>NC_140589.1:1922055216-1932055216 GCF_964204655.1 Triturus cristatus
GCATCCCTAGCCCTCCAACTCCCCCCTCCTTCCTCTCTGTAGAAGAGGGGGGCCGGTCCAGACACATCCCCTCCCTTGGGGGATGGGCGACGAACGAAGGGGCATAACAGACAGGGTGTTTTGGGACTGCCCCCCATCTGACCACTCCCCCTGGATGATGCACTTCTAACGTCACTGGCAATGGCAGGCCGACCACATAAGTCCTGCATGCCAGACTCCGGCAGGCGAGTTATTTTCATACGGAGGTGCTGGGTGAGGTGAGCGCGCCGTGTGATCTGCTGCAGGTGAGTTGTGGTGCTGTGTGAGTTGAGCGCGCCGTGTGATCGGATGCAGGTGAGTTGTGGTGTTGTGTGAGGTGAGCGCGCCGTATGATCTGCTGCAGGTGAGTTGTGGGGTGGCAGACACACACCCTCGGATTATTTTCATCCGAAGGTGCTGTGTGAGTTGAGCGCGCCGTGTGATCGGATGCAGGTGAGTTGTGGTGTTGTGTGAGTTGAGCGCGCCGTGTGATCTGCGGCAGGTGAGTTGTGGTGCTGTGTGAGGTGAGCGCGCCGTGTGATCTGCTGCAGGTGAGTTGTGGTGTTGTGTGAGTTGAGCGCGCCGTGTGATCTGCGGCAGGTAAGTTGTGGTGCTGTGTGAGGTGAGCGCGCCGTGTGATCTGCTGCAGGTGAGTTGTGGGGTGGCAGACACACCCCCTTGGATTACTTTCACCCTGTGCTGCACTGGTTGTGCTTCATGCAGTTTGCCGCTGTTTGTTCCAAGCCGAAGTGTAATGTTTTCATTTATGGATGCGGGCACTGGGTACACAACAACTGACCCCTTGTGACTGCCCCCCCCCTCACAGGTGCGCCAGGATCATTCCTCGCACTCTCTCTTGCATTCAATCTGACCGCGGCATCACGCCCTATTCACGTGCTCCCCCCCCCCTTTCATTGGTCTGGCATGAGAGCGCGCGGGGGGGGGCGTGCTCTCATGCCAGACCAATGAAAGGGGGGGGCGCATTGGTCTGGCATGAGAGCACGCCCCCCCTTCATTTGTCTGGCATGAGAGCACCCCCCCCTCTCATTGGTCTGGCATGAGAGCACGCCCCCCCCTCTTCATTGTTCTGGCATGAGAGCACGCCCCCCCTCTTCATTGGTCTGGCATGAGGGCACAAGTGACGTATGCATCCATGGGCACTGAGTGTATAAAGTATACCAGCTGTGCCCGCGAGCATGGCAGTGCCACCCCTTCTATCACTCTTCCACCCCCATCATGGAGTACTTTCATTTCAATGTATGAGGGACTCTTTCACACTTAAAAAGTGCCCCCACTAACACAAAAGCAGTTTGAGGGGCCCGTTCACAGGCAGGCTTTACAAACCAGGGTCTGTGCAGATTTCGGGGCCTCGAGTCTGATTGCTGTGCTGAGGAGGGGGCGGTTTTAGTTGGTTGTTAATCACTAGGGGCACTTTTTCCAAGTCTTGCATGCTCGCACACACACATTATTTGCTGCTCTTGTGTCTTTGGCACAATTGTGCTCCATTTGTTAATGGTGTGTCTTATTTCCATGCTCACATGCCTCCACTCTCTCTTCACCTCTGGGGCTCGCCTTGGCACTTTGTCCATCACCTTTGTTCCTGCGTGTGGGGCATTGGTTCAATCCTTGTGCCTCTCACTTAGTGACAGGTCTCTAGAGTGACCCCCAACATTTGGCTGTATATCTGCGGCTGCCCCCTCCCTGCATTGCAATCCTTCCTGGCACTGCCAGTGTCACACACTTTGTCTCTTTGTCTCAGTCTTATTCTCAGGGCTAGGGGTGGGCGGAATTTGCGTAATCGCGTTACGCAAATCTCCGCGAAACGGTAAAAAATCTCCGCGAACACGCAGAAATTCCGCGAACACGCAGAATTGCTTGTTCGCGATACTTTTTTCCTGTTCGCGATCGCTGATTGCGTGCTCGGGGTGAAATATCTCGCGAACACGCATATTGAGAACGCGAACAAGCAAAAAATTCCGCGAAGTCGCGGAATGCAGATTTTTGGGCACTTTCGCGTTCTCCGCGGAACGCGAAATTACGCAAATTACGCAAATTCCGCGAGCGGAACGGAATTTACCGCCCAGGCCTACTCAGGGCTCAATTCTTAACCCTTTGACTTCTGTGGCCCCCGCTGAATCACTGCTGAAAACCGGGGCCCCCACCGCAGCTATTTCTATGCTTTGAACCTCAAAACTATGCGCAAAATACATCGAGAAATACACAAAAAACAATGCAAAATTATGAAATGTTTGACTTAATAAACACACCAAAAATATATAAAAATCACATTTTTAATGGGAAGGTGGGAACTTTTCAACATCTGTTTTTATTTCTAAAAGGCAAAGCTATATGCTGGACTAGCATACCACTCTGTTTCCTTGCTCTTAATTAGGGCTCCCGGTTTTATGGTATTTATCTTTTCGTCATTTCCGTCTGTATTTATCCATATTTATTTTGGATTATGTGGAAAAATGAAGCTGAAGTTAGTATTTTTCCACATTTATTTAACCTATAAATATGCACTCTTGCTTGCATGTTTGCCAGGTTTCAGTGCTGTGAACACCCGCAGAAGATACCTCAGTGCACCTATAGAAAAATATGCGGTGGACGTTCTACAGGGATAATCTGGTGCGGCGCCCCCTGGCTCGGAGTGCGGCGCCCCTGGCTCAGAGTGCGGCGCCCCTGGCTCGGAGTGCGGCGCCCCTGGCTCGGAGTGCGGCGCCCCTGGCTCGGAGTGCGGCGCCCCTGGCTCGGAGTGCGGCGCCTCTGGCTCGGAGTGCGGCGCCCCTGGCTCGGAGTGCGGCGCCCCTGGCTCAGAGTGCGGCGCCCCTGGCTCAGAGTGCGGCGCCCCTGGCTCAGAGTGCAGCGCCCCTGGCTCAGTTATAAGAATAGATGGTAGCAACTGGGAGCCAGAGAGAGGAAGCATTCGCATACCTTGGAAGAGATCAAACGACTGTGGCTGTGAAGTTCTGCAACATTCAAAGCCTGCGGACATTGAACTTCAAGGCACATGCTAATAAAGCATTCTTACCGTCTAATGTGGATCCAGCGACCCTCCTTGAAATGGTCACTCTGTATTAAGACAGTCATTTGTGTAACTTATGTTAATGCGTTCAGTGCTGATTAGAAGTCTGAAAAGTATGATTCAGCCACGGGCTCAAACAAAAGAAATAACCCCTAAGCTCTACACTTTATTAGGTGTAGTTTGACAGCGTGGCTGTCACTAAATCTTGTGTGATCAACAGGAAACAAGCTTCAGAGTACTCTTGAGAGATCGACCTTGGCTCCACCTGCTTTTCGATAAAGGAGTACAGCATCGAGTTGGGCAAATGTGTGGTTTCACTGAAAAAGAGCGCTTGTGTTGCCCTTTCTTGGACATGTAGGGGGTCTCTGAAACAATTGTGTACTGCTAACTCCTCGTCGCTGTTGTGACCATATGGGAATTTTGTACTGAGTTCAATAATGGAATGGAATTCAAGGAGTTGCAGTTGTTTCTCATGATCCCCCCCCCCCCCCCATCTCAACTTTTTTACAACTCGGTCTATTATTTTTGTGTAAACTGTTTTTATTATTTTCACAAACCAAAAGGCAAACATTACATCTTAATGAATTCTCAATGTACCCCATCACTTATGCTTGCCGGCTCAGTTGCCTCGGGTACCTTCTCATTGCAACAACACCTTTATACTTGTTCATACTATTAAAGCTATTCCCATCTGTACCGTATCCTTATTTTATAACCGTGTTCCATGATAGTCTGGTCCTATTAACAAATACCGAGTAAAATTGCTATCTGACCATTGTACTATAACAAACAACAAGCCATTCCCACCCCCCCATCCCCCCTCCCTACCCCCTCGTTCCACCGGCGTGCGCTGTCTCCTAGGAGCTGAAAAACGAAGAGATAACTCTTTCTGGAATATGTATCACTGTAGTTGCGGGACAAAACAATCTCACCTTCATTTGTGTCATTTTCACTGGTGCATTACAGGGTTATGTCTAGGGATTTCAGGTTGTTCCAGAGGTTTGCGGTACTTCAGTCTGCACTTCTAGGATCGAACTAGTATCACAGTCTGCCTCGGGTACTTGCAGTGCCGCTACTATGGCCTCCCATGCCCTAGCTGTCTCCAATGCCTTATCATTATTAGCCCGCTTAGCATGTTGTAGCCGGGCTATACTTTCACTCGTTGCCCACTTAATCAATTCTGCTTTCCAACGCTCAAAGTTAGGTCCCCGCCTCGACTTCCAATGTGCTGTAATATCCCTCTTGGCTAACAACAAACCTAGGTCCAAGAACTTACTTGTTACCTTCATTCTAGTTGTATGGGGAAACCAATGCAATAAGCAAGTGCCTATTTCACATTGCACTTGTCGGTCGGTTACTCCGCAAAGCAGGCCAACCACCTCTTCCCAGTACATTCCCAGTTGCGGACATTCCCATAACATGTGGTGTAACTCCGCCCCTACCAGATTGCAAGGCGGGCATTGGGCCGAGTCTGTCTTGAAGTATTGATTAATCTTAGCAGGGGTTAAATACGCGCTGTGTAATATAAAAAAATGGACCAACTGGAATCTAACATTCCTGGTACAATTCCACGCCCTCCTAATCAACTGAGCCCATGTTTTCTCAGGTATCTCCGTACCTAGGTCCACTTCCCACTTTCTCTGTAGTTCTCTCAGCGGTTCCATTCCCTCGTTCACCATGCGCCAATAGAGACACGTAATGGCCTTAAAGGTCTCCGCCGCCATCACTACATACTGGCATGCCATGGTCGTTTGCGGTTCCATCAAACCTTCTCTCCAGTAATGTTGGATTGCCGCCACCAGGGCAGTGTGCAGCAAATAGTCCCCCTGAGGGAGGCCATATCTGTCCTGAAGTGCCTGATATGGTAACAGGGCCCCATCTTCGTATAAATCTCCCAATACTTGTACACCCATCCTCTCCCACTCGGCCAACGCGTTCCAGTCCCCTCCATGCAGGAGGGCGGTACACATGCCCAAAGGTATCTCCGGGGCGTAAGGGCGGGCAATGCCAGCCCTGCGCTGGCTCCGATTCCAACACAGTTTCAGAGTCCGCTCCTCAATAGATAGGGGCAGATCTATATTGGAGATGCGCCACTTTTACGCCGCCGTTGCGTCACTTTTGTGACACAGCGGCGGTGTAAACCCTGCGCCATATTTACATCGTGACGCATCTATGGAGATGCGTCACGATGTAAAGCCCTGCGCCATGTAAAACCTGCGTCAGGTTTCACGTGGGCGTGTCGACAGAGGGGGGGGGGCGTTCCGTCGCAGGAACGCCCCTGAAAAGTGACTCAGTCAAATCTATAAGATTTGACTGAGTCAATTTCCCAACGCTGATGCGCCAAAACCCTGCGCCTGCTTGAAGCAGGCGTACGGCTTGACGCACCATGTTAGGGATAGGGTAGGTTGGAAAAGTGCTGGAGTTGCGTCGCGCTTGCGACGCAACTTAAGCACTGCGCCAACCTTACGCCATCGGATGCGTCACGCATCTGTTTATTCCTGCGCCATGATGCGCCGCATTGTAAATGCGGCGTATCATGTGTGGCGCAAGGGTAAACTTGCGTGACGCATCTTTCCTGGCGCATCCTTGCTGATTTGCAGGGATGCACCAGGAAACATAAATCTGCCCCATAGTGTCCCGAGGTGCAGCCGCTGCTGAAGTACCACAAAGAACAATACATGGCGTGGTATCCATTGACCCTCAGGACCATCTGGACTCCTGAGCCACCGCCTGAGTAAGCCATTGCAGTTGGGCTGCCAAATAGTATAATTCGAAATCGGGCACAGTCAAGCCCCCATCAGCTCTCGGGTGCATCAATGTAGCCAATGCTACCCGCCGTCGACCAGAGCCCCACAAAAAATCCACTGATCATCATCCGGAGCGGTCTGAAAATTGATCCCGGGACCCAAATCAGCAACGTCCGAAAATAGTACAGCAATCGAGGAAGCGCCACCATCTTCAGTAGTGCCACCCGCCCAGCTAGCGAAAGTGGCAGATTACCCCAAAATGCTAGACTGCCCGAAGTCCCCGCACAGCTCTGCCTATATTACCCTCCAACAAATCATCAGATGTATGATAAATATTAGTTCCAAGATAAGGCAGACATCGAGGCTCCCACCTAATACCTGCCACCTGAGCCGGACCCACCTCCGATGGATTCACCGCACACAAACAAGTCTTCGTCCAGCTCACCCCGAGACCCTACCAAATGCACAGAGCAATGTTGTTGCTCCGTCCAATGCATCTGCCGTATTGGCCAAAAACATAAGTAAATCGTCCGCATATAATGATATATTTTGCATATCCCCTCGCAAATCTCAACCAAGGTAGTGTTGTCCCAATCTGGCATGTGCCGCCAAGGGCTCAATGGCCAATGCGAACAGTAACGGAGAAAGTGGGCATCCCTGTCACGTTCCCCATCCCACTAAGCAGGAGGAAGAGACCATCATCCCCGTCTGTACCCGAGCCGTTGCCGATCTATAAAGAATCTCTGTCCACCCCACGTATGCCTCCCCAAAACCAAAAGCGCGCATAATTTGGAACAGGTAGGGCCATTCCAGGCTGTCAAACGCCTTTTCAATATCTATCGAAAGGACTGCCGCGGCAGGGGTCATGCCGTGACCTACCCCCAGTATGCGGAGTAAACGTCTCACATTAGTGGATGTATTTCGAGTAGGGATGAATCCGGCCTGATCACAGTGGACCAGCTGCACCATGTGCGGGAGAAGCCGAGTTGTGAGGATCCTGCTCAATATTTTATAATCAATAGTCAACATGGATAATGGTCTGTAGGCCGACCTACCCATTGGGTCCTTCCCTGACTTCAATAGAGGGATAATAACTGCCTCTCTAGTGGAGGCTGGCAGCTTACCCATCTTCTGTGCTTCCCTAAAAACAGCCAACAGCTTAGGGGGCCAATAAATCAATATATTGCGCATAAAACTCGATAGGCAGCCCATCCGCACCCGGCGTTTTATTATGTGCCATGTGTTTAACCGCCGATCTTATTTCCCCCAAGGAGATCTCCTGTCCTAACACATCTGCCTGCTCCTCTTCTATTCGTGGCAACTCTATATCTTCCAAGAAATCCCCCATACCCTCTCCAGAGACCTGCAATTTGCTCCGGTATAAATCCGTATAGTACTTCATGAACAACCCGTTTATCCCTTGCTGGGTATACACAGATGTTCCCGTCGCTGTGGCCAACTCCAATATGGGTGTGCCCCTAGGGGCCGGGTTGGCCAACCATGCCAGCACCGTACTCGCTTTATCCCATTCCGCATGTGCCCTCGCCAGGTATGATCTATGATCAAAGCCGCGCAACCACTCTATTTGCGCTGCCAGTGCCTATCTAGCGTCGGAGGCTTCGCCTTGCACTCCATGGTTCTCAGGGCGGGCCCTCTCTGCCCTTCACAAATGTTTCTCCACCATCTCTAGATCCTGTAATAATGTCTTCCGCACTCCCACCATTTTAGTAATGCACAATCCCCGCGCCACTACATTAAAAGCATCCCACTCCATTGCCAACGTCGACGCAGTACCCTCATTCTCGAGGAAGTAGTGAGTGATGCCCATCTCAACCTCGGCATGGAAGACCAGATCTTCCAGTACCTCTGGCCTCAGCCACCAGATCGGGATCACAGGTCTCTCCTGGACCCAGTGTTTTTTCAGCAATAACGGGTTATGATCTGAATGTGTTCTCGCAAGACATTCACTGTGCCCCTCTTTTACATGAATGTCTGGGGTGCACAATATCGCGTCAAGCCGTACATGCAGGTCATGTAATGCCGAGAAGATAGAATAGTCGCGGTCCCCTGGGTACTGCGCACGCCACGTGTCTACCAGTCCCCATCTATCCTGCCAATCCCGTCTGACTTTAGAAAGTCTATGTATGGGTGCTTCTGGCAAAGGGGGATGGGACCTGTTCATATTGGTGTCTGCTATAGAGTTAAAGTCACCACCCATCATTACCGAACCGATCAAATAGGGCGCCAACCTCACAGACAAGTGAGCAAAGAATGCCGCCTGGTCCACATTGGGGGCATATACACTGCACAACATCACTTCCACCCCATTCAGACGTCCAACCACCACCACAAACCTCCCATCTGGATCCACTAACTGCTGTGTCATCTACTAATCCATATTAGCGTCCCTCTAGCAAAAGCTGAGTATGTTGTATAATAAAGCTGCCCGCTCCACCTACACTGCAACGCCAACCCTTCTGTGCAGTTAATGTGGGTTTCCTGGAGGAAAGCTATTTGTGCTCCCCTATGCATCAAAAAAGCATGTACCTTATGGCGCCTCATCGTATGTATCTCCCGTACATTCCATGCAATGCATTTCAAGTCCGATACCGTCCCCATGTTGTGTTCCAAGCTGCATAAATGTCTGTTAGCTCCTTGTAGACACACCGGTGGCCCTTACATCCCTGAACAAACTCCCACCTCAAAAAACCCCAACCTCCTCCCCTCCCCCCCCAGAACAGGTCCTAAGATTCTAGCACCCATCCAAACTAACAAATTAATGGCCCCTCTGGTAGCTGCCAGGGAACCACCCGACTAACAAAAATGTGGGAGGCGACCAAGAGCTGAGAGGTTCTTGTCCACAATACGTCCAGTATCCAGTGCCATACCCCATTAGAAAAGAACCCCTAGCCTCTCAAGAGGTGGTCCGGTTTGAGGGAGCCACACTTTCCAAAAGCCCTCTAGTCCTTGTCATCACTACTGACCTCCACACCCATGGGTCAAGAGAGGACCAACCATGTACTGTTCCTCCCAAGAGATCTCTCTGAAAAGTCTTACAACTTTACGCATCGACTAGCCCATCCGCTGTCCCATGTGGCAATTGAACACTTCCCGTGTCCGTGTCATCTGAGTCAGACCCCGACAAGACCATTTCTGATTCCGTCGCCATCATCGATGCTGCTCCTCTGTCCTGCGATATTTCTGTGACAGCCTGCAACACCACCGATCTTTCCCTCTCTGTTTGAGTCACCGTGGGTCTCTGCGCACCCTGATGGCATCGGCCATCATGCCGCGACCTGCGTGAACGCGGTGCCTCTGCCAGCGACTCTGTGCCGCACCCTGCAGCGCCCGATCCTGCTCTATAAGACTCCAACCATGTCCAAGCTTCCTCAGGATTATCATGCAAAAATGCTTTACCGTCCATGGTCACCCTTAGGCATGCAGGGAACATCAGAGAGTACTGAATGCCTTCATCACGGAGTGCTTTCTTGACCTCCATAAACGAAGCCCGTCGGCGTTGCACGTCGTACGTATAATCCGGGAGCAGTGTCAAGTTATTATCTACCCTGTAGGGGCCCGAGGAGCAAGCCCTGTTCAGTAACAGGTCCTGTCCTTGTAGTGGAGCAGTCGCGCCACCACTGGTCTGGGCGGTTGACCGGGCGCTGACAGGTGAGCCGGTACTCTGTGTGCTCTTTACAAGGTGTAGAATGGTGACAGACCCTCGGGGGCAACTTCAGTCCGCAACCAATTTTCCAGATATTCTAACATATTAGCCCCTTCCACTCCTTCCGGCAGCCCCTTCACCCTCACATTATTCCTTCTGTTCCACCCGTCAGCATCCTCAGCTCTCCGCTCCAGAACCTGTAACTGGTGATCGACGTCCCCCATCCGTGCCTCCAGCGCTATTTGGGCAGGTTCCAGGACCTCCAATGTGGTTTCGGTCTGCTTCACATGGTCAGTCAGCTTTGCGTGGTCCGCTCTAAGGAGGTCCAACCCCTGTGCCACATGAGCTATGTCCTGCTGGAGGGCGTCCCTAGTTTTAGTGATGGCTTTGAGTATTTGATCGACCTGCTGCTGCATCATCCCTTCGGATTGCGGCTCCACACCACCTTGCTTCCGTTGTTCCGCTACCTCCTCCCCTAGCTCCTGGGGTGCTCCCCCCCCCCTGCTTCCCTCATGGTTTCACCATTGGTCACGGCGCTGCAGGTCTCCGACTGCTGCTCAGTCCCCTGAGGTTCCCGTCACTGCATAGGGGCTGGGCATAGGCACCTGTCAACACCTGCTGTAATAGTGGTCCCCACTCTCCAGCGACTTCCTGACCGCTCCCCCGCTCTCTTGTCTGTCCAGTAGCCCCCGTCCACAATTTCAGCTTCCCAAGCAGAAAAAAATGCTTCCCCCCAGCCTTCCACTCCTCATCTCCAGACACTCAGAGTAGGAAGGTCTCCGCTCAGCAGGCACTAGTCCTGTACCAGGTCTCCGTTCTGCAGCACCGGTCGGTTCCAGGCTTGCAAGCTCCAATTAATACTTCTATCAACTGTCTACAGAGCGCTCGCCATTAGCGCTTTAATGCTGTCAGCAGCCCCAGAGAACCGCCCCAGCCACCTTCAAGAATCCTCCTCAACGTGCCCCCAGCAGCGATAGCCAGCGCCCCAAACGCTGTGGGAACAGCAGCCAGGATCCTCCACAGCGCTCCTAGCAAAGACGATGCCCTGAACTTCCTAGGGGAGAGGCGCCAGTCCCCTCTTCACATCGCCATCCCTGGCCGCATCACCGCCCCATGTCTCCTCACCAACCTTCTCATGTTCTGGGGGCTCCTCTACCGCTGGGTCAGTCCTCACAACCGGTTTGCCACTGCCGTCGGGGCCCGTCCGGTCCCCCTGGGGCACCCACTGTCAGCTGGTACCGCAACTGCTGCACTCCCACATCCGTGTTTCATTGGCTTTAATGCCACCAGGGGAGCCCTCTTCCTTGTTCCCAGTCAAGGACCTGCCACTCACAGAGTGCACTGAATGGCGTCCTCGTCCGTGGGCCACATGCCCTGCATAAAGCACGGATGTGTATCTCGGGTCCTTTGCAACGCTCCCAGCCAGGGCGACCCCCTGCTCTCCTAGGGGGAGACACTCCAATACTCTCTTCACTTCGCCATTCCTCACATCTCTGCACACATGACCACCCGCTGTCCTTCTCATGCACAAGGGGCTCCTCCCCCACGAGGCCAGTCCTCACGGCCACTGCAGTACTACTGTCAGGCCCCTACCCCATCCCCCAGGCACCCTCCGCCAGCTGGAGCCGTCGGTACTGCACTCGCTCCACTGTCTTCAGTGCTGCCAAGGTGCCTTCACATGTGCTCCCACTCGCGGGTGGGCCACTCACCGGAGTTCCCAAGATAGAGATCCCGCTCGTGGGTCTCTCCCTCCAGCAGAAAGCACCGCTTTAGAGGAGATGTGTGATCCCCCTCGCGCCTCTGGAAATTGGATCCGTAATCGGCCAATCAGTCACTTCCAGCGGCGGAGCGCTGCACTGCCGTGCACCCCCAGCACCAGGCAGGAGACGCCAGTCCCGCACCACCGCGGGTCCCGCACCAGCCATCCCTCAGAAGATCACACCTGGGCCAGTGCCGCGGAGTTCCCACCTCCCGTGGCCAAGACTCTTCAAGCGCTGCGGCCGCCGTGCAAAGCCGTCTTCCAGCCTCTTCGATTGGCCATCAGCAGCGCCATCTTGATTCACTCCAACAGGTCTTGTTTCCCCGATTGAACACCCGGTCAGCAATGGAGGTCCAATCACGGCAAATATCTCTGTGGGCAGCTCTCGACTCCGGTGGGAGCTATGTACGGTCTGTTGTCCTCTACCGGCTCCCAAGTCATGATAATCGATGGGGCGGCACGGAGCTCCCAACTCACGCGTCCGTCCTCATCAGCTTCTTGGCCACGCCCCCTTTACAACTCGTCTATGCCAGTATATTTCAAAAGGGTATTTTCCCCATTGTGCTTCAGATGAAAATGTCTGGCCACGAGGTAGCTCAAGTCGTTGTGCTAGAATGAATTGAATGGACCGGGTTACAAAGGTGTCGAAATGCAGCCAGTATTATGTCTTCTATGTCTATGCCTGGTACCTATAATTGTGCAAATTAGGCATTCCATTAAATCCACTCTTTGGGGAAAGTCAAAAAGTTTAAAGGAAAGAAGTAAATAAAATATAGATATTGTTTCAAAATGAAATTTGAAATTACAACTTCTTTGTTCATGAACTTTACCCTTTATGTCTGCACAATGGGAGCTTGTTTGCCAACTTGACAAAGCCTACGGCACTAGCCGAAATACATAGTCTTTGAATAAACAAACGGGATTCTAATGAGTTGGTGTGCCGCTGTGTTCTATTCCCGCTGGAAGGGACGTTTCACTTCAAGGGTATTGTAGACTGGTCCAAGCTGTCGCTGGCACCGGCACTGCCAGGCGGCGAGCTGCAATCTTGGGACACACTCTCTCTCACACACTCTCTCACACACTCTCTCACATACACACTTGCTCGCCATTTTATAGTTGGGTCAGAGTAAGTTTCCATATAAAGCGTACTTTTTATTTATTTATTTTTAATTTGTTTTAATAATGCAGTTTGAGTCTGCACAATACAAAAATAACTATCATCCACCTCACCGTCAGGGCCACAAAACATCAATTTCCCATGTTACTTCAAATTATAACTTCTGGATATATGGTTTGTTTTAATATTAGCAAGGTATCGATGGACCATTCAAATAACCTGAAGATAATTCCTGAATATCCACCAGATTGTTCCAACTGTGACGCTGGTGGCGCGGGCGTTGGCCCCATATTATATTCCACTCTCCTAGATTAAATCTCCTCTGGAATACAGTTTTTGAATACTGTGTAAACAAACTGAATATTAAATTACTGCAAGATCCCAACATGGTTTTACTTGTATATTTATCCTCATTGGGATTATCAGTTGAGTTTTGTAAATTAATACCTGTTTTTATGCTCATTGCCAGATCATTAATATTACAAAATGATCAACTAAATTCAAACTTTTTTGCAATGCCTGGTCAAAATGTATACAGTAAAACAGTCAACACTGTATGAGGCCCAAGTGGGAGCCTTGCAAATCATTTTCAAACTGTAAAAAATGTTGCTTAGACTATTGTATTAAAATCCAGAAGATACATTGAAAAATAGATTATATTTAATTGATAATCAAAACACATCATTACAATGAATAGATTAATTAAATCATCAAAAAGAACCCCACAATCAATAACACCCAAATAGTCCATTCATTAAAACCAGGCCTAGTAGCAGCATGAGGGTCTTCAACAAACCGGAGAAAGTGTCTTTAGCATCCTTCTGCCAAGCCACTGTGGACAATAAAAATGTTTCGGTGGACATCCTCCAATTATCCGCCAATCTTCATCAGGACCAAAAGCAAATAAACATCTTAGATAATGTTTCTCATAATTAGGAATCACTAGGGTCATGTGAAGTTCGAGACATCTAACGCAACAAGACCCAATGAAGGAAGGCTCTACGAGCTTTATGAGCAGCAAGGGGGCAATTCTAGAGGCAGGAGTCTGAGCAACCTAAAGAAGAAAATGCATGATGCTTAGATGCAGGCTACACATAGAATCAGGGCTTGTAAATCCTATCTAATAAACAACCACCCAGTCTGAACTGTAGTTCAGTAAATAGCAGCCTACGGGAATGCGGTGGAAGAAGTGTGGCTGAGCAATGTACTTCGGACTCAGCAGGCAGGACATTGGGACTCCAAGCCTTGGATATATAGGCACCATCTGGTGTCTGTGTCCATCCTGCCTCTATTTACCTTCCTTGATATAAAACGAACAGCAGAGGTCAGTAAAATACTAGAATCACTTTAGCATTCTCTAGATTCCAGTCCATAGAACTTGTCTTCTACGAGCACCCGTAGACAATAATAATTTTTTCAAATCTTGTATTTTCAGTGATATGACCACCGAAGGCCCTGATTTTATATTAAAAACTGAGCTTTTGGACTATGCCATTTCCCGCTGAAAGGCAATATTTCTCTCCATGTGTTCCCATACCTGGCGTGCCACGCAGTTTGGTGCTTACTTTCCCTCTATGTTAAAGATCAGTAGATGTTTCAGCACCCAGGCTAATGTGCTGCATAGCTAAATACATATAAGGTCCCAATGGCGAGACCGATTGCATTGCAAATGCTTGTTTTTAACCCTGCTATCCAGGACCTTGTTTCTAATCCGGTGCTAGCAGCGCGCCTAGCTCTGAGTACAGTCCAAGTGTATTATTAAACAGTAACATTCCCAATCTTACATAGATGGCTATGAACAATTTAAGAAAAAAAATATCACTGTTCAGGTTGTCACTCCTTGGGAACTTGGGCTGAAATGGAAAAGTGGCCCTCAGAGCCCCCTAAGAGTGTGGGCCCGGGTATACCACGTGTTGAAGTTAGGGGCAGTGCCCCTGGATTATAATACATTGGTGTGTTTACATAGACCTTAGCTTAGAAATGCACAGCACCTATAGAAATACTGTGCAGTGAAAGTACAGTAAAAATAAAGAGCAAGGTACATTGGATTGTTTGATGTTAATCGTAAATGAAATGTTGAACAACATGGCTGTAATGTTGGGGTTGGTTTTTTTCATTAAGCATCAGAGCAGCGTTCATTTGATAATCAAGCAACTCGCGTGACTGTCAGAGTGTTTAGCACTGTAGGCTATGTGAGGCCTGAGGGTGATGGGCGACCCTACTCCCGGTCAGCGTACCTTACTCCCACTCGGAGCACATATTGGATGTACCCTACTCCCACTCGGAGCACATATTGGATGTACCCTACTCCCACTCGGAGCACATATTGGATGTACCCTACTCCCACTCGGAGCACACATTGGGTTTACCCTTCTCCCACTCGGATCACACATTGGGTGTACCCTACTCCCACTCGGATTCTTCCCCCTTCTCAGTTGCTTGACCCTCTGTTACCCGATAACTACCGCCCTATCTTTCTTTTGCCAAGCTTGGCTAAGGTCTGCGAGAAGGTGGTCATGTCTCAACTTACCATCTATGTAGAGGCTTCAGGCCTGCTTCATCCGGCGCAATCCGGTTTTCGTGCCTCGGATAGTACGGAGTCAGCATTGTTAGAGGTGACAGAGGTGATCCGGGAGTGTCTCGATGCCGGCGGGAGAGCAGCCGTGGTTATGCTAGACCTCTCGGCGGCATTCGACACTGTGCCCCACTCCCTGCTCCTTGATCGTCTATCAGAAATAGGTATTTCTGGATCGGCTCTGCAGTGGATCAGGTCCTTCTTGGAAGGCCGGTCGCAGCAGGTCTGGCTCCCCCCCTGTGCCTCCGTGCCTATGCAGGTGACAACCGGCGTTCCGCAGGGGTCATCACTTAGCCCCCTTCTTTTTAACATCTATGTGACTCCGCTGGTCTATCTCGCGGAGTCATTAGTGGCCAAAGTGATGGCATACGCTGATGATACTCTTTTGTTTTCCTGGAGTAAGGAGGATGACTCTGTCGTGGCTGCGCAACACTGTCTGTCTTCTGTCTTTCACTGGATTGCGAATGCATAGCTGCAGTGTAACGAAGGAAAATCTGAGGTGCTCTTGTATGGCTCTTTATCTGCTGATTTCAGAGAGAGGCTTTGGCCTCTCGGTTTTCCCCGGCCCATTGCGGGAAAAAGTGCCGTAAAAAATCTCGGCGTCTGTTTCGATGACAAATTTGAACTTTTCGTCACAAGTGAAGAAGTTGGCAGGGACCTGCTTTGGCACTTTGAAAATCCTGAGGAAGTTTCTTCCCCTTCTGCCTAGAAGTGCCAAAGAAACTGCGGTCCGTGCCCTGATCTTGTCCCGCTTGGACTATGCCAATGCCCTTCTGGTTGGTAGTCGGGGTTTTCTTGCCAAGAAATTGCAAGTACTCCAAAACTCGGCAGCCAGACTGCTATTGGGTCTGTCCTCTAGGCATAGTGTACGCGCGCACCTTGCATTGGCTCCCAGTTGAATCTAGTCTAAAATTCAAAATGCTGTCCATCGCTCATCAGGCCCTCTACGGCTTAGGCCCTATTTATCTTCAGAAGAGATTTGTGTTCTATAAACCAGGGAAACAGTTGCGCTCGTTCGCTCAGATGCAGATTCAGACCCCCAGGTTCAATCTCCAAAGGCTCGGTGGGAGCTCCTTTGTTCAGAAAGCTGGTCTGGCCTGGAACATGTTGCCCCTGGCCCTCCAGGGCACCCAGGATCCATTGCTTTTTAAGACAAAACTAAAAACGCTGCTCTTTAGCTTTTTATCTGTGTGCCGGGACACTCTTTGAGTAGTCGTGCGCTGTATAAATTAAATATAACATAACAAAATAAGATTTACAGTCCCTCTTTCACATAAAATAGATGTCTGCTACAGCTTCATTTTCTTTTTCTTGTGTGCGTTTGCTTGAAGGGAGGGTGGGTGTAGTTTCTCTTGCCTGTCAGTTGCATGAATTCAGAGGAGGTCGCATGCAGTCACTGCTGGCTCGGCCTTGCATGTAAAGATGGAATTCATCTCCGCGGTGCTTCCTTTTTTGGTTTATAGCTATAATGGAGGATAATTAACTAAGTATCTCTGGTCTCCAGGGTTCATCTCTGCAGTTTATTTTTCTGCTTTTATTTTCTGCGCTATTACTTGGCCCGAGGCAACAATTGTCTCATTTTTTTGTATTAACCTAATTGTAGCAGGGAGACTTATAGTGTGCACTCTGTCAACATGTGGACAGGCTACTCTCTGTGTTGCTTCTCGTTTAAATGTTATGTTTGGCTTGATGTACGTGTGGGAAACATGGCACGCATCTGACGCTTAGGGCAGTATTTTATTAAAAATCAAGTATTAAAAGAACTGGGGTGGGGATATCTTATTGGAGGTTGAGCGTCTGCTGTGGCGCATTCCTGCAGCGTCACTCAGATCTGTGTTTACGCGGAGCTTCCAGTAATGGGTTGTCTGTCTGTCTCATGTTGCGCTGCCGGTACCCTCACCTCACATTCATATGTGGGTCAGAGGGGCATCTGTTCGTTGTCATGAGACTCGTCTGTCCATGGCAGGAATTCCAAGGCACGTCACTCATTCTTCCAGACTGAGATGCTGCTTGTTGACATCATTCTCCAGCATTTCACTCCCTCGAGGGCCTTCACTGACCTTCCACATGACACATTCCAACCATGCGCAGAAATGCAAACCTGCCCTGGGTCATTTTCGGATTCCTTTTCTTTGCATAAACCAGTATATTTCAAAATCTAAGTATTTTTAGTGTGTGTGTGTTTTTATTTTTCACTTACACTGGTAGCTCCTCCCAGTGGTAGTAAACACTGACAAAACAAGACACACACCACTGTGAGGGCTGACTTTTTAGGTCGAGCTTGGGCAGTGCATGTGCTGGTCTGTGAGGCATGCTGTATTCGAGAATAGACGCGAAACCCTGCCCACTGTCTACCCATAGTTGTCATTGGCTTGTGTCAATGTTCTTCGTACATGCTGACTTATGATTTGTTAACAGGCTTGTTTGTCTCTCCTTAGTACCGCCTTGTCTTCGTTTGTAACCTCCCATGTGGACTTACTTTTACTTCTGTTGTTACATTGTATGTCTTATTTAGTCTGTAAACACTACTTTAATGAGTTGCTCATACTACAGGCACGACATGCTTTCCTGCAACATTCGCTGCACCATGCGCTCTTTCACTTTCCAAGCAGCCCGGGATAATGGTGGCCTCTTCTTTGAAATGAAATAGGTCTCACATTTACAAGAATTTGAGCTATTGGCATTTTAAATGACAGTGCCTTTTATTTATGTGTTAATTATCAAAACAGATAAATAAAAGGCACTGTCATTTACAATGCTAATAGCTTAAACTCTCGCAAATGTGTTACCTATTGCATAGGGTTGTACAACGGTACAATGCTGATAAATAGATTGCCTGCATTTTTTTTACCGCGATTATGCATTTTCATCGCATTCCAATACCCCGCATTGTTTTTATATTTAGACCGCCCACTCCCCTAACTTACCTTAAATTTGTGGTATTGGTATGCGATGTAAATGTATAATTGTGGTAAAAAATGTGCGCTAAAAAAGTGCGAGGCAAATGCATGAGATTTATTTACCTCATTGTAAAGGCGTTTTCCCATTGCATTGTAAATGCCTATTTAATTTGAGCAGCACCGCCGCTTCAGCTGGGATAACGACAGAGTTGTGCAAACCCAGTGAGAGCTACGTGTGCAGCTTCAAGGAGGAGCGTGAGTAAACATTGAATGAGTCTCGGCCAGAGAGCTACAGCAGGGCAGGAATCTTGTGAGTAAACATTGAATGAGTCTCGCCAGAGAGCTACGGCAGGGATAAACCTTGCTCCAACTCACCAGTGAGCCGGCGGCAGGTTGAAGAGATGTCTAGACATCAGCTGCTCCTGCAGGTCCGATGGACAGCAGATGAGTATACTGTGTGCGCTCGGTCTGCCTGCACTGACTTCCCACTGGGCTCGTCTGGCTGCAGTTTGGGGGCCAGGGCTCCAGGCACATGGTCCCCTCTCCATTCCAAGCCCATCAAAGGGTGGGATGTGCTCGCACCCCCCTCCCCTGATCCGTGCAGTTATCTGGAGGCTGTGAACGGCTATTAAAAGCCTGACTGGCTTGGGCAGTCAAGTGTGAAAATACCAAGCGCTGTTCCCAAAAAATGTCATTTCCCTCGTCATAAAATGCACGGGAGAAATGGCGAGATTGAACCGCAAATAAATGCAGGGTGGCATCGAAACACGATCCATGTTTTTTTGTGCTTAATTTGAAAAACCTTGGGGACTTTGTAAAAATGGTCCCCTTTTGGATGCACGTGCAGATGTGGTTTTTCTATTGCAGAAAAAAAAACTCAGCACAACATATGTTTGAATTTACAGACTGTTTTCCGCATGTTCTTACACTTTAAAAAATGTTCCATTACCTCTCGTTGTGTGATTACGCCCTTACTCATTCCTTAATCTGTCCCTCCGAGAATAAAAAACAGCCATGACGTCTTTAATTCTCAGTCATGTGATGAAAGTACATTCTCCCACAAGCATAAAAAGTCTCATAATCTTTATTTTACGGCACGGGCATCTGTAGATTTGGCTAATGTGAATTTTGGTTAGCTAAAAGAAAACAGATGCTGAGTTTAATCACATATCTATTTTGTATAATGTGCATAGAATGTAATTATCTTTTGTAAAATAAGTGTTATTCTCAAACAGTTGAATTCCTATTTTAGACTTTGAATTGACACGTTGCCCGTGCTCCAAGACTGAGGAATTCAGAATTGTGGTAAACGTGTGCTATTTATAATTTATCCCGTTCATACATCCAAATATCACTCTAGTGTTGTAATACTACATCCAATAAATATTGCACCCTGCGGTATCACATTTTTTGGGGTACGAAGGAAGCATTTCTCCTCTGCTTTTAAGATTTTTAGGAGTTCCCCATAGGGTTGTTGGAGAGAGGCATTGGCTGCACTCTTGTGACGCAGACGCTAGCTTCCTGTGCGGTTTCCCCATTACTGAATGTTGATACAGGAATGAATAGAACCAGTGGTATCACCAAGCCCAGGGGATAGTACTCCACTTGATGTGACTAAGACATTTAAAGGGGGATTAGTTTTTTTCCCCAATAAGGTCCTGACGAAAGCCATCGAACCGGCAAGGGTGCATGCAGGCTGAAACATGTTGAGAAAGTGATGTGAAGGACACCTTGCACGTCCCATATTTCACATCCACCTTTTTTAATCTTACCCTATAATTTCTGTGAATAAATTGCTCCACATGATAAAGAGGTAAATTAACATTTTCTGTTCTGCACAAACTAGATCCTAACCAGTTTTAGAGGGTCTCCTCCTGGTGGAGGCCAACAAAAGACCCGATGATGCTAACAGCCAAGATTACGCCAATGGCAACAAAAATACCAATGGCGGATAATTGCTGTTGAGGGTCTTCTACATATTGGTGCCAGATCCTTCGAAGCCTCTTGGCTCCACTCCTTTTTGATTTAGTGATATATATCCGGAAGCTGAGTGGGGCCCCCAGAACGCTTCTACTCCCTCCCCTTTTGATATATAAGCACTACTATCACAGCCAAATTTGCACGACCTTTGAAACAATGGTCTTAGTCAGCCCCACTGGTGTTCAAACCTTTTGACCTCTGAAGTATGCTCCATTCTCTGAAGTGGGCTCTTAAACCTACCTGGTTTGTTAAAAACTCAACTTTGTAAAATGAACCCTCTGTAGAGTTGTCATACGCTAAATCCCTTCCAGTTCCAGTAGTCGGGTACTTTTCTATTTGTGGCAATAATCTAGTCATTCAATACATCAATAACACATGCCTTCCTAGCTAGAGCATTTTTTTTTTTTTTATAAAAGTGAGTTTAATTTTGGATATGATTATTAGCATCAAAAAGATGCCTACTCTTCTTGTGGAAGCATAGTGTTAGAATTGGGGATCTCTGGTTGGAACAGGTAGGTACTTGTGTCAAGCAGGGACCCTCTCCTCTAGTCCGGGTAAGGGGGTACACTCCTACAATAACCCCTGCTCACCCTCTCTGTAGCTTGGCGTGAGCAGACAAGGCCTATCTCCGAGCGTTATAGGTTAAGCATTTGTGACCACATACAGTAACTCAGTGACAACCCCACAAATGGACTCCACACTGGGATTATCAAAAAATAAGTATTTTTATATCCGGTTTAGCACAAGACCAAATAATGATAAAAAGGCCCACAATACTATTAGCAATAAGCAGTTCTTGGATACAGCGTACTTTAAAAGGTCTATGCGCTTCGTTCTTCTTAGTTCGGCCCGTACGGGGATGAATTGGCCTACAGAATGAGTCTATAAGAGTTACGGATGCTTCGGTGCGGAGCGTACACCCTACAGTGAGAACATACACAGTACCTTAACTTTGAAGAGTTCGTCACGGACGCTGCGGTGAAAGCAAGCGTTACAAGAAACAAATGATGGACGGAATGCTGACGATGCAGACATTCTCCCCCAGTCAAGAGATCTGGGTTAAATCCATCGTTCTTTTGCCCACTACACCACCCCAGTTTAGACATGGCCATATGCAAATCAGTCTTGACCCTGTGCCTCATGGGAACAGTCCAGCCCGAACTGCCAAGCCATGTCTTCACTGGACCGGAATCAAGCATCCTAGGACCGGTTTCTGGCTATCAGCCGTCATCAGCCAGGATAGCTTGACTCCAGTGGCGTAGTGAGCACGGGTCCCACGTCTGGGAATACCCATCCCACTTAGGGCGAAAAGCGTTACAAGAAACAAATGATGGACGGAATGCTGACAATGCAGACATTCTCCCCCAGTCAAGAGAACTGGGTTAAATCCATCGTTCTTTTGCCCACTACACCACCCCAGTTTAGACATGGCCATATGCAAATCAGTCTTGACCCTGTGCCTCATGGGAACAGTCCAGCCCGAACTGCCAAGCCATGTCTTCACTGGACCGGAATCAAGCATCCTAGGACCGGTTTCTGGCTATCAGCCGTCATCAGCCAGGATACCTTGACTCCAGTGGCGTAGTGAGCACGGGTCCCACGTCTGGGAATACCCAACCCACTTAGGGCGAAAAGCGGTGAAAGCAAAGCGTGGTACGCTGAGATGTCCTCCTTTCACGGTGCGAGTTTACGGCTCGATGGGGGCCTGAGTTGCGTTGCTTGAGGGGACGGGACGTTGTACGGTGCTTCTGTTCATTGTGGCGTACGAGCCGTACTGCGGGAGCGGCTCTCAGTCTTTGGCTGCAATGCGGAGCGTGCGTACGGTGCGTACTCCCTCCTTCGATACGAACGGCAGCCTTGACTTCAGCGCAGGGTGCGGGTCGTACCCACCAAGATGGTTCGATGAAGCGCAGCGTTGTACGCGGCGAAGTCAGCTAGTCACTGTGCGATCTACGGATCGTAGTACACGTTGTTCGAAGCGGACCGGCGGGGTACGGTGCGTTGCTAGATGCGATTTGGCGGTACGAAGCGTACCCAGCTCCCGGCCTCGGCAAATGTTGAAAACAACGTTTCCAGCAGCGGATTGCGAGGCGGATGAAGTCCACTGGTCCTGGGACTTCGTTCAGGGGGCAAGCTCACTCACAAGCCCTTGGAGATCTTTCAGCACAAGTTGAAGCAAAGTTTCTTTGTAGTCTTTCTCCTCTCCAGCAGCAAGGTAATCACTGCAGGCCAGTCCCCCAGGTCAGGGACAGTACTCCTCCTACAGCTTTCCCAGTTCCTTCTCCTCAGGCATAGGTTCTTCTTGTCAAGCAGGATCTAATTTCTTGGGAGCAGGGTCCCAATACTTATACCCCTAATTCCTTTGTTCTTCTGGGGTAGAGGGGCCTTTGCCCAGCCAGGACCAGTTCATGAGCACTTTGTTGACATGTCTCTGACTTTCCATTCAAGGTGCAGGGCAGAGACATCAGCCGCTCCACAGGAGGTGGAGCCAGCATTGTGGTGGCAGAGCACAGTCCTATTCAGAGTCCAGGTGCACTCCTCCCACCCATCTGGATGTCAATCTCTCTATTCACCACCAGGCTACCTAGCCCTGCCCCTCTGGAATTCCCCAGTCCTGTCACTCACAGAAACCAGACAGGCAGTGTGAGAAAGTGCCATCTTTCTTGCATGGTATGCCCCCACTTTTTGCTGAATGTACTTTGACTGAGTGTGCCCTGGACTCCTGCCAATCATGTGCCCAGGGCCTATGTTCCTTCCCTAAAAACACAAAACCCAAATTGGCAAACCCTGGTCACATGTCAGCCCCTGGTAAATGGTACCCTAGGTACCCAGGGCCTTGTGACCAGGGAAGGCCTCTAAGGGTTGCAGCACTCATTGTGCCACCCTTATTGGCCCTGTACCCTTACACACACACACTGCCCTTGCAGGCTGGGTGTCTGGGTGCAGGACAAAACAAAGAGTCGACATGGCACACATCCCTGTGTGCCCTGCCCATCACCTACACTGCCATGGCATACACCAGCCACCCCTCTAGCTGGGTGCCCTATGCCAATGGTGTGGGCACAGGAGCAGGAGCCCTGTGCCCCTACAGTACCCAGGTCCATTCCTGGGCACTGTGTGCAGTGCTGCCCTTTAAGAGTACATGGTGCTGAGAGCTCGTCAAACACGAACTCCACAGCACCATAAAGGCAGCACTGAAGACTGAGAAGTTTGGTATCCAACTTCTCAGCACATTAAACCCACACTGATGCCAGTGTGGGATTTAATGTACCAAGCACCCCAGAGATGCCCCCTAAAACCTAACCTACAATCCACGTCTGTTCTGAGGCTGCCTAGGCTGCCACACAGCAGACATGTTGCTGGACCCCTGGGTAGGAGAGCCCCTGCTCTCCTGGGCCTGCAACAATGCACATCCTGGGCGAGGTGCTAAATCTCCTCCCCCAGGATGGGCAGGGGGAAGCTTCAAAGGCATGCCGCCTCTGTGAGCTTCCCCAGGCCACTGCAACCCCCCACTCTGGCGGGAAGCTTGGCCGCAAACCCCAAATAAGGACAGGGGATGTGCCAGCCTGCCAACCCCACCCCTCTCGCCATCTTGAAGATGCACAGCCCTACCCAATCAGGATTAGGCTACTGCCCCCCTCCCACAGGAGAGGGGCGGGATAGGGGGTGTACCCACCCCAGGACAGAGACCCATTCATAGCAGGCACCCAACGGAGTGTTAAAAAACAGGTAAAATTAGCACCATCATACTGCTTAACGTTATCAAATACCCACAAATAAAATAATCAGGTGACTCTTATTCTCTTGGGTTAAATATGTCCATACCCGGCATTTGCCTTTATGTAATAAAGCATTCTCGTTGTGTCCTTAATAACTGCATAGTATTCATTTTCTAAAACAAATCCAGGATTGCTTTAAACTGTATCCCTGTAAGCCCCATACACCAGAAACACAATCAATACGCTTGCTTATAAATTCATTGTAAAACACACAATTGCCTTCACATCCATTAACCACTAAATGCATAAGTAAAAAATATTTATATTTACACTAATAGCTCCAACTCTAAAAAATGCGAGACCTAGTGCATTGCAAATGCTTGTTCTTTCTTGGTGTTGTGCAGCATTGGGAAAGCCTATATGTCTAAAAGGTGAGACTTCTTGATTTTGCCAATGTGTGTTTATTGTGGTTGTAAACCTCCTGTACCTTGTGTAGATCTGGTCAGAGCCTCTGATCTCTGGAGTTACACTATGTGAAAGATGCTCAGATTATTGTCCGGGTCCTATCACGTGCTCTCTGATAGTATAAAGGACTCCCTTGCAACAATTGATTATATTTCCCGCCGTTATTGTGATGCTCTTTGTTGTGTTATATAGGAAAAACAGTGGTTCCTTTGGAATGATATAGAATGAGGTTATGATACATAGGCACAATCGTAATCTAGAGGGTTAGATAATGGCAGAGCGCGAAGGCACCACTAACACACCGATTCCAGTGTTGTATATTTTATGGACTTTTTAAACAATACAGTTAGGAGTAAACATTAAACATCAAAACAAAATTTGTGCATAGTGTCCCAAGTGACAAAGGGAACCTAAACCTAAGTGACAATGTGAATATTATATACAAGGTTTACACAGTTTGTACAAGTCGACCATTAGCAAAATAATTCCATGTGAACAGCTGCTATGTACAGTGATATGTGCTGGGAAAATGGTTCTCTTCTGTTTGTCGACGACGTTTCGACCCTCAAAACAATGTGGGGTCTCTACAGGACTACTGATGAAGGGAGATCTAAATGGGAATGAAATAAAAAGAGCATAAGGCTCATAGACCGACACAAATGCGAAAAAAGGAAAATAAAGGCGGTTGGATAAAAGGTACCTGAATTTATGATTGTGCAGCCTTGTGAAAATGATGTGCCACACGTGAAGAATAGAGGAAAAGGGTTTACTCACTTGAGGACCCATCTGGGTACTATGATTGTGAGAAAAGAAGCAAAGAAGAATGTTGCAATTACTGATAATTGGACAATGCGCTGTGTATAATCAAATACGAGTTTCACCAAGGTTCTTACCTCAATGTGAGGACAGGCTGTCAATCCAATAGGGTATGTAGATAGGCCAGAGGGGCTCAATTAATTTTACGCCACAGCCGTAGCGTTGTAGAATCCCTTTGTGGATTAACAGTGACAATGCACTGGGAGTTTCTCTGGAAATTCAAATAATAATGATCTAGGGGTCAGTATGCTAAAAAAAGAGCTGAGCGCAAGGGCTAAGTGGCCTGGATGTGCCATTTCTTACCTCAGTAGAAGATTAGAAAAGTGGGACAGCGCTCTGCGTGTAGATTCAGAACAAGCATTGAAAATGCAATAGGTCTCGCCTTTGATGAAGATAAAGCCATTTGCTTTGCTAATGGTATTGTATAGCGAAGCAAGTGGCTTTAACTTAAAAGGCAAGACCTAATGCATTTTCAATGCTTGTTTTTTGTTAGCCTTGTGTGGGAGAAGAGGGCAGGCAGAAAATTGCTTCCGGCCCTTCCGCTGTATACATAAAAGTGCTTTTGCGCTACTTCGTTTTCCCTTAAAACATCCCTCACCGTCAGCAAACTTTCCACATACACCACACACACACACCCTAATTATTAATTCAGAACAACCCTCAGACCCAGATTTTCACCGCACTGTCATTTGTAAACACCAAATGCTCTGGCTATACAAATGCGAGACTTGCTGCATTGCAAATGCTTGTTAGATTATAAGATTTTGTCGAGTTGACCACATCATAGGATTATTCATAAAATAACACCATGTATTTTGCTTTTTTTTGTAGATTTATATAGCGCGAAGACGACCCGAAGGTATTGGACCGCTTTACACAAGCACCATATTTACATTAAACTGATTTACTTACACTGCCGACTTTGGTGCAGAAAACTAGAGTTCGAGCCTCGAGGTCGCGCCCACATCCTGGGATTCTGGGCAAATCACTTAATCTCCCCGTGCCTGAATGTGTAATGTAAATACGGTGCTCATGTAAAGCACTCCAATACCTTCGGGTCGGGTTTGCGCTATATAAATATGCAAATCAACATTACACATTCAGGCATGGGGAGATTAAGTGATTTTCCCAGAATCACAGGGTGTGGACGTGACCCTGAGGCTCGAACCCTGGTTTCCAGCACCAAAGTCGGCAGTCTAGCCGACGGACCATATCCCCTCCCCAATTGAAATTGCTTTAAGTACGTTTGTCTTGGTGTGAAAAACGTAAACAACTACGATGTATTTAAAACAATAAAATGAATGGAAATGGGACATTTGGAATTTCTGGTCACCGGTAAAAGAGGCAGTTCGCCCCAGTCAAATTACTCCCACATTCTTACTGGACCATGAGACCCTAGTAATAACAACTTCCTTACCACGTGTTCGGCCTCGAGCTCTCGCTGCAGTTTTTCTCTCAATTTCTCCGCACAAAGGATCCCGGTAACCGCCACCTTTCTGCGGCAAAACCAAATGACTTTACTCACAGTCCTAACACTGTGTTAGCTCATGCGAGTCAAGCCTCGACCTTACATATGTGATGTCCTTCCATTACGACTGGTTCGCACAAGCAAAGTGATAGTGGGGGACATTTTACATTGGGAGGATTCAACAATTTAAAGGCCGAGACCATGGGCTCTCGCTAGGGAGAAGTTATTTACCCCTATAGAGTGGAGAAGAGATGGGCAGGGGCATTCCGGTAATTGTAGAATGGGTTGTTCACATACTTTCACTGAATTGAAACACCCGTATCAATAATCTTTTATGCAAATTTGTAGGATAAAATTCAGTACCTCTTTTAAAAGTCCCGTACTTGCAAGCGGCGGCCATTTATTTACAGTTTCATTTGTGGTTTTACTTTTACGAAGAGCAACAAGGGCGGCCATCGTAGAGCGTGAGTATGGTTACATTTGGCTAACATGTTCGATTTAGACAGGAGACTATATTTTTAAAGCCAGATATGGCTTTTTTGTAACTGTCTCCTGCCTAATAGTGCCCTTATTCCAATGTTAGGTAATGGGTAAAGAAAATGCATTCCCCCGATTATTATTTTTTTCCCCATTACCTCCTTTTTTGTGAACTCGACCCGGACCAGACCGTTACATTACACAAAAGGGGAGGGACAGAAGATGTGCACGCGGCGGCGGAAAAAAACAGGCCTCGCCTGTAAAAAGGTTTCTTATCTTTATGGGGCCATGTGTTTGGCCCCATAAAGATAAGAAACCTTTTACCACAAACGTAAGGAAAGCGAGCCAGTCCAACTGGGACGGCTCTAAAAGAGAAAAGTGTACGTCAGTGGAAGCTCTTTTCTAATGGCTGGCCACCATTTAGCATAAACGGTGACGCCAGCCAATGGAAAAGAGGGGCGGGGCTGCAACCCCGCTAGTGAAATCTACCCTAAATCATTAAATCTCGCCAGCGAGACTGCGCATGTCTGCGCAGCCTACGCCAGGCGAGACCTAAAAAGCAGCGTCAGTCAGCTTGATCGGGTACAATGACAGATATCCTAATCCAGAGAAGATTGTTATATACAAGGTTTCCTGCTCTTTTTGCCAAGGGAAACAGGCAGACCTAGTTAAGGAAAACCGCAGCACTGAGCAACCCGGTGCTACGGTTCCGTGATCGGTAAAGAGTGAAAAAAGACCTCAGTGGGAGGTAAAGAACTAGAAGGTGTGGCACAATGGTGGTGTTGCTGCACTAATGACAGTGGTGAATTCTCTGTTAATAGGTGGAAAATAAGGCACAATATCGGTGATGGTTACTAAATAGGGAAGAACAGGTACAATCACATATATACTTTATATATTTACAAAAATCCAAATTTCACCGGTATTTGACATATGCAATCACGCATGCTGAGCACTTCATGGAGTTTGAACATTGTATGCGTGCAGACATTTCACAGTTGTAATTCTTAGTGAACACGTATTTCATGAAAATAGATCTAATATATACAGTTCAAATGTCACAGCAAAAATGAATTAAATAAAGCTGTTGGAGCAAGCATAGTCGGGTGTCAGATGACATACAGGTGTATTCAGGCCACAATTGTTATATCACAGACAATTGATGACATCTTTCTGATGTGGACAGGAAGTGAGACAGACTTTGGCACTTTTCTCACGTACCTCAACACCATCCAGACCCATCTCACATTTACATCCTCAGTACATAAATCCACCATCGCATTCCTTGATTTAAACATCAATCATGACAAAGGGAGACTATACACTTCCCTCCATAGGAAACCCACTGAAAAGAACACCCTCCTTTCATACCAAAGTCAACATCCACCTGCACTAAGGGATGGACTGCCCTTCGGCCAATTCCTTAGGATACGCCGCAATTGTACCCTTAAAACAGACTACATGCGAGAGGCGGAGATACTAAGGACCAAACTAGTCACAAGAGGGTACCCCAATAGACTTGTTTAAAAGTCTCTCAAACGCGCCTGGCACTGCCCCAGGGAAGATCTTCTTAAGACAAATGAGAAACCCAACCTTAACAAGATTGTATGTGTCACCACCTTTGGCACACACACCAATCAAGTCTGCAACCTGATAACCAAAAATTGGAATATTAACCAGAGTATTGATCTTACAATAGACACACCTCTGTTTGCCTACAAACAAGGAAAAAATCTAAAAGATCATCTGGTCAGGTCATCAACAGAATTAATCACCAAGAGGATAAACACACTGACTACTGCATGGGGCCTACCCAAAAGGAAAGGACACCACAAATGTGGCAACTGTGTATCCTGCAATTTCATGTTCAAAACCAACACATTTGAACATGGTAGTGTAAAACACGATTTACAATCATTCTCTAACTGCAATACAAAGAATGTTGTTTATTGCATATGGTGTCCATGTGGCCTCCCCCATATTGGACAAACACAGCAACCGGTCAAGGCTCGCATTGGCCAACATCGCAGCCGTATACGCAGATCAGTGGAAAAGGCACCACTTGTGTCTCATTACAATGTAAAAGGTTGTACTGCTGATGAAATAAAGTGGCAAGTAATTGAGATCGCCACTCTTCCAGAAAGAGGAGGTGACATCCTTCAGATACTCCCAACGGAATTAATGCCGCTGGATAGACAAGGTGAATTCAATAAATGAAGGGCTTAATTCTGCTGAGGAATGAGGAGGATATGTCACTACCCTTTGCTAAACAACTGTCTGTGATATAACAATTGTGGCCTGAATACACCTGTATGTCATCTGACACCCGACTATGCTTGCTCCAACAGCTTTATTTAATTCATTTTTGCTGTGACATTTGAACTGTATATATTAGAGCTACTCTCATGAAATATGTGTTCACTAACTAAGAATTACAACTGTGAAATGTGGGCACGCATACAATGTTCAGACTCCATGAAGTGCTCAGCATGCGTGATTGCATATTACAAATACCGTCGAAATTTGGATTTCTGTAAATATATAAAGTATATATGTGATTTTACCTGTTCTTCCCTATTTAGTACCCATCACCGATATTGTGCCTTAATTTCCACCTATTAACAGAGAATTCTCCACTGTCATTAGCGCAGCAACACCACCATTGTGCCAAACCTTCTCGTTCTTCACCTCCCACTGAGGTCTTTTTTCACTCTTTACCGATCACAGAACCGGAGCACCGGATTGCTCGGTGCAGCGGTTTTTCCTAGCTAGGTCTGCCGGTTTCCCTTGGCAAAAAGAACGGGAAACCTTGAATATAACAATTCTTTCTGGATGAGGATCTCTGTGATTGTACCTGATCAAGCTGACTGACGCTGCTTTTTCTGAATCGTTTTTGCTGGCTTTAGGACTCTGCACCTGTTACCACTGCTAGTCAGTGCTAACATGTTTGTGCTCTCTCCCCTAAACATGGTAACATGGGCTCCTACTCAGTTGGTATATTTAATTTGCTTATGTCCCTAGTAAAGTGCACTACATGTGCCCAGGGCCTGCTAATTATTTGCTACTAGTGGGATGTAGCACTGACCGTGCCACCCACATATGCAGCCTGAAATCATGCCTCAGGCCTGCCACTGCAGTGCCTGTGTGTGAAGTTTACTGCCGCATCGACTTGGCATTTAAAGCTAATTGCCAAGCCTAAAACTCCCCTTTTATTACATATAAGTCGCCCCTTGGTAATCCAAAGGGCAGAACGCTATACTTCTATGTTTTACATGTCCTGGTAGTGACAAACAGCTAAAGTACTTTTTTACTGCTGTAAGGCCTACTCCTGTCATTGGCTAGAACTGGGCATTCCTTAGAATACCTTTAAGCTGTAATTCCTGATTGGAAAGGAGTATGTGTTATGTTATTTGTATTTGTAGAGCGCACGGCTACTCAAGAGTGTCCCGGCGCTGTGTGCTGCTTGGGAACCCATCCTGGCTTTCCCTGTGAGATGGTCCCTACTGGGCATCTCCAAGGTGAAGACAAGCATCCCCGGCGCGGTGGGGCCGTTTGTGGAGATTAAGCAAGCTATTGCCCAGAGTTGCTGAGCGGGATCCCTGGTTAGAGTAGGCACCGAGGCGAGAATTATCGAGTCCGCTGACCTTGGCCCAAGACCCTGCCGCGACGGGAATCGAACCCTGGTCCCGGGCCGACCTCTGCTTCCGTGTCTGCCGCCTCTAACCAGTGAGCCACACCACTCCACTTAGGAGTAGCCTTTTCATGTTTTATATCTTTGCAATGGTAATGAGAAATCCTCTTTACTGGTAAAGTCGGATTTAACATTACTATTTTAGAAAGGCTACTTTCAGAAAGTGGACTTTTTTCTGCTTGTACTGCTCTTTGTGTCTCTAGTACACGTCTGGGCTAGGTGACCGACCCCTTTTTGTATTCCTTCTGGAGAGTCACAGACACTGCAAGGGTTGGGTGTGATTTAGCACTTATCTGCATCCATCTGCATCCCGATGGGTCTTTCTGGGCAAATGGGAGGAAGGGGGCCCACTCTTACCCTTCACAGGGTAGTAGACTGACCACATACAAAGGAATGATAACTCTCTTTGGTAGTCTGGAGTGAGTGCTGGGATTGAAAGAGATACTGGTGCACTTCAAAACCACTCTTTGAAGTTTCCCTCATATCAATGGCCAATTTGGAAGTAAGTGCTGAGTCTCTAGCCCCATCAAATCCGACTCTTATGGATCTACACAGAACCGCTGTCAGAAGAACTGTGGTGCTACACAAAAGACTCAACTGGAGTCTTGGTTAATCCTTGAGTCCACACTCCGCGATAGGAGGGCGTAAAGGAAGGATCGTATGCCCTTGCTCTGCCCATTGCATCTTTACATTGAAAGTGTAATCTAGAATTTCTTCAGCACACTTGTCTATGTGGTCAATTAAATGTCTCATTAAATGCCAATAGATTTTCGTGATGGACCCACCATTTAAACTTATCCAGTGTTTTTTTATTTTTTATTTTCCAACAGGTGAAATAAATACAGTAATGAACAAAAAAGGAGAAGGCATTAAACATCTCTTGTGTAGGAAGTGATGTAAAAACAGTACACCTCGCAATTTCTTCCCTTGAAGGCTAATGCCTCGCCAAAGTCTTTTTCTACAGCAGAAAATCCAAACTTCCCGGTGTGGTCTGTACTTGGCTCTTAGGGATCACCTGATATACATTGACAAAATAACACACTGACATACTGAAACAAGTCTGATAAGGTTCTCACTACGAAGAAAGAGCTAACCTGGATCAGAAAGAACACACAGAAGAGAAACCGTATGAATATATAGAAAATGACAACACATTTATTAGGGAGAGAAATCAAGTGCAACATCAGAATATCATACTGGAGAAGAACCATATTGATGGACTGACTGTGGAAAAGTTTCTTTGCAATGAAAGACCTAATGCAGCATCAGAGTGTCCACGTAGAGGAGAAACCATATACATGCACAGAATGTGGCAAAGCATTTATAACAAATCGACAGTTGAAGCGACATCAAATGGTCCAAACTGGGGAGAAACCATATAAATGTACAGAATGTGACAAAGCATTTGTAACAAATGGAAACCTAAAGCAACATCAGAAATTCCACACTGGGGAGAAACCATACCAATGTACAGAATGTGACAAAGCATTTATAACTAATGGAGACCTAAAACGACATCAGAAAATCCACACTGGGGAGAAACCATATAAATGTACAGAATGTGACAAAGCATTTCTAACTAATGGAGACCTGCAACAACATCAGAAAATCCACACTGGGGAGAAACCATATATATGTACAGAATGTGACAAATCATTCAAAACAAGTAACGGTCTTAAACGACACTACAATATCCACACGGGGGAGAAACCATATGAATGTACAGAATGTGACAAAGCATTTGTAACAAATGGAGCGCTAAAGGGACATCAGAAAATCTACACTGGGGAGAAACCATATCAATGTACAGAATGTGACAAATCATTTAAAATAAATGGAGAGCTAAAGCGACATGAGAAAATCCACACTGGGGAGAAACTATATAAATGTACAGAATGTGACAAATCATTTAAAACAAATGGAGAGCTAAAGCGACATGAGAAAATCCACACTGGGGAGAAAGCATATCAATGTACAGAATGTGAAAAAGCATTTAAAACAAATGGAGAGCTACAACAACATCAGAAAATCCACGCTGGGGAGAAACCATATATATGTACAGAATGTGACAAAGCATTTATAACAATTCGATACCTAAAACAACATCTGAAATTCCACACTGGGGAGAAACCATATAAATGTACAGAATGTGACAAAGCATTTGTAACAAATGGAGCGCTAAAGCGACATCAGAAAATCCACACTGGGGAGAAACCATATAAATGTACAGATTGTGACAAAGCATTTATAACAATTGGAGAACTACAACAACATCAGAAAATCCACACTGGGGAGAAACCATATATATGTACAGAATGTGACAAAGCATTTATAACAATTGGACACCTAAAACAACATCTGAAATTCCACACTGGGGAGAAACCATACCAATGCACAGAATGTGGCAAAGCATTTATAACAAATCAACAGTTGAAGCGACATCAAAAGGTCCAAACTGGGGAGAAACCATATCAATGTACAGAATGTGACTGATCCTTTTTAATCAATGGAGAGCTGAAGCAACAATAGAAGATCTCCACCGGAGAGAGACCATTCAACTGGACTGAATGTGAGAAGGCATTTATTAGAAAGTAGCATCTTATGCAACATCAGATAGTCCACGTAGGAGAGAAACCCTATGAATGTACATAATGCAAAAAGACATTTATTACTAGGCAAAGATAAATACTACATCAGAAATTCCACGCTGGTGAGAAACGATATGGCTGGACTGAATGTGACTTAGCAGTTATTACAAAGCAAAGTTTAAAAATGCATCAATATTCACACATGAAAGAAACCATATAATTGTACAAAATGTGACATAGCATTTTTATTCCAAATGGAGGGTGACCATTCAACTGCACCGCACATGACAAGGTACTTATTATAAAGGGAGAGTGTTAGAAATGGGATTTCTGGTTGGCTAAGGCTTGCGCCAAAGTCAGGCAGAAACCACCACTCTAGTCAGGGCAAGGAAGTTACACGCCAAAGATAACCCCTGCTCACCCCCTTGGTAGCTTGGCACGAGCAGACAGGCTTATCCCTGAGGCGATGTGTAAAGCGTTTGCGTGCGCACCCAGCAACAACACCCAAGGCCCACCACAAAGGAAACTCCACACAAGGTATTCTATAAAAATAACCTTTGTATTATACACAACACATTAGATAAAAACACACACTCTACAATGTGCCAACAGGCACGGGCAGAATTTACAAGGGATTATATATACAGGGGACAGGGCCACCTGGACCACTGTCAGGAAGTAGCACTTTTTAGAACATAGGAATAATACTGTAGTACAAAATAACATATGTAGCACACAACCAGTAATTACTGGTATCAGGTAAGTACCACCTACGCAACCCTAACCACCTTAGGAAAATATTGCGCAGGGAATCAGGACCTCACTAGCACCACCTGTACTAGGGAGAAAACAACACCTAAGTATCACAATACCTGTAGGGGTCTAAGCACATAAACACATGATGCATAACATTCAGAGGTGTAAAGCAAAGCACATGACGCATAAACACATTCAGAGGTGCAGGAAAGGAACAATGGCGCAACAACTCACATTAGCCACTATCTGTGGCAGTCCCTAGGCCAACTGGCCGTGAAGGGGCAAAGGCGCCCTGTGTCCAGCCAAGTCAGGGTGCGCCTGTGCAGGCTGCGCAAACCAAGGTGCACAAAGCACAACCTACACGTAGCAGTTGCCCACTAAGTGCTGGGCAACTGGAGAGATGCTGGGGCACCACTGTGCCTTCCTAAATAAATATGGCAGGGGTTGGAGCCTCTCCTGGGCTCTAAGAAAACACTTGTGGCCCCCTGAGCCTCGCAGGCTCTGATCAATATTGTGGGGCAAGGTGGGAGTGGCCCGCTGCCATCTGGGGCCACTCAATCGCCAAGGAAATGCCCCCATATGCGTTTGGAGCGTGCACTGCGCTCTCCACAACCAATGCGCTGCCGTTGGAGTCCCTCTGGACTCTGAACATAAATATGCCCTCTGCGTTGGAGCCTCGTGGGCTCGACAAAACACAATCCCCACGTTGGAGCGCCTCGCGCTCAAAGACAATCGCTGCCACAGTCGGTGGAGCCTCGGGGCTCTAGTGACCCCAGAAATAATGCACCCGTTGTGGGAGGGGCCGAGCAACAGGACCAGCGCTGGGCGCTGCCGGGGAGGACCGAACCCAGGGCCCCGTCACACCCCCAGTAGCAGACACTCACCGGGTGAACGCGCAGGTCCCGGCCGGCGGCAGCGCTTCGTGGAGTCCCGCTCAGGGACTCGGGAATCCTTCGATTCCCGAGCGAATCCTCCGGCGACGCGGGACTCTCCTTTGCAGGCGGAGGCGGGGTAGGCTCCCGCCCTCGTCTTCTGGGTCTCCGTCACAGGAGCGCAGGGTAGGCTCCCGTCTGCTTCCTGTTTGAGGCGAGGCCCCGCCTACGTCCCTCACAGTTTTGCCTGACTTCCTGTGCGTCCCGAACCGGGCTGCAGCGGTGATTTTTCCCGTCACAAGAGGGGTAGGCTCCCTCGTTACAGTGGATGTACGGCGGGGTGGGCACCCGCCGTAAAATAAACAAATAAGCGGGGTGGGCACCCGCCAACGAGCACGGCAAGGTCCCTGGCAGGGTGGGCACCTGCCAGGGGATTTCAGGATTGGCACCGCACGGGGGAAATGCCGGGTGGGCACCGGCTTGCAGCAATAAAGCGCTCCTGGCGCTAGGACAAATAAAAGCGCTTCCAAGCGCTAAAGGAGAATAAAAGCGCTTCCAAGCGCTTAGGCCTAACAAGCACCACAAAGTCCAGCAAAGTTCTTCCCTGCAGGCAGCAGGGCCGGGGTGGGGGGCAAGGCTGGACCCAGAGCCAGCTCACTGGGCCTCCAGGCAGGGAGGTAGTCCAAGTGGCGGTCCTCTGGTCCAGCAGCAGCAGCAGCCCCCCTCAGGTAAGATCCTGGCAGAGAACAGATTCTGTGGGGACACAGCCCCATTTTTATACAGGCAAACCCTTTGTTCTGGGTTCAGGGTGAGGGGGAAAACCAGTCGCAGCTGGTTGGGGAGCACCCTTGATGTGCTCAGCCCCTCACTCTATTCACTGGCAGGGCTAGGGTCGTCAGTCGCACCACAGGGGGCGGGGCCAGCATTGTGTGTGGAAAACCCTGTCCTATTCAGGACCCAGGTGTACTCCTCCCACCCATCTAGCTGCTGATCTCCCCATTCACCACTGGGTGACTCATCCTGACTCTGGGGAATCCCTAGCCCGTCACATGACACGACCAGCCAATCACGCGACAGACACACTGCACACAGAAGTGCCCACTTCTAGAAGTGGCACTTCCACACTAGGTACATGCACGCCGCACACATCATCGCGCAGCATTCACTCCCACGAGTCCGCACATACCTTGGCCTTGGGCCTGCACACCCCACGCATCAGGAACTACTAGGGACACATACACTCCCCATGCATTCCTATGGGAGGGCAGGCCTATCTCACCACATGCACTCAGAGCACGCACGCACTTTACCCTGGGACACAGGGAAAGTGCGCAGAAACCAAAAAATTACCACACCAAGTCACCAGTAAAAGCAAAAAAGTTCAGGGGTGAACCTGCCAGAAGGGCCAAGTCCAACACAACCCCCTTCCAGCCAAAACGCAGGGCAGACCAATCACCACCGTGATGGACTTCCCTGCTTGGGGCGATAGAACACAGACGCGGGCCCGCAACTGCAGGGACACCCTCCGGTTCTACGCCACGGTGAACCCATGGAATTATTTCTAACACCACTGTCTGGACCAACTGGGCTACCCCACTGGTACTCCCAAGCTGTCCGCGGCCAAGACCAGACCCTAGGCCACCCAGGTGCCACTGGTCTTTGCCTAACCATAGAGTGGGGGGTAGTAACCCCTGGCACATAGCGGCCATTCTCCACTCTACCTCTCTGGAAGACAGGACTAGACTGCCACTGGTTCTCCAGCCTAGGGTCTACACCCTCAGGCGGACCAGGAGTCTCAGGGAAAGCTCTCCTCCCCCTACCTCTTCTCCTAGGGTTCCTCCTCCTCTGGCGAGGGGTACACCTAGAACGCCATTCCAACCCAGGGTTTAACCCCTCAGGTTGTACCGGGGGCAGAGGTGGGCTCTCCCACCCTCTGCACCCCCTTCCAGAGCCCTGCTCCCTACCAACTGGGGCGGTACCTCTGGAAGAAGAACTGGTCGGGACGCTGGTTACAGACGTCCCACCCTTCAGGTCAGGCTGATCCCAAACCTGGCCTTCCAACCTCCGGCCTAGAACCTTTGGTGGAATAATTGCCTGGCACTCCAGGACTTCTGGGGATTTCCACTCCATCCCCCTGAGGCTATCAAAGGACACATATGTCAAGCGACTGTCTGTCTGGCGCTGATCTCCCGTCCCCTGTCCACCTGACAGTGCGCGGAGATCCCCCAGAACAGAAGTGGTGCCACCCTGGTCACTACACGGGATCCTAGCCCAACTGGGTAGTCCCTGACCCACAGGCTCTTCCACTGGGAAACTCATCCCCCAATCACTCCTCACACTGGACTCCTGTACCCTCCCTACCGGAGCGGTACTGCCAGACTCTAGAACCACAGGAGCCCTGGTTACAGGTGCTCCAGGTCCTCTACTCACCAGGAGATCTTCCTCAAATGGGCTAACAGGACAGCCTAGGTCCCCAACTTGGTGTTCCCTCATGGAACCATCCAAGTCCTGAGGCAGGGTTTCGTACGTCCGGGGACCCTCGGGCGACGCGGGACGCCGCACACATCATCGCGCAGCATTCACTCCCACGAGTCCGCACATACCAAACTTGGGCCTGCACACCCCACGCATCAGGAACTACTAGGGACACATACACTCCCCATGCATTCCTATGGGAGGGCAGGCCTATCTCACCACATGCACTCAGAGCACGCACGCACTTTACCCTGGGACACATGGAAAGTGCGCAGAAACCAAAAAATTACCACACCAAGTCACCAGTAAAAGCAAAAAAGTTCAGGGGTGAACCTGCCAGAAGGGCCAAGTCCAACAGAGAGTTAAAGCAATATCAGCATCCACACTGGGGAGAAACCACATGTATTTATAGAATGTAACAAGGGATCTATTACAAAACAAAATGTAATACAAGATCCGGAAGTTCACACAGGGGAGAAAACATATGTATGTTCTGAATACCACAAAGCATTCATAATAAAGGGAAAACTGAAGCAACATCTGAAAATCTACATGCAGGAAATCCAATGTCTGTACAGAGTTTATTCTTCCTGTGGAAGACTTTATTAAGTTAATGCAGCATAAACAAATCCACACTAGGGAGAAACCTTATCAATGAATGGAATGTGACAAGGGATTGATCACAAAATGTAGTATATCGGAATGTTCACACAGGAGAGAAACTCTATAAATGTGTTGAATGTGACCATGAATTCATAAATGGAGAGCTAACTCGGCATCAAAAGTCAACCCTGAAGACCGCACTGAATTTAGCAAGGCATTTATTGACAAGGGAGAGTTAAACCGCATCACAAAGTCCCCACTGAGAAAAATCTATATGAATCTACAGACTCAATCAATCAATGGGTATTACGCGCGGCAAATCATCAGTGAGGTTCTCAAGGCGCTGGGTGAGGAGTTGTTGTCTGGAGGGGCCGATCAGTTGAACAGCCAGGTCTTGAGTCCTTTCCAGATTCGGTGATGAGGCAGATCTCTGGTGCAGGAGGAGTTCATTCCAGGTCTTTGCAGCCAGGTGAGAGTAAGAGCGACCTCCGTTCTTTGTGCCTTAGACTCTAGGAGTTAAAGCTAGGAAGAGGGAGGCGGAATGCATGTATCTGGCGGGGAGCCATCTAAAGATCTTGTGGCGCATGCGCATTGTGAGGAAACAGATGGCAGAGATCATGTTGATTTGCTTCTTCATCGAGAGCTTGTTGTCCAGGACAATGCTGGAGTCACGGGCATGGTCGGTTGGGAAGGGGAAGAAGCCAGGTTCTGCTGACCACCATGCGTTGCTTCAAGGAGATGCGTGGTTACTGAAGATGAGGACTTCTGTCTTGTCCATGTTCAGTTTTAGGCAGTTGTGCTTCATCCAGTCGGTGATGTTGGCCGTGCACCTATGAAAGTTGTCTCTGGGTTTAGTGAGGTGGGTCCAGTCGGTGTAGATGACCTTCAGCCCGTGTGAACTGACAATGTTGGCTCGGGGTGTCATGTAAGTGTAGGAGAAGGGGGGCTAACGAAGGATCCTTGTGAGGTGCTGCAGATGATGTCCTTGGGTTCAGGAGTAGGGCGGGAGTTTGATTGAGTAACAAGGATAACAAACATAATACTACTGAACTGTATGGGCCCATTTGGTGACCGAAGAGCCACAGTGGGAAGCATACAAAAATAAATCCTCAGTCCTTGAATGGACAGAAGGGACAATTGATAGGTCAGTGTTTCACCATCCTGAAGACATCGATACTTGGATAGAGGCTATAAAAAAACTGGTTGCTTCGCTTTACTTGTTTATGAAAGGCTAACTGTTAATTCCACAGTGATCAAGGCTTCAGTCGAGCAGGATTTATAAAGCACGGCTAATCGCCCAATAGGTTATCCAGGCGCTTGCAGGTCCTGTAGGTAGGCTTATTCGAACAGCCAGGTCTTGAGGGCTGTTGGTCGTGGTCCTTTTTGCAGGGTTATCCCCAAACATTTTGAATCTTCCTCCTATTTTTTCCTGACCTGTTGTTGTTTTTAGGACTCTGGGCACTTTACCACTGCTTATCAGTGCAAAAGTGTATATGCTCTCTTTGTAAATTATTATATCCGGCACATCGATGGGCAGCACTTTTGCGCCTTCGGTAGCAGGGCTGTATGTATTTGATTTTGAGAGTAAATTCATCCTAACGCCACAAAACCCTTTTTCGCCCAATATTTTCTTTTGGAAAAGATATATTGATGACGTCTTGATCATCTGGCAGGGATCTGAGGATTCCCTCCTTGATTTCTACAACTGGGTGAATGAATGCGATCCTCACCTCAATTTTACACATTCTCACAATAAAGACGAAATGATCTTCTTGGATGTGATAATTACCAGGGTAGGCGATATCCTTCAAACTAAAACCCACCACAAACCAACGGCAAAAAACAATTTACTGCATTTTACCAGCTACCACCCTCGTCCATTGAGGGAAAACCTGCCGTTTGGACAATACCTACGGCTCCGTCGTAACTGTAGCGAGGTCTCAATGTACAAAAAACAAGCCAATGATCTTACTGCCAAATTGAAAGATCGGGGATACCCTACCAAAATACTGGCAAAAAGTAACAAACGAGCTCGCAACCAGAACAGAGAAGCTCTTCTGGAAGTTTATGAGAAAGGTGATCAGGACACCACACCTCTCACCTGCGTCACAACTTACAACGCAGCCTCCAACGCAGTGAGCAAGTCCATAAAGAAAAATTGGCATATACTGACAAGCAATAAACATGATTGGGAGAAGCCATTATTCTCTTATAAGAGAGCAAGAAGTATTAAGGACTCCCTCGTACATACCCGTCCGAAAGTTCAAGAAAGAAACCAAGATCAGTCCATTACCAGTACGTGGGGCCTTTCGCCCATTGTGGGCCACTACCCCTGCGGGTCATGCAGTGTTTGCCATTTGACTTCCCCTTCTGAGTACCTACTACTGGAACAAGGCAAACAATGGATACAGAGAATGCACACCAATTGCAATTCCACCGATGTGGTTTACATGATCACTTGCCCATGTGGACTGAGATACGTCGGAATGACGAGTAGAAAGATAAAACAGCGAATTTGCGAACATCGCAGCACCATCCGATGTCGCAAACTGAGCACTAAATTGGCTGAACATTATCTACAGTTGAACCATACCACAAATGACATGAGATGGACGATCATCGAAAAACTCAGGCCTGGAGCAAATAACCAACAACTGCTATTTGAAAAAGAACAACGTTGGGTTTACCGTTTATCTACTCATATCCAAGGACTGAATGATAATATTCCATGGGGTTCCATATTGAAAAACTGATTCCATCATACATGACATCAACTCCTTAGTAGCCTCCGTGTAGTTCTTCTTTTAACCACACACTGCATCCTGTGTGTTGTGCCAGCATGAATTACTATATTGACACCAACTCCTCCGTTTATGCTGCCCATAGTTTTTGCTCACGATGCGATAGTTTTTCCTCACGATGCGATATATACCAACCCGGGTATATTAAAAGCAAATAAAGTGTTTAACTGCATTATACGCATATACACATAAGAATTCACAACCGGGGATCAGACATCGATATTATATACTTCCAATGGTAGCATGTGACAGACAAAACGCACCACCCCTAAAAAACCTCCTATTCTTGGGGAGAGCCAATAGGATTCCAACGCATACCCGCCCCTCCATCTGTACTAATCACGAGGACACAACCAATGGGAAGGCATTTTCCACATTCGGATTCACCCGCCCCATTGGGTTACACGTACGTAGAACCCATCACGTGATCAGAACCAGGAAGTATTTACTTCCGTGTTCCCCGCACACTTACCAAGATCCGGGCCGAGGAGGACAGATCGAGGTTGATCGCGGGAGTGTGCGAGCATGGAAGTAAGTTGACGAACCGCTAAGACACCGCATCAGGTTCCTTCCAAATTCCATTCCAAAAGCAGATGATAACAGTTACGATCTGCTTTTTTATCTCGCCAGATACTATAGCTCACTACCCCCCTCCCGGACCCATGATGTTAGTAACAACAACAGCATAAGTAAGAGGGCTATTTGGTTTTTCCATGCAGCTATTTTTAATGTTAGACATGCTTTGGAGCAACGGCGCCTGGCAAACACCACAGACGCTTGTTTTTAGCATGCCTGCCACTTCACGAGTTCGCTATATGTTTGACATTCACTCCGGCCAATCAGCCACTACGATTGCACCTTGTCAATAGTGCTGACATCACTTGAAGTAATCGTAATTAGACACAAATAGTGTTTTTTGTCTTGTGAATATCAGTCCACATTTTCACAAGTTAGAGACAACGAATAATCACTCGTACTACGGTCTTGTTAGCTAATATTGCTACCAAGACACCCACTCTCGCTTTACAGCACGGTTCCATAAAATGTTTGTTCACTCAAGCACTTTTTAACAAAACTGCAATCAAACAATGTTTTGTCTTTGTATGTTTCTTTATATGTGGTTTGTCTGTCTTATTTCTATTTCAGACATTCTGAGCCCCGGATAATTAGGAGGCTCCTGGGTAAAACCGTGAGTTTTACCATTTGATCTCCACAGGTTAGGGTGCGCCTTAGAGTGTGCATACCGCCGTGGAGACACCCTTGGTCCTGATGAAAGCTTAGCCGATTAGGCACCATAAGCAGAAACATGTCGACCTAAAAATTGGTCAAGCCCTGGTCAACATCACTGGCCAGACCTTGCCCAATTCACGTTTTTATTGGTTTTTGATTTGCCAAGAATAAACTTGTCATTGGTTAAAATCATTTACCTTTTAATCTCACTTCCCTTCACAATCAGAAACCCGCTCCGCTGTAACACAGGCGTCGCAGCACACCAGAGAGGCATTCGGCCTCTCTGGTGGGAACCCGATGATGAAGCATGTCACCAACTAGGTTGGTGAGTGAGGGTTCTTTTAACAAATATTTTTGGTTCTTGCCCGTGCCTCTCTTTTTTTGCTCCCTATCCCCTTGTCACTCTTTTGTTGTTTAATTGGCTTATTCGAACAGCCAGGTCTTGAGGGCTGTTGGACGGGGTCCTTTTTGCAGGGTTATCCCCAAACATTTTGCTTCTTCCTCCTATTTTTTCCTGACCTGTTGTTGTTTTTAGGACTCTGGGCACTTTACCACTGCAAAAGTGTATATGCTCTCTTTGTAAATTATTATGATTGGTTCTCCTTGATTGGCATATTTTGATTTACTGGTCAGTCCCTAGTAAAGTGCTCTGGGTGTGCCGGGGCTGGTGAATCAAATACTAGTGGGCATGCAGCACTGATTGTAGCACCCACATGAGTTGCCCTAAAAAGATGTCTCAGGCCTGCCACTGCATGGCTTGTGTGCAGTTTGCTAACTGCCATGTCGACTTGGCAAGTGCACCCACTTGCCAGGCCCTAACCTTCCCATTTCTTACATATAGGACACTCTTATGGTAGGCCCAAGGTACCCCCCTGCGCAGGATGCAGTGTATGTGAAAGGTAGAACATGTACTGATGTGTACAACATGTCCTGATAGTGAAATACTGCCAATTTCGTTTTTCACTATTGATAGGCTATCTTGCCCCATAGGACAGAATGGGGAATGCTCTGTAACATTTTACAAGCATATCTTCCCATAGTATAAGATGGAAAAATAAAGTTTAGGCTCTCTGAATTTAGAATTTAATAACCCATCTTTTACTAAAGATGGTATTTAGGTCGAGCCTGTAACAGCGCGCATGCGCTGTTCTGGTGAAGACTTCATGTAGGGTCTTTCGAAAACTAACCTAAGAATCGCATACACTCATGCGTGTTGTTGGAAGTGCGTTCTCCGAGAGGCTTCGGAATACGTTCCTGACCACCCTTTGACCCACCTCTTCCAGAGTTAGGCCGAGCACTGGCGGGGAGGCCCTTCTTGGAAGGGGCTCGTTCCTAGGATCGTACACGCTGCTTACATTATTCGATAGAGGGACACCACACAGTAGTTCTTAGTAAGACAGTATACTTTATCTATAAGTTCTGGAGATCTTTATGATCCGTGATACAGCTGTTGGATCACTATCACAACGTCGGTGGGGTTCGTTTGGGGGTAGCGGGACAGTCTTAAGTTTAGTGTCTCTGCAGAGTATCCTTCGCACAGCTCTTAGTCCTTGAGCTGGAGGATATGGGGTTTGCTCGGCAACTCCGTCGGTGTTCCAGGATAGGAGCGCCGCGAGTCTCTCAGCAGGCGCCGGTGGTTTCAGGTTCTCGGGAGCCGCGACGGCGTCAGCAGGGCTCAGATGGTTCAGAGTTCGGGGAGCCGCGACAGCGTCAGCAGGGTTCAGATGGTTCAGAGTTCGGGGAGCTGCGACAGCGTCAGCAGGGCTCAGATGGTTCAGAGTTCGGGGAGCCGCGTCACCGTCAGCAGGGCTCAGATGGTTCAGAGTTCGGGGAGCCGCGACAGCGCCAGCAGGGCTCAGATGGTTCCGTGGGACAGGTAGCGTTCTTGGTTTCAGGGGTCGGTCGAGCCGCGACCAGGTCAGCAGGGCTCGTCGGTCCAGGTCTTCTCTCCCACCTGTCCCTTCAGCACCCCTTGTTATACTCCCCCTCCTCTTTGAAGTCCGGAGTCCTCGCAGAGAGGGGTCTTGGTGCCTGGGGGCGGTGTGTTGGGATTTCCTGCCGCTCGGCCCTTTGATCTGTTCAGGTTGGTCTGGGAGGGACTCCAGACACCCAGCATGCGAGGCGCCCGCTCACCGGGGGCTTGGTGGCCGATCGAAACCCTCCTCGGGGAGGAGATCAGAGGTGTGAGAGAGACTGCGCCTCCCGGTCTTGCTTGGGGGGTTCCTCTCTCTCTTGGCTGGGCATGCGTGGTAGTGTCTAGGTTGTGCTGGGGCCCCGGCTGGCCATCGGGTTTATTGGGCCAGGGTGGTCGGAGTCTGTGATACCGGGGGATCAGATGTGATGGCAGGGGTTGCTTATTGGTCGGGAGGGTCCACGCCACGAGGCCGGTCTCACACGTGCACCCCCCAGCTGAAAGGCGGGGAGAACTACCCATCCACTTGGGGGTTCTCCTCGCTGAAGCGGAAGAATCGGGACAGGCCGTCAGCGTTGGCGTGTTCAGTCCCGGGGCGATGTTCCACAGTGAAGTCCATCCCCTGGAGGGAGATTGACCATCGTAGCAGCTTGGGGTTTTCTCCCCTCATTTGCATCAGCCACCGTAAGGGTTGATGGTCCGTTTGAACCCGGAAGTGGGTTCCGAACAAGTAGGGCCATAGCTTCTTGAGGGCCCAGACTACGGCGAAGGTTTCTCTTTCAATGGTGCTCCACTGTTGCTCCCGAGGTAGTAACCTTCGGCTGATGAAGGCTATGGGGTGATCTATGCCTTTGTCATTGAACTGTGAGAGGACTGCCCCGATGCCGTGCTCCGAAGCGTCCGTCTGGACCACAAATTCCTGCGAGTAGTCGGGGGCTTTGAGTACTGGAGCAGTACATATAGCGGTTTTCAAGGCGTCGAACGCTTCTTGGCACGGGGGAGTCCACTGTACTTTCTTCGGGTGCTTTTTGGAGGTCAATTCTGTGAGGGGGGCCTGCGATGCTGCCATAGTTTTTAATAAACCTCCGGTAGTAGCCGGTGAGGCCTAGGAAGGCCCGGACTTCTGTTTGGGTCGTAGGGGGTTCCCAGGATAAGATGGCGCCGATTTTCGGCTGGAGGGGGGTGACCTGCCCGCTTCCCACCTGGTGTCCCAGATAGATCACTGAGCCCTGTCCAATTTGACACTTGCTGGCTTTGATGGTTAGGCCGGCCTGGCGCAGGGCCACCAGTACTTGCCGGAGGTGCCGGAGGTGTTCGGTCCATTGGGAGCTGAATACTGCGATGTCGTCTAGGTACGCTGCGCTGAACCCCTCTAGCCCGGCCAGGACCCGGTTCACCAGCCGCTGGAAGGTGGCCGGGGCGTTTTTCATTCCAAAAGGCATGACTCTGAAGCGGTAGTGCCCATCCGGGGTGGAGAAGGCGGACCGTTCCATGGCTCCCTCGGTGAGCGCAATTTGCCAGTACCCGCAGGTCAGGTCGAAGGTGCTGAGGTAGCGAGCAGCCCCGAGGCGGTCGATGAGCTCGTCTGTGCGGGGGATAGGGTGAGCGTCAGCTCGGGTGACCGCATTGAGTCCCCGGTAGTCTACACAGAATCTTAGCTCGGGGGCGACACCAGGGGCGGCTGCTTTCGGGACCAGTACTACAGGGCTGGCCCATGGGTTGTCGGAGGGTTCAATCACCCCTAGGGCTAACATCGTGGCTACTTCAGTCTGGATGCAGGTCTGGACCCGGTCAGGGACTCGGTAGGCTCGGTGTCTTACCGGCGGGCTGTCTCCGGTGTCGACGTCGTGGACACACCAGTCGGTGACCCTCGGGGTGAGGGAGAAGAGGTCTGTGAATTGTCTCAATAGCTGGCGGCAGTCGTCGGACTGTTGGGGGGTGAGGGTGGACGACAGGCTCACTCCCTCTACGGAGCCATCCTTCCCCTTAGCACATAGGGAGTCCGGAAGGGGCTCTGTGTCTTCTTCTGACCCATCGTCGGTGGCCAGGAGCAAACTCAATTCCGTCCTCACTGTTGTAAGGAGACCTCAGCTAGGCCTACCAGTGCAAGGGGTTCGCCCTTCTCTGCACAGAGTCCTCAGACAAGTAGAAGAAGTTGGCACAGAAACTGGAATAGAAAATACAAAGTTTAATAAACCTTCATGAAGTGGAACCACATTCAAACAGCACCCTGTGGTGCTGAATGAATGTAGCACACAGAGTAGAAGAACCATGGGTCTTTTATACCCACACAGGGGCTCAAAAAGAGGGCGGTACAAGTATACATGAGAAGAGTTACATACATAGATGGTCATACAGAAATGCACAGTCAACAGTAAAGGAGGAGCTAGCAGTCGCTGACTCTGGTAGAAACAACCTGATAGTTACAGACTAAAAACAGATGTATGGACAGTTAGATTCTTCTGCGCAGGCGCAGAGTAGCAGAGTCTAAGTATAACCAGTCCTTTAAACAGAGCACAAGGGTAAACAACAGTGAAGAAGGAAACAGCTCTTGGTAAGCACATGGCAGACAAAATGGCTGCCGGAAATACAAAATGGATTCCACAAAATGTACAGGATAGCCTCTAAATACCAGATGGATTCCGCTAACGCTAATTTAATCGCAGCTAATTTACGACAGACGACCCTTTTAGCGTTAGCTGAAGACATCTCCCATAATCCAGTAGGAAAACAAAAAAAATGCACATTAATTTGTAAAAAAAAAAAAAATTCTTTCTTTTTTTTATAAATTTATCAATATCCTAATTCATTCCTAGGTGGGCATTTCTCATTCTAAATATTGTTAAGCGGGTATGTATAAGGTATAAGCAGGAGTACAAAGGGAACAGAGAATTGGGTCATACAGATAGCAGGAGAGAGTAATTACTATTATCAGAAACAGAACTATTAGCTTTCTAGTCCTAAGCAAATCCTAGAACCATCCAGTAAAAACATTTTCAAGGCTCCTATGCATTTCAGTTATCATCAATCTCAACTTCAAATTGGCCAACAGTACATATCTAATAAAAACATTTTCGCTAGACTTTTCCAGTGTTTTCTTTATGAGGGCTAGAGTATCTATTATTATTATTAAGGAAATGCACCATCTCTCTACTGCTCAGATGAACTTTTCTCTCATAGAATAAACATTATTCCTAATACAATTATGGAAGCAGTCAGACATATTATTACAAAAATGATCCTGGATCCGGAGGACTACACAGGACCATGAGAATTAAGATGAAGAGCTGCAAAGGGCTGCTCCTCCTCAAAAATGGGACGATCAATGGGGTACATTTCTAACAAAAAAGAAAAAAGTCCTTGGGAAATTAAAGCCGCTGTACAACCAACCAGAGGGGAGTCTTCTCCCTGTGTCCGTTTGAGCCTCACAGGCAGACTCTTGTTGTTCCCACGGTGGAGCTGCACAACTCGCAAATCAGGAATCATGGCCTAGTTTCAAGGGAAAAGTTTCTTCTTTCAGGATAGGGCAATCACCTACCAGGGGAAATGCGCTCAGCGATCCTGTCCAGTGTCTCAGGCAGTGCACCAGTTTTCTTCATTTCAATCTAACAGGCACTAGAGACACAGCACCTGTACCCTGAACTCAAGTCCTTCCCTAACTCCTGTATTGCTCTGCTGGCACACTGCTCTTTCGTTGGGGCCATAGATTGCATTCAGCGTGCTCAGGCATCTCTTGACCAACAAAGCTGAAAACTTTACAGCCACTTTAGGGACAGGATTCAGAGGCCTGATGCTAGGATCTCTGAAGCAACCCTTGTTTCAAAGGGGGTTACCTCAAGCAAAAACTTTCTCGCCCTCCTGGTCGGTCTGTGACTCTCGGCTGGGCATCAAAAGCTTGATCCACGATTTCTCCTTTCTGATTTGTGACCCCGTCTTTCGCCCAAGACAGTGGCAGGGGTACACACTTCACATCCCAGTGCTTCCGGCCTTCTACCTTCACTGAGGTCCTGGTTGCCAGCAATGCCTGTGCTGGTTACCTTCACTTTGACTTCAAGCTGGACTGGTGCTGACTCCTCAAGCTGGATCTGATGTCCGCGCCCCTCTGGCAATGGTTGTAAAGCAGCAAATATCTATTGGTGGAAAGAACAAAAGGTCTTTAGACAAGGCACAGAAATAATCTATCAACAGAGAGGATAGTCTCAGAATACTTCCTAGTCTAGGGACGCCCCATATATTAACAAGGCACCCTGGAACCCCTTTCATCTATGTGAGAGTAAATAAAACAACAGCCTGGACCTATTGGCAAGTATAAAAGGAACTCTTTGGTGAACTGACAAGAGTAATACGTCACCCAATCCCAAGCAGTCAAGGAAGTTTGTGTTCATTTATTAAATTCTGAGGAAAAGAGAAAAACAATACAGACATACTCCAAATCCTTACATCTGTATTTTCCTATCTTAATCATCTAAAGACCCTCAAGAAAAAGGAAATGTTATACACTTTTACTCATAGACTTTGCATTACTTGTACAGGACTGCAGACACTTCTAAAATGATTTTTCTTAATAAAAGTACCTACATTGTATACTTAGGACCATGCTCTCATGTTATAGGAGCAACAGGAAAATCTAACACTGCTAATTTATCAAGGATTCCTATTACATAAAGAACTAAAAACTTCAACATAATGGGTACATGTTCTCCAGCGGAACATCTTGTGACTAACAGACTCCTATAAAACAATATTTTCCTCAAAAATGTTTGCTAAGGATCACATGGGCATCTTCCCTGCATTCTACTTTTTCACAATCCAAACTATGCAACATCAGTTCTAGTAAGGACTGTCAGTTTATTTACACAGACTAGCTTATAAAAACTAGCAATGCCCTTGCAAAAACTGTATGTAGCATGAGAATAACAAACAATAGTGGTGTTATAACCTGAGAATTTTAGAATAAAAACCACCCACAGCTAGTTCCCCTTAAAGATCAAATAAGGAAACAGCAATCTAGACTACTCATCCTCTCATAATTCCATCAGAGAGGATGGGTAGTGTCGGGTCAGGAACTTAGATCCGGAGAAGAACCAGGTCCACAGGAGCGAGGATAAGGTCCCAACTCTCCCGTAAGGTAGGTCTCCTGGTCGGTACTAGTAAAGCCCACGACCAGAGAAGAATACCTCTAGGGAGGGAGGAGACGACCACAGGACCACGTGACCAGAACGACAGCAGTTGGCTGGTGGGACAATGCTGTAGCACACAAAATAATAAACAGGAGAGACAAACAAGAGGGGCTGGTTAGTGCAGGAGAGAGAATTGGCTTGGTGGAGATACCCCAAATAGGCTAGGACAGTTGTGCACGTTCTCATACTCACATAGCGCGCCAATGGTTAAACAAAGTCTTGGAAATCAGCATATATTCACTGAGGGGACTCCGACATAGAATGAGATAAGGTGACTATGGGCTTTGACAGAATCTCCCCCTGAGTAATGGAGTCTAGAGTTTTGGAGCCAGGTTATAATTCGTTCTTGCTCCAAAGTACTTTTCTCAAGTTCACCTGTTCTCCTCGCGAAGTCTAAAAAGAAAACAGTGTTCCTCTGACCCAGAGTTAGCAATCACTCGAGGTCTCCGGTGTGAGCTTTACAATAAACAGTCTCTTTTCATCGTGGGGAACACGGAAGGACTCGTGGCACTAATAGAACACAAAAGGGCACGTCTCCCAGGATTACGATTGTCCCAGCCACATTCAGTGCTCACGAAGAAACAGAAAAACAAAACAGCACAAAAATAATGATATCGGATTCTTCCTACCGGCAGGTGCGAAGGGTCCGTCGCATAAAAAACGGGCAAGGTTGATGTCGGGGAGTTTGTGAGAGTTAGTGAAGGGGAAGAGCGCGTTAACTCTCTGATTCGGCAACAGCTTGAGAAATCCAAGACGACGTCCCTTGGAAGTTAAACGCTGTGCTCCCCTAAGGTTTCTTTAAAGGCAGCGAGACATCTGGAAGGCAGAAGGGAGTCCGAGGGTCCAGGCGAAGACAAACGTTGGTGTCTCACAAACAGTCCCTTTCAGGCAGGATCTCAGAGGAGGAGGCGAAAGGAATACGCGCATTCCCCAGGGTCAGAAATGCGAGTAACAGGTTGCAGGGTAACAAACACAGGGCGTGGTCCAGCACAGCTGAAGGAAGCCAAGCACCATACAGAGGGAAAACGTCCAGTTTAAACAGGCAGCGCAAGGCAGCATGGGAAGGCACACAACTCCACCCCCAAACACAGGGCATTATGGGAGATGTAGTGTAGGGTGTGGGACAACCGAACAAAGACAGGAAGCTTGACGGGTAACAGGTAGTAACATAGCAAAATATATTTATTCATTTTATTAATGCTAATAATGTTTAAAACAGTATTACTGAATAGCCAATTAAATATCTCATGGCTATTTCACAGACAGTTTTGGGAAAAAGAGAGAGAACACATACATTTGCCTACCCTTAATTTGTAGAGGAGCTAGCCTCCTCCCCCACTTTTGACAGTAGGAAACCTATAATAGGTTTCATTCTGTCAACACTATCAACCCCAATGTATAGCAACTGGGCATAAACAAACTCTGAGGAGCTAAATAGCACATTGAGCTAGCTAAAGAACATATTCCCTTAGCAAATGTAGTAGTGTGACATGAGGCCGTATGAATTCAAATGAAATCCCATTGCTTCCTGAATTCAGCCCTAAAAGCATTAGTGCTATATATATGGCTGAGACATTGTCTTTTAAAGAGAGGTCACATATACCATTATACTATAGTCATTGAGTCCACAAAAACTTGCTTTTGCCAAAAAAAAAAAAGGTAAGCAAAACCTCTTTCTTTCCCTGCCCTGCCATTTCGTCTTTCAAAGGTCGAAATGTCAAAACACATATTGTGCTGAGCCCTGCCAGGCTTCTAAATGTAGGAGTTCGGCCTTTAACCTATGCAGCTGTTCCATCTTGTATACAAGGTTGTCATGCAGTCGTACAAATTCAAATTGACCATGAAGACTGAAAGCACGACAGCAAACCCACTGCAATCCTGCCTACCAGCAATTCATAGGTAAGCTTAATAACTTCTGCCAGTTTGTGTACATATGTATATTTGTAAGCAGTGTGCCGAGTGCTTGTCTAGCAGTATAGATGTCAGCTATTAAGTCTATGCTTAAATATGTGCATTTACTGGAGCCTAAGGCAGTTTAAAAGCTGCTCTGACTGGAGAAACCTCATTTAAATAATTTTACTCAATTTCGACTTTGATGTTTAGGGCACTTAAAAATGAATATCCTACAATGTTTTTGCATAATAGTCATCCCCAGAATGTCCTCTACATATCCCAGAGATGTGGCATCAGAAATATATAATGTATACCCGTATAAAAATAAGTTTTGTACGCCTGGGTAAAGTGACATTTCACATGTAAGTGACCCCCTATTGCTGTATAGCACGACTTAAATTCAGTTTGGATGCTAGGAGGTCACAGCATCATGATTAGGCATTATGAATAGAAAAAAATGAATTTAATGCACCTATGTTAAATAACATTTTTAATATAATCAAAAATATATATATATTTTTTTTAATAAATCTAATCATTTTGATGAGTCCACATATGAAAAGCAAGCTGCATCCCTTTGCCTATCATATTTAAATGCATTCATTCACAGCCCTAAGAACAGAAGCTTAATTTGAAAACATGACAACTTTTTGCGCCACCATTCACAAGAATGAGATTATAAAAAGAAAACTTCAAAAAAGATATTTTCTCATTACCCAAAATACTGAACCTCATTTGTGGAAACCCTTTACAGCATTCTAAAATGCAGAGTTTTCACTCTGAGGAAGTCTTAGCTAAGTAAACATTCCTGTTCCATTTGTGGCCTAAAAAAACAACAGCAACAACTGTTTTGCTCATCAGCAGTAAAGGCGCTTCTCAGGGTTGCAACATGATCATGGTGGCAGTCTTATTTAAAACAGACATTTCAAGTGTTAAGATGTGGGTGTAATACAGCAAAATCCAATGTATTCAGATGATGTGTTTACCCATTAATATCTATACAATGTATCTAAAGAAAAGTCTTTATAATTATCTATTTTATTATAGAACACGCAATTTCGTTTTTTAAGGCCTGTTATCCCCATATAAAGAATATGAAAAAGGAAACCTGATTTCCTTTAAGGAATCAAAGGCATACTTATACACTTCCAAGGAAACAGAACAGGATTTAGCTAGTGCGATATTTAGAAAAATTCAGGTCACCTTTTTGCAGGGGCTACAAATCATAATGGTTCCATAATATCCAATCTGGAAACATATGACCGACGGCTGCCTGTCTATAAGAGAAGGGCACTCATGGCTAACCACAGGTGACATATTTTAGTCTTGCATAACTTTTTTTTATTCATCTCCAATACCAATTAGACATACACTGATAACGTGTTGTCTGCCATTTTGACAGCATGATAATGATAATATCATATCTGTGGAATTTAGTAATTTTGAACAAGTTCCAGCCAACTGCTACGCAAAGATAGACGTCGTCACGACCATCTCCTTACCTCATAGCAGAACTTGTACTAGTATTAAAATAGAATTGTCAATTCGACACAAAAACTAAACATATATAAAATAAAAATACATATGCCAAGCCATCAGTACACCAAACACAGAAAGCATAGACAAAATACAATAGCATATATAAATGAGCAGTGATGCGCAATTACTGAACCTACAGCTCAGAGTCGAACATTCTGGCCTGCTTAATTTGTCAGGCTTAAAATCAATAACTGATTTCCTTGCTTTACTCACCCCCATCTGACAGTAGGTCATCTTTATGATGACCAGCTGTCAGCTGAACCGACTGTGTCGCTGCTGACACATAGGTCATCTTAATTTTAACTTTCTAAAAGCAAAATTACTTCACTGATATTCCATGTTAGCTTTGGGCCACAATTTCCACTGTGAAAATTAATTCTTAATTGGAAAATCGTTTTTATATAGGCATATAGCCCTTCAAATTTCAAGCAAGAGCATCATTTTACTTTTTGTCTAGGATTAATGCAACATTTAAAAAAATAAAAACAGTCTTCCATGGAAATTATTTTCCAAGGGCACTGCACCTTTTCTTATTTCGTTTTCTAACTGGTCTTGCACAAAATAGAACCAAGGAAGGCTTCTTGTGTTTCGTTTCTCAGCTGCCCTGTCTTATCAGAGAAGCTAAAAATAGCCCCTCAGTGCAGAACCAGCCACTGCGAGCACTCCTGGCCCCCACCTCTTTCCAAGGCTCTCCTGCTGCAAGCATTACACATTTTCATGTCAGAGAAGCTTTCTAAGCAGTGATTTCACCTCCTGGTTTACTCGCTCCTATTTCTAGCCCCCACCTTACAGGCTTCAAGGTCAAAATCTGCCTCGCACAGCCCTGAAGCTGTCAAAGACAAAAAGCCTTCCTAATTCTATCTAAACTGCAATAATTTGCCCTATGGAAAAATTAATTTTGATATACAATTTCTTTTCAGGGGGTCATAATTTTTATTGTCTATTCTCAGATTAGCAGGTTCAGCTTAAATTAGAACCTACAACCATCTGGACCCAGCACATTGGCTCACTGAACCACCAAGAACACAAAGCTGCATAGGAACAATTTGCAAATTCGAAATACCCACAATTTTCTCAAGCTAAACTTTTAACCGGTCCCTAATTACTTTTCATTAATACTTTTGTACATTAAGGGTGTCATCAAATCACAGGGGTTGCTCTTTCTCTAGCTACACCCCTCTCAATTTCCTTTCGCGACGCATTGATGGTGATGAGACCAAATTAAACTTACTCCTTAACAATTTCACTTCTCAGAATTCTTTCACATATTCACAGTCATTCAATCACACGCTTTTTCCAGTGCTAGCAACATCTAAAACACAATTTACCACACCACGACATTTAAACACACATTTAACCCACAGATCAACACTTAAGACAGAAACAAAAGACAGCCCACAGACTGTACTTAAACCAAACCATTTGTAAATACTAGTTGCAAGTCATATTCACTAGATTTGGCTGGCAGAACACCAGGAAAAACGCTCTGCATCTCACCACTTATGAATGTTACTAAGTGCACAGACCAGGATCCTTTCTATGTACATATTTAGTTCCTCGGGGTACTAGTCCCCAAAGAAGAAATACTTTTATATACCTAAACCTAGTTAAGTATCCCCTCTAGGGGAGCCGGCTAATTATATACAAAAGAAATGGTACATCCAAGAAAGCAACACATTCATTCATTCACGCACTTTTTCTCCCACATTCGTACACAATCAAACATCTCTTGCCTAGTCTTTCGCTTAAACATACATTGTTCCACATACTCAATCTTTCGTAAATCAAATGACCCATACATAAGCCAACGCAACTCGGGATCCTCACGAGTGTATTTATTCCATAATGCGCTGTACATTATAGAAGAAAGACCATACTTAATATACATATCCCTATTAGGCGTCCCCTCCGGGGGGGGGGGGGGGCGGTTGTGCTTCATCTTTCTCTCAAATTGGTACCACTACAAAAGCAACATGTGCTAAAAACAGGCATGCCAAAAATAGTGCAGAATATGCAGTATTATAATCAAAGTAGCACTTAAGGTACCTGTAGTACGATGTGCTGTTCAAATCAATTCAGATAGAGAAAATTCTCCTCATTACCTGCCTATATAGGTTGCAACTTATATAAATCTGATAACAAACCAAGTTGGCCAACACCAATTCTCCAAATCAAAAAGCCACAGTAAGCGTTACTAAACTACCTTACCAATCCCAGTCATCAAAACCAACAGCAAGCGCTGCAGACACTTACCAATCACTTGGTGTCCAGGTTCCAACTGCCAAGTTCTAAAATCGACCAAATGGTCACTGCACGGCGAATCAACAGAAGAGATCTCAGTCGAGGACCGGCGCCACCTGGATGGTCAGATCAGAAGGAAAGGAAAAACGCCGTGGTTGCCAAGACTCGGGTCTTATCGGGCAGCGATCGCGTCCAGAGCGAGATTAGAATCCTTTGTCGCGACCAATCCTTTGGGCATCCGAGTCACCGATGAGCCCCACGTTGGGCCGCCAATTTGTTGTAAGGAGACCTCAGCTAGGCCTACCAGTGCAAGGGGTTCGCCCTTCTCTGCACAGAGTCCTCAGACAAGTAGAAGAAGTTGGCACAGAAACTGGAATAGAAAATACAAAGTTTAATAAACCTTCATGAAGTGGAACCACATTCAAACAGCACCCTGTGGTGCTGAATGAATGTAGCACACAGAGTAGAAGAACCATGGGTCTTTTATACCCACACAGGGGCTCAAAAAGAGGGAGGTACAAGTATACATGAGAAGAGTTACATACATAGATGGTCATACAGAAATGCACATTCAACAGTAAAGGAGGAGCTAGCAGTTGCTGACTCTGGTAGAAACAACCTGATAGTTACAGACTAAAAACAGATGTATGGACAGCTAGATTCTTCTGCGCAGGCGCAGAGTAGCAGAATCTAAGTATAACTAGTCCTTTAAAGAGAGCACAAGGGTAAACAACAGTGAAGAAGGAAACAGCTCTTGATAAGCACATGGCAGACAAAATGGCTGCCGGAAATACAAAATGGATTCCACAAAATGTACAGGATAGCCTCTAAATACCAGATGGATTCCGCTAACGCTAATTTAATCGCAGCCAATTTACGACATCACGAAGTGGGGTTTGAGGCGGTTCATGTGGAGGACCCGGAGGGGGTTCCGAGGAGACTGAACGTCAACTAGATACGTGACTTGACTCTTCCGCTCGACCACTTTGAAGGGTCCAGTCCAATTATCTTGGAGGGCGCAGGGTTTCACCGGGGCCATTACCCAGACCTGTTGGCCCGGCTGAAACTCGACCAGCATGGCATTCTGGTCATACCAGCGCTTCATCTCTTCTTGGCTAGCCTCGAGGTTCGCCTCGGCGAGCTCCCGGCACTTCCGGGTCTGGTTGCGGAGCGCCAGGATATAGCGGAATACATCGGAAGGGGCTCCTCGGGGAACCGTATCCCAGCCCTCTTTGACTAGGCTCAGGGGTCCCCGGACGGGGTGTCCGTAGAGTAATTCGAATGGGCTGAACCCCAGGGTTTTTGGGGGACTTCCTGGTAGGCGAACAGGAGGCAAGGGAGGAGGACGTCCCATTTCCGGCGAAGGGGTTCTTCGAGGCCCATGATCATTCCCTTTAGAGTCCGGTTAAATCGTTCGACTAGTCCATTGCCTTGGGGGTGGTATGGGGTGGTGAATTTGTAGGACACCCCACATTGTTGCCATAAGGACCTCATGTATCTTGAGATAAAGTTCGTGCCACGATCACTCACGACTTCGCGAGGGAACCCTACGCGGGAGAAGATTCCCATCAAGGCCCGGCCCACGACGGGGGCCGTCACGGTGCGGAGAGGAATGGCCTCTGGGTAGCGGGTGGCATGGTCCACCAGGACGAGGATGAACCCGTGGCCCTGGGCGGTCCTGGGGTCCCACGATGTCGATCCCCACCCGCTCAAAGGGGGTACTAACAACGGGGAAGGGTTGTAGTGGAGCCTTGCACTTCCCACCACTTTTTCCGCTGGCCTGGCACATGAGACAGGACTTGCAGTGGGCCTCGACATTAGCCCGCATTTTGGGCCAATAGAAGTGGGTAACCAGGCGATGATAGGTTTTGTCTTGGCCTAAGTGTCCTGCCAGGGGTACATCATGGGCTAGGCCTAGGAGGAAACCTCGGAAGTGCAGGGGTACCACTAGTACCCGGGCCGATCCCAGCTCGGCCGACTTCTGTTCGCTGTACAGGAGGCCGTTTTCCCAATATACCCAGTGGGTTCCGGACTGGTCACCTGCGGCCTGGGCTTCGGCCTGCTGTCGGGGTCCAATGAGGGAAGGGCAGGTGGCTTGTTCCTTGCAGAATTCTTCTCGGGAGGGACCCCCTTCGCAGTGCCAATGGGCCATCTCGGGTAGGTCCCCTAGCTCGGTCAGTTGTTCTGGGTCTGGATGCACTGATCTGTCATTGGTAACGGGTTCTCCTTCCGGGAGAGGGTCGTCTGGCTCGGGAAGCGCGTCCCGGTCCTCGGGGACGGCGACTGGGTTCAGGGATAAGGCCTCAACTCCCTCGAGGGAAGGCGATCGGGCAGACATGGAGCGCGTGGTGGCGCATACCCATTCGGGTAGGCCCATCATCTCCAGATGGGCTCTTCGTTCCACTTGTCCCCACAGGGAGCTCTCAAGGTCGTTGCCCAGGAGGCAGTCTACTGGTTGGGAGGTTCGGATGGCCACTCTCAATTTACCGGTGACTCCCCCCCATTCGAAGGGTACCAGGGCCATCCGGCAGAGGCTCTCGGAGTTGTCCGAGGATATGACTGGACAGAAGGCGTCGGGCAGGATCTGGTCGTCGGAGACCAGGTGGCAGTGGACCGCCGTGACACTCGCCCCGGTGTCGCGGAGAGCCTCGACTCGGTGACCGTTGACCGTCACCTGTTGTCGGTATTTTTTTGTGTTGGCGGGTAGGGGGGTTCCGGGAACCATCTCTCGGTCCCCCAGGGAAACCAGGGCCATGGCTGCTAGTTCCCACTCCTTGGAGTCTTCCATCTCCTCTCCTAGGGCCACGGAAGCCATTTGACGGGCTGGAGGGGCTGTCGCTGCGGGTCGTTGGTACATGGGACACTGGGGGTCACTGGCATAGTGTCCGGTCTGTTGGCAGCGGAAACAGGTGATCTTGACTCGGGGTCCCGGCCTGGCTGGAGGTGGGGCTGGAAAGTGCGGGGGTTGGTTCCTGGGGGGACTAGGCTGGGGGCCCACCTGGGATTCTCTTTGTCTGCCTTGGTTCCCTCCGCCCCTCTGGCTGGGAGATCCCTGACTGGGGCGGCCGTAGTCTCCCACGGGGACCCGGGAGGCCCGGGTGTTCACACATCGGTCAGCCTCAACAGCCAGTTTCCGAGGATCAGTGAGCTTGCTGTCCAGGAGGTGCTGGCGTAGCTCCACAAAGCAATTTGCGGACAAGTGTTCCCATGCTATCAGGTCAAACAGTTTCTCAAAGGTGGAGACCTTGCTGCCCTTGATCCACCCGTCCAAGGCCCTGCTGTAAAAGTTCACGTATTCCACCCACGTGGTACTGGGTATCTTTTTACAGTCTCGAAACCGTTGCCGGTACATCTCGGGGGTGAGTCCATATCGGGCTAATAGGACCTCTTTCATGTGGCTGTAGGAATTCAGCACTGTGGAGGGCATGTCCAGCAGGGTATCTCTCCCCTCGCTCAGGAACCGGCCCCACAAGCCAGCCCCCCAATCCTTCTGTGGAACTCGGTGGAAGGTCATGGCGACTTCGTAGGCCTTGAACCATTGCTGGATGTTGTCGTTCTTGTAGTATTCCTTCACCACATCCTTGGGGATGTGGACCTTTGGTTCTACTGCGGGGGAGGTCGGTTGGTTTCCTGTGGTTCTGGACTCCTCACTCTTGGCCTTTAGTTCGATCTCTTTTAGGCTGCGTTCGTGTTCTAGTTGAAGTCTTCTTTCTTTGTGTTCTCGCTGGTGTTTCTTTTCCTCGAGTTCCCCTTGTAGGCGTAATTGTTCTACGGCTAACTTTTTTTCAGCTCTCCCTCTATTTTTAGTTTGGCTAGTTCTAGTTCGTGGTTGCGGCCCCTCTCTCGGTCCGCTAGCTCTTCCGGGGATAGGCCCCCCTCTGGCGCATTGCTCCTTACCGGGATGCTTCGTGGTTCGTTTGGCGGCTCTCTTTCCCGGGCGCCTCCTTCGGTTTGGGGCAGGTAAGCTCCCGCCTCGACCCAGGTCTTCAACGCTTCCTGGAAATCTTCTTTGGTGCTTAATCCGGTGGTAGCGATTCCAAGGTCTTTGCAGAGCTGTTTTAGTTCTCGATGCGTATAATCTTCCAACCGATCCTCTCGGAATGTCGGGCTTGTGTTGGTTCCTGCGGCACTCATGGCGGTTTCTCCTTCCATCTCCGTTTGGTAGTGCGTCAGCCGTTTACTGTACGATCCCTAGGTGTCGGCTCGGATCCGTCGTCTGCCACCAAATGTTGGAAGGGCGTTCTCCGGGAGGCTTCGGAATACGTTCCTGACCACCCTTTGACCCACCTCTTCCAGAGTTAGGCCGAGCACTGGCGGGGAGGCCCTTCTTGGAAGGGGCTCGTTCCTAGGATCATACACGCTGCTTACACTATTCGATAGAGGGACACCACACAGTAGTTCTTAGTAAGACAGTATACTTTATCTATAAGTTCTGGAGATCTTTATGATCCGTGATACAGCTGTTGGATCACTATCACAACGTCGGCGGGTTCGTTTGGGGGTATGGGGGTAGCGGGACAGTCTTAAGTTCAGTGTCTCTGCGGAGTATCCTTCGCACTGCTCTTAGTCCTTGAGTTGGAGGATATGGGGTTTGCTCGGCAACTCCGTCGGTCTTCCAGGATAGGAGCGCCGCAAGTCTCTCAGCAGGCGCAGGTGGTTTCAGGTTCTCGGGAGCCGCGACGGTGTCAGCAGGGCTCAGATGGATCAGAGTTCGGGGAGCCGCGACAGAGTCAGCAGGGCTCAGATGGTTCAGAGTTGGGGGAGCCGCGACAGCATCAGCAGGGCTCAGATGGTTCAGAGTTCGGGGAGCCGCGACAGCGTCAGCAGGGCTCAGATGGTTCCGTGGGACAGGTAGCGTTCTTGGTTTCAGGGGTCGGTCGAGCCGTGACCAGGTCAGCAGGGCTCTCGTCGGTCCAGGTCTTTTCTCCCGCCTGTCCCTTCAGCACCCCTTGTTATACTCCCCCTCCTCTTTGAAGTCTGGAGTCCTCGCAGAGAGGGGTCTTGGTGCCTGGGGGCGGTGTGTTGGGATTTCCTGCCGCTCGGCCCTTTGATCTGTTCAGGTTGGTCTGGGAGGGACTCCAGACACCCAGCATGCGAGGCGCCCGCTCACCGGGGGCCTGGTGGCCGATCGAAACCCTCCTCGGGGAGGAGATCAGAGGTGGGACAGAGCCGGTGCCTCCCAGTCTTGCCTGGGTTTCCTCTCTCTCTTGGCTGGGCATGCGCGGTAGTGTCTAGGTTGTGCTGGGGCCCCGGCCGGCCATCGGGTTTATTGGGCCAGGGTGGTTAGAGCCTGTGATACCTGGGGATCAGGTGTGATGGCAGGGGTTGCTTACTGGTCGGGAGAGTCCACGCCACGAGGCCGGTCTCACACGTGTGCTTTTTGTTTTGGCCCACGCTATTGGCCTTTGTGTGCGTCTATTTAACAAAGACAGCACGCAATTTGCCGAAGGCGGGCGCATTGCTCCGCCCACGGCCTATTGGTGTTGGTTACCCGCAGGCCCGACATCTGTTTGCAATTATCCTGCACAGAGGCGTGCGCGATAATAAGAAAAATATGTCTCGGTGTGGCGCACGCACCACTCGTTTCACATCCGCTGCCTTTACACGTTAACTCCTAGGCACACATGGAGGAAACACCTTGGCATAAATAGGCTACATGTACATGCAGTGAGTGAGAGGTGTAAATATACACATTTATTGCGTTTATAGGGGACCATGCTCATACTGCACTATAAAGTGACTTTTTAAACTCAGTTACGAGTGACAGCTGTCTAGTGTGCCAACTGTGTAACATGTCGTAGCAGGTGAGGCGAGATCTAAAAAGAAGGAAAATGACAAAAAAGGCTTGTAAGAGCTCTGAGGGCAAAAGGTTGGTGGTGGCAGAGAAGGGTGGATTTGCAGCATGCCATCTGCGTCCCCACTGTGCAAGCCTTACTACTGCAGTTCTCATGTACGATACCAACCTTGTTTATTTATATAATGATTGCCCTACCACTGATACAAGCTCGCCTCCCCCTTGCCACACATAAAGATGCCACCCCTATATAAACAACCACAGCCGATGACTGATAGAGACACCTAGACACACAGAGCGCGTGGCGAGAGCTGCTGATGCGTCTCAGTGATGTGTGTCTGATAGGATGTCTGCTGTGGGAGGTGGGCACTGAGCAGCACGGTCTAAACATCAGATCGAGGAATTTATGGACACCTGGCTGTGGGTGATATAAATACTACACCGCGGGGACCTCTGGGAAGAGGGCTGCTGCCAGGAATGGGTGTAACATGGTGAATTTGCACTTGTGATGGAAGCACATTGAACACACACATGCACACACATACTTGTGCAAGTAAACACACAAGCCAACATTGACACATGCAGAAGGAAACCAACACATGTATCTATGCACACACAGACAGGCGCACACACACACACTCATGCAAGAAAAGACACACACTTGTGCAAGCAAGCTAACGTGTGCGCACACACACACTCGTGCAAGCACACACACAAGAAAACACTGACGCATGTGGCAGGAAACATGCACTTATACTTCCATGCACACACTCATTCATATATATACTCACATGTGATTAGGGCCTTTAAAGCGCACACACGTGCGCACCTACCCACACAAACACACGCACCCCCACCCCCCTACACACACACACAGACCCCCTACCCACAGAAGCACACACACAGACGAGGGCAGGGTGGACGTTCACATAGAGCCCAAGAGCCAGACGAATCTGCTGAACGTGTGCGTCGGTGGGAGGGGGGCTCTCAGCAGCGTGGTGGTGCGGGGGGGATAAGCTAGGTGCACCCCTCCCCGAGTCTGCCGCCGGAGGTGCAGCAGAGGTACTGAGAGTGCAGTGAAGGGCCTCTCAGAGGAGCCATAGCAACAAGATCCGGCTGGAGAAAGGGCACGGATGAGAGGGTGGGGGTGGGGGCCCTCCTCTGCCACCACACTCTCCATCTTGAGGTGCCCCCCCTCTCAAGACTTCACCAGTGCGGCCCCAGTATGTGCGTGGAGTGTGTGGCTCCTGTGCCCGCTCCCCTGTCTGCATCTGTTTACATTTGAGGCTGTGCGTGTGTGCATGCACGTATACTCCCCTTCCTCTGTGTGTACATTTCAGACTGTTCATACGAGTATGTGCAAACTGCACAAGAGTATACACCTCCGTGTGTTTACCTTTGAGTGAGTGCACAGTGCACACGAGTATACATCTCAGTGTGTACAGGAGTGTACTTACATATCCATTTGTTTACCTGAGTGCGTGCACAGTGCACACGAGTGTACATCTCCGTGTGTGTTTACCTGAGTGTGTGCACAGTGCACATGAGTATACATCTCAGTGTGTACTTACCTTTGAGTGCGTGCACAGTGCACACAAGTATACTTACATCACCGTGTGTGTTTACCTTTGAGTGCGTGCACAGTGTAAACGAGTATACATCTCTGTGTGTGTTTACCTGAGTGCGTGCACAGTGCACACGAGTATACATCTCCGTGTGTGTTTGCCTCTGATTGCGTGCATAGTGCACACGAGTATACATCTCCGTGTGTGTTCACCTTTGAAACTAAGCTAATTATCTTTGAGACGGAGCGTGAGTGCGTGTAAGCACGTGTACTTCTCTGTCTATTTATCTTTGAGTCTAGCGTGCGAGGGCGTGCACGTGCCAGTACGTCTCGGTCTTTGATTAACTTGAGACTGTGCTGAGTGAGTGCAAGCATATGCACGTGTCGGCCGCTGTGCGTGAGTGCGTGCACCCACATGTACTTCTCTGCAGCTGCTCTGTTCAGGTCCAATTGTCTGGTTTAGTGACAACATCTTGGGGAAGTTCAAAGCTTCCCTGGGAACGCGTTCCGCCCATTGCTGACCATTGGCTTAGTGGCTTGTTTTAGAGTGCACAGGCCTTGAATACGATGTGTTCATTTCCAGGTCAGCGGTGGATACCGTACTATGATGGATTTAACTGATCATTTTATAGGCTGTAAGGTGGGACCATGAGGTTAAGCATGCCGTGAGGGGTCTTTATAGATGTGTTTAATATTTAAGCACACCAGCCCTGGTTGCTCCACTTCTCAAGGCATACAAACATGAATAACACATTAGAATGTTTATCCGCTAGGAATGTTAATTCCACTCCACCGAGAGTGCAGAACGCAGCATGCGCCACCAAATGCTAAGTAACTGGATGCCACCACAGTATCACGACAACTATGCATTTATATCTACTCAGACTGTAACACAGCCTTGTAAATATAGGTAACAACTGTGCATGCAAGGTATAACAACACAACAGGAAAAGAAAAACATTGTCAAAGCCAACAGGTCTGGGTTTGACCTGCTAAAGCATGCAACACAGGGGCGGAGCTTAGTCAGTGAAATTCTTGGGATGTGTGAATTGCAAAAGCAGTGTGCTGCAGAGTTGAGTGGTAGGATGAACTGTTTCCAAGAGGAACAGGGTCAGTACTGATTTGCAGTAGTTGGGCCTCTGTCTAGAGGGGCACAGTAAGCAAAAAAAAGCATTGGCATAGCCAATAGGTCTCGCCTTTGGGACCTTATAAGTGTTTAGCCATGCAACAGTTAATGTTGTTGCAGTGAGGATATTGTGCTACATAATTAAATACTAATAAGGTCCCAAAGGCGAGACCTATTGGCTATGCCAATGTTTGTTAAATTGTGTATTGACTGTCTGGTTTTGGAGTGACAGAGGCTGGGGAGGTGCATTCTCTGAGCCATCCACCGGGGGGGGGGGGGGGGGGTTGATGTGTGTCCTGCCTTTCCTGAATGAGTCAGGGCTGGGCTGAATAGACCTGGGCTGCATTCAGAGTAGGGGGAGGAGTTCTCACTAGCACCTAAGTAGGCCCGGTCTGCATTTAGAGTGGTGGGAGAGGATTTCCCTTGCACCTGAATAGGGCCTGTCTGCCTTACACAATGCTGTCTCCACCTCCTGCCGGGCAGCTGCACCAGCGAGGACAGAACTGGTTTGGACTGGGCTCAGAGACCTTTGCACAAAGAGGATAAAGACATTTTGGGTATAAGTATTAGACCTAAAACCCCTGAAGTTTAGACTAGTTCTAGAATCAAGAGGAACCTTTGCTAAGGAGAAGAGCTGGAGAAACTGAGGGGGAAGTACTGCCCTTGCTGTGTCTGGGGTTGGCCTGCAGCTACTGTTTTCTGCCAAGGAAAGGAGAAGGACTTTGCTGTGTGCTGTATCCCCTGCTTGAAGAAAGTCTCCAAGGGCTTGAGTAGAGCGTGCCTCCTGTTTTGAAGTCTCAGGAACACAAAGACTTCACCCCCAGCTCCCCTGAACTTCCTTGCTGGGAGTTCTGACCTGCCAAGAGGTGCCTGTGAGTCTTGGGCCTCTGGAGGTTGTTTCTGCTGTTGGGAGCTGGAAACGACAAGGAAATCGATGCATCGCTCTTTTTGCGACAGTTTTTCCAACACAACGCCGGGGTGCGAGAAGAATCTTCCCGCATCGCCGCGCCGCTCCCGAAACCAACGCAGCGCTTGTCAACGCGGCAAGAATCGATGCATCGAGGCTGAAAAGGTCAATGCAGTGCCTTGCTGCATCGTTCGCCGACGCATCCCGGATTTCCAAGCATTGCCCCTGTGTGGCAAGTTTTCCCCCACGCATCACCCGTGGATCGGAGTAGTCTCCGAATCGATGCATCGCTTCCCCCTACAGACTGGACCCGACGCATTGCTCCCCTGTGTACAGCGGAACTGTCGCATCGCATCCACGAAGGTCTCAGGAACAACGCATCTCTTTGTTTTTCGACGCTTCTCATCACTGCGGCTGTTTGGCATGGTGAATTTTGTCGCAACAACAGGTACTTTGCAAGAAATCACACATCCATAGTTTTCTATGGACTCAGTTGCTAAAACCTTTTGAAATTTATTTTTCTTAATACTTGTATGTCGGATTTTTGTCATTTTGGTCTTGTAAAGTTTAGATAAAGAAGCTTTTTTTTTTTTCTAAACCAGTCTGGTGACCATTTGTGGTGTTATCACTGTGTTACTGTGAGTGTTGGTACAAATACTTTACATATTGCCTTTGGGATAAGCTTGTCTGCTCGTGCCAAGCTACCAAGGGGGTGAGCAAGGGTTATCTGAAGTGTATATCCCCTTACCCTGACTAGAAGCAAGGGTCCCTATTTGGACAAAGGTACATACCTCTGCCAGCTAGAGACCCCCATTTCTAACAAGGGCCATTCGGAATTCCGGAGTAATAATAATAAATGTCGTTTGTAGAGCACACGGCTAATTCAACAGAGGTGCCCCACCACTAGATTGCAGATTTGCAGTGAGGGTAACAAGTGGGTCAATCTAAGGCAGGTTAAAGAGTCAAGATTTTAGTGCCTTCCTTAAGTCCTGTTCTGACTCCATCTTGCGGAGGTGAAGGGGCATAGCATTCCAGAGTTTAGCAGTTTTCACCGTGAACAGTCTGCCACCTATCCTGGCCTTAAGGAAGAGAGGAACTCTAAGCAGTTGCAGGTGGTTTGATCTCAGGGCCTGGTCATGCTGATATATTTGCAATCTCTGCCTCAGATAACCAGGGCCCTGATATCTGGTGGCTCTGTAGGCCAAAGTGAGCACCTTGAACTCAATCCTCCTAATAACAGGAAGACAAAGGAGGTGCTGCAATTGTAGGGGAAATGTGATGGCGAAGCAGCACATTCCTAATTAGTCTGGCAACGGCGTTTTGAATTATCTGCAGCCTCAGGACCAGATAAGCTGGCAGCCCTAGATAAAGACAGTTAGAATATTTCAGCTGGGAGGTCATCAGTGCATGGACTGTAGTCTTCCTGCAGTCCTCTGGCAGGAAGTGTAAGAATTTTCTCAAAGCTCTTAACTTCCAGAAGCATATAGAGTAGACACGGCACACCTGGGTCTTGAAAGAGACAACGTTGTCAAATTTAAACCCCAGAATTCTGGCCAAATCCACCGGGTTAGGTGGTGGGTTCAGCTCCAAGGGCCACCACAAATTAGAAGGTGGTGGTGCCGCCTGAGTGAAGAATAAGACCTCTGTTTTCTCAGCATTAAGCTTTAAGCAATTCTAAATCATCCAGGCCAAGATGTTTTTCAGGCATTGCTTAAAGTGGAAAAAGGCAGCCTCCAAGTGTTCTTTGAAAGAGAACACCAGCTGAGTGTCATCAGCTTAGGAGACTACTCTCACACCCCAGGTCGCTAAGGGGCCATGTATACATTAAAAAGTAGTGGGCTCAGCGCTGAACACCAGGGTATCCCACAAACAAGGGGTTTCTGGGAGGGGACATAAGGGCGTAGGAATACTTGTTGTTAGAGATTCTCCATGAACGACTGGAGCCAGGACAGAGCAGTACCCCTCACTCCCACCTGTCTCAGTCTCTCCAGTAGAATAGGCTGAGCCACTGTGTCGAAAGCCGTGGACAGGCCCAGCAACACCAGCAAAGCTAGGTGCCCTGGTCCACAGATTCACGCACAGTTTGAGAGACTTCAAGAAGTGCGGACTCCGGTCTGTACCCCGTTCTAAAACACGGTTGCAAATCATGAAAGCAGTTGTCCAATTCAAGCATTTCAGCAACTTGCTTCTGGACTTCCTTCTCCAGAATTTTCGCTGGAGCTGGCAGTAGGGAGATGGGCCTAAAATTCTTGTGTTCTGCTGGATCCACATCTGGTTTCTTAAGTAGAGGCTGCAAGAATGCTTTTTTCCAGGCATCTGGGTAAATGCCAGTTGTCAGGGAGGAGTTCCAGGCAAGAACAAAGTAAACTCTACCCTTACAGTTTAGTGATGTACAGTGTATCATATATAGAATAAACAGAGACTGACACCCACATCAGATTAGGGTAATATGGCATACAAAAACTTGAAGATACCAAACTAAATAGTACAACTCTTTGGTTTATTTCATTTGTTAGTGTCACTTTTTATAATACATAAATAAAATTTGTTGATTATACAGAAATGGTCACAATAAACAAAACACAAAGTACATTATAACAAAATATATAAGTGAATAAAGGTGTTAGACACACACAATAAATATCTAAATTTTATACAAAAAGGAATATACCACAACGATGAACACAACAAAAAACAGGTTCCCAAAAACAGGGGAAAAGGTGAAACAATATTTTTTGATCAGGACTACATACACTCAAATTCAAACAGCTCACATTCATACAAAATTGCATAATTCATCCAACATAAGACCAAAAAGATTCTTGTGGACCCAACTCAAAGCAGTAACATCGGTAATCCCACGATATTCTGATGGTTATTCAGGATAAATGTCAAAAAACACTTATCTAACGTACATAATCAATGGGAATGGAGAGGGCCCAACTAAACAACAAAAGGGAGGAGTTCCAGATCTGGTTCCGAAGAAGATTGAGCCAAGGGACCAGTAGTTTGAAGAACTGAGCCGGGAAAGGATCTCCCGGAGAGCCAGATTTACACTTGTGCAACTCCCTGCGTGACACCTCGGGCGGCAACTGGCGGAATTCAGACCAGGTGCCAGGAGGGTCTGGGGTTAGACTTGGCACATGGGAGGACGTTGACAGAGGAAAGGTGAAGTAGATCATTTGAATCTTTTCCTCAAAGTACTTTGACAGGTCAGCACAGAGGGTAGAAGATGGCGTTACTGTACTGTACAGAGCAGTGGAATTAATAAAACTTTGGACAATTTTAAATAATTCTTTGTCGGATTGTTTGATTTGGTTAGAGAAATATTCTCTCATATTACTGAGCTGAAGCCTATGGAATTTTTTCAATGCCTTTGTGTAGAGGCATTTAGCCACTGGATCATAGGATTTTCTCCAGGAACGTTCTAATTTTTTTGCAGAAACTTTTCTTTGTTCGTAATTCTGTGGAGAACCAGGTGGCTGAGGGTTTCCTTCTTGAAGACGTCAGCGACTTAAGTGGGGTGACACTGTCTAAGGTGGAGGTGACCCAGCGATTGAAGCTGGATACATCACTGTCGGATAACCCGTTCACTGGGGGAGAGCATCTTGGAGTGCCGGTCCCATAGCTTCTGGGTGACCCTCCTCCAGTTTCTCCTCCTGTCAGAAATCAACCAGGAGTTAGACCAATTGGATTCAAGCCAGAAACTGAATGATACCAGAAAATGGTTCGTCCAGGTCCGGCGTACTGGTGCCTCCACTTTAAGGTTAGAATTGTTGGAAAAAATAAGGTCAAGCATATGGCCCGCCGTATGCGTAGGGGCGGTCACCCATTGCGTGAGATTTAAACCCTCTAGAGTTTCTACCAGCAATAATGCCTAGGAAAACTTTTCATCATCCACATGGATGTTGAAGTTTCCAGCACAGTTAGATTGATGTACTTCAGAGAGAGTTGAGCGACAATGTCGTGGAGCTGTAACAGGTGGCAGGATGGGCTGTCAGGAGGTCTATATACCAACTTCCTGGCCAGCGAGGAGGAGGAGGGTGAGATTCTGACACAGGTCAGAGCCTCAATGTTCCCAATGTGCTCCATTCTCCTACTGGAGATCTCCCAAACATCCCTCAGGATAACAGCCATTCCCCCTCCTATCTTGTTGCCACCCCAATTGGCACAAGTAATCTAAAAGCCGCCGGGTATTGCCAGCATCAGGTCAGGGTTAGTACCCTCCCTCAGCCATGTTTCTGTTAGAAACATAAGATCCCAGGAGTTTGACTCCAGGGAGAGCCAACAGCCCTCTGCGTGTTTGGGTAAAGATGTACAACTGATCAAACAGGCCTTGATATTAATGCTATTGGCCAAGGGCGGCATCAGAAGGGGCTTCGATGTGGTCATACTGCCACTCGCCCTACCTCCGCTAACCACCGGCTTAAAGAGGCATGTGTTGCAGCAATACTCAAAGGCGCCTGTCCCCAGGTCTATCTTGGCCTTACCCGGAGAGGCCGCTTCGTCCATGCTTAGAAGCTGATCTCCAGACCAGGCAATATGGGTCAAGGTAGAAAATCGGGCAGCATGGCTGGTGCTGGCCACGGACGGGCGCAGACAGGCTTGCCTTTGGGGCAGCTGCATCGCGTCGCAACTCCCATTAAATAGGGGGTTGGGTCAGGTCGGCCAGTTGACAACTAGACCCTGCCCCTCAAAATGCTGCCCAACAATGTCCCCAAAGGGACATGGGAAGTGAGGTGATGGTCCGGAGGAGTGTGGGAGGCTGTTTCAGGTCTTTGCTGCAATGTGGAACGAGGGTCCTCCACTTCTGCTTGGGTGGATGCAGGGAGTATGGGTAAGTAAAAGGGAGGCAGAGCGTAGTCTTCTCGATGGTTGGTGGAAGTTCAGGCAGTGGTTAATGTATATTGGTCCTTGGTTTTGTAGAGCCTTGTGTGCGTGGATCAGCAGCTTGAATTGTCATCTCTTCCGTACAGGGAACCAGTAGAGTTGCCTGAGGTGGTTTGTGATGTGGGTTTGTCGGGAAAGGCAGAGGACGCGTCTGGCTGTGGCATTCGGTTTGGTTTGAAGTCTCTGTAGGAGGTGTGCGACAATGTAGAGGGTGTTGCCATAGTCAGTCGGCTGGTGATGAGGGCCTGTGTCACGGTGCATCTTGCGTGTAGGAGTAGCCACTTGAACATCTTCTGTATATGCATAGAGTGTGGAAGCAGGCAGAGGAGGTGGCGTTGATCTGTGATTTCATGGTGAGATTGTTGATGATTCCAAGGTTTCTGGCGTGGTCAGAAGCAGTATCCTATGTCTGATGGCCACTAGGGGTGGGTGGAATTTACGTAATCGCGTTACGCAAATCTCTGCGAAAGCGCCAAAAATCTCTGCAAACACGTGAAAATATCGCAAAGACGTGGAAGTGCTTGCCCCGCCTGTTCGCGATGTTTTTTGCGTGATCGCTTTGGAAATGTGTCGCCAACTTGCCCATGCGATCGCTAATGGGCGTGGCCATCTTGTTTTCACTTGTCCCGCCTGCTCGCAATGCTTATTTCCTGTTCCGTGTCGTGCATTGCAAGCTCCCGCCCGTTTGCGATAATTATTTCCTGTTCGGGAACGCGTATTACGTGTTTGTAACACTTTTTGTGTGCTCGGGGTGGGAAATATTGCGCGAACTTGCCCATGCGGGCGCAATGGGCGCAGCCATTTTGTTTTTCACTCTATTGCTATGGTTCTGGGGCCTGCTTTTTAATCCTCCCTCTATCTTTTCAATCCGTTGTTTCAGGAAACTTTTTTTTAATCTTTTTTATTTATTATCTATCTCTCTATTTTCCTGATTCTCTATTTTTTGTTTTTGTCTACTTTTTGTGTGTTTTTAACTACTTTTTCACTCTCTTCCTATTACCTGCTTTTTTAATTTCTTTTACTTACTTTTTTAATTTTTACCTTTTCTTTTCCGCCCCGCCTACCCAGAATCATGGCAAAGGGCCACAGGACTCGTCGTTGCCAGAGCCGCGACCGCCTTCCTTGCGGAAGGCGGCGCCCACAAGGGGTGCAGGCACGGGCCTTATTTGGGAAGGCGGAGGTTGCCGCACTGGTTTTTTTTGTGCAGCTCCACCTCCCCTTAACCCTGGCAGCAGGTGGCAGACCTGGGTCCGGGTACGGGCTCCGGGAGCATCAGCGTTGGAGAAAGGTGCGCCGGGTAGTGTTTCGCTGCTCTGGTGTCCGGCGCACCCATAACCAGTTGACGTACCGGTGGTCCGATATCCTGGACCAGGAGCAGGACCTGCTGGACCTGCTAGGAGTGGAGGTCCCGGGGCTTGGTGAGTAGCTATTTAATTATTACTACTTTGTGTCTGTTCTTCTGTTCTGTGTTATATATTGCGAATATATTTTTTTTCTGACCAGCTAGAATGCTGCTGCTTACTTTGCAGGTAAATTACGTTTAAAAGTCTTCTGTGATTGTTATGACACAGGTGCTCTGCGCTACTAATCTTACTTGTTTGCAAGTTTGCGCTCGCTTAGCGTGATTATGTAAGAGTTCCTTTTAGAGAACTTAAGTTAGGTAATGCTAGAGAGACTCTAGTCCTTCCTTTGTCCTGTCACTAAGAGATAGTGGTGGATTGATACTTAGGTTTAGTTACTTATTAGTATGAGTTGGTAAAATACTACTACTGTTGTAGGGATTCAGCACATACAGAACTTTGCACAAGAAAATAGGACGTTGGTGATGGGAGGTTGGACCTTCCTCATACCTCAATCAGAACCCACCACAAACCCCTACCCTACTAGTTATAGTAGTGTCTCATTACTATTAGCTCTCCAACCCCCCCCAAGATACCCAATGAGTAGACAACTCAGAACATAACACTCCCGACCTCTCAGTTGCGGAAGCATTGCACATGCTCACCCTTCCTTTCGCTCACTCGCTCGTGTAAGTCCACACCAAATACCACTGAGTCTATGTAAATTCTAAAGGTTTATTTTCAAGTGACACGCTCTGTACGTTGTTCTATAATGCAGCACCAACAGCAAAATGCATAAGATTAAAATAATGAACATTGTTGCACTTAGTTACACTTACAACAACTACAAGTCCATAGAACGAAGACAAAATGCTAAATCATGATAATTGAACAGTGGTGGAAGCACCACCATCCCCTTGGTAGGAACATAGTTTATATAAAATTATAAATGAAGATCTCTGAGTGAATTCTGGGGACCCCTCACCTTAGAAGAACCTAGTACTGGTTACATCATAAGCTCTGCAAAGCTCTGGTTCGTAGAATGGAATCCTCCGTCTGTGTGAGAAAAATGGTGCGCTTTAGTATATTGAAAGCATTTCTCAGTCGTGCCAAAAAGTGTAGCATTTTTATGGATAATCAATATGGACTAACACCAGAACTCCATAACAAAGTGGCTTGTTTTGTTCGACCTTGTATGCAGCGCTTAGTAGCAGAATGAGCTCATGTGGGCTCAAAGTTATAAAAACAATGGGGTGACCCTGTGTCCCTCAGAACCTGGGTATAAACGATAAGAAAGACAATGGTTCTGTCGGATATAACCAAACAATCACTTTGTTTTCAATAATTAATGAATCAAAAAGATTTTTTTAAGAATAATTGCATTCAAAGGACCACATAAAGCAAACAACAAAAATACGGCACAAATCACAAAGACCTTCGATTGGCAGGGTGGTAAAATGTTCTTTTATATATAAATTGCTTCATTTATATAAACACCCATAACAGTCTTCTTGCAAATTATGGCTGCCAAAGTTATAAACATTGAGGTGAATTGGTGAATAAGTGACAAAGTGATCAAAGTGACAGAATTGATGTGCAATATATACAAAGTGAATACAAAAAAAAAATTTTTTATGTACAAGATAAAAGTCGGCCAGTATTTGAAAGAATACAATGACGCCGTTTCCCGGGGATTTCTGATTCTATGGGAAAGCGAGTCTTGGACTGGTCGTAGGTACTGTCGACGTTTCGACCCTGTATGTGCGATCTTATATCGTCACCTGGGTCTTCATCAGGACTTAAATATTAGCAATGGAAACCTAGCCAAAAGGTCTAGGATGACCCAATATTCAAATTGTGTAGATCCGGTATATTCATCCAGCGGGGTATCTGAGAACTCACTTATGAGCGAGAATGTTTGACGGTACGTAAACCGATGATTCGGTTGGGAGCAGGAGCAGTTGAAAGACTCTGACTGCGTTTTGGAGGAGAGTCGCAGACTTCTGTCTCCAGGGCGGTGCTAGTTCCCGCGTCTCTGTCCACCTTTCGTTGCTGGTTCTATTTTCAAATAAATTTGCAGTCTGCATCAGTCAAATCTTAAAAGAAAGCCCTGAAGAAGTCTCCTTGTAAGAGACGAAACGCGTCGGCTAAGATCCTTCATGTCAAATGTGAATATGACTCTTCATTTCCTTGTGACTGCACAATAAAAAAAGAGCATCTTCTCAAGAAAATGACTGACGTCTTGAACATTTCTTTGAACACTTATTGACTATCTTTGAACGGTGCTGAACCTTTTTGAATTATATATATATATATATATATATATATATATATATATATATATATATATATATATATATATATATATATATATATATATATATAGATGTATGTATTCCGGGTCTGGTGGCTCAGTAGACGAAGGCGTCCGCTGCAGGGGCCTGTGTTCAACCTCATGGTCACAGTTTATTTTTTTTGCTGTAGCCCTGCCCCCCTCCCCCACTGCCCCTGCCCCCACCAGTGCCCGCCCTCTGCCACAAACCACACTGTAAATTTGGCCTCCGAGAGAAAGTTTGTGAGTACCCATGATATAACACTACTAGTGTCTACTCTACTACCTGATTTATAGTAGTGATGTATGTTGTATATGTATGTATTAGAACTATTTTTTCATTCTTGCTAGTGAAGAATAGGGGGAGTTGTATATGACATCTAAAAAATGTGTACTGTTTTTTCTAGGCGTACTACCGACCACCAGTGCCGGGGCCAGCGGCGAAGGCGACATGGCTGCTGAGGGAGAAAATGCAGTTGTAGGAGGAGCTGCAAGCGGTGAGCCAGCATCAGTGGCAGGCGGTGGTAAGTTATATTACTAATCCTTACTTATTGACATTACACTCACTGCAAGGGTGTACTGTATACTGTACTGTTGAGACTTACCAAGTAAGAAGTTGTTGTGAACGGTTGAAGACACCCTTTACTTAGCATTAGTAAAAGCATTAGCTGTGGGAGTGTTGAGTAACCAATGGCCTCTTCTATATGACTTCAACTCAGCTGTGAAAGTTTTATGGAGAAGACTAAAACTCAGATCAGATGTCCTTGATGGATGTGTTGAATGAAAAGGGAAAGAAGGGTGGAAGGTAGAAGGAAGAGATTTAATATTTATGACTGGCAGAGAAGGATACGTGGGTTGCATGCATGCATAGGTGGCTGATAGGAATCAGATGCATGGCTGGTTGAATGCTTGGAGCTTCCACAAATATTAAAGGCCAAGGAAGTGGGAGGATATATACATACCACAAATGTTATGTACTGTGCTTGCTAGTGCTACTATGTGTAAAATTAATTTGACTTACTGCTTTGCTAAGAGTATATTTTACAATAGTCTTGTTTTTTTCTTCTTGATATAGCTACTCCTTCCAAAAGGAAACCGGACAGGAAGGAGTTGGCAGCCAAGGCCCGGTGCCGGAAGCTGGAGGCCATACAAAGGGAATACCGTCGGCTGGTGGTTCTGGCAGAGGAGGAGTAGGCGGCAGCAGCAGCTGCAGCCTCTTCCAATGCCCCGGGCCCAAGCCACCCCCCTCCAGTGTTATGGCACCACCGTCTGGCAGCCGCCCGCCACCCCTCTTTTAATATCACTGCTGCCCCCCCGGTGGATGCAATTGCCACGCGTTGAAGCGCCGCATTGCCCGGCTATAGGAGCAAGTTCGTGTTCTCCAGGAGAGGAGAGCCCGCTGATAAGACCCTGTTAATTGCCCCTTTTTTATTTCTTCTTTTGGTGGGTGGGAATCGGGCGTTGGGGTTGACTTTCTTTGGACAATTGGACATTCATATAGGTTGGACTTTTTCGTTACGGACATTGGTTGGAGTTAGGGGGAGGGGTGGGTCAGGTGTTGTTATGGGATTTTTTACATAGTTTATTTTTGTTAGGGGATTAAATTATATATTTATACTTTACATACAATGTTGTTAATGTTTTGTGGGTGGAGTTTCTGTTTTACGTCACACTGTTTCCTTGCTGGTGCAGGGCCACAGCCAGTGTTTGATTTAAATAATTGGCGGACTTTGTAAGACACGAACAGATAGATGCGACACCCCCCATTGAGTGACTTGTCCTACTAGTACTGTCAGTCTCTCTTCCTAGTCTATGCATTCTGCAACTGGACTCAAAGGGGTGTGTGAAATTGAATTAATGAAAAAATGTCCATTATTAATTATGCCTCCCCCAAATTTCTCTTACCTTTGCTTGATGATTAACTTAGGCACAGCGATGGCTGCATGGTGATGATGGTTTTCTTTCCTAACATGCCATGGTTGTGGTGGTGGTGGTAGTAGTAGTAGTAGACACTGGCAGTAGCATTTGCAAAAAAGAAAATGAGACCGTCAGTCGCCTGAGAGAGACTGTTGGAGGAGTAGTAGAATGAAGTACAGTACAGAACTTACTGCCAAACAATAATATGTAAAAATACAACAAAACATAATGGTGCTGGGGATAGCCTAGTACATAGAGTTACAAACTCTAGTTCTGTCAAGTCACTTGACTAGGCCTACAGTACACTGGACACAAGCATAACCGTTAGTGTTGTGTAGGAGGATGACAACAAATCCAATCGATGCCGGCAATTAATGCTGATGTATTAGGTTCCTTTGGTAAAAAAATGACCTCACAAATATACTGCTCTTGGGTGGGCAAGCAGAAGAAGGTCCTCGCCCTGCCTTGAAATTGTATTACTGTTGCTTTTGCCACATCCGCCCCAGCAAGCGTGTGATAAATTATTGGTGTACATTTAATTTAGTCACACCTCAATAAGTCACACAGCCCGGGGAAAGAGGGTTAGGGTTTGTTGAATGGTTGGGAAGGGGGATTTGGGGAAAGGTTTGACAGAGAAAAATAGTACGCATGGACAAACAACAAAACACAATCTTTGTAGACTACCATATCCATATCAATCTGTTAAGGGAGAAAAAGGAAATGCATGCATGATGATAAGGAGATCCGGATTACATACAGTTTGTGTTCTGTTGTACCGGGAATACATTTAAAGATAGCAAAGAAAATTAAAAAATATCTGTAGGGATGAATTATATAATAACAACAACATACTGTAGTAATGATTGAAGACAAAAAAATGAATCAAATTATTTAAAAGATGATGAAAGTTGATACTTTTACTGTGTTATCCTGATGAAAATAGGGAGTTGCATCTCGGCATTCCTCTTGGTCCTCCCTTCCATGGATGCTCCGTCCCTCAATCTTGGGTGACGCCACTGCCTGCCTGGCAGATGTAGATTCATTGGTAAGATAAGTGTGCATTGTTTGCCCAAGTATAGCACATGGTAAGGGCCGGCCTGTAATTTTAGATGGAAAAACAAAAGGGATATTGAAAAGCCAAGTCGAAAAAAAATGCACAAGTTATGGTGTAGTGCAACAAGAACACTTTCAGAGGCGGCATGAATGCAGCATGTCTACTCTAGTCTGTTTCCAGCATTAACCTACAACAACCGGACAGAGCAGGCCCACGTTGACGGCATCCTTTGCACATCCTCCATTTAGCGTACATTTTTTGAAAGAGTTGGACAAAGCACATATCCAGCACCATAGCATTTTACAATTTAAGTGACTAAATCAATGCACCGCAGTCATACCACACTACACGCGACTCCACCGCTACACAGACATTTAGGTCTGCTGTGGTTCTTGTTGACTTGTTTACCTTTTATGCCACTCATGAAACGCCCTGACTTATTCCATCAATTATCTCTGATCCTAGTGAGTGACTGCGAAGATACTATGTCACTGTGGTCATCATGATGGTGTTGTTCAACTCAGACTGCAGTGTACCGAGTGAGTCCAGATTCCATATTAAAAAATGCAATGGATTGGCCTGCAGTAGAAGTACAATTTTGTTATTAAACGACAACAGTGGAAATATTGACTTGAGTCACTGTTAGTGTATAGATTAAATACTAGTACAATTTGACTTCACTTCATGCACAACAACAACACAAACACCAATCATTCAGAGTCGGGTGTCCAATGCATGCCATTCATTACCTGTTCCTTCTCATCTTAAGTGAAGGGGCAGTCTCTCTCTCCATTATCATCATGGTGTTGTCCAACTCAGTGTACAGTGTACAGATTGAGTCCTCTTTCTATATTCAAAATTCAATGTATCGGCCTGCAGTAGAAGTACAAATTTGTTATTAAAAATACAAGAAGGGAAAAATTGCCTTGAATTACTTTTAGTGTGTAGATTACATGTAGTACACAATGAATTAACTTCATGCACAACAAACCACAACAACACAAATCACTCGGTCAACGTCCAATGCATGGCATCATTCTTTACCGGTTCCATCTCATCTTCAGTTAAAGGGCAATCTCTCTCGGCTCAGAAAGGAGGATAGCTATAGTTGTCATCATCATGTTCCGCTTCTTTTGGAGGGACTCAACGAGGAAAGATTTTATTTTTTCTTCTATTTTGCATCATCCAATCATCATCTGGCTTGAGGGCAATGGATTTAGGGAGATTCAGGAGGATGGAGGAGCATGATTCGGAGGAGTGGACTGTGAAATGCAGACAGCTGAAACTCGTATATGGCAATAAAAAGACTAGAAGACGGTGGTGATGGATTTGTTGTGATTTGAAGTGTCTAACACACAAATGAAACAAAACAAGGGAGGAAGACAGTAAGAAGTGCAAGCCTAATTGTCAGGGAAGTATAGCTCGTCCTCAAACTCTGGGGGTTCAAACCAAAGTAGGTAATCCTCATCTAACACACTACTTCTGTCACCTGAGCCGCTGTCCTCATCTTCCTCCCTTGATTCATGTATTGTGTAATTCGGTGGTGTAAAGTGCTGATTCATTTTGATCATGGTTAACCTCTCCACGTTTTTGGGCGAGAGACTGGTCCTTCTCACTGTTACAATGGAATCAGCAGCACTGAAAACAAGTTCAGAAGAGACACTTGCGAAAGGGCAAGCCAGATAGTTTATCGCCAGCCTGCTGAGCAGTGGCCATTGGCCCCTTTTCCCATACCAATAACCAATACTGCAATGGGTTTTGATCAATGTACACCTCTGTTGGGTTGTCCAGATAGGCCCAGACCATCCGCTCAATGTTCAGGGGTGCTACACTTTGTTCGGGCTCTTTTGTCTGCATCAGCACTGGACCTACCAAGTCCTTGCTGTAAATACCAATCCCTTAATGATTTTACTGGGGCTAATGATCCGGTTCTTGCTGTTGTCGATAGTGTTGGTGAGTGTTCTGAGCCAAACGCACTGCCCTCAGGCTCCGAAGTTGAACTTTACGCCGGATGCCCTGCTGCAGTACTTGTTGTGGGTTTATCTAGCTGGCTTTTAATTAGCAGCCGTTCATTTTCCAACTTACTAGCTGACTCAGCTATCCAAGTTTTGTACCGGGTAACATCCATTTCTGAAAAAGGAATTAATGTCTTACTTTTCAGTGCCGATTTTGACCGTGGATCCAGAATTGTGGCACAAATGTAATGATCTTGTGACAAAATCTTATTTTGCACCCTTGTATTGTTCGCTCACAATTCTCACAATTCTCACAGACTGAAACACTGCACTAGCACTAGCACTGAGAAACATTAGGTTTGCCAGGCACACTGCAAGGATTGCTCCGCATGTTTTAATTTAACAAAACTTCCTTCCTTTTAACCAGGTGAGATGCTGCCATTTCCATGTAATGCTTTATATGCTAGACATAGGAACTTAAAGTCTATTCTTTTCTTCATGGGGAGCCAGTGGAGTTTTTTTCAGGCCTTCTGATATGGACTGGAGTTTGGGGATGTTCAATATTGTTCTGGCAGCGGCATTTTGTGTGCGCTGAAGCTTGGCCATGTGCTGTTTTAGGAGGCCTAAGTATAGGGCATTTCCGTAGTCTAGTTTGGCCAAGGCTAGAACTGTAACTAGAGTTTTTACTGCTTCCGGGGGGATGAAAGTGCGTATTTTGCGGATAGATTTTAAAATCAGAAATATCATCGATAGGACTTTCTTGACCTGGTGTTGAAAGGACAGTTTGTCATCAAAGATGATGCCCAAGTTCCTCACTTTTTGAACTGGGGTGGGGTACACACCCATACTAGGGGGCCACCAGTTCTGTGACCAGAAAGAGGTATCTGATCCCAGTAGGAGGACCTCTGTTTTGGTACCGTTAAGCTTCAAACAGTTCGACCCCATCCATTGATTGATGTGGTACATACATTTTTTAAAGCTATCAGCTGTATCTTCAGGGCTGCTTGAAATAGACACCATGATTTGGGTGTCATCCGCGTAAGATATTATTGTGAAGCCATATTGCCTGATGATGTTGGCTGGAGGAGTCACATTAAGGTTGAACAGGGTGGGGCTCAACGAGGAGCCCTGTGGCACCCCACATGGTAGCGTGAACTGCTCTGAACGGGAGTCACCGACCTGAACATATTGATGTCTGTTGTTCAGATAGGATTTTACCAGTTTTAGAGCAGTATTCTTGACTACTGCCTCTTGGATCCGTTTGATTAGTATATCATGGTTCACGGTGTCGAAAGCCGCCGACAGATCCAACAGGATCAAGGCAGCCTTGACTCCCGTGTCTAGTATGTATTGCCCAGATCTCCCCTGCCGCTATTATCAGGGCAGTTTCTGTGCCGTGCCCTTGTCGAGAACCATACTGGGAGGGATCCAGTAGGTCTGCCGGGGAGATGTAAGTCGTTAGGTTGGGCGTTGAGGATTTTTTCCAATATTTTGGCAGGAAAAGGAATCCTTGCTATAGGTCTGTAATTACTGTGATCGCTGGGATCTAAATTAGTTTTTTTTTTGTAAAGGCAAAATTGACACCGATTTCAAGCGTCTGGAAAGATGCCAGATGTTACAACTTCTTTGTAGAGTGTGCTAAGTTGTTTGCTGATTGTCTGGTGCCATGTGGAATATCATGGGTGGACAAGGGTCCGAGGATGTTCCAGATTTTATGGATTTGATTGCCTGTGTTATTTGTTCAATACTGGGTGGTGCAAAGGAATCTAGGACACTGGTGGGACATGGGATGTTTGTAGCAGGAGTGACTGTCATGCCATCGTCCCAATCTGTAAGGGATTCAAAAATGGTAAGCACTTTGTCCTTAAAATAACCTGCGAGTTGGTTGCAGAATGCTGCACTAGTGTCCTTTCTATGTGGTTCTGGAAGTTTGACAAGTTTCTTCAGTTTGAAAATAGTTCTTTGCTGGAGTTGCCTGCTTGTTGGATTTTATCTGAGAAGTATTTACTTTTTTTGTCCATTATCATCTTTTTATAAGTGCTCAATGATTGGGAATATATTTATTTTTCGGCTGTTGTGTAGTTACTTCTCCAGCGCCGCTCGGCTTTTCTGCAGATCTGCTTCTGTTTGTGCAGGGCATCACAGAACCAGGGTTCAGATTTCTTCGTGCGCTTGCTGGTAACGCTTTTTTCTGGTGCCAACAAGTCTACTGCGGATTTGACCCAGTTGGAGAAACTGTCTGCAGCTAGGTTTGCCTCAGGTTTTAGGTCAGGTTTGGAGGATGCTAGAGTGCATTGCAACTGTTGGGGGCTTATGTGCCTCCAGTTGCGTCTTTTGAGTGTCTTATGGGGAATGTGTGGGTTGGGAATGTGATGTGTGGTGGTTACGGTGAACAGTATGGCTCTGTGATCTGACCAGGGCACTGGCATAACCTCTATTATTTTAAGGTGGGGGTTAGATGTAAATAACCCATCCAAGGTGTGACCGGTGTCATGTGTGGGATGCATGACTTTCCTCTCCAACGAGGCATTGGCCATCATCTATATTAGCGACAAATTGTTGTGGTCTTCTGAGTTTTCGAGGTGATAGTTTAAATCACCTAGTATGCAGTAGTCCTCTGAATCAGCACTGGCTTCTAGTATTGGGCTGATGATTTCTTCAAATTTCCTTTTGCTTTTCCTCTATGGTGGTCTGTAAGATTACTCACACAATGTGGGTAGGGTTTAGTTGGGAGGGTCGTGTGGGTGACTATCATTAGAACACAGGTGACACAGGGTTTTGATGGTAGAAATACTTCTGATAAAATAATTCTGATTTGACAGAAAAGCTTAGCAGGAAGAAAGGAGGGTCGAAATTGCAGACACAACACATATGACTGGGGTAAGCTCTGGATGTAAGGCTAGGCTGCTCACCTATAATGAGAGGGGTGAATGACCACCACAAGGCCCGACTTGTGACTGCATACCTTATTAGGCCTAAGGTGTGTGTTTTCCATTAGTTCCGGAGATGCATGCTTGTTATGTGGGGGTTAATAATTTCTCCAAAATCTGTAGCTCGTACCTCCATTTCTTTTCCTCAGTCGCCACGAAAGTGTCTATATTGGTTAAACAAGGCTTATGGTTTAGGCCTGTTGACACGTTTTGTGATGAAGAGGGCCGGTGTGTGGTTGTACAGGGATTGTTGGGTTGGTACACATTACCTTGATCAGTACATATGGTCCGGACTTCGATGATCCTACTTTTTTTTTTTTTTTACTTAAGTTAGAAACTGGCTTGTGGATGCTCCCTCCGCCCCTCGCTTTGTAATATGTGGAAAATACTTTAATGCTGCAAGCTAATTTGGATAGCACCGGCAGCAGGTCCAGTTGAAGCGCAGGAAGATCTATGCCATAGGATATTATGCACCAGTGCAAACTGCTAGACTTGTACCGTGTTGAATGCCCTAATTCCAGAGTGTAAACATTCCATAGTGCATGGGATATCTTCCAGGATAGTTTTCTGGTTAGAATCTAAAGATGAGATGGGCTGGGTTGAAATTATAACACATTTACCTAGGACCCTGTCCGATCATTGTCCATTTCTGATGGTTTTGACCATTGTCAGCTATCTGGGGATGCATAGAATGTAGCAGCTGCCACCATCTGAGCTGTCAGACCCAGTCTTTGAACAGAAGGTCGCCAAGTGATTTTATTCTACACGTTGAACCAGGGCTCTGTTACCTCTGTGGCTACGCTGTGGGAAGCATTTTAAGAGTGATTAGGGGTGAATACATATCTAAAAGTCACAGGATATTTTAATTGCTGAGAGATACAATGTCACACCTAGAGCAAGTGATATCATTGGTAGAGTGAGAATATGGGAGCTCATGAACCCACTGTGTTGCTTTTAATCCTCTGTGCCCTTGACAGTTACACATTAGGTCTTGTCATTGAGTCAGCTTTCCGCTTTCCTGGGGAGGCATGTTAACGACTCCCAGGAAAGGATACAATAGGGGCCTTTACTGGAAGGAGGTGTTCTCCCTCCTGTAGGAAGTCGATGGATGTTGGCCCAAAAGGCGAGCTTCAAACCAGAAACCACCTTTGAAGGGCAAATGGGAACCACTTGGGAGAGGGGCTGCTGTATTGCCGGGATAGACAGGCTTGCACTAGGGACAGGAAAGGGGGAACCAGTTGCCCAGCCAGTTTTTCAGGGGAATTGTGAGAAGTTGGCCTGGCATATGCTGGTCACTAGTTATAGTGGCCACCTTGCACCAGTCAAATGTGACTCTTATGGTAGATAGGTTTAAGACAACCTTTTAAAGAAAACTATCCTAGTGGTAGCTGTGGAGAGCAGCCTTCAGGTTAAGTCTCTGAGGAATGTAAAGCAGCTTGTTTTACCTTATAATCTCTTGAATTACTACATGAAAGGACACCACACAGGTATATAGATGTATTTATTTCTAGACACACTCTACTAATCTCTTGATGAGATTAGTAGTCAGGAACACATTCAATTATCAATGTTTCACAATAATTTAAGCACAAATATGGCTGGGGCCCTAGGGGCGTACCAGACCATATACTAAAAAAGAGGTTTAGGAAAGTCGACTTGGAGAGGGACAAGGCCTAGGGCCTGTAGAGTCGCTGGGGCTTCACTAATGCAGCAAAAGCAGGCATGTAAAAGACCCACGGGAGACGGGTGCAGTGTGAGAACACCGCCGCGGGTTTCCTATTGATTTCAATGGAGCAAGTCGCGGTTTGATTTTTAAAGTTTAAGGGTACTTCGAGGAAGTCTACAAGCAAGCCACTTACAAGGTAAATAATTCGAGGGCCCACACACACTAGGGCACCGGAGTGCACGAGTTACCTCACCCAGGGAAGCCGGGTGCATAGGTGTCTTTTGGTGTCGGGTCGCGTCGCTGTTTTCTATGGACACCAAAGAAGATTTGCTGCTTGCGAAGACTGAAGAAGTGTCCGGTGGAATCCAAGGGTGGATTCAGGATGAAGATGACCTGAAAGCAGAAGGGACAGTGTTCAGTCACTTGCCAGTGACTCGAGGCCATGAAGATGGATGTCCACGGAAGTTGGGTGATTTCAGGTGATCAAGGGTGTTTTGACTCTTCGCTCATGAGGACCAGGAGGCATCGACGATGACCAGCAGCTGGATTCGGAGTCTCCCACGACATCTGCAGCTTACTGAGGTGTCGGCAGCCGGATTGGAGCCAACAAACCTTGGCAACAGCAAGTCTCATGAAAAGTGAATAAAGTCAGCAGTGCAGACCAGCAAGGTCTGAGGGACTCACCCAGCAAGGGTGAGTGAGGGCAGGCCTGGAGCAACCAGGGGAACCTTTTGGTTTGATAAGAAAGTCTTCGGGGGACCCACAAGCCAACAGGAAAGGGATCGCAAAGACTCCTCATGAGGAAATGCTTCACAGGAGCCCACGGTCACTCAGGACGGGGTAGGCCTCTGATTTTCGCTGCAAATCCTGCTGGAGGCTTGGGCCACAAATGGTCCAATGCACAAGTTTGTAGAACATCATGAACGGGTTGCACTCGACAATAGTGCACGGTACCCGTGTATTGCTGTTCCTCATCACTCGTGGGGTCCACTCGTCTCAGCTTTGCTGGGGACTCACAATGGCAGTCGAGAAGTCAGGAAATCTACTTCTGGGGCTGCAGGGACTTCGAACTCTGGCGGTAGCGGGAAGGTTTGCAACCGTTGATTAGAGTTTCTGGTGCCTGCCAAGCAGGGGAGTCACTCCTTGACTCCAAGGGAGATTCTTCTGCCTTTCAAAGGTAGTGGAGCGTCAAAGGGCCAGGATTCTTCTTGTAGAGCGTCGTCCAGGGATATCTGATTTGCAATGGCAAGGTTTCCCTATCTTATACTGAAGGTAGGGGAGGGACTAGCTCTATGACCACTCCGCTGGGAGGGTCAGGGTACGGGGTGGTTTACACCCACTTCCCTTTGTCCAGTTTCGCGCCAGAGCAGGGACATGTAGCCCCTGAACAGGTTTGAGCTGGCATATGCACAGAGGAGCCTACTGCTCCCCCAGTGCAGGACTTCAAAGCACTCTAGAAGTGCACCCACCCAGTCCCAATGCACTAAATCCTGTCTGGAAGGTGGTGACACCTCCCTGTGACAGGATACCTATTGTTGGGCCTCCTCCACTGCGAGTTTCAGTCAGCAGCAGGGGGGCAGCCCAGTGTCTGTGCTGGTGGCATCCATTTTGTGATGCCAGGGCTATTTCAGATTTCTACCGTATTACCACAGTAGGTACATGTCGTCCTCTCTAGAAGGGTGGGATCATACTCCCACACCAGTTACTGGTGTGGGGGTATGATTCCAAGTTGTTTGACACCAAACACAACATGTTTTGATGCAGTCATTCCAAAGTTAGCATTTACCGGTAGGTTATAATGCACTTAAGAGTATATGGTTTAACCGCATTCACAAACCGCCACAGAGAATAGACTCTGCCAGCTGCAGAGGGGTCCTGCTCATGCAGAGGCACCCCCTCACATTGTAAACCAAGCACCCTGCCCTCAGGATTGATAGGGCCTGCCTTAGGGGTGGCTGGTAGGTTTATATGTGTGTGTATGGTGAGTTATAGGGAACCTATACCTCAATGAGGAGTGCTAACACTACCTCACCCAGGCTGCAGTAGCAGGCCTGTGGTGTCAGATTTAGTCTGCTTCCCAGGGGTGGCATAATACATGCTTCAGCCCCTGGTAGGCCGGTGAAGTACCTATGCCCTAGGTATCTAGGGTACCATAAACGAGGGGCTCATAAGGTACCACAGTATCCAATCACTAGTGCATCTAGTATGCACTCCAAGTTGTTTAGAGAGAACAGAGAGACTGGGGCCCTGATTAGCAGGGACCCAGCCAGACTATAGCCAGAAACCAGTGTATACATCAGAAAAAAGTGGGGGCAACCTAAGTGCAGATCCTACTCTCCTACACAACCCCCCCAAACGCAGGGACACTAAACTAACCTTGACCAGCTGAGTCTTCGTGTTCTAAGTGGAAATACGTTGAGAGTCCATCTGCATTGGCATGCTGGGTCCCAGGTCTATGTTCCACTGTATAGTCCATCCCCTGTAGGGAAATGGACCACCTGAGCAGTTTAGGATTTTCACCTTTCATCTGTTTGAGCCATAGGAGGGGCTTGTGGTCAGTCTGAACTAGAAAGCACAGCAAAGGCCTCCCTCTCTATAGCTGACCAACGTTTTTCTCTAGGGGTCAGCCTTCTGCTTATAAAATCTACTGGCTGGTCTTGACCTTCATCATTCAGTTGAGACAGTACAGCTCCCACACCCAGCTCTGAAGCATCTGTTTGGACAATAAACTTCCTGGAGTAGTCTGGACTCTGTAAGATGGGGGCAGTGCACATGGCCTGCTTAAGGTCTTCAAATGCCTTCTGACAGCTAGCTGTCCACGGAACCTTTTTTGGCATTTTCTTAGAGGTCAGATCATTTAAGGGGGCCACTATAGATCCATATCCCTTAACAAACCTCCTATAGTACCCAGTCATGCCTAAAAAGGCTCTAACCTGTGTCTGGGTTGTTGGAGCTACCCATTCCATTATGGTTTGGATTTTGCTCTGCAACGGTTGAACCTGGCCTCCACCTACAAGGTGGCCCAGGTACACAACCTGACTCTGCCCTATCTGGCACTTAGTGGCCTTGATAGTGAGGCCTGATTTTTGCAGGGCCTCCAAAACATTTCTGAGGTGGACCAGGTGATCCTGCCAGTTGGAACTAAAGACAGCAATATCATCTAGATAAGCTGAGCAATAAATTTCCATACCAGTCAGAACTTTATTCACCAACCTCTGAAAAGTGGCAGGTGCATTTTTCAAACCAAAGGGCATCACCACAAAGTGATAGTGCCCACCAGGGGTTGAAAATGCTGTTTTGGCCTTGGCATCATCAGCTAACTTGATTTTCCAGTAGCCAGCTGTTAGGTAAAATGTACTCAGATACTTGGCTGAGGCCAAAGTATCTATCCGTTCAGCTACCCTGGGAATTGGATAGGCATCAGTCCTGGTGACTGCATTGAGGCCTCTGTAGTCAACACGAAACCTCATTACTTTCTTACCGCCCTGGGTATGAGGTTTAGGCACAAGGACTACTGGACTAGCCCAAGGGCTATCTGAAGGCTCAATTGCACCTAGTTCCAACAATTTCTGGACTTCAGTCCTGATACAGTCCCTGACATGGTCAGGTTGCCTGTAGATTTTACTCTTTTACTCTTGACAGGCAGACTGTCTCCAGTGTCCACCTCATGGGTGCACCAGGAAGTCTGACTTGGGGTCAGGCTAAACATATGTCTGAACTGTTGCAGAACTTGTCTGCATTCAGTTTGCTGATGATCAGTAAGGCTGCTTGCCAAAGCAACACCATCAACTGACCCATCATCAGGGTTCTGTGAGAGCAGGTCAGGGAGAGGGTCGCTCTCCTCCTCCTGTTCCTCATCAGTTGCCATGAGCAAGCCCATGCCAGCCCTGTGAACATATAGCTTCAATCTGTTGACATGGAGCACCCTAAGGGGGCTCCTGGGAGTTCCAAGATTCACCAAGTAGGTGTCTTCTCCCTTTTGCTGAACAATGGTATGGGGGCCACTCCACTTGTCTTGGAGAGCTGCTGGGGCCACAGGCTCCAACACCCATTCTTTATGGCCCGGCTGATAAACAGTCAGGACAGCCTTTTGGTCATGCCAAGCTTTTTGTAGTAGTTCTTGGTTAGCCTCAAGGTTTTGGTTGCCTTCTTCATGTATTGGGCCATCCGGGAGCAGAGACCAAGTACATAGTCCATCACATCCTGTTTGGGAGGTTTGAGAGGTAACTCCCATCCCTCCTTCACCAGACATAATGGTCCTCTGACCGGGTGCCCTTACAGAAGTTCAAAAGGGCTGTAGCCAACCCCCTTCTGTAGAACCTCCCTGTATGCAAACAGAAGGCAGGGAAGTAAAAGGTCCCATTTTCGCCTAAGCTTTTCTGGGAGGCATTTAATCATTCCCTTTAGGGTTTTGTTGAACCTTTCAACTAACCCATTGTATTGTGGGTGATAGGGAGTAGTGAACTTGTAGTTTACACCACACTCCTTCCACATTGCTTTTAGATACCCTGACATGAAGTTTGTCTCTCTGTCAGATATAACCTCCTTAGGGAAAAACACTCTGGAGAAAACTCCAATGAGGGCTCTTGCTACCACAGGGGCTGTGGTGGTCCTGAGGGGAATTGCTTCTGGGTACCTGGTGGCATTATCCACTACCACCAGGATAAACCTGTGCCCAGATGCTGTTGGAGGGTCAAGGGGACCAACAATGTCAATCCCTACCCTTTCAAAGGGAACCTCCACCACAGGTAGTGGTATCAGGGTGGCCTTTGTTGTGCCACCTGATTGGCACTGGCTTGGCAAGTGACACAGGAGCGACAAAACTCCTTGGTGTCCTCTGACATGTAAGGCCAATGAAAATGAGGTACAAGCCTGTCCCAGGTCTTGTTTTGGCCCAAGTGTCCTGCCAATGGGATGTCATGTGTTAGGGTCAAAAGGAACCCCCTAAATGTCTGAGGTATTACCAACCTCCTGGTGGCTCCAGGGGTATGATCTCTAGCCTCAGAATATAGGAGCCCCTCATCCCAATAAACGTTATGGGACCCACTAGCACTCCCAGCAGCCTCAGCAGCTGCTTGCTGCCTGAGGGGTTCAAGAGAGGGACATCACTGTTGCTCCTTACTCAGATCTTCCCTGGAAGGTCCTCCTGCCCCCAAGAACTCCACCTGATCAGGCTCAAGTCCCTCTGGGGCAGTTCCTTCTTCAGGATATGCTTCTCCTCCCTCAGGAGGGGAATCTGAGATATGAGACAGAGGGGAAGGCACTGCCTTAACCCTACTGCTCCTCCTCTTGGGAAGCTGCTGGTCCATAGTTTCAGGCTCCAGAGCTGGTTCAGCTTTATGCATTTTGGCCTGTGACCTGGTCACAGCAAATACCTCTGCAGGTATGCCCAACATCTCAGCATGAGTCCATAACTCTACTTCAGACCAGGCTGAAGTTTCCAGATCATTGCTCAATAGACATTCGGCAGGGAGGTCTGCACTGACTACTACCTTTTTGAGGCCAGTTATCCCGCCCCAGGAGAAATTCACAACTGCCAGACTATGGTTGGTCCTGACATTGCTTGCATTGGCAACCTGGTACATTTCACCCAGGAGGATCTGTGCAGGGTCCACTAGATCCTCTGCCACCGTGGTGACACTAGCACCTGTGTCCCTGAATGCCAAAGCCTGTTTGCCATTAATTATAGGCTGCTGTTTGTATTTGCCCAGATTACTGGGGCTCACTAGGAAGGACATATCAAGGTCTCCCTCACAAACCATCAATGCCTGTGTAGGTACTCTGACTAGGCCAGAGTCCCCATCAGAACCCAGGGTCAACCCTACTACACCCTTATTCTGATTACCACCTCCACCAGTAGCTGCACTAGGGGGAACAGTGGCCTTAGGGGCCTGAGTGGTGGTGGTTTGGTCTTTGGACTTGGTACAATCAGAAGTCCAGTGCCCTTTCTGTTTACAGAATTTGCACCAGAGCTTCCTTTGGCCTTTTCCCTTTGTAGACTGTGAATCCCCACCAGATGCAGATTTTTGGGGCCCTTGTGAAGACTTCTGGTCTTTTGACTTATCCCCACCTTTCTCTGAGCCTTTAGGATCCTGCTTCTTAGTGTCACCCCCTTGGTTCTGGGTTTTCTGCCTCACCCTGGTTCTGACCCATTTGTCTGCCTTCTTTCCCAATTCTTGGGGAGAGGTCAGATCAGAGTCCCCCAGGTACTGATGCAACAACTGGTTTTGGCAATTATTAAGGATCTGTTCTCTCATGATAAGATTATACAATCCCTTAAAAACAGTAACTCTACTACCAACCAGCCAACCCTCCAGAGCCTTTGTTGCACAATCAACACAGTCAGTCCAATCCTGAGTCTGTGCTTTCTGGGTGTCTCTGAACTTCAACCTGTACTGTTCAGTGTGTTAAGCCAAACCCATCTATTAATGCACTCTTCAGGGCTTCATAGTCATTGGCATCCTCTTCTCTAACAGTGAAGAGCTTGTCTCTACCTTTATCAGAAAAGGAGAGCCACACGATTGCTGCCCACTGCTTCTGGGGGACCTGTTGAACTTTACAGGCCCTCCCCATAGCAGTTATCCATCTGTGGCTATCTTCCCCACTCTGGAAGGGAGGAACAACCTTGGACAGGTTCCTATGGTCTGGAGTATATTCTCTACCTCTAGGGACACTGTTGCTGCCACCAGGTGGTTCTAACCCCTCTTTTCTAGAAGCTCTCTGGAGCTCAAAGGCTTCTATATCTAATGCCAATTGCTTGGTTCTGAGGGCAAGCCTAGCTTTTTCATACTGGAGCATCTTGTACCTTCTTTCAGAGGAGGTCTCTCTATTAAAGTATGAGTTCTTCTGCTGGACAGATTCTCTGCCAGACTGATATGAGTGGTCAGATTCCCTTGAAGGGGACCAAGGCCTCTCTTCCACTCTGTCAGTTCTCTTAGGGAGAATTCTTCTGTGCTGTTCAGACCCATGTGGGTCTGGCCCTTCAATCACAGAGTCCAGGTCATCTTGATTTTCATCATCTGACCCAGAGACTATGGCTGACCCACCCCTTGATTCAGACCCCTTAGCTCCTAGAGCTACCCTAAGGTCAGGTGGTCAACAGATCTATCAAGTGAAGTGTGGAGGGACTCTGTCCTAGCTTCTGGTGTCTTGCAACACACATGGCCTTCAAGTCAAAGAAGGTCATGTCATTATACTGAGGCTGGGTGGACCCACTGGCTCCATCCCTTGAGGACATTCTAGTGTTGTGCAGTGTTGTACTACCTACACTAGTTTGTGGCCTACTGATCCTAGCTTGAGCTGTAGCAAGGGTATGCTATCCCTTCACAAACAGCTCTAAATTCAGTAGAACTTATTGATACTAAGCTTGACTTTTATATGTACCTTGAGTACCTTTAGCGGTTTTCAGTTAGTAATTCAAATTGAGATTTTCTGGTAAAACAATGGCAAGCTGGAATCCCACACGCTGCCCATCAATGTGAGAAGTTGGCCTGGCATATGCTGGTCACTAGTTATAGTGGCCACCTTGCACCAGTCCAATTCGACTCTTATGGTAGATAGGTTTAAGACAACCTTTTAAAGAAAGCTATCCTAGTGGTAGCTGTGGAGAGCAGCCTTCAGGCTACGTCTCTGAGGAATGGAAAGCAGCTTGTTTTACCTTATAATCTCTTGAATTACTAAATGAAAGGACACCACACAGGTATATATATCAAATATATACGTATTTATTTCTAGACACACTCTACTAATCTCTTTATGAGATGAGAAGTCAGGAACACATTCAATTATCAACGTTTCACAATAAGTTAAGCACAAATATGGCTGGGGCCCTAGGGGCATACCAGACCATATACTAAAAAAGAGGTTTAGGAAAGTCGACTTGCAGAATGACTAGGCCTAGGGCCTGTGGAATCGCTGGGGCGTCACTAATGCAGCAAAAGCAGGTAAGTAAAAGACCCACGGGAGACGCGTGCAGTGTGAAAACACAGCCGCGGGTTCCCTATTGATTTCAATGGAGCAAGTCGCGGTTTGATTTTTAAAGTTTAAGGGTACTTCGAGGAAGTCTACAAGCAAGCCACTTACAAGGTAAGTAATTCGAGGGCCAACACACACTAGGGCACCGGATTGCATGAGTTACCTCACCCAGGGAAGCCGGGTGCATAGGTGTCTTTTGGTGTCGGGTCGCGTCGCTGTTTTCTATGGAGACCAAAGAAGATTTGCTACTTGCGAAGACTCAATATGTGGCCGGTGTAATCCAAGGGTAGATTCAGGATGAAGATGACCTGAAAGCAGGAGGGACAGTGTTCATAGTCACTTGCCAGTGACCCCGGGCCAGGAAGATGGATGCCCACGGAAGTCGGGTGATTTCAGGTGATCAAGGGTGTTTTGACTCTTTGCTCACGAGGACCAGGAAGCATCGACGATGACCAGCAGCTGGATTCGGAGTGCCCCACAAAGTCTGCAGCTTATTGAGGTGTCGGCATCCGGATTGGAGCCAACAAGCCTTGGCAACAGCAAGTCTCGTGGATAGTGAATAAAGTCAGCGGTGCAGACCAGCAATTTCTGAGGGACTCACCCAGTGAGGATGAGTGAGGACAGGCCTGGAGCAACAAGAGGAGCCCTTTGGTTTGATAAGAAAGTCTTCGGGGGACCCACAAGCCAACGGGCAAGTGATCGCAAAGATGCCTCATGAGGAAATGCTTCACAGGAGCCCACGGTCACTCGGGATGGGGTAGGCCTCTGATTTTCGCTGTCAAACCTGCTGGAGGTTTGGGCCACAAATGGTCCAATGCACAAGTTCGTAGAACGTCATGAAGGGGCTGCACTTGGAAATAGTGCACGGTACACGGGTATTGCTGTTCCTCGTCACTCGTGGGGTCCACTCGCCTCAGCTCTGCTGGGGACTCACAATGGCCGTCGAGAAGTCAGGAAATCCACTTCTGGGGCTGCAGGGACTTCGAACTCTGGCGGGAGCGGGAACGTTTGCGACCGTTGATTAGAGTTTCTGGTGCCTGCCAAGCAAGGGAGTCACTCCTTGACTCCAAGGGAGATTCTTCTGTCTTCCAAAGGTAGTGGAACATCGAAGGGCCAGGATTCTTCTTGTAGAGCGTCGTTCAGGGATATCTAGTTTGCAATGGCAAGGTTTCCCTATCTTATACTGAAGGTAGGGGAGGGACTAGCTCTATGACCACTCCTCTGGGAGGGTCAAGGTAGGGGGTGGTTACACCCACTTCCCTTTGTCCAGTTTCGGGCCAGAGCAGGGACAGGTAGCCCCTGAACCGGTTTGAGCTGGCATATACACAGAGGAGCCCACTGCTCCCCCAGTGCAGGACTTCAAAGCACTCTAGAAGTGCACCCACCCAGCCCCAATACACTAAATCCTGTCTGGAAGGTGGTGACACCTCCCTGTGACAGGATGCCTATTGTTGGGCCTCCTCCACTGCAAGTTTCAGTCAGCAGCAGGTGGGCAGCCCAGTGTCTGTGCTGGTGGCATCCATTTTGTGATGCCAGGGCTCTTTCAGATTTCTACTGTGTTACCACAGTAGGTACATGTCGTCCCCTCTAGAAGGGTGGGATCCTACTCCCATACCAGTTACTGGTGTGGGGGTATGATTCCAAGTTGTTTGACACCAAACACGAAATGCAGTCATTCCAAAGTTAACATTTACCGGTAGGTTATAATGCGCTTAAGAGTATATAGTTTAACCGCAGTCACAAACAGCCACAGAGAATAGACTCTGCCAGCTGCAGAGGGGTCCTGCTCATGCAGAGGCACCCCCTCACATTGTAAACCAAGCACCCTGCCCTCAGGATTGATAGAGCCTGCCTTAGGGGTGGCTGATAGGTTTATATGTGTGTGTATGGTGAGATATAGGGAACCTATACCTCAGTGAGGAGTGCTAACACTACCTCACCCAGGCTGCAGTAGCAGGCCTGTGGTGTCAGATTTAGTCTGCTTCCCAGGGGTGGCATAATACATGCTTCAGCCCCTGGTAGGCCTGTGAAGTACCTATGCCCTAGGTACCTAGGGTACCATATACTAGGGGCTCATAAGGTACCACAGTATCCAATCACTAGTGCATCTAGTATGCACTCCAAGTTGTTTAGAGAGAACAGAGAGACTGGGGCCCTGATTAGCGGGGACCCAGCCAGACTATAGCCAGAAACCAGTGTATACATCAGAAAAAAAGTGGGGGCAACATAAGTGCAGATCCTGCTCTCCTACAGGAATGTAGCTCCCTTGGTAGCCACACCTCTGAGTTGGGCTAAGGAGTTTTCTGCCGTATTGGGAGTGGATAGAATGGTGCAGCCTAAGGCAGCCTGCTGTCTCCTGCTTGTGGAGAGGTTGTTTTCCGGGCCCAGCCGAGACAAGAGACTTGAAGGAGCAGCTGGCACACCTCCTGTTCGCAGCATAGTGACACAACAGTTAAAGAAGTCTGCTAAGGGCGAGGGATAGCCCAGATCCCCTGATCGCTGTTCTTCATCGCTGTGCAGGACCAAGGACCAGGACCTGGCTGTCAGAAGTTGCATCTGAGTCTGCTGGACCTGGGAAGGTTGGTGGAGAAGCTACAGCCCAGGGAAGGATTTGGCTGTGACAGTGACACAGGACAGTAGGCAGTTCAGTGGAAACTGGACTTCTGCCAGGGCCGAGAAGACCTCAAGGGACATTGACCCGTGCAGCCAGGATCACCTCACCAAACCTGCAGACCAGGGAGCAGCTGCAGGAAGACCTCCTTCAACCACATTGTATCCACACCACCCTTGAGCATTTTCAGCATGCTGTATCCTTCGCATCAGAACCACTGCCTTAGGAATCCATCGCAACGAGGTTAAAGTGCCTGGGACTGTCGGAAGACTGCTTCTCCTGTGGAGGGAACGGTTTCTGAGTGCCTTGCGGGCCCCCTATCTGGCTCCCTGCTGAAATTGGTTGCACAAAGTAACTCTAACTGACCGCATTACAACTAGTTCAACTTTTTGGTGAAAATAATTCTAAGTGCCAAATTCGTTAAATTTGCCCTTGCTTATTTGCGGTTAAGTTAAATGTTCTGATTTACTATACCTTGTAAATTCCAGATCCCTCCAGTGGATCATTTTCATTGTGGTTTCTAGAAATATATAAAATCTGCTTTATTTTTATAAATTGGTATCTGATTTATTGTGTCTAAGTTATTTCTTCATCAATTGTTTTAGTGGTTTCTTAAATGCTTCACACTTGTACCTTTGTGTAAGCCTTGCTGTTAAAAGTCACAGCCACCCAGGGTTGAGCTAACGTTTAACAAACTAAACCTACTGATCCTAAAAGGGTTGGTAGGTGTATTACATGGTGAGGTCACAGTCGCACAACCATACCATAGAATATACCCCATTTCCTCACAACCACACACCAATATTCTTTTACAACCTTCGCTCACAGAATTCCAAACACCTGCTCAGACATACAGGGAAAGGGAGCACAGGATACAAGACATTTCACACACCGGTTCAGACATACTTGGTATGGGCACATAGGTTGCGCCACACATTCCAAACACTGGCTCAGACATACAGTGAATGCGAGCACAGGATACGTCACAAATTCTATATACCAGCGGAGACGTACAGGGAATGTAAGCACAGGATGCAACACACATTCCAGACACCAGCTCAGACATACAGGGAATGGGAGCACAGGATACGACACACATTCCAGACACCGGCTCAGACATACAGGGAATGCGAGCATAGGATACGACACACATTCCAGACACCAGCTCAGGCATACAGGGAATGGGAGCACACATGATGCAACACACATTCCAGACACCAGCTCAGACATACAGGGAATGGGAGCACACAGGATGCAACACACATTCCAAACACCACTTCGGACATGTAGGAAATGGGAGCACAGGATTCGACCCACATTCCAGACCACAGCTCAGACACACAGGATATGATACACATTCCAGACACCAGCTGAGACATACATAGAATGGGACAACAGGATACGACACACATTCTAGAAAACAGCTTAGACCTACACGGAATGTGAGCACAGGATACAACACACATTCCAGACACCAGCTCAGACATACAGGGAATAGTGCACAGGATACGACACACATTCATGACCCCGGATAAGACATACAGAGAATAGGAGCATACAGGATACGACACACATTCCAGACACTGGCTCAGCCATACAGGAAATGGGAGCACAGGATACAACAGGCCTCTCTTCATTACTAACCAAACAAAAACAGCTATTCCATTGCATGTAAGCAACTGGAATGATCATTTACAACCACTCCATCTCCAACTTGTCTCATTTACACATTCACCCAACACCAATCTCTAAAACTCTGCAGTACCGATGAAGACACACAATAACAATGTAGAAGCTGGAATAAAAATAGGCCAAGACTTTATCAAGAACTTTTATATACGTGTACACAGGGACCATAGGCTATGCAACCCAGTTTCCAGTTTGCAGAAGTCCAGTGCGGTCTTTTATTGTTGTAAACCACAAAGGGCATTTTAATATACATCCAATGAACATACAGTCATAAGGAGCATTTCTACATATCATGCACAATTGCATCTTATGCTGTTGATCAGGAGAATAGTTCAGCATGATTATCAAGAACATAACCAATCAGAGAAAGGCAATGGGTTGTGCCACCAGCATGCTACAAGATGGTGGCCTTCGTTATTTCCACATGCTCAATGATTCAGACATGTACTTTCCAAAGTATTTTAAAAATAGCATATTGTGCCACATTCTTTTATCCAATCAGGGAGGAATGTTAAACATAGTCTATCTATGGTGCGACACTGATAGCTGGTGCTAGGCTGTCTAAATGCTGTGTGTCATAAGTTTCATTTTCCGAACTAGCCTTGCGTAAAAGCTGTTAATAACAAAAGGGTACATGGGTTCCCTGAAGGTCACTTGCCTTTTGCACACATTCTGCATGCCCTGCCATCATTGAGTATCACGGATCAAGTCATTAGCAAAATGGACTCCTAACCAAATCAAAATGGATTCCAGAGCAACAAATGACATTTGTATAAAATGTGTGTCAGACTAAGACATGGTGCTCAACACACCTCATACCAAACAAGACAACTAGGTTGTTACTACCTGGCAGGTCCAGTTAGGGCTCCAACCCTCACCAACTGTGCCTATCCCCCCATCTGCCACTGCAGACCACACACCAACATTCCACTACGTCACTCAGTCTCAGTATTCCACTCTTAGCTTTCCAGACACCAGTTCAGACACACAGGGAAAGGCATCACACCGGATACTACAGTCTCCTAACCCAAGATACAGGGGTGGAAGCAATACACTTCTACTGTCTGGGAACAGAGACGTCACAATTCCATCTTGTGCAAGACCAGGAGCATTCAAGACGGGTACCACTGCCCTCCATTTCTCTGGCTCACTCACGCACAGCATTCATGTGCTACACTGTCCACATATACAGCACATTTAATACACTCACAATGTTAGCATGAAGGACTGGGTAACCACAAAGAAGAGGAACTTTACATGGGTGAGCTAATAGGCCTTGGAAGGCAATTTGCCTTTATTGCATGATCACTCCGGATTTGTTTTTACCTTTTGCCGAACTCTATATATTTGTTTGATTTAGAACTCTGTGCACAATACCCTTGTAACCAGTATGCTCCCCTTTAACCCTGGTTAAATTGGCTTATTCCCAATTGGCACATTTAACTTGCCTGTAAGTCACTAGTGTATGATGTAGAAAATTGCACTTGGGCCTGGAAAGTAAGTGGCATATGTGGACTGGAGCACCCATTGTGCCATCTACTAACATGGCAGTGAACATCGCTACAGGCCTACGCCATGTAACCTGACTGCCGCAGTGTAAACCTGCAGTGCCACCTGGACCTATTGACTTGACAGCTTAGTGTCAAATCCTGCTTGGCAGGTCTGTTGTACCATGAGTAACACTCGGAGTGCACTTCAAAGTGAGAGAAGTGAATGCCAAGACAATTTTTGTGGAGCCTCTGCTTTGGTTGCCAAAACCCCCTGATTTTTGTACTACCAGGCTTCTGTCTCTAGGTTTGTTGTGGGTACAGTGCCTGCTTTAAACTGGATTTTAGTGTTTACATGTGGGAAGACACTAGAATTACTACAGTAAAGTCCTTAGTCACACCCCAGCCTCACGACACTGGTGTGGCTGAAGACTTTTGGCGTCTTGAAAATACTTTGACACATGGCAATTTGTGCCGGTCTTCAGTGCGCTAACATGAAAACCTTAAAAAGTGGGTACAGTTGGCCCGGGAATGATTTCAAAGGAAATAAAAATAACATTTTAGTTTTCTTTTTCTTCGTTTATTCTAAATCTCAATTACACCCCAACAGATTGTGGACGCTGCAATTATCTTTAAGGTTGTGCCCCTGTGGAAAGTGGACTATTGTTTTACTACAGCACAGCAAAATCCAGATTCAGCAGCAACCACAGCACCGAGATCGCCCTCCTAGCTTCCACGGACGACATCCGCACCCTCTTTGACCAGGGCCACACACTGCCCTCATCCTACTAGATCTCTCAGCAGTCTCCGACACCATCTCCCACCGCACACTAACCGCCAGACTCCACGATGTCAACATCCTGGGAACAGCCCTTGACTGAATCCGCTCCTTTCTCACCAGCCGAACCCAAAGAATCAGACTCTCGCCCTTCCTCTCCGAACCCACAGTGATCCTCTGCGGAGTACGACAAGGATCCTCACTCACCCCATGCTCTTCAACATCTACATAGCCCCTCTCACCACCATCGCCAGAAGACATAGACTCCGCATAGTATCTTACACCGACGACACCCAGCTCATCCTCTCCCTCACCAACGAACACGAAAGCACAAGACACAGCTTCTCGGAAGGTATGAAAGTTGTTGCATCCTGGATGAGCAACAGCTGCCTAAAGCTCAACTCAGAGAAAACTGAAGTCCTCGTCCTCAGATCCACCCCCTCCTCATGGGACAACACCTGCTGGCCCACCGCACTTGGCAACCCCCCACACCCACAGACCACGCTTGCAACCTCGGCATTATACTCAACTCCACCCTCCCCATGAACCGACAGATCAACACCATATCTTCCGCATGCTTCAACACCCTCTGCATCCTCCGCAAGACCTTCAAATGGATCCCCCCTGAATTCAGAAAGATAGTCACCCACACACTCACAACCAGCAGACTGGACTATGGGAATAACCTCTACACCAGAATAAACAAATCTCTACTCCTCAAACTCCAGACAATCTAGAACACCGCAGCTAGACTGGTTCTCTGCATCCCACGACAACACCACATCACCCGGCACCTATGAGCACTCCACTGGCTCCCCGCCAAAAAGAGAGTAACCTTCAGGCTCCTCACTCATGCCTACAAATCCCCCCACAACATCAGACCCCATTACCTCAACAAAAGAATCTCCTTCTACACACCCAAGAGGAGCCTCTGCTCCGCCGAGCTTGCCCTGGTTGAAATCCCACACATCCGCAGAGCCAGAGCGGGGGGTGGGGGGGTTCTTCTACATCGCAGCCAAGACCTGGAACGAAGTCCCACTCAGCATCAGATGAACCCCCACACTGCAAGCCTTCAGAAAAGACCTCAAGACCTGGCTCTTCGGATGAGATGAAACTGCTTGACCCCCCCTTACTCCCCCAGTGCCTTGAGACCCTCACTGGTGATTAGTGCGCTTCAAAAACCCCATATTTATTGATTGACTGACTTCCTGGGCCCCTCTCGTCGCCATTGTGAAGTATTTCACCTCACTGACAGTCGCCTCCAACTCGATTACTCTCTTGCAAGACCTCTGCAACTATCCCTCTCATTTCTTCAAGTACAAAATGACTGCCATTTAAAGCAACTTCAACATACAACTGGACCCAAAAGAACTCACTAGATACCTCCTGATGTTAATCAAAGAACCAATGCTAACCACATTTCCCATCATCACCCAGGAAGAAACCGTTGCTACAATTAATTCAACTCAGGGATCCCATAGGCCCCCTGCCCCACAACTCCTCCTCTATAGGACTGCAACCCATCAGCACCATGCTCACTCCCGTTCTGTATGCCTCCTTGTCTTCCGTGACCTTCCCGGAGACTTGGAAACATGCAACTGTCCTCCCATTGCTCAAGTAACCCTCTGCATAGCCTTGAACTCTCCCCTTCTGTAGACCGAGCTACCTACTACCATTCCCAGTCAAGGTCTTAGAGAAAATCATCAACAGAAGTCTCAGCAAATACCTCAAAGACCAGCAACTCCTTGACACCACTCAGTCTGGCTCCAATGCTCCCAGTAAACCATTTCATGCATTTACTCCAGTTTCTTTGTGGTAGATCAAATTAAAAGGAGGTAGATGTGATCATTAAACCTGCTCCTCAACACCACTCAGTCTGGTTCCAACGTCTACACAACTTTGGAATCCAAAGACACACACTCCAATGGATGTTCTCCTTTCTGACTGGAATGAGCCAGAGTGTCAGCCTGGCACTATACATCTTGGACGCCCGCGACCTCATCTGCAGGGTTCCGCACGGATCCTCCATGAGCCAGACTCTCTTCAACGCATACATGATCGCTCTAGCCAGCATCATCTCACGACATCAACATCCTCTCCTACTTCCAACTTATTCTCTCCCTTATGGACGAGACGCCCAGTCCCTCGCTCAAGTTCAATGCCTGCATGATTGAAATTGCCCACTGGATGGAGACCATCTGTCTAAAGACGAACACTGACAAGACCGAAATTGTGATCTTCAGGGAGAGCACTTCACTGAGGGATTCCACCTAGAAGCCAACAGAGTTAGGATCGACAACGCCAAGCACCTCAGGATCGTCATCGACACCAGACTCGACATCGACACCAGACTCGACATGACTGACCAAGTCAATGCCGTCAACGCCTCATGCTTGTATACACCGAAGATGCTGGGGAAGATTTTCAAATGGCTCCTAATCAGCACATGGAAAAATATCATGCACGCCCTCGTCACAAGCAAGCTGGACTACAGAAATACCCTCTATGCCGGGGTCAACAAAAACCTCACTAGAAGACAACAGACCATTCAAAACTTTGTGGCCAAAATCATTCTCAACCTCCCACGTTGAACTCGCATCACACAGCACCTGAAGGAGTTTTACTGGGTCTCCATACACAAAACAATCACAGTTTAACCTCCTCACCCACACTTTCCAGGCACTGCATAACACTGGTCCAGCATACCTCACAAACTTTCCAGCCACCTCCGCTTGTATGGACTCCTACTCGTCCTCATCCCATGCATACAGAAAACCAGATCCGGTGGTAGAGCCTTCTCCTACATCCGTCCTGAAGAGTGGAACGACCTCCCACTGCACGTATGAGCCTCCTCGCCACTTGTATTCTGCAAGAAGCTGAGGACTCTGCCTTTTGAGTAATCCCATTACGCCATAGATTTGTCTCTCTCACACCTGCTCAGCGCCAGGATATCCTCCCGGGTGATAGTGTGCTCCACAATTCTGCATAACATAACAGGATAAGTTACCAGGTGACACAGTCACCAAGTATACAATCCCTCAGTTCTTGGCTTTTCATTTACAAATCATTTTATTTACGAGTGTGTTTAAAATAAACAGGACTAGAACTCGCAGAATGCATCCCGTTGTAAAAATAAACCCCAGAATACAGCACCTTGCAGTTGAGAAATTAAGTCCCTAGAAATCCATGCCCAATTAGCAAACATTCTTCGGGATTGGCCCACATGTTGTTATCAGATGTAAGAGCTGCAGTGCGGTTATTATTGTACTTGTGAGCTGCGGCACGCATGAGCGGGGGCACTTGTGACCATTAACATAAGTGAGCTGTTCTGCCTGTTAATGCAGGCTGCAGTTGTTTTACACTTTGTTAGTTGAATGTTAAATGTTCTATTGTATTGTATTGCAACATTTTTATTGCGGTTATTATCCAGATGTGGGGGGGTGAAACGCTTTCCTAACTGGGTACCACACTATACCAGGTAGGGTGTGTTCTCTCAAGTGTTTTGTGCTTGTTTTGATCTATGTGGGTAGAGTTTCGATGACATACATGATGACCACAAGGTGCAGTTATCATTTTATAGGACGCAGCACTTAGCAGTGTGATGGATGAAGAAGTGTGAGAGAAAGGCGCACAGTTTGTGGTTTTCATTGAGCTGGAAGCCTTGAGGAGCTCTGCAAGTCTCTTTATAGTGTTTCTTCTGATCGTTGTTTACTTAGATCGTTACTTCTGGGTTGTACATTGTGAACTATTGTCTTTAAATGTTATGGGCCTGAGCAGCTTAAGTGGGAGGGAGAAATGGTGAGAGATCTGCTGGAATAATCTTTGTTAATATCATCCCATATCTGATTGTCATTGTGAGATGTCGTGAAGTGGTCACATTATGTAGCTGGTCGGGACCTGCAGAGTTGAACGACATTAAAGACCTCCCTTGGCCAGTGGCAGATCTCTTTCGGTTATACCATGCCTGTTCGGATGGAGATGGGTGGTTTGATTGCACAGGCCAATAAGATCACAGCAACTTGCTTCGGACTTCTCAGAAGTCTATGGAAAATCATAAGCAGAATACCCACCCAGCTAAGGAAGACGGTGACCTCGCGACTGGATTATGGAAATTCACTATTCCTGGGGGCACCCAAATATGTTATTCAGAAGCTGCCGATAGCCCAGAATGCTACCGCAAGAATACTGTGCAACCCCCGGCGCGGGAATCAGTAAAAATGCACCTGCGGAAACTTCACTGGCTCCCAGTGGAGGCCAGAATAAAGTTCAAAATTTTGGTCATAACTCACAGAGCACGACACAAGAAAGGCCCCAAAAAATAAGAAATCTAATCTCCCCCTATATTCCAAAGAGACAGTTGCGCTCCAGCGCAGAAGAGAGGCTAGTACAGACCAAGGTCATTAGGGAAAAATGGGGAGGAAGATCTTTCTCCCACCTGGCTCCCAAATTATGGAACTCCCTACAACTGGAACTCAGGCGGATAGAGGGGGAGCCACAATTCTGCAAGAAAATCAAAACATGGCTGTTCATGCAATATCTGTAAGGTTTAACTTGCCCAAACTCAGTACCTGACTGCACATCGCTGGGAAGCCTGAGGGCATTCATGCGCTTTACAAATCCATCATTCATTCATTCATTCATGCTACTGACTGGTAACCTACTTCACAATGGACAACACCTGTAGCAGTTTTGTCTTATGTTGATGTGAGAGCACACAATAAAAAAGTTAAGACCAGGGTATGGCCTCACTAAGGGATAATAAATGGTGAAAAAGGGAAGGGATGGACAAGACCCTTTAGAAACTAGTGTACAATAGGACACTTAAACAATTAGGATTGGTCAGGCAGTCGCAGAAAGAGCAGACCGGGCAAGGGAAACAATGAAGAGTAGGACTTTAGATGGGGATGGGGGTTAATGTGTTTTTCTGTACACCATTACACAATGTGTCTCCAGAGGCAGGCGTATGATGGAGGGGCACCTAGCTGCCAAGATGACATTACAGACTTTGAAAGGAAAGTCAAAAGCTGTCAAGTGTCGTCGCTCAATCTACATGCAAGAAGGGGGAGCGTGGAAAGGTTCGGGTGAAGAACCGTCCCCTGCTGCAGCAACAGAAGATCCTTCCCGAAGGGGCAGCCTGATCGGAGGATTAAGGGCCATGCTCAGTAGCTCAGGATATCAAACTCTCTGTGCTCAGTTTGGAGGTACAGGGATGACTTGGGCCCGGTCATATCTGAACTTCTTGAGAACTCTGGGCAGGAGTGGTATGGGCGGAAAAGTGTACAGGAGGCCTTGCAAACTCTAGTGTGCAAAACTGCTGACATTGCACGTTCTCCGTGGAGGCAAACTGATCTAACCAAGGCTTTCCTCATTGCTGAAAGAGATCTTATTCCACCTACGGGTGGAGACGCCATTCGCGATCCGCTAGGCATAAGCGGCTGAGTTTGTCTGCCCTGGCGTTCCGATAGCCTACCAGGTGTTGAACCACCAGGGTAATGTCCAGCTGTTCCAGCCATGTCCAGGATCGACAACCCTACACCACCCAGTTTGTTGTAGTTCCACATGGTGGCATGTGTTGTCCGTGAACATCTACACCAGTAGTCCCTTGATGGAGGACCGATGGAGGTATTTCAGTGCCAGTCGGATTGCACGGAGCTCCAGCATATTGATGTGGAGTCTGGATGCCGATGGAGACCAGAGTCTTCTGATCTCCACCTCCCGAGCTGGCTTCTACATCCCAGGAGTGACGCATCTGTCACTATCACCAGATCTGGTTGGGGAAGGGAGAGTGGTCTGCCTCTAACCCAATCACGGTTCATCATTAGCCACCCCTGCAGATCTTAAGCAGTTCCGTCCCAAGATCCCATGTCAGAGAGATTCCCCTGATGCTGCGCCAACTGGAACTTCTGGTCCCACTGTAAAGCCTGCATATGCCAACGGGCACATCACAAGAAGGATGCAGGAAGCCATGAGGCACAGCAGCCTCAGAGTCAGTCTCAGCAAAACCCAGGATAGAGGCTATAACATTAGTATCATAGCCTGAATATCCTAGCCAGAACCAGCTCCACTCAGTCAATAGACTATGATGTTTCTGTAACCCATCTTCCATCGGTTTGTATACCTGATAGAGTTTCTCCTATTGATCTGGTACAATTCACAATAATATCGTAAACTCTGTCCCTGCTCTTACTGAAAACCTTTTCATAGAAGGGGCCGTCCATCTTGCTCACCTCCTTCTCATCTCTAACTATCGATCAAACTTTAGGGATGTTAAAGTCTATCAAATCTGGTGCTCCCAATGATCCTTGTCCTCCCACAATCGTGCAGTTCGTGCCTGAAACTGCTGCCATAGCTCTAACTGACATCTTTAGTAAGATGTTCAGTGCGGTCACTTTCCAATAGAGTGGAAGAAAGCATCCATTCCATCTTTGATTAAAAAAAACAATCTGGATCAAAACAGATTCAAACAACTATCGGCTGATATCACGGCTCCCATTCCCTGCAAAGACAGTTGAAAAGCCATCAAGCTAGAACTTACCTCTTTTATCAATCAAAATAACCTTATGGAAGCTACCCAGTTTGGCTTTAGAAGCCACCATAGTACAGCACTAGCCCTCATTTCTGCCTCTGAGGAAATCAGGCAGATCCTGGATGCGAGAGGAAACGAAGCCCTGATTTTATTAGACCTCTCGGCAGCCTTTGACATGGTCAACCATACTCTGCTTCTGGACCGTCCGGCTTTGTTAGAGATCAGGGACAAAGCACTCTCCCTTCTTAAATCTTTTTTACCTGCACTAGTGCAGTTTGTGGCATTAGATGGGTTTAGCTCACCCCCTTTCTCTCTGCCACGTGGTGTCCCACAGGGCTCAGCTCTAAGACCCACCTTATTTAATCGCTATGTGACTCCACTGATTGAATTGTTTGGTTTTGAGCTGGTGACCTATACAGATGACACCAAAATTGCGGTGTCGGTCACCGGCCACCCAGAGGGGGCTGCTGCCAGATTCCATGACTGTATTCTACATACAGGGACATGGATAAGCAAGAACTGTCCAGTTTTGTTTTTAAACAAACTTTATTGATTACCATAAAGCATTGTCCAATAGTTACAAAGCATTTCACTGAGGCATTTTTCGTCATTATGCAGCTAGCTTATGCTAGTAGGAGTATTACCATATGTGCACAGGTACACCAGGATAATATTATTAATACAAAGGCAGTTTGTATGATGAAAGTTTAATATAGATGCATTTGTTTGAGTTGGCTATCAACATAACTACTAATGGTTACCCAAGAGCCCTCCCTCCTCCGTCAGGTCTATACGTCTGGCATGGTAATTGCGCAGGTGAGTATTGCTTTACATTCCATTTTGCATTGTGCGGGTATATGTATCTTATCACCGACTAGTCGCGCTGCCTAGTGTAGTACAGTGTCAACTGTCCAAAGTTAAACTCATCCCACACTGAGGTCTTACTGTTCGGAAGGAACTTGTCTTTCTGGTCTCCGTGTTGGTGGCATCAGGAGCTTGGCACCCTCCCTATTTTAGGCACTAAAGTGAAACAAGCATTGGCATAGCCAATAGGTCTCGCTTTTGGGACCTTATAAGTATTTAGTTATGCAGCACAATATCCTTGGTGCAACAACATCAACTGTTGCATGGCTAAACACTTATAAGGTACAAGTTTAATCTCAAAGTATTCAAGGATGGAGCTTTGCAGTTCACTATGGAACACCTGGTCCAAGAGCGCATCGCCATGGAATCACCAGCTGTATTCAAGGATGGAGCTTTGCAGTTCACTATGGAACACCTGGTCCCAGAGCGCATCGCCATGGAATCGCCAGCTGTATTCAAGGATGGAGCTTTGCAGTTCGCTATGGAACACCTGGTCCCAGAGCGCATCGCCATGGAATCGCCAGCTGTATTCAAGGATGGAGCTTTGCAGTTCGCTATGGAACACCTGGTCCCAGAGCGCATCGCCATGGAATCACCAGCTGTATTCAAGGATGGAGCTTTGCAGTTCTCTAAGGAACACCTGGCCCCAGAGCGCATCACCATGGAATCCCCAGCTGTATTCAAGGATGGAGCTTTGCAGTTCACAAGTGAACACCTGGTCCCAGAGCGCATCGCCATGGAATCACCAGCTGTATTCAAGGATGGAGCTTTGCAGTTCGCTATGGAACACCTGGTCCCAGAGCGCATCGCCATGGAATCGCCAGCTGTATTCAAGGATGGAGCTTTGCAGTTCGCTGTGGAACACCTGGTCCCAGAGCGCATCGCCATGGAATCGCCAGCTGTATTCAAGGATGGAGCTTTGCAGTTCTCTATGGAACACCTGGCCCCAGAGCGCATCGCCATGGAATCACCAGATGTATTCAAGGATGGAGCTTTGCAGCTCTCTATGGAACACCGGGTCCCAGAGCGCATCGCCACGGCATCGCCACGGCATCGCCAGCTGTATTCAAGGATGGAGCTTTGCAGTTCACTATGGAACACCTGGTCCCAGAGCGCATCGCCATGGAATCGCCAGCTGTATTCAAGGATGGAGCTTTGCCGTTCACTATGGAACACCTGGTCCCAGAGCGCATCGCCACGGAATCACCAGCTGTATTCAAGGATGGAGCTTTGCAGTTCGCTATGGAACACCTGGCCCCAGAGCGCATCGCCACGGAATCACCAGATGTATTCAAGGATGGAGCTTTGCAGTTCTCTATGGAACACCTGGCCCCAGAGCGCATCGCCATGGAATCACCAGATGTATTCAAGGATGGAGCTTTGCAGCTTTCTATGGAACACCTGGTCCCAGAGCGCATCGCCACGGCATCGCCAGCTGTATTCAAGGATGGAGCTTTGCAGTTCACTATGGAACACCTGGTTCCAGAGGGCATCGCCATGGACTCACCAGCTGTATTCAAGGATGGAGCTTTGCAGTTCACTATGGAACACCTGGTCCCAGAGCGCATCGCCACGGAATCACCAGCTGTATTCAAGGATGGAGCTTTGCAGTTCGCTATGGAACACCTTGTCCCAGAGCGCATCGCCATGGAATCGCCAGCTGTATTCAAGGACGGAGCTTTGCAGTTCGCTATGGAACACCTGGTCCCAGAGCGCATCGCCATGGAATCACCAGCTGTATTCAAGGATGGAGCTTTGCAGTTCGCTATGGAACACCAGGTCCCAGAGCGCATCACCATGGAATCACCAGCTGTATTCAAGGATGGAGCTTTGCAGTTCACTATGGAACACCTGGTCCAAGAGCGCATCGCCATGGAATCACCAGCTGTATTCAAGGATGAAGCTTTGCAGTTCGCTATGGAACACCTTGTCCCAGAGCGCATCGCCATGGAATCGCCAGCTGTATTCAAGGATGGAGCTTTGTAGTTCACTATGGAACACCTGGTCCCAGAGCGCATCGCCATGGAATCACCAGCTGTATTCAAGGATGGAGCTTTGCAGTTCGCTATGGAACACCTGGCCCCAGAGCGCATCGCCATGGAATCGCCAGCTGTATTCAAGGATGGAGCTTTGCAGTTCCCTATTGAACACCTGGCCCCAGAGCGCATCGCCATGGAATCACCAGCTGTATTCAAGGATGGAGCTTTGCAGTTCACTATGGAACACCTGGTCCCAGAGCGCATCGCCATGGAATCGCCAGCTGTATTCAAGGATGGAGCTTTGCAGTTCTCTATGGAACACCTGGTCCCAGAGTGCATCGCCATGGAATCACCAGCTGTATTCAAGGATGGAGCTTTGCAGTTCACTATGGAACACCTGGTCCCAGAGCGCATCGCCATGGAATCGCCAGCTGTATTCAAGGATGGAGCTTTGCAGTTCGCTATGGAACACCTGGTCCCAGAGCGCATCGCCATGGAATCGCCAGCTGTATTCAAGGATGGAGCTTTGCAGTTCGCTATGGAACACCTGGTCCCAGAGCGCATCGCCATGGAATCACCAGCTGTATTCAAGGATGGAGCTTTGCAGTTCTCTAAGGAACACCTGGCCCCAGAGCGCATCACCATGGAATCCCCAGCTGTATTCAAGGATGGAGCTTTGCAGTTCACAATGGAACACCTGGTCCCAGAGCGCATCGCCATGGAATCACCAGCTGTATTCAAGGATGGAGCTTTGCAGTTCGCTATGGAACACCTGGTCCCAGAGCGCATCGCCATGGAATCGCCAGCTGTATTCAAGGATGGAGCTTTGCAGTTCGCTGTGGAACACCTGGTCCCAGAGCGCATCGCCATGGAATCGCCAGCTGTATTCAAGGATGGAGCTTTGCAGTTCTCTATGGAACACCTGGCCCCAGAGCGCATCGCCATGGAATCACCAGATGTATTCAAGGATGGAGCTTTGCAGCTCTCTATGGAACACCGGGTCCCAGAGCGCATCGCCACGGCATCGCCACGGCATCGCCAGCTGTATTCAAGGATGGAGCTTTGCAGTTCACTATGGAACACCTGGTCCCAGAGCGCATCGCCATGGAATCACCAGCTGTATTCAAGGATGGAGCTTTGCAGTTCGCTATGGAACACCTGGTCCCAGAGGGCATCACCATGGATTTACCAGCTGTATTCAAGGATGGAGCTTTGCAGTTCACTATGGAACACCTGGTCCCAGAGCGCATCGCCACGGAATCACCAGCTGTATTCAAGGATGGAGCTTTGCAGTTCGCTATGGAACACCTGGCCCCAGAGCGCATCGCCACGGAATCACCAGATGTATTCAAGGATGGAGCTTTGCAGTTCTCTATGGAACACCTGGCCCCAGAGCGCATCGCCATGGAATCACCAGATGTATTCAAGGATGGAGCTTTGCAGCTTTCTATGGAACACCTGGTCCCAGAGCGCATCGCCACGGCATCGCCAGCTGTATTCAAGGATGGAGCTTTGCAGTTCACTATGGAACACCTGGTTCCAGAGGGCATCGCCATGGACTCACCAGCTGTATTCAAGGATGGAGCTTTGCAGTTCACTATGGAACACCTGGTCCCAGAGCGCATCGCCACGGAATCACCAGCTGTATTCAAGGATGGAGCTTTGCAGTTCGCTATGGAACACCTTGTCCCAGAGCGCATCGCCATGGAATCGCCAGCTGTATTCAAGGACGGAGCTTTGCAGTTCGCTATGGAACACCTGGTCCCAGAGCGCATCGCCATGGAATCACCAGCTGTATTCAAGGATGGAGCTTTGCAGTTCGCTATGGAACACCAGGTCCCAGAGCGCATCACCATGGAATCACCAGCTGTATTCAAGGATGGAGCTTTGCAGTTCACTATGGAACACCTGGTCCAAGAGCGCATCGCCATGGAATCACCAGCTGTATTCAAGGATGGAGCTTTGCAGTTCGCTATGGAACACCTTGTCCCAGAGCGCATCGCCATGGAATCGCCAGCTGTATTCAAGGATGGAGCTTTGTAGTTCACTATGGAACACCTGGTCCCAGAGCGCATCGCCATGGAATCACCAGCTGTATTCAAGGATGGAGCTTTGCAGTTCGCTATGGAACACCTGGCCCCAGAGCGCATCGCCATGGAATCGCCAGCTGTATTCAAGGATGGAGCTTTGCAGTTCCCTATTGAACACCTGGCCCCAGAGCGCATCGCCATGGAATCACCAGCTGTATTCAAGGATGGAGCTTTGCAGTTCACTATGGAACACCTGGTCCCAGAGCGCATCGCCATGGAATCGCCAGCTGTATTCAAGGATGGAGCTTTGCAGTTCTCTATGGAACACCTGGTCCCAGAGTGCATCGCCATGGAATCACCAAGGTATTCAAGGCAACAGCCATGTGGGATCTGAAGTTTCAAAAGGGCAGGGTTGTGGTCCAAAAGTGTCCGTGGGAGCATGGTGATCTCAGACACCCACATGTGGGCAGTGGCCGACAGGAACCACTAATCTAACCGTGACCAAACCGAGCGGGCCCTGAGTAAAATGTGAAGCTGGGGGTAGTGGGGCGATGGGTTCTCCATATGTCATATAGTGCATAAGTATCAAAGACATGCCTAAATACCTCCCTAGCCTGAGGTATATCTGTTGGTTGTGTGCTAATAGTCAGTTCACAGGCGGTGTGGCATATTAAGGTCCCCGTTGTAGGAAAGTAGGATCTGCTTCTTATGATTACCCCCACTTTTTGCTGATGTTTCACTGTTTTATGGCTTAGTCTGACTGGAATCCTGCTATTCACGACTACAGTCTCTCAGCTTTCTCCCTAAATTGGCAATGTCTGTACTTTAGGTACACTCCAGATTGGATTCTGGGGTACCCTTATCAGTCCCTAGTATATGGTACAGAGGTACCAAGGGCTGGAATACCTCAGAGGCCTCTCAGGGGCTGCAGTATGTCTTGTGCCACCCCTGAGAGTCCATTCAAACTGACACCAACAGTTGGCTACTGCAAACTGTGTAAGCTAGTGCGTGCACCACTTTCTTCAATATAGTATTCCTATATTGATACATATATCACTACACCTAAAACCTATTGTCACCCCTATAGCAGGCCTTATCAATCCTGAAGGCAGGGTGCTGGGTTTTACGTGAGAGGGTGCCCCTGCATAAGTAGAGCCCCTCTGCAGCGCTCGGAGTCCATTCTCCGGTGCTGTCTGTGTTGCAGCCATACATATATGTTTAGTGCATTATAATCTCGCTGTAAAATGTAACTTTACAACGGCTGCACCGAAACATGTCGTATTTGGTGTCAAACACCTTGGAATCCTACCCAGGACTGGGGTGGGAGGTATGATTCCTCCCTGCCATGAAGACATGCGTGGGTCACCGGTCTACTCAGTACCAGCTTTCCTAAACCCGTGCGGCACAAAATGGATGCTGCCAGCCACAGACACGCGTCTGCCCTCCTGCTGCTGAGCCAAGCTCGAACAGGGGAAGGCATGACAATAGGTTTCCTGTCACAAGGAGGTGTAACCACCTCCCAGACAGGCTTTAGTGTATTGTAGCTGGATGGGGGCACTCTTAGAGTGCCAGAAAGTCTGCACTGGGGGCACATTTGGTGTCCCTGTGCATAGTCTAGCTCAAACCGGTTCAGGAGCCATTTGGCTCCTGTTCTGGTTCGAAACTGGACAAAGGACATGGGTGTAGCCACCCCTCTGTCCTTCCCCTCCCATAGGAGGGACCCCAGAATCTGTCCACTGCTTCCCATGGGTATAAAGTGGGTTACCTGGCTACAGGACTTTAGATTTTTACCTGGACAGGATTCTGCAAAGAAGAAACCAAGTACTTCGATAGTCTGCACGATGCTGGACAACTGTCTGCACCACTGGACAACTGAAGAATCTCCCTTGGAGTAAAGGAGTTACTCCCCTGCAAAAGCAGGCACCTTAACCACAACTGACTGGCTTACATCTCCTGAGCTCCTGAATACTCTGAAGATTTCTGCAACACAGGAGGTGGGTCCCTGAAGGTCTTCGCGGTCGATCTGCCCTTCCAGCTAAGCTGATGCCAGTATCCCTCTTGGGGACCATGTGACCCGTACCCCTGTGCACGGTGTTCTTTTGCTACTGCACGTACTTACCAGCATTTCCTGAAGTCGTGCTTTGGACTCTGAGTATTCCTGACACTGAGCAATATTTCCTTCAAAGATCTCCGGCCTCCTCGCACCGTGTGCTCCGTGGGCCTGTACTTTGTAATCCTGCTTGAGGTCTCCTCGCGATCCCTGGTCCGTTGGTCTGTGGATCCTGGATAGGGTCATATTTTGATTTCCTGGGCTTACCTGGTTGCTCCAGATGTGCCCAGACTCTCCTTTGCTTGGGGAGTTCCTGGACCTTGCTGCTCCACACCGGAACCTGTTTCCTCTTTCCGCGTGGGTTGCATTTGCCAAGGCTTGTTGGTGCTCCACCCGACATCCTTCATGGGACAGCTCACCTCCAGACTTTGGCTATCTTTGACGTCTCTTGGTCCCTGTGGCTGAAGAGTCAAGCAGCACCTTCTTCTGACCTGAAGCACCCGACATTGGTGGGCATTCGCCTACTGAGCCCCTGGTCACGTGAAGTGACCCAGACTCTGTCCCCTCTGCTTTCAGGTTCTTCTCACCTTGAATCCAGGCTTGGGTTCCACTGGACACTTTCCACGTCCATGGCAGCAGTACTTCTTCTCAGCACGCCATTGAAAATGACTGAGGTTTCCCGCACCAATTGACTCCTATGCACCCGGCTCCTCTGGGATAGGTAACTCGGGTACCTTGGTATCCACGGGTGGGTTGGCCTTAGAACCTCCTAGTTCTCGATTATCTTGCTTGAAGTCCTCTCTGAAGTGTCCTTAAATTGTAAAACATTGACTGCGACTTTCCCATAGAGTTGTACGGAGCCCGCGTCCGTGTTTTAACACTGCACCAGTCCTCCGTGGGGTCCCAATCTCCTCCCTGTGGATTGGTCCTTGGGGTCCCAGTGATTCTACGTGCTCTAGGCACTTTGTCTATTGAAGTCGTTTATGTTATACCCTTTTCTTAGCATATGGCTCGGTCTCCCCCTGGAGCCCGCTGTGTATTGTGCTACTTGCATTGTTCTATTGCAACGTATTGAGTGCTTTTTGTGTCTATTCTCACATTGGGAACAGTAGAGAGTGTTTTAGAAATAAATACATATTTTTATACAGACACTGTGTGGTTCTCCTTTCATTTGGTCATTCAGGAGGTGATAATCTGGTAAAACAAGCTGCTTTGCATTCCTTCAAGACTAAGCCTGAAGGCTGCTCTCCACAGATACCACTAGGATAGCTTTCAATAAAGGTTATCTTTGACCTCTACATCATAAGGGTCATTTGGACTGGTGCAAGGTGCCCACTTTAATTAGTGGACAGTATATACCAGGTCAACTTCTCACACTGGTGTGCAGCGGTGGGATTCAAGCTTGCTATTGTTTTACCTGATAAATCTCATTGATTGATTAACTGAAAACCACTAACGTATTAGGCACATATAATACTTCAAGTTTAGAATAAGTAAGTTTTTTTTTTCAAAAACCTTTATTGAGCATGAAGAAATAGTACACAGCTGTACGCCTACATCCTGAATGATCAGGCCGGCAGCGACAACATGCAGTGGAGGCATCGGTAAGCATAGTTTGAAAAGCAGCCACTGGGTTACACAGCATGTCGCCTACAACCCAGACGGGCCGGCCGAGTAGTATTGGAATTTGAGCTGTGTAAGCATGTAGTAGTGAGCAATCCTAGCTGCATGAGGTGATCAAGCATGAGGAACATGAGGTTTCTTTCAACTTTAGTAACGTAACCAAACAAGTGCTACATAAACTGTGCCCTCCCAGAAGATATCCTCCATACCCAGTATGTGGCATATATGGTAGTGCGGCGCCTGGCTGTGCGGGCCGTGCATCCCGCTATGGAGTGCAGGCAGCAAACGGGACGGTGACGTCCCACGCCCCAAGGCACCGTCAAGTGATCTGGGAGGGTATGGCAATGGCCCTAGTAGAGAACATGACATGATGCTACTTCCTGTAGTGTCGTGCATGCTATGCCGTGGTGGGGTAGACTCCGCCCACCACCGGTCCTGGGGGGAAGGGGACGAAAGGCTCGCAGCTCCCTCCACCCGTGTAGCCTGTGGATGCTGGGCGATCCCACGGGACGTGTGTAGCTCTGCCGGGTGTAGCAAGAGTGCATGCGTAGTATGTATGGGGAACTAAAGGAGTGCGAGAGGGGAGGGGGCTAAATCAGTGTCAGCTGCCAGTGGCTTAGGTGCTGGAGCCGGCGAGGTGGACCGGCCCTCCTCCGCCACATCTCCACTCGCGCCGGTCGCGGGCGTGTCTGGGAACTGCGCCCGTAGAAGATACGCAGTGAGAGGACCCCAAAGGTCCCTGGGGCGCGATTTGTGAGGTAAAAGGTCTGAATAGTTGTGCAGTTGTTCCTGCCAAGTTGTCATCGTATCCAGCCAAGTTTTGAATTTAGGCACTCGCCCTCGCCCCCACCTGCATGCGACGTGGCGTTTTGCCAACAGAAGGCCCAGTGCGAAAAAATTCCGGTGCGCCTTAACAGCGGGGTTGGAGTGGCCCAGCAGGGCAATCTTAGGACAAGGAGCAATGCTTACCCCAATCATTTCAGTGAGAGCTGCAAACACCTCCACCCAATAGGCGGCTACGGCCTGGCAAGACCACGCCAGGTGCATGAAGTCCGCCCCTGGCCTCCTGCAACGTAGGCAGCAATCATTGTCCCGGAGTCCGAAGCGGTGTAATTTGGCAGGTGTAAAGTAGAGGCGATGCAGAAATTTAAAGTGAACCAGTCGAAGGCGGGCATTACCTGTCACCGCGCTGGTATGGGAGCAACTCTCCTCCCACTGAGCATCCGACAGTGGTTCCCCCAGATCACCGTCCCAGTCAGTGCGCACTCGGAGAGGGGGGGGGATGGGGCCGCCTGCGCGTGGTTATATAACATGGAGACCACATGTGTCGGAGTCCCCTTCTGCAACAGGGCATGGAGGGGCGCCACGGTATCAGGCTCGCCCGGAAAGTCGGGCGTGACCGCCTTGATATTTTGCCGGAGCCAAATGTAGAGAAAGGTATCCATAACGGAAGGAGTAGTATCCCCGAAGAAGTGTGTCGCCGTGCGGAAACTCCCCTGGTGGTATAGATCCCCCCAGGTGTGAATCGCGAGCTTTGTGAGCATTTTACGGCCAATTTCCTCACGGGCCACACTCACCCTAGGATCATGTGCCAATGCCATGCGAGGGGAGTATAGGAATTTCACTTCCATATGTTCCGCCAATCGTTTCCAGGCACTGACAGTGCAGTCGACCGTGGTGGGGTCTCTATGTTCTATTCGGGCTGCCGTGTATAAATATCCGGAAGGTTGTTCCGGCCTCATATATCCATCTTCGACTGCCAGGTGCGCCATAAAGGGGGGGGATGGAGCCAATAGGCGGCGAAGTGACCCTGTGCGCAGTCATAGTATCGTTGGAAGTTGGGGACATCAAACCCCCCTTGGTGGTAAGGTAGCATAAGGGTCCGCAGCCCGAGTCGGGCTTGCTTTCCTCCCCAGATAAGTCGTGACAACTGGGAGTTGAGGGCACGGAAGAAATATGCGCCAGGGCTGTATGGTATGTTTGTAAAAAGATACAGCAGCTTGGGAAGGACCACCATTTTAATCAGTGAGATCCGACCCGCCATTGACAGCGGGAGGCGAATCCATTGGGTGACTTTGTCCGTGATTTTATCCACAACAGTCCCGTAGTTGGCTCTGATCAGGGCTTCCCGATTTCTGGTCACTTGAATGCCCAGGTATTTGATCTCATCTTGCTCCCATACCAGGGGGTAATCCAGGGGGAACTGCGTAGTTTTGTCAGTCAAGGGGAACAGGGCCGACTTCGTCCAGTTTATTTGAATCCCCGAGATGGCACCGAATTTAGTGACTTCCCGCAGCAGGGGGTTCAAGTTTTCACGCGGTTTATGCACATAAAGAGTCATGTCATCTGCATATAGTGCAATGAGTAGTTGGCGCTCTGGATAGATGAGAGATCGGTGTTTGTGATGCTGCCGAAGTTTGGCCGCCAAGGGCTCTATGGCGAGTGCGAACAAAACCGGGGAGAGGGGACACCCCTGTCGGGTACCCCTGTGAATCGCAAAGGGGGGGGAGCGGGCACCATTGAGCAGCACCATTGCTCGGGGCCGGCAGTACAACAGTTGGATCCAATCCAAGAAATTGAAGGGCATGCCCATCCGTTCCAGCAAGGCCAGAAGGTAATCCCACTCAAGGGAGTCGAACGCCTTAGTGGCGTCGAGAAAGACCGCAGCAGCCTCGCTCGACGGGTTAATATCCTGTATCACCGCCTGAAGTGTGCGCAAGTTATGGGAAGTTGCACGATTGGGAACAAACCCGGCCTGTTCTGGGAGTACGAGGCGCTCCATCAAGAGGTTAAGGCGTGTGGCTAGGACCTTCGCTAATATTTTAACGTCTGTATTTAACAGCGAAAGGGGCCTGTAGGAGTCGCAACATTCTGGCGGTTTACCAGGTTTTAACAAAGACGTTATGAGGGCTTCTCGCATCGTGTCTGGCAGGGAACCCTCCTCTAATGCAGAGTAGTACACCTGCTGTAGAATGGGGGCAAGCACATGCTTGAAGGCTTTGTAGAAGTCGATCGGTAACCCGTCCGACCCTGGCGCCTTTCCCGACTTCATGGACATAATTGCATCCGTTATCTCATCTAGTTCTAGTGTATGATGGAGGAACTGCTGCTGTGAGGGGCCCAACCATGCAAGCGCAGTGTCATCGAGGTATTCATTCAATACAATCGGTGCGGTCCTGTGGGAGGTGTAAAGCCTAGTGTAGTGATTTGTGAGGACTTTGAGTTGGTCAGCAAGATCCCGATGCGGTGTGCTGTGCTCATCCAGCAAGGAAGTAACGTAGTTACTATACCTAGGGGGGCGAGTTGCGGTGGCCAATGCCCTGCCAGGTCTGTCACCCTCGCCGTACACTCGAGAGACAAAGGGTCTCCCCAGAAACTTGCACTCTTTGGCTGCGGCTTCCGTGTATTCATTTAGCTTCTCTCGCATCTGCGCCGCAGTGCCAGGCTCCCCCCCATTCCGCTCCATTTCGCTCTCTAACTTACGGAGTTCAGCCTCGAGCCTGCGTAAATCTCCGCGTAGAAACTTAAGGACACCTCCTCCCTTAGCTATGCACCAACCTCTCACGGTAACTTTGAACGCCTCCCAGACTGTAGTAAGGCTGGATACGGAATCTATATTACGCTCAAAAAAGTCCTTTATGTCCTGCTCAAGTTCCGCTTGAAACACTGAATCTGTGAGGTGTGCAGGATTCAGTCCCCAACTCAGGTACGGGGAGATTGCAAGGGGAATACGCAGGGACAGCAGGACCGGAGAGTGGTCAGAGAATGTGCGAGCAAGATGAAGCGCTCCACCCAGCCATGGAGAGAGGCCCGACGACAGGAATACGTAATCAATACGTGCCCAGGTGGAATGCACTGCGGAGTAGTGGGTGCCCTGCCGGAGCGTGGGGTGGTAGTGCCTCCAAGCATCGATTAGGTGGTGCTCGTCCACTATGTTCAACAACGCGCGCTGTGTGTGCGTGTAATGCGACGCCTGCGGGTGCGATCTGTCTATCCCAGGCTTGAGTGCAGTGTTGAAATCCCCCCCCAGTATAATGTGGGAGATACCTAGGGACTGAATCTTACCCCACATAGTGAGGAGCGCGGAAGGGTCATCCGTATTGGGGCCATAGTAACATGCAAACAGTACTGTATGTGAGTGCAATGTCCCCCAAGCCATACAGTACCACCCTCCAGAGTCCACTTCAGTTCCCGCCAGTGTAAACCCCATCCCGCGTCTCACTAGAATGGTCACTCCTCTTGCGTAACTCGAGTAAGACGAGAATACCCTACTAGCAGCCCATCGTGACGCAAATGGGGGGGCCATCCCCGGTTGTAAGTGCGTCTCCTGGAGCATGGCCACGGACACTCCCTTTCGAGTCAGGTAGCTCAGGACTTGCCTCTTCTTCCTTGGGTTGTTTAACCCGCGCACGTTCCATGAGAGCAACTGAAAGTTCTGCGCAGGGCGCGTGTCAGCTAAGTCCCCCATTCCCCCGTGTAAAGGCATAAGTGGCATGTTCTCACAGCTTGTAATTGTACGTAGCACTCAGTAACGAATTCCATATCAAAACCCCAGTGAACTACCCCACCCACCCATCCTCCCGCATCTTGTACTGAGAAGACATAACACCCAGATGCAGGTCGGAGTATTCGCCCACCCACGCCGGCATCCCCAACTGGCCGGGTACACCTTGCCCACCCATCCCCTCTCCCCCTATCAAACCCAACCCAACAAACAGGAAAAATACAGTAACTACCCCTGCCTTGATGAGGAAAGGGGTGCATTGGGGTGCGCCCATTGGGGGATCGTACTCTAGGGGCGCCAGACCTGCCATCCACCTCCCTACTTACACCCACAGGAACCCAGATTTACACTAGGCCCTCAGTGTGGGACGGAGGTGGGCGACCGGGCACAAAATATAACAGCTACCAAGTCTAGTGACATTGACATGAAAAAAAGAGAGGTACCTCACCAGGAGTGACGGTGATCCATTCGGGCAAGTGCAGTCCTAACAGCAGAGTGAGTCGGGGGGGGCAGCCCCCGATATGTTCAGTCCTGTTGCTCCATCGGCGAGGGCGACCGAGAGGGCCGCGGCCCAGCAGCCCCCCCGTCCGAGTCCCCCCGATGAAGCTTGAGGAAGTCCTCCACCTGCTGCGGCTGTTGAAAAAACAATTGTTTGCCCTGGTGTGAGACCTTCAGTTTCGCAGGGTATAGCATTGCATACGGGATCTCCCGGGCCTGCAGTTTCTTTTTAACCCCAGCAAATTTCCGACGGGCTTCCTGCACAGATGCAGTGAAATCGGGGAAGAAGGACAGCGTAGTGTTGCAGTATAGCACTGTTCCCATCTCTCGCGAACGTCTGAGCACCACATCCCGGTCCCGATAGTTAAGGAAGCGCGCAATTACGGGCCGAGGCTGGGCGCCAGCGGGGGGGCGGGCAGCGAGGGACCTGTGGGCTCTCTCCACGATGAAGTGTGGGGAGAAGGATTCCCGCCCGAACAGGTCGGCCACCAGGTTCTCAATGAAGACCTCCATTTTCCCGGTGTTGGTGGTCTCCGCAAGGCCCAGGATGCGGACGTTGTTGCGACGGGACCTCGCTTCTAGGTCCTCATTCTTATCTGCAATTATCTTGAGGAGGCGGTCCATTTGGGTTACATGTCGGTCTGTAGATGTGGCGCCGTCTTCCAATGTGGAGATCCTGTCCTCAGTCTCTTTTATGCGGGTATCGTGACGCTCCAGTTTGGCCACCACGCCATCCAGCCTGGTAGTGATGGTGTCAATTTTAGAATCTATGGTCGTTAGGCTGTGTTTCAATCCCAGCAGTAGAGATTTCCAGTCCTCGTCAGGAGGGCCGGCGGCGGAAGGGCCAGGCTCGGATGCCGGCGCGGGGGCCTTCTTGGTGTCAAACGGTAACTTGGACTGTCGTGTGTCGTTGCGCCCCATGGTGTCAGAAAGTCAAACCCGCCAAGCTCACCCCGCCGGCAGCTCGGGTGGGGGGGGCCCCGTCCAGGTCCAGCCGCAGCCCGCGAGTGGATAGGGGTGGTGCGGCTCCTCAAGCACACCTCGAGGACCGTGGAACCGAGGGAGGCGGCCGGTCCAGGGGCAACCCCCACGCGGCCGGACGACCAGGGAGGGCGGGGGGGGGCGACTCTGTCATCAGCAGGCAGGCTCGGGCATGCCCCCAGAGACCCAGAGGGGGGGCGATCCGGACGAGGCAGCAGTCCCAGGGCCCCGCAGCTCACAACCAGCACTCGCAGGATAGCGGGGGGGGGCGTCCGGACCCAATCCGCCCAGCACCAGGTAGCCCCCCACAGAGGCCCACAGCAGCAGGTTGAGGCGCGGTCGGTAGTCTGCAGGTCCGGGTCAGCCACCGGTAGTACAGGGCCGGGCGAGGGGGCCCCGCGCAGACCCCGTCCCCGGAGTCGTAAACCTTCCCCACCCGCAGCTCCGGTCGCCGAGGCGGGGGGCAGCAGTCGTCCCGGCCTCCCAGTCTGTCCCGTCGGTCAATGTGGGACAGCGTGCGTTGCTGAGGCCGCACTTCCCAGTCTCTCCTGGCGAGACCCCGCAACCAGGCGCTGTGCCGCAGGCAAGTGTCTCTCCGCCCGGGGAAGCCAGAGGGGGGGAGGGGGGAGGGGGATAGGATGGCCCCCAAGCCCGTGCCCGATATCAAGGCTAGTCCAGCGGCAGCCCGTGAGCACGAGTCCCGGGTGCAGGCCTCGACCAGCGGAGGGCGAGCGGGCGAAAGGCCCCCCAGGTCGTCCCAGCCCCGGAGGTGTCTCCGCCTACCTCCCGCAGAGCTCTCAGCCCAGGCAGGGACAGCCGCTGGTCGTCCGGCGTCGAGTGCAGCCTCGCCAGTCGGAGCCGTCTAGCGTCGTGAAGGCCTCTGAGCACCGGGCTCCCGTGGAGCGCGTCTCCCACAGCGCGCCGGCAGCAGACGAGCCCTCCCCCCCGTCCGGGGGAACAACAGCGGATATCTCGGCACTCCGGCGGGCTCTAAAGACATGGCGGGCATCGGGGCGCTGCGCAGGACACAGCGGAAACAGCCATGAAGGTGAGGCGGAGGATAGCTTGGTCAGGATAGCAGAAAGGTTCTTGAAAGCGCCCGGTCTGGCGGGAGCCTCACTCATGTGCGGCCATCTTGGTTTGGCGCCCTCTAGCGCCCCTTAGAATAAGTAAGTTCTACTGAACTTGGGGTTGGGTAAGTTAAGGGTCTAGCACACCCTTTCTCCAACCTAAGAGAGTTTAATTCCCACTAGGATAGGTAGGTGCATACACCAAACCTCACAAGTATGTCTTCCAAAGGTGAGCCCATTGGCTCGCTACCAACTAGATACAATGGCTTGGGATTCAATGAATTAAAAGCCATGTGTGTGTCCAGGAAGCTGAGGACAGGGAGAAACCCCAGTACCCAACGACTCTTTGAGATACTTATCTTAGATGACCTTAGGAAGGGTCCAGGGCCAGATGAAGTAGGGAGAGGGGGTGGGACAGGGATTGAGGATGGGCTGGAAGGTATCATCTTCTTTGACCTAAACTCAAACCCTGACTCTGATGACTCTAACTTAGGTAAAGGTGCACATGAGGATGGGGCAGAAGGTCCACAGGCTCTCTCTTTTTTTCCTCCTGGTAGAGTGCAGGGTGTACCTTGGAGCAGTGGCAGCTGGTGACATTTAAAAGTGGTGAGCCGTAAAAGTTTGAAACAAGTGACCTGTGGCCAGTGTGCAAAGGGTGGGCAAATGGTGTATTTTTAAGCAAATTTGAGAAAGCAAGAAGGTTAATAAGGTAATTGTGAAAGTATAGTTATGACCTCAATAAAGGGATTTCATATGATAATGATGTAGGTAGCTGCTTAGCCAAGACATAAGGTGGAATGTGTGAAATTTGCTGTTTTTGCCACTTTGTCAGATGTGGCTAGCCTTTTTCCTGTTTATGTCGGTGCCATTGTGTGATGAGTGTTTGTGACACTATCTCTTTTCAGCCTGGGTTGTGCGTTTGCGGCCTGCTGCCGACCTTTAAAGTGGAAACTCAGTATGTGTCCTGACTCCTGGGCAAACAGTGCTAGGCACACGCCTAAGCACACCCAATCAGGGGGCAAGGATGAGAAGAGGACATGCTTGTGAGACTGTGTGTGGCTCTATCCGCTTATGTCATTTACACTCTGGGTGTGAATGCACATTGCTTGCAGACTACAGAGGCCAGCTGCCAGCCTACCGTTGGCACAGATAGTGCCAGACTCATGCCTGACCAGTGATGGCTCCACAGTGCTGTTGGTATTGATTAGGGCTCCCCCAGTGCTGCTTCATACTGACTAGGTGCCACAGTGGTGATTCGTATAGGTCACGGCCACGAAGTGCTGCTCTGTTAAACCAGAGACCTCAAACCAGTGAGAATAAAGCAAATTCCACTGTCATATCGAGACAGCCGATTTCTAGTCATAGTGGCCATTTTTTTTTAAACAGAGCCAGGATAGATGTCAGACATAGCCACGGGGCTGCGCTGCAATGCTCATGCTCTGATACTCCCCCACGTCACCCTAATCGATGTGTGCGCAAATGTATGTTGGTCTTAGCAACCAAGCCGCCAGGATCTGTGTGTTGAGCTGTGACACCCAGGGTAACATGTAGGTGGCTTCAGCAGCCCATGTGTGACTTAGATGCACCAGTGCGGACAGGCACCATGTGAGGGAGGTGACATGGTCGCAATGTGATCACCCAGTGTGCAGAGGGAGGGCAGGATTGAATGTGGCACTGCCAGGCGAATCTATTTGCGCACTTTAATCTGCCACCTGCCTTGGGTAGAGGGTGTTGGGGAGAGGATTTGGTCTAACGGGTAGGAGGTCGACCTCAAAACTAGGGAACTGGGTTCGAGTCTCAGCAACGATGCTCAACATCCTGTGATTCTGGGCAAATCACTTCATCTCCCTTCGCCGGGCGTAACTGGTGCTTGTGTAAAGCGCTCTGATGCCGGATACCTTCGGGTCAAGTTTGCGCTATATAACACTTGGAGAAAAAAAAACTATAGGCCTCTCATGATGAAAGTATGTAAAACGCAGTTTTACTCTTCTGAATTCACAGGCCAGCACATACATACCAACATTTTAAAAATGTCGGTGTGGCTCAGAGAAGCCACCCCTCGGACCTCCTTGAGGGCAGTGAATGTTCAAGAATATTTAACACACACACCATAATTTTTTATTTATTTATTTAACAGATTTATAGAGCGCATGGCTGCCCATGGGCGTCCCAGCGCTGATAGACAGGAACCTGGTGGGAGATGTTTTTATGGGAACAGCCATGTTTTAAGTGCTCTACGGAATGAAAGAAGGTTAGGCTGGGCTCTGAGATAAGGGGGGAGCGAGTTCCACAGTTTGGCAGCGTTGAGTGAGAACAGTCGGCCGCCTGAGCGGGCTTTTCTGATCCTTGGAACTGAGGCTAAATTGCAGTTAGAAGAACGGAGAGTTCTAGAAGTGGTGTAGGGTGAGATAAGGTTTTGGAGTATTGGAGGGGCCTTGCCATGCATAATCTTGTGGGTCGTGCAGAGAGCCTTGAATTGGATTCTCTCTTGTATAGGGAGCCAGTGAAGGGTCTTCAAGGACAGTTTGGCTGAGCAGCGACGATGGGTACCTGTGAGGATGCGGGCTGCCGCGTTTTGGGCCGTTTGGAGTTTTGCTAAAACTTTTTTGGGAGCCCCTAGATATAGGGCGTTGCCATAGTCTAAATGAGATAGTACAAGGCCGTGGATGAGGAGTTTGCGGGATTGAGTCGGAAGTAAGGGTAGAATTTTTCTTGCCGATCTTAGCAGACCGTGACAGGTTCCAGCAGTTTTCCGTGCTTGGGCTGAGAAGTTGAGTTTTTCATCTAACCAGATGCCCAGGCTCTTAATTTCTGGTTTGGGTACAGGGGGGGGGGGGGGGCATGGATGACGGCCATATGGAGATGGAACTGTATAAGGATTTGTTGCCTAGAAACATGATCTCAGTTTTTTCGTTGTTCAGCTTGAGATGGGAGCTACTCATCCATTTTGTTATCTCGATCAAGCAGGTATGCAGGTTGGGAATGGAGTGGTCTTGCTGGTTAAGGGAGACCACAAGTTGGGTGTCGTCGGCGTAAGTCAGGAGTTTGATGCCATAGGGGGCGACAACCTTCTCAAGGGGGGACATATAGACATTAAAAAGGGTTGGGCTCAGGGATGAGCCCTGTGGTACCCCGCAGTTGATGGCTGTGGGTCTGGAGGTGAAGGTGCCGTCTCTCACCTGGAAGAGTCGGTTGTTGAGAAAGGATTCTAACGGCCACCAGCAGTGACCGACAGAAACAGACAGACAATATCTAACACACAAACCACAATGGCCAACAGCAGTGACAGCCAGAAACAGACAGACAATATTTAACACACAAACCATAATGGCCACCAGCAGTGACAGACAGAAACAGACAGACAATATCTAACACACAAACCACAATGGCCAACAGCAGTGACAGCCAGAAACAGACAGACAATATCTAACACACAAACCATAATGGCCACCAGCAGTGACAGCTAGAAACAGACAGACGATATTTAACACACAAACCATAATGGCCACCAGCAGTGACAGCCAGAAACATACAGACAATATTTAACACACAAACCATAATGGCCACCAGCAGTGACCGCCAGAAACAGACAGACAATATTTAACACACAAACCATAATGGTCACCAGCAGTGACAGCCAGAAACAGACAGACGAGTGCGTTTCGGCGCAGGGAGTCTTCTCAGTGCGTTGCCCTCGATCAGATCCAGACACTGACCTGAATTTCATTAGCTTTAAAAGGGGGCACATTCTCTTTGTTTGCAGCATACGTGTTCACGTTCACTCACATCTTCTATTTAGGGCACATCATGATTCACATTTAATATATAAGTGCACTCATGCAATGTTGTTATAAAACTGTGCACACTGATCATAGCTATACGAGTGCATTTTAATGAGTTGAGGTTTAGTACAGTGCAAGGAACACACCGTGGTTTAACGAGGTGCTGGTATAAACTAGAACTATGAGTTCTCCCTCCACTGGGATGAGTAGCAGAGTTAAGGGCAGACTACCCGCATACCATATTGAGGTTCCGTGCGAGACGGAACAACACTTTTTGGGTGTGGTCGAATATGGATGAGTTTGGTATCTACGAACCGCAAATGACGAGTTTAGTGGGTGTACGCGGTTTCGCTACGCAACCACGCATGGTTCGTCTCATTTTTGGATTTGTCCATCCGAACCCTCGGATTCCATTTTAGATGCGGCATCCATTTTGTTTCTTGCCCTCAAGCAGCCAGCGAACGGACCTTGTCCGCTCTGTGACCCTGGGATTCCCAAGCTTACACTAAGGACACGTGTTTCTTTGAGGGTGACTTTTATGATAGGGGAAATGACACGGCAAAGGCAGATGGCGCCGCTCAAGGCTCATCTTGCCGTGCTAGTGTATTGTTTCAGTCGTGCATGCATTGGGCACGAGGTCTTTGATCCTGCAATCAAGTTCCCGGTATCACCCTCTACACTGTTTTCTAAACTGTTATGCATTCTTGTCTTTTCCTTTGCATCTGTTTCTGTCCCCTCCTCTAATTCGTTACGGTCAGAATGGAATGTGCTTAATGTGCTTTTACAGTTGGGAACCGGCAATGCTGCTGTAATTATGTTCCGGGTTTCTGAAAACATGAATGCGACCTTTTTGAACTTTACTGTGGGAACTGAGTTGTAACCTTTTGTCTGCCATGTTGTGCAATGACCAAAATGTGTATAAAAGGAGCGATCCACTTTTGCAATACGAAGCAGTCTCCTAGAACCTACACGTTGTGTACTTCTTGCGATTTCTGTATCCCTGCAGTAAATAAATGCCAATCTTTGACGTCGCCGGAAGTGTCCCGTGTCTCTGTGTTTTGTACGCCAGAACAGGTAACCCACGAAGGTTTCAGGTGTTGTCCCCTGGCACCGCTGGGTCTTAGAATAACCCAGTCCTTCAGTTGGCGCCCAACGTGGGGCGACATCAGCGGTACCGGTCCAAAGCCCAACGATCGTGAGGAACTTCGTGTGAAATCTCCGAGAGAAGGTGCACCCCGCTTCATCGATCCAGTTGTCGAAATAAGTGGCCCGAAGTCTTTTCCCGCGAAGATTCCCGCCTCCAGACGGCTGCGACGGACTGATGCCCTGACTGTCGACCTGTTTTGGGGCCTGGCGTAGTCCTTTGTACAGCGAGACGATAGACGGGCCTTCCTGGTGACGCCATTGCTCTTTCAGTTAAGTATTTGTGGGTCGCTCCCAGAGTTACCTTGTTGTTTGCATGGTTCCATTGCATTTGTGGTTTTTAGTTGTTGGTTCTTAGTTGTTGGGTTTTATTTGCAATTGCCAAAAACCGAGGGTCTTGCATTTTTGTGCAAGGACATCATAATTCGATAGCCCTTGAAGTTTGTAAACTCGGTTAGTGTGCACGATGCCTGGCCGTAGTACTTTGTTTGGTTTCCTTAAATGTTGTAGCACGGATTCCCGACTGGAGGATTCATGTCCGATACCTCCGGTTGGAACTCCAATTTATGAGCTCTATAGTCGCCATGGCGTAGGTCCTATCGTATATAATGAATATTGGGTTTGTTATACTAAAAATTATGGTGTTCTCAGTTGGCCATCACATGGTAGTTTCGAAACTGCCGTCTTAGATAATCTTGAAGCTAAACTGTTTAAAAGGAAGGCTAGGCCGGCCATGTTTGATTCCTTCCGGTTATGGCGCAAAGAGGCCAAGCAGAAAGAAATCAAACAGATTAAGAAAAATAAGAGAGAAGGTGTTATTACGGTGATGCGAAATGCAGAACAGTATCAGCGAGACAAAGATGAGAAGGAGCAGGAAGTCAGTGCTCGACTTCATCATATGGCGGTGGATAAATGTTATCCGGTGTTACCGTCTAATTCTGATAAGACGGGAGAGGAAGTGATAGAAGATTCGCTATTGTCTTATCTATTGAAATCACCGCCTCCCTATGCTCCGGATACCGTGGGTCCTGTGATTCCTCCTGTTCTTCCACCTGTTGTTCTGGCGGCTGCTGGTCAGCCCGTCGTTCCTCCTGCTCTCCCGAATCCTCTTGTGCCGCAAATTGTTCATCCTCCTTTACCAGCTCTTCTTCCTACTGCTCCTTTGCCAGTACCTTATCAGCCTATTGTTACCACTACTCTTGTTACCCCGTCCACTACTACTGTCTCTACTCCTACTGTTGTTGCTCCTGTACCTCCTTCTTCTTCTCCTTCTGTTCGTAGCCGTATCTTTAATGCTGTTGCTACTCTCTATTCTCCGCTTTTTGGGCCAATACTCGGGTCGACTCTTTCCGATGTTGCTCAGAGGCGCAGTCAGATTCCTGATGCTAGGGAACGTGAGTCGTTGGTAAAGATGGCGCGTAAATGGATTCGCCATCCTGTGAAGTACACTTCGCGTATAGTGTTTGAGACATTTTCTCAGTTTAATGCGCCCACACAGAGATTCGTGTTCGAGGAAATGTGTAAATCTTTGAGAGAAGAGTGGGATAATGATGCGGTTGATAATGTACCGCCCGAGGTCTCTGAGCTCCAGAATCAATTTACGACTGGTGTGATTGTAGGTGATAATGTTCGATGTGCTCTAGAGCGTCTGTTATCTTTTCGATGTACAGTGCAACCTCGAGCATTCTTTAAGGACGAGACTGAGGAGTGGATGGCAAAACCTGGTCAGTATCCTATGCGGGAAGTTCCCCCAGTATGGATGCCAGGTGATCCTAATGCTAATCCTGCTATTCCAGCACGTTTTCAGAGAGTTTGGATACACCTCCCTTGGAAGCGATTGGAAGTTTTGCAGGTAAAGCAAACCTTGCCCGACCCCCCGTAAAAATCCTGCAGGTTATTATAAGGAGTTGTCCCAACTAGTGGACGCTACCGTTATGAACCTTGCCGATATTGACATGTTGTTTGGTAATGTAGTGCCTCAGCCGATTTGGGCGAAAATCCGTCACGAGAATCACGCGGCTGAGTTAGGCGGTGACTGGGCTGCTCTTGCGGTGGCAGACGCCCAGCAAGTTGGTGGGGCTAAACCTGAACAGCTTATCGCGAATTTGCATCAGAGGATAATTACCCTTATGAAGACACTTATGCCAGCAATACGCGTTAATTGGGACAAGTTGTCTGCGTGCAAACAAAAGAGGGATGAGAGTGTCTCCGATTTCTTTACGAGATTTGAGGAGGCATTTATTGATCATAGTGGTCAGGACATGAGCTCTGAAGGAGGTCAGCGGTTGTTCGTTGATAAATTCGTATCGAATTTGTTGCCTGAACTCAGCAACAAGCTGAAGAATTCTGAAAGTTCGTGGGCTGTTTCTACCACTGCTCAGATATTAGCTACGGCCCAGTACTACGAAAACAGAGAGAAGGAAGAAAGCGAATGCGCAGATAAGAAAACGAAGGATCTTAAAACTAAGGTCTTATTGCAGCAAGCGTATCCTCCGCGCTCGAATCAAAATGACTCACAACAGCCAAATCGATCACAATCGCAGTTTTCTAGATCACAGTTGCGTAATGACTCTTCTGCGCCTCGCTTTGTGTTGGGGTATAATCAATGCGCATATTGTCGGGGTGAGGGCCATTTAAAGTTTAATTGTCCAGTCTTACGTGACAGGAACAATGGTGTTTCGGCTCGAGGAGGTCGTAGTGGCCCTCAACAAGCTTCACGTGGTAGAGGTCGCGGTGTTACTCAGAATCAGACAGAGCGTCTTGCCACTTCCTCAGACTCGCAGAATTGTTTTGATCGACGTGATCTCTCGTCTGGTAGATCTGCACAGTATCATGTGGATGACTATTATGTCGAGCATGATGTTGATGCGGACGGTATCTACTAGGACAGCCGTAGACAGAGCAAGGGAGAAGTATCAGTTCCGGTTGATCAGAGAGGGCCTTATGTCGCAGTTGCCACATTGGGCGTAGTTGAGCCTTTTCTGTTGGACACTGGTGCAGCGAAAAGTTCCATCATGCATTCGAAACTCCCTGGCGCGCCTTTGTCTGGCTTAACGAATGTTTCCGTTGGATTCTCTGGCGCCCCCGTTAGCAATCCAGTTTCTAGCCCTTTGCCCCTTACAATTGGGTCTCACGAGTTAGAGGCTCCGTTGATTTTGACTACTGGTTATGGTGAGAATCTTTTGGGCTTGGATTTGTTGAAACGGTTACATGCGACTTTGTATTGCTCTCCTGCGGGAGTGGAGCTTACATTGGGTCAGAGAGTGATCTCTCCTATGTATTTGTCGATTTGATAAGCTCCCACCGGAATTGAGTTCTCTTCCGGCTTCTTTGTGGGCAACGGGTCCCAATGATGTGGGCCTGCTGGATATACCACCTTATGTCGTTCAATTGAAATTCAACGCGCGACTGCCGCGCATTCCCCAGTATCGTATCTCCCTTGATGGTGAACGAGCACTATTAGCGATCATTTACGATTTGATTGATAAAGATGTCATTGAGGAAACACGAGGTAACGTGTGTAATAGTCCTGTGTTGCCTATTTTGAAGCGAACTGATCCCTCCAAGCCTCCTGTGTACCGTCTAGTTATTGATTTAAGGGAGGTATATAAAATTGTTGTTCCACAGTTTCCCGTGGTACCCGACATTACAGCTTTGCTGACTCTGATTCCAGCCTCTGCATCATGGTTCTCGGTAATCGATCTGAAGAATGCGTTCTTTAGCATTCCGATTGCTGAGGAAAGCAGAGATTTATTCGGTTTCTCATTAGGTGGTCGTAGCTTCAGGTTCAAACGTGCACCTCAGGGCTACTGTGAGAGTCCATCGATCTACAGCCAAGCTCTTAAGAGTCAACTTGATGCGTTCGTGCTGCCAACTGGTGCGGCCTTGATTCAGTACGTTGACGATCTGTTGGTAGCTGCAGACACTGAACAGATTTGCAAGACTGCTACAGTATCACTGTTACAGCATCTTTGTGACTTACATCACAAAGTGTCACCTTCTAAACTGCAATATTGTTGTCAAGAAGTAACCTATCTAGGTCACTTATTGTCAAAGGCGGGAAGAAGGTTGACCCCTGAAAGAATTGCAGCAATTGCTCGAATGACTGTGCCAACAACTCAGAGAGATGTGCGTGCCTTTCTAGGTATCACGTCATACTGCAGACAGTGGATTCCAAATTTTTCACTGTTGGCGAAGCCATTGATAGCTCTCACGTGCAAGGATGTTTCGACTCCTTTGCCATGGACGGAAGAATGTCGGAAAAGTTTTGCTGAACTGCGTGATGCGTTGTGTTCGGCTCCTGTGTTAGGTACTCCTTATTACAGTAAGCCATTTACACTATACGTCCACGAGAGGGAAGGTTGTGCGTTGAGTGTTTTGACGCAACAATTTGGTGGGAAGCAGCGTCCGTGTGCATATTTTTCTTCGACCTTAGACCCGTTAGCTAGAGCGTTGCCGAGTTGCTTGAGGGCGACGGCGGCAGCTGCGGTGTCTATTCGACAATCCGCAGGTCTGGTCATGGATAATATGCTCATAGTGATGGTTCCGCATGCAGTTGACACTCTCTTGAATCGGACAAAAACTCAACATCTGACGAGTGCAAGGTTGTCTGGGTATGATCTGACACTTTTGGCAAGTCATATACAGATCAAGCGTTGTAATGTACTGAATCCCGCGACATTGTTGCCGACTAATATGGAATCAGATGATGCACCACCACATGATTGTTATTTACGAACTGAGGAAGAAACAAAGGGTCGTGTGGACCTGAAAAACACTCCATTGACAGATCCCGATGGTATTTTGTATGTTGATGGTTCCTGTTTTAAATTGCCGAATGGCGATGTGACGACTGCGTATGCTGTAGTGACGTTGAGCACGGTTGTGGAACCTGCGAGATTGAATCAGAATTCAGCGCAAGCGGCAGGGTTGATTGCATTGACAAGAGCATGTGTTTTGTCTAAAGGAAAGCGAGTGAATGTGTTTACCGACAGTCAGTATGCATTCGGTGTTGCGCACAGTTTTGGTTGATTGTGGAGAGAAAGAGGATTTATGACATCGCATGGTACGAAGATCCAACACGGGCAGCTCGTGAATGATCTTTTGGATGCACTTACATTGCCTAAACAGGTGGCGATCGTTAAATGTAGTGCACATCGGAAAGTGACGGATGATGTTGGTCGTGGTAATGCATTTGCGGACGAGATTGCTAAGGAAACGGCTAAGAATCTTGCAACCCGAATGTATGTGACAAGTTCAGCGAGATGGTCGACGGAAACTGGTATGTGTGAAGACACTGTTGAGAGTGTGAAATCAATTCAGAATGAGGCCACTGAAGCTGAAAAGACCAAGTGGAAAGAAAGCACGGGAAAGTTGGATATGCATGGATGTTGGGTTGACTTGTCGGAACGTCAGAGGTGGATGTTACCGGATGCGTATGTATTAGCTGTTGTGACGATGGCTCATGGGTTGTCACATATTAGTGCGAAAGGCATATGCAAGTTCTTGTCCCCTGTATGGAAGAATGGTGGTATTGCTAAATGTGCTGAGAGAGTGGTTAAAAATTGTATGGTGTGTTTGATGCATAATCCTGGCAAGGGCACCCCCACTCCACCTGGTCATTTTGCTCCCCCTGTTTGTCCCTTTGAAGTTATCCAACTGGATTTCATCCATATGGAGAGATGCAATAATCTGAAGTATGTTTTAGTTGTGGTTTGTGCGTTCTCCAGATGGATTGAGGCCTATCCTCTTAAGGATAACACTGCCCTGTCCACAGCGAAAGTCCTACTGAAGGAATACTTTCCTCGGTATGGAATGCCACGGATTGTGTGGTCAGATAATGGAAGTGAGTTCGTGGGAAGTGTGATGCAGAGTGTATGTAAGGGCCTTGCAATTCGGCAGAAATTCCATAGCGCTAATCATCCTCAGGCAGCGGGTTTAGTTGAAGGGTACAATGGTACCCTGAAGCTGAAACTTGCCAAGATACAAGCTACGACTGGCCTATCATGGCCTGATGCCTTGCCTCTGGCTCTCCTATCAACCAGAGCGACTGTACACTCTCGAGTAGGGCTCAGCCCATATGAGATTGTGTTCGGCCGCCCTGCGAACATTTGGGGAGTCCCGAGACCTAAGGCCTTTGATAGTCTTGAGTATCCAATGCTAATTGATTATCTTCATGATCCGACTACTAAATTAAGGTTAATTCACCAACAGGTCTTTGAAGCTCTACCGGCACAGACAGAGGGTCCTGGACATCGGCTCCGGCCAGGTGATTGGGTCGTTACCCGAAATTTTGGCCGAAAACGTAACTTGGAGCCGAGATTTGTAGGACCCTTCCAAATGTTATTGACGACGAGGACTGCAGTTCGGTTGGAAGGCAGAAAGAATTGGGTACACGCTGGCCACACGAAAAAAGTACCAATCCCCTCACCAATAGATGGTTGGGTGAGAACTGGGATTGCGGCAACGGAAACTGAGACCCCTTTATGCTTTGTGCCGTTTAGCGATGCTCAACCTGTAGGAGACAATTCATCGCTGCCAGACACACCTGTGGAGTCATCAGTCGTAGAGAACTCAAGGTCTGAATCGTCATCCACTCCACCGAACACTGTTTCACCAGCTGAACAATTGTTTGTAGAGCAGACTCGACCTGGAAGAAATCGATACTTTCTTCGTCCACGTAGCAAGGACTAATAAAATTTTGTGTTTTATTTTCCTTTACTGGTGCTACGAACATTATGAACAATTACATCCTTTCTTTTTGAGTTTCTTTATATGTGCTTTTTGCAGCTAAGGGATTTGTATTAAAGCTGAGCGTTCAAGAAAACCTATCATCCGGGTTAACCGTAGGGCCGTGCGGGTACTCCTTTCTGTTTAGCAGGTTTCTGACACTAGGTCGGTTACTTTTGTTGACTCCTGGGAACTCCTGGGAATTGATAATCGCTACTCAGAACGAAGTGCGTCAAGTACGTCACAGACGGTTTTTAGAGGATGGCATTCTCTAAGCTGTTGGAAGTAGAAAGGATGTCGGCGCAAAGATCAAAATTGCATAAGATTGTATGAACAAAATGTTTTCTGTTTCAGGTATTCCTACTGTTTCTGACTATGTCTATGCTATTGGTGGGCGGAGTGTATTTTGGAATACAGTCGTTATTGCCTTCTGTTTCACCTACTCTCTCTCCTAAACTAAGCTCCATTACCACTGTTTCTCCCCATTCTTTTCATCCCCTGCCTCAACATGAACAGGTTAGACGTGCGGAATTCATGAATAACTCCTTCGTTCAACTCCTACATCAGCATCAGTTGGTGATGAATACTACCAACTGTTGGGTGTGTGGGTTAATGCCACATACCATGGATAGGGGTATTCCGTATCTGGTCCTTCCTTATAGCTCCCAAGGGTCAGCTCGAGCATTCCAAACTATGTTCCGTAGTGCACTAGATTCCTACCCCAGTCGAGAGCCACGCTCTGCAAGCTTTGGTCCTGGTCCGTACCACAAGCCTTTGGCGATAGCGATTGCTGATTTAGATAGAGATGTTTTTGATGCATCGCTTATTCCAGATGAAGAGGTGCGAGCCTATAAGGATCTGGGTGATGCTGAGTATAGTACGTCAGTGGGTGATAGACAGCTTAAGAGCTCGTCTCCAATATGGATCGTACCCCACCTTGGTAATTTCTGCTTGAAAGGTTTGGGTCAAAATCCGAGAGCACAACTTGGGAACAGTGCTTGTACTGATACGTATGTCCTACAGATGCTCTCTTCCCCTGTTTTTCTGACTGCCAAGGGTACTTATTTCATATGTTATGAGCGTGCATATACATGGTTGCCCCGTGACTTCTCGGGTACCTGTTATATTGCAAATCTTTTGCCACCGACGTTTACGGTTGCCTCAGACTATCACAGAACTAGAGTTGTGAGAGGCGTCGTCAGCAAAGAGGATACTGCGGGTCAAGAAGCAGGAGACTTCTTCAAGGGTTTCTTGCCGTTTTGGGGACCTATGGTTAATAGTAGGAACCTGAGACAGTTGACCCGTGTGGTAGAATTGACTGCTAACATAACTGCGAGTGCTCTTGGTAATTTGACAGCGGAACTTCAGGCGGATAGACTCATGACGTTGCAGAACCGTATGGTTCTAGACGTTGTTCTTGCAGATAGAGGTGGTGTGTGTAAAGTTATCCATTCGAGCTGTTGCATCTTCATTCCTGACAATGCTCCAACTGTTTACCAAGCCATCTCGAAGTTGCACAAGATCTCCGAGTCCATACACGTGGACGAAGGTAATTGGACACTTCTAGGATGGTTATGGGGCCTGATATCCACTTGGGGTTGGAAGATTCTGATGATCGTAGGGGTTGTTGTAACGTTTCTATTCATGTGTTGTCTTTGCGTACAGTGTGGTCCGGCCTTATGTGGCCCTTGTGCTGCAACGTGTATAAGACGGCCATCTGTTACCAAGGAGACGTTGATGGATAGAATGATGTTTCAGCAACAACTGAACGATTTGATGAATATCGAAATTGATTCCGATCTCGACTAGTGCTTGCCTACATGAGGGCAAAAGGAGCGTCTGAGGTTCCGTGCGAGATGGAACGACACTTTTTGGGTGTGGTCGAATATGGATGAGTTTGGTATCTACGAACCGCAAATGACGAGTTTAGTGGGTGTACGCGGTTTCGCTACGCAACCACGCATGGTTCGTCTCATTTTTGGATTTGTCCATCCGAACCCTCGGATTCCATTTTAGATGCGGCATCCATTTTGTTTCTTGCCCTCAAGCAGCCAGTGAACGGACCTTGTCCGCTCTGTGACCCTGGGATTCCCAAGCTTACACTAAGGACACGTGTTTCTTTGAGGGTGACTTTTATGATAGGGGAAATGACACGGCAAAGGCAGATGGCGCCGCTCAAGGCTCATCTTGCCGTGCTAGTGTATTGTTTCAGTCATGCATGCATTGGGCACGAGGTCTTTGATCCTGCAATCAAGTTCCCGGTATCACCCTCTACACTGTTTTCTAAACTGTTATGCATTCTTGTCTTTTCCTTTGCATCTGTTTCTGTCCCCTCCTCTAATTCGTTACGGTCAGAATGGAATGTGCTTAATGTGCTTTTACAGTTGGGAACCGGCAATGCTGCTGTAATTATGTTCCGGGTTTCTGAAAACATGAATGCGACCTTTTTGAACTTTACTGTGGGAACTGAGTTGTAACCTTTTGTCTGCCATGTTGTGCAATGACCAAAATGTGTATAAAAGGAGCGATCCACTTTTGCAATACGAAGCAGTCTCCTAGAACCTACACGTTGTGTACTTCTTGCGATTTCTGTATCCCTGCAGTAAATAAATGCCGATCTTTGACGTCGCCGGAAGTGTCCCTTGTCTCTGTGTTTTGTACACCAGAACAGGTAACCCACGAAGGTTTCAGGTGTTGTCCCCTGGCACCGCTGGGTCTTAGAATAACCCAGTCCTTCAATATCTAACACACAAACCATAATGGCCAACAGCAGTGACAGCCAGAAACAGACAGACAGACAATATTTAACACACAAACCACAATGGCCAACAGCAGTGACAGCCAGAAACAGACAGACAATATTTAACACACAAACCATAATAGCCACCAGCAGTGACAGCCATAAACAGACAGACAATAGTTAACACACAAACCATAATGGCCACCAGCAGTGACAGCCAGAAACAGACAGACGATATTTAACACACAAACCATAATGGCCACCAGCAGTGACAGCCAGAAACAGACAGACGATATTTAACACACAAACCATAATGGTCACCAGCAGTGACAGCCAGAAACAGACAGATGATATTTAACACACAAACCATAATGGCCAACAGCAGTGACAGCCAGAAACAGACAGACAATATTTAACACACAAACCATAATGGCCAACAGCAGTGACAGCCAGAAACAGACAGACAATATTTAACACACAAACCATAATAGCCACCAGCAGTGACAGCTAGAAACAGACAGACAATATTTAACACACAAACCACAATGGCTAACAGCAGTGACAGCCAGAAACAGACAGACAATAGTTAACACACAAACCATAATGGCCACCAGCAGTGACAGCCAGAAACAGACAGACAATATTTAACACACAAACCATAATGGCCAACAGCAGTGACAGCCAGAAACAGACAGACAATATTTAACACACAAACCATAATGGCCACCAGCAGTGACAGCCAGAAACAGACAGACAGATGATATTTAACACACAAACCATAATGGCCAACAGCAGTGACAGCCAGAAACAGACAGACAATATTTAACACACAAACCATAATGGCCAACAGCACTGACAGCCAGAAACAGACAGATGATATTTAACACACAAACCATAATGGCCAACAGCAGTGACAGCCAGAAACAGACAGACAATATTTAACACACAAACCATAATGGCCACCAGCAGTGACCGCCAGAAACAGACAGATGATATTTAACACACAAACCATAATGGCTAACAGCAGTGACAGCCAGAAACAGACAGACGATATTTAACACACAAACCATAATGGCCACCAGCAGTGACAGCCAGAAACAGACAGACCATATCTAACACACAAACCATAATGGCCAACAGCAGTGACAGCCAGAAACAGACAGATGATATTTAACACACAAACCACAATGGCCAACAGCAGTGACAGCCAGAAACAGACAGACAATATTTAACACACAAACCATAATGGTCACCAGCAGTGACAGCCAGAAACAGACAGACGAGTGCGTTTCGGCGCAGGGAGTCTTCTCAGTGCGTTGCCCTCGATCAGATCCAGACACTGACCTGAATTTCATTAGCTTTAAAAGGGGGCACATTCTCTTTGTTTGCAGCATACGTTTTCACGTTCACTCACATCTTCTATTTAGGGCACATCATGATTCACATTTAATATATAAGTGCACTCATGCAATGTTGTTATAAAACTGTGCACACTGATCATAGCTATACGAGTGCATTTTAATGAGTTGAGGTTTAGTACAGTGCAAGGAACACACCGTGGTTTAATGAGGTGCTGGTATAAACTAGAACTATGAGTTCTCCCTCCACTGGGATGAGTAGCAGAGTTAAGGGCAGACTACCCGCATCCTGTGTGTTTGGGAAAGTGTGTCGGTGTGTGAAAATAGGAACATGGTGGTCCAACATGGCTAAGGTTCAACTCCTGAGGGTCCTACCCTCTTTTAATATATACAATATGCTTTAACAGCATGTGCAGCTGTGTGAAGAACGGGAGGAGCACACTGATGAAAACACACACATTTTACACTGAAACAATTAAACGATTAACGATCTTAAAAAGAAGTTAAAAAAGAAAACTTGTGAGTTGGCGCAAGGTAGCCCTAAACTATCAGCAGGAATCTCAAGTCGTCATGGGTGTTAAAATGCCCAAGAAAAATGGAGATATCAGATTAGTCACATTATTTTAAATGAGGCTTGCTTCCAGTCTCTCTCTCGCCCGTTCACCCAAATCACAGATGAGATTATTGACGCTGGTGAGGCGGATGTCTTAGACAGCCTGATTTACCCTAAGCCTGCTGATCGAGCTGGCTGTGCATAGTTCCATTATAGGCACAAGACCCCCACCCACACCACGGCAGAATAAGCATGCATGAATAAATACACCACATAATTTCTTTGTTTTGGAGAAAGTTATTGCTGCAGGTTTATTCCATACAAAAGTATGCAACATACGGTGGGTTATCTTACGGGCGATCCAAGGGCTGGCAGCCATACTAACCTATGCTAACCTGCCCGCCTGATGAGCCAAGCACTGTGGAAAAAACCCAATCAGCACTTTACAGGGGTGGTCCCCTTACTGGATCACGTGACACATTAGTCCATTATTACTCACGCCCCTTTCAGGGCGGCGCGTAGCAAGGCAAGCCCCCGGTTGTTGAGGCCCACAACCACCCTACGGACTAACGGGGCGCCAACGTCATTGTTCCAGGACCCTCCCCTGAGGCTCCTGTGATTTGGCTCTGGCACCCTATTGTGCTCTTGCAGAGGTATCTTCCTGTACCCAGACTGCTTCTAGATCGCCCTGTAAATCCGCCACAGCTCTGGAGGCGGCCCCTGTCGCCTACCGAGCCCCCCACCATCCAACAGCACTTTCTTCACTTGCACCCGGCTCCCTCCAGTGTCTCTTGCATGTCCAAGAGGAACAGATCCATTCCAACCTGTGACAAGTGAACCTTATCGGCATCAAAATAGCCTCTCACCTTCATTTGGATCAGCTCATGTCTGATAAACCCAAAACCTCTTTGGTCTGTGAACTTGCGTATCGCACTGTTAACCCTTTTGCGGGAATGTTCAACTGCTTCGTTAGACTTGGCACCGTGCCAAGACAGGCGTGGCACGATTTCAGACCAAAAAAGTTCATATTGGCCCATGTGCTTGCTAATCTCCCCCAGGTCAGTCATCATCGCCTGTAAGAGAGCACCCCTTCCCATAGTGGTGAGATCGTTGCCTCCCAGGTTGTTGTAGTTACTTTTTTCGATATATACAAAATATCATAAAAGTATAATACAATACGTATAAAAACATTTTAAAAACCTACAACAACAAATGGCTTCAATCCGTATAAAGTTAAAAAGAGTAAAAAAAAGCAATATATATGTACATACAGCATTTACGCAGACCCCCATTAGGTAATATAATAAACAGTGATATTCGTACAGAGTCGGGAAGATGGATGGTTGGCTTATGATTGGTGCGCCTTGAGTAGCTTGCGTCTTATCCTCCAGGCCCAGCCCAGATATTTGGCAGTCCCACAGATAACACTAGGGACTGATGTTTCATAGGTCAGGATGCGCAATGCCACCCTTGCAGACCTAGTGCCCAGATTTTTACAGACCGGTATCAGCCATCTTGATCTTGGTTGCCTGTACGCCTGGCAGGCAAACATAAAATGGCCGATGGACTCTATGGGCGAGGCACAGCCTGGGCAGCCTTTTGGGTACACGATTGCCTTACTCCAGCTAGATTGGAACTCGTGAAGTGGAAGGGTACCATATCTCATTTTGAGATATAGTGACCTATCACCAGGAGATTCAATCAGGTCCATAAAGGATTCCATACTGGGAGTAGGTTTCGCATCCCAAAAATTCACAGTTAGCGCACCCCCCTGGTTTCTTAGAGTGTCAGCCGTGACCCATTCCCAATAGATCTTTTTATCATAGATTTGGGAGAAGGGAGCTGGCTCTCCCAAGCCTCTTCCAGACCTATCTTCTGCAACTGTTTTTTCAAATTCGATACCCAGGGGATCTTGTGCTCTGCTCCAAGTTTTAATAGCTCGTCCAGAGCAGAAGCGTAGTGGTGAAGTTCAGGGGACCTTCTGAGCCTTGTCCAATATAATATAGGGCGCAGCCTGGCCACATTGCTGATGTTTTGTCTACCGAGATCACTACGAAGTGGAACTAGCGGGGTAGACAGAGGAAGCGAGACTAAGTCTCTAAAGAACTTATTCTCCGATCTGAGCAACTCTGTTAGGTTTTCAAATCCCCACAGTTCCGCCCCGTAGAGGGCCGCTGACAATGCCTTCCCCTCGTAGACCTTAACTGCCGCAGCTATTGGCCTACTATATGAGAGCCTCTGATGTTTCGCTATTGCCCCTGAGACTCTTTTATGGACAAGGAGCATTTTCGACAGATGGGGGGCCCATTTAAGCTTGTTGTTGACCCTCACTCCAAGATAGTCAAAGCCTCCACTAGCTCAAGTGTGGTATCATTAAGCTTGATGTTATTCCTAAAGTTTTTTGAAGGTGATAGCGACATCAGCTTGGTCTTTGATGTATTTGTTGGACCCGGCCTCGTGGCGTGGTCCTTACCCCCGTGGATTGTGGCCATTCCCCGCCCCGGCCTTCACGGGCCACCCTTCCGAACTGCACCGAGACCCCTCATCCCGAGCCGCACGAGGTCGCATACCCCTCGTGGCTCCGCCATCTTGTTGGCATCCACGTGACTCTGTGCACCAGCCGGCGCGACCCCGCTCAACCCGGCCTCGGCCCCAGCGAAGCCCCGACATCGAGGCACCAAGAACTGGCCAGGGGGTGCCGCAGGAAGCATTCACCGCCCCCGGCGGAGGACAGTATCGATGAGACCCCCAACTGTCCTACCATCCCTAGGTGTGATCGCCCTGCAACTCTCTTTGGCCTGGCGCCTCTCCTGCTGGGCGTCTGGCCACCTCCACCCGGCCTCTCCGCCCCCCCCGGGCGCCAGGGTCCGGACATCAAAGGGCTCCAGACCTATATCTGGGGCGACCCCGCCACAGATCGGCAGTTGTATCCCGGAGTCGAGCCCTGCTGATTGAATCGCGGCTGACCCTACGGAGAAGAACTCTTGTTGGAACTATCACGAGCCCTGCAGACTGCGTCGCGGCTCCTTCTTGTGAACACTTTGAAGCCCCCCCGGAACATCGGGCCCCTGCTGACGCTGTCGCGGCCCAACCTCGCTGAAACCTCCCTCGGAGCCGTGCTGACGACGTCGCGGCTAGAGCTGAGCAGAAAACACCTTGAGAGCCCTGCTGACCTGATCGCGGCTCCCCACGAACTGAACGCCAGAGCCCTGCTGACGCCGTCGCGGCTCGACCCCTCCGGGATCCGGAGGTCCTCCAGCTTGAGGATAAGAACTGGGCCCCAGGTACCCTCGTACCGAGCTCCTGCCAAAGACTGTCCCACTACCCCTACCCTTCCAAAGAGACACTGAGACTTTTGGTGGATCCCTCGATCCCTTTCGTGTAAATATTGATCTCGTAACCTTTAAATACTGATAAAGAATTGCTCGTCTTGAGACAACCTCCTTGAGTCCTGTGTGGTGGTGTTACTGTGCTAGTACGTGATAGGAGAAGGATCTCTCAGGAGGCTTCTCGGCAGCGCTCGTCTACTTCGTACAGTGTGAGGGCCCCCCCCTTGGTGGTCTCGCCGACTCCTCGGGGTCCGCCTTCCAACATTTGGTGGCCAGCGACGGGATCCGAGCCGAACGCAGTACGTACCAGCCAGTACCCACTAGCTACCCATCCAGGCGAACAGTAATCATGAGCAGCCAGGAAAACAACGCGACCATGGAGTTCCAGCCCGAACGGTTGGAGGAATATACGCACAAAGAATTAAAACAGTTCTGGGCCTGCGCCATCACCCGGTCCATGACCGCCCGGGCCCCCCGCTCGTCCTCGGCCCCCGGTGCCGCCCAGCCCGAGGGGCTCGCACCACCCCCCGCCGGCGGCGAGGGGGAGGCGGACACCGACCCTGGACCTAGTGAATCCTCCCCCGAGGAGATTGCTTCCCCGTGCGCCCTACCAGAACTGGCACAATGGCGACACGAAGGGGGCCCCACCCGGGAGCAGTTCCAGCAAGAGCAGCAGTCCTGTCCCACTCTCGAAGGGGTCCGACAACAAGCGTCCGCACAAACCAACAGGGACCAGACCGGCACCCACTGGGTCTACTGGGCCGAGGGCCTGTTATACAGTGAGCAAAAAGTGGCAGAACTCGGGGCCAGCCGAGTGTTGGTGGTCCCCCTCCGCTTCCGGGAGTTCCTGCTCAGCCTGGTCAAGGAGGGCTGGGAGACGAAGCTCCAAGGCGCCCCTCCTGACGTCTACCGATACCTCCTGACCCTCCGAAACCAGACCCGCAAGTTCCGAGCCATGGCTGAAGCCAACCTCGAGGCCAGCCAGGAGGACATGAAGCGGTGGTATGATCGGAACTCCTCTACCATCGAATTCGAGCCTGGCCAGAGAGTCTGGGTCATGGCCCCGGTTGAACCCGGCGCCCTCCAGGACAAGTGGACCGGGCCCTTCAAGGTAGTGGAGAAGAAAAGCCCCGTCACCTACCTAGTCGACCTGGAGTCCCCCCGGAACCCCCTCCGGGTTCTACATGCTAACAGGCTCAAACCCCACTTTGCCCAGACCGAACTGAGCCTGCTACTGGCGACCGACGAGGGGGGCGAGGACGACTCCGAGCCCCTGCCCGACCTCTTGCAGTCCAACGTCCATGACGGATCCATCAAAGGTGTCCAACTCGCCTCTTCCCTGACCCCGGAACAGCGTGATGACTGTCAACAACTGCTGCAGGACTACGCAGCCCTCTTCTCCCTCACCCCGGGGGTGACCCACTGGTGCGTCCACGACGTCGACACCGGGGACAGCCCCCCCGTGCGACACAGAGCCTACAGGGTACCCGACCGAGTGCGGGCATGCATCCAGGACGAAGTAGCAAAGATGCTGGCCCTGGGGGTCATCGAACCCTCCGACAGCCCGTGGGCCAGTCCTGTCGTCCTGGTACCAAAGGCCGCAGCCCCCGGCCACCCCCCGGAGTTACGATTCTGCGTAGACTACCGAGCCCTGAATGCGGTGACCAAGACGGACGCTCATCCTATACCCCGGGCCGACGAACTCATCGACCGCTTAGGGGCCGCCCGCTACCTGAGCACGCTGGACCTCACCGCCGGGTACTGGCAGATCCAGCTCACCCCCGGCGGCCAAGAAAGATCCGCCTTTTCTACCCCGGATGGGCATTACCACTTTCGGGTGATGCCCTTCGGAATGAAGAACGCCCCGGCCACTTTCCAAAGACTTGTAAACAAGGTTTTGGCCGGGCTCGAGGCCTTCAGCGCGGCCTACCTAGATGACATTGCCGTGTACAGCAACCACTGGGCGGAGCACCTCCTTCACCTCAAAGCCGCCCTGGCCGCCCTCCAGCGGGCCGGGCTCACGATCAAGGCCAGCAAATGCCAGATCGGCCACGGATCCGTGACCTACCTGGGCCATCAAGTGGGAAGCGGGCAGGTGGCCCCTCTCCAGCCAAAAATCGATGCCATCCAGGCCTGGGAACCCCCCACTACCCAGACAGCTGTCCGGGCCTTCCTGGGTCTCACCGGATACTACCGGCGGTTCATCCGGGACTATGGGAGCATTGTTGGCCCCCTCACAGAGCTCACGTCCAAGAAGCAGCCCAAGAAGGTGCACTGGACACCCCGCTGCCAAGCAGCCTTCGAAACCCTCAAGACAGCGATGTGTACTGCCCCTGTGCTGCAGGCCCCTGACTACAATAAGGAGTTCGTGGTGCAGACGGACGCCTCCGAGTATGGGATCGGGGCCGTTCTGTCCCAGGCCGATGAAAAGGGGCTCGACCGACCAGTGGCCTTCATCAGCCGACGGCTACTGCCCCGGGAGCAGCGATGGAGCACCATCGAGCGTGAAGCCTTCGCTGTAGTGTGGGCCCTTAAGAAGCTCCGGCCCTATCTCTTCGGTACCCACTTCCGGGTCCAGACCGACCACCGGCCCCTGCGGTGGTTAATGCAAATGCGGGGCGAGAACCCCAAGCTGCTGCGGTGGTCCATCTCGCTGCAAGGGATGGACTTTGATGTTGAACACCGGCCCGGCAATCACCACGCCAACGCCGACGGCCTGTCCCGCTTCTTCCGCCTTGAAGAGGAGAATCCCCAAGGAGATGGGTGACTCTCCATGCCTTCGGCTAGCGGGGACGCCTGTTGGACCCGGCCTCTTGGCGTGGTCCTTACCCCCGTGGATTGTGGCCGTTCCCCGCCCCGGCCTTCACGGGCCACCCTTCCGAACTGCACCGAGACCCCTCATCCCGAGCCGCACGAGGTCGCATACCCCTCGTGGCTCCACCATCTTGTTGGCATCCACGTGACTCTGTGCACCAGCCGGCGCGACCCCGCTCAACCCGGCCTCGGCCCCAGCGAAGCCCCGACATCGAGGCACCAAGAACTGGCCAGGGGGTGCCGCGGGAACCATTCACCGCCCCCGGCGGAGGACAGTATCGATGAGACCCCCAACTGTCCTCCCATCCCTAGGTGTGATCGCCCTGCAACTCTCTTTGGCCTGGTGCCTCTCCTGCTGGGCGTCTGGCCACCTCCACCCGGCCTCTCCGCCCCCTTCGGGCGCCAGGGTCCGGACATCAAAGGGCTCCAGACCTATATCTGGGGCGACCCCGCCACAGATCGGCAGTTGTATCTCGGAGTCGAGAGCCCTGCTGATTGAATCGCGGCTGACCCTGCGGAGAAGAACTCTTGTTGGAACTATCACGAGCCCTGCAGACTGCGTCGCGGCTCCTTCTTGTGAACACTTTGAAGCCCCCCCGGAACATCGGGGCCCTGCTGACGCTGTCGCGGCCCAACCTCGCTGAAACCTCCCTCGGAGCCCTGCTGATGACGTCGCGGCTCGAGCTGAGCAGAAACCACCTTGAGAGCCCTGCTGACCTGATCGCGGCTCCCCACGAACTGAACGCCAGAGCCCTGCTGACGCCGTCGCGGCTCGACCCCTCCGAGATCCGGAGGTCCTCCAGCTTGAGGATAAGAACTGGGCCCCAGGTACCCTCGTACCGAGCTCCTGCCAAAGACTGTCCCGCTACCCCTACCCTTCCAAAGAGACACTGAGACTTTTGGTGGATCCCTCGATCCCTTTCGTGTAAATATTGATCTCGTAACCTTTAAATACTGATAAAGAATTGCTCGTCTTGAGACAACCTCCTTGAGTCCTGTGTGGTGGTGTTACTGTGCTAGTACGTGATAGGAGAAGGATCTCTCAGGAGGCTTCTCGGCAGCGCTCTGCTACTTCGTACAGTGTGAGGGCCCCCCCCTTGGTGGTCTCGCCGACTCCTCGGGGTCCGCCTTCCAACAGTATTTATTTTCAAGCCCCTGATGTCGCAAAACTGGGAAAAACGGGACAACAATCTTTGTAAGCCCATAGGGCTTTTTTATAGTAACAGAGTGTCGTCAGCAAAAAGCAAAGTGGCTATTTTTTCCCCGCACAGGGTTGGGGCGTCGACCATGTCATCTCTCAAATGGGCTGCCACCCCATTTATAAAAAGAGAGAACAGGGTCGGGGCAAGGACACAACCCTGGCGCACCCTTTTCTCGACAGTTATCCTCTCTGTGAGCTGACCCTGGTGTCCCGACCTGACTTTGGCAAAGTTGCCTTCATGAAGGCGTTTAAGGAGGTCCAGGATTAGGGGAGGGATGCCCAAATCGCACAGCACCTGCCACAGCTGTAATCGTGGGACCAGGTCAAAGGCTGTTTTTAAATCAATAAATGCCAAATACAGGCTGCCTTTTTCAATAACAACAGATTTCCAGTGTATGGTACAGAATCTGAAAACCTGGTCGATAGTACCGACTCCCTCCCTAAATCCTGCTTGGAAGTGACTCAAAATGCCCTCCTCATCTATCCAGGCCTTAATCCTAGTCAGGACTCTGCCAACCACTTTTTGTATTACATCGATTAAACTAATCGGTCTGTAGTTGGCAGGGTCTCCCCTGTCCCCTTTCTTGGAAATAGCCACCACCTCCGCCCCCTTCCATGAATCCGGGACTGGTATCCTAAAGCTAAATTATTTAAAGTTCGAAGAATAAATTCTGCCCAAAGGTCCTTTTCATGAAGCAAAAGATCGCCGGGGAGACTGTCGGGTCCAGCTGCCTTTCCCGGAGCAATCGTATTGATTGCGGAGAGGACCTCTGTTAGCCCAAACTCAGCCTCCATCTCCAGGGGTGCCGAGTACTCTATTGCCGGGGTCTGCTCCTCTGGAGCCACTCTTTCTCTAAGGGAGTAAAGATCAGAGAAGTGTAGATGCCATTGGCTCCCCGTAATGTGATTCGGGATTGGATCGGCCCCTCCCCTGGCGCTGATGTTGATAAGACTCCAGAACGAAGTTGAGTCTTTCAATAGGGCTGCGGCCTTTAAATCCTGCCAATGAGTTTCATCCCACAGACGCTTCGCCTTCCTTATAGCTTTGTAATAAGTTTTCCGGGCATTGACAATGGCTACCTGTTCCTTAGATTTTATGGCTCGAGATAGAGTCTGTCTTTTTTCCCTACAGTCCTGTGAAAACCAAAGGTTTTCTGATTTTGGGGGGTGGGGGCGCTTTTGATCCCCCTTTTCCTGCATCACGAAAAAATTCCCTACCCTTGCCACAGTCTATTGATAAACTTCTAAGAAGTCTTTGGGAGAGAGAGCCTGTGAGAGACAGCCCATGGGCGTGTCCAAAGCTACAATGCCTTCTTCTACTAGCCTTTTAATTTTGCGCAGGTCCATCTCTCGTTTTACTACCCTAGGCCACTTGAGGCGCCTGTTACAGTTAGTCGGGGCGACCTCTCTTGCCCCAGGCCTCTGTTTATTTGAGGGCTCGATGGAGGTGGTGTTCAATTCGCGTCTGAGTTGCATAGACAGCGGGCTGTGATCGCTCTCACACCGATAGACAACTTCCATATCGATAAGATCCGGCCAGAGCTCGGTGCCCAACAGGATGTAATCAATGCGCGAGGGGGCGCCAGTTCTCGTGAAAGTAGGGGCTCCCAGGCCATCTGAACAGGTTCGTCCATTTGTAGCCCTCAGGTTAAACTCCAGAGTTAAAGCGTTAAGTTGCACAGCTCTCTTAGACCATTTCTTTATTGGCGGAAGAGTGAGTTGGGGTATACCCTAGAATCAACGTCACCAATACCCAGGATGTCATCGCTGCTCAGGGGCTCAAAAGTACAATTGAAATCCCCGGCAACGATGACATCTCCCTCAGTAGTAATTACTGAGAGTTCGGACTCGAGAGCTGATACAGTTTGGCTTACTTGTGCACCAGGGGTCCCTCTAGCATAGATGTTAAATATTTCAAGGGGGGGTTGATGGTCATCCCCATTGACAGATATATGCAAGAGGTCATGAGATGTAGTTACATGCCTCTTGATTGCCAAGTTCAAACTGATACTAACCCAAATTAGAAGGCCCCCAGAGGGTCGTCCTCGTGTGGACCTAATTGCGGGGACAGAGAGGGTAATGAACCCTGATCTCTGCAGGGGGACCAGGCTCCAGGTTTCCTGGAAGAGGATGACATCGAACTTATCGATGAAATCACTCCAGACAGGATCTGTAAGATTCCTCCTTAGCCCCGCAATGTTCCACGATAGAACCTTAATGACTCCCGGGGGAATAGACATTGAGGAAATCCCCATATCCCCCGCCATGCTATCTTGGCACCCCTTGTCAGCTGCCATAATATCAGCAGATTCACCCAAACCATTTAGAGACAAGTTGGGAATAGGAGTGGTGTTCATATCTAACCCCTTATCAGTATAAGATGTAAGTGAATGTGAGGGGAGTCTTGTGTGAGTCTTGTGTGAGGATTGGGTAGTCAGTTGGGTAGTCAGTCTACTTGTCTTAAACCAGAGTCCTCTCCCTCCCTCAGTTGAGTCCAAGCGGGAAACCTGCAAATCTGAATTGAGGAATGAGCAGGAGGTGATGACCTAGACTCGAGCAATAGTAAGTTTTCTGCTAAGGCAGGATCCCCAAATACAATATCTACACAGTCAGTGCTAGCGTCCACCCGTGATAGCCTCCTTACCCTTGTGATGTCCTCTCTAATAATCGATCTGCACCCTCTGACATGTCTCAGCCAGTGTATAACTTTGTTATGTAAAGATACACTGTTTTCAGTGGCGCACCCTGATGGTAATTTCGGAGCGTGAGTCATGAAAACAGAGGGGTAAGCATGCGCAGGATGGGAGATGGCCAGGTAAACTGGGGTATGGAGTGTTAGATTATTATTACCCCGTCTAAGAGGTAGGAGCGAACTAGGGGGGCGCCTAGTAGGAGAATTTACATTTGGTGCACTTGCTGGCTCAGAGCATCTTGTCATATCTACATATGACTTGGTAAGGCCGTTTGTTCTGATATTATTATCCTCATTGTAAGCCCCCCCATATACAAGGTCGACATTGGTTTTCGGGGGGATTAACTTGGGTGGAGCGGACCTGTTCCTAGAAGGGGCGACCCCAGAAGGTGGTAGGAGAACAAGGGGAGTCAGGGAAGAAACTTGGCTTATAGTAAGGCTCGCCACCCTCTTGTTAAGATCCGCCACCATCTCCTCTAATCTCTTAATTCTATCATAAAGCATCGGCCCTGCTAGGGGTAACAAGATCCACAATGGGCTTTGCAGCTGGACTAGTGGGATGAAATAGATCAGGGTCGAGGGGGGCGAACCTATTAGAGCATAAGGTAGATTGAGAGGGACAATCTGGAGTAACTAAGACCACTTCTGTGACATTCATAGTGCCCGTAGACAATACAGGAATGACTTCAGGATCAGGAATTGTTATAATGGGGGCGGGGGTGGGGATAGTACTTTGTTGCTTAGTCAGACGCTGGGTATGAAACATAGATGGAATTGTACTGTTGGAGTTTAAGCCAGTTTTAACTGTCTGACCCCCCACCTGCCCGCCAGCCGGCGAATCCTCACAATCATTGACAATCTCCTCTATTCTGGTCAAAACGCAATTCATGGCAGCATGAATACTTTTCTTAGGTTTTTTACCCTTTTTGCTACTGTCCATCGGACCTCCCTCTTCGGCTATCCTTTTACCCATGATGAGAACCCAACACCGAGCGGGATAGAAACAAACTGAATAGCAACACACACAATGTTTACAGGAAACCTGCTCGTGGTTACATGACAAAGTCACAGGCCCCCACAAAATGCGTAAGAGTCCTTTTGATGGGACACAGTACCTTAGGTCTTAGTCAATTGAATAGCGTCGATATCCTTGTGTTAGGGGGGTGGCACGGCCCGGTCTCCTTCGTCCTCTGACGGCCTCAGACGGCCCGCCCTTTGCCCGGGCTTAGCCCGGCGCGTCCCGCGCGCGTCCTCGCGGGACGAGGGACCGAGCTCTCCTTTAAGCGCCTCCTGGCGCGTGGCTGTGAGGCGTCCTGCCCCTAGGGATGATGGGGATTGTGGTCCGACGGAGCCAAGCCCGGCCGACCAAGTCCGGTAGTCAAGAAAGCCCCCGGTAGGTTCTGAGCTGGAAGTAAAAGGGGCGGAGCTAAGCCCGGCCCGGGAGAGCAGGGACACCAAATTCTATCCGCCAGCAGGAAACAAACAGCACGCCCAGGTGTATTATCAAGTGTTGGGAAAGCCTTCCCGCCCTGCCAGGCCCTGTTCAGTAGGCTGGACCATCTCATGCTGGGGAAACCCCACCAGACCAAGTTAGTGTGTGGGAAACCCTGCATCCCCTTCCTGCGCGCAGCCCACTAAGCCAGTCTGGTGACGAACGAGTGGCCGATCACCCACACTTGGAATCCTGGCAAAATAATCGGATGCCATTTTCACACAATTATTTTAATACTTTTCCATGTTTGCAAAAACATTACATGTTATGCTGTTCATCTTCACTGCACACATATATACATGACGCCAAATCTGTCAATGTAATTCACTGCACACATAACTTTACAACTGCCCCTTGCCGCTGGGGGGAGGCATGACCCGCTTCCATTAACTGTCCCACTCAAGGACGAATGTAGCGCTTAAAGCAACGGGATTCCTAGCGTCCCACTTTCTTTATGCTTTCCTGCCCCATGCCCGCCTTAAACGCTGCAGTAGCCGCCCCAATCCTAAATGAGTGACTCGAATACTTCTTGCCAGGGCGGGAAAGCCCTGCACGCCCGAGGCAAGCACCCATGACCTTGTCCATTTGAAATTTAGAGAGAGGCACTTGATCCACATGTATCAGAATATAACCCGGGACCTTGGGGCAGATCGCCAAGTAATCTTTGACTCTAGCAACAGGGCAGTATCTGTGGTCGCCCAGTGGCATTAGCACTATGCCCCTCCCCATCCCAGCTTGGTCAGTTTTAGACCCCTGTGGTAAATAAAATTCCTTTACCGGGACTTAATTTGATACAGAAACATAATAAAATAGCTCAGTATAATAAGAGGCAGAATCCGTGGTATTAGAGGTTCGGAATGGGCTTTATTCCAATGATCGATTATAATCGGTTGCTCCAAGTTCCATCACCACGGGGGTTCAGGAAGTGAAGTACATACTTTATTGACAAGAAATGATTTTTATAGCACATACATTACAATGAAGCAAATGCAGTAGGCGTAACAATTGATAAGGAAAATGACGATTCATACGCGTAACCGAAAATGGGTGTAATAAGGAGTAAAAAGGAACATAATTGGTTATGATGTCACATATAGGTGGATCTATAAGATAATACTTGGCATAGATGCGCGCGCAGCAGCATGACGTGTAATTGACGTGCAACTAGGGGGTGAAGGGGACTTGACATTTAGCTCTACATGTGGAGACAAAAAGTCTGGGGGGTCAAGTCAACCTAATCCCAAATCATATCTAACATCCTATGTTTAAAGAACTATGTTATCCACAAAAGAAGGACTCTCGGACAGAATCTATTCTATACTGACTGTGCGTGCGTGTACAAGCGTCTAAGTGTCTACACTGAATGCGAGGGGGTAGGAATATTCCATGGTAACGGGGCTATGAATTACTTGCATGAGGACAGAGAAGCCGAGCCTTTGCTCAGTAGCTGGAAGAATGTTTACTTAAACTGCTAGACAGGAATGCATCGGCAAAGGAGTGAAGCAGATAATTCGAAGGTGAAATACAGTTCTTGGCAGAGAATAGGCTGATGTCAGACTTCGTGAGCCGCGCAGAGAATAAGACAAAGTTCATGGTCACAGATGCAGGCTCAGACTCGAGTTTTCAGAGGCAGAAGGCAAGAGGAGTTTGATGACAGAATCAGGGCCTACTTGCCTGGACTGTAAAATGGCATAAGTGAACCATACAAAGCCGGTGGCCTTTCATATTTAGGAATGGAGTATCCGGCCTATTCATGACGGATCTGACAGAGGACATGTTGACGGTGGACGCACATGTATTTGCGTCTTCATAACTGGAACTGGAGGGAACATACATGTACTTGTGACATGCACATAGAACCGTTGGGGTCCAAGATAGGGGACATAACTGGTCAGAAAAATCCATATTTCCACATTCCCTCCTTGTCCCCTACTTGCCCGTTAAGAGATATCAATCTTCATCAATCCATTGATCTGTTCATATAACATCATTTGTTCTTCTTTCTTCTTCCGTGACGAATGAAATCTTGGTGGTGGAATACACGATGTGGCACACAGACCACAAATCGCTGGTCCACATTGTAGACATAGACAGCAACTGAATAGTATGAGAAGGCCAATACCTAGGAAGGATAAAACTCTCCATCCCCAGGCTGATATCACACTCCAAAACCAACTGGACCAAGTCCAAGTGCCTGGGTTCTGGTGTATCTGGTTTACAATCTTATGAAGGCGAGTGATGGCTTTATATACAGATGGCGAATTTTCTGGTATGAATACGCAGCAGCTTGATCCGATGACCCTACAAGCTCCGCCCCTATCAGCTAGGATGACGTCAAGGACAAGACGATTTTGAAGCACAACAATCCGCATAGCAGACTGCTCTTCTGTTAAATTGCCTAAGGCGGAAATAGTCTCATTCACTACTGCTTCAAGGGTTCTAGTTAATCTACGTATCAGCTTACTATTAGTAACAGTACCTATATAGGGAAAGATGCCTTTATTAAAATCTACATACTTGTCCCATGCCGTCTCAGTATAATCGACAATTGGGAGATCTCTCCGCTCTCTATTGTGTACTAAATGAATATTTCTGTAATAATCAGGAGGAGCTAGGAAAACAGGTGGCAAAAAGAATGCAATGTAGCATGTACCATCCCAATCTAGAGGTAGACGCATATATGCAGTCTGACCACATATAAAGTAGGAGTGGCGATAAGCTCTAAATGAAGATTTGCCTTGATCACTGAATTCTATTATAGTAGTGCATTTACTATGGCCCATATGTATGGAACCAACCTTTCTTACACACAATTCACCCTTCGCTGGGAATACTGACATGGTGGGTAAAACTAGTTCAACTTCGGATTCGACATTTAGAATCATGAGATTAGGTGTAAAATTACCTAATCCATATACTTCATTTTCTAGATCAGTTCCTGTTCTTTTGGGGCGACCCTCCTTGTCAGGGTAACAGACCTTGAGTAAAACTAGGTTCAGGTTTCCCCATACCCAATGATCTTGGTAAACTGCTGTGTCTGAGTCTATGGAATTGATTAAACTAAACCATGCTCCACAGGAGCCATTATGTGTAAATGGATGTGGAAAGAAAGGCAGGACTCCTTCATAATTCTGATAGGGAGGGAGCCGACCACACACCCAACAATTGGTGGCATTACTAGTCTGATGGGAATGATGTAACATACTAATGAAAGTGTTATTGCGCAGCGCAAGTCTATAAGACAATTCATGCGGAGGTAAGTCACTAAAAGAATGTTCAGCAGTAACATTATAAACATGTCTAGAAATAGGGTAATATATGTGCAACAATATACTTGCAGTAATTATTAAAAGACTCAAGAAGAACAAGATTAATAATGTCACTATGCAGTGGCTACGCAGTGATTTACAATACGCCTGTCGTTTCAACATTTTCCGGGTGCTTTCTCTACTCAGGTCCAAGGGATACATGTCAGAGACAATTCAACCGCTTCACCTTGGAGAGGACTTAAACAATCAAATTGCTCGACTGGTTGGGCCTAAGCTTTAGTTTATAGTGTTCAGAGTTACTCTGTTCAACAAAAGGAAGTTTTGAGTCAATGGGTGAAGACACACGAGGTGGGCTGTTTACATCTGCAGGAAGTCCATGAAATTTCTTGATATGACTTGAATGAATCCAGCCTTTCCTGCCTTCAATCTTCACGGCTGTTCTTGTGGTCAGCAGGACCAACTTGGGTGACTTCCACCTGGGCTCCAGCTGAGTCTTTCGGTCGAAATTCCTCACAAGTACGAGGTCCCCCGGAACTACGTCATGGGGTTTCACCTCAGTGTTGTCGGGAAAGGCTGCAGCTACCTGTGAACGACAAGATTGTAGTGCAGACATCAAGGAAGCCAAGTAATCTGTCAGCATATTACAGTCAATATCAGTTATTTTGCGTGGTATGGGCGTCCCCCACATATTTGGTGGTCTGCCAAAGATCACCTCATACGGGGATAGCCCTGTTCGAGAGTGTGCTACCATTCTCATGTAAAAGAGTGCAACTGGTAACGCTACTACCCAGTCGACACCTTTCTCTCTGCATATTTTGGACAATCTGATTTTCAGTATCTGGTTATGTCTTTCTACGAGACCTGCTGCCTCGGGGTGTCGGACACAGTGGAATTTCCACTGATAACCTAACAGAAGTGAAACATGTTTCATTAATTCGGATGAGAACGGCTGGCCGTTATCTGAGTGGACAACACGTGGTAAACCGTATCGTGGGAAGAATTCTCGAACCAACTGTTTGGCAGTAGTCGGGGCAGTGTAATCTGAAACCGGGTATGCCTCTGTCCAACGGGACAGAGCGCAGACAACTACGAGAACATATTTGAATCCTCGACATCGTTCCATCTGGATATAGTCCATCTGGAGGGCTTCAAAAGGGTGATTAGGAGGATGAAATCCACCCTGTTCTACGGGAACGCTTTTTCCTGGGTTAAACTGACAACAGATCATACAGGTACGGACCTTTTGTTTGGCTGCTGCTCGTAAATGTTTATTGAACCAAATGTGTTGAATGCTGTCTAGCATAGCTTTTTCTCCGAGATGTGCTGGACTATGTATAGTGTTAATTATAACTTGGACCATTGAATCAGGAAGGAACCATACAGACTTTTCCTTCATCATCCATCCTTGGTCCGTTTGGATCCCTCCTAATTCAGTCCATTTCTTTATTTCGTCTGGTGTAGCATGTGTCTGTATGTCAATTACGTCAAGAGTAGGATCTTTAACTGTCATACAATGTGTCGGTGTCGGGACTATTGTCTTTGTCATGTCGGGGGTTTGAGTTTGAGCAGTCTGTTTTAGCTGTTCTGTCGGCTAGATCATTGCCTTGGGAAATGATATCAGTAACCTTCGTATGAGCCTTACATTTCATAATTGATATTGCAGTGGGTAGATGTATTGCATCTAATAAGGCATGAATGAGGGGTCCGTGCTGAATATGGGCACCGTGGGAAGTTAAATAACCTCTCTCTCGCCACAGCACGCCGAAGTCATGTACAACTCCGAATGCATAACGTGAATCAGTGTATATGTTGACTTTTTTATTCGTGGCTTGAATACAGGCTTGTGTCAGAGCGATGAGCTCTGCGGCTTGAGCTGACAAAGTATTTATACGATTAGTTTCAATGACTTCAGTATCTGTTGTGACTGCGTAAGCAGCCACTAACTCTCCTGTATTTGTTCTCATGCATGAACCATCTACATACAATGTCAGGTCTGGATCTGACAATGGGACATCGGTTAAGTCTTGTCTGGGTTTTGTCGTTATAGTAATAACTTCAATACAGTCATGAGCTAGTGGGTCTGTTCCGGTTACTGGCAAAAGTGTGGCAGGATTCAATGTGTTACAGCGTCTGATTTCTATATGTGGCTGAAACAATGTAAGTTCGTACCCTGTAAGTCGCGCTATAGTCAAGTGTTGTGTTTGCGTTCTATTTACAAGAACCTCTACTGCGTGTGGTACTTGAACTGTCAATGGATGTCCTAACACTATGGCATCGCTTTGTCTGATTGCTAAAGCTGTCGCTGCCACTGATTTCAGGCACGCAGGCAAAGCCTGGGCTACGGGATCTAGTGTACTAGAAAAATAAGCACATGGTTTGTGTGCTCCTGCTTGTTCCTGTGTGAGTACTGACAAGGCAGTACCTTCGCGTTCTGTAACAAAAAGTGTAAACTGTTTTCTGTAACATGGTGTTGCTAAGACAGGTGCTTGACATAAAGCTTTCTTTAGGCTTTCAAAAGCTTGTGTATGTTCCTGAGTCCAAGGGAGAACAGTCGATGTGGCTGCCTCCTGTGTTGTTAACTGAATGAGTGGTTTTGCTAGAAATGCGTACTGAGGGATCCACTGCCTGCAATATGACGTGAGGCCTATGAAAGCCCGCACCTCCTTTTGTGTCTTTGGTATTGGCATGTTAGCTATTAACTGAATGCGGTCGGGTGTGAGCTGCCTTCCCTCCTTGGACAGCGAGTGACCAAGATAAACAACTCGCTGTACACAGAATTGCAGCTTAGAAGGGGACACCTTGTGCCCCTTTTCGGCTAGAAATTGTAAAACTGTCAGTGATGCTTTTTCACATTCTGGTTCGCTTCTCGCGGTGATCAGCAGATCATCGACATATTGAAGTAGAGCAGTGTTAACTGGCATGTGGATACTGTCTAGTTCTCGTTTCAGTGCTTGGCTATAGATGCTGGGGCTTTCTGTAAATCCTTGAGGTGCGCGTGAGAATTTAAAGCTATGCCCATTTAAACTAAATCCGAACAAATATTGGCTTTCCGGATCTATTGGGACGCTGAAAAAGGTATTCTTGAGATCGATTACAGTAAAGAATGTCGCTTCGGAATCAATAGCTGTCAGTAATGACGAGATATCTGGGACCACAGGAAATTGTGGCACAATGCATTTGTTTAACTCGCGCAGATCAATAACCAATCGATATACTGGCGGGGCCTTTGGATCTGTTCGTTTAAGAATCGGAATTATCGGTGAATTACATACATTGGAGTCTGTTTCCACAAATACTCCTTGGGCAATGAGCTCGTCAATGATTTGCAGTAAAGCCACTACAGCATCTGGGGGTAACTTGTATTGTCGTATTCGTGGTAGTACCACTCCTGCCTTTAGTGTGACTCGATATGGTGTAATATTCATGCAACCAACATCAGTAGGGCCTTGTGCCCATAGATGTACAGGTAAAGTCTGCAGTCGGGGATCCATGTCTCTAGACACATAGTGCCCTTTAAAATCACGTAAAAACAACCTTACTCCTTCCGGAGAACAACATATTATGGCTCCTAGAGCTTTCAGTGTTTTTATTCCTAACAAGTTTTCTGGACATGATTTAGTAAGCAATAAATCTGTAGTTCGGGTCAGAGGTCCTATCGTAAGTGGAAGAGGCTGTGATACTTCATTAACAATAGGTTTTCCTGAAAAACCAAGGGAAATATTCTGAGAGCCTGAGAGGGGTGCCCCTGGAACTTCACTACGTTTTATAGTTGTTCGACTTGCCCCTGTATCGAGTAAAAATTTTCTATCTTGGCCTAATAATTCACTATGTACATAAGGTCCTTCTTGATCTACAGGAATCTCGATAAGGGGTAAGTCAACTTCCCTCTCTAGGCTAGTTCATGCGTATCGCTGATACTCAGGATATTCATACTGTGCGGTCTGATACATTTGTCGTGTTGTTGTCTGTGTGGCAGCAACAGGCAACGGTGGTGCAGCTGGCACAAACTGTATTGGCTGTTGTGCGGCTGGCATGGCCTGTGCATGCTGCGGAGCTCCTTGTTCATTCTGATCTTGTCTGAGTGGCCGTGGTCTTTCTTGTGTTTTACCTATGGCGATATTATGTTTTAAAACTGGACAATCGTGTACGTAATGACCTGGCTTTTTACAATAATTGCATGTCCCTTTTACAGGTCCTGCTGAATCGGAATGTGTCATACCCTTTTTATGTCCTTCAGCTGGAACTGTCTGGGAAACTAGCATTTTCATTTTCGTGTCTTTCATGCGTCTGTGTTCATGTTCTTGTTCCTCTCTAATTCTATTGTGATGGTACTGTAACATTTGTAACATTTGTGATGGAGTGTTACCTTGCCAGGTACTCTCGAATTTTAATACTCTATTCTTTACTTGGGGCAGGGCATTTTCTACTAATTTTGTTACAAACAGATGCGGGTATGAGTCGCTACTTGCTTTTATGCCACTATTTATACCAAAACATTTTTCGAATCGGGCATAGTAATCACTAGTGTCTTCATCTTGCTTCTGCTTACAGGCTGAAATTGTACCCCAATCTTCCTTTTTCGTAGTTAATAAACGTGGCAGTACCTGTACTAGTAAACCTGGTAGCGCTTTAGTTTTATCTCCAAGTCCTGCTCCTGCAGTTCGGGCCTTTTCTTCCGCTTCTAATACTGACCATTCTATCTTTTGGTCTCCTACCTCCCACTCTTTTTCCTTGAGTTTCTCATAAATGCCAGCAGGCATCAATACCTTTAATATTGTCATAATGTCGGGATAGGTATACTCTCCCATGAGTAACATGTCTTTAATTTCTCGGTGAAAACCCGCTGGATCTTTGTCATGACTGGGTACCACTTTCTTCATTTGTAACAATTCTATTTTCGATATGGGCGTATATACAAATACGCGCTTAAACTCGTTGTCCTCGCCTTTTATTGGGTGCACTTCTCGTAAGGGATTCTGTCTATCCATGTAATACGTGGTTCTTTCCTTGATGGGCAATGAGACATGCTCTGAGCATACAAAAAGAATATACTGCTTTCTTGGTTCTAGAATTTCTTTAATTAATTTAGTACCTGAACCTCTCCACTTATTCATAAGCAATTCAGTCAATATGTCAGGTAAGGGACCAGGGTCCGAATGCTGACTCCGATATAGTATAATGAGTTGTTGAATCATATAAATCCCAGCTAACCTCTGTTCATCTGGGGTGAGATTTAAAAATGTGCGTGCTACTGTATCATCACTATATTTTCCGGGACTGTCCACCCAATGGACAGCTGCCCTGGCTAAATCTTGTTCATCCATAGAATCGAGAAAATGATAACCCCTTCGTTCTCGGAGTAGTTTGTCGGCGGTTTGGAACGAATGCTCGTTAGACCTTATATTAATTATAGGTATTTGGAAATTCCTGTTATTATCTGGACATATCGGACGTATCGAGTCAGTAAGACATCTATTATTATTACAAGATCTTCCTCTACCTACATAGGCTATGGTGTCCGACTGTCTCGCGGGCAGTCCTGACCCTTCCTCCTCGCTTTGTTCGAACTCGTCTACCTCTAATCTTTCTTCGTGTAGGCGTTCTATTTCTTTACGGATCTTTCGGCACATGGCCATTATACAATTTTTCTTATCATGTCTACCTTCTGATATATTCTGGCTCCATCTGGTAAGAATTTGCATTGCTTCCGGGTCTACCCCCGGTCGATCTTGATTTCTGATCACACAATTTATGAGGAAACGTAACAGTTCCCCCTGTATCTCCACTTTCTGGTATTCCATAGCTCTGTTAATACATTCTGGATCTCGCCCTGTTTGGACAAAATGATATATTTTATCTAGATGCGCAGTCATTCCTGGTAACTTCCCTAAATACACTGCGGCTCGTCTGATACGCAATGATGCCAGGGTCATTTCGTCCTCTTTACCGGGCACAGGATCATATCTACAATCTATAAGGAGTTCCTTAAGCGTACGGGCACTTATGAGTTTGGGTGTACGTGAATGTGCTGACTCTTGAAAAGTAAGTTTATTTATTCTGGGTGGCGTAGAAAAAATATTGGTAGCACCTCCCGTAGCCCCATCTGGGGTGTCGGGTGTGAAAGGATTCGTTGAACGTGACACAGCAACTATAGGTGTGGACACAGCTATAGAAGTAGCTGTAGGAACAGATGCAGAAACAGATGTGCTTGCCGGAACTTGTGACTCGATCTGTTGCTGTAGGGATACGGGTACTGGATCTTGGCGTTGGACCTCCCTGGTATGCGGTCTATGTGGGGCGGAATTAGCATACTCGGGAGCTGCGTCATCTAAATATGAGGAAAGAAAAACATCTTCTGCGGTTCTAGGATGCCCCTTAGGATGTACCTTTATTGGAAATAATGGGGGTGGCAAGTCTTTCGGTATCTCTGGAGTAGCCTTAGGTAATCCTTCGGCTAGAAGGGGATACATACCATTCATAAGGGCATTTCTTTGTCTATCTACTTGTTCTGATTTCACTCGGATACCTTCCTCAATTAATAGATTTTCTCGAACTTTATTTAAACTCTCTTTATTCTTTTCTTCCTGTCGGAGTGCTTTTTCTGTGCGTCTATGAGATTCTTTACGCCATAACTCAACGGCGTCTTTCTGTGACTGTCTGACTTTCCTTTTCCATAACTCTTCCTCGACTTTCATGATGCACTCTGCATCCCAGGTCCCCGCTGCGGGCCACCTCTGACTTTCCGGTAATTCCTTGGTGTAGTCTACCCATAAATCAAGAAATAATATAGCGTCTAAGCCATGTTTGTGATACATGAAGTGCCCTGGAGTGTCCCTAGGAGGAATAGGGACGGCTTCTTCGAGTACCCCTTTTCTAGTAGTGATCTGTCTTAATTTCGAAAAGAGCGGCATATTGACAACTGATCCGATACTTAATCTTGAACACACTTAATACAAAAGCACAATAATGAACAACCATTCATACCACAATATGCAGGACGTTTAACACATTAAACATTAAACATTAAACATTTTTTTTTTTAACCTTTAAAATAACCAACAATGATGATCGTCTGCATAACTAATCACCAAGCATAATTCTTTGACAATAACTAGATACTTCGGAATACTTGATATACTGCTAAACAGTACATATACACTGCTAAAACAGTGCAGACCGGATTTGTGTACCCAAACCCGTCTTGACCGGCACAACCTATGTGCACGTCAGAAATGCCTCCCCAGTAATGGTACTCACCGGGTAGCTTCGGAAACGGAAGGCCTCGGCAACTGAACTTGGACCGGACTGGACTCGACTCGACTCGTCGGAAACTGGACTCGACTTCGAACTGGTGGGCCTCTGTATACCTCGGATCTTGCTCTCTCAGCTAGGCTCTGGTCGGGATACTTCGCGCTTCTCACCGCCTCGTCTGGGTGTTGATCGCAGCCTCAGTCGCCCCCGTTCGACCGGAGGGAGATACAGGAAATCCTGCTGGTACGCGTTATTGTCCGTCCAGCTGTGGCAGGAGACCGGGCCTGCAACTCACCGCCGGAGCGTGAGATGAGAAAGTGTCCCTGTTCGGGCGCCATTCTTGTGGTAAATAAAATTCCTTTACCGGGACTTAATTTGATACAGAAACATAATAAAATAGCTCAGTAAAATAAGAGGCAGAATCCGTGGTATTAGAGGTTCGGAATGGGCTTTATTCCAATGATCGATTATAATCGGTTGCTCCAAGTTCCATCACCACGGGGGTTCAGGAAGTGAAGTACATACTTTATTGACAAGAAATGATTTTTATAGCACATACATTACAATGAAGCAAATGCAGTAGGCGTAACAATTGATAAGGAAAATGACGATTCATACGCGTAACCGAAAATGGGTGTAATAAGGAGTAAAAAGGAACATAATTGGTTATGATGTCACATATAGGTGGATCTATAAGATAATACTTGGCATAGATGCGCGCGCAGCAGCATGACGTGTAATTGACGTGCAACTAGGGGGTGAAGGGGACTTGACATTTAGCTCTACATGTGGAGACAAAAAGTCTGGGGGGTCAAGTCAACCTAATCCCAAATCATATCTAACATCCTATGTTTAAAGAACTATGTTATCCACAAAAGAAGGACTCTCGGACAGAATCTATTCTATACTGACTGTGCGTGCGTGTACAAGCGTCTAAGTGTCTACACTGAATGCGAGGGGGTAGGAATATTCCATGGTAACGGGGCTATGAATTACTTGCATGAGGACAGAGAAGCCGAGCCTTTGCTCAGTAGCTGGAAGAATGTTTACTTAAACTGCTAGACAGGAATGCATCGGCTAAGGAGTGAAGCAGATAATTCGAAGGTGAAATACAGTTCTTGGCAGAGAATAGGCTGATGTCAGACTTCGTGAGCCGCGCAGAGAATAAGACAAAGTTCATGGTCACAGATGCAGGCTCAGACTCGAGTTTTCAGAGGCAGAAGGCAAGAGGAGTTTGATGACAGAATCAGGGCCTACTTGCCTGGACTGTAAAATGGCATAAGTGAACCATACAAAGCCGGTGGCCTTTCATATTTAGGAATGGAGTATCCGGCCTATTCATGGCGGATCTGACAGAGGACATGTTGACGGTGGACGCACATGTATTTGCGTCTTCATAACTGGAACTGGAGGGAACATACATGTACTTGTGACATGCACATAGAACCGTTGGGGTCCAAGATAGGGGACATAACTGGTCAGAAAAATCCATATTTCCACACCCCCTGAGGTGGATCACCAGCCTATCTGACACACTTACATCATGGCTGCCTAATGCGTCTCCTGACTGGTCGTTTTTTGCACTAGCCACCAGTTCGCTAGTTCGTAATGCCCCAAAGAACGCGAGGCAGAACGCAGGTGCGAAGAGTCGAGCCTCAAAATGCGAAATGGTAACCTGTTCTACTATGTCCAGCATAGCCTGGAATGTGTGGAACTCGATGGCGGCCCTGGTATCGGGGACTCTGACTTCTTCCCTGGCCCACCCTTTTAAAGCTGCAGAGATCAAGAAAGACTTAGTGGGATCTTGTTCTCCTCTCAATTTGGCGTCATGGGTTACAGCCGACAAATGACCCCGCACCCACGAGTGACTCTTCTCCTGCCTTTTTGCCCAGAGTACGAAGCCCTGCACCCGTTGCTCTAGGGGATGCGCAGCTTGGCCCAGTGTCAGTGAAATGTTATGAAAAGTTGATAGCTGATTTCTGTATCTTTTCCTGGTCCCTGGTGCGAGAGAATGTTCTCCCATCGTTCTTAGTTCCATTGCAGAAGTCCCCATAGCTGTGCAGGGAAAGGAGTCATCGTCGCTCTCGCTCGTTGCCAGGCCTCCCGGAAACGGAGCCACTGAAATCGAGCGAGAGCGTCAGCCCCTCAATGTGTCTTGCCCTAAACTCTACATTACAGCGCATGCAGGCCCTGATCAGCTCCCTTAACAGGCACAGAACCAGAGGGCATTTGGCTGTCTGCCCATTGATAGCTTGTACCACGCCATGTTGTCAGACCAGAATACCACCCTCCTGGCTGACAACGCCTCTGGCCACAGATGGAGTGCGATGACGATGGTAAACAGTTCTAGTACCGTTATTTTTGCTGTTATGTTCTTTCTGCGCCAAGCATTGGCCATTTTTGCGCGCACCATTCACAGTCCATTATAGCGCTAAAACCCTCCCTGCCTGATGCATCCGTGAAGAGACAAATATCTGGGCTACCAGCCCAGGGGAATCTCCAGATGACTGTACCATTGAAACTCAGCAGAAACTCATGCCACATGAGAAGGTCCTCCTTTAAACCCCTCGTTAATCTCACCATGTGATGCTTTTTTCGCACATTGGCTGTGGCCCTTGCTAGTCTCCTTGCGAAGACTCTGCCCGCTGGGACTACCCTGGCTGCAAAATTCAGCTTCCCCAAGAGGCTGTGAATGACACCCAGGGGGCTATGTCCTTGCCCAGGAGTGCCTGGATATCCAGCTGCAATGCCTGCCCCTTCTCAGCAGGGAGCCTGGACACGCCCTTGACCGTGTCCATCTCGATGCCCAGGAAAGTGAGGACCTGCGCCGGACCCTCGGTTTTTCCCGGAGCCAAAGGAACCCCCAAGCGCCCTGACAGCTCCTGAAAATGATGCAGTGCTAAGCTGCAGTCCTGGGTCCCTGCTTTCCCTATGAAGAGGAAATCGTCCAGATAATGCGTGACTCCACGTGTGTTGTAAGACCAGATGAGTGCCCACTGTAAGAAACTGCTAAACGCCTCAAAGTAAGCGCAGGAAACTGCGCAACCCATCGGCATGCACTTGTCATATTAAAATTGACTCTGCCACTTAAAGCCCAGCAGATGGTGACTCTCTGGGTGTACTGGGAGCAGGCGGAAAGCTGACTCTATGTCAGCTTTGGCAAGCCATGCCCCCTTCCCTGCTCTCCTGACCATGTCCACAGCCATGTCAAATGAACAGTTCGAAACGGAGCATGTTCCGTCCTCCAGCCAGTGATTCACTGAATTGCCTTCTGGGTAAGACAAGTGATGTATGAGGCGGAAGAAGCCGGGCTGTTTTTTGGGGACCGCCCCCAGGGGAGACACCAGGAAATTATACAGGGGGGGGAAGTAATGGCCCTGCCACCCTCCCCAAAGCCTTCTCCTTCATGATTTTTTTGTGCACCACATGCGGAAGTTCCCTGGTTGACTTCAGGTTTTCTGCGTCCCAGCCAACTAGGGGCCCCTGTTATGGAATCCTGAAACCATCTATGAAACCCTCAGCCAAAATCTTGATGTCCTTTGTGTTGGGGTACGCCCTGAGCAAGGGATGAGGGTGTCAATGCAAATTGGTGAGGGTTCCTTTACTGCGGAAACCTTAAAATGAGTAATGGCAGACGCTGGGGGGGGGGACCTGGGCCATCGGATATGAGAGGGACTGGAGGCAGTAGGGTGGGAAGGGAGGGGACTGCTCTGTCTGTCTTGCTACTTGTCTGGCTTTCTGGCAGCTGGCTTGTTGTTGCAGGACACTGCCGGATGACCGGCACCACACTTGCTGCAAATGTGTCCAAACTTGCAGGCCTTTCCCCATGAGCAAGACCCTGCGTTGTACAATCTGCAAGAGTTTGCTTGCCCCCCCTTACCTGATGGCCGCCCCCCTGGCCTCCACGAAAGGACTGTTTGAAAGGACATTTCGCCACTTGCTTCTGACCCTTGCAATTTACCTCCCCTTCTGATTCTTTGAGGTCCCCTTGATGTCCGCCATAAATTTCCCCATGTGCTCCACCCAGAGCTAGATTTCTTTTTGGTCCCAGCTCAGGTCTGGACACATCGCCATCCTCTTGCGGAATTCGCGATCGTAGTTATACCACCTGATCCCCCCTGTTTTTTCCGCCTCATCATGGATTACGCGAGAATACTGCCACATTGCGGGCGCCTGTTCTGGGAATTTCTCAGAAACCACTGCTGCCAATATCGTGAAGGCATCACCCCAGTTCTTAATTGTCTTTTCGGGCCGAGTCTGAAATTTCACCTTTTTATCTTCGTCCTTCCCCCCTATTTTCCTAGTATGTTGACCCTCTACCCCGTGCATCAGAAGGGTAAAGATGTCCACAAATTCCCTTCTCCAGATCTCTTCCTTAGCCACCAACGGTACTTCCCAAGCCAGAGAGCAGTGTCCCGATTTCAGCGGTGCTACTGTGACTAGCGGCAGAGCTGTCACTGTGTCTATCTTGTCTGCCACTGCCGGTACTGCGGGCTTGGGAGCGTCTGAGGGTTTTCCCGATGGCGGGGCAGCTTTGTCTGTCAGACTGGGGATGGGGGAGGGAGGGACTGTGAGATGGGTGTAGCCGTTGGAGGTGCGCTCGTTGTTGCATTGCCGCTCGCGGCTGCGGTCTCCCTATTGTTGCGCTCTATTGCCGTTTGCGCAGCGTAACCTTGTTGTGACCCTGCTGTCACTACGGCGGCTGCTGAGCCTGGTACTTCCTGAGCACCTGCGTGTCCAGCAACTTCTCCCCACACTCGCACAATAGATGGTGTACTCTCCCCCCTCGGACCCTCGGCCACTGGCGTGGGTGTCTGTACTGTATTCACAAAACGTAAATTAAAGTCGTCCAAGATGCTCAACATAGAGTCCATCATCTTACCGAATTAATCAGATTTCGTGTTGTTGACTGTGATCGGAGGTGGCGGGCTGGCCGGGATGACCGCTGGCACTGCTGCACGTGTGGGGGAAATCACCCTGACTCTCTGGACAGGCGGCTCTGCTGGAAAATCCTTGTTCGTCGGCCGGCGGGCACGCTTCGACCTCCCGGGTGCTGCCTCACCTGGCATTGCTGTAGCCGCAGCAGGTACACCCTCAACTACACCAGAGTCTGCTTGTTCTCGGGTGTCAAGCATCTCTTTGGCCCAGGAGACTCCTCTGGCCTTGGCCATTTCCCAAAAGTCTGCCCAGATAGCTTCCTGCGACGTGCTGGGCTGCGGCTCTTCCACTGTGGTGGTTTGGGAAAACAGGAGGGGAGGGGATCCCTGGCTATCCATGCCTCTGCTTCGTAGTGACGAAAACTCTACTCGGGTCCTGCAGAGACAAAGGATCATGAATATCTGACCCCCTGGGACTTAGTGCTGACCTGCGGGTTGAAACCTCCCCCGCCACGGCTCTGTTTATCAGAGTCCCACCCCCTCACACTCACCCTTACTTACTTCAATCTTTGACACCTGGCTCACCCTAGCCTGTCGACACGTCCACTGTAGTTTCCGTCCGTCCGTTAATGGTTGACCTTGTTGGGTGGGCGGGGTGCGATGTCCGTGTTTGCCGGCAAGTGAGGGGGGGTGGCTTCTCTATGCTGTAAATAAAACAACGGTTAAGTGCTTATCCGGTTTACCAGTCATTACCTGGAGGCAATGTGACTGTGGAGGGTCTTGGTGATCATGGGTAAAAGGGTGAGGGGGGCATTGTAAACGAGGGGTGTACACTTGTTTTACCTCAAACAATTCTGCTGTGACTTGCTCCTGGCTGGAGCGACCACCTAGCAATTGTCTGTTCTCCTTTCCTGGAAAGAACAACGATTAGTTCAAAAACCCTCAAAGCTGCTTGGTTTCACGCCAGCCCTTCCTCCCCCGCCACTGCGGAGTCCCGCCTCAACAACTTACTGATTCAGACGTTAGTGTGGCCTCCTGATCGTCCTCCTGGTTGTAGTGTGCGAACTGACAGTGAACCTTGGTGATAAAAATTGACAATCATTAAGTCACCTCTCGGTATTCGCCCCGAGTCGTTCCCACCCGGGCTTACGGGGGGGTGCTCCTTGATGTTGATAACACCACGGGTAAGCGTTTATGGCATGGTCCCTCGACCGGAGGAATTGGGAGGGGTTGCTGACAGCGGGTGAGGGGGATGGTAAGGGGCAGGAGGGGAGGTGGGTTAGTGGCGTGATAATATTTACCTCCAAGCATCTGCCGTGACTTTTCGTGCCTGAACGACCATGTAAAAAGCGGTGGTTCCACTGCCTGAAAAGAAGAACAATTAGCACGGAAGATTCCACGGTGGCTTGTTATCCCGCCACCCCCCAACCCTGCCCACCCACAGACGCAACTGGGCCCGTCCTCAACACTCACTGATTCTGCTGGTTACACAGGCCGGAGGCCTCCGGCCGTCTTCCCGCTCGTCTCTTTGGCGATTTATCCGTACCTTGGTGATAGAATGACAATGGTTATATCCCCTATAAAGGGGACACCACCCACCCAATGCATCCCCCCCTTTCTAGCGCCCCTTGGCTTAATTCTGCACCATGCCCCCGATCAATTCATGGTACCCCCCCTCCCAACAGGCACACACCACGTTGCTCGTCACCCCTGAATACCTCTGTGCATCTGCTGTCCTGTCTTGCTGCTTGCCTTGCCTTCGGCTGAGGGCCTGCACTTGCCGCCTTAACGAAATTCTGAGGGTAGCAAAGACAGTATTTGTTATTATACATTAGCAGCATCCTGGACAGCTCCCATCATCATACACCTACAAAACAGCACCACAGCAACGTGTTTGAACATACATTCAGGAGGTGGGGGCACGAGACCACCATAGGCCGCCGTGTGCACACACCTGGTTTGCAGGGGTGGGGGGAGATGATGGAGCGCTGCCTACTCAAAATATTCGCTAGAAACGTGAGGTATCGCCAATCGGCCCACCCCGCTTGTCTTGTACCAATACCACGTGTTTACTCTCCGAAATAACCCTTAACGTCGTATCCAGTATGTGTTATCATTGCTGCAGCACAAAGGCAGGCAAAATTCACTGCAATCGTTATCTGCACCCCTTTACTGAAGGCAATTTTGTTTTTTTTATATAAAAATTGCCAAGAGCGCCAAACTAGCAGGAGTGACCTAAAATGTAGTGTGGAGTGCGGGCAGTTTATTACACAGGGCCACGGTCATGGGTGTCCACAGTGATGTACCTAGTATGTAAGTACCTTGTTCTTGCGTTGCAGGGGACTACTGTTATAGTGTAAAATTACATCACTTAATCTGCAAAACTGCAGTACAGCAACTCATGATCGCCCCGCTAGTACACCAATATCGCGATTTTTTCAAGACCACCACTTGCATCACCGATGGGCACATACCTTCATTTTGTTGGGCACAGGGAGATTCAGTGATTTGCCCAATATCACGGATGTAGCACCACCTTGCCGAGACTCGAACCCTGTGCCCAACCTAGGTTTGGACCGCTCCAACCCTTCTATTCCCGTGTGGTGCGCGCCAGAGTACACAGGCCTGGGGACGACGATGGGACGACACACCACCAACGGCGTGAAGGGCTGCAAAGAGGATCCAAAACGGAGGGGAGAGGCCTAAATACCCCTCCCCATCCCCTGGCGCACCGAACATGACGTGTCTGAGCGCCATGTAAGGGGACTCCTCCTGGAGTCCCGCAGGAGAGTGGGGTGGGGTGGGGGAGAGCCCAAATGCAACTAAGGGTGGCCGCCCTCAGGGGTGGCCCCCTGCGGGGGCCGAGGGCAGCCGCAGAGCCTGGTGACGGACAAGCAGATGGCGTTACAACAAACAAATGATGGACGGAATGCTGACAATGCAGACATTCTCCCCCAGTCAAGAGATCTGGGTTAAATCCATCGTTCTTTTGCCCACTACGCCACCCCAGTTCAGACATGGCTATATGCAAATCAGTCTTGACCCTGTGCCTCATGGGAACAGTCCAGCCCGAACTGCCAAGCCATGTCTTCCCTGGACCGGAATCAAGCATCCTAGGACCGGTTTCTGGCTATCAGCCGTCATCAGCCAGGATAGCTTGACTCCAGTGGCGTAGTGAGCAAGGGACCCACGTCTGGGCATACCCATCCCACTTAGGGCGAAAAGCGTTACAACAAACAAATGATGGACGGAATGCTGACAATGCAGACATTCTCCCCCAGTCAAGAGATCTGGGTTAAATCCATCGTTCTTTTGCCCACTACGCCACCCCAGTTCAGACATGGCTATATGCAAATCAGTCTTGACCCTGTGCCTCATGGGAACAGTCCAGCCCGAACTGCCAAGCCATGTCTTCCCTGGACCGGAATCAAGCATCCTAGGACCGGTTTCTGGCTATCAGCCGTCATCAGCCAGGATAGCTTGACTCCAGTGGCGTAGTGAGCAAGGGACCCACGTCTGGGCATACCCATCCCACTTAGGGCGAAAAGCGTTACAACAAACAAATGATGGACGGAATGCTGACAATGCAGACATTCTCCCCCAGTCAAGAGATCTGGGTTAAATCCATCGTTCTTTTGCCCACTACGCCACCCCAGTTCAGACATGGCTATATGCAAATCAGTCTTGACCCTGTGCCTCATGGGAACAGTCCAGCCCGAACTGCCAAGCCATGTCTTCCCTGGACCGGAATGTATGACATTGTTCTGCATTCTGTCCATCAATTGTTGTTTTTGCATTTGTCACCCCGAGTGGGAAGGGTATGCTCAGACGTGAGTCCCTTGCTTTCCATGCCACTGGAATCAGGCTATCCTGGCTGACGAGGGCTGAAAGCCCGAAACCGGTCCTAGGATGCTTGTTTCCAGTCCAGGGAGGACCTGGCTTGGCAGTTCGGGCTGGACTGTTCCCATGGGGCACAGGGTCAAGACTGATTTGCATATGGCTGGGTTCAAACTGGAATGGCATGGTGAGCAAAAAAACGATGGATTTAGGCCCAGATCTCTGTACTGGGGTGAATGTATGACATTGTTCTGCATTCTGTCCATCAATTGTTGTTTTTGCATTTGTCACCCAGAGTGGGAAGGGTATGCTCAGACGTGAGTCCCTTGCTTTCCATGCCACTGGAATCAGGCTATCCTAGCTGACGAGGGCTGAAAGCCCGAAACCGGTCCTAGGATGCTTGTTTCCAGTCCAGGGAGGACCTGGCTTGGCAGTTCGGGCTGGACTGTTCCCATGGGGCACAGGGTCAAGACTGATTTGCATATGGCTGGGTTCAAACTGGAATGGCATGGTGAGCAAAAAAACGATGGATTTAGGCCCAGATCTCTGTACTGGGGTGAATGTATGACATTGTTCTGCATTCTGTCCATCAATTGTTGTTTTTGCATTGGACAAGCAGATGGGACACCGGGAGCAGCTTGCAAGTTAGGTTTTTTGTTCCCTCTAAAAAGATCGCCACAACCATGATGACCTCTCTCTGACTGAGCTCTGTGACCCTGAGGTGAAGACCTGAGGACAGGCACGGTTGGGAGGCCAAGACAAAACAACTGCCCACTGGCGCAACGGAGTGAGTGTTTGGCTTTTTGGAGTTGTAGGCCCTTGGAGGATGACTGCTGCCTGGCTGACTCGGCCCTAACGAGCCTCAGCGCGAAGTACGACTTGGTGAAGGGGAGGGAGGCCGAGTTATTATAAATGCTTTGGTTTATAAGAACAGCCTGCATTTCTTATTTCGGCCGTCGAAGTCCGGTATAGGGACATACCATGGCAGTAGGAGAAACCAGCGGCTGGCCACCACCAGTGGGTGTAAACACAGAGGAGGCAACACCTGCAACTTGAGCTAAGAGAGGCCGGTACCAGCTGCCACGCTACAGAAAAGGCACGCGTGACGCCATGTGCTCTGCAGAGACAGACATGGGGTGAACAACACTACAAGACACGGCATAGTATGTGCACTGTCGAAAGAGAAAAACGCAGGCTGTGCACAAGGCAAAACAGAGGTGCGAGAGAAGAAAAACAAGCATTGGTATAGCCAATAGTTCTCGCTTTTGGGACCTTATAAGTATTTAGTTATGCAGCACAATATCCTTAGTGCAACAACATCAACTGTTGCATGGCTACACACTTGTAAGGTCCCAAAAGCGAGACCTATTGGCTATGCCAATGCTTGTTTTAAAAGGGTCATAGATAGGCTATTAAATTCATGGCCTAATGCCATCCTAGCCTATGCTACTATACAATTGCTTTGCTATAATACTGTGGGACTCCCGCTTCGATGAAGGGGATGATTCAAGCATGTGAATCTATGAAAGATCCAGTACTGGAGAACGATGTTAGCAACATAGATATTTTTGTAAACGATACTAAAATATTTTTTACTTTGATATTACTTACCTTAGAAAATCAATACTTTTGCCAATGATATGCCTGCATCACAATATTAAAAACTCGATATTTATGCATCTCGGTATTTTTTACTCAATATTTAGTCCGAACACTGTGGTTCAGTGCTTGTGTGTTATGGCAATGTGGCGTTTATTTTTCATGTGCTTTGATTTCCTGATGAAATGATACCTTTGCTCATACCTCAGTAAGACTGCAGCTTCAGTAATTTAATATGCAAAAATAATGAAGAAAAACCCTTCATTTTTTGGCTGTTAGTTAGAAGACTTTCCTATTTTACTCAAGATGCTGTTTGATTCTTTCCCAATTTTACTGCCCATTTCGGATTTGGATTAATTTCTGACTTTTACATACTCTGTATAACTCTGCATTTGACAGCCTTCATGGTACCGACCCTCTAACTCTTTTTTTTTTAAATTCGGTTATTAAACCTCTTTAAATTCTCATTGATCTAGAACTCAGTTATAGGTTTGTCCCATTAAATAATAAATTATATTTCTGAAGTGTGATGCTTTAGAGATGCCTTTAAAGCAGGGACACATTGCCTCAGAAACTGAGATATAACGCCGTCTCTGATAAAGTGAAATGTGTGAAATCTGACTGAGGTCTGTCCATTTTGGGGTTCCATTTCGCTCCCATGCAAACTTTCATAATACTTGATGTAACCTTCTTGCAAAATGGCAATCATAGAAGTGCGCCATAACTTTCCTGTTGCTTGAATATTCCCCCAGTATTTAGATGACTTGAAGGCAGCTCCATTTTCTTCCAGGCCAGCTTTGGTTGTACTGTTCAGCGGATGTGGATGCTTTGTAAGGCTGCCCGGGGGGGGTTGCGCAGCGGCCCGCCCCTTGAGGGCGGCCGCCTTAGTGCCACAGGAAGGCACAGGGGTGGGAGGTCGTGTCCCTGGGCTTGACCTAGGGAGACCCCAGTCAGGTAGCTGCTTCCGGCGGGGAGGAGCCAAGGGGGGGGGTACATATTCGGTCCCCGCCCCCTCCTCGCCCTCTTGTCCGCTCGTTTGCCTTGCCGGTCGTCCGAGTCCCTCGCCGCCGTCTGCGTTGGGGACAGCGAGGTTAGTGTGAATTGTATCGCGCCAAGCGCCTGGATGACGTACTCCGGCGCTGCGCTGTGGCACCGGGTTGCACGAGTGGATGTGGCACTTCAGCTTGGCCTGCCGACTTCGGTGCGGGGACCAGTGTTAGCACATCGGTGAGTCTGTTGCGACTAGTGTAGCACCCCCTACAAATGAATTTGTCTCGCGCTGCTCGGGTCATAATGCGAATGGGGGTAGCTCAGTTGGTAGAGCTCTTCGATTGCGTGTGGAAGGCCCCGGCAGGGCCAGATTTAAGGCATCGCAGCGAGTCCTGGCTTCTTGGGGGCTCCGAGTTTGTAAGTTAGTATTCCTTTTGAAGCACCGGATGCTGCGTTTCTTTCTTTCCGCGGCAATTAGCAAGCCTCACATAATTGTCAAGATTACTGGTGTGATTAATTATCTTCCTGGAGAGCGAGCAGGATTTTGGATAGTTGGGGGGTTTGACTTCTGTGAAGTTCGGGCAGAGGGTTAATACGCCTACTGCAAAGAACGTGTGCCAAGTATATAACAGAGTGCGTATGATGTAAATAGGTCAGCTGGTTACTATTTGCAAAGGAGGCCTCTTTTTGTTACTCGCAATTTATATTAGTCCTAATACTCAACAGTGAGCTACACACGTTCGTATAGAACTGCAGATACACCGCAAGCGTACATTATTTGAACATTGATTAAGGTTGCAAATGGGTGCGCCCATTTTAAAAAAGGTGACCCCCCCCCCCCCCACGCCAAGAAGCGGCGATGGCGCAGGATTGTCAAGGGCTCTGAGCGCTGGAGGGGGAGTGTGAGTGTAGGCCCATTGAGCGCGGGTGCTACATCGGTGCAGGTTCGAGTGCTTTTGTTGTAGGCCCCTTGCGTAGTTAGCAGTGGCACCATTGGGAATAACCCGCGCTGCCCTGACGCCGTTGCTAGCAGCGGCTGTGTCTGCGCAAACATGCCTGTGAGTAACCGCGTGAGCCGGGATCTTACTGAGATGGCGCCAGAAGGGCTCCTGGGCCTTGCACTTTTATGGAAGTGACCGGGGGTCAAGTTTGAGAGTGGAAGAAGCGTTCGGAGGACTATAGGAGAGAAGGGGCAGGACTGCGGCAGTCAATGAGTAGGCCTCTATCCGCCCTGTGTTCTTTAGTTCATCTCTGGGGTGTCATTATCCTTAACGATCCGCACCGGGCTGTCCAGCAGACTGCTTTTCTTGCTGGTCTGTTTTAGATCCGGGTAGTGTGCACGGCTGTTGCAAGCTCATGTGATGGACTCCGATGTCCATCGTAGGTAGTGTTTATGAACGAGAGCGTTCACTAGTCTTGTAGAAGTGTGCCATATTGACATCGTCCCTATATCTTAAGGTGGAATATGCATGTGTCCTACATATTCGGGGGCTCTACAAATTGGTTTGCACACGGCAGGCGGAGAATGACACAGGGCCGCCCTTATAATTGTAATTGTTTGGAACGCGATAGCGTGTGGATGTTGTCACAATCCTTATGTGAATCTCCTGAAATTAGTTATTTAGGCATATTGTTTTGAGGTGGGGCGGCCTGTTGCGCACGTGGAGCGTGGTCTCTGGGTGGCGGGCCGTGAGCAGCGCTGGCGGTCCCACACATCCGGGTGCCAGGGCCCTCCCGCGCGGGGGTGGTAGTGGATAACGACCTGAACGCGGGTTACCACCCGGGGGGGGGGGGCGGCCCCCGAGGCAGGGCTCTGCTGGGTTAGCGTGGGGCTCCACTCGCACTCCACTTTTGGTTCGTATTCAGACAATCCATGCCTACCACTTACGCTGGGGTGAGTCGCATTGTATGGGGCCGGCTAGTAGTGGAGGACTTTTTGTTCCTCAGCCTATACAAGGCTAGAGTTGTAAATGCTCAAAAAACCCATAAGAAAAAGAAGACCTCTGATGTAATATACAAGATTATTCCGTATCGAAGCCCCTTTTTTGTACAGGAGGGTGTGGTGCCCCTGAAATGTGCCCTCTCGAATGATGTCTCGTCTGCACTGGAGTATGGTTAATAGTATAATTCCCTGTGTTATTAAGGTTATTGGTCCAAAGTGAAACCATATTGCTAAGCCGGAGGTTAGGAGAAGGGCTGCATTGGCTCCTGTGAGGGGTCAAGGGCTGGGGTCTACTATATGATAGGCGTGTGCTTGGTGTGCCATTAGACGTTTTCTTGTAAATAGAGGCTTAATAGAAGGACGAAGACGTAAGCCTGGATTATGGCCACTGCAATTTCTAGGAGTGTTAGCAAGAACAGGACAATTATTGTAATACAGAGATGGCTGGCATTAGGAGCATCGGGGCCAAAACGGCTGTGGAGATTAAGTGAATAAGCAATTGGCCTGCTGTTAGGTAGGGCGGTGCACCGGGGCCCAGCGCACCAAGTGCTTGTCTTGGGGGGTGCCGGGTTTGGAAGTTTATTTCGCTTCTTGAAGCACCGGATGCTCCGTTCACCCCCGCGGCGATTCCAGGCCTCACATAAATATCAGGACAAGGCGTGTGATTCTTTCTTCCTGGAGAGCGAGCAGGATTTGTATAGTTGAGGTTGACTTCGGTGAAGTTCGTGCAGAGGGTTAATTTGCCTGCTGCATAGAACGTGTGCCAAGTAGATTACAGAGTGCGTATGATGTAAATAGGTCAGCAGGTCACTGTTTTCAAAAGAGGCATCCTTTGGTTATTTGCAAAGCATACATTATTAGAACATTGATTATTGTGGCAAAACAGGTAATTGGGACAGAACGCGACTCTGAGCATGTGATTTTCTGCACTAAACATCCTTTAACTATATTGCCTACCAGTAGGGATGACATGAGACTCATACACCTTGAGTCCTTTGGCTTAGGTAACATTTGTGATACACCGATTCACACGCATATGAATTATTGGCTCTGCGTAATGTGTGTGCGATGCAAAGTGTTCGGACACTCTACAAGGGTAGGAGTGTCGCTATATACTAATTCAATGCAGCTGAGTGTGGTTAGGGAGACGTGGTCACTGTTAAAGGGGGCTAGTGAGAGAATGCGTGGTGAAGGTGGCGTTGGGGGTGCCAACAAACATGGTTGCACAAGGCGCCACCAACACCTAGGCCGGTCCCGGGTTTTACCCCCGGCACCTCCAGTTCTATCCGGTTGAGGGGGGGACCTCGCCTGGCTTGGGCGCCCCTCCTGTCCGCGTGCCTTGCAGTCCAGGTGCCGGGGCTCGCCATGAGCGCATTTCATCCATATATCCAGCAGCTTTGTGTGCGTGGATGCGTGCACCAGTTATGGATAATTTTAATCAGTCTAAGCAGCCTGGGCTGTGGAAACGTGCTAGCGCTGGACGCGGGTTTCTGAGCAGCGGCCCGTGCACAGGCACACATTCATTTACAAATTAAAAACTGGTGAATAGCGAAAACAGTCCAGGAGCTTGGCTTTTGCCTGGTCTCAGCGCGGTTTCTCCTGCGGTCGGGACTATGCAGTGATAAAGTGTAGTTTGGTAGACTGTTGTAATAGAGATGCAACTTCTAAGTGACTGATTAGGATTTACAGTCTCATATGTATGGCTAGGGGTATCATGTTTGGTATGTGCAGCAATATTAGGCAGGGGCCTGCATCTTAAGCAACAGTCAGCGCTCTAAGCTAACGTTGCAACTTTATTCACTAGCCCAGTTGCTGCTGATTTCTTAGGCAACTAACTACCAGTGACTAAGCCTACACCCCTGACGTGCCGGGGATGTCTTGCTGGATCTTATATCGGCATGCAATGACAGAAACAGCAAATCACCAGTCGAGAGGGGCGTCACCTAGGCACAGAATAGCTTCCTCAAGCACAGGGGGACCCGGGTGCAGGTACTCAGGGTGTCACCAGGGACAGGTTTACATGATGTTTTATGGTTGCAGCGACACAAGAGGGGACTCCGGGTGCATCACTCGGGTGTGGTCACGGGGTGCAAGCACGCACAAGTTGCCTCGGCCTGCAAAGCACGCTTCCGGGGTGAGGACCGGATTTGCCCTGGGGGAGGCCTTGGGTGTTCAGCACAGCTACCGACTCGGTTGGCTACACTAGTCATTAATTTGTGTTCCCGATTTCCCTTATATTGAGCATGGGGAGCGGGTGCAACATGCTCCTGTCTGGCTATGTTTCGCGGTCTTGGAACGATTTGAGGTGTGGTGTCCTCCGGGCTGCCGCATGCGTGTCTCCTCGCAGTCGGCGGTCAAAGCGACATTAGATATGGTGTTGATGTTTTCTGTCATCTTGCGGCCTATCTCAGACTATGCGTGGGGGTGTGCGTTTCATATATGTGCAGGGTCATCCGCGGGGGTAGAGCTTTAGGCGCTGGTTGTCTTTCCATCGGGTCGGTTTGATGCGGGTTGGTGGTTTTTTGGGCACAGCCACGTGGTGGTGCTTTGTGTTTGACCGGGGTTAGCCTTCCTTTAATCCCCCCGCTTGTCACGCACGGTTGTAAGACGGGGGGGGGGCAACTAGCCCTTTGCTGATTGAGTTGTTACTACGGTTATTCGTATCAGACACATCAGGCGATCGTTGCACCCTACAATAGGTACTCTAGGCCGCGGTCCTCCACGACACACATCTCCAGATAGGACGGCCCCTTCCCCCCCCTCCAATTCCTGGAGCAATAGGGGTCCGCGAGCTCCCACGTCATTTGGTAGGAGGATTTCGTAGAGTCTTGGGGTAGGTCACAGGCTGCTTCCTCTCGCTGTGTTTGTTCTGCTAGGTGTGGTCGGGCCAAGTGACGGAGGAGAGCAACCATCGCGTGGTATATCTGGGCAGGAAGGAACAGGCAAGATTGTAGCATAGGCAGATAGTGGTACTTATCGGGGACTGGATGGTGGTCTCAATGGCATGCCGCCATGCTAGGGGACCATGTACCTAGGTCACGTGCATCAGGCAGTGACAGGTGAACTGGGACCATGTGTACTAGAATATACAGGAGTGGTTCCCACCACGGTCGGTCAGATGGGAAGTTGTCATCTTGATTCTCACTGGATACCCTCACTCCATCACGCCTATTGTAAGCTGAGGATGCCTGTTGACGCTGTTAGACCTGCTATTAGTTAGTACACCCACTGTTGTGCCTTGGCCCGGTTTGTCTCGCATCAGGGCCAGTTTGGGGGTACCGGCGAGTTGTTTGCTCCACGGCTGAAGCGGGCGCTGCTAGAACAGGGCAAGATTGATGAGGCCAGGAAGCATGCCAAAGGTCTTTTCGGCACTGGCAGAATGGTGCAGGCTGCGAAGTAGTGCCATTACAGAACATGGATTTGTCAACATTCAGCTAGGAATGATTAGCAGCAGGAAGGTATTAAACCATGGTGAGCAATTGGTTTTGGGTTCGTGCTCAACAGGAGCAAGGGATTTGCTTTCTGTCCCATCAGGGTCAGGGACCGTCTATAGCACCAGGTACTGTAATGCTGACATCTTCACCCTGGGCTGGGGGGTCAATGCCTTCCAACTTTACAGCCAGACTCATAGCAGGCAAAGGCATACTTGCGATGGTGCAATAGGCACTCAGCAGTCGAGTTAGATGGGTCATCATACCCCGGTATGACGCAGTGATGAAACCTAGGTTGTGGCTACACACGACCAGGCACTCGAGGGCAGCTGGGGCGGGGGTGTGTCAGTGCCAAGAGGGTGCGGGTTGCCTGAGTAGGGCTGCCGGCTTGGCGGGAGCACTACTCGGATCGCCACAAGGGCACGTTTGTTTCATAGAAAGTTGAATTGTTACTTTTATGGCATGGTGCCAGTTGCTTTAGTTATGCGCATGTTTCTTGGCAGCGTCAGAAACATTCAGAACTCAATGCTGGTGGTTAGCTTGTTGTCAGGCTGTTCAGAGGTATTTTAGCTCGGCATGGCCAAGCATGGATTATAGGCCGGTGGTCTGCCCTGGGATTCGTGTTAACAGGCAGGTGAGGCAGCAGAACTTGGAGGGGCTTGGGTTTGGCCTCGGGGTTCTAGGGCGGAGCCTGGTTGCTCACTTAGTAGCACGCCCTTGAGTTAGACGAAACAGGTACCTTGATGCGAGCATCAGTACCGGGTAACTTCTCCCCCCTCCAGCACTGGCTGGCAGCTATGCAGGTGGCCTTCCAACAGGGCCATGGTCCATATGATTAAGGGAAGCACCAGGGTAACACTTTGGGCTACAATCTGCAGGAGAACAATTTGGCTTTCCCAGTATTCAAATAGAGAAGCATTTTACACGTGGTTCTCCTCTGTGGTCACTCTGTCCTGTCTCTCCCTGGTATAATAGCAGAATTTTGGGAGGGCAAGGCTTCACTTTGGGTGGTGACTGATGGAATACGATGGGCGTACTCCAACGGAGTGAAAGAGGAAGGAAGGTAGGCTTGTCAACCCTCACCTCCTCCCGCATGGGCTCTGCCAGGCAGGAGTGGGCGGAGCCTGGTTGCTCACTTAGTAGCCCGTCCTTGAGTTCGACGAAACAGGTACCATGGATGCGAGTATCGGTACCGGGTAACGTATCCTGCCCTCCAGCACTGGCTGGCAGCTATGCAGGTTGTGGAAGTGGCCTTCCTCGGGGGCGATATGTCCACATGATTGAGGGAAACCCCAGGGTAATGCTTTTGGGCTACCAATTAGCAGGAGAACAATTGGCGTACCCAGTATCCAAGATAGTGAAGAATTTTACACGTTGGTCCTCCTCTGTTGTCACTCAGTCCTGTCTCTCCCTGGTATACTAGCAAAAGTTTGGGAGGGCAAGGCTTCTCATTTGGTGGTGACTCTTGGAATGCGATGGACATACTCCAACTGAGTGAAGGAGGAGGTAAGGCGGGCTTGTCAACTCTTACCCCTCCCGCATTGGCACTGTCAGGCACGAGTGTCTTGTCAAGGGGATTGTGCTTCAACCATTCAAAGGCTACATTGGACCAACGCCTAGTTTTAGGTTTACGGTCATTTCAGTCAAAATCCACGGGGGAGTTAGAAAGGATGAGGGCACCTGTCCTGTGGGGCAGGCCGCCCGCCGGTCCAGCTGGGCGTAGATTGTCTTGGCTGGACCTGGGAGAAGCCCGGTATCAGTTGCTGTAGGTAAAAAGGTCCACCGGGAGCCATGCACAGTTGCGCAGAGCAAAGAGGTTTTGGGCTTCATCAGGCATGGTCTTACACACGCCAAGTCCACAGGGTGCCGGGAGGGAGATGGGGTGCACCTCTCTGGTTTAGGCACGGTTCTTTTCCTACTGGACCTAGGGGAAGCTTTGGCTGCAGCAGGTTGTAAGGAAATAGGTCTACCTTGGTGGGGGGCCCTGGTAGTGACGGTGGCCACTCCCAAGGCTGTGGAGGAGTTACAGGGCGATCCAGGGTCTGCACATACCAAGGGGTATAGCATGCAGCAGCACCGTGTGGTGCTAAGCCAGGATACCCAGGGATCTTTTAGCGTGTCCACTGGAAGACCTACGGCGCCCCGCTAACCGACAGGCGGTTGTGGGTCTGAGCAACCGGGGGCTGCCATGTATGCTCCGCCCACCCATCACGGGGGGGCGTGGTGAAGCATGTGGACTGGAGGTCCACGGATGGGAGGGGGGGGACCCTCCCAACATTTGGTAGACACCAATTGGCGTTGCCATGGTGACTCTAGGCTTATCAGACGGGCAGGCGGCATGGGGCTGGCCTGCCCTGGGATCGCCCGTAAGATAACCCACCGTGTTTGCATATTTATTATGCTAATAAACCTGCAGCAATATTTCTCCACTTCATTCAGTGTCATGTGTTTTATTATGATTATGTACTGATGTGTGCTATGATAACGGTTGCCGATATTGGCACTATGTAAGGCTGCCCGGGGGGGGGTTGCGCAGCGGCCCGCCCCTTGAGGGCGGCCGCCTTAGTGCCACAGGAAGGCACAGGGGTGGGAGGTCGTGTCCCTGGGCTTGACCTAGGGAGACCCCAGTCAGGTAGCTGCTTCCGGCGGGGAGGAGCCAAGGGGGGGGGTACATATTCGGTCCCCGCCCCCTCCTCGCCCTCTTGTCCGCTCGTTTGCCTTGCCCGCCCATCCGCTTACCCGGCATCTGGAGGGACAAGAAGGGGGGGGAGGTTTTTTCTAACAATTTTCACTTTGTGTTGCAGGAGGAGTTACAGGGCGATCCAGGGTCTGCACATACCAAGGGGTATAGCATGCAGCAGCACCGTGTGGTGCTAAGCCAGGATACCCAGGGATCTTTTAGCGTGTCCACTGGAAGACCTACGGCGCCCCGCTAACCGACAGGCGGTTGTGGGTCTGAGCAACCGGGGGCTGCCATGTATGCTCCGCCCACCCATCACGGGGGGGCGTGGTGAAGCATGTGGACTGGAGGTCCACGGATGGGAGGGGGGGGGCCCTCCCAACATTTGGTAGACACCAATTGGCGTTGCCATGGTGACTCTAGGCTTATCAGACGGGCAGGCGGCATGGGGCTGGCCTGCCCTGGGATCGCCCGTAAGATAACCCACCGTGTTTGCATATTTATTATGCTAATAAACCTGCAGCAATATTTTTCCACTTCATTCAGTGTCATGTGTTTTATTATGATTATGTACTGATGTGTGCTATGATAACGGTTGCCGATATTGGCACTATGGTGGAGGCGTCTGCATGTGCTGAAGATACGGATGCGGAGGTGCAGAACTTAGCAGAATGTAAATGGGAAGTAGCATGTGCCGCAAAAAGCTTGCAGGATGCTGGTGACTGTTTTAGAGTCTGTGCCACATAAGAGGGTGCGATGGAAAACTTGCAGTGGGCATAAGAATCTGCAGAAGGTGACGCATGCGCATTCAGCGGCATCAAGGAAGGAGACATGCTGTTGGAAAATGGACGCACAGTGGCGAGGGCTGCTGATACAGCCTGCATCTCAGACATGACAGGATTAAACATTGCTGTAGAGAGTGCAGGTTCTTCTGAAACACAGTAGGGATGCATATTTGTAGGAGTTCCTTCTTTATCCAGCGATAGAGGGTTCAGACCCACAGCAGTCCCTAATTTGTCACGGTCAGGCAGGAATCTCCCCCCTGTGATGGAGACGGTGAGAGAGCAGGCGGCAGGGGTGTGCTTTCACGCTGTGTATCGGAGGTTTCCAATGCCACACTGCTCCGAAGAGTGGGTTCGGGGTACTGCTCATGAACGGTGTCGCTACATGAGGCATTTGTACTGGGAGCCGTATTTACAAAGTGGACATTGGGGATGGCCATGTGCGTGCTGAGGTTCCTGGATGGTGATGGGCTGAAAATCTTTCTTACAGACACACGGGTGAAATCATGGTGCTGTGGCGTGCTGGCTAGAAAGCTAGCATCCGGCTCTGGCGTATAGCTCCTAATGCTTCTGTAGACTGTGATCCCTGCTTGAATTCAAGAAGGTTGCCGCTGCCTTTCCTGATCAGTTGAGGTGCTCGCAAGCACGGCTTGTTGTCCGAATCTAAGAAAGGTGAAGTATCCAAAATGTGAGACGGATTAAAAGTGTCAGGAGAAGATGTGGAGGATAAGTACAAACAGCCAGTAGTCTGAGCTTTGTTTCTGTGACTGAACGGCAACTGTCAGGAGCAGTCGTGTTTGCTTGAGACGCCAGCACATTCATAGGCCCATAGGAATGAACAGGAGATTGCATGCGCAATTTGCGAGTACCAGTAGGTACTTGCAAATTGCGCATGGAATTTCAAGGGTGCAAGGGTGTCAAAAGGACACCCTGTTGCACCCATGAAATTTAACTGTGCACACATGTTGCAAATTACCATCAAGTTCAAATTGATGGTAATTTGCGCCTCCTATTAGCAAAATCGGTATTTGCGATTTCGTCATGCATTGCATTTAAGGAATCGTAATTTAAGATTGTGATTTCTTAAATTGCGAGAGCCTTTCAGTTTCATGCAAAGCAGTGACCCTTTTTGCGGGCGCAACCTAATGATTTTTGCAAATCGCACCGTTTGCGCTCGCAAAAAAGGTTGATGCATGTGCCTGTATGGCTTTACAACCAAAGGCACCGCAGTCAGGGCATTGCCCACCTACACAATGGCATTACGGGACCGTAGTTTTATGCAGGCCACTCACAGGGTATTCCAATGGGAACATGATGATTCCGGTAACCCAAATCAACTTGATGGCCTTTGATTTATATTCACACTCAGCAGTGAAGAACCCAGCCATCCACCCCCGGCAGGCAGGCAGTTTGTCTACTCATGGCACTGACACAAGTAGGCTGGCACAGGCTGCGGTCACTGCAGGTTCTGCAGTCAGTCTTTGAGATGCGCAGGTGCCCAGTTGTACAGCTGTGGTGCTGTTGCAAATCTTTAGAACTGAGGATTGTGGAGTTCCACAGCAGTTGTGCACTTGTGTTCTTCTGGTGGTGCACCTGTTTTTTTTTACAGCAAACCAAGAGCATGCAGGACACGTGAACTATTTAAATCTCCACCATATGCCCAGGCACATGAAGCAAGAACATAGAAATAGTACTTCGTGTTCACTCGGCAGTGGTCTCAAATACCTAACTCTAGAACCGCGCATGCGCAGTTACAAGAGTCTGGCCCATAACTTCACTAAAGCACCATTGAAGACGAAATCTTAAAATGCTGGCAGCGGGGCCCAGAGCAAGGCAGCAGGATAAAGAACCGCGCATGCGCAGTTACAAGAGTCTGGCGCATAACTTCACTAAAGCACCATTGAAGACGAAATCTTAAAATTCTGGCAGCAGGGCCCAGACCAAGGCACTAGGATAGCTAAGTGGGCGGAACAGCAGTCCACGCGCCTGCATGCGACAGGTTCCATTCCTGGAAAAGCTGACTCAACCTTTCATCATTGTGGTGCCACTGAAATCAGTATAACTCAGTTGCATAGGAACAAACAGCTGCTATTAGATGGCAAGAAATACATTGGATTGTGGCAGGCACGATATAAATAGCTAATATTTTTGCTCCTCATATTTTTTGTAAAATGGCCGCCAGGACAGCGAGTATGAACAGTTCATAGTACTGCCAGGGGCACCCCTCTGTCCCCCCTCCCCCAAAATGCATACCCAAATAACACACACACAGACTGTTGAGTTGGGTAAAATTTGCTGCAGGTTTATTACATAGTCCAATATGTAATGGGTGGGTTATCTTACAGGCGATCAAAAGGCAGGCAACCAACTGGGCCGCCTGCCCGCCTGATGAGCCGGGCAGCGCGGGAGCGAACCCCGCCATTACTGCCATCCAGGTGATTCTTTCTAAGATCACGTGCCGTTGGTAACTTTTACTCATGCCCCCCCTCTCGGGGCGGAGCGTCGCATAGCAAACCCCCCGGTTGTTCATTCCCACAACCGCCCGCAGGACTAGTGGGGCACCGACACGGCTTCCGGGACCCTCCCCTGAGGTTCCTCGGTTTTGGCTCAGGCACCCACTATGGTGCCGCGCAGAGGTACCCTTTGTACCGGCCTGCTTCCAGATCGCCCTGTAACTCTGCGTGCAACGAAAAAAGAAACATTACAATGCTCTGAAACCCCCCCACCCGACCCCTGTGCCGGGTAAGCGGTAGGGAGGGATGCGGCGTGGTGGGCGACAAAGAGGTCGCCAGGAGGGTGGGGGAAGGCTAAATAGCCTCCCCTTCCCCACCGGGGCCCGGAAGTGACGCGCTTGGGTGTCACATCCGGCCAGCACGAGGAGAGGGGGACACCAGTCGGCATCCCCGCCCCTCCCATAGGGAGGGGGTGGGGAGGGGTGACCGGTGCCCCGACGGCACTAGGGCACCAACCGCTGTAGTGGCCCCCTGCGGGGGCCGCGGTCGGTGGCATAGTACCGCCAGGGGCACCCCTCTGTCCCCCCTCCCCCAAAATGCATACCCAAATAACACACACACAGACTGTTGAGTTGGGTAAAATTTGCTGCAGGTTTATTACATAGTCCAATATGTAATGGGTGGGTTATCTTACGGGCGTTCCAAGGGCAGGCAACCAACTGGGCCGCCTGCCCGCATGATGAGCCGGGCAGCGCGGGAGCGAACCCCGCCATTTCTGCCATCCAGGTGATTCTTTCTAAGATCACGTGCCTTTGGTAACTTCTACTCACGCCCCCCCTCTCAGGCGGAGCGTCGCATAGCAAACCCCCCGGTTGTTCAGGCCCACAACCGCCCGCAGGACTAGTGGGGCGCCGACACGGCTTCCGGGACCCTCCCCTGAGATTCCTCGGTTTTGGCTCAGGCACCCCCTATGGTGCCGCGCAGAGGTACCCTTTGTACCGGCCTGCTTCCAGATCGCCCTGTAACTCCGCCACAGCCCTGGAGGCGGCTCACCATCGCCGCCAGGGCCCCCCACCACAACAGCTGCAGCCTCTTCTGTCTAGAGCTTCCTGCAAATCTAGATGCAGAGAACCATCCCTACTGGTTATGGATGGCCCCATCTGTGTCCCAAAGCCCTTGACGCTAGCCTGGGTCAGATAGTGTCTGAGAAACCAAAGGCCCGTTAAGCCTGAGAAGTTGTGCCAAGAACTATTCACACTCCTGCGGGAATGTTCCACTGCATCACATGCCTCTGCCCCGTGCCCACTGTGGGCGGGGCGACTGCATACCCAAGGCTCACGTTGCCCCATCTATTTGCTGATCTCACCTGGCTGCTGTCTTTTTAGCACCGTGTGTGCCTGAACACCTGCGTGCCCCATCTATGGGACAGCAGCCCCCATGCTAGGTGACCACTCCCCCACCCGCCTGCCTTCTTTGGCTATTAAGGCGAGAAGGTTTATACTTAACCTTTGAACAAACCCTTTGTCTGCTAAATCCTGACGCATAGGAGTGCTCATAACCGGACGTGCGTGACTGTCTGCAGTATGGTCCAAACATTAAGGATTGACTACGTCCTACTTCCCCCATCCTAGAATACTCCCCGATATGGGGGCGGCAGGGGGGGGTACCTCCTGCCAACCCGGGGCATCCCTAGCGGTGACAAATTGCCTGCTCCATTGAAGTTTGGCTGTGGTTACACACTAGACGTGCCAAATGTTCTATTGCAATGGTGTCCCATTGTGTTTGAAACATCTTGCTACCCCAGTTATTGGGACGGCAGCACACTATGCTGGCTGACCGCATCCCCCCTAAGCGTGGCACAAGTGTCGGGGTCCCAGGTTCCCAGTTTACTGCTGGCTGCAGTACACTCCCAGTGGATCCGCTGGGAGATACCACAAACCGCAATGGTCCTCCGAACATTAAGAAGCGCCCTAATCTCACCTGGGCGTGCCTCTAAATGATGGTGGTTTCACACCGCTGTGAGGCCAGAGACGCAACCCTTGAGCCTGTTTACTGGTTTTTGCTACTCGGCACCCTTCAGGTCAGAGCTCTGTGTTTGCACAGCGCGCGTGCTCCCAGGGTACGGTGTCGCTGAAGGGGCGGAGACTGTTACCCACTTGCTGTTACTTATCTATCAGCGTTTCCCAGCGCCTCTCTTTGGGTTGTAACTACCAGGGTGAGAATGCAATTATACTTCCCACTGAAGGGCTGTTGACCAGTGGCAATGCAGGCAGGCCCTGGGCATGAAGACTGATCTTGAGTATGTCCCTTACCCAGCCTATGTGTCCCATAACCCTCTTGCTCCAGTATCCCAATGTGCCAAGAAGTTAGCCCGTACTTGGATGAGAGGACAGGGCGTAACATACTCAGCCCTTGTTCTGAAATAGCGAAGCTAACCTCCTAGCCTAGCGAATGACGGCACCCCTGCATAAAAGCTCCTGTGCTAGTGGGAACAAAACCTTCACCTATCCACTTCTGACTAATTGAATACCTTTCCCCGGTGGTATCTGGAGCTGACTAACATGAGGTGCTTTCTTACCTGCCTCCGCATAATCTGCGGTCATGTGACCGGCTGGTGGAGAGCTATCTCTGAACCTACAGAAATTGAAAACCCTGGAGCTGCAGCCATGAAAGCTTATTAACCGAAGACCAGTGGACCGGGGCAGCTCCGGGCGTTCGTACTCGCAAAGCTGGGTCCTGGGAACACCGACGCCTTTAGGGTATCGGGGTGTTCAAATTGGTCCCTCAATCCTTCGTGAATGCCTTAACCTATGATGCCTGGGTCTGCTTGGACCACCCTTTGCACTACCCCCTTCGTGGATGGCCCCTAATTGTATGTGGCAACCCGCTGGTTATCCCACTCCGGTTGCTCGCAAAGGACACCGTCCTTTGTCCACTGGTGCTAACCGAGAGCTGGTTTCAGTTCGATCCTCTCCCTGTGAGAGCAAACGAACGTCAAAGGTCACGATACCGACCCACAGCGCTTCACTTAACGACCCTGCCTACCTGCCCAGCTTCCCCTTGCGCTGCTTAGGCCATGTGTTCCCCACTTACCATCACTAGCCGGTTTCACTGGTAAACTGAACCTCCTGTATGCTAAGAGGGAGGGTACCTGTTATTTCCGTCCTACTAGTGAACTGCTGCTGTGTAACCATGTTGCCAATGCGCCACGCCCGTGTACTGTCAGTACCTTCCCTTGAGTGGGCATGAAACGGGGGTGCTGGGCTTTATCAAAACCCACGCTGCTCCAGCCGCTAATACTACCGCCTGTGCTGTAGTACGCAGGTGGCATTCCTCCTCTAACCTTAAAATGCCATGGAAAGCGCACCTGAGCCAGAGTAGCTGCTTTTAGTCCCCCGTTGCAACTGGCCAATGCAAAATTGCAGCGTGCGTTAGGGTCCCTGACAAGAACCATAAAAGCCCTTGCCTTTTATCGGTTGCATGCGTCCACTGTGTGCTGGCACTGCCTTTTCTGTGGGCAGCTGTGTTACTGGCTCTTAGTATGCCCGCAGGGCTGGACTACGACTATTTGTTTATTTAAATTCTTTATAGAGTTTTTATATGGCGCGAGCTGCGACCCGAGACGTCGGGACACCGAGCACTTTACCTGAGCACCCATTCCGTAACCCGGGGACCCTACATGTTGTAAGGTGCAAGTAGCCGGCAGCCAAGGAAGACGTAACCAGGGCGAAGGTCCCAGATTACTAGAGCCGGACCATTGTCCTATGCCCTGTCAGGGATAGGCCCTGGAATACCTCAGGTACGCTTCAATTCTGGACTTGTGGGCTGGGCAAGAACTGTGTTGACCCTTCGCCTGCCTGAGTCAACCAACCGCCAGTTGGCCCTGACTAACCTGGTGTCATAACCTACTCCCCTTTTTTAAAAACTAGTGCCAATGGTCATGACTAGGGGGCCCATAAGACCTGGCCGCGACTGGGAGATGGTGGCTACCTCACTGTGAGGGCCTTGCTTCCAGAGAGGTTGGACACATGGCCTGCCGCCCGGGGGTGTTCTGAGCTTAAAGAGCTGACCCTTGGTCCCTAAGGAATTGCCCCTGGGCTCTGTCATTGTGCTGGCCCTAATTCCGACCCAGCCTAAATCTTGAACCAATTGGTCAGAGACCCCCATGCATCCTGAAGGATGCAGCGCTTTACAGTTGCCTGATATTTGCCGCATGTTAGATGCATCCCAACATATGTTACCAAAGGAGCACTGCACCAACGCAATCCCTTCTATTGGCTTTGTCAATGCTTGTAGTTGCATGCGATACCGGGCAGTACTTATGGCTGTGGTGCGTTGTGTATAGAAAGTGCATCCATTTGGAAAGGTGAAAGTGGCGCATATGCTTAGTAACCTTTGGGACTTCACCCTACTAAACACATACAGCAGGGCGCCTGCCCTAATTTCCACCTGCCCCACGTGGGCATGGGGAAGGGGGACATGACATGCAAAGCGCGGTCGACCTCGCCCTCTAGTGCCCCCGCAGTGATGTGCAAGTGACAACACTGTGGGCATAGTGCTGGGGACTACCTCCCCGAATGCTGGGACCGCCAAGAGCGTCAAATAAGAGGAGACTATCTTTCTACGCACAACCATGTCCTACCTTTGCTCTGGCAAACAACTCAATTGGCGACCGTGGATTGTGCCTTGGGCGGCAATCGTGCGGTGTCCTTCTCCTGGACTATGCACCGTAACTGCCCCTGCTAAAAGCACCTGGCGTGCCGGCGCTTTGTCTTTCCCAGACAGGATGCCTCGAAACCGCAGGTGCACACAAGTTGCCCCGTTGTCTCCCCCACCGCGCGACTCCTAGTAGCCCCGGACGCATGTTTATATAGCACAAACACGGACCGAAGGTAGTGGCCCGCTTAACGAGGCTCTTGCAAGACCTATTCGCCGCTCTCCCTCCTGTGTTGCGAAAAGAAATCCGTATCCTCTACCACCGCCAAAACATCCCGTTATGTTCACTTGATCCGCACTTACCAGCGCTACCCTTTCCCAGCGGTGGGACGAGACGGTGCACATGGAAGTGTCGCACATCGCAATCTGAAACCTGGCGGCTATGCACCGTGTTGGTCTCAATAGGGTGATCTAAAAGCTCCCGGAAGATTAGCCCGCTGTCCCTGTGCGTCCGGCGACGCCCCATAAATGCAATGGAGGGAGAGCGTTCCTCGCTAGGCGAGGGGGTGGAGAGGACGTTGTATGATCTCTAGCAAAGCCCGCAGAAACCGGGTGAGACGTGTTGCGAGGCCCCATTGTACCAAAACTCATGGGAGCATTGTCCGTGACCCGTTACGGAACCCCGCAAATGTTGTTGGGCACGGGAAATATTAGGTAATCTGTCCATAATCACGGAGCCCTTCCGCACGCAAACCCTGTTCCACCTGCATGGCAGCATTATTCCCCTGCGTGGCATCGTGTGACCAGGCCGTGCTGTGCCTCGAAACCGGTTTCCCCCGCATGACCTCCCGTGGCTCCAATATGCGTGACCCGTTGCGGGATCCATTGAATTCTGTTGGCACAAGGGAGGTTGGGTAATCTGCCAACCGTCACGGAGCCTCCTCCCTCGGTGCGTCGCCCGGAGACGTCCTCCGTCCTGCCCCTCGCACTGGCCGACTTGGAGGAAAAGTCAATGGGGTTTTCGCAGCTTCTCTTTGACTTCGCAATTAATGTTTGTCACCAATGGGAATTTACATTATCTGAGAGCAGCCATTGTAAAGTGCCCTGTCCAGATCTCAAGTTTAGAGAAAAGGATTTCGGGCGCACAGTGCACCGCGCGGTGAAATGTAAGGTGCACAAAGGCAACACACGGAGCTCCAAGGAGCGCTGTGATGTCCGCGTTTCCACCCCATGGACAGCATTTCTCCTCTTTGTCGGCCGGAGTAGCGGAGACCTGTCTGTGCACATAAATGCCCGTCGCAAGGGCCGCAGACACTAAATCCGCGTGGTGGCAGACATTATCATGACGCTACATGACTCACTGGAGTATCGATAGCGCCAATTCGACCCAAAAGTATTGGAGCACTTTGCATGGCACCTTATTTACATTACACATTCCGGTACGGGGAGCTTAAATCATTTGCTCCGCATCACAGGATGTGGACGCGACCTCGAGACTCAAACCGTGGTTTCCTGCACTCGACCCGAAAGTATTGGAGCGCTTTGCCTATCGCCGTATTCACATTGCACATTCAGGTACGGGGAGCTTAAATCATTTGCTCCGCATCACAGGATGTGGACGCGTCCTCGAGACTCAAACCGTGGTTTCCTGCACTCGACCCGAAAGTATTGAAGCGCTTTGCCTAGCGCCGTATTTACATTGCACATTCAGGTATGGGGGTTTAAATCATTTGCTCCGCATCACAGGATGTGGACGCGACCTCGAGACTCGAACCGTGGTTTCCTGCACTCGACCCGAAAGTATTGGAGCGCTTTGTCTAGCGCCGTATTTACATTGCACATTCAGGTACGGGGAGCTTAAATCATTTGCTCCGCATCACAGGATGTGGACGCGACCCCCCAGCTTGAGGCCGCAGCGCAAACTCGCCCGAAGAGTATTGGGGCCCGTGCCTAGGCGCCGTATTCCCATACATGTTCCGGCTCGGGGAGATTAAATTGCCTCACCCAGCGAGCCATTTATACCTCAATTCCGGGCACAGGGAGGCTAAGTGCTTTGCCCGGAATCACAGCACGAGCTCCCCGAGGGTATTATGGCGCTGTGCATGAGCCCCGTTTCTACCTATATGGTCAGGCACCGAGCGAAAATCGGGTCTCAGGGCGCTTTACGTTGCCCCGTTGTGGACACCATATCTTGTTTGTTCGGCACAGGGATATTAAGTGATTTGCCCAGAATCACAGGATGCTCAGCGTCGTTGCCGAGACTCAAACCCAGGTCCCACGCAGGCTCGCGCACCCCTTCGCCCCACCTCCCCGCTAACCGCTACTCGGCTGCCGAGGTCTAGACCTGTACCCAGAGGCGCGGGGCCCCAAAACTAATCTTAATTGTTTTTTGTTGCATATTTATATAGCGCGAATTTGCCCGAAGCTATTGGAGCGCCTTAAATAGCACCGTATTTACATTACACATTCGGGCACGGGGAGATTAAGTGATTTGCCCAGGATCACAGGATGTGGACGCGACCTTGAGGCTCGAAACCTGCTTTCCCGCACCAGAGGCGGCAGCGCAGCCGACGGACCACATCCTCGTCAAGGAGATGACGTGATTTTAAAATTTATGCAAATTTTAGAATGGAGTGTGCAGGCATCGATCCCGCTACCTCTCACGTGCTAAGCAAGTGCTCTACCATTCGGGCTACTTCCCCAGCGTCGAAGCCACACCCGGACCCCACTCGAGGCACGGGGTGATTAAGTGATTTGCCCAGGATACCAGGATGTGGACGCGACCTCGAGGCTCGAAACCTGCTTTTCCGCACCAGAGGCGGCAGCGCAGCCGACGGACCACATCCTCGTCATGGAGGGTACGTGATTTTAAAATTTATGCAAATTTTGAATGGAGAGTGCGGGCATCGATCCCGCTACCTCTCGCGTGCTAAGCAAGTGCTCTACCATTCGGGCTACTTCTCCTGCGGTACTGACCAGCGCAACCGGGTCACAGCGCGAACTCGACCTGAAGGCCTCGGAGCGCTGAGTGTAAGCCAAATGTACATCCAAGCACAGGGAGATAGAGATAAGTTGCGTGGGCTTGACCCAAAGTAATAGGAGCACGAGACTCAAAACCTAGTTTCTCTCCCGCAATTCGGCAGCGCCGCCGACGGACCGCCTCAACCGCCCTCTAAAATCGCCACCCGTGCATCGATCTTGCGCCCCCTCCGCCCGTGGCAATCCATGCCACAGGGCCCCGTCGACCTGGTACTGCCCAGGGACAGGGCCGGGGCGGAGTGGGTGCAGCAAGACTCACCGTCAATAAAGAAGCACGACGACTAAGCGACGACCTGTGGCGACGATGCGGCATCTGCGGCGTGGTGGGCGACAAAGAGGTCGCCAGGAGGGTGGGGGAAGGCTAAATAGCCTCCCCTTCCCCACCGGGGCCCGGAAGTGACGCGCTTGGGCGTCACATCCGGCCAGCACGAGGAGAGGGGGACACCGGTCGGAGTCCCCGCCCCCTCCCCTAGGGAGGGGGTGGGGCGGAGTGACCGGTGCCCCGACGGCACTAGGGCGCCGGCAAAATTCTAATAACTGATTGTGTATTTAAAGAATGCACTGCTTTGAAAGGGTAGTTGGAGATATTAAAACAAGAAGTGTGCGTTCCTTGCTGGAAATGTCTGTACTTGGAGCCACGTTGGTGCTTTACAGGATGGTGAAACTGCCCATATGCGATCACCAGGCGGTATGGGCACTTGTGCTTGAATAGACATGAGGGGTTTGCATTTTACTTCTGCTTTCTTCAGTAGATGATTTTTTACTGTACTGAGGAGCAGATGTACTAATGGACAGGTTTGACGCTGATGCGGTGTTTGCATCATCTGTGTGCGACACACTCATGTGTAGGTGACCTAGTGGATGTCACAAAGAGCCAGTCACAAAGATTTGCAGATGTCAGGCTTCATTGCTATCAGTGAGGTAGCCTTTCCTTTGCAAAACCTTGCACAGACCAGAAAATGCATTCACAGAGTGTTGGTACGCAGGCCCTGTGCCTCCGAGCTTTGCTGCTGGCAAGTTCAGTAGAGTCGTGTTTGGTTGAGACGCCAGCACATCCCCAGAATATACAGAGTATGTACTCTGTGGATAATATAAACGAGGAAGGAGGCCAGATTCCATGTCCCTTAAAGTCTGCAAATCACTATAGGAAGGACAAATGTTACACGCTGTGCCTGGGGAGTCTAACACAGCACCATGTGTTGGTTTGGGAGAGTTTCTTAATACCATCAAAGCCTCGGCCGCCTCCCGATGTAGCTGCTCCTCTACAAATGGAGAAAAGATGGGATGTCTCTGAGCCCATGGCGGGGGACTGGGTGATGACTAGAAAAGAAAACACTCACATCATGCACAGTTTTGAAATTGCATCTTTCTGGAGAAATCAAGACGTAATCTAAAAAACATAAGGAAAACAAGCGGCCGCAAGACGCGATATGTGGTGGGGGAGAAACGGGAGTTGTGTGCGCGCACGGCCACACGAAAGTCCTCGCGATCACGATCGCTGTGAAAGCGAAAATGATCGAGATGACGCGCTAAAGGCGTTCCTGAGTGCTGCTGGCTGGCCTAGCGCAAGGCGGCTGCCTCCAGCCAGTAGCACTTAAAAAACTCACATACAAAATGTCTCTCCGAGACAGCGCATGCGCTGGCCTCCGCGAGACCTAAAAAGCACTACGCGCTGTTCGAGTCTCGGCACCGACTCTATATCCTGTAATGTGATTTTGAGCAAATCGCTTAACCTGGTGCCTAAAAATAGCAGAACTCTCTAATGTAGCCAGTGGGGCTCATGTAATCGAAGCTTAAAGAGAACATAGGTGCGTGCCAACCTGTATTCTTTTTGGGCCTGTGTTGCAACCAACAAGATGCAAGAGTTGTTCACAGAGAAAGGGCACAGCTTCCACTTCTTAAGTAACGTTTCCAAAAGTGAAAGCACACGAGGAATGAAGGGAGAATCCACCTGCACCCCTCCTACAGCCCGCCCCCTCTCGTGATGAGTTTAAATTGTTACCACCCATCACCTAGTTCTCCTTCTCAGTCTGCCCCGCCTCCTGCCATTGAAATGAATGGAGCTCTGTGAACTCCTTCCAGGTTAATTGTGGAAGCGCCCGAAATCCAAAAGTATTCACGGCATTCAAAGTCAGCACTCCCTCTGCACTGATGTCACAGCTGTAGCTTGTGCCTGCAGGTCGAAGAATACCTCGCCCAGCAGGAGCAGGACATCTGCAAAGTTCTTCAGTTGCCCATAACAAAATAAGAGAGCAGCAAGTAGTAATTTCTTTCCTTCTGCGTGGCGATTTTCTAAATTCTCTTTTTGCCTCTCCCCTCAGAGTGGTAGGGGCAGGGCGACGCCCATTTTTCCCATTAGCACCAGCCGCCCCTGCCTTGGAGAACTAGACTAGGTCTCCCTCTGCAGAATCTACACATCCTGTTACTTCTGTGGGGACTTCTGTTTCTCGTAAGAGGCCTAGCTCTTATGAGAGGAAGTGTCAATCTCTGGAGCTTGAGAAGGGAAAGCTCAGGATCCAGAGGGAACAATTGGCCCAAGACAGGGAATCCCTAGAACTACAGAAAGCTAGGAAGAAATTGGGACTAGAGTCCCATGCTGGCAGCTACAGTGTCCCTAGGATTAAGGAATTCACCCATGATCACAGGAACCTGAACAAGATAGTCCCTCCCTACAAAAGTGGGGATGACTTCCACAAATGGATAACTGCACTAGAGAGGGCCTGTAAAGTACAGAGGGCCCCTCGGGAGCAGTGGGCAGCTATCTTGTGGCTCTACTTTGCTGACAAAGGTAGAGATAAGCTCCTCACTGTTAGAGAAGAGGATGCTGACGATTATTCTGTCCTGAAGCCTGCACTCATTGATGGGTTTGGCCTAACCACTGAACAATACAGGATTACGTTCAGAGACGCCCAGAAGACTCAGACTCAGGACTGGGTAGACTTTGTTGATTGTGCTACCAAGGCTTTGGGAGGCTGGTTACTTGGCAGTGCACAACTTTGAGGGATTGTACAATTTACTTATGAGGGAGCAGATCCTTAATAGTTGCCAAAATGAGTTGTTGCATCAGTACCTGGTGGACTCTGATCTGACCTCTCCCCAAGAATTAAGAAAGAAGGCAGACAAATGGGTCAGAACCAGGGTGAAGCAGAAAGCCCAGAACCAAGGTGGTGACTCTAAGATGCAGGATTTGAAATCCTTAGATAAGGGTGGGGAGAAGGGTAAAGACCAGAAGTCTTCTCAAGGGCTCCAAAAACCTGCATCTTGGGGGGGGGGTCACAATCCAACAAGGGAAAAGGCAAAAAAAACATTGGTGTCATATCTGTAAAGAGAACACCCATTGGACAAAAGATGCCAATTATCCAAGGGCCAAGGAATCTACTCCTGCCACGACTTCCCCTCAGGCATCTGCTCCCCCTAGCACAGTTCCACGTGGTGGTCTCAGAGACCCCTACTCATAATACTCCAATTGACGTCTGGAGTGGGTAGGGACAATAGCCGCCATAGCTGAGTAGGACGAAAAATCCTATGTATTAGCTTTTTGGTTTGTTCAACGTTGAAGGATACAGTGTTCCAAAATATTGTGCACCTTATCTTTGTTCCCTTGAAACCTGCTCTGCAACTTTCATTAAAATGGCTGACGAGGATAACACCTCAACTGGAGCTGCAGGCGAAAACGCCGTACCAGCTTTTAACCTAACAGGTATCCAGGAAACCGATGCGAATGCTATAATCATTGCTCCAAATTTAAGGAAAGCCATCACTAAAACTTATAAAACATGGCCTAACATCAAGAGGTGGTAGGGCAGTTTTCGTGATAGAGGCATATGAATCTCACCAGACAGAGGTATTCTATTCATGGATAGTATTCCCAGTATCAAATCCAGTAACACATATGTTTCACTTCTACAAAGAAGATGATCCACCTGAGGAATATATTCCTTTCGAGGATATTGAAATTCCACTCACATACCAGGCGCATGAGCTCTGGTTTAAAGGCGCCCTAAAACATTCAAATCACATTACCAGGCTCGGTCCACTAGGTAGACCAGGAGCGACATGGCCGATTGTAGCCGGCTATTCACCTCATCCTGACATAGAAGAAATGTCAAATGATTAATTACTCACTCAGCTCAAAGAGGTAATCAGGATATATAGACAATTAGTTCAATATATCATGTGGACTTTCACAGTCCAACCAGCAGTAGTTATTCCACAACAAACCTCTCACCAGGGGAATACACTAAAAATTACACCACAGACTTTACACGCAGTCATGGGCAAATTACAGTGAACAAATTCCATTCTGCATAGCTCAGAATATTACTCAAATCGAAGCAGTATTTCCTAATACTAGCCCTTATGAGAAACACAGAATTCTAACAATCTTCCTACCAATGGGGATCACACCACATCTGGAGGTCTACACCACTTGGGGTACAGTCTTCGCTGCAATCTACACTAAAACACATGGTGCTCCGTCCATGGCGGTAATACCTGATGTCCTGAAACAGATTGAAAACGAATACATGGCAGAGCCTGCTCTGAATTTAGGTATGAAACTACTGAAAGATTTCGACCGGGTTTCAACAATAATATTATCTAATATTAAAGGTGAAGCAGCATCAGTGGCGATCCGCCAGAAATTAAGGGAATTTGATGTAACTGAGCAACCACAAGAACTAGCCAGAATAATTGAAAAATCCTATGAAGAATTAGGCAGAGACAGTTTGGGAGGGAAACAAGTTAAACCACAACTGTCTGAAAGTCCTGAAAAGGTCTTTAACAAAAGCACTCCTACCTCTTCTAAAAAGAAGTGGGAAAATAGCAAACAACCTTCCAAAGAGAAGCGTTCTCATTCCCGAGGCAGGTCTCCTCAAAAGGAGCCCTCTGAAATGAGGTACAACCTCAGGAATTGGGATAATTTGAGAAAACCTGACAGGTATCAAGATACTGATACACGTTCCTCTCGTACCTTTCAGATATCGTCACAGAAATCCGAAAGAAGAGGACGGTCAGAAAACAAAGAAGAACGCCTGAAGTCCAAAGACGATCAACACGTTCAGAAAAACAAAAAATCTCAATTCACCAAAAAGAAGGTAGCAGGTCTGAAGATCCGACATGCCGAGGATTCTGAGAACACAACTCAAGAACGGAGAATGGGCTCAGACAATGCTGGACAGCGCAGCAGATGATACAGTAGCTCGCCAGAACCTGAAGGGACTTCTGGAGACAATGGACTTGAATGAGGACATTCAAGTTGAGACTGCAGACACAAGGGTTAGCTCTCCGCAAAGGTTATATGAAATAACACTCCGGATGGAGGGAGACAAACCAAGAAAAGTGAAAGCACTCTTTTGGGAGCACCTTTCGAGGGGTTATGACATACTTCTAGCTGAAAAAGACTGGCCACCACAATTTGTCAAAGTGTGCCCACATGGTGAAGACATCATTATGTCAGCCTTCTCCAACCATGTTCCAGTACATTTAAAATATACTTATGCCAGGAAATGGGCAGTTACCCAAGCCCCAGCATTAATCCAAAAATCATGTCGGATGGGATGAGGACTCACCTCACCACAAGATCCAGTTAAAACATCAACCAACTGCACAAAGGCAGTACCCAAATAAGCAAGAAGCTACAAAACAGGACAGGGAGATATTAGATCAACTTGAATATCATGGGGTGATTGAAACCTGCACCTCCTCAATGAACAATCCTTTGTTTCCTGTCTCCAAACCAGACAATACATATCGTCTAGTTTTGGATTACAGACATCTAAATTCTTGTTGCAAAATATTTGCAGTGCAAAATGCACACAGTACAGCATTAATGAATAACATTGTGCGTAAAAAATATAAAACCACATTAGATATTTCTAACGGTTTCTTTTGTCAAAACATAGCACCTGAAAGTAGGTATTTGACAGCTTTCTCAATAATGGGGACACAGCGTCACTTCTGTCGTCACCCGCAAGGATTCAAGAATAGTCCAGGGTTATTCTCAGCAAAGGTAACAGAGTTACTACAAACTTATGATGACGAAGCATTGTCATATGTCGATGATATCTATCTGACAGACGATGACTTGGACAGGCACTTGAACAGGGTGAACACCATTATACTGGGCTTCGCCTCTGAAGGGTACAAATTCAATTTAAAAAAACCAAGAATTGCCCACCTCAACGTCCTTTTCCTAGGATATGAGTTATCGAGTGAAGGCAAGAGCCTGGCAGCCAACTTTTTAGAAAAGTGTGCGCTGCTCCAACCTCCAAAAACACTGAAAACTTACAGTCAATTCTAGGTTTCCTGAATTTTGGAAGAACTTACATTCTAAATTACGCAGAAAGGGTTAAACCTCTCTATGAATTAATCAAACCTGATTTTAAAACAGTAAATTGGACACAAAAACACTCAGAAATTTTGCGTTCACTCCAAACAGACATGTTAGCAACAAAGCATTTGCAAATACGCGTAAACTTACGCAACTTAGTGATCCGAATCATTCCGGGTCAATGCGGATTCACCTACTTAACTTTTAACGAAGGTGAAAAAGTACCAATTGCATACAAATCACATTTGAACATACAAGCAGAAATTAAATTCACATCGACAGAAAAAATTCTGACAGCTGTTCAAACCGCTGTAGCAAAAGAAAGAGCCCTAGCGCAGGGAAAACACATTATGGTTGAGACACCTGTACCTGCCTTAGAAGCAGAGACAAAAGCGAACATTCCAAATGCTAAAGCTTTACATCCAAGATGGATACAATGGGTTAATTCTCTTGCTGCAACTGATATTGAATACATTTTTGATCCATATTTAAAAACACAAACATTCCTGCAATATGAACACGAATGTCTTTTGCCTACTGAAATTCTCCCTCTGGACCAGTACGAATTTATAATTTATACTGACGGATCTGCACACCCCTGTGGACGTCGTTCGCCTGCCTCAGGTAAGCGCCGGAAGAAGGCACAGAGGTCGTTGACCTCGTACAAGCGTGACATCGAGGGCCGCAACTCCCGGTGTTCACCGGAGATGAGCCCTCAGGAGTCGACCACTGCCTATTCACCATTTCCTGGTGTGTAAAAAAAAAGCAGGATGGGCAATCAGCGAACAACATAACCTTAAGTATTGCCCGGCGGTAATCGCCTCTTATACCATTCGATGATTAACCAACAAAAGAGGCAGGCGCTGGAGACTTGAAGGCAGGAAACAAAGTTTTATTCTCTCCGGAGGAGAACACATCAGATCAGACCAACAGGGAATCTTCTCGAGGTGCTCTAACCACGTCTCTGAGGCCTGGCCTCTTAGACACAGGTTTATTGCTTTATTACACATGACACATTCTTGTTAAGACTTTGAGGTACGGAAAGACATCCTTGGAATCCCCATATTAAGCTCGTTCCCACACATATCTACAGTAGAAGTCCCCACCCCACTCATAGTAAGAGATGGCTATCACACAGCTGGACATTCCGCCAATTCCCGGGGGGTGTGTGCGACGGGTCGGGTCTCAGGGGGTGGGGGCCTTGGTCTACTGTAATCCCTTTGATGTGAGGTGTTTTCCTTACAATAGGGGCAATAAACTGCATCAGCAGGGCTAGGTGATGGCCTGGGATCGGTTCGGGCAGTCGTGCGCAGAGGAAGGGGGTTATCAAAAGGGCGTATGACCATGTATGGGATGAAAAGGAGGTGTTGGTCAGGTGCGGGATGTGGTTCCATGGCAGGGTCGCGCAGAAGGAGAGGGTTTATGGCCCATGTATGAGAGAGCGGGGGTGGCCGGCGGGGGGGGGGGGGTGTTTGCAGCACCAAGGGAACGCGCTGGTGATCAGCGAAGGGGCAGAGGGGCCATGGCGCTTTCAAAATGGTTACTGCTTAAGAGAGCGTACGGGCCTGAGAGGGGACAAGGTGGCGCCGATTATGTTGACATCGCAAACGAAATTTTAACAGGTGCTGGGACGACTCGGTCCCAGATGGAGGCCTATTCCAGGGCTTTGCAGGCCTTCTTTCGGTCACCTCCTCTCCCTGGTGTGCCTTCGGGCCCCACTGTGGGAGTAGGGATTCAGGTCGGGGGTTCGCCCTCGGCGCCGATCGAATGCCTGGACTCAGATTCAGGGGTCGCTGCGATGTCGGGACATGGCCCGGCTGGGCATCCCGCTCTGACGTCCAGCCCTCCTGCCGCGTCTCCGCACGGTCCTGCGGGACTCCCTGCGTCATCGCTGGATGTGACTGCAGCACGGAGTTCGACTCCAGTTCAACTTCGTTCCTCCCCACAGACTCCTGTCTCGGCAGAAGTCGAGTCTACGGAGGTTTTCGGCACCGATCCGACGTCGGGCAATGCTGGTTCTGTCGCCGGCTGTTCCTCTGCTGGTTTTTTCCCTGTTCCACGGAGCAGGGGCCCATGGGGCTCTGGCCGGCTAATTTTTCTGCAGGGCCTTTGTCATTGACTGGACGGCTTAGTCTGCAACCGTCCCCAACGGATGACTTGCTGTCTCCCCCTCGGATGGCCACGGAGGCTAGCGTAGACTTTGCACGGGCAGTTCATAGGGCTGCACATATCTTAGGAATGCAGCCGCCCTCTGTCTCCCTGCCTTCGGATCCTTTGTTGGACCTCCTTCACCAGGGCACGGTGGATGTGGAGCCTCTGCTACCTTTTGGCAGGTCGTTGTATGCTGTCCTTCTGGGGACTTGGATCAGACCCTCATCTGGTGACCCTGTGACCCGTTATGTGGCGCACCGCTACCGGTCAGCTCCAGATGACCCTGCCTGTTTGTCCCTTCATCCTAGGGCTCAGGGACTGGTAGTCCAGGCTACGTTTCCTTCCTCACCTCCAACCGTTGTTTCCCCCCACTCGGGAGTCTAGGTGGTTGGAGTGTGTGGCCGCAATGTTTTTGCATCCACTAGCACCGGCCTTCGGTCCCTAAACATGACTTGCGTGTTTGCTCGGGATACTTCTGCCCTTTGGGACTCCGTCAAACTGCTCCTTCCCTCCTTACCGGAGGGTCCTCGTGCTGACCTGCTCCAGCTTGTTCGGGATGGCTGCGACATGGCGCAGTTTTCCATCCGCTCGACAATGGACACCATTGACTCCATGGGCAGGCTATGGCCAGCTCAGTTGCCCTGCGTCTCATGCGATGCTACGCGATGGCAGTTTTCCCGAGAATGTTCGGGAGTATCTCAGGGATTTGCCCTTTGACGGGACCCTTCTGTTGGATGAACATGCTGACTCGGCGGTTCGGCGTCTCTTCTCCGGCTTTCTGTGACTGCCTGGTTTTTAGTCCCCTATGGCGGATTTGTTTTTCGTGTGACGGTGTTGTCACTTTGTTTTACTGATTTCCGTTTCTTGGTTCAAGTTTCCCCAGACCGACTGTATGATGGTTCAGCCACGTTTTTCCTTCCTTTGCGACAGCTGGGTTATTTGGTTCTGTTTGGCCTCTGCATATGAGCTTGCCTCAAGAGGTGACCCTTGTTCTTGTCCAGATGGACTGTGTGGCTTTTTGCCGTCTTGCCCTTTTCTTGTTGCAGCTGGTCAGCAGTTTTTGCATTGCTTTTTAGCCCTCTGTCTAAGAGCTCGGCTGAAAGAGGTATCCCTTGCTTTTATAGGGCTGTTGCATACCCTATGTAGGGTACTTGTTGTCTATTGTGTAGCTGCTCTTCTTGGCACGGGAAGTTTCAACGGCTCCTGCAGAGTCTTCTTTGGCTACTTCTCTTTAGTCAATGTCCTTCCTGCTGTTGTAGGATGTCCCCTCTAGTGAGACCCGCTGGGTTGCTGCGGTTCTCTCCTGGGGGTTTTGTGCTGTGGTCTACGATTGGTCCGTAGCTCTTTCCTGTCTCTGTGGAGACACTCTGTGTTTTCACACAGGTTATGTTCGCAGTCGCAGGGTGCAGGCGTTGTACCTTCTGTCCCTGTCCAGACTGCGTTCTACTCTTCCTTCTTAGTGTTGGGAAGGGCTTACATCTTCTCTCATGGTTCAGGCCCTTTAGGGCTTTTGCCTATGGTCAGTGGCGTTTCCACCAGCTGCGTTTCTGCTTCGTGTTACCTTGTGATCTATTTCTTTGTGGACTTTCCTGGCTGGGACTTCGGTCCCTTTGCTTCTTACGCGCAGGAGTTCAGGTCCTTCCACACCTGGCCTCTGCGGATTTTTTCTGGTTCACTTTGGCCTAGTGGTTCAGGGCTGTCACTCTTTTTCCACGGCTTCAGGCATTTCTCTAGTTGTGAGTTACCACTCATCACTAAAGGCACTGTTGCTTTCTTTTATGTATGTTACGGTGCAAGTATTCTCCTCAGGATACTCGTCATTATACAGTGTCTGTATGGGAATGTCCCTCTTTGTGAGTGTGGTGATCAGTGTCCCCGCCTGTCTCGCAGGGGGCCACAGTTCCGTCCCCGTCAGGGTGGATGTTGTCGCTGTTCAGGGTTTTTGACACTGTTTTCTTCTGCTATGCTTCATGCCGGTGCCGTTGGTACCTGTTGTGCGGCTCCCCTTTATCTAGGGCATGTTCTTCTAATTTACCCTTGTTTTTTATTCTCCTTCATGGTTTTTTATGTATATATATATCTATATATATATATATATATATATATATATATATATTACCTACTGGCGGTCGCCAGTAGGTAGTTATAGTTAGGACCCTGTTTCCATAGGAAATCCGCAACATTCTATTTGGAATAACTTTGGCGCCGGTCGACGAATCCTCGCGAAATTTTCAAAATAGGTGGGGCGCTACGCTCCGCTCCTACCCTGAAAGTCTCGGGGGGATTCGTCAAGCAGGGGCCAAGAAAAAAGGGGGGTCCCAAAACACGTTTTCCCCATGCATTTTTCCATAGGACCTTTAGACACAGCTACAGCCCGAACGGCTGAACAGAATTACTTGAAATTTGGCAGAGAGGTAGCCATAAGGTCAAGGAAGTGCCTCTGGTGTAAATCTGTTCAGTATTTCCTGAGAAAATAGCATTTAAAAGCATATATATATGTGGGCGGAGCCTAACCACACATCTCATCCTGAGATCTGATTGGCTGTCAGCACTTCATCCAAGAAGTGTTGGCAGCCATCTTGGGACCAATATACATGATAGCACCTCATTAAAAAGCATTGCAGTTAATAGAAGGTTTTAAGACTTTAGTTACATTATAAATCATTTGTTGATGGTACCATACTCATTTTAGGAATTGTGGTATGTTCTAAGATGATTTCACCATGTGAAAAAGCCTTCTGCTGGGATATCATGATTGAGAGAAAAATATTTTCTCATGCTTTTACCACAGAGGTTTGGAAGGTGATCTATAGGCTAAACTGAGAGCTTATTTTCTGTAAATTCACATTATCTTTCTCAGTCATGTGAGAATGAAGTCTGACATTCTCAGTAAAACATGTACATCCAACAAGGGCAGAGACTGTCAGTTGATTCCTTTGTGTTCTACTGCAGCTTCCCAGAGTGTTCCAAAGAACTACTAGAGCGCTAACAGTCCTACTTATGATAAACGTATGGCACACCTGAAGCCATCTTGCTTGGATTAAAGTGGTAACTCTTAAAACATTTAATTTAAAAAGGAACAAAATGAGGGGGTTCATTTTTCCATAAAAAGTATGATTAGTGCTGCAGAAAGAAAAATTAGGGCACATTTTGAGTGACTTCTCAAATCCTCTTCTATTTCATTAAAAAATTCTGACATGCAGACTGAAACATGCACTTTCAATACCAGCAGCAGTTTTCCCTGGTGAGCAGTAGCTTTACTACAGTGATCTAATGAGCAAAAAGAGTGCTAACATTCTGAATTTATGGCAAATGTGTGACACATCTGAATGCCTTCTTGATGGAATCAAAGTAAAAAACTGAAAGTATTTCCTACTGAGGAGACTGCAGTAAATGAGGAAATTAGGAAACTTCATAACAAATAAGTCTCCCAAGATGGCCACCAGAGACAAAAGAGCCCAAATGTAGCCCAAATATCACCCAGATGTAGCCCAAGTATAGCCCAATGACAGAATGTCCCAGAATGTTCTTAAAAACAACTAGAGCGCTTACTGTCTTCATTATGACAAAAGTATGGCACACCTGAAGCCATCTTGATTGGAATAAACTGGTAACACTTAAAACATTTAATTTAAAAAGGAACACAATGAGGAGGTTCATTTTGCCATAGAAATTATGATTAATGCTGAAGAAAGAAAATGAGGGCACATTTTGAGTGACTTCTCAAATCCTCTTCTATTTCATTAAAAAATTCTGACATGCAGACTGAAACATGCACTTTTAATACCAGGAGCAGACTTCCATGGTGCAGTAGTTTTACTACAGTGATCTAATGAGCAACTAGAGTGCTAACATTCAGAATTTATGGCAAATGTGTGACATATCTGAATACCTTCATGATGGAATCAAAGTAAAAAACTGAAAGCATTTCCTACTGAGGAGACTGCAGTACATGAGGAAATTAGGAAACTTCATAACAAATAAATCTCCCAAGATGGCCACCGGAGACAAAAGAGCCCAAATGTAGCCCAAAATCACCCAGATGTAGCCCAAATATAGCCCAATGACAGAAGTGTGCAAAACACTTATTATTTTGTGTTTTTGCAGTGTTATATAGTGCAGACTTGTCAGGTATTGGAGTGCTTTACATGAGCATTGGTTACATCACACAAGAACAAATTCATTTTGGTTGTAGACATGGGGAGACTAAGTGATTTGACCAGAATCACAGAATGTCGAGCTGAAGCAGAAACTTCAACCTGGTTCCCCAGTTGCAAAGTCTGCAGTTCTGGAAGTAACACCACATCCTCTCCCCTAAGTGCAACATTTAATCAAGTGGTCAACTGGATAAAAAAACATAAAGATAACAAATAATTTAAAAGTGCTTTGTCGCTATTTGAAAACTCAGAAAATATGTCCTTATTTTAGTCTTTTAGAGCACTAACCATAATTTTGATGCCAATAAGACCCTCTCATATATGTAATTTCTAAAGGAAATGCTCTAGGTATTACAGTTTTGATTACATCAAGATGATGTCAGGCGTTCCACACTTTTGTAATAAATATAGAATGTTAGCAATCTAGTTGTTCATTAGGATACTGTTGAGAGGCAGAGGCCAGGGGCACGGACTCTGAAAATTGAAGGCAGGTAGGAGGGTGCAAAGGCAACAATTTAACCACACTGAGCAGGCAGGAAGGGCCATGGAAGCATAACAGACTATGGAGGGCAGTGGAAAGGGGGGCAGGGGCAACAAACCAACAATACAGGACTTGCAAGAGAGGCTGTTGGAGGGAAGATCTATTACGGGTCAAGGAAGCTAGGGGCGGTCCCCAGATCCCCGGGAGCCACCACAGAACTGAGCAGGAGAGTGAGTCAGGGACAAAAGGGGCACCTTAATTTGAGCCGGGGTGCCTAGGAACGCTTGCTCCAAAAATGAAGAAAACAGACATATGAGACATGGAATTGGAGGCAGAATACAATGGCAGTTTAATGAGAAGATGCAACTTCAAAGAAACCGCAGAATAGAGACATAAAGTACAAAATACAGAATCCAGATAATCATACAGCTGTCATAATATTCTCTGTATCTCAATTAATGTACTGACAGAGAGAGAGAGAAAACACATCTATAAATGCATCATGAGAAACAAGTTACACCAAGGAAAATGTTACCTAGGAACACTCACGTTTACTCTTAGAGCAAGCATTCCTGCAATTACAATACAAAATCTTTTAAATGCAAAAGTAAAGAGAACAATGGTTAAACATAACATGACATTTCATATAGGTAAAATAGAATAATATACTTCAAGCAAAGCAGAGCAAGACATTTTAAGCAAAGGAAGACAAGAGCTCCCAGCTCTTGGGGAAAACCTGCACTGCCTGTTAACCTACATACAGACGGCGAGGTAGTCCGTCGATATCTGTGGGTGCTCCCTTTTTATATCATTTTGTGGGCTCCTTTGCACGCTACATCTACCTACGTATGCTACCCAAAAGCTTCGTCTGCAGATTTTACCAGACATTTCGTCATTTACCCACTTAATGCTGACAATGGACTGGGTGAAAAGGTCAGTCTCTCAGGCCAATCGCTTATCGTAAGTTCCATAGAGCAAGCAGAAAATAATGGGTATTGTACGGGAATTCAATATATTCATGTATAAAATCTCCTCAGTTCTCCTAACTTGACGCTCTGCGGTTGCCACTTCCTTAAAAACGGGAAACCTGCCCAGGAAGCAAGTACCAGTCCAGGATGCAGCCTACTGTATGTCGACAGCTTCAGGGGGATGTTGAACTTTGATACCGAGCACGGAGCACTCGGGTAGGGTGGGGGCTACTAGTTTGGATCAGAAGGCCTCGCAGACCTGCCTTCAGACTGCTATACACTAAAATTGCAGAGCTATGGTCAATTTAACAAAGAGGCCTACATATTGAACAGAAGGGCCTACACAGGGGTTTTATGCTGGCTGAGTGGTAAGTATGTCTCAGGATAATTATATAGCAACACAGGACCCGCTGGTCAATTTAATACGGCCTACAAATGCAGCTGGCAGGGCAAGGACAAGGGTCTCATACTTCAGGTGTGGACAGAACGGGTCAGGGGCCCCCTGTGATACAAAATCTACCCTCCTTCAAGGCTGTGGCAATGTAATAGACCATTGTGGGCAGAAGGAAGAGGCAATGGTAGTACAACCATACATGCCAACAGACCCGATTCAGCCAGGAAACGTCCAATGTTTTTAAGCTCAAATGGGCTTTATTTGATCTGTCTCCTGTCTACAATATCCTCTTTTTCAATGTAACTCAAAGGGGAAAATCAATACCCCAGTTTTTTTTCAAAATCTCCCTCTTACCAAGTTCAAAATGTTCGCAAGTATGGTACATTGGATCATGGAAGGAAATGGGATAGGGACATGGACTTGGATAACAGAGGACAGGAGGGACATGGAGAGGTGCACCAAACTGACCCTGCAGGGCAGGCATCAGGGTTTGCAGCAGCACAATACACCACACAGGGCATGCAGGACGGGAGTGCAGCACAATAATCCATAGAAAGCAAGAGGGAGGGGACAGGACCATGCACATGGACAACAGAGAACAGAGGGGCAAGAGGCAATGGTAGCTAGCTGACCATAATAGACAGACAGGAGAGAAAGCTGCAGCATAACAGACCATAAAGGGCAGGAGGGACGGATCAGGGGCATTACAATGGAACAGACAAGCCAGGAGGGAGGGAGTAGGGCTGGGGGCAAGGGGGCAGGGCAGGAGCAGCAAGATAGCCATGGAGGTCAGGCAGGATGGGCACTAGAAGCAAGACACACCATGAAGAGCAACAGTGAGAGTGTGATGGCATACACACAGACCATGGAGGGAAGGTGGGAGGGGGTCAGGGGCAGCTAACTGACCACACAGGGAAGGTGGGAGGGGCCATGGCAGCACAGAAGACCATGCATGGCAAGTGGGAGGGTTAGTGGCAGCACAATGGCTATGATGGGCAAGAAGGAGGGTGGAGGGGCATGCACAAAGGACGATGGAGGATAGAAGGGAGGGTCAGGACCTGTGCACAGACAAGAAAGTTCAGGGGAAGGGACCTCACAACAGACCACACGGGGCAGGCAGGAGGAGCAGTTGCAGCACAACAGACCAGGGAGGGCAGAAGGGTGTGGCAGTACAATGGACCATGTAGGACAGGAGGAAGAGGATAGGGGCATGGCATGTGGACAGGCAGGGTGGAGGTGGCAGGGACAGGTTACAGTCATCTGACAATGCGAGGCAGGTGGGAGGGGAGTGGCAGCTCAACAGAACACTCAGAGTAGATAGGAGTGGCAGGTCCATGGGACATGGTGGGCAAAAAGGATGGAGCAGGGGCATAAACAAAGACATCGGAGGGCAGGGGGAAGGAGAATAGGGGCAGCAAGCTAAGCACAGAGTTTAAGCAGGAGGTCAATGATGGGGCATAGAATTGGGCAATGGAGGGCAGGAGGAGTGGACTGGTACATCATACTAAATTGAGGGCAGTGGCAGCACATCAGACCATGCATGGCAGGAGGGAGGAGGCTAGTCCATGGATTCACACAACAGAGGATAGGGAGGAAGGGGATGGGGCAGCAAGCTAACTGTTCAGAGAAGGCGGGTATTAGGAACTTTATTGTTTTTAAAACATTGTGTCTGTGCGAACTACTTAAAATATGAACACGTATGCAGCATAATCTCACTTTTATTCAGGAAGAAGAGGACGTTTGTGACTGTGACTCCGGGCTCACTTGGCAGAAACACCCCCTCACCCTCCACCCCCTATCGCAAAATGTAATGCCCGTGAAAAGGGTAGGTGAACACAGTGTTATATAGAACATAGTCCTGAGAGCACGATTGAAAATGAAAACTAGATATAGTGTATGGTATAAACTATGCACCAAAAAGTGTGATATAAGATGAACCGGGCGTGAAATATAATATGCAATACATTGTGCGCAATGACAGATTCATTGGAGAGCGCGAGATAGCACAGGCACTAGCGCGTGCTATGCGATATGCGCCTTGGAGTGTAATATGCACAGGGCAGTGTTGTGTAACCTAACTAGTCTCTAAAGTTGTAATATAAAATATGTGCTGGGGAGTGTAACGTTGCATATGCACTGTGACAAAGATATGGATCCCAGATTGTAATATGTATGGCATAGCACTGTGCGTTATAACATAGGCATCGAGAAAGGCACGTTAGATGGGGCAATATAACCCGTGCGAAGACAAGTGTGGCATGACATATTCACGGGGTGGTGTTACAGTGCACATGGGCTAGAGAGTGTCATAGCATATGCACTAGCTAGTGGAATACAACACAGAGGTGTGTGGCACTCGGCAGGCAATGGTGGGTGTAACACAGCATTGGGCTCTGTCAGGAGCACGCTGTGACTCTCAAGTGATGTTCGTCCCCTTTCCAGAGAGTAAAATAAAAAGTATTACACATCCGGCAGTGGATGTGTGTTTTATTAACCGTGAGGGGGGTTTCTTGCATAGTTTTGGTCGAATTTTTGTCGAATCCCCTTTGAATGGCTTGGTGTGCATGTGTATTAAATGTGCCCGTCAATAGCTACCCATGTTTGTATAAATAAACGACAAGGGTGTCTACCAGGATTAGGCACGGTAGGGCATCAGACATGTCAGAGCTTCACTAGTGGTGTAAATACATTCCACGTGGATTCATTGCATGCATAGTCGCCTTTTAATGAATATCACGCAAATCGTCATGGTGATAGGTACGTACGGTTTGTCCAGCATGTCCTAGGTGTGTCTATAAATATATATTTTTTGAAAATAATAAAAAACAGTGGCCGGCCCTGGGGATTGGGGTCAAAAAAATATAATTAGGAGACTGGCCCTGGGGGATGGGGTCATCAGGGCCAATAAATTAGAATAAGAAGGGGAACCAAACAGCCCCCCTTCTTAAAAAACTAAAATAAATAAAAGACTGGCATCGTGCCGGAGGCCATGCCCCCTCCGTGCAGCACTCTGCAAATGCGCCCCCAACAGGCATCTCCAGTATGCGCCAGGGAGCTGCGCTGCAGCCAGGTGTTCTGAGGCCAAGCCCCTTTTTACACCTCTCTGCAACGCAGCTCTGTGGCGCTTACTGGAGGTACCTAGTGGTCTAGTTTGACCCTAGGGACCCTTAGGATTCAGGGGGACTTAATCTCTCAACTTAGAACAGCCGCAGGGCGCGTTTACACAGTGGTGAAGGAAGGGGACGGGGCCTGAGATGACGTGTGCAAACACGCACTATGGCACGTTTTAAATTGGGGATATAATTTCCCTTCAATACTGAGGGCCCCTGGGGGCTAACTAGCCCACCAAGTGCTTCCAGTAAGCGCCACTGAGCTGCATTGCAGAGAGGTGGTCCAGGCCGTGCCACTTTTTACACCTCTCTGCAACGCAGCTCTGTGGCACTTACTGGAGGTACCTAGTGGGCTAGTTGGACCCTAGGGACCCTCAGGATTCAAATGAACTTAATCTCCCAACTAAAAATGGACACAGGGCGTGTTTACACAGTGGTGAAGGGAGGGGACGGGGCCTGAGTTAACGTGTGCAAAAACGCCCTGTGGCCTGTTTTAAGAGGTAGTTTTAATCCCCATGCCCTATTATACACTAGGGGCTTACAGAGGAGGTCATGCTAATCACAGGGGGACCCCAACGCATAATGTTCCCTAGTGTATGTAGGTGTTTTCACTGTATTCTAAGTGTCTTTTAACATAGCACTGGCTCTAGGACTGGTTAGTCAGACTCAGTTACCACCAGTATCCGTCTGAAAAAGTTGAGGGTACAGGATGATTTTGCAACAAGGCTTCTTTCTGCTCTTCTTTTTGTTCTTTCTGCACGTTATCCTTCTTCCTGCACTTATCTTCGTATTTGAGGACTTCTGTTGCTTCTTTCTGCACTTCTTTTGTTTCTTTCTGTGCATTTTTTCTTCTTTCTTCACATGTCCTATCTCTGTAGGTATAGTTAGAAATTAGCATTTAAAAAACCTTTGAAATTCACAGAAAAAACCATAGGTTTCACACACGTTATAGTTAGAAATTAGCATTTAAAAAACCTTTGAAATTCACAGAAAAAACCATAGGTTTCAGGCACGTTATAGTTAGGAATTAGCATTTAAAAAACCTCAGAAATTCACTGAAAAAACCATAGGTTTCAGGGGTGTTATAGTTAGCTGGACTTTTCACTTGTACAAAACCATTGAAATTCCCCCGTTATAGTTAGTTCAGATAACTATAACTCGCGCGCCCGCAATGCACTGCTGATGACGTCACATATTACATCACTCATGACATGGTCAGTGACATCACTCATGACATCACTGATGACATCTCAAATGACATCACTGATGACATCACTGATGACATCATCCTTGTGATAGAGTGGCAGACCTCCTCTCACCCTAATATAACCTTTGATACACACATTCAAAAATAGAGACTAAAATTTTCAAAACAATGAACATACCAATACCAGTTACAACAACCTCTTCAGTAATTCTAAGATCCACATACACATCCACTCATTCACCAACAGTCCTATACAGTCACTCATACATGTACTCACTCATCATATGTACTCATACACCTATACATCCTGTTACACAATGCCACTCATCCATAGAGTTACTCACACACATAGTCACTCATGCTAATAAAGAATCAAACATACATTTACTTGCATATACAGTTATACACACACCACCATACTTACTTCTACGGAAACTTACACATACTTAGTCTTTTAAACAATCACTTATAGAAACACATACTTATTCATACAGGAACTCTTTCAATCTCTCACTCTCACATATACTCACATATATACACCAATAGTCACATATACTAGTTTAAAACATATGTAGTTACTCATAAAGACACTATTGAGACAGTCATTCACTCACTAACACACCCATACACACACTCATCCACCCATACAGTCCTGCACACATGCTGTGTTCAACACATACAAACAGTGAGTCACTCATTCATGCACCTATGCACTACGTAATACCCCCACCGAACCATGCAGACACTCAGACTGATACTCAAAAAACCAACTAATAACCTATATAGACACCCATGTAGCTACTCACCAACCCATGCAGCCACTTATACACAAAGTGAGAGACTGATACAGATATTTACATATTTAAACATTACTCACTAAGCCATGTATTCACTATGATACACTTAATCAGTCAGTTACACAATCAATTTTTCAAAAACAAATCATCCATTTAGACAGTAATATACCCATTTATTCTTCCATCGACCTTGAGATATACATATATAAAACATATTTAATTTTCAGAAAAACACACATTCACTGGATGATGTCATCAGTGAGGTCATCAGTGATGTCATTTGAGATGTCATCAGTGATGTCATGAGTGATGTCACTGACCATGTCATGAGTGATGTAATATGTGACGTCATCAGCAGTGCATTGCGGGCCCGCGAGTTATAGTTAGCTGAACTAACTATAACGGGGGAATTTCAATGGTTTTGTACAAGTGAAAAGTCCAGCTAACTATAACACCCCTGAAACCTATGGTTTTTTCAGTGAATATATATATATATACGTCTTTGTCTTAGGTATATAAACATCATGATTTATACACACAGTGAGTGAGTGTGCGTACTAGGTTTTCCTAGTCCTAGTATCGAGGGGTTTCGCCCCGATCTCTCTCTCTCTCTCTCTCATATGGAAAAGAGCAGTCTGTGTGTCCCCGGCTTGCTGGTTTCACTTCGCCGTTCATACCTCTGGGTACGGTTGGCAGGTAGGCTACCTGGTGATGTGCCGCCTCTCTTTGACGCCGCACGTGTGCTGTTGGTACTCCCATTCTTTGTGCTTTTCTTTAGCTGTGGTGTGGTTCTCACGGTACACTCTTGTCTCCTTGTGGGTCTCCTTCATCCACATACCTGTATCTTCATTTAGTCATGACTCAGTATATCTATTCATGGTCCCTTCTATTTCATTTTTTGACATCCTCCGTGGTGGATGTTCTGTGGGTATGCTCTGACGATGGCATACTATTTTGTCCCTTTTTTCTGGGACTCGGTCTCTGGTGGATCCATGGGATCCGGTGCTCAGTTTGCCGTCTTTTTGTAGAGGTTTCTGAACTTTCTTCCATTCTGCACTTCCTTTTCTGATGTCTCTTTTCGTCCCTGTCTGGACGAGGGAGTTCTCGGACCGTCCTCTGATGGGTTGTGGTGCTTTTGCCTCTCCTTGTTCGTGCTCCCTTACAGGGCTTCATAGGTCTGGTGTCAGCCGCACTGGCACTGCTGTTCCCACCATGCTTCGTCACTGTTATTGACGGTTAAGTTCTCTTGCAACTTGGTGGCTTTCAGTCGCAGACCCTCCTCCAATGGGGTATGGCTTTGGTATCTATTCTAAGTTAAGGAATCTGCGGCTAGATGTCTCTATCAGATGAATGAGTTACTTACCTTCGGTAATGATGTATCTGGTAGAGACACAGTCTAGCCCGGATTCCTTAATGCCCTCCCATCCTCCCCGTTCTGCGAGACCTTTCCAGGTGGGGTTCTCACCACCTCGCCTCCTTACAAGTGGCCTTGGTGTTCCTCAGGGATGCTCTCGTCACCTCCCTCTGGGGCAGGGTGTGTCATTCTGTTTTGTGCAATTGGCCTTCCACCCATTCTCGTTTTTGTGTGGCTAGGTTCTGTGCTTTTCAGTGCTGCTCCACCTGGGTTCCTCCAGCGTGGAGATTCTCTTGTTTTTCTACCCTCCCTCCGCCCTCGTCTGTTTCTCCCCATTTCTTTGGGGTCTCCTTGTCTATGCTACAGTCGATTGGATTGAAATTCTATTGACTATGGTACAGTTAATACGTCACTGTGGGGTGGGATATGGTGTTCATTTTAGGTGGTTGTACACATCTGATCACTTGCCGTGAGACATGTCGTTCCTGTCTTGGAGTCCTTTACAGTTCCATCCCGTTGTCTCTTAGGGGAGTGGCACTGCTCTTAGATTTGATGGGGCGAGTGCTCTGTTTGCCTACTTCAGTCCCTACATGTCTTGACTACTCTTTCAACATGGTGTTTCTCATTCTATGATTTTTTTATCATTATTGTTTTCAAAGGTTTTTGCTCTTTTTCGACACACTGTTCCTATACTCTCTCAGTTTTTGTCGTGGCTCCGTGTTGTGGCGTGGAAATGTTTCACAGTAGAAAACTGACGTCAGCACGCCCATGGGGTCTCATATGGCTCCATTGACGTCAGGACGGAGCAGGGCAACGCCACCCCCCCGGCGTCCAGAGGTACTGCTGGGGAATTTTTTTTCCGGATCCAGTCTGATGCCTGGGGATATTCTAAGTTAAGGAATCTGCAGCTAGACTGTGTCTCTACCAGATTCATCATTACCGAAGGTAAGTAACTCGTTCATCACAACAAATGTGTCCAGGCATTTGTCAAAAAAAAAACTAACACTACATCAAAAAGCCCACGTTAGGGAGAAACAATATAAACATACTGAATGCGACAATTCATTTTTTGGCAGGGCGCAGCTAATACAAAAACAGTAAGTCAATACAGAGGAGAAGTTATGACGTGGAGAATGTATATCACTGCGCTCAATGTGGCAAGACATCCTTTACAAAGGCAAATCTAATGCAGCATCAGAAAGTCATTACTAGTGGACACCTCTCCTTCACATAGGAGCAACATCTTAGGAATATACTGAATGTGTTAAAGGGCTGTGTGATGGAACCACACATGCTATTACAATGCATGCCTTTACAACGCATCCTTAACAATTTATATGCCTTTACATCGCTTGTCTTTACCATGCAAAATATTACCACGTATATGCCTTTACCACACATGCCTTTACGACAAAAATGTATGTATTTCGCAGGTAAGTATAAAGCCTTAAATATATATATATATCTCCTTATCGACCTTAAACCCTACCAACTCCAAAAATAGCCTAGCCACCCAAATACCCCTACCCAAAGCCCTAAAAATAGCCTTGTCACCCAAATACCCCTACCCACCCTAAACCCTAAAAATTCCTTTGTCATTGAAATTCCCTCACCCACCCTAAACCCTAAAAATACCCTTTCCCCCAATACCCTCACCCACTCCTAAACGCGTCCAACTCACCTGCAAAATACTTACATTTTCGCTGTAAAGGCATGCGTGGTAAAGGCATATGCATGTAAAGACATGCATTGTAAAGGCGTATGTGTTGTTAAGGATGCGTGTTAACGGTATTGCGTGGTAACGGACACGTTGTAAAGGCTGTTTCCCATGATGAAGCAATCACTACAAAAGGGCTATTAATGCAAAATCTGGAAAATCCACACTTAGTTGTAAATGAAGCAATAAATGTGATCAGGTGCTGATCTGATAGTTCAAATTTGCAGAAACAACTTTTTCTTGCAAAGCGTTTTTTCACAGGAAACTGAATCTGTCTTCACTGTGACAAGACATTCATTGCAAAGAAATAGCTGACGCTTGATCAGAAATTATATATCGGGAAGAAGCCATTTGAATATTATAAATGTGAAAGAACATTTCCTACCGAGTGCTCTCTGATGAGGCATTAAAAAGGCCAACTGAATTTAAAATGTACTGACTGTGAAGTCTTTCATTTGAAACAGTCATCATTTTCTGCGTCAAAACTTCCACACCTGCTCACAGAAATAGGGCATGAATGCCTGAACAAAATGTGGAACAAAGGAACAGAAATACTGGCAGACATCATAGGTGTCGAAGGATTACTCAAGAAAAGGTTCCAGGACAACTTGCCCATTTCCCACAGAGGTGCCAATGTGCAAACTCCAGAGAGCATCAAACGTTCACAGAACTCAAACGTTACACAAAGCAACAGCTAGATTTATTTCCCTGTTCCCGGCTTTCTGTGGTATAAGGACTGTTTTTGGCTAAATAATTATTATCAAGGTTTTATTCCTTTATTGTGAAGTTCCGGTTACGTGTCATATACAATATAGAAATAGGAGAAAATAGTTAGTCGTCATATCGGAACAATGGAATGGTAAATAAAGGCCATAAGCATATACATGGTAAACAAACAAAAATTATTAGACTGTGCCTCTCAAATACAGTCCAAAAAGCAGGGAAGCATCTGGAATCAAGCCATATGCCCAATGACGCACATCCATATGGAGTTAAGTAGTGTAAGATCTAAACTGAAGCATCTTGAGCACTCCATAGGAGCGGACGCAATATAAAAGGGTGATAGAAAAGAGATCTCTATCGTAAACAGGGGGAACCAAAAAATGGAAGAGAAACTTGTAATATGAGAGATAACAAGGGATAAGTGGCACGAGCGTGAGAGAAAAGTGGCCATCCAGGAGAAAGAAGGAGAGCATGGGCTGGGGACACGGAGTATGGGGGGATCGAGTTGAGGCCTACAGGAGCACTCGGGCCCCCTTTCTTGACCACATGGGGAGGTGGGGGGGAGAACGGCTGTGAGCTGGTACTGGGGCTTGTGAGCAGAACAGTGAACTGGGGGGCTCTTTAATCTGTGGTAGCATGCACCTTCTATGGGGGTCTGCAGTCGTCAGGCTTCCTCTCAATGTAATGCAGTGCTTTCTGCTCACCCAACAGATTAGCGCCCTCTGCCATTGGGAATGCATCAGAGGCAGGTGGGCCCCCAGTGTATGGTGAAAAGTCGCTTAGCCAGCAGGAGACCAAGATTGGCGAAGCGTGATCTCACTTTCTGATTCTTCCCCCCCCAGGAAGGATACCTAAGGCTGTGGCCTCCCAAGAATTCAATGTCACAAGTTCTTTAACGGTTCCCAGTGTGGCGTGTATTCTATGCCAGTAGTTGGCTATACTGGGGCAGGACCAGAGCATATGCTGGTGGTCAGACCCAGAGGCCTGGCACTTAGAGCAGGTGACTCTGGCCCGGGGAACATGCAGTTCAGCCGAGACGCTGTGAGATACTCTCTGTGTAACACTATGTATTGAATATTTTTGAAGAGTGCATTTCATTAAATGCCTGGATGGACTCCAGGGCTCTGGCCAATTCGGTGTCATGTAAGGGTCGCGCCAAATCCTCTTCTCAGATCTGACGAAGAGGTGTCAAGGGGCTTCTTGTATCCTTCCTAAGTGCTCATAGAGCCATGTTACTAGGTGACGCCCTTCCCCATAGAGGAAGAGGTGTGTACGACGGCATGAGTGGAGGGGGGGTTCCTCCACTGTGCCCCACAGAGTCCAAATCATTGCTAGGAGCTGCCCATGTAATAGTAATTGGCTTCGGCGGGTGGCATAATCCAGTCGTAGCTGATCCAACGTGAGGAGATGGACGTCTTTGAAGAGGCCACCCACAGTATCGCGAGAGCGATCATGCCATGCTATCAGTTGCTCAGCTGTAAAGTTTCCCCGGGGATCCTGAGAGATCCTGGATGGTGATAGCGATGGAGTAGGGGAGTACTCCTCTGATGAGACCCTTCCGGGCCATCCAAACATGAAGGCACCAGGAGCTGTGGAACTTAATGGTAAGGAAGAGTAGTTGGCAGAGAATATGCGGGGGAAGAGGTCTGTCTTCAGCACTGATCTCATAAACATTCACATCCACCAGCCACTGGGATACCCACTGAAGCTGTGCTGCAAGATGGTAGTACTCAAAAGATGGATACCCAAGTCCACCCTGTCCCACAGGTAGCTGAAGTTTATTAAGGGCCACCCTGTGAAGTACTGGGTATTTTAGTCCCAGCGGTGCAGGGGCACACACCCTAAGACTTCGGGGTTTCACCCTGTTCCGGACCTACAGAAACACAGAGTCTTCTGGGTGAAGTCAAAGAATCGTTTATTGGCTGCAGACCAATGACAGGTATCCTAGAAGTACACCAGCGTGTATGTTCTCAGGAGACTGCTGAAAATCATAGGAACGGACTTCTCCTTAAGTACAAAATATCATGCTCCAGGCACACATTCCTTGGTTTACGATATGGTCATATAAAAGCATACATTACAAACGAAAAAGCAGAGTCATGATGACCATCCCACATTCCAGTTCGGCCAGCCCACAATGATTTACACCGGAAGGTTCAGATCCCATGTTTGAAGTAAATAGACCCCCCAATAAACATGAGCATCTCCTGTTTTGGGAAACAAGTCATAAAGTAGGAACAAGCAGGTGTGGAAGAGATTAGCCGGGGGATTGTGTAGAATGAAAGGGTTTTATGACGGGTCAAGCCCTGATACGAATCACAGGTGGAGAGAGGAAGGGGAGCTCGTGAGACCAGTTTGACCCGGGGCAGCAGAGCCAGCTGCCCAGGTCACGGAGAAGTCAGAGGGAAAGCCCGTGTACTGTTAGGCCCGTATTAACTCCATCATAGCCTATGTGAGGGCAATGACAAGATGGCCACTGCTTCCAAAATGGAACCCGCGTAGTTGAGCAGAATAACGTGTACACAGTGCATTCATAGCTAGAATGACACATAAAGCACTCGTACGTGCCGCATTTACCATTTGCGGTTCGCTAATACCAAAATAGACAGGGGTAGGGCCCTGTTCCCTACGCGGTCCCGAAGAGCAAAGTACGACAGACCCTCCTTTTGCCCTTACATAGGCAATCACTATACTCATCTTAATCCGAGTCTAGGTCGATGTTCACGAAGTCATGGAGATGTTGCTGTAGCATCATCCTATTGCTTAGCTCGTCCCTCGATACAGGCTTCCTTACACATAAGGTAGTACAGAGGCCACATATCGCAGGAGCACACTGTATGCATAGACAGAACAGGAAAAGAATGGCTAAGATCATTCCAATGACCATCAGAACTTTCCAACCCCAGGCAGATATCAATTCCCAGAACCATCCCATCAGTGACCAATCTCCCTTATCCACGTGTATGGCTTCAGATATTTTATGGAGTTTGGAGATGGCTTGATACACTGTTGGAGCATTATCTGGTATGAAAATGCAGCAACTGGATTGGATAACCTTGCATACCCCACCGCGGTCTGCAAGAATAACGTCTAGGACCATGCGGTTCTGCAAAGTCATAAGGCGATCCGCTTGGAGCTCAGCTGTCAGATTACTAAGGGCACCAGCCGTTACATTGACGGTGGATTCAACCACACGAGTCAGCTGTCTCAGGTTCCTACTATTGACCATAGGTCCCCAAAACGGCAGGAAACCCAAGAAGAAGTCTCCTGCTTCCTGACCGGCAGTGTCCTCCTTGCTAATCACACCTCTCACAACTCTGGTCTTGTGATAGTCAGAGGCGGCAGTAAATGTCGGCGGTAGCAAGTTCGCAATATAACATGTGCCCGAGAAATCAGGGGGCAACCATGTATATGCTCGGTCATGACAGATGAAATATGTGCCCTTAGCAGCCAAAAACGCAGGGGAAAACTGTGACGGGAAAGTGTACGTTTCAGTACAGTCACTTCTTCCCAGTTGAGCCCTAGGGTTCTGACCATTACCCTGTAAGCAGAACCGACCCATGTGGGGTACGACCCAGATTGGAGATGAGATTTTTCGCTGTCTTTCACCCAGACTAATACTATACCCCGTCGCGTTCCATCCTACATAAGGTCTCAACTCTTCTTTGGGAATGGATGAGTATGCATCAATATCTCTACTCATATCGGCAACTCCTTTCATCAAAGCCTTATTATTGGTGATGGGTCTGATGGAACGCGGTGGGCGAGGGGAGTACGTATCTAGAGCATAGAGAAACATGGTCTGGAATGCCCATGACGATCCATTGTAACTGTACGGTAGCACCAGGTAGGGAATACCCTTGTTAGTGGTATGTGGCATTAACCCACAGACCCAGCAATTGGTCGTATTCATTACCAGTTGGTGGTGGTGCAAGAGTTGGATAAACGAGTTATTTACGAACTCTGATCGTCTGGTCTGTTCGTGCTCAGGCAAAGGGTGAAAAGAGTGAGAGGAGGCAGTAGAAAGAAGTATAGGCTGTTGAGTGGGTGCAATAGGCTTTGGAGCAGAGAAAAACACACATCCTACAATAAACATCATGATACTACACAGTGTAAAAAGGCACAAAAAGACAAAACATTTACTTTTTACAATTCAATACATTCTGGCTTGAAAGTTCATTTCCTCAATCGGTCTCTCCATCTTACAAAACTCCATCCTCTACTCGGGCCGCTCGCGGTGGATGAGTTTCTTCTGCTAAGGAGTACGCCTGTCAGTCCAGGGAAACGCCCTAGACCAACCAGAACCGTTGACCTAGCGTCTTCGGCCTGTACCCCAAAGTCTTGGCACCGCGACCCTGCGGCAGAACCCGGATGGTGGTTCGAAAAACAAAAATCAAGAAAGTCCTTCAGATGGGAGAGCAAAAAATGTCAAAAGGGAAATAATGAGGAAATCTTTATTTGTCCATGGGCCTAGGTCTCAAGTTATAGCGGAGACGGCCAGGTGCCGTTTGGTCTTGAAAAAGAAGTTCAGGCTCAGTGGTGTCCAGTCGATTCGATGGCGGCACAGCTTCCTGCAGAATATTGTCACTCTCTTGGACTGAAGCTGTGTCTCTTAAGCGGGCGTCACTGAATGGTACAAAGCGAGGTACAATGTCTGTCTCTGAGTCGGCGATACTCTCTTTGACCCACTGGTCATATGGCAGAGGCAAGGGAACTACCTTGCAGTGAGTACCATGAATCCAGTGCTTCTTCCCTTTCACTCGCACTGCTGATCTTGTCGAAAGAAGAACAAGATGAGGGCCAATCCAGCGAGGTTCGTCGTTGCCCTTACGCTGGAAATTCCGAACTAGGACCCACGAGCCAGGGTTGATGGGGTGTCCAGGAGGTTCAGAGGCTTGGGGAAGAGTATCATGTACCTGTTGGTGCAAAACACGCAGTTTAACAGTCAAATCATACAGGTAATCGAGCAGTACTGGATGCTCTATTTCACTGAACTTCGTAGGCCTTGGCACACCCCATACGTTGGCCGGGCGGCCAAAGACTACTTCATAAGGACTAAGTCCCACTCGTGAGTGTATGGTCATTCTGGTGGACAAGAGTGCTAGGGGCAGAGCGTCAGGCCATTTAAGACCAGTGCTCGCTTGGATTTTGGCCAACTTGAGCTTTAAGGCTCCATTGTAGCGTTCAACCAGTCCAGCTGATTGGGGGTGATTTGCAGCGTGAAATTTCTGCCTTATGCCTAAACCTTCACATACATTCTTCATCACTTTACCCACAAACTCACTCCCGTTATCACACCATACCATTCTCGGCATTCCAAACCTGGGGAAAAACTCCTTCACAAGGGCTTTGGCTGTGGATAGGGCAGTGTTATCTTTCAGAGGATAAGCCTCTACCCATTTGGAGAAAGCACAAACAACCACCAATACATATTTCAGGTTGTTGCATCTTTCCATGTGAATAAAGTCCAGCTGCAAAACTTCGAATGGACATGATGGGGGTGCAAAGTGACCGGCCGGAGTTGGGGTTCCCCTACCAGGGTTGTACTTCAAACATACCATACAATTCTTGACCACATTCTCTGCACACTTGGGAATCCCAACATTCTGCCATACTGGAGCCAACAACTTACAGATACCTTTCGTACTGATATGTGCCATTCCATGCGCCATAGTAACCACTGGAAGCACATAAGCATCAGGCAACAACCATCGTCTATGTTCTGTCAGGTCAATCCAACAACCATTCTCATCCAACTTACCCATACTCTCTCTCCACTTGCTTAACTCTTTTTCTGTAGCTTCAGCCTGAAGCGACTTCACACTCTCTATTGTGTTCTCGCACATTCCCACATCATTAACCCATCTTGCGGGGCCTGCAACATACATACTAGTCTTCACATTCTGTGCGGTTTCTTTCGCGGTCTCATCAGCAAACGCATTCCCACGTCCAACATCATCTGTGACTTTCCTGTGCGCACTACATTTCATGATCGCAACTTGCAAAGGTAGGGTCAGTGACTCAAGGAGATCATTCACCAACTTGCCATTCTGAATTTTAGCTCCATGCGACGTCAGGAACCCACGCTCTTTCCACAAACGCCCAAAATTATGAGCCACGCCAAAGGCGTACTGGCTATCTGTATATATGTTCACTCTCATTCCTTCAGACAACACACATGCTCTCGTGAGGGCGATCAATTCCGCTGCTTGGGCCGAATTATGTGGCACTCGTGCAGTTTCCACGACCGTGTGTAAAGTCGTGATAGCATATGCAGCAGTCGTGTCACCATTAGGGAGCTTGAAACATGACCCATCTACCCATAAAGTGCCATCACATTCAGTCAGGGGAGTATCTTTGAGATCTACTCTCCCTTTCGTCTCTTCTTCTGTCCTGAACAGACAGTCATGTTGCTCAATCTCATCTGAGTCTGCTGGAATCGGCAATAATGTGGCTGGATTCAGCGTATTGCATCTTTTTATGTGTATGTGATTCGCTAGCAGTGTGAGCTCATACCCTGATAATCGCGCACTAGTCAGGTGTTGTGTCTTGGTTCTATTCAATAATGTGTCTACAGCATGTGGAACCATGACAATCAATGTGTTGTCCATTACCAGACCAGCAGATTGTCGGATAGACATCGCTGCAGCAGCTGTCGCTCTCAGACAGCTTGGCAATGCCCTCGCTACAGGGTCCAAGGTGGATGAGAAATATGCGCATGGGCGCGGTCTGTCGCCAAAGGGCTGTGTTAACACTGACAACGCACATCCATCTTTCTCGTGAACATACAATGTAAAAGGCTTGCTATAGTCAGGAGTGCCCAACACAGGTGCTGAACACAACGCATTACGCAATTCCACAAAACTTTTCTGGCACTCTTCAGACCATGGGATAGGATTCGGTGTGTCTTTGCATGTTAATGCTAACAAAGGTTTCGCCAACAAGGAAAAACTAGGGATCCAATGCCTACAGTATGAGGTAATGCCCAAGAAAGCACGCACTTCTCTCTGTGTCTTTGGCACACTCAACTGTGCAATAGCTTGAATTCTTTCTGGGGTCAGTTTCCTTCCCTCCTTCGATAAGAGATGACCTAAGTAGGTCACTTCTTGTCGACAATATTGCAGCTTAGAGAGAGACACTTTGTGATGGTAAGCGGATAAATGGCGCAACAGTGACAATGTGGCTTCTTTACAGATCTTCTCAGTATCCGCAGCGATCAGTAAATCATCCACGTACTGGATCAGGATAGCGCCACTAGGTAAAACAAGTGCATCAAGCTGCGCTTTCAAAGCTTGACTGTATATAGATGGACTCTCGCAGTAGCCCTGGGGAGCGCGTTTGAAGCGGAAGCTTCGGCCTCCCAGACTAAAACCAAAAATATCTCTGCTCTCTTCTGCAATTGGGATACTAAAGAAAGCATTCTTTAAATCGATCACTGAAAACCATGCAGCAGAGGCTGGAATCATCGTTAACAAGGCAGTTATATCGGGGACAACCGGAAACTGAGGCACAACAATCTTATTAACCTCTCTAAGATCAATCACAAATCTGTAAACAGGTAGCTGTGAAGGGTCCGTTCGCTTTAAGACAGGTAAAATCGGGCTATTGCAAACGTTGCCTCTTGTCTCTTCAATCACACCCTTATTAATCAAGTCGCTGACAATGTCTAACAATGCTTTCTGCCCTTCATTAGAGATCTTGTACTGGGGAATACGTGGCAGTCTGACATTAGCCTTTAAAGTCACCACATATGGTGGTATTTCCAAGAGGCCCACATCATTGGGACCAGTAGCCCAAAGGGCATCCGGAAGGGATGACAATTCAGGTGGCATCGTGTTTTTAGACAAATACATTGGGGAAACCACTTTCCTACCTAATGTAAGTTGTACTCCTGAAGGAGAACAATACAGTGTAGCGTGCAATCTTTTCAACAAATCTAATCCCAGCAAATTCTCACCACAACCTGTTGTCAGGATCAGGGGCGCTTTCAGCTCGCAAGGTCCAACAGAAAGTGACATGGGACTGGAGATCGGGTTCCTAACTGGGGCGCCAGAAAAACCTACTGAAACATTTATATCGCCAGACAAAGATGCGCCAGGGAGTTTTGAATGCATGATTGAACTCTTTGCAGCACCAGTGTCTAGCAGAAAAGGCTCCGTTACATTTGCTGTAGTCACCTCAACATACGGTCCACTCTGATCCACTGGCACTGAAACAACTCCCTCTCTCTGTCTATGGCTGTCCTAGTAACCATTATTTTCTGCATCACCATCCTCCACATAATAATCATTATTGTAATACTGTGCCGTATTACCAGTCGCGTTAGCTTGCTGATCAAAGCTATTAATTGCGCTTTGGGGCGGAAGAGGACGCGCGTTTTGGGGAACACTTCCACGCCCTCTGCCTCTAGGAGCTTGCTGACCACCTCTACCTCTGGCGCCATGCGTATTACCGTTCCGTTGCATTAATTTAGGGCAACTATATTTAAAATGACCTTCCTCTTTGCAGTATGAACATTGGTTGGGGCCTACAAGGACACGTGGTTGATAATACCCATTCATTTGCTGATTAGTCTGAAATTGTTGGGGTTGGTGATAAACACCTTGGGGTTGTCTATAATTATTACCACCTCCACGTGGTGGATAGGCCTGCTGTAAAAGGACCTTTGTCTTTAGTTCCTTCGTTTTCTTTTCCGTTCTATCTTTCTCGTCTTTATCTCTATTTTCATAATACTGTGCAGTAGCCAGTATTTGCGCTGAAGAGGAAACGGCCCAAGAACTCTCTGAATCTTTCAACTTTTTACACAGGTCAGGGAGTAAATTCTGCACAAACTTATCCACAAACAACCGTTGACCACCCTCAGTACTCATATCTTGCCCACTGTGGTCAATAAACGTTTCCTCAAACCTAGTAAAGAAGTCTGACACTGTCTCATCTTTCTTCTGCTTGCATGCAGATAACTTGTCCCAATTTACGCGCATCGCAGGCATTAGTGTCTTCATATACGTGATGATTCTACCAGGCAATTCAGCTACTAAAGGTTCTGGTTTCGCACCACCCGTTTGTCTAGCATCAGCAGCAACAATGTTAGTCCATGTATCCCCTAGTTCTGCATTGTGATCTACATTACAAATTGATCCCCATAGTGGCTGTGGAACAACATTACCAAACAACATGTCTATATCGGCCAGATTCATAATGCATGACCCTGCCGTCTGTGACAACTCTTTATAATAACCTGCTGGGTTTTTACGGGGATCAGGCAATGTCTGCTTAAGTGCTAACACCTCAGAGCGCTTCCATGGAACATGCACCCAAACACGTTGGAAATGCGCTGGCACAGCGGGGTTATTGCCGACAGCTGCAACTGCTTCTTTCCATACCGGGGGAACTTCTCTCATAGGGTATTGTCGCGCTTTTGCCTTTTTCCCCACAAGGACCTCTTGTTCAAACAATGACTGTTGGCAATCGTCATTCCTTAAGGACAATACAATCGCAACTGCTTTATCTACTTCGCGGTCCACAATTATACCAGTTCCAAAATCGCACCTCACTCTACACAATTCCTGCGGGTTCGGATTTCTACCACTATCCTCCAATTCTTCACAGAGAATTTCGCACATTTTCTCAAATACATATCTCTGTTTCGGGGCATCCCATTGATGGAAAGTGTTAACAACCGATTCCACATCATACAGTGAAGGAAAAACGATCCATCTACGCGCCATGTGATCTATTACCTTTTTCTCATCGGGGTTAGGCAATTGGCTGCGCAACTGCTTACGCTGTACACCAGGAGTTGCACCAGATGACCCAAAGAGTAGCGACATTAATGTAGTAACCACATTAGCTAAACGCTGTCGCGCTGAAGGAGAAGCTGAGGCGAGAACAGGGGGAAAAACAGAGGGAAGAAAAGAGGATGTAGAGACAGGTACTGGAGTGGTGGAAGGAAGAGTATTAGGGGAGGCAGTTACTGGATTAGGCAAAGTCGCAGAAAGTGCGGGGGTAGTTGGAAGCACAACTGGAGGCGCTTGAGAAGACTGCGCTACAGGAATAGGAACTGGTTGCAAAGCAACTGGCGGTTGTGGCAAGGCTTGCAGTATATGCACTGGAGGCGGCATATTTACAAGCTGGGGAGGCGCCGTGGCAGTTTGAGCGTACGGAGGTGGCGAACTCAACAAATGTGACATCAGGGGATCTTTCTCCTTTTCTTCTGACTCATCCTGCTTAGAATATGGCAAAGCTGGGTAACATTTGTCAATCCCTAACTTACGCTGCCTGTGCAATTGCTCATTCATTTGCTCCTCTTCATTGTCTTTAAATTGTACAGCTGCTTGCATTACTGACATACCTCTCTCTCTCTTATTCTTTTTCGCTAGCTTAATTTCCTTCTGTTTGGCTTCCTTTCGCCATAAGCGGAAAGAGTCAAACATCGCCGGCCGGGCTTTCTTCTTAAACAATTTAATTTCCAGATTATCTAAAATATCAGTATCAAAACTACCATTTTGGGGCCATTTTAAAACACCGTCTTTCCTGGTGTAGTGGATCCACACTTCGTTATATGCAATGGGGCCTACGCCATGTTTCACATAGAGCTCATAAGTTGGAGTTCCAACCGGAGGAACCGGACATGATTCCTCTAGCTGGAAATCTTTTCCACAACCCAAACAGAATAATCTACCAAATAGTCTAGAACCAGGCATCTTCGCTCACTAGTCTAGATCCAAACGTCAAAGGATTATCGATTACGATAGCCTCGTGAATACACGAGTCCTCTGGCTTTGGGGTTTGCAAACACCAAATCACCAATTACCAAATCAAACCAAACGATCCCGAGGGATACCAAAACAAATGGGAGACGCTCCACTTATACTTAACTGAATATTGCTGATCGATGACGTCACCAGAAGACTCTCTCGATTGTTTCGCTCTCTCAAACTCGTCAAGGGTCCAAAACAGGTCGATTAATCAGGGCAGCAGTCCTTCGTAGCCGTCGGGACACGGAGAACCTCGCAGAAAAGACTTTCGGACCACGTCGACATGCAGGGGTCGATGAAGTGGCGGCCTTCCTCCGGAATTTCCACACGAAGCTCCTCACGAACCTCTGGCTTGGACTGGTACCGCTGAAATCGGCCCGAGTTGGGCGCCAAACTGAAGTACTGGGTATTTTAGTCCCAGCGGTGCAGGGGCACACACCCTAAGACTTCGGGGTTTCACCCTGTTCCGGACCTACAGAAACACAGAGTCTTCTGGGTGAAGTCAAAGAATCGTTTATTGGCTGCAGACCAATGACAGGTATCCTAGAAGTACACCAGCGTGTATGTTCTCAGGAGACTGCTGAAAATCATAGGAACGGACTTCTCCTTAAGTACAAAATATCATGCTCCAGGCACACATTCCTTGGTTTACGATATGGTCATATAAAAGCATACATTACAAACGAAAAAGCAGAGTCATGATGACCATCCCACATTCCAGTTCGGCCAGCCCACAATGATTTACACCGGAAGGTTCAGATCCCATGTTTGAAGTAAATAGACCCCCCAATAAACATGAGCATCTCCTGTTTTGGGAAACAAGTCATAAAGTAGGAACAAGCAGGTGTGGAAGAGATTAGCCGGGGGATTGTGTAGAATGAAAAGGTTTTATGACGGGTCAAGCCCTGATACGAATCACAGGTGGAGAGAGGAAGGGGAGCTCGTGAGACCAGTTTGACCCGGGGCAGCAGAGCCAGCTGCCCAGGTCACGGAGAAGTCAGAGGGAAAGCCCGTGTACTGTTAGGCCCGTATTAACTCCATCATAGCCTATGTGAGGGCAATGACAAGATGGCCACTGCTTCCAAAATGGAACCCGCGTAGTTGAGCAGAATAACGTGTACACAGTGCATTCATAGCTAGAATGACACATAAAGCACTCGTACGTGCCGCATTTACCATTTGCGGTTCGCTAATACCAAAATAGACAGGGGTAGGGCCCTGTTCCCTACGCGGTCCCGAAGAGCAAAGTACGACACCTGTGTCGTTTACTATCACAATTGTCTTGGAAGGAACACCGGTACCTTGATGAAATAATAGAGGTGCTAATAAAGAATTTATAATTGAGTGTATCACTCTGGTCCTGAAAAGCAATATGTTCTTGTTCAAGGATGATCTTTACTTTCAATGCAAGGGAACCAGCATGGGGGCCACTTGTGCCCTCAGTCTGGCCTGCTTATAAGTAGGAAACTTTGAGAACAAACATATCTTCAATGAGGTGGCCCCCTATTTTGAAAACATTGTGGTGTGGTACCGCTCCATTGATGATATCTTTTTTATACGGGATGGACAAGAGGAAGACAATGCAGTTTTTGGAGTGGCTCACCCTGGGGGATCTAAATCTAAAATACACCACCTTTTATAACAATAATTTGGTTAATTTTCTGAACATTTCTATCACCAATGTGAATGGATCCCTGAATGTTGAGTTGTTCACAAAACCGACTGATAAGAACACTCTTCTGCATTATGCAGGTTACCACCCCAAGGCGCAGAAGGACAATATTCCTCTTGGACAGTTCCTCCATCTGCGGAGGAATTGTTCCTCATTGGAAGACTTTTATAAACATTCTGATATTCTCCAAGAGAAGCTTTCAGATAGAGGTTGCCCTAGAAAACTGATCAAACATTCGTTAAAAAGGGCACGCTTCTATAATCGAGAAAGTATGTGGAATACCAATGATAGAGTAGTATTTGTGACAGGCCCATTTCTAGTGGATGGGCTGGGTGTGCCAGGCCCACCCAAACGTGAACCCCTGCCCTTGCAGCGACGTCAAGAAGGCCAACAGAAAATGGGAATTATCATTTAAAACGTTCCTCTGAACGTTATTTTTCTTCTTCTATGAGTTTCGTGATTGGGCCCGGCTCTTTCTCACAGACACCCCCAATCACGCATCTCCTTTTAGAGAGGTGAACTGTGTCCCCGCCCACTCGTGCAGGTACAACAGGGGCATGGCAAAGGGGACAAATCCTTTCTTTGGCTCCCGGTAACCTGTGCATGCTACGTGGATATTTCCTTCTCTATTCAGCGCTAGAGAAAAGGAGTTTGTTCATGCTGATTCACCGTTCGTGAACCTTTCAGCTGCTTATCGGATTGGGCCGTGAGACAGAGTTCCAACGGAGCAGGTAAGAGAATGTGTGGCTATTCCGTTTTTGTTTTTTAAATCTGCAAAGGCCCTGCCAGATACATACTTCATGTATGCTTTGAGAATGTGTGGCTATTTGTTCATATTTTTAAAATCTGTGAGTGCCCAGCAAGACGCATGCTTTATGTATGTCGTGTATATTTCATTTAAATCATTTATTTTGTTTTCATGACTGGCTCTGCCACAAATGCAAGACAACAGTAAAAATGTCCAGGGCAGGGGAGGAGTGATGTGCCCACTTCTGAGTGCGCAAAGACTGTTTGGCCACATAAGCCCCTAACTGGGCGGTGTCCTGACCAATTACATTAAGGGAGGGCTGCCTGCTTTCTGTTCCGTTTAAAAAAAAATTATTATTATTAAATTAAACCCCTCCCCGTGTGACCCCCCCACCAAACGCACCACTCCCCCCACGAGTCATGCCGGACGCGACTGCCGAAGTGGCCCACCCGAATGCACCCTTGGGCCACCCAAATAAAAATTCCTGGAGCCGTGCCTGATTTGTGTGTCAATTTTTGAGTATCCGCAACAAAACTTAAAAAAACATAGTCAATTCCAACTTTAAGATCCTAAATGATGAGATTAAACTAGAAAAAAACCTTTTTGCCTTTAAACGTAAACACAATCTGTGTAAGTCACTAGTTCACACATACAGAGAAGCAAAACCCTTACAACAAAGCACCCTTCAAAAGGGTAGAGCTGTGTGTAATAATAAATGTGGGAGTTGCTCAATATGCGATCATTGCATAGTTGGAAAAACTCTCGTACATAATGGACACAATTTGACATCAAAAAGTCTGAATAACTGCAGAAGTTCAAATGTTGTATATTTTTTACGCTGTCCGTGTGGATTGGCATATGTGAGCGAAACTGGCAGAGACTTGAGACTTAAACAACTCGAACATAGGTCAGCACTTAAAACGAACAAACTGGTTGACCACTATTCAATTTTCAAACAAAAAAATACTGAATTCAAATTGTTTATTCTGGAAAAAATAACAGGGAACAGAAGAGGCGGTAATGTGGAAATGAAACGTAAAGATTGAGAACAGTGGTACATCTCAATATTAGGCTATTCAAAAGGAAGTCAACACGAGAGAAGATTGGATGAGGTTAATTAAGTAGCTTTCCTCTTTTCCTTTTGAGTTTGATTTTCAATACTGTACTGTCTAAGTTTATAACAAAGGGGTGGATCAATGTTGTCTTACTAGTTTTTATAGAGTTTAATTTTTAATAAAAGAAACCCCCTATTTATATGAAAAATATCTGTGCATGATTCCCATTATGTGCGATACTGTACTTTCAGCGTAAGTTAATATGTAGTTATGTACCATGCGTTACAAGACTGATTGTTATATATTACTCCTAGTGGGTACGCGGTACATGGGATATTATTAATCACTTATTGATAATGGATTTTGATCTAATAGCAAGAACATGATCCCCTGTTTCACTCCGTAGCCATTAATGTTGCCAAGAAAATGAATAAGCTTTTAAGATGAAGTATACCCCTTCAAGATGGCGGTCGGATGTAGGCCAAGTTTTTACATATCCGCAGGACAGCTGCCGAATAAAAAGAGAGATTGTGGCCAGCAATAGTTTCCGAGACGCTGGATCGTACAACCGCATGTGGACACAAGGACCCTAAATAGAAGAGCCTTGGCTGTATGGAGGGTAAGGAGTATAAGTATGAGGGCGAATGGTTTTAGGATGCCGTAGAATAGCATGTTTGTCGTTTACTCAGCATTATTCTGTTTTCCTTATAGTGAAGGGAACGGTGGGAAAATTACAAGTCCCAGCGTAACGGGAAGTTTATTCGACCCTCCACGTAGATCATTGTGGTTTTAACTGACAGTAGGTATTTAGTCTGGATATTTCCTCTAGACTTTTTGGGCAATCACTGGTATTGGTGATATGTTTAAGTTTGTTTAAAGTATCATTTTAGGGATTCCAACCACTAACCATTGAGGAGTGGACGACCAATGGTGGAGTGTAATCCACCCACTAAGTAACCATAGGAGAGATCAAATGAATCTCCGAATTTGTGATGGTATGTTGAATATGAATAATGGTAATGAAGACGTGGGTGAACGGGCTTATAACTCTATAATTCTACCTGTTCTTAGCTGGCGGTTATATATAGATATTTACACATTTTTAGGTCTCGCCTAGGCAGCGCATGCGCTGTCTCTCCGAGACTTCAAGTAATCTATATGTTGGGTGAAACTCCGCCCATTGCCGGGAAAATTGTCCTGCCGCTTGCAATTAGTTTAACAGTGGCATTGCTCTTCAAAGCTGCCTTTTTATTGGCTGTTGATTTGATATGTACTTCTGTTTATTCCAGAAGCAGCACTGCCTAACTACAGTTAAGTTCTGCTGCAGGGCTGTATCTTTTAATGTATAGACTACTTCCTTGTTTTTTGCTATAGCGCATGGTTCACTGGACCCATAGATTTAATGTGCATGGCCGCTTTTTCTCTCCCCACTCCCAGATGCTCGCGAGCCAGCCTCGTGTTTCATGGAAGCCTTAAGCGGGCTCACGGTTAGGCTGCTGTACTTTATACACCTCATAAGAGGCTGCGGAGGAGAAATGCCGGGTAACATGCCGGCCGCTTCAGCAGGCTCGTGCCGAATTCTCTTTAATCAACACAGCGCCCACCACGCTTCTTTTCCATCAGCACAGCTCCTATTTTGTCTGCTGTAACTTTCCTTCTGCAGCAGGCGACCGTCTCAAACGTCCTGCTGTTTTTAGCAATCTTCCTCTTGGTTGGCGATTAGGTTAAAAGGAGGCCACCAAAGAATTTCCCCCCTGGACCCTTCTCCTGGCCTTTTATTGGATCTTTGCTGAGCGACGACGTAATGGGCAAGGTAAAGCTGTGAAAACTCAAAAGAAGAATCTTTGTAGTGATCAGTGTGTGAAGTGTTCGCACGTCCTTGTTTTGTTAATTTAAATTATGGTACTTGTAGTATTGCCATTTAAAGGCGAAAGTGATATCATGAAAATAAAAAAATCAATGACGTGACTGCATGGTCTGCTTGCGTGAGTCGGGGTAACTCGAGATGTCTGGAGGTATGCTGCTTTGTGAATACTAATGGGGCTTCGATAATGCAAAAGTTTATTTTACAACCCCCCCTTACAGGAAAGTTGTGGACTGACAGCCTTGATAATGATCAGACCCGTAGTTTCAGGAAGGTGTTAGGGGTTTGTCACCCCCCCCCCCCCAAATAAATGCATACTTGGCTTTTTAGTTAGGGCTGGGGGTGCTGAGTAGGGTCTGCTTTGATTGTTGCTAAGCTAAAATCGTGACCTTTCATGTAATACAGGAGAGAGACAGACAGAGATAAACAAAACATTTGGAGACTGAATTTCCAAATGAAATGTGATAACCTGTATCAATACCAGCTTTCCAGGTTATCCAAATTGTGTGTTCCTAAGAAAACATATTTTGCTGAGTCTGTTTAAGTTTGTGTTCAGACGTCTCAAACACCGATCTGTCCTCTGTCCGTTCAGACACTGAAGGTTTCACAAACCAACACTTAAGCCTAACATAACACCGTACATTGAATTTTTAAGTCAAAAATGTGTTCGCTTGTTGATCCGTGACACCTTTAACGACTGCCTCTGTTGTGTTACAAATATATATTATATATGCGGCACTAACATAAAAAACGGACAAGTACAGCAAATGTAAAGCGGTATCAGCACCGCAGTTTGAGGTTAGCGGGCGCAGAAAATGACCCACTGTATATTTGTGCTCTGCGGGCAGAGCCGGGCTGCTGGGCACAGTCGGACCCTCCTCCCCCTGAGCAGCTCCCACCGGTACATGCTAGTATGGCAGCAGAGCCTTTAGGTAGAGAGAGGGGATCCCCAACCCCTGCGGAAATGGAAAATAATTTGAAAGTGAAGCTGATGGCGGAGTGCGAGCGGGTAGCAAGCTCAAAACTATTTCATGGACTCTCTTTTTACAAGTATCATAAAGCCCTGATAATATGGATGTGCTAGTGACGTGATGTTTCAGGCACAGGCTATCTTAACCATATAAAATTACTACGGCTGGTATACACAAGCACGTTCAGCAAGCATATGACTAACCGTGCCCCAACCCTTCAAAGGCATTTGTAACTTTTCCTGTTTTCTGCAGATGCCAACAAGTCTCTGTTTAACAGTTGCGCTCTAGTGAGTGAGTTGGGGACCCAGCTTTCATAAACAGTGCTCCCCACTTGACCTCGTTGTGTGAAGATCACTTTCCATGCCTGCAACTCACTGTCAATAGTAATCTCCTTCCCTGCTTTGGGCAGAGTTTTTTTTAATTTCATTTTCACAAAGCAAACAAATACCTGATTAAATTCTACCCCTACAAGTGCTTGATCTGTTCTTTGGTGCTGCATCTCCCTTTTCCTCTCCATCGCTAGCGTCACGTCACAGCAGTCTGTGAGCCCCACAATAACCATGGTGTTCCTGCTTACATTTCACATGCTTTACTTCAACTTACATTCCCTACCAAGGTTTTTCTTTTTAGAATCTTAATACTTTTGCTTTCTTTACAGGCAGCATAGTTAGTCTTCTCTCCTCTCCCTCATAACCTATTTCCTATTCATTCGTTCACCAGCGCCGCAAGGTCATACCAATGGTAATGGCTCTATGCAAATATGATCGCGCCACTGCAAACCCCCAAAAAAACAAAAAAGTAAAAAACATTGTCATTTTGAATGCCAATAGCTCTAACAAATGCGAGACCCATTGCATTGCAAATGCTTGTTCTATGTGCAGATATATGGTGGTTTCTTTGATAAGTGTCCCAAAGTAATCACGACATCTCATTGAGTTTTCTCTACCAGTGCGTTAATCATGATAGGCACAGAGGTGCAAATAAGTATGAATGAGATGTAATAAGTTATAATTAGTAGATATGGGGTCCGGATGTATGTTGTGGGATCTCCCTGTATGCGGGCGAGGCACGTGTATGTGGATGCTGGAGCACTTATTGGCATTGTTTTAAACATAAATACATGACATCAATTATACTGTTTAAGCGATCAAGATTGTATAGACTTAAGTTTACAATTGTGTATAGTGACCAAGGCGGCAAGACCGTCGAAACGCGTTTGGCCATTCAGCTGTGAATAAATATTTTTCTTTGACGGAATTTCCCACGGAGTCAGCGCCTCTTCAATTATAGTTGAACTGGATTGTCGAATATATATATATATATATATATATATTAAACACCAGACAGAGGCCCAATACTGGATTTGCAGGCACTTTATTCACAGGCACAGCAGCGCAAAAGGTTCCCCATGTCCTTACGCGTTTCGGCGTCGTTCTGCCTTGTTCACAGGTGGGGGTCATTAATTGCAAGTGCGTTTGTGCGCGCCTTTTAAGCTTTAAGAAATCACATGACTTGACATTAAAATACAGTTCCCAGGGTGCAGTTCACTGGTAATGAGAATGTATTTCCCAGAGTCTTAGTGAATCCGAGTTCTTTTACGATAAATTCGTTTTCCTCGTTAATGGATTATTTGACGGGCTGCTCCGTGCCCGTTGTGAGAGGCCGCTCTGTAGGGTCGGAGGCTCCATGCTCGGAGGCTGTTTGTTGAATTCTATTTGGAGCATGACCCACTCGCCATTCCAAGCCTAAGCAGGAGCGCTACTATAGTGAAAAGGAGTTGGCTGAGGAAGAGATTCAGAGTAGGATGACCTTTCACTCTGATCGTGCTGGAGCTGGGGCTTTTTCCACGAGGCAGCTATGAAATCTGAGCACAGGCCATCAATCAACATTACAACATGACGGCGTGAGTAAACTTTAGCCACTTGAATTTTGGGTGCTTGAACTGAACGAGGAAAACGAATTTATCGTAAAAGAACTCGGATTCACTAAGACTCTGGGAAATACATTCTCATTACCAGTGAACTGCACCCTGGGAACTGTATTTTAATGTCAAGTCATGTGATTTCTTAAAGCTTAAAAGGCGCGCACAAACGCACTTGCAATTAATGACCCCCACCTGTGAACAAGGCAGAACGACGCCGAAACGCGTAAGGACATGGGGAACCTTTTGCGCTGCTGTGCCTGTGAATAAAGTGCCTGCAAATCCAGTATTGGGCCTCTGTCTGGTGTTTAATGGATTATTTGACGGGCTGCTCCGTGCCCGTTGTGAGAGGCCGCTCTGTAGGGTCGGAGGCTCCATGCTCGGAGGCTGTTTGTTGGATATATATATATATATATATATATATATATATATATATATCCATATGAAGCTTTGACGAATTGGAAGCCCTTCCTAGCGGGTCGGGGCTTGCTGGCGACGTCACCGCCTAAATATTCCACACGAAGATTCACGCTACCAACCAGCATGAAATACAAGCCCATCCAGTCGAGAGGTCAGTTAAATGAGATTTTATTCAGCAGACAGCGTGAAAGTAAAAGCATAACGCGTTTCAACACAATGGTGTCTTAATCATATGCAGCTGTGGGGAACAAGTGACTCGGAGTTTAAATACACTCTGTTGGTAAACAGTGAAGAGGGATTCTAGTATGCACAATTTAAAGCGCTGGTCACAGTTTGTTTTTTCGTTTTTTCTTCTTTTTCACTTTGGGACTACATGGTACCATTGTAACATAATATTCAGATTGTTATCTTTGTTTAGTACATTTCTTTTCAAACTGTGACCATTGTGTTGAAACGCGTTATGCTTTTACTTTCACGCTGTCTGCTGAATAAAATCTCATTTAACTGACCTCTCGACTGGATGGGCTTGTATTTCATGCTGGTTGGTAGCGTGAATCTTCGTGTGGAATATATATATATATATATATATTCACTGAAAAAACCATAGGTTTCACACATGTTATAGTTAGCTGGACATTTTACTGATAAAAAACCAATGAAATTCCCCCGTTATAGTTACTGCAGGCAACTATAACTCACGCGACCGCAATCCTCTGCTGATGCTAATACTGTATTTAGACACTTATTTGCCCATGTCTTCTTCCATTAAATTTTAGCTTTACATATATTACAAATATTTTTTTTTCATAAAGACACATATGTCATCAGCAGAAGATTGCGGTCGCGTGAGTTATAGTTGCCTGCAGTAACTATAACGGGGGAATTTCATTGGTTGTGTGAAACCTATGGTTTTTTCAGTGAATTTGCAAGGTTTTTTAAATGCTAAGTTACTTTACGCCATTCGTGGCGTGCGCGCCCAGTTAACGCAGTTCGTTCCGTGCGCGCACGGTGCGCACCGCGCGCCCACTTCACGCAGTTAGTGCCATGCACGCACAGTGGTCACGCGGTGCGCTGTGCGCACCGCGTGCCCACGTTAAGCGGGATGGGCCATGTACGCACGATGCGCTTCGCGCACCGTGCGCACATGGGGGACATATTTTGCGCATCTTTGTGAAATGTATTCTTTGTTAACTTCGTAGATTTTATATGCCATCCACAAATGGTGCCCTTCGGGCACCATTTGCACACGGGGTGGGGAGAATGTGGATAATTTTTTTTTTTTTACAATTTTTTACCGTACACGTACGGTAAGCGTAATCGGCGATTTTCCGAAAAAAAAATAATATTTTTTTTTGGGCTTGGGGGTGGTTTGGGGACGCCTGTATCAATGCTGGGTGGTTAGGATCTCATGAAACTGCCTCTTTACACATTTTTGGGGTTCGTTTTTGCTGCCCAACTCAGGAAGCGAGAGAGAAAATGGCGGCCGTCGCTTCCTGGTTTCGACCGATTCGAATGTTTACTAAGATCTAAGAGCCAACCAGAATCGCGCTCGCGCACGCCACCGTACGCGTACGGTAAGCTTACGGTAAGCGCACGGTAAGCGCACCGTAAGCTGCCACAGATATATATATTGATTTAAAGGCTATTTTCTCACAATCTACTGAACAGATTTACACCAAACCTACAAAAGGCACTTCCTTGACCTGGGGACTACCTCTCTGCCAAATTTCATTAAATTCTGTTCAGCCGTTCGGGCTGTAGCCCTGTCTAAAGGTCCTATGGAAAAATGCATGGGAAAAACGCGTTTTGGGACCCCCCTTTTATCTCAGCCCCCGCTTGACGAATCCCCCCGAGACTTTTAGGGTAGGAGCGGAGCGTAGCGCCCCACCTATTTTGAAAAATTTGCGAGGATTCGTCGACCGGCGCCAAAGTTATTCAAAATAGAATGTTGCGGATTTCCTATGGAAACGTGGTCCTAACTATAACTACCTACTGGCGACCGCCAGTAGGTAATATATATATATATATATATATATATATATATATATATATATATATATATATATATATATATATATATATTCTTTTAAATAGGATCGTTGTTTAACATAAAAAGAAAGGAGAAGATATATGTTTAATGTCCTGAAGAAGGTGGTTTCATCACTTTTATCCCACCGAAACGCGTAAACGCTGTTTTTTGTTAAATTTGTGCAATACAGAATTACTTCTTGACAGAGAAGTTGTATCTTTGCTGTGTGTTCTCCATGTATTTTCTCCAATTAACGCCATGTTGACAAATGAGATTGTCTTTTTGAAAGTCTTTTCCGTTTTCCATATGATCCAAAGTGTAGGGTATGATTTTTCAATGTGTGTTATGATGTATATTTAATTGAAAGTTTTTATAAACTATTTTACAAAATGTATTAAACTGAACATAAGTGTTCCCTGTGTAGTTGTGCTCTCTTTGGGTTATGTATAATTGTATGTGAGTGGCAGTTGAGGCGGAGAAGTGTCCCCAAATGGAATTAAATACTTGACATTTAAGTTGTTAGAAGGTCACTATAGAGATTGCAGCATTGGTTGTACCACCCTGGGTGTGACACAAGTAAAACGAGTCTCCCAGTCCACCAATGCAGACTGGAGGAGCAGTTTTAAACTGCTGACACGACTTAACCAGTTAAAGCAATGGTAAAACCAAACCTCCCCTGTACTATGTTTTAGTCACCACTATGGCAGGCCAAGTGAGCCCTGTGCCAGGATGCAGCATATTTCATGGGTAGAGCACGTTTTTTTCATGTTTTGATAGTAAAAATGAAAAGCTGTTGTTCTTACTGTGGAAAGTATTAGTCACCCAATTGGCGAGTGCACAATTACACGCTGACCCCTCTGCTGTGCTATCTCCGGAATGGTGCGACCAACGTAGATATCCAAGGTATCAAACAATCATTAGATTGAGCTCAACTGTGCTATCTCTAGAACGCCGCGACCAACGTAGATATCCAAGGTATCAAACAATCATTGGATTGAGCCCAACTGCGCTATTTCTGGAACGCCGCGACCAACGTAGATATCCAAGGGATCAAACAATCATTAGATTGAGCTCAACTGCGCTATCTCTAGAATGCCGCGACCAACGTAGATATCCAGGGTATCAAACAATCATTAGATTCAGATCAACTGCACTCTCTCTGGAACGCTGCGACCAAAGTAGATATCCAAGGTATCAAACAATCATTGGATTGAGCTCAACTGCGCTATCTTTGGAACGCCGCGACCAACGTAGATATTCCAAGGTATCGAACAATCATTAGATTGAGCTCAACTGCGCTATCTCTGGAACGCCACAACCAACTTAGATATCCAAGGTATCAAACAATCATTAGATTGAGCTCAACTGCGCTATCTCTGGAATGCCGCGATCAACGTAGATATCCAAGGTATCAAACAATCATTAGATTGAGCTCAACTGCGCTATCCCTGGAATGCCGCGACCAACGTAGATATCCAGGGTATCAAACAATCATTAGATTGAGCTCAACTGCACTTTCTCTGGAACGCTGCGACCAAAGTAGATATCCAAGGTATCAAACAATCATTGGATTGAGCTCAACTGCGCTATCTTTGGAACGCCGCAACCAACGTAGATATTCCAAGGGATCAAACAATCATTGAAATGAGCTCAACTGCGCTATCTCTGGAACGCCACGACCAACTTAGATATCCAAGGTATCAAACAATCATTAGATTGAGCTCAACTGCGCTATCTCTGGAATGCCGCGACCAACGTAGATATCCAAGGTATCAAACACTCATTAGATTGAGCTCAACTGCGCTATCTCTGGAATGCCGCGACCAACGTAGATATCCAGGGTATCAAACAATCATTAGATTGAGCTCAACTGCACTCTCTCTGGAACACTGCGACCAAAGTAGATATCCAAGGTATCAAACAATCCTTGGATTGAGCTCAACTGCGCTATCTCTGGACGCTGCGACCAACGTAGATATCCAAGGTATCAAACAATCATTACAATGAGCTCAACTGTGCTCTCTCTGGAACGCTGCGACCAACGTAGATGTCCAAGGTATCAAACAATCATTAGATTGAGCTCAACTGCGCTATCTCTGGAACTCCGCGACCAACGTAGATATCCAAGGTATCAAACAATCATTAGATTAAGCTCAATCTGATTCTCAGGTGGAAATTGATGTAACCAGTTGCGGTGTGCCACTTTTACAAAGTTGCTGCTGTGTTGCTTTTAATCCCATGTGCTCTTAATAGTTTCACATGAGGTCTTGTTGCTGCGATAGCTTTCTGCCCTCCTGGTGAGACGTGCTAACACACCCCAGGGAATAATACAATAGGTGCCTTCACTGGAAGGAATTGTTATCTCCCTCCTGCGGGAAGCCACAAGGGTATTGTCCCAAAATGTGAGCTTCAAAGAAAGCTCTGCCTTTGAAAGGCAAATGGGAAACACTTTGAGAGGGGTTGCTGTAATGTCTGCGTAGACCAGCTGGTACGAGGGACAAAACAGAGGAACACCGTTGCCAAACTGGTTTTCCAGGGGCATGTAGCCCCCTTGGTACCCACACCTCTGGGTTTGGTTAGGAAGCTCTTGACGCCATGTTGGGAATGTTGCATCCTAGAAAAGACAGATATCCCACTCCACAGGAAGTGGTAATCATGTGGGAGGGAATCTGGTAGCCCATTCGCTACAAACCGCATTCTACCCTGAGGGCATTTTCTGAAGATAAATAGGGAACCCCTGGCACCCTGAACCTCGATCTTGACTGGACTGGACGAAGGATTACACTGCTGCAGCAAGTTTCCGGCAAAGAGAGGCTGCACCGACATACGCAGCATCTCTTGGCTAGAAAAGGAGAAGGGACTTTGCCTGCTGTGTCCAGCTAACAGATAAGTTATTTCCCAAGCCCAGCCGAAGCAAGAGATTCCAAGGGTCACCTGGCTGACCTGCTGTTAGTAGCACCGGGCCACTACAGCTGAAGGGGTCTGCTAAGGGCAAATGATATTCCAAACCACCAGATCGTCGCTCGTCATGCAGCAGGACCCTACTCTCAGAAGTTACACCCAAGTCAGCTGGACCCGGGATGGTTGCCGTAGTGTAGCTTGTTTGCTGAGAAGGCAAGCTGCAATCCAGAGAAGGATTTGTCTCTGACCAGAACATCGGACGACTGGTAGTCCAGTGACAACTGGACTTCTGCCAGGCCCGAGAAGACATAGAGAGACGTAGACCCCTGTGTCCAGGATCACCTCGTCAAGACCGTGGACTGAGAAGCAGCTGCAGGAAGACCTCAGTCGGCCATGTCACATCCACAGGTGAGCAGTCTATATATCGACTTTTTAATATCGAGGGACATAAATATCGAGTCAAAAATATCGAATGTCCAAAATATCGAAATAGCTAATATCGATGTGAAAAATATCGTTTTTTTTTTTTTACTTATATGTCGATGTAAGTAATATCGTTCGTAATAATATCGACATGTGAAAATATCGTTATTGTGTAATATGAGAAATATTTATATTGTTTTAGGGGCGGGATGTTGGGTTATAGGGGATAAGGGTGGGGAGTGTTTTAAAAAAGTTAATTTATTTTTGTAATATATTGTAAAATTTAATTATTAAATTTAATTTAAAATGTGAAATGTATATTTAATTTTAGGAGCGGGATGTTGGTTTATAGGGGATAAGGGTGGGAAGTGTTTTAATTTTTTTTATATATTTGTAAATTTTTTAAAATAATTTTCTAGAAATTCTAAATTAAATTTAGATTTTTATAAAAAAATTTAGGAGCGGGATGTTGGTTTATAGGGGATAAGGGTGGGAAGTGTATTAAAAATGTTTATATATTGTTAGAATTTTTTTGAAATTTATTTAGAAATTGTAAATTTAATTTAGAATTTTAGAAATCATTTTAGGAGCGGGATGTTGGTTTATAGGGGATAAGGGTGGGAAGTGTTTTAAAAATGTTTATATATTATTTAATTAAAAAAAAAAAAAAAATTTGAAATTGTAATTTAAAATTTGCATTTTAAATAAAATTTTAGGAGCGGGATGTTGGTTTATAGGGGATAAGGGTGGGAAGTGTTTTAAAAATGTTTATATATTATTTAATTAAAAAAAAAAAAAATTTGAAATTGTAATTTAAAATTTGCATTTTAAATAAAATTTTAGGAGCGGGATGTTGGTTTATAGGGGATAAGGGTGGGAAGTTTTTTAAAAATTTGTATATATTATTTAATTTAAAAAAAAAAAAAAATTTAGAAATTGTAAATAAAAATTTGCATTTTAAATAAAATTTTAGGAGCGGGATGTTGGTTTATAGGGGATAAGGGTGGGAAGTGTTTTAAAGATGTTTATATATTATTTAATTTTAAAATAAAAAAAAATTTAGAAATTGTAAATTAAAATTTGCATTTTAAATAAAATTTTAGGAGCGGGATGTTGGTTTATAGGGGATAAGGGTGGGAAGTTTATAAATATTTGTTAATTTTTTATTAAAAATATTTATAAATAGGAAATAAATTTTCGATTTTTACAAATATATTTCGGAGTGGGATGTTGGTTGATAGGGGATAAGGGTGGGAAGTGTTGTAAAAATGTTTATATATCTGTTAATTTTTTAACAAATTAATTTAGAATTTTTTTTTTTTTTTTAGAATGTTACAAATAATTCTAGGAGCGGAATGTTGGGTTATAGGGGATAAGGGTGGGAAGTTAATTTAACATGTTTATATATTGTTACTTTAAAAAATATTAATATTTAGAAAATGTAAATTTATTTTTAAATTTAACTAATCCCATAATTTAATATAGATTTCAGTCAGAGTATTAAATTAATTAAGTTCACTGTCCAGCACTTATTTTAATTTAATATAGAATGGAGTGGGAATAGTAAATTAATTTAGTTCAGTGTCCAGCACCTACCCTAATTTAATATAGGTTGGAGTGAGAATAGTAAATTAATTAAGTTCATTGTCCAGCACTTATCTTAATTAAATATAGAGTGGAGTGGGAATATTAAATTAATTAAGTTCATTGTCCAGCACTTACTGTAATTTAATATAGTTTGGATTGAGAATAGTAAATTAATAAGTTCAGTGTCCAGCACTTATCTTAATTAAATATAGATTGGAGTGAGAATAGTAAATTAATTAAGTTCAGTGTCCAGCACTTATTTTAATTTAATATAGACTGGAGTGGGAATAGTAAATTAATTTAGTTCAGTGTCCAGCACCTACCCTAATTTAATATAGGTTGGAGTGAGAATAGTAAATTAATTAAGTTCAGTGTCCAGCACTTATCTTAATTAAATATAGAGTGGAGTGGGAATAGTAAATTAATTTAGTTCATTGTCCAGCACCTACTGTAATTTAATATAGTTTGGAGTGAGAATAGTAAATTAATTAAGTTCAGTGTCCAGCACTTATCTTAATTAAATATAGATTGGAGTGGGAATAGTAAATTAATAAAGTTCAGTGTCCAGCACTTATTTTAATTTAATATAGACTGGAGTGGGAATAGTAAATTAATTTAGTTCAGTGTCCAGCACCTACCCTAATTTAATATAGGTTGGAGTGAGAATAGTAAATTAATTAAGTTCAGTGTCCAGCACTTATCTTAATTAAATATAGAGTGGAGTGGGAATAGTAAATTAATTTAGTTCATTGTCCAGCACCTACTGTAATTTAATATAGTTTGGAGTGAGAATAGTAAATTAATTAAGTTCAGTGTCCAGCACTTATCTTAATTAAATATAGATTGGAGTGGGAATAGTAAATGAATTCAGTTCAGTGTCCAGCACATACTCTAATTAAATATAGGTTGGAGTGAGAATAGTAAATTAATTAAGTTCAGTGTCCAGCACTTATTTTAATTTAATATAGACTGGAGTGGGAATAGTAAATTAATGTAGTTCAGTGTCCAGCACCTACCCTAATTTAATATAGGTTGGAGTGAGAATAGTAAATTAATTAAGTTCAGTGTCCAGCACTTATCTTAATTAAATATAGAGTGGAGTGGGAATTGTAAATTAATTAAGTTCATTGTCCAGCACCTACTGTAATTTAATATAGTTTGGAGTGAGAATAGTAAATTCATTAAGTTCAGTGTCCAGCACTTATCTTAATTAAATATAGATTGGAGTGGGAATAGTAAATGAATTCAGTTCAGTGTCCAGCACATACTCTAATTAAATATAGGTTGGAGTGAGAATAGTAAATTAATTAAGTTCAGTGTCCAGCACTTATTTTAATTTAATATAGACTGGAGTGGGAATAGTAAATTAATTTAGTTCAGTGTCCAGCACCTACCCTAATTTAATATAGGTTGGAGTGAGAATAGTAAATTAATTAAGTTCAGTGTCCAGCACTTATCTTAATTAAATATAGAGTGGAGTGGGAATAGTAAATTAATTAAGTTCATTGTCCAGCACCTACTGTAATTTAATATAGTTTGGAGTGAGAATAGTAAATTAATTAAGTTCAGTGTCCAGCACTTATCTTAATTAAATATAGGTTGGAGTGGGAATAGTAAATGAATTCAGTTCAGTGTCCAGCACATACTCTAATTAAATATAGGTTGGAGTGAGAATAGTAAATTAATTAAGTTCAGTGTCCAGCACTTATTTTAATTTAATATAGACTGGAGTGGGAATAGTAAATTAATTTAGTTCAGTGTCCAGCACCTACCCTAATTTAATATAGGTTGGAGTGAGAATAGTAAATTAATTAAGTTCAGTGTCCAGCACTTATCTTAATTAAATATAGAGTGGAGTGGGAATAGTAAATTAATTTAGTTCAGTGTCCAGCACCTACCCTAATTAAATATAGGTTGGAGTGAGAATAGTAAATTAATTAAGTTCAGTGTCCAGCACTTATCTTAATTAAATATAGAGTGGAGTGGGAATAGTAAATTAATTTAGTTCAGTGTCCAGCACCTACCCTAATTAAATATAGGTTGGAGTGAGAATAGTAAATTAATTAAGTTCTGTATGTAGTGGGAGTAGTATGTTAATTAAGTTTGGTAAATAGCAAATATTAGAATTAATTATAGAGTTGAATAAGAATAGTTAAATTTATTGGATTTAATTGACAAAAAATCTGTAGATTTTAGTTTGGGTTGGATAAAACATAGAAGTTATATCAGAATGCAAATTCCAAATTATTTTTAAATTAAATAGTAGATAGGAAAATAATATTTATTTTATAGTTGTTGGAATGTATATTCATTCGAGAGAAAATTTTGTTTATTATTACGCATATTTTAATAATTACATCATTGCAATAAACATGTCTGATATATACCATACGAACTGTCTAAAGCTATCGACCTATTACCTAGATTGAACTCTGGGTCCTGCCGATTTCGTCATACTACCCCCCGTTTTGACGTGTAAATATTTCTTATTGTTGAAACTCGCCTTGAAAATCCCATGTTTGTCCGAAATGCATTGGCTGCGGATCTGGTCTCACTAAATCTTGGAATAAAGGAATTCAAGGAAATACTCAACTACTGTGTGGATTCGAAACACAAAAGTTTATTTTGACATTAATTTACATTTCTTCCAATATGTTGCCTCTCATACTTGTGGATAATTGTTGTCTTGGTGGTCATTTGAGCAGCTGACCATTTGAGGTGGGCAATATTATCGTTACTGATAAAGTGAGAAGTCCAGGCTGAGCATTCACCTAAAACCGTGCTGTTTAATTTTCAAACTTCCTATGTTTGTTTGGTTCTTTTATTTTGTAACCGCTCTCTGTTGTTTTGGGTTATTTTGGTCCAATCCAGGTCGCGGTTCGGAGCTGTTTCGCGTTTGAGAAGGTAAGAGTTATTTGCTTTATTATTAAATAGTTTTAAGTGTTTTGTGGAAGTAGTTATGTTGTAATAAGTGTGTATTGATTGATGTTTCAGAAGTTAGGGTGTTAGTAATAGTTTGTATACGGTTTTATAATTAACGTTGTGTTCCGTGTTTGTGGCTTTGTTAGTGTTTTGGTATTTCGGTGTGTTAAAGTTTTATAGTGTTTGAATAACGTTTGTAGTGAGGTTTGTACATGCGTTTTGTGTGTTTGTAGGTGGGTGGGAATGTTTGTTTCTGTTTTGTAGGTTTTACGGAGAAGATATTTTCGTCGGTTTCAAACACCTTATTTTTTAAAGGAAGTGTGTATTAGTTGTGTTTACTAATGTTTATTTAACACTTCCTTTATTGTTCGGGTTTCCAGGAGCGGTTATTTACCTTTTTTATATTTTTCGGGATTTTTATGGTTAATGGATAGTCATTTTTTGGATAATTATGGATTTTGAACTCCCTGGATTTATTTGGAAGGAATGTTATTATCCCATTGGAGATACTACACAGGTAAGTTCATTTAAATATTTTTATTGTTGGTGGCGAAACCTTATATATTTAATATTGTTGTTGTGTACTTGGTTTGTTTAATTATGTTGTCTAAATATATGTCCATATAATTCATGTATATATTTTAGACCACATAATTAAATATGTGATATAATAAAGTGGATTATTTATGTTGTGATAGTTGTTTTAGTAGAATTGTGGGTTAATATTTAGAAAAGGGTTTAGAAGAGAGTTTGAGCTATTATATTTAAGTACTCAAGTCCTCTTGTGGATGGGTATAGCTGTACCTGTTGTTGTAGGTAATTATACATTTGAGTAGTTTGTCTAGACTGTTTTGGTTTTAATTGTAGGACAGATTGTTGCATTCTTAATTCTTGGAAACTTTGTTCCTTTTGTATGGCAATTAGTAGTTTTTGTAGTGTTGGAGTTGTTCTCCCAGTAGAAGTTAGGAATGCATTATGCCAGCCCTCGACGGCGTTGTTAGTTTTGGCTTGTTGGTTGAGTGTACTTACATATACATTCCACCAAGGTATTTGGAACTTGGGCTGACGTCTATGGCCTGATCTGTGCAGTCTCCCCACCCAGGTATCCTCAAAATAATCTAACAGGGGAGATAACTTTACTTCATTTTGTTTGTAGAATGGACTTTCTAATAAAAGATTGTAATGTTCTGCAACATCTGTGGTTGGTACATAAGCTAGGGCTGTTAGAAGTTTTATTTGATGTGCAAAACTTATGTTAGTGGCGTATTCTACACTTAGTGAAGATTTTTGTAAATGTCTCCATATACATTGGTTAAGATGGAAGTAACATCCTTGGATAGCTGTATGGGGGTACAGTTTTAGAATGGAATTTATCATGGCTTGCTCAAAGTCTATGATAATTGTTTGAGGGTAAAAATCATTAGATTCTTGTTTTACTTTTCCTAGCATTTCATTATATGTTGTGTTTTGTTTGTTAGGTAATAGTGCATAAATTAAAGGTATGGAAGTGTTGTGATATTGACCGTGTATTGTGTAAAGCTGATAGAATGGTTTTGGGCATATTGTAAAGGTGCCATCCATCATCCATGTTTGGCATTGTTGCAGTTTAGTTATATTGTTTGCAGTAGCAAACATTATGATTCTTTTTTCTGGGCTTTTGTTATCAAAAAAAATAAAAGGTTCATTATTGTGGGTGATACTTAATTCTGTTGGAATGATGATCTCTTGAAAAGTTTTAGGGGATGGTATAGTTGTCGTGGTTGCTTTTTTGGTCCTAGCAATAGTTCTTTTTATAGAAGCAATTGATGGTAATTGGCCTCTTGCTTCTTTGGGCACTCTAGGTAATAGTTCTTTTAGGATTACACTTGTAGCAGTTTGTGAACCTGTGCTTAATTCTTTGATATTTTCAAGAGTTGATCTGACTTCTATTTCAGAGAGATTGGGTGGATGGTTATGCTCTCTTGTATATAGTACAGTTGTTTCTCTTGTTGTTGCTCGGCCGTAGCATTTGTTAGAATAATATTTAGTACACTTCCAGTTCACTTTTCGGTCCGTCTGCTTTTCTTGGGTGTATGTGTAACCCATGTGACACAATAGGAATTTTCCTTTCTGCGAAGTTATAAATTGGGCTTCTTCTGTCATCGTGATGTGTTACAATTCTGGAAAAAATGTATATGAAAATATATGCTATAGTACTTTATATCTTTATATGAAATTAGCAAAAAAGCATTTTTTTTATATATACTTACCAAGTCTTTTTTGTTGTATTTGAATGAAGATGTTGTTTGTCGCAAAAATGTTGTTTAGTTGATTTAGTCTCTGAAAGTTAAAGAACATTTATTGTTGTGGTTGGTTTAGTTTTTTAAGTGGGGTGGTATTGCTGTTTGGTATAGACTATATTTTTATTGAAGAAACTTATTTTATTGTTTTACAAATTAACAATTCAAAAAACATTCTCCCACCTTCATCTGTCCCGGAAGTACCACACATTTATCATCAAGACCAATTATTCAGGAGAATGAACAACCTTTCCACCCAGTTCTCTACCCCCCCTCCCCCACCACATGTCAATGTACCCCCGTCTCCTACCCCTCTTACTATGTGCCCCTCCTGCCTAATAAATAAGATGCAGTAGCCTAACCTCTCACTAAGCAAACAGAGCCTACCCTCATGCCCAGTGGTATAGACTATAGGTGTTAATTTATACAGGTTTTTTACAATTTAAAAAAGAGAACATGGATTTGTTTAGGGGTTTAGGATGTTTTGGGGTTTGAGTAGGATTTAATTAATATTTTATAAAGTATTTTGATAGTATACTTACTTTTTAGTGAGTCTTTTCTGGCAATCTTCAATATTTTCTTTAGCTGTTTGGAGTAATATCTGTAGTGGAAACATAAAGAGATGGAATATATAAGTTAGTTATTTATTTGAGTAAAGATAAATTAGTGTTTTAGTTTAATTTGGCAGTTTAGTTAGAAAAGAATATTTACTTACGTTTTTAGAATAGTAATAGGATGTAGGTTTCTTCTGTTTAGTAGAGCTTCTTCTTCGTTCAATGCTTTGGTTTAAGGCACCGTGGAACACTTGTTTTAATTGGTTTATATAGTGGTTTCAAATTGTTTCTTGAATGTTATTGGTTGTTTTCTGTATGTGGCCTTTCTATTGGATGGTTTGAATTTTTTTTAGTTAATTGGTTTCCTTTTATGGAAAATGCTAAGTAAGAGTATATTTAGTTTTAAAGGAGGAGAGTTTTAAATTTTTATATATAAAAAGATTGTTTATAATGTGTACTAATTTTATTTAAATGTGTTCGAAATGCCAATGTGATAATTATTTTAGTTTTTTTTTATTATGTTGTTAAATATAGAGATCGCTATAAATGTTATGTTTATGTTTAAGTAGAATCTCATTTGAAAATGTATGTTTTGGTAAAATATTGTCTTTATGTTGTTGAAAGTATTGGTTTTATTAGTATTAGAATTGTCGATATATTTAAAAAAACGATATTATTGATGTCTATATTTTGGTTATCGATATTTGTGACATGTGTCATATTTATTAACTTATGTCGATATTTAGTATTTCGATATTAATGTGTGCGATATTTGTGTGATCGATATAATTGTATTACGATATTGTAGTGTCGATATTAGTGTAGTTTTTTAAATAAGTATACAATGTCGATATTTTTGATGTCGATATATTTGTTGCGATATTTGTGTAGTTCGATAATGTGTCTGTCGATAATATGTCAGAGATCCACATCCACAGCATCTTTCAATCAATCAACTCAGATTTTTAGAGCGTGGCTAACAGAGGTCAGTGAGGTTCTAGGTTCTTGATAGGATCAGTTGTAAAGCCAGTTCTTGAGTCCCTTTCTGAAATCCAGGCGAGAGGGTGATGTTCGGAGGTAAAGGAGAAGGTTGTTCCAGGACTTGTCGGCGAGGTTGGAGAAGGATCGTCCTCCACTGTAGCTTTGGCGGGTGCAGGGAGTGTGTGTGAGTGAGGGAGGCAGAGTACAGGTATCTGAAGGTTTGGTGGAAGTTCAGGTGGAGGCTGATGTAGGCTGGTCCTTGGTCATGTAGAATCCCACATGAAATAAATACAAACTCCGTCAGCACATACGATGAAAGAGAAAATGTTATAATAATACGTGCAGCACAGGGACAGGCAGCCAGCAGCCAAGTGTCTGAAAAGGAGAAGTCTCACTTAATCGTTTATTGCCTAAAATCACAAAAAGGCATTGCAATACATGTCCAATAAAATCACAAGAATAAAACAGTTTCTCAGAAATGATGGACCGAGGTGTCACCTGCCAATCATCAGACTCGGCAGGTTACACATTTATTGAACAGCAGGCCAATCCGGAGAGGTCAACACTGCGTGACTCCTGCTTAGTGAAGATGGTGGGGATCTTTCTTCCCATGTGTCCTTTTATTGTGACATTTGGGACTTTCCAAACTAATGCAATGCACTAGAAACGGTAAATGCTGTCTGCAATATTTGTACAATCAGGGACACATACGCTTTGCCTCTTCTACATATGGTTTGGCAATAATGCCTGTTTCTAAGCTAGAATTGGTTGTATGACATAATTTCGAAAGACAAAAATTCGACCTACAAAAATATCGCAACAAAAATATCGTGGTCAAGAATATCGACATCCTATCTACAACATGGTAAGTACAAAAATATCGATAATTTAATATCGATGTCAAAAATATCGTAATTCAAAAATATCGTTTTTTTTTTTAGTTTAAAAATATATGTAAAATAAACCAAATAATACTTATAAATCAAAGAAACATAATTAAATATATTTTATAATATGTAAAATGTATAATAAATATATATAATTAAATGAAACTTTAATTAAACATATATATATAATATATAATATATACACTTACTTAATAATTACTTTTAATAATAATTTCTGTAACATATAAATTATTAAATATTTATTTAAATTACCAATACATCTATACACATAAAACAATAACATTAATAAATATTAAACAATTACATATAGCAAATAATAATCAATATTTTTCATTTGAATTATTTTTATTATTAATTATATATTACAATAGCTAAAATATTACAAAACATATTAAATATCAGACACAATAAAACTACTAGTCCAACTTCAACAAAAACAACTGTAAGGAAAATGTTGGATAGCGTAGGGGTAAAAATAACTATTCCAACTCCCGAGAGTGCAACAGTAGGGAAAACATTGGATAGCGTAGGGGTAAAAATTACTATTCCAACTCCAAAGAGTGCAACAGTAGGGAAAGCGTTGGATAGCGTAGGGGTAAAAATTACTATTCCAACTCCAGAGAGTGCAATAGTAGGGAAAGTGTTGGTTAGCGTAATGGTAAAAATTACTATTCCCACTCCAGAGAGTGCAATAGTAGGGAAAGTGTTGGATAGCGTAAGGGTAAAAATTACTATTCCCACTCCAGACAGTGCAACAGTAGGGAAAACGTTGGATAGCGTAGGGGTACAAATAACTATTCCAACTCCAAAGAGTGCAACAGTAGGGAAAACGTTGGATAGCGTAGGGGTAAAAATTACTATTCCAACTCCAGAGAGTGCAATAGTAGGGAAAGTGTTGGATAGCGTAAGGGTAAAATTTACTATTCCCACTCCAGAGAGTGCAATAGTAGGGAAAGTGTTGGATAGCGTAAGGGTAAAATTTACTATTCCCACTCCAGAGAGTGCAACAGTAGAGAAAACGTTGGATAGCGTAGGGGTAAAAATAACTATTCCAACTCCAAAGAGTGCAACAGTAGGGAAAACGTTGGATAGCGTAGCGGTAAAAATTACTATTCCAACTCCAGAGAGTGCAATAGTAGGGAAAGTGTTGGATAGCGTAAGGGTAAAATTTACTATTCCCACTCCAGAGAATGCAATAGTAGGGAAAGTGTTGGATTGCGTAAGGGTAAAAATTACTATTCCAACTCCAGAGAGTGCAATAGTAGGGAAAGTGTTGGATAGCGTAAGGGTAAAATTCACTATTGCCACTCCAGACAGTGCAACAGTAGAGAAAAGGTTGGATAGCGTAGGGGTAAAAATTACTATTCCAACTCCAAAGAGTGCAACAGTAGGGAAAGCGCTGGATAGCGTAGGGGTAAAAATTACTATTCCAACTCCAGAGAGTGCAACAGTAGGGAAAGCGCTGGATAGCGTAGGGGTAAAAATTACTATTCCCACTCCAGATAGTAAAACAGTTGGGAAAGCACTAGATAGCATAGTGATTCTATGAACATTATAACCAATTCAATAATTTCTTATAAAAAAATTGCATGTTAACAATGTTTTAAAAAAAATATTATTATTAAATACCAATTATGTAAAATAAATATTTAAATAAATAAATTTAAATTACATCCCACACTATTCCCCCTTTAACACACAACACACTACACATACAAAATACACAATAGATTTAAATATCAATTTATCTCTTATTTACAATTAATAATACATTCTTTATAATTAATATAGTTATTAATTCACTAATTAATACATATTAACTACGAAATTACAAATATTCACCTATTAATTATTAATTAACAATACATTAATTAGCAATAACAACAAATAAAATACAATAGTCAATTATTTATATTTACTATATTTAACTAACTAATCACAATTAATTAATAATAATTACAAATAAATAAAATATATCATTATTTATTTCATTTTAATTACATCCAACCCTATTCCCCTATAAACCCACAACCCACTACACATAAAAATTCACATAATTAATTTAATTATGAATTAATCACTTAATAAAATTAAATCACCAATTAATTACTAATTAACAATTAATTAATTAACTATAACAATAAAGAAATATTATTAATAAACTAATTATAATTTATATAATTAACCAAATGATAAAATAATTTTACAATTAATAATTAATTAAAAATTAATTAATCTATTAATCAAATTAATTACCAATTATTAATTAATTACCAATTAATTAATCATAAATACCAATTAAACAATACATATTAATTCATTAATTATAATTACATTACTTCCCACCATATTCCCCTATAAACCCACAACCCACTACACATAAAAATTCACATAATTAATTTAATTATCAATTAATCACTTAATAAAATTAAATCACCAATTAATTACTAATTAACAATTAATTAATTAACAATAACAATAAATAAATATTAATAATAAAAACTAATTATAATGTATATAATTAACTAATTAATAAAATAATTTTACAATTAATAATTAATTAACAATTAATTAATCAATTAATTACCAATTATTAATTAATTACCAATTAATTAATCATAAATACCAATTAAACAATACATATTAATTCATTAATTATGATAAATTACTTCCCACCCTATTCCCCTATAAACCCACAACCCGCTCTGATACTAAAACGCTAAATTAAATGTAAAATAATTATAAATCTCTAAACATTTATTTTTAAATGTATTAAAATACATTACAATAATCTTTAATATACAAATAAAATACATATTAAATGACATTACACTAAATAAATATCGATATTATTGACATCGAAATTTTTACTTACGATATTACTTACATCGATATTAATTACTTCGATATTATTAACTTCGATATTACTTACCTTGGGATCGATATTCTGTCCATCGATATTCTTGACTTCGATATTCTGTACCTACGATATTAAAAACACGATATTATTGTAGGTCGAAATTTAAAACTCGATATTTTGGCTAAACACCGCTAGAATTATGTGCCATGTGGACGGTGTCCTTGAGCAAGCCTTGCTGTTGGTATTAGGGAGCAGAAGGAAAATAGCTTCCACAGCCGGGTATGCCCAGACGTGTGTCCCGGGCTCACTGTGCCACTGGATTCAGACTAGCTTGGCTGATATGGGGTGATGCTCCGAAACCGGTCCCGGGATGCTTGCTTCCGGTCCAGGGAGGACCTGGCTTGGCAGTTCGGTCTGGACTGTTCCCATGAGGCACAGGGTCAAGACTGATTTGCATATGGCTGGGTCTGAACTGGGGTGGCATGGTGAGCAAAAGAACGATGGATTTAACCCAGATCTGTTGACTGGGGGCGAATGTTTGATTTGCTCTACATTCTGTCTTTTGCTTCTACAGTTTGCGCTGCGTAGTCGAGACCCAAAAACGGCTAGTCAATTGCATATAAACAACTGGAATTATCATTCACAATCACAAAGACACTCAATGGCAACAAATGGGATTCACAGAAAATATGTGACAGGCCAAGACATGAGGTTTAACACACCTCATACCAAACAAAGAAACAAGACAACAAATAGGTTGTGACTGCCTGGTACGTCCAGTTATGGCTCCATTCTCAACTGTGCCTATCTCCGAGCTACCACTGCAGACCACACACCAACATTCTACTACATTATTCATCTCAGTATTCCAGTCTTAGCTTTCCAGACGCCAGTTCAGGCACACAGGGAAAGGCAGCACACAGGATGCTACAGTCTCCTCACTCCGGACCCAGGAATATGAGCAATACACTTCTGCTCTCTGGAAACAAAGACCCCGCAATTCCATCTTGTGCAAAGCCAGGAGCATTCAAGATGGATACCACTGGCCTCCATTTCTCAGGCTCATGTGCTACATGTTAGCAGGAAGGACTGGGTAAGCACACAGAAGAGAAACTTTACATGGGTGAGCCAATAGGCCTTTGAAGGGAATCTTACTTTTCTGCATGAGTGCCCTGGACGTTTCACCTTTTGCTGGACTCTATATCTTTGCTGGCTTTAGAACTCTGTGCACAAAACCTTTGCTAACCAGTATGCTCCTCCTTTAACCCTGGTTAAATTGGCTTATCTCTGATTGGCACATTCAACCTGCCTGTAAGTCGCTAGTGTATGGTGTAGAAAGTAACACCCTGGGTCTGGAAGTTAAATGCGATATTGGACGGCAGCACCCAATCTACTAAAGTGGCAGTAAACATGGGTACAAGCCTATGCCATTTACCCTGACTGCTGCAATGTAAACCTCCAGTGTGACCTGTTGTGCACAGTGTCAAATCCTGGTTGGCAGGTCTGTTGTGCCATGTGTAACACTTGGAGTGCACTTCAGTGTGAAAGAATATTTTTGTGGAGCCCCTGCTTGGTTGCTGATGAACCCTGCTTTTGTCCTACCGGACTTCTGTCTCTTGGTTTGTTGTGGGTTCAGTGTCTGCTTCAGACTGTATTTTAGTGGTAGATGTGGGACGACACTAGAATTACCACAGTGCATTCCCCAGTCACACCGCCGGCCTCAGGGCCCAGCTTTGGTCTGAAGACTATCGGCATCTTGAAAATGCCCTGACACATGGCAGTTTGAGCCAAATTATAGTAAGGCATACATGAGACACTTAACGTGGATAGAATTCACCTGAGAATGATTTCAGGACAACTAACAGATTTTAGTTTTCTTGTTCTTTGTTTGTTGTGAATCTCAATAACACCCCAACACACTGTGGACACTGCAATTCACTTTCAGGTTGTCACCCCCGTGAAAAGTGGACTATGTTTCAGTACACCACAGCAAACGTGTGCAGCACACGCACTGTCACTTGGCAGCAACCTATTTTAGATCAAGCCTGCTCACGTGCGCTGTTGCTTGGCAATGACCTATTGCATCAAACATGGAAAAAGATCTTTAAAAAGGGGCTTTAAGCCCGCCCATTACTTACCATTGTTGGCATCCTTATCACTCTTCTTTGCTGCCTTCTAATTCTGCGTTACAACAAACAAACGATGGACGGAATGCTGACAATGCAGACATTCTCCCCCAGTCAAGAGATCTGGGTTAAATCCATCGTTCTTTTGCCCACTACGCCACCCCAGTTCAGACATGGCCATATGCAAATCAGTCTTGACCCTGTGCCTCATGGGAACAGTCCAGCCCGAACTGCCAAGCCATGTCTTCCCTGGACCGGAATCAAGCATCCTAGGACCGGTTTCTGGCTATCAGCCGTCATCAGCCAGGATAGCTTGACTCCAGTGGCGTAGTGAGCACGGGTCCCACGTCTGGGAATACCCATCCCACTTAGGGCGAAAAGCGTTACAACAAACAAATGATGGACGGAATGCTGACAATGCAGACATTCTCCCCCAGTCAAGAGATCTGGGTTAAATCCATCGTTCTTTTGCCCACTACGCCACCCCAGTTCAGACATGGCCATATGCAAATCAGTCTTGACCCTGTGCCTCATGGGAACAGTCCAGCCCGAACTGCCAAGCCATGTCTTCCCTGGACCGGAATCAAGCATCCTAGGACCGGTTTGTGGCTATCAGCCGTCATCAGCCAGGATAGCTTGACTCCAGTTTCGTAGTGAGCACGGGTCCCACGTCTGGGAATACCCATCCCACTTAGGGCGAAAAGCGTTACAACAAACAAATGATGGACAGAATGCTGACAATGCAGACATTCTCCCCCAGTCAAGAGATCTGGGTTAAATCCATCGTTCTTTTGCCCACTACGCCACCCCAGTTCAGACATGGCCATATGCAAATCAGTCTTGACCCTGTGCCTCATGGGAACAGTCCAGCCCGAACTGCCAAGCCATGTCTTCCCTGGACCGGAATCAAGCATCCTAGGACCGGTTTCTGGCTATCAGCCGTCATCAGCCAGGATAGCTTGACTCCAGTGGCGTAGTGAGCACGGGTCCCACGTCTGGGAATACCCATCCCACTTAGGGCGAAAAGCGTTACAACAAACAAATGATGGACGGAATGCTGACAATGCAGACATTCTCCCCCAGTCAAGAGATCTGGGTTAAATCCATCGTTCTTTTGCCCACTACGCCACCCCAGTTCAGACATGGCCATATGCAAATCAGTCTTGACCCTGTGCCTCATGGGAACAGTCCAGCCCGAACTGCCAAGCCATGTCTTCCCTGGACCGGAATCAAGCATCCTAGGACCGGTTTCTGGCTATCAGCCGTCATCAGCCAGGATAGCTTGACTCCAGTGGCGTAGTGAGCACGGGTCCCACGTCTGGGAATACCCATCCCACTTAGGGCGAAAAGCGTTACAACAAACAAATGATGGACGGAATGCAGACAATGCAGACATTCTCCCCCAGTCAAGAGATCTGGGTTAAATCCATCGTTCTTTTGCCCACTACGCCACCCCAGTTCAGACATGGCCATATGCAAATCAGTCTTGACCCTGTGCCTCATGGGAACAGTCCAGCCCGAACTGCCAAGCCATGTCTTCCCTGGACCGGAATCAAGCATCCTAGGACCGGTTTCTGGCTATCAGCCGTCATCAGCCAGGATAGCTTGACTCCAGTGGCGTAGTGAGCACGGGTCCCACGTCTGGGAATACCCATCCCACTTAGGGCGAAAAGCGTTACAACAAACAAATGATGGACGGAATGCTGACAGTGCAGACATTCTCCCCCAGTCAAGAGATCTGGGTTAAATCCATCGTTATTTTGCCCACTACGCCACCCCAGTTCAGACATGGCCATATGCAAATCAGTCTTGACCCTGTGCCTCATGGGAACAGTCCAGCCCGAACTGCCAAGCCATGTCTTCCCTGGACCGGAATCAAGCAGCCCTTGCATGACTTCCTTGTGTTTTTACAGCGCATGAACGAAGTACAAATTGATATTATTTAATTAGTGTCTGTCCACTGTTTCCGCTGCAATTTGAGGTACTCATTTTTTGGTTGCATTTTTATATACTGCGGTCTGACCAGATAGTTTGGGGCACTTTACACAACCACCAGTATGCCGGGAGACTAAGTGATTTGCTCAGAATCATAGGATGTAGAGGCAACACCACTTGTTTGTTTCAACCGAAGTCCTCCACCATTGCAACTGTTGAGACCATTAATGCACCACTGTGGGTGGGCTTCAGGTAGGGCTGTTTATAGCCAGCAGCAGTAAACAACACTACCTGTGTACTTTCACTGTTTTTATTACCAGGATCGGACGAGGACAAAAAATAGACCAGCTGCAAAAATAAAAGTGGCCCTGATTAGTGATCCAGGTGCTAAAAAATTGACCCACATGTGCAATGTAGGCCAGTTTTGAACAAGTAAAGACACCTTGTGTGGATATTTTGCAAAGTATGAGAGACAGCATGCATTTGTTTTTGTTGCAGGCAATGCTTGTGGTAATATCAGGGAAGTCATCAGTAGAAACCAGCCCACCTGGCCCTAAAACAGGTCCACAATTAGCCAAAAAGCACCCCGTCACTCACCAATAACACCAGCATCGGGGACTGCCTGACTGCCCTGCAGACCAGTCCAGCCCTGCCCATTTCAAATCCCATCATAGAGACTGAGTTGCACTGGCTGGAAAACAACAGGGCTGTTGGAAGGTGCCCTGTTGTAGGACCAGCTGCATCTTTGTGACCTGGACATTGCATGTGGTTAAAACTATAATAAAGAATGCCGCCAGGGTGCATGTTCTGGAGGGACTGTTGCTGCTTAGTAATCTATCCTGATCCAATCAACCCCGCTTCCCTACAATCTACCCAAATCCACTCCTCTCCAGCCTACCCTAATCTACTCCATTCCACTCTACCCAATCTACCCCACCCCTCTCTACCCCAATTAATCCCACTCTGGTCTACCCCACTCTACCCCACTCTTCTACAATCTACCCCACTTTAGTTCAATCCAGCCCACTTCAATCTACCCCTCTCCACGCTACCCCAATCTACCACACCCCAATCTATCCCCCTCTCCCCCACTCCACCTTACCAGAATCAACCCCACTCCACCCAAATCTCCCCTGCTGTAATACACCCCAATTCAATTTACCCCACTCCAATCTACTCGATGTCAGTCTACCCAATTTACCCCACTTCACTCTACCCCACTCTATCCCAATCTACCCCACACCACTCCACTCCACTCTATCTCAAAACACCACACTCCCCAATAGTCTACCCCACTCCAGTCCATGCCACGCTACCACAATTTATCCTACTTCACTCTACCCCACTCTATCCCAGTCTACCCCACACCACTCCACTCCACTCTATCTCAAAACACCACACTCCCCAATAGTCTACCCCACTCCAGTACATGCCATGCTACCACAATTTATCCTACTTCCATCTACCCAACCCCACTCCAGTTTACCACACTCTACCCCACTCAACTGTACCATAACACACCCACTCAGCTCTATTCCACCCCATCATCCCCCACTCTATCTCATTCCACTCTACCTCAATCAACCCATCCCAATCTACCCCACAGTACCACACACCAATCCACCCCCCTCTACCCCAATCTGCCACACTCCAATCTACCCCACTCTAACTGACTCATCTCTACCCCAACCTACCCCACTTCACTCTACCCCTCTCCGCTCTAGCCCAATCTATCCCAGCCCACACTACCCTAATGTACCCCACTCTACTGTATCCTAATCTACCCCACTCCAATCTACCCTACTAAACACTAATCTACCCCACTCTGCCCCACTCGAACTTCCAACTCAGCATCCTTAGGAAGCTCAAACCTTATCTCCCTGCTCATGACCTAAAGGTTGCAGTGCAAGCATTGGCAAAGCTGGACTATGGCAGGGCTACACTGTGTGGCCTGCCCAGAGTGATAACGGTTCCCCTTAGGGTGATCCTCAATGCCTCAGGGTTGTTACGAACACAAATTCAACCACATCTGTCCGGACCTGCTAGCTCTGAAATGGCTCCCCTATGAAGCTCGGATACAGCTGAAAATTGCATGCATGACCCACAAAGCCATCTACCTCAAGACCCCGATGTACCTCGCTCAGAAACTGGAGCTCTCATGTGGTTCAAGAGCCTCTAGAAGTGCCAGCACCCTATTACTCAAACCACAAATATTCAAGAAAAAAAAGACCTATAATCGATCATTTTCAGGTATGGCGCTGTAGGAGAGTAGGATCTGCACTTATGTTGCCCCCAATTTTTTTCTGATGTATACACTGGTTTCTGGCTATAGTCTGGCTGGGTCCCTGCTAATCAGGGCCCCAGTCTCTCTGTTCTCTCTAAACAACTTGGAGTGCATATTAGATGCACTAGTGATTGGATACTGTGGTACCTTATGAGCCCCTAGTATATGGTACCTTAGGTACCAAGGGCATAGGTACTTCACAGGCCTACCAGGGGCTGAAGCATGTATTATGCCACCCCTGGGAAGCAGACTAAATCTGACACCACAGGCCTGCTACTGCAGCCTGGGTGAGGTAGTGCTAGCAGTCCTCACTGAGGTATAGGTTCCCTATGTCTCACCTTACACACACATATAAACCTAGCAGTCACCCCTAAGGCAGGCCCTGTCAATCCTGAGGGCAGGGTGCTTGGTTTACAATGTGAGGGGGTGCCTCTGCATGAGCAGGGCCCCTCTGCAGGTGGCAGAGTCTGTTCTCTGGCTGTTTGTGGATGCGGTTAAACCATATACTCTTAAGTGCATTATAAACTAGCGGTAAATGCTAACTTTGGGATGGCTGCATCAAAACATGTCGTGTTTGGTGTCAAACGCCTTGGAATCATACCCCCACACCACACCTTCTAGAGGGATAGACGTGTACCTACTGTGGAAACACGGTAGAAATCTGAAAGAGCCTGGCATCACAAAATGGATGCCACCAGCACAGACACTGGGCTGCCCTCCTGCTGCTGACTGAAACTCACAGTGGAGGAGGCCCAACAATAGGCATCATGTCACAGGGAGGTGTCGCCACCTTCCAGACAGGATTTAGTGTATTGGGGCTGGGTGGGTGCACTCCTAGAGTGCTTTGAAGTCCTGCACTGGGGGAGCAGTAGGCTCCTCTGTGCATATGCCAGCTCAAACCGGTTCAGGGGCTACATGTCCCTGCTCTGGTGCAAATCTGGACAAAGGGAAGTGGGTGTAACCACCCACTCCCCTGACCCTCCCAGAGGAGTGGTCATAGAGCTAGTCCCTCACTTTCCTTTAGTATAAGATAGGGAAACCTTGCCATTGCAAACTAGATATCCCTGGACGACGCTCTACAAGAAGAATCCTGGACCTTCGACATTCCACTACCTTTGGAAGACTGAAGAATCTCCCTTGGAGTCAAGGAGTGACTTCCCTGCTTGGCAGGCACCAAAACTTTGAATCAACAGTCGCAAACTTTCCCACTCCCGCCGGAGTCTGAAGTCCCTGCAGCCCCGGAAGTGGATTTCCTGACTTCTCGACGGCCATTGTGAGTCCCCAGCAAAGCTGAGGTGAGTGGACCCCACGAGTGATGAGGAACAGCAATACCCGGGTACCGTGCACTATTGTCGAGTGCAACCCCTTCACGACATTCTATGAACTTGTGCATTGGACCACGTGTGGTCAAAGACTCCAGCAGGATTTTCACCAAAGATCAGTGGCCTACCTCATCCCGAGTGACCGTGGGCTCCTGTAAAGTGACTCCTCACGAGGTGTCTTCGCGATCCCTTGCCGGTTGGCCTGTGGGTACCCTGAAGACTTTCTCATCAAACCAAAGAGCTCCCCTGGTTGCTCCAGGCCTGCCCTGACGTGTCCTTGCTGGGTGAGTCCCTCAGACCTTGCTGGTCTGCACTGACTTTCTTCACATTCCACAAGACTTGCTGTTGCCAAGGATTGTTGGCTCCAATCCGGTTGCCGACACCTCAGTAAGCTGCAGACTTCGTGGGACACTCCGAATCCAGCTCCTGGTCATTGTTGACGCCTCCTGGACCTCGTGGCTGAAGAGTCAAGACACCCATGAATCACCTGAAATCACCCGACTACCGTGGGCATCCATCTTCCTGGCCCCGGGTCACTGGCAAGTGGCTGTGAACACTGTCCCTTCTGCTTTCAGGTCTTCCTTCTTCAGAATCCAGCCTTGTATTCCACCGGACACTTATCCAGTCTTCACAAGCAGCAAATCTTCTTTGGCTTCCATTGAAAACGACGCCGCGACCCGACACCAAAAGACACCTATGCACCCGGCTTCCCTGGGTGAGGTAACTCGTGCACTCCGGTGCTCCTGTGTGTGTTGGCCCTCAAATTACTTACCTTGTAAGTAGCTTGCTTGTAGACTCTCCCGAAGTACCCTGCAACTTTAAAATTCGAACCGCGACTTGCTCCATTGAAATCAATAGGGAACCCGCGGCTGTGTTCTCACACTGCACGCGTCTCTTGTGGGTCCTTTACTTACCTGCCTTGGGTGGATTAGTGACGCCCCAGCAATTCTTAAGGCCCTAGGCCTTGCCCCTTGCAAGTCGACATTCTTATACCTCTTTGTTAGTATATGGTCTGGTACGCCCCTAGGGCCCCAGCCATATAAATTCTTAATTTGTTGTGAAACATTGATTTGTGCATATTTTCCTGACATCTAATCTCAAAAAGAGATTAGTAGAGTGTGTCTAGAAATAAATACATATATATTTGATATATATACCTGTATGGTGTCCTTTCATTTGGAAATTCAAGAGATTATAAGGTAAAACAAGCTGCTTTACATTCCTCAGAGACGTAGCCTGAAGACTGCTCTCCACAGCTACCACTAGGATAGCTTTCTTTAAAAGGTTGTCTTAAACCTATCTACCATAAGAGTCGAATTGGACTGGTGCAAGGTGGCCACTATAACTAGTGACCAGCATATGCCAGGCCAACTTCTCACATTGGTGGGCAGCGTGTGGGATTCCAGCTTGCCATTGTTTTACCAGAAAATCTCTATTTGAATGACTAACTGAAAACCACTAAAGGTACTCAAGTTACATATAAAAGTCAAGCTTAGTATCAATAAGTTCTACTGAACTTAGAACTGTTTGTGAAGGGATAGCACACCCTTGCTACAGCTCAAGCTAGGATCAGTAGGCCACAAACTAGTGTAGGTAGTACAACACTGCACAACACTAGAATGTCCTTAAGGGATGGAACCAGTGGGTCCACCCAGCCTCAGTATAAGGACATGACCTCCTTTGACTTGAAGGCCATGTGTGTTGCAAGACACCTGAAGCTAGGACAGAGTCCCTCCACACTTCACTTGATAGATCTGTTGACCACAGATGACCTTAGGCTAGCTCTAGGAGCTAAGGGGTCTGAATCAAGGGGTGGGTCAGCCATAGTCTCTGGGTCAGATGATGAAAATCAAGATGACCTGGACTCTGTGATTGAAGGGCCAGACCCACATGGGTCTGAACAGCACAGAGGAATTCTCCCTAAGTGAACTGACAGAGTGGAAGAGAGGCCTTGGTCCCCTTCAAGGGAATCTGACCACTCATATCACTCTGGCAGAGAATCTGTCCAGCAGAGGAACTCATACTTTAATAGAGAGACCTTCTCTGAAAGAAGGTACAAGATGCTCCAGTATAAGGAAGCTGGGCTTGCCCTCAGAACCAAGCAATTGGCCTTAGATAGAGAAGCCTTTGAGCTCCAGAGAGCTTCTAGAAAAGAGGGGTTAGAACCCCCTGGTGGCAGCAACAGTGTCCCTAGAGGTAGAGAATATACTCCAGACCATAGGAACCTGTCCAAGGTTGTTTCTCCCTACCAGAGTGGGGATGATAGCCACAGATGGATAACTGCTATGGAGAGGGCCTGTAAAGTTCAACAGGTTCCCCAGAAGCAGTGGGCAGCAATCTTGTGGCTCTCCTTTTCTGATAAAGGTAGAGACAAGCTCCTCACTGTTAGAGAAGAGGATGCTAATGACTATGAAGCCCTGAAGAGTGCATTAATAGATGGGTTTGGCTTAACCACTGAACAGTACAGGTTGAAGTTCAGAGACACCCAGAAAGCACAGACTCAGGACTGGACTGACTCTGTTGATTGTGCAACCAAGGCTCTGGAGGGTTGGCTGGTTGGTAGTAGAGTTACTGATTTTAAGGTATTGTATAATCTTATCATGAGAGAACAGATCCTTAATAATTGCCAAAACCAGTTGTTGCATCAATACTTGGTGGATTCTGATCTGACCTCTCCCCAAGAATTGGGAAAGAAGGCAGACAAATGGGTCAGAAGAACCAGTGTGAGGCAGAAAACCCAGAACCAAGGGGGTGACACCAAGAAGCAAGATCCTAAAGGATCTGAGAGAGGTGGGGATAAGTCAAAAGACAAGAAGTCTTCACAAGGGCCCCAAAAATCTGCATCTGGTGGAGATTCACAGTCTAACAAGGGAAAAGGCCAAAAGAAGCCCTGGTGCAAATTCTGTCAACAGAAAGGACACTGCACTTCTGATTGTAACAAGTCCAAAGACCAAACCACCACCACTCCTGCCCCTAAGGCAACTGCTCCCCCTAGTACAGCTACTGGTGGAGGTGGTACTCAGAATAAGGGTGTAGTAGGGTTGACCCTGGGTTCTGAAGTGGACTCTGGCCTAGTCAGAGTACCCACTCAGGCATTGCTGATTTGTGATGAAGACATTGATATGTCCATCCTAGTGAGCCCCAGTAATCTGGGCAAATACAAACAGCAGCCTGTAATAAATGGCAAACAGGCTTTGGCATTCAGGGACACAGGTGCTAGTGTCACCATGGTGGCAGAGGATCTTGTGGACCCTGGGCAGATCATCCTGGGTGAAATGTACCAGGTTACCAATGCAAGCAATGTCAGGACCAACCATAGTCTGGCAGTAGTGAAGTTCTCCTGGGGAGGGGTAACTGGCCTCAAAAAAGTAGTAGTCAGTGCAGACCTCCCTGTCGAATGTCTATTGGGCAATGATCTAGAGACTTCAGCCTGGTCTGAAGTAGAGTTATGGACTCCTGCTGAGATGTTGGGCATACCTGCAGAGGTTTTTGCTGTGACCAGGTCACAGGCTAAAATGCATAAAGCTGAACCAGCTCTGGATCCTGAAACTAAGGACCAGATGCTACCCAAGAGGAGGAGCAGTAGGGTTAAGGCAGTGCCTTCCCTTCTGTCTCAGATCACATATTCCCCTGCTGAGGGAGGAGAAGCAGATCCTGAAGAAGTAACTGCCCCAGAGGGACTTGAGCCTGATCAGGTTGAGTTCTTGGGGGCAGGGGGACCTCCCAGGGAAGATCTGAGCAAAGAGCAGCAGTGCTGCCCGTCTCTTGAACCCCTCAGACAGCAGGCTGCTGCTGAGGCTGCTGGGAGTGCTAGTGGGTCCCATAAAGTTTATTGGGATGAGGGACTCCTATATTCTGAGGATAGAGATCCTACCCCTGGAGCCACCAGGAGGTTGGTAATACCTCAGAAGTTTAGGGGGTTCTTCTTGACCCTAGTACATGACATCCCTTTGGCAGGACACTTGGGCCAAAACAAGACCTGGGACAGGCTTGTTCCACATTTTCATTGGCCACATATGTCAGAGGACACCAAGGAGTTTTGTCGCTCCTGTGTCACTTGCCAAGCCAGTGGCAAGTCAGGTGGCACAACAAAGGCCCCCCTGATACCACTACCTGTGGTGGGGGTACCCTTTGAAAGGGTAGGGGTTGACATTGTTGGTCCCCTTGACCCTCCAACAGCATCTGGGCACAGGTTTATCCTGGTGGTAGTGGATCATGCCACCAGGTACCCAGGAGCAATTCCCCTTAGGACCACCACAGCCCCTGTGGTGGCAAGAGCCCTCATTAGAGTCTTCTCCAGAGTGGGTTTCCCTAAGGAGGTTATATCTGACAGAGATACCAACTTCATGTCAGGGAATCTAAAAGCAATGTGGAAGGAGTGTGGTGTAAACTACAAAGTCACTAGTCCCTATCACCCACAATGCAATGGGTTAGTTGAAAGGTTCAACAAAACCCTAAAGGGAATGAGTTAAGGCCTTCCAGAAAAGCTTAGGCGAAAATGAGACCTTTTACTTCCCTGCCTTCTGTTTGCATACAGAGAGGTCCCACAGAAGGGGGTTGGCTACAGCCCATTTGAACTTCTGTTTGGGCACCCTGTCAGAGGACCATTATGTCTGGTGAAGGAGGGCTGGGAGTTAACTCTCAAACCTCCCAAACAGGATGTGATGGACTATGTCCAGGATGGCCGAATACATGAAGAAGGCAGCTAAAAACCTGGAGGCAAACCAAGAACTACAGAAAACTTGGCACGACCAAACGGCTGTGCTGACTGTATACCAGCTAGGACATAAAGTGTGGGTGTTGGAGCCTGTGGCCCCAGCAGCTCTCCAAGACAAGTGGAGTGGCCCCCATAAACTTGTTGAACAAAAGGAAGAAGTCACCTACGTGGTGAATCTTGGAACTCCCAGGAGCCCCCTTAGGGTGCTCCATGTCAACAGATTGAAACCATATGTTGACAGGGCTGACATGGGCTTGCTCATGGCAACTGATGAGGAAAAGGAGGAGGAGAGTGACCCTCTCCCTGACCTGCTTTCACAGAACCCTGATGATGGGTCAGTAGATGGTGTTGCTTTGGCAAGCAGCCTCACTGATCATCAGCAAACTGAATACAGACACGTTTTGCAACAGTTTAGTCATATGTTTAGCCTGACCCCTAGTCAGACTTCCTGGTGCATCCATGAGGTGGACACTGGAGACAGTCTGCCTGTCAAGAGTAAAATCTACAGGCAACCTGACCATGTCAGGGACTGTATCAGGACTGAAGTCCAGAAAATGTTGGAACTAGGTTTGATTGAGCCTTCAGATAGCCCTTGGGCTAGTCCAGTAGTCCTAATGCCTAAACTTCATACCCAGGGTGGTAAGAAAGAAATGAGGTTTTGTGTAGACTACAGAGACCTCAATGCAGTCACCAGGACTGATGCCTATCCAATTCCCAGGGCAGATGAACTGATTGATACTTTGGCCTCTGCCAAGTATCTGAGTACATTTGACCTACCAGCTGGCTACTGGCAAATCAAGTTAGCTGATGATGCCAAGGCCAAAACAGCATTTTCAACCCCTGGTGGGCACTACCACTTTGTGGTGACGCCCTTTGGTTTGAAAAATGCACCTGCTACTTTTCAGAGGTTGGTGAAAAAAGTTCTGACAGGTATGGAAACTTATTGCTCAGCTTATCCAGATGATATTGCTGTCTTTAGTTCCTCCTGACAGGATCACCTGGTCCACCTCAGAAATGTTTTGGAGGGCCTGCAAAAAGGAGGCCTCACTATCAAGGCCACTATGTGCCAGATAGGGCAGAGTCAGGTTGTGTACCTGGGCCACCTTGTAGGTGGAGGCCGGTTCAGCCATTACAGAGCAAAATCCAAACCATATTGGAATGGGTAGCTCCAACCACCCAGACTCAGGTGAGAGCCTATTTGGGCCTGACTGAGTACTATAGGAGGTTTGTTAAGGGATGTGGATCTATAGTGACCCCCCTTAAATGATCTTACCTCAAAGAAAATGCCAAAAAAGGTTCAGTGGACAGCTAGCTGTCAAAAGGCTTTTGAAGACCTAAAGCAGGCCATGTGCACTGCCCCCATCTTACAGAGTCCAGACTACACCAAAAAGTTCATTGTCCAAACAGATGCTTCTGAGCTGGGTGTGGGAGCTGTACTGTCTCAACTGAATGATGAAGGTCAAGACCAGCCAGTAGCTTTTATAAGCAGAAGGCTGACCCCTAGAGAGAAACGTTGGTCAGCTATAGAGAGGGAGGCCTTTGCTGTGGTGTGGGCTCGGAAGAAGCTGAGGCCATACTTGTTTGGCACTCACTTCATAGTTCAGACTGACCACAAGCCCCTCCTATGGCTGAAACAGATGAAAGGTGAAAACCCGAAACTGCTAAGGTGGTCCATTTCCCTATAGGGGATGGACTATACAGTGGAGCATAGACCTGGGACCCAACATGCCAATGCAGATGGACTCTCATGGTATTTCCACTTAGAACACGAAGACTCAACTGGTCAAGGTTAGTTTAGTGTCCCTGCGTTGGGGGGGGGTTGTGTAGGAGAGTAGGATCTGCACTTATGTTGCCCCCACTTTTTTTCTGATGTTAACACTGGTTTCTGGCTATAGTCTGGCTGGGTCTCTGCTAATCAGGGCCCCAGTCTCTCTGTTCTCTCTAAACAACTTGGAGTGCATATTAGCTGCACTAGTGATTGGATACTGTGGTACCTTATGAGCCCCTAGTATATGGTACCTTAGGTACCAAGGGCATAGGTACTTCACAGGCCTACCAGGGGCTGAAGCATGTATTATGCCACCTCTGGGAAGCAGACTAAATTTGACACCACAGGCCTGCTCCTGCAGCCTGGGTGAGGTAGTGTTAGCAGTCCTCACTGAGGTATAGGTTCCCTATGTCTCACCTTACACACACATATAAACCTATCAGTCACCCCTAAGGCAGGCCCTGTCAATCCTGAGGGTAGGCTGCTTGGTTTACAATATGAGGGGGTGCCTCTGCATGAGCAGGGCCCCTCTGCAGCTGGCAGAGTCTATTCTCTGTGGCTGTTTGTGGATGCGGTTAAACCATATACTCTTAAGTGCATTATAACCTAGTGGTAAATGCTAACTTTGGGATGGCTGCATCCAAACATGTCGTGTTTGGTGTCAAACGCCTTGGAATCATACCCCCACACCAGTAACTGGTGTGGGAGTATGATCCCACCCTTCTAGAGGGATAGACATGTACCTACTGTGGAAATACGGTAGAAATCTGAAAGAGCCTGGCATCCCAAAATGGATGCCACCAGCACAGACACCGGGCTGCCCTCCTGCTGCTGACTGAAACTCGCAGTGGAGGAGGCCCAACAATATGCATCCTGTCACAGGGAGGTGTCACCACCTTCCAGACAGGATTTAGTGTAATGGGGCTGGGTGGGTGCACTCCTAGAGTGCTTTGAAGTCCTGCAATGGGGGAGCAGTAGGCTCCTCTGTGCATATGCCAGCTCAAACTGGTTCAGGGACTACCTGCCCTTGCTCTGGACAAAGGGAAGTGGGTGTAACCACCCACTCCCCTGACCCTCCCAGAGGAGTGGTCATAGAGCTAGTCCCTCCCTTTCCTTTAGTATAAGATAGGGAAACCTTGCCATTGCAAACTAGATATCCCTGGACAACGCTCTACAAGAAGAATCCTGGACCTTCGACATTCCACTACCTTTGGAAGACTGAAGAATCTCCCTTGGAGTCAAGGAGTGACTCCCCTGCTTGGCAGGCACCAAAACCTTGAATCAACGGTCGCACATTTTCCCGCTCCCGCCGGAGTCCGAAGTCCCTGCAGCCCCAGAAGTGGATTTCCTGACTTCTCAATGGCCATTGTGAGTCCTTAGCAAAGCTGAGGCGAGTGGACCCCACGAGTGATGAGGAACAGCAATACCTGGGTACTGTGCACTATTGTCAAGTGCAACCCCTTCACGACATTCTACGAACTTGTGCATTGGACCACGCGTGGTCCAAGCCTCCAGCAGAATTTTCACCAGAGATCAGTGGCCTACCTCATCCCGAGTGACCGTGGGCCCCTGTAAAGTGAATCCTCACAAGGCGTCTTCGTGATCCCTTGCCAGTTGGCTTGTGGGTCCCCTGAAGACTTTCTCATCAAACCAAAAGACTCCCCTGGTTGCTCCAGGCCTGCCCTGACTTACCCTCCCTGAGTGAGTCCCTCAAACCTTGCTGGTCTGCACTGCTGACTTTCTTCACATTCCATGAGACTTGCTGTTGCCAAGGCTTGTTGGCTCCAATCTGGTTGCCGACACCTCAGTAAGCTGCAGTCTTCGTGGGACACTCCGAATCCAGCTCCTGGTCATCGTTGACGCCTCCTGGACCTCGTGGCTGAAGAGTCAAGACACCCGTGAATCACCTGAAATCTCCCGACTACCGTGGGCATCCATCTCCCTGGCCCCCGGTCACTGGCAAGTGGCTGTGAACACTGTCCCTTCTGCTTTCAGGTCTTCCTTCTTCTGAATCCAGCCTTGGATTCCACCGGACACTTCTCCAGTCTTCATAAGCAGCAAATCTTCTTCGGCTTCCATTGAAAACGACGCCGCAATCCGACACCAAAAGACACCTATGCACCCGGCTTCCCTGAGTGAGGCAACTCGTGCACTCCGGTGCTCCTGTGTGTGTTGGCCCTCGAAGTACTTACCTTGTAAGTGGCTTGTCGTAGACTCTGCTGAAGTACCCTAAAACTTTAAAAATCCAACCGCGACTTGCTCCTTTGAAATCAATAGGGAACCCGCGGCTGTGTTCTTACACTGCACGCGTCTCTTGTGGGTCCTTTACTTACCTGCCTTGGGCAGATTAGTGAGGCCCCAGCAATTCTAAAGGCCCTAGGCCTTGTCCCCTTGCAAGTCGACATTCATATACCTCTTTTTTAGTATATGGTCTGGTACGCCCCTAGGGCCCCAGCCATATAAGTGCTTAATTTGTTGTCAAACGTTGATTTGTGCATATGTTCCTGACTCCTAATCTCTTAAAGAGATTAGTAGAGTGTGTCTAGAAATAAAAACATATACATTTTATATATATACCTGTGTGGTGTCCTTTCATTTGGTAATTCAAGAGATAATAAGGTCAAACCAGCTGCTTTACATTCCTCAGAGACTTAGCCTGAAGACTGCTCTCCACAGCTACCACTAGGATAGCTTTCTTTAAAAGGTTGTCTTAAACTTTAGAGTCTAAAACATAAGAGACAAATTGGACTGGTGCAAGGTGGCCACTAAAACTAGTGACCAGCATATGCCAGGCCAACTTCTCACAGGCGCCAAGGACCTGGAACTCCCTTCCCCCCCGAAGTCAGGGTGATCCCTTCCTCTGCCCTCTTCAAATCAGAAGTTAAAGAGCTCTTGATGAAGAAATAGCTGTCTCGGTCTTCCTTCCCCACTTGACTCCCGGGCCTTTTGACGCTGCTCTGTTCCCTAGATGCTAGGTTCTTGAGAATGTTGGACATTCTAAATATATGTACCTGTTGATAAGCTGATTATTTGTGTTACATGTACTTTTCCTACGGCATAATCTGTAAAGCGCTCTGATACCCTATGTGGTCATGTTGGCGCTATATAAAACCTTCAAAATAAATAAATAAATACCAGCACACTTGAAACTCGTAAGTCACCCCTCTCGCAGGCCTTCTCAATCCTGAAGGCAGGGTGCACTGTTTTTGTGTCAGAGGGTGCTCCTGCATGAGCAGGGTCCCTCTGCAGCCTTCGGAACCAATTCTCCCAGGCTATACATGGTACCACCAGACATACAGGTTAAGTGGCATTATAACCAATCGGTAAATGCTAACTTTGTAACTACTGTTTAGAAACATGTTGTGTTTGGTGTCAAACACCTTGGAATCATACCTCCACGCCAGTAACTGGCATGGGAGGTATGATTCCTCCCTCAGAACCGAGGTTCTGGGGGTACAGAGGTCTACCGGTACAAACTGTCTATAGCCGCACAGCTCAAAATGGATGCTGCCAGCCACAGACACCGGGCTGCCCTCCTGCTGCTGACCGAAACTCGCAGAGGAGGAAGCCCATCAAAAGGTATCCTGTCACAGGGAGGTGTTACCACCTCCCAGACAGGAGTTTGTGTATTGGGGCTCGGTGGGAGCACTGTTCGTGCCAGAGAGACTGCACGTAGGCCACACTTGGTGTTCTCATTCGTAGTCCAGTTCAAACCAGTTCTGGGAGCACCCTGCTCCCGCTCTGGCGTGAAACTGGACAAAGGACATGGGTGCAGCCGCCCCTCTGTCCTGACCCTCCCAGAGGAGGGTCCCTAGAATCTGTGCCTCCCTCTCCCGTGGGTATAAAATGGGATACCTGGCTACAGGACTTTGGATATTACCTGGACAAGATTCTGAAACTGAAGATTCTGAGGAAACCAGTAAGCTGATCGTCTGGACATCGCTGGACCTTGCTGGACCTCCCGTGGGCTCGACTTCGTCTTCCCTCACTGTCCTCGACTGCTCCAAGTCCCAAATCCACTCAGGCTCCGTTTAGGACCCCGTGGGACTTCAAGGACCTCCTCAGCATCTCCCTTGGAGTAAAGGAGTTACTCCCCTGCAGAAACAGGCATTGCAACGCAATTCTCCAGTCGCTGACCCTGAGCTCCTGTGGACTCCGACGATGTCAGCAGCACCAGAGGAGGGTCACTGAACGTCTCAAGGTTGTGCCTGCCATCTCACAAAGTTTCAGGGCACCAACTGTCGAGGGTACAGCGTAACCCGCACCTCGGTGCACTGCGTGTAATTGCAGCAGCCAAGGCTTGTTTACAGGCAACAAACTTGTGCTTCGGGCTAAGTGTATTACTGACGCCAGTGCATCTTTTCCTTGAAGGATTCCTGCATCCTTGCATTCTGTGCCCTGCCAGCTGGTCTCCTGTGAATCCGCCTGTGGTCCCATCACGACTCCTGTGCCTCCGGCTTGTGAGTCCACCTGAGGGTCAATCTTGATTTCCGTGGGCTCCCCTGGTTGCTCCAGGCTTGCCGTGACTCTCCTTGCTTTGGTGAGTCTCCTGGGCCGAACCGACACCGATATGCATCTTCCTGTTTGGCGCTGTCAAGGCTTGGTTGGCGCTCCAGCCGGACACCGACCCCTCACCACTCGACATCCGACGTGGGACAGCTCGCCTTCGGCTCCTGGTCTTCCAAGATGTCTCTGGGTCCTCACAGCTGAAGAGACAAGATCACTGTCAACCATTCTGAAGCACCCGACATCGGTGGGCATTCGCCTTCTGAGCCCCTGGTCACTCCTGAAGTGACGTAGACTCTGTCCCCTCTGCTTTCAGGTACCACACATCACAAATCCAGGCTTGGGTTCTTCCGGACACTCTTCGCAGCAGTTCTTCTTCACGGCGCTTCATAGAAAACGATGGTGGTTTCCGACACCATTTGACACCTATGCACTCGGCTCCTCTGGGTTAGGTAAAGTGGGTGCTTCTGTATCCACGGGTGGGTTGGCTCTAGAACCTTCCAAGGGAATTCCTCAAAGTCCTGCTAGAAGTGTCCTTTTTCTTTAAAATTGCAACCGCGACTTTCCCTATTGAATTGCACGTAGTCCGCGGCTGTGTAGTCACACTGCACCCGTTCTCCGTGGGGTCCCTAACTATTTACCGTGGGTGGTTCTTTGGGGTCCTAGCAATTCTACACCTCTCAGACTAGGTCTGAGTCAGAGTCGTGGTTCTTATTCCACTTTCTTAGTATATGGTTTGGTCTCCCCCTGGAGCCCACTGTGTATTGTGCCAGTTACGTTTGATTCTTTGCAACTGTATTATTTGAATTGTGTTCAACTGTGTTCTATCCTCGTGTCGAGGGTACTAGAGAGTGTTATTAATAAATACATATTTTTATAACGACTGTGTGGTTCCCTTTTCAGTCCACCAACACTATAAGATTGTCTCTGGTAAAACAAGATGCTTTACATTCCTTCAAGACTTAGCCTGAAGGCTGCTCGCCACAGCTACCACTAGGATAGCTTTCAGTAAAGGTTGTCTTTAACCTATCATCAATAAGGGTTGTTTGGACTGGTGCAAGGTGCCCACTTTAATTAGTGGACAGCATATACCAGGCCAATTTCTCACAATGCCCCACTCTCCCCACCTTCACTACACCATACCTTGGTTACCTCAGATCTTTCATTGGTCATCTACACCACTGTTCATCGTCTACAAGGAAGATTAAATTCCTCTATTTATTGTTATTATGGACTCTTGTCTACTCCTCATGAGTCCTTTCTTTTCGCTGCTGGTTTAATTCTGTCTAGTGATTTACATATATGTACCTTACTTATCTCCAAGAAGTGTCATCAACGTACCCTCATGTCTACTGTGCACGCCCTTTACGTATTGTCACTGTGTCTTTATCTACACCTAATGCAGCTCACGTCATGGATTCTATGCCAGTTCTATGAAGCCCTCTAATGCCTTCAGCTCAAGTCAGGATGTGACCTTACAGCTAGAGCGGTCGACCTCGAAGTTGGGGAACCGGGTTCGAGTCTCGGCAACAACGCTCAACATCCTGTGATTCTGGGCAAATTACTTAATCTCCCTGTGCCTAAAACAAATGAATGAGTCCATCCGTAATGAAACTGGTGCTCATGTAAAGCGCTCTGACACCTGATATCTTCGGGTCGAGATCGAGCTATATTAAAAAAAAGTCTACAAAATAATTTTTACAAAGTTGACGCAAACACTCCACAGAACCACGCCATCGATGCGTCCCACTCCCGGGGAAGTCACCATGAGCCTTGCATCTCAACCCCACTGCACCAAGCGCTCTGCAGGCTGCCCGGGGTCCACGGGAAGGAGACCCACTAAAAGAGCGGCCTATTTAGTGCCACAAGAGGCACAGGAGGCAGCCACCCAGTGTTTGGGATCCTCTGTAGTGAAGGTAGCTGCATACATTGCTATGTTAGCATAAGCGCGTTAGCTTTTAGAAAGCCATCTTGCCACTTTTGCTGCTTTTGCACGCGACACTGCAGATACATGTTATTATTTGAGAACTGCTTGCTCGCCTTTGCTTCCCATGAGAACTGTCTGTTGTTCACCTCCCTAGACGTGCGCTGCGACCTTGGTCTGAATATTGTGTGCAAAACACTTTGAGGAGCCAGACAAAGTATGTTTTTGAATCCAGGTTGATCGGCCCACTGTCTAGTCATAATATGCACACAGCTGCAAATACCTGAATTTCGAGAGCCTTTAATATTACAGTTTGCATGCGTTTGAAACACATTCTGAAGAATAACATTTCCAGGCGCAGAGCAAAGCTGATCCTGTGATGTGATCCACATAAAGCTGATCGTTACGGTATGGGGTTCCCCATTCAAGCCTAGAGACATTCTACTAGTCTAATAATACTAGTTTACTAGCGAAAGGAAGGTGGCTGTATTCCACTGTCATTTATACTATGATTTCTCCTTTCATTTTCTATGGTATTGTAACAATGCTGATGGTTTTAATTATAATCATTTGTCTGCTTATGTTAGCCAAAGTACTGCATCTTAGGACACGTAGTTTATAAAATAAACCTTTTAAACTGTACCGTGTCTCTGATTACTTTGTTGTGGATTGATATTTGTATAATAGCGAACAGGTATTTCTGATTCCCACCATTTCTGAGAATACTCTAAGTCGCTTGTTCTGGGTAGTCTATACATTGGGACCTCCGAGATAATACGGATAACGAATGGGACACTGATGCTGGTCGGATAGGGGTTCTGGGTACTGAGGTGAGTTTTTGGTACACCACAATTCACTGAGGTCCTAGTTTCCTGCGCATAGTTCTGTGCATGAGCAGAATCCCTGCAACACCTCAGGGGTCCAGGTGTGGCACGTCACTTCCGGGGAGAGGGGGGGGCGGGGGATGAGGTACATATACCTCTCCACGCCCTCTGGGCGCCCTCTTTGCCCACTACCCTGACGCCGTTTGGACGTGCCCCATTTTTGCACGGTGAGTGCATTTGTTCGGGTCCCCCCTCGCCCGGTTTTCCCAGCAGGATTGCACACAGGGCAGGGCGGCCCGGGCATACCTGCGAGCCGCCTTAAGGGGGGGCGGGTCTGGTCAGTTCCCTCGGGTTGTACACAGGAACTCCCCCGGGCTCTTCCCCCCCCAACTGCCCCCAGCTGATTCAGGGGGTCGGAATATGGCGGTGCCTGCTGTTGATCAGCGATCCTGCGCTCCCACTTAGGGGTAGTGTGTCAATTACCTCTCCTCACCCCGTGCGGGGGGCAGTCGGGGCCTACTGGGCCCTGTCCGTGTGGTCTGGCCTACACAGCAGGCTACAGGGATGAGATAAGTCCGGTTGCGATTGTGAGAAGAAGGGGGTCACGCAACTCTGCCGGGCTTCCGCCTTGCTACCACCCCAGGACCGTTGCGACATGTGGGGAGTTGCTTCTCTCCAGGGTCGCTGGTGGCGTCGGACGAGGCCGAGGTGCACACCCTCTGCTGAATGCTGCCAAGGCGGGGAGCAGACACCGAACGGGTTTAGGGCCTGTCCTGTGTGGGGTATGTAGGTTCGGGGGGTGATTCGGGTCCGGAGGCGTGGGAACAGGCCCTGGGTCGTGGTCTCCCAGGCGCGTTGCGGCCTCCTCGCCTTAAGTGCCTGACTCCCCAGGCTGGTTCGCGCACCCGCTGCTGTGGACATCCAAGTACTGTACTGGGCCCTGAGTACTCACGTTGCCCCTTCTGCGGGGGACTGATCGAAGCCTCGCCCCTCAACCTCGGAAGTTTTCGAGGGCTCCTGCCGTGGCCCTCCCCTCCTCCCACGCATGCGGGCACGAAGCGGCATATTGTCGGCCCCGGCACGGAGGCAGGGGCTTTAAATGTTAAGGGAGCGAGTGCATCAGGGCGCTTGCGCACCTTCCCAGGCTGGGACGGGGGTTCGGAGCTGGCGGGTCAGGTTCAGACACAGGCTCAGTGAGTTATGTACAGGGTGAAAATTCAAGGAACAGCGCTTTACATGTCTAGCCTCTGACAGGGGAAAGTGTTCGGGTGCAGGGTGAGAGGATACTGCCCTTCGGGGGTTGTCTGCTACCACAAATGGATCTTGCATGGGGCAGGCCAGGAGGTAAGCCAGAGGGCATGATAGATCTTCAGTAGAGCGTGGTAGGTGTCGGGCAGTATTTGGTACCAACAAGTAATTGGAAAGACAACAGACCACACTCAAGGCGGCAACTAAGTTATTGATGGTCAAATAATTGGTCCCCTATAAACTTACAGGAAGTAAGGTCAAGGTCCTATCTAGGGGTGCAGGCGCAGTAGGGGCTTGCGGCGCATAGAATTAGACTCGGACAGCAGTGGGTACCACAGGACGCTTCCGCTTCCTCCTGGTTATAGACTGCCTGCCCCATTGCTGGCCCAGCCAGATGGGTAGGAGTGGTTACCCGTAGAGGATGGTAGGGACCTCTGGTGTGGGGTACATTTGTTGGGGGACTCTGGTTGAGAAAGTGTATTAGAGCTCCTACATATCCTCTCCTGCTGCCAGCAACATCCCAATCCGGGGGCTGGGTATTCCACTCCAGGGTGGCTACACCGGGACGGCTACACAACTCCATAAAAGTCTGCAGTCAGACTGTGGGGGTGGGGATTTGTCGCTAGCTGTCCTCCCGTTCTCACCATCCTCATGTCTGCTTCCGAGTTACAATAGGAGACATTTGGCACTGGGTCACTCGCGCCAGGGTGGGGACAATAGCAGGGTGACTCAGCATCTTTGATCGCTTGCAGACGGTTGGACGTGCGGGCAATAGGAAAAGAAAGGGCAGGCAAGTTATGCATATGACTTTCCAAAGGGCTCCACTAGCCAAGAACGGTGGCCCTGTGTACTCACTTGTCTCTCTTGGGGACGAGGGATCTGTTGCAAGTGATGAAGTCCTCCAGGTGTAAGTTAGGCAACAAGTGGGGGCATGTGCGTTAGGCATTTGCTTGCCTAGGCAACAGGGTGTTTTGAAGAAGATGGGGCTTCACCTGCTAAAAGTGGCCTTGGATTTGTTTGCTGGGCCGGGGAGAGGCTTGTGTATCAGCTGAATGAAGGTGTGCAGTGCTCAATTAATGGTGTTAAGCAACCCATATGGCCTTTTGTGCGTCTTCAGGGTGGCGCGAGGGGCGGAATGCAGGCATCTGAGACAGGTGTTGTTTCCACCACTGAGTTAATTCGGTTTGGGGGCCTAGGCTGGCGCTTGAACAGCTTGCTGAAGATAGCTGCGGCACAGACCCGGGGGGTGGGGGGTGTCTCCCCTCCTACAGTGGGACATACAGTTAAGAGGCAATGAGTTGTCTTCCCTGGGTAGGAAGGCACTGATGTAAGAAATTAAGTCCTCCATGCGTAAGATGGCAACTATTGAGGGACATGCGAGTTATAGGGGTCAAGGATAACCACTTGCTTAGTGAAGCAAGGAGCCCGGTCAAGGGAGGCCTGGTGTCAGGTACCTTAGCAGATCTTGCCGATTCCACAGGAGCAGATGCTTGATCTCCACTCCACCACTCCGCTACTGCGAGCCAGGCTCACAAGCAGCAAAGCGGGGGAAAGGGGAATTGGACAGAAAAGAGAGACAACACTGCGTCTTCTTCTTGGACTGGATTCGTAAACTTCTTCCTCACGATTCCTGCAATGAGAGTTATTCAGAAACAATCCTACACTTGACTACACTAAAAGGGGTATGGTACTTATTCACACACTATACCTGTCCTGACACAGTGGGTAGCTGCTCTCTGACTCATTGGGCTGTTGCCTTTTAAGGAGTTGAGGGGTTGATCTGTTGACGTGTAATGACTCCTGCAAAATGAAGAACATGTAAACCTTGTTACCTTTTCCCTCACTCCCAACCCTTCACCTTGTCTACCGTTACCTGTCTAGCCCCCTCAGTAGTGTCTTGTCCTTTCATAGGTTTGTGAATATTCTCTTACTTGGTTGACTTCTCTCCGTCTCATTGGATTCTGAGTGTGCAGATGAGCTCGTTGTCTACTGCCTATTTCTATATATATATATATATATATACAAATACCAATGCGTTTGCTTGGGTTGAAATTAAAGTCTTTCTCAAGAAAAAGAAACTCTTCTGTCTTCTTCTCTCACTTGTAGCTGAATTTCAGAACTTGCGGCTGATACTGCTATTGAAGCGAAATCATATTGTTCTGTGAACTCTCTCTCTCTCTATTCACGATGCTCTCTCTCTCTCTCTCTCAAGCTAAAGTCTGTGAGTTCTTTAGTCTCTTTACAACTGTTACTGGTTACCCTCCATGAAGCGCTGGCAAATCCACGAAAATTAGAAGAAAATGGGACTTACTTTACTTCTGCAAGTTCACAGGACAGCCTCTACCTTACTCGCTGTAGATGCGCTGAAAGTCTTCGTTGAATTCGGAATGCTTGCCAATCTCCAGAAGTCTCTGCAAGCCTTGTCTTTTACAAGGAGCTGGAATACACCACTAGGAAATACCCTGACTCAGAATTGCATGCGGGACAATGGTAACGGAACATGAAAAGACTACTCTATCTTCAGGGAGTGTCTTTGACTGGAATTCTTCGACGAGAAGCGCGGAGCTCAGGAGAACGCCGCCTTCACAGAAATTCCGACGGTTGAAGTGCGCCACGCTCTGGAAGCGCGCGCGCCTCATCAACCAGAAAAGCTGTACCGCTGCCAGCGCAAGTCAGGGAAACCAATTGCTAACCTGCCAGCGGCCATCTTGGGGGGGGAAGGGGGAAACAGAACTACACTCTCAAGGAACGTAGGAAAGCGGAGAGTGATCTGACTGAAACACTTCTTCGCCTACCCACCAAACGCATAAACTGGCTCCTGGGTAGTATGCTCAGCTTTGGGAACCTAACCTTCCCTACCCCAGACCTGACAGTACCTCCCACCAAAACCCCCCTCCTCTCCTCCTTGGGTTTAGTGGGGTGAGTGCAATGAAACTCCCGGAGCAAACGTGAAGCATGAATATTGGATTGTGGCTCCCAGGATCTCTCTTCCGGCCCATAACCCTTCCAGTCAACTAGATAGTAGATCTTCCCTCTTTGAAACCTGGAATCTAGAATTCTTTTTACCTCAAATTCCTCCCTTCCCTGTACAAAAACAGAGGAGGGAGAATTACCAGCCCTCAATCCCTCCGGACTACGCTGGAGCAGGGAAACATGGAAAACTGGATGTATCTTCAATCGGGGAGGAAGTCTAACCTTTACACTGACGGGATTCACCATTCGGTCTACCTGAAAGGGACCCACAAATCTAGGCTGAAACTTCCGATTCCCCTTCAATCGTAAATTCCTAGTGGAAACCCAGACCTGATCTCCCTTTTCAAAAACTGGATTTGGGCGTCTCTTCTTGTCTGCCTGCTTCTTGTAGGAATCCTTTGCCTTAGATAAATTTCTAGAAGCTAATCGAAAGGCTTCATGTAAATCTTGTACTACCGTTTCCACGGCAGGAACATTACTGATTTCTTTATCTACCAGAGTGTTTGGATGTCGACCTGAATTTAAATAGAACGGGGAGTAACCTGTGGAAGCATGCTCAGCATTATTATAAGCGAATTCTGCCGCCCAAATCAAATCCGGCCACTCTCCCTCCTGGTCCATCAAGAACAAGCGCAAGTACTGCTCCAATTCCTGATTAACTCTCTCCGTCTGTCCGTCCGTCTCCGGATGGAAACTGGAAGACAGACGGGAGTCTACACCCAACCTCTTCAAGAAGGATCTCCAAAAACGAGAGACAAACTGCGAGCCTCTATCTGAGATGACAATCTTTGGGATTCCATGGGCCCTTACTATGTGTTGCATGAATAACTTGGACAACTGTGTAGCATTTGGGAGGGCCTTTAGAGGAACAAAATGGCTCATCTTGGAGAAATGATCCACCACCACCCAAATGACTGATAGACCACCACTTGACGGGAGTTCCACAATGAAATCCATGGAAATGGTATGCCAAGGGTACGGGGCCTGGGGCATGGGCTGTAAAAGACCTTGAGGGGCCCTTCTAGGAGTTTTTCCCTTAATACATGACTCACAAGTGGCTACATACTGCCGCACCTGAGCTTCCATGGCTGGCCACCAAAACTCTCTTCGGATAAGCTCCAATGTCTTCTTCACCCCCTTGTGCCCGGCCAATGGTTCGTCATGGAAATGTTCAATGATTTGTGTTTGCAGTTCCAGATTTGGCACAAACAACTTGCCTTGGTAGATGGGCCTTCCATTCTTGACTTGGAATTCTTTTCCCTTAGCCATCCAACCCCTCACTTCTTCTGGGGACGACAAATTTGGTAGCATCTTTTCAATGTCTGTGTAAGTGAGTGTTCCGATGATTCGATCCACTGGAATAATTACTCCTTTTTCGGCAGCTTGGACCTCAGTGCTCACATTCAAACGAGATAGGGCATCCGCCTTTCCATTTGCCGATCCAGGCTTGTAAGTTAAGACAAAGTCATAGTCTGCAAAGAAAAGGGACCATCTCAATTGACGTGGGGTAAGAGTACGGGCGGATTTCAAAAACTGGAGATTCCGATGGTCCGTAAAAACAGTAACTACATGCTTGGCACCCAGCAAATAATGTCTCCATTCCGAGAAAGCGTCTTTGACTGCCAACAGCTCCTTATCTGCAATGGGATAATTAATTTCTGCCACAGTTAATTTCCTCGAACGGAAAGCCACTGGATGTAACTGGCCAGTCTGCTTATGGCGCTGAGACAAGATCCCTCCGATGGCCAAATTAGAGGCGTCTGCTTCCACAAAAAATGGTTCTCCCGGGTCTGGATGGAGCAGCACCGGGGAAGATACAAAAATTCTCTTGAGCTCATTAAATGCTGATTCCGTTTCCGCATTCCACTCAAACTTAGTCTTCTTCCTCAACAATCTTGTGAGTGGACAAACTCGCTCAGAGAAGTTGACTATGAAGCGCCTATAAAAATTGGCGAAGCCAAGGAAACTCTGAACTTCCTTCACTGAGCGTGGAGAGGGCCACTCCTTGATTGCCTGTACCTTAGATTCATCCATAGACACACCATTCGGGGACAGAACAAACCCCAAGAACTCAACTTGCGTGGAATGAAAGACACACTTCTCCAATTTTACAAAAAGTTGATTCTCAAGTAATTTCTTTAAGATGGATCTGACATGCTGGATATGCTCCTCTAAGTTGGCCGAAAAAATGAGGATGTCGTCGATGTACACTACTGCGAATCGATCCAGAAACTCCCGCACTACATCATTAACAAAGTGTTGGAAGGCTGCTGGAGCGTTGCATAATCCAAAAGGCATGACCTGATATTCGAATAACCCAAAACGAGTACGGAAAGCCGTCTTCCACTCTTCTCCCTCGGCCATGCGTACCAAATGATACGCGCCCCTCAAATCCAGTTTTGTGTATACCCTCGCTCCCTTAACCTGGTCCAAGAGCTCCGAAATCAAGGGTAGCGGATATCGATTCTTCTTAGTAACTAGATTGAGAGCACGGTAGTCGATGCAAGTTCTCAATTGGCCATCCTTCTTCGGAATGAAAAAGAGTGGAGACGAAACTGGTGACTGTGAAGGGCGTATGAAGCCATTAGCCAAATATCTGCTCAAGTATTCTTTGAGATGGACATTTTCCGCTTCCGACAGCGCGTAGATGCGGCTACAGGGCAGGGAGGCTCCAGGCTCCAACTCAATTCGGCAGTCATACTCACGATGGGGAGGTAAACGTTCCGCTTCTTTTTCATCAAACACCGCGGCGAGATCTTCATATTCAGGTGGAATTTCCTGGGTGTCAACTGCACAAATGGTCTTTGGAAAGCTAGCTAAAAGCTGTGATTGCGAAACTCCTGGTGGTTCTGGATTCACATGGAAACAATGATGCATACAATATTCTGAGTTCATACAAATTGATCGTCTGGCCCAATCAATTTGAGGGTTATGCTCGGTGAGCCAAGGCAAACCCAGGATCAATTGAAATTGCGGAGCGTCGATCAAACTGAATTGCAAAGAACTGAAATGCTGACCGGGTCCACACAGCAAGATCTCCTCGGAATCAAAAACAATCGGCCCAGAGGACAAGCTTGTTCCATCCACCGCACGTACTGGCTCTGGCCGTTCTTTCCTCAAAAAGGTGATTCCGAGAGCCTTAGCAAACCCAATATCGCAAAAATTTCCCGTGGCCCCAGAATCGATCATGACCGAAATTCCTTCCTTGATCCTACCACTAAATCTAATTTGGACAGTTAAAATTAAATGTGGAGCCGATGATTGCAAGGTATTTGCCACCAATTTTGGATCTGGAGTTGACTGTTCCTTCGCTTCCACCAGGGCAACCCCTTCTACTGGTGGAGCCGATCTTTTACCCAGGAATTGCTCTTGGGCTTCTTTGGACATTCCTTCACAAAATGACCAGCGTTCCCACAGTACATGCACAACTTGCCCAGACGCCGCTTCTCTCTTTCTTCCTTAGACAAAGGACCTCTTACTGAACCTATCTGCATAGGCTCTTCTTCCGACCCCGAATCCTTGGGCTTGGATCCCTCTGATTTCATCCTGTCAAAACGGGGTGGAATGTACCTTGTTTCCTTTCGCCTCTCGTTCCTTCTCTCACTTTGACGTTGATCAATCTGGAGAACTAAATCAATTAATTCTGAAACCTCTGTGGGACGTTTTGGGATCTGTGATAGTCCATCCTTCAGTTCATCCCTGAGACCGCGATAGAAGATTGCAGCTCGTTTAGCTTCAGGCCAACTTGTTTCCACTATTAGCTTGTTAAATTGAGCCAGGTATGCCACTAGTTCTCGATTTCCCTGCTTAAGATCTAATAGCTCATTGTCCGTGGATTGAGAGATGGAACGTCTGTCAAAAATCCGCAAGAATTCTCTCTTGAAACCTTCAAATTCATACAGAATGGGATCATTGTTGTTCACCAAAGGCATGGACCAAGCGGCAGCATCTCCACTCAGGTACGACAGCATGAAAGCCACCTTAGACTGGTCTTCCTTAAAAATGATGGGCCGACAGAGGTAGTGCAAAGAACATTGTGTGACAAAAATTTGAGCCTTGTTTGGGTCCCCACTATATCTTTCGGGAGCGGCCAATGGAATAGTAGGGGAGATTGCGTGAATTACCTGCGTAGTGAGTTCTGCCGCAGATGGAGCTGGGGCAAAAGAGGACGGCTTATCTTCTTTAACCATAGGACGTGAACCCCCAGAAAACTCTTCAAATTGTTGATGCAAATAACTAGCATCTTGGGCAGACTTCCTGACCTCCTCTCTAAGGGTCTTATTTTCCTCCATGGTGTCACTTAACTGCTTCTGTATACTATCTAGCACCGTGGCCAGAGCCTTTATATCAATTCCCTCAGCCATCGTGCTCAGGTGGAAATAAAGTTTGGCACTTCAATCTGTCAGGTACCTTAGCAGATCTTGCCGATTCCACAGGAGCAGATGCTTGATCTCCACTCCACCACTCCGCTACTGCGAGCCAGACTCACAAGCAGCAAAGCGGGGGAAAGGGGAATTGGACAGAAAAGAGAGACAACACTGCGTCTTCTTCTTGGACTGGATTCGTAAACTTCTTCCTCACGATTCCTGCAATGAGAGTTATTCAGAAACAATCCTACACTTGACTACACTAAAAGGGGTATGGTACTTATTCACACACTATACCTGTCCTGACACAGTGGGTAGCTGCTCTCTGACTCATTGGGCTGTTGCCTTTTAAGGAGTTGAGGGGTTGATCTGTTGACGTGTAATGACTCCTGCAAAATGAAGAACATGTAAACCTTGTTACCTTTTCCCTCACTCCCAACCCTTCACCTTGTCTACCGTTACCTGTCTAGCCCCCTCAGTAGTGTCTTGTCCTTTCATAGGTTTGTGAATATTCTCTTACTTGGTTGACTTCTCTCCGTCTCATTGGATTCTGAGTGTGCAGATGAGCTCGTTGTCTACTGCCTATTTCTATATATATATATATATATATACAAATACCAATGCGTTTGCTTGGGTTGAAATTAAAGTCTTTCTCAAGAAAAAGAAACTCTTCTGTCTTCTTCTCTCACTTGTAGCTTAATTTCAGAACTTGCGGCTGATACTGCTATTGAAGCGAAATCATATTGTTCTGTGAACTCTCTCTCTCTCTATTCACGATGCTCTCTCTCTCTCTCTCTCAAGCTAAAGTCTGTGAGTTCTTTAGTCTCTTTACAACTGTTACTGGTTACCCTCTATGAAGCGCTGGCAAATCCACGAAAATTAGAAGAAAATGGGACTTACTTTACTTCTGCAAGTTCACAGGACAGCCTCTACCTTACTCGCTGTAGATGCGCTGAAAGTCTTCGTTGAATTCGGAATGCTTGCCAATCTCCAGAAGTCTCTGCAAGCCTTGTCTTTTACAAGGAGCTGGAATACACCACTAGGAAATACCCTGACTCAGAATTGCATGCGGGACAATGGTAACGGAACATGAAAAGACTACTCTATCTTCAGGGAGTGTCTTTGACTGGAATTCTTCGACGAGAAGCGCGGAGCTCAGGAGAACGCCGCCTTCACAGAAATTCCGACGGTTGAAGTGCGCCACGCTCTGGAAGCGCGCGCGCCTCATCAACCAGAAAAGCTGTACCGCTGCCAGTGCAAGTCAGGGAAACCAATTGCTAACCTGCCAGCGGCCATCTTGGGGGGGGAAGGGGGAAACAGAACTACACTCTCAAGGAACGTAGGAAAGCGGAGAGTGATCTGACTGAAACACTTCTTCGCCTACCCACCAAACGCATAAACTGGCTCCTGGGTAGTATGCTCAGCTTTGGGAACCTAACCTTCCCTACCCCAGACCTGACACCTGGAAGCCTCGCGCAAAAGAGTTAACCGCGCCAAGCGTAAATTCACTGAACAGAGTAGACATTATTTGGCTAGGATACCCGGGCATGCGCTGGACCTGCTTGCTGAAATAGCTACAGCAGAGTCTTGGGGGGGATTCGTCCTCCTAATGTGCTGGTCGTACACCTGGGAGGGAATAATCTGGCATCTCTGGGGAGAAGGGCACTGCTTCAAGCACTGACGGGCACCATGTGTAAGGAGCAACCAGCTGGGGACCTGTGAGATATGGTGGTCTGGGATAACGCCCCGGCGAGTGTGGCAGAGCGCACAATGAAGGGAAGCCATGGAGGTCTGTCGCAGGAAGGTTGACAGCGCTATGAGGAAATTCACTGAGCAAAGGGGGTTTGGCTTCATCCGTCATGGGTTACTGCACACTAAGGCCACAGGGTGTTTTGATGAAGATGGGGTACACCTGTCCAGAGTGGGTATGGACATGTTCTTACTTGATCTGGGGGAGGCCTTAGAGACAGCAGGGTGTAAGTAATGAAGGCGATCTTGGTGGGGGCTCTGGGGTGAAGGTGGCCACACCCAGAGCTGTGGCGGAGTTACAGGGCGATCCAGAGGCTGTAAGGTACATATAGGTACCCTCTGCAGGAGCACATCAAGGGTGCAAAGGCCAAATATCCCCAGGGAGGTCCTCGCATTGGACCCTGGAGGAGCGACGACGCCCCGTTAGTACTACGGGCGGTTGAGCAACCGGGGGTTGCCTGGCAGGTTCCGCCCCCTTATGGGGTGTGAGCAAAGGGGTGGGCAGTTGGCCCACAGGTGGGAGGGGTCTCCAGTCCCCAAAAATATGGCAAACACTGTTAGGCAGGGCCACGGTGTCATTTGGCTCATCAGGTGGCAGGCGGCGAGGGGCTGCCTGTCTTGGGATCGCCCGTAAACTAACCCACCAATCTTGTCATATTTGTAATGCTAATAAACCTGCAGCAGTTTACTCCACGAAGAAGGTGTCTTGTCTGGTTATTGCTCTAGGAGAATGCTGTATGGGGCAGGGTGAGTGTTTGCCGATATTGGCACTAAGTGCCGCAGCCTGCAACCTCTGAGCGCTACAAAACCCCACCTTCTAGCACTATATTGAGCCTGTATCCACACACACACTAAGTCGACAGAAGAATGGGTGCAGGGGCTGGGAGGGGGCCCTTCCCACGGGGCCCGCGGATGGAGAGCCAGCCCCACAGGTGGGGTGACCAGGCGTCCCGGATTTGCCCAGACAGTCCCGGCTTTTAACCAGCTGTCCTGGCAGATTTTTGCAGTTTAGGCTCATGTTCTGCTTTTTAGAGGCGGTTGCCTGAAACCAGTGAGAATGCCGCTGCCCGCGTCCCACGCAGAGGGACATCAGCAGGGCAGCCTACTAGTGGCCGCCCGTCGGAGTCTCCCCCCCCCCCTGCTCCGCCTCGCTAGCGAGGCCGCGCCTGGGGAGGGGAGGCCCCCCCCAATGGGTTTGCCTTAGGGAGGCGTGCCAACAGGGTGGGCGAGGCTTGACCCCCCTTTTAGGCGCCTCACCCCCTCAGTCCTTCCTCTGCTTCCTGCGCCGCTCCACGCTCCGCCCCCGTCAAAAGGGGCGGGAGTAGTAAACAGATCACGTGATCCAGTGGATGATCTGAAAATATGTGCCGCACTGCCGGGCATCGACCCACCGTGCGTGCTGGCTCGCCAGGCGGGCGGAGCAGCGAGGGGCTGCTTGCCCTGGATCGCCCGTAAGATAACCCACTTATCGTCATACTTATGTTGTATGAAATAAACCTGCAGCAGTTCTTCACCCACAGTGAAAGTGTCAGTGTAATCCTTGGGTGACGTCTGTGCATGCGTGTTGAGTGGAGCGGATGACGGTGTGGTCACTAGTGAGATTAAGTGTTCTAAAGTTGTGCTAGTTAGCAGCTGTTAAAAGGAAGCAATTTAATGAACAGGTATGCTGCTGGTTTTAGAAATTACATTTTATTTATTTTCTTAGCGCTTCTTCTGGGTTCCAATGTTGATAAGAGATGTCATTCTGCGCAGCATTGTTGATGTAAAATTGTAGTCCTTCTTCTATTTTTGCAAAAGGTCCCGGTTTTCGCTTCTCAAGATCTGGTCACCCCACCCACAGGACTTCCCTGGTGGGGGAGCACCAGTCCTAGGGCTGGCACAGTCCAGGTGCTGATGCATGGGGGAGCCATGGAATCTCCTTTTATACCTCCCGCCCCAGCACCTCCTGCATCCCTAGCCCTCCAACTCCCCCCTCCTTCCTCTCTGTAGAAGAGGGGGGCCGGTCCAGACACATCCCCTCCCTTGGGGGATGGGCGACGAACGAAGGGGCATAACAGACAGGGTGTTTTGGGACTGCCCCCCATCTGACCACTCCCCCTGGATGATGCACTTCTAACGTCACTGGCAATGGCAGGCCGACCACATAAGTCCTGCATGCCAGACTCCGGCAGGCGAGTTATTTTCATACGGAGGTGCTGGGTGAGGTGAGCGCGCCGTGTGATCTGCTGCAGGTGAGTTGTGGTGCTGTGTGAGTTGAGCGCGCCGTGTGATCGGATGCAGGTGAGTTGTGGTGTTGTGTGAGGTGAGCGCGCCGTATGATCTGCTGCAGGTGAGTTGTGGGGTGGCAGACACACACCCTCGGATTATTTTCATCCGAAGGTGCTGTGTGAGTTGAGCGCGCCGTGTGATCGGATGCAGGTGAGTTGTGGTGTTGTGTGAGTTGAGCGCGCCGTGTGATCTGCGGCAGGTGAGTTGTGGTGCTGTGTGAGGTGAGCGCGCCGTGTGATCTGCTGCAGGTGAGTTGTGGTGTTGTGTGAGTTGAGCGCGCCGTGTGATCTGCGGCAGGTAAGTTGTGGTGCTGTGTGAGGTGAGCGCGCCGTGTGATCTGCTGCAGGTGAGTTGTGGGGTGGCAGACACACCCCCTTGGATTACTTTCACCCTGTGCTGCACTGGTTGTGCTTCATGCAGTTTGCCGCTGTTTGTTCCAAGCCGAAGTGTAATGTTTTCATTTATGGATGCGGGCACTGGGTACACAACAACTGACCCCTTGTGACTGCCCCCCCCCTCACAGGTGCGCCAGGATCATTCCTCGCACTCTCTCTTGCATTCAATCTGACCGCGGCATCACGCCCTATTCACGTGCTCCCCCCCCCCCTTTCATTGGTCTGGCATGAGAGCGCGCGGGGGGGGGCGTGCTCTCATGCCAGACCAATGAAAGGGGGGGGCGCATTGGTCTGGCATGAGAGCACGCCCCCCCTTCATTTGTCTGGCATGAGAGCACCCCCCCCTCTCATTGGTCTGGCATGAGAGCACGCCCCCCCCTCTTCATTGTTCTGGCATGAGAGCACGCCCCCCCTCTTCATTGGTCTGGCATGAGGGCACAAGTGACGTATGCATCCATGGGCACTGAGTGTATAAAGTATACCAGCTGTGCCCGCGAGCATGGCAGTGCCACCCCTTCTATCACTCTTCCACCCCCATCATGGAGTACTTTCATTTCAATGTATGAGGGACTCTTTCACACTTAAAAAGTGCCCCCACTAACACAAAAGCAGTTTGAGGGGCCCGTTCACAGGCAGGCTTTACAAACCAGGGTCTGTGCAGATTTCGGGGCCTCGAGTCTGATTGCTGTGCTGAGGAGGGGGCGGTTTTAGTTGGTTGTTAATCACTAGGGGCACTTTTTCCAAGTCTTGCATGCTCGCACACACACATTATTTGCTGCTCTTGTGTCTTTGGCACAATTGTGCTCCATTTGTTAATGGTGTGTCTTATTTCCATGCTCACATGCCTCCACTCTCTCTTCACCTCTGGGGCTCGCCTTGGCACTTTGTCCATCACCTTTGTTCCTGCGTGTGGGGCATTGGTTCAATCCTTGTGCCTCTCACTTAGTGACAGGTCTCTAGAGTGACCCCCAACATTTGGCTGTATATCTGCGGCTGCCCCCTCCCTGCATTGCAATCCTTCCTGGCACTGCCAGTGTCACACACTTTGTCTCTTTGTCTCAGTCTTATTCTCAGGGCTCAATTCTTAACCCTTTGACTTCTGTGGCCCCCGCTGAATCACTGCTGAAAACCGGGGCCCCCACCGCAGCTATTTCTATGCTTTGAACCTCAAAACTATGCGCAAAATACATCGAGAAATACACAAAAAACAATGCAAAATTATGAAATGTTTGACTTAATAAACACACCAAAAATATATAAAAATCACATTTTTAATGGGAAGGTGGGAACTTTTCAACATCTGTTTTTATTTCTAAAAGGCAAAGCTATATGCTGGACTAGCATACCACTCTGTTTCCTTGCTCTTAATTAGGGCTCCCGGTTTTATGGTATTTATCTTTTCGTCATTTCCGTCTGTATTTATGGATTATGTGGAAAAATGAAGCTGAAGTTAGTATTTTTCCACATTTATTTAACCTATAAATATGCACTCTTGCTTGCATGTTTGCCAGGTTTCAGTGCTGTGAACACCCGCAGAAGATACCTCAGTGCACCTATAGAAAAATATGCGGTGGACGTTCTACAGGGATAATCTGGTGCGGCGCCCCCTGGCTCGGAGTGCGGCGCCCCTGGCTCAGAGTGCGGCGCCCCTGGCTCGGAGTGCGGCGCCCCTGGCTCGGAGTGCGGCGCCCCTGGCTCGGAGTGCGGCGCCCCTGGCTCGGAGTGCGGCGCCTCTGGCTCGGAGTGCGGCGCCCCTGGCTCGGAGTGCGGCGCCCCTGGCTCAGAGTGCGGCGCCCCTGGCTCAGAGTGCGGCGCCCCTGGCTCAGAGTGCAGCGCCCCTGGCTCAGTTATAAGAATAGATGGTAGCAACTGGGAGCCAGAGAGAGGAAGCATTCGCATACCTTGGAAGAGATCAAACGACTGTGGCTGTGAAGTTCTGCAACATTCAAAGCCTGCGGACATTGAACTTCAAGGCACATGCTAATAAAGCATTCTTACCGTCTAATGTGGATCCAGCGACCCTCCTTGAAATGGTCACTCTGTATTAAGACAGTCATTTGTGTAACTTATGTTAATGCGTTCAGTGCTGATTAGAAGTCTGAAAAGTATGATTCAGCCACGGGCTCAAACAAAAGAAATAACCCCTAAGCTCTACACTTTATTAGGTGTAGTTTGACAGCGTGGCTGTCACTAAATCTTGTGTGATCAACAGGAAACAAGCTTCAGAGTACTCTTGAGAGATCGACCTTGGCTCCACCTGCTTTTCGATAAAGGAGTACAGCATCGAGTTGGGCAAATGTGTGGTTTCACTGAAAAAGAGCGCTTGTGTTGCCCTTTCTTGGACATGTAGGGGGTCTCTGAAACAATTGTGTACTGCTAACTCCTCGTCGCTGTTGTGACCATATGGGAATTTTGTACTGAGTTCAATAATGGAATGGAATTCAAGGAGTTGCAGTTGTTTCTCATGATCCCCCCCCCCCCCCCCCATCTCAACTTTTTTACAACTCGGTCTATTATTTTTGTGTAAACTGTTTTTATTATTTTCACAAACCAAAAGGCAAACATTACATCTTAATGAATTCTCAATGTACCCCATCACTTATGCTTGCCGGCTCAGTTGCCTCGGGTACCTTCTCATTGCAACAACACCTTTATACTTGTTCATACTATTAAAGCTATTCCCATCTGTACCGTATCCTTATTTTATAACCGTGTTCCATGATAGTCTGGTCCTATTAACAAATACCGAGTAAAATTGCTATCTGACCATTGTACTATAACAAACAACAAGCCATTCCCACCCCCCCATCCCCCCTCCCTACCCCCTCGTTCCACCGGCGTGCGCTGTCTCCTAGGAGCTGAAAAACGAAGAGATAACTCTTTCTGGAATATGTATCACTGTAGTTGCGGGACAAAACAATCTCACCTTCATTTGTGTCATTTTCACTGGTGCATTACAGGGTTATGTCTAGGGATTTCAGGTTGTTCCAGAGGTTTGCGGTACTTCAGTCTGCACTTCTAGGATCGAACTAGTATCACAGTCTGCCTCGGGTACTTGCAGTGCCGCTACTATGGCCTCCCATGCCCTAGCTGTCTCCAATGCCTTATCATTATTAGCCCGCTTAGCATGTTGTAGCCGGGCTATACTTTCACTCGTTGCCCACTTAATCAATTCTGCTTTCCAACGCTCAAAGTTAGGTCCCCGCCTCGACTTCCAATGTGCTGTAATATCCCTCTTGGCTAACAACAAACCTAGGTCCAAGAACTTACTTGTTACCTTCATTCTAGTTGTATGGGGAAACCAATGCAATAAGCAAGTGCCTATTTCACATTGCACTTGTCGGTCGGTTACTCCGCAAAGCAGGCCAACCACCTCTTCCCAGTACATTCCCAGTTGCGGACATTCCCATAACATGTGGTGTAACTCCGCCCCTACCAGATTGCAAGGCGGGCATTGGGCCGAGTCTGTCTTGAAGTATTGATTAATCTTAGCAGGGGTTAAATACGCGCTGTGTAATATAAAAAAATGGACCAACTGGAATCTAACATTCCTGGTACAATTCCACGCCCTCCTAATCAACTGAGCCCATGTTTTCTCAGGTATCTCCGTACCTAGGTCCACTTCCCACTTTCTCTGTAGTTCTCTCAGCGGTTCCATTCCCTCGTTCACCATGCGCCAATAGAGACACGTAATGGCCTTAAAGGTCTCCGCCGCCATCACTACATACTGGCATGCCATGGTCGTTTGCGGTTCCATCAAACCTTCTCTCCAGTAATGTTGGATTGCCGCCACCAGGGCAGTGTGCAGCAAATAGTCCCCCTGAGGGAGGCCATATCTGTCCTGAAGTGCCTGATATGGTAACAGGGCCCCATCTTCGTATAAATCTCCCAATACTTGTACACCCATCCTCTCCCACTCGGCCAACGCGTTCCAGTCCCCTCCATGCAGGAGGGCGGTACACATGCCCAAAGGTATCTCCGGGGCGTAAGGGCGGGCAATGCCAGCCCTGCGCTGGCTCCGATTCCAACACAGTTTCAGAGTCCGCTCCTCAATAGATAGGGGCAGATCTATATTGGAGATGCGCCACTTTTACGCCGCCGTTGCGTCACTTTTGTGACACAGCGGCGGTGTAAACCCTGCGCCATATTTACATCGTGACGCATCTATGGAGATGCGTCACGATGTAAAGCCCTGCGCCATGTAAAACCTGCGTCAGGTTTCACGTGGGCGTGTCGACAGAGGGGGGGGGGCGTTCCGTCGCAGGAACGCCCCTGAAAAGTGACTCAGTCAAATCTATAAGATTTGACTGAGTCAATTTCCCAACGCTGATGCGCCAAAACCCTGCGCCTGCTTGAAGCAGGCGTACGGCTTGACGCACCATGTTAGGGATAGGGTAGGTTGGAAAAGTGCTGGAGTTGCGTCGCGCTTGCGACGCAACTTAAGCACTGCGCCAACCTTACGCCATCGGATGCGTCACGCATCTGTTTATTCCTGCGCCATGATGCGCCGCATTGTAAATGCGGCGTATCATGTGTGGCGCAAGGGTAAACTTGCGTGACGCATCTTTCCTGGCGCATCCTTGCTGATTTGCAGGGATGCACCAGGAAACATAAATCTGCCCCATAGTGTCCCGAGGTGCAGCCGCTGCTGAAGTACCACAAAGAACAATACATGGCGTGGTATCCATTGACCCTCAGGACCATCTGGACTCCTGAGCCACCGCCTGAGTAAGCCATTGCAGTTGGGCTGCCAAATAGTATAATTCGAAATCGGGCACAGTCAAGCCCCCATCAGCTCTCGGGTGCATCAATGTAGCCAATGCTACCCGCCGTCGACCAGAGCCCCACAAAAAATCCACTGATCATCATCCGGAGCGGTCTGAAAATTGATCCCGGGACCCAAATCAGCAACGTCCGAAAATAGTACAGCAATCGAGGAAGCGCCACCATCTTCAGTAGTGCCACCCGCCCAGCTAGCGAAAGTGGCAGATTACCCCAAAATGCTAGACTGCCCGAAGTCCCCGCACAGCTCTGCCTATATTACCCTCCAACAAATCATCAGATGTATGATAAATATTAGTTCCAAGATAAGGCAGACATCGAGGCTCCCACCTAATACCTGCCACCTGAGCCGGACCCACCTCCGATGGATTCACCGCACACAAACAAGTCTTCTTCCAGCTCACCCCGAGACCCTACCAAATGCACAGAGCAATGTTGTTGCTCCGTCCAATGCATCTGCCGTATTGGCCAAAAACATAAGTAAATCGTCCGCATATAATGATATATTTTGCATATCCCCTCGCAAATCTCAACCAAGGTAGTGTTGTCCCAATCTGGCATGTGCCGCCAAGGGCTCAATGGCCAATGCGAACAGTAACGGAGAAAGTGGGCATCCCTGTCACGTTCCCCATCCCACTAAGCAGGAGGAAGAGACCATCATCCCCGTCTGTACCCGAGCCGTTGCCGATCTATAAAGAATCTCTGTCCACCCCACGTATGCCTCCCCAAAACCAAAAGCGCGCATAATTTGGAACAGGTAGGGCCATTCCAGGCTGTCAAACGCCTTTTCAATATCTATCGAAAGGACTGCCGCGGCAGGGGTCATGCCGTGACCTACCCCCAGTATGCGGAGTAAACGTCTCACATTAGTGGATGTATTTCGAGTAGGGATGAATCCGGCCTGATCACAGTGGACCAGCTGCACCATGTGCGGGAGAAGCCGAGTTGTGAGGATCCTGCTCAATATTTTATAATCAATAGTCAACATGGATAATGGTCTGTAGGCCGACCTACCCATTGGGTCCTTCCCTGACTTCAATAGAGGGATAATAACTGCCTCTCTAGTGGAGGCTGGCAGCTTACCCATCTTCTGTGCTTCCCTAAAAACAGCCAACAGCTTAGGGGGCCAATAAATCAATATATTGCGCATAAAACTCGATAGGCAGCCCATCCGCACCCGGCGTTTTATTATGTGCCATGTGTTTAACCGCCGATCTTATTTCCCCCAAGGAGATCTCCTGTCCTAACACATCTGCCTGCTCCTCTTCTATTCGTGGCAACTCTATATCTTCCAAGAAATCCCCCATACCCTCTCCAGAGACCTGCAATTTGCTCCGGTATAAATCCGTATAGTACTTCATGAACAACCCGTTTATCCCTTGCTGGGTATACACAGATGTTCCCGTCGCTGTGGCCAACTCCAATATGGGTGTGCCCCTAGGGGCCGGGTTGGCCAACCATGCCAGCACCGTACTCGCTTTATCCCATTCCGCATGTGCCCTCGCCAGGTATGATCTATGATCAAAGCCGCGCAACCACTCTATTTGCGCTGCCAGTGCCTATCTAGCGTCGGAGGCTTCGCCTTGCACTCCATGGTTCTCAGGGCGGGCCCTCTCTGCCCTTCACAAATGTTTCTCCACCATCTCTAGATCCTGTAATAATGTCTTCCGCACTCCCACCATTTTAGTAATGCACAATCCCCGCGCCACTACATTAAAAGCATCCCACTCCATTGCCAACGTCGACGCAGTACCCTCATTCTCGAGGAAGTAGTGAGTGATGCCCATCTCAACCTCGGCATGGAAGACCAGATCTTCCAGTACCTCTGGCCTCAGCCACCAGATCGGGATCACAGGTCTCTCCTGGACCCAGTGTTTTTTCAGCAATAACGGGTTATGATCTGAATGTGTTCTCGCAAGACATTCACTGTGCCCCTCTTTTACATGAATGTCTGGGGTGCACAATATCGCGTCAAGCCGTACATGCAGGTCATGTAATGCCGAGAAGATAGAATAGTCGCGGTCCCCTGGGTACTGCGCACGCCACGTGTCTACCAGTCCCCATCTATCCTGCCAATCCCGTCTGACTTTAGAAAGTCTATGTATGGGTGCTTCTGGCAAAGGGGGATGGGACCTGTTCATATTGGTGTCTGCTATAGAGTTAAAGTCACCACCCATCATTACCGAACCGATCAAATAGGGCGCCAACCTCACAGACAAGTGAGCAAAGAATGCCGCCTGGTCCACATTGGGGGCATATACACTGCACAACATCACTTCCACCCCATTCAGACGTCCAACCACCACCACAAACCTCCCATCTGGATCCACTAACTGCTGTGTCATCTACTAATCCATATTAGCGTCCCTCTAGCAAAAGCTGAGTATGTTGTATAATAAAGCTGCCCGCTCCACCTACACTGCAACGCCAACCCTTCTGTGCAGTTAATGTGGGTTTCCTGGAGGAAAGCTATTTGTGCTCCCCTATGCATCAAAAAAGCATGTACCTTATGGCGCCTCATCGTATGTATCTCCCGTACATTCCATGCAATGCATTTCAAGTCCGATACCGTCCCCATGTTGTGTTCCAAGCTGCATAAATGTCTGTTAGCTCCTTGTAGACACACCGGTGGCCCTTACATCCCTGAACAAACTCCCACCTCAAAAAACCCCAACCTCCTCCCCTCCCCCCCCAGAACAGGTCCTAAGATTCTAGCACCCATCCAAACTAACAAATTAATGGCCCCTCTGGTAGCTGCCAGGGAACCACCCGACTAACAAAAATGTGGGAGGCGACCAAGAGCTGAGAGGTTCTTGTCCACAATACGTCCAGTATCCAGTGCCATACCCCATTAGAAAAGAACCCCTAGCCTCTCAAGAGGTGGTCCGGTTTGAGGGAGCCACACTTTCCAAAAGCCCTCTAGTCCTTGTCATCACTACTGACCTCCACACCCATGGGTCAAGAGAGGACCAACCATGTACTGTTCCTCCCAAGAGATCTCTCTGAAAAGTCTTACAACTTTACGCATCGACTAGCCCATCCGCTGTCCCATGTGGCAATTGAACACTTCCCGTGTCCGTGTCATCTGAGTCAGACCCCGACAAGACCATTTCTGATTCCGTCGCCATCATCGATGCTGCTCCTCTGTCCTGCGATATTTCTGTGACAGCCTGCAACACCACCGATCTTTCCCTCTCTGTTTGAGTCACCGTGGGTCTCTGCGCACCCTGATGGCATCGGCCATCATGCCGCGACCTGCGTGAACGCGGTGCCTCTGCCAGCGACTCTGTGCCGCACCCTGCAGCGCCCGATCCTGCTCTATAAGACTCCAACCATGTCCAAGCTTCCTCAGGATTATCATGCAAAAATGCTTTACCGTCCATGGTCACCCTTAGGCATGCAGGGAACATCAGAGAGTACTGAATGCCTTCATCACGGAGTGCTTTCTTGACCTCCATAAACGAAGCCCGTCGGCGTTGCACGTCGTACGTATAATCCGGGAGCAGTGTCAAGTTATTATCTACCCTATAGGGGCCCGAGGAGCAAGCCCTGTTCAGTAACAGGTCCTGTCCTTGTAGTGGAGCAGTCGCGCCACCACTGGTCTGGGCGGTTGACCGGGCGCTGACAGGTGAGCCGGTACTCTGTGTGCTCTTTACAAGGTGTAGAATGGTGACAGACCCTCGGGGGCAACTTCAGTCCGCAACCAATTTTCCAGATATTCTAACATATTAGCCCCTTCCACTCCTTCCGGCAGCCCCTTCACCCTCACATTATTCCTTCTGTTCCACCCGTCAGCATCCTCAGCTCTCCGCTCCAGAACCTGTAACTGGTGATCGACGTCCCCCATCCGTGCCTCCAGCGCTATTTGGGCAGGTTCCAGGACCTCCAATGTGGTTTCGGTCTGCTTCACATGGTCAGTCAGATTTGCGTGGTCCGCTCTAAGGAGGTCCAACCCCTGTGCCACATGAGCTATGTCCTGCTGGAGGGCGTCCCTAGTTTTAGTGATGGCTTTGAGTATTTGATCGACCTGCTGCTGCATCATCCCTTCGGATTGCGGCTCCACACCACCTTGCTTCCGTTGTTCCGCTACCTCCTCCCCTAGCTCCTGGGGTGCTCCCCCCCCCCTGCTTCCCTCATGGTTTCACCATTGGTCACGGCGCTGCAGGTCTCCGACTGCTGCTCAGTCCCCTGAGGTTCCCGTCACTGCATAGGGGCTGGGCATAGGCACCTGTCAACACCTGCTGTAATAGTGGTCCCCACTCTCCAGCGACTTCCTGACCGCTCCCCCGCTCTCTTGTCTGTCCAGTAGCCCCCGTCCACAATTTCAGCTTCCCAAGCAGAAAAAAATGCTTCCCCCCAGCCTTCCACTCCTCATCTCCAGACACTCAGAGTAGGAAGGTCTCCGCTCAGCAGGCACTAGTCCTGTACCAGGTCTCCGTTCTGCAGCACCGGTCGGTTCCAGGCTTGCAAGCTCCAATTAATACTTCTATCAACTGTCTACAGAGCGCTCGCCATTAGCGCTTTAATGCTGTCAGCAGCCCCAGAGAACCGCCCCAGCCACCTTCAAGAATCCTCCTCAACGTGCCCCCAGCAGCGATAGCCAGCGCCCCAAACGCTGTGGGAACAGCAGCCAGGATCCTCCACAGCGCTCCTAGCAAAGACGATGCCCTGAACTTCCTAGGGGAGAGGCGCCAGTCCCCTCTTCACATCGCCATCCCTGGCCGCATCACCGCCCACATGTCTCCTCACCAACCTTCTCATGTTCTGGGGGCTCCTCTACCGCTGGGTCAGTCCTCACAACTGGTTTGCCACTGCCGTCGGGGCCCGTCCGGTCCCCCTGGGGCACCCACTGTCAGCTGGTACCGCAACTGCTGCACTCCCACATCCGTGTTTCATTGGCTTTAATGCCACCAGGGGAGCCCTCTTCCTTGTTCCCAGTCAAGGACCTGCCACTCACAGAGTGCACTGAATGGCGTCCTCGTCCGTGGGCCACATGCCCTGCATAAAGCACGGATGTGTATCTCGGGTCCTTTGCAACGCTCCCAGCCAGGGCGACCCCCTGCTCTCCTAGGGGGAGACACTCCAATACTCTCTTCACTTCGCCATTCCTCACATCTCTGCACACATGACCACCCGCTGTCCTTCTCATGCACAAGGGGCTCCTCCCCCACGAGGCCAGTCCTCACGGCCACTGCAGTACTACTGTCAGGCCCCTACCCCATCCCCCAGGCACCCTCCGCCAGCTGGAGCCGTCGGTACTGCACTCGCTCCACTGTCTTCAGTGCTGCCAAGGTGCCTTCACATGTGCTCCCACTCGCGGGTGGGCCACTCACCGGAGTTCCCAAGATAGAGATCCCGCTCGTGGGTCTCTCCCTCCAGCAGAAAGCACCGCTTTAGAGGAGATGTGTGATCCCCCTCGCGCCTCTGGAAATTGGATCCGTAATCGGCCAATCAGTCACTTCCAGCGGCGGAGCGCTGCACTGCCGTGCACCCCCAGCACCAGGCAGGAGACGCCAGTCCCGCACCACCGCGGGTCCCGCACCAGCCATCCCTCAGAAGATCACACCTGGGCCAGTGCCGCGGAGTTCCCACCTCCCGTGGCCAAGACTCTTCAAGCGCTGCGGCCGCCGTGCAAAGCCGTCTTCCAGCCTCTTCGATTGGCCATCAGCAGCGCCATCTTGATTCACTCCAACAGGTCTTGTTTCCCCGATTGAACACCCGGTCAGCAATGGAGGTCCAATCACGGCAAATATCTCTGTGGGCAGCTCTCGACTCCGGTGGGAGCTATGTACGGTCTGTTGTCCTCTACCGGCTCCCAAGTCATGATAATCGATGGGGCGGCACGGAGCTCCCAACTCACGCGTCCGTCCTCATCAGCTTCTTGGCCACGCCCCCTTTACAACTCGTCTATGCCAGTATATTTCAAAAGGGTATTTTCCCCATTGTGCTTCAGATGAAAATGTCTGGCCACGAGGTAGCTCAAGTCGTTGTGCTAGAATGAATTGAATGGACCGGGTTACAAAGGTGTCGAAATGCAGCCAGTATTATGTCTTCTATGTCTATGCCTGGTACCTATAATTGTGCAAATTAGGCATTCCATTAAATCCACTCTTTGGGGAAAGTCAAAAAGTTTAAAGGAAAGAAGTAAATAAAATATAGATATTGTTTCAAAATGAAATTTGAAATTACAACTTCTTTGTTCATGAACTTTACCCTTTATGTCTGCACAATGGGAGCTTGTTTGCCAACTTGACAAAGCCTACGGCACTAGCCGAAATACATAGTCTTTGAATAAACAAACGGGATTCTAATGAGTTGGTGTGCCGCTGTGTTCTATTCCCGCTGGAAGGGACGTTTCACTTCAAGGGTATTGTAGACTGGTCCAAGCTGTCGCTGGCACCGGCACTGCCAGGCGGCGAGCTGCAATCTTGGGACACACTCTCTCTCACACACTCTCTCACACACTCTCTCACATACACACTTGCTCGCCATTTTATAGTTGGGTCAGAGTAAGTTTCCATATAAAGCGTACTTTTTATTTATTTATTTTTAATTTGTTTTAATAATGCAGTTTGAGTCTGCACAATACAAAAATAACTATCATCCACCTCACCGTCAGGGCCACAAAACATCAATTTCCCATGTTACTTCAAATTATAACTTCTGGATATATGGTTTGTTTTAATATTAGCAAGGTATCGATGGACCATTCAAATAACCTGAAGATAATTCCTGAATATCCACCAGATTGTTCCAACTGTGACGCTGGTGGCGCGGGCGTTGGCCCCATATTATATTCCACTCTCCTAGATTAAATCTCCTCTGGAATACAGTTTTTGAATACTGTGTAAACAAACTGAATATTAAATTACTGCAAGATCCCAACATGGTTTTACTTGTATATTTATCCTCATTGGGATTATCAGTTGAGTTTTGTAAATTAATACCTGTTTTTATGCTCATTGCCAGATCATTAATATTACAAAATGATCAACTAAATTCAAACTTTTTTGCAATGCCTGGTCAAAATGTATACAGTAAAACAGTCAACACTGTATGAGGCCCAAGTGGGAGCCTTGCAAATCATTTTCAAACTGTAAAAAATGTTGCTTAGACTATTGTATTAAAATCCAGAAGATACATTGAAAAATAGATTATATTTAATTGATAATCAAAACACATCATTACAATGAATAGATTAATTAAATCATCAAAAAGAACCCCACAATCAATAACACCCAAATAGTCCATTCATTAAAACCAGGCCTAGTAGCAGCATGAGGGTCTTCAACAAACCGGAGAAAGTGTCTTTAGCATCCTTCTGCCAAGCCACTGTGGACAATAAAAATGTTTCGGTGGACATCCTCCAATTATCCGCCAATCTTCATCAGGACCAAAAGCAAATAAACATCTTAGATAATGTTTCTCATAATTAGGAATCACTAGGGTCATGTGAAGTTCGAGACATCTAACGCAACAAGACCCAATGAAGGAAGGCTCTACGAGCTTTATGAGCAGCAAGGGGGCAATTCTAGAGGCAGGAGTCTGAGCAACCTAAAGAAGAAAATGCATGATGCTTAGATGCAGGCTACACATAGAATCAGGGCTTGTAAATCCTATCTAATAAACAACCACCCAGTCTGAACTGTAGTTCAGTAAATAGCAGCCTACGGGAATGCGGTGGAAGAAGTGTGGCTGAGCAATGTACTTCGGACTCAGCAGGCAGGACATTGGGACTCCAAGCCTTGGATATATAGGCACCATCTGGTGTCTGTGTCCATCCTGCCTCTATTTACCTTCCTTGATATAAAACGAACAGCAGAGGTCAGTAAAATACTAGAATCACTTTAGCATTCTCTAGATTCCAGTCCATAGAACTTGTCTTCTACGAGCACCCGTAGACAATAATAATTTTTTCAAATCTTGTATTTTCAGTGATATGACCACCGAAGGCCCTGATTTTATATTAAAAACTGAGCTTTTGGACTATGCCATTTCCCGCTGAAAGGCAATATTTCTCTCCATGTGTTCCCATACCTGGCGTGCCACGCAGTTTGGTGCTTACTTTCCCTCTATGTTAAAGATCAGTAGATGTTTCAGCACCCAGGCTAATGTGCTGCATAGCTAAATACATATAAGGTCCCAATGGCGAGACCGATTGCATTGCAAATGCTTGTTTTTAACCCTGCTATCCAGGACCTTGTTTCTAATCCGGTGCTAGCAGCGCGCCTAGCTCTGAGTACAGTCCAAGTGTATTATTAAACAGTAACATTCCCAATCTTACATAGATGGCTATGAACAATTTAAGAAAAAAAATATCACTGTTCAGGTTGTCACTCCTTGGGAACTTGGGCTGAAATGGAAAAGTGGCCCTCAGAGCCCCCTAAGAGTGTGGGCCCGGGTATACCACGTGTTGAAGTTAGGGGCAGTGCCCCTGGATTATAATACATTGGTGTGTTTACATAGACCTTAGCTTAGAAATGCACAGCACCTATAGAAATACTGTGCAGTGAAAGTACAGTAAAAATAAAGAGCAAGGTACATTGGATTGTTTGATGTTAATCGTAAATGAAATGTTGAACAACATGGCTGTAATGTTGGGGTTGGTTTTTTTCATTAAGCATCAGAGCAGCGTTCATTTGATAATCAAGCAACTCGCGTGACTGTCAGAGTGTTTAGCACTGTAGGCTATGTGAGGCCTGAGGGTGATGGGCGACCCTACTCCCGGTCAGCGTACCTTACTCCCACTCGGAGCACATATTGGATGTACCCTACTCCCACTCGGAGCACATATTGGATGTACCCTACTCCCACTCGGAGCACATATTGGATGTACCCTACTCCCACTCGGAGCACACATTGGGTTTACCCTTCTCCCACTCGGATCACACATTGGGTGTACCCTACTCCCACTCGGATTCTTCCCCCTTCTCAGTTGCTTGACCCTCTGTTACCCGATAACTACCGCCCTATCTTTCTTTTGCCAAGCTTGGCTAAGGTCTGCGAGAAGGTGGTCATGTCTCAACTTACCATCTATGTAGAGGCTTCAGGCCTGCTTCATCCGGCGCAATCCGGTTTTCGTGCCTCGGATAGTACGGAGTCAGCATTGTTAGAGGTGACAGAGGTGATCCGGGAGTGTCTCGATGCCGGCGGGAGAGCAGCCGTGGTTATGCTAGACCTCTCGGCGGCATTCGACACTGTGCCCCACTCCCTGCTCCTTGATCGTCTATCAGAAATAGGTATTTCTGGATCGGCTCTGCAGTGGATCAGGTCCTTCTTGGAAGGCCGGTCGCAGCAGGTCTGGCTCCCCCCCTGTGCCTCCGTGCCTATGCAGGTGACAACCGGCGTTCCGCAGGGGTCATCACTTAGCCCCCTTCTTTTTAACATCTATGTGACTCCGCTGGTCTATCTCGCGGAGTCATTAGTGGCCAAAGTGATGGCATACGCTGATGATACTCTTTTGTTTTCCTGGAGTAAGGAGGATGACTCTGTCGTGGCTGCGCAACACTGTCTGTCTTCTGTCTTTCACTGGATTGCGAATGCATAGCTGCAGTGTAACGAAGGAAAATCTGAGGTGCTCTTGTATGGCTCTTTATCTGCTGATTTCAGAGAGAGGCTTTGGCCTCTCGGTTTTCCCCGGCCCATTGCGGGAAAAAGTGCCGTAAAAAATCTCGGCGTCTGTTTCGATGACAAATTTGAACTTTTCGTCACAAGTGAAGAAGTTGGCAGGGACCTGCTTTGGCACTTTGAAAATCCTGAGGAAGTTTCTTCCCCTTCTGCCTAGAAGTGCCAAAGAAACTGCGGTCCGTGCCCTGATCTTGTCCCGCTTGGACTATGCCAATGCCCTTCTGGTTGGTAGTCGGGGTTTTCTTGCCAAGAAATTGCAAGTACTCCAAAACTCGGCAGCCAGACTGCTATTGGGTCTGTCCTCTAGGCATAGTGTACGCGCGCACCTTGCATTGGCTCCCAGTTGAATCTAGTCTAAAATTCAAAATGCTGTCCATCGCTCATCAGGCCCTCTACGGCTTAGGCCCTATTTATCTTCAGAAGAGATTTGTGTTCTATAAACCAGGGAAACAGTTGCGCTCGTTCGCTCAGATGCAGATTCAGACCCCCAGGTTCAATCTCCAAAGGCTCGGTGGGAGCTCCTTTGTTCAGAAAGCTGGTCTGGCCTGGAACATGTTGCCCCTGGCCCTCCAGGGCACCCAGGATCCATTGCTTTTTAAGACAAAACTAAAAACGCTGCTCTTTAGCTTTTTATCTGTGTGCCGGGACACTCTTTGAGTAGTCGTGCGCTGTATAAATTAAATATAACATAACAAAATAAGATTTACAGTCCCTCTTTCACATAAAATAGATGTCTGCTACAGCTTCATTTTCTTTTTCTTGTGTGCGTTTGCTTGAAGGGAGGGTGGGTGTAGTTTCTCTTGCCTGTCAGTTGCATGAATTCAGAGGAGGTCGCATGCAGTCACTGCTGGCTCGGCCTTGCATGTAAAGATGGAATTCATCTCCGCGGTGCTTCCTTTTTTGGTTTATAGCTATAATGGAGGATAATTAACTAAGTATCTCTGGTCTCCAGGGTTCATCTCTGCAGTTTATTTTTCTGCTTTTATTTTCTGCGCTATTACTTGGCCCGAGGCAACAATTGTCTCATTTTTTTGTATTAACCTAATTGTAGCAGGGAGACTTATAGTGTGCACTCTGTCAACATGTGGACAGGCTACTCTCTGTGTTGCTTCTCGTTTAAATGTTATGTTTGGCTTGATGTACGTGTGGGAAACATGGCACGCATCTGACGCTTAGGGCAGTATTTTATTAAAAATCAAGTATTAAAAGAACTGGGGTGGGGATATCTTATTGGAGGTTGAGCGTCTGCTGTGGCGCATTCCTGCAGCGTCACTCAGATCTGTGTTTACGCGGAGCTTCCAGTAATGGGTTGTCTGTCTGTCTCATGTTGCGCTGCTGGTACCCTCACCTCACATTCATATGTGGGTCAGAGGGGCATCTGTTCGTTGTCATGAGACTCGTCTGTCCATGGCAGGAATTCCAAGGCACGTCACTCATTCTTCCAGACTGAGATGCTGCTTGTTGACATCATTCTCCAGCATTTCACTCCCTCGAGGGCCTTCACTGACCTTCCACATGACACATTCCAACCATGCGCAGAAATGCAAACCTGCCCTGGGTCATTTTCGGATTCCTTTTCTTTGCATAAACCAGTATATTTCAAAATCTAAGTATTTTTAGTGTGTGTGTGTTTTTATTTTTCACTTACACTGGTAGCTCCTCCCAGTGGTAGTAAACACTGACAAAACAAGACACACACCACTGTGAGGGCTGACTTTTTAGGTCGAGCTTGGGCAGTGCATGTGCTGGTCTGTGAGGCATGCTGTATTCGAGAATAGACGCGAAACCCTGCCCACTGTCTACCCATAGTTGTCATTGGCTTGTGTCAATGTTCTTCGTACATGCTGACTTATGATTTGTTAACAGGCTTGTTTGTCTCTCCTTAGTACCGCCTTGTCTTCGTTTGTAACCTCCCATGTGGACTTACTTTTACTTCTGTTGTTACATTGTATGTCTTATTTAGTCTGTAAACACTACTTTAATGAGTTGCTCATACTACAGGCACGACATGCTTTCCTGCAACATTCGCTGCACCATGCGCTCTTTCACTTTCCAAGCAGCCCGGGATAATGGTGGCCTCTTCTTTGAAATGAAATAGGTCTCACATTTACAAGAATTTGAGCTATTGGCATTTTAAATGACAGTGCCTTTTATTTATGTGTTAATTATCAAAACAGATAAATAAAAGGCACTGTCATTTACAATGCTAATAGCTTAAACTCTCGCAAATGTGTTACCTATTGCATAGGGTTGTACAACGGTACAATGCTGATAAATAGATTGCCTGCATTTTTTTTACCGCGATTATGCATTTTCATCGCATTCCAATACCCCGCATTGTTTTTATATTTAGACCGCCCACTCCCCTAACTTACCTTAAATTTGTGGTATTGGTATGCGATGTAAATGTATAATTGTGGTAAAAAATGTGCGCTAAAAAAGTGCGAGGCAAATGCATGAGATTTATTTACCTCATTGTAAAGGCGTTTTCCCATTGCATTGTAAATGCCTATTTAATTTGAGCAGCACCGCCGCTTCAGCTGGGATAACGACAGAGTTGTGCAAACCCAGTGAGAGCTACGTGTGCAGCTTCAAGGAGGAGCGTGAGTAAACATTGAATGAGTCTCGGCCAGAGAGCTACAGCAGGGCAGGAATCTTGTGAGTAAACATTGAATGAGTCTCGCCAGAGAGCTACGGCAGGGATAAACCTTGCTCCAACTCACCAGTGAGCCGGCGGCAGGTTGAAGAGATGTCTAGACATCAGCTGCTCCTGCAGGTCCGATGGACAGCAGATGAGTATACTGTGTGCGCTCGGTCTGCCTGCACTGACTTCCCACTGGGCTCGTCTGGCTGCAGTTTGGGGGCCAGGGCTCCAGGCACATGGTCCCCTCTCCATTCCAAGCCCATCAAAGGGTGGGATGTGCTCGCACCCCCCTCCCCTGATCCGTGCAGTTATCTGGAGGCTGTGAACGGCTATTAAAAGCCTGACTGGCTTGGGCAGTCAAGTGTGAAAATACCAAGCGCTGTTCCCAAAAAATGTCATTTCCCTCGTCATAAAATGCACGGGAGAAATGGCGAGATTGAACCGCAAATAAATGCAGGGTGGCATCGAAACACGATCCATGTTTTTTTGTGCTTAATTTGAAAAACCTTGGGGACTTTGTAAAAATGGTCCCCTTTTGGATGCACGTGCAGATGTGGTTTTTCTATTGCAGAAAAAAAAACTCAGCACAACATATGTTTGAATTTACAGACTGTTTTCCGCATGTTCTTACACTTTAAAAAATGTTCCATTACCTCTCGTTGTGTGATTACGCCCTTACTCATTCCTTAATCTGTCCCTCCGAGAATAAAAAACAGCCATGACGTCTTTAATTCTCAGTCATGTGATGAAAGTACATTCTCCCACAAGCATAAAAAGTCTCATAATCTTTATTTTACGGCACGGGCATCTGTAGATTTGGCTAATGTGAATTTTGGTTAGCTAAAAGAAAACAGATGCTGAGTTTAATCACATATCTATTTTGTATAATGTGCATAGAATGTAATTATCTTTTGTAAAATAAGTGTTATTCTCAAACAGTTGAATTCCTATTTTAGACTTTGAATTGACACGTTGCCCGTGCTCCAAGACTGAGGAATTCAGAATTGTGGTAAACGTGTGCTATTTATAATTTATCCCGTTCATACATCCAAATATCACTCTAGTGTTGTAATACTACATCCAATAAATATTGCACCCTGCGGTATCACATTTTTTGGGGTACGAAGGAAGCATTTCTCCTCTGCTTTTAAGATTTTTAGGAGTTCCCCATAGGGTTGTTGGAGAGAGGCATTGGCTGCACTCTTGTGACGCAGACGCTAGCTTCCTGTGCGGTTTCCCCATTACTGAATGTTGATACAGGAATGAATAGAACCAGTGGTATCACCAAGCCCAGGGGATAGTACTCCACTTGATGTGACTAAGACATTTAAAGGGGGATTAGTTTTTTTCCCCAATAAGGTCCTGACGAAAGCCATCGAACCGGCAAGGGTGCATGCAGGCTGAAACATGTTGAGAAAGTGATGTGAAGGACACCTTGCACGTCCCATATTTCACATCCACCTTTTTTAATCTTACCCTATAATTTCTGTGAATAAATTGCTCCACATGATAAAGAGGTAAATTAACATTTTCTGTTCTGCACAAACTAGATCCTAACCAGTTTTAGAGGGTCTCCTCCTGGTGGAGGCCAACAAAAGACCCGATGATGCTAACAGCCAAGATTACGCCAATGGCAACAAAAATACCAATGGCGGATAATTGCTGTTGAGGGTCTTCTACATATTGGTGCCAGATCCTTCGAAGCCTCTTGGCTCCACTCCTTTTTGATTTAGTGATATATATCCGGAAGCTGAGTGGGGCCCCCAGAACGCTTCTACTCCCTCCCCTTTTGATATATAAGCACTACTATCACAGCCAAATTTGCACGACCTTTGAAACAATGGTCTTAGTCAGCCCCACTGGTGTTCAAACCTTTTGACCTCTGAAGTATGCTCCATTCTCTGAAGTGGGCTCTTAAACCTACCTGGTTTGTTAAAAACTCAACTTTGTAAAATGAACCCTCTGTAGAGTTGTCATACGCTAAATCCCTTCCAGTTCCAGTAGTCGGGTACTTTTCTATTTGTGGCAATAATCTAGTCATTCAATACATCAATAACACATGCCTTCCTAGCTAGAGCATTTTTTTTTTTTTTATAAAAGTGAGTTTAATTTTGGATATGATTATTAGCATCAAAAAGATGCCTACTCTTCTTGTGGAAGCATAGTGTTAGAATTGGGGATCTCTGGTTGGAACAGGTAGGTACTTGTGTCAAGCAGGGACCCTCTCCTCTAGTCCGGGTAAGGGGGTACACTCCTACAATAACCCCTGCTCACCCTCTCTGTAGCTTGGCGTGAGCAGACAAGGCCTATCTCCGAGCGTTATAGGTTAAGCATTTGTGACCACATACAGTAACTCAGTGACAACCCCACAAATGGACTCCACACTGGGATTATCAAAAAATAAGTATTTTTATATCCGGTTTAGCACAAGACCAAATAATGATAAAAAGGCCCACAATACTATTAGCAATAAGCAGTTCTTGGATACAGCGTACTTTAAAAGGTCTATGCGCTTCGTTCTTCTTAGTTCGGCCCGTACGGGGATGAATTGGCCTACAGAATGAGTCTATAAGAGTTACGGATGCTTCGGTGCGGAGCGTACACCCTACAGTGAGAACATACACAGTACCTTAACTTTGAAGAGTTCGTCACGGACGCTGCGGTGAAAGCAAGCGTTACAAGAAACAAATGATGGACGGAATGCTGACGATGCAGACATTCTCCCCCAGTCAAGAGATCTGGGTTAAATCCATCGTTCTTTTGCCCACTACACCACCCCAGTTTAGACATGGCCATATGCAAATCAGTCTTGACCCTGTGCCTCATGGGAACAGTCCAGCCCGAACTGCCAAGCCATGTCTTCACTGGACCGGAATCAAGCATCCTAGGACCGGTTTCTGGCTATCAGCCGTCATCAGCCAGGATAGCTTGACTCCAGTGGCGTAGTGAGCACGGGTCCCACGTCTGGGAATACCCATCCCACTTAGGGCGAAAAGCGTTACAAGAAACAAATGATGGACGGAATGCTGACAATGCAGACATTCTCCCCCAGTCAAGAGAACTGGGTTAAATCCATCGTTCTTTTGCCCACTACACCACCCCAGTTTAGACATGGCCATATGCAAATCAGTCTTGACCCTGTGCCTCATGGGAACAGTCCAGCCCGAACTGCCAAGCCATGTCTTCACTGGACCGGAATCAAGCATCCTAGGACCGGTTTCTGGCTATCAGCCGTCATCAGCCAGGATACCTTGACTCCAGTGGCGTAGTGAGCACGGGTCCCACGTCTGGGAATACCCAACCCACTTAGGGCGAAAAGCGGTGAAAGCAAAGCGTGGTACGCTGAGATGTCCTCCTTTCACGGTGCGAGTTTACGGCTCGATGGGGGCCTGAGTTGCGTTGCTTGAGGGGACGGGACGTTGTACGGTGCTTCTGTTCATTGTGGCGTACGAGCCGTACTGCGGGAGCGGCTCTCAGTCTTTGGCTGCAATGCGGAGCGTGCGTACGGTGCGTACTCCCTCCTTCGATACGAACGGCAGCCTTGACTTCAGCGCAGGGTGCGGGTCGTACCCACCAAGATGGTTCGATGAAGCGCAGCGTTGTACGCGGCGAAGTCAGCTAGTCACTGTGCGATCTACGGATCGTAGTACACGTTGTTCGAAGCGGACCGGCGGGGTACGGTGCGTTGCTAGATGCGATTTGGCGGTACGAAGCGTACCCAGCTCCCGGCCTCGGCAAATGTTGAAAACAACGTTTCCAGCAGCGGATTGCGAGGCGGATGAAGTCCACTGGTCCTGGGACTTCGTTCAGGGGGCAAGCTCACTCACAAGCCCTTGGAGATCTTTCAGCACAAGTTGAAGCAAAGTTTCTTTGTAGTCTTTCTCCTCTCCAGCAGCAAGGTAATCACTGCAGGCCAGTCCCCCAGGTCAGGGACAGTACTCCTCCTACAGCTTTCCCAGTTCCTTCTCCTCAGGCATAGGTTCTTCTTGTCAAGCAGGATCTAATTTCTTGGGAGCAGGGTCCCAATACTTATACCCCTAATTCCTTTGTTCTTCTGGGGTAGAGGGGCCTTTGCCCAGCCAGGACCAGTTCATGAGCACTTTGTTGACATGTCTCTGACTTTCCATTCAAGGTGCAGGGCAGAGACATCAGCCGCTCCACAGGAGGTGGAGCCAGCATTGTGGTGGCAGAGCACAGTCCTATTCAGAGTCCAGGTGCACTCCTCCCACCCATCTGGATGTCAATCTCTCTATTCACCACCAGGCTACCTAGCCCTGCCCCTCTGGAATTCCCCAGTCCTGTCACTCACAGAAACCAGACAGGCAGTGTGAGAAAGTGCCATCTTTCTTGCATGGTATGCCCCCACTTTTTGCTGAATGTACTTTGACTGAGTGTGCCCTGGACTCCTGCCAATCATGTGCCCAGGGCCTATGTTCCTTCCCTAAAAACACAAAACCCAAATTGGCAAACCCTGGTCACATGTCAGCCCCTGGTAAATGGTACCCTAGGTACCCAGGGCCTTGTGACCAGGGAAGGCCTCTAAGGGTTGCAGCACTCATTGTGCCACCCTTATTGGCCCTGTACCCTTACACACACACACTGCCCTTGCAGGCTGGGTGTCTGGGTGCAGGACAAAACAAAGAGTCGACATGGCACACATCCCTGTGTGCCCTGCCCATCACCTACACTGCCATGGCATACACCAGCCACCCCTCTAGCTGGGTGCCCTATGCCAATGGTGTGGGCACAGGAGCAGGAGCCCTGTGCCCCTACAGTACCCAGGTCCATTCCTGGGCACTGTGTGCAGTGCTGCCCTTTAAGAGTACATGGTGCTGAGAGCTCGTCAAACACGAACTCCACAGCACCATAAAGGCAGCACTGAAGACTGAGAAGTTTGGTATCCAACTTCTCAGCACATTAAACCCACACTGATGCCAGTGTGGGATTTAATGTACCAAGCACCCCAGAGATGCCCCCTAAAACCTAACCTACAATCCACGTCTGTTCTGAGGCTGCCTAGGCTGCCACACAGCAGACATGTTGCTGGACCCCTGGGTAGGAGAGCCCCTGCTCTCCTGGGCCTGCAACAATGCACATCCTGGGCGAGGTGCTAAATCTCCTCCCCCAGGATGGGCAGGGGGAAGCTTCAAAGGCATGCCGCCTCTGTGAGCTTCCCCAGGCCACTGCAACCCCCCACTCTGGCGGGAAGCTTGGCCGCAAACCCCAAATAAGGACAGGGGATGTGCCAGCCTGCCAACCCCACCCCTCTCGCCATCTTGAAGATGCACAGCCCTACCCAATCAGGATTAGGCTACTGCCCCCCTCCCACAGGAGAGGGGCGGGATAGGGGGTGTACCCACCCCAGGACAGAGACCCATTCATAGCAGGCACCCAACGGAGTGTTAAAAAACAGGTAAAATTAGCACCATCATACTGCTTAACGTTATCAAATACCCACAAATAAAATAATCAGGTGACTCTTATTCTCTTGGGTTAAATATGTCCATACCCGGCATTTGCCTTTATGTAATAAAGCATTCTCGTTGTGTCCTTAATAACTGCATAGTATTCATTTTCTAAAACAAATCCAGGATTGCTTTAAACTGTATCCCTGTAAGCCCCATACACCAGAAACACAATCAATACGCTTGCTTATAAATTCATTGTAAAACACACAATTGCCTTCACATCCATTAACCACTAAATGCATAAGTAAAAAATATTTATATTTACACTAATAGCTCCAACTCTAAAAAATGCGAGACCTAGTGCATTGCAAATGCTTGTTCTTTCTTGGTGTTGTGCAGCATTGGGAAAGCCTATATGTCTAAAAGGTGAGACTTCTTGATTTTGCCAATGTGTGTTTATTGTGGTTGTAAACCTCCTGTACCTTGTGTAGATCTGGTCAGAGCCTCTGATCTCTGGAGTTACACTATGTGAAAGATGCTCAGATTATTGTCCGGGTCCTATCACGTGCTCTCTGATAGTATAAAGGACTCCCTTGCAACAATTGATTATATTTCCCGCCGTTATTGTGATGCTCTTTGTTGTGTTATATAGGAAAAACAGTGGTTCCTTTGGAATGATATAGAATGAGGTTATGATACATAGGCACAATCGTAATCTAGAGGGTTAGATAATGGCAGAGCGCGAAGGCACCACTAACACACCGATTCCAGTGTTGTATATTTTATGGACTTTTTAAACAATACAGTTAGGAGTAAACATTAAACATCAAAACAAAATTTGTGCATAGTGTCCCAAGTGACAAAGGGAACCTAAACCTAAGTGACAATGTGAATATTATATACAAGGTTTACACAGTTTGTACAAGTCGACCATTAGCAAAATAATTCCATGTGAACAGCTGCTATGTACAGTGATATGTGCTGGGAAAATGGTTCTCTTCTGTTTGTCGACGACGTTTCGACCCTCAAAACAATGTGGGGTCTCTACAGGACTACTGATGAAGGGAGATCTAAATGGGAATGAAATAAAAAGAGCATAAGGCTCATAGACCGACACAAATGCGAAAAAAGGAAAATAAAGGCGGTTGGATAAAAGGTACCTGAATTTATGATTGTGCAGCCTTGTGAAAATGATGTGCCACACGTGAAGAATAGAGGAAAAGGGTTTACTCACTTGAGGACCCATCTGGGTACTATGATTGTGAGAAAAGAAGCAAAGAAGAATGTTGCAATTACTGATAATTGGACAATGCGCTGTGTATAATCAAATACGAGTTTCACCAAGGTTCTTACCTCAATGTGAGGACAGGCTGTCAATCCAATAGGGTATGTAGATAGGCCAGAGGGGCTCAATTAATTTTACGCCACAGCCGTAGCGTTGTAGAATCCCTTTGTGGATTAACAGTGACAATGCACTGGGAGTTTCTCTGGAAATTCAAATAATAATGATCTAGGGGTCAGTATGCTAAAAAAAGAGCTGAGCGCAAGGGCTAAGTGGCCTGGATGTGCCATTTCTTACCTCAGTAGAAGATTAGAAAAGTGGGACAGCGCTCTGCGTGTAGATTCAGAACAAGCATTGAAAATGCAATAGGTCTCGCCTTTGATGAAGATAAAGCCATTTGCTTTGCTAATGGTATTGTATAGCGAAGCAAGTGGCTTTAACTTAAAAGGCAAGACCTAATGCATTTTCAATGCTTGTTTTTTGTTAGCCTTGTGTGGGAGAAGAGGGCAGGCAGAAAATTGCTTCCGGCCCTTCCGCTGTATACATAAAAGTGCTTTTGCGCTACTTCGTTTTCCCTTAAAACATCCCTCACCGTCAGCAAACTTTCCACATACACCACACACACACACCCTAATTATTAATTCAGAACAACCCTCAGACCCAGATTTTCACCGCACTGTCATTTGTAAACACCAAATGCTCTGGCTATACAAATGCGAGACTTGCTGCATTGCAAATGCTTGTTAGATTATAAGATTTTGTCGAGTTGACCACATCATAGGATTATTCATAAAATAACACCATGTATTTTGCTTTTTTTTGTAGATTTATATAGCGCGAAGACGACCCGAAGGTATTGGACCGCTTTACACAAGCACCATATTTACATTAAACTGATTTACTTACACTGCCGACTTTGGTGCAGAAAACTAGAGTTCGAGCCTCGAGGTCGCGCCCACATCCTGGGATTCTGGGCAAATCACTTAATCTCCCCGTGCCTGAATGTGTAATGTAAATACGGTGCTCATGTAAAGCACTCCAATACCTTCGGGTCGGGTTTGCGCTATATAAATATGCAAATCAACATTACACATTCAGGCATGGGGAGATTAAGTGATTTTCCCAGAATCACAGGGTGTGGACGTGACCCTGAGGCTCGAACCCTGGTTTCCAGCACCAAAGTCGGCAGTCTAGCCGACGGACCATATCCCCTCCCCAATTGAAATTGCTTTAAGTACGTTTGTCTTGGTGTGAAAAACGTAAACAACTACGATGTATTTAAAACAATAAAATGAATGGAAATGGGACATTTGGAATTTCTGGTCACCGGTAAAAGAGGCAGTTCGCCCCAGTCAAATTACTCCCACATTCTTACTGGACCATGAGACCCTAGTAATAACAACTTCCTTACCACGTGTTCGGCCTCGAGCTCTCGCTGCAGTTTTTCTCTCAATTTCTCCGCACAAAGGATCCCGGTAACCGCCACCTTTCTGCGGCAAAACCAAATGACTTTACTCACAGTCCTAACACTGTGTTAGCTCATGCGAGTCAAGCCTCGACCTTACATATGTGATGTCCTTCCATTACGACTGGTTCGCACAAGCAAAGTGATAGTGGGGGACATTTTACATTGGGAGGATTCAACAATTTAAAGGCCGAGACCATGGGCTCTCGCTAGGGAGAAGTTATTTACCCCTATAGAGTGGAGAAGAGATGGGCAGGGGCATTCCGGTAATTGTAGAATGGGTTGTTCACATACTTTCACTGAATTGAAACACCCGTATCAATAATCTTTTATGCAAATTTGTAGGATAAAATTCAGTACCTCTTTTAAAAGTCCCGTACTTGCAAGCGGCGGCCATTTATTTACAGTTTCATTTGTGGTTTTACTTTTACGAAGAGCAACAAGGGCGGCCATCGTAGAGCGTGAGTATGGTTACATTTGGCTAACATGTTCGATTTAGACAGGAGACTATATTTTTAAAGCCAGATATGGCTTTTTTGTAACTGTCTCCTGCCTAATAGTGCCCTTATTCCAATGTTAGGTAATGGGTAAAGAAAATGCATTCCCCCGATTATTATTTTTTTCCCCATTACCTCCTTTTTTGTGAACTCGACCCGGACCAGACCGTTACATTACACAAAAGGGGAGGGACAGAAGATGTGCACGCGGCGGCGGAAAAAAACAGGCCTCGCCTGTAAAAAGGTTTCTTATCTTTATGGGGCCATGTGTTTGGCCCCATAAAGATAAGAAACCTTTTACCACAAACGTAAGGAAAGCGAGCCAGTCCAACTGGGACGGCTCTAAAAGAGAAAAGTGTACGTCAGTGGAAGCTCTTTTCTAATGGCTGGCCACCATTTAGCATAAACGGTGACGCCAGCCAATGGAAAAGAGGGGCGGGGCTGCAACCCCGCTAGTGAAATCTACCCTAAATCATTAAATCTCGCCAGCGAGACTGCGCATGTCTGCGCAGCCTACGCCAGGCGAGACCTAAAAAGCAGCGTCAGTCAGCTTGATCGGGTACAATGACAGATATCCTAATCCAGAGAAGATTGTTATATACAAGGTTTCCTGCTCTTTTTGCCAAGGGAAACAGGCAGACCTAGTTAAGGAAAACCGCAGCACTGAGCAACCCGGTGCTACGGTTCCGTGATCGGTAAAGAGTGAAAAAAGACCTCAGTGGGAGGTAAAGAACTAGAAGGTGTGGCACAATGGTGGTGTTGCTGCACTAATGACAGTGGTGAATTCTCTGTTAATAGGTGGAAAATAAGGCACAATATCGGTGATGGTTACTAAATAGGGAAGAACAGGTACAATCACATATATACTTTATATATTTACAAAAATCCAAATTTCACCGGTATTTGACATATGCAATCACGCATGCTGAGCACTTCATGGAGTTTGAACATTGTATGCGTGCAGACATTTCACAGTTGTAATTCTTAGTGAACACGTATTTCATGAAAATAGATCTAATATATACAGTTCAAATGTCACAGCAAAAATGAATTAAATAAAGCTGTTGGAGCAAGCATAGTCGGGTGTCAGATGACATACAGGTGTATTCAGGCCACAATTGTTATATCACAGACAATTGATGACATCTTTCTGATGTGGACAGGAAGTGAGACAGACTTTGGCACTTTTCTCACGTACCTCAACACCATCCAGACCCATCTCACATTTACATCCTCAGTACATAAATCCACCATCGCATTCCTTGATTTAAACATCAATCATGACAAAGGGAGACTATACACTTCCCTCCATAGGAAACCCACTGAAAAGAACACCCTCCTTTCATACCAAAGTCAACATCCACCTGCACTAAGGGATGGACTGCCCTTCGGCCAATTCCTTAGGATACGCCGCAATTGTACCCTTAAAACAGACTACATGCGAGAGGCGGAGATACTAAGGACCAAACTAGTCACAAGAGGGTACCCCAATAGACTTGTATAAAAGTCTCTCAAACGCGCCTGGCACTGCCCCAGGGAAGATCTTCTTAAGACAAATGAGAAACCCAACCTTAACAAGATTGTATGTGTCACCACCTTTGGCACACACACCAATCAAGTCTGCAACCTGATAACCAAAAATTGGAATATTAACCAGAGTATTGATCTTACAATAGACACACCTCTGTTTGCCTACAAACAAGGAAAAAATCTAAAAGATCATCTGGTCAGGTCATCAACAGAATTAATCACCAAGAGGATAAACACACTGACTACTGCATGGGGCCTACCCAAAAGGAAAGGACACCACAAATGTGGCAACTGTGTATCCTGCAATTTCATGTTCAAAACCAACACATTTGAACATGGTAGTGTAAAACACGATTTACAATCATTCTCTAACTGCAATACAAAGAATGTTGTTTATTGCATATGGTGTCCATGTGGCCTCCCCCATATTGGACAAACACAGCAACCGGTCAAGGCTCGCATTGGCCAACATCGCAGCCGTATACGCAGATCAGTGGAAAAGGCACCACTTGTGTCTCATTACAATGTAAAAGGTTGTACTGCTGATGAAATAAAGTGGCAAGTAATTGAGATCGCCACTCTTCCAGAAAGAGGAGGTGACATCCTTCAGATACTCCCAACGGAATTAATGCCGCTGGATAGACAAGGTGAATTCAATAAATGAAGGGCTTAATTCTGCTGAGGAATGAGGAGGATATGTCACTACCCTTTGCTAAACAACTGTCTGTGATATAACAATTGTGGCCTGAATACACCTGTATGTCATCTGACACCCGACTATGCTTGCTCCAACAGCTTTATTTAATTCATTTTTGCTGTGACATTTGAACTGTATATATTAGAGCTACTCTCATGAAATATGTGTTCACTAACTAAGAATTACAACTGTGAAATGTGGGCACGCATACAATGTTCAGACTCCATGAAGTGCTCAGCATGCGTGATTGCATATTACAAATACCGTCGAAATTTGGATTTCTGTAAATATATAAAGTATATATGTGATTTTACCTGTTCTTCCCTATTTAGTACCCATCACCGATATTGTGCCTTAATTTCCACCTATTAACAGAGAATTCTCCACTGTCATTAGCGCAGCAACACCACCATTGTGCCAAACCTTCTCGTTCTTCACCTCCCACTGAGGTCTTTTTTCACTCTTTACCGATCACAGAACCGGAGCACCGGATTGCTCGGTGCAGCGGTTTTTCCTAGCTAGGTCTGCCGGTTTCCCTTGGCAAAAAGAACGGGAAACCTTGAATATAACAATTCTTTCTGGATGAGGATCTCTGTGATTGTACCTGATCAAGCTGACTGACGCTGCTTTTTCTGAATCGTTTTTGCTGGCTTTAGGACTCTGCACCTGTTACCACTGCTAGTCAGTGCTAACATGTTTGTGCTCTCTCCCCTAAACATGGTAACATGGGCTCCTACTCAGTTGGTATATTTAATTTGCTTATGTCCCTAGTAAAGTGCACTACATGTGCCCAGGGCCTGCTAATTATTTGCTACTAGTGGGATGTAGCACTGACCGTGCCACCCACATATGCAGCCTGAAATCATGCCTCAGGCCTGCCACTGCAGTGCCTGTGTGTGAAGTTTACTGCCGCATCGACTTGGCATTTAAAGCTAATTGCCAAGCCTAAAACTCCCCTTTTATTACATATAAGTCGCCCCTTGGTAACCCAAAGGGCAGAACGCTATACTTCTATGTTTTACATGTCCTGGTAGTGACAAACAGCTAAAGTACTTTTTTACTGCTGTAAGGCCTACTCCTGTCATTGGCTAGAACTGGGCATTCCTTAGAATACCTTTAAGCTGTAATTCCTGATTGGAAAGGAGTATGTGTTATGTTATTTGTATTTGTAGAGCGCACGGCTACTCAAGAGTGTCCCGGCGCTGTGTGCTGCTTGGGAACCCATCCTGGCTTTCCCTGTGAGATGGTCCCTACTGGGCATCTCCAAGGTGAAGACAAGCATCCCCGGCGCGGTGGGGCCGTTTGTGGAGATTAAGCAAGCTATTGCCCAGAGTTGCTGAGCGGGATCCCTGGTTAGAGTAGGCACCGAGGCGAGAATTATCGAGTCCGCTGACCTTGGCCCAAGACCCTGCCGCGACGGGAATCGAACCCTGGTCCCGGGCCGACCTCTGCTTCCGTGTCTGCCGCCTCTAACCAGTGAGCCACACCACTCCACTTAGGAGTAGCCTTTTCATGTTTTATATCTTTGCAATGGTAATGAGAAATCCTCTTTACTGGTAAAGTCGGATTTAACATTACTATTTTAGAAAGGCTACTTTCAGAAAGTGGACTTTTTTCTGCTTGTACTGCTCTTTGTGTCTCTAGTACACGTCTGGGCTAGGTGACCGACCCCTTTTTGTATTCCTTCTGGAGAGTCACAGACACTGCAAGGGTTGGGTGTGATTTAGCACTTATCTGCATCCATCTGCATCCCGATGGGTCTTTCTGGGCAAATGGGAGGAAGGGGGCCCACTCTTACCCTTCACAGGGTAGTAGACTGACCACATACAAAGGAATGATAACTCTCTTTGGTAGTCTGGAGTGAGTGCTGGGATTGAAAGAGATACTGGTGCACTTCAAAACCACTCTTTGAAGTTTCCCTCATATCAATGGCCAATTTGGAAGTAAGTGCTGAGTCTCTAGCCCCATCAAATCCGACTCTTATGGATCTACACAGAACCGCTGTCAGAAGAACTGTGGTGCTACACAAAAGACTCAACTGGAGTCTTGGTTAATCCTTGAGTCCACACTCCGCGATAGGAGGGCGTAAAGGAAGGATCGTATGCCCTTGCTCTGCCCATTGCATCTTTACATTGAAAGTGTAATCTAGAATTTCTTCAGCACACTTGTCTATGTGGTCAATTAAATGTCTCATTAAATGCCAATAGATTTTCGTGATGGACCCACCATTTAAACTTATCCAGTGTTTTTTTATTTTTTATTTTCCAACAGGTGAAATAAATACAGTAATGAACAAAAAAGGAGAAGGCATTAAACATCTCTTGTGTAGGAAGTGATGTAAAAACAGTACACCTCGCAATTTCTTCCCTTGAAGGCTAATGCCTCGCCAAAGTCTTTTTCTACAGCAGAAAATCCAAACTTCCCGGTGTGGTCTGTACTTGGCTCTTAGGGATCACCTGATATACATTGACAAAATAACACACTGACATACTGAAACAAGTCTGATAAGGTTCTCACTACGAAGAAAGAGCTAACCTGGATCAGAAAGAACACACAGAAGAGAAACCGTATGAATATATAGAAAATGACAACACATTTATTAGGGAGAGAAATCAAGTGCAACATCAGAATATCATACTGGAGAAGAACCATATTGATGGACTGACTGTGGAAAAGTTTCTTTGCAATGAAAGACCTAATGCAGCATCAGAGTGTCCACGTAGAGGAGAAACCATATACATGCACAGAATGTGGCAAAGCATTTATAACAAATCGACAGTTGAAGCGACATCAAATGGTCCAAACTGGGGAGAAACCATATAAATGTACAGAATGTGACAAAGCATTTGTAACAAATGGAAACCTAAAGCAACATCAGAAATTCCACACTGGGGAGAAACCATACCAATGTACAGAATGTGACAAAGCATTTATAACTAATGGAGACCTAAAACGACATCAGAAAATCCACACTGGGGAGAAACCATATAAATGTACAGAATGTGACAAAGCATTTCTAACTAATGGAGACCTGCAACAACATCAGAAAATCCACACTGGGGAGAAACCATATATATGTACAGAATGTGACAAATCATTCAAAACAAGTAACGGTCTTAAACGACACTACAATATCCACACGGGGGAGAAACCATATGAATGTACAGAATGTGACAAAGCATTTGTAACAAATGGAGCGCTAAAGGGACATCAGAAAATCTACACTGGGGAGAAACCATATCAATGTACAGAATGTGACAAATCATTTAAAATAAATGGAGAGCTAAAGCGACATGAGAAAATCCACACTGGGGAGAAACTATATAAATGTACAGAATGTGACAAATCATTTAAAACAAATGGAGAGCTAAAGCGACATGAGAAAATCCACACTGGGGAGAAAGCATATCAATGTACAGAATGTGAAAAAGCATTTAAAACAAATGGAGAGCTACAACAACATCAGAAAATCCACGCTGGGGAGAAACCATATATATGTACAGAATGTGACAAAGCATTTATAACAATTCGATACCTAAAACAACATCTGAAATTCCACACTGGGGAGAAACCATATAAATGTACAGAATGTGACAAAGCATTTGTAACAAATGGAGCGCTAAAGCGACATCAGAAAATCCACACTGGGGAGAAACCATATAAATGTACAGATTGTGACAAAGCATTTATAACAATTGGAGAACTACAACAACATCAGAAAATCCACACTGGGGAGAAACCATATATATGTACAGAATGTGACAAAGCATTTATAACAATTGGACACCTAAAACAACATCTGAAATTCCACACTGGGGAGAAACCATACCAATGCACAGAATGTGGCAAAGCATTTATAACAAATCAACAGTTGAAGCGACATCAAAAGGTCCAAACTGGGGAGAAACCATATCAATGTACAGAATGTGACTGATCCTTTTTAATCAATGGAGAGCTGAAGCAACAATAGAAGATCTCCACCGGAGAGAGACCATTCAACTGGACTGAATGTGAGAAGGCATTTATTAGAAAGTAGCATCTTATGCAACATCAGATAGTCCACGTAGGAGAGAAACCCTATGAATGTACATAATGCAAAAAGACATTTATTACTAGGCAAAGATAAATACTACATCAGAAATTCCACGCTGGTGAGAAACGATATGGCTGGACTGAATGTGACTTAGCAGTTATTACAAAGCAAAGTTTAAAAATGCATCAATATTCACACATGAAAGAAACCATATAATTGTACAAAATGTGACATAGCATTTTTATTCCAAATGGAGGGTGACCATTCAACTGCACCGCACGTGACAAGGTACTTATTATAAAGGGAGAGTGTTAGAAATGGGATTTCTGGTTGGCTAAGGCTTGCGCCAAAGTCAGGCAGAAACCACCACTCTAGTCAGGGCAAGGAAGTTACACGCCAAAGATAACCCCTGCTCACCCCCTTGGTAGCTTGGCACGAGCAGACAGGCTTATCCCTGAGGCGATGTGTAAAGCGTTTGCGTGCGCACCCAGCAACAACACCCAAGGCCCACCACAAAGGAAACTCCACACAAGGTATTCTATAAAAATAACCTTTGTATTATACACAACACATTAGATAAAAACACACACTCTACAATGTGCCAACAGGCACGGGCAGAATTTACAAGGGATTATATATACAGGGGACAGGGCCACCTGGACCACTGTCAGGAAGTAGCACTTTTTAGAACATAGGAATAATACTGTAGTACAAAATAACATATGTAGCACACAACCAGTAATTACTGGTATCAGGTAAGTACCACCTACGCAACCCTAACCACCTTAGGAAAATATTGCGCAGGGAATCAGGACCTCACTAGCACCACCTGTACTAGGGAGAAAACAACACCTAAGTATCACAATACCTGTAGGGGTCTAAGCACATAAACACATGATGCATAACATTCAGAGGTGTAAAGCAAAGCACATGACGCATAAACACATTCAGAGGTGCAGGAAAGGAACAATGGCGCAACAACTCACATTAGCCACTATCTGTGGCAGTCCCTAGGCCAACTGGCCGTGAAGGGGCAAAGGCGCCCTGTGTCCAGCCAAGTCAGGGTGCGCCTGTGCAGGCTGCGCAAACCAAGGTGCACAAAGCACAACCTACACGTAGCAGTTGCCCACTAAGTGCTGGGCAACTGGAGAGATGCTGGGGCACCACTGTGCCTTCCTAAATAAATATGGCAGGGGTTGGAGCCTCTCCTGGGCTCTAAGAAAACACTTGTGGCCCCCTGAGCCTCGCAGGCTCTGATCAATATTGTGGGGCAAGGTGGGAGTGGCCCGCTGCCATCTGGGGCCACTCAATCGCCAAGGAAATGCCCCCATATGCGTTTGGAGCGTGCACTGCGCTCTCCACAACCAATGCGCTGCCGTTGGAGTCCCTCTGGACTCTGAACATAAATATGCCCTCTGCGTTGGAGCCTCGTGGGCTCGACAAAACACAATCCCCACGTTGGAGCGCCTCGCGCTCAAAGACAATCGCTGCCACAGTCGGTGGAGCCTCGGGGCTCTAGTGACCCCAGAAATAATGCACCCGTTGTGGGAGGGGCCGAGCAACAGGACCAGCGCTGGGCGCTGCCGGGGAGGACCGAACCCAGGGCCCCGTCACACCCCCAGTAGCAGACACTCACCGGGTGAACGCGCAGGTCCCGGCCGACGGCAGCGCTTCGTGGAGTCCCGCTCAGGGACTCGGGAATCCTTCGCCAGCACCGATCCCCGGATCCGCTGGCTTCCTCCGGCGACGCGGGACTCTCCTTTGCAGGCGGAGGCGGGGTAGGCTCCCGCCCTCGTCTTCTGGGTCTCCGTCACAGGAGCGCAGGGTAGGCTCCCGTCTGCTTCCTGTTTGAGGCGAGGCCCCGCCTACGTCCCTCACAGTTTTGCCTGACTTCCTGTGCGTCCCGAACCGGGCTGCAGCGGTGATTTTTCCCGTCACAAGAGGGGTAGGCTCCCTCGTTACAGTGGATGTACGGCGGGGTGGGCACCCGCCGTAAAATAAACAAATAAGCGGGGTGGGCACCCGCCAACGAGCACGGCAAGGTCCCTGGCAGGGTGGGCACCTGCCAGGGGATTTCAGGATTGGCACCGCACGGGGGAAATGCCGGGTGGGCACCGGCTTGCAGCAATAAAGCGCTCCTGGCGCTAGGACAAATAAAAGCGCTTCCAAGCGCTAAAGGAGAATAAAAGCGCTTCCAAGCGCTTAGGCCTAACAAGCACCACAAAGTCCAGCAAAGTTCTTCCCTGCAGGCAGCAGGGCCGGGGTGGGGGGCAAGGCTGGACCCAGAGCCAGCTCACTGGGCCTCCAGGCAGGGAGGTAGTCCAAGTGGCGGTCCTCTGGTCCAGCAGCAGCAGCAGCCCCCCTCAGGTAAGATCCTGGCAGAGAACAGATTCTGTGGGGACACAGCCCCATTTTTATACAGGCAAACCCTTTGTTCTGGGTTCAGGGTGAGGGGGAAAACCAGTCGCAGCTGGTTGGGGAGCACCCTTGATGTGCTCAGCCCCTCACTCTATTCACTGGCAGGGCTAGGGTCGTCAGTCGCACCACAGGGGGCGGGGCCAGCATTGTGTGTGGAAAACCCTGTCCTATTCAGGACCCAGGTGTACTCCTCCCACCCATCTAGCTGCTGATCTCCCCATTCACCACTGGGTGACTCATCCTGACTCTGGGGAATCCCTAGCCCGTCACATGACACGACCAGCCAATCACGCGACAGACACACTGCACACAGAAGTGCCCACTTCTAGAAGTGGCACTTCCACACTAGGTACATGCACGCCGCACACATCATCGCGCAGCATTCACTCCCACGAGTCCGCACATACCAAACTTGGGCCTGCACACCCCACGCATCAGGAACTACTAGGGACACATACACTCCCCATGCATTCCTATGGGAGGGCAGGCCTATCTCACCACATGCACTCAGAGCACGCACGCACTTTACCCTGGGACACAGGGAAAGTGCGCAGAAACCAAAAAATTACCACACCAAGTCACCAGTAAAAGCAAAAAAGTTCAGGGGTGAACCTGCCAGAAGGGCCAAGTCCAACACAACCCCCTTCCAGCCAAAACGCAGGGCAGACCAATCACCACCGTGATGGACTTCCCTGCTTGGGGCGATAGAACACAGACGCGGGCCCGCAACTGCAGGGACACCCTCCGGTTCTACGCCACGGTGAACCCATGGAATTATTTCTAACACCACTGTCTGGACCAACTGGGCTACCCCACTGGTACTCCCAAGCTGTCCGCGGCCAAGACCAGACCCTAGGCCACCCAGGTGCCACTGGTCTTTGCCTAACCATAGAGTGGGGGGTAGTAACCCCTGGCACATAGCGGCCATTCTCCACTCTACCTCTCTGGAAGACAGGACTAGACTGCCACTGGTTCTCCAGCCTAGGGTCTACACCCTCAGGCGGACCAGGAGTCTCAGGGAAAGCTCTCCTCCCCCTACCTCTTCTCCTAGGGTTCCTCCTCCTCTGGCGAGGGGTACACCTAGAACGCCATTCCAACCCAGGGTTTAACCCCTCAGGTTGTACCGGGGGCAGAGGTGGGCTCTCCCACCCTCTGCACCCCCTTCCAGAGCCCTGCTCCCTACCAACTGGGGCGGTACCTCTGGAAGAAGAACTGGTCGGGACGCTGGTTACAGACGTCCCACCCTTCAGGTCAGGCTGATCCCAAACCTGGCCTTCCAACCTCCGGCCTAGAACCTTTGGTGGAATAATTGCCTGGCACTCCAGGACTTCTGGGGATTTCCACTCCATCCCCCTGAGGCTATCAAAGGACACATATGTCAAGCGACTGTCTGTCTGGCGCTGATCTCCCGTCCCCTGTCCACCTGACAGTGCGCGGAGATCCCCCAGAACAGAAGTGGTGCCACCCTGGTCACTACACGGGATCCTAGCCCAACTGGGTAGTCCCTGACCCACAGGCTCTTCCACTGGGAAACTCATCCCCCAATCACTCCTCACACTGGACTCCTGTACCCTCCCTACCGGAGCGGTACTGCCAGACTCTAGAACCACAGGAGCCCTGGTTACAGGTGCTCCAGGTCCTCTACTCACCAGGAGATCTTCCTCAAATGGGCTAACAGGACAGCCTAGGTCCCCAACTTGGTGTTCCCTCATGGAACCATCCAAGTCCTGAGGCAGGGTTTCGTACGTCCGGGGACCCTCGGGTCACCCTCTCACTCCTGCTCCACTGAGCCAGGCAGTGAGCCCCTACACCCTCCTCGCTATCCTGGGACCTAGCTGGGCTACACTGAGCCTCTTCCACCACGCTGGGCTGGAAGATACCTGACCCACTACTTTTGGAGTCACTCCCTAATGACTCTAGAGAACCTCTAGCCCTTTCCCAGCGCTCTGCTTCCTCCGCCAGCTCAAGGGGCTCAGACAATCCACACCCCAACAGGTGTTGGCGCAACCCTGGCACACAACAACTGAGCAGGTGTTCTTTGAGAACCAGATTACACAGTATATCAAAATCACTTGCTGTGGAAATCCAATCAAACATTGCATCCTCACATCCATCCACAAACTCCTCCCAAGTCTGGTGAGACAGTTTCCTACTGCCCCTGAATTTCAACCTTAACTCCTCCTCCTGGGGAACAGGTACCAGACTGGGGGAACTGGGACTGGGATTTCCTACACTGGAATCTACATCGCTACTACCACTGGACTCAACCCTCCCTGGGGAGCCCAGAAAAGTAAAACTGCGCGCAGGGGATAGTCTACCCTCCAGAGCTACTTTGCCTCTGGTGGAGGCCCTCTCAGCCTCCTCTACCCTCTCCCGCGCCAAGACCCACTCAGTCTCTCGCTGTTGCTTCCTGGCCTCCAGCTGCGCCATAGCCTGGGCATGCTCTAACCTGAGCTTCTCTAACGCCAGCTGGTGCTCCCTTTCTTTCCTCCTATCTTCCCACTCCTCTGGGGACAGGGAAAGTGATGAGGCGCTGCTTCCTACGCTGGACCCAGCAAGGGACGCCCTACCTATGGGGTCCTCACTCTCTACTGGCGTCCAGGTATTGTCATCCTCTACCTCCTCGTCTGAATCTTCAGGGCTCCCCACAGACCCACCATCCTCCAGGTGTGAGGCCTGGGCCCTTTCCGTACTGCGCTCAAGATCCCATGGACCCTTTTGCCATAGGACCAGGTGGTCCTGAAGTCCGTACAGGGTGTCGGACTCTCCCTCTGTACAGTACCTTTCTAACTCCTGCCTCTGGCGCCAAGCTAGCTCATAGGGATCACAAGCAGGCTCCATTCTGGCGGACGTTATGGTAAAAATTATACAGGGAACCTAGGGGTCTGAGTTTCACACAGGAGCACACAATTCACAAAAAGATTCAGCAAGCTCTCTATCCCAGAGAACTCACACTCACTTGCCTAGTGCCACACACCACTCATCCACACCCAACCCTCCCCTCGGACTGGTAAGGCAGTTTCTACCACCCCTGATTCCTCAACCTGACCACCACGTGACACAGGTACCAACTCTGGGCGCAGGGCGGGGGACAAATGTACTGGACACTATTACGCTGCCACCACTGGATCCCACCCTCTGGTGAATCCAGAAACACAATGCACTAAGGGGGATGATCTACCCTCCCGAGCTAGGGACACCTAACTCACAGTGCACAAAACCACATTTCCAAAGAAATGACAATTAAAAACAAACTTAGAACAATAATCCCTATACCATGTGATTTATCTAAATGCAGAGTTTTGTAGTGCGGCCAGTTGCCGCTGCGGTACAGCGCAAACGCAAGTCCAAATCCCACCGCTGATCACCAATGTTAGAACTGGCGATTTCTGGTTGGCTAAGGCTTGCGCCAAAGTCAGGCAGAAACCACCACTCTAGTCAGGGCAAGGAAGTTACACGCCAAAGATAACCCCTGCTCACCCCCTTGGTAGCTTGGCACGAGCAGACAGGCTTATCCCTGAGGCGATGTGTAAAGCGTTTGCGCGCACCCAGCAACAACACCCAAGGCCCACCACAAAGGAAACTCCACACAAGGTATTCTATAAAAATAACCTTTGTATTATACACAACACATTAGATAAAAACACACACTCTAAAATGTGCCAACAGGCACGGGCAGAATTTACAAGGGATTATATATACAGGGGACAGGGCCACCTGGACCACTGTCAGGAAGTAGCACTTTTTAGAACATAGGAATAATACTGTAGTACAAAATAACATATGTAGCACACAACCAGTAATTACTGGTATCAGGTAAGTACCACCTACGCAACCCTAACCACCTTAGGAAAATATTGCGCAGGGAATCAGGACCTCACTAGCACCACCTGTACTAGGGAGAAAACAACACCTAAGTATCACAATACCTGTAGGGGTCTAAGCACACAAACACATGATGCATAACATTCAGAGGTGTAAAGCAAAGCACATGACGCATAAACACATTCAGAGGTGCAGGAAAGAAACAATGGCGCAACAACTCACATTAGCCACTATCTGTGGCAGTCCCTAGGCCAACTGGCCGTGAAGGGGCAAAGGCGCCCTGTGTCCAGCCAAGTCAGGGTGCGCCTGCGCAGGCTGCGCAAACCAAGGTGCACAAAGCACAACCTACACGTAGCAGTTGCCCACTAAGTGCTGGGCAACTGGAGAGATGCTGGGGCACCACTGTGCCTTCCTAAATAAATATGGCAGGGGTTGGAGCCTCTCCTGGGCTCTAAGAAAACACTTGTGGCCCCCTGAGCCTCGCAGGCTCTGATCAATATTGTGGGGCAAGGTGGGAGTGGCCCGCTGCCATCTGGGGCCACTCAATCGCCAAGGAAATGCCCCCGTATGCGTTTGGAGCGTGCACTGCGCTCTCCACAACCAATGCGCTGCCGTTGGAGTCCCTCTGGACTCTGAACATAAATATGCCCTCTGCGTTGGAGCCTCGTGGGCTCGACAAAACACAATCCCCACGTTGGAGCGCCTCGCGCTCAAAGACAATCGCTGCCACAGTCGGTGGAGCCTCGGGGCTCTAGTGACCCCAGAAATAATGCCCCCGTTGTGGGAGGGGCCGAGCAACAGGACCAGCGCTGGGCGCTGCCGGGGAGGACCGAACCCAGGGCCCCGTCACACCCCCAGTAGCAGACACTCACCGGGTGAACGCGCAGGTCCCGGCCGACGGCAGCGCTTCGTGGAGTCCCGCTCAGGGACTCGGGAATCCTTCGCCAGCACCGATCCCCGGATCCGCTGGCTTCCTCCGGCGACGCGGGACTCTCCTTTGCAGGCGGAGGCGGGGTAGGCTCCCGCCCTCGTCTTCTGGGTCTCCGTCACAGGAGCGCGGGGTAGGCTCCCGTCTGCTTCCTGTTTGAGGCGAGGCCCCGCCTACGTCCCTCACAGTTTTGCCTGACTTCCTGTGCGTCCCGAACCGGGCTGCAGCGGTGATTTTTCCCGTCACAAGAGGGGTAGGCTCCCTCGTTACAGTGGATGTACGGCGGGGTGGGCACCCGCCGTAAAATAAACAAATAAGCGGGGTGGGCACCCGCCAACGAGCACGGCAAGGTCCCTGGCAGGGTGGGCACCTGCCAGGGGATTTCAGGATTGGCACCGCACGGGGGAAATGCCGGGTGGGCACCGGCTTGCAGCAATAAAGCGCTCCTGGCGCTAGGACAAATAAAAGCGCTTCCAAGCGCTAAAGGAGAATAAAAGCGCTTCCAAGCGCTTAGGCCTAACAAGCACCACAAAGTCCAGCAAAGTTCTTCCCTGCAGGCAGCAGGGCCGGGGTGGGGGGCAAGGCTGGACCCAGAGCCAGCTCACTGGGCCTCCAGGCAGGGAGGTAGTCCAAGTGGCGGTCCTCTGGTCCAGCAGCAGCAGCAGCCCCCCTCAGGTAAGATCCTGGCAGAGAACAGATTCTGTGGGGACACAGCCCCATTTTTATACAGGCAAACCCTTTGTTCTGGGTTCAGGGTGAGGGGGAAAACCAGTCGCAGCTGGTTGGGGAGCACCCTTGATGTGCTCAGCCCCTCACTCTATTCACTGGCAGGGCTAGGGTCGTCAGTCGCACCACAGGGGGCGGGGCCAGCATTGTGTGTGGAAAACCCTGTCCTATTCAGGACCCAGGTGTACTCCTCCCACCCATCTAGCTGCTGATCTCCCCATTCACCACTGGGTGACTCATCCTGACTCTGGGGAATCCCTAGCCCGTCACATGACACGACCAGCCAATCACGCGACAGACACACTGCACACAGAAGTGCCCACTTCTTGAAGTGGCACTTCCACACTAGGTACATGCACGCCGCACACATCATCGCGCAGCATTCACTCCCACGAGTCCGCACATACCAAACTTGGGCCTGCACACCCCACGCATCAGGAACTACTAGGGACACATACACTCCCCATGCATTCCTATGGGAGGGCAGGCCTATCTCACCACATGCACTCAGAGCACGCACGCACTTTACCCTGGGACACATGGAAAGTGCGCAGAAACCAAAAAATTACCACACCAAGTCACCAGTAAAAGCAAAAAAGTTCAGGGGTGAACCTGCCAGAAGGGCCAAGTCCAACAGAGAGTTAAAGCAATATCAGCATCCACACTGGGGAGAAACCACATGTATTTATAGAATGTAACAAGGGATCTATTACAAAACAAAATGTAATACAAGATCCGGAAGTTCACACAGGGGAGAAAACATATGTATGTTCTGAATACCACAAAGCATTCATAATAAAGGGAAAACTGAAGCAACATCTGAAAATCTACATGCAGGAAATCCAATGTCTGTACAGAGTTTATTCTTCCTGTGGAAGACTTTATTAAGTTAATGCAGCATAAACAAATCCACACTAGGGAGAAACCTTATCAATGAATGGAATGTGACAAGGGATTGATCACAAAATGTAGTATATCGGAATGTTCACACAGGAGAGAAACTCTATAAATGTGTTGAATGTGACCATGAATTCATAAATGGAGAGCTAACTCGGCATCAAAAGTCAACCCTGAAGACCGCACTGAATTTAGCAAGGCATTTATTGACAAGGGAGAGTTAAACCGCATCACAAAGTCCCCACTGAGAAAAATCTATATGAATCTACAGACTCAATCAATCAATGGGTATTACGCGCGGCAAATCATCAGTGAGGTTCTCAAGGCGCTGGGTGAGGAGTTGTTGTCTGGAGGGGCCGATCAGTTGAACAGCCAGGTCTTGAGTCCTTTCCAGATTCGGTGATGAGGCAGATCTCTGGTGCAGGAGGAGTTCATTCCAGGTCTTTGCAGCCAGGTGAGAGTAAGAGCGACCTCCGTTCTTTGTGCCTTAGACTCTAGGAGTTAAAGCTAGGAAGAGGGAGGCGGAATGCATGTATCTGGCGGGGAGCCATCTAAAGATCTTGTGGCGCATGCGCATTGTGAGGAAACAGATGGCAGAGATCATGTTGATTTGCTTCTTCATCGAGAGCTTGTTGTCCAGGACAATGCTGGAGTCACGGGCATGGTCGGTTGGGAAGGGGAAGAAGCCAGGTTCTGCTGACCACCATGCGTTGCTTCAAGGAGATGCGTGGTTACTGAAGATGAGGACTTCTGTCTTGTCCATGTTCAGTTTTAGGCAGTTGTGCTTCATCCAGTCGGTGATGTTGGCCGTGCACCTATGAAAGTTGTCTCTGGGTTTAGTGAGGTGGGTCCAGTCGGTGTAGATGACCTTCAGCCCGTGTGAACTGACAATGTTGGCTCGGGGTGTCATGTAAGTGTAGGAGAAGGGGGGCTAACGAAGGATCCTTGTGAGGTGCTGCAGATGATGTCCTTGGGTTCAGGAGTAGGGCGGGAGTTTGATTGAGTAACAAGGATAACAAACATAATACTACTGAACTGTATGGGCCCATTTGGTGACCGAAGAGCCACAGTGGGAAGCATACAAAAATAAATCCTCAGTCCTTGAATGGACAGAAGGGACAATTGATAGGTCAGTGTTTCACCATCCTGAAGACATCGATACTTGGATAGAGGCTATAAAAAAACTGGTTGCTTCGCTTTACTTGTTTATGAAAGGCTAACTGTTAATTCCACAGTGATCAAGGCTTCAGTCGAGCAGGATTTATAAAGCACGGCTAATCGCCCAATAGGTTATCCAGGCGCTTGCAGGTCCTGTAGGTAGGCTTATTCGAACAGCCAGGTCTTGAGGGCTGTTGGTCGTGGTCCTTTTTGCAGGGTTATCCCCAAACATTTTGAATCTTCCTCCTATTTTTTCCTGACCTGTTGTTGTTTTTAGGACTCTGGGCACTTTACCACTGCTTATCAGTGCAAAAGTGTATATGCTCTCTTTGTAAATTATTATATCCGGCACATCGATGGGCAGCACTTTTGCGCCTTCGGTAGCAGGGCTGTATGTATTTGATTTTGAGAGTAAATTCATCCTAACGCCACAAAACCCTTTTTCGCCCAATATTTTCTTTTGGAAAAGATATATTGATGACGTCTTGATCATCTGGCAGGGATCTGAGGATTCCCTCCTTGATTTCTACAACTGGGTGAATGAATGCGATCCTCACCTCAATTTTACACATTCTCACAATAAAGACGAAATGATCTTCTTGGATGTGATAATTACCAGGGTAGGCGATATCCTTCAAACTAAAACCCACCACAAACCAACGGCAAAAAACAATTTACTGCATTTTACCAGCTACCACCCTCGTCCATTGAGGGAAAACCTGCCGTTTGGACAATACCTACGGCTCCGTCGTAACTGTAGCGAGGTCTCAATGTACAAAAAACAAGCCAATGATCTTACTGCCAAATTGAAAGATCGGGGATACCCTACCAAAATACTGGCAAAAAGTAACAAACGAGCTCGCAACCAGAACAGAGAAGCTCTTCTGGAAGTTTATGAGAAAGGTGATCAGGACACCACACCTCTCACCTGCGTCACAACTTACAACGCAGCCTCCAACGCAGTGAGCAAGTCCATAAAGAAAAATTGGCATATACTGACAAGCAATAAACATGATTGGGAGAAGCCATTATTCTCTTATAAGAGAGCAAGAAGTATTAAGGACTCCCTCGTACATACCCGTCCGAAAGTTCAAGAAAGAAACCAAGATCAGTCCATTACCAGTACGTGGGGCCTTTCGCCCATTGTGGGCCACTACCCCTGCGGGTCATGCAGTGTTTGCCATTTGACTTCCCCTTCTGAGTACCTACTACTGGAACAAGGCAAACAATGGATACAGAGAATGCACACCAATTGCAATTCCACCGATGTGGTTTACATGATCACTTGCCCATGTGGACTGAGATACGTCGGAATGACGAGTAGAAAGATAAAACAGCGAATTTGCGAACATCGCAGCACCATCCGATGTCGCAAACTGAGCACTAAATTGGCTGAACATTATCTACAGTTGAACCATACCACAAATGACATGAGATGGACGATCATCGAAAAACTCAGGCCTGGAGCAAATAACCAACAACTGCTATTTGAAAAAGAACAACGTTGGGTTTACCGTTTATCTACTCATATCCAAGGACTGAATGATAATATTCCATGGGGTTCCATATTGAAAAACTGATTCCATCATACATGACATCAACTCCTTAGTAGCCTCCGTGTAGTTCTTCTTTTAACCACACACTGCATCCTGTGTGTTGTGCCAGCATGAATTACTATATTGACACCAACTCCTCCGTTTATGCTGCCCATAGTTTTTGCTCACGATGCGATAGTTTTTCCTCACGATGCGATATATACCAACCCGGGTATATTAAAAGCAAATAAAGTGTTTAACTGCATTATACGCATATACACATAAGAATTCACAACCGGGGATCAGACATCGATATTATATACTTCCAATGGTAGCATGTGACAGACAAAACGCACCACCCCTAAAAAACCTCCTATTCTTGGGGAGAGCCAATAGGATTCCAACGCATACCCGCCCCTCCATCTGTACTAATCACGAGGACACAACCAATGGGAAGGCATTTTCCACATTCGGATTCACCCGCCCCATTGGGTTACACGTACGTAGAACCCATCACGTGATCAGAACCAGGAAGTATTTACTTCCGTGTTCCCCGCACACTTACCAAGATCCGGGCCGAGGAGGACAGATCGAGGTTGATCGCGGGAGTGTGCGAGCATGGAAGTAAGTTGACGAACCGCTAAGACACCGCATCAGGTTCCTTCCAAATTCCATTCCAAAAGCAGATGATAACAGTTACGATCTGCTTTTTTATCTCGCCAGATACTATAGCTCACTACCCCCCTCCCGGACCCATGATGTTAGTAACAACAACAGCATAAGTAAGAGGGCTATTTGGTTTTTCCATGCAGCTATTTTTAATGTTAGACATGCTTTGGAGCAACGGCGCCTGGCAAACACCACAGACGCTTGTTTTTAGCATGCCTGCCACTTCACGAGTTCGCTATATGTTTGACATTCACTCCGGCCAATCAGCCACTACGATTGCACCTTGTCAATAGTGCTGACATCACTTGAAGTAATCGTAATTAGACACAAATAGTGTTTTTTGTCTTGTGAATATCAGTCCACATTTTCACAAGTTAGAGACAACGAATAATCACTCGTACTACGGTCTTGTTAGCTAATATTGCTACCAAGACACCCACTCTCGCTTTACAGCACGGTTCCATAAAATGTTTGTTCACTCAAGCACTTTTTAACAAAACTGCAATCAAACAATGTTTTGTCTTTGTATGTTTCTTTATATGTGGTTTGTCTGTCTTATTTCTATTTCAGACATTCTGAGCCCCGGATAATTAGGAGGCTCCTGGGTAAAACCGTGAGTTTTACCATTTGATCTCCACAGGTTAGGGTGCGCCTTAGAGTGTGCATACCGCCGTGGAGACACCCTTGGTCCTGATGAAAGCTTAGCCGATTAGGCACCATAAGCAGAAACATGTCGACCTAAAAATTGGTCAAGCCCTGGTCAACATCACTGGCCAGACCTTGCCCAATTCACGTTTTTATTGGTTTTTGATTTGCCAAGAATAAACTTGTCATTGGTTAAAATCATTTACCTTTTAATCTCACTTCCCTTCACAATCAGAAACCCGCTCCGCTGTAACACAGGCGTCGCAGCACACCAGAGAGGCATTCGGCCTCTCTGGTGGGAACCCGATGATGAAGCATGTCACCAACTAGGTTGGTGAGTGAGGGTTCTTTTAACAAATATTTTTGGTTCTTGCCCGTGCCTCTCTTTTTTTGCTCCCTATCCCCTTGTCACTCTTTTGTTGTTTAATTGGCTTATTCGAACAGCCAGGTCTTGAGGGCTGTTGGACGGGGTCCTTTTTGCAGGGTTATCCCCAAACATTTTGCTTCTTCCTCCTATTTTTTCCTGACCTGTTGTTGTTTTTAGGACTCTGGGCACTTTACCACTGCAAAAGTGTATATGCTCTCTTTGTAAATTATTATGATTGGTTCTCCTTGATTGGCATATTTTGATTTACTGGTCAGTCCCTAGTAAAGTGCTCTGGGTGTGCCGGGGCTGGTGAATCAAATACTAGTGGGCATGCAGCACTGATTGTAGCACCCACATGAGTTGCCCTAAAAAGATGTCTCAGGCCTGCCACTGCATGGCTTGTGTGCAGTTTGCTAACTGCCATGTCGACTTGGCAAGTGCACCCACTTGCCAGGCCCTAACCTTCCCATTTCTTACATATAGGACACTCTTATGGTAGGCCCAAGGTACCCCCCTGCGCAGGATGCAGTGTATGTGAAAGGTAGAACATGTACTGATGTGTACAACATGTCCTGATAGTGAAATACTGCCAATTTCGTTTTTCACTATTGATAGGCTATCTTGCCCCATAGGACAGAATGGGGAATGCTCTGTAACATTTTACAAGCATATCTTCCCATAGTATAAGATGGAAAAATAAAGTTTAGGCTCTCTGAATTTAGAATTTAATAACCCATCTTTTACTAAAGATGGTATTTAGGTCGAGCCTGTAACAGCGCGCATGCGCTGTTCTGGTGAAGACTTCATGTAGGGTCTTTCGAAAACTAACCTAAGAATCGCATACACTCATGCGTGTTGTTGGAAGTGCGTTCTCCGAGAGGCTTCGGAATACGTTCCTGACCACCCTTTGACCCACCTCTTCCAGAGTTAGGCCGAGCACTGGCGGGGAGGCCCTTCTTGGAAGGGGCTCGTTCCTAGGATCGTACACGCTGCTTACATTATTCGATAGAGGGACACCACACAGTAGTTCTTAGTAAGACAGTATACTTTATCTATAAGTTCTGGAGATCTTTATGATCCGTGATACAGCTGTTGGATCACTATCACAACGTCGGTGGGGTTCGTTTGGGGGTAGCGGGACAGTCTTAAGTTTAGTGTCTCTGCAGAGTATCCTTCGCACAGCTCTTAGTCCTTGAGCTGGAGGATATGGGGTTTGCTCGGCAACTCCGTCGGTGTTCCAGGATAGGAGCGCCGCGAGTCTCTCAGCAGGCGCCGGTGGTTTCAGGTTCTCGGGAGCCGCGACGGCGTCAGCAGGGCTCAGATGGTTCAGAGTTCGGGGAGCCGCGACAGCGTCAGCAGGGTTCAGATGGTTCAGAGTTCGGGGAGCTGCGACAGCGTCAGCAGGGCTCAGATGGTTCAGAGTTCGGGGAGCCGCGTCACCGTCAGCAGGGCTCAGATGGTTCAGAGTTCGGGGAGCCGCGACAGCGCCAGCAGGGCTCAGATGGTTCCGTGGGACAGGTAGCGTTCTTGGTTTCAGGGGTCGGTCGAGCCGCGACCAGGTCAGCAGGGCTCGTCGGTCCAGGTCTTCTCTCCCGCCTGTCCCTTCAGCACCCCTTGTTATACTCCCCCTCCTCTTTGAAGTCCGGAGTCCTCGCAGAGAGGGGTCTTGGTGCCTGGGGGCGGTGTGTTGGGATTTCCTGCCGCTCGGCCCTTTGATCTGTTCAGGTTGGTCTGGGAGGGACTCCAGACACCCAGCATGCGAGGCGCCCGCTCACCGGGGGCTTGGTGGCCGATCGAAACCCTCCTCGGGGAGGAGATCAGAGGTGTGAGAGAGACTGCGCCTCCCGGTCTTGCTTGGGGGGTTCCTCTCTCTCTTGGCTGGGCATGCGTGGTAGTGTCTAGGTTGTGCTGGGGCCCCGGCTGGCCATCGGGTTTATTGGGCCAGGGTGGTCGGAGTCTGTGATACCGGGGGATCAGATGTGATGGCAGGGGTTGCTTATTGGTCGGGAGGGTCCACGCCACGAGGCCGGTCTCACACGTGCACCCCCCAGCTGAAAGGCGGGGAGAACTACCCATCCACTTGGGGGTTCTCCTCGCTGAAGCGGAAGAATCGGGACAGGCCGTCAGCGTTGGCGTGTTCAGTCCCGGGGCGATGTTCCACAGTGAAGTCCATCCCCTGGAGGGAGATTGACCATCGTAGCAGCTTGGGGTTTTCTCCCCTCATTTGCATCAGCCACCGTAAGGGTTGATGGTCCGTTTGAACCCGGAAGTGGGTTCCGAACAAGTAGGGCCATAGCTTCTTGAGGGCCCAGACTACGGCGAAGGTTTCTCTTTCAATGGTGCTCCACTGTTGCTCCCGAGGTAGTAACCTTCGGCTGATGAAGGCTATGGGGTGATCTATGCCTTTGTCATTGAACTGTGAGAGGACTGCCCCGATGCCGTGCTCCGAAGCGTCCGTCTGGACCACAAATTCCTGCGAGTAGTCGGGGGCTTTGAGTACTGGAGCAGTACATATAGCGGTTTTCAAGGCGTCGAACGCTTCTTGGCACGGGGGAGTCCACTGTACTTTCTTCGGGTGCTTTTTGGAGGTCAATTCTGTGAGGGGGGCCTGCGATGCTGCCATAGTTTTTAATAAACCTCCGGTAGTAGCCGGTGAGGCCTAGGAAGGCCCGGACTTCTGTTTGGGTCGTAGGGGGTTCCCAGGATAAGATGGCGCCGATTTTCGGCTGGAGGGGGGTGACCTGCCCGCTTCCCACCTGGTGTCCCAGATAGATCACTGAGCCCTGTCCAATTTGACACTTGCTGGCTTTGATGGTTAGGCCGGCCTGGCGCAGGGCCACCAGTACTTGCCGGAGGTGCCGGAGGTGTTCGGTCCATTGGGAGCTGAATACTGCGATGTCGTCTAGGTACGCTGCGCTGAACCCCTCTAGCCCGGCCAGGACCCGGTTCACCAGCCGCTGGAAGGTGGCCGGGGCGTTTTTCATGCCAAAAGGCATGACTCTGAAGCGGTAGTGCCCATCCGGGGTGGAGAAGGCGGACCGTTCCATGGCTCCCTCGGTGAGCGCAATTTGCCAGTACCCGCAGGTCAGGTCGAAGGTGCTGAGGTAGCGAGCAGCCCCGAGGCGGTCGATGAGCTCGTCTGTGCGGGGGATAGGGTGAGCGTCAGCTCGGGTGACCGCATTGAGTCCCCGGTAGTCTACACAGAATCTTAGCTCGGGGGCGACACCAGGGGCGGCTGCTTTCGGGACCAGTACTACAGGGCTGGCCCATGGGTTGTCGGAGGGTTCAATCACCCCTAGGGCTAACATCGTGGCTACTTCAGTCTGGATGCAGGTCTGGACCCGGTCAGGGACTCGGTAGGCTCGGTGTCTTACCGGCGGGCTGTCTCCGGTGTCGACGTCGTGGACACACCAGTCGGTGACCCTCGGGGTGAGGGAGAAGAGGTCTGTGAATTGTCTCAATAGCTGGCGGCAGTCGTCGGACTGTTGGGGGGTGAGGGTGGACGACAGGCTCACTCCCTCTACGGAGCCATCCTTCCCCTTAGCACATAGGGAGTCCGGAAGGGGCTCTGTGTCTTCTTCTGACCCATCGTCGGTGGCCAGGAGCAAACTCAATTCCGTCCTCACTGTTGTAAGGAGACCTCAGCTAGGCCTACCAGTGCAAGGGGTTCGCCCTTCTCTGCACAGAGTCCTCAGACAAGTAGAAGAAGTTGGCACAGAAACTGGAATAGAAAATACAAAGTTTAATAAACCTTCATGAAGTGGAACCACATTCAAACAGCACCCTGTGGTGCTGAATGAATGTAGCACACAGAGTAGAAGAACCATGGGTCTTTTATACCCACACAGGGGCTCAAAAAGAGGGCGGTACAAGTATACATGAGAAGAGTTACATACATAGATGGTCATACAGAAATGCACAGTCAACAGTAAAGGAGGAGCTAGCAGTCGCTGACTCTGGTAGAAACAACCTGATAGTTACAGACTAAAAACAGATGTATGGACAGTTAGATTCTTCTGCGCAGGCGCAGAGTAGCAGAGTCTAAGTATAACCAGTCCTTTAAACAGAGCACAAGGGTAAACAACAGTGAAGAAGGAAACAGCTCTTGGTAAGCACATGGCAGACAAAATGGCTGCCGGAAATACAAAATGGATTCCACAAAATGTACAGGATAGCCTCTAAATACCAGATGGATTCCGCTAACGCTAATTTAATCGCAGCTAATTTACGACAGACGACCCTTTTAGCGTTAGCTGAAGACATCTCCCATAATCCAGTAGGAAAACAAAAAAATATGCACATTAATTTGTAAAAAAAAAAAAAATTCTTTCTTTTTTTTATAAATTTATCAATATCCTAATTCATTCCTAGGTGGGCATTTCTCATTCTAAATATTGTTAAGCGGGTATGTATAAGGTATAAGCAGGAGTACAAAGGGAACAGAGAATTGGGTCATACAGATAGCAGGAGAGAGTAATTACTATTATCAGAAACAGAACTATTAGCTTTCTAGTCCTAAGCAAATCCTAGAACCATCCAGTAAAAACATTTTCAAGGCTCCTATGCATTTCAGTTATCATCAATCTCAACTTCAAATTGGCCAACAGTACATATCTAATAAAAACATTTTCGCTAGACTTTTCCAGTGTTTTCTTTATGAGGGCTAGAGTATCTATTATTATTATTAAGGAAATGCACCATCTCTCTACTGCTCAGATGAACTTTTCTCTCATAGAATAAACATTATTCCTAATACAATTATGGAAGCAGTCAGACATATTATTACAAAAATGATCCTGGATCCGGAGGACTACACAGGACCATGAGAATTAAGATGAAGAGCTGCAAAGGGCTGCTCCTCCTCAAAAATGGGACGATCAATGGGGTACATTTCTAACAAAAAAGAAAAAAGTCCTTGGGAAATTAAAGCCGCTGTACAACCAACCAGAGGGGAGTCTTCTCCCTGTGTCCGTTTGAGCCTCACAGGCAGACTCTTGTTGTTCCCACGGTGGAGCTGCACAACTCGCAAATCAGGAATCATGGCCTAGTTTCAAGGGAAAAGTTTCTTCTTTCAGGATAGGGCAATCACCTACCAGGGGAAATGCGCTCAGCGATCCTGTCCAGTGTCTCAGGCAGTGCACCAGTTTTCTTCATTTCAATCTAACAGGCACTAGAGACACAGCACCTGTACCCTGAACTCAAGTCCTTCCCTAACTCCTGTATTGCTCTGCTGGCACACTGCTCTTTCGTTGGGGCCATAGATTGCATTCAGCGTGCTCAGGCATCTCTTGACCAACAAAGCTGAAAACTTTACAGCCACTTTAGGGACAGGATTCAGAGGCCTGATGCTAGGATCTCTGAAGCAACCCTTGTTTCAAAGGGGGTTACCTCAAGCAAAAACTTTCTCGCCCTCCTGGTCGGTCTGTGACTCTCGGCTGGGCATCAAAAGCTTGATCCACGATTTCTCCTTTCTGATTTGTGACCCCGTCTTTCGCCCAAGACAGTGGCAGGGGTACACACTTCACATCCCAGTGCTTCCGGCCTTCTACCTTCACTGAGGTCCTGGTTGCCAGCAATGCCTGTGCTGGTTACCTTCACTTTGACTTCAAGCTGGACTGGTGCTGACTCCTCAAGCTGGATCTGATGTCCGCGCCCCTCTGGCAATGGTTGTAAAGCAGCAAATATCTATTGGTGGAAAGAACAAAAGGTCTTTAGACAAGGCACAGAAATAATCTATCAACAGAGAGGATAGTCTCAGAATACTTCCTAGTCTAGGGACGCCCCATATATTAACAAGGCACCCTGGAACCCCTTTCATCTATGTGAGAGTAAATAAAACAACAGCCTGGACCTATTGGCAAGTATAAAAGGAACTCTTTGGTGAACTGACAAGAGTAATACGTCACCCAATCCCAAGCAGTCAAGGAAGTTTGTGTTCATTTATTAAATTCTGAGGAAAAGAGAAAAACAATACAGACATACTCCAAATCCTTACATCTGTATTTTCCTATCTTAATCATCTAAAGACCCTCAAGAAAAAGGAAATGTTATACACTTTTACTCATAGACTTTGCATTACTTGTACAGGACTGCAGACACTTCTAAAATGATTTTTCTTAATAAAAGTACCTACATTGTATACTTAGGACCATGCTCTCATGTTATAGGAGCAACAGGAAAATCTAACACTGCTAATTTATCAAGGATTCCTATTACATAAAGAACTAAAAACTTCAACATAATGGGTACATGTTCTCCAGCGGAACATCTTGTGACTAACAGACTCCTATAAAACAATATTTTCCTCAAAAATGTTTGCTAAGGATCACATGGGCATCTTCCCTGCATTCTACTTTTTCACAATCCAAACTATGCAACATCAGTTCTAGTAAGGACTGTCAGTTTATTTACACAGACTAGCTTATAAAAACTAGCAATGCCCTTGCAAAAACTGTATGTAGCATGAGAATAACAAACAATAGTGGTGTTATAACCTGAGAATTTTAGAATAAAAACCACCCACAGCTAGTTCCCCTTAAAGATCAAATAAGGAAACAGCAATCTAGACTACTCATCCTCTCATAATTCCATCAGAGAGGATGGGTAGTGTCGGGTCAGGAACTTAGATCCGGAGAAGAACCAGGTCCACAGGAGCGAGGATAAGGTCCCAACTCTCTCGTAAGGTAGGTCTACTGGTCGGTACTAGTAAAGCCCACGACCATAGAAGAATACCTCTAGGGAGTGAGGAGACGACCACAGGACCACGTGACCAGAACGACAGCAGTGGGCTGGTGGGACAATGCTGTAGCACACAAAATAATAAACAGGAGAGACAAAGAAGAGGGGCTGGTTAGTGCAGGAGAGAGAATTGGCTTGGTGGAGATACCCCAAATAGGCTAGGACAGTTGTGCACGTTCTCATACTCACATAGCACGCCAATGGTTAAACAAGGTCTTGGAAATCAGCATATATTCACTGAGGGGACTCCGTCATAGAATGAGATAAGGTGACTATGGGCTTTGACAGAATCTCCCCCTGAGTAATGGAGTCTAGAGTTTTGGAGCCAGGTTATAATTTGTTCTTGCTCCAAAGTACTTTTCTCAAGTTCACCTGTTCTCCTCGCGAAGTCTAAAAAGAAAACAGTGTTCCTCTGACCCAGAGTTAGCAATCACTCGAGGTCTCCGGTGTGAGCTTTACAATAAACAGTCTCTCTTCATCGTGGGGAACACGGAAGGACTCGTGGCACTAATAGAACACAAAAGGGCACGTCTCCCAGGATTACGATTGTCCCAGCCACATTCAGTGCTCACGAAGAAACAGAAAAACAAAACAGCACAAAAATAATGATATCGGATTCTTCCTACCGGCAGGTGCGAAGGGTCCGTCGCATAAAAAACGGGTAAGGTTGATGTTGGGGAGTTTGTGAGAGTTAGTGAAGGGGAAGAGCGTGTTAACTCTCTGATTCGGCAACAGCTTGAGAAATCCAAGACGACGTCCCTTGGAAGTTAAACGCGGTGCTCCCCTAAGGTTTCTTTAAAGGCAGCGAGACATCTGGAAGGCAGGAGGGAGTCCGAGGGTCCAGGCGAAGAAAAACGTTGGTGTCTCACAAACAGTCCCTTTCAGGCAGGATCTCAGAGGAGGAGGCAAAAGGAATACGCGCATTCCCCAGGGTCAGAAATGCGAGTAACAGGTTGCAGGGTAACAAACACAGGGCGTGGTCCAGCACAGCTGAAGGAAGCCAAGCGCCGTACAGAGGGAAAACGCCAGTTTAAACAGGCAGCGCAAGGCAGCATGGGAAGGCACACAACTCCACCCCCAGACACAGGGCATTATGGGAGATGTAGTGTAGGGTGTGGGACAACCGAACAAAGACAGGAAGCTTGACGGGTAACAGTTCTCCCCCTAAGGGTCTACCCACCGGTCGGGGCTTCGTGGGATGTAAAGCATGGAATCTCCTAACCAATATAGGGGCATGTATATTTTCAGCAGGTTCCCACGATCTGTCCTCAGGGGCATATCCCACCCAATCTACCAGATACTGCAATTTCCCCCTCTGTCTGCGGGAATCCATTATTCTTTTCACTTTGAATTCTTGTTCTCCATTAATGATAATAGGGGGTGGAGGAGGCTCGGGATGGGAAGGAGGTTCGTATCGTTTAAGTAAGGAGGTGTGAAAAACTGGATGTATCTGGTTTTCAGGAGGTAGATCCAACTTAATAGCTAAGGGATTGACAAGATTTTTAACTGGAAAAGGACCTATAAAACGTGGTTGTAGTTTTCTCGGGCTTTCTAATCGTAGTGTCTTGGTGGATAGCCATACCATGTCTCCCACCGTATATGTAGGGGCAGGACGTCTATGCTTGTCTGCTTGTTCTTTCATGTGTTTCTTGGCCTCGTGTAAATGAAAAGTAGCCGTATCCCAAATAGTATGGAGCTTTGTATGATGCTCCGCCACAGCGGGGATTTGCGTCAGTAAGTGAGGTAAGTGCACAGGCAACCACTGAGGGTGATAACCATAAGAAAAGAAAAAGGGAGAAACCTGTGTAGAGGAGTGTTGGGAGGTATTATACGCAAATTCGGCCAAGGGAAGGGCTTGTACCCAATCACTAGTAACAGTAGATAACAGACAGCGTAGATACGTTTCCAATGTTGGTTAGTTCTTTCTGTTTGCCCATCGGTTTGGGGGTGATATGATGAAGAAAGACGGTGGTCTATTTTCAATATTTGACACATTCTCTGCCAAAACTTGGAAATGAATTGAGGGCCTCTGTCAGACACAATGGTAGCGGGTAAGCCATGTGGCATGGACTATGTGTGTTATAAACACATCTATGAGTTCCTTAGCAGTCGGCAGTTTCTTTAAAGGGATAAAATGAGCCATTTTAGAAAGCATGTCCACAACCACTAGTATGGTGTTAAATCCCTTGGTGTTTGGTAACTCAGTTACAAAATCCATACTGATGGAATACCATGGTGAGGGAGGGATGGGCAAAGGGTGTAGCAGGCCCGCAGGAGCGCAATGTTGGGATTTCTGTCTGGCACAGGTAGGACAGGCCTTAACGTAGTCGCTTATGTCCTGAGTCATTCCCTTCCACCAGAACCACTGTTGACATAGTTGTATAGATTTTTCGCTACCAGGATGAGCGGCCATAGGCAGGGCATGACACCACTTGATGATCACAGAACGCAGTTCTAGAGAGGGGAGATACAATTTATCCTTATGATAAAACAGGTGGTCAACTATCTTGTTCAGTGGATTAGCCGCCCATTCCTCCATAGGGAGCAAGGCATAGGCAGCGAGTAGTTTATCTAAGAAAGAGTCCCCTGCCGTCCCGTCTCCCACTGATGCAATCTTATGTTGTGGAATGATGTGAGGGGGGTTTTCTTGTATGTGTTTGTCATCTTTCCCTATACGAGAAAGAGCGTCAGCCTTGCCTTGTTTCACTCTTGGGCGGAATGTAATTACAAAGTTGTATTCGCTGAAGAAGGACAGCCACCTCATCTGTCTGGGGGTAAGGGCCTTAGCAGACTTAAAGAACTGGAGATTTCTGTGATCAGAAAAAATAGTAACGACATGAGGAGTACCCAAGAGATAATGTCTCCAGTCCTGAAAGGCTCTTTTTATGGCCAGTAACTCTCTTTCACCAATGGTGTAGTTTTGTTCAGCCGTGGATAGAGTCTTTGAAAAATAGGCCACAGGATGCAGAACGCCTGTTGTCTTGTCTCTTTGGGATAATACACCACCCACCGCGTATTATGAGGCGTCAGCTTCGACATAAAATGGTTGGAAACTATCTGCATGACGTACAATGGGGGCAGACACAAATTTCTCCTTCAAAGCTATGAAGGCCTGTTCTGCTGCCGCGTCCCACTCGAAAGCAATTCCCTTTTTCAATAATCTGGTGATGGGAGTAATCAAGTCGGAGAAGTGATCTATAAACCTTCGATAGAAGTTGGAGAACCCCAGGAATGATTGCACCTCACGCACCGTAGTGGGACTAGGCCAAGACGTTATTGCAGAAACTTTAGCAGGATCCATATGAATCCCCTCAGGAGAAATCACAAACCCTAAGAAGGCCACTGTGGTGACATGGAAGAGACATTTGTCTAGTTTTGCGAAAAGATGATTGTCTTGCAGACGTTGGAGAATCTTTGTCACGTGACGCTCATGATCTTCTTCGTTCTGGGAATATATCAGAATATCGTCTATATAGACAATAACAAACACATCGAGATAGTCTCTTAAGATAGCATTAACAAAAAACTGGAAAGCCGCAGGGGCATTGCATAGCCCGAAAGGCATTACACAGTACTCATAGAGGCCAAACTTTGTGCGAAAGGCCATCTTCCACTCATCTCCCTCCCTTACACGAATCAGGTGATAAGCTCCACGAAGGTCTAATTTCGTGAATATGGTGGCCTTTCTCACCTGATCCAGAAGGGAAGAGATGAGCGGAAGAGGGTACTGATTTTTGATAGTAACCTTGTTGAGGGCGCGATAGTCCAGACAGGCACGTAGTCCGCCTTCTCGTTACGGTATAAAAAAAATAGGAGATGAGACTGGGGAAGTGGAATGACGTATGAATCCTTTTTTGAGCATGTCTTGTAAGTATTCATATAAATACTTAGTTTCTGGCTCAGTGAGAGCATAAGCTTTACTAACCGGAAGATCCGCCCCAGGAACCAGGTCAATCCTGCAATCATATGTTCGGTGAGGTGGTAACATCACCGCCTTGACTTCATCAAACACATCTCTAAAAGAGTTGTATTTTGGAGGTAACACGGACGATGGAAGCATCTCAGTGGCACAACAAAGCGACGAGAGCTCCTTTGATGTGTCTTTATAACAATGTAAGACACAGAAATGAGAATGCAATGTCACCCTCCGTGATACCCAATCGATGTGGGGGTTGTGTACCTGTAACCAGGGTACTCCTAGGATGGCACCGAAAGTGGGGGTGTCAATTAAATCGAATGTTATTGTTTCTGAATGGCCATTATCGCATACCATCGTGATCGCTGGGGTTTGGTAGGCAAGCAAGCCTGACGACAGTTCTGTCCCATCGACTGCACGTACTTGTTCGGGCTGAGTTTTAGGGAGGAAGGCTATCCCTAGTGCTCTGGCCAATGAAATATCCAAAAAATTACCCGTGGCTCCGGAGTCTAAGAGTATGGGTAGTGTTTTTCTGTGTTGTGAAGGCATGATCAATACCACATTTAGAGTAAAATGCTTAGGCACTAGACCCACTGTATGAGCTACCATGGGTGAGATCTGTGTTGCCAGAGGACTCGGAAAAGCGATCTCTTTATCTTCCAAGTCTGTTAGTTTTCCGGCAGTGTAGCATATCCGGTCTTTCCTGAAGGAGTCTTAACAGGCGCTTTGGGTTTAACAACGCACTCTCTGGCGAAGTGTCCCCCTTTTCCGCAATACAAACAAAGGTTGAGTCTTCGTCTGCGTTCCCGTTCCTCGGGCGACAAAGGGCCTCTTATTCCCCCTATCTGCATGGGTTCGCTAACATCCTTCACCTCTTTCGTCTCCCCTTTAGGCAACAGAAACCGAGGGTATTCTACCTTGGTCTTTTCCCCTTTTCTTTCACTGAGGCGATGATCTAGTTTTACCACTAAGTCAATGAAAGAAGCACAATCTTCAGGGGGGTTCACAATTTGGGACAGAATGTCTTTCAAGTCCTCCCTGAGACCTCTATAGAAGAGAGAGGTTCTCTTGTCTTCGGGCCATTGGGTCTCAGCTATCAGGCTATTAAATGTATTATATATGTCAAAAGGTCTTTGGTACCTTGTTTGAGACTCAATAGCTCGTTATCACTAGCTTGCATATACTGATGTCTAGCGAAGAGACTTTTCATTCTTTCCTTGAAACTTGATAAGTCGTATAGCACAGGATCATCGTTTTCCACTAACGGCACAGCTCATTGTGCAGCGTTGCCTGTTAGGTAAGAGATGATAAAAGCCACTTTGGCGGCGGCGTCTGGAAAGGATGCAGCTCTACACAGAAATTGCAAATGACATTGGTTCATGAAAATACCAAATTTACTGCTATCTCCACTAAATCTTTCTGGCATGGCTAACGGAGTAGGGGTTGGAGATACCACAGTTACATTAACAGGAAGAGCCCCACTCCCCATGGAAGAAGGAACAGAAGAAGAGGGCGTAGGGACCTGAAAATGTGCAGGCTGTATATAACTTCTCTTGAATTGGGGGGTGCTTTCTACCTGTTGTTGTGTTTTCAGAATGTCTAATTCTGTGACTAACCTTTGGTTTTCATTTCTGAGTAATCTAATCTCGGACTGCAAGGAGACAACTGCGGACGTCAGTTCATTCATAGTTGTTTCTGTTGTGTCTAAAGGCAGGGACCCAGCTATAAGCGGATCAAAGGCTGCTGCCTTATCCATCCTCGCTCGGGGGATTAATAAAAACGTGGGCTTGGCTTTCTGTCGGGTCAGGAACTTAGATCCGGAGAAGAACCAGGTCCACAGGAGCGAGGATAAGGTCCCAACTCTCCCGTAAGGTAGGTCTCCTGGTCGGTACTAGTAAAGCCCACGACCAGAGAAGAATACCTCTAGGGAGGGAGGAGACGACCACAGGACCACGTGACCAGAACGACAGCAGTTGGCTGGTGGGACAATGCTGTAGCACACAAAATAATAAACAGGAGAGACAAACAAGAGGGGCTGGTTAGTGCAGGAGAGAGAATTGGCTTGGTGGAGATACCCCAAATAGGCTAGGACAGTTGTGCACGTTCTCATACTCACATAGCGCGCCAATGGTTAAACAAAGTCTTGGAAATCAGCATATATTCACTGAGGGGACTCCGACATAGAATGAGATAAGGTGACTATGGGCTTTGACAGAATCTCCCCCTGAGTAATGGAGTCTAGAGTTTTGGAGCCAGGTTATAATTCGTTCTTGCTCCAAAGTACTTTTCTCAAGTTCACCTGTTCTCCTCGCGAAGTCTAAAAAGAAAACAGTGTTCCTCTGACCCAGAGTTAGCAATCACTCGAGGTCTCCGGTGTGAGCTTTACAATAAACAGTCTCTTTTCATCGTGGGGAACACGGAAGGACTCGTGGCACTAATAGAACACAAAAGGGCACGTCTCCCAGGATTACGATTGTCCCAGCCACATTCAGTGCTCACGAAGAAACAGAAAAACAAAACAGCACAAAAATAATGATATCGGATTCTTCCTACCGGCAGGTGCGAAGGGTCCGTCGCATAAAAAACGGGCAAGGTTGATGTCGGGGAGTTTGTGAGAGTTAGTGAAGGGGAAGAGCGCGTTAACTCTCTGATTCGGCAACAGCTTGAGAAATCCAAGACGACGTCCCTTGGAAGTTAAACGCTGTGCTCCCCTAAGGTTTCTTTAAAGGCAGCGAGACATCTGGAAGGCAGAAGGGAGTCCGAGGGTCCAGGCGAAGACAAACGTTGGTGTCTCACAAACAGTCCCTTTCAGGCAGGATCTCAGAGGAGGAGGCGAAAGGAATACGCGCATTCCCCAGGGTCAGAAATGCGAGTAACAGGTTGCAGGGTAACAAACACAGGGCGTGGTCCAGCACAGCTGAAGGAAGCCAAGCACCATACAGAGGGAAAACGTCCAGTTTAAACAGGCAGCGCAAGGCAGCATGGGAAGGCACACAACTCCACCCCCAAACACAGGGCATTATGGGAGATGTAGTGTAGGGTGTGGGACAACCGAACAAAGACAGGAAGCTTGACGGGTAACAGGTAGTAACATAGCAAAATATATTTATTCATTTTATTAATGCTAATAATGTTTAAAACAGTATTACTGAATAGCCAATTAAATATCTCATGGCTATTTCACAGACAGTTTTGGGAAAAAGAGAGAGAACACATACATTTGCCTACCCTTAATTTGTAGAGGAGCTAGCCTCCTCCCCCACTTTTGACAGTAGGAAACCTATAATAGGTTTCATTCTGTCAACACTATCAACCCCAATGTATAGCAACTGGGCATAAACAAACTCTGAGGAGCTAAATAGCACATTGAGCTAGCTAAAGAACATATTCCCTTAGCAAATGTAGTAGTGTGACATGAGGCCGTATGAATTCAAATGAAATCCCATTGCTTCCTGAATTCAGCCCTAAAAGCATTAGTGCTATATATATGGCTGAGACATTGTCTTTTAAAGAGAGGTCACATATACCATTATACTATAGTCATTGAGTCCACAAAAACTTGCTTTTGCCAAAAAAAAAAAAGGTAAGCAAAACCTCTTTCTTTCCCTGCCCTGCCATTTCGTCTTTCAAAGGTCGAAATGTCAAAACACATATTGTGCTGAGCCCTGCCAGGCTTCTAAATGTAGGAGTTCGGCCTTTAACCTATGCAGCTGTTCCATCTTGTATACAAGGTTGTCATGCAGTCGTACAAATTCAAATTGACCATGAAGACTGAAAGCACGACAGCAAACCCACTGCAATCCTGCCTACCAGCAATTCATAGGTAAGCTTAATAACTTCTGCCAGTTTGTGTACATATGTATATTTGTAAGCAGTGTGCCGAGTGCTTGTCTAGCAGTATAGATGTCAGCTATTAAGTCTATGCTTAAATATGTGCATTTACTGGAGCCTAAGGCAGTTTAAAAGCTGCTCTGACTGGAGAAACCTCATTTAAATAATTTTACTCAATTTCGACTTTGATGTTTAGGGCACTTAAAAATGAATATCCTACAATGTTTTTGCATAATAGTCATCCCCAGAATGTCCTCTACATATCCCAGAGATGTGGCATCAGAAATATATAATGTATACCCGTATAAAAATAAGTTTTGTACGCCTGGGTAAAGTGACATTTCACATGTAAGTGACCCCCTATTGCTGTATAGCACGACTTAAATTCAGTTTGGATGCTAGGAGGTCACAGCATCATGATTAGGCATTATGAATAGAAAAAAATGAATTTAATGCACCTATGTTAAATAACATTTTTAATATAATCAAAAATATATATATATTTTTTTTAATAAATCTAATCATTTTGATGAGTCCACATATGAAAAGCAAGCTGCATCCCTTTGCCTATCATATTTAAATGCATTCATTCACAGCCCTAAGAACAGAAGCTTAATTTGAAAACATGACAACTTTTTGCGCCACCATTCACAAGAATGAGATTATAAAAAGAAAACTTCAAAAAAGATATTTTCTCATTACCCAAAATACTGAACCTCATTTGTGGAAACCCTTTACAGCATTCTAAAATGCAGAGTTTTCACTCTGAGGAAGTCTTAGCTAAGTAAACATTCCTGTTCCATTTGTGGCCTAAAAAAACAACAGCAACAACTGTTTTGCTCATCAGCAGTAAAGGCGCTTCTCAGGGTTGCAACATGATCATGGTGGCAGTCTTATTTAAAACAGACATTTCAAGTGTTAAGATGTGGGTGTAATACAGCAAAATCCAATGTATTCAGATGATGTGTTTACCCATTAATATCTATACAATGTATCTAAAGAAAAGTCTTTATAATTATCTATTTTATTATAGAACACGCAATTTCGTTTTTTAAGGCCTGTTATCCCCATATAAAGAATATGAAAAAGGAAACCTGATTTCCTTTAAGGAATCAAAGGCATACTTATACACTTCCAAGGAAACAGAACAGGATTTAGCTAGTGCGATATTTAGAAAAATTCAGGTCACCTTTTTGCAGGGGCTACAAATCATAATGGTTCCATAATATCCAATCTGGAAACATATGACCGACGGCTGCCTGTCTATAAGAGAAGGGCACTCATGGCTAACCACAGGTGACATATTTTAGTCTTGCATAACTTTTTTTTATTCATCTCCAATACCAATTAGACATACACTGATAACGTGTTGTCTGCCATTTTGACAGCATGATAATGATAATATCATATCTGTGGAATTTAGTAATTTTGAACAAGTTCCAGCCAACTGCTACGCAAAGATAGACGTCGTCACGACCATCTCCTTACCTCATAGCAGAACTTGTACTAGTATTAAAATAGAATTGTCAATTCGACACAAAAACTAAACATATATAAAATAAAAATACATATGCCAAGCCATCAGTACACCAAACACAGAAAGCATAGACAAAATACAATAGCATATATAAATGAGCAGTGATGCGCAATTACTGAACCTACAGCTCAGAGTCGAACATTCTGGCCTGCTTAATTTGTCAGGCTTAAAATCAATAACTGATTTCCTTGCTTTACTCACCCCCATCTGACAGTAGGTCATCTTTATGATGACCAGCTGTCAGCTGAACCGACTGTGTCGCTGCTGACACATAGGTCATCTTAATTTTAACTTTCTAAAAGCAAAATTACTTCACTGATATTCCATGTTAGCTTTGGGCCACAATTTCCACTGTGAAAATTAATTCTTAATTGGAAAATCGTTTTTATATAGGCATATAGCCCTTCAAATTTCAAGCAAGAGCATCATTTTACTTTTTGTCTAGGATTAATGCAACATTTAAAAAAATAAAAACAGTCTTCCATGGAAATTATTTTCCAAGGGCACTGCACCTTTTCTTATTTCGTTTTCTAACTGGTCTTGCACAAAATAGAACCAAGGAAGGCTTCTTGTGTTTCGTTTCTCAGCTGCCCTGTCTTATCAGAGAAGCTAAAAATAGCCCCTCAGTGCAGAACCAGCCACTGCGAGCACTCCTGGCCCCCACCTCTTTCCAAGGCTCTCCTGCTGCAAGCATTACACATTTTCATGTCAGAGAAGCTTTCTAAGCAGTGATTTCACCTCCTGGTTTACTCGCTCCTATTTCTAGCCCCACCTTACAGGCTTCAAGGTCAAAATCTGCCTCGCACAGCCCTGAAGCTGTCAAAGACAAAAAGCCTTCCTAATTCTATCTAAACTGCAATAATTTGCCCTATGGAAAAATTAATTTTGATATACAATTTCTTTTCAGGGGGTCATAATTTTTATTGTCTATTCTCAGATTAGCAGGTTCAGCTTAAATTAGAACCTACAACCATCTGGACCCAGCACATTGGCTCACTGAACCACCAAGAACACAAAGCTGCATAGGAACAATTTGCAAATTCGAAATACCCACAATTTTCTCAAGCTAAACTTTTAACCGGTCCCTAATTACTTTTCATTAATACTTTTGTACATTAAGGGTGTCATCAAATCACAGGGGTTGCTCTTTCTCTAGCTACACCCCTCTCAATTTCCTTTCGCGACGCATTGATGGTGATGAGACCAAATTAAACTTACTCCTTAACAATTTCACTTCTCAGAATTCTTTCACATATTCACAGTCATTCAATCACACGCTTTTTCCAGTGCTAGCAACATCTAAAACACAATTTACCACACCACGACATTTAAACACACATTTAACCCACAGATCAACACTTAAGACAGAAACAAAAGACAGCCCACAGACTGTACTTAAACCAAACCATTTGTAAATACTAGTTGCAAGTCATATTCACTAGATTTGGCTGGCAGAACACCAGGAAAAACGCTCTGCATCTCACCACTTATGAATGTTACTAAGTGCACAGACCAGGATCCTTTCTATGTACATATTTAGTTCCTCGGGGTACTAGTCCCCAAAGAAGAAATACTTTTATATACCTAAACCTAGTTAAGTATCCCCTCTAGGGGAGCCGGCTAATTATATACAAAAGAAATGGTACATCCAAGAAAGCAACACATTCATTCATTCACGCACTTTTTCTCCCACATTCGTACACAATCAAACATCTCTTGCCTAGTCTTTCGCTTAAACATACATTGTTCCACATACTCAATCTTTCGTAAATCAAATGACCCATACATAAGCCAACGCAACTCGGGATCCTCACGAGTGTATTTATTCCATAATGCGCTGTACATTATAGAAGAAAGACCATACTTAATATACATATCCCTATTAGGCGTCCCCTCCGGGGGGGGGGGGGGGCGGTTGTGCTTCATCTTTCTCTCAAATTGGTACCACTACAAAAGCAACATGTGCTAAAAACAGGCATGCCAAAAATAGTGCAGAATATGCAGTATTATAATCAAAGTAGCACTTAAGGTACCTGTAGTACGATGTGCTGTTCAAATCAATTCAGATAGAGAAAATTCTCCTCATTACCTGCCTATATAGGTTGCAACTTATATAAATCTGATAACAAACCAAGTTGGCCAACACCAATTCTCCAAATCAAAAAGCCACAGTAAGCGTTACTAAACTACCTTACCAATCCCAGTCATCAAAACCAACAGCAAGCGCTGCAGACACTTACCAATCACTTGGTGTCCAGGTTCCAACTGCCAAGTTCTAAAATCGACCAAATGGTCACTGCACGGCGAATCAACAGAAGAGATCTCAGTCGAGGACCGGCGCCACCTGGATGGTCAGATCAGAAGGAAAGGAAAAACGCCGTGGTTGCCAAGACTCGGGTCTTATCGGGCAGCGATCGCGTCCAGAGCGAGATTAGAATCCTTTGTCGCGACCAATCCTTTGGGCATCCGAGTCACCGATGAGCCCCACGTTGGGCCGCCAATTTGTTGTAAGGAGACCTCAGCTAGGCCTACCAGTGCAAGGGGTTCGCCCTTCTCTGCACAGAGTCCTCAGACAAGTAGAAGAAGTTGGCACAGAAACTGGAATAGAAAATACAAAGTTTAATAAACCTTCATGAAGTGGAACCACATTCAAACAGCACCCTGTGGTGCTGAATGAATGTAGCACACAGAGTAGAAGAACCATGGGTCTTTTATACCCACACAGGGGCTCAAAAAGAGGGAGGTACAAGTATACATGAGAAGAGTTACATACATAGATGGTCATACAGAAATGCACATTCAACAGTAAAGGAGGAGCTAGCAGTTGCTGACTCTGGTAGAAACAACCTGATAGTTACAGACTAAAAACAGATGTATGGACAGCTAGATTCTTCTGCGCAGGCGCAGAGTAGCAGAATCTAAGTATAACTAGTCCTTTAAAGAGAGCACAAGGGTAAACAACAGTGAAGAAGGAAACAGCTCTTGATAAGCACATGGCAGACAAAATGGCTGCCGGAAATACAAAATGGATTCCACAAAATGTACAGGATAGCCTCTAAATACCAGATGGATTCCGCTAACGCTAATTTAATCGCAGCCAATTTACGACATCACGAAGTGGGGTTTGAGGCGGTTCATGTGGAGGACCCGGAGGGGGTTCCGAGGAGACTGAACGTCAACTAGATACGTGACTTGACTCTTCCGCTCGACCACTTTGAAGGGTCCAGTCCAATTATCTTGGAGGGCGCAGGGTTTCACCGGGGCCATTACCCAGACCTGTTGGCCCGGCTGAAACTCGACCAGCATGGCATTCTGGTCATACCAGCGCTTCATCTCTTCTTGGCTAGCCTCGAGGTTCGCCTCGGCGAGCTCCCGGCACTTCCGGGTCTGGTTGCGGAGCGCCAGGATATAGCGGAATACATCGGAAGGGGCTCCTCGGGGAACCGTATCCCAGCCCTCTTTGACTAGGCTCAGGGGTCCCCGGACGGGGTGTCCGTAGAGTAATTCGAATGGGCTGAACCCCAGGGTTTTTGGGGGACTTCCTGGTAGGCGAACAGGAGGCAAGGGAGGAGGACGTCCCATTTCCGGCGAAGGGGTTCTTCGAGGCCCATGATCATTCCCTTTAGAGTCCGGTTAAATCGTTCGACTAGTCCATTGCCTTGGGGGTGGTATGGGGTGGTGAATTTGTAGGACACCCCACATTGTTGCCATAAGGACCTCATGTATCTTGAGATAAAGTTCGTGCCACGATCACTCACGACTTCGCGAGGGAACCCTACGCGGGAGAAGATTCCCATCAAGGCCCGGCCCACGACGGGGGCCGTCACGGTGCGGAGAGGAATGGCCTCTGGGTAGCGGGTGGCATGGTCCACCAGGACGAGGATGAACCCGTGGCCCTGGGCGGTCCTGGGGTCCCACGATGTCGATCCCCACCCGCTCAAAGGGGGTACTAACAACGGGGAAGGGTTGTAGTGGAGCCTTGCACTTCCCACCACTTTTTCCGCTGGCCTGGCACATGAGACAGGACTTGCAGTGGGCCTCGACATTAGCCCGCATTTTGGGCCAATAGAAGTGGGTAACCAGGCGATGATAGGTTTTGTCTTGGCCTAAGTGTCCTGCCAGGGGTACATCATGGGCTAGGCCTAGGAGGAAACCTCGGAAGTGCAGGGGTACCACTAGTACCCGGGCCGATCCCAGCTCGGCCGACTTCTGTTCGCTGTACAGGAGGCCGTTTTCCCAATATACCCAGTGGGTTCCGGACTGGTCACCTGCGGCCTGGGCTTCGGCCTGCTGTCGGGGTCCAATGAGGGAAGGGCAGGTGGCTTGTTCCTTGCAGAATTCTTCTCGGGAGGGACCCCCTTCGCAGTGCCAATGGGCCATCTCGGGTAGGTCCCCTAGCTCGGTCAGTTGTTCTGGGTCTGGATGCACTGATCTGTCATTGGTAACGGGTTCTCCTTCCGGGAGAGGGTCGTCTGGCTCGGGAAGCGCGTCCCGGTCCTCGGGGACGGCGACTGGGTTCAGGGATAAGGCCTCAACTCCCTCGAGGGAAGGCGATCGGGCAGACATGGAGCGCGTGGTGGCGCATACCCATTCGGGTAGGCCCATCATCTCCAGATGGGCTCTTCGTTCCACTTGTCCCCACAGGGAGCTCTCAAGGTCGTTGCCCAGGAGGCAGTCTACTGGTTGGGAGGTTCGGATGGCCACTCTCAATTTACCGGTGACTCCCCCCCATTCGAAGGGTACCAGGGCCATCCGGCAGAGGCTCTCGGAGTTGTCCGAGGATATGACTGGACAGAAGGCGTCGGGCAGGATCTGGTCGTCGGAGACCAGGTGGCAGTGGACCGCCGTGACACTCGCCCCGGTGTCGCGGAGAGCCTCGACTCGGTGACCGTTGACCGTCACCTGTTGTCGGTATTTTTTTGTGTTGGCGGGTAGGGGGGTTCCGGGAACCATCTCTCGGTCCCCCAGGGAAACCAGGGCCATGGCTGCTAGTTCCCACTCCTTGGAGTCTTCCATCTCCTCTCCTAGGGCCACGGAAGCCATTTGACGGGCTGGAGGGGCTGTCGCTGCGGGTCGTTGGTACATGGGACACTGGGGGTCACTGGCATAGTGTCCGGTCTGTTGGCAGCGGAAACAGGTGATCTTGACTCGGGGTCCCGGCCTGGCTGGAGGTGGGGCTGGAAAGTGCGGGGGTTGGTTCCTGGGGGGACTAGGCTGGGGGCCCACCTGGGATTCTCTTTGTCTGCCTTGGTTCCCTCCGCCCCTCTGGCTGGGAGATCCCTGACTGGGGCGGCCGTAGTCTCCCACGGGGACCCGGGAGGCCCGGGTGTTCACACATCGGTCAGCCTCAACAGCCAGTTTCCGAGGATCAGTGAGCTTGCTGTCCAGGAGGTGCTGGCGTAGCTCCACAAAGCAATTTGCGGACAAGTGTTCCCATGCTATCAGGTCAAACAGTTTCTCAAAGGTGGAGACCTTGCTGCCCTTGATCCACCCGTCCAAGGCCCTGCTGTAAAAGTTCACGTATTCCACCCACGTGGTACTGGGTATCTTTTTACAGTCTCGAAACCGTTGCCGGTACATCTCGGGGGTGAGTCCATATCGGGCTAATAGGACCTCTTTCATGTGGCTGTAGGAATTCAGCACTGTGGAGGGCATGTCCAGCAGGGTATCTCTCCCCTCGCTCAGGAACCGGCCCCACAAGCCAGCCCCCCAATCCTTCTGTGGAACTCGGTGGAAGGTCATGGCGACTTCGTAGGCCTTGAACCATTGCTGGATGTTGTCGTTCTTGTAGTATTCCTTCACCACATCCTTGGGGATGTGGACCTTTGGTTCTACTGCGGGGGAGGTCGGTTGGTTTCCTGTGGTTCTGGACTCCTCACTCTTGGCCTTTAGTTCGATCTCTTTTAGGCTGCGTTCGTGTTCTAGTTGAAGTCTTCTTTCTTTGTGTTCTCGCTGGTGTTTCTTTTCCTCGAGTTCCCCTTGTAGGCGTAATTGTTCTACGGCTAACTTTTTTTCAGCTCTCCCTCTATTTTTAGTTTGGCTAGTTCTAGTTCGTGGTTGCGGCCCCTCTCTCGGTCCGCTAGCTCTTCCGGGGATAGGCCCCCCTCTGGCGCATTGCTCCTTACCGGGATGCTTCGTGGTTCGTTTGGCGGCTCTCTTTCCCGGGCGCCTCCTTCGGTTTGGGGCAGGTAAGCTCCCGCCTCGACCCAGGTCTTCAACGCTTCCTGGAAATCTTCTTTGGTGCTTAATCCGGTGGTAGCGATTCCAAGGTCTTTGCAGAGCTGTTTTAGTTCTCGATGCGTATAATCTTCCAACCGATCCTCTCGGAATGTCGGGCTTGTGTTGGTTCCTGCGGCACTCATGGCGGTTTCTCCTTCCATCTCCGTTTGGTAGTGCGTCAGCCGTTTACTGTACGATCCCTAGGTGTCGGCTCGGATCCGTCGTCTGCCACCAAATGTTGGAAGGGCGTTCTCCGGGAGGCTTCGGAATACGTTCCTGACCACCCTTTGACCCACCTCTTCCAGAGTTAGGCCGAGCACTGGCGGGGAGGCCCTTCTTGGAAGGGGCTCGTTCCTAGGATCATACACGCTGCTTACACTATTCGATAGAGGGACACCACACAGTAGTTCTTAGTAAGACAGTATACTTTATCTATAAGTTCTGGAGATCTTTATGATCCGTGATACAGCTGTTGGATCACTATCACAACGTCGGCGGGTTCGTTTGGGGGTATGGGGGTAGCGGGACAGTCTTAAGTTCAGTGTCTCTGCGGAGTATCCTTCGCACTGCTCTTAGTCCTTGAGTTGGAGGATATGGGGTTTGCTCGGCAACTCCGTCGGTCTTCCAGGATAGGAGCGCCGCAAGTCTCTCAGCAGGCGCAGGTGGTTTCAGGTTCTCGGGAGCCGCGACGGTGTCAGCAGGGCTCAGATGGATCAGAGTTCGGGGAGCCGCGACAGAGTCAGCAGGGCTCAGATGGTTCAGAGTTGGGGGAGCCGCGACAGCATCAGCAGGGCTCAGATGGTTCAGAGTTCGGGGAGCCGCGACAGCGTCAGCAGGGCTCAGATGGTTCCGTGGGACAGGTAGCGTTCTTGGTTTCAGGGGTCGGTCGAGCCGTGACCAGGTCAGCAGGGCTCTCGTCGGTCCAGGTCTTTTCTCCCGCCTGTCCCTTCAGCACCCCTTGTTATACTCCCCCTCCTCTTTGAAGTCTGGAGTCCTCGCAGAGAGGGGTCTTGGTGCCTGGGGGCGGTGTGTTGGGATTTCCTGCCGCTCGGCCCTTTGATCTGTTCAGGTTGGTCTGGGAGGGACTCCAGACACCCAGCATGCGAGGCGCCCGCTCACCGGGGGCCTGGTGGCCGATCGAAACCCTCCTCGGGGAGGAGATCAGAGGTGGGACAGAGCCGGTGCCTCCCAGTCTTGCCTGGGTTTCCTCTCTCTCTTGGCTGGGCATGCGCGGTAGTGTCTAGGTTGTGCTGGGGCCCCGGCCGGCCATCGGGTTTATTGGGCCAGGGTGGTTAGAGCCTGTGATACCTGGGGATCAGGTGTGATGGCAGGGGTTGCTTACTGGTCGGGAGAGTCCACGCCACGAGGCCGGTCTCACACGTGTGCTTTTTGTTTTGGCCCACGCTATTGGCCTTTGTGTGCGTCTATTTAACAAAGACAGCACGCAATTTGCCGAAGGCGGGCGCATTGCTCCGCCCACGGCCTATTGGTGTTGGTTACCCGCAGGCCCGACATCTGTTTGCAATTATCCTGCACAGAGGCGTGCGCGATAATAGGAAACATATGTCTCGGTGTGGCGCACGCACCACTCGTTTCACATCCGCTGCCTTTACACGTTAACTCCTAGGCACACATGGAGGAAACACCTTGGCATAAATAGGCTACATGTACATGCAGTGAGTGAGAGGTGTAAATATACACATTTATTGCGTTTATAGGGGACCATGCTCATACTGCACTATAAAGTGACTTTTTAAACTCAGTTACGAGTGACAGCTGTCTAGTGTGCCAACTGTGTAACATGTCGTAGCAGGTGAGGCGAGATCTAAAAAGAAGGAAAATGACAAAAAAGGCTTGTAAGAGCTCTGAGGGCAAAAGGTTGGTGGTGGCAGAGAAGGGTGGATTTGCAGCATGCCATCTGCGTCCCCACTGTGCAAGCCTTACTACTGCAGTTCTCATGTACGATACCAACCTTGTTTATTTATATAATGATTGCCCTACCACTGATACAAGCTCGCCTCCCCCTTGCCACACATAAAGATGCCACCCCTATAAAAACAACCACAGCCGATGACTGATAGAGACACCTAGACACACAGAGCGCGTGGCGAGAGCTGCTGATGCGTCTCAGTGATGTGTGTCTGATAGGATGTCTGCTGTGGGAGGTGGGCACTGAGCAGCACGGTCTAAACATCAGATCGAGGAATTTATGGACACCTGGCTGTGGGTGATATAAATACTACACCGCGGGGACCTCTGGGAAGAGGGCTGCTGCCAGGAATGGGTGTAACATGGTGAATTTGCACTTGTGATGGAAGCACATTGAACACACACATGCACACACATACTTGTGCAAGTAAACACACAAGCCAACATTGACACATGCAGAAGGAAACCAACACATGTATCTATGCACACACAGACAGGCGCACACACACACACTCATGCAAGAAAAGACACACACTTGTGCAAGCAAGCTAACGTGTGCGCACACACACACTCGTGCAAGCACACACACAAGAAAACACTGACGCATGTGGCAGGAAACATGCACTTATACTTCCATGCACACACTCATTCATATATATACTCACATGTGATTAGGGCCTTTAAAGCGCACACACGTGCGCACCTACCCACACAAACACACGCACCCCCACCCCCCTACACACACACACAGACCCCCTACCCACAGAAGCACACACACAGACGAGGGCAGGGTGGACGTTCACATAGAGCCCAAGAGCCAGACGAATCTGCTGAACGTGTGCGTCGGTGGGAGGGGGGCTCTCAGCAGCGTGGTGGTGCGGGGGGGATAAGCTAGGTGCACCCCTCCCCGAGTCTGCCGCCGGAGGTGCAGCAGAGGTACTGAGAGTGCAGTGAAGGGCCTCTCAGAGGAGCCATAGCAACAAGATCCGGCTGGAGAAAGGGCACGGATGAGAGGGTGGGGGTGGGGGCCCTCCTCTGCCACCACACTCTCCATCTTGAGGTGCCCCCCCTCTCAAGACTTCACCAGTGCGGCCCCAGTATGTGCGTGGAGTGTGTGGCTCCTGTGCCCGCTCCCCTGTCTGCATCTGTTTACATTTGAGGCTGTGCGTGTGTGCATGCACGTATACTCCCCTTCCTCTGTGTGTACATTTCAGACTGTTCATACGAGTATGTGCAAACTGCACAAGAGTATACACCTCCGTGTGTTTACCTTTGAGTGAGTGCACAGTGCACACGAGTATACATCTCAGTGTGTACAGGAGTGTACTTACATATCCATTTGTTTACCTGAGTGCGTGCACAGTGCACACGAGTGTACATCTCCGTGTGTGTTTACCTGAGTGTGTGCACAGTGCACATGAGTATACATCTCAGTGTGTACTTACCTTTGAGTGCGTGCACAGTGCACACAAGTATACTTACATCACCGTGTGTGTTTACCTTTGAGTGCGTGCACAGTGTAAACGAGTATACATCTCTGTGTGTGTTTACCTGAGTGCGTGCACAGTGCACACGAGTATACATCTCCGTGTGTGTTTGCCTCTGATTGCGTGCATAGTGCACACGAGTATACATCTCCGTGTGTGTTCACCTTTGAAACTAAGCTAATTATCTTTGAGACGGAGCGTGAGTGCGTGTAAGCACGTGTACTTCTCTGTCTATTTATCTTTGAGTCTAGCGTGCGAGGGCGTGCACGTGCCAGTACGTCTCGGTCTTTGATTAACTTGAGACTGTGCTGAGTGAGTGCAAGCATATGCACGTGTCGGCCGCTGTGCGTGAGTGCGTGCACCCACATGTACTTCTCTGCAGCTGCTCTGTTCAGGTCCAATTGTCTGGTTTAGTGACAACATCTTGGGGAAGTTCAAAGCTTCCCTGGGAACGCGTTCCGCCCATTGCTGACCATTGGCTTAGTGGCTTGTTTTAGAGTGCACAGGCCTTGAATACGATGTGTTCATTTCCAGGTCAGCGGTGGATACCGTACTATGATGGATTTAACTGATCATTTTATAGGCTGTAAGGTGGGACCATGAGGTTAAGCATGCCGTGAGGGGTCTTTATAGATGTGTTTAATATTTAAGCACACCAGCCCTGGTTGCTCCACTTCTCAAGGCATACAAACATGAATAACACATTAGAATGTTTATCCGCTAGGAATGTTAATTCCACTCCACCGAGAGTGCAGAACGCAGCATGCGCCACCAAATGCTAAGTAACTGGATGCCACCACAGTATCACGACAACTATGCATTTATATCTACTCAGACTGTAACACAGCCTTGTAAATATAGGTAACAACTGTGCATGCAAGGTATAACAACACAACAGGAAAAGAAAAACATTGTCAAAGCCAACAGGTCTGGGTTTGACCTGCTAAAGCATGCAACACAGGGGCGGAGCTTAGTCAGTGAAATTCTTGGGATGTGTGAATTGCAAAAGCAGTGTGCTGCAGAGTTGAGTGGTAGGATGAACTGTTTCCAAGAGGAACAGGGTCAGTACTGATTTGCAGTAGTTGGGCCTCTGTCTAGAGGGGCACAGTAAGCAAAAAAAAGCATTGGCATAGCCAATAGGTCTCGCCTTTGGGACCTTATAAGTGTTTAGCCATGCAACAGTTAATGTTGTTGCAGTGAGGATATTGTGCTACATAATAAATACTAATAAGGTCCCAAAGGCGAGACCTATTGGCTATGCCAATGTTTGTTAAATTGTGTATTGACTGTCTGGTTTTGGAGTGACAGAGGCTGGGGAGGTGCATTCTCTGAGCCATCCACCGGGGGGGGGGGGGGGGGGTTGATGTGTGTCCTGCCTTTCCTGAATGAGTCAGGGCTGGGCTGAATAGACCTGGGCTGCATTCAGAGTAGGGGGAGGAGTTCTCACTAGCACCTAAGTAGGCCCGGTCTGCATTTAGAGTGGTGGGAGAGGATTTCCCTTGCACCTGAATAGGGCCTGTCTGCCTTACACAATGCTGTCTCCACCTCCTGCCGGGCAGCTGCACCAGCGAGGACAGAACTGGTTTGGACTGGGCTCAGAGACCTTTGCACAAAGAGGATAAAGACATTTTGGGTATAAGTATTAGACCTAAAACCCCTGAAGTTTAGACTAGTTCTAGAATCAAGAGGAACCTTTGCTAAGGAGAAGAGCTGGAGAAACTGAGGGGGAAGTACTGCCCTTGCTGTGTCTGGGGTTGGCCTGCAGCTACTGTTTTCTGCCAAGGAAAGGAGAAGGACTTTGCTGTGTGCTGTATCCCCTGCTTGAAGAAAGTCTCCAAGGGCTTGAGTAGAGCGTGCCTCCTGTTTTGAAGTCTCAGGAACACAAAGACTTCACCCCCAGCTCCCCTGAACTTCCTTGCTGGGAGTTCTGACCTGCCAAGAGGTGCCTGTGAGTCTTGGGCCTCTGGAGGTTGTTTCTGCTGTTGGGAGCTGGAAACGACAAGGAAATCGATGCATCGCTCTTTTTGCGACAGTTTTTCCAACACAACGCCGGGGTGCGAGAAGAATCTTCCCGCATCGCCGCGCCGCTCCCGAAACCAACGCAGCGCTTGTCAACGCGGCAAGAATCGATGCATCGAGGCTGAAAAGGTCAATGCAGTGCCTTGCTGCATCGTTCGCCGACGCATCCCGGATTTCCAAGCATTGCCCCTGTGTGGCAAGTTTTCCCCCACGCATCACCCGTGGATCGGAGTAGTCTCCGAATCGATGCATCGCTTCCCCCTACAGACTGGACCCGACGCATTGCTCCCCTGTGTACAGCGGAACTGTCGCATCGCATCCACGAAGGTCTCAGGAACAACGCATCTCTTTGTTTTTCGACGCTTCTCATCACTGCGGCTGTTTGGCATGGTGAATTTTGTCGCAACAACAGGTACTTTGCAAGAAATCACACATCCATAGTTTTCTATGGACTCAGTTGCTAAAACCTTTTGAAATTTATTTTTCTTAATACTTGTATGTCGGATTTTTGTCATTTTGGTCTTGTAAAGTTTAGATAAAGAAGCTTTTTTTTTTTTCTAAACCAGTCTGGTGACCATTTGTGGTGTTATCACTGTGTTACTGTGAGTGTTGGTACAAATACTTTACATATTGCCTTTGGGATAAGCTTGTCTGCTCGTGCCAAGCTACCAAGGGGGTGAGCAAGGGTTATCTGAAGTGTATATCCCCTTACCCTGACTAGAAGCAAGGGTCCCTATTTGGACAAAGGTACATACCTCTGCCAGCTAGAGACCCCCATTTCTAACAAGGGCCATTCGGAATTCCGGAGTAATAATAATAAATGTCGTTTGTAGAGCACACGGCTAATTCAACAGAGGTGCCCCACCACTAGATTGCAGATTTGCAGTGAGGGTAACAAGTGGGTCAATCTAAGGCAGGTTAAAGAGTCAAGATTTTAGTGCCTTCCTTAAGTCCTGTTCTGACTCCATCTTGCGGAGGTGAAGGGGCATAGCATTCCAGAGTTTAGCAGTTTTCACCGTGAACAGTCTGCCACCTATCCTGGCCTTAAGGAAGAGAGGAACTCTAAGCAGTTGCAGGTGGTTTGATCTCAGGGCCTGGTCATGCTGATATATTTGCAATCTCTGCCTCAGATAACCAGGGCCCTGATATCTGGTGGCTCTGTAGGCCAAAGTGAGCACCTTGAACTCAATCCTCCTAATAACAGGAAGACAAAGGAGGTGCTGCAATTGTAGGGGAAATGTGATGGCGAAGCAGCACATTCCTAATTAGTCTGGCAACGGCGTTTTGAATTATCTGCAGCCTCAGGACCAGATAAGCTGGCAGCCCTAGATAAAGACAGTTAGAATATTTCAGCTGGGAGGTCATCAGTGCATGGACTGTAGTCTTCCTGCAGTCCTCTGGCAGGAAGTGTAAGAATTTTCTCAAAGCTCTTAACTTCCAGAAGCATATAGAGTAGACACGGCACACCTGGGTCTTGAAAGAGACAACGTTGTCAAATTTAAACCCCAGAATTCTGGCCAAATCCACCGGGTTAGGTGGTGGGTTCAGCTCCAAGGGCCACCACAAATTAGAAGGTGGTGGTGCCGCCTGAGTGAAGAATAAGACCTCTGTTTTCTCAGCATTAAGCTTTAAGCAATTCTAAATCATCCAGGCCAAGATGTTTTTCAGGCATTGCTTAAAGTGGAAAAAGGCAGCCTCCAAGTGTTCTTTGAAAGAGAACACCAGCTGAGTGTCATCAGCTTAGGAGACTACTCTCACACCCCAGGTCGCTAAGGGGCCATGTATACATTAAAAAGTAGTGGGCTCAGCGCTGAACACCAGGGTATCCCACAAACAAGGGGTTTCTGGGAGGGGACATAAGGGCGTAGGAATACTTGTTGTTAGAGATTCTCCATGAACGACTGGAGCCAGGACAGAGCAGTACCCCTCACTCCCACCTGTCTCAGTCTCTCCAGTAGAATAGGCTGAGCCACTGTGTCGAAAGCCGTGGACAGGCCCAGCAACACCAGCAAAGCTAGGTGCCCTGGTCCACAGATTCACGCACAGTTTGAGAGACTTCAAGAAGTGCGGACTCCGGTCTGTACCCCGTTCTAAAACACGGTTGCAAATCATGAAAGCAGTTGTCCAATTCAAGCATTTCAGCAACTTGCTTCTGGACTTCCTTCTCCAGAATTTTCGCTGGAGCTGGCAGTAGGGAGATGGGCCTAAAATTCTTGTGTTCTGCTGGATCCACATCTGGTTTCTTAAGTAGAGGCTGCAAGAATGCTTTTTTCCAGGCATCTGGGTAAATGCCAGTTGTCAGGGAGGAGTTCCAGGCAAGAACAAAGTAAACTCTACCCTTACAGTTTAGTGATGTACAGTGTATCATATATAGAATAAACAGAGACTGACACCCACATCAGATTAGGGTAATATGGCATACAAAAACTTGAAGATACCAAACTAAATAGTACAACTCTTTGGTTTATTTCATTTGTTAGTGTCACTTTTTATAATACATAAATAAAATTTGTTGATTATACAGAAATGGTCACAATAAACAAAACACAAAGTACATTATAACAAAATATATAAGTGAATAAAGGTGTTAGACACACACAATAAATATCTAAATTTTATACAAAAAGGAATATACCACAACGATGAACACAACAAAAAACAGGTTCCCAAAAACAGGGGAAAAGGTGAAACAATATTTTTTGATCAGGACTACATACACTCAAATTCAAACAGCTCACATTCATACAAAATTGCATAATTCATCCAACATAAGACCAAAAAGATTCTTGTGGACCCAACTCAAAGCAGTAACATCGGTAATCCCACGATATTCTGATGGTTATTCAGGATAAATGTCAAAAAACACTTATCTAACGTACATAATCAATGGGAATGGAGAGGGCCCAACTAAACAACAAAAGGGAGGAGTTCCAGATCTGGTTCCGAAGAAGATTGAGCCAAGGGACCAGTAGTTTGAAGAACTGAGCCGGGAAAGGATCTCCCGGAGAGCCAGATTTACACTTGTGCAACTCCCTGCGTGACACCTCGGGCGGCAACTGGCGGAATTCAGACCAGGTGCCAGGAGGGTCTGGGGTTAGACTTGGCACATGGGAGGACGTTGACAGAGGAAAGGTGAAGTAGATCATTTGAATCTTTTCCTCAAAGTACTTTGACAGGTCAGCACAGAGGGTAGAAGATGGCGTTACTGTACTGTACAGAGCAGTGGAATTAATAAAACTTTGGACAATTTTAAATAATTCTTTGTCGGATTGTTTGATTTGGTTAGAGAAATATTCTCTCATATTACTGAGCTGAAGCCTATGGAATTTTTTCAATGCCTTTGTGTAGAGGCATTTAGCCACTGGATCATAGGATTTTCTCCAGGAACGTTCTAATTTTTTTGCAGAAACTTTTCTTTGTTCGTAATTCTGTGGAGAACCAGGTGGCTGAGGGTTTCCTTCTTGAAGACGTCAGCGACTTAAGTGGGGTGACACTGTCTAAGGTGGAGGTGACCCAGCGATTGAAGCTGGATACATCACTGTCGGATAACCCGTTCACTGGGGGAGAGCATCTTGGAGTGCCGGTCCCATAGCTTCTGGGTGACCCTCCTCCAGTTTCTCCTCCTGTCAGAAATCAACCAGGAGTTAGACCAATTGGATTCAAGCCAGAAACTGAATGATACCAGAAAATGGTTCGTCCAGGTCCGGCGTACTGGTGCCTCCACTTTAAGGTTAGAATTGTTGGAAAAAATAAGGTCAAGCATATGGCCCGCCGTATGCGTAGGGGCGGTCACCCATTGCGTGAGATTTAAACCCTCTAGAGTTTCTACCAGCAATAATGCCTAGGAAAACTTTTCATCATCCACATGGATGTTGAAGTTTCCAGCACAGTTAGATTGATGTACTTCAGAGAGAGTTGAGCGACAATGTCGTGGAGCTGTAACAGGTGGCAGGATGGGCTGTCAGGAGGTCTATATACCAACTTCCTGGCCAGCGAGGAGGAGGAGGGTGAGATTCTGACACAGGTCAGAGCCTCAATGTTCCCAATGTGCTCCATTCTCCTACTGGAGATCTCCCAAACATCCCTCAGGATAACAGCCATTCCCCCTCCTATCTTGTTGCCACCCCAATTGGCACAAGTAATCTAAAAGCCGCCGGGTATTGCCAGCATCAGGTCAGGGTTAGTACCCTCCCTCAGCCATGTTTCTGTTAGAAACATAAGATCCCAGGAGTTTGACTCCAGGGAGAGCCAACAGCCCTCTGCGTGTTTGGGTAAAGATGTACAATTGATCAAACAGGCCTTGATATTAATGCTATTGGCCAAGGGCGGCATCAGAAGGGGCTTCGATGTGGTCATACTGCCACTCGCCCTACCTCCGCTAACCACCGGCTTAAAGAGGCATGTGTTGCAGCAATACTCAAAGGCGCCTGTCCCCAGGTCTATCTTGGCCTTACCCGGAGAGGCCGCTTCGTCCATGCTTAGAAGCTGATCTCCAGACCAGGCAATATGGGTCAAGGTAGAAAATCGGGCAGCATGGCTGGTGCTGGCCACGGACGGGCGCAGACAGGCTTGCCTTTGGGGCAGCTGCATCGCGTCGCAACTCCCATTAAATAGGGGGTTGGGTCAGGTCGGCCAGTTGACAACTAGACCCTGCCCCTCAAAATGCTGCCCAACAATGTCCCCAAAGGGACATGGGAAGTGAGGTGATGGTCCGGAGGAGTGTGGGAGGCTGTTTCAGGTCTTTGCTGCAATGTGGGACGAGGGTCCTCCACTTCTGCTTGGGTGGATGCAGGGAGTATGGGTAAGTAAAAGGGAGGCAGAGCGTAGTCTTCTCGATGGTTGGTGGAAGTTCAGGCAGTGGTTAATGTATATTGGTCCTTGGTTTTGTAGAGCCTTGTGTGCGTGGATCAGCAGCTTGAATTGTCATCTCTTCCGTACAGGGAACCAGTAGAGTTGCCTGAGGTGGTTTGTGATGTGGGTTTGTCGGGAAAGGCAGAGGACGCGTCTGGCTGTGGCATTCGGTTTGGTTTGAAGTCTCTGTAGGAGGTGTGCGACAATGTAGAGGGTGTTGCCATAGTCAGTCGGCTGGTGATGAGGGCCTGTGTCACGGTGCATCTTGCGTGTAGGAGTAGCCACTTGAACATCTTCTGTATATGCATAGAGTGTGGAAGCAGGCAGAGGAGGTGGCGTTGATCTGTGATTTCATGGTGAGATTGTTGATGATTCCAAGGTTTCTGGCGTGGTCAGAAGCAGTATCCTATGTCTGATGGCCACTAGGGGTGGGTGGAATTTACGTAATCGCGTTACGCAAATCTCTGCGAAAGCGCCAAAAATCTCTGCAAACACGTGAAAATATCGCAAAGACGTGGAAGTGCTTGCCCCGCCTGTTCGCGATGTTTTTTGCGTGATCGCTTTGGAAATGTGTCGCCAACTTGCCCATGCGATCGCTAATGGGCGTGGCCATCTTGTTTTCACTTGTCCCGCCTGCTCGCAATGCTTATTTCCTGTTCCGTGTCGTGCATTGCAAGCTCCCGCCCGTTTGCGATAATTATTTCCTGTTCGGGAACGCGTATTACGTGTTTGTAACACTTTTTGTGTGCTCGGGGTGGGAAATATTGCGCGAACTTGCCCATGCGGGCGCAATGGGCGCAGCCATTTTGTTTTTCACTCTATTGCTATGGTTCTGGGGCCTGCTTTTTAATCCTCCCTCTATCTTTTCAATCCGTTGTTTCAGGAAACTTTTTTTTAATCTTTTTTATTTATTATCTATCTCTCTATTTTCCTGATTCTCTATTTTTTGTTTTTGTCTACTTTTTGTGTGTTTTTAACTACTTTTTCACTCTCTTCCTATTACCTGCTTTTTTAATTTCTTTTACTTACTTTTTTAATTTTTACCTTTTCTTTTCCGCCCCGCCTACCCAGAATCATGGCAAAGGGCCACAGGACTCGTCGTTGCCAGAGCCGCGACCGCCTTCCTTGCGGAAGGCGGCGCCCACAAGGGGTGCAGGCACGGGCCTTATTTGGGAAGGCGGAGGTTGCCGCACTGGTTTTTTTTGTGCAGCTCCACCTCCCCTTAACCCTGGCAGCAGGTGGCAGACCTGGGTCCGGGTACGGGCTCCGGGAGCATCAGCGTTGGAGAAAGGTGCGCCGGGTAGTGTTTCGCTGCTCTGGTGTCCGGCGCACCCATAACCAGTTGACGTACCGGTGGTCCGATATCCTGGACCAGGAGCAGGACCTGCTGGACCTGCTAGGAGTGGAGGTCCCGGGGCTTGGTGAGTAGCTATTTAATTATTACTACTTTGTGTCTGTTCTTCTGTTCTGTGTTATATATTGCGAATATATTTTTTTTCTGACCAGCTAGAATGCTGCTGCTTACTTTGCAGGTAAATTACGTTTAAAAGTCTTCTGTGATTGTTATGACACAGGTGCTCTGCGCTACTAATCTTACTTGTTTGCAAGTTTGCGCTCGCTTAGCGTGATTATGTAAGAGTTCCTTTTAGAGAACTTAAGTTAGGTAATGCTAGAGAGACTCTAGTCCTTCCTTTGTCCTGTCACTAAGAGATAGTGGTGGATTGATACTTAGGTTTAGTTACTTATTAGTATGAGTTGGTAAAATACTACTACTGTTGTAGGGATTCAGCACATACAGAACTTTGCACAAGAAAATAGGACGTTGGTGATGGGAGGTTGGACCTTCCTCATACCTCAATCAGAACCCACCACAAACCCCTACCCTACTAGTTATAGTAGTGTCTCATTACTATTAGCTCTCCAACCCCCCCCAAGATACCCAATGAGTAGACAACTCAGAACATAACACTCCCGACCTCTCAGTTGCGGAAGCATTGCACATGCTCACCCTTCCTTTCGCTCACTCGCTCGTGTAAGTCCACACCAAATACCACTGAGTCTATGTAAATTCTAAAGGTTTATTTTCAAGTGACACGCTCTGTACGTTGTTCTATAATGCAGCACCAACAGCAAAATGCATAAGATTAAAATAATGAACATTGTTGCACTTAGTTACACTTACAACAACTACAAGTCCATAGAACGAAGACAAAATGCTAAATCATGATAATTGAACAGTGGTGGAAGCACCACCATCCCCTTGGTAGGAACATAGTTTATATAAAATTATAAATGAAGATCTCTGAGTGAATTCTGGGGACCCCTCACCTTAGAAGAACCTAGTACTGGTTACATCATAAGCTCTGCAAAGCTCTGGTTCGTAGAATGGAATCCTCCGTCTGTGTGAGAAAAATGGTGCGCTTTAGTATATTGAAAGCATTTCTCAGTCGTGCCAAAAAGTGTAGCATTTTTATGGATAATCAATATGGACTAACACCAGAACTCCATAACAAAGTGGCTTGTTTTGTTCGACCTTGTATGCAGCGCTTAGTAGCAGAATGAGCTCATGTGGGCTCAAAGTTATAAAAACAATGGGGTGACCCTGTGTCCCTCAGAACCTGGGTATAAACGATAAGAAAGACAATGGTTCTGTCGGATATAACCAAACAATCACTTTGTTTTCAATAATTAATGAATCAAAAAGATTTTTTTAAGAATAATTGCATTCAAAGGACCACATAAAGCAAACAACAAAAATACGGCACAAATCACAAAGACCTTCGATTGGCAGGGTGGTAAAATGTTCTTTTATATATAAATTGCTTCATTTATATAAACACCCATAACAGTCTTCTTGCAAATTATGGCTGCCAAAGTTATAAACATTGAGGTGAATTGGTGAATAAGTGACAAAGTGATCAAAGTGACAGAATTGATGTGCAATATATACAAAGTGAATACAAAAAAAAAAATTTTTATGTACAAGATAAAAGTCGGCCAGTATTTGAAAGAATACAATGACGCCGTTTCCCGGGGATTTCTGATTCTATGGGAAAGCGAGTCTTGGACTGGTCGTAGGTACTGTCGACGTTTCGACCCTGTATGTGCGATCTTATATCGTCACCTGGGTCTTCATCAGGACTTAAATATTAGCAATGGAAACCTAGCCAAAAGGTCTAGGATGACCCAATATTCAAATTGTGTAGATCCGGTATATTCATCCAGCGGGGTATCTGAGAACTCACTTATGAGCGAGAATGTTTGACGGTACGTAAACCGATGATTCGGTTGGGAGCAGGAGCAGTTGAAAGACTCTGACTGCGTTTTGGAGGAGAGTCGCAGACTTCTGTCTCCAGGGCGGTGCTAGTTCCCGCGTCTCTGTCCACCTTTCGTTGCTGGTTCTATTTTCAAATAAATTTGCAGTCTGCATCAGTCAAATCTTAAAAGAAAGCCCTGAAGAAGTCTCCTTGTAAGAGACGAAACGCGTCGGCTAAGATCCTTCATGTCAAATGTGAATATGACTCTTCATTTCCTTGTGACTGCACAATAAAAAAAGAGCATCTTCTCAAGAAAATGACTGACGTCTTGAACATTTCTTTGAACACTTATTGACTATCTTTGAACGGTGCTGAACCTTTTTGAATTATATATATATATATATATATATATATATATATATATATATATATATATATATATATATATATATATATATATATATATATATATATATATATATATATATATATATATAGATGTATGTATTCCGGGTCTGGTGGCTCAGTAGACGAAGGCGTCCGCTGCAGGGGCCTGTGTTCAACCTCATGGTCACAGTTTATTTTTTTTGCTGTAGCCCTGCCCCCCTCCCCCACTGCCCCTGCCCCCACCAGTGCCCGCCCTCTGCCACAAACCACACTGTAAATTTGGCCTCCGAGAGAAAGTTTGTGAGTACCCATGATATAACACTACTAGTGTCTACTCTACTACCTGATTTATAGTAGTGATGTATGTTGTATATGTATGTATTAGAACTATTTTTTCATTCTTGCTAGTGAAGAATAGGGGGAGTTGTATATGACATCTAAAAAATGTGTACTGTTTTTTCTAGGCGTACTACCGACCACCAGTGCCGGGGCCAGCGGCGAAGGCGACATGGCTGCTGAGGGAGAAAATGCAGTTGTAGGAGGAGCTGCAAGCGGTGAGCCAGCATCAGTGGCAGGCGGTGGTAAGTTATATTACTAATCCTTACTTATTGACATTACACTCACTGCAAGGGTGTACTGTATACTGTACTGTTGAGACTTACCAAGTAAGAAGTTGTTGTGAACGGTTGAAGACACCCTTTACTTAGCATTAGTAAAAGCATTAGCTGTGGGAGTGTTGAGTAACCAATGGCCTCTTCTATATGACTTCAACTCAGCTGTGAAAGTTTTATGGAGAAGACTAAAACTCAGATCAGATGTCCTTGATGGATGTGTTGAATGAAAAGGGAAAGAAGGGTGGAAGGTAGAAGGAAGAGATTTAATATTTATGACTGGCAGAGAAGGATACGTGGGTTGCATGCATGCATAGGTGGCTGATAGGAATCAGATGCATGGCTGGTTGAATGCTTGGAGCTTCCACAAATGTTAAAGGCCAAGGAAGTGGGAGGATATATACATACCACAAATGTTATGTACTGTGCTTGCTAGTGCTACTATGTGTAAAATTAATTTGACTTACTGCTTTGCTAAGAGTATATTTTACAATAGTCTTGTTTTTTTCTTCTTGATATAGCTACTCCTTCCAAAAGGAAACCGGACAGGAAGGAGTTGGCAGCCAAGGCCCGGTGCCGGAAGCTGGAGGCCATACAAAGGGAATACCGTCGGCTGGTGGTTCTGGCAGAGGAGGAGTAGGCGGCAGCAGCAGCTGCAGCCTCTTCCAATGCCCCGGGCCCAAGCCACCCCCCTCCAGTGTTATGGCACCACCGTCTGGCAGCCGCCCGCCACCCCTCTTTTAATATCACTGCTGCCCCCCCGGTGGATGCAATTGCCACGCGTTGAAGCGCCGCATTGCCCGGCTATAGGAGCAAGTTCGTGTTCTCCAGGAGAGGAGAGCCCGCTGATAAGACCCTGTTAATTGCCCCTTTTTTATTTCTTCTTTTGGTGGGTGGGAATCGGGCGTTGGGGTTGACTTTCTTTGGACAATTGGACATTCATATAGGTTGGACTTTTTCGTTACGGACATTGGTTGGAGTTAGGGGGAGGGGTGGGTCAGGTGTTGTTGTGGGATTTTTTACATAGTTTATTTTTGTTAGGGGATTAAATTATATATTTATACTTTACATACAATGTTGTTAATGTTTTGTGGGTGGAGTTTCTGTTTTACGTCACACTGTTTCCTTGCTGGTGCAGGGCCACAGCCAGTGTTTGATTTAAATAATTGGCGGACTTTGTAAGACACGAACAGATAGATGCGACACCCCCCATTGAGTGACTTGTCCTACTAGTACTGTCAGTCTCTCTTCCTAGTCTATGCATTCTGCAACTGGACTCAAAGGGGTGTGTGAAATTGAATTAATGAAAAAATGTCCATTATTAATTATGCCTCCCCCAAATTTCTCTTACCTTTGCTTGATGATTAACTTAGGCACAGCGATGGCTGCATGGTGATGATGGTTTTCTTTCCTAACATGCCATGGTTGTGGTGGTGGTGGTAGTAGTAGTAGTAGACACTGGCAGTAGCATTTGCAAAAAAGAAAATGAGACCGTCAGTCGCCTGAGAGAGACTGTTGGAGGAGTAGTAGAATGAAGTACAGTACAGAACTTACTGCCAAACAATAATATGTAAAAATACAACAAAACATAATGGTGCTGGGGATAGCCTAGTACATAGAGTTACAAACTCTAGTTCTGTCAAGTCACTTGACTAGGCCTACAGTACACTGGACACAAGCATAACCGTTAGTGTTGTGTAGGAGGATGACAACAAATCCAATCGATGCCGGCAATTAATGCTGATGTATTAGGTTCCTTTGGTAAAAAAATGACCTCACAAATATACTGCTCTTGGGTGGGCAAGCAGAAGAAGGTCCTCGCCCTGCCTTGAAATTGTATTACTGTTGCTTTTGCCACATCCGCCCCAGCAAGCGTGTGATAAATTATTGGTGTACATTTAATTTAGTCACACCTCAATAAGTCACACAGCCCGGGGAAAGAGGGTTAGGGTTTGTTGAATGGTTGGGAAGGGGGATTTGGGGAAAGGTTTGACAGAGAAAAATAGTACGCATGGACAAACAACAAAACACAATCTTTGTAGACTACCATATCCATATCAATCTGTTAAGGGAGAAAAAGGAAATGCATGCATGATGATAAGGAGATCCGGATTACATACAGTTTGTGTTCTGTTGTACCGGGAATACATTTAAAGATAGCAAAGAAAATTAAAAAATATCTGTAGGGATGAATTATATAATAACAACAACATACTGTAGTAATGATTGAAGACAAAAAAATGAATCAAATTATTTAAAAGATGATGAAAGTTGATACTTTTACTGTGTTATCCTGATGAAAATAGGGAGTTGCATCTCGGCATTCCTCTTGGTCCTCCCTTCCATGGATGCTCCGTCCCTCAATCTTGGGTGACGCCACTGCCTGCCTGGCAGATGTAGATTCATTGGTAAGATAAGTGTGCATTGTTTGCCCAAGTATAGCACATGGTAAGGGCCGGCCTGTAATTTTAGATGGAAAAACAAAAGGGATATTGAAAAGCCAAGTCGAAAAAAAATGCACAAGTTATGGTGTAGTGCAACAAGAACACTTTCAGAGGCGGCATGAATGCAGCATGTCTACTCTAGTCTGTTTCCAGCATTAACCTACAACAACCGGACAGAGCAGGCCCACGTTGACGGCATCCTTTGCACATCCTCCATTTAGCGTACATTTTTTGAAAGAGTTGGACAAAGCACATATCCAGCACCATAGCATTTTACAATTTAAGTGACTAAATCAATGCACCGCAGTCATACCACACTACACGCGACTCCACCGCTACACAGACATTTAGGTCTGCTGTGGTTCTTGTTGACTTGTTTACCTTTTATGCCACTCATGAAACGCCCTGACTTATTCCATCAATTATCTCTGATCCTAGTGAGTGACTGCGAAGATACTATGTCACTGTGGTCATCATGATGGTGTTGTTCAACTCAGACTGCAGTGTACCGAGTGAGTCCAGATTCCATATTAAAAAATGCAATGGATTGGCCTGCAGTAGAAGTACAATTTTGTTATTAAACGACAACAGTGGAAATATTGACTTGAGTCACTGTTAGTGTATAGATTAAATACTAGTACAATTTGACTTCACTTCATGCACAACAACAACACAAACACCAATCATTCAGAGTCGGGTGTCCAATGCATGCCATTCATTACCTGTTCCTTCTCATCTTAAGTGAAGGGGCAGTCTCTCTCTCCATTATCATCATGGTGTTGTCCAACTCAGTGTACAGTGTACAGATTGAGTCCTCTTTCTATATTCAAAATTCAATGTATCGGCCTGCAGTAGAAGTACAAATTTGTTATTAAAAATACAAGAAGGGAAAAATTGCCTTGAATTACTTTTAGTGTGTAGATTACATGTAGTACACAATGAATTAACTTCATGCACAACAAACCACAACAACACAAATCACTCGGTCAACGTCCAATGCATGGCATCATTCTTTACCGGTTCCATCTCATCTTCAGTTAAAGGGCAATCTCTCTCGGCTCAGAAAGGAGGATAGCTATAGTTGTCATCATCATGTTCCGCTTCTTTTGGAGGGACTCAACGAGGAAAGATTTTATTTTTTCTTCTATTTTGCATCATCCAATCATCATCTGGCTTGAGGGCAATGGATTTAGGGAGATTCAGGAGGATGGAGGAGCATGATTCGGAGGAGTGGACTGTGAAATGCAGACAGCTGAAACTCGTATATGGCAATAAAAAGACTAGAAGACGGTGGTGATGGATTTGTTGTGATTTGAAGTGTCTAACACACAAATGAAACAAAACAAGGGAGGAAGACAGTAAGAAGTGCAAGCCTAATTGTCAGGGAAGTATAGCTCGTCCTCAAACTCTGGGGGTTCAAACCAAAGTAGGTAATCCTCATCTAACACACTACTTCTGTCACCTGAGCCGCTGTCCTCATCTTCCTCCCTTGATTCATGTATTGTGTAATTCGGTGGTGTAAAGTGCTGATTCATTTTGATCATGGTTAACCTCTCCACGTTTTTGGGCGAGAGACTGGTCCTTCTCACTGTTACAATGGAATCAGCAGCACTGAAAACAAGTTCAGAAGAGACACTTGCGAAAGGGCAAGCCAGATAGTTTATCGCCAGCCTGCTGAGCAGTGGCCATTGGCCCCTTTTCCCATACCAATAACCAATACTGCAATGGGTTTTGATCAATGTACACCTCTGTTGGGTTGTCCAGATAGGCCCAGACCATCCGCTCAATGTTCAGGGGTGCTACACTTTGTTCGGGCTCTTTTGTCTGCATCAGCACTGGACCTACCAAGTCCTTGCTGTAAATACCAATCCCTTAATGATTTTACTGGGGCTAATGATCCGGTTCTTGCTGTTGTCGATAGTGTTGGTGAGTGTTCTGAGCCAAACGCACTGCCCTCAGGCTCCGAAGTTGAACTTTACGCCGGATGCCCTGCTGCAGTACTTGTTGTGGGTTTATCTAGCTGGCTTTTAATTAGCAGCCGTTCATTTTCCAACTTACTAGCTGACTCAGCTATCCAAGTTTTGTACCGGGTAACATCCATTTCTGAAAAAGGAATTAATGTCTTACTTTTCAGTGCCGATTTTGACCGTGGATCCAGAATTGTGGCACAAATGTAATGATCTTGTGACAAAATCTTATTTTGCACCCTTGTATTGTTCGCTCACAATTCTCACAATTCTCACAGACTGAAACACTGCACTAGCACTAGCACTGAGAAACATTAGGTTTGCCAGGCACACTGCAAGGATTGCTCCGCATGTTTTAATTTAACAAAACTTCCTTCCTTTTAACCAGGTGAGATGCTGCCATTTCCATGTAATGCTTTATATGCTAGACATAGGAACTTAAAGTCTATTCTTTTCTTCATGGGGAGCCAGTGGAGTTTTTTTCAGGCCTTCTGATATGGACTGGAGTTTGGGGATGTTCAATATTGTTCTGGCAGCGGCATTTTGTGTGCGCTGAAGCTTGGCCATGTGCTGTTTTAGGAGGCCTAAGTATAGGGCATTTCCGTAGTCTAGTTTGGCCAAGGCTAGAACTGTAACTAGAGTTTTTACTGCTTCCGGGGGGATGAAAGTGCGTATTTTGCGGATAGATTTTAAAATCAGAAATATCATCGATAGGACTTTCTTGACCTGGTGTTGAAAGGACAGTTTGTCATCAAAGATGATGCCCAAGTTCCTCACTTTTTGAACTGGGGTGGGGTACACACCCATACTAGGGGGCCACCAGTTCTGTGACCAGAAAGAGGTATCTGATCCCAGTAGGAGGACCTCTGTTTTGGTACCGTTAAGCTTCAAACAGTTCGACCCCATCCATTGATTGATGTGGTACATACATTTTTTAAAGCTATCAGCTGTATCTTCAGGGCTGCTTGAAATAGACACCATGATTTGGGTGTCATCCGCGTAAGATATTATTGTGAAGCCATATTGCCTGATGATGTTGGCTGGAGGAGTCACATTAAGGTTGAACAGGGTGGGGCTCAACGAGGAGCCCTGTGGCACCCCACATGGTAGCGTGAACTGCTCTGAACGGGAGTCACCGACCTGAACATATTGATGTCTGTTGTTCAGATAGGATTTTACCAGTTTTAGAGCAGTATTCTTGACTACTGCCTCTTGGATCCGTTTGATTAGTATATCATGGTTCACGGTGTCGAAAGCCGCCGACAGATCCAACAGGATCAAGGCAGCCTTGACTCCCGTGTCTAGTATGTATTGCCCAGATCTCCCCTGCCGCTATTATCAGGGCAGTTTCTGTGCCGTGCCCTTGTCGAGAACCATACTGGGAGGGATCCAGTAGGTCTGCCGGGGAGATGTAAGTCGTTAGGTTGGGCGTTGAGGATTTTTTCCAATATTTTGGCAGGAAAAGGAATCCTTGCTATAGGTCTGTAATTACTGTGATCGCTGGGATCTAAATTAGTTTTTTTTTTGTAAAGGCAAAATTGACACCGATTTCAAGCGTCTGGAAAGATGCCAGATGTTACAACTTCTTTGTAGAGTGTGCTAAGTTGTTTGCTGATTGTCTGGTGCCATGTGGAATATCATGGGTGGACAAGGGTCCGAGGATGTTCCAGATTTTATGGATTTGATTGCCTGTGTTATTTGTTCAATACTGGGTGGTGCAAAGGAATCTAGGACACTGGTGGGACATGGGATGTTTGTAGCAGGAGTGACTGTCATGCCATCGTCCCAATCTGTAAGGGATTCAAAAATGGTAAGCACTTTGTCCTTAAAATAACCTGCGAGTTGGTTGCAGAATGCTGCACTAGTGTCCTTTCTATGTGGTTCTGGAAGTTTGACAAGTTTCTTCAGTTTGAAAATAGTTCTTTGCTGGAGTTGCCTGCTTGTTGGATTTTATCTGAGAAGTATTTACTTTTTTTGTCCATTATCATCTTTTTATAAGTGCTCAATGATTGGGAATATATTTATTTTTCGGCTGTTGTGTAGTTACTTCTCCAGCGCCGCTCGGCTTTTCTGCAGATCTGCTTCTGTTTGTGCAGGGCATCACAGAACCAGGGTTCAGATTTCTTCGTGCGCTTGCTGGTAACGCTTTTTTCTGGTGCCAACAAGTCTACTGCGGATTTGACCCAGTTGGAGAAACTGTCTGCAGCTAGGTTTGCCTCAGGTTTTAGGTCAGGTTTGGAGGATGCTAGAGTGCATTGCAACTGTTGGGGGCTTATGTGCCTCCAGTTGCGTCTTTTGAGTGTCTTATGGGGAATGTGTGGGTTGGGAATGTGATGTGTGGTGGTTACGGTGAACAGTATGGCTCTGTGATCTGACCAGGGCACTGGCATAACCTCTATTATTTTAAGGTGGGGGTTAGATGTAAATAACCCATCCAAGGTGTGACCGGTGTCATGTGTGGGATGCATGACTTTCCTCTCCAACGAGGCATTGGCCATCATCTATATTAGCGACAAATTGTTGTGGTCTTCTGAGTTTTCGAGGTGATAGTTTAAATCACCTAGTATGCAGTAGTCCTCTGAATCAGCACTGGCTTCTAGTATTGGGCTGATGATTTCTTCAAATTTCCTTTTGCTTTTCCTCTATGGTGGTCTGTAAGATTACTCACACAATGTGGGTAGGGTTTAGTTGGGAGGGTCGTGTGGGTGACTATCATTAGAACACAGGTGACACAGGGTTTTGATGGTAGAAATACTTCTGATAAAATAATTCTGATTTGACAGAAAAGCTTAGCAGGAAGAAAGGAGGGTCGAAATTGCAGACACAACACATATGACTGGGGTAAGCTCTGGATGTAAGGCTAGGCTGCTCACCTATAATGAGAGGGGTGAATGACCACCACAAGGCCCGACTTGTGACTGCATACCTTATTAGGCCTAAGGTGTGTGTTTTCCATTAGTTCCGGAGATGCATGCTTGTTATGTGGGGGTTAATAATTTCTCCAAAATCTGTAGCTCGTACCTCCATTTCTTTTCCTCAGTCGCCACGAAAGTGTCTATATTGGTTAAACAAGGCTTATGGTTTAGGCCTGTTGACACGTTTTGTGATGAAGAGGGCCGGTGTGTGGTTGTACAGGGATTGTTGGGTTGGTACACATTACCTTGATCAGTACATATGGTCCGGACTTCGATGATCCTACTTTTTTTTTTTTTTTACTTAAGTTAGAAACTGGCTTGTGGATGCTCCCTCCGCCCCTCGCTTTGTAATATGTGGAAAATACTTTAATGCTGCAAGCTAATTTGGATAGCACCGGCAGCAGGTCCAGTTGAAGCGCAGGAAGATCTATGCCATAGGATATTATGCACCAGTGCAAACTGCTAGACTTGTACCGTGTTGAATGCCCTAATTCCAGAGTGTAAACATTCCATAGTGCATGGGATATCTTCCAGGATAGTTTTCTGGTTAGAATCTAAAGATGAGATGGGCTGGGTTGAAATTATAACACATTTACCTAGGACCCTGTCCGATCATTGTCCATTTCTGATGGTTTTGACCATTGTCAGCTATCTGGGGATGCATAGAATGTAGCAGCTGCCACCATCTGAGCTGTCAGACCCAGTCTTTGAACAGAAGGTCGCCAAGTGATTTTATTCTACACGTTGAACCAGGGCTCTGTTACCTCTGTGGCTACGCTGTGGGAAGCATTTTAAGAGTGATTAGGGGTGAATACATATCTAAAAGTCACAGGATATTTTAATTGCTGAGAGATACAATGTCACACCTAGAGCAAGTGATATCATTGGTAGAGTGAGAATATGGGAGCTCATGAACCCACTGTGTTGCTTTTAATCCTCTGTGCCCTTGACAGTTACACATTAGGTCTTGTCATTGAGTCAGCTTTCCGCTTTCCTGGGGAGGCATGTTAACGACTCCCAGGAAAGGATACAATAGGGGCCTTTACTGGAAGGAGGTGTTCTCCCTCCTGTAGGAAGTCGATGGATGTTGGCCCAAAAGGCGAGCTTCAAACCAGAAACCACCTTTGAAGGGCAAATGGGAACCACTTGGGAGAGGGGCTGCTGTATTGCCGGGATAGACAGGCTTGCACTAGGGACAGGAAAGGGGGAACCAGTTGCCCAGCCAGTTTTTCAGGGGAATTGTGAGAAGTTGGCCTGGCATATGCTGGTCACTAGTTATAGTGGCCACCTTGCACCAGTCAAATGTGACTCTTATGGTAGATAGGTTTAAGACAACCTTTTAAAGAAAACTATCCTAGTGGTAGCTGTGGAGAGCAGCCTTCAGGTTAAGTCTCTGAGGAATGTAAAGCAGCTTGTTTTACCTTATAATCTCTTGAATTACTACATGAAAGGACACCACACAGGTATATAGATGTATTTATTTCTAGACACACTCTACTAATCTCTTGATGAGATTAGTAGTCAGGAACACATTCAATTATCAATGTTTCACAATAATTTAAGCACAAATATGGCTGGGGCCCTAGGGGCGTACCAGACCATATACTAAAAAAGAGGTTTAGGAAAGTCGACTTGGAGAGGGACAAGGCCTAGGGCCTGTAGAGTCGCTGGGGCTTCACTAATGCAGCAAAAGCAGGCATGTAAAAGACCCACGGGAGACGGGTGCAGTGTGAGAACACCGCCGCGGGTTTCCTATTGATTTCAATGGAGCAAGTCGCGGTTTGATTTTTAAAGTTTAAGGGTACTTCGAGGAAGTCTACAAGCAAGCCACTTACAAGGTAAATAATTCGAGGGCCCACACACACTAGGGCACCGGAGTGCACGAGTTACCTCACCCAGGGAAGCCGGGTGCATAGGTGTCTTTTGGTGTCGGGTCGCGTCGCTGTTTTCTATGGACACCAAAGAAGATTTGCTGCTTGCGAAGACTGAAGAAGTGTCCGGTGGAATCCAAGGGTGGATTCAGGATGAAGATGACCTGAAAGCAGAAGGGACAGTGTTCAGTCACTTGCCAGTGACTCGAGGCCATGAAGATGGATGTCCACGGAAGTTGGGTGATTTCAGGTGATCAAGGGTGTTTTGACTCTTCGCTCATGAGGACCAGGAGGCATCGACGATGACCAGCAGCTGGATTCGGAGTCTCCCACGACATCTGCAGCTTACTGAGGTGTCGGCAGCCGGATTGGAGCCAACAAACCTTGGCAACAGCAAGTCTCATGAAAAGTGAATAAAGTCAGCAGTGCAGACCAGCAAGGTCTGAGGGACTCACCCAGCAAGGGTGAGTGAGGGCAGGCCTGGAGCAACCAGGGGAACCTTTTGGTTTGATAAGAAAGTCTTCGGGGGACCCACAAGCCAACAGGAAAGGGATCGCAAAGACTCCTCATGAGGAAATGCTTCACAGGAGCCCACGGTCACTCAGGACGGGGTAGGCCTCTGATTTTCGCTGCACATCCTGCTGGAGGCTTGGGCCACAAATGGTCCAATGCACAAGTTTGTAGAACATCATGAACGGGTTGCACTCGACAATAGTGCACGGTACCCGTGTATTGCTGTTCCTCATCACTCGTGGGGTCCACTCGTCTCAGCTTTGCTGGGGACTCACAATGGCAGTCGAGAAGTCAGGAAATCCACTTCTGGGGCTGCAGGGACTTCGAACTCTGGCGGTAGCGGGAAGGTTTGCAACCGTTGATTAGAGTTTCTGGTGCCTGCCAAGCAGGGGAGTCACTCCTTGACTCCAAGGGAGATTCTTCTGCCTTTCAAAGGTAGTGGAGCGTCAAAGGGCCAGGATTCTTCTTGTAGAGCGTCGTCCAGGGATATCTGATTTGCAATGGCAAGGTTTCCCTATCTTATACTGAAGGTAGGGGAGGGACTAGCTCTATGACCACTCCGCTGGGAGGGTCAGGGTACGGGGTGGTTTACACCCACTTCCCTTTGTCCAGTTTCGCGCCAGAGCAGGGACATGTAGCCCCTGAACAGGTTTGAGCTGGCATATGCACAGAGGAGCCTACTGCTCCCCCAGTGCAGGACTTCAAAGCACTCTAGAAGTGCACCCACCCAGTCCCAATGCACTAAATCCTGTCTGGAAGGTGGTGACACCTCCCTGTGACAGGATACCTATTGTTGGGCCTCCTCCACTGCGAGTTTCAGTCAGCAGCAGGGGGGCAGCCCAGTGTCTGTGCTGGTGGCATCCATTTTGTGATGCCAGGGCTATTTCAGATTTCTACCGTATTACCACAGTAGGTACATGTCGTCCTCTCTAGAAGGGTGGGATCATACTCCCACACCAGTTACTGGTGTGGGGGTATGATTCCAAGTTGTTTGACACCAAACACAACATGTTTTGATGCAGTCATTCCAAAGTTAGCATTTACCGGTAGGTTATAATGCACTTAAGAGTATATGGTTTAACCGCATTCACAAACCGCCACAGAGAATAGACTCTGCCAGCTGCAGAGGGGTCCTGCTCATGCAGAGGCACCCCCTCACATTGTAAACCAAGCACCCTGCCCTCAGGATTGATAGGGCCTGCCTTAGGGGTGGCTGGTAGGTTTATATGTGTGTGTATGGTGAGTTATAGGGAACCTATACCTCAATGAGGAGTGCTAACACTACCTCACCCAGGCTGCAGTAGCAGGCCTGTGGTGTCAGATTTAGTCTGCTTCCCAGGGGTGGCATAATACATGCTTCAGCCCCTGGTAGGCCGGTGAAGTACCTATGCCCTAGGTATCTAGGGTACCATAAACGAGGGGCTCATAAGGTACCACAGTATCCAATCACTAGTGCATCTAGTATGCACTCCAAGTTGTTTAGAGAGAACAGAGAGACTGGGGCCCTGATTAGCAGGGACCCAGCCAGACTATAGCCAGAAACCAGTGTATACATCAGAAAAAAGTGGGGGCAACCTAAGTGCAGATCCTACTCTCCTACACAACCCCCCCAAACGCAGGGACACTAAACTAACCTTGACCAGCTGAGTCTTCGTGTTCTAAGTGGAAATACGTTGAGAGTCCATCTGCATTGGCATGCTGGGTCCCAGGTCTATGTTCCACTGTATAGTCCATCCCCTGTAGGGAAATGGACCACCTGAGCAGTTTAGGATTTTCACCTTTCATCTGTTTGAGCCATAGGAGGGGCTTGTGGTCAGTCTGAACTAGAAAGCACAGCAAAGGCCTCCCTCTCTATAGCTGACCAACGTTTTTCTCTAGGGGTCAGCCTTCTGCTTATAAAATCTACTGGCTGGTCTTGACCTTCATCATTCAGTTGAGACAGTACAGCTCCCACACCCAGCTCTGAAGCATCTGTTTGGACAATAAACTTCCTGGAGTAGTCTGGACTCTGTAAGATGGGGGCAGTGCACATGGCCTGCTTAAGGTCTTCAAATGCCTTCTGACAGCTAGCTGTCCACGGAACCTTTTTTGGCATTTTCTTAGAGGTCAGATCATTTAAGGGGGCCACTATAGATCCATATCCCTTAACAAACCTCCTATAGTACCCAGTCATGCCTAAAAAGGCTCTAACCTGTGTCTGGGTTGTTGGAGCTACCCATTCCATTATGGTTTGGATTTTGCTCTGCAACGGTTGAACCTGGCCTCCACCTACAAGGTGGCCCAGGTACACAACCTGACTCTGCCCTATCTGGCACTTAGTGGCCTTGATAGTGAGGCCTGATTTTTGCAGGGCCTCCAAAACATTTCTGAGGTGGACCAGGTGATCCTGCCAGTTGGAACTAAAGACAGCAATATCATCTAGATAAGCTGAGCAATAAATTTCCATACCAGTCAGAACTTTATTCACCAACCTCTGAAAAGTGGCAGGTGCATTTTTCAAACCAAAGGGCATCACCACAAAGTGATAGTGCCCACCAGGGGTTGAAAATGCTGTTTTGGCCTTGGCATCATCAGCTAACTTGATTTGCCAGTAGCCAGCTGTTAGGTAAAATGTACTCAGATACTTGGCTGAGGCCAAAGTATCTATCCGTTCAGCTACCCTGGGAATTGGATAGGCATCAGTCCTGGTGACTGCATTGAGGCCTCTGTAGTCAACACGAAACCTCATTACTTTCTTACCGCCCTGGGTATGAGGTTTAGGCACAAGGACTACTGGACTAGCCCAAGGGCTATCTGAAGGCTCAATTGCACCTAGTTCCAACAATTTCTGGACTTCAGTCCTGATACAGTCCCTGACATGGTCAGGTTGCCTGTAGATTTTACTCTTTTACTCTTGACAGGCAGACTGTCTCCAGTGTCCACCTCATGGGTGCACCAGGAAGTCTGACTTGGGGTCAGGCTAAACATATGTCTGAACTGTTGCAGAACTTGTCTGCATTCAGTTTGCTGATGATCAGTAAGGCTGCTTGCCAAAGCAACACCATCAACTGACCCATCATCAGGGTTCTGTGAGAGCAGGTCAGGGAGAGGGTCGCTCTCCTCCTCCTGTTCCTCATCAGTTGCCATGAGCAAGCCCATGCCAGCCCTGTGAACATATAGCTTCAATCTGTTGACATGGAGCACCCTAAGGGGGCTCCTGGGAGTTCCAAGATTCACCAAGTAGGTGTCTTCTCCCTTTTGCTGAACAATGGTATGGGGGCCACTCCACTTGTCTTGGAGAGCTGCTGGGGCCACAGGCTCCAACACCCATTCTTTATGGCCCGGCTGATAAACAGTCAGGACAGCCTTTTGGTCATGCCAAGCTTTTTGTAGTAGTTCTTGGTTAGCCTCAAGGTTTTGGTTGCCTTCTTCATGTATTGGGCCATCCGGGAGCAGAGACCAAGTACATAGTCCATCACATCCTGTTTGGGAGGTTTGAGAGGTAACTCCCATCCCTCCTTCACCAGACATAATGGTCCTCTGACCGGGTGCCCTTACAGAAGTTCAAAAGGGCTGTAGCCAACCCCCTTCTGTAGAACCTCCCTGTATGCAAACAGAAGGCAGGGAAGTAAAAGGTCCCATTTTCGCCTAAGCTTTTCTGGGAGGCATTTAATCATTCCCTTTAGGGTTTTGTTGAACCTTTCAACTAACCCATTGTATTGTGGGTGATAGGGAGTAGTGAACTTGTAGTTTACACCACACTCCTTCCACATTGCTTTTAGATACCCTGACATGAAGTTTGTCTCTCTGTCAGATATAACCTCCTTAGGGAAAAACACTCTGGAGAAAACTCCAATGAGGGCTCTTGCTACCACAGGGGCTGTGGTGGTCCTGAGGGGAATTGCTTCTGGGTACCTGGTGGCATTATCCACTACCACCAGGATAAACCTGTGCCCAGATGCTGTTGGAGGGTCAAGGGGACCAACAATGTCAATCCCTACCCTTTCAAAGGGAACCTCCACCACAGGTAGTGGTATCAGGGTGGCCTTTGTTGTGCCACCTGATTGGCACTGGCTTGGCAAGTGACACAGGAGCGACAAAACTCCTTGGTGTCCTCTGACATGTAAGGCCAATGAAAATGAGGTACAAGCCTGTCCCAGGTCTTGTTTTGGCCCAAGTGTCCTGCCAATGGGATGTCATGTGTTAGGGTCAAAAGGAACCCCCTAAATGTCTGAGGTATTACCAACCTCCTGGTGGCTCCAGGGGTATGATCTCTAGCCTCAGAATATAGGAGCCCCTCATCCCAATAAACGTTATGGGACCCACTAGCACTCCCAGCAGCCTCAGCAGCTGCTTGCTGCCTGAGGGGTTCAAGAGAGGGACATCACTGTTGCTCCTTACTCAGATCTTCCCTGGAAGGTCCTCCTGCCCCCAAGAACTCCACCTGATCAGGCTCAAGTCCCTCTGGGGCAGTTCCTTCTTCAGGATATGCTTCTCCTCCCTCAGGAGGGGAATCTGAGATATGAGACAGAGGGGAAGGCACTGCCTTAACCCTACTGCTCCTCCTCTTGGGAAGCTGCTGGTCCATAGTTTCAGGCTCCAGAGCTGGTTCAGCTTTATGCATTTTGGCCTGTGACCTGGTCACAGCAAATACCTCTGCAGGTATGCCCAACATCTCAGCATGAGTCCATAACTCTACTTCAGACCAGGCTGAAGTTTCCAGATCATTGCTCAATAGACATTCGGCAGGGAGGTCTGCACTGACTACTACCTTTTTGAGGCCAGTTATCCCGCCCCAGGAGAAATTCACAACTGCCAGACTATGGTTGGTCCTGACATTGCTTGCATTGGCAACCTGGTACATTTCACCCAGGAGGATCTGTGCAGGGTCCACTAGATCCTCTGCCACCGTGGTGACACTAGCACCTGTGTCCCTGAATGCCAAAGCCTGTTTGCCATTAATTATAGGCTGCTGTTTGTATTTGCCCAGATTACTGGGGCTCACTAGGAAGGACATATCAAGGTCTCCCTCACAAACCATCAATGCCTGTGTAGGTACTCTGACTAGGCCAGAGTCCCCATCAGAACCCAGGGTCAACCCTACTACACCCTTATTCTGATTACCACCTCCACCAGTAGCTGCACTAGGGGGAACAGTGGCCTTAGGGGCCTGAGTGGTGGTGGTTTGGTCTTTGGACTTGGTACAATCAGAAGTCCAGTGCCCTTTCTGTTTACAGAATTTGCACCAGAGCTTCCTTTGGCCTTTTCCCTTTGTAGACTGTGAATCCCCACCAGATGCAGATTTTTGGGGCCCTTGTGAAGACTTCTGGTCTTTTGACTTATCCCCACCTTTCTCTGAGCCTTTAGGATCCTGCTTCTTAGTGTCACCCCCTTGGTTCTGGGTTTTCTGCCTCACCCTGGTTCTGACCCATTTGTCTGCCTTCTTTCCCAATTCTTGGGGAGAGGTCAGATCAGAGTCCCCCAGGTACTGATGCAACAACTGGTTTTGGCAATTATTAAGGATCTGTTCTCTCATGATAAGATTATACAATCCCTTAAAAACAGTAACTCTACTACCAACCAGCCAACCCTCCAGAGCCTTTGTTGCACAATCAACACAGTCAGTCCAATCCTGAGTCTGTGCTTTCTGGGTGTCTCTGAACTTCAACCTGTACTGTTCAGTGTGTTAAGCCAAACCCATCTATTAATGCACTCTTCAGGGCTTCATAGTCATTGGCATCCTCTTCTCTAACAGTGAAGAGCTTGTCTCTACCTTTATCAGAAAAGGAGAGCCACACGATTGCTGCCCACTGCTTCTGGGGGACCTGTTGAACTTTACAGGCCCTCCCCATAGCAGTTATCCATCTGTGGCTATCTTCCCCACTCTGGAAGGGAGGAACAACCTTGGACAGGTTCCTATGGTCTGGAGTATATTCTCTACCTCTAGGGACACTGTTGCTGCCACCAGGTGGTTCTAACCCCTCTTTTCTAGAAGCTCTCTGGAGCTCAAAGGCTTCTATATCTAATGCCAATTGCTTGGTTCTGAGGGCAAGCCTAGCTTTTTCATACTGGAGCATCTTGTACCTTCTTTCAGAGGAGGTCTCTCTATTAAAGTATGAGTTCTTCTGCTGGACAGATTCTCTGCCAGACTGATATGAGTGGTCAGATTCCCTTGAAGGGGACCAAGGCCTCTCTTCCACTCTGTCAGTTCTCTTAGGGAGAATTCTTCTGTGCTGTTCAGACCCATGTGGGTCTGGCCCTTCAATCACAGAGTCCAGGTCATCTTGATTTTCATCATCTGACCCAGAGACTATGGCTGACCCACCCCTTGATTCAGACCCCTTAGCTCCTAGAGCTACCCTAAGGTCAGGTGGTCAACAGATCTATCAAGTGAAGTGTGGAGGGACTCTGTCCTAGCTTCTGGTGTCTTGCAACACACATGGCCTTCAAGTCAAAGAAGGTCATGTCATTATACTGAGGCTGGGTGGACCCACTGGCTCCATCCCTTGAGGACATTCTAGTGTTGTGCAGTGTTGTACTACCTACACTAGTTTGTGGCCTACTGATCCTAGCTTGAGCTGTAGCAAGGGTATGCTATCCCTTCACAAACAGCTCTAAATTCAGTAGAACTTATTGATACTAAGCTTGACTTTTATATGTACCTTGAGTACCTTTAGCGGTTTTCAGTTAGTAATTCAAATTGAGATTTTCTGGTAAAACAATGGCAAGCTGGAATCCCACACGCTGCCCATCAATGTGAGAAGTTGGCCTGGCATATGCTGGTCACTAGTTATAGTGGCCACCTTGCACCAGTCCAATTCGACTCTTATGGTAGATAGGTTTAAGACAACCTTTTAAAGAAAGCTATCCTAGTGGTAGCTGTGGAGAGCAGCCTTCAGGCTACGTCTCTGAGGAATGGAAAGCAGCTTGTTTTACCTTATAATCTCTTGAATTACTAAATGAAAGGACACCACACAGGTATATATATCAAATATATACGTATTTATTTCTAGACACACTCTACTAATCTCTTTATGAGATGAGAAGTCAGGAACACATTCAATTATCAACGTTTCACAATAAGTTAAGCACAAATATGGCTGGGGCCCTAGGGGCATACCAGACCATATACTAAAAAAGAGGTTTAGGAAAGTCGACTTGCAGAATGACTAGGCCTAGGGCCTGTGGAATCGCTGGGGCGTCACTAATGCAGCAAAAGCAGGTAAGTAAAAGACCCACGGGAGACGCGTGCAGTGTGAAAACACAGCCGCGGGTTCCCTATTGATTTCAATGGAGCAAGTCGCGGTTTGATTTTTAAAGTTTAAGGGTACTTCGAGGAAGTCTACAAGCAAGCCACTTACAAGGTAAGTAATTCGAGGGCCAACACACACTAGGGCACCGGATTGCATGAGTTACCTCACCCAGGGAAGCCGGGTGCATAGGTGTCTTTTGGTGTCGGGTCGCGTCGCTGTTTTCTATGGAGACCAAAGAAGATTTGCTACTTGCGAAGACTCAATATGTGGCCGGTGTAATCCAAGGGTAGATTCAGGATGAAGATGACCTGAAAGCAGGAGGGACAGTGTTCATAGTCACTTGCCAGTGACCCCGGGCCAGGAAGATGGATGCCCACGGAAGTCGGGTGATTTCAGGTGATCAAGGGTGTTTTGACTCTTTGCTCACGAGGACCAGGAAGCATCGACGATGACCAGCAGCTGGATTCGGAGTGCCCCACAAAGTCTGCAGCTTATTGAGGTGTCGGCATCCGGATTGGAGCCAACAAGCCTTGGCAACAGCAAGTCTCGTGGATAGTGAATAAAGTCAGCGGTGCAGACCAGCAATTTCTGAGGGACTCACCCAGTGAGGATGAGTGAGGACAGGCCTGGAGCAACAAGAGGAGCCCTTTGGTTTGATAAGAAAGTCTTCGGGGGACTCACAAGCCAACGGGCAAGTGATCGCAAAGATGCCTCATGAGGAAATGCTTCACAGGAGCCCACGGTCACTCGGGATGGGGTAGGCCTCTGATTTTCGCTGTCAAACCTGCTGGAGGTTTGGGCCACAAATGGTCCAATGCACAAGTTCGTAGAACGTCATGAAGGGGCTGCACTTGGAAATAGTGCACGGTACACGGGTATTGCTGTTCCTCGTCACTCGTGGGGTCCACTCGCCTCAGCTCTGCTGGGGACTCACAATGGCCGTCGAGAAGTCAGGAAATCTACTTCTGGGGCTGCAGGGACTTCGAACTCTGGCGGGAGCGGGAACGTTTGCGACCGTTGATTAGAGTTTCTGGTGCCTGCCAAGCAAGGGAGTCACTCCTTGACTCCAAGGGAGATTCTTCTGTCTTCCAAAGGTAGTGGAACATCGAAGGGCCAGGATTCTTCTTGTAGAGCGTCGTTCAGGGATATCTAGTTTGCAATGGCAAGGTTTCCCTATCTTATACTGAAGGTAGGGGAGGGACTAGCTCTATGACCACTCCTCTGGGAGGGTCAAGGTAGGGGGTGGTTACACCCACTTCCCTTTGTCCAGTTTCGTGCCAGAGCAGGGACAGGTAGCCCCTGAACCGGTTTGAGCTGGCATATACACAGAGGAGCCCACTGCTCCCCCAGTGCAGGACTTCAAAGCACTCTAGAAGTGCACCCACCCAGCCCCAATACACTAAATCCTGTCTGGAAGGTGGTGACACCTCCCTGTGACAGGATGCCTATTGTTGGGCCTCCTCCACTGCAAGTTTCAGTCAGCAGCAGGTGGGCAGCCCAGTGTCTGTGCTGGTGGCATCCATTTTGTGATGCCAGGGCTCTTTCAGATTTCTACTGTGTTACCACAGTAGGTACATGTCGTCCCCTCTAGAAGGGTGGGATCCTACTCCCATACCAGTTACTGGTGTGGGGGTATGATTCCAAGTTGTTTGACACCAAACACGAAATGCAGTCATTCCAAAGTTAACATTTACCGGTAGGTTATAATGCGCTTAAGAGTATATAGTTTAACCGCAGTCACAAACAGCCACAGAGAATAGACTCTGCCAGCTGCAGAGGGGTCCTGCTCATGCAGAGGCACCCCCTCACATTGTAAACCAAGCACCCTGCCCTCAGGATTGATAGAGCCTGCCTTAGGGGTGGCTGATAGGTTTATATGTGTGTGTATGGTGAGATATAGGGAACCTATACCTCAGTGAGGAGTGCTAACACTACCTCACCCAGGCTGCAGTAGCAGGCCTGTGGTGTCAGATTTAGTCTGCTTCCCAGGGGTGGCATAATACATGCTTCAGCCCCTGGTAGGCCTGTGAAGTACCTATGCCCTAGGTACCTAGGGTACCATATACTAGGGGCTCATAAGGTACCACAGTATCCAATCACTAGTGCATCTAGTATGCACTCCAAGTTGTTTAGAGAGAACAGAGAGACTGGGGCCCTGATTAGCGGGGACCCAGCCAGACTATAGCCAGAAACCAGTGTATACATCAGAAAAAAAGTGGGGGCAACATAAGTGCAGATCCTGCTCTCCTACAGGAATGTAGCTCCCTTGGTAGCCACACCTCTGAGTTGGGCTAAGGAGTTTTCTGCCGTATTGGGAGTGGATAGAATGGTGCAGCCTAAGGCAGCCTGCTGTCTCCTGCTTGTGGAGAGGTTGTTTTCCGGGCCCAGCCGAGACAAGAGACTTGAAGGAGCAGCTGGCACACCTCCTGTTCGCAGCATAGTGACACAACAGTTAAAGAAGTCTGCTAAGGGCGAGGGATAGCCCAGATCCCCTGATCGCTGTTCTTCATCGCTGTGCAGGACCAAGGACCAGGACCTGGCTGTCAGAAGTTGCATCTGAGTCTGCTGGACCTGGGAAGGTTGGTGGAGAAGCTACAGCCCAGGGAAGGATTTGGCTGTGACAGTGACACAGGACAGTAGGCAGTTCAGTGGAAACTGGACTTCTGCCAGGGCCGAGAAGACCTCAAGGGACATTGACCCGTGCAGCCAGGATCACCTCACCAAACCTGCAGACCAGGGAGCAGCTGCAGGAAGACCTCCTTCAACCACATTGTATCCACACCACCCTTGAGCATTTTCAGCATGCTGTATCCTTCGCATCAGAACCACTGCCTTAGGAATCCATCGCAACGAGGTTAAAGTGCCTGGGACTGTCGGAAGACTGCTTCTCCTGTGGAGGGAACGGTTTCTGAGTGCCTTGCGGGCCCCCTATCTGGCTCCCTGCTGAAATTGGTTGCACAAAGTAACTCTAACTGACCGCATTACAACTAGTTCAACTTTTTGGTGAAAATAATTCTAAGTGCCAAATTCGTTAAATTTGCCCTTGCTTATTTGCGGTTAAGTTAAATGTTCTGATTTACTATACCTTGTAAATTCCAGATCCCTCCAGTGGATCATTTTCATTGTGGTTTCTAGAAATATATAAAATCTGCTTTATTTTTATAAATTGGTATCTGATTTATTGTGTCTAAGTTATTTCTTCATCAATTGTTTTAGTGGTTTCTTAAATGCTTCACACTTGTACCTTTGTGTAAGCCTTGCTGTTAAAAGTCACAGCCACCCAGGGTTGAGCTAACGTTTAACAAACTAAACCTACTGATCCTAAAAGGGTTGGTAGGTGTATTACATGGTGAGGTCACAGTCGCACAACCATACCATAGAATATACCCCATTTCCTCACAACCACACACCAATATTCTTTTACAACCTTCGCTCACAGAATTCCAAACACCTGCTCAGACATACAGGGAAAGGGAGCACAGGATACAAGACATTTCACACACCGGTTCAGACATACTTGGTATGGGCACATAGGTTGCGCCACACATTCCAAACACTGGCTCAGACATACAGTGAATGCGAGCACAGGATACGTCACAAATTCTATATACCAGCGGAGACGTACAGGGAATGTAAGCACAGGATGCAACACACATTCCAGACACCAGCTCAGACATACAGGGAATGGGAGCACAGGATACGACACACATTCCAGACACCGGCTCAGACATACAGGGAATGCGAGCATAGGATACGACACACATTCCAGACACCAGCTCAGGCATACAGGGAATGGGAGCACACATGATGCAACACACATTCCAGACACCAGCTCAGACATACAGGGAATGGGAGCACACAGGATGCAACACACATTCCAAACACCACTTCGGACATGTAGGAAATGGGAGCACAGGATTCGACCCACATTCCAGACCACAGCTCAGACACACAGGATATGATACACATTCCAGACACCAGCTGAGACATACATAGAATGGGACAACAGGATACGACACACATTCTAGAAAACAGCTTAGACCTACACGGAATGTGAGCACAGGATACAACACACATTCCAGACACCAGCTCAGACATACAGGGAATAGTGCACAGGATACGACACATATTCATGACCCCGGATAAGACATACAGAGAATAGGAGCATACAGGATACGACACACATTCCAGACACTGGCTCAGCCATACAGGAAATGGGAGCACAGGATACAACAGGCCTCTCTTCATTACTAACCAAACAAAAACAGCTATTCCATTGCATGTAAGCAACTGGAATGATCATTTACAACCACTCCATCTCCAACTTGTCTCATTTACACATTCACCCAACACCAATCTCTAAAACTCTGCAGTACCGATGAAGACACACAATAACAATGTAGAAGCTGGAATAAAAATAGGCCAAGACTTTATCAAGAACTTTTATATACGTGTACACAGGGACCATAGGCTATGCAACCCAGTTTCCAGTTTGCAGAAGTCCAGTGCGGTCTTTTATTGTTGTAAACCACAAAGGGCATTTTAATATACATCCAATGAACATACAGTCATAAGGAGCATTTCTACATATCATGCACAATTGCATCTTATGCTGTTGATCAGGAGAATAGTTCAGCATGATTATCAAGAACATAACCAATCAGAGAAAGGCAATGGGTTGTGCCACCAGCATGCTACAAGATGGTGGCCTTCGTTATTTCCACATGCTCAATGATTCAGACATGTACTTTCCAAAGTATTTTAAAAATAGCATATTGTGCCACATTCTTTTATCCAATCAGGGAGGAATGTTAAACATAGTCTATCTATGGTGCGACACTGATAGCTGGTGCTAGGCTGTCTAAATGCTGTGTGTCATAAGTTTCATTTTCCGAACTAGCCTTGCGTAAAAGCTGTTAATAACAAAAGGGTACATGGGTTCCCTGAAGGTCACTTGCCTTTTGCACACATTCTGCATGCCCTGCCATCATTGAGTATCACGGATCAAGTCATTAGCAAAATGGACTCCTAACCAAATCAAAATGGATTCCAGAGCAACAAATGACATTTGTATAAAATGTGTGTCAGACTAAGACATGGTGCTCAACACACCTCATACCAAACAAGACAACTAGGTTGTTACTACCTGGCAGGTCCAGTTAGGGCTCCAACCCTCACCAACTGTGCCTATCCCCCCATCTGCCACTGCAGACCACACACCAACATTCCACTACGTCACTCAGTCTCAGTATTCCACTCTTAGCTTTCCAGACACCAGTTCAGACACACAGGGAAAGGCATCACACCGGATACTACAGTCTCCTAACCCAAGATACAGGGGTGGAAGCAATACACTTCTACTGTCTGGGAACAGAGACGTCACAATTCCATCTTGTGCAAGACCAGGAGCATTCAAGACGGGTACCACTGCCCTCCATTTCTCTGGCTCACTCACGCACAGCATTCATGTGCTACACTGTCCACATATACAGCACATTTAATACACTCACAATGTTAGCATGAAGGACTGGGTAACCACAAAGAAGAGGAACTTTACATGGGTGAGCTAATAGGCCTTGGAAGGCAATTTGCCTTTATTGCATGATCACTCCGGATTTGTTTTTACCTTTTGCCGAACTCTATATATTTGTTTGATTTAGAACTCTGTGCACAATACCCTTGTAACCAGTATGCTCCCCTTTAACCCTGGTTAAATTGGCTTATTCCCAATTGGCACATTTAACTTGCCTGTAAGTCACTAGTGTATGATGTAGAAAATTGCACTTGGGCCTGGAAAGTAAGTGGCATATGTGGACTGGAGCACCCATTGTGCCATCTACTAACATGGCAGTGAACATCGCTACAGGCCTACGCCATGTAACCTGACTGCCGCAGTGTAAACCTGCAGTGCCACCTGGACCTATTGACTTGACAGCTTAGTGTCAAATCCTGCTTGGCAGGTCTGTTGTACTATGAGTAACACTCGGAGTGCACTTCAAAGTGAGAGAAGTGAATGCCAAGACAATTTTTGTGGAGCCTCTGCTTTGGTTGCCAAAACCCCCTGATTTTTGTACTACCAGGCTTCTGTCTCTAGGTTTGTTGTGGGTACAGTGCCTGCTTTAAACTGGATTTTAGTGTTTACATGTGGGAAGACACTAGAATTACTACAGTAAAGTCCTTAGTCACACCCCAGCCTCACGACACTGGTGTGGCTGAAGACTTTTGGCGTCTTGAAAATACTTTGACACATGGCAATTTGTGCCGGTCTTCAGTGCGCTAACATGAAAACCTTAAAAAGTGGGTACAGTTGGCCCGGGAATGATTTCAAAGGAAATAAAAATAACATTTTAGTTTTCTTTTTCTTCGTTTATTCTAAATCTCAATTACACCCCAACAGATTGTGGACGCTGCAATTATCTTTAAGGTTGTGCCCCTGTGGAAAGTGGACTATTGTTTTACTACAGCACAGCAAAATCCAGATTCAGCAGCAACCACAGCACCGAGATCGCCCTCCTAGCTTCCACGGACGACATCCGCACCCTCTTTGACCAGGGCCACACACTGCCCTCATCCTACTAGATCTCTCAGCAGTCTCCGACACCATCTCCCACCGCACACTAACCGCCAGACTCCACGATGTCAGCATCCTGGGAACAGCCCTTGACTGAATCCGCTCCTTTCTCACCAGCCGAACCCAAAGAATCAGACTCTCGCCCTTCCTCTCCGAACCCACAGTGATCCTCTGCGGAGTACGACAAGGATCCTCACTCACCCCATGCTCTTCAACATCTACATAGCCCCTCTCACCACCATCGCCAGAAGACATAGACTCCGCATAGTATCTTACACCGACGACACCCAGCTCATCCTCTCCCTCACCAACGAACACGAAAGCACAAGACACAGCTTCTCGGAAGGTATGAAAGTTGTTGCATCCTGGATGAGCAACAGCTGCCTAAAGCTCAACTCAGAGAAAACTGAAGTCCTCGTCCTCAGATCCACCCCCTCCTCATGGGACAACACCTGCTGGCCCACCGCACTTGGCAACCCCCCACACCCACAGACCACGCTTGCAACCTCGGCATTATACTCAACTCCACCCTCCCCATGAACCGACAGATCAACACCATATCTTCCGCATGCTTCAACACCCTCTGCATCCTCCGCAAGACCTTCAAATGGATCCCCCCTGAATTCAGAAAGATAGTCACCCACACACTCACAACCAGCAGACTGGACTATGGGAATAACCTCTACACCAGAATAAACAAATCTCTACTCCTCAAACTCCAGACAATCTAGAACACCGCAGCTAGACTGGTTCTCTGCATCCCACGACAACACCACATCACCCGGCACCTACGAGCACTCCACTGGCTCCCCGCCGAAAAGAGAGTAACCTTCAGGCTCCTCACTCATGCCTACAAATCCCCCCACAACATCAGACCCCATTACCTCAACAAAAGAATCTCCTTCTACACACCCAAGAGGAGCCTCTGCTCCGCCGAGCTTGCCCTGGTTGAAATCCCACACATCCGCAGAGCCAGAGCGGGGGGTGGGGGGGTTCTTCTACATCGCAGCCAAGACCTGGAACGAAGTCCCACTCAGCATCAGATGAACCCCCACACTGCAAGCCTTCAGAAAAGACCTCAAGACCTGGCTCTTCGGATGAGATGAAACTGCTTGACCCCCCCTCACTCCCCAGTGCCTTGAGACCCTCACTGGTGATTAGTGCGCTTCAAAAACCCCATATTTATTGATTGACTGACTTCCTGGGCCCCTCTCGTCGCCTTTGTGAAGTATTTCACCTCACTGACAGTCGCCTCCAACTCGATTACTCTCTTGCAAGACCTCTGCAACTATCCCTCTCATTTCTTCAAGTACAAAATGACTGCCATTTAAAGCAACTTCAACATACAACTGGACCCAAAAGAACTCACTAGATACCTCCTGATGTTAATCAAAGAACCAATGCTAACCACATTTCCCATCATCACCCAGGAAGAAACCGTTGCTACAATTAATTCAACTCAGGGATCCCATAGGCCCCCTGCCCCACAACTCCTCCTCTATAGGACTGCAACCCATCAGCACCATGCTCACTCCCGTTCTGTATGCCTCCTTGTCTTCCGTGACCTTCCCGGAGACTTGGAAACATGCAACTGTCCTCCCATTGCTCAAGTAACCCTCTGCATAGCCTTGAACTCTCCCCTTCTGTAGACCGAGCTACCTACTACCATTCCCAGTCAAGGTCTTAGAGAAAATCATCAACAGAAGTCTCAGCAAATACCTCAAAGACCAGCAACTCCTTGACACCACTCAGTCTGGCTCCAATGCTCCCAGTAAACCATTTCATGCATTTACTCCAGTTTCTTTGTGGTAGATCAAATTAAAAGGAGGTAGATGTGATCATTAAACCTGCTCCTCAACACCACTCAGTCTGGTTCCAACGTCTACACAACTTTGGAATCCAAAGACACACACTCCAATGGATGTTCTCCTTTCTGACTGGAATGAGCCAGAGTGTCAGCCTGGCACTATACATCTTGGACGCCCGCGACCTCATCTGCAGGGTTCCGCACGGATCCTCCATGAGCCAGACTCTCTTCAACGCATACATGATCGCTCTAGCCAGCATCATCTCACGACATCAACATCCTCTCCTACTTCCAACTTATTCTCTCCCTTATGGACGAGACGCCCAGTCCCTCGCTCAAGTTCAATGCCTGCATGATTGAAATTGCCCACTGGATGGAGACCATCTGTCTAAAGACGAACACTGACAAGACCGAAATTGTGATCTTCAGGGAGAGCACTTCACTGAGGGATTCCACCTAGAAGCCAACAGAGTTAGGATCGACAACGCCAAGCACCTCAGGATCGTCATCGACACCAGACTCGACATCGACACCAGACTCGACATGACTGACCAAGTCAATGCCGTCAACGCCTCATGCTTGTATACACCGAAGATGCTGGGGAAGATTTTCAAATGGCTCCTAATCAGCACATGGAAAAATATCATGCACGCCCTCGTCACAAGCAAGCTGGACTACGGAAATACCCTCTATGCCGGGGTCAACAAAAACCTCACTAGAAGACAACAGACCATTCAAAACTTTGTGGCCAAAATCATTCTCAACCTCCCACGTTGAACTCGCATCACACAGCACCTGAAGGAGTTTTACTGGGTCTCCATACACAAAACAATCACAGTTTAACCTCCTCACCCACACTTTCCAGGCACTGCATAACACTGGTCCAGCATACCTCACAAACTTTCCAGCCACCTCCGCTTGTATGGACTCCTACTCGTCCTCATCCCATGCATACAGAAAACCAGATCCGGTGGTAGAGCCTTCTCCTACATCCGTCCTGAAGAGTGGAACGACCTCCCACTGCACGTATGAGCCTCCTCGCCACTTGTATTCTGCAAGAAGCTGAGGACTCTGCCTTTTGAGTAATCCCATTACGCCATAGATTTGTCTCTCTCACACCTGCTCAGCGCCAGGATATCCTCCCGGGTGATAGTGTGCTCCACAATTCTGCATAACATAACAGGATAAGTTACCAGGTGACACAGTCACCAAGTATACAATCCCTCAGTTCTTGGCTTTTCATTTACAAATCATTTTATTTACGAGTGTGTTTAAAATAAACAGGACTAGAACTCGCAGAATGCATCCCGTTGTAAAAATAAACCCCAGAATACAGCACCTTGCAGTTGAGAAATTAAGTCCCTAGAAATCCATGCCCAATTAGCAAACATTCTTCGGGATTGGCCCACATGTTGTTATCAGATGTAAGAGCTGCAGTGCGGTTATTATTGTACTTGTGAGCTGCGGCACGCATGAGCGGGGGCACTTGTGACCATTAACATAAGTGAGCTGTTCTGCCTGTTAATGCAGGCTGCAGTTGTTTTACACTTTGTTAGTTGAATGTTAAATGTTCTATTGTATTGTATTGCAACATTTTTATTGCGGTTATTATCCAGATGTGGGGGGGTGAAACGCTTTCCTAACTGGGTACCACACTATACCAGGTAGGGTGTGTTCTCTCAAGTGTTTTGTGCTTGTTTTGATCTATGTGGGTAGAGTTTCGATGACATACATGATGACCACAAGGTGCAGTTATCATTTTATAGGACGCAGCACTTAGCAGTGTGATGGATGAAGAAGTGTGAGAGAAAGGCGCACAGTTTGTGGTTTTCATTGAGCTGGAAGCCTTGAGGAGCTCTGCAAGTCTCTTTATAGTGTTTCTTCTGATCGTTGTTTACTTAGATCGTTACTTCTGGGTTGTACATTGTGAACTATTGTCTTTAAATGTTATGGGCCTGAGCAGCTTAAGTGGGAGGGAGAAATGGTGAGAGATCTGCTGGAATAATCTTTGTTAATATCATCCCATATCTGATTGTCATTGTGAGATGTCGTGAAGTGGTCACATTATGTAGCTGGTCGGGACCTGCAGAGTTGAACGACATTAAAGACCTCCCTTGGCCAGTGGCAGATCTCTTTCGGTTATACCATGCCTGTTCGGATGGAGATGGGTGGTTTGATTGCACAGGCCAATAAGATCACAGCAACTTGCTTCGGACTTCTCAGAAGTCTATGGAAAATCATAAGCAGAATACCCACCCAGCTAAGGAAGACGGTGACCTCGCGACTGGATTATGGAAATTCACTATTCCTGGGGGCACCCAAATATGTTATTCAGAAGCTGCCGATAGCCCAGAATGCTACCGCAAGAATACTGTGCAACCCCCGGCGCGGGAATCAGTAAAAATGCACCTGCGGAAACTTCACTGGCTCCCAGTGGAGGCCAGAATAAAGTTCAAAATTTTGGTCATAACTCACAGAGCACGACACAAGAAAGGCCCCAAAAAATAAGAAATCTAATCTCCCCCTATATTCCAAAGAGACAGTTGCGCTCCAGCGCAGAAGAGAGGCTAGTACAGACCAAGGTCATTAGGGAAAAATGGGGAGGAAGATCTTTCTCCCACCTGGCTCCCAAATTATGGAACTCCCTACAACTGGAACTCAGGCGGATAGAGGGGGAGCCACAATTCTGCAAGAAAATCAAAACATGGCTGTTCATGCAATATCTGTAAGGTTTAACTTGCCCAAACTCAGTACCTGACTGCACATCGCTGGGAAGCCTGAGGGCATTCATGCGCTTTACAAATCCATCATTCATTCATTCATTCATGCTACTGACTGGTAACCTACTTCACAATGGACAACACCTGTAGCAGTTTTGTCTTATGTTGATGTGAGAGCACACAATAAAAAAGTTAAGACCAGGGTATGGCCTCACTAAGGGATAATAAATGGTGAAAAAGGGAAGGGATGGACAAGACCCTTTAGAAACTAGTGTACAATAGGACACTTAAACAATTAGGATTGGTCAGGCAGTCGCAGAAAGAGCAGACCGGGCAAGGGAAACAATGAAGAGTAGGACTTTAGATGGGGATGGGGGTTAATGTGTTTTTCTGTACACCATTACACAATGTGTCTCCAGAGGCAGGCGTATGATGGAGGGGCACCTAGCTGCCAAGATGACATTACAGACTTTGAAAGGAAAGTCAAAAGCTGTCAACTGTCGTCGCTCAATCTACATGCAAGAAGGGGGAGCGTGGAAAGGTTCGGGTGAAGAACCGTCCCCTGCTGCAGCAACAGAAGATCCTTCCCGAAGGGGCAGCCTGATCGGAGGATTAAGGGCCATGCTCAGTAGCTCAGGATATCAAACTCTCTGTGCTCAGTTTGGAGGTACAGGGATGACTTGGGCCCGGTCATATCTGAACTTCTTGAGAACTCTGGGCAGGAGTGGTATGGGCGGAAAAGTGTACAGGAGGCCTTGCAAACTCTAGTGTGCAAAACTGCTGACATTGCACGTTCTCCGTGGAGGCAAACTGATCTAACCAAGGCTTTCCTCATTGCTGAAAGAGATCTTATTCCACCTACGGGTGGAGACGCCATTCGCGATCCGCTAGGCATAAGCGGCTGAGTTTGTCTGCCCTGGCGTTCCGATAGCCTACCAGGTGTTGAACCACCAGGGTAATGTCCAGCTGTTCCAGCCATGTCCAGGATCGACAACCCTACACCACCCAGTTTGTTGTAGTTCCACATGGTGGCATGTGTTGTCCGTGAACATCTACACCAGTAGTCCCTTGATGGAGGACCGATGGAGGTATTTCAGTGCCAGTCGGATTGCACGGAGCTCCAGCATATTGATGTGGAGTCTGGATGCCGATGGAGACCAGAGTCTTCTGATCTCCACCTCCCGAGCTGGCTTCTACATCCCAGGAGTGACGCATCTGTCACTATCACCAGATCTGGTTGGGGAAGGGAGAGTGGTCTGCCTCTAACCCAATCACGGTTCATCATTAGCCACCCCTGCAGATCTTAAGCAGTTCCGTCCCAAGATCCCATGTCAGAGAGATTCCCCTGATGCTGCGCCAACTGGAACTTCTGGTCCCACTGTAAAGCCTGCATATGCCAACGGGCACATCACAAGAAGGATGCAGGAAGCCATGAGGCACAGCAGCCTCAGAGTCAGTCTCAGCAAAACCCAGGATAGAGGCTATAACATTAGTATCATAGCCTGAATATCCTAGCCAGAACCAGCTCCACTCAGTCAATAGACTATGATGTTTCTGTAACCCATCTTCCATCGGTTTGTATACCTGATAGAGTTTCTCCTATTGATCTGGTACAATTCACAATAATATCGTAAACTCTGTCCCTGCTCTTACTGAAAACCTTTTCATAGAAGGGGCCGTCCATCTTGCTCACCTCCTTCTCATCTCTAACTATCGATCAAACTTTAGGGATGTTAAAGTCTATCAAATCTGGTGCTCCCAATGATCCTTGTCCTCCCACAATCGTGCAGTTCGTGCCTGAAACTGCTGCCATAGCTCTAACTGACATCTTTAGTAAGATGTTCAGTGCGGTCACTTTCCAATAGAGTGGAAGAAAGCATCCATTCCATCTTTGATTAAAAAAAACAATCTGGATCAAAACAGATTCAAACAACTATCGGCTGATATCACGGCTCCCATTCCCTGCAAAGACAGTTGAAAAGCCATCAAGCTAGAACTTACCTCTTTTATCAATCAAAATAACCTTATGGAAGCTACCCAGTTTGGCTTTAGAAGCCACCATAGTACAGCACTAGCCCTCATTTCTGCCTCTGAGGAAATCAGGCAGATCCTGGATGCGAGAGGAAACGAAGCCCTGATTTTATTAGACCTCTCGGCAGCCTTTGACATGGTCAACCATACTCTGCTTCTGGACCGTCCGGCTTTGTTAGAGATCAGGGACAAAGCACTCTCCCTTCTTAAATCTTTTTTACCTGCACTAGTGCAGTTTGTGGCATTAGATGGGTTTAGCTCACCCCCTTTCTCTCTGCCACGTGGTGTCCCACAGGGCTCAGCTCTAAGACCCACCTTATTTAATCGCTATGTGACTCCACTGATTGAATTGTTTGGTTTTGAGCTGGTGACCTATACAGATGACACCAAAATTGCGGTGTCGGTCACCGGCCACCCAGAGGGGGCTGCTGCCAGATTCCATGACTGTATTCTACATACAGGGACATGGATAAGCAAGAACTGTCCAGTTTTGTTTTTAAACAAACTTTATTGATTACCATAAAGCATTGTCCAATAGTTACAAAGCATTTCACTGAGGCATTTTTCGTCATTATGCAGCTAGCTTATGCTAGTAGGAGTATTACCATATGTGCACAGGTACACCAGGATAATATTATTAATACAAAGGCAGTTTGTATGATGAAAGTTTAATATAGATGCATTTGTTTGAGTTGGCTATCAACATAACTACTAATGGTTACCCAAGAGCCCTCCCTCCTCCGTCAGGTCTATACGTCTGGCATGGTAATTGCGCAGGTGAGTATTGCTTTACATTCCATTTTGCATTGTGCGGGTATATGTATCTTATCACCGACTAGTCGCGCTGCCTAGTGTAGTACAGTGTCAACTGTCCAAAGTTAAACTCATCCCACACTGAGGTCTTACTGTTCGGAAGGAACTTGTCTTTCTGGTCTCCGTGTTGGTGGCATCAGGAGCTTGGCACCCTCCCTATTTTAGGCACTAAAGTGAAACAAGCATTGGCATAGCCAATAGGTCTCGCTTTTGGGACCTTATAAGTATTTAGTTATGCAGCACAATATCCTTGGTGCAACAACATCAACTGTTGCATGGCTAAACACTTATAAGGTACAAGTTTAATCTCAAAGTATTCAAGGATGGAGCTTTGCAGTTCACTATGGAACACCTGGTCCAAGAGCGCATCGCCATGGAATCACCAGCTGTATTCAAGGATGGAGCTTTGCAGTTCACTATGGAACACCTGGTCCCAGAGCGCATCGCCATGGAATCGCCAGCTGTATTCAAGGATGGAGCTTTGCAGTTCGCTATGGAACACCTGGTCCCAGAGCGCATCGCCATGGAATCGCCAGCTGTATTCAAGGATGGAGCTTTGCAGTTCGCTATGGAACACCTGGTCCCAGAGCGCATCGCCATGGAATCACCAGCTGTATTCAAGGATGGAGCTTTGCAGTTCTCTAAGGAACACCTGGCCCCAGAGCGCATCACCATGGAATCCCCAGCTGTATTCAAGGATGGAGCTTTGCAGTTCACAATGGAACACCTGGTCCCAGAGCGCATCGCCATGGAATCACCAGCTGTATTCAAGGATGGAGCTTTGCAGTTCGCTATGGAACACCTGGTCCCAGAGCGCATCGCCATGGAATCGCCAGCTGTATTCAAGGATGGAGCTTTGCAGTTCGCTGTGGAACACCTGGTCCCAGAGCGCATCGCCATGGAATCGCCAGCTGTATTCAAGGATGGAGCTTTGCAGTTCTCTATGGAACACCTGGCCCCAGAGCGCATCGCCATGGAATCACCAGATGTATTCAAGGATGGAGCTTTGCAGCTCTCTATGGAACACCGGGTCCCAGAGCGCATCGCCACGGCATCGCCACGGCATCGCCAGCTGTATTCAAGGATGGAGCTTTGCAGTTCACTATGGAACACCTGGTCCCAGAGCGCATCGCCATGGAATCGCCAGCTGTATTCAAGGATGGAGCTTTGCCGTTCACTATGGAACACCTGGTCCCAGAGCGCATCGCCACGGAATCACCAGCTGTATTCAAGGATGGAGCTTTGCAGTTCGCTATGGAACACCTGGCCCCAGAGCGCATCGCCATGGAATCACCAGATGTATTCAAGGATGGAGCTTTGCAGCTTTCTATGGAACACCTGGTCCCAGAGCGCATCGCCACGGCATCGCCAGCTGTATTCAAGGATGGAGCTTTGCAGTTCACTATGGAACACCTGGTTCCAGAGGGCATCGCCATGGACTCACCAGCTGTATTCAAGGATGGAGCTTTGCAGTTCACTATGGAACACCTGGTCCCAGAGCGCATCGCCATGGAATCACCAGCTGTATTCAAGGATGGAGCTTTGCAGTTCGCTATGGAACACCTGGTCCCAGAGCGCATCGCCATGGAATCGCCAGCTGTATTCAAGGATGGAGCTTTGCAGTTCGCTGTGGAACACCTGGTCCCAGAGCGCATCGCCATGGAATCGCCAGCTGTATTCAAGGATGGAGCTTTGCAGTTCTCTATGGAACACCTGGCCCCAGAGCGCATCGCCATGGAATCACCAGATGTATTCAAGGATGGAGCTTTGCAGCTCTCTATGGAACACCGGGTCCCAGAGCGCATCGCCACGGCATCGCCACGGCATCGCCAGCTGTATTCAAGGATGGAGCTTTGCAGTTCACTATGGAACACCTGGTCCCAGAGCGCATCGCCATGGAATCGCCAGCTGTATTCAAGGATGGAGCTTTGCCGTTCACTATGGAACACCTGGTCCCAGAGCGCATCGCCACGGAATCACCAGCTGTATTCAAGGATGGAGCTTTGCAGTTCGCTATGGAACACCTGGCCCCAGAGCGCATCGCCATGGAATCACCAGATGTATTCAAGGATGGAGCTTTGCAGCTTTCTATGGAACACCTGGTCCCAGAGCGCATCGCCACGGCATCGCCAGCTGTATTCAAGGATGGAGCTTTGCAGTTCACTATGGAACACCTGGTTCCAGAGGGCATCGCCATGGACTCACCAGCTGTATTCAAGGATGGAGCTTTGCAGTTCACTATGGAACACCTGGTCCCAGAGCGCATCGCCACGGAATCACCAGCTGTATTCAAGGATGGAGCTTTGCAGTTCGCTATGGAACACCTTGTCCCAGAGCGCATCGCCATGGAATCGCCAGCTGTATTCAAGGACGGAGCTTTGCAGTTCGCTATGGAACACCTGGTCCCAGAGCGCATCGCCATGGAATCACCAGCTGTATTCAAGGATGGAGCTTTGCAGTTCGCTATGGAACACCAGGTCCCAGAGCGCATCACCATGGAATCACCAGCTGTATTCAAGGATGGAGCTTTGCAGTTCACTATGGAACACCTGGTCCAAGAGCGCATCGCCATGGAATCACCAGCTGTATTCAAGGATGAAGCTTTGCAGTTCGCTATGGAACACCTTGTCCCAGAGCGCATCGCCATGGAATCGCCAGCTGTATTCAAGGATGGAGCTTTGTAGTTCACTATGGAACACCTGGTCCCAGAGCGCATCGCCATGGAATCACCAGCTGTATTCAAGGATGGAGCTTTGCAGTTCGCTATGGAACACCTGGCCCCAGAGCGCATCGCCATGGAATCGCCAGCTGTATTCAAGGATGGAGCTTTGCAGTTCCCTATTGAACACCTGGCCCCAGAGCGCATCGCCATGGAATCACCAGCTGTATTCAAGGATGGAGCTTTGCAGTTCACTATGGAACACCTGGTCCCAGAGCGCATCGCCATGGAATCGCCAGCTGTATTCAAGGATGGAGCTTTGCAGTTCTCTATGGAACACCTGGTCCCAGAGTGCATCGCCATGGAATCACCAGCTGTATTCAAGGATGGAGCTTTGCAGTTCACTATGGAACACCTGGTCCCAGAGCGCATCGCCATGGAATCGCCAGCTGTATTCAAGGATGGAGCTTTGCAGTTCGCTATGGAACACCTGGTCCCAGAGCGCATCGCCATGGAATCGCCAGCTGTATTCAAGGATGGAGCTTTGCAGTTCGCTATGGAACACCTGGTCCCAGAGCGCATCGCCATGGAATCACCAGCTGTATTCAAGGATGGAGCTTTGCAGTTCTCTAAGGAACACCTGGCCCCAGAGCGCATCACCATGGAATCCCCAGCTGTATTCAAGGATGGAGCTTTGCAGTTCACAATGGAACACCTGGTCCCAGAGCGCATCGCCATGGAATCACCAGCTGTATTCAAGGATGGAGCTTTGCAGTTCGCTATGGAACACCTGGTCCCAGAGCGCATCGCCATGGAATCGCCAGCTGTATTCAAGGATGGAGCTTTGCAGTTCGCTGTGGAACACCTGGTCCCAGAGCGCATCGCCATGGAATCGCCAGCTGTATTCAAGGATGGAGCTTTGCAGTTCTCTATGGAACACCTGGCCCCAGAGCGCATCGCCATGGAATCACCAGATGTATTCAAGGATGGAGCTTTGCAGCTCTCTATGGAACACCGGGTCCCAGAGCGCATCGCCACGGCATCGCCACGGCATCGCCAGCTGTATTCAAGGATGGAGCTTTGCAGTTCACTATGGAACACCTGGTCCCAGAGCGCATCGCCATGGAATCACCAGCTGTATTCAAGGATGGAGCTTTGCAGTTCGCTATGGAACACCTGGTCCCAGAGGGCATCACCATGGATTTACCAGCTGTATTCAAGGATGGAGCTTTGCAGTTCACTATGGAACACCTGGTCCCAGAGCGCATCGCCACGGAATCACCAGCTGTATTCAAGGATGGAGCTTTGCAGTTCGCTATGGAACACCTGGCCCCAGAGCGCATCGCCACGGAATCACCAGATGTATTCAAGGATGGAGCTTTGCAGTTCTCTATGGAACACCTGGCCCCAGAGCGCATCGCCATGGAATCACCAGATGTATTCAAGGATGGAGCTTTGCAGCTTTCTATGGAACACCTGGTCCCAGAGCGCATCGCCACGGCATCGCCAGCTGTATTCAAGGATGGAGCTTTGCAGTTCACTATGGAACACCTGGTTCCAGAGGGCATCGCCATGGACTCACCAGCTGTATTCAAGGATGGAGCTTTGCAGTTCACTATGGAACACCTGGTCCCAGAGCGCATCGCCACGGAATCACCAGCTGTATTCAAGGATGGAGCTTTGCAGTTCGCTATGGAACACCTTGTCCCAGAGCGCATCGCCATGGAATCGCCAGCTGTATTCAAGGACGGAGCTTTGCAGTTCGCTATGGAACACCTGGTCCCAGAGCGCATCGCCATGGAATCACCAGCTGTATTCAAGGATGGAGCTTTGCAGTTCGCTATGGAACACCAGGTCCCAGAGCGCATCACCATGGAATCACCAGCTGTATTCAAGGATGGAGCTTTGCAGTTCACTATGGAACACCTGGTCCAAGAGCGCATCGCCATGGAATCACCAGCTGTATTCAAGGATGGAGCTTTGCAGTTCGCTATGGAACACCTTGTCCCAGAGCGCATCGCCATGGAATCGCCAGCTGTATTCAAGGATGGAGCTTTGTAGTTCACTATGGAACACCTGGTCCCAGAGCGCATCGCCATGGAATCACCAGCTGTATTCAAGGATGGAGCTTTGCAGTTCGCTATGGAACACCTGGCCCCAGAGCGCATCGCCATGGAATCGCCAGCTGTATTCAAGGATGGAGCTTTGCAGTTCCCTATTGAACACCTGGCCCCAGAGCGCATCGCCATGGAATCACCAGCTGTATTCAAGGATGGAGCTTTGCAGTTCACTATGGAACACCTGGTCCCAGAGCGCATCGCCATGGAATCGCCAGCTGTATTCAAGGATGGAGCTTTGCAGTTCTCTATGGAACACCTGGTCCCAGAGTGCATCGCCATGGAATCACCAAGGTATTCAAGGCAACAGCCATGTGGGATCTGAAGTTTCAAAAGGGCAGGGTTGTGGTCCAAAAGTGTCCGTGGGAGCATGGTGATCTCAGACACCCACATGTGGGCAGTGGCCGACAGGAACCACTAATCTAACCGTGACCAAACCGAGCGGGCCCTGAGTAAAATGTGAAGCTGGGGGTAGTGGGGCGATGGGTTCTCCATATGTCATATAGTGCATAAGTATCAAAGACATGCCTAAATACCTCCCTAGCCTGAGGTATATCTGTTGGTTGTGTGCTAATAGTCAGTTCACAGGCGGTGTGGCATATTAAGGTCCCCGTTGTAGGAAAGTAGGATCTGCTTCTTATGATTACCCCCACTTTTTGCTGATGTTTCACTGTTTTATGGCTTAGTCTGACTGGAATCCTGCTATTCACGACTACAGTCTCTCAGCTTTCTCCCTAAATTGGCAATGTCTGTACTTTAGGTACACTCCAGATTGGATTCTGGGGTACCCTTATCAGTCCCTAGTATATGGTACAGAGGTACCAAGGGCTGGAATACCTCAGAGGCCTCTCAGGGGCTGCAGTATGTCTTGTGCCACCCCTGAGAGTCCATTCAAACTGACACCAACAGTTGGCTACTGCAAACTGTGTAAGCTAGTGCGTGCACCACTTTCTTCAATATAGTATTCCTATATTGATACATATATCACTACACCTAAAACCTATTGTCACCCCTATAGCAGGCCTTATCAATCCTGAAGGCAGGGTGCTGGGTTTTACGTGAGAGGGTGCCCCTGCATAAGTAGAGCCCCTCTGCAGCGCTCGGAGTCCATTCTCCGGTGCTGTCTGTGTTGCAGCCATACATATATGTTTAGTGCATTATAATCTCGCTGTAAAATGTAACTTTACAACGGCTGCACCGAAACATGTCGTATTTGGTGTCAAACACCTTGGAATCCTATCCAGGACTGGGGTGGGAGGTATGATTCCTCCCTGCCATGAAGACATGCATGGGTCACCGGTCTACTCAGTACCAGCTTTCCTAAACCCGTGCGGCACAAAATGGATGCTGCCAGCCACAGACACGCGTCTGCCCTCCTGCTGCTGAGCCAAGCTCGAACAGGGGAAGGCATGACAATAGGTTTCCTGTCACAAGGAGGTGTAACCACCTCCCAGACAGGCTTTAGTGTATTGTAGCTGGATGGGGGCACTCTTAGAGTGCCAGAAAGTCTGCACTGGGGGCACATTTGGTGTCCCTGTGCATAGTCTAGCTCAAACCGGTTCAGGAGCCATTTGGCTCCTGTTCTGGTTCGAAACTGGACAAAGGACATGGGTGTAGCCACCCCTCTGTCCTTCCCCTCCCATAGGAGGGACCCCAGAATCTGTCCACTGCTTCCCATGGGTATAAAGTGGGTTACCTGGCTACAGGACTTTAGATTTTTACCTGGACAGGATTCTGCAAAGAAGAAACCAAGTACTTCGATAGTCTGCACGATGCTGGACAACTGTCTGCACCACTGGACAACTGAAGAATCTCCCTTGGAGTAAAGGAGTTACTCCCCTGCAAAAGCAGGCACCTTAACCACAACTGACTGGCTTACATCTCCTGAGCTCCTGAATACTCTGAAGATTTCTGCAACACAGGAGGTGGGTCCCTGAAGGTCTTCGCGGTCGATCTGCCCTTCCAGCTAAGCTGATGCCAGTATCCCTCTTGGGGACCATGTGACCCGTACCCCTGTGCACGGTGTTCTTTTGCTACTGCACGTACTTACCAGCATTTCCTGAAGTCGTGCTTTGGACTCTGAGTATTCCTGACACTGAGCAATATTTCCTTCAAAGATCTCCGGCCTCCTCGCACCGTGTGCTCCGTGGGCCTGTACTTTGTAATCCTGCTTGAGGTCTCCTCGCGATCCCTGGTCCGTTGGTCTGTGGATCCTGGATAGGGTCATATTTTGATTTCCTGGGCTTACCTGGTTGCTCCAGATGTGCCCAGACTCTCCTTTGCTTGGGGAGTTCCTGGACCTTGCTGCTCCACACCGGAACCTGTTTCCTCTTTCCGCGTGGGTTGCATTTGCCAAGGCTTGTTGGTGCTCCACCCGACATCCTTCATGGGACAGCTCACCTCCAGACTTTGGCTATCTTTGACGTCTCTTGGTCCCTGTGGCTGAAGAGTCAAGCAGCACCTTCTTCTGACCTGAAGCACCCGACATTGGTGGGCATTCGCCTACTGAGCCCCTGGTCACGTGAAGTGACCCAGACTCTGTCCCCTCTGCTTTCAGGTTCTTCTCACCTTGAATCCAGGCTTGGGTTCCACTGGACACTTTCCACGTCCATGGCAGCAGTACTTCTTCTCAGCACGCCATTGAAAATGACTGAGGTTTCCCGCACCAATTGACTCCTATGCACCCGGCTCCTCTGGGATAGGTAACTCGGGTACCTTGGTATCCACGGGTGGGTTGGCCTTAGAACCTCCTAGTTCTCGATTATCTTGCTTGAAGTCCTCTCTGAAGTGTCCTTAAATTGTAAAACATTGACTGCGACTTTCCCATAGAGTTGTACGGAGCCCGCGTCCGTGTTTTAACACTGCACCAGTCCTCCGTGGGGTCCCAATCTCCTCCCTGTGGATTGGTCCTTGGGGTCCCAGTGATTCTACGTGCTCTAGGCACTTTGTCTATTGAAGTCGTTTATGTTATACCCTTTTCTTAGCATATGGCTCGGTCTCCCCCTGGAGCCCGCTGTGTATTGTGCTACTTGCATTGTTCTATTGCAACGTATTGAGTGCTTTTTGTGTCTATTCTCACATTGGGAACAGTAGAGAGTGTTTTAGAAATAAATACATATTTTTATACAGACACTGTGTGGTTCTCCTTTCATTTGGTCATTCAGGAGGTGATAATCTGGTAAAACAAGCTGCTTTGCATTCCTTCAAGACTAAGCCTGAAGGCTGCTCTCCACAGATACCACTAGGATAGCTTTCAATAAAGGTTATCTTTGACCTCTACATCATAAGGGTCATTTGGACTGGTGCAAGGTGCCCACTTTAATTAGTGGACAGTATATACCAGGTCAACTTCTCACACTGGTGTGCAGCGGTGGGATTCAAGCTTGCTATTGTTTTACCTGATAAATCTCATTGATTGATTAACTGAAAACCACTAACGTATTAGGCACATATAATACTTCAAGTTTAGAATAAGTAAGTTTTTTTTTTCAAAAACCTTTATTGAGCATGAAGAAATAGTACACAGCTGTACGCCTACATCCTGAATGATCAGGCCGGCAGCGACAACATGCAGTGGAGGCATCGGTAAGCATAGTTTGAAAAGCAGCCACTGGGTTACACAGCATGTCGCCTACAACCCAGACGGGCCGGCCGAGTAGTATTGGAATTTGAGCTGTGTAAGCATGTAGTAGTGAGCAATCCTAGCTGCATGAGGTGATCAAGCATGAGGAACATGAGGTTTCTTTCAACTTTAGTAACGTAACCAAACAAGTGCTACATAAACTGTGCCCTCCCAGAAGATATCCTCCATACCCAGTATGTGGCATATATGGTAGTGCGGCGCCTGGCTGTGCGGGCCGTGCATCCCGCTATGGAGTGCAGGCAGCAAACGGGACGGTGACGTCCCACGCCCCAAGGCACCGTCAAGTGATCTGGGAGGGTATGGCAATGGCCCTAGTAGAGAACATGACATGATGCTACTTCCTGTAGTGTCGTGCATGCTATGCCGTGGTGGGGTAGACTCCGCCCACCACCGGTCCTGGGGGGAAGGGGACGAAAGGCTCGCAGCTCCCTCCACCCGTGTAGCCTGTGGATGCTGGGCGATCCCACGGGACGTGTGTAGCTCTGCCGGGTGTAGCAAGAGTGCATGCGTAGTATGTATGGGGAACTAAAGGAGTGCGAGAGGGGAGGGGGCTAAATCAGTGTCAGCTGCCAGTGGCTTAGGTGCTGGAGCCGGCGAGGTGGACCGGCCCTCCTCCGCCACATCTCCACTCGCGCCGGTCGCGGGCGTGTCTGGGAACTGCGCCCGTAGAAGATACGCAGTGAGAGGACCCCAAAGGTCCCTGGGGCGCGATTTGTGAGGTAAAAGGTCCGAATAGTTGTGCAGTTGTTCCTGCCAAGTTGTCATCGTATCCAGCCAAGTTTTGAATTTAGGCACTCGCCCTCGCCCCCACCTGCATGCGACGTGGCATTTTGCCAACAGAAGGCCCAGTGCGAAAAAATTCCGGTGCGCCTTAACAGCGGGGTTGGAGTGGCCCAGCAGGGCAATCTTAGGACAAGGAGCAATGCTTACCCCAATCATTTCAGTGAGAGCTGCAAACACCTCCACCCAATAGGCGGCTACGGCCTGGCAAGACCACGCCAGGTGCATGAAGTCCGCCCCTGGCCTCCTGCAACGTAGGCAGCAATCATTGTCCCGGAGTCCGAAGCGGTGTAATTTGGCAGGTGTAAAGTAGAGGCGATGCAGAAATTTAAAGTGAACCAGTCGAAGGCGGGCATTACCTGTCACCGCGCTGGTATGGGAGCAACTCTCCTCCCACTGAGCATCCGACAGTGGTTCCCCCAGATCACCGTCCCAGTCAGTGCGCACTCGGAGAGGGGGGGGGATGGGGCCGCCTGCGCGTGGTTATATAACATGGAGACCACATGTGTCGGAGTCCCCTTCTGCAACAGGGCATGGAGGGGCGCCACGGTATCAGGCTCGCCCGGAAAGTCGGGCGTGACCGCCTTGATATTTTGCCGGAGCCAAATGTAGAGAAAGGTATCCATAACGGAAGGAGTAGTATCCCCGAAGAAGTGTGTCGCCGTGCGGAAACTCCCCTGGTGGTATAGATCCCCCCAGGTGTGAATCGCGAGCTTTGTGAGCATTTTACGGCCAATTTCCTCACGGGCCACACTCACCCTAGGATCATGTGCCAATGCCATGCGAGGGGAGTATAGGAATTTCACTTCCATATGTTCCGCCAATCGTTTCCAGGCACTGACAGTGCAGTCGACCGTGGTGGGGTCTCTATGTTCTATTCGGGCTGCCGTGTATAAATATCCGGAAGGTTGTTCCGGCCTCATATATCCATCTTCGACTGCCAGGTGCGCCATAAAGGGGGGGGATGGAGCCAATAGGCGGCGAAGTGACCCTGTGCGCAGTCATAGTATCGTTGGAAGTTGGGGACATCAAACCCCCCTTGGTGGTAAGGTAGCATAAGGGTCCGCAGCCCGAGTCGGGCTTGCTTTCCTCCCCAGATAAGTCGTGACAACTGGGAGTTGAGGGCACGGAAGAAATATGCGCCAGGGCTGTATGGTATGTTTGTAAAAAGATACAGCAGCTTGGGAAGGACCACCATTTTAATCAGTGAGATCCGACCCGCCATTGACAGCGGGAGGCGAATCCATTGGGTGACTTTGTCCGTGATTTTATCCACAACAGTCCCGTAGTTGGCTCTGATCAGGGCTTCCCGATTTCTGGTCACTTGAATGCCCAGGTATTTGATCTCATCTTGCTCCCATACCAGGGGGTAATCCAGGGGGAACTGCGTAGTTTTGTCAGTCAAGGGGAACAGGGCCGACTTCGTCCAGTTTATTTGAATCCCCGAGATGGCACCGAATTTAGTGACTTCCCGCAGCAGGGGGTTCAAGTTTTCACGCGGTTTATGCACATAAAGAGTCATGTCATCTGCATATAGTGCAATGAGTAGTTGGCGCTCTGGATAGATGAGAGATCGGTGTTTGTGATGCTGCCGAAGTTTGGCCGCCAAGGGCTCTATGGCGAGTGCGAACAAAACCGGGGAGAGGGGACACCCCTGTCGGGTACCCCTGTGAATCGCAAAGGGGGGGGAGCGGGCACCATTGAGCAGCACCATTGCTCGGGGCCGGCAGTACAACAGTTGGATCCAATCCAAGAAATTGAAGGGCATGCCCATCCGTTCCAGCAAGGCCAGAAGGTAATCCCACTCAAGGGAGTCGAACGCCTTAGTGGCGTCGAGAAAGACCGCAGCAGCCTCGCTCGACGGGTTAATATCCTGTATCACCGCCTGAAGTGTGCGCAAGTTATGGGAAGTTGCACGATTGGGAACAAACCCGGCCTGTTCTGGGAGTACGAGGCGCTCCATCAAGAGGTTAAGGCGTGTGGCTAGGACCTTCGCTAATATTTTAACGTCTGTATTTAACAGCGAAAGGGGCCTGTAGGAGTCGCAACATTCTGGCGGTTTACCAGGTTTTAACAAAGACGTTATGAGGGCTTCTCGCATCGTGTCTGGCAGGGAACCCTCCTCTAATGCAGAGTAGTACACCTGCTGTAGAATGGGGGCAAGCACATGCTTGAAGGCTTTGTAGAAGTCGATCGGTAACCCGTCCGACCCTGGCGCCTTTCCCGACTTCATGGACATAATTGCATCCGTTATCTCATCTAGTTCTAGTGTATGATGGAGGAACTGCTGCTGTGAGGGGCCCAACCATGCAAGCGCAGTGTCATCGAGGTATTCATTCAATACAATCGGTGCGGTCCTGTGGGAGGTGTAAAGCCTAGTGTAGTGATTTGTGAGGACTTTGAGTTGGTCAGCAAGATCCCGATGCGGTGTGCTGTGCTCATCCAGCAAGGAAGTAACGTAGTTACTATACCTAGGGGGGCGAGTTGCGGTGGCCAATGCCCTGCCAGGTCTGTCACCCTCGCCGTACACTCGAGAGACAAAGGGTCTCCCCAGAAACTTGCACTCTTTGGCTGCGGCTTCCGTGTATTCATTTAGCTTCTCTCGCATCTGCGCCGCAGTGCCAGGCTCCCCCCCATTCCGCTCCATTTCGCTCTCTAACTTACGGAGTTCAGCCTCGAGCCTGCGTAAATCTCCGCGTAGAAACTTAAGGACACCTCCTCCCTTAGCTATGCACCAACCTCTCACGGTAACTTTGAACGCCTCCCAGACTGTAGTAAGGCTGGATACGGAATCTATATTACGCTCAAAAAAGTCCTTTATGTCCTGCTCAAGTTCCGCTTGAAACACTGAATCTGTGAGGTGTGCAGGATTCAGTCCCCAACTCAGGTACGGGGAGATTGCAAGGGGAATACGCAGGGACAGCAGGACCGGAGAGTGGTCAGAGAATGTGCGAGCAAGATGAAGCGCTCCACCCAGCCATGGAGAGAGGCCCGACGACAGGAATACGTAATCAATACGTGCCCAGGTGGAATGCACTGCGGAGTAGTGGGTGCCCTGCCGGAGCGTGGGGTGGTAGTGCCTCCAAGCATCGATTAGGTGGTGCTCGTCCACTATGTTCAACAACGCGCGCTGTGTGTGCGTGTAATGCGACGCCTGCGGGTGCGATCTGTCTATCCCAGGCTTGAGTGCAGTGTTGAAATCCCCCCCCAGTATAATGTGGGAGATACCTAGGGACTGAATCTTACCCCACATAGTGAGGAGCGCGGAAGGGTCATCCGTATTGGGGCCATAGTAACATGCAAACAGTACTGTATGTGAGTGCAATGTCCCCCAAGCCATACAGTACCACCCTCCAGAGTCCACTTCAGTTCCCGCCAGTGTAAACCCCATCCCGCGTCTCACTAGAATGGTCACTCCTCTTGCGTAACTCGAGTAAGACGAGAATACCCTACTAGCAGCCCATCGTGACGCAAATGGGGGGGCCATCCCCGGTTGTAAGTGCGTCTCCTGGAGCATGGCCACGGACACTCCCTTTCGAGTCAGGTAGCTCAGGACTTGCCTCTTCTTCCTTGGGTTGTTTAACCCGCGCACGTTCCATGAGAGCAACTGAAAGTTCTGCGCAGGGCGCGTGTCAGCTAAGTCCCCCATTCCCCCGTGTAAAGGCATAAGTGGCATGTTCTCACAGCTTGTAATTGTACGTAGCACTCAGTAACGAATTCCATATCAAAACCCCAGTGAACTACCCCACCCACCCGTCCTCCCGCATCTTGTACTGAGAAGACATAACACCCAGATGCAGGTCGGAGTATTCGCCCACCCACGCCGGCATCCCCAACTGGCCGGGTACACCTTGCCCACCCATCCCCTCCCCCCCTATCAAACCCAACCCAACAAACAGGAAAAATACAGTAACTACCCCTGCCTTGATGAGGAAAGGGGTGCATTGGGGTGCGCCCATTGGGGGATCGTACTCTAGGGGCGCCAGACCTGCCATCCACCTCCCTACTTACACCCACAGGAACCCAGATTTACACTAGGCCCTCAGTGTGGGACGGAGGTGGGCGACCGGGCACAAAATATAACAGCTACCAAGTCTAGTGACATTGACATGAAAAAAAGAGAGGTACCTCACCAGGAGTGACGGTGATCCATTCGGGCAAGTGCAGTCCTAACAGCAGAGTGAGTCGGGGGGGGCAGCCCCCGATATGTTCAGTCCTGTTGCTCCATCGGCGAGGGCGACCGAGAGGGCCGCGGCCCAGCAGCCCCCCCGTCCGAGTCCCCCCGATGAAGCTTGAGGAAGTCCTCCACCTGCTGCGGCTGTTGAAAAAACAATTGTTTGCCCTGGTGTGAGACCTTCAGTTTCGCAGGGTATAGCATTGCATACGGGATCTCCCGGGCCTGCAGTTTCTTTTTAACCCCAGCAAATTTCCGACGGGCTTCCTGCACAGATGCAGTGAAATCGGGGAAGAAGGACAGCGTAGTGTTGCAGTATAGCACTGTTCCCATCTCTCGCGAACGTCTGAGCACCACATCCCGGTCCCGATAGTTAAGGAAGCGCGCAATTACGGGCCGAGGCTGGGCGCCAGCGGGGGGGCGGGCAGCGAGGGACCTGTGGGCTCTCTCCACGATGAAGTGTGGGGAGAAGGATTCCCGCCCGAACAGGTCGGCCACCAGGTTCTCAATGAAGACCTCCATTTTCCCGGTGTTGGTGGTCTCCGCAAGGCCCAGGATGCGGACGTTGTTGCGACGGGACCTCGCTTCTAGGTCCTCATTCTTATCTGCAATTATCTTGAGGAGGCGGTCCATTTGGGTTACATGTCGGTCTGTAGATGTGGCGCCGTCTTCCAATGTGGAGATCCTGTCCTCAGTCTCTTTTATGCGGGTATCGTGACGCTCCAGTTTGGCCACCACGCCATCCAGCCTGGTAGTGATGGTGTCAATTTTAGAATCTATGGTCGTTAGGCTGTGTTTCAATCCCAGCAGTAGAGATTTCCAGTCCTCGTCAGGAGGGCCGGCGGCGGAAGGGCCAGGCTCGGATGCCGGCGCGGGGGCCTTCTTGGTGTCAAACGGTAACTTGGACTGTCGTGTGTCGTTGCGCCCCATGGTGTCAGAAAGTCAAACCCGCCAAGCTCACCCCGCCGGCAGCTCGGGTGGGGGGGCCCCGTCCAGGTCCAGCCGCAGCCCGCGAGTGGATAGGGGTGGTGCGGCTCCTCAAGCACACCTCGAGGACCGTGGAACCGAGGGAGGCGGCCGGTCCAGGGGCAACCCCCACGCGGCCGGACGACCAGGGAGGGCGGGGGGGGGCGACTCTGTCATCAGCAGGCAGGCTCGGGCATGCCCCCAGAGACCCAGAGGGGGGGCGATCCGGACGAGGCAGCAGTCCCAGGGCCCCGCAGCTCACAACCAGCACTCGCAGGATAGCGGGGGGGGGCGTCCGGACCCAATCCGCCCAGCACCAGGTAGCCCCCCACAGAGGCCCACAGCAGCAGGTTGAGGCGCGGTCGGTAGTCTGCAGGTCCGGGTCAGCCACCGGTAGTACAGGGCCGGGCGAGGGGGCCCCGCGCAGACCCCGTCCCCGGAGTCGTAAACCTTCCCCACCCGCAGCTCCGGTCGCCGAGGCGGGGGGCAGCAGTCGTCCCGGCCTCCCAGTCTGTCCCGTCGGTCAATGTGGGACAGCGTGCGTTGCTGAGGCCGCACTTCCCAGTCTCTCCTGGCGAGACCCCGCAACCAGGCGCTGTGCCGCAGGCAAGTGTCTCTCCGCCCGGGGAAGCCAGAGGGGGGGAGGGGGGAGGGGGATAGGATGGCCCCCAAGCCCGTGCCCGATATCAAGGCTAGTCCAGCGGCAGCCCGTGAGCACGAGTCCCGGGTGCAGGCCTCGACCAGCGGAGGGCGAGCGGGCGAAAGGCCCCCCAGGTCGTCCCAGCCCCGGAGGTGTCTCCGCCTACCTCCCGCAGAGCTCTCAGCCCAGGCAGGGACAGCCGCTGGTCGTCCGGCGTCGAGTGCAGCCTCGCCAGTCGGAGCCGTCTAGCGTCGTGAAGGCCTCTGAGCACCGGGCTCCCGTGGAGCGCGTCTCCCACAGCGCGCCGGCAGCAGACGAGCCCTCCCCCCCGTCCGGGGGAACAACAGCGGATATCTCGGCACTCCGGCGGGCTCTAAAGACGTGGCGGGCATCGGGGCGCTGCGCAGGACACAGCGGAAACAGCCATGAAGGTGAGGCGGAGGATAGCTTGGTCAGGATAGCAGAAAGGTTCTTGAAAGCGCCCGGTCTGGCGGGAGCCTCACTCATGTGCGGCCATCTTGGTTTGGCGCCCTCTAGCGCCCCTTAGAATAAGTAAGTTCTACTGAACTTGGGGTTGGGTAAGTTAAGGGTCTAGCACACCCTTTCTCCAACCTAAGAGAGTTTAATTCCCACTAGGATAGGTAGGTGCATACACCAAACCTCACAAGTATGTCTTCCAAAGGTGAGCCCATTGGCTCGCTACCAACTAGATACAATGGCTTGGGATTCAATGAATTAAAAGCCATGTGTGTGTCCAGGAAGCTGAGGACAGGGAGAAACCCCAGTACCCAACGACTCTTTGAGATACTTATCTTAGATGACCTTAGGAAGGGTCCAGGGCCAGATGAAGTAGGGAGAGGGGGTGGGACAGGGATTGAGGATGGGCTGGAAGGTATCATCTTCTTTGACCTAAACTCAAACCCTGACTCTGATGACTCTAACTTAGGTAAAGGTGCACATGAGGATGGGGCAGAAGGTCCACAGGCTCTCTCTTTTTTTCCTCCTGGTAGAGTGCAGGGTGTACCTTGGAGCAGTGGCAGCTGGTGACATTTAAAAGTGGTGAGCCGTAAAAGTTTGAAACAAGTGACCTGTGGCCAGTGTGCAAAGGGTGGGCAAATGGTGTATTTTTAAGCAAATTTGAGAAAGCAAGAAGGTTAATAAGGTAATTGTGAAAGTATAGTTATGACCTCAATAAAGGGATTTCATATGATAATGATGTAGGTAGCTGCTTAGCCAAGACATAAGGTGGAATGTGTGAAATTTGCTGTTTTTGCCACTTTGTCAGATGTGGCTAGCCTTTTTCCTGTTTATGTCGGTGCCATTGTGTGATGAGTGTTTGTGACACTATCTCTTTTCAGCCTGGGTTGTGCGTTTGCGGCCTGCTGCCGACCTTTAAAGTGGAAACTCAGTATGTGTCCTGACTCCTGGGCAAACAGTGCTAGGCACACGCCTAAGCACACCCAATCAGGGGGCAAGGATGAGAAGAGGACATGCTTGTGAGACTGTGTGTGGCTCTATCCGCTTATGTCATTTACACTCTGGGTGTGAATGCACATTGCTTGCAGACTACAGAGGCCTGCTGCCAGCCTACCGTTGGCACAGATAGTGCCAGACTCATGCCTGACCAGTGATGGCTCCACAGTGCTGTTGGTATTGATTAGGGCTCCCCCAGTGCTGCTTCATACTGACTAGGTGCCACAGTGGTGATTCGTATAGGTCACGGCCACGAAGTGCTGCTCTGTTAAACCAGAGACCTCAAACCAGTGAGAATAAAGCAAATTCCACTGTCATATCGAGACAGCCGATTTCTAGTCATAGTGGCCATTTTTTTTTAAACAGAGCCAGGATAGATGTCAGACATAGCCACGGGGCTGCGCTGCAATGCTCATGCTCTGATACTCCCCCACGTCACCCTAATCGATGTGTGCGCAAATGTATGTTGGTCTTAGCAACCAAGCCGCCAGGATCTGTGTGTTGAGCTGTGACACCCAGGGTAACATGTAGGTGGCTTCAGCAGCCCATGTGTGACTTAGATGCACCAGTGCGGACAGGCACCATGTGAGGGAGGTGACATGGTCGCAATGTGATCACCCAGTGTGCAGAGGGAGGGCAGGATTGAATGTGGCACTGCCAGGCGAATCTATTTGCGCACTTTAATCTGCCACCTGCCTTGGGTAGAGGGTGTTGGGGAGAGGATTTGGTCTAACGGGTAGGAGGTCGACCTCAAAACTAGGGAACTGGGTTCGAGTCTCAGCAACGATGCTCAACATCCTGTGATTCTGGGCAAATCACTTCATCTCCCTTCGCCGGGCGTAACTGGTGCTTGTGTAAAGCGCTCTGATGCCGGATACCTTCGGGTCAAGTTTGCGCTATATAACACTTGGAGAAAAAAAAACTATAGGCCTCTCATGATGAAAGTATGTAAAACGCAGTTTTACTCTTCTGAATTCACAGGCCAGCACATACATACCAACATTTTAAAAATGTCGGTGTGGCTCAGAGAAGCCACCCCTCGGACCTCCTTGAGGGCAGTGAATGTTCAAGAATATTTAACACACACACCATAATTTTTTATTTATTTATTTAACAGATTTATAGAGCGCATGGCTGCCCATGGGCGTCCCAGCGCTGATAGACAGGAACCTGGTGGGAGATGTTTTTATGGGAACAGCCATGTTTTAAGTGCTCTACGGAATGAAAGAAGGTTAGGCTGGGCTCTGAGATAAGGGGGGAGCGAGTTCCACAGTTTGGCAGCGTTGAGTGAGAACAGTCGGCCGCCTGAGCGGGCTTTTCTGATCCTTGGAACTGAGGCTAAATTGCAGTTAGAAGAACGGAGAGTTCTAGAAGTGGTGTAGGGTGAGATAAGGTTTTGGAGTATTGGAGGGGCCTTGCCATGCATAATCTTGTGGGTCGTGCAGAGAGCCTTGAATTGGATTCTCTCTTGTATAGGGAGCCAGTGAAGGGTCTTCAAGGACAGTTTGGCTGAGCAGCGACGATGGGTACCTGTGAGGATGCGGGCTGCCGCGTTTTGGGCCGTTTGGAGTTTTGCTAAAACTTTTTTGGGAGCCCCTAGATATAGGGCGTTGCCATAGTCTAAATGAGATAGTACAAGGCCGTGGATGAGGAGTTTGCGGGATTGAGTCGGAAGTAAGGGTAGAATTTTTCTTGCCGATCTTAGCAGACCGTGACAGGTTCCAGCAGTTTTCCGTGCTTGGGCTGAGAAGTTGAGTTTTTCATCTAACCAGATGCCCAGGCTCTTAATTTCTGGTTTGGGTACAGGGGGGGGGGGGGGCATGGATGACGGCCATATGGAGATGGAACTGTATAAGGATTTGTTGCCTAGAAACATGATCTCAGTTTTTTCGTTGTTCAGCTTGAGATGGGAGCTACTCATCCATTTTGTTATCTCGATCAAGCAGGTATGCAGGTTGGGAATGGAGTGGTCTTGCTGGTTAAGGGAGACCACAAGTTGGGTGTCGTCGGCGTAAGTCAGGAGTTTGATGCCATAGGGGGCGACAACCTTCTCAAGGGGGGACATATAGACATTAAAAAGGGTTGGGCTCAGGGATGAGCCCTGTGGTACCCCGCAGTTGATGGCTGTGGGTCTGGAGGTGAAGGTGCCGTCTCTCACCTGGAAGAGTCGGTTGTTGAGAAAGGATTCTAACGGCCACCAGCAGTGACCGACAGAAACAGACAGACAATATCTAACACACAAACCACAATGGCCAACAGCAGTGACAGCCAGAAACAGACAGACAATATTTAACACACAAACCATAATGGCCACCAGCAGTGACAGACAGAAACAGACAGACAATATCTAACACACAAACCACAATGGCCAACAGCAGTGACAGCCAGAAACAGACAGACAATATCTAACACACAAACCATAATGGCCACCAGCAGTGACAGCTAGAAACAGACAGACGATATTTAACACACAAACCATAATGGCCACCAGCAGTGACAGCCAGAAACATACAGACAATATTTAACACACAAACCATAATGGCCACCAGCAGTGACCGCCAGAAACAGACAGACAATATTTAACACACAAACCATAATGGTCACCAGCAGTGACAGCCAGAAACAGACAGACGAGTGCGTTTCGGCGCAGGGAGTCTTCTCAGTGCGTTGCCCTCGATCAGATCCAGACACTGACCTGAATTTCATTAGCTTTAAAAGGGGGCACATTCTCTTTGTTTGCAGCATACGTGTTCACGTTCACTCACATCTTCTATTTAGGGCACATCATGATTCACATTTAATATATAAGTGCACTCATGCAATGTTGTTATAAAACTGTGCACACTGATCATAGCTATACGAGTGCATTTTAATGAGTTGAGGTTTAGTACAGTGCAAGGAACACACCGTGGTTTAACGAGGTGCTGGTATAAACTAGAACTATGAGTTCTCCCTCCACTGGGATGAGTAGCAGAGTTAAGGGCAGACTACCCGCATACCATATTGAGGTTCCGTGCGAGACGGAACAACACTTTTTGGGTGTGGTCGAATATGGATGAGTTTGGTATCTACGAACCGCAAATGACGAGTTTAGTGGGTGTACGCGGTTTCGCTACGCAACCACGCATGGTTCGTCTCATTTTTGGATTTGTCCATCCGAACCCTCGGATTCCATTTTAGATGCGGCATCCATTTTGTTTCTTGCCCTCAAGCAGCCAGCGAACGGACCTTGTCCGCTCTGTGACCCTGGGATTCCCAAGCTTACACTAAGGACACGTGTTTCTTTGAGGGTGACTTTTATGATAGGGGAAATGACACGGCAAAGGCAGATGGCGCCGCTCAAGGCTCATCTTGCCGTGCTAGTGTATTGTTTCAGTCGTGCATGCATTGGGCACGAGGTCTTTGATCCTGCAATCAAGTTCCCGGTATCACCCTCTACACTGTTTTCTAAACTGTTATGCATTCTTGTCTTTTCCTTTGCATCTGTTTCTGTCCCCTCCTCTAATTCGTTACGGTCAGAATGGAATGTGCTTAATGTGCTTTTACAGTTGGGAACCGGCAATGCTGCTGTAATTATGTTCCGGGTTTCTGAAAACATGAATGCGACCTTTTTGAACTTTACTGTGGGAACTGAGTTGTAACCTTTTGTCTGCCATGTTGTGCAATGACCAAAATGTGTATAAAAGGAGCGATCCACTTTTGCAATACGAAGCAGTCTCCTAGAACCTACACGTTGTGTACTTCTTGCGATTTCTGTATCCCTGCAGTAAATAAATGCCAATCTTTGACGTCGCCGGAAGTGTCCCGTGTCTCTGTGTTTTGTACGCCAGAACAGGTAACCCACGAAGGTTTCAGGTGTTGTCCCCTGGCACCGCTGGGTCTTAGAATAACCCAGTCCTTCAGTTGGCGCCCAACGTGGGGCGACATCAGCGGTACCGGTCCAAAGCCCAACGATCGTGAGGAACTTCGTGTGAAATCTCCGAGAGAAGGTGCACCCCGCTTCATCGATCCAGTTGTCGAAATAAGTGGCCCGAAGTCTTTTCCCGCGAAGATTCCCGCCTCCAGACGGCTGCGACGGACTGATGCCCTGACTGTCGACCTGTTTTGGGGCCTGGCGTAGTCCTTTGTACAGCGAGACGATAGACGGGCCTTCCTGGTGACGCCATTGCTCTTTCAGTTAAGTATTTGTGGGTCGCTCCCAGAGTTACCTTGTTGTTTGCATGGTTCCATTGCATTTGTGGTTTTTAGTTGTTGGTTCTTAGTTGTTGGGTTTTATTTGCAATTGCCAAAAACCGAGGGTCTTGCATTTTTGTGCAAGGACATCATAATTCGATAGCCCTTGAAGTTTGTAAACTCGGTTAGTGTGCACGATGCCTGGCCGTAGTACTTTGTTTGGTTTCCTTAAATGTTGTAGCACGGATTCCCGACTGGAGGATTCATGTCCGATACCTCCGGTTGGAACTCCAATTTATGAGCTCTATAGTCGCCATGGCGTAGGTCCTATCGTATATAATGAATATTGGGTTTGTTATACTAAAAATTATGGTGTTCTCAGTTGGCCATCACATGGTAGTTTCGAAACTGCCGTCTTAGATAATCTTGAAGCTAAACTGTTTAAAAGGAAGGCTAGGCCGGCCATGTTTGATTCCTTCCGGTTATGGCGCAAAGAGGCCAAGCAGAAAGAAATCAAACAGATTAAGAAAAATAAGAGAGAAGGTGTTATTACGGTGATGCGAAATGCAGAACAGTATCAGCGAGACAAAGATGAGAAGGAGCAGGAAGTCAGTGCTCGACTTCATCATATGGCGGTGGATAAATGTTATCCGGTGTTACCGTCTAATTCTGATAAGACGGGAGAGGAAGTGATAGAAGATTCGCTATTGTCTTATCTATTGAAATCACCGCCTCCCTATGCTCCGGATACCGTGGGTCCTGTGATTCCTCCTGTTCTTCCACCTGTTGTTCTGGCGGCTGCTGGTCAGCCCGTCGTTCCTCCTGCTCTCCCGAATCCTCTTGTGCCGCAAATTGTTCATCCTCCTTTACCAGCTCTTCTTCCTACTGCTCCTTTGCCAGTACCTTATCAGCCTATTGTTACCACTACTCTTGTTACCCCGTCCACTACTACTGTCTCTACTCCTACTGTTGTTGCTCCTGTACCTCCTTCTTCTTCTCCTTCTGTTCGTAGCCGTATCTTTAATGCTGTTGCTACTCTCTATTCTCCGCTTTTTGGGCCAATACTCAGGTCGACTCTTTCCGATGTTGCTCAGAGGCGCAGTCAGATTCCTGATGCTAGGGAACGTGAGTCGTTGGTAAAGATGGCGCGTAAATGGATTCGCCATCCTGTGAAGTACACTTCGCGTATAGTGTTTGAGACATTTTCTCAGTTTAATGCGCCCACACAGAGATTCGTGTTCGAGGAAATGTGTAAATCTTTGAGAGAAGAGTGGGATAATGATGCGGTTGATAATGTACCGCCCGAGGTCTCTGAGCTCCAGAATCAATTTACGACTGGTGTGATTGTAGGTGATAATGTTCGATGTGCTCTAGAGCGTCTGTTATCTTTTCGATGTACAGTGCAACCTCGAGCATTCTTTAAGGACGAGACTGAGGAGTGGATGGCAAAACCTGGTCAGTATCCTATGCGGGAAGTTCCCCCAGTATGGATGCCAGGTGATCCTAATGCTAATCCTGCTATTCCAGCACGTTTTCAGAGAGTTTGGATACACCTCCCTTGGAAGCGATTGGAAGTTTTGCAGGTAAAGCAAACCTTGCCCGACCCCCCGTAAAAATCCTGCAGGTTATTATAAGGAGTTGTCCCAACTAGTGGACGCTACCGTTATGAACCTTGCCGATATTGACATGTTGTTTGGTAATGTAGTGCCTCAGCCGATTTGGGCGAAAATCCGTCACGAGAATCACGCGGCTGAGTTAGGCGGTGACTGGGCTGCTCTTGCGGTGGCAGACGCCCAGCAAGTTGGTGGGGCTAAACCTGAACAGCTTATCGCGAATTTGCATCAGAGGATAATTACCCTTATGAAGACACTTATGCCAGCAATACGCGTTAATTGGGACAAGTTGTCTGCGTGCAAACAAAAGAGGGATCAGAGTGTCTCCGATTTCTTTACGAGATTTGAGGAGGCATTTATTGATCATAGTGGTCAGGACATGAGCTCTGAAGGAGGTCAGCGGTTGTTCGTTGATAAATTCGTATCGAATTTGTTGCCTGAACTCAGCAACAAGCTGAAGAATTCTGAAAGTTCGTGGGCTGTTTCTACCACTGCTCAGATATTAGCTACGGCCCAGTACTACGAAAACAGAGAGAAGGAAGAAAGCGAATGCGCAGATAAGAAAACGAAGGATCTTAAAACTAAGGTCTTATTGCAGCAAGCGTATCCTCCGCGCTCGAATCAAAATGACTCACAACAGCCAAATCGATCACAATCGCAGTTTTCTAGATCACAGTTGCGTAATGACTCTTCTGCGCCTCGCTTTGTGTTGGGGTATAATCAATGCGCATATTGTCGGGGTGAGGGCCATTTAAAGTTTAATTGTCCAGTCTTACGTGACAGGAACAATGGTGTTTCGGCTCGAGGAGGTCGTAGTGGCCCTCAACAAGCTTCACGTGGTAGAGGTCGCGGTGTTACTCAGAATCAGACAGAGCGTCTTGCCACTTCCTCAGACTCGCAGAATTGTTTTGATCGACGTGATCTCTCGTCTGGTAGATCTGCACAGTATCATGTGGATGACTATTATGTCGAGCATGATGTTGATGCGGACGGTATCTACTAGGACAGCCGTAGACAGAGCAAGGGAGAAGTATCAGTTCCGGTTGATCAGAGAGGGCCTTATGTCGCAGTTGCCACATTGGGCGTAGTTGAGCCTTTTCTGTTGGACACTGGTGCAGCGAAAAGTTCCATCATGCATTCGAAACTCCCTGGCGCGCCTTTGTCTGGCTTAACGAATGTTTCCGTTGGATTCTCTGGCGCCCCCGTTAGCAATCCAGTTTCTAGCCCTTTGCCCCTTACAATTGGGTCTCACGAGTTAGAGGCTCCGTTGATTTTGACTACTGGTTATGGTGAGAATCTTTTGGGCTTGGATTTGTTGAAACGGTTACATGCGACTTTGTATTGCTCTCCTGCGGGAGTGGAGCTTACATTGGGTCAGAGAGTGATCTCTCCTATGTATTTGTCGATTTGATAAGCTCCCACCGGAATTGAGTTCTCTTCCGGCTTCTTTGTGGGCAACGGGTCCCAATGATGTGGGCCTGCTGGATATACCACCTTATGTCGTTCAATTGAAATTCAACGCGCGACTGCCGCGCATTCCCCAGTATCGTATCTCCCTTGATGGTGAACGAGCACTATTAGCGATCATTTACGATTTGATTGATAAAGATGTCATTGAGGAAACACGAGGTAACGTGTGTAATAGTCCTGTGTTGCCTATTTTGAAGCGAACTGATCCCTCCAAGCCTCCTGTGTACCGTCTAGTTATTGATTTAAGGGAGGTATATAAAATTGTTGTTCCACAGTTTCCCGTGGTACCCGACATTACAGCTTTGCTGACTCTGATTCCAGCCTCTGCATCATGGTTCTCGGTAATCGATCTGAAGAATGCGTTCTTTAGCATTCCGATTGCTGAGGAAAGCAGAGATTTATTCGGTTTCTCATTAGGTGGTCGTAGCTTCAGGTTCAAACGTGCACCTCAGGGCTACTGTGAGAGTCCATCGATCTACAGCCAAGCTCTTAAGAGTCAACTTGATGCGTTCGTGCTGCCAACTGGTGCGGCCTTGATTCAGTACGTTGACGATCTGTTGGTAGCTGCAGACACTGAACAGATTTGCAAGACTGCTACAGTATCACTGTTACAGCATCTTTGTGACTTACATCACAAAGTGTCACCTTCTAAACTGCAATATTGTTGTCAAGAAGTAACCTATCTAGGTCACTTATTGTCAAAGGCGGGAAGAAGGTTGACCCCTGAAAGAATTGCAGCAATTGCTCGAATGACTGTGCCAACAACTCAGAGAGATGTGCGTGCCTTTCTAGGTATCACGTCATACTGCAGACAGTGGATTCCAAATTTTTCACTGTTGGCGAAGCCATTGATAGCTCTCACGTGCAAGGATGTTTCGACTCCTTTGCCATGGACGGAAGAATGTCGGAAAAGTTTTGCTGAACTGCGTGATGCGTTGTGTTCGGCTCCTGTGTTAGGTACTCCTTATTACAGTAAGCCATTTACACTATACGTCCACGAGAGGGAAGGTTGTGCGTTGAGTGTTTTGACGCAACAATTTGGTGGGAAGCAGCGTCCGTGTGCATATTTTTCTTCGACCTTAGACCCGTTAGCTAGAGCGTTGCCGAGTTGCTTGAGGGCGACGGCGGCAGCTGCGGTGTCTATTCGACAATCCGCAGGTCTGGTCATGGATAATATGCTCATAGTGATGGTTCCGCATGCAGTTGACACTCTCTTGAATCGGACAAAAACTCAACATCTGACGAGTGCAAGGTTGTCTGGGTATGATCTGACACTTTTGGCAAGTCATATACAGATCAAGCGTTGTAATGTACTGAATCCCGCGACATTGTTGCCGACTAATATGGAATCAGATGATGCACCACCACATGATTGTTATTTACGAACTGAGGAAGAAACAAAGGGTCGTGTGGACCTGAAAAACACTCCATTGACAGATCCCGATGGTATTTTGTATGTTGATGGTTCCTGTTTTAAATTGCCGAATGGCGATGTGACGACTGCGTATGCTGTAGTGACGTTGAGCACGGTTGTGGAACCTGCGAGATTGAATCAGAATTCAGCGCAAGCGGCAGGGTTGATTGCATTGACAAGAGCATGTGTTTTGTCTAAAGGAAAGCGAGTGAATGTGTTTACCGACAGTCAGTATGCATTCGGTGTTGCGCACAGTTTTGGTTGATTGTGGAGAGAAAGAGGATTTATGACATCGCATGGTACGAAGATCCAACACGGGCAGCTCGTGAATGATCTTTTGGATGCACTTACATTGCCTAAACAGGTGGCGATCGTTAAATGTAGTGCACATCGGAAAGTGACGGATGATGTTGGTCGTGGTAATGCATTTGCGGACGAGATTGCTAAGGAAACGGCTAAGAATCTTGCAACCCGAATGTATGTGACAAGTTCAGCGAGATGGTCGACGGAAACTGGTATGTGTGAAGACACTGTTGAGAGTGTGAAATCAATTCAGAATGAGGCCACTGAAGCTGAAAAGACCAAGTGGAAAGAAAGCACGGGAAAGTTGGATATGCATGGATGTTGGGTTGACTTGTCGGAACGTCAGAGGTGGATGTTACCGGATGCGTATGTATTAGCTGTTGTGACGATGGCTCATGGGTTGTCACATATTAGTGCGAAAGGCATATGCAAGTTCTTGTCCCCTGTATGGAAGAATGGTGGTATTGCTAAATGTGCTGAGAGAGTGGTTAAAAATTGTATGGTGTGTTTGATGCATAATCCTGGCAAGGGCACCCCCACTCCACCTGGTCATTTTGCTCCCCCTGTTTGTCCCTTTGAAGTTATCCAACTGGATTTCATCCATATGGAGAGATGCAATAATCTGAAGTATGTTTTAGTTGTGGTTTGTGCGTTCTCCAGATGGATTGAGGCCTATCCTCTTAAGGATAACACTGCCCTGTCCACAGCGAAAGTCCTACTGAAGGAATACTTTCCTCGGTATGGAATGCCACGGATTGTGTGGTCAGATAATGGAAGTGAGTTCGTGGGAAGTGTGATGCAGAGTGTATGTAAGGGCCTTGCAATTCGGCAGAAATTCCATAGCGCTAATCATCCTCAGGCAGCGGGTTTAGTTGAAGGGTACAATGGTACCCTGAAGCTGAAACTTGCCAAGATACAAGCTACGACTGGCCTATCATGGCCTGATGCCTTGCCTCTGGCTCTCCTATCAACCAGAGCGACTGTACACTCTCGAGTAGGGCTCAGCCCATATGAGATTGTGTTCGGCCGCCCTGCGAACATTTGGGGAGTCCCGAGACCTAAGGCCTTTGATAGTCTTGAGTATCCAATGCTAATTGATTATCTTCATGATCCGACTACTAAATTAAGGTTAATTCACCAACAGGTCTTTGAAGCTCTACCGGCACAGACAGAGGGTCCTGGACATCGGCTCCGGCCAGGTGATTGGGTCGTTACCCGAAATTTTGGCCGAAAACGTAACTTGGAGCCGAGATTTGTAGGACCCTTCCAAATGTTATTGACGACGAGGACTGCAGTTCGGTTGGAAGGCAGAAAGAATTGGGTACACGCTGGCCACACGAAAAAAGTACCAATCCCCTCACCAATAGATGGTTGGGTGAGAACTGGGATTGCGGCAACGGAAACTGAGACCCCTTTATGCTTTGTGCCGTTTAGCGATGCTCAACCTGTAGGAGACAATTCATCGCTGCCAGACACACCTGTGGAGTCATCAGTCGTAGAGAACTCAAGGTCTGAATCGTCATCCACTCCACCGAACACTGTTTCACCAGCTGAACAATTGTTTGTAGAGCAGACTCGACCTGGAAGAAATCGATACTTTCTTCGTCCACGTAGCAAGGACTAATAAAATTTTGTGTTTTATTTTCCTTTACTGGTGCTACGAACATTATGAACAATTACATCCTTTCTTTTTGAGTTTCTTTATATGTGCTTTTTGCAGCTAAGGGATTTGTATTAAAGCTGAGCGTTCAAGAAAACCTATCATCCGGGTTAACCGTAGGGCCGTGCGGGTACTCCTTTCTGTTTAGCAGGTTTCTGACACTAGGTCGGTTACTTTTGTTGACTCCTGGGAACTCCTGGGAATTGATAATCGCTACTCAGAACGAAGTGCGTCAAGTACGTCACAGACGGTTTTTAGAGGATGGCATTCTCTAAGCTGTTGGAAGTAGAAAGGATGTCGGCGCAAAGATCAAAATTGCATAAGATTGTATGAACAAAATGTTTTCTGTTTCAGGTATTCCTACTGTTTCTGACTATGTCTATGCTATTGGTGGGCGGAGTGTATTTTGGAATACAGTCGTTATTGCCTTCTGTTTCACCTACTCTCTCTCCTAAACTAAGCTCCATTACCACTGTTTCTCCCCATTCTTTTCATCCCCTGCCTCAACATGAACAGGTTAGACGTGCGGAATTCATGAATAACTCCTTCGTTCAACTCCTACATCAGCATCAGTTGGTGATGAATACTACCAACTGTTGGGTGTGTGGGTTAATGCCACATACCATGGATAGGGGTATTCCGTATCTGGTCCTTCCTTATAGCTCCCAAGGGTCAGCTCGAGCATTCCAAACTATGTTCCGTAGTGCACTAGATTCCTACCCCAGTCGAGAGCCACGCTCTGCAAGCTTTGGTCCTGGTCCGTACCACAAGCCTTTGGCGATAGCGATTGCTGATTTAGATAGAGATGTTTTTGATGCATCGCTTATTCCAGATGAAGAGGTGCGAGCCTATAAGGATCTGGGTGATGCTGAGTATAGTACGTCAGTGGGTGATAGACAGCTTAAGAGCTCGTCTCCAATATGGATCGTACCCCACCTTGGTAATTTCTGCTTGAAAGGTTTGGGTCAAAATCCGAGAGCACAACTTGGGAACAGTGCTTGTACTGATACGTATGTCCTACAGATGCTCTCTTCCCCTGTTTTTCTGACTGCCAAGGGTACTTATTTCATATGTTATGAGCGTGCATATACATGGTTGCCCCGTGACTTCTCGGGTACCTGTTATATTGCAAATCTTTTGCCACCGACGTTTACGGTTGCCTCAGACTATCACAGAACTAGAGTTGTGAGAGGCGTCGTCAGCAAAGAGGATACTGCGGGTCAAGAAGCAGGAGACTTCTTCAAGGGTTTCTTGCCGTTTTGGGGACCTATGGTTAATAGTAGGAACCTGAGACAGTTGACCCGTGTGGTAGAATTGACTGCTAACATAACTGCGAGTGCTCTTGGTAATTTGACAGCGGAACTTCAGGCGGATAGACTCATGACGTTGCAGAACCGTATGGTTCTAGACGTTGTTCTTGCAGATAGAGGTGGTGTGTGTAAAGTTATCCATTCGAGCTGTTGCATCTTCATTCCTGACAATGCTCCAACTGTTTACCAAGCCATCTCGAAGTTGCACAAGATCTCCGAGTCCATACACGTGGACGAAGGTAATTGGACACTTCTAGGATGGTTATGGGGCCTGATATCCACTTGGGGTTGGAAGATTCTGATGATCGTAGGGGTTGTTGTAACGTTTCTATTCATGTGTTGTCTTTGCGTACAGTGTGGTCCGGCCTTATGTGGCCCTTGTGCTGCAACGTGTATAAGACGGCCATCTGTTACCAAGGAGACGTTGATGGATAGAATGATGTTTCAGCAACAACTGAACGATTTGATGAATATCGAAATTGATTCCGATCTCGACTAGTGCTTGCCTACATGAGGGCAAAAGGAGCGTCTGAGGTTCCGTGCGAGATGGAACGACACTTTTTGGGTGTGGTCGAATATGGATGAGTTTGGTATCTACGAACCGCAAATGACGAGTTTAGTGGGTGTACGCGGTTTCGCTACGCAACCACGCATGGTTCGTCTCATTTTTGGATTTGTCCATCCGAACCCTCGGATTCCATTTTAGATGCGGCATCCATTTTGTTTCTTGCCCTCAAGCAGCCAGTGAACGGACCTTGTCCGCTCTGTGACCCTGGGATTCCCAAGCTTACACTAAGGACACGTGTTTCTTTGAGGGTGACTTTTATGATAGGGGAAATGACACGGCAAAGGCAGATGGCGCCGCTCAAGGCTCATCTTGCCGTGCTAGTGTATTGTTTCAGTCATGCATGCATTGGGCACGAGGTCTTTGATCCTGCAATCAAGTTCCCGGTATCACCCTCTACACTGTTTTCTAAACTGTTATGCATTCTTGTCTTTTCCTTTGCATCTGTTTCTGTCCCCTCCTCTAATTCGTTACGGTCAGAATGGAATGTGCTTAATGTGCTTTTACAGTTGGGAACCGGCAATGCTGCTGTAATTATGTTCCGGGTTTCTGAAAACATGAATGCGACCTTTTTGAACTTTACTGTGGGAACTGAGTTGTAACCTTTTGTCTGCCATGTTGTGCAATGACCAAAATGTGTATAAAAGGAGCGATCCACTTTTGCAATACGAAGCAGTCTCCTAGAACCTACACGTTGTGTACTTCTTGCGATTTCTGTATCCCTGCAGTAAATAAATGCCGATCTTTGACGTCGCCGGAAGTGTCCCTTGTCTCTGTGTTTTGTACGCCAGAACAGGTAACCCACGAAGGTTTCAGGTGTTGTCCCCTGGCACCGCTGGGTCTTAGAATAACCCAGTCCTTCAATATCTAACACACAAACCATAATGGCCAACAGCAGTGACAGCCAGAAACAGACAGACAGACAATATTTAACACACAAACCACAATGGCCAACAGCAGTGACAGCCAGAAACAGACAGACAATATTTAACACACAAACCATAATAGCCACCAGCAGTGACAGCCATAAACAGACAGACAATAGTTAACACACAAACCATAATGGCCACCAGCAGTGACAGCCAGAAACAGACAGACGATATTTAACACACAAACCATAATGGCCACCAGCAGTGACAGCCAGAAACAGACAGACGATATTTAACACACAAACCATAATGGTCACCAGCAGTGACAGCCAGAAACAGACAGATGATATTTAACACACAAACCATAATGGCCAACAGCAGTGACAGCCAGAAACAGACAGACAATATTTAACACACAAACCATAATGGCCAACAGCAGTGACAGCCAGAAACAGACAGACAATATTTAACACACAAACCATAATAGCCACCAGCAGTGACAGCTAGAAACAGACAGACAATATTTAACACACAAACCACAATGGCTAACAGCAGTGACAGCCAGAAACAGACAGACAATAGTTAACACACAAACCATAATGGCCACCAGCAGTGACAGCCAGAAACAGACAGACAATATTTAACACACAAACCATAATGGCCAACAGCAGTGACAGCCAGAAACAGACAGACAATATTTAACACACAAACCATAATGGCCACCAGCAGTGACAGCCAGAAACAGACAGACAGATGATATTTAACACACAAACCATAATGGCCAACAGCAGTGACAGCCAGAAACAGACAGACAATATTTAACACACAAACCATAATGGCCAACAGCACTGACAGCCAGAAACAGACAGATGATATTTAACACACAAACCATAATGGCCAACAGCAGTGACAGCCAGAAACAGACAGACAATATTTAACACACAAACCATAATGGCCACCAGCAGTGACCGCCAGAAACAGACAGATGATATTTAACACACAAACCATAATGGCTAACAGCAGTGACAGCCAGAAACAGACAGACGATATTTAACACACAAACCATAATGGCCACCAGCAGTGACAGCCAGAAACAGACAGACCATATCTAACACACAAACCATAATGGCCAACAGCAGTGACAGCCAGAAACAGACAGATGATATTTAACACACAAACCACAATGGCCAACAGCAGTGACAGCCAGAAACAGACAGACAATATTTAACACACAAACCATAATGGTCACCAGCAGTGACAGCCAGAAACAGACAGACGAGTGCGTTTCGGCGCAGGGAGTCTTCTCAGTGCGTTGCCCTCGATCAGATCCAGACACTGACCTGAATTTCATTAGCTTTAAAAGGGGGCACATTCTCTTTGTTTGCAGCATACGTTTTCACGTTCACTCACATCTTCTATTTAGGGCACATCATGATTCACATTTAATATATAAGTGCACTCATGCAATGTTGTTATAAAACTGTGCACACTGATCATAGCTATACGAGTGCATTTTAATGAGTTGAGGTTTAGTACAGTGCAAGGAACACACCGTGGTTTAATGAGGTGCTGGTATAAACTAGAACTATGAGTTCTCCCTCCACTGGGATGAGTAGCAGAGTTAAGGGCAGACTACCCGCATCCTGTGTGTTTGGGAAAGAGTGTCGGTGTGTGAAAATAGGAACATGGTGGTCCAACATGGCTAAGGTTCAACTCCTGAGGGTCCTACCCTCTTTTAATATATACAATATGCTTTAACAGCATGTGCAGCTGTGTGAAGAACGGGAGGAGCACACTGATGAAAACACACACATTTTACACTGAAACAATTAAACGATTAACGATCTTAAAAAGAAGTTAAAAAAGAAAACTTGTGAGTTGGCGCAAGGTAGCCCTAAACTATCAGCAGGAATCTCAAGTCGTCATGGGTGTTAAAATGCCCAAGAAAAATGGAGATATCAGATTAGTCACATTATTTTAAATGAGGCTTGCTTCCAGTCTCTCTCTCGCCCGTTCACCCAAATCACAGATGAGATTATTGACGCTGGTGAGGCGGATGTCTTAGACAGCCTGATTTACCCTAAGCCTGCTGATCGAGCTGGCTGTGCATAGTTCCATTATAGGCACAAGACCCCCACCCACACCACGGCAGAATAAGCATGCATGAATAAATACACCACATAATTTCTTTGTTTTGGAGAAAGTTATTGCTGCAGGTTTATTCCATACAAAAGTATGCAACATACGGTGGGTTATCTTACGGGCGATCCAAGGGCTGGCAGCCATACTAACCTATGCTAACCTGCCCGCCTGATGAGCCAAGCACTGTGGAAAAAACCCAATCAGCACTTTACAGGGGTGGTCCCCTTACTGGATCACGTGACACATTAGTCCATTATTACTCACGCCCCTTTCAGGGCGGCGCGTAGCAAGGCAAGCCCCCGGTTGTTGAGGCCCACAACCACCCTACGGACTAACGGGGCGCCAACGTCATTGTTCCAGGACCCTCCCCTGAGGCTCCTGTGATTTGGCTCTGGCACCCTATTGTGCTCTTGCAGAGGTATCTTCCTGTACCCAGACTGCTTCTAGATCGCCCTGTAAATCCGCCACAGCTCTGGAGGCGGCCCCTGTCGCCTACCGAGCCCCCCACCATCCAACAGCACTTTCTTCACTTGCACCCGGCTCCCTCCAGTGTCTCTTGCATGTCCAAGAGGAACAGATCCATTCCAACCTGTGACAAGTGAACCTTATCGGCATCAAAATAGCCTCTCACCTTCATTTGGATCAGCTCATGTCTGATAAACCCAAAACCTCTTTGGTCTGTGAACTTGCGTATCGCACTGTTAACCCTTTTGCGGGAATGTTCAACTGCTTCGTTAGACTTGGCACCGTGCCAAGACAGGCGTGGCACGATTTCAGACCAAAAAAGTTCATATTGGCCCATGTGCTTGCTAATCTCCCCCAGGTCAGTCATCATCGCCTGTAAGAGAGCACCCCTTCCCATAGTGGTGAGATCGTTGCCTCCCAGGTTGTTGTAGTTACTTTTTTCGATATATACAAAATATCATAAAAGTATAATACAATACGTATAAAAACATTTTAAAAACCTACAACAACAAATGGCTTCAATCCGTATAAAGTTAAAAAGAGTAAAAAAAAGCAATATATATGTACATACAGCATTTACGCAGACCCCCATTAGGTAATATAATAAACAGTGATATTCGTACAGAGTCGGGAAGATGGATGGTTGGCTTATGATTGGTGCGCCTTGAGTAGCTTGCGTCTTATCCTCCAGGCCCAGCCCAGATATTTGGCAGTCCCACAGATAACACTAGGGACTGATGTTTCATAGGTCAGGATGCGCAATGCCACCCTTGCAGACCTAGTGCCCAGATTTTTACAGACCGGTATCAGCCATCTTGATCTTGGTTGCCTGTACGCCTGGCAGGCAAACATAAAATGGCCGATGGACTCTATGGGCGAGGCACAGCCTGGGCAGCCTTTTGGGTACACGATTGCCTTACTCCAGCTAGATTGGAACTCGTGAAGTGGAAGGGTACCATATCTCATTTTGAGATATAGTGACCTATCACCAGGAGATTCAATCAGGTCCATAAAGGATTCCATACTGGGAGTAGGTTTCGCATCCCAAAAATTCACAGTTAGCGCACCCCCCTGGTTTCTTAGAGTGTCAGCCGTGACCCATTCCCAATAGATCTTTTTATCATAGATTTGGGAGAAGGGAGCTGGCTCTCCCAAGCCTCTTCCAGACCTATCTTCTGCAACTGTTTTTTCAAATTCGATACCCAGGGGATCTTGTGCTCTGCTCCAAGTTTTAATAGCTCGTCCAGAGCAGAAGCGTAGTGGTGAAGTTCAGGGGACCTTCTGAGCCTTGTCCAATATAATATAGGGCGCAGCCTGGCCACATTGCTGATGTTTTGTCTACCGAGATCACTACGAAGTGGAACTAGCGGGGTAGACAGAGGAAGCGAGACTAAGTCTCTAAAGAACTTATTCTCCGATCTGAGCAACTCTGTTAGGTTTTCAAATCCCCACAGTTCCGCCCCGTAGAGGGCCGCTGACAATGCCTTCCCCTCGTAGACCTTAACTGCCGCAGCTATTGGCCTACTATATGAGAGCCTCTGATGTTTCGCTATTGCCCCTGAGACTCTTTTATGGACAAGGAGCATTTTCGACAGATGGGGGGCCCATTTAAGCTTGTTGTTGACCCTCACTCCAAGATAGTCAAAGCCTCCACTAGCTCAAGTGTGGTATCATTAAGCTTGATGTTATTCCTAAAGTTTTTTGAAGGTGATAGCGACATCAGCTTGGTTTTTGATGTATTTGTTGGACCCGGCCTCGTGGCGTGGTCCTTACCCCCGTGGATTGTGGCCATTCCCCGCCCCGGCCTTCACGGGCCACCCTTCCGAACTGCACCGAGACCCCTCATCCCGAGCCGCACGAGGTCGCATACCCCTCGTGGCTCCGCCATCTTGTTGGCATCCACGTGACTCTGTGCACCAGCCGGCGCGACCCCGCTCAACCCGGCCTCGGCCCCAGCGAAGCCCCGACATCGAGGCACCAAGAACTGGCCAGGGGGTGCCGCAGGAAGCATTCACCGCCCCCGGCGGAGGACAGTATCGATGAGACCCCCAACTGTCCTACCATCCCTAGGTGTGATCGCCCTGCAACTCTCTTTGGCCTGGCGCCTCTCCTGCTGGGCGTCTGGCCACCTCCACCCGGCCTCTCCGCCCCCCCCGGGCGCCAGGGTCCGGACATCAAAGGGCTCCAGACCTATATCTGGGGCGACCCCGCCACAGATCGGCAGTTGTATCCCGGAGTCGAGCCCTGCTGATTGAATCGCGGCTGACCCTACGGAGAAGAACTCTTGTTGGAACTATCACGAGCCCTGCAGACTGCGTCGCGGCTCCTTCTTGTGAACACTTTGAAGCCCCCCCGGAACATCGGGCCCCTGCTGACGCTGTCGCGGCCCAACCTCGCTGAAACCTCCCTCGGAGCCGTGCTGACGACGTCGCGGCTAGAGCTGAGCAGAAAACACCTTGAGAGCCCTGCTGACCTGATCGCGGCTCCCCACGAACTGAACGCCAGAGCCCTGCTGACGCCGTCGCGGCTCGACCCCTCCGGGATCCGGAGGTCCTCCAGCTTGAGGATAAGAACTGGGCCCCAGGTACCCTCGTACCGAGCTCCTGCCAAAGACTGTCCCACTACCCCTACCCTTCCAAAGAGACACTGAGACTTTTGGTGGATCCCTCGATCCCTTTCGTGTAAATATTGATCTCGTAACCTTTAAATACTGATAAAGAATTGCTCGTCTTGAGACAACCTCCTTGAGTCCTGTGTGGTGGTGTTACTGTGCTAGTACGTGATAGGAGAAGGATCTCTCAGGAGGCTTCTCGGCAGCGCTCGTCTACTTCGTACAGTGTGAGGGCCCCCCCCTTGGTGGTCTCGCCGACTCCTCGGGGTCCGCCTTCCAACATTTGGTGGCCAGCGACGGGATCCGAGCCGAACGCAGTACGTACCAGCCAGTACCCACTAGCTACCCATCCAGGCGAACAGTAATCATGAGCAGCCAGGAAAACAACGCGACCATGGAGTTCCAGCCCGAACGGTTGGAGGAATATACGCACAAAGAATTAAAACAGTTCTGGGCCTGCGCCATCACCCGGTCCATGACCGCCCGGGCCCCCCGCTCGTCCTCGGCCCCCGGTGCCGCCCAGCCCGAGGGGCTCGCACCACCCCCCGCCGGCGGCGAGGGGGAGGCGGACACCGACCCTGGACCTAGTGAATCCTCCCCCGAGGAGATTGCTTCCCCGTGCGCCCTACCAGAACTGGCACAATGGCGACACGAAGGGGGCCCCACCCGGGAGCAGTTCCAGCAAGAGCAGCAGTCCTGTCCCACTCTCGAAGGGGTCCGACAACAAGCGTCCGCACAAACCAACAGGGACCAGACCGGCACCCACTGGGTCTACTGGGCCGAGGGCCTGTTATACAGTGAGCAAAAAGTGGCAGAACTCGGGGCCAGCCGAGTGTTGGTGGTCCCCCTCCGCTTCCGGGAGTTCCTGCTCAGCCTGGTCAAGGAGGGCTGGGAGACGAAGCTCCAAGGCGCCCCTCCTGACGTCTACCGATACCTCCTGACCCTCCGAAACCAGACCCGCAAGTTCCGAGCCATGGCTGAAGCCAACCTCGAGGCCAGCCAGGAGGACATGAAGCGGTGGTATGATCGGAACTCCTCTACCATCGAATTCGAGCCTGGCCAGAGAGTCTGGGTCATGGCCCCGGTTGAACCCGGCGCCCTCCAGGACAAGTGGACCGGGCCCTTCAAGGTAGTGGAGAAGAAAAGCCCCGTCACCTACCTAGTCGACCTGGAGTCCCCCCGGAACCCCCTCCGGGTTCTACATGCTAACAGGCTCAAACCCCACTTTGCCCAGACCGAACTGAGCCTGCTACTGGCGACCGACGAGGGGGGCGAGGACGACTCCGAGCCCCTGCCCGACCTCTTGCAGTCCAACGTCCATGACGGATCCATCAAAGGTGTCCAACTCGCCTCTTCCCTGACCCCGGAACAGCGTGATGACTGTCAACAACTGCTGCAGGACTACGCAGCCCTCTTCTCCCTCACCCCGGGGGTGACCCACTGGTGCGTCCACGACGTCGACACCGGGGACAGCCCCCCCGTGCGACACAGAGCCTACAGGGTACCCGACCGAGTGCGGGCATGCATCCAGGACGAAGTAGCAAAGATGCTGGCCCTGGGGGTCATCGAACCCTCCGACAGCCCGTGGGCCAGTCCTGTCGTCCTGGTACCAAAGGCCGCAGCCCCCGGCCACCCCCCGGAGTTACGATTCTGCGTAGACTACCGAGCCCTGAATGCGGTGACCAAGACGGACGCTCATCCTATACCCCGGGCCGACGAACTCATCGACCGCTTAGGGGCCGCCCGCTACCTGAGCACGCTGGACCTCACCGCCGGGTACTGGCAGATCCAGCTCACCCCCGGCGGCCAAGAAAGATCCGCCTTTTCTACCCCGGATGGGCATTACCACTTTCGGGTGATGCCCTTCGGAATGAAGAACGCCCCGGCCACTTTCCAAAGACTTGTAAACAAGGTTTTGGCCGGGCTCGAGGCCTTCAGCGCGGCCTACCTAGATGACATTGCCGTGTACAGCAACCACTGGGCGGAGCACCTCCTTCACCTCAAAGCCGCCCTGGCCGCCCTCCAGCGGGCCGGGCTCACGATCAAGGCCAGCAAATGCCAGATCGGCCACGGATCCGTGACCTACCTGGGCCATCAAGTGGGAAGCGGGCAGGTGGCCCCTCTCCAGCCAAAAATCGATGCCATCCAGGCCTGGGAACCCCCCACTACCCAGACAGCTGTCCGGGCCTTCCTGGGTCTCACCGGATACTACCGGCGGTTCATCCGGGACTATGGGAGCATTGTTGGCCCCCTCACAGAGCTCACGTCCAAGAAGCAGCCCAAGAAGGTGCACTGGACACCCCGCTGCCAAGCAGCCTTCGAAACCCTCAAGACAGCGATGTGTACTGCCCCTGTGCTGCAGGCCCCTGACTACAATAAGGAGTTCGTGGTGCAGACGGACGCCTCCGAGTATGGGATCGGGGCCGTTCTGTCCCAGGCCGATGAAAAGGGGCTCGACCGACCAGTGGCCTTCATCAGCCGACGGCTACTGCCCCGGGAGCAGCGATGGAGCACCATCGAGCGTGAAGCCTTCGCTGTAGTGTGGGCCCTTAAGAAGCTCCGGCCCTATCTCTTCGGTACCCACTTCCGGGTCCAGACCGACCACCGGCCCCTGCGGTGGTTAATGCAAATGCGGGGCGAGAACCCCAAGCTGCTGCGGTGGTCCATCTCGCTGCAAGGGATGGACTTTGATGTTGAACACCGGCCCGGCAATCACCACGCCAACGCCGACGGCCTGTCCCGCTTCTTCCGCCTTGAAGAGGAGAATCCCCAAGGAGATGGGTGACTCTCCATGCCTTCGGCTAGGGGGGACGCCTGTTGGACCCGGCCTCTTGGCGTGGTCCTTACCCCCGTGGATTGTGGCCGTTCCCCGCCCCGGCCTTCACGGGCCACCCTTCCGAACTGCACCGAGACCCCTCATCCCGAGCCGCACGAGGTCGCATACCCCTCGTGGCTCCACCATCTTGTTGGCATCCACGTGACTCTGTGCACCAGCCGGCGCGACCCCGCTCAACCCGGCCTCGGCCCCAGCGAAGCCCCGACATCGAGGCACCAAGAACTGGCCAGGGGGTGCCGCGGGAACCATTCACCGCCCCCGGCGGAGGACAGTATCGATGAGACCCCCAACTGTCCTCCCATCCCTAGGTGTGATCGCCCTGCAACTCTCTTTGGCCTGGTGCCTCTCCTGCTGGGCGTCTGGCCACCTCCACCCGGCCTCTCCGCCCCCTTCGGGCGCCAGGGTCCGGACATCAAAGGGCTCCAGACCTATATCTGGGGCGACCCCGCCACAGATCGGCAGTTGTATCTCGGAGTCGAGAGCCCTGCTGATTGAATCGCGGCTGACCCTGCGGAGAAGAACTCTTGTTGGAACTATCACGAGCCCTGCAGACTGCGTCGCGGCTCCTTCTTGTGAACACTTTGAAGCCCCCCCGGAACATCGGGGCCCTGCTGACGCTGTCGCGGCCCAACCTCGCTGAAACCTCCCTCGGAGCCCTGCTGATGACGTCGCGGCTCGAGCTGAGCAGAAACCACCTTGAGAGCCCTGCTGACCTGATCGCGGCTCCCCACGAACTGAACGCCAGAGCCCTGCTGACGCCGTCGCGGCTCGACCCCTCCGAGATCCGGAGGTCCTCCAGCTTGAGGATAAGAACTGGGCCCCAGGTACCCTCGTACCGAGCTCCTGCCAAAGACTGTCCCGCTACCCCTACCCTTCCAAAGAGACACTGAGACTTTTGGTGGATCCCTCGATCCCTTTCGTGTAAATATTGATCTCGTAACCTTTAAATACTGATAAAGAATTGCTCGTCTTGAGACAACCTCCTTGAGTCCTGTGTGGTGGTGTTACTGTGCTAGTACGTGATAGGAGAAGGATCTCTCAGGAGGCTTCTCGGCAGCGCTCTGCTACTTCGTACAGTGTGAGGGCCCCCCCCTTGGTGGTCTCGCCGACTCCTCGGGGTCCGCCTTCCAACAGTATTTATTTTCAAGCCCCTGATGTCGCAAAACTGGGAAAAACGGGACAACAATCTTTGTAAGCCCATAGGGCTTTTTTATAGTAACAGAGTGTCGTCAGCAAAAAGCAAAGTGGCTATTTTTTCCCCGCACAGGGTTGGGGCGTCGACCATGTCATCTCTCAAATGGGCTGCCACCCCATTTATAAAAAGAGAGAACAGGGTCGGGGCAAGGACACAACCCTGGCGCACCCTTTTCTCGACAGTTATCCTCTCTGTGAGCTGACCCTGGTGTCCCGACCTGACTTTGGCAAAGTTGCCTTCATGAAGGCGTTTAAGGAGGTCCAGGATTAGGGGAGGGATGCCCAAATCGCACAGCACCTGCCACAGCTGTAATCGTGGGACCAGGTCAAAGGCTGTTTTTAAATCAATAAATGCCAAATACAGGCTGCCTTTTTCAATAACAACAGATTTCCAGTGTATGGTACAGAATCTGAAAACCTGGTCGATAGTACCGACTCCCTCCCTAAATCCTGCTTGGAAGTGACTCAAAATGCCCTCCTCATCTATCCAGGCCTTAATCCTAGTCAGGACTCTGCCAACCACTTTTTGTATTACATCGATTAAACTAATCGGTCTGTAGTTGGCAGGGTCTCCCCTGTCCCCTTTCTTGGAAATAGCCACCACCTCCGCCCCCTTCCATGAATCCGGGACTGGTATCCTAAAGCTAAATTATTTAAAGTTCGAAGAATAAATTCTGCCCAAAGGTCCTTTTCATGAAGCAAAAGATCGCCGGGGAGACTGTCGGGTCCAGCTGCCTTTCCCGGAGCAATCGTATTGATTGCGGAGAGGACCTCTGTTAGCCCAAACTCAGCCTCCATCTCCAGGGGTGCCGAGTACTCTATTGCCGGGGTCTGCTCCTCTGGAGCCACTCTTTCTCTAAGGGAGTAAAGATCAGAGAAGTGTAGATGCCATTGGCTCCCCGTAATGTGATTCGGGATTGGATCGGCCCCTCCCCTGGCGCTGATGTTGATAAGACTCCAGAACGAAGTTGAGTCTTTCAATAGGGCTGCGGCCTTTAAATCCTGCCAATGAGTTTCATCCCACAGACGCTTCGCCTTCCTTATAGCTTTGTAATAAGTTTTCCGGGCATTGACAATGGCTACCTGTTCCTTAGATTTTATGGCTCGAGATAGAGTCTGTCTTTTTTCCCTACAGTCCTGTGAAAACCAAAGGTTTTCTGATTTTGGGGGGTGGGGGCGCTTTTGATCCCCCTTTTCCTGCATCACGAAAAAATTCCCTACCCTTGCCACAGTCTATTGATAAACTTCTAAGAAGTCTTTGGGAGAGAGAGCCTGTGAGAGACAGCCCATGGGCGTGTCCAAAGCTACAATGCCTTCTTCTACTAGCCTTTTAATTTTGCGCAGGTCCATCTCTCGTTTTACTACCCTAGGCCACTTGAGGCGCCTGTTACAGTTAGTCGGGGCGACCTCTCTTGCCCCAGGCCTCTGTTTATTTGAGGGCTCGATGGAGGTGGTGTTCAATTCGCGTCTGAGTTGCATAGACAGCGGGCTGTGATCGCTCTCACACCGATAGACAACTTCCATATCGATAAGATCCGGCCAGAGCTCGGTGCCCAACAGGATGTAATCAATGCGCGAGGGGGCGCCAGTTCTCGTGAAAGTAGGGGCTCCCAGGCCATCTGAACAGGTTCGTCCATTTGTAGCCCTCAGGTTAAACTCCAGAGTTAAAGCGTTAAGTTGCACAGCTCTCTTAGACCATTTCTTTATTGGCGGAAGAGTGAGTTGGGGTATACCCTAGAATCAACGTCACCAATACCCAGGATGTCATCGCTGCTCAGGGGCTCAAAAGTACAATTGAAATCCCCGGCAACGATGACATCTCCCTCAGTAGTAATTACTGAGAGTTCGGACTCGAGAGCTGATACAGTTTGGCTTACTTGTGCACCAGGGGTCCCTCTAGCATAGATGTTAAATATTTCAAGGGGGGGTTGATGGTCATCCCCATTGACAGATATATGCAAGAGGTCATGAGATGTAGTTACATGCCTCTTGATTGCCAAGTTCAAACTGATACTAACCCAAATTAGAAGGCCCCCAGAGGGTCGTCCTCGTGTGGACCTAATTGCGGGGACAGAGAGGGTAATGAACCCTGATCTCTGCAGGGGGACCAGGCTCCAGGTTTCCTGGAAGAGGATGACATCGAACTTATCGATGAAATCACTCCAGACAGGATCTGTAAGATTCCTCCTTAGCCCCGCAATGTTCCACGATAGAACCTTAATGACTCCCGGGGGAATAGACATTGAGGAAATCCCCATATCCCCCGCCATGCTATCTTGGCACCCCTTGTCAGCTGCCATAATATCAGCAGATTCACCCAAACCATTTAGAGACAAGTTGGGAATAGGAGTGGTGTTCATATCTAACCCCTTATCAGTATAAGATGTAAGTGAATGTGAGGGGAGTCTTGTGTGAGTCTTGTGTGAGGATTGGGTAGTCAGTTGGGTAGTCAGTCTACTTGTCTTAAACCAGAGTCCTCTCCCTCCCTCAGTTGAGTCCAAGCGGGAAACCTGCAAATCTGAATTGAGGAATGAGCAGGAGGTGATGACCTAGACTCGAGCAATAGTAAGTTTTCTGCTAAGGCAGGATCCCCAAATACAATATCTACACAGTCAGTGCTAGCGTCCACCCGTGATAGCCTCCTTACCCTTGTGATGTCCTCTCTAATAATCGATCTGCACCCTCTGACATGTCTCAGCCAGTGTATAACTTTGTTATGTAAAGATACACTGTTTTCAGTGGCGCACCCTGATGGTAATTTCGGAGCGTGAGTCATGAAAACAGAGGGGTAAGCATGCGCAGGATGGGAGATGGCCAGGTAAACTGGGGTATGGAGTGTTAGATTATTATTACCCCGTCTAAGAGGTAGGAGCGAACTAGGGGGGCGCCTAGTAGGAGAATTTACATTTGGTGCACTTGCTGGCTCAGAGCATCTTGTCATATCTACATATGACTTGGTAAGGCCGTTTGTTCTGATATTATTATCCTCATTGTAAGCCCCCCCATATACAAGGTCGACATTGGTTTTCGGGGGGATTAACTTGGGTGGAGCGGACCTGTTCCTAGAAGGGGCGACCCCAGAAGGTGGTAGGAGAACAAGGGGAGTCAGGGAAGAAACTTGGCTTATAGTAAGGCTCGCCACCCTCTTGTTAAGATCCGCCACCATCTCCTCTAATCTCTTAATTCTATCATAAAGCATCGGCCCTGCTAGGGGTAACAAGATCCACAATGGGCTTTGCAGCTGGACTAGTGGGATGAAATAGATCAGGGTCGAGGGGGGCGAACCTATTAGAGCATAAGGTAGATTGAGAGGGACAATCTGGAGTAACTAAGACCACTTCTGTGACATTCATAGTGCCCGTAGACAATACAGGAATGACTTCAGGATCAGGAATTGTTATAATGGGGGCGGGGGTGGGGATAGTACTTTGTTGCTTAGTCAGACGCTGGGTATGAAACATAGATGGAATTGTACTGTTGGAGTTTAAGCCAGTTTTAACTGTCTGACCCCCCACCTGCCCGCCAGCCGGCGAATCCTCACAATCATTGACAATCTCCTCTATTCTGGTCAAAACGCAATTCATGGCAGCATGAATACTTTTCTTAGGTTTTTTACCCTTTTTGCTACTGTCCATCGGACCTCCCTCTTCGGCTATCCTTTTACCCATGATGAGAACCCAACACCGAGCGGGATAGAAACAAACTGAATAGCAACACACACAATGTTTACAGGAAACCTGCTCGTGGTTACATGACAAAGTCACAGGCCCCCACAAAATGCGTAAGAGTCCTTTTGATGGGACACAGTACCTTAGGTCTTAGTCAATTGAATAGCGTCGATATCCTTGTGTTAGGGGGGTGGCACGGCCCGGTCTCCTTCGTCCTCTGACGGCCTCAGACGGCCCGCCCTTTGCCCGGGCTTAGCCCGGCGCGTCCCGCGCGCGTCCTCGCGGGACGAGGGACCGAGCTCTCCTTTAAGCGCCTCCTGGCGCGTGGCTGTGAGGCGTCCTGCCCCTAGGGATGATGGGGATTGTGGTCCGACGGAGCCAAGCCCGGCCGACCAAGTCCGGTAGTCAAGAAAGCCCCCGGTAGGTTCTGAGCTGGAAGTAAAAGGGGCGGAGCTAAGCCCGGCCCGGGAGAGCAGGGACACCAAATTCTATCCGCCAGCAGGAAACAAACAGCACGCCCAGGTGTATTATCAAGTGTTGGGAAAGCCTTCCCGCCCTGCCAGGCCCTGTTCAGTAGGCTGGACCATCTCATGCTGGGGAAACCCCACCAGACCAAGTTAGTGTGTGGGAAACCCTGCATCCCCTTCCTGCGCGCAGCCCACTAAGCCAGTCTGGTGACGAACGAGTGGCCGATCACCCACACTTGGAATCCTGGCAAAATAATCGGATGCCATTTTCACACAATTATTTTAATACTTTTCCATGTTTGCAAAAACATTACATGTTATGCTGTTCATCTTCACTGCACACATATATATACATGACGCCAAATCTGTCAATGTAATTCACTGCACACATAACTTTACAACTGCCCCTTGCCGCTGGGGGGAGGCATGACCCGCTTCCATTAACTGTCCCACTCAAGGACGAATGTAGCGCTTAAAGCAACGGGATTCCTAGCGTCCCACTTTCTTTATGCTTTCCTGCCCCATGCCCGCCTTAAACGCTGCAGTAGCCGCCCCAATCCTAAATGAGTGACTCGAATACTTCTTGCCAGGGCGGGAAAGCCCTGCACGCCCGAGGCAAGCACCCATGACCTTGTCCATTTGAAATTTAGAGAGAGGCACTTGATCCACATGTATCAGAATATAACCCGGGACCTTGGGGCAGATCGCCAAGTAATCTTTGACTCTAGCAACAGGGCAGTATCTGTGGTCGCCCAGTGGCATTAGCACTATGCCCCTCCCCATCCCAGCTTGGTCAGTTTTAGACCCCTGTGGTAAATAAAATTCCTTTACCGGGACTTAATTTGATACAGAAACATAATAAAATAGCTCAGTATAATAAGAGGCAGAATCCGTGGTATTAGAGGTTCGGAATGGGCTTTATTCCAATGATCGATTATAATCGGTTGCTCCAAGTTCCATCACCACGGGGGTTCAGGAAGTGAAGTACATACTTTATTGACAAGAAATGATTTTTATAGCACATACATTACAATGAAGCAAATGCAGTAGGCGTAACAATTGATAAGGAAAATGACGATTCATACGCGTAACCGAAAATGGGTGTAATAAGGAGTAAAAAGGAACATAATTGGTTATGATGTCACATATAGGTGGATCTATAAGATAATACTTGGCATAGATGCGCGCGCAGCAGCATGACGTGTAATTGACGTGCAACTAGGGGGTGAAGGGGACTTGACATTTAGCTCTACATGTGGAGACAAAAAGTCTGGGGGGTCAAGTCAACCTAATCCCAAATCATATCTAACATCCTATGTTTAAAGAACTATGTTATCCACAAAAGAAGGACTCTCGGACAGAATCTATTCTATACTGACTGTGCGTGCGTGTACAAGCGTCTAAGTGTCTACACTGAATGCGAGGGGGTAGGAATATTCCATGGTAACGGGGCTATGAATTACTTGCATGAGGACAGAGAAGCCGAGCCTTTGCTCAGTAGCTGGAAGAATGTTTACTTAAACTGCTAGACAGGAATGCATCGGCAAAGGAGTGAAGCAGATAATTCGAAGGTGAAATACAGTTCTTGGCAGAGAATAGGCTGATGTCAGACTTCGTGAGCCGCGCAGAGAATAAGACAAAGTTCATGGTCACAGATGCAGGCTCAGACTCGAGTTTTCAGAGGCAGAAGGCAAGAGGAGTTTGATGACAGAATCAGGGCCTACTTGCCTGGACTGTAAAATGGCATAAGTGAACCATACAAAGCCGGTGGCCTTTCATATTTAGGAATGGAGTATCCGGCCTATTCATGACGGATCTGACAGAGGACATGTTGACGGTGGACGCACATGTATTTGCGTCTTCATAACTGGAACTGGAGGGAACATACATGTACTTGTGACATGCACATAGAACCGTTGGGGTCCAAGATAGGGGACATAACTGGTCAGAAAAATCCATATTTCCACATTCCCTCCTTGTCCCCTACTTGCCCGTTAAGAGATATCAATCTTCATCAATCCATTGATCTGTTCATATAACATCATTTGTTCTTCTTTCTTCTTCCGTGACGAATGAAATCTTGGTGGTGGAATACACGATGTGGCACACAGACCACAAATCGCTGGTCCACATTGTAGACATAGACAGCAACTGAATAGTATGAGAAGGCCAATACCTAGGAAGGATAAAACTCTCCATCCCCAGGCTGATATCACACTCCAAAACCAACTGGACCAAGTCCAAGTGCCTGGGTTCTGGTGTATCTGGTTTACAATCTTATGAAGGCGAGTGATGGCTTTATATACAGATGGCGAATTTTCTGGTATGAATACGCAGCAGCTTGATCCGATGACCCTACAAGCTCCGCCCCTATCAGCTAGGATGACGTCAAGGACAAGACGATTTTGAAGCACAACAATCCGCATAGCAGACTGCTCTTCTGTTAAATTGCCTAAGGCGGAAATAGTCTCATTCACTACTGCTTCAAGGGTTCTAGTTAATCTACGTATCAGCTTACTATTAGTAACAGTACCTATATAGGGAAAGATGCCTTTATTAAAATCTACATACTTGTCCCATGCCGTCTCAGTATAATCGACAATTGGGAGATCTCTCCGCTCTCTATTGTGTACTAAATGAATATTTCTGTAATAATCAGGAGGAGCTAGGAAAACAGGTGGCAAAAAGAATGCAATGTAGCATGTACCATCCCAATCTAGAGGTAGACGCATATATGCAGTCTGACCACATATAAAGTAGGAGTGGCGATAAGCTCTAAATGAAGATTTGCCTTGATCACTGAATTCTATTATAGTAGTGCATTTACTATGGCCCATATGTATGGAACCAACCTTTCTTACACACAATTCACCCTTCGCTGGGAATACTGACATGGTGGGTAAAACTAGTTCAACTTCGGATTCGACATTTAGAATCATGAGATTAGGTGTAAAATTACCTAATCCATATACTTCATTTTCTAGATCAGTTCCTGTTCTTTTGGGGCGACCCTCCTTGTCAGGGTAACAGACCTTGAGTAAAACTAGGTTCAGGTTTCCCCATACCCAATGATCTTGGTAAACTGCTGTGTCTGAGTCTATGGAATTGATTAAACTAAACCATGCTCCACAGGAGCCATTATGTGTAAATGGATGTGGAAAGAAAGGCAGGACTCCTTCATAATTCTGATAGGGAGGGAGCCGACCACACACCCAACAATTGGTGGCATTACTAGTCTGATGGGAATGATGTAACATACTAATGAAAGTGTTATTGCGCAGCGCAAGTCTATAAGACAATTCATGCGGAGGTAAGTCACTAAAAGAATGTTCAGCAGTAACATTATAAACATGTCTAGAAATAGGGTAATATATGTGCAACAATATACTTGCAGTAATTATTAAAAGACTCAAGAAGAACAAGATTAATAATGTCACTATGCAGTGGCTACGCAGTGATTTACAATACGCCTGTCGTTTCAACATTTTCCGGGTGCTTTCTCTACTCAGGTCCAAGGGATACATGTCAGAGACAATTCAACCGCTTCACCTTGGAGAGGACTTAAACAATCAAATTGCTCGACTGGTTGGGCCTAAGCTTTAGTTTATAGTGTTCAGAGTTACTCTGTTCAACAAAAGGAAGTTTTGAGTCAATGGGTGAAGACACACGAGGTGGGCTGTTTACATCTGCAGGAAGTCCATGAAATTTCTTGATATGACTTGAATGAATCCAGCCTTTCCTGCCTTCAATCTTCACGGCTGTTCTTGTGGTCAGCAGGACCAACTTGGGTGACTTCCACCTGGGCTCCAGCTGAGTCTTTCGGTCGAAATTCCTCACAAGTACGAGGTCCCCCGGAACTACGTCATGGGGTTTCACCTCAGTGTTGTCGGGAAAGGCTGCAGCTACCTGTGAACGACAAGATTGTAGTGCAGACATCAAGGAAGCCAAGTAATCTGTCAGCATATTACAGTCAATATCAGTTATTTTGCGTGGTATGGGCGTCCCCCACATATTTGGTGGTCTGCCAAAGATCACCTCATACGGGGATAGCCCTGTTCGAGAGTGTGCTACCATTCTCATGTAAAAGAGTGCAACTGGTAACGCTACTACCCAGTCGACACCTTTCTCTCTGCATATTTTGGACAATCTGATTTTCAGTATCTGGTTATGTCTTTCTACGAGACCTGCTGCCTCGGGGTGTCGGACACAGTGGAATTTCCACTGATAACCTAACAGAAGTGAAACATGTTTCATTAATTCGGATGAGAACGGCTGGCCGTTATCTGAGTGGACAACACGTGGTAAACCGTATCGTGGGAAGAATTCTCGAACCAACTGTTTGGCAGTAGTCGGGGCAGTGTAATCTGAAACCGGGTATGCCTCTGTCCAACGGGACAGAGCGCAGACAACTACGAGAACATATTTGAATCCTCAACATCGTTCCATCTGGATATAGTCCATCTGGAGGGCTTCAAAAGGGTGATTAGGAGGATGAAATCCACCCTGTTCTACGGGAACGCTTTTTCCTGGGTTAAACTGACAACAGATCATACAGGTACGGACCTTTTGTTTGGCTGCTGCTCGTAAATGTTTATTGAACCAAATGTGTTGAATGCTGTCTAGCATAGCTTTTTCTCCGAGATGTGCTGGACTATGTATAGTGTTAATTATAACTTGGACCATTGAATCAGGAAGGAACCATACAGACTTTTCCTTCATCATCCATCCTTGGTCCGTTTGGATCCCTCCTAATTCAGTCCATTTCTTTATTTCGTCTGGTGTAGCATGTGTCTGTATGTCAATTACGTCAAGAGTAGGATCTTTAACTGTCATACAATGTGTCGGTGTCGGGACTATTGTCTTTGTCATGTCGGGGGTTTGAGTTTGAGCAGTCTGTTTTAGCTGTTCTGTCGGCTAGATCATTGCCTTGGGAAATGATATCAGTAACCTTCGTATGAGCCTTACATTTCATAATTGATATTGCAGTGGGTAGATGTATTGCATCTAATAAGGCATGAATGAGGGGTCCGTGCTGAATATGGGCACCGTGGGAAGTTAAATAACCTCTCTCTCGCCACAGCACGCCGAAGTCATGTACAACTCCGAATGCATAACGTGAATCAGTGTATATGTTGACTTTTTTATTCGTGGCTTGAATACAGGCTTGTGTCAGAGCGATGAGCTCTGCGGCTTGAGCTGACAAAGTATTTATACGATTAGTTTCAATGACTTCAGTATCTGTTGTGACTGCGTAAGCAGCCACTAACTCTCCTGTATTTGTTCTCATGCATGAACCATCTACATACAATGTCAGGTCTGGATCTGACAATGGGACATCGGTTAAGTCTTGTCTGGGTTTTGTCGTTATAGTAATAACTTCAATACAGTCATGAGCTAGTGGGTCTGTTCCGGTTACTGGCAAAAGTGTGGCAGGATTCAATGTGTTACAGCGTCTGATTTCTATATGTGGCTGAAACAATGTAAGTTCGTACCCTGTAAGTCGCGCTATAGTCAAGTGTTGTGTTTGCGTTCTATTTACAAGAACCTCTACTGCGTGTGGTACTTGAACTGTCAATGGATGTCCTAACACTATGGCATCGCTTTGTCTGATTGCTAAAGCTGTCGCTGCCACTGATTTCAGGCACGCAGGCAAAGCCTGGGCTACGGGATCTAGTGTACTAGAAAAATAAGCACATGGTTTGTGTGCTCCTGCTTGTTCCTGTGTGAGTACTGACAAGGCAGTACCTTCGCGTTCTGTAACAAAAAGTGTAAACTGTTTTCTGTAACATGGTGTTGCTAAGACAGGTGCTTGACATAAAGCTTTCTTTAGGCTTTCAAAAGCTTGTGTATGTTCCTGAGTCCAAGGGAGAACAGTCGATGTGGCTGCCTCCTGTGTTGTTAACTGAATGAGTGGTTTTGCTAGAAATGCGTACTGAGGGATCCACTGCCTGCAATATGACGTGAGGCCTATGAAAGCCCGCACCTCCTTTTGTGTCTTTGGTATTGGCATGTTAGCTATTAACTGAATGCGGTCGGGTGTGAGCTGCCTTCCCTCCTTGGACAGCGAGTGACCAAGATAAACAACTCGCTGTACACAGAATTGCAGCTTAGAAGGGGACACCTTGTGCCCCTTTTCGGCTAGAAATTGTAAAACTGTCAGTGATGCTTTTTCACATTCTGGTTCGCTTCTCGCGGTGATCAGCAGATCATCGACATATTGAAGTAGAGCAGTGTTAACTGGCATGTGGATACTGTCTAGTTCTCGTTTCAGTGCTTGGCTATAGATGCTGGGGCTTTCTGTAAATCCTTGAGGTGCGCGTGAGAATTTAAAGCTATGCCCATTTAAACTAAATCCGAACAAATATTGGCTTTCCGGATCTATTGGGACGCTGAAAAAGGTATTCTTGAGATCGATTACAGTAAAGAATGTCGCTTCGGAATCAATAGCTGTCAGTAATGACGAGATATCTGGGACCACAGGAAATTGTGGCACAATGCATTTGTTTAACTCGCGCAGATCAATAACCAATCGATATACTGGCGGGGCCTTTGGATCTGTTCGTTTAAGAATCGGAATTATCGGTGAATTACATACATTGGAGTCTGTTTCCACAAATACTCCTTGGGCAATGAGCTCGTCAATGATTTGTAGTAAAGCCACTACAGCATCTGGTGGTAACTTGTATTGTCGCATTCGTGGTAGCACCACTCCTGCCTTTAATGTGACTCGATATGGTGTAATATTCATGCAACCAACATCAGTAGGGCCTTGTGCCCATAGATGTACAGGTAAAGTCTGCAGTCGGGGATCCATGTCTCTAGACACATAGTGCCCTTTAAAATCACGTAAAAACAACCTTACTCCTTCCGGAGAACAACATATTATGGCTCCTAGAGCTTTCAGTGTTTTTATTCCTAACAAGTTTTCTGGACATGATTTAGTAAGCAATAAATCTGTAGTTCGGGTCAGAGGTCCTATCGTAAGTGGAAGAGGCTGTGATACTTCATTAACAATAGGTTTTCCTGAAAAACCAAGGGAAATATTCTGAGAGCCTGAGAGGGGTGCCCCTGGAACTTCACTACGTTTTATAGTTGTTCGACTTGCCCCTGTATCGAGTAAAAATTTTCTATCTTGGCCTAATAATTCACTATGTACATAAGGTCCTTCTTGATCTACAGGAATCTCGATAAGGGGTAAGTCAACTTCCCTCTCTAGGCTAGTTCATGCGTATCGCTGATACTCAGGATATTCATACTGTGCGGTCTGATACATTTGTCGTGTTGTTGTCTGTGTGGCAGCAACAGGCAACGGTGGTGCAGCTGGCACAAACTGTATTGGCTGTTGTGCGGCTGGCATGGCCTGTGCATGCTGCGGAGCTCCTTGTTCATTCTGATCTTGTCTGAGTGGCCGTGGTCTTTCTTGTGTTTTACCTATGGCGATATTATGTTTTAAAACTGGACAATCGTGTACGTAATGACCTGGCTTTTTACAATAATTGCATGTCCCTTTTACAGGTCCTGCTGAATCGGAATGTGTCATACCCTTTTTATGTCCTTCAGCTGGAACTGTCTGGGAAACTAGCATTTTCATTTTCGTGTGTTTCATGCGTCTGTGTTCATGTTCTTGTTCCTCTCTAATTCTATTGTGATGGTACTGTAACATTTGTAACATTTGTGATGGAGTGTTACCTTGCCAGGTACTCTCGAATTTTAATACTCTATTCTTTACTTGGGGCAGGGCATTTTCTACTAATTTTGTTACAAACAGATGCGGGTATGAGTCGCTACTTGCTTTTTTGCCACTATTTATACCAAAACATTTTTCGAATCGGGCATAGTAATCACTAGTGTCTTCATCTTGCTTCTGCTTACAGGCTGAAATTGTACCCCAATCTTCCTTTTTCGTAGTTAATAAACGTGGCAGTACCTGTACTAGTAAACCTGGTAGCGCTTTAGTTTTATCTCCAAGTCCTGCTCCTGCAGTTCGGGCCTTTTCTTCCGCTTCTAATACTGACCATTCTATCTTTTGGTCTCCTACCTCCCACTCTTTTTCCTTGAGTTTCTCATAAATGCCAGCAGGCATCAATACCTTTAATATTGTCATAATGTCGGGATAGGTATACTCTCCCATGAGTAACATGTCTTTAATTTCTCGGTGAAAACCCGCTGGATCTTTGTCATGACTGGGTACCACTTTCTTCATTTGTAACAATTCTATTTTCGATATGGGCGTATATACAAATACGCGCTTAAACTCGTTGTCCTCGCCTTTTATTGGGTGCACTTCTCGTAAGGGATTCTGTCTATCCATGTAATACGTGGTTCTTTCCTTGATGGGCAATGAGACATGCTCTGAGCATACAAAAAGAATATACTGCTTTCTTGATTCTAGAATTTCTTTAATTAATTTAGTACCTGAACCTCTCCACTTATTCATAAGCAATTCAGTCAATATGTCAGGTAAGGGACCAGGGTCCGAATGCTGACTCCGATATAGTATAATGAGTTGTTGAATCATATAAATCCCAGCTAACCTCTGTTCATCTGGGGTGAGATTTAAAAATGTGCGTGCTACTGTATCATCACTATATTTTCCGGGACTGTCCACCCAATGGACAGCTGCCCTGGCTAAATCTTGTTCATCCATAGAATCGAGAAAATGATAACCCCTTCGTTCTCGGAGTAGTTTGTCGGCGGTTTGGAACGAATGCTCGTTAGACCTTAAATTAATTATAGGTATTTGGAAATTCCTGTTATTATCTGGACATATCGGACGTATCGAGTCAGTAAGACATCTATTATTATTACAAGATCTTCCTCTACCTACATAGGCTATGGTGTCCGACTGTCTCGCGGGCAGTCCTGACCCTTCCTCCTCGCTTTGTTCGAACTCGTCTACCTCTAATCTTTCTTCGTGTAGGCGTTCTATTTCTTTACGGATCTTTCGGCACATGGCCATTATACAATTTTTCTTATCATGTCTACCTTCTGATATATTCTGGCTCCATCTGGTAAGAATTTGCATTGCTTCCGGGTCTACCCCCGGTCGATCTTGATTTCTGATCACACAATTTATGAGGAAACGTAACAGTTCCCCCTGTATCTCCACTTTCTGGTATTCCATAGCTCTGTTAATACATTCTGGATCTCGCCCTGTTTGGACAAAATGATATATTTTATCTAGATGCGCAGTCATTCCTGGTAACTTCCCTAAATACACTGCGGCTCGTCTGATACGCAATGATGCCAGGGTCATTTCGTCCTCTTTACCGGGCACAGGATCATATCTACAATCTATAAGGAGTTCCTTAAGCGTACGGGCACTTATGAGTTTGGGTGTACGTGAATGTGCTGACTCTTGAAAAGTAAGTTTATTTATTCTGGGTGGCGTAGAAAAAATATTGGTAGCACCTCCCGTAGCCCCATCTGGGGTGTCGGGTGTGAAAGGATTCGTTGAACGTGACACAGCAACTATAGGTGTGGACACAGCTATAGAAGTAGCTGTAGGAACAGATGCAGAAACAGATGTGCTTGCCGGAACTTGTGACTCGATCTGTTGCTGTAGGGATACGGGTACTGGATCTTGGCGTTGGACCTCCCTGGTATGCGGTCTATGTGGGGCGGAATTAGCATACTCGGGAGCTGCGTCATCTAAATATGAGGAAAGAAAAACATCTTCTGCGGTTCTAGGATGCCCCTTAGGATGTACCTTTATTGGAAATAATGGGGGTGGCAAGTCTTTCGGTATCTCTGGAGTAGCCTTAGGTAATCCTTCGGCTAGAAGGGGATACATACCATTCATAAGGGCATTTCTTTGTCTATCTACTTGTTCTGATTTCACTCGGATACCTTCCTCAATTAATAGATTTTCTCGAACTTTATTTAAACTCTCTTTATTCTTTTCTTCCTGTCGGAGTGCTTTTTCTGTGCGTCTATGAGATTCTTTACGCCATAACTCAACGGCGTCTTTCTGTGACTGTCTGACTTTCCTTTTCCATAACTCTTCCTCGACTTTCATGATGCACTCTGCATCCCAGGTCCCCGCTGCGGGCCACCTCTGACTTTCCGGTAATTCCTTGGTGTAGTCTACCCATAAATCAAGAAATAATATAGCGTCTAAGCCATGTTTGTGATACATGAAGTGCCCTGGAGTGTCCCTAGGAGGAATAGGGACGGCTTCTTCGAGTACCCCTTTTCTAGTAGTGATCTGTCTTAATTTCGAAAAGAGCGGCATATTGACAACTGATCCGATACTTAATCTTGAACACACTTAATACAAAAGCACAATAATGAACAACCATTCATACCACAATATGCAGGACGTTTAACACATTAAACATTAAACATTAAACATTTTTTTTTTTAACCTTTAAAATAACCAACAATGATGATCGTCTGCATAACTAATCACCAAGCATAATTCTTTGACAATAACTAGATACTTCGGAATACTTGATATACTGCTAAACAGTACATATACACTGCTAAAACAGTGCAGACCGGATTTGTGTACCCAAACCCGTCTTGACCGGCACAACCTATGTGCACGTCAGAAATGCCTCCCCAGTAATGGTACTCACCGGGTAGCTTCGGAAACGGAAGGCCTCGGCAACTGAACTTGGACCGGACTGGACTCGACTCGACTCGTCGGAAACTGGACTCGACTTCGAACTGGTGGGCCTCTGTATACCTCGGATCTTGCTCTCTCAGCTAGGCTCTGGTCGGGATACTTCGCGCTTCTCACCGCCTCGTCTGGGTGTTGATCGCAGCCTCAGTCGCCCCCGTTCGACCGGAGGGAGATACAGGAAATCCTGCTGGTACGCGTTATTGTCCGTCCAGCTGTGGCAGGAGACCGGGCCTGCAACTCACCGCCGGAGCGTGAGATGAGAAAGTGTCCCAGTTCGGGCGCCATTCTTGTGGTAAATAAAATTCCTTTACCGGGACTTAATTTGATACAGAAACATAATAAAATAGCTCAGTAAAATAAGAGGCAGAATCCGTGGTATTAGAGGTTCGGAATGGGCTTTATTCCAATGATCGATTATAATCGGTTGCTCCAAGTTCCATCACCACGGGGGTTCAGGAAGTGAAGTACATACTTTATTGACAAGAAATGATTTTTATAGCACATACATTACAATGAAGCAAATGCAGTAGGCGTAACAATTGATAAGGAAAATGACGATTCATACGCGTAACCGAAAATGGGTGTAATAAGGAGTAAAAAGGAACATAATTGGTTATGATGTCACATATAGGTGGATCTATAAGATAATACTTGGCATAGATGCGCGCGCAGCAGCATGACGTGTAATTGACGTGCAACTAGGGGGTGAAGGGGACTTGACATTTAGCTCTACATGTGGAGACAAAAAGTCTGGGGGGTCAAGTCAACCTAATCCCAAATCATATCTAACATCCTATGTTTAAAGAACTATGTTATCCACAAAAGAAGGACTCTCGGACAGAATCTATTCTATACTGACTGTGCGTGCGTGTACAAGCGTCTAAGTGTCTACACTGAATGCGAGGGGGTAGGAATATTCCATGGTAACGGGGCTATGAATTACTTGCATGAGGACAGAGAAGCCGAGCCTTTGCTCAGTAGCTGGAAGAATGTTTACTTAAACTGCTAGACAGGAATGCATCGGCTAAGGAGTGAAGCAGATAATTCGAAGGTGAAATACAGTTCTTGGCAGAGAATAGGCTGATGTCAGACTTCGTGAGCCGCGCAGAGAATAAGACAAAGTTCATGGTCACAGATGCAGGCTCAGACTCGAGTTTTCAGAGGCAGAAGGCAAGAGGAGTTTGATGACAGAATCAGGGCCTACTTGCCTGGACTGTAAAATGGCATAAGTGAACCATACAAAGCCGGTGGCCTTTCATATTTAGGAATGGAGTATCCGGCCTATTCATGGCGGATCTGACAGAGGACATGTTGACGGTGGACGCACATGTATTTGCGTCTTCATAACTGGAACTGGAGGGAACATACATGTACTTGTGACATGCACATAGAACCGTTGGGGTCCAAGATAGGGGACATAACTGGTCAGAAAAATCCATATTTCCACACCCCCTGAGGTGGATCACCAGCCTATCTGACACACTTACATCATGGCTGCCTAATGCGTCTCCTGACTGGTCGTTTTTTGCACTAGCCACCAGTTCGCTAGTTCGTAATGCCCCAAAGAACGCGAGGCAGAACGCAGGTGCGAAGAGTCGAGCCTCAAAATGCGAAATGGTAACCTGTTCTACTATGTCCAGCATAGCCTGGAATGTGTGGAACTCGATGGCGGCCCTGGTATCGGGGACTCTGACTTCTTCCCTGGCCCACCCTTTTAAAGCTGCAGAGATCAAGAAAGACTTAGTGGGATCTTGTTCTCCTCTCAATTTGGCGTCATGGGTTACAGCCGACAAATGACCCCGCACCCACGAGTGACTCTTCTCCTGCCTTTTTGCCCAGAGTACGAAGCCCTGCACCCGTTGCTCTAGGGGATGCGCAGCTTGGCCCAGTGTCAGTGAAATGTTATGAAAAGTTGATAGCTGATTTCTGTATCTTTTCCTGGTCCCTGGTGCGAGAGAATGTTCTCCCATCGTTCTTAGTTCCATTGCAGAAGTCCCCATAGCTGTGCAGGGAAAGGAGTCATCGTCGCTCTCGCTCGTTGCCAGGCCTCCCGGAAACGGAGCCACTGAAATCGAGCGAGAGCGTCAGCCCCTCAATGTGTCTTGCCCTAAACTCTACATTACAGCGCATGCAGGCCCTGATCAGCTCCCTTAACAGGCACAGAACCAGAGGGCATTTGGCTGTCTGCCCATTGATAGCTTGTACCACGCCATGTTGTCAGACCAGAATACCACCCTCCTGGCTGACAACGCCTCTGGCCACAGATGGAGTGCGATGACGATGGTAAACAGTTCTAGTACCGTTATTTTTGCTGTTATGTTCTTTCTGCGCCAAGCATTGGCCATTTTTGCGCGCACCATTCACAGTCCATTATAGCGCTAAAACCCTCCCTGCCTGATGCATCCGTGAAGAGACAAATATCTGGGCTACCAGCCCAGGGGAATCTCCAGATGACTGTACCATTGAAACTCAGCAGAAACTCATGCCACATGAGAAGGTCCTCCTTTAAACCCCTCGTTAATCTCACCATGTGATGCTTTTTTCGCACATTGGCTGTGGCCCTTGCTAGTCTCCTTGCGAAGACTCTGCCCGCTGGGACTACCCTGGCTGCAAAATTCAGCTTCCCCAAGAGGCTGTGAATGACACCCAGGGGGCTATGTCCTTGCCCAGGAGTGCCTGGATATCCAGCTGCAATGCCTGCCCCTTCTCAGCAGGGAGCCTGGACACGCCCTTGACCGTGTCCATCTCGATGCCCAGGAAAGTGAGGACCTGCGCCGGACCCTCGGTTTTTCCCGGAGCCAAAGGAACCCCCAAGCGCCCTGACAGCTCCTGAAAATGATGCAGTGCTAAGCTGCAGTCCTGGGTCCCTGCTTTCCCTATGAAGAGGAAATCGTCCAGATAATGCGTGACTCCACGTGTGTTGTAAGACCAGATGAGTGCCCACTGTAAGAAACTGCTAAACGCCTCAAAGTAAGCGCAGGAAACTGCGCAACCCATCGGCATGCACTTGTCATATTAAAATTGACTCTGCCACTTAAAGCCCAGCAGATGGTGACTCTCTGGGTGTACTGGGAGCAGGCGGAAAGCTGACTCTATGTCAGCTTTGGCAAGCCATGCCCCCTTCCCTGCTCTCCTGACCATGTCCACAGCCATGTCAAATGAACAGTTCGAAACGGAGCATGTTCCGTCCTCCAGCCAGTGATTCACTGAATTGCCTTCTGGGTAAGACAAGTGATGTATGAGGCGGAAGAAGCCGGGCTGTTTTTTGGGGACCGCCCCCAGGGGAGACACCAGGAAATTATACAGGGGGGGGAAGTAATGGCCCTGCCACCCTCCCCAAAGCCTTCTCCTTCATGATTTTTTTGTGCACCACATGCGGAAGTTCCCTGGTTGACTTCAGGTTTTCTGCGTCCCAGCCAACTAGGGGCCCCTGTTATGGAATCCTGAAACCATCTATGAAACCCTCAGCCAAAATCTTGATGTCCTTTGTGTTGGGGTACGCCCTGAGCAAGGGATGAGGGTGTCAATGCAAATTGGTGAGGGTTCCTTTACTGCGGAAACCTTAAAATGAGTAATGGCAGACGCTGGGGGGGGGGACCTGGGCCATCGGATATGAGAGGGACTGGAGGCAGTAGGGTGGGAAGGGAGGGGACTGCTCTGTCTGTCTTGCTACTTGTCTGGCTTTCTGGCAGCTGGCTTGTTGTTGCAGGACACTGCCGGATGACCGGCACCACACTTGCTGCAAATGTGTCCAAACTTGCAGGCCTTTCCCCATGAGCAAGACCCTGCGTTGTACAATCTGCAAGAGTTTGCTTGCCCCCCCTTACCTGATGGCCGCCCCCCTGGCCTCCACGAAAGGACTGTTTGAAAGGACATTTCGCCACTTGCTTCTGACCCTTGCAATTTACCTCCCCTTCTGATTCTTTGAGGTCCCCTTGATGTCCGCCATAAATTTCCCCATGTGCTCCACCCAGAGCTAGATTTCTTTTTGGTCCCAGCTCAGGTCTGGACACATCGCCATCCTCTTGCGGAATTCGCGATCGTAGTTATACCACCTGATCCCCCCTGTTTTTTCCGCCTCATCATGGATTACGCGAGAATACTGCCACATTGCGGGCGCCTGTTCTGGGAATTTCTCAGAAACCACTGCTGCCAATATCGTGAAGGCATCACCCCAGTTCTTAATTGTCTTTTCGGGCCGAGTCTGAAATTTCACCTTTTTATCTTCGTCCTTCCCCCCTATTTTCCTAGTATGTTGACCCTCTACCCCGTGCATCAGAAGGGTAAAGATGTCCACAAATTCCCTTCTCCAGATCTCTTCCTTAGCCACCAACGGTACTTCCCAAGCCAGAGAGCAGTGTCCCGATTTCAGCGGTGCTACTGTGACTAGCGGCAGAGCTGTCACTGTGTCTATCTTGTCTGCCACTGCCGGTACTGCGGGCTTGGGAGCGTCTGAGGGTTTTCCCGATGGCGGGGCAGCTTTGTCTGTCAGACTGGGGATGGGGGAGGGAGGGACTGTGAGATGGGTGTAGCCGTTGGAGGTGCGCTCGTTGTTGCATTGCCGCTCGCGGCTGCGGTCTCCCTATTGTTGCGCTCTATTGCCGTTTGCGCAGCGTAACCTTGTTGTGACCCTGCTGTCACTACGGCGGCTGCTGAGCCTGGTACTTCCTGAGCACCTGCGTGTCCAGCAACTTCTCCCCACACTCGCACAATAGATGGTGTACTCTCCCCCCTCGGACCCTCGGCCACTGGCGTGGGTGTCTGTACTGTATTCACAAAACGTAAATTAAAGTCGTCCAAGATGCTCAACATAGAGTCCATCATCTTACCGAATTAATCAGATTTCGTGTTGTTGACTGTGATCGGAGGTGGCGGGCTGGCCGGGATGACCGCTGGCACTGCTGCACGTGTGGGGGAAATCACCCTGACTCTCTGGACAGGCGGCTCTGCTGGAAAATCCTTGTTCGTCGGCCGGCGGGCACGCTTCGACCTCCCGGGTGCTGCCTCACCTGGCATTGCTGTAGCCGCAGCAGGTACACCCTCAACTACACCAGAGTCTGCTTGTTCTCGGGTGTCAAGCATCTCTTTGGCCCAGGAGACTCCTCTGGCCTTGGCCATTTCCCAAAAGTCTGCCCAGATAGCTTCCTGCGACGTGCCGGGCTGCGGCTCTTCCACTGTGGTGGTTTGGGAAAACAGGAGGGGAGGGGATCCCTGGCTATCCATGCCTCTGCTTCGTAGTGACGAAAACTCTACTCGGGTCCTGCAGAGACAAAGGATCATGAATATCTGACCCCCTGGGACTTAGTGCTGACCTGCGGGTTGAAACCTCCCCCGCCACGGCTCTGTTTATCAGAGTCCCACCCCCTCACACTCACCCTTACTTACTTCAATCTTTGACACCTGGCTCACCCTAGCCTGTCGACACGTCCACTGTAGTTTCCGTCCGTCCGTTAATGGTTGACCTTGTTGGGTGGGCGGGGTGCGATGTCCGTGTTTGCCGGCAAGTGAGGGGGGGTGGCTTCTCTATGCTGTAAATAAAACAACGGTTAAGTGCTTATCCGGTTTACCAGTCATTACCTGGAGGCAATGTGACTGTGGAGGGTCTTGGTGATCATGGGTAAAAGGGTGAGGGGGGCATTGTAAACGAGGGGTGTACACTTGTTTTACCTCAAACAATTCTGCTGTGACTTGCTCCTGGCTGGAGCGACCACCTAGCAATTGTCTGTTCTCCTTTCCTGGAAAGAACAACGATTAGTTCAAAAACCCTCAAAGCTGCTTGGTTTCACGCCAGCCCTTCCTCCCCCGCCACTGCGGAGTCCCGCCTCAACAACTTACTGATTCAGACGTTAGTGTGGCCTCCTGATCGTCCTCCTGGTTGTAGTGTGCGAACTGACAGTGAACCTTGGTGATAAAAATTGACAATCATTAAGTCACCTCTCGGTATTCGCCCCGAGTCGTTCCCACCCGGGCTTACGGGGGGGTGCTCCTTGATGTTGATAACACCACGGGTAAGCGTTTATGGCATGGTCCCTCGACCGGAGGAATTGGGAGGGGTTGCTGACAGCGGGTGAGGGGGATGGTAAGGGGCAGGAGGGGAGGTGGGTTAGTGGCGTGATAATATTTACCTCCAAGCATCTGCCGTGACTTTTCGTGCCTGAACGACCATGTAAATAGCGGTGGTTCCACTGCCTGAAAAGAAGAACAATTAGCACGGAAGATTCCACGGTGGCTTGTTATCCCGCCACCCCCCAACCCTGCCCACCCACAGACGCAACTGGGCCCGTCCTCAACACTCACTGATTCTGCTGGTTACACAGGCCGGAGGCCTCCGGCCGTCTTCCCGCTCGTCTCTTTGGCGATTTATCCGTACCTTGGTGATAGAATGACAATGGTTATATCCCCTATAAAGGGGACACCACCCACCCAATGCATCCCCCCCTTTCTAGCGCCCCTTGGCTTAATTCTGCACCATGCCCCCGATCAATTCATGGTACCCCCCCTCCCAACAGGCACACACCACGTTGCTCGTCACCCCTGAATACCTCTGTGCATCTGCTGTCCTGTCTTGCTGCTTGCCTTGCCTTCGGCTGAGGGCCTGCACTTGCCGCCTTAACGAAATTCTGAGGGTAGCAAAGACAGTATTTGTTATTATACATTAGCAGCATCCTGGACAGCTCCCATCATCATACACCTACAAAACAGCACCACAGCAACGTGTTTGAACATACATTCAGGAGGTGGGGGCACGAGACCACCATAGGCCGCCGTGTGCACACACCTGGTTTGCAGGGGTGGGGGGAGATGATGGAGCGCTGCCTACTCAAAATATTCGCTAGAAACGTGAGGTATCGCCAATCGGCCCACCCCGCTTGTCTTGTACCAATACCACGTGTTTACTCTCCGAAATAACCCTTAACGTCGTATCCAGTATGTGTTATCATTGCTGCAGCACAAAGGCAGGCAAAATTCACTGCAATCGTTATCTGCACCCCTTTACTGAAGGCAATTTTGTTTTTTTTATATAAAAATTGCCAAGAGCGCCAAACTAGCAGGAGTGACCTAAAATGTAGTGTGGAGTGCGGGCAGTTTATTACACAGGGCCACGGTCATGGGTGTCCACAGTGATGTACCTAGTATGTAAGTACCTTGTTCTTGCGTTGCAGGGGACTACTGTTATAGTGTAAAATTACATCACTTAATCTGCAAAACTGCAGTACAGCAACTCATGATCGCCCCGCTAGTACACCAATATCGCGATTTTTTCAAGACCACCACTTGCATCACCGATGGGCACATACCTTCATTTTGTTGGGCACAGGGAGATTCAGTGATTTGCCCAATATCACGGATGTAGCACCACCTTGCCGAGACTCGAACCCTGTGCCCAACCTAGGTTTGGACCGCTCCAACCCTTCTATTCCCGTGTGGTGCGCGCCAGAGTACACAGGCCTGGGGACGACGATGGGACGACACACCACCAACGGCGTGAAGGGCTGCAAAGAGGATCCAAAACGGAGGGGAGAGGCCTAAATACCCCTCCCCATCCCCTGGCGCACCGAACATGACGTGTCTGAGCGCCATGTAAGGGGACTCCTCCTGGAGTCCCGCAGGAGAGTGGGGTGGGGTGGGGGAGAGCCCAAATGCAACTAAGGGTGGCCGCCCACAGGGGTGGCCCCCTGCGGGGGCCGAGGGCAGCCGCAGAGCCTGGTGACGGACAAGCAGATGGCGTTACAACAAACAAATGATGGACGGAATGCTGACAATGCAGACATTCTCCCCCAGTCAAGAGATCTGGGTTAAATCCATTGTTCTTTTGCCCACTACGCCACCCCAGTTCAGACATGGCTATATGCAAATCAGTCTTGACCCTGTGCCTCATGGGAACAGTCCAGCCCGAACTGCCAAGCCATGTCTTCCCTGGACCGGAATCAAGCATCCTAGGACCGGTTTCTGGCTATCAGCCGTCATCAGCCAGGATAGCTTGACTCCAGTGGCGTAGTGAGCAAGGGACCCACGTCTGGGCATACCCATCCCACTTAGGGCGAAAAGCGTTACAACAAACAAATGATGGACGGAATGCTGACAATGCAGACATTCTCCCCCAGTCAAGAGATCTGGGTTAAATCCATCGTTCTTTTGCCCACTACGCCACCCCAGTTCAGACATGGCTATATGCAAATCAGTCTTGACCCTGTGCCTCATGGGAACAGTCCAGCCCGAACTGCCAAGCCATGTCTTCCCTGGACCGGAATCAAGCATCCTAGGACCGGTTTCTGGCTATCAGCCGTCATCAGCCAGGATAGCTTGACTCCAGTGGCGTAGTGAGCAAGGGACCCACGTCTGGGCATACCCATCCCACTTAGGGCGAAAAGCGTTACAACAAACAAATGATGGACGGAATGCTGACAATGCAGACATTCTCCCCCAGTCAAGAGATCTGGGTTAAATCCATCGTTCTTTTGCCCACTACGCCACCCCAGTTCAGACATGGCTATATGCAAATCAGTCTTGACCCTGTGCCTCATGGGAACAGTCCAGCCCGAACTGCCAAGCCATGTCTTCCCTGGACCGGAATGTATGACATTGTTCTGCATTCTGTCCATCAATTGTTGTTTTTGCATTTGTCACCCCGAGTGGGAAGGGTATGCTCAGACGTGAGTCCCTTGCTTTCCATGCCACTGGAATCAGGCTATCCTGGCTGACGAGGGCTGAAAGCCCGAAACCGGTCCTAGGATGCTTGTTTCCAGTCCAGGGAGGACCTGGCTTGGCAGTTCGGGCTGGACTGTTCCCATGGGGCACAGGGTCAAGACTGATTTGCATATGGCTGGGTTCAAACTGGAATGGCATGGTGAGCAAAAAAACGATGGATTTAGGCCCAGATCTCTGTACTGGGGTGAATGTATGACATTGTTCTGCATTCTGTCCATCAATTGTTGTTTTTGCATTTGTCACCCAGAGTGGGAAGGGTATGCTCAGACGTGAGTCCCTTGCTTTCCATGCCACTGGAATCAGGCTATCCTAGCTGACGAGGGCTGAAAGCCCGAAACCGGTCCTAGGATGCTTGTTTCCAGTCCAGGGAGGACCTGGCTTGGCAGTTCGGGCTGGACTGTTCCCATGGGGCACAGGGTCAAGACTGATTTGCATATGGCTGGGTTCAAACTGGAATGGCATGGTGAGCAAAAAAACGATGGATTTAGGCCCAGATCTCTGTACTGGGGTGAATGTATGACATTGTTCTGCATTCTGTCCATCAATTGTTGTTTTTGCATTGGACAAGCAGATGGGACACCGGGAGCAGCTTGCAAGTTAGGTTTTTTGTTCCCTCTAAAAAGATCGCCACAACCATGATGACCTCTCTCTGACTGAGCTCTGTGACCCTGAGGTGAAGACCTGAGGACAGGCACGGTTGGGAGGCCAAGACAAAACAACTGCCCACTGGCGCAACGGAGTGAGTGTTTGGCTTTTTGGAGTTGTAGGCCCTTGGAGGATGACTGCTGCCTGGCTGACTCGGCCCTAACGAGCCTCAGCGCGAAGTACGACTTGGTGAAGGGGAGGGAGGCCGAGTTATTATAAATGCTTTGGTTTATAAGAACAGCCTGCATTTCTTATTTCGGCCGTCGAAGTCCGGTATAGGGACATACCATGGCAGTAGGAGAAACCAGCGGCTGGCCACCACCAGTGGGTGTAAACACAGAGGAGGCAACACCTGCAACTTGAGCTAAGAGAGGCCGGTACCAGCTGCCACGCTACAGAAAAGGCACGCGTGACGCCATGTGCTCTGCAGAGACAGACATGGGGTGAACAACACTACAAGACACGGCATAGTATGTGCACTGTCGAAAGAGAAAAACGCAGGCTGTGCACAAGGCAAAACAGAGGTGCGAGAGAAGAAAAACAAGCATTGGTATAGCCAATAGTTCTCGCTTTTGGGACCTTATAAGTATTTAGTTATGCAGCACAATATCCTTAGTGCAACAACATCAACTGTTGCATGGCTACACACTTGTAAGGTCCCAAAAGCGAGACCTATTGGCTATGCCAATGCTTGTTTTAAAAGGGTCATAGATAGGCTATTAAATTCATGGCCTAATGCCATCCTAGCCTATGCTACTATACAATTGCTTTGCTATAATACTGTGGGACTCCCGCTTCGATGAAGGGGATGATTCAAGCATGTGAATCTATGAAAGATCCAGTACTGGAGAACGATGTTAGCAACATAGATATTTTTGTAAACGATACTAAAATATTTTTTACTTTGATATTACTTACCTTAGAAAATCAATACTTTTGCCAATGATATGCCTGCATCACAATATTAAAAACTCGATATTTATGCATCTCGGTATTTTTTACTCAATATTTAGTCCGAACACTGTGGTTCAGTGCTTGTGTGTTATGGCAATGTGGCGTTTATTTTTCATGTGCTTTGATTTCCTGATGAAATGATACCTTTGCTCATACCTCAGTAAGACTGCAGCTTCAGTAATTTAATATGCAAAAATAATGAAGAAAAACCCTTCATTTTTTGGCTGTTAGTTAGAAGACTTTCCTATTTTACTCAAGATGCTGTTTGATTCTTTCCCAATTTTACTGCCCATTTCGGATTTGGATTAATTTCTGACTTTTACATACTCTGTATAACTCTGCATTTGACAGCCTTCATGGTACCGACCCTCTAACTCTTTTTTTTTTAAATTCGGTTATTAAACCTCTTTAAATTCTCATTGATCTAGAACTCAGTTATAGGTTTGTCCCATTAAATAATAAATTATATTTCTGAAGTGTGATGCTTTAGAGATGCCTTTAAAGCAGGGACACATTGCCTCAGAAACTGAGATATAACGCCGTCTCTGATAAAGTGAAATGTGTGAAATCTGACTGAGGTCTGTCCATTTTGGGGTTCCATTTCGCTCCCATGCAAACTTTCATAATACTTGATGTAACCTTCTTGCAAAATGGCAATCATAGAAGTGCGCCATAACTTTCCTGTTGCTTGAATATTCCCCCAGTATTTAGATGACTTGAAGGCAGCTCCATTTTCTTCCAGGCCAGCTTTGGTTGTACTGTTCAGCGGATGTGGATGCTTTGTAAGGCTGCCCGGGGGGGGTTGCGCAGCGGCCCGCCCCTTGAGGGCGGCCGCCTTAGTGCCACAGGAAGGCACAGGGGTGGGAGGTCGTGTCCCTGGGCTTGACCTAGGGAGACCCCAGTCAGGTAGCTGCTTCCGGCGGGGAGGAGCCAAGGGGGGGGGTACATATTCGGTCCCCGCCCCCTCCTCGCCCTCTTGTCCGCTCGTTTGCCTTGCCGGTCGTCCGAGTCCCTCGCCGCCGTCTGCGTTGGGGACAGCGAGGTTAGTGTGAATTGTATCGCGCCAAGCGCCTGGATGACGTACTCCGGCGCTGCGCTGTGGCACCGGGTTGCACGAGTGGATGTGGCACTTCAGCTTGGCCTGCCGACTTCGGTGCGGGGACCAGTGTTAGCACATCGGTGAGTCTGTTGCGACTAGTGTAGCACCCCCTACAAATGAATTTGTCTCGCGCTGCTCGGGTCATAATGCGAATGGGGGTAGCTCAGTTGGTAGAGCTCTTCGATTGCGTGTGGAAGGCCCCGGCAGGGCCAGATTTAAGGCATCGCAGCGAGTCCTGGCTTCTTGGGGGCTCCGAGTTTGTAAGTTAGTATTCCTTTTGAAGCACCGGATGCTGCGTTTCTTTCTTTCCGCGGCAATTAGCAAGCCTCACATAATTGTCAAGATTACTGGTGTGATTAATTATCTTCCTGGAGAGCGAGCAGGATTTTGGATAGTTGGGGGGTTTGACTTCTGTGAAGTTCGGGCAGAGGGTTAATACGCCTACTGCAAAGAACGTGTGCCAAGTATATAACAGAGTGCGTATGATGTAAATAGGTCAGCTGGTTACTATTTGCAAAGGAGGCCTCTTTTTGTTACTCGCAATTTATATTAGTCCTAATACTCAACAGTGAGCTACACACGTTCGTATAGAACTGCAGATACACCGCAAGCGTACATTATTTGAACATTGATTAAGGTTGCAAATGGGTGCGCCCATTTTAAAAAAGGTGACCCCCCCCCCCCCCACGCCAAGAAGCGGCGATGGCGCAGGATTGTCAAGGGCTCTGAGCGCTGGAGGGGGAGTGTGAGTGTAGGCCCATTGAGCGCGGGTGCTACATCGGTGCAGGTTCGAGTGCTTTTGTTGTAGGCCCCTTGCGTAGTTAGCAGTGGCACCATTGGGAATAACCCGCGCTGCCCTGACGCCGTTGCTAGCAGCGGCTGTGTCTGCGCAAACATGCCTGTGAGTAACCGCGTGAGCCGGGATCTTACTGAGATGGCGCCAGAAGGGCTCCTGGGCCTTGCACTTTTATGGAAGTGACCGGGGGTCAAGTTTGAGAGTGGAAGAAGCGTTCGGAGGACTATAGGAGAGAAGGGGCAGGACTGCGGCAGTCAATGAGTAGGCCTCTATCCGCCCTGTGTTCTTTAGTTCATCTCTGGGGTGTCATTATCCTTAACGATCCGCACCGGGCTGTCCAGCAGACTGCTTTTCTTGCTGGTCTGTTTTAGATCCGGGTAGTGTGCACGGCTGTTGCAAGCTCATGTGATGGACTCCGATGTCCATCGTAGGTAGTGTTTATGAACGAGAGCGTTCACTAGTCTTGTAGAAGTGTGCCATATTGACATCGTCCCTATATCTTAAGGTGGAATATGCATGTGTCCTACATATTCGGGGGCTCTACAAATTGGTTTGCACACGGCAGGCGGAGAATGACACAGGGCCGCCCTTATAATTGTAATTGTTTGGAACGCGATAGCGTGTGGATGTTGTCACAATCCTTATGTGAATCTCCTGAAATTAGTTATTTAGGCATATTGTTTTGAGGTGGGGCGGCCTGTTGCGCACGTGGAGCGTGGTCTCTGGGTGGCGGGCCGTGAGCAGCGCTGGCGGTCCCACACATCCGGGTGCCAGGGCCCTCCCGCGCGGGGGTGGTAGTGGATAACGACCTGAACGCGGGTTACCACCCGGGGGGGGGGGCGGCCCCCGAGGCAGGGCTCTGCTGGGTTAGCGTGGGGCTCCACTCGCACTCCACTTTTGGTTCGTATTCAGACAATCCATGCCTACCACTTACGCTGGGGTGAGTCGCATTGTATGGGGCCGGCTAGTAGTGGAGGACTTTTTGTTCCTCAGCCTATACAAGGCTAGAGTTGTAAATGCTCAAAAAACCCATAAGAAAAAGAAGACCTCTGATGTAATATACAAGATTATTCCGTATCGAAGCCCCTTTTTTGTACAGGAGGGTGTGGTGCCCCTGAAATGTGCCCTCTCGAATGATGTCTCGTCTGCACTGGAGTATGGTTAATAGTATAATTCCCTGTGTTATTAAGGTTATTGGTCCAAAGTGAAACCATATTGCTAAGCCGGAGGTTAGGAGAAGGGCTGCATTGGCTCCTGTGAGGGGTCAAGGGCTGGGGTCTACTATATGATAGGCGTGTGCTTGGTGTGCCATTAGACGTTTTCTTGTAAATAGAGGCTTAATAGAAGGACGAAGACGTAAGCCTGGATTATGGCCACTGCAATTTCTAGGAGTGTTAGCAAGAACAGGACAATTATTGTAATACAGAGATGGCTGGCATTAGGAGCATCGGGGCCAAAACGGCTGTGGAGATTAAGTGAATAAGCAATTGGCCTGCTGTTAGGTAGGGCGGTGCACCGGGGCCCAGCGCACCAAGTGCTTGTCTTGGGGGGTGCCGGGTTTGGAAGTTTATTTCGCTTCTTGAAGCACCGGATGCTCCGTTCACCCCCGCGGCGATTCCAGGCCTCACATAAATATCAGGACAAGGCGTGTGATTCTTTCTTCCTGGAGAGCGAGCAGGATTTGTATAGTTGAGGTTGACTTCGGTGAAGTTCGTGCAGAGGGTTAATTTGCCTGCTGCATAGAACGTGTGCCAAGTAGATTACAGAGTGCGTATGATGTAAATAGGTCAGCAGGTCACTGTTTTCAAAAGAGGCATCCTTTGGTTATTTGCAAAGCATACATTATTAGAACATTGATTATTGTGGCAAAACAGGTAATTGGGACAGAACGCGACTCTGAGCATGTGATTTTCTGCACTAAACATCCTTTAACTATATTGCCTACCAGTAGGGATGACATGAGACTCATACACCTTGAGTCCTTTGGCTTAGGTAACATTTGTGATACACCGATTCACACGCATATGAATTATTGGCTCTGCGTAATGTGTGTGCGATGCAAAGTGTTCGGACACTCTACAAGGGTAGGAGTGTCGCTATATACTAATTCAATGCAGCTGAGTGTGGTTAGGGAGACGTGGTCACTGTTAAAGGGGGCTAGTGAGAGAATGCGTGGTGAAGGTGGCGTTGGGGGTGCCAACAAACATGGTTGCACAAGGCGCCACCAACACCTAGGCCGGTCCCGGGTTTTACCCCCGGCACCTCCAGTTCTATCCGGTTGAGGGGGGGACCTCGCCTGGCTTGGGCGCCCCTCCTGTCCGCGTGCCTTGCAGTCCAGGTGCCGGGGCTCGCCATGAGCGCATTTCATCCATATATCCAGCAGCTTTGTGTGCGTGGATGCGTGCACCAGTTATGGATAATTTTAATCAGTCTAAGCAGCCTGGGCTGTGGAAACGTGCTAGCGCTGGACGCGGGTTTCTGAGCAGCGGCCCGTGCACAGGCACACATTCATTTACAAATTAAAAACTGGTGAATAGCGAAAACAGTCCAGGAGCTTGGCTTTTGCCTGGTCTCAGCGCGGTTTCTCCTGCGGTCGGGACTATGCAGTGATAAAGTGTAGTTTGGTAGACTGTTGTAATAGAGATGCAACTTCTAAGTGACTGATTAGGATTTACAGTCTCATATGTATGGCTAGGGGTATCATGTTTGGTATGTGCAGCAATATTAGGCAGGGGCCTGCATCTTAAGCAACAGTCAGCGCTCTAAGCTAACGTTGCAACTTTATTCACTAGCCCAGTTGCTGCTGATTTCTTAGGCAACTAACTACCAGTGACTAAGCCTACACCCCTGACGTGCCGGGGATGTCTTGCTGGATCTTATATCGGCATGCAATGACAGAAACAGCAAATCACCAGTCGAGAGGGGCGTCACCTAGGCACAGAATAGCTTCCTCAAGCACAGGGGGACCCGGGTGCAGGTACTCAGGGTGTCACCAGGGACAGGTTTACATGATGTTTTATGGTTGCAGCGACACAAGAGGGGACTCCGGGTGCATCACTCGGGTGTGGTCACGGGGTGCAAGCACGCACAAGTTGCCTCGGCCTGCAAAGCACGCTTCCGGGGTGAGGACCGGATTTGCCCTGGGGGAGGCCTTGGGTGTTCAGCACAGCTACCGACTCGGTTGGCTACACTAGTCATTAATTTGTGTTCCCGATTTCCCTTATATTGAGCATGGGGAGCGGGTGCAACATGCTCCTGTCTGGCTATGTTTCGCGGTCTTGGAACGATTTGAGGTGTGGTGTCCTCCGGGCTGCCGCATGCGTGTCTCCTCGCAGTCGGCGGTCAAAGCGACATTAGATATGGTGTTGATGTTTTCTGTCATCTTGCGGCCTATCTCAGACTATGCGTGGGGGTGTGCGTTTCATATATGTGCAGGGTCATCCGCGGGGGTAGAGCTTTAGGCGCTGGTTGTCTTTCCATCGGGTCGGTTTGATGCGGGTTGGTGGTTTTTTGGGCACAGCCACGTGGTGGTGCTTTGTGTTTGACCGGGGTTAGCCTTCCTTTAATCCCCCCGCTTGTCACGCACGGTTGTAAGACGGGGGGGGGCAACTAGCCCTTTGCTGATTGAGTTGTTACTACGGTTATTCGTATCAGACACATCAGGCGATCGTTGCACCCTACAATAGGTACTCTAGGCCGCGGTCCTCCACGACACACATCTCCAGATAGGACGGCCCCTTCCCCCCCCTCCAATTCCTGGAGCAATAGGGGTCCGCGAGCTCCCACGTCATTTGGTAGGAGGATTTCGTAGAGTCTTGGGGTAGGTCACAGGCTGCTTCCTCTCGCTGTGTTTGTTCTGCTAGGTGTGGTCGGGCCAAGTGACGGAGGAGAGCAACCATCGCGTGGTATATCTGGGCAGGAAGGAACAGGCAAGATTGTAGCATAGGCAGATAGTGGTACTTATCGGGGACTGGATGGTGGTCTCAATGGCATGCCGCCATGCTAGGGGACCATGTACCTAGGTCACGTGCATCAGGCAGTGACAGGTGAACTGGGACCATGTGTACTAGAATATACAGGAGTGGTTCCCACCACGGTCGGTCAGATGGGAAGTTGTCATCTTGATTCTCACTGGATACCCTCACTCCATCACGCCTATTGTAAGCTGAGGATGCCTGTTGACGCTGTTAGACCTGCTATTAGTTAGTACACCCACTGTTGTGCCTTGGCCCGGTTTGTCTCGCATCAGGGCCAGTTTGGGGGTACCGGCGAGTTGTTTGCTCCACGGCTGAAGCGGGCGCTGCTAGAACAGGGCAAGATTGATGAGGCCAGGAAGCATGCCAAAGGTCTTTTCGGCACTGGCAGAATGGTGCAGGCTGCGAAGTAGTGCCATTACAGAACATGGATTTGTCAACATTCAGCTAGGAATGATTAGCAGCAGGAAGGTATTAAACCATGGTGAGCAATTGGTTTTGGGTTCGTGCTCAACAGGAGCAAGGGATTTGCTTTCTGTCCCATCAGGGTCAGGGACCGTCTATAGCACCAGGTACTGTAATGCTGACATCTTCACCCTGGGCTGGGGGGTCAATGCCTTCCAACTTTACAGCCAGACTCATAGCAGGCAAAGGCATACTTGCGATGGTGCAATAGGCACTCAGCAGTCGAGTTAGATGGGTCATCATACCCCGGTATGACGCAGTGATGAAACCTAGGTTGTGGCTACACACGACCAGGCACTCGAGGGCAGCTGGGGCGGGGGTGTGTCAGTGCCAAGAGGGTGCGGGTTGCCTGAGTAGGGCTGCCGGCTTGGCGGGAGCACTACTCGGATCGCCACAAGGGCACGTTTGTTTCATAGAAAGTTGAATTGTTACTTTTATGGCATGGTGCCAGTTGCTTTAGTTATGCGCATGTTTCTTGGCAGCGTCAGAAACATTCAGAACTCAATGCTGGTGGTTAGCTTGTTGTCAGGCTGTTCAGAGGTATTTTAGCTCGGCATGGCCAAGCATGGATTATAGGCCGGTGGTCTGCCCTGGGATTCGTGTTAACAGGCAGGTGAGGCAGCAGAACTTGGAGGGGCTTGGGTTTGGCCTCGGGGTTCTAGGGCGGAGCCTGGTTGCTCACTTAGTAGCACGCCCTTGAGTTAGACGAAACAGGTACCTTGATGCGAGCATCAGTACCGGGTAACTTCTCCCCCCTCCAGCACTGGCTGGCAGCTATGCAGGTGGCCTTCCAACAGGGCCATGGTCCATATGATTAAGGGAAGCACCAGGGTAACACTTTGGGCTACAATCTGCAGGAGAACAATTTGGCTTTCCCAGTATTCAAATAGAGAAGCATTTTACACGTGGTTCTCCTCTGTGGTCACTCTGTCCTGTCTCTCCCTGGTATAATAGCAGAATTTTGGGAGGGCAAGGCTTCACTTTGGGTGGTGACTGATGGAATACGATGGGCGTACTCCAACGGAGTGAAAGAGGAAGGAAGGTAGGCTTGTCAACCCTCACCTCCTCCCGCATGGGCTCTGCCAGGCAGGAGTGGGCGGAGCCTGGTTGCTCACTTAGTAGCCCGTCCTTGAGTTCGACGAAACAGGTACCATGGATGCGAGTATCGGTACCGGGTAACGTATCCTGCCCTCCAGCACTGGCTGGCAGCTATGCAGGTTGTGGAAGTGGCCTTCCTCGGGGGCGATATGTCCACATGATTGAGGGAAACCCCAGGGTAATGCTTTTGGGCTACCAATTAGCAGGAGAACAATTGGCGTACCCAGTATCCAAGATAGTGAAGAATTTTACACGTTGGTCCTCCTCTGTTGTCACTCAGTCCTGTCTCTCCCTGGTATACTAGCAAAAGTTTGGGAGGGCAAGGCTTCTCATTTGGTGGTGACTCTTGGAATGCGATGGACATACTCCAACTGAGTGAAGGAGGAGGTAAGGCGGGCTTGTCAACTCTTACCCCTCCCGCATTGGCACTGTCAGGCACGAGTGTCTTGTCAAGGGGATTGTGCTTCAACCATTCAAAGGCTACATTGGACCAACGCCTAGTTTTAGGTTTACGGTCATTTCAGTCAAAATCCACGGGGGAGTTAGAAAGGATGAGGGCACCTGTCCTGTGGGGCAGGCCGCCCGCCGGTCCAGCTGGGCGTAGATTGTCTTGGCTGGACCTGGGAGAAGCCCGGTATCAGTTGCTGTAGGTAAAAAGGTCCACCGGGAGCCATGCACAGTTGCGCAGAGCAAAGAGGTTTTGGGCTTCATCAGGCATGGTCTTACACACGCCAAGTCCACAGGGTGCCGGGAGGGAGATGGGGTGCACCTCTCTGGTTTAGGCACGGTTCTTTTCCTACTGGACCTAGGGGAAGCTTTGGCTGCAGCAGGTTGTAAGGAAATAGGTCTACCTTGGTGGGGGGCCCTGGTAGTGACGGTGGCCACTCCCAAGGCTGTGGAGGAGTTACAGGGCGATCCAGGGTCTGCACATACCAAGGGGTATAGCATGCAGCAGCACCGTGTGGTGCTAAGCCAGGATACCCAGGGATCTTTTAGCGTGTCCACTGGAAGACCTACGGCGCCCCGCTAACCGACAGGCGGTTGTGGGTCTGAGCAACCGGGGGCTGCCATGTATGCTCCGCCCACCCATCACGGGGGGGCGTGGTGAAGCATGTGGACTGGAGGTCCACGGATGGGAGGAGGGGGACCCTCCCAACATTTGGTAGACACCAATTGGCGTTGCCATGGTGACTCTAGGCTTATCAGACGGGCAGGCGGCATGGGGCTGGCCTGCCCTGGGATCGCCCGTAAGATAACCCACCGTGTTTGCATATTTATTATGCTAATAAACCTGCAGCAATATTTCTCCACTTCATTCAGTGTCATGTGTTTTATTATGATTATGTACTGATGTGTGCTATGATAACGGTTGCCGATATTGGCACTATGTAAGGCTGCCCGGGGGGGGGTTGCGCAGCGGCCCGCCCCTTGAGGGCGGCCGCCTTAGTGCCACAGGAAGGCACAGGGGTGGGAGGTCGTGTCCCTGGGCTTGACCTAGGGAGACCCCAGTCAGGTAGCTGCTTCCGGCGGGGAGGAGCCAAGGGGGGGGGTACATATTCGGTCCCCGCCCCCTCCTCGCCCTCTTGTCCGCTCGTTTGCCTTGCCCGCCCATCCGCTTACCCGGCATCTGGAGGGACAAGAAGGGGGGGGAGGTTTTTTCTAACAATTTTCACTTTGTGTTGCAGGAGGAGTTACAGGGCGATCCAGGGTCTGCACATACCAAGGGGTATAGCATGCAGCAGCACCGTGTGGTGCTAAGCCAGGATACCCAGGGATCTTTTAGCGTGTCCACTGGAAGACCTACGGCGCCCCGCTAACCGACAGGCGGTTGTGGGTCTGAGCAACCGGGGGCTGCCATGTATGCTCCGCCCACCCATCACGGGGGGGCGTGGTGAAGCATGTGGACTGGAGGTCCACGGATGGGAGGGGGGGGGCCCTCCCAACATTTGGTAGACACCAATTGGCGTTGCCATGGTGACTCTAGGCTTATCAGACGGGCAGGCGGCATGGGGCTGGCCTGCCCTGGGATCGCCCGTAAGATAACCCACCGTGTTTGCATATTTATTATGCTAATAAACCTGCAGCAATATTTTTCCACTTCATTCAGTGTCATGTGTTTTATTATGATTATGTACTGATGTGTGCTATGATAACGGTTGCCGATATTGGCACTATGGTGGAGGCGTCTGCATGTGCTGAAGATACGGATGCGGAGGTGCAGAACTTAGCAGAATGTAAATGGGAAGTAGCATGTGCCGCAAAAAGCTTGCAGGATGCTGGTGACTGTTTTAGAGTCTGTGCCACATAAGAGGGTGCGATGGAAAACTTGCAGTGGGCATAAGAATCTGCAGAAGGTGACGCATGCGCATTCAGCGGCATCAAGGAAGGAGACATGCTGTTGGAAAATGGACGCACAGTGGCGAGGGCTGCTGATACAGCCTGCATCTCAGACATGACAGGATTAAACATTGCTGTAGAGAGTGCAGGTTCTTCTGAAACACAGTAGGGATGCATATTTGTAGGAGTTCCTTCTTTATCCAGCGATAGAGGGTTCAGACCCACAGCAGTCCCTAATTTGTCACGGTCAGGCAGGAATCTCCCCCCTGTGATGGAGACGGTGAGAGAGCAGGCGGCAGGGGTGTGCTTTCACGCTGTGTATCGGAGGTTTCCAATGCCACACTGCTCCGAAGAGTGGGTTCGGGGTACTGCTCATGAACGGTGTCGCTACATGAGGCATTTGTACTGGGAGCCGTATTTACAAAGTGGACATTGGGGATGGCCATGTGCGTGCTGTGGTTCCTGGATGGTGATGGGCTGAAAATCTTTCTTACAGACACACGGGTGAAATCATGGTGCTGTGGCGTGCTGGCTAGAAAGCTAGCATCCGGCTCTGGCGTATAGCTCCTAATGCTTCTGTAGACTGTGATCCCTGCTTGAATTCAAGAAGGTTGCCGCTGCCTTTCCTGATCAGTTGAGGTGCTCGCAAGCACGGCTTGTTGTCCGAATCTAAGAAAGGTGAAGTATCCAAAATGTGAGACGGATTAAAAGTGTCAGGAGAAGATGTGGAGGATAAGTACAAACAGCCAGTAGTCTGAGCTTTGTTTCTGTGACTGAACGGCAACTGTCAGGAGCAGTCGTGTTTGCTTGAGACGCCAGCACATTCATAGGCCCATAGGAATGAACAGGAGATTGCATGCGCAATTTGCGAGTACCAGTAGGTACTTGCAAATTGCGCATGGAATTTCAAGGGTGCAAGGGTGTCAAAAGGACACCCTGTTGCACCCATGAAATTTAACTGTGCACACATGTTGCAAATTACCATCAAGTTCAAATTGATGGTAATTTGCGCCTCCTATTAGCAAAATCGGTATTTGCGATTTCGTCATGCATTGCATTTAAGGAATCGTAATTTAAGATTGTGATTTCTTAAATTGCGAGAGCCTTTCAGTTTCATGCAAAGCAGTGACCCTTTTTGCGGGCGCAACCTAATGATTTTTGCAAATCGCACCGTTTGCGCTCGCAAAAAAGGTTGATGCATGTGCCTGTATGGCTTTACAACCAAAGGCACCGCAGTCAGGGCATTGCCCACCTACACAATGGCATTACGGGACCGTAGTTTTATGCAGGCCACTCACAGGGTATTCCAATGGGAACATGATGATTCCGGTAACCCAAATCAACTTGATGGCCTTTGATTTATATTCACACTCAGCAGTGAAGAACCCAGCCATCCACCCCCGGCAGGCAGGCAGTTTGTCTACTCATGGCACTGACACAAGTAGGCTGGCACAGGCTGCGGTCACTGCAGGTTCTGCAGTCAGTCTTTGAGATGCGCAGGTGCCCAGTTGTACAGCTGTGGTGCTGTTGCAAATCTTTAGAACTGAGGATTGTGGAGTTCCACAGCAGTTGTGCACTTGTGTTCTTCTGGTGGTGCACCTGTTTTTTTTTACAGCAAACCAAGAGCATGCAGGACACGTGAACTATTTAAATCTCCACCATATGCCCAGGCACATGAAGCAAGAACATAGAAATAGTACTTCGTGTTCACTCGGCAGTGGTCTCAAATACCTAACTCTAGAACCGCGCATGCGCAGTTACAAGAGTCTGGCCCATAACTTCACTAAAGCACCATTGAAGACGAAATCTTAAAATGCTGGCAGCGGGGCCCAGAGCAAGGCAGCAGGATAAAGAACCGCGCATGCGCAGTTACAAGAGTCTGGCGCATAACTTCACTAAAGCACCATTGAAGACGAAATCTTAAAATTCTGGCAGCAGGGCCCAGACCAAGGCACTAGGATAGCTAAGTGGGCGGAACAGCAGTCCACGCGCCTGCATGCGACAGGTTCCATTCCTGGAAAAGCTGACTCAACCTTTCATCATTGTGGTGCCACTGAAATCAGTATAACTCAGTTGCATAGGAACAAACAGCTGCTATTAGATGGCAAGAAATACATTGGATTGTGGCAGGCACGATATAAATAGCTAATATTTTTGCTCCTCATATTTTTTGTAAAATGGCCGCCAGGACAGCGAGTATGAACAGTTCATAGTACTGCCAGGGGCACCCCTCTGTCCCCCCTCCCCCAAAATGCATACCCAAATAACACACACACAGACTGTTGAGTTGGGTAAAATTTGCTGCAGGTTTATTACATAGTCCAATATGTAATGGGTGGGTTATCTTACAGGCGATCAAAAGGCAGGCAACCAACTGGGCCGCCTGCCCGCCTGATGAGCCGGGCAGCGCGGGAGCGAACCCCGCCATTACTGCCATCCAGGTGATTCTTTCTAAGATCACGTGCCGTTGGTAACTTTTACTCATGCCCCCCCTCTCGGGGCGGAGCGTCGCATAGCAAACCCCCCGGTTGTTCATTCCCACAACCGCCCGCAGGACTAGTGGGGCACCGACACGGCTTCCGGGACCCTCCCCTGAGGTTCCTCGGTTTTGGCTCAGGCACCCACTATGGTGCCGCGCAGAGGTACCCTTTGTACCGGCCTGCTTCCAGATCGCCCTGTAACTCTGCGTGCAACGAAAAAAGAAACATTACAATGCTCTGAAACCCCCCCACCCGACCCCTGTGCCGGGTAAGCGGTAGGGAGGGATGCGGCGTGGTGGGCGACAAAGAGGTCGCCAGGAGGGTGGGGGAAGGCTAAATAGCCTCCCCTTCCCCACCGGGGCCCGGAAGTGACGCGCTTGGGTGTCACATCCGGCCAGCACGAGGAGAGGGGGACACCAGTCGGCATCCCCGCCCCTCCCATAGGGAGGGGGTGGGGAGGGGTGACCGGTGCCCCGACGGCACTAGGGCACCAACCGCTGTAGTGGCCCCCTGCGGGGGCCGCGGTCGGTGGCATAGTACCGCCAGGGGCACCCCTCTGTCCCCCCTCCCCCAAAATGCATACCCAAATAACACACACACAGACTGTTGAGTTGGGTAAAATTTGCTGCAGGTTTATTACATAGTCCAATATGTAATGGGTGGGTTATCTTACGGGCGTTCCAAGGGCAGGCAACCAACTGGGCCGCCTGCCCGCATGATGAGCCGGGCAGCGCGGGAGCGAACCCCGCCATTTCTGCCATCCAGGTGATTCTTTCTAAGATCACGTGCCTTTGGTAACTTCTACTCACGCCCCCCCTCTCAGGCGGAGCGTCGCATAGCAAACCCCCCGGTTGTTCAGGCCCACAACCGCCCGCAGGACTAGTGGGGCGCCGACACGGCTTCCGGGACCCTCCCCTGAGATTCCTCGGTTTTGGCTCAGGCACCCCCTATGGTGCCGCGCAGAGGTACCCTTTGTACCGGCCTGCTTCCAGATCGCCCTGTAACTCCGCCACAGCCCTGGAGGCGGCTCACCATCGCCGCCAGGGCCCCCCACCACAACAGCTGCAGCCTCTTCTGTCTAGAGCTTCCTGCAAATCTAGATGCAGAGAACCATCCCTACTGGTTATGGATGGCCCCATCTGTGTCCCAAAGCCCTTGACGCTAGCCTGGGTCAGATAGTGTCTGAGAAACCAAAGGCCCGTTAAGCCTGAGAAGTTGTGCCAAGAACTATTCACACTCCTGCGGGAATGTTCCACTGCATCACATGCCTCTGCCCCGTGCCCACTGTGGGCGGGGCGACTGCATACCCAAGGCTCACGTTGCCCCATCTATTTGCTGATCTCACCTGGCTGCTGTCTTTTTAGCACCGTGTGTGCCTGAACACCTGCGTGCCCCATCTATGGGACAGCAGCCCCCATGCTAGGTGACCACTCCCCCACCCGCCTGCCTTCTTTGGCTATTAAGGCGAGAAGGTTTATACTTAACCTTTGAACAAACCCTTTGTCTGCTAAATCCTGACGCATAGGAGTGCTCATAACCGGACGTGCGTGACTGTCTGCAGTATGGTCCAAACATTAAGGATTGACTACGTCCTACTTCCCCCATCCTAGAATACTCCCCGATATGGGGGCGGCAGGGGGGGGTACCTCCTGCCAACCCGGGGCATCCCTAGCGGTGACAAATTGCCTGCTCCATTGAAGTTTGGCTGTGGTTACACACTAGACGTGCCAAATGTTCTATTGCAATGGTGTCCCATTGTGTTTGAAACATCTTGCTACCCCAGTTATTGGGACGGCAGCACACTATGCTGGCTGACCGCATCCCCCCTAAGCGTGGCACAAGTGTCGGGGTCCCAGGTTCCCAGTTTACTGCTGGCTGCAGTACACTCCCAGTGGATCCGCTGGGAGATACCACAAACCGCAATGGTCCTCCGAACATTAAGAAGCGCCCTAATCTCACCTGGGCGTGCCTCTAAATGATGGTGGTTTCACACCGCTGTGAGGCCAGAGACGCAACCCTTGAGCCTGTTTACTGGTTTTTGCTACTCGGCACCCTTCAGGTCAGAGCTCTGTGTTTGCACAGCGCGCGTGCTCCCAGGGTACGGTGTCGCTGAAGGGGCGGAGACTGTTACCCACTTGCTGTTACTTATCTATCAGCGTTTCCCAGCGCCTCTCTTTGGGTTGTAACTACCAGGGTGAGAATGCAATTATACTTCCCACTGAAGGGCTGTTGACCAGTGGCAATGCAGGCAGGCCCTGGGCATGAAGACTGATCTTGAGTATGTCCCTTACCCAGCCTATGTGTCCCATAACCCTCTTGCTCCAGTATCCCAATGTGCCAAGAAGTTAGCCCGTACTTGGATGAGAGGACAGGGCGTAACATACTCAGCCCTTGTTCTGAAATAGCGAAGCTAACCTCCTAGCCTAGCGAATGACGGCACCCCTGCATAAAAGCTCCTGTGCTAGTGGGAACAAAACCTTCACCTATCCACTTCTGACTAATTGAATACCTTTCCCCGGTGGTATCTGGAGCTGACTAACATGAGGTGCTTTCTTACCTGCCTCCGCATAATCTGCGGTCATGTGACCGGCTGGTGGAGAGCTATCTCTGAACCTACAGAAATTGAAAACCCTGGAGCTGCAGCCATGAAAGCTTATTAACCGAAGACCAGTGGACCGGGGCAGCTCCGGGCGTTCGTACTCGCAAAGCTGGGTCCTGGGAACACCGACGCCTTTAGGGTATCGGGGTGTTCAAATTGGTCCCTCAATCCTTCGTGAATGCCTTAACCTATGATGCCTGGGTCTGCTTGGACCACCCTTTGCACTACCCCCTTCGTGGATGGCCCCTAATTGTATGTGGCAACCCGCTGGTTATCCCACTCCGGTTGCTCGCAAAGGACACCGTCCTTTGTCCACTGGTGCTAACCGAGAGCTGGTTTCAGTTCGATCCTCTCCCTGTGAGAGCAAACGAACGTCAAAGGTCACGATACCGACCCACAGCGCTTCACTTAACGACCCTGCCTACCTGCCCAGCTTCCCCTTGCGCTGCTTAGGCCATGTGTTCCCCACTTACCATCACTAGCCGGTTTCACTGGTAAACTGAACCTCCTGTATGCTAAGAGGGAGGGTACCTGTTATTTCCGTCCTACTAGTGAACTGCTGCTGTGTAACCATGTTGCCAATGCGCCACGCCCGTGTACTGTCAGTACCTTCCCTTGAGTGGGCATGAAACGGGGGTGCTGGGCTTTATCAAAACCCACGCTGCTCCAGCCGCTAATACTACCGCCTGTGCTGTAGTACGCAGGTGGCATTCCTCCTCTAACCTTAAAATGCCATGGAAAGCGCACCTGAGCCAGAGTAGCTGCTTTTAGTCCCCCGTTGCAACTGGCCAATGCAAAATTGCAGCGTGCGTTAGGGTCCCTGACAAGAACCATAAAAGCCCTTGCCTTTTATCGGTTGCATGCGTCCACTGTGTGCTGGCACTGCCTTTTCTGTGGGCAGCTGTGTTACTGGCTCTTAGTATGCCCGCAGGGCTGGACTACGACTATTTGTTTATTTAAATTCTTTATAGAGTTTTTATATGGCGCGAGCTGCGACCCGAGACGTCGGGACACCGAGCACTTTACCTGAGCACCCATTCCGTAACCCGGGGACCCTACATGTTGTAAGGTGCAAGTAGCCGGCAGCCAAGGAAGACGTAACCAGGGCGAAGGTCCCAGATTACTAGAGCCGGACCATTGTCCTATGCCCTGTCAGGGATAGGCCCTGGAATACCTCAGGTACGCTTCAATTCTGGACTTGTGGGCTGGGCAAGAACTGTGTTGACCCTTCGCCTGCCTGAGTCAACCAACCGCCAGTTGGCCCTGACTAACCTGGTGTCATAACCTACTCCCCTTTTTTAAAAACTAGTGCCAATGGTCATGACTAGGGGGCCCATAAGACCTGGCCGCGACTGGGAGATGGTGGCTACCTCACTGTGAGGGCCTTGCTTCCAGAGAGGTTGGACACATGGCCTGCCGCCCGGGGGTGTTCTGAGCTTAAAGAGCTGACCCTTGGTCCCTAAGGAATTGCCCCTGGGCTCTGTCATTGTGCTGGCCCTAATTCCGACCCAGCCTAAATCTTGAACCAATTGGTCAGAGACCCCCATGCATCCTGAAGGATGCAGCGCTTTACAGTTGCCTGATATTTGCCGCATGTTAGATGCATCCCAACATATGTTACCAAAGGAGCACTGCACCAACGCAATCCCTTCTATTGGCTTTGTCAATGCTTGTAGTTGCATGCGATACCGGGCAGTACTTATGGCTGTGGTGCGTTGTGTATAGAAAGTGCATCCATTTGGAAAGGTGAAAGTGGCGCATATGCTTAGTAACCTTTGGGACTTCACCCTACTAAACACATACAGCAGGGCGCCTGCCCTAATTTCCACCTGCCCCACGTGGGCATGGGGAAGGGGGACATGACATGCAAAGCGCGGTCGACCTCGCCCTCTAGTGCCCCCGCAGTGATGTGCAAGTGACAACACTGTGGGCATAGTGCTGGGGACTACCTCCCCGAATGCTGGGACCGCCAAGAGCGTCAAATAAGAGGAGACTATCTTTCTACGCACAACCATGTCCTACCTTTGCTCTGGCAAACAACTCAATTGGCGACCGTGGATTGTGCCTTGGGCGGCAATCGTGCGGTGTCCTTCTCCTGGACTATGCACCGTAACTGCCCCTGCTAAAAGCACCTGGCGTGCCGGCGCTTTGTCTTTCCCAGACAGGATGCCTCGAAACCGCAGGTGCACACAAGTTGCCCCGTTGTCTCCCCCACCGCGCGACTCCTAGTAGCCCCGGACGCATGTTTATATAGCACAAACACGGACCGAAGGTAGTGGCCCGCTTAACGAGGCTCTTGCAAGACCTATTCGCCGCTCTCCCTCCTGTGTTGCGAAAAGAAATCCGTATCCTCTACCACCGCCAAAACATCCCGTTATGTTCACTTGATCCGCACTTACCAGCGCTACCCTTTCCCAGCGGTGGGACGAGACGGTGCACATGGAAGTGTCGCACATCGCAATCTGAAACCTGGCGGCTATGCACCGTGTTGGTCTCAATAGGGTGATCTAAAAGCTCCCGGAAGATTAGCCCGCTGTCCCTGTGCGTCCGGCGACGCCCCATAAATGCAATGGAGGGAGAGCGTTCCTCGCTAGGCGAGGGGGTGGAGAGGACGTTGTATGATCTCTAGCAAAGCCCGCAGAAACCGGGTGAGACGTGTTGCGAGGCCCCATTGTACCAAAACTCATGGGAGCATTGTCCGTGACCCGTTACGGAACCCCGCAAATGTTGTTGGGCACGGGAAATATTAGGTAATCTGTCCATAATCACGGAGCCCTTCCGCACGCAAACCCTGTTCCACCTGCATGGCAGCATTATTCCCCTGCGTGGCATCGTGTGACCAGGCCGTGCTGTGCCTCGAAACCGGTTTCCCCCGCATGACCTCCCGTGGCTCCAATATGCGTGACCCGTTGCGGGATCCATTGAATTCTGTTGGCACAAGGGAGGTTGGGTAATCTGCCAACCGTCACGGAGCCTCCTCCCTCGGTGCGTCGCCCGGAGACGTCCTCCGTCCTGCCCCTCGCACTGGCCGACTTGGAGGAAAAGTCAATGGGGTTTTCGCAGCTTCTCTTTGACTTCGCAATTAATGTTTGTCACCAATGGGAATTTACATTATCTGAGAGCAGCCATTGTAAAGTGCCCTGTCCAGATCTCAAGTTTAGAGAAAAGGATTTCGGGCGCACAGTGCACCGCGCGGTGAAATGTAAGGTGCACAAAGGCAACACACGGAGCTCCAAGGAGCGCTGTGATGTCCGCGTTTCCACCCCATGGACAGCATTTCTCCTCTTTGTCGGCCGGAGTAGCGGAGACCTGTCTGTGCACATAAATGCCCGTCGCAAGGGCCGCAGACACTAAATCCGCGTGGTGGCAGACATTATCATGACGCTACATGACTCACTGGAGTATCGATAGCGCCAATTCGACCCAAAAGTATTGGAGCACTTTGCATGGCACCTTATTTACATTACACATTCCGGTACGGGGAGCTTAAATCATTTGCTCCGCATCACAGGATGTGGACGCGACCTCGAGACTCAAACCGTGGTTTCCTGCACTCGACCCGAAAGTATTGGAGCGCTTTGCCTATCGCCGTATTCACATTGCACATTCAGGTACGGGGAGCTTAAATCATTTGCTCCGCATCACAGGATGTGGACGCGTCCTCGAGACTCAAACCGTGGTTTCCTGCACTCGACCCGAAAGTATTGAAGCGCTTTGCCTAGCGCCGTATTTACATTGCACATTCAGGTATGGGGGTTTAAATCATTTGCTCCGCATCACAGGATGTGGACGCGACCTCGAGACTCGAACCGTGGTTTCCTGCACTCGACCCGAAAGTATTGGAGCGCTTTGTCTAGCGCCGTATTTACATTGCACATTCAGGTACGGGGAGCTTAAATCATTTGCTCCGCATCACAGGATGTGGACGCGACCCCCCAGCTTGAGGCCGCAGCGCAAACTCGCCCGAAGAGTATTGGGGCCCGTGCCTAGGCGCCGTATTCCCATACATGTTCCGGCTCGGGGAGATTAAATTGCCTCACCCAGCGAGCCATTTATACCTCAATTCCGGGCACAGGGAGGCTAAGTGCTTTGCCCGGAATCACAGCACGAGCTCCCCGAGGGTATTATGGCGCTGTGCATGAGCCCCGTTTCTACCTATATGGTCAGGCACCGAGCGAAAATCGGGTCTCAGGGCGCTTTACGTTGCCCCGTTGTGGACACCATATCTTGTTTGTTCGGCACAGGGATATTAAGTGATTTGCCCAGAATCACAGGATGCTCAGCGTCGTTGCCGAGACTCAAACCCAGGTCCCACGCAGGCTCGCGCACCCCTTCGCCCCACCTCCCCGCTAACCGCTACTCGGCTGCCGAGGTCTAGACCTGTACCCAGAGGCGCGGGGCCCCAAAACTAATCTTAATTGTTTTTTGTTGCATATTTATATAGCGCGAATTTGCCCGAAGCTATTGGAGCGCCTTAAATAGCACCGTATTTACATTACACATTCGGGCACGGGGAGATTAAGTGATTTGCCCAGGATCACAGGATGTGGACGCGACCTTGAGGCTCGAAACCTGCTTTCCCGCACCAGAGGCGGCAGCGCAGCCGACGGACCACATCCTCGTCAAGGAGATGACGTGATTTTAAAATTTATGCAAATTTTAGAATGGAGTGTGCAGGCATCGATCCCGCTACCTCTCACGTGCTAAGCAAGTGCTCTACCATTCGGGCTACTTCCCCAGCGTCGAAGCCACACCCGGACCCCACTCGAGGCACGGGGTGATTAAGTGATTTGCCCAGGATACCAGGATGTGGACGCGACCTCGAGGCTCGAAACCTGCTTTTCCGCACCAGAGGCGGCAGCGCAGCCGACGGACCACATCCTCGTCATGGAGGGTACGTGATTTTAAAATTTATGCAAATTTTGAATGGAGAGTGCGGGCATCGATCCCGCTACCTCTCGCGTGCTAAGCAAGTGCTCTACCATTCGGGCTACTTCTCCTGCGGTACTGACCAGCGCAACCGGGTCACAGCGCGAACTCGACCTGAAGGCCTCGGAGCGCTGAGTGTAAGCCAAATGTACATCCAAGCACAGGGAGATAGAGATAAGTTGCGTGGGCTTGACCCAAAGTAATAGGAGCACGAGACTCAAAACCTAGTTTCTCTCCCGCAATTCGGCAGCGCCGCCGACGGACCGCCTCAACCGCCCTCTAAAATCGCCACCCGTGCATCGATCTTGCGCCCCCTCCGCCCGTGGCAATCCATGCCACAGGGCCCCGTCGACCTGGTACTGCCCAGGGACAGGGCCGGGGCGGAGTGGGTGCAGCAAGACTCACCGTCAATAAAGAAGCACGACGACTAAGCGACGACCTGTGGCGACGATGCGGCATCTGCGGCGTGGTGGGCGACAAAGAGGTCGCCAGGAGGGTGGGGGAAGGCTAAATAGCCTCCCCTTCCCCACCGGGGCCCGGAAGTGACGCGCTTGGGCGTCACATCCGGCCAGCACGAGGAGAGGGGGACACCGGTCGGAGTCCCCGCCCCCTCCCCTAGGGAGGGGGTGGGGCGGAGTGACCGGTGCCCCGACGGCACTAGGGCGCCGGCAAAATTCTAATAACTGATTGTGTATTTAAAGAATGCACTGCTTTGAAAGGGTAGTTGGAGATATTAAAACAAGAAGTGTGCGTTCCTTGCTGGAAATGTCTGTACTTGGAGCCACGTTGGTGCTTTACAGGATGGTGAAACTGCCCATATGCGATCACCAGGCGGTATGGGCACTTGTGCTTGAATAGACATGAGGGGTTTGCATTTTACTTCTGCTTTCTTCAGTAGATGATTTTTTACTGTACTGAGGAGCAGATGTACTAATGGACAGGTTTGACGCTGATGCGGTGTTTGCATCATCTGTGTGCGACACACTCATGTGTAGGTGACCTAGTGGATGTCACAAAGAGCCAGTCACAAAGATTTGCAGATGTCAGGCTTCATTGCTATCAGTGAGGTAGCCTTTCCTTTGCAAAACCTTGCACAGACCTGCAAATGCATTCACAGAGTGTTGGTACGCAGGCCCTGTGCCTCCGAGCTTTGCTGCTGGCAAGTTCAGTAGAGTCGTGTTTGGTTGAGACGCCAGCACATCCCCAGAATATACAGAGTATGTACTCTGTGGATAATATAAACGAGGAAGGAGGCCAGATTCCATGTCCCTTAAAGTCTGCAAATCACTATAGGAAGGACAAATGTTACACGCTGTGCCTGGGGAGTCTAACACAGCACCATGTGTTGGTTTGGGAGAGTTTCTTAATACCATCAAAGCCTCGGCCGCCTCCCGATGTAGCTGCTCCTCTACAAATGGAGAAAAGATGGGATGTCTCTGAGCCCATGGCGGGGGACTGGGTGATGACTAGAAAAGAAAACACTCACATCATGCACAGTTTTGAAATTGCATCTTTCTGGAGAAATCAAGACGTAATCTAAAAAACATAAGGAAAACAAGCGGCCGCAAGACGCGATATGTGGTGGGGGAGAAACGGGAGTTGTGTGCGCGCACGGCCACACGAAAGTCCTCGCGATCACGATCGCTGTGAAAGCGAAAATGATCGAGATGACGCGCTAAAGGCGTTCCTGAGTGCTGCTGGCTGGCCTAGCGCAAGGCGGCTGCCTCCAGCCAGTAGCACTTAAAAAACTCACATACAAAATGTCTCTCCGAGACAGCGCATGCGCTGGCCTCCGCGAGACCTAAAAAGCACTACGCGCTGTTCGAGTCTCGGCACCGACTCTATATCCTGTAATGTGATTTTGAGCAAATCGCTTAACCTGGTGCCTAAAAATAGCAGAACTCTCTAATGTAGCCAGTGGGGCTCATGTAATCGAAGCTTAAAGAGAACATAGGTGCGTGCCAACCTGTATTCTTTTTGGGCCTGTGTTGCAACCAACAAGATGCAAGAGTTGTTCACAGAGAAAGGGCACAGCTTCCACTTCTTAAGTAACGTTTCCAAAAGTGAAAGCACACGAGGAATGAAGGGAGAATCCACCTGCACCCCTCCTACAGCCCGCCCCCTCTCGTGATGAGTTTAAATTGTTACCACCCATCACCTAGTTCTCCTTCTCAGTCTGCCCCGCCTCCTGCCATTGAAATGAATGGAGCTCTGTGAACTCCTTCCAGGTTAATTGTGGAAGCGCCCGAAATCCAAAAGTATTCACGGCATTCAAAGTCAGCACTCCCTCTGCACTGATGTCACAGCTGTAGCTTGTGCCTGCAGGTCGAAGAATACCTCGCCCAGCAGGAGCAGGACATCTGCAAAGTTCTTCAGTTGCCCATAACAAAATAAGAGAGCAGCAAGTAGTAATTTCTTTCCTTCTGCGTGGCGATTTTCTAAATTCTCTTTTTGCCTCTCCCCTCAGAGTGGTAGGGGCAGGGCGACGCCCATTTTTCCCATTAGCACCAGCCGCCCCTGCCTTGGAGAACTAGACTAGGTCTCCCTCTGCAGAATCTACACATCCTGTTACTTCTGTGGGGACTTCTGTTTCTCGTAAGAGGCCTAGCTCTTATGAGAGGAAGTGTCAATCTCTGGAGCTTGAGAAGGGAAAGCTCAGGATCCAGAGGGAACAATTGGCCCAAGACAGGGAATCCCTAGAACTACAGAAAGCTAGGAAGAAATTGGGACTAGAGTCCCATGCTGGCAGCTACAGTGTCCCTAGGATTAAGGAATTCACCCATGATCACAGGAACCTGAACAAGATAGTCCCTCCCTACAAAAGTGGGGATGACTTCCACAAATGGATAACTGCACTAGAGAGGGCCTGTAAAGTACAGAGGGCCCCTCGGGAGCAGTGGGCAGCTATCTTGTGGCTCTACTTTGCTGACAAAGGTAGAGATAAGCTCCTCACTGTTAGAGAAGAGGATGCTGACGATTATTCTGTCCTGAAGCCTGCACTCATTGATGGGTTTGGCCTAACCACTGAACAATACAGGATTACGTTCAGAGACGCCCAGAAGACTCAGACTCAGGACTGGGTAGACTTTGTTGATTGTGCTACCAAGGCTTTGGGAGGCTGGTTACTTGGCAGTGCACAACTTTGAGGGATTGTACAATTTACTTATGAGGGAGCAGATCCTTAATAGTTGCCAAAATGAGTTGTTGCATCAGTACCTGGTGGACTCTGATCTGACCTCTCCCCAAGAATTAAGAAAGAAGGCAGACAAATGGGTCAGAACCAGGGTGAAGCAGAAAGCCCAGAACCAAGGTGGTGACTCTAAGATGCAGGATTTGAAATCCTTAGATAAGGGTGGGGAGAAGGGTAAAGACCAGAAGTCTTCTCAAGGGCTCCAAAAACCTGCATCTTGGGGGGGGGGTCACAATCCAACAAGGGAAAAGGCAAAAAAAACATTGGTGTCATATCTGTAAAGAGAACACCCATTGGACAAAAGATGCCAATTATCCAAGGGCCAAGGAATCTACTCCTGCCACGACTTCCCCTCAGGCATCTGCTCCCCCTAGCACAGTTCCACGTGGTGGTCTCAGAGACCCCTACTCATAATACTCCAATTGACGTCTGGAGTGGGTAGGGACAATAGCCGCCATAGCTGAGTAGGACGAAAAATCCTATGTATTAGCTTTTTGGTTTGTTCAACGTTGAAGGATACAGTGTTCCAAAATATTGTGCACCTTATCTTTGTTCCCTTGAAACCTGCTCTGCAACTTTCATTAAAATGGCTGACGAGGATAACACCTCAACTGGAGCTGCAGGCGAAAACGCCGTACCAGCTTTTAACCTAACAGGTATCCAGGAAACCGATGCGAATGCTATAATCATTGCTCCAAATTTAAGGAAAGCCATCACTAAAACTTATAAAACATGGCCTAACATCAAGAGGTGGTAGGGCAGTTTTCGTGATAGAGGCATATGAATCTCACCAGACAGAGGTATTCTATTCATGGATAGTATTCCCAGTATCAAATCCAGTAACACATATGTTTCACTTCTACAAAGAAGATGATCCACCTGAGGAATATATTCCTTTCGAGGATATTGAAATTCCACTCACATACCAGGCGCATGAGCTCTGGTTTAAAGGCGCCCTAAAACATTCAAATCACATTACCAGGCTCGGTCCACTAGGTAGACCAGGAGCGACATGGCCGATTGTAGCCGGCTATACACCTCATCCTGACATAGAAGAAATGTCAAATGATTAATTACTCACTCAGCTCAAAGAGGTAATCAGGATATATAGACAATTAGTTCAATATATCATGTGGACTTTCACAGTCCAACCAGCAGTAGTTATTCCACAACAAACCTCTCACCAGGGGAATACACTAAAAATTACACCACAGACTTTACACGCAGTCATGGGCAAATTACAGTGAACAAATTCCATTCTGCATAGCTCAGAATATTACTCAAATCGAAGCAGTATTTCCTAATACTAGCCCTTATGAGAAACACAGAATTCTAACAATCTTCCTACCAATGGGGATCACACCACATCTGGAGGTCTACACCACTTGGGGTACAGTCTTCGCTGCAATCTACACTAAAACACATGGTGCTCCGTCCATGGCGGTAATACCTGATGTCCTGAAACAGATTGAAAACGAATACATGGCAGAGCCTGCTCTGAATTTAGGTATGAAACTACTGAAAGATTTCGACCGGGTTTCAACAATAATATTATCTAATATTAAAGGTGAAGCAGCATCAGTGGCGATCCGCCAGAAATTAAGGGAATTTGATGTAACTGAGCAACCACAAGAACTAGCCAGAATAATTGAAAAATCCTATGAAGAATTAGGCAGAGACAGTTTGGGAGGGAAACAAGTTAAACCACAACTGTCTGAAAGTCCTGAAAAGGTCTTTAACAAAAGCACTCCTACCTCTTCTAAAAAGAAGTGGGAAAATAGCAAACAACCTTCCAAAGAGAAGCGTTCTCATTCCCGAGGCAGGTCTCCTCAAAAGGAGCCCTCTGAAATGAGGTACAACCTCAGGAATTGGGATAATTTGAGAAAACCTGACAGGTATCAAGATACTGATACACGTTCCTCTCGTACCTTTCAGATATCGTCACAGAAATCCGAAAGAAGAGGACGGTCAGAAAACAAAGAAGAACGCCTGAAGTCCAAAGACGATCAACACGTTCAGAAAAACAAAAAATCTCAATTCACCAAAAAGAAGGTAGCAGGTCTGAAGATCCGACATGCCGAGGATTCTGAGAACACAACTCAAGAACGGAGAATGGGCTCAGACAATGCTGGACAGCGCAGCAGATGATACAGTAGCTCGCCAGAACCTGAAGGGACTTCTGGAGACAATGGACTTGAATGAGGACATTCAAGTTGAGACTGCAGACACAAGGGTTAGCTCTCCGCAAAGGTTATATGAAATAACACTCCGGATGGAGGGAGACAAACCAAGAAAAGTGAAAGCACGCTTTTGGGAGCACCTTTCGAGGGGTTATGACATACTTCTAGCTGAAAAAGACTGGCCACCACAATTTGTCAAAGTGTGCCCACATGGTGAAGACATCATTATGTCAGCCTTCTCCAACCATGTTCCAGTACATTTAAAATATACTTATGCCAGGAAATGGGCAGTTACCCAAGCCCCAGCATTAATCCAAAAATCATGTCGGATGGGATGAGGACTCACCTCACCACAAGATCCAGTTAAAACATCAACCAACTGCACAAAGGCAGTACCCAAATAAGCAAGAAGCTACAAAACAGGACAGGGAGATATTAGATCAACTTGAATATCATGGGGTGATTGAAACCTGCACCTCCTCAATGAACAATCCTTTGTTTCCTGTCTCCAAACCAGACAATACATATCGTCTAGTTTTGGATTACAGACATCTAAATTCTTGTTGCAAAATATTTGCAGTGCAAAATGCACACAGTACAGCATTAATGAATAACATTGTGCGTAAAAAATATAAAACCACATTAGATATTTCTAACGGTTTCTTTTGTCAAAACATAGCACCTGAAAGTAGGTATTTGACAGCTTTCTCAATAATGGGGACACAGCGTCACTTCTGTCGTCACCCGCAAGGATTCAAGAATAGTCCAGGGTTATTCTCAGCAAAGGTAACAGAGTTACTACAAACTTATGATGACGAAGCATTGTCATATGTCGATGATATCTATCTGACAGACGATGACTTGGACAGGCTCTTGAACAGGGTGAACACCATTATACTGGGCTTCGCCTCTGAAGGGTACAAATTCAATTTAAAAAAACCAAGAATTGCCCACCTCAACGTCCTTTTCCTAGGATATGAGTTATCGAGTGAAGGCAAGAGCCTGGCAGCCAACTTTTTAGAAAAGTGTGCGCTGCTCCAACCTCCAAAAACACTGAAAACTTACAGTCAATTCTAGGTTTCCTGAATTTTGGAAGAACTTACATTCTAAATTACGCAGAAAGGGTTAAACCTCTCTATGAATTAATCAAACCTGATTTTAAAACAGTAAATTGGACACAAAAACACTCAGAAATTTTGCGTTCACTCCAAACAGACATGTTAGCAACAAAGCATTTGCAAATACGCGTAAACTTACGCAACTTAGTGATCCGAATCATTCCGGGTCAATGCGGATTCACCTACTTAACTTTTAACGAAGGTGAAAAAGTACCAATTGCATACAAATCACATTTGAACATACAAGCAGAAATTAAATTCACATCGACAGAAAAAATTCTGACAGCTGTTCAAACCGCTGTAGCAAAAGAAAGAGCCCTAGCGCAGGGAAAACACATTATGGTTGAGACACCTGTACCTGCCTTAGAAGCAGAGACAAAAGCGAACATTCCAAATGCTAAAGCTTTACATCCAAGATGGATACAATGGGTTAATTCTCTTGCTGCAACTGATATTGAATACATTTTTGATCCATATTTAAAAACACAAACATTCCTGCAATATGAACACGAATGTCTTTTGCCTACTGAAATTCTCCCTCTGGACCAGTACGAATTTATAATTTATACTGACGGATCTGCACACCCCTGTGGACGTCGTTCGCCTGCCTCAGGTAAGCGCCGGAAGAAGGCACAGAGGTCGTTGACCTCGTACAAGCGTGACATCGAGGGCCGCAACTCCCGGTGTTCACCGGAGATGAGCCCTCAGGAGTCGACCACTGCCTATTCACCATTTCCTGGTGTGTAAAAAAAAAGCAGGATGGGCAATCAGCGAACAACATAACCTTAAGTATTGCCCGGCGGTAATCGCCTCTTATACCATTCGATGATTAACCAACAAAAGAGGCAGGCGCTGGAGACTTGAAGGCAGGAAACAAAGTTTTATTCTCTCCGGAGGAGAACACATCAGATCAGACCAACAGGGAATCTTCTCGAGGTGCTCTAACCACGTCTCTGAGGCCTGGCCTCTTAGACACAGGTTTATTGCTTTATTACACATGACACATTCTTGTTAAGACTTTGAGGTACGGAAAGACATCCTTGGAATCCCCATTTCAAGCTCGTTCCCACACATATCTACAGTAGAAGTCCCCACCCCACTCATAGTAAGAGATGGCTATCACACAGCTGGACATTCCGCCAATTCCCGGGGGGTGTGTGCGACGGGTCGGGTCTCAGGGGGTGGGGGCCTTGGTCTACTGTAATCCCTTTGATGTGAGGTGTTTTCCTTACAATAGGGGCAATAAACTGCATCAGCAGGGCTAGGTGATGGCCTGGGATCGGTTCGGGCAGTCGTGCGCAGAGGAAGGGGGTTATCAAAAGGGCGTATGACCATGTATGGGATGAAAAGGAGGTGTTGGTCAGGTGCGGGATGTGGTTCCATGGCAGGGTCGCGCAGAAGGAGAGGGTTTATGGCCCATGTATGAGAGAGCGGGGGTGGCCGGCGGGGGGGGGGGGGTGTTTGCAGCACCAAGGGAACGCGCTGGTGATCAGCGAAGGGGCAGAGGGGCCATGGCGCTTTCAAAATGGTTACTGCTTAAGAGAGCGTACGGGCCTGAGAGGGGACAAGGTGGCGCCGATTATGTTGACATCGCAAACGAAATTTTAACAGGTGCTGGGACGACTCGGTCCCAGATGGAGGCCTATTCCAGGGCTTTGCAGGCCTTCTTTCGGTCACCTCCTCTCCCTGGTGTGCCTTCGGGCCCCACTGTGGGAGTAGGGATTCAGGTCGGGGGTTCGCCCTCGGCGCCGATCGAATGCCTGGACTCAGATTCAGGGGTCGCTGCGATGTCGGGACATGGCCCGGCTGGGCATCCCGCTCTGACGTCCAGCCCTCCTGCCGCGTCTCCGCACGGTCCTGCGGGACTCCCTGCGTCATCGCTGGATGTGACTGCAGCACGGAGTTCGACTCCAGTTCAACTTCGTTCCTCCCCACAGACTCCTGTCTCGGCAGAAGTCGAGTCTACGGAGGTTTTCGGCACCGATCCGACGTCGGGCAATGCTGGTTCTGTCGCCGGCTGTTCCTCTGCTGGTTTTTTCCCTGTTCCACGGAGCAGGGGCCCATGGGGCTCTGGCCGGCTAATTTTTCTGCAGGGCCTTTGTCATTGACTGGACGGCTTAGTCTGCAACCGTCCCCAACGGATGACTTGCTGTCTCCCCCTCGGATGGCCACGGAGGCTAGCGTAGACTTTGCACGGGCAGTTCATAGGGCTGCACATATCTTAGGAATGCAGCCGCCCTCTGTCTCCCTGCCTTCGGATCCTTTGTTGGACCTCCTTCACCAGGGCACGGTGGATGTGGAGCCTCTGCTACCTTTTGGCAGGTCGTTGTATGCTGTCCTTCTGGGGACTTGGATCAGACCCTCATCTGGTGACCCTGTGACCCGTTATGTGGCGCACCGCTACCGGTCAGCTCCAGATGACCCTGCCTGTTTGTCCCTTCATCCTAGGGCTCAGGGACTGGTAGTCCAGGCTACGTTTCCTTCCTCACCTCCAACCGTTGTTTCCCCCCACTCGGGAGTCTAGGTGGTTGGAGTGTGTGGCCGCAATGTTTTTGCATCCACTAGCACCGGCCTTCGGTCCCTAAACATGACTTGCGTGTTTGCTCGGGATACTTCTGCCCTTTGGGACTCCGTCAAACTGCTCCTTCCCTCCTTACCGGAGGGTCCTCGTGCTGACCTGCTCCAGCTTGTTCGGGATGGCTGCGACATGGCGCAGTTTTCCATCCGCTCGACAATGGACACCATTGACTCCATGGGCAGGCTATGGCCAGCTCAGTTGCCCTGCGTCTCATGCGATGCTACGCGATGGCAGTTTTCCCGAGAATGTTCGGGAGTATCTCAGGGATTTGCCCTTTGACGGGACCCTTCTGTTGGATGAACATGCTGACTCGGCGGTTCGGCGTCTCTTCTCCGGCTTTCTGTGACTGCCTGGTTTTTAGTCCCCTATGGCGGATTTGTTTTTCGTGTGACGGTGTTGTCACTTTGTTTTACTGATTTCCGTTTCTTGGTTCAAGTTTCCCCAGACAGACTGTATGATGGTTCAGCCACGTTTTTCCTTCCTTTGCGACAGCTGGGTTATTTGGTTCTGTTTGGCCTCTGCATATGAGCTTGCCTCAAGAGGTGACCCTTGTTCTTGTCCAGATGGACTGTGTGGCTTTTTGCCGTCTTGCCCTTTTCTTGTTGCAGCTGGTCAGCAGTTTTTGCATTGCTTTTTAGCCCTCTGTCTAAGAGCTCGGCTGAAAGAGGTATCCCTTGCTTTTATAGGGCTGTTGCATACCCTATGTAGGGTACTTGTTGTCTATTGTGTAGCTGCTCTTCTTGGCACGGGAAGTTTCAACGGCTCCTGCAGAGTCTTCTTTGGCTACTTCTCTTTAGTCAATGTCCTTCCTGCTGTTGTAGGATGTCCCCTCTAGTGAGACCCGCTGGGTTGCTGCGGTTCTCTCCTGGGGGTTTTGTGCTGTGGTCTACGATTGGTCCGTAGCTCTTTCCTGTCTCTGTGGAGACACTCTGTGTTTTCACACAGGTTATGTTCGCAGTCGCAGGGTGCAGGCGTTGTACCTTCTGTCCCTGTCCAGACTGCGTTCTACTCTTCCTTCTTAGTGTTGGGAAGGGCTTACATCTTCTCTCATGGTTCAGGCCCTTTAGGGCTTTTGCCTATGGTCAGTGGCGTTTCCACCAGCTGCGTTTCTGCTTCGTGTTACCTTGTGATCTATTTCTTTGTGGACTTTCCTGGCTGGGACTTCGGTCCCTTTGCTTCTTACGCGCAGGAGTTCAGGTCCTTCCACACCTGGCCTCTGCGGATTTTTTCTGGTTCACTTTGGCCTAGTGGTTCAGGGCTGTCACTCTTTTTCCACGGCTTCAGGCATTTCTCTAGTTGTGAGTTACCACTCATCACTAAAGGCACTGTTGCTTTCTTTTATGTATGTTACGGTGCAAGTATTCTCCTCAGGATACTCGTCATTATACAGTGTCTGTATGGGAATGTCCCTCTTTGTGAGTGTGGTGATCAGTGTCCCCACCTGTCTCGCAGGGGGCCACAGTTCCGTCCCCGTCAGGGTGGATGTTGTCGCTGTTCAGGGTTTTTGACACTGTTTTCTTCTGCTATGCTTCATGCCGGTGCCGTTGGTACCTGTTGTGCGGCTCCCCTTTATCTAGGGCATGTTCTTCTAATTTACCCTTGTTTTTTATTCTCCTTCATGGTTTTTTATGTATATATATATCTATATATATATATATATATATATATATATATATATTACCTACTGGCGGTCGCCAGTAGGTAGTTATAGTTAGGACCCTGTTTCCATAGGAAATCCGCAACATTCTATTTGGAATAACTTTGGCGCCGGTCGACGAATCCTCGCGAAATTTTCAAAATAGGTGGGGCGCTACGCTCCGCTCCTACCCTGAAAGTCTCGGGGGGATTCGTCAAGCAGGGGCCGAGAAAAAAGGGGGGTCCCAAAACACGTTTTCCCCATGCATTTTTCCATAGGACCTTTAGACACAGCTACAGCCCGAACGGCTGAACAGAATTACTTGAAATTTGGCAGAGAGGTAGCCATAAGGTCAAGGAAGTGCCTTTTGCAGGTCTGGTGTAAATCTGTTCAGTATTTCCTGAGAAAATAGCATTTAAAAGCATATATATATGTGGGCGGAGCCTAACCACACATCTCATCCTGAGATCTGATTGGCTGTCAGCACTTCATCCAAGAAGTGTTGGCAGCCATCTTGGGACCAATATACATGATAGCACCTCATTAAAAAGCATTGCAGTTAATAGAAGGTTTTAAGACTTTAGTTACATTATAAATCATTTGTTGATGGTACCATACTCATTTTAGGAATTGTGGTATGTTCTAAGATGATTTCACCATGTGAAAAAGCCTTCTGCTGGGATATCATGATTGAGAGAAAAATATTTTCTCATGCTTTTACCACAGAGGTTTGGAAGGTGATCTATAGGCTAAACTGAGAGCTTATTTTCTGTAAATTCACATTATCTTTCTCAGTCATGTGAGAATGAAGTCTGACATTCTCAGTAAAACATGTACATCCAACAAGGGCAGAGACTGTCAGTTGATTCCTTTGTGTTCTACTGCAGCTTCCCAGAGTGTTCCAAAGAACTACTAGAGCGCTAACAGTCCTACTTATGATAAACGTATGGCACACCTGAAGCCATCTTGCTTGGATTAAAGTGGTAACTCTTAAAACATTTAATTTAAAAAGGAACAAAATGAGGGGGTTCATTTTTCCATAAAAAGTATGATTAGTGCTGCAGAAAGAAAAATTAGGGCACATTTTGAGTGACTTCTCAAATCCTCTTCTATTTCATTAAAAAATTCTGACATGCAGACTGAAACATGCACTTTCAATACCAGCAGCAGTTTTCCCTGGTGAGCAGTAGCTTTACTACAGTGATCTAATGAGCAAAAAGAGTGCTAACATTCTGAATTTATGGCAAATGTGTGACACATCTGAATGCCTTCTTGATGGAATCAAAGTAAAAAACTGAAAGTATTTCCTACTGAGGAGACTGCAGTAAATGAGGAAATTAGGAAACTTCATAACAAATAAGTCTCCCAAGATGGCCACCAGAGACAAAAGAGCCCAAATGTAGCCCAAATATCACCCAGATGTAGCCCAAGTATAGCCCAATGACAGAATGTCCCAGAATGTTCTTAAAAACAACTAGAGCGCTTACTGTCTTCATTATGACAAAAGTATGGCACACCTGAAGCCATCTTGATTGGAATAAACTGGTAACACTTAAAACATTTAATTTAAAAAGGAACACAATGAGGAGGTTCATTTTGCCATAGAAATTATGATTAATGCTGAAGAAAGAAAATGAGGGCACATTTTGAGTGACTTCTCAAATCCTCTTCTATTTCATTAAAAAATTCTGACATGCAGACTGAAACATGCACTTTTAATACCAGGAGCAGACTTCCATGGTGCAGTAGTTTTACTACAGTGATCTAATGAGCAACTAGAGTGCTAACATTCAGAATTTATGGCAAATGTGTGACATATCTGAATACCTTCATGATGGAATCAAAGTAAAAAACTGAAAGCATTTCCTACTGAGGAGACTGCAGTACATGAGGAAATTAGGAAACTTCATAACAAATAAATCTCCCAAGATGGCCACCGGAGACAAAAGAGCCCAAATGTAGCCCAAAATCACCCAGATGTAGCCCAAATATAGCCCAATGACAGAAGTGTGCAAAACACTTATTATTTTGTGTTTTTGCAGTGTTATATAGTGCAGACTTGTCAGGTATTGGAGTGCTTTACATGAGCATTGGTTACATCACACAAGAACAAATTCATTTTGGTTGTAGACATGGGGAGACTAAGTGATTTGACCAGAATCACAGAATGTCGAGCTGAAGCAGAAACTTCAACCTGGTTCCCCAGTTGCAAAGTCTGCAGTTCTGGAAGTAACACCACATCCTCTCCCCTAAGTGCAACATTTAATCAAGTGGTCAACTGGATAAAAAAACATAAAGATAACAAATAATTTAAAAGTGCTTTGTCGCTATTTGAAAACTCAGAAAATATGTCCTTATTTTAGTCTTTTAGAGCACTAACCATAATTTTGATGCCAATAAGACCCTCTCATATATGTAATTTCTAAAGGAAATGCTCTAGGTATTACAGTTTTGATTACATCAAGATGATGTCAGGCGTTCCACACTTTTGTAATAAATATAGAATGTTAGCAATCTAGTTGTTCATTAGGATACTGTTGAGAGGCAGAGGCCAGGGGCACGGACTCTGAAAATTGAAGGCAGGTAGGAGGGTGCAAAGGCAACAATTTAACCACACTGAGCAGGCAGGAAGGGCCATGGAAGCACAACAGACTATGGAGGGCAGTGGAAAGGGGGGCAGGGGCAACAAACCAACAATACAGGACTTGCAAGAGAGGCTGTTGGAGGGAAGATCTATTACGGGTCAAGGAAGCTAGGGGCGGTCCCCAGATCCCCGGGAGCCACCACAGAACTGAGCAGGAGAGTGAGTCAGGGACAAAAGGGGCACCTTAATTTGAGCCGGGGTGCCTAGGAACGCTTGCTCCAAAAATGAAGAAAACAGACATATGAGACATGGAATTGGAGGCAGAATACAATGGCAGTTTAATGAGAAGATGCAACTTCAAAGAAACCGCAGAATAGAGACATAAAGTACAAAATACAGAATCCAGATAATCATACAGCTGTCATAATATTCTCTGTATCTCAATTAATGTACTGACAGAGAGAGAGAGAAAACACATCTATAAATGCATCATGAGAAACAAGTTACACCAAGGAAAATGTTACCTAGGAACACTCACGTTTACTCTTAGAGCAAGCATTCCTGCAATTACAATACAAAATCTTTTAAATGCAAAAGTAAAGAGAACAATGGTTAAACATAACATGACATTTCATATAGGTAAAATAGAATAATATACTTCAAGCAAAGCAGAGCAAGACATTTTAAGCAAAGGAAGACAAGAGCTCCCAGCTCTTGGGGAAAACCTGCACTGCCTGTTAACCTACATACAGACGGCGAGGTAGTCCGTCGATATCTGTGGGTGCTCCCTTTTTATATCATTTTGTGGGCTCCTTTGCACGCTACATCTACCTACGTATGCTACCCAAAAGCTTCGTCTGCAGATTTTACCAGACATTTCGTCATTTACCCACTTAATGCTGACAATGGACTGGGTGAAAAGGTCAGTCTCTCAGGCCAATCGCTTATCGTAAGTTCCATAGAGCAAGCAGAAAATAATGGGTATTGTACGGGAATTCAATATATTCATGTATAAAATCTCCTCAGTTCTCCTAACTTGACGCTCTGCGGTTGCCACTTCCTTAAAAACGGGAAACCTGCCCAGGAAGCAAGTACCAGTCCAGGATGCAGCCTACTGTATGTCGACAGCTTCAGGGGGATGTTGAACTTTGATACCGAGCACGGAGCACTCGGGTAGGGTGGGGGCTACTAGTTTGGATCAGAAGGCCTCGCAGACCTGCCTTCAGACTGCTATACACTAAAATTGCAGAGCTATGGTCAATTTAACAAAGAGGCCTACATATTGAACAGAAGGGCCTACACAGGGGTTTTATGCTGGCTGAGTGGTAAGTATGTCTCAGGATAATTATATAGCAACACAGGACCCGCTGGTCAATTTAATACGGCCTACAAATGCAGCTGGCAGGGCAAGGACAAGGGTCTCATACTTCAGGTGTGGACAGAACGGGTCAGGGGCCCCCTGTGATACAAAATCTACCCTCCTTCAAGGCTGTGGCAATGTAATAGACCATTGTGGGCAGAAGGAAGAGGCAATGGTAGTACAACCATACATGCCAACAGACCCGATTCAGCCAGGAAACGTCCAATGTTTTTAAGCTCAAATGGGCTTTATTTGATCTGTCTCCTGTCTACAATATCCTCTTTTTCAATGTAACTCAAAGGGGAAAATCAATACCCCAGTTTTTTTTCAAAATCTCCCTCTTACCAAGTTCAAAATGTTCGCAAGTATGGTACATTGGATCATGGAAGGAAATGGGATAGGGACATGGACTTGGATAACAGAGGACAGGAGGGACATGGAGAGGTGCACCAAACTGACCCTGCAGGGCAGGCATCAGGGTTTGCAGCAGCACAATACACCACACAGGGCATGCAGGACGGGAGTGCAGCACAATAATCCATAGAAAGCAAGAGGGAGGGGACAGGACCATGCACATGGACAACAGAGAACAGAGGGGCAAGAGGCAATGGTAGCTAGCTGACCATAATAGACAGACAGGAGAGAAAGCTGCAGCATAACAGACCATAAAGGGCAGGAGGGACGGATCAGGGGCATTACAATGGAACAGACAAGCCAGGAGGGAGGGAGTAGGGCTGGGGGCAAGGGGGCAGGGCAGGAGCAGCAAGATAGCCATGGAGGTCAGGCAGGATGGGCACTAGAAGCAAGACACACCATGAAGAGCAACAGTGAGAGTGTGATGGCATACACACAGACCATGGAGGGAAGGTGGGAGGGGGTCAGGGGCAGCTAACTGACCACACAGGGAAGGTGGGAGGGGCCATGGCAGCACAGAAGACCATGCATGGCAAGTGGGAGGGTTAGTGGCAGCACAATGGCTATGATGGGCAAGAAGGAGGGTGGAGGGGCATGCACAAAGGACGATGGAGGATAGAAGGGAGGGTCAGGACCTGTGCACAGACAAGAAAGTTCAGGGGAAGGGACCTCACAACAGACCACACGGGGCAGGCAGGAGGAGCAGTTGCAGCACAACAGACCAGGGAGGGCAGAAGGGTGTGGCAGTACAATGGACCATGTAGGACAGGAGGAAGAGGATAGGGGCATGGCATGTGGACAGGCAGGGTGGAGGTGGCAGGGACAGGTTACAGTCATCTGACAATGCTAGGCAGGTGGGAGGGGAGTGGCAGCTCAACAGAACACTCAGAGTAGATAGGAGTGGCAGGTCCATGGGACATGGTGGGCAAAAAGGATGGAGCAGGGGCATAAACAAAGACATCGGAGGGCAGGGGGAAGGAGAATAGGGGCAGCAAGCTAAGCACAGAGTTTAAGCAGGAGGTCAATGATGGGGCATAGAATTGGGCAATGGAGGGCAGGAGGAGTGGACTGGTACATCATACTAAATTGAGGGCAGTGGCAGCACATCAGACCATGCATGGCAGGAGGGAGGAGGCTAGTCCATGGATTCACACAACAGAGGATAGGGAGGAAGGGGATGGGGCAGCAAGCTAACTGTTCAGAGAAGGCGGGTATTAGGAACTTTATTGTTTTTAAAACATTGTGTCTGTGCGAACTACTTAAAATATGAACACGTATGCAGCATAATCTCACTTTTATTCAGGAAGAAGAGGACGTTTGTGACTGTGACTCCGGGCTCACTTGGCAGAAACACCCCCTCACCCTCCACCCCCTATCGCAAAATGTAATGCCCGTGAAAAGGGTAGGTGAACACAGTGTTATATAGAACATAGTCCTGAGAGCACGATTGAAAATGAAAACTAGATATAGTGTATGGTATAAACTATGCACCAAAAAGTGTGATATAAGATGAACCGGGCGTGAAATATAATATGCAATACATTGTGCGCAATGACAGATTCATTGGAGAGCGCGAGATAGCACAGGCACTAGCGCGTGCTATGCGATATGCGCCTTGGAGTGTAATATGCACAGGGCAGTGTTGTGTAACCTAACTAGTCTCTAAAGTTGTAATATAAAATATGTGCTGGGGAGTGTAACGTTGCATATGCACTGTGACAAAGATATGGATCCCAGATTGTAATATGTATGGCATAGCACTGTGCGTTATAACATAGGCATCGAGAAAGGCACGTTAGATGGGGCAATATAACCCGTGCGAAGACAAGTGTGGCATGACATATTCACGGGGTGGTGTTACAGTGCACATGGGCTAGAGAGTGTCATAGCATATGCACTAGCTAGTGGAATACAACACAGAGGTGTGTGGCACTCGGCAGGCAATGGTGGGTGTAACACAGCATTGGGCTCTGTCAGGAGCACGCTGTGACTCTCAAGTGATGTTCGTCCCCTTTCCAGAGAGTAAAATAAAAAGTATTACACATCCGGCAGTGGATGTGTGTTTTATTAACCGTGAGGGGGGTTTCTTGCATAGTTTTGGTCGAATTTTTGTCGAATCCCCTTTGAATGGCTTGGTGTGCATGTGTATTAAATGTGCCCGTCAATAGCTACCCATGTTTGTATAAATAAACGACAAGGGTGTCTACCAGGATTAGGCACGGTAGGGCATCAGACATGTCAGAGCTTCACTAGTGGTGTAAATACATTCCACGTGGATTCATTGCATGCATAGTCGCCTTTTAATGAATATCACGCAAATCGTCATGGTGATAGGTACGTACGGTTTGTCCAGCATGTCCTAGGTGTGTCTATAAATATATATTTTTTGAAAATAATAAAAAACAGTGGCCGGCCCTGGGGATTGGGGTCAAAAAAATATAATTAGGAGACTGGCCCTGGGGGATGGGGTCATCAGGGCCAATAAATTAGAATAAGAAGGGGAACCAAACAGCCCCCCTTCTTAAAAAACTAAAATAAATAAAAGACTGGCATCGTGCCGGAGGCCATGCCCCCTCCGTGCAGCACTCTGCAAATGCGCCCCCAACAGGCATCTCCAGTATGCGCCAGGGAGCTGCGCTGCAGCCAGGTGTTCTGAGGCCAAGCCCCTTTTTACACCTCTCTGCAACGCAGCTCTGTGGCGCTTACTGGAGGTACCTAGTGGTCTAGTTTGACCCTAGGGACCCTTAGGATTCAGGGGGACTTAATCTCTCAACTTAGAACAGCCGCAGGGCGCGTTTACACAGTGGTGAAGGGAGGGGACGGGGCCTGAGGTGACGTGTGCAAACACGCACTATGGCACGTTTTAAATTGGGGATATAATTTCCCTTCAATACTGAGGGCCCCTGGGGGCTAACTAGCCCACCAAGTGCTTCCAGTAAGCGCCACTGAGCTGCATTGCAGAGAGGTGGTCCAGGCCGTGCCACTTTTTACACCTCTCTGCAACGCAGCTCTGTGGCACTTACTGGAGGTACCTAGTGGGCTAGTTGGACCCTAGGGACCCTCAGGATTCAAATGAACTTAATCTCCCAACTAAAAATGGACACAGGGCGTGTTTACACAGTGGTGAAGGGAGGGGACGGGGCCTGAGTTAACGTGTGCAAAAACGCCCTGTGGCCTGTTTTAAGAGGTAGTTTTAATCCCCATGCCCTATTATACACTAGGGGCTTACAGAGGAGGTCATGCTAATCACAGGGGGACCCCAACGCATAATGTTCCCTAGTGTATGTAGGTGTTTTCACTGTATTCTAAGTGTCTTTTAACATAGCACTGGCTCTAGGACTGGTTAGTCAGACTCAGTTACCACCAGTATCCGTCTGAAAAAGTTGAGGGTACAGGATGATTTTGCAACAAGGCTTCTTTCTGCTCTTCTTTTTGTTCTTTCTGCACGTTATCCTTCTTCCTGCACTTATCTTCGTATTTGAGGACTTCTGTTGCTTCTTTCTGCACTTCTTTTGTTTCTTTCTGTGCATTTTTTCTTCTTTCTTCACATGTCCTATCTCTGTAGGTATAGTTAGAAATTAGCATTTAAAAAACCTTTGAAATTCACAGAAAAAACCATAGGTTTCACACACGTTATAGTTAGAAATTAGCATTTAAAAAACCTTTGAAATTCACAGAAAAAACCATAGGTTTCAGGCACGTTATAGTTAGGAATTAGCATTTAAAAAACCTCAGAAATTCACTGAAAAAACCATAGGTTTCAGGGGTGTTATAGTTAGCTGGACTTTTCACTTGTACAAAACCATTGAAATTCCCCCGTTATAGTTAGTTCAGATAACTATAACTCGCGCGCCCGCAATGCACTGCTGATGACGTCACATATTACATCACTCATGACATGGTCAGTGACATCACTCATGACATCACTGATGACATCTCAAATGACATCACTGATGACATCACTGATGACATCATCCTTGTGATAGAGTGGCAGACCTCCTCTCACCCTAATATAACCTTTGATACACACATTCAAAAATAGAGACAAAAATTTTCAAAACAATGAACATACCAATACCAGTTACAACAACCTCTTCAGTAATTCTAAGATCCACATACACATCCACTCATTCACCAACAGTCCTATACAGTCACTCATACATGTACTCACTCATCATATGTACTCATACACCTATACATCCTGTTACACAATGCCACTCATCCATAGAGTTACTCACACACATAGTCACTCATGCTAATAAAGAATCAAACATACATTTACTTGCATATACAGTTATACACACACCACCATACTTACTTCTACGGAAACTTACACATACTTAGTCTTTTAAACAATCACTTATAGAAACACATACTTATTCATACAGGAACTCTTTCAATCTCTCACTCTCACATATACTCACATATATACACCAATAGTCACATATACTAGTTTAAAACATATGTAGTTACTCATAAAGACACTATTGAGACAGTCATTCACTCACTAACACACCCATACACACACTCATCCACCCATACAGTCCTGCACACATGCTGTGTTCAACACATACAAACAGTGAGTCACTCATTCATGCACCTATGCACTACGTAATACCCCCACCGAACCATGCAGACACTCAGACTGATACTCAAAAAACCAACTAATAACCTATATAGACACCCATGTAGCTACTCACCAACCCATGCAGCCACTTATACACAAAGTGAGAGACTGATACAGATATTTACATATTTAAACATTACTCACTAAGCCATGTATTCACTATGATACACTTAATCAGTCAGTTACACAATCAATTTTTCAAAAACAAATCATCCATTTAGACAGTAATATACCCATTTATTCTTCCATCGACCTTGAGATATACATATATAAAACATATTTAATTTTCAGAAAAACACACATTCACTGGATGATGTCATCAGTGAGGTCATCAGTGATGTCATTTGAGATGTCATCAGTGATGTCATGAGTGATGTCACTGACCATGTCATGAGTGATGTAATATGTGACGTCATCAGCAGTGCATTGCGGGCGCGCGAGTTATAGTTAGCTGAACTAACTATAACGGGGGAATTTCAATGGTTTTGTACAAGTGAAAAGTCCAGCTAACTATAACACCCCTGAAACCTATGGTTTTTTCAGTGAATATATATATATATACGTCTTTGTCTTAGGTATATAAACATCATGATTTATACACACAGTGAGTGAGTGTGCGTACTAGGTTTTCCTAGTCCTAGTATCGAGGGGTTTCGCCCCGATCTCTCTCTCTCTCTCTCTCATATGGAAAAGAGCAGTCTGTGTGTCCCCGGCTTGCTGGTTTCACTTCGCCGTTCATACCTCTGGGTACGGTTGGCAGGTAGGCTACCTGGTGATGTGCCGCCTCTCTTTGACGCCGCACGTGTGCTGTTGGTACTCCCATTCTTTGTGCTTTTCTTTAGCTGTGGTGTGGTTCTCACGGTACACTCTTGTCTCCTTGTGGGTCTCCTTCATCCACATACCTGTATCTTCATTTAGTCATGACTCAGTATATCTATTCATGGTCCCTTCTATTTCATTTTTTGACATCCTCCGTGGTGGATGTTCTGTGGGTATGCTCTGACGATGGCATACTATTTTGTCCCTTTTTTCTGGGACTCGGTCTCTGGTGGATCCATGGGATCCGGTGCTCAGTTTGCCGTCTTTTTGTAGAGGTTTCTGAACTTTCTTCCATTCTGCACTTCCTTTTCTGATGTCTCTTTTCGTCCCTGTCTGGACGAGGGAGTTCTCGGACCGTCCTCTGATGGGTTGTGGTGCTTTTGCCTCTCCTTGTTCGTGCTCCCTTACAGGGCTTCATAGGTCTGGTGTCAGCCGCACTGGCACTGCTGTTCCCACCATGCTTCGTCACTGTTATTGACGGTTAAGTTCTCTTGCAACTTGGTGGCTTTCAGTCGCAGACCCTCCTCCAATGGGGTATGGCTTTGGTATCTATTCTAAGTTAAGGAATCTGCGGCTAGATGTCTCTATCAGATGAATGAGTTACTTACCTTCGGTAATGATGTATCTGGTAGAGACACAGTCTAGCCCGGATTCCTTAATGCCCTCCCATCCTCCCCGTTCTGCGAGACCTTTCCAGGTGGGGTTCTCACCACCTCGCCTCCTTACAAGTGGCCTTGGTGTTCCTCAGGGATGCTCTCGTCACCTCCCTCTGGGGCAGGGTGTGTCATTCTGTTTTGTGCAATTGGCCTTCCACCCATTCTCGTTTTTGTGTGGCTAGGTTCTGTGCTTTTCAGTGCTGCTCCACCTGGGTTCCTCCAGCGTGGAGATTCTCTTGTTTTTCTACCCTCCCTCCGCCCTCGTCTGTTTCTCCCCATTTCTTTGGGGTCTCCTTGTCTATGCTACAGTCGATTGGATTGAAATTCTATTGACTATGGTACAGTTAATACGTCACTGTGGGGTGGGATATGGTGTTCATTTTAGGTGGTTGTACACATCTGATCACTTGCCGTGAGACATGTCGTTCCTGTCTTGGAGTCCTTTACAGTTCCATCCCGTTGTCTCTTAGGGGAGTGGCACTGCTCTTAGATTTGATGGGGCGAGTGCTCTGTTTGCCTACTTCAGTCCCTACATGTCTTGACTACTCTTTCAACATGGTGTTTCTCATTCTATGATTTTTTTATCATTATTGTTTTCAAAGGTTTTTGCTCTTTTTCGACACACTGTTCCTATACTCTCTCAGTTTTTGTCGTGGCTCCGTGTTGTGGCGTGGAAATGTTTCACAGTAGAAAACTGACGTCAGCACGCCCATGGGGTCTCATATGGCTCCATTGACGTCAGGACGGAGCAGGGCAACGCCACCCCCCCGGCGTCCAGAGGTACTGCTGGGGAATTTTTTTTCCGGATCCAGTCTGATGCCTGGGGATATTCTAAGTTAAGGAATCTGCAGCTAGACTGTGTCTCTACCAGATTCATCATTACCGAAGGTAAGTAACTCGTTCATCACAACAAATGTGTCCAGGCATTTGTCAAAAAAAAAACTAACACTACATCAAAAAGCCCACGTTAGGGAGAAACAATATAAACATACTGAATGCGACAATTCATTTTTTGGCAGGGCGCAGCTAATACAAAAACAGTAAGTCAATACAGAGGAGAAGTTATGACGTGGAGAATGTATATCACTGCGCTCAATGTGGCAAGACATCCTTTACAAAGGCAAATCTAATGCAGCATCAGAAAGTCATTACTAGTGGACACCTCTCCTTCACATAGGAGCAACATCTTAGGAATATACTGAATGTGTTAAAGGGCTGTGTGATGGAACCACACATGCTATTACAATGCATGCCTTTACAACGCATCCTTAACAATTTATATGCCTTTACATCGCTTGTCTTTACCATGCAAAATATTACCACGTATATGCCTTTACCACACATGCCTTTACGACAAAAATGTATGTATTTCGCAGGTAAGTATAAAGCCTTAAATATATATATATATCTCCTTATCGACCTTAAACCCTACCAACTCCAAAAATAGCCTAGCCACCCAAATACCCCTACCCAAAGCCCTAAAAATAGCCTTGTCACCCAAATACCCCTACCCACCCTAAACCCTAAAAATTCCTTTGTCATTGAAATTCCCTCACCCACCCTAAACCCTAAAAATACCCTTTCCCCCAATACCCTCACCCACTCCTAAACGCGTCCAACTCACCTGCAAAATACTTACATTTTCGCTGTAAAGGCATGCGTGGTAAAGGCATATGCATGTAAAGACATGCATTGTAAAGGCGTATGTGTTGTTAAGGATGCGTGTTAACGGTATTGCGTGGTAACGGACACGTTGTAAAGGCTGTTTCCCATGATGAAGCAATCACTACAAAAGGGCTATTAATGCAAAATCTGGAAAATCCACACTTAGTTGTAAATGAAGCAATAAATGTGATCAGGTGCTGATCTGATAGTTCAAATTTGCAGAAACAACTTTTTCTTGCAAAGCGTTTTTTCACAGGAAACTGAATCTGTCTTCACTGTGACAAGACATTCATTGCAAAGAAATAGCTGACGCTTGATCAGAAATTATATATCGGGAAGAAGCCATTTGAATATTATAAATGTGAAAGAACATTTCCTACCGAGTGCTCTCTGATGAGGCATTAAAAAGGCCAACTGAATTTAAAATGTACTGACTGTGAAGTCTTTCATTTGAAACAGTCATCATTTTCTGCGTCAAAACTTCCACACCTGCTCACAGAAATAGGGCATGAATGCCTGAACAAAATGTGGAACAAAGGAACAGAAATACTGGCAGACATCATAGGTGTCGAAGGATTACTCAAGAAAAGGTTCCAGGACAACTTGCCCATTTCCCACAGAGGTGCCAATGTGCAAACTCCAGAGAGCATCAAACGTTCACAGAACTCAAACGTTACACAAAGCAACAGCTAGATTTATTTCCCTGTTCCCGGCTTTCTGTGGTATAAGGACTGTTTTTGGCTAAATAATTATTATCAAGGTTTTATTCCTTTATTGTGAAGTTCCGGTTACGTGTCATATACAATATAGAAATAGGAGAAAATAGTTAGTCGTCATATCGGAACAATGGAATGGTAAATAAAGGCCATAAGCATATACATGGTAAACAAACAAAAATTATTAGACTGTGCCTCTCAAATACAGTCCAAAAAGCAGGGAAGCATCTGGAATCAAGCCATATGCCCAATGACGCACATCCATATGGAGTTAAGTAGTGTAAGATCTAAACTGAAGCATCTTGAGCACTCCATAGGAGCGGACGCAATATAAAAGGGTGATAGAAAAGAGATCTCTATCGTAAACAGGGGGAACCAAAAAATGGAAGAGAAACTTGTAATATGAGAGATAACAAGGGATAAGTGGCACGAGCGTGAGAGAAAAGTGGCCATCCAGGAGAAAGAAGGAGAGCATGGGCTGGGGACACGGAGTATGGGGGGATCGAGTTGAGGCCTACAGGAGCACTCGGGCCCCCTTTCTTGACCACATGGGGAGGTGGGGGGGAGAACGGCTGTGAGCTGGTACTGGGGCTTGTGAGCAGAACAGTGAACTGGGGGGCTCTTTAATCTGTGGTAGCATGCACCTTCTATGGGGGTCTGCAGTCGTCAGGCTTCCTCTCAATGTAATGCAGTGCTTTCTGCTCACCCAACAGATTAGCGCCCTCTGCCATTGGGAATGCATCAGAGGCAGGTGGGCCCCCAGTGTATGGTGAAAAGTCGCTTAGCCAGCAGGAGACCAAGATTGGCGAAGCGTGATCTCACTTTCTGATTCTTCCCCCCCCAGGAAGGATACCTAAGGCTGTGGCCTCCCAAGAATTCAATGTCACAAGTTCTTTAACGGTTCCCAGTGTGGCGTGTATTCTATGCCAGTAGTTGGCTATACTGGGGCAGGACCAGAGCATATGCTGGTGGTCAGACCCAGAGGCCTGGCACTTAGAGCAGGTGACTCTGGCCCGGGGAACATGCAGTTCAGCCGAGACGCTGTGAGATACTCTCTGTGTAACACTATGTATTGAATATTTTTGAAGAGTGCATTTCATTAAATGCCTGGATGGACTCCAGGGCTCTGGCCAATTCGGTGTCATGTAAGGGTCGCGCCAAATCCTCTTCTCAGATCTGACGAAGAGGTGTCAAGGGGCTTCTTGTATCCTTCCTAAGTGCTCATAGAGCCATGTTACTAGGTGACGCCCTTCCCCATAGAGGAAGAGGTGTGTACGACGGCATGAGTGGAGGGGGGGTTCCTCCACTGTGCCCCACAGAGTCCAAATCATTGCTAGGAGCTGCCCATGTAATAGTAATTGGCTTCGGCGGGTGGCATAATCCAGTCGTAGCTGATCCAACGTGAGGAGATGGACGTCTTTGAAGAGGCCACCCACAGTATCGCGAGAGCGATCATGCCATGCTATCAGTTGCTCAGCTGTAAAGTTTCCCCGGGGATCCTGAGAGATCCTGGATGGTGATAGCGATGGAGTAGGGGAGTACTCCTCTGATGAGACCCTTCCGGGCCATCCAAACATGAAGGCACCAGGAGCTGTGGAACTTAATGGTAAGGAAGAGTAGTTGGCAGAGAATATGCGGGGGAAGAGGTCTGTCTTCAGCACTGATCTCATAAACATTCACATCCACCAGCCACTGGGATACCCACTGAAGCTGTGCTGCAAGATGGTAGTACTCAAAAGATGGATACCCAAGTCCACCCTGTCCCACAGGTAGCTGAAGTTTATTAAGGGCCACCCTGTGAAGTACTGGGTATTTTAGTCCCAGCGGTGCAGGGGCACACACCCTAAGACTTCGGGGTTTCACCCTGTTCCGGACCTACAGAAACACAGAGTCTTCTGGGTGAAGTCAAAGAATCGTTTATTGGCTGCAGACCAATGACAGGTATCCTAGAAGTACACCAGCGTGTATGTTCTCAGGAGACTGCTGAAAATCATAGGAACGGACTTCTCCTTAAGTACAAAATATCATGCTCCAGGCACACATTCCTTGGTTTACGATATGGTCATATAAAAGCATACATTACAAACGAAAAAGCAGAGTCATGATGACCATCCCACATTCCAGTTCGGCCAGCCCACAATGATTTACACCGGAAGGTTCAGATCCCATGTTTGAAGTAAATAGACCCCCCAATAAACATGAGCATCTCCTGTTTTGGGAAACAAGTCATAAAGTAGGAACAAGCAGGTGTGGAAGAGATTAGCCGGGGGATTGTGTAGAATGAAAGGGTTTTATGACGGGTCAAGCCCTGATACGAATCACAGGTGGAGAGAGGAAGGGGAGCTCGTGAGACCAGTTTGACCCGGGGCAGCAGAGCCAGCTGCCCAGGTCACGGAGAAGTCAGAGGGAAAGCCCGTGTACTGTTAGGCCCGTATTAACTCCATCATAGCCTATGTGAGGGCAATGACAAGATGGCCACTGCTTCCAAAATGGAACCCGCGTAGTTGAGCAGAATAACGTGTACACAGTGCATTCATAGCTAGAATGACACATAAAGCACTCGTACGTGCCGCATTTACCATTTGCGGTTCGCTAATACCAAAATAGACAGGGGTAGGGCCCTGTTCCCTACGCGGTCCCGAAGAGCAAAGTACGACAGACCCTCCTTTTGCCCTTACATAGGCAATCACTATACTCATCTTAATCCGAGTCTAGGTCGATGTTCACGAAGTCATGGAGATGTTGCTGTAGCATCATCCTATTGCTTAGCTCGTCCCTCGATACAGGCTTCCTTACACATAAGGTAGTACAGAGGCCACATATCGCAGGAGCACACTGTATGCATAGACAGAACAGGAAAAGAATGGCTAAGATCATTCCAATGACCATCAGAACTTTCCAACCCCAGGCAGATATCAATTCCCAGAACCATCCCATCAGTGACCAATCTCCCTTATCCACGTGTATGGCTTCAGATATTTTATGGAGTTTGGAGATGGCTTGATACACTGTTGGAGCATTATCTGGTATGAAAATGCAGCAACTGGATTGGATAACCTTGCATACCCCACCGCGGTCTGCAAGAATAACGTCTAGGACCATGCGGTTCTGCAAAGTCATAAGGCGATCCGCTTGGAGCTCAGCTGTCAGATTACTAAGGGCACCAGCCGTTACATTGACGGTGGATTCAACCACACGAGTCAGCTGTCTCAGGTTCCTACTATTGACCATAGGTCCCCAAAACGGCAGGAAACCCAAGAAGAAGTCTCCTGCTTCCTGACCGGCAGTGTCCTCCTTGCTAATCACACCTCTCACAACTCTGGTCTTGTGATAGTCAGAGGCGGCAGTAAATGTCGGCGGTAGCAAGTTCGCAATATAACATGTGCCCGAGAAATCAGGGGGCAACCATGTATATGCTCGGTCATGACAGATGAAATATGTGCCCTTAGCAGCCAAAAACGCAGGGGAAAACTGTGACGGGAAAGTGTACGTTTCAGTACAGTCACTTCTTCCCAGTTGAGCCCTAGGGTTCTGACCATTACCCTGTAAGCAGAACCGACCCATGTGGGGTACGACCCAGATTGGAGATGAGATTTTTCGCTGTCTTTCACCCAGACTAATACTATACCCCGTCGCGTTCCATCCTACATAAGGTCTCAACTCTTCTTTGGGAATGGATGAGTATGCATCAATATCTCTACTCATATCGGCAACTCCTTTCATCAAAGCCTTATTATTGGTGATGGGTCTGATGGAACGCGGTGGGCGAGGGGAGTACGTATCTAGAGCATAGAGAAACATGGTCTGGAATGCCCATGACGATCCATTGTAACTGTACGGTAGCACCAGGTAGGGAATACCCTTGTTAGTGGTATGTGGCATTAACCCACAGACCCAGCAATTGGTCGTATTCATTACCAGTTGGTGCTGGTGCAAGAGTTGGATAAACGAGTTATTTACGAACTCTGATCGTCTGGTCTGTTCGTGCTCAGGCAAAGGGTGAAAAGAGTGAGAGGAGGCAGTAGAAAGAAGTATAGGCTGTTGAGTGGGTGCAATAGGCTTTGGAGCAGAGAAAAACACACATCCTACAATAAACATCATGATACTACACAGTGTAAAAAGGCACAAAAAGACAAAACATTTACTTTTTACAATTCTATACATTCTGGCTTGAAAGTTCATTTCCTCAATCGGTCTCTCCATCTTACAAAACTCCATCCTCTACTCGGGCCGCTCGCGGTGGATGAGTTTCTTCTGCTAAGGAGTACGCCTGTCAGTCCAGGGAAACGCCCTAGACCAACCAGAACCGTTGACCTAGCGTCTTCGGCCTGTACCCCAAAGTCTTGGCACCGCGACCCTGCGGCAGAACCCGGATGGTGGTTCGAAAAACAAAAATCAAGAAAGTCCTTCAGATGGGAGAGCAAAAAATGTCAAAAGGGAAATAATGAGGAAATCTTTATTTGTCCATGGGCCTAGGTCTCAAGTTATAGCGGAGACGGCCAGGTGCCGTTTGGTCTTGAAAAAGAAGTTCAGGCTCAGTGGTGTCCAGTCGATTCGATGGCGGCACAGCTTCCTGCAGAATATTGTCACTCTCTTGGACTGAAGCTGTGTCTCTTAAGCGGGCGTCACTGAATGGTACAAAGCGAGGTACAATGTCTGTCTCTGAGTCGGCGATACTCTCTTTGACCCACTGGTCATATGGCAGAGGCAAGGGAACTACCTTGCAGTGAGTACCATGAATCCAGTGCTTCTTCCCTTTCACTCGCACTGCTGATCTTGTCGAAAGAAGAACAAGATGAGGGCCAATCCAGCGAGGTTCGTCGTTGCCCTTACGCTGGAAATTCCGAACTAGGACCCACGAGCCAGGGTTGATGGGGTGTCCAGGAGGTTCAGAGGCTTGGGGAAGAGTATCATGTACCTGTTGGTGCAAAACACGCAGTTTAACAGTCAAATCATACAGGTAATCGAGCAGTACTGGATGCTCTATTTCACTGAACTTCGTAGGCCTTGGCACACCCCATACGTTGGCCGGGCGGCCAAAGACTACTTCATAAGGACTAAGTCCCACTCGTGAGTGTATGGTCATTCTGGTGGACAAGAGTGCTAGGGGCAGAGCGTCAGGCCATTTAAGACCAGTGCTCGCTTGGATTTTGGCCAACTTGAGCTTTAAGGCTCCATTGTAGCGTTCAACCAGTCCAGCTGATTGGGGGTGATTTGCAGCGTGAAATTTCTGCCTTATGCCTAAACCTTCACATACATTCTTCATCACTTTACCCACAAACTCACTCCCGTTATCACACCATACCATTCTCGGCATTCCAAACCTGGGGAAAAACTCCTTCACAAGGGCTTTGGCTGTGGATAGGGCAGTGTTATCTTTCAGAGGATAAGCCTCTACCCATTTGGAGAAAGCACAAACAACCACCAATACATATTTCAGGTTGTTGCATCTTTCCATGTGAATAAAGTCCAGCTGCAAAACTTCGAATGGACATGATGGGGGTGCAAAGTGACCGGCCGGAGTTGGGGTTCCCCTACCAGGGTTGTACTTCAAACATACCATACAATTCTTGACCACATTCTCTGCACACTTGGGAATCCCAACATTCTGCCATACTGGAGCCAACAACTTACAGATACCTTTCGTACTGATATGTGCCATTCCATGCGCCATAGTAACCACTGGAAGCACATAAGCATCAGGCAACAACCATCGTCTATGTTCTGTCAGGTCAATCCAACAACCATTCTCATCCAACTTACCCATACTCTCTCTCCACTTGCTTAACTCTTTTTCTGTAGCTTCAGCCTGAAGCGACTTCACACTCTCTATTGTGTTCTCGCACATTCCCACATCATTAACCCATCTTGCGGGGCCTGCAACATACATACTAGTCTTCACATTCTGTGCGGTTTCTTTCGCGGTCTCATCAGCAAACGCATTCCCACGTCCAACATCATCTGTGACTTTCCTGTGCGCACTACATTTCATGATCGCAACTTGCAAAGGTAGGGTCAGTGACTCAAGGAGATCATTCACCAACTTGCCATTCTGAATTTTAGCTCCATGCGACGTCAGGAACCCACGCTCTTTCCACAAACGCCCAAAATTATGAGCCACGCCAAAGGCGTACTGGCTATCTGTATATATGTTCACTCTCATTCCTTCAGACAACACACATGCTCTCGTGAGGGCGATCAATTCCGCTGCTTGGGCCGAATTATGTGGCACTCGTGCAGTTTCCACGACCGTGTGTAAAGTCGTGATAGCATATGCAGCAGTCGTGTCACCATTAGGGAGCTTGAAACATGACCCATCTACCCATAAAGTGCCATCACATTCAGTCAGGGGAGTATCTTTGAGATCTACTCTCCCTTTCGTCTCTTCTTCTGTCCTGAACAGACAGTCATGTTGCTCAATCTCATCTGAGTCTGCTGGAATCGGCAATAATGTGGCTGGATTCAGCGTATTGCATCTTTTTATGTGTATGTGATTCGCTAGCAGTGTGAGCTCATACCCTGATAATCGCGCACTAGTCAGGTGTTGTGTCTTGGTTCTATTCAATAATGTGTCTACAGCATGTGGAACCATGACAATCAATGTGTTGTCCATTACCAGACCAGCAGATTGTCGGATAGACATCGCTGCAGCAGCTGTCGCTCTCAGACAGCTTGGCAATGCCCTCGCTACAGGGTCCAAGGTGGATGAGAAATATGCGCATGGGCGCGGTCTGTCGCCAAAGGGCTGTGTTAACACTGACAACGCACATCCATCTTTCTCGTGAACATACAATGTAAAAGGCTTGCTATAGTCAGGAGTGCCCAACACAGGTGCTGAACACAACGCATTACGCAATTCCACAAAACTTTTCTGGCACTCTTCAGACCATGGGATAGGATTCGGTGTGTCTTTGCATGTTAATGCTAACAAAGGTTTCGCCAACAAGGAAAAACTAGGGATCCAATGCCTACAGTATGAGGTAATGCCCAAGAAAGCACGCACTTCTCTCTGTGTCTTTGGCACACTCAACTGTGCAATAGCTTGAATTCTTTCTGGGGTCAGTTTCCTTCCCTCCTTCGATAAGAGATGACCTAAGTAGGTCACTTCTTGTCGACAATATTGCAGCTTAGAGAGAGACACTTTGTGATGGTAAGCGGATAAATGGCGCAACAGTGACAATGTGGCTTCTTTACAGATCTTCTCAGTATCCGCAGCGATCAGTAAATCATCCACGTACTGGATCAGGATAGCGCCACTAGGTAAAACAAGTGCATCAAGCTGCGCTTTCAAAGCTTGACTGTATATAGATGGACTCTCGCAGTAGCCCTGGGGAGCGCGTTTGAAGCGGAAGCTTCGGCCTCCCAGACTAAAACCAAAAATATCTCTGCTCTCTTCTGCAATTGGGATACTAAAGAAAGCATTCTTTAAATCGATCACTGAAAACCATGCAGCAGAGGCTGGAATCATCGTTAACAAGGCAGTTATATCGGGGACAACCGGAAACTGAGGCACAACAATCTTATTAACCTCTCTAAGATCAATCACAAATCTGTAAACAGGTAGCTGTGAAGGGTCCGTTCGCTTTAAGACAGGTAAAATCGGGCTATTGCAAACGTTGCCTCTTGTCTCTTCAATCACACCCTTATTAATCAAGTCGCTGACAATGTCTAACAATGCTTTCTGCCCTTCATTAGAGATCTTGTACTGGGGAATACGTGGCAGTCTGACATTAGCCTTTAAAGTCACCACATATGGTGGTATTTCCAAGAGGCCCACATCATTGGGACCAGTAGCCCAAAGGGCATCCGGAAGGGATGACAATTCAGGTGGCATCGTGTTTTTAGACAAATACATTGGGGAAACCACTTTCCTACCTAATGTAAGTTGTACTCCTGAAGGAGAACAATACAGTGTAGCGTGCAATCTTTTCAACAAATCTAATCCCAGCAAATTCTCACCACAACCTGTTGTCAGGATCAGGGGCGCTTTCAGCTCGCAAGGTCCAACAGAAAGTGACATGGGACTGGAGATCGGGTTCCTAACTGGGGCGCCAGAAAAACCTACTGAAACATTTATATCGCCAGACAAAGATGCGCCAGGGAGTTTTGAATGCATGATTGAACTCTTTGCAGCACCAGTGTCTAGCAGAAAAGGCTCCGTTACATTTGCTGTAGTCACCTCAACATACGGTCCACTCTGATCCACTGGCACTGAAACAACTCCCTCTCTCTGTCTATGGCTGTCCTAGTAACCATTATTTTCTGCATCACCATCCTCCACATAATAATCATTATTGTAATACTGTGCCGTATTACCAGTCGCGTTAGCTTGCTGATCAAAGCTATTAATTGCGCTTTGGGGCGGAAGAGGACGCGCGTTTTGGGGAACACTTCCACGCCCTCTGCCTCTAGGAGCTTGCTGACCACCTCTACCTCTGGCGCCATGCGTATTACCGTTCCGTTGCATTAATTTAGGGCAACTATATTTAAAATGACCTTCCTCTTTGCAGTATGAACATTGGTTGGGGCCTACAAGGACACGTGGTTGATAATACCCATTCATTTGCTGATTAGTCTGAAATTGTTGGGGTTGGTGATAAACACCTTGGGGTTGTCTATAATTATTACCACCTCCACGTGGTGGATAGGCCTGCTGTAAAAGGACCTTTGTCTTTAGTTCCTTCGTTTTCTTTTCCGTTCTATCTTTCTCGTCTTTATCTCTATTTTCATAATACTGTGCAGTAGCCAGTATTTGCGCTGAAGAGGAAACGGCCCAAGAACTCTCTGAATCTTTCAACTTTTTACACAGGTCAGGGAGTAAATTCTGCACAAACTTATCCACAAACAACCGTTGACCACCCTCAGTACTCATATCTTGCCCACTGTGGTCAATAAACGTTTCCTCAAACCTAGTAAAGAAGTCTGACACTGTCTCATCTTTCTTCTGCTTGCATGCAGATAACTTGTCCCAATTTACGCGCATCGCAGGCATTAGTGTCTTCATATACGTGATGATTCTACCAGGCAATTCAGCTACTAAAGGTTCTGGTTTCGCACCACCCGTTTGTCTAGCATCAGCAGCAACAATGTTAGTCCATGTATCCCCTAGTTCTGCATTGTGATCTACATTACAAATTGATCCCCATAGTGGCTGTGGAACAACATTACCAAACAACATGTCTATATCGGCCAGATTCATAATGCATGACCCTGCCGTCTGTGACAACTCTTTATAATAACCTGCTGGGTTTTTACGGGGATCAGGCAATGTCTGCTTAAGTGCTAACACCTCAGAGCGCTTCCATGGAACATGCACCCAAACACGTTGGAAATGCGCTGGCACAGCGGGGTTATTGCCGACAGCTGCAACTGCTTCTTTCCATACCGGGGGAACTTCTCTCATAGGGTATTGTCGCGCTTTTGCCTTTTTCCCCACAAGGACCTCTTGTTCAAACAATGACTGTTGGCAATCGTCATTCCTTAAGGACAATACAATCGCAACTGCTTTATCTACTTCGCGGTCCACAATTATACCAGTTCCAAAATCGCACCTCACTCTACACAATTCCTGCGGGTTCGGATTTCTACCACTATCCTCCAATTCTTCACAGAGAATTTCGCACATTTTCTCAAATACATATCTCTGTTTCGGGGCATCCCATTGATGGAAAGTGTTAACAACCGATTCCACATCATACAGTGAAGGAAAAACGATCCATCTACGCGCCATGTGATCTATTACCTTTTTCTCATCGGGGTTAGGCAATTGGCTGCGCAACTGCTTACGCTGTACACCAGGAGTTGCACCAGATGACCCAAAGAGTAGCGACATTAATGTAGTAACCACATTAGCTAAACGCTGTCGCGCTGAAGGAGAAGCTGAGGCGAGAACAGGGGGAAAAACAGAGGGAAGAAAAGAGGATGTAGAGACAGGTACTGGAGTGGTGGAAGGAAGAGTATTAGGGGAGGCAGTTACTGGATTAGGCAAAGTCGCAGAAAGTGCGGGGGTAGTTGGAAGCACAACTGGAGGCGCTTGAGAAGACTGCGCTACAGGAATAGGAACTGGTTGCAAAGCAACTGGCGGTTGTGGCAAGGCTTGCAGTATATGCACTGGAGGCGGCATATTTACAAGCTGGGGAGGCGCCGTGGCAGTTTGAGCGTACGGAGGTGGCGAACTCAACAAATGTGACATCAGGGGATCTTTCTCCTTTTCTTCTGACTCATCCTGCTTAGAATATGGCAAAGCTGGGTAACATTTGTCAATCCCTAACTTACGCTGCCTGTGCAATTGCTCATTCATTTGCTCCTCTTCATTGTCTTTAAATTGTACAGCTGCTTGCATTACTGACATACCTCTCTCTCTCTTATTCTTTTTCGCTAGCTTAATTTCCTTCTGTTTGGCTTCCTTTCGCCATAAGCGGAAAGAGTCAAACATCGCCGGCCGGGCTTTCTTCTTAAACAATTTAATTTCCAGATTATCTAAAATATCAGTATCAAAACTACCATTTTGGGGCCATTTTAAAACACCGTCTTTCCTGGTGTAGTGGATCCACACTTCGTTATATGCAATGGGGCCTACGCCATGTTTCACATAGAGCTCATAAGTTGGAGTTCCAACCGGAGGAACCGGACATGATTCCTCTAGCTGGAAATCTTTTCCACAACCCAAACAGAATAATCTACCAAATAGTCTAGAACCAGGCATCTTCGCTCACTAGTCTAGATCCAAACGTCAAAGGATTATCGATTACGATAGCCTCGTGAATACACGAGTCCTCTGGCTTTGGGGTTTGCAAACACCAAATCACCAATTACCAAATCAAACCAAACGATCCCGAGGGATACCAAAACAAATGGGAGACGCTCCACTTATACTTAACTGAATATTGCTGATCGATGACGTCACCAGAAGACTCTCTCGATTGTTTTGCTCTCTCAAACTCGTCAAGGGTCCAAAACAGGTCGATTAATCAGGGCAGCAGTCCTTCGTAGCCGTCGGGACACGGAGAACCTCGCAGAAAAGACTTTCGGACCACGTCGACATGCAGGGGTCGATGAAGTGGCGGCCTTCCTCCGGAATTTCCACACGAAGCTCCTCACGAACCTCTGGCTTGGACTGGTACCGCTGAAATCGGCCCGAGTTGGGCGCCAAACTGAAGTACTGGGTATTTTAGTCCCAGCGGTGCAGGGGCACACACCCTAAGACTTCGGGGTTTCACCCTGTTCCGGACCTACAGAAACACAGAGTCTTCTGGGTGAAGTCAAAGAATCGTTTATTGGCTGCAGACCAATGACAGGTATCCTAGAAGTACACCAGCGTGTATGTTCTCAGGAGACTGCTGAAAATCATAGGAACGGACTTCTCCTTAAGTACAAAATATCATGCTCCAGGCACACATTCCTTGGTTTACGATATGGTCATATAAAAGCATACATTACAAACGAAAAAGCAGAGTCATGATGACCATCCCACATTCCAGTTCGGCCAGCCCACAATGATTTACACCGGAAGGTTCAGATCCCATGTTTGAAGTAAATAGACCCCCCAATAAACATGAGCATCTCCTGTTTTGGGAAACAAGTCATAAAGTAGGAACAAGCAGGTGTGGAAGAGATTAGCCGGGGGATTGTGTAGAATGAAAGGGTTTTATGACGGGTCAAGCCCTGATACGAATCACAGGTGGAGAGAGGAAGGGGAGCTCGTGAGACCAGTTTGACCCGGGGCAGCAGAGCCAGCTGCCCAGGTCACGGAGAAGTCAGAGGGAAAGCCCGTGTACTGTTAGGCCCGTATTAACTCCATCATAGCCTATGTGAGGGCAATGACAAGATGGCCACTGCTTCCAAAATGGAACCCGCGTAGTTGAGCAGAATAACGTGTACACAGTGCATTCATAGCTAGAATGACACATAAAGCACTCGTACGTGCCGCATTTACCATTTGCGGTTCGCTAATACCAAAATAGACAGGGGTAGGGCCCTGTTCCCTACGCGGTCCCGAAGAGCAAAGTACGACACCTGTGTCGTTTACTATCACAATTGTCTTGGAAGGAACACCGGTACCTTGATGAAATAATAGAGGTGCTAATAAAGAATTTATAATTGAGTGTATCACTCTGGTCCTGAAAAGCAATATGTTCTTGTTCAAGGATGATCTTTACTTTCAATGCAAGGGAACCAGCATGGGGGCCACTTGTGCCCTCAGTCTGGCCTGCTTATAAGTAGGAAACTTTGAGAACAAACATATCTTCAATGAGGTGGCCCCCTATTTTGAAAACATTGTGGTGTGGTACCGCTCCATTGATGATATCTTTTTTATACGGGATGGACAAGAGGAAGACAATGCAGTTTTTGGAGTGGCTCACCCTGGGGGATCTAAATCTAAAATACACCACCTTTTATAACAATAATTTGGTTAATTTTCTGAACATTTCTATCACCAATGTGAATGGATCCCTGAATGTTGAGTTGTTCACAAAACCGACTGATAAGAACACTCTTCTGCATTATGCAGGTTACCACCCCAAGGCGCAGAAGGACAATATTCCTCTTGGACAGTTCCTCCATCTGCGGAGGAATTGTTCCTCATTGGAAGACTTTTATAAACATTCTGATATTCTCCAAGAGAAGCTTTCAGATAGAGGTTGCCCTAGAAAACTGATCAAACATTCGTTAAAAAGGGCACGCTTCTATAATCGAGAAAGTATGTGGAATACCAATGATAGAGTAGTATTTGTGACAGGCCCATTTCTAGTGGATGGGCTGGGTGTGCCAGGCCCACCCAAACGTGAACCCCTGCCCTTGCAGCGACGTCAAGAAGGCCAACAGAAAATGGGAATTATCATTTAAAACGTTCCTCTGAACGTTATTTTTCTTCTTCTATGAGTTTCGTGATTGGGCCCGGCTCTTTCTCACAGACACCCCCAATCACGCATCTCCTTTTAGAGAGGTGAACTGTGTCCCCGCCCACTCGTGCAGGTACAACAGGGGCATGGCAAAGGGGACAAATCCTTTCTTTGGCTCCCGGTAACCTGTGCATGCTACGTGGATATTTCCTTCTCTATTCAGCGCTAGAGAAAAGGAGTTTGTTCATGCTGATTCACCGTTCGTGAACCTTTCAGCTGCTTATCGGATTGGGCCGTGAGACAGAGTTCCAACGGAGCAGGTAAGAGAATGTGTGGCTATTCCGTTTTTGTTTTTTAAATCTGCAAAGGCCCTGCCAGATACATACTTCATGTATGCTTTGAGAATGTGTGGCTATTTGTTCATATTTTTAAAATCTGTGAGTGCCCAGCAAGACGCATGCTTTATGTATGTCGTGTATATTTCATTTAAATCATTTATTTTGTTTTCATGACTGGCTCTGCCACAAATGCAAGACAACAGTAAAAATGTCCAGGGCAGGGGAGGAGTGATGTGCCCACTCCTGAGTGCGCAAAGACTGTTTGGCCACATAAGCCCCTAACTGGGCGGTGTCCTGACCAATTACATTAAGGGAGGGCTGCCTGCTTTCTGTTCCGTTTAAAAAAAAATTATTATTATTAAATTAAACCCCTCCCCGTGTGACCCCCCCACCAAACGCACCACTCCCCCCACGAGTCATGCCGGACGCGACTGCCGAAGTGGCCCACCCGAATGCACCCTTGGGCCACCCAAATAAAAATTCCTGGAGCCGTGCCTGATTTGTGTGTCAATTTTTGAGTATCCGCAACAAAACTTAAAAAAACATAGTCAATTCCAACTTTAAGATCCTAAATGATGAGATTAAACTAGAAAAAAACCTTTTTGCCTTTAAACGTAAACACAATCTGTGTAAGTCACTAGTTCACACATACAGAGAAGCAAAACCCTTACAACAAAGCACCCTTCAAAAGGTTAGAGCTGTGTGTAATAATAAATGTGGGAGTTGCTCAATATGCGATCATTGCATAGTTGGAAAAACTCTCGTACATAATGGACACAATTTGACATCAAAAAGTCTGAATAACTGCAGAAGTTCAAATGTTGTATATTTTTTACGCTGTCCGTGTGGATTGGCATATGTGAGCGAAACTGGCAGAGACTTGAGACTTAAACAACTCGAACATAGGTCAGCACTTAAAACGAACAAACTGGTTGACCACTATTCAATTTTCAAACACAAACATACTGAATTCAAATTGTTTATTCTGGAAAAAATAACAGGGAACAGAAGAGGCGGTAATGTGGAAATGAAACGTAAAGATTGAGAACAGTGGTACATCTCAATATTAGGCTATTCAAAAGGGACTCAACACGAGAGAAGATTGGATGAGGTTAATTAAGTAGCTTTCCTCTTTTCCTTTTGAGTTTGATTTTCAATACTGTACTGTCTAAGTTTATAACAAAGGGGTGGATCAATGTTGTCTTACTAGTTTTTATAGAGTTTAATTTTTAATAAAAGAAACCCCCTATTTATATGAAAAATATCTGTGCATGATTCCCATTATGTGCGATACTGTACTTTCAGCGTAAGTTAATATGTAGTTATGTACCATGCGTTACAAGAGTGATTGTTATATATTACTCCTAGTGGGTACGCGGTACATGGGATATTATTAATCACTTATTGATAATGGATTTTGATCTAATAGCGAGAACATGATCCCCTGTTTCACTCCGTAGCCATTAATGTTGCCATGAAAATGAATAAGCTTTTAAGATGAAGTATACCCCTTCAAGATGGCGGTCGGATGTAGGCCAAGTTTTTACACATCCGCAGGACAGCTGCCGAATAAAAAGAGAGATTGTGGCCAGCAATAGTTTCCGAGACGCTGGATCGTACAACCGCATGTGGACACAAGGACCCTAAATAGAAGAGCCTTGGCTGTATGGAGGGTAAGGAGTATAAGTATGAGGGCGAATGGTTTTAGGATGCCGTAGAATAGCATGTTTGTCGTTTACTCAGCATTATTCTGTTTTCCTTATAGTGAAGGGAACGGTGGGAAAATTACAAGTCCCAGCGTAACGGGAAGTTTATTCGACCCTCCACGTAGATCATTGTGGTTTTAACTGACAGTAGGTATTTAGTCTGGATATTTCCTCTAGACTTTTGGTGATATGTTTAAGTTTGTTTAAAGTATCATTTTAGGGATTCCAACCACTAACCATTGAGGAGTGGACGACCAATGGTGGAGTGTAATCCACCCACTAAGTAACCATAGGAGAGATCAAATGAATCTCCGAATTTGTGATGGTATGTTGAATATGAATAATGGAAATGAAGACGTGGGTGAACGGGCTTATAACTCTATAATTCTACCTGTCCTTAGCTGGCGGTTATATATAGATATTTACACATTTTTAGGTCTCGCCTAGGCAGCGCATGCGCTGTCTCTCCGAGACTTCAAGTAATCTATATGTTGTGTGAAACTCCGCCCATTGGCGGGAAAATTGTCCTGCCGCTTGCAATTAGTTTAACAGTGGCATTGCTCTTCAAAGCTGCCTTTTTATTGGCTGTTGATTTGATATGTACTTCTGTTTATTCCAGAAGCAGCACCGCCTAACTACAGTTAAGTTCTGCTGCAGGGCTGTATCTTTTAATGTATAGACTACTTCCTTGTTTTTTGCTATAGCGCATGGTTCACTGGACCCATAGATTTAATGTGCATGGCCGCTTTTTCTCTCCCCACTCCCAGATGCTCGCGAGCCAGCCTCGTGTTTCATGGAAGCCTTAAGTGGGCTCACGGTTAGGCTTCTGTACTTTATACACCTCATAAGAGGCTGCGGAGGAGAAATGCCGGGTAACATGCCGGCCGCTTCAGCAGGCTCGTGCCGAATTCTCTTTAATCAACACGGCGCCCACCACGCTTCTTTTTCATCAGCACAGCTCCTATTTTGTCTGCTGTAACTTTCCTTCTGCAGCAGGCGACCGTCTCAAACGTCCTGCTGTTTTTAGCAATCTTCCTCTTGGTTGGCGATTATGTTAAAAGGAGGCCACCAAAGAATTTCCCCCTGGACCCTTCTCCTGGCCTTTTATTGGATCTTTGCTGAGCGACGACGTAATGAGCAAGGTAAAGCTGTGAAAACTCAAAAGAAGAATCTTTGTAGTGATCAGTGTGTGAAGTGTTCGCATGTCCTTGTTTTGTTAATTTAAATTATGGTACTTGTAGTTTTGCCATTTAAAGGCGAAAGTGATATCATGAAAATAAAACAATCAATGACGTGGCTGCATGGTCTGCTTGCGTGAGTCGTGGTAACTCGAGATGTCTGGAGGTATGCTGCTTTGTGAATACTAATGGGGCTTCGATAATGCAAAAGTTTATTTTACAACCCCCCCCTTACAGGAAAGTTGTGGACTGGAAGCCTTGATAATGATCAGACCCGTAGTTTCAGGAAGGTGTTAGGGGTTTGTCACCCCCCCCCCCAAATAAATGCATACTTGGCTTTTTAGTTAGGGCTGGGGGTGCTGAGTAGGGTCTGCTTTGATTGTTGCTGTTTACCGTTCGTGGGTCAAGAATAAAAGCTAAAATCGTGACCTTTCATGTAATACAGGAGAGAGACAGACAGAGATAAACAAAACATTTGGAGACTGAATTTCCAAATGAAATGTGATAACCTGTATCAATACCAGCTTTCCAGGTTATCCAAATTGTGTGTTCCTAAGAAAACATATTTTGCTGAGTCTGTTTAAGTTTGTGTTCAGACGTCTCTAACACCGATCTGTCCTCTGTCCGTTCAGACACTGAAGGTTTCACAAACCAACACTTAAGCCTAACATAACACCGTACATTGAATTTTTAAGTCAAAAATGTGTTCGCTTGTTGATCCGTGACACCTTTAATGACTGCCTCTGTTGTGTTACAAATATATATTATATATGCGGCACTAACATAAAAAACGGACATGTACAGCAAACGTAAAGCGGTATCAACACCGCAGTTTGAGGTCACCGGGGCGCAGAAAATGACCCACTGTACATTTGTGCTCTGCGGGCAGAGCCGGGCTGCTGGGCACAGTCGGACCCTCATCTCCCTGAGCAGTTCCCACCGGTACATGCTAGTATGGCATCAGAGCCTCTAGGTAGAGAGAGGGGGTCCCCAACCCCTGCAGAAATGGAAAATAATTTGAAAGTGAAGCTGATGGCGGAGTGCGAGCGGGTAGCAAGCTCAAAAGTATTTCATGGACTCTCTTTTTACAAGTATCATAAAGCCCTGATAATATGGATGTGCTAGTGACGTGATGTTTCAGGCACAGGCTATCTTAACCATATAAAATTACTAGGGCTGGTATACACAAGCACGTTCAGCAAGCAGATGACTAACCGTGCCCCAACCCTTCAAAGGCATTTGTAACTTTTCCTGTTTTCTGCAGATGCTAACAAGTCTCTGTTTAACAGTTGCGCTCTAGTGAGTGAGTTGGGGACCCAGCTTTTATAAACAGTGCTCCCCACTTGACCTCGTTGTGTGAAGATCACTTTCCATGCCTGCAACTCACTTGCTGTAATAACATATCCATAGACACCCCTGCACCCATGTTTCTCTCTCTCCTTGACCTCTTTGCATTGTCAATAGTAATCTCCTTCCCTGCTTTGAGCAGAGTTTTTTTTCATTTCACTTTCACAAAGTAAACTAATACCTGATTAAATTCTACCCCTACAAGTGCTTGATCTGTTCTTTGGTGCTGCATCTCCCTTTTCCTCTCCATCGCTAGCGTCACGTCACAGCAGTCTGTGAGCCCCACAATAACCATGGTGTTCCTGCTTACATTTCACATGCTTTACTTCAACTTACATTCCCTACCAATGTTTTTCTTTTTAGAATCTTAATACTTTTGTTTTCTTTACAGGCAGCATAGTTAGTCTTCTCTCCTCTCCCTCATAACCTATTTCCTATTCATTCGTTCACCAGCGCCGCAAGGTCATACCAATGGTAACAGCTCTATGCAAATATGATCACTCCACTGCAAACCCCCAAAAAAACAAAAAAGTAAAAAACATTGTCATTTTGAATGCCAATAGCTCTAACAAATGCGAGACCCATTGCATTGCAAATGCTTGTTCTATGTGCAGATATATGGTGGTGTCTTTGATAAGTGTCCCAAAGTAATCACGGCATCTCATTGAGTGTTCTCTACCAGTGAGTTAATCATGATAGGCACAGGGGTGCAAATAAGTATGAATGAGATGTAATAAGTTATAATTGTGGAGAAGTGTGGCTCAGGGGTTAGAGGCGGCAGACCCGGAAGCTGAGATCGGTCCTGGACCAGGGTTCAATTCCCCGCCTCGGCGGGTCTTGGGCTAAAAATTCCACGGACTCGATAATTCTCGCCCCGGTGCCTCCTCGACTCACGGGTTCACACTCTGTGACTCTGGGCAATAGCTTGCTTAATCTCCACAACAGCCCCTCGCGGCGGGATGCCTGACTTTCACCTTGTGGATACCCTGCTATCTCACAGGGGAATACCAGGACGGGTTCCCTAAGCAAGTGCTGGGAAACCCACAGCGGGTAGCTGTGCGCTATATAAGCTCAACTACATTTACATTTACATTAGATATGGGGGCAGGATGTATGTTGTGGGATCTCCCTGTATGCGGGGCAGGCATGTGTATGTGGCATTGTTTTAAACATAAATACATGACATCAATTATACTGTATAAGAGATCAAGATTGTATAGACTAAGGTATACAATTGTGTGTGTATATACATATATATATATATATATATATATATATATATATATAATCTACTGGCGGTCGCCAGTAGATAGTTATAGTTAGGACCGTGTTTCCATAGGAAATCCGCAACATTCTATTTGGAATAACTTTGGTGCCGATTGACGAATCCTCGCGAAATTTTCAAAATAGGTGGGGCGCTCCGCTCCGCTCGTACCCTGAAAGTCTCGGGGGATTCGTCAAGCGGGGGCTGAGAAAAAAGGGGGTCCCAAAACGCGTTTTTCCCATGCAATTTTCCATAGGGACCTTTAGTCCAAGGTACAGCCCAAACGGCTGAACAGAATTACTTGAAATTTGGCAAAGAGGTAGTCCTCAGGTCAGGGATGTGCCTTTTGCATATCTGGAGTCAATCTGTTCATTAGTTCCTGAGAAAATTGCAGTTAAAAGTACATACATATCTATAGCCGCGCACCGTGCGCGTACGGTACGCATACCGTACGCGCACGCTGCCGTGCGCGAGCGTAATTCTGATTGGTGGTTACATGACAGTAAACATTCCAGTCGGTCGAAATCAGGAAGTGTTGGCCGCCATTTTGTGTGTCTCGCACTAAAAAACAAAGGTGGAGAACGTGAAAAGGGGGCAAGGTAGAGAGTTGCAGACCCCCTAGCCTTTGTCAGGGGGTCCAAGAAGGACCCAGTAGTGTGAAAAATACTTTTTTTTTTTTTTTAATCGCGGCGTTAAAAAATCATTAAAAAAAATAGTATTAAAAATCAAATTTAAGTGTTTAGATGTTAGGTGGCTCTAAAAAGAGCCGTTGTGTTTATGAAGTGTTCTTTTTGGTACCTACAAGTAAGTACCGATGCAGAGTCTAAAGTTCAAGAGGAAGACTCTGTTGCCTTCATCTGTGAAATGTACACAGTCTCCTCTATAAATGCCTTCCATGTTGTAACGCAAGTTGTTGTGGTATATAGAACCCATACCATAGTCTCTGAGGAAAGCAGAAACAGATTTATCGACGTGCTTTCTTGCTTTGTCAATCTGTGGACAAAATTGGTTGGACCAGTTCCACTTTTGCCTTTGGCATATATTAGAATATACAAAGGTAGTTTGTGGAAAAAGCGACATCAATTGCACAAAGGTGTCCTTAACAAGCATTTCCAGACCTACCCCAGTTAAAATGCCTAGGTCATTTCCACCACAGTGCACAATAATAAGGTTAGGCTGTGGGAGATGTAGAAAGGATTTCACCAAGGGCATTAATTGGTGCCACTTTAACCCTCTCTGACCAATCCATTTAATGTCTACATTTGGCAAAGCAAGGTCTTTGAAAATATCTCTTTTTTCTGCATACTTTTCACTCCAGAAGACATAGCTGTGACCTATAATCCACACTGTGAACATCTTTCAAGGAGATCTGGATGCACTCAGAAGGTGTCTTTCAGTAGCATGGCAATATGAAAAGAAAGATAGTTGTAAAATGGAGGTTTACATACTTTTTTGTTTTTTAAAAGAACTCATTGGCTGATTCAAACCATTTTACAGTTAAAACTAGGCTGTATGTTTACATTTTCACAAGCATGTTTTGTATTGGTTCAGAAAAATGTGTTCCCACAGAAGATTAATTTGGATTTGCTGTTAGGTTTGAAAGGTCAAGCACTCTTGCTCTTTGGATTAGAAACATTGTGTGCTGAACTTCTGACCTCTCTGCTCACACCAGTGTTCCATGACCTGTTGCTATGGTAGGAGGCAGAAGTCATGTTGGGGGAAGGGATCATTTGGAAAAGGGTTGAAATTTGCAACCAATAGAAATGTGTGATTCAATTTGAAAAAATGTGGGAAGCACTGTGATTTGGAGTTAACATGTATATGTGTGAAAAAAGAGAGGTAAACATTGCCATTTACTGGTTCTGGTGAGAGGAGAGAGGTGTACAGCTCAGAGATTCTGGCTCTGATAATCTGCTGTTTGAGTGCCACATTTCTTTCTCAACTAACTAATTTTAAAGGTGAGTTATGAGTTTGAGAGGGGATGTATGTGGTGAATTTTGATATAAATAATAGAATTGTGATTCTTCTTTTAAAGTTGTGTTTTACATTTTGTGTTTTGGGAGATATTTAACTGTCTTGAACTTGTAAGATATTATGGAGTATGTCTTCACCATAAGTTAAGGTGTACTGGTATCACTGAGGAATACTGTTTTGTGCCTAGAATCAAACCATGAGTTTGTGTGCACACAGGAATTGTTGTCAGAGATTTAATTTGTGTTGGTCTGGTTCTGTAAGAATGGCATTCGTAGGAAAGGGGCAGCTTGTTTTTTTGAACTGTGATGGTTTGCATTCAGCATAAAACAGTATCTCACAAATGGGAGGCAAATGCTAACACATTTGAAATTGATATGGTAGATTTTACTTCCAATCATGCAATGGGTGGAGGTTGTTCCTACATGTACAAAACTCCAATTAACCCTTACCACACATGTACTTTTACATACATCACTCCAATGTTTATGCTGTTGTGGAAGCGTCCATGCACATGTCTCTTGTAACTGAAAATACACAGTCTGCAGAAGCAGACTCTTAGCACACACCCAGCTGCTTATCCTGTACTATCATGCTTAGTATTCACAACTGTGTGGTGTTTCAGATAGCAGTGAGTAACGCTAATACATTCAACATCACCAAGGCTCATTTCCTTTGCTGGAGTGTAGTCAGTCACCCAGTTTACACATGTTCATGGTCTCAAAAAGCTGTTTGGACATGTGCTCTTTTCTGTTTCTGAAAACTATAATGAAAATGTGTCAGACTGTTAGAGTAATTATCACTTGCTCTACCACAGTAGTAAGTGTGCTTTCAAATTGCAAATCAAATTTCGTTTTCTGCCTAGAATCACACCATGAGTCTGTGTGCACACAGGAATTGTTGTCAGAGATTTAATTCATGTTACTATGGTTCTTTTAGAATTGCATTCGTAGGAAAGGGGAAGCTTGTTTTCATGAACTGTGTTGGTTAGGATTCAGCCCAAATTAATATGTCACAAATGAGAGGGCAATGCTAACACATTTGAAATCAACATGGTAGATTTTCCTTCCACTCGTGCAATGGGTCATGTAGTTCCTACATGTTCAAAACTCCTATTAACCCTTACCACACATGTACTCTTACATACATGTCTCCAGTGTTTATGCAGTTGTGCAAGCATCCATGCAGATCTCTCTTGCACCTGACAGTAGACAGTCTCCAGAAGCACACTCTTAGCAGAGAGCAAGCTGTTTCTCCTGTACAGTCATGCTTACTATTCAGCACTGTGTGGTGTTTCAGATAGCAGTGAGTAACGCTAATACATTCAACATCACCAAGGCTCATTTCCTTTGCTGGAGTGTAGTCAGTCACCCAGGTTACACATGTTAATGCTCTGAAAAAGCTGTTTGGACATGTGCTCTTTTCTGTTTCTGAAAACTATAATGAAAATGTGTCAGACTGTTAGAGTAATTATCACTTGCTCTACCACAGTAGTAAGTGTGCTTTCAAATTGCAAATCAAATTTCGTTTTCTGCCTAGAATCACACCATGAGTCTGTGTGCACACAGGAATTGTTGTCAGAGATTTAATTCGTGTTACTCGGGTTCTTTTAGAATTGCATTCGCAGGAAAGGGGAAGCTTGTTTTCATGAACTGTGTTGGTTAGGATTCAGCCCAAATTAATATGTCACAAATGAAAGGCCAATGCTAACACATTTGAAATCAACATGGTAGATTTTCCTTCCACTCGTGCAATGGGTCATGTAGTTCCTACATTTTCAAAACTCCTATTAACCCTTACCACACATGTACTCTTACATACATGTCTCCAGTGTTTATGCAGTTGTGCAAGCGTCCATGCAGATGTCTCTTGCACCTGACAGTAGACAGTCTCCAGAAGCACACTCTTAGCAGAGAGCAAGCTGTGTCTCCTGTACAGTCATGCTTACTATTCAGCACTGTGTGGTGTTTCAGATAGCAGTGAGTAACGCTAATACATTCAACATCACCAAGGCTCATTTCCTTTACTGGAGTGTAGTCAGTCACCCAGATTACATATGTTCATGGTCTCAAAAAGCTGTTTGGACATGTGCTCTTTTCTGTTTCTGAAAACTATAATGAAAATGTGTCAGACTGTTAGAGTAATTATCACTTGCTCTACCACAGTAGTAAGTGTGCTTTCAAATTGCAAATCAAATTTTGTTTTCTGCGTAGAATCACACCATGAGTCTGTGTGCACACAGGAATTTTTGTCAGAGATTTAATTTGTGTTACTCGGGTTTTTTTAGAATTGCATTCGTAGGAAAGGGGAAGCTTGTTTTCATGAACTGTGTTGGTTAGGATTCAGCCCAAATCAATATCTCACAAATAAGAGGCCATTGCTAACATATTTGAAATCAACATGGTAGATTTTCCTTCCACTCTTGCAATGGGTGAGGTAGTTCCTACATGTTCAAAACTCCTATTAACCCTTACCACACATGTACTCTTACATACATGTCTCCAGTGTTTATGCAGTTGTGCAAGTGTCCATGCAGATCTCTCTTGCACCTGACAGTAGACAGTCTCCAGAAGCACACTCTTAGCAGAGAGCAAGCTGTGTCTCCTGTACAGTCATGCTTACTATTCAGCACTGTGTGGTGTTTCAGATAGTAGTGAGTAACGCTAATACATTCAACATCACCAAGGCTCATTTCCTTTGCTGGAGTGTAGTCAGTCACCCAGGTTACACATGTTCATGGTCTCAAAAAGCTGTTTGGACATGTGCTCTTTTCTGTTTCTGAAAACTATAATGAAAATGTGTCAGACTGTTAGAGTAATTATCACTTGCTCTACCACAGTAGTAAGTGTGCTTTCAAATTGCAAATCAAATTTCGTTTTCTGCCTAGAATCACACCATGAGTCTGTGTGCACACAGAAATTGTTGTCAGAGATTTAATTCGTGTTTCTCTGGTTCTTTTAGAATTGCATTCATAGGAAAGGGGAAGCTTGTTTTCATGAACTGTGTTGGTTAGCATTGAGCCCAAATTAATATGTCACAAATGAGAGGGCAATGCTAACACATTTAAAATCAACATGGTAGATTTTCCTTCCACTCGTGCAATGGGTCATGCAGTTCCCACATGTTCAAAACTCCAATTAACCCTTACCACACATGTACTCTTACATACATCTATCCAGTGATCAGGCAGTTGTGCAAGCGTCAATGCAGATGTCTCTTGCACCTGATAATAAACAGTCTCCAGAAGTACACTCTTAGCACAGAGCCAGCAGCTTCTCCTGCACAGTCATGCTTACTTATCAGCACTGTGTGGTGTTTCAGATAGGAGTGAGTAACGCTAATACATTCAACATCACCAAGGCTCATTTCCTTTGCTGTAGTGTAGTCACTCACCCAGGTTACACATGGTCATAGTCTCAACTAGCTGTTAGGACATGTGCTCTTTTCTGCTTCTGAAAACTATAAGGAAAATGTGTCAGACTGTTACAGTAATTATCACTTGCAAAAAAACAGTAGTAAATGTGCTTTCAAATTGCAAATCAAATTTCGTTTTCTACCTAGAATTACACAATGAGTCTCTGTGCACACAGGAAATGTTCTCAGAGATTTAATTTGTGTTGGTTTTATTGTGTTTTTCACTCGTAGGAAAGTGGTAGATAGTATTATAAGATTTGAAAAGCTCAAAAAAATGTAGTAATATATTTAAATTACATAACTGTATTTTTGTTTGGTTTCTTTCAGGTATTGCTGAACAACAGTGAAATAAATTAAAGATGCCTATAAAATCAAGAAAGAGAAAAGAACAGAAAAAACATCTGTATTTGAAGACAACTGGAGGACCCAAATTAGTTGAAGATCCTCATGTTGGAAAAAAGAAAAAGTCTTCTGGTAAGCAGACTAAGGATTTTTAAAAAAATATCTTCAAAAAAATAAATTTTTTAATGTCCTCACTGCAAATAGTGTTTCAAGTAGAAAACAACAGGACAAAACTGAGAAATTACTAAATGCTAATGTACAATCAGAAGCAATAAAGATTTACTTAAAAAGAAAAACAGCATATAAAGACATTCGTAGAAAAATGTTTCAGAGAAGAGTGATGTCCAATTTGCTAAAGGATGTGAAAAAATATAAGAAGAAAGCGAAATTTTATAAGAGAAAAAAAGATATTGAATCAATTGTAGCTAAGGCTTTAGAATTAAAAAGAAAACTATTCATTTTAATTTTGAACAGGATCCGTACATTAGATAAAATGGTCAATGTAATGAAGTCACAAAGCAAAACGAAAAGAGTAGTGAAAAGAAATAACTTTTGTAAAGTGTTTTTAGGAGAATGGATGCATAGTTCAAGTACTGAACCATTTTTAATGAAGAGAGTTATCTTCAAAGTAATAGTTTGCTGCATGCAGTTGACACCCGAGGTCGTGCTTATGAAGTGAAAGATGGTTGTGTAATGGAAAAGGAGAAAATGGTTCCAAGAAATGAGGAAGAAGTGATAGCTGATGAGGTTATGGGGAGACGTCCTAAAGCCCCAGTGTACACTTGGAATTGTAGTAGTATTTGTACTGTACGACAAGAATCTATTGATAAATTACGTGAGTTTCTAAGAGAATATAGTAAAAAAAAGTGTTAAACAGAAGATTAAGGTGCTTCAAAGACTAGATCCATGCAGAGTGAGAGAGAATACTGGTTTGCAAGGACATTCTCTGGCTTGTCTTTCTAGGAAAGTTTGTCAAAGTGTTTTTCACCATTTTAGGATGCTGGCAGTACATCATACTGAAATAAGAAAATTTGTGAGAAGATTGCATTCTGCTAAAAGTCCAGCACTAAAATTAAATGAGTTGAATAGGGCTCTGTTCCATGGATCTGTGTCAGATGTAGAGAAGGTTACTGATGAAATTCAGGTTTGTTACTTTGGTCCGGAACAAGAAAGTGCAGGTAATGACACCGTTATTGAAGAAAATGTGGAGGAGAATGTAGAACCCACTGTTAGTAAAAAGTTTGAAGATCAAATGACAAAATTTACTATCATCTCTAATGAAAGACCAAATATTACTTGTATTTGTTGCCGGAGAAGCCATTATAAAAGTCAAACAAGGAATGTTGATATCTAAAAAAAAAGTGAAAATGAAGATAATTAAAAGTTTAAGGATTTTGCAACATATATTTCTGGAAAATTGTTTTGATTTGGGTAGAGATCAGCGTATTTGTAAATACTGTTATAACAAGTTAGAAGAAAATAGAATGCCAGCTAGAGCTGTACATAATAATTTAGAATTGGTTGATATTCCTGCAGAACTTTCTGATTTAAATACGCATGAGTCTATACTCATTCAATGTGTTCATCCGTTCCAAACTATAGTACGTATGGAGCCCAAAACCGGTAAATTACCTCCTTCAGATTTACAGAGAGGTTTAAAAGGAAGAGTTGTCTATTTGCCGTTAGATTTGAAAAAAAATATTGAAACGATTGATGCAGATAGTTTGGAATCTGAACCATTAGTTATTCTGGTTAATGGTGTACCTACAAAGAATACGAAAATTTGGCAGGAGCTAGTAGATGTACGAAAAGTACAAAGAGCAAATTTATATTTGAAAGGAATAATAAATGGTATGATTCAATTTATATGGATGAAGATGAAGAAGTTTTACTAGGAGACACAGAAATACCAACTGGGCAAATTGAAAAAGTGGACAAGTCAAAAGAAGAAGAAATTTATCAACATTTCAGCATACATCCTCTTCATTCAAAAGAAGTTATGGCAAACACTATTGATCTGTTTCAGATGAAAAAAGCAAAAGGAACTCCTGTGAGTGTATGGGAAGAGAGCTTGGAAGCTCGATGTTTTCCCCAGCTGTTTCCTACAGGAAAAGGTGGACGATATGATGAACGCCCAGTACAGATTCCTGCTTCTGAGTATCGGACTACAAGATTATATGCAGAAGATCCAAGATTTCGTCAAAGTATTCCTTATTTGTTCCATCTTTTATTTGAAAGTGACTTGTCTGCACTTTCTTATGCAGTAAATCACATTTTAAAAAGTGGAGTACATCTACATAATGTGTCTGCAAAGGATTTTATGAACAAAGTGCAACAGCGAGATGATCATTTGGAATCACAATTGATGAATCTGATGGCTTGTCAGCGTGGAACTAATGAATATTGGTACCGACGCCATGGAGAATTGAAATGTATGTTACGGAATTTAGGAACTCCTACATGGTTTCTCACCCTAAGCTGTGCTGAGTACGCTTGGGATGATCTTCTGGATTTTCTTCGAGAGGCAATTTCAAATATTGAAAACATCCAATACAAGACAGCAGGAGAATTGTGCTCATTGGATCCGGTTAATGTTTGCAGATATTTCAATCATAGATTTGAGTCTATGATGTCCTTCATCTGCAATAAAGAAAATCCACCTCTTGGAGAAGTTGTGGATTTCTTTTGGAGAAAAGAGTACCAAGCAAGAGGTGCTCCTCATATTCATATGCTGTTGTGGATCAAGGATGCCCCAACATTTGGAACAGATTCTGATGATGCACTTTTAAGTTTCATTGAAGAATATGCAACATGTGCTATACCTAAAAGCACAGAAGAGAAAAACTTAAAAGAGCAAGTTTTACGTTTCCAAAGTCATCGGTGTGGAAAATACTGTCGGCGAAAGTACAAGAGTAAAGATAAATTCTACACAAAATGTCGATTTGGATTTCCACGACCTGTTCTTTCAAAAGGAAGAGTCAATAGTTTTATGTCAGCTGTGCGACATACTATTACAAGAAAATCTCCCATATATACGTACAACCTAAGAAGAAAAGAAGAGTCAAAATATATAAATGACTACAACCCAGTCATTTTATCCATGTGGAATGCTAACATGGATATTCAGTATGTGGCTGACAATTCTGTTGCTGTTGCTCGGTATGTCTATCACTAAATCTGAGAAAACAGAATTGAAGGAAATGTGGGAAGAGATTTCTCACGAGAAGACTGTCAGTAAGAAGCTATACAGTTTCAGTTTAAAGATGTTATCGCATCGAGAAATTGGATTCTACGAATGCTCAGATAGGTCATCATCTGCAAGTCTGTACTCGAAATCAAGAAGAATAATTTGGGTAAGTTTAGGCCTTGCAGGAATGCAAAATCGGGTACTGAAATCTGTTTGAGAAATTGAATATTTGGCAGAGAACGACCCGGAAAGTACAGATATTTTGAAATCAAACATGTTGGACACATATTACCCAAAAAGAAGTCGTCATCTTGAGAACATGTGTCTCTATGAAGTGCTGCAGAACTACATTTTTACACGGAAAGCCACAGAAGACATCAACAATGGAAAATATAATGTCATTGGTGAGGAAGGATGTTTGGTGCAGCAAACAAAAGGACGTTTGATTAATCACAGGAAGCTGAGTTGCGACACTACTGACAAAAAGGAATTTTACTACTTAGCACTTTTACAGCTGTTTAAACCATGGTATTCAGAGGATGAATTACTTGGAGATTTTCAGAGCTATGAAGATTCCTTTAATACATGTAAAGATACGATTGAATGCAGTACTTTCACAAATTATGTACAAATGTTAAATGAAGAAATTGAACAGGAAGCTACAATTGCAGCTGAAGTAGCTAGAGACAGTTCTCAAGACAGCCAAAGTTCTGGAACGCTGAGTCAAGATCCCCTAGGACAACCAATCGTACAAAATGAAGCTGCAATAGCCATGACTGAAGTGGAAACGGCTATGAATCAAGCTCAGGAAGATTTAATAGACTTACCAAATTTGGAACAACAACTGAATGAAGAACAACAACAAATTTATGAAGAAGTCACAAAAAAAAATGATCATGGATTACTACATGAAAATAAAGAGTGCTCATGCACATCATTTGAACCAATCAGGATGTATGTGAGTGGACAAGTTGGAACTGGAAAAAGTTTCTTAATTAAAGTCATCAGAAGCTACCTACAGCAAAAAACAGATTCAACTTTGTCTTGTGTTGTTACTGCTCCAACTGGGTTAGCAGCGTATAACATAAAAGGAGTTACCTTACATCACTTGCTAATGTTACCAGTGGAGCATGAGAACAAAATACAATATCACAAGCTAACAGGAGAAACATGATTCGAAGTTTCAAGAGTGTTGAAGAAGATGCAAGTTCTCATTATTGATTAGGTAAGCATGGTATCAAACTTAATGCTTGCTTTTGTGCATTTAAGAATGCAGCAAATTCTAAAGAGAGACTATGACGTGTTGTTTGGTGGAAAACATGTTATAGTTTTTGGGGATCTTCTGCAGCTCATTCCAGTTAAAGGACAACCAGTGTTTAATACTGTGACACATGAAGACACGAAGAAGTCATTAGGAATATTGGTAATGCGAATATTTGGTCATTTTTTGAGTACAAAGAACTCACTACCAATATGAGGCAAGCAAATGATGAAGATTATGCAAGTATTCTGAAAGATATAAGAATTGGACTACTCACAGAAGTTGGCAGAAAAGCATTACAGAGTCAGTTGCTACATAATTTATTTCCAAATGAAGAAATAGTTGCAGAGAAAATATACAAGAACATTGCAGAAAAAAATACTGTAATCTGCTTAATGCCAACACTACGTGAATGCTCGATATTCAATGAGGAACTTTTGAAATTGGAAAAGGAAGAGATTAAGAAAATGGAAGCAGTTGACAAAATTCAGCATGAAGGAATTACTATTACATTAACAGGCAAATTGAAAAATAAATTGGATTCTCTAGAGAAGAACATTTCGAAAACAGCTGGATTAGAAAAAAATCTTTATGTTTGTATGAACTGTCGAGTATTTTTAAGAAGAAATTTGGATGTAGAAAAAGGTTTAGTGAATGGAGCTATGGGTAAAGTTGTGGGTTTTGTGAAGTACCAGAAAAAAGATGGGATTGAATTTTTAAAAATAAAATTTGATCAGATTGAAGAGGTTAAAGAGATTAGTCGTTGTTCAGTCCGTTTTTTGCTTGTAAAAGACTTATATGTTCGTAGGAAGCAGTTTCAGTTTTCTCTAGCATATGCAGTAACTATTCACAAATCTCAAGGATTAACTGTAGATAGTGCTTTTGTAAACATTGGTTCTAATGTGTTCAAAGAAGGTATGGCATATGTTGCTTTGTCACGAGTGAAAACATTATCTGGTTTATTCATGATAGACTTTGATGACTCAAAAGTTAGTGCTGATGCAAATTGTGTAAAGGAGTATAATAGATTAAGAAGAACCTATGCTCCTCATTTAGGTCAGTATCCTGTGTTTGAAAAACGTGTTGTTTCTCGGAAAAGGAGAATTGAGAATATCTGTAATGAGTATGTACAGAAGAGAAAACAAAAGGAGAGTGATGTGATTGCAAGCAAAAAGAAAAAGGACAATGTTGAAGAGGTTGTTGGTTGTCATTTTGAAAATAGCTCTGGTGTCAACTGCTACGCTAATGTAGTGCTGAATGTTGTATTTTATCTTGAAAGTTTGCAAGAGCAGATAATAGTAAATCATGAAAAAAGATTCTGTTCTCTGCTGAGTTTTCTTTTTGAGAAGCTGAGTAATGATAAAACTAAAATCGAACGTGCTTCTGATGTTAGAAAACTTTTAGATGTATGTTCAGGATGTACACAGTTTACTCAAAATGTCCAGCAAGATGCACAGGAATTCTTGATGTATATCCTTATGGTACTGGAAGATGAAGGGATAGAAATAGAAAATATGTTTGGTCTCTCTTATAAATGGGAACATAGTTGTGAAAACTGTTTCAACACATGCAGCTCTAATGTTGATTCAGAAAGGTTTATATATTTAACATTACCAGAGAGTAAATCATTGACTTTTAGTAAATTAGTTAAAGATGCCAATTACAACATGGAATGTTCTAAATGTAAATCAGACATGTTTTCAACGTTATTTTTAAAGAAATATGGACAGTATGTAATTTTAATGATACAACGTTGTGGAGCTGATGGTTCAAAATTGGACACTTTAATAAAGAAGTTTACAGGACATCAATTATCAATATCTGGAAAAACTTTTGTTGCAGTTGCAATAATTTTCCATGATGGACCTTCTATAACTTCTGGTCATTACACAGTTTATCTTAAATGTGAAAAGGGCTGGACACAGTGTAATGATTCTCAATTGATTTTCAAGCAACGTTTGCCTGCAGAATTACCAAATTCCTATTTAATTTTTCTGAAATTGCAACATCTGAACAAATTATTTTTGCGATTTTATTGGATTACCATTGGATATTTCTTCAAAAAAGAATTTAAAAATTACCATTTGGCCTCATGGAAAGGTACAAATTTCTATTGTGGACTTCTTTGACAGAAAATATTTTGGTGTATGTGCTTAAGCAACAAGATTTACAGACAATATTTATTGCAAATAGTTATTGTTCTTAGATGATATTATTATTTTTATTAAATATGTTACATTTCTATAAAGGTATGTTTTACTGAGAAGAGATTCAGGGCTTTTTTTAAACAATCTTTCAGATTGTTAATTTTTTTGCCCGCCGTTAAGTGATGAATGCAATTGGTTTCACGATTTACAGTGAAATGCAATATATTCTGAAAACAGCAAAAAAAGGGCAAAATATTGTTTTTTTAAATATGAAAATATGTGTACTGTATTCTAAAATGTATTGTTAAATATTAATACTTTTTTTTCAGATTGAGAAAGAAAATTTAGGAAAATGAATCCTTTTTTCTAGCAATTAAAAAAAACCATTTATTGATAATTAAGTTATTTTGTTGGTCAGGTAAGTTTGAAATATCTGTATTTATCACACATTTACTTTCATGCTCCCTATTTTTCACTTCTCCTCACTCTGCTTTTCTCATTTCAGTTGTGGTCCCTCAAGGACCTTGAAGGGTGAAAAAAACATTTTATTTAAAAAAAAAAAAAATGGGTGCGCGCACGGCGGGAATTTTTTTTAAAAAAGTGATTAAAAAAAAAAAAGTTGTGAGGTAAGGTTGGCTCTTCAAAGAGCCATTGTGTTAATACAGGGACAGAGGAAGGAAAGAATGGCAATATTATAAGGTACCGCACTTGTGCTGCTCTATCTTATTATCTATTAGAGGAATACTGGACTCCCCAAAAGCAATAAGAGCATAGCAAGTATTGGACCGTATATGTACCCTCTGAAATCGAGGGTAAATGTCCAGAGGAGCAGAAGAGGGTTACGCTCCCACCGCAGAGGAAGGGCTCGGCTGAGCTGCCGATGATGTACTCGGCTGAGCTTCTGCGGATGGGCTCGGCTGAGCTGCTGGAGGGGTTGCACCAGTAGCTCGAGCAAAAGTTGCAGGATGTACATCCCTAATGTGCCTGAACATAGTGAAGATTCCAAAAGAGTACTTCTTCTTAGGATCTCCTCTAGACAAGACACGCCCACAAAGTTTGCAGGTGACTTTTGGAGCATTGACTTTCTTCTGCCCCTCTGGAAATGTAAAATATTGACAGACAAAAGAATCCTTCTGTTTCCTCTTTCTCTGTCTGATAATGCTGTCCTGCTCACTCCCAGAAGAGGACTGCTGCTCTGCCATTGTATCACAAAAGCAGTTCAGCTCCTTCTCCTAGGGAATCACAAGCAATAATGAGGGGAATGGGTGTGGTGTTTGAAGTTTCTGGAAATGAAAGAAGTTTAAACCAATGAAAAGTGTTGTTTCTGGATCACATGACCTACCGTGCGCGCTCCGTAAGCTTCCCGTACGCGCACAGAAAAAGTACGCATGCGTGTACGTAAGACGCGCACATACGCGTAAGGAGCACGCGCGTACGACGTGCGCGCATGCGCATTAGAGGCACGCGCGCATGCGCGTACGGCGGCTCTGCGTAAGGAGCACGCGCACATGCGCAAAAATAAAACGCGCGCATGCGCGTAGGAAGCCAGCGCGTACGCGTCGCAGACGAAGTACGCATGCGTACGTAAATTGCGTACGCATTCGCACACGGAGCATACATATTACGTACGCGCACCGTACTTATAGCGTACCGAGCGCGTACCGTAAGCTTATCGTACGCGCACGGTAAAAATTCCTTAAAAGAAAAAAAAAAGTTTCAAGGTTTGTAGAAGATATTAACTATGTTGCTCAACTATATCTAAACATTTATTTAAAAAAGGTGAAACAATCCATATTGCAGGATACAGTAAATCTATGATTATATACATAGGTAGCATATTGTTTAAAAAAAAAATCTAAAAAAAATAAATAAATACAAAAATTTGCATTTAAAAAACCCTGCAAATTCACTGAAAAAACCATAGGTTTCACACACGTTATAGTTAGGAATTAGCATTTAAAAAACCTTACAAATTCACTGAAAAAACCATAGGTTTCACACACGTTATAGTTAGCTGGACATTTCACTCGTACAAAACCATTGAAATTCCACCGTTATAGTTAGTTCAGCTAACAATAACTCGCGCGCCCGCAATCCACTGCTGATGACGTCACATATTACATCACTCATGACATGGTCAGTAACATTACTGATGACATCACTGATGACATCTCAAATGACATCACTGATGACATCACTGATGATGTCATCTATGTGATAAAATAGTACATCTTCTCCCACCCTAATATAAATTTAGAAACACCAACTCAAAATTTCAGACGGCCAATTTGAAAACCATAGAAACTCCAATACTAATAACTACATACCCACTCATTGACTCTTAGATCTACATGCACCTCCACTCACTCACCTGTACAGTCATTTATACTTACAGTCAATCCGTACAAGACTATCATATGCATTTATACACATATATAGACACTCACACACTACCAATCATCCATTGAGGTACTGACACACTTAGTCAGTTGTGCAAATAAATAAACACAGTCCAATTAACTCACCTATACTGTTAAACACATTCAAGTTCACTTACTCATAAAAATAATAAAAAATGTTGACACTCTTACTCAATTTGTAGTACAAGCACACACTCATCCAAACAGCCAGTCCCGCAATCACACACTCTCAAATATAGATAGTTATATACTCTTACACACATATTCACTGTGTTTCATATATGTAGTTACTGTCACATGTACAACTGAGATATACATTCAATCACTAACACACCCTTACATACACTCACCCAATCATACAGTCCATCACAGTTGCACTCTTAAAACCATGCACCCATAGAATCACCCACTCATACATCTATGCACAGAGTCACACACACATCACCCACTAATACACTCAGGCACCCATACAGATACTTAGACAACCAATAAAAAATAACCCATATAAATACTCATATAGCTATTCACAAAACCATGCAGCCATTTATACACAAACACACAGACACATACAGAGATTCACACAGTTTAGTCACTAGTATGCAGTAAGATACATTTAATGACTCACATATAGACTTAGTTACACACCTAGAAAATCATCCATTCACACACTTGTACATCCACTCATTCTTCAACATGCCTTTCCCTATATATATTAAACATATTAAAACTGTTCAGAAACACATAGTCAATGGATGATGTCATCAGTGATGTCATCAGTGATGTCATTTGAGATGTCATCAGTGATGTCACTGACCATGTCATGAGTGATGTAATATGTGACGTAATCAGCAGTGGATTGCGGGCGCGCGAGTTATAGTTAGCTGAACTAACTATAACAGTGGAATTTCAATGGTTTTGTACGAGTGAAATGTCCAGCTAAATATAACGTGTGTGAAACCTATGGTTTTTTCAGTGAATTATATATATATATATATATATATCATGCTCCGTGGGGTGTCCGACAAGCGAGCAGCACTCGAAACCACAGACCGCTTTTTCCCCAATAAAAAGCCTTTATTGGTATGAGCAGTACACATTACAGTCCATTAAAAGCAGCCGACCGCTGCCTGACGCGTTTCGAGATCAACTCTTCCTCATAGGCAATGGCGGTCGAAAGAAGGCATGGAGGGCTGCAACTTCCTACTTATGCTCTATCGTGGGACCTGATTGGTCCGCTCTGGATGAGCAACACGTTGCAGTCTGGGATATGCAGTCCTCAATATGTCCTCTGATGGATGCCCTCTTATTAAATGCTCGATAAAGCCCTCAGTGAGCCCTGGAATGCATCACTGCTCTAGATCCAATGGGGAAAAAGCGGTTTGTGGTTTCGAGTGCTGCTCGCTTGTCGGACACCCCACGGAGCATGATATATATATATATATATATATATATATATATATATATATATTCTTTTAAATAGGATTGTTGTTTAACATAAAAAGAAAGGACAAGATATATGTTTAATGTCCTGAAGAAGGTGGTTTCATCACTTTTATCCCACCGAAACGTGTCAACGCTGTTTTTTGTTAAATTTGTGCAATACAGAATTACATCTTGACAGAGAAGTTGTATCTTTGCTGTGTGTTCTCCATGTATTTTCTCCAATTAACGCCATGATGACAAATGAGATTGTCTTTTTTAAAGTCTTTTCCGTTTTCCATATGATCCAATGTGTATGTTATGATTTTTCAATGTATGTTATGATGTATATTTAATTGAAAGTTTTTATAAACTATTTTACAAAATGTATTAAACTGAACATAAGTGTTCCCTGTGTAGTTGTGCTCTCTTTGGGTTATGTATAATTGTATGTGAGTGGCAGTTGAGGCAGAGAAGTGTCCCCAAATGGAATTAAATACTTAACATTTAAGTTAGAAGGTCACTATAGAGATTGCAGCATTGGTTGTTCCTCCCTGGGTGTGACACAAGTAAAACGAGTCTCCCAGTCCACCAATGCAGACTGGAGGAGCAGTTTTAAACTGCTGACACGACTTAACCAGTTAAAGCAATGGTAAAACCAAACCTCCCCTGTACTATGTTGTAGTCACCCCTATGGCAGGCCAAGTGAGCCCTGTGCCAGGATGCAACATATTTTATGGGTAGAGCACGTTTTTTTCATGTTTTGATAGTAAAATGAAAAGCTGTTCTTACTGTGGAAAGTATTAGTCACCCAAATGGTGAGTGCACAATTACACGCTGACCCCTCGGCTGTGCTATGTCTGGAACGGTGCTACCAAAGTTGATACTCCAAGGTATCAAACAATCATTAGATTGAGCTCAACTGCGCTATCTCTGGAACACTGCGACCAACGTAGATATCCAAGGTATCAAACATTCATTAGATTGAGCTCAGCTGTGCTATCTCTGGAATGCTGCGACCAACGTAGATATCCAAGGTATCAAACAATCATTAGATTGAGCTCAACGGCGCTCTCTCTGGAATGCTGCGACCAACGTAGATATCCAAGGTATCAAACAATCATTAGATTGAGCTCAACTGCGCTCTCTCTGGAATGCTGCAACCAACGTAGATATCCAAGGTATCAAACAATCATTAGATTGAGCTCAACTGCGCTCTCTCTGGAATGCTGCGACCAACGTAGATATCCAAGGTATCAAACAATCATTAGATTGAGCTCAACTGCGCTCTCTCTGGAATGCTGCGACCAACGTAGATATCCAAGGTATCAAACAATCATTAGATTGAGCTCAACTGCGCTCTCTCTGGAATGCTGCGACCAACTTAGATATCCAAGGTATCAAACAATCATTAGATTGAGCTCAACTGCGCTATCTCTGGAACGCTGCGACCAACGTAGATATCCAAGGTATCAAACAATCATTAGATTGAGCTCAACTGCGCTCTCTCTGGAATGCTGTGACCAACTTTGATATCCAAGGTATCAAACAATCATTAGATTGAGCTCAACTGTGCTATCTCTGGAACGCTGCGACCAACGTAGATATCCAAGGTATCAAACAATCATTAGATTGAGCTCAACTGTGCTCTCTCTGGAACGCTGCGACCAACGTAGATATCCAAGGAATCAAACAATCATTAGATTGAGCTCAATCTGATTCTCAAGTGGAAATTGATGCAACCTGTTGCGGTGTGCCACTTTTACAAAGTTGCTGCTGTGTTGCTTTTAATCCCATGTGCTCTTAATAGTTTCACATGAGGTCTTGTTGCTGCGATAGCTTTCTGCCCTCCTGGTGAGACGTGCTAACACACCCCAGGGAATAATACAATAGGTGCCTTCACTGGAAGGAATTGTTATCTCCCTCCTGCGGGAAGCCACAAGGGTATTGTCCCAAAATGTACGCTTCAAAGGAGGCCCTGCCTTTGAAAGGCAAATGGGAAACACTTGGGAGAGGGGCTGCTGTAATGTCTGCGTAGACATGCTGGTACAAGGGACAAAACAGAGGAACACAGTTGCCAAATTGGTTTTCCAGGGGCATGTAGCCCCCTTGGTACCCACACCTCTGGGTTGGGTTAGGAAGCTCTTGACACCATGTTGGGAGTGGGCAGAATGTTGCATCCTAGGAAAGACAGATATCCCACTCCACAGGAAGTGGTAATCATGTGGGAGGGAATCTGGTAGCCCATTTGCTACAAACCGCATTCTATCCTGAGGGCATTTTATGAAGATAAATAGGGAACCCCTGGCACCCTGAACCTCGATCTTGACTGCACTGGACAAAGGATTACACTGCTGCAGCAAGAGTCCGGCAAAGAGAGGCTGCACCGACATACGCAGCATCTCTTGGCTAGAAAAGGAGAAGGGACTTTGCCTGCTGTGTCCTGCTAACATAAAAGTTATTTCCGAAGCCCAGCCGAAGCAAGAGATTCCAAGGGTCAGCTGGCTGACCTGCTGTTAGTAGCACAGGGCCACCACAGCTGAAGGGGTCTGCTAAGGGCAACTGATAGCCCAAACCACCAGATCGCCGCTCGTCATGCAGCAGGACCCTACTCTCAGAAGTTACACCCAAGTCAGCTGGACCCGGGATGGTTGCCGTAGTGTAGCTTGTTTGCTGAGAAGGCAAGCTGCAATCCAGAGAAGAATTTGTCTCTGACCAGAACATCGGACAACTGGTAGTCCAGTGAAAACTGGACTTCTGCCAGGCCCGAGAAGACATAGAGAGACGTAGACCCCTGTGGCCAGGATCACCTCGTCAAGCCCGTGGACTGAGAAGCAGCTGCAGGGAGACCTCAGTCTCCCATGTCGCATCCACAGCATATTTCAATTAATCAACTCTGATTTTTAGAGCGTGGCTAATAGAGGTCCTTGAGGTTCTAGGTTCTTGATGGGATCAGTTGTAAAGCCAGTTCTTGAGTCCCTTTCTGAAATCCAGGCGAGAGGGATGTTTAGAGGTGAAGGAGAAGGTCGTTCCAGGACTTGGCGGCGAGGTAGGAGAAGGATCGTCCTCCACTGTAGCTTTGGCGGGTGCAGGGAGTGTGTGTGAGTGAGGGAGGCAGAGTGCAGGTATCTGAAGCTTTGGTGGAAGTTTAGGTGGAGGCTGATGTAGGCTGGTCCTTGGTCATGTAGAATCCCACATGAAATAAATACAAACTCCTTCAGCACGTATGATGAAAGAGAACATTTATTATAAAACATGCAGCACAGGGACAGGCAGCCAAGTGTCTGAAAAGGAGAAGTCTCACATAATCGTTTATTGCCTAAAATCACAAAAAGGCATTGCAATACATGTCCAATAAAATCACAAGAATAAAACAGTTTCTCAGAAATGATTGACCGAGGTGTCACCTGCCCATCATCAGACTCAGCAGGTTACACATTTATTGAACAGCAGGCCAATCCGGAGAGGTCAACACTGCGTGACTCCTGCTTAGTGAAGATGGTGGGGATCTTTCTTCCCATGTGTCTTTTGATTGAGACATTTGGGGCTTTCCAAACTAATGCAATGCACTAGAAATGGTAAATGCTGTCTGTAATATTTGTACAATCAGGGACACATAAGCTTTGCCTCTTCTAAATATGGTTTGGCAATAATGCCTGTTTCTAAGCTAGAATTATGTGCCATGTGGACGGTGTCCTTGAGCAAGCCTTGCATTGCAATGCCAGCTTACTTACGGTAAAAGTAGATCGGTTCACCCAGGGTAATTTCTTTACTGAACATGTTCTGCAGGCTGTTGGTATTAGGGAGCAGAAGGAAAATAGCTTCCACAGTCGGGTCTTTGGATGTCTTGCCCTAAGTGCGCTGGGTATGCCCAGACGTGTGTCCCGGGCTCACTGTGCCACTGGATTCAGACTAGCCTGGCTGATATGGGGTGATGCCCCGAAACCGGTCCCGGGATGCTTGTTTCCGGTCCAGGGAGGACCTGGCTTGGCAGTTCGGTCTGGACTGTTCCCATGAGGCACAGGGTCAAGACTGATTTGCATATGGCTGGGTCTGAACTGGGGTGGCATGGTGAGCAAAAGAACGATGGATTTTACCCACATCTATTGGCTGGGGGAGAATGTTCGATTTGCTGTACATTCCGTCCATCATCTGTGTGTCTTTTGCTTCTACAGTCGTGTAGGCGTGTATCATCATCTTGAATTAGCATCTTTTCTGGGTGGGGAGCCAGTGGAGGTTCCTGAGGTGGGGGTGATGTGGATCCATTTGGGGAGGTCGAGGATGAGTCTTGCCGCTGAGTTCTGTATCGTTAGAAGTTGGGTGGTTATTCCTGCATAGAGTGCATTGCCGTAGTCTAGCCAGCTGATGACTAGGGCTTGAGGGACAGTTTTCCTGGTGATGACGGGGAGCCATCTGAAGAGCTTCCAGATCATGCGGAGGGTGTGGCAGCAGCCGGAGGAGACTACGTTGAGCATCTTCAGCATCTTGTAACCTCAGCATCTGGACCACTCTCATAGTGATCTATTGCAATGAGGGTAAAGTGCCTGACCTGTCTGGAGATCGTTTCATCTGTGGAGGTAACTGTTTCTGAGGGTCCTGCTGGTCCCCTTGACTGGCTCCCTGCTGGAGTTGGTCGCACAAAGTAACTCTAACCAACCGCATTACAACTAGTCCAACTTTTTGGTTAAAGTTTCTAAGTGGCATTTGTTAAATTTGCCAGTGCTTGTTTGCGTTAGAGTGAAACGTTCTGATTTACTATACCTCGTAAATTCCAGATCTCAGAAACCCTGTGGTGGGTCTTTTTCATTGTGGTGTCTAAAAACATAAAAAATATGCTTTACGTTTATAAATTGGTGTCAGATTTCTTGAGTGTCTCAGTTATTTCTTCAATTGTTTTGGTGCTTTTTAAATGCTTTACACGTGTTCTTTTGTGTAAGCCTTGCTGCTCAGAGCCACAGCTGCCCAGGCTTGAGCTAACATTTAAGAAACGGAACCTACTGGTCCTGAAGGGTTGGTAAATGTATTACATGGTGAAGTCGCACAGCCATACCTTGTAATACACCTCATTTCCTCACAACCACACACCAACATTCTATTACATTCTACACTCTCCACATTCCAGAACCAGTTCAGACAGACAGGGAATGGGAGAACAGGATACCGCACAAATTGTATACACTGGCTGAGACACACAGGCAATAGGAGCACAGGATACAACATACATTCCAGACACCAGCTCAGATATACTGGGAATGGGAGCACAGGATGCAACACACATTCCAGACACCAGCTCAGATATACACGGAAAGGAATCACACAGGATACAACATACATTCCAGACACCAGCTCAGATATACTGGGAATGGGAGCACAGGATGCAACACACATTTACAGACACCAGTTCAGACATAGAGGTAATGGGAGCACAGGACACTACACACATTCCTGACACCAGCTCAGACATACAGGGAATGGGAGCACAATATACGACACACATTCCAGACACCAGCTCAGGCATACAGGGAATGGGAGGACAATATACGACACACATTCCAGACACCAGCCCAGATATACAGGGAATGGGAGCACCCAGGATACGACACATTCCAGACACCGGCTGAGACATACAGGGAATGGGAGCACACAGGATAATGCACACATTCCAGACACCAGCTCAGACATACAGGGACTGGGAGCACAGGATACGACACACATTACAGTCTCTGGCTCAGACATACAGGGAATGGGAGCACAGGATACAACACACATGCCAGACACTGGCTGAGACATACAGGGAATGGGAGCACAGAATACGACACATTCCAGACACTGGCTCAGACATACAGGGAATGGGAGCACAGGATACAACACACATGCCAGACACTGGCTCAGGCATACAGGGAATGGGAGCAGAGAATACAACACACATTCCAGACACTGCCTCAGACATACAGGGAAGGGGGCACCTGATGCAACACACATTCAAGACACCGGTTTAGAACTAGAGGGAATGGGAGCACATGATACGACACACCTCTCTTCATTACAAACAAAACAAACAAGCATTGGCATAGTCAATAGGTCTCGCCTTTGGGATCTTATAAGTGTTTAGCCATGCAACTGTTTGTGTTGTTGCACCAAGAAAATTGTGCTGCTTAACTAAATACTTATAAGGTCCCAAAAGCGAGACCTATTGGCTATGCCTATGCTTGGATGCAAGGCGGAGGGGAGAAGGGGGCAAGGCGGAGGGGGAGGGGGAGAAGAGTGCAAGGGGGAGGGGGAGAAGGGGGCAAGGCGGAGGGTGAGACGGGTGCAAGGTGGAGAAGGGTGCAAGGTGGAAGGGGAGAAGGGTGCAAGGCGGAGGGGGAGAAGGGTGCAAGTCAGATGTAGAGAAGGGTGCAAGGCAGAGGGGGAAATGGGTTCAAGTTGGAGAAGGCTGGAAGGGGAGAAGGGTGCAAGGTGGAAGGGGAGAAGGATGCAAGACGGAGGAGGAGAAGAGTGCAAGGTGGGGAAGTGTGCAGGGTGGAGGCGGAGAAGGGTGCAAGGCGGAGGGGAGAAGGGTGAAAGGCGGAGGGCGAGAAGGGTGCAAGGCGGAGGGGGAGAAGGGTGCAAGGCGGAGGGGGAGAAGGGTGCAAGTCAGATGTAGAGAAGGGTGCAAGGCAGAGGGGGAAATGGGTTCAAGTTGGAGAAGGCTGGAAGGGGAGAAGGGTGCAAGGTGGAAGGGGAGAAGGATGCAAGACGGAGGAGGAGAAGAGTGCAAGGTGGGGAAGTGTGCAGGGTGGAGGCGGAGAAGGGTGCAAGGCGGAGGGGAGAAGGGTGAAAGGCGGAGGGCGAGAAGGGTGCAAGGTGGGGGGGTAGAAGGATGCAAGGTGGTGGGGAGAAGGGTGCAAGGCAGAGGGGGAGAAGGGTGCAAGGCAGAGGGGGTGAAGGGTGGAAAGTGGAAGGGGAGAAGGGTGCAAGGCAGATGTGGAGAAGGGTGGAAGGGGAGAAGGGTGCATGGTGGAGGTGGTGAAGGGTGCAAGTCAGATGTGGAGAAGGGTGCAAGGCAGAGGGGTAGAAGGGTGCAAGGCAGAGCATGAGGAGCGTCTAGAAGCACCAGGCCTGTCAGCATGTTTTACAGACCCCTATACAAACAACTCTGCTGGGCCCCAAGTCACAAGCACCTGTTTCGAAGTTTAAAAATAAAGTGTTATGGGAAAGAGAAAACACAGTAGCTCCAGTCTCCGCCACCAACTAATGATTTCAAATGCGTCAACTGACATGAAAAAAACACAAAATGCTAGCTTCGGAACCTATGCCTAGATTTTATAGCACAATCACCGGTGCTGTCAAAGCGCAGGGTCTGAGGAAAAGAGTCCCTTTGGCAGTCCTAAGCATTAGTGCTTTCAGTGGGATGACAATGGTAAGGGTTATCTTTAAAAGGGGCATGGTTAATGAAGCTTTATCTCGAAATCCTTTACAAGAGACGTGGTCTTAGATGAACAAAACAAATCAAAAGAAAATTGGCAATATCTATGTATGTGAGTCACACAGTGCACAGACAGAAGTGTCAAAGGCATTTCAAAAATGCCACAAAGTACCAATAATCAGAGTTCTCAAGCTCAGAATCCTCTCCCAACTTGGTAGGTCTGGTCTAGAATAAGATAACCTGGAGCGGATATCTGAGTAGAAAAAAATAAGATGGTCACTTAAATTTTGCTAACATACAACATGGCATTGGAAGCCAGAGATAACAAGATACTGAGACTCGGGCCTTTGTAAGAGTCTCATTGCTGTTAATTGTGGATATAACATCACACATATAACAAAGTGTCAAGATCAAGGTACTGCAAGCAAAAGTGACGGGGTTACCTTTCTAGAACTACGGTCTCGTGAGACCACAGCAGCAAGAATGAGGATTGTTGGCAGGCATTAGAAGGCTTCTAGCACCAAACAAGATACTCGGATGCTGAAGGAGAGTTTAAAACAAGGAGTGTCAAAGATGAAGAGGTAGATGACCAAGGAGGGAAGAGTGGCCCTATTTGGAATAAGGAGGGACAATTGCGAGGAATGGATGGGATTTGTTGGGGCATGGGGAGATTGAGGCGGTACTGGAGCCAATGATAGGAACGAGCGGTGAGGAGTATGAATAAATGGGAAAGAAGCACAAGCTTGAAATATGGGAACAAAGGGGCGATTATCTATAATGAGGACTGGTAGTTAGAATGGGGAGTGTGAATGAAGGGGGAGTAAATAAGCAACACAGAAGACTAGAGGAGCAATTATTACTTGAATGCCTGTGGGGAGAGACAGGGATTGGGGGATGGGACTGGCGCGTTAATGGAGAGGCAAAAAGGATACGGAGAGGGTGGAGCGAGTGAGTGGGCGAGGAGAGAGGTGCGCACATGTGTTTGCTGGCCCGGGAGTGGTGCGTGCGTGTGTGCGTGCACGCACAGTCTGCTCTTTTTCGAAGCACATACTCGTGCTTGTGGCACGCCCCTGCGCGCTCCCGCAAGGTGTATGCCGCCACAAGCACGAGTATGTGCTTCGAAAAAGAGCTGAACAACGGCTAAAGGTCGCCTATGCAGCGCGTGCGCGCTGCGTAGTCGAGACCAAAAAATGGCTAGTCAATTGTATATAAACAACTGGAATTATCATTCACAATCACGAAGACACTCAATGGCAACAAATGGGATTCACAGAAAATATATGACAGGCCAAGACATGAGGCTCAACACACCTCATACCAAACAAATAAACAAGACAACAAATAGGTTGTGACTGCCTGGTACGTCCAGTTACGGATCCATTCTCCCTCCAACTGTGCCTATCTCCGAGCTACCACTGCAGATCACACATCAACATTCTACTACATTATTCATTTCAGTATTCCAGTCTTAGCTTTCCTGATGCCAGTTCAGGCACACAGGGAAAGGCAGCACACAGGATGCTACAGTCTCCTCACTCCAGACCCAGGAATATGAGCAATACACTTCTACTCTCTGGAAACAAAGACCCCGCAATTCCATCTTGTGCAAAGCCAGATGCATTCAAGATGGATACCACTGGCCTCCATTTCTCAGGCTCACGCACAGCATTCATGTGCTACATGTTAGCAGGAAGGACTGGGTAAGCACACAGAAGAGAAACTTTACATAGGTGAGCCAATAGGCCTTTGAAGGGAATCTGACTTTTCTGCATAAGTACCCTGGACGTTTCACCTTTTGCTGGACTCTATATCTTAGCTGGCTTTAGAACTCTGTGCACAAAACCTTTGCTAACCAGTATGCTCCTTCTTTAACCCTGGTTAAATTGGCATTAGCTCTGATTGGCACATTCAACCTGCCTGTAAGTCGCTAGTGTATGGTGTAGAAAGTAACACCCTGGGTCTGGAAGTTAAATGCGATATTGGACTCCAGCACCCAATTTGCCATCTACTAAAGTGGCAGGAAACATGACTACAGGCCTACACCGTTTACCCTGACTGCTGCAATATAAACCTCCAGTGTGACCTGTTGTGCACAGTGTCAAATCCTGGTTGGCAGGTCTGTTGTGCCATGTGTAACACTTGGAATGCACTTCAGTGTGAAAAAACTGCATACAAAGAATATTTTTGTGGAGCCCCTGCTTGGTTGCTGGTGAACCCTGCTTTTGTCCTACCGGACTTCTGTCTCTTGGTTTGTTGTGGGTTCAGTGTCTGCTTCAGACTGTATTTTAGTGTTAGATGTGGGACAACACTAGAATTACCACAGTGCATTCCCCAGTCACACCGCCGGCCTCAGGGCCCAGCTTTGGTCTGAAGACTATCGGCATCTTGAAAATGCCCTGACACATGGCATTTTGAGCCAAATTATAGTAAGGCATACATGAGACACTTAACGTGGATAGGGTTGACCCGAGAATGATTTCAGGACAAATAACACTAACAGATTTTAGTTTTCTTGTTCTTTGTTTGTTGTGAATCTCAATAACACCCCAACACACCGTGGACACTGCAATTCACTTTCAGGTTGTCACCCCCGTGAAAAGTGGACTATGTTTCAGTACACCACAGCAAACGTGTGCAGCACACGCACTGTCGCTTGGCAGCAACCTATTTTAGATTGAGCCTGCTCGCATGCGCTGTTGCTTGGCAATGACCTATTGCATCAAATATGGAAAAAGATCTTTAAAAAGGGGCTTTAAGCCCGCCCATTACTTACCATTGTTGGCATCCTTATCACTCTTCTTTGCTGCCTTCTAATTCTGCAGCCCTTGCATGACTTCCTTGTGTTTTTACAGCGCATGAACGAAGTACAAATTGATATTATTTAATTAGTGTCTGTCCACTGTTTCCGCTGTCATTTGAGGTACTCATTTTTTTGTTTTTGTTTCATTTTTATATACTGAGGTCTGACCAGATAGTTTGGGACACTTTACTTAACCACCAGTATGCCGGGAGATAAAGTGATTTGCTCAGAATCATAGGATGTAGAGGCAACACCACTTGTTTGTTTCAACCGAAGTCCTCCACCATTGCAACTGTTGAGACCATTAATGCACCATTGTGGGTGGGCTTCAGGTAGGACTGTTAATAGCCAGCAGCAGTAAACAACACTACCTGTGTACTTTCACTGTTTTTATTACCAGGATCGGATGAGGACAAAAAATAGACCAGCTGCAAAAATAAAAGTGGCCCTGATTAGTGATCCAGGTGCTAAACAATTGACCCACATTTGCAATTTAGGTCAGTTTTGAACAAGTAAAGACACCTTGTGTGGATATTTTGCAAAGTATGAGAGACAGCATGCATTTGTTTTTGTTGCAGGCAATGCTTGTGGTAATATCAGGGAAGTCATCAGTAGAAACCGGCCCACCTGGCCCTAAAACAGGTCCACAATTAGTCAAAAAGCACCCCGTCACTCACCAATAACACCAGCATCGGGTACTGCCTGACTGCCCTGCAGACCAGTCCGGCCCTGCCCATTTCAAATCCCATCATAGAGACTGAGTTGCACTGGCTGGAAAACAACAGGGCTGTTGGAAGGTGCCCTGTTGTAGGACCAGCTGCATCTTTGTGACCTGGACATTGCATGTGGTTAAAACTATAATAAAGAATGCCGCCAGGGTGCATGTTCTGGAGGGACCGTTGCTGCTTAGTAATCTATCCTGATCCAATCAACCCCGCTTCCCTACAATCTACCCAAATCCACTCCTCTCCAGCCTACCCTAATCTACTCCATTCCACTCTACCCAATCTACCCCACCCCACTCTACCCCAATTAATCCCACTCCGGTCTACCCCACTCTTCTACAATCTACCTCACTTTAGTTCAATCCAGCCCACTCCAATCTACCCCTCTCCACGCTACCCCAATCTACCACACCCCAATCCATCCCACTCTCCCCCACTCCACTTTACCAGAATCTACCCCACTCCACCCAAATCTCCACTGCTCCAATACACCCCAATTCAATTTACCCCACTCCAATCTACTCAATGTCAGTTTACCGAATTTACCCCACTTCACTCTACCCCACTATATCCCAATCTACCACACCACTCCACTCCACTCTATCTCAAAATACCACACTCCCCAATAGTCTACCCCACTCCAGTCCATGCCACGCTACCACAATTTATCCTACTTCACTCTACTCCACTCTATCCCAATCTACCCCACACCACTCCACTCCACTCTATCTCAAAACACCACACTCCCCAATAGTCTACCCCACTCCAGTCCATGCCACGCTACCACAATTTATCCTACTTCCATCTACCCAACCCCACTCCAATTTACCACACTCTACCCCACTCAACTGTACCGTAATAAACCCACTCCACTCTATTCCACCCCATCATACCCCACTCTATCCCATTCCACTCTACCTCAATCAACCCATCCCAATCTACCCCACAGTACCACACGCCAATCCACCCCCCTCTACCCCAATCTGCCACACTCCAATCTACCCCACTCTAACTGACTCATCTCTACCCCAACCTACCCCACTTCACTCTACCCCTCTCCGCTCTAGCCCAATCTATCCCAGCCCACACTACCCTAATGTACCCCACTCTACTCTATCCTGATCTACCCCACTCCAATCTACCCTACTAAACACTAATCTACCCCACTCTGCCCCACGCTACTCCAATCCACCCCACTCTATACAATTCTACTCCACTCCAATCTTCCCCACCCTCCCCAATCTACCTCAGTCAAATGTACCCCAATATGCCCCAGTCCACTCTACCCCGAAATACCCCAGCCCCATCTACCCCACTCTACCCTACCCCAATCTACCGCACTTCAATCTACCCCACTCCTACCCCTCCACTCTACCCGACTCTACTCAATCCCAATCTACCCCACTCCAATCCACCCCACTCCACTACAGTCTACCCCACTCTTCCCTACCCTATCTCACTCCAGTCTTTCCCACTGTACCCCACCCCACACCACTGCACTCTACACCACTCTACCCAACTCTACACCAATCTGTCCACTCCACACCAATGTGTGTGTGAACACACACAAAACACATCAGTTTCCCTCACCAAAGGAGCAAACTTCCAACTCAGCATCCTTAGGAAGCTCAACCCTTATCTCCCTGCTCATGACCTAAAGGTTGCAGTGCAAGCATTGGCAAAGCTGGACTATGGCAGTGCTACGCTGCGTGGCCTGCCCAGAGTGATAACGACTCCCCTTAGGGCAGAGGTCTTCAAACTTTTGGGTGCAGAGACCCCCCTGTCAACATTTTCAGTCGTAAGGACCCCCTCCTGACAAACATTACTAAACCTGTAGGCAGGGCTTCTGGAATTACGAGGCAGGTGAGGACCAAATTACACGACAGGCTTGACTAAATTGTGTGGGAAGAAAATTTAAATAATATGTGATGCCGCGTTATTTTGGGATAGAATTGCTTCATTATTTTGACATTTTTTGCACACAGTAACACTGAGGAAAGATTTCACCCCATCAGTACCAGTTTATAACCAAAATACAGCAATTAACATCAGAAAGATGTCTAGTCAACCTTTGTGATGGGCCTTCCACTCCGCAGGAATACGTGCTGCCACATGAGAAGCTCACCTGGCCCTGGCCGGGAGCAGCAGGGATCCCTTAAAACCCTGGCGGTCTTGTGCAGAGTTAAGCAATTTACCCATGCCGCTTACCTCTCACCCCTCCCTTCCATCCCTCTCTCCTCTCCTCTCCCTATCCCGGATCCCTCTCTCACGTTGCAGGCCATTTTCTTTCACCCCTTTTTACAACTTTGAACTCTCCCCATTCAAGTTCTCACTTCACCCTTAATCACTTCTTGCCATTCTGTCTTTTCACTGCCCTCATCTCTATCAGTTTCTTGCATTTATCTCATGGCCTCTCTGGCCCCGTCACCTCCCGTGCCCATCTGCACTTCTCATTCACCTCAAGTCTCTCCATTCAAATTGTTGTCTATTTATATCTTACACCTCTCCAGTCCCCCCATTCATCTTTCACATCTCTCCTTTGTTCTTCCACACCTTCTTGAACCAATGTCCCTCTCCCCTGTTACCTCAGCACCAGTGCTTAATTTGAGCAGGTGGTTTCTGGTGCTCCGCACTGGCACCTAATTGTGTATACTGGCACTATGACCATCTGCCACATGGTGGCTCTGTCTGTGTAATTTAGAGATGAGCAGAACAGCTGTTTATTAATTCAATATACATTAAAAACGATAAACTCCTGACATCCATGTCATTCTTATAGCTTTGGGGGCTTGAAACAGTCACACTTGTACAGTGTTCTGGTTGGTAGTTGCATAGGTATTGTCATTGGCTGCACATGCAAGGCAATGGGTGGGTGGTTATAGTTAAGTACTGGTGAGGTCCCTGGCACATGTGTTATTGCAAATTAATCACTGCTCAGCACCCACCCCAGTACTCCCTCTCTTCCCCTATTGCTGCTGTCCCTCACCCCTGTCGCATCAAATTACTTTTTAGGTCACAGATAATCTCTCAGCTATCATCTCTCACAGTTTGACAGTAGCCCTCCTCTGTGCCCTCAACTTTCCCTCACACTCACTTCTTGCGTGTCCGCACTTCCCATCGGCACTTCACATTTCTTCTCATCCCTGACCTCTTCAATCAAATTCTCTCACTCCCTTGCTGTCCTTTCTCATCCTCTCATCTCTCCTCACCGAGCACACGGGTTGGACCCGTATGCTCCTCTTGGCCTGTGCCACTCTGCTTATTGTTCCCTAATTCAGGAAGGCACGAATTGTCTGTCTTGCTGTTTTGGTGCAGGTCACACAGTTATGGAACGTGCACCCTCCTTTGCTTTGCTCCACCAAGAATCTACTATCCTTTAGGAAGATCTAAAAACCTGGCTCTATGCTCTGTAGGTCACCCCATTTGACTAGTTCTCCTTCCCCTTCTGTATGTTTCTCATTTGCCTTCAGGCAGCAGATGGCTATTAGTCCCAGGACACCTTTTGGTGACAGTAGCGCACTACAAATGTAAATAATAGTAATAGGCAGAAGCATGGGAGCCATTAGACCCAACCTTCGTGGGGGGGGGGGGGGCATAGCACTGGTCACACACGGCACAACAGTCTTCTTTGGTGCCCCATCCCCAGTTTCCTCCTTCTCCATAAATTCCCTAACTACCACTCACCAACAAAGCACCTCATCTCTCTGTAGCACCTTTCTGACAAACATTTTTTTTATAGTGCTACTCATAGTTTACTCACACTCAGTTCTGTGATCTGCATAGTACATGTTCTTTGTAGCAGGCACATTAACCCTCTGCACTCTGTGGATGAGAAGAGTGCCCAAGTGAGTGCACGGTGAGCGATGCAACAGTGTGAGAGTAGGGAAAGAGGAGTGACTGCAGAGTGAGTGAGGTGACCATATGAATTTGGGTGCGGATGTAAGTGCAAAGTGGGACAATGGATGCATGGTTAATTATGGGCTTGTTTGAGCGAGTTGCAAATTGAGCAGTGAGGGGGCAGGTGAATGAGGTGTCACATGAGTGCAGGATGAGTGCAGGTGAGTAGTGTGACTGCAGGGTGAGGTACAGGGTGAACAACGCAAGTGCATTGTGATTGCAGAGTGATCACTGTGAGTGCAGGGTGAGAGGGTGAATGATGTGAGTGCATGGTGATCAGTGTGAGTGCATTGTGATCACTGTGAGTGCAGGGTGAGCGTGAAAGTGAAGTGCAAGAATGAGAAGTGAGTTCTCTGAATGCAGGGTGCATTCCCAGACACTTGAAGTAACTCAGCATATTATATGATATGACGATATAAGTTAAACTATTGCCATTATGACATTAATCAGGGATTGAGGGTGGAGGAAATAAATAATATGCTGATCCTGCAACACACTTCCAGTCCTATGGTTAGGATTGCCTGCTCATTAGTTTGATGTCCCAGACGGTACAAAAATAAGCAGTCACCTAAAGCTGTATATTTCAGCACTCATCTGTGCGTACTTGGAACAGCAAATATAAATAGAAAGCACTTTTAATTGTGTTCTAGGGCTGCCTCAATGATCCATGACTGATAATTAAAGGGAACAAAGACAGAAAAGTCACATTACGAATGAATGCATATGATTTTATTTACAATCCCATTTAGTGTCAAGAGGAGACCTTTGCAGGCTCTTTAAACATCAAATGGCTGGTATTTTCCTTCTTGCAACCCTACTTTATATTTCTTTTCATGAAATGTATTCTAACACACTACTGCAGTAAATGTAAAATACAAATGTAAGTAAAAGGCAGAGTTGGAACTAGAAAAAAAAACTAAGCCTCAGTAACCAGTTTACAAAAGGTATGTAAACATGCAAATGGTCTTTAACGACCTGTGAAAAACTCAGGCGTCCCGGGCTGTGCTGGAGATAAGACAGCGGAGCCCACAGCAGCTCGAGCTGAGACACACTACGGGGGAGGAGGGGGGCTGAATCCCTTGTTGTCCGATGGGTCTGGAAATGCGCGACCCCCTTTCCATCACTTCACGGCCCCCCTGGGGGTCGCACCCCACACTTTGAAGACCCCTGCCTTAGGGTGACCCTCAATGCTGCGGCCAGGGTTGTTACGGGCACAAATTCAACCACATCTGTCCGGACCTGCTAGCTCTGAAAGGGCTCCCCTATGGAGCTCGGATACAGCTGAAAATTGCATGCATGACCCACAAAGCCATCTACCTCAAGACCCCGATGTACCTCACTCAGAAACTGGAGCACTCATGTGGTTCAAGAGCCTCTAGAAGTGCCAGCACCCTATTACTCAAACCACAAACATTCAAGAAATAAAAGACCTATAATCGATCATTTTCAGGTATGGCGCTGTAGGAGAGTAGGATCTGCACTTATGTTGCCCCCACTTTTTTTCTGATGTTAACACTGGTTTCTGGCTATAGTCTGGTTGGGTCCCTGCTAATCAGGGCCCCAGTCTCTCTGTTCTCTCTAAACAACTTGGAGAGCATATTAGCTGCACTAGTGATTGGATACTGTGGTACCTTATGAGCCCCTAGTATATGGTACCTTAGGTACCAAGGGCGTAAGTACTTCACAGGCCTACCAGGGGCTGAAGCATGTATTATGCCACCCCTGGGAAGCAGACTAAATCTGACACCACAGGCCTGCTACTGCAGCCTGGGTGAAGTAGTGTTAGCAGTCCTCACTGAGGTATAGGTTCCCTATGTCTCACCTTACACACACATTTAAACCTATCAGTCACCCCTAAGGCAGGCCCTGTCAATCCTGAGGGCAGGGTGCTTGGTTTACAATGTAAGGGGGTGTCTCTGCATGAGCAGGGCCCCTCTGCAGCTGGCAGAGTCTATTCTCTGTGGCTGTTTGTGGATGCGGTTAAACCATATACTCTTAAATGCATTATAACCTAGCGGTAAATGCTAACTTTCGGATGGCTGCATCAAAACATGTCGTGTTTGGTGTCAAACACCTTGGAATCATACCCCCACACCAGTAACTGGTGTGGGAGTATGATCCCACCCTTCTAGAGGGATAGACATGTACCTACTGTGGAAACACGGTAGAAATCTGAAAGAGCCTGGCATCACAAAATGGATGCCACCAGCACAGACAATGGGCTGCCCTCCTGCCGCTGACTGAAACTCGCAGTGGAGGAGGCCCAACAATAGGCATCCTGTCACAGGGAGGTGTCACCACCTTCCATACAGGATTTAGTGTATTGGGGCTGGGTGGGTGCACTCCTAGAGTGCTTTGAAGTCCTGCACTGGGGGAGGAGTAGGCTCCTCTGTGCATATGCCAGCTCAAACCGGTTCAGGGGCTACCTGCCCTTGCTCTGGCGTGAAACTTGACAAAGGGAAGTGGGTGTAACCACCCACTCCCCTGACCCTACCAGAGGAGTGATCATAGAGCTAGTCCCTCCATTTCCTTTAGTATAAGATAGGGAAACCTTGCCATTGCAAACTAGATATCCCTGGACGACGCACTACAAGAAGAATCCTGGACCTTCGACGTTCCACTACCTTTGGAAGACTGAAGAATCTCCCTTGGAGTCAAGGAGTGACTCCCCTGCTTGGCAGGCACCAAAACCTTGAATCAACGGTCGCAAACTTTCCCGCTCCCGCCAGAGTCCGAAGTCCCTGCAGCCCCGGAAGTAGATTTCCTGACTTCTCGATGGCCATTGTGAGTCTCCAGCAAAGCTGAGGCGAGTGGACCCCAAGAGTGACGAGGAACAGCAATATCTGGGTACCGTGCACTATTGTCGATTGCAACCCCTTCACGACATTCTACGAACTTGTGCATTGGACCACGTGTGGTCCAAGCCTCCAGCAGGATTTCCACCAAAGATCAGTGGCCTACCTCATCCCGAGTGACCGTGGGCTCCTGTAAAGTGAATCCTCACGTGGCGTCTTCGTGATCCCTTGCCCGTTGGCTTGTGGGTCCCCTGAAGACTTTCTCTTCAAACCAAAGGGCTCCCCTGGTTGCTCCAGGCCTGCCCTGACTTACCTTCACTGGGTGAGTCCCTCAAACCTTGCTGGTCTGCACTGCTGACTTTCTTCCCATTCCATGAGACTTGCTGTCGCCAAGGCTTGTTGGCTCCAATCTGGTTGCCGACCCCTCAATAAGCTGCAGACTTCGTGGGAGACTCTAAATCCAGCTCCTGGTCATCGTCGATGCCTCCTGGATCTCGTGGCTGAAGAGTTAAGACACCCGTGAATCACCTGAAATCACCAGACTACCGTGGGCATCCATCTTCCTGGCCCCGGGTCACTGGCAAGTGCCTTTGAACACTGTCCCTTCTGCTTTCAGGTCTTCCTTCTTCAGAATCCATCCTTGGATTCCACCGGACACTTCTTCAGTCGCCGCAAGCAGCAAATCTTCTTCGGCTTCCATTGAAAACGGCGCCGCGACCCGACACCAAAAGACACCTATGCACCCGGCTTCCCTGGGTGAGGCAACTCGTGCACTCCGGTGCTCCTGTGTGTGTTGGCCCTCGAAGTACTAACCTTGTAAGTGGCTTGCTCGTAGACTCTGCTGAAGTACCCTAAAACTTTAAAAATCCAACCGCGACTTGCTCCATTGAAATCAATAGGGAACCCGCGGCTGTGTTCTCACACTGCACGCGTCTCTCGTGGGTCCTTTACTTACCTGCCTTGGGCGGATTAGTGAGGCTACAGCGATTCTAAAGGCCCTAGGCCTTGTCCCCTTGCAAGTCGACATTCATACACCTCTTTTTTAGTATATGGTCTGGTACGCCCCTAGGGCCCCAGCCATATAAGTGCTTAATTTGTTGTCAAACGTTGATTTGTGCATATGTTCCTGACTCCTAATCTTTTAAAGAGATTAGTAGAGTGTGTCTAGAAATAAAAACATATATATTTTATATATATACCTGTGTGGTGTCCTTTCATTTGGTAATTCAAGAGATTATAAGGTAAAACAAGCTGCTTTACATTCCTCTGAGACTTAGCCTGAAGACTGCTCTCCACAGCTACCACTAGGATAGCTTTCTTTAAAAGGTTGTCTTAAACTTTAGAGTCTAAAACATAAAAGTCGAATTGGACTGGTGTAAGGTGGCCATTAAAACTAGTGACCAGCATATGCCAGGCCAACTTCTCACAGGTGCCAAGGACCTGGAACTCCCTTCCCCCCCGAAGTCAGGGTGATCCCTTCCTCTGCCCTCTTCAAATCAGAAGTTAAAGAGCTCTTGATGAAGAAATAGCTGCCTCAGTCTCCCTTCCCCACTTGACTCCCGGGCCTTTTGACGCTGGTCTGTGCCCTAGATGCTAGGTTCTTGAGAATGTTGGACATTCTAAATATATGTACCTGTTGATATGCTGATTATTTGTGTTTCCATGTACTTTTCCTACGGCATAATCCGTAAAGCGCTCTGATACACTCTGTGGTCATGTTGGCGCTATATAAAACTTTCAAAATAAATAAATAAATACCAGCACACATAAAACTCGTAAGTCACCCCTCTCGCAGGCCTTATCAATCCTGAATGCAGGGTGCACTGTTTTTGTGTGAGAGGGTGCTCCTGCATGAGCCGGGCCCCTCTGCAGCCTTCGGAACCAATTCTCCCGAGCTATGCATGGTACCACCAGACATACAGGTTAAGTGGCATTATAACCAATCGGTAAATGCTAACTTTGTAACTACTGTTTAGAAACATGTTGTGTTTGGTGTCAAACACCTTGGGATCATACCTCCATGCCAGTAACTGGCGTGGGAGGTATGATTCCTCCCCTCAGAACCGAGGTTCGGGGAGTTTCTAAGTCTACCGGTACCAACTCTCTTTAGCCTTACAGCTCAAAATGGATGCTGCCAGCCACAGACACCGGGCTGCCCTCCTGCTGCTGATCAAAACTCGCAGAGGAGGAAGCCCAACAAAAGGTATCCTGTCACAGGGAGGTGTTACCACCTCCCAGACAGGAGTTTGTGTATTGGGTCTGAGTGGGGGCACTGTTCGTGCCAGAGAGACTGCACGTAGGCCACACTTGGTGTTCTCGTGCGTAGTCCAGTTCAAACCAGTTCTGGGAGCACCCTGCTCCCGCTCTGCCGTGAAACTGGACAAAGGACATGGGTGCAGCCGCCCCTCTGTCCTGACCCTCCCAGAGGAGGGTCCCTAGAATCTGTCCCTCCCTCTCCCATGGGTATAACATGGGATACCTGGCTACAGGACTTTGGATATTACCTGGACAAGATTCTGAAACTGAAGATTCTGAGGAAACCAGTAAGCTGATCGTCTGGACATCGCTGGACCTTGCTGGACCTCCCGTGGGCTCGACTTCGTCTTCCCTCACTGTCCTCGACTGCTCCAAGTCCGAAATCCACTCAGGCTCCGTTTAGGACCCCGTGGGACTTCAAGGACCTCCTCAGCATCTCCCTTGGAGTAAAGGAGTTATTCCCCTGCAGAAACAGGCATTGCAACGCAATTCTCCAGTCGCTGACCCTGAGCTCCTGTGGACTCCGACGATGTCAGCAGCACCAGAGGAGGGTCACAGAACGTCTCAAGGTTGTGCCTGCCATCTCACAAAGTTTCAGGGCACCAACTGTCGAGGGTACCGCGTAACCCGCACCTCGGTGCACTGCGTGTAATTGCAGCAGCCAAGGCTTGTTTACAGGCAACAAACTTGTGCTTCGGGCTAAGTGTAGTACTGACGCCAGTGCATCTTTTCCTTGAAGGAGTCCCGCATCCTTGCATTCTGTGCCGTGCCAGCTGGTCTCCTGTGAATCTGCCTGTGGTCCCATCACGACTCCTGTGCCTCCGGCCTGTGGGTCCACCTGAGGGTCAATCTTGATTTCCGTGGGCTCCCCTGGTTGCTCCAGGCTTGCCGTGACTCTCCTTGCTTTGGTGAGTCTCCTGGGCCGAACCGACACCGATATGCATCTTCCTGTTTGGTGCTGTCAAGGCTTGGTTGGTGCTCCAGCCGGACACCGACCCCTCACCACTCGACATCCAACGTGGGACAGCTCGCCTTCGGCTCCTGGTCATCCAAGATGTCTCTGGGTCCTCACAGCTGAAGAGACAAGATCATCGTCAACCATCCTGAAACACCCGACATGCGTGGGCATTCGTCTTCCGAGCCCCTGGTCACTCCTGAAGTGACCTAGACTCTGTCCCCTCTGCTTTCATGTTCTACACATCACGAATCCCGGCTTGAGTTCTTCCGGACACTCTTCACCTTCATGGCAGCAGTTCTTCTTCACGGCGCTCCATAGAAAACGACGGCGGTTTCCGATGCCATTTGACACCTATGCACTCGGCTCCTCTGGGTTAGGTAAAGTGGGTGCTTCTGTATCCATGGGTGGGTTGGCTCTAGAACCTCCTATGTTCCGAGGGAATTCCTCAAAGTCCTGCTAGAAGTGTCCTTTTTCTTTACAATTGCAACCGCGACTTTCCCTATTGAATTGCACCTAGTCCGCGGCAGTGTAGTCTCACTGCATCCGTTCTCCGTGGGGTCCCTAACTACTTACCTTGGGTGGTTCTTTGGGGTCCTAGCAATTCTACACCTCTCAGACTAGGTCTGAGTCAAAGTTGTGGTTCTTATTCCACTTTCTTAGTATATGGTTTGGTCTCCCCCTGGAGCCCACTGTGTATTGTGCTAGTTACGTTTGATTCTTTGCAACTGTATTATTTGAATTGTGTTCAACTGTGTTCTATCCTCGTGTCGAGGGTACTAGAGAGTGTTATTAATAAATACATATTTTTATAACGACTGTGTGGTTCCCTTTTCAGTCCACCAACACTATAAGATTGTCTCTGGTCAAACAAGGTGCTTTACATTCCTTCAAGACTTAGCCTGAAGGCTGCTCGCCACAGCTACCACTAGGATAGCTTTCAGTAAAGGTTGTCTTTAACCTATCATCAATAAGGGTTGTTTGGACTGGTGCAAGGTGCCCACTTTAATTAGTGGACAGCATATACGAGGATAACTTCTCACAATGCCCCACTCTCCCCACCTTCACTACACCATACCTTAGTTAGCTCAGACCTTACATTGGTCATCTACACTACTGCTCGTCGTTTACAAGGGAGATTAGATTCCTCTATTTATTGTTATTATGGACTCTTGTCTACTCCTCATGTAACCTTTGTTATCGCTGCTGGTCTAATTCTGTCCAGCGATTTACATATATATACCTTACTTATCTCCAAGGAGTATCATCAACATACCCTCATGTCTACTGTGCACGCCCTTTACGTATTGTCACTGTGTCTTTATCTACACCTAATACAGCTCACGTCATGGATTCTATGCCAATTCTATCAAGCCCTCTAATGCCTTCAGCTCAAGTCAGGATGTGACCTTAAAGCTAGAGCGGTCGACCTCGAAGTTGGGGAACCGGGTTCGAGTCTCGGCAACAACGCTCAACATCCTGTGATTCTGGGCAAATTACTTAATCTCCCTGTGCCTTAAACAAATGAATGAGTCCATCCGTAATGAAACTGGTGCTCATGTAAAGCGCTCTGACACCTGATATCTTCGGGTCGAGATCGAGCTATATTAAAAAAAGTCTACAAAATAATGTTTACAAAGTTGACGCAAACACTCCACAGAACCACGCCGTTGACGCGTCCCACTCCCGGGGAAGTCAGAGTCCGCCATGAGCCTTGCATCTCAATCCCACTGCACCAAGCACTCTGCAGGCTGCCCGGGGTCCACGGGAAGGAGACCCACTAAAAGTGCGGCCTATTTAGTGCCACAAGAGGCACAGGAGGCAGCCTCCCAGTGTTTGGGATCCTCTGTAGTGAAGGTAGCTGCATACATTGCTATGTTAGCATAAGCGCGTTAGCTTTTAGAAAGCCATCTTGCCACTTTTGCTGCTTTTGCACGCGACACTGCAGATACATGTTATTATTTGAGAACTGCTTACTCGCCTTTGCTTCCCATGAGAACTGTCTGTTGTTCACCTCCCTAGACGTGCGCTGCGACCTTGGTCTGAACATTGTGTGCAAAACACTTTGAGGAGCCAAACAAAGTATGTTTTTGAATCCAGGTTGATCGGCCCACTCTCTAGTCATAATATGCACACAGCTGCAAATACCTGAATGTCGAGAGCCTTTAATATTACAGTTTGCATGCGTTTGAAACACATTCTGAAGAAGAACATTTCCAGGCGCAGAGCAAAGCTGATCCTGTGATGTGATCCACATAAAGCTGATCGTTAAGGTATGGGGTTCCCCATTCAAGCCTAGAGACCTTCTACTAGTCTAATAATACTAGTTTACTAACGAAAGGAAGGTGGCTGTATTCCACTGTCATTTATACTATGATTTCTCCTTTCATATTCTATGGTATTGTAACAATGCTGATGGTTTTAATTATAATCATTTGTCTGCTTATGTTAGCCAAAGTACTGCATCTTAGGACACGTAGTTTATAAAATAAACCTTGTCAACTTTACCGTGTCTCTGATTACTTTATTGTGGATTGATATATGTATAATAGCGAACAGGTATTTCTGATTCCCACCATTTCTGAGAATACTCTAAGTCGCTTGTTCTGGGTTGTCTATACATTGGGACCTCCGAGATAATACGGATAACGAATGGGACACTGATGCTGGTCGGATAGGGGTTCTGGGTACTGAAGTGAGTTTTTGGTACACCACAATTCACTGAGGTCCTGGTTTCCTGTGCATAGTTCTGTGCATGAGCAGAATCCCTGCAACACCTCAGGGGTCCAGGTGTGGCACGTCACTTCCGGGGAGAGGGGGGGTGGGGGATGAGGTACATATACCTCTCCGCGCCCTCTGGGCGCCCTCTTTTCCCACTACCCTGACACCGTTTGGACGTGCCCCTTGGGAGCTGCCAGCAATTTTTGCACGGTGAGTGCATTTGTTCGGGTCCCCCCTCGCCCAGTTTCCCCAGCAGGATTGCACACAGGGCAGGGCGGCCCAGGCATACCTGCGAGCCGCCTTAAGGGGTGGCGGGTCTGGTCAGTTCCCTCGGGTTGTACACAGGAACTCCCCCGGGCCCTTCCCCCCCCATCTGCCCCCAGCTGATTCAGGGGGTCGGAATATGGCGGTGCCTGCTGTTGATCAGCGAACCTGCGCTCCCACTTAGGGGTAGTGTGTCAATTACCTCTCCCCACCCGGTGCGGGGGGGCAGTCGGGGCCTACTGGGCCCTGTCCGTGTGGTCTGGCCTACACAGCAGGCTACAGGGATGAGATAAGTCTGGTTGCGATTGTGAGAAGAAGGGGGTCACGCAACTCTGCCGGGCTTCCGCCTTGCTACCACTCCAGGACTGTTGCGGCATGTGGGGAGTTGCTTCTCTCCAGGGTCGCTGGTGGCGTCGGACGAGGCCGAGGTGCACACCCTTCGCTGAATGCTGCCAAGGCGGGGAGCAGACACCGAACGGGTTTAGGGCCTGTCCTGTGTGGGGTATGTAGGTTCGGGGGGTGATTCAGGTCTGGAGGCGTGGGAACAGGCCCTGGGTTGCGGTCTCCCAGGCGCGTTGCGGCCTCCTCGCCTTAAGTGCCTGACTCCCCAGGCTGGTTCACGCACCCGCTGCTGTGGACATCCAAGTACTGTACTGGGCCCTAAGTACTTACGTTGCCCCTTCTGCGGGGGACTGATCGAAGCCTCGCCCCTCAACCTCGGAAGTTTTCGAGGGCTCCTGCTGTGGCCCTCCCCTCCTCCCACGCATGCGGGCACGAAGCGGCATATTGTCGGCCCGGGACGGAGGCAGGGGCCTTAAATGTTAAGGGAGCGAGTGCATCAGGGCGCTTGCCCACCTTCCCAGGCTGGGACGGGGGTCCGGAGCTGGCGGGTCAGGTTCAGACACAGGCCACAAGTGCCGGTTGGGAAGACGGCCGCGAGGTTAGACAAGCATGCACAGAACTTATTTGTTGGGATTGGGCATGGCGTCGAGAGTAGCAATCCAGGGCAGTCGATGACTTGCATTATATGCTACGTAACGGGCCCCTTAGGAAGCAGGCGGTGTTGCAGTGATTCACATACTCTGACTTGCTTCTGAAGTTCATATTCCTTGGAGAGCATGTGCCCTAGTGGGCAGAGCTGCTCACTCAAGAGCTGGGCATCCCAGTTCGAGTCCCTGCAGCGCCACGCAAAATCACGTACTGCTACTGTCCGATACCCAATCCCGGGGGCTGCCTGAGTGCTGGTAATCTGGGGGCAGACTGCGCTCCCCGGCCTGCGAAGGCTCCAGTTTAAGCCAAGGCCATTTGTGTGGAACGGTGGGCTGCGGCGGTGCTGGGAATGTTGGGAGCTATGGGAGGCAGGATGGGCCTGGGCGCAGCACCACAGTGATGTTATTAGACTTCGAGGGCATTGACTCGCCCAACCCCTGCCGTCCGGTGTGCATTACTGGCCATCTTTGCAAAGGCACACGGCGGGGACATTGCCTACGGTACCTCCGCCCTGGACAGTCAAGTTTCTTTTGTGGCAGGATGCTGGTGCTGCAGCTCAGCATACTGCGCGCCCCTCTAGGAAGTGCATCCAGCTAGGCCTGGAGCCTTGAGCGTGGCGCTTCTGGGGGCAGCGTGGGTGCAACATTAGTAAGGAGGCAAGGGGATGGCCATCATCAGTTCTGGTTCAATTAACAGGCGCGGGGGGTCTGTGCTAATGCTTGCTGGTTTTCCCTTCCACACTTATTGGTGACTGTGTGGTAAATAATTTAATTACCGGTACTATTTTTGATGCGGAAAATTATTAAGAATAACTCAGTAAAATAAGAGGCAGAATCCGTGGTATTAGAGGTTCGGAACGGGCTTTATTCCTTATACAATTCGAATTGTAGGCATCAGATTCCATCACCACGGAGGTTCAGGAAGTGAAGGGCAATGGCAAAGGCAATGGCAATACATTATTGACAAGTAATCATTTTTATAGAAAAGGCATTACAGTGAAACAGATGCAGGAGGCGTAACAGCTGATAAAATAGATAAGGACATACATGCGTAACTAAAATAGGCGTAACTAGGCGTAACTAGAAAACGTCATTATTCATGATATCATAAATGGGTGGATCCATGAAAGAATTTCGCAATGTCAGCAGAAATACTTGGCAGAGATGCGCGTGCAGCAGCATGACGTGTGATTGACGTGCAACTAGGGGGTGAAGGGGACTTGACATTTAGCTCTACATGTGGAGACAAAAGTCTGGGGGGTCAAGTCAACCTAATCCCAAATCATATCTAACATCCTATGTTTAAAGAACTATGTTATCCAAAAGGAAAGGTCTCTCGAACAAAATCTATTCTATACTGACTGTGAGTGCGTGTACAAGCGTCTAAGTGTCTACATGAGATGCGAGGGGCAGAAATCTTCCACAGTAACAGGGCCATGAATTACTTGCATGAAGACAGAGAAGCCGGGCCCTTAGCTCGGTAGCTGGAAGGATGTTTACTTAAACTACTAGACAGGAATGCATTGGATGAGGAGCGGAGCAGATAGTCTTGAAGGTGAAATACAGTTTTTGGCAGGCAGACAGGCCGAGTCAGGCACCGTTAGCCGCGCAGGGAGTAGGACAAAGTTCATGGATACAGATGCGAGCTCAGACTGGAGCTGTCAGAGGTAGAAAGCAGGGAAAGGCTTGATGGCAGCATTCAGGGCCTACTCGCCTGAACTGCAAAATGGAGTAGATGAACCATATAAAGTCGGTGGCCTTTCATACTTAGGAATGGAATATCCGGCCCATTCATGGCGGATCTGAAAGAGGACATGTTGACGGTGGACGCACATGTGTTTGCGTCTTCATAACTGGAACTGGAGGGAACATACATGTACTTGTAACATATACATGGAGCCGTTGGGGTCTAAGATAGGGGACATAACTGATCACAAAAATCCATATTTCCACATTCCCTCCTTGTCCCCTACTGACCCTTAGGAGATATCAATCTTCATCAATCCATCGATCTGTTCATATAGCATCATTTGTTCTTCTTTCTTCTTCCGGGATCTTGAGCGAAAACTTTGATGTGGAATACACGATGTGGCGCACAGACCACAAATCGCTGGTCCACATTGTAGGCATAAGCAGCAACTGAATAGTATGAGAAAGCCAATACCTAGGAAGGATAGGACCCTCCATCCCCAGGCTGACAATACACTCCAAAACCAACCGGACCAAGTCCAGGTGCCTGGATTCTGGTGTATCTGGTTTACAATCTTATGAAGGCGGGTTATAGCTTTATATACAGATGGCGAATTTTCTGGGATGAATACGCAGCAACTTGATCCGATGACCCTACAAGCTCCGCCCCTATCGGCCAGGATGACGTCAAGGACAAGACGATTTTGAAGAACAACAATCCGCATCGCAGACTGCTCCTCTGTTAAGTTGCCTAAGGCGGAAATAGTTTCATTTACTACGGCTTCAAGGGTCCTAGTCAATCTACGTATCAGCTTACTATTGGTGACTGTACCTATATAGGGAAAGAGACCTTTATTGAAGTCTGTATATTTTTCCCATGCCGTCTCAGTGTAATCGACAATTGGGAGATCTCTCCGTTCTCTATTGTGTACTAAATGAGTATTTCTGTGATAATCAGGAGGGGCTAGGAAAACAGGTGGCAGAAGGAATGCGATGTAACAGGTACCATCCCAATCTAGAGGCAGACGTATATATGCGGTCTGACCACATACGAAGTAGGAATGGCGGGAACCTCTAAATGTAGACTTGCCTTGATCACTGAATTCTATCACAGTGGTGCATTTACTATGGCCCATATGTATTGAACCATTTTTTCTTACACACAATTCACCTTTAACTGGAAATACTGACATAGCGGGCAAAATTGGTGCAGCTTCGGATTCAACATTTAGGATCATAAGATTAAGCGTAAAATTCCCTAATCCATATACTTCATTTTCGAGAGCAGTTCCTGTTCTTTTGGGAAGTCCCTCCTTGTTAGGGTAGCAGACCTTGAGTAAAACTAGGTTCAGGTTTCCCCATACCCAATTGTCTTGATAAACTACTGAGTTTGAATCTAAGGAATTAATTAAACTAAACCATGCTCCACTGGAGCCATTGTGTGTGAACGGATATGGAAAGAGAGGCAGAATTCCCTTATAGTTCTGATAGGGAGGGAGTCGGCCACATATCCAACAATTGGTAGCATTGCTTGTCTGATGGGAATGATGTAACATACTAATGAAAGTGTTATTGCGCAGCGCAAATCTATAGGACAACTCATGCGGGGGTAATTCACTAAAGGAATGTTCAGCAGTAACATTGTAAGCATGTTTAGAAATAGGATAATATATGTGCAACAGTATACTTGTAGCGATGATCAGAAGACTTAAGAAAAACAAAATTAATAATGTCACTGTGCAATGACTACGCAGTGATTTACAGTACGCATGCTTTTTCAACTGCATCTTTCGATTTCTTTCTCTATTCAGGTCTAGGGGATTGTACTGCTCGATTTTCCCGGCCTTCCGGTGTTGCAGGGCAATCCATATGACTTCAGTCTCTTTCCATCCGAGTCTAAGGACTGGAGTAGTGAGTAGGGCCTATCTATTAGACACTTGTGACACCATCCCGTGCTCCTACCCTTAGCTCAGGGCCTACACACATAGCCTAGGGGATAGATTCGTTAGCCTTGAGGATAATTTGCCCTATAGTGAGGTTGTTTCATGGAGCTGTGTTGAATTCAGGCCTGGTAGGCCTCAAACGGGAGAGACTCCATCTTTCTTTCTGCTCCGGCAGCCCGGGACCTTTCCAGAGGGAGGGGGATGTTTTAGTTATGAGGTGTTATTCGCTCGGAGAGAACCGGTTCAGGCCGGCCCTTATCGAAGGATTGTATTTTTCTTCATGCCGAAGACACTACATCAGGCCGGCCGGCTGGGAAAGTGTCCTTGGTACGGGGAGGTACAGGAATTTGGTGGGCGGCAGGTTTCGAGCTGGAAATTTCCATGAGGGAATGCACTTCTATATTAGTGAAAGTCTGAGTGAGATAAGGGCACTTGCTTCTAGACCATAGGCGGCATCTGGCCGTTAGCAGAAGAGCTATTACTTATTCCAGGGAAGACTGATGACGAACTTGAATCCAAAGAGGAGAGAGTAGCCGATAAGGACGAGGTTCCAGTGACTCGGAGAGGGAGAAGGGAGCAGACCCACAACTGCAGAGGGGTGACTTCCAGGCTAAGCCGAGGCATAGACGAGAAGGGAACCTAGATGACCATTGAGTACAGGCGACATACCCTCAAGGTGAAGTCGATCCCTTTTTCTTTGAAGTGTATAACTTAATCTTTTACTTTCCTTGCAGGTTATATATGTATGATGTGTTCCGTAAATGTGCATGTGGCATTTAAATAAAGTATTTAGCTTGTTGTAAGTTAGCATGTGTTATGTGTCTTTACGTAGAAGGATAGCCTAGCCTCTCTGTCAGAGCTAATGCGACATGAACCGGGGTTAATCCGGGTCAGGTAAGTGATAACTGGATGAGGAGGAAATGAGCCTCTCAAACTGGAGAACAGGTTGTGCTCCGCTAATGGTCTTTGTGTGATCTGATATATAGTCCCAATTCCCCTGTCGTGTATTAATAGGATGAGCTCGTGCTAAGGCTGCCGTGTAGGTAGGAGATTCTGGGTCTGACTGAGGCCGCGAGATCGTGTGTGTGTCGCTGCCGAATGGGTAGGAGATTCTGGACCTGACTGAGGTCGCGAGACTTTGTGTGTTGCTACCGGATGGGTAGGAGATTCTGGGTCTGACTGAGGCCGCGAGATCGTGTGTGTCGCTGCCGAATGGGTAGGAGATTCTGGACCTGACTGAGGTCGCGAGACTTTGTGTGTTGCTGCCGAATGGGTAGGAGATTCTGGACCTGACTGAGGTCGCGAGACTTTGTGTGTTGCTACCGGATGGGTAGGAGATTCTGGGTCTGACTGAGGCCGCGAGATCGTGTGTGTGTCGCTGCCGAATGGGTAGGAGATTCTGGACCTGACTGAGGTCGCAAGACTTTGTGTGTCGCTGCCGAATGGGTAGGAGATTCTGGACCTGACTGAGGTCGCGAGATCGTGTGTGTGTCGCTGCCGAATGGGTAGGAGATTCTGGACCTGACTGAGGTCGCGAGATCGTGTGTGTGTCGCTGCCGAATGGGTAGGAGATTCTGGACCTGACTGAGGTCGCGAGATCGTGTGTGTGTCGCTGCCGAATGGGTAGGAGATTCTGGGTCTGCCTAAGGCTGCGAGACTGTGGTTGCTGAGATTGCGAGGCTGTGAGGTCTTGATATATATATATATAATAGGAATTCCCTGTCCTTAGGTGGTACGTATATATGTGGTTATTTGGGTGTAAAAAGACCCTAGGGAGGGGGTAACGTTCTGTTTTGGGTCAGAAGGGCTCTGTAGAGCGGGTTCCATCCGATCCGAAAACCCAAGCAGAACATTTGGCGTCACGAACTGTTTACGTAGCCTGTGTGCGTTGTGCTTGTCTTGTGTTTGCTTTTGGCGTGTGCGTGGTTTTCTTTTTTGTGTGTTTGCGTGTATACTTTTTCTCTTTCTTTCTTTTCTCTGTGTTTCTTTTTCTTTCTTTTTCGCGATGTTTTCTAGGAAATCTAAATCTACTCTTAAATTGTCCGTTGATATTCCCGGATGGGATTCAACGCCTTATGGTGCCTTGGCCCGAGAGTGGGCTGACTCTACTGGTTTGAGTGAAAATTGGAACTCTTCTTTGGAGTCGGCGGAACCGGCGGACGTGATTACTTGTTTACAGACGGCACCTGTCTTGAAGGGTGAGGAAGTTCCCGCTTTGGGGCGCAGAGGTTGGGTTGTTCTATCTGCGTATCGGATTTTGCATGAGAGGTTGCTGAAATTGCAGATCTCTCTTAAGGATGCGGAATCGCACTTTGTTGAGGTTCAGAATTCCAATACTTTATTGCGCTGTCAAAACAAGTTGCTTTCCGACAAACTTGACACTTACCAAACGGTTGCTGAAAGGGCGGCTGTGCGGATTGCTCGTTACAAGTACAAGAACAGGCGTGGTCGGGTTTCGTCGCGTAAGGTGCGCCTGGCCGTGGCGAAGGCTGGACTGGATTGGAATCCTGATGAATGGGATGGTAATATCTGGGACTCGACTACGTCTTGTTCCTCGGGTGAGGAATGTGCTATGCATGAGTTTTCTCGTTCCCGTCATGGAAGTAAGTCTACTTCTCGCACCTCTGATGGTGCACCCCGTGATTGCGCTCGTTCTTCGGGCGGGATCGATACTTCTTACACTGATTGTCCCTCTACTAGTACTGCTCGGGCTCCTTGTGATGCTCGTCCCGTGGTTTCTGCGCATCCGGTTTTTCGTCGGAAGTTGCAGCAGTCTCCCAATGCTCCGCAGGGTGTTTCTTTGGACTGTTTGGAAGATTTTACCCAACAAGAAATTAGTGATATTTTGCAGCGCTTTCGGCAGCGGACTGGTGAGGCTTTGCTCACATGGATGGTGCGCCTTTATGAACTAGGCGCTGCTGGTATTATGTTGGACACTGGCGATTGTTTGAAGTTTTGTTCTTTGAGTTTGGATTCTACTGTACAAGATCATTTTCGTAACTATAATGGTGGTGGTCAGATTTCTTTGCTCCAATTGGCGACTGAGGGTTGTAATTTGAAGTATCCTACTGAATCTGACTGGCCTGTCAATGACAAGCCGTGGTATACCTTGCGTGATGCTGCGCAACGTCTTAAGGAGGAAGTGATGAAAACGGCTATTTTTCTGGGCCCTGCTGACAGATTGCTTGATGGGATGTTGACTTCTTCTGTGCGGAATCGTATCATTCGCTCTTCTCCTGTTGCCTACAAGCAGGTCATGATGACTTTGTTGATTAACCAGACTGGTAATGTTCTATCTACGGTGTTGGAATCGGTACGCCAACTCGGTGAGTTGGGTGAGTGGTTTAAACCTGAACGTCAGTCCCGGCCTGACACTCGTACTCCTGGTGAATATAAATTTACTAGACGTGATATCTTTACTGGTCTTTTGGCTGATGGTGTGCGTCGGGAGGACATTGATGGTGAGACTACTGCTCGTTTGTGGGAGATGTTTCGCAAACGGGGCTTAGATCGGAAGGAGGGTGCCCGGCGTGTTCGAACGACTGAGTGTGATCGTGGTTGTTCTGATGATAGCGGTGATGATGATCGCCGTCGGCGCTCTGATCGTCGTGATGATCGGCGTTCTGTACGTGATCTGTCCCCCCGTCGTGAGCGGGACAGGGAGAGAGAGGGGGAAAAGGAAAGGGGGAGAAATGATCATGCTTACAGCGGACGTAGAGATGATAGGGATCAATCCCCTGAGCTGAGAAGGAGGGAGGATAGATATAGTTTGGCCGATCGAAACTCGCAGTGCAATGCAGAGGACAGGAATCCATTTCGTAATAGAGATGGATATGAACAGGAAGTACCGATACCTAAAAAACGTGAGAGTCTTTATCCTGATTTGTCCTGGTACACAGAATGCAGTAAGAATGACTAGGAAATAGGTCAAGCTCCGGTACACAGATGGGCTCACAGAGATAATAGACCCTATGTAGATATTGATATTTATTGGAGACATCGTAATATCCAAAGGGCCCGAGCATTAGATGATACAGGAGCGGAGGCCACTCTTATTCAAGGAAAATCAAAGAAATTTACAGGGCAGCCTTTTACTATTACCGGATTAGGAGGAAAAGAAACCCCCGCAGTTCAAACTTTGCTTGAAATGAGAATAGGTAGAATCCCTAGAAAGGAATATTCTGTATTAGTGGTGCCACTTCTAGAATTCATAATTGGAATCGATATTTTGAAGGGAATGACGTTGCATCTCGATGATGGGTGTTACCAATTTGGAACGACGCATTATATCTCGTCCAGACCTATACGGGTTGGTCGTTTAAGGATGCCCCCCATACAAGTTCCCCAGGCGACCAAAGTGGTTTGTCAGAAGCAGTATCGTATTCCGGGTGGCCATGCAGAGATTAGTACCACCATTCAGGAGTTGGTTGATGCAGGCGTTATAACTCCAATTACTTCCGCTTGGAATAATCCTGTTTGGCCGGTGCGTAAAAGTGATAACTCTTGGCGCATGACTGTTGATTATCGAGAATTGAACAAACACACGCCCTCTTTGACGGCTGCAGTACCGGATGTTCTTACCCTGATTGAAAGAATCCAAACACATCCAGGTACATGGTATGCGTCCGTCGATATTGCTAATGCTTTCTTTTCTATTCCACTTGCCCCTGAGTGTCAGGAACAGTTCAGTTTTACGTGGAACGGGCGTCAGATGACGTTCAGAAGTCTTCCTCAGGGCTATGTGCATAGCCCTACGATCTGTCACCGGCTGGTGGCAGAACACTTGACTGAGGTACCAGTTCATCCCAAAATTCAGATATGTCATTATATTGATGATGTTTTGATCCAAGGCGAAACACAAGAGGATGTTCAGACACAATTAGATAGAGTCATTGAGTGTCTGCGTGGGAAAGGTTGGGAGATCAATCCGGACAAATTACAAGGTCCGTCCCAAGCTGTAAAATTTTTAGGTATTAATTGGCATGAGGGACACCGCGAGGTGATCCCTCAAGTTAAACAGAAGATTCTTGATTTTTCGGTTCCGAGGAATAGGAAGGAAGCCCAAAGCTTCATTGGTTTATTTGGTTTTTGGCGCCAGCATATTCCTCATTTGAGTCAAATATTGGCCCCGTTGTACCGTGTTACACGTAAAAAGAATGCATTTGAATGGGGTAAGCAACAACAAGATGCATTTAGTCTAGCGAAAGAGGCGATTCAACATGCTATGGATCTTTGGCCTGTACGTGATGGTGATGTGGATTTGAATGTGTCTGTGCAAGGCCCTTATGCAAACTGGAGTCTGTGGCAGAAACAAGGCAGGTGCAAAGTACCATTAGGGTTTTGGACCAAAAAGCTACCTGATGCTGGTGAGCGTTATACACCCTTTGAGAAACAGCTACTTGCTTGTTATTGGGCTTTGGTGGATACCGAGCAATTAACATTGGGACATGACATATTCTTGCGTCCTGAAATTCCTATTATGCAGTGGGTTTTGAGTTCACCAAAAACTCATCGAATTGGGCATGCTCAGGAGGCGAGTGTGATTAAATGGAAATGGTACATACAAGACAGGGCACGTGTGGGTCCGAAAGGAGTTGCGTCTTTACATGAGCAAGTGGCGCAAGCACCATCGACTGAGAGTGAGTGTTCTGTACCTTTAGAACAGGTGAGCAGTCTATATATCGACTTTTTAATATCGAGGGACATAAATATCGAGTCAAAAATATCGAATGTCCAAAATATCGAAATAGCTAATATCGATGTGAAAAATATCGTTTTTTTTTTTTTACTTATATGTCGATGTAAGTAATATCGTTCGTAATAATATCGACATGTGAAAATATCGTTATTGTGTAATATGAGAAATATTTATATTGTTTTAGGGGCGGGATGTTGGGTTATAGGGGATAAGGGTGGGGAGTGTTTTAAAAAAGTTAATTTATTTTTGTAATATATTGTAAAATTTAATTATTAAATTTAATTTAAAATGTGAAATGTATATTTAATTTTAGGAGCGGGATGTTGGTTTATAGGGGATAAGGGTGGGAAGTGTTTTAATTTTTTTATATATTTGTAAATTTTTTAAAATAATTTTCTAGAAATTCTAAATTAAATTTAGATTTTTATAAAAAAATTTAGGAGCGGGATGTTGGTTTATAGGGGATAAGGGTGGGAAGTGTATTAAAAATGTTTATATATTGTTAGAATTTTTTTGAAATTTATTTAGAAATTGTAAATTTAATTTAGAATTTTAGAAATCATTTTAGGAGCGGGATGTTGGTTTATAGGGGATAAGGGTGGGAAGTGTTTTAAAAATGTTTATATATTATTTAATTAAAAAAAAATAAAAAATTTGAAATTATAATTTAAAATTTGCATTTTAAATAAAATTTTAGGAGCGGGATGTTGGTTTATAGGGGATAAGGGTGGGAAGTGTTTTAAAAATGTTTATATATTATTTAATAAAAAAAAAAAAAAAATTGAAATTGTAATTTAAAATTTGCATTTTAAATAAAATTTTAGGAGCGGGATGTTGGTTTATAGGGGATAAGGGTGGGAAGTTTTTTAAAAATTTGTATATATTATTTAATTTAAAAAAAAAAAAAAATTTAGAAATTGTAAATAAAAATTTGCATTTTAAATAAAATTTTAGGAGCGGGATGTTGGTTTATAGGGGATAAGGGTGGGAAGTGTTTTAAAGATGTTTATATATTATTTAATTTTAAAATAAAAAAAAATTTAGAAATTGTAAATTAAAATTTGCATTTTAAATAAAATTTTAGGAGCGGGATGTTGGTTTATAGGGGATAAGGGTGGGAAGTTTATAAATATTTGTTAATTTTTTATTAAAAATATTTATAAATAGGAAATAAATTTTCGATTTTTACAAATATATTTCGGAGTGGGATGTTGGTTGATAGGGGATAAGGGTGGGAAGTGTTGTAAAAATGTTTATATATCTGTTAATTTTTTAACAAATTAATTTAGAATTTTTTTTTTTTTTTTAGAATGTTACAAATAATTCTAGGAGCGGAATGTTGGGTTATAGGGGATAAGGGTGGGAAGTTAATTTAACATGTTTATATATTGTTACTTTAAAAAATATTAATATTTAGAAAATGTAAATTTATTTTTAAATTTAACTAATCCCATAATTTAATATAGATTTCAGTCAGAGTATTAAATTAATTAAGTTCACTGTCCAGCACTTATTTTAATTTAATATAGAATGGAGTGGGAATAGTAAATTAATTTAGTTCAGTGTCCAGCACCTACCCTAATTTAATATAGGTTGGAGTGAGAATAGTAAATTAATTAAGTTCATTGTCCAGCACTTATCTTAATTAAATATAGAGTGGAGTGGGAATATTAAATTAATTAAGTTCATTGTCCAGCACTTACTGTAATTTAATATAGTTTGGATTGAGAATAGTAAATTAATAAGTTCAGTGTCCAGCACTTATCTTAATTAAATATAGATTGGAGTGAGAATAGTAAATTAATTAAGTTCAGTGTCCAGCACTTATTTTAATTTAATATAGACTGGAGTGGGAATAGTAAATTAATTTAGTTCAGTGTCCAGCACCTACCCTAATTTAATATAGGTTGGAGTGAGAATAGTAAATTAATTAAGTTCAGTGTCCAGCACTTATCTTAATTAAATATAGAGTGGAGTGGGAATAGTAAATTAATTTAGTTCATTGTCCAGCACCTACTGTAATTTAATATAGTTTGGAGTGAGAATAGTAAATTAATTAAGTTCAGTGTCCAGCACTTATCTTAATTAAATATAGATTGGAGTGGGAATAGTAAATTAATAAAGTTCAGTGTCCAGCACTTATTTTAATTTAATATAGACTGGAGTGGGAATAGTAAATTAATTTAGTTCAGTGTCCAGCACCTACCCTAATTTAATATAGGTTGGAGTGAGAATAGTAAATTAATTAAGTTCAGTGTCCAGCACTTATCTTAATTAAATATAGAGTGGAGTGGGAATAGTAAATTAATTTAGTTCATTGTCCAGCACCTACTGTAATTTAATATAGTTTGGAGTGAGAATAGTAAATTAATTAAGTTCAGTGTCCAGCACTTATCTTAATTAAATATAGATTGGAGTGGGAATAGTAAATGAATTCAGTTCAGTGTCCAGCACATACTCTAATTAAATATAGGTTGGAGTGAGAATAGTAAATTAATTAAGTTCAGTGTCCAGCACTTATTTTAATTTAATATAGACTGGAGTGGGAATAGTAAATTAATTTAGTTCAGTGTCCAGCACCTACCCTAATTTAATATAGGTTGGAGTGAGAATAGTAAATTAATTAAGTTCAGTGTCCAGCACTTATCTTAATTAAATATAGAGTGGAGTGGGAATTGTAAATTAATTAAGTTCATTGTCCAGCACCTACTGTAATTTAATATAGTTTGGAGTGAGAATAGTAAATTCATTAAGTTCAGTGTCCAGCACTTATCTTAATTAAATATAGATTGGAGTGGGAATAGTAAATGAATTCAGTTCAGTGTCCAGCACATACTCTAATTAAATATAGGTTGGAGTGAGAATAGTAAATTAATTAAGTTCAGTGTCCAGCACTTATTTTAATTTAATATAGACTGGAGGGGGAATAGTAAATTAATTTAGTTCAGTGTCCAGCACCTACCCTAATTTAATATAGGTTGGAGTGAGAATAGTAAATTAATTAAGTTCAGTGTCCAGCACTTATCTTAATTAAATATAGAGTGGAGTGGGAATAGTAAATTAATTAAGTTCATTGTCCAGCACCTACTGTAATTTAATATAGTTTGGAGTGAGAATAGTAAATTAATTAAGTTCAGTGTCCAGCACTTATCTTAATTAAATATAGGTTGGAGTGGGAATAGTAAATGAATTCAGTTCAGTGTCCAGCACATACTCTAATTAAATATAGGTTGGAGTGAGAATAGTAAATTAATTAAGTTCAGTGTCCAGCACTTATTTTAATTTAATATAGACTGGAGTGGGAATAGTAAATTAATTTAGTTCAGTGTCCAGCACCTACCCTAATTTAATATAGGTTGGAGTGAGAATAGTAAATTAATTAAGTTCAGTGTCCAGCACTTATCTTAATTAAATATAGAGTGGAGTGGGAATAGTAAATTAATTTAGTTCAGTGTCCAGCACCTACCCTAATTAAATATAGGTTGGAGTGAGAATAGTAAATTAATTAAGTTCAGTGTCCAGCACTTATCTTAATTAAATATAGAGTGGAGTGGGAATAGTAAATTAATTTAGTTCAGTGTCCAGCACCTACCCTAATTAAATATAGGTTGGAGTGAGAATAGTAAATTAATTAAGTTCTGTATGTAGTGGGAGTAGTATGTTAATTAAGTTTGGTAAATAGCAAATATTAGAATTAATTATAGAGTTGAATAAGAATAGTTAAATTTATTGGATTTAATTGACAAAAAATCTGTAGATTTTAGTTTGGGTTGGATAAAACATAGAAGTTATATCAGAATGCAAATTCCAAATTATTTTTAAATTAAATAGTAGATAGGAAAATAATATTTATTTTATAGTTGTTGGAATGTATATTCATTCGAGAGAAAATTTTGTTTATTATTACGCATATTTTAATAATTACATCATTGCAATAAACATGTCTGATATATACCATACGAACTGTCTAAAGCTATCGACCTATTACCTAGATTGAACTCTGGGTCCTGCCGATTTCGTCATACTACCCCCCGTTTTGACGTGTAAATATTTCTTATTGTTGAAACTCGCCTTGAAAATCCCATGTTTGTCCGAAATGCATTGGCTGCGGATCTGGTCTCACTAAATCTTGGAATAAAGGAATTCAAGGAAATACTCAACTACTGTGTGGATTCGAAACACAAAAGTTTATTTTGACATTAATTTACATTTCTTCCAATATGTTGCCTCTCATACTTGTGGATAATTGTTGTCTTGGTGGTCATTTGAGCAGCTGACCATTTGAGGTGGGCAATATTATCGTTACTGATAAAGTGAGAAGTCCAGGCTGAGCATTCACCTAAAACCGTGCTGTTTAATTTTCAAACTTCCTATGTTTGTTTGGTTCTTTTATTTTGTAACCGCTCTCTGTTGTTTTGGGTTATTTTGGTCCAATCCAGGTCGCGGTTCAGAGCTGTTTCGCGTTTGAGAAGGTAAGAGTTATTTGCTTTATTATTAAATAGTTTTAAGTGTTTTGTGGAAGTAGTTATGTTGTAATAAGTGTGTATTGATTGATGTTTCAGAAGTTAGGGTGTTAGTAATAGTTTGTATACGGTTTTATAATTAACGTTGTGTTCCGTGTTTGTGGCTTTGTTAGTGTTTTGGTATTTCGGTGTGTTAAAGTTTTATAGTGTTTGAATAACGTTTGTAGTGAGGTTTGTACATGCGTTTTGTGTGTTTGTAGGTGGGTGGGAATGTTTGTTTCTGTTTTGTAGGTTTTACGGAGAAGATATTTTCGTCGGTTTCAAACACCTTATTTTTTAAAGGAAGTGTGTATTAGTTGTGTTTACTAATGTTTATTTAACACTTCCTTTATTGTTCGGGTTTCCAGGAGCGGTTATTTACCTTTTTTATATTTTTCGGGATTTTTATGGTTAATGGATAGTCATTTTTTGGATAATTATGGATTTTGAACTCCCTGGATTTATTTGGAAGGAATGTTATTATCCCATTGGAGATACTACACAGGTAAGTTCATTTAAATATTTTTATTGTTGGTGGCGAAACCTTATATATTTAATATTGTTGTTGTGTACTTGGTTTGTTTAATTATGTTGTCTAAATATATGTCCATATAATTCATGTATATATTTTAGACCACATAATTAAATATGTGATATAATAAAGTGGATTATTTATGTTGTGATAGTTGTTTTAGTAGAATTGTGGGTTAATATTTAGAAAAGGGTTTAGAAGAGAGTTTGAGCTATTATATTTAAGTACTCAAGTCCTCTTGTGGATGGGTATAGCTGTACCTGTTGTTGTAGGTAATTATACATTTGAGTAGTTTGTCTAGACTGTTTTGGTTTTAATTGTAGGACAGATTGTTGCATTCTTAATTCTTGGAAACTTTGTTCCTTTTGTATGGCAATTAGTAGTTTTTGTAGTGTTGGAGTTGTTCTCCCAGTAGAAGTTAGGAATGCATTATGCCAGCCCTCGACGGCGTTGTTAGTTTTGGCTTGTTGGTTGAGTGTACTTACATATACATTCCACCAAGGTATTTGGAACTTGGGCTGACGTCTATGGCCTGATCTGTGCAGTCTCCCCACCCAGGTATCCTCAAAATAATCTAACAGGGGAGATAACTTTACTTCATTTTGTTTGTAGAATGGACTTTCTAATAAAAGATTGTAATGTTCTGCAACATCTGTGGTTGGTACATAAGCTAGGGCTGTTAGAAGTTTTATTTGATGTGCAAAACTTATGTTAGTGGCGTATTCTACACTTAGTGAAGATTTTTGTAAATGTCTCCATATACATTGGTTAAGATGGAAGTAACATCCTTGGATAGCTGTATGGGGGTACAGTTTTAGAATGGAATTTATCATGGCTTGCTCAAAGTCTATGATAATTGTTTGAGGGTAAAAATCATTAGATTCTTGTTTTACTTTTCCTAGCATTTCATTATATGTTGTGTTTTGTTTGTTAGGTAATAGTGCATAAATTAAAGGTATGGAAGTGTTGTGATATTGACCGTGTATTGTGTAAAGCTGATAGAATGGTTTTGGGCATATTGTAAAGGTGCCATCCATCATCCATGTTTGGCATTGTTGCAGTTTAGTTATATTGTTTGCAGTAGCAAACATTATGATTCTTTTTTCTGGGCTTTTGTTATCAAAAAAAATAAAAGGTTCATTATTGTGGGTGATACTTAATTCTGGTGGAATGATGATCTCTTGAAAAGTTTTAGGGGATGGTATAGTTGTCGTGGTTGCTTTTTTGGTCCTAGCAATAGTTCTTTTTATAGAAGCAATTGATGGTAATTGGCCTCTTGCTTCTTTGGGCACTCTAGGTAATAGTTCTTTTAGGATTACACTTGTAGCAGTTTGTGAACCTGTGCTTAATTCTTTGATATTTTCAAGAGTTGATCTGACTTCTATTTCAGAGAGATTGGGTGGATGGTTATGCTCTCTTGTATATAGTACAGTTGTTTCTCTTGTTGTTGCTCGGCCGTAGCATTTGTTAGAATAATATTTAGTACACTTCCAGTTCACTTTTCGGTCCGTCTGCTTTTCTTGGGTGTATGTGTAACCCATGTAACACAATAGGAATTTTCCTTTCTGCGAAGTTATAAATTGGGCTTCTTCTGTCATCGTGATGTGTTACAATTCTGGAAAAAATGTATATGAAAATATATGCTATAGTACTTTATATCTTTATATGAAATTAGCAAAAAAGCATTTTTTTTATATATACTTACCAAGTCTTTTTTGTTGTATTTGAATGAAGATGTTGTTTGTCGCAAAAATGTTGTTTAGTTGATTTAGTCTCTGAAAGTTAAAGAACATTTATTGTTGTGGTTGGTTTAGTTTTTTAAGTGGGGTGGTATTGCTGTTTGGTATAGACTATATTTTTATTGAAGAAACTTATTTTATTGTTTTACAAATTAACAATTCAAAAAACATTCTCCCACCTTCATCTGTCCCGGAAGTACCACACATTTATCATCAAGACCAATTATTCAGGAGAATGAACAACCTTTCCACCCAGTTCTCTACCCCCCCTCCCCCACCACATGTCAATGTACCCCCGTCTCCTACCCCTCTTACTATGTGCCCCTCCTGCCTAATAAATAAGATGCAGTAGCCTAACCTCTCACTAAGCAAACAGAGCCTACCCTCATGCCCAGTGGTATAGACTATAGGTGTTAATTTATACAGGTTTTTTACAATTTAAAAAAGAGAACATGGATTTGTTTAGGGGTTTAGGATGTTTTGGGGTTTGAGTAGGATTTAATTAATATTTTATAAAGTATTTTGATAGTATACTTACTTTTTAGTGAGTCTTTTCTGGCAATCTTCAATATTTTCTTTAGCTGTTTGGAGTAATATCTGTAGTGGAAACATAAAGAGATGGAATATATAAGTTAGTTATTTATTTGAGTAAAGATAAATTAGTGTTTTAGTTTAATTTGGCAGTTTAGTTAGAAAAGAATATTTACTTACGTTTTTAGAATAGTAATAGGATGTAGGTTTCTTCTGTTTAGTAGAGCTTCTTCTTCGTTCAATGCTTTGGTTTAAGGCACCGTGGAACACTTGTTTTAATTGGTTTATATAGTGGTTTCAAATTGTTTCTTGAATGTTATTGGTTGTTTTCTGTATGTGGCCTTTCTATTGGATGGTTTGAATTTTTTTTAGTTAATTGGTTTCCTTTTATGGAAAATGCTAAGTAAGAGTATATTTAGTTTTAAAGGAGGAGAGTTTTAAATTTTTATATATAAAAAGATTGTTTATAATGTGTTCTAATTTTATTTAAATGTGTTCGAAATGCCAATGTGATAATTATTTTAGTTTTTTTTTATTATGTTGTTAAATATAGAGATCGCTATAAATGTTATGTTTATGTTTAAGTAGAATCTCATTTGAAAATGTATGTTTTGGTAAAATATTGTCTTTATGTTGTTGAAAGTATTGGTTTTATTAGTATTAGAATTGTCGATATATTTAAAAAAACGATATTATTGATGTCTATATTTTGGTTATCGATATTTGTGACATGTGTCATATTTATTAACTTATGTCGATATTTAGTATTTCGATATTAATGTGTGCGATATTTGTGTGATCGATATAATTGTATTACGATATTGTAGTGTCGATATTAGTGTAGTTTTTTAAATAAGTATACAATGTCGATATTTTTGATGTCGATATATTTGTTGCGATATTTGTGTAGTTCGATAATGTGTCTGTCGATAATATGTCAGAGATCCTTTAGAACAGGAGTCTCCTGTCAAGTGGGGTAAACCTTTTGATGATTTGTCCGTCGAGGACAGGAACCATGTGTGGTTCACAGATGGGTCAGCAAAATTTATTGGAACTACACGGCACTGGAAGGCGGTGTCTTATAATCCGATCACACAGAAACTGTTGAGCACAACTGGTGAAGGGAAGAGTAGTCAGTTCGCAGAGCTCTATGCCGTTTATCAAGTTTTGAAACAGGAGTTACCTGGTGTATGCCATATTTTCACCGACTCCTGGTCCACTGCCAATGGACTGGCCGTTTGGTTACCGACCTGGCATTCCCATAATTGGAGGTTACACTCCAAAGAGTTATGGGGAAAAGAGTTATGGCAAGAGATTTGGGAAATGCTCCCACAGAGTACTGTTACCATCTTCCATGTGGATGCTCACACCCCAATAGATTCTCTTGACAAATTTTTTCATAACATTGCAGATGAGAAATCTAAAATTGCCGAGGCAGTGGTGGACAGACAAGATCCTGATATTGCGGGATTGGCAAAATGGGCACACCAAAAGGCAGGACACTTTGGAGAGAAGGCCACTAGCAGGTGGGCTGCTGATAGAGGAATTTATATTCCCCTGGACCTAATCAAAAATGTTATTCTACATTGTCCCGTCTGTCAGCATATCAGACAGCGTAAAGTACCCCAAATTGTTAGAGGTCATTTACATCGCGGGAAATTGCCCGCTCAAATCTGGCAGATTGATTACATCGGACCCCTTCCCATGAGCAGAAATTGTCAATATGTTTGCACAATTGTCGATACATATAGTGGTTTGCTGGTAGCTTTTCCATGTAAGCAAGCCACCCAATTGAATACCATTAAAACATTAGAATTGATTATGATGTATTATGGTGTGCCATTCCAAATTCAATCTGATAATGCATCCCATTTTCGTGGAAGATTGGTACAGGAATTCTGTGTGGAAAACAATATTGAATGGATCTTTCATATACCTTACTACCCGCAGGCCTCGGGCCTGGTGGAGAGATTGAATGGCCTGTTAAAGGATCAGCTACGCAAATTAACAGATGACAAGTATAAAAATTGGCGAGACTTTTTACCCCAAGCACTATTAATCCTGAATAATCGTCCTTTTTTAAATGCTGAATCTCCACTTATGCGTTTGTTCCCCCCAAAGGTTGAGACTATGCCTAATGTAATTAATGAAACTGTGATGTATTGGGAAATTACTTCCGGAGCTCTGGCTCCATGCAGAGCGACCCCAGGGTCGGCAGGCTTAGATTTGCATGCCATGGATGACACCGTTCTAAAAAGCAAAAATCGGGTCATCATTGCTACCGGTGTTGGTATTCATATACCACCGGGGAATTTTGGATTGATCGCCCCTAGATCGGGGCTGGCTGTAAAAGGCATCCAGGTACTTGGAGGGGTAATTGACAGCGACTATCAGGGAGAGATTAAGGTACTTCTGCTAAATAGCAGTGAGAATGACTTGCTGATACACCGCACCGACCGAGTGGCTCAATTACTCATTATGCCTGTTTTCAGTGGTGAAATAATGAAAGGCACTGCCCCAACTTTGCTAACTGTACGAGGCCAGAAAGGCTTTGGCTCTACGGATAACCCTGGAGCCAAGATTTGGGTGCAATCGCCTAAGAATCCCCCTGAACAAGCAGAGGTTATTGCCACCGGTCAGGATAATACCATTTTGGTTATGAGGCCAGGGAAAGATAGCTGGGAAGCTGTCCCAGCTGATAAATGTTATTTACGAGAATGATTAATGCCTGTGTTTGGTTCTTTTTCAGATCATTCTTTGGATTGTTGCTGCAGGATGTGTCGGTACTGGACACCGTTCGGTCTACTTCGGAGAGAGAGAAGGGATCCCCTTAACCCGGGATGAATTGGGAACCAGAGTGTTGCGTTCCTTCAATGCGTGGGACTCGTCATCGAACTTTTGGACACTGCTGGCGAAAAGAGTAACTGATGCCCCTCACTTCTGTTTGACACCGATGAGATCTGTGCACGATATCTTAGCGACGTGCCTAGTTGCTGTCCCCGCCTCGCTGGAGACGTTAATAAGCATCTTTAACGTTTCAAAGGCTCGTCCGAATATTATTCTGGGTGATTTTGCTACCCATGCATATTGTCCTTTATGTACTGAACTGCCGAATGAGCAACTTCCCATCCAATCCCAAATAACTACGTATAACATTACACAAGGTGATCTATGCTTTTTCCTCACATGTAATCCTAATGCAATTTCTGAATGTCTACGTCTCAAGTTAAGAGGCGCCACTGTTCTCACATCTCATGAACGAACTCTGTGTTTCCAGAGGACACCGACCACATGTGTTTCAGTCCAGAACAATATGACTTGCAATAGTTTGGTAGTTACTCCCAGTCACTATCGTGCAATATTGCTACCTGCCGGATGGCTTTTCTCATGTGGTAATACTTCCTGGCCCTATGTCCCTGCGAACATTTCCGGAGGCCCGTGTGCCATTACTAGACTCAGTTTACTTATGTTCTCATCACATCCAAATGCCAACTCTCGTGTGCTCCGAGATACAACTACGTTACAGGAGGATTGTGACTCATCTTTGCATTTATATTCCAAGTCTGAATACCTTAGTCTAGCTGTTTCAATTATTGGTGTCCCTGCTTTGGCGGTTTATAATGCTAAATCCATTGGGAAAATGGCTTGCTGGATGGTCAAATCTATTAATCATACTTCCACAGTCTTATCTGACTTACTATTAGACGCCCAGGGTGAACGTAGAGCCATCTTGCAAAATAGAGCAGCCATTGATTATCTTCTGCTTAAACATGGACATGGCTGCTCGGACTTTGAAGGCCTCTGCTGTTTTAACTTATCTGATCATACACAATCCATTCGTGCACACATAGATAAATTGCATGACCTAACTAATGAAGTTAGGAAACACATTGATCAGAGCTGGTTTGACTGGCTCTTTAACTGGTTGCCAGACATGAATATGCTACGCCACACATTAGGTGGCATTTTGATTGCTCTTGTTGTTTTAATTTCTATCTGTTGTTTTATTCAGTGTATCCCTTCACTGCTTCAATTCTGCACATCTGGTACTAGACATAGATCAGTCAGTTTTGTTTCATATTATTCTTCCACAGATGTTAGTTCCATTTAGTATATATATAATAGACTGAAGTCAAGGGTGGAATGTACTGCTCGATTTTCCCGGCCTTCCGGTGTTGCAGGGCAATCCATATGACTTCAGTCTCTTTCCATCCGAGTCTAAGGACTGGAGTAGTGAGTAGGGCCTATCTATTAGACACTTGTGACACCATCCCGTGCTCCTACCCTTAGCTCAGGGCCTACACACATAGCCTAGGGGATAGATTCGTTAGCCTTGAGGATAATTTGCCCTATAGTGAGGTTGTTTCATGGAGCTGTGTTGAATTCAGGCCTGGTAGGCCTCAAACGGGAGAGACTCCATCTTTCTTTCTGCTCCGGCAGCCCGGGACCTTTCCAGAGGGAGGGGGATGTTTTAGTTATGAGGTGTTATTCGCTCGGAGAGAACCGGTTCAGGCCGGCCCTTATCGAAGGATTGTATTTTTCTTCATGCCGAAGACACTACATCAGGCCGGCCGGCTGGGAAAGTGTCCTTGGTACGGGGAGGTACAGGAATTTGGTGGGCGGCAGGTTTCGAGCTGGAAATTTCCATGAGGGAATGCACTTCTATATTAGTGAAAGTCTGAGTGAGATAAGGGCAGTTGCTTCTAGACCATAGGCGGCATCTGGCCGTTAGCAGAAGAGCTGTTACTTATTCCAGGGAAGACTGATGACGAACTTGAATCCAAAGAGGAGAGAGTAGCCGATAAGGACGAGGTTCCAGTGACTCGGAGAGGGAGAAGGGAGCAGACCCACAACTGCAGAGGGGTGACTTCCAGGCTAAGCCGAGGCATAGACGAGAAGGGAACCTAGATGACCATTGAGTACAGGCGACATACCCTCAAGGTGAAGTCGATCCCTTTTTCTTTGAAGTGTATAACTTAATCTTTTACTTTCCTTGCAGGTTATATATGTATGATGTGTTCCGTAAATGTGCATGTGGCATTTAAATAAAGTATTTAGCTTGTTGTAAGTTAGCATGTGTTATGTGTCTTTACGTAGAAGGATAGCCTAGCCTCTCTGTCAGAGCTAATGCGACATGAACCGGGGTTAATCCGGGTCAGGTAAGTGATAACTGGATGAGGAGGAAATGAGCCTCTCAAACTGGAGAACAGGTTGTGCTCCGCTAATGGTCTTTGTGTGATCTGATATATAGTCCCAATTCCCCTGTCGTGTATTAATAGGATGAGCTCGTGCTAAGGCTGCCGTGTAGGTAGGAGATTCTGGGTCTGACTGAGGCCGCGAGATCGTGTGTGTGTCGCTGCCGAATGGGTAGGAGATTCTGGACCTGACTGAGGTCGCGAGACTTTGTGTGTTGCTACCGGATGGGTAGGAGATTCTGGGTCTGACTGAGGCCGCGAGATCGTGTGTGTCGCTGCCGAATGGGTAGGAGATTCTGGACCTGACTGAGGTCACGAGACTTTGTGTGTTGCTGCCGAATGGGTAGGAGATTCTGGACCTGACTGAGGTCGCGAGACTTTGTGTGTTGCTACCGGATGGGTAGGAGATTCTGGGTCTGACTGAGGCCGCGAGATCGTGTGTGTGTCGCTGCCGAATGGGTAGGAGATTCTGGACCTGACTGAGGTCGCGAGACTTTGTGTGTCGCTGCCGAATGGGTAGGAGATTCTGGACCTGACTGAGGTCGCGAGATCGTGTGTGTGTCGCTGCCGAATGGGTAGGAGATTCTGGACCTGACTGAGGTCGCGAGATCGTGTGTGTGTCGCTGCCGAATGGGTAGGAGATTCTGGACCTGACTGAGGTCGCGAGATCGTGTGTGTGTCGCTGCCGAATGGGTAGGAGATTCTGGGTCTGCCTAAGGCTGCGAGACTGTGGTTGCTGAGATTGCGAGGCTGTGAGGTCTTGATATATATATATATAATAGGAATTCCCTGTCCTTAGGTGGTACGTATATATGTGGTTATTTGGGTGTAAAAAGACCCTAGGGAGGGGGTAACGTTCTGTTTTGGGTCAGAAGGGCTCTGTAGAGCGGGTTCCATCCGATCCGAAAACCCAAGCAGAACAGGGATACATGTCAGAGACAAATTCAACCGATTCACCTTGGAGAGGACTTAGACCGTAATTTCAGTTTGTACAGTTCCTTATCGCATTGTTCAACCAAAGGGAGCTTTGAATCAATCGGTGCAGACACGCAAGGTGTAACGTTCACATCTGACGGTAGTCCATGAAATTTCTTGATATGACTCGAATGTAACCATCCTTTTCGACCTTCGATCTTCACGGCTGTCCTTGTGGTGAGCAGTACAAGTTGAGGCGATTTCCACCTTGGATCTAGCTGAGTCTTTCGGTCAAAATTTCGAACCAGCACCAGGTCCCCAGGAACTACGTCATGGGGTTTCACCTCGGTGTTATCGGAAAAGGCTGCAGCTACCTGTGAACGACAAGATTGTAGTGCAGACATCAAGGAAGCCAGGTAATCTGTCAGCATATTACAGTCAACATCAGTTATTTTACGGGGTATAGGCGTCCCCCACATATTTGGCGGTCTACCAAAGATCACCTCATATGGGGATAGCCCTGTTCGTGAGTGGGCTACCATTCTCATGTAAAAGAGTGCAACTGGTAAGGCTACTACCCAATCGACACCTTTCTCTCTACATATTTTTGACAATCTAATTTTCAGAGTTTGATTATGTCGTTCCACGAGACCTGCTGCCTCGGGGTGTCGGACACAGTGAAATTTCCATTGATAGCCTAACAAAAGTGAAACGTGTTTCATTAGTTCGGATGAGAACGGCTGGCCATTATCTGAATAGACAACACGTGGTAAACCATACCGTGGGAAGAATTCTCGAACTAACTGTTTGGCAGTAGTCGGGGCAGTGTAATCTGCAACCGGGTAGGCTTCTGTCCAACGAGAAAGAGCACAGACAACTACGAGAACATATTTGAATCCTCGACATCGTTCCATCTGGATATAATCCGTCTGGAGGACTTCAAAAGGGTGATCAGGAGGCTGAAATCCACCCTGTTCTACGGGAATGCTTTTACCTGGGTTAAACTGACAACATATCATGCAGGTACGGACTTTTTGTTTAGCTGCTGCTCGTAAATGTTTGTTGAACCAAATGTGTTGAATGCTGTCTAGCATAGCTTTCTCTCCTAGGTGCGCTGGACTATGTATTGTGTTAATGATAACTTGAACCATAGAGTCAGGAAGAAACCATACAGATTTTTCCTTCGTCATCCATCCTTGATCCGTTTGGATCCCTCCTAATTCAGTCCATTTCTTTATTTCATCTGGTGTAGCATGTGTCTGTATGTCAATTACATCAAGAGCGGGATCCTTAACCGTCATGCAATGTGTTGGTGTCGGGACTATTGTCTTTGTCATGTCAGTTGTGTGAGTTTGAGCAGTCTGTTTGGCTGTTCTGTCAGCTAGATCATTGCCTTGAGAAATGATATCAGTAACTTTCGTATGGGCTTTGCATTTCATAACCGATATTGCAGTGGGTAGATGAATTGCATCTAATAAGGCATGAATGAGGGGTCCGTGCTGAATGTGGGCACCGTGAGAAGTTAAATAACCTCTCTCTCGCCACAGCACGCCGAAGTCATGTACAACTCTGAATGCATAACGTGAATCAGTGTATATGTTGACTTTCTTATTTTTAGCTTGAATACAGGCTTGTGTCAGAGCGATGAGCTCTGCTGCTTGAGCTGACAAGGTATTTATGCAATTTGTTTCGATGACTTCAGTGTCTGTTGTGACTGCATACGCGGCCACTAACTCTCCTGTACTTGTTCTCATACATGAACCGTCTACATACAATGTCAGGTCTGGATCTAACAATGGGACATCGGTCAAGTCTTGTCTGGGTTTCGTCGTGATAGTAATAACTTCAATACAATCATGTGCTAGTGGGTCTGTTCCATTTAATGGCAAAAGTGTGTCAGGATTCAATGTACTACAACGTCTGATTTCTATGCGTGGCTGAAACAATGTCAATTCATAACCGGTAAGTCTTGCTATAGTCAAGTGTTGTGTTTGCGTTCGGTTCACAAGAACCTCTACTGCATGTGGTACTTGTACTGTCAATGGATGTCCTAACACTATGGCATCGCTTTGTCTGATTGCTAAAGCTGTCGCTGCCACTGATTTCAGGCACGCAGGAAGAGCCTGAGCTACGGGATCTAATGTACTAGAGAAATAGGCACATGGTTTGCGTAATCCTGCTTGTTCCTGAGTGAGTACTGACAAGGCAGTACCTTCGCGTTCTGTAACAAAGAGTGTAAAATGTTTATTGTAACATGGTGTTGCTAAAACAGGTGCTTGACATAAAGCTTTCTTTAAGCTTTCAAAAGCTTGTGTGTGTTCCTGAGTCCAAGGGAGGACAGTCGATGTGGCCGCCTCCTGTGTTGTCAACTGAATGAGTGGTTTTGCTAGAAATGCATATTGAGGGATCCACTGCCTACAGTATGAAGTGAGGCCTATAAAAGCCCGCACCTCCTTTTGTGTCTTGGGTGTTGGCATGTTAACAATTAACTGGATGCGATCAGGTGTAAGCTGTCTTCCCTCCTTGGACAGCGAGTGCCCAAGGTAAACAACTTGCTGGACACAGAATTGCAGCTTAGAAGGGGACACCTTGTGCCCCTTTTCGGCCAAAAATTGTAAAACCGTCAGTGATGCTTTTTCACATTCAGGTTCACTTCGAGCGGTGATCAGCAGATCATCAACATATTGAAGCAGTGCAGTGTTAACTGGCATGTGGATACTGTCAAGTTCTCGTTTCAGTGCTTGGCTATAGATGCTGGGGCTTTCTGTGAATCCTTGAGGTGCGCGTGTGAATTTAAAACTTCGTCCATTCAAACTAAATCCGAACAAGTATTGGCTTTCCGGATCTATTGGGACGCTGAAAAAGGAATTCTTGAGATCAATTACAGTAAAGAACGTTGCTTTGGAATCAATGGCTGTCAGTAATGAAGAGATGTCTGGGACCACAGGGTATTGTGGTACAATGCATTTATTTAGTTCGCGCAGATCAATAACTAATCGATATACTGGCGGGGCCTTTGAATCAGTTTGTTTAAGAATCGGAATTATCGGGGAATTACATACATTGGAGTCGGTTTCCACAACCACTCCTTGGGCAATAAGCTCGTCAATGATTTGCAGTAAAGCCACTACAGCATCTGGGGGTAACTTGTATTGTCGCATTCGTGGTAGTACCACTCCTGTCTTTAGTGTGACTCGATATGGTGTAATGTTCATGCAACCAACATCAGTGGGGCCTTGTGCCCACAGGTGTGTAGGTAAATTCTGCAGTCGGTGATCCATGTCTCGAGACACATAGTGCCCTTTGAAATCACGTAAAAACAATCTTACTCCTTCCGGAGAACAACATATTATAGCTCCTAGAGCTTTCAATGTTTTTATACCTAACAGGTTTTCTGGACATGATTTAGTAAGCAATAAATCAGTAGTTCGTGTCAAAGGACCAATCGTAAGTGGAAGAGGTTGTGATACTTCATTAATGATAGGTTTTCCTGAAAAGCCAAGGGAAATATTCTGTGAGCCTGAGAGGGGTGCCCCTGGAACTTCACTACGTCGTATTGTTGTTCTGCTTGCCCCTGTATCAAGTAAAAATTTTCTATCTTGGCCTAATAGTTCACTATGTACATAAGGTCCCTCTTGATCTACGGGGACCTCGATAAGGGGTAAGCCAACTTCCCTCTCTAGGCTGTTTCATGCGTATCGTTGATAATCAGGATAGTCATATTGTGCATACTGGTACATCTGTCGTGTCGTTGCTTGTGTGGCAGCAATAGGCTGCGATGGTGGAGCTGGCATGGACTGTTGTGGAACTGGCATGGACTGTTGTTGGTTCTGATCCTGTCTAGGTGGCCGTGGTCTTTCCTTGGTTATACCTATGGCGATATTATGTTTTAAAACTGGACAATCGTGTATATAATGACCTGGCTGCTTACAATAGTTGCATGCCCCTTTCACAGGACCTGCTGAATCACTGGACTGTGTCATACCCTTTTTATGACCGTCAGCTGGAACTGTCTGGGCAACTAGCATTTTCATTTTCGTATCTTTCATTCGTCTTTGTTCATGTTCTTGTTCCTCCCTAATTCTATTGTGATGATACTGTAACATTTGTAACATTTGTGACGGGGTGTTACCTTGCCAGGTACTCTCGAATTTCAATACCCTATTTTTAACTTGGGGTAGGGAATTTTCAACCAATTTTGTCACAAACAGATGTGGATATGATTTGCTACTTGCTTTTATGCCACTATTTATACCAAAACATTTTTCGAATCGGGCATAGAAATCACTAGTGTCTTCATCTTGCTTCTGTTTACAGGCTGAGATTGCACCCCAGTCTTCCTTTTTCGTAGTTAATAAACGTGGCAGTACCTGTACTAATAAACCTGGTAGTATTTTAGTCTTGCTCCCAAGCCCTGAACCTGGACCTCGGGCTGTTTCTTCGGTTTCTAATGCTGCCCAATCTATCTTTTGGTCTCCCACCTCCCAATCCTTTTCTTTGAGTTTTTCGTAAATGCCCGCAGGCATCAATACCTTTAATATTTTCATAATGTCGGGATAGGTATACTCTCCCATGAGTAACATGTCTTTAATTTCACGGTGGAAACCCGCTGGGTCTTTTTCATGACTGGGTACCACTTTCTTCATTTCTAATAGTTCCATTTTAGATATGGGTGTGTATACAAATACTCGTTTAAACTCATTGTCATCACCTTTTATTGGGTGCACTTCGCGTAAGGGATTCTGTCTATCCATATAATACGTCGTTCTTTCCTTGATGGGCAGTGAGACATGTTCTGGGCATACAAAAAGAATGTACTGGTTTCTGTATTCTAATATTTCTCTAATTAAATCAGTACCTGAACCTCTCCATTTATTCGTGAGTAATTCAGTCAATATATCAGGTAGGGGACCAGGATCGGAGTGTTGGCTTTTATATAATATAAGGAGTTGTTGAATCATGTAGATACCAGCTAAACTCTGTTCATCTGGGGTAAGGTTCAAAAACGTGTGTGCTAGTGTATCATCACTATATTTTCCGGGACTGTCAACCCAGTGAACGGCTGACCTGGCTAATTCTTGTTCGTCCATAGAATCGAGTATATGATACCCCCTTCGTTCTCGGAGTAATTTGTCAGCGGCTTGGAACGAATGTTCGGGGGACCTTATATTTATTATAGGGGTTTGGAAATTTCTGTTATTATCTGGACGTGTCGGACGTATCGGATCATTAAAGCATCTAGTATTATTACAAGATCTTCCTCTACCTACATAAGCCACTGTTTCTACTTGTCCTGTGGGCAGTTCTAATTCTTCCCCCTCCTCTCCGTTTTGTTCAGGCTGGTCTGCCGCTAATCTTTCTTCGTGTATTCGTTCTACTTCTTTGCGGATCTTTCGACACATAGCTACTATACTTAATAGTCTATCATGTCTTCCCTCTGATATATTCCGACCCCATGTGGTAAGTGTTTGCATTTCTTCCGGATTTACCCCAGTCCGGTCTTGGTTTCTGATTACACAGTTTATGAGGAAACGTAACAGTTGTCCCTGTATCTCCACTTTCTGGTACTCCATAGCTCTGCTAATACTTTCAGGACCTCGCCCTGACTGGACAAAGTGATATATATTTTCTAAATGTGTAGTCATTCCTGGTAGCCTCGCTAAACATATGGCAGCTCGTCGGATACGTAATGATGCCAGCAGCATTTCGTCCTCTTTGCCAGGCACAGGATCATATCTACAATCCATTAGAAGTTCTTTAAGCATATCGGGGGTTGGTAATTTAGGCGTACGTTGGTGTGCTAATTCTTTAAAGGATAATTTATGTACTCTGGGTGGCGTGGAAAAAATGTCTGTTGTACCTCCTGTCGCACCGTCTGGGGTGCTGGACGTGAAAGGATTTGTTGAACGTGAGACAGCAACCGTAGTTGCGGGAAAAGCTGTAGAAACAGATGTGTTTGCCGGAACTTGTGTCGGAGTTTGTTGTTGCGGAGGTACAGACGGAGGATCTTGGCGTTGAACACCCTCGGCAGGCGGTCTATGTGTTGCGGTGTTAGCATATTCGGGAGCTGCGTCATCTAAATAAGAGGAAAGGAAAACATCTTCTGCGGTTCTGGGATGCCCTTTGGGGTGTACCTTTATCGGAAACAATGGAGGTGGCAAGTCTTTTGGTATCTCCGGAGTAGCCTTAGGTAACCCTTCGGCCAGAAGAGGATACATACCATTCATAAGGGCGTTTCTTTGTCTATCTACCTGTTCTGACTTTACTCGGGTACCTTCTTCAATTAATAGATTTTCTCGGACTTTATTTGAATTCTCCTTACTTTTCTCTTCCTGTCTGAGCGCTTTTTCTGTACGTCTATATGATTCTTTACGCCATAATTCAATGGCATCTTTCTGTGACTGTCTAGCTTTCTTTTTCCATAATTCTTCTTCTACTTTCATGATGCAATCCGCATCCCAGGTCCCAGCTGCGGGCCACCTCTGACTTTCTGGTAATTCCTTGGTGTAGTCTACCCATAAATCAAGAAATAATACGGCGTCTAGGCCATGTTTATGATACATGAAGTACCCTGGAGTGTCCCTAGGAGGAATGGGAACAGCTTCTTCGAGTACCCCTTTTCTAGTTTTGATCTGTCTTAATTTCGAAAAGAGCGGCATATTGAGAACTGATCTGATACTTAATCTTGAACACACTTAATACAATAAACACAATAATGAACAGTCATTCACACCACAATATGCAGAACGTATTTAAAAACATTTAACATTTAACATTTAACGTTTAACATTTAACGAACAATAATGATGATGGCCATTAGAGAACTGGTCACTTAACATACTAGACATACTAGATATACTGCTAAACAGTACAGATACACTGCTGAAACAGTGCAGACCGGATTTGTGTACCCAAACCCGTCTTGACCGGCACAACCTTATGTGCACGTCAGAACGCCTCCCCGGCAATGGTACTCACCGGGTAGCTCGGAACGGAAGGCCTCGGAACTGAACTGATCTGGACCGGACTGGACTCGACTCGGAACTTCGGAACTTCGGGACTTCGGAACTTCGGAACCTGGTGGGCCTCTGTATACCTCGGATCTTGCTCTCTCAGCTAGGCTCTGGTCGGGATACTTCGCACTTCTCACCGCCTCGTCTGGGTGTTGATCGCAGCCTCAGTCGCCCCCGCTTGACCGGAGGGAGATACAGGAAATCCTGTGGGTACGCGTTGTTGTCCGTCCAGCTGTGGCAGGAGACCGCGCCTGCAACGCACCTCCGGCGCGTGAGATGAGAAAGTGTCCCTGTTCGGGCGCCAATTATGTGGTAAATAATTTAATTACCGGTACTATTTTTGATGCGGAAAATTATTAAGAATAACTCAGTAAAATAAGAGGCAGAATCCGTGGTATTAGAGGTTCGGAACGGGCTTTATTCCTTATACAATTCGAATTGTAGGCATCAGATTCCATCACCACGGAGGTTCAGGAAGTGAAGGGCAATGGCAAAGGCAATGGCAATACATTATTGACAAGTAATCATTTTTATAGAAAAGGCATTACAGTGACACAGATGCAGGAGGCGTAACAGCTGATAAAATAGATAAGGACATACATGCGTAACTAAAATAGGCGTAACTAGGCGTAACTAGAAAACGTCATTATTCATGATATCATAAATGGGTGGATCCATGAAAGAATTTCGCAATGTCAGCAGAAATACTTGGCAGAGATGCGCGTGCAGCAGCATGACGTGTGATTGACGTGCAACTAGGGGGTGAAGGGGACTTGACATTTAGCTCTACATGTGGAGACAAAAGTCTGGGGGGTCAAGTCAACCTAATCCCAAATCATATCTAACATCCTATGTTTAAAGAACTATGTTATCCAAAAGGAAAGGTCTCTCGAACAAAATCTATTCTATACTGACTGTGAGTGCGTGTACAAGCGTCTAAGTGTCTACATGAGATGCGAGGGGCAGAAATCTTCCACAGTAACAGGGCCATGAATTACTTGCATGAAGACAGAGAAGCCGGGCCCTTAGCTCGGTAGCTGGAAGGATGTTTACTTAAACTACTAGACAGGAATGCATTGGATGAGGAGCGGAGCAGATAGTCTTGAAGGTGAAATACAGTTTTTGGCAGGCAGACAGGCCGAGTCAGGCACCGTTAGCCGCGCAGGGAGTAGGACAAAGTTCATGGATACAGATGCGAGCTCAGACTGGAGCTGTCAGAGGTAGAAAGCAGGGAAAGGCTTGATGGCAGCATTCAGGGCCTACTCGCCTGAACTGCAAAATGGAGTAGATGAACCATATAAAGTCGGTGGCCTTTCATACTTAGGAATGGAATATCCGGCCCATTCATGGCGGATCTGAAAGAGGACATGTTGACGGTGGACGCACATGTGTTTGCGTCTTCATAACTGGAACTGGAGGGAACATACATGTACTTGTAACATATACATGGAGCCGTTGGGGTCTAAGATAGGGGACATAACTGATCACAAAAATCCATATTTCCACAACTGGATAGACGACGACGCCCAGACACCAAGCCTGCGCTAGGCCAAAGATCAGGTACATGGTTAAGGGGCAGGGAAGACATGGCTCGGCAGTTCAGGCTGGACTGTTCCCATGAGGCACAGGGTCAACACTGATTTGCATATGGCCATGTCTGAACTGGGGTGGCGTGGTGAGCAAAATAACGATGGATTAAACCCAGATCTGTGACTGGGGGTGAATGTTTTGCCAATGTGCAACATTCCGTCCATCATCTTGTGTGTTTTACATGGTTATGGGGCACACAGTGCACTCCGGACAGGGAAGCCGGGTCCCAGGAGACAGGAATGCCTGGAATGAGTTCAACGTGTTTTTCAATACAGGACACACAGGAGCAAGATTTGCGCACTACACAAGGAGGGCATTACAGGGAACTGGAGCAGGTATGGACAGGGCGCACATTAGGGGGAGGCGTGCAGGCATACCAAAAGATTATGTGGGTTTTTAAATGGTACACAGGGTGCAGGCCACCTGGGGGAGGGGACTCGGGTCCGCCGAGGGGCAAACTAGTGGAATCGCGATAGTGAGGGGAAAGCTGTCGCATTCGGGACCGTGTTAGATGACCTAACAATGGGTCGGGCGCAGGTTTAGGCGTGTGGACTACGGATATTGAATTTATGCACATTGACATGCTAACGGGCACCGGCACTTAGGACAGCTGCTCATTTAAAATGAGCAGAAAATGTGTTGTTTATAATCCAACACAACTAATCCCTGCCAGCCTAACAATTCTTAAAGCTTGGGGGGCTCGACCTGTCTTAATTGTCACACAGGCATACAGACCTGGTGTCGGTTGACTTAGGGGACAACGCAGTAGAAGTAGGGTTTGTATTTAGTGCATTGAGTGTATCTCCGCGGCTCTGCCATCAAGACCCTTGGGCCACCGGGAGTGGTTCTTGCTGCCTCCTCTCGGTATTGGACACTGCTGCTACATCTGGCAGATGAAAACGGGTCGGCTAGGGCGGGGCCCGGCGAGTATGGGGTCATCTTTCTCACCTTTGGGTAGACTTGGTGGTTAGGACATGTCTATTATGGGTAAGACCTTTATTCGTCGACTGGGGTGCAATACTGTTGATCAGTGCTATGCTATCCGTCGGGGACAGGGTGTTTGAACACTCCCATGTTATGTTTGGCATAGCAGATGCCAACCCTGTGGGCAAGCTTACCTCACCATGTGGCAAGGAGAGGAAAGACTTGGTAAGATAGGAGCTGGTCTTGGTGCAAGGTTTAGGGGGCTGTACCTTGTTTAAGCTAGGAATAAGCTGGCAGGTGAGTTCGCTCCAAAGGCATTTGGAGAGTGCATTGATCTTCGGTGTCACTATTAAGTTTCTTGCGTGGGATCTGCCTGCGATTTCTTGGAGTTGATCCGTGCTACAGGGGGGCAGGGCACTGACAGGCTTGGCGCGCCACAAATGATTATTCCCCAGGGGTACTGGACTACGCCACAACATGGTTTCGATACAGAGGTATCAACAACTGGGGGAGGGGCAAACCTAGAGGCCAGGTAACGGGAAGGTCCCTCAGCACACCAGGGGTCCCATGGGACGCTTCACTCTTGTTATGAGACTGATTGCCCATAGCTGGTCCTGCCAGGGGGTCTAAGAGTGTTGGCCCTTATAGGGGGACAGGGCCTCAAGGTGTGAGGTACACTGGGGGGAGGACTCTTGCTGACAAGGTGCAGGGCAGCTACCCCTTTTCCTCTCCGGCACTCCAGCAATTCTTCTAAGGTGGGGGCTTGGTAATCCCACCAGGAAGGGTGCACCGGTCATAGTCCAGAGTTAGACTGGGATGGGATTCTGTTCAGACTGTCCGCCTGTTCTCACCGCCCACTGACTGAGCCCTGGTATACATTATGACAGGCCCGAGGCCAGGGTACAAGTGGCTTCAGTTACATCCCGTCCCACATAGCCAGCCCAGCTTGGCCGGTTAGGAAGCAGACATCTAATATGATGGGGCTGTACCATGTGGGAACATATTGCAACGGTCTCCCGTCTGTATGCCACCCAGGGGAGTGGCCGGAGGATAGGCTCAATGAGTTAAGTACAGGGTGAAAATTCAAGGAACAGCGCTTTACATGTCTAGCATCTGACAGGGGAAAGTGTTTGGGTGCAGTGTGAGAGGATACTGCCCTTCAGGGGTTGTCTGCTACCACAAATGGATCTTGCATGGGGCAGGCCAGGAGGTAAGCCAGGGGGCATGATAGATCTTCAGTAGAGCGTGGTAGGTGTCGGGCAGTATTTGGTACCAACAAGTAATTGGAAAGACAACAGACCACACTCAAGGCGGCAACTAAGTTATTGATGGTCAAATAATTGGTCCCCTATAAACTTACAGGAAGTAAGGTCAAGGTCCTATCTAGGGGCGCAGGCGCAGTAGGGGCTTGCGGCGCATAGAATTAGACTCGGACAGCAGTGGGTACCACAGGACGCTTCCGCTTCCTCCTGGTTATAGACTGCCTGCCCCATTGCTGGCCCAGCCAGATGGGTAGGAGTGGTTACCCGTAGAGGACGGTAGGGACCTCGGGTGTGGGGTACATTTGTTGGAGGACTCTGGTTGAGAAAGTGTATTAGAGCTCCTACATATCCTCTCCTGCTGCCAGCAACATCCAAATCCGGGGGCTGGGTATTCCACTCCAGGGTGGCTACACCGGGACGGCTACACAACTCCATAAAAGTCTGCAGTCAGACGAGGGGGGGGGGGGGATTTGTCGCTAACTGTCCTCCCGTTCTCACCATCCTCATGTCTGCTTCCGAGTTACAATAGGAGACATTTGGCACTGGGTCACTCACGGCAGGGTGGGGACAATAGCAGGGTGACTCAACATCTTTGATCGCTTGCAGACGGTTGGACGTGCGGGAAATAGGAAAAGAAAGGGCAGGCACGTTATGCATATGACTTTCCACAGGGCTCCACTAGCCAAGAACGCTGGCCCTGTGTACTCACTTGTCTCTCTTGGGGACGAGGGATCTGTTGCAAGTGATGAAGTCCTCCAGGTGGAAGTTAGGCAACAAGTGGGGGCATGTGCGCGAGGCATTTGCTTGCCTAGGCAACAGGGTGTTTTGAAGAAGATGGGGCTTCACCTGCTAAAAGTGGCCTTGGATTTGTTTGCTGGGCCGGGGAGAGGCCTGTGTATCTGCTGAATGAAGGTGTGCAGTGCTCAATTAATGGTGTTAAGCAACCCAGCATTGTTTTATTTTGCCAGGATCAAGGGGTGGGCATATGGCCTTTTGTGCATCTTCAGGGTGGCGCGAGGGGCGGAATGCAGGCATCTGAGACAGGTGTTGTTTCCACCACTGAGTTAATTCGGTTTGGGGGCCTAGGCTGGCGCTTGAACAGCTTGCTGAAGATAGCTGCGGCACAGACCCGGGGGGGGGGGGGTGTCTCCCCTCCTACAGTGGGACATACAGTTAAGAGGCAATGAGTTGCCTTCCCTGGGTAGGAAGGCACTGATGTAAGAAATTAAGTCCTCCATGCGTAAGATGGCAACTATTGAGGGGCATCCGAGTTATAGGGGTCAAGGATAACCACTTGCTTAGTGAAGCAAGGAGCGCGGTCAAGTGAGGCCTGGAAGCCACGCGCAAAGGAGTTAACCGCGCCAAGCGTAAATTTACTGAAGAGTAGACATTATTTGGCTAGGATACCCGGGCATGCGCTGGACCTGCTTGCTGAAATAGCTACAGCAGAGTCTTGGGGGAGATTTGTCGTCCTAATGTGCTGGTCATACACCTGGGAGGGAATAATCTGGCATCTCTGGGGAGAAGGGCACTGCTTCAAGCACTGACGGGCACCATGTGTAAGGAGCAACCAGCTGGGGACCTGTGAGATATGGTGGTCGGGGATAACGCCCCGGCGAGTGTGGCAGGTCGCACAATGAAGGGAAGCCATGGCGGTCTCTCGCAGGAAGGTTGACAGCGCCATGAGGATATTCACTGAGCAAAGGGGGTTTGGCTTCATCCGTCATGGGTTACTGCACACTAAGGCCACAGGGTGTTTTGATAAAGATGGGGTACACCTGTCCAGAGTGGGTATGGACCTGTTCTTACTTGATCTGGGGGAGGCCTTAGAGACAGCAGGGTGTAAGTAATGCAGGCTATCTTGGTGGGGGGCTCTGGGGTGAAGGTGGCCACACCCACAGCTGTGGCGGAGTTACAGGGCGATCCAGAGGCTGTAAGGTACAGAGGGGTACCCTCTGCAGGAGCACATCAAGGGTGCAAAGGCCAAATATCCCCAGGGAGGTCCTCGCGTTGGACCCTGGAGGAGCGACGGCGCCCCGTTAGTCCTACGGGCGGTTGTGGACCTGAGCAACCGGGGGTTGCCTGGCAGGTTCTACCCCCTTATGGGGCGTGAGCGAAGGGGTGGGCAGCTGGCCCACAGGTGGGAGGGGTCTCCACTCCCCAAAAATATGGCAAACACTGTTGGGCAGGGCCACGGTGTAATTTGCCTCATCAGGTGGCAGGCGGCGAGGGGCTGCCTGCCTTGGGATCGCCCGTAAGATAACCCACCAATGTTGGCATATTTGTAATGCTAATAAACCTGCAGCAATTTTCTCCACAAAGAAGGTGTCTTGTCTGGTTATTGCTCTAGGAGATTGCTGTATGGGGGAGGGTGAGTGTTTGCCGATATTGGCACTATGTGCCGCAGCCTGCAACCTCTGAGCGCTACAAAACTCCACCTTCTAGCACTACATTGAGCCTGTATCCACACACACACTAAGAAAGGCGACAGAAGAAGGGGTGCAGGGGCTGGGAGGGGGCCCTTCCCACGGGGCCCGCGGATGGAGAGCCAGCCCCACAGGTGGGGTGACCAGGCGTCCCGGATTTGCCCGGACAGTCCCGGCTTTTAACCAGCTGTCCTGGAAGATTTTTGCAGTTTTGGCTCATGTTCCGCTTTTTAGAGGGGGTCGCCTGAAACCAGTGAGAAGTGAGATTGTGTGTTCTAAAGTTGTGCTGGTTAGCAGCTGTTAAAAGGAAGCAATTTAATGAACAGGTATTCTGCTGGTTTTAGAAATTACATTTTATTTATTTTCTTAGCGCTTCTTCTGGGTTCCAATGTTGATAAGAGTTGTCATTCTGCGAAGCATTGTTGATGTAAAATTGTAGTCCTTCTTCTATTTTTGCAAAAGGTCCCGGTTTTCGCTTCTCAAGATCTGGTCACCCCACCCACAGGACTTCCCTGGTGGGGGAGCACCAGTCCTCGAGCTGGCACAGTCCAGGTGCTGATGCATCGCTGCCCATGGGGGGGGCATGGAATCTCCTTTCATACCTCCCGCCCCAGCACCTCCTGCATCCCCAGCCCTCCAACTCCCGGTCCAGGGAGGGGGGCTGGTCCAGACACATCCTCCTCCCTTGGGGAATGGGCACCGAACCAAGGGGCATAACAGACAGGGTGTTTTAGGACTGCCCCCATCTGACCACTCCCCCTGGATGATGCACTTTTAACGTCACTGTCAATGGCAGGGCGACCACATAAGTCCTGAATGCCAGACTCCGGCAGGCGAGTTATTTTCATTCGGAGGTGCTGTGTGAGGTGAGCGCGCCGTGTGATCTGCTGCAGGTGAGTTGTGGTGCTGTGTGAAGTGAGCGCGCCGTGTGATCTGATGCAGGTGAGTTGTGGTGCTGTGTGAAGTGAGCGCGCCGTGTGATCTGCTGCAGGTGAGTTGTGGTGTTGTGTGAGGTGAGCGCGCCGTGTGATCGGATGCAGGTGAGTTGTGGTGTTGTGTGAGGTGAGCGCGCCGTGTGATCTGATGCAGGTGAGTTGTGGTGTTGTGTGAGGTGAGCACGCCTTGTGATCTGATGCAGGTGAGTTGTGGTGTTGTTTGAGGTGAGCGCGCCGTGTGATCTAATGCAGGTGAGTTGTGGTGTTGTGTGAGTTGAGCGCGCCGTGTGATCTGCTGCAGGTGAGTTGTGGGGTGGCAGACACACCCCCTCGGATTACTTTCACCCTGTGATGCACTGGTTGTGCTTCATGCAGTTTGCCGCTGTGTGTTCCAAGCCGAAGTGTAATGTTTTCATTTATGGATGCGGGCACTGGGTACACAACAACTGACCCCTTGAGATCGCCCCCCTCTCACAGGCGTGCCAGGATCATTCCTCGCATCTTGCATTCAATCTGACCGTGTGACCCCTTGTGCCAGTCCGCTTTCCTTCCAGTGAGCGGCATCACGCCCTATTCACGCCACCCCCCCTTTCATTGGTCTGGCATGAGAGCACCCCCCCTCTTCATTGGTCTGGCATGAGAGCACGCCCCCCCCTCTTCATTGGTCTGGCATGAGGGCACAAGTGACGTATGCATCCATGGACACTGAGTGTATAAAGTATACCAGCTGTGCCCGCGAGCATGGCAGTGCCACCCCTTCTATCACTCTTCCACCTCCATCATGCAGTACTTTCATTTCAATGTATGAGGGACTCTTTCACACTTAAAAAGTGCCCCCACTTACACAAAAGGAGTTTGAGGGGCCCGTTCCCAGGCAGGCTTTACAAGCCAGGGTCTATGCAGATTTCGGGCCTCCGAGTCTGATTGCTGTGCTGAGGAGGGGGCGGTTTTAGTTGTTGTTAATCACTAGGGGCACTTGTTCCAAGTCTTGCATGCTCGCACACACGTATTATTTGCTGCTCTTGTGTCTTTGGCACAATTGTGCTCCATTTGTTAATGTTGTGTCTTATTTCCACGCTCACATGCCTCCACCTCTGAGGCTCTCCTTGGCACTTTGTCCATCACCTTTGTTCCTGCGTGTGGGGCATGAGTTCAATCCTTGTGTCTCTCACTTAGTGACAGGTCTCTAGAGTGACCCCCAACATTTGGCTGTATATCTGTGGCTGCCCCCTTCCTGCACTGCAATCCTTCCTGGCACTGCCAGTGCCACACACTTTGTCTCTTTGTTTCAGTCTCATTCTCAGGGCTCAATTCTTAACCCTTTGACTTCTTTGGCCCCCGCTGAATCACTGCTGAAAACCGGGGACCCCAACCGAAGCTATTTCTATGCTTTGAACCTCAAAACTATGCGCAAAATACAGAGAGAAATATACAAAAAACAATGCAAAATTATGAAATGTTTGACTTAATAAACACACCAAAAATATATAAAAATCACATTTTTAATGGGAAGGTTGGAACTTTTCAAAATCTGTATTTATTTCTAAAAGGCAAAGCTGTATACTGGAATAGCAGACCACTCTGTTTCCTTGCCCCTAATTAGGGCTCCCGGTTTTATGGTATTTATTTTTTCGTCATTTCCGTCTGTATTTATCCATATTTATTTTGGATTATGTGGAAAAAGAAGCTGAAGTTAGTATTTTTCCACATTTATTTAACCTATAAATATGCGCTCTTGCTTGCACGTTTGCCAGGTGTCAGTGCTGTGAACACCCGCAGGAGATACATCCGTGCACCTATAGAAAAATATGCACATTTCAGTTTCAACCTTGTGCGTATCTACTGTTGTTAAAGCCTCTTTACTAAAAGTCCTTTTTTTTTTTTAACCCCATTTCCTATCAATCCACACATTTATTGGCCAGGCAGTCATGGTAGACAGTATTCGACGCTTCCCAGCTGAGTGGTCGCTCCCTTTGGCTCCGGTATCGTTGTGTAACGCTTCTTGCTGGAAACTGTGTGAAATTAATTGCCTGCTGTGCGCTTTGTATGCCGCTTTGCATATTTCATTATTAAGATTGCCAGCGCGACTTTCCTGCTCTTTTAGTGTATTCCCCCAAGCGCCCTCCATTTTGTTGTTGTTGTCCTCCTACTTAGCCCGCCCCGCCTCCCAGCTGAGCCGCCCTCGCCCCTCCCCCCCACCCTCCTTATATGACAACCGTTCCCGCGCGCAGCGTTCACGCGCAGCGACCGCGCCCAATCCGCGCCGAAGGTGCGCCAAAGGTAAGCCCGTCCGCGCCTGGACCGCGCCCAGCGCCAGACCCCCTGGCCCTTGTACCCCCCACCCCTCCCGCATCACTTACGATGCCACCACCCTCCTAGCCCTTAACCCCGGTCGCGCCCCCAACTGCGTCCAAGCCGCTCCCGGACACACCCATGGACCTTTCTCTTGCTACTCCTGCAAATTCAGCGGCACCGACAACATCTCCGCTATGACCACACCACAAATTCCCGACCCCAATCACCTACAATGCATCCTTCTCAACACCCGATCGATCCACAGGCACGCCATTGACCTATGGAATCTACTAGACACCATCTCTCCGGACGTCGCCTTCCTTACGGAAACATGGATGAACGCTTCCTCCGCCCCAGACATCACCATTGCCATCCCTGAAGACTATAAGATCACCCGCAAGGACCGCATCGGCCACACAGGAGGAGGAATCGCCATCGTCCACAAGAAATCTATCCGCATCTCAACCAGCTCTGACGCCAACCTCGCCAACTCCGAACACCTTCACTTCCAGATCCACATCGACCCCAAGACCACACTCAGAGGCACCCTCCTCTACAGACCGCCAGGACCCCGCGCAAAATTCAGTGAAGACATCACGGACTTCATCACCCCACACGCGCTCCCCTCCAAAGATTACATCCTTCTGGGAGACCTCAACTTTCACCTTGAAAAGATCAACGACCGCAACACCACCACCCTCTTGGACAACCTCGCCAACCTCGGACTTAAACAACTGGTCACTTCCCCCACCCACATCGCAGGCCACACACTCGACCCCATCTTCACCTCCAGCAAACATGTCTCCTTCAACTACACTACGGATCTCCTCTGGACTGACCACAGCTGCGTTCACTTCACCTACAACAAGCCAAAACCCACCAACCACCTCCAACCAACTCTGCAAAGAAACTGGAACAAAATCACCATCGACCAGATCTCCTCATCGCTCCTTCTAAACACCCCAGCCCACTCTTCTAACCCAAACCAAGCCGCCGCCAACTTCACCCTTTGGTTATCCAACACCGCCGACACCTTAGCACCACTGAAAAAACGACAAATCAAACTTGGCAGCAAGAAGGCCTCATGGTTCAACGATGATCTTAAGAAATCCAAGAAACTCTGCCGCTCCCTCGAAAAGGCCTGGAAAAAAGACCCAACCACTAGCACCAAGGATGCCTTCAAAAACGCCACCCGCACACACCACCAATTAATCCGAAAGGCCAAGAAAACAGCATTCAAGGATCGACTTGACAACAACGCCCACAACAGCAAGGAACTTTTCAACATCGTCAAGGAGTTTACCAATCCCTCGGCCAACTCCAACGACATCACCCCCTCTCAAACCCTCTGCGACTCCCTAGCCTCATTCTTCCACAACAAAATTGCAGACATCCACAACAGCTTCGACAACCAACCCGGAGACTAACCCACCGAACCATATGCCGAACATTCTCCCCCCTTGAACACCCTTAACGACTGGAACCCAATCTCCACTGAGGACACCATCCGCCTGATGAACTCCATCCACTCAGGATCCCCCACAGACCCATGTCCTCACCACATCTTCAACAAAGCAGACTCCGCCATAGCACCACACCTCCGAGACGTCATCAACTGCTCCTTCAACTCCGCCACCTTCCCGGAAAAATGGAAACACGCTGAACTCACCGCCCTTCTGAAAAAACCCATAGCGGACCCCACCGAACTCAAAAATTACCGCCCCATTTCGCTCCTTCCATTCCCGGCCAAAGTAATCGAGAAAGCTGTCAACAACCAGCTCGCCGCTTTTCTCGAAGCCAACAAATCCCTCGACTCCTCACAGTCCGGCTTCCGAGCAAAACACAGCACTGAGACAGCAACAGACGACATTCGAACTCTACTGGACAATGGAGACACAGTCGCCCTCATCCTCCTCGACCTCTCTGCAGCCTTCGACACAGTCTGCCACAGCACCCTTTTACAACGCCTCAGAAATATCGGAATACAAGGAAAAGCACTTGAATGGATCACCTCGTTCCTCACCGGTAGAACCCAGAGAGTCCGCCTTCCACCATTCAAGTCCGAGGCCACTGAAGTCATCTGTGGCGTACCACAAGGATCCTCACTCAGTCCCACCCTCTTCAACGTATACATGAGTCCCCTCGCGACCATCGCCCGCCAACACAACCTCAACATCATCTCCTACGCGGATGACACTCAACTGATCCTTGCTCTCACCAATGACCCCAGCACCGCCAAAACTAACCTACACGAAGGAATGAAAGAAGTTGCCGAATGGATGAAACACAGCCGTCTGAAACTGAACTCAGATAAAACAGAAGTCCTCATCTTGGGTACTTCCCCCTCTGCTTGGGACGACTCCTGGTGGCCGGAAGCTCTTGGAAAAGCACCCATCCCGACAGACCACGCACGGAACCTAGGCGTTATCCTGGATTCTTCACTCTCAATGTACAGACAAGTCAATGCCGTATCCTCATCCTGCTTCAACATTCTTCGCATGCTCAAAAAAACATTTCGCTGGATCCCCACCGAAACCAGAAAAACAGTCACCCATGCTCTGGTCACGAGCCGACTGGACTACGGAAACACCCTCTACGCAGGTACTACCGCTAAACTCCAGAAGAAACTCCAACGAATCCAAAACGCCTCAGCCAGGATCATATTAGACATCCCGCGCAACGAACACATCTCTGGTCACCTGAAAGACCTCCACTGGCTACCCGTCAATAAGAGGATCACTTTCCGACTGCTAACCCACGCACACAAATCACTCTACGACATCGGACCAGAATGCCTCAACTCACGACTGTCCTTCTACACCCCCTCCCGCCAACTACGTTCTTCCAGCCAAGCCCTCGCCACTGTACCTCGCATCAACAAGACCACAATGGGAGGCAGATCCTTCTCATACCTGGCTGCTAAAACATGGAACTCACTCCCCACTTACCTTCGCCTTACCCAGAACCACCTAGCATTCAGAAAGCAACTTAAAACGTGGATATTTGACAAGTAATCCTCCTCCCCTCCCTAAGCGCCTTGAGACCCTCCGGGTATGTAGTGCGCTATATAAATTCTTTGACTTGACTTGACTTGACTATTTAGAATTACTCAAAAATCAACCAATTTCCGTTTTTATCCACACTTAAAAATAAATACAGACGCGAAAGTGAATGTTTTATTATTATTATTTGGAGTTTTATATCGCGCACGGTTACCCTTGAGCATCCCAGCGCTATCCATAGATCAACCACCGCCCAACACATGACACATTAGGCTGGGAACAGATGAGTTTTTAATAGTTTGCGGGAGCGCAGAGTGCTGATCTCTGCCCGCAGCACGAGTGGAAGCGAGTTCCAAGCGGAAGCCGTATTCACTAGGCCTGGGCGGTAAATTCCGTTCCGTTCGCGGAATTTGCGGAATTTGGGTAATTTCGTGTTCCACGGAGAACGCGAAATTGCCCAAAAATCTGCGTTCCGCGACTTCGCGAAATTTTTTGCTTGTTCGCGTTCTCAATATGCGTGTTCGCGAGATATTTCACCCCGAGCACGCAAACAGCGATCGCGAACAGGAAAAAAGTATCGCGAACACGCAATTCCGCGTGTTCGCGGAATTTCTGCGTGTTCGCGGAGATTTTTTACCGTTTCGCGGAGATTTGCGTAACGCGATTACGCAAATTCCGCCCACCCCTAGTATTCACTGAGAACCTTCTCCCTCCGGTGCGGGCTCGCCTTACTCTAGAAGACTGGAGGAGGAATTTATGATCCGAGCGGAGAGCCCTTGCTGCTTTATAGGGTTGGATCATGTTCCTCAGGATCGCTGGACCCTTCCCCTGCGGACTCTTCTGTGCCATGCAGAGTGCTTTAAAGGTTACTCTTTCCCGCACCGGGAGCCAGTGCAGCGCCTTCAGTGCCGGTTTGACGGACTGCCTTCTGGGAACATTGATCAGCAGTCTGGCTGCTGCATTTTGTACCTGCTGCAACTTCTTAAATGTGGATTCCGGCGCGCCCAAGAAGAGTGCATTGCTGTAGTCCAGCCTCAAAATGATGAGCCCCTGTATAAGCAGCTTACGGGAGGTCTCAGGGAGGAGTGACAGAATCCTGCGGGCTGACCGGAGCATACCAAAACATGCACCCGCGGTCTTTTTGGCGTGTGTTCTGAACATCAAGTCCTGCTCCAGCCACACCCCCAGGCTCTTAATCTCCTTCTTCGGGCTGGGAGGAGCTCCCATGCAGTCCCGCCAGCTACTGGGGGACAGGGAGAAGGAAGATTGACCTAAGATCATAAGCTCGGTCTTTGAGCCATTCAGTTTAAGGGATGAATTACACATCCACCCAAACACTTCCTCCAGGCAGGAATGAAGCACCGCTGGTTGCTGCTCTAACTGAGAGAGCCCCACCACCATCTGCGTATCATCCGCATAGCTGATGATGTTAAAGCCAAACGGAGACACCTCATCCTCCAGGGGGGCCATATATACATTAAATAATGTAGGGCTCAACGACGAGCCCTGGGGAACCCCACACTGGAGGGCAAAGGGGGGCGACTTCTCGTTTCCTTCCCAAACTTCAAATGACCGTCCTCCTAAAAAGGAGGCAAGCCATCCCTGTGACACCCAACCCTTCCGGCCACTGGAGTAGTACCTGATGATTCACGGTATCAAAAGCCGCACTCAGGTTCAGGAGGATCATTGCCACTGACCCTCCTGCATCCAGAATGCACCTGGCTTCCTCCACCACGGCCAGAAGGGCGGTGTCTGTGCCCTGTCCAGGACGGAATCCCGTCTGGGAATCCCGTAACTGGCCATTGGCCTCCAAGAAATTCGAGAGTTGGTAGTTGACCAGTCTTTCAGCCACCTTGCTCACGCCTGGGAGCAGGGAAATTGGCCTAAAATTAGCCAGGTCAGTGGGGTCAAGGCTCGGCTTCTTCAGGAGGGCCTTCACGACCGCTCCTTTCCATCCAGGTGGCACCACCCCCTGCGAAAGCGACAGGTTAATCAGCTCGGTCACTGGGGCCACGATGGTCGGCGCAACCTGTTTTAAATATCGCATCGGGACAGGGTCCTTGGGAGAGCCACTCTTCAGTTTCCCAAGCACATTCAACACTTCCTCCGCACTCACAGGGCCAAAAAGGTCCAGCTCAGCTGCTCCTACCCTTTGCTGAGCAGTTGGCTCTGCCACTGCAGTTAGCTGAGGGAGTGAGCGTAGGATGGTCTCAATTTTGGAATTGAAGTAGCCAGCTCCAGGCATTTCCCTTGGGGATTGTCATGAATAACCGGTGGGTCGGGGGTTTTTAGCAACTCCTTCATCACTTTGAAGGACTCTCTCGAGGAACAAGTGGCTTTACAAATTCTTTCATCAAAGTATTTGATCTTAGCCTCCCTTATCGCGTTCTTGTACGATCTCATGGCTGAGCGATAATTGTTCCTACTTGTTATCCCCCAATCCTTCCTCCACCCCCGTTCTAGCCTTTTGCAGCTCTTTCTCAGTGCCCTCAGCTCAGGAGAGTACCATGGGGCCGAGCCCGCTCTCTTATCCCTGATGAGCATCTTTTTCTTTGGGAGAATGGCGTCTAGGGAGCTACTCAACCAGCTCTCCAGGCTGGCATCCGCATCCACCGGGTCAGACCCCCCTTGGGGGCATGTTGACTCCAAGTGGGCCGCCCATTTATCCATAGGGAGCCTCGACCAAGCTCTATCCGTCCTAAATGTCCTGGGTGTGGGGAGATCCCAAACCGCAGGAGCCCAGCTGACTAAGACCAAAAAATGGTCTGTCCACGGTAGGGCAAGGGGAGGTAGGGCGGTTAGTTGCTCCATATTTGAGATAATTGGGTCAAGCAGATGACCCTTTTCATGGGTCGCACCTAAATTAATTCGTCTCATCTGCATAGCGCCCAGGTCACACTGCAGGTCAGTAGCCGGCAGGTCCATTGAATCCTCAAAATGGAGGTTCAGGTCTCCTAAAACGACAAAATTCGTAGTAGAGGAAGCTAGGCAGGTAACAGATTCCATTAGTGAATCAATGAAACCGGCCACTGCCCCAGGGGGGCGATAGACAAGGAGACCTGAAATGGCGACCATGGGGGACAGCCGGAGGGAGAATTGACAGCTTTCGCAGTCCTTGACCCCGGCCTCCTGCGCTTTACAACTGAGCGTATCCCTGTACAGAATAGCCATACCCCCTCCCCGCCCTATGGGTCTGTCGAGATGGAAAATCACAAATCCCGGCGGGAGGGCTCGGACCATATCTGGGCCGGATGTGGACGTGATCCATGTCTCCGTTAAAAATAAGACATCAAGATCATAGTCCAGGATTAATGAGTTAATTTCTGTGGAGTGACAGGGAAGTGACCTACAGTTCAACAGACCAAATTCTAACTTTTTTCTAGCCTTATGGGCCCCAGGCCCTGGGCTACACACCTTACAACTTACAAAAGGTTCACAATGAACCCACATGTATCCGATTTAGGGGGTCGCAATGACAGGAGATCAATCGTGGCATACCTGATGAAACTACCCTGCAAAGATGGAACAACGGGCATAATGGCAGGCCCTAGGCCCGTCTGGGTCCGGACGGGCATAGACGGGCTTTCCTCTGGCGCCCCGCTGCGCGCATTCGCTGCGCGCCTGCATTCTAGGAAGAGTAAATAGGAAGTGGCAGGGGATACGAGCCAAGGACTAGACCGCAAAGCACCCAATCGTGGTGTCCGCGTGTCTAGCCCTCACAAGATGGCGGGCGGAAGTATTCCGGCGAGAATAGCCCAGCTAGCCTGTAAATTTGAGGGTTAGCAGGTAAGCAATCAAAAAGTATAATCACGAGTGGTGGGTTAATAAATTAGCACTCTAATCACCCAGATTAATTAAAATGTACACGAGCATACAAAACAATTTTAAAACTATCTAAAAAGCGGAGCTAGCCTCCAGCAGCCTAGGTAAAGTGCAGTGTGTCAATAGCAGCAGCAGTGTGTCAGTAAATAGATCTATTTATCTGTAAAAATAAGTAAAAACAGAAAACAGGGAGGCTTACTCATGCTGCATGTTGTCCTTTTGTTGACGCATACCAGTGCTTCACTTGAGACCACCCATACCAGCAGGATTCTGCTTGCTGTCCTTGTGCTGCTCCCACTAATCAGGCTAAGGAGACAACTTACATTTTAGCCTCTCATTTCATGTTCCCTCACATTTGCACAGAGTTGTATGTTTTTCAATTTTACAATGTTTCTAATATTATTTCATTTCTCACCTGTCAAGGCTCCCATAAATTGTTGTTAAAGGCCCCAGATTAAGACCCATAGATCTATGCCTTTGTGTTAAAGGAATAGACTGTGCGTCTGTGTTTATATCACATCGCTTGTGTTCATTTGCTGTCTTGTTTTTCAGCCTGCATCGTCAGCACTGTCTTTGTTTGCTGATCCTTGCGCTCTTGTCACGGTCTATTCCATATCTATGGTGGTGATGCACGGAGTGTCTGTCTTAATGTTGCTAGTTTAGCTGTGTCACTGCCCTTGTAGTTGTAGGTCTATGTTGCACCGACCCTTTTCTGTGCCTCTGTTGCCGTTGGTGTTGTCCGTGTCCCTGACCCCCCTGGTGCAGGCTTTGGCATTCTAAACATGTTCTCGAAAGTCGACCATGGGATGCTTCCCACCTCTCAGTGCAGTTATTATGCTATGAGTCATTTCAATTTGAATTTGGAAGCTGTTTAATCCAACATGTTTCATTTTCAGACTATCACATGAATATAGAGTGATCCCTTCACTCTAGATTATTATGGACTCTGTCTCCAGTCCTGAACTTCTCATCTATAAATCATTCATTTTAGGTATGTTAGTCTAATTAGCACAATGGATGCAAAGTAAGACGACAACACCCAGATTCAATTAGGCAGTCACGCAAAATCCAGGACTGGAAAGTGTCCCTAGTGACATAGCGGCGGGTGGACGTTCTACAGGGATAATCTGGTGCGGCGCCCCTGGCTCAGAGTGCGGCGCCCCTGGCTCAGAGTGCGGCGCCCCTGGCTCAGAGTGCGGCGCCCCTGGCTCAGAGTGCGGCGCCCCTGGCTCAGAGTGCGGCGCCCCTGGCTCAGAGTGCGGTGCCCCTGGCTCAGTTATAAGAATAGATGGTAGCAACTGGGAGCCAGAGAGAGGAAGCATTCGCATACCTTGGAAGAGATCAAATGACTGTGCCTGTGAAGTTCTGCAACATTCAAAGCCTGCGGACATTGAACTTCAAGGCACATGCTAATAAAGCATTCTTACCGTCTAATGTGGATCCAGCGACCCTCCTTGAAATGGTCACTCTGTCTTAAGACAGTCATTTGGGTAACTTATGTTAATGCGTTCAGTGCTGATTAGAAGTCTGAAAAGTATGATTCAGCCACGGGCTCAAACAAAAGAAATAACCCCTAAGCTCTACACTTTATTAGGTGTAGTTTGACAGCGTGGCTGTCACTAAATCTTGTGTGATCAACAGAAAACAAGCTTCAGAGTACTCTTGAGAGATCGACCTTGGCTCCACCTGCTTTTCGATAAGGGAGTACAGCATCGAGTTGGGCAAATGTGTGGTTTCACTGAAAAAGAGCGCTTGTGTTGCCCTTTCTTGGACATGTAGGGGGTCTCTGAAACAATTGCGTACTGCTAACTCCTCGTCGCTGTTGTGACCATATGGGAATTTTGTACTGAGTTCAATAATGGAATGGAATTCAAGGAGTTGCAGTTGTTTCTCATGATCCCCCCCCCCCATCTCAACTTTTTTACAACTCGGTCTAGTATTTTTATGTAAACTGTTTTTATTATTTTCACAAACCAAAAGGCAAACATTACATCTTAATGAATTCTTAATGTACCCCATCACTTATGCTTGCCGGCTCAGTTGCCTCGGGTACCTTCCCATTGCAACAACACCTTTATACTTGTTCATACTATTAAAGCTATTCCCATCTGTACCGTATCCTTATATTATAACCGTGTTCCATGCTAGTCTGGTCGTGTTAACAAATACTGAGTAAAATTGCTATGAGACCATTGTACTATAACAAACAACATGCCATTTCCCCCCCCCCCCCCATCCCACCTCGTTCCACCGGCGTGCGCTGTCTCCTAGGAGCTGAAAAACGAAGAGATAACTCTTTCTGGAATCTGTATCACTGTAGTTGCGGGACAAAACAATCTCACCTTCATTTGTGTCATTTTCACTGGTGCATTACAGGGTTATGTCTAGGGATTTCAGGTTGTTCCAGAGGTTTGCGGTACTTCAGTCTGCACTTCTAGGATTGAACTAGTATCAGAGTCTGCCTCGGGTACTTGCAGTGCCGCTACTATGGCCTCCCATGCCCTAGCTGTCTCCAATGCCTTATCATTATTAGACCGCTTAGCATGTTGTAGCCGGGCTATACATTCACTCGTTGCCCACTTAATCAATTCTGCTTTCCAACGCTCAAAGTTAGGTCCCTGCCTCGACTTCCAATGTGCTGTAATATCCCTCTTGGCTAACAACAAACCTAGGTCCAAGAACTTACTTGTTACCTTCATTCTAGTTGTATGGGGAAACCAATGCAATAAGCAAGTGCCTATTTCACATTCCACTTGTCGGTCGGTTACTCCGCAAAGCAGGCCAACCACCTCTTCCCAGAACATTCCCACTTGCGGACATTCCCATAACATGTGGTGTAACTCCGCCCCTACCAGATTGCAAGGCGGGCTCTGGGCCGAGTCTGTCTTGAAGTATTGATTAATCTTAGCAGGGGTTAAATACGCGCTGTGTAATATAAAAAAATGGACCAACTGGAATCTAACATTCCTGGTACAATTCCACGCCCTCCTAATCAACTGAGCCCATGTTTTCGCCTGATATGGTAACAGGGCCCCATCTTCGTATAAATCTCCCAATACTTGTACACCCATCCTCTCCCACTCGGCCAACGCGTTCCAGTCCCCTCCATGCAGGAGGGCGGTACACATGCCCAAAGGTATCTCTGGGGCGTAAGGGCAGGCAATGCCAGCCCTGCGCTGGCTCCGATTCCAACACAGTCTCAGAGTCCGCTCCTCAATAGATAGTGTCCCAAGGTGCAGCCGCTGCTGAAGTACCACAAACAACTATACATGGCGTGGTATCCATTGGCCCTCAGGACCATCTGGACCCCTGAACTCCTGAGCCACCGCCTGAGTAAGCCATTGCAGTTGGGCTGCCAAATAGTATAATTCGAAATCGGGCACAGCCAAGCCCCCATCAGCTCTCGGGTGCATCAATGTAGCCAATGCTACCCGCCGTCGACCAGAGCCCCTCAAAAAATCCACTGATCATCATCCGGAGCGGTCTGAAAATTGATCCCGGGACCCAAATCAGCAACGTCCGAAAATAGTACAGCAATCGAGGGAGCGCCACCATCTTCAGTAGTGCCACCTGCCCAGCTAGCGAAAGTGGCAGATTACCCCAAAACGCTAGACTGCCCGAAGTCCCCGCACAGCTCTACCTATATTACCCTCCAACAAATCATCAGATGTATGATAAATATTAGTTCCAAGATAAGGCAGACATCGAGGCTCCCACCTAATACCTGTCACCTGAGCCGGACCCACCTCCGATGGATTCACCGCACACAAACAAGTCTTCGTCCAGCTCACCCCGAGACCCTACCAAATGCGCAGAGCAATGTTGTTGCTCCGTCCAATGCATCTGCCGTATTGGCCAAAAACATAAGTAAATCGTCCGCATATAATGATATATTTTGCAAATCCCCTCGCAAATCTTAACCAAGGTAGTGTTGTCCCAATCTGGCATGTGCCGCCAAGGGCTCAATGGCCAATGCGAACAGTAACGGAGAAAGTGGGCATCCCTGTCACGTTCCCCATCCCACTAAGCAGGAGGAAGAGACCATCATCCCCGTCTGTACCCGAGCCGTTGCCGATCTATAAAGAATCTCTGTCCACCCCACGTATGCCTCCCCAAAACCAAAGGCGCGCATAATTTGGAACAGGTAGGGCCATTCCAGGCTGTCAAAGGCCTTTTCAATATCTATCGAAAGGACTGCCGCGGCAGGGGTCATGCCGTGACCTACCCCCAGTATGCGGAGTAAACGTCTCACATTAGTGGATGTATTTCGAGTAGGGATGAATCCGGCCTGATCATAGTGGACCAGCTGCACCATGTGCGGGAGAAGCCGAGTTGTGAGGATCCTGCTCAATATTTTATAATCAATAGTCAACATGGATAATTGTCTGTAGGCCGACCTACCCATTGGGTCCTTCCGTGACTTCAATAGAGGGATAATAACTGCCTCTCTAGTGGAGGCTGGCAGCCTACCCATCTTCTGTGCTTCCCTAAAAACAGCCAACAGCTTAGGGGGCCAATAAATCAATATATTGCGCATAAAACTCGATAGGCAGCCCATCCGCACCCGGCGTTTTATTACGTGCCATGTGTTTAACCGCCGATCTTATTTCCCCCAAGGAGATCTCCTGTCCTAACACATCTGCCTGCTCCTCTTCTATTCGTGGCAACTCTATATCTTCCAAGAAATCCCCCATACCCTCTCCAGAGACCTGCAATTTGCTCCGGTATAAATCCGTATAGTACTCCATGAACAACCCGTTTATCCCTTGCTGGGTATACACAGATGTTCCCGTCGCTGTGGCCAACTCCAATATGGGTGTGCCCCTAGGGGCCGGGTTGGCCAACCATGCCAGCAGCGTACTCGCTTTATCCCATTCCGCATGTGCCCTCGCCAGGTATGATCTATGATCAAAGCCGCGCAACCACTCTATTTGCGCTGCCAGTGCCTCTCTAGCGTCGGAGGCTTCGCCTTGCACTCCAGGGTTCTCAGGGCAGGCCCTCTCTGCCCTTCACAAATGTTTCTCCACCATCTCTAGATCATGTAATAATGTCTTCCGCACTCCCACCATTTTAATAATGCACAATCCCCGCGCCACTACATTAAAAGCATCCCACTCCATTGCCAACGTCGATGCAGTACCCTCATTCTCGAGGAAGTAGTGAGTGATGCCCATCTCAACCTCGGCATGGAAGACCGGATCTTCCAGTGCCTCTGGCCTTAGCCACCAGATCGGGATCACAGGTCTCTCCTGGACCCAGTGCATTTTTAGCAATAACGGGTTATGATCTGAATGTGTTCTCGCAAGACATTCACTGTGCCCCTCTTTTACATGAATGTCTGGGGTGCACAATATCGCATCAAGCCGTACATGCAGGTCATGTAATGCCGAGAAGATAGAATAGTCGCGGTCCCCTGGGTACTTCGCACGCCACGTGTCTACCAGTCCCCATCTATCCTGCCAATCCCGTCTGACTTTAGAAAGTCTATGTATGGGTGCTTCTGGCAAAGGGGGATGGGACCTGTTCATATTGGTGTCTGCTATAGAGTTAAAGTCACCACCCATCATTACCGAACCGATCAAATAGAGCACCAACCTCACAGACAAGTGAGCAAAGAATGCCACCTGGTCCACATTGGGGGCATATACACTGCACAACGTCACTTCCACCCCATTCAGACGTCCAACCACCACCACAAACCTCCCATCTGGATCCACTAACTGCTGTGTCATCTACTAATCCATATTAGCGTCCCTCTAGCAAAAGCTGAGTATGTTGTATAATAAAGCTGCCCGCTCCACCTACACTGCAACGCCAACCCTTCTGTGCAGTTAATGTGGGTTTCCTGGAGGAAAGCTATTTGTGCTCCCCTATGCACCAAAAAAGCATGTACCTTATGGCGCCTCATCGTATGTATCTCCCGTACATTCCATGTAATGCATTTCAAGTCCGATACCGTCCCCATGTTGTGTTCCAAGCTGCATAAATGTCTGTTAGCTCCTTGCAGACACACCGGTGGCCCTTACATCCCTGAACAAACTCCCACCTCAAAAAACCCCAACCTCCTCCCCTCCCCACCCCCCCCCCCCAGAACAGGTCCTAAGATTCTAGCACCCATCCAAACTAACAAATTAATGGCCCCTCTGGTAGCTGCCAGGGAACCACCCGACTAACAAAAATGTGGGAGGCGACCAAGAGCTGAGAGGGTCTTGTCCACAATACGTCCAGTATCGAGTGCCATACCCCATTAGAAAAGAACACTTAGCCTCTAAAGAGGTGGTCTGGTTTGAGGGAGCCACACTTTCCAAAAGCCCTCTAGTCCTTGTCATCACTACTGACCTCCACACCCATGGGTCAAAAGAGGACGAACCATGTATTGTTCCTCCCAAGAGATCTCTCTGAAAAGTCTTACAACTTTACGCATCGACTAGCCCATCCGCTGTCCCATGTGGCAATTGCACTTCCCGTGTCCGTGTCATCTGAGTCAGACCCCGACAAGACCTTTTCTGATTCCGTCGCCATCATCGATGCTGCTCCTCTGTCCTGCGATATTTCTGTGACCGCCTGCAACACCACGGATCTTTCCCTCTCTGTTTGAGTCACCGTGGGCCTCTGCGCACCCTGATGGCATTGGCCATCATGCCGCGACCTGCGTGAACGTGGTGCCTCTGCCAGCGACTCTGTGCCGCACCCTGCAGCGCCCGATCCTGCTCTATAAGGCTCCAACCATGTCCAAGCTTCCTCAGGATTATCATGCAAAAATGCTTTACCGTCCATGGTAACCCTTAGGCATGCAGTGAACATCAGAGAGTACTGAATGCCTTCATCACGGAGTGCTTTCTTGACCTCCATAAACGAAGCCCGTCGGCGTTGCACATCGTACGTATAATCCGGGAGCAGTGTCAAGTTATTATCTACCCTGTAGGGGCCCGAGGAGCAAGCCCTGTTCAGTAACAGGTCCTGTCCTTGTAGTGGAGCAGTCGCGCCACCACTGGTCTGGGCGGTTGACCGGGCGCTGACGGGTGAGCCGGTACTCTGTGTGCTCTTTCCAAGGTGTAGAATGGTGACAGACCCTCGGGGGCAACTTCAGTCCGCAACCAATTTTCCAGATATTCTAACATATTAGCCCCTTCCACTCCTTCCGGCAGCCCCTTCACCCTCACATTATTCCTTCTGTTCCACCCGTCCGCATCCTCGGCTCTCCGCTCCAGAACCTGTAACCGGTGATCGACGTCCCCCATCCGTGCCTCCAGCGCTTTTTGGGCAGGTTCCAGGACCTCCAATGTGGTTTCGGTCTGCTTCACATGGTCAGTCAGCTTTGCGTGGTCCGCTCTAAGGAGGTCCAACCCCTGTGCCACATGAGCTATGTCCTGCTGGAGGGTGTCCCTAGTGTTAGTGATGGCTTTGAGTATTTGATCGACCTGCTGCTGCATCATCCCTTCGGATTGCGGCTCCACACCGCCTTGCTTCCGTTGTTCCGCTGCCTCCTCCCCTAGCTCCTGGGGTGCCCCCCCCTGCTTCCCTCATGGTTTTACCATTGGTCACGGCGCTGCAGGTCTCTGACTGCTGCTCAGTCCTCTGAGGTTCCCGTCACTGCATAGGGGCTGGGCATAGGCACCTGTCAACACCTGCTGTAATAGTGGTCCCCACTCTCCAGCGACTTCCTGACTGCTCCCCCGCTCTCTTGTCTGTCCAGTAGCCCCCCTCCACAATTTCAGCTTCCCAAGCAGAAAAAAATGCTTCCCCCCAGCCTTCCACTCCTCATCTCCAGACACTCAGAGTAGGAAGGTCTCCGCTCAGCAGGCACTAGTCCTGTACCAGGTCTCCGTTCTGCAGCACCGGTCGGTTCCAGGCTTGCAAGCTCCAATTAATACTTCTATCAACTGTCTACAGAGCGCTCGCCATTAACGCTTTAATGCTGTCAGCAGCCCCAGAGAACCGCCCCAGCCACCTTCAAGAATCCTCCTCAACGTGCCCCCAGCAGCGATAGCCAGCGCCCCAAACGCTGTGGGAACAGCAGCCAGGATCCTCCACAGCGCTCCTAGCAAAGACGATGCCCTGAACTTCCTAGGGGAGAGGCGCCAGTCCCCTCTTCACCTCGCCATCCCTGGCCGCGTCACCGCCCACATGTCTCCTCACCAACCTTCTCATGTTCTGGGGGCTCCTCTACCGCTGGGTCAGTCCTCACAACTGGTTTGCCACTGCCGTCGGGGCCCAGCCGGTCCCCCTGGGGCACCCTCTGTCAGCTGGTACCGCAACTGCTGCACTCCCATATCCGTGTTTCATTGCCTTTAATGCCACCAGGGGAGCCCTCTTCCTTGTTCCCAGTCACGGACCTGCCACTCACAGAGTGCACTGAATGGCATCCTCGTCCGTGGGCCACACGCCCTACATAAAGCACGGATGTGTATCTCGGGTCCTTCGCAACGCTCCCAGCCAGGGCGACCCCCTGCTCTCCTAGGGGGAGACACTCCAATACTCTCTTCACTTCGCCATTCCTCACATCTCTGCACACATGACCACCCGCTGTCCTTCTCATGCACAAGGGGCTCCTCCCCCACGAGGCCAGTCCTCACGGCCACTGCAGTACTACTGTCAGGCCCCTACCGCATCCCCCAGGCACCCTCCGCCAGCTGGAGCCGTCGGTACTGCACTCGCTCCACTGTCTTCAGTGCTGCCAAGGTGCCTTCAGATGTGCTCCCACTCGCGGGTGGGCCACTCACCGGAGTTCCCAAGATAGGGACCCCCCTCGCGGGTCTCTCCCTCAGCAGAAAGCACCGCTTTAGAGGAGATGTGTGATCCCCCTCGCGCCTCTGGAAATTGGATCCGTAATCGGCCAATCAGTCACTCCCAGCGGCGGAGCGCTGCACTGCCGTGCACCCCCAGCACCAGGCAGGAGACGCCAGTCCCGCAGCACCGCGGGTCCCGCATCAGCCATCCCTCAGAAGATCACACCAGGGCCAGTGCCGCGGAGTTCCCACCTCCCGTGGCCAAGACTCTTCAAGCGCTGCGGCCGCCGTGCAAAGCCGTCTTCCAGCCTCTTCTATTGGCCATCAGCAGCGCCATCTTGATTCACTCCAACAGGTCTTGTTTCCCCGATTGAACACCCGGTCAGCAATGGAGGTCCAATCACGGCAAATATCTCTGTAGGCAGCTCTCGACTCCGGTGGGAGCTATGTACGGTCTGTTGTCCTCTACCGGCTCCCAAGTCATGATAATCGATGGGGCGGCGCGGAGCTCCCAACTCACGCGTCCGTCCTCATCAGCTTCTTGGCCACGCCCCCTTTACAACTCGGTCTATGCCAGTATATTTCAAAAGGGTATTTTCCCCATTGTGCTTCAGATGAAAATGTCTGGCCACGAGGTAGCTCAAGTCGTTGTGCTAGAATGAATTGAATGGACCGGGTTACAAAGGTGTCGAAATGCAGCCAGTATTATGTCTTCTATGTCTATGCCTGGTACCTATAATTGTGCAAATTAGGCATTCCATTAAATCCACTCTTTGGGGAAAGTCAAAAAGTTTAAAGGAAAGAAGTAAATAAAATATAGATATTGTTTCAAAATGAAATTTGAAATTACAGCTCCTTTGTTCATGAACTTTACCCTTTATGTCTGCACAATGGGAGCTTGTTTGCCAACTTGACAAAGCCTACGGCACTAGCCGACATACATAGTCTTTGAATAAACAAACTGGATTCTAATGAGTTGGTGTGCCGCTGTGTTCTATTCCCGCTGGAAGGGACGTTTCACTTCAAGGGTATTGTAGACTGGTCCAAGCTGTCGCTGACACCGGCACTGCCAGGCGGCGAGCTGCAATCTTGGGACACACTCTCTCACACACTCTCTCTCACACTCTCTCACACACACACTTGCTCGCCATTTTATAGTTGGGTCAGAGTAAGTTTCCATATAAAGCGTACTTTTTATTTATTTATTTGTAATTTGTTTTAATAGTGCAGTTTGAATCTGCACAATATAAAAAAAACTATCATCCACCTCACCCGTCAGGGCCACAAAACATCCATTTCCCATGTTAATTCAAATGATAACATCTGGATATATGGTTTGTTTTCATATTAGCAAGGTATCGATGGACGATTCAAATAACCTGAAGATAATTCCTGAATATCCACCAGATTGTTCCAGCTGTGACGCTGGTGGCGCGGGCATTGGCCCCATATTATATTCCACTATCCTAGATTAAATCTCCTCTGGAATACAGTTTTTGAATACTGTGTGAACAAATTGAATATTAAATTACCACAAGATCCAAGCATGGTTTTACTTGTATATTCATCCTCATTGGGATTATCAGGTGAGTTTTGTAAATTAATACCTGTTTCTATGCTCATTGCTGGATCATTAATATTACAAAAAAGAACAACTAAATTAATTCAAACTTTTTTGGAATGCCTGGTCAAAATGTATGCAGTAAAACAGTGAACACTGTGTGCGGCCCAAGTGGGAGCCATGCAAATCATTTTCAAGCTGTAAAAAATGTTGCTTAGACTATTGTATTAAAATCCAGAAGATACACTGAAAAATAGATTATCTTTAATTGATAATCAAAACACATCATTACAATGTACAGATTAATTAAATCATCAAAAAGAACCCCACAATCAATAATACCCAAATAGTCCATTCATTAAAAACCAGGCCTAGTAGCAGCATGAGGGTCTTCAACAAACCGGAGAAAGTGTCTGTAGCATTCTTCTGCCAAGCCACTGTGGACAATAAAAATGTTTCGGTGGACATCCTCCAATTATCCGCCAATCTTCATCAGGACCAAAAGTAAATAAACATCTTAGATAATGCTTCTCACAATTAGGAATCACTAGGGTCATGTGAAGTTCGAGACATCTAACGCAACAAGACCCAATGAAGGAAGGCTCTACGAGCTTTATGAGCAGCAAGGGGGCAATCCTAGAGGCAGGAGTCTGAGCAACCTAAAGAAGAAAATGCATGATGCTTAGATGCAGGCTACAAATAGAATCAGGGCTTGTAAATCTTATCTAATAAACAACCGCCCAGTCTGAACTGTAGTTCAGTAAATAGCAGCCTACAGGAATGCGGTGGAAGAAGTGTGGCTGAGCAATGTACTTCGGACTCAGCAGGCAGGACATTGGGACTCCAGGCCTTGATATATTGGCACCATCTGGTGTCTGTGTCCATCCTGCCTCTATTTACCTTTCTTGATAGAAAACGACCAGCAGAGGTCAGTAAAATACCAGAATCCCTTTAGCATTCTCTAGATTCCAGCCCATAGAACTTGTCTTCCACGAGCATCCGTAGACAATAATAATTTTTTCAAATTCTGTATTTTCAGTGATATGACCACCGAAGCCCCTGATTTTATATGAAAAACTGAGCTTTTGGACTATGCCATTTCCCTCTAAAAGGCAATATTTCTCTCCATGTGTTCCCATACCTGGCGTGCTACACAGTTTGGTGCTTACTTTCCCTCCATGTTAAAGAACAGTAGATGTTTCAGCGCCCAGGCTAATGTGCTGCATAGCTAACTACATATGAGGTCCCAAAGTAGAGACCGATTGCATTGCAAATGCTTGTTTTTAACCCTGCTATCCAGGACCTTGTTTCTAATCCGGTGCTAGCAGCGCGCCTAGCTCTGAGTACAGTCCAAGGGTATTATTAAACAGTAACATTACCAATCTTACATAGATGGCTAAGAACAATTTAAGAAAAAAAATATCACTGCTCAGACTGTCACTCCTTGGGAACTTGGGCTGAAATGGAAAAGTGGCCCTCGGAGCCCCCTAAGAGCGTGGGCCCGGGTATACCACGTGTTGAAGTTAGGGGCAGTGCCCCTGGATTATAATACATTGGTGTGTTTACATAGACCTTAGCTTAGAAATGCACAGCACCTATAGAAATACTGTGCAGTGAAAGTACAGCAAAAATAAAGAGCAAGGTACATTGGATTGTTTGATGTTAATCGTAAATGAAATGTTGAACAACATGGCTTTAATGTTGGGGTTGGTTTTGTCATTAAGCATCAGAGCAGCGTTCATTTGATAATCAAGCAACTCGTGTGACTGTCAGAGTCCTTAACACTGTAGGTTGTGAGAGACCTGAGGGTGATGGGTGACCCTACTCCAGCTCAGAGTACCCTACTCCCACTCGGAGCACATATTGGTGTACGCTACTCTCACTCGGAGCACATATTGGATGTACCCTACTCCCACTCGGAGCACATATTGGATGTACCCTACTCCCACTCGGAGCACATATTGGGTGTACCCTACTCCAACTCAGAGCACATATTGGATGTACCCTACTCCCACTCGGAGCACATATTGGTGTACGCTACTCTCACTCGGAGCACATATTGGATGTACCCTACTCCCACTCGGAGCACATATTGGATGTACCCTACTCCCACTCGGAGCACATATTGGATGTACTCTACTCCCACTCGGAGCACATATTGGTGTACGCTACTCTCACTCGGAGCACATATTGGATGTACCCTACTCCCACTCGGAGCACATATTGGATATACCTTACTCTCACTCGGAGCACATATTGGTGTACGCTACTCCCACTCTGAGCACATACTGGATATACCCTACTCCCACTTGGAGTACCTGTTTTTTTTGGGGGGGAGTTTTAGATAGTGCGAACTAGACCTGAGACATCGGGTATCAGTGGTCTTTACATCAGTACAAGTTTTGTTACAGAAGGACACATTCATTTCTTGGTAGGCACGGGGAGATTAAGTGATTTGCCCAGGATCACAGGAGCGTCATTGCCGAGACTCGAACCCGGTTCCCCAGCTTCGAGGTCGACCGCTCTATCCGTAACGTTACATCCTCTCATATTGGTTTTACCCTACTCCCACTCGGAGCACATATTGGTTTTACCCTACTCCCACTCGGAGCACATATTGGTTGCAACCTGCTCCCACTCTTAGTACATATTGGGTGTACCCTACTCGGAGCACATATTGGCTGCAACCTACTCCCACTCGGAGCACATATTGGGTGCAACCTACTCCCACTCGGAGCACATATTGGGTGTACCCTCCTCCCACTCGGAGCACATATTGGGTGTACCCACCTCCTACTCGGCAACACATATTGGGTGTACCCTACTCTCACTCCGACCAGATATTTTGATGTCAGCCTTTTTTAATGGAGTTCCTTCCACCCAAGATATATATTGCCTGAGTACTTTACATTGAACGTGGCAGTAGGTTGGCTGTGAGGATCAGGGGTGTGTTCTTGTCGGGCCTCGCATGCATTCTCTGCTGTTTGTGTCGTTGGACGGTTGTCAATCACCTGGCTGGTTGTGTACACACTCCATTGTTTTAATAATGGAGGCATCAAATTGTGACCTTTTTAGTTAAGTCACGTTTATTTTGAGTATGTTTACTTTAAGTAGGCCGCCCTCCCCACCCCCAGGGAAAACTTGTTTACTGAAAATTGTAAGTAAAATCATAGACTGTCTGTTTATCTGTAATGAAGAATAAATACTAAATGTTATTGCTGGAACGAAAAAGTTAGACCAGGTTTCCTTTGTTAAATACCCACCCCTTATTTAGAATGGAGAAATTCTTCAATCTGTTTCCCGCAAGTTGTGCTGATTGAGACTAGAGTTTTAAGGTTTTGATTAACAGAATGTTGATTAAACCGGAAATCTCACCAGAATTATGAGGAATGGTCATGGCGATGAAAGCCATATTTCATGAGTCCCATTGAAATGTTTAATGTTTTTAGGTCGAGCATGCGCTGCTCTAAGAGGCATGCAATATTGGAGTAAGTAATTGAAGCCCCGCCCATATTTGTCATTGGCTTGTGTCATTGTCCTTCATAAATATGGCTTCTGATTGGTTAATAGGCTTGTTAGTCCCTCCCTTGTCTTCATTTGCAACCGCCCATGGCGACTGGCCCTTTCGGTTGTTACATGTTTGCTTTAATTAGAGCCTGGGAGCACTATTTTCTTAATTGGTTTTCTTCTGCCTGATGTTGCAGGCAGGACACGCTTTCTCTCTCAATGCATTTTTTAGATTGTACTGTAATCGGTCTGTGGACATAAAGTCCATCCCCTTTCTTGACATTGCTTTTCATTTGTCTATGTGAGCGTCCTTCACATCCCTGCTTGCAAGTGGCCGGTCCTGCCTCTTTGTCCCTCCTTTCTCTCTTCTGCTCCTCCGACAGAGCAGCACTATATAAATTTAGAATACAAATACAGTGATTGCGTTTTATTTTAATTTTATCAAAATGTTTGATTTGGAAAGGTTAACTTGCTCACCTATTTGAATCTGATTATAGTGAAAGATTTTACTCAGCTTGTTAGGGCATGGGGAATTGGGGGGAATATTCTCTATAAATACTGCAAGAATATAGCTGCTATTTTTTAACCACAGAAATTGTTTTACTTTTGTATGTTACCTCTTTTTAACTTCACTTGAAGTGTGTTATACTCCACGCAACTTTATTTGCACTTTTGGGAGGCTACTGCCGGTTAGTGGCCATCTTGGACGTGACTCGCACTGATCGTGGTCAGCGTTCCAGTCGTTGCACGCTGCATGCCGGTATCAGCCATACCCTTTTTAAATGGCCTCCGTTCTAACGCGCAGTGGGTGCGCCGATGGCGCACCAAAGGCGTGCCTAAGGCAAGCCCGTCAGCACTCAGGGCGAGTCATACTGCCCGACTTGAATCAGGGACCAGAAATAACAACCAGTTATCGAGTGAGTTCTTAAAATCCCTCAGACCTCTATCCTGCCCGTCACATAGCGGCAACTCGGTAGGTCTTACAAGTGATTCTGTCTGCGTGGATTGTGGGTACATATTTATGCCGGAGCTCTCTCTGAATAACATGTCTGCTGATTCATTCATGTTTGGAAGCATCAGTGCCTGCCTTATCAATGCCAGATCACTGAGGAAGCACTATGTAGATGTTGCAGAATTGGTCTCTGACAATCTTTTAGATCTATTGTTCATTACTGAGACCTGGCTTGACGCCTTTTCAAACCCCATCGTGGCCTTGGCCACACCTGTTGGCTTTAAAGTTCATCGGGTGGATAGCCCAGTTGGCAGAGGTGGTGGTTTGGCCATTCTGTACAGGGAATGCTGGACCCTTCATAGTGAAACATCCACTCTCAGGGGTGACTGTGAGGTCCTGGATTTTAGCCTACAACTTTCTGCTCATTTCACTCTTGGGGGGGGGGGTCCCTGATATATCGGCCGCCTTGACCAGCCAGTGTCTTTCTGGAAACTTGCGGGGACGCGCTGACAGAGCGAGCATTGCGTTTTTCGAACTATGTGCTCCTTGGGGATGACAATCTCCACCTTGACCACACGGAGATGACCAACTCTGCGACTTTTCTTGACTCCCTTCACTTGGCCCAGCTCTCCCAATGGGTCAGGTATCCTACCCATCAAGTAGTGCACACTTTGGATACCATCTGCTCAAATTTCCCCATTTCAGTTGTGAGGCCATTGCCGGTCTCCTGGTCGGACCACTTTCCCATATTTTTCTCATGGGATATTAAGCGTTCTTCGCGACTGGCCAGCTGCCATCCCCTCCCCCCCCCCCCCCGACCTCTAGGAAAATGGACCCTGGGCAGCATAGTAGCTTTCTGGCAGCCTTGCGGCCTTCCCTTCAAGGGGACCTGGAGGAAAATGTGTCTAGGTTTGCAGATTGGATCTCTGACTCGGTTTGTGCTCTATCTGCACCATGTCAGCCAAAGCTGAGGAGAGAGACCCCCTCCAAGCCTTGGTTTACCCCTGAGTTGAAGACTCTGAAACATGCTTGTAAAGTATTGGAGAGAGCATGGTGCTCCAGTGGTTATTGTTCCATTGCCAAACACGCTCTTAGAGCCAAACAAAAACTCTACTATGCAGCTATTGCAGTGGCCAAAGGCCAGCATTACTTCACACACATTGACTGGGCCAATAACAATTTGAAAGAAATTTTTGCAATCGTGCAGAGTTTCTTGGCCCTCAGCGCCCAGGCTAATGTGGCACCAGCCTCGGAGACCTGGTGTAACACCGTGGCGAAATGTTTCAGGGACAAAATAATTAGTATACAAAGTACTTTTTCGACTACTTCCAGGAAGCTTATAGTCGCCCCGTTAGGAAAGCTGATGTCAGGATCTGCCTTCATTTTTTTTCACGTTTAGGCCTGTCGATCTGCCCAGCTCTCTCAGAATCCTTAAGGCACTAAAGTCGGGCTCACCTAATGACCCGTGTGCGGCCAGGCTTCTGTCCGAAGTGGCGGAAACTATTAATCCCGAGGTGAATCTAATGGTTAACATGTCGCTTCCGAGGCGTTCGTTCCAATGTCGTGGAAGCAGGCGCTGATTCTTCCCCTTCTCAAAAATCAGTTGCTTGACCCTCTGTTACCTGATAACTACCGCCCTATCTTTCTTTTGCCAAGCTTGGCTAAGGTCTGCGAGAAGGTGGTCATGTCTCAACTTACCATCTATGAAGAGGCTTCAGGCCTGCTTCATCCGGCGCAATCCGGTTTTCGTGCCTCGGCTAGTACGGAGTCAGCATTGTTAGAGGTGACAGAGGCGATCCGGGAGTGTCTCGATGCCGGCGGGAGAGCAGCCTTGGTTATGCTAGACCTCTCTGCGGCATTCAACACTGTGCCCCACTCCCTGCTCCTTGATCGTCTATCAGAAATAGGTATTTCTGGATCGGCTCTGCAGTGGATCCGGTCCTTCTTAGAAGGCCGGTCGCAGCAGGTCTGGCTCCCCCCGTGTGCCTCCGTGCCTATGCAGGTGACAACCGGCGTTCCGCAGGGGTCATCACTTACCCCCTTCTTTTTAACATCTATGTGACTCCGCTGGTCTATCTCGCGAAGTCATTAGTGGCCAAAGTGATGGCATACGCTGATGATACTCTTTTGTTTTCCTGGAGTAAGGAGGATCACTCTGTCGTGGCTGCGCAACACTGTCTGTCTTCCGTCTTTCACTGGATTGCGAATGCACAGCTGCAGTGTAACGAAGGAAAATCTGAGGTGCTCTTGTATGGCTCTTTATCTGCTGATTTCAGAGAGAGGCTTTGGCCTCTCGGTTTTCCCCGGCCCATTGCGGGAAAAAGTGCCGTAAAAAATCTCGGCGTCTGTTTCGATGACAAATTTGAACTTTTCGACACAAGTGAAGAAGTTGGCAGGGACCTGCTTTGGCACTTTGAAAACCCTGAGGAAGTTTCTTCCCCTTCTGCCTAGAAGTGCCAAAGAAACTGCGGTCCGTGCCCTGATCTTGTCCCGCTTGGACTATGCCAATGCCCTTCTGGTTGGTAGTCGGGGTTTTCTTGCCAAGAAATTGCAAGTACTCCAAAACTCGGCAGCCAGACTGCTATTGGGTCTGTCCTCTAGGCATAGTGTACGCACCCACCTGCGCACCTTGCATTGGCTCCCAGTTGAATCTAGTCTAAAATTCAAAATGCTGTCCATCGCTCATCAGGCCCTCTACGGCTTAGGCCCTATTTATCTTCAGAAGAGATTTGTGTTCTATAAACCAGGGAAACAGTTGCGCTCGTTCGCTCAGCTGCAGATTCAGACCCCCAGGTTCAATCTCCAAAGGCTCGGTGGGAGCTCCTTTGTTCAGAAAGCTGGTCTGGCCTGGAACATGTTGCCCCTGGCCCTCCAGGGCACCCAGGATCCATTGCTTTTTAAGACAAAACTAAAAACGCTGCTCTTTAGCTTTTTATCTGTGTGCCGGGACACTCTTTGAGTAGTCGTGCGCTGTATAAATTAAATATAACATAACAAAATAAGATTTACAGTCCCTCTTTCACATAAAATTAATGTTGTCTGCTACAGCTTCATTTTCTTTTTCTTGTGTGAGTTTGCTTGAAGGGAGGGTGGGTGTAGTTTCTCTTGCCTGTCAGTTGCATGAATTCAGAGGAGGCCGCATGCTGTCACTGCTGGCTCGGCCTTGCGTGTAAAGATGGACTCATCTCCGTGGTGCTTCCTTTTTGGTTTATAGCTATAATGGAGGATAATTAACTAAGTATCTCTGGTCTCCAGGGTTCATCTCTGCAGTTTATTTTTCTGCTTTTATTTTCTGCGCTATTACTTGGCCCGAGGCAACAATTGTCTCATTTTTTTGTATTAACCTAATTGTAGCAGGGAGACTTATAGTGTGCACTCTGTCAACATGTGGACAGGCTACTCTCTGTGTTGCTTCTCGTTTAAATGTTATGTTTGGCTTGGTGTACGTGTGGGAAACATGGCACGCATCTGACGCTTAGGGCAGTAAAAATCAAGTATTAAAAGAACTGGGGTGGGGATATCTTGTTGGAGGTTGAGCGTCTGCTGTGGCGCATTCCTGCAGCGTCACTCAGATCTGTGTTTACGCGGAGCTTCCAGTAATGGGTTGTCTGTCTGTCTCATGTTGCGCTGCTGGTACTCTCACCTCACATTCATATGTGGGTCAGAGGGGCATCTGTTCGTTGTCATGAGACTTGTGCGTCCATGGCAGGAATTCCAAGGCACGTCACTCATTCTTCCAGACTAAGATGCTGCTTGTTGACATCATTCTCCAGCATTTCACTCCCTCGAGGGCCTTCACTGACCTTCCACATGACACATTCTAAACATGCGCAGAAATGCAAACCTGCCCTGGGTCATTTTCGGATTGCTTTTCTTTGCATAAACCTGTATATTTCAAAATCTAAGTATTTTTAGTGTGTGTGTGTTTTATTTTTCACTTACACTGGTAGCTCCTCCCAGTGGTAGTAAACACTGACAAAACAAGACACACACCACTGTGAGGACTGACTTTTTAGGTCGAGCTTGGGCAGTGCATGTGCTGGTCTGTGAGGCATGCTGTATTCGAGAATAGACGCGAAACCCTGCCCACTGTCTACCCATATTTGTCATTGGCTTGTGTCAATGTTCTTCGTACATGCTGACTTCTGATTTGTGAACAGGCTTGTTTGTCTCTCCTTAGTACCGCCTTGTCTTCGTTTGTAACCTCCCATGTGGACTTACTTTTACTTCTGTTGTTACATTATATGTCTTATTTAGTCTGTAAACACTACTTTAATGAGTTGCTCATACTACAGGCACGACATGCTTTCCTGCAACATTCGCTGCACCATGCGCTCTTTCACTTTCCAAGCAGCCCGGGATAATGGTGGCCTCTTCTTTGAAATGAAATAGGTCTCACATTTACAAGAATTTGAGCTATTGGCATTTTAAATGACAGTGCCTTTTATTTATGTGTTAATTATCAAAACAGATAAATAAAAGGCACTGTCATTTACAATGCTAATAGCTTAAACTCTTGCAAATGTGTTACCTATTGCATAGGGTTGTACAACGGTACAATGCTGATAAATATATTGCCTGCATTTTTTTACCGCGATTATGCATTTTCATCGCATTCCAATACCCCGCATTGTTTTTATATTTAGACCGCCCACTCCCCTAACTTACCTTAAATTTGTGGTATTGGTATGCGATGTAAATGTATAATCGTGGTAAAAAATGTGCGCTAAAAAAGTGTGAGGCAAATGCATGCGATTTATTTACCTCATTGTAAAGGCGTTTTCCCATTGCATTGTAAATGCTTATTTAATTTGAGCAGCACCGCCGCTTCAGCTGGGATAACGGCAGAGTTGTGCAAACCCAGTGAGAGCTACGTGTGCAGCTTCAAGGAGGAGCGTGAGTAAACATTGAATGAGTCTCGGCCAGAGAGTTAAAGCAGGGAAGGAACCTTGTGAGTAAACATTGAATGAGTCTTTTCCAGAGAGCTACACAGCAGGGCAGGAATCTTGTGAGTAAACTGTTATATCCTGAGTTTGACTTAATTGTAATTAGCCTAGGTCTTCCTAGCTGCTCAGCCAGAGTGAGAGATGGTAACGGAATGTTGGTGTGACTGTGATGAATGGAATGCCTGGGTGCCTGTGTGGGTGAGTGATGACAGTTGGAGATGGGCTGAGCAGCTAGGCAGGCTGCTCCTGGTGGGGCCGTGATATGGGCTGTTACATGGGCTGACATAGAGGCTGTAACAAGGGCCTAAGATAGGCTAATGATGAAGCTGGTGCGTGGCTGAACCTTGTCTGAAGTGATCTGGAACTGGTACAATAAAGAAGGCTTTGAAACCTACAACATGGCTACAAGTGTCATCCTGTACAGATTACAACATAAACATTGAATGAGTCTCGCCAGAGAGCTACGGCAGGGATAAACCTTGCTCCAACTCACCAGTGAGCCGGCGGCAGGTTGAAGAGATGTCTAGACATCAGCTGCTCCTGCAGGTCCGATGGACAGCAGATGAGTATACTGTGTGCGCTCGGTCTGCCTGCACTGACTTCCCACTGGGCTCGTCTGGCTGCAGTTTGGGGGCCAGGGCTCTAGGCACATGGTCCCCTCTCCATTCCAAGCCCATCAAAGGGTGGGATGTGCTCGCACCCCCCTCCCCTGATCCGTGCAGTTATCTGGAGGCTGTGAACGGCTATTAAAAGCCTGACTGGCTTGGGCAGTCAAGTGTGAAAATACCAAGCGCTGTTCCCAAAAAATGTCATTTCCCTCGTCATAAAATGCACGGGAGAAATGGCGAGATTGAACCGCAAATAAATGCAGGGTGGCATCGAAACACGATCCATGTTTTTTTGTGCTTAAGCTAAGTGACAATGTGAATATTATATACAAGGTTTACACAGTTTGTACAAGTCGACCATTATCAAAATAATTCCATGTGAACAGCTGCTATGTACAGTGATATGTACTGGGAAAATGGTTTGCTTCTGTTTGTCGACGACGTTTCGACCCTCAAAACAATGTGGGGTCTCTTCAGGACTACTGACGAAGGGAGATCTAAATGGGAATGAAATAAAAAGAGCATAAGGATCATAGACCGACACAAATGCGAAAAAAGGAAAATAAAGGCAGTTGGATAAAAGGTACCTGAATTTATGATTGCGCAGCCTTGTGAAAATGATGTGCCACACGTGAAGAATAGAGGAAAAGGGTTTACTCACTTGAGGACCCGTCTGGGTACTATGATTGTGAGAAAAGAAGCAAAGAAGAATGTTGCAATTACTGATAATTGGACAATGCGCTGTGTATAATCAAATACGAGTTTCACCAAGGTTCTTACCTCAATGTGAGGACAGGCTGTCAATCCAATAGGGTATGTAGATAGGCCAGAGGGGCTCAATTAATGTTACGCCACAGCCGTAGCGTGGTAGAATCCCTTTGTGGATTAACAGTGACAATGCACTGGGAGTTTCTCTGGAAATTCAAATAATAATGATCTAGGGGTCAGTATGCTAAAAAAAAAGAGCTGAGTGCAAGGGCTAAGCGGCCCGGATGTGCCATTTCTTACCTCAGTAGAAGATTAGAAAAGCGGGACAGCGCTCTGCGTGTAGATTCAGAACAAGCATTGAAAATGCAATAGGTCTCTCCTTTGATTAAGATAAAGCCATTTGCTTTGCTAATGGTATTGTATAGGGAAGCAAGTGGCTTTAACTTAAAAGGCGAGACCTATTGCATTTTCAATGCTTGTTTTTTGTTAGCCTTGTGGGGGAGAAGAGGGCAGGCAGAAGATTGCTTCCGGCCCTTCCGCTATATACATAAAAGTGCTTTTGCGCTACTTCGTTTTCCCTTAAAACATCCCTCACCGTCAGCAAGCTTTCCACATACACCACACACACACACACCCTAATTACCAATTCATAACAACCCTCAGACCCAGATTTTCACCGCACTGTCATTTGTAAACACCAAATGCTCTGGCTATACAAATGCGAGACTTGCTGCATTGCAAATGCTTGTTAGATTATAAGATTTTGTCGAGTTGACCACATCATAGGATTATTCATAAAATAACACCATGTATTTTGCTTTTTTTTGTAGATTTATATAGCGCGAAGTCGACCCGAAGGTATTGGACCGCTTTACACAAGCACCGTATTTACATTAAACTGATTTACTTACACTGCCGACTTTGGTGCAGGAAACTAGAGTTCGAGCCTCGAGGTCGCGCCCACATCCTGGGATTCTGGGCAAATCACTTAATCTCCCCGTGCCTCAATGTGTAATGTAAATACGGTGCTCATGTAAAGTGCTCCAATACCTTCGGGTCGGGTTTGCGCTATATAAATATGCAAATCAACATTACACATTCAGGCACGGGGAGATTAAGTGATTTGCCCAGAATCACAGGGTGTGGACGTGACCCTGAGGCTCGAACCCTGGTTTCCAGCACCAAAGTTGGCAGTCTAGCCGACGGACCATATCCCCTCCCCAATTGAAATTGCTTTAAGTACGTTTGTCTTGGTGTGAAATACGTAAACAACTACGATGTATTTAAAACAATAAAATGAATGGAAATGGGACATTTGGAATTTCTGGTCACCGGTAAAAGGGGCAGTTCGCCCCAGTCAAATTACTCCCACATTCTTACTGGACCATGAGACCCTAGTAATAACAACTTCCTTACCACGTGTTCGGCCTCGAGCTCTCGCTGCAGTTTTTCTCTCAATTTCTTCGCACAAAGGATCCCGGTAACCGCCACCTTTCTGCGGCAAAACCAAATGACTTTACTCACAGTCCTAACACTGTGTTAGCTCATGCGAGTCAAACCTCTTTTAAAAGTCCCGTACTTGCAAGCGGCGGCCATTTATTTACAGTTTCATTTGTGGTTTTACTTTTACGAAGAGCAACAAGGGCGGCCATCGTAGAGCGTGAGTATGGTTACATTTGGCTAACATGTTCGATTTAGACAGGAGACTATATTTTTAAAGCCAGATATGGCTTTTTTGTAACTGTCTCCTGCCTAATAGTGCCCTTATTCCAATGTTAGGTAATGGGTAAAGAAAATACATTCCCCCGATTATTATTCTTTTCCCCATTACCTCCTTTTTTGTGAACTCGACCCGGACCAGACCGTTACATTACAGAAAAGGGGAGGGACAGAAGATGTGCACGCGGCGGCGGAAAAAACAGGCCTCGCCTGTAAAAAGGTTTCTTATCTTTATGGGGCCATGTGTTTGGCCCCATAAAGATAAGAAACCTTTTACCACAAACGTAAGGAAAGCGAGCCAGTTCAACTGGGACGGCTCTAAAAGAGAAAAGTGTACGTCAGTGGAAGCTCTTTTCTAATGGCTGGCCACCATTTAGCATAAACGGTGACACCAGCCAATGGAAAAGAGGGGCGGGGCTTAAACCCCGCTAGTGAAATCTACCCTAAATCATTAAATCTCGCCAGCGAGACTGCGCATGTCTGCGCAGCCTACGCCAGGCGAGACCTAAAAAGCAGCATCAGTCAGCTCGATCGGGTACAATGACAGAGATCCTAATCCAGAGAAGATTGTTATATACAAGGATTCCTGCTCTTTTTGCCAAGGGAAACAGGCAGACCTAGTTAAGGAAAACCGCAGCACTGAGCAACCCGGTGCTACGGTTCCGTGATCGGTAAAGAGTGAAAAAAGACCTCAGTGGGTGGTAAAGAAGTAGAAGGTGTGGCACAATGGTGGTGTTGCTGCGCTAATGACAGTGGTGAATTCTCTGTTAATAGGTGGAAATTAAGGCACAATATCGGTGATGGTTACTAAATAGGGAAGAACAGGTACAATCACATATATACTTTATATATTTACAAAAATCCAAATTTCACAGGTATTTGACATATGCAATCACGCATGCTGAGCACTTCATGGAGTTTGAACATTGTATGCGTGCAGACATTTCACAGTTGTAATTCTTAGTGAACACGTATTTCATGAAAATAGATCTAATATATACAGTTCAAATGTCACAGCAAAAATGAATTAAATAAAGCTGTTGGAGCAAGCATAGTCGGGTGTCAGATGACATACAGGTGTATTCAGGCCACAATTGTTATATCACAGACAGTTGATGACATCTTTCTGATTTGGACAGGAAGTGAGACAGACTTTGGCAATTTTCACACGTACCTCAACACCATCCAGACCCATCTCACATTTACATCCTCAGTACATAAATCCACCATCGCATTCCTTGATTTAAACATCAATCATGACAAAGGGAGACTATACACTTCCCTCCATAGGAAACTAAAGTCAACATCCACCTGCACTAAGGGATGGACTGCCCTTCGGCCAATTTCTTAGGATACTCCGCAATTGTACCCTTAAAACAGACTACATGCGAGAGGCGGAGATACTAAGGACCAAACTAGTCACAAGAGGGTACCCCAATAGACTTGTATAAAAGTCTCTCAAACGCGCCTGGCACTGCCCCAGGGAAGATCTTCTTAAGACGATTGTATGTGTCACCACCTTTGGCCCACACACCAATCAAGTCTGCAACCTGATCACCAAAAATTGGAATATTAACCAGAGTATTGATCTTACAATAACCTAAAGCTAGCTCAATCAGTGGGGGGTCTACTGAAGGTTTTTAATAACGGCTCTTCTAAACCTCTGGGCCCCCCCATGGAAATCTATAAATCCCAAGCAAGAGGGGGCGCGCTATATGGCGCTGAGCTTTGGGGGTACTCTACTCCTGCTTCTTTAGCGGTAACTGAGAACTCCTTTATCAGGCGTCTTCTTAAATTACCTGTAAGTACCCCCCTAATCCCCTTGAGATGGGATCTAGGCCTAGTTCCTATAGAAGAAATTGCCCTGAATCGCCCTCTCCTGTTTTGGAGACGACTTTGGTCAACACCCGAGCTTGCAAGCTATAGGCTTGACCTGGCCGACATATTGACAAGGGGGAAACTGAATAAGATTCCCTGGTTAACACACGTTAAGACCTTGTGTTATGCCATAGGGAAGGGGGACCTTTGGACTGCCCCGGAAGAGACAAGCGGCACATTACCCAAGAAATCCTTGAATGAGGCCTTGTGTCTCTATCGGAAGGAATTGTTATTACACTCGTCTCTGGGTAGGCTCACTGACATCTTTTTGGACATTAAGTCCAGCCCCCAGTATGAAATCTTCCTGGATGTTATCCAACCCCCCCTGGCAAAGAAACTCTACATCCAGTTTCGTCATAGTTCATTACCTTTGAGGGCCCTCACCTATAGATGGTCTAATGCATCTGATCATTCAAGCACGTGTCCCGCATGTATTGACACTTGCGAAACTGAGATGCATGTTGTTCTTTTTTGTCCCCTTTATGTCAAGGCTAGGAAGAAGTTGATTATTCAGCTATGTAAGTCTAGGGGCCTTAGGGATTTCCAGTTAGTCTTTAGGATTCTAAAATATGACACCACTCCATTGATAGTCTTTGCGATGGCTAAATTTCTTTTTTCCATGTGGCTTACCAGGTCCAAAAAGATGATCACTGTCCCATAACCCTTTTGATTCCGGCATGGTTTTTATTGCTATTCTAGAATCTGCCGATGTTTTGAGATTACTTGGGGGTTTGGTCATAGTTTCTATAACTGGCTCCTTGTGGAAATATTCTATCTTGTTCTCTGTTCAAATTTTTTAGCATAAAGTTTTAATGTTTTTATGGCTTGCACTCTATGTATATCTGATTTAATTGAGTTTTATTGTACAGAATTATTTATGTCTTTTTATGGCATCATGCCGAAATAAAAGCTTTTGACTGACTGACTGACAATAGACACACCTCTGTTTGCCTACAAACGAGGAAAAAATCTAAAAGATCATCTGGTCAGGTCATCAACAGACTTAATCACCAAGAGGACAAACACACTGACTACTGCATGGGGCCTACCCAAAAGGAAAGGACACCACAAATGTGGGAACTGTGTATCCTGCAATTTCATGTTCAAAACCAACACATTTGAACATGGTATTGTAAAACACGATTTACAATCATTCTCTAACTGCAATACAAAGAATATTGTTTATTGCATATGGTGTCCATGTGGCCTCCCCCATATTGGACAAACACAGCAACCGGTCAAGGCTCGCATTGGCCAACATCGCAGCCGTATACGCAGATCAGTGGAAAACGCACCACTTGTGTCTCATTACAATGTAAAAGGTCGTACTGCTGATGAAATAAAGTGGCAAGTAATTGAGATCGCCACTCTTCCAGAAAGAGGAGGTGACATCCTTCAGATACTCCAACGGAATGAATGCCGCTGGATAGACCAGGTGAATTCAATAAATGAAGGGCTTAATTCTGCTGAGGAATGGAGAGGGTATGTCACTACCCTTTGCTAAACAACTGTCTGTGATATAACCATTGTGGCCTGAATACACCTGTATGTCATCTGACACCTGACTATGCTTGCTCCAACAGCTTTATTTAATTCATTTTTGCTGTGACATTTGAACTGTATATATTAGATCTACTCTCATGAAATATGTGTTCACTAACTAAGAATTACAACTGTGAAATGTGGGCACGCATACAATGTTCACACTCCATGAAGTGCTCAGCATGCGTGATTGCATATTACAAATACCTTCGAAATTTGGATTTCTGTAAATATATAAAGTATATATGTGATTTTACCTGTTCTTCCCTATTTAGTAGCCTTCACCGATATTGTGCCTTAATTTCCACCTATTAACAGAGAATTCACCACTGTCATTAGCGCAGCAACACCACCATTGTGCCAAACCTTCTAGTTCTTCACCTCCCACTGAGGTCTTTTTTCACTCTTTACCGATCACGGAACCGGAGCACCGGATTGCTTGGTGCAGCGGTTTTTCCTAGCTAGGTCTGCCGGTTTCCCTTGGCAAAAAGAACGGGAAACCTTGAATATAACAATTCTTTCTGGATGAGGATCTCTGTGATTGTACCTGATCAAGCTGACTGACGCTGCTTTTTCTGAATCGTTTTTGCTGGCTTTAGGACTCTGCACCTGTTACCACTGCTAGTCAGTGCTAACATGTTTGTGCTCTCTCCTCTAAACATGGTAACATGGGCTCCTACTCAGTTGGTATATTTCATTTGCTTATGTCCCTAGTAAAGTGTACTACATGTTCCCAGGGCCTGCTAATTATTTGCTACTAGTGGGATGTAGCACTGACCGTGCCACCCACATATGCAGCCTGAAATCATGTCTCAGGCCTGCCACTGCAGTGCCTGTGTGTGAAGTTTACTGCCACATCGACTTGGCATTTAAAGCTACTTGCCAAGCCTAAAACTCCCCTTTTATTACATATAAGTCGCCCCTTGGTAACCCAAAGGGCAGGATGCTATACTTCTATGTTTTACATGTCCTGGTAGTGACAAACAGCTAAAGTACTTTTTTACTGCTGTAAGGCCTACTCCTGTCATTGGCTAGAACTGGGCATTCCTTAGAATACCTTTAAGCTGTAATTCCTGATTGGAAAGGAGTAGCCTTTTCATGTTTTATATCTTTGCAATGGTAATGAGAAATCCTCTTTACTGGTAAAGTCGGATTTAACATTACTATTTTAGAAAGGCTACTTTCAGAAAGTGGACTTTTTTCTGCTTGTACTGCTCTTTGTGTCTCTAGTACACGTCTGGGCTAGGTGACCGACCCCTTTTTGTATCCCTTCTGGAGAGTCACAGACACTGCAAGGGTTGGGTGTGATTTAGCACTTATCTGCATCCATCTGCATCCCGATGGGTCTTTCTGGGCATATGGGAGGAAGGGGGCCCACCCTTACCCATCACAGGGTAGTAGACTGACCACATACAAAGGAATGATAACTCTCTTTGGTAGTCTGGAGTGAGTGCTGGGATTGAAAGAGATACTGGTGCACTTCAAAACCACTCTTTGAAGTTTCCCTTATATCAAAGGCCAATTCGGATGTAAGTGCTGAGTCTCTAGCCCCATCAAATCCGACTCTTATGGATCTACACAGAACCGCTGTCAGAAGAACTGTGGTGCTACACAAAATACTCAACTGGAGTCTTGGTTAATCCTTGAGTCCACACTCCGCGATAGGAGGGCGTCAAGGAAGGATCGTATGCCCTTGCTCTGCCTATTGCATCTTTACATTGAAAGTGTAATCTAGAATTTCTTCAGCACACTTGTCTATGTGGTCAATTAAATGTCTCATTAAATGCCAATAGATTTTCATGATGGACCCACCATTTAAGCTTATCCAGTGTTTTTTTATTTTTTATTTTCCAACAGGTGAAATAAATACAGTAATGAACAAAAAAGGAGAAGGCATTAAACATCTCTTGTGTAGGAAGTGATGTAAAAACAGTACACCTCGCAATTTCTTCCCTTGAAGGCTAATGCCTTGCCAAAGTCTTTTTCTACAGCAGAAAATCCAAACTGCCCAGTGTGGTCTGTACTTGGCTCTTAGAGATCACCTGATATACATTGACAAAATAACACACTGACATACTGAAACAAGTCTGATAAGGTTCTCACTACGAAGAAAGAACTAGCCTGGATCAGAAAGAACACACAGAAGAGAAACCGTATGAATATATAGAAAATGACAACACATTTATTAGGGAGAGAAATCAAGTGCAACATCAGAATATCATACTGGAGAAGAACCATATTGATGGACTGACTGTGGAAAAGTTGCTTTGCAATGAAAGACCTAATGCAGCATCAGAGTGTCCACGTAGAGGAGAAACCATATACATGCACAGAATGTGGCAAAGCATTTATAACAAATCGACAGTTGAAGCGACATCAAATGGTCCAAACTGGGGAGAAACCATATAAATGTACAGAATGTGACAAAGCATTTGTAACAAATGGAGACCTAAAGCAACATCAGAAATTCCACACTGGGGAGAAACCATATAAATGTACAGAATGTGACAAATTATTTATAACAATTGGACACCTAAAACAACATCTGAAATTCCACACTGGGGAGAAACCATACCAATGTACAGAATGTGACCAAGCATTTATAACTAATGGAGACCTAAAACAACATCAGAAAATCCACACTGGGGAGAAACCATATAAATGTACAGAATGTGACAAAGCATTCATAACTAATAGAGACCTACAACAACATCAGAAAATCCACACTGGGGAGAAACCATATATATGTACAGAATGTGACAAATCATTCAATACAAGTAAAGGTCTTAAACGACACCACAAAATCCACACGGGGGAGAAACCATATAAATGTACAGAATGTGACAAATCATTTAAAACAAATGGAGAGCTAAAGCGACATGAGAAAATCCACACTGGGGAGAAAGCATATCAATGTACAGAATGTGAAAAAGCATTTATAACAAATGGAGGGCTAAAGCTACATCAGAAAATCCACACTGGGGAGAAAGCATATCAATGTACAGAATGTGAAAAAGCATTTATAACAAATGGAGGGCTAAAGCTACATCAGAAAATCCACACTGGGGAGAAAGCATATCAATGTACAGAATGTGAAAAAGCATTTATAACAATTTTACATCTAAAGCGACATCACACAATCCACACTGGGGAGAAACCATATAAATGTACAGAATGTGACAAAGCATTTATATATAATAGTAACCTACAACAACATCTGAAATTGCACACTGGGGAGAAACCATATAAATGTACAGAATGTGACAAAGCATTTATAGCAATTGGACTGCTAAAACAACATCTGAAATTCCACACTGGGGAGAAACCATATAAATGTACAGAATGTGACAAAGCATTTATAACAATTGGACACCTAAAACAACATCTGAAATTCCACACTGGGGAGAAACCATACCAATGTACAGAATGTGACAAAGCATTTGTAACAAATGGAGCGCTAAAGCGACATCAGAAAATCCACACTGGGGAGAAACCATATAAATGTACAGAATGTGACAAAGCATTTATAACTAATGGAGAGCTACAACAACATCAGAAAATCCACACTGGGGAGAAACCATATATATGTGCAGAATGTGACAAAGCATTTATAACAATTCGATACCTAAAACAACATCTGAAATTCCACACTGGGGAGAAACCATATAAATGTACAGAATGTTACAAAGCATTTGTAACAAATGGAGCGCTAAAGCGACATCAGAAAATCCACACTGGGGAGAAACCATATAAATGTACAGATTGTGACAAAGCATTTATAACAATTGGAGAGCTACAACAACATCAGAAAATCCACACTGGGGAGAAACCATATATATGTACAGAATGTGACAAAGCATTTATAACAATTGGACACCTAAAACAACATCTGAAATTCCACACTGGGGAGAAACCATACCAATGCACAGAATGTGGCAAAGCATTTATAACAAATCAACAGTTGAAGCGACATCAAAAAGTCCAAACTGGGGAGAAACTATATCAATGTACAGAATGTGACTGATCCTTTTTAATCAATGGAGTGCTGAAGCAACAATAGAAGATCTCCACCGGAGAGAGACCATTCAACTGGACTGAATGTGAGAAGGCATTTATTAGAAAGTAGCATCTTATGCAACATCAGATAGTCCACGTAGGAGAGAAACCCTATGAATGTACATAATGCAAAAAGACATTTATTACTAGGCAAAGATAAATACTACATCAGAAATTCCACACTGGTGAGAAACGATATGGCTGGACTGAATGTGACTTAGCACTTATTACAAAGCAAAGTTTAGAAATGCATCAGAATGTTCACACATGAAAGAAGCCATATAATTGTACAAAATGTGACATAGCATTTTTATTCCAAATGGAGGGTGACCATTCAACTGCACCGCACGTGAGAAGGTACTTATTATAAAGGGAGAATTAAAGGAATATCAGCGTCCACACTGGGGAGAAACCACATGAATTTATAGAATGTAACAAGGGATCTATTACAAAACAAAATGTAATACAAGATCAGGAAGTTCACACAGGGGAGAAAACATATGTATGTTCTGAATACCACAAAGCATTCATAATAAAGGGAAAACTGAAGCAACATCTGAAAATCTACATGCAGGAAATCCAATGTATGTACAGAGTTTATTCTTCCTGTGGAAGACTTTATTAAGTTAATGCAGCATAAACAAATCCACACTAGGGAGAAACCTTATCAATGAATGGAATGTGACAAGGGATTGATTACAAAATGTAGTATATCAGAATGTTCACACAGGAGAGAAACTCTACAAATGTGTTGAATGTGACCATGCATTCATAAATGGAGAGCTAACTCTGCATCAAAAGTCAACCCTGAAGCCCTCACTGAATTTAGCAAGGCATTTATTGACAAGGGAGAGTTAAATCCGCATCAGAAAGTCCCCACTGAGACAAATCTATATGAATCTACAGACTCAATCAATCAATGGGTATTAAGCGCGGCAACTCATCAGTGAGGTTCTCAAGGCGCTGGGTGAGGAGTTGTTGTCTGGAGGAGCCGATCAGTTGAACAGCCACGTCTTGAGTCCTTTCCAGATTCAGTGATGAGGCAGATCTCTGGTGCAGGGGGAGTTCATTCCAGGTCTTTGCAGCCAGGTGAGAGTAAGAGCGACCTCCGTTCCTTGTGCCTTAGACTAGGAGTTTAAGCTAGGAAGAGGGAGGCGGAATGCATGTATCTGGCGGTGAGCCATCTAAAGATCTTGTGGCGCATGCGCATTTTGAGGAAACAGATGGCAGAGATCATGTTGATTTGCTTCTTCATCGAGAGCTTGTTGTCCAGGACAATGCTGGAGTCACGGGCATGGGCGGTTGGGAAGGGGAAGAAGCTAGGTTCTGCTGACCACCATGCGTTGCTTCAAGGAGATACGTGGTTACTGAAGGTGAGGACTTCTGTCTTGTCCATGTTCAATTTTAGGCAGTTGTGCTTCATCCAGTCGGTGATGTTGGCCGTGCACCTATGAAAGTTGTCTCTGGGTTTAGTGAGGTGGGTCTAGTCGGTGTAGATGACCTTCAGCCCGTGTGAACTGACAATGTTGGCTCGGGGTGTCATGTAAGTGTAGGAGAAGGGGGGCTAACGGAGGATCTTTGTGAGGTGCTGCAGATGATGTCCTTGGGTTCAGGAGTAGGGCGGGAGTCTGATTGAGTAACAAGGATAACCAACATAATACTACTGAACTGTATGGGCCCATTTGGTGACCGAAGAGCCACAGTGGGAAGTATACAAAAATAAATCCTCAGTCCTTGAATGGACAGAAGGGACAATTGATAGGTCAGTGTTTCACCATCCTGAAGACATCGATACTTGGATAGAGGCTATAAAAAAACTGGTTGCTTCGCTTTACTTGTTTATGAAAGCCTAACTGTTAATTCCACAGTGATCAAGGCTTCAGTCGAGCAGGATTTATAAAGCACGGCTAATCGCCCAATAGGTTATCCAGGCGCTTGCAGGTCCTGTAGGCTTATTCGAACAGCCAGGTCTTGAGGGCCGTTGGTCGTGGTCCTTTTTGCAGGGTTATCCCCTAACATTTTGCTTCTTCCTCCTATTTTTTCCTGACCTGTTGTTGTTTTTAGGACTCTGGGCACTTTACCACTGCTTATCAGTGCAAAAGTGTATATGCTCTCTTTGTAAATTATTATGATTGGTTCTCCCTGATTGGCATATTTTGATTTACTGGTCAGTCCCTAGTCAAGTGCTCTGGGTGTGCCGGGGCTGGTAAATCAAATACTAGTGGGCATGCAGCACTGATTGAACCCCCCCAATGAGTTGCCCTAAAAGATGTCTCAGGCCTGCCACTGCATGGCCTGTGTGCAGTTTGCTAACTGCCATGTCGACTTGGCAAGTGCACCCACTTGCCAGGCCCTAACCTTCACATTTCTTACATATAGGACACTCTTATGGTAGGCCCAAGGTACCCCTCTGCGCAGGATGCAGTGTATGTGAAAGGTAGGACATGTACTGATGTGTACAACATGTCCTGATAGTGAAATACTGCCAATTTCGTTTTTCACTATTGATAGGCTATCTTGCCCCATATGACAGAATGGGGAATGCTCTGTAACATTTTACAAGCATATCTTCCCATAGTATAAGATAGAAAAATAAAGTTTAGGCTCTCTGAACTTAGAATTTAATAACCCATCTTTTACTAAAGATGGTATTTAGGTCGAGCCTGTAACAGCGCGCATGCGCTGTTCTGGTGAAGACGTCATGTAGGGGCTTTCGAAAACTAACCTAAGAATCGCACACGCGTGTTGTTGGAAGTGCGTTCTCCGAGAGGCTTCGGAATACGTTCCTGACCACCCTTTGACCCACCTCTTCCAGAGTTAGGCCGAGCACTGGCGGGGAGGCCCTTCTTGGAAGGGGCTCGTTCCTAGGATCGTACACGCTGCTTACACTATTCGATAGTGGGACACCACACAGTAGTTCTTAGTAAGACAGTATACTTTATAAGTTCTGGAGATCTTTATGATCCGTGATACAGCTGTTGGATCAGTATCACAACGTCGGTGGGTTCGTTTGGGGGTATGGGGGTAGCGGGACAGTCTTAAGTTTAGTGTCTCTGCAGAGTATCCTTCGCACGGCTCTTAGTCCTTGAGCTGGAGGATATGGGGTTTGCTCGGCAACTCCGTCAGTCTTCCAGGATAGGAGCGCCACGAGTCTCTCAGCAGGCGCAGGTGGTTTCAGGTTCTCGGGAGCCGCGACGGCGTCAGCAGGGCTCAGATGGTTCAGAGTTCGGGGAGCCGCGACAGTGTCAGCAGGGCTCAGATGGTTCAGAGTTCGGGGAGCTGCGACAGCGTCAGCAGGGCTCAGATGGATCAGAGTTCGGGGAGCCGCGACAGCGTCAGCAGGGCTCAGATGGTTCAGAGTTCGGGGAGCCGCGACAGCATCAGCAGGGCTCAGATGGTTCAGAGTTCGGGGAGCCGCGACAGCATCAGCAGGGCTCAGATGGTTCCGTGGGACAGGTAGCGTTATTGGTTTCAGGGGTCGGTCGAGCCACGACCAGGTCAGCAGGGCTCGTCGGTCCAGGTCTTCTCTCCCGCCTGTCCCTTCAGCACCCCTTGTTATACTCCCCCTCCTCTTTGAAGTCCGGAGTCCTCGCAGAGAGGGGTCTTGGTGCCTGGGGGCGGTGTGTTGGGATTTCCTGCCGCTCGGCCCTTTGATCTGTTCAGGTTGGTCTGGGAGGGACTCCAGACACCCAGCATGCGAGGCGCCCGCTCACCGGGGGCTTGGTGTCCGATCGAAACCCTCCACGGGGAGGAGATCAGAGGTGTGACAGAGACTGCGCCTCCCGGTCTTGCTTGGGGGGTTCCTCTCTCTCTTGGCTGGGCATGCGCGGTAGTGTCTAACCCATCGGGTTTATTGGGCCAGGGTGGTCGGAGTCTGTGATACCGGGGATCAGATGTGATGGCAGGGGTTGCTTACTGGTCGGGAGGGTCCACGCCACGAGGCCGGTCTCACACGTGCCCCCCCCCAGCTGAAAGGCGGTGAGAACTACCCATCCACTTGGGGGTTCTCCTCGCTGAAGCGGAAGAATCGGGACAGGCCGTCAGCGTTGGCGTGGTCAGTCCCGGGGCTATGTTCCACAGTGAAGTCCATCCCCTGGAGGCAGATTGACCATCGTAGCTGCTTGGGGTTTTCTCCCCTCATTTGTATCAGCCACCGTAAGTGTCGATGGTCCGTTTGAACCCGGAAGTGGGTTCCGAACAAGTAGGGCCGTAGCTTCTTGAGGGCCCAGACTACGGCGAAGGTTTCTCTTTCAATGGTGCTCCACCGTTGCTCCCGAGGTAGTAACCTTCGGCTGATGAAGGCTATGGGGTGATCTATGTCTTTGTCATTGAACTGTGAGAGGACTGCCCCGATGCCGTGCTCCGAAGCGTCCGTCTGGACCACAAATTCCTGCGAGTAGTTGGGGGCTTTGAGTACCGGAGCAGTACATATAGCGGTTTTCAAGGCGTCGAACGCTTCTTGGCACGGGGGAGTCCACTGTACTTTCTTCGGGTGCTTTTTGGAGGTCAATTCTGTGAGGGGGCCTGCGATGCTGCCATAGTTTTTAATAAACCTCCGGTAGTAGCCGGTGAGGCCTAGGAAGGCCCGGACTTCTGTTTTGGTCGTAGGGGGTTCCCAGGACAAGATGGCGTCGATTTTCGGCTGGAGGGGGGTGACCTGCCCGCTTCCCACCTGGTGTCCCAGATAGATCACTGAGCCCTGTCCAATTTGACACTTGCTGGCTTTGATGGTAAGGCCGGCCTGGCACAGGGCCACCAGTACTTGCCGGAGGTGTTCGGTCCATTGGGAGCTGAATACTGCAATGTCGTCTAGGTACACTGCGCTGAACCCCTCTAGCCCGGCCAGGACCCTGTTCACCAGCCGCTGGAAGGTGGCCGGGGCGTTTTTCATTCCAAAAGGCATGACTCTGAAGCGGTAGTGCCCATCCGGGGTGGAGAAGGCGGACCGTTCCTTGGCTCCCTCGGTGAGCGCAATTTGCCAGTACCCGCAGGTCAGGTCGAAGGTGCTGAGGTAGCGAGCAGCCCCGAGGCGGTCGATGAGCTCGTCTGCGCGGGGGATAGGGTGAGCGTCATCTCGGGTGACCGCATTGAGTCCCCGGTAGTCTACACAGAATCTTAGCTCGGGGGCGACACCAGGGGCGGCTGCTTTCGGGACCAGTACTACAGGGCTGGCCCATGGGCTGTCGGAGGGTTCAATCACCCCTAGGGCTAACATCTTGGCTACTTCGGTCTGGATGCAGGTCTGGACCCGGTCAGGGACTCGGTAGGCTCGGTGTCTTACCGGCGGGCTGTCTCCGGTGTCTACGTCGTGGACACACCAGTCGGTGACCCTCGGGGTGAGGGAGAAGAGGTCTGTGAATTGTCTCAATAGTTGGCGGCAGTCGTCGGACTGTTGGGGGGTGAGGGTGGACGACAGGCTCACTCCCTCTACGGAGCCATCCTTCCCCTTAGCACATAGGGGGTCCGGAAGGGGCTCTGTGTCTTCTTCTGACCCATCATCGGTGGCCAGGAGCAAACTCAACTCCGTCCTCACTGTTGTAAGGAGACCTCAGCTAGGCCTACCAGTGCAAGGGTTTCGCCCTTCTCTGCACAGAGTCCTCAGACAAGTAGAAGAAGTTGGCACAGAAACTGGAATAGAAAATACAAAGTTTAATAAACCTTCATGAAGTGGAACCACTTTCAAACAGCACCCTGTGGTGCTGAATGAATGTAGCACACAGAGTAGAAGAACCATGGGTCTTTTATACCCACACAGGGGATCAAAAAGAGGGCGGTACAAGTATACATGAGAAGAGTTACATACATAGATGGTCATACAGAAATGCACAGTCCACAGTAAAGGAGGAGCTAGCAGTTGCTGACTCTGGTAGAAACAACCTGATAGTTACAGACTAAAAACAGATGTATGGACAGTTAGATTCTTCTGCGCAGGCGCAAAGTAGCAGAGTCTAAGTATAACCAGTCCTTTAAACAGAGCACAAGGGTAAACAACAGTGAAGAAGGAAACAGCTCTTGGTAAGCACATGGCAGACAAAATGGCTGCCGGAAATACAAAATGGATTCCACAAAATGTACAGGATAGCCTCTAAATACCAGATGGATTCCGCTAACGCTAATTTAATCGCAGCCAATTTACGACATCACGAAGTGGGGTTTGAGGCGGTTCACGTGGAGGACCCGGAGGGGGTTCCGAGGAGACTGAACGTCAACTAGATACATGACTTGACTCTTCCGCTCGACCACTTTGAAGGGTCCAGTCCATTTGTCTTGGAGGGTGCAGGGTTTCACCGGGGCCATTACCCAGACCTGTTGGCCCGGCTGAAACTCGACCAGCGTGGCATTCTGGTCATACCAGCTCTTCATCTCTTCTTGGCTAACCTCGAGGTTCGCCTCGGCGAGCTCCCGGAACTTCCGCGTCTGGTTGCGGAGCGCCAGGATATAGCGGAATGCATCGGAAGGGGCTCCTCGGGGAACCGTCTCCCAGCCCTCTTTGACTAGGCTCAGGGGTCCCCGGACGGGGTGTCCGTAGAGTAATTCGAATGGGCTGAACCCCAGGGTTTTTGGGGGACTTCCCGGTAGGCGAACAGGAGGCAAGGGAGGAGGACGTCCCATTTCCGGCGAAGGGGTTCTTCGAGGCCCATGATCATTCCCTTTAGAGTCCGGTTAAATCGTTCGACTAGTCCATTGCCTTGGGGGTGGTATGGGGTGGTGAATTTGTAGGAGACCCCACATTGTTGCCATAAGGACCTCATGTATCTTGAGATAAAGTTTGTGCCACGATCACTCATGACTTTGCGAGGGAACCCTACGCGGGAGAAGATTCCCATCAAGGCCCGGCCCACGACGGGGGCGGTCACGGTGTGGAGAGGAATGGCCTCTGGGTAGCGGGTGGCATGGTCCACCAGGACGAGGATGAACCCATGGCCCTGGGCGGTCCTGGGGTCCAGGGGTCCCACGATGTCGATCCCCACCCGCTCAAAGGGGGTACTAACAACGGGGAAGGGTTGTAATGGAGCCTTGCGCTTCCCACCACTTTTTCCGCTGGCCTGGCACGTGAGACAGGACTTGCAGTGGGCCTCGACATTAGCCCACATTTTGGGCCAATAGAAGTGGGTAACCAGGCGATGATAGGTCTTGTCTTGGCCTAAGTGTCCTGCCAGGGGTACATCATGGGCTAGGCCTAGGAGGAAACCTCGGAAGTGCAGGGGTACCACCAGTATCTGGGCCGATCCCAGCTCGGCTGACTTCTGTTCGCTGTACAGGAGGCCGTTTTCCCAATATACCCAGTGGGTTCCGGACTGGTCACCTGCGGCCTGGGCTTCGGCCTGCTGTCGGGGTCCAATGAGTGATGGGCAGGTGGCTTGTTCCTTGCAGAATTCTTCTCGGGAGGGACCCCCTTCGCAGTGCCAATGGGCCATCTCGGGTAGGTCCCCTAGCTCGGTCAGTTGTTCTGGGTCTGGATGCACTGATCTGTCATTGGTAACGGGTTCTCCTTCCGGGAGAGGGTCGTCTGGCTCGGGAAGCGCGTCCCGGTCCTCGGGGACGGCGACTGGGTTCAGGGATAAGGCCTCAACACCCTCGAGGGAAGGCGATCGGGCAGACATGGAGCGCGTGGTGGCGCATACCCATTCAGGTAGGCCCATCATCTCCAGATGGACTCTTCGTTCCACTTGTCCCCACAGGGAGCTCTCGAGGTCGTTGCCCAGGAGGCAGTCTACTGGTTGGGAGGTTCGGATGGCCACTCTCAATTTACCGGTGACTCCCCCCCATTCGAAGGGTACCAGGGCCATCCGGCAGAGGCTCTCGGAGTTGTCCGAGGATATGACTGGACAGAAGGCGTCGGGCAGGATCTGCTCGTCGGAGACAAGGTGGCAGTGGACCGCCGTGACACTCACCCCGGTGTCGCGGAGAGCCTCGACTCGGTGACCGTTGACCGTCACCTGTTGTCGGTATTTTTTTGTGTTGGCGGGTAGGGGGGTTCCGGGAACCATCTCTTGGTCCCCCAGGGAAACCAGGGCCATGGATGCTAGTTCCCACTCCTCGGAGTCTTCCATCTCCTCTCCTAGGGCCACGGAAGCCATTTGACGGGCTGGAGGGGCTGTCGCTGCGGGTCGTTGGTACATGGGACACTGGGGGTCACTGGCATAGTGTCCGGTCTGTTGGCAGCGGAAACAGGTGATCTTGACTCGGGGTCCCGGCCTGGCTGTGTTGTAAATTGAAACAGAACGTGATTAAGCATTTACTAAAGACATTAATGCTTTCCCTTTAGATCATGTTTTCTTCGTTATGTTGACCGAAGTCCGGACTCCATTTTGTATTATCATGCTGCCACGTGTTCGCCACGAGGAGAGTCCGACCTCTGTGTTAGTTGCTCTTGTAATCTGCCTAGTAACAGTTTATAAATAGCTCTCTCTTGTCCATCTGGCGCATGCCCAGACCTGACCACATCTGTTATAATTAGCCTTGCTTGACCATGTGTTCCGCGGGCTCAAGGAGTGTGTTGGCTCCGCCCATGTATTGATTCAGTATCGAGAATGACCATAAATGGTAATGTTCTTCGGCCTCATGTTGTATCCACCCACTTATGAGCCCCTCTGTTGTGTATAAAAGGGGACTATGTACGCAAGTTCTTTGTGCTACTCCATGCAATACTGAAGGGTGTTGTGTGGATTGTAGGACCACCCTTAAGGGTTAATAAATGCTGTTTTTGTACTTTGCAGTTTCCGTGCCAACTTCCTTATAGATTCCGTTACAGGAGAGCGAACCCTTGTGTCTTGCGGGCCTAGCTGGGGCCTATATTCATCAATTGGCGCCCGTCACGTGGGGCTCATCGGCGACTCGGATGCTCGAAGGACTGGTCGCGACGAAGGTGAGGAGTTTGGCCGGGGACGTGATCACTGCCAGCGGCGTCTTAGCCCTGGCATCCCGAGGTTTTCCTTCCTTCCCTTCCGAGCTGACCGTCTGGGTGGCGCCGGTCATCAACTGAGACCTCTTCTGTCGGTCCTGCCGTGAGAGCCGTTTGGGCGATTGTGGAGCTTGGCAGTTGGAACCTGGACTCTTGATTGGTAAGAACCGTTGTACGGTACTTGCTCCGAGTTTTTGAAGCCTGGTTTGGCTATTTGAGTTTGATTGATGATGACTAGTCATATTTTGAATTTGTCTTTGTGAAAATATATGCGTTGCAACACATATAGGCAGGTAATGTGGAGAGATTTCTCCGGAGCTGTGTAAACTTTGAACGGCGCAACGATTAAGTGCCATTTTTCCTTATTATATTGCATATTTTGCATTATTCCTAGCATGCCTGCTTTTAGCGCACTCCGTAAGTGGTGCTGCTGTTTTGGTAACCGGTTGAACCTCGAGGAATCTGCTCCAGCTCCCCCAGAGGGGACTCCTAATAGGGATATGTATGTGAAGCATGGTCTTTCTTCCATAATGTACAGCACACTATGGAGGAAATACACGAAGAAGGATCCTGAGTTGCGATGGCCTTTGTATGGATCGTTTGATATACGTAAGATTGAGTATGTGGAACAGTGTATGTGTAAGCGACGTGCTCGTCAGGATATGTTTGAGTGTGTGCGATTATGGGTGAAGGAAGTGCGTGAGCGAGAGAAACGTGAGAAAGCGCTGTTTGATAAAGAGCAACGGAAGAATGATCATGTGCGAGCGCAGGAAGCGAAGCGTCGGGAGGACAAAGAGCAAACGGACAGACAAGAGAAAGAGCGTAGGCTACAGGTCTCGGGTCAATATGTTGTTCGCCAGCCGCTTTATCCTGTCCTTAATAATCCTGATGATGATTTTTATTTGCTAGATCGCTCTCCGCCCCCTTATGTTGGCGCATCTGCTCCGCGGCTGCAAGATTCTGGCCCGGCTTCGGGTAAGGTAGACACACGGTCCATGTTATCGGCCGAGCATATGGCTGAGCTTCGGAAACTTTCCCTCCGTGCACTTAAGGGCAAGATGTCTAGGGAGGAGTTGTTCCATACTTGGGGGTCGTGGCAAGATAGAGAGAGGGTGTATTTTCTATCTCATTTCGCGGATGAAGTAATTGCTGCTTTCCGAAAATATTCTAGTGTCCTTGAGCCTGACGAAGTGTCTTCGGATGCCGGAGCATTACGTAACGGTGTTTTTTCTCCCCCTAAGGCTCCTGATGCGGCTCGGCGGCTGTTCGCCTTACGGGACGAGGTGCTGGCCCTTAGAGAGAAAGCACGCCAACAAACGGAGGAGGAGAAGCAGTCGGATTCGTTTGCAGCAGGGGGCCACTCATCCACCTCCCAGTCAGATAAGGATGACATAGTGCATGCTAAACCAATGCGAGAGGCGGCGCCTTTGTATGTTCCTCCTAAAGGAGCAGGGACTAGCTCGGACATTAACTCCGCCGATGCAAGGGGATATTTTGTGTATAATTGGGTTTACACTCCATGGCATAGGGCCGATGTTATGGCATTAAAGAATGCGTTGCCTGACCCCCGCAAGAATCCAGCGGCCTTCTATGAAGAAGTCGAGGGGGCCTTGAATTCTTGCATTATGACCTTAGCGGATATAGACCTGTTCTTTGGCCTTATCCTACCGCCGGATACGTGGCGCTCTGTCCGAAAGGTAGATGATGCGGTTGCCTTCAAGGCCCGGTGGTCTGACCTTGAGGATGAGGATAGGGAACGAAAGCCCGCACAGAAACCACCCCAGAATATTTTAGATCTCCCTGCGGCTATTGTGGCTAAGTTGAAGACGATTATCCCCCCTAAAAAAATTGACTGGAATATGTTAGCTGCATGTAAACAGAAAGTTGACGAGTCAGTGGCGGACTTCTTTACGCGCTTTGAGGAGACGTTTCATGATTTTAGTGGCCAGTCGCTTACTGACGACACGGGCTGCCACCTTTTCGCGGACAAATATGTGGCTAATCTGCTACCGGCAGTTGCGGCCCGGTTAAAAGCGAGTGAGAGTTCTTGGTCCTCCGCGACACCGACGGCCCTTCTGACCATCGCTCAGTATTATGAGCGTCAGGAGCACGAGGCGAAGGGCCAGGAGGAGAAGAAATCGAAAGATCTCAAAACCAAGGTAATGTTAGCACAAGTATATGGCCCGCCCCGACGGGGTAATAATAGAGGAAGGGGCGGATCTTATGGTCCCCCTTCGGGCCGATCTGATTTGAATAGGAACCAGTGTGCGTATTGTAAGCAATTGGGCCATTGGGCCAGGGATTGCCCAGTGTTGCGTGCTTCGCGTCAGGGGCATACTCCGGGTGGCCCGAGAGGTAGAGGGGGTTCCTCGAACTTTAGAGGGAATTCTAACGACAATGTCCGTTTCGATACTGCTGGGCAGCACCGAGATAGCTCAAATGTTTTCGATCGCCAGCACCAGTATCATGTGTCGGACATCGATCGATCGGGATATCACGATTCGCAGCATGCATAGGAATGCGTTGGATGGGGGTCTGAATCAGTTGAGGTGCCGGTCGATCAGACGGGTCCTTATGTATCGGCTGAGGTTTTAGGTTCTACTGATCAGTTCCTAGTAGATACAGGAGCGACACGTAGTGCATTGTCTAGGTACTTGGTTCCGGGGGCTCCCCCATCCGGCTCAGTGGTTACATCGGTAGGGTTTGACGGTACACTCTCCCGAAGCCCTCTTTCACAGCCCCTTACATTTAAGGTTGATTCTTTTTCTGCGCCCTGTCCGTTTCTGCTTGCTCCGTATACACCGGATAACATTATGGGCCTTGATATGTTAAAGTACTTTAGGGCTACAATCCGCTGCTCCCCTGAGGGTGTGAGAGTGATCTTAAATGACAACTACCCCCGGTCTGGGCGGATGTGTACGATATCAGAGGATGCGTTGTTGGCTACCCTCCCCCGAGCTTTATGGGCGACTTCGGACACAGATGTGGGACAAATGGTGATTCCTCCGGTCCACATTAGTGTCCAGGAGGGGGCGGTGTTACCACGCCTCCCGCAGTATCGTATTTCCCAGGAGGGCGAGGAGGCTCTCATACAGATTGTGCAAGACTTGATCGCAGTAGGGGTAGTGGAAGAAGTTCCCTATAATATCTGTAACAGTCCGATTCTCCCTATTCTGAAAAAGGACACGGATGCAAAGGTCTATCGGTTCATAATTGATTTGAGGGAGGTGAACAAGATCGTGATACCTCAGTACCCGGTGGTTTCCGATATCACGACGTTGCTTACCTTGGTCCCGCCTACGGCGACCATGTTCTCAGTGATTGATTTGAAAAATGCCTTCTTTTCTATTCCCATTCACCCTGATAGCCGATTTCTTTTTGGGTTCACATTAAACAATAGATCTTATCGTTTTTGTAGAATTCCCCAAGGCTATACAGAAAGCCCTAGTATTTACAGTCAGGCTTTGAAGCGACAGTTGGATTCCTTTGTTTTACTCGAGGGGGTCGCCCTCATTCAATATGTCGATGACATCTTGTTGGCGGCTGACACCCTGGAGTTGTGTGAGAAAAGCACGTTATCCCTACTTTCCTTTTTAGCATCCCACAATCATAAAGTATCTAGGAAGAAATTGCAATTCTGTAGACCAAAGGTGACTTGTTTAGGTCACCTTTTGTCTAAGGAGGGACGTGCACTCACACCAGATCGTATCCAAGTAATTTTGGACACACCGAGACCATCCACACAGAAGGATGTGCGTGCATTTTTGGGCCTTGTTTCTTTTTGTAGACAGTGGATATTGGGGTTTTCACACATAGCTAAGCCATTATTAGCGCTTTTGACAAAAGACACGCCTATCCCAATCCCTTGGTCAGATGAGTGTGATGCTGCTTTTCAGCAACTGCGACAGGCCCTTTGTTCAGCACCAGTGTTAGGGACCCCTGATTATGCAAAACCCTTTTCGTTGTATGTGCATGAGAAAGATGGATGTGCATTGTCAGTTTTAGTGCAGATGCACGGCGACAAGCAGCGCCCTTGTGCATACTTTTCGGCTGTGCTTGATCCTGTCGCCCGAGCATTACCAGGGTGTTTTCGCTCGGTAGCGGCGACAGCTGTGTCAATACGCCAAAGTGAAGGAATTGTGTTGTCCCATAAATTGTTGGTGTTAGTTCCCCATGCTGTGGATGCCCTGCTTAATCAAACAAAGACGCAGCATTTGACCAGTGCCCGTTTAACGGGATATGAGCTGACGCTTTTGGCTCCTCATATTACGTTGAAAAGGTGCGTAACGTTAAACCCGGCCACATTGTTGCCATACCCCGAGACCCAGCCTGAGGCGCAGAAAGCGCATGATTGTATTCTTGTGACTGAGGAACAAACAAAGGGTCGTATTGATCTCCAGGATACGCCCTTTTCAGATGTAGATGGAGAGTTGTGGGTAGACGGATCATGCCTGAAGCTACCAGATGGTACGACTTCAGCAGCGTATGCAATTACCACATTACACACGATAGTGGAGACAGCACGCATACCACAGAAATCAGCTCAAGCAGCGGAACTGATAGCATTAACACGAGCATGTGAGCTCAGTACAGGATTATGTGTGAATGTTTATACAGATAGCCGCTATGCCTTCGGAGTAGCGCATGACTTCGGCCTACTCTGGAAGGAGAGAGGGTTTTTAACGTCACATGGAGTACAGATAATGCATGGAGAGTTAGTTCATAATCTTTTAACTGCATTGACATACCCAAAGAAAATTGCTATCGTTAAGTGTAGCGCCCATAGGAAAGTGGTTGATAAAGTTGGAGAAGGGAATGCGTTAGCGGATCGAGTAGCACGGGAGACTGCGATGCAGCCCGGTACTACTGCCATGTATGTAGTGAAATCACAGGTGGAGAGATGGCGTGATGCGAAGGAGGAAGTGCGAGAAATGCAAAGGACCGCTTCTGATAAAGAGCGGGAGAAATGGGCTAGCGAGGGAGAACTGGATGATGAGGGTTGCTGGAGGAATAAGCAGATGGATAGATAGAAATTACCCACGGCCTTTGTACAACCTATGGTTCAGATGGCACATGGGCTAGCACATGTTGGAGCTTCCGCAATTGTGAGATTGCTTACCCAAGTCTGGGAGCATCCAGAGATTGCTAGCACAGCAAAGAGGGTGGTGCAGACCTGTATGATCTGTCTGAAGTATAACCCAGGAAAGGGTACTCGAACCCCAGCAGGAGGATTTGCGACACCCACTGCACCCTTTGAGGTTCTGCAGATGGATTACATCCAGCTTGAGCGCTGTAAGAATCTGAAGTATGTCCTAGTAGTGGTCTGCGCTTTCAGCAAATGGGTTGAAGCGTACCCTACGAAAGACAATACTGCAATGACCACGGCGAAGCTACTGCTAAAAGAGTTTTTCCCTCGATATGGCGTCTGTAGACTTCTGTGGAGTGATAATGGCCCTCACTTTGTAGCGGATGTTATAAAGTACGTCTTGAAGGGTCTAGGCATCACCCAGAAGTTCCACGCCGTGTTTCACCCTCAGTCTGCCGGACTAGTCGAGAAGTATAATGGTACACTGAAGCTTAAGATCGCCAAAATCCAAGCTTCAACGTCTTTGACTTGGCCAGACGCCCTGCCACTGGCGTTATTGTCAATTAGGTCAGTGCCACACTCTCGAACCGGCCTTACGCCGTACGAAATAGTATTCGGACGCCCAATGAACATTTGGGGTCCACCAAGGCCTAAGGCTGTGTATGATGTACCTTGTGTAATGATGAGCGATTATCTGGCACAGTTAACGGATAACTTGGTTTCTATTCATCAACAGGTCCGAGAGGCGCTCCCTGATCGGTCTACCGGCGAAGGACATGGTCTCCGGCCTGGAGATCATGTTATGGTGAAAGTCTTCGACAGAACGAACAGTTTGGAGCCGAGATGGGTAGGACCTGAGCAAGTCCTCCTTGCAACGAGGACGGCTGTGCGAGTCTCGAACCGAAAGAATTGGATCCATTCCTTGCACTGTCGAAAGGTACCGCCCGGATTGGTGGAGCCTGCCGTGCTGACCGATCAACGAGAAATCCTGGCAGCAGAGACAGGCCGTGCTGCTAAGCCACGAGACACTGAGGAGCTCTTTCCGGACCACGCGACTTCTGGAGGAAGGCGATATCATCTTCGACCCAGGAAGTGAGGTTTCCAGTACCGGGACATACTGTCAGAACGGCCCTTGGGTTAGTGAAACGGAGAGCCGATGAGGCAAGGGGGGGGGATCAGCCCTGCATTAGTGTAGTGACACCCGTCTTGGCCCGCTGGTGAAGAAATCAACCGCTGCCCAAGGGGAAGAGTTCTGACAGACCTTTTAGTTTCAGGAAAATATCAGGGTATTGTTTCTTTTGACATGGAGAAGAAGAGAATCCTTTGTGCGTTGGGGTTCATGCTAACAGTAGCTATTGTTGGGATAACCACATGGTTTGTGGAGGAGGTAACTCCTGCTCGGAAAACACTTGTGTTGACAACTCCGGTGCCTGAGGAGCACTACTTTTATACATTACCGTATCAAGAGTTGAAGCATCGACAATCTTACTTGAACAACACTTTCATCCAGATGCTGCATCATACCCACGTTGCTACGAATGCTACGAACTGTTGGATATGTGGGATGATGCCGGCCCATCAGAAGAAAGGAGGAACGCCATTTATACCACTTCCTTTCTCTCATAATGGCTCTTGTAGAGCATGGTACACTTTGCTTTTTGCCACTCGGAAACCGACAGTGGGACGATTGCTTTTTAGACTTAATAAAGAATGCCATCAAGACAAGAATGGGTATCCACAAGCGAATGGGACAATTTGGGAGTGGGAAGAGTACCGACCAGACAATGAATCCATCCCCTACATCTTCACGAACACCAGAGACACTGTGGGGAAGGACAAATTCGTGATCCAAGTGGCACAAGCTCAAGCGGACTTGTGTGTCCAGAGTGTGGGTTTCATCCCTGTTGGTGTCAGTGATTGCCTTACTGTTCTAAACATTGATGGGTTGAACAACAGTACCTTTTTAGCCTCCCATAATACGTACTTTGTGTGTGGAAATAAAGGTTATTACCGTTTGCCGGCTGGGTGGTCTGGGGTATGCTATGTATCATTCCTATTACCTCCTGTATTCCTAGCACCTGCATCGTATCATAAAGACTTGAAATTGTTGAATAATGTGACTGTGAATAGGTATAAACGTACTTTATCGATTGATGATGTGGATCAAACTGATACCAGCTTGCAACAGTATATTGATTTTAACTTAGGACTGTTTTTCTTTGTTGGAGCCGCCTTGAATAGTAGGAAGATCCGAAGATTAACAAGAGTGGTAGAAGCTGTGACAAATCAGACTGCTGCTGCTCTTGGGAATCTTACGGAAGAGTTACAAATAACTAGGATTGTTGCATTACAGAATCGTATGGTATTAGACGTAATGCTAGCTGATCGAGGTGGAGCTTGTAAAATTATTGGAAGTAGTTGCTGTGTGTTTATCCCTGATCATACGCCATCCGTTTATAACGCCATTAACAAGTTGCATAAAATAGCAGCTGAAATCCACACAGAAAACGGCACTTGGTCCTTTTCTGGATGGTTTAGGGCGTTGGTTACTGCCTGGGGATGGAAGGTCTTAACTGGTCTCTGTATTATTATAGCAATTCTGTTCTTTTTCTGTATGTGTGTTCAATGTGGACCATTGTGCTGTTCTGTATGCATTTCATTCTGCATTCCAGATAAGAAAACTATTGCCGATGTTGCTCACCAGAAGGGTCTAGCTAAAGAGGTTAAAGGAATGATGATAATTGATATATATGATGATTATTCTTGGAAACCGGATGTCTTCAGTAAATGCTGAAAGGGTCGTCTGTTGTAAATTGAAACAGAACGTGATTAAGCATTTACTAAAGACATTAATGCTTTCCCTTTAGATCATGTTTTCTTCGTTATGTTGACCGAAGTCCGGACTCCATTTTGTATTATCATGCTGCCACGTGTTCGCCACGAGGAGAGTCCGACCTCTGTGTTAGTTGCTCTTGTAATCTGCCTAGTAACAGTTTATAAATAGCTCTCTCTTGTCCATCTGGCGCATGCCCAGACCTGACCACATCTGTTATAATTAGCCTTGCTTGACCATGTGTTCCGCGGGCTCAAGTAGTGTGTTGGCTCCGCCCATGTATTGAATCAGTATCGAGAATGACCATAAATGGTAATGTTCTTCGGCCTCATGTTGTATCCACCCACTTATGAGCCCCTCTGTTGTGTATAAAAGGGGACTATGTACGCAAGTTCTTTGTGCTACTCCATGCAATACTGAAGGGTGTTGTGTGGATTGTAGGACCACCCTTAAGGGTTAATAAATGCTGTTTTTGTACTTTGCAGTTTCCGTGCCAACTTCCTTATAGATTCCGTTACAGGAGAGCGAACCCTTGTGTCTTGCGGGCCTAGCTGGGGCCTATATTCATCAGCTGGAGGTGGGGCTGGAAAGTGCGGGGGTTGGTTCCTGGGGGGACTAGGCTGGGGGCCCACCTGGGATTCTCTTTGTCTGCCTTGGTTCCCTCCGCCCCTCTGGCTGGGAGATCCCTGACTGGGGAGGCCGTAGTCTCCCATGGGGCCCCGGGAGGCCCGGGTGTTCACCCATCAGTCAGCCTCAACAGCCAGTTTCCGAGGATCAGTGAGCTTGCTGTCCAGGAGGTGCTGGCGTAGCTTCACAAAGCAATTTGCGGGCAAGTGTTCCCATGCTATCAGGTCAAACAGTTCCTCAAAGGTGGAGACCTTGCTGCCCTTGATCTACCCGTCCAAGGCCCTGCTGTAAAAGTTCACGTATTCCACCCACGTGGTACTGGGTATCTTTTTACAGTCTCGAAACCGTTGCCGGTACATCTCGGGGGTGAGTCCATATCGGGCTAATAGGGCCTCTTTCATGTGGCTGTAGGAATTCAGCACTGTGGAGGGCAGGTCCAGCAGGGTATCTCTCCCCTCGCTCAGGAACCGGCCCCACAAGCCAGCCCCCCAATCCTTCTGTGGAACTCGGTGGAAGGTCATGGCGACTTCGTAGGCCTTGAACCACTGCTTGATGTCGTCGTTCTTGTAGTATTCCTTCACCACATCCTTGGGGATGTGGACCTTTGGTTCTACTGCGGGGGAGGTCGGTTGGTTTCCTGTGGTTCTGGACTCCTCACTCTTGGCCTTTAGTTCGATCTCTTTTAGGCTGCGTTCATGTTCTAGTTGAAGACTTCTTTCTTCGTGTTCTCGCTGGCGTTTCTTTTCCTCGAGTTCCCCTTGTTCTACGGCTAACTTTTTTTCAGCCAATTTTAGCTCTCCCTCTATTTTTAGTTTGGCTAGTTCTAGTTTGTGGTTGCGGCCCCTCTCTCGGGTCGCTAGCTCTTCCGGGGATAGGCCCCCCTCTGGCGTGTTGCTCCTTACCGGGATGCTTCGTGGTTCGTTTGGCGGCTCTCTTTCCCGGGCGCCTCCTTCGGTTTGGGGCAGGTAAGCTCCCGCCTCGACCCAGGTCTTCAGCGCTTCCTGGAAATCTTCTTTGGTGCTTAATCCGGTGGTAGCGATTCCAAGGTCTTTGCAGAACTGTTTTAGTTCTCGATGCGTATAATCTTCCAACCGATCCTCTCGGAATGTCGGGCTTGTGTTGGTTCCTGCGGCACTCATGGCGGTTTCTCCTTCCATCTCCGTTTGGTAGTGCGTCAGCCGTTTACTGTATGATCCCTAGGTGTCGGCTCGGATCCCGTCGTCTGCCACCAAATGTTGGAAGGGCGTTCTCCGGGAGGCTTCGGAATACGTTCCTGACCACCCTTTGACCCACCTCTTCCAGAGTTAGGCCGAGCACTGGCGGGGAGGCCCTTCTTGGAAGGGGCTCGTTCCTAGGATCGTACACGCTGCTTACACTATTCGATAGAGGGTCGCCACACAGTAGTTCTTAGTAAGACAGTATACTTTATCTATAAGTTCTGGAGATCTTTATGATCCGTGATACAGCTGTTGGATCACTATCACAACGTCGGCGGGTTCGTTTGGGGGTATGGGGGTAGCGGGACAGTCTTAAGTTCAGTGTCTCTGCGGAGTATCCTTCGCACTGCTCTTAGTCCTTGAGCTGGAGGATATGGGGTTTGCTCGGCAACTCCGTTGGTCTTCCAGGATAGGAGCGCCACGAGTCTGTCAGCAGGCGCAGGTGGTTTCAGGTTCTCGGGAGCCGCAACGGCGTCAGTAGGGCTCAGATGGATCAGAGTTCGGGGAGCCGCGACAGCGTCAGCAGGGCTCAGATGGTTCAGAGTTGGGGGAGCCGCGACAGCGTCAGCAGGGCTCAGATGGTTCCGTGGGACAGGTAGCGTTCTTGGTTTCAGGGGTCAGTCGAGCCACGACCAGGTCAGCAGGGCTCTCGTCGGTCCAGGTCTTTTCTCCCACCTGTCCCTTCAGCACCCCTTGTTATACTCCCCCTCCTCTTTGAAGTCCGGAGTCCTCGCAGAGAGGGGTCTTGGTGCCTGGGGGCGGTGTGTTGGGATTTCCTGCCGCTCGGCCCTTTGATCTGTTCAGGTTGGCCTGGGAGGGACTCCAGACACCCAGCATGCGAGGCGCCCGCTCACCGGGGTCCTGGTGGCCGATCGAAACCCTCCTCGGGGAGGAGCTCAGAGGTGTGACAGAGACGGTGCCTCCCAGTCTTGCTGGGGGTTTCCTCTCTCTCTTGGCTGGGCATGCGCGGTAGTGTCTAGGTTGTGCTGGGGCCCCGGCCGGCCATCGGGTTTATTGGGCCAGGGTGGTCGGAGTCTGTGATACCGGGGGATCAGGTGTGATGGCAGGGGTTGCTTACTGGTCTGGAGGGTCCACGCCACGAGGCCGGTCTCACACGTGTGCTTTTTGTTTTGGCCCACGCTATTGGCCTTTGTGTGTGTCTTTTTAACAAAGACAGCACGCAATTGGCCGACGGTGGGCGCATTGCTCCGCCCACGGCCTATTGGTGTTGGTTACCCGCAGGCCTGACATCTGTTTGCAATTATCGTGCACAGAGGCGTGCGCGATAATAGGAAACATATGTCTCGGTGTGGCGCAGGCACCACTCGTTTCACATCCGCTGCCTTTACACGTTAACTCCTAGGCACACATGGAGGAAACACCTTGGCATAAATAGGCCACATGTACATGCGGTGAGTGAGAGGTGTAAATATACACATTTATTGCGTTTATAGGGGACCATGCTCATACTGCACTATAAAGCGACTTTTTAAACTCAGTTACGAGTGACAGCTGTCTAGTGTGCCAACTGTGTAACATGTCGTAGCAGGTGAGGCGAGATCTAAAAAGAAGGAAAATGACAAAAAAGGCTTGTAAGAGCTCTGAGGGCAAAAGGTTGGTGGTGGCAGAGAAGGGTGGATTTGCAGCATGCCATCTGCGTCCCCACTGTGCAAGCCTTACTACTGCAGTTCTCATGTACGATACCAACCTTGTTTATTTATATAATGATTGCCCTACCACTGATTCAAGCTCGCCTCCCCCTTGCCACACATAAAGATGCCACCCCTATATAAACAACCACAGCCGATGACTGATAGAGACACCCAGACACACAGAGCGTGTGGCGAGAGCTGCTGATGCGTCTCAGTGATGTGTGTCTGCTAGGATGTCTGCTGTGGGAGGTGGGCACTGAGCAGCACGGTCTGAACTTCAGATCGAGGAATTTATGGACACCTGGCTGTCGGTGATATAAATACTACACGTCGGGGACCTCTGGGAAGAGGGCTGCTCCCAAGAATGGGTGTAACATGGTGAATTTGCACTTGTGATGGAAGCACATTGAACACACACATGCACACACATACTTGTGCAAGTAAACACACAAGCCAACATTGACACATGCAGAAGGAAACCAACACATGTATCTATGCACACACAGACAGGCGCACACACACAAACTCATGCAAGAAAAGACACACACTTGTGCAAGCAAGCTAACGCGTGCGCACACACACACTCGTGCAAGCACACACACAAGCAAACACTGACACATGTGGCAGGAAACATGCACTTATACTTCCATGCACACACTCATTCATATATATACTCACATGTGATTAGGGCCTTTAAAGCGCACACACGTGCGCACCTACCCACACAAACACATGCACCCCCACCCCCTACACACACACAGACCCCATACCCACAGAAGCACACACACAGACGAGGGCAGGGTGGACATTCACATAGAGCCCAAGAGCCAGACGAATCTGCTGAACGTGTGCGTCGGTGGGAGGGGGGCTCTCAGCAGCGTGGTGGTGCGGGGGGGATAAGCTAGGTGCACCCCTCCCCGAGTCTGCAGCCGGAGGTGCAGCAGAGGTACTGAGAGTGCAGTGAAGGGCCTCTCAGAGGAGCCATAGCAACAAGACCTGATCCGGCTGGAGAAAGGGCACGGATGAGAGGGTGGGGGTGGGGGCCCTCCTCTGCCACCATACTCTCCATCTTGAGGTGCCCCCCCCCTCTCAAGACTTCACCAGTGCGGCCCCAGTATGTGCGTGGAGTGTGTGGCTCCTGTGCCCGCTCCCTTGTCTGCATCTGTGTTTACATTTGAGGCTGTGCGAGTGTGCATGCACGTATACTCCCCTTCCTCTGTGTGTACATTTCAGACTGTTCATACGAGTATGTGCAAACTGCACAAGAGTATACACCTCCGTGTGTTTACCTTTGAGTGCGTGCACAGTGCACACGAGTATACATCTCAGTGTGTACAGGAGTGTACTTACATATCCATTTGTTTACCTGAGTGTGTGCACAGTGCACACGAGTATACATCTCCGTGTGTGTTTACCTGAGTGTGTGCACAGTGCACATGAGTATACATCTCAGTGTGTACTTACCTTTGAGTGCGTGCACAGTGCACACAAGTATACTTACATCACCGTGTGTGTTTACCTTTGAGTGCGTGCACAGTGTAAACGAGTATACATCTCTGTGTGTGTTTACCTGAGTGCGTGCACAGTGCACACGAGTATACATCTCCGTGTGTGTTTGCCTCTGATTGCGTGCATAGTGCACACGAGTATACATCTCCGTGTGTGTTCACCTTTGAAACTAAGCTAATTATCTTTGAGACGGAGCGTGAGTGCGTGTAAGCACGTGTACTTCTCTGTCTATTTATCTTTGAGTCTAGCGTGCGAGGGCGTGCACGTGCCAGTACGTCTCGGTCTTTGATTAACTTGAGACTGTGCTGAGTGAGTGCAAGCATATGCACGTGTCGGCCGCTGTGCGTGAGTGCGTGCACCCACATGTACTTCTCTGCAGCTGCTCTGTACAGGTCCAATTGTCTGGTTTAGTGACAACATCTTGGGGACACTCGAAAAGCTTCCCTGGGAACGCGTTCCGCCCATTGCTGACCATTGGCTTAGTGGCTTGTTTTAGAGTGCACAGGCCTTGAATACGATGTGTTCATTTCCAGGTCAGCGGTGGATACCGTACTATGATGGATTTAACTGATCATTTTATAGGCTGTAAGGTGGGACCATGAGGTTAAGCATGCCGTGAGGGGTCTTTATAGATGTGTTTAAAATTTAAGCACACCAGCCCTGGTTGCTCCACTTCTCAAAGCATCCAAACATGAATAACACATTAGAATGTTTATCCGCTAGGAATGTTAATTCCACTCCACCGAGAGTGCAGAACGCAGCATGCGCCACCAAATGCTAAGTAACTGGATGCCACCACAGTATCGCGACAACTATGCATTTATATCTACTGTAAATATAGGTAACAACTGTGTATGCAAGGTATAACAACACAACAGGAAAAGAAAAACATTGTCAAAGCCAACAGGTCTGGGTTTGACCTGCTAAAGCATGCAACACAGGGGCGGAGCTTAGTCAGTGAAATTCTTGGGATGTGTGAATTGCAAAAGCAGTGTGCTGCAGAGTTGAGTGGTAGGATGAACTGTTTCCAAGAGGAACAGGGTCAGTACTGATTTGCAGTAGTTGGGCCTCTGTCTAGAGGGGCACAGTAAGCAAAAAAAAGCATTGGCATGGCCAATAGGTCTCGCCTTTGGGACCTTATAAGTGTTTAGCCATGCAACAGTTAATGTTGTTGCACCAAGGATATTGTGCTACATAATTAAATACTAATAAGGTCCCAAAGGCGAGACCTATTGGCTATGCCAATGTTTGTTAAATTGTGTATTGACTGTCTGGTTTTGGAGTGACAGGGGCTGGGGAGGTGCATTCTCTGAGCCATCCACCGGGGGGGGGGGTTGATGTGTGTCCTGCCTTTCCTGAATGAGTCAGGGCTGGGCTGAATAGACCTGGGCTGCATTCAGAGTAGGGGGAGGAGTTCTCACTAGCACCTAAGTAGGCCCGGTCTGCATTTAGAGTGGTGGGAGAGGATTTCCCTTGCACCTGAATAGGGCCTGTCTGCCTTACACAATGCTGTCTCCACCTCCTGCCGGGCAGCTGCACCAGCGAGGACAGAACTGGTTTGGACTGGGCTCAGAGACCTTTGCACAAAGAGGATAAAGACATTTTGGGTATAAGTATTAGACCTAAAACCCCTGAAGTTTAGACTAGTTCTAGAATCAAGAGGAACCTTTGCTAAGGAGAAGAGCTGGAGAAACTGAGGGGGAAGTACTGCCCTTGCTGTGTCTGGGGTTGGCCTGCAGCTACTGTTTTCTGCCAAGGAAAGGAGAAGGACTTTGCTGTGTGCTGTATCCTCTGCTTGAAGAAAGTCTCCAAGGGCTTGAGTAGAGCTTGCCTCCTGTTTTGAAGTCTCTGGAACACAAAGACTTCACCCCCAGCTCCCCTGAACTTCCTTGCTGGGAGTTCTGACCTGCCAAGAGGTGCCTGTGAGTCTTGGGCCTCTGGAGGTTGTTTCTGCTGTTGGGAGCTGGAAACGACAAGGAAATCGATGCATCGCTCTTTTTGCGACAGTTTTTCCAACACAACGCCGGGGTGCGAGAAGAATCTTCCCGCATCGCCGCGCCGCTGCCGAAACCAACGCAGCGCTTGTCACCGCGGCAAGAATCGATGCATCGAGGGATCACGGCTGAAAAGGTCAATGCAGTGCCTTGCTGCATCGTTCGCCGACGCATCCCGGATTTCCAAGCGTTGCCCCTGTGTGGCAAGTTTTCCCCCACGCATCACCCGTGGATCGGAGTAGTCTCCGAATCGATGCATCGCTTCCCCCTACAGACTGGACCCGACGCATTGTTCCCCTGTGTACAGCGGAACTGCCGCATCGCATCCACGAAGGTCTCAGGAACAACGCATCTCTTTGTTTTTCGACGCTTCTCATCACTGCGGCTGTTTGGCTTGGTGAATTTTGTCGCAACAACAGGTACTTTGCAAGAAATCACATATCCATAGTTTTCTATGGACTCAGTTGCTAAAACCTTTTGAAATTCATTTTTCTTAATACTTGTATGTCGGATTTTTGTCATTTTAGTCTTGTAAAGTTTAGATAAAGAAGCTTTTATTTTTTTTCTAAACCAGTCTGGTGACCATTTGTGGTGTTATCACTGTGTTACTGTGAGTGTTGGTACAAATACTTTACACATTGCCTTTGGGATAAGCTTGTCTGCTCGTGCCAAGCTACCAAGGGGGTGAGCAAGGGTTATCTGAAGTGTATATCCCCTTACCCTGACTAGATGCAAGGGTCCCTATTTGGACAAAGGTACCTACCTCTGCCAGCTAGAGACCCCCATTTCTAACAAGGGCCATTCGGAATTCCGGAGTAATAATAATGAATGTCGTTTGTAGAGCGCACGCCTAATTCAACAGAGGTGCCCCACCGCTAGATTGCAAATTTGCAGTGAGGGTAACAAGTGGGTCAATCTAAGGCAGGTTAAAGAGTCAAGATTTTAGTGCCTTCCTTAAGTCCTGATCTGACTCCATCTTGCGGAGGTGAAGGGGCATAGCATTCCAGAGTTTAGCAGTTTTCACCGTGAACAGTCTGCCACCTATCCTGGCCTTAAGGAAGAGAGGAACTCTAAGCAGTTGCAGGTGGTTTGATCTCAGGGCCTGGTCATGCTGATATATTTGCAATCTCTGCCTCAGATAACCAGGGCCCTGATATCTGGTGGCTCTGTAGGCCAAAGTGAGCACCTTGAACTCAATCCTCCTAATAACAGGAAGACAAAGGAGGTGCTGCAAATGTGGGTTAATGTGATGGCGAAGCAGCACATTCCTAATTAGTCTGGCAACGGCGTTTTGAATTATCTGCAGCCTGAGGACCAGATAAGCTGACAGCCCTAGATAAAGACAGTTAGAATAGTTCAGCTGGGAGGTCATCAGTGCATGGACTGTAGTCTTCCTGCAGTCCTCTGGCAGGAAGTGTAAGAATTTTCTCAAAGCTCTTAACTTCCAGAAGCATATAGAGGAGACACGGTGCACCTGGGTCTTGAAAGAGACGTCGTTGTCAAATTTAAACCCCAGATTTCTGGCCAAATCCACCGGGTTAGGTGGTGGGTTCAGCTCCAAGGGCCACCACAAATTAGAAGGTGGTGGTGCCGCCTGAGTGAAGAATAAGACCTCTGTTTTCTCAGCATTAAGCTTTAAGCAATTCTAAATCATCCAGGCCAAGATGTTTTTCAGGCATTGCTTAAAGTGGAAAAAGGCAGCCTCCAAGTGTTCTTTGAAAGAGAACACCAGCTGAGTGTCATCAGCTTAGGAGACTACTCTCACACCCCAGGTCGCTAAGGGGCCATGTATACATTAAAAAGTAGTGGGCTCAGCGCTGAACACCGGGGTATCCCACAAACAAGGGGTTTCTGGGAGGGGGCATAAGGGCGTAGGAATACTTGTTGTTAGAGATTCTCCATGAATGACTGGAGCCAGGACAGAGCAGTACCGCTCACTCCCACCTGTCTCAGTCTCTCCAGTAGAATAGGCTGAGCCACTGTGTCGAAAGCCGTGGACAGGTCCAGCAACACCAGCAAAGCTGAGGTGCCCTGGTCCACAGATTCACGCACAGTTTGAGAGACTTCAAGAAGTGCGGACTCCGGTCTGTACCCCGTTCTAAAACACGGCTGCAAATCATGAAAGCAGTTGTCTAATTCAAGGAATTCAGCAAGTTGCTTCTGGTCTTCCTTCTCCAGAATTTTCGCTGGATGTCAAGGCCGTCGATTCTCCACAGAGGCAGAAGAAGCTTATTCCCAATTCCTTCCTCTCAGAACACACTGTGTTAAGCAGCTGCTCTAAGCAGGGGGAAAGGGGAGTGGACAGAGAAGAGAAAGACAATCGAGCTGGACCTGAACTCCCTTGTCTTCTGATTTTCAGTCTTCTGGGATCCCTAATGCACATAGGGGGACAAAAGCATTCAAATACACATAGCAATCCGGTTCATTACTATCGATTCACTACTTACTCTATCCTACCAGGTTTAGCTGGAGTTTAGGCTCCACTTCTGTATTGCGGTCTCTCAGTCCCTATTGGCCTGGAACTGCTGCTGCCTAATACATATGGAAGATATAACATTAATATCACAGCACAACCATCAACCTTTCTTCTTATTACTGGGAAGTGGACCTCTCCTACCTAAATGGTAGCTAGACCTATCTCTTATGATTCTCATCCAATGTTCAGAATTTAGTCTAAGGAAAGGAAAGTCTCTCTTCCTGAATTTTAGTTCTTTTCTCCTTGATATTATGTGGATAATAGCTTCTGGAAGGTACGCGCAAAAAGGTACAAGGAAGGATAGAATGGAAGGAAAGGAAAGGGAAGCTCGCAAGGAAGGAAGGGTACAGAAGCAAAATGCGCTGCTCCAAACTTGCAGTCTCCTTAGCGCAAATGCAGGATAAATTCTTGGCTTCCTTGACTGTGAAGAATCAGGCCACACCAACCTTGGTTTCACAAAGTTCCGGGAAGGCTTCAACTGGCCCCTCACATGCGGAATTAACTATGCCCAAAATAAGAGTAGGACACTAGTACTCCGCGCACTTGAAGGGGAATTAATTCTCTCTGTGAAATTATATCTTTGAGTAAACGCCGCTTCCGCTATTACTTAAAGAAAGAAGCGCGCTTCGAATTCAGACTTCTCTTCCTCAGATACGAATTGAAGTGAGCAGTTGAGCGCGCTCGCGAGCTGCATCATTCCGAAAAGCCTTCAAGACTAGAACGTCACCTTCGGAGGCTCTGGTACTTTGTGGGCAACACGGCGGCCATCTTGCATTGGTCTTTTTCACCGGTTTTACATTAAACCAATAATTCACAGTAGAGGGTTTGATTACTACCCTATGTTTCTTGGGATAACACTTCCCATGGTAAGGGCTTTCACCAGGTTCCTGACACTGGAGCTGGCAGTAGGGAGATGGGCCTAATATTCTTGTGTTCTCCTGGATCCACATCTGGTTTCTTAAGTAGAGGCAGCAAGAATGCTTTTTTCCAGGCAGCTGGGTAAATGCCAGTTGTCAGGGAGGAGTTCCAGATCTGGTTCCGAAGAAGATTGAGCCAAGGGGCCAGTAGTTTGAAGAACTGAGCCGGGAAAGGATCTCCCGGAGAGCCAGATTTACACTTGTGCAACTCCCTGCGTGACACCTCGGGCGGCAACTGGCGGAATTCAGACCAGGTGCCAGGAGGGTCTGGGGTTAGACTTGGCACATGGGAGGACGTTGACAGAGGAAAGGTGAAGTAGATCATTTGAATCTTTTCCTCAAAGTACTTTGACAGGTCAGCATAGAGGGTAGAAGATGGCGTTACTGTACTGTACAGAGCAGTGGAATTAATAAAACTTTGGACAATTTTAAACAATTCTTTGTTGGATTGTTTGATTTGGTTAGAGAAATATTCTCTCATATTACTGAGCTGAAGCCTATGGAATTTTTTCAATGCCTTTGTGTAGAGGCATTTAGCCACTGGATCATAGGATTTTCTCCAGGAACGCTCTAATTTTTTTGCAGAAACTTTTCTTTGTTCGTAATTCTGTGGAGTACCAGGTGGCTGAGGGTTTCCTTCTTGAAGACGTCAGCGACTTAAGTGGGGTGACACTGTCTAAGGCGGAGGTGACCCAGCGATTGAAGCTGGATACATCACTGTCGGATCACCCGTTCACTGGGGGAGAGCATCTTGGGGTGCCGGTCCCATAGCTTCTGGGTGACCCTCCTCCAGTTTCTCCTCCTGTCAGAAATCAACCAGGAGTTAGACCAATTGGATTCAAGCCAGAAACTGAATGATACCAGAAAATGGTTCGTCCAGGTCAGGCGCACTGGTGCCTCCACTTTAAGGTTAGAATTGTTGGAAAAAATAAGGTCAAGCATATGGCCCGCCGTATGCGTAGGGGCGGTCACCCATTGCGTGAGATTTAAACCTTCTAGAGTTTCTATCAGCAATAATGCCTAGGAAAACATTTCATCATCCACATGGATGTTGAAGTTTCCAGCACAGTTAGATTGATGTACTTCAGAGAGAGTTGAGCGACAATGTCGTGGAGCTGTAACAGGTGGCAGGATGGGCTGTCAGGAGGTCTATATACCAACATCCTGGCCAGCGAGGAGGAGGAGGGTGAGATTCTGACACAGGTCAGAGCCTCAATGTTCCCAATGTGCTCCATTCTCCTACTGGAGATCTCCCAAACATCCCTCAGGATAATAGCCATTCCCCCTCCTATCTTGTTGCCACCCCAATTGGCACAAGTAATCTAAAAGCCGCCGAGTATTGCCAGCGTCAGGTCAGGGTTAGTACCCTCCCTCAGCCATGTTTCTGTTAGAAACATAAGATCCCAGGAGTTTGACTCCAGGGAGAGCCAACAGTCCTCTGCGTGTTTGGGTAAAGATGTACAGTTGATCAAACAGGCCTTGATATTAATGCTATTGGCCAAGGGGGGCATCAGAAGGGGCTTCGATGTGGTCATACTGCCACTCGCCCTACCTCCGCTAACCACCGGCTTAAAGAGGCATGTGTTGAGGCAATACTCAAAGGCACCTGTCCCCAGGTCTATCTTGGCCTTACCCGGAGAGGCCGCTTCGTCCATGCTTAGAAGCTGATCTCCAGACCAGGCAATATGGGTCAAGGTAGAAAATCGGGCATCATGACTGGTGCTGGCCACGGACGGGCGCAGACAGGCTTGCCTTTGGGGCAGCTGCATCGCGTCGCGACTCCCATTAAATAGGGGGTTGGGTCAGGTCGGCCAGTTGACAACTAGACCCTGCCCCTCAAAATGCTGCCCAACAATGTCCCCAAAGGAACATGGGAAGTGAGGTGATGGTCCGGAGGAGTGTGGGAGGCTGTTTCAGGTCTTTGCTGCAATGTGGGACGAGGGTCCTCCACTTCTGCTTGGGTGGATGTAGGGAGTATGGGTAAGTAAAAGGGAGGCAGAGCGTCGTCTTCTCGATGGTTTGTGGAAGTTCAGGCAGTGGTTAATGTATATGGGTCCTTGGTTTTGTAGAGCCTTGTGTGCGTGGGTCAGCAGCTTGAATTGTCATCTCTTCCGTACAGGGAACCAGTAGAGTTGCCTGAGGTGGTTTGTGATGTGGGTTTGTCGGGAAAGGCAGACGATGAGTCTGGCTGTGGCATTCGGTTTGGTTTGAAGTCTCTGTAGGAGGTGTGCGACAATGTAGAGGGTGTTGCCATAGTCCAGTCGGCTGGTGATGAGGGCCTGTGTCACGGTGCATCTTGCGTGGAGGAGTAGCCACTTGAACATCTTCTGTATATGCATAGAGTGTGGAAGCAGGCAGAGGAGGTGGCGTTGATCTGTGATTTCATGGTGAGATTGTTGATGATTCCAAGGTTTCTGGCGTGGTCAGAAGCAGTATCCTATGTCTGATGGCCACTAGGGGTGGGTGGAATTTACGTAATCGCGTTACGCAAATCTCTGCGAAAGCGCCAAAAATCTCTGCAAACACGTGGAAATATCGCAAAGACGTGGAAGTGCTTGCCCCGCCTGTTTGCGATGTTTTTTGCGTGATCGCGTTGGAAATGTGTCACCAACTTGCCCATGCGATCGCTAATGGGCGCGGCCATCTTGTTTTCACTTGTCCCGCCTGCTCGCAATGCTTATTTCCTTCCGTGTCGTGCATTGCAAGCTCCCGCCCGTTTGCGATAATCATTTCCTGTTCGGGAACGCGTATTACGTGTTTGTAACACTTTTTGTGTGCTCGGGGTGGGAAATATTGCGCGAACTTGCCCATGCGGGCGCAATGGGCGCAGCCATTTTGTTTTTCACTCTATTGCTATGGTTCTGGGGCCTGCTTTTTAATCCTCCCTCTATCTTTTCAATCCGTTGTTTCAGGAAACTTTTTTTTAATCTTTTTTATTTATTATCTATTTCTCTATTTTCCTGATTCTCTATTTTTTGTTTTTGTCTACTTTTTGTGTGTTTTTAACTACTTTTTCACTCTCTTCCTATTACCTGCTTTTTAAATTTCTTTTACTTCCTTTTTTCATTTTTACCTTTTCTTTTCCGCCCACAGGACTCGTCGTTGCCAGAGCCGCGACAGCCTTCCTTGCGGAAGGCGGCGCCCACAAGGGGTGCAGGCACGGGCCTTATTTGTGAAGGCGGAGGTTGCCGCACTGTTTTTTTTGTGCAGCTCCACCTCCCCTTAACCCTGGCAGCAGGTGGCAGACCTGGGTCCGGGTACGGGCTCCGGGAGCATCAGCGTTGGAGAAAGGTGCGCCGGGTAGTGTTTCGCTGCTCTGGTGTCCGGCGCACCCATAACCAGTTGACGCACCGGTGGTCCGATATCCTGGACCGGGAGCAGGACCTGCTGGACCTGCTAGGAGTGGAGGTCCCAGGGCTTGGTGAGTAGCTATTTAATTATTACTACTTTGTGTCTGTTCTTCTGTTCTGTGTTATATATTGCGAATATATTTTTTTTCTGACCAGCTAGAATGCTGCTGCTTACTTTGCAGGTAAATTACGTTTAAAAGTCTTCTGTGATTGTTATGACACAGGTGCTCTGCGCTACTAATCTTACTTGTTTGCAACTTTGCGCTCGCTTAGCGTGATTATATAAGAGTTCCTTTTAGAGAACTTAAGTTAGGTAATGCTAGAGAGACTCTAGTCCTTCCTTTGTCCTGTCACTAAGAGATAGTGGTGGATTGATACTTAGGTTTAGTTACTTATTAGTATGAGTTGGTAATTTTTTAGTGGTCTGTGTGACGCACCCTCTGTTATGTCACGTGCTGCTGAGTGCTGCTTACCCCAGTCCTTAGTAGAACCTTTTGTAGTTTGTTCAGTGAGTGGTAATAGGCTTAGTACTAGCAGAACATCAGCAGCAACCAACCAATCAACAGTTTGATGGATGCAAAAATGTAGGCATGTGTCCTCCATTTATGCATTTTTGAGGACTAAAAGAACTGGAAATGTAGACTTTATGAACAATTGGCACGCCTGGAATAGGTGGGCTAGTTCAGGTGGTACTTAGGCTTTGTTAGTATTCTGGAATCAGAATGGAACACTGGATTAGTGTTGATAAATAGTAACTAGTCGGTCCGCGAATCCCCCGATACTACTAGTCGACCAAATCGTCAATGTTTGTCTCTTTCTTTCTTATACCTTTCATGATCAGCATCCATGGGCAAGAAGACGGGGTCGGAGTCGGCGGGAGCAGTTGGAGAACATCAGGGACAGGAGGACCAGGACCGCTCCTCTATCGAGGGCTCTGCTGCTGGCCCCAGTAAGTCTTCCTGTTTTTAATATTAATAATTATTATTCCCTAACTTTTACTGCACCTTATTTTTTCCAAACTATTGTTTCCGTTTCCTTATGCTATTTTTTAGCAATTCTCCTTCGATCTAGACTATGTGTTTCTAAATTCTTGTTATCCCTGCCTCTAACTGCCTCTGCTATGACTCTCTGTATTACTACTATTAGTCTGTCTGTAGCTAAGCTTGCCCAGTTGGCCACTCTTTATTTAAAAGGTTTTAAATAAAACTCAGATTCCCCAATAGCTCTAGCTATGGAGTCCAGTCCTTTGGGTTGTCCTCTTCTACTACTTCTAGTCTTCTTAATCTTGAGGCGTTCTTAATCTTGAGGCTTTTTGACAATTCCCACCAACAAAATGGCCAACCAGATTTTACTATTTTTGATAGGATAGGACATACTACTACTGTTGTAGGGATTCAGCACATACAGAACTTTGCACAAGAAAATAGGACGTTGGTGATGGGAGGTTGGACCTTCCTCATACCTCAATCAGAACCCACCACAAACCCCTACCCTACTAGTTATAGTAGTGTCTCATTACTATTAGCTCTCCAACCCCCCCCCAAGATACCCAATGAGTAGACAACTCAGAACATAACACTCCCGACCTCTCAGTTGGGAAGCATTAAACATGCACACCCTTCCTTTCGCTCACTCCCTCGTGTAAGTCCACACCAAATACCACTGAGTCTATGTAAATTCAAAAGGTTTATTTTCAAGTGACACGCTCTGTACGTTGTTCTATAATGCAGCACCAACAGCAAAATGCATAAGATTAAAATAATAAACATTGTTGCACTTAGTTACACTTAAAACAACTACAAGTCCATAGAACGAAGACAAAATGCGAAATCATGATAACTGAACAGTGGTGGAAGCACCACCCTCCCCTTGGTAGGAATATAGTTTATATAAAATTATAAATGAAGATCTCTGAGTGAATTCTGGGGACCCCTCACCTTAGAAGAACCTAGTACTGGTTACATCATAAGCTCTGCAAAGCTCTGGTTCGTAGAAGGGAATCTTCCGTCTGTTATGAGAAAAATGGTGCGCTTTAGTATATTGTAAGCATTTCTCAGTCGTGCCAAAAAGTGTAGCATTTTTATGGATAAGCAATATGGACTAACACCAGAACTCCATAACAAAGTGGCTTCTTTTGTTTGACCTTGTATGCAGCGCTTAGTAGCAGAATGAGCTCATGTGGGCTCAAAGGCATCTTACATAACAAGCTGCGAGGTAACATGCACAAAAATAAAAGGCACAAAGGTAAAATGGTTGCATGGCTCGGGCTAACTAAGCAAAGACTAGAATGACCCTAGGGACCATATAACAAACGGGTACTCATAGTATGGCTTGCGGGCCGCCAGCGGCCCACCAAGCCTTCCTGTGCGGCCCGCAGACCTTGCAGACATCATACCTGTGTTATTTTTAAAGTGTCTGCAAACACCGCCGGTTGCTGCTCTATGGGGGCCGGGCGATTCCAGAGATAGTCAGAATGGAGATGCAGGGGAGCTAAGAAGAGGTCAGATACAACAAGGCCTCATTAACAAGTAAATGGTTGTTAAAGACCTGTGAAGTACTTGTGTGATTGGTGCCAAAGGGGGCCTTTGATCTGACTGTTCGGTGTGAGAGTCCAAATTAAAGCCAGCGCCAGATGTGACCCCAGGCCCAGTGGTGGGACACAAACTCCACAAAGCAGCAAATTCAGCGAGAAAACGAGCTGGCTTTTACATTACACAGGGAGAGGCGGGAGTGGGGGAGGGGCTGTCTCTGGGCTGGTGATGGGGGCGTGTAGACACAGTACGGGTGCACTGCCCAAGGCACAGAGACAGATAGAGACAGAAACAGACAGATGGAGACAGATAGACAGAGACAGACAGGGACAGACTGACAGACAGAGACAGATAGAGGCAGAGACAGATAGAGGCAGAGACAGAGGCAGAGACAGATAGAGACATATAGAGACAGAGACAGATAGAGGCAGGGGCAGACAGAGCTAGATAGAGGCAGAGACAGGGAAAGATAGAGGCAGAGACAGATGGAGGCAGGGGCAGACAGAGCTAGATAGAGGCAGAGACCAATAGAGGCAGAAACAGAGACAGAGGCAGAGACAGATAGAGGAAGAGACAGACAGAGATAGCGAGCAATAGAGACAGAGAGACAGACAGAGAGAGAGACAGATATAGAGGCAGGGACAGATAGAGACAGAGACTGATAGAGACAGACATAGACAGACATAGACAGATAGAGACATAGACAGACAGAGACAGACAGAGACGGAGAGGAAGACAGAGGGAGGGTGACCGGGACAGACAGAGACAGGGACAGAGTGACAGACAGAGACAGAGAGGCAGAGAGACAGAGAGAAGGAGATGGAGAGGGAGTCGGAGAGAGAGAGAGGGAGAGGGAGGGAGAGGGAGGAGGAGGGAGACAGAGGAAGGGAGACAGAGAGAGAGGGAGACAGGGAGGGAGGGAGAGGGACACAGACAGGGAGACATATAGAGACAGATGGAGGGAGACAGGTGGAGGGAGACAGGTGGAGGGAGACAGAGAGAGGGAGACAGAGAGAGGGAGACAGAGAAAGGGAGACAGAGAGAGGGAGACAGAGGGAGGGAGACAGAGGGAGAGAGACAGAGGGAGAGAGACAGAGATATATATATATATATATATATATATATATATATATATATATATATAGATGTATGTATTCCGGGTCTGGTGGCTCAGTAGACGAAGGCGTCCGCTGCAGGGGCCTGTGTTCAACCTAATGGTCACAGTTTATTTTTTTTGCTCTAGCCCTGCCTCCCTCCCCCACTGCCCCTGCCCCCACCAGTGCCCGCCCTCTGCCACAAACCACACTGTAAATTTGGCCTCCGAGAGAAAGTTTGTGAGTACCCATGATATAACACTACTAGTGTCTACTCTACTACCTGATTTATACTAGTGATGTATGTTGTATATGTATGTATTAGAACTATTTTTTCATTCTTGCTAGTGAAGAATAGGGGGAGTTGTATATGACATCTAAAAAATGTGTACTGTTTTTTTCTAGGCGTACTACCAACCACCAGTGCCGGGGCCAGCGGCGAAGGCGACGTGGCTGCTGAGGGAGAAAATGCAGTTGTAGGAGGAGCTGCAAGCGGTGAGCCAGCATCAGTGGCAGGCGGTGGTAAGTTATATTCCTAATCCTTACTTATTGACATTACACTCACTGCAAGGGTGTACTGTATACTGTACTGTTGAGACTTACTAAGTAAGAAGTTGTTGTGAACGGTTGAAGACACCCTTTACTTAGCATTAGTAAAAGCATTAGCTGTGGGAGTGTTGAGTAACCAATGGCCTCTTCTATATGACTTCAACTCAGCTGTGAAAGTTTTATGGAGAAGACTAAAACTCAGATCAGATGTCCTTGATGAATGTGTTGAATGAAAAGGGAAAGAAGGGTGGAAGGAAGAAGGAAGAGATTTAATATTTATGACTGGCAGAGAAGGATACATGGGATGCATGCATGCATAGGTGGCTGATAGGAATCAGATGCATGGCTGGTTGAATGCTTGGAGCTTCCACAAATGTTAAAGGCCAAGGAAGTGGGAGGATATATACATACCACAAATGTTATGTACTGTGCTTGCTAGTGCTACTATGTGTAGAATTAATTTGACTTACTGCTTTGCTAAGAGTATATTTTACAATAGTCTTGTTTTTTTCTTCTTGATATAGCTACTCCTTCCAAAAGGAAACCGGACAGGAAGGAGTTGGCAGCCAAGGCCCGGCGCCGGAAGCTGGAGGCCATACAAAGGGAATACCGTCGGCTGGTGGTTCTGGCAGAGGAGGAGTAGGCGGCAGCAGCAGCTGCAGCCTCTTCCAATGCCCCGGGCCCCAGCCACCCCCCTCCAGTGTTATGGCACCACCGTCTGGCAGCCGCCCGCCACCCCTCTTTTAATATCACTGCTGCCCCCCCGGTGGATGCAATTGCCACGCGTTGAAGCGCCGCATTGCCCGGCTAGAGGAGCTAGTTCGTGTTCTCCAGGAGAGGAGAGCCCGCCGATAAGACCCTGTTAATTGCCCCTTTTTTATTTCTTCTTTTGGTGGGTGGGAATCGGGCGTTGGGGTTAACTTTCTTTGGACAATTGGACATTCATATAGGTTGGACTTTTTCGTTACGGACATTGGTTGGAGTTAGGGGGAGGGGTGGGTCAGGTGTTGTCGTGGGATTTTTTACATAGTTTATTTTTGTTAGGGGATTAAATTATATATTTATACTTTACATGCAATGTTGTTCATGTTTTGTGGGTGGGGTTTCTGTTTTACGTCACACTGTTTCCTTGCTGGTGCAGGGCCACAGCCAATGTTTGATTTAAATAATTGGCTGACTTTGTAAGACACGAACAGATAGATGCGACACCGCTCATTGAGTGACTTGTCCTACTAGTACTGTCAGTCTCTCCTCCTAGTCTATGCATTCTGCAACTGGACTCAAAGGGGTGTCTGAAATTGAATTAATGAAAAAATGTCCATTATTAATTATGCCTCCCCCAAACTTCTCTTACCTTTGCTTGATGATTAACTTAGGCACAGCGAGGGCTGCATGGTAATGATGGTTTTCTTTCCTAACATGCCATGGTTGTGGTGGTGGTGGTAGTAGTAGTAGTAGTAGTAGTAGACACGGGCAGTAGCATTTGCAAAAAAGAAAATGAGACCGTCAGTCGCCTGAGAGAGACTGTTGGAGGAGTAGTAGAATGAAGTACAGTACAGAACTTACTGCCAAACAATAATATGCAAAAATACAACAAAACATAATGGTGCTGGGGATAGCCTAGTACATAGAGTTACAAACTCTAGTTGTGTCAAGTCACTCGACTAGGCCTACAGTACACTGGACACAAGCATAACCGTTAGTGTTGTGTAGGAGGATGACAACAAATCCAATCGATGCCGGCAATTAATGCTGATGTATTAGGTTCCTTTGGTAAAAAAATGACCTCACAAATATACTGCTCTTGGGTGGGCAAGCAGAAGAAGGTCCTCGCCCTGCCTTGAATTTGAATTACTGTTGCTTTTGCCACATCCGCCCCAGCAAGCGTGTGATAAATTATTGGTGTACATTTAATTTAGTCACACCTCAATAAGTCACACAGCCCGGGGGAAGAGGGTTAGGGTTTGTTGAATGGTTGAGAAGGGGGGTTTGGGGAAAGGTTTGACAGAGAAAAATAGTACGCATGGACAAACAACAAAACACAATCTTTGTAGACTACCATATCCATATCAATCTGTTAAGGGAGAAAAAGGAAATGCATGCATGATGATAACGACTGATCCGGATTACATACAGTTTGTGTTCTGTTGTACCGGGCATACTTTTAAAGATAGCAAAGAAAATTAAAAAATATCTGTAGGGATGAATTATATAATAACAACAACACACTGTAGTAATGATTGAAGACAAAAAAATGAATCAAATTATTTAAAAGATGATGAAAGTTGATACTTTTACTGTGTTATCCTGGTGAAAATAGGAAGTTGCATCTCGGCATTCCTCTTGGTCCTCCCTTCCATGGATGCTCCGTCCCTCAATCTTGGGTGACGCCACTGCCTGCCTGGCAGATGTAGATTCATTGGTAAGATAAGTGTGCATTGTTTGCCCAAGTATAGCACATGGTAAGGGCCGGCCTGTAATTTTAGATGGAAAAACAAAAGGGATATTGAAAAGCCAAGTCGAAAAAAAATGCACAAGTTATGGTGTAGTGCAACAAGAACACTTTCAGAGGCGGCATGAATGCAGCATGTCTACTCTAGTCTGTTTCCAGCATTAACCTACAACAACCGGACAGAGCAGGCCCACGTTGACGGCATCCTTTGCACAGCCTCCATTTAGCGTACATTTTTTGAAAGAGTTGGACAAAGCACATATCCAGCACCATAGCATTTTACAATTTAAGTGACTAAATCAATGCACCGCAGTCATACCACACTACACGCGACTCCACCGCTACACAGACATTTAGGTCTGCTGTGGTTCTTGTTGACTTGTTTACCATTTATGCCACTCATGAAACGCCCTGACTTATTCCATCAATTATCTCTGATCCTACTGAGTGACTGCGAAGATACTATGTCACTGTGGTCATCATGATGGTGTTGTTCAACTCAGACTGCAGTGTACCGAGTGAGTCCAGATTCCATATTAAAAAATTCAATGTATTGACCTGCAGTAGAAGTACAATTTTGTTATTAAACGACAACAGTGGAAATATTGACTTGAGTCACTGTTAGTGTATAGATTAAATACTAGTACAATTTGTCTCCCAGCCGGTCCACCAGTTCGTCTGCACGTGGGATGGGGTGAGCATCTGTCTTCGTGACAGAGTTCAACCCCCGATAGTCCACACAGAACCGAAGTTCTGGGGTGGTACCCGGTGGGGCCGCTTTCGGATCATTCCCTTCAAAGTCTTATTGAAGCGCTCTACAAGTTCGTTAGTCTGGGGGTGGTAAGGAGTGGAGAACCGGTAGGTCACCCCAAACTCCTTCCACATGGCCTGCATGTAGGCCGACATAAAGTTTGTGCCCCTGTCCGACACCACGACCTTGGGGAATCCCACTCTGGTAAAAATCCGCAACAGTGCCCGTGCCACCACCGGTGCAGTGATGGTCCTCAGAGGAATAGCCTCTGGGTACCGAGTGGCGTGGTCCACCAAAACCAGGATGAACCGTTGTCCCGCTGCGGTCGGAGGGTCCAATGGCCCAACAATATCGATACCGACCCTCTCAAAAGGGGTCCCGACCACCGGGAGCGGTTCCAAAGGGACCTTCAATTTAGTCCCAGTCTTGCCACTTGCCTGGCAAGACTTAAAGGTCTTGCAAAAGGTGTCTGAGGCAATTCTCATCCTGGGCCAGTAAAAATGAGGGACCAACTGTGCAAAGGTTTTGTCCTGACCCAGATGTCCGGCTAAGGGTATCTCGTGTGCTAACTCCAGCAGGAAGGCCCGGTAACATTGGGGGACCACTATGGCCCTCGAAGATCCATGTACCGGCACCCTGGGCTCACTGTATAGGAGACCATCCTCCCAATACACATGATATCCTCCCATCTCCTGACTGGCCACTTGGACTTCGGCCTGTCGCCGTATGCCTTCAAGCGTGGGGCGCACCCTTTGTGCCTGACAAAATTCCTCCCGGGTAGGCCCTCCTTCCACATGCCAGTTAGCAAGGGTCGGCAAGTCCTCCACGGGAACAACATCTACCTCCGCGGACTCCGGGGGCACCTCTCCGGCCTCTCCATCCATCTCACGGGGTGTGTCCTCTACCCCCTTCTTCTTTCCTCTTCTGGCGTTGGGTTGGGCCATGATTCCAGGCTCCAACCCAGGGTGAGTTCCATGCCTGGCAGCCATGGACCGCGTGACTACGCAAGTCCACCCTGGTAATCCCAGCATCTCTGTGTGAGCTCGAAACTCGACATCTTTCCACTTGGTGTGCTCCAGGTCGTTCACTAGCAAGCACCCCACAGGCAAGGCAGGGCTCACTGCAACTCTTAGTAGGCCTTTGACTCCTCCCCACTCAAATGGAACACGAGCCACTGGATAGTGACTCACACTGCCGTCAGCCAATACGGCCGGAGGGAACTCCTCGGGGACTACTTGGTCTGGGGACACCAGCCGCCTCACTACGGTGGTCATGCTGGCACCTGTGTCCCTCAGAGCCTCCACCTCCTCCCCGTTAACTCTCACCCTCTGCTGATATTTAGCAGTGTTCGGGGGCAGTGGCACTACGGGGACCACCTCTCTATCCCCGAGTGAAACCAGGGTCAGGCCTGTCCACTCCCCTTCCCTATCTAAGGGCAGCTCCACCCCAAGCGCTATACTACTCACCCCGGGGCTTTTCCCGCCCGTTGGGGCTGGGGGTCGCTTGCGACACTTGGGCTCTCCCTTGTAGTGTCCAATCTCCCCACATTCGTAGCACCGCACAATCCTTGGCTGCTGACTCCTGTCAGGGTAAGTGGGTCTTGTGGAATTGGACGGGGGTGGGGTTCCTACTCCCTTCCCAAACTTATTTTGGGGGCCTTTAGAGAACTCCACCTTTTTATCTCCCCCCTCTTTCTTCTGGGGGAAACCCTGTCCGCCTTTCGAGCCATCTCCCCCGGGGCCCTTGTGAGACACCCGGGTGCTCACCCAAATATCTGCCTCCTCCGCAAGCTCACGAGGATCCATCAACTTGCGGTCCACCAGATGTTGGCGCAGCTCCGGAAAGCACTTATCCAAGAGGTGCTCCCTTAAAAAAAGATTGTACAACCCTTGGTAGTCCTGCACCTCGCTGCCACGCACCCAACCATCTAGTGCCTTGCGGGCATAGTCAAAAAAATCCACCCACGTCTGTGTGGACAGCTTATGGTTGCCACGGAACTTCTGCCTGTACCTCTCGGGGTTGAGACCAAATTTCTTAAGTAAGGTCTCTTTCATGGGGGCATACCTGACCTGATCCGCCTTGACCAAATATAACAGGGTGTCCCTGACATTGGGAGGTATATAACGATATAGGCCACCTCCCCAATTGCTCTCGGGTGCCCCATGGGCAGCCAAGGCTACCTCGTATGCCTCCAACCATTTAGCAATGTCGTCCCCCACTGTGTAGTTGGCAATGACTTCCTTGGGTAGGTAAAATTTTGACTCATGAGACTCTTTAGGTATGCTGCCACCATTGTCCTTATTGGACGCATTCAATTCCAACTCTTTCAGCTGAAGCTCGTGTGCCAGCTTCTTTTCCTCCATTGACCATCTCTTATTCTCTCTCTCCTGTTCTAACTTGGCCAATTCCCTTTCTCTTTCTTGTTCCAACTTGGCCAGCTCCCACTTTAACTGCCTCTCTTCCCTCCTGTCCTCATATTCCTCTGGAGACGCGCTCCTCCTAGACCCTGTCCTACTACTGGCCCCAGAACCTCTCCCTGGGGGCACATTTTCAGACATATTCACATTAAGTATGTCTAGTACTTCTTGGGCGCTCTCCTCCTGAGGTGCATCTGGCGCCTCCTGTCCCTCATCCTCTCTCCCTTCTGGGTGGGCCTCTACCCATGCTCTGATGGCGGTGCAGAGTTCCGGTCCTTTGGCCTTCCGCACCCCAGGCACCCCCATCCCCTGCCCGAACTCTCTCAGTTGCTTTACAGTGTACCCCTCGAGGTCAGCTAACCGGAATTCCATCGTGACAGGTGGGGACCTAGATACTAAGGAAGAAATTCCTAGGATATGGGTGACAGCTACAAGCTAACCAGGATTTCACACCCTCAGCCTGGACAGTGGAATCAATAAATGCAGCAATCAATGGTTTCAGAGCTTTAAAACAATAGGCGTTTAATTGTGGCGCCATCCGCTTCACGGAAGGGTGCTGTATGGTCACAGGTCCTAATATCCCACCGCTGCCAACAATGTAAGACGTGGGGTCACCAAGCCTTAAGGGGATAACGTGACACGAGCGGCTGGGCACCCAAAGGCCTATGTGTTAAGCGACCATACAACACACACATCCTCTGAAGCAGTAAACGCACACAATAAGGGACGCCACACAGTTAATGTGAATGCAAATTAATCAGATTTATCTAATCAAAGGAGCACGCACAGTTTCTTAGATGGCAATGGGTCTCACTTGAACATATTAACGTTGGTATTATCGCATTTCATTACAGTTACCTCAGCAATCCCTGCAGATCTTTAGCATGGGCTTCACCAGTGCTGCGGGCCAAGGCCTGCATACACGGCGCTACTGGTATCTACAAAGAATCAAATGCACATGAACATAACTTGATAATTAAGCACTTCTCGTATACATTGAGCATTACGCATATGCACCCTCTGGAGCACAACGTAAGAGTAAAGCATTCCTCGTATGCATCAAACCTTAGGCACCCCTGAGCATAACGTGGGGTTGAAGCGTTGCTTGTTTACATCAAAGATTAGGCACTCCTGGGCATAACGTGAGGTTGAAGCGTTGCTTGTTTACATCAAAGATTAGGCACTCCTGGGCATAACGTAAGGACAACGCGCTACACGCATACGTAGTACATTGAGCCGTATTTATACCACCTTGGGCACTTCTGAGCATAACCTGAGGATAAAGCGTTACACAGAGCGCATTGCACTTATGAACATACCTTGAAGATAGAGCGCTACTCGTACATGGAGCGCGTTGCACTTACGAACACAACTTGAAGATAGAGCGCTACTCGCACATGGAGCGCATTGCATTTAAGAACACAACTTGAAGATAGAGCGCTACTCGTACACGGAGCGCCTTGCATTGAAGAACACAACTTGCAGATAGGGCGCTACTCGTACACGGAGCACCTTGCATTTAAGAACGCAACTTTCAGATAGAGCGCTACTCGTACACGGAGCGCATTGCATTTAAGAGCACAACTTTCAGATAGAGCGCTACTCGTACACGGAGCGCATTGCATTTAAGAGCAAAACTTTCAGATAGAACGCTACTCGTACACAGAGCGCATTGCACTCCTCCAGACACACGGCAGTCCCCAGGCAAGGGCAATCCCACGGAGGGGTAATTCGAGTTCCAGATGGAAGGGGAGTCTCCCGCGGAGGGGGAAAGTCAAAGTCTCTCCACGCGGTGTCGCTCCCACTCGGCAGGGGGCGCACCGGGGCCTTCCCAAGTCTCTCAGGGAGCAGGGGGGCGAGTCCCAGGGCTTCCCACGGCCACGCTACCTCCCAGCCCCCGGGGGGTTACCTCTGTCTCGTCGTCCGGCTCCGCTCCGGGCCCTTCAACTCATAGGCGCAACGGCGCGGGACACGTCACGGCCAACAGCTCCTCCTCACAATGCTGCAACGGCAGCGACGGGGCCCCGGGCTTCTCTGCGGGCCCCGACTCAGTGCTGACACGACCCTGAGGCCTCCGGGCCGCGGCGGTGATCGCGCTGCTGGTCCTAGCGCCAGGGGGGGTCACAAATTAAGCAGGAGCTCTGCCAGCTCCGTGCTCGATGGTAGATCAACGCGGGGGATCCCAGGCCAGGTTTGGAAACGCAGGGAACACAGCGCTAGTACCTGGTTGATCCCCAGCAGTCAGGCAATCAGTCTTCGCAGGAAGTTTTAGTATTGAGCTTGGTGTCATGTCGTTCCAGTATTCAGTTCTTGTCATGAAGTTTCAGTATTCAGTTTTTGCGGCGCAGGTGATACTGGCGCCCTTGGGGGTTCTGTTCCTTGGGGGTAGGGGATGAGTTGGCGACTAGGTCCTTCCTTGTCAGGCTGTGCAGAGGTTCCCTGGATCCTCCTACTGCTGGGCAAGATCAGTGGGTTTTACAGGATGCCTCACTCACTTAAGAGGCAGCACCTAAGCCCTGTCACTCTCAGAGGCATAAGTCCCTGGCTAGGCCCTACCGCCTAAAACTCCTGCATGGATTTTCCAGCTCTGCTTTACCCCACTGGCCAACTAACTAGAAAAAGTTCCCTCCCTCACTTAAGTAGCCCTAGGTCAGGTGACCTCTAGCCAAGGCGGCAAAAGTAAAAACCACACCTCCCTTCTAGAAGGTTCCAGCACATTCCAGGAGCTTCCCCATTCTACCTATGGGACAAAAAAGGCGGGCTGGTGTCGCAACATTGTTGTGGGGTTCCAGCCAGCTCCTGGCAGCTAGGGTGCTACTAATAAAGACCACTCTGCAGTAGCAGGGGCCTGTGGCAGCCATCTTGGGAGAAGGGAGCACCTGCACCTTAACACTGATTGGCAATGAAAAGGCGCCCGGAGACCTAGTCCAACATAAAAATGAGGGTGGAAAAAATGAGGCACGATCAAAAATAGATGGGGAGACCACCCTAGGGCTGACAGGTCTAACACAGACCATATACTAAAAAAGAGGTTTAGGAAAGTCGACTTGGAGAGGGACAAGGCCTAGGGCCTGTAGAATCGCTGGGGCTTCACTAATGCAGCAAAAGCAGGCATATAAAAGACCCACGGCAGACGCGTGCAGTGGGAGAACACAGCCGCGGGTTCCCTATTGATTTCAATGGAGCAAGTTGCGGTTTGATTTTTAAAGTTTAAGGGTACTTCGAGGAAGTCTACAAGCAAGCCACTTACAAGGTAAGTTATTCGAGGGCCAACACACACTAGGGCACCGGAGTGCACGAGTTACCTCACCCAGGGAAGCCGGGTGCATAGGTGTCTTTTGGTGTCGGGTCGCTGTTTTCTATGGAGACCAAAGAAGATTTGCTGCTTGTGAAGACTGAAGAAGTGTCCGGTGGAACCCAAGGGTGGATTCAGGATGAAGATGACCTGAAAGCAGAAGGGACAGTGTTCAGTCACTTGCCAGTGACCCGGGGCCATGAAGATGGATGTCCACGGAAGTTGGGTGATTTCAGGTGATCAAGGGTGTTTTGACTCTTCGCTCATGAGGACCAGGAGGCATCGACGATGACCAGCAGCTGGATTCGGAGTCTCCCACAACATCTGCAGCTTACTGAGGTGTAGGCAGCCGGATTGGAGCCAACAAACCTTGGCAACAGCAAGTCTCATGAAAAGTGAATAAAGTCAGCAGTGCAGACCAGCAAGGTCTGAGGGACTCACCCAGCAAGGGTGAGTGAGGGCAGGCCTGGAGCAACCAGGGGAACCTTTTGGTTTGATAAGAAAGTCTTCGGGGGACCCACAAGCCAATGGGAAAGAGATCGCAAAGACGCCTCATGAGGAAATGCTTCACAAGAGCCCACGGTCACTCGGGACGGGGTAGGCCTCTGATGTTCGCTGCAAATCCTGCTGGAGGCTTGGGCCACAAATGGTCCAATGCACAAGTTCGTAGAACATCATGAACGGGTTACACTCGACAATAGTGCATGGTACCCGTGTATTGCTGTTGCTCATCACTCGTGGGGTCCACTCGCCTCAGCTTTGCTGGGGACTCACAATGGCAGTCGAGAAGTCAGGAAATCCACTTCTGGGGCTGCAGGGACTTCGAACTCTGGCGGTAGCGGGAAAGTTTGCAACTGTTGATTAGAGTTTCTGGTGCCTGCCAAGCAGGGGAGTCACTCCTTGACTCCAAGGGAGATTCTTCTGTCTTTCAAAGGTAGTGGAGCGTCAAAGGGCCAGGATTCTTCTTGTAGAGCGTCGTCCAGGGATGTCTGATTTGCAATGGCAAGGTTTCCCTATCTTATACTGAAGGTAGGGGAGGGACTAGCTCTATGACCACTCCGCTGGGAGGGTCAGGGTAGGGGGTGGTTTACACCCACTTCCCTTTGTCCAGTTTCACGCCAGAGCAGGGACATGTAGCCCCTGAACAGGTTTGAGCTGGCATATGCACAGAGGAGCCTACTGCTCCCCCAGTGCAGGACTTCAAAGCACTCTAGAAGTGCACCCACCCAGCCCCAATGCACTAAATCCTGTCTGGAAGGTGGTGACACCTCCCTGTGACAGGATACCTATTGTTGGGCCTCCTCCACTGCGAGTTTCAGTCAGCAGCAGGGGGGCAGCCCAGTGTCTGTGCTGGTGGCATCCATTTTGTGATGCCAGGGCTCTTTCAGATTTCTACCGTGTTACCACAGTAGGTACATGTCGTCCTCTCTAGAAGGGTGGGATCATACTCCCACACCAGTAACTGGTGTGAGGGTATGATTCCAAGTTGTTTGACACCAAACACAACATGTTTTGATGCAGTCATTCCAAAGTTAGCATTTACCGGTAGGTTACAATGCACTTAAGAGTATATGGTTTAACCGCATTCACAAACCGCCACAGAGAATAGACTCTGCCAGCTGCAGAGGGGTCCTGCTCATGCAGACGCACCCCCTCACATTGTAAACCAAACACCCTGCCCTCAGGATTGATAGGGCCTGCCTTAGGGGTGGCTGGTAGGTTTATATGTGTGTGTATGGTGAGATATAGGGAACCTATACCTCAATGAGGAGTGCTAACACTACCTCACCCAGGCTGCAGTAGCAGGCCTGTGGTGTCAGATTTAGTCTGCTTCCCAGGGGTGGCATAATACATGCTTCAGCCCCTGGTAGGCCTGTGAAGTACCTATGCCCTAGGTATCTAGGGTACCATATACTAGGGGCTCATAAGGTACCACAGTATCCAATCACTAGTGCATCTAGTATGCACTCCAAGTTGTTTAGAGAGAACAGAGAGACCGGGGCCCTGATTAGCAGGGACCCAGCCAGACTATAGCCAGAAACCAGTGTCTACATCAGAAAAAAGTGGGGGCAACCTAAGTGCAGATCCTACTCTCCTACACAACCCCCCCCAAACGCAGGGACACTAAAGTAACCTTGACCAGTTGAGTCTTCGTGTTCTAAGTGGAAATACGTTGAGAGTCCATCTGCATTGGCATGTTGGGTCCCAGGTCTATGTTCCACTGTATAGTCCATCCCCTGTAGGGAAATGGACCACCTGAGCAGTTTAGGATTTTCACCTTTCATCTGTTTGAGCCATAGGAGGGGCTTGTGGTCAGTCTGAACTAGAAAGTGAGTGCCAGACAAGTATGGCCTTAGCTTCTTCAGGGCCCACACCACAGCAAAGGCCTCCCTCTCTATAGCTGACCAACGTTTTTCTCTAGGGGTCAGCCTTCTGCTTATAAAATCTACTGGCTGGTCTTGACCTTCATCATTCAGTTGAGACAGTACAGCTCTCACACCCAGCTCTGAAGCATCTGTTTGGACAATAAACTTCCTGGAGTAGTCTGGACTTTGTAAGATGGGGCAGTGCACATGGCCTGCTTAAGGTCTTCAAATGCCTTCTGACAGCTAGCTGTCCACTGAACCTTTTTTGGCATTTTCTTAGAGGTCAGATCATTTAAGGGGGCCACTATAGATCCATATCCCTTAACAAACCTCCTATAGTACCCAGTCAGGCCTAAAAAGGCTCTAACCTGTGTCTGGGTTGTTGGAGCTACCCATTCTATTATGGTTTGGATTTTGCTCTGCAATGGTTGAACCTGGCCTCCACCTACAAGGTGGCCCAGGTACACAACCTGACTGTGCCCTATCTGGCACTTAGTGGCCTTGATAGTGAGGCCTGATGTTTGCAGGACCTCCAAAACATTTCTGAGGTGGACCAGGTGATCCTACCAGTTGGAACTAAAGACAGCAATATCATCTAGATAAGCTGAGCAATAAGTTTCCATACCAGTCAGAACTTTATTCACCAACCTCTGAAAAGTGGCAGGTGCATTTTTCAAACCAAAGGGCATCACCACAAAGTGATAGTGCCCACCAGGGGTTGAAAATGCTGTTTTGGCTTTGGCATCATCAGCTAACTTGATTTGCCAGTAGCCAGCTGTTAGGTCAAATGTACTCAGATACTTGGCTGAGGCCAAAGTATCTATCTGTTCATCTACCCTGGGAATTGGATAGGCATCAGTCCTGGTGACTGCATTGAGGCCTCTGTAGTCAACACAAAACCTCATTACTTTCTTACCGCCCTGGGTATGAGGTTTAGGCACAAGGACCACTGGACTAGCCCAAGGGCTATCTGAAGGCTCAATTACACCTAGTTCCAACAATTTCTGGACTTCAGTCCTGATACAGTCCCTGACATGGTCAGGTTGCCTGTAGATTTTACTCTTGACAGGCAGACTGTCTCCAGTGTCCACCTCATGGGTGCACAAGGAAGTCTGACTTGGGGTCAGGCTAAACATATGTCTGAACTGTTGCAGAACTTGTCTGCATTCAGTTTGCTGATGATCAGTGAGGCTGCTGGCCAAAGCAACACCATCAACTGACCCATCATCAGGGTTCTGTGAGAGTAGGTTAGGGAGAGGGTCACTCTCCTCCTCCTGTTCCTCATCAGTTGCCATGAGCAAGCCCATGTCAGCCCTGTGAACATATGGCTTCAATCTGTTGACATGGAACACCCTAAGGGGGCTCCTGGGAGTTCCAAGATTCACCAAGTAGGTGACTTCTCCCTTTTGCTGAACAATGGTATGGGGGCCACTCCACTTGTCTTGGAGAGCTGCTGGGGCCACAGGCTCCAACACCCATTCTTTATTGCCCGGCTGATAAACAGTCAGGACAGCCTTTTGGTCATGCCAAGCTTTTTGTAGTAGTTCTTGGTTAGCCTCAAGGTTTTTGGTTGCCTTCTTCATGTATTGGGCCATCCGGGAGCGGAGACCAAGTACATAGTTCATCACATCCTGTTTGGGAGGTTTGAGAGGTAACTCCCATCCCTCCTTCACCAGACATAATGGTCCTCTGACCGTGTGCCCAAACAGAAGTTCAAAAGGGCTGTAGCCAACCCCCTTCTGTAGAACCTCCCTGTATGCAAACAGAAGGCAGGGAAGTAAAAGGTCCCATTTTCGCCTAAGCTTTTCTGGGATGCCTTTAATCATTCCCTTTAGGGTTTTGTTGAACCTTTCAACTAACCCATTGTATTGTGGGTGATAGGGAGTAGTGAACTTGTAGTTTACACCACACTTCTTCCACATTGCTTTTAGATACCCTGACATGAAGTTTGTCTCTCTGTCAGATATAACCTCCTTAGGGAAAACCACTCTGGAGAAAACTCTAATGAGGGCTCTTGCTACCACAGGGGCTGTGGTGGTCCTGAGGGGAATTGCTTCTGGGTACCTGGTGGCAGTATCCACTACCACCAGGATAAACCTGTGCCCAGATGCTGTTGGAGGGTCAAGGGGACCAACAATGTCAATCCCTAACCTTTCAAAGGGAACCTCCACCACAGGTAGTGGTATCAGGAGGGCGTTTGTTGTGCCACCTGACTTGCCACTGGCTTGGCAAGTGACACAGGAGCGACAAGACTCCTTGGTGGCCTCTGACATGTGTGGCCAATGAAAATGAGGTACAAGCCTGTCCCAGGTCTTGTTTTGGCCCAAGTGTCCTGCCAATGGGATGTCATGTGTTAGGGTCAAAAGGAACCCCCTAAATGTCTGAGGTATTACCAACCTCCTGTTGGCTCCAGGGGTAGGATCTCTAGCCTCAGAATATAGGAGCCCCTCATCCCAATAAACGTTATGGGACCCACTAGCAGTCCCAGCAGCCTCAGCAGCTGCTTGCTGCCTGAGGGGTTCAAGAGAGGGACATCACTGTTGCTCCTTACTCAGATCTTCCCTGGAAGGTCCTCCTGCCCCCAAGAACTCCACCTGATCAGGCTCAAGTCCCTCTGGGGCAGTTCCTTCTTCAGGATCTGCTTCTCCTCCCTCAGGAGGGGAATCTGAGATATGAGACAGAGGGGAAGGCACTGCCTTAACCCTACTGCTCCTCCTCTTGGGAAGCTGCTGGTCCATAGTTTCAGGCTCCAGAGCTGGTTCAGCTTTATGCATTTTGGCCTGTGACCTGGTCACAGCAAATACCTCTGCAGGTATGCCCAACATCTCAGCATGAGTCCATAACTCTACTTCAGACCAGGCTGAAGTTTCCAGATCATTGCTCAATAGACATTCGACAGGGAGGTCTGCACTGACTACTACCTTTTTGAGGCCAGTTATCCCTCCCCAGGAGAAATTCACAACTGCCAGACTATGGTTGGTCCTGACATTGCTTGCATTGGCAACCTGGTACATTTCACCCAGGATGATCTGTGCAGGGTCCACTAGATCCTCTGCCACCGTGGTGACACTAGCACCTGTGTCCCTGAATGCCAAAGCCTGTTTGCCATTAATTATAGGCTGCTGTTTGTATTTGCTCAGATTACTGGGGCTCACTAGGAAGGACATATCAAGGTCTCCCTCACAAACCATCAATGCCTGTGTGGGTACTCTGACTAGGCCAGAGTCCCCATCAGAACCCAGGGTCAACCCTACTACACCCTTATTCTGATTACCACCTCCACCAGTAGCTGCACTAGGGGGAACAGTGGCCTTAGGGGCCTGAGTGGTGGTGGTTTGGTCTTTGGACTTGGTACAATCGGAAGTCCAGTGCCCTTTCTGTTTACAGAATTTGCACCAGAGCTTCCTTTGGCCTTTTCCCTTGTAGACTGTGAATCCCCACCAGATGCAGATTTTTGGGGCCCTTGTGAAGACTTCTGGTCTTTTGACTTATCCCCACCTTTCTCTGAGCCTTTAGGATCCTGCTTCTTAGTGTCACCCCCTTGGTTCTGGGTTTTCTGCCTCACCCTAGTTCTGACCCATTTGTCTGCCTTCTTTCCCAATTCTTGGGGAGAGGTCAGATCAGAGTCCACCAGGTACTGATGCAACAACTGGTTTTGGCAATTATTAAGGATCTGTTCTCTCATGATAAGATTATACAATCCCTTAAAAACAGTAACTCTACCACCAACCAGCCAACCCTCCATAGCCTTCATTGCACAATCAACACAGTCAGTCCAATCCTGAGTCTGTGCTTTCTGGGTGTCTCTGAACTTCAACCTGTACTGTTCAGTGGTTAAGCCAAACCCATCTATTAATGCACTCTTCAGGGCTTCATAGTCATTGGCATCCTCTTCTCTAACAGTGAAGAGCTTGTCTCAACCTTTATCAGAAAAGGAGAGCCACACGATTGCTGCCCACTGCTTCTGGGGGACCTGTTGAACTTTACAGGCCCTCTCCATAGCAGTTATCCATCTGTGGATATCATCCCCACTCTGGAAGGGAGGAACAACCTTGGACAGGTTCCTATGGTCTGGAGTATATTCTCTACCTCTAGGGACACTGTTGCTGCCACCAGGGGGTTCTAACCCCTCTTTTCTAGAAGCTCTCTGGAGCTCAAAGGCTTCTCTATCTAATGCCAATTGCTTGGTTCTGACGGCAAGCCTAGCTTTTTCATACTGGAGCATCTTGTACCTTCTTTCAGAGGAGGTCTCTCTATTAACGTATGAGTTCCTCTGCTGGACAGATTCTCTGCCAGAGTGATATGAGTGGTCAGATTCCCTTGAAGGGGACCTAGGCCTCTCTTCCACTCTGTCAGTTCTCTTAGGGAGAATTCCTCTGTGCTGTTCAGACCCATGTGGGTCTGGCCCTTCAATCACAGAGTCCAGGTCATCTTGATTTTCATCATCTGACCCAGAGACTATGGCTGACCCACCCCTTGATTCAGACCCCTTAGCTCCTAGAGCTACCCTAAGGTCATCTGTGGTCAACAGATCTATCAAGTGAAGTGTGGAGGGACTCTGTCCTAGCTTCAGGTGTCTTGCAACACACATGGCCTTCAAGTCAAAGAAGGTCATGTCCTTATACTGAGGCTGGGTGGACCCACTGGCTCCATCCCTTAAGGACAATCTAGTGTTGTGCAGTGTTGTACTACCTACACTAGTTTGTGGCCTACTGATCCTAGCTTGAGCTGTAGCAAGGGTATGCTATCCCTTCACAAACAGCTCTAAATTCAGTAGAACTTATTGATACTAAGCTTGACTTTTATATGTACCTTCAGTACCTTTAGCGGTTTTCAGTTAGTAATTCAAATAGAGATTTTCTGGTAAAGCAATGGCAAGCTGGAATCCCACACGCTGCCCATCAATGTGAGAAGTTGGCCTGGCATATGCTGGTCACTAGTTATAGTGGCCACCTTGCACCAGTCCAATTCGACTCTTATGGTAGATAGGTTTAAGACAACCTTTTAAAGAAAGCTATCCTAGTGGTACCTGTGGAGAGCAGCCTTCAGGCTAATACTCAGAGGAATGTAAAGCAGCTTGTTTTACCTTATAATCTCTTGAATTACTAAATGAAAGGACACCACACAGGTATATATATCAAATATGTACGTATTTATTTCTAGACACACTCTACTAATCTCTTTATGAGATGAGAAGTCAGGAACACATTCAATTATCAACGTTCACAATAAGTTAAGCACAAATATGGCTGGGGCCCTAGGGGCATACCAGACCATATACTAAAAAAGAGGTTTAGGAAAGTCGACTTGCAGAATGACTAGGCCTAGGGCCTGTAGAATCGCTGGGGCGTCACTAATGCAGCAAAAGCAGGTAAGTAAAAGACCCACGGGAGACGCGTGCAGTGTGAGAACACAGCCGCGGGTTCCCTATTGATTTCAATGGAGCAAGTCACGGTTTGATTTTTAAAGTTTAAGGGTACTTCGAGGAAGTCTACAAGCAAGCCACTTACAAGGTAAGTAATTCGAGGGCCAACACACACTAGGGCACCGGAGTGCATGAGTAACCTCACCCAGGGAAGCCGGGTGCATAGGTGTCTTTTGGTGTCGGGTTTTCTATGGAGACCAAAGAAGATTTGCTACTTGCAAAGACTGAAGAAGTGGCCGGTGTAATCCAAGGGTAGATTCAGGATGAAGATGACCTGAAAGCAGGAGGGACAGTGAAGTCGGGTGATTTCAGGTGATCAAGGGTGTTTTGACTCTTTGCTCACGAGGACCAGGAAGCATCGACGATGACCAGCAGCTGGATTCGGAGTGCCCCACAAAGTCTGCAGCTTACTGAGGTGTCGGCATCCGGATTGGAGCCAACAAGCCTTGGCAACAGCAAGTCTCGTGGAAAGTGAATAAAGTCAGCGGTGCAGACCAGCAAGGTCTGAGGGACTCACCCAGTGAGGGTGAGTGAGGACAGGCCTGGAGCAACAAGAGGAGCCCTTTGGTTTGATAAGAAAGTCTTCGGGGGACCCACAAGCCAACGGGCAAGGGATCGCAAAGATGCCTCATGAGGAAATGCTTCACAGGAGCCCACGGTCACTCGGGATGGGGTAGGCCTCTGATTTTCGCTATAAAAACTGCTGGAGGTTTGGGCCACAAATGGTCCAATGCACAAGTTCATAGAACGTCATGAAGGGGCTGCACTTGACAATAGTGCACGGTACACGGGTATTGCTGTTCCTCGTCACTCGTGAGGTTCACTCGCCTCAGCTCTGCTGGGGACTCACAATGGCTATCGAGAAGTCAGGAAATCCACTTCTGGGGCTGAAGGGACTTCGAACTCTGGCGGGAGCGGGAAAGTTTGCGACCGTTGATTAGAGTTTCTGGTGTCTGCCAAGCAGGGGAGTCACTCCTTGACTCCAAGGGAGATTCTTCTGTCGTCCAAAGGTAGTGGAACATCGAAGGGCCAGGATTCTTCTTGTAGAGCGTCGTTCAGGGATATCTAGTTTGCAATGGCAAGGTTGTTTTTGTCCATATGCACAGAGGAGCCAACTGCTCCCCCAGTGCAGGACTTCAAAGCACTCTAGAAGTGCACCCACCCAGCCCCAATACACTAAATCCTGTCTGGAAGGTGGTGACACCTCCCTGTGACAGGATGCCTATTGTTGGGCCTCCTCCACTGCGAGTTTCAGTCAGCAGCAGGAGGGCAGCCCAGTGTCTGTGCTGGTGGCATCCATTTTGTGATGCCAGGGCTCTTTCAGATTTCTACTGTGTTACCACAGTAGGCACATGTCGTTCCCTCTAGAAGGGTGGGATCAAACTCCCACACCAGTTACTGGTGTGGGGGTATGATTCCAATTTGTTTGACACCAAACACGAAATGCAGTCATTCCAAAGTTAACATTTACCGGTAGGTTATAATGCACTTAAGAGTATATAGTTTAACCGCAGTCACAAACAGCCACAGAGAATAGACTCTGCCAGCTGCAGAGGGGCCCTGCTTATGCAGAGGCACCCCCTCACATTGTAAACCAAGCACCCTGCCCTCAGGATTGATAGAGCCTGCCTTAGGGGTGGCTGATAGGTTTATATGTGTGTGTATGGTGAGATATAGGGAACCTATACCTCAGTGAGGAGCGCTAACACTACCTCACCCAGGCTGCAGTAGCAGGCCTGTGGTGTCAGATTTAGTCTGCTTCCCAGGGGTTGCATAATACATGCTTCAGCCCCTGGTAGGCCTGTGAAGTACCTAGGGTACCATATACTAGGGGCTCATAAGGTACCACAGTATCCAATCACTAGTGCATCTAGTATGCACTCCAAGTTGTTTAGAGAGAACAGAGAGACTGGGGCCCTGATTAGCAGGGACCCAGCCAGACTATAGCCAGAAACCAGTGTATACATCAGAAAAAAGTGGGGGCAACATAAGTGCAGATCCTGCTCTCCTACAGGAATGTAGCTCCCTTGGTAGCCACACCTCTGAGTTGGGCTAAGGAGTTTTCTGCCGTATTGGGAGTGGATAGAATGGTGCAGCCTAAGGCATCCTGCTGTCTCCTGCTAGTGGAGAAGTTGTTTTCCGGGCCCAGCCGAGGCTCGAAGGAGCAGCTGGCAGACCTCCTCTTCACAGCGTAGTGACACAACAGTTAAAGAAGTCTGCTAAGGGCGAGTGATCGCCCTGATCGCAGCTCCTCATCGCTGTGCAGGACCAAGGACCAGGACCTGGCTGTCAGAAGTTCCATCCGAGTCTGCTGGACCTGGGAAGGTTGGTGGAGAAGCTACAGCCCAGGGAAGGATTTGGCTGTGACAGTGATACAGGACAGTAGGCAGTTCAGTGGAAACTGGACTTCTGCCAGGGCCGAGAAGACCTCAAGGGACATTGACCCGTGCAGCCAGGATCACCTCACCAAACCTGCACACCAGGGAGCAGCTGCAGGAAGACCTCCCTCAACCACATTGTATCCACACCACCCTTGAGCATTTTCAGCATGCTGTATCCTTCGCATCAGAACCACTGCCTTAGGAATCCATCGCAACGAGGTTAAAGTGCCTGGGACTGTCGGAAGACTGCTTCTCCTGTGGAGGGAACGGTTTCTGAGTGCCTTGCGGGCCCCCTATCTGGCTCCCTGCTGAAGTTGGTTGCCCAAAGTAACTCTAACTGACCGCATTACAACTAGTTCAACTTTTTGGTGAAAATAATTCTAAGTGCCAAATTCGTTAAATTTGCCCTTGCTTATTTGCGGTTAAGTTAAATGTTCTGATTTACTATAGCTTGTAAATTCCAGATCCCTCCAGTGGATCATTTTCATTGTGGTTTCTAGAAATATATAAAATCTGCTTTATTTTTATAAATTGGTATCTGATTTATTGTGTCTAAGTTGTTTCTTCATCAATTGTTTTAGTGCTTTCTTAAATGCTTCACACTTGTACCTTTGTGTAAGCCTTGCTGTTAAAAGTCACAGCCACCCAGGGTTGAGCTAACGTTTAACAAACTAAACCTACTGATCCTAAAAGGGTTGGTAGGTGTATTACATGGTGAGGTCACAGTCGCACAACCATACCATAGAATATACCCCATTTCCTCACAACCACACACCAATATTCTTTTACGACCTTTGCTCACAGCATTCCAAACACCTGCTCAGACATATAGGGAAAGGGAGCACAGGATACAAGACATTTCACACACCGGTTCAGACATACGTGGTATGGGCACATAGGTTGCGCCACACATTCCAAACACTGGCTCAGACATACAGTGAATGCGAGCACAGGATACGTCACAAATTCTATATACCAGCTGAGACGTACAGGGAATGTAAGCACAGGATGCAACACACATTCCAGACACCAGCTCAGACATACAGGGAATGGGAGCACAGGATACAACACACATTCCAGACACCGGCTCAGACATACAGGGAATGCGAGCATAGGATACGACACACATTCCAGACACCAGCTCAGGCATACAGGGAATGGGAGCACACAGGATGCAACACACATTCCAGACACCAGCTCAGACATACAGGGAATGGGAGCACACAGGATGCAACACACATTCCAAACACCACTTCGGACATGTAGGAAATGGGAGCACAGGATTCGACCCACATTCCAGACCACAGCTCAGACACACAGGATATGATACACATTCCAGACACCAGCTGAAACATACATAGAATGGGACAACAGGATACCACACACATTCTAGAAAACAGCTTAGACCTACACGGAATGTGAGCACAGGATACAACACACATTCCAGACACCAGCTCAGACATACAGGGAATAGGTGCACAGGATACGACACACATTCATGACCCCGGATAAGACATACAGAGAATAGGAGCATACAGGGTACGACACACATTCCAGACACTGGCTCAGCCACACAGGAAATGGGAGCACAGGATACAACAGGCCTCTCTTCATTACTAACCAAACAAAAAACAGCTATTCCATTGCATGTAAGCAACTGGAATGATCATTTACAACCACTCCATCTCCAACTTGTCTCATTTACACATTCACCCAACACCAATCTCTAATACTCTGCAGTACCCATGAAGACACACAATAACAATGTAGAAGCTGGAATAAAAATAGGCCAAGACTTTATCAAGAATTTTTATATATGTGTACACAGGGACCATAGGCTATGCAACCCAGTTTCCAGTTTGCAGAAGTCCAGTGCGGTCTTTTATTCTTGTAAACCACAAAGGGCATTTTAATATACATCCAATGAACATACAGTCACAAGGAGCATTTCTACATATCATGCACAATTGCATCTTATGCTGTTGATCAGGAGAATAGTTCAGCATGATTATCAAGAACATAACCAATCAGAGAAAGGCAATGGCTTGTGCCACCGGCATGCTACAAGATGGTGGCCTCGTGATTTCCACATGCCCAACAATTCAGACTTGTACTTTCCAAAGTATTTTAAAAATAGCATATTTTGCCACATTCTTTTATCCAATCAGGGAGGAATGTTAAACATAGTCTATCTATGGTGCGACACTGATAGTTGGTGCTAGGCTGTCTAAATGCTGTGTGTCATAAGTTTCATTTTCCGAACTAGCCTTGTGTAAAAGCTGTTAATAACAAAAGGGTACATGGGTTCCCTGAAGGTCACTTGCCTTTTGCACACATTCTGCATGCCCTGCCATCATTGAGTATCACAGATCAAGTCATTAGCAAAATGGACTCCTAACCAAATCAAAATGGGATACAGAGCAACAAATGACATTTGTATAAAATGAGTGACAGACTAAGACATGGTGCTCAACACACCTCATACCAAACAAGACAACTAGGTTGTTACTACCTGGCAGGTCCAGTTAGGGCTCCAACCCTCACCAACTGTGCCTATCCCCCCAGCTGCCACTGCAGACCACACACCAACATTCCACTACGTCAGTCTCAGTATTCCACTCTTAGCTTTCCAGACACCAGTTCAGACACACAGGGAAAGGCAGCACACAGGATACTACAGTCTCCTAACCCAAGATACAGGGGTGAAAGCAATACACTTCTACTGTCTGGGAACAGAGACGTCACAATTCCATCTTGTGCAAGACCAGGAGCATTCAAGACGGGTACCACTGCCCTCCATTTCTCTGGCTCACTCACGCACAGCATTCATGTGCTACACTGTCCACATATACAGCACATTTAATACACTCACAATGTTAGCATGAAGGACTGGGTAACCACAAAGAAGAGGAACTTTACATGGGTGAGCTAATAGGCCTTGGAAGGCAATTTGCCTTTATTGCATGATCACCCCGGATTTGTTTTTACCTTTTGCCGGACTCTATATCTTTGTTTGATTTAGAACTCTGTGCACAATACCCTTGTAACCAGTATGCTCCCCTTTAACCCTGGTTAAATTGGCTTATTCCCAGTTGGCACATTTAACTTGCCTGTAAGTCACTAGTGTATGATGTAGAAAATTACACTTGGGCCTGGAAAGTAAGTGGCATATGTGGACTGGAGCACCCATTGTGCCATCTACTAACATGGCAGTAAACCTCGTTATAGGGCTACGCCATGTAACCTGACTGCTGCAGTGTAAACTTGCAGTGCCACCTGGACCTATTGACTTGACAGCTTAGTGTCAAATCCTGCTTGGCAGGTCTGCTGTACTATGAGTAACACTCGGAGTACACTTCAAAGTGAGAGAAGTGAATGCCAACACAATTTTTGTGGAGCCCCTGCTTTGGTTGCCAAAACCCCCTGATTTTTGTACTACCAGACTTCTGTCTCTAGGTTTGTTGTGGGTACAGTGCCTGCTTTAAACTGGATTTTAGTGTTTACATGTGGGAAGACACTAGAATTACCACAGTAAAGTCCCTAGTCACACCCCCAGCCTCACGACCCTGGTTTGGCTGAAGACTTTTGGCGTCTTGAAAATACTTTGACACATGGCAATTTGTGCCGGTCTTCAGTGCGCTAACATGAAAACCTTAAAAAGTGGGTACAGTTGGCCCGGGAATGATTTCAAAGGAAATAAAAATAACATTTTAGTTTTCTTTTTCTTCGTTTATCCTAAATCTCAATTACACCCCAACAGATTGTGGACGCTGCAATTATCTTTAAGGTTGTGCCCCAGTGGAAAGTGGACTATTGTTTTACTACAACACAGCAAAACCCAGATTCAGCAGCAACCACAGCACCGAGATCGCCCTCCTAGCTTCCACGGACGACATCCGCACCCTCTTTGACCAGGGCCACACACTGCCCTCATCCTACTAGACCTCTCAGCAGTCTCCGACACCATCTCCCACCGCACACTAACCGCCAGACTCCACGATGTCAGCATCCTGGGAACAGCCCTTGACTGAATCCGCTCCTTTCTCACCAGCCGAACCCAAAGAATCAGACTCTCGCCCTTCCTCTCCAAACCGACAGTGATCCTCTGCGGAGTACGACAAGGATCCTCACTCGACGACACCCAGCTCATCCTCTCCCTCACCAACGAACACGAAAGCACCAGACACAGCTTCTCGGAAGGTATGAAAGTCGTTGCATCCTGGATGAGCAACAGCTGCCTAAAGCTCAACTCAGAGAAAACTGAAGTCCTCGTCCTCAGATCCACCCCCTCCTCATGGGACAACACCTGCTGGCCCACCGCACTTGGCATCCCCCCCACACCCACAGACCACGCTTGCAACCTCGGCATTATACTCAACTCCACCCTCCCCATGAACCGACAGATCAACACCATATCTTCCGCATGCTTCAACACCCTCTGCATCCTCCGCAAGACCTTCAAATGGATCCCCCCTGAATTCAGAAAGATAGTCACCCACACACTCACAACCAGCAGACTGGACTATGGGAATAACCTCTACACCAGAATAAACAAATCTCTACTCCTTAAACTCCAGACAATCTAGAACACCGCAGCTAGACTGGTTCTCTGCATCCCACGACAACACCACATCACTCGGCACCTATGAGCACTCCACTGGCTCCCCGCCAAAAAGAGAGTAACCTTCAGGCTCCTCACTCATGCCTACAAATCCCCCCACAACATCAGACCCCATTACCTCAACAAAAGAATCTCCTTCTACACACCAAAGAGGAGCCTCTGCTTCGCCGAGCTTGCCCTGGTTGAAATTCTACACATCTGCAGAGCCAGAGCGGGGGGGGGGGTGTGGTCCTTCTACATCACAGCCAAGACCTGGAATGAAGTCCCACTCAGCATCAGATGAACCCCCACACTGCAAGCCTTCAGAAAAGACCTCAAGACCTGTCTCTACGGATGAGATGAAACTGCTTGACCCCCCCTTACTCCCCCAGTGCCTAGAGACCCTCAATGGTGATTAGTGCGCTTCAAAAACCCCATATTTATTGATTGACTGACTTCCTGGGCCCCTCTCGTCGCCATTGTGAAGTATTTCACCTCACTGACAGTCGCCTCCAACTCGATTACTCTCTTGCAAGACCTCTGCAACTATCCCTCTCATTTCTTCAAGTACAAAATGACTGCCATTTAAAGCAACTTCAACACACAACTGGACCCAAAAGAACTCACTAGATACCTCCTGATGTTAATCAAAGAACCAATGCTAACCACATTTCCCATCATCACCCAAGAAGAAACCGTTGCTACAATTAATTCAACTCAGGGATCCCCTCGGCCCCCTGACCCACAACTCCTCCTCTATAGGACTGTAACCCATCAGCACCATGCTCACTCCCGTTCTGTATGCCTCCTTGTCTTCCGTGACCTTCCCGGAGACTTGGAAACATGCAACTGTCCTCCCATTGCTCAAGTAACCCTCTGCAGAGCCTTGAACTCTCACCATCTACAGACCGATCTACCTACTACCATTCCCAGTCAAGGTCTTAGAGAAAATCATCAACAGAAGTCTCAGAAAATACCTCAAAGAACAGCAACTCCTTGACACCACTCAGTCTGGTTCCAACGGTCTCAGTAAACCATTTCATACATTTACTCCAGTTTCTTTGTGGTAGATCAAATTAAAAGGAGGTGGATGTGATCATTAGACCTATTCCTCAACACGACTCAATCTGGTTCCAACGTCTACACAACTTTGGAATCCAAAGACACACACTCCGATGGATGTTCTCCTGACTGGAATGAGCCAGAGTGTCAGCCTGGCACTATACATCTTGGACGCCCGCGACCTCATCTGCAGGGTTCCACACGGATCCTCCCTGAGCCAGACTCTCTTCAACGCATACATGATCGCTCTAGCCAGCATCATCTCACGACATCAACATCCTCTCCTAGTTCCAACTTATTCTCTCCCTTATGGACAAGACGCCCAGTCCCCCGATCAAGTTCTATGCCTGCATGATTGAAATTGCCCACTGGATGGAGACCATCTGTCTAAAGCTGAACACTGACAAGACCGAAATTGAGATTTTCAGGGAGAGCACTTCACTGTGGGATTCCACCTGGAAACCAACAGAGTTAGGATCGACAACGCCAAGCACCTCAGGATCGTCATCGACACCAGACTCGACATGACTGCCCAAGTCAATGCCGTCAACGCCTCATGCTTCCATACACCGAAGATACTGGGGAAGATTTTCAAATGGCTCCTAATCAGCACATGGAAAAATATCATGCACACACTCGTGACAAGCAAGCTGGACTACGGAAATACCCTCTATGCCGGGGTCAACAAAAACCTCACTAGAAGACAACAGACCATTCAAAACTTAGTGGCCAAAATCATTCTCAACCTCCCATGTTGAACTCGCATCACACAGCACCTGAAGGAGTTTTACTGGGTCTCCATACACAAAAAAATCACAGTTTAACCTCCTCACCCATACTTTCTAGGCACTGCATAACACTGGTCCAGCAGACCTCACAAACTTTCCAGCCACCTCCGCTTGTATGGACTCCTACTCGTCCACATCCCATGCATACAGAAAACCAGATCCGGTGGTAGAGCCTTCTCCTACATCCGTCCTGAAGAGTGGAACGACCTCCCACTGCACGTATGAACCTCCTCGCCACTTGTATTCTGCAAGAAGCTGAGGACTCTGCCTTTTGAGTAATCCCATTACGCCATAGATTTGTCTCACTCACACCTGCTCAGCGCCAGGATATCCTCCCGGGTGATAGTGTGCTCCACAATTCTGCATAACATAACAGGATAAGTTACCAGGTGACACAGTCACCAAGTATACAATCCCTCAGTTCTTGGCTTTTCATTTACAAATCATTTTATTTAGGAGTGTGTTTAAAATAAACAGGACTAGAACTCGCAGAATGCATCCCGTTGTAAATATAAAACCCAGAATACAGCACCTTGCAGTTGAGAAATTAAGTCCCTAGAAATCCATGCCCAATTAGCAAACATTCTTCGGGATTGGCCCACATTTTGTTATCAGATGTAAGAGCTGCAGTACGATTATTGTTGTACTTGTGAGCAGTGGCACGCATGAGCGGGGGCACTTGTGACCATTAACATAAGTGAGCTGTTCTTCCTGTTAATGCAGTCTGCAGTTGTTTTACACTTTGTTAGTTGAATGTTAAATGTTCTATTGTATTGTATTGCAACATTTTTATTGCGGTTATTATACAGATGTGGGGTGCTGAAGCGCTTTCCTAACAGGGTACCACACTATACCAGGTAGGGTGTGTTCTCTCAAGTGTTTTGTGTTTGTTTTGATCTATGTGGGTAGACTTTCGATGTCATACATGATGACCACTGAGGTGTGGTTATCATTTTATAGGACGCAGCACTTAGCAGTGTGATGGATGAAGAAGTGTGAGAGAAAGGCACACAGTTTATGGTTTTCATTAAGCTGGAAGCCTTGAGGAGCTCTGCAAGTCTCTTTATAGTGTTTTTTCTGATCGTTGTTTACTTAGATGGTTACTTCTGGGTTGTACATTGTGAACTATTGTCTTTAAATGTTATGGGCCTGAGCAGCTTAAGTGGGAGGGAGAAATGGTGAGAGATCTGCTGGAATAATCTTTGTTAATATCATCCCATATCTGATTGTCATTGTGAGATGTCGTGAAGTGGTCACATTATGTAGCTGGTCGGGACCTGCAGAGTTGAACGACATTAAAGACCTCCCTTGGCCAGTGGCAGGTCTCTATCGGTTATACCATGCCTGTTCGGATGGAGATGGGTGGTTTGATTGCGCAGGCCAATAAGATCACAGCAACTTGCTTCGGACTTCTCAGAAGTCTATGGAAAATCATAGGCAGAATACCCACCCAGCTAAGGAAGACAGTGACCTCGCGACTGGATTATGGAAATTCACTATTCCTGGGGGCACCCAAATATGTTATTCAGAAGCTGCCGATAGCCCAGAATGCTACCGCAAGAATACTGTGTAACCCCCGGCGCGGGAATCAGTAAAAATGCACCTGCGGAAACTTCACTGGCTCCCAGTGGAGGCCAGAATAAAGTTCAACATTTTGGTCATAACTCACAGAGCACGACACAAGAAAGCCCCCAAAAATAAGAAATCTAATCTTCCCCTATATTCCAAAGAGACAGTTGCGCTCCAGCGCAGAAGAGAGGCTAGTACAGACCAAGGTCATTAGGGAAAAATGGGGAGGAAGATCTTTCTCCCACCTGGCTCCCAAATTATGGAACTCCCTACAACTGGAACTCAGGTGGATAGAGGGGGAGCCACAATTCTGCAAGAAAATCAAAACATGGCTGTTCATGCAATATCTGTAAGGTTTAACTTGCCCAAACTCAGTACCTGACTGCACATCGCTGGGAAGCCTAAGGGCAGTCATGCGCTTTACAAATCCATCATTCATTCATTCATGCTACTGACTGGTAACCTACTTCACAATGGACAACACCTGTAGCAGTTTTGTCTTATGTGGATGTGAGAGCACACAATAAAAAAGTTAAGACCAGGGTATGGTCTCACTAAGGGATAATACATGGTGAAGAAGGGAAGGGATGGACAAGACCCTTTAGAAACCAGTGTTCAGTAGGACACTTAAACAATTAGGATTGGTTAGGCAGTCGCAGAAAGAGCAGACCGGGCAAGGGAAACAATGAAGAGTAAGACTTTAGATGGGGATGGGGATGGGGGGGGGGGGGGGGGGGGAGGGCGGTCAATGTGTTTTTCTGTACACCATTCCACAATTTTTCTCCAGAGGCAGGCGTATGATGGAGGGACACCTAGCTTCCAGGATGACATCATAGACTTACTGTTGTCCCTCAATCTACATGCAAGAAGGGGGAGAGTTGAAAGGTTTGGGTGAAGAACCGTCCCCTGCTGCAGCAACAGAAGATCCTTCCCGAAGGGGCAGCCTGATCGGAGGATTAATGGCCATGCTCAGTAGCTCAGGAAATCAAACTATCTGTGCTCAGTTTGGAGGTACAAGGAAGACTTGGGCCCGGTCGTAACTGAACTTCTTGAGAACTCTGGGCAGGAGTGGTATAGGCGGAAAGGTGTACAGGAGGCCACCTTGCAAACTCTAGTGTGCAAAACTGCTGACATTGCACGTTCTCCGTGGAGGCATACTGATCTAACCAAGGCTTTCCTCATTGCTGAAAGAGATCTTATTCCACCTACGGGTGGAGACGCCATTCGCGATCTGCTAGGCATAAGCGGCTGAGTTTGTCTGCCCTGGCGTTCCGATAGCCTACCAGGTGTTGAACCACCAGGGTAATGTCCAGCTGTTCCAGCCATGTCCAGGATCGACAACCCTACACCACCCTGTTTGTTGTAGTTCCACATGGTGGCATGTGTTGTCCGTGAACATCTACACTAGTAGTCCCTTGATGGAGGACCGATGGAGGTATTTCAGTGCCAGTCGGATTGCACGGAGCTCCAGCATATTGATGTGGAGTCTGGATGCCGACAGAGACCAGAGTCTTCTGATCTCCACCTCCCCGAGCTGGCTTCTACATCCCAGGAGTGACGCATTTGTCACTATCACCAGATCTGGTTGGGGAAGGGAGAGTTGTCTGCCTCTAACCCAATCACGGTTCATCATTAGCCACCCCTGCAGATCTTTAGCAGTTCCGTCCAAGATCCCATGTCAGAGAGATTCCCCTGATGCTTCGACAACTGGAACTTCTGGTCCCACTATAAAGCCTGCATATGCCAACGGGCACGTCACAAGAAGGATGCAGGAGGCCATGAGGCCCAGCAGCCTCAGAGTCAGTCTCACCAAAACCAGGATAGAGGATACAACATTAGTACCATAGCCTGAATATCCTAGCCAGAACCAACTCCTCTCAGACCATAGACTATGATGTTTGTGTAACCCATCTTCCTTTGATTTGTTTACCTGATGGAGTTTCTCCTCATGATCTGGCACAATTCACAGTAATATCATAGACTCTGTCACTGCTCTTACTAAAAACCTTTTCAAAGAAGGGGCCGTCCATCTTGCTCACCTCCTTCTCATCTCTAACTATCGATCAAACTTTAGGGATGTTAAAGTCTATCAAATCTGGTGCTCCCAATGATCCTTGTCCTCCCACAATCGTGCAGTTCGTGCCTGAAACTGCTGCCATAGCTCTAACTGACATCTTTAGTAAGATGTTCAGTGCGGTCACTTTCCAATAGAGTGGAAGAAAGCACCCATTCCATCTTTGATTAAAAAAAACAATCTGGATCAAAACAGATTCAAACAACTATCGGCTGATATCACGGCTCCAATTCTCTGCAAAGACAGTTGAAAAGCCATCAAGCTAGAACTTACATCTTTTATCAATCAAAATAACCTTATGGAAGCTACCCAGTTTGGCTTTAGAAGCCACCATAGTACAGCACTAGCCCTCATTTCGGCCTCTGAGGAAATCAGGCAGATCCTGGATGCGGGAGGAAACGAAGCCCTGATTTTATTAGACCTCTCGGCAGCCTTTGACATGGTCAACCATACTCTGCTTCTGGACCGTCCGGCTTTGTTAGATATCAGGGACAAAGCACTCTCCCTTCTTAAATCTTTTTTACCTGCACTAGTGCAGTTTGTGGCATTAGATGGGTTTAGCTCACCCCCTTTCTCTCTGCCACGTGGTGTCCCACAGGGCTCAGCTCTAAGACCCACCTTATTTAATCGCTATGTGACTCCACTGATTGAATTGTTTGGTTTTGAGCTGGTGACCTATACAGATGACACCAAAATTGCGGTGTCGGTCACCGGCCACCCAGAGGGGGCTGCTGCCAGATTCCATGACTGTATTCTACATACAGGGACATGGATGAGCAAGAACTGTCCAGTTTTGTTTTTAAACAAACTTTATTGATTACCATAAAGCATTGTCCAATAGTTACAAAGCATTTAACTGAGGCATTTTTCGTCATTATGCAGCTAGCTTATGCTAGTAGGAGTATTACCATATGTGCACAGGTACACCAGGATAATATTATTAATACAAAGGCAGTTTGTATGATGAAAGTTTAAAATAGATGCATTTGTTTGAGTTGGCTATCAACATAACTACTAATGGTTACCCAAGAGCCCTCCCTCCTCCGTCAGGTCTATACGTCTGGCATGGTAATTGCGCAGGTGAGTATTGCTTTACATTCCATTTTGCATTGTGCGGGTATATGTATCTTATCACCGACTAGCCGCGCTGCCTAGTGTAGTACAGTGTCAACTGTCCAAAGTTAAACTCATCCCAAACTGAGGTCTTACTGTTCGGAAGGAACTTGTCTTTCTGGTCTCCGTGTTGGTGGCATCAGGAGCTTGGCACCCTCCCTATTTTAGGCACTAAAGTGAAACAAGCATTGGCATAGCCAATAGGTCTCGCTTTTGGGACCTTATAAGTATTTAGTTATGCAGCACAATATCCTTGGTGCAACAACATCAACTGTTGCATGGCTAAACACTTATAAGGTACAAGTTTAATCTCAAAGTATTCAAGGATGGAGCTTTGCAGTTCACTATGGAACACCTGGTCCAAGAGCGCATCGCCATGGAATCACCAGCTGTATTCAAGGATGGAGCTTTGCAGTTCACTATGGAGCACCTGGTCCCAGAGCGCATCGCCATGGAATCGCCAGCTGTATTCAAGGATGGAGCTTTGCAGTTCGCTATGGAACACCTGGTCCCAGAGCGCATCGCCATGGAATCACCAGCTGTATTCAAGGATGGAGCTTTGCAGTTCACTATGGAACACCTGGTCCCAGAGCGCATCGCCATGGAATCGCCAGCTGTATTCAAGGATGGAGCTTTGCAGTTCGCTATGGAACACCTGGTCCCAGAGCGCATCACCATGGAATCACCAGCTGTATTCAAGGATGGAGCTTTGCAGTTCGCTATGGAACACCTGGTCCAAGAGCGCATCGCCATGGAATCACCAGCTGTATTCAAGGATGGAGCTTTGCAGTTCACTATGAAACACCTGGTCCCAGAGCGCATCGCCATGGAATCCCCAGCTGTATTCAAGGATGGAGCTTTGCAGTTCACAATGGAACACCTGGTCCCAGAGCGCATCGCCATGGAATCACCAGCTGTATTCAAGGATGGAGCTTTGCAGTTCACTATGGAACACCTGGTCCCAGAGCGCATCGCCATGGCATCGCCAGCTGTATTCAAGGATGGAGCTTTGCAGTTCGCTATGGAACACCTGGTCCCAGAGCGCATCGCCATGGAATCGCCAGCTGTATTCAAGGATGGAGCTTTGCAGTTCTCTATGGAACACCTGGTCCCAGAGCGCATCGCCATGGAATCACCAAGGTATTCAAGGCAACAGCCATGTGGGATCCAGAGTTTAAAAATGACAGGGTTGTGGTCCAAAAGTGTCCGTGGGAGCATGGTGATCTCAGACACCCACATGTGGGCAGTGGCCGACAGGAACCACTAATCTAACCGTGACCAAACCGAGCGGGCCCTGAGTAAAATGTGAAGCTGGGGGTAGTGTGGTGATGGGTCCGCCATATGTCATATAGTGCCTAAGTATCAAAGACATGCCTAAATACCTCCCTAGCCTGAGGTTTATCTGTTGGTTGTGTGCTAATAGTCAGTTCACAGGCGGTGTGGCATATTAAGGTCCCCGTTGCAGGAAAGTAGGATCTGCTTCTTATGATTACCCCCACTTTTTGCTGATGTTTCACTGTTTTATGGCTTAGTCTGACTGGAATCCTGCTATTCACGACTACAGTCTCTCAGCTTTCTCCCTAAATTGGCAATGTCTGTACTTTAGGTACACTCCAGATTGGATTGTGGGGTACCCTTATCAGTCCCTAGTATATGGTACAGAGGTACCAAGGGCTGGAATACCTCAGAGGCCTCTCAGGGGCTGCAGTATGTCTTGTGCCACCCCTGAGAGTCCATTCAAACTGACACCAACAGTTGGCTACTGCAAACTGTGTAAGCTGGTGCGTGCACCACTTTCTTCAATATAGTATCCCTATATTGATACATATATCACTACACCTAAAACCTATTGTCACCCCTATAGCAGGCCTTATCAATCCTGAAGGCAGGGTGCTGGGTTTTACGTGAGAGGGTGCCCCTGCATAAGTAGAGCCCCTCTGCAGCGCTCGGAGTCCATTCTCCGGTGCTGTCTGTGTTGCAGCCATACATATATGTTTAGTGCATTATAATCTCGCTGTAAAATGTAACTTTACAACGGCTGCACCGAAACATGTCGTATTTGGTGTCAAACACCTTGGAATCCTACCCAGGACTGGGGTGGGAGGTATGATTCCTCCCTGCCACGAAGACATGCGTGGGTCACCGGTCTACTCCGTACCAGCTTTCCTAAACCCGTGCGGCACAAAATGGATGCTGCCAGCCACAGACACGCGTCTGCCCTCCTGCTGCTGAGCCAAGCTCGAACAGGGGAAGGCATGACAATAGGTTTCCTGTCACAAGGAGGTGTAACCACCTCCCAGACAGGCTTTAGTGTATTGTAGCTGGATGGGGGCACTCTTAGAGTGCCAGAAAGTCTGCACTGGGGGCACATTTGGTGTCCCTGTGCATAGTCTAGCTCAAACCGGTTCAGGAGTATAAAGTGGGTTACCTGGCTACAGGACTTTAGATTTTTATCTGGACAGGAATCTGCAAAGAAGAAACCAGGTACTTCGACTGTCTGCACGATGCTGGTCAACTGTCTGCACCACTGGACGACTGAAGAATCTCCCTTGGAGTAAAGGAGTTACTCCCCTGCAAAAGCAGGCACCTGTACTGCAACTGACCGGCTTGCATCTCCCAAGCTCCTGAATACTCTGAAGATTTCTGCAACACAGGAGGTGGGTCCCTGAAGGTCTTCGCGGTCGATCTGCCCTTCCAGCGCAGCTGATGCCAGTATCCATCTTGGGGACCGTGTGACCCGTACCCCTGTGCACGGTGTTCTTTTGCTACTGCACGTACTTACCAGCATTTCCTGAAGTCGTGCTTTGGACTCTGAGTATTCCTGACACTGAGCAATATTTCCTTCAAAGATCTCCGGCCTCCTCGCACCGTGTGCTCCGTGGGCCTGTACTTTGTAATCCTGCTTGAGGTCTCCTCGCGATCCCTGGTCCGTTGGTCTGTGGATCCTGGAGAGGGTCATATTTTGATTTCCTGGGCTTACCTGGTTGCTCCAGATGTGCCCAGACTCTCCTTTGCTTGGGGAGTTCCTGGACCTTGCTGGTCCACACCGGAACCTGTTTCCTCTTTCCGAGTGGGTTGCATTTGCCAAGGCTTGTTGGTGCTCCACCTGACATCCTTCATGGGACAGCTCACCTCCAGACTTTGGCTATCTTTGACGTCTCCTGGTCCCTGTGGCTGAAGAGTCAAGCAGCACCTTCTTCTGACCTGAAGCACCCGACATCGGTGGGCATTCGCCTACTGAGCCCCTGGTCACCTGAAGTGACCCAGACTCTGTCCCCTCTGCTTTCAGGTTCTTCTCACCTCGAATCCAGGCTTGGGTTCCACCGGACACTTTCCACTTGCACGGCAGCAGTACTTCTTCTCAGCACGCCATTGAAAATGACTGAGGTTTCCCACACCAATTGACTCCTATGCACCCGGCTCCTCTGGGATAGGTAACTCGGGTACCTTGGTATCCACGGGTGGGTTGGCCTTAGAACCTCCTAGTTCTCGATTATCTTGCTTGAAGTCCTCTCTGAAGTGTCCTTAAATTGTAAAACATTGACTGCGACTTTCCCATAGAGTTGTACGGAGCCCGCGTCCGTGTTTTAACACTGCACCCGTCCTCCGTGGGGTCCCAATCTCCTCCCTGTGGATTGGTCCTTGGGGTCCCAGCAATTCTACGTGCTCTAGGCACTTTGTCTATTGAAGTCATTTATGTTATGCCATTTTCTTAGTATATGGCTCGGTCTCCCCCTGGAGCCCGCTGTGTATTGTGCTACTTGCATTGTTCTATTGCAACGTATTGAGTGTTTTTTGTGTCTATTCTCACATTGGGAACAGTAGAGAGTGTTTTAGAAATAAATACATATTTTTATACAGACACTGTGTGGTTCTCCTTTCGTTTGGTCATTCAGGAGGTGATATTCTGGTAAAAAAAGCGGCTTTGCATTCCTTCAAGACTAAGCCTGAAGGCTGCTCTCCACAGATACCACTAGGATAGCTTTCAATAAAGGTTATCTTTGACCTCATACATCATAAGGGTTGTTTGGACTAGTGCAAGGTGCCCACTTCAATTAGTGGACAGTATATACCAGGTCAACTTCTCACACTGGTGTGCAGCGGTGGGATTCAAGCTTGCTATTGTTTTACCTGATAAATCTCATTGATTGATTAACTGAAAACCACTAACTTATTAGGCACATATAATACTTCAAGTTTAGAATAAGTAAGTTCTACTGAACTTGGGGTTGGGTAAGTTAAGGGTCTAGCACACCCTTTCTCCAACCTAAGAGAGTTTAGTTCCCACTAGGATAGGTAGGTGCATACACCACACCTCACAAGTATGTCTTCCAAAGGTGAGCCCATTGGCTCCCTACCCACTAGATACAATGGCTTGGGATTCAATGAATTAAAAGCCATGTGTGTGTCCAGGAAGCTGAGGACAGGGAGAAACCCCAGTACCCAACGACTCGTTGAGGTACTTATCTTAGATGACCTTAGGAAGGCTCCAGGGCCAGATGAAGTAGGGAGAGGGGGTGGGACAGGGATTGCGGATGGGCTGGAAGGTATCCTCTTCTTTGACCTAAACTCAAACCCTGACTTAGAGGAGCATGATGATTTTAACATGGATAACCATGCACATGAGGATGGGACAGAAGGTCCACAGGCTCTCTCTTTTTTTCCTCCTGGTAGAGTGCAGGCTGTACCTTGGAGCAGTGGCAGCTGGTGACATTTAAAAGTGGTGAGCCGTAAAAGTTTGAAACGAGTGACCTGTGGCCAGTGTGCAAAGGGTGGGCAAATGGTGTATTTTTAAATAAATTTGAGAAAGCAAGAAGGTTAATAAGGTAATTGTGAAAGTATAGTTATGACCTCAATAAAGGGATTTCATATGATAATGATGTAGGTAGCTGCTTATTCAGTATAACCACAGAACTTAATAAAGCCAAGCCACAAGGTGGAATGTGTGAAATTTGCTGTTTTTGCTACTTTGTCAGATGTGGCTAGCCTTTTTCTGTTTATGTCGGTGCCATTGTGTGATGAGTGTTTGTGACACTATCTCTTTTCAGCCTGGGTTGTGCGTTTGCGGCCTGCTGCCGACCTTTAAAGTGGAAACTCAGTATGTGTCCTGACTCCTGGGCAAACAGTGCTAGGCACACGCCTAAGTACTCCCAATCAGGGGGCAAGGATGAGAAGAGGACATGCTTGTGAGACTGTGTGTGGCTCTATCCGCTTATGTCATTTACACTCTGGGTGTGAATGCACATTGCTTGCAGACTACAGAGGCCTGCTGCCAGCTTACAGTTGGCACAGATAGTGCCAGGCTCATGCCTGACCAGTGGCGGCTCCACAGTGCTGTTGGTATTGATTAGGGCTCACCCAGTGCTGCTTCATACTGACTAGGTGCCACAGTGGAGATCCTTATTGGTCACGGCCACGAAGTGCTGCTCTGTTAAACCAGAGACCTCAAACCAGTGAGAATAAAGCAAATTCCACTGTCATATCGAGACAGACGATTTCTAGTCATAGTGGCCATTTTCTTTTAAACAGAGCCAGGATCGGTGTCAGAATTGCTGGCAAGACATAGCCAAGGGGCTGCGCTGCAATGTACATGCTCTGATGCTCCCCCACGTCACCCTAATCGATGTGTGCGCAAATGTATGTTGGTCTTAGCAACCAAGCCGCCAGGATCTGTGTGTTGAGCTGTGACACCCAGGGTAACATGTAGGTGGCTTCAGCAGCCCATGTGTGACTTAGATGCACCAGTGCAGACAGGCACCATGTGAGGGAGGTGACATGGTCGCAATGTGATCACCCAGTGTGCGGAGGGAGGGCAGGATTGAATGTGGCACTGCCAGGCGAATCTATTTGCGCACTTTAATCTGCCAACTGCCTTGGGTAGAGGGTGTTGTGGAGAGGATTTGGCCTAACGGGTAGGGGGTCGACCTCAAAACTAGGGAACTGGGTTCGAGTCTCAGCAACGATGCTCCACATCCTGTGATTCTGGGCGAATCACTTCATCTCCCTGCGCTGTGCGTAACTGGTGCTTGTGTAAAGCGCTCTGATGCCGGATACCTTCGGGTCAAGTTTGCGCTATATAACACTTGGAGAAAAAAAAACTACAGGCCTCTCATGATGAAAGTATGTAAAAGGCAGTTTTACTCTTCTGAATTCACCGGCCAGCACATACATACCAACATTTTAAAAATGTCGGTGTGGCTCAGAGAAGCCCCCCTTCGGACCTCCTTGAGGGCAGTGAATGTTCAAGAATATTTAACACACAAACCATAATGGCCACCAGCAGTGACAGCTAGAAACAGACAGACAATATTTAACACACAAACAATAATGGCCACCAGCAGTGACAGCCAGAAACAGACAGACAATATTTAACACACAAACCATAATGGCCACCAGCAGTGACCGCCAGAAACAGACAGATGATATTTAACACACAAACCATAATGGCCACCAGCAGTGACAGCCAGAAACAGACAGATGATATTTAACACACAAACCATAATGGCCACCAGCAGTGATAGCCGGAAACAGACAGACAATATTTAACACACAAACCATAAAGGCCACCAGCAGAGACAGCCAGAAACAGACAGACGATATTTAACACACAAACCATAATGGCCACCAGCAGTGACAGCTAGAAACAGACAGACAATATTTAACACACAAACCATAATGGCCAACAGCAGTGACAGCCAGAAACAGACAGACGATATTTAACACACAAACCATAGTGGCCACCAGCAGTGACCACCAGAAACAGACAGACAATATTTAACACACAAACCATAATGGCCACCAGCAGTGACCGCCAGAAACAGACAGATGATATTTAACACACAAACCATAATGGCCACCAGCAGTGACAGCCAGAAACAGACAGATGATATTTAACACACAAACCATAATGGCCACCAGCAGTGACAGCTAGAAACATACAGACAATATTTAACACACAAACCATAATGGCCACCAGCAGTGACAGCCAGAAACATACAGACAATATTTAACACACAAACCATAATGGCCACCAGCAGTGACCGCCAGAAACAGACAGATGATATTTAACACACAAACCATAATGGCCACCAGCAGTGACAGCCAGAAACAGACAGATGATATTTAATACACAAACCATAATGGCCACCAGCAGTGACAGCCGGAAACAGACAGACAATATTTAACACACAAACCATAATGGCCACCAGCAGTGACAGCCGGAAACAGACAGACGATATTTAACACACAAACCATAATGTTCAACAGCAGTGACAGCCAGAAACAGACAGACAATATTTAACACACAAACCATAATGGCCACCAGCAGTGACAGCCAGAAACAGACAGACAATATTTAACACACAAACCATAATGGCCAACAGCAGTGACAGCCAGAAACAGACAGACAATATCTAACACACAAACCACAATGGCCAACAGCAGTGACAGCCGGAAACAGACAGTCAATATTTAACACACAAACAATAATGGCCAACAGCAGTGACAGCCAGAAACAGACAGACAATATTTAACACACAAACCATAATAGCCACCAGCAGTGACAGCCAGAAACAGACAGACAGACAATATTTAACACACAAACCACAATGGCCAACAGCAGTGACAGCCAGAAACAGACAGACAATATTTAACACACAAACCATAATGGCCACCAGCAGTGACAGCCAGAAACAGACAGACAATATTTAACACACAAACCATAATGGCCACCAGCAGTGACAGCCAGAAACAGACAGACAATATTTAACACACAAACCACAATGGCCAACAGCAGTGACAGCCAGAAACAGACAGACAATATTTAACACACAAACCATAATGGCCACCAGCAGTGACAGCCAGAAACAGACAGACAATATTTAACACACAAACCATAATGGCCACCAGCAGTGACAGCCGGAAACAGACAGACAATATTTAACACACAAACCATAATGGCCACCAGCAGTGACAGCCGGAAACCGACAGACGATATTTAACACACAAACCATAATTGCCAACAGCAGTGACAGCCAGAAACAGACAGACAATATTTAACACACAAACCATAATGGCCAACATCAGTGACAGCCAGAAACAGACAGACAATATTTAACACACAAACCATAATGGCAACCAGCAGTGACAGCCAGAAACAGACAGACAATATTTAACACACAAACCATAATGGCCAACATCAGTGACAGCCAGAAACAGACAGACAATATTTAACACACAAACCATAATAGCCACCAGCAGTGACAGCCAGAAACAGACATACAATATTTAACACACAAACCACAATGGCCAACAGCAGTGACAGCCAGAAACAAACAGACAATAGTTAACACACAAACCACAATGGCCAACAGCAGTGACAGCCAGAAACAGACAGACAATATTTAACACACAAACCACAATGGCCAACAGCAGTGACAGCCAGAAACAGACAGACAATATTTAACACACAAATCACAATGGCCAACAGCAGTGACAGCCAGAAACAGACAGACAGACAATATTTAACACACAAACCACAATGGCCAACAGCAGTGACAGCCAGAAACAGACAGACAATATTTAACACACAAACCATAATGGCCACCAGCAGTGACAGCCAGAAACAGACAGACAATATTTAAGACACAAACCATAAAGGCCAACAGCAGTGACAGCCAGAAACAGACAGACAATATCTAACACACAAACCACAATGGCCAACAGCAGTGACAGCCGGAAACAGACAGTCAATATTTAACACACAAACAATAATGGCCAACAGCAGTGACAGCCAGAAACATACAGAAAATATTTAACACACAAACCATAATGGCCACCAGCAGTGACAGCCAGAAACAGACAGACAATATTTAACACACAAACCATAAGAGCCACCAGAAGTGACAGCCAGAAACAGACAGACAGACAATATTTAACACACAAACCACAATGGCCAACAGCAGTGACAGCCAGAAACAGACAGACAATATTTAACACACAAACCATAATGGCCACCAGCAGTGACAGTCAGAAACAGACAGACAATATTTAACACACAAACCACAATGGCCAACAGCAGTGACAGCCAGAAACAGACAGACAGACAATATTTAACACACAAACCATAATGGCCACCAGCAGTGACAGCTAGAAACAGACAGACAATATTTAACACAAAAACCATAATGGCCACCAGCAGTGACAGCCAGAAACAGACAGACAATATTTAACACACAAACCACAATGGCCAACAGCAGTGACAGCCAGAAACAGACAGACAATATTTAACACACAAACCATAATGGCCACCAGCAGTGACAGCCAGAAACAGACAGACAATATTTAACACACAAACCACAATGGCCAACAGCAGTGACAGCCAGAAACATACAGACAATATTTAACACACAAACCATAATGGCCACCAGCAGTGACCGCCAGAAACAGACAGATGATATTTAACACACAAACCATAATGGCCACCAGCAGTGACAGCCGGAAACAGACAGACAATATTTAACACACAAACCATAATGGCCAACAGCAGTGACAGCCAGGAACAGACAGACAATATTTAACACACAAACCATAATGGCCACCAGCAGTGACAGCCAGAAACAGACAGACAATATTTAACACACAAACCATAATAGCCACCAGCAGTGACAGCCAGAAACAGACAGACAATATTTAACACACAAACCACAATGGCCAACAGCAGTGACAGCCAGAAACAGACAGACAATAGTTAACACACAAACCACAATGGCCAACAGCAGTGACAGCCAGAAACAGACAGACAATAGTTAACACACAAACCACAATGGCCAACAGCAGTGACAGCCAGAAACAGACAGACAATATTTAACACACAAACCATGATGGCCAACAGCAGTGACAGCCAGAAACAGACAGACAATATTTAACACACAAACCATAATAGCCACCAGCAGTGACAGCCAGAAACAGACAGACAGACAATATTTAACACACAAACCACAATGGCCAACAGCAGTGACAGCCAGAAACAGACAGACAATATTTAACACACAAACCATAATGGCCACCAGCAGTGACAGCCAGAAACAGACAGACAATATTTAACACACAAACCATAATGGCCACCAGCAGTGACAGCCAGAAACAGACAGACAATATTTAACACACAAACCACAATGGCCAACAGCAGTGACAGCCAGAAACAGACAGACAATATTTAACACACAAACCATAATGGCCACCAGCAGTGACAGCCAGAAACAGACAGACAATATTTAACACACAAACCATAATGGCCACCAGCAGTGACAGCCGGAAACAGACAGACAATATTTAACACACAAACCATAATGGCCACCAGCAGTGACAGCCGGAAACCGACAGACGATATTTAACACACAAACCATAATTGCCAACAGCAGTGACAGCCAGAAACAGACAGACAATATTTAACACACAAACCATAATGGCCAACATCAGTGACAGCCAGAAACAGACAGACAATATTTAACACACAAACCATAATGGCAACCAGCAGTGACAGCCAGAAACAGACAGACAATATTTAACACACAAACCATAATGGCCAACATCAGTGACAGCCAGAAACAGACAGACAATATTTAACACACAAACCATAATAGCCACCAGCAGTGACAGCCAGAAACAGACATACAATATTTAACACACAAACCACAATGGCCAACAGCAGTGACAGCCAGAAACAAACAGACAATAGTTAACACACAAACCACAATGGCCAACAGCAGTGACAGCCAGAAACAGACAGACAATATTTAACACACAAACCACAATGGCCAACAGCAGTGACAGCCAGAAACAGACAGACAATATTTAACACACAAATCACAATGGCCAACAGCAGTGACAGCCAGAAACAGACAGACAGACAATATTTAACACACAAACCACAATGGCCAACAGCAGTGACAGCCAGAAACAGACAGACAATATTTAACACACAAACCATAATGGCCACCAGCAGTGACAGCCAGAAACAGACAGACAATATTTAACACACAAACCATAAAGGCCAACAGCAGTGACAGCCAGAAACAGACAGACAATATCTAACACACAAACCACAATGGCCCACAGCAGTGACAGCCGGAAACAGACAGTCAATATTTAACACACAAACAATAATGGCCAACAGCAGTGACAGCCAGAAACATACAGAAAATATTTAACACACAAACCATAATGGCCACCAGCAGTGACAGCCAGAAACAGACAGACAATATTTAACACACAAACCATAAGAGCCACCAGAAGTGACAGCCAGAAACAGACAGACAGACAATATTTAACACACAAACCACAATGGCCAACAGCAGTGACAGCCAGAAACAGACAGACAATATTTAACACACAAACCATAATGGCCACCAGCAGTGACAGTCAGAAACAGACAGACAATATTTAACACACAAACCACAATGGCCAACAGCAGTGACAGCCAGAAACAGACAGACAGACAATATTTAACACACAAACCATAATGGCCACCAGCAGTGACAGCTAGAAACAGACAGACAATATTTAACACAAAAACCATAATGGCCACCAGCAGTGACAGCCAGAAACAGACAGACAATATTTAACACACAAACCACAATGGCCAACAGCAGTGACAGCCAGAAACAGACAGACAATATTTAACACACAAACCATAATGGCCACCAGCAGTGACAGCCAGAAACAGACAGACAATATTTAACACACAAACCACAATGGCCAACAGCAGTGACAGCCAGAAACATACAGACAATATTTAACACACAAACCATAATGGCCACCAGCAGTGACCGCCAGAAACAGACAGATGATATTTAACACACAAACCATAATGGCCACCAGCAGTGACAGCCGGAAACAGACAGACAATATTTAACACACAAACCATAATGGCCAACAGCAGTGACAGCCAGGAACAGACAGACAATATTTAACACACAAACCATAATGGCCACCAGCAGTGACAGCCAGAAACAGACAGACAATATTTAACACACAAACCATAATAGCCACCAGCAGTGACAGCCAGAAACAGACAGACAATATTTAACACACAAACCACAATGGCCAACAGCAGTGACAGCCAGAAACAGACAGACAATAGTTAACACACAAACCACAATGGCCAACAGCAGTGACAGCCAGAAACAGACAGACAATAGTTAACACACAAACCACAATGGCCAACAGCAGTGACAGCCAGAAACAGACAGACAATATTTAACACACAAACCATGATGGCCAACAGCAGTGACAGCCAGAAACAGACAGACAATATTTAACACACAAACCATAATGGTCACCAGCAGTGACAGCCAGAAACAGATAGATGATATTTAACACACAAACCATAATGGCCACCAGCAGTGAAAGCCAGAAACAGACAGACGAGTGCGTTTCGGCGCAGGGAGTCTTCTCAGTGCGTTGCTCTCGATCAGATCCAGACACTGAGCTGAATTTCATTAGCTTTAAAAGGGGGCACATTCTCTTTGTTTGCAGCATACGTGTTCACGTTCACTCACATCTTCTATTTAGGGCACATCATGATTCACATTTAATATATAAGTGCACTCATGCAATGTTGTTATAAAAATGTGCACACTGATCATAGCTATACGAGTGCATTTTAATGAGTTGAGGTTTAGTACAGGGCAAGGAACACACCGTGGGTTAACGAGGTGCTGGTATAAACTAGAACTATGAGTTCTCCCTCCACGGGGATGAGCAGCAGAGTTAAGGGCTGACTACCCGCATCCTGTGTGTTGTGTCGGTGTGTGAAAATAGGAACATGGCGGTCCAACATGGCTAAGGTTCAACTCCTGAGGGTCCTACCCTCTTTTAATATATACAATCTGCTTTAACAGCATGTGCAGCTGTGTGAAGAACGGGAGGAGCGCACTGATGAAAACACACACATTTTACACTGAAACAATTAAACGATTAACGATCTTAAAAAGAAGTTAAAAAAGAAAACTTGTGAGTTGGCGCAAGGTAGCCCTAAACTATCAGCAGGAATCTCAAGTCGTCATGGGTGTTAAAATGCCCAAGAAAAATGGAGATATCAGATTAGTGACATTATTGTAAATGAGGCTTGCTTCCAGTCTCTCTCTCGCCCGTTCACCCAAATCACAGATGAGATTATTGACGCTGGTGAGGCGGCTGTCTTAGACATCCTGATTTACCCTAAGCCTGCTGATCGAGCTGGCTGTGCATAGTTCCATTATAGGCACAAGACCCCCACCCACACCACGGCAGAATAAGCACGCATGAATAAATACACCACATAATTTCTTTGTTTTGGAGAAAGTTATTGCTGCAGGTTTATTCCATACAAAAGTATGCAACATACGGTGGGTTATCTTACGGGCGATCCAAGGGCCGGCTGCCGTACTAACCTATGCTGCCCTGCCCGCCTGATGAGCCAAGCACTGTGGAAAAAACCCAATCAGCGCTACCCTTATAGGGGGGATCCCCTTACTGGATCACGTGAGACATTAGTCCATTATTACTCACGCCCCTTTCAGGGCGGCGCGTAGCAAGGCAAGCCCCCGGTTGTTGAGGCCCACAACCACCCTACGGACTAACGGGGCGCCGACGTCATTGTTCCAGGACCCTCCCCTGAGGCTCCTGTGATTTGGCTCTGGCACCCCTATTGTGCTCGTGCAGAGGTATCTTCCTGTACCCAGCCTGCTTCCAGATCGCCCTGTAAATCCGCCACAGCCCTGGAGGCGGCCCCCGTCGCCTACCGAGCCCCCCACCATCCAACAGCACTTTCTTCACTTGCACCCGGCTCCCTCCAGTGTCTCTTGCATGTCCAAGAGGAACAGGTCCATTCCAACCTGTGACAAGTGGACCTTATCGGCATCAAAATAGCCTCTCACCTTCATTTGGATCAGCTCATGTCTGATAAACCCAAAACCTCTTTGGTCTGTGAACTTGCGTATCGCACTGTTAACCCTTTTGCGGGAATGTTCAACTGCTTCGTTAGACTTGGCACCGTGCCAAGACAGGCGTGGCACGATTTCAGGCCAAAAAAGTTCATATTGGCCCATGTGCTTGCTAATCCCCCAGGTCAGTCCTCATCGCCTGTAAGAGAGCACCCCTGCCCATAGTGGTGAGATCGTTGCCTCCCAGGTTGTTGTAGTTACTTTATTCGATATATACAAAATATCATAAAAGTATAATACAATACATATAAAAACATTTTAAAAACCCACAACAACAAATGGCTTCAATCCTTATAAAGTTAAAAAGAGTAAAAAAAGCAATATATATGTACATACAGCATTTACGCAGACCCCCATTAGGTAATATAATAAACAGTGATATTCGTACAGAGTCAGGAAGAAGGATGGTTGGCTTATGATTGGTGCGCCTTGAGTAGCTTGCGTATTATCCTCCAGGCCCAGCCCAGATATTTGGCAGTCCCACAGATAACACTAGGGACTGATGTTTCATAGGTCAGGATGCGCAATGCCACCCTGGCAGACCTAGTGCCCAGATTTTTACAGACCGGTATCAGCCATCTTGATCTTGGTTGCCTGTACGCCTGGCAGGCAAACATAAAATGGCCGATGGACTCTATGGGCGAGGCACAGCCTGGGCAGCCTTTTGGGTACACGATTGCCTTACTCCAGCTAGATTGGAACTCGTGAAGTGGAAGGGTACCATATCTCATTTTGAGATATAGTGACCTATCACCAGGAGATTCAATCAGGTCCATAAAGGATTCCATACTGGGAGTAGGTTTCGCATCCCAAAAATTCACAGTTAGCGCACCCCCCTGGTTTCTTAGAGTGTCAGCCGTGACCCATTCCCAATAGATCTTTTTTAGCATAGATTTGGGTGGAGGGAGCTGGCTCTCCCAAGCCTCTTCCAGACCTATCTTCTGCAACAGTTTTTTCAAATTCGATACCCAGGGGATCTTGTGCTCTGCTCCAAGTTTTAATTGCTCGTCCAGAGCAGAAGCGTAGTGGTGAAGTCAAGGGGACCTTCTGAGCCTTGTCCAATATAATATAGGGCGCAGCCTGGCCACATTGCTGATGTTTTGTCTACCGAGATCACTACGAAGTGGAACTAGCGGGGTAGACAGAGGAAGCGAGACTAAGTCTCTAAAGAACTTATTCTTCGATCTGAGCAACTCTGTTAGGTTTTCAAATCCCCACAGTTCCGCCCCGTAGAGGGCCGCTGACAATGCCTTCCCCTCGTAGACCTTAACTGCCGCAGCTATTGGCCTACTATATGAGAGCCTCTGATGTTTCGCTATTGCCCCTGAGACTCTTTTATGGACAAGGAGCATTTTCGACAGATGGGGGGCCCATTTAAGCTTGTTGTTGACCCTCACTCCAAGATAGTCAAAAGCCTCCACTAGCTCAAGTGTGGTATCATTAAGCTTGATGTTATTCGTAAAGTTTTTTGAAGGTGATAGCGACATCAGCTTTGTTTCTGATGTATTTATTTTCAAGCCCCTGATGTCGCAAAACTGGGAAAAACGGGACAACAATCTTTGTAAGCCCATAGGGCTTTTTTTATAGAAACAGAGTGTCGTCAGCAAAAAGCAAAGTGGGTATTTTTTCCCCGCACAGGGTTGGGGCGTCGACAATGTCATCTCTCAAATGGGCTGCCACCCCATTTATAAAAAGAGAGAACAGGGTCGGGGCAAGGACACAACCCTGGCGCTCCCTTTTCTCGACAGTTATCCTCTCTGTGAGCTGACCCTGGTGTCCCGACCTGACTTTGGCAAAGTTGCCTTCATGAAGGCATTTAAGGAGGTCCAGGATTAGGGGAGGGATGCCCAAATCGCACAGCACCTGCCACAGCTGTAATCGTGGGGGGACCAGGTCAAAGGCTGTTTTTAAATCAATAAATGCCAAATACAGGCTGCCTTTTTCAATAACAACAGATTTCCAGTGTATGGTACAGAATCTGAAAACCTGGTCGATAGTACCGACTCCTTCCCTAAATCCTGCTTGGAAGTGACTCAAAATGCCCTCCTCCTCTATCCAGGCCTTAATCCTAGTCAGGAGGACTCTGCCAACCACTTTTTGTATTACATCGATTAAACTAATCGGTCTGTAGTTGGCAGGGTCCCCCCTGTCCCCTTTCTTGTAAATAGCCACCACCTCCTCCCCCTTCCATGAATCCGGGACTGGTATCCTAAAGCTAAATTATTTAAAGTTCAAAGAATACATTCTGCCCAAAGGTCCTTTTCATGAAGCAAAAGATCGCCGGGGAGACCGTCGGGTCCAGCTGCCTTTCCCGGAGCATTTTTTACACAAAGACGGTGCACCAAGGAAAAAAGTCTTTTCAATAAGTCCAATTTGTTGTTCTTTTATTTCCATTCAATTTCTCAAAAAACAGACTCAGCCAACGCGTTTCGTTCTCTACGAACTTCGTCAGGGCTGTGAGAAAACATAGATAAAAACATACATATGTATAAAAAACAAACATAAAAGCACCATACAACACAACAAACTACATAACCAATACTACATAGAAAAATGACATCATTACATATTACCATATAAATTAATAAACACACCTCAACAAACACAAGAGTTCAATTCCAAATTCTGACAAATATATATGTTATGTACAAAAGATGAATCAGACATATATAACATTTACAAACACATGTAAAAAAGGAGTGAATCAGACATATATTACATTTACATATACATATATACATATATAAAAACCAAACAACATACAATTTAGTCAAACATGTATATATCACGAAAAGTTTAAGAAAACACCATAGTGACCACATATATATTCTCTGATAGGTTTCACGGACATAACTTATTGTGTTAAGCCCTCCTGCAAGTGCCGCCCAATGTTAAAAGAACCGAAATCCTTTGAATCAATTTAGAAATGTAAAGAGAACTCTAAAGGTAATAGTTAATAATCAGGTATATTGGTAAAGTTAGAGAAGATAAACCTTTTTATACCGAAGACACTACCTCGGGTTTAAAGATGACCTCTACAGAAACAGAGATAAAGAAAAGAATTCTATATAACAAAAGAAAACAATGTAAAAATGACAAATCTTACCATGGATTATCTCCAAGGAGCGGCCGCCATATATTCAAAGAGAAACACTGCCGTCCTTCAAATGTAATATGAATATATATGACCTGATACGGATAGTAATTTCCCAAGAAAATGCAAAAAAAAACAAAAAACGAATTCCATTAGGGCCTCTCGAGGGCATGACCAATCACAATCTCCTCAGAAAACCATCTCGTTCATACATAAGGAGATGACAAAAGGCTTACCTCTGCAACTGTAGAGGTTCTTATTAAAATATCACCAGCTAGTCCAATATTCAATTAGTCAAGTCCCCTTTCTGCCCGGTTTATGAATTTCACGAAAAGAGGGTTCAACGACCTTGTTGTCGTATATTTATGCCCACAGTACAGGCTCCATCATTCTACGAGAATAATATAAAAAACACACACACGGTGTTAAGAGAGGTCCACTATGGTTACAGAACAAAGTGTTTTGATAAATTCTAAGGTATATTCTCAATGACAGAATGCTCTGAAATATCACAAGAATGAAAAGTACTGTTTGTCACCATGATATGTTACACCGCTATACAAATCTGCGGGTACTTCTTACTTGTACGCATAAAACATTAATGTTAAAAACGTTTAGAGCAAGCGAACAATCAGCATTATTGTATTCACTTGACCAGAGAAGTTATTATTGATAAAATGTATTCGGCCGCGTTAAAGGCCGGATTGTCCCACCTAATCGTGCGTAAAACTATTTAGCGTCAACAGCGTTTTAAGAAATGCGAATAATCAACATTCTTTTCACTAACTGGGACACGTAGCTATCCCTATCTGACTCCCCATAAGCTATCGACTTGCACAAGCAACGAGCACGCTCATGATAGCAATTAAATAAAAGCGTGTCTTCTTATCACATTGTTCGCCCCAAAGCACAACAATACTAAGACTCATAGCACAAGCAACGAACACGCTCATGATAGCAATTAAATAAAAGCGTGTCTTCTTATTACCTTGTTCGCCCCAAAGGACAACAATAATAAGACTCATAGGGTGAAAATATCAAACGATGAAACCGTTATTCAAAAGTATAAAAGTGGTGTAGCACCATTTTGATCCCCCCCACGTGTAACATGGCGATTTCGTCTTACCTATTCACAGGAAGGGGCGCTATCTCGTGTCACTAGCGAAACCCTACCCCATAGGTCAGCCGTCTTAAATAAGCCTATCCCCCGTATCACGTGGTGTATGTCGATGTCTGGAGGCGAAAAAACAAATCCTAGTGTTTGTTTCACCTCTGCGGGCGCCATTTTGAAATGGTATGCCCATACATAGTGTTAAGTCACGTATCGGTTAAACCCGCATCTGTATACGAGTCGTTTAGAGAAATGAGAGGGGATATGGGAAATACGATGTCCATGTCAGTCCCATATTGAGATTACAAAAATACTATCTTCATAGAAGCGATTCCTTTGGTCCAGGTTTTATAATACTCAAACGTCATGGGAGTAATATGATCGGTATGTTCGTATGTTTGGCCATACATAATGTAATATTTGTGGCGAACAATTTTTTGTATGTACCACGAATTCCAAAAACGCTGTATTTAAATCATACTGTTTTACCGGTAGTAATGTATAGATCCAAGTAGCGACCAATACGTATCATTTGCCAGCGTATGCGATACTCAGTACTGAAAGTATTTATGAGATCACAAATCATGGGAAAGCCTCAAATATTAATAACGAATTTTTTATATATACGCGCAGGTGTACGTCACCTATATTATAGTCAATGTATGCACATAAGCCTGAAAGGTTAACTATAAGTTGTGTTAAAGTATAACTTCGATATGATCCATATACAATGTTGACGTACCCGTATTCACTGATGTAAATCCCATTTTTAACTGAACACTGAAAGTGTATATCATTAGAGGCCAGATTTGGCGTCAATGATATTTATAATGGTGTTCGCTTGATCTACACGTATTTCATGATAAATTAATGGTCAACCCTCAATGGGCTCAATATATAATAAGTTATTGTTAATATTTCAAATCAGTATATGACAATGAAAGTCAGCACTATGAAGAGGAAGGGAGAAGAAGAGGATGAAGTAATAAAGAGTGAATGAGATCCAGTAAAGCCTACATAATATTCAAGAGATGTTTTAGGAGCTACATATATATAATATATATAGAAGAAAGAAAGCTACTATCGATGTTCTCCAATTAGTAATGGATAGTAGGGGTTCCTCTTGATAGCAAAAGAGAATAGTAATAATGACCACCCAGGGTTATCTACTCCTAGTTTGTTCATTGGCGGAGGCGAGCAGACACGTAAATAAATTTTATCTGGTTTATCAACCCAAATATCCAGCAGTTATCAAGACTGAGAAATAACATCCAACACAAAACAAAATCAGCTGTAAGAAACAATATGTCAGTCCAGTTGTCCGATTATAAGAAATAATGCATTTCCCCATCCGTATTGTGGCCCAGACTATTCGCTCTCAAACGACAAATCCATTTAGATTCTTTCTGTCTTAACAACAGATCCCTGTTGCCACCTCTCTTAGGTTTTGGAACGTGTTCAATTGCATGGAACCAGAAATCCAAATCATCAGGATGTTCATTAGCGTAATGGTTAGTGATTGGGTATCTGGTATCTTTAGATCTTATTGCCCTTCTATGTTCCTGGATCCTGAGTTTTAAAGCCCGAATGGTACTCCCGACATAGATTATACCACATCTACATCCCAAGACATAAATCACATATGTCGTATTACAGTTTACGAAATTCTCAATTCTATACTCTTTTGGGCTATTGTAACGGAAGAGGGATGTTTTGTTCCTGCCTAACGGGCAGACATTGCACATTCCACATGTGAAGAATCCCTTTGGTTTCTCCGGTAACCATGTTTGGGGTTTTTGTTGAGAGGTTACATAACTAGGACAGAGTGATCTTTTCAGGGACATACCCTTTCTGTATGTGATAGATGGTCTGTTGTTAATCACATCTCTTAGTCCTGGGACCTCCACTAAAAGATGCCAATGCTTTCTAAAAATATTGAAAATGGTGTTACTATGGGAAGTGTATTGGGTTATAAACCTAACCTTGGTGTCAGTTGCATGTGTTCTCTTTTTGTCCTGTAATGTCGTGTTTCGGTCCATCCTACTAACCCTAAGTTCAGCTCTATCCAGAGTTGCCCGATCGTAGCCCCTTTTAGCAAATCTGCTCTTGGTGTCCTCAATGTGTGTCTGAAACATGTCTTCCTCACTACAATTCCGTCTGACCCTCACCATTTCACCAAAGGGAATGTTCTTCTTTACAGAGTGAGGGTGTGCACTGTTTGCGTGTAGCACAGCGTTACACGCAGTTTCCTTCCTGTATAGTGTGCTCTGTATTTGCCCATGTTTGATGTAAAAAGTAATATCCAGGAAGTTGATATGCTCCTTATGATGAGTCATTGTAAATTTTACATTGTATGTGTTGTTGTTCAAAAAGGATACATATTGATTTAGTTGGTCAATAGACCCGGACCACAGGCAAATCACGTCATCAATATACCTCCCCCAGTATACGATGTAATTAGTCCAGGGGGAGGCATTCTTGTTCCAGGCATGCTCCCTCTCAAACCATCCCATGAAAAGGCAGGCGTAAGAGGGAGCAAACCTGGAGCCCATTGCGGTTCCATGTGTCTGTTGGAACCATTCACCATCAAAAAGGAAAAAGTTGTTGTCCAAAATGATGTTAATCATTGAAACAATCATTTCATTGTAGTCAAAAAAACTGGCATCTTCTCTATCAAGGAAGGATTGTACTGCCTTGATACCATATGTCTTGTTGATACAGGTGTAGAGACTCTCTACATCCAGAGTCACAAAGGTTAACTCATCTGACCAATCGAAATCTTTGAACTTCATTAAAATGTCCTTGCTATCCCTTACATATGAGGGCAAGTTTGGGACATATTTCTGAAGCTTGTGATCAACAAATTCTGATATTTTTTCTGTGGGTGAGCCCACCCCAGAAATGATTGGTCTCCCAGGGGGAAATTTCCCCCCCTTGTGTACCTTAGGAAGTACATAGATACACGGGAAATTCGGACAGTTAACCCACATAAACCTGCATTCTTCTTCACTGAGAAGTCCTGATTCCCGCCACTCTAGCAATTTTGCATTAATATTCATTGTGCTGTTGGGGATGGGGTTCTCATTGATCTTACGGTAATATGTCTCGTTACTGAGCTGTCTTGATATCTCCTGTATGTAGTCTACATGGTTCATTACCACGATGTTCCCGCCTTTGTCGGCTTCCCTTATGACTATGTTCATATCCCTATTTAGTCTTGTCAGGGCTGATCTCTCCGCCACTGTTATATTGGTAATTGACCTGGGAGTGAATCTTTTGGGTGTTTCAATATTATAGAACTCCTCTGTGATTTTATTATGAAAATCGTCAATATTGTGGTGATAAGAATGTGAGGGTATAAACTTAGATTTTGGACGTAGTCCGCTGTCAATACTCGCACTATGATTAATGTCTAAGTCATCTAGGACCGTAGTAATATTCACCTCATCATCTGGATTCAGGGAAAGGAGACAGTGTATATTGCGTATTTCTTGTATGGTGTGTGTACTCCCACCCTGCACACCCCTGTCACCCCCTTGTTCACAAGGTTTATTTGCAAAAAAATCTTTAAGTTTCAATGTCCTGGTGAATTTAAACAGATCAACATGCAGACTAGCAAAATCCCCCCCTTGTGTTGGGCAAAAATTGAGACCTTTACTCAGTAAACTCTTTTCATCATCGTCCAAGATTTTATTTGAAAGATTTATAATCTTTAAGTCGGTATTCACATTTTGACTGGTCAAGAGATCCCCTGTTGTTACCAGACCACCCGCAGCTACTTCCTTACTTTGGGTATTGCACCCGATTTGTTTGCCAAGCCTCCCCTTTTGGTTGCTCCTTGATCGCCTACCCCCCCGCCTCTTTTTGTTTGGTCTTTCTTCTGTTGGAGGCGGTTGCTTATTCTTAGGCTGGCTAGTTCTTTTTGGAAGGACGAGGCCCCCTCTTCTAAAGGGACCTCTGGCACTGTATGGCTTGATGTGGAACTACCTAGAGAGGAAAGGGATAGATTGCTATTAGAGCCTGTTTCCTCACTAACATCTCTATCTTCCCTTGTTCTTTTCTTAATTATATCCTCATTTCCCTGCAACCCATCAAATTTCTTGGCAAAAGTGTATATTCTGCCATTTTGGTAGTCCCTATCATCTCTTCTTATTTTACTTAATTTTTTGTTCTTTAAGTATACTTGGTGATCATCCATCACCTGTTTAAGTATTGTGTAATTTTTCTCAATCAGGTCCTTCTCAGTTATGTTGTTAATTTCCTTTTCTAGGAGCTCAATCTCTGCCTGTAGCTTTTCTCCCTTCTCTGCAGCGTGTCTTACCAAAATTTTCATCATTGTTATAGATGCACCCTCCAGATTGCATTCCCATTCTTTAAGTAGATCCCCACTCAGATCTTCAAACGTCGGGAAAATCAGGATACGGAGTCCCCTTGGAATTTTGCCATTTTTCATGTACTGTTCCAAGGTGACTCCGTCCCACCATCTACTTAGCTCCTGTTTGCGCAATTTTTCTAGTTTCACAAATAATGTCTTGAGGCTCGCAGTAGCCGTATTGGTTACAGTTGTTGTGTTTCTAGAGACACTAGTCCCAAAAAGGTCCATAGCCAATTCCTCGCGTCCATCCTGAAATTTAGGCATATTGTCTGAGGGAATAAAGCCCCCAACTTTGAGTTAGTATTTATGAAATAACAAGGTGGAAAAGAGTGCAGAACGGTCAATTAAGTGAACTATAAACAAAAAGAACATACGGCTGACCACAGTTAAGCACACCAAATCCAAAATCAATACATGAATTTAAAGAAGGTGCAAATACACGTCCAGAGCATGCCGTACTTTTGCTCTACTGGAAACCCAGATATACAAACTTTTTACACAAAGACGGTGCACCAAGGAAAAAAGTCTTTTCAATAAGTCCAATTTGTTGTTCTTTTATTTCCATTCAATTTCTCAAAAAACAGACTCAGCCAACGCATTTCGTTCTCTACGAACTTCGTCAGGGCTGTGAGAAAACATAGATAAAAACATACATATGTATAAAAAACAAACATAAAAGCACCATACAACACAACAAACTACATAACCAATACTACATAGAAAAATGACATCATTACATATTACCATATAAATTAATAAACACACCTCAACAAACACAAGAGTTCAATTCCAAATTCTGACAAATATATATGTTATGTACAAAAGATGAATCAGACATATATAACATTTACAAACACATGTAAAAAAGGAGTGAATCAGACATATATTACATTTACATATACATATATACATATATAAAAACCAAACAACATACAATTTAGTCAAACATGTATATATCACGAAAAGTTTAAGAAAACACCATAGTGACCACATATATATTCTCTGATAGGTTTCACGGACATAACTTATTGTGTTAAGCCCTCCTGCAAGTGCCGCCCAATGTTAAAAGAACCGAAATCCTTTGAATCAATTTAGAAATGTAAAGAGAACTCTAAAGGTAATAGTTAATAATCAGGTATATTGGTAAAGTTAGAGAAGATAAACCTTTTTATACCGAAGACACTACCTCGGGTTTAAAGATGACCTCTACAGAAACAGAGATAAAGAAAAGAATTCTATATAACAAAAGAAAACAATGTAAAAATGACAAATCTTACCATGGATTATCTCCAAGGAGCGGCCGCCATATATTCAAAGAGAAACACTGCCGTCCTTCAAATGTAATATGAATATATATGACCTGATACGGATAGTAATTTCCCAAGAAAATGCAAAAAAAAACAAAAAACGAATTCCATTAGGGCCTCTCGAGGGCATGACCAATCACAATCTCCTCAGAAAACCATCTCGTTCATACATAAGGAGATGACAAAAGGCTTACCTCTGCAACTGTAGAGGTTCTTATTAAAATATCACCAGCTAGTCCAATATTCAATTAGTCAAGTCCCCTTTCTGCCCGGTTTATGAATTTCACGAAAAGAGGGTTCAACGACCTTGTTGTCGTATATTTATGCCCACAGTACAGGCTCCATCATTCTACGAGAATAATATAAAAAACACACACACGGTGTTAAGAGAGGTCCACTATGGTTACAGAACAAAGTGTTTTGATAAATTCTAAGGTATATTCTCAATGACAGAATGCTCTGAAATATCACAAGAATGAAAAGTACTGTTTGTCACCATGATATGTTACACCGCTATACAAATCTGCGGGTACTTCTTACTTGTACGCATAAAACATTAATGTTAAAAACGTTTAGAGCAAGCGAACAATCAGCATTATTGTATTCACTTGACCAGAGAAGTTATTATTGATAAAATGTATTCGGCCGCGTTAAAGGCCGGATTGTCCCACCTAATCGTGCGTAAAACTATTTAGCGTCAACAGCGTTTTAAGAAATGCGAATAATCAACATTCTTTTCACTAACTGGGACACGTAGCTATCCCTATCTGACTCCCCATAAGCTATCGACTTGCACAAGCAACGAGCACGCTCATGATAGCAATTAAATAAAAGCGTGTCTTCTTATCACATTGTTCGCCCCAAAGCACAACAATACTAAGACTCATAGCACAAGCAACGAACACGCTCATGATAGCAATTAAATAAAAGCGTGTCTTCTTATTACCTTGTTCGCCCCAAAGGACAACAATAATAAGACTCATAGGGTGAAAATATCAAACGATGAAACCGTTATTCAAAAGTATAAAAGTGGTGTAGCACCATTTTGATCCCCCCCACGTGTAACATGGCGATTTCGTCTTACCTATTCACAGGAAGGGGCGCTATCTCGTGTCACTAGCGAAACCCTACCCCATAGGTCAGCCGTCTTAAATAAGCCTATCCCCCGTATCACGTGGTGTATGTCGATGTCTGGAGGCGAAAAAACAAATCCTAGTGTTTGTTTCACCTCTGCGGGCGCCATTTTGAAATGGTATGCCCATACATAGTGTTAAGTCACGTATCGGTTAAACCCGCATCTGTATACGAGTCGTTTAGAGAAATGAGAGGGGATATGGGAAATACGATGTCCATGTCAGTCCCATATTGAGATTACAAAAATACTATCTTCATAGAAGCGATTCCTTTGGTCCAGGTTTTATAATACTCAAACGTCATGGGAGTAATATGATCGGTATGTTCGTATGTTTGGCCATACATAATGTAATATTTGTGGCGAACAATTTTTTGTATGTACCACGAATTCCAAAAACGCTGTATTGAAATCATACTGTTTTACCGGTAGTAATGTATAGATCCAAGTAGCGACCAATACGTATCATTTGCCAGCGTATGCGATACTCAGTACTGAAAGTATTTATGAGATCACAAATCATGGGAAAGCCTCAAATATTAATAACGAATTTTTTATATATACGCGCAGGTGTACGTCACCTATATTATAGTCAATGTATGCACATAAGCCTGAAAGGTTAACTATAAGTTGTGTTAAAGTATAACTTCGATATGATCCATATACAATGTTGACGTACCCGTATTCACTGATGTAAATCCCATTTTTAACTGAACACTGAAAGTGTATATCATTAGAGGCCAGATTTGGCGTCAATGATATTTATAATGGTGTTCGCTTGATCTACACGTATTTCATGATAAATTAATGGTCAACCCTCAATGGGCTCAATATATAATAAGTTATTGTTAATATTTCAAATCAGTATATGACAATGAAAGTCAGCACTATGAAGAGGAAGGGAGAAGAAGAGGATGAAGTAATAAAGAGTGAATGAGATCCAGTAAAGCCTACATAATATTCAAGAGATGTTTTAGGAGCTACATATATATAATATATATAGAAGAAAGAAAGCTACTATCGATGTTCTCCAATTAGTAATGGATAGTAGGGGTTCCTCTTGATAGCAAAAGAGAATAGTAAGAATAAGAATAAGCAACCGCCTCCAACAGAAGAAAGACCAAACAAAAAGAGGCGGGGGGGTAGGCGATCAAGGAGCAACCAAAAGGGGAGGCTTGGCAAACAAATCGGGTGCAATACCCAAAGTAAGGAAGTAGCTGCGGGTGGTCTGGTAACAACAGGGGATCTCTTGACCAGTCAAAATGTGAATACCGACTTAAAGATTATAAATCTTTCAAATAAAATCTTGGACGATGATGAAAAGAGTTTACTGAGTAAAGGTCTCAATTTTTGCCCAACACAAGGGGGGGATTTTGCTAGTCTGCATGTTGATCTGTTTAAATTCACCAGGACATTGAAACTTAAAGATTTTTTTGCAAATAAACCTTGTGAACAAGGGGGTGACAGGGGTGTGCAGGGTGGGAGTACACACACCATACAAGAAATACGCAATATACACTGTCTCCTTTCCCTGAATCCAGATGATGAGGTGAATATTACTACGGTCCTAGATGACTTAGACATTAATCATAGTGCGAGTATTGACAGCGGACTACGTCCAAAATCTAAGTTTATACCCTCACATTCTTATCACCACAATATTGACGATTTTCATAATAAAATCACAGAGGAGTTCTATAATATTGAAACACCCAAAAGATTCACTCCCAGGTCAATTACCAATATAACAGTGGCGGAGAGATCAGCCCTGACAAGACTAAATAGGGATATGAACATAGTCATAAGGGAAGCCGACAAAGGCGGGAACATCGTGGTAATGAACCATGTAGACTACATACAGGAGATATCAAGACAGCTCAGTAACGAGACATATTACCGTAAGATCAATGAGAACCCCATCCCCAACAGCACAATGAATATTAATGCAAAATTGCTAGAGTGGCGGGAATCAGGACTTCTCAGTGAAGAAGAATGCAGGTTTATGTGGGTTAACTGTCCGAATTTCCCGTGTATCTATGTACTTCCTAAGGTACACAAGGGGGGGAAATTTCCCCCTGGGAGACCAATCATTTCTGGGGTGGGCTCACCCACAGAAAAAATATCAGAATTTGTTGATCACAAGCTTCAGAAATATGTCCCAAACTTGCCCTCATATGTAAGGGATAGCAAGGACATTTTAATGAAGTTCAAAGATTTCGATTGGTCAGATGAGTTAACCTTTGTGACTCTGGATGTAGAGAGTCTCTACACCTGTATCAACAAGACATATGGTATCAAGGCAGTACAATCCTTCCTTGATAGAGAAGATGCCAGTTTTTTTGACTACAATGAAATGATTGTTTCAATGATTAACATCATTTTGGACAACAACTTTTTCCTTTTTGATGGTGAATGGTTCCAACAGACACATGGAACCGCAATGGGCTCCAGGTTTGCTCCCTCTTACGCCTGCCTTTTCATGGGATGGTTTGAGAGGGAGCATGCCTGGAACAAGAATGCCTCCCCCTGGACTAATTACATCGTATACTGGGGGAGGTATATTGATGACGTGATTTGCCTGTGGTCCGGGTCTATTGACCAACTAAATCAATATGTATCCTTTTTGAACAACAACACATACAATGTAAAATTTACAATGACTCATCATAAGGAGCATATCAACTTCCTGGATATTACTTTTTACATCAAACATGGGCAAATACAGAGCACACTATACAGGAAGGAAACTGCGTGTAACGCTGTGCTACACGCAAACAGTGCACACCCTCACTCTGTAAAGAAGAACATTCCCTTTGGTGAAATGGTGAGGGTCAGACGGAATTGTAGTGAGGAAGACATGTTTCAGACACACATTGAGGACACCAAGAGCAGATTTGCTAAAAGGGGCTACGATCGGGCAACTCTGGATAGAGCTGAACTTAGGGTTAGTAGGATGGACCGAAACACGACATTACAGGACAAAAAGAGAACACATGCAACTGACACCAAGGTTAGGTTTATAACCCAATACACTTCCCATAGTAACACCATTTTCAATATTTTTAGAAAGCATTGGCATCTTTTAGTGGAGGTCCCAGGACTAAGAGATGTGATTAACAACAGACCATCTATCACATACAGAAAGGGTATGTCCCTGAAAAGATCACTCTGTCCTAGTTATGTAACCTCTCAACAAAAACCCCAAACATGGTTACCGGAGAAACCAAAGGGATTCTTCACATGTGGAATGTGCAATGTCTGCCCGTTAGGCAGGAACAAAACATCCCTCTTCCGTTACAATAGCCCAAAAGAGTATTGAATTGAGAATTTCGTAAACTGTAATACGACATATGTGATTTATGTCTTGGGATGTAGATGTGGTATAATCTATGTCGGGAGTACCATTCGGGCTTTAAAACTCAGGATCCAGGAACATAGAAGGGCAATAAGATCTAAAGATACCAGATACCCAATCACTAACCATTACGCTAATGAACATCCTGATGATTTGGATTTCTGGTTCCATGCAATTGAACACGTTCCAAAACCTAAGAGAGGTGGCAACAGGGATCTGTTGTTAAGACAGAAAGAATCTAAATGGATTTGTCGTTTGAGAGCGAATAGTCTGGGCCACAATACGGATGGGGAAATGCATTATTTCTTATAATCGGACAACTGGACTGACATATTGTTTCTTACAGCTGATTTTGTTTTGTGTTGGATGTTATTTCTCAGTCTTGATAACTGCTGGATATTTGGGTTGATAAACCAGATAAAATTTATTTACGTGTCTGCTCGCCTCCGCCAATGAACAAACTAGGAGTAGATAACCCTGGGTGGTCATTATTACTATTCTCTTTTGCTATCAAGAGGAACCCCTACTATCCATTACTAATTGGAGAACATCGATAGTAGCTTTCTTTCTTCTATATATATTATATATATGTAGCTCCTAAAACATCTCTTGAATATTATGTAGGCTTTACTGGATCTCATTCACTCTTTATTACTTCATCCTCTTCTTCTCCCTTCCTCTTCATAGTGCTGACTTTCATTGTCATATACTGATTTGAAATATTAACAATAACTTATTATATATTGAGCCCATTGAGGGTTGACCATTAATTTATCATGAAATACGTGTAGATCAAGCGAACACCATTATAAATATCATTGACGCCAAATCTGGCCTCTAATGATATACACTTTCAGTGTTCAGTTAAAAATGGGATTTACATCAGTGAATACGGGTACGTCAACATTGTATATGGATCATATCGAAGTTATACTTTAACACAACTTATAGTTAACCTTTCAGGCTTATGTGCATACATTGACTATAATATAGGTGACGTACACCTGCGCGTATATATAAAAAATTCGTTATTAATATTTGAGGCTTTCCCATGATTTGTGATCTCATAAATACTTTCAGTACTGAGTATCGCATACGCTGGCAAATGATACGTATTGGTCGCTACTTGGATCTATACATTACTACCGGTAAAACAGTATGATTTCAATACAGCGTTTTTGGAATTCGTGGTACATACAAAAAATTGTTCGCCACAAATATTACATTATGTATGGCCAAACATACGAACATACCGATCATATTACTCCCATGACGTTTGAGTATTATAAAACCTGGACCAAAGGAATCGCTTCTATGAAGATAGTATTTTTGTAATCTCAATATGGGACTGACATGGACATCGTATTTCCCATATCCCCTCTCATTTCTCTAAACGACTCGTATACAGATGCGGGTTTAACCGATACGTGACTTAACACTATGTATGGGCATACCATTTCAAAATGGCGCCCGCAGAGGTGAAACAAACACTAGGATTTGTTTTTTCGCCTCCAGACATCGACATACACCACGTGATACGGGGGATAGGCTTATTTAAGACGGCTGACCTATGGGGTAGGGTTTCGCTAGTGACACGAGATAGCGCCCCTTCCTGTGAATAGGTAAGACGAAATCGCCATGTTACACGTGGGGGGGATCAAAATGGTGCTACACCACTTTTATACTTTTGAATAACGGTTTCATCGTTTGATATTTTCACCCTATGAGTCTTATTATTGTTGTCCTTTGGGGCGAACAAGGTAATAAGAAGACACGCTTTTATTTAATTGCTATCATGAGCGTGTTCGTTGCTTGTGCTATGAGTCTTAGTATTGTTGTGCTTTGGGGCGAACAATGTGATAAGAAGACACGCTTTTATTTAATTGCTATCATGAGCGTGCTCGTTGCTTGTGCAAGTCGATAGCTTATGGGGAGTCAGATAGGGATAGCTACGTGTCCCAGTTAGTGAAAAGAATGTTGATTATTCGCATTTCTTAAAACGCTGTTGACGCTAAATAGTTTTACGCACGATTAGGTGGGACAATCCGGCCTTTAACGCGGCCGAATACATTTTATCAATAATAACTTCTCTGGTCAAGTGAATACAATAATGCTGATTGTTCGCTTGCTCTAAACGTTTTTAACATTAATGTTTTATGCGTACAAGTAAGAAGTACCCGCAGATTTGTATAGCGGTGTAACATATCATGGTGACAAACAGTACTTTTCATTCTTGTGATATTTCAGAGCATTCTGTCATTGAGAATATACCTTAGAATTTATCAAAACACTTTGTTCTGTAACCATAGTGGACCTCTCTTAACACCGTGTGTGTGTTTTTTATATTATTCTCGTAGAATGATGGAGCCTGTACTGTGGGCATAAATATACGACAACAAGGTCGTTGAACCCTCTTTTCGTGAAATTCATAAACCGGGCAGAAAGGGGACTTGACTAATTGAATATTGGACTAGCTGGTGATATTTTAATAAGAACCTCTACAGTTGCAGAGGTAAGCCTTTTGTCATCTCCTTATGTATGAACGAGATGGTTTTCTGAGGAGATTGTGATTGGTCATGCCCTCGAGAGGCCCTAATGGAATTCGTTTTTTGTTTTTTTTTGCATTTTCTTGGGAAATTACTATCCGTATCAGGTCATATATATTCATATTACATTTGAAGGACGGCAGTGTTTCTCTTTGAATATATGGCGGCCGCTCCTTGGAGATAATCCATGGTAAGATTTGTCATTTTTACATTGTTTTCTTTTGTTATATAGAATTCTTTTCTTTATCTCTGTTTCTGTAGAGGTCATCTTTAAACCCGAGGTAGTGTCTTCGGTATAAAAAGGTTTATCTTCTCTAACTTTACCAATATACCTGATTATTAACTATTACCTTTAGAGTTCTCTTTACATTTCTAAATTGATTCAAAGGATTTCGGTTCTTTTAACATTGGGCGGCACTTGCAGGAGGGCTTAACACAATAAGTTATGTCCGTGAAACCTATCAGAGAATATATATGTGGTCACTATGGTGTTTTCTTAAACTTTTCGTGATATATACATGTTTGACTAAATTGTATGTTGTTTGGTTTTTATATATGTATATATGTATATGTAAATGTAATATATGTCTGATTCACTCCTTTTTTACATGTGTTTGTAAATGTTATATATGTCTGATTCATCTTTTGTACATAACATATATATTTGTCAGAATTTGGAATTGAACTCTTGTGTTTGTTGAGGTGTGTTTATTAATTTATATGGTAATATGTAATGATGTCATTTTTCTATGTAGTATTGGTTATGTAGTTTGTTGTGTTGTATGGTGCTTTTATGTTTGTTTTTTATACATATGTATGTTTTTATCTATGTTTTCTCACAGCCCTGACGAAGTTCGTAGAGAACGAAATGCGTTGGCTGAGTCTGTTTTTTGAGAAATTGAATGGAAATAAAAGAACAACAAATTGGACTTATTGAAAAGACTTTTTTCCTTGGTGCACCGTCTTTGTGTAAAAAGTTTGTATATCTGGGTTTCCAGTAGAGCAAAAGTACGGCATGCTCTGGACGTGTATTTGCACCTTCTTTAAATTCATGTATTGATTTTGGATTTGGTGTGCTTAACTGTGGTCAGCCGTACGTTCTTTTTGTTTATAGTTGCCTTTCCCGGAGCAATCGTATTGATTGCGGAGAGGACCTCTGTTAGCCCAAACTCAGCCTCCATCTCCAGGGGTGCCGAGTACTCTATTGCCGGGGTCTGCTCCTCTGGAGCCACTCTTTCTCTAAGGGAGTAAAGATCAGAGAAGTGTAGATGCCATTGGCTCCCCGTAATGTGATTCGGGATTGGATCGGCCCCTCCCCTGGCGCTGATGTTGATAAGACTCCAGAACGAAGTTGAGTCTTTCAATAGGGCTGCGGCCTTTAAATCCTGCCAATGAGTTTCATCCCACAGATGCTTCGCCTTCCTTATAGCTTTTAATAAGTTTTCCGGGCATCGACAATGGCTAGCTGTTCCTTAGATTTTATGGCTCGAGATAGAGTCTGTCTTTTTTCCCTACAGTCCTGTGAAAACCAAAGGTTTTCTGATTTTGGGGGGGGGGGGGGGCGCTTTTGATCCCCCTTTTCCTGCATCACGAAAAAATTCCCTACCCTTGCCACAGTCTGTTGATAAACTTCTAAGAAGTCTTTGGGAGAGAGAGCCTGTGAGAGACAGCCCATGGGCGTGTCCAAAGCTACAATGCCTTCTTCTACTAGCCTTTTAATTTTGCGCAGGTCCATCTCTCGTTTTACTACCCTAGGCCACTTGAGGCGCCTGTTACAGTTAGTCGGGGCGACCTCTCTTGCCCCAGGCCTCTGTTTATTTGAGGGCTCGATGGAGGTGGTTTTCAATTCACGTCTGAGTTGCATAGACAGCGGGCTGTGATCGCTCTCACACCGATGGACAACTTCCATATCGATAAGATCCGGCCAGAGCTCGGTGCCCAACAGGATGTAATCAATGCGCGAGGGGGCGCCAGTTCTCGTGAAAGTAGGGGCTCCCAGGCCATCTGAACAGGTTCGTCCATTTGTAGCCCTCAGGTTAAACTCCAGAGTTAAAGCGTTAAGTTGCACAGCTCTCTTAGACCATTTCTTTATTGGCGGAAGAGTGAGTTGGGGTATACCCTGTTTAGAATCAACGTCACCAATACCCAGGATGTCATCGCTGCTCAGGGGCTCAAAAGTACAATTGAAATCCCCGGCAACGATGACATCTGCCTTAGTAGTAATTACTGAGAGTTCGGACTCGAGAGCTGATACAGTGGGGCTTACTTGTGCACCAGGGGTCCCTCTAGCATAGATGTTAAATATTTCAAGGGGGGGGTTGATGGTCAGCCCCATTGACAGATATATGCAAGAGGTCATGAGATGTAGTTACATGCCTCTTGATTGCCCAGTTCAAACTGATATTAACCCAAATTAGAAGGCTCCCAGAGGGTCGTCCTCGTGTGGACCTAATTGCGGGGACAGAGAGGGTAATGAACCCTGATCTATGCAGGGGGACCAGGTTTCCTGGAAGAGGATGACATCGAACTTATCGATGAAATCAATACAGACAGGATCTGTAAGATTCCTCCTTAGCCCCGCAATGTTCCACGATAGAAACTTAATGACTCCCGGGGGAATAGACATTGAGGAAATCCCCATATCCCCCGCCATGCTATCTTGGCACCCCTTCTCAGCTGCCATAATATCGGCAGATTCACCCAAACCATTTAGAGACAAGTTGGGAGTAGGAGTGGTTTTCAGATCTAACCCCTTAGCAGTATAAGATGTAAGTGAATGTGAGGGGAGTCTTGTGTGAGGATTGGGTAGTCAGTCTACTTGTCTTAAACCAGAGTCCTCTCCCTCCCTCAGGTGAGTCCAAGCGGGAAACCTGCGAATCTGAATTGAGGAATGAGCAGGAGGTGATGACCTAGACTCGAGCAATAGTAAGTTTTCTGCTAAGGCAGGATCCCCAAATACAATCTCTACACAGTCAGTGCTAGTGTCCACCCGTGATAGCCTCCTTACCTTTGTGATGTCCTCTCTAATAATCGATCTGCACCCTCTGACATGTCTCAGCCAGTGTATAACTTTGTTATGTAAAGATACACTGTTTTCAGTGGCGCACCCTGATGGTAATTTCGGAGCGTGAGTCATGAAAACAGAGGGGTAAGCATGCGCAGGATGGGAGATGGCCAGGTAAACTGGGGTATGGAGTGTTAGATTATTATTACCCCGTCTAAGAGGTAGGAGCGAACTAGGGGGGCGCCTAGTAGGAGAATTTACATTTGGTGCACTTGCTGGCTCAGAGCATCTTGTCATATCTACATATGACTTGGTAGGGCCGTTTGTTCTGATATTATTATCCTCATGGTAAGCCCCCCCATATACAAGATCGACATTGGTTTTCGGGGGGATTAACTTGGGTGGAGCGGACTTCTTCCTAGAAGGGGCGACCCCAGAAGGTGGTAGGAGAACAAGGGGAGTCGGGGAAGAAACTTGGCTTATAGTAAGGCTCGCCACCCTCTTGTTAAGATCCGCCACCATCTCCTCTAATCTCTTAATTCTATCATAAAGCATCGGCCCTGCTAGGGGCACCAAGATCCACAATGGGCTTTGCAGCTGGACTAGTGGGATGAAATAGATCAGGGTCGAGGGGGGCGAACCTATTAGAGCATAAGGTAGATTGAGAGGGACAATCTGGAGTAACTAAGACCACTTCTGTGACATTCATAGTGCCCGTAGACAATACAGGAATGACTTCAGGATCAGGAATTGTTATAATGGGGGCGGGGGTGGGGATAGTACTTTGTTGCTTAGTCAGACGCTGGGTATGAAACATAGATGGAATTGTACTGTTGGAGTTTAAGGTAGTTTTAACTGTCTGACCCCCCACCTGCCCGCCAACTAGCGAATCCTCTCAATCATTGACAATCTCCTCTATTCTGGTCAAAACGCAATTCATGGCAGCATGAATACTTTTCTTAGGTTTTTTACCCTTTTTGCTACTGTCCATCGGACCTCCCTATGCGGCTTTCCTTTTACCCATGATGAGAACCCAACACCGAGCGGGATAGAAACAAACTGAATAGCAACACAAACAATGTTTACAGGAAACCTGCTCATGGTTACATGACAAAGTCACAGGCCCCCACAAAATGCGTAACAGTCCTTTTGATGGGACACAGTACCTTAGGTCTTAGTCAATTGAATAGCGTCGATATCCTTGTGTTAGGGGGGGTGGCACGGCCCGGCCTCCTTCGTCCTCTGATGGTCTCAGACGGCCCGCCCTTTGCCCGGGCTTAGCCCGGCGCGTCCCGCGCGTGTCCTCGCGGGATGAGGGACCGAGCTCTCCTTTAAGCGCCTCTTGGTGCGTGGCTGTGAGGCGTCCTGCCCCTAGGGATGATGGGGATTGTGGTCCGACGGAGCCAAGCCCGGCTGACCAAGTCCGGTAGTCAAGAAAGCCCCCGGTAGGTTCTGAGCTGCAAGTAAAAGGGGCGGAGCTAAGCCCGGCCCCGGGAGAGCAGTGACACCAAATTCTATCCGCCAGCAGGAAACAAACAGCACGCCAAGGGACTCTTCACCGAGCCCGCCTTTAAGCGCCTCCTGGCGCGTGGCTGTGAGGGGTCCTGCCCCTAGGGATGATGGGGATTGTGGTCCGGCGGAGCCAAGCCCGGCCGACCAAGTCCGGTAGTCAAGAAAGCCCCCGGTAGGTTCTGAGCTGCAAGTAAAAGGGGCGGAGCTAAGCCCGGCCCCGGGAGAGCAGGGACACCAAATTCTATCCGCCAGCAGTAAACAAACAGCACGCCCAGGTGTATTATCAAGTGTTGGGAAAGCCTTCCCGCCATGCCAGGCCCTGTTCAGTAGGCTGGACCATCTCATGCTGGGGAAACCCCACCAGACCAAGTTAGTGTGTGGGAAACCCTGCATCCCCTTCCTGCGCGCAGCCCACTGAGCCAGTCTGGTGACGAACGAGTGGCCGATCACCCACACTTGGAATCCTGGCAAAATAAACGGATGCCATTTGTACACAATTATTTTAATACTTTTCCATGTTTGCAAAAACATTACATGTTATGCTGTTCATCTTCACTGCACACATATATATATACATGACGCCAAATCTGTCACTGTAATTCACTGCACACATACATTTACAACTGCCCCTTGCCGCTGGGGGGAGGCGCATGACCCGCTTCCATTAACTGTCCCACTCAAGAACGAATGTAGCGCTTAAAGCAACGGGATTCCCAGCGTCCCACTTTCTTTATGCTTTCCTGCCCCATGCCCGCCTTAAACGCTGCAGTAGCCGCCCCAATCCTAAATGAGTGACTCGAATACTTCTTGCCAGGGCGGGAAAGCCCTGCACGCCCGAGGCAAGCACCCATGACCTTGTCCATTTGAAATTTAGAGAGAGGCACTTGATCCACATGTATCAGAATATAACCCGGGACCTTGGGGCAGATCGCCAAGTAATCTTTGACTCTAGCAACAGGGCAGTATCTGTGGTCGCCCAGTGGCATTAGCACTATGTCCCTCTCCTTCCCAGCTTGGTCAGTTTTAGACCTCCTGAGGTGGATCACCAGCCTATCTGACACACTTACATCATGGCTGCCTAATGCGTCTCCTGACTGGTCGTTTTTTGCACTAGCCACCAGTTCGCTAGTTCGTAATGCCCCAAAGAACGCGAGGCAGAACGCAGGTGCGAAGAGTCGAGCCTCAAAATGCGAAATGGTAACCTGTTCTACTACGTCCAGCATAGCCTGGAATGTGTGGAACTTGATGGGGGCCCTGGTATCGGGTACTCTGACTTCTTCCCTGGCCCACCCTTTTAAAGCTGCAGAGATCAAGAAAGACTTAGTGGGATCTTGTTCTCCTCTCAATTTGGCGTCCTGGGTTACAGCCGACAAATGACCCCGCACCCACGAGTGACTCTTCTCCTGCCTTTTTGCCCAGAGTACGAAGCCCTGCACCCGTTGCTCTAGGGGATGCGCAGCTTGGCCCAGTGTCAATGAAATGTTATGAAAAGTTGATAGCTGATTTCTGTATCTTTTCCTGGTCCCTGGTGCGAGAGAATGTTCTCCCATCGTTCTTAGTTCCTGTTCCATTGCAGAAGTCCCCATAGCTGCGCAGGGAAAGGGGTCATCGTCGCTTTCGCTCGTTGCCAGGCATCCCGGAAACGGAGCCACTGAAATCGAGCGAGAGCGTCAGCCCCTCAATGTGTCTTGCCCTAAACTCTACATTACAGCGCATGCAGGCCCTGATCAGCTCCCTTAACAGGCACAGAACCAGAGGGCATTTGGCTGTCTGCCCATTGATAGCTTGTACCACCTCCATGTTGTCAGACCAGAATACCACCCTCCTGGCTGACAACGCCTCTGGCCACAGATGGAGTGCGATGACGATGGTAAACAGTTCTAGTACCGTTATTTTAGCTGTTATGTTCTTTCTGCGCCAAGCATTGGGCCATTTTTGCGCGCACCATTCACAGTCCATTATAACGCCAAAACCCTCCCTGCCTGATGCATCCGTAAAGAGACAAATATCTGGGCTACCAGCCCAGGGGGATCTCCAGATGACTGTACCATTAAAACTCATCAGAAACTCGTGCCACATGAGAAGGTCCTCCTTTAAACCCCTCGTTAATCTCACCATGTGATGCTTTTTTCGCACATTGGCTGTGGCCCTTGCTAGTCTCCTTGCGAAGACTCTGCCCGCTGGGACTACCCTGGCTGCAAAATTCAGCTTCCCCAAGAGGCTCTGAATGACACCCAGGGGGGCTATGTCCTTGCCCAGGAGTGCCTGGATATCCAGCTCCAATGCCTGCACCTTCTCAGCAGGGAGCCTGGACACGCCCTTGACCGTGTCCATCTCGATGCCCAGGAAAGTGAGGACCTGCGCCGGACCCTCGGTTTTTCCCGGAGCCAAAGGAACCCCCAAGCGCCCTGACAGCTCCTGAAAATTATGCAGTGCTAAGCTGCAGTCCTGGGTCCCTGCTTTCTCTATGAAGAGGAAATCGTCCAGATAATGCGTGACTCCACCTGTGTTGTAAGACCAGATGAGTGCCCACTGTAAGAAACTGCTAAACGCCTCAAAGTAAGCGCAGGAAACTGCGCAACCCATCGGCATGCACTTGTCATATTAAAATTGACTCTGCCACTTAAAGCCCAGCAGATGGTGACTCTCTGGGTGTACTGAGAGCAGGCGGAAAGCTGACTCTATGTCAGCTTTGGCCAGCCATGCCCCCTTCCCTGCTCTCCTGACCATGTCCACAGCCATGTCAAATGAACAGTACGAAACGGAGCATGTTCCGTCCTCAAGCCAGTGATTCACTGAATTGCCTTCTGGGTAAGACAGGTGATGTATGAGGCAGAAAGACCCGGGTTGTTTTTTGGGGACCGCCCCCAGGGGAGACACCAGGAAATTATCCAGGGGGGGGGGAATAAATGGCCCTGCCACCCACCCCAAAGCCTTCTCCTTCATGATATTTTTGTGCACCACATGCGGAAGTTCCGTGGCTGACTTCAGGTTTTCTGCGTCCCAGCCAACTAGGGGTCCCTGTTATGGAATCCTGAAACCATCTATGAAACCCTTAGCCAAAATCTTGCTGTCCTTTGTGTGGGGGTACGCCCTGAGCAAGGGATGAGGGTGTCAATGCAAATTGGTGAGGGTTCCTTTACTGCGGAAACCTTAAAATGAGTAATGGCAGACGCTGGGGGGGGGACCTGGGCCATCGGATATGAGAGGGACTGGAGGCAGTAGGGTGGGAAGGGAGGGGACTGCTCTGTCTTTCTTGCTACTTGTCTGGCTTACTGGCAGCTGGCTTGTTGTTGCAGGACACTGCCGGATGACCGGCACCACACTTGCTGCAAATGTGTCCAAACTTGCAGGCCTTTCCCCATGAGCAAGACCCTGCGTTGTACAATCTGCAAGAGGTTGCTTTCCCCCCCTTCCCTGATGGCCGCCCCCCCTGGCCTCCACGAAAGGACTGTTTGGAAGGACATTTTGCCACTTGCTTCTGACCCGTGCAATTTACCTCCCCTTCTTATTCTTTGAGGTCCCCTTGATGTCCGCCGTAAATTTCCCCATGTGCTCCACCCAGAGCTAGATTTCTTTTTGGTCCCAGCTCAGGTCTGGACACATCGCCATCCTCTTGCGGAATTCGCGATCGTAGTTATACCACCCGATCCCCCCTGTTTTTTCAGCCTCATCATGGATTACGCGAGAATACTGCCACATTGCGGGTGCCTGTTCTGGGAATTTCTCAGACACCACTGCTGCCAATATCGCGAAGGCATCACCCCAGTTCTTAATTGTCTTTTCTGGCCAAGTCTGAAATTTCACCTTTTTATCTTCGTCCTTCCCCCCCATTTTCCTAGTATCTTGACCCTCTACCCCGTGCATCAGAAGGGTAAAGATGTCTACAAATTCCCTTCTCCAGATCTCTTCCTTAGCCACCAACGGTACTTCCCAAGCCAGAGAGCAGCGTCCCGATTTCAGCAGTGCTACTGTGACTAGCGGCAGAGCTGTCACTGTGTCTATCTTGTCTGCCACTGCCGGTACTGCGGGCTTGGGAGCGTCTGAGGGTTTTCCCGATGGCGGGGCAGCTTTGTCTGTCAGACTGGGGATGGGGGAGGGAGGGACTGTGAGATGGGTGTAGCCGTTGGAGGTGCGCTCATTGTTGCATTGCCGCTCGCGGCTGCGGTCTCCCTATTGTTGCGCTCTATTTCCGTTTGCGCAGCGTAACCTTGTTGTGACCCTGCTGTCACTACGGCGGCTGCTGAGCCTGGTACTTCCTGAGCACCTGCGTGTCCAGCAACTTCTCCCCACACTCGCACAATAGATGGTGTACTCTCCCCCCTCGGACCCTCGGCCACTGGCGTGGGTGTCTGTACTGTATTCACAAAACGTAATTTAAAGTCGTCCAAGATGCTCAACATAGAGTCCATCATATTACCGAATGTATCAGAGTTTGTGTTGTTGACTGTGATCGGAGGTGGCGGGCCGGCCGGGATGACCGCTGGCACTGCTGCACGTGTGGGGTAAATCACCCTGACTCTCTAGACAGGCGGCTCTGCTGGAAAATCCTTGTTCGTCGGCCGGCGGGCACGCTTCGACCTCCCGGGTGCTGCCTCAACTGGCATTGCTGTAGCCGCAGCAGGTACACCCTCAACTACACCAGAGTCTGCTTGTTCTCGGGTGTCAAGCATCTCTTTGGCCCAGGAGACTCCTCTGGCCTTGGCCATTTCCCAAAAGTCTGCCCAGATAGCTTCCTGCGACGTGCCGGGCTGCGGCTCTTCCACTGTGGTGGTTTGGGAAAACAGGAGGGGAGGGGATCCCTGGCTATCCATGCCTCTGCTTCGTAGTGACGAAAACTCTACTCGGGTAGCTCTGAGCCATCCACCGGAGCCTTGACTATTACCATTTAAACGGACCATGTCGCCCCCTATCGTGCGAGTGCCTCAAAGTGCCTCACGAGAGCTCGCACCCCCCCCCATGGCAGCCGTGCCACGGCCCCTGTGCAACACGGGACTGTCCCAGGGATGGGGCAGGAGGGGTGGCAATGATGCACTCACCGTGCTAATGGCGCGTGGGAGCACAAGAGGCACGAACGACCAGGCCTGGGGACGACGATGGGACGACACACGACCAACGGCGTTAAGGGCTGCAAAGAGGATCCAAAATGGAGGGTAGCGGCCTAAATACCCCTCCCCATCCCCTGGCGCACCGAACATGACGTGTCTGGCGCGCCCTGTAAGGTGACTCCTTCTGGAGTCCCGCAGGAGAGTGGGGTGGGCTGGGGGAGAGCCCAAATGCAACTAAGGGTGGCCGCCCGCGGGGGCCGAGGGCAGCCGCAGAGCCTGGTGATGGACAAGCAGATGGGACACCGGGAGCAGCTTGCAAGTTAGGTTTTTTGTTCCCTCTAAAAAGATCGGCACAACCATGATGACCTCTCTCTGACTGAGCTCTGTGACCCTGAGGTGAAGACCTGAGGACAGGCACGGTTGGGAGGCCAAGACAAAACAACTGCCCACTGGCGCAACGGAGTGAGTGTTTGGCTTTTTAGAGTTGTAGGCCCTTGGAGGATGACTGTTGCCTGGCAGACTCGGCCCTAACGAGCCTCAGCGCGAAGTACGACTTGGTGAAGGGGAGGGAGGCCGTGTTATTATAAATGCTTTGGTTTATAAGAACAGCCTGCCTTTCTTATTTCGGCCGTCGAAGTCCGGTATAGGGACATACCATGGCAGTGGGAGAAACCCGCGGCTTGCCACCACCAGTAGGTGTAAACACAGAGGAGGCAACACCTGCAACTTGAGCTAAGAGAGGCCGGTACCAGCTGCCACGCTACAGAAAAGGCACGCGTGACGCCATGTGCTCTGCAGAGACAGACATGGGGTGAACAACACTACAAGACACGGCATAGTATGTGCACTGTCGAAAGAGAAAAACGCAGGCTGTGCACAAGGCAAAACAGAGGTGCGAGAGAAGAAAAACAAGCATTGGTATAGCCAATAGTTCTCGCTTTTGGGACCTTATAAGTATTTAGTTATGCAGCACAATATCCTTAGTGCAACAACATCAACTGTTGCATGGCTACACACTTGTAAGGTCCCAAAAGCGAGACCTATTGGCTATGCCAATGCTTGTTTTAAAAGGGTCATAGATAGGCTATTAAATTCATGGCCTAATGCCATCCTAGCCTATGCTACTATACAATTGCTTTGCTATAATACTGTGGGACTCCCGCTTCGATGAAGGGGATGATTCAAGCATGTGAATCTATGAAAGATCCAGTACTGGAGAACGATGTTAGCAACATAGATATTTTTGTAAACGATACTAAAATATTTTTTACTTTGATATTACTTACCTTCGAAAATCAATACTTTTGCCAATGATATGCCTGCATCACAATATTAAAAACTCGATATTTATGCATCTCGGTATTTTTTACTCAATATTTTGTCCGAACACTGTGGTTCAGTGCTTGTGTGTTATGGCAATGTTGCGTTTATTTTTCATGCGCTTTGATTTCCTGATGAAATGATACCTTTGCTCATACCTCAGTAAGACTGCAGCTTCAGTAATTTAATATGCAAAAATAATGAAGAAAAACCCTACATTTTTTGGCTGTTAGTTAGAAGACTTTCCTATTTTACTAAAGATGCTGTTTGATTCTTTCCCGCTTTTACTGCCCATTTCGGATTTGGATTAATTTCTGACTTTTACATACTCTGTATAACTCTGCATTTGACAGCGTTCATGGTACCGACCCTCTAACGCTTTTTTTTTTAATTCGGTAATTAAACCCCTTTAAATTCTCATTGATCTAGAACTCAGTTATAGGTTTGTCCCATTAAATAATAAATTATATTTCTGAAGTGTGATGCTTTAGAGATATAACGCCGTCTCTGATAAAGTGAAATGTGTGAAATCTGACTGAGGTCTGTCCATTTTGGGGTTCCATTTCGCTCCCATGCAAACTTTCATAATACTTGATGTAACCTTCTTGCAAAATGGCAATCATAGAAGTGCGCCATACCTTTCATGTTGCTTGAATATTCCCCCAGTATTTAGATGACTTGAAGGCAGCTCCATTTTCTTCCAGGCCAGCTTTGGTTGTACTGTTCAGCGGATGTGGATGCTTTGGTGGAGGCGTCTGCATGTGCTGAAGATACGGATGCGGAGGTGCAGAACTTAGCAGAATGTAAATGGGAAGTAGCATGTGCCGCAAAAAGCTTGGAGGATGCTGATGACTGTTTTAGAGTCTGGGCCACATAAGAGGGTGCGATGGAAAACTTGCAGTGGGCATAAGAATCTGCAGAAGGTGACGCATGCGTATTCAGGGGCATCAAGGAAGGAGACATGCTGTTGGAAAATGGACGCACAGTGGCGAGGGCTGCTGATACAGCCTGCATCTCAGACATGACAGGATTAAACATTGCTGTAGAAAGTGCAGGTTCTTCTGAAACACAGTAGGGATGCATATTTGTAGGAGTTCCTTCTTTATCCAGCGATAGAGGGTTCAGACCCACAGCAGTCCCTAACTTGTCACGGTCAGGCAGGAATCTCTCCCCTGTGATGGAGACTGTGAGAAAGCAGGCGGCAGGGGTGTGCTTTCGCGCTGTGTATCTGAGGTTTCCAATGCCACACTGCTCCGAAGAGTGGGTTCGGGGTACTGCTCATGAACGGTGTTGCAACATGAGGCATTTGTACTGGGCTCCGTTATTTTATCTTACTGCTAACGCTGTACATTTTATACTTTGCATTCTGTCTAACGATTGTAGCAGTTCACATCTCTTGCATGAGAAATAAGACTGTTCAATAAACCCTTTTTATTGAATCGCCCGTCTCACTATTTCTGTGCAACTCTGTAGAAGCAAAGTATGCACGATTGACTGAGTGAATTAGTTATCTATTGTTTCCACGACTCTGAAGATAATTGTTCCGATTCTTGGGGAAACAAAGTTGTCATGTTTATGCGGCTGTCAGAGACTAATCCCTTCTTGTTTATTCGAGAAAGTTTCTAGTGACCTCTGAGTTAGCTGGCACTCACAATTAAGTTTAATATACTCGATAGAGACATACTGACCTCAGTCCTATGTCAAAACTATAGTGTATGTTATTCTAATGCGCAGAGCCTATTAGTGATATAGGAACTACACTACATGGCACCCAACGGTTTGGTAAGGCACTCATTTAACGCTAGATACTGAAGTAACTCAGTCGTGCTTTTCTCAGAGACCCTCTACTCATAATACTCCATAAGACGTCTAGAGTGGGTAGGGACAATATCCGCCATAGCTGAGTAGGACGAACAATCCTATGTATTAGCTTTTTAGTTTGTTCAACGTTGAAGGATACAGTGTTCCAAAATATTGTGCACCTTATCTTTGTTCCCTTGAATCTTGCTCTGCAACTTTCATTAAAATGGCTGACAAGGATAACACCTCAACTGGAGCTGCAGGCGAAAACGCCGTACCAGCTTTTAACTTAACAGGTTTCCAGGAAATCGATGCGAATGCTATAATCATTCCTCCAAATTTAAAGAAAGCCATCACTATAAAACTTATAAAACATGGCCTAACATCAAGAGGTGGTAGGGCAGTTTTTGTGATAGAGGCACATGAATCTCACCAGACAGGGGTATTCTATTCATGGATAGTATTCCTAGAAGCAAATCCAGTGACAAACTTGTTTCACTCCTACAAAGAAGATGATCCACCTGAAGAATATATTCCTTTCGAGGATATTGAAATTCCACACACATACCAGGAGCATGAGCTCTGGTTTAAAGGCTCCCTAAAACATCTAAAAAGTGTCCAACGTAGTCTAAATAACTTGCCAAGAGGTTCTCTAGGGGGTATCACTCCATATGAGGTCCTTTTTTGGACAAGAATGTTGGTCCCGGACCTTGATTGCCAGACATCAGTGGTGGAACCAAAGACATTTGATATCAAAGATCGTTTGGCTGTTTTACAGGACTTAAATGAACTAAGAACTAAACAAAGCAACGTGTTCCCGAAGCCAACCTCCACAGGGGAAAAACCAACCATCCCAGCAAGGCCTGGTGATCTAGTCAGAGAAAAAATCGCGGACAAGAAGGAATTTGGGCCTTCTTACAGACAACCAGTACCTGTCCTAGCAATCCACTGATCAAGAAGTGTTTTACTGCCGCCCCTTGCTGGTAAAAAGGAGAACAGGTTCGTGAACATCGACCTGATCAAACCACACTATGTGGCCGATACTAAGCAGTAGGCCAAGTGGACTCCGCCAATGTAGCAGATGCACTCCTCTAGCTACAATCCAAGAGGTTCAAACTGAGAGACTCATCACCATTGAAGAATCTACAGTGAGAAAAGAAGGACTAAGCAACAATGCTATGGAACTCGTTCCTCTTGAGACCCAAATAACAGTTCGTCCTGAAGCACCTGTCTACAATGAAGTAACAAGTGATCAAGTGGTTCCAGCGATTACAACAAATCCGGATGCAATCCCAACCATTGACAGAACTCCCTCTGGCAGGGCCGGACTGGGAATCAAAACCGTCCCTGGCAAAGTGCTCGGCTGGCCCCCGGGGCTTGGGGGGTGCAGCCGAGCTCTTTGCCAGGGCCAGTTTTCGGCCGATTTTGTTACAGGGGCCGATTTTGCAGCTATGCTGCAAAAACGTCCCTGTAACAAAAACGGCCCCCAGGGGCCCAAAACCGGCCCCCACCCGTGCGGCGCACCGGGGGATTGCCCGGTGCCCGCTACGGCCAGTCCGGGCCTGCCCTCTGGCTATTTCATTAACTTTGATACGTTTTCTGAGGATCCCAGCGAACCCGAAACGACGCCAGCAAAAAGAACTTTCAAAGAACAAGCAACTGCCTTTTTTTATCACCTGAAAAAGACTTATCTGGTTTCACCATGGAATGAACTATGGATTGTGCTGGGAATATTTTTTCTTCTACTTTGGTTGACTCTGGGCATGCTGATACATGGAAGATATGTAAAAATGGACACAGCAAGTAAGAACGTCAACTTACTCCTCAAGCCACACAACTCATCCCATCGTGAACAAAGAGACTTGTCATCAGTGAACATCACAGCCGTTCCTATTCCTGGTGGTATAGCTTGGGACAGAACTGAATATGACATTTTTGGCCCGTCGGAGCTGTTGAAGATTTCACACTTATTCAAGATTTCAAAACGTGACTTTGTTTCATCTAGTACCTTTTCTGATGATTGGGACTTCGAGACTGTTAATAGCATGATGTCTGATTTAGAAATGTCTGCAGTATTCACAAATCATGAATATTTAGAAGGTTCATCAGACTATGAACAAATGTATTGTTATAACCATTATGGTCATCATTTCTTGCACAAATCTGCAAATCCTAGAAATGTATTAATGTATGACCAATGGGAACATTGTCCTACGCCACCAAAGGGTAGCTCAAATCCATTTGCTATGAAATTTCCGTACTTTTCAGGGTTCAATGTATCAAATGCTGAATCATTTTACTTTAAATATGTTAACAAAACCGGAATGGAAAGTATGTTGACCAATACAAAACAGATTTATTCTGCAGTCTTTTTTGCCCAACTGTCTAGACAGGGTTTCGACTTTTGGAAAGACAATATTGAGACAAAATCTGTCTGGGGTACAAAAGATTGGCAAGTGCAGGGGTAGAAGCTTTGTTTAGAGCCTGTATCATCCCTGAGCAAATTATGTTTTTGAATGACACTGTCCAACAAACATCCTGCCTTGGGTTAGCCAAGATCAAAGACATGAACAACCCGTCCATACCTACACCTACACCTGATAGTAAAGACACTTCAGAGGGGGAGGTCGACGTACATACTATTTTACTATTTTGCATCACAACAGAACAGATCCAGATTGGAAAAAATAGTTAATCTGGCCCACAGACACAAACAACTGTCAAGATACATTCATGAACAAAACACAGGGTTTCACTATCAATAGGCCAGACCCAAGATATGTTCAAAGACAGCATCCTGGAATAGTAACAACATACAGTGTAGGGAAGCCTTGCCTTGATTGGCTACAAAGATCTACACTTAAGGATGTAAAGCAACACTTATCTTTACTTAAAGATGACGCAGACCTTAGGGAATTCTTGCTAGGACCAAGAAAACCACGTCATAAACGTTTTATATATGCCGGTATATATGCTGCTTATAATGAAATTTGGAAGATTATGCAAGCAGAGACTGCAGAACGAATACGAGAAATTGATCGTATTAGTTTAGAGAATTCTCTCTCTGTAGTTGACAATGGGTAAACGACTCTGTCGTTCAGGATATATTCTTTGGGCAGCATAGTGTCTTCTGCCATAGACATCATGGAACAAGACTTGGTCATGTTGCAACATGGTCAGTCTCAATTACGTTCTATCATGCGATTAGGCTGGACGTTACAAAATCTTTTGTTCAGGCTATGTGCCTTGGCGTTTAATCAATACCACGTCACTGTTTTCAGAATTCAATCTCACTGATAAACAGATCAAATTGGCACAAAGGGGAGCAGACTATACGGTGCTGAGCATTGAAAAACTGTAAAGATTGCCGTTCACGGTAGCAGAAAAACCAGCTACTGAATGGATAATACATGGAACAATCACTCTGCCGGCTACAATTTTCCATTTTCAGTATTGCCTAAAACACATACCAGCAGGCACATATGAAAGGTTGGGTAAAGAATACATCAAGACATCCTGGGATTTACCATACACACACAGATGTTGGAGTGGGGGTCATGAAGTGTTTCTTAGCGGTACAAACTGTAAAAACGCACTAAGCGGTTCTCTCCTTTGTCAGGGTATTAATTTACACGGGGCCTGCGATGGTTCTTCTAACAACTTGTCCCGTCACCTGCAAGGTTCACCAGCTGCAGTGATTGATCCAATTTTTGGACAACTTTCAAATGGAAGTTACCTCATGTTGAATGATCACAGTTGCTGTGGCATTTTGCCAGGTTTTGCATATCTAGTAACTGTGTCATCCAGGGTCACTTGCTGTATGCAAGTATTGTTTCCGAAAACCAAGACAGCCAGGGAGTCGCCTTTATGGCCTTCACTGAACATCTCTTCTATACAAATTGATACTCTAAGCAGAATGAAAGCCATTCTTTTGCAAAAAACTGTGCCACTGACCTCGGCCAAAGAAATCTATAATCTACAAGTTGCAAGGACTTCTGCCGAGATACATGCCCTTTTGAATATAAATTGCCCCGTACATTTCTCAGAAATGTTAGGTCGTATCTTAAACATGTTTATACAAGCGGTATTGTACATGTATTTAAGACCGTATTTTCCGGACTGTTAGCACTTTTACAGGCAGTTCTAGGAATCATTCCAAACTTCGTGCACTCTGTGTTTGGCGGACTGCCCCTACTTTTCGGACTCGTTGCAGGGATACTATTTGTAGGAGAGTAGGATCTGCTTCACATGGGTACCCTCACTTTTTGCTGGTGTTTCGCTGTTTTTCGACTTTAGTCTGGCTGTGGCCCTGCTTCCTCTCTAAAATGGTTTGCATGTACATTAGGTACATATCTAATTGGATTCTGGAGTGCCTTATAAGCACCTAGTATATGGTATACTATGTACCTAGGGCATAGGTACTTCAGAGGCCTACCAGGGGCTGAAGCATGTATTATGCCACCCCTGGGAAGCACTCCAAAATGGCACCACAGGTCTGCTACTGCAGCCTGGGTAAGGGTGTGCTTGCACCCCTTACAGTGGAATAGGCTACCTATATCCACATATATATACAGACACATATAAACCTATAAGTCACTCCTATGGCAGGCCTTGACAATCCTGAAGGCAGAGTGCTTGGTTTTGTGTGAGAGGGTGCCCAAGCATGAGCTGAGCCCCTCTGCAGCTTTCGGAAATCCTTCCTTATGGCTGTTCTGTAATATATATGTAATAAATATATATATACGATCCCCAGGCATCCTTGGTTACCAGCCCGGGTTTCCAGCTCAGGACCCTATCACGATCTCCTGCTACTTCCTTATGCTCCCGCATTGGCTGCAGTCCTTGCGTCCCTAGTTACTGTCCCACCCCCTTCCTCACTGTCCAATCCGTGCCCGTCCCCATGACGCTGATACTTCCTTTATGTAGAAGGCAACTCGGCTTCTCATTTCAGGCTTCGGTTGAGTTCCGCACACGTCCGTGGCGGCTTGGTGTACCTTCGTGAAATATTGGACCACGACTCCCCTGACCTGCTAAATCAGTAAGTCCACGCACCCCTTCCCCTTTTCTCCCTTCCTCCCCCCACTCCCCTTTTCCGTGTCCTTCTGAATACTCGGGCCTCGATTCGATCATAATCCTTGATTCATTTTTATTCACATTCACAGAAAATACTGAAGCGCTTCTCTGCGCTCCCTCCCCGGTTCCGCAGCTCCGCTCCTGTTAGCGGTAAGTGGACAATGCGTGATTAGTGCTCCCCTTTTTACTCCTTTTCCCACCTCCCCCGCTTATTTTACCCTCTTGTTCCCCAGAGACGCTTAATTCACTCCAGTCCCCTCCGAAGTCTTACCTGGACACTTCGTGATCTACTCATCTGTCCACCCGGAACCCTCCATGACAGAGTCCCCCTTCCCCGGGCCTCAGGTAGGCTCGAGCCGATGCTTCCCCTGTTTCCCCTTTCCTTTCTCGATGTCCTGTCCACCTCCGCTCTGATACTGACTTTTATTTTATGCAGCACTCCCTGAAATTTGCGACCCTGGTCCTGAGGATGATCCTAATTTAAAAAGGATCGAAACGTCGTCGACCTGTGCCCATCAGCTCTAAATCCTTTTGGCGCTCTTTGATCTTTTGGTTCTTTCAGAATTTTTTTTTTGAAAACTATCAGATGAACAATTGAATAATTTGTTGTTTGGAACCTTTATCTTGTACATATTCTGTATATACTGTGTTGCGCCCCTTGCTATAGTTTTCTTCACGTTGTCACTTGCGCCGTCACACCAATGTCACGAGCACATTGTACACCTTTTCCTTTAGGGTTGTTTTGGTATTTAGACCAAACAGTGCTGTTACAATTTGTTGACTCTTTCATTAATCTTCTCTAAATATATGACGCCTATGGGCGCATTAATCAAAGTATTTGCAGCCTCTTTTTCTCTCTGTGTGTTAGTAATGTCTTGTACATATGATTGCAAATAATCCAATAATTCCTGCTGAGATATTGTTGCAATTACATTGTTATTACCCTGATCTCAGTTTGGTCTACGGGTTACACTCCTGTGGTTTTTCTATACTGTGAGCAGCGGCTTCGCTGTGAGAGTAGGCCTTAGGGCTCTTTATCTCCAACTAATTGATTTAGTTTTTCTGTCAGCATTTTTTCTGATTGAAAATGTCTAGAGAGGCTCCCATTTACACAGAAGATTATATCCAACGTATCTTGAGCGGTCCCTCCCTCCTCACCAACTCGGCATCCACCACCTCCACCACCACCAATTCCTCCAAGATCCTACTTGACAGACTTGAGAAACTAAAGAAGAAACAAATCCGTACTACCTCCCATGCTCGAATGCTCACCGAATATCTCAAGTCAGGGATTATTCCGTTGGGCTTACAAATTCGCAACGTTCCAGCTATATTCACCCAAGATCCAAAATTCCGTACTGGGTTTAGTCACCTGGCCACCACCTGTTCCCGCCACTGGATGGTGTTAGGAATCGATACGGCTTTAGAACACAGCCAAAAGGAATTAGAAGAAATCGCCGAAATTGAGAAGCTTATCTTGGAAGACAACTCCATCCCTGAAGCCAAGAACCTTTTGGACAAAATCAACTCAACCATTGTTACTTTCAACACATTTGAATTGAACAAGAAAATTACTAAAATACAAAAGGACATAAAATATTACAATATAGAAAAAACCTACCCTTACCTCAAGGAAGAGTTTTACAACACCCCTTATAATCTGCCAAGAACACGCAACTGGGGTAGGTTTAGGAACAACCAACATATCACCTTCTCGGATTCCTCTAACACCTCAATTGAAGAAGTTGACTCAAACGAGGAACCCAGCACGTCTAGAAACACCAACAGGCCTGCACTTCTTTTACCTCCTGGTTTTTTAGAACAAGGCCGCGGACGTGGCCAGAATCGTCGACGGGCACGCAATCACTACCAAAACCAATACTCCGGAGAGAGGCAAACCAGAAACAAATTCTACCGCTGGGGCCCCCAGCAATAATTACTCCTGAGATGCCTGTGAATGCCCCCATCATGGACTTGGATTCCATTGCTCCTGCCTCTAACACTAATTTGGACTTGATCCCCATCTTCAACCTTTCCAAATACAATCTCTCCGAAAAGGAGACTAAACTAATCAGTAGAGGCTTAAGCTTTGTACCCACGGAACGAAGTAACTTCTTTGAACTTCATACACACCTACTACAGTTCTTCCGACGAATCAGGTTACGCCAATTCTTTGCAGACAAACCTGGACCGATTCGTTCGAACACTATCCTCTTCCATCCCCCTTCCACTTTTAATCCACCCTCACACACTATGCCTCCAGAACTTTTGTCCTTTGAGAGAATAGTACTTCATGAAGTTGCAAATGTACAGAAAGCCTTTGAGTTTGTTCCTTACAACCTCCCACTGGTCGAAAAACAGGCCTTAATCAGCCTCAAGAAAAGAGCAGATTTGACTATCAAGCCAGCGGATAAAGGTGGAGGCATTGTTGTCATGGACAATGAAAAATATGACTTGGAGATCAGAAGGCAACTGACCAATTCTGCTCATTATCGTAAACTCACTCATGATCCCCTCCCGGATCTCAAAATCAAAATCAACCACATTACCAAACAAGCACAGACCCAAAACATCATTTCTTCCAAAGAATTTACTTTCCTCAACAATGCTCATCCACGCACACCAGTGATTTATGTTTTACCGAAGATCCACAAGGACACCCAGAACCCCCCTGGCAGACCTATTGTTTCCGGTTGTGGTTCCATTCTGGAACCCCTGGGTAAATATATAGATGCCGTCATTAAGGAATTTGTTCCTCTCACAGACACCTACATACGAGACAGCATGGACCTGATCAGAACCATTGAAGACAGACCTTTTGATCCAGAAACCGAACTGATGGCGGGTCTCGACATCGAATCTCTTTACACGAATATCCCACATGATGAGGGTCTTCTAGCCATCTATGAACTATTGGAAAACAGACCAAGACCAACCCGTATTCCCACAGAATTCATCATGAGCCTCTTACGTATTGCCTTAGAGAACAACTATTTTTTGTATCGGGATGATTTTTACCTTCAGATCAAAGGTGTCTCAATGGGAGCTTGTTTTGCCCCAAACTTTGCCATCTTGTTTGTTCATAAACTAGAAACATGTCTCATACTCAGTCCCAACGATCCATTCAGACCTCAAATTTCCTTATGGCGACAATATATAGATGATGTCCTTTTATTTTGGAATGGTGATGCCGACACTCTAACATCTTTTGTGAAATGGCTGAACAACTCCCAACCACATTTGAAGTTCACTTTTGAATACAAAAACAATGACCTTCCTTTCCTAGACCTTAACATACATGCAGAAGAAGGAGTAATAGGAACATCACTCTATCGCAAACCTACAGAGAGGAACACCCGATTACACTACTCTAGCTACCATCCGCGTGGACTCAAAGATGGCCTACCCTATGGCCAATTCCTCCGCATCCGGAGGAATTGCAGTTGGCGCAAGGACTATTTCAGGGAATCCGATGTCTTACTTAAAAAACTTATAGACAGAGGTTATCCTCGCAGATTGACCTCACGCGCTCGCAAAAGAGCTTGGTACTGCCATCGGGACATTCTACTCACACCACAGCCCAAAAAGACAAACTCCCGCATTCCCTTTGTTTCAAAATTCAGCCCCAGTAGCAACCAAGTTAAGAAGATTATTTCAAAAAATTGGACACTTCTGAGAACTAATAAATCCTTCCAAGAGCCACCTCTTTTTTCATTCAAACGAGGAAATAATCTATCTAACCATTTGGTTCATGCCATCACCTGGCCCATCAAACCTGCTCACTCCAATACCATCACTACCACATGGGGACTACCGCCCGTACTAGGTCACTACAAATGCCAGTCATGCAGTGTCTGCGATCTCACCATCAACACAAAGGAGTTCAAATTTGATAATCAAACACACTCCCTAAACACGCTGACCAATTGTCGGTCACAAAATGTGATATACGCCATTGAATGCCCGTGTCATCTTCTCTACATCGGACAGACAACTCAAATGGTTAAGCAAAGGATTATCCAGCATAAAAGCAGAATATACTGCAAGATCATTACAGCCCCCCTGGTATCACACTATCTGGAGAAAAACCATGATGTACTTGACATTAAGTGGCAGGTTATTGATCAACCGCGGCTCCCACCCAGAGGTGGTAATCTACAACTACTCTTGAACAAATGCGAATGTAAATGGATTACACGTTGTAACTCTGTGAACCAAGGGTTGAACACCATCGATGAGTGGAACAGCACGATTTATCTTCCACCATGATCATCCAGTTGCTCCACCCCCCAACCCCCCCCCCCACCTTTTTCCAGAATCCAATATGGTCATACTTAACATTCCCTGACCAGGCACCTTAACATGAAGATTACCATCTTTCCCTGTTTACCTTTCCTCTGATTCTATGTAAAGCACACCTTTTTCGAAATGTATATATTGCCTTTAAAGTCATTGTTTTAACATATATTGTGCCCCACTGGTTCTCCACCGATGCACAACATTGACCAGGCACCTTAACATGAAGATTACCATCTTTCCCTGTTTACCTTTCCTCTGATTCTATGTAAGGCACACCCTTTTTGAAATGTATGTATTGCCTTTAAATTCAGTGTTTTAACATATATTGTGCCCCACTGGTTCTCCACCAATGCACAATATTGATTGTGCCTTCTGACTCAATTTTTTACCCTACCCTCATAGGTATATTTAATTGCTTTTCAGGATAACCACCGGGGCGCATTGACCCTGCTTTACCTGACCTCGCTCGTAAGCTTAACTATTTTACACTCTGACCAGATTTCTCTCTGGGGCCACAGAACTCTTCTCTTTCCCTTGATTATACGATCCCCAGGCGTCCTTGGTTACCAGCCCGGGTTTCCAGCTCAGGACCCTATCACGATCTCCTGCTACTTCCTTATGCTCCCGCATTGGCTGCAGTCCTTGCGTCCCTAGTTACTGTCCCACCCCCTTCCTCACTGTCCAATCCGTGCCCGTCGCCATGGCGCTGATACTTCCTTTATGTAGAAGGCGACTCGGCTTCTCATTTCAGGCTTCGTTTGAGTTCCGCACACGTCCGTGGCGGCTTGGTGTACCTTCGTGAAATATTGGACCACGACTCCCCTGACCTGCTAAATCAGTAAGTCCACGCACCCCTTCCCCTTTTCTCCCTTCCTCCCCCCACTCCCCTTTTCCGTGTCCTTCTGAATACTCGGGCCTCGATTCGATCATAATCCTTGATTCATTTTTATTCACATTCACAGAAAATACTGAAGCGCTTCTCTGCGCTCCCTCCCCGGTTCCGCAGCTCCGCTCCTGTTAGCGGTAAGTGGACAATGCGTGATTAGTGCTCCCCTTTTTACTCCTTTTCCCACCTCCCCCGCTTATTTTACCCTCTTGTTCCCCAGAGACGCTTAATTCACTCCAGTCCCCTCCGAAGTCTTACCTGGACACTTCGTGATCTACTCATCTGTCCACCCGGAACCCTCCATGACAGAGTCCCCCTTCCCCGGGCCTCAGGTAGGCTCGAGCCGATGCTTCCCCTGTTTCCCCTTTCCTTTCTCGATGTCCTGTCCACCTCCGCTCTGATACTGACTTTTATTTTATGCAGCACTCCCTGAAATTTGCGACCCTGGTCCTGAGGATGATCCTAATTTAAAAAGGATCGAAACGTCGTCGACCTGTGCCCATCAGCTCTAAATCCTTTTGGCGCTCTTTGATCTTTTGGGTCTTTCAGAATTTTTTTGGGGAAAACTATCAGATGAACAATTGAATAATTTGTTGTTTGGAACCTTTATCTTGTACATATTCTGTATATACTGTGTTGCGCCCCTTGCTATGGTTTTCTTCACGTTGTCACTTGCGCCGTCACACCAATGTCACAAGCACATTGTACACCTTTTCCTTTAGGATTGTTTTGGTATTTAGACCAAACAGTGCTGTTACAATTTGTTGACTCTTTCATTAATCTTCTCTAAATATATGACGCCTATGGGCGCATTAATCAAAGTATTTGCAGCCTCTTTTTCTCTCTGTGTGTTAGTAATGTCTTGTACATACGATTGCAAATAATCCAATAATTCCTGCTGAGATATTGTTGCAATTACATTGTTATTACCCTGATCTCAGTTTGGTCTACGGGTTACACTCCTGTGGTTTTTCTGTTCTGTAATACAGCCATACCATATACTCTTAAGTGCATTATAACCTCGCGGTATATGCTAACTTTGGAATGGCTGCATCAAAACATGTTGTGTTTGGTGTCAAACGCTTTGGAATACTACCCCCCACCCGCCAGTTCTGGCGGAGGGGGTAGCATTCCACCCTTCTAGAGGGAGAGACATGTTCACACTGGTCTAACACGGAAGGACTTTCCTGAGCCCTGGCATCACAAAATGGATGCCTATGCCACAGACACGGGTCTGGCCTCCTGTTGCTGACCGAAACTCAGGCAGGGGAGGCCTGGACAATAGGTTTCCTGTTGAAGGGAGGTGTAATCACCTCCCCAGACAGGCAGATGTGTATTGGGGCTAGGCGGGAGCACTCTCTGGTTCTTTGAAGTCCTGCACTGGGGGCACACTTGGTGTCCCTGTGCATAGTCCAGTTAAAACCGGTTGCAGGGGCTACCTGCCCCTGCTCTGGCACGAAACTGGACAAAGGAAATGGGTGTAACCACCCCTCTTTCCAAGCCCACCCATAAGTGGGGCCTTAGAGTTAGTCCATCCCCTATACTTAGTATAAGTATAGGAATCCAGTCCCTAGGACTCTAGATTACCCTGGACGAAACTCTGAAACATATATCCTGGACCTTCGACATTCTATCCTGACTAGAAGACTGAAGAAATCTCCCTTAGGGTCAAGGAGTGACTCCCCTGCTTGGCAGGCACCAAAGAAGCAACTGACCGGTCTGCATCGCTGAAGCTCCCGCCGGATGCCGAAGTCTTTGCATCACCAGAGGTAGATTTCCAGACAAAGCTGAGGCCCGTGGCTATCGTGGGTGACGTGGAACCGTGACCCCTGGACACCGTGAACTTTTGCAGCAACAATATCTTCCTGGTCCTCCTTGATGTTGTGCTTTGGGCTCCGAGTAGCCCCAGCCTTGAGCACCTCCTGCACTGAAGATTGCTGGCCTCCACTCCACGAGTGACCCGTGGGCCAGTTTCAGGTGTGACCGCTCGAGGCTCCTTCGCGATCACTAGCCCGTTGGCTAGCAGGTCCCCACGAATGCAACTTCTCTTCTAATTGGACTTTCCTAGTTGCTCCAGATGTGCCCTGACTTACCCTTGCTGGGTGAGTCCCTCAGACCTCGCTGGTCTACACCGCAGTTCTTTCTCTGAATTCCTGTGACTTGCCATTGCCAAGGCTTGTTGGGTCCAATCTGGTCGCCGACACCGCAGCACTCGACAGACTTTGTGGGACAGCTCGAATCCGGCTCATGGACTTTGTCAATACCTCCTGGACCTCGTGGCTGAAGAGTCAAGACACCCATCAACTCACCTGAAACACCCGACATCTGTGGGCATTGGTCCATCCTGCCCTCGGTCACTGGCTAGTAACCCAGACTCTGTCCCCTCTACTTTCAGGTTCCTTCCATCCTAGATCCAGGCTCAGAACTCTTCGGACCATACTCCTCTTCACGGCAGCAGCAGTTCTTTGCAGGCTTCCATTGCAATCGACGACGCGACCCGACACCAAAAGACACCTATGCACCCGGCTTCCCTGGGTGAGGTAACTCGAGCACTCTGGTGCTCCCGTGGGTGCTAGCCCTAGAACTTCTTAAGTCCAAAAGGGTTTGGTCCTGACTCGATTAGAAGTGTCCCTAATCTTTAAATTTCCAACCGCGACATTGCCCATAGAAGATAACGGGAGCCCGTGGTTGTGTTTACACACTGCATACAGTCCCCGTGGGTCCCCTGTGTCACTACCTTGGGTGGGTCCTTGGGGTCCCAGCGATTCTACAGGCTTTAGGCCTTGTGTCTATCCCAGTCGTGGTTCTTATACCACTTTTTTGGTATATGGTTTGGTACGCCCCTAGGGCCCAAACGTGTATTTGTGCTATTACTGATAATTGCTAACTTGTAAACAAAGTACTTCGAACTCCAGTCTCATAAAGAGACTAGAGAGGTGTGTTTTATCCGAAATACATATATTTTAAATATATACCTGGTGTGGTTGTCCTTTCATTTGATCACTCATGAGATTATAGACTGGTAAAACAAGCTGCTTTACATTCCTTCAAGACTTAGCCTGAAGGCTGCTCTCCACAGCTACCACCAGGATAGCTTTCTATAAGGTTGTCTTTAACCAATTCACCTTAAGGGGTTGTTTGAACTGATACAAGGTGCCCACTAGAACTAGTGGACAGCATATATCAGGCCACCTTCTCACACTATTTTTGCTCCTACTGCTACGATATGGCAAGCCAAATCACCATCGACACCCAGTTCTCCATGGAGACAATTCTATTGGCGATGAAGTGTCATGAGCGCATCGTCCAAATTCCAGGGTTACCTCGTCTACGAGAATTAAATACCACATGGTTTCTGTCATTCAGACCAATTTGGCAAGATTGCATCTTACCTATTCTACACTGCCTGCTATGCGGAGAAGAATGCGTGCTAGACACCTGTCTGACGCTCCCATCAGTCATGCCAACGGATGTAGATACTTTGCTGGACCCCGTAACGGCCCTTGCTTTGTGTTGTCCCCAGCGGCTACCAATTCTGATGACGGCATTCATTGAGATCTCACAGACGCAAATTGCTACTGCCGAGGTACAAGAGGAAACAACAGGCGCGCAGGTAACATCCGATACGAACATTGCTAATGCGACCAATGCTGACGGCGATGCTTCACATCTATGTGCGGTTGATCTTCTAAACGCGGTAATCCAACTTTCACCTACAATGGTAGACGACTTTTTGTCTACAGAAATAGAGGATATTTTGTTTTCTCCAAGCCCTAACACTGACTTTTGAATTTGGCACACAGTGTACTGAGAGACTTTGAATTTGACCTTCATTTTTTCAATACAAGAGACTACATTTGGAACATTTTTCCTATGATGAATTTTTTTCCCAAATTTATATTTTTCATTTTTGGCACAAGTAATCTGCTAAAATTAAAACTATTCATAGAGAACAAGAATTCTTTGAATACTTTCAGAAACAATATATGACTCTTGTCCACAAACAAATAGTTTTATGTAACCTGACATGAAATGGGTTCGGCCTTTTTTCTTCTGTAATTACGAGCCATTTCATAAATGTAATTTTCATGATTCATTCCATTAGCCTTCAAATGTGAAAAATATATGCTTCGAATGAAATATTGCTTTAAAAATGTACAGCACCATTGCAATAGTTTAATGCATTTTTTAGAAATGTATTTTAGACATATGTGTAGCACTTCGTGTGTAGATATATTTTAGATATGTTATCATGTTTAGGATCTAGTAATGTTGTACATAAGAAAGTGGAGTGGGTGTTGTGTATCAATTTAGATTCCGTATGAATTTTCCGATTCATGCCCTTATATAGGTACAATTCACATTGCCCTTATATAGGCATAGAAATCCAGTCCTTATTTAGGCATAGCCCATGCTACCCAAATACAGGAATGGCTACTTCCATCCGTTCATCTACGTCACAACGATTTCTTGGAAAACCAGACTCTTAAGCTGTAGGGACTTCCCCTTGCCTGGATATTGATTTCTCCAAGAACGTATTTATTATGCATGAACATCTATTCCTTAGAGGTTTATTCATGACGTTCATATGCCCGACTTTTACTTCAATACTGGCATTCCTAAACACCTTCAAGGTATAATATACCTTCACTTGCTATGGCAAAGCACGGTGTGGTTCGTTGCAGTTCGACTACCTACTTGCATGACGCAGCTGGCCACAGCAAGTCCCGAAGGAAGCCAACTCCCCAGCTGACGCACTGACCAGACGCTGTCATCCTCCTGCCGAGAATCCAGCTCCAGTGTTTCTGACTCCCCTTGCGGGGTGTTGGGAGATCGAGTCCAGGAAAGAGATACCAACCTCTCTCATTCTAAGGTTTGGAGCTGATTAGAACCTAGAAAAACCTTTCTCAATTCTTGGCAAAACTAAAATTTGCTAAAGCAGCACCTACTTCTTCCCTAGTACTAGACTTAGATTAGGTGCACTGGAGTAGAATTATTTAGAAGCACCAGTTGAGTATTTTAGCCTATGTTATTTATGTATGTATTTTAATGAATATGTGATAGCCTCAAAACCATGCTATTACAATATTATTTTATCTTACTGCTAACGCTGTACATTTTATACTTCGCATTCTGTCTAACGATTGTAGCAGTTCACATCTCTTGAATGAGAAATAAGACTGTTCAATAAACCCTTTTTATTGAATCGCCCGTCTCACTATTTCTGTGCAACTCTGTAGAAACAAAGCATGCACGATTGACTGAGTGAAGTAGTTATCTATTGTTTCCACGACTCTGAAGATAATTGTTCCGATTCTTGGGGAAACAAAGCTGTCATGTTTATGCAGTTGTCAGAGACTAATCCCTTCTTGTTTATTCGAGAAAGTTTCTAGTGACCTCTGAGTTTTCTGGCACACACACTATTAAGTTTAATATACTCAATAGAGACATACTGACCTCAGTCCTATGTCAAAACTATAGTGTATGTTATTCCAATGCGCAGAGCCTATTAGGGATATAGGAACTACACTACATCAGGACAGACCATTCCTTGGCAGTTGTGAATTTCAGCTGGGGAGGGGTAACTTGCCTTTAGAAGGTTGTGGTTAGCTCAGACCTCCCTGTAGAATGCTTACTGGGCAATGATTTGGAATCTTCAGCCTGGGCTGAAGTGGAACTCAGGACACATGCAGAAATGTTAGGGATACCTGCACATATGTTTGCAGTGACTAGGTCACAGGCAAAAATGTCTTCCACTGAACAGACCCTGGATCCTGGAACAATGGACCAGGTACCTGCCAAGAGAAGGAGCAGTAGGGGTAAGGCAGTGTCTCCCCTCCTGCCTCAGAGTGAGGATCACACTCCTGAGGGAGATGAACCTAGTCCCAGTGAAGGTATTGTCTCAGAGGAACTTGAACCTGATCAGGTTGTGTTCTTGGGGACAGGGTGCCCTTCCAGGGCAGATCTGAGTCAGGAGCAGCTCAGCTGCACTTCTCTTGAACCCCTCAGACAGCAAGCTACTGCTGAGGCTGCTGGGAGTGCCAGTGGGTCCCTCAGGATCTACTGGGATGAAGGACTTTTATACTCAGAGGGTAGAGACCCCAAACCTGGTGCTAGCAGGAGGTTGGTTATACCTCTGAAGTTTATAGGCTTCCTATTATCACTGGCACATGATATCCCGTTCGCAGGACACTTAGGGCAAAGTAAGACTTGGGACAGGCTTATCCCTCACTTTCACTGGCCCCATATGTCAGAAGATACAAAAGTGTTTTGTCGCTCCTGTACCACTTGCCTAGCCAGTGGTAAGGTAGGTGGTACTACAAAGGCCCCCCTGATACCACTACCTGTGGTGGGGGTTCCCTTTTGAAAGGGTAGAGATTGACATTGTTGGTCTCCTAGACCCTCCAACTGCATCTGGGCACAGATTTATTCTAATGGTGGTGGACCATACCACGTGGTACCCAGAAGCCATACCCCTTAGGACTCCCACAGCACCTGCTGTGGCTAGAGCTCTCCTGGGAATGTTTTCCAGAGTGGGTTTCCTTAAGGAGGTAGTATCAGACCGTGATACAAACTTTATGTCTGGGTACTTGACTGCTATGTGGAAAGAGCGTAGAGTAAATTATACATTTACCACACCCTATCACCCACAATGCAATGGTTTAGTTGAGAGATTCAACAAAACCTTGAAGGGCATGATCAAAGGATTACCTGAACAGCTTAGGCACAGATGGGACATCCTTTTGTCCTGCCTTCTGTTTGCATACAGAGAGGTTCCTCAAAAGGGGTTTGGCTACAGCCCCTTTGAACTTCTGTTTGGTCACCCTGTCAGAGGTCCCTTCTGTCTGGTTAAGGAGGGATGGGAGATACCTCACAAACCCACAAAACAGGACATAGCAGACTATGTACTTGGTCTCCGCTCCCGGATGGCTGAGTACACGAAGAAGGCATCCAAAAACCTTGAGGCTAGCCAAGAATTACAAAAAGCTTGGCATGACCAAAAGGCTGTCCTGACTGTTTATCAGCCAGGCCAGAAAGTGTGGGTGTTGGGGCCTGTGACCCCAGCAGCCCTCCAAAATAAGTGGAGTGGACCCCATACTATTCTGGTACAGAAGGGAGAGGTCACCTACCTGGTAGACCTAGGAACTCCCAGGAGTCCCCACACGGTTCTCCATGTCAACAGGCTAAAGCCATATGTGGACAGGGCTTACATGGGCTTGCTCATGGCTACTGATGAGGGACAGGAGGAAGAGAGTGACCCACTCTCTGACCTCCTCTCACAGAACCATGATGAAGGGTCAGTGGATGGTGTAGCCTTGGCAGGCAGCCTCACTGCCCAACAGCAAACTGATTGCAGGAAACTGCTCAATCAGTTCATACAATCAGTTTATACATATATTCAGTCTGACTCCAAGTCAGACAACCTGGTGTACACATGAGTGGGACACAGGTGACAGTCTGCCTGTTAAAAATAAGATTTACAGGCAACCTGACCATGTCAGGGACTGTATCAGGACTGAAGTCCAGGAATTGTTGGAACTGGGAGTGGTTGAACCCTCAGATAGCCCTTGGGCTAGTCCAGTAGCCCTTGTACCTAAACCTTACACCCAGGGTGGTAAGAGAGAGATGAGGTTGTGTGTGGATTACAGGGGTCTCAATGCATTCACTAGGACCGATGCTCACCCAATTCCCAGGGCAGATGAACTAGTTGATAATTTGGCCTCTGCCAAGTTTCTGAGTACATTTGACCTGACAGCTGGTTACTGGCAGATCAGATTAGTTGATGATGAAAAACTAAAAACTACATTCTCTACCCCTAGTAGGCACTATCAATTTGTGGTAATGCCCTTTGTTTCGAAGAATGCTCCTGCCACTTTTCAAAAGTTGGTGGATAAAGTCCTTACATGCCTGGAAGCCTAAAGTGCAGCTTGTCTAGATGACAATGCTGTCTTTAGCTCCACCTGGGAGGTTCACCTGGTCCACCTGAGAAATGTTTTAGAGGCCCTGCAAAAAGCAGCCCCTACTATCAAGGCCACCAAGTGCCAGATAGGGCAGAGTCAAGTTGTATACCTGGGCCACCTTGTGGGTGGAGGCCAGGTTCAACCCTTGCAGAGCAAAATCCAGACCATAATAGACTGGGTTGCTCCAACCACCCAGACTCAGGTCGGAGCTTTCTTGGGCCTGACTGGGTACTACAGGGGGTTTGTTAAGGGTTATGGATCTATAGTGACCCCCTTAAATGATCTTACCTGTAAAAGAATGCCAAAGAAAGTTCAGTGGACAGTTAGCTGTCAAAAGGCATTTGATGACCTGAAGCAGGCCATGTGCACTGCTCCCATTCTGCAAAGTCCTGATTATTCCAAACAATTCATTGTTCAAACTGGTGCATCTGAATTGGGGGTGGGGAGGACTGTGTTATCACAACTAAATGAAGAGGGTCAGGATCAGCTAGTAGCTTTCATAAGCAGAAGGCTGACCCCCAGAGAGAGACATTGGTCAGCTATTGAGAGGGAGGCCTTTGCTGTGGTTTGGGCTCTGAAGAAGCTGAGGCCATACTTGTTTGGCACTCACTTCATTGTTCAGACAGACCATAAGCCCCTCTTATGGCTAAAACAGATGAAGGGTGAAAACCCCAAACTCTTTAGGTGGTCCATCTCCCTACAGGGGATGGACTATACAGTGGAACATAGACCTTGGAGTAACAAAGCTAATGCAGATGGACTCTCCAGATATTTCCACTTAGAAAATGAAGACTCAACTGGTCAAGGTTCGTTTCATGTCCTTGCGTTTGGGGGGTTGTGTAGAAAAGTAGGGCCTGCTTCTTATGGTTACCCCCACTTTTAAATGATGTCTCACTGTTTTTGGACTAGTCTGGCTGGGATCCTGCTAATCGGGTCCCCAGCCTCTCTACTTTCTACTTTAAATTGCATGTATGTACTTTAGGTCACTCAAGGTTGGTTGGATACTGGGGTACCCTTATGAGTCCCTAGTATATGGTACACTAGGTACTAAGGGCATAGGTACCCCAGAGGCCTACCAGGGGCTGAAGCATGTACACTACACTTAAAACGTATCAGTCACCCCTATGGCAGGAGTTATCAATCCTAAAGGCAGGGTGCTGGGTTTTACGTTTGAGGGTGCCCCTGCATGAGTGGGGCCCCCCTATTCAGTTTTCAGATACCATTCACCGGGGATGTATGTGATGCAGCTAGACAGCATTATAACCTCACGGTAAATGCTATCTTTAAAACGGCTGCTTAGAAACATGTTGTGTTTGGTGTCAAACACCTTGGAATCATACCTTCACACCAGTAACTGGTATGGGAGGTATGATTCCACCCTTCCAAGGGGACATGTGTGGATCACCGGTCTACCCGGTACCAGCTTTCTCAACCCGGGCAGCACAAAATGGATTCTGCCAGCCACAGACACATTTCTGCCCTCTTGCTGCTTAGGCAAGCTCGAGCAGAGAAACGCATTACAATAGGTATCCTGTCACAGGGAGGTGTGACCACCTCCCAGACAAGGTTTAGTGTATTGGGGCTAGGTGGGTGCAATCTGAGAGTGCCAGAAAGTCTGCACTGGGGGCACATTTGGTGTCCCTGTGCATAGTCCAGCTAAAACCAGTTCTGGGAGCCGATGGCTCCTGCTCTGGTGCGAAACTGGACAAAGGACATGGATGTAGCCACCCCTCTGTCCTGCCCCTCCCCTAGGAGGGACCCCTGAATCTGTCCTGCCCCTTTCTTGGGTATAAGAGGGCTTACCTGGCTCTTTGGATTACACCTCGACAAGATTCTACAGAGAAGAAATCAAGTGCTTCGACTGTCTGCACAACGCTGGATGACTGAAGAATCTCGCTTGGAGTAAAGGAGTTACTACCCTGCTCTAGTGCCGGGTATGCCTAGACGTAGGTCCCGGTCTCACTGTGCCACTGGAATCAAGCTTTCTTGGCTGAAGAGGGATGAAACCCCGAAACCGGTCCTAGGATGCTTGTTTCCGGTCCAGGGAGGACCTGGCTTGGCAGTTCGGGCTGGACTGTTCCCATGAGGCACAGTGTCAAGACTGATTTGCATATGGCCAGGTCTAAACTGGGGTGGCATGGTGAGCAAACAAATGATGGATTTAACCCAGATCTCTTGACTGGGGGAGAATGTTTTGATTTGTTCTGCATTCCGTCCATCAATTGTGTGTCTTTTGCTTTCTCGCCCTAAGTGCGCCGGGTATGCCTAGACGTAGGTCCCGGGCTCACTGTGCCACTGGAATCAAGCTATCTTGGCTGAAGAGGGATGAAACCCCGAAATCGGTCCTAGGATGCTTGGTTCCGGTCCAGGGAGGACCTGATTTGGCAGTTCGGGCTGGACAGTTCCCATAAGGCACAGGGTCAAGACTAATTTGCATATGGCCAGGTCTAAACTGGGGTGGCATGGTGAGCAAAAAAATGATGGATTTAACCCAGATCTCTTGACTGGGGGAAAATGTTTTGATTTGTTCTGCATTCCGTCCATCAATTGTGTGTCTTTTGCTTTCTCGCCCTAAGTGCGCCGGGTATGCCTAGACGTAGGTCCCGGGCTCACTGTGCCACCGGAATCAAGCTATCTTGGCTGAAGAGGGATGAAACCCCGAAACCGGTCCTAGGATGCTTGTTTCCGGTCCAGGGAGGACCTGGCTTGGCAGTTCGGGCTGGACTGTTCCCATGAGGCACAGGGTCAAGACTGATTTGCATATGGCCAGGTCTAAACTGGGGTGGCATGGTGAGCAAAAAAATGATGGATTTAACCCAGATCTCTTGACTGGGGGAGAATGTTTTGATTTGTTCTGCATTCCGTCCATCAATTGTGTGTCTTTTGCTAGCAGGCACCTAAGCGCATCTGACCGGCTTGCATCTCCTGAGGACTCGAAGATTTCAGCAACACAGGAGGGGGGTTTCCGAAGGTCCCTGAGGTCGATCTGCCCTGTCAGCAATTCTGAGGCCAGTATCCCTCATGGGGACTGCGTGACTCGAACCCCTGTGCACCACGTACATTTGCAGTTGCATATGCTTGTTGGAGATTCCCGAGCTTGTGCATTGGACTCCAAGTGGTCTTGACCCTGAGCAGTATTTGCACCAAAGAACTCCAGCCTCCCCACACCAAGTGCTCCGTGTGCTGGTACTTCTTGATCTTGCTCGAGGTCTCCTCGCGATCCCTGGTCTGTTGGCCTGTGGGTCCTGGCGAGGGTCACCTTGTTTGTTCTTGGGCTTCCCTGGTTGCTCCAGACGTGCCCGGACTCTGCATTGCTTGGTCCACACCATAACCTGTTTGTCCTGCTGCATGGGTTGCATTTGTCAAGGCTTGTTTGTGCTCCAGCCGGACACCGACCCCTCACCACTCGACTTCCTTCATGGGGCAGCTCACCTCCGGCTCCTGGTCATCCTGGACGTCTCCGGGTCCTTGTGGCTGAATAGTCAAACATCCCCTCAACGCACCTGAAGCACCTGACATCGGTGGGCATTCGACTACCGAGCCCCTGGTCACCTGAAGTGACCCAGACTCTGTCCCCTCTGCTTTCAGGTTCCTTCCTTTCAGAATCCAGGCTTGGATTCCACCAGACACTTTTCACCTTCACGGCAGCAGTACTTCTTCTCAGCACGCCATTGAAAACGAGGTTTCCGACACCACTTGACCCCTATGCACCCGGCTCCTCTGGAATAGGTAACTCTGGTACCTCGGTATCAACGTGTGGGTTGCCCTTAGAACCTCTTAAGTTCCAAAGAGTTTGCTTGAAGTCCTCTTCCAAGTGTCCTTAAGTTGTAAACCTTTAACCGCGACTTTCTCAGAGAGTTGTACGGAGCCAGCGCTTGTGTTCACACACTGCACCCGTCGTCCATGGGGTCCCGATCTACTCACCTGGGGTGGTTGTTAGACCTGGCACCATTGGTGTGAGTCTGCCTTCCATTTTTTGCTGTGTCTCCTCTGTTTTTGCTGGTTATAGATGCTCTGGGCGCTGTGCCACTGCCATTCAGTGCCACAGCGCGAATGCTCCCTTTGTAAAGATGACATGTGAATTGGTATATCCATGATTGGCTTATTTGGTTTACCTGTTAGTCCCCAGTAGCGTGGCCTGTGTGTGCCCAGGGCTGGTAAACCAAATGCTGCTGGTGGGCCTGCAGCGCTGGTTTGCGCCACCCACAGAAGCAGCTTGTAAAGTGTGTCTCAGACCTGCCACTGCAGTGTCTGCGTGCAGTCCAGGACTGCCATCTTGGCTGTGAAGTGCACCCACTTCCCATCCCCTGAACCTTCCCTTGGCATCATGTAAGCCACCCCTATGGTAGGGTGCATTGTATGTGTAAGGTAGGACATGCTCTGATGTGTGTAGTATGTCCTAGTAGTGAATTACACCCCATTTCGTTTTTCACTACTGTAAGGCTACCTGTTCTCCATAGGCCAGAATGGGAGGTTTTGGCTATTACATTCTATAGTCATAACTGACCCATAGAACATGGTAGAACAACGAATTTAGCATGCCTGAGCTCAGAATATTAAAATACATCTTTTAGTGAAGGTTATTTTTATATTCTGTGTTTGAAACTACCACTTTTAGAGTATAGGTACTTTCTTGCCTAAGCCTTCCAGTGTGCTCTGCTATTATGTGTATTGGCTGTCTGGTTTTGGAGGGACAGGGCAGGCTGAGTCAGACCTAGGATGAATAGAGAGATCTGCCTTGGAGTGAGGGGAGGGGTAGCTCCTGCACTTGAATAGGGCTGTGCCTGGCAAGGTGAATGCTGGCTCCACCTCCCACTGTGTGTCTGAAGGCAAACCCCCTCTTTCTGAAAGGAAGGATGCAGCCTGGTAAACAAAGTGCTCCAGGGCTGGGCAGAACTGGTTCTGGCTGGGTTCAGAGACTTGTGGCTCCTAAGAACAAAGACTTTGGGGGTATAAATATTTGTGCCCCAACCCCTACAATTTGTATTGCTCCTGGACAACAAGAAGAACCTCTGTCCGTGTAACTACAGGAATTTGCAGGAGAAGGACTGTCCTTGTGCTTGTGTGCTGTTTCTTGGACTGGCCTGCAGTGGTTACTACTGGACTTGGAAGAAGAGGAAAAGGACTTTGAAGGAACTTTCATTTTTGCTACAGCAATCACCCAAGGGCTAGAAGAGAGCTAGCCTCCTGCAGGGGTCTCAGGCACATCAGACTCCACCACCAGCCTCCTGTTTCCTCCCAGCGAGGATTTCTATCTGCAGGTGAGGCCCCTGTGAGTTCCAGGGCCACTAGTTCTACTGCTGAGAAAAGAGTGCTGAAAATCGTCGCTAACCCCCGTTAGCGAGCCGCTGCAGCTGGAGAGCGTGAGGAAAATCGTCGCTCTGCTGCCACCGAGCGCTCGCTACCGGAGATCGTCGCATCACCTGTCGGTGGGCCTTAAAACGCTCGCTAACCCCGAAGATTATTGCAACACCTGTCAGCGGGCCCCAAACGCCCGCTAACCCAAGTACGCCGCATCACTTGTCTGCGGGCCTGGAAACACCCGCTATCCCGAAGATCATCGCAGAGCCTGTCAGCGGGTTCCAAAATGCTCGCTAACCCAAGTTATTTAATTGCTTGACTGCGGGCCTGTAAGCGCTCGCTAACCAGAAGATTGTCGCATTGTTTGTTAGCGTGCCCCAAAACGCTCGCTAACCAAAAATCATCGCACCAAGTTCATCGCAGCGCGGACGCCGAGTGTTCGCCATTTTCCCCGCATCACATCAGGATCGTCGTTCCCTAAGCGTAGCGCCATTTTCTTTGATCGCAGCAAGATCGCACATGCAACAGGCTCGGCGCATCATCCTCCCCTAGCGGCAAGGATTTTATCGCATCACCGGCTTAGCGTGAAGAAGTTTGTCGCTTTATCCTGCCCGCAACCCAGCGCATCATCCTCCCTTGCGGTAAGGATTCAACGCATCGCTGGTTAGCGTGAGGAAATTTATCGCTACAACTCCTTAGCGACATTTTTGTTGCTTTGCTACAGAATCCAGATACCTTGTGAGTAAAAGGGTCGCAGAGACCACTTCATTGAACTGAACATCACTTTGTGCACCTTGAACTATTTTTGCAGCATTTTTAAAGTAACTCTATTTTTTTAGTATTGTGGATTTTTATTGTTATTGGTCTTGTGTTAAGTCTACATAAATATACTTATTTTTTATAACTACTTGAGAGGTGTCCATTTGTAGTGTTCCTCATTGTGTTACTGTGTATGGTCATAAATGCTTCACACACTGCCTCTGAGATAAGCCTAGCTGCTCGTGCTACGTTACCACAGGGTTGAGCAGGGGTTATCAAAGGGTGTAGGCTGCTTACTCTGACTTAGGAAGAAGGGTCCCTACTTGGACAGTGGCCAGCCATTGCCAACTAGAGACCCCCATTTCTAACAGTGGTTCCTTGGGGTCCCAGTGATTTTACGTGCTCTAGGCACTGTGACTATTTAAGTTGTGGTTGTTATACCATTTTTTTAGTATATGGTTCAGTCTCCCCCGGGAGCAACGCTGTGTATTGTGCTACTTACAACTGTTCTATTGATATCGTATTGTGTGCTTTGTGTTCTATTCTCAGTTAGAGAATAGGAGAGAGTGTTTTGTAATACATATTTTTATATAAACACTTTGTGGTTCTCCTTTCATTTAGTCATTCAGGAGGTGATATTCTGGTAAAACAAGCTGCTTTACATTCCTTCAAGATTAAGCCTGAAGGCTGCTCTCCACGGCTACCACTAGGATAGCTTTCTAAAGGTTATCTTTGACCTTGAACATCATAAGGGTCATTTGGACTGGAACAAGGTGCCCACTTTAATTAGTGGACAGCATATACCAGGCCACCTTCTCACAATTATTATTCGGGAACGATTGAGCGCTGCACTTTAATGCTATGTTAGTCGCAGCTCTGTATGTATGTCCTCTAAACCCTAGCAGGCACTCCGTGCACGCCTGGGGGCATGGTGCTCGATCCTGTCCATAGAAAGGAATGTGGCCGGTCTAGGCTGACAGTTTTGTTATTTCACATAGCTGCAGGACAAAGTCATTCTATATGCCCCCCTCCAGTCAGATGCAATTGAAAAAATAATTATACAAAAGCTCCTGGCCACCCAAAACGTTACCAGTTGGCCCCATAGAGCCGGGTGCAGCAGATTGTACCCTCCCTTAGCGGCAGTGTGCCAAGCTGTGGCTAGAGTTTTTCTGAAAGGCATGCATGTGCGCTGAGTGCAAAGTAGCTAGGTTTCACTCAGTGAGGCAGGGGGGTCCTTGCAGGACCCTCCAGAAGGGGGGCTGCGTATGGAACATAACCTGTGAATCCTAGACTTGACATTGATGTTATTTGGACCACTCACATTGCTAATATTTACAACCTGGTGAGGGTGGGGACAGAGCTGTACAGTAACTTGCTGCATGTGGGGGGGATGATAATTCCACCATATCCAAGCTACATTTGGGCAACCCACCCACACTAAGCTGCTGTCTGTTCAATTGGGGTCACTTAGCGTCCATACTTGGTTCCATGTGCCTGGTCACTCGAATTGACCAACTTAATCTGACGGACAAGTCCAAAACGTGTCACATTACAGTAGGTGTGAAATTTTCAAATTAACGGTGCTTTGTTTCATTCATATACACTGTTTAAATTAGGCCTGGGCTAAAATTCCGTTCCGCTCGCGGAAATTGCGATAATTTGACATTTTCGCGTTCCGCGGAGAGCGCGAAAATGTCAAAATTTCCGCAACCCGCATTTTACCGGAATTTTTTTGCTTGCTCGCGCTGTAAAATAATACATTCTCGTTCGCCGACAAGTTTTCCCGATCCGGTCGCATTCTCCACGAGATGTTGGATTGTTGGTAGCCATTTGCACTGTTTCGCGACAGTTCGCGCCCGCAGTAATGTCATTCGTCGCAAGATCACGTCTTTCTTCTCGCGATCATGCACCGCAAGACAAGTGAAAACAAGATGGCCGCGGCCACGAGCAACCGCATGGGTAAGTTGGCGAGCCGCGACCATGCAGAAAATACCGCGAACGGGCGGAAAAAAAACTTCCGCATCTTCGCGATATTTCCGTGTGTTTGCGGAGATTTTTAACATTTTTGCAATAATTTGCGAAAGTGAATGTCGCAAATTCCGCCCACCCCTAGTTTAAATTAGTTTAAATAATTACTGATTTCAATAGGGGCGAGTATTGGCTGCACCAAGACATCTACAGCAGTGAGTGCCGCTATGCTGCAAGGATATGAAGGTTAAATAGGACTGGCAGGTCCCGCTTGGGTGCCGGCCACATGGCCACTTGCAGGTTTTATGGGGATCTCAAAGGGCAGAGGAGGGGTCATGGCAAAGAAAACCTAGACCGATTCACCTGCTGGGTGTGGTGATGGCTTCAACCTCATAGTCACAGGATCAAACACTGTTGGGTCTATCAATCTATCATCCTAAAAATCATGTAGTTACTGCAAGGATTTTAATATGGTTAAATGAGCAGGGGGCTGACTGACACAAAAGACAATTACCCAAAGGTACTAGACGATGACGCAACATTGGGTCACTACAGTAGTAGCAATAATTCGGGGGAGGTGCAAACTTAGTGGCCAGGTAACGGGAATGTCCCTCAGCATAACCAGTGGGTACCTCAGGACGCTTCACTGATTGTTATGAGACTGCCTGCCCCATCGCTGGTCCAGCCTGGGGTGAGTGGTTGCCCTTATAGGGGGGCAGTGTCCTCAAGGTGTGGGGTACACTTGTGGGAGGACTCTAGCTGACAAAGTGTATTAAAGCTACCTACATTTCCTCTCCTGCATCCCAGCAATACTTCCAATCTGGGTGCTGGGTAATCCCCACTGGGATTAGATTTTGTTCAGACTGTCTTCCCGTTCGCACCATCCACTTGTCTGCTTCCTGGTATACATTAGCGGAAGTTTGGCACAGGGCTACTCACGCCAGGGGGGGGACAGCAGCAGGGTGACTCAGCATCTATAGGTCGCTTTCAGATGGTGAGGGACAACGGGGCTACTCACGCCAGCATGGGGACAGCAATAGGGTGACTCAGCGTCTATAGGTCGCTTTCAGACAGTGAGGGACCACAGGGCTACTCACGCCAGCATGGGGACAGCAACAGGGTGACTCAGCATCTGTAGGTTGCATTCAGATGGTGAGGGACCACAGGGCTACTCACGCCAGCATGGGGATAGCAACAGGGTGACTCAGCATCTATAGGTCGCTTTCAGACGGTGAGGGACCACAGGGCTACTCACACCAGCATGGGGACAGCAACAGGGTGACTCAGCATCTATAGGTCGCTTTCAGACGGTGAGGGACCACAGGGCTACTCACGCCAGCATGGGGACAGCAGCAGGGTGACTCAGCATCTCAAGGTCGCTTTCAGACAGTGAGAGACCACAGGGCTACTCACACCAGCATGGGGACAGCAGCAGGGTAACTCAGCATCTATAGGTCGCTTTTAGACGGTGAGGGACCACGGGGCTACTCACGCCAGGGGAGGGACAGCAGCAGGGTGACTCAGCATCTATAGGTCGCTTTCAGACGGTGAGGCACCACAGGGCTACTCACGCCAGCATGGGGACAGCAACAGGGTGACTCAGCATCTATAGGTTGCTTTCAGACAGTGAGGGACCACAGGGCTACTCACGCCAGCATGGGGACAGCAACAGGGTGACTCAGCATCTGTAGGTTGCATTCAGATGGTGAGGGACCACAGGGCTACTCATGCCAGCATGGGGATAGCAACAGGGTGACTCAGTATCTATAGGTCGCTTTCAGACGGTGAGGGACCACAGGGCTACTCACGCCAGGGGAGGGACAGCAGCAGGGTGACTCAGCATCTATAGGTTGCTTTCAGACGGTGAGGGACCACTTGGCTACTCACACCAGAATGGGGACAACAACAGGGTGATTCAGCATCTATAGGTCGCTTTCAGACGGTCGCTTTCAGACGGTGAGGGACCACGGGCTACTCACGCCAGCATGGGGACAGCAGCAGGGTGACTCAGCATCTATAGGTCACTTTCAGACGGTGAGGGACCACAGGGCTACTCACGCCAGCATGGGGACAGCAGCAGGGAGACTCAGCATCTATAGGTCGCTTTCAGACGGTGAGGGACCACAGGGATACTCACGCCAGCATGGGGACAGCAGCAGGGTGACTCAGCATCTATAGGTCGCTTTCAGGCAGTGAGGGACCACAGGGCTACTCACGCCAGCATGGGGACAGCAGCAAGGTGACTCAGCATCTATTGGTCGCTTTCAGACGGTGAGGGACCGCAGGGCTATTCACGCCAGCATGGGGACAGCAACAGGGTGACTCAGCATCTATAGGTCACTTTCCGACGGTGAGTGACCACAGGGCTACTCATGCCAGGGGAGGGACAGCAGCAGGGTGACTCAGCATCTATAGGTCACTTTCAGACGGTGAGGGACCACAGGGCTACTCACGCCAGCATGGGGACAGCAGCAGGATGACTCAGCATCTATAGGTCGCTTTCAGACAGTGAGGGACCACGGGGCTACTCATGCCAGCATGGGGACAGCAACAGGGTGACTCAGCATCTATAGGTCGCTTTCAGATGGTGAGGGACCACGGGGCTACTCACGCCAGAGGGAACAGCAGCAGGGTGACTCAGCATCTATAGATCGCTTTCAGATGGTGATGGACTACGGGGCTACTCACGCCAGGGTGGGGACAGCAGCAGGGTGACTCAGCATCTATAGGTCGCTTTCAGACGATGAGGGACCACGGGGCTACTCACGCCAGCATGGGGACAGCAACAGGGTGACTCAGCATCTATAGGTTGCTTTCAGACAGTGAGGGACCACAGGGCTACTCACGCCAGCATGGGGACAGCAACAGGGTGACTCAGCATCTGTAGGTTGCATTCAGATGGTGAGGGACCACAGGGCTACTCATGCCAGCATGGGGATAGCAACAGGGTGACTCAGTATCTATAGGTCGCTTTCAGACGGTGAGGGACCACAGGGCTACTCACGCCAGGGGAGGGACAGCAGCAGGGTGACTCAGCATCTATAGGTTGCTTTCAGACGGTGAGGGACCACTTGGCTACTCACACCAGAATGGGGACAACAACAGGGTGATTCAGCATCTATAGGTCGCTTTCAGACGGTCGCTTTCAGACGGTGAGGGACCACGGGCTACTCACGCCAGCATGGGGACAGCAGCAGGGTGACTCAGCATCTATAGGTCACTTTCAGACGGTGAGGGACCACAGGGCTACTCACGCCAGCATGGGGACAGCAGCAGGGAGACTCAGCATCTATAGGTCGCTTTCAGACGGTGAGGGACCACAGGGATACTCACGCCAGCATGGGGACAGCAGCAGGGTGACTCAGCATCTATAGGTCGCTTTCAGGCAGTGAGGGACCACAGGGCTACTCACGCCAGCATGGGGACAGCAGCAAGGTGACTCAGCATCTATTGGTCGCTTTCAGACGGTGAGGGACCGCAGGGCTATTCACGCCAGCATGGGGACAGCAACAGGGTGACTCAGCATCTATAGGTCACTTTCCGACGGTGAGTGACCACAGGGCTACTCATGCCAGGGGAGGGACAGCAGCAGGGTGACTCAGCATCTATAGGTCACTTTCAGACGGTGAGGGACCACAGGGCTACTCACGCCAGCATGGGGACAGCAGCAGGATGACTCAGCATCTATAGGTCGCTTTCAGACAGTGAGGGACCACGGGGCTACTCACGCCAGCATGGGGACAGCAACAGGGTGACTCAGCATCTATAGGTCGCTTTCAGATGGTGAGGGACCACGGGGCTACTCACGCCAGAGGGAACAGCAGCAGGGTGACTCAGCATCTATAGATCGCTTTCAGATGGTGATGGACTACGGGGCTACTCACGCCAGGGTGGGGACAGCAGCAGGGTGACTCAGCATCTATAGGTCGCTTTCAGACGATGAGGGACCACGGGGCTACTCACGCCATGGAGGGGACAGCAGCAGGGTGGCTCAGCATCTATAGGTCGCTTTCAGACAATGAGGGACCACGGGGCTACTCACGCCAGGGAGGGGACAGCAGCAGGGTGACTCAGCATCTATAGATCGCTTTCAGACGGTGATGGACTACAGAGCTACTCACGCCAGAGTGGGTACAGCAGCAGGGTGACTCAGCATCTATAGGTCGCTTTCAGACGGTGATGGACTTGCAGGCAATGAAAAAATAAAGGGCAGGTAATTGGTGCGTATGATTTACTCCAGGGTCCCAAAAGCACTGGCCCAGTTTGACACACTTGTATACCCTAGCAACCGCTGGCCTATGGGCTACATGGTGGGTTGCTGGTACCCTCACCTCACATTCATATGTGGGTCAGAGGGGCATCTGTGTGTTGTCTTGAGACTCGGGCATCCATGGCAGGAATTCCAAGGCACGTCACTCATTCTTCCAGACTGAGATGCTGCTTGTTGACATCATTCTCCAGCATTTCACTCCCTCAAGGGCCTTCACTGACCTTCCACATGACACATTCTAAACATGCGTAGAAATGCAAACCTGCACGGGGTCATTTTCGGATTCCTCTTCTTTGCATAAACCAGTATATTTCAAAATCTAAGTATTTATAGTGTGTGTGTTTTATTTTTTCACATATACTGGTAGCTCCTCCCAGTGGTAGTAAACACTGACAAAACAAGACACACACCACTGTGAGGACTGACTTTTTAGGTCGAGCTTGGGCAGTGCATGTGCTGGTCTGTGAGGCATGCTGTATTCGAGAATAGACGCGAAACCCTGCCCACTGTTACCCATATTTGTCATTGGCTTGTGTCAATGTTCTTCGTACATGCTGACTTCTGATTTGTTAACAGGCTTGTTTGTCCCTCCTTAGTACCGCCTTGTCTTCATTTGTAACCTCCCATGTGGACTTACCCTCTTACTTCTGTTGTTACATGGTATGTCTTATTTAGTCTGTAAACAGTACTTTAATGAGTTGCTCATACTACAGGCTCGACATGCTTTCCTGTAACATTCAATGCACCATGCGATCATTCACTTTCCAAGCAGCCCGGGATAATGACGGCCGCTTCTTTGAAATGAAATAGGTCTCGCATTTACAAGAATTTGAGCTATTGGCATTTTAAATGACAGTACCTTTTATTTATGTGTTAATTATCAAAACAGATAAATAAAAGGCACTGTCATTTACAATTCTAATAGCTTAAACTCTCGCAAATGTGTTACCTATTGCATAGGGTTGTACAACGGTACAATGCTGATAAATATATTGCCTGCATTTTTTTACCGCGATTATGCATTTTCATCGCATTCCAATACCCCGCATTGTTTTTATATTTAGACCGCCCACTCCCCTAACTTACCTTAAATTTGTTGTATTGGTATGCGTTGTAAATGTATAATCGTGGTAAAAAATGTGCGCTAAAAAAGTGCGAGGCAAATGCATGATATTTATTTACCTCCATTGTAAAGGCGTTTTCCTATTGCATTGCAAATGCTTATTTAATTTGAGCAGCACCGCCTCTTCGGCTGAGATAACGGCAGAGTTGTGCAAACCCAGTGAGTGCTACGCGTGCGGCTTCAAGGAGGAGCGTGAGTAAACATTGAATGAGTCTCGGCCAGAGAGTTAAAGCAGGGAAGGAACCTTGTGAGTAAACATTGAATGAGTCTCCGCCAGAGAGCTACAGCAGGGAAAGAACCTTGTGAGTAAACCTTGAATGAGTCTTTTCCAGAGAGCTACAGCAGGGCAGGAATCTTGTGAGTAAACATTGAATGAGTCTCGCCAGAGAGCAACAGCAGGGCAGGAACCTTGTGAGTAAACATTGAATGAGTCTCGGCCAGAGAGCAACAGCAGGGCAGGAACCTTGTGAGTAAACATTGAATGAGTCTCCGCCAGAGAGCTACAGCAGGGAAAGAACCTTGTGAGTAAACATTGAATGAGTCTCGCCAGAGAGCTACGGCAGGGATGAACCTTGCTCCAACTCACCAGTGAGCCGGCGGCAGGTTAAAGAGACGTCTAGACATCAGCTGCTCCTGCAGGTCCGATGGACAGCAGATGAGTATACTGTGGGCGCTCGGTCTGCCTGCACTGACTTCCCACTGGGCTCGTCTGGCTGCAGTTCGGGGGCCAGGGCTCCAGGCACATGGTCCCCTCTCCATTCCAAGCCCATCAAAGGGTGGGATGTGCTTGCATCCCCCTCCCCTGAGCCGTGCAGTTATCTGGAGGCTGTGAATGGCTGTTAAAAGCCTGACTGGCTTGGGCAGTCAAGTGTGAAAATAACAAGCGCTGTTCCCAAAAAATGTCATTTCCCTCGTCATAAATGCACGGGAGAAATGGCGAGATTGAACCGCAAATAAATGCAGGGTGGCATCGAAACACAATCCATGTTTTTTGTGCTTAATTTGAAAAACCTTGGGGACTTTGTAAAAATGGTCCCCTTTTGGATGCACGTGCAGATGTGGCTTTTTCTATTGCAGAAAAAAAACCTCAGCACAACATATGTTTGAATTTACAGACTGTTTTCCGCATGTTCTTACGCTTTAAAAAATGTTTCATTACCTCTCGTTGTGTGATTACGCCCTTACTCATTCCCTAATCTGTCCCTCCGAGAATAAAAAACAACCATGACGTCTTTAATTCTCAGTCATGTGATGAAAGTACATTCTCCCACAAGCATAAAAATTCTCATAATCTTTATTTTACGTCCCATATTTCACATCCACCTTTTTTTAATCTTACCCTATAATTTCTGTGAATAAATTGCACCACATGATAAAGAGGTAATTTAACATTTTGTATTCTGCACAAACTAGATCCTAACCAGTTTTAGAGGATCTCCTCCTCGTGGAGGCCAACAAAAGACCAGATGATGATGCTATCAGCCAAGATTACGCCAATGGCAACAAAAATACCAATGGCGGATAATTGCTGTTGAGGGTCTTCTACATATTGATGCCAGATCCTTTGAGGCCTCTTGGCTCCACTCCTTTTTGATTTAGTGATATATATCCGGAAGCTGAGTGGGGCCCCCAGAACGCTTCTACTCCCCCCCCCCCTTTTGATATATAAGCACTACTATCACAGCCAAATTTGCACGACCTTTGAAACAATGGTCTTAGTCAGCCACACTGGCGTTCAAACCTTTTGACCTCTGAAGTATGCTCCATTCTCTGAAGTGGGCTCTTGAACCTACCTGGTTTGTTAAAAACTCAACTTTGTAAAATGAACCCTCTGTAGAGTTGTCATACGCTAAATCCCTTCCAGTTCCAGTAGTCGGGTACTTTTCTATTTGTGGCAATAATCTAGTCATTCAATACATATCAATAACACATGCCTTCCTAGCTAGAGCATTTTTTTTTTTTTTTTTATAAAAGTGAGTTTAATTTTGGATATGATTATTAGCATCAAAAAGATGCCTGCTCTTCTTGTGGAAGCATAGTGATAGAATTGGAGATCTCTGGTTGGCACAGGTGGGTACTTGTGTCAAGCAGGGACCCTCTCCTCTAGTCAGGGTAAAGGGGTACACTCCTACAATAACCCCTGCTCACCCTCTAGGTAGCTTGGCGCGAGCAGACAAGGCCTATCTCAGAGCGTTATAGGTTAAGCATTTGCGACCACATACAGTAACTCAGTGACAACCCCACAAATGGACTCCACACTGGGATTATCAAAAAATAAGTATTTTTATATCAGGTTTAGCACAAGACCAAATAACGATAAAAAGGCCCACAATACTATTAGCAATAAGCAGTTCTTGGATACAGCGTACTTTAAAAGTTCTGTGCGCTTCGTTCTTCTTAGTTCGGCCCGTACGGGGATGAATTGGCCTACAGAATGAGTCTATAAGCGTTACGGACGCTTCGGTGCGAAGCGTACACCCTACGGTGCGAACGTACACAGTACCTTAACTTTGAAGAGTTAGTCACGGATGCTGCGGTGAAAGCAAAGCGTGGTACGCTGAGATGTCCTCCTTTTGCGGTGCGAGCTTACGGCTCTTTGGGGGCCTGAGTCGCGTTGCTTGAGGGGACGGGATGTTGTACGGTGCTTCTGTTCGCTGCGGCGTACGAGCCGTACTGCGGGAGCGGCTCTCAGTCTTCGGCTGCAATTAGGAGCTTACGTATGGTGCGTACTCCCTCCTTCGATATGATCGGCAGCCTTGACTTCAGCGCATGGTGCGGGTCGTACCCACCAAGATGGTTCGATGAAGCGCAGCGTTGTACGTGGCGAAGTCAGCTAGTCACGGTGCGATCTATGGATCGTAGTACGTGTTGTTCGAAGCGGACCGGCGGGGTACGGTGTGCGTTGCTAGATGCGATTTGGCGGTACGAAGCGTACCCAGCTCCCGGCCTCTGCAAATGTTGAAAACAGCATTTCCAGCAGCGGATTGTGAGGCGGATGAAGTCCACTGGTCCTGGGACTTAGTTCAGGGGGCAAGCTCACTCACAAGCCCTTGGAGATCTTTCAGCACAAGTTGAAGCAAAGTTTCTTTGTAGTCTTTCTCCTCTCCTTCAGCAGCAAGGCAATCACTGCAGGTCAGTCCCCCAGGTCAGGGACAGTACTCCTCCTACAGCTTTCCCAGTTCCTTCTCCTCAGGCAGAGGTTCTTCTTGTCAAGCAGGATCTAATTTCTTGGGAGCAGGGTCCCAATACTTATACCCTTAATTCCTTTGTTCCTCTGGGGTAGAGAGGCCTTTGCCCAGCCAGAACCAGTTCCTGAGCCCTTTGTTGACATGTCTCTGACTTTCCATTCAAGGTGCAGGGCAGAGACCTCAGCCGCTCCACAGGAGGTGGAGCCAGCATTGTGGTGGCAGAGCACCGTCCTATTCAGAGTCCAGATGCACTCCTCCCACCCATCTGGATGTCAATCTCTCTTCACCACCAGGCTACCTAGCCCTGACCCTCTGGAATTCCCCAGCCCTGTCACTCACAGAAACCAGACAGCAGATACACATCATAGCAGAGGCGGGCTGAAATGGTTAGGCAAGCAAATACCAGCTTTCTAAAAGTGGTATTTGCAAACACAGAATATTAAAATAAACTTTACTAAAAGATGTATTTTATTATTTTGAGTTCAGGCATACTAAACTCGAAATTCTACCATGTTCCCTGGGTCTGTTAGGAACATAGAATGTAACAATTCTAACAGCCCATTCTGGCCTATGGAGAACAGGTAGCCTTGCAATAGTGAAAAACGAAAATGGCTGTAATTCACTATTAGGACATGCCACACACATCAGGGCTTGTCCTACCTTATGCTTACAATGCACCCTGCCCTTGGGCCTACCATAGGGGTGACTCACATGAAGTAAAGGGAAGGTTTAGGGACTGGCAAGTGGGTGCACTTGCCCAGTCAGCATGTCAGTACCAGACTGCACGCAGGTTCTGCAATGGCAGACCTTAGACACATTTTACAAGGCTGCTTCTGTGGGTGGCACAACCAGTGCTGCAAGCCCACTAGCAGCATTTGGATTTACAAGCCCTGGGCACTCCTGGGGTCTGATAGTAAACCAAAAAAGCCAATCATGGAATCCAACCAACATATACATTTTATACAGGGAGCACTTGCACTGTGGCACTGGTTGGCAGTGGCACAGTGCTCTGAGCAGCTAACACCAGCAAAACACATGAGGCACAGCAACAAAAAGTGGAAGGGAGACTCACACCAAGGTGCCAGGTCTAATACATAGTAATAATGCTTTCTAATTGTTTATAAATTAAGGTCACCCAACGCAGGTTGACGAGGGCCAGACTACACTCCCATTCTGGTTCCCATTTTCATTATTGCATGTAAATAAGATTCAGGTGGATATTGTGAAAACCTGGCATGGCTCCACCCTCAAAGGCTTTACTGACCAGGTAGGTTTACGTGATGACTCCATGTCATTGAGAATGCGATTCACCAGCGCTGGGTTTTTCTTTTACAATGTCCTTCCCTTGAAGCAATCCTCACTGCCCCTTCTCCCCGGAGCACTTTCTTTGTCTCCTTCACCTAAAGCACTCTGCTTGCCTTGCCTTTACCTCCTCTCAGGCACTAGCCTTTGCCCCCTCTCCTGGGCCCACCAAGGAACTCTATGCATCTCTATCACCTAGGGTGACCAACTGGCATTGGTGTAAATTTAGGACGATGAGAGTAAAAATTATAGGACACTGCTTTGCTACCTCCTAATGGGTTCACGCAGTGATACATCACTTCGGTTTTTCCACAGCTGTATGTGCTCACTGTATCCCTGCCTCCCTGCCATATGCTAGCTCTCACCAGTCATCTTCACTCCCACTGTGTAGCCATTGCTTGCACCCCCAGTCTCTGTGCCTAGAGGGGTGTTCATCCTCTTCTTCTTACCTTATGCCTTGTTGATACCCCGTGCTCCGATTGTCCACCCCCCAAATGCACCCCCTTTGGTTTATGTATCGCTGCCTTCATAACCTGTAATTCCTGTGTCTGCTTCAGTTCACATTGTCTCACTGTAGCCCTGCTCATCGTGTCTTTGCTCCACATGCCTATGCATCCTGTGCGTCCCCAGTCTGTCTTCATGTTCATCCTATCATTACAACCTCCAGCTATGCTTCATTAGTCTGTGCACAACCCTACTGGTTACAACCTGGAATTTTCTCTTTCTTCTGCTTGTTGTGGACCCCTAGGGATAATCGCACCAGATTCGTAGCAGGCACCCAACGGAGTGTTAAAAACCAGGTAAAATTAGCACTATACTGCTTAACGTTATTAAATATCCACAAATAAAATAATCAGGTGACTCTTATTCTCTCGGGTTAAATATGTCCATACCCGGCATTTGCCTTTGTGTAATAAAGCATTCTCGTTGTGTCCTTAATAACTGCATAGTATTCATTTGCGAAAACAAATCCAGGATTGCTTTAAACTGTATCCCTGTAAGCCCCATACACCAGAAACACAATCAATACGCTTGCTTATAAATTAATTGTAAAACACACAATTGCCATCACATCCATCCACTACTAAACGCATAAGTAAAACATATTTATTTTTACACTTTTAGCTCCAACTCTAAAAAATGCGAGACCTATTGCATGGCAAATGCTTGATCTTTCTTGATGTTGTGCAGCATTGAGAAAGCCCGTATGTCTAAAAGGTGAGACTCCTTAACTTTGCCAGTGTTGTATATTCTATGAACTTTTCAAACAATAAAGTTAGGAGTAAACATTATACATCCAAAACAAAATTTGTGCATAGTGTCCCAAGTGACAAAGGGAACCTAAACCTAAGTGACAATGTGAATATTATATACAAGGTTTACACAGTTTGTACAAGTCGACCATTATCAAAATAATTCCATGTGAACAGCTGCTAAATACAATGATATGTGATGGGAAAATGGTTCGCTTCTTCTGTTTGTCGACAGCGTTTCGACCCTCAAAACAATGTTGGGTCTCTTCAAGACTACTGATGAAGGGAGATCTAAATGGAAATGAAATATAAAGAGCATAAGGCTCATAGACCGACACAAATGCGAAAAAAGGAAAATAAAGGCAGTTGGATAAAAGGTACCTGAATTTATGATTGTGCAGCCTTGTGAAAAGGATGTGCCACACGTGAAGTATAGAGGAAAAGGGTTTGCTCACATGAGGACCCGTCTGGGTACTATGATTGTGAGAAAAGAAGCAAAGAAGAATGTTGCAATTACTCATAATTGGACAATGCGCTGTGTATAATCAAATACAAGTTTCACCGAGGTTCTTACCTCAATGTGAGGACAGGCTGTCAATCCAATAGGGTATGTAGATAGGCCAGAGGGGCTCAATTAATTTTACGCCACAGCCGTAGCGTTGTAGAATCCCTTTGTGGATTAACAGTGACAATGCACTGGGAGTTTCTCTGGAAATTCAAATAATAATGATCTAGGGGTCAGTATGCTAAAATAAGGGCTGAGCGCAAGCGCTAAGCGGCCTGGATGTGCCATTTCTTACCTCAGTAGAAGATTAGAAAAGCGGGACAGCGCTCTGCGTGTAGATTCAGAACAAGCATTGAAAATGCAATAGGTCTCGCCTTTGATTAAGATAAAGCCATTTGTTTTGTTAATGGAATTGTATAGTGAAGCAAGTGGCTTTAACTTAAAAGGCGAGACCTATTGCATTTTCAATGCTTGTTTTCTTATGTTAGCCTTGTGGGGGGGAAGAGGGCAGGCAGCAAATTGCTTCCGGCCCTTCCGCTGTATACATAAAAGTACTTTTGCGCTACTTCGTTTTCCCTTAAAACATCCCTCACTGTCAGCAAGCTTTCCACATACACCACACACACACCCTAATTACCAATTCATAACAACCCTCAGACCCAGATTTTCACCGCACTGTCATTTGTAAACACCAAATGCTCTGGCTATACAAATGCGAGACTTGCTGCATTGCAAATGCTTGTTAGATTATAAGATTTTGTCGAGTTGACCACATCATAGGATTATTCATAAAATAACACCATGTATTTTGCTTTCTTTTTGCAGATTTATATAGCGCAAAGTCGACCCGAAGGTATTGGACCGCTTTACACAAGCACCGTATTTACATTAAACTGATTTACTTACACTGCCGACTTTGGTGCAGGAAACCAGAGTTTGAGCTTTGAGGTCACGCCCACATCCTGTGATTCTGGGCAAATCATTTAATCTCCCCGTGCCTGAATGTGTAATGTAAATACGGTGCTCATGTAAAGCGCTCCAATACCTTCGGGTCGAGTTTGCGCTATATAAATATGCAAAACAACATTACACATTCAGGCACGGGGTTTGCCCAGAGTCACAGGATGGGGACGTGATCCCGAGACTCGAACCCTGGTTTCCAGCACCAAAGCCAGCAGTCTAGCCGACGGACCATATCCCCTCCCCAATTGAAATTGCTTTAAGTACGTTTGTCTTGGTGTGAAAAATGTAAACAACTACGATGTTTTTAAAACAATAAAATTAATGGAAATGGGACATTTGGAATTTCTGGTCACCGGTAAAAGGGGCAGTTCGCCCCAGTCAAATTACTCCCACATTCTTACTGGACCATGAGACCCTAGTAATAACAACTTCCTTACCACGTGTTCGGCCTCGAGCTCTCGCTGCAGTTTTTCTCTCAATTTCTCCGCACAAAGGCTCCCGGTAACCGCCATCTTTCTGCGGCAAAACCAAATGACTTTACACACAGTCCTAACACTGTGTTAGCGCATGCGAGTCAAGCCTCGACCTCACATATGGGATGTACTTCCATTACGCCTGGTTCGCACAAGCAAAGTGATAGTGGGGGACATTTTACATTGGGAGGATTCAACAATTTAAAGGCCGAGACCATGGGCTCTCGCTAGGGAGAAGTTATTTACCCCGATAGAGTAGAGAAGAGATGGGCAGGGGTATTCCGGTAATTGTAGAATGGGATGTTCACATACTTTCACTGAATTGAAACACCCGTATCAATCTTTTAAGCAAATTTGTAGGATAAAATTCAGTACCTCCTTTTAAAAGTCCCGTACTTGCAAGCGGCGGCCATTTATTTACAGTTTCATTTGTGGTTTTACTTTTACGAAGAGCAACAAGGTCGGCCATCGTAGAGCGTGAGTATGGTTACATTTGGCTAACATGTTCGATTTAGACAGGAGACTATATTTTTAAAGCCAGATATGGCTTTATTGTAACTGTCTCCTGCCTAATAGTGCCCTTATTCCAATGTTAGGTAATAGGTACAGAAAATACATTACATTTTTTTTTTTTTTTTCCCATTACCTCCTTTTTTGCGAACTCGACCCGGACCAGACCGTTACATTACACAAAAGGGAAGGGACAGAAGATGTGCACGCGGCGGCGGAAAAAAACAGGCCTCGCCTGCAAAAAGGATTCTTATCTTTATGGGGCCATGTGTTTGGCCCCATAAAGTTAAGAAACCTTTTACCACAAACGTAAGGAAAGCGAGCCACGCCAGCCAATGGAAAAGAGGGGCGGGGCTTAGACCCCGCTAGTGAAATCTACTCTAAATCATTAAAGCTCGCCAGCGAGACTGCGCATGTCTGCGCAGCCTACGCCAGGCGAGACCTAAAAAGCAGCGTCAGTCAGCTTGATCGGGTACAATGACAGAGATCCTAATCCAGAGAAGATTGTTATATACAAGGTTTCCTGCTCTTTTTGCCAAGGGAAACAGGCAGACCTAGTTAAGGAAAACCGCAGCACTGAGCAACCCGGTGCTACGGTTCCGTGATCGGTAAAGAGTGAAAAAAGACCTCAGTGGGAGGTAAAGAACTAGAAGGTGTGGCACAATGGTGGTATTGCTGCGCTAATGACAGTGGTGAATTCTCTGTTAATAGGTGGAAATTAAGGCACAATATCGGTGATTGGTACTAAATAGGGAAGAACAGGTAAAATCACATATATACTTTATATATTTACAAAAATCCAAATTTCACCGGTATTTGTCATATGTAATCACGCATGCTGAGCACTTCATGGAGTTTGAACATTGTATGCGTGCAGACATTTCACTGTTGTAATTCTTAGTGAACACGTATTTCATGAAAATAGATCTAATATATACAGTTCAAATGTCACAGCAAAAATGAATTAAATAAAGCTGTTGGAGCAAGCATAGTCGGGTGTCAGATGACATACAGGTGTATTATTGTTGGGTTTATGTGCATTTTGTTATTCACATAGTTGTATAGTTCCCATTAGGATACCTGTTGTGAGTAGTAGAAGAACTGTGGTGCTACACAAAAGACTCAACTGGAGTCTTGGTTAATCCTTGAGTCCACACTCCGCGATAGGAGGGCGTCAAGGAAGGATCGTATGCCCTTGCTCTGCCTATTGCATCTTTACATTGAAAGTGTAATCTAGAATTTCTTCAGCACACTTGTCTATGTGGTCAATTAAATGTCTCATTAAATGCCAATAGATTTTCATGATGGACCCACCATTTAAGCTTATCCAGTGTTTTTTTTTACTTTATTTTCCAACAGGTGAAATAAATACAGTAATGAACAAAAAAGGTGAAGGCATTAAACATCACTTGTGTAGGAAGTGATGTAAAAACAGTACACCTCGAAATTTCTTCCCTTGAAGGCTAATGCCTCGCCAAAGTCTTTTTATACAGCAGAAAATCCAAACTGCCCAGTGTGGTCTGTACTTGGCTCTTAGGGATCACCTGATATACATTGACAAAATAACAGACTGACATACTGAAACAAGTCTGATAAGGTTCTCACTACGAAGAAAGAGCTAACCTGGATCAGAAAGAACACACAGAAAAGAAACCGTATGAATATATAGAAAGTGACAACACATTTATTAGGGAGAGAAAGCAAGTGCAACATCAGAATATCATACTGGAGAAGAACCATATTGATGGACTGACTGTGGAAAAGTTTCTTTGCAATGAAAGACCTAATGCAGCATCAGAGTGTCCATGTAGAGGAGAAACCATATACATGCACAGAATGTGGCAAAGCATTTATAACAAATCGACAGTTGAAGCGACATCAAAAGGTCCACACTGGGGAGAAACCATATAAATGTACAGATTGTGACAAAGCATTTATAACTAATGGAGACCTAAAACAACATCATAAAATCCACACTGGGGAGAAACCATATATATGTACAGAATGTGACAAATCATTCAAAACAAGTAAAGGTCTTAAACGACACCACAAAATCCACACGGGGGAGAAACCATATAAATGTACAGAATGTGATAAGACATTTATAACACTTGTAGAGCTAAAGCGACATCAGAAAATCTACACTAGGGAGAAACCATATAAATGTACAGAATGTGACAAATCATTTAAAACAAATGGAGGGCTAAAGCGACATCAGAAAATTCACACTGGGGAGAAACCATATCAATGTACAGAATGTGACAAATCATTTAAAACAAATGGAGAGCTAAAGCGACATGAGAAAATCCACACTGGGGAGAAACCATATAAATGTACAGAATGTGACAAATCATTTAAAACAAATGGAGAGCTAAAGCTACATCAGAAAATCCACACTGGGGAGAAAGCATATCAATGTACAGAATGTGAAAAAGCATTTAAAACAAATGGAGAGCTAAAGCGACATCAAAAAATCCACACTGGGGAGAAACCATATCAATGTACAGAGTGTGACAGAGCATTTATTACAAAGTCACATCTCATGGAACATCAGAAATTCCACACTGGGGAGAAACCATATAAATGTACAGAATGTGACAAAGCATTTGTAACAAATGGAGCGCTAAAGCGACATCAGAAAATCCACACTGGGGAGAAACCATATAAATGTACAGAATGTGACAAAGCATTTATAACTAATGGAGAGCTACAACAACATCAGAAAATCCACACTGGGGAGAAACCATATCAATGCACAGAATGTGGCAAAGCATTTATAACAAATCAACAGTTGAAGCGACATCAAACGGTCCAAACTGGGGAGAAACCATATCAATGTACAGAATGAGACTAATCCTTTTTAATCAATGGAGAGCTGAAGCAACAATAGAAGATCTCCACCGGAGAGAGACCATTCAACTGGACTGAATGTGAGAAGGCATTTATTAGAAAGTCGCATCTTATGCAACATCAGATAGTCCATGTAGGAGAGAAACCCTATGAATGTGCATAATGCAACAACACATTAATTACTAGGCAAAGATAAATACTACATCAGAAATTTCACACTGGTGAGAAACGATATGGCTGTACTGAATGTGACTTAGCAGTTATTACAAAGCAAAGTTTAAAAATGCATCAGAATGTTCACACATGAAAGAAGCCATATAATTGTACAAAATGTGACATAGCATTTTTATTCCAAATGGAGGGTGACCATTCAACTGCACCGCACGTGACAAGGTACTTATTATAAAGGGAGAATTAAAGGAATATCCGCGTCCACGCTGGGGAGAAACCACATGAATTTATAGAATGTAACAAGGGATCTATTACAAAACAAAATGTAATACAAGATCAGGAAGTTCACACAGGGGAGAAAACATATGTATGTTCTGAATACCACAAAGCATTCATAATAAAGGGAAAACTGCAGCAACATCTGAAAATCTACATGGCAGGAAATCCAATGTATGTACAGAGTTTATTCTTCCTGTGGAAGACTTTATTAAGCTAATGCAGCATAAACAAATCCACACTAGGGAGAAACCTTATCAATGAATGGAATGTGACAAGGGATTGATTACAAAATGTAGTATATCAGAATGTTCACACAGGAGAGAAACTCTATAAATGTGTTGAATGTGACCATGCATTCATAAATGGAGAGCTAACTCTGCATCAAAAGTCAACCCTGAAGCCCTCACTGAATTTAGCAAGGCATTTATTGACAAGGGAGAGTTAAATCCGCATCAGAAAGTCCCCACCGAGAAAAATCTATATGAATCTACAGACTCAATCAATCAGTCAATGGGTATTAAGCACGGCAAATCATCAGTGAGGTTCTCAAGGCGCTGGGTGAGGAGTTGTTGTCCGGCGGGGCCGATCAGTTGAACAGCCAGGTCTTGAGTCCTTTCCAGATTCAGTGATGAGGCAGATCTCAGGTGCAGGGGGAGTTCATTCCAGGTCTTTGCAGCCAGGTGAGAGTAAGAGCGACCTCCGTTCCTTGTGCCTTAGACTCTAGGAGTTTAAGCTAGGAAGAGAGAGGCGGAATGCAGGTATCTGGCGGGAAGCCATCTAAAGATCTTGCGGCGCATGCGCATTGTGAGGAAACAGATGGCAGAGATCATGTTGATTTGCTTCTTCATAAAGAGCTTGTTGTCCAGGACAATGCTGGAGTCACGGGCATGGTCGGTAGGGAAGGGGAAGAAGCCAGGTTCTGCTGACCACCATGCGTTGCTTCAAGGAGATGCGTGTTTACTGAAGATGAGGACTTCTGTCTTGTCCATGTTCAGTTTTAGGCAGTTGTGCTTCATCCAGTCGGTGATGTTGGCCGTGCACCTATGAAAATTGTCTCTGGGTTTAGTGAGGTGGGTCTAGTCTGTGTAGATGACCTTCAGCCCATGTGAACTGACAATGTTGGCTCGGGGTGTCATGTAAGTGTAGGAGAAGGGGAGCTAACGGAGGATCCTTGTGAGGTGCTGCAGCTGATGTCCTTGGGTTCAGGAGTAGGGCGGGAGTCTGATTGAGTAACAAGGATAACAAACATAATACTACTGAACTGTATGGGCCCATTTGGTGACCAAAGAGCCACAGTGGGAAGTATACAAAAATAAATCCTCAGTCCTTGAATGGACAGAAGGGACAATTGATAGGTCAGTGTTTCACCATCCTGAAGACATCGATACTTGGATAGAGGCTATTAAAAAACTGGTTGCTTCGCTTTACTTGTTTATGAAAGGCTAACTGTTAATTCCACAGTGATCAAGGCTTCAGTCGAGCAGGATTTATAAAGCACGGCTAATCGCCCAATAAGTTATCCAGGCCTTTGCAGGTCCTGTAGGCTTATTCGAACAGCCAGGTCTTGAGGGCTGTTGGATGTGATCCTTTTTGCAGGGTTATCCCCAAACTTTTTGCTTCTTCCTCCTATTTTTTCCTGACCTGTTGTTGTTTTTAGGAATCTGGGCACTTTACCACTGCTTATCAGTGCAAAAGTGTATATACTCTCTTTGTAAATTATTATGATTGGTTCTCCCTGATTGGCATATTTTGATTTACTGGTCAGTCCCTAGTAAAGTGCTCTGGGTGTGCCGGGGCTGGTAAATCAAATACCAGTGGGCATGCAGCACTGATTGTGCCACCCACATGAGTTGCCCTAAAAAGATGTCCCAGGCCTGCCACTGCATGGCTTGTGTGCAGTTTGCTAACTGCCATGTCGACTTGGCAAGTGCACCCACTTGCCAGGCCCTAACCTTCCCTTTTCTTACATATAGGACACTTATGGTAGGCCCAAGGTACCCCCCCTGCGCAGGATGCAGTGTATGTGAAAGGTAGGACATGTACTGATGTGTACAACATATCTTGATAGTGAAATACTGCCAATTTCGTTTTTCACTATTGATAGGCTATCTTGCCCCATAGGACAGAATGGGGAATGCTCTGTAACATTTTACAAGCATATCTTCCCATAGTATAAGATGGAAAAATAAAGTTTAGGCTCTCTGAACTTAGAATTTAATAACACATCTTTTACTAAAGATGGTATTTAGGTCGATCCTGTAACATTGCGCATGCGCTGTTCTGGCGAAGACTTCATGTAGGGGCTTTCGAAAACTAACCTAAAAATCGCACACTCATGCGTGTGCTTTTTGTTTTGGCCCACGCTATTGGCCTTTGTGTGTGTTTTTTTAACAAAGACAGCACACAGTTGGCCGAAGGTGGGCAGTATTGCTCCGCCCATGGCCTATTGGTGTTGGTTACCCGCAGGCCCGACATCTGTTTGCAATTATCGTGCACAGAGGCGTGCGCGATAATAGGAAACCTATGTCTTGGTGTGGCGCACGCACCACTCATTTCACATCCGCTGCCTTTACACGTTAACTCCTAGGCACACATGGAGGAAACACCTTGGCATAAATAGGTCACATGTACATGCGGTGAGTGAGAGGTGTAAATATAAACATTTATTGCGTTTATAGGGGACCATGCTCATACTGCACTATAAAGCGACTTTTTAAACTCCGTTACGAGTGACAGCTGTCTAGTGTGCCAACTGTGTAACATGTCGTAGCAGGTGAGGCGAGATCTAAAAGGAAGGAAAATGACAAAAAAGGCTTGTAAGGGCTCTGAGGGCAAAAGGTTGGTGGTGGCAGAGAAGGGTGGATTTGCAGCATGCCATCTGCGTCCCCACTGTGCAAGCCTTACTACTGCAGTTCTCATGTACGATACCAACCTTGTTTATTTATATAATGATTGCCCTACCACTGATACAAGCTCGCCTCCTCCTTGCCACACATAAAGATGCCACCCCTATATAAACAACCACAGCCCAGAGAGCTGATGACTGATAGAGACACCCAGACACACAGAGCGCGTGGCGAGAGCTGCTGATGCGTCTGAGTGATGTGTGTCTGCTAGGATGTCTGCTGTGGGAGGTGGGCACTGAGCAGCACGGTCTGAACATCAGATCAAGGAATTTATGGACACCTGGCTGTGGGTGATATAAATACTACACCGCGGGGACCTCTGGGAAGAGGGCTGCTCCCAGGAATTGGTGTAACATGGTGAATTTGCACTTGTGATGGAAGCACATTGAACACACACATGCACACACATACTTGTGCAAGTAAACACACAAGCCAACATTGACACATGCAGAAGGAAACCAACACATGTATCTATGCACACACAGACAGGCGCACACACACACACTCATGCAAGAAAAGACACACACTCGTGCAAGCAAGCTAACACGTGCGCACACACACACTCGTGCAAGCACACACACAAGCAAACACTGACGCATGTGGCAGGAAACATGCACTTATACTTCCATGCACACACTCATTCATATATATACTCACATGTGATTAGGGCCTTTAAAGCACACGCATGTGAGCACCTACCCACACAAACACACGCACCCCCACCCCCCTACACACACACACACAGACCCCCTACCCACAGAAGCACACACACAGATGAGGGCAGGGTGGACATTCACATAGAGCCCAAGACCCAGACGAATCTGCTGAACATGTGCGTCGGTGGGAGGGGGGCTCTCAGCAGCGTGGTGGTACGTGGGGGATAAGCTAGGTGCACCCCTCCCCGAGTCTGCCGCCGGAGGTGCAGCAGAGGTACTGAGGGTCTCAGTGAAGGGCCTCTCAGAGGAGCCATAGCAACAGGACCTGATCCGGCTGGAGAAAGGGCACGGATGAGAGGTTGGGGGTGGGGGCCCCCCTCTGCCACCACACTCTCCATCTTGAGGTGCCCCCCTCTCAAGACTTCATCAGTGTGGCCCCAGTACGTGCGTGGAGTGTGTGGCTCCTGTGCCTGCTCTCCTGTCTGCATCTGTGTTTACATTTGAGGCTGTGAGTGTGTGCATGCACGTATACTCCCCTTCCTCTGTGTGTACATTTCAGACTGTTAATACGAGTATGTGCACACTGCACAAGAGTATACACCTCCATGTGTGTTTACCTGAGTGTGTGCACAGTGCACATGAGTATACATCTCAGTGTGTACTTACCTTTGAGTGCGTGCACAGTGCACACAAGTATACTTACATCACCGTGTGTGTTTACCTTTGAGTGCATGCACAGTGCAAACGAGTATACATCTCTGTGTGTGTTTACCTGAGTGCGTGCACAGTGCACACGAGTATGCATCTCCATGTGTGTTTGCCTCTGATTGCGTGCATAGTGCACACGAGTATACATCTCCGTGTGTGTTCACCTTTGAGACTAAGCTAATTATCTTTGAGACTGAGCGCGAGTGCGTGTAAGCACTTGTACTTCTCTGTCTATTTATCTTTGAGTCTAGCGTGATTAACTTGAGACTGTGCTGAGTGAGTGCACGCATATGCATGTGTCGGCCGCTGTGAGTGAGTGCGTGCACCCACATGCACTTCTCTGCAGCTGCTCTGTTCAGGTCCAAAGGTCTGGTTTAGTGACAACATCTTGGGGAAGTTCAAAGCTTCCCTGGGAACGCGTTCCGCCCATTGCTGGCCATTGGCTTAGTGGCTTGTTTTAGAGTGCACAGGCCTTGAATACGATGTGTTCATTTCCAGGTCAGCGGTGGATACCGTACTATGATGGATTTAACTGATCATTTTATAGGCTGTAAGGTGGGACCATGAGGTTAAGCATGCCGTGAGGGGTCTTTATAGATGTGTTTAATATTTAAGCACACCAGCCCTGGTTGCTCCACTTCTCAAGGCATCCAAACATGAATAACACATTAGAATGTTTATCCGCTAGGAATGTTAATTCCACTCCACCGAGAGTGCAGAAGGCAGCATGCGCCACCAAATGCTAAGTAACTGGATGCCACCACAGTATCACGACAACTATGCATTTATATCTACTCAGACTGTAACACAGCCTTGTAAATATAGGTAACAACTGTGTATGCAAGGTATAACAACACAACAGGAAAAGAAAAACATTGTCAAAGCCAACAGGTCTGGGTTTGACCTGCTAAAGCATGCAACACAGGGGCGGAGCTTAGTCAGTGAAATTCTTGGGATGTGTGAATTGCAAAAGCAGTGTGCTGCAGAGTTGAGTGGTAGGATGAACTGTTTCCAAGAGGAACTGGGTCAGTACTGATTTGCAGTAGTTGGGCCTCTGTCTAGAGGGGCACAGTAAGCAAAAAAAAGCATTGGCATAGCCAATAGGTCTCGCCTTTGGGACCTTATAAGTGTTTAGCCATGCAACAGTTAATGTTGTTGCAGTGAGGATATTGTGCTACATAATTAAATACTAATAAGGTCCCAAAGGCGAGACCTATTGGCTATGCCAATGTTTGTTAAATTGTGTATTGACTGTCTGGTTTTGGAGTGACAGGGGCTGGGGAGGTGCATTCTCTGAGCCATCCACCGGGGGGGGGGGTTGATGTGTGTCCTGCCTTTCCTGAATGAGTCAGGGCTGGGCTGAATAGACCTGGGCTGCATTCAGAGTAGGGGGAGGAGTTCTCACTAGCACCTAAGTAGGCCCGGTCTGCATTTAGAGTGGTGGGAGAGGATTTCCCTTGCACCTGAATAGGGCCTGTCTGCCTTACACAATGCTGTCTCCACCTCCTGCCGGGCAGCTGCACCAGAGAGGACAGAACTGGTTTGGACTGGGCTCAGAGACCTCTGCACAAAGAGGATAAAGACATTTTGGGTATAAGTATTAGACCTAAAACCCCTGAAGTTTAGACTAGTTCTAGAATCAAGAGGAACCTTTGCTAAGGAGAAGAGCTGGAGAAACTGAGGGGAAGTACTGCCCTTGCTGTGTCTGGGGTTGGCCTGCAGCTACTGTTTTCTGTCAAGGAAAGGAGAAGGACTTTGCCGTGTGTTGTATCCCCTGCTTGAAGAAAGTCTCCAAGGGATTGAGTAGAGCTTGCCTCCTGTTTTGAAGTCTCAGGAACACAAAGACTTCATCCCCAGCTCCCCTGAACTTCCTTGCTGGGAGTTCTGACCTGCCAAGAGGTGCCTGTGAGTCTTGGGCCTCTGGAGGTTGTTTCTGCTGTTGGGAGCTGGAAACGACAAGGAAATCGATGCATCGCTCTTTTTGCGACAGTTTTTCCAACACAACGCCGGGGTGCGAGAAGAATCTTCCCGCATCGCCGCACCACTGCCGAAACCAACGCAGCGCTTGTCACCGCGGCAAGAATCGATGCATCGAGGGATCGGGGCTGAAAAGGTCAATGCAGTGCCTTGCTGCATCGTTCCCCGACGCATCCCGTATTTCCAAGCATTGCCCCTGTGTGGCAAGTTTTCCCCCACGCATCACCCGTGGATCGAAGTCGTCTCCGAATTGATGCATTGCTTCCCCCTACAGACTGGACCCGACGCATTGCTCCCCTGTGTACAGCAGAACTGTCGCATCGCATCCACGAAGGTCTACGGAACAACGCATCTCTTTGTTTTTCGACGCTTCTCATCACTGTGGCTGTTTGGCTTGGTGAATTTTGTCGCAACAACAGGTACTTTGCATGAAATCACACATCCATAGTTTTCTATGAACTCAGTTGCTAAAACCTTTTGAAATTCATTTTTCTTAATACGTGTATGTTGGATTTTTGTCATTTTGGTCTTGTAAAGTTTAGATAAAGAAGCTTTTTTTTTTTTCTAAACCGGTCTGGTGTCCATTTGTGGTGTTATCACTGTGTTACTGTGAGTGTTGGTACAAATACTTTACACATTGCCTTTGGGATAAGCTTGTCTGCTCGTGCCAAGCTACCAAGGGGGTGAGTAAGGGTTATCTGAAGTGTATATCCCCTTACCCTGACTAGAACAAGGGTCCCTATTTGGACAAAGATACCTACCTCTGCCAGCTAGAGACCCCCATTTCTAACAAGGGCCATTCGGAATTCCGGCGTGATAATAATAAATGTTGTTTGTAGAGCGCACGGCTAATTCAACAGAGGTGCCCCACTGCTAGATTGCAGATTTGCAGTGAGGGTAACAAGTGGGTCAATCTAAGGCAGGTTAAAGAGCCAAGTTTTTAGTGCCTTCCTAAAGTCCTGTTCTGACTCCATCTTGCGGAGGTGAAGGGGCATAGCATTCCAGAGTTTAGCAGTTTTCACCGTGAACAGTCTGCCACCTATCCTGGCCTTAAGGAAGAGAGGAACCCTAAGCAGTTGCAGGTGGTTTGATCTCCGAGCCCGGTCATGCTGATATATTTGCAATCTCTGCCTCAGATAACCAGGGCCCTGATATCTGGTGGTTCTGTAGGCCAAAGTGAGCACCTTGAACTATATTCTCCTAATAATAGGAAGACAAAGGAGGTGCTGCAAATGTGGGGAAATGTGATGGCCAAGCAGCACATTCCTAATTAGTCTGGCAACGGCGTTTTGAATGATCTGCAGCCTGAGGACCAGATAAGCTGGCAGCCCTAGATAAAGACAGTTAGAATAGTTCAGCTGAGAGGTCATCAGTGCATGGACTGTAGTCTTCCTGCAGTCCTCTGGCAGGAAGTGTAAGACTTTTCTCAAAGCTCTTAACTTCCAGAAGCATATAGAGGAGACACGGCACACCTGGGTCTTGAAAGAGAGGTCATTGTCAAATTTAAACCCCAGATTTCTGGCCAAATCCACCGGGTTAGGTGGTGGGTTCAGCTCCAAGGGCCACCACAAATTAGAAGGTGGTGGTGCCCCCTGAGTGAAGAATAAGACCTCTGTTTTCTCAGCATTAATCTTTAAGCAATTCTAAATCATCCAGGCTAAGATGGTTTTCAGGCATTGCTTAAAGTGGAAAAAGGCAGCCTCCAAGTGTTCTTTGAAAGAGAACACCAGCTGAGTGTCATCAGCTTAGGAGACTACTCTCACACCCCAGGTCGCTAAGGGGCCATGTATACATTAAAAAGTAGTGGGCTCAGCGCTGAACACCGGGGTATCCCGCAAACAATGGGTTTCTGGGAGGGGACATAAGGGCGTAGGAATACTTGTTGTTAGAGATTCTCCATGAACGACTGGAGCCAGGACAGAGCAGTACCCCTCAGTCCCACCTGTCTCAGTCTCTCCAGTAGAATAGGCTGAGCCACTGTGTCGAAAGCCGTGGACAGGTCCAGCAACACCAGCAAAGCTGAGGTGCCTGGTCCACAGATTCACGCACAGTTTGAGAGACTTCAAGAAGTGCGGACTCCGGTCTGTACCCCGTTCTAAAACACGGTTGCAAATCATGAAAGCAGTTGTCCAATTCAAGGAATTCAGCAAGTTGCTTCTGGACTTCCTTCTCCAGAATTTTCGCTGGAGCTGGCAGTAGGGAGATGGGCCTAATATTCTTGTGTTCTGCTGGATCCACATCTGGTTTCTTAAGTAGATGCAGCAAGAATGCTTTTTTCCAGGCAGCTGGGTAAATGCCAGTTGTCAGGGAGGAGTTCCAGATCTGGTTCCGAAGCAGATTGAGCCAAGGGACCAGTAGTTTGAAGAACTGAGCCGGGAAAGGATCTCCCGGAGAGCCAGATTTACACTTGTGCAACTCCCTGCGTGACACCTCGGGCGGCAACTGGCGGAATTCAGACCAGGTGCCAGGAGGGTCTGGGGTTAGACTTGGCACATTGGAGGACGTTGACAGAGGAAAGGTGAAGTAGATCATTTGAATCTTTTCCTCAAAGTACTTTGACAGGTCAGCACAGAGGGTAGAAGATGGCGTTACTGTACTGTACAGAGCAGTGGAATTAATAAAGCTTTGGACAATTTTAAACAATTCTTTGTCAGATTGTTTGATTTGGTTAGAGAAATATTCTCTCATATTACTGCGCTTAAGCCTATGGATTTTTTTCAATACCTTTTTGTTAGAATCCGGGTTCTCTGGTTGGCACAGGTAGGTACTTGTGACAAGCAGGGAACCTTTCCTTTAGTCAGGGTAAGGGGTTACACTCCTAAAATAACCCCTGCTCACCCTCTAGGTAGCTTGGCGCGAGCAGACAAGGCTTATCTCAGAGCGTTATAGGTTAAGCATTTGTGAACACATACAGTAACCAAGTGACAACACTACAAATGGACACCACACAGGTTTTTATATTAAAAATAAGGATTCTTTATATAGAGTTACCACTAGACCATTAAACGACAAAAATACACAATACTGTTACTTTAGATGGTAGAAGTTTGCTTAGTTCTCTTAAGTTCTTAATTGCGACACTTTAAGTCAATGTACCTTAGATGCGACACGCAGGGCAACAAAAGTGTTGCAACGATGCTGATGCGATGAAGTTTTTGGTGCAAAGAAATAAAGACGTGGAGATCTTCCAGATGCGTTACGCTTCTCTGATGTTGCGAGAAGACTCGACTCGATGCGTCTGCTGCAGCGGCGTCACCCTTTACGCGATGCGACGACAGCGGCCTTGGCATCGGCACTCTTCTCCGACGTTTGCGAGACGCTTCCGCTCGATGCGATGTTGCAGCGGCGACACCCCTTTAAGCGATGCGACGACAGCAGCTCCGACGGCTGCACGCTTCTCCGTGGATGCGAGGCGCTTTTCTTGATGTGGTGCAATGCGACAGCTACGATGGCTGCGATGGCGACACGCTTCTTCCTCGATGTGAGACTCTTCTCTTGATGCGGTGCGATGCGTTGGCTGCGATGGCGACACGCTTCTTCGGCGTTGCGAGACACTTCTTGGATGATGCGAGACGCCTTTGTTTAGAGGCATTTAGCCACTGGATCATAGGATTTTCTCCAGGCACGTTCTAATTTTTTGCAGAAACTTTTCTTTGTTCGTAATTTTATGGAGAACCAGGTGGCTGAGGGTTTCCTTCTTGAAGACGTCAGCGACTTATGTGGGGCGACACTGTCTAAGGCGGAGGTGACCCAGCGATTGAAGCTGGATACATCACTGTCGGATCACCCGTTCGCTGGGGGAGAGCATCTTGGAGTGCCGGTCCCATAGCTTCTGGGGTGACCTTCCTCCAGTTTCTCCTCCTGTCAGAAATCAACCAGGAGTTAGACCAATTGGATTCAAGCCAGAAACTGAATGATACCAGAAAATGGTTCGTCCAGGTCAGGCGTACTGGTGCCTCCACTTTAAGGTTAGAATTGGAAAAAATAAGGTCAAGCATATGGCCCGCCGTATGCGTAGGGGCGGTCACCCATTGCGTGAGATTTAAACCCTCTAGAGTTTCTACCAGCAATAATGCCTAGGAAAACTTTTCATCATCCACATGGATGTTGAAGTTTCCAGCACAGTTAGATTGATGTACTTCAGAGAGAGTTGAGCGACAATGTCGCGCAGCTGTAACAGGTGGCAGGATGGGCTGTCAGGAGGTCTATATACCAACATCCTGGCCAGCGAGGAGGAGGAGGGTGAGATTCTGACACAGGTCAGAGCCTCAATGTTCCCAATGTGCTCCATTGTCCTACTGGAGATCTCCCAAACATCCCTCAGGATAAAAGCCATTCCCCCTCCTATCTTGTTGCCACCCCAATTGGCACAAGTAATCTAAAAGCCGCCAGGTATTGCCATCATCAGGTCAGGGTTAGTACCCTCCCTCAGTCAGGTTTCTGTTAGAAACATAAGATCCCAGGAGTTTGACTCCAGGGAGAGCCAACAGTCATCTGCGTGTTTGGGTAAAGATCTACAGTTGATCAAACAGGCCTTGATATTAATGCTATTGGCCAAGGGGGGCATCAGAAGGGGCTTCGACGTGGTCATACTGCCACTCGCCCTACCTCCGCTAACCACCGGCTTAAAGAGGCATGTGTTGCAGCAATACTCAAAGGCACATGTCCCCAGGTCTATCTTGGCCTTACCCAGAGAGGCCGCTTCGTCCATGCTTAGAAGCTGATCTCCAGACCAGGCAATCTGGATCAAGGTAGAAAATCAGGCAGCATGGCTGGTGCTGGCCATGGACGGGCGCAGACAGGCTTGCCTTTGGCGCAGCTGCATCGCGTCGCGACTCCCATTAAATAGGGGGTTGGGTCAGGTCGGCCAGTTGACAACTAGACCCTGCCCCTCAAAATGCTGCCCAACAATGTCCCCAAAGGGACATGGGAAGTGAGGTGATGGTCTGGAGTAGTGTGGGAGGCTGTTTCAGGTCTTTGCTGCAATGTGGGAGAAGGAGGGTCCTCCAATTCTGCTTGGGTGGATGCGGGGAGTATGGGTAAGTGAAAGGGAGGCAGAGCGTAGTCTTCTCGATGGTTGGTGGAAGTTCAGGCAGTGGTTAATGTATATGAGTCCTTGGTTTTGTAGAGCCTTGTGTGCGTGGGTCAGCAGCTTGAATTGCCATCTCTTCCGTACAGGGAACCAGTGGAGTTGCCTGAGGTGGTTTGTGATGTGGGTTTGTTGGGAAAGGCAGAGGATGAGTCTGGCTGTGACGTTCGGTTTGGTTTAAAGTCTCTGTAGGAGGTGTGCGACAACGTAGAGGGTGTTGCCATAGTCCAGTCGGCTGGTGATGAGGGCCTGTGTCACGGTGCATCTTGCGTGGAGCAGTAGCCACTTGAACATCTTCTGTATATGCATAGAGTGTGGAAGCAGGCAGAGGAGGTGGCGTTGATCTGTGATTTCATGGTGAGATTGTTGATGATTCCAAGGTTTCTGGCGTGGTCGGAAGCAGTATCCTATGTCTGATGGCCACTAGGGGTGGGTGGAATTTACGTAATCGCCTTACGCAAATCTCTGCGAAAGCACCAAAAATCTCTGCAAACACGTGGAAATATCGCAAACACGTGGAAGTGCTTGCCCCACCTGTTCGCAATGTTTTTTGCGTGATCGCGTTGTAAATGTGTCGCCAACTTACCCATGCGATCGCTAATGGGCGCGGCCATCTTATTTTCACTTGTCCCGCCTGCTCGCAATGCTTATTTCCTGTTCTGTGTCATGCATTGCAAGCTCCCGCCCGTTCGCGATAATTATTTCCTGTTTGGGAACGCGTATTACGTGTTTGTAACACTTTTTGTGTGCTCGGGGTGGGAAATATTGCGCGAACTTGCCCATGCGGGCGCAATGGGTGCAGCCATTTTGTTTTTGACTCTATTGCTATGGTTTTGGGGCCTGCTTTTTAATCCTCCCTCTATCTTTTCAATCCTTTGTTTCAGGAAACTTTTTTAGAATCTTTTTTATTTATTATCTATCTCTCTATTTTCCTGATTCTCTATTTTTTGTTTTTGTCTACTTTTTGTGTGTTTTTAACTACTTTTTCACTCTCTTCCTATTACCTGCTTTTAAAATTTCTTTTACTTACTTTTTTAATTTTTACCTTTTCTTTTCTGCCCCCCCGCCTATCCAGAAACATGGCAAAGGGCCACAGGACTCGTCGTTGCCAGAGCCGCGACTGCCTTCCTTGCGGAAGGCAGCGCCCACAAGGGGTGTAGGCACGGGCCTTATTTGGGAAGGCGGAGGTGGCCGCACTGGTTTTTTTTGTGCAGCTCCACCTCCCCTTAACCCTGGCAGCAGGCGGCAGACCTGGGTCTGGGTACGGGCTCCGGGAGCATCAGCGTTGGAGAAAGGTGTGCCGGGTAGTGTTTCGCTGCTCTGGTGTCCGGCGAACCCATAACCAGTTGACGCACCGGTGGTCCGATATCCTGGACCGGGAGCAGGACCTGCTGGACCTGCTGGGAGTGGAGGTCCCGGGGCTTGGTGAGTAGCTATTTAATTATTACTACTTTGTGTCTGTTCTTCTGTTCTGTGTTATATATTGCGAATATATATTTTTTCTGACCAGCTAGAATGCTGCTGCTTACTTTGCAGGTAAATTACGTTTAAAAGTCTTCTGTGATTGTTATGACACAGGTGCTCTGCGCTACTAATCTTACTTGTTTGCAGCTTTGCGCTCGCTTAACGTGATTATGTAAGAGTTCCTTTTAGAGAACTTAAGTTAGGTAATGCTAGAGAGACTCTAGTCCTTCCTTTGTCCTGTCACTAAGAGATAGTGGTGGATTGATACTTAGGTTCAGTTACTTATTAGTATGAGTTGGTAATTTTTTAGTGGTCTGTGTGACGCACCCTCTGTTACGTCACGTGCTGCTGAGTGCTGCTTACCCCAGTCCTTAGTAGAACCTTTTGTAGTTTGTTCAGTGAGTGGTAATAGGCTTAGTACTAGCAGAACATGAGCAGCAACAAAAATGTAGGCATTTGTCCTCCATTTATGAATTTTTGAGGACTAAAAGAACTGGAAATGCAGACTTAATGAACAATTGGCACGCCTGGAATAGGTGGGCTAGTTAAGGTAGTACTTAGGCTTAGTTAGTATTCTGGAATCAGAATGGAACACTGGATTAGTGTTGATAAATAGTAACTAGTCGGTCCGCGAATCCCCCGATACTACTAGTCGACCAGATTAGGTCAATTTTATTGCAATTGTTGTTTACATAAGTGTTTGTTATTTTGACCATTTAAAAAAAATATTTTATTTGTTTCACACAAATCGGCAATGTTTGTCTCTTTCTTTCTTATACCTTTCATGATCAGCATCCATGGGCAAGAAGACGGGGTCGGAGTCGGCGGGAGCAGTTGGAGAACATCAGGGACAGGAGGACCAGGACCGCTCTTCTATCGAGGGCTCTGCTGCTGGCCCCAGTAAGTCTTCCCGTTTTTAATATTAATAATTATTATTCACTAACTTTTACTGCACCTTATTTTTTCCAAACTATTGTTTCTGTTTCCTTATGCCATTTTTTAGCACTTCTCCTTCGATCTAGACTATCTGTTTCTAAATTCTTGTTATCCCTGCCTCTAACTGCCTCTGCTATGACTCTCTGTACTACTACTATTAGTCTGTCTGTAGCTAAGCTTGCCCGGTTGGCCACTCTTTATTTAAAAGGTTTTAAATAAAACTCAGATTCACCAATAGCTCTAGCTATTGAGTCCAGTCCTTTGGGTTGTCCTCTTCTAGTCTTCTTAATCTTGAGGCTTTCTTAATCTTGAGGCTTTTCGACAATTCCCACCAACAAAATGGCCAACCAGATTTTAATATTTTTGATAGGATAGGACATACTACTACTGTTGTAGGGATTCAGCACATACAGAACTTTGCACAAGAAAATAGGACGTTGGTGATGGGAGGTTGGACCTTCCTCACACCTCAATCAGAACCCACCACAAACCCCTACCCTACTAGTTATAGTAGTGTCTCATTACTATTAGCTCTCCAACCCCCCCCAAGATACCCAATGAGTAGACAACCCAGAACATAACACTCCCGACCTCTCAGTCGCGGAAGCATTGCACATGCACACCCTTCCTTTCGCTCACTCACTCGTGTAAGTCCACACCAAATACCACTGAGTCTATGTAAATTCAAAAGGTTTATTTTCAAGTGACACGCTCTGTACGTTGTTCTATAATGCAGGACCAACAGCAAAATGCATAAGATTAAAATAATAAACATTGTTGCACTTAGTTACACTTAGAACAACTACAAGTCCATAGAACGAAGACAAAATGCGAAATCTTGATAACTGAACAGTGGTGGAAGCACCACCCTCCCCTTGGTAGGAATATAGTTTATATAAAATTATAAATGAAGATCTCTGAGTGAATTCTGGGGACCCCTCACCTTAGAAGAACCTAGTACTGGTTACATCATAAGCTCTGCAAAGCTCTGGTTCGTAGAAGGGAATCTTCCGTCTGTTATGAGAAAAATGGTGCACTTTAGTATATTGTAAGCATTTCTCAGTCGTGCCAAAAAGTGTAGCATTTTTATGGATAAGCAATATGGACTAACACCAGAACTCCATAACAAAGTGGCTTGTTTTGTTCAACCTTGTATGCAGCGCTTAGGAGCAGAATGAGCTCATGTGGGCTCAAAGGCATCTTACATAACAAGCTGCGAGGTAACGTGCACAAAAATAAAAGGCAAAAAGGTCAAATGATTGCATGGCTCGGGCTAACTAAGCAAAGACTAGAACGACCCTAGGGACCATATAACAAACAGGTACTCCTAGTATGGCCTGCGGGCCGCCAGCGGCCCAGCAAGCCTTCCTGTGCGGCCCGCAGACCTTGCAGACATCGTACCTGTGCTATTTTTAAAGTGTCTGCAAACACCGCCGGTTGCTGCTCTATGGGGGCCGGGCGATTCCAGAGATAGTCAGAATGGAGATGCAGGGGAGCTAAGAAGAGGTCAGATACAACAAGGCCTCATTAACAAGTAAATGGTCGATAAAGACCTGTGAAGTACTCGTGTGACTGGTGCCAAAGGTGGGCTTTGATCTGACTGCTCGGGGTGAGAGTCCAAATTAAAGCCAGTGACAGATGTGACCCCAGGCCCAGTGGTGGGACACAAATTCCACAAAGCAGCAAATTCAGAGAGAAAACGAGCTGGCTTTTACATTACACAGGGAGAGGCGGGAGTGGGGGGGGCTGTCTCTGGGCTGGTGATGGGGACGTGTAGACACAGTACGGGTGCACTGCCCAAGGCACAGAGACAGATAGACAGAGACAGACAGGGACAGACTGACAGGCAGAGACAGATAGAGGCAGAGGCAGAGACAGATAGAGGCAGAGGCAGAGACAGAGGCAGAGACAGAGACAGAGGCAGAGGCAGAGACAGCTAGAGACATATAGAGACAGAGCCAGATAGAGGCTGGGGCAGACAGAGCTAGATAGAGGCAGAGACAGGGAAAAATAGAGGCAGAGACAGATAGAGGCAGGGGAAGACAGAGCTAGATAGAGGCAGAGACCAATAGAGGCAGAAACAGAGACAGAGGCAGAGACATATAGAGGTAGAGACAGACAGAGGTAGCGAGCAATAGAGACAGAGAGACAGACAGAGATAGAGGCAGGGACAGATAGAGACAGAGACCGATAGAGACAGACATAGACAGATAGAGACAGAGACAGACAGAGACGGAGAGGAAGACAGAGGGAGGGAGGGAGGGAGGGAGGGAGACAGGGACAGACAGAGACAGGGACAGAGTGACAGACAGAGACAGAGAGGCAGAGAGACAGAGAGAAGGAGATGGAGAGGGAGCCGGAGAGAGAGAGATGGAGAGGGAGAGGGAGGGAGAGGGAGGAGGAGGGAGACAGAGGAAGGGAGACAGAGAGAGAGGGAGACAGGGAGGGAGGGAGAGGGAGACAGACAGGGAGACATATAGAGACAGATGGATGGAGACAGATGGATGGAGACAGATGGATGGAGACAGATGGATGGAGACAGATGGAGGGAGACAGATGGAGGGAGACAGAGGGAGGGAGACAGAGGGAGGGAGACAGAGGGAGGGAGACAGAGGGAGGGAGACAGAGGGAGGGAGACAGAGAGAGAGGGGGACAGAGAGAGAGGGGGACAGAGAGACAGAGAGAGGGAGACAGAGAGACAGAGAGAGGGAGACAGAGAGAGGGAGACAGAGAGAGGGAGACGGAGAGAGGGAGACAGAGAGAGGGAGACGGAGAGAGGGAGACAGAGGGAGACGGAGAGAGGGAGACAGAGGGAGACAGAGGGAGGGAGACAGAGGGAGGGAGACAGAGGGAGGGAGACAGATAGACAGAGACAGAGGGAGAGAGACAGATAGATGGAGCCAGAGAGAGGGAGAGAGAGAGAGAGAGAGAGAGAGAGAGAGAGAGAGAGAGAGAGAGAGATGTGTATTCCGGGTCTGGTGGCTCAGTAGACGAAGGCGTCCGCTGCAGGGGCCTGTATTCAACCTCATGGTCACAGTTTATTTTTTTTGCTCTAGCCCTGCCCCCCTCCCCCACTGACCCTGCCCCCACCAGTGCCCGCCCTCTGCCACAAACCACACTGTAAATTTGGCCTCCGAGAGAAAGTTTGTGAGTACCCATGATATAACACTACTAGTGTCTACTCTACTACCTGATTTATACTAGTGATGTATGTTGTATATGTATGTATTAGAACTATTTTTTCATTCTTGCTAGTGAAAAATAGGGGGAGTTGTATATGACATCTAAAAAATATGTACTGTTTTTTCTAGGCGTACTACCGACCACCAGTGCCGGGGCCAGTGGCGAAGGCGACGTGGTTGCTGAGGGAGAAGATGCAGTTGTAGGAGGAGCTGCAGGCGGTGAGCCAGCATCAGTGGCAGGCGGTGGTAAGTTATATTCCTAATCCTTACTTATTGACATTACACTCACTGCAAGGGTGTACTGTATACTGTACTGTTGAGACTTACTAAGTAAGAAGTTGTTGTGAGTGGTTGAAGACACCCTTTACTTAGCATTAGTAAAAGCATTAGCTGTGGGAGAGTTGAGTAACCAATGGCCTCTTCTATATGACTTCAACTCAGCTGTGAAAGTTTTATGGAGAAGACTAAAACTCAGATCAGATGACCTTGATGGATGTGTTGAATGAAAAGGGAAAGAAGGGTGGAAGGAAAAAGGACGGGCGAGATTTAATATTTATGACTGGCAGAGAAGGATACGTGGGATGCATGCATGCATAGGTGGCTGATAGGAATCAGATGCATGGCTGGTTGAATGCTTGAAACTTCCACAAATGTTAAAGGCCAAGGAAGTGGGAGGATATATACATACCACAAATGTTATGTACTGTGCTGCTAGTGCTACTATGTGTAGAATTAATTTGTCTTACTGCTTTGCTAAGAGTATATTTTACAATAGTCTTGTTTTTTTCTTCTTGATATAGCTACTCCTTCCAAAAGGAAACCGGACAGGAAGGAGTTGGCAGCCAAGGCCCGGCGCCGGAAGCTGGAGGCCATACAAAGGGAATACCGTTGGCTGGTGGTTCTGGCAGAGGAGGAGTAGGCAGCACCAGCTGCAGCCTCTTCCAACGCCCCGGGCCCCAGCCACCCCCCTCCAGTGTTATGGCACCACCGTCTGGCAGCCGCCCGCCGCCCCTCTTTTAATATCACTGCTGCCCCCCCGGTGGATGCAATTGCCACGCGTTGAAGCGCCGCATTGCCCGGCTAGTGGAGCAAGTTCGTGTCCTCCAGGAGAGGAGAGCCCACCGATAAGACCCTGTTAATTGCCCCTTTTTTATTTCTTCTTTTGGTGGGTGGGAATCGGGCGTTGGGGTTAACTTTCTTTGGACAATTGGACATTCATATAGGTTGGACTTTTTTGTTACGGACATTGGTTGGAGTTAGGGGGAGGGGTGGGTCAGGTGTTGTTGTGGGATTTTTTACATAGTTTATTTTTGTTAGGGGATTAAATGATATATTTATACTTTACATACAATGTTGTTAATGTTTTGGGGTGGGGTTTCTGTTTTACGTCACACTGTTTCCTTGCTGGTGCAGGGCCACAGGCAGTGTTTGATTTAAATAATTGGCGGACTTTGTAAGACACAAACAGATAGATGCGACACCCCTCATTGAGTGACTTGTCCTACTAGTACTGTCAGTCTCTCCTCCTAGTCTATGCATTCTGCAACTGGACTCAAAGGGGTGTCTGAAATTGAATTAATGAAAAAATGTCCATTATTAATTATGCCTCCCCCAAACTTCTCTTACCTTTGCTTGATGATTAACTTAGGCACAGCGATGGCTGCATGGTGATGATGGTTTTCTTTTCTAACATGCCATGGTTGTGGTGGTGGTGGTAGTAGTAGTAGTAGACACTGGCAGTAGCATTTGCAAAAAAGAAAATGAGACCCTCAGTCGCCTGAGAGAGACTGTTGGAGGAGTAGTAGAATGAAGTACAGTACAGAACTTACTGCCAAACAATAATATGCAAAAATACAACAAAACATAATGGTGCTGGGGATAGCCTAGTACATAGAGTTACAAATTCTAGTTGTTTCAAGTCACTCGACTAGGCCTACAGTACACTGGACACAAGCATAACCGTTAGTGCTGTGTAGGAGGATGACAACAATTCCAATCGATGCCGGCAATTAATGCTGATGTATTGGGTTCCTTTGGTAAAAAAATGACCTCACAAATATACTGCTCTTGGGTGGGCAAGCAGAAGAAGGTCCTCGCCCTGCCTTGAAATTGAATTACTGTTGCTTTTGCCACATTCGCCCCAGCAAGCGTGTGATAAATTATTGGTGTACATTTAATTTAGTCACACCTCAATAAGTCACACAGCCCGGGGGAAGAGGGTTGAGTTTTGTTGAATGGTTGGGAAGGGGGGTTTGGGGAAAGGTTTGACAGAGAAAAATAGTACGCATGGACAAACAACAAAACACAGTCTTTGTAGACTACCATATCCATATCAATCTGTTAAGGGAGAAAAAGGAAATGCATGCATGATGATAAGGAGACCCGGATTACATACAGTTTGTGTTCTGTTGTACCGAGCATACTTTTAAAGATAGCAAAGAAAATTAAAAAATATCTGTAGGGATGAATTATAAGCAAAGAGCAAACATAATAATAATAACAACAACACACTGTAGTAATGATTGAAGACAAAAAAATTAATCAAATTATTTAAAAGATGATGAAAGTTGATACTGTTACTGTGTTATCCTGGTGAAAATAGGGAGTTGCATCTCGGCATTCCTCTTGGTCCTCCCTTCCATGGATGCTCCGTCCCTTAATCTTGGGTGACGCCACTGCCTGCCTGGCAGATGTAGATTCATTGGTAAGATAAGTGTGCATTGTTTTCCCAAGTATAGCACATGGTAAGGGGCGGCCTGTAATTGTAGATGGAAAAACAAAAGGGATATTGAAAAACCAAGTCGAAAAAAAATGCACAAGTTATGGTGTAGTGCAACAAGAACACTTTCAGAGGCGGCATGAATGCAGCATGTCTACTCTAGTCTGTTTCCAGCATTAACCTACAACAACCGGACAGAGAAGGCCCACGTTGACGGCATCCTTTGCACATCCTCCATTTAGCGTACATATTTTGAAAGAGTTGGACGAAGCACATATCCAGCACCATAGCATTTTACAATTTAAGTGACTAAATCAATGCACCGCAGTCATACCACACTACACGCGACTCCACCGCTACACAGACATTTAGGTCTGCTGTGGTTCTTGTTGACTTGTTTACCTTTTATGCCACTCATGAAACGCCCTGACTTATTCCATCAATTATCTCTGATCCTACTGAGTGACTGCGAAGATACTATGTCACTGTGGTCATCATGATGGTGTTGTTCAACTCAGTCTGCAGTGTACCGAGTGAGTCCAGATTCCATATTAAAAAATGCAATTGATTGGCCTGCAGTAGAAGTACAATTTTGTTATTAAACGACAACAGTGTAAATATTGACTTGAGTCACTGTTAGTGTATAGATTAAATACTAGTACAATTTGACTTCACTTCATGCACAACAAACAACAACAACACATACACCAATCATTCAGAGTCGGTGTCCAATGCATGCCATTCATTACCTGTTCCTTCTCATCTTAAGTGAAGGGGCAGTCTCTCTCTCCATTATCATCATGGTGTTGTCCAACTCAGTGTACAGATTGAGTCCTCTTTCTATATTCAAAATGCAATGTATCGGCCTGCAGTAGAAGTACAAATTAGTTATTAAAAATACAAGAAGGGAAAAATTGCCTTGAATTACTTTTAGTGTGTAGATTACATATAGTACACAATGAATTAACTTAATGCACAACAAACCGCAACAACACAAATCACTTATTCAGCATCCAATGCATGGCATAATTCATTACCGGTTCCGTCTCATCTTCAGTGAAAGGGTAGTCTCTCTTGGCTCAGAAAGGAGGATAGCTATAGTTGTCATCATCATGTTCCGCTTCTTTTGGAGGGACTCAACGAGGAAAGATTTCATTTTTTCTTCTATTTTGAATCATCCAATCATCATCTGGCTTGAGGGCAATGGATTTAGGGAGATTCAGGAGGATGGAGGAGCATGATTCAGAGGAGTGGACTGTGAAATGCAGACAGCTGAAACTCGTATATGGCAATAAAAGGACTAGAAGACGGTGGTGATGGATTTGTTGTGATTTGAAGTTTCTAACACACAAATAAAACAAAACAAGGGAGGAAGACAGTAACAAGTGCAAGCCTTATTGTCAGGGAAGTATAGCTCGTCCTCAAACTCTGGGGGTTCAAACAGAAGTAGGTAATCCTCATCTAACACACTACTTCTGTCACCTGAGCCGCTGTCCTCCTCTTCCTCCCTTGATTCATGTATTGTGTAATTCGGTGGTATAAAGTGCTGATTCATTTTGATCATGGTTAACCTCTCCACGTTTTTGGGCGAGAGACTGGTCCTTCTCACTGTTACAATGGAATCAGCAGCACTGAAAACAAGTTCAGAAGAGACACTTGCGAAAGGGCAAGCCAGATAGTTTATCGCCAGCCTGCTGAGCAGCGGCCATTGGCCCCTTTTCCCATACCAATACCGCAATGGGTTTTGATCAATGTACACCTCTGTTGGGTTGTCCAGATAGGCCCGGACCATCCGCTCAATGTTCAGGGGTGCTACACTTTGTTCGGGCTCTTTTGTCTTTGTATCAGCACTGGGCCTACCAAGTCCTTGCTGTAAATACCAATCCCATAACGATTTTACTGGGGCTAATGATCCGGTTCTTGCTGTTGTCGATAGTGTTGGTGAGTGTTCTGAGCCAAACGCACTGCCCTCAGGCTCCGAAGTTGAACTTTACACCGGATGCCCTGCTGCAGTACTTGTGGGTTTATCTACCGGGCTTTTAATTAGCAGCTGTTCATTTTCCAACTTACTAGCTGACTCAGCTATCCAAGTTTTGTACCGGGCAACATCCATTTCTGAAAAAGGAATTAATGTCTTACTTTTCAGTGTCGATTTTGACCGTGGATCCAGAATTGTGGCACCAATGTAATGTTCTTGTGACAAAATCTTATTTTGCAACCTTGTATTGTCAGCTCACAATTCTCACAATTCTCACAGACTGAAACACTGCACTAGCACTGAGAAACATTAGGTTTGCCAGGCACACTGCAAGGATTGCTCGGCATGTTTTAATTTAACGAAACTTCTTTCCTTTTAAACAGGTGAGATGCTGCCATTTCCATGTAAGGCTTTGTATGCTAGACATAGGGCCTTAAAGTCTATTCTTTTCTTCATGGGGAGCCAGTGGAGTTTTTTTCAGGCCTTCTGATATGGACTGGAATTTGGGGATGTTCAATATTGTTCTGGCGGTGGCATTTTGTGTGCACTGAAGCTTGGCCATGTGCTGTTTTAGGAGGCCTAAGTATAGGGCATTTCCGTAGTCTAGTTTGGCCAAGGCTAGAACTGTAACTAGAGTTTTTACTGCTTCCGGGGGGATGAAAGTGCGTATTTTGCGGATAGATTTTAAAATCAGATATATTTTTCGATAGGACTTTCTTGACCTGGTGTTGAAAGGACAGTTTGTCATCAAAGATGATGCCCAAGTTCTTCACTTTTTGAACTGGGGTGGGGTACGCACCCATACTAGGGGGCCACCAGTTCTGTGACCAGAAAGAGGTATCTGATCCCAGTAGGAGGACCTCGGTTTTGGTACCGTTAAGCTTCAAACAGTTCGACCCCATCCATTGATTTATGTGGTGCATACATTTATTAAAGCTATCAGCTGTATCTTCAGGGCTGCTTGAAATAGACACCATGATTTGGGTGTCATCCGCGTAAGATATTATTGTGAAGCCATATTGCCTGATGATGTTGGCTGGAGGAGTCACATTAAGGTTGAACAGGGTAGACCTCAACGAGGAGTCCTGTGGCACCCCACATGGTAGCGTGAACTGCTCTGAACGGGAGTCGCTGACCTGAACATATTGATGTCTGTTGTTCAGATAGGATTTTACCAGTTTTAGAGCAGTATTCTTGATTCCTGCCTCTTGGATCCGTTTGATTAGTATATCATGGTTCACAGTGTCGAAAGCCGCCGACCTATCCAACAGGATCAAGACAGCCTTGGCTCCCGTGTCTAGGATTGCCCAGATCTCCCCTGCCGCTATTATCAGGGCAGTTTCTGTGCCGTGTCCTTGTCGGAAACCATACTGGGAGGGATCCAGTAGGTCTGCCGGGGAGATGTAAGTCGTTAGGTTGGGCGTTGAGAATTTTTTCCAATATTTTGGCAGGAAAAGGAATCCTTGCTATAGGTCTGTAATTACTGTGATCGCTGGGATCTAAATTAGTTTTTTTTTTAGTAAAGGCAAAATTGACACCGATTTCAAGCGTCTGGAAAGATGCCAGATGTTACAACTTCTTTGTAGAGTGTGCTAAGTTCTTTGCTGATTGTCTGGTGCCATGTGGAATATCATGGGTGGACAAGGGTCCGAGGATGTTCCAGATTTTATGGATTTGATTGTCTGTGTTATTTGTTCAATACTGGGTGGTGCAAAGGAATCTAGGACACTGGTGGGACATGGGATGTTTGTAGCAGGAGTGACTGTCATGCCATCATCCCAATCTGTAAGGGATTCAAAAATGGTAAGCACTTTGTCCTTAAAATATCCTGCCAGTTGGTTGCAGAATGCTGCACTAGTGTCCTGCTATGTGGTTCTGGAAGTTTGACAAGTTTCTTCAGTTTGAAAATAGTTCTTTGCTGGAGTTGCCTGCTTGTTGGATTTTATCTGAGAAGTATTTACTTTTTTTGTCCATTATCATCTTTTTATAAGTGCTCAATGATTGGGAATATATTTATTTTTTGGCTATTGTGTAGTTACTTCTCCAGCGCCGCTCGGCTTTTCTGCAGATCTGCTTCTGTTTGTGCAGGGCATCACAGAACCAGGGTTCAGATTTCTTTGTGCGCTTGCTGGTAACGCTTTTTTCTGGTGCCAAGAAGTCTACTGCGGATTTGACCCAGTTGGATAAACTGTCTGCAGCTAGGTTTGCCTCCGGTTTTAGGTCAGGTTTGGAGGATGCTAGAGTGCATTGTAACTGTTGGGGGCTTATGTGCCTCCAGTTGCGTCTTTTGAGTGTCTTATGGGGAATGTGTGGGTTGGGAATGTGATGTGTGGTGGTTACGGTGAACAGGATGGCTCTGTGATCTGACCAGGGTACTGGCATAACCTCTATTATTTTAAGGTGGGGGTTAATTGTAAATAACCCATCCAAGGTGTGAACGGCGTCATGTGTGGGATGCATGACTTTCCTCTCCAACGAGGCATTGGCCATCATCTATTTTAGTGACAAATTGTTGTGGTCTTCTGAGTTTTCGAGCTGATGGTTTAAATCACCTAGTATGCAGTAGTCCTCTGAATCAGCACTGGCTTCTAGTATTGGGCTGATGATTTCTTCAAATTTCCTTTTGCTTTTCATGCATGGTGGTCTGTAAGGTTACTCACACAATGTGGGTAGGGTTTAGTTGGGAGGGCCGTGTGGGTGACTATCATTAGAACACAGGTGACACAGGGTTTTGATGGTAGAAATACTTCTGATAAAATAATTCTGATTTGACAGAAAAGCTTAGCAGGAAGAAAGGGGGGTCGAAATTGCAGACACAACACATATGACTGGGGTAAGCTCTGAATGTAAGGCTAGGCTGCTAGCCTGTAATGAGAGGGTTGAATGACCACCACAAGGCCCGACTTGTGACTGCATACCTTATTAGGCCTAAGGTGTGTGTTTTCCATTAGTTCCGGAGATGCATGCTTGTTATGTGGGGGTTAATCATTTCTCCAAAATCTGTAGCTCGTACCTCCATTTCTTTTCCTCAGTCGCTACGAAAGTGTCTATATTGGTTAAACAAGGCTTATGGTTTAGGCCTGTCGACACGTTTTGTGATGAAGAGGGCCGGTGTGTGGTTGTACAGGGATTGTTGGGTTGGTACATATTACCTTGATCAGTACATATGGTCCGGACTTCGATGATCCTGCTTTTTTTTAATTTTTTTTTTTTACTTAAGTTAGAAACTGGCTTGTGGATGCGGATGCTCCCCCCACCCCCCCCCACCCCCCCGCTTTGTAATATGTGGAAAATACTTTAATGCTGCAAGCTAATTTGGATAGCACCGGCACCAGGAAGATCTATGCCATAGGATATTATGCACCAGTGCAAACTGCTAGACTTGTACCGTGTTGAATGCTCTAATTCCAGAGTGCAAACATTCCATAGTGCATGGAATATCTTCCAGGATAGTTTTCTGGTTAGAATCTAAAGATGAGATGGGCTGGGTTGAAATCAAAACACATTTACCTAGGACCCTGTCCGATCATTGTCCCGTTCTGATGGTTTTGACCATTGACAGCTATCTGGGGATAGATACAATGCAGCAGCTGCCACCATCTGAGCTGTCAGACCCAGTCTTTGAACAGAAAGTCGCCAAGTGATTTTATTCTACACGTTGAACCAGGGCTCTGTTACCTCTGTGGCTACGCTGTGGGAAGCATTTTAAGAGTGATTAGGGGTGAATACATATCTAAATGCTACAGGATATTTTAATTGCTGAGAGATGCAATGTCACACCCAGAGCAAGAGATATCATTGGTAGAGTGAGAATATGGGAGCTCTGAACCCACTGTGTTGCTTTTAATCCTCCGTGCCATTAACAGTTACACATTAGGTCTTGTCATTGAGTCAGCTTTCCGCTTTCCTGGGGAGACATGTTAACGACTCCCAGGAAAGGATACAATAGGGGCCTTTACTGGAAGGAGGTTTTCTCCCTCCTGTAGGAAGTCGATGGATGTTGGCCCAAAAGGTGAGCTTCAAACCAGAAACCACCTTTGAAGGGCAAATGGGAACCACTTGGGAGAGGGGCTGCTGTATTGTCTGGATAGACAGGCATGCACTAGGGACAGGAAAGGGGGATCAAGTTGCCAAGCCAGTTTTTCAGGGGAATTGTGAGAAGTTGGCCTGGCATATGCTGGTCACTAGTTATAGTGGCCACCTTGCACCAGTCAAATTTGACTCTTATGGTAGATAGGTTTAAGACAGCCTTTTAAAGAAAGCTATCTTAGTGGTAGCTGTGGAGAGCAGCCTTCAGGCTAAGTCTCTGAGGAATGTAAAGCAGCTTGTATTACCTTATAATCTCTTGAATTACTACATCAAAGGACACCACACAGGTATATATATCAAATATATATGTATTTATTTCTAGACACACTTTACTAATCTCTTGATGAGATTAGAAGTCAGGAACACATTCAATTATCAATGTTTCACAAGAATTTAAGCACAAATATGGCTGGGGCCCTAGGGGCGTACCAGACCATATACTAAAAAAGAGGTTTAGGAAAGTCAACTTGTAGAGGGACAAGGCCTAGGGCCTGTAGAATCGCTGGGGCTTCACTAATGCAGCAAAAGCAGGCATGTAAAAGACCCACGGGAGACGCATGCAGTGTGAGAACACAGCCGCGGGTTCCCTATTGATTTCAATGGAGCAAGTCGCGGTTTGATTTTTAAAGTTTAAGGGTACTTCGAGGAAGTCCTCAAGCAAGCCACTTACAAGGTAAGTAATTCGAGGGCCAACACACACTAGGGCACCGGAGTGCACAAGTTACCTCACCCAGGGAAGCCGGGTGCATAGGTGTCTTTTGGTGTCGGGTCGCGTCGCTGTTTTCTATGAAGACCAAAGAAGATTTGCTGCTTGCGAAGACTGAAGAAGTGTCCGGTGGAATCCAAGGGTGGATTCAGGATGAAGATGACCTGAAAGCAGAAGGGACAGTGTTCAGTCACTTGCCAGTGACCCGGGGCCAGGAAGATGGATGTCCACGGAAGTCGGTGATTTCAGGTGATCAAGGGTGTTTTGACTCTTCGCTCATGAGGACCAGGAGGCATCGACGATGACCAGCAGCTGGATTCGGAGTGTCCCACAACATCTGCAGCTTACTGAGATGTCGGCAGCCGGATTGGAGCCAACAAACCTTGGCAACAGCAAGTCTTATGGAAAGTGAATAAAGTCAGCAGTGCAGACCAGCAAGGTCAGAGGGACTCACCCATCAAGGGTGAGTGAGGGCAGGCCTGGAGCAATCAGGGGAGCCTTTTGGTTTGATAAGAAAGTCTTCGGGGGACCCACAAGCCAACGGGAAAGGGATCGCAAAGACGCCTCATGAGGAAATGCTTCACAGGAGCCCACGGTCACTCGGGATGGGGTAGGCCTCTGATTTTCACTGCAAATCCTGCTGGAGGCTTGGGCCACAAATGGTCCAATGCACAAGTTCGTAGAACATCGCGAAGGGGTTGCACTCGACAATAGTGCATGGTACCCGTGTATTGCTGTTCCTCATCACTCGTGGGGTCCACTCACCTCAGCTCTGCTGGGGCTCACAATGGCAGTCGAGAAGTCAGGAAATCCACTTCTGGGGCTGCAGGGACTTCGAACTCTGGCGGGAGCGGGAAAGTTTGCAAACATTGATTAGAGTTTCTGGTGCCTGCCAAGCAGGGGAGTCACTCCTTGACTCCAAGGGAGATTCTTCTGTCTTCCAAAGGTAGTGGAACGTCGAAGGGCCAAGATTCTTCTTGTAGAGCGTCGTCCAGGGATATCTGATTTGCAATGGCAAGATTTCCCTATCTTATACTGAAGGTAGGGGAGGGACTAGCTCTATGACCACTCCACTGGGAGGGTCAGGGTAGGGGGTGGTTACACCCACTTCCCTTTGTCCAGTTTCGCGCCAGAGCAGGGACAGGTAGCCCCAGAACCGGTTTGAGCTGGCATATGCACAGAGGAGCCTACTGCTCCCCCAGTGCAGGACTTCAAAGCACTCTAGAAGTGCACCTACCCAGCCCCAATACACTAAATCATGTCTGGAAGGTGGTGACACCTCCCTGTGACAGGATACCTATTGTTGGGCCTCCTCCACTGCGAGTTTCAGTCAGCAGCAGGGGGGCAGCCCAGTGTGTGTGCTGGTGGCATCCATTTTATGATGCCAGGGCTCTTTCAGATTTCTACTGTATTACCACAGTAGGTACATGTCGTCCCCTCTAGAAGGGTGGGATTATACTTCCACACCAGTTACTGGTGTGGGGGTATGATTCCAAGTTGTTTGACACCAAACACGACATGTTTTGATGCAGTCATTCCAAAGTTAGCAGTTACCGGTAGGTTATAATGCACTTAAGAGTATATGGTTTAACCGCATTCACAAACAGCCACAGAGAATAGACTCTGCCAGCTGCAGAGGGGTCCTGCTCATGCAGAGGCACCCCCTCACATTGTAAACCAAGCACCCTGCCCTCAGGATTGATAGGGCCTGCCTTAGGGGTGGCTGATAGGTTTATATGTGTGTGTATGGTGAGATATAGGGAACCTATACCTCAGTGAGGAGTGCTAACACTACCTCACCCAGGCTGCAGTAGCAGGCCTGTGGTGTCAGATTTAGTCTGCTTCCCAGGGGTGGCATAATACATGCTTCAGCCCCTGGTAGGCCTGTGAAGTACCTATGCCCTAGGTACCTAGGGCACCATATACTAGGGGCTCATAAGGTACCACAGTATCCAATCACTAGTGCATCTAGTATGCACTCCAAGTTGTTTAGAGAGAACAGAGAGACTGGGGCCCTGATTAGCAGGGAACCAGCCAGACTATAGCCAGAAACCAGTGTATACATCAGAAAAAAGTGGGGGCAGCCTAAGTGCAGATCCTACTCTCCTACACAACCCCCCCCCAAACGCAGGGACACTAAACTAACCTTGACCAGTTGAGTCTTCGTGTTCTAAGTGGAAATACCTTGAGAGTCCATCTGCATTGGCATGTTGGGTCCCAGGTCTATGTTCCACTGTATAGTCCATCCCCTGTAGGGAAATGGACCACGTGAGCAGTTTAGGATTTTCACCTTTCATCTGTTTGAGCCATAGGAGGGGCTTGTGGTCAGTATGAACTAGAAAGTCGGTGCCAAACAAGTATGGCCTCAGCTTCTTCAGGGCCCACACCACAGCAAAGGCCTCCCTCTCTATAGCTGACCAACATTTCTCTCTAGGGGTCAGCCTTCTGCTTATAAAATCTACTGGCTGGTCTTGACCTTCATTATTCAGTTGAGACAGTACAGCTCCCACACCCAGCTCTGAAGCATCTGTTTGGACAATAAACGTCCTGGAGTAGTCTGGACTCTGTAAGATGGGGGCAGTGCACATGGCCTGCTTAAGGTCTTCAAATGCCTTCTGACAGCTAGCTGTCCACTGAACCTTTTTTGGCATTTTCTTAGAGGTCAGATCATTTAAGGGGGCCACTATAGATCCATATCCCTTAACAAACCTCCTATAGTACCCAGTCAGGCCTAAAAAGGCTCTAACCTGTGTCTGGGTTGTTGGAGCTACCCATTCCATTATGGTTTGGATTTTGCTCTGCCATGATTGAACCTGGCCTCCACCTACAAGGTGGCCCAGGTACACAACCTGACTCTGCCCTATCTGGCACTTAGTGGCCTTGATAGTGAGGCCTGATTTTTGCAGGGCCTCCAGTACATTTCTGAGGTGGACCAGGTGATCCTGCCAGGTGGAACTAAAGACAGCAATATCATCTAGATAAGCTGAGCAATAAGTTTCCATACCAGTCAGAACTTTATTCACCAACCTCTGAAAAGTGGGAGGTGCATTTTTCAAACCAAAGGGCATCACCACAAAGTGATAGTGCCCACCAGGGGTTGAAAATGCTGTTTTGGCCTTGGCATCCTCAGCTAACCTGATCTGCCAGTAGCCAGCTGTTAGGTTAAATGTACTAAGATACTTGGCTGAGGCCAAAGTATCAATTAGCTCATCTGCCCTTGGTATGGGATAGGCATCAGTCCTGGTGACAGCATTGAGGCCTCTGTAGTCTACACGAAACCTCATTTCTTTCTTACCACCCTGGGTATGAGGTTTGGGCACTAGGACTACTGGACTAGCCCAAGGGCTATCTGAAGGCTCAATAACACCTAACTCCAACAATTTCTGGACTTCAGTCCTGATACAGTCAGGTTGCCTGTAGATTTTACTCTTGACAGGCAGACTGTCTCCAGTGTCCACCTCATGGGTGCACCAGGAAGTCTGACTTGGGGTCAGGCTAAACATATGTCTGAACTGTTGCAGAACTTGTCTGCATTCAGTTTGCTGATGATCAGTGAGGCTGCTTGCCAAAGCAACACCATCTACTGACCCATCATCAGGGTTCTGTGAGAGCAGGTCAGGGAGAGGGTCACTCTCCTCCTCCTATTCCTCATCAGTTGCCATGAGCAAGCCCATGTCAGCCCTGTCAACATACGGTTTCAATCTGTTGACATGGAGCACCCTAAGGGGGCTCCTGGGAGTTCCAAGATTCACTAAGTAGGCGACTTCTCCCTTTTGCTCAACAATGGTATGGGGGCCACTCCACTTGTCTTGGAGAGCTGCTGGGGCCACAGGCTCCAACACCCACACTTTATGTCCTAGCTGGTATACAGTCAGCACAGCCGTTTGGTCGTGCCAAGTTTTCTGTAGTTCTTGGCTTGCCTCCAGGTTTTTAGCTGCCTTCTTCATGTATTCGGCCTTCCTGGACATAGTCCATCACATCCTGTTTGGGAGGTTTGAGAGGTAACTCCCAGCCCTCCTTCACCAGACATAATGGTCTTCTGACAGGGTACCCAAACAGAAGTTCAAAAGGGCTGTAGCCAACCCCCTTCTGTAGAACCTCCCTGTATGCAAACAGAAGGCAGGGAAGTAAAAGGTCCCATTTTCGCCTAAGCTTTTCTGGGAGGCCTTTAATCATTCCCTTTAGGGTTTTGTTGAACCTTTCAACTAACCCATTGTATTGTGGGTGATAGGGAGTAGTGAACTTGTAGTTTACACCACACTCCTTCCACATTGCTTTTAGATACCCTGACATGAAGTTTGTCTCTCTGTCAGATATAACCTCCTTAGGGAAAACCACTCTGGAGAAAAATCCAATGAGGGCTCTTGCTACCACAGGGGCTGTGGTGGTCCTGAGGGGAATTGCTTCTGTGTACCTGGTGGCATTATCCACTACCACCAGGATAAACCTGTGCCCAGATGCTGTTGGAGGGTCAAGGGGACCAACAATGTCAATCCCTACCCTTTCAAAGGGAACCTCCACCACAGGTAGTGGTATCAGGCGGGCCTTTGTTGTGCCACCTGACTTGCCACTGGCTTGGCAAGTGACACAGGAGCGACAAAACTCCTTGGTGTCCTCTGACATGTGTGGCCAATGAAAATGAGGGACATGCCTGTCCCAGGTCTTGTTTTGGCCCAAGTGTCCTGCCAATGGGATGTCATGTGTTAGGGTCAAAAGGAACCCCCTAAACGTCTGAGGTATTACCAACCTCCTGGTGGCTCCAGGGGTAGGATCTCTAGTTTCAGAATATAGGAGCCCCTCATCCCAATAAACGTTATGGGACCCACTAGCACTCCCAGCAGCCTCAGCAGCTGCTTGCTGTCTGAGGGGTTCAAGAGAGGGGCAGCACTGTTGCTCCTTACTCAGATCTTCCCTGGAAGGTCCCCCTGCCCCCAAGAACTCCACCTGATCAGGCTCAAGTCCCTCTGGGCAGTTCCTTCTTCAGGATCTGCTTCTCCTCCCTCAGGAGGGGAATCTGAGATCTGAGACAGAGGGGAAGGCACTGCCTTAACCCTACTGCTCCTCCTCTTGGGAAGCTGCTGGTCCATAGTTTCAGGCTCCAGAGCTGGTTTAGCTTTATGCATTTTGGCCTGTGACCTGGCCACAGCAAATACCTCTGCAGGTATGCCCAACATATCAGCATGAGTCCATAACTTCACTTCAGACCAGGCTGAAGTTTCCAGATCATTGCCCAATAGACATGTGACAGGGAGGTCTGCACTGACTACTACCTTTTTGAGGCCAGTTATCCCTCCCCAGGAGAAATTCACAACTGCCAGACTATGGTTGGTCCTGACATTGCTTGCATTGGTAACCTGGTACATTTCACCTAGGATGATCTGCCCAGGGTCCACTAGATCCTCTGCCACCATGGTGACACTAGCACCTGTGTCCCTGAATGCCAAAGCCTGTTTGCCATTAATTATAGGCTGCTGTTTGTATTTGCCCAGATTACTGGGGCTCACTAGGAAGGACATATCAAGGTCTCCCTCACAAACCATCAATGCCTGTGTGGGTACTCTGACTAGGCCAGAGTCCCCATCAGAACCCAGGGTCAACCCTACTACACCCTTATTCTGATTACCACCTCCACCAGTAGCTGCACTAGGGGGAACAGTGGCCTTAGGGGCCTGAGCGGTTGTGGTTTGGTCTTTGGACTTGATACAATCAGAAGTCCAGTGCCCTTTCTGTTTACAGAATTTGCACCAGGGCTCCTTTTGGCCTTTTCCCTTTGTAGACTGTGACTCCTCACTAGATGCAGATTCTTGGGGCCCTTGGGAAGACTTCTGGTCTTTTGACTTATCCCCACCTTTCTCTGAGCCTTTAGGATCCTGCTTCTTAGTGTCACCCCCTTGGTTCTGGGGTTTCTGCCTCACCCTGGCTCTGCCTTCTTTCCCAGTTCTTTGGGAGAGGTCAGATCAGAGTCCACCAGGTACTGATGCAACAACTGGTTTTGGCAATTATTAAGGATCTGTTCTCTCATAAGATTATACAATCCCTTAAAAACAGTAACTCTACTACCAACCAGCCAACCCTCCAGAGCCTTCGTTGCACAATCAACAAAGTCAGTCGAATCCTGAGTCTGTGCTTTCTGGGTGTCTCTGAACTTCAACCTGTACTGTTTGTCAGGTCCCCACAATTCTTACCTCCTGTTTGTGGAGAGATCCCACAAAGATGACAAGGACAACCCCCTCCTGGACCCTTTTCCTCCTGGAAGGACCGAATACACTAACCAGGTCAAAGAGGGAACTGGGGGAGGCTGCCAGGAAGCGGGTGAGGGCGATATGTCGTGCTGGGGCACCTCCCGTGGATCTTGGGGTCTGGCGCTGATATCACCTAATAACGATAGAGAGGATATAGGTGTAATAACTGCACCAATTTCAGGGGAACAGACATATGCACCTTTAACGGTAAGCAGACACTAGTAACACTAGCTATGCTCTCCTCAATGGTTACCTGAAAGGTGGCGCTCCTGCGCTGGGGTGATGAGTCAAGGCGTGTGCAACTTCGTGTGGTTTGCACGAGTTGCCAGGGGAAGGGTCAAGCGCTCCAGCACTTTGTAGCGGGACAAGGTCTAGCGTGAAAGAAACAAGCGCTCCAGCGCGGGGGTGAGCGGGAAAAAGTCGCAAACGTGAAAGAAACAAGCACTCCAGCGCTGTCTCAGAGGGGCAAAGTGAGTGCGACTCTGTGCCGTCGCACGAGTCGTGGAATGACCAGTGGTGGAAGCGCTCCTGCGCTGAGGGAGAGGGGCAAAGTGAGTGCAACTCCGTGCCGTCGCACGAGTCGCGGAATGACCAGGGGTGGAAGCACTCCTGCGCTGAGGGAGAGGGGCAAAGTGAGTGCGACTCCGTGCCGTCGCACGAGTCGCGGAATGACCAGGGGTGGAAGCACTCCTGCGCTGAGGGAGAGGGGCAAAGTGAGTGCGACTCCGTGCCGTTGCACGAGTCGCGGAATGACCAGGATGTAAGCGCTCCTGCGCTGACTAAGACAGGCAAAGTGAGTGACTCTACACGAGTCCTGATAGAAGTAGCTGTGGGCGCCCTTGCGCGGTCCAGACGGAGGGTCTGGTTGCAGGTAGAGCCTTCGCTTACACTCCTGCGTATCCTGCGAAGCTCCGTGGAAGGGATCCGAAGCGCTGATGTGGGCGTCTTCGGGTTAAAAATACACAATCCGCCGGAAGCGCTGGCCGGCCAATGGCGTCAGCTGTGTCGACCTCAGCTACTTGACTGCTACCCTGTTTGGAGTCTGTAGGGGGGAGGAGTCTCGTTACAGGTGGAAAAAGCCTCGCTTCCGTTCGTCAGGAAGCGAGGAGGCGAGCGAGATCATGACAGCACCCACCCCTAAAATAGTCCAACCCGTGGTTCAAAGAGGGGTAACTGGACGGGGTTTTTGGGGTTGCCGAGTATGGAAGGCACGAACTAAGGCAGGTGCATTACGGACATGTGAAAGGGGCTCCCCGGAGCGTTCTTCTGGGCCATATCCCTTCCAATCCACCAGGTAAAAGAGTTTCCCCTTTGTTCTACGGGAGTCAAGGATGGCCCGAACCTCGTATTTCACGTGGTCATCCACAGGAACCGGAGGAGGGGGCTCCGCTATCAAGCAGTCGGGATGGGCAGGACGTAATAGAGAGACATGAAAGACGGTATGGACTTTCATGTGAGGAGGCAGTGATAGCCTCATGGCCACCGGGTTGATAATCCGTGTTATGGGATAGGGACCTACGTATCGAGGCAATAGTTTCTTGGGTCCCCGTGTGTTGAGGTTCTTGATAGACACCCACACCCTATCCCCCGCTACGTAGGTGGGTTCGGTTTGCCTGTGTTTATCTGCATGTTGTTTGTACGTTTCTTTGGCTTTGGCTAGCTCGAATCGGGCTTGCTGCCATATGGTGCGGAGGAAGGCATGATGCTCCTGTATGGTAGGAATACCACAGGTCTGAGCCTCTTCCCAGGGGGTCGTTCTGGGATGGTACCCTTGGAGACAATAGAACGGAGACACCCCAATGGCAGCATGTTTGTTGTTGTTATAGGCGTACTCCACCATCCACAACACGTTGGACCATTCTGTTTCAAAGGAAAGCAGCAAGCAACGGAGGTATTGTTCCATGGTACGATTCGTTCGCTCTGCCTGCCCATCCGTTTGGGGATGGTAGGAGGATGACAAACGTGCTTCCATGTGCAAAAGAGAGCAGATCTCCGTCCAAAATTGAGTTCCTCGGTCTGTTATCAGTACTGAAGGGATTCCATGTAGTCGTACCACATTCTGCATGAAAATGGTTGCCAATTCCGCAGCTGAGGGTAGGCGTTGCAGTGGTACGAAATGTGCCATTTTTGTTAGATGGTCCACGATAGTAAGGATAGTAGTGTATCCCATGGTGGTTTTAGGAAGTTCCACTACGAAGTCCATCGAGACCGTGTGCCACGGGCAGGGGGGAACAGGAATGGGATGCAACAGCCCTACCATGGGTTGTGAGGTTGTCTTTCCTTGAGTGCAGATGGTGCAGCGATCTATGTAGGCCTGTGTGTCAAGGTTCAGGGTAGGCCACCAGAATTGTCGTTGCAGAAGGTCTTTGGTTTTCTGGTATCCCGGATGACCGGATAGGGGGTGATCGTGGCACAGAACTAGAGCTTGTTGCTGGTGGGTAGGTAGTGGTAAGTAATACCGTCCCTCCCTGAACAGGAATCCATCTTGTTCTGTAAGGCCTTGGATGTCTCCGATCCAGTCTTTTGGATTCTTTTGTTGTAAATCGTGGTGCAGCTGAGATAAGAAGGAGGAGGAGGTCACTGTCCCCTGGAAGCATCGGATGGGAATAACAGGTACTGGGTCCGTGGTGGGTGCCTGGTCTTCGGTTTCCTCTAGCCTGGACAAGGCGTCAGCCTTGGCGTTCTCCCTCCCGGGACGGTAGGTGATCTGGAAATCGTATTCATTTAAGAACAGTGTCCAGCGTAGTTGCCTCGCCGTTAAGGCTCTGGCTGACCGAAGGAACCGTAGATTTCTATGGTCGGTAAAGATCGTTACCGTGTGTTTAGCGTCTTTCAGGTAGTGTCGCCATTCCTCAAACGCTGTTTTTATGGCCAAGAGCTCCCTATCTCCAATGGAGTAATTACATTCTGCTGGTTGTAGCTTCCTGGAGTAGTAGGCTATCGGGTGGAGCAGATTGGTTTTGCTGTCTCTTTGTGATAAGACACCCCCTACGGCATTCTGTGAGGCATCGGCCTCCACTATAAAGGGGCGATTAGGGTCAGGGTGCTTCAGTATCGGAGCTGAGGTGAACCTGTTTTTTAAGTCTTGAAAAGCCTGTTCTGCTTTGGCATTCCATAGGAAACGTGCCCCTTTTCGTAACAAACATGTAATGGGGGTAACAATCCGGGAAAAGCCCGCAATAAAGCGTCGGTAGTAGTTTGCAAATCCAAGGAACCTTTGGACTTGTTTCACGGAGCTTGGGGATGGCCACTGCAATATGGCGTCGACTTTTCTGGAATCCATTTGAACGCCTTCTGGTGTTAGAATGTGTCCCAGGAATTCTACGGTTGTGGTGTGGAACACGCTCTTTTCTAGCTTCACATACAGCCCGTGTTGCTGCAGTTGCTGGAGTATCGCTCGTACATGTTGAAGGTGCTCCTTCATGTCTGCGGAGTAAATCAGTATATCATCGATATACACGATGCAGAATCTGTCAATGAATTCTCTTAACACCTCGTCAATGAAATATTGAAAGGCGGCTGGGGCATTGCAGAGTCCGAAGGGCATGACCCGATATTCGAACAGCCCGTACCGTGTTCGGAAGGCGTTTTTCCACTCATCTCCTTCACGGACTCTGACAAGATGATAGGCCCCTCGTAAATCCAGCTTTGTATATATGGCCGCATCTTTCACTTGATCCAGTAGGTCGGGTATTAATGGTAGGGGATACCTGTTCTTAATGGTTATGGCATTCATCGCCCTAAAGTCAATACACGTGCGTAGATCGCCTTCTTTCTTCGCCACGAAGAAGAGAGGGGAAGAGACGGGAGATTTGGAATGGCGAATAAACCCATTCTGTAGGTACTGTTTGAGATATGCGCGAAGGTGCTCGTTTTCCTTCTCTGTGAGGGAATAAACACGGCTGCAGGGAAGCGTGGATCCTGGTATTAAATCAATGCGGCAGTCGAAGTGGCGATGTGGAGGTAGGGTGTTGGCACCTTGTTCGTCAAAGACGGGAGCCAGGTCTCTGTATTCCTTGGGTACTGTTTCGTGTGTGATTGTTCCCATTCCGTCCCGTGGCAGTGTACAGGCCTGGACCTCCCTAGTAATGGTTTTCTTCTCCGAGGGGTAGCAATAGCGAATACAATGGATCGAGTCTAATACGGTTTTGCCGGTTGCCCAATTGATCAGGGGATTGTGCTGCATCAGCCAGGGAAGGCCCAATATAAGCCGAAACTGAGGAGCATCGATGATGTCAAAGGCGATAGTCTCTGTGTGCTGGTTTTCCAGCACCATTTGCAGATCTTCGGTTTGGTATCGGATTAGTCCTGAGGTCAAGTCCGTGCCGTCCACTGCTTTCACCGTTTCGGGTTTGCTTTTTGTTCGTTTTTGCATGCCCAGGCCCGTCATGTACTGGGCATCGATGAAATTTCCGGTTGCTCCTGAGTCGATCAAGGCTACGACGTGCCATGATGAACCTATCGATGACTGCAAGACAACCGGCACGCCCATGTGATGGTGGTCGGCACAAAGGGTAGGGGTCTGTTTTTTCACTGCCAACAGTCCCAGTAGACAGACCCCGTTTACTACTGGGAGGTCCCGTTTCCCAACCCTTCTCCTCGAGTGATCGGGAGAACTGACGGAGTCCTCTCTCTGGGTTGGCGGGGTTTTGCAGGACATTCCCGCACGAAATGGCCGCTCTTGCCACAATATAGGCATAGGTTCTGTTTCCGTCTTTTTTCCTTTTCTTCTTTTGTTAAGGGAGCACGGACACCTCCGATCAGCATGGGCTCAGGAGTATCACAAGGTTTTGGTATGTCTCTGTACACAGGGATTCTGGCTTCCCCTCCTTTGGTTTTTTCTGTTCTCCGCTCTTGTAGGCGATAATTCTGTTTGACTACCATATCTATGAATGGACCGATCTCCTCTGGTGGGTCGGTCATTTGAGAAATGAGGTCTTTCAACTCATCGCGTAGGCCCCTATAGAACACCGACACTTGTTTTGAGTCTGGCCAGCGGGCTTCCACCACCAGACGAGTGAAGGTGGTAATGTAATGTAGTAAGTCTGTGTTGCCCTGTTTCAAATTGAGTAATTCATTGTCTGCGGCTTGCACGAATGTATGGCGGGCGAACATACGTCGCATGGTTTCTTTAAAAACCGGAAAGTTGTATAGTAGAGGTTCATCTTTCTCCACCAATGGAATGGACCACTGAGCGGCGTCGCCTCCCAAATACGATAGGACAAAGGCGACCTTGGAGGCGTCATCAGGGAAAGCAGTTGCTCTGGCCATGAAGTGCAGGTGGCATTGGTTAAGGAATATGCTGTATTTCGCGCTATCGCCATAGAAACGTTCTGGTGCGGCCAGCTGTGCCGTGGGTTGAGCTATGACCTGAATGGGTGGGGAAGCAGTCGAGAGAGAAGGTGGTGGGCCCCCCGGGTTGAATATAGGAGGCCTTAGTATTCCTTCTTGCCGGGGAAGATGTGTAGGAGAGGGACCCCAAGGTCCTTTGTTTCCCACACCTACTTGCCCTTGTAAGGTGGTTATGTCGTGTCGCAGACTACGATTCTCAGTTTGGATACTAACTAACATGGCTGCTATGTCCTGCAAGGTAACGTCGGGGAGGTCCATGTTACCCGGGTGGGATAAATAACGTGGGCTTCGGATTCTGTCAGGTCCCCACAATTCTTACCTCCTGTTTGTGGAGAGATCCCACAGGGATGACAAGGACAACCCCCTCCTGGACCCTTTTCCTCCTGGAAGGACCGAATACACTAACCAGGTCAAAGAGGGAACTGAGGGAGGCTGCCAGGAAGCGGGTGAGGGCGATATGTCGTGCTGGGGCACCTCCCGTGGTTCTTGGGGTCTGGCGCTGATATCACCTAATAACGATAGAGAGGATATAGGTGTAATAACTGCACCAATTTCAGGGGAACAGACATATGCACCTTTAACGGTAAGCAGACACTAGTAACATTAGCTATGCTCTCCTCAATGGTTACCTGAAAGGTGGCGCTCCTGCGCTGGGGTGATGAGTCAAGGTGTGTGCAACTTCGTGTGGTTTGCACGAGTTGCCAGGGGAAGGGTCAAGCGCTCCAGCGCTTTGTAGCGGGACAAGGTCTAGCGTGAAAGAAACAAGCGCTCCAGCGCGGGGGTGAGCGGGAAAAAGTCACAAACGTGAAAGAAACAAGCGCTCCAGCGCTGTCTCAGAGGGGCAAAGTGAGTGCGACTCTGTGCCGTCGCACGAGTCGCGGAATGACCAGTGGTGGAAGTGCTCCTGCGCTGAGGGAGAGGGGCAAAGTGAGTGTGACTCCGTGCCGTCGCACGAGTCGCGGAATGACCAGGGGTGGAAGCGCTCCTGCGCTGAGGGAGAGGGTCAAAGTGAGTGCGACTCCGTGCCGTCGCACGAGTCGCGGAATGATCAGGGTGGAAGCGCTCCTGCGCTGAGGGAAAGGGGCAAAGTGAGTGCGACTCCGTGCCGTCGCACGAGTCGCGGAATGATCAGGGTGGAAGCGCTCCTGCGCTGAGGGAGAGGGGCAAAGTGAGTGCGACTCCGTGCCGTTGCACGAGTCGCGGAATGACCAGGATGTAAGCGCTCCTGCGCTGACTAAGACAGGCAAAGTGAGTGACTCTACACGAGTCCTGATGGAAGTAGCTGTGGGCGCCCTTGCGCGGTCCAGACGGAGGGTCTGGTTGCAGGTAGAGCCTTCGCTTACGCTCCTGCGTATCCTGCGAAGCTCCGTGGAAGGGATCCGAAGCGCTGATGTGGGCGTCTTCGGGTTTAAAATACACAATCCGCCGGAAGCGCTGGCCGGCCAATGGCGTCAGCTGTGTCGACCTCAGCTACTAGACTGCTACCCTTATTGGAGTCTGTAGGGGGGAGGAGTCTCGTTACAGGTGGAAAAAGCCTCGCTTCCGTTCGTCTGGAAGCGAGGAGGCGATCGAGATCATGACACTGTTCAGTGGTTAAGCCAAACCCATCTATTAATGCACTCTTCAGGGCTTCATAGTCATCAGCATCCTCTTCTCTAACAGTGAAGAGCTTGTCTCTACCTTTATCAGAAAAGGAGAGCCACACGATTGCTGCCCACTGTTTCTGGGGGACCTGTTGTACTCTACAGTCCCTCTCCAGAGCAGTTATCCATTTATGGATATCATCCCCACTCTGGTAGGGAGAGACAACCTTGGACAGGTTCCTATGGTCTGGAGTATATTCTCTACCTCTAGGGACACTGTTGCTGCCACCAGGGGGTTCTAACCCCTCTTTTCTAGAAGCTCTCTGGAGCTCAAAGGCATCTCTATCTAAGGCCAATTGCTTGGTTCTGAGGGCAAGCCTAGCTTCCTCATACTGGAGCATCTTGTACCTTCTTTCAGAGGAGGTCTCTCTATGAAAGTATGAGTTCCTCTGATGGACAGAATCTTTGTCAGAGTGATATGAGTGGTTAGATTCCCTTGAAGTGGACCTAGGCCTCTCTTCCACTCTGTCAGTTCTCTTAGGGAGAATTCCTCTGTGCTGTTCAGACCCATGTGGGTCTGGCCCTTCAATCACAGTGTCCAGGTCATCTTGATTTTCATCATCTGACCCAGAGACTATGGCTGACCCACCCCTTGATTCAGACCCCTTAGCTCCTAGAGCTACCCTAAGGTCATCTGTGGTCAACAGATGTATCAAGTGAAGTGTGGAGGGACTCTGTCCTAGCTTCAGGTGTCTTGCAACACACATGGCTTTCAAGTCAAAGAAGGTCATGTCCTTATACTGAGGCTGGGTGGACCCACTGGCTCCATCCCTTAAGGACATTCTAGTGTTGTGCAGTGTTGTACTACCTACACTAGTTTGTGGCCTACTGATCCTAGCTTGAGCTGTAGCAAGGGTGTGCTATCCCTTCACAAACAGCTCTAAGTTCAGTAGAACTTATTTATACTAAGCTTGACTTTATATGTACCTTGAGTACCTTTAGCGGTTTTCAGTTAGTAATTCAAATAGAGATTTTCTGGTAAAACAATGGCAAGCTGGAATCCCACACGATGCCCATCAATGTGAGAAGTTGGCCTGGCATATGCTGGTCCCTAGTTATAGTGGCCACCTTGCACCAGTCCAATTCGACTCTTATGGTAGATAGGTTTAAGACAACCTTTTAAAGAAAGCTATCCTAGTGGTAGCTGTGGAGAGCAGCCTTCAGGCTAAGTCTCAGAGGAATGTAAAGCAGCTTGTTTTACCTTATAATCTCTTGAATTACTAAATGAAAGGACACCACACAGGTATATATATCAAATATATACGTATTTATTTCTAGACACACTCTACTAATCTCTTTATGAGGTGAGAAGTCAAGAACACATTCAATTATCAACGTTTCACAATAAGTTAAGCACAAATATGGCTGGGGCCCTAGGGGCGTACCAGACCATATACTAAAAAAAGAGGTTTAGGAAAGTCGACTTGCAGAATGACTAGGCCTAGGGTCTGTAGAATCGCTGGGGCGTCACTAATGCAGCAAAAGCAGGTAAGTAAAAGACCCACGGGAGACGCATACAGTGTGAGAGCACAGCCGCGGGTTCCCTATTTATTTCAATGGAGCAAGTCGCGGTTTGATTTTTATAGTTTACGGGTACTTCGAGGAAGTCTACAGGCAAGCCACTTACAAGGTAAGTAATTCGAGGGCCAACACACACTAGGGCACCGGAGTGCATGAGTTACCTCACCCAGGGAAGCCGGGTGCATAGGTGTCTTTTGGTGTCGGGTCGTGTCGCTGTTTTCTATGGAGACCAAAGAAGATTTGCTACTTGCGAAGACTGAAGAAGTGGCTGGTGTAATCCAAGGGTAGATTCAGGATGAAGATGACCTGAAAGCAGAAGGGACAGTGTTCACAGTCACTTGCCAGTGACCTGGGGCCAGGAAGATGGATGCCCACGGAAGTCGGGTGATTTCAGGTGATCAAGGGTGATTTGACTCTTCGCTCACGAGGACCAGGAAGCATCGACGATGACCAGCAGCTGGATTCGGAGTGCCCCACAAAGTCTGCAGCTTCCTGAGGTGTTAGCATCCGGATTGGAGCCAACAAGCCTTGGCAACAGCAAGTCTCGTGGAAAGTGAATGAAGTCAGCGGTGCAGACCAGCAAGGTCTGATGGACTCACCCAGTGAGGGTGAGTGAGGACAGGCCTGGAGAAACAAGAGGAGCCCTTTGGTTTGATAAGAAAGTCTTCGGGGGACCCACAAGCCAACGGGCAAGGGATTGCAAAGATGCCTCATGAGGAAATGCTTCACAGGAGCCCACGGTCACTCGGGATGGGGTAGGCCTCTGATTTTCGCTGCAAATCCTGCTGGAGGCTTGGGCCACAAATGGTCCAATGCACAAGTTCATAGAACGTCATGAAGGGGCTGCACTTGACAATAGTGCACGGTACACGGGTATTGCTGTTCCTCGTCACTCGTGGGGTTCACTCGCCTCAGCTCTGCTGGGGACTCACAATGGCTATCGAGAAGTCAGGAAATCCACTTCTGGGGCTGCAGGGACTTCGAACTCTGGCGGGAGCGGGAACGTTTGCGACCGTTGATTAGAGTTTCTGGTGACTCCAAGGGAGATTCTTCTGTCTTTCAAAGGTAGTGGAGCGTCAAAGGGCCAGGATTCTTCTTGTAGAGCGTCGTCCAGGGATATCTGATTTGCAATGGCAAGGTTTCCCTATCTTATACTGAAGGTAGGCGAGGGACTAGCTCTATGACCACTCCGCTTTGTCCAGTTTCTCGCCAGAGCAGGGACATGTAGCCCCTGAACAGGTTTGAGCTGGCATATGCACAGAGGAGCCTACTGCTCCCCCAGTGCAGGACTTCAAAGCACTCTAGAAGTTCACCCACCCAGCCCCATACACTAAATCCTGTCTGGAAGGTGGTGACACCTCCCTGTGACAGGATGCCTATTGTTGGGCCTCCTCCACTGCGAGTTTCAGTCAGCAGCAGGAGGGCAGCCCAGTGTCTGTGCTGGTGGCATCCATTTTGGGATGCCAGGGCTCTTTCAGATTTCTACCGTGTTACCACAGTAGGTACATGTCGTCCCCTCTAGAAGGGTGGGATCATACTCCCATAGCAGTTACTGGTGTGGGGGTATGATTTCAAGTTGTTTGACACCAAACACGACATGCAGTCATTCCAAAGTTTGCATTTACCGGTAGGTTATAATGCACTTGAGTATATGGTTTAACCGCATTCACAAACAGCCACAGAGAATAGACTCTGCCTGCTGCAGAGGGGTCCTGCTCATGCAGAGGCACCCCCTCACATTGTAAACCAAGCACCCTGCCCTCAGGATTGATAGGGCCTGCCTTAGGGGTGGCTGATAGGTTTATATGTGTGTGTATGGTAAGCTATAGGGAACCTATACCTCAGTGAGGAGTGCTAACACTACCTCACCCAGGCTGCAGTAGCAGGCCTGTGGTGTCAGATTTAGTCTGACTGGGCTAAGGAGTTCTGGGTGCCAAGAAAGGTTTTCTGCTGTATTGGGAGTGGATAGAATGGTGCACCCTAAGGCATCCTGCTGTCTCCTGCTAGTGGAGAAGTTGTTTTCCGGGCCCAGCCGAGACAAGAGACTCGAAGGAGCAGCTGGCAGACCTCCTGTTCGCAGCATAGTGACGACAGTTAAAGAAGTCTGCTAAGGGCGAGTGATAGCCCAGATCCCCTGATCGCTGTTCTTCATCGCTGTGCAGGACCAAGGACCAGGACCTGGCTGTCAGAAGTTGCATCTGGGTCTGCTGGACTTGGGAAGGTTGGTGGAGAAGCTACAGCCCAGGGAAGGATTTGGCTGTGACAGTGACACAGGACAGCTGGCAGTTCAGTGGAAACTGGACTTCTGCCAGGGCCGAGAAGATCTCAAGGGACATTGACCCGTGCAGCCAGGATCACCTCACCAAACCTGCAGACCAGGGAGCAGCTGCAGGAAGAACTCCTTCGACCACATTGTATCCACACCACCCTTGAGCATTTTCAGTTTGCTGTATCCTTCGCATCAGAACCACTTCCTTAGGAATCCATCGCAACGAGGTTAAAGTGCCTGGGACTGTCGGAAGACTGCTTCTCCTGTGGAGGGAACGGTTTCTGAGTGCCTTGCGGGCCCCCTATCTGGCTCCCTGCTGAAGTTGGTTGCCCAAAGTAACTCTAACTGACCGCATTACAACTAGTTCAACTTTTTGGTGAAAATAATTCTAAGTGCCAAATTCGTTAAATTTGCCCTTGCTTATTTGCGGTTAAGTTAAATGTTCTGATTTACTATACCTTGTAAATTCCAGATCCCTCCAGTGGATCATTTTCATTGTGGTTTCTAGAAATATATAAAATCTGCTTTATTTTTATAAATTGGTGTCTGATTTCTTGTGTCTAAGTTATTTCTTCATCAATTGTTTTAGTGGTTTCTTAAATGCTTCACACTTGTACCTTTGTGTAAGCCTTGCTGTTAAAAGTCACAGCCACCCAGGGTTGAGCTAACGTTTAACAAACTAAACCTACTGATCCTAAAAGGGTTGGTAGGTGTATTACATGGTGAGGTCACAGTCGCACAACCATACCATAGAATATACCCCATTTCCTCACAACCACACACCAATGTTCTTTTACAACCTTCGCTCACAGCATTCCAGACACCTGCTCAGACATACAGGGAAAGGGAGCACAGGATACAAGACATTTCACACACCGTTTCAGACATACGTGGTATGGGCACATAGGTTGCGCCACACATTCCAAACACTGGCTCAGACATACAGTGAATGCGAGCACAGGATACGTCACAAATTCTATATACCAGCTGAGAGGTACAGGGAATGTTAGCACAGGATGCAACACACATTCCAGACACCAGCTCAGACATACAGGGAATACGAGCATAGGATACGACACACATTCCAGACACCAGCTCAGGCATACAGGGCATGGGAGCACACAGGATGCAACACACATTCCAGACACCAGCTCAGGCATACAGGGAATGGGAGCACACAGGATGCAACACACAATCCAAACACCACTTCGGACATGTAGGGAATGGGAGCACAGGATTCAACCCACATTCCAGACCACAGCTCAGACACACAGGATATGATACACATTCCAGACACCAGCTGAGACATACATAGAATGGGACAACAGGATACGACACACATTCTAGAAAACAGCTTAGACCTACACGGAATGTGAGCACAGGATACAACACACATTCCAGACACCAGATCAGACATACAGGGAATAGGTGCACAGGATACGACACACATTCACGCCCCCGGATAAGACATACAGAGAATGGGAGCATACAGGATACGACACACATTCCAGACACTGGTTCAGCCATACAGGAAATGGGAGCACAGGATACAACAGGCCTCTCTTCATTACTAACCAAACAAAAAACAGCTATTCCATTGCATGGAAGCAACTGGAATGATCATTTACAACCACTCCATCTCCAACTTGTCTCATTTACACATTCACCCAACACCAATCTCTAAAACTCTGCAGTACCCATGAAGACACACAATGACAATGTAGAAGCTGGAATAAAAATAGGCCAAGACTTTATCAAGAACTTTTATGTACGTGTACACGGGGACCATAGGCTATGCAACCCAGTTTCCAGTTTGCAGAAGTCCAGTGGGGTCTTTTATTGTTGTAAACAACAAAGGGCATTTTAATATACATCCAATGAACATACAGTCACAAGGAGCATTTCTACATATCATGCACAATTGCATCTTATGCTGTTGATCAGGAGAATAGTTCAGCATGATTATCAAGAACATAACCAATCAGAGAAAGGCAATGGCTTGTGCCACCGGCATGCTACAAGATGGTGGCCTTCGTGATTTCCACATGCTCAATGATTCAGACATGTACTTTCCAAAGTATTTTAAAAATAGCATATTGTGCCACATTCTTTTATCCAATCAGGGAGGAATGTTAAACATAGTCTATCTATGGTGTGACACTGATAGCCGGTGCTAGGCTGTCTAAATGCTGTGTGTCATAAGTTTCATTTTCCGAACTAGCCTTGCGTAAAAGCTGTTTATAACAAAAGGGTACATGGGTTCCCTGAAGGTCACTTGCCTTTTGCACACATTCTGCATGCCCTGCCATCATTGAGTATCACAGAGCAAGTCATTAGCAAAATGGACTCCTAACCAAATCAAAATGGATTCCAGAGCAACAAATGACATTTGTATAAAATGTGTGACAGACTAAGACAAGGTGCTCAACACACCTCATACCAAACAAGACAACTAGGTTGTTACTACCTGGAAGGTCCAGTTAGGGCTCCAACCCTCACCAACTGTGCCTATCCCCCCATCTGCCACTGCAGACCACACACCAACATTCCACTACGTCAGTCTCAGTATTCCACTCTTAGCTTTCCAGACACCAGTTCAGACACACAGGGAAAGGCAGCACACCGGATACTACAGTCTCCTAACCCAAGATACAGGGGTGAAAGCAATACACTTCTACTGTCTGGGAACAGAGACCTCACAATTCCATCTTGTGCAAGACCAGGAGCATTCAAGACGGGTACCACTGCCCTCCATTTCTCTGGCTCACTCACGCACAGCATTCATGTGCTACACTGGGCACATAAACAGCACATTTAATACACTCACAATGTTAGCATGAAGGACTGGGTAACCACAAAGAAGAGGAACTTTACATGGGTGAGCTAATAGGCCTTGGAAGGCAATTTGCCTTTATTGCATGATCACCCCGGATTTGTTTTTACCTTTTGCCGGACTCTATATCTTTGTTTGATTTAGAACTCTGTGCACAATACCCTTGTAACCAGTATGCTCCCCTTTAACCCTGGTTAAATTGGCTTATTCCCAATTGGCATATTTAACTTGCCTGTAAGTCACTAGTGTATGATGTAGAAAATTACACTTGGGTCTGGAAAGTAAGTGGCATATGTGGACTGGAGCACCCATTGTGCCATCTACTAACATGGCAGTAAACCTCGTTATAGGGCTACGCCATGTAACCTGACTGCTGCAGTGTAAACTTGCAGTGCCACCTGGACCTATTGACTTGACAGCATAGTGTAAAATCCTGCTTGGCAGGTCTGTTGTACTATGAGTAACACTCGGAGTGCACTTCAAAGTGAGAGAAGTGAATGCCAAGACAATTTTTGTGGAGCCTCTGCTTGGTTGCCAAAACCCCCTGATTTTTGAATTACCAGACTTCTGTCTCTAGGTTTGTTGTGGGTACAGTGCCTGCTTTAAACTGGATTTTAGTGTTTACATGTGGGAAGACACTAGAATTACCACAGTAAAGTCCCTAGTCACACCCCTAGCCTCACGACCCTGGTTTGGCTGAAGACTTTTGGCGTCTTGAAAATACTTTGACACATGGCAATTTGTGCCGGTTTTCAGTGCGCAAACATGAAAACCTTAAAAAGTGGGTACAGTTGGCCCGGGAATCATTTCAAAGGAAATAAAAATAACATTTTAGTTTTCTTTTTCTTCGTTTGTTCTGAATCTCAATTCCACTCCAACAGATTGTGGATGCTGCAATTATCTTTAAGGTTGTGCCCCTGTGGAAAGTTGACTATTGTTTTACTACAACACAGCAAAATCCAGATTCCGCAGCAACCACAGCACCGAGATTGCCCTTCTAGTTGCCACGGACGACAGCCGCACCCTCCTCGACCAGGGCCACACGCTGCCCTCATCCTACTAGACCTCTCAGCAGTCTCCGACACCGTCTCCCACCACACACTAACCGCCAGACTCCACGATGTCAGCATCCTGGGAACAGCCCTTGACTAAATCCGCTCCTTTCTCACCGGCCGAACCCAAAGAATCAGACTCCCGCCCTTCCTCTCCGAACCCACAGGGATCCTCTACGGAGTACGACAAGGATCCTCACTCAGCCCCACGCTCTTCGACATCTACATAGCCCCTCTCGCCACCATCACCAGAAGACATAGACTCCGCATAGTATCTTACGCCGACGACACCCAGCTCATCCTCTCCCTCACTAACAAACACGAAAGCACCAGACACAGCTTCCAGGAAGGTATGAAAGACATCGCCTCCTGGATGAGCAACAGCTGCCTAAAACTCAACTCAGAGAAAACAGAAGTCCTCGTCCTCATATCCACCCCCTCCGCATGGGACAACACCTGCTGGCCCACCGCACTTGGCAACCCTCCCACACCCACAGACCACGCTTGCAACCTCGGCATTATACTCAACTCCACCCTCTCCATGAACCGACTGATCAACACCATATCTTCCGCATGCTTCAACACCCTCTGCATCCTCCGCAAGACCTTCAAATGGATCCCCCCTGAATTCAGAAAGATAGTCACCCACACACTCACAACCAGCAGACTGGACTATGGGAATAACCTCTACACCAGAATAAACAAATCTCTACTCCTCAAACTCCAGACAATCTAGAACACCGCAGCTAGACTGGTTCTCTGCATCCCACGACAACACCACATCACCCGGCACCTACGAGCACTCCACTGGCTCCCCACCGAAAAGAGAGTACCCTTCAGGCTCCTCACTCATGCCTACAAATACCCCCACAACATCAGAGCCCATTACCTCAACAAAAGAATCTCCTTCTACACACCCAAGAGGAGCCTCTGCTCCACCGAGCTTGCCCTGGTTGAAATCCCACACATCCGCAGAGCCAGAGCGGGTGGGTGGGGTGGTCCTTCTACATCGCAGCCAAGACCTGGAACGAAGTCCCACTCAGCATCAGATGCCTTGAGACCCTCACTGGTGATTAGTGCGCTTCAAAAACCCCATATTTATTGATTGACTGACTTCCTGGGCCCCTCTCGTCGCCATTGTGAGGTATTTCACCTCACTGACAGTCGCCTCCAACTCGATTACTCTCTTGCAAGACCTCTGCAACTATCCCTCTCATTTCTTCAAGTACAAAATGACTGCCATTTAAAGCCACTTCAACACACAACTGGACCCAAAAGAATTCACTAGATACCTCCTTACCTTAATCAAAGAACCAATGCTAACCACATTTCCCATCATCACCCAAGAAGAAACCGTTGCTACAATTAATTCAACTCAGGGATCCCATCGGCCCCCTGCCCCACAACTCCTCCTCTATAGGACTGCAACCCATCAGCACCATGCTCACTCCCGTTCTGCATGCCTCCTTGTCTTCCGTGACCTTCCCGGAGACTTGGAAACATGCAACTGTCCTCCCATTGCTCAAGTAACCCTCTGCAGAGCCTTGAACTCTCACCATCTACAGACCGATCTACCTACTACCATTCCCAGTCAAGGTCTTAGAGAAAATCATCAACAGAAGTCTCAGAAAATACCTCAAAGAACAGCAACTCCTTGACACCACTCAGTCTGGTTCCAACGGTCTCAGTAAACCATTTCATACATTTACTCCAGTTTCTTTGTGGTAGATCAAATTAAAAGGAGGTAGATGTGATCATTAGACCTATTCCTCAACACGACTCAATCTGGTTCCAACGTCTACACAACTTTGGAATCCAAAGACACACACTCCGATGGATGTTCTCCTGACTGGAATGAGCCAGAGTGTCAGCCTGGCACTATACATCTTTGACGCCCGCGACCTCATCTGCAGGGTTCCGCATGGATCCTCCCTGAGCCAGACTCTCTTCAACGCATACATGATCGCTCTAGCCAGCATCATCTCACGACATCAACATCCTCTCCTAGTTCCAACTCATTCTCTCCCTTATGGACAAGACGCCCAGTCCCCCGATCAAGTTCTATGCCTGCATGATTGAAATTGCCCACTGGATGGAGACCATCTGTCTAAAGCCGAACACTGACAAGACCGAAATTGTGATCTTCAGGGAGAGCACTTCACTGTGGGATTCCACCTAGAAGCCAACAGAGTTAGGATCGACAACGCCAAGCACCTCAGGATCGTCATCGACACCAGACTCGACATGACTGCCCAAGTCAATGCCGTCAACGCCTCATGCTTCCATACACCGAAGATACTGGGGAAGATTTTCAAATGGCTCCCAATCAGCACATGGAAAAATATCATGCACGCCCTCGTCACAAGCAAGCTGGACTACGGAAATACCCTCTATGCCGGGGTCAACAAAAACCTCACTAGAAGACAACAGACCATTCAAAACTTAGTGGCCAAAATCATTCTCAACCTCCCACGTTGAACTCGCATCACACAGCACCTGGAGGAGTTTTACTGGGTCTCCATACACAAAAAAATCACAGTTTAACCTCCTCACCCACACTTTCTAGGCACTGCATAACACTGATCCAGCATACCTCACAAACTTTCCAGCCACCTCCGCTTGTATGGACTCCTACTCGTCCACATCCCATGCATACAGAAAACCAGATCCGGTGGTAGAGCCTTCTCCTACATCCGTCCTGAAGAGTGGAACGACCTCCCACTGCACGTATGAGCCTCCTCGCCACTTGTATTCTGCAAGAAGGTGAGGACTCTGCCTTTTGAGTAATCCCATTACGCCATAGATTTGTCTCACTCACACCTGCTCAGCGCCAGGATATCCTCCCGGGTGATAGTGTGCTCCACAATTCTGCATAACATAACAGGATAAGTTACCAGGTGACACAGTCACCAAGTATACAATCCTTCAGTTCTTGGCTTTTCATTTACAAATCATTTTATTTAGGAGTGTGTTTAAAATAAACAGGACTAGAACTCGCAGAATGCATCCCGTTGTTAAAATAAACCCCAGAATACAGCACCTTGCAGTTGAGAAATTAAGTCCCTAGAAATCCATGCCCAATTAGCAAACATTCTTCGGGATTGGCCCACATTTTGTTATCAGATGTAAGAGCTGCAGTGCGGTTATTATTGTACTTGTGAGGAGTGGCACGCATGAACGGGGGCACTTGTGACCATTAACATAAGTGAGCTGTTCTTCCTGTTAATGCAGTCTGCAGTTGTTTTACACTTTGTTAGTTGAATGTTAAATGTTCTATTGTATTGTATTGCAACATTTTTATTGCGGTTATTATCCAGATGTGGGGTGCTGAAGCGCTTTCCTAACAGGGTACCACACTATACCAGGTAGGGTGTGTTCTCTCAAGTGTTTTGTGTTTGTTTTGATCTATGTGGGTAGACTTTCGATGTCATACATGATGACCACAAGGTGCAGTTATCATTTTATAGGACGCAGCACTTAGCAGTGTGATGGATGAAGAAGTGTGAGAGAAAGGCACACAGTTTATGGTTTTCATTAAGCTGGAAGCCTTGAGCAGCTCTGCAAGTCTCCTCATAGTGATTCTTCTGATCGTTGTTTACTTAGATCGTTACTTCTGGGTTGTACATTGTGAACGATTGTCTTTAAATGTTATGGTCCTGAGCAGCTTAAATAGGAGGGAGAAATGGTGAGAGATCTGCTGGAATAATCTTTGTTAATATCATCCCATATCTGATTGTCATTGTGAGATGTCGTGAAGTGGTCACATTATGTAGCTGGTGGGGACCTGCAGAGTTGAACGACATCAAAGACCTCCCTTGGCCAGTGGCAGATCTCTATTGGTTATACCATGCCTGTTCGGATGGAGATGGGTGGTTTGATTGCACAGGTCAATAAGATCACAACAACTTGCTTCGGACTTCTCAGACGTCTATGGAAAATCATAGGCAGAATACCCACCCAACTAAGGAAGACAGTGATCCACTCGCTGGTGACCTCGCGACTGGATTATAGAAATTCACTATTCCTGGGGGCACCCAAATATGTTATTCAGAAGCTGCAGATAGCCCAGAATGCTACCGCAAGAATACTGTGTAACCCCCGGCGCAGGAATCAGTAAAAATGCACCTGCGGAAACTTCACTGGCTCCCAGTGGAGGCCAGAATAAAGTTCAACATTTTGGTCGTAACTCACAGAGCACGACACAAGAAAGGCCCCAAAAAATAAGAAATCTAATCTTCCCCTATATTCCAAAGAGACAGTTGCGCTCCAGCGCAGAAGAGAGGCTAGTACAGACCAAGGTCATTAGGGAAAAATGGGGAGGAAGATCTTTCTCCCACCTGGCTCCCAAATTATGGAACTCCCTACAACTGGAACTCAGGCGGATAGAGGGGGAGCCACAATTCTGCAAGAAAATCAAAACATGGCTGTTCATGCAATATCTGTATGCTTTAACTTGCCCAAACTCAGTACCTGACTGCACATCGCTGGGAAGCCTAAGGGAAGTCATGCGCTTTACAAATCCATCATTCATTCATTCATGCTACTGACTAGTAACCTACTTCACAATGGACAACACCTGTAGCAGTTTTGTCTTATGTGGATGTGAGAGCACACAATAAAAAAGTTAAAACGAGGGTATGGTCTCACTAAGGGATAATACATGGTGAAGAAGGGAAGGGATGGACAAGACCCTTTAGAAACCAGTGTACAATAGGACACTTAAACAATTAGGATTGGTCAGGCAGTCGCAGAAAGAGCAGACAGGGCAAGGGAAACAATGAAGAGTAAGACTTTAGATGGGGATGGGGATGGGGGGGGGGGTCAATGTGTTTTTCTGTACACCATTCCACAATTTTTCTCCAGAGGCAGGCGTATGATGGAGAGATACCCAGCTTTCAGGATGACATCACAGACTTACTGTTGTCCATCAATCTACATGCAAGAAGGTGGAGAGTGGAAAGGTTCGGGTGAAGAACCGTCCCCTGCTGCAGCAACAGAAGATCCTTCCCGAAGGGGCAACCTGATCGGAGGATTAATGGCCATACTCAGTAGCTCGGGATATCAAACTCTCTGTGCTCAGTTTGGAGGTATAAGGAAGACTTGGGCCCGGTCGTAACTGAACTTCTTGAGAACTCTGGGCACGAGTGGTATGGGCGGAAAAGTGTCCAGGAGGCCCCCTTGCAAACTCTAGTGTGCAAAACTGCTGACATTGCACGTTCTCCGTGGAGGCAAACAGATCTAACCAAGGCTTTCCTCATTGCTGAAAGAGATCTTATTCCACCTACGGGTGGAGACGCCATTCGCGATCCGCTAGGAATAAGCGGCTGAGTTTGTCTGCCCTGGCGTGCCGATAGCCTACCAGGTGTTGAACCACCAGGGTAATGTCCAGCTGTTCCAGCCATGTCCAGGATCGACAACCCTACACCACCCTGTTTGTAGTAGTTCCACATGGTGGCATGTGTTGTCCGTGAACATCTACACTAGTAGTCCCTTGATGGAGGACCGATGGAGGTATTTCAGTGCCAGTCGGATTGCACGGAGCTCCAGCATATTGATGTGGAGTCTGGATGCTGACGGAGACCAGAGTCTTCTGATCTCCACCTCCCCGAGCTGGCTTCTCCATCCCAGGAGTGACACATCTGTCACTATCACCAGATCGGGTGGGGGAAGGGAGAGTGGTCTGCCTTTAACCCAATCACGGTTCATCATTAGCCACCCGTGCAGATCTTTTGCAGTTCCGTCCAAGATCCCATGTCAGAGAGATTCCCCTGATGCTTCGCCAACTGGAACTTCTGGTCCCACTGCAAAGCCTGCATATGCCAACGGGCACGTCACAAGAAGGATGCAGGAAGCCATGAGGCCCAGCAGCCTCAGAGTCAGTCTCACCAAAACCCAGGATAGAGGCTATAACATTAGTATCATAGCTAGGCCTGGGCAAAAATTTCGTTCCGTTCGCGGAAATTGCGATAATTTGACATTTTTGCGTTCCGCGGAGAGCGCGAAAATGTCAAAAATTCCGGTTTCCGCAGCTTGGCGATAATTTGTTTCTTGCTCGCGCTGTAAAATGATACATTCTCGCGCGCGCGCGATCGCCTTACCTGAATCCCTGCGTTCGCTGACAAGTTTTCTTGATCCGGTCGCGTTCTCCATGAGATGTTGTATTGTTTTTAGCCATTTGCGCTGTCTCGCGACAGTTCGCGCCCGCAGTGACGTCATGCGTCGCGCGATCACGTCTTTCTTCTCGCGATCATGCACCGCGAGAACAACTCAAAACAAGATGGCCGCGCCCGCAAGCAACCACATGGGTAAGTTGGCGACCCGCAACCATGCAGAAAATCTCGCGAACGTGCCGGAAAAAAACTTCCGCATCTTCGCGATATTTCTGCTTGTTTGCGATAATTTTAAACATTCTCGCGATAATTTGCGAAGGTTAATTCCGCAAATTCCGCCCACCCCTAATCATAGCCTGAATATCCTAGCCAGTACCAACTCCACTCAGTCAATAGACTTTGATGTTTGTGTAACCCATCTTCCGTCGGTTTGTATACCTGAGGGAGTTTCTCCTCATGATCTGGCACAATTCACAATAATATCATAGACTCTGTCGCTGCTCTTACTAAAAACCTTTTCAAAGAAGGGGCCGTCCATCTTGCTCACCTCCTTCTCATCTCTAACTATCGATCAAACTTTAGGGATGTTAAAGTCTATCAAATCTGGTGCTCCCAATGATCCTTGTCCTCCCACAATCGTGCAGTTCGTGCCCGAAACTGCTGCCATAGCTCTCACTGACATCTTTACTAAGATGTTCAGTGCTGGTCACTTTCCAATAGAGTGGAAGAAAGCATCCATTCTACCATTGATTAAAAGACCCAATCTGGATCAAAACAGATTCAAACAACTATCGGCTGATATCACGGCTCCCATTCCCTGCAAAGATAGTTGAAAAGCCATCAAGCTAGAACTTACCTCTTTTATCAATCAAAATAACCTTTAGGAAGCTACCCAGTTTGGCTTTAGAAGCCACCATAGTACAGAACTAGCCCTCCTTTCTGCCTCTGAGGAAATCAGGCAGATCCTGGATGCGGGAGGAAATGCAGCCCTGATTTTATTAGACCTCTCGGCAGCCTTTGACATGGTCAACCATACTCTGCTTCTGGACCGTCCGACTTTGTTAGATATCAGGGACAGAGCACTCTCCCTTCTTAAATCTTTTTTACCTGCACGAGTGCAGTTTGTGGCATTAGAAGGGTTTAGCTCACCCCCTTTCTCTCTGCCATGTGGTGTCCCACAGGGCTCAGCTCTAAGACCTACCTTTATTTAATTGTTATGTGACCCCACTGATTGAATTGTTTGGTTTTGAGCTGGTGACCTATACAGATGACACCAAAATTGTGGTGTCGGTCACCGGCCACCCAGAGGGGGCTGCTGCCAGATTCCATGACTGTATTCTACGTTCAGGGACATGGATGAGCAAGAACTGTCCAGTTTTTTTTTTAAACAAACTTTATTGAATACCATAAAGCATTGTCCAATAGTTACAAAGCATTTCACTGAGGCATTTTTCGTCATTATGCAGCTAGCTTATGCTAGTAGGAGTATTACAATATGTGCACACAAGAACACCAGGATTATATTATTAATACAAAAGCAGTTTATATGATGAAAGTATGATATAGATGCATTTGTTTGAGTTGGCTATCAACATAACTACTAATGGTTACCCAAGAGCCCTCCCTCCTCCGTCAGGTCTATACCTCTGGCATGGTAACTGCGCATGTGAGTATTGCTTTACATTCCATTTTGCATTATGCGGGTATATGTATCTTCTTATCGCCCACTAGTCGCGCTGCCAGTGTAGTACAGTGTCAACTGTCCAAAGTTAAACTCATCCCAAACTAAGGTCTTACTGTTCGGAAGGAACTCGTCTTTCTGGTCTCCGTGTTGGTGGCATCAGGAGCTTGGCACCCTCCCTATTCTAGGCACTAAAGTGATACAAGCATTGGCATAGCCAATAGGTCTCGCTTTTGGGACCTTATAAGTATTTAGTTATGCAGCACAATATCCTTGGTGCAACAACATCAACTGTTGCATGGCTAAACACTTATAAGGTACAAGGTTTAGCCATGCAACAGTTAATGTTGTTGCACCAAGGATATTGTGCTGCATAACTAAATACTTATAAGGTCCCAAAAGCGAGACCTATTGGCTATGCCAATGCTTTTTACCAATATAAACACATTTGTGAGTTTGTTTTTTCTGAACATCACAAGCCAAGGCAAGTCCGCAAAGGGCACGTGAGGAAGTGAGTCACCTCGCTTAAGCAAGGAGGGCACACTAATGCTGCACAGCCGAGGCACCGCCTGCACAGAGGACGCTCCAATCATAGACAAAGACGACCCAGACCACAGGGCAGCATGGAGAAGACAGCAGGGGAAATGAAGAACCCAGAAAGATGAGGAAAGCCACACCTAGACTGCCAAGAAATGAGGGAGGTCAAAAGAAAATTAATTTACAGGAGCTGAAGGTCCAAGGCAACAAAGAGGATGGGAAGGCCACAGGTGGCGGGACACCATAGGTCCTATGGTGGTTATGTTGTCACACATTCTACATTTGATTATAGCATTCTGAGGCCCCATCTCCTTCCTCGTGTAATTCTTAATATTATTTTACATAAGTTGGCAGGTCTGCTACAGCTTGATGCCACAGAGTGAGTGAATGTGCTGCTTTGATGTTTTCTTAGTATTATGTTTTTTACGGTGCAATCCCTCACTCTTAATGCACAAAACCAAAGATGTTTGTGTTTTATTGATTTAATTTAATTGCTTCATTTATCGCAGTTTTAAATGTGCAATCTAAATCAACCTGCCGCTTGCTTTATGTGGTATTTACTTTGGGCGAGTTTTAAGCTGCGTTATTCCTGTAATTGCTAAAGAGATGCATGTGATTTGAAATCATGAAAATGGCACTGGCGTCTCTATTGCTCTCTCATCTTCTGGCGTAAAACAGTCTAGTTAGTCCTGCCCTGGGCAGAACATGCAGAGTGCTAGAACAATCTAAAATGAATACGCTTCAGACCCAAGTATGACCTTTTGAAGTGCTGCACATTTTCAAAACTAGGCTCTTTGACCAAATTGTAGGCGCTGTCCTTCCCACTTTTGCCTCTCTTTGTTGCTATAGTACCTAGAGACAATTTGCGTGTGCGCTCCATGCTTAGTAAATGCCAATACTGATTAAAAGAGAGATGAGAAAGGTTGTTTCAGAGAGGAAGGAAGAGATGTGGGGCAGTGAGGAAGTAAACAGGAAGAAGAGCAGGAGGATTGATCCCACGTGGAAAGGAGTAAAAAGCCTGCAAGGAGCGCAGGAATGTCACAGTGAGAAACAGGAGGATCGCTGGGCGTAGAAGAGGGGGAATCAGAGAAGAGGAGAATGTGCAAAAAATTGAAATGGTAAAGCAGGCAGAGGAGAGAAGTTAAGGTGCGTAGAGATGCTACTGGGAAATGAGACTGTACAATATGGTTAGATAAAAAGAAAATGCAACACTTGGAAGATAGGAAACTGCAGGGAGAGCCAAAAACGACTGCAAGAAGAGGGTGAGAAGTTAAACAAAGTGACGCCGGGTGAGATTTAAGCCTTCCAAGAAAACAAGTGACGGGCTTCTGGTGGCGAGCGTGAAATACGCGAGTGGTGCGCAGAGGTGGTCAAGCAGAGAGCAAAAAATAAAGGCACTCATGCACATAGCCTCTCAAACAAGCGCTAAAAAACCTGGGTAAATAAATAAAAAAAAGCAGAAAAGGTAGGAGAAAAGAGAACAAGCTGTAGCCCGGTGGCTGACGAGGAGGGAGGGGGAGAAGAGAGGGGGTAGTGAGAGCAGAGAGCAGGGGGTGGAGGATCATGGGAATAAAAGTGATTCACGCACTGTAAGGGTTGTAAGGCTTAATGAGCCATGACAGAAAGCCAGATGGCGGCTGTGCGCGTGCACACGCACTTAACTGCAAGCTTGAGGCCAGCAAAAGCGTGTGGTCAGACTTTTAAAAGCCTACTTACTAAATGTCTCGCCAGTGCAGCGCATGCGCTGGCTCAGGCGAGACCTTAAAAAACCCTTGGAACACTTTTTGATGGCAAAGTGTCCTTCAAGGGCTGTATCAAACACGTTACCTCGGCCTCTTTGTTTACCCTGAAATTACTCCAGAATGCTCTTCCCTTTATTCCATCAGATGTGCAGAAAACCGTTGTGCCCGCCCTCTTTGTATCAAACCTAGATTACTACAATTGCCTGTTTATGAACGTCCAGAAATGATTTCTTAAAATGCTGCAGACCTTAGAGAATGCGACAGCCCGGCTACTGCTGGACATTCCTAAAAAGACATCTGTGTCCCAGTCCTTAGCTCAGCTTCACAGGCTTCCTACTAGGAAGCACATTGACTACAAGGCTTTGTGCATCGCCTTCAAGTCTCTGCACAACATAGGCCTGGAATATTTTTTTTAAAAATGATTGCGCTAAATTCCAGCTAAGCATCTCCGATCTGCTGCAGCAGATAATCTAGTGATTCCTAGATTTAAGAGATCTACGTAGGGAGGCAGCAGTTCTGTGGTCTGCACTACTCGATTGTGGAACTCCCTGCCCCTCAGCAATAAAAGAAACACTGATTTGCTGACCTTCAGAAAGTCACTAAAAACATGGCTCTTTGATCAGTCATCTACACCCGTTTCCACACTGAGAGGCTCCCACTTTCCCTTCCAGGCTCAGCACATAGACTTCTCTGGTTATTAGAGAGCTTTATAAATCTTCATTTCATGTGTGTGCAGGGAGTTGATGTCGGCCCTGCACTGCAGTACAGTGCATTTTGGAAGTGGGAGCATGTTCAGACATGTTAGAAATGGGTCAGCTAGGGCATGTGCCAAAGTCAGGCAGAAACCACCACTCTAGTCAGGATAAGGGAGTTACACTCTTAAAATAACCCCTGCTCACCCCTTGGTAGCTTGGCATGCGCAGTCAGGCTTATCTTAGAGGCAGCATGTAAAGCATTTGCACATAACTAACAGTAATACAGTGTAAGCACTACAAAAGGACACCACACTAGTTTAGAAAAATATCCAATATTTTTATATACTTAAGACAAGACCAAAAACGATAAAAAATCCACGATACAGTACTTAAAAATCTTTAATTATCACAATATGCTTGACAAACAGTTCCTTGATGTCAATAGCTCCGTCCGGGGCGTCATGAGCAAACAAATCCAGTTCTGGCTGACTGCGGCGTCGCCGGCCAGCTACGGTGTCGGGAAGACCTGCAAACGGTACCTCTTAGAAATGCAGGGCGTCAGTGACCTCTCATTGAGCTTCCGAAAGCATGGCCTCCGCAGGTGTCGGTTCCGAAGGTCGGTGCAGGAGTTGTCTGGCCCTCGAAGTCACACCTCTCTGTTGAAGTCAGGAGCGCTGGGGATGGGCAGGCGCCGGGTGCTGCGGTGTGAAGTGCAGCGGTGCGGTGCAGAGTGCGGTGCCCACAGGTCGCGGTGCAAGCAGCGGCTCATTGGCGGCATCAGCATGCGTAGTCGGTGAGACCAGGGTCACGGTGCGGCGTTGCAGAGGTGCCCTCTGTGGTGCCTACAGAACACGGAGTCGGCAGTGACGTCGCAGTCGGCGTTGGGTTGCTTTTCTTCTGTTGCAGCACAAAACACACAGTCCCCAGTGCTGAGGGCAGAAGAGCTTGAAGTCTTTGCTGTTCCTGAGACTTCTTGAACAGGGGGCAAGCTCTACCTCAAGCCCTTGGTGAAACTCACAAAGTAGATTGCAGAGAGTTCAGTCCAGTCCTTTCACTGCCCAAGACAGAAGCAGCCACTGCAGGCCAACACAGCAAAGCACACAGCATAGTGGTAGTTCCTCCTCACAGCTTCTCCAACTCTTCTTCTTGCCAGTCTTCTTGAGCCAAAAGAGTTCTAAAGTTCGGGGGTCTGGGCCCCAATATTTATATCCCAAAATCTTTTGATCTCTTAGGCAGAGAGTGTCTGTGCTCAGCCAGAACCAGTTCTGCCTTCTCTGGTGTGACTTCCTGGCAGGAGGTGGAAACGGCATTGTCAGAGGCAGACCAGGCCCTTTGAGGTGCAAGGAAATTTCCTCCCCCTTCCCCAATTGCAGCCCAGGTCTATTCAGCCCTTTCCTGACCCACCTAGACTATCTGGAGCCACTTCTGCTCCCCAACCTTCTGTCATCCAAAACCCAGACAGGCAATCCACATTCCAGCAGAGGCATACGGGATGAATGGGCAAGAAATTAACTACTTTATGAAAGTGGTGTGTTGTACTCTATGTTATGCTTCAGCTTGCTTAATGTACTTTACTGTAACCTATCTGGTGTTATGATGATCTAGAATGTTTATGGTTGCCTAGTAATGACATGTTGTGGACATTCTTGCTGGAGCTGTTGGCAGAGCAAGACCTGTCTCTGCTGTCCATGTAGCTAATAAACTACCAATTTACTCAATCTGCATCTGCCTCCTTACTACAAAAATTATGGCGACGATTTAGCTACATGGAAGAACCCACGCAGCCACCTGGACCATCTCACTAAGAATAAGAATCTTCAATCAAAATGTTCTTATACATCCTAATGAAGATCTCCTGCGGTCTACTGGTGGAAGGTATTTGGTTTTGCGCTGCGCTATTGTGACTTGGTATAGTCACATTATCAAAATAACTTTCTTTTGACATTCCTGTCTTGGCACAACTTTCTTTCAAAGAAAAGAATTCTCCAGCCCGTTATTAATTTTAAATATTTATTGTGGTATCTGCTGACTCTTCAATTGATTGGGGCCACTGTTGTTTTTTTTAACTGCCTCTCGTAAATCAAGGCAACCCGTTGTTTGCCTGCAGAATTGTTCGCAACCCTAAGACACTTCTGGTGTTTTGGTTGGCATGAAAGTTGTGTTTATTTTGGCACAGACCTACTGTTCCCTTTATACTGGAAATGCTATGATTTGCGGTATCTTCATGTTTCAAGTCACAAATTCCTGCATTTTTATCCAACAGTCAACCGCAATCATCAAATAACTGCCTCAAACTTTGTTTTCATTTAAACTCGCAGCACGCTCACCATTTAGCTTGAGCTGCCGTTTTCTCCAGTCTCCATGTTCCGCGTTTCTCTCCATTTCTCTGTGTGACGTTGTCACGTATGGGAGAGTGCATCTTAATTGGCTGTCGGAGAAGTCATAGTACCGCATCACGTATCATAGCAACGCGTGTCGGTGACACGCACACCGACACGCACACCTCTCTCGGCGAAAGCAGTTCTCCTTCAATTATTAAAGACTGAAACCTTGTTAATTTAAAAAAAAGAGAGGCGAGTGTGTTTCCTGATCTCGGTGACACACACACACCTCCACTACAGTTAAAGTGCGCTCAGTTCGATTTCGGTGACGCGCACACCATTGGACAACTACGCAAATGTTCCTCAGTTATAAAAAAAGGATTTGCGTGTTTCCTGATCTCGGTGACACGCACACCGATTTTTAAGTTAAAGTGCGCTCATCTTGACCTCGGTGACGCGCACACCATTAAATTGGATCATAGTGCATTCATTTTTTTTCTCGGTGATATGCACACCATACAAAAATAATTTTTATCTAAATGTTATATCTTATCAGCTTCAACATAATTTTTTTTAAATTTCACTGCGTACTAAATTAATTGAAACGTATGTTCTGTACTGTTAAAAAAAAATCTTTATATAAGTAACTTGTTAAATTGATTACCTATAGCTCAACACTATACATTTCGTTCCAGTTTTTTTTTTATTGAAGTTCCACCATTGCTCTCTCAATCTTTCCAACTTTGGCAGAATTGTGCACCATGCAATCCGTCAATCCGCCACCCTCATTTCTTGAATCACCGGGTGATCCCCCAGTTAGATGGGAAATCTGGTATGACGCTTTCCAAACATATTTAGGAGCGATAGGTGAGTTACGTTTTAGTGCTGAGATGAGGAAATGTCTCCTTCTGCATTCCTTAGGATTTGAAGGTAGGTCCATATATAAGCATTTACCACCTCTCTCACAAGAAGAACTTCATGGAATGGACGAATACCAAGAGACTGTTATTAAATTAAAAACTAGGTTCGACAAACAACCAAGCCTCATGGTTTTGAGGCACAAGTTCTTCAAAAGAAAACAATCGGAAGGAGAGGATGTTGATGCTTACATCTCTGTTTTGCGCAGACTAGCAGCTGAGTGCAAGTTTGAGAACTTTACAGATCAATTGATCAGAGATCAGTTTGTGTGTCAGTGCAAGGATAAAAACATTCGCCAAAAGTTGCTAACACTAGGTGATCCGTCACTGGATGAAATTATAAAAATTGCAAAAAGTATTGAAATTTCCATGGTTTCTCTTAAGGAACTTGACGACAAATCACAAGATGCGATTACTGTTGTGACCACCAATAATAATGGTAATAGCAAACAGCGTAGCAAGTCTTTACATTCAAGTCATCAAATATCTAACCCTAATTCTGATAGCAATAACGTGATTAAATCTGTTCCTAAGAATATATGTAATCCTCCACACATCAAAGGTTCACGTTGTCCTGCTAACAATGTTATCTGTAACTACTGTAAAAAGATGGGTCACTTTGCGAAAGTCTGTTTAAAAAAAAAAAGTATGTGAGCAAACCAGTAGTTTGCTGTGTGGAATCCGATGGTGAATCAGATTTAGAAGTGGTTTCTATTATAAGGTGCGAAAATGAATCAGGGGCTGTTGAGTCTACAGCCTCTTCTGATGTTGCAACTGGAGATCCCTCCTCATGTATTGATCTGATTGTAGATATCAAGATTGGAAACCACACTGTTAAACTCTTAGTTGACTCTGGAGCGAAGATCACTATGATCACGCAAAAGTTATTTAAAGAAACTTGGAATGGTTGTCAATCCTTACTTCCTCCTGATCGTTCTCTGGTCTCATATGAGGGGCGTAGAATAGATCTCTTAGGTTATTTTGAAGATGTGCTAGAATTCAAAGGGAGGAGAATTGAAGGAAAAATATATGTTGCGGTAAAAGGACTTAATATATTAGGTTGGTTCCATCAGGGCCTTTTTGGAATGATACTCAAGCCTGGCCAAAAAGAGCAAGTATTAGTGGTTGGGTGTGAAGATATTAGTTTACAATGGAAAGAGAAATATCCTGAAGTTTTCAGCAACAAGTTAGGAAAACTTAAAGGGTTCCGACACAAAATAAATGTTAAGGAGGGTGCTCTCCCCATCAAACACAAACTCAGAGGAGTTCCTTTCAGTGTGAGGGAAGATTTGGAAAAAGAGTTGAAAGAGTTGTGCAGCAAAGGGATCATTGAACCTACAAACTCTTCCCTGTGGCTTTCTTCATTGGTCGTGGCGAGAAAAAGGGGGGGAGATCTTCGCGTTTGTGTGGATTTGAGGTCCTTAAATAAGGAGATTTGGGTAGATTCCCATCCATTACCCAAAATTAATGACTAATTTTCCGCCACAAAAGGAGTGTGCTATTTCTCTAAATTAGATCTAGTGAGTGCGTATCATCAGGTAGAACTTGATCCGGAGTCACGTCATCTTACTGTATTCGTATCACCTCTGGGAACCTTTCGCTATTGTCGCATGCCTTTCGGACTTCCGTCTGCGGCCGCTGTTTTCCAGAGGATAATGAGTAGTATACTAAAAGATGTTGATGGTGTCCTCGTATTCCAAGATGATGTGCTTATTTTTGGAAAGGATGTTACTTCCCATGATATTGCATTAGAAAAAGTCTTGACCATTTTCAAGAAACGTGGTGTAGTCTTAAAAGAGGGAAAATGTAAATTCTTGTGCACTAAAGTGGAGTACTTGGGACATGTGATATCCAGAGAAGGGGTACGTCCACGCCCAGGTCTAATTCAAGCTATAGCAGAATCACCAGACCCTGTAGATAAAGCGGGAGTTAAGTCATTGTTGGGATTATGTGAGTATTATTCTCAGTTCATTCCTAATTTTGCCACAGTTGTCCGTCACATCAGTAATTTACTAAAAAAAGGAGTCAGATTCGATTGGTGTCATGATTGTGTAGATGCCATTAATTCAGTGAAGTCCGCTTTATGTGATGGACCTATACTCAAACCGTTTGACCCGAGTTTGCCTTGTTGTGTGACTGTGGATGCAAGTCAAGTAGGAATTGCTGCAACCTTGACGCAAATTGACAACAACAGTAAAAGCACCATATGTTTTGCGTCGAGAGTATTGAGAGCTCCTGAACTTCAGTATTCCGTCATTGAACGAGAATTGCTTGCATGTACGTGGGCTATCGAGAAATTTAGACCCTATATTTGGGGAAAACAGTTCAAAATTTTGACAGATCATAAGCCCTTAGTGAACATCCTGGGTGGAAGTGTGAGTAAATGTTGTTCACCTCGGATCATGCGTATGGTTACCAAACTGTTACAGTACCAGTTCTCGGTACAGCACATTGCTGGAGGAAAGAATAGGAGAGCAGATTTTTTATCCCGTTTCCCTATTAAGTCAAATGAAATTGACGATGTTAATCTTGAGGAATTTTCCTTTGAGGATTGTGATGATTGTTTAGTGGCAGTGCTTGACTTACCGGTTTTAAGTTTGGGTTCTGAGGATGATTGGAAAAAAGCTCTAGAGTCTGACTCTGTGCTGTCTGAAGTAGCTCATTTTGTCAAAAGTGGGTGGCCAAGGGAAAAGATGCTCGCTATTCCTTTGCAACCTTTCTGGAAAGTTGAGGATGAACTTTCCATCGAAGATGGACTGCTACTTAGGGGAGATAAATTTGTCCCACCTGTCTTATTTCAGAAGACTATTATTGAGAGAGCTCATGAGGGTCATTTGGGTACCACGCTCACTAAGCGCCGCATCAGAGATGTCTATTGGTGGCCAGGAATGGATTCCGAGATTGATTCTATGGTATCTGGATCTTGTGTTTGTGGGGCTTCTGACAAAAGTCTTAAGGTGTCTGTTCCACCTCTGATGCCAATTGAATGCCCCAAAAATCCATGGTCAAAACTCGGGATGGATGTGATGGGTCCACATGGGGGGGGGGGGCTCGTTTTATACTAGTTTTAATGGATTACACATCAAAGTGGCCAGAAATTAAGTTGATGAAAGATGCCAGTGCTCATGCTCTTATTGATTTTATCAAAAGTGTGTGGGTGAGAGAGGGTTTTCCGGAAACCTTGATATCAGATAATGGCAAGCAGTTCGTCAGGGCAGAGTTTGGGCCATTTCTAATAGATTCTGGTGTTAAACACCATAAAAGCTCGCTCTATCCCCCACAAAGTAATGGCTTAGTTGAGAAGATGAATCGGGTGGTGGGTGAATGTATTAGATGGGCAAGAGCTGGTGGTCATGATGTTTGTAAAGCACTTAATGCCATGATATGGTTCTACAGAACTACGCCACATTCTGTTACCAAGATTTCACCTTTTGAATTATTGAGAGGGCGTAAACCAAACACTAGCTTCAGACCTGCTTGGATGAGCAGATGGGTAAGATCTGAGTCTGATGTTGCACATTTGTTATCCCTTGTTAGTGGGAGTGTGTCTGAATCACAATCCAAACAAAAAATGTGGTTTGATGCCCGTAATGGTGTTAAAATGACTCAGTTAGAAGTGGGTGACACCGTTAAGATTAAAAGGGGTGTGCACTCTAAGAAAGGTGCAAAAACAACAATTGATGGACAGAATGCAGAACAATGTCATACATTCACCACAGTACAGAGATCTGGGCCTAAATCCATCGTTTTTTTGCTCACCATGCCATTCCAGTTTGAACCCAGCCATATGCAAATCAGTCTTGACCCTGTGCCTCATGGGAACAGTCCAGTCCGAACTGCCAAGCCAGGTCCTCCCTGGACTGGAAACAAGCATCCTAGGACCGGTTTTAGGGTTTCACCCCTCTTCAGCCAGAATAGCTTGATTCCAGTGGCATGGAGAGCATGGGACTCACGTCTGAGCATACCCGTCCCACTCGGGGTGGCAAATGCAAAAACAAGAATTGATGGACAGAATGCAGAACAATGTCATACATTCACCATAGTACAGAGATCTGGGCCTAAATCCATCGTTTTTTTGCTCACCATGCCATTCCAGTTTGAACCCAGCCATACGCAAATCAGTTTTGACCCTGTGCCTCATGCGAACAGTCCAGCCCGAACAGCCAAGCCAGGTCCTCCCTGGACTGGAAACAAGCATCCTAGGACCGGTTTCGGGGTTTCACCCCTCTTCAGCCAGGATAGCTTGATTCCAGTGGCATGGAGAGCATGGGACTCACGTCTGAGGATACCCGTCCCACTAGGGGTGACAAATGCAAAAACAACAATTGATGGACAGAATGCAGAACAATGTCATACATTCACCACAGTACAGAGATCTGGGCCTAAATCCATCGTTTTTTTGCTCACCATGCCATTCCAGTTTGAAGCCAGCCATATGCAAATCAGTCTTGACCCTGTGCCTCATGGGAACAGTCCAGTCCGAACTGCCAAGCCAGGTCCTCCCTGGACTGGAAACAAGCATCCTAGGACCGGTTTCGGGGTTTCACCCCTCTTCAGCCAGGATAGCTTGATTCCGGTCCAAGGAAGACATGGCTTGGCAGTTCGGGCTGGACTGTTCCCATGAGGCACAGGGTCAAGACTGATTTGCATATGGCCATGTCTGAACTGGGGTGGCGTGGTGAGCAAAATAACGATGGATTAAACCCAGATCTGTGACTGGGGGTGAATGTTTTGCCATTGTGCAACATTCCGTCCATCATCTTGTGTGTTTTGCTGTTCACCCTAAGTGGGAAGGGTATGCCCAGACGTGGGTCCCGTGCTCACTATGCCACTGGAATCAAGCTATCCTGGCTGATGACGGCTGATAGCCAGAAACCGGTCCTAGGATGCTTGATTCCGGTCCAAGGAAGACATGGCTTGGCAGTTCGGACTGGACTGTTCCCATGAGGCACAGGGTCAAGACTGATTTGCATATGGCCATGTCTGAACTGAGGTGGCGTGGTGAGCGAAATAAAGATGGATTAAACCCAGATCTGTGACTGGGGGTGAATGTTTTGCCATTGTGCAACATTCCGTCCATCATCTTGTGTGTTTTGCTGTTCACCCTATGTGGGAAGGGTATGCCCAGACGTGGGTCCCATGCTCACTATGCCACTGGAATCAAGCTATCCTGGCTGATGACGGCTGATAGCCAGAAACCGGTCCTAGGATGCTTGATTCCGGTCCAAGCAAGACATGGCTTGGCAGTTCGGGCTGGACTGTTCCCATGAGGCACAGGGTCAAGACTGATTTGCATACGGCCATATCTGAACTGGGGTGGCGTGGTGAGCAAAATAACGATGGATTAAACCCAGATCTGTGACTGGGGGTGAATGTTTTGCCATTGTGCAACATTCCGTCCATCATCTTGTGTGTTTCACTCTAAGAATGGTGACAGAAAATTTAGTCCACCTGTTAAATTTATCAAAATTTTGGGTAATGTTGTTATGGTTGATGGTGGGCATTGGTGGAACCTCAAAAGAATAGTTAAAGTTTGTGATTGTACTACTCTTTCTCTTTCAAGAAGGAGTTCGCCTCCTTGTGTTAATCATCTTCCTTCGAGGAAAAGCTCTAGAAATATTGTTAAACCTGCCAGGTACAGGTCATAAGAATTTTTTATTGTTATTCACAAGATTTCTTGTGTTTTGTTCGTTGCTCATTTTTTAAATTTCTTTTTATGTTTTTTAATTTTTATTATTTGTGAGAAGAGAAGATGTGTTGTACTTAATGTACTTTACTGTAACCTATCTGGTGTTATGATGATCTAGAATGTTTATGGTTGCCTAGTAATGACATGTTGTGGACATTCTTGCTGGAGCTGTTGGCAGAACAAGACCTGTCTCTGCTGTCCATGTAGCTAATAAACTACCAACTTACTCAATCTGCATCTGCCTCCTTACTACATGGTGTTTTCAAACATAGAATGTCAAAATCACCTTCACTAAAAGATGCATCTTGAGATTTGGAGTTCAGGCATACTACACTTTATTTCCCTACCTAATTCCCTGTGCCAGGTATGATTATTATAAGATGTTAAAAACAAACTCACCATTTTGTCCTATGGGGAACAGGTAGCCTCGCAATAGTGAAAAACAAAATTGGCCGTAATTCACTATCAGGACATGCCACACACACCAGGGCATGTCCTACCTTTCAAATACACTGCACCCTGCCCACAGGGGTACCTTGGGCCTACCTTAGGGATGCCTGACATGTAAGAAAACGGAAGGTTAGGGACTGGCAAGTGTGTGCACTGGCCAAGTCGACATGGCAGTTACAAACTGCGCGCAGACTCTGCAATGGCAAGTCTGAATTGCCTTTTCGGGGCTTCTCACGTTGGTGGCACAATCAGTTCTGCAGGCCCAGTAGTAGCATTTAATTTACAGGCCCTGGCACACTCAGTGCACTTTACTAGGGACTAACAAGTAAATCAAATATGCAATCATGGAAACACCAATGCATAACACAATTTACCACAGGAGCACTTGCACTTTACCACTGATCAGCAGTGCGAAAAGTGTGCAGAAACGCTACGCCAGCAAACACAGAGTCAAAACCAGGAGGTCAGAAAGAAAAAACTCAGGGGAAACACGCCAAAAGATGCCAAGTCTAACAAGACAGATGGCACAGATCCTGCATTACAGAACCTCTTGGAAGGGGGTTGCACAGCGCTAAAGGACTTCATGAAAGGGGTGTGAGTGCCTGCACTGCTATCCAGTACCTCTTGGAAGGGAGGGTGCACAGCGCTATAGCACTTCATGAATGAGGTGTGAGTGTCTGCACTGCTATCCAGTACCTCTTGGAAGGGGGGGTGCACAGCGCTATAGTACTTCATGAAAGGGATGTGAGTGCCTGCACTGCTATCCAGTGCCTCTTGTAAGGGGGGGTGCACAGCGTTATAGTACTTCATGAAAGATGTGTGAGTGCCTGCACTGCTATCCAGTACCTCTTGGAAGGGGGGTGCACTGTGCTATAGCACTTCATCAATGGTGTACGAGTGCCTGCACTGCTATCCAGTACCTCTTGGAAGGGGGGTTGCACAGTGCTATAGCTTCATGAATGGGGTGTGAGTGCCTGCACTGCTATCCAGTGCCTCTTGGAAGGGGGGTTGCACAGCGTTATAGTACTTCATGAATGGGGTGTGAGTGCCTGCACTACTATCCAGTACCTCTTGGAAGAGAGGGTGCACAGCGCAATAGCACTTCATGAATGAGGTGCGAGTGTCTGCACTACTATCCAGCACCTCTTGGAAGGAGGGGTGCACAGCGCTGTAGTACTTCATGAATGGGATGCGAGTGCCTGCACTGCTATCCAGAACCTCTTGGAAAGGGGTACATGCACTCCATGCAGTGCCAGTTTCAGGGGGTCTCATGCATGGACTGTGTTACAGTACCTAATGGAAGGGGGTGCTACAATACGATCCTACTGAGAGTTGGGTTAAGTTATGCGCAACGAGCACAGAAAATGTATTATAGCACGTTCCGATATTAGGAAAGAATCAATAGCAAACTATAATAAAAATATGCCAATAATTTCCAGGTGTATACATAAACGTAATCTATAACACAGTTCAACATATAAATCAAAAATACAAATCAAAAATACAAGTATAATTTTTGAAGTTATGTATATAATTTTTATTTTTATCAACTATTTTTCTATATAAATATGTATCTCTTCAGTTTCACTTATTAAGATCATTTATTTATTTTCTTTGCAAAAAAAGGTAGAATATATATACACAAAAGTGATAATTATCTACAAAAGATAATTCACAAATATCAAAAACATTACAAATAGGAAACAATTCATAATTTGGTATACTGATCTGATCTAATGACAGTAATAATACGGTCAGTGTATTGTCGATAGAAGCAATGCGGTAGATGGAGACGGGGCTGGTATTGTTGTCGAGGTTGACATTGAGACAAATGTTGTGGCTGATATTGCGGTCGCCAATTTCCTCTGTATTGACTGCGTCTCCCTAAAAAAGGACGATATCCTTGATTATGGCGCGGAGTATATCTATTACTTCTGTTTTCAAAAGTAGGCAATGTGCCATCACTGTCAGAGTCAGAGGTATCCGAAAATGTAGTTACTTTTTTATTGAATTGTCTAGAGCTATGTTGATAAGAAGAATTATCTTGACCAAAGGATTCAGTTTGTGTGTAATAACCATCTACAAGATAAGGGTATAGACTCTCTTTACTAAAGTATCTTATATCTTTTTTAAGTTTTTCCGTTTTCCGTTTTGTAAGATAGTCATTATACGAACTTAATTCCATTTCTAATTCTTCCAATTTCTTTTTCGCATCTTCCACAGCCGTCGAAGATTTTATTTTATTTTCTAGTTCTAGAATTTCATTCAATAACTGTAAAAGCATTTCTTTTGCAGTTTCAACTATCAGCATCATGAGGTCCCTTGAACACCTATTTGCAATTAAAGACCATTTTTCTAAAAACTCTTTAATCTGAACGAAAAGCCCTGGAATGTTTTTAATCTGTAGTCCTTGAGGGATAACACCAGCTCTCAAATAGTCCAACATGAACTGGCCATGTAACTCAATCATTTTTGTCTTTTTTTTGATAGACAATAATTTTACTAAATCTTCATTATGGTCTAGATTTGATGTGCCTCTATTATCGAAATTCATAGATGCTCCTACCATGGAGACGAAATCGTCATCCGTAAATCCAAATGTTTTTAGATTCGCCATATCTTTTATTTAATTTTCCTTTTTATTAGTGTGATTGTTATTAGAGGGCTAAATAGAGTAAAGAGAGTAATAGAAAGCAAGAAAGATAAAGTAATCTGACTTATTATAAAAAGAGGAAACAGGGAAAAATCAAACTATAGAGGCTTATTGATAGAAACTATATCTGTTCAATAGAATCAGTTATCGTCTTTTCTAGATAAAATACATTCCATATTAGTATTAGCCGTAATTAAATACACAATCCGAACAAGAAAAACTATTTTCCCCTCATAGACCGGCTATGACAAAAACATTTTTGAAAGAAGGGGACCTCTACATAACCTAATGGTTTGCTATACGCAGGGACTTTAACAATATTAGGAAAGAATCAATAGCAAACTACAATAAAAATATGCCAATAATTTCCAGGTGTATACATAAACGTAATCTATAACACAGTTCAACATATAAATCAAAAGTACAAATCAAAAATACAAGTATAATTTTTGAAGTTATGTATATCATTTTTATTTTTATCAACTATTTTTCTATATAAATATGCATCTCTTCAGTTTCATTTATTAAGATCATTTATTTATTTACTTTGCAAAAAAAGGTAGAATATATATACACAAAAGTGATAATTATCTACAAAAGATAATTCACAAATATCAAAAACATTACATATAGGAAACAATTCATAATTTGGTATACTGATCTGATCTAATGACAGTAATAATACGGTCAGTGTATTGTCGATAGAAGCAATGCGGTAGATGGAGACGGGGCTGGTATTGTTGTCGAGGTTGATATTGAGACTGATGTTGTGGCTGATATTGCAGTCCCCAATTTCCTCTGTATTGACTGCGTCTCCCTAAAAAAGGACGATATCCTTGATTATGGCGCGGAGTATATCTATTACTTCTGTTTTCAAAAGTAGGCAATGTGCCATCACTGTCAGAGTCATAGGTATCCGAAAATGTAGTTACTTTTTTATTGAATTGTCTAGAGCTATGTTGATAAGAAGAATTATCTTGACCAAAGGATTCAGATTGTGTGTAATAACCATCTACAAGATAAGGGTATACACTCTCTTTACTAAAGTATCTTATATCTTTTTTAAGTTTTTCCGTTTTCCGTTTTGTAAGATAGTCATTATACGAACTTAATTCCATTTCTAATTCTTCCAATTTCTTTTTCGCATCTTCCACAGCCGTCGAAGATTTTATTTTATTTTCTAGTTCTAGAATTTCATTCAATAACTGTAAAAGCATTTCTTTTGCAGTTTCAACTATCAGCATCAGGAGGTCCCTTGAACACCTATTTGCAATTAAAGACCATTTTTCTAAAAACTCTTTAATCTGAACGAAAAGCCCTGGAAGGTTTTTAATCTGTAGTCATTGAGGGATAACACCAGCTCTCAAATATTCCGACATGAACTGGCCGTGCATTTCAGATGCAGCGTTAACCGATGTCGCTCACTGTGCTCCAATCCCCTTCCATAGGGAGTGACACAAAGTCTTTAAAAGGCCACCAAAACCCTTCTATCGGAAGTAGATGCTCTCTCACTTTGGTGTAAACCCCTCAAATGTTTTGTTGAAGAATTCTGTTTCTTCTCCGTCCATCCTCGTTTTGCCCCCTCTGTGCACTTCAGTTTCCCTCTCCTTCACCACAGCAAGCAGAGTAAACGTTGACATTTTTAAAGCGGCGGCTCCTCTGCTAAGACGGAGGAGGGCCGCCCCACTGCTCTTTGAGTTGTGGAAAAATAAAATCATAAAAAAGCGACATTATTATCATTTTATTTTTCCTCACTGAGGGAGGTTTACTGGGCGGAGCGGGACTGTAGTCATAGCCAGCAGAGGAGGAGTGATTGGGGCATTTAAGTGCGCATGATGATGTGGCCGGCCGTCTTTGGTGACAGACGCGTTGTGATTGGCTTAGGGGAGCCTGTGTGTGCCTCCTGCTTCTGGGAGGAACAGAAGAGGACGGAGCTCGAATGAGGTGGCGGCCGGCAGCCAGATAAGTATTGTTATTGATTTTTCCACCCCCGCCCCACACATACTTTTCGGTGGCAGCTGCCACTGCATTTTTACATAAAAAAATCTTTCCCACTCAAATATCTTATGAATTAAGCTAGATGTGCTTGGAGGATGTATACAAGGAGGGGAAGCATGCATGGGTCGCTCGAAACAGAACTACTACGAGCATCAGAAAGCACCTTACACCCGGCACTAACCTTTGGAGACACCTTTCAAATCTGCATATGGTTGGTTTATCTGAAAGGTCTGCAGGTCTTGGGTAGTGAGCTGCAACCTGCCCCTATCTCTGGCAAACTGTATCTTTACAAACACAGGTCCATTTAGGATCGAGCGAGAAATATCTGTAAATATATACATGTTAGTATTGCGCCACCCACGGTTTTTATTCTTGGTTTCCCAACACCTTTCCTGTTGCGCACTCCACCACTGTTATGGCATAGAGGCATTTCAACCCCTTAGCTGCTGAGGCTTTTCTGCCCCAGTGATTGGCTCTTCTTTATATTTGGGGTAATTTGCGCTTACTCATAACTCTTTTTTCCACATAAAGTATCCATGCCAAATGTGCTTCCTTTTTTCCCCAACATCCTCTGGATCATAAAGATACTCAGGGTTTGAACATTCCTCTCAAGTCCACTGAGAAAATAGCCAAATTACAGATGCTTTTTGGTTTCTTGGGGAGCAGGGGAATTGGGGGAATGTGTTGGATAAGAAAACACTTTTTTGTCTAAAAATGGCATCAATTAAATATTTCATATTCCAACTTCCAGGAACAAGCAGTGTCTTATAAAAAAACATTTTTATGACAGCTTTTGTACTTTCAAAGAGCTAATCAATTTCCCAAATTGTGTGGTTTTAAACAACTTGTATTTTGGGATGGAAACAAATTTAAAAAACATGGGTGATCTTGGAAAGCTGTACATTTCTGAAAGTAGACAACATTTTTTTTTTTTTTTTAATTTCCTTATTGATTTTTACAAATTAACAACCAAAAAATGTACACATCATTCAGGAGGGAGAGGTAAAAGAGACATAATTATATCAACAACAACTTAAACAGTTAAATATTTAATAGTCAGTTAAACATCTCAGGTATATGTGTATTGCCAGGTCATAGTAGTAGCATGCAGGTACATCTCACATAGAACATTAGTCAGGCTAGTACGGTCATCGAGTGGGGCCTTACTCAGTAGTTTCTGGCTGTATGGACCGTAGGTAGACATGGAAAGGTGACAAAATAATATCCCTGGGGCGCGAGGCGAGAGGCTGGAAGTGTGCATAATCGTCGCCCACTCTCTCACATTGGCTCATGCTCCCAAGCCAGTCCAAGACAACAGGCATGCAAGCACTTCCCCAGTGCAGTGCTATCTCCTGCTTACTCAGCAGTAATACCAGGGAGACCAGTCGGTGATTAGAACGTGATATATTGAGGGTGTAGCCCAGCAGTGCCACCAGGGGATTGGCACGAGTTCAATGTCAGTCATGGCAGAGTTATATTCGAACACTGCTACCCAATAGGCATGTACAACTGGACAAGTCCAAGTAAGGTCAGCTCCCTCCCCCTTGCACTTCATGCTGTTATCAGGTCTAGTGTGGTTGAATGTTGTAATAGCAGCCGGAGATAGGTAGTAGCGGTGTAGAAATTTTAAGTTATAAGAGTTTGTGTCTCTGACATTGATGTGTGCCTCATTTGTGTACAACAGTATGTCCACATTTTATCAGTTATCATCACCTCTAGTTCCACTGCCCATTTCTCCCGCACCCACGTGTCAGGCCTCAGTGCAATACATGCTCAATATATTCTTGAGGTCATATGGGCTCCCTCAGAGTCTACCATGGTCAGTGTTCACGGAGAGAAGTCCTTAGTGGGTAGTGGATAGGTGGGTACCAACGAGCTCAAAGTGTTACTTGATAAAAACCGTCCATGTACGACATGTCCCTCTCCCATGGGCCCTCCACCAAGGGCGCAACATGCCCATCTGGAAACAGGTCCCCCTAGTGTATAAGTTATGCCGGTGTAATGTACGTTGTACTAATTTCTCCCAGGTGAGTGCCGAGTTAGCACCATGAGACCTCCGGGTGATATGTGCGCTTAATAAATCCCTCTGACTTGACTTGACTATCTGAATAGCATTGGAATAGAGGGGATCGCCCCCCAGCATACATCCCAGGCGCCGCCATGCCCAGCACGTGGTGGATACCGCCTGTATGTCTTGAGTGTCTAGTGGTATGCCCTTTGCGTAAGATCTGAGAGTGTTATATTCCCTCCAGCAGCGCCCGCTCTGGGCGCAGGTAAAGTATCTGGGCAACCGAGTGGTACCAGCGATACGTGTGGTGGCATTGGGCTGCTAAGTAGTAAAGGTGTAAATCCAGGACTCCAAGGCCTCGTTATTCCAGGGCAAGTGTGAGTGTATCCCATGTGAATACTGGGGCGAGCTCGCGCCCATATCAGTCGTATTAGGAAACCGCAGAGTGTATGGAAGAAGAGTTGTAACAAGGGTACAGGGATGCTAGTGAAGCGGTACAAGAAACGGGCCAGGACAATCATTTTTAGGTCAAGCCTAGAGCAGCGCATGCGCTGCTGCTCGACTTTTAGTAAGGGGCTTTTCAAAGTGCTACACTGTGGCCCAGATCTTGAGTGCATGTGCGCAGGCACGCGCTTACGAGCAGAGGCGCCATATGGCTTTCCTCTCTCGTCATGGGTCATCAGCTTTCAAGATACAAGAGCTTTCTTTCACATTCCTGAAGTCGATAGCTTCCTTGTTGCTCTTTGTTACTACAACTGTCCACAAGGTGGTGGTGTTTCCACATTGTATATGGAAGCTACTTAATATAGACAACATAGAAGTTAATACGGCATGTTGTTGCTTCCTGGCCAGTATTGTATCGACACGGCTGGTGTTTGTATGTCATGACCGTTTAAAAAAACAAGCATTGGCATAGCCAACCGGTCTCGCTTTTGAGACCATTTAAGTATTTAGTTATGCAACTGTTGCATGGCTAAACACTTATAAGGTCCCAAAGGCGAGACCTATTGGCTATGCCAATGCTTGTTATTATGGCCACTTGTCCCGTCATAGATTGGGGAAGTTGGATCTAGCGATACACCTGCGTGTTAAGATCAGCCATTGCCGGGCCATAATTGGGATGTAGAATTTGGTCCTTGTCGCCCAAGTATTTTGTACCATCCACGGCCCACTTAAGGGTAAGTTCTGAGGGTGGTGGGTGAGTCGCCTCGGTCAGTAGAAACAGTTCAGATTTAGCCCAGTTTATGCGGACGCCATAAAGTTCACCAAATCGTGCATAATTGGGGGGAGGTTGAGATGGGGGTCCTGGATTAATAGCAGGATGTCGTCTGCGTATAATAATCATGTATATCTGAATGCGTCGTCCAATGTAATTCCTATACTCAACTGTTTCTTTTCTCTCTCTTACTAACAGTGCCAGACTGTACCCCACTGTGAGTATTCATTTTTTTCTCTTTCTCTCTCCAGTCTTGAGCCACTTCAATCCCCTGGTGTTTTCCACTGAGCTCATTGGCAGTCTGATGGCACTCAAATAAGCGCTAACTGAGCTATTCACCCCTCCTTGTTGCTGTTTTGTCAGTTCAAGTCATTTTCCCTTATCATCATCATCATCTTTATTTCGGTCACTTTAGAGTAGACCATAAAAGAATGCAGCGGTTATACAATTATAAATTACACAATATAAAAAATCACTCTTAGTTGAATTAAAATTAGTCATAAAACAATTGAGTTAAAATCATCAGAAATATTCATTCAACCATGTCTAACTTAATACAGCGATTACGGCTGAACCACACTACTGTTAAGAATTTTGCGACTGCAAATACAATTGGGGCGGATAAATCTGTCTTTAAAATTCTATATGCTGGAAGATGATGCCTAAAACCAAGGTTTTTAAGGAGTGGGACAAGCCAATAATTCCTAGCTCTTTGGTAGGCTGGACAGAAAAATATGATGTGCAAGTCAGTCTCTCGCGGGTGTGCGCATGCTGGGCATTGCACTGAAGGCTGGGGCTTAGTCCAGCGATCAGTGAGTGCCCTGAGGGGAAGAGTGCCATATCGCCACTGCATGTATAACTTCCTTGTATTTGAAGGGCTAATATCATCAAAGGCGAGCTCTAAGTGATATGAATCTTTAAATTTAAGAAAATAATTAGATAAGGACCCCTCTCGTGTACTCTCAATTGTGACGCGTAACTTGTGCTCATAATAAACCTTTGAGATGGATTTGCGTGAGATCCTACAACATACATTTCCTGGATCAAGCCACAAATCTGGTCTTCCTAATGTCTCGAATGTTTGTTTAATGTATCTTAACCATGGGATTTGTACGGCATTAGGTAGGCGCAAGATCTCTACGAGCTCAGCCCTGTAGTTGGATAATTCCGGCGTGCTCCAGATTTTGCGCCAAAAAGTTAGGGGTTTAAGTCCCAACTCCTCTGTAATGGGTCTTAGGCCCAGGTCTAATCTCAATGGGAGGAGTGGGGTACTAGACGGTAAAGCTGCCAGTTTCCTTATAAAGTTGTTCTCCGTAATCTGCAATTACTGAGCTGCTATGTGCCCCCATATTTCACCCCCGTAGGTCACTGCCCCTCTTGCCTGCATTTTATAAATTTGCAGGGGGGGACCAAATGGCTTGTAAATCGAACCGCTTATCATCCTACATATACCACCCGTTAACTGGACCAGTTTCAAATTTGCCTTGGTTCGGTGCGAGTCCCATGTCATAGTCTGGTTGATTGTTACCCCCAGATAATCGAACGTAAAAACCCTCTCTAATCTAGAGGACCCTATCATAGGATTTGGGCGTGTTGAGGAGGGCGGGTTGAGGATCATATACTTAGTTTTTAAAGCATTGATCTCCAGTCCGCGCTCCACACAGAAGTTCGAAAACCCATCCAACACCCGTTGTATACCCATGGGGGATTTAGAGAGCAGCAGGGTGTCGTCTGCAAACATGATAGCAGGCACCCTGCTGCCATTTAGCTTGGGGGCGTCGATGTTGCTCAACCCAATAAGATGGCTGATGACCCCGTTGACAAAGAGGAAGAACAGGGTCGGTGCAAGCACACAACCCTGTCTTACCCCCCGCCAACGGGGAAGCTATCCGAGAGAACTCCCCCTCTACCACACCTAACCTTAGCAAAATTCCCCTGGTGTAATCTTATCAGGATTAGTAGGATGTCAGCAGGAACCCCTAAGTCCATTAGGACAGTCCATAGTTTGTCCCTTGGTACTAAATCGAAGGCCGCTCGCAAGTCCACAAAAACCGTGTACAAGCTACCACCCTCGATTAACGCGGTCTTCCAATATAAGAGATTTAAACGAAAAATCTGGTCTGTGGTTGAAACGCCCCCTATGAACCCTGCTTGATACGGACTCATGATTGCACATTCTTCAATCCAGTTCTGGAGGCGGTTAAGTACCAGTCTACCGAAAATCTTTTGAGTAACATCGATAAGACTGATAGGTCTGTAGTTAGCTGGGAGCAGAGGCGATCCCTTTTTAAATATTGGGAAAATCTCTGCGCCCAGCCAAGTATCTGGCACCTCCATACCTCCCAAAATGGAATTAAATAGTGTCGTTAGATAGGGTGCCCAGACATCCGGCTCTTGTTTAAATAAGTCACCCAGCAGGCCATCTAAACCGGGTGCGTTGCCTGATGCCAACCCTGCGATGGCCACTCGGACCTCCATTACTGTAAAAGGAACCCCTTTCGGAGAGTCGCTGACAATCTGTGTGGGATTAATCCTTGCCCCATCAACTACCCTATATAGGGACTGGAAGTGGGCTTGCCATGCCTTGGCTGAGATGTTGGGCTCTGTTGCAGAGGCCAGCTCCTCAGACCCTGTATTCACATTGCACCAGAAATTACGTGCTTCTCCACGTGCCAGGGAGATAGTGAGTTTTTCCCACTTTTCATACTCCCATTCGCTTTTTGCATAGGTGGTCAGGCGCTTATAGGCCGTTCTCCTGGCCCTGATCTCCACACTCCCCTTCCCCTCCTTTATCGAGGCCAGGAGATCAGTTTTTGCCTTACGGCATGTGGTGTTGTACCAAAGGGGACAAACAGCACGTCCGTTAGCCCTTTTTGGTATGGAGAAAAGAATTTCAGACACCGATTTAATGAGGTCCTCGTGCAGCAGCCCCAGCTGTTTGCATGTACCCTGGGTACTGACTTGCTCCATTAGTGCGTGGACCTTTTCGAGTGTGGGGATAACCCGGGCATATAGCCTGGATATCTTCCCTGGGTTAGAAGCTAATTTCTTCCACTTCACTCTTCGTCTATTATTCGTAAGGCCTAACCCCACCTCGGGAGCCTCCACCTGCTCCCCCCTGACCTCAAGACCGGGGTGGTCATATTCCAGTTCCAATGCGTTGTGGTCACTGTCTTCCCTTGATATCACCCGGAAGTCTCTGATAAGCGACCACGAGGCCAATGGAACTAGAATATAGTCAAGTCTTGACTCCCTACCCACTCTATTGTATGTACATTTTGGAGGGATATCAGATTTTATCCGTCCATTACAGGCCCGGACACCATACTTCAGGGTTAAGGATGTAATTTGTACAGCCAGAGGCGTCCAAGCTCTTGGGGCCGGCGCTTCCGATGGGGGTACAGACCACACCGCGTCCTCCTCCTGGGCCAGACCGTCCAGTAGGCCAGAAAGCGGCTCGAAATGGCAATTCAAGTCACCTCCTATTAAAAAAGGAATACCCTCAAGGATTTCACTTAGGGCATCCGCAAGCTCCTCGATAGTATGCGACTCTTGCGTGATATTAACTGGTCTGGAATAAACATTTACCAGCAGGAGACTATGTGAGTTTGGCCACTCCAACAATACAGCAAGAATATCCTCCTTGCTCAGTGGAAGAACGACGGCCCTGCATCCCAAGTCATTGGCCACCCAGGTTGCAAGTCCTCCCGAAGGACGCCCCCTGCCCCCCCATTTTGCATTTATGGAAAATACTGCAAAACCTGTGCGAGTTACTTCTTCTCTCGCCCAGGTTTCTTGGAACAGGCATATATCTTTGCCCTCGATGAAGGAACTCCAGTCCGGGCAGTTCAATTTATTGCCCAGGCCCGCCACGTTCCAAGATACTATCTTCAGAGAGGAACAGTTAGTTCTCTTGGTTAGTGAGTTTGGGAGCATATCCATATTAGAATGCATCCCCAATAGTGTGTTGGTTTCTGGGCTACCGTCTTGGGCCGCTGTCACCTCACTTGCAATAGATGGAGAGCTACCGGTCCTTATAGATACCTCACCGTTGGTGTATTTCTCCTCGGGGTTGGCCTTCCCCCTGGGGGTAGCTAGGCATTTTGTAAGTGTAGGAGCCCTATTTTGACCTGTGTCCTCCCCTCCCCCCCCGTCTCACTCGGTCAATCTACCATATCTAGGTTACTAAACCTGTTATTGGTAGGAAAGTGATCATATCGCTGAAATCTGGGAAGATGGGGGCCCCCTCTTTCTCTAGCACCCCATCTGCCTCCTCTCCTATGTACTAGTTCCCAACCCTCCTCTTCCTGCTCGTGTCTTATGGGTGGATAGAAGAATGATAAAGGTAGGGATTCGATGGAAGTCCCCTGGTCATGGTATGGCCAGCTACATATATATAAGACGGTCAAGGGGTCCCTAAACTTAACCAGGACACAGTCTCCATGGATAGATTTCCTGGTATTGCCTAGCCATGGGACTCTCCTCACCATGAGGACCTCACTCAGTATTCCTTCAGGGAGGGGCCTATTGATAGAAAGCCAGTTAATTACCTTGTTTTTTAGGGCTTCAACAGGGTCTCTAGAAGATGGTTTTAATTCGGGAATGCCTGTTAAAATAACTGTGTACGGGCTTGCCTCCGGTGGCAAGTTGACTGGCCTATGTTTTATACCATTGCCCTGTTCCCCTTTTGCAGGCGCAGCTGACTTCTCCTGAGGACTTACATTTGCTGCACAGTTTGAAACTTGTGAGTTTGCCACTCCCGGAATTTGTGGTATAGGAGGTTGTGTTTGTGTAGGCTTGGGTACAGGGCCCCTTTCCTTGGCTGGGGGCACTAATGTGGTCTTCTTGCCACTATGGCTCGGCCCTCCTCTTACGGGTTGGGTGTCTTTTTTGGGGGCGTCTGCTGGATGTGCAATTGCCTTTTCGATATTCACTAAACAAGTTTCTTTTATGACAAGCAGACTGATGAAAGTTGTAGGATCTTTATTAAGATGTGAAGAGTAACCCCCAGTTACATCCTCTGCCCGCAACTGCCAGCACTCCTCTGTCTAGCATCCAGTTCCCATGGATACATCAGAAGAATCCAGGCTCCGTCGCTAAGGCAACCAATGAGCTACCAGATGTTAAGACATAACACATCTCCTTTCTTTATAATACAATAATACAACAGAAATAACAAGTGTACTTTAAGCATTAATAACAATGGTATCTGTATACATTTTATACATCCTAATCAACACAAGAACAATCAATAAGTTACATAATCATTGAGCCATCTTGGAGTCTTCCGAGTACGCTTGTCTTTACATGTTTTATCGACCCCCTTGTCACCATTGTTGTCACTACTCCCTGATGCACAAGATTTCACTTCCAATTTGTTACATAAGGTTACATTCCGAATGTTCCATACCTTACCATCGTTCAACCAGACACTGTTACCACAAATCTTGGTTATTCGCTTCGGTACAGACCACTTCGATAACCCTCTCCTTTGAGACCCCACACTGTATGTCCTCACCCAGTCACCAATGGTGAAATGTCTCTCATTCCTTTTTATTTTTGCATTGTGTCTTTGTACATATTTATCCTGATGTTTCATTACCCTACATTCCAAGCTCCTAGTGCAGACTGGTCTAGAAAACCCCTTTAACATCCACCCTGGAGTAACCTTGGTGCCTGGTTGCCTGCCTTTAAGAAGTTTAAATGGTGATTCCTTGGTAACTGAGTGAGGTGTGGTACGGTAATTCCACAACATTTCTTTTACCGCCTCTTTACAATCTCCACCACTTTCTTCAGCTAATTGTATACACTCCTTTAACACTCTGTTGAACCTTTCTACCAGGCCATTTTCTCTTGGATTATAGACAGCCGTAGTGTGATGTATGATGCCCATGTTGTTTAGGTATGAATTAAATTCACTAGATATTAGTTGTGGGCCATTGTCCGTGAGTAACTTTTCAGGACACCCTTCCCAGCGAAAGATCTGGTCACAGAACTCTATAATATTACAAGCTTTAATGTCATTTGTGAATGCTACCTCCGGCCATTTAGAATAATAATCAATTAGTACTATTGCAAACTTATTAGTGATGCCCTTGGATGAAAATGGGCCACAAATGTCCATTGCAACCCTCTCCCACGGTCTGCTTGGAAATTGTGTTGAGGAAATGGTTGATTCTTCTACCCTGTGAGTTTTATCACTACACATACATTCCATGCAGTCACGAACATATTCCTCAATATTCCTGTCCATCCCAGGCCACCAAAATGTCTCTCTGGCCTTCCTTTTCATTCCCGACATGCCACTATGTCCCTCATGTATCAAATTGAGTAATCTGTTGTAGAGGCTAGTCGGGACTACTAACCTACCATTCCTGCGTAGTACTCCTTCCACCACAGATAGCTCTGTCCATACTGTCCAGAATTCACCAAATTTTTTTTTTAAGATAATATCCGGAACAGATGGATTTGATTATTCACTCATTAACTCTGTAAGGATATTATCTTTGTTTATAGCTTCCTTCCATTCATCACAAGATATAGCACCTTTACACGATCCAACTACCTCCGCTACCACACAATCATCATTGTGGTCTGTGTCATTGTCATCACCCTCCAATGGTAACCGTGAAAGGCAGTCAGCATTAATGTTGCGATTCCCCGGTACATACTGTAGTGAAAAATCATATCCCTGTAATCTGTACAGCCATTTGGCTATTCTAGGAGTAGCCTTAGCAGCTCCTTTGGTTGTGAAAACTCTATCAAAGGTTTATGGTCTGACCTAACCTCAAAGCGAGTGCCCCATATGTAATTCCTGAAATATGTTACACCCCACCAACACGCGAGTGCTTCCTTCTCAATTACTGAGTAGGTAGCCTCAGCCCCTTTCAGAGTGCGTGATGCGAATGCTACTATTCGTTCTTGATCCAAGTATCTTTGCATGAGAACAGCACCCAAACCATAAGCACTCGCATCAACTACAATGATACTCCGATGTGACGGATTGAATGGTTTCAAGTGAACAGATTTGACAATCTGTTCTTTAATATAGGTGAAATCCTTTTGGCATTCTTCTGTCCAATTAAACTTCTCTCCCTTCTTCATTAAGATTCTGAGTCTGTGTACTTTGTCTGCAAAGTGATTGACAAACTTGGAATAGAATTCCGCCAGACCTAAGAAGGAGCGTAACTGCTCTTTGTCTTGAGGTGGTGGAGCATTTGTAATTGCATCTAATAATTTTTTTTTGGGTTTGACCCCATCTTTAGACAAGGTATGTCCTAAGTATTCAATTTCTTGGACACCAAATTTGCATTTTTTGATTCCTACAGTTAAGCCTGCCTGTTGCAACTTCTCCAAAGTTTTAGTCAGTGTTTCATCATGCTCTAAACGATTGGCACCCCAGACCAAAATATCATCTTGAAACACCAATACTCTATGTGTTCCTGATAAAATTTTGGACATCACTCTCTGAAAAACCGCCGATGCCGAAGCTAGGCCAAAAGGCATTCTTATGAATTGAAAAGCTCCCTCCGGTGTGATAAAAGATGTAAGGTGTTTGGAAGAAGGATTTAATTTAATCTGATGATAAGCATTAGATAGATCAATCAGAGAAAAATATGCCGCATTGTTCACAGAAGACACCATTTCATTTATGTGAGGTAATGGATAACGATCAATGAGAATGTTTCGATTTAGATCCCTCAAGTCCACACACATTCGTAAATTTCCATCCGGTTTTTGTGCCAAAACTACCGGACTGAGCCATTCCGAAGATTCTATGGGTTCTATTACCTGGGCTTCGCACAATCTTTGTAGCTGTAATTTTAGCTTCTCCCTCAACGTGAATGGTACCATCCTCACCTTGTGAACACATGGTACATTTTGTGCTTTTAGTTTAATACAGTGTTCAAATTTTTGTAAGCAACCTAGTTTCCCACTAAATAGCTTTGGAAACTTGGTACACCATTTGCTAATTTCCGCTTCTTCCGTAGTAAGAACCTGTTGTGGGTGATTTGGATTTAATGTGATCCCCAATTTTTTTTGTTCACACCATCCCAATAACGCTCTTCCCCTTTCCACTACATATACTTTGCTTGTAGTCGTCCTGCCCTTGTGAGATAACGTGCATTCAAAGTACCCTAACAACGGAAGTTTAATCCCACAATAACCCACCGGTTCAACATCAGGCATTTTCAAATCATGACTTCCAACTTTCTCCCACGCATATTTGTCGATGATAGTATATGGAGAACATGAATCTGCCCACACAGTTATTTTAGTTCCATTAATTCCTAAATCACACTTGGGCGGATTATAGTTCTCTGATACCTCATTTATCACATTATCGCATATGACCATTATCTCTACCTCTCCTTCATTTCCTGAACTGTCATTCTCAACATCCTCTTCTATCGCATTTACTGGATGTTTCCATTTTGGATTAAATGCAGACCCCGCTTTGCACATGCGTGCCAAATGACCCACTTTCTTACATTTATAACATGTTCTAAAAAAAAAATCTTTAAAGAATATTAATAATGACACTGTTTATTCCCTCTTTGCACACTTCGTGTGTGTAGATCTCTCCCTTTACACAGTGCACCGGGTAGATTAGTTGCTATGGCAACGTTGTATTATGATCTCAAAGCGTTGACGACTCACACGTCTTGAAGCGCTGCCGCTCCCATGATGCACTACACGCATCCGCCGTAGAGAACAAGGAACACGGAAAGAACAACGAAGCTGATCCACGCGATGCGTATCTATGGCAGCAACGGGATCGTGGCCACAACAGCTGTTTCAAAAGTAAGCTATTTTAAATATAGCGCCCGCGAGGTTCACTCGACGATCAACTTTTGCTCAAAAGACCAATTTCTCTGGTTTCTTCGCTCTCCGCTTCAAATGCGCTGCGTTTCTTCACCACGCAATCACACGCTCACTGTAGGTAAAATCGTTCATGCCCCAAGTCAACAGTCATATTTTCCTTCCGTATCCACATGTAGTACTTTTTCGCGTATGACTATGACTTCCACATCTTCCACAACTTGTGCGTGAATATGCCCAGTTTTATTCACACTTGCTGTATTCCTTAGTAAGGGCAAAAACATTTTTCCCTTCCTACAGAGTTCACAGTTGTAAGTAACCTTTACACACGGCATCTACTTTCATTCTGGAACGATCTCACCATAATTCGTCCTCGAAAGTCCTATAGTCCGGATCACGATGCCAAACAGCTGTGTATGTTCAGTTCATCTGGGGGTTGACGCTTCTCACTTCTTCTTGATTTTCTCTCTCCTTAGTCTGCTTAAATAATCCCATCCTCTGTCACCACTTTTATGACAAGCAGACTGATGAAAGTTGTAGGATCTTTATTAAGATGTGAAGAGTAACCCCCAGTTACATCCTCTGCCCGCAACTGCCAGCACTCCTCTGTCTAGCATCCAGTTCCCATGGATACATCAGAAGAATCCAGGCTCCGTCGCTAAGGCAACCAATGAGCTACCAGATGTTAAGACATAACAGTTTCCATCTTTGCTAATCGTACTTCTAGAGGATTTAACATTATCCTCAGAAGAATGCGAATATCAGAAAGAGTAATATCCTCCTCCCCAGATATTACATTTGAACTGAGGGATATCTGCCCAGATGTATGTGAGGGTGGTGCCATTTTTTTGGGTGGCGGGTTTGGCCCCTTACTAGCTATGCCATGTTTGTTGCCCTCACACATGGGGTTATACTTTGCAGTCTTGGGCTTTCGCCCCCCGGTATTTTGTGCCCTTCTTTTCCTTTTCGGGATAGCTCCCTCCCTCTCCCTTTGCGTTAACTGTGTTAGCTGGTGAACCCTGCAAAACCAAAGGAAATGATGGACGGAGTGTTGAACATTGCAAGCACTCACCCCAGTCAACTGATCTGGGTTTAATCCATCACCATTCTTTAGCCCACTCTGCCACCCCAGTTCAGACATGGCCATATGCAAATCAGTCTTGACCTTGTGCCTCATGGGAACAGTCCAGCCCGAACTGCCAAGCCATGTCTTCCCTGGACCGGAAACAAGCTTCCTAGGACCGGTTTCTGGCATTTCAGCCGTCTTCAGCCAGGCTTGCTTGAATCCAGTGGCAAAGTGAGCAAGGGACTCACGTCTGAGCATACCCTGCCAACTTATGGCGAACAAAGCAAAACCAAAGGAAATGATGGACGGAGTGTTGAACATTGCAAGCACTCACCCCAGTCAACTGATCTGGGTTTAATCCATCACCATTCTTTAGCCCACTCTGCCACCCCAGTTCAGACATGGCCATATGCAAATCAGTCTTGACCCTGTGCCTCATGGGAACAGTCCAGCCCGAACTGCCAAGCCATGTCTTCCCTGGACCGGAAACAAGCTTCCTAGGACCGGTTTCTGGCATTTCAGCCGTCTTCAGCCAGGCTTGCTTGAATCCAGTGGCAAAGTGAGCAAGGGACTCACGTCTGAGCATACCCTGCCAACTTATGGCGAACAAAGCAAAACCAAAGGAAATGATGGACGGAGTGTTGAACATTGCAAGCACTCACCCCAGTCAACTGATCTGGGTTTAATCCATCACCATTCTTTAGCCCACTCTGCCACCCCAGTTCAGACATGGCCATATGCAAATCAGTCTTGACCCTGTGCCTCATGGGAACAGTCCAGCCCGAACTGCCAAGCCATGTCTTCCCTGGACCGGAAACAAGCTTCCTAGGACCGGTTTCTGGCATTTCAGCCATCTTCAGCCAGGCTTGCTTGAATCCAGTGGCAAAGTGAGCAAGGGACTCACGTCTGAGCATACCCTGCCAACTTATGGCGAACAAAGCAAAACCAAAGGAAATGATGTACGGAGTGTTGAACATTGCAAGCACTCACCCCAGTCAACTGATCTGGGTTTAATCCATCACCATTCTTTAGCCCACTCTGCCACCCCAGTTCAGACATGGCCATATGCAAATCAGTCTTGACCCTGTGCCTCATGGGAACAGTCCAGCCCGAACTGCCAAGCCATGTCTTCCCTGGACCGGAAACAAGCTTCCTAGGACCGGTTTCTGGCATTTCAGCCGTCTTCAGCCAGGCTTGCTTGAATCCAGTGGCAAAGTGAGCAAGGGACTCACGTCTGAGCATACCCTGCCAACTTATGGCGAACAAAGCAAAACCAAAGGAAATGATGGACGGAGTGTTGAACATTGCAAGCACTCACCCCAGTCAACTGATCTGGGTTTAATCCATCACCATTCTTTAGCCCACTCTGCCACCCCAGTTCAGACATGGCCATATGCAAATCAGTCTTGACCCTGTGCCTCATGGGAACAGTCCAGCCCGAACTGCCAAGCCATGTCTTCCCTGGACCGGAAACAAGCTTCCTAGGACCGGTTTCTGGCATTTCAGCCGTCTTCAGCCAGGCTTGCTTGAATCCAGTGGCAAAGTGAGCAAGGGACTCACGTCTGAGCATACCCTGCCAACTTATGGCGAACAAAGCAAAACCAAAGGAAATGATGGACGGAGTGTTGAACATTGCAAGCACTCACCCCAGTCAACTGATCTGGGTTTAATCCATCACCATTCTTTAGCCCACTCTGCCACCCCAGTTCAGACATGGCCATATGCAAATCAGTCTTGACCCTGTGCCTCATGGGAACAGTCCAGCCCGAACTGCCAAGCCATGTCTTCCCTGGACCGGAAACAAGCTTCCTAGGACCGGTTTCTGGCATTTCAGGAAGCTTGTTTCCGTTGACTGGGGGTGAGTGCTTGCAATGTTCAACACTCCGTTCATCATTTCCTTTGGTTTTAGCTGGTGAACCCTGTCAGTAGTTCCGTCCATATTGGGCAGGGTCACTTTTGCTATAATTGGGGGTGGGGGGGGGCTTGGGTAATGGTAAAGGTAATATACTAAGCTCTTCAGGGGCAGAAAAATCACAATCAATAATGGGTAAAATGGAACTACTCAAATCGGGTACATCAAGCGTACCACTTATCCCCCTGGCCCCATCATCTGGTAATATACAATCCAGTCTTTGTTCTGGGGTAGTTGCATGTGCAAGGGGTCCCAAAGAGGATCTCCTTACCCACTCGATTTCTTGCGAAATGCGCCTTTCTAGAATAGTGATTTCATCAATGAGGAGTGACCCCGCTTTAGCAAAATATTTGTCCAAAGTACCTTTTGCCATCCCCGCAGCCAGTGTGGTATTACTCCTCGTCTCTCTTGTGGCCATAGTCCAAGGCTAGATGCGGGGAGTGTGATAAGGAGTCGTAGACCGGGAGGGTTAACCCAGACCCGGTCTCTCCCGTTCTCGAACGGCCTCAAACGGCCCGCTGTTTGTCCGGTCTTCGCCCCGTGCTTCGTCCCGCGCGTGTCCCACTAGCGCGAATACTCCAGGCGTTTATATGAGGAGGAGGATCAGGCGGGAGTGGGCGGGAAGAGGCCCCAGCTGCACCGGTGGTAATGGCGCTGTGCAGGCTGGTCCTCGCAGTCCCACCCACGGATTTGTCAAGCAGCAAGGGCTCCCCTGGGTCCAATACACTCCACAGGGGCCGGATTAAGGTGTCACAGGCACCAACAGTCTCCGTAGTCAGTAGAAGCTGCGAGCGGCTCCCGCGAAGCGGGGGCCGCGAGACGTTATCACAGTGTTGGAGGGAGTGGGCGGGGAGAGGCCCCAGCTGCACCGGTGGTAATGGCGCTGTGCGGGCTGGTCCTCGCAGTCCCACCCGCGGATTTGTCAGCAGCAAGGGCTCCCCTGGGTCCAATACACTCCACAGGGTCCGGATTAAGGTGTCACAGGCACCAACAGTCTCCGTAGTCAGTAGAAGCTTCGCGGGGGCCGCGAGACGTTATCACAGTGTTGGAGGGAGTGGGCGGGGAGAGGCCCCAGCTGCACCGGTGGTAATGGCGCTGTGCAGGCTGGTCCTCGCAGTCCTACCCGTGGATTTGTCAAGCAGCAAGGGCTCCCCTGGGTCCAACACACTCCACAGGGTCTGGATTAAGGTGTCACAGGCACCAACAGTCTCCGTAGTCAGTAGAAGCTGCGAGCGGCTCCCGCGAAGCGGGGGCCGCGAGACGTTATCCCAGTGTTGGAGGGAGTGGGCAGGGAGAGGCCCCAGCTGCACCGGTGGTAATGGCGCTGTGCGGGCTGGTCCTCGCAGTCCCATCCGCGGATTTGTCAAGCAGCAAGGGCTCCCCTGGGTCCAATACACTCCACAGGGTCCGGATTAAGGTGTCACAGGCACCAACAGTCTCCGTAGTCAGTAGAAGCTTCGCGGGGGCCGCGAGACGTTATCACAGTGTTGGAGGGAGTGGGCGGGGAGAGGCCCCAGCTGCACCGGTGGTAATGGCGCTGTGCAGGCTGGTCCTCGCAGTCCCACCCGCAGATTTGTCAAGCAGCAAGGGCTCCCCTGGGTCCAACACACTCCACAGGGTCCGGATTAAGGTGTCACAGGCACCAACAGTCTCCGTAGTCAGTAGAAGCTGCGAGCGGCTCCCGCGAAGCGGGGGCCGCGAGACGTTATCACAGTGTTGGAGGGAGTGGGTGGGGAGAGGCCCCAGCTGCACCGGTGGTAATGGCGCTGTGCGGGCTGGTCCTCACAGTCCCACCCGCGGATTTGTCAAGCAGCAAGGGCTCCCCTGGGTCCAATACACTCCACAGGGTCCGGATTAAGGTGTCACAGGCACCAACAGTCTCCGTAGTCAGTAGAAGCTTCGCGGGGGCCGCAAGACGTTATCACAGTGTTGGACGGAGTGGGCGGGGAGAGGCCCCAGCTGCACCGGTGGTAATGGTGCTGTGCAGGCTGGTCCTCGCATTCCCACCCACGGATTTGTCAAGCAGCAAGGGCTCCCCTGGGTCCAATACACTCCACAGGGTCCGGATTATGGTGTCACAGGCACCAACAGTCTCCGTAGTCAGTAGAAGCTGCGAGCTGCACCCCTTATCACTTTATTCCAGGTGTTCCATATCATAAGGTCCTGATGAGACCCCCTCACTGGTCGTGGGGTCAAAACGTCGTCAACACACTCTATAAACGATCCACTTTCACAGACCCTTAGCATTGTTGTAGAGGACTGATTGATGATTTGAACATATTGTATTGTGCTCGTTTGTTGTACATAGAAACCTTCTTACCACTCATTCACACCTCTTCCCTTTATAAGGTTCTATTTTACTTGGGAAACCGCGCACTTATATGTGTACATTTTTTGTGAAAAATATTATCACTCAGTAAAATTGTCTGTTTTGATAACTGCATCTGGTGTGTGACCGTGACTCTCCTTCTGACATTCACCGCCCGCACAAATATTTGCCATTGGGCGTCCTACCTATGAAGTATCCAGACACATAGGCCGCAGGAACTGTTGTTCTGTGTTACAATACTGATACCCTGGTTCCTTGTGAGAAGGGTAACCCTTGTTTCAGATACAATGGACCCATCTAAAGCATCAATTGCTTGTGTTACTTCTTCCAAAGTTAGCGGTTCACACAGGAATTGCCTCTGGCTGTCTGGAAGCCATTCCATTGCGATGTCTGCGAGATACGAAGATGTTACATCAGGGTCTTAGGAGGTGCAAGAAGCGTATAATTCCTGGTATTAAGACCAGAATCTAGCCATAATGCGCTCCCCACCAGTGACAGTCTCCCTGTCCTTGGTTCGGAGCTCCACCACATAGTTAAGTGACCTGATGGGGTGCAGTAGACGTGCCACGGTGCGACCTGGTCTCTCTCCCTCTCCATATCGACGCACTTGAACGTGTTTGTCTGCTAAGTCCCAGTATTTGGCCGGGAGCTCCACCCTTTTATGCAATTGGTGATCCCTGTTTGCTATTGCCTCAAGCTCCAGGTCCCGTATTTCCCCCTGAACTCCGCCGAGTTGTGTGCAGATATCCCTTAGGATACCCACATGCTTGGAAATACATACCCCCCTTCCCCCGGACATATGCCCTGAAGGCCTCCCACTGGGTGACCTGTGTGGACACAGTTCCAGCGTTAATCTCAAAGTATTCAAGGATGGAGCTTTGCAGTTCGCTATGGAACACCTGGTCCCAGAGCGCATCGCCATGGATTCACCAGCTGTATTCAAGGATGGAGCTTTGCAGTTCGCTATGGAACACCTGGTCCCAGAGCGCATCGCCATGGAATCGCCAGCTGTATTCAAGGATGGAGCTTTGCAGTTCGCTATGGAACACCTGGTCCCAGAGGGCATCGCCATGGAATCACCAGCTGTATTCAAGGATGGAGCTTTGCAGTTCGCTATGGAACACCTGGTAACAGAGCGCATCGCAATGGAATCGCCAGCTGTATTCAAGGATGGAGCTTTGCAGTTCGCTATGGAACACCTGGTCCCAGAGCGCATCGCCATGGAATTGCCAGCTGTATTCAAGGATGGAGCTTTGCAGTTCGCTATGGAACACCTGGTCCCAGAGCGCATCGCCATGGAATCGCCAGCTGTATTCAAGGATGGAGCTTTGCAGTTTGCTATGGAACACCTGGTCTCAGAGCGCATCGCCATGTCATCGCCAGCTGTATTCAAGGATGGAGCTTTGCAGTTCGCTATGGAACACCTGGTCCCAGAGCTCATCGCCATGGAATCGCCAGCTGTATTCAAGGATGTAGCTTTGCAGTTCGCTATGGAACACCTGGTCCCAGAGCGCATCGCCATGGAATCACCAGCTGTATTCAAGGATGGAGCTTTGCAGTTCGTTATGGAACACCTGGTTCCAGAGCGCATCGCCATGGAATCCCCAGCTGTATTCAAGGATGGAGCTTTGCAGTTCGCTATGGAACACCTTGTCCCAGAGCGCATCGCCATGGAATCGCCAGCTTTATTCAAGGATGGAGCTTTGCAGTTCGCTATGGAACACCTGGTCCCAGAGCGCATCGCCATGGAATCGCCAGCTTTATTCAAGGATGGAGCTTTGCAGTTCGCTATGGAACACCTGGTCCTAGAGCGCATCGCCATGGCATCGCCAGCTGTATTCAAGGATGGAGCTTTGCAGTTCACAATGGAACACCTGGTCCCAGAGCGCATCGCCATAGAATCACCAGCTGTATTCAAGGCAACAGCCATGTGGGATCCGGAGTTTCAAAAGGACAGGGTTGTGGTCTGAAAGTGTCCGTGGGAGCATGGTGATCGCAGACAGCCACACGTGGGCAGTGGCCGACAGGAACCACTAATCTAACCGTGACCAAACCGAGCGGGCCCTGAGTAAAATGTGAAGCTGGGGGTAGTGGGGAGATGGGTTCGCCATATGTCATATAGTGCATAAGTATCAAAGACATGCCTAAATACCTCCCTAGCCTGAGGTATATCTGTTGGTTGTGTGCTAATGGAGTCAGTTCACAGGCGGTGTGGCATATTAAGGTCCCCGTTGCAGGAAAGTAGGATCTGCTTCTTATGGTTACCCCCACTTTTTGCTGATGTTTCACTGTTTTATGGCTCAGTCTGACTGGACTCCTGCTATTCACGACTACAGTCTCCCAGCTTTCTCCCTAAATTGGCAATGTCTGTACTTTAGGTACACTCCAGATTGGATTCTGGGGTACCCTTATCAGTCCCTAGTATATGGTACAGAGGTACCAAGGGCTGGAATACCTCAGAGGCCTCTCAGGGGCTGCAGTATGTCTTGTGCCACCCCTGAGAGTCCATTCAAACTGACACCAACAGTTGGCTACTGCAAACTGTGTAAGCTGGTGCGTGCACCACTTTCTTCAATATAGTATCCCTATATTGATACATATATCACTACACCTAAAACCTATTGTCACCCCTATAGCAGGCCTTATCAATCCTGAAGGCAGGGTGCTGGGTTTTACGTGAGAGGGTGCCCCTGCATGAGTAGAGCCCCTCTGCAGCGCTCGGAGTCCATTCTCCGGTGCTGTCTGTGTTGCAGCCATACATATATGTTAAGTGCATTATAATCTCGCTGTAAAATGTAACTTTACAACGGCTGCACCGAAACATGTCGTATTTGGTGTCAAACACCTTGGAATCCTACCCAGGACTGGGGTGGGAGGTATGATTCCTCCCTGCCACGAAGACATGTGTGGGTCACCGGTCTACTCAGTCGCAGCTTTCCTAAACCCGGGCGGCACAAAATGGATGCTGCCAGCCACAGACACGCGTCTGCCCTCCTGCTGCTGAGCCAAGCTCGAGCAGGGGAAGGCATGACAATAGGTTTCCTGTCACAAGGAGGTGTAACCACCCCCCTGACAGGCTTTAGTGTATTGTGGCTGGGTGGGTGCATTCTTAGAGTGCCAGAAAGTCTGCACTGGGGGCACATTTGGTGTCCCTGTGCATAGTCCAGCTCAAACCGGTTCAGGAGCCATTTGGCTCCTGTTCTGGTTCGAAACTGGACAAAGGACATGGGTGTAGCCACCCCTCTGTCCTTCCCCTCCCATAGGAGGGACCCCAGAATCTGTCCACTGCTTCCCATGGGTATAAAGTGGGTTACCTGGCTACAGGACTTTAGATTTTTACCTGGACACGATTCTGCAAAGAAGAAACCAAGTACTTTGACTGTCTGCACGATGCTGGACTGACTGGCTGCACCGCTGGATGACTGGAGAATCTCCCTTGGAGTAAAGGAGTTACTCCCCTGCAAAGCAGGCACCAAAGATTCATCTGACTGGCTTGCATCTCCCGAGCTCCTGAGGACTCCGAAGATTTCTGCAACACAGGAGGTGGGTCCCTGAAGGTCTTCGAGGTCGATCTGCCCTTCCAGTGACGCTGAGGCCATATCCCTTGTGGGGACCGTTTGACCAGAACCCCTGTGTACCGCGTTCTTTTGCTACTGCACATACTTACCAGCATTTCCTTAAGTTGTGCTTTGGACTCTGAGTATTCCTGACCCTGAGCAGTATTTCCTTCAAAGATCTCTGACCTCCTTGCACCGTGTGCTCCGTGGGCCTGTACTTTGTAATCCTGCTTGAGGTCTCCTCGCGATCCCTGGTCCGTTGGCCTGTGGGTCCTGGGGAGGGTCATCTTTTGATTTCCTGGAATTACCTGGTTGCTCCAGACGTGCCCTGACTTTCCATTGCTTGGGAAGTACTCTGAACCTTGTTCGTCCACACCGGAACCTGTTTCCTCTTTCTGCGTGGGTTGCATTTGCCAAGGCTTGTTGGTGCTCCACTCGACATCCTTCGTGGGATAGCTCACCTCCAGACTTTGGCTATCTTTGACGTCTCCTGGTCCCCGTGGCTGAAGAGTCAAGCAGCACCTCATCTCACCTGAAGCACCCGACATCGGTGGGCATTCGCCTACTGAGCCCCTCATCACGTGAAGTGACCCAGACTCTGTCCCCTCTGCTTTCAGGTTCTTCTCACCCCGAATCCAGGCTTGGGTTCCATGGACACTTTCACACATCCATGGCAGCAGTACTTGTCCTCGGCACGCCATTGAAAACGACGGAGGTTTCCCACACCACTTGACCTCTATGCACCCGGCTCCTCTGGGATAGGTAACTCGGGTACCTTGGTATCCACGGGTGGGTTGGCCTTAGAACCTCCTAGTTCTCGATTATCTTGATTGAAGTCCTCTCTGAAGTGTCCTTAAATTGTAAAACATTGACCGCAACTTTCCCATAGAGTTGTAAGGAGCCCGCGTCCGTGTTTTAACACTGCACCCGTCCTCCGTGGGGTCCCAATCTACTCACCTGGGGTGGTTCCTTGGGGACCCAGCGATTCTACGTGCTCTAGGCACTTTGTCTATTGAAGTCGTTTATGTTATACCATTTTCTTAGTATGTGGTTCGGTCTCCCCCCGGAGCCCGCTCTGTATTGTGCAACTTGCATTTGTTCTATTGCAACGTATTGAGTGCTTTTTGTGTCTATTCTCACATTGGAAATAGTAGAAGTGTTTTAGAAATAAATACATATTTTTATACAAACACTGTGTGGTTCTCCTTTCATTTGATCATTCAATAGATTATAGACTGGTAAAACAAGCTGCTTTACATTCCTTCAAGACTTAGCCTGAACGCTGCTCTCCATATTTACCACTAGGATAGCTTTCAATAAAGGTTGTTTTTAATCTATCACCATAAGGGGTTGTTTGGACTGATACAAGGTGCCCACTTTAATTAGTGGACAGCATTTACCAGGCCAACGTGTCACACTGGTGTGCAGTGGTGGGTTTCAAGCTTGCTATTGTTTTACCAGATAAATCTCATTGATTGATTAACTGAAAACCACTAAAGTATTAGGCACATATAATACTTCAAGTTTAGAATAAGTAAGTTCTACTGAACTTGGGGTTGGGTAAGTTAAGGGTCTAGCACACCCTTTCTCCAACCTGAGAGAGTTTAGTTCCCACTAGGTTAGGTGGGTGCATACACCACACCTCACTAGTATGTCTTCCAAAGGTGAGCCCATTGGCTCCCTGCCCACTAGATACAATGGCTTGGGATTCAATGAATTAAAAGCCATGTGTGTATCCAGGAAGCTGAGGACAGGGAGAAACCTCAGTACCCAACGACTCATTGAGGTACTTGTCTTAGATGACCTTAGGAAGACTCCAGGGTCAGATGAAGTAGGCAGAGGGGGTGGGACAGGGATTGCGGATGGGCTGGAAGGTATCATCTTCTTTGACCTAAACTCAAACCCTGACTTAGAGGAGCATGATGACTCTAACTTAGGTAAAGATGCACATGAGGATGGGACAGAAGGTCCACAGGCTCTCTCTTTTTTTCCTCCTGGTAGAGTGCAGGGTGTACCTTGGAGCAGTGGCGGCTGGTGACATTTAAAAGTGGTGGGCATAAAAGTTTGAAATGAGTGACCTGTGGCCAGTGTGCAAAGGGTGGGAACATGGTGTATTTTAAGCAAATTTGAGAAAGCAAGAAGGTTAATAAGGTAATTGTGAAAGTGTAATTATGACCTCAATAAAGGGATTTCATATGATAATGATGTAGGTAGCTGCTTATTCAGTATAACCACAGAACTTAATTAAGCCAAGACACAAGGTGGAATGTGTGAAATTTGCTGTTTTTGCCACTTTGTCAGATGTGGCTAGCCTTTTTCCTTTTATGTTGGTGCCTTTGTGTGTTGAGTGTTTGTGACACTATCTCTTTTCAGCCTGGGTTGTGCGTTTGCGGCCTGCTGCGGACCTTTAAGTGGAAACTCAGTATGTGTCCTGACTCCTGGGCAAACAGTGCTAGGCACACGCCAAAGCACATCCAATCAGGGGGCAAGGATGAGAAGAGGACATGCTTGTGAGACTGTGTGTGGCTCTATCCACTTATGCCATTTACACTCTGGGTGTGAATGCACATTGCTTGCAGACTACAGAGGCCTGCTGCCAGCCTACCGTTGGCACAGATAGTGCCAGACTCATGCCTGACCAGTGATGGCTCAACAGTGCTGTTGGTATTGATTAGGGCTCCCCCAGTGCTGCTTCATACTGACTAGGTGCCACAGTGGTGATTCGTATAGGTCACGGCCACGAAGTGCTGCTCTGTTAAACCAGATACCTCAAACCAGTGAGAATAAAGCAAATTCCACTGTCATATCGAGACAGCCGATTTCTAGTCATAGTGGCCATTTATTTTTAAAACAGAGCCAGGATAGGTGTCAGAATTGCTGGCAAGACATAGCCAAGGGCTGCGCTGCAATGTACATGCTCTGATGCTCCTCTACGTCATCCTAATCGATGTGTGCTCAAATGTATGTTGGTCTTAGCAACCAAGCCGCCAGGACCTGTGTGTTGAGCTGTGACACCCTGGTAACATGTAGGTGGCTTCAGCAGCCCATGTGTGACTTAGATACACCAGTGCGGACAGGCACCATGTGAGGGAGGTGACATGGTCGCAGTGTGCTCACCCAGTGTGCGGAGGTAGGGCAGGATTGAATGTGGCACTGCCAGGCGAATCTATTTGCGCACTTTAATCTGCCACCCGCCTTGGGTAGAGGGTGTTGGGGAGAGGACTTGGCCTAACGGGTAGGGGGTCGACCTCAAAACTAGGGAACTGGGTTCGAGTCTCAGCAACGATGCTCCACATCCTGTAATTCTGGGCAAGTCACTTCATCTCCCTGCGCCGTGCGTAACTGGTGCTTGTGTAAAGCGCTCTGACGCCTTTGGGTCAAGTTTGCGCTATATAACACTTGGAGAAAAAAAAACTACAGGCCTCTCATGATGAAAGTATGTAAAAGGCAGTTTTACGTTTCTGAATTCACAGACCAGCACATACATATGAACAATTTAAAAATGTCGGTGTGGCTCAGAGAAGCCACCCCTCGGACCTCCTTGAGGGCAGTGAGTGTTGAAGAATATTTAACACACAAACCATAATGGGCACCAGCAGTGAGAGCCAGAAACAGACAGACAATATTTAACACACAAACCATAATGGCCACCAGCAGTGACAGCCAGAAACAGACAGACGATATTTAACACACAAAACATTATGGCTCCCAGCAGTGACAGCCAGAAACAGACAGACAATATTTAACACACAAACCATAATGGCCACCAGCAGTGACAGCCAGAAACAGACAGACAATATTTAACACACAAACCATAATGGCCACCAGCAGTGGCAGCCAGAAACAGACTGACAATATTTAACACACAAACCATAATGGCCACCAGCAGTGACAGCCAGAAACAGACAGACAATATTTAACACACAAACCATAATGGCCACCAGCAGTGACCGCCAGAAACAGACAGACAATATTTAACACACAAACCACAATGGCCACCAGCAGTGGCAGCCAGAAACAGACTGACAATATTTAACACACAAACCATAATGGCCACCAGCAGTGACAGCCAGAAACAGACAGACAATATTTAACACACACAAGCAGTGACAGCCGGAAACAGACAGACAGGTGCGTTTTGGCACAGGATGGCTTCTCAGTGCGTTGCCCTCGATCAGATCCAGACACTGAGCTGAATTTCATTAGCTTTAAAAGGGGGCACATTCTCTTTGTTTGCAGCACGTGTTCACGTTCACTCACATCTTCTATTTAGGGCACATCATGATTCACATTTAATATATAAGTGCACTCATGCAATGTTGTTATAAAACTGTGCACACTGATCATACCTATACGAGTGCATTTTAATTATTTGAGGTTTAGTACAGGGCAAGGAACGAGGTTCTGGTATAAACTAGAAATATGAGTTCTCCCTCCACTGGGATGAGTAGCAGAGTTAAGGGCAGACTACCCGCATCCTGTGTGTTTGTGTCGGTGTGTGAAAATAGGAACATGGTGGTCCAACATGGCTAAGGTTCAACTCCTGAGGGTCCTACCCTCTTTTAATATATACAATCTGCTTTAACAGCATGTGCAGCTGTGTGAAGAACGGGAGGAGCACACTGATGAAAACACACACATTTTACACTGAAACAATTAAACGATTAACGATCTTAAGAAGAAGTTAAAAAAGAAAACTTGTGAGTTGGCGCAAGGTAGCCCTAAAATATCAGCAGGAATCTCAAGTCATCATGGGGGTTAAAATGCCCAAGAAAAATGGAGATATCAGATTAGTGACATTATTTTAAATGAGGCTTGCTTCAAGTCTCTCTCTCGCCCGTTCACCCAAATCACAGATGAGATTATTGACGCTGGTGAGGCGGCTGTCTTAGACAGCCTGATTTACCCTAAGCCTGCTGATCGAGCTGGCTGTGCATAGTTCCATTATAGGCACAAGACCCCCACCCACACCACAGCAGAATAAGCATGCATGAATAAATACACCACACAATTTCTTTGTTTTGGAGAAAGTTATTGCTGCAGGTTTATTCCATACAAAAGTATGCAACATACGGTGGGTTATCTTACGGGCGATCCAAGGGCCGGCTGCCGTACTAACCTATGCTGCCCTGCCCGCCTGATGAGCCAAGCACTGTGGAAAAAACCCAATCAGCACTACCCTTATTGGGGTGATCCCCTTACTGGATCACGTGAGACATTAGTGCATTATTACTCACGCCCCTTTCAGGGCGGAGCGTAGCAAGGCAAGCCCCCGATTGTTGAGGCCCACAACTACCCTACGGACTAACGGGGCGCCAACGTCATTGTTCCAGGACCCTCCCCTGAGGCTCCTGTAATTTGGCTCTGGCACCCCTATTGTGCTCTTGCAGAGGTATCCTTCTGTACCAAGACTGCTTCCAGATCGCCCTGTAACTCCGCCACAGCTCCGGAGGCGGCCCCTGTCACCTACCGAGCCCCCCACCAACCAACAGCACTTTCTTCACTTGCACCCGACTCCCTCCAGTGTCTCTTGCATGTCCAAGAGGAACAGGTCCATTCCAACCTGTGACAAGTGAACCGTATCGGCATCAAAATAGCCTCTCACCTTCATTTGGATCAGCTCATGTCTGATAAACCCAAAACCTCTTTGGTCTGTGAACTTGCGCATCGCACTGTTAACCCTTTTGCGGGAATGTTCAACTGCCTCGTTAGACTTGGCACCGTGCCAGGCCAAGCGTGGCACGATTTCAGACCAAAAAAGCTCGCATTGTCCCATGTGCTTGCTAATCTCCCCCAGGTCAGTCTTCATCGCCTGTAAGAGAGCACCCCTGCCCATAGTAGTGAGATCGTTGCCTCCCAAGTGGATTATCAAGATGTTGGGAAAGCCTTCCCGCCCTGCCAGGCCCTGTTCTAGCCTGTTCAGTAGGCTGGACCATCTCATGCCGGGGAAACCCCACCAGACCAACTTAGCCAGTCTGGCGACGAACGAGTGGCCGATCACCCACACTTGGAATCCTGGCAAAATAAACGGATGCAATTTTCACACACTTATTTTAATACTTTTCCATGTTTGCACAAGCATTACATGTTATGCTGTTCATCTTCACTGCACACATATATATACATGACGCCAAATCTGTCACTGTAATTCACTGCACACATAAATTTACAACTGCCCCTTGCCGCTGGGGGGAGGCGCATGACCCGCTTCCATTACCTGTCCCACTCAAGGACGAATGTAGCGCTTAAAGCAACGGGATTCCCAGCGTCCCACTTTCTTTATGCTTTCCTGCCCCATGCCCGCCTTAAACGCTGCAGTAGCCGCCCCAATCCTAAATGAGTGACTCGAATACTTCTTGCCAGGGCGCGAAAGCCCTGCACGCCCGAGGCAAGCCCCCATGACCTTGTCCATTTGAAATTTAGAGAGAGGTACTTGAGCCACATATATCAGAAAATAACCCGGGACCTTGGGGCGGATCGCCAAGTAATCTTTGACTCTAGCAACAGGGCAGTACCTGTGGTCGCCCAGTGGCATTAGCACTATGTCCCTCCCCTTCACAGCTTGGTCAGTTTTAGACCTCCTGAGGTGGATCACTAACCTATCTGACACTCTTACATCGTGGCTGCCTAATGCGTCTCCTGACTGGTCATTTTTTGCTCTAGCCACCAGTTCGCTAGTTCATAATGCCCCAAAGAACGCGAGTCAGAACGCTGCTGCGAAGAGTCGAGCCTCAAAATGCGAAACGGTAACCTGTTCTACTACGTCCAGCATAGCCTGGAATGTGTGGAACTCGATGGGGGCCCTGGTATCGGGGACTCTGACTTCTTCCCTGGCCTACCCTATTAAAGCTGCAGAGATCAAGAAAGACTTAGTGGGATCTTGTTCTCCTCTCAATTTGGCGTCCTGGGTTACAGCCGACAAATGACCCCGCACCCACGAGTGACTCTTCTCCTGCCTTTTTGCCCAGAGTACGAAGCCCTGCACCCGTTGCTCTAGGGGATGCGCAGCTTGGCCCAGTGTCAGTGAAATGTTATGACAAGTTGATAGCTGATTTCTGTATCTTTTCCTGGTCCCTGGTGCGAGAGAATGTTCTCCCATCGTTCCTAGTTCCTGTTCTATTGCAGAAGTCCCCATAGCTGCGCAGGGAAAGGGGTCCACGTCGCTCTCGCTCGTGGCCAGGCCTCCCGGAAACGTAGCCACTGAAATCGAGAGAGAGCATCAGCCGCTACATTCTTTACCCCCTCAATGCGTCTTGCTCTAAACTCTACATTGCAGCGCATGCAGATCCTGATCAGCTCCCTTAACAGGCACAGAACCAGAGGGCATTTGACTGTCTGCCCATTGATAGCTTGTACCACCGCCATGTTGTCAGACCAGAATACCAGCCTCCTAGCTGACAACGCCTCTGGCCACAGATGGAGTGCGATGACGATGGGAAACAGTTCTAGTACCGTTATTTTTGCTGTTATTTTTTTTCTGCGCCAAGCATTGGGCCATTTTTGCGCGCACCATTCACAGTCCATTATAGCGCCAAAACCCTCCCTGCCTGACGCATCCGTGAAGAGACAAATATCTGGGCTACCAGCCCAGGGGGATCTCCAAATGACTGTACAATTGAAACTCAGCAGAAACTCATGCCACATGAGAAGGTCCTCCTTTAAACTCCTCGTTAATCTCACCATGTGATGCTTTTCTCGCACATTGGCTGTGGCCCTTGCTAGTCTCCTTGCAAAGACTCTGCCCGCTGGGACTACCCTGGCTGCAAAATTCAGCTTCCCCAAGAGGCTGTGAATGACACCCAGGGGGGCTTTGTCCTTGCCCAGGAGTGCCTGGATATCCAGCTGCAATGCCTGCACCTTCTCAGCAGGGAGCCTTTTATCAGAGTTCGTGTCGTTGTTTGTGATCGGAGGTGGCGGGCCGGCCGGGATGACCGCTGGCACTGCTGCATGTGTGGGGGAAATCACCCTGACTCTCTGGACTGGCGGCTCTGCCGGAAAATCCTTGTTCGTCGTACGGCTGGCACGCTTCGACCTCCCGGGTGCTGCCTCAACTGGCACTGCTGTAGCCGCAGCAGGTACATCCTCAACTACACCAGAGTCTGCTTGTTCTCAGGCGTCAAGCATCTCTTTGGCCCAGGAGACTGCTCTGGCCTTTGCCATTTTCCAAAAGTCTGCCCAGATAGCTTCCTGCGACGTGCCGGGCTGCGGCTTTTCCACTGTGGTGGTTTGGGAAAACAGGAGGGGAGGGGATCCCTGGCTATCCATGCCTCTGCTTTGTAGTGACGAAAACTCTACTCGGGTCCTGCAGAGATAAAGGATCATGAATATCTGACCCCCTGGGCCTTAGTGCTGACCTGCGGGTTGAAACCTCCCCCGCCACGGCTCTGTTTATCAGAGTCCCACCCCCTCACACTCACCCTTACTTACTTCAATCTTTGACACCTGGCTCACCCTAGCCTGTCGACACGTCCACTGTAGTTTCCGTCCGTCCGTTAATGGTTGACCTTGTTGGGGGGGGGCGGGGTGCGATGTCTGTGTTTGCCGGCAAGTGAGGGGGGGTGGCTTCTCTATGCTGTAAATAAAACAACGGTTAAGTGCTTATCCGGGTTACCGGTCATTACTTGGATGCAATGTGATTGTGGAGGGTCTTGGTGATCATGGAAAAAATGGTTGAGGGGGGGACGTTGTAAACGAGGGGTGTACACATGTTTTACCTCAAACAATTCTGCTGCGACTTGCTCCTGGCTGGAGCGACCGCCTAGCAATTGTCTGTTCTCCTTTCCTGGAAAGAACAACGATTCGTTCAAAAACCCTCAAAGCTGCTTAGTAACACACCTGCCCTGCCTCCCCCGCCACTGCTGAGTCCCGCCTCAACAACTTACTGATTCAGACGTTAGTGTGGCCTCCTGATCGTCCTCCTGGTTGTAGTGGGCGAACTGACAGTGAACCTTGGTGATAAAAATTGACAATCATTAAGTCACCTCTCGGTATTCGCCCCGAGGCGTTCCCACCCGGGCTTACGGGGGGGGGGCTCCTTGCTGTCGATAAAACCACGGGTAAGCGTTTATGGCATGGTCCCTCGACCGGAGGAATTGGGAGGGGTTGCTGACAGCGGGTGAGGGGGAAGGTAAGGGGCAGGAGGGGAGGTGGGTTAGTGGCGTGATAATGTTTACCTCAAAGCATCTGCCGTGACTTTTCGTGCCTGAACGACCAAGTAAATAGCGGCGGTTCCACTGCCTGAAAAGAAGAACAATTAGCACGGAAGATTACATGGTGGCTTGTTATCCCGCCACCCCCCAACCCTGCCCACCTGCAGACGCAACTGGGCCCGTCCTCAACACTCACTGATTCTGCCGGTTACATGGGCCGGAGGCCTCCGTCTGTCCTCCCGCTCGTTTCTTTGGCGATTTATCCGTACCTTGTTGATAGAATGACAATGGTTATGTCCCCTATAAAGGGGGGGTGGTGTCACCCAATGCATCCCCCTCTTTCTAGCGCCCCTTGGCTTAATTCTGCACCATGCCCCCGATCAACTCATGGTACCCCCCCTCCCAACAGGCACACACCACGTTGCTCGTCACCCCTGAATACCTCTGTGCATCTGCTGCCCTGTCTTGCTGCTTGCCTTGCCTTCGGCTGAGGGCCTGCACTTGCCACCTTAACAAAATTCTGAGGGTAGCAAAGACAGTATATGTTATTATACATTAGCAGCATCCTGGACATCTCCCACCATCATACACCTACAAAACAGCACCACAGCAACGTGTTTGAACATACATTCAGGAGGTGGGGGCACGAGACCACCATAGGCCGCCGTGTGCACACACCTGGTTTGCAGGGGTGGGGGGACATGATGGAGCGCTGCCTACTCAAAAAATTCGCTAGAAACGTGAGGTATCGCCAATCGGCCCACCCCGCTTGTCTTGTACCAATGCCACGTGTTTACTCTCCGAAATAACCCTTAACGTCGTATCCAGTATGTGTTATCATTGCTGCAGCACAAAGCCAGGCAAAATTCACTGCAATCGTTATCTGCACCCCTTTACTGAAGGCAATTTTTTATAAAAATTGCCAAGAGCGCCAAACTAGCAGGAGTGACCTAAAATGTAGTGTGGAGTGCGGGCAGTTACATTACACAGGGCCACGGTCATGGGTGTCCACAGTGATGTACCTAGTATGTAAGTACCTTGTTCTTGCGTTGCAGGGGACTACTGTTATAGTGTAAAATTACATCACTTAATCTGCAAAACTGCAGTACAGCAACTCATGATCGCCCCGCTAATACACCAATATCGCGATTTTTTCAAGACCACCACTTGCGTCACCGATGGGCACATACCTTCATTTTGTTGGGCACAGGGAGATTCAGTGATTTGCCCAATATCACGAATGTAGCGCCACCCTGCCGAGACTCGAACCCTGTGCCCAACCTAAGTTTGGACCGCTCCAACCCTTCTATTCCCGTGTGGTGCGCGCCAGAGTACTGCAAGGAGGGGGCGGAGGGAGGGCCAAGCGACGCTGGGACCGTCCCCGAGGTGGGGGTTTGTGCGAGGGGAGCGGTGGGGCACTAGGCGGCTCGCTTCACCGCCACCGCACAGCATGCCACTCGCAACGAGCAAAAGAAACCGGATGCAGTGGAGGAGGGAGGAACCATCCGCCTCTCTGCCTTCATCCAACCCACCACTCCAGTCCTGCCCGCTGCGTGCGGACCCACTGGCACGAGGCTGCTCAGAGTAACATCAATCATCACAAGTCTTTGCAACTACCGATCACACGCACATACCCAAATTCAAATAAGCCATACAATCCAGTAGAGACTTAACGGTGGCAATTAAGTACTCGCGGTGGTAGTGGGGCAGCCAAGCGTCCCCTTAGCAACGGACCCCCAACCCGCCCATGCCCCCCTATTTCCCAACAGCGAAAATGTCAGGCATGAAAATGCAGCGATTGTCTACGAGGCGGACAAGCTGCATTCAATTCTCGCGTCCGCTTGGGACAAGTGCGCCGGTAATTGAAACCCCGCCATATAAATTTAGTTTCTTGAACGAGTGAGATTTATCCCACGGGTCACTGCAAACCCAGCCTCTGGTCACAGCCGGGGTTCGTCGCCATTTTGGTGACCCGCAAAATCCTGCTCCAGTGCCGTCGACCTACACAAAGAACCCCCCGCACTCGCAAACCATGGCCCTACAAATATCCCCCCCTCAAGTCGAGACCCGCAAGAGCAGATCCGCCGCGGCCCCGCTGCTATACATCGCATTAGTGCGCTACCTCCCTGCCCACCTCCCCCCATGCTAGTGGCACACTTAGTGTGGCGATGTAGCACTAAAACAATGTAAGCCTGACTTCCTTCGACTCATGGGAAATCAGGTGCATGGAATAAATGCAGCAGAACACACGAATGCGAGACGATGAGAACCGGAGAAACAGAAACCACTGCTTGTCCAGCAAGAACAGGACGGCGTGGCAACCCGGGACGGCGTGAGCAGCGATCCCGTTATGCTGGGCCCTGGCCACCGGACCCCCAGGTGACCGCCATTTAAAAGGCCCCGAAAACCTCGGCTCTGCACCCCCTCTCAGCCCTACCCGCTGGTAGCTCTGGGCCATCCACCGGAGCCTTGACTATTACCATTTAAACGGACCATGTTGCCCCCTATTGTGCGAGTGCCTCAAAGTGCCTCACAAGAGCTTGCACCCCCCCCCCCATGGCAGCCGTGCCACGGCCCCTGTGCAACACGGGACTGTCCCAGGGACGGGGCGGGGGGTGGCAATGATGCACTCACCGTGCTAATGGCGCGTGGGAGCACAAGAGGCACGAACGACCAGGCCCGGGGACGACGATGGGACGACACACGACCAACGGTGTGAAGGGCTGCAAAGAGGATCCAAAATGGAGGGGGGAGGCCTAAATACCCCTCCCCATTCCCCGGCGCACCGGACATGACGTGTCTGAGCGACATGTAAGGGGACTCCTCCTGGAGTCCCGCAGGAGAGTGGGGGGGTGGGGGAGAGCCCAAATGCAACTAAGGGTGGCCGCCCTCAGAGGTGGCCCCCTGTGGGGGCTGAGGGCAGCCGCAGAGCCTGGTGACGGACAAGTGAAGTACTGGGTTTTTAAGAACCAACCCAGCGGTGCCAGGGAACACACCCGAAGACTTCGAGTTCTTCCTGTCTCAGACCACAGAAACACAGAGTCTTCTAGGTGAAGTCAAAGATCGTATTTATTGGCTGCAGACCAATCACAGGTATCCGAGAAGTACAGCACGGTATATGTTCTCAGGAGACTGCTCCCAACCAAAAACCAGTCTTTTCTTATATACAGAATATTACGCTCTGGGCAACACCGCCCCTATTTTACAAGTCGTCATTCACATATTTTCGCTTCAAAGAAAGAGCAAAGTCATGATGATAATCCCACATTTCAGCTCGGTCAGCCCATAATTATTTACCCAGCGAGGCTCAGAACCCTCATCAGATATCAGCAGACCCCAATAAAAACGGACACCTCCTCCTCGTAAAACAAGCCATAAAGCAGGAAACAGAGTCAGATGTGAAAGAGATTAGTCAGGGTTTGTGTGGGATATACGACTTAATGATGTGTCGGGCCCTGATGCTAATCCCATTTGGCCGCAGTAAAAAGAACCGGCCGGGCAAGACTGACCTCGGGCAGCGGAGTCAGTATGCACAGGTCACAAAGAAGTCCTTTAGGCCTAGGCATAGCCTCAGAGTGCAGCCTATGTGAGGGCAACCATAAAATGGTTACCGTTTACAAATGGAACCCGAGGGTTTAATATGTAGTACCGTATACACGATGAATTCATCGGGGAAACATGACGAAAACACTCATACATACCGCATTAGTCATTTGCGGTTCGCTGATACCAAAAATCGGCATGGTAGAACCATGCTAGTAGCATGGTTCCGAAATTTACAGTACCACACAAGCAGATGGGACACAGGGAGCAGCGTGCAAGTTAGGTTTTTTGTTCCCTCTAAAAAGATTGGCACAACCATGATGACCTCTCTCTGACTGGGCTCTGTGACCCCGAGATGAAGGCCTGAGGACAGGCACGGTTGGGAGGCCAAGACAAAACAACTGCCCACCGGCGCAACGGAGTGAGTGTTTGGCTTTTTGGAGTTGTAGGCCCTTGGAGGATGACTGCTGCCTGGCAGACTCGGCCCTAACGATCCTCAGCGCGAAGTACGACTTGGTGAAGGGGAGGGAGGCCGTGTTATTATAAATGCTTTGGTTTATAAGAACAGCCTGCCTTTCTTATTTCGGCCGTCGAAGTCCGGTATAGGGACATACCATGGCAGTGGGAGAAACCCGCGGCTTGCCACCACCAGTGGGTGTAAGCACAGAGGAGGCACCGCCTGCAACTTGAGCTAAGAGAGGCCGGTACCGGCTGCCACGCTACAGAAAATGCACGGGTGACGCCATGTGCTCTGCAGAGACAGACATGGGGTGAACAACACTACAAGACACAGGCATAGTATGTGCACTGCCGAAAGAGAAAAACGCAGGCTGTGCACAAGGCAAAACAGGGGTTCGCGAGAAGAAAAACAAGCATTGGTATAGCCAATAGTTCTTGCTTTTGGGACCTTATAGGTATTTAGTTATGCAGCACAATATCCTTAGTGCAACAACATCAACTGTTGCATGGCTACGCACATGTAAGGTCCCAAAAGCGAGACCTATTGGCTATGCCAATGCTTGTTTTAAAAGGGTCATAGATAGGCTATTAAATTCATGGCCTAATGCCATCCTAGCCTATGCTACTATACAATTGCTTTGCTATAATACTGTGGGACTCCCGTTTCGATGAAGGGGATGATTCAAGCATGTGAATCTATGAAAGATCCAGTACTGGAGAACGATATTAGCAACATAGATATTTTTGTAAACGATACTAAAATATTTTTTAATTGATTTACTTACCTTAGAAAATCAATACTTTTGCCAACGATATGCCTGCATCACAATATTAAAAACTCGATATTTATGCATCTCGGTATTTTTTACTCAATATTTTGTCCGAACACTGTGGTTCAGTGCTTGTGTGTTATGGCAATGTTGCGTTTATTTTTCATGTGCTTTGATTTCCTGATGAAATGATACCTTTGCTCATACCTCACTAAGACTGCAGCTTCAGTAATTTAATATGCAAAAATAATGAAGAAAAACCCTTCATTTTTTGGCTGTTAGTTAGAAGACTTTCCTATTTTACTAAAGATGCTGTTTGATTCTTTCCCAATTTTACTGCCCATTTCGCATTTGGATTAATTTCTGACTTTTACATACTCTGTATAACTCTGCATTTGACGGCCTTCATGGTACCGACCCTCTAATGCTTTTTTTTAAATTCGGTAATTAAACCCCTTTAAATTCTCATTGATCTAGAACTCAGTTATAGGTTCGTCCCATTAAATAATAAATTATATTTCTGAATTTTGATGCTTTAGAGATGCCTTAAAGCAGGGACACATTGCCTCAGAAACTGAGATATAACACCGTCTCTGATAAAGTGAAATGTGTGAAATCTGACTGAGGTATCTCAATTTTGGGGTTCCATTTCGCTCCCATGCAAACTTTCATAATACTTGATGTAACCTTCTTGCAAAATGGCAATCACAGGAGTGTGCCATACCTTTCATGTTGCTTGAATATTCCCCCCAGTATTTAGATGACTTGAAGGCAGCTCCATTTTCTTCCTGGCCAGCTTTTGTTGTACTGTTCAGCGGATGTGGATGCTGTAGTATCCCCGGGGATACAAAAGACACGGACACAGGATCTTGTTAGTCAGCTCCTTTATTAGCCTCTCTCTTCATCCAGGGCTAACGGCTAACTGCCGTCCCTAGCCCTCTGCTCCTCCCTTTCCGCCCGCCCTGGTCCCCACTCAGGCCGGTCCTAGTGCCTGACCCGTTTGGTCCTGGCACTGCTACATCGGCGTCATTACATCTCCCCCCTCGGTAAATAAAAAAACATATGACCAACACAGCAGCTGTCTCTTCAAAGTTCCTCTATAAGGCGAGACGGTTTTGTGATGACCCGTCTGGGGCGTGCTTGGGGTTCAGGGTTGTCACGCTCGTTCTCGTCGGCCATTTCCATCAATGCCTGTGGTGCAGATCGGGTTCCTCTATTTCCCCTGCTTCCACGGACAGCTTGATTCCTCGGTCACACACACTTACACACATCATACGCTGGTGGGGCCCATAACACCAACATTCATTCTACCAAGACTATCCGCACCTCGCAAAGGGGAAATATCTAATCCGGAGGAAAACACAACCGATCCTGCTTTACATTGACTAGACGGAAGAAAACACTTTACGATGCCTCCGTCTAGTCTAGAGGCGACAACTGGATCATTTAGTTGGATAGGTTATAATGAATCCAATACATTCTCTATTAATCAATAAACATCAATACTGAAATAATCACCCGACACATTTAATTCAATTAATGATTTTCTTTATCTAATTTAAATGCAAGTTAAATCTTAGCAATGCAATGTCATCTTTAGTCATATTTACCTATTCTGGCTAATTGTCGTTTTCTAAGTCAGAATCTGGTTCATCAGAGTTTATTCTATCATCAGAGTCACCGTCCTCTCCGTCAGCATAACGTCACTGCTCAGATGAAGTGTCGAATCTGTCCGCTCTAATGCCTCTCTAGTCTACCAATATTTATACTAAAATTTGCATATTTCATGTAACATTTCACTTTACACTGAAACCTCATTGGCTAAATTTTATTACATTTCTAATCATTAAGTAACAATTAAAAAAGTTCTCATCCAAGTAAAGTGTCATTGCTGAATGTATGGGAAAGTATAGTCTGTCTTCCCCGATGTAACAATTTATCGTGAACAGGTCCGGTTCGAATTATATCACATTTTTGGCAACATTCTTTTCACGTTCAGGGGCATTGGCACCTCGCCCAGAGTAGACTTCGCGGGCATGGTCTGACAGGTCACACAAAGAACAGGGTCGATGTCAGTTCAAGCGCCTTTCTTCATTGTTAGAAAATGATGAATAATGTACTTTAGCAAGGCTTCAGTCGGCGGCCATCTTTTGGTAGGCCAGAACAGTCAACTTAAGCAAAGAAACATAAAAACCGTAACTAATACATAGAAATCACTTAAACAATGTTAATCCCTTGCTAATACCCATATGTGTGTGCATTTATCTAGCCATATGCAACATCAGAAGCCGTTAAATGCAGGTTTATTTAAGCGCAAATCAAAATAACATCACTCAAGCTACGTATATAATTTTAATATGCATACAAACTTAGTTCACTTATTATTTTAGCCATGCAGATGCATTCCCACGTGTATTCTTTCTGTTAATAATGTTGGTTAATACCTTCACATCAAACAATTAATTTATTATAATTATTCGTAAGTCTTTTTAATTTCTACATGTATAAATGGACTGGGTATTCAAAAAGAAAATATTTTACCCGCTCCATCACCTGACTGTGGTGCGGCAGTGTTTCTGGTTCTCTCTTCTCTATTTTCAGTTCAGTCAGCAGTTCCTTAGTGTTGGGTCCGCACTTCTTAAAATACGTCACGTTCCTGGTGAGTCTTCTTCCGTCGGTCTCTGCAGTGATCATGGTTCCTTTTTGTTGTATCACTTTCAGCAGAACCTCATGGTACTTGCTATCAGTCTTCCGGGGCTGCTCTTGTCGCGCAAGCACCCAGTCTCCTTCTTGTATTTGAGGGGGCGTGGCACGTCGCCGTTCATCAGCATAGTCCTTCATCTTTTCTTTCTTTATCTTGTCTCTGGCTGCCATCTCCTCATGGTCAGAATCGGGATATCGTTCATCCGCTGCCATCGTCATCATCGGTAGTCTGGTGCGCACTGGGCGTCCCAGCATGAGAGTGGCCGGACATTTGCCTGTGGTGGAATGAGACGTGTTTCGGTATGCTCGCAGTACCTCATTGAGTGCCATCTGAAAGCTCTTTCCGGTGAGTTCTGCTTGCTGAATGGCTTTCTTTATTGTGGACATGAAGCGTTCAACCATTCCGTTGGCCTACGGCCACAATGGTGTAATCTTGCGGTGCTTTAAGTTGAGGTGTTGAGCAAAAGCAGCAAAGTCGTGGCTGTTGAATGGAGGCCCGTTATCTGACTTCACCACTAGGGGAATGCCCCATGCGGCAAAAACCTCCTCCAGTATGGGTATGGTACTCAATGCTTTCGTGGATGAACACAGTTGCGCGATGGGGAATCTGGAGTACTCGTCCATGACGACCAGGACATATTGGCCGTATTTTATTGGCCCAAAGAAATCAATGGCAATGTGTTGCCAGACACCCTCCGGTAGTGGAGACATTTGTAGCGGTGCGGGAGGATCCGAACGGCTCACCAGTTGACATTGCGGGCAATCGTTCAGAGTTGTCTCTACCATCATGTCTAGTGTCGGAAACAGGACTCTCTCACGGAGTGCTCTTTTTGTGGCTACTATGCCCCGGTGCCCTTCATGCGCCAAATTGATGACCCCTTGTCTGAGTTGTCGTGGTATCACTATTCTGGTGTCTCTTAACACAAGACAATTTGTTGCTATTGACAGTTCGTCGTGGACATGTTTGAATGCCGCCATTTCTTGGTCGTTTTGTTCATTGTTTTGCGTGTGTCTCCAGCTGTTCGTTTGAATCCGACGTTTCACCTCTTGCAGGGTGGCATCTATTTGCGTCGCTTCACAAATGGCTTTCAGTGGAACGGCCGGAGGTCTTGCTTGATCTACTACGAAGTGGATGTATTCATCCGCAATTGATTGTTCTGATTCGCTGGATCTGATGGGGTGCCGGGGCATGTAGTCTGCGGGGTTTGCAGCTTTTCCTGGCTTGTGAATGATGGTGTAGGTGTATTCCTGGAGTCGGAAGCCCCATCGCTCTATTCTTGGTGGCATTTTTGCTCGCGGGTTTCCAAAAATCGTGGTCAGGGCTTGATGGTCAGTCACTAGTGTAAAGTGTTTCCCAAAGATGAAAATATGAAAGTGTTCACAGGCCCAGACGACGGCCAGGCTTTCTTTTTCTGGCTGTGAATACGCTCTCTCTGTGTCTGTTAGGCTTCTGCTGGCATACGCCACTATGTGTCGCTGATCTTCTTCTCTCTCATATTGTGCTGGGATGGCTCCTAGTCCTACAGGGCTGGCATCCACTGTTATCTCTGTTTTCTTTTTCAGATTGAAGTAAGCCAAATTTTTGGCCGACTCTACCCTTCTTTTGATCTCTCTGAACGCCCCTTCACATTGGGGGGACCATTGGAAATGTTGTCCTTGCTTGGTGAGCATCCTCAGCGGGTAACTTAACGTGGCTTAGTCAGGAATGTACCTGGAGCAGTAGCTGGCCATGCCTAGGAACGATCGTACATCTCCCACATCCTCTGGGCTCGGCGTGTCGTTTAGCGCTGCTACCTTTTCTGGGTCTGGTTTCATGTCACTTCCAGAGAATATGTGGGCGAAAAACTTCAGCGTCGGTTTGTGAAATTCACACTTGTCTCTGTTGAGTGTGAGGTTGGCTTCCATGAGTGCATGACAGACCTGATCTAGCGCTTTGTCGTGTTCTTGAGTCGTTGTGCCATATACGAGGATGTCATCGCTGTAGTTTAGGACATGTGGAATGTGATGTATTGTTCTCCTGATTGCCTCTTGGAATATTTCCGCTGCTGATGACACTCCAAAACTCAGTCTTCTATACCTGAATAGCCCGAGGTGCGTCGAGAATGTCGTGATATATCTTGACCTTTCATGCAATTCTAGCTGGTGGTATCCTTTGTTGAGGTCTAGTTTTGAAAATGTCTTGGCTCCGTTAAGTGACGTGATCATGTCACTGATGTGAGGGCCTGGGTGTCTCTCTCTCTCTATCGCCATGTTGGGCGCTCTCATATCCACACATAGGCGTACTCTGTTGATTTCCCCTTTCTTCGGGACTACCACTACCGGGGAGACCCATGGCGTTGGTCCCTCTGTTCTTTCTATGATATCCGCTTCCAGTAGATCTTGTACCTCCTTCTACATGGCTTCTTGCAGGTGAAACGGAATTTTCCGGTGATGCTGTGCTACCGGTGTGACTTTTTCATTTATGTGTAGTCTTATTTGGCAGTCTTTCATTTTTCCCAGGCCTTGAAAGAGCTTGGGGAATTTTTGGATGATAGCTGGTTTGTCAGCCACTCGGTATAAGATATCAACTAGTTTCAGTCGTTCTGCAGTGGCCAGGCTCAGGAGGCAGTCGGCCTCAGGCCCCTCGATGACATGGATGTAGGCTGATATTGTGCGATCTTGGTACGACAGTTCGGTTGCAAATTTCCCAAGACACATCAGTGGCTTTTTGGACATCCACGTGTATACTCGTACATGTGCATTATCCAGCTTGGGAGGTGACTTCATTCGTTGGTATTCTGTTACGGGCAAGTAGTTTAGTGAGGCCCCACTGTCTAGCACGAACTTTGTGGGGTGAGTACCAATTCTGATGTCCAATCGCGGGTACTCTTTCAGCCGATCAGGGTCGGCTACACAATAAACATATTCCTTTCGGTCTTGAGGGATGGGTGATGTGGATCGGGATTCTCTTGATGACGACCGTCGAAATTGATATGTCCTGCAGGAGTGGCAGTTGGATTGTGACGACCCAGTGGATGAGTCTCGTCTATCCTGGACTGCTCTGACATGGTGACGACGGCTTGAGGGCTGATGTTGCCGGTGTCTTCCCTGTTGATCCCCTTTGGGTATCGCCCCGCACATGCTTTCAAAATGGTTGTCTCTACCACACTTTCGGCATTGTTGTCCTAGTGCCGGGCATGCGTCGGCATGTGGGAAGTCGTAACCGCATCTGTAGCATTTGAGTTGTCTGTCTGATCGTTCCCTGGTGTGGGTTCTGCCTTTGTGTCCTTTGTTTGACTGGTGGTGGTGTTTCTTGGATCGCACCTGTGGTGGGGATCTTCCATGCATTTGCCGAGACTGCATTCTGAATGCTTGTTCCCTTCTCTCGCCCTTCCCGGCTTCTATTTTCTTCGCGTGTTCATCGGCTTGTTCATCTACTCTCGTCATCTCTTCAATCTCGTCCAGCGAGTAGCTTCTCTTGAGCAGTTTGCGTCTCAGTGGTTCCGAGAGGCAGCCTTCTATGACTCTCAGCCGAAGAGCGTCTTCGGTTGAAAACTTGTCAAACTCACAGTATCTCGCCAGTCGTCTCAGACGTGTGACAAATACCCCCATTTGCTCACCTTTCTCTTGTGCGGCCAGATTAAATGTGTACCGTTCGTAGTCAACGTTCCTTTTGTGTAGGAACTTGCGATCCAGTGCTTCGCGGACTTTGTCATAGGCACCAGAGGATTCAGCAGGCAGTTCCTTTATGATTCGTCCAACTTAGGTTCTTGAGAGCGAAGAGTTGTTCTTCAAGGTCCGTCACCTTGGACGCTTTCATGAAGTTCTCGAAATCTTCTATCCATTCTTGCCATCGCGGACCCATGCCCCCACCAGATTCAAGAACGAGGGGCTCAGGGCGGTGCAGGAATGAGGCTCCGAATATGCTTGTGGGAGCTAGGTCAGGCATCGTTCGACTGTTATTGCTGATTGCTTTTACAGACTTTGTATGCTCTTCGTTACACTCGCCAGTGTTTGTTTGTTAGTTTTGTTGCACTCGCCAGTGCTTGTTTGTTTCTTCTGTTGCCTTCGCCAATGCTTGTTCGGTGCCTCTGTTGCATTTACCAATGTTTGTTTGTGATGTTTGTTACTTCTGTTGCCTTCGCCAATGCTTATTTGTTACTTCTGTTGCATTTACCAATGTTTGTTTGTTGCTTCTATTGCATTTACCAAGGTTTGTTTGTTGCTTCTATTGCATTTACCAGTGTTTGTTTGTTGCTTCTATTGCATTTACCAATGCTTGTTTGTTACTTCCGTGTCATTTATCAATGCTTGTTTGCTGTTTGGCTCAGCTGCCTGACTTAAAGATGGCCGCTGATGGTGCCTGATAGGGGATCGGGCAAATCTCGCGCCTGATCTCAAAATGGCCGCCGCGAGAATCTCGTGTACAGCGAGATTTTGGCTTTTCAAACACCGGAGACACCGCCCTCATTAGCGCTTGATTTCACTCGATTTCACTCACCAGGGCTCCGCTTTTGGGCACCGCTACCACGCCAGGTGAGGTTGTTTTCTTCTGTTTTGGGCACTATTCACCATTGCCGCCGGGGTGGGCTCACGGTAGGCTCTTCAGGTATCGCGCTCCAGCCCCACACGCAGGGCGAGCAGCTCCGGGCCAGTCGCCGCCGGGGTGGGCTCCCGGTTGGCTCCTTGGGCTTTCTGCTCCAGCCTCCACACGCGGGGCGAGCTCCTGATTTGTTGCCGCCGGGGTGGGCTCCCGGTGGGCACTTCTGTCGTCGCGCTCCCAGCCTCACACGTGAGGGGAGCTGGCGTGTCTCATCGATCGCTTCACGCACACGTGGAAGCTCGAAAACCTTCATCGCCAGTTGTAGTATCCCCGGGGATACAAAAGACACGGACACAGGATCTTGTTAGTCAGCTCCTTTATTAGCCTCTCTCTTCATCCAGGGCTAACGGCTAACTGCCGTCCCTAGCCCTCTGCTCTTCCATTTCCGCCCGCCCTGGTCCCCACTCAGGCCGGTCCTAGTGCCTGACCCGTTTGGTCCTGGCAGTGCTACATCGGCGTCATTACAGATGCTTTGGTGAAGAGGCATCTGGATGTGCTGAAGATACGGATGCGGAGGTGCAGAACTTGGCAGAATGTAAATGGGAAGTAGCATGTGCCGCAAAAAGCTTGGAGGATGCTTGTAACCTTTTTTAGAGTCTGTGCTACATAAGAGGGTGCGATGGAAAACTTGCAGTGGGCATAGGAATCTGCAGAAGGTGATGCATGCATATTCAGGGGCATCAAGGAAGGAGACATGCTGTTGGAAAATGGGCGCACAGTGGCGAGGGCTGCGGTTACAGCCTGCATCTCACACATGACAGGGTTAAACATTGCTGTAGAAAGTGCAGGTTCTTCTGAAACACAGTAGGGATGCATATTTGTAGGAGTTCCTTCTTTATCCAGAGATAGGGGGTTCAGACCCACAGCAGTCCCTAACTTGTCACGGTCAGGCAGGAATCTCTCCCCTGTGATGGAGACTGTGAGAGAGCAGGCGGCAGGGGTGTGCTTTCACGCTGTGTATCGGAGGTTTCCAATGCCACACTGCTCCGAAGAGTGGGTTTGGGGTACTGCTCATGAACGGTGTTGCTACATGAGGCGCCTTATTTACAAAATGGACATTGGGGATGGCCATGTGCGTGCTATGGGTCCTGGATGGTGATGGGCTGACATTTGGAGAATCTCCAATCTTTCTTACAGACACACGGGTGACATCATTGTCCTGTGGCATGCTGGCTAGAAAGCTAGCATCCGGCTCTGGCGTATAGCTCCTAATGCTTCTGTAGACTGTGATCCCTGCTTGAATTCAAGAAGGTTGCCACTGCCTTTCCTGATCAGTTGAGGTGCTCGCAAGCACGGCTTGTTGTCCGAATCTAAAAAAGGTGAAGTATCCAAAATGTGAGACGGATTAAAAGTGGCAGGAGAAGACGTGGAGGATAAATACAAACAGCCAGTCGTCTGAGATGTGTTTCTGTGAATGCCCCTTCCCGTGACTGAACTGCAAATGTCAGGAGCAGTCGTGTTTGCTTGAGACGCCAGCACATTCATAGGCCCATAGGAATGAACAGGAGATTGCATGCGCAATTTGCGAGTACTAGTAGGTACTTGCAAATTGCGCATGGAATTTTAAGGGTGCAAGGGTGTCAAAAGGACACCCTGTTGCACCCATGAAATTTAACTGTGCACACATGTTGCAAATTACCATCAAGTTCAAATTGATGGTAATTTGCACCCCCTATTAGCAAAAATCGCTATTTGCGATTTCATCATGCATTGCATTTAAGGAATCGTAATTTAAGATTGCGATTTCTTAGATTGTGAGAGCCTTTCAGTTTCATTCAAAGCAGTGACCCTTTTTGCGGGCGCAACCTAATGATTTTTGCAAATCGCACCGTTTGCGCTCGCAAAAAAGGTTGATGCATGTGCCTGTATGGCTTTACAACCAAAGGCACCGCAGTCAGTGCATTGCCCACCTACACAGTGGCATTATGGGACCGTAGTTTTATGCAGGCCACTCACAGGTTATTCCAATTGTAACATGATGATTCCGGTAACCCAAATCAACTTGATGGCCTTTGATTTATATTCACACTCAGCAGTGAAGAACCCAGCCATCCACCCGACAGGCAGGCAGTTTGTCTACTCATGGCACTGACACAAGTAGGCTTGCACAGGCTGCAGTCACTGCAGGTTCTGCAGTCAGTCTTTGAGATGCGCAGGTGCCCAGTTGTACAGCTGTGGTGCTGTTGCAAATCTATAGAACTGAGGATTGTGGAGTTCCACAGCAGTTGTGCACTTGTGTTCTTCTGGTGGTGCACGTGTGTTTTTTTACAGCAAACCAAGAGCATGCAGGACACGTGAACTATTTAAATCTGCACCATATGCCCAGGCACAGGAAGCAAGAACATAGAAATAGTACTTCGTGTTCACTCGGCAGTGGTCTCAAATACCTAACTCTAGAACCGCGCATGCGCAGTTACAAGAGTCTGGCCCATAACTTCACTAAAGCACCATTGAAGACGAAATCTTAAAATGCTGGCAGCGGGGCCCAGAGCAAGGCAGCAGGATAAAGAACCGCGCATGCGCAGTTACAAGAGTCTGGCCCATAACTTCACTAAAGCACCATTGAAGACGAAATCTTAAAATGCTGCCAGCGGGGCCCAGAGCAAGGCAGCAGGATAAAGAACCGCGCATGCGCAGTTACAAGAGTCTGGCCCATAACTTCACTAAAGCACCATTGAAGACGAAATCTTAAAATGCTGGCAGAAGGGCCCAGAGCAAGGCAGCAGGATAAAGAACCGCGCATGCGCAGTTACAAGAGTCTGGCCCATAACTTCACTAAAGCACCATTGAAGACGAAATCTTAAAATGCTGGCAGCGGGGCCCAGAGCAAGGCAGCAGGATAAAGAACCGCGCATGCGCAGTTACAAGAGTCTGGCCCATAACTTCACTAAAGCACCATTGAAAACTAAATCTTAAAATGCTGGCAGAAGGGCCCAGATCAAGGCACTAGGATAGCTAAGTGGGCGGAACAGCAGTCCACGCGCCTGCATGTGACAGGTTCCATTCCTGGAAAAGCTGACTCAACCTTTCATCATTGTGGTGCCACTGAAATCAGTATAACTCAGTTGCATAGGAATAAACAGCTGCTATTAGATGGCAAGAAATACATTGGATTGTGGCAGGCACGATATAAATAGCTAATATTTTTGCTCCTCATATTTCAAAATCCTAATAACTGATTGTGTATTTAAAGAATGCACTGCTTTGAAAGGGTAGTTGGAGATATTAAAACAAGAAGTGTGCGTTCCTTGCTGCCACGTTGGTGCTTTACAGGATGGTGAAACTGCCCATATGCGATCACCAGGCGGTATGGGCACTTGTGCTTGAATAGACATGAGGGGTTTGCATTTTACTTCTGCTTTCTTCAGTAGATGATTTTTTACTGTACTGAGGAGCAGATGTACTAATGGACAGGTTTGACGCTGATGCGGTGTTTGCATCATCTGTGTGCGACACACTCATGTGTAGGTGACCTAGTGGATGTCACAAAGAGCCAGTCACAAGGATTTGCAGATGTCTGGCTTCATTGCTATCAGTGAGGTAGCCTTTCCTTTGCAAAACCTTGCAGAGACCTAGGTCTCCCTCTGCAGAATCTACACATTCTGGTACTTCTGTGGGGACTTCTGTTTCTCGTAAGAGGCCTAGCTCTTATGAGAGGAAGTGTCAATCTCTGGAGCTTGAGAAGGGAAAGCTCAGGATCCAGAGGGAACAATTGGCCCGAGACAGGGAATCCCTAGAACTACAGAAAGCTAGGAAGAAATTGGGACTAGAGTCCCATGGTGGCAGCAACAGTGTCCCTAGGATTAAGGAATTCACCCATGATCACAGGAACCTGAACAAGATAGTCCCTCCCTACAAAAGTGGGGATGACTTCCACAAATGGATAACTGCACTAGAGAGGGCCTGTAAAGTACAGAGGGTCCCTCAGGAGCAGTGGGCAACTATCTTGTGGCTCTACTTTGCTGACAAAGGTAGAGATAAGCTCCTCACTGTTAGAGAACAGGATGCTGACAATTATTCTGTCCTGAAGCCTGCACTCATTGATGGGTTTGGCCTAACCACTGAACAATACAGGATTACGTTCAGAGACACCCAGAAAACTCAGACTCAGGACTGGGTAGACTTTGTTGATTGTGCTGCCAAGGCTTTGGAAGGCTCGTTACTTGGCAGTGCACGACTTTGAGGGATTGTACAATTTACTTATGAGGGAGCAGATCCTTAATAATTGCCAAAATGAGTTGTTGCATCTGTACCTGGTGGACTCAGATCTGACCTCTCCCCAAGAATTAGGAAAGAAGGCAGACAAATGGGTCAGAACCAGGGTGAAGCAGAAAACTCAGAACCAAGGTGGTGACTCTAAGATGCAGGATTTGAAATCCTTAGATAAGGGTAAAGACCAGAAGTCTTCTCAAGGGCTCCAAAAACCTGCATCTTGGGGTGGGGGGGGGGGGGGGGGGAGTCAGAATCCAACAAGGGAAAAGGCAAAAAAAACATTGGTGTCATATCTGTAAAGAGTACACCCATTGGACAAAAGATGCCAATTATCCAAGGGTCAAGGAATCTACTCCTGCCACCACTTCCCCTCAGGCAACTGCTCCCCCTAGCACAGTTCCACGTGGTGGTCTCAGAGACCCCTACTCATAATACTCCAATTGACGTCTGGAGTGGGTAGGGACAATAGCCGCCATAGCTGAGTAGGACGAACAATCCTATGTATTAGCTTTTTGGTTTGTTCAACGTTGAAGGATACAGTGTTCCAAAATATTGTGCACCTTATCTTTGTTCCCTTGAAACTTGCTCTGCAGCTTTCATTAAAATGGCTGACGAGGATAACACCTCAACTGGAGCTGCAGGCGAAAACGCCGTACCAGCTTTTAACCTAACAGGTTTCCAGGAAACCGATGCGAATGCTATAATCATTCCTCCAAATTTAAGGAAAGCCATCACTAAAACTTATAAAACATGGCCTAACATCAAGAGGTGGTAGGGCAGTTTTTGTGATAGAGGCACATGAATCTCACCAGACAGAGGTATTCTATTCATGGATAGTATTCCTAGAAGCAAATCCAGTGACAAACTTGTTTCACTTCTACAAAGAAGATGATCCACCTGAGGAATATATTCCTTTCGAGGATATTGAAATTCCACACACATACCAGGAGCATGAGCTCTGGTTTAAAGGCGCCCTAAAACATTTAAATCACATTACCAAGCTCAGTCCACAAGGTAGACCAGGAGCGACATGGCCGATTCTAGCCGGCTATACACCTCATCCTGACATAGAAGAAATGTCAAATGATTAATTGCTCACTCAGCTCAAAGAGGTAATTAGGATATATAGACAATTAGTTCAATATATCATGTGGACTTTCACAGTCCAACCAGCAGTAGTTATTCCACAAGAAACCTCTCACCAGGGGAATACACTAAAAATTACACCACAGACTTTACACGCAGTCATGGGCAAATTACAGTGAACAAATTCCATTCTGGATAGCTCAGAAAATTACTCAAATCGAAGCAGTATTTCCTAATACTAGCCCTTATGAGAAACACAGAATTCTAACAATCTTCCTACCAATGGGGATCACACCACATTTGGAGGTCTGCACCACTTGGGGTACAGTCTTCGCTGCAATCTACACTAAAACACATGGTGTTCCATCTATGGCGGTAATACCTGATGTCCTGAAACAGATTCAAAACGAATACGGGGCAGAGCCTGCTCTGAATTTAGGTGTGAAACTACTGAAAGATTTCGACCGGGTTTCAACAATAATATTATCTAATATTAAAGGAGAAGCAGCATCAGTGGAATTTGATGTAACTGAGCAACCACAAGAACTAGCCAGAATAATTGAAAATCCTATGAAGAATTAGGCAGAGACAGTTTGGGAGGGAAACAAGTTAAACCACAACTGTCTGAAAGTCCTGAAAAGGTCTATAACAAAAGCACTCCTACCTCTTCTAAAAAGAAGTGGGAAAATAGCAAACAACCTTCCAAAGAGAAGCGTTCTCATTCCCGAGGCAGGTCTCCTCAAAAGGAGCCCTCTGAAAGGAGGTACAACCTCAGGAATAGGGATAATTTGAGAAAACCTGACAGGTATCAAGATACTGATACACGTTCCTCTCGTACCTTTCAGATATCGTCACAGAAATCCGAAAGAAGAGGACGGTCAGAAAACAAAGAAGAACGTATGAAGTCCAAAGACGATCAACACGTTCAGAAAAACAAAAAACCTCAATTCACCAAAAAGAAGGTAGCAGGTCTGAAGGGGGAACAACCTTTACAACGCAACTTTTACAACGCACTACCATTACAACGAAACTGTTACAACGCGAGTGCATTGACAACGCAGGACATTACAACGCAACTCTTTACATCGACTTGCACTAGATGGCGTGCTAACATTAAAAATAGTGTAGTTTACTATCCCCACACCTTCCCTACTGTTACGTGGACTGGAGTTGGAATAGTAAATTACACTTTTTTAATGTTAGCACGCCATCTAGTGCAAGTCGATGTAAAGACTTGCGTTGTAATGTCCTGCGTTGTCAATGCACTCGCGTTGTAAAACTTTTGTTGTAACAGCATGCGTTGTAACAGCATGCATTGTAACGTCATACATCCGTCTGAAGATCCGACATGCCGAGGATTCTGAGAACACAACTCAAGAACGGAGAACGGAGAATGGGCTCAGACAATGCTGGACAGCGCAGCAGATGATACAGTAGCTCGCCAGAACCTGAAGGGACTTCTGGAGACAATGGACTTGAATGAGGACATTCCATTTGAGACTGCAGACACAAGGGTTAGCTCTCCGCAAAGGTTATATGAAATAACACTCCGGATGGAGGGAGACAAACCAAGAAAAGTGAAAGCACTCTTTTGGGAGCAACTTTCGAGGGGTTATGACATACTTCTAGCTGAAAAAGACTGGCCACCACAATTTGTCAAAGTGTGCCCACATGGTGAAGACATCATTATGTCAGCCTTCTCTAACCATGTTCCAGTACATTTAAAATATACTTATGCCAGGAAATGGGCAGTTACCCAAGCCCCAGCATTAATCCAAAAATCATGTAGGATGGGATGAGGACTCACCTCACCACAAGATCCAGTTAAAACATCAACCAACTGCACAAAGGCAGTACCCAAATAAGCAAGAAGCTAAAAAACAGGTCAGGGAGATATTAGATCAACTTGAATATCAAGGGGTGATTGAAGCAGGCACCTCATCAATGAACAATCCTTTGTTTCCTGTCTCCAAACCAGACAATACATATCGTCTAGTTTTGGATTACAGACATCTAAATTCTTGTTGCAAAATATTTGCAGTGCAAAATGCACACATTACAGCATTAATGAATAACATTGTGCGTAAAAAATATAAAACCACATTAGATATTTCTAACGGTTTCTTTTGTCAAAACATAGCACCTGAAAGTAGGTATTTGACAGCTTTCTCAATAATGGGGACACAGTGTCACTTCTGTCGTCACCCGCAAGGATTCAAGAATAGTCCAGGGTTATTTTCAGCAAAGGTAACAGAGTTACTAAAAACTTATGATGACGAAGCATTGTCATATGTCGATGATATCTATCTGACAGACGATGACTTGGACAGGCACTTGAACAGGGTGAACACCATTATACTGGGCTTCGCCTCTGAGGGGTACAAATTCAATTTAAAAAAAACAAGAATTGCCCACTTCAACGTCCTTTTCCTAGGATATGAGTTATCAAGTGAAGGCAAGAGCCTGGCAGCCAACTTTTTAGAAAAGTGTGCGCTGCTCCAACCTCCAAAAACACTGAAAACTTACTGTCAATTCTAGGTTTCCTGAATTTTGGAAGAACTTACATTCTAAATTACGCAGAAAGGGTTAAACCTCTCTATGAATTAATCAAACCTGATTTTAAAACAGTAAATTGGATACAAAAACACACAGAAATTTTGCGTTCACTCCAAACAGACAAGTTAGCAACAAAGCATTTGCAAATACGCGTAAACTTACGCAACTTAGTGATCCGAATCATTCCGGGTCAATGCGGATTCACCTACTTAACTTTTAACGAAGGTGAAAAAGTACCAATTGCATACAAATCACATTTGAACATACCAGCAGAAATTAAATTCACATTGACAGAAAAAATTCTGACAGCTGTTCAAACCGCTGTAGCAAAAGAAAGAGCCCTAGCGCAGGGAAAACACATTATGGTTGAGACACCTGTACCTGCCTTAGAAGCAGGGACAAAAGCGAACATTCCAAATGCTAAAGCTTTATATCCAAGATGGATACAATGGGTTAATTCTCTTGCTGCAACTGATATTGAATACATTTTTGATCCATATTTAAAAACACAAGCATTCCTGCAATATGAACACAAATGTCTTTTGCCTACTGAAATTCTCCCTCTGGACCAGTACGAATTTATAATTTATACTGACGGATCTGCACACCCTTGTGGACGTCGTTCGCCTGCCTCAGGTAAGCGCCGGAAGAAGGCACAGAGGTCGTTGACCTCGCACAAGCGTGACATCGAGGGCCGCCACTCTCGGTGTTCACCGGAGATGAGCCCTCAGGAGTCGACCACTGCCTATTCACCATTTCCTGGTGCTGGGACGACTCGGTCCCAGATGGAGGCCTATTCCAGGGCTTTGCAGGCTTTCTTTCGGTCACCTCCTCTCCCTGGTGTGCCTTCGGGCCCCACTGTGGGAGTAGGGATTCAGGTCGGGGGTTCGCCCTCGGCGCCGATCGAATGCCTGGACTCAGATTCAGGGGTCGCTGCGATGTCGGGACATGGCCCGGCTGGGCATCCCGCTCTGACGTCCAGCCCTCCTGCCGTGTCTTTGCACGGTCCTGCGGGACTCCCTGCGTCATCGCTGGATGTGACTGCAGCACGGAGTTCGACTCCAGTTCAACTTCGTTCCTCCCCACAGGCTCCTGTCTCGGCAGAAGTCGAGTCTACGGAGGTTGTCGGCGCCGATCCGACGTCGGGCTATGCTGGTTCTGTCGCCGGCTGTTCCTCTGCTGGTTTTTTCCCTGTTCCACGGAGCAGGGGCCCATGGGGCTCTGGCCGGCTAATTTTTCTGCAGGGCCTTTGTCATTGACTGGACGGCTTAGTCTGCAACCGTCTCCAACGGATGACTTGCTGTCTCCCCCTCGGATGGCCACGGAGGCTAGCGTAGACTTTGCACGGGCTGTTCATAGGGCTGCACATATCTTAGGAATGCAGCCGCCCTCTGTCTCCCCGCCTTCGGATCCTTTGTTGGACCTCCTTCACCAGGGCACGGTGGATGTGGAGCCTTTGCTACCTTTTGGCAGGTCGTTGTATGCTCTCCTTCTGGGGACTTGGATCAGACCCTCATCGGGTGACCCTGTGACCCGTTATGTGGCACACCGCTACCGGCCAGCTCCAGATGACCCTGCCTGTTTGTCCCTTCATCCTAGGGCTCAGGGACTGGTAGTCCAGGCTACGTTTCCTTCCTCACCTCCAACCGTTGTTTCCCCCCACTCAGGAGTCTAGGTGGTTGGAGTGTGTGGCCGCAATGTTTTTGCATCCACTAGCTCCGGCCTTCGGTCCCTAAACATGACTTGCGTGTTTGCTCGGGATACTTCTGCCCTTTGGGACTCCGTCAAACTGCTCCTTCCCTCCTTACCGGAGGGTCCTCGTGCTGACCTGCTCCAGCTTGTTCGGGATGGCTGCGACATGGCACAGTTTTCCATCCGCTCGACAATGGACACCATTGACTCCATGGGCAGGCTATGGCCAGCTCAGTTGCCCTGCGTCTCATGCGATGCTACGCGATGGCAGTTTTCCCGAGAATGTTCGGGAGTATCTCAGGGATTTGCCCTTTGACAGGACCCTTCTGTTGGATGAACATGCTGACTCGGCGGTTCGGCATCTCTTGTCTGGCTTTCTGTGACTGCCTGGTTTTTAGTCCCCTTTGGCGGATTTGTTTTTCGTGTGACAGTGTTGTCACTTTGTTTTACTGATTTCCGTTTCTTGGTTCAAGTTTCCCCAGACAGACTGTATGATGGTTCAGCCACGTTTTTCCTTCCTTTGCGACAGCTGGGTTATTTGGTTCTGTTTGGTCTCTGCATATGAGCTTGCCTCAAGAGGTGACCCTTGTTCTTGTCCAGACGGACTGTGTGGCTTTTTGCCGTCTTGCCCTTTTCTTGTTGCAGCTCGTCAGCAGTTTTTGCATTGCTTTTTAGCCCTCTGTCTAAGAGCTCGGCTCAAAGAGGTATCCCTTGCTTTTATAGGGATGTTGCATACCCTATGTGGGGTACTTGTTGTCTATTCCTGGCACGGGAAGTTTCAACGGCTCCTGCGGAGTCTTCTTTGGCTACTTCTCTTTGGTCAATGTCCTTCCTGCTGTTATAGGATGTCCCCTCTAGTGAGACCCGCTGGGTTGCTGCGGTTCTCTCCTGGGGGTTTTGTGCTGTGGTCTACGATTGGTCCGTAGGTCTTTCCTGTCTCTGTGGAGACACTCTGTGTTTTCACACAGGTTATGTTCGCGGTCGCAGGGTGCAGGCGGTGTACCTTCTGCCCCGGTCTTGACTGCGTTCTACTCTTCCTTCTTAGTGTGGGGAAGGGCTTACATCTTCTCTCATGGTTCAGGCCCTTTAGGGCTTTTGCCTATGGTCAGTGGCGTTTCCACCAGCTGCGTTTCTGCTTCATGTTACCTTGTGATCTATTTCTTTGTGCACTTTCCTGACTGGGACTTCGGTCCCTTTGCTTCTTACGCACAGGTCCTTCCACACCTGGCCTCTGCGGATGTTTTCTGGTTCACTTTGGCCTAGTGGTTCAGGGCTGTCACTCTTTTTCCACGGCTTCAGGCATTTCTCTGGTTGTGAGTTACCACTCATCACTAAAGGCACTGTTGCTTTCTTTTATGTATGTTACGGTGCAAGTATTCTCCTCAGGATACTCGTCATTATACAGTGTCTGTATGGGAATGTCCCTCTTTGTGAGTGTGGTGATCAGTGTCCCCGCCTGTCTCGCAGGGGGCCACAGTTCCATCCCCATCAGGGTGGATGTTGCCGCTGTTCAGCGTTTTTGACACGGTTTTCCTCTGCTATGCTTCATACCGGTGCCGTTGGTACCTGTTGTGCGGCTTCCCTTTATCTAGGGCATGTTCTTCTAATTTCCCCTTGTTTTTTATTCTCCTTCATGGTTTTTTTTCTTTTTCTTAGGTATATAAACATCATAATTTATACACACAGTGAGTGAGTGTGCGTACTAGGTTTTCCTAGTCCTAGTATCGAGGGGTTTCGCCCCGGTCTCTCTCTCTCTCTCTCTCATATGGAAAAGAGCAGTCTGTGTGTCCCCGGCTTGCTGGTTTCCCTTCGCCGTTCGTACCTCTGGGTACGGTTGGCAGGTAGGCTACCTGGTGATGTGCCGCCTCGCTTTGACGCCGCACGTGTGCTGTTGGTACTCCCATTCTTTGTGCTTTTCTTTAGCTGTGGTGTGGTTCTCACGGTACACTCTTGTCTCCTTGTGGGTATCCTTCATCCACATACCTGTATCTTCATTTAGTCATGACTCAGTATATCTCTTCATGGTCCCTTCTATTTCATTTTTTGACATCCTCCGTGGTGGATGTTCTGTGGGTATGCTCTGACGATGGCATACTATTTTGTCCCTTTTTCTGGGACTCGGTCTCTGGTGGATCCATGGGATCCGGTGCTCAGTTTGCCGTCTTTTTGTAGAGGTTTCTGAACTTTCTTCCATTCTGCACTTCCTTTTCTGATGTCTCTTTTCGTCCCTGTCTGGACGAGGGAGTTCTCGTACCGTCCTCTGATGGGTTGTGGTTCCTTTGCCTCTCCTTGTTCGTGCTCCCTTACAGGGCTTCATAGGTCTGGTGTCAGCCGCACTAGCACTGCTGTTCCCACCATGCTTCGTCACTGTTATTGACGGTTAAGTTCTCTTGCAACTTGGTGGCTTTCAGTCGCAGACCCTCCTCCAATGGGGTATGGCTTTGGTATCTATTCTAAGTTAAGGAATCTGCGGCTAGATGTCTCTATCAGATGAAGGAGTTACTTACCTTTGGTGATGATGTATCTGGTAGAGACACCGTCTAGCCCAGATTCCTTAATGCCCTCCCATCCTCCCCGTTCTGCGAGACCTTTCCAGGTGGGGTTCTCACCACCTCGCCTCCTTACAGATGGCCTTGGTGTTCCTCAGGGATGCTCTCGTCACCTCCCTCTGGGGCAGGGTGTGTCATTCTGTTTTGTGCAATTGGCCTTCCACCCATTCTCGTTTTTGTGTGGCTAGGTTCTGTGCTTTTCAATGCTGCTCCACCTGGGTTCCTCCAGCGTGGGGATTCTCTTGTTTTTCTACCCTCCCTCCGCCCTCGTCTGTTTCTCCCCATTTCTTTGGGGTGTCCTTGTCTATGCTACAGTCGATTGGATTGAAATTCTATTGACTATGCTACAGTTAATACGTCACTTGGGGGGGTATGGTGTTCATTTTAGGTGGTTGTACACTTCTGATCACTTGCCGTGAGACATGTCGTTCCAGTCTTGGGGTCCTTTACAGTTCCATCCTGTAGTTACCGTCTATTTTTCATGCAGCTACATCCTGTGGTTGCGAACTGCCCTTCGTCATGCCATCCGTTTCCACTCCCGTTGTCTCTTAGGGGAGTGGCACTGCTCTTAGATTTGATGGGGCGAGTGCTCTGTTTGCCTACTTCAGTCCCTACATGTCTTGACTACTCTTTCAACATGGTGTTTCTCATTCTATGATTTTTTTATCATTATTGTTTTCATAGGTTTTTGCTCTTTTTTGACCCACTGTTCCTATACTCTCTCAGTTTTTGTCGTGGCTCCGTGTTGTGGCGTGGAAATGTTTCACAGTAGAAAACTGACGTCAGCACGCCCATGGGGTCTCATATGTCTCCATTGACGTCAGGACGGAGCAGGGCAACGCCACCCCCCGGCGTCCAGAGGTACTGCTGGGGAATTTTTTTTCCGGATCCAGTCTGATGCCTGGGGATAGTCTAAGTTAAGGAATCTGCGGCTAGACTGTGTCTCTACCAGATACATCATTACCGAAGGTAAGTAACTCGTTCATCACAACAAATGTGTCCAGGCATTTGTCCCAAAAAAAACTAACACTACATCAAAAAGCCCACTTTAGGGAGAAACCATATAAAGATACTGAATGCGACAATTCATTTTTTGGCAGGGCGCAGCTAATACAAAAACAGTAAGTCAATACAGAGGAGAAAGTTATGACGTGGAGAATATATATCACTGCGCTCAATGTGACAAGACATCCTTTACAAAGGCAAATCTAATGCAGCATCAGAAAGTCATTACTAGTGGACACCTCTCCTTCACATAGGAGCAACATTTTAGGAATATACTGAATGTGTTAAAGGGCCGTGTGATGGAACCACACATGCTATTAAAATGCATCCTTAACAATTTATATGCCTTTACATCGCTTGTCTTTACCATGCAAAATATTACCACGCATATGCCTTTACCACACATGCCTGTACGACAAAAATGTATGTATTTCGCAGATAAGTATAAAGCCTTAAATATATATATATATATATAGACATATTTTCGGACAATGTCATCAAAGATCTTAAAGAATTAGCTTTAATTAGTAATAAGAACTTTACTACGAATTACAATAATAGATCTTTTGAGTACAACGCACTAATTCGAAAAATCAAATCGAGAAAAGATATAATGGTCAGGTGGTCTGATAAGGGCGGCAACATTGTCCTATGGCCCACAGATATGTACCATAAAGAGGCAATGTCACAACTACAGGACGCAGATTGCTACAGCCGCATCAGCTCCACATACTCCACAGGGGTGAAAGAACGCTTCCACGGAGCCCTGTACAAATGGAAGGGAATGGGACTGTTATCTAAAGAAGAGATGGATTTTCTTAAGAACGATTATCCAGTAACCCCAGAATTGTATCTTATTCCTAAGATTCATAAAAACCCTATGTGTCCCCCGGGAAGACCTATTATTTCAGCTATAGGGGGTCTCTTCGAAAATACCAGCAGATACATTGATTTTTTTCTCCAACCCTTCGTTCGTAGTTTATCTTCCTACATTGGAGATACTGGGGACTTTTTGACTAAAATAGAAAATCAACAGTGGAATGACAGTTGTGTTTTCTTGACACTTGATGTACAGAGCCTGTATACAAGTATTAGGCATGATGATGGTCTGAATGCTATGACATTTTTCTTGAACAAAAGGCCATTAGAATTGTACCAACATACAGCCATGCTACTTGACATGGCCAAGTGGTGTTTAAACAACAATGTTTTTTTGTATGACAGGCTACATTATCAACAAATTCAAGGTACGGCCATGGGTACTTGCTTCGCCCCCAGCTATGCTAATTTGCATATGGGCTGGTGGGAGGGGCGAGTACTCATGGTCGAGTATCCTTCACAAATACAGGAGAATGTGAAATTGTACACCAGGTATATAGATGACATCTTTATCCTGTGGGAAGGCACAGAACAAAGTGCCTTAAAGTTTTCTGAAGATCTTAACAACAATCAGTTAAATTTAAAATTCACTAGCACTGCCAGCAAAGAGTCAATTCATTTTTTAGATTTGGAACTGTTTATACAAGAAGGCAACATAGAAACACGATCCTACAGAAAGAGTACATCAGGGAATTCTATCCTACATGCTAGCAGTTTCCATCCCAGCAAATTGATTGAGAGTATTCCCTATGGGGAGTGTCTGAGGATGAAAAGAAACTGCAGTTCTTCTAACAGTTTTAACCAAGCTAAAGAAGAACTCTTTGACAGGCTAAACAACAGAGGGTACAAACCAGAGATCCTCTATAAAGCAGAAAACAAGTGTGCCACAGTGGAAAGATCAAAGCTACTTAAAAGAGATAAAACTATTTACATTCCACCAGTAGACCCTCCAGCAAGCACACCACCCAGACTTATCACTGGTTTCAATATCTATCACACAAATATTCGTAGAATACTCACAAAACATTGGCAAGCGGTAAGAAGTGATCCAACAATAGGAGAAATATGCAGCAAACCACCACAAATCACATTTAGACGAGCGAAATCAATGAGGCAAGAGCTAGTTTGTAATTCACCTAGATTAGACACCAAAACAGATTGGCTCAAAGCAAGAAATGGATTTTATAAATGTGCGAAATGTAAGGCATGTAAGTTTGGGGTTAACACCCGCAGCCTTAGTTTGCCTTTTAAACACACTCCTTTTGAAATCCGCAGCAACTTCACCTGTAAAACAGAATTTGCAGTGTATGTTCTCAAGTGTACCTGCAATAAATTGTACGTAGGCAGTACTATCCATCAAGTACACGTACGAATCCTGCAACACCTACGTGCAATAAACACGGATGATCCATCATACCCTGTAGCACGTCACATAAACACTATACATAGTGGTAGAAGTGAGGATCTCACTTATTTTGTGATAGACAGTGTTCCAAAAAACATTCGGGGAGGAAACAGATTACTGTCTTTACGCAAACTTGAATCCAGATACATTGTGCTACTTAATAGCAAGATTCCAAATGGACTCAATGCGGATGAAGCCCTAAGTGTACATCTGCAATAATAAAAGTGAAACTAATGTAACACAGTTGATTTAGCATTTGATAATACAATACTGTGTGTTCATCTGTTTAGTTTGAAAGACTACTTCTTTTGTGTTTTTTGCTCACTCTTCTATAGCACAGGTTTAAACTTTTGGCACAAGCCTAGATGAATATTAGCTTGTTTTTCTTTTCTTTTCTTTTAGGCGGTATAAAGTTTCATTTTGTAGTCACAAAAAGCCACCACCCACTTGGGTTTAATTGTTTGGTTAGCGAGTTAATACAACTATACTAAAGCACATATTTTAAATGTTTACAGTTTATGTTCGACAATGAAATTTAAATGCTTGAACAAACAGTATCACTCTGTATATACATTTGTTGATTTAAAGAAATACTCGCAGTGACTCTTTCTATGTTTATGATTAACCGCCAAAAGTTAACGAGCCAAAGGTGTATTTAAGCACTGCAATAATGTCTTACCTGTGTTCAGTGACCAAGGCGGCAAGTCCGTCGAAACGCGTTTGGCTTTGGTGTGAAGAATAAAAACTTTTCTTGATGGATTTCCCACGGTGTCAGCGCCTCTTCAGTATCGCTTGAACTGGGTTGTACAATATATATATATATATATATATATATATATCTCCTTATCGACCTTAAACCCTACCAACTCCAAAAATAGCCTAGCCACCCAAATACCCCTACCCAAAGCCCTAAAAATAGCCTTGTCACCCAAATACCCCTACCCACCCTAAACCCTAAAAATTCCTTTGCCATCGAAATTCCCTTACCTACCCTAAACCCTAAAAATACCCTTTCCCCCAATATCCTCACCCACTCCTAAACGTGTCCAACTCACCTGCAAAATACTTACATTTTTGCTGTAAAGGCATGCGTGGTAAAGGCATATGCATGTAAAGACATGCATTGTAAAGGCGTATGTGTTGTTAAGGATGCGTGTTAACGGTATTGCGTGGTAACGGACACGTTGTAAAGGCTGTTTCCCATGATGAAGCAATCACTACAAAAGGGCTATTAATGCAAAATCTGGAAAATCCACACTTAGTTGTAAATGAAGCAATAAATGTGATCAGGTGCTGATCTGATAGTTCATATTTGCAGAAACAACTTTTTCTTGCAAAGCGTTTTTTCACAGGAAACTGAATCTGTCTTCACTGTGACAAGACATTCATTGCAAAGAAATAGCTGACGCTTGATCAGAAATTATATATCGGGAAGAAGCCATTTGAATATTATAAATGTGAAAGAACATTTCCTACCGAGCGCTCTCTGATGAGGCATTAAAAAGGCCAACTGAATTTAAAATGTACTGACTGTGAAGTCTTTCATTTGAAACAGTCATCATTTTCTGCGTCAAAACTTCCACACCTGCTCACAGAAATAGGGCATGAATGCCTGAACAAAATGTGGAACAAAGGAACAGAAATACTGGCAGACATCATAGGTGTCGAAGGATTACTCAAGAAAAGGTTCCAGGACAACTTGCCCATTTCCCACAGAGGTGCCAATGTGCAAACTCCAGAGAGCATCAAACGTTCACAGAACTCAAACGTTACACAAAGCAACAGCTAGATTTATTTCCCTGTTCCCGGCTTTCTGTGGTATAAGGACTGTTTTGGCTACCTAGTGATAAGACCTGGCTCTGCCTACTAACGCAGTTATGTTAGATTTGTCCTGCACGGCCTTCAAGGGCTCGTCTCCACAGTTCTGGGGACATTTGTGATACTAACATTTAGAGTTTGTTATCTAGGATGTTATGTTCAGGCTGTTTATTGTTGACATTTCTTTTCTGTCAATAACAATACATCCCGGGAGAGGACAAGGGGAGTTTAGGACAAGTGGAGTTTTGAGTTTGGTTCGAAGTCTGATGCCACTGGCCCTGGAGGTTGGCAGACCCCAAGTATGTGGGCATCAGGTTTATGGTTTCATGCGGGTTAGGAGCTGCCACCATTTGTACACACTTTGCAGGACAGTTTGCTGGACAACCTGTGAATAAGAGGCCTCTATATAGAGCAGTGATAATACAATTCAGAGAGTGTGTTATTCAGGATCTTATCTTCAAGCTGTTTAGTGTTGGCATTTTGTTTCTCTCATTAAGAATACTTCCCAGGAGAGCACAAGTATAGTTTTGGAGTCTGTTGGAGGTCCGACGCCGCCAGCCTTAGGGGTTTGCAACCCCCGAAGTATGTTAGCATCAGGTTTACAGTTTCATACGGGTCAGGAGCTGCCACCATTTGTACAGACTTTGCAGGGCAGATTGCTGGATGAGGTTTGACTAAGAGGCCTCTAGATAGAGCAGTGATTACAATCTCCAATATCATGTGTAGGCAACAATTGTATTATTTCGACTGATGTCCAGTGCATTTTTTAACATGCTGATCTGTAATAAAATGAACATGTGATGAAAGCACAGATTGCGATTCTAGATGATTAAACACTGTAAACTTTCCTATTCTTGTTTTAAATAATTATTATCAAGGTTTTATTCCTTTATTGTGAAGTTCCGGTTACGTGTCATATACAATATAGAAATAGGAGAAAATAGTTAGTCGTCATATCGGAACAATGGAATGGTAAATAAAGGCCATAAGCATATACATGGTAAACAAACAAAAATTATTAGACTGTGCCTCTCAAATACAGTCCAAAAAGCTGGGAAGCATCTGAAATCAAGCCATATGCCCAATGACGCACATCCATATGGAGTTAAGTAGTGTAAGATCTAAACTGAAGCATCTTGAGCACTCCATAGGAGCGGACGCAATATAAAAGGGTGATAGAAAAGAGATCTCTATCGTAAACAGGGGGAACCAAAAAAAAGGAAAAGAAACTTGTAATATGAGAGATAACAAGGGATAAGGGGCACGAGCGGGAGAGAAAAGTGGCCATCCAGGAGAAAGAAGGAATGCATGGGCTGGGGACACGGAGTATGGGGTGATCGAGTTGAGGCCTACAGGAGCACTCGGGCCCCCTTTCTTGACCACAGGGGGAGGTGGGGGGGGGGAGAACAGCTGTGAGCTGGTACTGGGGCTTGTGAGCAGAACAGTGAACTAGGGGGGGGGGGGGGGCTCTTTAATCTGTGGTAGCATGGTGTTCCATGCACCTTCTATGGGGGTCTGCAGTCGTCAGGCTTCCTCTCAATGTAATGCAGTGCTTTCTGCTCACCCAACAGATTAGCGCCCTCTGCCATTGGGAATGCGTCAGAGGCAGGTGGGCCCCCAGTGTATGGTGAAAAGTCGCTTAGCCAGCAGGAGACCAAGATTGGCGAAGCGTGATCTCACTTTCTGATTCTTCCCCCCCAGGAAGGATACCTAAGGCTGTGGCCTCCCAAGAATTCAATGTCACAAGTTCTTTAACGGTTCCCAGTGTGGCGTGTATTCTATGCCAGTAGTTGGCTATACTGGGGCAAGACCAGAGCATATGCTGGTGGTCAGACCCAGAGGCCTGGCACTTAGAGCAGGTGACTCTGGCCCGGGGAACATGCAGTTCAGCCGAGAGGCTGTGAGATACTCTCTGTGTAACACTATGTATTGAATATTTTTGAAGAGTGCATTTCATTAAATGCCTGGATGGACTCCAGGGCTCTGGCCAATTCGGTGTCATGTAAGGGTCGCGCCAAATCCTCTTCTCAGATCTGACGAAGAGGTGTCAAGGGGCTTCTTGTATCCTTCCTAAGTGCTCTGTGGTACTGTAAATTTCGGGACCACGTTGGTTGCATGGCCTTACCCTGCCGATTTTGGAATCAGCGAACCGCAAATGACTAATGCGGTATGTATGAGTGTTTTCGTCATGATTCACCCATGAATTCACTGTGTATGCGATATTACATATCGTACCCCCGGGTTCCATTTTTTGGAACGGTAACTGTTATTAGTTGTTGCCTTCACATAGGCAGTTGTATAAGGCCATACTTGGGCCTAAAAAGACACGTACACCTTCTTGCCTTCTTGTTGACCCGTGCAAACCCGACTTCAGCCCGAGGTCAGCCTTGTTCAGCCGGTTTCTTTTCCTGCGGCCAAATGAGATTAGCACCAGGGCTTGACACACCATAAAGTCTTTCTTCCCACACGAACCCTGACTAATCTCTTTCACACCTGACTCTGTTTCCTACTTTATTGCTTGTTTTACGAGTAGGAGGTGCCCGCTTTTATTGGGGTCTGCCGATATCTGATGAGGGTTCTGAGCCTCGCTGGGTAAATAATTGTGGGCTGGCCGAGCTGAAATGTGGGCTTGTCATCATGACGCTACTGTTTCTTTGAAGCGAAAATATGTGAATGACCACTTGTAAAATAAGGGGCGGTGTTGCCCAGAGCGTGATATTCTGTATATAAGAAAAGACTGGTTTTTGGTTTGTGAGCAGTCTCCTGAGAACATACATCGTGTTGTACTTCTCGGATACCTGTGATTGGTCTGCAGCCAATAAAATACAATCTTTGACTACGCCAGGAAGACTCTGTGTTTCTGTGGTCTGAAACAGGAAGAACTCGAAGTCTTCGGGTGTGTTCCCTGGCACCGCTGGGTCCTTAAAAACCCGGTACTTCAGCTCATAGAGCCATGTTACTAGGTGACACCCTTCCCCATAGAAGAAGAGGTGTGTACGACGGCATGAGTGGAGGGGGGGTTCCTCCACTGTGCCCCACAGAGTCCAAATCATTGCTAGGAGCTGCCCATGTAATAGTAATTGGCTTCGGCGGGTAGCATAATCCAGTTGTAGCTGATCCAACGTGAGGAGATGGACGTCTTTGAAGAGGCCACCCACAGTGTCGCGAGAGTGATCGTGCCATGCTATCAGTTGCTCAGCTGTAAAGTTTCCCCGGGAATCCTGAGAGATCCTGGAGGGTAATAGCGGGGGAGTAGGGGAATACTCGTCTGATGAGACCCTTCCGGGCCATCCAAACATGAAGGCACCAGGAGCTGTGGAAGTTAATGGTAAGGAAGAGTAGTTGGCAGAGAATATGCAGGAGGAGAGGTCCGTCTCCAGCAATGATCTCATAAAAGTTCACACCCACCAGCCACCGGGATACCCACTGAAGCTGTGCTGCAAGATGGTAGTACTCAAAAGATGGATACCCAAGTCGACCCTGTCCCACAGGTAGCTGTAGTTTATTAAGGGCCACCCTGTGTCGTTTACTATCTCACAATAAATTCCCCAACATCTGATCGAGGTCCCGGAAGAATTGTCTTGGAAGGAACACCGGTACCTTGATGAAATAATAGAGGTGCTAATAAAGAATTCATACTTGAGTGCATCACTCTGGTCCTGAAAAACAATATGTTCTTGTTCAAGGGTGATCTTTACCTTCAATGCAAGGGGACCAGCAGGGGGGCCACCTGTGCCCTCAGTCTGGCCTGCTTATAAGTAGGAAACTTTGAGAACAAACATATCTTCAATGAGGCGGCCCCCTATTTTGAAAACATCGTGGTGTGGTACCGCTCCATTGATGATATCTTTTTTATACAGGATGGACAAGAGGAAGACAATGCAGTTTTTGGAGTGGCTCAACCTGGGGGATCTAAATCTGAAATTCACCACCTTTTTATAACAATAATTTGGTTAATTTTCTGAACATTTCTATCACAAATGTGAATGGATCCCTGAATGTGGAGTTGTTCACAAAACCGACTGATAAGAACACTCTTCTGCATTATGCAAGTTACCACCCCAAGGCGCAGAAGGACAATATTCCCTTCGGACAGTTCCTCCATCTGCGGAGGAATTGTTCCTCATTGGAAGACTTTTATAAACATTCTGATATTCTCCAAGAGAAGCTTTCAGATAGAGGTTGCCCTAGAAAACTGATCAAACATTCGTTAAAAAGGGCACGCTTCTATAATCGAGAAAGTATGTGGAATACCAATGACAGAGTAGTATTTGTGACAGGCCCGTTTCTAGTGGATGGGCTGGGTGTGCCAGGCCCACCCGAACGTGAACCTCTGCCCGTGCAGCGACGTCAAGAAGGCCAACAGAAAATGGGCATTATCATTTAAAACGTTCCTCTGAACGTTATTTTTCTTCTATGAGTTTCGTGATTGGGCCTGGCTCTTTCTCACAGACACCCCCAATCACGCATCTCCATTTAGAGAGGTGAACTGTGTCCCCGCCCACTCGTGCAGGTACAACAGGGGCATGGCGAAGGGGACAAATCCTTTCTTTGGCTCCGGGTAACCTTTGCATGCTACGTGGAGATTTCCTTCTCTATTCAGCGCTGGAGAAAAGGAGTTTGTTCATGCTGATTCACCGTTCGTGAACCTTTCAGCTGCTTCTCAGATTGGGCCGTGAGACAGAGTTCCAACGGAGCAGGTAAGAGAATGTGTGGCTATTCCGTTTTTGTTTTTTAAATCTGCAAAGGCCCAGCCAGATACATACTTCATGTATGCTTTGAGAATGTGTGGCTATTTGTTCATATTTTTAAAATATGTGAGTGCCCAGCAAGATGCATTGGATTGAGCTCAACTGTGCTCTCACAGGAACACTGTGACCAACGGTAGATATCCAAGGTATCAAACAATCATTACATTGAGCTCAGCTGCGCTATCTCTGGAACGCTGCGACCAACGGTAGATATCCAAGGTATCAAACAATCATTACATTGAGCTCAGCTGCGCTATCTCTGGATGCTGCGACCAACGTAGATATCCAAGGTATCAAACAATTATTAGATTGAGCTCAACTGTGCTCTCTCTGGAACGCCGCGACCAACGTAGATATCCAAGGTATCAAACAATCATTAGATTGAGCTCAACTGTGCTATATCTGGAACGCCGCGACCAACGTAGATATCCAAGGTATCAAACAATCATTAGATCGAGCTCAACTGTGCGATCTCTGGAACGCTGCGACCAACATAGATATCCAAGGTATCAAACAATCATTAGATTGAGCTCAACTGCGCTATATCTGGAACGCTGCGACCAACGTAGATATCCAAGGTATCAAACAATCATTACATTGAGCTCAACTGTGCTATCTCTGGAACGCTGCGACCAACATAGATATCCAAGGTATCAAACAATCATTAGATTGAGCTCAACTGCGCTATCTCTAGACGCTGCGACCAACGTAGATATCCAACGTATCAAACAATCATTAGATTGAGCTCAACTGCGCTCTCTCTGAAATGCTGCGACCAACTTAGATATCCAAGGTATCAAATAATCATTAGATTGAGCTCAACTGCGCTATCTCTGGAACGCCGCGACCAACGTAGATATCCAGGGTATCAAACAATCATTAGATTGAGCTCAACTGCACTTTCTCTGGAACGCTGCGACCAAAGTAGATATCCAATGTATCAAACAATCATTGGATTGAGCTCAGCTGCGCTATCTCTGGACGCTGCGACCAACGTAGATATCCAAGGTATCAAACAATCATTAGATTGAGCTCAACTGTGCTATCTCTGGAACGCTGCGACCAACGTAGATATCCAAGGTATCAAACAATCATTGGATTGAGCTCAACTGCGCTATCTCTGGAACGCCGCGACCAACGTAGATATCCAGGGTATCAAACAATCATTAGATTGAGCTCAACTGCACTTTCTCTGGAACGCTGCGACCAAAGTAGATATCCAATGTATCAAACAATCATTGGATTGAGCTCAGCTGCGCTATCTCTGGACGCTGCGACCAACGTAGATATCCAAGGTATCAAACAATCATTAGATTGAGCTCAACTGTGCTATCTCTGGAACGCTGCGACCAACGTAGATATCCAACGTATCAAACAATCATTAGATTGAGCTCAACTGCGCTCTCTCTGAAATGCTGCGACCAACTTAGATATCCAAGGTATCAAATAATCATTAGATTGAGCTCAACTGCGCTATCTCTGGAACGCCGCGACCAACGTAGATATCCAGGGTATCAAACAATCATTAGATTGAGCTCAACTGCACTTTCTCTGGAACGCTGCGACCAAAGTAGATATCCAATGTATCAAACAATCATTGGATTGAGCTCAGCTGCGCTATCTCTGGACGCTGCGACCAACGTAGATATCCAAGGTATCAAACAATCATTAGATTGAGCTCAACTGTGCTATCTCTGGAACGCTGCGACCAACGTAGATATCCAAGGTATCAAACAATCATTGGATTGAGCTCAACTGCGCTATCTCTTGAACGCCGCGACCAACGTAGATATCCGAGGTATCAAACAATCATTAGATTGAGCTCAATCTGATTCTCAAGTGGAAATTCATGCAACCAGTTGCGATGTGCAACTTTTACAATGTTGCTGCTGTGTTGCTTTTAATCCCATGTGCTCTTAATAGTTGCACATGAGGTCTTGTCGCGGAGATAGCTTTCTGCCCTCCTGGTGAGACGTGCTAACACACCCCAGGGAATAATACAATAGGTGCCTTCACTGGAAGGAATTGTTATCTCCCTCCTGCGGGAAGCCACAAGGGTATTGTCCCAAAATGTGCGCTTCAAAGGAGGCCCTGCCTTTGAAAGGCAAATGGGAAACACTTGGGAGAGGGGCTGCTGTAATGTCTGCGTAGACCAGCTGGTACGAGGGACAAAACAGAGGAACACAGTTGCCAAACTGGTTTTCCAGGGGCATGTAGCCCCCTTGGTACCCACACCTCTGGGTTGGGTTAGGAAGCTCTTGACGCCATGTTGGGAGTGGGCAGAATGTTGCATCCTAGGAAAGACAGATATTCCACTCCACAGGAAGTGGTAATCATGTGGGAGGGAATCTGGTAGCCCATTTGCTACAAACCGCATTCTACCCTGAGGGCATTTTCTGAAGATAAATAGGGAACCTCTGGCACCCTGAACCTCGATCTTGACTGCACTGGACGAAGGATTACACTGCTGCAGCAAGTTTCCGGCAAAGAGAGGCTGCACCGACATAGGCAGCATCTCTTGGCTAGAAAAGGAGAAGGGACTTTGCCTGCTGTGTCCTGCTAACAGAAAAGTTATTTCCGAAGCCCAGCCAAAGCAAGAGATTCCAAGGGTCAGCTGGCTGACCTGCTGTTAGTAGCACAGGGCCACCACAGCTGAAGGGGTCTGCTAAGGGCAACTGATAGCCCAAACCACCAGATCGCCGCTCGTCATGCAGCAGGATCCTACTCTCAGAAGTTACACCCAAGTCAGCTGGACCCGGGATGGTTGCCGTAGTGTAGCTTGTTTGCTGAGAAGGCAAGCTGCAATCCAGAGAAGAATTTGTCTCTGACCAGAACATCGGACGACTGTAGTCCAGTGACAACTGGACTTCTGCCAGGCCCGAGAAGACATAGAGAGACGTAGACCCCTGTGGCCAGGATCACCTCGTCAAGCCCGTGGACTGAGAAGCAGCTGCAGGGAGACCTCAGTCTCCCATGTTGCATCCACAGCATATTTCAATTAATCAACTCTGATTTTTAGAGCGTGGCTAATAGAGGTCCTTGAGGTTCTAGGTTCTTGATGGGATCAGTTGTAAAGCCAGTTCTTGAGTCCCTCTCCGAAATCCAGGCGAGAGGGAGGTTCAGAGGTGAAGGAGAAGGTCGTTCCAGGACTTGGCAGCGAGGTAGGAGAAGGATCATCCTCCACTGTAGCTTTGGCGGGTGCAGGGAGTGTGTGTGAGTGAGGGAGGCAGAGTGCAGCTATCTTAAGGTTTGGTGGAAGTTTAGGTGGAGGCTGATGTAGGCTGGTCCTTGGTCATGTAGAATCCCACATGAAATAAATACAAACTCCTTCAGCACGTATGATGAAAGAGAACATTTATTATAAAACGTGCAGCACAGGGGCAGGCAGCCAAGTGTCTGAAAAGGAGAAGTCTCACATAATCGTTTATTGCCTAAAATCACAAAAAGGCATTGCAATACATGTCCAATAAAATCACAAGAATAAAACAGTTTCTCAGAAATGATTGACGGAGGTGTCACCTGCCCATCATCAGACTCAGCAGGTTACACATTTATTGAACAGCAGGCCAATCCGGAGAGGTCAACACTGCGTGACTCCTGCTTAGTGAAGATGGTGGGGATCTTTCTTCCCATGTGTCTTTTGATTGAGACATTTGGGACTTTCCAAACTAATGCAATGCACTAGAAATGGTAAATGCTGTCTGTAATATTTGTACAATCAGGGACACATAAGCTTTGCCTCTTCTAAATATGGTTTGGCAATAATGCCTGTTTCTAAGCTAGAATTATGTGCCATGTGGACGGTGTCCTTGAGCAAGCCTTGCATTGCAATGCCAGCTTACTTACGGTAAAAGTAGATCGGTTCACCCAGGGTCATTTCTTTACTGAACATGTTCTGCAGGCTGTTGGTATTAGGGAGCAGAAGGAAAATAGCTTCCACAGTCGGGTCTTTGGATGTCTTGCCCTAAGTGCGCTGGGTATGCCCAGACGTGTGTCCCAGGCTCACTGTGCCACTGGATTCAGACTAGCCTGGCTGATATGGGGTGATGCCCCGAAACCGGTCCCGGGATGCTTGTTTCCGGTCCAGGGAGGACCTGGCTTGGCAGTTCGGTCTGGACTGTTCCCATGAGGCACAGGGTCAAGACTGATTTGCATATGGCTGGGTCTGAACTGGGGTGGCATGGTGAGCAAAAGAACGATGGATTTTACCCAGATCTATTGACTGGGGGAGAATGTTTGATTTGCTCTACATTCCGTCCATCATCTGTGTGTCTTTTGCTTCTACAGTCGTGTAGGCGTGTATCATCATCTTGAATTAGCATCTTTTCTGGGTGGGGAGCCAGTGGAGGTTCCTGAGGTGGGGGTGATGTGGATCCATTTGGGGAGGTCGAGGATGAGTCTTGCCGCTGAGTTCTGTATCGTCGGGAGTTGGGTGGTGATTCCTGCATAGAGTGCATTGCCGTAGTCTAGCCAGCTGATGACTAGAGGTTGAGGGACAGTTTTCCTGGTGATGACGGGGAGTCATCTGAAGATCTTCCAGATCATGCGGAGGGTGTGGCAGCAGCCAGAGGAGACTACGTTGAGCATCTTCAGCATCTTGTATCCTCAGCATCTGGACCACTCTCATAGTGATCTATTGCAATGAGGGTAAAGTGCCTGACCTGTCTGGAGATCGTTTCATCTGTGGAGGTAACTGTTTCTGAGGGTCCTGCTGGTCCCCTTGACTGGCTCCCTGCTGGAGTTGGTCGCACAAAGTAACTCTAACCAACCGCATTACAACTAGTCCAACTTTTTGGTTAAAGTTTCTAAGTGGCATTTGTTAAATTTGCCAGTGCTTGTTTGCGGTAGAGTGAAACGTTCTGATTTACTATACCTCGTGAATTCCAGATCTCAGAAACCCTGTGGTGGGTCTTTTTCATTGTGGTGTCTAAAAACATAAAAAAGATGCTTTATGTTTATAAATTGGTGTCAGATTTCTTGAGTGTCTCAGTTATTTCTTCAATTGTTTTGGTGCTTTTTAAATGCTTTACACGTGTTCTTTTGTGTAAGCCTTGCTGCTCAGAGCCACAGCTGCCCAGGCTTGAGATAACATTTAAGAAACGGAACCTACTGGTCCTGAAGGGTTGGTAAATGTATTACATGGTGAAGTCGCACAGCCATACCTTGTAATACACCTCATTTCCTCACAACCACACACCAACATCCTATTACATTCTACACTCTCCGCATTCCAGAACCAGTTCAGACAGACAGGGAATGGGAGAACAGGATACCGCACAAATTGTATACACCGGCTGAGACACACAGGCAATAGGAGCACAGGATACAACATACATTCCAGACACCAGCTCAGATATACTGGGAATGGGAGCACAGGATGCAACACACATTTACAGACACCAGTTCAGACATAGAGGTAATGGGAGCACAGGACACTACACACATTCCTGACACCAGCTCAGACATACAGGGAATGGGAGCACAATATACGACACACATTCCAGACACCAGCTCAGGCATACAGGGAATGGGAGGACAATATACGACACACATTCCAGACACCAGCCCAGATATACAGGGAATGGGAGCACCCAGGATACGACACATTCCAGACACCGGCTGAGACATACAGGGAATGGGAGCACACAGGATAATGCACACATTCCAGACACCAGCTCAGACATACAGGGACTGGGAGCACAGGATACGACACACATTACAGTCTCTGGCTCAGACATACAGGGAATGGGAGCACAGAATATGACACATTCCAGACACTGGCTGAGACATACAGGGAATGGCAGCACAGAATACGACACATTCCAGACACTGGCTCAGACATACAGGGAATGGGAGCACAGGATACAACACACATGCCAGACACTGGCTCAGACATACAGGGAATGGGAGCAGAGAATACAACACACATTCCAGACACTGCCTCAGACATACAGGGAAGGGGGCATCTGATGCAACACACATTCAAGACACCGGTTTAGATCTAGAGGGAATGGGAGCACATGATACGACACACCTCTCTTCATTACAAACAAAACAAACAAGCATTGGCATAGCCAATAGGTCTCGCCTTTGGGACCTTATAAGTGTTTAGCCATGCAACTGTTTGTGTTGTTGCACCAAGGAAATTGTGCTGCTTAACTAAATACTTATAAGGTCCCAAAAGCGAGACCTATTGGCTATGCCTATGCTTGGATGCAAGGCGGAGGGGAGAAGGGAGCAAGGCAGAGGGGGAGGGGGAGAAGAGTGCAAGGGGGAGGGGGAGAAGGGGGCAAGGCGGAGGGTGAGAAGGGTGCAAGGTGGAGAAGGGTGCAAGGTGGAAGGGTAGAAGGGTGAAAGGCGGAGGGAGAGAAGGGTGCAAGGCGGAGGGAGAAAGGGTGCAAGGCGGAGGGGGAGAAGGGTGCAAGTCAGATGTAGAGAAGGGTGCAAGGCAGAGGGGGAAATGGGTTCAAGTTGGAGAAGGCTGGAAGGGGAGAAGGGTGCAAGGTGGAAGGGGAGAAGGATGCAAGACGGAGGAGGAGAAGAGTGCAAGGTGTGGAAGTGTGCAGGGTGGAGGCGGAGAAGGGTGCAAGGCGGAGGGGCGAAGGGTGAAAGGCGGAGGGGGAGAAGGGTGCAAGGTGGGGGGGTAGAAGGATGCAAGGTGGTGGGGGAGAAGGGTGCAAGGCAGAGGGGGAGAAGGGTGCAAAGCAGAGGGGGTGAAGGGTAGAAAGTGGAAGGGGAGAAGGGTGCAAGGCAGATGTGGAGAAGGGTGGAAGGGGAGAAGGGTGCATGGTGGAGGTGGCGAAGGGTGCAAGTCAGATGTGGAGAAGGGTGCAAGGCAGAGGGGTAGAAGGGTGCAAGGCAGAGCATGAGGAGCGTCTAGAAGCACCAGGCCTGTCAGCATGTTTTACAGACCCCTATACAAACAACTCTGCTGGGCCCCAAGTCACAAGCACCTGTTTCGAAGTTTAAAAATAAAGTGTTATGGGAAAGAGAAAACACAGTAGCTCCAGTCTCCGCCACCAACTAATGATTTCAAATGCGTCAACTGACATGAAAAAAACACAAAATGCTAGCTTCGGAACCTATGCCTAGATTTTATAGCACAATCACCGGTGCTGTCAAAGCGCAGGGTCTGAGGAAAAGAGTCCCTTTGGCAGTCCTAAGCATTAGTGCTTTCAGTGGGATGACAATGGTAAGGGTTATCTTTAGAAGGGGCATGGTTAAAGAAGCTTTATCTCGAAATCCTTTACAAGAGACGTGGTCTTAGATGAACAAAACAAATCAAAAGAAAATTGGCAATATCTATGTACGTGAGTCACACAGTGCACAGACAGAAGTGTCAAAGGCATTTAAAAAATGCCACAAAGTACCAATTATCAGAGTTCCCTAGCTCAGAATCCTCTCCCAACTTGGTAGGTCTGGTCTAGAATAAGATAACCTGGAGCGGATATCTGAGTAGAAAAAAATAAGATGGTCACTTAAATTTTGCTAACATACAACATGGCATTGGAAGCCAGATATAACAAGATACTGAGACTCGGGCCTTTGTAAGAGTCTCATTGCTGTTAACTGTGGATAAAACATCACACATATAACAAAGTGTCAAGATCAAGGTACTGCAAGCAAAAGTGACGGGGTTACCTTTCTAGAACTACGGTCTAGTGAGACCACAGCAGCAAGAATGAGGATTGTTTGCAGGCATTAGAAGGCTTCTAGCACCAAACAAGATACTCGGATGCTGAAGGAGAGTTTAAAACAAGGAGTGTCAAAGATGAAGAGCTAGATGACCAAGGAGGGAAGAGTGGCCATATTAGGGAATAAGGAGGGACAATTGCCAGGAATGGATGGGCTTTGTTGGGGCATGGGGAGGTTGAGGCGGTACTGGAGCCAATGATAGGAACGAGCGGTGAGGAGTATGAATAAATGGGAAAGAAGCACAAGCTTGAAATATGGGAACAAAGGGGCGATTATCTATAATGAGGACTGGTAGTTAGAATGGGGAGTGTGAATGAAGGGGGAGTAAATAAGCAACACAGAAGACTAGAGGAGCAACGATTACTTTAATGCCTGTGGGGAGAGACAGGGATTGGGGGATGGGACTGGCTCGTTAATGGAGAGGCAAAAAGGAGACGGAGAGGGTGGAGCGAGTGAGTGGGCGAGGAGAGAGGTGCGCACATGTGTTTGCTGGCCCGGGAGTGGTGCGTGCGTGTGTGCGTGCATGCACAGTCTGCTCTTTTTCGAAGCACATACTCGTGCTTGTGGCACGCCCCTGCGCGCTCCCGCAAGGTGTATGCCGCCACAAGCAGGAGTATGTGCTTCGAAAAAGAGCTGAACAACGGCTAAAGGTCGCCTATGCAGCGCATGCGCGCTGCGTATGCGAGACCAAAAAATGGCTTGTCAATTGCATATAAACAACTGGAATTATCATTCACACTCACGAAGACACTCAATGGCAACAAATGGGATTCACAGAAAATATATGACAGGCCAAGACATGAGGCTCAACACACCTCATACCAAACAAAGAAACAAGACAACAAATAGGTTGTGACTGCCTGGTACGTCCAGTTACGGATCCATTCTCCCTCCAACTGTGCCTATCTCCGAGCTACCACTGCAGATCACACATCAACATTCTACTACATTATTCATCTCAGTATTCCAGTCTTAGCTTTCCAGACGCCAGTTCAGGCACACAGGGAAAGGCAGGATGCTACAGCCTCCTCACTCCAGACCCAGGAATATGAGCAATACACTTCTACTCTCTGAAAACAAAGACCCCGCAATTCCATCTTGTGCAAAGCCAGGAGCATTCAAGATGGATACCACTGGCCTCCATTTCTCAGGCTCACTTACGCACAGCATTCATGTGCTACATGTTAGCAGGAAGGACTGGGTAAGCACACAGAAGAGAAACTTTACATAGGTGAGCCAATAGGCCTTTGAAGGGAATCTGACTTTTCTGCATGAGTACCCTGGACGTTTCACCTTTTGCTGGACTCTATATCTTTGCTGGCTTTAGAACTCTGTGCACAAAACCTTTGCTAACCAGTATGCTCCTCCTTCAACCCTGGTTAAATTGGCTTATCTCTGATTGGCACATTCAACCTGCCTGTAAGTCGCTAGTGTATGGTGTAGTAAGTAGCACCCAGGGTCTGGAAGTTAAATGCGATATTGGACTCCAGCACCCAATTTGCCATCTACTAAAGTGGCAGGAAACATGGGTACAGGCCTATGCCATTTACCCTGACTGCTGCAATGTAAGCCTCCAGTGTGACCTGTTGTGCACAGTGTCAAATCCTGGTTGGCAAGTCTGTTGTGCCATGTGTAACACTTGGAATGCACTTCAGTGTGAAAAAACTGTATACAAAGAATATTTTTGTGGAGCCCCTGCTTGGTTGCTGGTGAACCCTGCCTTTGTCCTACCGGACTTCTGTCTCTTGGTTTGTTGTGGGTTCAGTGTCTGCTTCAGACTGTATTTTAGTGTTAGATGTGGGACAACACTAGAATTACCACAGTACATTCCCCAGTCACACCGCCGGCCTCAGGGCCCAGCTTTGGTCTGAAGACTATCGGCATCTTGAAAATGCCCTGACATATGGCATTTTGAGCCAAATTATAGTTAGGCATACATGAGAGACTTAACGTGGAGAGGGTTGACCCGAGAATGATTTCAGGACAAATAACACTAACAGATTTTAGTTTTCTTGTTCTTTGTTTGTTGTGAATCTCAATAACACCCCAACACACTGTGGACACCGCAATTCACTTTCAGGTTGTCACCCCCGTGAAAAGTGGACTATGTTTCAGGACACCACAGCAAACGTGTGCAGCACACGCACTGTCGCTTGGCAGCAACCTATTTTAGATCGCGCCTGCTCGCATGCACTGTTGCTTGGCAATGACCTATTGTATCTAAATGAAAAGAGATCTTTAAAAAGGGGCTTTAAGCCCGCCCATTACTTACCATTGCTGGCATCCTTATCACTCTTCTTTGCTGCCTTCTAATTCTGCAGCACTTGCATGACTTCCTTGTGTTTTTACAGCGCATGAACGAAGTACAAATTGATATTATTTCATTAGTGTCTGTCCACTGTTTACGCTGCAATTTGAGGTACTCATTTTTTTGTTGCATTTTGATATACTGCAGTTTGACCAGATAGTTTGGGGCACTTTACACAACCACCAGTATGCCGGGAGATTAAGTGATTTGCTCAGAATCATAGGATGTAGAGGCAACACCACTTGTTTGTTTCAACCGAAGTCCTCCACCATTGCAACTGTTGAGACCATTAATGCACCACTGTGGGTGGGCTTCAGGTAGGGCTGTTTATAGCCAGCAGCAGTAAACAACACTACCTGTGTACTTTCACTGTTTTTATTACCAGGATCGGACGAGGACAAAAAATAGACCAGCTGCAAAAATAAAAGTGGCCCTGATTAGTGATCCAGGTGCTAAAAAATTGACCTACATTTGCAATTTAGGTCAGTTTTGAACAAGTAAAGACACCTTGTGTGGATATTTTGCAAAGTATGAGAGACAGCATGCATTTGTTTTTGTTGCAGGCAATGCTTGTGGTAATATCAGGGAAGTCATCAGAGAAACCGGCCCACCTGGCCCTAAAACAGGTCCACAATTAGCCAAAAAGCACCCCGTCACTCACCAATAACACTAGCATCGGGTACTGCCTGACTGCCCTGCAGACCAGTCCGGCCCTGCCCATTTCAAATCCCATCATAGAGACTGAGTTGCACTGGCTGGAAAACAACAGGGCTGTTGGAAGGTGCCCTGTTGTAGGACCAGCTGCATCTTTGTGACCTGGACATTGCATGTGGTTAAAACTATAATAAAGAATGCCGCCAGGGTGCATGTTCTGGAGGGACCGTTGCTGCTTAGTAATCTATCCTGATCCAATCAACCCCGCTTCCCTACAATCTACCCAAATCCACTCCTCTCCAGCCTACCCTAATCTACTCCATTCCACTCTACCCAATCTACCCCACCCCACTCTACCCCAATTAATCCCACTCCGGTCTACCCCACTCTACCCCACTCTTCTACAATCTACCTCACTTTAGTTCAATCCAGCCCACTCCAATCTACCCCTCTCCACGCTACCCCAATCTACCACACCCCAATCCATCCCACTCTCCCCCACTCCACTTTACCAGAATCTACCCCACTCCACCCAAATCTCCACTGCTCCAATACACCCCAATTCAATTTACCCCACTCCAATCTACTCGATGTCAGTTTACCCAATTTACCCCACTTCACTCTACCCCACTATATCCCAATCTACGCCACACCACTCCACTCTATCTCAAAACACCACACTCCCCAATAGTCTACCCCACTCCAGTCCATGCCACGCTACCACAATTTATCCTACTTCACTCTACTCCACTCTATCCCAATCTACCCCACACCACTCCACTCCACTCTATCTCAAAACACCACTCTCCCCAATAGTCTACCCCACTCCAGTCCATGCCACGCTACCACAATTTATCCTACTTCCATCTACCCAACCCCACTCCAATTTACCACACTCTACCCCACTCAACTGTACCGTAATAAACCCACTCCACTCTATTCCACCCCATCATACCCCACTCTATCCCATTCCACTCTACCTCAATCAACCCATCCCAATCTACCCCACAGTACCACACGCCAATCCACCCCCCTCTACCCCAATCTGCCACACTCCAATCTACCCCACTCTAACTGACTCATCTCTACCCCAACCTACCCCACTTCACTCTACCCCTCTCCGCTCTAGCGCAATCTATCCCAGCCCACACTACCCTAATGTACCCCACTCTACTCTATCCTGATCTACCCCACTCCAATCTACCCTACTAAACACTAATCTACCCCACTCTGCCCCACGCTACCCCAATCCACCCCACTCTATACAATTCTACTCCACTCCAATCTTCCCCACCCTCCCCAATCTACCTCAGTCAAATGTACCCCAATATGCCCCAGTCCACTCTACCCCAAAATACCCCAGCCCCATCTACCCCACTCTACCCTACCCCAATCTACCGCACTTCAATCTACCCTACTCCTACCCCTCCACTCTACCAGGCTCTACTCAATCCCAATCTACCCCACTCCAATCCACCCCACTCCACTACAGTCTACCCCACTCTTCTCTCCCCTATCTCACTCCAGTCTTTCCCACTGTACCCCACCCCACACCACTGCACTCTACACCACTCTACCCAACTCTACACCAATCTGTCCACTCCACACCAGTGTATGTGTGAACACACACAAAACACATCAGTTTCCCTCACCAAAGGAGCAAACTTCCAACTCAGCATCCTTAGGAAGCTCAAACCTTATCTCCCTGCTCATGACCTAAAGGTTGCAGTGCAAGCATTGGCAAAGCTGGACTATGGCAGGGCTACGCTGCGTGGCCTGCCCAGAGTGATAACGACTCCACTTAGGGCAGAGGTCTTCAAACTTTTGGGTGCAGACACCCCCCTGTCAACATTTTGTAAGGACCCCCTCCTGACAAACATTACTAAACCTGTAGGCAGGGCTTCTGGAATTACGAGGCAGGTGTGGACCAAATTACATGACAGGCTTGACTAAATTGTGTGGGAAGAAAATTTAAATAATATGTGATGCCGCGTTATTTTGGGATAGAATTGCTTCATTATTTTGACATTTTTTGCACACAGTAACACTGAGGAAAGATTTCACCCCATCAGTACCAGTTTATAACCAAAATACAGCAATTAACATCAGAAAGATGTCTAGTCAACCTTTGTGATGGGCCTTCCACTCCGCAGGAATACGTGCTGCCACATGAGAAGCTCACCTGGCCCTGGCCGGGAGCAGCAGGGATCCCTTAAAACCCTGGCGGTCTTGTGCAGAGTTAAGCAATTTACCCATGCCGCTTACCTCTCACCCCTCCCTTCCATCCCTCTCTCCTCTCCTCTCCCAATCCCGGATCCCTCTCTCACTTTGCAGGCCATTTTCTTTCACCCCTTTTTACAACTTTGAACTCTCCCCATTCAAGTTCTCACTTCACCCTTAATCACTTCTTGCCATTCTGTCTTTTCACTGCCCTCATCTCTAACAGTTTCTTGCATTTATCTCATGGCCTCTCTGGCCCCGTCACCTCCCGTGCCCATCTGCACTTTTCATTCACCTCAAGTCTCTCCATTCAAATTGTTGTCTATTTATATCTTACACTTCTCCAGTCCCCCCATTCATCTTTCACATCTCTCCTTTGTTCTTCTACACCTTCTTGAACCAATGTCCCTCTCCCCTGTTACCTCAGCACCAGTGCTTAATTTGAGCAGGTGGTTTCTGGTGCTCCGCACTGGCACCTAATTGTGTATACTGGCACTATGACCGTCTGCCACATGGTGGCTCTGTCTGTGTAATTTAGAGATGAGCAGAACAGCTGTTTATTAATTCAATATACATTAAAAACGATAAACTCCTGACATCCATGTCATTCTTATAGCTTTGGGGGCTTGAAACAGTCACACTTGTACAGTGTTCTGGTTGGTAGTTGCATAGGTATTGCCATTGGCTGCACATGCAAGGCAATGGGTGGGTGGTTATAGTTAAGTACTGGTGAGGTCCCTGGCACATGCGTTATTGCAAATTAATCACTGCTCAGCACCCACCCCAGTACTCCCTCTCTTCCCCTATTGCTGCTGTCCCTCACCCCTGTCACATCAAATTACTTTTTAGGTCACAGATAATCTCTCAGCTATCATCTCTCACAGTTTGACAGTAGCCCTCCTCTGTGCCCTCAACTTTCCCTCACACTCACTTCTTGCGTGTCTGCACTTCCCATCGGCACTTCACATTTCTCCTCATCCCTGACCTCTTCAATCAAATTCTCTCACTCCCTTGCTGTCCTTTCTCATCCTCTCATCTCTCCTCACCGAGCACACGGGTTGGACCCGTATGCTCCTCTTGGCCTGTGCCACTCTGCTTATTGTTCCCTAATTCAGGAAGGCACAAATTGTCTGTCTTGCTGTTTTGGTGCAGGCCACACAGTTATGGAACGTGCACCCTCCTTTGCTTTGCTCCACCAAGAATCTACTATCCTTTAGGAAGATCTAAAAACCTGGCTCTATGCTCTGTAGGTCACCCCATTTGACTAGTTCTCCTTCCCCTTCTGTTTGTTTCTCATTTGCCTTCAGGCAGCAGATGGCTATTAGCCCCAGGACACCTTTTGGTAACAGTAGCGCACTACAAATGTAAATAATAGTAATAGGCAGAAGCATGGGAGCCATTAGACCCAACCTTCGTGGGGGGGGCCATAGCACTGGTCAGACCCGGCACAACAGTCTTCTTTGGTGCCCCATCCCCAGTTTCCTCCTTCTCCATAAATTCCCTCACTACCACTCACCAACAAAGCACCTCATCTCTCTGTAGCACCTTTCTGACAAACATTTTTTTTTATAGTGCTACTCATAGTTTACTCACACTCACTTCTGTGATCTGCATAGTACATGTTCTTTGTAGCAGGCAGATTAACCATCTGCATTCTGTGGATGAGAAGAGTGCCCAAGTGAGTGCACGGTGAGCGATGCAACAGTGTGAGAGTAGGGAAAGAGGAGTGACTGCAGAGTGAGTGAGGTGACCATATGAATTTGGGTGCGGATGTAAGTGCAAAGTGGGACGAATGGATGCATGGTTAATTATGGGCTGGTTTGAGCGAGTTGCAAATTGAGCAGTGAGGGGGCAGGTGAATGAGGTGTCACATGAGCGCAGATGAGAAGTGTGACTGCAGGCTGAGGTACAGGGTGAACAACGCAAGTGCATTGTGATTGCAGAGTGATCACTGTGAGTGCAGGGTGAGAGGGTGAATGATGTGAGTGCATGGTGATCAGTGTGAGTGCATTGTGATCACTGTGAGTGCAGGGTGAGCGTGAAAGTGAAGTGCAAGAATGAGAAGTGAGTTCTCTGAATGCAGGGTGCATTCCCAGACACTTGAAGTAACTCAGCATATTATTGACGGCAGCATAGGGTTTAAAGATATAAGTTAAACTATTGCCATTATGACATTAATCAGGGATTGAGGGTGGAGGAAATAAATAATATGCTGATCCTGCAACACACTTCCAGTCCTATGGTTAGGATTGCCTGCTCATTATTTTGATGTCCCAGACGGTACAAAAATAAGCAGTCACCTAAAGCTGTATATTTCAGCATCATCTGTGCGTACTTGGAACAGCAAATATAAATAGAAAGCACTTTTAATTGTGTTCTAGGGCTTCCTCAATGATCCAGGACTGATAATTAAAGGGAACAAAGACAGAAAAGTCACATTACGAATGAATGCATATGATTTTATTTACAATCCCATTTATTGTCAAGAGGAGACCTTTGCAGGCTCTTTAAACATCAAATGGCTGGTATTTTCCTTCTTGCAACCCTACTTTATATTTCTTTTCATGAAATGTATTCTAACACACTACTGCAGTAAATGTAAAATACAAATGTAAATAAAAGGCAGAGTTGGAACTAGAAAAAAAAACTAAGCCTCAGTAACCAGTTTACAAAAGGTATGTAAACATGCAAATGGTCTTTAACGACCTGTGAAAAACTCAGGCGTCCCGGGCTGTGCTGGAGATAAGACAGCAGAGCCCACAGCAGCTCGAGCTGAGACACACTACGGGGGAGGAGGGGGGCTGAATCCCTTGTTGTCTGATGGGTTTGGTTCAGAAGTGTGACCGGGAATGCGCGACCCCCTTTCCATCACTTCACGGCCCCCCTGGGGGTCGCGCCCCACACTTTGAAGACCCCTGCCTTAGGGTGACCATCAATGCTGCGGCCAGGGTTGTTACGGGCACAAATTCAACCACATCTGTCTGGACCTGCTAGCTCTGAAATGGCTCCCCTATGGAGCTCGGATACAGCTGAAAATTGCATGCATGACCCACAAAGCCATCTACCTCAAGACCCTGATGTACCTCACTCAGAAACTGGAGCACTCATGTGGTTCAAGAGCCTCTAGAAGTGCCAGCACCCTATTACTCAAACCACAAACATTCAAGAAAAAAAAGACCTATAATCGATCATTTTCAGGTATGGAGCTGTAGGAGAGTAGGATCTGCACTTATGTTGCCCCCACTTTTTTTCTGATGTTAACACTGGTTTCTGGCTATAGTCTGGTTGGGTCCCTGCTAATCAGGGCCCCAGTCTCTCTGTTCTCTCTAAACAACTTGGAGTGCATATTAGCTGCACTAGTGATTGGATACTGTGGTACCTTATGAGCCCCTAGTATATGGTACCTTAGGTACCAAGGGCATAGGTACTTCACAGGCCTACCAGGGGCTGAAGCATGGATTATGCCACCCCTGGGAAGCAGACTAAATCTGACACTACTGCAGCCTGGGTGAAGTAGTGTTAGCAGTCCTCACTGAGATATAGGTTCCCTATGTCTCACCTTACACACACATATAAACCTATCAGTCACCCCTAAGGCAGGCCCTGTCAATCCTGAGGGCAGGGTGCTTGGTTTACAATGTAAGGGGGTGTCTCTGCATGAGCAGGGCCCCTCTGCAGCTGGCAGAGTCTATTCTCTGTGGCTGTTTGTGGATGTGGTTAAACCATATACTCTTAAATGCATTATAACCTAGCGGTAAATGCGAACTTTCGGATGGCTGCATCAAAACATGTCGTGTTTGGTGTCAAACACCTTGGAATCATACCCCCACACCAGTAACTGGTGTGGGAGTATGATCCCACCCTTCTAGAGGTATAGACATGTACCTACTGTGGAAACACGGTAGAAATCTGAAAGAGCCTGGCATCACAAAATGGATGCCACCAGCACAGACACTGGGCTGCCCTCCTGCCGCTGACTGAAACTCGCAGTGGAGGAGGCCCAACAATAGGCATCCTGTCACAGGGAGGTGTCACCACCTTCCATACAGGATTTAGTGTATTGGGGCTGGGTGGGTGCACTCCTAGAGTCCTGCACTGGGGGAGGAGTAGGCTCCTCTGTGCATATGCCAGCTCAAACCGGTTCAGGGGCTACCTGCCCTTGCTCTGGCACGAAACTTGACAAAGGGAAGTGGGTGTAACCACCCACTTCCCTGACGCTCCCAGAGGAGTTGTCATAGAGCTAGTCCCTCCCTTTCCTTTAGTATAAGATAGGGAAACCTTGCCATTGCAAACTAGATATCCCTGGACGACGCTCTACAAGAAGAATCCTGGACCTTCGACGTTCCACTACCTTTGGAAGACTGAAGAATATCCCTTGGAGTCAAGGAGTGACTCCCCTGCTTGGCAGGCACCAAAACCTTGAATCAACGGTCGCAAACTTTCCCGCTCCAGCCAGAGTCCGAAGTCCCTGTAGCCCCGGAAGTAGATTTCCTGACTACTCGATGGCCATTGTGAGTCTCCAGCAAAGCTGAGGCGAGTGGACCCCAAGAGTGACGAGGAACAGCAATACCTGGGTACCGTGCACTATTGTCGATTGCAACCCCGTCACGACATTCTACGAACTTATGCATTGGACCACGTGTGGTCCAAGCCTCCAGCAGGATTTCCACCGAAGATCAGTGGCCTACCTCATCCCGAGTGACCGTGGGCTCCTGTAAAGTGAATCCTCACGTGGCGTCTTCGTGATCCCTTGCCCGTTGGCTTGTGGGTCCCCTGAAGACTTTCTCATCAAACCAAAGGGCTCCCCTGGTTGCTCCAGGCCTGCCCTGATTTACCTTCGCTGGGTGAGTCCCTCAAACCTTGCTGGTCTGCACTGCTGACTTTCTTCCCATTCCATGAGACTTGCTGTTGCCAAGGCTTGTTGGCTCCAATCTGATTGCCGACCCCTCAATAAGCTGTAGACTTTGTGGGAGACTCTAAATCCAGCTCCTGGTCATCGTCGATGCCTCCTGGATCTCGTGGCTGAAGAGTCAAGACACCCTTGAATCACCTGAAATCACCAGACTTCCGTGGGCATCCATCTTCCTGGCCCCGGGTCACTGGCAAGTGGCTGTGAACACTGTGCCGTCTGCTTTCAGGTCTTCCTTCTTCAGAATCCAGCCTTGGATTCCACCGGACACTTCTCCAGTCTTCACAAGCAGCAAATCTTCTTCGGCTTCCATTGAAAACGGCGCCGCGCCCCGACACCAAAAGACACCTATGCACCCGGCTTCCCTGGGTGAGGCAACTCGTGCACTCCGGTGCTCCTGTGTGTGTTGGCCCTCGAAGTACTTACCTTGTAAGTGGCTTGCTCGTAGACTCTGCAGAAGTACCCTAAAACTTTAAAAATCCAACCGCGACTTGCTCCATTGAAATCAATAGGGAACCCGCGGCTGTGTTCTCACACTGCACGCGTCTCCCGTGGGTCTTTTACTTACCTGCCTTGGGTGGATTAGTGAAGCCCCAGCGATTCCACAGGCCCTAGACCTTGTCCCCTTGCAAGTCGACATTCATATACCTCTTTTTTAGTATATGGTCTGGTACGCCCCTAGGGCCCCAGCCATATAAGTGCTGAATTTGTTGTCAAACGTTGATTTGTGCATATGTTCCTGACTCCTAATCTCTTAAAGAGATTAGTAGAGTGTGTCTAGAAATAAATACATATATATTTTATATATATACCTGTGTGGTGTCCTTTCATTTGGTAATTCAAGAGATTATAAGGTAACAAGCTGCTTTACATTCCTGAGAGACTTAGCCTGAAGACTGCTCTCCACAGCTACCACTAGGATAGCTTTCTTTAAAAGGTTGTCTTAAACTTTAGAGTCTAAAACATAAAAGTCGAATTGGACTGGTGCAAGGTGGCTACTAAAACTAGTGACCAGCATATGCCAGGCCAACTTCTCACAGGTGCCAAGGACCTGGAACTCTCTTCCCCCCCCGAAGTCAGGGTGATCCCTTCCTCTGCCCTCTTCAAATCAGAAGTTAAAGAGCTCTTGATGAAGAAATAGCTGTCTCGGTCTTCCTTCCCCACTTGACTCCCGGGCCTTTTGACGCTGGTCTGTGCCCTAGATGCTAGGTTCTTGAGAATGTTGGACATTCTAAATATATGTACCTGTTGATATGCTGATTATTTGCGTTTCCATGTACTTTTCCTACGGCATAATCTGTAAAGCGCTCTGATACACTCTGTGGTCATGTTGGCGCTATATAAAACTTTCAAAATAAATAAATAAATACCAGCACCCTTAAAACTCGTAAGTCACCCTTCTCGCAGGCCTTATCAATCCTGAAGGCAGGGTGCACTGTTTTTGTGTAAGAGGGTGCTCCTGCATGAGCAGGGCCCCTCTGCAGCCTTCGGAACCAATTCTCCCAGGCTATACATGGTACCACCAGACATACAGGTTAAGTGGCATTATAACCAATCGGTAAATGCTAACTTTGTAACTGCTGTTTAGAAACATGTTGTGTTTGGTGTCAAACACCTTGGGATCATACCTCCATGCCAGTAACTGGCGTGGGAGGTATGATCCCTCCCCTCAGAACCGAGGTTCGGGGAGTTTCTAAGTCTACCGGTACAAACTCTCTTTAGCCTTACAGCTCAAAATGGATGCTGCCAGCCACAGACACCGGGCTGCCCTCCTGCTGCTGATCAAAACTCGCAGAGGAGGAAGCCCATCAAAAGGTATCCTGTCACAGGGAGGTGTTACCACCTCCCAGACAGGAGTTTGTGTATTGGGTCTGAGTGGGGGCACTGTTCGTGCCAGAGAGACTGCACGTAGGCCACACTTGGTGTTCTCGTTCGTAGTCCAGTTCAAACCAGTTCTGGGAGCACCCTGCTCCCGCTCTGGCGTGAAACTGGACAAAGGACATGGGTGCAGCCGCCCCTCTGTCCTGACCCTCCTAGAGGAGGGTCCCTAGAATCTGTCCCTCCCTCTCCCATGGGTATAAAATGGGATACCTGGCTACAGGACTTTGGATATTACCTGGACAAGATTCTGAAACTGAAGATTCTGAGGAAACCAGTAAGCTGATCGTCTGGACATCGCTGGACCTTGCTGGACCTCCCGTGGGCTCGACTTCGTCTTCCCTCACTGTCCTCGACTGCTCCAAGTCCGAAATCCACTCAGGCTACGTTTAGGACCCCGTGGGACTTCAAGGACCTCCTCAGCATCTCCCTTGGAGTAAAGGAGTTATTCCCCTGCAGAAACAGGCATTGCAACGCAATTCTCCAGTCGCTGACCCTGAGCTCCTGTGGACTCCGACGATGTCAGCAGCACCAGAGGAGGGTCACTGAACGTCTCAAGGTTGTGCCTGCCATCTCACAAAGTTTCAGGGCACCAACTGTCGAGGGTACCGCGTAACCCGCACCTCGGTGCACTGCGTGTAATTGCAGCAGCCAAGGCTTGTTTACAGGCAACAAACTTGTGCTTCGGGCTAAGTGTAGTACTGACGCCAGTGCATCTTTTCCTTGAAGGAGTCCCGCATCCTTGCACTCTGTGCCCTGCCAGCTGGTCTCCTGTGAATCTGCCTGTGGTCCCCTCACGACTCCTGTGCCTCCGGCCTGTGGTCAATCTTGATTTCCGTGGGCTCCCCTGGTTGCTCCAGGCTTGCCGTGACTCTCCTTGCTTTGGTGAGTCTCCTGGGCCGAACCGACACCGATATGCATCTTCATGTTTGGCGCTGTCAAGGCTTGGTTGGTGCTCCAGCCGGACACCGACCCCACACCACTCGTCATCCGACGTGGGACAGCTCGCCTTCGGCTCCTGGTCATCCAAGATGTCTCTGGGTCCTCACAGCTGAAGAGACAAGATCGCCGTCAACCATTCTGAAGCACCCGACATCGGTGGGCATTCGACTTCTGAGCCCCTGGTCACTCCTGAAGTGACCTAGACTCTGTCCCCTCTGCTTTCAGGTACCACACATCACAAATCCAGGCTTGGGTTCTTCCGGACACTCTTCACCTTCACAGCAGCCGTTCTTCTTCACGGCGCTTCATAGAAAACGATGGTGGTTTCCGACACCATTTGACACCTATGCACCCGGCTCCTCTGGGTTAGGTAAAGTGGGTGCTTCTGTATCCACGGGTGGGTTGGCTCTAGAACCTTCCAAGGGAATTCCTCAAAGTCCTGCTAGAAGTGTCCTTTTTCTTTAAAATTGCAACCGCGACTTTCCCTATTGAATTGCACGTAGTCCGCGGCTGTGTAGTCACACTGCACCCGTTCTCCGTGGGGTCCCTAACTATTTACCGTGGGTGGCTCTTTGGGGTCCTAGCAATTCTACACCTCTCAGACTAGGTCTGAGTCAGAGTCGTGGTTCTTATTCCACTTTCTTAGTATATGGTTTGGTCTCCCCCTGGAGCCCACTGTGTATTGTGCCAGTTACGTTTGATTCTTTGCAACTGTATTATTTGAATTGTGTTCAACTGTGTTCTATCCTCGTGTCGAGGGTACTAGAGAGTGTTATTAATAAATACATATTTTTATAACGACTGTGTGGTTCCCTTTTCAGTCCACCAACACTATAAGATTGTCTCTGGTAAAACAAGCTGCTTTACATTCCTTCAAGACTTAGCCTGAAGGCTGCTCGCCACAGCTACCACTAGGATAGCTTTCAGTAAAGGTTGTCTTTAACCTATCATCAATAAGGGTTGTTTGGACTGGTGCAAGGTGCCCACTTTAATTAGTGGACAGCATATACGAGGATAACTTCTCACAATGCCCCACTCTCCCCACCTTCACTACCCCATACCTCGGTAACCTCAGACCTTACATTGGTCATCTACACTACTGTTCTTCGTTTACAAGGGAGATTAAATTCCTCTATTTATTGTTATTATGGACTCTTGTCTACTCCTCATGTAACCTTTGTTTTCGCTACTGGTCTAATTCTGTCTAGCGATTTACATATATGTACCTTACTTATCTCCAAGAAGTGTCATCAACATACCCTCATGTCTACTGTGCACGCCCTTTACGTATTGTCACTGTGTCTTTATCTACACCTAATACAGCTCACTTCATGGATTCTATGCCAATTCTATCAAGCCCTCTAATGCCTTCAGCTCAAGTCAGGATGTGACCTTACAGCTAGAGCGGTCGACCTCGAAGTTGGGGAACCGGGTTCGAGTCTCGGCAACAACGCTCAACATCCTGTGATTCTGGGCAAATTACTTAATCTCCCGGTGCCTAAAACAAATGAATGAGTCCATCCGTAATGAAACTGGTGCTCATGTAAAGCGCTCTGACACCTGATATCTTCGGGTCGAGATCGAGCTATATTAAAAAAAGTCTACAAAATAATTTTTACAAACTTGACGCAAACACTCCACGGAACCACGCCGTCGACGTGTCCCACTCCCGGGGAAGTCAGAGTCCGCCACGAGCCTTGCATCTCAACCCCACTGCACCAAGCGCTCTTCAGGCTGCCCGGGGTCCACGGGAAGTAGACCCACTAAAAGTGCGGCCTATTTAGTGCCACGAGAGGCACAGGAGGCAGCCTCCCAGTGTTTGGGATCCTCTGTAGTGAAGGTAGCTGCATACATTGCTATGTTAACATAAGCGCGTTCGCTTTTAGAAAGCCATCTTGCCACTTATGCTGCTTTTGCACGCGACACTGCAGATGCATGTTATTATTTGAGAACTGCTTGCTCGCCTTTGCTTCCCATGTGAACTGTCTGTTGTTCACCTCCCTAGACGTGCGCTGCGACCTTGGTCTGAACATTGTGTGCAAAACACTTTGAGGAGCCAGACAAAGTATGTTTTTGAATCCAGGTTGATCGGCCCACTCTCTAGCCATAATATGCACACAGCTGCAAATACCTGAATGTCGAGAGCCTTTAATATTACAGTTTGCATGCGTTTGAAACACATTCTGAAGAAGAACATTTCCAGGCGCAGAGCAAAGCTGATCCTGTGATGTGATCCACATAAAGCTGATCGTTACGGTATGGGGTTCCCCATTCAAGCCTAGAGACATTCTACTAGTCTAATAATACTAGTTTACTAGCGAAAGGAAGGTGGCTGTATTCCACTGTCATTTATACTATGATTTCTCCTTTCATTTTCTATGGTATTGTAACAATGCTGATGGTTTTAATTATAATCATTTGTCTGCTTATGTTAGCCAAAGTACTGCATCTTAGGACACGTAGTTTATAAAATAAACCTTGTAAACTTTACCGTGTCTCTGATTACTTTGTTGTGGATTGATATATGTATAATAGCGAACAGGTATTTCTGATTCCCACCATTTCTGAGAATACTCTAAGTCGCTTGTTCTGGGTTGTCTATACATTGGGACCTCCGAGATAATACGGATAATGAATGGGACACTGATGATGGTCGGATAGGGGTTCTGGGTACTGAGGTGAGTTTTTGGTACACCACAATTCACTGAGGTCCTGGTTTCCTGCGCATAGTTCTGTGCATGAGCAGAATCCCTGCAACACCTCAGGGGTCCAGGTGTGGCGCGTCACTTCCGGGGAGAGGGGGGGGCGGGGGATGAGGTACATATACCTCTCCGCGCCCTCTGGGCGCCCTCTTTGCCCACTACCCTGACGCCGTTTGGACGTGCCCCTTGGGAGCTGCCAGCAATTTTTGCACGGTGAGTGCATTTGTTCGGGTCCCCCCTCGCCCGGTTTCCCCAGCAGGATTGCACATAGGGCAGGGCGGCCCGGGCATAGCTGCGAGCCGCCTTAAGGGGGGGCGGGTCTGGTCAGTTCCCTCGGGTTGTACACAGGGTCTCCCCCGGGGCCCTTCCCCCCCCCCCAACTGCCCCCAGCTGATTCAGGGGGTCGGAATATGGCGGTGCCTGCTGTTGATCAGCGATCCTGCGCTCCCACTTAGGGGTAGTGTGTCAATTACCTCTCCCCACCCCGTGCGGGGGGGCAGTCGGGGCCTACTGGGCCCTGTCCGTGCGGTCTGGCCTACACAGCAGGCTACAGGGATGAGATAAGTCCGGTTGCGATTGTGAGAAGAAGGGGGTCACGCAACTCTGCCGGGCTTCCGCCTTGCTACCACCCCAGGACCGTTGCGGCATGTGGGGAGTTGCTTCTCTCCAGGGTCGCTGGTGGCGTCGGACGAGGCCGAGGTGCACACCCTTCGCTGAATGCTGCCAAGGCGGGGAGAAGACACCGAACGGGTTTAGGGCCTGTCCTGTGTGGGGTATGTAGGTTCGGGGGGTGATTCGGGTCTGGAGGCGTGGGAACAGGCCCTGGGTCGCGGTCTCCCAGGCGCGTTGCGGCCTCCTCGCCTTAAGTGCCTGACTCCCCAGGCTGGTTCACGCACCCGCTGCTGTGGACATCCAAGTACTGTACTGGGCCCTAAGTACTCACGTTGCCCCTTCTGCGGGGGACTGATCGAAGCCTCGCCCCTCAACCTCGGAAGTTTTCGAGGGCTCCTGCTGTGGCCCTCCCCTCCTCCCACGCATGCGGGCACGAAGGGCATATTGTCGGCCCCGGGACGGAGGCAGGGGCCTTAAATGTTAAGGGAGCGAGTGCATCAGGGCGCTTGCCCACCTTCCCAGGCTGGGACGGGGGTCCGGAGCTGGCGGGTCAGGTTCAGACACAGGCCACAAGTGCCGGTTGGGAAGACGGCCGCGAGGTTAGACAAGCATGCACAGAACTTATTTGTTGGGATTGGGCATGGCGTCGAGAGTAGCAATCCAGGGCAGTCGATGACTTGCATTATATGCTACGTAACGGGCCCCTTAGGAAGCAGGCGGTGTTGCAGTGATTCACATACTCTGACTTGCTTCTGAAGTTCATATTCCTTGGAGAGCATGTGCCCTAGTGGGCAGAGCTGCTGACTCAAGAGCTGGGCATCCCAGTTCGAGTCCCTGCAGCGCCACGCACAATCACGTACTGCTACTGTCCGATACCCAATCCCGGGGGCTGCCTGAGTGCTGGTAATCTGGGGGCAGACTGCGCTCCCCGGCCTGCGAAGGCTCCAGTTTAAGCCAAGGCCATTTGTGTGGAACGGTGGGCTGCGGCGGTGCTGGGAATGTTGGGAGCTATGGGAGGCAGGATGGGCCTGGGCGCAGCACCACAGTGATGTTATTAGACTTCGAGGGCATTGACTCGCCCAACCCCTGCCGTCCGGTGTGCATTACTGGCCATCTTTGCAAAGGCACACGGCGGGGACATTGCCTACGGTACCTCCGCCCTGGACAGTCAAGTTTCTTTTGTGGCAGGATGCTGGTGCTGCAGCTCAGCATACTGCGCGCCCCTCTAGGAAGTGCATCCAGCTAGGCCTGGAGCCTTGAGCGTGGCGCTTCTGGGGGCAGCGTGGGTGCAACATTAGTAAGGAGGCAAGGGGATGGCCATCATCAGTTCTGGCTCAATTAACAGGCGCGGGGGGTCTGTGCTAATGCTTGCTGGTTTTCCCTTCCACACTTATTGGTGACTGGATAGACGATGACGCCCAGACACCGAGCCTCTGGGGCTCGCCTTGGCACTTTGTCCATCACCTTTGTTCCTGCGTGTGGGGCATTGGTTCAATCCTTGTGCCTCTCACTTAGTGACAGGTCTCTAGAGTGACCCCCAACATTTGGCTGTATATCTGTGGCTGCCCCCTCCCTGCATTGCAATCCTTCCTGGCACTGCCAGTGTCACACAATTTGTCTCTTTTGTTTCAGTCTCATTCTCAGGGCTCAATTCTTAACCCTTTGACTTCTGTGGCCCCCGCTGAATCACTGCTGAAAACCGGGGACCCCAACCGAAGCTATTTCTTTGCTTTGAACCTCAAAACTATGCGCAAAATACAGAGAGAAATATACAAAAAACAATGCAAAATTATGAAATGTTTGACTTAATAAACACACCAAAAATATATTAAAAATCACATTTTAATGGGAAGGTTGGAACTTTTCAAAATATGTTTTTATTTCTAAAAGGCAAAGCTATATGTTAGACTAGCATACCACTTTGTTTCCTTACTCATGCTCTTTCTCAGTGCCCTCAGCTCAGGAGAGTACCATGGGGCCGAGCCCGCTCTCTTATCCCTGATGAGCATCTTTTTCTTTGGGAGAATGGCGTCTAGGGAGCTACTCAACCAGCTCTCCAGGCTGGCATCCGCATCCACCGGGTCAGACCCCCCTTGGGGGCATGTTGACTCCAAGTGGGCCGCCCATTTATCCATAGGGAGCCTCGACCAAGCTCTATCCGTCCTAAATGTCCTGGGTGTGGGGAGATCCCAAACCGCAGGAGCCCAGCTGACTAAGACCAAAAAATGGTCTGTCCACGGTAGGGCAAGGGGAGGTAGGGCGGTTAGTTGCTCCATATTTGAGATAATTGGGTCAAGCAGATGACCCTTTTCATGGGTCGCACCTAAATTAATTCGTCTCATCTGCATAGCGCCCAGGTCACACTGCAGGTCAGTAGCCGGCAGGTCCATTGAATCCTCAAAATGGAGGTTCAGGTCTCCTAAAACGACAAAATTCGTAGTAGAGGAAGCTAGGCAGGTAACAGATTCCATTAGTGAATCAATGAAACCGGCCACTGCCCCAGGGGGGCGATAGACAAGGAGACCTGAAATGGCGACCATGGGGGACAGCCGGAGGGAGAATTGACAGCTTTCGCAGTCCTTGACCCCGGCCTCCTGCGCTTTACAACTGAGCGTATCCCTGTACAGAATAGCCATACCCCCTCCCCGCCCTATGGGTCTGTCGAGATGGAAAATCACAAATCCCGGCGGGAGGGCTCGGACCATATCTGGGCCGGATGTGGACGTGATCCATGTCTCCGTTAAAAATAAGACATCAAGATCATAGTCCAGGATTAATGAGTTAATTTCTGTGGAGTGACAGGGAAGTGACCTACAGTTCAACAGACCAAATTCTAACTTTTTTCTAGCCTTATGGGCCCCAGGCCCTGGGCTACACACCTTACAACTTACAAAAGGTTCACAATGAACCCACATGTATCCGATTTAGGGGGTCGCAATGACAGGAGATCAATCGTGGCATACCTGATGAAACTACCCTGCAAAGATGGAACAACGGGCATAATGGCAGGCCCTAGGCCCGTCTGGGTCCGGACGGGCATAGACGGGCTTTCCTCTGGCGCCCCGCTGCGCGCATTCGCTGCGCGCCTGCATTCTAGGAAGAGTAAATAGGAAGTGGCAGGGGATACGAGCCAAGGACTAGACCGCAAAGCACCCAATCGTGGTGTCCGCGTGTCTAGCCCTCACAAGATGGCGGGCGGAAGTATTCCGGCGAGAATAGCCCAGCTAGCCTGTAAATTTGAGGGTTAGCAGGTAAGCAATCAAAAAGTATAATCACGAGTGGTGGGTTAATAAATTAGCACTCTAATCACCCAGATTAATTAAAATGTACACGAGCATACAAAACAATTTTAAAACTATCTAAAAAGCGGAGCTAGCCTCCAGCAGCCTAGGTAAAGTGCAGTGTGTCAATAGCAGCAGCAGTGTGTCAGTAAATAGATCTATTTATCTGTAAAAATAAGTAAAAACAGAAAACAGGGAGGCTTACTCATGCTGCATGTTGTCCTTTTGTTGACGCATACCAGTGCTTCACTTGAGACCACCCATACCAGCAGGATTCTGCTTGCTGTCCTTGTGCTGCTCCCACTAATCAGGCTAAGGAGACAACTTACACTTTAGCCTCCCATTTCATGTTCCCTCACATTTGCACAGAGTTGTATGGTTTTCAATTTGACAATGTTTCTAATATTATTTCATTTCTCACCTGTCAAGGCTCCCATAAATTGTTGTTTAAGGCCCCAGATTAAGACCCATAGCTCCATGCCTTTGTGTTAAAGGAATAGACTGTGCGTCTGTGTTTATATCACATCGCTTGTGTTGATTTGCTGTCTTGTTTTTCAGCCTGCATCGCCAGCACTGTGTCTTTGTTTGCTGATCCTTGCGCTCTTGTCGCGGTCTATTCCATATCTATGGTGCTGATGCACAGAGTGTCTCTTAATGTTGCTAGTTTAGCTGTGCCACTGCCCTTGTAGCTGTATGTCTATGTTCCACCGACCCATTTCTGTGCCTCTGTTGCCGTTGGTGTTGTCCGTGTCCCTGACCCCCTGGTGCAGGCTTTGGCATTCTAAACATGTTCTCGAAAGTTGACCATGGGATGCTTCCCACCTCTCAATGCAGTTATTATGCTATGAGTCATTTCAATTTGAATTTGGAAGCTGTTTAATCCAACGTGTTTCATTTTCAGACTATCACATGAATATAGAGTGACCCCTTCACTCTAGATTATTATGGACTCTGTCTCCAGTCCTGAACTTCTCATCTATAAATCATTCATTTTAGGTATGTTAGTCTAATTAGCACAATGGATGCAAAGTAAGACGACAACACCCAGATTCAATTAGGCAGTCACGCAAAATCCAGGACTGGAAAGTGTCCCTAGTGACATAGTGGCGGGTGGCCGTTCTACAGGGATAATCTGGTGCGGCGCCCCTGGCTCAGAGTGCGGCGCCCCCTGGCTCAGAGTGCGGCGCCCCCTGGCTCAGAGTGCGGCGCCCCCTGGCTCAGAGTGCGGCGCCCCCTGGCTCAGAGTGCGGCGCCCCCTGGCTGGCTCAGAGTGCGGCGCCCCCTGGCTGGCTCAGAGTGCGGCGCCCCCTGGCTGGCTCAGAGTGCGGCGCCCCCTGGCTGGCTCAGAGTGCGGCGCCCCCTGGCTGGCTCAGAGTGCGGCGCCCCCTGGCTCAGTTATAAGAATAGATGGTAGCAACTGGGAGCCAGAGAGAGGAAGCATTCGCATACCTTGGAAGAGATCAAACGACTGTGCCTGTGAAGTTCTGCAACATTCAAAGCCTGCGGACATTGAACTTCAAGGCACATGCTAATCAAGCATTCTTACCGTCTAATGTGGATCCAGCGTCCCTCCTTGAAATGGTCACTCTGTCTTAAGACAGTCATTTGTGTAACTTATGTTAATGCGTTCAGTGCTGATTAGAAGTCTGAAAAGTATGATTCGCCCACGGGCTCCAACAAAAGAAATAACCCCTAAGCTCTTCACTTTATTAGGTGTAGTTTGACAGCGCGGCTGTCACTAAATCTTGTGTAATCAACACAAAACAAGCTTCAGAGTACTCTTGAGAGATCGACCTTGCCTCCACCTGCTTTTCGATAAGGGAGTACAGCATCGAGTTAGGCAAATGTGTGGTTTCACTGAAAAAGAGCTCTTGTGTTGCCCTTTCTTGGACATGTAGGGGGTCTCTGAAACAATTGCGTACTGCTAACTCCTCGTCGCTGTTGTGACCATATGGGAATTTTGTACTGAGTTCAATAATGGAATGGAATTCAAGGAGTTGCAGTTGTTTCTCATGATCCCCCCCCCCCCATCTCAACTTTTTTACAACTCGGTCTAGTATTTTTTTGTAAACTGTTTTTATTATTTTCACAAACCAAAAGGCAAACATTACATCTTAATGAATTCTCAATGTACCCCATCACTTATGCTTGCCGGCTCAGTTGCCTCGGGTACCTTCCCATTGCAACAACACCTTTATACTTGTTCATACTATTAAAGCTATTCCCATCTGTACCGTATCCTTATATTATAACCGTGTTCCATGCTAGTCTGGTCCTGTTAACAAATACTGAGTAAAATTGCTATGAGACCATTGTACTATAACAAACAACATGCCATTGCCCCCCCCCCCCCCCCCATCCCACCTCGTTCCACCGGCGTGCGCTGTCTCCTAGGAGCTGAAAAACGAAGAGATAACTCTTTCTGGAATCTGTATCACTGTAGTTGCGGGACAAAACAATCTCACCTTCATTTGTGTCATTTTCACTGGTGCATTACAGGGTTATGTCTAGGGATTTCAGGTTGTTCCAGAGGTTTGCGTTACTTCAGTCTGCACTTCTAGGATTAAACTAGTATCAGAGTCTACCTCGGGTACTTGCAGTGCCGCTACTATGGCCTCCCATGCCCTAGCTGTCTCCAATGCCTTATCATTATTAGACCGCTTAGCATGTTGTAGCCGGGCTATACTTTCACTCGTTGCCCACTTAATCAATTCTGCTTTCCAACGCTCAAAGTTAGGTCCCTGCCTCGACTTCCAATGTGCTGTAATATCCCTCTTGGGTAACAACAAACCTAGGTCCAAGAACTTACTTGTTAACTTCATTCTAGTTGTATGGGGAAACCAATGCAATAAGCAAGTGCCTACTTCACATTCCACTTGTCGGTCGGTTACTCCGCAAAGCAGGCCAACCACCTCTTCCCAGTACGTTCCCAGTTGCGGACATTCCCATAACATGTGGTGTAACTCCGCCCCTACCAGATTGCAAGGCGGGCATTGGGCCGAGTCTGTCTTGAAGTATTGATTAATCTTAGCAGGGGTTAAATACGCGCTGTGTAATATAAAAAAAATGGACCAACTGGAATCTAACATTCCTGGTACCCTTCCACGCCCTCCTAATCAACTGAGCCCATGTTTTCTCAGGTATCTCCGTACCTAGGCCCTCTTCCCACTTTCTCTGTAGTTCTCGCAGCGGTTCCATTCCCTCGTTCACCATGCACCAATACAGACACGTAATGGCCTTAAAGGTCCCCGCCGCCATCACTACATACTGGCATGCCATGGTCGTTTGCGGTTCCATCAAACCTTCTCTCCAGTAACGTTGGATTGCCGCCACCAGGGCAGTGTGCAGCAAATAGTCCCCCTGAGGGAGGCCATATCTGTCCTGAAGTGCCTGATATGGTAACAGGGCCCCATCTTCTAATAAATCTCCCAATACTTGTACATCCATCCTCTCCCACTCGGCCAACGCGTTCCAGTCCCCTCCATGCAGGAGGGCGGTACACATGCCCAAAGGTATCTCTGGGGCATAAGGGCAGGCAATGCCAGCCCTGCACTGGCTCCGATTCCAACACAGTCTCAGAGTCCGCTCCTCAATAGATAGTGTCCCGAGGTGCAGCCGCTGCTGAAGTACCACAAAAGAACAATACATGGCGTGGTATCCATTGGCCCTCAGGACCATCTGGACCCCTGAACTCCTGAGCCTCCGCCTGAGTTAGCCATTGCAGTTGGGCTGCCAAATAGTATAATTCGAAATCGGGCACAGCCAAGCCCCCATCAGCTCTCGGGTGCATCAATGTAGCCAATGCTACCCGTCGTCGACCAGAGCCCCACAAAAAATCCACTGATCATCATCCGGAGCGGTCTGAAAATTGATCCCGGGACCCAAATCATCAACGTCCGAAAATAGTACAGCAATCGAGGGAGCGCCACCATCTTCAGTAGTGCCACCCGCCCAGCTAGCGAAAGTGGCAGATTACCCCAAAACGCTAGACTGCCCGAAGTCCCCGCACAGCTCTGCCTATATTACCCTCCAACAAATCATCAGATGTATGATAAATATTAGTTCCAAGATAAGGCAGACATCGAGGCTCCCACCTAATACCTGCCACCTGACCCACCTCCGATGGATTCACCGCACACAAACAAGTCTTCGTCCAGCTCACCCCGAGACCCTACCAAATGCGCAGAGCAATGTTGTTGCTCCGTCCAATGCATCTGCCGTATTGGCCAAAAACATAAGTAAATCGTCCGCATATAATGATATATTTTGCATATCCCCTCGCAAATCTCAACCAAGGTAGTGTTGTCCCAATCTGGCATGTGCCGCCAAGGGCTCAATGGCCAATGCGAACAGTAACGGAGAAAGTGGGCATCCCTGTCACGTTCCCCATCCCACTAAGCAGGAGGAAGAGACCATCATCCCCGTCTGTACCCGAGCCGTTGCCGATCTATAAAGAATCTCTGTCCACCCCACGTATGCCTCCCCAAAACCAAAGGTGCGCATAATTTGGAACAGGTAGGGCCATTCCAGGCTGTCAAATGCCTTTTCAATATCTATCGAAAGGAGTGCCACGGCAGGGGTCATGCCGTGACCTACCCCCAGTATGCGGAGTAAACGTCTCACATTAGTGGATGTATTTCGAGTAGGGATGAATCCGGCCTGATCACAGTGGAACAGCTGCACCATGTGCGGGAGAAGCCGAGTTGTGAGGATCCTGCTCAATATTTTATAATCAATAGTCAACATGGATAATGGTCTGTAGGCCGACCTACCCATTGGGTCCTTCCCTGACTTCAATAGAGGGATAATAACTGCCTCTCTAGTGGAGGCTGGCAGCCTACCCATCTTCTGTGCTTCCCTAAAAACAGCCAACAGCTTAGGGGGCCAATAAATCAATATATTGAGCATAAAACTCGATAGGCAGCCCATCCGCACCCGGCGTTTTATTACGTGCCATGTGTTTAACCGCCGATCTTATTTCCCCCAAGGAGATCTCCTGTCCTAACACATCTGCCTGCTCCTCTTCTATTCGTGGCAACTCTATATCTTCCAAGAAATCCCCCATACCCTCTCCAGAGACCTGCAATTTGCTCCGGTATAAATCCGTATAGTACTCCATGAACAACCCGTTTATCCCTTGCTGGGTATACACAGATGTTCCCGTCGCTGTGGCCAACTCCAATATGGGTGTGCCCCTAGGGGCCGGGTTGGCCAACCATGCCAGCAGCGTACTCGCTTTATCCCATTCCGCATGTGCCCTCGCCAGGTATGATCTATGATCAAAGCCGCGCAACCACTCTATTTGCGCTGCCAGTGCCTCTCTAGCGTCGGAGGCTTCGCCTTGCACTCCAGGGTTCTCAGGGCGGCCCCTCTCTGCCCTTCACAAATGTTTCTCCACCATCTCTAGATCCTGTAATAATGTCTTCCGCTCTCCCACCATTTTAGTAATGCACAATCCCCGCGCCACTACATTAAAAGCATCCCACTCCATTGCCAACGTCGACGCAGTACCCTCATTCTCGAGGAAGTAGTGAGTGATGCCCATCTCAACCTCGGCATGGAAGACCGGATCTTCCAGTGCCTCTGGCCTCAGCCACCAGATCGGGATCACAGGTCTCTCCTGGACCCAGTGTATTTTCAGCAATAACGGGTTATGATCTGAATGTGTTCTCGCAAGACATTCACTGTGCCCCTCTTTTACATGAATGTCTGGGGTGCACAATATCGCGTCAAGCCGTACATGCAGGTCATGTAATGCCGAGAAGATAGAATAGTCGCCGTCCCCTGGGTACTGCGCACGCCACGTGTCTACCAGTCCCCATCTATCCTGCCAATCCCGTCTGACTTTAGAAAGTCTATGTATGGGTGCTTCTGGCAAAGGGGGATGGGACCTGTTCATATTGGTGTCTGCTATAGAGTTAAAGTCACCACCCATCATTACCGAACCGATCAAATAGGGCGCCAACCTCACAGACAAGTGAGCAAAGAATGCTGCCTGGTCCACATTGGGGGCATATACACTGCACAACGTGACTTCCACCCCATTCAGACGTCCAACCACCACCACAAACCTCCCATCTGGATCCACTAACTGCTGTGTCCTCTACTAATCCATATTAGCGTCCCTCTAGCAAAAGCTGAGTATGTTGTATAATAAAGCTGCCCGCTCCACCTACACTGCAACGCCAACCCTTCTGTGCAGTTAATGTGGGTTTCCTGGAGGAAAGCTATTTGTGCTCCCCTATGCACCAAAAAAGCATGTACCTTATGGCGCCTCATCGTATGTATCTCCCGTACATTCCAAGTAATGCATTTCAAGTCCGATACCGTCCCCATGTTGTGTTCCAAGCTGCATAAATGTCTGTTAGCTCCTTGTAGACACACCGGTGGCCCTTACATCCCTGAACAAACTCCCACCTCAAAAAACCCCAACCTCCTCCCCTCCCCCCCTCAGAACAAGTCCTAAGATTCTAGCACCCATCCAAACTAACAAATTAATGGCCCCTCTGGTAGCTGCCAGGGAACCACCCGACAAACAAAAATGTGGGAGGCAACCAAGAGCTGAGAGGGTCTTGTCCACAATACGTCCAGTATCCAGTGCCACACCCCATTAGAAAAGAACCCCTAGCCTCTAAAGAGGTGGTCCGGTTTGAGGGAGCCACACTTTCCAAAAGCCCTCTAGTCCTTGTCATCACTACTGACCTCCACACCCATGGGTCATGAGAGGACCAACCATGTACTGTTCCTCCCAAGAGATCTCTCTGAAAAGTCTTACAACTTTACGCATCGACTAGCCCATCCGCTGTCCCATGTGGCAATTGAACACTTCCCGTGTCCGTGTCATCTGAGTCAGACCCCGACAAGACCTTTTCTGATTCCGTCGCCATCATCGATGCTGCTCCTCTGTCCTGCGATATTTCTCTGACCGCCTGCAACACCACTGATCTTTCCCTCTCTGTTTGAGTCACCGTGGGCCTCTGCGCACCCTGATGGCATCGGCCATCATGCCGCGACCTGCGTGAACGCGGTGCCTCTGCCAGCGACTCTGTGCCGCACCCTGCAGTGCCTGATCCTGCTCTATAAGGCTCCAACCATGTCCAAGCTTCCTGAGGATTATCATGCAAAAATGCTTTACCGTCCATGGTCACCCTTAGGCATGCAGGGAACATCAGAGAGTACTGAATGCCTTCATCACGGAGTGCTTTCTTGACCTCCATAAACGAAGCCCGTCGGCGTTGCACGTCGTATGTATAATCCGGGAGCAGTGTCAAGTTATTATCTACCCTGTAGGGGCCCGAGGAGCAAGCCCTGTTCAGTAACAGGTCCTGTCCTTGTAGTGGAGCAGTCGCGCCACCACTGGTCTGGGCGGTTGACCGGGCGCTGACGGGTGAGCCGGTACTCTGTGTGCTCTTTCCAAAGTGTAGAATGGTGACAGACCCTCGGGGGCAACTTCAGTCCGCAACCAATTTTCCAGATATTCTAACATATTAGCCCCTTCCACTCCTTCCGGCAGCCCCTTCACCCTCACATTATTCCTTCTGTTCCACCCGACAGCATCCTCGGCTCTCCCCTCCAGAACCTGTAACCGGTGATCGACGCCCCCCATCCGTGCCTCCAGCGCTTTTTGGGCAGGTTCCAGGACCTCCAATGTGGTTTCGGTCTGCTTCACATGGTCAGTCAGCTTTGCGTGGTCCGCTCTAAGGAGGTCCAACCCCTGTGCCACATGAGCTATGTCCTGCTGGAGGGCGTCCCTAGTGTTAGTGATGGCTTTGAGTATTTGATCGATCTGCTGCTGCATCATCCCTTCGGATTGCGGCTCCACACCGCCTTGCTTCCGTTGTTCCGCTGCCTGCCTCCTCCCCTAGCTCCTGGGGTGCTCCCCCCCCCTGCTTCCCTCATGGTTTCACCATTGGTCACGGCGCTGCAGGTCTCCGACTGCTGCTCAGTCCTCTGAGGTTCCCGTCACTGCATAGGCACCTGTCAACACCTGCTGTAATAGTGGTCCCCACTCTCCAGCGACTTCCTGACCGGTCCCCCGCTCTCTTGTCTGTCCAGTAGCCCCCCTCCACAATTTCAGCTTCCCAAGCAGAAAAAAATGCTTCCCCCCCAGCCTTCCACTCCTCATCTCCAGACACTCAGAGTAGGAAGGTCTCCGCTCAGCAGGCACTAGTCCTGTACCAGGTCTCCGTTCTGCAGCACCGGTCGGTTCCAGGCTTGCAAGCTCCAATTAATACTTCTATCAACTGTCTACAGAGCGCTCGCCATTAGCACTTTAACGCTGTCAGCAGCCCCAGAGAACCGCCCCAGCCACCTTCAAGAATCCTCATCAACGTGCCCCCAGCAGCGATAGCCAGGGCCCCTAACGCTGTGGAAACAGCAGCCAGGATCCTCCACAGCGCTCCTAGCAAAGATGATGCCCTGAACTTCCTAGGGGAGAGGCGCCAGTCCCCTCTTCACCTCGCCATCCCTGGCCGCGTCACCGCCCACATGTCTCCTCACCAACCTTCTCATGTTCTGGGGGCTCCTCTACGGCTGGGTCAGTCCTCACAACCGGTTTGCCACTGCCGTCGGGGCCCAGCCGGTCCCCCTGGGGCACTCACTGTCAGCTGGTACCGCAACTGCTGCACTCCCACATCCGTGTTTCATTGCCTTTAATGCCACCAGGGGAGCCCTCTTCCTTGTTCCCAGTCACGGACCTGCCACTCACACATGCCCTGCATAAAGCACAGATGTGTATCTCGGGTCCTTTGCAACGCTCCCAGCCAGGGCGACCCCCTGCTCTCCTAGGGGGAGACACTCCAGTACTCTCTTCACTTCGCCATTTCTCACATCTCTGCACACATGACCACCCGCTGTCCTTCTCATGCACAAGGGGCTCCTCCCCCACGAGGCCAGTCCTCACGGCCACTGCAGTACTACTGTCAGGCCCCTACCGCATCCCCCAGGCACCCTCCGCCAGCTGGAGCCGTCGGTACTGCACTCGCTCCACTGTCTTCAGTGCTGCCAAGGTGCCTTCAGATGTGCTCCCACTCGCGGGTGGGCCACTCACCGGAGTTCCCAAGATAGCGATCCCGCTCGCGGGTCTCTTCCCTCAGCCGAAAGCACCGCTTTAGAGGAGATGTGTGATCCCCCTCGCGCCTCTGGAAATTGGATCCGTAATCGGCCAATCAGTCACTCCCAGCGGCGGAGCACTGCACTGCCGTGCACCCCCAGCACCAGGCAGGAGACGCCAGTCCCACAGCACCGTGGGTCCCGCACCAGCCATCCCTCAGAAGATCACACCAGGGCCAGTGCCGCGGAGTTCCCACCTCCCGTGGCCAAGACTCTTCAAGCGCTGCGGCCGCCGTGCAAAGCCGTCTTCCAGCCTCTTCGATTGGCCATCAGCAGCGCCATCTTGATTCACTCCAACAGGTCTTGTTTCCCCGATTGAACACCCGGTCAGCAATGGAGGTCCAATCACGGCAAATATCTCTGTAGGCAGCTTTCGACTCCGGTGGGAGCTATGTACGGTCTGTTGTCCTCTACCGGCTCCCAAGTCATGATAATCGATGGGGCGGCGCGGAGCTCCCAACTCACGCGTCCGTCCTCATCAGCTTCTTGACCACGCCCCCTTTACAACTCGGTCTATGCCAGTATATTTCAAAAGGGTATTTTCCCCATTGTGCTTCAGATGAAAATGTCTGGCCACGAGGTAGCTCAAGTCGTTGTGCTAGAATGAATTGAATGGACCGGGTTACAAAGGTGTCGAAATGCAGCCAGTATTATGTCTTCTATGTCTATGCCTGGTACCTATAATTGTGCAAATTAGGCATTCCATTAAATCCACTCTTTGGGGAAAGTCAAAAAGTTTAAAGGAAAGAAGTAAATAAAATATAGATATTGTTTCAAAATGAAATTTGAAATTACAACTTCTTTGTTCATGAACTTTACCCTTTATGTCTGCACAATGGGAGCTTGTTTGCCAACTTGACAAAGCCTACGGCACTAGCCGAAATACATAGTCTTTGAATAAACAAACGGGATTCTAATGAGTTGGTGTGCCGCTGTGTTCTATTCCCGCTGGAAGGGACGTTTCACTTCAAGGGTATTGTAGACTGGTCCAAGCTGTCGCTGGCACCGGCACTGCCAGGCGGCCAGCTGCAATCTTGTGGCACACTCTCTCACACACTCTCTCACACACACACTCGCTCGCCATTTTATAGTTGGGTCAGAGTAAGTTTCCATATAAAGCGTACTTTTTATTTTTTTATTTATTTTTTATTTGTTTTAATAGTGCAGTTTGAGTCTGCACAATACAAAAAAAACTATCATCCACCTCACACATCAGGGCCACAAAACATCAATTTCCCATGTTAATTCAAATGATAACATCTGGATATATGGTTTGTTTTAATATTAGCAAGGTATCGATGGACCATTCAAATAACCTGAAGATAATTCCTGAATATCCACCAGATTGTTCCAGCTGTGACGCTGGTGGCGCGGGCATTGGGCCCATATTATATTCCACTCTCCTAGATTAAATCTCCTCTGGAATACAGTTTTTGAATACTGTGTGAACAAATTGAATATTAAATTACTGCAAGATCCCAGCATGGTTTTACTTGTATATTTATCCTCATTGGGATTATCAGGTGAGTTTTGTAAATTAATACCTGTTTCTATGCTCATTGCTGGATCATTAATATTACAAAATGATTAACTAAATTCAAACTCTTTTGGAATGCCTGGTCAAAATGTATACAGTAAAACAGTGAACACTGTATGTGGCCCAAGTGGGAGCCATGCAAATCATTTTCAAGCTGTAAAAAATGTTGCTTAGACTATTGTATTAAAATCCAGAAGATAAATTGAAAAATAGATTATCTTTAATTGATAATCAAAACACATCATTACAATGAACAGATTAATTAAATCATCAAAAAGAACCCCACAATCAATAACACCCAAATAGTCCATTCATTAAAAACCAGGCCTAGTAGCAGCATGAGGGTCTTCAACAAACCGGAGAAAGTGTCTTTAGCATTCTTCTGCCAAGCCACTGTGGACAATAAAAATGTTTCGGTGGACATCCTCCAATTATCCGCCAATCTTCATCAGGACCAAAAGTAAATAAACATCTTAGATAATGCTTCTCATTAGGAATCGCTAGGGTCATGTGAAGTTCGAGACATCTAACGCAACAAGACCCAATGAAGGAAGGCTCTACGAGCAGCAAGGAAGCAATTCTAGAGGCAGGACTTTGAGCAACATAAGGAAGAAAATGCATGATGCTTAGATGCAGGCCACAAATAGAATCAAGGCTTGTAAATCTTATCTAATAAACAACTGCCCAGTCTGAACTGTAGTTCAGTAAATAGCAACCTACGGGAATGCGGTGGAAGAAGTGTGGCCGGGCAATGTACTTCAGACTCAACAGGCAGGACATTGGGACTCCAGGCCTTGATATATTGGCACCATCTGGTGTCTGTGTCCATCCTGCCTCTATTTACCTTTCTTGATAGAAAACGACCAGCAGAGGTCAGTAAAATACCAGAATCACTTTAGCATTCTCTAGATTCCAGCCCATAGAACTTGTCTTCCACGAGCATCCGTAGACAATAATAATTTTTTCAAATCTTGTATTTTCAGTGATATGACCACCGAAGGCCCTGATTTTATATTAAAAACAGAGCTTTTGAACTATGCCATTTCCCACTAAAAGGCAATATTTCTCTCCATGTGTTCCCATACCTGTTGTGTCACGCAGTTTGGTGCTTACTTTCCCTCTATGTTAAAGAACAGTAGATGTTTCAGCACCCAGGCTAATGTGCTGCATAGCTAAATAAATATAAGGTCCCAAAGGCGAGACCGATTGCATTGCAAATGCTTGTTTTTAACCCTGCTATCCAGGACCTTATTTCTAATCCGCTGCTAGCAGCGCGCCTAGCTCTGAGTACAGTCCAAGTGTATTATTAAACAGTAACATTCCCAATCTTACATAGATGGCTATGAACAATTTAAGAAAAAAAATATCACTGCTCAGACTGTCACTCCTTGGGAACTTGGGCTGAAATGGAAAAGTGGCCCCCAGAGCCCCCTAAGAGTGTGGCCCCGGGTATACCACGTGTTGAAGTTAGGGGCAGTGCCCCTGGATTTTAATACATTGGTGTGTTTACATAGGCCTTAGCTTAGAAATGAACAGCACCTATAGAAATACTGTGCAGTGAAAGTACAGCAAAAATAAAGAGCAAGGTACATTGGATTGTTTGATGTTAATCGTAAATGAAATGTTGAACAACATGGCTGTAATGTTGTGGTTGGTTTTGTCATTAAGCATCAGAGCAGCGTTCATTTGATAATCAAGCAACTTGCGTGACTGTGAGAGTGCTTAACACCGTCTGTTGTGAGAGACCTGAGAGTGATTGGCGACCCTACTCCAGCTCAGAGTACCCTACTCCCACTCGGAGCACATATTGGATGTACCCTACTCCCACTCGGAGCACATATTGGATGTACCCTACTCCCACTCGGAGCACATATTGGATGTACCCTACTCCCACTCGGAGCACATATTGGATGTACCCTACTCCCACTCGGAGCACATATTGGATGTACCCTACTCCCACTCGGAGCACATATTGGACGTACCCTACTCCCACTCGGAGTACATATTGGACGTACCCTACTCCCACTCGGAGCACATATTGGATGTACCCTACTCCCACTTGGAGCACATATTGGATGTACCCTACTCCCACTCGGAACACATATTGGATGTACCCTACTCCCACTCGGAGCACATATTGGTGTACGCTACTCTCACTCGGAGTACATATTGGATATACCCTACTCCCGCTTGGAGTACCTGTTTTTTTGGGGGGGAGTTTTAGACCTGAGACACCGGGTATCAGAGGACTTTACATCAGTACCAGTTTTGTTACAGAAGGACACATTCATTTCTTGGTAGGCACGGGGAGATTAAGTGATTTGCCCAGGATCACAGGAGCGTCATTGCCGAGACTCGAACCCGGTTCCCCAGCTTCGAGGTCGACCGCTCTATCCGTAACGGTACATCCTCTCCCCATACTGGGTGTACCCAACTCCCACTCGGAGCACATATTGGTTGCAACCTGCTCCCACTCTTAGTACATATTGGGTTTACCCTACTTGGAGCACATATTGGTTGCAACCTACTCCCACTCGGAGCACATATTGGTTGCAACCTACTCCCACTCGGAGCACATATTGGTTGCAACCTACTCCCACTCGGAGCACATATTGGGTGCAACCTGCTCCCTCTCGGAGCACATATTGGGTGCAACGTACTCCCACTCGGAGCACATATTGGGTGTACCTTCCTCCCACTCGGAGCACATATTGGGTGTACCCTCCTCCCACTCGGAGCACATATTGGGTGCACCCTCCTCCCACTCTGAGCACATATTGGGTGCACCCTACTCCCACTCGGAGCACATATTTTGATGTCAGCCTTTTTTAATGGCGTTCCTTCCACCCAAGATATATATTGCCTGAGTACTGTACATTGAACGTGGCAGTAGGTTGGCTGTGAGGACCAGGGGTGTGTTCTTGTCGGGGCTCGCATAAATTCTCTGCTGTTTGTCGTTGGACGGTTGTCAATCACCTGGCTGGTTGTGTACACACTCCATTGTTTTAATAATGGAGGCATCACATTATGACCTTTTTAGTTAAGTCATGTTTATTTTGAGTATGTTTACTTTAAGTAGGCCGCCCTCCCCACCCCCAGGGAAAACTTGTTTACTGAAAATTGTAAGTAAAATCATAGACTGTCCTGTTTATCTGTAATGAAGAATAAATACTAAATGTTATTGCTGGAACGAAAAAGTTAGACCAGGTTTCCTTTGATAAATACCCACCCCTTATTTAGAATGGAGAAATTCTTCAATCTGTTTTCCGCAAGTTGTGCTGATTGAGACTAGAGTTTTAAGGTTTTGATTAACGGAATGTTGATTAAACAGGAAATCTCACCAGAATTATGAGGAATGGTCATGGCGATGAAAGCCATATTTCATGAGTCCCATTGAAATGTTTAATGTTTTTAGGTCGAGTATGCGCTGCTCTAAGAGGCATGCAATATTGGAGTAAGTAATTGAAGCCCCGCCCATATTTGTCATTGGCTTGTGTCATTGTCCTTCATAAATATGGCTTCCGATTGGTTAATAGGCTTGTTAGTCCCTCCCTTGTCTTCATTTGCAACCGCCCATAGCGACTGGCCCTTTTACTTCGGTTGTTACATGTTTGCTTTAATTAGAGCCTGGGAGCACTATTGTCTTAATTGGTTTTCTTCTGCCTGATGTTGCAGGCAGGACACGCTTTCTCTCTCAATGCATTTTTCAGGTCGAGCTAGAAAGCGCAGCTGTCTCGACGAGACCTGCTGTAATCGGTCTGTGAACATAAAGTCCATCCCCTTTCTTGACATTGCTTTTCATTTGTCTATGTGAGCGTCCTTCAAAAATCCCTGCTTGCTAGTGGTCAGTCCTGCCTCTTTGTCCCTCCTTTCTCTCTTCTGCTCTTCCGACAGAGCAGGGACTTAGTACTGTCTCATTCCACTATCTTTATATGTTCTTGAGGGACTATTTTTTTGCTTGGATTCCTGCTCTGTTATTGTTTGTCTGTGTTCAACTTAAGCTTTAAATATAACTGTGTTAGTCCTATCCCCTCTCAATGCCTCAGTTACATTACTGCTGCCTCCCCTGCCGTGCTTCCCGCTCTGTTGCTTGAATTTTATTTAGGTTTATTTAATTTGTGGCACTTTTAGAAGTTCGCCATCAGTTGGGCTCTGTTTTGGTAGGATAGCTTGGTCGGGGCTTCCTTCTAAGGTGGGATTTGGCTTGTTATAAAAAAAAAATAATTCCTGCCTGGCTCTGCTCACTTCTCATTCGTCTGTGCACTTAATATTCCTGTGCTCTCCACCCCCCCAACCCCTCCCACGATAGTGCTTGTGTGGGCCCCCACCATCCCCTCCGATATCGATCAAGGCTTTTTAGTTGTTTTTTTAGTGCACTTTAAGACGTAGAACATTTCCAGACTCATTCACAGGATGTTGAACTGACTGCCGAGGCTCAAACACGAATCCCCAGCTCCGAAGTCTGCAACCCTGACTGCTGAGCCACGTCCTCTCGCTCTGGGGATCCCTGCTGGAGTCTCTTTGTTCGCCTCAAGCCACGCATTAGCAGCAGCTCGCTCTCTGGCTTTTTGTTTCATTCCGTACTGCTTTGCAAAAGCACCAGCTACGTTACACATTTCAGTTTCATATTTTTGGTACACACGGGAGATTACTTGGCAGCTCAGGACATTCCTTGTCTTTAACAGAGCTGCCGATTAATCTCCTCATGTCTACAAAAAATATGAATGTCATTGGGTAATGTTACTGGTGCTCGCTGCTTAGAGGAAATGCTCTTATTCTTTGCCAGGCTCTATTTTTATCAGAGGGTGATTTCAGCAGCAAGATGGTCATTTTTTTGTATTAACCTAATTGTAGCAGGGAGACTTATAGTGTGCACTCTGTCAACATGTGGACAGGCTACTCTCTGTGTTGCTTCTCATTTAAATGTTATGTTTGGCTTGGTGTACGTGTGGGAAACATGGCACGCATCTGACGCTTAGGGCAGTATTTTATTAAAAATCAAGTATTATAAGAACTGGGGTGGGGATATCTTGTTGGAGGTTGAGCGTCTGCTGTGGCGCATTCCTGCAGCATCACTCAGATCTGTGTTTACGCGGAGCTTCCAGTAATGGGTTGTCTGTCTGTCTCATGTTGCGCTGCTGGTACCCTCACCTCGCATTCATATGTGGGTCAGAGGGGCATCTGTTCGTTGTCATGAGACTCGGGCGTCCATGGCAGGAATTTCAAGGCACGTCACTCATTCTTCCAGACTGAGATGCTGCTTGTTGACATCCTTCTCCAGCATTTCACTCCCTCGAGGGCCTTCACTGACCTTCCACATGACACATTCTAAACATGCGCAGAAATGCAAACCTGCACTGGGTCATTTTCGGATTCCTCTTCTTTGCATAAACCAGTATATTTCAAAATCTAAGTATTTTTAGTGTGTGTGTGTTTTATTTTTTCACATACACTGGTAGCTCCTCCCAGTGGTAGTAAACACTGACAAAACAAGACACACACCACTGTGAGGACTGACTTTTTAGGTCTAGCTTGGGCAGTGCATGTGCTGGTCTGTGAGGCATGCTGTATTCGAGAATAGATGCGAAACCCTGCCCATTGTCTACCCATATTTGTCATTGGCTTGTGTCAATGTTCTTCGTACATGCTGACTTCTGATTTGTTAACAGGCTTGTTTGTCTCTCCTTAGTACCGCCTTGTCTTCGTTTGTAACCTCCCATGTGGACTTACCCTTTTACTTCTGTTGTTACATGGTATGTCTTATTTAGTCTGTAAACACTACTTTATTTAGTTGCTCATACTACAGGCACGACATGCTTTCCTGCAACATTCACTGCACCATGCGCTCTTTCACTTTCCAAGCAGCCCGGGATAATCGCGGCCGCTTCTTTGAAATTAAATAGGTCTCGCATTTACAAGAATTTGAGCTATTGGCATTTTAAATGACAGTGCCTTTTATCTATGTGTTAATTATCAAAACAGATAAATAAAAGGCACTGTCATTTACAATGCTAATAGCTTAAACTCTCGCAAATGTGTTACCTTATGCATAGGGTTGTACAACGGTCCAATTCTGCTAAATATATTGCCTGCATTTTTTTACCGCGATTATACATTTTCATTGCATTCCAATACCCGCATTGTTTTTATATTTAGACCGCCCACTCCCCTAACTTACCTTAAATTTGTGGTATTGGTATGCGTTGTAAATGTATAATCGTGGTAAAAAATGTGTGCTAAAAAAGTGCGAGGCAAATGCATGAGATTTATTTACCTCATTGTAAAGGCGTTTTCCCATTGCATTGCAAATGCTTATTTAATTGGAGCAGCACCGCCGCTTCAGCTGGGATAACGGCAGACTTGTGCAAACCCAGTGAGTGCTACGCGTGTGGCTTCAAGGAGGAGCGTGAGTAAACATTGAATGAGTCTCGGCCAGAGAGTTAAAGAAGGGAAGGAACCTTGTGAGTAAACATTGAATGAGTCTCTGCCAGAGAGCTACAGCAGGGAAAGAACCTTGTGAGTAAACATTGAATGAGTCTCTGCCAGAGAGCTACAGCAGGGCAGGAATCTTGTGAGTAAACATTGAATGAGTCTCGCCAGAGAGCTGCGGCAGGGATGAACCTTGCTCCAACTCACCAGTGAGCTGGTGGCAGGTTGAAGAGACGTCTAGACATCAGCTGCTCCTGCAGGTCCGATGGACAGCAGATGAGTATACTGTGTGCGCTCTGTCTGCCTGCACTGACTTACCACTGGGCTCGTCTAGCTGCAGTTTGGGGGCCAGGGCTCCAGGCACATGGTCCCCTCTCCATTCCAAGCCCATCAAAGGCTGGGATGTGCTCGCATCCCCCTCCCCTGAGCCGTGCAGTTATCTGGAGGCTGTGAACGGCTAGTAAAAGCCTGACTGGCTTTGGCAGTCAAGTGTGAAAATAACAAGCGCTGTTCCCAAAAAATGTCATTTCCCTCGTCATAAAATCCACGGGAGAAATGGCGAGATTGAACCGCAAATAAATGCAGGGTGGCATCGAAACACAATCCATGTTTTTTGTGCTTAATTTGAAAAACCTTGGGGACTTTGTAAAAATTGTCCCCTTTTGAATGCACCCGCAGATGTGGCTTTTTCTATTGCAGAAAAAAAACCTCAGCACAACATATGTTTGAATTTACAGACTGTTTTCCGCATGTTCTTATGCTTTAAAAAATGTTCCATTAGCTCTCGTTGTGTGATTACGCCCTTACTCATTCCTTAATCCAGTGGTTCCCAAAGTGTGCGCCGCGGCACCCCGGTGCGCCGCGATTAGAAGCCAGGGGCGCCGCGCCGCCTCGCAGGATGTGGGAGATTGCAGCCGCAGCTCAGATACCCAGCAGCATGGGAGAGGCACAGCGGGATGGCAACACTCACACCTTCAGCCCCGTCATGAGCTGTTAAGTCGTGTTTGAAGGTGACTGAGAGGGAGGGGCTGCAGCTTCGGTCGCAGGGGCATCTTTTCAGATGCAAACAACCCTGAATGCGTCGTGTCATGTCTCTGCAATTTAGAGGGGCCTCACACATTCCCTTCCTGCCCAGGGCCATAAAAATCGTAGAACATGCCCTGATTACACCGAGGCAGCACGTGGTTCTCTCCACAGAGTTTAATTAATGTTACTAAATTGTAAGAAAACCTCGGTTCTTCAAACATGCAGTCTAAAATGTAATAAAATAAAGACATGGCACAATTGCACCCACACTGATTAACAAAGTATGGAGGACAATCCGTTAAATCAGTTCTCTTGGAGTATCTCCTTTAAGTACTGTACATCACAGTGGGGGATGGCAAAACTAACATTTTTGATAGAGACCCTGTCGTCTCGTTGTCTTGTCCAGGAGGGGGTGAGGAGCCCTACCCCACCCTGAAAGAGACAAAGGTGATACTAGAATACTGCATGCCCACCCCTGTGCCCACCCTGGTGGATCCTGTTCCCCCTCATGTGATGGCTCCTGTCCCCCCCCGTGATGGCTCCTGTCCCCCCCATGTGGTGGCTCCTGTCCCACCCCCCCCCCAAAACCTGTGATGGCTCCTGTCCCCCCCGCCCCCCTATGGTGGATCCTGTCTCCGCCCTGGGTGGTTTCTGTCCCAGTCCTGGAATGGCTCCTGCAGCGAGGGTGAAGTTCTTGATGGGCCTCTTCTCAAAAAGGCTCAGCTCAAAATTAATATGAAAAGGTGAGCGAGTGAGTAAGTGAAGGGATGGGTGGATGGCTGGATGAATTAGTAAAAGGGTGAATGGATGAATGAAAGATTGAATAGATGGAGAATGAGAGGATGGATGGATGGATGAGTGGGTGGAAGGATGGATGAGAGAAAAGGTAAATAGCTGGATGTATGGGTCGAAGGGTTGCTGGATGGGTAAAAGGGTGGATGGATGAGTGAAAGGATGGATGAGTGAAAGGATGGATGTGTGAAAAGGTGGATGATGAGTGAGTAAGTGGGAGGATGGAGGTGTGAAATTATGGATGGATTGATGAATTTATAAGTGCAAGGGTGAATGGATGGATGGATGGATGGATGAGTGAAAGGGTGGATGGATGGATGGATGGGTGAGTGAAAGGGAGGGTAGGCGGACAAAAGGATGAATAGATGAGTGAAGGAGTGAAAGGATAAATGGATGAGAGAAAGGATGGATGAGTGATCGGGTCAATGGATGGATTAATGAGTGGATGAGTAGATGGGTGGGTGGGTGGATGGATGGAAGGATGGCTAAGTGAAAGGGTTGATGGAGAGAGAAAGGGAGGATGGATGGATGACTGAAAGGGTGGATGGGTGGAAGGATGAGTGACTGGGTGGATGGATGAGTAAGTGAAAGGATGGCTGGATGGGTGAAAGGGTAAATGGCTGGATGGATGAGTGAATGGATGGATGGGTAGAAGAGTGGATGGATGCGTATACAGATGGATAGGGTGAAAGGGTGGATGGATTGATAATGGATGGATGAGTGAAAGGATGGATGAAGGGATGGATGAGTGAAATGATAGCTGGAAGGATACATGATGGATAGGTTTGCAAATGGTTGAATATGTTTGGATATGGCTGGGCTTACTTATATACTACTGCGCGACCTCCTCTGATGTGTCTGTAAAACTTACCTATTGTCCTGACACCTGCCTTTTAGAACTGCACCAGCAGGACCCAGCACACTTAAAACACTGGGTAGAGGGGATCTGGTGAGCCATCTTGGGTTCATCAGTTTAATTTAGTCAGGGTAAAGGGGTACACTCCTACAATAACCCCTGCTCACCCTCTAGGTAGCTTGGCGCGAGCAGACAAGGCCTATCTCAGAGCGTTATAGGTTAAGCATTTGTGACCACATACAGTAACTCAGTGACAACCCCACAAATGGACTCCACACTGGGATTATAAAAAAATAAGTATTTTTATATCAGGTTTAGCACAAGACCAAATAACGATAAAAAGGCCCACAATACTATTGGCAATAAGCAGTTCTTGGATACAGCGTACTTTAAAAGTTCTGTGCTCTTCGTTCTTCTTAGTTCGGCCCGTACGGGGATGAATTGGCCTACAGAATGAGTCTGTAAGCGTTACGGACGCCTCGGTGCGAAGCGTACACCCTACGGTGTGAGCGTACACAGTACCTTAAGTTTGAAGAGTTCGTCACGGACGCTGCGGTGAAAGCAAAGCGTGGTACGCTGAGATGTCCTCCTTTCGCGGTGCGAGCTTACGGCTTGTTGGGGGCCTGAGTTGCGTTGCTTGAGGGGATGGGACGTTGTACGGTGCTTCTGTTCGTTGCGGCGTACGAGCCGTACTGCGGGAGCGGCTCTCAGTCTTCGGCTGCAATGCGGAGCGTACGTACGGTGCGTACTCCCTCCTTCGATACGAACAGCAGCCTTGACTTCAGCGCAGGGTGCGGGTCGTACCTACCAAGATGGTTCGATGAAGCGCAGCGTTGTACGCGGCGAAGTCAGCTAGTCACGGTGCGATCTACGGATCGTAGTATGCGTTGTTCGAAGCGGCCGGCGGGGACGGTGCATTGCTAGATGCGATTTGGCGGTACGAAGCGTACCCAGCTCCCGGCCTCAGCAAATGTTGAAAACGGCGTTTCCAGCAGCGGATTGCGAGGCGGATGAAGTCCACTGGTCCTGGGACTTCGTTCAGGGGGCAAGCTCACTCACAAGCCCTTGGAGATCTTTCAGCACAAGTTGAAGCAAAGTTTCTTTGTAGTCTTTCTCCTCTCCTTCAGCAGCAAGGCAATCACTGCAGGCCAGTCCCCCAGGTCAGGGACAGTACTCCTCCTACAGCTTTCCCAGTTCCTTCTCCTCAGGCAGAGGTTCTTCTTGTCAAGCAGGATCTAATTTCTTGGGAGCAGGGTCCCAATACTTATACCCCTAATTCCTTTGTTTCTCTGGGGTAGAGGGGCCTTTGCCCAGCCAGAACCAGTTCCTGAGCACTTTGTTGACTTGTCTCTGACTTTCCATTCAAGGTGCAGGGCAGAGACATCAGCCGCTCCACACGAGGTGGAGCCAGCATTGTGGTGGCAGAGCACAGTCCTATTCAGAGTCCAGGTGTACTCCTCCCACCCATCTGGATGTCAATCTCTCTTCACCACCAGGCTACCTAGCCCTGCCCCTCTGGAATTCCCCAGCCCTGTCACTCACAGAAACCAGACAGCAGATACACATCATAGCAGAGGTGGGCTGAAGTGGTTAGGCAAGCAAATACCAGCTTTCTAAAAGTGGTATTTTCAAACACAGAATATTAAAATAAACTTTACTAAAAGATGTATTTTATTATTCTGAGTTCAGGCATACTAAACTCGAATTTCTACCATGTTCCCTGGGCCTGTTAGGATCATAGGATGTAACAATCTTAACAGCCCATTCTGGCCTATGAGAACAGGTAGCCTTACAATAGTGAAAAACGAAAATGGCTGTAATTCACTATTGGGACATGCCACACACACCAGGGCTTGTCCTACCTTATGCTACAATGCACCCTGCCCTTGGGCCTACAATAGGGGTGACTCACATGAAGTAAAGGGAAGGTTTAGGGAATGGCAAGTGGGTGCACTTGCCCAGTCAGCATGTCAGTACCAGACTGCACGCAGGTTCTGCAATGGCAGACCTTAGACACATTTTACAAGGCTGCTTCTGTGGGTGGCACAACCAGTGCTGCAAGTCCACTAGCAGCATTTGGATTTACAAGCCCTGGGCACTCCTGGGGTCTGATAGTAAACCAAATAAGCCAATCATGGAATCCAACCAACATATACATTTTATACAGGGAGCACTTGCACTGTGGCACTGGTTGGCAGTGGCACAGTGCTCTGAGCAGCTAACACCAGCAAAACACATGAGGCACAGCAACAAAAAAGTGGAAGGGAGACTCACGCCAAGGTGCCAGGTCTAATACATAGTAATAATGCTTTCTAATTGTTTATAAATTAGGGTCACCCAACGCAGGTTGACGAGGGCCAGACTACACACCCATTCTGGTTCCCATTTTCACTACAGCATGTAAATAAGATTCAGGTGGATATTGTGAAAACCTGATATGGCTCCACCCTCAAAGGCTTTACTGACCAGGGAGGTTTACATGATGACTCCATGTCATTGAGAATGCGATTCACCAGCGCTGGGTTTTTCTTTTACAATGTCCTTCCTTTGAAGCAATCCCCACTGCCCCTTCTCCACCGAGCACTTTCTTTGTCTCCTTCACCTAAAGCACTCTGCTTGCTTTGCCTTTCCCTTCTCTCAGGAACTAGCCTTTGCCCCCTCTCCTAGGCCCACCACGGCGCTCTATGCATCCCTATCACCAAGGGTGACCAACTGGCATTGGTGTAAATTTAGGACGATGAGAGTAAAAATTCAGGACACTGCTTTGCTACCTCCTAATGGGTTCACGCAGTGATACATCACTTCGGTTTTTCCACAGCTGTATGTGCTCACTGTATCCCTGCCTCCCTGCCATATGCTCTCACCAGTTACCTTCACTCCCACTGTGTAGCCATTGCTTGCACCCCCAGTCTCTGTGCCTAGAGGGGTGTTCATCCTCTTCTTCTTACCTTATGCCTTGTTGATACCCCGTGCTCCAACGTTTGTCCACCCCCCAAATGCACCCCCTTTGGTTTATGTATCTCTACCTTCATAACCTGTAATTCCTGTGTCTGCTTCAGCTCACATTGTCTCACTGTAGCCCTGCTCATCGTGTCTCTGCTCCCCATGGCTATGCACCTAGTGCGACCACAGTCTGTCTCCATCTTCATCGTATCCTTACAACCTCTGGCTATGTTTCATTAGTCTCTGCACAAACCTACTGGTTACAACCTGGAATTTTCTCTGTATTCTGCTTGTTGTGGACCCCTAGGGATAATCGCACCAGATTCATAGCAGGCACCCAATGGAGTGTTAAAAACCAGGTAAAATTAGCACCACCATACTGCTTAACGTTATTAAATATCCACAAATAAAATAATCAGGTGACTCTTATTCTCTTGGGTTAAATATGTCCATACCTGGCATTTGCCTTTATGTAATAAAGCATTCTCGTTGTGTCCTTAATAACTGCATAGTATTCATTTGCTAAAACAAATCCAGGATTGCTTTAAACTGTATCCCAGTAAGCCCCATACACCAGAAACACAATCAATACGCTTGCTTATAAATTAATTGTAAAACACACAATTGCCATCACATCCATCCACTGCCAAGCGCATAAGTAAAACATATTTATTTTTACACTTATAGCTCCAACTCTAAAAAATGCGAGACCTACTGCATTGCAAATGCTTGTTCTTTCTTGATGTTGTGCGGTATTGGGAAAGCCTATATGTCTAAAAGGTGAGACTTCTTGACTTTGCCAATGTGTGTTTATTGTGGTTGCAAACCTCCTGTACCTTGTGTAGCTCTGCTCAGAGCCTCTGATCTCTGGAGTTACACTATGTGAAAGATGCTCAGATTATTGTCCGGGTCCTATCACGGGCTCTGATAGTATAAAGGACTCCCTTGCAGCAATTGATTATATTTCCCGCCGTTATTGTGATGCTCTGTGTTGTGTTATATAGGAAAAACAGTGGTTCCTGTGGAATGATATAGAATGAGGTTATGATACATAAGCACAATCGTAATATAGAGGGTTAGATAATGGCAGAGCGCGAAGGCACCACTAACACACCGATTCCAGTGTTGTATATTTTATGGACTTTTTAAACAATAAAGTTAGGAGTAAACATTATACATCAAAACAACATTTGTGCATAGTGTCCCAAGTGACAAAGGGAACCTAAACCTAAGTGACAATGTGAATATTATATACAAGGTTTACACAGTTTGTACAAGTCGACCATTATCAAAATAATTCCATGTGAACAGCTGCTATATACAATGATATGTGATGGGAAAATGGTTCGCTTCTGTTTGTCGACGACGTTTCGACCCTCAAAACAATGTGGGGTCTCTTCAAGACTACTGACGAAGGGAGATCTAAATGGGAATGAAATAAAAAGAGCATAAGGATCATAGACCGACACAAATGCAAAAAAAGGAAAATAAAGGCAGTTGGAAAAAGGTACCTGAATTTATGATTGCGCAGCCTTGTGAAAAGGATGTGCCACACGTGAAGAATAGAGGAAAAGGGTTTACTCACATGAGGACCCATCTGGGTACTATGATTGTGAGAAAAGAAGCAAAGAAGAATGTTGCACTTACTGATAATTGGACAATGCGCTGTGTATAATCAAATACGAGTTTCACCGAGGTTCTTACCTCAATGTGAGGACAGGCTGTCAATCCAATAGGGTATGTAGATAGGCCAGAGGGGCTCAGTTAATTTTACGCCACAGCCGTAGCGTTGTAGAATCCCTTTGTGGATTAACAGTGACAATGGACTGGGAGTTTCTCTGGAAATTCAAATAATAATGATCTAGGGGTCAATATGCTAAAAGAAGGGCTGAGCGCAAGGGCTAAGCGGCCTGGATGTGCCATTTCTTACCTCAGTAGAAGATTAGAAAAGCGGGACAGCGCTCTGCGTGTAGATTCAGAAAAAGCATTGAAAATGCAATAGGTCTCGCCTTTGATTAAGATAAAGCCATTTGTTTTGTTAATGGTATTGTATAGCGAAGCAAGTGGCTTTAACTTAAAAGACGAGACCTATTGCATTTTCAATGCTTGTTTTTTATGTTAGCCTTGTGGGGGGGAAGAGGGCAGGCAGCAAATTGCTTCCGGCCCTTCCGCTGTATACATAAAAGTGCTTTTGCGCTGCTTCGTTTTCCCTTAAAACATCCCTCACCGTCAGCAAGCTTTCCACATTCACCACACACACACCCTAATTACCAATTGATAACAACCCTCAGACCCAGATTTTCACCGCACTGTCATTTGTAAACACCAAATGCTCTGGCTATACAAATGCGAGACTTGCTGCATTGCAAATGCTTGTTAGATTATAAGATTTTGTCGAGTTGACCACATCATAAGATTATTCATAAAATAACACCATGTATTTTGCTTTTTTTTGCAGATTTATATAGCGCGAAGTCGACCCGAAGGTATTGGACCGCTTTACACAAGCACCGTATTTACATTAAACTGATTTACTTGCACTGCTGACTTTGGTGCAGGAAACCAGAGTTCGAGCCTCGAGGTCGAGCCCACATCCTGTGATTCTGGGCAAATCACTTAATCTCCCCGTGCCTGAATGTGTAATGTAAATACGGTGCTCATGTAAAGTGCTCCAATACCTTTGGGTCGAGTTTGCGCTATATAAATATGCAAAACAACAATACACATTCAGGCACGGGGAGATTAAGGGATTTGCCCAGAATTGCAGGATGTGGACGTGACCCCGAGGCTCGAACCCTGGTTTCCAGCACAAAAGTCGGCAGTCTAGCCAACGGACCATATCCCCTCCCCAATTCAAATTGCTTTAAGTACGTTTGTCTTGGTGTGAAAAACGTAAACCACTACGATTTATTTAAAACAATAAAATGAATGGAAATGGGACATTTGGAATTTCTGGTCACCGGTAAAAGGGGCAGTTCGCCCCAGTCAAATTACTCCCACATTCATACTGGACCATGAGACCCTAGTAATAACTTCCTTACCACGTGTTCGGCCTCGAGCTCTCGCTGCAGTTTTTCTCCGCACAAAGGCTCCAGGTAACCGCCATCTTTCTGCGGAAAAACCAAATGACTTTACTCACAGTCCTAACACTGTGTTAGCGCATGTGAGTCAAGCCTCGACCTCACATATGGGCTGTACTTCCATTACGCCTGGTTCGCACAAGCAAAGTGATAGTGGGGGACATTTTACATTGGGAGGATTCAACAATTTAAAGGCCGAGACCATGGGCTCTCGCTAGGGAGAAGTTATTTACCCCTATAGAGTAGAGAAGAGATGGGCAGGGGTATTCCGGTAATTGTAGAATGGGATGTTCACATACTTTCACTGAATTGAAACACCCGTATCAATAATCTTTTAAGCAAATTGTAGGATAAAATTCAGTACCTCTTTTAAAAGTCCCGTACTTGCAAGCGGTGGCCATTTATTTACAGTTTCATTTGTGGTTTTACTTTTGCGAAAAGCAACAAGGGCGGCCATCGTAGAGCGTGAGTATGGTTACATTTGGCTAACATGTTCGATTTAGACAGGAGACTATATTTTTAAAGCCAGATATGGCTTTATTGTAACTGTCTCCTGCCTAATAGTGCCCTTATTCCAATGTTAGGTAATGGGTAAAGAAAATACATTCCCCCGTGTGTCTGCGCAGCCTACGCCAGGCGAGACCTAAAAAGCAGCGTCAGTCAGCTTGATCGGGTACAATGACAGATATCCTAATCCAGAGAAGATTGTTATATACAAGGTTTCCTGCTCTTTTTGCCAAGGGAAACAGGCAGACCTAGTTAAGGAAAACCGCAGCACTGAGCAACCCGGTGCTACGGTTCCGTGATCGGTAAAGAGTGAAAAAAGACCTCAGTGGGAGGTAAAGAACTAGAAGGTGTGGCACAATGGTGGTGTTGCTGCGCGAATGACAGTGGTGAATTCTCTGTTAATAGGTGGAAATTAAGGCACAATATCGGTGATGGGTACTAAATAGGGAAGAACAGGTAAAATCACATATATACTTTATATATTTACAAAAATCCAAATTTCACCGGTATTTGTCATATGCAATCACGCATGCTGAGCGGTGCAGCGGTTTTTCGTAGCTAGGTCTGCCGGTTTCCCTTGGCAAAAAGAGCGGGAAACCTTGAATATAACAATTCTTTCTGGGTGAGGATCTCTGTCATTGTACCTGATCAAGCTGACTGACGCTGCTTTTTCTGAATCTACACGGGGAGCGCTGTCCCGCTTTTCTAATCTTCTACTGAGGTAAGAAATGGCACATCCAGGCCGCTTAGCCCTTGCGGTCAGCCCTTCTTTTAGCATACTGACCCCTAGATCATTATTATTTGAATTTCCAGAGAAACTCCCAGTGCATTGTCACTGTTAATCCACAAGGGGATTTTACAACGCTACGACTGTGGTGTAAAATTAATTGAGCCCCTCTGTCCTATCTACATACCCTATTGGATTGACAGCCTGTCCTCACCTTGAGGTAAGAACCTCGGTGAAACTTGTATTTGATTATACACAGCGCATTGTCCAATTATCAGTAATTGCAACATTCTTCTTTGCTTCTTTTCTCACAATCATAGTACCCAGACGGGTCCTCATGTGAGCAAACCCTTTTCCTCTATTCTTCACATGGGGCACATCCTTTTCACAAGGCTGCACAATCATAAATTCAGGTACCTTTTATCCAACTGCCTTTATTTTCCTTTTTTCGCATTTGTGCCGGTATATGGGCCATATGCTCTTTTTATTTCATTCCCATTTAGATCTCCCTTCATCAATAGTCCTGAAGAGACGCCGCATTATTTTGAGGGTCGAAACGTCGTCGAAAAACAGAAGCGAACCATTTTCCCACCACATATCATTGTATATAGCTGCTGTTCACATGGAATTATTTTGCTAATGGTCGACTTGTACAAAAGGTGGAAACCTTGTATATAATATTCACATTGACACTTAGGTTTAGGTTCCCTTTGTCACTTGGGACACTATGCACAAATGTTGTTTTGATGTATAATGTTTACTCCTAACTTTATTGTTTTAAAAAATCCATAAAATATACTACACTGGAATCGGTGTGTTAGTGGTGCCTTCAGGCTCTGTCATTATCTAACCCTCTATATTACGATAGTGCTTATGCATCATAACCTCATAGTATATCATTCCACAGGAACCACTGTTTTTCCTATATAACTATTACCCTGGTTCCTTAGTGAGTAGGGTTCCCCTGTTTCTCTTGAGCTCTTTGTTGTGTGGTCCATTCACTGGAAAAGGCTCTCTTAGACCTGACAGCCTTAGGGCGGTCTTTCCCCAAATTTTTACCTGCCTCCCTCCATTTTCTGTGCTCTTTTTTTTTGCTGGCTTTAGGACTCTGCACCTGTTACCACTGCTAATCAGTGCTAACATGTTTGTGCTCTCTCCCCTAAACATGGTAACATGGGCTCATACTCTGTTTGCTTATTTAATTTGCTTATGTCCCTAGTAAAGTGCACAACATGTGCCCAGGGCCTGCTAATTATTTGCTACTAGTGAGATGTAGCACTGACCGTGCCACCCACATATGCAGCCTGAAATCATGTCTCAGGCCTACAACTGCAGTGCCTGTGTGTGAAGTTTACTGCCACATCGACTTGGCATTTAAAGCTACTTGCCAAGCCTAAAACTTCCCTTTTATTAAATATAAGTCGCCCCTTGGTAACCCAAAGGGCAGGACGCTATACTTCTATGTTTTACATGTCCTGGTAGTGACAAACAGCTAAAGTACTTTTTTACTGCTGTAAGGCCTACTCCTGTCATTGACTAGAACTGAGAATTCCTTAGAATACCTTTAAGCTGTAATTCCTGATTGGAAATGAGTAGCCTTTTCATGTTTTATATCTTTGCAATGGTAATGAGAAATCCTCTTTACTGGTAAAGTCGGATTTAACATTACTATTTTAGAAAAGCTACTTTTAGAAAGTGGACTTTTCTCTGCTTGTACTGCTCTTTGTGTCTTACACCCTGTCTCTAATACACGTCTGGGCTAGGTGACCGACCCCTTTTTGTATTCCTTCTAGAGAGCCACAGACACTGCAAGGATTGGGTGTGATTTAGCACTTATCTGCATCCCGATGGGTCTTTCTGAGCAGATGGGAGGAAGGGGTCCACTCTTACCCTTCACAGGGTAGTAGACTGACCACATACAAAGGAATGATAACTTCCTTTGGTAGTCTGGAGTGAGTGCTGGGATTGAAAGAGATACTGGTGCACTTCAAAACCACTCTTTGAAGTTCCCCTCATATCAAAGGCCCATTTGGACGTAAGTGCTGAGTCTCTAGCCCCATCAAATCCGACTGTTATGGATCTACACAGAACCGCTGTCAGAAGAACTGTGGTGCTACACAAAAGACTCAGCTGGAGTCTTGGTTCATCCTTGAGTCCACACTCCGCGATAGGAGGGTGTCAAGGAAGGATCGTATGCCCTTGCTCTGCCTATTGCATCTTTACATTGAAAATGTAATCTAGAATTTCTTCAGCACACTTGTCTATGTGGTCAATTAAATGTCTCATTAAATGCCAATAGATTTTCGTGATGGACCCACCATTTAGGCTTATCCAGTGTTGTTTTTTTTTTTTTAAATTTTCCAACAGGTGAAATAAATGCAGTAATGAACAAAAAAGGTGAAGGCATTAAACATCACTTGTGTAGGAAGTGATGTAAAAACAGTACACCTCGAAATTTCTTCCCTTGAAGGCTAATGCCTCGCCAAAGTCTTTTTCTACAGCAGAAAATCCAAACTGCCCAGTGTGGTCTGTACTTGGCTCTTAGGGATCACCTGATATACATTGACAAAATAACACACTGACATACTGAAACAAGTCTGATAAGGTTCTCACTAGGAAGAAAGAGCTAACCTGGATCAGAAAGAACACACAGAAGAGAAACCGTATGAATATATAGAAAGTGACAACACATTTATTAGGGAGAGAAAGCAAGTACAACATCAGAATATCATACTGGAGAAGAACCATATTGATGGACTGACTGTGGAAAAGTTTCTTTGCAATTAAAGACCTAATGCAGCATCAGAGTGTCCACATAGAGGAGAAACCATATACATGTACAGAATGTGGCAAAGCATTTATAACAAATCGACAGTTGAAGCGACATCAAAAGGTCCAAACTGGGGAGAAACCATATAAATGTACAGAATGTGGCAAAGCATTTGTAACAAATGGAGACCTAAAGCAACATCAGAAATTCCACACCGGGGAGAAACCATATAAATGTACAGAATGTGACAAAGCATTTATAACTAATGGAGACCTACAACAACATCAGAAAATCCACACTGGAGAGAAACCATATATATGTACAGAATGTGACAAATCATTCAAAACAAGTAAAGGTCTTAAACGACACCACAAAATCCACACGGGGGAGAAACCATATAAATGTACAGAATGTGATAAGACATTTATAACACTTGGAGAGCTAAAGCGACATCAGAAAATCTACACTGGGGAGAAACCATATAAATGTACAGAATGTGACAAATCATTTAAAACAAATGGAGGGCTAAAGCACCATCAGAAAATCCACACTGGGGAGAAACCATATCAATGTACAGAATGTGACAAATCATTTAAAACAAATGGAGAGCTAAAGCAACATGAGAAAATCCACACTGGGGAGAAACCATATAAATGTACAGAATGTGACAAATCATTTAAAACAAATGGAGAGCTAAAGCGACATCAGAAAATCCACACTGGGGAGAAAGCATATCAATGTACAGAATGTGAAAAAGCATTTATAACAATTTTACATCTAAAGCGACATCACAAAATCCACACTGGGGAGAAACCATATAAATGTACTGAATGTGACAAATCATTTAAAACAAATGGAGAGCTAAAGCGACATCAAAAAATCCACACTGGGGAGAAACCATATCAATGTACAGAGTGTGACAGAGCATTTATTACAAAGTCACATCTCATGGAACATCAGAAATTCCACACTGGGGAGAAACCAAATAAATGTACAGAATGTGACAAAGCATTTATAACAATTGGACAGCTAAAACAACATCTGCAATTCCACACTGGGGAGAAACCATATAAATGTACAGAATGTGACAAAGCATTTATAACAATTGGACAGCTAAGACAACATCTGAAATTCCACACTGGGGAGAAACCATATAAATGTACAGAATGTGACAAAGCATTTATAACAATTGGACACCTAAAACAACATCTGAAATTCCACACTGGGGAGAAACCATACCAATGTACAGAATGTGACAAAGCATTTGTGACAAATGGAGCGCTAAAGCGACATCAGAAAATCCACACTGGGGAGAAACCATATAAATGTACAGAATGTGACAAAGCATTTATAACTAATGGAGAGCTACAACAACATCAGCAAATCCACACTGGGGAGAAACCATATATATGTACAGAATGTGACAAATCATTTAAAAGAAGTAAAGGTCTAAAACGACACCACAAAATCCACACGGGGGAGAAACCATATAAATGTACAGAATGTGACAAAGCATTTATAAATAATAGAGACCTACAACAACATCAGAAAGTCCACACTGGGGAGAAACCATATCAATGCACAGAATGTGGCAAAGCATTTATAACAAATCGACAGTTGAAGCGACATCAAAATGTCCAAACTGGGGAGAAACCATATCAATGTACAGAATGTGACTAATCCTTTTTAATCAATGGAGAGCTGAAGCAACAATAGAAGATCTCCACCGGAGAGAGACGATTCAACTGGACTAAATGTGAGAAAGCATTTATTAGAAAGTAGCATCTTATGCAACATCAGATAGTCCATGTAGGAGAGAAACCCTATGAATGTGCATAATGCAACAAAACATTTATTACTAGGCAAAGATAAATACTACATCAGAAATTCCACACTGGTGAGAAACGATATGGCTGTACTGAATGTGACTTAGCAGTTATTACAAAGCAAAGTTTAAAAATGCATCAGAATGTTCACACATGAAAGAAACCATATAATTGTACAACATGTGACATAGCATTTATTCCAAATGGAGGGTGACCATTCAACTGCACCGCACGTGAAAAGGTACTTATTATAAAGGGAGAATTAAAGGAATATCAGCATCCACACTGGGGAGAAACCACATGAATTTATAGAATGTAACAAGGGATCTATTACAAAACAAAATGTAATACAAGATCAGGAAGTTCACACAGGGGAGAAAACATATGTATGTTCTGAATACCACAAAGCATTCATAATAAAGGGAAAACTGAAGCAACATCTGAAAATCTACATGGCAGGAAATCCAATGTATGTACAGAGTTTAATAAAGTCTTCCACAGGAAGAATAAGCTAATGGAGCATAAACAAATCCACACTAGGGAGAAACCTTATCAATGAATGGAATATGACAAGGTATTGATTACAAAATGTAGTATATCAGAATGTTCACACAGGAGAGAAAGTCTATAAATGTGTTGAATGTGACCATGCATTCATAAATGGAGAGCTAGCTCTGCATCAAATGTCAACCCTGAAGCCCTCATTGAATTTAGCAAGGCATTTATTGGCAAGGGACAGTTAAATCTGCATCAGAAAATCCCCACTGAGAAAAATCTATATGAATCTACAGACTCAATCAATCAATGGGTATTAAGCGTGGCAAATCATCAGTGAGGTTCTCAAGGCGCTGGGTGAGGAGTTGTTGTCCGGAGGGGCCGATCAGTTGAACAGCTAGGTCTTGAGTCCTTTCCAGATTCAGTGATGAGGCAGATCTTGGGTGCAGGGGGGAGTTCATTCCAGGTCTTTGCAGCCAGGTGAGTGTAAGAGCGACCTCCGTTCCTTGTGCCTTAGACTCTAGGAGTTTAAGCTAGGAAGAGGGTGGCGGAATGCAGGTATTTGGCGGGGAGCCATCTAAAGATCTTGCGGCGCATGCGCATTGTGAGGAAACAGATGGCAGAGATCATGTTGATTTGCTCTTTCATAGAGAGCTTGTTGTCCAGGACAATGCTGGAGTCACGGGCATGGTCAGTAGGGAAGGGGAAGAAGCCAGGTTCTGCTGACCACAATGTGTTGCTTCAAGGAGATGCGTGGTTACTGAAGATGAGGACTTCTGTCTTGTCGATGTTCAGTTTTAGGCAGTTGTGCTTCCTCCAGTCGGTGATGTTGGCCGTGCACCTATGAAAGTTGTCTCTGGGTTTAGTGAGGTGGGTCTAGTCGGTGTAGATGACCTTCAGCCCGTGTGAACTGACAATGTTGGCTCGGGTGTCATGTAAGTGTAGGAGAAGGGGGGCTAACCGAGGATCCTTGTGAGGTGCTGCAGATGATGTCCTTGGGTTCAGGAGTAGGGCGGGAGTCTGATTGAGTAACAAGGATAACAAACATATTACTACTGAACTGTATGGGCCCATTTGGTGACCGAAGAGCCACAGTGGGAAGTATACAAAAACAAATCCTCAGTCCTTGAATGGACAGAAGGGACAATTGATAGATCAGTGTTTCACCATCCTGAAGACATTGATACTTGGATAGACGCTATAAAAAAACTGGTTGCTTCGCTTTACTTGTTTATGAAAGGCTAACTGTTAATTCCACAGTGATCAAGGCTTCAGTCGATAAGAAAAAAGAGGGAAGGTGCACTTCATCAGTAGTTGTAGTAAACAGACACTTGTAGTTCAGAAGTCTTTTTTTCGTTTTCTTTTTATTCGAAGATGATTGACACAGAAACGGCACACAGCCAACGCGTTTCGTTCCCTTGTGCCTTGGGAACTTCGTCAGGGCAATATAATTTCAAATGATATTTGTGGGAAGAACCCCTCAAGCCATGTGATGTAGATCCTTATATTCCAAAGGGTTCTTACGTACAACCAAAACCCGCAATTGAGACCTTAGTAGGTGTAAAAGAAACATCCAATGTAAGGACACTTCGATTATTAGGTAGTCCTGAGTATGCGGGAATTATCCCAAGAATTATCTGTATTTAGACAAGTGTCACTGTCACTGCTTTCCGTGTTGAATATCGGCAAAAAAAAAAAAAAAAAAATAAATAAATAAATAATTGAACTTAAGTGCTTGACCTTGGTCTGCTGTTGGTTGCTTTGTTGTTACAAGGCTTCAGTCGAGTAGGATTTATAAAGCACGGCTAATCGCCCAATAGGTTATCCAGGCGCTTGCAGGTCCTGTAGGCTTATTCGAACAGCCAGGTCTTGAGGGCTGTTGGACAGGGTCCTTTTTGCAGGGTTATCCCCAAACTTTTTGCTTCTTCCTCCTATTTTTTCCTGACCTGTTGTTGTTTTTAGGACTCTGGGCACCTTACCACTGCTTATCAGTGCAAAAGTGCATACACTCTCTTTGTAAAGTATTATGATTGGTTCTCCCTGATTGGCATATTTTGATTTACTGGTCAGTCCCTAGTAAAGTGCTCTGGGTGTGCCAGGGCTGGTAAATCAAATACTAGTGGGCATGCAGCACTGATTGTGCCACCCACATGAGTTGCCCTAAAAAGATGTCTCAGGCCTGCTACTGCATGGCTTGTGTGCAGTTTGCGAAGTGCCATGTCGACTTGGCAAGTGCACCCACTTGTCAGGCCCTAACCTTCCCTTTTCCTACATATAGGACACTCTTATGGTAGGCCCAAGGTACCCCCCTGCGCAGGATGCAGTGTATGTGAAAGGTAGGACATGTACTGATGTGTACAACATGTCCTGATAGTGAAATACTGCCAATTTTGTTTTTCACTATTGATAGGCTATCTTGCCCCATAGGACAGAATGGGGAATGCTCTGTAACATTTTACAAGCATATCTTCCCATAGTATAAGATGGAAAAATAAAGTTTAGGCTCTCTGAACTTAGAATTTAATAACACATCTTTTACTAAAGATGGTATTTAGGTCGAGCCTGTAACAGCGTGCATGCACATGTTTTGGCGAAGACTTCATGTAGGGGCTTTCGAAAACTTATCTAAGAATCGCACACACTCGTTTTTGTGCTTTTTGTTTTGGCCCACGCTATTGGCCTTTGTGTGCGTCTTTTTAACAAAGATTGCATGCAATTGGCCGAAGGCGGGCGCACTGCTCCGCCCATGGCCTATTGGTGTTGGTTACCTGCAGGCCCGACATCTGTTTGCAATTATCGTGCACAGAGGCGAGCGTGATAATAGGAAACATATGTCTCGGTGTGGCGCGCGCACCACTCGTTTCACATCCGCTGCCTTTACACGTTAACTCCTAGGCACACATGGAGGAAACATGGAGGAAACACCTTAGCATAAATAGGTCACCTGTACATGCGGTGAGTGAGATGTGTAAATATAAACATTTATTGCGTTTATAGGGGACCATGCTCATACTGCACTATAAAGTGACTTTTTAAACTTACGAGTGACAGCTGTCTAATGTGCCAACTGTGTTACATGTCGTAGCAGGTGAGGCGAGATCTAAAAAGAAGGAAAATGACAAAAAAGGCTTGTAAGGGCTTTGAGGGCAAAAGGTTGGTGGTGGCAGAGAAGGGTGGATTTACAGCATGCCATCTGCGTCCCCACTGTGCAAGCCTTACTACTGCAGTTCTCATGTACGATACCAACCTTGTTTATTTATATAATGATTGCCCTACCACTGATACAAGCTCGCCTCCCCCTTGCCACACATAAAGATGCCACCCCTATATAAACAACCACAGCCCAGAGAGCTGATGACTGATAGAGACACCCAGACACACAGAGCACGTGGCGAGAGCTTCTGATGCGTCTCAGTGATGTGTGTCTGCTAGGATGTCTGCTGTGGGAGGTGGGCACTGAGCAGCACGGTCTGAACATCAGATCGAGGAATTTACGGACACCTGGCTGTGGGTGATATAAATACTACACCGCGGGGACCTCTGGGAAGAGGGCTGCTCCCAGGAATGGGTGTAACGTGGTGAATTTGCACTTGTGATGTAAGCACATTTAACACACACATGCACACACATACTTGTGCAAGTAAACACACAAGCGAACATTGACACATGCAGAAGGAAACCAACACATGTATCTATGCACACACAGACAGGCGCACACACACACTCATGCAAGAAAAGACACACACTCGTGCAAGCAAGCTAACAAGTGCGCACACACACACACTCGTGCAAGCACACACACAAGCAAACACTGACGCATGTGGCAGGAAACATGCACTTATACTTCCATGCACACACTCATTCAAATATATATACTCACATGTGATTAGGGCCTCTAAAGCACACACACGTGCGCACCTACCCACACAAACACATGCACCCTCACCCCCTACACACAGACGAGGGCAGGGTGGACATTCACATAGAGCCCAAGACCCAGACGAATCTGCTGAACATGTGCGTCGGTCGGAGGGGGGCTTTCAGGAGCGTGGTGGAGCGGGGGGATAAGCTAGGTGCACCCCTCCCAGAGTCTGCCACAGGAGGTGCAGCAGAGTTACTGAGAGTGCAGTGAAGGGCCTCTCAGAGGAGCCATAGCAACAAGACCTGATCCGGCTGGAGAAAGGGCACGGATGGGAGGGTGGGGGCCCCCCTCTGCCACCACACTCTCCATCTTGAGGTGCCCCCCTCTCAAGACTTCACCAGTGCGGCCCCAGTACGTGCATGGAGTGTGTGGCTCCTGTGCCCGCTCCCCTGTCTGCATCTGTGTTTACATTTGAGGCTGTGTGTGTGTGCATGCACGTATACTCCCCTTCCTCTGTGTGTGTACATTTCAGACTGTTCATACGAGTATGTGCACACTGCACAGGAGTATACACCTCCGTGTGTTTACCTTTGAGTGCGTGCACAGTGCACATGAGTATACATCTCAGTGTGTACAGGAGTATACTTACATATCCATGTGTTTACATGAGTGCGTGCACAGTGCACACGAGTATACATCTCCGTGTGTGTTTACCTGAGTGTGTGCACAGTGCACACGAGTATACATCTGTGTGTACTTACCTTTGAGTGCGTGCACAGTGCACACAAGTATACTTACATCACCGTGTGTGTTTACCTTTGAGTGCGTGCACAGTACAAACGAGTATACATCTCTGTGTGTGTTCACCTTTGAGACTAAGCTAAATATCTTTGAGACTGAGCGTGAGTGCGTGTAAGCACGTGTACTTCTCTGTCTATTTATCTTTGAGTCTAGCGTGCGAGGGCGTGCACGCGCCAGTATGTCTCGTGTGCACGTGTCGGCCGCTGTGCGTGAGTGCGTGCACCCACATGCACTTCTCTGCAGCTGTTCTGTTCAGGTCCAAAGGTCTGGTTTAGTGACAACATCTAGGGGACACTCGAAAAGCTTCCCTGGGAACGCGTTCCGCCCATTGCTGACCATTGGCTTAGTGGCTTGTTTTAGAGTGCACAGGCCTTGAAACAATGTGTTCATTTCCTGGTCAGCGGTGGATATCGTACTATGATGGATTTAACTGATCATTTTATAGGCTGTAAGGTGGGACCATGAGGTTAAGCATGCCGTGAGGGGGTGTTTATAGATGTGTTTATTGTTTAAGCACACCAGCCCTGGTTGCTCCACTTCTCAAGGCATACAAACATGAATAACACATTAGAATGTTTATCTGCTAGGAATGTTAATTCCGCTCCACCGAGAGTGCAGAAGGCAGCATGCGCCACCAAATGCTAAGTAACTGGATGCCACCACGTTATCACGACAACTATGCATTTATATCTACTCAGACTGTAACACAGCCTTGTAAATATAGGTAACAACTGTGCATGCAAGGTATAACAACACAACAGGAAAAGAAAAACATTGTCAAAGCCAACAGGTCTGGGTTTGACCTGCTAAAGCATGCAACACAGGGGCGGAGCTTAGTCAGTGAAATTCTTGGGATGTGTGAATTGCAAAAGCAGTGTGCTTCAGAGCTGAGTGGTAGGATGAACTGTTTCCAAGAGAAACAGGGTCAGTACTGATTTGCAGTAGTTGGGCCTCTGTCTAGAGGGGCACAGTAAGCAAAAAAAAGCATTGGCATAGCCAATAGGTCTCGCCTTTGGGACCTTATAAGTGTTTAGCCATGCAACAGTTAATGTTGTTGCAGTGAGGATATTGTGCTACATAATTAAATACTAATAAGGTCCCAAAGGCGAGACCTATTGGCTATGCCAATGTTTGTTAAATTGTGTATTGACTGTCTGGTTTTGGAGTGACAGGGGCTGGGGAGGTGCATTCTCTGAGCCATCCACCAGGGGGGGGTTGATGTGTGTCCTGCCTTTCCTGAATGAATCAGGGCTGGGCTGAATAGACCTGGGCTGCATTCAGAGTAGGGGGAGGAGTTCTCACTAGCACCTAAGTAGGCCCGGTCTGCATTTAGAGTGGTGGGAGAGGATTTTCCTTAAACCTGAATATGGGAGAGGATTTCCCTTGGACCTGAATAGGGCCTGTCTGCCTTACACAATGCTGTCTCCACCTTCTGCCGGGCAGCTGCACCAGAGAGGACAGAACTGGTATGGACTGGGCTCTGAGACCTTTGCACAAAGAGGATAAAGACATTTTGGGTATAAGTATTAGACCTAAAACCCCTGAAGTTTAGACTAGTTCTAGAATCAAGAGGAACCTTTGCTAAGGAGAAGAGCTGGAGAAACTGAGGGGGAAGAACTGCCCTTGCTGTGTCTGGGGTTGGCCTGCAGCTACTGTTTTCTGTCAAGGAAAGGAGAAGGACTTTGCTGTGTGTTGTATCCCCTGCTTGAAGAAAGTCTCCAAGGGCTTGAGTAGAGCTTGCCTCCTGTTTTGAAGTCTCAGGAACACAAAGACTTCACCCCCAGCTCCCCTGAACTTCCTTGCTGGGAGTTCTGACCTGCCAAGAGGTGCCTGTGAGTCTTGGGCCTCTGGAGGTTGTTTCTGCTGTTGGGAGCTGGAAACGACAAGGAAATCGATGCATTACTCTCTTTGCGACAGTTTTTCCAACACAACGCCGGGGTGCGAGAAGAATCTTCCTGCATCGCCACGCAGCTGCCGAAACCAACACAGCGCTTGTCACCGCGGCAAGAATCAATGCATCGAGGGATCGCGGCTGAAAAGGTCAATGCAGGGCCTTGCTGCATCGTTCGCCGACTCATCCCGGATTTCCAAGCATTGCCCCTGTGTGGCAAGTCTTCCCCCACGAATCACCCGCGGATCGGAGTCGTCTCTGAATTGATGCATCGCTTCCCCCTACTGACTGGACCCGATGCATTGCTCCCCTGTGTACAGCGGAACTGTCGCATCGCATCCACGAAGGTCTCAGGAACAACGCATCTCTTTGTTTTTCGACGCTTCTCATTGCTGCGGCTGTTTGGCTTGGTGAATTTTGTCGCAACAACAGGTACTTTGCAAGAAATCACACATCCATAGTTTTCTATGGACTCAGTTGCTAAAACCTTTTGAAATTCATTTTTCTTAATACTTGTATGTTGGATTTTTGTCATTTTGGTCTTGTAAAGTTTAGATAAAGAAGCTTTTTTTTTTTCTTCTAAACCGGTCTGGTGTCCATTTGTGGTGTTATCACTGTGTTACTGTGAGTGTTGGTACAAATACTTTACACAATCCCTTTGGGATAAGCTTGTCTGCTCATGTCAAGCTACCAAGGGGGTGATCAAGGGTTATCTGAAGTGTATATCCCCTTACCCTGACTAGAAGTAAGGGTCCCTATTTGGACAAAGGTACCTACCTCTGCCAGCTAGAGACCCCCATTTGTAACAAGGGCCATTCGGAATTCCGGAGTAATAATAATAAATGTTGTTTGTAGAGCGCACGGCTAATTCAACAGAGGTGCCCCACCGCTAGATTGCAGATTTGCAGTGAGGGTAACAAGTGGGTCAATCTAAGGCAGGTTAAAGAGCCAAGTTTTTAGTGCCTTCCTAAAGTCCTGTTCTGACTCCATCTTGCGGAGGTGAAGGGGCATAGCATTCCAGAGTTTAGCAGTTTTCACCGTGAACAGTCTGTCACCTATCCTGGCCTTAAGGAAGAGAGGAACCCTAAGCAGTTGCAGGTGGTTTGATCTCAGGGCCCGGTCATGCTGATATATTTGCAATCTCTGCCTCAGATAACCAGGGCCCTGATATCTGTTGGCTCTGTAGGCCAAAGTGAGCACCTTGAACTCAATCCTCCTAATAACAGGAAGACAAAGGAGGTGCTGCAAATGTGGGGAAATGTGATGGCGAAGCGGCACGTTCCTAATTAGTCTGGCAACGGCGTTTTGAATTATCTGCAGCCTGAGGACCAGATAAGCTGACAGCCCTAGATAAAGACAGTTAGAATAGTTCAGCTGGGAGGTCATCAGTGCATGGACTGTAGTCTTCCTGCAGTCCTCTGGCAGGAAGTGTAAGAATTTTCTCAAAGCTCTTAACTTCCAGAAGCATATAGAGGAGACACGGCGCACCTGGGTCTCGAAAGAGAGGTCGTTGTTAAATTTAAACCCCAGATTTCTGGCCAAATCCACCGGGTTAGGTGGTGGGTTCAGCTCCAAGGGCCACCACAAATTAGAAGGTGGTGGTGCCGCCTGAGTGAAGAATAAGACCTCTGTTTTCTCAGCATTAAGCTTTAAGCAATTCTAAATCATCCAGGCTAAGATGTTTTTCAGGCATTGCTTAAAGTTGAAAAAGGCAGCCTCAAAGTGTTCTTTGAAAGAGAACACCAGCTGAGTGTCATCAGCTTAGGAGACTACTCTCACACCCCATGTCTCAACCAGGCTCGCTAAAGGGCCATGTATACATTAAAAAGTAGTGGGCTCAGCGCTGAACACCGGGGTATCCCGCAAACAAGGGGTTTCTGGGAGGGGACATAAGGGCGTAGGAATACTTGTTGTTAGAGATTCTCCATGAACGACTGGAGCCAGGACAGAGCAGTACACCTCACTCCCACCTGCCTCAGTCTCTCCAGTAGAATAGGCTGAGCCACTGTGTCGAAAGCCGTGGACAGGTCCAGCAACACCAGCAAAGCTGAGGTGCCCTGGTCCACAGATTCACGCACAGTTTGAGAGACTTCAAGAAGTGCGGACTCCAGTCTGTACCCCGTTCTAAAACACGATTGCAAATCATGAAAGCAGTTGTCCAATTCAAGGAATTCAGCAAGTTGCTTCTGGACTTCCTTCTCCAGAATTTTCGCTGGAGCTGGCAGTAGGGAGATGGGCCTAATATTCTTGTGTTCAGCTGGATCCGCATCTGGTTTCTTAAGTAGAGGCAGCAAGAATGCTTTTTTCCAGGCAGCTGGGTAAATGCCAGTTTTGCAGCGTGAATCTTTCTGGATTCACTATGCTGTGCATTATTCCGCGATCTTGTGGTTGGGTCCGGATTCGTAGTCTTTTCTTTGTTTTTTTTTTTTTTTTTGTAGCCCAGGTGGGCGTCGACGTCCCACCATTTGGTGCACCTCTCGTGACGTCGTCGTGCTTCCTGCGGAAGTCCCACCTTTGGGGCGCCATCTTCAGATTCTTTTTTCCGCCGTTGGGTCTGGATCGTCATCGGGAAGCTCCAGAATTACAATCGAAGGAAGAAGAAAGAAAAGCGAGTTTCGTCGATAAAGAACTACGAAGATATCACAGGAAAGACATATATTTCATCAGGAGCGCGAAGAAGGAAGTGTTCCGCCTTTTTCTTCGACGCCCTTGGAGAATGCGCACTCAGAGGCCCTGAGCGCAATGGACAAGACACCATTCAAGTTCTGCCCTAACTGCCACCACAAGTTCGCGCAGAAGGACCAGCATCCGGTCTGCAACCTCTGCCTACCGGTCGACCACCAGAGCAAGGACTGCAACGCCTGCTCAGCCTTCGCGCCGAAGACGCTCCGGGTGAGAGAACGCCAGAGAAGAGCCAACGCCAGCATGGAGGGCAAGGGTAAGGCCCTGTCGCTCTACGATCTGGGCCTCTCCACAGACGATGAGGACAACGTCGCCGAGGGACCCGAAAACTTCACGGTCGTAGAGACCGACATGAAAAATGAAGACGAGGTAAGAGAATCGTCGAGCTCAAAACAGAAAATACCTCGAAAACCCAAGGGTGACTCGAGAAAATCTGAGTCGAAGTCCACGAAGGGAGCCCCGGCGCCGAAAACTTCGACGGCTAAGGGGGGAACCATGGAAAAGAGGCCGAGCGGATCCTTCGAAAAGGACTCCCTGGTGCCGAAAGACGCCGAAAGGCAAGGATCGTCGAAGACAACCCATGAAACAGGGCGCTCGACGCAGAAGGACAGTTCGACGTCGACGCAAGTCCCGGCGAAGAGGCCAGCGGTCGACGCCGAAAGCATCTCCGAGATGGAGAAGAAGAAGAGGCGGCTCGAGGCCGAAATGGAGAACATCCTTCAGAGGAAGAAGGAGTTCGACGCCAAGATGAAGGAATACAAGATTCCAACGGCTCCACTAACGAACGTCGTCGAAATCGAGGACGAATTCGACAACGAGGGGCTGCCGAGAGATCTCGAAGAGGAAGACGAGGCCTATTATGAAGGCGAGGCTGAGGAAGAAGACCAGCAGTCGTTCTACAGCTTGGCGCCATCAACCAACCACGACATCAAATGGCAGGATCTCGACACCGAAAACCCCGAGGAGCCCGTGGACACTTACCCTTCGAGGCCTTCGCCACCCGACGACATCGGGGTGTACAATATGGTGGTCAGGAGCGCAGCGACAGCCTTCGGAGTGAAGCTGGACGAGGAGAGGCCGAAAGCCGATTTCCTCCTCGAGACCCTGCTCCCCATCCAGACGAGGAGCCAATTCCTTCCCATGCTACAAAGCGTGATGAATCAGGGAAGAGAGGCCTTTAAGGAACCAGCGACTTGCCGTTCGGTCACGCCCAGGACGGAGAAGAAGTATAAGCACTCTTCTCTGGACCCCCCTTACATCAAGGGTAGTATCACTGCCGACTCCATCATAGCTTCCACGGCCAGGAGAAGGGCCAACGTGCCAGCAACTTCGGGGCCACCACCTGATAAAGAAAGCAGGAGGATAGACCTCACAGGAAGAAAGGTCGAGAGGAATGCCGCAATGCACTGGCGCATGGCGAATTCCAATGCACTTCTCAATAGGCACCAGTACCAGCACTGGGACGAGATGGGGGAGCTAGTAAAGCATCTCCCCGAAGAATACCGCCAAAGAGCCTCCCACCTGGTGGATGAAGGAAAAAACATCGCCAACTCTTGTATAAAGACGGCGTTGGACGGGGCAGACACTTTGGCAAGACTCATGGCCATAGGGGTCACCGAGAGAAGACATGCATGGCTGAGAATCTCGGGATTCAAACCGGAGGTGCAGAACAACATCCTTAGCACCCCCTTCAACGGAGAGACACTGTTCGGAGCAACAGTAGACGAGAAACTCACCCAGCTGAAAAAAGAAAACGAGACGGCGAGGTCCATGGGGGCCCTACAGCTAAGGGGGATGAGGAGAGGAAATCCCTCTAGGAGACCCTACGGTCGGGGAGGAAGCCAGCAGGGAGCGTCGCACCAAACGTTCCAGCAGGGTCATAGTCACGGACAACAAGGTCAACAGAAGCAAAACTGGCAGTACCAACCTCGGGGCCAGTCCTTTCGCGGGAGAGGGAACGGACGAGGCCAGAGGAGAAGAGGGGGTGACCAACCACCATCAAAGTGACTCAGCACGCAGGAGGACGCCTACCCTCGACATGCCCCCAAGGGTGAGGCGCAAAACAGTAACATCAGGGGGGAGAGAAAAATCAAAAGCCTACGAGCATCCAACACCAGTAGGCGGAAGACTGAGGTTCTACCTTCAGGAGTGGCGGAGTATAACCACAGACAAGTGGATACTGAACGTCATGCAGTACGGATACTGCGTGGATTTGGAGAAAAAACCTCCAAACAGAACACCAAGGGGAAGGCAGAGATCGGCACAAGAACTGGCCCTACTCAAAGAAGAAACCCTGAAACTAGTAGAAAAAAGAGCCATAGAGGCAGTGCCGTTCAGAGAACGCAACAAGGGGGTCTACTCGAACTACTTCGTCGTCCCGAAAGTAGACGGAAACCTCAGACCCATCCTGGACCTGCGATACCTAAACAAGTTCATCAGAACACAGAAGTTCAAAATGACTTCGCTGCAGGAGGTGCTGCCCCAAATAAGAGAAGGGGACTTCATGGTCACCGTGGACCTCAAGGATGCCTACCTGCACATCCCAATAAACAGAAGGCACAAGGGCCTTCTAAGATTCAACATCGGCAAGGAACACTACCAGTTCACAACCCTGGCCTTCGGGCTAAAATCGGCGCCAAGGGTTTTTACAAAGTGCCTGTCGGCGGTCGCGGCCCACCTACGACGGCAGGGGATCCATGTCTACCCCTACCTAGACGACTGGCTGATCAAGGCGAACACACGCGAAAAGTGCGAGAGACATGCAACACGCGTGACAGACACTCTGACGAACCTGGGGTTCGCAATACACTGGGGGAAGTCATCGCTGGAACCAGAGCAGGTGAAGATTTTCCTGGGGGCAAAAATCAACACCCTGAACAGCACAGTGGTGCCCAGCGACAGGAGAACAGATGCCCTACTGAAGGAGACACGTCTCTACCAGAAGGGGCGAGCTCTGACAGTGAGGTCAGTGAGCAAGATGATGGGAATGATGGCGTCGTGTATCCAGCTGGTGCAGAATGTACGCCTGCACATGAGACCATTCCAAGAATGGCTACAACAGCAATGGTCACAAGCAAGCGGAAGTTGGGAGGATCTAGTGGTTGTTACGCACGCAGTGCAGGAGGAGATGACTTGGTGGAACAGAGACAACATGACAGCAGGGAGAAGCCTGACACCACCAAACCCAACAATGACCATTACCACGGACGCATCGCAGAAGGGATGGGGAGCACACATGGACAACCTCAGAGTGAGGGGTCTGTGGGCTCCAGCAGATGCGGTACGCCATATCAATTACCTCGAATTGAAAACCATCCTGCTAGCCCTGAAGGCATTCCAGAGGCACCTGTACAACCAGAGGGTGTTGGTTCAAACAGACAACACCACGGCAATGTTCTATATCAACAAGCAGGGGGGGGACACAGTCGTTCCCTCTCTCCTCTCTGGCACAGGAGATTTGGAGATGGGCCATACCTCTCAGGATAGATCTACTGGCAATTCACCTTCCAGGGAAGGACAATGTGGAGGCAGACTGGCTAAGCAGGCAGACCTCGGCATCCCACGAGTGGGAGCTCAATGGCCAGGAAACGGAGAAGCTTTTCCAGAGATGGGGGACTCCCACAATAGACCTGTTTGCAACACGCCAAAATGCCAAAGCTTCACGTCCAGGCAACCAGATCAGCAATCCCAAGGGAATGCCCTATGGATAAGCTGGTCGAGGACATTTGCCTATGCCTTTCCACCGATACCCCTGTTGCACAGAGTGCTCGACAAGTGCAGAACCAGCAACATGACTCTAATCCTAGTGGCTCCGCAGTGGGCAAGGCAGACATGGCTCTCGCAAATTCAGGACATGGCACAGGGCAATCCCCACAGGTTCGAGAGAAGAAGGGACCTGCTCTCCATGCAAAACGGAGAGGTCCTGCATCCGGAGCCAGAGAGCCTCAACCTGGCGGCATGGCTCCTGAAGACCTAGAGTTCGCTCACCTTAAATGGCCTCCCAGCACTATGCGGTTGCTGCGGGAGGCACGAAAACCAACTACACGCAAATGCTACAGCGCGAAATGGAAGAGATTTACCGTGTGGTGCAGGAAGAGGGGCCTGCAAAACAGAATGACAAGAGACTCAACAGTACTGAGGTACCTCACACATCTTCTACAGAGTAACCTCTGCTCGAGCTCACTAAGGGTACACCTAGCGGCGATCGTAGCCTACACCAGAGGTGAGAAGGGTGGAAGTTTCTTCACTTCACAGGTGGTGAAGAGATTCATGGAAGGAGCCAAAAGAATTGCCCCTCCTAAAAGGTTGCCGCCGCCAGCATGGAATCTCAACGTGGTACTAACGGAGCTCATGAAGGCACCATTCGAACCCATTCACAAAGCCTCTCTGCAAATGTTGACCATGAAAACGGCCTTTCTGGTGGCCATAACCTCACTACGCAGGGTGAGCGAGCTTCAAGCACTAACGCTACAGGAACCCTACATTCAGATTCACAAGGACAGGGTAGTCCTGAGAACAGACCCACACTTCATGCCCAAGGTGGTGTCGGCGTTCCACATGAACCAGAGTATCCAAATACCGAGTTTCTTCCAAAACCCGACTTCGAACGCAGAAAGGGCTCTGCACACGCTCGACGCTAGAAGAGCGGTGATGCACTACATTGAGCGAACCAAGGAACTCAGGAAATCAAAGCAGTTGTTTGTGTCCTTTGCTACTAGCTTCATGGGTAAACCCGTGACTAAGGGCACCATCGCTAGATGGATTGCCCACACTATACAAGTCTGCCACAAACAGGCTGGACAGGAGCTAGCGGAGGGGCCTCAGGCTCACTCAACAAGGAAGAAGGGGGCCACCGTTGCCTTCCTGGCAAACACGCCCATTCAGGACATATGTCTAGCGGCAACTTGGGCATCTGTGCACACGTTCACGAAACACTACTGCGTGGACATTCAGATGAACAAGGAAGCACAGGTTGGACAGAAGGTGCTTCAGCACATTTTCAACGACCAACGCTCATCTACCACCCAGCCGCCACAACATTAGGAAAACCGCTACAAAGTCTATGCACAGCATAGTGAATCCAGAAAGATTCACGCTGCAAAACGAATAGTTTCTTACCTGTCGGTGTAGTTTTGCAGCTTGAAGATCTTTCTGGATTCACTAGCGAACCCACCCACCTCCGCCAGGAAGATGAGGATGGAGATAGAGGTGGAAGGAATAAGAAGATCAGAATAATTGGAATAGTAAATAGAATTGGAAAAGGAAAATTAAAACAACGCCTAGGGTTAAAAAAAAAAAAAAAAAAATATAGGGAAAAAAGAACCTGAAGATGGCGCCCCAAAGGTGGGACTTCCGCAGGAAGCACGACGACGTCACGAGAGGTGCACCAAATGGTGGGACGTCGACGCACACCTGGGCTACAAAAAAAAAAAAAAAAAAAAGAAAAGACTACGAATCCGGACCCGACCACAAGATCGCGGAATAATGCACAGCATAGTGAATCCAGAAAGATCTTCAAGCTGCAAAACTACACCGACAGGTAAGAAACTATTCGTTGTCAGGGAGGAGTTCCAGATCTGGTTCCGAAGCAAATTAAGCCAAGGGACCAGTAGTTTGAAGAACTGAGCCGGGAAAGGATCTCCCGGAGAGCCAGATTTACACTTGTGCAACTCCCTGCGTGACACCTCGGGCGGCAACTGGCGGAATTCAGACCAGGTGCCAGGAGGGTCTGTGGTTAGACTTGGCACATGGGAGGACGTTGACAGAGGAAAGGTGAAGTAGGTCATTTGAATCTTTTCCTCAAAGTACTTTGACAGGTCAGCACAGAGGGTAGAAGATGGCGTTACTGTACTGTACAGAGCAGTGGAATTAATAAAACTTTGGACAATTTTAAACAATTCTTTGTCAGATTGTTTGATTTGGTTAGAGAAATATTCTCTCATATTACTGAGCTTAAGCCTATGGATTTTTTTCAATGCCTTTTTGTTAGAATCCGGGTTCTCTGGTTGGCACAGGTAGGTACTTGTGACAAGCAGGGAACCTTTCCTTTAGTCAGGGTAAGGGGTTACACTCCTAAAATAACCCCTGCTCACCCTCTAGGTAGCTTGGCGTGAGCAGACAAGGCTTATCTCAGAGCGTTATAGGTTAAGCATTTGTGAACACATACAGTAACCAAGTGACAACACTACAAATGGACACCACACAGGTTTTTATATTAAAAATAAGGATTCTTTATATAGAGTTACCACAAGACCATTAAACGACAAAAATACACAATACTGTTACTTTAGATGGTAGAAGTTTGCTTAGTTCTCTTAAGTTCTTAATTGCGACACTTTAAGTCAATGTACCTTAGATGCGACACACAGGGCAACGAAAGTGTTGCAACGATGCTGATGCGATGAAGTTTTTGGTGCAAAGAAATAAAGACGTGGAGATCTTCCAGATGCGTTACGCTTCTCCGATGTTGCGAGAAGACTCGACTCGATGCGTCTGCTGCAGCGGCGTCACCCTTTACGTGATGCGACGACAGCGGCCTTGGCATTGGCACTCTTCTCCGACGTTTGTGAGACGCTTCCGCTCGATGCGATGTTGCAGCGGCGACACCCCTTTACGCAATGCGACGACAGCAGCTCCGACGGCGGCACGCTTCCCCATGGATGCGAGGCGCTTTTCTTGATGCGGTGCAATGCGACAGCTACGATGGCTGCGATGGCGACACGCTTCTTCCTCAATGTGAGACTCTTCTCTTGATGCGGTGCGATGCTTCAGCTACGATGGCTGCGAGGGCAACACGCTTCTTCGGCGTTGCGAGACACTTCTTGGATGATGCAAGACGCTTTCGCTCGATGCGAGGCTGCACCCTTTATGTGATGCGACGACAGCAATTCCGACGGCGGCACGCTTCTCCTTCTTGAGTCGCGCTTCCAGCTCCTTGCGACACGCAGTCCCTCAGAAGGCCCAACAACAGCAGCAGGCACTTCCAAAGAACTTTGGGGAGCTGGGGGGTGAAATCCACTGGTCCTGGGACTTCGTTCAGGGGGCAAGCTCAGCACAAGCCCTTGGAGATCTTTTAAGCACAAGTTGAAATAAAGTCTTTGTAGTCTTTCTCCTCTCCTTTCAGCAGCAAGGCAACCACTGCAGGCCAATCCCCCAGGTCAGGGACAGTACTCCTCCTTACAGCTTTCCCAGTTCCTTCTCCTCAGGCAGAGGTTCTTCTTGTCAAGCAGGATCTAATTTCTTGGGAGCAGGGTCCCAATGCTTATACCTCTAATTCCTTTGTTCCTCTGGGGTAGAGGGGCCTTTGCTCAGTCCAAACCAGTTCTTGAGCACTTTGTTGACATGACTCTGTCTTTCTATTCAGGGTGCAGGGCAGAGACATCAGCCGCTCCACAGGAGGTGGAGCCAGCATTGTGGTGGCAGAGCACAGCCCTATTCAGAGTCCAGGTGCACTCCTGCCACCCATCTGGATGTTAATCTTTCTATTCACCACCAGGGTACCTAGCCCTGCCCCTCTGGGTTTCCCCAGCCCTGTCACTCACACAAACCAGATACACATCATAGCAGAGGCGGGCTGAAATGGTTAGGCAAGCAAATACCAACTTTCTAAAAGTGGTATTTGCAAACACAGAATATTAACATAAACTTTACTAAAATATGTATTTTATTATTCTGAGTTCAGGCATACTAAACTCGATTTTCTACCATGTTCCCTGGGTCTGTTAGGATGATAGGATGTAACAATTCTAACAGCCCATTCTGGCCTATGGGAACAGGTAGCCTTGCAATAGTGAAAAACGAAAATGGCTGTAATTCACTATTAGGACATGCCACACACATCAGGGCTTGTCCTACCTTATGCTTACAATGCACCCTGCCCTTGGGCCTACCATAGGGGTGACTAATATGAAGTTAAGGAAAGTTTAGGAACTGGGAAGTGGGTGCACTTGCCCAGTCAGCATGACAGTACCAGACTGCATGCAGGTTCTGCAATGGCAGACCTTAGACACATTCTACTAGGCCGCTTCTGTGGGTGGCACAGCCAGTGCTGCAAGCCCACCAGCGGCATTTGCATTTACAAGCCCTGGGCACCCCCGGTGCACTTTACTGGGGTCTGATAGTAAACCAAATAAGCCAATCATGGAATCCAACCAACATATACATTTTAAATAGGGAGCACTTGCACTGTGGCACTGGTTGGCAGTGGCACAGAGCTCTGAGCAGCTAACACCAGCAAAACACATGAGGCACAGCGACAAAAAGTGGAAGGGAGACTCACGCCAACGTGCCAGGTTTAACACGTGTCCCCTCCAGCTGAAAAGTGGGGAGAACTACCCTACCCCAGGGAGTTCCTCAACACTAAGGCGGAAAAATCTGGACAGACCATCAGCATTGGCGTGATCTGTGCCAGGGCGATGTTCCACCGTGAAATCCATACCCTGTAGGGAAATGGACCACCTCAACAGCTTTGGATTCTCACCCCTCATAGGCATCAACCATCTGAGGGGCCTGTGGTCTGTCTGAACCCAGAAGTGAGACCCAAACAGGTAGGGTCTTAGCTTCTTCAGCCCCCAGACCACAGCAAATGCCTCACGCTCAATAGCACTCCATCTCTGTTCCTGTGGAAGTAACCTCCTGCTAAGGATGGCTACAGGTTGATCTAGGCCCTCTTCATTAATCTGTGAAAGAACAGCCCCCACACCATGCTCTGAAGCATCTGTCTGAACGATAAACTCTTTGGAGAAGTTGGGAGCCAAGAGCACGGGCGCTGTGCACATAGCAGCTTTCAGGGCCTCAAAAGCTTTCTGACCGGTGTCAGTCCAAATCACTTTCCTGCGCTGCTTCCAAGAAGTCAGCGCTGTCAAGGGGGCAACGATGTTGTCATACCCCTTGACAAATCTCCTGTAGTACCCGGTGAGACCTAGGAAGGCTCTCACCTCTGTCTGGGTTTTGGGCGACTCCCAATTCAGGATGGTTTCTATCTTCGGTTGAAGGGGCGCCACCTGGCCGCTCCCAACCTGGTGCCCCAAGTACACCACGGAACCCTGCCCGATCTGGCACTTACTCGCCTTGATCGTGAGGCCTGCCCTCCGCAGTGCCATCAACACTTCCCAGAGGTGGCGCAGGTGTTCCTCCCACGTGGAGCTGAACACTGCGATGTCATCCAGGTAGGCAGCACTGAACGAGTCCAGTCCGACCAACACCTGGTTGACCAACCTCTGGAAGGTGGCAGGGGCATTCTTCATCCCAAAGGGCATAACCCGGAACTGGTAGTGCCCATCTGGGGTGGAAAATGCTGACCTCTCTTTGGCCCCCTCGGTCAAGGCGATCTGCCAGTACCCAGACGTTAAATCAAACGTGTTGAGGTAGTTGGCAGCCCCTAGCCGATCTATGAGCTCATCAGCTCTGGGGATGGGGTGTGCGTCAGTCCTGGTGACTGAATTGAGTCCTCTGTAGTCCACACAGAAACGGAGTTCGGGTGTGGCTCCCGACGCTGCAGCCTTTGGGACCAAGACAACTGGGCTGGCCCAAGGACTGCTGGAGGACTCAATTACCCTGAGTGCAAAAATTTTGGAGACCTCCTTCTTGATGCAGGCCCTCGCCCTGTCAGTCACCCTGTAGGCCTTGTGCCTCACAGGCGGACTATCCCCAGTGTCCACATCATGGACGCACCAATCAGTTACACGGGAACCAGGGGAAAACAGATCAGAAAATTGTCCCAGCAGCTGGCGACAATCATTCTGTTGCGCAGGGGTCAGAGCGGAAGAGAGGATGACACCATACACTGATCCATCTTGCTCCTGGGCTGACAGGAGGTCAGGAAGAGGCTCGGTCTCCTCTTCCATCCCAGCATCTGTTGCCAAGAGCATGCCCACTTGGGACCTCTCCAAGTGGGGCTTGAGGCGGTTGACATGAAGGACCCTCAAGGGTTTCCTTGGAGACCGCAAGTCCACCAAATAGGTAACAGGACTCTTGCGCTCCACAACCTCAAAGGGACCAGTCCACTTACCCTGGAGTGCACAAGGCTCCACGGGGGCCAAGACCCACACCTTTTGTCCAGGCTGAAGCTCTACCAGAGTGGCATTCTGGTCGTACCACCGCTTCATCTCTTCCTGGCTGGCTTCCAGATTTGCCTCAGCAAGTTGCCTGAATCACCTAGTCTGATTTCGGAAGGCCAGCATGTAGCTATATACACTCTGGGGAGGTTTCCTGGGAGATTGCTCCCAGCCTTCCTTGACCAGACGTAGAGGTCCTTTCACTGGGTGGCCATACAGGAGCACAAAGGGGCTGAACCCTAGAGACTTCTGTGGCACCTCACGGTACGCAAAGAGACGGCATGGCAAGAGGACGTCCCACTTACGCCTCATGGGTTCTTCCAGACCCATTATCATGCCCTTGAGGGTACGGTTGAATCTCTCAACCAACCCGTTTCCTTGGGGGTGGTAAGGTGTGGTGAACTTGTAGGTTACACCACACTCTTGCCAAAGGGATTTCATATACTTGGATATGAAATTGGTATCCCAGTCAGACACCACCTCTAGAGGGAATCCCACTCTGGAGAAAATTCCCATCAGTGCACGTCCCACCACGGGGGCCGTCACTGTCCTCAGAGGGATGGCTTCCGGGTACCGGGTGGCATGGTCCACCAGGACCAGGATAAACCTGTTGCCCATGGCTGTCCTGGGGTCCAGTGGCCCCACAATGTCAATCCCCACTCGCTGGAATGGGGTACCGACCACAGGGAATGGCTGGAGTGGAGCCTTCTGCTTCCTTCCTCTCTTTCCACTTGCCTGGCAAGTCTGACAGGTCCTGCAGTGAGTGTCTGAACGCATTTTAGGCCAATAAAAGTGGGTGACAAGCCTTTCAAAGGTCTTGTCCTGCCCCAAATGTCCTGCCAATGGCACATCGTGAGCCAGCTCCAGTAGGAAGGCTCTGAAGTCCTGGGGTACCACCAGCGCACTGGCTGACCCAGGCTCAGCAACCTTAGGCTCTGTATATAGGAGGTCGTTCTCCCAGTAAATGAAATGTGACCCAGACTGATCACCTGCGGCCTGGTCTGCAGCCTGCTTCCGCATACCTACGAGAGAAGGGCATTCTTTCTGTGCCTTACAAAAGTCCTCCCTGGAGGGCCCTCCTTCCTGCTGTCAATGGGCCAGCTCAGGCAGGTCCCCCAGTTCAGCTCTCTGTTCCCCGGCAGGCTCCAGGGCATCCCCCTCAAGGTCGGCTCCCTCCTGGGCCGTGGGAACTTCATTGGCTGGTTTCCCGTGCCCCCTGCCTCTTCTCTCTAAGGCTAGTCCCTGGGCCTCCCTCTTGGGCTCCAGGACCTCTTGAGCACCTCTACTTGCTGCCATGGATCGTGTGGTGACACACGCCCAATCCGGCATACCCAACATCTCCAGGTGAGCACTCCGCTCCACCTTAGCCCAAGGTGAGCTCTCCAAGTCGTTCCCTAACAGACACTCTACAGGCATGGCGGGCCTCACAGCTACCTGAAGAGTACCAGAGACCCCCCCCACTCAAAAGGAACCTGAACCACCTTGCAGTGACTCTCTGTGTTGTCAGCGGCAACAACTGGATAGAATGCTCCTGGGACAACCTGCTCTTGAGACACCAGGTGACACTTGACAGCTGTCGCACTGGCTCCTGTATCTCTGAGAGCTTCCACCCTACGGCCATTGATGGTCACCCACTGCCTGTATTTCTTAGTGTTATCAGGCAGCTGGGTTTGGGGGACCATCTCACAGTCTCCTAATGAGACAAGGGACATCTCTGCGGGACACCACCCACCTTGGACTGTCATCTCCTCCCCCAAGGCTACACTAGCCATCTGCCGGGGTGGAGCACCAGTGGGTGCTGGTTTCCCATACAAAGGACACTTTAAAACAGAGGCAAAATGCCCCATGTTATCACACTTGTAACACTTTATGGGCCCCTTTTGAACAGGTGTACCTGTCGGGGCCCCGGTCGGTTTCTGGGGTGGGGGAGGCTGAGAACCTTTCCCTTGGGGATTACTTTGGGGCCTTCTTGGGAACTCCCTCTGTTTACCCTTGTCCCCCCCACTCTTCTGCTGGGGACCCTGCCCACCTTTAGCGGAGTCTCCCACTGAACCCTTGTGGACCCTGGTACTGACCCAGCGGTCCACCTCCTCAGCAAGCTTACTAGGGTTAGTCAGCCTACTTTCAATCAGGTGCTGGCGTAGCTCAGTAAAACAATTACTGGACAAGTGCTCCCATGCTATTAAATCAAGAAGCCCTTAAAAATCATCAACCTTGCTACCCTTCACCCAACCATCCAGTGCTCTGCAAAAAAAAGTCACATACTCAACATACGTACTGTTTGGAATCTTGGTGCACCCCCTGAACCTTTGTCTATACAACTCAGGGGTCAACCCATATCTAGTCATTAAAGCTGCCTTCATATGGGGATAAGAATTATAATCATCTGAAGGCACGTCTAGTAGTGTGTCCCTCCCCTCACTAAGGAACCGTCCCCACAACCCCGCTCCCCAATCCTTCTCAGGGACCCGGTGGGAAGACATGGCTACTTCATAGGCTTTGAACCACTGCCCTATGTCATCATTTAAAAAAAAATCTTTTACCACATCTTTGGGTATGTACACCCTTGATTCTACTTGCACTGATGGTGTGCTGCCACCAGAGGGAGCAATTTCTAAACTCTGGGCCTTCAGCTCCAACTCCCTCAAAACCTTTTCATGTTCATACTGTAGCTTATTTTCTTCTAGGGCTAACTTTCTACGCTGCATTTCATATTCTAACTGCCCACTTAACTTGAGCTTGGTCAGCTCCAATTCATGCATCCTACACTCTTTTCTATCTGCCAGCTCCTCTGGTTACATCATAAGCTCTGCAAAGCTCTGGTTCGTAGAAGGGAATCTTCCGTCTGTTATGAGAAAAATGGTGCGCTTTAGTATATTGTAAGCATTTCTCAGTCGTGCCAAAAAGTGTAGCATTTTTATGGATAAGCAATATGGACTAACACCAGAACTCCATAACAAAGTGGCTTGTTTTGTTCGACCTTGTATGCAGCGCTTAGTAGCAGAATGAGCTCATGTGGGCTCAAAGGCATCTTACACAACAAGCTGCAAGGTAACGTGCACAAAAATAAAAGGCACAAAGGTAAAATGGTTGCATGGCTCGGGCTAACTAAGCAAAGACTAGAATGACCCTAGGGACCATATAACAAACGAGTTCTCATAGTATGGCCTGTGGGCGACCAGCGGCCCGGCAAGCCTTCCTGTGCGGCCCGCAGACCTTGCAGACATCGTACCTGTGTTATTTTTAAAGTGTCTGCAACCCCCGCCGGTTACTGCTCTATGGGGGCCGGGCGATTCCAGAGATAGTCAGAATGGAGATGCAGGAGAGCTAAGAAGAGGTCAGATACAACAAGGCCTCATTAACAAGTAAATGGCCGTTAAAGACCTGTGAAGTACTCGTGTGACTGGCGCCAAAGGGGGGCTTTGATCTGACTGCTCGGGATGAGAGTCCAAATTAAAGCCAGAAACAGATGTGACCCCAGACCCAGTGGTGGGACACAAACTCCACAAAGCAGCAAATTCAGCGAGAAAACGAGCTGGCTTTTACATTACACAGGGAGAGGCGGGAGTGGGGGGGGCTGTGTCTGGGCTGGTGATGGGGACGTGTAGACACAGTACGGGTGCACTGCCCAAGGCATAGAGACAGATGGAGACCGAAACAGACAGATAGAGACAGATAGACAGAGACAGACAGGGACAGACTGACAGACAGAGACAGATAGAGGCAGAGACAGATAGAGGCAGAAACGGAGGCAGAGACAGATAGAGACATATAGAGACAGAGACAGATAGAGGCAGGGGCAGACAGAGCTAGATAGAGGCAGAGACAGGGAAAGATAGAGGCGGAGACAGATAGAGGCAGGGGCAGACAGAGCTAGATAGAGGCAGAGACCAATAGAGGCAGAGACAGAGGCAGAGACAGATAGAGGTAGCGAGCAATAGAGACAGAGACAGACAGAGAGAGAGACAGAGATAGAGGCAGGGACAGATAGAAACAGAGACTGATAGAGACAGACATAGACAGATAGAGGCAGAGATAGACAGAGACGGAGAGGAAGACAGAGGGAGGGAGACGGGACAGACAGAGACAGGGACAGACAGTGACAGACAGGGAGGCAGAGAGAAGGAGATGGAGAGGGAGACAGAGAGATGGAGAGGGAGAGAGAGGGAGAGAGGGAGAGGGAGGGAGAGGGAGAGGGAGGAGGAGGGAGACAGAGGAAGGGAGACAGAGAGAGAGGGAGACAGAGGGAGGGAGAGGGAGACAGACAGGTAGACATAGAGACAGATGGAGGGAGACAGATGGAGGGAGACAGATGGAGGGAGATAGATGGAGGGAGACAGAGGGAGGGAGACAGAAGGAGGGAGACAGAGGGAGGGAGACAGGGGGAGGGAGACAGATAGACGGAGACAGAGAGATGGAGAGGGAGAGAGAGAGATGTGTATTCTGGGTCTGGTGGCTCAGTAGACGAAGGCGTCCGCTGCAGGGGCCTGTGTTCAACCTCATGGTCACAGTTTATTTTTTTTGCTCTAGTCCTGCCCCCCTCCCCCACTGACCCTGCCCCCACCAGTGCCCGCCCTCTGCCACAAACCACACTGTAAATTTGGCCTCCGAGAGAAAGTTTGTGAGTACCCATGATATAACACTACTAGTGTCTACTCTACTACCTGATTTATACTAGTGATGTATGTTGTATATGTATGTATTAGAACTATTTGTTCATTCTTGCTAGTGAAAAATAGGGGGAGTTGTATATGACATCTAAAAAATGTGTACTGTTTTTTCTAGGCGTACTACCGACCACCAGTGCCGGGGCCAGCGGCGAAGGCGACGTGGCTGCTGAGGGAGAAGATGCAGTTGTAGGAGGAGCTGTAGGCGGTGAGCCAGCATCAGTGGCAGGCGGTGGTAAGTTATATTCCTAATCCTTATTTATTGACATTACACTCACTGCAAGGGTGTACTGTATACTGTACTGTTGAGACGTACTAAGTAAGAAGTTGTTGTGAACGGTTGAAGGCACCCTTTACTTAGCATTAGTAAAAGCATTAGCTGTGGGAGTGTTGAGTAACCAATGGCCTCTTCTATATGACTTCAACTCAGCTTTGAAAGTTTTATGGAGAAGACTAAAATTCAGATCAGATGACCTTGATGGATGTGTTGAATGAAAAGGGAAAGAAGGGTGGAAGGAAGAAGGACGGGCGAGATTTAATATTTATGACTGGCAGAGAAGGATACGTGGGATGCATGCATGCATAGGTGGCTGATAGGAATCAGATGCATGGCTGGTTGAATGCTTGAAACTCCCACAAATGTTAAAGGCCAAGGAAGTGGGAGGATATATACATACCACAAATGTTATGTACTGTGCTTGCTAGTGCTACTATGTGTAGAATTAATTTGTCTTACTGCTTTGCTAAGAGTATATTTTATAATAGTCTTGTTTTTTTCTTCTTGATATAGCTACTCCTTCCAAAAGGAAACCGGACAGGAAGGAGTTGGCAGCCAAGGCCCGGCACCGGAAGCTGGAGGCCATACAAAGGGAATACCGTCGGCTGGTGGTTCTGGCAGAGGAGGAGTAGGCAGCTGCAGCCTCTTCCAATGCCCCGGGCCCCAGCCACCCCCCTCCAGTGTTATGGCACCACCGTCTGGCAGCCGCCCGCTGCCCCTCTTTTAATATAACTGCTGCCCCCCCACCCGGTGGATGCAATTGCCACGTGTTGAAGCGCCGCATTGCCCGGCTAGAGGAGCAAGTTTGTGTCCTCCAGGAGAGGAGAGCCCGCCGATAAGACCCTGTTAATTGCCCCTTTTTTATTTCTTCTTTTGGTGGGTGGGAATCGGGCGTTGGGGTTAACTTTCTTTGGACAATTGGACATTCATATAGGTTGGACTTTTTCGTTACAGACATTGGTTGGAGTTAGGGAGAGGGGTGGGTCATGTGTTGTTGTGGGATTTTTTACATAGTTGATTTTTGTTAGGGGAATAAATTATATATTTATACTTTACATACAATGTTGTTAATGTTTTGTGGGTGGGGTTTCTGTTTTACGTCTGACTGTTTCCTTGCTGGTGCAGGGCCACAGCCAGTGTTTGATTTAAATAATTGGCTGACTTAGTAAGACACAAACAGATAGATGCGACACCCCTCATTGAGTGACTTGTCCTACTAGTACTGTCAGTCTCTCTTCCTAGTCTATGCATTCTGCAACTGGACTCAAAGGGGTGTGTGAAATTGAATTAATGAAACAATTTCCATTATTAAATATGCCTCCCCCAAACTTCTCTTACCTTTGCTTGATGATTAACTTAGGCACAGCGATGGCTGCATGGCTGCATGGTGATGATGGTTTTCTTTCCTAACTTGCCATGGTTGTGGTGGTGGTGGTAGTAGTAGTAGTAGTAGTAGTAGACACTGGCAGTAGCATTTGCAAAAAATAAAATGAGACCGTCAGTCGCCTGAGAGAGACTGTTGGAGGAGTAGTAGAACGAAGTACAGTACAGAACTTACTGCCAAACAATAATATGCAAAAATACAACAAAACATAATGGTGCTGGGGATAGCCTAGTACATAGAGTTACAAACTCTAGTTGTGTGAAGTCACTCGACTAGGCCTACAGTACACTGGACACAAGCATAACCGTTAGTGCTGTGTAGGAGAGTGATGCCGGCGAGTAGGAGTACCACGCCTCTACGCCGCTAGCGCGTCAATGGCCCCGCCCCCTTCTCGCTCATAGCAGGATGAAGCAGACACGGATGGCGGCGGATGGCGGCGGAGAGGGACTGAATACCACTCGAGCTGCCAGAGGCCGAGCTGCCAGAAGCCGGCAAAAGGAATAAATACCAGCTACAATACGTGACGGAAAGCGGAAAGAAAGAGAGAAAAACGGGCTCCAACGCTGATGCAATGGAAAACAGCGTGAGGCTCTACAGCTTTATTCTTGATTAGGCTCAGGCTCTAACAGGCTTCATTGCTATCAATAGCTGAAGCTTGCAATGCCAGTACGGCATCAGGGATGCAGAGCGGCACCTGAATCCTGCACAGTCCTGCTGTAACACGTAAGGAGGAAATGGTGGTGGGGGAGCTGAGGTGACAATTTGTTTGAGAGACTATTAAACGGGGGAGAAAGCAACCTGAGCAACATTTGGAATCTAAAGAGAAAAAAAAGGAGGAGGGGAGGGAAAAAAAAAAGAAAAGAAAAAAAATATATAAATAAGCATGGTGAGACCCCAGAAAGAGGGAGCGGCAAATGCAAAAACCACTAGAACTGAAGCTCAAAAAGTTAAGAAAACGCGTCGTGCCCTTACAAAAATGGCGCGTCAAGCGGTTCGCAAAAGTGAAAGGGGAGTGGTTTTATCCTCACCAGAGAGTCGTAGTATGCTGGAAAGCTCAGAAGACGATACCACCCCGGTCATGATAGCGGATATTGGCGAAGATAGAACATCTCTGGCTGATCCGTCTGTGCCTCGAGAGAAAATTAGACTGGGTGGGGTTACGCCTGCCTTCTCCTCTATTAATCGTGACTCTAATGCAACAAGCAATGCTCCAAAGGGGATTAAAAAATTCCTGTTATTTACCAAAATACAATCTTTACAATCTCCCCAGCCTCCTCAGCAACCTTCACCACCTCAGCTAGTAGGCTCTACAGCATCCTTGTTAATCTCGCCTGTGACCCTGACTGGCTGCGAGAATCTCACCCTGCAGGAGGATCCTTATCTCCTGGAACCTACAAAGTCAACAGGGAAGGAAAAGACCCTTGATTTATCCCCTGGGGTGGATATAGTAAAACACGTTGATGACTCTGTGGTGCATGGGGATCTAGGGGCACCAGGAATAACTGTTGAGCCCCTCCAGGCTTCGGTGCCGTCTTTGCAGTCTTCTATACAAGAGCCGCCAGCAGAGCCAGGGCCCCTATCCTCCAGGACGCCGCTAACTTATTCTAAAAATATATCCCTAGCCAATTTTAGTATTGAAAATCCGGGAACTTTTCAAGTAGATATTAGGGAAATGCTAAAATTGATTTTGGGAGAAATAAGGGATATATAAATGTAAATGTGAAGTATTTGTATAGCGCACAGCTACCCAGAGGCATCCCGGCGCTTGTACTCATACCGCAGTGGAACCCTTCCTGGTATTTCCTGTGAGATGTCAACTCCTGGGCACCCCAAGGTGAAAGCCAGGCATCCTTAGCGCTGTGGGGGCCGTTGTGGAGATTAAGCAAGCTATTGCCCAGAGTTGCGGTACAAAAGGGGGTGGTGATGGACGGAGCATCAGAACCAATCAAACACTCACACCCAGTCAACAGATCTGGGTTTGATCCATCACCGTTCTTTAGCCCACTCTGCCACCCCAGTTCAGACATGGCCATATGCAAATCAGTCTGACCCTGTGCCTCATGGGAACAGTCCAGCCCGAACTGCCAAGCCATGCCTTCCCTGGACCGGAAACAAGCTACCTAGGACCGGTTTCTGGCATTTCAGCCGTCTTCAGCCAGGCTTGCTTGAATCCAGTGGCAAAGTGAGCAAGGGACTCACGTCTGAGCATACCCTGCCAACTTATGGCGAACAAAGCGGTACAAAAGGGGGTGGTGATGGACGGAGCATCAGAACCAATCAAACACTCACACCCAATCAACAGATCTGGGTTTGATCCATCACCGTTCTTTAGCCCACTCTGCCACCCCAGTTCAGACATGGCCATATGCAAATCAGTCTGACCCTGTGCCTCATGGGAACAGTCCAGCCCGAACTGCCAAGCCATGCCTTCCCTGGACCGGAAACAAGCTACCTAGGACCGGTTTCTGGCATTTCAGCCGTCTTCAGCCAGGCTTGCTTGAATCCAGTGGCAAAGTGAGCAAGGGACTCACGTCTGAGCATACCCTGCCAACTTATGGCGAACAAAGCGGTACAAAAGGGGGTGGTGATGGACGGAGCATCAGAACCAATCAAACACTCACACCCAGTCAACAGATCTGGGTTTGATCCATCACCGTTCTTTAGCCCACTCTGCCACCCCAGTTCAGACATGGCCATATGCAAATCAGTCTGACCCTGTGCCTCATGGGAACAGTCCAGCCCGAACTGCCAAGCCATGCCTTCCCTGGACCGGAAACAAGCTACCTAGGACCGGTTTCTGGCATTTCAGCCGTCTTCAGCCAGGCTTGCTTGAATCCAGTGGCAAAGTGAGCAAGGGACTCACGTCTGAGCATACCCTGCCAACTTATGGCGAACAAAGCGGTACAAAAGGGGGTGGTGATGGACGGAGCATCAGAACCAATCAAACACTCACACCCAGTCAACAGATCTGGGTTTGATCCATCACCGTTCTTTAGCCCACTCTGCCACCCCAGTTCAGACATGGCCATATGCAAATCAGTCTGACCCTGTGCCTCATGGGAACAGTCCAGCCCGAACTGCCAAGCCATGCCTTCCCTGGACCGGAAACAAGCTACCTAGGACCGGTTTCTGGCATTTCAGCCGTCTTCAGTCAGGCTTGCTTGAATCCAGTGGCAAAGTGAGCAAGGGACTCACGTCTGAGCATACCCTGCCAACTTATGGCGAACAAAGCGGTACAAAAGGGGGTGGTGATGGACGGAGCATCAGAACCAATCAAACACTCACACCCAGTCAACAGATCTGGGTTTGATCCATCACCGTTCTTTAGCCCACTCTGCCACCCCAGTTCAGACATGGCCATATGCAAATCAGTCTGACCCTGTGCCTCATGGGAACAGTCCAGCCCGAACTGCCAAGCCATGCCTTCCCTGGACCGGAAACAAGCTACCTAGGACCGGTTTCTGGCATTTCAGCCGTCTTCAGCCAGGCTTGCTTGAATCCAGTGGCAAAGTGAGCAAGGGACTCACGTCTGAGCATACCCTGCCAACTTATGGCGAACAAAGCGGTACAAAAGGGGGTGGTGATGGACGGAGCATCAGAACCAATCAAACACTCACACCCAGTCAACAGATCTGGGTTTGATCCATCACCGTTCTTTAGCCCACTCTGCCACCCCAGTTCAGACATGGCCATATGCAAATCAGTCTGACCCTGTGCCTCATGGGAACAGTCCAGCCCGAACTGCCAAGCCATGCCTTCCCTGGACCGGAAACAAGCTACCTAGGACCTGTTTCTGGCATTTCAGCCGTCTTCAGCCAGGCTTGCTTGAATCCAGTGGCAAAGTGAGCAAGGGACTCACGTCTGAGCATACCCTGGCAACTTATGGCGAACAAAGCGGTACAAAAGGGGGTGGTGATGGACGGAGCATCAGAACCAATCAAACACTCACACCCAGTCAACAGATCTGGGTTTGATCCATCACCGTTCTTTAGCCCACTCTGCCACCCCAGTTCAGACATGGCCATATGCAAATCAGTCTGATCCTGTGCCTCATGGGAACAGTCCAGCCCGAACTGCCAAGCCATGCCTTCCCTGGACCAGAAACAAGCTACCTAGGACCGGTTTCTGGCATTTCAGCCGTCTTCAGCCAGGCTTGCTTGAATCCAGTGGCAAAGTGAGCAAGGGACTCACGTCTGAGCATACCCTGGCAACTTATGGCGAACAAAGCGGTACAAAAGGGGGTGGTGATGGACGGAGCATCAGAACCAATCAAACACTCACACCCAGTCAACAGATCTGGGTTTGATCCATCACCGTTCTTTAGCCCACTCTGCCACCCCAGTTCAGACATGGCCATATGCAAATCAGTCTGACCCTGTGCCTCATGGGAACAGTCCAGCCCGAACTGCCAAGCCATGCCTTCCCTGGACCGGAAACAAGCTACCTAGGACCGGTTTCTGGCATTTCAGCCGTCTTCAGCCAGGCTTGCTTGAATCCAGTGGCAAAGTGAGCAAGGGACTCACGTCTGAGCATACCCTGGCAACTTATGGCGAACAAAGCGGTACAAAAGGGGGTGGTGATGGACGGAGCATCAGAACCAATCAAACACTCACACCCAGTCAACAGATCTGGGTTTGATCCATCACCGTTCTTTAGCCCACTCTGCCACCCCAGTTCAGACATGGCCATATGCAAATCAGTCTGACCCTGTGCCTCATGGGAACAGTCCAGCCCGAACTGCCAAGCCATGCCTTCCCTGGACCGGAAACAAGCTACCTAGGACCGGTTTCTGGCATTTCAGCCGTCTTCAGCCAGGCTTGCTTGAATCCAGTGGCAAAGTGAGCAAGGGACTCACGTCTGAGCATACCCTGCCAACTTATGGCGAACAAAGCGGTACAAAAGGGGGTGGTGATGGACGGAGCATCAGAACCAATCAAACACTCACACCCAGTCAACAGATCTGGGTTTGATCCATCACCGTTCTTTAGCCCACTCTGCCACCCCAGTTCAGACATGGCCATATGCAAATCAGTCTGACCCTGTGCCTCATGGGAACAGTCCAGCCCGAACTGCCAAGCCATGCCTTCCCTGGACCGGAAACAAGCTACCTAGGACCGGTTTCTGGCATTTCAGCCGTCTTCAGCCAGGCTTGCTTGAATCCAGTGGCAAAGTGAGCAAGGGACTCACGTCTGAGCATACCCTGCCAAATTATGGCGAACTAAGCGGTACAAAAGGGGGTGGTGATGGACGGAGCATCAGAACCAATCAAACACTCACACCCAGTCAACAGATCTGGGTTTGATCCATCACCGTTCTTTAGCCCTCTCTGCCACCCCAGTTCAGACATGGCCATATGCAAATCAGTCTGACCCTGTGCCTCATGGGAACAGTCCAGCCCGAACTGCAAAGCCATGCCTTCCCTGGACCGGAAACAAGCTACCTAGGACCGGTTTCTGGCATTTCAGCCGTCTTCAGCCAGGCTTGCTTGAATCCAGTGGCAAAGTGAGCAAGGGACTCACGTCTGAGCATACCCTGGCAACTTATGGCGAACAAAGCGGTACAAAAGGGGGTGGTGATGGACGGAGCATCAGAACCAATCAAACACTCACACCCAGTCAACAGATCTGGGTTTGATCCATCACCGTTCTTTAGCCCACTCTGCCACCCCAGTTCAGACATGGCCATATGCAAATCAGTCTGACCCTGTGCCTCATGGGAACAGTCCAGCCCGAACTGCCAAGCCATGCCTTCCCTGGACCGGAAACAAGCTACCTAGGACCGGTTTCTGGCATTTCAGCCGTCTTCAGCCAGGCTTGCTTGAATCCAGTGGCAAAGTGAGCAAGGGACTCACGTCTGAGCATACCCTGCCAACTTATGGCGAACAAAGCGGTACAAAAGGGGGTGGTGATGGACGGAGCATCAGAACCAATCAAACACTCACACCCAGTCAACAGATCTGGGTTTGATCCATCACCGTTCTTTAGCCCACTCTGCCACCCCAGTTCAGACATGGCCATATGCAAATCAGTCTGACCCTGTGCCTCATGGGAACAGTCCAGCCCGAACTGCCAAGCCATGCCTTCCCTGGACCGGAAACAAGCTACCTAGGACCGGTTTCTGGCATTTCAGCCGTCTTCAGTCAGGCTTGCTTGAATCCAGTGGCAAAGTGAGCAAGGGACTCACGTCTGAGCATACCCTGCCAACTTATGGCGAACAAAGCGGTACAAAAGGGGGTGGTGATGGACGGAGCATCAGAACCAATCAAACACTCACACCCAGTCAACAGATCTGGGTTTGATCCATCACCGTTCTTTAGCCCACTCTGCCACCCCAGTTCAGACATGGCCATATGCAAATCAGTCTGACCCTGTGCCTCATGGGAACAGTCCAGCCCGAACTGCCAAGCCATGCCTTCCCTGGACCGGAAACAAGCTACCTAGGACCGGTTTCTGGCATTTCAGCCGTCTTCAGCCAGGCTTGCTTGAATCCAGAGGCAAAGTGAGCAAGGGACTCACGTCTGAGCATACCCTGCCAACTTATGGCGAACAAAGCGGTACAAAAGGGGGTGGTGATGGACGGAGCATCAGAACCAATCAAACACTCACACCCAGTCAACAGATCTGGGTTTGATCCATCACCGTTCTTTAGCCCACTCTGCCACCCCAGTTCAGACATGGCCATATGCAAATCAGTCTGACCCTGTGCCTCATGGGAACAGTCCAGCCCGAACTGCCAAGCCATGCCTTCCCTGGACCGGAAACAAGCTACCTAGGACCTGTTTCTGGCATTTCAGCCGTCTTCAGCCAGGCTTGCTTGAATCCAGTGGCAAAGTGAGCAAGGGACTCACGTCTGAGCATACCCTGGCAACTTATGGCGAACAAAGCGGTACAAAAGGGGGTGGTGATGGACGGAGCATCAGAACCAATCAAATACTCACACCCAGTCAACAGATCTGGGTTTGATCCATCACCGTTCTTTAGCCCACTCTGCCACCCCAGTTCAGACATGGCCATATGCAAATCAGTCTGATCCTGTGCCTCATGGGAACAGTCCAGCCCGAACTGCCAAGCCATGCCTTCCCTGGACCAGAAACAAGCTACCTAGGACCGGTTTCTGGCATTTCAGCCGTCTTCAGCCAGGCTTGCTTGAATCCAGTGGCAAAGTGAGCAAGGGACTCACGTCTGAGCATACCCTGGCAACTTATGGCGAACAAAGCGGTACAAAAGGGGGTGGTGATGGACGGAGCATCAGAACCAATCAAACACTCACACCCAGTCAACAGATCTGGGTTTGATCCATCACCGTTCTTTAGCCCACTCTGCCACCCCAGTTCAGACACGGCCATATGCAAATCAGTCTGACCCTGTGCCTCATGGGAACAGTCCAGCCCGAACTGCCAAGCCATGCCTTCCCTGGACCGGAAACAAGCTACCTAGGACCGGTTTCTGGCATTTCAGCCGTCTTCAGCCAGGCTTGCTGGAATCCAGTGGCAAAGTGAGCAAGGGACTCACGTCTGAGCATACCCTGCCAACTTATGGCGAACAAAGCGGTACAAAAGGGGGTGGTGATGGACGGAGCATCAGAACCAATCAAACACTCACACCCAGTCAACAGATCTGGGTTTGATCCATCACCGTTCTTTAGCCCACTCTGCCACCCCAGTTCAGACATGGCCATATGCAAATCAGTCTGACCCTGTGCCTCATGGGAACAGTCCAGCCCGAACTGCCAAGCCATGCCTTCCCTGGACCGGAAACAAGCTACCTAGGACCGGTTTCTGGCATTTCAGCCGTCTTCAGCCAGGCTTGCTTGAATCCAGTGGCAAAGTGAGCAAGGGACTCACGTCTGAGCATACCCTGCCAACTTATGGCGAACAAAGCGGTACAAAAGGGGGTGGTGATGGACGGAGCATCAGAACCAATCAAACACTCACACCCAGTCAACAGATCTGGGTTTGATCCATCACCGTTCTTTAGCCCACTCTGCCACCCCAGTTCAGACATGGCCATATGCAAATCAGTCTGACCCTGTGCCTCATGGGAACAGTCCAGCCCGAACTGCCAAGCCATGCCTTCCCTGGACCGGAAACAAGCTACCTAGGACCGGTTTCTGGCATTTCAGCCGTCTTCAGCCAGGCTTGCTTGAATCCAGTGGCAAAGTGAGCAAGGGACTCACGTCTGAGCATACCCTGCCAAATTATGGCGAACTAAGCGGTACAAAAGGGGGTGGTGATGGACGGAGCATCAGAACCAATCAAACACTCACACCCAGTCAACAGATCTGGGTTTGATCCATCACCGTTCTTTAGCCCACTCTGCCACCCCAGTTCAGACATGGCCATATGCAAATCAGTCTGACCCTGTGCCTCATGGGAACAGTCCAGCCCGAACTGCAAAGCCATGCCTTCCCTGGACCGGAAACAAGCTACCTAGGACCGGTTTCTGGCATTTCAGCCGTCTTCAGCCAGGCTTGCTTGAATCCAGTGGCAAAGTGAGCAAGGGACTCACGTCTGAGCATACCCTGGCAACTTATGGCGAACAAAGCGGTACAAAAGGGGGTGGTGATGGACGGAGCATCAGAACCAATCAAACACTCACACCCAGTCAACAGATTTGGGTTTGATCCATCACCGTTCTTTAGCCCACTCTGCCACCCCAGTTCAGACATGGCCATATGCAAATCAGTCTGACTCTGTGCCTCATGGGAACAGTCCAGCCCGAACTGCCAAGCCATGCCTTCCCTGGACCGGAAACAAGCTACCTAGGACCGGTTTCTGGCATTTCAGCCGTCTTCAGCCAGGCTTGCTTGAATCCAGTGGCAAAGTGAGCAAGGGACTCACGTCTGAGCATACCCTGCCAACTTATGGCGAACAAAGCGGTACAAAAGGGGGTGGTGATGGACGGAGCATCAGAACCAATCAAACACTCACACCCAGTCAACAGATCTGGGTTTGATCCATCACCGTTCTTTAGCCCACTCTGCCACCCCAGTTCAGACATGGCCATATGCAAATCAGTCTGACCCTGTGCCTCATGGGAACAGTCCAGCCCGAACTGCCAAGCCATGCCTTCCCTGGACCGGAAACAAGCTACCTAGGACCGGTTTCTGGCATTTCAGCCGTCTTCAGCCAGGCTTGCTTGAATCCAGTGGCAAAGTGAGCAAGGGACTCACGTCTGAGCATACCCTGCCAACTTATGGCGAACAAAGCGGTACAAAAGGGGGTGGTGATGGACGGAGCATCAGAACCAATCAAACACTCACACCCAGTCAACAGATCTGGGTTTGATCCATCACCGTTCTTTAGCCCACTCTGCCACCCCAGTTCAGACATGGCCATATGCAAATCAGTCTGACCCTGTGCCTCATGGGAACAGTCCAGCCCGAACTGCCAAGCCATGCCTTCCCTGGACCGGAAACAAGCTACCTAGGACCGGTTTCTGGCATTTCAGCCAGGCTTGCTTGAATCCAGTGGCAAAGTGAGCAAGGGACTCACGTCTGAGCATACCCTGCCAACTTATGGCGAACAAAGCTACAGAGTTGCAGCGTGGGACCCATGATTAGAATAGGCACCGAGGCGAGAATTAACAGGTCCGATGGAAATTGAATCCAATACCCGCCGAGGCGGGGTATTGAACTCTGGTCCCGGGCCAGAACTCTGCATCAGAGTCTGCCGCTCTAACCATTGAGCCACACTTCTCCACTGAAGAAAATACAGCAACCAGAGATTAGGACTCTAAATCAGCGGTTAGACAAAATTGAAGACGCGATTTATGGTCTCCCTTGTAGAGTCACTGAGGCTGAGACTAGAATATCCACATTCGAGGATCAAATGAGCTCTGTTCTGTCCGAGTCAAAGGAGGCCGTAAAAAGGAGAAGATATCTCGAGAATAAGGTCGAGGAATTAGAGAGCCACTCTAGGAGATCCAATCTCCGGATAGTAGGGGTACCTGAAGGGATCGAGGGATCACAAACTCTCCACTGGGTCAACTCGTTTATAAAGCAGCAAGTTTTGCCGGAACATGAGGGGGATCTCTCCATTACTAGGGCACATCATGTTCCAGCTCAGCCTTTCCCCAATTCCCCATTCCCGCGGACGATTCTCCTGAGCTTCGCCGACTATAGAATAAAAGAGAAAATTCTGTCAAAGGCTATTCACCAACGCCAGTTTTCGATTAATGAGACTCAGAAGTGTCGAATTTTTTCAGACATGACTGTGGTAGCAGCTCGTAGAAGAAAGGAGTTTGTCAAGATGCTGCATTTATTTAAGGCACATGGTGCCCAGGCCTCGATTGCGCAGCAGTCCAAGCTACGGGTCCTGGTGAAGGGGAAGTTCTTTATATTTTCGGACCTAGAGGAGGCCCAGATCTTTTTGAAAGAGCTCTCTAGACCCTCATCAGAATCTTTGTGGTGAAACGCACAGGACAGTCTTGTAAAGGTTCTGTAAATGGGTCATTTTTTGTTTATATTCCTTCTTTTTTTTTTTTTTTTCTCCCCAGTTTTTCTTAGACCTTATTTCTTTTCCTGCTTCTTTTCCTCCTGCTTTCTTTTATCTTGTTGTTTTCTGTTTGTTTTATTAGGGGAGGGGGTGGCCATTTTTGGCCGCTACAAAGGGTGCAATAACATGCTACCCAGGATAGATGGTGGGGGGGGGAATGTGGATAGCGTGGTTGCAGGAGAGGGGTTTCACATTTCTAGGGGGGGTTTGTGTCGAGGGTCTTGGGGGCTAGGGGAAGGGGTATTGCAGAAAAAAAAGGAGCAGAGAAAAAGGTCCATGGAATGCTATTTCTAGTGATCAAACATGGCAAGTGGTAGATTACAGATCCTGTCGCTAAACACCAACGGCATATTGAATAAAAAGAAATATGGTGCACTTATTAGATGGGCTTCCTCACTGGATCCCCATGTTCTTTTTCTGCAGGAAACACATCTTAAATCTAATTTCCCAATTTATATATCCCCCAAAAAATTTCTACAGCTTTTTTTGCCTCTGCAGGGGTAGGAATGAGAGGGGTCGCAATTTATTTTTCCATCAAAATAGATTGGGAATTTTTGCAGGTTCATAGAGACACTTTCGGGAGATGGATTCGGGTAATTACTGTAGTTAAGGGTATAAGGTTAAATTTTATAAATTATTATGGTCCAATTATTGATAATGTAGTACCCCTGAATCAGATTTATGAAATGTTGATTGGCTCCCCCGGACAAATTATTTTAGGGGGGGACTTCAACTACATCTTAGATATTAGGAAGGATACTACTAACGAAAATAAAAAACAACTAAAACCAAATACTAAAAAAATAATGAGAGCAATGCAAGAGGAATTTTCGCTGGTAGACCCTTGGCGGCAACTCCACCAAGATATAGAATTCTTTACTTTCTATTCTCAACGGTTCCACTCAGCCTCCCGGATAGATTATTTCTTAATATCTAGGTCATTACAAGTCTCAAATGCATGGATCAGTGCCAATCCTTTTTCAGATCATGCGTTTGTAGGGATATCCCTAGTCGTAGGGCGGAGGGTTAGTGAGCGACCTAGATGGCAGAAGGATCGTCTTCTCCTACAAAACGCAGAATGGATTTCAGGGTTTAGAGAATGGATCTTGCGATATTTTTTGGTCAATGATAACACTGCTGCCCCTTTTGCTATTTGGGGGGGGTTCAAGGCCGCAGCTCGGGCCAAATAATAGCATTGAGGGCCGGTCAGTCCAAAACTCGGAGACTGAAAATAGAGGACTTACAGAAGAAGGTTAATCAAGAATATACCTTAATGATTCAACATCGGGCTAACCACTATAATGAAGCTAGCTCGGAACGAAGGGAATTTTTTATCTTGGAGGAAATTTGCAATTCTAAAATCTTTCAACAAAAAATCTATGAGGAGAGCCAGCTGATTGGAAAGTTATTAGCTAACTCCACGAGAAAAAAAACGGAATCCTCCTTGATTGTCTCACTTAGGGATCCGGTTTCTGATCATGTTATAGTAGATAGGGATAATATTGCACGGATCTTTCTTCAACATTATGGGCAGCTTTATTCAACAGAATATCCTACTAGTAATGAACAAATTCAAGTGTATCTTTCAGACATAGATATTCCCAGGCTTTCCGAGAATAAAATTAGAGAGTTGGACGAGGATATACGGGAGGAGGAAATAATAAAAGCAATTAAATCAATGGCTGGGGGCAAGGCGTGTGGTCAGGACGGGTTCCCACTGGAATTTATAACGTTTTTATGAAAGAATTGGCATCCCCATTAAAGAGACTTTTTAATAATATTAGAAAGGGTGGAATGGTATCAAGTGAGTTCAAAGAATCTATTATAATATCATTTGTAAAAAAAGATAAAAACCCGGAAGATATCAACTCGTTTAGACCAATAAGCCTACTCAACTCTGATTAAAAGATCCTGATGAAGTTGTGGGCCCTGCGTTTTATTCCTGTGGCTCAAGAAGTAATTCACAGGGATCAAACAGGATTTATCGCAGGTCGATCAATGGCTATGAACACGCAATTCCTAATACATGCCTTAGATTTTTTTAGCACTAACAAAATCCCTGCGGCAGTTATAATGGTCGACGCAGAAAAAGCCTTTGATTTGGTGAATTGGCAAACATTATTTCTTACTTTAGATCATTTTGGCGTCCCGCAACAAGTAATTAATATGCTTCGAAATATCTATCAGAGTGCGAGTGCTAAGGTGGTCATTAATCAAGAACAGATACGGGAAGTGGCAATAAAACGGGGAACGAGGCAGGGATGCCCGCTTTCCCCTCTACTTTTCCCTTTTTTTATCGAACCTTTGGTTTTAAAAATTCGAAATAATGCTGCTATTACTCCTCCAATACCTGCGATGTCTAAAGTCAAGCTATTTGCTGACGATATTATTTTATACCTAACCCCGGAGAAAGAGAATTTAGATCGAGTTTTTTCTGAATTCTCTCGGTTCCAACAGATTGGTGGTTATAAAATAAATGGAAAAAAAACTGAGCTACTCTCTCTCAATTCGGACCCCAACTTGTTTCCTATTAATCTCAGGGCTCAAGCCAGGAAATTAGATCCAATAAGATATTTGGGCATTTATGTCACGAATCAGTACCATAAATTATTCGAATTGAACTATCTGAGGACTAAGCAGAAGATAAAAAGCTTATTAGAACAATGGTCTGTGCTCCCTCGTACTATTATAGGGAGAGTCTCTATGATTAAGATGTCTATCCTTCCTCTTTTAACATTTTTATTCTTAAATGTCCCCATTCATATTAACCAATTATATTTTAATGAATTAGACACTTTGTTTAGGGAATTTATATGGGGAAAAAAAGCCCCCAGAGTAAAATTAGCTATAGTGCAATTACCCATAATCCAAGGGGGTCTAGCGCTCCCGCAGGTACGGACATACTATGAGGCTGCTTTGTTAAATTTTGTGGTCGATATTTTATACTACAAGCGCAACTTTGATAGTTTTTTTCTAGATAAAATGATCTTAGAAGCAGGAGTTCAATCTTCATTTTTTCTAAAAACATCTAAATTACCGAAAAAGACCCGCTACAAGTCTCTTCGAGAATTATTGTTTAGGCTTCAGATAGTCTTTAAGAAAACAAGCTCTTCTGGTTTTCAATATGTTACATTAAGGGAGTGTAATACCATCGGCTTATACCTTCAATCTAGACATATTGATATATGGGAAGAATGTGGTTTTTTTCAATTCAAGCACTTTATTGTCCAAAATAGAGTTCTGTCCTGGCAAGAAATTAGCACAAGAGCAGAAGGTCATAGAAAACCCACGTTTCTCGAATATTTACGGATAGTCCACTTTATATCTAATACGGCGGGCATGTTAAATACTCCACACAAAATTATGATAGATTTATATGCCTCTAATTTTTGTGGGTTGGGTAAGTGGTACTCTATACTGAGGAATCAAGCCCAGGATAAAGGTATATTAAATCATCTGGAGAAAATAGTTCGGGAAACTGGTTGTAGGTTTAGTCTCCAGGAGTGGGAGAAAATCTGCCTCTTAGGCTATAGGTCCATATTACAGAAAAAATTCCCTGATTGTGTGAATAGGTGTTTTCGGTGTCATCAGGAGGATGAAGGTGGTTGGCATCATATTTTTTACTCCTGTCCGCTATAGGACCAGTTTTGGGGAGAAATATTTAGCGATATGGGCACTGCCTTGGGTTTGTGTCTCTCTCCTCAAGCTGAAACTGCATTGTTTGGGGGGGTGAGGGACGAAGCTATTCTATCCAGTGCTGATAAAGCTTTTGTAGCAATCTCCTGTATGGTGGCTTGCTCCCTGATACTTCAAAATTGGAAATCGAAGGAGGTACCACACCATCTAACTTGGTTTAATAAAATGAAAAGGATTTGTAGATTTGAAGAGGCCTATGCTAGGAGAGTCGGGGGAATAATGAAATTTAACAAAAATTGGAAGGGGTTTAGGGAATTGCTCGTATTTAAGGACAGTTGCGGATTTATTGGTTCTCGATGATTCTTAGAATTTTAACGGGGTCTAATGATTTAGGATTATTTGGAATTGTTTATATCTGTATGTTTTGATACATTGATTGGGGTAGTGTGCCTTTATTTGTTTAACTATGATTTAGAAAGTTTCGGGGGGTGCTGTGGGGGAAAAAGGTTTTATTCCCTGAAGGTGAATTTACAATGGTATTTATTGGTTGATATTTGCATATGCACTTTAGTTGCTCCATTCCATGCTCTGTACTTTAGGACTTAAGTACTGTACTCTCTTGACATAATTATTTGCTGATATTGTATTTGCACTTTATGTGGAATTAATCTTTGTGTGCGATGCTCATTGTATTGTATTCAATCAAGGCAATGATTTGCTGTTATTGCATTTGCACATTATTTGGGGTTTTAAAAAAAATTGTATTTGAAGACATGAGTAGCATTTTTCTCTTGTGCAAGATCGAATATTTATCCAGATATATACATGCCATGGAGTTGTTATATCCTGCACTGCACTTTAATATCGATTCATTGTATGATATAATAGAATGAAATGCCCATAGCATCGATTTTAGGAATTATCTTGCATTTCCCATTTCAAGTCTTCTTGTTTACATATCTTCAGTTGTCATTCAGATGTAATGCTTGAAACCATGTACATTGCACCCTCTTTTCTCTGCTCAATAAAAAAATTTCATTTAAAAAAAAAAAAAAAAAAGTGCTGTGTAGGAGGATGACAACAAATCCAATCGATGCCGGCAATTAATGCTGATGTATTAGGTTCCTTTGGTAAAAAAATGACCTCACAAATATACTGCTCTTGGGTGGGCAAGCAGAAGAAGATCCTCGCCCTGCCTTGAAATTTAATTACTGTTGCTTTTGCCACATCCGCCCCAGCAAGCGTGTGATAAATTATTGGTGTACATTTAATTTAGTTACACCTCAATAAGTCACACAGCCCGGGGGAAGAGGGTTAGGGTTTGTTGAATGGTTGGGAAGAGGGTTTTGGGGAAAGGTTTGACAGAGGAAAATAGTACGCATGGACAAACAACAAAACACAATCTTTGTAGACTACCATATCCATATCAATCTGTTAAGGGAGAAAAAGGAAATGCATGCATGATGATAAGGAGACCCGGATGACATACAGTTTGTGTTCTGTTGTACCGGGCATACTTTTAAAGATAGCAAAGAAAATTAAAAAATGTCTGTAGGGATGAATTATAAGCAAAGAGCAAACATAATAATAATAACAACAGCACACTGTAGTAATGATTGAAGACAAAAAAATGGATCAAATTATTTAAAAGATGATGAAAGTTGATACTGCTACTGTTTTATCCTGGTGAAAATAGGGAGTTGCATCTCGGCATTCCTCTTGGTCCTCCCTTCCATGGATGCTCCGTCCTTCAATCTTGGGTGACGCCACTGCCTGCCTGGCAGATGTAGATTCATTGGTAAGATAAGTGTGCATTGTTTTCCCAAGTATAGCACATGGTAAGGGCCGGCCTGTAATTGTAGATGGAAAAACAAAAGGGATATTGAAAAACCAAGTCGAAAGAAAATGCACAAGTTATGGTGTAGTGCAACAAGAACACTTTCAGAGGCGGCATGAATGCAGCATGTCTACTCTAGCCTGTTTCCAGCATTAACCTACAACAACCGGACAGAGCAGGTCCACGTTGACGGCATCCTTTGCACATCCTCCATTTAGCGTACATTTTTTGAAAGAGTTGGACAAAGCACATATCCAGCACCATAGCATTTTACAATTTAAGTGACTAAATCAATGCACCGCAGTCATACCACACTACACGCGACTCCACCGCTACACAGACATTTAGGTCTGCTGTGGTTCTTGTTGACTTGTTTACCTTTTATGCCACTCATGAAACGCCCTGACTTATTCCATCAATCATCTCCGATCCTACTGAGTGACTGCGAAGATACTATGTCACTGTGGTCATCATGATGGTGTTGTTCAACTCAGTCTGCAGTCTACCGAGTGAGTCCAGATTCCATATTAAAAAATGCAATGGATTGGCCTGCGATAGAAGTACAATTTTGTTATTAAACGACAATAAAGGAAATATTGGCTTGAGTCACTGTTAGTGTATAGATTAAATATTAGTACAATTTGACTTCACTTCATGCACAACAAACAACAACAACACAAACACCAATCATTCAGAGTCGGTGTCCAATGCATGCCAGTCATTACCTGTTCCATCTCATCTTAAGTGAAGGGGCAGTCTCTCTCTCTCCATTATCATCATGGTGTTGACCAACTCAGTGTGCAGTGTACAGATTGAGTCCTCTTTCTATATTCAAATGCAATGTATCCGCCTGCAGTAGAAGTACAAATTTGTTATTAAAACTACAAGAAGGGAAAAATTGCCTTGAGTTACTTTTAGTGTGTAGATTACATATAGTACACAATGAATTAACTTCATGCACAACAAACCACAACAACACAAATCACTCGGTCAGCGTCCAATGCATGGCATCATTCATTACCGGTTCCGTCTCATCTTCAGTTAAAGGGCAGTCTCTCTCGGCTCAGAAAGGAGGATAGCTATAGTTGTCATCATCATGTTCCACTTCTTTTGGAGGGACTCAACGAGGAAAGATTAAATTTTTTCTTCTATTTTGCATCATCCAATCATCATCTGGCTTGAGGGCAATGAATTTAGGGAGATTCAGGAGGATGGAGGAGCATGATTCGGAGGAGTGGACTGTGAAATGCAGACAGCTGAAACTCGTATATGGCAATAAAAAGACTAGAAGATGGTGGTGATGGATTTGTTGTGATTTGAAGTTTCTAACACACAAGTGAAACAAAACAAGGGAGGAAGACAGTAAGAAGTGCAAGCCTAATTGTCAGGGAAGTATAGCTCGTCCTCAAACTCTGGGGGTTCAAACAGAAGTAGGTAATCCTCATCTAACACACTACTTCCGTCACCTGAGCCGCTGTCCTCATCTTCCTCCCTTGATTCGTGTATTGTGTAATTCTGTGGTATAAAGTGCTGATTCATTTTGATCATGGTTAACCCCTCCACGTTTTTGGGCGAGAGACTGGTCCTTCTCACGGTTACAATGGAATCAGCAGCACTGAAAACCAGTTCAGAAGAGACACTTGCGAAATGGCAAGCCAGATAGTTTATCGCCAGCCTGCAGAGCAGTGGCCATTGGCCCCTTTTCCAATACCAATACCGCAATGGGTTTTGATCAATGTACACCTCTGTTGGGTTGTCCAGATAGGCCTGGACCATCCGCTCAATGTTCAGGGGTGCTACACTTTGTTCAGGCTCTTTTGTCTTTGCATCAGCACTGGACCTACCAAGTCCTTGCTGTAAATACCAATCCCTTAACGATTTTACTGGGGCTAATGATCTGGTTCTTGCTGTTGTCGATAGTGTTGGTGAGTGTTCTGAGCCAAACGCACTGCCCTCAGGCTCCGAAGTTGAACATTACGCCGGATGCCCTGCTGCAGTACTTGTTGTGGGTTTATCTAGCGGGCCTTTATTTAGCAGCCGTTCATTTTCCAACTTACTAGCTGACTCATCTATCCAAGTTTTGTACCGGGCACCATCCATTTCTGAAAAAGGAATTAATGTCTTACTTTTCAGTGCCAATTTTGACCGTGGATCCAGAATTGTGGCACAAATGTAATGTTCTTGTGACAAAATCTTATTATGCACCCTTGTATTGTCAGCCCACAATTCTCACAATTCTCACAGACTGAAACACTGCACTAGCACTGAGCAACATTAGGTTTGCCAGGCACGCTGCAAGGATTGCTCCGCATGTTTTAATTTAACGAAACTTCCTTCCTTTTAACCAGGTGAGATGCTGCCATTTCCATGTAATGCTTTGTATGCTAGACACAGGGCCTTAAAGTCTATTCTTTTCTTCATGGGGAGCCAGTGGAGTTTTTTTCAGGCCTTCTGATATGGACTGGAATTTGGGGATGGTCAATATTGTTCTGGCGGCGGCATTTTGTGTGCGCTGAAGCTTGGCCATTCGCTGTTTTAGGAGGCCTAAGTATAGGGCATTTCCGTAGTCTAGTTTGGCCAAGGCTAGAACTGTAACTAGAGTTTTTACTGCTTCCGGGGAGATGGAAGTGCGTATTTTGCGGATAGATTTTAAAATCAGAAATATCGTCGATACGACTTTCTTGACCTGGTGTTGAAAGGACAGTTTGTCATCAAAGATGATGCCCAAGTTCCTCACTTTTTGAACTGGGGTGGGGTACGCACCAATACTAGGGACCAGAAAGAGGTATCTGATCCCAGTAGGAGGACCTCTGTTTTGGTACCATTAAGCTTCAAACAGTTCGACCCCATCCATTGATTTATGTGGTACATACATTTTAAAAGCTATCAGCTGTATCTTCAGGGCTGCTTGAAATGGACACCATGATTTGGGTGTCAGCCGCGTAAGATATTATTGTGAAGCCATATTGCTTGATGATGTTGGCTGGAGGAGTCACATTAAGGTTGAACAGGGTAGGCCTCAACGAGGAGTCCTGTGGCACCCCACATGGTAGCGTGAACTGCTCTGAACGGGAGTCGCCGACCTGAACATATTGATGTCTGTTGTTCAGATAGGATTTTACCAGTTTTAGAGCAGTATTCTTGACTCCTGCCTCTTGGATCCGTTTGATTAGTATATCATGGTTCACGGTGTCGAAAGCCGCCGACCGATCCAACAGGATCAAGGCAGCCTTGGCTCCCATGTCTAGTATTGCCCAGATCTCCCCTGCCGCCATTATCAGGGCAGTTTCTGTGCCGTGCCCTTGTCGGGAACCATACTGGGAGGGATCCAGTAGGTCTGCCGGGGAGATGTAAGTCGTTAGGTTGGGCGTTGAGGATTTTTTCCTATATTTTGGCAGGAAAAGGAATCCTTGCTATAGGTCTGTAATTACTGTGATCGCTGGGATCTAAATTAGTTTTTTTTTTAGTAAAGGCAAAATTGACACCGTTTTCAAGCCTCTGGAAAGATGCCAGATGTTACAACTTCTTTGTAGAGTGTGCTAAATTGTTTGCTGATTGTCTGGTGCCATGTGGAATATCATGGGTGGACAAGGGTCCGAGGATGTTCCAGATTTTATGGATTTGATTGTCTGTGTTATTTGTTCAATACTGGGTGGTGCAAAGGAATCTAGGACACTGGTGGGACATGGGATGTTTGTAGCAGGAGTGACTGTCATGCCATCATCCCAATCTGTAAGGGATTAAAAAATGGTAAGCATTTTGTCCTTAAAATAACCTGTGAGTTGGTTGCAGAATGCTGCACTAGTGTCCTTTCTATGTGGTTCTGGAAGTTTGACAAGTTTCTTCAGTTTGAAAATAGTTCTTTGCTGGAGTTGCCTGCTTGTTGGATTTTATCTGAGAAGTATTTACTTTTTTTGTCCATTATCATCTTTTTATAAGTGCTCAATGATTGGGAATATATTTATTTTTCGGCTATTGTGTAGTTACTTCTCCAGCGCCGCTCGTCTTTTCTGCAGATCTGCTTCTGTTTGCGCAGGGCATCACAGAACCAGGGTTCAGATTTCTTCGTGCGCTTGCTGGTAACGCTTTTTTCTGGTGCCAACAAGTCTACTGCGGATTTAACCCAGTTGGAGAAACTGTCTGCAGCTAGGTTTGCCTCAGGTTTTAGGTCAGGTTTGGAGGATGCTAGAGTGCATTGCAACTGTTGGGGGCTTATGTGCCTCCAGTTGCGTCTTTTGAGTGTCTTATGGGGAATGTGTGGGTTGGGAATGTGATGTGTGGTGGTTACGGTGAACAGGATGGCTCTGTGATCTGACCAGGGGACTGGCATAACCTCTATTATTTTAAGGTGGGGGTTAGATGTAAATAACCCATCCAAGGTGTGAACGGCGTCATGTGTGGGATGCATGACTTTCCTCTCCAACGAGGCATTGGCCATCATCTATATTAGCGACAAATTGTTGTGGTCTTCTGAGTTTTCGAGGTGATAGTTTAAATCACCTAGTATGCAGTAGTCCTCTGAATCAGCACTGGCTTCTAGGATTGGGCTGATGATATCTTCAAATTTCCTTTTCCTTTTCATGCATGGTGGTCTGTAAGGTTACTCACACAATGTGGGTAGGGTTTAGTTGGGAGGGCCGTGTGGGTGACTATCATTAGAACACAGGTGACACAGGGTTTTGATGGTAGAAATACTTCTGATCAAATAATTCTGATTTGACAGAAAAGCTTAGCAGGAAGAAAGGGGGGTCGAAATTGCAGACACAACACATATGACTGGGGTAAGCTCTGGATGTAAGGCTAGGCTGCTTGCCTGTAATGAGAGGGGTGAATGACCACCACAAGTCCCAACTTGTGACTGCATACCTTATTAGGCCTAAGGTGTGTGTTTTCCATTAGTTCCGGAGATGCATGCTTGTTATGTGGGGGTTAATCATTTCTCCAAAATCTGTAGCTCGTACCTCCATTTCTTTTCCTCCGTCGCTACGGAAGTATCTATATTGGTTAAACAAGGCTTATGGTTTAGGCCTGTTGACACGTTTTGTGCTGAAGAGGGCCGGTGTGTGGTTATACAGGGATTGTTGGGTTGGTACACATTACCTTGATCAGTACATATGGTCCGGATTTCGATGACCTTGCTTTTTTTTTATTTTTTACTTAAGTTAGAAACTGGCTTGTGGATGCTCCCTCCCCCCCTCGCTTTGTAATATGTGGAAAATACTTTAATGCTGCAAGCTAATTTGGATAGCACCGGCAGCAGGTCCAGATGAAGCGCAGGAAGATCTATGCCATAGGATATTATGCACCAGTGCAAACTGCTAGACTTGTACCGTGTTAAATGAAATGCTCCAATTCCAGAGTGTAAACATTCCATAGTGCATGGAATATCTTCCAGGATAGTTTTCTGGTTAGAATCTAAAGATGAGATGGGCTGGGTTGAAATCAAAACACATTTACCTAGGACCCTGTCCGATCATTGTCCGGTTCTGATGGTTTTGACCATTGACAGCTATCTGGGGATGCATAGAATGTAGCAGCTGCCACCATCTGAGCTGTCAGACCCAGTCTTTGAACAGAAAGTCGCCAAGTGATTTTATTCTACACGTTGAACCAGGGCTCTGTTACCTCTGTGGCTACGCTGTGGGAAGCGTTTAATGAGTGATTAGGGGTGAATACATATCTAAAAGCCACAGGATATTTTAATTGCTGAGAGATACAATGTCACACCTAGAGCAAGTGATAATATGGGAGCTCATGAACCCACTGTGTTGCTTTTAATCCCCTGTGCCCTTAACAGTTACACATTAGGTCTTGTCATTGAGTCAGCTTTCCGCTTTCCTGGGGAGACATGTTAACGACTCCCAGGAAAGGATACAATAGGGGCCTTTACTGGAAGGAGGTGTTCTCCCTCCTGTAGGAAGTCGATGGATGTTGGCCCAAAAGGTGAGCTTCAAACCAGAAACCACCTTTGAAGGGCAAATGGGAACCACTTGGGAGAGGGGCTGCTGTATTGTCTGGATAGACAGGCTTGCATTAGGGACAGGAAAGGGGGATCAAGTTGCCAAACCAGTTTTTCAGGGTAATTGTGAGAAGTTGGCCTGGCATATGCTAGTCACTAGTTATAGTGGCCACCTTGCACCAGTCAAATTTGACTCTTATGGTAGATAGGTTTAAGACAACCTTTTAAAGAAAGCTATCCTAGTGGTAGCTGTGGAGAGCAGCCTTCAGGCTAAGTCTCTGAGGAATGTAAAGCAGCTTGTTTTACCTTATAATCTCTTGAATTACTACAGGAAAGGACACCACACAGGTATATATATCAAATATATATGTATTTATTTCTAGACACACTCTACTAATCTCTTTATGAGATGAGAAGTCAGGAACACATTCAATTATCAATGTTTCACTATAAGTTAAGCACAAATATGGCTGGGGCCCTAGGGGCGTACCAGACCATAGACTAAAAAAGAGGTTTAGGAAAGTCGATTTGGAGAGGGACAAGGCCTAGGGCCTGTAGAATCGCTGGGGCTTCACTAATGCAGCAAAAGCAGGTAAGTAACAAGCCCACGGGAGACGTGTGCAGTGTGAGAACACAGCCGCGAGTTCCCTATTGATTACAATGGAGCAAGTTGCGGTTGGATTTTTAAAGTTTTAGGGTACTTCGAGGAAGTCTACAAGCAAGCCACTTACAAGGTAAGTAATTCGAGGGCCAACACACACTAGGACACCAGAGTGCACGAGTTACCTCACCCAGGGAAGCCGGGTGCATAGGTGTCTTTTGGTGTCGGATCGCGTCGCTGTTTTCTATGGAGACCAAAGAATATTTGCTGCTTGCGAAGACTGAAGAAGTGTCCGGTGGAATCCAAGGGTAGATTCAGGATGAAGATCACCTGAAAGCAGAAGGGACAGTGTTCACAGTCACTTGCCAGTGACCCGGGGCCTGGAAGATGGATGTCCACGGAAGTCGGGTGATTTCAGGTGATCAAGGGTGTTTTGACTCTTCGCTCATGAGGACCAGGAGGCATCGACGATGACCAGCAGCTGGATTCGGAGTGTCCCACGACGTCTGCAGCTTACTGAGGTGTCGGCAGCCAGATTGGAGCCAACAAACCTTGGCAACATCAAGTCTCATGGAAAGTGAATAAAGTCAGCGGTGCAGACCAGCAAGGTCTGAGGGACTCACCCAGCAAGGGTGAGTGAGGGCAGGCCTGGAGCAACCAGGGGAACCTTTTGGTTTGATAAGAAAGTCTTCGGGGGACCCACAAGCCAATGGGAAAGGGATCGCAAAGACGCCTCGTGAGGAAATGCTTCACAGGAGCCCACGGTCACTCTGGACAGGGTAGGCCTCTGATTTTCGCTGCAAATCCTGCTGGAGGCTTGGGCAACAAATGGTCCAATGCACAAGTTCTTAGAATGTCATGAAGGGGTTGTACTCGACAATAGTGCACGGTACCTGTGTATTGCTGTTCCTCGTCACTCGTGGGGTTCACTCACCTCAGCTCTACTGGGGACTCACAATGGCCGTCGAGAAGTCAGGAAATCTACTTCTAGGGCTGCAGGGACTTCGAACTCTGGCGGGAGCGGGAAAGTTTGCGACCATTGATTAGAGTTTCTGGTGCCTGCCAAGCAGGGGAGTCACTCCTTGACTCCAAGGGAGGTTCTTCTGTCTTCCAAAGGTAGTGGAACATCGAAGGGCCAGGATTCTTCTTGTAGAGCATCGTCCAGGGATATCTGATTTGCAATGGCAAGGTTTCCCTATCTTATACTGAAAGTAGGGGAGGGACTAGCTCTATGGCCGCTCCGCTGGGAGGGTCAGGGTAGGGGGTGGTTACACCCACTTCCCTTTGTCCAGTTTCGTGCCAGAGCAGGGACAGGTAGCCCCTGAACCGGTTTGAGCTGGCATATACACAGAGGAGCCTACTGCTCCCCCAGTGCAGGACTTCAAAGCACTCTAGAAGTGCACCCACCCAGCTTCAATACACTAATAGGCACATGCATCATCATAGGGTTTTGCGATTCCTTAATAGCGATTATTAAGGAATCGCAATTAAGGAATAGCAAAACCCTATGCATGTAGGAATCGCTAAAGAATTAGCGATTCCCACAAATTCCTTAATTGCGATTAGCAAATTGCGATTCGCAATTAAGGAATGTCTTCCCATTCATTCCTATGGGCCTCCAGGCCCATAGGAATGAATTAGAGATTGCGGGAGCAATTTGCGAGTACCAGTAGGTACTCGCAAATTGCTCCCGCAATTTCGATGGTGCAAGGGTGTCAAAATGACACCCTATTGCACCCATGTATGTTCACTCTGCACAAATGTTGCATACACACATGCTCTAAGGGCATGTGTGTGGGCAACATGTAACTTAGAAAAATGCAAAGAAGTGCATTTTTCGAAGTTTTCGCAAATTACCATGAGGGCCAGCCTCATGGTAATTTGCTCACGCTAATAGCGAAATCGCTATTTTTTAAAGTGTAATGCATTGCATTTAAGGAATCTCAATTAGGGATTCCTTAAATGCAATCGCTATTTAAGGAATCCCAATTTAGAGATTCCTTAAATAGCGATTTCTGCATTTGGGATGATGCATCCCAAATGCAAAAATACCGGGAGCAAAGGGTCAGATTCTGAGAATCTGCCCGTTTGCGACCGGTATTTTGCTTGATGCATGTGCCTGATAATCCTGTCTAGAAGGTGGTGACACCTCCCTGTGACAGGATACCTATTGTTGGGCCTCCTCCACTGCGAGTTTCAGTCAGCAGCAGGAGGGCATCCCAGTGTCTGTGCTGGTGGCATCCATTTTGTGATGCCAGGGCTCTTTCAGATTTCTACCGTATTACCACAGTAGGTACATGTCGTCTCCTCTAGAAAGGTGGGATCATACTCCCACACCAGTTACTGGTGTGGGGGTATGATTCCAAGTTGTTTGACACCAAACACGACATGTTTTGATGCAGTCATTCCAAAGTTAGCATTTACTGGTAGGTTATAATGCACTTAAGAGTATATGGTATAACCACATTCACAAACAGCCACATAGAATAGACTCTGCCAGCTGCAGAGGGGTCCTACTCATGCAGAGGCCCCCCCTCACATTGTAAACCAAGCACCCTGCCCTCAGGATTGATAGGGCCTGCCTTAGGGGTGGCTGATAGGTTTATATGTGTGTGTATGGTGAGATATAGGGAACCTACACCTCAGTGAGGAGTGCTAACACTACCTCACCCAGGCTGCAGTAGCAGGCCTGTGGTGTCAGATTTAGTCTGCTTCCCAGGGGTGGCATAATACCTGCTTCATCCCTTGGTAGGCCTGTGAAGTACCTATGCCCTAGGTACCTAGGGTACCATATACTAGGGGCTCATAAGGTACCACAGTATCCAATCACTATTGCATCTAGTATGCACTCCAAGCTGTTTAGAGAGAACAGAGAGACTGGGGCCCTGATTAGCAGGGACCCAGCCAGACTATAGCCAGAAACCAGTGTATACATCAGAAAAAACGTGGGGGCAACCTAAGTGCAGATCCTACTCTCCTACACAACCCCCCCAAATGCAGGGACACTAAACTAACCTTGACCAGTTGAGTCTTCATGTTCTAAGTGGAAATACCTTGAGAGTCCATCTGCATTGGCATGTTGGGTTCCAGGTCTGTGTTCCACTGTATAGTCCATCCCCTGTAGGGAAATGGACCACCTGAGCAGTTTAGGATTTTCACCTTTCATCTGTTTGAGCCATAGGAGGGGCTTGTGGTCAGTCTGAACTAGAAAGTGAGTGCCAAACAAGTATGGCCTCAGCTTCTTCAGGGCCCACACCACAGCAAAGGCCTCCCTCTCTATAGCTGACCAACGTTTCTCTCTAGGGGTCAGCCTTCTGCTTATAAAAGCTACTGGCTGGTCTTGACCTTCATCATTCAGTTGAGACAGTACAGCTCCCACACCCAGCTCTGAAGCATCTGTTTGGACAATAAACTTCCTGGAGTAGTCTGGACTCTGTATGATGGGGGCAGTGCACCTGGCCTGCTTAAGGTCTTCAAATGCCTTCTGACAGCTAGCTGTCCACTGAACCTTTTTTGGCATTTTCTTAGAGGTCAGATCATTTAAGGGGGTCACTATAGATCCATATCCCTTAACAAACCTCCTATAGTACCCAGTTAGGCCTAAAAAGGCTCTAACCTGTGTCTGGGTTGTTGGAGCTACCCATTCCATTATGGTTTGGATTTTGCTCTGCAATGGTTGAACCTGGCCTCCACCTACTAGGTGGCCCAGGTATACAACCTGACTCTGCCCTATCTGGCACTTAGTGGCCTTGATAGTGAAGCCTGCTTTTTCAGGGCCTCCAAAACATTTCTGAGGTGGACCAGGTGATCCTGCCAGTTTGAACTAAAGACAGCAATATCATCTAGATAAGCTGAGCAATAAGTTTCCATACCAGTCAGAACTTTATTCACCAACCTCTGAAAAGTGGCAGGTGCATTTTTCAAACCAAAGGGCATCACCACAAAGTGATAGTGCCCACCAGGGGTTGAAAATGCTGTTTTGGCCTTGGCATCATCAGCTAACTTGATTTGCCAGTAGCCAGCTGTTAGGTCAAATGTACTCAGATACCTGGCTGAGGCCAAAGTATCTATCAGTTCATCTGCCCTGGGAATTGGATAGGCATCAGTCCTGGTGACTGCATTGAGGCCTCTGTAGTCAACACAAAACCTCATTTCTTTCTTACCGCCCTGGGTATGAGGTTTAGGCACAAGGACTACTGGAGTAGCCCAAGGGCTATCTGAAGGCTCAATTACACCTAGTTCCAACATTTTCTGGACTTCAGTCCTGATACAGTCCCTGACATGGTCAGGTTGCCTGTAGATTTTACTCTTGACAGGCAGACTGTCTCCAGTGTCCCCCTCATGGTTGCACCAGGAAGTCTGACTTGGGGTCAGGCTAAACATATGTCTGAACTGTTGCAGAACTTGTCTGCATTCAGTTTGCTGATGATCAGTGAGGCTGCTTGCCAAAGCAACACCATCAACTGACCCATCATCAGGGTTCTGTGAGAGCAGGTCAGGGAGAGGGTCACTCTCCTCCTCCTGTTCCTCATCAGTTGCCATGAGCAAGCCCATGTCAGCCCTGTTAACATATTGCTTCAATCTGTTGACATGGAGCACCCTAAGGGGGCTCCTGGGAGTTCCAAGATTCACCAAGTAGGCGACTTCTCCCTTTTCCTCAACAATGGTATGGGGGCCACTCCACTTGTCTTGGAGAGCTGCTGGGGCCACAGGCTCCAACACCCATACTTTATGGCCCGGCTGATAATCAGTCAGGACAGCCTTTTGGTCATGCCAAGCTTTTTGTAGTTCTTGGCTAGCCTCAAGGTTTTTGGTTGCCTTCTTCATGTATTCGGCCATCCGGGAGCGGAGACCAAGTACATAGTTCATCACATCCTGTTTGGGAGGTTTGAGAGGTAACTCTCATCTCTCCTTCACCAGACATAATGGTCCTCTGACAGGGTGCCCAAACAGAAGTTCAAAAGGGATGTAGACAACCCCCTTCTGTAGAACCTCCCTGTATGCAAACAGAAGGCAGGGAAGTAAAAGGTCCCATTTTCGCCTAAGCTTTTCTGGGAGGCCTTTAATCATTCCCTTAAGGGTTTTGTTGATCCTTTCAACTAACCCATTGTATTGTGGGTGATAGGGAGTAGTGAACTTGTAGTTTACACCACACTCCTTCCACATTGGTTTTAGATACCCTGACGTGAAGTTTGTCTCTCTGTCAGATATAACCTCCTTAGGGAAACCCACTCTGGAGAAAACTCCAATGAGGGTTCTTGCTACCACAGGGGCTGTGGTGGTCCTGAGGGGAATTGATTCTGGGTACCTGGTGGCATTATCCACTACCACCAGGATAAACCTGTGCCCAGATGCTGTTGGAGGGTCAAGGGGACCAACAATGTAAATCCCTACCCTTTCAAAGGGAAGCCCCACCACAGGTAGTGGTATCAGGGGGGCCTTTGTTGTGCCACCTGACTTGCCACTGGCTTGGCAAGTGACACAGGAGCGACAAAACTCCTTGGTGTCCTCTGACATGTGTGGCCAATGAAAATGAGGGACAAGCCTGTCCCAGGTCTTGTTTTGGCCCAAGTGTCCTGCCAATGGGATGTCATGTGTTAGGGTCAAGAGGAACCCCCTAAACGTCTGAGGTATTACCAACCTCCTGGTGGCTCCAGGGGTAGAATCTCTAGCCTCAGAATATAGGAGCCCCTCATCCCAATAAACGTTATGGGACCCGCTAGCATTCCCAGTAGCCTCAGCAGCAGCTTGCTGTCTGAGGGGTTCAAGAGAGGGGCAGCACTGTTGCTCCTTACTCAGATATTCCCTGGAAGGTCCCCCTGCCCCCAAGAACTCAACCTGATCAGGCTCAAGTCCCTCTGGGGCTGTTCCTTCTTCAGGATCTGCTACTCCTCCCTCAGGAGGGGAATCTGAGATCTGAGACAGAGGGGAAGGCACTGCCTTAACCCTACTGCTCCTCCTCTTGGGAAGCTGCTGGTCCATAGTTTCAGGCTCCAGAGCTGGTTCAGCTTTATGCATTTTGGCCTGTGACCTGGTCACAGCAAATACCTCTGCAGGTATGCCCAACATCTCAGCATGAGTCCATAACTCCACTTCAGACCAGGCTGAAGTTTCCAAATCATTGCGAAATAGACATTCGACAGGGAGGTCTGCACTGACTATTACCTTTTTGAGGCCAGTTACCCCTCCCCAGGAGAAATTCACACCTACCAGGCTATGGTTGGTCCTGACATTGCTTGCATTGGTAACCTGGTACATTTCACTCAGGATGATCTGTGCAGGGTCCACTAGATCCTCTGCCACCATGGTGACACTAGCACCTGTGTCCCTGAATGCCAATGCCTGTTTGCCATTAATTATAGGCTGCTGTTTGTATTTGCTCAGACTACTGGGGCTCACTAGGAAGGACATATCAAGGTCTCCCTCACAAACCAGCAATGCCTGTGTGGGTACTCTGACTAGGCCAGAGTCCCCATCAGAACCCAGGGTCAACCCTACTACACCCTTTTTCTGATTACCACCTCCACCAGTAGCTGCACTAGGGGGAACAGTGGCCTTAGGGGCCTGAGTGGTGGTGGTTTGGTCTTTGGACTTGGTACAATCAGAAGTCCAGTGCCCTTTCTGTTTACAGAATTTGCACCAGGGCTTCTTTTGGCTTTTTCCCTTTGTAGACTGTGAATCCCCACCAGATGCAGATTTTTGGGGCCCTTGTGAAGACTTCTGGTCTTTTGACTTATCCCCACCTTTCTCTGAGCCTTTAGGATCCTGCTTCTTAGTGTCACCCCCTTGGTTCTGGGTTTTCTGCCTCACCCTGGTTCTGACCCATTTGTCTGCCTTCTTTCCCAGTTCTTTGGGAGAGGTCAGATCAGAGTCCACCAGGTACTGATGCAACAACTGGTTTTGGCAATTATTAAGGATCTGTTCTCTCATGATAAGATTATACAATCCCTTAAAACCAGTAACTCTTCTAACAACCAGCCAACCCTCCAGAGCCTTGGTTGCACAATCAACAAAGTCAGTCCAATCCTGAGTCTGTGCTTTCTGGGTGTCTCTGAACTTCAACCTGTACTGTTCAGTGGTTAAGCCAAACCCATCTATTAATGCACTCTTCGGGGCTTCATAGTCATTAGCATCCTCTTCTCTAACAGTGAAGAGCTTGTCTCTACCTTTATCAGAAAAGGGGAGCCACACGATTGCTGCCCACTGCTTCTGGGGGACCTGTTGAACTTTACAGGCCCTCTCCATAGCAGTTATCCATCTGTGGCTATCATCCCCACTCTGGTAGGGAGGAACAACCTTGCTCGGGTTCCTATGGTCTGGAATATATTCTCTGACTCTAGGGACACTGTTGCTGCCACCAGGGGGTTCTAACCCCTCTTTTCTAGAAGCTCTCTGGACCTCAAAGGCTTCTCTATCTAAGGCCAATTGCTTGGTTCTGAGGGCAAGCTTAGCTTCCTCATACTGGAGCATCTTGTACCTTCTTTCAGAGGAGGTCTCTCTATTAAAGTATGAGTTCCTCTGCTATACAGATTCTCTGCCAGAGTGATATGAGTGGTCAGATTCCCGTGAAGGGGACCTAGGCCTCTCTTCCACTCTGTCAGTTCTCTTAGGGAGAATTCCTCTGTGCTGTTCAGACCCATGTTGGTCTGGCCCTTCAATCACAGAGTCCAGGTAATCTTGATTTTCATCATCTGACCCAGAGACTATGGCTGACCCACCCCTTGATTCATACCCCTTAGCTCCTAGAGCTAGCCTAAGGTCATCTGTGGTCAACAGATCTATCAAGTGAAGTGTGGAGGGACTCTGCCCTAGCTTCAGGTGTCTTGCAACACACATGGCCTTCAAGTCAAAGAAGGTCATGTCCTTATACTGAGGCTGGGTGGACCCACTGGCTCCATCCCTTAAGGACATTCTAGTGTTATGCAGTGTTGTACTACCTACACTAGTTTGTGGCCTACTGATCCTAGCTTGAGCTGTAGCAAGGGTGTGCTGCTATCCCTTCAATAACAGCTCTAAGTTCAGTAGAACTTATTGATACTAAGCTTGACTTTTATATGTACCTTGAGTACCTTTAGTGGTTTTCAGTTAGTAATTCAAATAGAGATTTTCTGGTAAAACAATGGCAAGCTGTAATCCCACACACTGCCCATCAATGTGAGAAATTGGCCTGGCATATGCTGGTCACTAGTTATAGAGGCCACCTTGCACCAGTCCAATTCGACTCTTATGGTAGATAGGTTTTAAGACAACCTTTTAAAGAAAGCTATCCTAGTGGTAGCGCAGTGGAGAGCAGCCTTCAGAATAAGTCTCTGAGGACTGTAAAGCAGCTTGTTTTACCTTATAATCTCTTGAATTACTACAGGAAAGGACACCACACAGGTATATATATCAAATATATATGTATTTATTTCTAGACACACTCTACTAATCTCTTTATGAGATGAGAAGTCATGAACACATTCAATTATCAATGTTTCACAATAAGTTAAGCACAAATATGGCTGGGGCCTAGGGGCATTCCAGACCATATACTAAAAAAGAGGTTTAGGAACGTCGACTTGGAGAGGGACAAGGCCTAGGGCCTGTAGAATCGCTGGGGCTTCACTAATGCAGCAAAAGCAGGTAAGTAAAAGACCCACGGGAGACGCGTGCAGTGTGAGAACACAGCCGCGGGTTCCCTATTGATTTCAATGGAGCAAGTCGCGGTTTGATTTTTAACATTTAAGGGTACTTCGAGGAAGTCTACAAGCAAGCCACTTACAAGGTAAGTAATTCGAGGGCCAACACACACTAGGGCACCGGAGTGCATGAGTTACCTCACCCAGGGAAGCCGGGTGCATAGGTGTCTTTTGGTGTCGGGTCGCATCGCTGTTTTCTATGGAGACCAAAGAAGATTTGCTACTTGCGAAGACTGAAGAAGTGTCCGGTGGAATCCAAGGGTGAATTCAGGATGAAGATGTCCTGAAAGCAGAAGGGACAGTGTTCACAGTCACTTGCCAGTGACCTGGGGCCAGGAACATGGATGCCCACGGAAGTCGGGTGATTTCAGGTGATCAAGGGTGTTTTGACTCTTCGTTTACGAGGACCAGGAAGCATCGACCATGACCAGCAGCTGGATTCGGAGTGCCCCACAAAGTCTGCAGCTTACTGAGGTGTCGGCAGCCAGATTGGAGCCAACAAGCCTTAGCAAGTCTCATGGAAAGTGAATAAAGTCAGCGGTGCAGACCAGCAAGGTCTGAGGGACTTACCCAGTGAGGGTGAGTGAGGACAGGCCTGGTGCAACCAGAGGAGCCCTTTGGTTTGATAAGAAAGTCTGCGGGGGACCCACAAGCCAATGGGCAAGGGATCGCAAAGATGCCTCATGAGGAAATGCTTCACAGGAGCCCACGGTCACTCAGGACGGGGTAGGCCTCTGATTTTCACTGCAAAACCTGCTGGAGGTTTGGGCCACAAATGGTCCAATGCACAAGTTCGTAGAACGTCGTGAAGGGGTTGCACTTGACAATAGTGCACGGTACATGGATATTGCTGTTCCTCATCACTCATGGAGTCCACTCGCCTCAGCTCTGCCGGGGACTCACAATGGCCGTCGAGAAGTCAGGAAATCCACTTCTGGGGCTGCAGGGACTTCGAACTCTGGCGGGAGCAGGAAAGTTTGCGACCGTTGATTAGAGTTTCTGGTGCCTGCCAAGCAGGGGAGTCACTCCTTGACTCCAAGGGAGATTCTTCTGTCTTCCAAAGGTAGTGGAACATCGAAGGGCCAGGATTATTCTTGTAGAGCGTCGTCCAGGGATATCTAGTTTGCAATGGCAAGGTTTCCCTATCTTATACTGAAGGTAGGGGAGGGACTAGCTCTATGACCACTCCTCTGGGAGGGTCAGGGTAGGGGGTGGTTACACCCACTTCCCTTTGTCCAGTTTCGCGCCAGAGCAGGGACAGGTAGCCCCTGAAGCAGTTTGAGCTGGCATATGCACAGAGGAGCCTACTGCTCCCCCAGTGCAGGACTTCAAAGCACTCCGGAATTGCACCCACCCAGTCCCAATGCACTAAATCCTGTCTGGAAGGTGGTGACACCTGCCTGTGACAGGATGCCTATTGTTGTGCCTCCTCCACTGCGAGTTTCAGTCCGCAGCAGGAGGGCAGCCCAGTGTCTGTGCTGGTGGCATCCATTTTGTGATGCCAGGGCTCTTTCAGATTTCTACTGTATTACCACAGTAGGTACATGTCGTCCCCTCTAGAAGGGTGGGATCATACTCCCACACCAGTTACTAGTGTGGGGGTATGATTCCAAGTTGTTTGACACCAAACACGACATGCAGTCATTCCAAAGTTAGCATTTACCGGTAGGTTATAAAGCACTTAAGAGTATATGGTTTAACCGCATTCACAAACAGCCACAGAGAATAGACTCTGCCAGCTGCAGAGGGGTCCTGCTCATGCAGAGGCACCCCCTCACATTGTAAACCAAGCACCCTGCCCTCAGGATTGATAGGGCCTGCCTTAGGGGTGGCTGATAGGTTTATATGTGTGTGTATGGTGAGATATAGGGAACCTATACCTCAGTGAGGAGTGCTAACACTACCTCACCCAGGCTGCAGTAGCAGGCCAGTGGTGTCAGATTTAGTCTGCTTCCCAGGGGTGGCATAATACATGCTTCAGCCCCTGGTAGGCCTGTGAAGTAACTATGCCCTAGGTACCTAGGGTACCATATACTAGGGGCTCATAAGGTACCACAGTATCCAATCACTAGTGCATCTAGTATGCACTCCAAGTTGTTTAGAGAGAACAGAGAGACCGGGGCCCTGATTAGCAGGGACCCAGCCAGACTATAGCCAGAAACCAGTGTATACATCAGAAAAAAGTGGGGGCAACATAAGTGCAGATCCTGCTCTCCTACAGGAATGTAGCTCCCTTGGTAGCCACACCTCTGAGTTGGGCTAAGGTGTTCTGGGTGCCAAGAAAAGTTTTCTGCCGTATTGGAAGTGGATAGAATGGTGCAGCCTAAGGCATCCTGCTGTCTCCTGCTAGTGGAGAAGTTGTTTACCGGGCCCAGCCGAGGCAAGAGACTCGAAGGAGCAGCTGGCAGACCTCCTCTTCACAGCATAGTGACACAACAGTTACAGAAGTCTGCTAAGGGCGAGTGATAGCCCAGATCCCCTGATCGCTGTTCTTCATCGCTGTGCAGGACCAAGGACCAGGACCTGGCTGTCAGAAGTTGCATCTGAGTCTGCTGGACCTGGGAAGGTTGGTGGAGAAGCTACAGCCCAGGGAAGGATTTGGCTGTGACAGTGATACAGGACAGTAGGCAGTTCAGTGGAAACTGGACTTCTGCCAGGGCCGAGAAGACCTCAAGGGACATTGACCCGTGCAGCCAGGATCACCTCACCAAACCTGCAGACCAGGGAGCAGCTATAGGAAGACCTCCTTTGACCACATCGTATCCACACCACCCTTGAGCATTTTCAGCATGCTGTATCCTTCGCATCAGAACCACTTCCTTAGGAATCTATTGCAACGAGGATAAAGTGCCTGGGACTGTCGGAAGACTGCTACTTCTGTGGAGGGAACTATTTCTGAGTGCTTTTTGTGGGCCCCCTATCTGGCTCCCTGCTGAAGTTGGGTGCCCAAAGTAACTCTAACTGACCGCATTACAACTAGTTCAACTTTTTGGTGAAAATAATTCTGAGTGCCAAATTCGTTACATTTGCCATTGCTTATTTGCGGTTAAGTTAAATGTTCTGATTTACTATACCTTGTAAATTCCAGATCCCTCCAGTGGATCATTTTCATTGTGGTTTCTAGAAATATATAAAATCTGCTTTATTTTTATAAATTGGTGTCTGATTTCTTGTGTCTAAGTTATTTCTTCATCAATTGTTTTAGTGGTTTCTTAAATGCTTCACACTTGTACCTTTGTGTAAACCTTGCTGTTAAAAGTCACAGCCACCCAGGGTTGAGCTAACGTTTAACAAACTAAACCTACTGATCCTAAAAGGGTTGGTAGGTGTATTACATGGTGAGGTCACAGTCACACAACCATACCATAGAATATACCCCATTTCCTCACAACCACACACCAATATTCTTTTACAACCTTTGCTCACAGCATTCCAGGCACTTGCTCAGACATACAGGGAAAGGGAGCACAGGATATAAGATATTTCACACACCGGTTCAGACATACGTGGTATGGGCACATAGGTTGCGGCACGCATTCCAAACACTAGCTCAGACATACAGTGAATGAGAGCACAGGATATGTTACAAATTCTATATACCAGCTGAGACGTACAGGGAATGTTAGCACAGGATGCAACACACATTCCTGACACCAGCTCAGACATACAGGGAATGGGAGCACAGGATACGACACACATTCCAGACACCGGCTCAGACATACAGGGAATGCGAGCATAGGATACGACACAAATTCCAGACACCAGCTCAGACATACAGGGAATGGGAGCACACAGGATGCAACACACATTCCAGACACCAGCTCAGACATACAGGGAATGGGAGCACACAGGATGCAACACACATTCCAAACACCACTTCGGACATGTAGGGAATGGGAGCACAGGATTCGACCCACATTCCAGACCACAGCTCAGACACACAGGATATGATACACATTCCAGACACCAGCTGAGACATACATAGAGTGGGACAACAGGATATGACACACATTCTAGAAAACATCTGAGACCTACACGGAATGTGAGCACATGATACAACACACATTCCAGACACCAGCCCAGACATACAGGGAATAGGTGCACAGGATACGACACACATTCATGACCCCAGATAAGACATACATAGAATGGGAGCATACAGGATACGACACACGTTCCAGACACTGGCTCAGCCATACAGGAAATGGGAGCACAGGATACAACAGGCCTCTCTTCATTACTAACCAAACAAACAAGCATTTACAATGCAATGGTCTCGGCATTGGTAAAGTTAGAGCTATTGGCATTGCTCTTGACATTGTTTTTGTTTATGTTTTTGTTTTTAAAACATTTAACGAAACGGCATTGTCATGAGCAATGCCAATAGCTCTAACTTTAACAATGCCGAGACCGTTGCATTGTAAATGTTTTTTTTTGTATGTTTTTAAACCATTTAAAGAAACGGCATTGTTATTTACAATGTCAATAGCTTAATCACTCTCAAAAGCGAGATTTATTATGCGAGCATTATTTGGGAAGTTTGGCAAATCCATAAATATGAGGAAAACGCTGCAGCATCGCAAAATGCCAGTGGCCCAGACTAATATGCATGATTAGTATTTGGATCCCATGCCCATTCCTTCTTTGTCCTCTCTGCTGAAACTGCTGCCTGAAGTGTCAAATTTTATTAATACTAAACAAAAATCGCACTACCGTGCCAGGGCCAGACTTGGCGTTGATAATGATTGTTTGAAAAGGGAACTTTGAAAGGATACGAACTTGACCAATTCTGGTTTCAAAATATAAGAGAACACTGTAGAGGCATGCGTCTACCGACTGTTATATATAATTTGAGATATATTTCTTAATCTGTCGAGTTCAGCCACTGCATGATTATATTGTTGTCTCTTTTTGAAACTCATGAGCAGTAACATTGTCGTGGTGTCACTAGGGCTTCAAGTGGATGCTTTCTCAATATTATATACAAGCCACAGTTACTGCTAATTTATCTTATGCAACTAACAACGATTGACAAAGCCAATAGTCCTAACTTGTTGTAGGTATCATGTTACTTGCTGTATCATTATGCCTGGATGCAATGACAAAAGAGACAGCAAAAGGTGAGGAGGGCAGACAGGTGAGGGGGGCAGGCTGAGGACAGTTAGTGACTAGGGCAGGCAGAACCAGGGCAGATGTGAGGAGTTAAGAGGTGGGCATAATGAAGCCAAACAGGTGTGCAGGAGAGGAAGAGGTTAGGGCAGGGTTGAAGGAAGTGAGAGGTAGGCAGAGAGAAGGCAAACAAGTGAGTGACATAGGGAGAGGCAAGGTCAGACAGAGGCGAGGACAGGCAGGTGAGAGCTCCAGAGGGCAGAACAGGTGGGCACAGTAAGAGCACGAAGGTGACGGCAGCCTGGGAGTGGGCACCGCGAGGGTAAAAGTGGGGACATGCAGAGGCAAGGACACAGGTGACGCCAGTCTTAGGTGGGCACACGGTAAGAGGACGCACCCCAGGCAAGGACCCTCAAAGGTGGGGACATACATAGGACAGGGCAGAGGTTAGGACAGGGCAGGCAGAGGTCAGCGCAACGAGCGCAGACAGGTAAGACCGACCAGAGGTGAGAACAAACGCGGCACTGGCATGTATGGGCGCGGATGCCACCATGCCATGCTGCACTGGGGATCACGCCGAGGAACTTACCAGGACCAGTCAGGGAGGTCGGGCAGTGCCCAGCTCCGAAAAGCCAGGGCCTCGTGGGGGGTGCGAAGGGTGTGTGTCTGTCCGCAGCCCCCGGGCTTCCTGGGGTGTTTACACACAAGGCGCAGTGTGCGCCCAACTGACTCAAACTTCATCACAAGGGGTGTCTGCTTTCAGCCATGATCAGCCCAGAAACTAGAGCCGACGGGGCCCCGCCCCCAAGCCAGCAGAGGGGCAGCATGGGGGGCAAGGCAACACGGGACAAGAAGAGGGGCTCCAGGAAGAAGAGGAGGAGCCGATATAAAGAGAGAAAGAGGGGATGGGGGGGGTCAGAGGGTGGCGAGGTCGGGAGGAGGAAACGTGGGCGGGACTTAGGAGAAGGAAATAGGGGGAGAAAGAGGATTGGATGGGAGACGGTGAGGGCAGAGGATGGGGACATGCAGGAAGGATAATAAACGAGGGGAAAGAGACTAGAGTAAGGGGAGAGAAAAGGAGGAGGCGGGAAGTAGAATAGAAGAGAGATGGGAGGATAGAGTTGACGTTGAAATAGAAGGAGAGGCGAGGCGGAAGAAAAAGAGGAAGCAGGGTCAAGGGGAGAAGGGGCAGTGACGTAACATAAGCCCACACAGACAGGGGTCCCCCTCCAGCCCTGGCAGGCCCCTGGAAAGAGAGCTCCCCCACCATGTACCTTGCAGGGGACCAGGCGGGCAAAAAACGCAACAAAAGCCTCGTTAACGAGTAAATGGTCTTTTAAAGACCTGTGAAGTACTCGGGTCCGGCTGCAATTAGACGGACGCCAGCCCGCGAGGCTCTCTCAGCCGGGCTGATACACATGACGGGGGGGGGGAGGGGGGGCTGAAGCCCGGTGAGGCCAATGGGTGTTGCGCGCCTGCAGGGGACCCACCCTCAAGTTTAGTTACGCCACTGGAGGGGGTGGAAGGGAGATTGGGGGTGGGTAGAGAAACTCTGGTTGCGGGTTATTGTGGGAAGCAGGCCTGGTGAACACTGCTGCGCTGGGGATACAGTCATACATACCATGTGTGCGGTTTATTTTACTCTGGCAAAGCTTATTCGGACTTCAATCCTTCTGAAGTCGGGGACTCGGGTACTGTTACAACGGGTAATGGCAAGTACTAGGAACGCAGGTCATTTACAGTGCTTCAAGATGCATAGGTCTTGTGGTTTAAATTATTGTATCATTTGTGAGACCAACTGGAAAGTCTCCACAGCTTTTTAGAACGGTTCACGGCTGCTATGATTTTCTGACACGAAGGGGGAGCGGACGAGCACACGACTGGATTTAGTGGGTCCCTTTTCTAAATCGACGGATGAGTCTCCGAAGTAGGCTGTACCATGTCCTTTTCGAGAGTGACGCGGCGGGCAGCCTGGAGGTTAACAGCGTCAAACAAGGAGATCAGGTGAGGGAGCAACGCCGGGACACCACCGCCTTTCTCCGAGGCAGAGCAGAAATGCCTCGGAGAAAGGCAGCGTCCTTTTCGGATTCGGGGGCGTGTTTTGCTGTTGTCTCCTCCCTGAGACTTTTCGCAAAAAACACGCCCCCCGATCCAAAAAGGACGGGGCCTAAATGGAGTGACTGACCTCTTCTCCAGTGGCTGGCCAGCATTCAAGAGGCCAGCCAATGGAGAACAGGGGAGAAGAGGGGCGGGTGCAAGCCCCTCTTCTCCAAGTCATTAATTCTCCGGACTTCCGGTCTTCCGACCGGATGGTCCCGAGACCTAAAAACAGCTATTCCATTGCATGTAAGCAACTGGAATGATCATTTACAACCACTCCATCTCCAACTTGTCTCATTTACACATTCACCCAACACCAATCTCTAAAACTCTTCAGTACCCATGAAGACACTCATTGACAATGTAGAAGCTGGAATAAAAATAGGCCAAGACTTTATCAAGAACTTTTATGTACGTGTACACGGGGACCATAGGCTATGCAACCCAGTTTCCAGAAGTCCAGTGCAGTCTTTTATTGTTGTAAACCACAAAGGGCATTTTAATATACATCCAATGAACAAACAGTCACAAGGAGCATTTCTACATATCATGCACAATTGCATCTTATGCTGTTGATCAGGAGAATAGTTCAGCATGATTATCAAGAACATAACCAATCAGAGAAAGGCAATGGCTTGTGCCACCAGCATGCTACAAGATGGTGGCCTTCGTGATTTCCGCATGCTCAATAATTCAGACATGTACTTTCCAAAGTATTTTAAAAATCGCATATTGTGCCACATTCTTTTATCCAATCAGGGAGGAATGTTAAACATAGTCTATCTATGGTGCGACACTGATAGCTGGTGCTAGGCTGTCTAAATGCTGTGTGTCATAAGTTTCATTTTCCGAGCTAGCCTTGCGTAAAAGCTGTTTATAACAAAAGGGTACATGGGTTCCCTGAAGGTCACTTGCCTTTTGCACACATTCTGCATGCCCTGCCATCATTGAGTATCACAGCGCAAGTCATTAGCAAAATGGACTCCTAACCAAATCAAAATGGATTCCAGAGCAACAAATGACATTTGTATTAAATGTGTGACAGACTAAGACATGGTGCTCAACACACCTCATACCAAACAATACAACTAGGTTGTGACTACCTGGCAGGTCCAGTTAGGGCTCCAACCCTCACCAACTGTGCCTATCCCCCCAGCTGCCACTGCAGACCACACACCAACATTCCACATCATCAGTCAGTCTCCGTATTCCACTCTTAGCTTTCCAGACACCAGTTCAGACACACAGGAAAAGGCAGCACACCGGATACTACAGTCTCCTCACCCAAGATACAGGGGTGGAAGCAATACACTTCTACTGTCTGGGAACAGAGACCTCACAATTCCATCTTGTGCAAGACCAGGAGCATTCAAGACGGGTACCACTGCCCTCCATTTCTCTGGCTCACTCACGCACAGCATTCATGTGCTACACTGTCCACATAAACAGCACATTTAATACACTCACAATGTTAGCATGAAGGACTGGGTAACCACAAAGAAGAGGGACTTTACATGGGTGAGCTAATAGGCCTTGGAAGGCAATCTGCCTTTTCTGCATGATCAACACAGATTTATTTTACTTTTTGCAGGACTCTGTATCTTTGTTGGATTTAGAACTCTGTGCACAATACCCTTGTAACCAGTAGGCTCCCCCTTTAGCCCTGGTTAAATTGTCTTATTGCCAATTGGCACATTTAACTTGCCTGTAAGTCACTAGTGTGTGATGTAGAAAATTGCACTTAGGACCTTGAAGGTAAGTGGCATATGGGGCCTGGAGCACCCATTGTGCCATCTACTAACATGGCAGTAAACATCGCTATAGGCCTACGCCATGTAACATGACTGCTGCAGTGTAAACCTGCAGTGCCACCTGGACCTATTGACTTGACAGCATAGTGTCAAATCCTGCTTGGCAGGTCTGTTGTACTTTGTGTAAAACTCGGAGTGCACTTCAAAGTGAGAGACGTGAATGCCAAGACAATTTTTGTGGAGCCCCTGCTTGGTTGCCAAAACCCCCTGATTTTTGAACTACCAGACTTCTGTCTCTAGGTTTGTTGTGGGTACAGTGCCTGTTTTAAACTGGATTTTAGTGTTTACATGTGGGAAGACACTAGAATTACCACAGTAAAGTCCCTAGTCACACCCCAGCCTCACGACCCTAGTTTGGCTGAAGACTTTTGGCGTCTTGAAAATACTTTGACACATGGCAATTTGTGCCGGTCTTCAGTGCGCAAACATGAAAACCTTAAAGTGGGTACAGTTGGCCCAGGAATGATTTCAAAGGAAATAAAAATAACATTTTAGTTTTCTTTTTCTTCGTTTGTTCTAAATCTCAATTACACCCCAACAGATTGTGGACGCTGCAATTATCTTTAAGGTTGTGCCCCTGTGGAAAGTGGACTATTGCTTTACTACAACACAGCAAAATCCAGATTCCGCAGCAACCACAGCACCGAGATCTCCCTTCTAGCTGCCACGGATGACAACCGCACCCTCCTCGACCAGGGCCACACACTGCCCTCATCCTACTAGACCTCTCAGCAGTCTCCGACACCGTCTCCCACCGCACACTAACCGCCAGACTCCACGATGTCAGCATCCTAGGAACAGCCCTTGACTGAATCCGCTCCTTTCTCACCGGCCGAACCCAAAGAATCAGACTCCCGCCCTTCCTCTCCGAACCCACAGGGATCCTCTGCGGAGTACGACAAGGATCGTCACTCAGCCCCACGCTCTTCGACATCTACATAGCCCCTCTCGCCACCATCACCAGAAGACATAGACTCCGCATAGTATCTTACGCCGACGACACCCAGCTCATCCTCTCCCTCACCAACGAACACGAAAGCACCAGACACAGCTTCCCGGAATGTATGAAAGTCGTTGCATCCTGGATGAGCAACAGCTGCCTAAAGCTCAACTCAGAGAAAACTGAAGTCCTCGTCCTCAGATCCACCCCCTCCTCATGGGACAATACCTGCTGGCCCACCACACTTGGCAACCCTCCCACACCCACAGACCATGTTTGCAACCTCGACATTAAACTCAACTCCACCCTCCCCATGAACCGACAGATCAACACCATATCTTCCGCATGCTTCAACACCCTCTGCATCCTCCGCAAGACCTTCAAATGGATCCCCCCTGAATCCAGAAAGATCATCACCCACGCACTCATAACCAGCAGACTGGACTATGGGAATACCCTCTACACCAGAATAAACAAATCTCTACTCCTCAAACTCCAGACAATCTAGAACACCGCAGCTAGACTGGTTCTCTGCACCCCACGAAAACACCACATCACCCGGCACCTACGAGCACTCCACTGGCTCCCCGCCGAAAAGAGAGTAACCTTCAGGCTCCTCACTCATGCCTACAAATCCCCCCACAACATCAGACCCCATTACCTCAACAAAAGAATCTCCTTCTACACACCCAAGAGGAGCCTCTGCTCCGCCGAGCTTGCCCTGGTTGAAATTCCACACATCCGCAGAGCCAGAGCGGGGGGGGGGTGGTCCTTCTACATCTCACCCAAGACCTGGAACGAAGTCCCACTCAGCATCAGATGAACCCCCACACTACAAGCCTTCAGAAATGACCTCAAGACCTGGCTCTTCGGATGAGATGAAACTGCTTGACCCCCCCTCACTCCCCAGTGCCTTGAGACCCTCACTGGTGATTAGTGCGCTTCAAAAACCCCATATTTATTGATTGACTGACTTCCTGGGCCCCTCTCGTCGCCATTGTGAAGTATTTCACCTCACTGACAGTCGCCTCCAACTCGATTACTCTCTTGCAAGACCTCTGCAACTATCCCTCTCATTTCTTCAAGTACAAAATGACTGCCATTTAAAGCAACTTCAACACACAACTGGACCCAAAAGAACTCACTAGATACCTCCTGATCTTAATCAAAGAACCAATGCTAACCACATTTCCCATCATCACCCAAGAGGAAACCGTTGCTACAATTAATTCAACTCAGGGATCCCATCGGCCCCCTGCCCCACAACTCCTCCTCTATAGGACTGCAACCCATCAGCACCATGCTCACTCCCGTTCTGCATGCCTCCTCGTCTTCCGTGACCTTCCCGGAGACTTGGAAACATGCAACTGTCCTCCCATTGCTCAAGTAACCCTCTGCAGAGCCTTGAACTCTCACCATCTACAGACCGATCTACCTACTACCATTCCCAGTCAAGGTCTTAGAGAAAATCATCAACAGAAGTCTCAGAAAATACCTCAAAGACCAGCAACTCCTTGACACCACTCAGTCTGGTTCCAACGGTCACAGTAAACTATTTCATGCATTTACTCCAGTTTCTGTGTGGTAGATCAAATTAAAAGGAGGTAGATGTGATCATTAAACCTGCTCCTCAACACCACTCAGTCTGGTTCCAACGTCTACACAACTTTGGAATCCAAAGACACACAAGACCCTTTAGAAACCAGTGTACAATAGGGCACTTAAACAATTAGGATTGGTCAGGCAGTCGCAGAAAGAGCAGACAGGACAAGGGACAGAATGAAGAGTAAGACTTTAGATGGGGATGGGGGGGGGGGAGGGCGGTCAATGTGTTTTTCTGTACACCATTCCACAATTTTTCTCCAGAGGCAGGCGTATGATGGAGGGACACCTAGCTTCCAGGATGACATCACAGAATTACTGTTGTCCCTCAATCTACATGCAAGAAGTGGGAGAGTGGAAAGGTTCGGGTGAAGAACCGTCCCCTGCTGCTGCAACAGAAGATCCTTCCCGAAGGGGCAGCCTGATCGGAGGATTAATGGCCATGCTCAGTAGCTCAGGATATCAAACTCTCTGTGCTCAGTTTGGAGATATAAGGAAGACTTGGGCCCGGTCGTAACTGAACTTCTTGAGAACTCTGGGCAGGAGTGGTATGGGCGGAAAGTGTACAGGAGGCCCCCTTGCAAACTCTAGTTTGCAAAACTGCTGACATTGCACGTTCTCCGTGGAGGCAAACAGATCTAACCAAGGCTTTCCTCATTGCTGAAAGAGTTCTTATTCCACCTACGGGTGGAGACGCCATTCACGATCCGCTAGGCATAAGATACTGAGTTTGTCTGCCCTGGCGTTCCAATAGCCTACCAGGTGTTGAACCACCAGGGTAATGTCCAGCTGTTCCAGCCATGTCCAGGATCAACAACCCCATGGTGGCATGTGTTGTCCGTGAACATCTACACTAGTAGTCCCTTGATGGAGGACCGATGGAGGTATTTCAGTGCCAGTCGGATTGCACGGAGCTCCAGCATATTGATGTGGAGTCTGGATGCCGACAAAGACCAGAGTCTTCTGATCTCCACCTCCCAGAGCTGGCTTCTCCATCCCAGGAGTGACGCATCTGTCACTATCACCAGATCTGGTTGGGGAAGAGAGAGTGGTCTGCCTCTAACCCAATCACGGTTCATCATTAGCCACCCCTGCAGATCTTTAGCAGTTCCGTCCAAGAGCCCATGTCAGAGAGATTCCACTGATGCTTCGCCAACTGGAACTTCTGGTCCCACTGTAAAGCCTGCATATGCCAACGGGCACGTCACAAGAAGGATGCAGGAAGCCATGAGGCCCAGCTGCCTCAGAGTCAGTCTGACCAAAACCCAGGATAGAGGCTATAACATTAGTATCATAGCCTGAATATCCTAGCCAGTACCAACTCCACTCAGTAAATAGACTTTGATGTTTGTGTAACCCATCTTCCGTCGGTTTGTATACCTGATGGAGTTTCTCCTCATGATCTGGCACAATTCACAATAATATCGTAGACTCTGTCGCTGCTCTTACTAAAAACCTTTTCAAAGAAGGGGCCGTCCATCTTGCTCACCTCCTTCTCATCTCTAACTATCGATCAAACTTTAGGGATGTTAAAGTCTATCAAATCTGGTGCTCCCAATGATCCTTTTCCTCCCACAATCGTGCAGTTCGTGCCTGAAACTGCTGCCATAGCTCTCACTGACATCTTTAATAAGCTGTTCAGTGCTGGTCACTTTCCAATAGAGTGGAAGAAAGCATCCATTCTACCATTGATTAAAAGACCCAATCTGGATCAAAACAGATTCAAACAACTATCGGCTGATATCACGGCTCCCATTCCCTGCAAAGATAGTTGAAAAAGCCATCAATCTAGAATTTACCTCTTATATCAATAAACATAACCTTTTGGAAGCAACCCAGTTTGGCTTTAGAAGCCACCATAGTACAGAACTAGCCATCATTACGGCCTCTAAGGAAATCAGGCAGATCCTGGATGCGGGAGGAAACGAAGCCCTGATTTTATTAGACCTCTCGGCAGCCTTTGACATGGTCAACCATAATCTGCTTCTGGACCGTCCGGCTTTGTTAGATATCAGGGACAAAGCACTCTCCCTTCTTAAATCTTTTTTAACTGCACAAGTGCAGTTTGTGGCACTAGATGGGTTTAGCTCACCCCCTTTCTCTCTGCCATGCGGCGTCCCACAGGGCTCAGCTCTAAGACCTACCTTATTTAATTGCTATGTGACTCCACTGATTGAATTGTTTGGTTTTGAGCTGGTGACCTATACAGACGACCCCAGAGGGGGCTGCTGCCAAATTCCATGACTGTATTCTACATACAGGGACATGAATGAGCAAGAACTGTCCAGTTTTTTTTTTTAAACAAACTTTATTGATTACCATAAAGCATTGGTCCCATAGTTACAAAGCATTTCACTGAGGCATTTTTCGTCATTATGCAGCTAGCTTATGCTAGTAGGAGTATTACGATATGTGCACAGGTACACCAGGATTATATTATTAATACAAAGGCAGTTTTTATGATGAAAGTATGATATAGATGCATTTGTTTGCATTGGCTATCAACAGAACTACTAACGGTTACCCAAGAGCCCTCCCTCCCCTGTCAGGTCTATACGTCTGGCATGGTAATTGCGCATGTGAGTATTGCTTAACATTCCATTTTGCATTGTGCGGGTATATGTTCTTATCACCGACTAGTCGCGCTGCTTAGTGTAGTACAGTGTCAACTGTCCAAAGTTAAACTCATCCCAAACTGAGGTCTTACTGTTCGGAAGGAACTCGTCTTTCTGGCCTCCGTGTTGGTGGCATCAGGAGCTTGGCACCCTCCCTATTCTAGGCACTAAAGTGATACAAGCATTGGCATAGCCAATAGGTCTCGCTTTTGGGACGTTATAAGTATTTAGTTATGCAGCACAATATCCTTGGTGCAACAACATCAACTGTTGCATGGCTAAACACTTATAAGGTGCAAGGTTTAGCCATGCAACAGTCAATGTTGTTGCACCAAGGATATTGTGCTGCATAACTAAATACTTATAAGGTCCCAAAAGCGAGACCTATTGGCTATGCCAATGCTTTTTACCAATATAAACACATTTGTGTGTTTGTTTTTTCTGAACATCACAAGCCAAGGCAAGTCCGCAAAGGGCGCGTGAGGAAGTGAGTCACCTCGCTAAAGCAAGGAGGGCACACTAATGCTGCACAGCCGAGGCACCGCCTGCACAGAGGACGCTCCAATCATAGACAAAGACGACCCAGACCACAGGGCAGCATGGAGAAGACAGCAGGGGAAATATTGAACCCAGAAAGATGCGGAAAGCCACACCTAGACTGCCAAGAAATGAGGGAGGCCAAAAGAAAATTAATTTACAGGAGCTGAAGGTCCAAGGCAACGAAGAAGATGGGAAGGCCACAGGTGGCGGGACACCATAGCTCCTATGGTGGTTATGTTGTCACACATTCTACATTTGATTATAGCATTCTGAGGCCCCATCTCCTTCCTCGTGTAATTCTTATTATTATTTTAAATAAGTTGGCAGGTCTGCTACAGCTTGATGCCACAGAGTGAGTGAATGTGCTACTTTGATGTTTTCTTAGTATTATGTTTTTTACGTGCAATCCCTCACTCTTAATGCACAAAACCAAAGATGTTTGTGTTTTATTGATTTAATTTAATTGCTTCACTTATCGCAGTTTTAAATGTGCAATCTAAATCAACCTGCCGCTTGCTTTATGTGGTATTTACTTTGGGCGAGTTTTAAGCTGCGTTATTCCTGTAATTGCTAAAGAGATGCATGTGATTTGAAATAATGAAAATGGCACTGGCGTCTCTATTGCTCTCTCATCTTCTGGCGTAAAACAGTCTAGTTAGTCCTGCCCTGGGCAGAACATGCACAGTGCTAGAACTATCTAAAATGAATACGCTTCAGACCCAAGTATGACCTTTTGAAGTGGTGCACATTTTCAAAACTAGGCTCTATGACCAAATTGTAGGCGCTGTCCTTCCCACTTTTGCCTCTCTTTGTTTCTATAGCACCTAGAGACAATTTGCGTGTGCGCTCCATGCTTAATAAATGCCAATACTGATTAAAAGAGAGATGAAAAAGGTTGTTTCAGAGAGGAAGGAAGAGATGTGGGGCAGTGAGGAAGTAAACAGGAAGAAGAGAAGGAGGATTGACCCCACGTGGAAAGGAGTAAAAAGCCTGCAAGGAGCCCCGAAATGTCACCGTGAGAAACAGGAGGATCGCTGGGCGTAGAAGAGGGGGGATCAGAGAAGAGGAGAATTCGCAAAAAATTGAAATGGTAAAGCAGGCAGAGGAGAGAAGTTAAGGTGCGTAGAGATGCTACTGGGAAATGAGACTGTACAATATGGTGAGATAAAAAGAAAATGCAACACTTGGAAGATAGGAAACTGCAGGGAGAGCCAAAAAAGACTGCAAGAAGAGGATGAGAAGTTGAACAAAGTGACGCCGGGTGAGATTTAAGCCTTCCAAGAAAACAAGTGACGGGCTTCTGGTGGCGAGCGTGAAATACGTGAGTGGTGCGCAGAGGCGGTCAAGCAAAGAGCAAAAAATAAAGGCACTCATGCACATAGCCTCTCAAACAAGCGCTAAAAAACCTGGGTAAATAAATAAAAAAAGCAGAAAATGTGGAAGAAAAGAGAACAAGCTGTAGCCCGGTGGCTGACGAGGAGGGAGGGGGAGAAGAGAGGGGGTAGTGAGAGCAGAGAGCAGGGGATGGAGGAGCATGGGAATAAAAGTGATTTGCGTACTGTAAGGGTTGTAAGGCTTAATGAGCCATGACAGAAAGCCAGATGGCAGCTGTGCGCGTGCACGCGCACGTAACTGCAAGCTTGAGGTCAGCAAAAGCGTGTGGTCGGACTTTTAAAAGCCTACTTACTAAAGTCTCGCCAGTGTAGCGCATGTGCTGGCTCAGGCGAGACCTAAAAAAACCCTTGGAACACTTTTTGATCGCAAAGTGTCCTTCAAGGGCTGTATCAAACACGTTACCTCGGCCTCTTTCTTTACCCTGAAATTACTCCAGAATGTTCTTCCCTTTATTCCATCAGATGTGCAGAAAACCGTTGTGTCCGCCCTCTTTGTATCAAACCTAGATTACTGCAATTGCCTGTTTATGAACGTCCAGAAATGATTTCTCAAAATGCTGCAGACCTTAGAGAATGCAGCAGCCCCGCTACTGCTGTACATTCCTAAAAAGACATCTGTGTCCCAGTCCTTAGCTCAGCTGCACAGGCTTCCTACTAGGAAACACATTGACTACAAGGCTTTGTGTATCGCCTTCAAGTCTCTGCACAACATAGGCCTGGAATATTTTTTTTTAAAAAGATTGCGATAAATTCCCGCTAGGCCTCTCCGATCTGCTGCGGCAGATAATCTAGTGATTCCTAGATTTAAGAGATCTACGTAGGGAGGCAGCAGTTCTGTGGTCTGTACTACTCGATTGTGGAACTCCCTGCCCCTCAGCAATAAAAGAAACACCGATTTGCTGACCTTCAGAAAGTCACTAAAAACATGGCTCTTTGATCAGTCATCTGTACCCATTTCCACACTTAGAGGCTCCCACTTTCCCTTCCAGGCTCAGCACTTGGACACCTCTGGTTATTAGAGCGCTTTAAAAATCTTCATTTCATGAGTGTGCAGGGAGTTGATGTCAGCCCTGCACTGCAGTACAATGCATCTTGGAAGTGGGAGCGTGTTCAGACATGTTAGAAATGGGATTTTTGGTCAGCTAGGGCATGTGCCAAAGTCGGGCAGAAACCACCACTCTAGTCAGGATAAGGAAGTTACAATCCTAAAATAACCCCTGCTCACCCCTTGGTAGCTTGGCATGAGCAGTCAGGCTTATCTTAGAGGCAGCGTGTAAAGCATTTGCACATAACTAACAGTAATACAGTGTAAGCACTACAAAAGGACACCACACTAGTTTAGAAAAATATCCAATATTTTTATATACTTAAGACAAAACCAAAAACGATAAAAAAAATCCACAATACAGTACTTAAAAATCTTTAGTTATCACAATATGCTTGACAAACCGTTCCTTGATCTCAATAGCTCCGTCCGGGGCTATCACGGCGTCATGAGCAAACAAATCCAAACAGTTCTGGCTGACTGCGGCATCGCCGGCCAGCTACGGTGTTGGGAAGACCCGCAAACAGTACCTTTTAGAAATGCAGGGCGTCGGCGACCTCTCATTGAGCTTCCGAAAGCACGGCCTCCCCAGCCGTCGGTTCCGAAGGTCGGTGCAGGAGTTGTCGGGCCCTCGAAGTCACACGCGCTGCAGATCAAACTCCTCTCTGTTGAAGTCAGGAGCGCTGGTGTCGGCAGGCGTCGGGTGCTGCGGTGTGAAGTGCAGCGGTGTGGCGTGCGGTGCCCTCAGGTCGCGGTGCGAGCAGGGGCTCTATGGCAGCGTCAGATGGCATCGGGGAGACTAGGGTCGCGGTGCGAGGTGAATGCAGTGCTCGTCGCGGTGCTGAAAGGTCACGGTGCAAGCAGCGGCATCGTCGTTGCTGAAGCGCTGTAGTTGGCTGACGAACTGGAGTTGATGGCACAGGTGTTGGGAGACCAAGGCTGCGGTGTGGGATGAGGGCGGTGCGTCATGTAACTTTACGAGCGGTGCCCTCGAACCACAGTTCAAGCAGCGGCGTAGATTTTGGTGTGGAGCAGCGGAGTTAGGGATACCAAGGCATCGTCGTGAAGCGAGGCGGTGCGGAGTGCGGTGCCCACAGGTCACGGTGCAAGCAGCGGCTCGTTGGCGGCATCAGCATGCGTAGTCGGTGAGACCAGGGTCACGGTGCGGCGTTGCGGAGGTGCCCTCTGCGGTGCCTTCAGGACACGGTGTCGGCAGTGACGTCGTAGTCGGCGTTGGGTTGCTTTTTCTTCTGTTGCAGCACAAAACACACATTCTCCAGTGCTGAGGGCAGAAGAGCTTGAAGTCTTTGCTGTTCCTGAGACTTCTTGAACAGGGGACAAGCTCTACCTCAAGCCCTTGGAGAAACTCCCAAAAGTAGATTGCAGAAAGTTCAGTCCAGTCCTTTCACTGCCCAAGACTGAAGCAGCCACTGCAGGCCAACACAGCAAAGCACACAGCAAAGTGGTAAGTCCTCCTTAAAGCTTCTCCAGCTCTTCTTCTTGGCAGTCTTCTTGATCCAAAAGAGTTCTAAAGTTCAGGGGTCTGGGCCCCAATATTTATATCCCAAAATCTTTTGATCTCTTAGGCAGAGAGTGTCTATGCCCAGCCAGAACCAGTTCTGCCTTCTCTGGTGTGACTTCCTGGCAGGAGGTGGAAACGGCATTGTCAGAGGCAGACCAGGCCCTTTGAGGTGCAAGGAAATCTTCCCCCCCCTTCCCCAATTGCAGCCCAGGTCTAGTCAGCCCTTTCCTGACCCAACTAGACTATCTGGAGCCACTTCTGCTACCCAACCTTCTGTCATCCAAAACCCAGACAGGCAATCCACATTCCAGCAGAGGCACACGGGATGAATGGGCAAGAAAATACCTACTTTATAAAAGTGGCATTTTCAAACACAGAATGTAAAAATCACCTTCACTAAAAGATGCATCTTTAGATTCTGAGTTCAGTCATACTATACTTCATTTTCCTACCTAATTCCCTCGGCCAGTTACTTTTATAAGATGTTATAAACAAACCTCCCATTCTCTCCTATGGGGAACCGGTAGCCTTGCAATAGTGAAAAACAAAATTGGCCATAATTCACTATCAGGACATGCCACACACACACCAGGGCATGTCCTACCTTTCAAATACACTGCACCCAGCCCACAGGGGTACCTTGGGCCTACCTTAGGGGTGCCTGACATGTAAGAAAAGGGAAGGTTAGGGTCTGGCAAGTGTGTGCACTGGCCAAGTCGACATGGTAGTTACAAACTGCGCGCAGACTCTGCACTGGCAGGTCTGAGTTACCTTTTCGGGGCTACTCACGTTGGTGGCACAATCAGTGCTGCAGGCCCAGTAGTAGCATTTAATTTACAGGCCCTGGCACACTCAGTGCACTTTACTAGGGACTAACAAGTAAATCAAATATCCAATCATGGAAACACCAATCCATAACACAATTTACCACTGGAGCACTTGCACTTTACCACTGACCAGCAGTGCGAAAGTGTGCAGAAACGCTACACCAGCAAACACAGAGTCAAAACCAGGAGGTCAGAAAGAAAAAACTCAGGGGAAACACGCCAAAAGATGCCAAGTCTAACAAGACAGATGGCACAGATCCTGCATTACAGAACCTCTTGGAAGAGGGTTGCACAGCGCTAAAGCACTTCATGAAAGGGATGCAAGTGCCTGCACTGCTATCTAGAACCTCTTGGAAAGGGGTACATGCACTCCATGCAGTGCCAGTTTCAGGGGGTCTCATGCATGGACTGCGTTACAGTACCTAATGGAAGGGGGTGCTACAATACGATCCTACTGAGAGTTGGGTTAAGTTATGCGCAACAAGCACAGAAAATGTATTTTAGCATGTTCCGTGCATTTCAGATGCAGCGTTAGCCGATGTTGCTCACTGTGCTCCAATCCCCTTCCATAGGAAGTGACACAAAGTCTTTAAAAGGCCACCAAAACCCTTCCATCGGAAGTAGACGCTCTCTCACTTTGGTGTAAACCCCTCAAATGTTTTGTTGAAGAATTCTGTGCATTCTCCGTCCATCCTCGTTTTGCCCCCCTGTGCACTTCAGTTTCCCTCCCCTTCACCACAGCATGCAGAGTAAACATTGACATTTTTAAAGCGGCGGCTCCTCTGCTAAGGCAGAGGAGGGCCGCCCCACTGCTCTTTGAGCTGTGGAAAAAGGAAAAATAAAATCATAATAATGCGACATTATATCATTTTATTTTTCCTCACTGAGGGAGGTTTACTGGGCGGAGCGGGGCTGAAGTCATAGCCAGCAGGGGAGGAGTGATTGGGGCATTCAAGTGCGCATGATGATGTGGCCGGCCGTCTTTGGTGACAGACGCGTTGTGATTGGCTTAGGGGAGCCTGTGTGTGCCTCCTGCTTCCGGGAGGAACAGAAGACGACGTAGCTCGCCTGAGGTGGCTGCCGGCAGCCGGATATGTATTGTTATTGATTTTTCTACCCCCGCCCCACCCATACTTTTCAGTGGCAGCTGCCACTGCATTTTTACATTAAAAAGTCTTTCCCTCTCAAATATCTTATGAATGAAGCTAGATGTGCATGGCGCATGTGAAATAATCCACCTTAACTCCGTTGGAAAGTAATTTATTAGTGGATAAATCAACGGACATCCATTACCACAGCGGTAGCGGATCAAACTGCCGTTGGCAGGGAGTGCAGGTTAGAACGCTCATAACATTCTAAGAGCGTTCCAATTGTGGGGGTGGCGGGAGGAACCAATAGATAAAAGATAAGTTACAACACATCTTCCTTCCAATACAAATTGAGAACACAAAAATTAATACATGAAATAGTCTCTTTGCCAATTGGGTTTGGAATGCACATTCCTCAGATGCACCTTCACATCGGGAATGGTACTCTTGCTGTCATTACCCTGTCTAACATTACAATCATTGTGAAAAGAACCATCACTTCTGTCATGTACTATTCTATCCACACTCCAGTATTGCCCATCATTCAACTGTACAACATTCTTAAATACTTAGCTCACAACCTTCTTGTCAGAGAATTTTGAACAACCTGAAGTTACCGCATTAGGTATTTTCACTTTTACTGCGTCACCTACATTCAAGGTTCTAGGAGACCTCTGTATTCTACCATTATACCTTTCCACATATTTCTTTTGATTTAGGTGTATTTTATCCATGATCATATCTCGGTTCACTTCCTCTTTCCTTCCACCAACGAGCCACAGGGGACTTAACTTGGTACCAGGATCTCTCCCTTTAAGGGACTTAAATGGTGACACGCCGGTGACTGAGTGAGGAGTGATAAGATAAGACCAAACCATATCATTCAGTGCTTTCACCACATGGCTGCCATTTTGTACATTAAGTTGAATACAGTCCTTAATCATACGATTTATGCGCTCTACCAGACCATTTGCTCTAGGGCAGTACAAGGCCGAAGGTTGATGTTCAACAGAAAACTTGCGCAGGAACTCTTTCATAAGTGCTGAGGTAAATTGAACCCCATTATCTGTGATCAAAATCTGTGGTATGCCTTCAGTACGGAAGACACCTTGAAGGAAACAAATCACGCTGTCAGTAGTGATATTTTCCACTACCTTGATGATAATCCATTTTGAATGATAGTCTACTAACGTGAGTATGAACCTTCCACCCAGACCTTTTACATTTACTGGACCAATGATATCCATGGCCACTTTGACCCAAGGAGCAGGTGGAACTTCCACAGGAGAGAATTTCCCTTTACTCACCACTTTGCTCTAATCACTCATGGCACAAGGTACACATTCTCTTACTTTTCTCTCCACCATGGTGTCCATGTTTGGCCACCAATAGTGTAAACGAATCTTACTTTGGTTTTACTGCAACCTAGATGGCCTTCGTGTGCTAAATTTAAGATCTTTTCTCTTATACCCTCAGGTGGGACTAACTTGTTTCCTCGATATAGATTTTGTCCCTGTACATGTAACTCATTTCTCACTTCCCAAAACACATCTTCCCCATTTTTTAGAATCTTCGAACTACACGGCCAACCCTAAAAAATGAGCTGTTTCACTCTTGGAAATAACATATCATTAGATAAGGCTTCTTCCCATTCAGGTTGATCCAAACCATCAAAAACTGTAGATACTACTATTTCATCATTAGGATCTTCCTCTGATTCCTGATTCTTTAGGGGTAATCTAGACAAACAATCAGCTGCCTGATTATTCTGTCCGGGTATGTATACTACTTCAAAGTTGTATCCCTGAAGACCAAGGAGCCATCTAGATATCCTGGGTGTGGACCTCCCAAGGTTCTTTGTTGAAAAAATACTTACTAAGGGCTTATGATCTGTCCTTACAGTAAAAGGTATGCCCCTAACAAATGTCCTGAAATGTAATATAGCCCAATAGCATGCTAATGCCTCTCTTTCAATTACAGAATAGTGGGATTCTGCTACTGTTAGAGCTCTAGATGCAAATGCCACTATCCTTTCTCCATTTTCTGTCACTTGACTGAGAGTGGCTCCAATCCCTTTCAAACTTGCATCCGTAGTGATAATGGTGCGTTTACTAGTATCAAAACACCCTAAAAATGGTGCAATTGATATACTGTCTTCTTAAAAGCTTCATTACACTGTTCATCCCATTCAAATTTTGTACCTTTTTTCAATACACACCTCAATGGATAAGTAGTGTCAGCAAAGTTCCTGATACATTTTGAATAATACTCTCATAATCCCAGGAATGATTTGACCTCTTCCTTGTTGGTGGGACTTGGTGCTAATTTTATTGCATCTACAAGATTAGCTTTAGGCTTGATTCCTTCTTTAGAAATGACATGCCCTAAATAAGTAACAGAGCGAACTCCTATTTGGCATTTTTCCTTTTTCAATGTAAGTCCAGCCTCCTTCAAACTACCCAGAACTAAGCGTAGCTTTTCATTATGATCATTTTCATCCTTGCCATACACTAGCAAGTCATCCTGGAAACATAAAACTTGTTCCATCCCCTCTAAAATATTTTGCATAGCCCTTTGGAAAACTGCCGCAGCAGAGGCTAACCCAAAAGGCATCCTACAAAATCTGAACGCACCAAACGGCATTATATAAGTGCTCAAAGCCTTACTTTCAGGATGAAGTTTTATTTGGTGATAGGCTGATGACAAATCAATTACTGAAAAGAATTCAGCCCCACAAATCTGATTAAGCATGTCATTAATATTTGGCAAAGGGTGCCTATCAATCCATATGTTTCTGTTTAACTCTCTCAGATCAATGCACAACCTGATGCTATTAGTATTGCCTTTCGATGTAATAACAATGGGTGCAACCCACTCAGCACACTCCACAGATTCTATGACACCTTGACTCAGAAGTTTGTCAAGTTCCTTCTTCAGAGGTTCTTTCATCATAATGGGAATATTTCTGCATTTATGAGCTACAGGTTTATCCCCATCCTTCAATTTTATTTTATGTTGATACTCCTTTAGGCACCCCAGTTTGTCTGTAAAAATTCCCGGGAACTCATCAAAAATCTCTGCCCCACAAACATCTCTTTCCACCAACATAACAGGAGTATCTGCGCTTGGGTCAAGCTTCATTCCTAGGTCCCTTTGGTGCGCCCATCCTAACAGGTTTGCCCCTTTCTTTGCAATATAAACTTTCCCAACTGTACTTTCCCAACTGTCCTATCCTTGAATGATATCCTCATGATGGCGACCCCATCTAAAGGAATCGGGTCCTTGTTATACCCAACTGGTACCACATCTGGAGTATGTAGTACCACCTCTCATTCTTTGAATTTGTTAGAAAAAGTCTTGCTATTCATGAAGGTAAATGGTGAACAAGAATCAGCATACATTTCCAGTTTTTCTCCATCTAATCCTATTTCACATTTAGGTAGATGAATTTGATTTACATTACATTCCTCTAAAACCTTAACTTGTAAAACATAATTCCTTTTGTACCCTTCACTGTTCTCTATGCTATTTACTGTTCTACAAGACATGTCCTTGCACGCTCGTGCAAAAAGTCCCTTACGATTACAATTCCTACACGTGGCCGTTCTCGCTAAGCAATTAATACTATTTGCCAAATGCCCACTGCTACCACATCTAAAACATTTTAATCTGTTTTCATTGAGCATCCTCTCCTTGTTAACTACATCCTTTCCATCTTTCTTTTTAAAGTTCTTAATTGCACAAACTTCTTTTAACTCTTCACTTATTTCATTTACACTGTTATCACCCGTCGTGTTCATTTCCTTCATGCATTCAACAGTGTGCTCAACACTCTTTGCAATGTCTATTGCAGTTTTTAGATCGGGATTGCCAACTAATAATTTTCCTTGAATTTTCTTATTGTTAGTACAGCGTACTAGTTGGTCACGTATCAAGGATTCCGTAAGCTCATCAAATTCACAAGTGTTTGCAAGACCTCTTAAACTAGCAATATAATTTCCTACCTTCTCATTTTTCCCTTGAACCCTTCCAAAAATTTTATGTCTTTCAAGCACCACATTAATTTTGTCCGCGAATTGAAGTTCTAGTTTCTTTATACTACAATCATACACATCTCTACCTTCTTCATCAACTTCTTCTTCTTCTAAATCTGGTAAACTGTCAAAAATCTTCCTTCCCTCCGCTCCTAAATTATGAAGCAAAATATGCTGTCTTCTGATCGCAGAAAACCCACTTGCCCCAATAGCAATGAGATAGGACTCAAAACTTTTTTTCCAATCCTTCCATGTAACTAAAGGTTCCCCTGCCTCAGATAGAAATGCTGTAGGCTGGAGCATACTAGCCGCTGCCATACTTAAATAATTCCTCACACTATAAATTTATCTAGGCTCAAGGTAACTTTAACTCAATCCTTAACCTAAGACTATACTCTACTTTACTTATCTAACCTTATGTGATGTGGGAATTCGAATCTTTTCCAACCCACAACTTATTCCGCCACACTACAAGGAATACCACCTTTGAATATTAATTTCCTTCACATAGTTCCTTTCATTTCGCAATGTTAGTAAAGTCACGAAATATAAATGCGTGCAGAATTCAGTTGATCCACATATTCTCCATTGTTTTGGATACAGATGAACGGATGCCTTGTCTCACCGTAGTAATTCTTTCAGATTCCCAAAACCTCACATGTAACTTGTGAACTTTCTCTCTCAAGTGTTCCACGATGACCCCAGATTCTCCTCACTGTCTCCGCCACAATTCTCTCTTTTTAATTCTACCGTTCAACACTCGCTTTACTCGCCTCGCAAATGTAATCTTCTTTCCTTCTGTCAGCACTCGGACTCCTCAGTTCCCCACTGCGCATGTGTGAAAGACAGACAGCCAACCTCTTCAACACGTACGCGCATGGGCTTACTCCTCACACTATCTTTATTCCGCAATATACCTCGACGGCTTCCTCACTTGCGCACCTCTCGCCGGAATAACCTCCAACCCGACAGGAACCACACGACGCAACGTCACCCAGTACCTCCGAGAACAGCCTCTGTACTCCTGCGTCTCAAGGCACCTGCAACATTACGGTGAGATTTCTTCACGCTTTTCGCCAATATTCACTTCAGGATTCCATTCACAATATTTCTTTTACGCTTCCCTTCATCCCAACTGCGGCCACACACGGAGGAAATGTCAGTTCGTCGTCCTCCACACGATTAAACTCGTCGCCAGTGAAATAATCCACCTTAACTCCGTTGGAAAGTAATTTATTAGTGGATAAAACAACTGACATTCATTACCACAGCGGTAGCGGATCAAACTGCCGTTGGCAGGGAGTGCAGGTTAGAATGCTCATAACATTCTAAGAGCGTTCCAATCGTGGGGGTGGCGGGAGGAACCAATAGATAAAAGATAAGTTACAACAGCATGTATACAAGGAGGGGAAGCATGCATGGATCGTTCTTGGATGTAAAACAAGACACAGAACAACTACGAGCATCAGAAAGCCCCTTACACCCGGCACTATCCTTTGGAGACACCTTTCCAATCTGCATATGGTTGGTTTATCTGAAAGGTCTGCAGGTCTTGGGTAGAGAGCTGCAACCTGCCCCCATCTTTGGCAAACTGTATCTTTACAAACACAGGTCTGTTTAGGATCGAGAGAGAAATATCTGTAAATATATACATGTTAGTATTGCGCCACCCACGTTTTTTTTTCTTGGTTTCCCAACACCTTTCCTCTTGCGCACTCCACCACTGTTATGGCATAGAGGCATTTCAACCCCTTAGCTGCTGAGGCTTTTCTGCCCCAGTGATTGGCTCTTTTTTTTATATTTGGGGTAATTTGCGCTTACCCCTTCATAACTCTTTTTTCCACATTTAGGGGCTGATTCCGATCCTGGAAAAACGCTGTACAAATCGTGGTATGGAGCGTTTTCCCCATACAACTCGTACTTGTAAGGATTCCCCTACAACCTAGGAAGTACGATCCGTACAAATAGACGCTCTCCATACAAATTGTAAAAATGACCATACAACTCGTATATACAAGCGATTCCGATTCGGATTGCCCTGTACGTGACGTTCACATGTATTCCCGGCAGCAGTTTACAACCCGTCAAGTACGATTCGTACAAACGGCACTCCATACGGCTCTTTTTTTACAGGAGCCAAAAAGTGCCAGGAAAACATTGTACGCCCCGAAAACAGTACGAGACGGACCCCCCATGTACGCGTCGTACACCCCATGAATACAGGGTTACAGTGCGTATGTACGGTGCGTACCGATGACACGGAAAGTGGGGTACGGTGCGTATATACGCGCTGAAGGGGTACTGGTCATGTACGCACCGTACAAGCACCGTACCCCAAAATCGCTTGTGTACGCACCGTACCCCAAAAGTGCGTATGTACGGTGAGGACCCCAAAATCGCGTATGTACGGTGCGTACATGCGCGATGTTGGGGTATGCTCCATACACACGCCTCGCATGTGGGGGGACACCTGTATGCCTCATGCCCCTATACGACCCGTACCCCGGTACGAGTCGTACCCCCAGAATGAGTCATACCAGGGTACGAGGCGTATAGGGGTTCGCTTCGTAGCCCGGTACAAGTCGTTCCCCGTATACAGGCCATTTTCCATACAAATCGCATGCTGACAACCCGGTACGAATCGTACTTGACGGGTTGTACAGCCTTTTTACAAATTGTATGGTCTTTTTTACAAGTCCGTGTCGTACAGCTTTTCCCGATCCGATTTGTAAGGATCAGGCCGATCTGTATGTATTTTTCCCGTATGAATCGTACTACACGAGTTGGAAGGGACTTGTACGATTTGTATGGAAAAAAATACGGATCCGATTTGTATGTAGAATAAAAGTCCAGGATCAGAATCGGCCCCAAAGTATCCATGCCAAATGTGCTTCCTTTTTTCCCAACATCCTCTGGATCATAAAGATACTCAGGGTTTGAACATTCCTCTCAAGTCCACTGAGAAAATAGCCAAAATACAGATGCTTTTTGGTTTCTTAGGGAGCAGGGGAATTGGGGGAATGTGTTGGATAAGAAAACACTTTTTTGTCTCAAAATGGCATCAATTAAATATTTCATATTCCAACTTCCAGGAACAAGCAGTGTCTTATAAAAAATATTTTTTTACGACAGCTTTTGTATTTTTCAAAGAGCTAATCAATTTCCCTAATCTTTGTGGTTTTAAACAACTTGCATTTTGGGATGGAAACAAATTTAAAAACATGGGTGATCTTGGAAAGCTGTACATTTCTGAAAGTAGACAACATTTTTTTATTTCCTTATTGATTTTTACAAATTAACAACCAAGAAATGTACACATCATTCAGGAGGGAGAGGTAAAAGAGACATAATTATATCACCAACAACTTAAACAGTTAAATATTTAATAGTCAGTTAAACATCTCAGGTATATGTGTGTTGCCAGGTCATAGTAGCAGTAATCTGGAAGCATGCAGGTACATCTCACATAGGACATTAGTCAGGCTAGTACGGTCATCGAGTGGGGCCTTACTCAGTAGTTTCTGGCTGTATGGACCGTAGGTAGACATGGAAAGGTGACAAAATATCCCTGGGGCGTGAGGCGAGAGGCTGGAAGTGTGCATAATCGTCGCCCACTCTCTCACATTGGCTCATGCTCCCAAGCCAGTCCAAGACAACAGTCGGTCAAGCGCTTCCCCAGTGCAGTGCTATCTCCCGCTTACTTAGCAGTAATACCAGGGAGACCAGTCAGCGATTAGAACGTGATATATTGAGGGTGTAGCCCAGCAGTGCCACCAGGGGATTGGCACGAGTTCAATGTCAGTCATGGCAGAGTTATATTCGAACACTGCTACCCAATAGGCATGTACAACTGGACAAGTCCAAGTAAGGTCAGCTCCCTCCCCCTTGCATTTCATGCTGTTATCAGGTCTAGTGTGGCTGAATGTTTTAATAGCAGCCGGCGATACGCAGTAGCGGTGTAGAAATTTAAAGTTATTCGAGTTTGTGTCTCTGACATTGATATGCACCGTGTTTGTGTACAACAGTATGTCCACATTTGATCAGTTATCATCACCCCTAGTTCCGCTCCCCATTTCTCCCGCACCCACGTATCAGGCCTCAGTGCAATAAATGCTCAATATATTCTTGAGATCATATGGTCTCCCTCAGTGTCTACCTTGGTCAGTGTTCACAGAGAGAAGTCCTTAGTGGGTAGTGGATATGTGGGTACCAGCGATCTCAAAGTGTTACTTGATAAAACCGTCCATGTACGACATGTCCCCCTCCCATGGGCCCTCCACCAAAGGCGCAACATGCCCATCTGGAAACAGGTCCCCCTAGTGTATAAGTTATGCCGGTGTAATGTACGTTGTACTAATTTCTCCCAGGTGAGTGCCGAGTTAGCACCATGAGACCTCCGGGTGATATGTGCGCTTAATAAATCCCTCTGACTTGACTTGACTATCTGAATAGCATTGGAATAGAAGGGATCGCCCCCCAGCATACATCGCAGGCACCGTCATGCCCAGCACGTGGTGGATACCGCCTGTATGTCTTGAGTGTCTAGTGGTATGCCCTTGCGTAAGATCTGAGAGTTTTATATTCCCTCCAGCAGCGCCCGCTCTGGGCGCAGGTAAAGTATCTGGGCAACCGAGTGGTACCAGCGATACGTGTGGTGGCATTGGGCTGCTAAGTAGTAAAGGTGTAAATCCAGGACTCCAAGGCCTCCTCATTCCAGGGCAAGTGTGAGTGTATCCCATGTGAATACTGGGGCGAGCTCCCGCCCAGATCAGTCATATTAGGAAACCGCAGAGTGTATGGAAGAAGAGTTGTAACAAGGGTACAGGGATGCTAGTGAAGCGGTACAAGAAACGGCCCAGGACAATCATTTTTAGGTCAAGCCTAGAGCAGCGCATGCGCTGCTGCTCGACTTTTAGTAAGGGGCTTTTCAAAGTGCTACAATGTGGCCCAGAGCTTGAGTGCATGTGCGCAGGCACGCGCTTATGAGCAGAGGCGCCATATGGCTTTCCTCTTTCGTCACGGTCATCAACTTTCAAGATACGAGAGCTTTCTTTCACATTCCTGAAGTCGATAGCTTCCTTGTTGCTCTTTGTTACTACAACTGTCCACAAGGTGGTGGTGTTCCCACATTGTATATGGAAGCTACTTAATATAGACAACATAGAAGTTAATACTGCATAGTGTTGCTTCCTGGCCAGTATTGTATCAACATGGCTGGTGTTTGTATGTCACGACCGTTTAAAAAAACAAGCATTGGCATAGCCAATAGGTCTCGCTTTTGAGACCATATATGTATTTAGTTATGCAACTGTTGCATGGCTAAACATTTATAAGGTCCCAAAGGCAAGACCTATTGGCTATGCCAATGCTTGTTATTATGGCCACTTGTCCCGCCATAGATAGAGGGAGTTGGATCTAGTGATACACCTGCGTGTTAAGATCAGCCATTGCCGGGCCATAATTGGGATGTAGAATTTGGTCCTTGTCGCCCAAGTATTTTGTACCATCCACGGCCCACTTAAGGGGAAATTCTGAGGGTGGTAGGTGAGTCGCTTCGGTCAGTGGAAACAGTTCAGATTTAGCCCAGTTTATGCGGACGCCATAAAGTTCACCAAATCGTGCATAAGTGGGGGGAGGTTGAGATGGGGGTCCTGGATTAATAGCAGGATGTCGTCTGCGTATAATAATCATGTATATCTGAATGCGTCGTCCAATGTAATTCCTATACTCAACTGTTGCTTTTCTCTCTCTTATTAACAGTGCCAGACTGTACCCCACTGTGAGTATTCATTTTCTTTCTCTTTCTCACTCCAGTCTTGAGCCACTTGAATCCCCTGGTGTTTTTCACTGAGCACATTGGCAGTCCGATGGCACAACTCAGGTATTTTTCAAATAGCGCTAACTGAGCTATTCACCCCCCCTTGTTGCTGTTTTGTCAGTTCAAGTCATTTTCCCTTATCACTTTATTCCAGGTGTTCCATATCATAAGGTCCCGATGAGACCCCCTCATTGCTCGTGGGGTCAAAACGTCGTCAACACACTCTACAAACAAACCACCTTCACAGACCCTTAGCATTGTTCTAGAGGACTGATTGATGATCTGAACATTTTGTATTGTACTCGTTTGTTGTACATAGAAACCTTCTTACCACTCATTCACACCTCTTCCCTTTATAAGGTTCTATTTTACTTGGGAAACCGCGCACTTATATGTGTACATTTTTCGTGAAAAATATTATCACTCAGTAAAATTGTCTGTTTTGATAACTGCATCTGGTGTGTGACCCTGATTCTCCTTCTGACATTCACAGCCCACACAAATATTTGCCATTGGGCGTCGTACCTATGAAGTATCCAGACGCATAGGCCGCAGTAACTGTTGTTCTGTGATACAATACTGATGCCCTGGTTCCTTGTGAGAAGGGTAACCCTTGTTTCAGATACAATGGACCCATCTAAAGCATCAATTGCTTGTGTTACTTCTTCCAAAGTTAGCGGTTCACACAGGAATTGCCTCTGGCTGTCTGGAAGCCATACCATTGCGATGTCTGCGAGATATGAAGATGTTACATCGGGGTCATATGAGGTACGAGAAGCATAAAATTCCTGGTAATATGACCAGAATCTAGGCATAATGCACTCCCCACCCGTGACAGTCTCCCTGTCCTTAGTTCGGAGCTCCACCACATAGTTAAGTGACCTGTTGGGGCGCAGTATACATGTCATGGTGCGACCTTGTCTCTTTCCCCCTCCATATCAACGCACTTGAACGTGTTTGTCTGCTAAGTCCCAGTATTTGGCCGGGAGATCCACCCTTTTATGCAAGTGGTGATCCCCGTCGGCTATTGCCTCAAGCTCCAGGTCCCGTATTTTCCCCTGAACTTGGCCGAGTTGTGTGCGGATATCCCATAGGATACCCACATGCTTGGAAATACATACCCCCCTCCCCGCGGACATATGCGCTGAAGGCCTCCCACAGGGTGGCCTGTGTGGACACAGTTCCAGAGTTAATCTCAAAGTATTCAAGGATGGAGCTTTGCAGTTCGCTATGGAACACCTGGTCCAAGAGCGCATCGCCACGGCATCGCCAGCTGTATTCAAGGATGGAGCTTTGCAGTTCGTTATGGAACACCTTGTCCCAGAGCGCATCGCCATGGAATCGCCAGCTGTATTCAAGGATGGAGCTTTGCAGTTCCCTATTGAACACCTGGCCCCAGAGCGCATCGCCATGGAATCACCAGCTGTATTCAAGGATGGAGCTTTGCAGTTCACTATGGAACACCTGGTCCCAGAGCGCATCGCCATGGAATCACCAGCTGTATTCAAGGATGGAGCTTTGCAGTTCTCTATGGAACACCTGGTCCCAGAGTGCATCGCCATGGAATCACCAAGGTATTCAAGGCAACAGCCATGTGGGATCTGGAGTTTCAAAAGGGCAGGGTTGTGGTCCAAAAGTGTCCGTGGGAGCATGGTGATCTCAGACACCCACATGTGGGCAGTGGCCGACAGGAACCACTAATCTAACCGTGACCAAATCGAGCGGGCCCTGAGTAAAATGTGAAGCTGGGGGAAGTGGGGTGATGGGTTCGCCATATGTCATATAGTGCATAAGTATCAAAGACATGCCTAAATACCTCCCTAGCCTGAGGTATATCTGTTGGTTGTGTGCTAATGGAGTCAGTTCATAGGCGGTGTGGCATATTAAGGTCCCCGTTGTAGGAAAGTAGGATCTGCTTCTTATGGTTACCCCCACTTTTTGCCGATGTTTCACTGTTTTATGGCTCAGTCTGACTGGAATCCTGCTATTCACGACAGTCTCTCAGCTTTCTCCCTAAATTGGCAATGTCTGTACTTTAGGTACACTCCAGATTGGATTCTGGGGTACCCTTATCAGTCCCTAGTATATGGTACAGAGGTACCAAGGGCTGGAATACCTCAGAGGCCTCTCAGGGGCTGCAGTATGTCTTGTGCCACCCCTGAGAGTCCATTCAAACTGACACCAACAGTTGGCGACTGCAAACTGTGTAAGCTGGTGCGTGCACCACTTTCTTCAATATAGTATCCCTATATTGGTACATATATCACTACACCTAAAACCTATTGTCACCCCTATGGCAGGCCTTATCAATCCTGAAGGCAGGGTGCTGGGTTTTACGTGAGAGGGTGCCCCTGCATGAGTAGAGCCCCTCTGCAGCGCTCGGAGTCCATTCTCCGGTGCTGTCTGTGTTGCAGCCATACATATATGTTAAGTGCATTATAATTTCGCTGTAAAATGTAACTTTACAACGGCTGCACCGAAACATGTCGTATTTGGTGTCAAACACCTTGGAATCCTACCCAGGACTGGGGTGGGAGGTATGATTCCTCCCTCCCACGAAGACATGCGTGGGTCACCGGTCTACTCAGTACCAGCTTTCCTAAACCCGTGCGGCACAAAATGGATGCTGCCAGCCACAGACACGCGTCTGCCCTCCTGCTGCTGAGCCAAGCTCGAGCAGGGGAAGGCATGACAATAGGTTTCCTGTCACAAGGAGGTGTAACCACCTCCCAGACCGGCTTTAGTGTATTGTAGCTGGATGGGGGCACTCTTAGAGTGCCAGAAAGTCTGCACTGGGGGCACATTTGGTGTCCCTGTGCATAGTCTAGCTCAAACCGGTTCAGGAGCCATTTGGCTCCTGTTCTGGTTCGAAACTGGACAAAGGACATGGGTGTAGCCACCCCTCTGTCCTTCCTCTCCCATAGGAAGGACCCCAGAATCTGTCCACTGCTTCCCATGGGTATAAAGTGGGTGACCTGGCTACAGGACTCTAGATTTTTACCTGGACAGGATTCTGCAAAGAAGAAACCAAGTACTTCGACTGAACAACTGTCTGCACCACTGGACGACTGAAGAATCTCCCTTGGAGTAAAGGAGTTACTCCCCTGCAAAAGCAGGCACCTTAACCGCAACTGACTGGCTTACATCTCCCGAGCTCCTGAATACTCTGAAGATTTCTGCAACACAGGAGGTGGGTCCCTGAAGGTCTTCGAGGTCGATCTGCCCTTCCAGCGAAGCTGAGGCCAGTATCCCTCGTTGGGAACGTGTGACCCGTACTCCTGTGCACGGCGTTCTTTTGCTACTGCACGTACTTACCAGCATTTCCTGAAGTCGTGCTTTGGACTCTGAGTATTCCTGACACTGAGCAATATTTCCTTCAAAGATCTCCGGCCTCCTCGCACCGTGTGCTCCGTGGGCCTGTACTTTGTAATCCTGCTTGATGTCTCCTCGCGATCCCTGGTCCGTTGGCCTGTGGGTCCTGGCGAGGGTCATATTTTGATTTCCTGGGCTTACCTGGTTGCTCCAGATGTGCCCAGACTCTCCTTTGCTTGGGGAGTCCCATGGACCTGTTTCCTCTTTCCGCGTGGGTTGCATTTGCCAAGGCTTGTTGGTTCTCCACCCAACATCCTTCATGGGACAGCTCACCTCCGGACTTTGGCTATCTTTGACGTCTCCTGGTCCCTGTGGCTGAAGAATCAAGCAGCACCTTCTTCTGACCTGAAGCACCCGACATTGGTGGGCATTCGCCTACTGAGCCCCTGGTCACGTGAAGTGACCCAGACTCTGTCCCCTTTGCTTTCAGGTTCTTCTCACCTCGAATCCAGGCTTGGGTTCCATGGGCACTTTCCACATTCATGGCAGCAGTACGTCTTCTCAGCACGCCATTGGAAACGACGGAGGTTTCCCACAGCACTTGACCCCAATGCACCCGGCTCTTCTGGGATAGGTAACTCGGGTACCTTGGTATCCACGGGTAGGTTGGCCTTAGAACCTCCTAGTTCTCGATTATCTCTTTGAAGTCCTCTCTGAAGTATCCTTAAATTGTAAAACATTGACTGCAACTTTCCCATAGAGTTGGTCGGAGCCCGCATCCGTGTTTTAACACTGCACCCGTCCTCCGTGGGGTCCCTGTGGATTGGTCCTTGGGGTCCCAGTGATTCTACGTGCTCTAGGCACTTTGTCTATTGAAGTCATTTATGTTATACCATTTTCTTAGTATATGGTTCGGTCTCCCCCTGGAGCCCGCTGTGTATTATGCTACTTGCATTGTTCTATTGCAACGTATTGAGTGCTTTTTGTGTCTATTCTCACATTGGGAATAGTAGAGAGTGTTTTAGAAATAAATACATATTTTTATACAGACACTTTGTGGTTCTCCTTTCATTTGATCATTCAGGAGGTGATATTCTGGTAAAACAAGCTGCTTTACATTCCTTCAAGATTAAGCCTGAAGGCTGCTCTCCATAGCTACCACTAGGATAGCTTTCAATAAAGGTTATCTTTGACCTCATACATCATAAGGGTCGTTTGGACTGGTGCAAGGTGCCCACTTTAATTAGTGGACAACATATACCAGGCCAACTTCTCACACTGGTGTGCAGCGGTGGGATTCAAGCTTGCTATTGTTTTACCTGATAAATCTCATTGATTGGTTAACTGAAAACCACTAAAGTATTAGGCACATATAATACTTCAAGTTTAGAATAAGTAAGTTCTACTGAACTTTGGGTTGGGTAAGTTAAGGGTCTAGCACACCCTTTCTCCAACCTAAGAGAGTTTAGTTCCCACTAGGATAGGTAGGTGCATACACCACACCTCACAAGTATGTCTTCAAAAGGTGAGCCCATTGGCTCCCTGCCCACTAGATACAATGGCTTGGTATTCAATGAATTAAAAGCCATGTGTGTGTCCAGGAAGCTGAGGACAGGGAGAAACCCCAGTACCCAACGACTCATTGAGGTACTTGTCTTAGATGACCTTAGGGGCTCCAGGGCCAGATGAAGTAGGCAGAGGGGGTGGGACAGGGATTGCGGATGGGCTGGAAGGTATCATCTTCTTTGACCTAAACTCAAACCCTGACTTAGAGGAGCATGATGACTCTAACTTAGGTAAAGATGCACATGAGGATGAGACAGAAGGTCCACAGGCTCTCTCTTTTTTTCCTCCTGGTAGAGTGCAGGGTGTACCTTGGAGCAGTACAGCTGGTGACATTTAAAAGTGGTGAGTCGTAAAAGTTTGAAACGAGTGACCTGTGGCCAGTGTGCAAAGGGTGGGCAAATGGTGTATTTTTAAGCAAATTTGAGAAAGCAAGAAGGTTGATAAGGTAATTGTGAAAGTATAGTTATGACCTCAATAAAGGGATTCCATATGATAATTATGAAGGTAGCTGCTTATTCAGTATAACCACAGAACTTAATAAAGCCAAGACACAAGGTGGAATGTGCGAAATTTGCTGTTTTTGCCACTTTGTCAGATGTGGCTAGCCTTTTTCTGTTTATGTCGGTGCCATTGTGTGATGAGTGTTTGTGACACTATCTCTTTTCAGCCTGGGTTGTGCGTTTGCGGCCTGCTGCCGACCTTTAAAGTGGAAACTCAGTATGTGTCCTGACTCCTGGGCAAACAGTGCTAGGCACACGCCTAAGCACACCCAATCAGGGGGCAAGGATGAGAAGAGGACATGCTTGTGAGACTGTGTGTGGCTCTATCCGCTTATGTCATTTACCCTCTGGGTGTGAATGCACATTGCTTGCAGACTACAGAGGCCTGCTGCCAGCCTATGTCGCGATTGCTGCAGGGAAGGGCGAGGCGCGCACTATGCATGTATCCCCCAGCGCTTCTAGAGCACAGCGCGCGCTTCACTACGCAGGGCGCATAAGGGGAGGTAGCAGCATGCAAAAGCACCAGGCAATACAACTCCCAGCGTGCCCACAGACGACGGACCGGAAGTAGTACCCGGCGGCGTGCCGGAATACGATAAAGCACTTCCCTCTCCCAGGGTTCCGTGCTTGTCAATGCATTTCCAAACCTACTTGTGGCGGATGGTATTCCCCGCCGGATCCTTTTCGTCTGACGAAGCTCCGCACCTGAGGACCTGCAGCGAAAATAGCCTTTAAATCAATATATATATCTGAGCCCGCTTACGGTACGCTTACCGTACGCTTACCGTAAGCGTACGGTGGCGTGCGCGAGCGCGATTCTGATTGGCTCTTAGATCTTAGTAAACATTCGAATCGGCCGAAACCAGGAAGCGGCGTCCGCCATTTTGTCTCTCGCACTGAGTGTTGTTTATCAAACATGATGGCCAAAAACATGTTACGGGGCTGTTTTGACAACTCCCTCCCACATAGTCATGTTGAGGGAGTCCACAAACATCCCCCAAGAGCAAAAACGGTTTTATTTTTTTTTCGGCAATTTCGCGCGGTACGCTTACCGTACGCTTACCGTAAGCGTACAGTAAAAAAATAAAAATAAAAAAAACACTATCCACACTTTCCCCACCCCCTGTGCTTTTGGTTGGCGAAGGCCACCAAATGTACAGGGCTTATTACAAGCTAAAAAAAACTAAATTTTGGCAACATGAAATTATAAAATCGAAATAAAAAAAACACTATCCACATTGACCCCACCCCCAGTGCTTTTGGTGGCCGAAGGCCACCAAATGTACAGGGCTTATTAAAGTTGATAAAAACCGTGCACGGAACGAACCTCCGAGGTTGGTGGTAAGTTTGTATCCTTTTACTACTGACTCCACGACAGCCTACCGTTGGCACAGATAGTGCCAGGCTCATGCCGGACCAGTGATGGCTCCACAGTGCTGTTGGTATTGATTAGGGCTCCCCCAGTGCTGCTTCATACTGACTAGGTGCCACAGTGGTGATTCGTATAGGTCACGGCCACGAAGTGCTGCTCTGTTAAACCAGATACCTCAAACCAGTGAGAATAAAGCAAATTCCACTGTCATATCGAGACAGCCGATTTCTAGTCATAGTGGCCATTTTTTTTTTAAACAGAGCCAGGATAGGTGTCAGAATTGCTGGCAAGACATAGCCAAGGGCTGCGCTGCAATGTACATGCTCTGATGCTCCTCTACGTCATCCTAATCGATGTGTGCGCAAATGTATGTTGGTCTTAGCAACCAAGCCGCCAGGACCTGTTTGTTGAGCTGTGACACCCAGGGTAACATGTAGGTGGCTTCAGCAGCCCATGTGTGACTTAGATGCACCAGTGCAGACAGGCACCATGTGAGGGAGGTGACATGGTCGCAATGTGCTCACCCAGTGTGCGGAGGGAGGGCAGGATTGAATGTGGCACTGCCAGGCGAATCTGTTTGCGCACTTTAATCTGCCACCTGCCTTGGGTAGAGGGTGTTGGGGAGAGGACTTGGCCTAACGGGTAGGGGGTCGACCTCAAAACTAGGGAACTGGGTTCGAGTCTCAGCAACGATGCTCCACATCCTGTGATTCTGGGCGAATCACTTCATCTCCCTGCGCTGTGCGTAACTGGTGCTTGTGTAAAGCGCTCTGATGCCGGATACCTTCGGGTCAAGTTTGCGCTATATAACACTTGGAGAAAAAAAAACTACAGGCTTCTCATGATGAAAGTATGTAAAACGCAGTTTTACTCTTCTGAATTCACAGGCCAGCACATACATACCAACATTTTAAAAATGTCGGTGTGGCTCAGAGAAGCCAGCCCTCGGACCTCCTTGAGGGCAGTGAATGTTCAAGAATATTTAACACACAAACCATAATGGCCACCAGCAGTGACAGCTAGAAACAGACAGACAATATTCAACACACAAACCATAATGGCCACCAGCAGTGACAGCCAGAAACAGACAGATGATATTTAACACACAAACCATAATGGCCACCAGCAGTGACAGCCAGAAACAGACAGATGATATTTAACACACAAACCACAATGGCCACCAGCACTGACAGCCGGAAACAGACAGACAATATTTAACACACAAACCATAATGGCCACCAGCAGTGACAGCCGGAAACAGACAGACGATATTTAACACACAAACCATAATGGCCAACAGCAGTGACAGCCAGAAACAGACAGACAATATTTAACACACAAACCATAATGGCCACCAGCAGTGACAGCCAGAAACAGACAGAAAATATTTAACACACAAACCATAATGGCCAACAGCAGTGACAGCCAGAAACAGACAGACAATATCTAACACACAAACCACAATGGCCAACAGCAGTGACAGCCGGAAACAGACAGACAATATTTAACACACAAACAATAATGGCCAACAGCAGTGACAGCCAGAAACAGACAGACAATATTTAACACACAAACCATAATGGCCACCAGCAGTGACAGCCAGAAACAGACAGACAATATTTAACACACAAACCATAATAGCCACCAGCAGTGACAGCCAGAAACAGACAGACAATATTTAACACACAAACCACAATGGCCAACAGCAGTGACAGCCAGAAACAGACAGACAATAGTTAACACACAAACCACAATGGCCAACAGCAGTGACAGCCAGAAACAGACAGACAATATTTAACACACAAACCACAATGGCCAACAGCAGTGACAGCCAGAAACAGACAGACAATATTTAACACACAAACCACAATGGCCAACAGCATTGACAGCCAGAAACAGACAGACAGACAATATTTAACACACAAACCACAATGGCCAACAGCAGTGACAGCCAGAAACAGACAGACAATATTTAACACACAAACCATAATGGTCACCAGCAGTGACAGCCAGGAACAGACAGACAATATTTAACACACAAACCACAATGGCCAACAGCAGTGACAGCCAGAAACAGACAGACAATAGTTAACACACAAACCACAATGGCCAACAGCAGTGACAGCCAGAAACAGACAGACAATATTTAACACACAAACCACAATGGCCAACAGCAGTGCCAGCCAGAAACAGACAGACAATATTTAACACACAAACCACAATGGCCAACAGCAATGACAGCCAGAAACAGAGAGACAGACAATATTTAACACACAAACCACAATGGCCAACAGCAGTGACAGCCAGAAACAGACAGACAATATTTAACACACAAACCATAATGGTCACCAGCAGTGACAGCCAGGAACAGACAGACAATATTTAACACACAAACCACAATGGCCAACAGCATTGACAGCCAGAAACAGACAGACAGACAATATTTAACACACAAACCACAATGGCCAACAGCAGTGACAGCCAGAAACAGACAGACAATATTTAACACACAAACCATAATGGTCACCAGCAGTGACAGCCAGGAACAGACAGACAATATTTAACACACAAACCATAATGGCCACCAGCAGTGACAGCCAGAAACAGACAGATGATATTTAACACACAAACCATAATGGCCACCAGCACTGACAGCCAGAAACAGACAGACAATATTTAACACACAAACCACAATGGCCAACAGCAGTGACAGCCAGAAACAGACAGACAATATTTAACACACAAACCACAATGGCCAACAGCAGTGACAGCCAGAAACAGACAGACAATATTTAACACACAAACCACAATGGCCAACAGCAGTGACAGCCAGAAACAGACAGACAATATTTAACACACAAACCACAATGGCCAACAGCATTGACAGCCAGAAACAGACAGACAGACAATATTTAACACACAAACCACAATGGCCAACAGCAGTGACAGCCAGAAACAGACAGACAATATTTAACACACAAACCATAATGGTCACCAGCAGTGACAGCCAGGAACAGACAGACAATATTTAACACACAAACCATAATGGCCACCAGCAGTGACAGCCAGAAACAGACAGATGATATTTAACACACAAACCATAATGGCCACCAGCACTGACAGCCGGAAACAGACAGACAATATTTAACACACAAACCATAATGGCCACCAGCAGTGACAGCCAGAAACAGACAGACAATAGTTAACACACAAACCACAATGGCCAACAGCAGTGACAGCCAGAAACAGACAGACAATATTTAACACACAAACCACAATGGCCAACAGCAGTGACAGCCAGAAACAGACAGACAATATTTAACACACAAACCACAATGGCCAACAGCATTGACAGCCAGAAACAAACAGACAGACAATATTTAACACACAAACCACAATGGCCAACAGCAGTGACAGCCAGAAACAGACAGACAATATTTAACACACAAACCATAATGGTCACCAGCAGTGACAGCCAGGAACAGACAGACAATATTTAACACACAAACCACAATGGCCAACAGCATTGACAGCCAGAAACAGACAGACAGACAATATTTAACACACAAACCACAATGGCCAACAGCAGTGACAGCCAGAAACAGACAGACAATATTTAACACACAAACCATAATGGTCACCAGCAGTGACAGCCAGGAACAGACAGACAATATTTAACACACAAACCATAATGGCCACCAGCAGTGACAGCCAGAAACAGACAGATGATATTTAACACACAAACCATAATGGCCACCAGCACTGACAGCCGGAAACAGACAGACAATATTTAACACACAAACCATAATGGCCACCAGCAGTGACAGCCAGAAACAGACAGACGAGTGCGTTTCGGCGCAGGGAGTCTTCTCAGTGCGTTGCCCTCGATCAGATCCAGACACTGACCTGAATTTCATTAGCTTTAAAAGGGGGCACATTCTCTTTGTTTGCAGCATACGTGTTCACGTTCACTCACATCTTTTATTTAGGGCACATCATGATTCACATTTAATATATAAGTGCACTCATGCAATGTTGTTATAAAACTGTGCACACTGATCATAGCTATACGAGTGCATTTTAATGAGTTGAGGTTTAGTACAGTGCAAGGAACACGCCGTGGGTTAACGAGGTGCTGGTATAAACTAGAACTATGAGTTCTCCCTCCACTGGGATGAGTAGCAGAGTTAAGGGCAGACTACCCGCATCCTGTGTGTTTGGGAAAGTGTGTCGGTGTGTGAAAATAGGAACATGGCGGTCCAACATGGCAAAGGTTCAACTCCTGAGGGTCCTACCCTCTTTTAATATATACAATATGCTTTAACAGCATGTGCAGCTGTGTGAAGAACGGGAGGAGCACACTGATGAAAACACACACATTTTACACTGAAACAATTAAACGATTAACGATCTTAAAAAGAAGTTAAAAAAGAAAACTTGTAAGTTGGCGCAAGGTAGCCCTAAACTATCAGCAGGAATCTCAAGTCGTCATGGGTGTTAAAATGCCCAAGAAAAATGGAGATATCAGATTAGTCACATTATTTTAAATGAGGCTTGCTTCCAGTCTCTCTCTCGCCCGTTCACCCAAATCACAGATGAGATTATTGACGCTAGTGAGGCGGATGTCTTAGACAGCCTGATTTACCCTAAGCCTGCTGATCGAGCTGGCTGTGCATAGTTCCATTATAGGCACAAGACCCCCACCCACACCATGGCAGAATAAGCATGCATGAATAAATACACCACACAATTTCTTTGTTTTGGAGAAAGTTATTGCTGCAGGTTTATTCCATACAAAAGTATGCAACATACGGTGGGTTATCTTACGGGCGATCCAAGGGCCGGCAGCCGTACTAACCTATGCTGCCCTGCCCGCCTGATGAGCCAAGCACTGTGGAAAAAACCCAATCAGCACTACCCTTATTGGGGTGATCCCCTTACTGGATCACGTGACACATTGGTCCCTTATCACTCATGCCCCTTTCAGGGCGGAGCGTAGCAAGGCAAGCCACCGTTGTTCAGGCCCACAACCGCCCTAATGGACTAACGGGGCACCAACGTAATTGTTCCAGGACCCTCCCCTGAGGCTCCTGTGATTTGGCTCTGGCACCCCTATTGTGCTCTTGCAGAGGTATCTTCCTGTACCCAGACTGCTTCCAGATCGCCCTGTAAATCCGCCACAGCTCTGGAGGCGGCCCCTGTCGCCTACCGAGCCCCCCACCATCCAACAGCACTTTCTTCACTTGCACCCGGCTCCCTCCAGTGTCTCTTGCATGTCCAAGAGGAACAGATCCATTCCAACCTGTGACAAGTGAACCTTATCGGCATCAAAATAGCTCCTCACCTTCATTTGGATCAGCTCATGTCTGATAAACCCAAAACCTCTTTGGTCTGTGAACTTGCGCATCGCACTGTTAACCCTTTTGCGGGAATGTTCAACTGCTTCGTTAGACTTGGCACCGTACCAAGACAGGCGTGGCACGATTTCAGACCAAAAAAGTTCATATTGGCCCATGTGCTTGCTAATCTCCCCCAGGTCAGTCTTCATCGCCTGTAAGAGAGCACCCCTGCCCATAGTGGTGAGATCGTTGCCTCCCAGGTTGTTGTAGTTACTTTATTCGATATATACAAAATATCATAAAAGTATAATACAATACATATAAAAACATTTTAAAAACCCACAACAACAAATGGCTTCAATCCTTATAAAGTTAAAAAGAGTAAAAAAAAGCAATATATATGTACATACAGCATTTACGCAGACCCCCATTAGGTAATATAATAAACAGTGATATTCGTACAGAGTCAGGAAGATGGATGGTTGGCTTATGATTGGTACGCCTTGAGTAGCTTGCGTCTTATCCTCCAGGCCCAGCCCAGATATTTGGCAGTCCCACAGATAACACTAGGGACTGATGTTTCATAGGTCAGGATGCGCAATGCCACCCTGGCAGACCTAGTGCCCAGATTTTTACAGACCGGTATCAGCCATCTTGATCTTGGTTGCCTGTACGCCTGGCAGGCAAACATAAAATGGCCGATGGACTCTATGGGCGAGGCACAGCCTGGGCAGCCTTTTGGGTACACGATTGCCTTACTCCAGCTAGATTGGAACTCGTGAAGTGGAAGGGTACCATATCTCATTTTGAGATATAGTGACCTATCACCAGGAGATTCAATCAGGTCCATAAAAGATTCCATACTGGGAGTAGGTTTCGCATCCCAAAAATTCACAGTTAGCGCACCCCCCTGGTTTCTTAGAGTGTCAGCCGTGACCCATTCCCAATAGATCTTTTTTATCATAGATTTGGGTGGAGGGAGCTGGCTCTCCCAAGCCTCTTCCAGACCTATCTTCTGTAACTGTTTTTTCAAATTCGATACCCAGGGGATCTTGTGCTCTTTTAATAGCTCATCCAGAGCAGAAGCGTAGTGGTGAAGTTCAGGGGACCTTCTGAGCCTTGTCCAATATAATATAGGGCGCAGCCTGGCCACATTGCTGATGTTTTGTCCACCGAGATCACTACGAAGTGGAACTAGCGGGGTAGACAGAGGAAGCAAGACTAAGTCTCTAAAGAACTTATTCTCCGATCTGAGCAACTCTGTTAGGTTTTCAAATCCCCACAGTTCCGCCCCGTAGAGGGCCGCTGACAATGCCTTCCCCTCGTAGACCTTAACTGCCGCAGCTATTGGCCTACTATATGAGAGCCTCTGATGTTTCGCTATTGCCTCTGAGACTCTTTTATGGACAAGGAGCATTTTCGACAGATGGGGGGCCCATTTAAGCTTGTTGTTGACCCTCACTCCAAGATAGTCAAAAGCCTCCACTAGCTCAAGTGTGGTATCATTAAGCTTGATGTTATTCCTAAAGTTTTTTGAAGGTGATAGCGACATCAGCTTGGTTTTTAGATCTCGCCTGAGACAGCGCTTTAGCGCTGCTCTGGCGAGACTTATAGTAAGCAAGTTTTGGAAGTGCAAACAGTGGCTTTTCAGGCCTCCAAATACAGTGCATGTGCGTCGGCCGGGCGCGCGCACCATTTGGAGGCCTGAAAGCACTCGTTTGCTTTCACTTTCACGGGCCGCACGGCCGCTTTGATGTGATCGCGATCGCGATTACTTTCACACACGCACATACCCTACCACGGTCAGTCATTCCCTCGTGAGTTTACCAGAGTGCACTTCAACCAGCTTGCTACTGCATTTGCTCTTGCAGCTTTAAACAAGCATTTGCAATGCAATAGGTCTCGCAGTTACACGAGTTAAAGCTATTGGCATTGTAAATGACAATGCCAATAGGCATTGTTATTTGCAATGTCAATAGCTCAAACTCGCGTAAATACGAGACCTAATGCATTGCAAATGCTTGTTGATGTATTTATTTTCAAGCCCCTGATGTCGCAAAACTGGGAAAAACGGGACAACAATCTTTGTAAGCCCATAGGGCTTTTTTATAGTAACAGAGTGTCGTCAGCAAAAAGCAAAGTGGGTATTTTTTCCCCTCACAGGGTTGGGGCGTCGACCATGTCATCTCTCAAATGGGCTGCCACCCCATTTATAAAAAGAGAGAACAGGGTCGGGGCAAGGACACAACCCTGGCGCACTCCTTTCTCGACAGTTATCCTCTCTGTGAGCTGACCCTGGTGTCCCCACCTGACTTTGGCAAAGTTGCCTTCATGAAGGCGTTTAAGGAGGTCCAGGATTAGGGGAGGGATGCCCAAATCGCACAGCACCTGCCAGAGCTGTAATCGTGGGACCAGGTCAAAGGCTGTTTTTAAATCAATAAATGCCAAATACAGGCTGCCTTTTTCAATAACAACAGATTTCCAGTGTATGGTACAGAATCTGAAAACCTGGTCGATAGTACCGACTCCTTCCCTAAATCCTGCTTGGAAGTGACTCAAAATGCCCTCCTCATCTATCCAGGCCTTAATCCTAGTCAGGAGGACTCTGCCAACCACTTTTTGTATTACATCGATTAAACTAATCGGTCTGTAGTTGGCAGGGTCCCCCCTGTCCCCTTTCTTGTAAATAGCCACCACCTTCGCCCCCTTCCATGAATCCGGGACTGATGTCCTAAAGCTAAATTATTTAAAGTTCAAAGAATAAATTCTGCCCAAAGGTCCTTTTCATGAAGCAAAAGATCGCCGGGGAGACCGTCGGGTCCAGCTGCCTTTCCCAGAGCAATCGTATTGATTGCGGAGAGGACCTCTGTTAGCCTAAACTCAGCCTCCATCTCCAGGGGTGCCGAGTACTCTATTGCCGGGGTCTGCTCCTCTGGAGCCACTCTTTCTATAAGGGAGTAAAGATCAGAGAAGTGTAGATGCCATTGGCTCCCCGTAATGTGATTCGGGATTGGATCGGCCCCTCCCCTGGCGCTGATGTTGATAAGACTCCAGAACGAAGTGGAGTCTTTCAATAGGGCTGCTGCCTTTAAATCCTGCCAATGAGTTTCATCCCACAGACGCTTCGCCTTCCTTATAGCTTTGTAATAAGTTTTCCGGGCATTGACAATGGCTAGCTGTTCCTTAGATTTTATGGCTCGAGATAGAGTCTGTCTTTTTTCCCTACAGTCCTGTGAAAACCAAAGGTTTTCTGATTTTGGGGGGGGGGCGCTTTTGATCCCCCTTTTCCTGCATCACGAAAAAATTCCCTACCCTTGCCACAGTCTGTTGATAAACTTCTAAGAAGTCTTTGGGAGAGAGAGCCTGTGAGAGACAGCCCATGGGCGTGGCCAAAGCTACAATGCCTTCTTCTACTAGCCTTTTAATTTTGCGCAGGTCCATCTCTCGTTTTACTACCCTAGGCCACTTGAGGTGCCTGTTACAGTTAGTCGGGGCGACCTCTCTTGCCCCAGGCCTCTGTTTATTTGAGGGCTCGATGGAGGTGGTGTTCAATTCACGTCTGAGTTGCATAGACAGCGGGCTGTGATCGCTCTCACACCGATAGACAACTTCCATATCGATAAGATCCGGCCAGAGCTCGGTGCCCAACAGGATGTAATCAATGCGCGAGGGGGCACCAGTTCTCGTGAAAGTAGGGGCTCCCAGGCCATCTGAACAGGTTCGTCCATTTGTAGCCCTCAGGTTAAACTCCAGAGTTAAAGCGTTAAGTTGCACAGCTCTCTTAGACCATTTCTTTATTGGCGGAAGAGTGAGTTGGGGTATACCCTGTTTAGAATCAACGTAACCAATACCCAGGATGTCATCGCTGCTCAGGGGCTCAAAAGTACAATTGAAATCCCCGGCAACGATGACATCCGCCTTAGTAGTAATTACTGAGAGTTCGGACTCGAGAGCTGATACAGTGGGGCTTACTTGTGCACCAGGGGTCCCTCTAGCATAGATGTTAAATATTTCAAGGGGGGGTTGATGGTCAGCCCCATTGACAGATATATGCAAGAGGTCATGAGATGTAGTTACATGCCTCTTGATTGCCCAGTTCAAACTGATATTAACCCAAATTAGAAGGCCCCCAGAGGGTCGTCCTCGTGTGGACCTAATTGCGGGGTAATGAACCCTGATCTATGCAGGGGGACCAGGCTCCAGGTTTCCTGGAAGAGGATCACATCGAACTTATCGATGAAATCACTCCAGACAGGATCTGTAACATTCCTCCTTAGCCCCGCAATGTTCCACGATAGAAACTTAATGACTCCCAGGGGAATAGACATTGAGGAAATCCCCATATCCCCCGCCATGCTATCTTGGCACCCCTTCTCAGCTGCCATAATATCGGCAGATTCACCCAAACCATTTAGAGACAAGTTGGGAGTAGGAGTGGTGTTCAGATCTAACCCCTTATCAGTATAAGATGTAAGTGAATGTGAGGGGAGTCTTGTGTGAGGATTGGGTAGTCAGTCTACTTGTCTTAAACCAGAGTCCTCTCCCTCCCTCAGGTGAGTCCAAGCGGGAAACCTGCGAATCTGAATTGAGGAATGAGCAGGAGGTGATGACCTATACTCGAGCAATAGTAAGTTTTCTGCTAAGGAAGGATCCCCAAATACAATCTCTACACAGTCAGCGCTAGCGTCCACCCGTGATAGCCTCCTTACCCTTGTGATGTCCTCTCTAATAATCGATCTGCACCCTCTGACATGTCTCAGCCAGTGTATAACTTTGTTATGTAAAGATACACTGTTTTCAGTGGCGCACCCTGATGGTAATTTCGGAGCGTGAGTCATGAAAAATGAGGGGTAAGCATGCGCAGGATGGGAGATGGCCGAGTAAACTGGGGTATGGAGTGTTAGATTATTATTATCCCATCTAAGAGGTAGGAGAGAACTAGGGGGGCGCCTAGTAGGAGAATTTACATTTGGTGCACTTGCTGGCTCAGAGCATCTTGTCATATCTACATATGACTTGGTAAGGCTGTTTGTTCTGATATTATTATCCTCATTGTAAGCCCCCCCATATACAAGGTCGACATTGTTTTTCGGGGGGATTAACTTGGGTGGAGCGGACTTCTTCCTAGAAGGGGCGACCCCAGAAGGTGGTAGGAGAACAAGGGGAGTCGGGGAAGAAACTTGGCTTATAGTAAGGCTCGCCACCCTCTTGTTAAGATCCGCCACCATCTCCTCTAATCTCTTAATTCTATCATAAAGCATCGGCCCTGCTAGGGGTAACAAGATCCACAATGGGCTTTGCAGCTGGACTAGTGGGATGAAATAGATCAGGGTCGAGGGGGGCGAACCTATTAGAGCATAAGGTAGATTGAGAGGGACAATCTGGAGTAACTAAGACCACTTCTGTGACATTCATAGTGCCCGTAGACAATACAGGAATGACTTGAGGATCAGGAATTGTTATAATGGGGGCGGGGGTGGGGATAGTACTTTGTTGCTTAGTCAGACGCTGGGTATGAAACATAGATGGAATTGTACTGTTGGAGTTTAAGCCAGTTTTAACTGTCTGACCCCCCACCTGCCCGCCAGCCGGCGAATCCTCACAATCATTGACAATCTCCTCTATTCTGGTCAAAACGCAATTCATGGCAGCATGAATACTTTTCTTAGGTTTTTTACCCTTTTTGCTACTGTCCATCGGACCTCCCTCTGCGGCTATCCTTTTACCCATGATGAGAACCCAACACCGAGCGGGATAGAAACAAACTGAATAGCAACACACACAATGTTTACAGGAAACCTGCTCGTGGTTACATGACAAAGTCACAGGCCCCCACAAAATGCGTAAGAGTCCTTTTGATGGGACACAGTACCTTAGGTCTTAGTCAATTGAATAGCGTCGATATCCTTGTGTTAGGGGGGTGGCACGGCCCGGTCTCCTTCGTCCTCTGACGGCCTCAGACGGCCCGCCCTTTGCCCGGGCTTAGCCCGGCGCGTCCCGCGCGCGTCCTCGCGGGACGAGGGACCGAGCTCTCCTTTAAGCGCCTCCTGGCGCGTGGCTGTGAGGCGTCCTGCCCCTAGGGATGATGGGGATTGTGGTCCGACGGAGCCAAGCCCGGCCGACCAAGTCCGGTAGTCAAGAAAGCCCCCGGTAGGTTCTGAGCTGCAAGTAAAAGGGGCGGAGCTAAGCCCGGCCCCGGGAGAGCAGGGACACCAAATTCTATCCGCCAGCAGGAAACAAACAGCACGCCCAGGTGTATTATCAAGTGTTGGGAGAGCCTTCCCGCCCTGCCAGGCCCTGTTCAGTAGGCTGGACCATCTCATGCTGGGGAAACCCCACCAGACCAAGTTAGTGTGTGGGAAACCCTGCATCCCCTTCCTGCGCACAGCCCACTGAGCCAGTCTGGTGACGAACGAGTGGCCGATCACCCACACTTGGAATCCTGGCAAAATAAACGGATGCCATTTTCACACAATTATTTTAATACTTTTCCATGTTTGCAAAAACATTACATGTTATGCTGTTCATCTTCACTGCACACATATATACATGACGCCAAATCTGTCACTGTAATTCACTGCACACATAAATTTACAACTGCCCCTTGCCGCTGGGGGGAGGCATGACCTGCTTCCATTAACTGTCCCACTCAAGGACGAATGTAGCGCTTAAAGCAACGGGATTCCCAGCGTCCCACTTTCTTTATGCTTTCCTGCCCCATGCCCGCCTTAAACGCTGCAGTAGCCGCCCCAATCCTAAATGAGTGACTCGAATACTTCTTGCCAGGGCGGGAAAGCCCTGCACGCCCGAGGCAAGCACCCATGACCTTGTCCATTTGAAATTTAGAGAGAGGCACTTGATCCACATGTATCAGAATATAACCCAGGACTTTGGGGCAGATCGCCAAGTAATCTTTGACTCTAGCAACAGGGCAGTATCTGTGGTCGCCCAGTGGCATTAGCAATATGTCCCTCCCCTTCCCAGCTTGGTCAGTTTTAGACCTCCTGAGGTGGATCACCAGCCTATCTGACACACTTACATCATGGCTGCCTAATGCGTCTCCTGACTGGTCGTTTTTGCACTAGCCACCAGTTCGCTAGTTCGTAATGCCCCAAAGAAAGCGAGGCAGAACGCAGGTGCGAAGAGTCGAGCCTCAAAATGCGAAATGGTAACCTGTTCTACTACGTCCAGCATAGCCTGGAATGTGTGGAACTCGATGGGGGCCCTGGTATCGGGGACTCTGACTTCTTCCCTGGCCCACCCTTTTAAAGCTGCAGAGATCAAGAAAGACTTAGTGGGATCTTGTTCTCCTCTCAATTTGGCGTCCTGGGTTACAGCCGACAAATGACCCCGCACCCACGAGTGACTCTTCTCCTGCCTTTTTGCCCAGAGTACGAAGCCCTGCACCCGTTGCTCTAGGGGATGCGCAGCTTGGCCCAGTGTCAGTGAAATGTTATGAAAAGTTGATAGCTGATTTCTGTATCTTTTCCTGGTCCCTGGTGCGAGAGAATGTTCTCCCATCGTTCTTAGTTCCTGTTCCATTGCAGAAGTCCCCATAGCTGCACAGGGAAAGGGGTCATCGTCGCTCTCGCTCGTTGCCAGGCCTCCCGGAAACGGAGCCACTGAAATCGAGCGAGAGCGTCAGCCCCTCAATGTGTCTTGCCCTAAACTCTACATTACAGCGCATGCAGGCCCTGATCAGCTCCCTTAACAGGCACAGAACCAGAGGGCATTTGGCTGTCTGCCCATTGATAGCTTGTACCACCGCCATGTTGTCAGACCAGAATACCACCCTCCTGGCTGACAACGCCTCTGGCCACAGATGGAGTGCGATGACGATGGTAAACAGTTCTAGTACCGTTATTTTTGCTGTTATGTTCTTTCTGCGCCAAGCATTGGGCCATTTTTGAGCGCACCATTCACAGTCCATTATAACGCCAAAACCCTCCCTGCCTGATGCATCCGTGAAGAGACAAATATCTGGGCTACCAGCCCAGGGGGATCTCCAGATGACTGTACCATTAAAACTCATCAGAAACTCGTGCCACATGAGAAGGTCCTCCTTTAAACCCCTCGTTAATCTCACCATGTGATGCTTTTTTCGCACATTGGCTGTGGCCCTTGCTAGTCTCCTTGCGAAGACTCTGCCCGCTGGGACTACCCTGGCTGCAAAATTCAGCTTCCCCAAGAGGCTGTGAATGACACCCAGGGGGGCTTTGTCCTTGCCCAGGAGTGCCTGGATATTCAGCTGCAATGCCTGCACCTTCTCAGCAGGGAGCCTGGACACGCCCTTGACCGTGTCCATCTCGATGCCCAGGAAAGTGAGGACCTGAGCCAGACCCTCGGTTTTTCCCGGAGCCAAAGGAACCCCCAAGCGCCCTGACAGCTCCTGAAAATGATGCAGTGCTAAGCTGCAGTCCTGGGTCCCTGCTTTCCCTATGAAGAGGAAATCGTCCAGATAATGCGTGACTCCACCTGTGTTGTAAGACCAGATGAGTGCCCACTGTAAGAAACTGCTAAACGCCTCAAAGTAAGCGCAGGAAACTGCGCAACCCATCGGCATGCACTTGTCATATTAAAATTGACTCTGCCACTTAAAGCCCAGCAGATGGTGACTCTCTGGGTGTACTGGGAGCAGGCGGAAAGCTGACTCTATGTCAGCTTTGGCCAGCCATGCCCCCTTCCCTGCTCTCCTGACCATGTCCACAGCCATGTCAAATGAACAGTACGAAACGGAGCATGTTCCGTCCTCAAGCCAGTGATTCACTGAATTGCCTTCTGGGTAAGACAAGTGATGTATGAGGCAGAAAGACCCGGGTTGTTTTTTGGGGACCGCCCCCAGGGGAGACACCAGGAAATTATCCGGGGGGGGGGAGTAATGGCCCTGCCACCCTCCCCAAAGCCTTCTCCTTCATGATTTTTTTGTGCACCACATGCGGAAGTTCCGTGGCTGACTTCAGGTTTTCTGCGTCCCAGCCAACTAGGGGCCCCTGTTATGGAATCCTGAAACCATCTATGAAACCCTCAGCCAATATCTTGCTGTCCTTTGTGTTGGGGTACGCCCTGAGCAAGGGATGAGGGTGTCTATGCAAATTGGTGAGGGTTCCTTTACTGCGGAAACCTTAAAATGAGTAATGGCAGACGCTGGGGGGGGGGACCTGGGCCATCGGATATGAGAGGGACTGGAGGCAGTAGGGTGGGAAGGGAGGGGACTGCTCTGTCTGTCTTGCTACTTGTCTGGCTTACTGGCAGCTGGCTTGTTGTTGCAGGACACTGCCAGATGACCGGCGCCACACTTACTGCAAATGTGTCCAAACTTGCAGGCCTTTCCCCATGAGCAAGACCCTGCGTTATACAATCTGCAAGAGTTTGCTTGCCCCCCCTTCCCTGATGGCCGCCCCCCTGGCCTCCACGAAAGGACTGTTTGAAAGGACATTTCGCCACTTGCTTCTGACCCTTGCAATTTACCTCCCCTTCTGGTTCTTTGAGGTCCCCTTGATGTCCGCCGTAAATTTCCTCATGTGCTCCACCCAGAGCTAGATTTCTTTTTGGTCCCAGCTCAGGTCTGGACACATCGCCATCCTCTTGCGGAATTCGCGATCGTAGTTATACCACCCGATCCCCCCTGTTTTTTCCGCCTCATCATGGATTACGCGAGAATACTGCCACATTGCGGGCGCCTGTTCTGGGAATTTCTCAGAAACCACTGCTGCCAATATCGCGAAGGCATCACCCCAGTTCTTAATTGTCTTTTCTGGCCAAGTCTGAAATTTCACCTTTTTATCTTCGTCCTTCCCCCCCATTTTCCTAGTATCTTGACCCTCTACCCCGTGCATCAGAAGGGTAAAGATGTCCACAAATTCCCTTCTCCAGATCTCTTCCTTAGCCACCAACGGTACTTCCCAAGCCAGAGACAGGCGTCCCGATTTCAGCGGTGCTACTGTGACTAGCAGCAGAGCTGTCACTGTGTCTATCTTGTCTGCCACTGCCGGTACTGCGGGCTTGGGAGCGTCTAAGGGTTTTCCCGATGGCAGGGCAGCTTTGTCTGTCAGACTGGGGATGGGGGAGGGAGGGACTGTGAGATGGGTGTAGCCGTTGGAGGTGCGCTCATTGTTGCATTGCCGCTCGCGGCTGCGGTCTCCCTATTGTTGCGCTCTATTGCCGTTTGCGCAGCGTAACCTTGTTGTGACCCTGCTGTCACTACGGCGGCTGCTGAGCCTGGTACTTCCTGAGCACCTGCGTGTCCAGCAACTTCTCCCCACACTCGCACAATAGATGGTGTACTCTCCCCCCTCGGCCACTAGCGTGGGTGTCTGTACTGTATTCACAAAACGTAATTTAAAGTCGTCCAAGATGCTCAACATAGAGTCCATCATCTTACCGAATTTATCAGAGTTCGTGTTGTTGACTGTGATCGGAGGTGGCGGGCCGGCCGGGATGACCGCTGGCACTGCTGCACGTGTGGGGGAAATAACCCTGACTCTCTGGACAGGCGGCTCTGCTGGAAAATCCTTGTTCGTCGGCCGGCGGGCACGCTTCGACCTTCCGGGTGCTGCCTCAACTGGCATTACTGTAGCCGCAGCAGGTACACCCTCAACCAAACCAGAGTCTGCTTGTTCTCGGGCGTCAAGCATCACTTTGGCCCAGGAGACTCCTCTGGCCTTGGCCATTTCCCAAAAGTCTGCCCAGATAGCTTCCTGCGACGTGCCGGGCTGCGGCTCTTCCACTGTGGTGGTTTGGGAAAACAGGAGGGGAGGGGATCCCTGGCTATCCATGCCTCTGCTTCGTAGTGACGAAAACTCTACTCGGGTCCTGCAGAGACAAAGGATCATGAATATCTGACCCCCTGGGACTTAGTGCTGACCTGCGGGTTGAAACCTCCGCCGCCCATGACTGGCTCTGCCACAAATGCAAGACAACAGTAAAAATGTCCAGGGGAGGAGTGGTGTGCCCACTCCTGAGTGTGCAAAGACTGTTTGGCCACATAAGCCCCTAACTGGGCGGTGTCCTGACCAATTACATTTAGGGAGGGTGCCTGGCTGCCTGCTTTCTGTTCCGTTTAAAAAAAAATTATTATTATTAAATTAAACCCCTCCCCGTGTGACCCCCCCCACCAAACTCACCACTCCCCCCCACGAGTCATGCCGGACGCGACTGCCGCAGTGGCCCACCCGAATTCACCCTTGGCCCACCCAAATAAAAATTCCTGGAGCCGGGCCTGATTTGTGTGTCAATTTTTGAGTATCCGCAACAAAATTAAAAAAAACACAGTAAATTCCAACTTTAAGATCCTAAATGATGATATTAAACTAGAAAAAACCGTTTTTGCCTTTAAACGTAAACACAATCTGTGTAAGTCACTAGTTCACACATACAGAGAAGCAAAACCCTTACAACAAAGCACCCTTCAAAAGGGTAGAGCTGTGTGTAATAATAAATGTGGGAGTTGCTCAATATGCGATCATTGCATAGTTGGAAAAACTCTCGCACATAATGGACACAATTTGACATCAAAAAGTCTGAATAACTGCAGAAGTTCAAATGTTGTATATTTGTTACGCTGTCCGTGTGGATTGGCATATGTGAGCGAAACTGGCAGAGACTTGAGACTTAAACAACTCGAACATAGGTCAGCACTTAAAACGAACAACTGGTTGACCACTATTCAATTTTCAAACAGAAACATACTGAATTCAAATTGTTTATTCTGGAAAAAATGACAGGGAACAGAAGAGGCGGTAATGTGGAAATGAAACGTAAAGATTGAGAACAGTGGTACATCTCAATATTAGACTGTTCAAAAGGGACTCAACACGAGAGAAGATTGGATGAGTTTAATTAAGTAGCTTTCCTCTTTTCCTTTTGAGTTTGATTTTCAATACTGTGCTGTCTAAGTGTATAACAACGGGGTGGATCAATGTTGTCTCACTAGTTTTTATAGAGTTTAATTTTTAATAAAAGGAACCCCCTATTTATTTGAAAAATATCTGTGCATGATTCCCTTTATGTGCGATTCTGTACTTTCAGCGTAAGTTAATTTGTAGTTATGTACCATGCGTTACAAGAGTGATTGTTATATATTACTCCTAGTGGGTACGCGGTATATGGGATATTATTAATCACTTATTGATAATGGATTTTGATCTAATAGCGAGAACATGATCCCCTGTTTCACTCCGTAGCCATTAATGTTGCCATTGGGTTTGTCCTTAATGAAAATGAATAAGCTTTTAAGATGAAGTATACCCCTTCAAGATGGCGGTCGGATGTAGGCCAAGTTGTTACGTATACGCAGGACAGCTGCAGAATAAAAAGAGAGATTGTGGCCAGCAATAGTTTCCGAGACGCTGGCTCGTACAACCGCATGTGGACACAAGGACCCTAAATGGAAGAGCCTTGGCTGTATGGAGGGTAAGGAGTATAAGTATGAGGGCGAATGGTTTTAGGATGCCGTAGAATAGCATGTTTGTCGTTTACTCAGCATTATTCTGTTTTCCTTATAGTGAAGGGAACGGTGGGAGAATTACAAGTCCCAGCGTAACAGGAAGTTTATTCGACCCTCCACGTAGATCATTGTGGTTTTAACTGACAGTAGGTATTTAGTCTGGATATTTCCTCTAGACTTTTTGGGCAATCACTGGTATTGGTGATATGTTTAAGTTTGTTTAAAGTATAATTTTAGGGATTCCAACCACTAACCATTGAGGAGTGGACGACCAATGGTGGAGTGTAATCCACCCACTAAGTAACCATAGGAGAGATCAAATGAACCTCCGAATTTGTGATGGTATGTTGATTATGAATAATGGTAATGAAGACGTGGGTGAACGGGCTTATAACTCTATAATTCTACCTGTCCTTAGCTGGCGGTTATATATAGATATTTACACATTTTTAGGTCTCGCCTAGGCAGCGCATGCGCTGTCTCTCCGAGACTTCAAGTAATCTATATGTTGGGTGAAACTCCGCCCATTGCCGGGAAAATTGTCCTGCTGCTTGCAATTAGTTTAACTGTGGCATTGCTCTTCAAAGCTGCCTTTTTATTGGCTGTTGATTTGATATGTACTTCTGTTTATTCCAGAAGCAGCACCGCCTAACTACAGTTAAGTTCTGCTGCAGGGCTGTATCTTTTAATGTATAGACTACTTCCTTGTTTTTTGCTATAGCGCATGGTTCACTGGAACCATAGATTTAATGTGCATGGCCGCTTTTTCTCTCCCCACTCCCAGATGCTCGCGAGCCAGCCTCGTGTTTCATGGAAGCCTTAAGCGGGCTCACGGTTAGGCTGCTGTACTTTATACACCTCATAAGAGGCTGCGGAGGAGAAATGCCGGGTAACATGCCGGCCGCTTCAGCAGGCTCGTGCCGAATTCTCTTTAATCAACACAGCGCCCACCACGCTTCTTTTCCATCAGCACAGCTCCTATTTTGTCTGCTGTAACTTTCCTTCTGCAGCAGGCGACCGTCTCAAACGTCCTGCTGTTTTTAGCAATCTTCCTCTTGGTTGGCGATTATGTTAAAAGGAGGCCACCAAAGAATTTCCCCCCTGGACCCTTCTCCTGGCCTTTTATTGGATCTTTGCTGAGCGACGACGTAATGGGCAAGGTAAAGCTGTGAAAACTCAAAAGAAGAATCTTTGTAGTGATCAGTGTGTGAAGTGTTCGCATGTCCTTGTTTTGTTAATTTAAATTATGGTACTTGTAGTATTGCCATTTAAAGGCGAAAGTGATATCACGAAAATAAAACAATCAATGACGTGACTGCATGGTCTGCTCGCGTGAGTCATGGTAACTCGAGATGTCTGGAGGTATGCTGCTTTGTGAATACTAATGGGGCTTCGATAATGCAAAAGTTTATTTTACAACCCCCCCTTACAGGAAAGTTGTGGACTGGCAGCCTTGATAATGATCAGACCCGTAGTTTCAGGAAGGTGTTAGGGGTTTGTCACCCCACCTCCCCAAATAAATGCATACTTGGCTTTTTAGTTAGGGCTGGGGGTGCTGAGTAGGGTCTGCTTTGAGTGTTGCTGTTTACCGTTCGTGGGTCAAGAATAAAAGCTAAAATCGTGACCTTTCATGTAATACAGGAGAGAGACAGACAGAGATAAACAAAACATTTGGAGACTGAATTTCCAAATGAAATGTGATAACCTGTATCAATACCAGCTTTCCAGGTTATCCAAATTGTGTGTTCCTAAGAAAACATATTTTGCTGAGTCTGTTTAAGTTTGTGTTCAGACGTCTCAAACACCGATCTGTCCTCAGTCCGTTCAGACACTGAAGGTTTCACAAACCAACACTTAAGCCTAAAATAACACCGTACATTGAATTTTTAAGTCAAAAATGTGTTCGCTTGTTGATCCGTGACACCTTTAACGACTGCCTCTGTTGTGTTACAAATATATATTATATATGCGGCACTAACATAAAAAACGGACAAGTACAGCAAACGTAAAGCGGTATCAACACCGCAGTTTGAGGTTAGCGGGCGCAGAAAATGACCCACTGTATATTTGTGCTCTGCGGGCAGAGCCGGGCTGCTGGGCACAGTCGGACCCTCCTCCCCCTGAGCAGCTCCCACCGGTACATGCTAGTATGGCAGCAGAGCCTTTAGGTAGAGAGAGGGGTAAAGAGAGGGGGTCCCCAACCCCTGCGGAAATGGAAAATAATTTGAAAGTGAAGCTGATGGCGGAGTGCGAGCGGGTAGCAAGCTCAAAACTATTTCATGGACTCTCTTTTTACAAGTATCATAAAGCCCTGATAATGTGGATCTGCTAGTGACGTGATGTTTCAGGCACAGGCTATCTTAACCATATAAAATTACTAGGGCTGGTATACACAAGCACGTTCAGCAAGCAGATGACTAACCGTGCCCTAACCCTTCAAAGGCATTTGTAATTTTTCCTGTTTTCTGCAGATGCTAACAAGTCTCTGTTTAACAGTTGCGCTCTAGTGAGTGAGTTGGGGACCCAGCTTTTATAAACAGTGCTCCCCACTTGACCTCGTTGTGTGAAGATCACTTTCCATGCCTGCAACTCACTTGCTGTAATAACATATCCATAGACACCCCTGCACCCATGTTTCTCTCTCTCCTTGACCTCTTTGCACTTTCAATAGTAATCTCCTTCCCTGCTTTGGGCGGAGTTTTTTTTCATTTCACTTTCACAAAGCAAACAAATACCTGATTAAATTCTACCCCTACAAGTGCTTGATCTGTTCTTTGGTGCTGCCTCTCCCTTTTCCTCTCCATCGCTAGCGTCGTCACAGCAGTCTGTGAGCCCCACAATAACCATGGTGTTCCTGCTTACATTTCACATGCTTTACTTCAACTTACATTCCCTACCAATGTTTTTCTTTTTAGAATCTTAATACTTTTGTTTTCTTTACAGGCAGCATAGTTAGTCTTATCTCCTCTCCCTCATAACCTATTTCCTATTCATTCGTTCACCAGCGCCGCAAGGTCATACCAATGGTAACAGCTCTATGCAAATATGATCACTCCACTGCAAACCCCCAAAAAAACAAAAAAGTAAAAAACATTGTCATTTTTAATGCCAATAGCTCTAACAAATGCGAGACCCATTGCATTGCAAATGCTTGTTCTATGTGCAGATATATGGTGGTGTCTTTGATAAGTGTCCCAAAGTAATCACGGCATCTCATTGAGTGTTCTCTACCAGTGAGTTAATCTTGATAGGCACAGAGGTGCAAATAAGTATGAATGAGATGTAATAAGTTATAATTAGTAGATATGGGGGCAGGATGTATGTTGTGGGATCTCCCTGTATGCGGGGGAGGCACGTGTATGTGGCATTGTTTTAAACATAAATACATGACATCAATTATACTGTATAAGAGATCAAGATTGTATAGACTAAGGTTTACAATTGTATGTGTGTATATATATATTCTTTTAAATAGGATCGTTGTTTAACATAAAAAGAAAGGACAAGATATATGTTTAATGTCCTGAAGAAGGTGGTTTCATCACTTTTATCCCACCGAAACGCGTCAACGCTGTTTTTTGTTAAATTTGTGCAATACAGAATTACATCTTGACAGAGAAGTTGTATCTTTGCTGTGTGTTCTCCATGTATTTTCTCCAATTAACGCCATGATGACAAATGAGATTGTCTTTTTGAAAGTCTTTTCCGTTTTTCCATATGATCCAATGTGTAGGTTATGATTTTTCAATGTGTGTTATGATGTATATTTAATTGAAAGTTTTTATAAACTATTTTACAAAATGTATTAAACTGAACATAAGTGTTCCCTGTGTAGTTGTGCTCTCTTTGGGTTATGTATAATTGTATGTGAGTGGCAGTTGAGGCAGAGAAGTGTCCCCAAATGGAATTAAATACTTGACATTTAAGTTAGAAGGTCTCTATAGAGATTGCAGCATTGGTTGTACCACCCTGGGTGTGACACAAGTAAAACGAGTCTCCCAGTCCACCAATGCAGACTGGAGGAGCAGTTTTAAACTGCTGACACGACTTAACCAGTTAAAGCAATGGTAAAACCAAACCTCCCCTGTACTATGTTTTAGTCACCCCTATGGCAGGCCAAGTGAGCCCTGTGCCAGGATGCAGCATATTTTATGGGTAGAGCACGTTTTTTTCATGTTTTGATAGTAAAAATGAAAAGCTGTTCTTACTGTGGAAAGTATTAGTCACCCAAATGGTGAGTGCACAATTACATGCTGACCCCTCGGCTGTGCTATCTCTGGAACGGTGCTACCAAAGTTGATACTCCAAGGTATCAAACAAGCTATTTCCGGAACGCTGCTACCAACGTAGATATCCAAGGTACAAACAATCATTAGATTGAGCTCAGCTGCGCTATCTCCGGAACGCTGCGACCAACGTAGATATCCAAGGTACAAACAATCATTGGATTGAGCTCAACTGTGCGATCTCTGGAACGGTGCTACCAACGTAGATATCCAAGGTATCAAACAATCATTAGATTGAGCTGAATCTGATTCTCAAGTGGAAATTGATGCAACCAGTTGCGGTGTGCAACTTTTACAAAGTTGCTGCTGTGTTGCTTTTAATCCCTTGTGCTCTTAATAGTTGCACATGAGGTCTTGTTGCTGCGATAGCTTTCTGCCTTCCTGGTGAGACGTGCTAACACATCCCAGGGAATAATACAATAGGTGCCTTCACTGGAAGGAATTGTTATCTCCCTCCTGCGGGAAGCCACAAGGGTATTGTCCCAAAATGTGAGCTTCAAAGTAGGCCCTGCCTTTGAAAGGCAAATGGGAAACACTTGGGAGAGGGGCTGCTGTAATGTCTGCGTAGACCAGCTGGTACGAGGGACAAAACAGAGGAACACAGTTGCCAAATTGGTTTTCCAGGGGCATGTAGCCCCCTTGGTACCCACACCTCTGGGTTGGGTTAGGAAGCTCTTGACGCCATGTTGGGAGTGGGCAGAATGTTGCATCCTAGGAAAGACAGATACCCCACTCCACAGGAAGTGGTAATCATGTGGGAGGGAATCTGGTAGCCCATTTGCTACAAACCGCATTCTACCCTGAGGGCATTTTCTGAAGATAAATAGGGAACCCCTGGCACCCTGAACCTCGATCTTGACTGCACTGGACGAAGGATTACACTGCTGCAGCAAGTTTCCGGCAAAGAGAGGCTGCACCGACATACGCAGCATCTCTTGGCTAGAAAAGGAGAAGGGACTTTGCCTGCTGTGTCCTGCTAACAGAAAAGTTATTTCCGAAGCCCAGCCGAAGCAAGAGATTCCAAGGGTCAGCTGGCTGACCTGCTGTTAGTAGCACAGGGCCACCACAGCTGAAGGGGTCTGCTAAGGGCAACTGATAGCCCAAACCACCAGATCGCCGCTTGTCATGCAGCAGGACCCTACTCTCAGAAGTTACACCCAAGTCAGCTGGACCCGGGATGGTTGCCGTAGTGTCGCTTGTTTGCTGAGAAGGCAAGCTGCAATCCAGAGAAGAATTTGTCTCTGACCAGAACATCAGACGACTGGTAGTCCAGTGACAACTGGACTTCTGCCAGGCCCGAGAAGACATAGAGAGACGTAGACCCCTGTGGCCAGGATCACCTCGTCAAGCCCGTGGACTGAGAAGCAGCTGCAGGGAGACCTCAGTCTCCCATGTCGCATCCACAGCATATTTCAATTAATCAACTCTGATTTTTAGAGCGTGGCTAATAGAGAGGTCATTGAGGTTCGAGATTCTTGCTGAGATCAGTTAAAAAGCCAGTTCTTGAGTCCCTTTCTGAGTTCAGAGGTGAAGGAGAAGGTCATTCCAGGTCTTGGCGGCGAGGTAGGAGAAGGATTGTCCTCCACTGTAGCTTTGGCGGGTGCAGGGAGTGTGTGTGAGTGAGGGAGGCAGAGTGCAGGTATCTGAAGGTTTGGTGGAAGTTTAGGTGGAGGCTGATGTAGGCTGGTCCTTGGTCATGTAGAATCCCACATGAAATAAATACAAACTCCTTCAGCACGTATGATGAAAGAGAACATTTATTATAAAACGTGCAGCACAGGGACAGGCAGCCAAGTGTCTGAAAAGGAGAAGTCTCACATAAACGTTTATTGCCTAAAATCACAAAAAGGCATTGCAATACATGTCCAATAAAATCACAAGAATAAAACAGTTTCTCAGAAATGATTGACCGAGGTGTCACCTGCCCATCATCAGACTCAGCAGGTTACACATTTATTGAACAGCAGGCCAATCCGGAGAGGTCAACACTGCGTGACTCCTGCTTAGTGAAGATGGTGGGGATCTTTCTTCCCATGTGTCTTTTGATTGAGACATTTGGGACTTTCCAAACTAATGCAATGCACTAGAAATGGTAAATGCTGTCTGTAATATTTGTACAATCAGGGACACATAAGCTTTGCCTCTTCTAAATATGGTTTATAATAATGCCTGTTTCTAAGCTAGAATTATGTGCCATGTGGACGGTGTCCTTGAGCAAGCCTTGCATTGCAATGCCAGCTTACTTACGGTAAAAGTAGATCGGTTCACCCAGGGTAATTTCTTTACTGAACATGTTCTGCAGGCTGTTGGTATTAGGGAGCAGAAGGAAAATAGCTTCCACAGTCGGGTCTTTGGATGTCTTGCCCTAAGTGCGCTGGGTATGCCCAGACGTGTGTCCCGGGCTCACTGTGCCACTGGATTCAGACTAGCCTGGCTGATATGGGGTGATGCCCCGAAACCGGTCCCGGGATGCTTGTTTCTGGTCCAGGGAGGACCTGGCTTGGCAGTTCGGTCTGGACTGTTCCCATGAGGCACAGGGTCAAGACTGATTTGCATATGGCTGGGTCTGAACTGGGGTGGCATGGTGAGCAAAAGAACGATGGATTTTACCCAGATCTATTGACTGGGGGAGAATGTTTGATTTGCTCTACATTCCGTCCATCATCTGTGTGTCTTTTGCTTCTACAGTCGTGTAGGCGTGTATCATCATCTTGAATTAGCATCTTTTCTGGGTGGGGAGCCAGTGGAGGTTCCTGAGGTGGGGGTGATGTGGATCCATTTGGGGAGGTCGAGGATGAGTCTTGCCGCTGAGTTCTGTATCATCAGGAGTTGGGTGGTGATTCCTGCATAGAGTGCATTGCCGTAGTCTAGCCAGCTGATGACTAGAGGTTGAGGGACCGTTTTCCTGGTGATGATGGGGAGTCATCTGAAGATCTTCCAGATCATGCGGAGGCCGTGGCAGCAGCCGGAGGAGACTACGTTGAGCATCTTCAGCATCTTGTATCCTCAGCATCTGGACCACTCTCATAGTGATCTATTGCAATGAGGGTAAAGTGCCTGACCTGTCTGGAGATCGTTTCATCTGTGGAGGTAACTGTTTCTGAGGGTCCTGCTGGTCCCCCTGACTAGGCCTGGGCAAAAATGTTGTTCCGTTCGCGGAAATTGCGATAATTTGACATTTTTGCGTTCCGCGGAGAGCGCGAAAATGTCAAAAATTCCGGTTTCCGCAGCTTGGCGATAATTTGTTTCTTGCTCGCGCTGTAAAATGATACATTCTCGCGCGCGCGCGATCGCCTTACCTGAATCCCTGCGTTCGCTGACAAGTTTTCTTGATCCGGTCGCGTTCTCCATGAGATGTTGTATTGTTTTTAGCCATTTGCGCTGTCTCGCGACAGTTCGCGCCCGCAGTGACGTCATGCGTCGCGCGATCACGTCTTTCTTCTCGCGATCATGCACCGCGAGAACAACTCAAAACAAGATGGCCGCGCCCGCAAGCAACCACATGGGTAAGTTGGCGACCCGCAACCATGCAGAAAATCTCGCGAACGTGCCGGAAAAAAACTTCCGCATCTTCGCGATATTTCTGCTTGTTTGCGATAATTTTAAACATTCTCGCGATAATTTGCGAAGGTTAATTCCGCAAATTCCGCCCACCCCTACCCCTGACTGGCTCCCTGCTGGAGTTGGTCGCACAAAGTAACTCTAACCAACCGCATTACAACTAGTCCAACTTTTTGGTTAAAGTTTCTAAGTGGCATTTGTTAAATTTGCCAGTGCTTGTTTGCGTTAGAGTGAAACGTTCTGATTTACTATACCTCGTAAATTCCAGATCTCAGAAACCCTGTGGTGGGTCTTTTTCATTGTGGTGTCTAAAAACATAAAAAATATGCTTTATGTTTATAAATTGGTGTAAGATTTCTTGAGTGTCTCAGTTATTTCTTCAATTGTTTTGGTGCTTTTTAAATGCTTTACATGTGTTCCTTTGTGTAAGCCTTGCTGCTCAGAGCCACAGCTGCCCAGGCTTGAGCTAACATTTAAGAAACGGAACCTACTGGTCCTGAAGGGGTTGGTAAGTGTGTTACATGGTGAGGTCGCACAACCATACCTTGTAATACACCGCATTTCCTCACAATCACACACCAACGTTCTATTACATTCTTCACTCTCCGCATTCCAGACACCAGTTCGGACAGACAGGGAATGGGAGAACAGGATACCGCACAAATTGTATACACTGGCTGAGACACACAGGCAATAGGAGCACAGGATACAACATACATTCCAGACACCAGCTCAGACATACACGGAAAGGAATCACACAGGATTTGACACACATTTACAGACACCAGTTCAGACATAGAGGTAATGGGAGCACAGGACACTACACACATTCCTGACACCAGCTCAGACATACAGGGAATGGGAGCCCAATATACGACTCACATTCCAGACACCAGCTCAGGCATACAGGGAATGGGAGCACAATATACGACACACATTCCAGACACCAGCCCAGATATACAGGGAATGGGAGCACCCAGGATACGACACATTCCAGACACCGGCTGAGACATACAGGGAATGGGAGCACACAGGATATAGCACACATTCCAGACACCAGCTCAGACATACAGGGACTGGGAGCACAGGATACAACACACATTACAGTCTCTGGCTCAGACATACAGGGAATGGGAGCACAGAATACGACACATTCCAGACACTGGCTCAGACATACAGGGAATGGGAGCACAGGATACAACACACATGCCAGACACTGGCTCAGACATACAGGGAATGGGAGCAGAGAATACAACACACATTCCAGACACTGCCTCAGACATACAGGGAAGGGGGCACCTGATGCAACACACATTCAAGACACCGGTTTAGATCTAGAGGGAATGGGAGCACATGATACGACACACCTCTCTTCATTACAAACAAAACAAACAAGCATTGGCATAGCCAATAGGTCTCGCCTTTGGGACCTTATAAGTGTTTAGCCATGCAACTGTTTGTGTTGTTGCACCAATGAAATTGTGCTGCTTAACTAAATACTTATAAGGTCCCAAAAGCGAGACCTATTGGCTATGCCTATGCTTGGATGCAAGGCGGAGGGGAGAAGGGAGCAAGGGGGAGGGGGAGAAGAGTTCAAGGGGAGGGGAAGAAGGGGGCAAGGCAGAGGGTGAGAAGGGTGCAAGGTGGAGAAGGGTGCAAGGTGGAAGGGGAGAAGGGTGCAGGGCGGAGGGGGAGAAGGGTGCAAGGCGGAGGAGGAAAGGGTGCAAGGCGGAGGGGGAGAAGGGTGCAAGTCAGATGTAGAGAAGGGTGCAAGGCAGAGGGGGAAATGGGTTCAAGTTGGAGAAGGCTGGAAGGGGAGAAGGGTGCAAGGTGGAAGGGGAGAAGGATGCAAGACGGAGGAGGAGAAGAGTGCAAGGTGGAGAAGTGTGCAGGGTGGAGGCGGAGAAGGGTGCAAGGCGGAGGGGAGAAGGGTGAAAGGCGGAGGGGGAGAAGGGTGCAAGGTGGGGGGGTAGAAGGATGCAAGGTGGTGGGGAGAAGGGTGCAAGGCAGAGGGGGAGAAGGGTGCAAGGCAGAGGGGGTGAAGGGTGGAAAGTGGAAGGGGAGAAGGGTGCAAGCCAGATGTGGAGAAGGGTGCAAGGTGGAAGGGGAGAAGGGTGCAAGGCAGAGGGGGTGAAGGGTGGAAAGTGGAAGGGGAGAAGGGTGCAAGGCAGATGTGGAGAAGGGTGCAAGGTGGAAGGGGAGAAGGGTGCATGGTGGATGTGGTGAAGGGTGCAAGTCAGATGTGGAGAAGGGTGCAAGGCAGAGGGGTAGAAGGGTGCAAGGCAGAGCATGAGGAGCGTCTAGAAGCACCAGGCCTGTCAGCATGTTTTACAGACCCCTATACAAACAACTCTGCTGGGCCCCAAGTCACAAGCACCTGTTTCGAAGTTTAAAAATAAAGTGTTATGGGAAAGAGAAAACACAGTAGCTCCAGTCTCCGCCACCAACTAATGATTTCAAATGCGTCAACTGACATGAAAAAAACACAAAATGCTAGCTTCGGAACCTATGCCTAGATTTTATAGCACAATCACCGGTGCTGTCAAAGCGCAGGGTCTGAGGAAAAGAGTCCCTTTGGCAGTCCTAAGCATTAGTGCTTTCAGTGGGATGACAATGGTAAGGGTTATCTTTAAAAGGGGCATGGTTAAAGAAGCTTTATCTCGAAATCCTTTACAAGAGACGTGGTCTTAGATGAACAAAACAAATCAAAATAAAATTGGCAATATCTATGTATGTGAGTCACACAGTGCACAGACAGAAGTGTCAAAGGCATTTCAAAAATGCCACAAAGTATAACCTGGAGCGGATATCTGAGTACAAAAAAATAAGATTGTCACTTAAATTTTGCTAACATACAACATGGCTTTGGAAGCCAGAGATAACAAGATACTGACACTCGGGCCTTTAGAAGAGTCTTGTTGCTGTTAACTGTGGATAAAACATCACACATATAACAAAGTGTCAAGATCAAGGTACTGCAAGCAAAAGTGACGGGGTTACCTTTCTAGAACTACGGTCTCGTGAGACCACAGCAGCAAGAATGAGAATTGTTCGCAGGCATGAGAAGGCTTCTAGCCCCAAACAAGATACTCGGATGCTGAAGGAGAGTTTAAAACAAGGAGTGTCAAAGATGAAGAGGTAGATGACCAAGGAGGGAAGAGTGGCCCTATTTGGAATAAGGAGGGACAATTGCGAGGAATGGATGGGATTTGTTGGGGCATGGGGAGGTTGAGGCGGTACTGGAGCCAATGATAGGAACGAGCGGTGAGGAGTATGAATAAATGGGAAAGAAGCACAAGCTTGAAATATGGGAACAAAGGGGCGATTATCTATAATGAGGACTGGTAGTTAGAATGGGGAGTGTGAATGAAGGGGGAGTAAATAAGCAACACAGAAGACTAGAGGAGCAACGATTACTTGTATGCCTGTGGGGAGAGACAGGGATGGGGGATGGGACTGGCGCGTTAATGGAGAGGCAAAAAGGAGATGGAGAGGGCGGAGCGAGTGAGTGGGCGAGGAGAGAGGTGCGCACATGTGTTTGCTGGCCCGGGAGTGGTGCGTGCGTGTGTGCGTGCACGCACAGTCTGCTCTTTTTTGAAGCACAAACTCGTGCTTGTGGCACGCCCCTGCGCGCTCCGGCAAGGTGTATGCCGCCACAAGCACGAGTATGTGCTTCGAAAAAGAGCTGAACAACGGCTAAAGGTCGCCTAAGCAGCGCATGCGCGCTGCGTAGTCGAGACCAAAAAATGGCTAGTCAATTGCATATAAACAACTGGAATTATCATTCACAATCACGAAGACACTCAATGGCAACAAATGGGATTCACAGAAAATATGTGACAGGCCAAGACATGAGGCTCAACACACCTCATACCAAACAAAGAAACAAGACAACAAATAGGTTGTGACTGCCTGGTACGTCCAGTTATGGCTCCATTCTCAACTGTGCCTATCTCCGAGCTACCACTGCAGACCACACACCAACATTCTACTACATTATTCATCTCAGTATTCCAGTCTTAGCTTTCCAGACGCCAGTTCAGGCACACAGGGAAAGGCAGCACACAGGATGCTACAGCCTCCTCACTCCAGACCCAGGAATATGAGCAATACACTTCTGCTCTCTGGAAACAAAGACCCCGCAATTCCATCTTGTGCAAAGCCAGGAGCATTCAAGATGGATACCACTGGCCTCCATTTCTCAGGCTCACTTACGCACAGCATTCATGTGCTACATGTTAGCAGGAAGGACTGGGTAAGCACACAGAAGAGAAACTTTACATAGGTGAGCCAATAGGCATTTGAAGGGAATCTGACTTTTCTGCATGAGTACCCTGGACGTTTCACCTTTTGCTGGACTCTATATCTTAGCTGGCTTTAGAACTCTGTGCACAAAACCTTTGCTAACCAGTATGCTCCTTCTTTAACCCTGGTTAAATTGGCTTATCTCTCATTGGCACATTCAACCTGCCTGTAAGTCGCTAGTGTATCGTGTAGAAAGTAGCACCCAGGGTCTGGAAGTTAAATGCTATATTGGACTCCAGCACCCAATTTGCCATCTACTAAAGTGGCAGGAAACATGAGTACAGGCCTACGCCATTTACCCTGACTGCTGCAATGTAAACCCCCAGTGTGACCTGTTGTGCACAGTGTCAAATCCTGGTTGGCAGGTCTGTTGTGCCATGTGTAACACTTGGAATGCACTTAAGTGTGAAAAAACTGTATACAAAGAATATTTTTGTGGAGCCCCTGCTTGGTTGCTGGTGAACCCCGCTTTTGTCTTACCGGACTTCTGTCTCTTGGTTTGTTGTGGGTTCAGTGTCTGCTTCAGACTGTATTTTAGTGTTAGATGTGGAACAACACTAGAATTACCACAGTGCATTCCCCAGTCACACCGCCGGCCTCAGGGCCCAGCTTTGGGCTGAAGACTATCGGCATCTTGAAAATGCCCTGACACATGGCATTTTGAGCCAAATTATAGTAAGGCATACATGAGACACTTAACGTGGATAGGGTTGACCCGAGAATGATTTCAGGACAAATAACACTAACAGATTTTAGTTTTCTTGTTCTTTGTTTGTTGTGAATCTCAATAACACCCCAACACACTGTGGACACCGCAATTCACTTTCAGGTTGTCACCCCCGTGGAAAGTGGACTATGTTTCAGGACACCACAGCAAACGTGTGCAGCACACGCACTGTCGCTTGGCAGCAACCTATTTTAGATTGAGCCTGCTCGCATGCGCTGTTGCTTGGCAATGACCTATTGCATCTAAATGAAAAAAGATCTTTAAAAAGGGGCTTTAAGCCCGCCCATTACTTACCATTGTTGGCATCCTTATCACTCTTCTTTGCTGCCTTCTAATTCTGCAGCACTTGCACGACTTCCTTGTGTTTTTACAGCGCATGAACGAAGTACAAATTGATATTATTTAATTAGTGTCTGTCCACTGTTTCCGCTGCAATTTGAGGTACTCATTTTTTTGTTGCATTTTTATATACTGAGGTCTGACCAGATAGTTTGGGACACTTTACTTAACCACCAGTATGCCGGGAGATTAAGTGATTTGCTCAGAATCATAGGATGTAGAGGCAACACCACTTGTTTCTTTCAACCGAAGTCCTCCACCATTGCAACTGTTGAGACCATGAATGCACCACTGTGGGTGGGCTTCAGGTAGGGCTGTTTATAGCCAGCAGCAGTAAACAACACTACCTGTGTACTTTCACTGTTTTTATTACCAGGATCGGACGAGGACAAAAAATAGACCAGCTGCAAAAATAAAAGTGGCCCTGATTAGTGATCCAGGTGCTAAAAAATTGACCCACATTTGCAATGTAGGTCAGTTTTGAACAAGTAAAGACACCTTGTGTGGATATTTTGCAAAGTATGAGAGACCGCATGCATTTGTTTTTGTTGCAGGCAATGCTTGTGGTAATATCAAGGAAGTCATCAGTAGAAACCGGCCCACCTGGCCCTAAAACAGGTCCACAATTAGCCAAAAAGCACCCCGTCACTCACCAATAACACCAGCATCGGGTACTGCCTGACTGCCCTGCAGACCAGTCCGACCCTGCCCATTTCAAATCCAATCATAGAGACTGAGTTGCACTGGCTGGAAAACAACAGGGCTGTTGGAAGGTGCCCTGTTGTAGGACCAGCTGCATCTTTGTGACCTGGACATTGCATGTGGTTAAAACTATAATAAAGAATGCCGCCAGGGTGCATGTTCTGGAGGGACCGTTGCTGCTTAGTAATATATCCTGATCCAATCAACCCCGCTTCCCTACAATCTACCCAAATCCACTCCTCTCCAGCCTACCCTAATCTACTCCATTCCACTCTACCCAATCTACCCCACCCCTCTCTACCCCAATTAATCCCACTCTGGTCTACCCCACTCTACCCCACTCTTCTACAATCTACCTCACTTTAGTTCAATCCAGCCCACTCCAATCTACCCCTCTCCACGCTACCCCAATCTACCACACCCCAATCTATCCCACTCTCCCCCACTCCACTTTACCAGAATCTACCCCACTCCACCCAAATCTCCCCTGCTCCAATACACCCCAATTCAATGTACCCCACTCCAATCTACTCGATGTCAGTTTACCCAATTTACCCCACTTCACTCTACCCCACTCTATCCCAATCTACGCCACACCACTCCACTCCACTCTATCTCAAAACACCACACTCCCCAATAGTCTACCCCACTCTAGTCCATGCCACGATACCACAATTTATCCTACTTCACTCTACCCCACTCTATCCCAGTCTACCCCACACCACTCCACTCCACTCTATCTCAAAACACCACACTCCCAATAGTCTACCCCACTCCAGTCCATGCCACGCTACCACAATTTATCCTACTTCCATCTACCCAACCCCACTCAACTGTACCGTAATACACCCACTCCACTCTATTCCACCCCATCATACCCCACTCTATCCCATTCCACTCTACCTCAATCAACCCATCCCAATCTACCCCACAGTACCACACGCCAATCCACCCCCCTCTACCCCAATCTGCCACACTCCAATCTACCCCACTCTAACTGACTCATCTCTACCCCAACCTACCCCACTTCACTCTACCCCTCTCCGCTCTAGCCCAATCTATCCCAGCCCACACTACCCTAATGTACCCGACTCTACTCTATCCTGACCTACCCCACTCCAATCTACCCTACTAAACACTAATCTACCCCACTCTGCCCCACGCTACTCCAATCCACCCCACTCTATACAATTCTACTCCACTCCAATCTTCCCCACCCTCCCCAATCTACCTCAGTCAAATGTACCCCAATATGCCCCAGTCCACTCTACCCCGAAATACCCCAGCCCCATCTACCCCACTCTACCCTACCCCAATCTACCGCACTTCAATCTACCCCACTCCTACCCCTCCACTCTACCCCACTCTACTCAGTCCCAATCTACCCCACTCCAATCCACCCCACTCCACTACAGTCTACGCCACTCTTCCCTACCCTATCTCACTCCAGTCTTTCCCACTGTACCCCACCCCACCCCACACCACTGCACTCTACACCACTCTACCCAACTCTACACCAATCTGTCCACTCCACACCAATGTGTGTGTGAACACACACAAAACACATCAGTTCCCTCAACAAAGGAGCGAACTTCCAACTCAGCATCCTTAGGAAGCTCAAACCTTATCTCCCTTCTCATGACCTAAATGTTGCAGTGCAAGCATTGGCAAAGCTGGACTATGGCAGGGCTACGCCGCGTGGCCTGCCCAGAGTGATAACGACTTGCCTTAGGGCAGAGGTCTTCAAACTTTTGGGTGCAGAGACCCCCCTGTCAACATTTTCAGTCGTAAGGACCCCCTCCTGACAAACATTTCTAAACCTGTAGGCAGGGCTTCTGGAATTACGAGGCAGGTGAGGACCAAATTACACGACAGGCTTGACTAAATTGTGTGGGAAGAAAATTTAAATAATATGTGATGCCGCGTTATTTTGGGATAGAATTGCTTCATTATTTTGACATTTTTTGCACACAGTAACACTGAGGAAAGATTTCACCCCATCAGTACCAGTTTATAACCAAAATACAGCAATTAACATCAGAAAGATGTCTAGTCAACCTTTGTGATGGGCCTTCCACTCCGCAGGAATACATGCTGCCACATGAGAATCTCACCTGGCCCTGGCCGGGAGCAGCAGGGTTCCCTTAAAACCCTGGCGGTCTTGTGCAGAGTTAAGCAATTTACCCATGCCGCTTACCTCTCACCCCTCCCTTCCATCCCTCTCTCCTCTCCTCTCCCAATCCCGGATCCCTCTCTCACTTTGCAGGCCATTTTCTTTCACCCCTTTTTACAACTTTGAACTCTCCCCATTCAAGTTCTCACTTCACCCTTAATCACTTCTTGCCATTCTGTCTTTTCACTGCCCTCATCTCTAACAGTTTCTCGCATTTATCTCATGGCCTCTCTGGCCCCGTCACCTCCCGTGCCCATCTGTACTTCTCATTCACCTCAAGTCTCTCCATTCAAATTGTTGTCTATTTATATCTTACACCTCCCCAGTCCCCCCATTCATCTTTCACATCTCTCCTTTGTTCTTCCACACCTTCTCAAACCAATGTCCCTCTCCCCTGTTACCTCAGCACCAGTGCTTAATTTGAGCAGGTGGTTTCCGGTGCTCCGCACTGGCACCTAATTGTGCATACTGGCACTATGACCGTTTGCCACATGGTGGCTCTGTCTGTGTAATTTAGAGATGAGCAGAACAGCTGTTTATTAATTCAATATACATTAAAAACGATAAACTCCTGACATCCATGTCATTCTTATAGCTTTGGGGGCTTGAAACAGTCACACTTGTACAGTGTTCTGGTTGGTAGTTGCATAGGTATTGTCATTGGCTGCACATGCAAAGCAATGGGTGGGTGGTTATAGTTAAGTACTGGTGAGGTCCCTGGCACATGTGTTATTGCAAATTAATCACTGCTCAGCACCCACCCCAGTACTCCCTCTCTTCCCCTATTGCTGCTGTCCCTCACCCCTGTCGCATCAAATTACTTTTTAGGTCACAGATAATCTCTCAGCTATCTTCTCTCACAGTTTGACAGTAGCCCTCCTCTGTGCCCTCAACTTTCCCTCACACTCACTTCTTGCGTGTCCGCACTTCCTATCGGCACTTCACATTTCTCCCCATCCCTGACCTCTTCAATCAAATTCTCTCACTACCTTGCTGTCCTTTCTCATCCTCTCATCTCTCCTCACCGAGCACACGGGCTGGACCCGTATGCTCCTTTTGGCCTGTGCCACTCTGCTTATTGTTCCCTAATTCAGGAAGGCACGAATTGTCTGTCTTGCTGTTTTGGTGCAGGCCACACAGTTATGGAACGTGCACCCTCCTTTACTTTGCTCCACCAAGAATCTATTATCCTTTAGGAAGATCTAAAAACCTGGCTCTATGCTCTGTAGGTCAGCCCATTTGACTAGTTCTCCTTCCCCTTCTGTTTGTTTCTCATTTGCCTTCAGGCAGCAGATGGCTATTAGCCCCAGGACACCTTTTGGTAACAGTAGCGCACTACAAATGTAATAATAGTAATAGGCAGAAGCATGGGAGCCATTAGACCCAACCTTCGTGGGGGGGGGCCATAGCACTGGTCACACACGGCGCAACAGTCTTTTTTGGTGCCCCATCCCCAGTTTCCTCCTTCTCCATAAATTCCCTCACTACCACTCACCAACAAAGCACCTCATCTCTCTGTAGCACCTTTCTGACAAACATTTTTTTTTTTATAGTGCTACTCATAGTTTACTCACACTCAGTTCTGTGATCTGCATAGTACATGTTCTTTGTAGCAGGCACATTAACCCTCTGCACTCTGTGGATGAGAAGAGTGCCCAAGTGAGTGCACGGTGAGCGATGCAACAGTGTGAGAGTAGGGAAAGAGGAGTGACTGCAGAGTGAGTGCGGTGACCATATGAATTTGGGTGCGGATGTAAGTGCAAAGTGGGACGAATGAATGCATGGTTAATTATGGGCTTGTTTGAGCGAGTTGCAAATTGAGCAGTGAGGGGGCAGGTGAATGAGGTGTCACATGAGTGCAGATGAGAAGTGTGACTGCAGGCTGAGGTACAGGGTGAACAACGCAAGTGCATTGTGATTGCAGAGTGATCACTGTGAGTGCAGGGTGAGAGGGTGAATGATGTGAGTGCATGGTGATCAGTGTGAGTGCATTGTGATCACTGTGAGTGCAGGGTGAGCGTGAAAGTGAAGTGCAAGAATGAGAAGTGAGTTCTCTGAATGCAGGGTGCATTCCCAGACACTTGAAGTAACTCAGCATATTATTGACGGCAGCATAGGGTTTAAAGATATAAGTTAAACTATTGCCATTATGACATTAATCAGGGATTGAGGGTGGAGGAAATAAATAATATGCTGATCCTGCAACACACTTCCAGTCCTATGGTTAGGATTGCCTGCTCATTATTTTGATGTCCCAGACGGTACAAAAATAAGCAGTCACCTAAAGCTGTATATTTCAGCACTCATCTGTGCGTACTTGGAAGAGCAAATATAAATAGAAAGCAATTTTAATTGTGTTCTAGGGCTGCTTGAATGATCCATGACTGATAATTAAAGGGAACAAAGACAGATAAGTCACATTACGATTGAATGCATGTGATTTTATTTACAATCCCATTTAGTGTCAAGAGGAGACCTTTGCAGGCTCTTTAAACATCAAATGGCTAGTATTTTCCTTCTTGCAACCCTACTTTATATTTCTTTTCATGAAATGCATTCTAACACACTACTGCAGTAAATGTAAAATACAAAAGTAAGTAAAAGGCAGAGTTGGAACTAGAAAAAAAAACTAAGCCTCAGTAACCAGTTTACAAAAGGTATGTAAACATGCAAATGGTCGAGGGAGCGCTAGGTGGCGCTAGCCAAGATGGCCGCAACGGAGTGAGGCTCCTGGCTGCCGGACCCCTCAAAGCTGACCCACATCCGTAGATGCTGTCCTAGGTCGGATCTGACGACCGGCAAGTGTGGGGAAACCGATGCCCTACCCTCGGAGCGAGTTTGGCCGACTCCGGCACCTCCGCGGCTGAGTTAGACGGCCCGTGGGCCGCGCCTGGGCTGCGTCCATCCGGTTCTGTGTGCGGCCCCAGCGCGCCACGAGGGGCGAAGGCCGTACGCTTGCCATCGGCTGCCGCGGGAACAGAGGGCGACTGACCTGCCCATGCTGACAATCACTGGTGCTCGCCTGGCGGCGGAGAGGCTCTACTCGGCGGGAAGGTCGACCCGCTTTAGCCTCGGCGGCACGGGGCTGCCTGGGGGCCTGTGCCACTGCTTGTCCCCACTCTCTCCGGACGCTTGGCCCGGTGTTGCCTCTTGGGGGATGGGTCGCCCTGGCCGCCCTGCCGTACCCTCCTGGTGAGTCCCTGGCTGGCGGAGTCCAGAGGTGACGCAGGAGAGAGGAGCTATCGATGGCTGCCCCGAGCCCGGAGGAGCTGTCATCCGGGCCCTCGTTGGATGTGACTTCGAGGTGAGCTGGGAAGGGCGAAGGTGGAGGGGCGCTTCTCGGGGGTGGCGAAGCCCTCGTCGGCGGGCAGACCGGCCCGCGCGGAGAGACCCAGGCTGGTGAGACGGAGCTGTCACGTCGCTGCTGCCTGCGTGGGAAGACCCCTTCTGGCCCCCCCTGCTGCTCTCTCCTGGCGGACTCCTGGTGGGGTGACCGGGGGGGGTGTAACTCCCCGGGGTCCCGCGGGCGGTTGCAGCGCTTGGGACACTCATGTACTTTTGGCGCTGACCTGTGCGGGCTGCTGTGGTGGCCCCCCGAGGCCCTGAGTCACTAACCTGGGAACATTGCCGGCGGGGAGGGGTCCCCCCACCGCGCCCTCTCCGGTGCTGCCTCTTGCCCCCGGACCTGGGGGGGGGCTGGGCTGTCGGCCCTGGAACCTCCTGCTGTCTTGATCGAGCGACGCCTCGGTGGCCCCCCCGCGGGTAATCGTTGGATACCGGTGCGGGTGGACGTTCTGGCTTGAGGCCCACGCTGTGGTGACGGCGGCCTGGTCCGGCCCCAGCGAAGCGGCCGGGAGGTGCCCTTGCCCTTCCTCCTACTCCTCGATCTCCTCCCTCGCTGGCCTGGTGCGGGGGGCTGCCACGTTTGTTGAGCGGGAGCCGCCTGCTGACCCTCCAGGCCCACTCGCGGACCAGGCCTCTACTCCCTCGGTCCGCCATGGGCAAGGAGAGGGGCCCCAAGCTGCCGGGCACGTCCCACCAGACGAGGATTGATCAATTTGCCAGCTCTGACCCTCCGGGCGGGGGGGGGGGCTCCGGCCCCGAACAAGGACTTGGCCGTCATCCTTCAGGCCATTGATGCCTCCCGCACCTCCCTGGAGGGGATGGTTGGCGAGGTGAAGGTTGATGTTGCGCTCTTGCGGCAGGACCTCCGCAAAACCACAGCCCGCATTACGGAGGCGGAATCCCGGATCTCCACGGCGGAGGATGACATTCACTTATTGCAGGACCAGGTCAGAGAACTCACAACCCACTCTAAAGAACTGCACAGGCGGGCAGAGGATGCCGAAATCGTGCCCGTCCCAACAACCTTCGCCTGGTGGGCTTTCCGGAGGGAGTGGAATCTGGCCCCGCCGACGACTTCCTCGAGCAATGGTTCAAGTCCTGGATGCCAGAGACCGGGCTGTCGACCTGGTTTGTGGTGGAGAGGGCGCACCGGTCGCTGGCGGCCAAACCTCCTGTGGGGGCTCCCCCGCGCCCGTTTATCCTGCGGATCCTCAACTTCAGAGACAGAGACGCTATCCTGCGGGAAGCGCGAGTGCGTGGCCCCTTGACTTTCAACAACCACACCATAATGGTCTTTCCGGACTATACCCGGGAGGTCCAGGAGCAGCGCCGCTCCTACACAGAGGTGAAGCAAAAGCTGCGCTCCCTGGGTCTTCAGTACCAGCTCCAATTCCCGGCCCGCCTTCGTGTTGTCTTCCAGGATAAGACACTGTTCTTTGATACCCCTCGGGCAGCCTGGTCCTGGCTCACGGAGGAAAGGCCTCTGCGCCAAACCGCGGACGTGTCGTCCACTGCGGGGCCCCGAGGCAGAGAGGTACCTGGAGCCCGGCGACCACGGCGCAGGAAACGCACGCAATCCCGGCTGCGCCACGGAGGGGCGATGGTCCGGACCCGGTCTGCCAACGCTTCTGAGAGACGTGTGAGGGACTCCTCGGCCTCCTCTGGCACATCGTCTCATGCGGCTGGGGGACCCCGGCGCTGCCTGTCACCCAGGCCGGAGGGATCTCCTGCCCCTCTCACCATACAGTCTGACTATCCACAGGGGGAGGTGGCGGCCTTATTCGAGGGCGGGGAGGAGGGGACTCTGCACTCTTAAGCTTTCTTGCAACTACCTAGGACGTATCACTGAAATCCGTACTTCCGGAGGGGTCCACTACGCTCTTTACACCCGAGCATCTAGGCTTGGGGTCTTGTAACTGTTGGGTTGTTCGGGCGACAGATGCTTCCGTTTTTGAAGTGTAGGGTGGGGGGTGGGGGTCTGGGGTTGGGGGCCTGTTGGCCGTTTCTTCTTGGGGGATTGTTTTGTTTGGGTTGGACTTGGTTTTATTTGGGCGTCTGTTACTGCACCACACTCAATACACTGCCGTGCCCCTCCACGCACTCACTCGTGTGGGCCACGCTGCCGCTCGCCCTCATGCACGGTCCAATGACCCTCCCTAGTACAGGACCCGTGGTCCTGGCTTCTTATGGCCACTCCCTTCCTAGCGTGCTCCTACCGCTCCCATGGATGATCTCCCCTCCAAAGCTCATATGCGCATTCTGTCATGGAACGTGAATGGCTTATTGGATAGACTCAAGCGCACTGCAGTCCTTAAATATGCTCAACGCACTGAGGTCGACGTGCTCCTTCTCCAGGAGACCCACCTGCTGGGTGAGAGGTGTCCCTTCTTGGCCAGATACGGGTACGACCAGGTGTGGCACTCAGGATTCTCTCGCGGATCTCGGGGGGTCGCCGTCCTGCTGCGCCGTTCCGTTCCCTTTGTCTTTACCCGGGTGGTCCGCGATCCCCAGGGGATGGGGATCGCTGTCAGCGGCACGCTGGAAGGTCGGCCGCTCACTTTTCTGTCGCTCTACGCGCCGCCCACCGGGTTGGCCCAGGCATTATCCCATGCCACGTCCCTGCTGGCCGCTCTCCCGCCGGGTGCTGTTGTTTTGGGTGGGGACTTCAACGCTGTCTCTGCCCCGCAACTTGACTCTTCAGGTCCGGTCTCGACGCCCCGCGCCGCGCGGGCTAAACAGCTGGTGGGGTGGGCGGAGGCTCAGGGCTTATGTGACGCCTGACGTATCTGGCACCCACGCGCACGGCAGTACACCCACACTTCGGCCGCCCACCACACTCATGCGCGGATTGACGCAATCTTTGTCCCATCCACCGAATGTGCGGGCATCCAAGATGTCCGCATCCTTCCCAGAGGGATATCCGATCATTCCCCCGTCCTCCTGGGTCTGGGGCCCCCGCCCCAAGGGGCCCGTCAGATGTGGCGCTTCAACGCCTGCTTTCTCCGGGATAAGAGGCTCTGCAAGGAGGTAGGGTCCGCGCTAGCGCAGTACTTTGACGACAACGATGGGTCAGTCTCTTCGGCGGGAACCCTCTGGGAGGCGGGTAAGGCCACCATCAGGGGGGCCGCCAAGGCGTTGGTGGTGCGGCACCGTGAGACGCAGCTCCAGCGACTCACTGCCTGCGAGGCCCGGGCGTTACGTCTGGAACAATCTCTATCCGCGGATGGGGATCCAGCCGTAGATCGACAGCTGCAGCTTGTGCGGGAGGAGATTCGCCAACGGTCGATGGATGCGGCTAAGCTCCTTTGGCAGTCCTCGGTGGCGAGGGTCTACGGGTGGGGTGATAAGAATGGTGCTCTGCTGCACCGGCTGGTTACCTACCCCGGGGCGTCGCGCATCATCCAGGCGGTCACCGATTCGGAAGGCCAGCTTCAGTCCTCCTCCGTGGCCATGGCAAACGCCTTTGCTCAATACTACGCACGGCTGTACCGGGCCCGGGCGTCGGACTTATCCCTAGCTTCGCTGCTTGCAGCTCACAATTTAAAACTTCCTTGTCTTCGGTCCAGTGACTGGGAGAGTCTGGAGGTGCCCATCTCTCTGGAGGAGATTGGGGAAGCGATCGGGCGCACATCCGCGGGGAAGACCCCGGGACCGGACGGATTCCCCCAGGAGTTTTACGCCGCCTACAAAGACCTTCTGACCCCTCGGTTGAGTGCCCTTTATGCTGAGGCGGTTGAACGCGGCTCCTTCCGTCCAGAGGCCGATATGGCCACGATTGTGGTTCTGCCCAAGTCCGCGCCGCCCTCTTGTGACAGGTCGGCTTACCGGCCGATCTCCCTCATCAATACGGATATCAAACTCTACGCGGCGGTCCTGGCACAGAGGCTTCGGCCCTTTCTGTCCAGCCTGGTGCATCCGGACCAATGTGGCTTCATGCCGGACCGCGGTACTCGCCACTGCCTCCGTCGACTTCACGTGGCCCTGGCTCACCGCCACTGCATATCCCCATATCTCACGCTCCTACTCGCCGACTTCGAGAAGGCGTTTGATTCGGTTGGGTGGCCCTATCTATTTGAGGTCCTGACTCATATGGGTTTCGGCCCCAAATTTGTCGGAATGGTGCGGGTCCTTTACGCGCGTCCTCGTGCCCGAGTGCTAGTTAATGGGGCGTTGTCGAGCCCGTTTCGGATCGGCCGGGGGACACGGCAGGGGTGCCCACTGTCGCCCCTCCTCTTTGCCCTTGCTATGGAACCCCTTGCTGCCCTGGTCCGCGCAGACCCTCTTCTTCGGGGCTGGGAGTGGCCGGGTCTTGCGCCCGACAGAATAGCCCTTTATGCTGACGACGTTTTGTTGTACCTTAGCGATCCGGCGCGATCTGGTCCCCGTGCACTCCATATCCTGGGCCTTTTTGGCCGTGCGTCTGGCCTCTATTTAAACCCGCACAAATCGGTCCTTGTGCCTCTGCACCCCTCCCGGGAATGCTTTGACTGGCAGGACAGGATTCCCCTCCGCCGGCTGTCTTTCAAATACCTGGGTATCTGGGTCTCCCTGCTCCCAGAGCTGAGCTGGGCCCTTAACGTGGCCCCCCTGGTCAAGAAGGCCAAGGCTGACCTGGCGCGCTGGCAACCGCTCCCGCTTAACCCGCTGGGGAGGGTGGCACTCTACAAAATGATGATTCTCCCCCGGTTCCTTTATGTACTACAAAACACCCCCGTGTCCTTTCCGAGGCCTTGGTTCCGCGAGATGGACGGGTTGGTGACTCGATTCCTCTGGGGCGGTGGGAGGCCGCGGCTGGCCTTGTCGACGTGTCGCCTACCCACCTTTGATAGAGGGCTCGGTATGACCAATCTCTACCTCTACTATTTGGCCACTCGCCTTCTCGTCATTCACGATTGGTTCGGAGGGGGATGGTCCGACCCGGCCTACAGGGTGGAACTAGCTGACTTGGGTTTCCCCTGCATTTTGGATCGCTTGTACGGAGCTCCCATCCCCGCTTCCTGCCCCGGAATCACTAGGGCGATCTTCTTGGCCTGGCGAGCGGCGCTTCGCCATACCCGGTGGACCGGACGGCTGACTCGCGTCACTCCCCTTTGGCACGGGACGTGGTTATGGGACGTTGCTGCCCTGGAGGGCTTTAGGTCATGGGACCTGCTCGGCATCTCCCAGCTGGGGGACGTCTGGCGGGGGGGGCGCATGTGCTCATACGCGGAGCTGCAGGAACGCTTCTCCCTTCACTCGTCACAATTTTATAAGTACCTCCAACTGCGCCATGCCATACGCACCTATACTCCTCTGGACGTTCGGTTGCCAGACCATAGTCCCCCGGAAGCTCAGGTCTTGCTGGGTAACCTAGGGAGGGGGGGTATTTCCCGTATACACCGTTCTCTTATTAACAATACCCCCACGGTTCAGGACGGCTTGAGGGAAAGATGGGAAGAGTGGGTGGGACCCTGGACGAGGTGGACTGGCGGGACGCCCTTATGGCCCCCCGGCTGGTGACGGCCTCCGCCAAGCTGCGGCTGATTCAAATATACTATCTCCACACTGCATACCTCACACCGGCGCATCTACGCCGTGCGGGCCTCTCTGTTGACGCATCTTGCCCCCGCTGTGGTTTTGATCCGGCCGACTTCATCCATATGGTGTGGTCCTGTCCGGACCTAGGGGATTACTGGAGGGGCATAGAGGCTGATCTCACAGAAGTGTTGGGCTGGGAGGTACCACACAATCCTAGACACGCCCTGCTGGGCATCACTGACGGTCTACATGGCACCCGTGCAGAGAAGCTGTTTCTTATGACAGCGTTCATGGTGGCAAAAAGAGATATTGCAGCGGCATGGAAACACCCACAGCCGCCTACCTTGGCCAAATGGAGTGCTGGTGTGGACTGGTGTGCGGGCCAGGAACGGACTCTCTACCAGGCGAGGGGCTGCCCCAAGAAATATCGTAGGGTATGGGGGAAATGGTTGGGCAATGTATTCTGACTGGGTGTTTGGGGGGGTAGGGGCGGGGGACGGGGCTTCGGGTGGGGACGAGGGGGGCGTGATCTCATTCTGTGAGATTGTACAGTGGTGGTTTGTCGGGCGCAAGTTTTCTTTTGCTGTGTTTTAAAATCTCCAATAAAACTTGTTTATCAAAAAAACATGCAAATGGTCTTTAACGACCTGTGAAAAACTCAGGCGTCCCGGGCTGTGCTGGAGATAAGACAGCGGAGCCCACACCAGCTCGAGCTGAGACACACTACGGGGGAGGAGGGGGGCTGAATCCCTTGTTGTCCGATGGGTCTGGGCAGAAGTGTGACCAGGAATGCGCGACCCCCTTTCCATCACTTCACGGCCCCCCTGGGGTTCGCGCCCCACACTTTGAAGACCCCTGCCTTAGGGTGACCCTCACTGCTGCGGCCAGGGTTGTTATGGGCACAAATTCAACCACATCTGTCCGGACCTGCTAGCTCTGAAATGGCTTCCCTATGGAGCTCGGATACAGCTGAAAATTGCATGCCTGACCCACAAAGCCATCTACCTCAAGACCCCGATGTACCTCACTCAGAAACTGGAGCTCTCATGTGGTTCAAGAGCCTCTAGAAGTGCCAGCACCCTATTACTCAAACCACAAACATTCAAGAAAAAAAAGACCTATAATCGATCATTTTCAGGTATGGCGCTGTAGGAGAGTAGGATCTGCACTTATGTTGCCCCCAATATTTTTCTGATGTTAACACTGGTTTCTGGCTATAGTCTGGTTGGGTCCCTGCTAATCAGGGCCCCAGTCTCTCTGTTCTCTCTAAACAACTTGGAGTGCATATTAGCTGCACTAGTGATTGGATACTGTGGTACCTTATGAGCCCCTAGTATATGGTACCTTAGGTACCAAGGGCATAGGTACTTCACAGGCCTACCAGGGGATGAAGCATGTATTATGCCACCCCTGGGAAGCAGACTAAATCTGACACCACAGGCCTGCTACTGCAGCCTGGGTGAAGTAGTGTTAGCAGTCCTCACTGAGGTATAGGTTCTCTATGTCTCACCTTACACACACATATAAACCTATCAGTCACCCCTAAGGCAGGCCCTGTCAATCCTGAGGGCAGGGTGCTTGGTTTACAATGTGAGGGGGTGCCTCTGCATGAGCAGGGCCCCTCTGCAGCTGGCAGAGTCTATTCTCTGTGGCTGTTTGTGGATGCGGTTAAACCATATACTCTTAAGTGCATTATAACCTAGCGGTAAATGCTAACTTTCGGATGGCTGCATCAAAACATGTAGTGTTTGGTGTCAAACACCTTGGAATCATACCCCCACACCAGTAACTGGTGTGGGAGTATGATCCCACCCTTCTAGAGGGATAGACATGTACCTACTGTGGAAACACGGTAGAAATCTGAAAGAGCCTGGCATCACAAAATGGATGCCACCAGCACAGACACTGGGCTTCCCTCCTGCCGCTGACTGAAACTCGCAGTGGAGGAGGCCCAACAATAGGCATCCTGTCACAGGGAGGTGTCACCACCTTCCAGACAGGATTTAGTGTATTGGGGCTGGGTGGGTGCACTCCTAGAGTGCTTTGAAGTCCTGCACTGGGGGAGGAGTAGGCTCCTCTGTGCATATGCCAGCTCAAACCGCTTCAGGGGCTACCTGCCCTTGCTCTGGCGCGAAACTTGACAAAGGGAAGTGGGTGTAACCACCCACTCCCCTGACCCTCCCAGAGGAGTTGTCATAGAGCTAGTCCCTCCCTTTCCTTTAGTATAAGATAGGGAAACCTTGCCATTGCAAACTAGATATCCCTGGACGACGCTCTACAAGAAGAATCCTGGACCTTCGATGTTCCACTACCTTTGGAAGACTGAAGAATCTCCCTTGGAGTCAAGGAGTGACTCCCCTGCTTGGCAGGCACCAAAACCTTGAATCAACGGTCGCAAACTTTCCCGCTCTCGCCAGAGTCCGAAGTCCCTGCAGCCGTGGAAGTAGATTTACTGACTTCTCAATGGCCATTGTGAGTCTCCAGCAAAGCTGAGGCGAGTGGACCCCACGAGTGACGAGGAACAGCAATACCTGGGTACCGTGCACTATTGTCGATTGCAACCCCTTCACGACATTCTACGAACTTGTGCATTGGACCACGTGTGGTCCAAGCCTCCAGCAGGATTTCCACCGAAGATCAGTGGCCTACCTCATCCCGAGTGACCGTGGGCTCCTGTAAAGTGAATCCTCACGAGGCGTCTTCGTGATCCCTTGCCCGTTGGCTTGTGGGTCCCCTGAAGACTTTCTCATCAAACCAAAGGGCTCCCCTGGTTGCTCCAGGCCTGCCCTGATTTACCTTCGCTGGGTGAGTCCCTCAAACCTTGCTGGTCTGCACTGCTGACTTTCTTCACATTCCATGAGACTTGCTGTTGCCAAGGCTTGTTGGCTCCAATCTGGTTGCCGACCCCTCAATAAGCTGCAGACTTCGTGGGAGACTCTAAATCCAACTCCTGGTCATCGTCAACGCCTCCTGGATCTCGTGACTGAAGAGTCAAGACACCCGTGAATCACCTGAAATCACCAGACTACCGTGGGCATCCATCTCCCTGGCCCCTGGTCACTGGCAAGTGGCTGTGAACAATGTCCCTTCTGCTTTCAGGTCTTCCTTCTTCAGAATCCAGCCTTGGATTCCACCGGACACTTCTCCAGTCTTCACAAGCATCAAATCTTCTTCGGCTTCCATTGAAAACGGCGCCGCGACCCGACACCAAAAGACACCTATGCACCCGGCTTCCCTGGGTGAGGCAACTCGTGCACTCCGGTGCTCCTGTGTGTGTTGGCCCTCGAAGTACTTACCTTGTAAGTGGCTTGCTCGTAGACTCTCCTGAAGTTCCCTAAAACTTTAAAAATCCAACCGCGACTTGCTCCATTGAAATCAATAGGGAACCCGCGGCTGTGTTCTCACACTGCACGCGTCTCTCATGGGTCCTTTACTTACCTGCCTTGGGCGGATTAGTGAGGCTACAGCGATTCTAAAGGCCCTAGGCCTTGTCCCCTTGCAAGTCGACATTCATATACCTCTTTTTTAGTATATGGTCTGGTACGCCCCTAGGGCCCCAGCCATATAAGTGCTTAATTTGTTGTCAAACGTTGATTTGTGCATATGTTCCTGACTTCTAATCTCTTAAAGAGATTAGTAGAGTGTGTCTAGAAATAAATACATATATATTTTATATATATACCTGTGTGGTGTCCTTTCACTTGGTAATTCAAGAGATTATAAGGTAAAACAAGCTGCTTTACATTCCTCAGAGACTTAGCCTGAAGACTGCTCTCCACAGCTACCACTAGGATAGCTTTCTTTAAAAGGTTGTCTTAAACTTTAGAGTCTAAAACATAAAAGTCGAATTGGACTGGTGCAAGGTGGCCACTAAAACTAGTGACCAGCATATGCCAGGCCAACTTCTCACAGGCGCCAAGGACCTGGAACTCTCTTCCCCCCCGAAGTCAGGGTGATCCCTTCCTCTGCCCTCTTCAAATCAGAAGTTAAAGAGCTCTTGATGAAGAAATAGCTGTCTCGGTCTTCCTTCTCCACTTGACTCCTGGGCCTTTTGACGCTGGTCTGTGCCCTAGATGCTAGGTTCTTGAGAATGTTGGACATTCTAAATATATGTACCTGTTGATATGCTGATTATTTGTGTTTCCATGTACTTTTCCTACGGCATAATCTGTAAAGCGCTCTGAAACACTCTGTGGTCATGTTGGCGCTATATAAAACTTTCAAAATAAATAAATAAATACCAGCACCCTTAAAACTCGTAAGTCACCCCTCTCACAGGCCTTATCAATCCTGAAGGCAGGGTGCACTGTTTTTGTGTAAGAGGGTGCTCCTGCATGAGCAGGGCCCCTCTGCAGCCTTCGGAACCAATTCTCCCAGGCTATACATGGTACCACCAGACATACAGGTTAAGTGGCATTATAACCAATCGGTAAATGCTAACTTTGTAACTGCTGTTTAGAAACATGTTGTGTTTGGTGTCAAACACCTTGGGATCATACCTCCATGCCAGTAACTGGCATGGGAGGTATGATCCCTCCCCTCAGAACCGAGGTTCGGGGTGTTTTAAGTCTACCGGTACCAACTCTCTTTAGCCTTACAGCTCAAAATGGATGCTGCCAGCCACAGACACCGGGCTGCCCTTCTGCTGCTGATCAAAACTCGCAGAGGAGGAAGCCCATCAAAAGGTATCCTGTCACAGGGAGGTGTTACCACCTCCCAGACAGGAGTTTGTGTATTGGGTCTGAGTGGGGGCACTGTTCGTGCCAGAGAGACTGCACGTAGGCCACACTTGGTGTTCTCGTGCGTAGTCCAGTTCAAACCAGTTCTGGGAGCACCCTGCTCCCGCTCTGGCGTGAAACTGGACAAAGGACATGGGTGCAGCCGCCCCTCTGTCCTGACCCTCCCAGTGGAGGGTCCCTAGAATCTGTCCCTCCCTCTCCCGTGTGTATAAAATGGGATACCTGGCTACAGGACTTTGGATATTACCTGGACAAGATTCTGAAACTAAAGATTCTGAGGAAACCAGTAAGCTGATCGTCTGGACATCGCTGGACCTTGCTGGACCTCCCGTGGGCTCGACTTCGTCTTCCCTCGCTGTCCTCGACTGCTCCAAGTCCGAAATCCACTCAGGCTCCGTTTAGGACCCCGTGGGACTTCAAAGACCTCCTCAGCATCTCCCTTGGAGTAAAGGAGTTACTCCCCTGCAGAAACAGGCACTGCAACGCAATTCTCCAGTCGCTGACCCTGAGCTCCTGTGGACTACGATGATGTCAGCAGCACCAGAGGAGGGTCACTGAACGTCTCAAGGTTGTGCCTGCCATCTCACAAAGTTTCAGGGCACCAACTGTCGAGGGTACCGCGTAACCCGCACCTCGGTGCACTGCGTGTAATTGCAGCAGCCAAGGCTTGTTTACAGGCAACAAACTTGTGCTTCGGGCTAAGTGTAGTACTGACGCCAGTGCATCTTTTCCTTGAAGGAGTCCCGCATCCTTGCATTCTGTGCCCTGCCAGCTAGTCTCCTGTGAATCTGCCTGTGGTCCCCTCACGACTCCTGTGCCTCCAGCCTGTGGGTCCACCTGAGGGTCAGTCTTGATTTCCGTGGGCTCCCCTGGTTGCTCCAGGCTTGCCGTGACTCTCCTTGCTTTGGTGAGTCTCCTGGGCCGAACCGACACCGATCTGCATCTTCCTGTTTGGCGCTGTCAAGGCTTGGTTGGTGCTCCAGCCGGACACCGACCCCTCACCACTCGACATCCGACGTGGGACAGCTCGCCTTCGGCTCCTGGTCATCCAAGATGTCTCTGGGTCCTCACAGCTGAAGAGACAAGATCACCGTCAACCATTCTGAAGCACCCGACATCGGTGGGCATTCGCCTTCTGAGCCCCTGGTCACTCCTGAAGTGACCTAGACTCTGTCCCCTCTGCTTTCAGGTACCACACATCACAAATCCAGGCTTGGGTTCTTCCGGACACTCTTCACCTTCACAGCAGCAGTTCTTCTTCACGGCGCTTCATGGAAAACGATGGTGGTTTCCGACACCATTTGACACCTATGCACCCGGCTCCTCTGGGTTAGGTAAAGTGGGTGCTTCTGTATCCACGAGTGGGTTGGCTCTAGAACCTTCCAAGGGAATTCCTCAAAGTCCTGCTAGAAGTGTCCTTTTTCTTTAAAATTGCAACCGCGACTTTCCCTATTGAATTGCACGTAGTCCGCGGCTGTGTAGTCACACTGCACCCGTTCTCCGTGGGGTCCCTAACTATTTACCGTGGGTGGCTCTTTGGGGTCCTAGCAATTCTACACCTCTCAGACTAGGTCTGAGTCAGAGTCGTGGTTCTTATTCCACTTTCTTAGTATATGGTTTGGTCTCCCCCTGGAGCCCACTGCGTATTGTGCCAGTTACGTTTGATTCTTTGCAACTGTATTATTTGAATTGTGTTCAACTGTGTTCTATCCTCGTGTCGAGGGTACTAGAGAGTGTTATTAATAAATACATATTTTTATAACGACTGTGTGGTTCCCTTTTCAGTCCACCAACACTATAAGATTGTCTCTGGTAAAACAAGCTGCTTTACATTCCTTCAAGACTTAGCCTGAAGGCTGCTCGCCACAGCTACCACTAGGATAGCTTTCAGTAAAGGTTGTCTTTAACCTATCATCAATAAGGGTTGTTTGGACTGGTGCAAGGTGCCCACTTTAATTAGTGGACAGCATATATGAGGACAACTTCTCACAATGCCCCACTCTCCCCACCTTCACTACCCCATACCTTGGTAACCTCAGACCTTACATCGGTCATCTACACTACTGCTCTTCGTTTACAAGGGAGATTAAATTCCTCTATTTATTGTTATTATGGACTCTTGTCTACTCCTCATGTAACCTTTGTTTTCGCTACTGGTCTAATTCTGTCTAGCGATTTACATATATATACCTTACTTATCTCCAAGGAGTATCATCAACATACCCTCATGTCTACTGTGCACGCCCTTTACGTATTGTCACTGTGTCTTTATCTACACCTAATACAGCTCACGTCATGGATTCTATGCCAATTCTATCAAGCCCTCTAATGCCTTCAGCTCAAGTCAGGATGTGACCTTACAGCTAGAGCGGTCGACCTCGAAGTTGGGGAACCGGGTTCGAGTCTCGGCAACAACGCTCAACATCCTGTGATTCTGGGCAAATTACTTAATCTCCCGGTGCCTAAAACAAATGAATGAGTCCATCCGTAATGAAACTGGTGCTCATGTAAAGCGCTCTGACACCTGATATCTTCGGGTCGAGATCGAGCTATATTAAAAAAAGTCTACAAAATAATTTTTACAAACTTGACGCAAACACTCCACGGAACCACGCCGTCGACGTGTCCCACTCCCGGGGAAGTCAGAGTCCGCCACGAGCCTTGCATCTCAACCCCACTGCACCAAGCGCTCTTCAGGCTGCCCGGGGTCCACGGGAAGTAGACCCACTAAAAGTGCGGCCTATTTAGTGCCACGAGAGGCACAGGAGGCAGCCTCCCAGTGTTTGGGATCCTCTGTAGTGAAGGTAGCTGCATACATTGCTATGTTAACATAAGCGCGTTCGCTTTTAGAAAGCCATCTTGCCACTTATGCTGCTTTTGCACGCGACACTGCAGATGCATGTTATTATTTGAGAACTGCTTGCTCGCCTTTGCTTCCCATGTGAACTGTCTGTTGTTCACCTCCCTAGACGTGCGCTGCGACCTTGGTCTGAACATTGTGTGCAAAACACTTTGAGGAGCCACACAAAGTATGTTTTTGAATCCAGGTTGATCGGCCCACTCTCTAGCCATAATATGCACACAGCTGCAAATACCTGAATGTCGAGAGCCTTTAATATTACAGTTTGCATGCGTTTGAAACACATTCTGAAGAAGAACATTTCCAGGCGCAGAGCAAAGCTGATCCTGTGATGTGATCCACATAAAGCTGATCGTTACGGTATGGGGTTCCCCATTCAAGCCTAGAGACATTCTACTAGTCTAATAATACTAGTTTACTAGCGAAAGGAAGGTGGCTGTATTCCACTGTCATTTATACTATGATTTCTCCTTTCATTTTCTATGGTATTGTAACAATGCTGATGGTTTTAATTATAATCATTTGTCTGCTTATGATAGCCAAAGTACTGCATCTTAGGACACGTAGTTTATAAAATAAACCTTGTAAACTTTACCGTGTCTCTGATTACTTTGTTGTGGATTGATATATGTATAATAGCGAACAGGTATTTCTGATTCCCACCATTTCTGAGAATACTCTAAGTCGCTTGTTCTGGGTTGTCTATACATTGGGACCTCCGAGATAATACGGATAATGAATGGGACACTGATGCTGGTCGGATAGGGGTTCTGGGTACTGAGGTGAGTTTTTGGTACACCACAATTCACTGAGGTCCTGGTTTCCTGCGCATAGTTCTGTGCATGAGCAGAATCCCTGCAACACCTCAGGGGTCCAGGTGTGGCGCGTCACTTCCGGGGAGAGGGGGGGCGGGGGATGAGGTACATATACCTCTCCGCGCCCTCTGGGCGCCCTCTTTGCCCACTACCCTGACGCCGTTTGGACGTGCCCCTTGGGAGCTGCCAGCAATTTTTGCACGGTGAGTGCATTTGTTCGGGTCCCCCCTCGCCCGGTTTCCCCAGCAGGATTGCACATAGGGCAGGGCGGCCCGGGCATAGCTGCGAGCCGCCTTAAGGGGGGGCGGGTCTGGTCAGTTCCCTCGGGTTGTACACAGGGTCTCCCCCGGGGCCCTTCCCCCCCCCCCAACTGCCCCCAGCTGATTCAGGGGGTCGGAATATGGCGGTGCCTGCTGTTGATCAGCGATCCTGCGCTCCCACTTAGGGGTAGTGTGTCAATTACCTCTCCCCACCCCGTGCGGGGGGGCAGTCGGGGCCTACTGGGCCCTGTCCGTGCGGTCTGGCCTACACAGCAGGCTACAGGGATGAGATAAGTCCGGTTGCGATTGTGAGAAGAAGGGGGTCACGCAACTCTGCCGGGCTTCCGCCTTGCTACCACCCCAGGACCGTTGCGGCATGTGGGGAGTTGCTTCTCTCCAGGGTCGCTGGTGGCGTCGGACGAGGCCGAGGTACACACCCTCCGCTGAATGCTGCCAAGGCGGGGAGCAGACACCGAACGGGTTTAGGGCCTGTCCTGTGTGGGGTATGTAGGTTCGGGGGGTGATTCGGGTCTGGAGGCGTGGGAACAGGCCCTGGGTTGCGGTCTCCCAGGCGCGTTGCGGCCTCCTCGCCTTAAGTGCCTGACTCCCCAGGCTGGTTCACGCACCCGCTGCTGTGGACATCCAAGTACTGTACTGGGCCCTAAGTACTCACGTTGCCCCTTCTGCGGGGGACTGATCGAAGCCTCGCCCCTCAACCTCAGAAGTTTTCGAGGGCTCCTGCTGTGGCCCTCCCCTCCTCCCACGCATGCGGGCACGAAGGGCATATTGTCGGCCCCGGGACGGAGGCAGGGGCCTTAAATGTTAAGGGAGCGAGTGCATCAGGGCGCTTGCCCACCTTCTCAGGCTGGGACGGGGGTCCGGAGCTGGCGGGTCAGGTTCAGACACAGGCCACAAGTGCCGGTTGGGAAGACGGCCGCGAGGTTAGACAAGCATGCACAGAACTTATTTGTTGGGAGTGGGCACGGCGTCGAGAGTAGCAATCCAGGGCAGTCGATGACTTGCATTATATGCTACGTAACGGGCCCCTTAGGAAGCAGGCGGTGTTGCAGTGATTCACATACTCTGACTTGCTTCTGAAGTTCATATTCCTTGGAGAGCATGTGCCCTAGTGGGCAGAGCTGCTGACTCAAGAGCTGGGCATCCCAGTTCGAGTCCCTGCAGCGCCACGCACAATCACGTACTGCTACTGTCCGATACCCAATCCCGGGGGCTGCCTGAGTGCTGGTAATCTGGGGGCAGACTGCGCTCCCCGGCCTGCGAAGGCTCCAGTTTAAGCCAAGGCCATTTGTGTGGAACGGTGGGCTGCGGCGGTGCTGGGAATGTTGGGAGCTATGGGAGGCAGGATGGGCCTGGGCGCAGCACCACAGTGATGTTATTAGACTTCGAGGGCATTGACTCGCCCAACCCCTGCCGTCCGGTGTGCATTACTGGCCATCTTTGCAAAGGCACACGGCGGGGACATTGCCTACGGTACCTCCGCCCTGGACAGTCAAGTTTCTTTTGTGGCAGGATGCTGGTGCTGCAGCTCAGCATACTGCGCGCCCCTCTAGGAAGTGCATCCAGCTAGGCCTGGAGCCTTGAGCGTGGCGCTTCTGGGGGCAGCGTGGGTGCAACATTAGTAAGGAGGCAAGGGGATGGCCATCATCAGTTCTGGTTCAATTAACAGGCGCGGGGGGTCTGTGCTAATGCTTGCTGGTTTTCCCTTCCACACTTATTGGTGACTGGATAGACGATGACGCCCAGACACCAAGCCTGCGCTAGGCCAAAGATCAGGTACATGGTTAAGGGGCAGGGAAGACATGGCTCGGCAGTTCAGGCTGGACTGTTCCCATGAGGCACAGGGTCAACACTGATTTGCATATGGCCATGTCTGAACTGGGGTGGCGTGGTGAGCAAAATAACGATGGATTAAACCCAGATCTGTGACTGGGGGTGAATGTTTTGCCAATGTGCAACATTCCGTCCATCATCTTGTGTGTTTTACATGGTTAAGGGGCACACAGTGCACTCCGGACAGGGAAGCCGGGTCCCAGGAGACAGGAATGCCTGGAATGAGTTCAACGTGTTTTTCAATACAGGACACACAGGAGCAAGATTTGCGCACTACACAAGGAGGGCATTACAGGGAACTGGAGCAGGTATGGACAGGGCGCACATTAGGGGGAGGCGTGCAGGCATACCAAAAGATTATGTGGGTTTTTAAATGGTACACAGGGTGCAGGCCACCTGGGGGAGGGGACTCGGGTCCGCCGAGGGGCAAACTAGTGGAATCGCGATAGTGAGGGGAAAGCTGTCGCATTCGGGACCGTGTTAGATGACCTAACAATGGGTCGGGCGCAGGTTTAGGCGTGTGGACTACGGATATTGAATTCATGCACATTGACATGCTAACGGGCACCGGCACTTAGGACAGCTGCTCATTTAAAATGAGCAGAAAATGTGTTGTTTATAATCCAACACAACTAATCCCTGCCAGCCTAACAATTCTTAAAGCTTGGGGGGCTCGACCTGTCTTAATTGTCACACAGGCATACAGACCTGGTGTCGGTTGACTTAGGGGACAACGCAGTAGAAGTAGGGTTTGTATTTAGTGCATTGAGTGGATCTCCGCGGCTCTGCCATCAAGACCCTTGGGCCACCGGGAGTGATTCTTGCTGCCCCCTCTCGGTATTGGACACTGCTGCTACGTCTGGCAGATGAAAACGGGTCGGCTAGGGCGGGGCCCGGCGAGTATGGGGTCATCTTTCTCACCTTTGGGTAGACTTGGTGGTTAGGACATGTCTATTATGGGTAAGACCTTTATTCATTGAGTGGGGTGCAATACTGTTGATCAGTGCTATGCTATCCGTCGGGGACAGGGTGTTTGAACACTCCCATGTTATGTTTGGCATAGCAGATGCCAACCCTGTGGGCAAGCTTACCTCACCATGCGGCAAGGAGAGGAAAGACTTGGTAAGATAGGAGCTGGTCTTGGTGCAAGGTTTAGGGGGCTGTACCTTGTTTAAGCTAGGAATAAGCTGGCAGGTGAGTTCGCTCCAAAGGCATTTGGAGAGTGCATTGATCTTCGGTGTCACTATTAAGTTTCTTGCGCGGGATCTGCCTGCGATTTCTGGGAGTTGATCCGTGCTACAGGGGCGCAGGGCACTGACAGGCTTGGCGCGCCACAAATGATTATTCCCCAGGGGTACTGGACTATGCCACAACATGGTTTCAATACAGAGGTATCAACAACTGGGGGAGGGGCAAACCTAGAGGCCAGGTAACGGGAAGGTCCCTCAGCACACCAGGGGTCCCACAGGACACTTCATTCTGTTATAAGACTGATTGCCCATAGCTGGTCCTGCCAGGGGGTCTAAGAGTGTTGGCCCTTATAGGGGGACAGGGCCTCAAGGTGTGAGGTACACTAGGGGGAGGACTCTTGCTGACAAGGTGCAGGGCAGCTACCCCTTTTCCTCTCCGGCACTCCAGCAATTCTTCTAAGGTGGGTGCTTGGTAATCCCACCAGGATGGGTGCACCGGTCATAGTCCGGAGTTAGACTGGGATGGGATTCTGTTCAGACTGTCCGCCTGTTCTCACCGCCCACTGACTGAGCCCTGGTATACATTATGACAGGCACGAGGCCAGGGTACAAGTGGCTTCAGTTACTATCATCCCGTCCCACATAGCCAGCCCAGCTTGGCCGGTTAGGAAGCAGACATCTAATATGATGGGGCTGTACCATGTGGGAACATATTGCAACGGTCTCCCGTCTGTATGCCACCCAGGGGAGTGGCCGGAGGATAGGCTCAGTGAGTTATGTACATGGTGAAAATTCAAGGAACAGCGCTTTACATGTCTTGCATCTGACAGGGGAAAGTGTTTGGGTGCAGTGTGAGAGGATACTGCCCTTCGGGGGTTGTCTGCTACCACAAATGGATCTTGCATGGGGCAGGCCAGGAGGTAAGCCAGGGGGCATGATAGATCTTCAGTAGAGCGAGGTAGGTGACGGGCAGTATTTGGTACCAACAAGTAATTGGAAAGACAACAGACCACACTCAAGGCGGCAACTAAGTTATTGACGGTCAAATAATTGGTCCCCTATAAACTTACAGGAAGTAAGGTCAAGGTCCTATCTAGGGGCGCAGGCGCAGTAGGGGCTTGCGGCGCATAGAATTAGACTCGGACAGCAGTGGGTACCACAGGACGCTTCCGCTTCCTCCTGGTTATAGACTGCCTGCCCCATTGCTGGCCCAGCCAGATGGGTAGGAGTGGTTACCCGTAGAGGACGGTAGGGTTCATTTGTTGGAGGACTCTGGTTGAGAAAGTGTATTAGAGCTCCTACATATCCTCTCCTGCTGCCAGCAACATCCAAATCCGGGGGCTGGGTATTCCACTCCAGGGTGGCTACACCGGGACGGCTACACAACTCCATAAAAGTCTGCAGTCAGACGAGGGGGGGGGGGGGATTTGTCGCTAACTGTCCTCCCGTTCTCATCATCCTCATGTCTGCTTCCGAGTTACAATAGGAGACATTTGGCACTGGGTCACTCACGGCAGGGTGGGGACAATAGCAGGGTGACTCAACATCTTTGATCGCTTGCAGACGGTTGGACGTGCGGGAAATAGGAAAAGAAAGGGCAGGCACGTTATGCATATGACTTTCCACAGGGCTCCACTAGCCAAGAACGCTTGCCCTGTGTACTCACTTGTCTCTCGTGGGGGAGAGGGATCTGTTGCAAGTGATGAAGTCCTCCAGGTGTAAGTTAGGCAACAAGTGGGGGCATGTGCGTTAGGCATTTGCTTGCCTAGGCAACAGGGTGTTTTGAAGAAGATGGGGCTTCACCTGCTAAAAGTGGCCTTGGACTTGTTTGCTGGGCCGGGGAGAGGCCTGTGTATCAGCTGAATGAAGGTGTGCAGTGCTCAATTAATGGTGTTAAGCAACCCAGCATTGTTTTATTTTGCCAGGGTCAAGGGGTGGGCATATGGCCTTTTATGCGTCTTCAGGGTGGCGCGAGGGGCGGAATGCAGGCATCTGAGACAGGTGTTGTTTCCACCACTGAGTTAATTCGGTTTGGGGGCCTAGGCTGGCGCTTGAACAGCTTGCTGAAGATAGCTGCGGCACAGACCCGGGGGGGGGGGGGGTGTCTCCCCTCCTACAGTGGGACATACAGTTAAGAGGCAATGAGTTGTCTTCCCTGGGTAGGAAGGCACTGATGTAAGAAATTAAGTCCTCCATGCGTAAGATGGCAACTATTGAGGGACATGCGAGTTATAGGGGTCAAGGATAACCACTTGCTTAGTGAAGCAAGGAGCCCGGTCAAGGGAGGCCTGGAAGCCTCGCGCAAAAGAGTTAACCGCGCCAAGCGTAAATTCACTGAACAGAGTAGACATTATTTGGCTAGGATACCCGGGCGTGCCCTGGACCTGCTTGCTGAAATAGCTACAGAAGAGTCTTGGGGGGGATTCCTCCTCCTAATGTGCTGGTCATACACCTGGGAGGGAATAATCTGGCATCTCTGGGGAGAAGGGCACTGCTTCAAGCACTGACGGGCACCATGTGTACGGAGCAACCAGCTGGGGACCTGTGAGATATGGTGGTCTGGGATAACGCCCCGGCGAGTGTGGCAGGGCGCACAATGAAGGGAAGCCATGGAGGCCTGTCGCAGGAAGGTTGACAGCGCTATGAGGAAATTCACTGAGCAAAGGGGGTTTGGCTTCATCCGTCATGGGTTACTGCACACTAAGGCCACAGGGTGTTTTGATAAAGATGGGGTACACCTGTCCAGAGTGGGTATGGACCTGTTCTTACTTGATCTGGGGGAGGCCTTAGAGACAGCAGGGTGTAAGTAATGAAGGCAATCTTGGTGGGGGCTCTGGGGTGAAGGTGGCCACACCCAGAGCTGTGGCGGAGTTACAGGGCGATCCAGAGGCTGTAAGGTACAGAGGGGTACCCTCTGCAGGAGCACAACAAGGGTGCATAGGCCAAATATCCCCAGGGAGGTCCTCGCGTTGGACCCTGGAGGAGCGACGGCGCCCCGTTAGTCCTACGGGCGGTTGTGGACCTGAGCAACCGGGGGTTGCCTGGCAGGTTCCGCCCCCTTATGGGGCGTGAGCAAAGGGGTGGGCAGTTGGCCCACCGGTGGGAGGGGTCTCCACTCCCCAAAAATATGGCAAACACTGTTGGGCAGGGCCATGGTGTCATTTGCCTCATCAGGTGGCAGGCGGCGAGGGGCTGCCTGCCTTGGGATCGCCTGTAAGATAACCCACCAATGTTGGCATATTTGTAATGCTAATAAACCTGCAGCAATTTTCTCCACAAAGAAGGTGTCTTGTCTGGTTATTGCTCTAGGAGAATGCTGTATGGGGGAGGGTGAGTGTTTGCCGATTTTGGCACTAAGTGCCGCAGCCTGCAACCTCTGAGCGCTACAAAACCCCACCTTCTAGCACTATATTGAGCCTGTATCCACACACACACTAAGAAAGGCGACAGAAGGGGATGAAGGGGCTGGGAGGGGGCCCTTCCCACGGGGCCCGCGGATGGAGAGCCAGCCCCACAGGTGGGGTGACCAGGCGTCCCGGATTTGCCCGGACAGTCCCGGCTTTTAACCAACTGTCCTGGCAGATTTTTGCAGTTTTGGCTCATGTTCCGCTTTTTAGAGGGGGTCGCCTGAAACCAGTGAGAAGTGAGATTGGGTGTTCTAAAGTTGTGCTGGTTAGCAGCTGTTAAAAGGAAGCAAGTTAATGAACAGGTATGGTGCTGGTTTTAGAAATTACATTTTATTTATTTTCTTAGCGCTTCTTCTGGGTTCCACTGTTGATAAGAGTTGTCATTCTGCGCAGCATTGTTGATGTAAAATTGTAGTCCTATTTTTGCAAAAGGTCCCGGTTTTCGCTTCTCAAGATCTGGTCACCCCACCCACAGGCCTTCCCTGGTGGGGGAGCACCAGTCCTCGAGCTGGCACAGTCCAGGTGCTGATGCATCGCTGCCCATGGGGGGGGCATGGAATCTCCTTTTATACCTCCCGCCCCAGCACCTCCTGCATCCCCAGCCCTCCAACTCCCCCCTCCTTCCCTCTGTAGAAGAGGGGGGCCGGTCCAGACACATCCCCTCCCTTGGGGGATGGGCGACGAACGAAGGGGCATAACAGACAGGGTGTTTTGGGACTGCCCCCCATCTGACCACTCCCCCTGGATGACGCCCTTCTGACGTCACTGGCAATGGCAGGGCGACCACATAAGTCCTGAATGCCAGACTCCGGCAGGCGAGTTATTTTCATTCGGAGGTGCTGTGTGAGGTGAGCGCGCCGTGTGATCTGCTGCAGGTGAGTTGTGGGCCTGTGTGAGGTGAGCACGCCGTGTGATCTGCTGCAGGTGAGTTGTGGTGTTGTGTGAGGTGAGCGCGCCGTGTGATCTGTTGCAGGGGAGTTGTGGTGCTGTGTGAGGTGAGCGCGCCGTGTGATCTGCTGCAGGTGAGTTGTGGTGTTGTGTGAGGTGAGCGCGCCGTGTGATCTGTTGCAGGGGAGTTGTGGTGCTGTGTGAGGTGAGCGCGCCGTGTGATCTGATGCAGGTGGGTTGTGGTGCTGTGTGAGGTGAGCGCGCCGTGTGATCTGCTGCAGGTGAGTTGTGGTGTTGTGTGAGGTGAGCGCGCCGTGTGATCTGTTGCAGGGGAGTTGTGGTGCTGTGTGAGGTGAGCGCGCCGTGTGATCTGATGCAGGTGAGTTGTGGTGCTGTGTGAGGTGAGCGCGCCGTGTGATCTGATGCAGGTGAGTTGTGGTGTTGTGTGAGGTGAGCGCGCCGTGTGATCTGCTGCAGGGGAGTTGTGGTGCTGTGTGAGGTGAGCGCGCCTTGTGATCTGATGCAGGTGAGTTGTGGTGCTGTGTGAGGTGAGCGCGCCGTGTGATCTGATGCAGGTGAGTTGTGGGGTGGCAGACACACCCCCTCGGATTACTTTCACCCTGTGCTGCACTGGTTGTGCTTCATGCAGTTTTCCGCCGTTTGTTCCAAGCCGAAGTGTAATGTTTTCATTTATGGATGCGGGCACTGGGTACACAACAACTGACCCCTTGAGATTGCCCCCCTCTCACAGGCGCGCCAGGATCATTCCTCGCACTCTCTCTTGCATTCAATCTGACCGTGTGACCCCTTGTGCCAGTCCGCTTTCCTTCCAGTGAGCGGCATCACGCCCTATTCAACCCCCCCTCTTCATTGGTCTGGCATGTGAGCACGCCCCCCTCTTCATTGGTCTGGCATGAGAGCACCCCCCCTTCATTGGTCTGGCATGAGAGCACGCCCCCCCCTCTTCATTGGTCTGGCATGAGGGCACAAGTGACGTATGCATCCATGGACACTGAGTGTATAAAGTATACCAGCTGTGCCCGCGAGCATGGCAGTGCCACCCCTTCTATCACCCTTTCACCTCCATCATGCAGTACTTTCATTTCAATGTATGAGGGACTCTTTCACACTTAAAAAGTGCCCCCACTAACACAAAAGGAGTTTGAGGGGTGCGCTCACAGGCGCTTTACAAGCCAGGGTCTATGCAGATTTCGGGGCCTTCGAGTCTAAATGCTGTGCTGAGGAGGGGGCGGTTTTAGTTGGTTGTTAATCTCTAGGGGCACTTGTTCCGAGTCTTGCATGCTCGCACACACACATTATTTGCTGCTCTTGTGTCTTTGGCACAATTGTGCTCCATTGGTTAATGTTGTGTCTTATTTCCACGCTCACTTGCCTCCACTCCCTTCCACCTCTGGGGCTCTCCTTGGCACTTTGTCCATCACCTTTGTTCCTGCGTGTGGGGCATTGGTTCAATCCTTGTGCCTCTCACTTAGTGACAGGTCTCTAGAGTGACCCCCAACATTTGGCTGTATATCTGTGGCTGCCCCCTCCCTGCATTGCAATCCTTCCTGGCACTGCCAGTGTCACACAATTTGTCTCTTTTGTTTCAGTCTCATTCTCAGGGCTCAATTCTTAACCCTTTGACTTCTGTGGCCCCCGCTGAATCACTGCTGAAAACCGGGGACCCCAACCGAAGCTATTTCTTTGCTTTGAACCTCAAAACTATGCGCAAAATACAGAGAGAAATATACAAAAAACAATGCAAAATTATGAAATGTTTGACTTAATAAACACACCAAAAATATATTAAAAATCACATTTTAATGGGAAGGTTGGAACTTTTCAAAATATGTTTTTATTTCTAAAAGGCAAAGCTATATGTTAGACTAGCATACCACTTTGTTTCCTTACTCATGCTCTTTCTCAGTGCCCTCAGCTCAGGAGAGTACCATGGGGCCGAGCCCGCTCTCTTATCCCTGATGAGCATCTTTTTCTTTGGGAGAATGGCGTCTAGGGAGCTACTCAACCAGCTCTCCAGGCTGGCATCCGCATCCACCGGGTCAGACCCCCCTTGGGGGCATGTTGACTCCAAGTGGGCCGCCCATTTATCCATAGGGAGCCTCGACCAAGCTCTATCCGTCCTAAATGTCCTGGGTGTGGGGAGATCCCAAACCGCAGGAGCCCAGCTGACTAAGACCAAAAAATGGTCTGTCCACGGTAGGGCAAGGGGAGGTAGGGCGGTTAGTTGCTCCATATTTGAGATAATTGGGTCAAGCAGATGACCCTTTTCATGGGTCGCACCTAAATTAATTCGTCTCATCTGCATAGCGCCCAGGTCACACTGCAGGTCAGTAGCCGGCAGGTCCATTGAATCCTCAAAATGGAGGTTCAGGTCTCCTAAAACGACAAAATTCGTAGTAGAGGAAGCTAGGTAGGTAACAGATTCCATTAGTGAATCAATGAAACCGGCCACTGCCCCAGGGGGGCGATAGACAAGGAGACCTGAAATGGCGACCGTGGGGGACAGCCGGAGGGAGAATTGACAGCTTTCACAGTCCTTGACCCCGGCCTCCTGCGCTTTACAACTGAGCGTATCCCTGTACAGAATAGCCATACCCCCTCCCCGCCCTATGGGTCTGTCGAGATGGAAAATCACAAATCCCGGCGGGAGGGCTCGGACCATATCTGGGCCGGATGTGGACGTGATCCATGTCTCCGTTAAAAATAAGACATCAAGATCATAGTCCAGGATTAATGAGTTAATTTCTGTGGAGTGACAGGGAAGTGACCTACAGTTCAACAGACCAAATTCTAACTTTTTTCTAGCCTTATGGGCCCCAGGCCCTGGGCTACACACCTTACAACTTACAAAAGGTTCACAATGAACCCACATGTATCCGATTTAGGGGGTCGCAATGACAGGAGATCAATCGTGGCATACCTGATGAAACTACCCTGCAAAGATGGAACAACGGGCATAATGGCAGGCCCTAGGCCCGTCTGGGTCCGGACGGGCACAGACGGGCTTTCCTCTGGCGCCCCGCTGCGCGCATTCGTTGCGCGCCTGCATTCTAGGAAGAGTAAATAGGAAGTGGCAGGGGATACGAGCCAAGGACTAGACCGCAAAGCACCCAATCGTGGTGTCCGCGTGTCTAGCCCTCACAAGATGGCGGGCGGAAGTATTCCGGCGAGAATAGCCCAGCTAGCCTGTAAATTTGAGGGTTAGCAGGTAAGCAATCAAAGTATAATCACGAGTGGTGGGTTAATAAATTAGCACTCTAATCACCCAGATTAATTAAAATGTACACGAGCATACAAAACAATTTTAAAACTATCTAAAAAGCGGAGCTAGCCTCCAGCAGCCTAGGTAAAGTGCAGTGTGTCAATAGCAGCAGCAGTGTGTCAGTAAATAGATCTATTTATCTGTAAAAATCTGTAAAAACAGAAAACAGGGAGGCTTACTCATGCTGCATGTTGTCCTTTTGTTGACGCATACCAGTGCTTCACTTGAGACCACCCATACCAGCAGGATTCTGCTTGCTGTCCTTGTGCTGCTCCCACTAATCAGGCTAAGGAGACAACTTACATTTTAGCCTCTCATTTCATGTTCCCTCACATTTGCACAGAGTTGTATGTTTTTCAATTTTACAATGTTTCTAATATTATTTCATTTCTCACCTGTCAAGGCTCCCATAAATTGTTGTTTAAGGCCCCAGATTAAGACCCATAGCTCCACGCCTTTGTGTTAAAGGAATAGACTGTGCGTCTGTATTTAGATCACATCACATGTGTTGATTTGCTGTCTTGTTTTTCAGCCTGCATCGCCAGCACTGTGTCTTTCTTTGCGGATCCGTGTCCTATTGTTGCAGTCTATTCCATATCTATGGTGCTGATGCACAGAGTGTCTCTTAATGTTGCTAGTTTAGCTGTGCCACTGCCCTTGTAGTTGTATGTCTATGTTGCACCGACCCATTTCTGTGCCTCTGTTGCCGTTGGTGTTGTCCGTGTCCCTGACCCCCTGGTGCAGGCTTTGGCATTCTAAACATGTTCTCGAAAGTCGACCATGGTAGGCTTCCCACCTCTCAATGCAGTTATTATGCTTTGAGTCATTTCAATTTGAATTTGGAAGCTGTTTATTCCAACATTTTTCATTTTCAGACTATCACATGAATATAGAGTGACCCCTTCACTCTAGATTATTATGGACTCTGTCTCCAGTCCTGAACTTCTCATCTATAAATTATTCATTTTAGGTATGTTAGTCTAATTAGCACAATGGATGCAAAGTAAGACGACAACACCCAGATTCAATTAGGCAGTCACGCAAAATCCAGGACTGGAAAGTGTCCCTAGTGACATAGCGGCGGATGGACGTTCTACAGGGATAATCTGGTGCGGCGCCCCTGGCTCGGAGTGCGGCGCCCCTGGCTCGGAGTGCGACACCCCTGGCTGGCATAGAATGCAGCGTCCCCTGGTTCGGAGTGCGGCGCCCCTGGCTGGCATAGAATGCAGCGTCTCCTGGCTGGCATAGAATGCAGCGGCCCCTGGCTCAGAGTGCGGCGCCCCTGGCTCAGAGTGCGGCGCCCCTGGCTCAGAGTGCGGCGCCCCTGGCTCAGAGTGCGGCGCCCCTACCAGATTGCAACGCGGGCATTGGGCCGAGTCTGTCTTGAAGTATTGATTAATCTTAGCAGGGGTTAAATACGCTCTGTGTAATATAAAAAAATTGACCAACTGGAATCTAACATTCCTGGTACCCTTCCACACCCTCCTAATCAACTGAGCCCATGTTTTCTCAGGTATCTCCGTACCTAGGTCTACTTCCCACTTTCTCTGTAGTTCTCGCAGCGGTTCCATTCCCTCGTTCACCATGCGCCAATAGAGACACGTAATGGCCTTAAAGGTCCCCGCCGCCATCACTACATACTGGCATGCCATGGTCGTTTGCGGTTCCATCAAACCTTCCCTCCAGTAACGTTGGATTGCCGCCACCAGGGCAGTGTGCAGCAAATAGTCTCCCTGAGGGAGGCCATATCTGTCCTGAAGTGCCTGATATGGTAACAGGGCCCCATCTTCGTATACATCTCCCAATACTTGTACACCCATCCTCTCCCACTCGGCCAACGCGTTCCAGTCCCCTCCATGCAAGAGGGCGGTACACATGCCCAAAGGTATCTCCGGAGCGTAAGGGCGGGCAATGCCAGCCCTGCGCTGGCTCCGATTCCAACACAGTCTCAGAGTCCGCTCCTCAATAGATAGGGGCAGATCTATATTGGAGATGCGCCACTTTTACGCCGCCGTTGCGTCACTTTTGTGACACAGCGGCGGTGTAAACCCTGCGCCATATTTACATCGTGACGCATCTATGGAGATGCGTCACGATGTAAAGCCCTGCGCCATGTAAAACCTGCGTCAGGTTTCACGTGGGCGTGTCGACAGAGGGGGGGGGGCGTTCCGTCGCAGGAACGCCCCTGAAAAGTGACTCAGTCAAATCTATAAGATTTGACTGAGTCAATTTCCCAACGCTGATGCGCCAAAACCCTGCGCCTGCTTGAAGCAGGCGTACGACTTGACGCACCATGTTAGGGATAGGGTAGGTTGGAAAAGTGCTGGAGTTGCGTCGCGCTTGCGACGCAACTTAAGCACTGCGCCAACCTTACGCCATCGGATGCGTCACGCATCTGTTTATTCCTGCGCCATGATGCGCCGCATTGTAAATGCGGCGTATCATGTGTGGCGCAAGGGTAAACTTGCGTGACGCATCTTTCCTGGCGCATCCTTGCTGATTTGCAGGGATGCACCAGGAAACATAAATCTGCCCCATAGTGTCCCGAGGTGCAGCCGCTGCTGAAGTACCACAAAGAACAATACATGGCGTGGTATCCATTGACCCTCAGGACCATCTGGACTCCTGAGCCACCGCCTGAGTAAGCCATTGCAGTTGGTCTGCCAAATAGTATAATTCGAAATCGGCACAGCCAAGCCCCCATCAGCTCTCGGATGCATCAATGTAGCCAATGCTACCCGCCGTCGACCAGAGCCCCACAAAAAATCCACTGATCATCATCCGGAGCGGTCTGAAAATTGATCCCGGGACCCAAATCAGCAACGTCCGAAAATAGTACAGCAATCGAGGGAGCGCCACCATCTTCAGTAGTGCCACCCGCCCAGCTAGCGAAAGTGGCAGATTACCCCAAAACGCTAGACTGCCCGAAGTCCCCGCACAGCTCTGCCTATATTACCCTCCAACAAATCATCAGATGTATGATAAATATTAGTTCCAAGATAAGGCAGACATCGAGGCTCCCACCTAATACCTGCCACCTGAGACGGACCCACCTCCGATGGATTCACCGCAAACGAACAAGTCTTCGTCCAGCTCACCCCGAGACCCTACCAAATGCGCAGAGCAATGTTGTTGCTCCGTCCAATGCATCTGCCGTATTGGCCAAAAACATAAGTAAATCGTCCGCATATAATGATATATTTTGCATATCCCCTCGCAAATCTCAACCAAGGTAGTGTTGTCCCAATCTGGCATGTGCCGCCAAGGGCTCAATGGCCAATGCGAACAGTAACGGAGAAAGTGGGCATCCCTGTCACGTTCCCCGTCCCACTAAGCAGGAGGAAGAGACCATCATCCCCGTCTGTACCCGAGCCGTTGCCGATCTATAAAGAATCTCTGTCCACCCCACGTATGCCTCCCCAAAACCAAAGGCGCGCATAACTTGGAACAGGTAGGGCCATTCCAGGCTGTCAAATGCCTTTACAATATCTATCGAAAGGACTGCCGCGGCAGGGGTCATGCCGTGACCTTCCCCCACTATGCGGAGTAAACGTCTCACATTAGTGGATGTATTTCGTGTAGGGATGAATCCGGCCTGATCACAGTGGACCAGCTGCACCATGTGCGGGAGAAGCCGAGTTGTGAGGATCCTGCTCAATATTTTATAATCAATAGTCAACATGGATAATGGTCTGTAGGCCGACCTACCCGTTGGGTCCTTCCCTGACTTCAATAGAGGGATAATAACTGCCTCTCTAGTGGAGGCTGGCAGCCTACCCATCTTCTGTGCTTCCCTAAAAACAGCCAACTGCTTAGGGGGCCAATAAATCAATATATTGCGAATAAAACTCGATAGGCAGCCCATCCGTACCCGGCGTTTTATTACGCGCCATGTGTTTAACCGCCGATCTTATTTCCCCCAAGGAGATCTCCTGTCCTAACACATCTGCCTGCTCCTCTTCTATTCGTGGCAACTCTATATCTTCTAAGAAATCCGTATAGTACTCCATGAACAACCCGTTTATCCCTTGCTGGGTATATACAGATGTTCCCGTCGCTGTGGCCAACTCCAATATGGGTGTGCCCCTAGGGGCCGGGTTGGCCAACCATGCCAGCAGCGTACTCGCTTTATCCCATTCCGCATGTGCCCTCGCCAGGTATGATCTATGATCAAAGCCGCGCGACCACTCTATTTGCGCTGCCAGTGCCTCTCTAGCGTCGGAGGCTTCGCCTTGCACTCCAGGGTTCTCAGGGCAGGCCCTCTCTGCCCTTCACAAATGTTTCTCCACCATCTCTAGATCCTGTAATAATGTCTTCCGCACTCCCACCATTTTAGTAATGCACAATCCCCGCGCCACTACATTAAAAGCCTCCCACTCCATTGCCAACGTCGACGCAGTACCCTCATTCTCGAGGAAGTAGTGAGTGATGCCCATCTCAACCTCGGCATGGAAGACCAGATCTTCCAGTGCCTCTGGCCTCAGCCGCCAGATCGGGATCACAGGTCTCTCCTGGACCCAGTGTATTTTCAGCAATAACGGGTTATGATCTGAATGTGTTCTCGCAAGATATTCACTGTGTCCCTCTTTTACATGAATGTCTGGGGTGCACAATATCGCGTCAAGCCGTACATGCAGGTCATGTAATGCCGAGAAGATAGAATAGTCGCCGTCCCCTGGGTACTGCGCACGCCACGTGTCTACCAGTCCCCATCTATCCTGCCAATCCCGTCTGACTTTAGAAAGTCTATGTATGGGTGCTTCTGGCAAAGGGGGATGGGACCTGTTCATATTGGTGTCTGCTATAGAGTTAAAGTCACCACCCATCATTACCGAACCGATCAAATAGGGCGCCAACCTCACAGACAAGTGAGCAAAGAATGCCGCTTGGTCCACATTGGGGGCATATACACTGCACAACATCACTTCCACCCCATTCAGACGTCCAACCACCACCACAAACCTCCCATCTGGATCCACTAACTGCTGTGTCATCTACTAATCCATATTAGCGTCCCTCTAGCAAAAGCTGAGTTTGTTGTATAATAAAGTTGCCCGCTCCACCTACGCTGCAACGCCAACCCTTCTGTGCAGTTAATGTGGGTTTCCTGGAGGAAAGCTATTTGTGCTCCCCTATGCACCAAAAAAGCATGTACCTTATGGCGCCTCATCGTATGTATCTCCCGTACATTCCATGTAATGCATTTCAAGTCCGATACCGTCCCCATGTTGTGTTCCAAGCTGCATAAATGTCTGTTAGCTCCTTGTAGACACACCGGTGGCCCTTACATCCCTGAACAAACTCCCACCTCAAAAAACCCCAACCTCCTCCCCTCCCCCCCCCAGAACAGGTCCTAAGACTCTAGCACCCAGCCAAACTAACAAATTAATGGCCCCTCTGGTAGCTGCCAGGGAACCACCCGGCTAACAAAAACGTGAGAGGCGACCAAGAGCTGAGAGGGTCTTGTCCACAATACGTCCAGTATCCAGTGCCGTACCCCATTAGAAAAGAACCCCTAGCCTCTCAAGAGGTGGTCCGGTTTGAGGGAGCCACACTTTCCAAAAGCCCTCTAGTCCTTGTCATCACTACTGACCTCCACACCCATGGGTCAAGAGAGGACCAACCATGTACTGTTCCTCCCAAGAGATCTCTCTGTAAAGTCTTACAACTTTACGCATCGACTAGCCCATCCGCTGTCCCATGTGGCAATTGAACACTTCCCGTGTCCGTGTCATCTGAGTCAGACCCCGCCAAGACCTTTTCTGATTCCGTCGCCATCATCGATGCTGCTCCTCCGTCCTGCGATATTTCAGTGACCGCCTGCAACATCACCGATCTTTCCCTCTCTGTTTGAGTCACTGTGGGCCTCTGCGCACCCTGATGGCATCGGCCATCATGCCGCGACCTGCGTGAACGCGGTGCCTCTGCCAGCGACTCTGTGCCGCACCCTGCAGCGCCCGATCCTGCTCTATAAGACTCCAACCATGTCCAAGCTTCCTCAGGATTATCATGCAAAAATGCTTTACCGTCCATGGTCACCCTTAGGCATGCAGGGAACATCAGAGAGTACTGAATGCCTTCATCACGGAGTGCTTTCTTGACCTCCATAAACGAAGCCCGTCGGCGTTGCACGTCGTACGTATAATCCGGGAGCAGTGTCACGTTATTATCTACCCTGTAGGGGCCCGAGGAGCAAGCCCTGTTCAGTAACAGGTCCTGTCCTTGCAGTGGAGCAGTCGCGCCACCACTGGTCTGGGCGGTTGACCGGGTGCTGACGGGTGAGCCGGTACTCTGTGTGCTCTTTCCAAGGTGTAGAATGGTGACAGACCCTCGGGGGCAACTTCAGTCCGCAACCAGTTTTCCAGATATTCTAACATATTAGCCCCTTACACTCCTTCCGGCAGCCCCTTCACCCTCACATTATTCCTTCTGTTCCACCCGTTAGCATCCTCGGCTCTCCGCTCCAGAACCTGTAACCGGTGATCGACGTCCCCCATCCGTGCCTCCAGCGCTTTCTGGGCAGGTTCCAGGACCTCCAATGTGGTTTCGGTCTGCTTCACATGGTCAGTCAGCTTTGCGTGGTCCGCTCTAAGGAGGTCCAACCCCTGTGCCACATGAGCTATGTCCTGCTGGAGGGCGTCCCTAGTGTTAGTGATGGCTTTGAGTATTTGATCGACCTGCTGCTGCATCATCCCTTCGGATTGCGGCTCCACACCGCCTTGCTTCCGTTGTTCCACTACCTCCTCCCCTAGCTCCTGGGGTGCTCCCCCCCCCCCCCCCCCCCTGCTTCCCTCATGGTTTCACCATTGGTCACGGCGCTGCAGGTCTCCGACTGCTGCTCAGTCCTCTGAGGTTCCCGTCACTGCATAGGGGCTGGGCATAGGCACCTGTCAACACCCGCTGTAATAGTGGTCCCCACTCTCCAGCGACTTCCTGACCGCTCCCCCGCTCTCTTGTCTGTCCAGTAGCCCCCCTCCACAATTTCAGCTTCCCAAGCAGAAAAAAATGCTTCCCCCCAGCCTTCCACTCCTCATCTCCAGACACTCAGAGTAGGAAGGTCTCTGCTCAGCAGGCACTAGTCCTGTACCAGGTCTCCGTTCTGCAGCACCGGTCGGTTCCAGGCTTGCAAGCTCCAATTAATACTTCTATCAACTGTCTACAGAGCGCTCGCCATTAGCGCTTTAACACTGTCAGCAGCCCCAGAGAACCGCCCCAGCCACCTTCAAGAATCCTCCTCAACGTGCCCCCAGCAGCGATAGCCAGCGCCCCAAACGCTGTGGGAACAGCAGCCAGGATCCTCCACAGCGCTCCTAGCAAAGACGATGCCCTGAACTTCCTAGGGGAGAGGCGCCAGTCCCCTCTTCACCTCACCATCCCTGGCTGCATCACCGCCCACATGTCTCCTCACCAACCTTCTCATGTTCTGGGGGCTCCTCCACCGCTGGGTCAGTCCTCTCAACCGGTTCGCCACTGCTGTCGGGGCCCAGCCGGTCCCCCTGGGGCACCCACTGTCAGCTGCTACCGCAACTGCTGCACTCCCACAGCCGTGTTTCATTGCCTTTAATGCCACCAGGGGAGCCCTCTTCCTTGTTCCCAGTCACGGACCTGCCACTCACAGAGTGCACTGAATGGCGTCCTCGTCCGTGGGCCACACGCCCTGCATAAAGCACGGATGTGTATCTCGGGTCCTTCGCAACGCTCCCAGCCAGGGCGACCCCCTGCTCTCCTAGGGGGAGACACTCCAATACTCTCTTCACTTCGCCATTCCTCACATCTCTGCACAAATGACCACCCGCTGTCCTTCTCATGTACAAGGGGCTTCTCCCCTACGAGGCCAGTCCTCACGGCCACTGCAATACTACTGTCAGGCCCCTACCGAATCCCCCAGGCACCCTCCGCCAGCTGGAGCTGTCGGTACTGCACTCGCTCCACTGTCTTCAGTGCTGCCAAGGTGCCTTCACATGTGCTCCCACTCGCGGGTGGGCCACTCACCGGAGTTCCCAAGATAGCGATCCCGCTCGCGGGTCTCTCTCTCAGCAGAAAGCACAGCTTTAGAGGAGATGTGTGATCCCCCCTCGCGCCTCTGGATATTGGATCCGTAATCGGCCAATCAGTCACTCCCAGCGGCGGAGCACTGCACTGCCGTGCACCCCCAGCACCAGGCAGGAGACGCCAGTCCCGCAGCACCGCGGGTCCCGCACCAGCCATCCCTCAGAAGATCACACCAGGGCCAGTGCCGCGGAGTTCCCACCTCCCGTGGCCAAGACTCTTCAAGCGCTGCGGCCGCCGTGCAAAGCCGTCTTCCAGCCTCTTCGATTGGCCATCAGCGGCGCCATCTTGAATCACTCCAACAGGTCTTGTTTCCCCGATTGAACCGCCGGTCAGCAATGGGGGTCCAATCACGGCAAATATCTCTGTGGGCAGCTCTCGACTCCGGTGGGAGCTATGTACGGTCTGTTGTCCTCTACCGGCTCCCAAGTCATGATAATCGTTGGGGCGGCGCAGAGCTCCCAGCTCACGCGTCCGTCCTCATCAGCTTCTTGGCCACGCCCCCTTTACAACTCGGTCTATGCCAGTATATTTCAAAAGGGTATTTTCCCCATTGTGCTTCAGATGAAAATGTCTGGCCACGAGGTAGCTCAAGTCGTTGTGCTAGAATGAATTGAATGGACCGGGTTACAAAGGTGTCGAAATGCAGCCAGTATTATGTCTTCTATGTCTATGCCTGGTACCTATAATTGTGAAGATTAGGCATTCCATTAAATCCACTCTTTGGGGAAAGTCAAAAAGTTTAAAGGAAAGAAGTAAATAAAATATAGATATTGTTTCAAAATGAAATTTGAAATTACAACTTCTTTGTTCATGAACTTTACCCTTTATGTCTGCACAATGGGAGCTTGTTTGCCAACTTGACAAAGCCTACGGCACTAGCCGAAATACATAGTCTTTGAATAAACAAACGGGATTCTAATGAGTTGGTGTGCCGCTGTGTTCTATTCCCGCTGGAAGGGACGTTTCACTTCAAGGGTATTGTAGACTGGTCCAAGCTGTCGCTGGCACTGCCACTGCCAGGCGGCGAGCTGCAATCTTGGGAATCTCTCTCTCTCTCTCTCTCTCTCTCTCTCTCTCTCTCTCTCTCTCTCTCTCTCTCTCTCTCTCTCTCTCTCTCTCTCTCTCTCTCTCTCTCTCTCTCTCTCTCTCTCTCTCTCTCTCTCTCTCTCGTTTTACTTGTATATTTATCCTCATTGGGATTATCAGTTGAGTTTTGTAAATTAATACCTGTTTTTATGCTCATTGCTGGATCATTAATATTACAAAAAAGAACTAAATTAATTCAAACTTTTTTGGAATGCCTGGTCAAAATGTATACAGTAAAACAGTGAACACTGTGTGCGGCCCAAGTGGGAGCCATGCAAATCATTTTTAAGCTGTAAAAAATGTTGCTTAGACTATTGTATTAAAATCCAGAAGATACATTGAAAAATAGATTATCTTTAATTGATAATCAAAGACATCATTACAATGAACAGATTAATTAAATCATCAAAAAGAACCCCACAAACGATAACACCCAAATAGTCCATTCATTAAAAACCAGGCCTAGTAGCAGCATGAGGGTCTTCAACAAACCGGAGAAAGTGTCTTTAGCATTCCTTCTGCCAAGCCACTGTGGACAATAAAAATGTTTCGGTGGACATCCTCCAATTATCCGCCAATCTTCATCAGGACCAAAAGTAAATAAACATCTTAGATAATGCTTCTCATAATTAGGAATCACTAGGGTCATGTGAAGTTCGAGACATCTAACGCAACAAGACCCAATGAAGGAAGGCTCTACGAGCTCTATGAGCAGCAAGGAAGCAATTCTAGAGGCAGGAGTTTGAGCAACATAAGGAAGAAAATGCATGATGCTTAGATGCAGGCCACGAATAGAATCAGGGCTTGTAAATCTTATCTAATAAACAACTGCCCAGTCTGAACTGTAGTTCAGTAAATAGCAGCCTACGGGAATGCGGTGGAAGAAGTGTGGCTGAGCAATGTACTTCGGACTCAGCAGGCAGGACATTGGGACTCCAGGCCTTGGATATATAGGCACCATCTGGTGTCTGTGTCCATCCTGCCTCTATTTACCTTCCTTGATAGAAAACGACCAGCAAAGGTCAGTAAAATACCAGAATCACTTTAGCATTCTCTAGATTCCAGCCCATAGAACTTGTCTTCCACGAGCATCCGTAGACAATAATATTTTTTTCAAATCTTGTATTTTCAGTGATATAACCACCGAAGGCCCTGATTTTATATTAAAAACTGAGCTTTTGGACTATGCCATTTCCCGCTGAAAGGCAATATTTCTCTCCATGTGTTCCCATACCTGTTGTGTCACGCAGTTTGGTGCTTACTTTCCCTCCATGTTAAAGAACAGTAGATGTTTCAGCGCCCAGGCTAATGTGCTGCATAGCTAAATACATATAAGGTCCCAAAGGCGAGACCGATTGCATTGCAAATGCTTGTTTTTAACCCTGCTATCCAGGACCTTGTTTCTAATCCGGTGCTAGCAGCGCGCCTAGCTCTGAGTACAGTCCAAGGGTATTATTAAACAGTAACATTACCAATCTTACATAGATGGCTATGAACAATTTAAGAAAAAAAATATCACTGCTCAGACTGTCACTCCTTGGGAACTTGGGCTGAAATGGAAAAGTGGCCCCCAGAGCCCCCTAAGAGTGTGGGCCCGGGTATACCACGTGTTGAAGTTAGGGGCAGTGCCCCTGGATTATAACACATTGGTGTGTTTACATAGACCTTAGCTTAGAAATGCACAGCACCTATAGAAATACTGTGCAGTGAAAGTACAGCAAAAATAAAGAGCAAGGTACATTGGATTGTTTGATGTTAATCGTAAATGAAATGTTGAACAACATGGCTTTAATGTTGGGGTTGGTTTTGTCATTAAGCATCAGAGCAGTGCTCATTTGATAATCCAGCAACTTGTGTGACTGTCAAAGTGCTTAACACTGTCGGATGTGAGAGACCTGAGGGTGATGGGTGACCCTACTCCAGCTCAGAGTACCCTACTCCCACTCGGAGCACATATTGGATGTACCCTACTCCCGCTCGGAGCACATATTGGATGTACCCTACTCCCACTCTGAGCACATATTGGATGTACCCTACTCTCACTCGGAGCACATATTGGATGTACCCTACCCTCACTCGGAGCACATATTGGATGTACCCTACCCTCACTCGGAGCACATATTGGATGTACCCTACTCCCACTCGGAGCACATATTGGATGTACCCTACTCCCACTCGGAGCACATATTGGATGTACCCTACTCCCACTCTGAGCACATATTGGATGTACCCTACACCAACTCGGAGCACATATTGGATGTACCCTACTCCCACTCGGAGCATATATTGGTGTACGCTACTCCCACTCGGAGTACATACTGGATATACCCTACTCCCACTTGGAGTACCTGTTTTTTTGGGGGGGGAGTTTTAGATAGTGCGAACTAGACCTGAGACATCGGGTATCAGTGGTCTTTACATCAGTACAAGTTTTGTTACAGAAGGACACATTCATTTCTTGGTAGGCACGGGGAGATTAAGTGATTTGCCCAGGATCACAGGAGCGTCATTGCCGAGACTCGAACCCGGTTCCCCAGCTTCGAGGTCGACCGCTCTATCCGTAACGTTACATCCTCTCATATTGGTTTTACCCTACTCCCACTCGGAGCACATATTGGTTTTACCCTACTCCCACTCGGAGCACATATTGGTTGCAACCTGCTCCCACTCTTAGTACATATTGGGTGTACCCTACTCGGAGCACATATTGGGTGCAACCTACTCCCACTCGGAGCACATATTGGGTGCAACCTACTCCCACTCGGAGCACATATTGGGTGTACCCTCCTCCCACTCGGAGCACATATTGGGTGTACCCTCCTCCTACTCGGCAACACATATTGGGTGTACCCTACTCTCACTCCGACCACATATTTTGATGTCAGCCTTTTTTAATGGAGTTCCTTCCACCCAAGATATATATTGCCTGAGTACTGTACATTGAACGTGGCAGTAGGTTGGCTGTGAGGATCAGGGGTGTGTTCTTGTCGGGCCTCGCATGCATTCTCTGCTGTTTGTGTCGTTGGACGGTTGTCAATCACCTGGCTGGTTGTGTACACACTCCATTGTTTTAATAATGGAGGCATCACATTGTGACCTTTTTAGTTAAGTCACGCTTATTTTGAGTATGTTTACTTTAAGTAGGCCGCCCTCCCCACCCCCAGGGAAAACTTGTTTACTGAAAATTGTAAGTAAAATCATAGACTGTCTGTTTATCTGTAATGAAGAATAAATACTAAATGTTATTGCTGGAACGAAAAAGTTAGACCAGGTTTCCTTTGTTAAATACCCACCCCTTATTTAGAATGGAGAAATTCTTCAATCTGTTTCCCACAAGTTGTGCTGATTGAGACTAGAGTTTTAAGGTTTTGATTAACGGAATGTTGATTAAACCGGAAATCTCACCAGAATTATGAGGAATGGTCATGGCGATGAAAGCCATATTTCATGAGTCCCATTGAAATGTTTAATGTTTTTAGGTCTAGCATGCGCTGCTCTAAGAGGCATGCAATATTGGAGTAAGTAATTGAAGCCCCGCCCATATTTGTCATTGGATTGTCATTGTCCTTCATAAATATGGCTTCTGATTGGATAATAAGCTTGTTAGTCCCTCCCTTGTCTTCATTTGCAACCGCCCATGGCGACTGGCCCTTTTACTTCGGTTGTTACATGTTTGCTTTAATTAGAGCCTGGGAGCACTATTTTCTTAATTGGTTTTCTTCTGCCTGATGTTGCAGGCAGGACACGCTTTCTCTCTCAATGCATTTTTTAGGTTGTACTGTAATCGGTCTGTGGACATAAAGTCCATCCCCTTTCTTGACATTGCTTTTCATTTGTCTGTGAGCGTCCTTCAAAAATCCCTGCTTGCAAGTGGTCAGTCCTGCCTCTTTGTCCCTCCTTTCTCTCTTCTGCTCCTCCGACAGAGCAGCACTATATAAATTCAGAATACAAATACAGTGATTGCGTTTTATTTAAATTTTATCAAAATGTTTGATTTGGAAAGGTTAACTTGCTCACCTATTTGAATCCTGATTATTGTAAAAGATTTTACTCAGCTTGTTAGGGCATGGGGAATTGGGAATGTTTTCTATAAATACTGCAAGAATATAGCTGCTATTTTTTAACCACAGAATTTTTTTTACTTTTGTATGTTACCTCTTTTTAACTTCACTTGAAGTGTGTTATACTCCACGCAACTTTATTTGCACTTTTGGGAGGCTACTGCCGGTTAGTGGCCATCTTGGACGTGACTCGCACTGATCGCGGTCAGCGTTCCAGTCGTTGCACGCTGCATGCCGGTATCAGCCATACCCTTTTTAAATGGCCTCCGTTCGAACGCGCAGTGGGCGCGCCGATGGCGCACCAAAGGCGCGCCTAAGGCAAGCCCGTCAGCACTCAGGGCGAGTCATACTGCCCGACTTGAATCAGGACCAGAAATTACAACCAGTTATCGAGTGAGTTCTTAAAATCCCTCAGACCTCTATCATGCCCGTCACATAGCGGCAACTCGGTAGGTCTTACAAGTGATTCTGTCTGCGTGGATTGTGGGTACATATTTATGCCGGAGTTCTCTCTGAATAACATGTCTGCTGATTCATTCATGTTTGGGAGCATCAGTGCCTGCCTTATCAATGCCAGATTGTAGGAGAGTAGGATCTGCACTTGTGTTGCCCCCACTTTTTTTCTGATGTATACACTGGTTTCTGGCTATAATCTGGCTGGGTCCCTGCTAATCAGGGCCCCAGTCTACCTGATCTCTCTAAACAACTTGGTGTGCATATTAGATGCACTAGTGATTGGATACTGTGGTACCTTATGAGCCCCTAGTATATGGTACCTTAGGTACCTAGGGCATTGGTACTTCACAGGCCTACCAGGGGCTGCAGCATGTATTATGCCACCCCTGGGAAGCACTCATAATCTGACACCACAGGCCTGCTACTGCAGCCTGTGTGAGGTAGTGTTAGTACTCCTCACTGAGGTATAGGTTCCTATATCTCACCATACACACACATATAAACCTATCAGTCACCCCTATGGTAGGCCCTATCAATCCCAAGGGCAGGGTGCTTGGTTTACTATGTGAGGGGGTGCTTCTGCCTGAGCAGGACCCCTCTGCAGCTGGCAGAGTCTATTCTCTGCTGCTGTTTGTGGATGCGGTTAAACCATATACTCTTAAGTGCATATAACCTCGCGGTAAATGCTAACTTTGGAATGACTGCATCAAAACATGTCGTGTTTGGTGTCAAACAACTTGGAATCCTACCCCCACACCATTAACTGGTGTGGGAGTAGGATCCCACCCTACTAGAGGGGACGACATGTACACCCTGTACTAAACGACAGAAATCTTCTAAGGCCCTGGCATCGCAAAATGGATGCCACCAGCACAGACACTAGGCTGCCCTCCTGCTGCTGACCGAAACTCGCAGTGGAGGGAGCCCAACAAAAGCGTTCCTGTCACAGGGAGGTGTTACCACCTCCCAGACAGGATTTAGTTTATTGGAGCTGGGTGGGTGCACTCTTAGAGTGCTTTGAAGTCCTGCACTGGGGGAGCAAAAGGCTCCTCTATGCATATGCCAGCTCAAACCGGTTCAGGGGCTGCTTGCCCCTGTCCTGGCGCAAAACTGGACAAAGGGAAGTGGGTGTAACCACCCACTACCCTGGCCCTCCTAGAGGAGTGGCCATAGAGCTAGTCCCTCCCATCTTATCAGTATAAGATACCACACATTGCCAATGCAATTCAGATTACACCTGGACGACGCTCAAGAAGAAGAATCCTGGCCCTTCAACTTTCTACTACCTTTAGAAGACCGAAGGATCTCCCTTGGAGTCAAGGAGTGACTCCCCTGCTTGGCAGGCACCTAAAGGACTGAACACGGTTGCACGAGCCCGAAGTCCCTGCGTCCCCTGCAGCTGATTTCCTGACCTCTCGTCGGCCATTTTGAGTCCCCAGCGAAGCTGTGGCGTCTGGACCCCACGAGTGACGAGGAACAGCAATACCAGGGAACCGTGCACTGATTTCGAGTGCAAGCCCTGAACGACGAACTACAAATTTGTGCTTTGGACCACTTAATGTCCAAGTCCCTAGCAGGTCTGGAACCCAAGATCAGCGGCCTACCTCGTCCCGAGTGACCGTGGGCTGCTCCTGAAGTTTCCCTGCAAAGGCGTCTTTGCGGTTACTTGCCCGTTGGCTAGTAACCCTCCCGAAGACTTTCTGAACTGCTCCAAGGGTTCGCCTGGTTGCTCTTGGCCTGCCCTCACTTACCCTCGCTGGGTAAGTCCATCGGACCTTGCTGGCCCGATCCATCCACATTCTTCCATCCACACGAGACTTGCAGTTGCCAAGGTTTGTTGGCTCCGATCCGAGTGCCGACACCGCCATCAGCTGCAGACGTCGTGGGACCCTCCAACTCCAGCTGCTGGTCTTCCTCGATCTCTCCTGGACCACGTGGGCGAAGAGACAAAACTACATCAGCGACGCGACAGCTGTGGTCATCTATCCCGAAGACCACCGGTCACTGGCAAGTGACTCTGAACTCTGTCCCCTCAATTTCTAGGTCGCCTGCAACTTCCATCCATCGTTGGATTTCCACGGACACTTCACCCGACGACGCAAGCAGCAAGAACACCTCGATTCCCATTGAAAACAGCATCGCGACCCGACACCAAAGGACACCTATGCACCCGGCTTCCCTGGGTGAGGTAACTCTGGCATTACGGTGCCCAAGTGTGCATTGGCTATCGAAGTACTTACCCTGTAAGTTGTTTGCTTGTTGTCCATTCAGAAGTGCCCTAGAACTGTAAAATACAAACCGCGACATTTACCATTGAAACTCATTGAGACCCGCGTGTGTGTTTAGACACTGCACGCGTCCTCCGTGGGCTGATTACTTACCTGTAAATACTGCAGTAGTGAAGCCCCAGCGATTCCCAAGGCCCTAGGCCTCTTACTTTTGCAAGTCGAGTTTGTTACACCACTATTTTAGTATATGGTCTGGTACGCCCCTAGGGCTCCAGCCATATTTGTGCTTAATTTATTGAGAACTGTTGATCTTTTGAATGTTTACCTGGCTCTAATCTCATAAAGAGATTAGTAGAGTATATTTAGTAATAAATACATATATATTTGATATATATACCTGTGTGGTGTCTTTTCATTTGGTAATTCAAGAGATTATAAGGTAAAACAAGCTGCTTTACATTCCTCAGAGACTTAGCCTGAAGGCTGCTCTCCACAGCTACCACTAGGATAGCTTTCTTTAAAAGGTTGTCTTTAAACCTATCTACCAAGAGTCGAATTGGACTGGTGCAAGGTGGCCACTATAACTAGTGACCAGCATATGCCAGGCCAACTTCTCACACAGATCACTGAGGAAGCACTATGTAGATGTTGCAGAATTGGTCTCTGACAATCTTTTAGATCTATTGTTCATTACTGAGACCTGGCTTGATGCCTTTTCAAACCCCATCGTGGCCTTGGCCACACCTGTTGACTTTAAAGTTCATCGGGTGGATAGCCCAATTGGCAGAGGTGGTGGTTTGGCTATTCTGTACAGGGAATGCTGGACCCTTCATAGTGAAACATCCACTCTCAGGGGTGACTGTGAGGTCCTGGATTTTAGCCTACAACTTTCTGCTCATTTCACTCTTGGGGGGGGGGGGGGTCCCTGATATATCGGCCGCCTTGACCAGCCAGTGTCTTTCTGGAAACTTGCGGGGACGTGCTGACAGAGCGAGCATTGCGTTTTTCGAACTATGTGCTCCTTGGGGATGTCAATCTCCACCTTGACCACACGGAGATGACCGACTCTGCGACTTTTCTTGACTCCCTTCACTTGGCCCAGCTCTCCCAATGGGTCAGGTATCCTACCCATCAAGGAGGGCACACTTTGGATACCATCTGCTCAAATTTCCCCATTTCGGTTGTAAGGCCATTGCCGGTCTCCTGGTCGGACCACTTTCCCATATTTTTCTCATGGGATATTAAGCGTCCTTCGCGACTGGCCAGCTGCCATTCCCCCCCTCCGACCTCTAGGAAAATGGACCCTGGGCAGCTTAGTAGCTTTCTGGCAGCCTTGCGGCCTTCCCTTCAAGGGGACCTGGAGGAAAATGTGTCTAGGTTTGCAGATTGGATCTCTGACTCGGTTTGTGCTCTATCTGCACCATGTCAGCCAAAGCTGAGGAGAGAGACCCCCTCCAAGCCTTGGTTTACCCCTGAGTTGAAGACTCTGAAACATGCTTGTAAAGTATTGGAGAGAGCATGGTGCTCCAGTGGCTATTGTTCCATTGCCAAACACGCTCTTAGAGCCAAACAAAAACTCTACTATGCAGCTATTGCAGTGGCCAAAGGCCAGCATTACTCCACACGCATTGACCGGGCCAATAACAATTCGAAAGAAATGTTTGCAATCGTGCAGAGTTTCTTGGCCCTCAGCGCCCAGGCTAATGTGGCGCCAGCCTCGGAGACCTGGTGTAACACCGTGGCGAAATGTTTCAGGGACAAAATGATTAGTATACAAAGTACTTTTTCGACTACTTCCAGGAAGCTTATAGTCTCCCCGTTAGGAAAGCTGATGTCAGAATCTGCCTCCATTTCTTTCCACGTTTAGGCCTGTCGATCGGCCCAGCTCTCTCAGAATCCTTAAGGCGCTAAAGTCGGGCTCACCTAGTGACCCGTGTGCGGCCAGGCTTATGTCCGAAGTGGCGGAAACTATTAATCCAGAGGTGAATCTAATGGTTAACATGTCGCTTCCGAGGCGTTCGTTCCAATGTCGAGGAAACAGGCGCTGATTCTTCCCCTTCTCAAAGAGCAGCAGCTTGACCCTCTGTTACCTGATACCGCCCTATCTTTCTTTTGCCAAGCTTGGCTAAGGTCTGCGAGAAGGTGGTCATGTCTCAACTTACCTTCTATGTAGAGGCTTCAGGCCTGCTTCATCCGGCGCAATCCGGTTTTCGTGCCTTGGATAGTACGGAGTCAGAATTGTTAGAGGTGACAGAGGCGATCCGGGAGTGTCTCGATGCCGGCGGGAGAGCAGCCTTGGTTATGCTAGACCTTTCGGCGGCATTCGACACTGTGCCCCACTCCCTGCTCCTTGATCGTCTATCAGAAATAGGTATTTCTGGATCGGCTCTGCAGTGGATCAGGTCCTTCTTGGAAGGCCGGTCGCAGCAGGTCTGGCTCCCCCCATGTGCCTCCGTGCCTATGCAGGTGACAACCGGCGATCCGCAGGGGTCATCACTTAGCCCCCTTCTTTTTAACATCTATGTGACTCCGCTGGTCTATCTTGCGGAGACATTAGTGGCCAAAGTGATGGCATACGCTGATGATACTCTTTTGTTTTCCTGGAGTAAGTAGGATGACTCTGTCGTGGCTGCGCAACACTGTCTGTCTTCTGTCTTTCTCTGGATTGCGAATGCACAGCTGCAGTGTAACGAAGGAAAATCTGAGGTGCTCTTGTATGGCTCTTTATCTGCTGATTTCAGAGAGAGGCTTTGGCCTCCCGGTTTTCCTCGGCCCATTGCGGGAAAAAGTGCCGTAAAAAATCTCGGCGTCTGGTTCGATGACAAATTTGAACTTTTCGACACAAGTGAAGAAGTTGGCAGGGACCTGCTTTGGCACTTTGAAAATCCTGAGGAAGTTTCTTCCCCTTCTGCCTAGAAGTGCCAAAGAAACTGTGGTCCGCACCCTGATCTTGTCCCGCTTGGACTATGCCAATGCCCTTCTGGTTGGTAGTCCGGGTTTTCTTACCAAGAAATTGCAAGTAGTCCAAAACTCGGCAGCCAGACTGCTATTGGGTCTGTCATCTAGGCATAGTGTACGCACCCACCTGCGCACCTTGCATTGGCTCCCAGTTGAATCTAGTCTAAAATTCAAAATGCTGTCCATCGCTCATCGGGCCCTCTACGGCTTAGGCCCTATTTATCTTCAGAAGAGATTTGTGTTCTATAAACCAGGGAAACAGTTGCGCTCGTCCGCTCAGCTGCTGATTCAGACCCCGAGGTTCAATCTCCAAAGGCTCGGTGGGAGCTCCTTTGTTCAGAAAGCTGGTCTGGCCTGGAACATGTTGCCCCTGGCGCTCTGGGGCACCCAGGATCCATTGCTTTTTAAGACCAAACTAAAAACGCTGCTCTTTAGCTTTTGATCTGTGTGCCGGGACACTCTTTGAGTAGTCGTGCGCTGTATAAATTAAATATAACATAACAAAAGAGATTTACTGTCCCTCTTTCACATAAAATAGATGTCTGCTACAGCTTCATTTTCTTTATCTTGTGTGAGTTTGCTTGAAGGGAGGGTGGGTGTAGTTTCTCTTGCCTGTCAGTTGCATGAATTCAGAGGAGGTCGCATGCAGTCACTGCTGGCTCGGCCTTGCATGTAAAGATGGAATTCATCTCCGTGGTGCTTCTGTTTTTGGTTTATAGCTATAATGGAGGATAATTAACTAAGTATCTCTGATCTACAGGGTTCATCTCTGCAGTTTAGTTTTCTGCTTTTATCTTCTGCGCTATTACTTGGCCAGAAGCAACAATTGTTTTTTTGTATTAACCTAATTGTAGCAGGGAGACTTATAGTGTGCACTCTGTCAACATGTGGACAGGCTACTCTCTGTGTTGCTTCTCGTTTAAATGTTATGTTTGGCTTGGTGTACGTGTGGGAAACATGGCACGCATCTGACGCTTAGGGCAGTATTTTATTAAAAATCAAGTATTAAAAGAACTGGGGTGGGGATATCTTGTTGGAGGTTGAGCGTCTGCTGTGGCGCATTCCTGCAGTGTCACTCAGATCTATGTTTATACGGAGCTTCCAGTAATGGGTTGTCTGTCTGTCTCATGTTGCGCTGCTGGTACCCTCACCTCACATTCATATGTGGGTCAGAGGGGCATCTGTTCGTTGTCATGAGACTCGGGCGTCCATGGTAGGAATTCCAAGGCACGTCACTCATTCTTCCAGACTGAGATGCTGCTTGTTGACATCATTCTCCAGCATTTCACTCCCTCGAGGGCCTTCACTGACCTTCCACATGACACATTCCAAACATGCGAAGAAATGCAAACCTGCACTGGGTCATTTTCGGATTCCTTTTCTTTGCATAAACCAGTATATTTCAAAATCTAAGTATTTTTAGTGTGTGTGTGTTTTATTTTTCACTTACACTGGTAGCTCCTCCCAGTGGTAGTAAACACTGACAAAACAAGACACACACCACTGTGAGGACTGACTTCTTAGGTCGAGCTTGGGCAGTGCATGTGCTGGTCTGTGAGGCATGCTGTATTCGAGAATAGACGCGAAACCCTGCCCACTGTCTACCCATATTTGTCATTGGCTTGTGTCCATGTTCTTCGTACATGCTGACTTCTGATTTGTTATCAGGCTTGTTTGTCCCTCCTTAGTACCGCCTTGTCTTCGTTTGTAACCTCCCATGTGGACTTACCCTTTTACTTCTGTTGTTACATGGTATGTCTTATTTAGTCTGTAAACACTACTTTAATGAGTTGCTCATACTACAGGCACGACATGCTTTCCTGCAACATTCACTGCACCATGCGCTCTTTCACTTTCCAAGCAGTCCGGGATAATGGCGGCCGCTTATTTGAAATGAAATAGGTCTCGCATTTTACAAGAATTTGAGCTATTGGCATTTTAAATGACAGTGCCTTTTATTTATGTGTTAATTATCAAAACAGATAAATAAAAGGGCCTGTCATTTACAATGCTAATAGCTTAAACTCTCGCAAATGTGTTACCTATTGCATAGGGTTGTACAACGGTACAATGCTGATAAATATATTGCGTGCATTTTTTTTACCGCGATTATGCATTTTCATCGCATTCCAATACCCCGCTTTGTTTTTATATTTAGACCGCCCACTCCCCTAACTTACCTTAAATTTGTGGTATTGGTATGCGATGTAAATGTATAATCGTGGTAAAAAATGTGTGCTAAAAAAGTGCGAGGCAAATGCATGAAATTTATTTACCTCATTGTATAGGCGTTTTCCCATTGCATTGCAACTGCTTATTTAATTTGAGCAGCACCGCCGCTTCAGCTGGGATAACAGCAGAGTTGTGCAAACCCAGTGAGAGCTACGCGTGCAGCTTCAAGGAGGAGCGTGAGTAAACATTGAATGAGTCTCGGCCAGAGAGTTAAAGCAGGGAAGGAACCTTGTGAGTAAACATTGAATGAGTCTTTTCCAGAGAGCTACAGCAGGGCAGGAATCTTGTGAGTAAACATTGAATGAGTCTCGCCAGAGAGCTGCGGCAGGGATAAACCTTGCTCCAACTCACCAGTGAGCTGGCGGCAGGTTGAAGAGATGTCTAGACATCAGTTGCTCCTGCAGGTCCGATGGACAGCAGATGAGTATACTGTGTGCGCTCGGTCTGCCTGCACTGACTTCCCACTGGGCTCGTCTGGCTGCAGTTTGGGGGCCAGGGCTCCAGGCACATGGTCCCCTCTCCATTCCAAGCCCATCAAAGGGTGGGATGTGCTCGCATCCCGCTCCCCTGAGCCGTGCAGTTATCTGGAGGCTGTGAACGGCTGTTAAAAGCCTGACTGGCTTAGGCAGTCAAGTGTGAAAATACCAAGCGCTGTTCCCAAAAAATTTCATTTCACTCGTCATAAAATGCACGGGAGAAATGGCGAGATTGAACCGCAAATAAATGCAGGGTGGCATCGAAACACAATCCATGTTTTTTTGTGCTTAATTTGAAAAACCTTGGGGACTTTGTAAAAATGGTCCCCTTTTGGATGCACTTGCAGATGTGGTTTTTCTATTGCAGAAAAAAAAACTCTGCACAACATATGTTTGAATTTACAGACTGTTTTCCGCATGTTCTTACACTTTAAAAAATGTTCCATTACCTCTCGTTGTGTGATTACGCCCTTACTCATTCCTTAATCTGTCCCTCCGAGAATAAAAAACAACCATGACGTCTTTAATTCTCAGTCATGTGATGAAAGTACATTCTCCCACAAGCATAAAAATTCTCAATCTTTATTTTACGGCACGGACATCTGTAGATTTGGCTAATGTGAATTTTGGTTAGCTAAAAGAAAACAGATGCTGAGTTTACTCACATATCTATTTTGTATAATGTGCATAGAATGTAATTATCTTTTGTAAAAAAAGTGTTATTCTCAAACAGTTGAATTCCTATTTTAGACTTTGAATTGACACGTTGCCCGCGCTCCAAGACTGAGGAATTCAGAATTGTGGTAAACGTGTGCTATTTATAAGTTATCCCGTTCATACATCCAAATATCACTCTAGTGTTGTAATATTACATCCAATAAATATTGCACCCTGCGGTATCACATTTTTTTGGGTACGAAGGAAGCATTTCTCCTCTGCTTTTAAGATTTTTAGGAGTTCCCCATAGGGTTGTTGGAGAGAGGTGTTGGCTGCACTCTTGAGACGCGGAGGTTAGCTTCCTGTGCGGTCTCCCCATTACTGAATGTTGATACAGGAATGAATAGAACCAGTGGTATCACCAAACCCAGGGGATAGTACTCCACTTGACGTGACTAAGACATTTAAAGGGGGATTAGTTTTTCTCCCCAATAAGTTCCTGACGAAAGCCATCGAACCGGCAAGGGTGCATGCAGGCTGAAACATGTTGACAAAGTGATGTGAAGGACACCTTGCACATCCCATATTTCACATCCACCTTTTTTAATCTTACCCTATAATTTCTGTGAATAAATTGCACCACATGATAAAGAGGTAATTTAACATTTTCTATTCTGCACAAACTAGATCCTAACCAGTTTTAGAGGGTCTCCTCCTGGTGGAGGCCAACAAAAGAGCAGATGATGATGCTATCAGCCAAGATTACGCCAATGGCGGATAATTTCTGTTGAGGGTCTGCTACATATTGGTGCCAGATCCTTTGAGGCCTATTGGCTCCACTCCTTTTTGATTTAGTGATATATAGCCGGAAGCTGAGTGGGGCCCCCAGAACGCTTCTACTTCCCCCCCCCCCCTCCCCTTTTGATATTTAAGCACTACTATCCCAGCCAAATTTGCACGACCTTTGAAACAATGGCCTTAGTCAGCCCCACTGGTGTGCGAACCTTTTGACCTCTGAAGTATGCTCCATTCTCTGAAGTGGGCTCTTAAACCTACCTGGTTTGTTAAAAACTCAACTTTGTAAAATGAACCCTCTGTAGAGTTGTCATACGCTAAATCCCTTCCAGTTCCAGTAGTCGGGTACTTTTCTATTTGTGGCAATAATCTAGTCATTCAATACATATCAATAACACATGCCTTCCTAGCTAGAGCATTTTTTAATTTTTTTTTAATAAAAGTGAGTTTAATTTTGGATATGATTATTAGCATCAAAAAGATGCCTGCTCTTCTTGTGGAAGCATAGTGTTAGAATTGGGGATCTCTGGTTGGCACAGGTAGGTACTTGTGTCAAGCAGGGACCCTCTCCTCTAGTCCGGGTAAGGGGGTACACTCCTACAATAACCCCTGCTCACCCTCTAGGTAGCTTGGCGTGAGCAGACAAGGCCTATCTCAGAGCGTTATAGGTTAAGCATTTGTGACCACATACAGTAACTCAGTGACAACCCCACAAATGAACTCCACACTGGGATTATCAAAAAATAAGTATTTTTATATCCGGTTTAGCACAAGACCAAATAACGATAAAAAGGCCCACAATACTATTAGCAATAATCAGTTCTTGGATACAGTGTACTTTAAAAGGTCTGTGCGCTTCGTTCTTCTTAGTTCGGCCCGTACGGGGATGAATTGGCCTACAGAATGAGTCTATAAGCGTTACGGACGCTTCGGTGCGAAGCGTACACCCTACAGTGCGAACTTAAACAGAACCTTAACTTTGAAGAGTTCGTCACGGACGCTGCGGTGAAAGCAAAGCGTGGTACGCTGAGATGTCCTCCTTTCGCGGTGCGAGCTTACGGCTCGATGGGGGCCTGAGTTGCGTTGCTTGAGGGGACGGGACGTTGTACGGTGCTTCTGTTCGTTGCGGCGTACAAGCCGTACTGCGGGAGCGGCTCTCAGTCTTTGGCTGCAATGCGGAGCGTACATACGGTGCGTACTCCCTCCTTCGATACGAATGGCAGCCTTGACTTCAGCGCAGGGTGCGGGTCGTACCCACCAAGATGGTTCGATGAAGCGCAGCGTTGTACGCGGCGAAGTCAGCTAGTCACGGTGCGATCTACGGATCATAGTACGCGTTGTTCGAAGCGGACCGGCGGGGTACGGTGCGTTGCTAGATGCGATTTGGTGGTACGAAGCGTACCCAGCTCCCGGCCTCGGCAAATGTTGAAAACAGCATTTCCAGTAGCGGATTGAGAGGCGGATGAAGATCACTGGTCCTGGGACTTCGTTCAGGGGGCAAGCTCACTCACAAGCCCTTGGAGATCTTTCAGCACAAGTTGAAGCAAAGTTTCTTTGTAGTCTTTCTCCTCTCCAGCAGCAAGGCAATCACTGCAGGCCAGTCCCCCAGGTCAGGGACAGTCCTCCTCCTACAGCTTTCCCAGTTCCTTCTCCTCAGGCAGAGGTTCTTCTTGTCAAGCAGGATCTAATTTCTTGGGAGCAGGGTCCCAATACTTATACCCTTAATTCCTTTGTTCCTCTGGGGTAGAGGGGCCTTTGCCCAGCCTGAACCAGTTCATGAGCACTTTGTTGACATGTCTCTGACTTTCCATTCAAGGTGCAGGGCAGAGACATCAGCCGCTCCACAGGAGATGGAGCCAGCATTGTGGTGGCAGAGCACAGTCCTATTCAGAGTCCAGGTGCACTCCTCCCACCCATCTGGATGTCAATCTCTTTATTCACCACCAGGCTACCTAGCCCTGCCCCTCTGGAATTCCCCAGTCCTGTCACTTACAGAAACCAGACAGGCAATGTGAGAAAGTGCCATCTTTCTTGCATGGTATGCCCCCACTTTTTGCTGAATGTACTTTGACTGAGTGTGCCCTGGACTCGTGCCAATCAGGTGCCTAGGGCCTATGTTCCTTCCCTAAAAACACAAAACCCAAATTGGCAAACCCTGGCCACATGTCAGCCTCTGGTAAATGGTACCCAGGGCCCTGTGACCAGGGAAGGCCTCTAAGGGCTGCAGCACTCATTGTGCCACCCTTAGAGGCCCTGTACCCTTACACACACACACTGCCCTTGCAGTCTGGGTGCAGGACAAAACAAAGAGTCGACATGGCACACATCCCTGTGTGCCCTGCCCATCACCTACACTGCCATGGCATACATCAGCCACCCCTCTAGCTGGGTGCCCTATGCCAATGGTGTGGGCACAGGAGCAGGAGCCCTGTGCCTCTACAGTACCCAGGTCCATTCCTGTGCACTGTAAGTGCAGTGCTGCCCTTTAAGAGTACATGGTGCTGAGAGCTTGTCAAACACGAACTCCACAGCACCATAAAGGCAGCACTGAAGACTGAGAAGTTTGGTATCAAACTTCTCAGCTCATTAAACCCACACTGATGCCAGTGTGGGATTTTAATGTACCAATCACCCCAGAGATGCCCCCTAAAACCTAAACTACAATCCACGTCTGTTCTGAGGCTGCCTAGGCTGCCACACAGCAGACATGTTGCTGGACCCCTGGGTAGGAGAGCCCCTGCTCTCCTGGGTCTGCAACAATGCACATCCTGAGCGAGGTGCTAATCTCCTCCCCCAGGATGGGCAGGGGGAAGCTTCAAAGGCATGCCGCCACTGTGAGCTTCCCCAGGCCACTGCAACCCCCCACTCTGGCAGGAAGCTTGGCCGGAAACCCCAAATAAGGACAGGGGATGTGCCAGCCTGCCAACCCCACCCCTCTCGCCATCTTGAAGATGGGAAGCCCTACCCAATCAGGATTAGGCTACTGCCCCCCTCCCACAGGAGAGGGGCAGGATAGGGGGTGTACCCACCCCAGGACAGGGACCCATTCATAGCAGGCACCCAACGGAGTGTTAAAAAACAGGTAAAATTAGCACCATCATACTGCTTAACGTTATCAAATACCCACAAATCAAATAATCAGGTGACTCTTATTCTCTTCGGTTAAATATGTCCATACCCGGCATTTGCCTTTATGTAATAAAGCATTCTCGTTGTGTCCTTAATAACTGCATAGTATTTATTTTCTAAAACAAATCCAGGATTGCTTTAAACTGTATCCCAGTAAGCCCCATACACCAGAAATACAATCAATACGCTTGCTTATAAATTAATTGTAAAACACACCATTGCCATCACATCCATCCACCACTAAATGCATAAGTAAAAAATATTTATATTTACACTTATAGCTCCAACTCTAAAAAATGCGAGACCTACTGCATTGCAAATGCTTGTTCTTTCTTGATGTTGTGCAGCATTGGGAAAGCCTATATGTCTAAAAGGTGAGACTTCTTGATTTTGCCAATGTGTGTTTATTGTGGTTGTAAACCTCCTGTACCTTGTGTAGATCTGGTCAGAGCCTCTGATCTCTGGAGTTACACTATGTGAAAGATGCTCAGATTATTGTCCGGGTCCTATCACGGGCTCTGATACTATAAAGGACTCCCTTGCAGCAATTGATTATATTTCCCGCCGTTATTGTGATGCTCTGTGTTGTGTTATATAGGAAATACAGTGGTTCCTGTGGAATGATATAGAATGAGGTTATGATACATAAGCACAATCGTAATATAGAGGGTTAGATAATGGCAGAGCGCGAAGGCACCACTAACACACCGATTCCAGTGTTGTATATTTTATGAACTTTTTAAACAATAAAGTTAGGAGTAAACATTATACATCAAAACACAATTTGTGCATAGTGTCCCAAGTGACAAAGGGATCCTAAACCTAAGTGACAATGTGAATATTATATACAAGGTTTACACAGTTTGTACAAGTCGACCATTATCAAAATAATTCCATGTGAACAGCTGCTATATACAATATGTGCTGGGAAAATGGTTCGCTTCTGTTTGTCGACGACGTTTCGACCCTCAAAACAATGTGGGGTCTCTTCAGGACTACTGATGAAGGGACATCTAAATGGGAATGAAATAAAAAGAGCATAAGGCCCATATACCGGCACAAATGCGAAAAAAGGAAAATAAAGGCAGTTGGCTAAAAGGTACCTGAATTTATGATCGCGCAGCCTTGTGAAAAGGATGTGCCACATGTGAAGAATAGAGGAAAAGGGTTTGCTCACATGAGGACCCGTCTGGGTACTATGATTGTGAGAAAAGAAGCAAAGAAGAATGTTGCAATTACTGATAATTGGACAATGCGCTGTGTATAATCAAATACGAGTTTCACCGAGGTTCTTACCTCAATGTGAGGACAGGCTGTCAATCCAATAGGGTATGTAGGTAGGCCAGAGGGGCTCAATTAATTTTACACCACAGCCGTAGCGTTGTAGAATCCCTTTGTGGATTAACAGTGACAATGCACTGGGAGTTTCTCTGGAAATTCAAATAATAATGATCTAGGGGTCAGTATGCTAAAAGAAGGGCTCAGCGCAAGGGCTAAGCGGCCTGGATGTGCCAGTTCTTACCTCCAGTAGAAGATTAGAAAAGCGGGATAGCGCTCTGCGTGTAGATTCAGAACAAGCATTGAAAATGCGGTAGGTCTCACCTTTGATTAAGATAAAGCCATTTGCTTTGTTAATGGTATTGTATAGCGAAGCAAGTGGCTTTAACTTAAAAGGCGAGACCTATTGCATTTTCAATGCTTGTTTTTTGTTAGCCTTGTGGGGGGTAAGAGGGCAGGCAGAAAATTGCTTCCAGCCCTTCCGCTGTATACATAAAAGTGCTTTTGCGCTACTTCGTTTTCCCTTAAAACATCCCTCACCGTCAGCAAGCTTTCCACATACACACACCCTAATTATCAATTCATAACAACCCTCAGACCCAGATTTTCACCGCACTGTCATTTGTAAACACCAAATGCTCTGGCTATACAAATGCAAGACTTGCTGCATTGCAAATGCTTGTTAGATTATAAGATTTTGTCTTCTACTGAGGTGAGAAATGGCACATCCAGGCCGCTTAGCCCTTGCGCTGAGCCCTTCTTTTAGCATATTGACCCCTAGATCATTATTATTTGAATTTCCAGAGAAACTCCCAGTGCATTGTCACTGTTAATCCACAAGGGATTCTACAATGCTACGGCTGTGGCGTAACATTAATTGAGCCCCTCTGGCCTATCTACATACCCTATTGGATTGACAGCCTGTCCTCACATTGAGGTAAGAACCTCGGTGAAACTCGTATTTGATTATACACAGCGCATTGTCCAATTATCAGTAATTGCAAAATTCTTCTTTTCTTACAATCATAGTACCCAGACGTGTCCTCATGTGAGCAAACCCTTTTCCTCTATTCTTCACATGTGGCACATCCTTTTCTCAAGGCTGCGCGATCATAAATTCAGGTACCTTTTAGCCAACTGCCTTTATTTTCCTTTTTTCGCATCTGTGTCGGTCTATGAGCCTTATGCTCTTTTTATTTCATTCCCATTTAGATGTCCCTTCATCAGTAGTCCTGAAGAGACCCCACATTGTTTTGAGGGTCGAAACGTCGTCGACAAACAGAAGCGAACCATTTTCCCAGCACATATCATTGTATATAGCAGCTGTTCACATGGAATTATTTTGCTAATGGTCGACTTGTACAAAAGGTGTAAACCTTGTATATAATATTCACATTGTCACTTAGGTTTAGGTTCTCTTTGTCACTTGGGACACTGCACAAATGTTGTTTTGATGTATAATGTTTACTCCTAACTTTATTGTTTAAAAAATCCATAAAATATACTACACTGGAATCGGTGTGTTAGTGGTGCCTTCGCGCTCTGCCATTATCTAACCCTCTATATTACGATTGTGCTTATGTATCATAACCTCATAGTATATCATTCCACAGGAACCACTGTTTTTCCTATATAACTATTACACTGGTTCCTTAGTGAGTAGGGTTCCCCTGTTTCTCTTGAGCTCTTTGTTGTGTGGTCCATTCACTGGAAAAGGCTCTCTTAGACCTGACAGCCTTAGGGCGGCGTTTCCCCAACTTTTTACCTGCCTCCCTCCATTTTCTGTGCTCGTTTTTGCTGGCTTTAGGACTCTGCACCTGTTACCACTGCTAATCAGTGCTAACATGTTTGTGCTCTCTCCCCTAAACATGGTAACATGGGCTCCTACTCAGTTGGCATATTTAATTTGCTTATGTCCCTAGTAAAGTGCACTACATGTGCCCAGGGCCTGCTAATTATTTGCTACTAGTGGGTTGTAGCACTGACTGTGCCACCCACATATGCAGCCTGAAATCATGTCTCAGGCCTGCCACTGCAGTGCCTGTGTGTGAAGTTTACTGGCACATCGACTTGGCATTTAAAGCTACTTGCCAAGCCTAAAACTCCCCTTTTATTACATATAAGTCGCCCCTTGGTAACCCAAAGGGCAGGATGCTATACTTCTATGTTTTACATGTCCTGGTAGTGACAAACAGCTAAAGTACTTTTTTACTGCTGTAAGGCCTACTCCTGTCATTGGCTAGAACTGGGCATTCCTTAGAATACCTTTAAGCTGTAATTCCTGATTGGAAAGGAGTAGCCTTTTCATGTTTTATATCTTTGCAATGGTAATGAGAAATCCTCTTTACTGGTAAAGTCGGATTTAACATTACTATTTTAGAAAGGCTACTTTCAGAAAGTGGACTTTTTTCTGCTTGTACTGCTCTTTGTGTCTCTAGTACACGTCTGGGCTAGGTGACCGACCCCTTTTTGTATTCCTTCTAGAGAGCCACAGACACTGCAAGGGTTGGGTGTGATTTAGCACTTATCTGCATCCATCTGCATCCTGATGGGTCTTTCTGGGCAGATGGGAGGAAGGGGGTCCACTCTTACCCTTCACAGGGTAGTAGACTGACCACATACAAAGGAATGATAGCTCTCTTTGGTAGTCTGGAGTGAGTGCTGGGATTGAAAGAGATACTGGTGTACTTCAAAACCACTCTTTGAAGTTTCCCTCATATCAAAGGCCAATTTGGACGTAAGTGCTGAGTCTCTAGCCCCATCAAATCCGACTCTTATGGATCTACACAGAACCGCTGTCAGAAGAACTGTGGTGCTACACAAAAGACTCAACTGGAGTCTTGGTTAATCCTTGAGTCCACACTCCGCGATAGGAGGGCGTCAAGGAAGGATCGTATGCCCTTGCTCTGCCTATTGCATCTTTACATTGAAAGTGTAATCTAGAATTTCTTCAGCACACTTGTCTATGTGGTCAATTAAATGTATCATTAAATGCCAATAGATTTTCGTGATGGACCCACCATTTAAGCTTATCCAGTGTTTTTTTTTTTTTAATTTTCCAACAGGTGAACTAAATACAGTAATGAACAAAAAAGGTGAAGCATTAAACATCACTTGTGTAGGAAGTGATGTAAAAACAGTACACCTCGAAATTTCTTCCCTTGAAGGCTAATGCCTCGCCAAAGTCTTTTTCTACAGCAATAAATCCAAACTGCCCAGTGTGGTCTGTACTTGGCTCTTAGGGATCACCTGATATACATTGACAAAATAACACACTGACATACTGAAGCAAGTCTGATAAGGTTCTTCTCATTACAGAGGAAGAGCTAACCTGGATCAGAAAGAACACACAGAAGAGAAACCGTATGAATATCTAGAAAATGACAACACATTTATTAAGGAGAGAAATCAAGTGCAACATCAGAATATCATACTGGAGAAGAACCATATTGACGGACTGACTGTGGAAAAGTTTCTTTGCAATGAAAGACCTAAAGCAGCATCAGAGTGTCCACGTAGAGGAGAAACCATATACATGCACAGAATGTGTCAAAGCATTTATAACAAATCGACAGTTGAAGCGACATCAAATGGTCCAAACTGGGGAGAAACCATATAAATGTACAGAATGTGACAAAGCATTTGTAACAAATGGAGAGCTAAAGCAACATCAGAAATACCACACTGGGGAGAAACCATATAAATGTACAGAATGTGACAAAGCATTTATAACTAATGGAGACCTACAACAACATCAGAAAATCCACACTGGGGAGAAAGCATATATATGTACAGAATGTGACAAATCATTCAAAACAAGTAAAGGTCTTAAACGACACCACAAAATCCACACGGGGGAGAGACCATATAAATGTACAGAATGTGACAAAGCATTTATATGTAATAGAAACCTACAACAACATCTGAAATTGCACACTGGGGAGAAACCATATAAATGTACAGAATGTGACAAAGCATTTATAACAATTGGACACCTAAAACAACATCTGAAATTCCACACTGGGGAGAAACCATATAAATGTACAGAATGTGACAAAGCATTTATAACAATTGGACCGCTAAAACAACATCTGAAATTCCACACTGGGGAGAAACCATATAAATGTACAGAATGTGACAAAGCATTTATAACAATTGGACTCCTAAAACAACATCTGAAATTCCACACTGGGGAGAAACCATACCAATGTACAGAATGTGACAAAGCATTTGTAACAAATGGAGTGCTAAAGCGACATCAGAAAATCCACACTGGGGAGAAACCATATAAATGTACAGAATGTGACAAAGCATTTATAACTAATGGAGAGCTACAACAACATCAGAAAATCCACACTGGGGAGAAACCATATATATGTACAGAATGTGACAAAGCATTTATAACAATTCGATACCTAAAACAACATCTGAAATTCCACACTGGGGAGAAACCATATAAATGTACAGAATGTGACAAAGCATTTATAACAATTGGACACCTAAAACAACATCTGAAATTCCACACTGGGGAGAAACCATACCAATGCACAGAATGTGGCAAAGCATTTATAACAAATCAACAGTTGAAGCGACATCAAAAGGTCCAAACTGGGGAGAAACCATATCAATGTACAGAATGTGACTGATCCTTTTTAATCAATGGAGAGCTGAAGCAACAATAGAAGATCTCCACCGGAGAGAGACCATTCAACTGGACTGAATGTGAGAAGGCATTTATTAGAAAGTAGCATCTTATGCAACATCAGATAGTCCATGTAGGAGAGAAACCCTCTGAATATGCATAATGCAACAAGACATTTATTACTAGGCAAAGATAAATACTACATCAGAAATTCCACACTGGTGAGAAACGATATGGCTGTACTGAATGTAACTTAGCAATTATTACAAAGCAAAGTTTAAAAATACATCCGAATGTTCACACATGAAAGAAGCCATATAATTGTACAAAATGTGACATAGCATTTTTATTCCAAATGGAGGGTGACCATTCAACTGCACCGCACGTGACAAGGTACTTATTATAATGGGAGAATTAAAGGAATATCAGCGTCCACACTGGGGAGAAACCACATGAATTTATGGAATGTAACAAGGGATCTATTACAAAACAAAATGTAATACAAGATCAGGAAGTTCACACAGGGGAGAAAACATATGTATGTTCTGAATACCACAAAGCATTCATAATAAAGGGAAAACTGAAGCAACATCTGAAAATCTACATGGCAGGAAAGCCAATGTTTGTACAGAGTTTATTCTTCCTGTGGAAGACTTTATTAAGTTAATGCAGCATAAACAAATCCACACTAGGGAGAAACCTTATCAATGAATGGAATGTGACAAGGGATTGATTACAAAATGTAGTATATCAGAATGTTCACACAGGAGAGAAACTCTATAAATGTGTTGAATGTGACCATGCATTCATAAATGGAGAGCTAACTCTGCATCAAAAGTCAACCCTGAAGCCCTCACTGAATTCAGCAAGGCATTTATTGACAAGGGAGAGTTAAATCCGCATCAGAAAGTCCCCACTGAGAAAAATCTATATGAATCTACAGACTAAATCAATCAATGGGTATTAAGCGCGGCAAATCATCAGTGAGGTTCTCAAGGCGCTGGGTGAGGAGTTGTTGTCCGGAGGGGCCGATCAGTTGAACAGCCAGGTCTTGACTCTTTTTCCAGATTCAGTGATGAGGCAGATCTCTGGTGCAGGGGGAGTTCATTCCAGGTCTTTGCAGCCAGGTGAGAGTAAGAGCGACCTCCGTTCCTTGTGCCTTAGACTCTAGGAGTTAAAGCTAGGAAGAGGGAGGCAGAATGCATGTATCTGGCGGGGAGCCATCTAAAGATCTTGCGGCGTATGCGCATTGTGAGGAAACAGATGGCAGAGATCATGTTGATTTGCTTCTTCATAGAGAGCTTGTTGTCCAGGACAATGCTGGAGTCACGGGCATGGTCGGTAGGGAAGGGGAAGAAGCCAGTTTCTGCTGACCACCATGCGTTGCTTCAAGGAGATGCGTGGTTACTGAAGATGAGGACTTCTGTCTTGTCCATGTTCAGTTTTAGGCAGTTGTGCTTCATCCAGTCGGTGATGTTGGCCGTGCACCTATGAAAGTTGTCTCTGGGTTTAGTGAGGTGGGTCTAGTCGGTGTAGATGACCTTCAGCCCGTGTGAACTGACAATGTTGGCTCGGGGTGTCATGTAAGTGTAGGAGAAGGGGGGCTAACGGAGGATCCTTGTGAGGTGCTGCAGATGATGTCCTTGGGTTCAGGAGTAGGGCGGGAGTCTGATTGAGTAACAAGGATAACAAACATAATACTACTGAACTGTATGGGCCCATTTGGTGACCGAAGAGCCACAGTGGGAAGTATACAAAAATAAATCCTCAGTCCTTGAATGGACAGAAGGGACAATTGATAGGTCAGTGTTTCACCATCCTGAAGACATCGATACTTGGATAGAGGCTATAAAAAAACTGGTGGCTTCGCTTTACTTTTTTATGAAAGGCTAACTGTTAATTCCACAGTGATCAAGGCTTCAGTCGAGCAGGATTTATAAAGCACGGCTAATCGCCCAATAGGTTATCCAGGCGCTTGCAGGTCCTGTAGGCTTATTCGAACAGCCAGGTCTTGAGGGCTGTTGGACGTGGTCCTTTTTGCAGGGTTATCCCCAAACATTTTGCTTCTTCCTCCTATTTTTTGCTGACCTGTTGTTGTTTTTAGGACTCTGGGCACTTTACCACTGCTTATCAGTGCAAAAGTGTATATGCTCTCTTTGTAAATTATTATGATTGGTTCTCCCTGATTGGCATATTTTGATTTACTGGTCAGTCCCTAGTAAAGTGATCTGGGTGTGCCGGGGCTGGTAAATCAAATACTAGTGGGCTGCAGCACTGATTGTGCCACCCACATGAGTTGCCCTAAAAAGATGTCTCAGGCCTGCCACTGCATGGCTTGTGTGCAGTTTGCTAACTGCCATGTCGACTTGGCAAGTGCACCCACTTGCCAGGCCCTAACCTTCCCTTTTCTTACATATAGGACACTCTTATGGTAGGCCCAAGGTAGCCCCCTGCGCAGGATGCAGTGTATGTGAAAGGTAGGACATGTACTGATGTGTACAACATGTCCTGATAGTGAAATACTGCCAATTTCGTTTTTCACTATTGATAGGCTATCTTGCCCAATAGGACAGAATGGGGAATGCTCTAACATTTTACAAGCATATCTTCTCATAGTATAAGATAGAAAAATAAAGATTAGGCTCTGGCGAAGACTTCATGTAGGGGCTTTCGAAAACTAACCTAAGAATCGCACACTCTCATGCGTGTGCTTTTTGTTTTGGCCCACGCTATTGGCCTTTGTGTGCGTCTTTTTAACAAAGACAGCACGCAATTGGCCGAAGGCGGGCGCATTGCTCCGCCCATGGCCTATTGGTGTTGGTTACCCGCAGGCCCGACATCTGTTTGCAATTATCGTGCACAGAGGCGTGCGCGATAATAGGAAACATATGTCTCGGTGTGGCGCACGCACCACTCATTTCACATCCGCTGCCTTTACACGTTAACTCCTAGGCACACATGGAGGAAACACCTTGGCATAAATAGGTCACATGTACATGCAGGGAGTGAGAGGTGTAAATATAAACATTTATTGCGTTTATAGGGGACCATGCTCATACTGCACTATAAAGCAACTTTTTAAACTCAGTTACGAGTGACAGCTGTCTAGTGTGCCAACTGTGTAACATGTCGTAGCAGGTGAGGCGAGATCTAAAAAGAAGGAAAATGACAAAAAAGGCTTGTAAGAGCTCTGAGGGCAAAAGGTTGGTGGTGGCAGTGAAGGGTGGATTTGCAGCATGCCATCTGCGTCCCGTCTGTGCAAGCCTTTACTATTGCAGCTCTCACGTACGATACCAACCTTGTTTATTTATATAATGATTGCCCTACCACTGATACAAGCTCGCCTCCCCCTTGCCACACATAAAGATGCCACCCCTATATAAACAACCACAGCCGATGACTGATAGAGACACCCAGACACACAGAGCGCGTGGCGAGAGCTGCTGATGCGTCTCAGTGATGTGTGTCTGCTAGGATGTCTGCTGTGGGAGGTGGGCACTGAGCAGCACGGTCAGAACATCAGATCGAGGATTTTATGGACACCTGGCTGTGGGTGATATAAATACTACCACGCGGGGACCTCTGGGAAGAGGGCTGCTCCCAGGAATGGGTGTAACGTGGTGAATTTGCACTTGTGATGGAAGCCCATTGAACACACACATGCACACACATACTTGTGCAAGTAAACACACAAGCCAACATTGACATATGCAGAAGGAAACCAACACATGTATCTATGCACACACAGACAGGCGCACACACACTCACGCAAGAAAAGACACACTTGTGCAAGCAAGCTAACGCGTGCGCACACACACACTTGTGCAAGCACACACACAAGCAAACACCGACGCATGTGGCAGGAAACATGCACTTATACTTCCATGCACACACACATTCATATATATACTCAAATTTGATTAGGGCCTTTAAAGCACACACACGTGCGCACCTACCCACACAAACACACGCACCCCCACCCCCCTACACACACACAGACCCCCTACCCACAGAAGCACACACAGACGAGGGCAGAGTGGACATTCACATAGAGCCCAAGACCCAGACGAATCTGCTGAACATGTGCGTCGGTGGGAGGGGATTTTCAGCAGCGTGGTGGTGCGGGGGGGATAAGCTAGGTGCACCCCTCACCGAGTCTGCCGCCGGAGGTGCAGCAGAGGTACTGAGAGTGCAGTGAAGGGCCTCTCAGAGGAGCGATAGCAACAAGACCTGATCCAGCTGGAGAAAGGGCACGGATGAGAGGGTGGGGGTGGGGCCCCCCCTCTGCCACCACACTCCATCTTGAGGTGCCCCCCCTCTCAAGACTTCACCAGTGTGGCCCCAGTACGTGCGTGGAGTGTGTGGCTCCTGTGCCCGCTCCCCTGTCTGCATCTGTGTTTACATTTGAGGCTGTGCGTGTGTGCATGCACGTATACTCCCCTTCCTCTGTGTGTACATTTCAGACTGTTCATACGAGTATGTGCACACTGCACAAGAGTATACACCTCTGTGTGTTTACCTTTGAGTGCGTGCACAGTGCACACGAGTATACATCTCAGTGTGTACAGGAGTATACTTACATATCCATGTGTTTACCTGAGTGCGTGCACAGTGCACACGAGTATACATCTCCGTGTGTGTTTACCTGAGTGTGTGCACAGTGCACATGAGTATACATCTCCGTGTGTGTTCACCTTTGAGACTAAGCTAATTATCTTTGAGACGGAGCGTGAGTGCGTGTAAGCACGTGTACTTCTATCTATTTTTCTTTGAGTCTAGCGTGCGAGAGCGTGCACGCGCCAGTACGTCTCTGTCTTTGATTAACTTGAGACTGTGCTGAGTGAGTGCACGCATATGCACGTGTCAGCCGCTGTGCGTGAGTGCGTGCACCCACATGCACTTCTCTGCAGCTGCTCTGTTCAGGTCCAAAAGTCTGGTTTAGCGACAACATCTTGGGGACACTCAAAAAGCTTCCCTGGGAACGCGTTCCGCCCATTGCTGACCATTGGCTTAGTGGCTTGGCCTTGAATACGATGTATTCATTTCCAGGTCAGCGGTGGATACCGTACTATGATGGATTTAACTGATCATTTTATAGGCTGTAAGGTGGGACCATGAGGTTAAGCATGCCGTGAGGGGGTGTTTATAGATGTCTTTAATATTTAAGCACACCAGCCCTGGTTGCTCCACTTCTCAAGGCATCCAAACATGAATAACACATTAGAATGTTTATCCGCTAGGAATGTTAATTCCGCTCCACCGAGAGTGCAGAACGCAGCATGCGCCACCAAATGCTAAGTAACTGGATGCCACCACAGTATCACGACAACTATGCATTTATATCTACTCAGACTGTAACACAGCCTTGTAAATATAGGTAACAACTGTGTATGCAAGGTATAACAACACAACAGGAAAAGAAAAACATTGTCAAAGCTAACAGGTCTGGGTTTGACCTGCTAAAGCATGCAACACCGGGGCGGAGCTTATTCAGTGAAATTCTTGATGTGTGAATCGCAAAAGCAGTTGAGTGGTAGGATGAACTGTTTCCAAGAGAAACCGGGTCAGTACTGATTTGCAGTAGTTGGGCCTCTGTCTAGAGGGGCACAGTAAGCAAAAAAAAGCATTGGCATAGCCAATAGGTCTCGCCTTTGGGACCTTATAAGTGTTTAGCCATGCAACAGTTAATGTTGTTGCAGTGAGGATATTGTGCTACATAATTAAATACTAATAAGGTCCCAAAGGCGAGACCTATTGGCTATGCCAATGTTTGTTAAATTGTGTATTGACTGTCTGGTTTTGGAGTGACAGGGGCTGGGGAGGTGCATTATCTGAGCCATCCACCGGGGGGGGGGGGGGGGGGTTGATGTGTGTCCTGCCTTTCCTGAATGAGTCAGGGCTGGGCTGAATAGACCTGGGCTGCATTCAGAGTAGGGGGAGGAGTTCTCACTAGCACCTAAGTAGGCCGGGTCTGCATTTAGAGTGGTGGGAGAGGATTTCCCTTGAACCTGAATATGGGAGAGGATTTCCCTTGCACCTGAATAGGGCCTGTCTGCCTTTGTTAAAATCTGGTTTGCAATGTCAACATAATCGGCGCCATCTTGTCCCCTCCCAAGCTCGCACACTCCCTCAAGCAGTAGCCATTTTTCGAAAGCACCATGGGCCCTCTGCCCCTTCCCTCCCCCGCCGACCACCAACGCATCCCCCTAACGCTGCAAACATTCCCCCGCGCGCCGGCCACCCCCGCTCTCTCATACATGGGCCATAAACCCTCTCCTTCTGCGCGACCCTGCCGTGGAACCGCATCCCACGCCTGACCGACATCCCATACATGGTCATGCACCTCTTTGATAACCCCCTTCCTCTGCGCCCAAATTGTCCGAACCGATCCCAGGCCATCACCTAAGCCCCGCGGATGCAGTTTATTGCCCCTTCTCTAAGGGAAACATCCCACATCAAAGGGATTACAGTTGATCAAGGCTCCCACCCCCTTAGACCCGACCGGTTGCACACACCCCCGGGAATTGGCGGAATGTCCAGCTGTGTGATAGCCATCTCCTACCGCGGGTGGGGTGGGGACTTCTACTGTAACTATGTGTGGGAACGGCCCTGAGCCGGGGGCTCCGAGGATGTCCTTTCATGTATCAAAGCGATCTCAGGAATGTGCCATGTATGATGAACCTGCAATAAACCTGTGTATAAGAGGCCAGGCCTCAGAGATGTAGTTAGAGCACCTCGTGACGATACCTTGCTGTCTGATCTGATGTGTTCTCCTCCGGAGAGAATAAAACCTTGTTTCCTGCCTTCCAGTCTCCGGCGCCTGCCTCTTTTGTTGGTAAATTATCGAATGGTATGAGAGGCGATTACCGCCGGGCAATAATTGAAAGGTTATCGACTGAAACTGCCGCTACCATTTAACACCTTACACAATGCTGTCTCCACCTCCTGCCGGGCAGCTGCACCAGAGAGGACAGAACTAGTTTGGACTGGGCTCAGAGACCTTTGCACAAAGAGGATAAAGACATTTTGGGTATAAGCATTAGACCTAAAACCCCTGAAGTTTAGACTAGTTCTAGAATCAAGAGGAACCTTTGCTAAGGAGAAGAGCTGGAGAAACTGAGGGGGAAGTACTGCCCTTGCTGTGTCTGGGGTTGGCCTGCAGCTACTGTTTTCTGCCAAGGAAAGGAGAAGGACTTTGCTGTGTGTTGTATCCCCTGCTTGAAGAAAGTCTCAAAGGGCTTGAGTAGAGCTTGCCTCCTGTTTTGAAGTCTCAGGAACACAAAGACTTCACCCCCAGCTCCCCTGAACTTCCTTGCTGGGAGTTCTGACCTGCCAAGAGGGGCCTGTGAGTCTTGGGCCTCTGGAGGTTGTTTCTGCTGTTGGGAGCTGGAAACGACAAGGAAATTGATGCATCGCTCTTTTTGCGACAGTTTTTCCAACACAAAGCCGGGGTGCGAGAAGAATCTTCCCACATCGCCACGCCGCTGCCGAAACCAACGCAGCGCTTGTCACCGCGGCAATAATCGATGCATTGAGGGATCGCGGCTGAAAAGGTCAATGCAGTGCCTTGCTGCATCGTTCGCCGACGCATCCCGGATTTCCAAGCATTGCCCCTGTGTGGAAAGTTTTCCCCCACGCATCACCCGTGGATCGGAGTCGTCTCCGAATCGATGCATCGCTTCCCCCTACAGACTGGACCCAACGCATTGCTCCCCTGTGTACAGCGGAACTGTCGCATCGCATCCACGAAGGTCTCAGGAACAACGCATCTCTTTGTTTTTCGACGCGTCTCATCACTGCGGCTGTTTGGCTTGGTGAATTTTGTCGCAACAACAGGTACTTTGCATGAAATCACACATCCATAGTTTTCTATGGACTCAGTTGCTAAAACCTTTTGAAATTCATTTTTCTTAATACTTGTATGTTGGATTTTTGTCATTTTGGTTAACCCTGAGCATAGTTCGCGAAGTAGCACTTCGCGAAGCTATGCAAAGTGCAGTTCGCACTACGCGAGCTACGCGTAGCACTTCGCAAACTGCGTGGTACCTTGGTCTCACTGTGCAAGATTTCGTTTTCAATGATTGCACAGTGCGGACAAGCAACCGGCACTGTGCAATCATTGAAAATGGCATCTTGCACAGTGCGAGCTGTCGTTTTCTGCTGCTCGAGTAGATTTTTACTCGAGCAGCAGCTTTCTCAACGCGAACTGGTAGTTTCTCATCGCGAGCGGTCGCGAGCATACGCGACCACTCGCAATGAGAAACCTGACCTCCTCGCGTTGGGAATCTCGCCGGGAGGTTTATTTTCCATGCTCGCGATCGCCAACTTGATGTTGCTGATCGCGAACAAGGAAAAAGTCTCGCCGGGATGTCATTTTGCTTGCTTGCAGTCGCCAACTTGACGTTGAGGACCGCGAGCAAGCAAAAAATGACCGCAGCACTACGCAACACTACGCTACGCATGTTTGCACTGTGCTACGTGCATTTCGCGTAGTGCGAAGTAGTGCGAACTTAGCAAACTACGCGAGCGTAGTGTAGTGCTTTGCCCAGGCTTAATTTTGGTCTTGTAAAGTTTAGATAAAGAAGCTTTTTTTTTTTCTAAACCAGTCTGGTGTCCATTTGTGGTGTTATCACTGTGTTACTGTGAGTGTTGGTACAAATACTTTACATATTGCCTTTGGGATAAGCTTGTCTGCTCGTGCCAAGCTACCAAGGGGGTGAGCAAGGGTTATCTGAAGTGTATATCCCCTTACCCTGACTAGAAGCAAGGGTCCCTATTTGGACAAAGGTACCTACCTCTGCCAGTTAGAGACCCCCATTTCTAACAAGGGCCATTCGGAATTCCGGAGTAATAATAATAAATGTCGTTTGTAGAGCGCACGGCTAATTCAACAGAGGTGCCCCACCGCTAGATTGCAGATTTGCAGTGAGGGTAACAAGTGGGTCAATCTAAGGCAGGTTAAAGAGCCAAGTTTTTAGTGCCTTCCTTAAGTCCTGTTCTGACTCCATCTTGCGGAGGTGAAGGGGCATAGCATTCCAGAGTTTAGCAGTTTTCACCGTGAACAGTCTGCCACCTATCCTGGCCTTAAGGAAGAGAGGAACTCTAAGCAGTTGCAGGTGGTTTGATCTCAGGGCCCGGTCATGCTGATATATTTGCAATCTCTGCCTCAGATAACCAGGGCCCTGATATCTGGTGGCTCTGTAGGCCAAAGTGAGCACCTTGAACTCAATCCTCCTAATAACAGGAAGACAAAGGAGGTGCTGCAAATGTGGGGAAATGTGATGGCGAAGCAGCACATTCCTAATTAGTCTGGCAACGGCGTTTTGAATTATCTGCAGCCTCAGGACCAGATAAGCTGGCAGCCCTAGATAAAGACAGTTAGAATAGTTCAGCTGGGAGGTTATCAGTGCATGGACTGTAGTCTTCCTGCAGTCCTCTGGCAGAAAGTGTAAGAATTTTCTCAAAGCTCTTAACTTCCAGAAGCATATAGAGGAGACACGGCGCACCTGGGTCTTGAAAGAGACGTCGTTGTCAAATTTAAACCCCAGATTCCTGGCCAAATCCACCGTGTTAGGTGGTAGGTTCAGCTCCAAGGGCCACCACAAATTAGAAGGTGGTGGTGCCGCCTGAGTGAAGAATAAGACCTCTGTTTTCTCAGCATTAAGCTTTAAGCAATTCTAAATCATCCGCGCCAAGATGTTTTTCGGGCATTGCTTAAAGTGGAAAAAGGCAGCCTCCAAGTGTTCTTTGAAAGAGAACACCAGCTGAGTGTCATCAGCTTAGGAGATTACTCTCACACCCCATGTCTCAATCAGGGTCTCTAAGGGGCCATGTATACATTAAAAAGTAGTGTGCTCAGCGCTGAACACCGGGGTATCCCACAAACAAGGGGTTTCTGGGAGGGGACATAAGGGCGTAGGAATACTTGTTGTTAGAGATTCTCCATGAACGACTGGAGCCAGGACAGAGCAGTACCCCTCACTCCCACCTGTCTCAGTCTCTCCAGTAGAATAGGCTGAGCTACTGTGTCGAAAGTCGTGGACAGGCCCAGCAACACCAGCAAAGCTAGGTGCCCTGGTCCATAGATTCACGCACAGTTTGAGAGACTTCAAGAAGTGCGGACTCCGGTCTGTACCCCGTTCTAAAACACGGTTGCAAATCATGAAAGCAGTTGTCCAATTCAAGGAATTCAGCAAGTTGCTTCTGGACTTCCTTCTCCAGAATTTTCGCTGGAGCTGGCAGTAGGGAGATGGGCCTAATATTCTTGTGTTCTGCTGGATCCACATCTGGTTTCTTAAGTAGAGGCAGCAAGAATGCTTTTTTCCAGGCAGCTGGGTAAATGCCAGTTGTCAGGGAGGAGTTCCAGATCTGGTTCCGAAGCAGATTGAGCCAAGGGACCAGTAGTTTGAAGAACTGAGCCGGGAAAGGATCTCCCGGAGAGCCAGATTTACACTTGTGCAACTCCCTGCGTGACACCTCGGGCGGCAACTGGCGGAATTCAGACCAGGTGCCAGGAGGGTCTGGGGTTAGACTTGGCACATGGGAGGACGTTGACAGAGGAAAGGTGAAGTAGATCATTTGAATCTTTTCCTCAAAGTACTTTGACAGGTCAGCACAGAGGGTAGAAGATGGCATTACTGTACTGTACAGAGCAGTGGAATTAATAAAACTTTGGACAATTTTAAACAATTCTTTGTCAGATTGTTTGATTTGGTTAGAGAAATATTCTCTCATATTACTGAGCTTAAGCCTATGGATTTTTTTCAATGCCTTTTTGTTTAGGCATTTAGCCACTGGATCATAGGATTTTCTCCAGGAACGTTCTAATTTTTTTGCAGAAACTTTTCTTTGTTCGTAATTCTGTGGAGAACCAGGTGGCTGAGGGTTTCCTTCTTGAAGACGTCACCGACTAAGGTGGGGTGCCACTGTCTAAGGCGGAGGTGACCCAGCGATTGAAGCTGGATACGTCACTGTCGGGATCACCCGCTCGCTGGGGGAGAGCATCTTGGAGTGCCGGTCCCATAGCTTCTGGGTGACCCTCCTCCAGTTTCTCCTCCTGTCAGAAATCAACCAGGAGTTAGACCAATTGGATTCAAGCCAGAAACTGAATGATACCAGAAAATGGTTCGTCCAGGTCAGGTGTACTGGTGCCTCCACTTTAAGGTTAGAATTGTTGGAAAAAATAAGGTCAAGCATATGGCCCGCCGTATGCGTAGGGGCGGTCACCCATTGCGTGAGATTTAAACCCTCTAGAGTTTCTACCAGCAATAATGCCTAGGAAAACTTTTCATCATCCACATGGATGTTGAAGTTTCCAGCACAGTTAGATTGATGTACTTCAGAGAGAGTTGAGCGACAACGTCGCGGAGCTGTAACAGGTGGCAGGATGGGCTGTCAGGAGGTCTATATACCAACATCCTGGCCAGCGAGGAGGAGGAGGGTGAGATTCTGACACAGGTCAGAGCCTCAATGTTCCCAATGTGCTCCATTCTCCTACTGGAGATCTCCCAAACATCCCTCAGGATAACAGCCATTCCCCCTCCTATCTTGTTGCCACCCCAATTGGCACAAGTAATCTAAAAGCCGCCGGGTATTGCCAGCATCAGGTCAGGGTTAGTACCCTCCCTCAGCCAGGTTTCTGTTAGAAACATAAGATCCCAGGAGTTTGACTCCAGGGAGAGCCAACAGTCCTCTGCGTGTTTGGGTAAAGATGTACAGTTGATCAAACAGGCCTTGATATTAATGCTATTGGCCAAGGGGGGCATCAGAAGGGGCTTCGACGTGGTCATACTGCCACTCGCCCTACCTCCGCTAACCACCGGCTTAAAGAGGCATGTGTTGCAGCAATACTCAAAGGCACATGTCCCCAGGTTTATCTTGGCCTTACCCGGCGAGGCCGCTTCGTCCATGCTTAGAAGCTGATCTCCATACCAGGCAATATGGGTCAAGGTAGAAAATCGGGCAGCATGGCTGGTGCTGGCCACGGACGGGCGCAGACAGGCTTGCCTTTGGCGCAGCTGCATCGCGTCGTGACTCCCATTAAATAGGGGGTTGGGTCAGGTCGGCCAGTTGACAACTAGACCCTGCCCCTCAAAATGCTGCCCAACAATGTCCTCAAAGGGACATGGGAAGTGAGGTGATGGTCCGGAGGAGTGTGGGAGGCTGTTTCAGGTCTTTGCTGCAATGTGGGACGAGGGTCCTCCACTTCTGCTTGGGTGGATGCAGGGAGTATGGGTAAGTAAAAGGGAGGCAGAGCGTAGTCTTCTCGACGGTTGGTGGAAGTTCAGGCAGTGGTTAATGTATATGGGTCCTTGGTTTTGTAGAGCTTTGTGTGCGTGGGTCAGCAGCTTGAATTGTCATCTCTTCCATACAGGGAACCAGTGGAGTTGCCTGAGGTGGTTTGTGATGTGGGTTTGTCGGGAAAGGCAGATGATGAGTCTGGCTGTGGCATTCGGTTTGGTTTGAAGTCTCTGCAGGAGGTGTGCGACAACGTAGAGGGTGTTGCCATAGTCCAGTCGGCTGGTGATGAGGGCCTGTGTCACGGTGCATCTTACGTGGAGGAGTAGCCACTTGAACATCTTCTGTATATGCATAGAGTGTGGAAGCAGGCAGAGGAGGTGGCGTTGATCTGTGATTTCATGGTGAGATTGTTGATGATTCCAAGGTTTCTGGCGTGGTCAGAAGCAGTATCCTATGTCTGTTGGCCACTAGGGGTGGGTGGAATTTACGTATTCGCGTTACGCAAATCTCTGCGAAAGCGGCAAAAATCTCTGCAAACACGTGGAAATATCGCGAAGACGTGGTAGTGCTTGCCCCGCCTGTTCGCGATGTTTTTTGCGTGATCGCGTTGGAAATGTGTTGCCAACTTGCCCATGCGATCGCTAATGGGCGCGGCCATCTTGTTTTCACTTGTCCTGCCTGCTCGCAATGCTTATTTCCTGTTCCGTGTCGTGCATTGCAAGCTCCCGTCCGTTTGCGATAATTATTTCCTGTTCGGGAACGCGTATTACGTGTTTGTAACACTCTTTGTGTGCTCGGGGTGGGAAATATTGCGCGAACTTGCCCATGCGGGCGCAATGGGCGCAGCCATTTTGTTTTTCACTCTATTGCTATGATTCTGGGGCCTGCTTTTTAATCCTCCCTCTATCTTTTCAATCCTTTGTTTCAGGAAACTTTTTTTTAATCTTTTTTTGTTTTTGTCTACTTTTTGTGTGTTTTTAACTACTTTTTCACTCTCTTCCTATTACCTGCTTTTTTAATTTCTTTTACTTACTTTTTTAATTTTTACCTTTTCTTTTCCGCCCCCCGCCTACCCAGAAACATGGCAAAGGGCCACAGGACTCGTCGTTGCCAGAGCCGCGACTGCCTTCCTTGCGGAAGGCGGCGCCCACAAGGGGTGCAGGCACGGGCCTTATTTGGGAAGGCGGAGGTGGCCGCACTGGTTTTTTTTGTGCAGCTCCACCTCCCCTTAACCCTGGCAGCAGGTGGCAGACCTGGGTCTGGGTACGGGCTCCGGGAGCATCAGCGTTGGAGAAAGGTGCACCGGGTAGTGTTTCGCTGCTCTGGTGTCCGGAGCACCCATAAGTTGACGCACCGGTGGTCCGATATCCTGGACCGGGAGCAGGACCTGCTGGACCTGCTAGGAGTGGAGGTCCCGGGGCTTGGTGAGTAGCTATTTAATTATTACTACTTTGTGTCTGTTCTTCTGTTCTGTGTTATATATTGCGAATATATTTTTTTTCCGACCAGCTAGAATGCTGCTGCTTACTTTGCAGGTAAATTACGTTTAAAAGTCTTCTGTGATTGTTATGACACAGGTGCTCTGCGCTACTAATCTTACTTGTTTGCAACTTTGCGCTCGCTTAGCGTGATTATGTAAGAGTTCCTTTTAGAGAACTTAAGTTAGGTAATGCTAGAGAGACTCTAGTCCTTCCTTTGTCCTGTCACTAAGAGATAGTGGTGGATTGATACTTAGGTTTAGTTACTTATTAGTATGAGTTGGTAATTTTTTAGTGGTCTGTGTGACGCACCCTCTGTTACGTCACGTGCTGCTGAGTGCTGCTTACCCCAGTCCTTAGTAGAACCTTTTGTAGTTTGTTCAGTGAGTGGTAATAGGCTTAGCACTAGCAGAACATCAGCAGCAACCAACCAACCAACAGTTTGATGGATGCAAAAATGTAGGCATGTGTCCTCCATCTATGCATTTTTGAGGACTAAAAGAACTGGAAATGCAGACTTAATGAACAATTGACACGCCTGGAATAGGTGGGCTAGTTCAGGTGGTACTTAGGCTTAGTTAGTATTCTGGAATCAGAATGGAACACTGGATTAGTGTTGATAAATAGTAACTAGTCGGTCCGCGAATCCTCCGATACTACTAGTCGACCAGATTAGGTGAATTTTATTGCAATTGTTGTTTACATAAGTGTTATTTTGACCATTTAAAAGAATATATTTTTTGTTTCACACAAATCGTCAATGTTTGTCTCTTTCTTTCTTATACCTTTCATGATCAGCATCCATGGGCAAGAAGACGGGGTCGGAGTCGACGGGAGCAGTTGGAGAACATCAGGGACAGCAGGACCAGGACCGCTCTTCTATCGAGGGCTCTGCTGCTGGCCCCAGTAAGTCTTCCTGTTTTTAAAATTAATAAATATTATTCCTTAACTTTTACTGCACCTTATTTTTTCCAAACTATTGTTTCCGTTTCCTTATGCTATTTTTTTAGCAATTCTCCTTCGATCTAGACTATGTATTTCTAAATTCTTGTTATCCCTGCCTCTAACTGTCTCTGCTATGACTCTCTGTATTACTAATATTAGTCTGTCTGTAGCTGAGCTTGCCCAGTTGGCCACTCTTTATTTAAAAGGTTTTGAATAAAACTCAGATTCACCAATAGCTCTAGCTATGGAGTCCAGTCCTTTGGGTTGTCCTCTTCTACTACCTCTAGTCTTCTTAATCTTGAGGCTTTTCGACAATTCCCACCAACAAAATGGCCAACCAGATTTTACTATTTTTGATAGGATAGGACATACTACTACTGTTGTAGGGATTCAGCACATACAGAACTTTGCACATGAAAATAGGACGTTGGTGATGAGAGGTTGGACCTTCCTCACACCTCAATCAGAACCCACCACAAACCCCTACCCTACTACTTATAGTAGTGTCTCATTACTATTAGCTCTCCAACCCCCCCCAAGATACCCAATGAGTAGACAACCCAGAACATAACACTCCCGACCTCACAGTTGCGGAAGCATTGCACATGCACACCCTTCCTTTCGCTCACTCACTCGTGTAAGTCCACACCAAATACCACTGAGTCTATGTAAATTGAAAAGGTTTATTTTCAAGTGACAAGCTCTGTACGTTGTTCTGTAATGCAGCACCAACAGCAAAATGCATAAGATTAAAATAATAAACATTGTTGCACTTAGTTACACTTACAACAACTGCAAGTAGAAGACAAAAGGCGAAATCATGATAACTGAACAGTGGTGGAAGCACCACCCTCCCCTTGGTAGGAATATAGTTTATATAAAATTATAAATGAAGATCTCTGAGTGAATTTTGGGGACCCCTCACCTTAGAAGAACCTAGTACTGGTTACATCATTAGCTCTGCAAAGCTCTGGTTCGTAGAAGGGAATCTTCCGTCTGTTATGAGAAAAATGGTGCGCTTTAGTATATTGTAAGCATTTCTCAGTCGTGCCAAAAAGTGTAGCATTTTTATGGATAAGCAATATGGACTAACACCAGAACTCCATAACAAAGTGGCTTGTTTTGTTCAACCTTGTATGCAGCGCTTAGTAGCAGAATGAGCTCATGTGGGCTCAAAGGCATCTTACATAACAAGCTGCAAGGTAACGTGCACAAAAATAAATGGCACAAAGGTAAAATGGTTGCATGGCTCGGGCTAACTAAGCAAAGACTAGAATGACCCTAGGGACCATATAACAAACGGGTACTCATAGTATGGCTTGCAGGCCGCCAGCGGCCCAGCAAGCCTTCCTGTGCGGCCCGCAGACGTTGCAGACATCATACCAGTGTTATTTTGTCTGCAAACACCGCCGGTTGCTGCTCTATGGGGGCCGGGTGATTCCAGAGATAGTCAGAATGGAGATGCAGGGGAGCTAAGAAGAGGTCAGATACAACAAGGCCTCATTAACAAGTAAATGTTCGTTAAAGACCTGTGAAGTACTCGTGTGACTGGCGCCAAAGGGGGCCTTTGATCTGACTGCTCGGGGTGAGAGTCCAAATTAAAGCCAGCGACAGATGTGACCCCAGGCCCAGTGGTGGGACACAAACTCCACAAAGCAGCAAATTCAGCGAGAAAACGAGCTGGCTTTTACATTACACAGGGAGAGGCGGGAGTGGGGGGAGCTGTCTCTGGGCTGGTGATGGGGGCGTGTAGACACAGTACGGGTGCACTGCCCAAGGCACAGAGACAGATAGAGACAGAACAGACAGATGGAGACAGATAGAGACAGACAGGGACAGACTGACAGACAGAGACAGATAGAGGCAGAGACAGAGGCAGAGACAGATAGAGGCAGGGGCAGACAGAGCTAGATAGAGACAGGGAAAGATAGAGGCAGAGACAGATAGAGGCAGGGGCAGAGGCAGAGACAGATAGAGGTAGAGACAGACAGAGGTAGCGAGCAATAGAGACAGAGAGACAGACAGAGAGAGAGACAGAAATAGAGGCAGGGACAGATAGAGACAGAGACCGATAGAGACAGACATAGACAGAGACAGAGAGGAAGACAGAGGGAGGGAGACAGGGACAGACAGAGACAGGGACAGAGACAGAGAGACAGAGAGAAGGAGATGGAGAGGGAGCCGGAGAGAGAGAGAGAGGGAGAGAGAGCGGGAGGGAGAGGGAGGAGGAGGGAGACAGAGAGAGAGGGAGACAGGGAGGGAGAGGGAGACAGACAGCGAGACATATAGAGACAGATGGAGGGAGACAGAGAGAGAGGGAGACAGAGAGAGGGAGACAGAGAGAGGGAGACAGAGAGAGGGAGACAGAGAGAGGGAGACAGAGAGAGGGAGACAGAGAGAGGGAGACAGAGAGAGGGAGACAGAGAGAGGGAGACAGAGAGAGGGAGACAGAGAGAGGGAGACAGAGAGAGGGAGACAGAGGGAGGGAGACAGAGGGAGACCGAGATAGAGAGAGGGCGAGAGACAGAGGGAGTGAGACAGAGAGAGAGAGAAAGAGAGAGAGAGAGAGAGAGAGAGAGGGATAGATAGATAGATATGTGTATTCCGGGTCTGGTGGCTCAGTAGATGAAGGCGTCCGCTGCAGGGGCCTGTGTTCAACCTCATGGTCACAGTTTATTTTTTTTGCTCTAGCCCTGCCCCCCTCCCCCACTGACCCTGCCCCCACCGGTGCCCGCCCTCTGCCACAAACCACACTGTAAATTTGGCCTCCGAGAGAAAGTTTGTGAGTACCCATGATATAACACTACTAGTGTCTACTCTACTACCTGATTTATACTAGTGATGTATGTTGTATATGTATGTATTAGAACTATTTTTTCATTCTTGCTAGTGAAAAATAGGGGGAGTTGAATATGACATCTAAAAAATGTGTACTGTTTTTTCTAGGCATACTACCGACCACCAGTGCCGGGGCCAGCGGCGTTTGCGATGTGGCTGCTGAGGGAGAAGATGCAGTTGCAGGAGGAGCTGCAGGCGGTGAGCCAGCATCAGTGGCAGGCGGTGGTAAGTTATATTCCTAATCCTTACTTATTGACATTACACTCACTGCAAGGGTGTACTGTATACTGTACTGTTGAGACTTACTAAGTAAGAAGTTGTTGTGAACGGTTGAAGACACCCTTTACTTAGCATTAGTAAAAGCATTAGCTGTGGGAGTGTTGAGTAACCAATGGCCTCTTCTATATGACATCAACTCAGCTGTGAAAGTTTTATGGAGAAGACTAAAACTCAGATCAGATGTCCTTGATGGATGTGTTGAATGAAAAGGGAAAGAAGGGTGGAAGGAAGAAGGACAGGCGAGATTTAATGTTTATGACTGGCAGAGAAGGATACGTGGGATGCATGCATGCATAGGTGGCTGATAGGAATCAGATGCATGGCTGGTTGAATGCTTGGAACTTCCACAAATGTTAAAGGCCAAGGAAGTGGGAGGATATATACATACCACAAATGTTATGTACTGTGCTTGCTAGTGCTACTATGTGTAGAATTAATATGTCTTACTGCTTTGCTAAGAGTATATTTTACAATAGTCTTGTTTTTTTCTTCTTGATATAGCTACTCCTTCCAAAAGGAAACCGGACAGGAAGGAGTTGGCAGCCAAGGCCCGGCGCCGGAAGCTGGAGGCCATACAAAGGGAACACCGTCGGCTGGTGGTTCTGGCAAAGGAGGAGTAGGCGGCAGCAGCAGCTGCAGCCTCTTCCAATGCCCCGGGCCCCAGCCACCCCCCTCCAGTGTTATGGCACCACCGTCTGGCAGCCGCCCGCTGCTCCTCTTTTAATATTACTGCTGCCCCCCCCCGGTGGATTCAATTGCCACGCGTTGAAGCGCCGCATTGCCCGGCTAGAGGAGCAAGTTCGTGTCCTCCAGGAGAGGAGAGCCCGCCGATAAGACCCTGTTAATTGCCCCTTTTTTATTTCTTCTTTTGGTGGGTGGGAATCGGGCGTTGGGGTTAACTTTCTTTGGACAATTGGACATTCATATAGGTTGGACTTTTTCGTTACGGACATTGGTTGGAGTTAGGGGGAGGGGTGGGTCAGGTGTTGTTGTGGGATTTTTTACATAGTTTATTTTTGTTAGGGGATTAAATTATATATTTATACTTTACATGCAATGTTGTTAATGTTTTGTGGGTGGGGTTTCTGTTTTACGTCACACTGTTTCCTTGCTGGTGCAGGGCCACAGCCAGTGTTTGATTTAAATAATTGGCGGAATTTGTAAGACACGAACAGATAGATGCGACACCCCTCATTGAGTGACTTGTCCTACTAGTACTGTCAGTCTCTCTTCCTCGTCTATGCATTCTGCAACTGGACTCAAAGGGGTGTGTGAAATTGAATTAATGAAAAAATGTCCATTATTAATTATGTCTCCCCAAACTTCTCTTACCTTTGCTTGATGATTAACTTAGGCACAGCGATGGCTGCATGGTGATGATGGCTTTCTTTTCTAACATACCATGGATGTGGTGGTGGTGGTGGTGGTGGTAGTAGTAGTAGTAGTAGTAGTAGTAGACACTGGCAGTAGCATTTGCAAAAAAGAAAATGAGACAGTCAGTCGCCTGAGAGAGACTGTTGGAGGAGCAGTAGAATGAAGTACAGTACAGAACTTACTGCCAAACAATAATATGCAAAAATACAACAAAACATAATGGTGCTGGGGATAGCCTAGTACATAGAGTTACAAACTCTAGTTGTGTCAAGTCACTCGACTAGGCCTACAGTACACTGGACACAAGCATAACCGTTAGTGCTGTGTAGGAGGATGACAACAAATCCAATCGATGCCGGCAATTAATGCGGATGTATTAGGTTCCTTTGGTAAAAAAATGACCTCACAAATATACTGCTCTTGGGTGGGCAAGCAGAAGAAGGTCCTCGCCCTGCCTTGAAATTGAATTACTGTTGCTTTTGCCACATCCGCCCCAGCAAGCGTGTGATAAATTATTGGTGTACATTTAATTTAGTCACACCTCAATAAGTCACACAGCCCGGGGAAAGAGGGTTAGGGTTTATTGAATGGTTGGGAAGGGGGGTTTGGGGAAAGGTTTGACAGAGAAAAATAGTACGCATGGACAAACAACAAAACACAATCTTTGTAGACTACCATATCCATATCAATCTGTTAAGGGAGAAAAAGGAAATGCATGCATGATGATAAGGAGACCCGGATTACATACAGTTTGTGTTCTGTTGTACCGGGCATACTTTTAAAGATCGTAGTAAAAAAAGAAAACTCCCTTGGATCTGTATTTGCCGACAATCAAACCAACACACACATCTTTAAAATAGCAGGGTAAGAACCGGCATCAACGAAGCAAACAAACAGACTACTTGATCATTGGTTTGGTAAAAATAGTCACATAACTCTCACTACCGGGCATACTTTTAAAGATAGCAAAGAAAATTTAAAAATATCTGTAGGGATGAATTATAAGCAAAGAGCAAACATAATAATAATAATAACAACACACTGTAGTAATGATTGAAGACAAAAAAATGAATCAAATTATTTAAAAGACGATGAAAGTTGATACTTTTACTGTGTTATCCTGGTGAAAATAGGGAGTTGCATCTCGGCATTCCTCTTGGTCCTCCCTTCCATGGATGCTCCGTCCCTCAATCTTGGGTGACGCCACTGCCTGCCTGGCAGATGTAAATACATTGGTAAGATAAGTGTGCATTGTTTGCCCAAGTATAGCACATGGTAAGAGCCGGCCTTGTAGATGGAAAAACAAAAGGGATATTGAAAAACCAAGTCGGAAAAAAATGCACAAGTTATGGTGTAGTGCAACAAGAACACTTTCAGAGGCGGCATGAATGCAGCATGTCTACTCTAGTCTGTTTCCAGCATTAACCTACAACAACCGGACAGAGCAGGCCCACGTTGACTGCATCCTTTGCACATCCTCCATTTAGTCATACCACACTACACGTGACTCCACCGCTACACAGACATTTAGGTCTGCTGTGGTTCTTGTTGACTTGTTTACCTTTTATGCCACTCATGAAACGCCCTGACTTATTCCATCAATTATCTCTGATCCTACTGAGTGACTGCGAAGATACTATGTCACTGTGGTCATCATGATGGTGTTGTTCAACTCAGTCTGCAGTGTACCGAGTGAGTCCAGATTCCATATTAAAAAATGCAATGGATTGGCCTGCAGTAGAAGTACAATTTTGTTATTAAACGACAACAGTGGAAATATTGACTTGAGTCACTGTTAGTGTATAGATTAAATACTAGTACAATTTGACTTCACTTCATGCACAACAAACAACAACAACACATACACCAATCATTCAGAGTCGGTGTCCAATGCATGCCATTCATTACCTGGTCCTTCTCATCTTAAGTGAAGGGGCAGTCTCTCTCTCCATTATCATCATGGTGTTGTTCAGCTCAGTGTGCAGTGTACAGATTGAGTCCTCTTTCTATATTCAAAATGCAATGTATCGGCCTGCAGTAGAAGTACAATTTTGTTATTAAAAATACAAGAAGGGAAAAATTGCCTTGAATTACTTTTAGTGTGTAGATTACATATAGTACACAATGAATTAACTTCATGCACAACAAACCACAACAACACTAATCACTCGGTCAGCGTCCAATGCATGGCATCATTCTTTACCGGTTCCATCTCGTCTTCAGTTAAAGGACAGTCTCTCTTGGCTCAGAAAGGAGGATAGCTATAGTTGTCATCATCATGTTCCGCTTCTTTTGGAGGGACTCAACGAGGAAAGATTTTATTTTTTCTTCTATTTTGCATCATCCAATCATCATCTGGCTTGAGGGCAATGGATTTAGGGAGATTCAGGAGGATGGAGGAGCATGATTCGGAGGAGTGAACTGTGAAATGCAGACAGCTGAAACTCGTATATGGCAATAAAAAGACTAGAAGACAGTGGTGATGGATTTGTTGTGATTTGAAGTTTCTAACACACAAATGAAACAAAACAAGGGAGGAAGACAGTAAGACGTGCAAGCCTAATTGTCAGGGAAGTTTAGCTCGTCCTCAAACTCTGGGGGTTGAAACAGAAGTAGGTAATCCTCATCTAACACACTACTTCTGTCACCTGAGCCGCTGTCCTCATCTTCCTCCCTTGATTCATGTATTGTGTAATTCGGTGGTATAAAGTGCTGATTCATTTTGATCATGGTTAACCTCTCCACGTTTTTGGGCGAGAGACTGGTCCTTCTCACTGTTACAATGGAATCAGCAGCACTGAAAACAAGTTCAGAAGAGACACTTGCGAAAGGGCAAGCCAGATAGTTTATCGCCAGCCTTCTGAGCAGTGGCCATTGGCCTCTTTTCCCATACCAATACCACAATGGGTTTTGATCAATGTACACCTCTGTTGGGTTGTCCAGATAGGCCCGGACCATCCGCTCAATGTTCAGGGGTGCTACACTTTGTTCGGGTTCTTTTGTCTGCATCAGCACTGGACCTACCAAGTCCTTGCTGTAAATACCAATCCCTTAACAATTTTACTGGGGCGAATGATCCGGTTCTTGCTGTTGTCGATAGTGTTGGTGAGTGTTCTGAGCCAAACGCACTGCCCTCAGGCTCCGAAGTTGAACTTTACGCCGGATGCCCTGCTGCAGTACTTGTTGTGGGTTTATCTAGCGGGCTTTTAATTAGCAGCCGTTCATTTTCCAACTTACTAGCTGACTCAGCTATCCAAGTTTTGTACCGGGCAACATCCATTCCTGAAAAAGGAATTAATGTCTTACTTTTCAGTGCCGATTTTGACCGTGGATCCAGAATTGTGGCACAAATGTAATGTTCTTGTGACAAAATCTTATTTTGCACCCTTGTATTGTCCTCTCACAATTCTCACAGACTGAAACACTGCACTAGCACTGAGAAACATTAGGTTTGCCAGGCACACTGCAAGGATTGCTCCGCATGTTTTAATTTAACAAAACTTCCTTCCTTTTAACCAGGTGAGATGCTGCCATTTCCATGTAATTCTTTGTATGCTAGACATAGAGCCTTCAAGTCTATTCTTTTCTTCATGGGGAGCCAGTGGAGTTTTTTCCAGGCCTTCTGATATGGACTGGAGTTTGGGGATGTTCAATATTTGTCAGGCGCTGATCAAGTGCGCCTACCAAAGGTACAGCCGGAGGAGGACTACATCACCCAGAATTCCCGGCTGTACGGAGGCGTGGCCAAGGCGGGTAAATACGTGTGTCGAGAACCAATCGGGGCGCGTAATACTGGCAATTGGAGTCAGGTTGGAGAAGACGCCACTCGTGGAACGAGGAAGACGCTGGTGGTAGAGTCTGCGAGATCGTTACGAGCACGTACCCTGTTGTGGTAGGAAGCCGCCGGGAGGTACACGGCTCAGGGAATTTTGGTTCCGTGTTCAAGGAACTCCATCGCGGGATGCTGACATAAGCGTCGCCGCGTTCCCAGAACTGAGGACTGTCGAGAGGTTAGGAGCGAACTCTTCCTAACGGACTTCGAGGCAGCATCATTTGGGACTCTCGTAAGGATCCGCAGTCATTATAAATTCCAGGTATCACCGGAACAAGTGAGGGGCTGCCCTGTTCGGGACTATATAGTTTGCACAACGAATCAAAGCGTGTTAGGTGCTGGGGCTTGCGTGACATTTGCTTATACTTCCTCTCTCGCTCTTATATGGAAACGGAAACCACTAACCTCTACATGCTGATAATGCTAGAGTAGTAACTGTGGGGTTTAGGCAATTGAGCGGTAACCAGAGAAACGCACTTCAGTGCCATTTAATACTGGGGAAGCAAACGGGGGAAATAACAGGGTGAAAGGACTAAACTATCCTGCTGGTGTTGGAGGGGGTCTGTCCTCTCTTTTTGGGGTTAACGCTATCGGTTGAGGCTAAGCTGCAGGTGCAGTGACATGACTGATGTGACACATTTGTTAGGCATCATTAGTGAGACCTAAATGAGAGTAGGTTGACTTGTGGTCTTTTCTCTATGTTCTTTTGTTCCTTTTTATTGCAGGACTCCCAATCCCCGCTGTTCCCATCCTATTCCTTTTCCCTCGCCTGATTGCCCTGGTACTCTGTGTTTCTGTAAGCCAGAGCCGGGGACGTCTGGAGGTGGAACCCTGGTGCTTCACTCGAATCTACAAGAACCACAGTGGATCGTGACAGAATTATGCGCCCACGAAATTTATCCTTGGGGTTCGAGTAAAGCACAAACATGGCCTCATTAGATGATGTGTTGCAGGCTCTCCTGTTGGTACAACAGGAATTGGCTGCCTCAAAGGCAGAGACGGCCGCCCTGAAAGAGAGGGTGGATCGACAGGGTCGGAATCCGTTTGACGCCACGCAGTCTTCGTCACCGATACAGGTGAACGTGTCTCCTCCCATACCCCTGGCTAGCCCGGAGAGGTTCTCGGGAGACCCCCACAAGATCCAGACCTTCCTGACGCAAATAGCTTTGCACTTTTTGTGCAAACCCGCTTCCTTTCCCTCTAATCATTCGCAGGTGGCTTTTGCGATTTTGTATATGACGGGAGACGCTGCCAATTGGGCAGTACCCTTGGTCAAATACGACGATCCCCTGCTGTCAGATTGGAACGCCTTTAGAAGCGAGTTCGAGCGGGTGTTTGATCGAAGGGCCACCACCTTCTCGGCTGACCGAGAATTGTTGGAACTCAGACAGGGTAAACAAGACTTAGTGACGTATCTGACCCAGTTCAACCGTCTCATTGCTGAGACGGCGTGGCCAGAGGAAAAAAGAATGTCCCTCTATTACCAGGGTTTACGAGACGACATGAAGGATGTACTGGCCCAAATCGATCCTCAGCCCTCCACGTACACAGATTTGATGAACCTCACATTAAGGCTAGATCATAGATTGTCTGAGCGAAAGGGAGAGAGGGTGTATGCCCATGTCGATAAAACAGAGAGGGGATTCAGAACCGCCGGGACCCCCTCGGAGGTCCAGGCAGAGCCCATGGAGGTGGGTGCGATCCGGGCCCCGTTGTCTAGGGCCGAAAGAGAAAACCATAGAATCGCAGGTTTATGCATGTACTGCGGTAAGAAGGGCCATTATGTTCGGGATTGTCCCGTAAAACCCAAGAAAAGTGGGTATGCCGGTATGAAGAAAGTGGCGGTAGCCACGTTGCAGGCATCCCTCCCAGACACCCAGACTCCAGAAGAGGGAGCCAAGATAACCAAACCTAGTGTCTTACAGCTGCCTTCATTGGCGGTCATAGAGTCAGTCGCATCTGAATCTCACGTTATGTTAACCATGCGATTGACGGTGGGAACACAAGAACATGAGGTCGGAGTGATGGTTGACTCCGGTGCCACAGGGAATTTTGGTGATAGCGGGTTGGTGCAGCGGCTAGGGTTAAGGCGCATTCCGAGAACAAGTCCAGAAACGGTATGTGCAGTGGATGGGAAACCTCTTAAATCAGGGCCCATCACGGAAGTCACTGAAACTTTGACCCTGACCAAACCGGGACCTCTTTGGGATCATGTGGAAGAGGTAGCCTTAAACATCATTGAGGCTCCCCAGTATGAGTTGATACTAGGTATGCCTTGGTTAACAACCCATAATCCCACGATAGATTGGAAGCGGAAGACGGTGGGCTTTGAAACCGAATATTGCAGAGAGGAGTGCGCTAACGCTCACCGATTACATCTTCTTGCCCTCACCCAGGGGTATCACATTCTCACCGCCGCAGAGAAAGAGACGGTCCTCCCCGCAGCATATGACAAGTGCAGGGAAGTGTTTAGCGAGATTAAGGCGGAAAACCTGCCACCGACCCGCGTTTATGACTGCCAAATAGACTTGATCCCTGGGGCGATCATGCCTTCTTGCAGAGTGTATGCCTTATCTGAGCCGGAGACAGAGCATCTGCGACAATACTTGGGAGCACTACGTAGATATAGGGTTTATCAGGCCTTCCCGTTCTCCTGCCGCTTCGCCCCTTTTCTTTATCAAGAAAGCTAATGGCGAATTAAGGACATGTATCGATTATCGCGTTTTGAATAAAAACACGGTTCGTAACCGCTACCCTCTTCCACTCATCCCTGTCTTGCTGGACCAGGTGAAGGAGGCAACCATTTACACCAGACTGGATCTGAGCGGGGGCCTATCACTTGGTCCGGATAAGGGAGGGTGATTAGTGGAAGACGGCGTTCAAAACGCGATATGGTCTTTTTGAGTATATGGTAATGCCGTTTGGGCTGTGTAACGCCCCGGCAGCTCTCCAATACTTCCTCGATGATGTACTCAAGGAATATATAGATAAAACAGCTGTGGTGTACATAGATGATATACTGATTTATTCCACGGATCCTAGAGCACACAGCACGCACGTGTCACAAATCTTCACACAAACTGAGAGAGAACAATTTGTTTTGCAAGTTGAGCAAGTGCGAATTTCATGTAGAGAGGGTGGAATTCCTGGGAGTGGTCCTAAGTCCTTCAGGGTTGAGTATGGCTGAGAGAAAAGTGTCAGCAGTACAGGAGTGGCCTACCCCAAAGACAGTGAGAGACGTACAGTGTTTTCTGGGCTTTTCTAATTATTACAGAAGATTTATCTCTCACTTTTCACAGCTCGTCTCTCCTCTTACCTGTTTGCTGAGAAAAGGACATCCGTTTTCATGGACTCAGGAGGCCATGCAGGCGTTCTGCGATTTAAAAAAGGCGTTCACTACCGCCGCCCCAATTCTACAACATCCCCAATCAGAAGTGCCTTTCATAGTAGAAGCAGACGCTTCCGACATAGCAGTGGGGGCCGTACTATCGCAACGTGAGGCACTGTCAGGACAATTGCATCCCATAGCCTTTCTATCTAGAAAATTGACCCCGGCTGAAGCAAACTACACGATCGCTGAAAAGGAGTTGCTGGCAGTCAGAAAGGCGTTTCAGGAATGGAGGCACTACCTGTGGGGGGCCAAACATCCGATAACTGTATATACTGACCACAGGAATTTGCAATACCTAAATACAGCCCGGCATCTCACGCAACGGCAGATGCGCTGGATGCTGTTTTTTGCTGGCTTTGACTTTGTCATCACTTTCCGACCTGGTTCAGAGAACAAGAAAGCAGATTCGCTATCTCGACAAGACGGAGGGCAGGTGTCTCACCGGGAAGTCACAGAGGCCATCATCCCCCCGGAGAAAGTGATATGTGTTGTCAGGGCAGACACGTTTCTGAACTCTGTAAGAAAACACTGCACTATGGTGCAATGGCTTCAATGGGCGGAACAAGGGGCGGATCGGCATATGAAAGGAGGATTGCCTTTTTTCCGAGAACGATTGTTTGTTCCGTCAGTGGCGCTGTAGCGCCAGGCTTTCGTATGGTGTCACGAGTCGCTGATCGTGGGTCACCCCGGTTGCACAAAAACTCTTCAACTTCTACAACGTCACTCTTGGTGGAAACGCATGAACGAGGACATCCGTCGATGGATCCAACAGTGCGACGTGTGCGCCCGAGCCAAAGGAGACCGCTCGAAAGCTAAAGGCAAGTTGGTCCTGATGCCGACTCCCGCAGGGCCCTGGCAAAACATAAGCATTGACTTCGTGGTGGGTCTACCAATGGACCAGGGATGCAATGCGATCATGGTGGCGGTGGACAGCCTCACCAAAATGGGTCATTTTGTACCGTGCAAAAACCTACCCTCGGCCAGTCAGACCGCCCAGCTGTTGCTGTCTCATGTGGTTCGACTGCATGGATTTCCAGGAGTGATCGTTTCTGACAGAGGCCCGCGGTTTATTGCACGGTTCTGGAAAACATGGTGTACAGCCTTACAAGTGGAGGTGGCCACGTCCACCAGCTTCCACCCGCAGACGGATGGCCAGACCAAACGTCTTAATCAAACGCTCAAGACATATCTCCGATGCTACTCCAAAGAAGCAAGCGCTTCGTGGGTGTCACTTCTATGGTTGGCCGAAATCTCCTATAACAACGTGTGGCACAGCTCCATCAAGGAATCTCCCTTTAGGGCTAACTACGGATATCATGCCAAGGTACTTCCTTTATCCTTCCCCACGGAAGTACGGGAGCAGCCCACTATTGCGGCCCAGTTACAGGCTCTGGGGAAACTGCACGAGCGCCTAAAGATGAATCTGGAGCGGGCTAAAGGCATCTACAAAGCCTGGGCGGACCGCCACCGTCCGGACGGACCTTCGTAACAACCGGGCGACCGTGTGTGGTTGTCCACGAAATACCTCCGCTTCAAGTTGTGCAGCATTTTCCATCCTCGATTCATAGGTCCGTATCCCGTGTTACGCCGCGTGGGCACTGTGGCGTATAGATTGGCTTTGCCCGCCTCTTTGCGCATCCATCCGGTGTTCCACTGCAGCTTGCTGAAGCCGGCGGCGGGGGCTAGGAGGGTGGCAGCCCCGCCGATTTACCGAGACGGCCATGTGGAATATGAAGTGCGGAAGGTGTTGGATTCGCGATATCGGAGGGGTCGGCTGTGGTACCTCCTGGCCTGGAAGGGTTACTCGGCGGAGGAGGATTCCTGGGTCCCGTCTTCTGATGTGCACGCACCGGAGGCTGTACGCTTGTTCCACGCCCGCTTCCCGGACAAGCCTGGTTCTAGGAGGCGCGCGGGAGGGGGGGGCATACTGTCAGGCGCTGATCAAGTGCGCCTACCGAAGGTACAGCCGGAGGAGGACTACATCACCCAGAATTCCCGGCTGTACGGAGGCGTGGCCAAGGCGGGTAAATACGTGTGTCGAGAACCAATCGGGGCGCGTAATACTGGCAATTGGAGTCAGGTTGGAGAAGATGCCACTCGTGGAATGAGGAAGATGCTGGTGCTAGCGTCTGCGAGATCGTTGCGAGCATGTACCCTGTTGTGGTAGGAAGCCGCCGGGAGGTACACGGCTCAGGGAATTTTGGTTCCGTGTTCAAGGAACTCCACCGCGGGACACTGACGTAAGCGTCGCCGCGTTCCCAGAACTGAGGACTGTCGAGAGGTTAGGAGCGAACTCTTCCTAACGGACTTCGAGGCAGCATCATTTGGGACTCTCGTAAGGATCCGCAGTCATTATAAATTCCAGGTATCACCAGAACAAGTGAGGGGCTGCCCTGTTCGGGACTATATAGTTTGCACAACGAATCAAATCGTGTTAGGTGCTGGGGCTTGCGTGACATTTGCTTATACTTCCGCTCTCGCTCTTATATGGAAACGGAAACCACTAATCTCTACATGCTGATAATGCTAGAGTAGTAACTGTGGGGTTTAGGCAATTGAGCGGTAACCAGAGAAACGCACTTCAGTGCCATTTAATACTGGGGAAGCAAACAGGGGAAATAAGAGGGTGAAAGGACTAAACTATCCTGCTGGTGTTGAAGGGGGTGTGTCCTCTCTTTTTGGGGTTAACGCTATCGGTTGAGGCTAAGCTGCAGGTGCAGTGGCATGACTGATGTGACACATTTGTTAGGCATCATTAGTGAGACCTAAATGAGAGTAGGTTGACTTGTGGTCTTTTCTCTAAGTTCTTTTGTTCCTTTCTATTGCAGGACTCCCAATCCCCGCTGTTCCCATCCTATTCCTTTTCCCTCGCCTGATTGCCCTGGTACTCTGTGTTTCTGTAAGCCAGAGCCGGGGACGTCTGGAGGTGGAACCCTTGTGCTTCACTCGAATCTACAGGAACCACAGTGGATCGTGACAATATTGTTCTGGCAGCGGCATTTTGTGTGCACTGAAGCTTGGCCATGTGCTGTTTTAGGAGGCCTAAGTATAGGGCATTTACGTAGTCTAGTTTGGCCAAGGCTAGAACTGTAACTAGAGTTTTTACTGCTTCCGGGGGGATGAAAGTGCGTATTTTGCGGATAGATTTTAGAATCAGAAATATCATCGATAGGACTTTCTTGACCTGGTGTTGAAAGGACAGTTTGTCATCAAAGATGATGCCCAAGTTCCTCACTTTTTGAACTGGGGTGGGGTACACACCCATACTAGGGGGCCACCAGTTCTGTGACCAGAAAGAGGTATCTGATCCCAGTAGGAGGACCTCTGTTTTGGTACCGTTAAGCTTCAAACAGTTCGACCCCATCCATTGATTTATGTGGTGCATACATTTATTAAAGCTATCCGCTGTATCTTCAGGGCTGCTTGAAATAGACACCATGATTTGGGTGTCATCCGCGTAAGATATTATTGTGAAGCCATATTGCTTGATGATGTTGGCTGGAGGAGTCACATTAAGGTTGAACAGAGTAGGCCTCAACGAGGAGCCCTGTGGCACCCCACATGGTAGCGTGAACTGCTCTGAACGGGAGTCACCGACCTGAACATATTGATGTCTGTTGTTCAGATAGGAGTTTACCAGTTTTAGAGCAGTATTCTTGACTACTGCCTCTTGGATCCGTTAGATTAGTATATCATGGTTCACGGTGTCGAAAGCCACCGACCGATCCAACAGGATCAAGGCAGCCTTGGCTCCCGTGTCTAGTATTGCCCAGATCTCTCCTGCCGCTATTATTAGGGCAGTTTCTGTGCCGTCCCCTTGTCGGAAACCATACTGGGAGGGATCCAGTAGGTCTGCCGGGGAGATGTAAGTCGCTAGGTTGGGCGTTGAGGAGTTTTTCCAATATTTTGGCAGGAAAAGGAATCCTTGCTATAGGTCTGTAATTACTGTGATCGCTGGGATCTAAATTAGTTTTTTTTAGTAAAGGCAAAATTGACACAACGATTTCAAGCGTCTGGAAAGATGCCAGATGTTACAACTTCTTTTTAGAGTGTGCTAAGTTGTTTGCTGATTGTCTGGTGCCATGTGGAATATCATGGGTGGACAAGGGTCCGAGGATGTTCCAGATTTTATGGATTTGATTGTCTGTGTTATTTGTTCAATACTGGGTGGTGCAAAGGAATCTAGGACACTGGTGGGACATGGGATGTTTGTAGCAGGAGTGACTGTCATGCCATCATCCCAATCTGTAGGGGATTCAAAAATGGTAAGCACTTTGTCCTTAAAATAACCTGCGAGTTGGTTGCAGAATGCTGCACTAGTGTCCTTTCTATGTGGTTCTGGAAGTTTGACAAGTTTCTTCAGTTTGAAAATAGTTCTTTGCTGGAGTTGCCTGCTTGTTGGATTTTATCTGAGAAGTATTTACTTTTTTTGTCCATTATCATCTTTTTATAAGTGCTCAATGATTGGGAATATATTTATTTTTCGGCTATTGTGTAGTTACTTCTCCAGCGCCGCTCGGCTTTTCTGCAGATCTGCTTCTGTTTGTGCAGGGCATCACAGAACCAGGGTTCAGATTTCTTCGTGCGCTTGCTGGTAACGCTTTTTTCTTGTGCCAACAAGTCTACTGCGGATTTGACCCAGTTGGAGAAACTGTCTGCAGCTAGGTTTGCCTCAGGTTTTAGGTCAGGTTTGGAGGATGCTAGAGTGCATTGCAACTGTTGGGGGCTTATGTGCCTCCAGTTGCGTCTTTTGAGTGTCTTATGGGGAATGTGTGGGTCGGGAATGTGATGTGTGGTGGTTACGGTGAACAGGATGGCTCTGTGATCTGACCAGGGTACTGGCATAACCTCTATTATTTTAAGGTGGGGGTTAGATGTAAATAACCCATCCAAGGTGTGACCGGCGTCATGTGTTGGATGCATGACTTTCCTCTCCAACGAGGCATTGGCCATCATCTATATTAGCGACAAATTGTTGTGGTCTTCTGAGTTTTCGAGGTGATGGTTTAAATCACCTAGTATGCAGTAGTCCTCTGAATCAGCACTGGCTTCTAGTATTGGGCTGATGATTTCTTCAAATTTCCTTTTGCTTTTTATGCATGGTGGTCTGTAAGGTTACTCACACAATGTGGGTAGGGTTTAGTTGGGAGGGCCGTGTGGGTGACTATCATTAGAACACAGGTGACACAGGGTTTTGATGGTAGAAATACTTCTGATCAAATAATTCTGATTTGACAGAAAAGCTTAGCAGGAAGAAAGGGGGGTCGAAATTGCAGACACAACACATATGACTGGGATAAGCTCTGGATGTAAGGCTAGGCTGCTTGCCTGTAATGAGAGGGGTGAATGACCACCACAAGTCCCAACTTGTGACTGCATACCTTATTAGGCCTAAGGTGTGTGTTTTCCATTAGTTCCGGAGATGCATGCTTGTTATGTGGGGGTTAATCATTTCTCCAAAATCTGTAGCTCGTACCTCCATTTCTTTTCCTCAGTCGCTACGAAAGTGTCTATATTGGTTAAACAAGGCTTATGGTTTAGGCCTGTCGACACGTTTTGTGATGAAGAGGGCCGGTGTGTGGTTGTACAGGGATTGTTGGGTTGGTACACATTACCTTGATCAGTACATATGGTCCGGACTTCGATGATCCTACTTTTTTTTTTTTTTTTTCACTTAAGTTAGAAACTGGCTTTTGGATGCTCCCTCCCCCCCTTGCTTTGTAATATGTGGAAAATACTTTAATGCTGCAAGCTAATTTGGATAGCACCGGCAGCAGGTCCAGTTGAAGTGCAGGAAGATCTATGCCATAGGATATTATGCACCAGTGCAAACTGCTAGACTTGTACCTTGTTGAATGCCCTAATTCCAGAGTGTAAACATTCCTTAGTGCAAACATTCCATAGTGCAAACATTCCATAGTGCATGGAATATCTTCCAGGATAGTTTTCTGGTTAGAATCGAAAGATGAGATGGGCTGGGTTGAAATTATAACACATTTACCTAGGACCCTGTCCGATCATTGTCCCCTTTTGATGGTTTTGATCATTGACAGCTATCTGGGGATGCATAGAATGTAGCAGCTGCCACCATCTGAGCTGTCAGACCCAGTCTTTGAACAGAAAGTCGCCAAGTGATTTTATTCTACACGTTGAACCAGGGCTCTGTTACCTCTGTGGCTACGCTGTGGGAAGCATTTTAAGAGTGATTAGGGGTGAATACATATCTAAAAGTCACAGAATATTTTAATTGCTGAGAGATACAATGTCACACCTAGAGCAAGTGATATCATTGTTAGAGTGAGAATATGGGAGCTCATGAACCCACTGTGTTGCTTTTAATCCCCCGTGCCCTTAACAGTTACACGTTAGGTCTTGTCATTGAGTCAGCTTGCCGCTTTCCTGGGGAGACATGTTGACTCCCAGGAAAGGATACAATAGGGGCCTTTACTGGAAGGAGGTGTTCTCCCTCCTGTAGGAAGTCGATGAATGTTGGCCCAAAAGGTAAGCTTCAAACCAGAAACCACCTTTGAAGGGCAAATGGGAACCACTTGGGAGAGGGGCTGCTGTATTGCCGGGATAGACAGGCTTGCACTAGGGACAGGGAGGGGGGATCAAGTTGCCAAGCCAGTTTTTCAGGGGAATTGTGAGAAGTTGGCCTGGCATATGCTGGTCACTAGTTATAGTGGCCACCTTGCACCAGTCAAATTTGACTCTTATGGTAGATAGGTTTAAGACAACCTTTTAAAGAAAGCTATCCTAGTGGTAGCTGTGGAGAGCAGCCTTCAGGATAAGTCTCTGAGGAATGTAAAGCAGCTTGTTTTTACCTTATAATCTCTTGAATTACTACATGAAAGGACACCACATAGGTATATATATATATTTATTTCTAGACACACTCTACTAATCTCTTGATGAGATTAGAAGTCAGGAACACATTCAATTATCAATGTTTCACAATAATTTAAGCACAACTATGGCTGGGGCCCTAGGGGCGTACCAGACCATATACTAAAAAAGAGGTTTAGGAAAGTCGACTTGGAGAGGGACAAGGCCTAGGGCCTGTAGAGTCGCTGGGGCTTCACTAATGCAGCAAAAGCAGGCATGTAAAAGACCCACGGGAGACGCGTGCAGTGTGAGAACACAGCCGCGGGTTCCCTATTGATTTCAATGGAGCAAGTCGCGGTTTGATTTTTAAAGTTTAAGGGTACTTCGAGGAAGTCTACAAGCAAGCCACTTACAAGGTAAGTAATTCGAGGGCCAACACACACTAGGGCACCGGAGTGCACGAGTTACCTCACCCAGGGAAGCCGGGTGCATAGGTGTCTTTTGGTGTCGGGTCGCGTCGCTGTTTTCTATGGAGACCAAAGAAGATTTGCTGCTTGCGAAGACTGAAGAAGTGTCCGGTGGAATCCAAGGGTGGATTCAGGATGAAGATGACCTGAAAGCAGAAGGGACAGTGTTCAGTCACTTGCCAGTGACCCGGGGCCATGAAGATGGATGTCCACGGAAGTCGGGTGATTTCAGGTGATCAAGGGTGTTTTGACTCTTCGCTCATGAGGACCAAGAGGCATCGACGATGACCAGCAGCTGGATTCAGAGTCTCCCACGACATCTGCAGCTTACTGAGGTGTCGGCAGCCGGATTGGAGCCAACAAACCTTGGCAACAGCAAGTCTCATGGAAAGTGAATAAAGTCAGCAGTGCAGACCAGCATGGTCTGAGGGACTCACCCAGCAAGGGTGAGTGAGGGCAAGCCTGGAGCAACCAGGGGAACCTTTTGGTTCGATAAGAAAGTCTTCGGGGGACCCACAAGCCAACGGGAAAGGGATAGCAAAGACGCCTCATGAGGAAATGCTTCACAGGAGCCCACGGTCACTCGGGATGGGGTAGGCCTCTGATTTTCGCTGCAAATCCTGCTGGAGGCTAGGGCCACAAATGGTCCAATGCACACGTTCGTAGAACATCGTGAAGGGGTTGCACTCGACAATAGTGCACGGTACCCGTGTATTGCTGTTCCTCATCACTGGTGGGGTCCACTCGCCTCAGCTTTGCTGGGGACTCACAATGGCCGTCGAGAACTCAGGAAATCCACTTCTGGGGCTGCAGGGACTTCGAACTCTGGTGGTAGCGGGAAAGTTTGCAACCGTTGATTAGAGTTTCTGGTGCCTGCCAAGCAGGGGAGTCACTCCTTGACTCCAAGGGAGATTCTTCTGTCTTTCAAAGGTAGTGGAGCGTCAAAGGGCCAGGATTCTTCTTGTAGAGCGTCGTCCAGGGATATCTGATTTGCAATGGCAAGGTTTCCCTATCTTATACTGAAGGTAGGGGAGGGACTAGCTCTATGACCACTCCGCTGGGAGGGTCAGGGTAGGGGGTGGTTTACACCCACTTCCCTTTGTCCAGTTTCGCGCCAGAGCAGGGACAGGTAGCCCCTGAACCGGTTTGAGCTGGCATATGCACAGAGGAGCCTACTGCTCCCCCAGTGCAGGACTTCAAAGCACTCTAGAAGTTCACCCACCCAGCCCCAATACACTAAATCCTGTCTGGAAGGTGGTGGCACCTCCCTGTGACAGGATGCCTATTGTTGGGCCTCCTCCACTGCGAGTTTCAGTCAGCAGCAGGGGGGCAGCCCAGTGTCTGTGCTGGTGGCATCCAGTTTGTGATGCCAGGGCTCTTTCAGATTTCTACCGTATTACCACAGTAGGTACATGTCGTCCTCTCTAGAAGGGTGGGATCAAACTCCCACACCAGTTACTGGTGTGAGGGTATGATTCCAAGTTGTTTGACACCAAACACGACATGTTTTGATGCAGTCATTCCAAAGTTAGCATTTACCGGTAGGTTATAATGCACTTAAGAGTATATGGTTTAACCGCATTCACAAACCACCACAGAGAATAGACTCTGCCAGCTGCAAAGGGGTCCTGCTCATGCAGAGGCACCCCCTCACATTGTAAACCAAGCACCCTGCCCTCAGGATTGATAGGGCCTTAGGGGTGGCTGATAGGTTTATATGTGTGTGTATGGTGAGATATAGGGAACCTATACCTCAGTGAGGAGTGCTAACACTACCTCACCCAGGCTGCAGTAGCAGGCCTGTGGTGTCAGATTTAGTCTGCTTCCCAGGGGTGGCATAATACATGCTTCAGCCCCTGGTAGGCCTGTGAAGTGCCTATGCCCTAGGTATCTAGGGTACCATAAACTAGGGGCTCATAAGGTACCACAGTATCCAATCACTAGTGCATCTAGTATGCACTCCAAGTTGTTTAGAGAGAACAGAGAGACTGGGGCCCTGATTAGCAGGGACCCAGCCAGACTATAGCCAGAAACCAGTGTATACATCAGAAAAAAGTGGGGGCAACCTAAGTGCAGATCCTACTCTCCTACACAACCCCCCAAACGCAGGGACACTAAACTAACCTTGACCAGTTAAGTCTTCGTGTTCTAAGTGGAAATACCTTGAGAGTCCATCTGCATTGGCATGTTGAGTCCCAGGTCTATGTTCCACTGTATAGTCCATCCCCTGTAGGGAAATGGACCACCTGAGCAGTTTAGGATTTTCACCTTTCATCTGTTTGAGCCATAGGAGGGGCTTGTGGGCAATCTGAACTAGAAAGTGAGTGCCAAACAAGTATGGCCTCAGCTTCTTCAGGGCCCACACCACAGCAAAGGCCTCCCTCTCTATAGCTGACCAACGTTTCTCTCTAGGGGTCAGCCTTCTGCTTATAAAATCTACTGGCTGGTCTTGACCTTCATCATTCAGTTGAGACAGTACAGCTCCCACACCCAGCTCTGAAGCATCTGTTTGGACAATAAGCTTCCTGGAGTAGTCTGGACTCTGTAAGATGGGGGCAGTGCACATGGCCTGCTTAAGGTCTTCAAATGCCTTCTGACAGCTAGCTGTCCACTGAACCTTTTTTGGCATTTTCTTAGAGGTCAGATCATTTAAGGGGGCCACTATAGATCCATATCACTTAACAAACCTCCTATAGTACCCAGTCAGGCCTAAAAAGGCTCTAACCTGTGTCTGGGTTGTTGGAGCTACCCATTCCATTATGGTTTGGATTTTGCTCTGCAATGGTTGAACCAGGCCTCCACCTACAAGGTGGCCCAGGTACACAACCTGACTCTACCCTATCTGGCACTTAGTGGCCTTGATAGTGAGGCCTGATTTTTGCAGGGCCTCCAAAACATTTCTGAGGTGGACCAGGTGATCCTGCCAGTTGGAACTAAAGACAGCAATATCATCTAGATAAGCTGAGCAATAAGTTTCCATACCAGTCAGAACTTTATTCAACAACCTCTGAAAAGTGGCAGGTGCATTTTTCAAACCAAAGTGCATCACCAGAAAGTGATAGTGCCCACCAGGGGTTGAACATGCTGTTTTGGCCTTGGCATCATCAGCTAACTTGATTTGCCAGTAGCCAGCTGTTAGGTCAAATGTACTCAGATACTTGGCTGAGGCCAAAGTATCTATCCGTTCATCTGCCCTGGGAATTGGATATCTAGCAAACAACAGGGTTATACCCAATTGACCCTTTCTGTACCTGGGTATGGAACAATTATAGAGCAAACAAAAGTGGTAGAAAGGAATAGATAGGCGAATTACTTTTGCATAGAGCACACTTAGTTACTCTAGTTTATTAATCTAGAATACATTTTTTCAAATTATTTAAACATTTCTGCATCAACAATGGCATCGGATCAAGAAGAGAGTAACAACTTAAAAGACACACAAATGTACACATAAATTATACATATACAAATTGTTGACATACAGAAAACCAGAGACCTTCTACAAACAAATTAACCCCTAAAAAACCAAATGATTTCTACTCGTGTCCTCCAAATGATTTTAGGACGGACCACTATGAGGTAGTCCTGGAAATGCGCTGCGACTTAATCAGTTATTGTCGGGCCTTCCCAGCGCACTTGGCAAATAGTTTCCAAATAATATTTAATTTCTGGGACTCCTCCTCAAACAAGGTCTACGCAATTGCGTTTCGGCCATACACTTTCCTCGGCCTCCTCAGGACAGGGTTAGAACAGGGACTCAACCCACACTACAAAAGAGAAGTGTACACATATAAATATAAAAAACAGTCCTCTTGCCTCCACATAAACTAATCACAAGCAAAGTCGTTGTAGTACTCCATGGAGCCCAGGAAAGGTGGTAGGTGACAGCCGCCAATAGGTACACAAGTACTCCGAAGTTAAACAACTAAATACACAGCCCGAGTGAGGGAAAGAATCAATCGCTCTCCCATGCATTGCCTGTCTCTCACACCTCTATTCAGTGCACACCCAAAGTGCACGACCCACCGATAATAGTTGTGTGTAAAACATAAATCAAAAACATAAATCAAAAAGGAGACCAAATCGAACACCTGCTTGTGTGAAAAAATTATACTACCAAGGTGCCCACATGCTGAGTTCAACTACATATCTCACACCCTAGCCATAAAGCGCTAGCACTCACATGGGGCGGTAGATGACCGGAAGCTCGTATGTAAGGGTCATCCGGGTCCCCAGAGACCCGTAAGAAAACGGGCCTATCAAAAAATGAACAAATGAAAAAAGTCTCAAAGAATGCGCTATGAACAAGCGTCCGGAAATTGCATAAATGGTTCAAATTACTCGGGGCTTACCTTCCTCGCCCGCGGTATCCCTCCTCAACAAGCGACTGGTCGAAACCTTCCGTAGGTAATTATGATCTGGTCCGTAACCTGGAGGAGGCAAGAGCGGACCCCTTAGATCGAAAAAGCATCTAAAACGTACCCACACGTACCTGTCCTTATCGTCTAACCCCAATAAGTCTTACCATTAAAGAAATCCGACTGGATAGTCCGGATCCCGCACCAATGCTCCAAAGTCGCAAAAGGCGCCGGTCAGCATGTAACGGCTGACAAGGACCACCTCTTTCTATACCTCCAGCTCTCCGTAATGGGTGGAGACATAAACAGGGGACTACACATGTAAAGAAGGAGTCGGCCATCTTAGCACAGGTAGGTCTAGCCCCACACTGTCAATGAACTTCCATATTCTACCACAGTAAAGAAAAACAAACTAAATGAACAAGTCGTAAGCTATGCAGGTACCGCTCGAGATAAACCCGACGGGGGGCACATGCACCCACAAAGGGGGAAAAAAAAACAAACATGTAATGTCAACCACTCTAAGGGAAGAATTCCATGTGGTAGATGAAAGAGAAAATAAAAAAGAAAATGAAAAAGGCCATAATAATTCAGGAAAAAGTATATCAAAGAAATATATCGAAAATATATCAAAAATATATCACAAGGGAATGGGTATAAAATGCCCCTAAATCCCTCAGCATCATCTAACTAATCCTCTGTAAGTGCACGGAATCATACGAGGAGGGGGGGGGGGCGGTCTGTCTCCCCAGGTGATTATAAGCAAGCCGCTCCTGTTTGTACCCCACGGATGCCGGAAAAAGTCCATACCTCAGCCGCCTAGGGTCCAATTACCCAAAGAGACTGCCACCACCTACTGATGCCAAGGGCGGCACAGGAGACCACGCGGACAAGATGCTTGATCAACGAGCAATCTATATAAACATAAGGCAAGATACCTAACAATTAAAAACACATTACCATTGTGTGTAAAAGAGAAACGTCACGAAAAATTAATTGGGAATTGGATAGGCATCAGTCCTGGTGACTGCATTGAGGCCTCTGTAGTCAACACAAAACCTCATTACTTTCTTACCGCCCTGGGTATGAGGTTTAGGCACAAGGACTACTGGACTAGCCCAAGGGCTATCTGAAGGCTCAATTACACCTAGTTCCAACAATTTCTGGACTTCAGTCCTGATATAGTCCCTGACATGGTCAGGTTGCCTGTAGATTTTACTCTTGACAGGCAGACTGTCTCCAGTGTCCACCTCATGGGTGCACCAGGAAGTCTGACTTGGGGTCAGGCTAAACATATGTCTGAACTGTTGCAGAACTTGTCTGCATTCAGTTTGCTGCTGATCAGTGAGGCTGCTTGCCAAAGCAATACCATCAACTGACCCATCATCAGGGTTCTGTGAGAGCAGGTCAGGGAGAGGGTCACTCTCCTCCTCCTTTTCCTCATCAGTTGCCATGAGCAAGCCCATGTCAGCCCTGTGAACATATGGCTTCAATCTGTTGACATGGAGCACCCTAAGGGGGCTCCTGGGAGTTCCAAGATTCACCAAGTAGGCGACTTCTCCCTTTTGCTCAACAATGGTATGGGGGCCACTCCACTTGTCTTGGAGAGCTGCTGGGGCCACAGGCTCCAACACCTATTCTTTATGGCCCGGCTGATAAACAGTCAGGACAGCCTTTTGGTCATGCCAAGCTTTTTGTAGTAGTTCTTGGCTAGCCTCAAGGTTTTTGGTTGCCTTCTTCATGTGTTGGGCCATCCGGGAGCGAAGAGCAAGTACATAGTCCATCACATCCTGTTTGGGAGGTTTGAGAGGTAACTCCCATCCCTCCTTCACCAGACATAATGGTCCTCTGACAGGGTGCCCAAACAGAAGTTCAAAAGGGCTGTAGCCAACCCCCTTCTGTAGAGCCTCCCTGTATGCAAACAGAAGGCAGGGAAGTAAAAGGTCCCATTTTCGCCTAAGCTTTTCTGGGAGGCCTTTAATCATTACCTTTAGGGTTTTGTTGAACCTTTCAACTAACCCATTGTATTGTGGGTGATAGGGAGTAGTGAACTTGTAGTTTACACCACACTCCTTCCACATTGCTTTTAGATACCCTGACATGAAGTTTGTCTCACTGTCAGATATAACCTCCTTAGGGAAAACCACTCTGGAGAAAACTCCAATGAGGGCTCTTGCTACCACAGGGGCTGTGGTGGTCCTGATGGGAATTGCTTCTGGGTACCTGGTGGCATTATCCACTACCACCGGGATAAACCTGTGCCCAGATGCTGTTGGAGGGTCATGGGGACCAACAATGTCAATCCCTTTCAAAGGGAACCTCCACCACAGGTAGTGGTATCAGGGGGGCCTTTGTTGTGCCACCTGACTTGCCACTGGCTTGGCAAGTGACACAGGAGCGACAAAACTCCTTGGTGTCCTCTGACATGTGTGGCCAATGAAAATGAGGGGGACAAGCCTGTCCCAGGTCTTGTTTTGGCCCACGTGTCCTGCCAATGGGATGTCATGTGTTAGGGTCAAAAGGAACCCCCTAAATGTCTGAGGTATTACCAACCTCCTGGTGGCTCCAGGGGTAGGATCTCTAGCCTCAGAATATAGGAGCCCCTCATCCCAATAAACGTTATGGGACCCACTAGCACTCCCAGCAGCCTCAGCAGCTGCTTGCTGCCTGAGGGGTTCAAGAGAGGGACATCACTGTTGCTCCTTACTCAGATCTTCCCTGGAAGGTCCTCCTGCCCCCAAGAACTCCACCTGATCAGGCTCAAGTCCCTCTGGGGCAGTTCCTTCTTCAGGATCTGCTTCTCCTCCCTCAGGAGGGGAATCTGAGACAGAGGGGAAGGCACTGCCTTAACCCTACTGCTCCTCCTCTTGGGAAGCTGCTGGTCCATAGTTTCAGGCTCCAGAGCTGGTTCAGCTTTATGCATTTTGGCCTGTGACCTGGTCACGGCAAATACCTCTGCAGGTATGCCCAACATCTCAGCATGAGTCCATAACTCTACTTCAGACCAGGCTGAAGTTTCCAAATCATTGCTCAATAGACATTCGACAGGGAGGTCTGCACTGACTACTACCTTTTTGAGGCCATTTATGCCTCCGCAGGAGAAATTCACAACTGCCAGACTATGGTTGGTCCTGACATTGCTTGCATTGGCAACCTGGTACATTTCACCCAGGATGATCTGTGCAGGGTCCACTAGATCCTCTGCCACCATGGTGACACTAGCACCAGTGTCCCTGAATGCCAAAGCCTGTTTGCCATTAATTATAGGCTGCTGTTTGTATTTGCCCAGATTACGGGGGCTCACTAAGAAGGACATATCAAGGTCTCCCTCACAAACCATCAATGCCTGTGTGGGTACTCTGACTAGGCCAGAGTCCCCATCCGAACCCAGGGTCAACCCTACTACACCCTTATTCTGATTACCACCTCCACCAGTAGCTGGACTAGGGGGAACAGTGGCCTTAGGGGCCTAAGTGGTGGTGGTTTGGTCTTTGGACTTGGTACAATCAGAAGTCCAGTGCCCTTTCTGTTTACAGAATTTGCACCAGGGCTTCCTTTGGCGTTTTCCCTTTGTAGACTGTGAATCCCCACCAGATGCAGATTTTTGGGGCCCTTGTGAAGACTTCTGGTCTTTTGACTTATCCCCACCTTTCTCCGAGCCTTTAGGATCCTGCTTCTTAGTGTCACCCCCTTGGTTCTGGGTTTTCTGCCTCACCCTGGTTCTGACCCATTTGTCTGTCTTCTTTCCCAATTCTTGGGGAGAGGTCAGATCAGAGTCCACCAGGTACTGATGCAACAACTGGTTTTGGCAATTATTAAGGATCTGTTCTCTCATGATAAGATTATACAATCCCTTAAAAACAGTAACTCTACTACCACCCAGCCAACCCTCCAGAGCCTTCGTTGCACAATCAATAAAGTCAGTCCAATCCTGAGTCTGTGCTTTCTGGGTGTCTCTGAACTTCAACCTGTACTGTTCAGTGGTTAAGCCAAACCCATCTATTAATGCACTCTTCAGGGCTTCATAGTCATTGGCATCCTCTTCTCTAACAGTGAAGAGCTTGTCTCTACCTTTATCAGAAAAGGAGAGCCACACGATTGCTGCCCACTGCTTCTGGGGGACCTGTTGAACTTTACAGGCCCTCTCCATAGCAGTTATCCATCTGTGGCTATCATCCCCACTCTGGTAGGGAGGAACAACCTTGGACAGGTTCCTATGGTCTGGAGTATATTCTCTACCTCTAGGGACACTGTTGCTGCCACCAGGGGGTTCTAACCCCTCTTTTCTAGAAGCTCTCTGGAGCTCAAAGGCTTCTCTATCTAATGCCAATTGCTTGGTTCTGAGGGCAAGCCTAGCTTTTTCATACTGGAGCATCTTGTACCTTCTTTCAGAGGAGGTCTCTCTATTAAAGTATGAGTTCCTCTGCTGGACAGATTCTCTGCCAGAGTGATATGAGTGGTCAGATTCCCTTGAAGGGGACCTAGGCCTCTCTTCCACTCTGTCAGTTCTCTTAAGGAGAATTCCTCTGTGCTGTTCAGACCCATGTGGGTCTGGCCCTTCAATCACGAGTCCAGGTCATCTTGATTTTCATCATCTGACCCAGAGACTATGGCTGACCCACCCCTTGATTCAGACCCCTTAGCTCCTAGAGCTACCTTAAGGTCATCTGTGGTCAACAGATCTATCTAGTGAAGTGTGGATCGCAAAGACGCCTCATGAGGAAATGCTTCACAGGAGCCCATGGTCACTCGGGATGGGTTAGGCCTCTGATTTTTGCTGCAAATCCTGCTGGAGGCTTGGGCCACGAATGGTCCAATGCACAAGTTCGTAGAACATCGTGAACGGGTTGCACTCGACAATAGTGCACAGTACCCGTGTATTGCTTTTCCTCATCACTCGTGGGGTCCACTCACCTCAGCTTTGCTGGGGACTCACAATGGCAGTCGAGAAGTCAGGAAATCCACTTCTGGGGCTGCAGGGACTTCGAACTCTGGCGGTAGCGGGAACGTTTGCAACCGTTGATTAGAGCTTCTGGTGCCTGCCAAGCAGGGGAGTCACTCCTTGACTCCAAGGGAGATTCTTCTGTCTTTCAAAGGTAGTGGAGCGTCGAAGGGCCAGGATTCTTCTTGTAGAGCGTCGTTCAGGGATATCTAGTTTGCAATGGCAAGGTTTCCCTATCTTATACTGAAGGTAGGGGAGGGACTAGCTCTATGACCACTCCTCTGGGAGGGTCAGGGTAGGGGGTGGTTTACACCCACTTCCCTTTGTCCAGTTTCGTGCCAGAGCAGGGACAGGTAGCCCCTGAACCGGTTTGAGCTGGCATATGCACAGAGGAGCCTACTGCTCCCCCAGTGCAGGACTTCAAAGCACTCTAGAAGTGCACCCACCCAGCCCCAATACACTAAATCCTGTCTGGAAAGTGGTGACACCTCCATGTGACAGAATACCTATTGTTGGGCCTCCTCCACTGCGAGTTTCAGTCAGCAGCAGGGGGGCAGCCCAGTGTCTGTGCTGGTGGCATCCATCTTGTGATGCCAGGGCTCTTTCAGATTTCTACCGTATTACCACAGTAGGTACATGTCGTCCTCTCTAGAAGGGTGGGATCATACTCCCACACCAGTAACTGGTGTGGGGGTATGATTCCAAGTTGGTTGACACCAAACACGACATGTTTTGATGCAGTCATTCCAAAGTTAGCATTTACTGGTAGGTTATAATGCACTTAAGAGTATATGGTTTAACCGCATTCACAAACCGCCACAGAGAATAGACTCTGCCAGCTGCAGAGGGGTCCTGCTCATGCAGAGGCACCCCCTCACATTGAAAACCAAGCACCCTGCCCTCAGGATTGATAGGGCCTGCCTTAGGGGTGGCTGATAGGTTTATATGTGTGTGTATGGTGAGATATAGGGAACCTATACCTCAATGAGGAGTGCTAACACTACCTCACCCAGGCTGCAGTAGCAGGCCTGTGGTGTCAGATTTAGTCTGCTTCCCAGGGGTGGCATAATACATGCTTCAGCCCCTGGTAGGCCTGTGAAGTACCTATGCCCTAGGTACCTAGGGTGCCATATACTAGGGGCTCATAAGGTACCACAGTATCCAATCACTAGTGCATCTAGTATGCACTCCAAGTTGTTTAGAGAGAACAGAAAGACTGGGGCCCTGATTAGCAGGGACCCAGCCAGACTATAGCCAGAAACCAGTGTATACATCAGAAAAAAAGTGGGGGCAACATAAGTGCAGATCCTGCTCTCCTACAGGAATGTAGCTCCCTTGGTAGCCACACCTCTGAGTTGGGCTAAGGAGTTCTGGGTGCCAAGAAAAGTTTTCTGCCGTATTTGGAATGGATAGAATGGTGCAGCCTAAGGCATCCTGCTGTCTCCTGCTAGTGGAGAAGTTGTTTTCCGGGCCCAGCCGAGACAATAGACTCGAAGGAGCAGCTGGCAGAGCTCCTGTTCACAGCATAGTGACACAACAGTTAAAGAAGTCTGCTAAGGGCGAGTGATAGCCCAGATCCCCTGATCGCTGTTCTCCATCGCTGTGCAGGACCAAGGACCAGGACCTGGCTGTCAGAAGTTGCATCTGAGTCTGCTGGACCTGGGAAGGTTGGTGGAGAAGCTACAGCCCAGGGAAGGATTTGGCTGTGACAGTGACACAGGACAGTAGGCAGTTCAGTGGAAACTGGACTTCTGCCAGGGCCGAGAAGACCTCAAGGGACATTGACCCGTGCAGCCAGGATCACCTCACCAAACCTGCAGACCAGGGAGCAGCTTCAGGAAGACCTCCTTCAACCACATTGTATCCACACCACCCTTGAGCATTTTCAGCATGCTGTATCCTTCGCATCAGAACCACTGCCTTAGGAATCCATCGCAACGAGGTTAAAGTGGGAACGGTTTCTGAGTGCCTTGCAGGCCCCCTGACTGGCTCCCTGCTGAAGTTGGTTGCCCAAAGTAACTCTAACTGACCGCTTTACAACTAGTTCAACTTTTTGGTGAAAATAATTCTAGGTGCCAAATTCATTAAATTTGCCCTTGCTTATTTGCGGTTAAGTTAAATGTTCTGATTTACTATACCTTGTAAATTCCAGATCCCTCCAGTGGATCATTTTCATTGTGGTTTCTAGAAATATATAAAATCTGCTTTATTTTTATAAATTGGTATCTGATTTATTGTGTCTAAGTTATTTCTTCATCAATTGTTTTAGTGGTTTCTTAAATGCTTCACACTTGTACCTTTGTGTAAGCCTTGCTGTTAAAAGTCACAGCCACCCAGGGTTGAGCTAACGTTTAACAAACTAAACCTACTGATCCTAAAAGGGTTGGTAGGTGTATTACATGGTGAGGTCACAGTCGCACAACCATACCATAGAACATACCCCATTTCCTCACAACCACACACCAATATTCTTTTACAACCTTCGCTCACAGCATTCCAAACACCTGCTCAGACATACAGGGAAAGGGAGCACAGGATACAAGACATTTCACACACCGGTTCAGACATACGTGGTATGGGCACATAGGTTGCGCCACACATTCCAAACACTGGCTCAGACATACAGGGAATGCGAGCACAGGATACGTCACAAATTCTATATACCAGCTGAGACGTACAGGGAATGTTAGCACAGGATGCAACACACATTCCAAACACCAGCTCAGACATACAGGGAATGGGAGCACAGGATACGACACAAATTCTATATACCAGCTGAGACATACAGGGAATGTTAGCACAGGATGCAACACACATTCCAGACACCAGCTCAGACATACAGGGAATGGGAGCACAGGATACGACACACATTCCAGACACCGGCTCAGAAATACAGGGAATGTGAGCATAGGATACGACACACATTCCAGACACCAGCTCAGGCATACAGGGAATGGGAACATACAGGATGCAACACACATTCCAGACACCAGCTCAGACATACAGGGAATGGGAGCACACAGGATGCAACACACATTCCAAACACCACTTCGGACATGTAGGGAATGGGAGCACAGGATTGGACCCACATTCCAGACCACAGCTCAGACACACAGGATATGATACACATTCCAGACACCAGCTGAGACATACATAGAATGGGACAACAGGATACGACACACATTCTAGAAAACAGCTTAGACCTACACCTACAGGTCTGCCTATAAGGCTGTGGTGAAAGCTTACCACCGAGACATCCGCCTCGAAAAGAAAGCCTATCTTGCGGGGAGAATCGAAGCAGCTTCGAACTCCAGTAAGGAGATCTTTACCATCGTTCGAGAATTCATCTCCCCTCGGACTACTGCTTCGGAAGAGGGGCCCGCAGAATCTTGGGCGGCGGATCTTGCGTGTTTTTTTACAGGCAAGATCAAACTCATCCAGGACTCCTTTCTATCGAGTGAACTGGCTACATTGCCGTTGCCCGAGGCGGGCTCGCCTCCCTCAGTTGCGCAGGGTGCCTTATTGGCTGAGTTTCCTTCTCTGTCAGCCTCAGCTTCTTTAGCGCTTATGGGCAACTTAAAATCTGGGTCTCCGCTTGACCCCTGCCCTGCTAAGCTCCTGGGTAAACTGGCGGAGGTGGTTAATCCGCTGGCGCACCCTCTTCTCAACCTCTCGTTGAGTCTGGGAGAGGTGCCGCCAGTATGGAAGCAGGCAATGGTCATCCCGTTGCTTAAAAAGCCGGGACTTGACCCGAAAGCCCCAGCCAATTATAGGCCAATATCGTTGCTGCCGGCCCTTGTAAAAATTTTGGAGAAGCACGTTCAGTCGGTGCTCTCCAATTTTCTGGAGTCCTATGAGATCTTACATGACTCCCAGTCGGGCTTCCGTTCACATCGCAGCACCGAGACCGCGCTCCTTGAGGTTTCCGAAACCATTAAAGGGGTGCTGGATACCGGGGGCAAAGTCATGCTGGTGTTGTTGGACTTGTCGGCGGCTTTTGACACCGTCCACCCATGAGGGCCTGCTCGCAAGACTCTTTGAGATTGGTCTGCGGGGGACGGTGCTCAAATGGTTTTCTTCCTTTTTGGCCGGCCGCCGGCAAACGATCTGGACATCATCTGACACCGCCGTGATGCCGCCTCTGGGAGTCGGGGTCCCTCAGGGCTCTATATTGAGCCCGACCCTTTTTAACATCTTTATGACCCCTTTGGCGGCGGTGGCGGAGTCATTTGGTGCCCGGATCGTGTCGTATGCCGACGACACTCAGCTCCTCTTCTCTTGCGAGAGAGGGGTTGACTTTGACGGGGAGAGTATCCAGAATTGCCTTGGGGCTGTGTTCGCATGGTTCCAACTGAACAGCCTCAAGTGCAATTCCGATAAATCGGAGGTACTCTTCTTCGGGTGCGAGACGGAGCCTAGCTGGCAGGCCTGGTGGCCCATCGACATGTTCCCTCCGTCCGGCTCTTCTCCCATGGCTAAAAACTTGGGGGTTAAGATGGACAAGGGGCTGACGATGAAAGCCCAGATCTTGGGGGTAACCGGCACTTGCTTCGGCCTGTTAAAAATGCTGCGGAGGTTCCTGCCTCTCTTGTCCGAGGAGCACAGGAGGCTGACGGTGCAGGCTCTGATAGGCTCCAGGTTGGATTATGCCAACATTCTTTACCTGGGCCTGCCAGAGTATCTGCTACAAAGGCTTCAAGTTGTACAGAACGCGGCGGCCAGGGCCATCTTTGGCCTAAGTAGACGGGCCAGCGCCTCTGGGTTGTTGGTGACGTTACACTGGCTACCCATCCGCAAACGGATTGCCTTTAAGGCTCTGACCCTGGCCTACAAGGCGCTCCATGCGGTGGGAGCTAAACATCTCCAAAAGAGACTGACCTTTTACCATCCGACTCGCTCGTTGAGGTCAGAATCTCTACTTTTGGCGGCTGTTCCGCGTGTGCAGAGGGCTCGCCTGGGGTGCCGCTCTTTCAGTCTGTTGGCCCCACAGATGTGGAATGCACTACCGCTCCCTTTGAGGGGGGCGTCTACTCTCCTTGATTTTAGAAGAGGTCTCAAAACCTGGCTGTTTTCTCAATAGGTCTCCCAGTTGTTTTGTCTTCTTTTGTTTATCTTTTAACCTGCTTTTAGTTGTGTTGTGTTATTCTGAAATCTGTTCCCCTTACTTAAAAGCGCCGGGACACTCTTTTTGAGTAACCGTTGCGCTATACAAAAGAATAAATAACATAACATAACATAACACAGAATGTGAGCACAGGATACAACACACATTCCAGACACCAGCTCAGACATACAGGGAATAGGTGCACAGGATACGACACACATTCCAGACACCAGCTCAGCCATACAGGGAATAGGTGCACAGGATACGACACACATTCATGACCCCGGATAAGACATACAGAGAATGGGACCATACAGGATACGACACACATTCCAGACACTGGCTCAGCCATACAGGAAATGGGAGCACAGGATACAACAGGCCTCTCTTCATTACTAACCAAACAAAAAACCGCTATTCCATTGCATGTAAGCAACTGGAATGATCATTTACAACCACTCCATCTCCAACTTGTCTCATTTACACATTCACCCAACACCAATCTCTAAAACGCTGCAGTACCCATGAAGACACAAAATAACAATGTAGAAGCTGGAATAAAAATAGGCCAAGACTTTATCAAGGACTTTTATATACGTGTACACAGGGACCATAGGCTATGCAACCCAGTTTCCAGTTTGCAGAAGTCCAGTGCGGTCTTTTATTGTTGTAAACCACAAAGGGCATTTTAATATACATCCAATGAACATACAGTCCCAAGGAGCATTTCTACATATCATGCACAATTGCATCTTATGCTGTTGATCAGGAGAATAGTTCAGCATGATTATCAAGAACATAACCAATCAGAAAAAGGCAATGGGTTGTGCCACCTGCATGCTACAAGATGGTGGCCTTCGTGATTTCCACATGCTCAATGATTCAGACATGTACCGAGATGGAAACCAGCACACCCATGATTACTTTCTCGTCACGCTGCCATTTCCAATATTCCTCCTCTCCTTTTCTTTTCTTTACGTTCGGGGGACCCCGCTGACAGGGTTTGACTATAGAGCTACCCCCATTAGCCCTACGATCCCCTGAGAAACGGAACTCATCCGAAGTTCGGGTAAGAAAGTATGCATGTATGTGCTTTGGAAAATAATGATGCACGAGTGCAATAATGATTTTAATAATCACGCATGGTTCCAGTTACTATGTCGATTCACAGATACTGTATGAATGTTGTGTGAGAGCGGGATCTAGGAGAGTTTTTTACATTGATAGTATTCACTAACTGGCATGAAGAAGCAGTTAGGATGCGAGCAAAATCTCCACCGCACAATACATCTGTCACGTTGATTAATTGTGTACAGATACAGTTATGAGTGGCACATGTTTGGACACAGTCGAACACCACTATGTCATAGAATCACTCGGCACATTTTGGTGTCGTTCTTTGTCCTTAGCACGTTTATGGGTCACATCTCTTTGGAAAAACCATGAGAAAAACCTACAAGTATAAGTTGTTTGTTTTGTTGTCCATGTTTTTTCTTACAGATGGAATACTACGCATGACGGATTAATCAATCAGTCGATCACACAAGGAGCAGCTACTCTGCCCTTGCCCAAAAAACAGAATAGGGAATTTCCTTTCTGCTATCCAGGGAGGCAGCTTTTGCCCTGAAGAAAGTCCTGGACCTTTACGGCCGCACACGGACTGAAACATGTTGGCACTAGGGTCCTAGGACCATAATACTCCTATTAAGACCCCATTTTTAGTAATTTTATTAACCCAGACAGACCCAATAATAAAGGGAAACTGGGGATCTGCCTGAGGTTTTTTATTATTTAGCCCCCCCTGGTCTATAATATCTTCAAAGAGCTCCCAACATTGTGGTTGAGCCCACCCTGACTTTTAGGCATCGGGGTGACCCGATGATGAAGCATGACACCACTAGGGTGTGTGAGGGTACCTAAATCAAAAGGAATTGCTTCCTTGCTCACCTATTGGTGAAGTTAAAGTTCTCCCTCACCAGATACTTCACATCATTCCACTAACGTGCTTTGATACCGACCACTGGATGGCCAGTTGGAGTAAAACTATTTGTGTAATTGAAGACTTTTGGCGTCTTGAAAATACTTTGACACGTGGCAATTTGTGCCGGTCTTCAGTGCGCTAACATGAAAACCTTAAAAAGTGGGTACAGTTGACCCGGGAATGATTTCAAAGGAAATAAAAATAACATTTTAGTTTTCTTTTTCTTCATTTATTCTAAATCTCAATTACACCCCAACAGATTGTGGACGCTGCAATTATCTTTAAGGTTGTGCCCCTGTGGAAAGTGGACTATTGTTTTACTACAACACAGCAAAATCCAGATTCAGCAGCAACCACAGCACCGAGATCGCCCTCCTAGCTTCCACGGACAACATCCGCACCCTCCTCGACCAGGGCCACACACTGCCCTCATCCTACTAGACCTCTCAGCAGTCTCCGACACCATCTCCCACCGCACACTAACCGCCAGACTCCACGATGTCAGCATTCTGGGAATAGCCCTTGACTGAATCCGCTCCTTTCTCACCAGCCGAACCCAAAGAATCAGACTGTCGCCCTTCCTCTCCGAACCCACAGGGATCCTCTGTGGAGTACGACAAGAATCCTCACTCACCCCACGCTCTTCAACATCTACATAGCCCCTCTCGCAACCATCGCCAGAAGACATAGACTCCGCATAGTATCTTACACCGACGACACCCAGCTCATCCTCTCCCTCACAAATGAACACGAAAGCACCAGACACAGCTTCTCGGAAGGTATGAAAGTCGTTGCATCCTGGATGAGCAACAGCTGCCTAAAGCTCAACTCAGAGAAAACTGAAGTCCTCGTCCTCAGATCCACCCCCTCCTCATGGGACAACACCTGCTGGCCCACCGCACTTGGCAACCCCCCCACACCCACAGACCACGCTTGCAACCTCGGCATTATACTCAACTCCACCCTCCCCATGAACCGACAGATCAACACCATATCTTCCGCATGCTTCAACACCCTCTGCATCCTCCGCAAGACCTTCAAATGGATCCCCCCTGAATTCAGAAAGATAGTCACCCACACACTCACAACCAGCAGACTGGACTATGGGAATAACCTCTACACCAGAATAAACAAATCTCTACTCCTCAAACTCCAGACAATCTAGAACACCGCAGCTAGACTGGTTCTCTGCATCCCACGACAACACCACATCACCCGGCACCTATGAGCACTCCACTGGCTCCCCGCCGAAAACAGAGTAACCTTCAGGCTCCTCACTCATGACTACAAATCCCCCCACAACATCAGACCCCATTACCTCAACAAAAGAATCTCCTTCTACACACCCAAGAAGAGCCTCTGGTCCGCCGAGCTTGCCCTGGTTGAAATCCCACGCATTCGCAGAGCCAGAGCGGGGGGGGGGGGGTGGTCCTTCTACATCGCAGCCAAGACCTGGAACAAAGTCCCACTCAGCATCAGATGAACCCCCACACTGCAAGCCTTCAGAAAAGACCTCAAGACCTGGCTCTTCGGATGAGATGAAACTGCTTGACCCCCCCTCACTCCCCCAGTGCCTTGAGACCCTCACTGGTGATTAGTGCGCTTCAAAAACCCCATATTTATTGATTGACTGACTTCCTGGGCCCCTCTCGTCGCCATTGTGAAGTATTTCACCTCACTGACAGTCGCCTCCAACTCGATTACTCTCTTGCAAGACCTCTGCAACTATCCCTCTCATTTCTTCAAGTACAAAATGACTGCCATTTAAAGCAACTTCAACACACAACTGGACCCAAAAGAACTCACTAGATACCTCCTGATCTTAATCAAAGAACCAATGCTAACCACATTTCCCATCATCACCCAAGAGGAAACCGTTGCTACAATTAATTCAACTCAGGGATCCCATCGGCCCCCTGCCCCACAACTCCTCCTCTATAGGACTGCAACCCATCAGCACCATGCTCACTCCCGTTCTGCATGCCTCCTCGTCTTCCGTGACCTTCCCGGAGACTTGGAAACATGCAACTGTCCTCCCATTGCTCAAGTAACCCTCTGCAGAGCCTTGAACTCTCACCATCTACAGACCGATCTACCTACTACCATTCCCAGTCAAGGTCTTAGAGAAAATCATCAACAGAAGTCTCAGAAAATACCTCAAAGAACAGCAACTCCTTGACACCACTCAGTCTGGTTCCAACGGTCTGAGTAAACCATTTCATACATTTACTCCAGTTTCTTTGTGGTAGATCAAATTAAAAGGAGGTAGATGTGATCATTAGACCTATTTCTCAACACGACTCAATCTGGTTCCAACGTCTACACAACTTTGGAATCCAAAGACACACACTCCGATGGATGTTCTCCTGACTGGAATGAGCCAGAGTGTCAGCCTGTCACTATACATCTTGGACGCCCGCGACCTCATCTGCAGGGTTCCGCACGGATCCTCCCTGAGCCAGACTCTCTTCAACGCATACATGATCGCTCTAGCCAGCATCATCTCACGACATCAACATCCTCTCCTAGTTCCAACTCATTCTCTCCCTTATGGACAAGACGCCCGGTCCCCTGATCAAGTTCTTTGCTTGCATGATTGAAATTGCCCACTGGATGGAGACCATCTGTCTAAAGCCGAACACTGACAAGACCGAAATTGTGATCTTCAGGGAGAGCACTTCACTGTGGGATTCCACCTAGAAGCCAACAGAGTTAGGATCGACAACGCCAAGCACCTCAGGATCGTCATCGACACCAGACTCGACATGACTGCCCAAGTCAATGCCGTCAACGCCTCATGCTTCCATACACCGAAGATACTGGGGAAGATTTTCAAATGGCTCCCAATCAGCACATGGAAAAATATCATGCACGCCCTCGTCACAAGCAAGCTGGACTACGGAAATACCCTCTATGCCGGGGTCAACAAAAACCTCACTAGAAGACAACAGACCATTCAAAACTTAGTGGCCAAAATCATTCTCAACCTCCCACGTTGAACTCGCATCACACAGCACCTGAAGGAGTTTTACTGGGTCTCCATACACAAAAAAATCACAGTTTAACCTCCTCACCCACACTTTCTAGGCACTGCATAACACTGGTCCAGCATACCTCACAAACTTTTCAGCCACCTCCGCTTGTATGGACTCCTACTCGTCCACATCCCATGCATACAGAAAACCAGATCCGGTGGTAGAGCCTTCTCCTACATCCATCCTGAAGAGTGGAACGACCTCCCACTGCACGTATGAGCCTCCTCGCCACTTGTATACTGCAAGAAGCTGAGGACTCTGCCTTTTGAGTAATCTCATTACGCCATAGATTTGTCTCACTCACACCTGCTCACCGCCAGGATATCCTCCCAGGTGATAGTGTGCTCCACAATTCTGCATAACATAACAGGATAAGTTACCAGGTGACACAGTCACCAACTATACAATCCTTCAGTTCTTGGCTTTTCATTTACAAATCATTTTATTTAGGAGTGTGTTTAAAATAAACAGGACTAGAACTCGCAGAATGCATCCCGTTGTTAAAATAAACCCCAGAATACAGCACCTTGCAGTTGAGAAATTAAGTCCCTTGAAATCCATGCCCAATTAGCAAACATTCTTCGGGATTGGCCCACATTTTGTTATCAGATGTAAGAGCTGCAGTGCGGTTATTATTGTACTTGTGAGCAGTGGCACACATGAGCTGGGGCACTTGTGACCATTAACATAAGTGAGCTGTTCTTTCTGTTAATGCAGTCTGCAGTTGTTTTACACTTTGTTAGTTGAATGTTAAATGTTCTATTGTATTGTATTGCAACATTTTTATTGTGGTTATCCATATGTGGGGGGGTGAACCGCTTTCCTAACTGTGTACCACACTGCACCAGGTAGGGTGTGTTCTCTCAAGTGTTTTGTGCTTGTTTTGATCTGCGTGGGAAGAGTTTCCATGTCATGCATGATGACCTCTGAGGTGTGGTTATCGTTTTATAGGACGCAGCACTTAGCAGTGTGATGGATGAAGAAGTGTGAGAGAAAGGCACACAGTTTATGGTTTTCATTAAGCTGGAAGCCTTGAGCAGCTCTGCAAGTCTCTTTATAGTGTTTCTTCTGATCGTTGTTTACTTAGATGGTTACTTCTGGGTTGTACATTGTGAACTATTGTCTTTAAATGTTATGGGCCTGAGCAGCTTAAGTGGGAGGGAGAAATGGTGAGAGATCTGCTGGAATAATCTTTGTTAATATCATCCCATATCTGATTGTCATTGTGAGATGTCGTGAAGTGGTCACATTATGTAGCTGGTGGGGACCTGCAGAGTTGAACGACATTAAAGACCTCCCTTGGCCAGTGGCAGATCTCTTTCGGTTATACCATGCCTGTTCGGATGGAGATGGGTGGTTTGATTGCACAGGCCAATAAGATCACAGCAACTTGCTTCGGACTTCTCAGAAGTCTATGGAAAATCATAAGCAGAATACCCACCCAGCTAAGGAAGACAGTGACCTCGCGACTGGATTATGGAAATTCACTATTCCTGGGGGCACCCAAATATGTTATTCAGAAGCTGCCGATAGCCCAGAATGCTACCGCAAGAATACTGTGTAACCCCCGGTGCGGGAATCAGTAAAAATGCACCTGCGGAAACTTCACTGGCTCTCAGTGGAGGCCAGAATAAAGTTCAACATTTTGGTCATAACTCACAGAGCACGACACAAGAAAGGCCCCCAAAAATAAGAAATCTAATCTTCCCCTATATATTCCAAAGAGACAGTTGCGCTCCAGCGCAGAAGAGAGGCTAGTACAGACCAAGGTCATTAGGGAAAAATGGGGAGGAAGATCTTTCTCCCACCTGGCTCCCAAATTATGGAACTCCCTACAACTGGAACTCAGGCGGATAGAGGGGGAGCCACAATTCTGCAAGAAAATCAAAACATGGCTGTTCATGCAATATCTGTAAGGTTTAACTTGCCCAAACTCAGTACCTGACTGCACATCGCTGGGAAGCCTAAGGGCAGTCATGCGCTTTACAAATCCATCATTCATTCATTCATGCTACTGACTGATAACCTACTTCACAATGGACAACACCTGTAGCAGTTTTGTCTTATGTGGATGTGAGAGCACACAATAAAAAAGTTAAGACCAGGGTATGGTCTCACTAAGGGATAATAAATGGTGAAAAAGGGAAGGGATGGACAAGACCCTTTAGAAACTAGTGTACAATAGGACACTTAAACAATTAGGATTGGTCAGGCAGTCGCAGAAAGAGCAGACCGGGCAAGGGAAACAATGAAGAGTAAGACTTTAGATGGGGATGGGGATGGGGGGGGGGGGGGGGGGGGGGAGGGCGGTCAATGTGTTTTTCTGTACACCATTCCACAATTTTTCTCCAGAGGCAGGCGTATGATGGAGGGACACCTAGCTTCCAGGATGACATCATAGACTTACTGTTGTCCCTCAATCTACATGCAAGAAGGGGGAGAGTGGAAAGGTTTGGGTGAAGAACCGTCCCCTGCTGCAGCAACAGAAGATCCTTCCCGAAGGGGCAGCCTGATCGGAGGATTAATGGCCATGCTCAGTAGCTCAGGAAATCAAACTCTCTGTGCTCAGTTTGGAGGTACAAGGAAGACTTGGGCCCGGTCGTAACTGAACTTCTTGAGAACTCTGGGCAGGAGTGGTATAGGCGGAAAGGTGTACAGGAGGCCACCTTGCAAACTCTAGTGTGCAAAACTGCTGACATTGCACGTTCTCCGTGGAGGCATACTGATCTAACCAAGGCTTTCCTCATTGCTGAAAGAGATCTTATTCCACCTACGGGTGGAGACGCCATTCGCGATCTGCTAGGCATAAGCGGCTGAGTTTGTCTGCCCTGGCGTTCAGATAGCCTACCAGGTGTTGAACCACCAGGGTAATGTCCAGCTGTTCCAGCCATGTCCAGGATCGACAACCCTACACCACCCTGTTTGTTGTAGTTCCACATGGTGGCATGTGTTGTCCGTGAACATCTACACTAGTAGGCCCTTGATGGAGGAGGATAGAGGGAGGTATTTCAGTGCCAGTCGGATTGCACGGAGCTCCAGCATATTGATGTGGAGTCTGGATGCCGACGGAGACCAGAGTCTTCTGATCTCCGTCTCCCCGAGCTGGCTTCTACATCCCAGGAGTGACGCATCTGTCACTATCACCAGATCTGGTTGGGGAAGGGAGAGTGGTCTGCCTCTAACCCAATCACGGTTCATCATTAGCCACCCCTGCAGATCTTTAGCAGTTCCGTCCCAAGATCCCATGTCAGAGAGATTCCCCTGATGCTGCGCCAACTGGAACTTCTGGTCCCACTGTAAAGCCTGCATATGCCAACGGGCACGTCACAAGAAGGATGCAGGAAGCCATGAGGCCCAGCAGCCTCAGAGTCAGTCTCACCAAAACCCAGGATAGAGGCTACAACATTAGTATCATAGCCTGAATATCCTAGCCAGTACCAAATCCACTCAGACAATAGACTTTGATGTTTGTGTAACCCATCTTCCGTCGGTTTGTATACCTGATGGAGTTTCTCCTCATGATCTGGCACAATTCACAATAATATCGTAGACTCTGTCGCTGCTCTTACTGAAAACCTTTTCAAAGAAGGGGCCGTCCATCTTGCTCACCTCCTTCTCATCTCTAACTATCGATCAAACTTTAGGGATGTTAAAGTCTATCAAATCTGGTGCTCCCAATGATCCTTGTCCTCCCACAATCGTGCAGTTTGTGCCTGAAACTGCTGCCATAGCTCTCACGGACATCTTTAGTAAGATGTTCAGTGCTGGTCACTTTCCAATAGAGTGGAAGAAAGCATCCATTCTACTATTGATTAAAAAACCCAATCTGGATCAAAACAGATTCAAACAACTATCGGCTGATATCACGGCTCCCATTCCCTGCAAAGATAGTTGAAAAGCCATCAAGCTAGAACTTACCTCTTTTATCAATCAAAATAACCTTATGGAAGCTACCTAGTTTGGCTTTAGAATCCACCATAGTACAGAACTAGCCCTCATTTCGGCCTCTGAGGAAATCAGGCATATCCTGGATGCGGGAGGAAATGCAGCCCTGATTTTATTAGACCTTTCGGCAGCCTTTGACATGGTCAACCATACTCTGCCTCTGGACCGTCTGACTTTGTTAGATATCAGGGACAAAGCACTCTCCCTTCTTTAACCTTTTTTACCTGCACAAGTGCAGTTTGTGGCATTAGATGGGTTTAGCTCACCCCCTTTCTCTCTGCCACGTGGTGTCCCACAGGGCTCAGCTCTAAGACCTACCTTTATTTAATCGTTATGTGACTCCACTGATTGAATTGTTTGGTTTTGAGCTGGTGACCTATACAGATGACACCAAAATTGCGGTGTCGGTCACCGGCCACCCAGAGGGGGCTGCTGCCAGATTCCATGCTGTATTCTACATACAGGGACAAGGATGAGCAAGAACTGTCCAGTTTTGTTTTTAAACAAACTTTATTGATTACCATAAAGCATTGTCCAATAGTTACAAAGCATTTCACTGAGGCATTTTTCGTCATTATGCAGCTAGCTTATGCTAGTAGGAGTATTACCATATGTGCACAGGTACACCAGGATAATATTATTAATACAAAGGCAGTTTGTATGATGAAAGTATAATATAGATGCATTTGTTTGAGTTGGCTATCAACATAACTACTAACGGTTACCCAAGAGCCCTCCCTCCTCCGTCAGGTCTATACGTCTGGCATGGTAATTGCGCAGGTGAGTATTGCTTTACATTCCATTTTGCATTGTGCGGGTATATGTATCTTATTACCGACTAGTCGCGCTGCCTAGTGTAGTACAGTGTCAACTGTCCAAAGTTAAACTCATCCCAAACTGAGGTCTTACTGTTCGGAAGGAACTTGTCTTTCTGGTCTCCGTGTTGGTGGCATCAGGAGCTTGGCACCCTCCCTATTTTAGGCACTAAAGTGAAACAAGCATTGGCATAGCCAATAGGTCTCGCTTTTGGGACCTTATAAGTATTTAGTTATGCAGCACAATATCCTTGGTGCAACAACATCAACTGTTGCATGGCTAAACACTTATAAGGTACAAGGTTAATCTCAAAGTATTCAAGGATGGAGCTTTGCAGTTTACTATGGAACACCTGGCCCCAGAGCGCATCGCCATGGAATCACCAGCTGTATTCAAGGATGGAGCTTTGCAGTTCGCTATGGAACACCTGGTCCCAGAGCGCATCGTCATGGAATCACCAGCTGTATTCAAGGATGGAGCTTTGCAGTTCTCTATGGAACACCTGGTCCCAGAGCGCATCGCCACGGCATCGCTAGCTGTATTCAAGGATGGAGCTTTGCAGTTCACTATGGAACACCTGGTCCCAGAGCGCATCGCCATGGAATCACCAGCTGTATTCAAGGATGGAGCTTTGCAGTTCGCTATGGAACACCTGGTCCCAGAGCGCATCACCATGGAATCACCAGCTGTATTCAAGGATGGAGCTTTGCAGTTCGCTATGGAACACCTGGTCCCAGAGGGCATCGCCATGGAATCACCAGCTGTATTCAAGGATGGAGCTTTGCAGTTCTCTATGGAACACCTGGTCCCAGAGTGCATCGCCATGGAATCACCAAGGTATTCGAGGATGGAGCTTTGCAGTTCCCTATGGAACACCTGGTCCCAGAGCGCATCGCCATGGAATCGCCAGCTGTATTCAAGGATGGAGCTTTGCAGTTCTTTATGGAACACCTGATCCCAGAGCGCATCGCCATGGAATCGCCAGCTGTATTCAAGGATGGAGCTTTGCAGTTCTTTATGGAACACCTGGTCCCAGAGCGCATTGCCATGGAATCACCAGCTGTATTCAAGGATGGAGCTTTGCAGTTCTCTATGGAACACCTGGCCCCAGAGCGCATCGCCATGGAATCACCAAGGTATTCAAGGAAACAGCCATGTGGGATCTGGAGTTTCAAAAGGGCAGGGTTGTGGTCCGAAAGTGTCCGTGGGAGCATGGTGATCTCACACACCCACATGTGGGCAGTGGCCGACAGGAACCACTAATCTAACCGTGACCAAACCGAGCGGGCCCTGAGTAATATGTGAAGCTGGGGGTATGGGGTGATGGGTCCGCCATATGTCATATAGTGCATAAGTATCAAAGACATGCCTAAATACCTCCCTAGCCTGAGGTATATCTGTTGGTTGTGTGCTAATAGTCAGTTCACAGGCGGTGTGGCATATTAAGGTCCCCGTTGTAGGAAAGTAGGATCTGCTTCTTATGATTACCCCCACTTTTTGCTGATGTTTCACTGTTTTATGGCTTAGTCTGACTGGAATCCTGCTATTCACGACTACAGTCTCTCAGCTGTCTCCCTAAATTGGCAATGTCTGTACTTTAGGTACACTCCAGATTGGATTCTGGGGTACCCTTATCAGTCCCTAGTATATGGTACAGAGGTACCAAGGGCTGGAATACCTCAGAGGCCTCTCAGGGGCTGCAGTATGTCTTGTGCCACCCCTGAGAGTCCATTCAAACTGACACCAACAGTTGGATACTGCAAACTGTGTAAGCTGGTGCGTGCACCACTTTCTTCAATATAGTATCCCTATATTGATACATATATCACTACACCTAAAACCTATTGTCACCCCTATGGCAGGCCTTATCAATCCTGAAGGCAGGGTGCTGGGTTTTACGTGAGAGGGTGCCCCTGCATGAGTAGAGCCCCTCTGTAGCGCTCGGAGTCCATTCTCCGGTGCTGTCTGTGTTGCAGCCATACATATATGTTAAGTGCATTATAATCTCGCAGTAAAATGTAACTTTACAACGGCTGCACCGAAACATGTCGTATTTGGTGTCAAACACCTTGGAATCCTACCCAGGACTGGGGTGGGAGGTATGATTCCTCCCTGCCACGAAGACATGCGTGGGTCACCGGTCTACTCAGTACCAGCTTTCCTAAACCCGTGCGGCACAAAATGGATGCTGCCAGCCACAGACACGCGTCTGCCCTCCTGCTGCTGAGCCAAGCTCGAACAGGGGAAGGCATGACAATAGGTTTCCTGTCACAAGGAGGTGTAACCACCTCCCAGACAGGCTTTAGTGTATTGGAGCTGGATGGGGGCACTCTTAGAGTGCCAGAAAGTCTGCACTGGGGGCACATTTGGTGTCCCTGTGCATAGTCTAGCTCAAACCGGTTCAGGAGCCATTTGGCTCCTGTTCTGGTTCAAAACTGGACAAAGGACATGGGTGTAGCCACCCCTCTGTCCTTCCCCTCCCATAGGAGGGACCCCAGAATCTGTCCACTGCTTCTCATTGGTATAAAGTGGGTTACCTGGCTATAGGACTTTAGATTTTTACCTGGACAGGAATCTGCAAAGAAGAAACCAGGTACTTCGACTGTCTGCACGATGCTGGTCAACTGTCTGCACCACTGGACGACTGAAGAATCTCCCTTGGAGTAAAGGAGTTACTCCCCTGCAAAAGCAGGCATCTGTACTGCAACTGACCGGCTTGCATCTCCCGAGCTCCTGAAGACTCTGAAGATTTCTGCAACACTGGAGGTGGGTCCCTGAAGGTCTTCGAGGTCGATCTGCCCTTCCAACGAAGCTGATGCCAGTAGCCCTCGTGGGGACCGTGTGACCCGTACCCCTGTGCACGGCGTTCTTTTGCTACTGCACGTACTTACCAGCATTTCCTGAAGTCGTGCTTTGGATTCTGAGTATTCCTGACACTGAGCAATATTTCCTTCAAAGATCTCCGACCTCCTCGCACCGTGTGCTCCGTGGGCCTGTACTTTGTAATCCTGCTTGACGTCTCCTCGCGATCCGTGGTCCGTTGGCCTGTGGGTCCTGGCGAGGGTCATATTTTGATTTCCTGGGCTTACCTGGTTGCTCCAGATGTGCCCAGACTCTCCTTTGCTTGGGGAGTCCCTGGACCTTGCTGGTCCACACCGGAACCTGTTTCCTCTTTCCGCGTGGGTTGCATTTGCCAAGGCTTGTTGGTGCTCCACCCGACATCCTTCTTGGGACAGCTCACCTCCAGACTTTGGCTATCTTTGACGTCTCCTGGTCCCTGTAGCTGAAGAGTCAAGCAGCACCTTCTTCTGACCTGAAGCACCCGACATCGGTGGGCATTCGCCTACTGAGCCCCTGGTCACGTGAAGTGACCCAGACTCTGTCCCCTCTGCTTTCAGTTTCTTCTCACCTCGAATCCAGGCTTGGGTTCCACTGGACACTTTCCACGTCCATGGTAGCAGTACTTCTTCTCAGCACGCCATTGAAAACGACTGAGGTTTCCCACACCACTTGACCCCTATGCACCCGGCTCCTCTGGGGTAGGTAACTCGGGTACCTTGGTATCCACGGGTGGGTTGGCCTTAGAACCTCCTAGTTCTCGATTATCTTGCTTGAAGTCCTCTCTGAAGTGTCCTTAAATTGTAAAACATTTACTGCGACTTTCCCATAGAGTTGTACGGAGCCCGCGTCCGTGTTTTAACACTGCACCCGTCCTCCGTGGGGTCCCAATCTCCTCCCTGTGGATTGGTCCTTGGGGTCCCAGCAATTCTACGTGCTCTAGGCACTTTGTCTATTGAAGTCGTTTATGTTATACCATTTTCTTAGTATATGGCTCGGTCTCCCCCTGGAGCCCGCTGTGTATTATGCTACTTGCATTGTTCTATTGCAACGTATTGAGTGCTTTTTGTGTCTATTCTCACATTGGGAATAGTAGAGAGTGTTTTAGAAATAAATACATATTTTTATACAGACACTTTGCGGTTCTCCTTTCATTTGATCATTCAGGAGGTGATATTCTGGTAAAACAAGCTCCTTTACATTCCTTCAAGATTAAGCCTGAAGGCTGCTCTCCATAGCTACCACTAGGATAGCTTTCAATAAAGGTTATCTTTGACCTCATACATCATAAGGGTTGTTTGGACTAGTGCAAGGTGCCCAATTTAATTAGTGGACAGTATATACCAGGTCAACTTCTCACACTGGTGTGCAGCGGTGGGATTCAAGCTTGCTATTGTTTTACCTGATAAATCTCATTGATTGATTAACTGAAAACCACTAACGTATTAGGCACATATAATACTTCAAGTTTAGAATAAGTAAGTTCTACTGAACTTGGGGTTGGGTAAGTTAAGGGTCTAGCACTCCCTTTCTCCAACCTAAGAGAGTTTAGTTCCCACTAGGTTAGGTAGGTGCATACACCACACCTCACTAGTATGTCTTCCAAAGGTGAGCCCATTGGCTCCCTGCCCACTAAATACAATAGCTTGGGATTCAATGAATTAAAAGCCATGTGTGTGTCCAGGAAGCTGAGGACAGGGAGAAACCCCAGTACCCAACGACTCGTTGAGGTACTTATCTTAGATGACTTTTGGAAGGCTCCAGGGCCAGATGAAGTAGGGAGAGGGGGTGGGACAGGGATTGAAGATGGGCTGGAAGGTATCATCTTCTTTGACCTAAACTCAAACCCTGACTTAGAGGAGCATGATGACTCTAACTTAGGTAAAGGTGCACATGAGGATGGGACAGAAGGTCCACAGGCTCTCTCTTTTTTTCCTCCTGGTAGAGTGCAGGGTGTACCTTTAAGCAGTGGCGGCTGGTGACATTTAAAAGTGGTGTGCCGTAAAAGTTTGAAACAAGTGACCTGTGGCCAGTGTGCAAAGGGTGGGCAAATGGTGTATTTTTAAGCAAATTTGAGAAAGCAAGAAGGTTAATAAGGTAATTGTGAAAGTATATTTATGACCTCAATAAAGGGATTTCATATGATAATGATGTAGGTAGCTGCTTATTCAGTATAGCCACAGAACTTAATAAAGCCAAGACAAAAGGTGGAATGTGTGAAATTTGCTGTTTTTGCCACTTTGTCAGATGTGGCTAGCCTTTTTCTGTTTATGTCGGTGCCATTGTGTGATGAGTGTTTGTGACACTATCTCTTTTCAGCCTGGGTTGTGCGTTTGCGGCCTGCTGCCGACCTTTAAAGTGGAAACTCAGTATGTGTCCTGACTCCTGGGCAAACAGTGCTAGGCACACGCCTAAGCACACCCAATCAGGGGGGCAAGGATGAGAAGAGGACATGCTTGTGAGACTGTGTGTGGCTCTATCCGCTTATGTCATTTACACTCTGGGTGTGAATGCACATTGCTTGCAGACTACAGAGGCCTGCTGCCAGCCTACCGTTGGCACAGATAGTGCCAGGCTCATGCCTGCCCAGTGATGGCTCCACAGTGCTGTTGGTATTGATTAGGGCTCACCCAGTGCTGCTTCATACTGACTAGGTGCCACAGTGGAGATCCCTATTGGTCACGGCCACAAAGTGCTGCTCTGTTAAACCAGAGACCTCAAACCAGTGAGAATAAAGCAAATTCCACTGTCATATCGAGACAGACGATTTTTTTAAACAGAGCCAGGCCAGGTGTCAGACATAGCCAAGGGGCTGCGCTGCAATGTACATGCTCTGATGCTCCCCCACGTCATCCTAATCGATGTGTGCGCAAATGTATGTTGGTCTTAGCAACCAAGCCGCCAGGACCTGTGTGTTGAGCTGTGACACCCAGGGTAACATGTAGGTGGCTTCAGCAGCCCATGTGTGACTTAGATGCACCAGTGCAGACAGGCACCATGTGAGGGAGGTGACATGGTCGCAATGTGATCACCCAGTGTGCGGAGGGAGGGCAGGATTGAATGTGGCACTGCCAGGCGAATCTATTCGCGCACTTTAATCTTCCACCTGCCTTGGGTAGAGGGTGTTGGGGAGAGGACTTGGCCTAACGGGTAGGGGGTCGACCTCAAAACTAGGGAACTGGGTTCGAGTCTCAGCAACGATGCTCCACATCCTGTGATTCTGGGCGAATCACTTCATCTCCCTGCGCTGTGCGTAACTGGTGCTTGTGTAAAGCGCTCTGATGCCGGATACCTTCGGGTCAAGTTTGCGCTATATAACACTTGGAGAAAAAAAAACTACAGGCCTCTCATGATGAAAGTATGTAAAAGGCAGTTTTACTCTTCTGAATTCACAGGCCAGCACATACATACCAACATTTTAAAAATGTCGGTGTGGCTCAGAGAAGCCACCCCTCGGACCTCCTTGAGGGCAGTGAATGTTCAAGAATATTTAACACACAAACCATAATGGCCACCAGCAGTGACAGCTAGAAACAGACAGACAATATTTAACACACAAACCATAATGGCCACCAGCAGTGACAGCCAGAAACATACAGACAATATTTAACACACAAACCATAATGGCCACCAGCTGTGACCGCCAGAAACAGACAGATGATATTTAACACACAAACCATAATGGCCACCAGCAGTGACAGCCAGAAACAGACAGATGATATTTAACACACAAACCATAATGGCCACCAGCAGTGACAGCCGGAAACAGACAGACAATATTTAACACACAAACCATAATGGCCACCAGCAGTGACAGCCGGAAACAGACAGACGATATTTAACACACAAACCATAATGGCCACCAGCAGTGACAGCCGGAAACAGACAGACAATATTTAACACACAAACCATAATGACCAACAGCAGTGACAGCCAGAAACAGACAGACAATATTTAACACACAAACCATAATGGCCAACAGCAGTGACAGCCAGAAACAGACAGACAATATTTAACACACAAACCATAATGGCCAACAGCAGTGACAGCCAGAAACAGACAGACAATATTTAACACACAAACCATAATGGCCAACAGCAGTGACAGCCAGAAACAGACAGACAATATCTAACACACAAACCATAATGGCCAACCGTAGTGACAGCCAGAAACAGACAGACAATATCTAACACACAAACCACAATGGCCAACAGCAGTGACAGCCGGAAACAGACAGACGATATTTAACACACAAACCATAATGGCCACCAGCAGTGACAGCCAGAAACAGACAGACAATATTTAACACACAAACCACAATGGCCAACAGCAGTGACAGCCGGAAACAGACAGACAATAGTTAACACACAAACCACAATGGCCAACAGCAGTGACAGCCAGAAACAGACAGACGATATTTAACACACAAACCACAATGGCCAACAGCAGTGACAGCCAGAAACAGACAGACAATATTTAACACACAAACCACAAAGGCCAACAGCAGTGACAGCCAGAAACATACAGACAATATTTAACACACAAACCATAATGGCCACCAGCTGTGACCGCCAGAAACAGACAGATGATATTTAACACACAAACCATAATGGCCACCAGCAGTGACAGCCAGAAACAGACAGATGATATTTAACACACAAACCATAATGGCCACCAGCAGAGACAGCCGGAAACAGACAGACAATATTTAACACACAAACCATAATGGCCACCAGCAGTGACAGCCGGAAACAGACAGACGATATTTAACACACAAACCATAATGGCCACCAGCAGTGACAGCCGGAAACAGACAGACAATATTTAACACACAAACCATAATGGCCAACAGCAGTGACAGCCAGAAACAGACAGACAATATTTAACACACAAACCACAATGGCCAACAGCAGTGACAGCCAGAAACAGACAGACAATATTTAACACACAAACCATAATGGCCACCAGCAGTGACAGCCAGAAACAGACAGACAATATTTAACACACAAACCATAATGGTCACCAGCAGTGACAGCCAGAAACAGACAGACAATATTTAACACACAAACCATAATGGCCACCAGCAGTGACAGCCAGAAACAGACAGACAATATTTAACATACAAACCACAATGGCCACCAGCAGTGACAGCCGGAAACAGACAGACAATATTTAACACACAAACCATAATGGCCACCAGCAGTGACAGCCAGAAACAGACAGACAATATTTAACACACAAACCACAATGGCCACCAGCAGTGACAGCCGGAAACAGACAGACAATATTTAACACACAAACCACAATGGCCAACAGCAGTGACAGCCAGAAACAGACAGACAATAGACTATAGTTAACACACAAACCACAATGGCCAACAGCAGTGACAGCCAGAAACAGACAGACAATATTTAACACACAAACCATAATGGCCAACAGCAGTGACAGCCAGAAACAGACAGACAATTTTTAACACACAAACCACAATGGCCAACAGCAGTGACAGCCAGAAACAGACAGACAGACAATATTTAACACACAAACCACAATGGCCAACAGCAGTGACAGCCAGAAACAGACAGACAATATTTAACACACAAACCATAATGGCCACCAGCAGTGACAGCCAGAAACAGACAGACAATATTTAACACACAAACCATAATGGTCACCAGCAGTGACAGCCAGAAACAGACAGACAATATTTAACACACAAACCATAATGGCCACCAGCAGTGACAGCCAGAAACAGACAGACAATATTTAACACACAAACCATAATGGCCACCAGCAGTGGCAGCCGGAAACAGACAGACAATATTTAACACACAAACCATAATGGCCACCAGCAGTGACAGCCAGAAACAGACAGACAATATTTAACACACAAACCATAATGGCCACCAGCAGTGACAGCCGGAAACAGACAGACAATATTTACCACACAAACCATAATGGCCACCAGCAGTGACAGCCAGAAACAGACAGACAATATTTAACACACAAACCATAATGGCCACCAGCAGTGACAGCCAGAAACAGACAGACAATATTTAACACACAAACCATAATGGCCAACAGCAGTGACAGCCGGAAACAGACAGACAATATTTAACACACAAACCACAATGGCCAACAGCAGTGACAGCCAGAAACAGACAGACAATATTTAACACACAAACCATAATGGTCACCAGCAGTGACAGCCAGAAACAGACAGACAATATCTAACACACAAACCATAATGGCCACCAGCAGTGACAGCCGGAAACAGACAGACAATATCTAACACACAAACCATAATGGCCACCAGCAGTGACAGCCAGAAACAGACAGATGATATTTAACACACAAACCATAATGGCCACCAGCAGTGACCGCCAGAAACAGACAGATGATATTTAACACACAAACCATAATGGCCACCAGCAGTGACAGCCGGAAACAGACAGACAATATTTAACACACAAACCATAATGGCCACCAGCAGTGACCGCCAGAAACAGACAGATGATATTTAACACACAAACCATAATGGCCACCAGCAGTGACCGCCAGAAACAGACAGATGATATTTAACACACAAACCATAATGGCCACCAGCAGTGACAGCCAGAAACAGACAGATGATATTTAACACACAAACCATAATGGCCACCAGCAGTGACAGCCAGAAACAGACAGACGATATTTAACACACAAACCATAATGGCCACCAGCAGTGACAGCCAGAAACAGACAGACGATATTTAACACACAAACCATAATGGCCACCAGCAGTGACAGCCAGAAACAGACAGATGATATTTAACACAAAAACCATAATGGCCACCAGCAGTGACCGCCAGAAACAGACAGATGATATTTAACACACAAACCATAATGGCTACCAGCAGTGACAGCCAGAAACAGACAGACGATATTTAACACACAAACCATAATGGCCACCAGCAGTGACAGCCGGAAACAGACAGACAATATTTAACACACAAACCATAATGGCCACCAGCAGTGACAGCCAGAAACAGACAGATGATATTTAACACACAAACCATAATGGTCACCAGCAGTGACAGCCGGAAACAGACAGACGATATTTAACACACAAACCATAATGGCCACCAGCAGTGACAGCCGGAAACCGACAGACGATATTTAACACACAAACCATAATGGTCACCAGCAGTGACAGTCAGAAACAGATAGACAATATTTAACACACAAACCAGAATGGCCAACAGCAGTGACAGCCAGAAACAGACAGACAGACAATATTTAACACACAAACCATAATGGTCACCAGCAGTGACAGCCAGAAACAGACAGACGAGTGCGTTTCGGCACAGGGAGTCTTCTCAGTGCGTTGCCCTCGATCTGATCCAGACACTGAGCTGAATTTCATTAGCTTTAAAAGGGGCCACATTCTCTTTGTTTGCAGCATACGTGTTCACGTTCACTCACATGTTCTATTTAGGGCACATCATGATTCACATTTAATATATAAGTGCACTCATGCAATGTTGTTATAAAAATGTGCACACTGATCATAGCTATACGAGTGCATTTTAATGAGTTGAGGTTTAGTACAGGGCAAGGAACACACCGTGGGTTAACGAGGTGCTGGTATAAACTAGAACTATGAGTTCTCCCTCCACGGGGATGAGCAGCAGAGTTAAGGGCAGACTACCCGCATCCTGTGTGTTTGTGTCGGTGTGGGAAAATAGGAACATGGCGGTCCAACATGGCTAAGGTTCAACTCCTGAGGGTCCTACCCTCTTTTAATATATACAATCTGCTTTAACAGCATGTGCAGCTGTGTGAAGAACGGGAGGAGCGCACTGATGAAAACACACACATTTTACACTGAAACAATTAAACGATTAACGATCTTAAAAAGAAGTTAAAAAAGAAAACTTGTGAGTTGGCGCAAGGTAGCCCTAAACTATCAGCAGGAATCTCAAGTCGTCATGGGTGTTAAAATGCCCAAGAAAAATGGAGATATCAGATTAGTCACATTATTTTAAATGAGGCTTGCTTCCAGTCTCTCTCTCGCCCGTTCACCCAAATCACAGATGAGATTATTGACGCTGGTGAGGCGGATTTCTTAGACATCCTGATTTACCCTAAGCCTGCTGATCGAGCTGGCTGTGCATAGTTCCATTATAGGCACAAGACCCCCACCCACACCACGGCAGAATAAGCATGCATGAATAAATACACCACACAATTTCTTTGTTTTGGAGAAAGTTATTGCTGCAGGTTTATTCCATACAAAAGTATGCAACATACGGTGGGTTGTCTTACGGGCGATCCAAGGGCCGGCTGCCGTACTAACCTATGCTGCCCTGCCCGCCTGATGAGCCAAGCACTGTGGAAAAAACCCAATCAGCACTTTACAGGGGTGGTCCCCTTACTGGATCACGTGACACATTAGTCCATTATTACTCAAGCCCCTTTCAGGGCGGCGCGTAGCAAGGCAAGCCCCCGGTTGTTGAGGCCCACAACCACCCTACGGACTAACGGGGCGCCGACGTCATTGTTCCAGGACCCTCCCCTGAGGCTCCTGTGATTTGGCTCTGGCACCCCTATTGTGCTCTTGCAAAAGTATCTTCCTGTACCCAGAGTGCTTCCAGATCGCCCTGTAAATCCGCCACAGCTCTGGAGGCGGCCCCTGTCGCCTACCGAGCCCGCCACCATCCAACAGCACTTTCTTCACTTGCACCCGGCTCCCTCCAGTGTCTCTTGCATGTCCAAGAGGAACAGATCCATTCCAACCGGTGACAAGTGAACCTTATCGGCATCAAAATAGCCTCTCACCTTCATTTGGATCAGCTCATGTCTGATAAACCCAAAACCTCTTTGGTCTGTGAACTTGCGCATCGCACTGTTAACCCTTTTGCGGGAATGTTCAACTGCTTCGTTAGACTTGGCACCTTGCCAAGACAGGCGTGGCACGATTTCAGACCAAAAAAGTTCATATTGGCCCATGTGCTTGCTAATCTCCCCCAGGTCAGTCCTCATCGCCTGTAAGAGAGCACCCCTGCCCATAGTGGTGAGATCGTTGCCTCCCAGGTTGTTGTAGTTACTTTATTCGATATATACAAAATATCATAAAAGTATAATACAATACATATAAAAACATTTTAAAAACCCACAACAACAAATGGCTTCAATCCTTATAAAGTTAAAAAGAGTAAAAAAAAGCAATATATATGTACATACAGCATTTACGCAGACCCCCATTAGGTAATAAAATAAACAGTGATATTCGTACAGAGTCAGGAAGATGGATGGTTGGCTTATGATTGGTACGCCTTGAGTAGCTTGCGTCTTATCCTCCAGGCCCAGCCCAGATATTTGGCAGTCCCACAGATAACACTAGGGACTGATGTTTCATAGGTCAGGATGCGCAATGCCACCCTGGCAGACCTAGTGCCCAAATTTTTACAGACCGGTATCAGCCATCTTGATCTTGGTTGCCTGTACGCTTGGCAGGCAAACATAAAATGGCCGATGGACTCTATGGGCGAGGCACAGCCTGGGCAGCCTTTTGGGTACACGATTGCCTTACTCCAGCTAGATTGGAACTCGTGAAGTGGAAGGGTACCATATCTCATTTTGAGATATAGTGACCTGTCACCAGGAGATTCAATCAGGTCCATAAAGGATTCCATACTGGGAGTAGGTTTGGCATCCCAAAAATTCACAGTTAGCGCACCCCCCTGGTTTCTTAGAGTGTCAGCCGTGACCCATTCCCAATAGATCTTTTTTATCATAGATTTGGGTGGAGGGAGCTGGCTCTCCCAAGCCTCTTCCAGACCTATCTTCTGCAACTGTTTTTTCAAATTCGATACCCAGCGGATCTTGTGCTCTGCTCCAAGTTTTAATAGCTCGTCCAGAGCAGAAGCGTAGTGTTGAAGTTCATGGGACCTTCTGAGCCTTGTCCAATATAATATAGGGCGCAGCCTGGCCACATTGCTGATGTTTTGTCTACCGAGATCACTACGAAGTGGAACTAGCGGGGTAGACAGAGGAAGCGAGACTAAGTCTCTAAAGAACTTATTCTCCGATCTGAGCAACTCTGTTAGGTTTTCAAATCCCCACATGTTGCAGGGATTCTGCTTTTGCACAGAACTATGCGCAGGAGACCAGGACCTCAGAGAATTGTGGTGTACCAGAAAACACCCCTCAGAACCCAGAACCCCTTATCCGACTAGCTTAGTATCCCATTCGTTAGCCTAGATCTAGCTAGGCGGTCCCAATGTATAGACAAACCAGAACAAGCGACTTAGATATTTCTCAGGTGTGGTGGGAGTCCGAAATACCTGTTCGTATCTATTTGTTAGTCCACAACATAATAATACAGACACAGTAAAGTTTTAAGAGTTTATTTTATAAACCTCGCGTCCTAAGATGCAGTACTTTGGCTAACACTAGCAGACTAACAGTATAGATCAGAACCATAAGCATTATTACAATACCATACAAAATGAAAGGAGCAATCATACTAATAATGACAGTGGTATACAGCCACACTCCTTTCTCTATAATCTAATACATTATTATTATTAGACTATCAGAAGGTCTCTTAGGTTTACAGGGGGGACCCCCTACCTTATAGATCAGCTTAGAAGAATCACATCAAAGGATCAGCTAGCTCTCTCAGGCATCAGCTCCTCTGTTCGAATGTCATTCAACCCAAACTGTTCTGCAATATTAAAGACGCTTGTCCTTCAGATATTGGCAGCTGTATGTATGATATGTCTAAGAAGTGGTACGATCAATCTAATCACAACACTCTGTACCTTCTAGTGACCCAGACTCGTTCTTTGCATGATGTACAGACCAAGGGCACATTTCACGGTTAACAGTTTGTTATCCTGTAAGGCAAAGTCGAGTCAGTATTTCTAAAATGAATAACACATAACATCAGTGTCGTGTGCAGCGCAGCAGAAACGACAAGCAGGCTTGCTAACAATTATCTCCGTTATGCTAACTTAGGGCCTCATGTAGGTAGCCAAATACCGGTCGGTAACGGCCGATTTTCGGTAATTATACCGTTACCGACCGGTATTTTGGCCATTGGTATGTAGGGGGACATATTTTGCTTTCGGAATTTACCGAATCGGTAAAATTACCGATTCGGTAATAATACCGAATCGGTAATGTTACCGAATCGGTAACTTTTCCGAATCGGTAATTTTACCGATTCGGTAAATTCCGAAAGCAAAATCGAGATGTAGGGGGAGTGTGTGTGTGTGTTTATGAGTCGGTATTTACCACCAACTTATAGTTGGTGGTAAATAATGAATGTATGTGTAAATGCATTTTTACGCGCGTAGCAGTGTGCAATGTGGCATACATACATGCCCTTAGGGCATGTATGTGTGCCACATGTGCACACATGGCCGAATCAGGGGTGCAACAGGGTGTCAATGTGACACCCTGCCACCCTTGCATGTGTTCCCCCCATTACCGAATCGGTATTTACCGATTCGGTAATGAGGCATACCTTCCCATCAATGGGAAGGTATGCCTCATTACCGAATCGGTAAATACCGATTCGGTAATTACCGACTAGTAACGAATCGGTATAAATTACCGACTCATTACCTACATACGAGTTACCACTTCTTAAATACCGAGTCGGTACGGCTCGGTATTTAAGAAGTGGTAACTGGTACGCTACCTACATGAGGCCCCTAGTGTTGTAAATAGGGCGTGGCTTAATCCATCCTACACCCCCCCATGATCGGAGCACTAAGCAATAGGGATAAACTTATTAAGAACGCAGAGTTCAAGTGATATAGAACGGAACCAAGGGCATCAATTATAAGTCCGAGAATTAGAAGAGAAAAAACATAAAATTATTTTTTTTAAAAAGAATAGAAAGAAAAAAAAAAAAACGATGTCTTGTATGTATCCTGAAGTGACAACGTCAATCAGTCAATCCATAAAGGTATAAGCACCGTAAGTTGCAACAGCTTCCAATAGAAAATCATTGGAGCGTTCCGCAAAAGTATCTGCCATCCAATTTAGCAAGGGAAAGGAACACACGTGTTCATCAAATATCGGAGCATCAAGCACCATGGCAGGACAACTGTTAGTTTCGAGATAACTCCTTTCAAGGAAATCCATAGCTGCCTGTCCGATATCCCAATTCCCAAGGACTCCATGTGCAGCACCCAAGGCCATAAACCCGACACCAGAACAGGCGAACTCATGAGCCACTAAGGGGCACATCAAGTCATCAAAATCCGGGTCAAGCGACACCAAGTTTGATAAGCACAAATCCAGAGTCCACTGGAAGGGACAATCTAGGCAGTGAAATACAGGTTGTACACAAGTAAAAAATGGAAATCGGAACGATAATCCATATTGGACGCTTAAAGTCGCCAGAGGCAAAGCGCCATAGTAGTCAAGCATCCGATTACGAAGATGGATCAGGCGGGGCATGTTGTCTTGCAATACTGGGCGTGCAGCCATATCGTAGCCCGCAGATCAACAAGAGAATCCCAGCCGCAAGAGCGAGGAGCAAGGGAAAACCTCCGAAGACGCTCGAAAAAATAGAATGTAAAAATGCGGGGATCACACCAAAAACAGTTTGGAAAGATGTCACGAGGCCTGAGCCCACAATTTAAAAAAAATGAACAAGGCCACTCGTAGACGAAGCATTAAAGATAGTCTGTATCAATGTTCCAAAATGTAGGGGGAGGTCAGTATTTAAAAGCGCCTGTACCACAGTGCGTGTGTTTGCTACGTTTAAAAGAAATGTTTCACGGGACGAAGTCAACGCAACCTCTTTTTTAGACAAAAGAGCCCTTATTCTGCTCATCCTATTGAACTCTGTGTTCAAGGTTGGGATCGCTGGCCAGATGGATATATCGAGTCGGCCTTGCGGGGGTGGGAAAAGGACGTTATTACAGCAAACTACTTTTTGCGAAACAGTGACTATGTAAGGAATACCCACTAGCATCCCACAGCAAGCTTCACTATTTAAAAGCAAATAACTACCGTTGGCAAGCAGCTTAAAAGAGGACGTTATAACTGGCATTGGAATCCCCTTTAGGACACAAGCTAAATTAGGAGCGTGTATATTGCAAGCGCCATGCAATTGTATATGTCTACAAACCACAGAGTGATCAGGAGCGGAAGTACACTCTTCACCCTTTAAGTAAACGTCCTTGCCATCCCTTACGCATCTGTAAGTGAACGGAAGTGACCAAACTTCGTGCAGGAATGCATCACCAAGTTGTTCATATCTACCAATGGCATAATGCTTCATGCACGAACTAAATTTGAACAAACTAAAAGGTAAAGTGATCAACCCATGTACAAGCCACACAGCTGAATTCAACTCAGCAATAGAGAAAGGTAAAGGTTCTAACTTTTCAATGTGCAGTAATGCATAAGTTGCGTCTTTCATGGACATGAACTGCTGTTTCGCTGTTAAATTAAAAGGAAGGAATAAAGAAGAAGTATTCATGTAATCCCAAGGGACTTTCCCTGCCTTTAACGTTTGCAAAGTCCATGCAAACTGCATAATTGAACGCAACTGATTTTGACCATGATACAACACAGACATATCATCTTGCACAATGTCTACGACAGATGAAACAATATTATCTAAAGTATAAATTCTAGAAGACAAGGTGTTAATACTATTATCTATCACAGCCAATACTTTCTCCATATTGGCTTGGTCAATTGCACGTAACCTTGATGCAGCTTCAATTTGCGATAGCTTCCAAACTTCATTGTAAATAGCATAAATCCATCTTTTGGACCTGCCTTTCGCAGGACCCTTAACAAAATCATTCAAATCTATTTTTTCATTTAATCCTGATATATTAAGCTTAACTGAAGCTAATGTGGAATGTTGCAGCCATGATTGGCATAACTTACCTACAGAGTAAGTTGTTACAGTATGTGAAGATGTAAAACGAGGGTCAACTCTAATTTCTGTATACCCCGGAGTCAAATCCAGAAACCGACGTTGACAGGAATCAGAGCTCGTTTGCCAAACCAACCAACCCTCAGGATTTAACTCTGAAATATTGAAGGTGCTGTTAGTAACTAGGGACTGCAACGTAGAAAGGGATAGATCTGTGTGGTTTACCCATTGTGGATAAGCACCCAGATCTGGGATCGAGGGTGAATTAAATTTTTTAGATATAGCCAATCCAAAACAGGTGGTCTGAAAAATGGATGAATTTAAAAATAACATATGGTTTGGGATAAGACAGGCACGATGCAAAGCTTCTGTTCCCTGTACCTGCCATGGTTTAGTTCCCCAAACCGATTTAAGATCGACAGTAGCTTTCCATAGGTCATAACCTTCGATAGCCAAATCATCCATAAAGGATTTAGAGTATATTAATTTGGTGTGTGTCAATCTAATCTTAGAAGCGGGTTCAATCGCCACCTTAAAATAATAAGAGGCTGGATTTGACACACTAAAATCAGAAAAGTATGTAAATTTTTTGAGCAAAGTGGCAGAGCTACCAGCCATAGGGACAGGACAATGTTCCCATTGTGTAAAATTTACAAAATTACGAAAAGTATTCGCCCTATGTAAAAAACGTGTGCCATAATGTTGATAGCAAAACTGCTCTCCATAATTGGCCGTATTTAAATACAAATCTTCAGCATCAAATGCAGCATAATATTTCAAATCAGAAAACAGTGATTCTATGGCCTGTACATCCCAATCTTCCGATCGGATGTTCTGTTTAACTACATCACCCATAGAAACACGGAAAACAGTTGGCACATTAATAACTTCGGTGGGATCATGAATTTGAAAGTTCACCGCATCCCAAGCAATCCCATCACGTACAGGCCAGGCGGTGATGTTCACAAACGTCTGGTCTCTTTTCATGATGTGTGATGAGGAATGCAGGGCCAAAGTTCCATCAATTAATTGAATTGTAGAACGTTCATTCAGGTAGTGTCCATTGATAAGTCTAAAAAACACTACCACAAAGCCAATTGTCATGAATAAAAAAATACAAATCAGCACCAACCAGATGTAAGTCCAAGGTGCAACCAAAAAATGTCTCTTCAACCAGGCAAAAAATTTAGAAATTTTGGAAGGGGCAGTGGAAGTCAATGATTCAGTTTCAAAGGAAGACTGTGACCGGGTAAGTGTTGTTGTATGTAATAGGGGCAAAGGAACCTTTGCAGGATAAGCATACTCAGGATCAGCAGTAGATGGCACAGGCGCGTCAGTAACTGTAAGCATCTCAATGGAAACCTCAGGCACGATGATAGAGGGTGGCATCAAAACAGAATTTCTCAGCATCGAAGGGCAGGAAACCGAAGGTGTCATACTATGTAGAATCGGCCACCCTGTGTAGCTTGACATTTTCAATTGAAATGTACCTGTTTCCCTTGCGACCAGGAAGTGGGGGTAAAACAACTGTACGTGTACCCAATACTCCCAGCACCGGGACTGGTGCACAATAAGAGGGGCCAAACTCCTTCTTGTTCTCCACCTTCTCACGGACCAAGTCACCAACTCGTGGCAGCCAGCCGACTACCGGAATCAGGAGCGCTTCTTCGGATGTAGAGGGCACGTGTTCTTTTGCTAGAGTGTCTCTTGCTTCTTGTAGATTCTGCAATACAGCACAGTGATCATCTAGGTCAAAAGGGGCGGCAGCCGCCGCCATGTCTAGACCGTCAAGGTCCGGAACAAACATTCTCACTCCAAAGAGCATCATATAAGGGGTACTCCCACCCAGAGACCTTCTAGGGAGGTTATTAAGTGCACGTTGGACGTCATACAAGTGGGCAAGCCAGTTCCGGCCTGTACCTAACACCTTGGCTGTCAATGATTGCTTTAGGTCACGGTTCATCCGTTCCACAACACTATTGCCCTCAGGCCGGTTTGGAGACGAAAATTTGACTTGGAACCCCAAACTTCTCATTGCCTCCTTGTACGCCTTAGAGGCGAATGCAGGACCCTGATCAGAGTGAAGGGTTCCACATGCAAAACTTCCTATAAAGACACGCAATGCTTTGATGACAGTCCTGGCATCAGCACTCCTTTGTGGCCACACCCACAGAAAACGTGTGCACGAATCCACTGCAACCAAGATGTACTTGTACGCAGTATCAGAGGTAAAAGGACCGCAGTGATCTAAATAAACACACGCAAGTGGTTGATTAGAGATATGCAGCTGCGTTGGAGGTGGACGCGCAACAGAAGAAGGTTTAATCTGTTGGCAAATGTCACAATTAAGTACATAAGCCCACGCTTGTTTATACAAACCGTACCACCAGTAACGTTGCTGTAAAAGAGATACAGTTGCTGACACTCCAGCATGCGCAGACGCAACACCTTCGTGGGCATTTGTTATCAAATTTGGTCTGCAGTCCGCGTTGGGAATCAATCTATCACCAACGTCGTTAATCCTCACTAACGGGACGTTATCAGGACTTAAATGATAATGGTATCGAGAAGGGAAACCTCTAGGGAAGTTTGTCCCTGTCTCAGTAGCAGCAATAGCTGCCAAGATGTCTGCATCTATCTTAGATTTTGATCGTGTAACTGCTGCTAGTAAATATGTTGCCACTGCTGTTTTAGCTGCCTCGTCAGCCAAACTGTTACCGACAGCATGGACACCAACTCGTTGGTGACCAAGAGTGTGAATTAAATTCACAAGTGGCAGACTCTCTTTAAGTTCTGCCACCCGAGCCCAAAGCGTTTTATGCTTTACAGTGCTACCTTTTGAGTCACGAAAACCATTCATGATCCAAAAAAGCAAATTGTCGTTGTAAGATTGAACACAATAGTAAGAATCACTCACTATAAGAGTAGTGACCCTGTAATCAGCAAACTCAAGTGCAAGCACTAGAGCACGAAGCTCCGCCAACTGCGCGGTACAATCACCCAATGACTGCGTATGCACTACATCAGATTTGAACTCTCCATCCACGAAAGTACCGACTACAATTGCGCAAGCTGCTGAATAAGCGTGCCTTGATCCAGTTGCGGGTTGCGCCGACCCGTCAGTGTATATGACACAATGGTATTCCTCGATAGGGCGCAATGACAGGGGAGCAGGATGAACGAATTCATACTCCAAACTCTCCTGTGTCTGCAACGCTGCGTCAAAGATGTATTCGACGTCAGGCGAAGCTAAGGAGGTCGCCCATTGTATCCACCTTGGATGCAAAGCCTTAGAATTCGGTACACTGACTTTAGTGACTGCTTCTAGAGCAGGAAACGGTGTTACCACCAGCATGCGCTTTCCTTGTGACAGCGCTCGTTCTTTCAGGATTGCCATCTGAACCGCCGTCAAGACTTTTTCAACTGTGGAAAATCGCAGCTCAGCCGAAGTGTACAGATGAGATTTGTAAGCAATGGGGACTGTGTCACCCTCATTGAACGTTAAGTACGTGAAACCTTCCGCGCCTGGAACAATTCTAATGACCAGGTTGGTGTGGTTGTCACGAGTTTTTAAATATTTAGCTGTAAGAAGATCAGTTTGCAAAGTATACAATGCCAACGAGTGCTCTGGCAGCCAGCAAGATCTGGTATAAGTTGGTTGTATCAAGGCATAAAGTGTCTTGATACGCTGGGCATAATCAGGAATGTAGGATCGACCGAAATTCAGAAAACCCAGCAGGGATTGTAGTTTTTTCAGTGTCGTAGGGATACGGAGGCGCGCGCATTTCTCAAGGAATTGCGGTGCCAACCCTCGACCCTCATTATTGAGTTCGTACCCCAAGAACAACACTGTAAACTCAGCAATGTGGGACTTCTTAAAGTTAAACTTGTAACCGAAGTCCGCAAACATAGTCACTATGTTATCCACACGAGCAAGCTGTGGAAGCAACTCGTCGTCAGTCAGGTATATGTCATCAACATACGAGTATGCCTCCGGGTCTACCATCTCCAAGAGAGAGACCACGCGGGCGGCAAAAACTCCAGGGCTGTTTTTATAGCCCATCGGGAGCCTTTTGAACAATTTTTGTTTGCCACCCGAGGTGAATGCTGTCCACTCATAACTAAGAGGGGCCAGATTATGGCAATAAAAGCCATTTGATAAGTCGAGCGTAGTTTTAAAACGTTTTCTCACAAGACTATCTACGAGAGCCGAACTATGAGTATTTTGTATCGCACACGTCCGGCAATGCGAGTTTAAATGCCGGTAATCCAAAACTAGGCGGTACGACCCGTCAGGCTTTGTCACAGTGAATAAAGGGTTATTCATGGGTGACACACATGTCTCAATCACTCCCTGATATTCCAATTGTTCAAGGATAGACGCGACGTGAGATCTAGCCTCGCGACGCATGGGATATTGGGGTTGCGGCTGGGGCTCGGATCGCAATGGAATCTCATGATTGGGGGAACATTTATCCCAGCCAACCTGATTACGATATAACGCAGGCGCAAGCACCTGTGCCCACTCCCCGGCTAACCTAGTAGACTCTTCCGTGGGCACTGCGTGCCCAAAGGAAGGAAGTATAACTTCCTCTCCCCTTGGAGCGTCCAAAATGAAAGCCGGAGGCCAATCTTTTTCCGTCAAAAGTATATCATATGTGGTGGTAAGATTATCCCAAAAAACCACTTTAATTTTGCGTTGTATGTCACCCTCAATATTAAGGACTATTTCAAATAATCTCCCTGGGGGAGCTACGCGAGTATCAGCAGTTTCCACTGTCACATATGTGTCAGTTGCTGTCGCCTCCAGAAATGGACGCAACGCTTCCCGGACTACTGTAACCTCCGCCGCGCTGTCTAGCAGCGTTAGTGCCCATGTCAGGTTCCGAAGCTGTGTCCTGACCATCTGAGGCATATTTCGCTGAGATAGCAGCAACTTTCTTTTTCTGAAACGGTGGACGTGGTCTGGCAGTCTCTTCCTGCTTGCCTTTACCGTCAGTCTGGCGGGGCTGGTCTCGACCTTGAGCACCCCGTCCTCTCCCACGCTCTCCACCACCAGTGTGCGAAGTCGATGATTCCTGTGAAGAACGAGGAGAACGATATTCCGAAACCTGAAACCTATCAGGTGACTTAATACGTGTACGATCACGCAAATCATAAGTGCGTTCACTATACGACTGTACGGGTGAGGTAGGACGGGAAACTTGTTTCTGTTGCTGCTTCTCTTGTTTTTTGGCTCGCCAACTTTGCTTAGGAAAGTTGGGCTTTTCGTCCTTTGTAGACGAACTCACCTTAGTTTGCTGCACTACATCAGGATTTTTGATGGTGGGTTTCACGCCTAAGGCACTACGTCCAACCATCCTATAGGCTTTCGCAATACTTTTTGCAAACTCCCTTGGTTTATCGGCATCAGCCACAAGTTCCAGCATATTACCAACTTGGAACTGCATGGCATCTCCTTTGAGGTTGCTCATTACCATGGAACACACCACATCGAAACTGTCGACAAGCCTTAATCCTAATTCAATAGCTGCCTCCGCACCATGACTTTCTTGAACTTTCTTGATGACGGAGGGTAGTACAGACATAGACGGAGTGCCGCAGCTCTTCGAATAGGTCGCAGCAAAAACCTTGCCCCAATTGTCACAATCAACAAGATCAGGGACCAGGTCTTTTGGCAAAGTAATCGTGAGTATCCTGTGTTTATCCACAGGTGTAGTGTTAGGAAACACGGCCTCTAATTGATCAAATTTCTCCGCAAGCCAGTAAGGAAATTCATCCTTTCCGAGTGGGCGCTTGCCGACAACCGCATTAACCATAACAGGGCTAATCACCACCGCGTGATGGTGATCCGTCCCGTGCCCAGCAACCGCAGGTGCTTCCACCTGTACTGTGCGTGACACATACTGCACTAAAACCCTAGGGACCGTAATCAGGGCTGTGTGTAGCGTTCGTAAATCACCCACTCCCACCATCAGGTAGCGTGGGTGTGGAGTATATCCGGCCAGTACCGGCCAAGTGGCCCCTGCAATTGACAATGGGCCCAATCTCGCCGGTACGACCTCATGGGGGAGGGCGCCATTAAACCAAATCGTATGCTGCCAGGCAGAAATAGGAATCTCTAGTGTCCTATATGGGGCATAAGCCGCAGGCACAGGCGTGGCTCTATATTCGTGGAACAAATTATCGTCCGTATCCACCTCCTCAAAGGTCACCCATGAGTAAAACAACTCATACGGGTAGGTGGTATCAGCACTGACCACAAAGACTACGGCCATCTCGTCATCAGGTACCCCATAAGCCCTCAAATGAGCGCGCAGAGGAACCCTACTATGAGCGGGAATATTAACCGCCATAAGGACACCCTAAAGAGTAACAACGATATTTACAGTAGCACTTGGGCTCAAAAGTCTTAACCTTTTTAATTTTCAAGCTTGATAGAACCTTTAGTCTAAACCTAGGTAGGTTAAACCATCACTCAAGTTGTCCGGAAACGAGAGTGAGGGTATTTGTGGACTAATCTCAAGTACTACTAAAGCGTCTCAGATCATAAGACCAAACGTTAGGTGCGCCATGTTGCAGGGATTCTGCTTTTGCACAGAACTATGCGCAGGAGACCAGGACCTCAGAGAATTGTGGTGTACCAGAAAACTCCCCTCAGAACCCAGAACCCCTTATCCGACTAGCTTAGTATCCCATTCGTTAGCCTAGATCTAGCTAGGCGGTCCCAATGTATAGACAAACCAGAACAGGCGACTTAGATATTTCTCAGGAGTGGTGGGAGTCCGAAATACCTGTTCGTATCTATTTGTTAGTCCACAACATAATAATACAGACACGGTAAAGTTTAAAGAGTTTATTTTATAAACCTCGCTTCCTAAGATGCAGTACTTTGGCTAACACTAGCAGACTAACAGTACAGATCAGAACCATAAGCATTATTACAATACCATACAAAATGAAAGGAGCAATCATACTAATAATGACAGTGGTATACAGCCACACTCCTTTCTCTATAATCTAATACATTATTATTATTATTATTAGACTATCAGAAGGTCTCTTAGGTTTACAGGGGGGACCCCCTACCTTATAGATCAGCTTAGAAGAATCACATCAAAGGATCAGCTAGCTCTCTCAGGCATCAGCTTCTCTGTTCGAATGTCATTCAACCCAAACTGTTCTGCAATATTAAAGACGCTTGTCCTTCAGATATTGGCAGCTGTATGTATGATATGTCTACGAAGTGGTACGATCAATCTAATCACAACACTCTGTACCTTCTAGTGACCCAGACTCGTTCTTTGCATGATGTACAGACCAAGGGCACATTTCACGGTTAAGAATGTTAAACACAGTTTGTTATCCTGTAAGGCAAAGTCGAGTCAGTATTTCTAAAATGAATAACACATAACATCAGTGTCGTGTGCAGCGCAGCAGAAACGACAAGCAGGCTTGCTAACAATTATCTCCGTTATGCTAACTTAGTGTTGTAAATAGGGCGTGGCTTAATCCATCCTACACACAATTCCGCCCCGTAGAGGGCCGCTGACAATGCCTTCCCCTCGCAGACCTTAACTGCCGCAGCTATTGGCCTACTATATGAGAGCCTCTGATGTTTCGCTATTGCCCCTGAGACTCTTTTATGGACAAGGAGCATTTTCGACAGATGGGGGGCCCATTTAAGCTTGTTGTTGACCCTCACTCCAAGATAGTCAAAAGCCTCCACTAGCTCAAGTGTGGTATCATTAAGCTTGATGTTATTCCTAAAGTTTTTTGAAGGTGATAGCGACATCAGCTTGGTTTTTGATGTATTTATTTTCAAGCCCCTGATGTCGCAAAACTAGGAAAAACGGGACAACAATCTTTGTAAGCCCATAGGGCTTTTTGATAGTAACAGAGTGTCGTCAGCAAAAAGCAAAGTGGGTATTTTTTCCCCGCACAGGGTTGGGGCGTCGACCATGTCATCTCTCAAATGGGCTGTCACCCCATTTATAAAAAGAGAGAACAGGGTCGGGGCAAGGACACAACCCTGGCGCACCCCTTTCTCGACAGTTATCCTCTCTGTGAGCTGACCCTGGTGTCCCCACCTGACTTTGGCAAAGTTGCCTTCATGAAGGCGTTTAAGGAGGTCCAGGATTAGGGGAGGGATGCCCAAATCGCACAGCACCTGCCACAGCTGTAATCGTGGGACCAGGTCAAAGGCTGTTTTTAAATCAATAAATGCCAAATACAGGCTGCCTTTTTCAATAACAACAGATTTCCAGTGTATGGTACAGAATCTGAAAACCTGGTCGATAGTACCGACTCCTTCCCTAAATCCTGCTTGCAAGTGACTTAAAATGCCCTCCTCATCTATCCAGGCCTTAATCCTAGTCAGGAGGACTCTGCCAACCACTTTTTGTATTACATCGATTAAGCTAATCGGTCTGTAGTTGGCAGGGTCCCCCCTGTCCCCTTTCTTGTAAATAGCCACCACCTCCGCCCCCTTCCATGAATCCGGGACTGGTATCCTAAAGCTAAATTATTTAAAGTTCGAAGAATAAATTCTGCCCAAAGGTCCTTTTCATGAAGCAAAAGATCGCCGGGGAGATCGTCGGGTCCAGCTGCCTTTCCCGGAGCAATCGTATTGATTGTGGAGAGGACCTCTGCTAGCCCAAACTCAGCCTCCATCTCCAGGGGTACCGAGTACTCTATTGCCGGGGTCTGCTCCTCTGGAGCCACTCTTTCTCTAAGGGAGTAAAGATCAGAGAAGTGTAGATGCCATTGGCTCCCCGTAATGTGATTCGGGATTGGATCGGCCCCTCCCCTGGCGCTGATGTTGATAAGACTCCAGAACGAAGTTGAGTCTTTCAATAGGGCTGCGGCCTTTAAATCCTGCCAATGAGTTTCATCCCACAGACGCTTCGCCTTCCTTATAGCTTTGTAATAAGTTTTCCGGGCATTGACAATGGCTAGCTGTTCCTTAGATTTTATGGCTCGAGATAGAGTCTGTCTTTTTTCCCTACAGTCCTGTGAAAACCAAAGGTTTTCTGATTTTGGGGGGGGGGGGGGCGCTTTTGATCCCCCTTTTCCTGCATCACGAAAAAATTCCCTACCCTTGCCACAGTCTGTTGATACACTTCTAAGAAGTCTTTGGGAGAGAGAGCCTGTGAGAGACAGCCCATGGGCGTGTCCAAAGCTACAATGCCTTCTTCTACTAGACTTTTAATTTTGCGCAGGTCCATCTCTCGTTTTACTACCCTAGGCCACTTGAGGCGCCTGTTACAGTTAGACGGGGCGACCTCTCTTGCCCCAGGCCTCTGTTTATTTGAGGGCTCGATGGAGGTGGTGTTCAATTTACGTCTGAGTTGCATAGACAGCGGGCTGTGATCGCTCTCACACCGATAGACAACTTACATATCGATAAGATCCGGCCAGAGCTCGGTGCCCAACAGGATGTAATCAATGCGCGAGGGGGCGCCAGTTCTCGTGAAAGTAGGGGCTCCCAGGCCATCTGAACAGGTTCGTCCATTTGTAGCCCTCAGGTTAAACTCCATAGTTAAAGCGTTAAGTTGCACAGCTCTCTTAGACCATTTCTTTATTGGCGGAAGAGTGAGTTGGGGTATACCCTGTTTAGAATCAACGTCACCAATACCCAGGATGTCATCGCTGCTCAGGGGCTCAAAAGTACAATTGAAATCCCCGGCAACGATGACATCCACCTTAGTAGTAATTACTGAGAGTTCGGACTCGAGAGCTGATACAGTGGGGCTTACTTGTGCACCAGGGGTCCCTCTAGCATAGATGTTAAATATTTCAAGGCGGGGGTTGATGGTCAGCCCCATTGACAGATATATGCAAGAGGTCATGAGATGTAGTTACATGCCTCTTGATTGCCCAGTTCAAACTGATATTAACCCAAATTAGAAGGCCCCCAGAGGGTCGTCCTCGTGTGGACCTAATTGCGGGGACAGAGAGGGTAATGAACCCTGATCTATGCAGGGGGACCAGGTTTCCTGGAAGAGGATGACATCGAACTTATTGATGAAATCACTACAGACAGGATCTGTAAGATTCCTCCTTAGCCCCGCAATGTTCCACGATAGAAACTTAATGACTCCCGGGGGAATAGACATTGAGGAAATCCCCATATCCCCCGCCATGCTATCTTGGCACCCCTTGTCAGCTGCCATAATATCAGCAGATTCACCCAAACCATTTAGAGACAAGTTGGGAATAGGAGTGGTGTTCATATCTAACCCCTTATCAGTATAAGATGTAAGTGAATGTGAGGGGAGTCTTGTGTGAGGATTGGGTAGTCAGTCTACATGTCTTAAACCAGAGTCCTCTCCCTCCCTCAGGTGAGTCCAAGCGGGAAACCTGCGAATCTGAATTGAGGAATGAGCAGGAGGTGATGACCTAGACTCGAGCAATAGTGAGTTTTCTGCTAAGGCAGGATCCCCAAATACAATCTCTACACAGTCAGTGCTAGCGTCCACCCGTGATAGCCTCCTTACCCTTGTGATGTCCTCTCTAATAATCGATCTGCACCCTCTGACATGTCTCAGCCAGTGTATAACTTTGTTATGTAAAGATACACTGTTTTCAGTGGCACACCCTGATGGTAATTTCGGATCGTGAGTCATGAAAACAGAGGGGTAAGCATGCGCAGGATGGGAGATGGCCGAGTAAACTGGGGTATGGAGTGTTAGATTATTATTACCCCGTCTAAGAGGTAGGAGAGAACTAGGGGGGCGCCTAGTAGGAGAATTTACATTTGGTGCACTTGCTGGCTCAGAGCATCTTGTCATATCTACATATGACTTGGTAAGGCTGTTTGTTCTGATATTATCCTCATTGTAAGCCCCCCCATATACAAGGTTGACATTGGTTTTCGGGGGGATTAACTTGGGTGGAGCGGACTTCTTCCTAGAAGGGGCGACCCCAGAAGGTGGTAGGAGAACAAGGGGAGTCGGGGAAGAAACTTGGCTTATAGTAAGGCTCGCCACCCTCTTGTTAAGATCCGCCACCATCTCCTCTAATCTCTTAATTCTATCATAAAGCATCGGCCCTGCTAGGGGTACCAAGATCCACAATGGGCTTTGCAGCTGGACTAGTGGGATGAAATAGATCAGGGTCGAGGGGGGCGAACCTATTAGAGCATAAGGTAGATTGAGAGGGACAATCTGGAGTAACTAAGACCACTTCTGTGACATTCATAGTGCCCGTAGACAATACAGGAATGACTTCAGGATCAGGAATTGTTATAATGGGGGCGGGGATAGTACTTTGTTGCTTAGTCAGACGCTGGGTATGAAACATAGATGGAATTGTACTGTTGGAGTTTAAGGCAGTTTTAACTGTCTGACCCCCCACCTGCCCGCCAGCCAGCGAATCCTCACAATCATTGACAATCTCCTCTATTCTGGTCAAAACGCAATTCATGGCAGCATGAATACTTTTCTTAGGTTTTTTACCCTTTTTGCTACTGTCCATCGGACCTCCCTCTGCGGCTTTCCTTTTACCCATGATGAGAACCCAACACCGAGCGGGATAGAAACAAACTGAATGGCAACACACACAATGTTTACAGGAAACCTGCTCGTGGTTACATGACAAAGTCACAGGCCCCCACAAAATGCGTAAGAGTCCTTTTGATGGGACACAGTACCTTAGGTCTTAGTCAATTGAATAGCGTCGATATCCTTGTGTTAGGGGGGTGGCACGGCCCGGTCTCCTTTGTCCTCTGACGGCCTCAGACGGCCCGCCCTTTGCCCGGGCTTAGCCCGGCGCGTCCCGCGCGCGTCCTTGCGGGACGAGGGACTGAGCTCTCCTTTAAGCGCCTCCTGGCGCGTGGCTGTGAGGCGTCCTGCCCCTAGGGATGATGGGGATTGTGGTCCGACGGAGCCAAGCCCGGCCGACCAAGTCCGGTAGTCAAGAAAGCCCCCGGTAGGTTCTGAGCTGCAAGTAAAAGGGGCGGAGCTAAGCCCGGCCCCGGGAGAGCAGTGACACCAAATTCTATCCGCCAGCAGGAAAAAAACAACACGCCAAGAGACTCTGCACCGAGCCTGCCTTTAAGTGCCTCCTGGCGCGTGGCTGTGAGGCGTCCTGCCCCTAGGGATGATGGGGATTGTGGTCCGGCGGAGCCAAGTCCGGCTGACCAAGTCCGGTAGTCAAGAAAGCCCCCGGTAGGTTCTGAGCTGGAAGTAAAAGGGGCGGAGCTAAGCCCGGCCCCGGGAGAGCAGGGACACCAAATTCTATCCGCCAGCAGGAAACAAACAGCACGCCCAGGTGTATTATCAAGTGTTGGGAAAGCCTTCCCGCCATGCCAGGCCCTGTTCAGTAGGCTGGACCATCTCATGCTGGGGAAACCCCACCAGACCAAGTTAGTGTGTGGGAAACCCTGCATCCCCTTCCTGCGCGCAGCCCACTGAGCCAGTCTGGTGACGAACGAGTGGCCGATCACCCACACTTGGAATCCTGGCAAAATAAACGGATGCCATTTTCACACAATTATTTTAATACTTTTCCATGTTTGCAAAAACATTACATGTTATGCTGTTCATCTTCACTGCACACATATATATACATGACGCCAAATCTGTCACTGTAATTCACTGCACACATAAATTTACAACTGCCCCTTGCCGCTGGGGGGAGGCATGACCCGCTTCCATTAACTGTCCCACTCAAGGACGAATGTAGCGCTTAAAGCAACGGGATTCCCAGCGTCCCACTTTCTTTATGCTTTCCTGCCCCATGCCCGCCTTAAACGCTGCAGTAGCCGCCCCAATCCTAAATGAGTGACTCGAATACTTCTTGCCAGGGCGGGAAAGCCCTGCACGCCCGAGGCAAGCACCCATGACCTTGTCCATTTGAAATTTAGAGAGAGGCACTTGATCCACATGTATCAGAATATAACCCGGGACCTTGGGGCAGATCGCCAAGTAATCTTTGACTCTAGCAACAGGGCAGTATCTGTGGTCACCCAGTGGCATTAGCACTATGTCCCTCCCCTTCCCAGCTTGGTCAGTTTTAGACCTCCTGAGGTGGATCACCAGCCTATCTGACACACTTACATCATGGCTGCCTAATGCATCTCCTGACAGGTCGTTTTTTGCACTAGCCACCAGTTCGCTAGTTCGTAATGCCCCAAAGAACGCGAGGCAGAACGCAGGTGCGAAGAGTCGAGCCTCAAAATGCAAAATGGTAACCTGTTCTACTACGTCCAGCATAGCCTGGAATGTGTGGAACTCGATGGGGGCCCTGGTATCGGGGGCTCTGACTTCTTCCCTGGCCCACCCTTTTAAAGCTGCAGAGATCAAGAAAGACTTAGTGGGATCTTGTTCTCCTCTCAATTTGGCGTCCTGGGTTACAGCCGACAAATGACCCCGCACCCACGAGTGACTCTTCTCCTGCCTTTTTGCCCAGAGTACGAAGCCCTGCACCCGTTGCTCTAGGGGATGCACAGCTTGGCCCAGTGTCAGTGAAATGTTATGAAAAGTTGATAGCTGATTTCTGTATCTTTTCCTGGTCCCTGGTGCGAGAGAATGTTCTCCCATCGTTCTTAGTTCCTGTTCCATTGCAGAAGTCCCCATAGCTGCGCAGGGAAAGGGGTCATCGTCGCTCTCGCTCATTGCCAGGCCTCCCGGAAACGGAGCCACTGAAATCGAGCGAGAGCGTCAGCCCCTCAATGTGTCTTGCCCTAAACTCTACATTACAGCGCATGCAGGCCCTGATCAGCTCCCTTAACAGGCACAGAACCAGAGGGGATTTGGCTGTCTGCCCATTGATAGCTTGTACCACGCCATGTTGTCAGACCAGAATACCACCCTCCTGGCTGACAACGCCTCTGGCCACAGATGGAGTGCGATGACGATGGTAAACAGTTCTAGTACCGTTATTTTTGCTGTTATGTTCTTTCTGCGCCAAGCATTGGGCCATTTTTGCGTGCACCATTCACAGTCCATTATAACGCCAAAACCCTCCCTGCCTGATGCATCCGTAAAGAGACAAATATCTGGGCTACCAGCCCAGGGGGATCTCCAGATGACTGTACCATTAAAACTCATCAGAAACTCGTGCCACATGAGAAGGTCCTCCTTTAAACCCCTCGTTAATCTCACCATGTGATGCTTTTTTCGCACATTGGCTGTGGCCCTTGCTAGTCTCCTTGCGAAGACTCTGCCCGCTGGGACTACCCTGGCTGCAAAATTCAGCTTCCCCAAGAGGCTCTGAATGACACCCAGGGGGGCTTTGTCCTTGCCCAGGAGAGCCTGGATATCCAGCTGCAATGCCTGCACCTTCTCAGCAGGGAGCCTGGACACGCCCTTGACCGTGTCCATCTCGATGCCCAGGAAAGTGAGGACCTGCGCCGGACCCTCGGTTTTTCCCGGAGCCAAAGGAACCCCCAAGCGCCCTGACAGCTCCTGAAAATGATGCAGTGCTAAGCTGCAGTCCTGGGTCCCTGCTTTCTCTTTGAAGAGGAAATCGTCCAGATAATGCGTGACTCCACCTGTGTTGTAAGACCAGATGAGTGCCCACTGTAAGAAACTGCTAAACGCCTCAAAGTAAGCGCAGGAAACTGCGCAACCCATCGGCATGCACTTGTCATATTACAATTGACTCTGCCACTTAAAGCCCAGCAGATGGTGACTCTCTGGGTGTACTGAGAGCAGGCGGAAAGCTGACTCTATGTCAGCTTTGGCCAGCCATGCCCCCTTCCCTGCTCTCCTGACCATGTCCACAGCCATGTCAAATGAACAGTACGAAACGGAGCATGTTCCGTCCTCAAGCCAGTGATTCACTGAATTGCCTTCTGGGTAAGACATGTGATGTATGAGGCAGAAAGACACGGGTTGTTTTTTGGGGACCGCCCCCAGGGGAGACACCAGGAAATTATCCAGGGGGGGGGAAGTAATGGCCCTGCCACCCTCCCCAAAGCCTTCTCCTTCATGATTTTTTTGTGCACCACATGCGGAAGTTCCGTGGCTGACTTCAGGTTTTCTGCGTCCCAGCCAACTAGGGGCCCCTGTTATGGAATCCTGAAACCATCTATGAAACCCTCAGCCAAAATCTTGCTGTCCTTTGTGTTGGGGTACGCCCTGAGCAAGGGATGAGGGTGTCAATGCAAATTGGTGAGGGTTCCTTTACTGTGGAAACCTTAAAATGAGTAATGGCAGACGCTGGGGGGGGGACCTGGGCCATCGGATATGAGAGGGACTGGAGGCAGTAGGGTGGGAAGGGAGGGGACTGCTCTGTCTGTCTTGCTACTTGTCTGGCTTACTGGCAGCTGGCTTGTTGTTGCAGGACACTGCCGGATGACCGGCACCCCCCTTGCTGCAAATGTGTCCAAACTTGCAGGCCTTTCCCCATGAGCAAGACCCTGCATTGTACAATCTGCAAGAGTTTGCTTGCCCCCCTTCCCTGATAGCTGCCCCCCTGGCCTCCACGAAAGGACTGTTTGAAAAGACATTTCGCCACTTGCTTCTGACCCTTGCAATTTACCTCTCCTTCTGATTCTTTGAGGTCCCCTTGATGTCCGCCGTAAATTTCCCCATGTGCTCCACCCAGAGCTAGATTTCTTTTTGGTCCCAGCTCAGGTCTGGACACATCGCCATCCTCTTGCGGAATTCGCGATCGTAGTTATACCACCCGATCCCCCCTGTTTTTTCCGCCTCATCATGGATTACGCGAGAATACTGCCACATTGCGGGCGCCTGTTCTGGGAATTTCTCAGAAACCACTGCTGCCAATATCGCGAAGGCATCACCCCAGTTCTTAATTGTCTTTCCTGGCCAAGTCTGAAATTTCACCTTTTTATCTTCGTCCTTCCCCCCCATTTTCCTAGTATCTTGACCCTCTACCCCGTGCATCAGAAGGGTAAAGATGTCCACAAATTCCCTTCTCCAGATCTCTTCCTTAGCCACCAACGATACTTCCCAAGCCAGAGAGCAGCGTCCCGATTTCAGCAGTGCTACTGTGACTAGCGGCAGAGCTGTCACTGTGTCTATCTTGTCTGCCACTGCCGGTACTGCGGGCTTGGGAGCGTCTAAGGGTTTTCCCGATGGCGGGGCAGCTTTGTCTGTCAGACTGGGGATGGGGGAGGGAGGGACTGTGTGATGGGTGTAGCCGTTGGAGGTGCGCTCATTGTTGCATTGCCGCTCGCGGCTGCGGTCTCCCTATTGTTGCGCTCTATTGCCGTTTGCGCAGCGTAACCTTGTTGTGACCCTGCTGTCACTACGGCGGCTGCTGAGCCTGGTACTTCCTGAGCACCTGCGTGTCCAGCAACTTCTCCCCACACTCGCACAATAGATGGTGTACTCTCCCCCCTCGGACCTTTGGCCACTGGCGTGGGTGTCTGTACTGTATTCGCAAAACGTAATTTAAAGTCGTCCAAGATGCTCAACATAGAGTCCATCATCTTACCGAATTTATCAGAGTTCGTGTTTTTGACTGTGATTGAAGGTGGCGGGCCGGCCGGGATGACCGCTGGCACTGCTGCACGTGTGGGGGAAATCACCCTGACTCTCTGGACAGGCGGCTCTGCTGGAAAATCCTTGTTCGTCGGCCGGCGGGCACGCTTCGACCTCCCGGGTGCTGCCTCAACTGGCATTGCTGTAGCCGCAGCAGGTACACCCTCAACTACACCAGAGTCTGCTTGTTCTCGGGCGTCAAGCATCTCTTTGGCCCAGGAGACTCCTCTGGCCTTGGCCATTTCCCAAAAGTCTGCCCAGATAGCTTCCTGCGACGTGCTGGGCTGCGGCTCTTCCACTGTGGTGGTTTGGGAAAACAGGAGGGGAGGGGATCCCTGGCTATCCATGCCTCTGCTTCGTAGTGACGAAAACTCTACTCGGGTCCTGCAGAGACAAAGGATCATGAATATCTGACCCCCTGGGACTTAGTGCTGACCTGCGGGTTGAAACCTCCCCCGCCACGGCTCTGTTTATCAGAGTCCCACCCCCCTCACACTCACCCTTACTTACTTCAATCTTTGACACCTGGCTCACCCTAGCCTGTCGACACGTCCACTGTAGTTTCCGTCCATCCGTTAATGGTTGACCTTGTTGGGTGGGCGGGGTGTGATGTCCGTGTTTGCCGGCAAGTGAGGGGGGGTGGCTTCTCTATGCTGTAAATAAAACAACGGTTAAGTGCTTATCCGGTTTACCAGTCATTACCTGGAGGCAATGTGACTGTGGAGGGTCTTGGTGATCATGGGAAAAACGGTGGGGGGGGCATTGTAAATGAGGGGTGTACACTTGTTTTACCTCAAACAATTCTGCTGTGACTTGCTCCTGGCTGGAGCTACCACCTAGCAATTGTCTGTTCTCCTTTCCTGGAAAGAACAACGATTAGTTCAAAAACCCTCAAAGATGCTTGGTTTCACACCTACCCTGCCTCCCCCGCCACTGCGGAGTCCCGCCTCAACAACTTAGTGATTCAGACGTTAGTGTGGTCTCCTGATCGTCCTCCTGGTTGTAGTGGGCGAACTGACAGTGAACCTTGGTGATAAAAATTGACAATCATTAAGTCACCTCTCGGTATTCGCCCCGAGGCGTTCCCACCCGGGCTTACGGTGGGGGGGGTGCTCCTTGATGTTGATAACACCACCGGTAAGCGTTTATGGCGTGGTCCCTCGACCGGAGGAATTGGGAGGGGTTGCTGACAGCGGGTGAGGGGGATGGTAAGGGGCAGGAGGGGAGGTGGGTTAGTGGCGTGATATTGTTTACCTCAAAGCATCTGCCGTGACTTTTCGTGCCTGAACGACCATGTAAATAGCGGCGGTTCCACTGCCTGAAAAGAAGAACAATTAGCACGGAAGATTCCACGGTGGCTTGTTATCCCGCCACCCCCCAACCCTGCCCACCTGCAGACGCAACTGGGCCCGTCCTCAACACTCACTGATTCTGCCGGTTACACGGGCCGGAGGCCCCCGTGCGTCTTCCCGCTCGTCTCTTTGGCGATTTATCCGTACCTTGGTGATAGAATGACAATGGTTATATCCCCTATAAAGGGGACACCACCCACCCAATGCATCCCCCCCTTTCTAGCGCCCTTTGGCTTAATTCTGCACCATGCCCCCGATCAACTCATGGTACCCTCCCTCCCAACAGGCACACACCACGTTGCTCGTCACCCCTGAATACCTCTGTGCATCTGCTGCCCTGTCTTGCTGCTTGCCTTGCCTTCGGCTGAGGGCCTGCACTTGCCGCCTTAACGAAATTCTGAGGGTAGCAAAGACAGTATATGTTATTAAACATTAGCAGCATCCTGGACAGCTCCCATCATCATACACCTACAAAACAGCACCACAGCAACGTGTTTGAACATACATTCAGGAGGTGAGGGCACGAGACCACCATAGGCCGCCGTGTGCACACACCTGGTTTGCAGGGGTGGGGGGACATGATGGAGCGCTGCCTACTCAAAATATTCGCTAGAAACGTGAGGTATCGCCAATCGGCCCACCCCGCTTGTCTTGTACCAATACCACGTGTTTACTCTCCGAAATAACCCTTAACGTCGTATCCAGGCAATTTTTTTTTTTTTTAATAAAAATTGCCAAGAGCGCCAAACTAGCAGGAGTGACCTAAAATGTAGTGTGGAGTGCAGGCAGTTACATTACACAGGGCCACGGTCATGGGTGTCCACAGTGATGTACCTAGTATGTAAGTACCTTGTTCTTGCGTTGCAGGGGACTACTGTTATAGTGTAAAATTACATCACTTAATCTGCAAAACGGCAGTACAGCAACTCATGATCGCCCCGCTAGTACACCAATATCGCGATTCTTTCAAGACCACCACTTGCGTCACCAATGGGCACATACCTTCATTTTGTTGGGCACAGGGAGATTCGGTGATTTGCCCAATATCACGGATGTAGCGCCACCCTGCCGAGACTCGAACCCTGTACCCAACCTAAGTTTGGACCGCTCCAACCCTTCTATTCCCGTGTGGTGCGCGCCAGAGTACTGCAAGGAGGGGGCGGGGGGAGGGCCAAGCGATGCTGGGACCGTCCCCGAGGTGGGGGTTTGTGCGAGGGGAGCGGTGGGGCACTAGGCGGCTCGCTTCACCGCCACCGCACAGCATGCCACTCGCAACGGGCAAAAGAAACCGGATGCAGTGGAGGAGGGAGGAACCATCCGCCTCGCTGCCTTCATCCAACCCACCACTCCAGTCCTGCCCGCTGCGTGCGGACCCACTGGCACGAGGCTGCTCAGAGTGACATCAATCATCACAAAAGTCTTTGCAACTACCGATCACACGCACATACCCAAATTCAAATAAGCCATACAATCCAGTAGAAACTTAACGGTGGCAATTAAGTACTCGCGGTGGTAGTGGGGCAGCCAAGCATCCCCTAAGCAACGGACCCCCAACCCGCCCACGGCGATCAGAATCCCCCTGCGCTCCCTTATTTCCCAACAGTGAAAATGTCAGGCATGAAAATGCAGCGATTGTCTACGAGGCGGACAAGCTGCATTCAATTCTCGCGTCCGCTTGGGACAAGCACGCCAGTAATTGAAACCCCGCCATATAAATTTAGTTTCTTGAACGAGTGAGATTTATCCCACGGGTCACTGCAAACCCAGCCTCTGGTCACAGCCGGGGTTCGCCGCCATTTTGGTGACCCGCAAAATCCCGCTCCAGTGCCGTCGACCTACACAAAGACCCCCCCCCCCCGCACTCGCAAACCATGGCCCTACAATGGGAGCCTGGGGGGCAGCCGAGCACCGCGAGGTCTGCCGCCCGGGCAGGTTGGGAGGGGGGAGAGGGGGGCGTGGCCGAACGGCCATTTTGTATTAATTGGGCTACATTTGAGGGATAGCCCAAATGTAGCCCAAATCCAGGCATAGTAGCCCAAGGAGTATATATGCAAAACGCGCGCTCCCCCAGCCACCATTTTAGGCTTGGTGACCTGGTGGCTGGGTGCGCTAGCTTAAAGTTTTTTGTAGGTGTAAGTTGGGCGAATAAAGTACCTGTAGGTATGTCGGTGGGAGATTATCGCGTCCTGGAGGCCATCCGTCTTCTAAGCGAGGCGGGGAGAATGGATTTGTTGGTCCAGGACGGAAATTGGACGAAGCGCCTGGCGAGGCGCGCGTCCGCGGGGGTGGCGGCCGCCGTTGCGGCTTGTTCGCCACCCGGGAGTCCGTTGGGAAGAGCGGTGAGTGACAGGGGCAGCGCATATGTCAGGAGCGCTGCCCCGGGGTCAGCGTGCGTAGCGGAGGGAAGCGCGATGGGAATGGAGGCGGGGAGGGGGAGGGGGCGGGGACGAGCGACGCGACGGGGGAAGGCTCCGGGCGCCTCCCAGGCGAGGCATAAGTCCTACGCGGGCCGCTCCGTAAGCCGGGGAGCGGCCGTATCCAGGGCAACGGCGAGGGGATGCTCGGCGGAGGGCCGGGCGATGACGCGGGGAGGATCGCGGAGCGCGCGGGGGCGGGGAGAACATGAAGAGGAGGACGAAGGGCTGGGGGAAGGGCCCGGGGGGAGCGCTCTGTTAGAAGGGATATCGGGGGCCGGCACAGAGCGGAGGCGCGCGGCCCCGTGGTTGGAGGTGTCAGAGGTGGGGAGTGGGGGGGGCGGGCGGCCCGGGTCTGGATATTGGAGGCGTGGATAGGCTGGGTAGCCAGACGGTGGGGGGTCAGGGGAGGGGGGGGAGCGCGGCCTTCAGTGGGGTGGCGATCGCGTCGGGCCACCATGAGGCGGCTGGGGGGGAGCCGGGGAGGGGCGGGGGGGGTGTGACGCGGGTGCATGGGAGAGGAGGGGAGGGGACAGGGGTGTGGCGGGGCGCGACGACGGAGGGTGGGGGCAGGTAGGGGGGGCCCCGGGGGGGGAAGCAGCAGGGGGAGAATCCCCAGTGCTATTCGAGTCGGAGGGCAGTGAGAGGGACTGGGGAGGCCTGGATATCTTTGAGTCCTGGGCGGAGGGGTTGGGGGGGGCGTCGGGGGTCGGGGCGTGAGAGCGGGGGAGACGGTAGGGAGGGGGGAGAGGTGTGGGGGGGTGGCACGGTCGGAGTGGGGTCGAGCGGGCGTGGGGTAGGGTGGAGCGGGCAGGGGGAGTGGAGCGACGGGGACGACGGCGAGGGGGATGACGACGAAGTGGCGGATTTGAGCGCGGTGGGTAAGGCGTGGGTCGCGGAGTCGTCAGGGGCTGGCAAGCGGGGATGGGATGGTAGGAGAAAAGTAGGTAGGCCCAGCACACCAGACCATTCCTTTCCCTTGCAGGTAGCGGAGCGGCAGCGGGAACAGCGCGGGGTACCGGACTTGGCAGGGCTGGGAGCGGCCTGGCGACGCCAAGGAGAAGGGAGGGTGGAGCCTCGGGCGGCGTGCCCAGTACCTGCGAGGGATCCCGACGCGGCTGGCACAAGTAGGCCCGAGACGGGCTCGCCAGCCCCAACACCCACGGGGTTACAGCGCCCCGGGGGGCAGAGACGGAGGAACACCGATAGGAATGTTGTTTGTTTTCCTAAGCAGCAGGTGGCATGTCCAGCGGGGAGCGCTGGGGGTGCAGGACAGGAGGAATTGGACTATGAGGAGGAGAGTATGGAGGAAGGAGAGTTGCGTGAGGTGGGAGACGGTAGGGACGGGGGGCCGAGTAATGTTGTGGCTAGTTTCGTACAGGTGTCACGACGACAGGCGCAGCCCACGGGTCGGACATCGAGGTGGGAAAGCAGCTCGGCTCCCAGGACTGGACGTCGGGAGGAGCGACGGACGGAGACATTGGCGCCAGGTAATGCACATTTGCTCGGGCGGCCAAGGATGGTGTCGAGAGTTGTGGGGGGGGCGGGGGTGGAGGGGGGGGTAGGGGAAAGATTGCGCAAAGCTGCGTATGTGGTTGATGTGGCTGTGGGCACGGACGGAGTAGGGCAGGGTGACAGCGGGCAGACCAAGAAGGAGGGGACAAGCGAGAAGGGGACAGGGGACGCAAAGGCAGAGGAGACAAAACTGGAAAGTAAGGAATTGAAGGTAAAGCGATTACCATATATGGGAGTGACCAAGCCCTTGGGGGCGCACTTGATGTTGGCAACGAAGGAACGGATCTGGAAAGGGGAGTATGTGGAGATACTCAAACTCCTGCACAGAGAGGTCAGGGCGAAAGAGGGTTCTAAGGAAGAGGAATTTGAGCTCGCAAAAAGGCCTAAGGTGCCGCTGACAATAGAAAACTGGACAGCGGCTTTTCTGATATATGCCAGCGTGTATTGCGAGAAGTTTCCGGAGAGGTCAGTGGCCATGTTTAAATACATGGACGTCATTAGGAAGGCACAGATTACGGGGGGTGGATATGCCTGGGCTCAGTATGATGAGGAATTCCGGGCGCGCATGGCATGGGATGCGGAGGCAAAATGGGGAGAGTTGGATACGGATTTGTGACAGCATACCATGGGCTTGGCTGGGTCGGGGAAGACTATATTTACGGCCAGCGGGCTGCCGCTTGTGTACCAGCCCTTTCGAGGGGGTCCCACCCGCGGGGGGGTGGGGGGAGCCGGCAGAGGGACGACAGGAGACAAAGGGGCTTGCTGGGACTTTAACAAAGGCCTATGCACGAGAGAGTATTGTAAGTTTCGGCACGAATGCTCGGGCTGCGGCAAGCGACATCCGCTGGTCAAGTGTTGGGGGACGCATGGTCCGGGCCAGAGCGGGCAGCAATGGCAGGCGGGAGCCCCTAAGGCTGGAGCCCAGCAGCAGTCACAGCAGGGAGGAGGAGGGAGGGGGGCGAGGGGGACTGGGGCAAAGGGCTCGTACTCCGGTTAGGGTAGAGCAGTTGGTGGGGGCGCTGGGGGCTTATCCGGACAGGGCGGCGGCGGAAACACTGAGATTGGGGTTTCAAGAGGGGTTCAGGTTGGGGTACGAGGGGCCGAGGGTCCGGAGATGGGCAGACAATTTGCGATCAGCGAGGGAGCATCCACAGGTGGTACAGGCAAAACTAGACAAGGAGGTACAGGAGGGACGCATGGCGGGACCCTTTCGCGAGTGGCCTTTGCCCAATCTGATTGTGTCACCCATTGGTGTGGTACCTAAAAAGGAGGTGGGCCAGTTTCGCCTTATTCAGCATTTGTCATGGCCAGAAGGTGGGTCGGTCAATGACTTTATTGCGGACAGCGCGGCCACGGTGTCCTATTCATCGGTTGACGTGGCCATGGCACTGGTGGTGTCCGCGGGCGCAACTGCACAGATGGCAAAGTGCGACATCAAGTCAGCTTTCCGGTTGCTGCCAGTGCATCCAGATGACTGGGATCTGTTAGGCATACAATTCGGCGGTCACTGGTATGTGGACAAGGCATTGCCGATAGGCTGCTCCATGTCCTGCGCACTTTTAGAATGTTTCAGCACGTTCCTACAATGGTTGTTTACGGAACGAACGGGTCACCAAGGTGTGACACATTACTTGGATGACTTCTTCTTTGTCGGCACCTCAGACTCCGCGGACTGCCAGCAGGGTCTGGACAGCTTCCATGAGATCATGGGGGACATGGGCGTGCCGCTGGCCCCGGAAAAAACGCAGGGCCCCAGTACGGCACTGGCCTTCCTTGGTATTGAATTGGATTCGGTCCGCATGGAGGCGCGACTCCCGGAAGAAAAGAAGCAAAACATGTTGAGCTTGCTGACCAGTGTGTTGGCACGACAGAAGGTGACGGTCAGGGACATACAGGTGTTGCTGGGACATCTCAATTTTGCTTGTAGGGTGGTCAGAGTAGGGCGGACTTTCTGTAGGCGACTGGGGCGCGCACTGGAGGGGCAGAGGCCTCCGCACCATCATGTGAGGTTGTCAGCAGGGGTGAGAGAGGACTTGCGCATGTGGCAGTTTTTCCTGCACCAGTTCAATGGGGTGCCTTTGATGAGGGAAGTGGACATGGTATGGGACGTACAGATTTTCTCGGATGCAGCGGGGAGCAAGGGATTTGGTCTGTATTGGCAGGGGAGATGGTGTGCGGAGCCCTGGCCCGAGGACTGGTTAGAGGGAGGCAGGAGCATCGCGTTTTTGGAATTCTTTCCCTTAGTGGTGGCAGTCACACTGTGGGGGGTTTTGCTGGCCCACAAAAAAGTCACGTTCAGGATCGACAACATGGCAGTGGTCCAGGTGGTGAACAGGCAGTCGGCGCGGGATGTGCAGGTGCTTAAGCTGTTGCGGGTTTTTGTGCTGGGGTGTTTGAGGCATGATATTGCGTTTCGCGCGGTGCATGTGCCAGGAGTGGACAATGACATTGCGGATGCCTTGTCTCGTTCACAGTGGGGGAGATTCCGTGGGCTCGCCAAGGACGCGGACGTGAACCCGACCAGGATGCCGAACCAACTCTGGGAAGTAGGCAATACCGGATGCTACAATTGGTTCTAGGTTCATTGGCACGGTCAACGAAACTAGCATACAGGGCGGCATGGGAAGAGTTTGTTCGCGCAGGGGCGAGATGGCGGGCTTCCGAGGCGGAGAGACGGGAGGACGTTGTGCAATTTATTCTGGATTTGGTGGAGAGGGGTTTGACGAGGGTGACTATAGTGGGCAAGTTGGCGGGGGTTGCGTTCATCGGCAAACTGTTGTGGGGTTATGCGCCATCCGCGGGGGAGCTGGGGGCGCGGATTTTGGAAGGCTGGGCGCGGGAATGTGGGAGAGTGGCCAGGGTGCGGAGGCCTCTGTCATGGGAGCTCTTAGGTAGGGTGATGGGGGTTCTGCCAGCGGTGTGCTGGGACAGTGGGGAGGCCTTGCTGTTCGCCACGCTCATGTCTTGGATGTTTTTTGGGGCGTTTCGGGTGTCAGAGCTGTTGGGGTCGAAAGGGGAACGGGGTTTGACCTGGGATGAGGTATCATTTGGGGAACGGGTAGTGAGCATTTGGCTGCGAAAGGCAAAGACAGACCAGAAGAGTCGGGGGAAGTGGGTTACGTTGAGGAAAGGGCGAACCCCGAGGGTGTGTCCGTTCCGCTGGGGTATGCGGTGGAGGGCGTGCGCTGGGGGTCTGGGGGGGCTGGTCTTCTCCCATCAGCAGGGGCGAGGCGTTAAAGCTTCACAATTGCTGGCAGTATTGAGGAAAGCACTTAGGAATCTGGGGGTCGAAGAAAAGGGTTTTGGCACGCACTCTTTTCGCATTGGGGCAGCGTCGGAGGCGCATGCGAGGGGTTGGGACAGGGAAGAAATCATGAAGTTGGGAAGGTGGTCTTCGAATTGCTACCAGCGTTATGTGCGCAGCGAGCCGGGGGGTGGGGCGACACTGTAAAAAAAAAAAAAAAAAAAAACAGGCAAAAGGGGGACTTCACACAGTACAGCGGAGCTTTTCAGAGGGTGTGGATAGGTTTTCATTCTTGTTTTTCTTTTCAGGTTCGGTTATGGGACCCCTGGCCCGAGAAATGTCTATCTGGATTGTGGGGCACTCGTTCGTGAGGAGGGCCCAATTGCAGGCGCAGGAGAGCTATTTTGGGGAACAGTTGGGTTTCAATAAAGATGTGTTCTCTGTGGGGTGGAGGGGTAGGGGGGGATGCGTTGGAAGGAACTGGTGCCGGTGTTGAACGGGATCTTAAGGGCGGGTCGGTGCCCAGATGTATTGGTTCTTCATTTGGGGGAGAACGACATGGTAAGGGAGACAGGTTTGGCACTAATGCGGGCAATGAAGAAGGACCTGGCTTTGATTAAAGAGAGATGGGCGGGTTGTTCCATTGTGTGGACGGAGTTTGTCCCCCGGAGGAGTTGGAGGGGGGCGGTGAACCCAGGTGCGGTGGATAAGGCGCGGCGAAAACTTAATACGGAGATGGTGAGGTTTTGTCGGCATTTGGGGATTGACCGCGTGGCACACGGGGACATTCGATACGATGCACGGGAGATGTTCAGGGATGATGGGGTGCACTTGTCCAGGATGGGAATGGACCTGTACCTTTTGGAGTTGAGAGAGGTGTTGGCGCGTCTGTTGGGAGTTTATAGGCGTTAGGTCATGCGGGGTCGCGGCGCGTGGGGGGGGGCAGAAAAAGGGGAGGAAGAGGCGCAGTCGCCGACACTTCCCCCCTTTTCCTGGGTGGCGGGGTGGTTGACAGTTGGCCGGGATTGGCTAGAGTTTGTTGTTAGAGGTTTGGTAATGTGGGTCCAGGGACAGGTAAAGGGTAGACAGGTTGGATAAGTTTAGATTAGAGGTTGGTTAGTTACAGTTGCACTAAAGGCAGGTAGGGGTTACGGTCAGGGGAGTTTGGGAGTTGGGAAAGGTTACATGGTGTAGGATTGGGTTATATGTTGGTTATGGAATGTTATGTTGTATTTTGGGGGGATGGGGGAAATGATGTGGGGATCGTAGGGGTGGGGGGAAAACACAAGGGGTCAGAAGGTTATTGTATAGCGAGGCGTTAGTTTTGTAAGGCAGTGGCCAAGGAGTTAAATTGTGATATGCACCTGTTTCAATAAAGCGGCCTTTTTCACACACAATAAAGTGGTTTGGTGTCGGCTTGCCCCCCTCTCCCCCCTTAATCTCCCAATGGGAGCCTGGCGGGCAGCCGAGCACCGCGAGGTCTGCCGCCCGGGCAGGTTGGGAGGGGGAGAGGGGGGCGTGGCCGAACGGCCATTTTGTATTAATTGGGCTACATTTGAGGGATAGCCCAAATGTAGCCTAAATCCAGGCATAGTAGCCCAAGGAGTATATATGCAAAACGCGCGCTCCCCCAGCCACCATTTTAGGCTTGGTGACCTGGTGGCTGGGTGCGCTAGCTTAAAGTTTTTTCCCACCCTCCCTCCCTATGGTTAGAGGGGTTTAGGGGGCTGGTTCAAGTGGTTTTGGGATTGCACTTTTGCGGGTTTGGGGCAGCATTTGTTGGAACAGGTACATAGGGGCTGTTGGATGTATTGTCGCTTGGAGCAGGTGCAAGCGGGGTGGTTGACAGTTGGCCGGGATTGGCTAGAGTTTGTTGTTAGAGGTTTGGTAATGTGGGTCCAGGGACAGGTAAAGGGTAGACAGGTTGGATAAGTTTAGATTAGAGGTTGGTTAGTTACAGTTGCACTAAAGGCAGGTAGGGGTTACGGTCAGGGGAGTTTGGGAGTTGGGAAAGGTTACATGGTGTAGGATTGGGTTATATGTTGGTTATGGAATGTTATGTTGTATTTTGGGGGGATGGGGGAAATGATGTGGGGATCGTAGGGGTGGGGGGAAAACACAAGGGGTCAGGAGGTTATTGTATAGCGAGGCGTTAGTTTTGTAAGGCAGTGGCCAAGGAGTTAAATTGTGATATGCACCTGTTTCAATAAAGCGGCCTTTTTCACACACAATAAAGTGGTTTGGTGTCGGCTTGCCCCCCTCTCCCCCCTTAATCTCCCAAATATCCACCCCTCAAGTCAGGACCCACAAGACCAGATCCTCCGCGGCTCCGCTGCTATACATCACATTAGTGCGCTACCTAACTGCCCGCCTCCCCCCCGTGCGAGCGGCACACTTAGTGTGGCGATGTAGCACTAAAACAATGTAAGCCTGATTTCCTTCGACTCATGGCAAACCAGGCGCATGGAATAAATGCAGCAGAACACACAAATGCGAGACGATGAGAATCGGAGAAACAGAAACCACAGCTTGTCCAGCAAGAATAGGACGGCATGGCAACCCGGGACGGCGTGAGCAGCGATCCCGTTATGCTGGGCCCTGGCCACCGGACCCCCAGGTGACCGCCATTTAATAGGCCCCGAAAACCTCGGCTCTGCACCCCCTCTCCGCTCGGCCCTACCCGCTGGTAGCTCTGAGCCATCCACCGGAGCCTTGACTATTACCATTTAAACGGCCCAAAAATCTTGTCCAATCTTATTTCTTTCCATGTCCCCACTCGTAGCCTCCGATCTCAGGGCCAGGCTCTTGCTGTGGTCCCTAGATTCAGACTCTGTCGGATGGGGGGTCGTTCCTTCAGCGTGAAAGCTGCAATAATTTGGAACACCCTCCCAGTTGAAATCCCTCAGTTAGACGATCTGCTTTCTTTCCGGTGAGCCATCAAGACCTTTCTGTTTTAGTTGTCTATCTTAGGCGTTCCCGTTTCTGTTATGTTGTGTTCCTCCTTGTCTTTGCGCCGGGACACTCCTTGGCTGGAGTAGCTGTGCGCACAATAAATTAATTTAACATAACATAACATAACATGTCGCCCCCTATCGTGCGAGTGCCTCAAAGTGCCTCACGAGAGCTCGCACCCCCCCCCCCCATGGCAGCCGTGCCACGGCCCCTGTGCAACACGGGACTGTCCCAGGGATGGGGCGGGGGGGGTGGCAATGATGCACACACCGTACTAATGGCGCGTGGGAGCACAAGAGGCACGAACGACCAGGCCTGGGGACGACGATGGGACGACACACGACCAACGGCGTGAAGGGCTGCAAAGAGGATCCATAATGGAGGGGAGAGGCCTAAATACCCCTCCCCATCCCCTGGCGCACCGAACATGACGTGTCTGGCGCGCCCTGTAAGGGGACTCCTCCTGGAGTCCTGCAGGAGAGTGGGGTGGGGTGGGGGAGAGCCCAAATGCAACTAAGTGTGGCCGCCCTCAGAGGTGGCCCCCTGCGGGGGCCGAGGGCAGCCGCAGAGCCTGGTGATAGACAAGCAGATGGGACACCGGGAGCAGCTTGCAAGTTAGGTTTTTTGTTCCCTCTAAAAAGATCGGCACAACCATGATGACCTCTCTCTGACTGAGCTCTGTGACCCTGAGGTGAAGACCTGAGGACAGGCACGGTTGGGAGGCCAAGACAAAACAACTGCCCACTGGCGCAACAGAGTGAGTGTTTGGCTTTTTGGAGTTGTAGGCCCTTGGAGGATGACTGCTGCCTGGCAGACTCGGCCCTAACGAGCCTCAGCGCGAAGTACGACTTGGTGAAGGGGAGGGAGGCCGAGTTATTATAAATGCTTTGGTTTATAAGAACAGCCTGCCTTTCTTATTTCGGCCGTCGAAGTCCGGTATAGGGACATACCATGGCAGTAGGAGAAACCAGCGGCTGGCCACCACCAGTGGGTGTAAACACAGAGCAGGCACCACCCGCAACTTGAACTAAGAGAGGCCGGCACCAGCTGCCACGCTACAGAAAAGGCACGCGTGACGCCATGTGCTCTGCAGAGACAGACATGGGGTGAACAACACTACAAGACACGGCATAGTATGTGCACTGTCGAAAGAGAAAAACGCAGGCTGTGCACAAGGCAAAACAGAGGTGCGAGAGAAGAAAAACAAGCATTGGTATAGCCAATAGTTCTCCCTTTTGGGACCTTATAAGTATTTAGTTATGCAGCACAATATCCTTAGTGCAACAACATCAACTGTTGCATGGCTACACACTTGTAAGGTCCCAAAAGCGAGACCTATTGGCTATGCCAATGCTTGTTTTAAAAGGGTCATAGATAGGCTATTAAATTCATGGCCTAATGCCATCCTAGCCTATGCTACTAAACAATTGCTTTGCTATAATACTGTGGGACTCCCGCTTCGATGAAGGGGATGGTTCAAGCATGTGAATCTATGAAAGATCCAGTACTGGAGAACGATGTTAGCAACATAGATATTTTTGTAAACGATACTAAAATATTTTTTACTTTGATATTACTTACCTTAGAAAATCAATACTTTTGCCAATGATATGCCTGCATCACAATATTAAAAACTCGATATTTATGCATATCGGTATTTTTTACTCAATATTTTGTCCGAACACTGTGGTTCAGTGCTTGTGTGTTATGGCAATGTGGCGTTTATTTTTCATGTGCTTTGATTTCCTGATGAAATGATACCTTTGCTCATACCTCAGTAAGACTGCAGCTTCAGTAATTTAATATGCAAAAATAATGAAGAAAACGTCTAATTTTTTTGGCTGTTAGTTAGAAGACTTTCCTGTTTTACTAAAGATGCTGTTTTGATTCTTTCCCGATTTTACTGCCCATTTCGGATTTGGATTAATTTCTGACTTTTACATACTCTGTATAACTCTGCATTTGACAGCGTTCATGGTACCGACCCTCTAACGCTTTTTTTTTAAATTCGGTATTTAAACCCCTTTAAATTCTCATTGATCTAGAACTCAGTTATAGGTTTGTCCCATTAAATAATAAATGATATTTCTGAATTGTGATGCTTTAGAGATGCCTTAAAGCAGGGACACATTGCCTCAGAAACTGAGATATAACACCGTCTCTGATAAAGTGAAAAGTGTGAAATCTGACTGAGGTCTGTCCATTTTGGGGTTCCATTTCGCTCCCATGCAAACTTTCATAATACTTGATGTAACCTTCTTGCAAAATGGCAATCATGGAAGTGCGCCATACCTTTCATGTTGCTTGAATATTCCCCCAGTATTTAGATTACTTGAAGGCAGCTCCATTTTCTTCCACGCCAGCTTTGGTTGTACTGTTCAGCGGATGTGGATGCTTTGGTGGAGGCGTCTGAATGTGCTGAAGATACGGATGCGAAGGTGCAGAACTTAGCAGAATGTAAATGGGAAAGTAGCATGTGCCGCAAAAAGCTTGGAGGATGCTGGTAACTGTTTTAGAGTCTGTGCCACTGTAACGTCCTGGCTTTCTCGGGGTTGGGACAAACAGACAACGGACCAGATAAATGGAGGTTTAAGGATGATTTAATAAACAGATAAACAACTACAGACAACAAAGAATACCGGTACTGGAATCACCAGTTAAAGTACGATACCCATTCACAGCTCGTCTAACCGTCCTCCGCATGCACACCGGACCCGGTATGCTCCAACGGAGGGCACAGTGCTAAGCAGTGGCCGACAATGCCACTCGACCGCTGTGAAGGGTAGTTCCAAGGTTGTGGAATCTACGGGGGGCACGTGGGAGTCACCCGGCCGGGCTCTCTACCACCTGGGAACAGCCGCTTTACCTATCCCAGTTCTCCTACGAGTGTCGATGGCTAAGACGCGGAAACACCTCCTGGATAGCGTCTTAGCTCTAAGCGTGTGTTTACCCAAGGAACGAGGGTTGGGAGCTTCGGCTCGCACCAACCTCGTTTTCTCCAAATTGTCAGGCCGTTGGGAGCTTCGGCTCTACCAACGGGACTTGTGCCCAATGACGTTGAATACGGCTCTCAGAACGGGACAGGACACGGCAGGAAGCACACGCCAGCACCTCTCCTCCGCTCCTTAGAATGTTCCTTCCGCCGCTCAACTCACCAACGGGTCCGTGTACCTCAACCAGGTACTCCGGCAAAGATCAGAATATCCGACGCCGAGTCCCAGTGATCTTCTCCTTAAGTAGTACTCTCGGCGTTGTATAACCATGACTTTTGAGTTGCATAACAGGAAAACTAGGCGTTACCCTTGGTGTTATGTAACCAGAACTCTTGAGTTGCATAACATGAAAACTAGGCGTTCCCCTTGGTGTTATGCAACCAGAACTCTTGAGTTGCATAACATGAAAACTAGGCGTTTCCCTTGGTGTTATGTAACCAGAACTCTTGAGTGGCAAAAGGCAATTGTTGCCGGAGGGAATTCTGGGAGTTGTAGTCCGCTCTCCTCCAAGCGCACCAGGTTCACGGAAGTGGCATCGTGGGAGGGAATCCATGTGCGGGAGGGGATTCCTGACAGTACATCCCCCTCCCATCAGCGCCCCCCATCAGGACCAGCACAGGAAGGATATCGACGATGGAACGACGATACCAGACGAGGAGCGTGAACCCCCGCCGCAGGTTCCCATGACTGCTCCTCGGGTCCGTACCCCTTCCATGCCACCAGATACCATAGTTTGCCCCTGCGCCACTTGGAATCCAAGATACCAGCCACCTCGTACTCCACCTCCGAATCCACAGTCACCGACACCGGCGTACGAGGCCTCACCGCGTTCGCGGGTTTCAAGAGGGAAACGTGGAACACGGGATGGATCCGCGGGGACTGGGGCAGGCACACTTTCACATTCACCGGGCTGATGCATCGAAGGATCCTATATGGGCCCATGAAGCGGGGATGGAACACGCTACTTTTCTTGAATCTCATGTGCCGTGTAGAGACCCAGACGTAATCTCCAGGTTTGTAGACCGGTCCAGGCCTTCTCCTCCTATCAGAAAAGGCTTTATATGTGGCCTTAGCCCCCTCCAGGGCAACTCGAGAACTCATCAAGGCCTCCTTGATGCGGGCCACCCTCTTGGCTGTTGTCGGCAATCTGTCTTCCCTGACCGGGTGCAGAAATGGCAAGAACCGGGGATGATGGCCGTAGTTACTATAAAAAGGGGAAGCCTTGGTGGAACAATGTGTGGCGTTGTTGTACGCGATTTCCGCGATCCAAAGTAGGTCCACCCACTCATCCTTCCCTTGCTCTACAAAACAACGTAGATATTGTTTGAGCGACTGGTTCAGGCGCTCCGTCTGGCCGTCCGTCTGCGGGTGATAACTCGTGGACATGGCAGACTTGACGTGTAACGCCGAACACCAAGTTTTCCAGAAGTGCGACGTGAACTGAGACCCCCTGCCCGACACGATCACGTTGGGTAGGCCATGTAGTCTCACTACATTCTTCAATAACAACGACGCCAGCTCTCCTGCCGAAGGTACCTGTTTGCAAGCGAGGAAGTGCCCCATCTTCGTGAGATAGTCCACCACCACCAGTATGGCCGTCTTTTCTTGATCCTTTGGTAGCCCGACAATGAAGTCTAAGGATATGTTTTCCCAGGGTTTGGTCGGTGTAGGAAGGGGTTGGAGGAGTCCTTGCGATCTTCTGTGGTCCGATTTCATGGATGCGCAAACGGTACATGATGAACACCAATTCCGGACGTCTGTTCTCATGGCAGGCCACCAGAACTGCCGTCCTAGGCTCGCTACCGTCTTTTCGACACCCAGATGGCCGGCACAGGGAGACACGTGGCACCAGGTGAAGGCCTGTTTTCGAAGCCTAGACGTGGGTAACAACATACATCGTCCTTTCACCGGAATCCCGTCCTTCATCTGCCACTCCTTGTGACTGCGAAGCCACCTCCGCCACATGAAGGTATGGGTCCCCTTCTGGACCCCCCTGAGGAACGTCTGTGGTTGAATCACCCCTATCACAACTCCTGGAGGGATGATGGAATGTTCGACAACCGGCTGCGGATCCCTGCCATTCGATTGCCTCGAAAGCGCGTCTGCTTTCCTGTTCTCCGTACCGGGTCGGTATGTGATGTGGAAATTGAAACCGGAGAAAAAGATCATCCACCTCATTTGACGAGGAGACAAATGCCGCGCCGCCGTCAGAAACTGGAGGTTTCTGTGGTCCGTATACACTGTAACCACGTGTCTGGCCCCCATTAACAAATGCCTCCACTCAGCAAATGCGTCCTTTATTGCGAGTAGTTCCTTCTCCGCAATATGGTAATTGCGTTCCGCGTCGTTCAATTTATGAGACATGTACGCCACAGGATGGAGCAAACCCGACATCTCATTCCTCTGAGATAGAATGGCACCCAGCGCCACATCAGAGGCGTCCGCTTCTACCACATAGGGTAATTCCGGATTCGAGTGAGCTAGCACCGGGGCGGTGCTGAAGGTCTTCTTGAGGGCCACAAATGCTTTTTGTGCTTCCGGTCCCCACACGAACTCCTGAGACTTCCTTAGTAGTTGCGTGATCGGGGCAACCAAGCCTGAAAACCCCTCAATAAAACGCCTATAAAAGTTGGCGAAGCCTATGAAGCTCTGGACTTCCTTTACTCCTCGGGGCACCGGCCACTCCTCCACCGCTCTGATCTTGCGTTCCGCCATCTCCTGTCCGTTGGGGCTCAGCATCACCCCAAGGAATTCCACTGATGTGACGTGGAAGTCACATTTGCTGAGTTTGCAGTATAGCATGTTTTCCCTCAGTTTTTTGAGAACTGCGGATACGTGCTGTACGTGTTCTTCCTCTGAGTTGGAGTAGATGAGTATGTCGTCTATGTAAACGACCACGTAGATATCCAATACCTCCCGGAACACCTCATTGAGGAAGTATTGGAAGGCGGCAGGGGCATTGCATAGTCCGAACGGCATGACGAGGTACTCAAAGAGCCCGAACCTGGTCTTAAAGGCGGTTTTCCATTCGTCGCCGTCCCTCATGCGCACAAGATGGTATGCCCCCTTGAGATCAAGCTTTGTGTATATTTGGGCCTTTTTTACCTGTTCCAGGAGAACGCTTATGAGAGGCAGGGGGTACCGGATTTTTATGGTTATCGCGTTCAAGGCCCTAAAGTCCACGCAGGCCCTCAATTCGCCATTCGCTTTCAGAATGAAAAAGAGAGGCGATGCGGCAGGGGATTTCGACGGCCTGATGAACCCCAGCCCTAGTAACTTATCCAAATATCCCCGTAGATGTACGTTTTCGGGTTCTGTGAGCGCATACAGTCTGCCGCTGGGAACGCTAGCCCCCGGAACCAGGTCGATTTGGCAGTCGAACGGTCTATGTGGAGGGAGCACCTCCGCTCGGATTTCATCGAAGACGTCCCCGAAACTGTGATACACTCTGGGCAGCTTTACGTCCTTTTCTGCTGCCGTGGCGACCGTGTGACCTTCGCCTCCCTCACCTTCGTGGGGGTCCTGCCGCATGCCGCACCATTGTTCACAAAACGGGGAAGTCATCTCAATGTGATGCGTAGGCCAATCCACCGTTGGGTTATGTTTTTGGAGCCAGGGTAGACCCAATATGACCCCGTACTGCGGGGCTCTGATTATGCTAAAATCGATACGTTCATTATGCAGTTTTCCGAACCTCACCGGTATTTCTCCTGTGTGCTGTCCGATAGGTCCGGTCACCAGACTTCTCCCATCCACTGCATACACCTCCTCTGGTATCTGTTTGTGAAGGAGAGTGAGACCCAGTCTCCGTGCTTCATTGTAGTCCATGAACATGCCCGTGGCTCCTGAATCAATCATGGCTACCACAGGTATCCACTGGTCCTGCACTCCTATGTGTAAGGTAATAAACAAATGTCTTCGCCCTTTTTGATTCGGGCTCAACATGGAAGAGATGTGGGTGTGACTCCAAGATGCCCCTTCCCTAGACCCGGAGTCCCTCAGTTTTTCCGCCGGTGCTTCCACCACTGCTGTCACCGTTTTGTTCGCTCGGTATCGTGAGGTTTTTGGCTTGGCTGGACACTCGCGTACATAGTGCCCCTTTTTCCCGCAGTAAAGGCAAAGGCCTTGCTTGCGGCGTGATTCTTTTTCAGTGGCTGTAAGGCTCGCCCTTATAGCTCCTATGTCCGTGGGTTCCGTCCTGGTGGGGGAGTTGGTCTCAGGGCCACCCATCGAAACATACGATGGCAGCGCTTTCCCTTTCCTCTTGTGATCGCCCTTTCTTTCGTTCAATCTATGGTCCAGCCGTAGCACCAGGTTGATCAAGCCTTCACATGTCTTGGGTTGGGGGTCGATTTGTGCTACCACATCTTTGAGCTCTTCGCTCAAGCCCTGGTGAAACAGCGCGGTTTGTTTGGCTATGGGCCACTTGGTTTCGGCCACTAACCTTCGAAAAGCATTAAGGTACTGCACCAGATCATTGTTGCCTTGCCTCAGCTCCAACATCTCTCGATCGGCAGTATACGAGTCCGCCCTTCGATCAAACACCTTCAAGAATTCCTCGCGGAAGGCTCCCCAATCACATAGGATAGGGTCGTCCCTGCTCACCAGTGGGACTGCCCATTGCGCCGCGTTCCCAGCAAGATACGAGATCAGAAAGGCCACTCTGGCTTGGCTGGTAGGAAAGGCCTTTGGTTTGCAGGACAGATGCAGTGCTACTTGAGTGAGGAATACCTGCACTGTGTTGGGGTCTCCGCTGTACCTCTCTGGTGTCGCCAAAGGAATGGCTACGGGCATCTCTACCACAACCGCAGGAGCCGTGGCCGTGTGAGAGGCACCTGCCTGTAGCGGATCGTTCTGCCGAGCGTCCATTCTAGCCTTAACGTCTGCTGTTTCCTGTCTGGAAGCGGTGAGCTCGATTTGCATCGCGGCTAAGACGGCCAACACATCCTCAATCGTGGCCATGTCGTTCGCCCAACCAGGAGATAGTTGTGGAAGAGGTCGGATATTATGTAACGTCCTGGCTTTCTCGGGGTTGGGACAAACAGACGACGGACGACCAGAGAAATGGAGGTTTGAGGATGATTTAATAAACAGATAAACAACTACAGACAACAAAGAATACCGGTACTGGAATCACCAGTTAAAGTACGATACCCATTCACAGCTCGTCTAACCGTCCTCCGCATGCACACCGGACCCGGTATGCTCCAACGGAGGGCACAGTGCTAAGCAGTGGCCGACAATGCCACTCGACCGCTGTGAAGGGTAGTTCCAAGGTTGTGGAATCTACGGGGGGCACGTGGGAGTCACCCGGCCGGGCTCTCTACCACCTGGGAACAGCCGCTCTACCTATCCCAGTTCTCCTACGAGTGTCGATGGCTAAGACGCGGAAACACCTCCTGGATAGCGTCTTAGCTCTAAGCGTGTGTTTACCCAAGGAACGAGGGTTGGGAGCTTCGGCTCGCACCAACCTCGTTTTCTCCAAATTGTCAGGCCGTTGGGAGCTTCGGCTCTACCAACGGGACTTGTGCCCAATGACGTTGAATACGGCTCTCAGAACGGGACAGGACACGGGCAGGAAGCACACGCCAGCACCTCTCCTCCGCTCCTTAGAATGTTCCTTCCGCCGCTCAACTCACCAACGGGTCCGTGTACCTCAACCAGGTACTCCGGCAAAGATCAGAATATCCGACGCCGAGTCCCAGTGATCTTCTCCTTAAGTAGTACTCTCGGCGTTGTATAACCATGACTTTTGAGTTGCATAACAGGAAAACTAGGCGTTACCCTTGGTGTTATGTAACCAGAACTCTTGAGTTGCATAACATGAAAACTAGGCGTTCCCCTTGGTGTTATGCAACCAGAACTCTTGAGTTGCATAACATGAAAACTAGGCGTTTCCCTTGGTGTTATGTAACCAGAACTCTTGAGTGGCAAAAGGCAATTGTTGCCGGAGGGAATTCTGGGAGTTGTAGTCCACTCTCCTCCAAGCGCACCAGGTTCACGGAAGTGGCATCGTGGGAGGGAATCCATGTGCGGGAGGGGATTCCTGACAGCCACATAAGAGGGTGCGATGGAAAACTTGCAGTGGGCATAAGAATCTGCAGAAGGTGACGCGTGCGTATTCAGGGGCATCAAGGAAGGAGACATGCTGTTGGAAAATGGGCGCACAATGGCGAGGGCTGCTGATACAGCCTGTATCTCAGACATGACAGGATTAAACATTGCTGTAGAGAGTGCAGGTTCTTCTGAAACACAGTGGGGATGCATATTTGTAGGAGTTCCTTCTTTATCCAGCGATAGAGGGTTCAGACCCACAGCAGTCCCTAACTTGTCACGGTCAGGCAGGAATCTCTCCCCTGTGACGGAGACTGTGAGAAAGCAGGCAGGGGTGTGCTTTCACGCTGTGAATCTGAGGTTTCCAATGCCACACTCCTCCGGAGAGTGGGTTCGGGGTACTGCTCATGAACGGTGTTGCTACATGAGGCGCATTATTTACAAAATGGACATTGGGGATGGCCATGTGCGTGCTATGGTTCCTGGATGGTGATGGGCTGACAATCTTTCTTACAGACACACGGGTGAAATCATTGTCCTTAGGCATGCTGGCTAGAAAGCTAGCATCCGGCTCTGGCGTATAGCTCCTAATGCTTCTGTAGACTGTGATCCCTGCTTGAATTCAAGAAGGTTGCCGCTGCCTTTCCTGATCAGTTGAGGTGCTTGCAAGCACGGCTTGTTGTCCGAATCTAAAAAAGGTGAAGTATCCAAAATGTGAGACGGATTAAAAGTGTCAGGAGAAGATGTGGAGGATAAGTACAAACAGCCAGTATTCTGAGCTTTGTTTCTGTGACTGAACGGCAGCTGTCAGGAGCAGTCGTGTTTGCTTGAGACGCCAGCACATTCATAGGCCCATAGGAATGAACGGGAGATGGCATGCGCAATTTGCGAGTACCAGTAGGTACTTGCAAATTGCACATGGAATTTCAAGGGTGCAAGGGTGTCAAAAGGACACCCTGTTGCACCCATGAAATTTAACTGTGCACACATGTTGCAAATTACCATCAAGTTCAAATTGATGGTAATTTGCGCCTTCTATTAGCAAAATCGCTATTTGCGATTTCGTCATGCATTGCATTTAAGGAATCGTAATTTAAGATTGCGATTTCTTAAATTGCGAGAGCCTTTCAGTTTCATGCATCGCAGTGGCCCTTTTTGCGGGCGCAACCTAATGATTTCTGCAAATCGCACCGTTTGCGCTCGCAAAAAAGGTTGATGCATGTGCCTGTATGGCTTTACAACCAAAGGCACCGCAGTCAGGGCATTGCCCACCTACACAATGGCATTACGGGACCGTAGTTTTATGCAGGCCACTCAAAGGGTATTCCAATGGGAACATGATGATTCCGGTAACCCAAATCAACTTGATGGCCTTTGATTTATATTCACACTCAGCAGTAAGGAACCCAGCCATCCACCCCCGGCAGGCAGGCAGATTGTCTACTCATGGCACTGACTCAAGTAGGCTGGCACAGGCTGCGGTCACTGCAGGTTCTGCAGTCAGTCTTTGAGATGCGCAGGTGCCCAGTTGTACAGCTGTGGTGCTGTTGCAAATCTTTAGAACTGAGGTATGTGGAGTTCCACCGCAGTTGTGCACTTGTGTTCGTCTGGTGGTGCACGTGATGTTTTTTTGCAGCAAACCAAGAGTATGCAGGACACGTGAACTATTTAAATCTGCACCATATGCCCAGGCACAGGAAGCAAGAACATAGAAACACTACTTCATGTTCACTCGGCAGTGGTCTCAAATACCTAACTCTAGAACCGCGCATGCGCAGTTACAAGAGTCTGGCCCATAACTTCACTAAAGCACTATTGAAAACTAAATCTTAAAATGCTGGCAGCAGGGCCCAGACCAAGGCAGCAGGATAAAGAACCGCGCATGCGCAGTTACAAGAGTCTGGCCCATAACTTCACTAAAGCACTATTGAAAACGAAATCTTAAAATGCTGGCAGCAGGATAAAGAACCGCACATGCGCAGTTACAAGAGTCTGGCCCATAACTTCACTAAAGCACCATTGAAGACAAAATCTTAAAATTCTGGCAGCAGGGCCCAGACCAAGGCTCGCTAAGTGGGCGGAACAGCAATCCACACGCCTGCATGCGACAGGTTCCATTCCTGGAAAAGCTGACTCAACCTTTCATCATTGTGGTGCCACTGAAATCAGTATAACTCAGTTGCATAGGAATAAACAGCTGCTATTAGATGGCAAGAAATACATTGGATTGTGGCAGGCACGATATAAATAGCTAATATTTTTGCTCCTCATATTTTTTGTAAAATGCCCGCCAGGACAGCGAGTACAAACAGTTCATAGTACTGCCAGGGGCACCCCTCTGTCCCCCCTCCCCCAAAATGCATACCCAAATAACACACACACAGACTGTTGAGTTGGGTAAAATTTGCAGCAGGTTTATTACATAGTCCAATATGTAATGGGTCAGTTATCTTACGGGCGATCCAAGGGCAGGCAACCAACTGGGCCGCCTGCCCGCCTGATGAGCCAGGAAGCGCGGGAGCGAACCCCGCCATTGCTGCCATCCAGGTGATTCTTTCTAAGATCACGTGCCGTTGGTAACTTCTACTCACGCCCCCCCTCTCGGGGCGGAGTGTCGCATAGCAAACCCCCCGGTTGTTCAGGCCCACAACCGCCCGCAGGACTAGTGGCACGCCGACACGGCTTCCGGGACCCTCCCCAGAGGTTCCTCGGTTTTGGCTCAGGAACCCCCTATGGTGCCGCGCAGAGGTACCCTTTGTACCGGCCTGCTTCCAGATCGCCCTGTAACTCCGCCTGCAACGAAAAAAGAAACATTACAATGCTCTGAAACCCCCCCACCCGACCCCTGCGCCGGGTAAGCGGTAGGGAGGGATGCGGCGTGGTGGGCGACAAAGAGGTCGCCAGGAGGGTGGGGGAAGGCTAAATAGCCTCCCCTTCCCCACCAGGGACCGGAAGTGACGCGCATGGGCGTCACATCCGGCCAGCACGAGGAGGGGGGGACACCGGTCGGCGTCCCCGCCCCTCCCCTAAGGAGGGGGTGGGGAGGGGTGATCGGTGCCCCGACAGCACTAGGGCGTCGACCGCTGTAGTGGCCCCCTGTGGGGGCCGCGGTCGGCGGCATAGTACCTCCAGGGGCACCCCTCTGTCCCCCCTCCCCCAAAATGCATACCCAAATAACACACACACAGACTGTTGAGTTGGGTAAAATTTGCTGCAGGTTTATTACATAGTCCAATATGTAATGGGTGGGTTATCTTACGGGCGATCAAAGGGCAGGCAACCAACTGGGCCACCTGCCCGCCTGATGAGCCGGGCAGCGCGGGAGCGAACCCCGCAATTGCTGCCATCCAGGTGATACTTTCTAAGATCACGTGCCGTTGGTAACTTCTACTCACGCCCCCCCTCTCGGAGCGGAGCGTCGCATAGCAAACCCCCCGGTTGTTCAGGCCCACAACCGCCCGCAGGACTAGTGGGGCACCGACACGGCTTCCGGGACCCTCCCCTGAGGTTCCTCGGTTTTGGCTCAGGAACCCCCTATGGTGCCGCGCAGAGGTACCCTTTGTACCGGCCTGCTTCCAGATCGCCCTGTAACTCCGCCACAGCCCTGGAGGCGGCTCACCGTCGCCGCCAGGGCCTCCCACCACAACAGCTGCAGCCTCTTCTGTCTAGAGCTTCCTGCAAATCTAGATGCAGAGAACCATCCCTACTGGTTATGGATGGCCCCATCTGTGTCCCAAAGACCTTGACGCTAGCCTGGGTCAGATAGTGTCTGAGAAACCAAAGGCCCGTTAAGCCTGAGAAGTTGTGCCAAGAACTATTCACGCTCCTGCAGGAATGTTCCACTGCATCACATGCCTCTACCCCGTGCCCACTGTGGGCGGGGCGACTGCATACCCAAGGCTCACGTTGCCCCATCTATTTGCTGATCTCACCTGGCTGCCCTCTTTTTAGCACCGTGTGTGCCTGAACACCTGCGTGCCCCATCTATGGGACAGCAGCCCCCATGCTAGGTGACCACTCCCCCACCCGCCTGGCTACTTTGGTTACTAAGGCGAGAAGGTTTATACTTAACCTTTGAACAGTCCCTTTGTCTGCTAAATCCTGACGCACAGGAGTGCTCATAACCGGACGTGCGTGACTGTCTGCAGTATGGTCCAAACATTAAGGATTGACTACGTCCTACTTCCCCCATCCTAGAATACTCCCCGATATGGGGGCGGCAGGGGGGAGGTACCTCCTGCCAACCCGGGGCATCCCTAGCGGTGACAAATTGCCTGCTGCATTGAAGTTTGGCTGTGGTTACACACTGGACGTGCCAAATGTTCTATTGCCATGGTGTTCCATTGTGTTTGAAACACCTTGCTACCCCAGTTATTGGGACAGCAGCACACTATGTTGGCTGACCGCATCCCCCCTAAGCGTGGCACAAGTGTCGGGGTCCCAGGTTCCCAGTTTACTGCTGGCTGCAGTACACTCCCAGTGGATCCGCTGGGAGATACCACAAACCGCAATGGTCCTCCGAACATTAAGAAGCGCCCCAATCTCACCTGGGCGTGCCTCTAAATTATGGTGGTTTCACATCGCTGTGAGGCCAGAGACGCAACCCTTGAGCCTGTTTACTGGTTTTTGCTACTCGGCACCCTTCAGGTCGGAGCTCTGTGTTTGCACAGCGCGCGTGCTCCCAGGGTACGGTGTCGCTGACTGTGCGGAGACTGTTACCCACTTGCTGTTACTTATCTATCAGCGTTTCCCAGCGCCTCTCTTTGGGTTGTAACTACCAGGGTGAGAGTGCAATTATACTTCCCACTGAAGGGCTGTTGACCAGTGGCAAGGCAGGCAGGCCCTGGGCATGAAGACTGATCTTGAGTACGTCCCTTACCCAGCCTATGTGTCCCATAACCCTCTTGCTCCAGTATCCCAATGTGCCAAGAAGTTATCCCGTACTTGGATGAGAGGACAGGGCGTAACATACTCGGCTCTTGTTCTGAAATAGCGAAGCTAACCTCCTAGCCTAGCGAATGACGGCCCCCCTGCATAAAACCTCCTGTGCTAGTGGGAACAAAACCTTCACCTATCCACTTCTGACTAATTGAATACCTTTCCCCGGTGGTATCTGGAGCTGACTAACATGAGGTGCTTTCTTACCTGCCTCCGCATAATCTGCGGTCATGTGACCGGCTGGTGGAGAGCAATCTCTGGACCTACAGAAATTGAAAACCCTGGAGCTGCTTCCATGAAAGCTTATTAACCGAAGACCAGTGGACCGGGGCAGCTCCGGGTATTCGTACTCGCAAAGCTGGGTCCTGGGAACACCAACGCCTTTAAGGTATCGGGGGTGTTCAAATTGGTCCCTCAGTCCTTCGTGAATGCCTTAACCTATGATGCCTGGGTCTGCTTGGACCACCCTTTGGACTTCCCCCTTCGTGGATGGCCCCTAATTGTATGTGGCAACCCGCTGGTTATCCCACTCCGGTTGCTCGCAAAGGACGGCGTCCTTTGTCCACTGGTGCTAACCGAGAGCTGGTTTCAGTTCGATCCTCTCCCTGTGAGAGCAAACGAACGTCAAAGGTCACGATACCGACCCACAGCGCTTCACTTAACGACCCTGGTATGCCTACCTGCCCAGCTTCCCCTTGCGCTGCTTAGGCCATGTGTTCCCCACTTACCATCACTAGCCGGTTTCACTGGTAAACCTAACCTCCTGTATGCTAAGAGGGAGGGTACCTGTTATTTCCGTCCTACTAGTGAGCTGCTGCTGTGTAACCATGTTGCCAATGCGCCACGCCCAAGTACTGTCAATACCTTCCCTTGAGTGGGCATAAAACAGGGGTGCTGGGCTTTATCAAAACCCACGCTGCTCCAGCCGCTAATACTACCGCCTGTGCTGTAGTACGCAGGTGACATTCCTCCTCTAACCTTAAAATGCCATGGAAAGCGCACCTGAGCCAGAGTAGCTGCTTTTAGTCCCCCGTTGCAACTGGCCAATGCAAAATTGCAGCGTGCGTTAGGGTCCCTGACAAGAACCATAAAAGCCCTTGCCTTTTATCGGTTGCATGCGTCCACTGTGTGCTGGCACTGCCTTTTCTGTGGGCAGCTGTGTTACTGGCTCTTAGTATGCCCGCAGGGCTGGACTACGACTATTTGTTTATTTAAATTCTCTATAGAGTTTTTATATGGCGCGAGCTGCGACCCGAGACGTCGGGACACCGAGCACTTTACCTGAGCACCCATTCCGTAACCCGGGGACCCTACATGTTGTAAGGTGCAAGTAGCCGGCAGCCGAGGAAGACGTAGCCAGGGCGAAGGTCCCAGATTACTAGAGCCGGACCATTGTCCTATGCCCTGTCAGGGATAGGCCCTGGAATACCTCAGGTACGCTTCAATTCTGGACTGGCGGGCTGGGCAAGAACTGTGTTGAGCCTTCGCCTGCCTGAGTCAACCAACCGCCAGTTGGCCCTGACTAACCTGGTGTCATTTGCCCAACTAGTGCCAATGGTCATGACTAGGGGGCCCATAAGACCTGGCCGCGACTGGGAGATGGGGGCTACCTCACTGTGAGGGCCTTGCTTCCGGAGAGGTTGGACACATGGCCTGCCGCCCGGGGGTGTTCTGAGCTTAAACAGCTGACCCTTGGTCCCTAAGGAATTGCCCCTGGGTTCTGTCATTATGCCGGCCCTAATTACGACCTTGCCTGAATCTTGAACCAATTGGTCAGAGACCCCCACACATCCTGAAGGATGCAGGGCTTTACAGTTGCCTGATATTTGCCGCATTGTTAGATGCATCCCAACATATGTTACCAATGGAGCACTGCACCAACGCAATCCCTTCTATTGGCTTTGTCAATGCTTGTAGTTGCATGCGATACCGGGTAGCACTTATGGCTGTGGTGCGTTGTGTATAGAAAGTGCATCCATTTGGAAAGGTGAAAGTGGCGCATATGCTTAGTAACCTTTGGGACTTCACCCTACTAAACACATACAGCAGGGCGCCTGCCCTAATTTCCTTCTGCCCCACGTGGGCATGGGGAAGGGGGACATGACATGCAAAGCGCGGTCGACCTCGCCCTCCAGTGCCCCCGCAGTGATGTGCAAGTGACCACACTGTGGGCATAGTGCTGGGGACTACCTCCCCGAATGCTGGGACCGCCAAGAGCGTCAAATAAGAGGAGACTATCTTTCTACGCACAACCATGTCCTACCTTTGCTCTGGCAAACAACTCAATTGGCGACCGTGGATTGTGCCTTGGCCGGCAATCGTGCGGTGTCCTTCTCCTGGACTATGCACCGTAACTGCCCCGGCTAAAAGCACCTGGCGTGCCGGCGCTTTGTCTTTCCCAGACAGGAAGCCTCGAAACCGCAGGTGCACACAAGTCACCCCGTTGTCTCCCCCACCGCGCGACTCCTAGTAGCCCCGGACGCATGTTTATATAGCACGAGCACGGACCGAAGGTAGTGGCCCGCTTAACGAGGCTCTTGCAAGCCCTATTCGCTGCTCTCCCTCCTGTGTTGCGAAAAGAAATCCGTATCCTCTACCACCGCCAAAACATCCCGTTATGTTCACTTGATCCGCACTTACCAGCGCTACCCTTTCCCAGCGGTGGGACGAGACGGTGCACATGGAAGTGTTGCACATCGCAATCTGAAACCTGGCCGCTATGCACCGTGTTGGCCTCAATAGGGCGGTCTAAAAGCTCCGGGAAGATTAGCCCGCGGTCCCTGTGCGTCCGGCTACGCCCCATAAATGCAATGGAGGGAGAGCGCTCCTCGCTAGGCGAGGGGGTGGAGAGGATGTTGTATGATCTCTAGCCAAGCCCACAGAAACCGGGTGAGACGTGTCGCGAGGCCCCATTGTACCAAAACTCATGGGAGCATTGTCCGTGACCCGTTACGGAACCCTGTAAATGTTGTTGGGCACGGGAAATATTCGGTAATCTGTCCGTAATCACGGAGCCCTTCCGCACGCAAACCCTGTTCCACCCGCATGGCAGCATTATTCCCCTGCATGGCATCGTGTGACCAGGCCGTGCTGTGCCTCAAAACCGGTTTCCCCCGCATGACCTCCCATGGCTCCAATATGCGTCACCCGTTGCGGGATCCATTGAATTCTGTTGGCACGAGGGAGGTTGGGTAATCTGCCAACCGTCACGGAGCCTCCCCCCTCGGTGCGTCGCCCGCAGACGTCCTCCGTCCTGCCCCTCGCACTGGCCGCATCGGAGGAAAAGTCAATGGGGTTTTCGCAGCTTGTCTTTGACTTCGCAATTAATGTTTGTCACCAATGGGAATTTACATTATCTGAGAGCAGCCATTTTAAAGTGCCCTGTCCAGATCTCACGTTTAGAGAAAACGATTTCGGGCGCACAGTGCACCGCGCGGTGAAATTTAAGGTGCACAAAGGCAACACACGGAGCTCCAAGGAGCGCTATGATGTCCGCGTTTCCGCCCCATGGACAGCATTTCTTCTCTTTGTCGGCCGGAGGAGCGGAGACCTGTCTGTGCACATAAATGCCCGTCGCAAGGGCCGCAGACGCTAAATCCGCGTGGTGGCAGACATTATCATGACGCTACATGACTCACTGGAGTATCGATAGCGCCAATTCGACCCGAAAGTATTGAAGCGCTTTGCATGGCACCTTATTTACATTACACATTCCGGTACGGGGAGCTTAAATCATTTGCTCTGCATCACAGGATGTGGACGCGACCTCGAGACTCAAACCGTGGTTTCCTGCACTCGACCCGAAAGTATTTAAGCGCTTTGCATGGCACCTTATTTACATTACACATTCCGGTACGGGGAGCTTAAATCATTTGCTCCGCATCACAGGATGTGGACGCGACCTCGAGACTCAAACCGTGGTTTCCTGCACTCGAGCAGAAAGTATTGGAGCGCTTTGCCTAGCGCCGTATTTACATTGCACATTCAGGTACGGGGAGCTTAAATCATTTGCTCCGCATCACAGGATGTGGACGCGACCCCCCAGCTTGAGGCCGCAGCGCGAACTCGCCTGAAGAGTATTGGGACCCGTGCCTAGGCGCCGTATTCCCATACATGTTCCGGCTCGGGGAGATTAAATTACCTCACCCAGCGAGCCATTTATACCTCAATTCCGGGCACAGGGAGGCTAAGTGCTTTGCCCGGAATCACAGCGCGAGCTCCCCGAGGGTATTATGGTGCTGTGCATGAGCCCCGTTTCTACCTATATGGTCAGGCACCGAGCGAAAATCGGGTCTCAGGGCGCTTTACGTCGCCCCGTTGTGGACACCATATCTTGTTTGTTCGGCACAGGGATATTTAGTGATTTGCCCAGAATCACAGGATGCTCAGCGTCGTTGCCGAGACTCAAACCCAGGTCCCACGCAGGCTTGCGCACCCCTTCGCCCCACCTCCCCGCTAACCGCTACTCGGCTGCCGAGGTCTAGACCTGTACCCAGAGGCGCGGGCCCCCAAAACTAATCTTAATTGTTTTTTGTTGCATATTTATATAGCGAGAATTCGCCCGAAGGTATTGGAGCGCCTTAAATAGCACCGTATTTACATTACACATTCGGGCACGGGGAGATTAAGTGATTTGCCCAGGATCACAGGATGTGGACGCGACCTTGAGGCTCGAAACCTGCTTTCCCGCACCAGAGGCGGCAGAGCAGCCGACAGACCACATCCTCGTCAAGGAGATTACGTGATTTTAAAATGTATGCAAATTTTAGAATGGAGTGTGCGGGCATCGATCCCTCTACCTCTCGCGTGCTAAGCAAGTGCTCTACCATTCGGGCTACTTCCCCTGCGTCGAAGCCACACCCGGACCCCACTCGAGGCACGGGGTGATTAAGTGATTTGCCCAGGATCCCAGGATGTGGACGTGACCTCGAGGCTCGAAACCTGCTTTCCCGCACCAGAGGCGGCAGCGCAGCCGACGGACCACATCCTCGTCAAGGAGGGTACGTGATTTTAAAATGTATGCAAATTTTGTATGGAGAGTGCGGGCATCAATCCCGCTACCTCTCGCGTGCTAAGCAAGTGCACTACCATTCGGGCTACTTCTCCTGCGGTACTGACCAGCGCAACCGGGTCACAGCGCAAACTCGACCTGAAGGCCTCGAAGCGCTGAGTGTAAGCCAAATGTACATCCAAGCACAGGGAGATAGAGATAAGTTGCGTGGGCTCGACCCAAAGTAATCGGAGCACGAGACTCAAAACCTAGTTTCTCTCGCGCAATTCGGCAGCGCCGCCGACGGACCGCCTCAACCGCCCTCTAAAATCGCCACCCGTGCATCGATCTTGCGCCCCCTCCGCCCGTGGCAATCTGTGCCACAGGGCCCCATCGACCTGGTGCTGCCCAGGGACAGGGCCGGGGCAGAGTGGGTGCAGAAAGACTCACCGTCAATAAAGAAGCATGACGACTAAGCGACGACCTGTGGCGACGAACCGGCGTCTGTGACGTGGTGGGCGACAAAGAGGTCGCCAGGAGGGTGGGGGAAGGCTAAATAGCCTCCCCTTTCCCACCGGGGCCTGGAAGTGACGCGCTTGGGCGTCACATCCGGCCAGCACGAGGAGAGGGGGACACCGGTCGGAGTTCCCGCCCCCTCCCCTAGGGAGGGAGTGGGGAGGGGTGACCGGTGCCCCGACAGCACTAGGGCACCGACCGTTGTAGTGGCCCCCTGCGGGGGCCGCGGTCGGCGGCAAAATTCTAATAACTGATTGTGTATTTAAAGAATGCACTGCTTTGAAAGGGTAGTTGGAGATATTAAAACAAGAAGTGTGCGTTCCTTGCTGGAAATGTCTGTACTTGGAGCCACGTTGGTGCTTTACAGGATGGTGAAACTGCCCATATGCGATCACCAGGAGGTATGGGCACTTGTGCTTGAATAGACATGAGGGGTTTGCATTTTACTTCTGCTTTCTTCAGTAGATGATTTTTTACTGTACTGAGGAGCAGATGTACTAATGGACAGGTTTGACGCTGATGCGGTGTTTGCATCATCTGTGTGCGACACACTCATGTGTAGGTGACCTAGTGGATGTCACAAAGAGCCAGTCACAAAGATTTGCAGATGTCAGGCTTCATTGCTATCAGTGAGGTAGCCTTTCCTTTGCAAAACCTTGCACAGACCTGCAAATGCATTCACAGAGTGTTGGTACGCAGGCCCTGTGCCTCCGAGCTTTGCTGCTGGCAAGTTCAGTAGAGTCGTGTTTGGTTGAGACGCCAGCACATCCCCAGAATATACAGAGTATGTACTCTGTGGATAATATAAACGAGGAAGGAGGCCAGATTCCATGTCCCTTAAAGTCTGCAAATCACTATAGGAAGGACAAATGTTACACGCTGTGCCTGGGGAGTCTAACACAGCACCATGTGTTTGGTTTTGGAGAGTTTCTTAGTACCATCAAAGCCTCGGCCGCCTCCCGATGTAGCTGCTCCTCTGCAAATGGAGAAAAGATGAGATGTCTCTGAGCCCATGGCGGGGGACTGGGTGATGACTAGAAAAGAAAAACACTCACATCATGCACAGTTTTGAAATTGCATCTTTCTGGAGAAATCAAGACGTAATCTAAAAAACATGAGGAAAACAAGCGGCCGCAAGACGCGATATGTGGTGGGGGAGGGGGAGAAGCGGGAGTTGTGTGCGCGCGCGGCCACACGAAAGTCCTCGCGATCACGCTCGCTGTGAAAGCGAAAGTGATCGAGATGACGCGCTAAAGGCGTTCCTGAGTGCTGCTGGCTGGCCTAGCGCAAGGCGGCTGCGCGTGTGCACGCTTACGTGCATGCAAGCGCTAGGCCAGCCAGCAGCACTTAAAAAACTCACATACAAAATGTCTCTCCGAGCCAGCGCATGTGCTGGCCTCCGCGAGACCTAAAAAGCACTACGCGCTGTTCGAGTCTCGGCGCCGACTCTATATTCTGTAATGTGATTCTGAGCAAATCGCTTAACCTGGTGCCTAAAAATAGCAGAACTCTCTAATGTAGCCAGTGGGGCTCATGTAATCGCAGCTTAAAGAGAACATAGGTGCGTGCCAACCTGTATTCTTTTTGGGCCTGTGTTGCAACCAACAAGATGCGAGAGGTGTTCACAGAGAAAGGGCACAGCTTCCACTTCTTAAGTAACGTTTCCAAAAGTGAAAGCACACGAGGAATGAAAAGAGAATCCACCTGCACCCCTCCTACAGCCCGCCCCCTCTCGTGATGATTTTAAATTGTTACCACCCATCACCTAGTTCTCCTTCTCAGTCTGCCCCGCCCCCTGCCATTGAAATGAATGGAGTTCTGTGAACTCCTCCCAGGTGCATTGTGTAAGCGCCCGAAATCCAAAAGTATTGACGGCATTCACAGTCAGCACGCCCTCTGCACTGATGTCACAGCTGTAGCTTGTGCCTGCAGGTCGAAGAATACCTCGCCCAGCAGGAGCAGGACATCTGCAAAGTTCTTCAGTTGCCCATAACAAATTAAGAGAGCAGCAAGTAGTAATTTCTTTCCTTCTGCGTGGCGATTTTCTAAATTCTCTTTTTGCCTCTCCCCTCAGAGTGGTAGGGGCAGGGCGACGCCCATTTTGCCCATTAGCACCAGCCGCCCCTGCCTTGGAGAACTAGACTAGGTCTCCCTCTGCAGAATCTACACATCCTGGTACTTCTGTGGGGACTTCTGTTTCTCGTAAGAGGCCTAGCTCTTATGAGAGGAAGTGTCAATCTCTGGAGCTTGAGAAGGGAAAGCTCAGGATCCAGACGGAACAATTGGCCCGAGACAGGGAATCCCTAGAACTACAGAAAGCTAGGAAGAAATTGGGACTAGAGTCCCATGGTGGCAGCAACAGTGTCCCTAGGATTAAGGAATTCACCCATGATCACAGGAACCTGAACAAGATAGTCCCTCCCAACAAAAGTGGGGATGACTTCCACAAATGGATAACTGCACTAGAGAGGGCCTGTAAAGTACAGAGGGTCCCTCGGGAGCAGTGGGCAGCTATCTTGTGGCTCTACTTTGCTGACAAAGGTAGAGATAAGCTCCTCACTGTTAGAGAACAGGATGCTGACAATTATTCTGTCCTGAAGCCTGCACTCATTGATGGGTTTGGCTTAACCACTGAACAATACAGGATTACGTTCAGAGACACCCAGAAGACTCAGACTCAGGACTGGGTAGACTTTGTTGATTGTGCTACCAAGGCCTTGGAAGGCTGGTTACTTGGCAGTAAGGTGCATGACTTTGAGGGATTGTACAATTTACTTATGAGGGAGCAGATCCTTAATAATTGCCAAAATGAGTTGTTGCATCAGTACCTGGTGGACTCTGATCTGACCTCTCCCCAAGAATTAGGAAAGAAGGCAGACAAATGGGTCAGAACCAGGGTGAAGCAGAAAACCCAGAACCAAGGTGGTGACTCTAAGATGCAGGATTTGAAATCCTTAGATAAGGGTGGGGAGAAGGGTAAAGACCAGAAGTCTTCTCAAGGGCTCCAAAAACCTGCATCTTGGGGGGGAGTAACAATCCAACAAGGGAAAAGGCAAAAAAAACATTGGTGTCATATCTGTAAAGAGAACACCCATTGGACAAAAGATGCCAATTATCCAAGGGTCAAGGAATCTACTCCTGCCACCACTTCCCCTCAGGCAACTGCTCCCCCTAGCACAGTTCCAAGTGGTGGTCTCAGAGACCCCTACTCATAATACTCCAATTGATGTCTGGAGTGGGTAGGGACAATAGCCGCCATAGCTGAGTAGGACGAAAAATCCTATGTATTAGCTTTTTGGTTTGTTCAACGTTGAAGGATACAGTGTTCCAAAATATTGTGCACCTTATCTTTGTTCCCTTGAAACCTGCTCTGCAACTTTCATTAAAATGGCTGACGAGGATAACACCTCAACTGGAGCTGCAGGCGAAAACGCCGTACCAGCTTTTAACCTAACAGGTTTCCAGGAAACCGATGCGAATGCTATAATCATTCCTCCAAATTTAAGGAAAGCCATCACTAAAACTTATAAAACATGGCCTAACATCAAGAGGTGGTAGGGCAGTTTTCGTGATAGAGGCACATGAATCTCACCAGACAGAGGTATTGTACTCATGGATAGTATTCTCAGAATCAAATCCAGTAACACATATGTTTCACTTCTACAAAGAAGATGATCCACCTGAGGAATATATTCCTTTCGAGGATATTGAAATTCCACTCACATACCAGGAGCATGATCTCTGGTTTAAAGGCGCCCTAAAACATTTAAATCACATTACCAAGCTCGGTCCAATAGGTAGACCAGGAGCGACATGGCCGATTCTAGCCGGCTATGCACCTCATCCTGACATTGAAGAAATGTCAAATGATTAATTACTCACTCAGCTCAAAGAGGTAATCAGGATATATAGACAATTAGTTCAATATATCATGTGGACTTTCACAGTCCAACCAGCAGTAGTTATTCCACAACAAACCTCTCACCAGGGGAATACACTAAAAATTACACCACAGACTTTACACGCAGTCATGGGCAAATTACAGTGAACAAATTCCATTCTGGATAGCTCAGAAAATTACTCAAATCGAAGCAGTATTTCCTAATACTAGCCCTCATGAGAAACACAGAATTCTAACATAGATTTAATGTGCATGGCCGCTTTTTCTCTCCCCACTCCCAGATGCTCGCGAGCCAGCCTCGTGTTTCATGGAAGCCTTAAGTGGGCTCACGGTTAGGCTGCTGTACTTTATACACCTCATAAGAGGCTGCGGAGGAGAAATGCCGGGTAACATGCCGGCCGCTTCAGCAGGCTCGTGCCGAATTCTCTTTAATCTATACAGTGCTCACCACGCTTCTTTTTCATCAGCACAGCTCCTATTTTGTCTGCTGTCACTTTCCTTCTGCAGCAGGTGACCGTCTCAAACGTCCTGCTGTTTTTAGCAATCTTCCTCTTGGTTGGCGATTATGTTAAAAGGAGGCCACCAAAGAATTTCCCCCTGGACCCTTCTCCTGGCCTTTTATTGGATCTTTGCTGAGCGACGACGTAATGGGCAAGGTAAAGCTGTGAAAACTCAAAAGAAGAATCTTTGTAGTGATCAGTGTGTGAAGTGTTCGCATGTCCTTGTTTTGTTAATTTAAATTATGGTACTTGTAGTATTGCCATTTAAAGGCGAAAGTGATATCATGAAAATAAAACAATCAATGACGTGGCTGCATGGTCTGCTCGCGTGAGTCGGGGTAACTCGAGATGTCTGGAGGTATGCTGCTTTGTGAATACTAATGGGGCTTCGATAATGCAAAAGTTTATTTTACAACCCCCCCTTACAGGAAAGTTGTGGACTGGCAGCCTTGATAATGATCAGACCCGTAGTTTCAGGAAGGTGTTAGGGGTTTGTCACCCCCACCCCCCAAAATAAATGCATACTTGGCTTTTTAGTTAGGGCTGGGGGTGCTGAGTAGGGTCTGCTTTGATTGTTGCTGTTTACCGTTCGTGGGTCAAGAATAAAAGCTAAAATCGTGACCTTTCATGTAATACAGGAGAGAGACAGACAGAGATAAACAAAACATTTGGAGACTGAATTTCCAAATGAAATGTGATAACCTGTATCAATACCAGCTTTCCAGGTTATCCAAATTGTGTGTTCCTAAGAAAACATATTTTGCTGAGTCTGTTTAAATTTGTGTTCAGACGTCTCTAACACCGATCTGTCCTCTGTCCGTTCAGACACTGAAGGTTTCACAAACCAACACTTAAGCCTAACATAACACCGTACATTGAATTTTTAAGTCAAAAATGTGTTCGCTTGTTGATCCGTGACACCTTTAACGACTGCCTCTGTTGTGTTACAAATATATATTATATATGCGGCACTAACATAAAAAACGGACAAGTACAGCAAACGTAAAGCGGTATCAACACCGCAGTTTGAGGTCAGCGGGGCGCAGCAAATGACCCACTGTATATTTGTGCTCTGCGGGCAGAGCCGGGCTGCTGGGCACAGTCGGACCCTCATCTCCCTGAGCAGTTCCCACCGGTACATGCTAGTATGGCATCAGAGCCTCTAAAGTAGAGAGAGGGGGTCCCCAACCCCTGCAGAAATGGAAAATAATTTGAAAGTGAAGCTGATGGCGGAGTGCGAGCGGGTAGCAAGCTCAAAAGTATTTCATGGACTCTCTTTTTACAAGTATCATAAAGCCCTGATAACATGGATGTGCTAGTGACGTGATGTTTCAGGCACAGGCTATCTTAACCATATAAAATTACTAGGGCTGGTATACACAAGCACGTTCAGCAAGCAGATGACTAACCGTGCCCCAACCCTTCAAAGGCATTTGTAACTTTTCCTGTTTTCTGCAGATGCCAACAAGTCTCTGTTTAACAGTTGCGCTCTAGTGAGTGAGTTGGGGACCCAGCTTTCATAAACAGTGCTCCCCACTTGACCTCGTTGTGTGAAGATCACTTTCCATGCCTGCAACTCACTTGCTGTAATAACATATCCATAGACACCCCTGCACCCATGTTCCTCTCTCTCCTTGACCTCTTTGCACTGTCAATAGTAATCTCCTTCCCTGCTGTGGGCGGAGTTTTTTTTCATTTCACTTTCACAAAGCAAACAAATACCTGATTAAATTCTACCCCTACAAGTGCTTGATCTGTTCTTTGGTGCTGCATCTCCCTTTTCCTCTCCATCGCTAGCGTCGTCACAGCAGTCTGTGAGCCCCACAATAACCATGGTGTTCCTGCTTACATTTCACATGCTTTGCTTCAACTTACATTCCCTACCAATGTTTTTCTTTTTAGAATCTTAATACTTTTGTTTTCTTTACAGGCAGCATAGTTAGTCTTCTCTCCTCTCCCTCATAACCTATTTCCTATTCCTTTGTTCACCAGCGCCGCAAGGTCATACCAATGGTAACAGCTCTATGCAAATATGATCACTCCACTGCAAACCCCCCAAAAAGCAAAAAAGTAAAAAACATTGTCATTTTGAATGCCAATAGCTCTAACAAATGCGAGACCCATTGCATTGCAAATGCTTGTTCTATGTGCAGATATATGGTGGTGTCTTTGATAAGTGTCCCAAAGTATTCACGGCATCTCATTGAGTGTTCTCTACCAGTGAGTTAATCATGATAGGCACAGAGGTGCAAATAAGTATGAATGAGATGCAATAAGTTATAATTAGTAGATATGGGGGCAGGATGTATGTTGTGGGATCTCCCCGTATGCGGGGTTGGCACGTGTATGTGGCATTGTTTTAAACATAAATACATGACATCAATTATACTGTTTAAGAGATCAAGATTGTATAGACTTAGGTTTACAATTGTATGTGTGTATATATATATATATATATATATATATATTATCTACTGGCGGTCGCCAGTAGATAGTTATAGTTAGGACCACGTTTCCATAGGAAATCCGCAACATTCTATTTGGAATAACTTTGGCGCCGGTCGACGAATCCTCGCGAAATTTTCAAAATAGGTGGGGCGCTACGCTCCGCTCCTACCCTGAAAGTCTCGGGGGGATTTGTCAAGCGGGGGCTGAGATAAAAGGGGGGTCCCAAAACACGTTTTTCCCATGCATTTTTCCATAGGACCTTTAGACACAGCTACAGCCCGAACGGCTGAACAGAGTTCCTTGAAATTTGGCAGAGAGGTAGTCTACAGGTCAAGGAAGTGCCTTTTGTAGGTTTGGTGTAAATCTGTTCAGTAGATTCTGAGAAAATAGCCTTTAAATCAATATATATATCTGAGCCAGCTTACGGTGCTCTTACCGTGCGCTTACCGTACGCGTACGGTGACGTGCGCGAGCGCGATTCTGATTGGCCGTAAGATCTTAGTAAACATTCGAATCGGTCGAAACCAGGAAGCGGCGGCCGCCATTTTCTCTCTCGCACTCTGACAGGGGGTTGAAAAACAAAGGGCAAAAACATGTAAAGGGGCTGTTTAGACAGCTCCCAAGCACCTAGCCATGTTGAGGGAGTCCCCAACGATCCCCCAAGGCAAAAAAGGGAATTTTAATTTTTTTGAAAATTTCGCCGATTACGCTTACCGTACGCGTACGGTAAAAATTAATAAAAAATTATCCACACTCTCCCCACCCCATATGCAAATGTTGCCCGAAGGGCACCATTTGTGCATGGCATATAACTTCATAAAAAAACTAATATATTACCTGTCACAACGATGCTCATCATATGTCCTCCATGTGCGCACGGTGCGCGAAGCGCATCGTGCGTTCATGGCCCATCTAGCGTAACGTGGGCACGCGGTGCGCGAAGCGCACCGCGTGCTCACTGTGCGCGCACGGTGCGCGAAGCGCACCGTGCGCGCACGGAACGAACTGCGTTAAGTGGGCGCGCACGCCACGAATGGCGTAAAGTAACTTAGCATTTAAAAAACCGTACAAATTCACTGAAAAAACCATAGGTTTCACACACGTTATAGTTAGGAATTAGCATTTAAAAAACCTTGCAAATTCACTGAAAAAACCATAGGTTTCACACATGTTATAGTTAGCTGGACATTTTACTGATAAAAAACCAATGAAATTTCCCCGTTATAGTTAGTGCAGGCAACTATAACTCACGCGACCGCAATCCTCTGCTGATGACATATGTGTCTTTATGAAAAAAAAATATTTGTAATATATGTATAGCTAAAATTTAATGGAAGAAGACATGGGCAAATAAGTGTCTAAATACAGTATTAGCATCAGCAGAGGATTGCGGTCGCGTGAGTTATAGTTGCCTGCACTAACTATAACGGGGAAATTTCATTGGTTTTTTATCAGTAAAATGTCCAGCTAACTATAACATGTGTGAAACCTATGGTTTTTTCAGTGAATATATATATATATATATATATGTATATATATTCTTTTAAATAGGATTGTTGTTTAACATAAAAAGAAAGGACAGAATATATGTTTAATGTCCTGAAGAAGGTGGTTTCATCACTTTTATCCCACCGAAACGCGTCAACGCTGTTTTTTGTTAAATTTGTGCAATACAGAATTACATCTTGACAGAGAAGTTGTATCTTTGCTGTGTGTTCTCCATGTATTTTCTCCAATTAACGCCATGATGACAAATGAGATTGTCTTTTTGAAAGTCTTTTCCGTTTTCCATATGATCCAATGTGTAGGTTATGATTTTTCAATGTGTGTTATGATGTATATTTAATTGAAAGTTTTTATAAACTATTTTACAAAATGTATTAAACTGAACATAAGTGTTCCCTGTGTAGTTGTGCTCTCTTTGGGTTATGTATAACTGTATGTGAGTGGCAGTTGAGGCGGAGAAGTGTCCCCAAATGGAATTAAATACTTGACATTTAAGTTAGAAGGTCTCTATAGAGATTGCAGCATTGGTTGTACCACCCTGGGTGTGACACAAGTAAAACGAGTCTCCCAGTCCACCAATGCAGACTGGAGGAGCAGTTTTAAAGTGCTGACACGACTTGACCAGTTAAAGCAATGGTAAAACCAAACCTCCCCTGTACTATGTTGTAGTCACCCCTATGGCAGGCCAAGTGAGCCCTGTGCCAGGATGCAGCATATTTCATGGGTAGAGCACGTTTTTTTCATGTTTTGATAGTAAAAATGAAAAGCTGTTGTTCTTACTGTGGAAAGTATTAGTCACCCAAATGGTGAGTGCACAATTACATGCTGACCCCTCGGCTGTGCTATCTCTGGAACGGTGCTACCAAAGTTGATACTCCAAGGTATCAAACAAGCTATTTCCGGAACGCTGCTACCAACGTAGATATCCAAGGTACAAACAATCATTAGATTGAGCTCAGCTGTGCTATCTCTGGAACACTGCGACCAACGTAGATATCCAAGGTACAAACAATCATTAGATTGAGCTCAACTGTGCTCTCTCTGGAACGCTGCGACCAACGTAGATATCCAAGGTACAAACAATCATTGGATTGAGCTCAACTGTGCTATCTCTGGAACGCTGCGACCAACGTAGATATCCAAGGTATCAAACAATCATTAGATTGAGCTCAACTGCGCTATCTCTGGAACGCTGCGACCAACGTAGATATCCAAGGTATCAAACAATCATTAGATTGAGCTCAATCTGATTCTCAGGTGGAAATTGATGCAACCTGTTGCGGTGTGCCACTTTTACAAAGTTGCTGCTGTGTTGCTTTTAATCCCATGTGCTCTTAATAGTTGCACATGAGGTCTTGTTGCTGCGATAGCTTTCTGCCCTCCTGGTGAGACGTGCTAACACACCCCAGGGAATAATACAATAGGGCCTTCACTGGAAGGAATTGTTATCTCCCTCCTGCGGGAAGCCACAAGGGTATTGTCCCAAAATGTGAGCTTCAAAGTAGGCCCTGCCTTTGAAAGGCAAATGGGAAACACTTGGGAGAGGGGCTGCTGTAATGTCTGCGTAGACCAGCTGGTACGAGGGACAAAACAGAGGAACACAGTTGCCAAATTGGTTTTCCAGGGGCATGTAGCCCCCTTGGTACCCACACCTCTAGGTTGGGTTAGGAAGCTCTTGACACCATGTTGGGAGTGGGCAGAATGTTGCATCCTAGGAAAGACAGATATCCCACTCCACAGGAAGTGGTAATCATGTGGGAGGGAATCTGGTAGCCCATTTGCTACAAACCGCATTCTACCCTGAGGGCATTTTCTGAAGATAAATAGGGAACCCCTGGCACCCTGAACCTCGATCTTGACTGCACTGGACGATGGATTACACTGCTGCAGCAAGTTTCCGGCAAAGAGAGGCTGCACCGACATACGCAGCATCTCTTGGCTAGAAAAGGAGAAGGGACTTTGCCTGCTGTGTCCTGCTAACAGAAAAGTTATTTCCGAAGCCCAGCCGAAGCAAGAGATTCCAAGGGTCAGCTGGCTGACCTGCTGTTAGTAGCACAGGGCCACCACAGCTGAAGGGGTCTGCTAAGGGCAACTGATAGCCCAAACCACCAGATCGCCGCTTGTCATGCAGCAGGACCCTACTCTCAGAAGTTACACCCAAGTCAGCTGGACCCGGGATGGTTGCCGTAGTGTCGCTTGTTTGCTGAGAAGGCAAGCTGCAATCCAGAGAAGAATTTGTCTCTGACCAGAACATCGGACGACTGGTAGTCCAGTGACAACTGGACTTCTGCCAGGCCCGAGAAGACATAGAGAGACGTAGACCCCTGTGGCCAGGATCACCTCGTCAAGCCCGTGGACTGAGAAGCAGCTGCAGGGAGACCTCAGTCTCCCATGTCGCATCCACAGCATATTTCAATTAATCAACTCTGATTTTTAGAGCGTGGCTAATAGAGAGGTCATTGAGGTTCGAGATTCTTGCTGGGATCAGTTGAAAAGCCAGTTCTTGAGTCCCTTTCTGAGTTCCAGGCTAGAGGATGATGTTCAGAGGTGAAGGAGAAGGTCGTTCCATGTCTTGGCGGTGAGGTAGGAGAAGGATCGTCCTCCACTGTAGCTTTGGCGGGTGCAGGGAGTGTGTGTGAGTGAGGGAGGCAGAGTGCAGGTATCTGAAGGTTTGGTGGAAGTTTAGGTGGAGGCTGATGTAGGCTGGTCCTTGGTCATGTAGAATCCCACATAAAGTAAATACAAACTCCGTCAGCACGTATGATGAAAGAGAACATTTATTATAATACGTGCAGCACAGGGACAGGCAGCCAACTGTCTGAAAAGGAGAAGTCTCACATAATCGTTTATTGCCTAAAATCACAAAAAGGCATTGCAATACATGTCCAATAAAATCACAAGAATAAAACAGTTTCTCAGAAATGATTGACCGAGGTGTCACCTGCCCATCATCAGACTCAGCAGGTTACACATTTATTGAACAGCAGGCCAATCCGGAGAGGTCAACACTGCGTGACTCCTGCTTAGTGAAGATGGTGGGGATCTTTCTTCCCATGTGTCTTTTGATTGAGACATTTGGGACTTTCCAAACTAATGCAATGCACTAGAAATGGTAAATGCTGTCTGTAATATTTGTACAATCAGGGACACATAAGCTTTGCCTCTTCTAAATATGGTTTGGCAATAATGCCTGTTTCTAAGCTAGAATTATGTGCCATGTGGACGTTGTCCTTGAGCAAGCCTTGCATTGCAATGCCAGCTTACTTACGGTAAAAGTAGATCGGTTCACCCAGGGTAATTTCTTTACTGAACATGTTCTGCAGGCTGTTGGTATTAGGGAGCAGAAGGAAAATAGCTTCCACAGACGGGTCTTTGGATGTCTTGCCCTAAGTGCGCTGGGTATGCCCAGACGTGTGTCCCGGGCTAACTGTGCCACTGGATTCAGACTAGCCTGGCTGATATGGGGTGATGCCCCGAAACCGGTCCCGGGATGCTTGTTTCTGGTCCAGGGAGGACCTGGCTTGGCAGTTCGGTCTGGACTGTTCCCATGAGGCACAGGGTCAAGACTGATTTGCATATGGCTGGGTCTGAACTGGGGTGGCATGGTGAGCAAAAGAACGATGGATTTTACCCAGATCTATTGACTGGGGGAGAATGTTTGATTTGCTCTACATTCCGTCCATCATCTGTGTGTCTTTTGCTTCTACAGTCGTGTAGGCGTGTATCATCATATTGAATTAGCATCTTTTCTGGGTGGGGAGCCAGTGGAGGTTCCTGAGGTGGGGGTGATGTGGATCCATTTGGGGAGGTCGAGGATGAGTCTTGCCGCTGAGTTCTGTATCGTCGGGAGTTGGGTGGTGATTCCTGCATAGAGTGCATTGCCGTAGTCTAGCCAGCTGATGACTAGAGGTTGAGGGACAGTTTTCCTGGTGATGACGGGGAGTCATCTGAAGAGCTTCCAGATCATGCAGAGGGTGTGGCAGCAGCTGGAGGAGACTGCATTGAGCATCTTCAGCATCTTGTATCCTCAGCATCAGGGCCACTCTCATAGTGATCTATTGCAATGAGGGTAAAGTGCCTGACCTGTCTGGAGATCGTTTTATCTGTGGAGGTAACTGTTTCTGAGGGTCCTGCTGGTCCCCCTGACTGGCTCCCTGCTGGAGTTGGTCGCACAAAGTAACTCTAACCAACCGCATTACAACTAGTCCAACTTTTTGGTTAAAGTTTCTAAGTGGCATTTGTTAAATTTGCCAGTGCTTGTTTGCGTTAGAGTGAAACGTTCTGATTTACTATACCTCGTAAATTCCAGATCTCAGAAACCCTGTGGTGGGTCTTTTTCATTGTGATGTCTAAAAACATAAAAAATATGCTTTACGTTTATAAATTGGTGTCAGATTTCTTGAGTGTCTGTTATTTCTTCAATTGTTTTGGTGCTTTTTAAATGCTTTACACGTGTTCTTTTGTGTAAGCCTTGCTGCTCAGAGCCACAGCTGCCCAGGCTTGAGCTAACATTTAAGAAACGGAACCTACTGGTCCTGAAGGGTTGGTAAATGTATTACATGGTGAAGTCGCACAGCCATACCTTGTAATACACCTCATTTCCTCACAACCACACCAACATTCTATTACATTCTACACTCTCCGCATTCCAGAACCAGTTCAGACAGACAGGGATTTGGAGAACAGGATACCGCACAAATTGTATACACCGGCTGAGACACACAGGCAATAGGAGCACAGGATACAACATACATTCCAGACACCAGCTCAGATATACTGGCAATGGGAGCACAGGATGCAACACACATTCCAGACACCAGCTCAGACATACACGGAAAGGAATCACACAGGATTTGACACACATTTACAGACACCAGTTCAGACATAGAGGTAATGGGAGCACAGGACACTACACACATTCCTGACACCAGCTCAGACATACAGGGAATGGGAGCACAATATACGACACACATTCCAGACACCAGCTCAGGCATACAGGGAATGGGAGCACAATATACGACACACATTCCAGACACCAGCTCAGGCATACAGGGAATGGGAGCACAATATACGACACACATTCCATACACCAGCCCAGATATACAGGGAATGGGGGCACCCAGGATACGACACATTCCAGACACCGGCTGAGACATACAGGGAATGGGAGCACACAGGATATAGCACACATTCCAGACACCAGCTCAGACATACAGGGACTGGGAGCACAGGATACAACACACATTACAGTCTCTGGCTCAGACATACAGGGAATGGGAGCACAGAATATGACACATTCCAGACACTGGCTTAGACATACAGGGAATGGGAGCACAGAATACGACACATTCCAGACACTGGCTCAGACATACAGGGAATGGGAGCACAGGATACAACACACATGCCAGACACTGGCTCAGACATACAGGGAATGGGAGCAGAGAATACAACACACATTCCAGACACTGCCTCAGACATACAGGGAAGGGGGCACCTGATGCAACACACATTCAAGACACCGGTTTAGATCTAGAGGGAATGGGAGCACATGATACGACACACCTCTCTTCATTACAAACAAAACAAACAAGCATTGGCATAGCCAATAGGTCTCGCCTCTGGGACCTTATAAGTGTTTAGCCATGCAACTGTTAGTGTTGTTGCACCAAGGAAATTGTGCTGCTTAACTAAATACTTATAAGGTCCCAAAAGCGAGACCTATTGGCTATGCCTATGCTTGGATGCAAGGCGGAGGGGAGAAGGGAGCAAGGCGGAGGGGGAGGGGGAGGGGGAGAAGAGTGCAAGGGGGAGGGGAAGAAGGGGGCAAGGCAGAGGGTGAGAAGGGTGCAAGGTGGAGAAGGGTGCAAGGTGGAAGGGGAGAAGGGTGCAGGGCGGAGGGGGAGAAGGGTGCAAGGCAGAGGAGGAAAGGGTGCAAGGCGGAGAGGGAAATGGGTTCAAGTTGGAGAAGGCTGGAAGGGGAGAAGGGTGCAAGGTGGAAGGGGGGAAGGATGCAAGACGGAGGAGGAGAAGAGTGCAAGGTGGAGAAGTGTGCAGGGTGGAGGCGGAGAAGGGTGCAAGGTGGAGGGGAGAAGGGTGAAAGGCGGAGGGGGAGAAGGGTGCAAGGTGGGGGGTAGAAGGATGCAAGGTGGTGGGGGAGAAGGGTGCAAGGCAGAGGGGGAGAAGGGTGCAAGGCAGAGGGGGTGAAGGGTGGAAAGTGGAAGGGGAGAAGGGTGCAAGCCAGATGTGGAGAAGGGTGCAAGGTGGAAGGGGAGAAGGGTGCAAGGCAGAGGGGGTGAAGGGTGGAAAGTGGAAGGGGAGAAGGGTGCAAGGCAGATGTGGAGAAGGGTGCAAGGTGGAAGGGGAGAAGGGTGCAAGGTGGAAGGGGAGAAGGGTGCATGGTGGATGTGGTGAAGGGTGCAAGTCAGATGTGGAGAAGGGTGCAAGGCAGAGGGGTAGAAGGGTGCAAGGCAGAGCATGAGGAGCGTCTAGAAGCACCAGGCCTGTCAGCATGTTTTACAGACCCCTATACAAACAACTATGCTGGGCCCCAAGTCACAAGCACCTGTTTCGAAGTTTAAAAATAAAGTGTTATGGGAAAGAGAAAACACAGTAGCTCCAGTCTCCGCCACCAACTAATGATTTCAAATGCGTCAACTGACATGAAAAAAACACAAAATGCTAGCTTCGGAACCTATGCCTAGATTTTATAGCACAATCACCGGTGCTGTCAAAGCGCAGGGTCTGAGGAAAAGAGTCCCTTTGGCAGTCCTAAGCATTAGTGCTTTCAGTGGGATGACAATGGTAAGGGTTATCTTTAAAAGGGGCATGGTTAATGAAGCTTTATCTCGAAATCCTTTACAAGAGACGTGGTCTTAGATGAACAAAACAAATCAAAAGAAAATTGGCAATATCTATGTATGTGAGTCACACAGTGCACAGACAGAAGTGTCAAAGGCATTTCAAAAATGCCACAAAGTACCAATTATCAGAGTTCCCTAGCTCAGAATCCTCTCCCAACTTGGTAGGTCTGGTCTAGAATAAGATAACCTGGAGCGGATATCTGAGTACAAAAAAATAAGATGGTCACTTAAATTTTGCTAACATACAACATGGCATTGGAAGCCAGATATAACAAGATACTGACACTCGGGCCTTTGTAAGAGTCTCATTGCTGTTAACTGTGGATAAAACATCACACATATAACAAAGTGTCAAGATCAAGGTACTGCAAGCAAAAGTGACGGGGTTACCTTTCTAGAACTATGATCTCGTGAGACCACAGCAGCAAGAATGAGGATTGTTGGCAGGCATTAGAAGGCTTCTAGCCCCAAACAAGATACTCGGATGCTGAAGGAGAGTTTAAAACAAGGAGTGTCAAAGATGAAGAGGTAGATGACCAAGGAGGGAAGAGTGGCCATATTTGAAATAAGGAGGGACAATTGCGAGGAATGGATGGGATTTGTTGGGGCATGGGGAGATTGAGGCGGTACTGGAGCCAATGATAGGAACGAGCGGTGAGGAGTATGAATAAATGGGAAAGAAGCACAAGCTTGAAATATGGGAACAAAGGGGCGATTATCTATAATGAGGACTGGTAGTTAGAATGGGGAGTGTGAATGAAGGGGGAGTAAATAAGCAACACAGAAGACTAGAGGAGCAACGATTACTTGTATGCCTGTGGGGAGAGACAGGGATTGGGGGATGGGACTGGCTCGTTAATGGAGAGGCAAAAAGGAGACGGAGAGGGTGGAGCGAGTGAGTGGGCGAGGAGAGAGGTGCGCACATGTGTTTGCTGGCCCGGGAGTGGTGCGTGCGTGTGTGCGTGCACGCACAGTCTGCTCTTTTTCGAAGCACAAACTCGTGCTTGTGGCACGCCCCTGCGCGCTCCCGCAAGGTGTATGCGCCACAAGCACGAGTATGTGCTTCGAAAAAGAGCTGAACAACGGCTAAAGGCCGCCTATACAGCGCATGCGCGCTGCATAGTCGAGACCAAAAAATGGCTAGTCAATTGCATATAAACAACTGGAATTATCATTCACAATCATGAAGACACTCAATGGCAACAAATGGGATTCACAGAAAATATGTGACAGGCCAAGACATGAGGCTCAACACACCTCATACCAAACAAAGAAACAAGACAACAAATAGGTTGTGACTGCCTGGTACATCCAGTTACGGATCCATTCTCCCTCCAACTGTGCCTATCTCCGAGCTACCACTGCAGATCATACATCAACATTCTACTACATTATTCATCTCAGTATTCCAGTCTTAGCTTTCCAGACGCCAGTTCAGGCACACAGGGAAAGGCAGCACACAGGATGCTACAGCCTCCTCACTCCAGACCCAGGAATATGAGCAATACACTTCTGCTCTCTGGAAACAAAGACCCCGCAATTCCATCTTGTGCAAAGCCAGGAGCATTCAAGATGGATACCACTGGCCTCCATTTCTCAGGCTCACTTACGCACAGCATTCATGTGCTACATGTTAGCAGGAAGGACTGGGTAAGCACACAGAAGAGAAACTTTACATAGGTGAGCCAATAGGCCTTTGAAGGGAATCTGACTTTTCTGCATGAGTGCCCTGGACGTTTCACCTTTTGCTGGACTCTATATCTTAGCTGGCTTTAGAACTCTGTGCACAAAACCTTTGCTAACCAGTATGCTCCTCCTTTAACCCTGGTTAAATTGGCTTATCTCTGATTGGCACATTCAACCTGCCTGTAAGTCGCTAGTGTATGGTGCAGAAAGTAGCACCCAGGGTCTGGACGTTAAATGCTATATTGTACTCCAGCACCCAATTTGCCATCTACTAAAGTGGCAGGAAACATGGGTACAGGCCTACGCCATTTACCCTGACTGCTGCAATGTAAACCCCCAGTGTGACCTGTTGTGCACAGTGTCAAATCCTGGTTGGCAGGTCTGTTGTGCCATGTGTAACACTTGGAGTGCACTTCAGTGTGAAAGAATATTTTTGTGGTGCCCCTGCTTGGTTGCTGGTGAACCCTGCTTTTGTCCTACCGGACTTCTGTCTCTTGGTTTGTTGTGGGTTCAGTGTCTGCTTCAGACTGTATTTTAGTGTTAGATGTGGGACAACACTAGAATTACCACAGTGCATTCCCCAGTCACACCGCCGGCCTCAGGGCCCAGCTTTGGGCTGAAGACTATCGGCATCTTGAAAATGCCCTGACACATGACATTTTGAGCCAAATTATAGTAAGGCATACATGAGACACTTAACGTGGATAGGGTTGACCCGAGAATGATTTCAGGACAAATAACACTAACAGATTTTAGTTTTCTTGTTCTTTGTTTGTTGTGAATCTCAATAACACCCCAACACACTGTGGACACTGCAATTCACTTTCAGGTTGTCACCCCCGTGGAAAGTGGACTATGTTTCAGTACACCACAGCAAACGCGTGCAGCACACGCACTGTCGCTTGGCAGCAACCTATTTTAGATCGAGCCTGCTCACGTGCGCTGTTGCTTGGCAATGACCTATTGCATCGAAATGAAAAAAGATCTTTAAAAAGGGGCTTTAAGCCCGCCCATTACTTACCATTGTTGGCATCCTTATCACTCTTCTTTGCTGCCTTCTAATTCTGCAGCACTTGCACGACTTCCTTGTGTTTTTACAACGCATGAACGAAGTACAAATTGATATTATTTAATTAGTGTCTGTCCACTGTTTCCGCTGCCATTTGAGGTACTAATTTTTTTGTTGCATTTTTATATACTGCGGTCTGACCAGATAGTTTGGGACACTTTACTTAACCACCAGTATGCCGGGAGATTAAGTGATTTGCTCAGAATCATAGGATGTAGAGGCAACACCACTTGTTTCTTTCAACCGAAGTCCTCCACCATTGCAACTGTTGAGACCATTAATGCACCACTGTGGGTGGGCTTCAGGTAGGGCTGTTTATAGCCAGCAGCAGTAAACAACACTACCTGTGTACTTTCACTGTTTTTATTACCAGGATCGGACGAGGACAAAAAATAGACCAGCTGCAAAAATAAAAGTGGCCCTGATTAGTGATCCAGGTGCTAAAAAATTGACCCACATTTGCAATGTAGGTCAGTTTTGAACAAGTAAAGACACCTTGTGTGGATATTTTGCAAAGTATGAGAGACAGCATGCATTTGTTTTTGTTGCAGGCAATGCTTGTGGTAATATCAGGGAAGTCATCAGTAGAAACCGGCCCACCTGGCCCTAAAACAGGTCCACAATTAGCCAAAAAGCACCCCGTCACTCACCAATAACACCAGCATCGGGTACTGCCTGACTGCCCTGCAGACCAGTCCGACCCTGCCCATTTCAAATCCCATCATAGAGACTGAGTTGCACTGGCTGGAAAACAACAGGGCTGTTGGAAGGTGCCCTGTTGTAGGACCAGCTGCATCTTTGTGACCTGGACATTGCATGTGGTTAAAACTATAATAAAGAATGCCGCCAGGGTGCATGTTCTGGAGGAACCGTTGCTGCTTAGTAATCTATCCTGATCCAATCAACCCCGCTTCCCTACAATCTACCCAAATCCACTCCTCTCCAGCCTACCCTAATCTACTCCATTCCACTCTACCCAATCTACCCCACCCCACTCTACCCCAATTAATCCCACTCCGGTCTACCCCACTCTACCCCACTCTTCTACAATCTACCTCACTTTAGTTCAATCCAGCCCACTCCAATCTACCCCTCTCCACGCTACCCCAATCTACCACACCCCAATCTATCCCACTCTCCCCCACTCCACTCACCCCACCGCCCTTTTGAAAAAGCCCACCTTGGACCAGAACAACTTGGCCAACTTTCGCCCCATCTCCTTACTGCCTTGGATGAGCAAACTGCTTGAGAGGCACATCAATAATATCTTAGTAGATTACTTAGAATCAAGTAGTCTTCTATGTGCCTCTCAGACAGGTTTCCGCCCTCAGCATGGAACGGAAACTGCTCTCCTAGCGGTGATGGAAGAAACTAGATCGGTGCTGGATCGGGGAGGAAAAGCAGCCATCATATTACTCGACCTCAGCGCCGCGTTCGACACTGTTAACCATGCCACACTTCTACATCGTTTGAAAGGCGTGGGCGTGTCGGGCGCGGCCCTGGAATGGTTGACCTCCTTCCTGGACGAGCGATTCTTCCAGGTGTTTGAGGGTGAGGCAGTTTCCCCTAAGCAACCACTTAGCTGTGGGGTTCCCCAGGGCTCGTCCCTGAGCCCCACCCTATTTAATGTCTATATGCGACCTCTAGCGGAGATAGTCCAGTCTTTTGGTGTGCGTATTGTCACCTACGCAGATGACACCCAACTGGTGGTCTCTCTGGACCACACCGAGGAGTCGTCCAACACCTTGGGCCTCTGTCTAGAGGCTGTTGCTAAGTGGATGCAGTCCTCCTATCTCAAACTTAATGGGGAGAAGACGGAGATCATGTTACTGGGCAACTCTCTCCCGTCCACGCTGGCGTCTATCTGGCCCTCTTGCCTCGGTGCCCCTCCTCCTCCTAAACCTCAGATAAAGAGCCTGGGAATCTGGCTCGATAAAGCGCTGGACTTTTCGATCCAGGCTACCAAAACTGCCTCTACGTGTGTCGGTTTAATGAAAATGCTCCGTAAAGTCCTCCCTCTGCTCCCTTTCCAGGCGAGGAGAATTATGGTTCAGGCCCTAATACTCTCCCGCCTGGATTATGGAAATGCTCTATACCTAGGTGCTCCAGCATCAGTGACCAATAGGCTTCAAATCACACAAAACTGTGCCGCTCGATTATTATTTAACATCCCCCGTTGGCAGTCAGCCAAGAAAGCTCTAAAAGAACTTCACTGGCTCCCAATGGTTGCCAGAGCTCAGTTTAAGGCTATGTGCATCGTGCACAAATCCTTCCATCGTACTGGCCCTGCCATTCTGTTTCCCTTAGTTATGCCGTATGCTCCATCGAGAGCTCTTCGCTCTGGTTCACTGCACCTAGCAACTACAACTAAAATCAATAAAGCCCGATGGGGGGGCCGTTCCTTCTCCCACACCGCCGCGAGACTCTGGAATTCTCTCCCTTTAACTCTCAGAGAGAATAATAACCGGTTGGCATTTAGGAAGGCTCTGAAAACCCACCTGTTCGCAAAAGCGTGTTAGTCTCACCCTGCAGCACGCCACAGTGATCATTTAAAGCTCTGCGAGGCCTCCGGGTAGTTGCGCGCTATATAAATATACTTTTTTCATTTCATTTTTCATTTTTCCACTTTACCAGAATCTACCCCACTCCACCCAAATCTCCCCTGCTCCAATACACCCCAATTCAATGTACCCCACTCCAATCTACTCAATGTCAGTTTACCCAATTTACCCCACTTCACTCTACCCCACTCTATCCCAATCTACGCCACACCACTCCACTCCACTCTATCTCAAAACACCACACTCCCCAATAGTCTACCCCACTCTAGTCCATGCCACGATACCACAATTTATCCTACTTCACTCTACCCCACTCTATCCCAGTCTACCCCACACCACTCCACTCCACTCTATCTCAAAACACCACACTCCCAATAGTCTACCCCACTCCAGTCCATGCCACGCTACCACAATTTATCCTACTTCCATCTACCCAACCCCACTCAACTGTACCGTAATACACCCACTCCACTCTATTCCACCCCATCATACCCCACTCTATCCCATTCCACTCTACCTCAATCAACCCATCCCAATCTACCCCACAGTACCACACGCCAATCCACCCCCCTCTACCCCAATCTGCCACACTCCAATCTACCCCACTCTAACTGACTCATCTCTACCCCAACCTACCCCACTTCACTCTACCCCTCTCCACTCTAGCCCAATCTATCCCAGCCCACACTACCCTAATGTACCCCACTCTACTCTATCCTGATCTACCCCACTCCAATCTACCCTACTAAACACTAATCTACCCCACTCTGCCCCACGCTACCCCAATCCACCCCACTCTATACAATTCTACTCCACTCCAATCTTCCCCACCCTCCCCAATCTACCTCAGTCAAATGTACCCCAATATGCTCCAGTCCACTCTACCCCGAAATACCCCAGCCCCATCTACCCCACTCTACCCTACCCCAATCTACCGCACTTCAATCTACCCCACTCCTACCCCTCCACTCTACCCCACTCTACTCAATCCCAATCTACCTTACTCCAATCCACCCCACTCCACTACAGTCTACCCCACTCTTCCCTACCCTATCTCACTCCAGTCTTTCCCACTGTACCCCACCCCACACCACTGCACTCTACACCACTCTACCCAACTCTACACCAATCTGTCCACTCCACACCAATGTGTGTGTGAACACACACAAAACACATCAGTTCCCTCAACAAAGGAGCGAACTTCCAACTCAGCATCCTTAGGAATCTCAAAACTTATCTCCCTTCTCATGACCTAAATGTTGCAGTGCAAGCATTGGCAAAGCTGGACTATGGCAGGGCTACGCCGCGTGGCCTGCCCAGAGTGATAACGACTCCCCTTAGGGCAGAGGTCTTCAAACTTTTGGGTGCAGAGACCCCCCTGTCAACATTTTCAGTCGTAAGGACCCCCTCCTGACAAACATTTCTAAACCTGTAGGCAGGGCTTCTGGAATTACGAGGCAGGTGAGGACCAAATTACATGACAGGCTTGACTAAATTGTGTGGGAAGAAAATTTAAATAATATGTGATGCTGCGTTATTTTGGGATAGAATTGCTTCATTATTTTGACATTTTTTGCACACAGTAACACTGAGGAAAGATTTCACCCCATCAGTACCAGTTTATAACCAAAATACAGCAATTAACATCAGAAAGATGTCTAGTCAACCTTTGTGATGGGCCTTCCACTCCGCAGGAATACATGCTGCCACATGAGAATCTCACCTGGCCCTGGCCGGGAGCAGCAGGGTTCCCTTAAAACCCTGGCGGTCTTGTGCAGAGTTAAGCAATTTACCCATGCCGCTTACCTCTCACCCCTCCCTTCCATCCCTCTCTCCTCTCCTCTCCCAATCCCGGATCCCTCTCTAACTTTGCAGGCCATTTTCTTTCACCCCTTTTTACAACTTTGAACTCTCCCCATTCAAGTTCTCACTTCACCCTTAATCACTTCTTGCCATTCTGTCTTTTCACTGCCCTCATCTCTAACAGTTTCTCGCATTTATCTCATGGCCTCTCTGGCCCCGTCACCTCCCGTGCCCATCTGTACTTCTCATTCACCTCAAGTCTCTCCATTCAAATTGTTGTCTATTTATATCTTACACCTCCCCAGTCCCCCCATTCATCTTTCACATCTCTCCTTTGTTCTTCCACACCTTCTCAAACCAATGTCCCTCTCCCCTGTTACCTCAGCACCAGTGCTTAATTTGAGCAGGTGGTTTCCGGTGCTCCGCACTGGCACCTAATTGTGCATACTGGCACTATGACCGTTTGCCACATGGTGGCTCTGTCTGTGTAATTTAGAGATGTTTATTAATTCAATATACATTAAAAACGATAAACTCCTGACATCCATGCCATTCTTATAGCTTTGGGGGCTTGAAACAGTCACACTTGTACAGTGTTCTGGTTGGTAGTTGCATAGGTATTGTCATTGGCTGCACATGCAAAGCAATGGGTGGGTGGTTATAGTTAAGTACTGGTGAGGTCCCTGGCACATGTGTTATTGCAAATTAATCACTGCTCAGCACCCACCCCAGTACTCCCTCTCTTCCCCTATTGCTGCTGTCCCTCACCCCTGTCGCATCAAATTACTTTTTAGGTCACAGATAATCTCTCAGCTATCATCTCTCACAGTTTGACAGTAGCCCTCCTCTGTGCCCTCAACTTTCCCTCACACTCACTTCTTGCGTGTCCGCACTTCCCATCGGCACTTCACATTTCTCCTCATCCCTGACCTCTTCAATCAAATTCTCTCACTACCTTGCTGTCCTTTCTCATCCTCTCATCTCTCCTCACCGAGCACACGGGTTGGACCCGTATGCTCCTTTTGGCCTGTGCCACTCTGCTTATTGTTCCCTAATTCAGGAAGGCACGAATTGTCTGTCTTGCTGTTTTGGTGCAGGCCACACAGTTATGGAACGTGCACCCTCCTTTACTTTGCTCCACCAAGAATCTATTATCCTTTAGGAAGATCTAAATACCTGGCTCTATGCTCTGTAGGTCACCCCATTTGACTAGTTCTCCTTCCCCTTCTGTTTGTTTCTCATTTGCGTTCAGGCAGCAGATGGCTATTAGCCCCAGGACACCTTTTGGTAACAGTAGCGCACTACAAATGTAAATAATAGTAATAGGCAGAAGCATGGGAGCCATTAGACCCAACCTTCGTGGGGGGGGGGCCATAGCACTGGTCACACACGGCGCAACAGTCTTTTTTGGTGCCCCATCCCCAGTTTCCTCCTTCTCCATAAATTCCCTCACTACCACTCACCAACAAAGCACCTCATCTCTCTGTAGCACCTTTCTGACAAACATTTTTTTTTTATAGTGCTACTCATAGTTTACTCACACTCAGTTCTGTGATCTGCATAGTACATGTTCTTTGTAGCAGGCACATTAACCCTCTGCACTTTGTGGATGAGAAGAGTGCCCAAGTGAGTGCACGGTGAGCGATGCAACAGTGTGAGAGTAGGGAAAGAGGAGTGACTGCAGAGTGAGTGAGGTGACCATATGAATTTGGGTGCGGATGTAAGTGCAAAGTGGGACAAATTAATGCATGGTTAATTATGGTCTTGTTTGAGCGAGTTGCAAATTGAGCAGTGAGGGGGCAGGTGAATGAGGTGTCACATGAGTGCAGATGAGAAGTGTGACTGCAGGCTGAGGTACAGGGTGAACATCGCAAGTGCATTGTGATTGCAGAGTGATCACTGTGAGTGCAGGGTGAGAGGGTGAATGATGTGAGTGCATGGTGATCAGTGTGAAAGTGAAGTGCAAGAATGAGAAGTTAGTTCTCTGAATGCAGGGTGCATTCCCAGACACTTGAAGTAACTCAGCATATTATTGACGGCAGCATAGGGTTTAAAGATATAAGTTAAACTATTGCCATTATGACATTAATCAGGGATTGAGGGTGGAGGAAATAAATAATATGCTGATCCTGCAACACACTTCCAGTCCTATGGTTAGGATTGCCTGCTCATTATTTTGATGTCCCAGACGGTACAAAAATAAGCAGTCACCTAAAGCTGTATATTTCAGCACTCATCTGTGCGTACTTGGAAGAGCAAATATAAATAGAAAGCACTTTTAATTGTGTTCTAGGGCTGCTTGAATGATCCATGACTGATAATTAAAGGGAACAAAGACAGATAAGTCACATTACGATTGAATGCATGTGATTTTATTTACAGTCCCATTTAGTGTCAAGAGGAGACCTTTGCAGGCTCTTTAAACATCAAATGGCTAGTATTTTCCTTCTTGCAACCCTACTTTATATTTCTTTTCATGAAATGCATTCTAACACACTACTGCAGTAAATTTAAAATACAAATGTAAGTAAAAGGCAGAGTTGGAACTAGAAAAAAAAACTAAGCCTCAGTAACCTGTTTACAAAAGGTATGTAAACATGCAAATGGTCGAGGGAGCGCTAGGTGGCGCTAGCCAAGATGGCCGCAACGGAGTGAGGCTCCTGGCTGCCGGACCCCTCAACGCTGACCCACATCCGTAGATGCTGTCCTAGGTCGGATCTGATGACCGACAAGTGTGGGGAAACCGATGCCCTACCCTCGGAGCGAGTTTGGCCGACTCCGGCACCTCCGCGGCTGAGTTAGACGGCCCGTGGGCCGCGCCGGCGCCTGGGCTGCGTCCATCCGGTTCTGTGTGCGGCGCTGTCTGCTACGAGAGGCCCTGGCGCGACACGAGGGGCGAAGGCCGTACGCTTGCCATCGGCTGCCGCGGAACCAGAGGGCGACTGACCTGCCCATGCTGACAATCACTGGTGCTCGCCTGGCGGCGGAGAGGCTCTACTCGGCGGGAAGGTCGACCCGCTTTAGCCTCGGCGGCACGGGGCTGCCTGGTGGCCTGTGCCACTGCTTGTCCCCACTCTCTCCGGACGCTTGGCCCGGTGTTGCCTCTTGGGGGATGGGTCGCCCTGGCCGCCCTGCCGTAACCTCCTGGTGAGTCCCTGGCTGGCGGAGTCCGGAGGTGACGCAGGAGAGAGGAGCTATCGATGGCTGCCGCCAGCCCGGAGGAGCTGTGATCCGGGCCCTCGTTGGATGTGACTTCGAGGTGAGCTGGGAAGGGCGAAGGTGGAGGGGCGCTTCTCGGGGGTGGCGAAGCCCTCGTCGGCGGGCAGACCGGCCCACGCGGAGAGACCCAGGCTGGTGAGACGGAGCTGTCACGTCGCTGCTGCCTGCGTGGGAAGACCCCTTCTGGCCCCCCCTGCTGCTCTCTCCTGGCGGACTCCTGGTGGGGTGACCGGGGGGGGTGCGACTCCCCGGGGTCCCGCGGGCAGTTGCAGCGCTTGGGACACTCATGTACTTTTGGCGCTGACCTGTGCGGGCTGCTGTGGTGGCCCCCGAGGCCCTGAGTCACTAACCTGGGAACATTGCCGGCGGGGAGGGGTCCCCCCACCGCGCCCTCTCCGGTGCCGCATCTTGCCCCCGGACCTGGGGGGGGGGGCTGGGCTGTCGGCCCTGGAACCTCCTGCTGTCTTGATCGAGCGACGCCTCGGTGGCCCCCCGCGGCTAATCGTTGGATACCGGTGCGGGTGGACGTTCTGGCTTGAGGCCCACGCTGTGGTGACGGCGGCCTGGTCCGGCCCCAGCGAAGCGGCCGGGAGGTGCCCTTGCCCTTCCTCCTTCTCCTCGATCTCCTCCCTCGCTGGCCTGGTGCGGGGGGCTGCCACGTTTGTTGAGCGGGAGCCGCCTGCTGACCCTCCAGGCCCACTCGCGGACCAGGCCTCTACTCCCTCGGTCCGCCATGGGCAAGGAGAGGGGCCCCAAGCTGCCGGGCACGTCCCACCAGACGAGGATTGATCAATTTACCAGCTCGGACCCTCCGGGCGGGGGGGGGCTCCGGCCCCGAACAAGGACTTGGCCGTCATCCTTCAGGCCATTGATGCCTCCCGCACCTCCCTGGAGGGGATGGTTGGCGAGGTGAAGGTTGATGTTGCGCTCTTGCGGCAGGACCTCCGCAATGCCACAGCCCGCATTACGGAGGCGGAATCCCGGATCTCCACGGCGGAGGATGACATTCACTTATTGCAGGACCAGGTCAGAGAACTCACAACCCACTCTAAAGAACTGCACAGGCGGGCAGAGGATGCCGAAAATCGTGCCTGTCGCAACAACCTTCGCCTGGTGGGCTTTCCAGAGGGAGTGGAATCTGGCCGCGCCGACGACTTCCTCGAGCAATGGTTCAAGTCCTGGATGCCGGAGACCGGGCTGTCGACCTGGTTTGTGGTGGAGAGGGCGCACCGGTCGCTGGCGGCCAAACCTCCTGTGGGGGCTCCCCCGCGCCCGTTTATCCTGCGGATCCTCAACTTCAGAGACAGAGACGCTATCCTGCTGGAAGCGCGAGTGCGTGGCCCCTTGACTTTCAACAACCACACCATTATGGTCTTTCCAGACTATACCCGGGAGGTCCAGGAGCAGCGCCGCTCCTACACAGAGGTGAAGCAAAAGCTGCGCTCCCTTGGTCTTCAGTACCAGCTCCAATTCCCGGCCCGCCTTCGTGTTGTCTTCCAGGATAAGACACTGTTCTTTGATACCCCTCGGGCAGCCTGGTCCTGGCTCACGGAGGAAAGGCCTCTGCGCCAAACTGCGGAGGTGTTGTCCACTGCGGGGCCCCGAGGCAGAGAGGTACCTGGAGCCCGGCGACCACGGCGCAGGAAACGCACGCAATCCCGGCTGCGCCACGGAGGGGCGATGGTCCGGACCCGGTCTGCCAACGCTTCTGAGAGACGTGTGAGGGACTCCTCGGCCTCCTCTGGCACATCGTCTCATGCGGCTGGGGGACCCCGGCGCTGCCTGTCACCCAGGCCGGAGGGATCTCCTGCCCCTCTCACCATACAGTCTGACTTGTCTGACCTCTCCCGTAGTCCCGCCATGTAACTTGTTGTCTGATCCAAGTATCCACAGGGGGAGGTGGCGGCCTTATTCGAGGGCGGGGAGGAGGGGACTCTGCACTCTTAAGCTTTCTTGCAACTACCTAGGACAAATCACTGAAATCCGTACTTCCGGAGGGGTCCACTACGCTCTTTACACCCGAGCATCTAGGCTTGGGGTCTTGTAACTGTTGGGTTGTTCGGGCGACAGATGCTTCTGTTTTTGAAGTGTAGGGTGGGGGGTGGGGGTCTGGGGTTGGGGGCCTGTTGGCCGTTTCTTCTTGGGGGATTGTTTTGTTTGGGTTGGACTTGGTTTTATTTGGGCGTCTGTTACTGCACCACACTCAATACACTGCCGTGCCCCTCCACGCACTCACTCGTGCGGGCCACGCTGCCGCTCGCCCTCATGCGCGGTCCAATGACCCTCCCTAGTACAGGACCCGTGGTCCTGGCTTCTTATGGCCACTCCCTTCCTAGCGTGCTCTGCTCCTACCGCTCCCATGGATGATCTCCCCTCCAAAGCTCATATGCGCATTCTGTCATGGAACGTGAATGGCTTATTGGATAGACTCAAGCACACTGCAGTCCTTAAATATGCTCAACGCACTGAGGTCGACGTGCTCCTTCTCCAGGAGACCCACCTGCTGGGTGAGAGGTGTCCCTTCTTGGCCAGATACGGGTACGACCGGGTGTGGCACTCGGGATTCTCTCGCGGATCTCGGGGGGTCGCCGTCCTGCTGCGCCGTTCCGTTCCCTTTGTCTTTACCCGGGTGGTCAGGCGTCCCGGGCTGTGCTGGAGAAAAAACAGCGGAGCCCACACCAGCTCGAGCTGAGACACACTACGGGGGAGGAGGGGGGCTGAATCCCTTGTTGTCCGATGGGTCTGGGCAGAAGTGTGACCAGGAATGCGCGACCCCCTTTCCATCACTTCACGGCCCCCCTGGGGTTCGCGCCCCACACTTTGAAGACCCCTGCCTTAGGGTGACCCTCACTGCTGCGGCCAGGGTTGTTATGGGCACAAATTCAACCACATCTGTCCGGACCTGCTAGCTCTGAAATGGCTCCCCTATGGAGCTCGGATACAGCTGAAAATTGCATGCCTGACCCACAAAGCCATCTACCTCAAGACCCCGATGTACCTCACTCAGAAACTGGAGCTCTCATGTGGTTCAAGAGCCTCTAGAAGTGCCAGCACCCTATTACTCAAACCACAAACATTCAAGAAAAAAAAGACCTATAATCGATCATTTTCAGGTATGGCGCTGTAGGAGAGTAGGATCTGCACTTATGTTGCCCCCAATATTTTTCTGATGTTAACACTGGTTTCTGGCTATAGTCAGGCTGGGTCCCTGCTAATCAGGACCCCAGTCTCTCTGTTCTCTCTAAACAACTTGGAGTGCATATTAGCTGCACTAGTGATTGGATACTGTGGTACCTTATGAGCCCCTAGTATATGGTACCTTAGGTACCAAGGGCATAGGTCCTTCACAGGCCTACCAGGGGCTGAAGCATGTATTATGCCACCCCTGGGAAGCAGACTAAATCTGACACCACAGGCCTGCTACTGCAGCCTGGGTGAAGTAGTGTTAGCAGTCCTCACTGAGGTATAGGTTCTCTATGTCTCACCTTACACACACATATAAACCTATCAGTCACCCCTAAGGCAGGCCCTGTCAATCCTGAGGGCAGGGTGCTTGGTTTACAATGTGAGTGGGTGCCTCTGCATGAGCAGGGCCCCTCTGCAGCTGGCAGAGTCTATTCTCTGTGGCTGTTTGTGGATGCGGTTAAACCATATACTCTTAAGTGCATTATAACCTAGCGGTAAATGCTAACTTTCGGATGGCTGCATCAAAACATGTCGTGTTTGGTGTCAAACACCTTGGAATCATACCCCCACACCAGTAACTGGTGTGGGAGTATGATCCCACCCTTCTAGAGGGATAGACATGTACCTACTGTGGAAACACGGTAGAAATCTGAAAGAGCCTGGCATCACAAAATGGATGCCACCAGCACAGACACTGGGCTGCCCTCCTGCCGCTGACTGAAACTCGCAGTGGAGGAGGCCCAACAATAGGCATCCTGTTACAGGGAGGTGTCACCACCTTCCAGACAGGATTTAGTGTATTGGGGCTGGGTGGGTGCACTCCTAGAGTGCTTTGAAGTCCTGCACTGGGGGAGGAGTAGGCTCCTCTGTGCATATGCCAGCTCAAACCGGTTCAGGGGCTACCTGCCCTTGCTCTGGCACAAAACTTGACAAAGGGAAGTGGGTGTAACCACCCACTCCCCTGACCCTCCCAGAGGAGTTGTCATAGAGCTAGTCCCTCCCTTTCCTTTAGTATAAGATAGGGAAACCTTGCCATTGCAAACTAGATATCCCTGGACGACGCTCTACAAGAAGAATCCTGGACCTTCGATGTTCCACTACCTTTGGAAGACTGAAGAATCTCCCTTGGAGTCAAGGAGTGACTCCCCTGCTTGGCAGGCACCAAAACCTTGAATGAACGGTCGCAAACTTTCCCACTCCCGCCAGAGTCCGAAGTCCCTGCAGCCCCAGAAGTAGATTTCCTGACTTCTCAATGGCCATTGTGAGTCTCCAGCAAAGCTGAGGCGAGTGGACCCCACGAGTGACGAGGAACAGCAATACCTGGGTACCGTGCACTATTGTCGATTGCAACCCCTTCACGACATTCTACGAACTTGTGCATTGGACCACGTGTGGTCCAAGCCTCCAGCAGGATTTCCACCGAAGATCAGTGGCCTACCTCATCCCGAGTGACCGTGGGCTCCTGTAAAGTGAATCCTCACATGGCGTCTTCGTGATCCCTTGCCCATTGGCTTGTGGGTCCCCTGAAGACTTTCTCATCAAACCAAAGGGCTCCCCTGGTTGCTCCAGGCCTGCCCTGATTTACCTTCGCTGGGTGAGTCCCTCAAACCTTGCTGGTCTGCACTGCTGACTTTCTTCACATTCCATGAGACTTGCTGTTGCCAAGGCTTGTTGGCTCCAATCTGGTTGCCGACCCCTCAATAAGCTGCAGACTTCGTGGGAGACTCTAAATCCAGCTCCTGGTCATCGTCGACGCCTCCTGGATCTCGTGACTGAAGAGTCAAGACACCCGTGAATCACCTGAAATCACCAGACTACCGTGGGCATCCATCTCCCTGGCCCCGGGTCACTGGCAAGTGGCTGTGAACACTGTCCCTTCTGCTTTCAGGTCTTCCTTCTTCAGAATCCAGCCTTGGATTCCACCGGACACTTCTCCAGTCTTCACAAGCAGCAAATCTTCTTCGGCTTCCATTGAAAACGGCGCCGCGACCCGACACCAAAAGACACCTATGCACCAGGCTTCCCTGGGTGAGGCAACTCGTGCACTCCGGTGCTCCTGTGTGTGTTGCCCCTCGAAGTACTTACCTTGTGAGTGGCTTGCTCGTAGACTCTCCTGAAGTACCCTAAAACTTTAAAAATCCAACCGCGACTTGCTCCATTGAAATCAATAGGGAACCCGCGGCTGTGTTCTCACACTGCACGCGTCTCTCGTGGGTCCTTTACTTACCTGCCTTGGGCGGATTAGTGAGGCTACAGCGATTCTAAAGGCCCTAGGCCTTGTCCCCTTGCAAGTCGACATTCATATACCTCTTTTTTAGTATATGGTCTGGTACGCCCCTAGGGCCCCAGCCATATAAGTGCTTAATTTGTTGTCAAACGTTGATTTGTGCATATGTTCCTGACTCCTAATCTTTTAAAGAGATTAGTAGAGTGTGTCTAGAAATAAAAACATATATATTTTATATATATACCTGTGTGGTGTCCTTTCATTTGGTAATTCAAGAGATTATAAGGTAAAACAAGCTGCTTTACATTCCTCTGAGACTTAGCCTGAAGACTGCTGATCAAAACTCGCAGAGGAGGAAGCCCATCAAAAGGTATCCTGTCAGAGGGAGGTGTTACCACCTCCCAGACAGGAGTTTGTGTATTGGGTCTGAGTGGGGGCACTGTTCGTGCCAGAGAGACTGCACGTAGGCCACACTTGGTGTTCTCGTGCGTAGTCCAGTTCAAACCAGTTCTGGGAGCACCCTGCTCCCGCTCTGGCGTGAAACTGGACAAAGGACATGGGTGCAGCCGCCCCTCTGTCCTGACCCTCCCAGAGGAGGGTCCCTAGAATCTGTCCCTCCCTCTCCCGTGTGTATAAAATGGGATACCTGGCTACAGGACTTTGGATATTACCTGGACAAGATTCTGAAACTGAAGATTCTGAGGAAACCAGTAAGCTGATCGTCTGGACATCGCTGGACCTTGCTGGACCTCCCGTGGGCTCGACTTCGTCTTCCCTCACTGTCCTCGACTGCTCCAAGTCCGAAATCCACTCAGGCTCCGTTTAGGACCCCGTGGGACTTCAAAGACCTCCTCAGCATCTCCCTTGGAGTAAAGGAGTTATTCCCCTGCAGAAACAGGCATTGCAACGCAATTCTCCAGTCGCTGACCCTGAGCTCCTGTGGACTCCGACGATGTCAGCAGCACCAGAGGAGGGTCACCGAACGTCTCAAGGTTGTGCCTGCCATCTCACAAAGTTTCAGGGCACCAACTGTCGAGGGTACCGCGTAACCCGCACCTCGGTGCACTGCGTGTAATTGCAGCAGCCAAGGCTTGTTTACAGGCAACAAACTTGTGCTTCGGGCTAAGTGTAGTACTGACGCCAGTGCATCTTTTCCTTGAAGGAGTCCCGCATCCTTGCCCTCTGTGCCCTGCCAGCTGGTCTCCTGTGAATCTGCCTGTGGTCCCATCACGACTCCTGTGCTTCCAGCCTGTGGGTCCACCTGAGGGTCAGTCTTGATTTCCGTGGGCTCCCCTGGTTGCTCCAGGCTTGCCGTGACTCTCCTTGCTTTGGTGAGTCTCCTTGGCCGAACCGACACCGATCTGCATCTTCCTGTTTGGCGCTGTCAAGGCTTGGTTGGTGCTCCAGCCGGACACCGACCCCTCACCACTCGACATCCGACGTGGGACAGCTCGCCTTCGGCTCCTGGGCATCCAAGATGTCTCTGGGTCCTCACAGCTGAAGAGACAAGATCACCGTCAACCATTCTGAAGCACCCGACATCTGTGGGCATTCGCCTTCTGAGCCCCTGGTCACTCCTGAAGTGACCTAGACTCTGTCCCCTCAGCTTTCAGGTACCACACATCACAAATCCAGGCTTGGGTTCTTCCGGACACTCTACAGCAGCAGTTCTTCTTCACGGCGCTTCATAGAAAACGATGGTGGTTTCCGACACCATTTGACACCTATGCACCCGGCTCCTCTGGGTTAGGTAAAGTGGGTGCTTCTGTATCCACGGGTGGGTTGGCTCTAGAACCTTCCAAGGGAATTCCTCAAAGTCCTGCTAGAAGTGTCCTTTTTCTTTAAAATTGCAACCGCGACTTTCCCTATTGAATTGCACGTAGTCCGCGGCTGTGTAGTCACACTGCACCCGTTCTCCGTGGGGTCCCTAACTACTTACCTTGGGTGGTTCTTTGGGGTCCTAGCAATTCTACACCTCTCAGACTAGGTCTGAGTCAGAGTCGTGGTTCTTATACCACTTTCTTAGTATATGGTTTGGTCTCCCCCTGGAGCCCACTGTGTATTGTGCTAGTTACGTATGAATCTTTGCAACTGTATTATTTGAATTGTGTTCAACTGTGTTCTATCCTCGTGTCGAGGGTACTAGAGAGTGTTATTAATAAATACATATTTTTATAACGACTGTGTGGTTCCCTTTTCAGTCCACCAACACTATAAGATTGTCTCTGGTAAAACAAGATGCTTTACATTCCTTCAAGACTTAGCCTGAAGGCTGCTCGCCACAGCTACCACTAGGATAGCTTTCAGTAAAGGTTGTCTTTAACCTATCATCAATAAGGGTTGTTTGGACTGGTGCAAGGTGCCCACTTTAATTAGTGGACAGCATATACGAGGATAACTTCTCACAATGCCCCACTCTCCCCACCTTCACTACACCATACCTTGGTAACCTCAGACCTTACATTGGTCATCTACACTACTGCTCTTCGTTTACAAGGGAGATTAAATTCCTCTATTTATTGTTATTATGGACTCTTGTCTACTCCTCATGTAACCTTTGTTTTCGCTACTGGTCTAATTCTGTCTAGCGATTTACATATATATACCTTACTTATCTCCAAGGAGTATCATCAACATACCCTCATGTCTACTGTGCACGCCCTTTACGTATTGTCACTGTGTCTTTATCTACACCTAATACAGCTCACGTCATGGATTCTATGCCAATTCTATCAAGCCCTCTAATGCCTTCAGCTCAAGTCAGGATGTGACCTTACAGCTAGAGCGGTCGGCCTCGAAGTTGGGGAACCGGGTTCGAGTCTCGGCAACAACGCTCAACATCCTGTGATTCTGGGCAAATTACTTAATCTCCCGGTGCCTAAAAAAAATGAATGAGTCCATCCGTAATGAAACTGGTGCTCATGTAAAGCGCTCTGACACCTAATATCTTTGGGTCGAGATCGAGCTATATTAAAAAAAAGTCTACAAAATAATTTTTACAAAGTTGACGCAAACACTCCACAGAACCACGCCGTTGATGCGTCCCACTCCCGGGAAAGTCAAAGTCCGCCATGAGCCTTGCATCTCAACCCCACTGCACCAAGCGCTCTGCAGGCTGCCCGGGGTCCACGGGAAGGAGACCCACTAAAAGAGCGGCCTATTTAGTGCCGCAAGAGGCACAGGAGGCAGCCTCCCAGTGTTTGGGATCCTCTGTAGTGAAGGTAGCTGCATACATTGCTATGTTAGCATAAGCGCGTTAGCTTTTAGAAAGCCATCTTGCCACTTTTGCTGCTTTTGCACGCGACACTGCAGATACATGTTATTATTTGAGAACTGCTTGCTCGCCTTTGCTTCCCATGAGAACTGTCTGTTGTTCACCTCCCTAGACGTGCGCTGTGACCTTGGTCTGAACATTGTGTGCAAAACACTTTGAGGAGCCAGACAAAGTATGTTTTTGAATCCAGGTTGATCGGCCCACTCTCTAGTCATAATATGCACAGAGCTGCAAATACCTGAATGTCGAGAGCCTTTAATATTACAGTTTGCATGCGTTTGAAACACATTCTGAAGAAGAACATTTCCAGGCGCAGAGCAAAGCTGATCCTGTGATGTGATCCACATAAAGCTGATCGTTACGGTATGGGGTTCCCCATTCAAGCCTAGAGACCTTCTACTAGTCTAATAATACTAGTTTACTAACGAAAGGAAGGTGGCTGTATTCCACTGTCATTTATACTATGATTTCTCCTTTCATATTCTATGGTATTGTAACAATGCTGATGGTTTTAATTATAATCATTTGTCTGCTTATGTTAGCCAAAGTACTGCATCTTAGGACACGTAGTTTATAAAATAAACCTTGTAAACTTTACCGTGTCTCTGATTACTTTATTGTGGATTGATATATGTATAATAGCGAACAGGTATTTCTGATTCCCACCATTTCTGAGAATACTCTAAGTCGCTTGTTCTGGGTTGTCTACACATTGGGACCTCCGAGATAATACGGATAACGAATGGGACACTGATGCTGGTCGGATAGGGGTTCTGGGTACTGAGGTGAGTTTTTGGTACACCACAATTCACTGAGGTCCTGGTTTCCTGCGCATATTTCTGTGCATGAGCAGAATCCCTGCAACACCTCAGGGGTCCAGGTGTGGCACGTCACTTCCGGGGAGAGGGGGGGTAGGGGATGAGGTACATATACCTCTCCGCGCCCTCTGGGCGCCCTCTTTGCCCACTACCCTGACACCGTTTGGACGTGCCCCTTGGGAGCTGCCAGCAATTTTTGCACGGTGAGTGCATTTGTTCGGGTCCCCCCTCGCCCGGTTTCCCCAGCAGGATTGCACACAGGGCAGGGCGGCCCGGGCATACCTGCGAGCCGCCTTAAGGGGTGGCGGGTCTGGTCAGTTCCCTCGGGTTGTACACAGGAACTCCCCCGGGCCCTTCTCCCCCCATCTGCCCCCAGCTGATTCAGGGGGTCGGAATATGGCGGTGCCTGCTGTTGATCAGCGATCCTGCGCTCCCACTTAGGGGTAGTGCGTCAATTACCTCTCCCCACCCGGTGTGGGGGGGCAGTCGGGGCCTACTGGGCCCTGTCCGTGTGGTCTGGCCTACACAGCAGGCTACAGGGATGAGATAAGTCCGGTTGCGATTGTGAGAAGAAGGGGGTCACGCAACTCTGCCGGGCTTCCGCCTTGCTACCACCCCAGGATTGTTGCGGCATGTGGGGAGTTGCTTCTCTCCAGGGTCGCTGGTGGCGTCGGACGAGGCCGAGGTGCACACCCTTCGCTGAATGCTGCCAAGGCGGGGAGCAGACACCGAACGGGTTTAGGGCCTGTCCTGTGTGGGGTATGTAGGTTCGGGGGGTGATTCGGGTCTGGAGGCGTGGGAACAGGCCCTGGGTTGCGGTCTCCCAGGCGCGTTGCGGCCTCCTCGCCTTAAGTGCCTGACTCCCCAGGCTGGTTCACGCACCCGCTGCTGTGGACATCCAAGTACTGTACTGGGCCCTAAGTACTCACGTTGCCCCTTCTGCGGGGGACTGATCGAAGCCTCGCCCCTCAACCTCGGAAGTTTTCGAGGGCTCCTGCTGTGGCCCTCCCCTCCTCCCACGCATGCGGGCACGAAGCGGCATATTGTCGGCCCCGGGACGGAGGCAGGGGCCTTAAATGTTAAGGGAGCGAGTGCATCAGGGCGCTTGCCCACCTTCCCAGGCTGGGACGGGGGTCCGGAGCTGGCGGGTCAGGTTCAGACACAGGCCACAAGTGCCGGTTGGGAAGACGGCCGCGAGGTTAGACAAGCATGCACAGAACTTATTTGTTGGGATTGGGCATGGCGTCGAGAGTAGCAATCCAGGGCAGTCGATGACTTGCATTATATGCTACGTAACGGGCCCCTTAGGAAGCAGGCGGTGTTGCAGTGATTCACATACTCTGACTTGCTTCTGAAGTTCATATTCCTTGGAGAGCATGTGCCCTAGTGGGCAGAGCTGCTGACTCAAGAGCTGGGCATCCCAGTTCGAGTCCCTGCAGCGCCACGCACAATCACGTACTGCTACTGTCCGATACCCAATCCCGGGGGCTGCCTGAGTGCTGGTAATCTGGGGGCAGACTGCGCTCCCCGGCCTGCGAAGGCTCCAGTTTAAGCCAAGGCCATTTGTGTGGAACGGTGGGCTGCGGCGGTGCTGGGAATGTTGGGAGCTATGGGAGGCAGGATGGGCCTGGGCGCAGCACCACAGTGATGTTATTAGACTTCGAGGGCATTGACTCGCCCAACCCCTGCCGTCCAGTGTGCATTACTGGCCATCTTTGCAAAGGCACACGGCGGGGACATTGCCTACGGTACCTCCGCCCTGGACAGTCAAGTTTCTTTTGTGGCAGGATGCTGGTGCTGCAGCTCAGCATACTGCGCGCCCCTCTAGGAAGTGCATCCAGCTAGGCCTGGAGCCTTGAGCGTGGCGCTTCTGGGGGCTGCGTGGGTGCAACATTAGTAAGGAGGCAAGGGGATGGCCATCATCAGTTCTGGTTCAATTAACAGGCGCGGGGGTCTGTGCTAATGCTTGCTGGTTTTCCTTTCCACACTTATTGGTGACTGGATAGACGACGACGCCCAGACACCAAGCCTGCGCTAGGCCAAAGATCAGGTACATGGTTAAGGGGCAGGGAAGACATGGCTCGGCAGTTCAGGCTGGACTGTTCCCATGAGGCACAGGGTCAACACTGATTTGCATATGGCCATGTCTGAACTGAGGTGGCGTGGTGAGCAAAATAACGATGGATTAAACCCAGATCTGTGACTGGGGGTGAATGTTTTGCCAATGTGCAACATTCCGTCCATCATCTTGTGTGTTTTACATGGTTAAGGGGCACACAGTGCACTCCGGACAGGGAAGCCGGGTCCCAGGAGACAGGAATGCCTGGAATGAGTTCAACGTGTTTTTCAATACAGGACACACAGGAGCAAGATTTGCGCACTACACAAGGAGGGCATTACAGGGAACTGGAGCAGGTATGGACAGGGCGCACATTAGGGGGAGGCGTGCAGGCATACCAAAAGATTATGTGGGTTTTTAAATGGTACACAGGGTGCAGGCCACCTGGGGGAGGGGACTCGGGTCCGCCCAGGGGCAAACTAGTGGAATCGCGATAGTGAGGGGAAAGCTGTCGCATTCGGGACCGTGTTAGATGACCTAACAATGGGTCGGGCGCAGGTTTAGGCGTGTGGATTACGGATATTGAATTCATGCACATTGACATGCTAACGGGCACCGGCACTTAGGACAGCTGCTCATTTAAAATGAGCAGAAAATGTGTTGTTTATAATCCAACACAACTAATACCTGCCAGCCTAACAATTCTTAAAGCTTGGGGGGCTCGACCTGTCTTAATTGTCACACAGGCATACAGACCTGGTGTCGGTTGACTTAGGGGACAACGCAGTAGAAGTAGGGTTTGTATTTAGGGCATTGAGTGGATCTCCGCGGCTCTGCCATCAAGACCCTTGGGCCACTGGGAGTGATTCTTGCTGCCCCCTCTCGGTATTGGACACTGCTGCTACGTCTGGCAGATGAAAACGGGTCGGCTAGGGCGGGGCCCGGCGAGTATGGGGTCATCTTTCTCACCTTTGGGTAGACATGGTGGTTAGGACATGTCTATTATGGGTAAGACCTTTATTCATCGAGTGGGGTGCAATACTGTTGATCAGTGCTATGCTATCCGTCGGGGACAGGGTGTTTGAACACTCCCATGTTATGTTTGGCATAGCAGATGCCAACCCTGTGGGCAAGCTTACCTCACCATGTGGCAAGGAGAGGAAAGACTTGGTAAGATAGGAGCTGGTCTTGGTGCAAGGTTTAGGGGGCTGTACCTTGTTTAAGCTAGGAATAAGCTGGCAGGTGAGTTCGCTCCAAAGGCATTTGGAGAGTGCATTGATCTTCGGTGTCACTATTAAGTTTCTTGCGTGGGATCTGCCTGCGATTTCTGGGAGTTGATCCGTGCTACAGGGGGGCAGGGCACTGACAGGCTTGGCGCGCCACAAATGATTATTCCCCAGGGGTACTGGACTACGCCACAACATGGTTTCGATACAGAGGTATCAACAACTGGGGGAGGGGCAAACCTAGAGGCCAGGTAACGGGAAGGTCCCTCAGCACACCAGGGGTCCCATGGGACGCTTCACTCTTGTTATGAGACTGATTGCCCATAGCTGGTCCTGCCAGGGGGTCTAAGAGTGTTGGCCCTTATAGGGGGACAGGGCCTCAAGGTGTGAGGTACACTGGGGGGAGGACTCTTGCTGACAAGGTGCAGGGCAGCTACCCCTTTTCCTCTCCGGCACTCCAGCAATTCTTCTAAGGTGGGTGCTTGGTAATCCCACCAGGAAGGGTGCACCGGTCATAGTCCAGAGTTAGACTGGGATGGGATTCTGTTCAGACTGTCCGCCTGTTCTCACCGCCCACTGACTGAGCCCTGGTATACATTATGACAGGCCCGAGGCCAGGGTACAAGTGGCTTCAGTTACTATCATCCCGTCCCACATAGCCAGCCCAGCTTGGCCGGTTAGGAAGCAGACATCTAATATGATGGGGCTGTACCATGTGGGAACATATTGCAACGGTCTCCCGTCTGTATGCCACCCAGGGGAGTGGCCGGAGGATAGGCTCAATGAGTTAAGTACAGGGTGAAAATTCAAGGAACAGCGCTTTACATGTCTAGCATCTGACAGGGGAAAGTGTTTGGGTGCAGTGTGAGAGGATACTGCCCTTCAGGGGTTGTCTGCTACCACAAATGGATCTTGCATGGGGCAGGCCAGGAGGTAAGCCAGGGGGCATGATAGATCTTCAGTAGAGCGTGGTAGGTGTCGGGCAGTATTTGGTACCAACAAGTAATTGGAAAGACAACAGACCACACTCAAGGCGGCAACTAAGTTATTGATGGTCAAATAATTGGTCCCCTATAAACTTACAGGAAGTAAGGTCAAGGTCCTATCTAGGGGCGCAGGCGCAGTAGGGGCTTGCGGCGCATAGAATTAGACTCGGACAGCAGTGGGTACCACAGGACGCTTCCGCTTCCTCCTGGTTATAGACTGCCTGCCCCATTGCTGGCCCAGCCAGATGGGTAGGAGTGGTTACCCGTAGAGGACGGTAGGGACCTCGGGTGTGGGGTTCATTTGTTGGAGGACTCTGGTTGAGAAAGTGTATTAGAGCTCCTACATATCCTCTCCTGCTGCCAGCAACATCCCAATCCGGGGGCTGGGTATTCCACTCCAGGGTGGCTACACCGGGACGGCTACACAACTCCATAAAAGTCTGCAGTCATACGAGGGGGGGGGCGGCATTTGTCGCTAACTGTCCTCCCGTTCTCACCATCCTCATGTCTGCTTCCGAGTTACAATAGGAGACATTTGGCACTGGGTCACTCACGGCAGGGTGGGGACAATAGCAGGGTGACTCAACATCTTTGATCGCTTGCAGACGGTTGGACGTGCGGGAAATAGGAAAAGAAAGGGCAGGCACGTTATGCATATGACTTTCCACAGGGCTCCACTAGCCAAGAACGCTTGCCCTGTGTACTCACTTGTCTCTCTTGGGGACGAGGGATCTGTTGCAAGTGATGAAGTCCTCCAGGTGGAAGTTAGGCAACAAGTGGGGGCATGTGCGTTAGGCATTTGCTTGCCTAGGCAACAGGGTGTTTTGAAGAAGATGGGGCTTCACCTGCTAAAAGTGGCCTTGGATTTGTTTGCTGGGCCGGGGAGAGGCCTGTGTATCTGCTGAATGAAGGTGTGCAGTGCTCAATTAATGGTGTTAAGCAACCCAGCATTGTTTTATTTTGCCAGGATCAAGGGGTGGGCATATGGCCTTTTGTGCGTCTTCAGGGTGGCATGAGGGGCGGAATGCAGGCATCTGAGACAGGTGTTGTTTCCACCACTGAGTTAATTCGGTTTGGGGGCCCAGGCTGGCGCTTGAACAGCTTGCTGAAGATAGCTGCGGCACAGACCCGGGGGGGGGGTGTCTCCCCTCCTACAGTGGGACATACAGTTAAGAGGCAATGAGTTGCCTTCCCTGGGTAGGAAGGCACTGATGTAAGAAATTAAGTCCTCCCTGCGTAAGATGGCAACTATTGAGGGGCATGCGAGTTATAGGGGTCAAGGATAACCACTTGCTTAGTGAAGCAAGGAGCCCGGTCAAGGGAGGCCTGGAAGCCTCGCGCAAAAGAGTTAACCGCGCCAAGCGTAAATTCACTGAAGAGTAGACATAATTTGGCTAGGATACCCGGGCATGCGCTGGCCCTGCTTGCTGAAATAGCTACAGCAGAGTCTTGGGGGAGATTTGTCGTCCTAATGTGCTGGTCATACTCCTGGGAGGGAATAATCTGGCATCTCTGGGGAGAAGGGCACTGCTTCAAGCACTGACGGGCACCATGTGTAAGGAGCAACCAGCTGGGGACCTGTGAGATATGGTGGTCTGGGATAACGCCCCGGCGAGTGTGGCAGGGCGCACAATGAAGGGAAGCCATGGAGGTCTCTCGCAGGAAGGTTGACAGCGCCATGAGGATATTCACTGAGCAAAGGGGGTTTGGCTTCATCCATCATGGGTTACTGCACACTAAGGCCACAGGGTGTTTTGATAAAGATGGGGTACACCTGTCCAGAGTGGGTAAGGACCTGTTCTTACTTGATCTGGGGGAGGCCTTAGAGACAGCAGGGTGTAAGTAATGAAGGCTATCTTGGTGGGGGGCTCTGGGGTGAAGGTGGCCACACCCAGAGCTGTGGCGGAGTTACAGGGCGATCCAGAGGCTGTAAGGTACAGAGGGGTACCCTCTGCAGGAGCACAACAAGGGTGCAAAGGCCAAATATCCCCAGGGAGGTCCTCGTGTTGGACCCTGGAGGAGCGACGGCGCCCCGTTAGTCCTACGGGCGGTTGTGGACCTGAGCAACCGGGGGTTGCCTGGCAGGTTCCGCCCCCTTATGGGGCGTGAGCAAAGGGGTGGGCAGCTGGCCCACAGGTGGGAGGGGTCTCCACTCCCCAAAAATATGGCAAACACTGTTGGGCAGGGCCACGGTGTAATTTGCCTCATCAGGTGGCAGGCGGCGAGGGGCTGCCTGCCTTGGGATCGCCCGTAAGATAACCCACCAATGTTGGCATATTTGTAATGCTAATAAACCTGCAGCAATTTTCTCCACAAAGAAGGTGTCTTGTCTGGTTATTGCTCTAGGAGATTGCTGTATGGGGGAGGAGGAGTGTTTGCCGATATTGGCACTATGTGCCGCAGCCTGCAACCTCTGAGCGCTACAAAACCCCACCTTCTAGCACTACATTGAGCCTGTATCCACACACACACACTAAGAAAGGCGACAGAAGAAGGGGTGCAGGGGCTGGGAGGGGGCCCTTCCCACGGGGCCCGCGGATGGAGAGCCAGCCCCACAGGTGGAGTGACCAGGCATCACGGATTTACCCAGACAGTCCCGGCTTTTAACCAGCTGTCCTGGAAGATTTTTGCAGTTTTGGCTCATGTTCCGCATTTTAGAGGGGGTCGCCTGAAACCAGTGAGAAGTGAGATTGGGTGTTCTAAAGCTGTGCTAGTTAGCAGCTGTTAAAAGGAAGCAATTTAATGAACAGGTACGCTGCTGGTTTTAGAAATTACATTTTATTTATTTTCTTAGCGCTTCTTCTGGGTTCCAATGTTGATAAGAGTTGTCATTCTGCGAAGCATTGTTGATGTAAAATTGTAGTCCTTCTTCTGTTTTTGCAAAAGGTCCCGGTTTTCGCTTCTCAAGATCTGGTCACCCCACCCACAGGCCCTTCCCTGGTGGGGGAGCACCAGTCCTCGAGCTGGCACAGTCCAGGTGCTGATGCATCGCTGCCCATGGGGGGGGCATGGAATCTCATTTCATACCTCCCCCCCCGCACCTCCTGCATCCCCAGCCCTCCAACTCCCCCCTCCTTCCCTCTGTAGAAGAGGGGGGCCCGGTCCAGACACATCCCCTCCCTTGGGGGATGGGCGACGAACGAAGGGGCATAACAGACAGGGTGTTTTAGGACTGCCCCCAATCTGACCACTCCCCCTGGATGACGCCCTTCTGACGTCACTGGCAATGGCAGGGCGACCACATAAGTCCTGAATGCCAGACTCCGGCAGGCGAGTTATTTTCATTCGGAGGTGCTGTGTGAGGTGAGCGCGCCGTGTGATCTGCTGCAGGTGAGTTGTGGTGCTGTGTGAGGTGAGCGCGCCGTGTGATCTGCTGCAGGTGAGTTGTGGTGCTGTGTGAGGTGAGCGCGCCGTGTGATCTGCTGCAGGTGAGTTGTGGTGCTGTGTGAGGTGAGCGCGCCGTGTGATCTGTTGCAGGTGAGTTGTGGTGCTGTGTGAGGTGAGCGCGCCTTGTGATCTGATGCAGGTGAGTTGTGGTGCTGGGTGAGGTGAGCGCGCCGTGTGATCTGATGCAGGTGAGTTGTGGTGCTGTGTGAGGTGAGCGCGCCGTGTGATCTGCTGCAGGTGAGTTGTGGTGTTGTGTGAGTTGAGCGTGTGATCTGCGGCAGGTGAGTTGTGGTGCTGTGTGAGGTGAGCGCGCCGTGTGATCTGCTGCAGGTGAGTTGTGGTGTTGTGTGAGTTGAGCGCGCCGTGTGATCTGCGGCAGGTGAGTTGTGGTGCTGTGTGAGGTGAGCGCGCCGTGTGATCTGCTGCAGGTGAGTTGTGGTGCTGTGTGAGGTGAGCGCGCCGTGTGATCTGATGCAGGTGAGTTGTGGGGTGGCAGACACACCCCCTCGGATTACTTTCACCCTGTGCTGCACTGGTTGTGCTTCATGCAATTTTCCGCTGTTTGTTTCAAGCCGAAGTGTAATGTTTTCATTTATGGATGCGGGCACTGGGTACACAACAACTGACCCTTTGAGACTGCCCCCCTCTCACAGGCGTGCCAGGATCATTCCTCGCATCTTGCATTCAATCTGACCGTGTGACCCCTTGTGCCAGTCCGCTTTCCTTCCAGTGAGCGGCATCACGCCCTATTCACGCGCCCCCCCCCTTTCATTGGTCTGGCATGAGAGCAGAGGGGGAGCCCCCCCCTCTGCTCTCATGCCAGATCAATGAAAGGGGGGGGCGCATTGGTCTGGCATGAGAGCACCCCCCCTTTCATTGGTCTGGCATGAGAGCACCCCCCCTCTTCATTGGTCTGGCATGAGAGCACGCCCCCCCCCCTCATTGGTCTGGCATGAGGGCACAAGTGACGTATGCATCCATGGACACTGAGTGTATAAAGTATACCAGCTGTGCCCGCGAGCATGGCAGTGCCACCCCTTCTATCACTCTTGCACCCCCATCATGCAGTACTTTCATTTCAATGTGTGAGGGACTCTTTCACACTTAAAAAGTGCCCCCACTAACACAAGGAGTTTGAGGGACCCGTTCACAGGCAGGCTTTACAAGCCAGGGTCTGTGCAGATTTCGGGCCTTCGAGTCTGATTGCTGTGCTGAGGAGGGGGCGGTTTTAGTTGGTTGTTAATCACTAGGGGCACTTGTTCCAAGTCTTGCATGCTCGCACACACGTATTATTTGCTGCTCTTGTGTCTTTGGCACAATTGTGCTCCATTTGTTAATGTTGTGTCTTATTTCCATGCTCACTTGCCTCCACTCTCTTTCCACCTCTGGGGCTCGCCTTGGCACTTTGTCCATCACCTTTGTTCCTGCGTGTGGGGCATTGGTTCAATCTTTGTGCCTCTCACTTAGTGACAGGTCTCTAGAGTGACCCCCAACATGTGGCTGTATATCTGTGGCTGCCCCCTTCCTGCATTGCAATCCTTCCTGACACTGCCAGTGTCACACACTTTGTCTCTTTGTTTCATTCTTATTCTCAGGGGTCAATTCTTAACCCTTTGACTTCTGTGGCCCCCGCTGAATCACTGCTGAAAACCGGGGCCCCCACCGAAGCTATTTCTATGCTTTGAACCTCAAAACTATGCGCAAAATACGGAGAGAAATATACAAAAAACAATGCAAAATTATGAAATGTTTGACTTAATAAACACACCAAAAATATATAAAAATCACATTTGTAATGGGAAGGTTGGAACTTTTCAAAATCTGTTTTTATTTCTAAAAGGCAAAGCTGTATGCTGGACTAGCAGACCACTCTGTTTCCTTGCTCCTAATTAGGGCTCCCGGTTTTATGGTATTTATTTTTTCGTCATTTCCGTCTGTATTTATCCATATTTATTTTGGATTATGTGGAAAAAGAAGCTGAAGTTAGTATTTTTCCACATTTATTTAACCTATAAATATGCACTCATGCTTGCATGTTTGCCAGGTTTCAGTGCTGTGAACACCCGCAGAAGATAAATCAGTGCACCTATAGAAAAATATGCACATTTCAGTTTCAACCTTGTGCATATCTACTGTTGTTAAAGCCTCTTTACTAAAAGTCCTTTTTTTTTTTTTTTTAACCCCATTTCCTATCAATCCACACATTTATTGGCCAGGCAGTCATGGTAGACAGTATTTAGAATTACTCAAAAATCAACCAATTTCCGTTTTTATCCACACTTAAAAATAAATACAGACGCGAAAGTGAATGTTTTATTATTATTATTTGGAGTTTTATATCGCGCATGGTTACCCTTGAGCATCCCAGCGCTATCCATAGATCAACCACCGCCCAACACATGACACATTAGGCTGGGAACAGATGAGTTTTTAATAGTTTGCGGGAGCGCAGAGTGCTGATCTCTGCCCGCAACACGAGTGGAAGCGAGTTCCAAGCGGAAGCCGTGTTCATGAGAACCTTCTCCCTCCGGTGCGGGCTCGCCTTACTCTAGAAGACTGGAGGAGGAATTTATGATCCGAGCGGAGAGCCCTTGCAGCTTTATAGGGTTGGATCATGTTCCTCAGGATCGCTGGACCCTTCCCCTGCGGACTGTTCTGTGCCATGCAGAGTGCTTTAAAGGTTACTCTTTCCCGCACCGGGAGCCAGTGCAGCGCCTTCAGTGCCGGTTTGACGGACTGCCTTCTGGGAACATTGATCAGCAGTCTGGCCGCTGCATTTTGCACCTGCTGCAACTTCTTAAATGTGGATTCCGGCGCGCCCAAGAAGAGTGCATTGCTGTAGTCCAGCCTCGAAATGATGAGCCCCTGTATAAGCAGCTTACGGGAGGTCTCAGGGAGGAGTGACAGAATCCTGCGGGCTGACCGGAGCATACCAAAACATGCACCCGCGGTCTTTTTGGCGTGTGTTCTGAACGTCAAGTCCTGCTCCAGCCACACCCCCAGGCTCTTAATCTCCTTCTTCGGGCTGGGAGGAGCTCCCATGCAGTCGGGCCAGCTACTGGGGGACAGGGAGAAGGAAGATTGACCTAAGATCATAAGCTCGGTCTTTGAGCCATTCAGTTTAAGGGATGAATTACACATCCACCCAAACACTTCCTCCAGGCAGGAGTGAAGCACCGCTGGTTGCTTCTCTAACTGAGAGAGACCCACCACCATCTGCGTATCATCCGCATAGCTGATGATGTTAAAGCCAAACGGAGACACCACATCCTCCAGGGGGGCCATATATACATTAAATAATGTAGGGCTCAACGACGAGCCCAGGGGAACCCCACACTGGAGGGCAAAGGGGGGCGACTTCTCGTTTCCTTCCCAAACTTCAAATGACCGTCCTCCTAAAAAGGAGGCAAGCCATCCCTGTGACACCCAACCCTTCCGGCCACTGGAGTAGTACCTGATGATTCACGGTATCAAAAGCCGCACTCAGGTCCAGGAGGATCATTGCCACTGACCCTCCTGCATCCAGAATGCACCTGGCTTCCTCCACCACGGCCAGAAGGGCGGTGTCTGTGCCCTGTCCAGGACGGAATCCCGTCTGGGAATCCCGTAACCGGCCATTGGCCTCCAAGAAATTCGAGAGTTGGTAGTTGACCAGTCTTTCAGCCACCTTGCTCACGCCTGGGAGCAGGGAAATTGGCCTAAAATTAGCCAGGTCAGTGGGGTCAAGGCTCGGCTTCTTCAGGAGGGCCTTCACGACCGCTCCTTTCCATCCAGGTGGCACCACCCCTTGCGAAAGCGACAGGTTAATCAGCTCGGTCACTGGGGCCACGATGGTCGGCGCAACCTGTTTTAAATATCGCATCGGGACAGGGTCCTTGGGAGAGCCACTCTTCAGTTTCCCAAGCACATTCAACACTTCCTCCGCAGTCACAGGGCCAAAAAGGTCCAGCTCAGCTGCTCCTACCCTTTGCTGAGCAGTTGGCTCTGCCACTGCAGTTAGCTGAGGGAGTGAGCGTAGGATGGTCTCAATTTTGGAATTGAAGTAGCCAGCTCCAGGCATTTCCCTTGGGGATTGTCATGAATAACCGGTGGGTCGGGGGTTTTTAGCAACTCCTTCATCACTTTGAAGGACTCTCTCGAGGAACAAGTGGCTTTACAAATTCTTTCATCAAAGTATTTGATCTTAGCCTCCCTTATCGCGTTCTTGTACGATCTCATGGCTGAGCGATAATTGTTCCTACTTGTTATCCCCCAATCCTTCCTCCACCCCCGTTCTAGCCTTTTGCAGCTCTTTCTCAGTGCCCTCAGCTCAGGAGAGTACCATGGGGCCGAGCCCGCTCTCTTATCCCTGATGAGCATCTTTTTCTTTGGGAGAATGGCGTCTAGGGAGCTACTCAACCAGCTCTCCAGGCTGGCATCCGCATCCACCGGGTCAGACCCCCCTTGGGGGCATGTTGACTCCAAGTGGGCCGCCCATTTATCCATAGGGAGCCTCGACCAAGCTCTATCCGTCCTAAATGTCCTGGGTGTGGGGAGATCCCAAACCGCAGGAGCCCAGCTGACTAAGACCAAAAAATGGTCTGTCCACGGTAGGGCAAGGGGAGGTAGGGCGGTTAGTTGCTCCATATTTGAGATAATTGGGTCAAGCAGATGACCCTTTTCATGGGTCGCACCTAAATTAATTTGTCTCATCTGCATAGCGCCCAGGTCACACTGCAGGTCAGTAGCAGGCAAGTCCATTGAATCCTCAAAATGGAGGTTCAGGTCTCCTAACACGACAAAATTCGTAGTAGAGGAAGCTAGGTAGGTAACAGATTCCATTAGTGAATCAATGAAACCGGCCACTGCCCCAGGGGGGCGATAGACAAGGAGACCTGAAATGGCGACCATGGGGGACAGCCAGAGGGAGAATTGACAGCTTTCGCAGTCCTTGACCCCGGCCTCCTGCGCTTTACAACTGAGCGTATCCCTGTACAGAATAGCCATACCCCCTCCCCGCCCTATGGGTCTGTCGAGATGGAAAATCACAAATCCCGGCGGGAGGGCTCGGACCATATCTGGGCCGGATGTGGACGTGATCCATGTCTCCGTTAAAAATAAGACATCAAGATCATAGTCCAGGATTAATGAGTTAATTTCTGTGGAGTGACAGGGAAGTGACCTACAGTTCAACAGACCAAATTCTAACTTTTTTCTAGCCTTATGGGCCCCAGGCCCTGGGCTACACACCTTACAACTTACAAAAGGTTCACAATGAACCCACATGTATCCGATTTTGGGGGTCGCAATGACAGGAGATCAATCGTGGCATACCTGATGAAACTACCCTGCAAAGATGGAACAACGGGCATAATGGCAGGCCCTAGGCCCGTCTGGGTCCGGACGGGCATAGACGGGCTTTCCTCTGGCGCCCCGCTGCGCGCATTCGCTGCGCGCCTGCATTCTAGGAAGAGTAAATAGGAAGTGGCAGGGGATACGAGCCAAGGACTAGACCGCAAAGCACCCAATCGTGGTGTCCGCGTGTCTAGCCCTCACAAGATGGCGGGCGGAAGTATTCCGGCGAGAATAGCCCAGCTAGCCTGTAAATTTGAGGGTTAGCAGGTAAGCAATCAAAAAGTATAATCACGAGTGGTGGATTAATAAATTAGCACTCTAATCACACAGATTAATTAAAATGTACACGAGCATACAAAACAATTTTAAAACTATCTAAAAAGCGGAGCTAGCCTCCAGCAGCCTAGGTAAAGTGCAGTGTGTCAATAGCAGCAGCAGTGTGTCAGTAAATAGATCTATTTATCTGTAAAAATAAGTAAAAACAGAAAACAGGGAGGCTTACTCATGCTGCATGTTGTCCTTTTGTTGACGCATACCAGTGCTTCACTTGAGACCACCCATGCCAGCAGGATTCTGCTTGCTGTCCTTGTGCTGCTCCCACTAATCAGGCTAAGGAGACAACTTACATTTTAGCCTCTCATTTCATGTTCCCTCACATTTGCACAGAGTTGTATGTTTTTCAATTTTACAATGTTTCTAATATTATTTCATTTCTCACCTGTCAAGGCTCCCATAAATTGTTGTTAAAGGCCCCAGATTAAGACCCATAGATCTATGCCTTTGTGTTAAAGGAATAGACTGTGCGTCTGTGTTTATATCACATCGCTTGTGTTCATTTGCTGTCTTGTTTTTCAGCCTGCATCGTCAGCACTGTCTTTGTTTGCTGATCCTTGCGCTCTTGTCGCGGTCTATTCCATATCTATGGTGGTGATGCACAGAGTGTCTCTTAATGTTGCTAGTTTAGCTGTGCCACTTCCCTTGTAGTTGTATGTCTATGTTCCACCGACCCATTTCTGTGCCTCTGTTGCCTTTGGTGTTGTCCGTGTCCCTGACCCCCCTGGTGCAGGCTTTGGCATTCTAAACATGTTCTCGAAAGTTGACCATGGGATGCTTCCCACCTCTCAATGCAGTTATTATGCTATGAGTCATTTCAATTTGAATTTGGAAGCTGTTTAATCCAACATGTTTCATTTTCAGACTATCACATGAATATAGAGTGATCCCTTCACTCTAGATTATTATGGACTCTGTCTCCAGTCCTGAACTTCTCATCTATAAATCATTCATTTTAGGTATGTTAGTCTAATTAGCACAATGGATGCAAAGTAAGACGACAACACCCAGATTCAATTAGGCAGTCACGCAAAATCCAAGACTGGAAAGTGTCCCTAGTGACATAGCGGCGGGTGGACGTTCTACAGGGATAATCTGGTGCGGCGCCCCTGGCTCAGAGTGCGGCGCCCCTGGCTCAGAGTGCGGCGCCCCTGGCTCAGAGTGCGGCGCCCCTGGCTCAGAGTGCGGCGCCCCTGGCTCAGAGTGCGGCGCCCCTGGCTCAGAGTGCGGCGCCCCTGGCTCAGTTATAAGAATAGATGGTAGCAACTGGGAGCCAGAGAGAGGAAGCATTCGCATACCTTGGAAGAGATCAAATGACTGTGCCTGTGAAGTTCTGCAACATTCAAAGCCTGCGGACATTGAACTTCAAGGCACATGCTAATAAAGCATTCTTACCGTCTAATGTGGATCCAGTGACCCTCCTTGAAATGGTCACTCTGTCTTAAGACAGTCATTTGTGTAACTTATGTTAATGCGTTCAGTGCTGATTAGAAGTCTGAAAAGTATGATTCAGCCACGGGCTCAAACAAAAGAAATAACCCCTAAGCTCTACACTTTATTAGGTGTAGTTTGACAGCGTGGCTGTCACTAAATCTTGTGTGATCAACAGAAAACAAGCTTCAGAGTACTCTTGAGAGATCGACCTTGGCTCCACCTGCTTTTCGATAAGGGAGTACAGCATCGAGTTGGGCAAATGTGTGGTTTCACTGAAAAAGAGCGCTTGTGTTGCCCTTTCTTGGACATGTAGGGGGTCTCTGAAACAATTGCGTACTGCTAACTCCTCGTCGCTGTTGTGACCATATGGGAATTTTGTACTGAGTTCAATAATGGAATGGAATTCAAGGAGTTGCAGTTGTTTCTCATGATCCCCCCCCCCCATCTCAACTTTTTTACAACTCGGTCTATTATTTTTTTGTAAACTGTTTTTATTATTTTCACAAACCAAAAGGCAAACATTACATCTTAATGAATTCTCAATGTACCCCATCACTTATGCTTGCCGGCTCAGTTGCCTCGGGTACCTTCCCATTGCAACAACACCTTTATACTTGTTCATACTATTAAAGCTATTCCCATCTGTACCGTATCCTTATATTATAACCGTGTTCCATGCTAGTCTGGTCCTGTTAACAAATACTGAGTAAAATTGCTATGAGACCATTGTACTATAACAAACAACATGCCATTTCCCCCCCCCCCCATCCCACCTCGTTCCACCGGCGTGCGCTGTCTCCTAGGAGCTGAAAAACTAAGAGATAACTCTTTCTGGAATCTGTATCACTGTAGTTGCGGGACAAAACAATCTCACCTTCATTTGTGTCATTTTCACTGGTGCATTACAGGGTTATGTCTAGGGATTTCAGGTTGTTCCAGAGGTTTGCGGTACTTCAGTCTGCACTTCTAGGATCGAACTAGTATCAGAGTCTGCCTCGGGTACTTGCAGTGCCGCTACTATGGCCTCCCATGCCCTAGCTGTCTCCAATGCCTTATCATTATTAGACCGCTTAGCATGTTGTAGCCGGGCTATACTTTCACTCGTTGCCCACTTAATCAATTCTGCTTTCCAACGCTCAAAGTTAGGTCCCTGCCTCGACTTCCAATGTGCTGTAATATCCCTCTTGGCTAACAACAAACCTAGGTCCAAGAACTTACTTGTTACCTTCATTCTAGTTGTATGGGGAAACCAATGCAATAAGCAAGTGCCTATTTCACATTCCACTTGTCGGTCGGTTACTCCGCAAAGCAGGCCAACCACCTCTTCCCAGTACATTCCCACTTGCGGACATTCCCATAACATGTGGTGTAACTCCGCCCCTACCAGATTGCAAGGCGGGCTTTGGGCCGAGTCTGTCTTGAAGTATTGATTAATCTTAGCAGGGGTTAAATACGCGCTGTGTAATATAAAAAAATGGACCAACTGGAATCTAACATTCCTGGTACAGTTCCACGCCCTCCTAATCAACTGAGCCCATGTTTTCGCCTGATATGGTAACAGGGCCCCATCTTCGTATAAATCTCCCAATACTTGTACACCCATCCTCTCCCACTCGGCCAACGCGTTCCAGTCCCCTCCATGCAGGAGGGCGGTACACATGCCCAAAGGTATCTCTGGGGCGTAAGGGCAGGCAATGCCAGCCCTGCGCTGGCTCCGATTCCAACACAGTCTCAGAGTCCGCTCCTCAATAGATAGTGTCCCAAGGTGCAGCCGCTGCTGAAGTACCACAAAGAACAATACATGGCGTGGTATCCATTGGCCCTCAGGACCATCTGGACCCCTGAACTCCTGAGCCACCGCCTGAGTAAGCCATTGCAGTTGGGCTGCCAAATAGTATAATTCGAAATCGGGCACAGCCAAGCCCCCATCAGCTCTCGGGTGCATCAATGTAGCCAATGCTACCCGCCGTCGACCAGAGCCCCTCAAAAAATCCACTGATCATCATCCGGAGTGGTCTGAAAATTGATCCCGGGACCCAAATCAGCAACGTCCGAAAATAGTACAGCAATCGAGGGAGCGCCACCATCTTCAGTAGTGCCACCCGCCCAGCTAGCGAAAGTGGCAGATTACCCCAAAACGCTAGACTGCCCGAAGTCCCCGCACATCTCTACCTATATTACCCTCCAACAAATCATCAGATGTATGATAAATATTAGTTCCAAGATAAGGCAGACATCGAGGCTCCCACCTAATACCTGCCACCTGAGCCGGACCCACCTCCGATGGATTCACCGCACACAAACAAGTCTTCGTCCAGCTCACCCCGAGACCCTACCAAATGCGCAGAGCAATGTTGTTGCGCCGTCCAATGCATCTGCCGTATTGGCCAAAAACATAAGTAAATCGTCCGCATATAATGATATATTTTGCATATCCCCTCGCAAATCTTAACCAAGGTAGTGTTGTCCCAATCTGGCATGTGCCGCCAAGGGCTCAATGGCCAATGCGAACAGTAACGGAGAAAGTGGGCATCCCTGTCACGTTCCCCATCCCACTAAGCAGGAGGAAGAGACCATCATCCCCGTCTGTACCCGAGCCGTTGCCGATCTATAAAGAATCTCTGTCCACCCCACGTATGCCTCCCCAAAACCAAAGGCGCGCATAATTTGGAACAGGTAGGGCCATTCCAGGCTGTCAAATGCCTTTTCACTATCCATTGAAAGGACTGCCGCGGCAGGGGTCATGCCGTGACCTACCCCCAGTATGCGGAGTAAACTTCTCACATTAGTGGATGTATTTCGAGTAGGGATGAATCCGGCCTGATCATAGTGGACCAGCTGCACCATGTGCGGGAGAAGCCGAGTTGTGAGGATCCTGCTCAATATTTTATAATCAATAGTCAACATGGATAATGGTCTGTAGGCCGACCTACCCATTGGGTCCTTCCGTGACTTCAATAGAGGGATAATAACTGCCTCTCTAGTGGAGGCTGGCAGCCTACCCATCTTCTGTGCTTCCCTAAAAACAGCCAACAGCTTAGGGGGCCAATAAATCAATATATTGCGCATAAAACTCGATAGGCAGCCCATCCGCACCCGGCGTTTTATTACGTGCCATGTGTTTAACCGCCGATCTTATTTCCCCCAAGGAGATCTCCTGTCCTAACACATCTGCCTGCTCCTCTTCTATTCGTGGCAACTCTATATCTTCCAAGAAATCCCCCATACCCTCTCCAGAGACCTGCAATTTGCTCCGGTATAAATCCGTATAGTACTCCATGAACAACCCGTTTATCCCTTGCTGGGTATACACAGATGTTCCCGTCGCTGTGGCCAACTCCAATATGGGTGTGCCCCTAGGGGCCGGGTTGGCCAACCATGCCAGCAGCGTACTCACTTTATCCCATTCCGCATGTGCCCTCGCCAGGTATGATCTATGATCAAAGCCGCGCAACCACTCTATTTGCGCTGCCAGTGCCATTCTAGCGTCGGAGGCATCGCCTTGCACTCCAGGGTTCTCAGGGCAGGCCCTCTCTGCCCTTCACAAATGTTTCTCCACCATCTCTAGATCATGTAATAATGTCTTCCGCACTCCCACCATTTTAGTAATGCACAATCCCCGCGCCACTACATTAAAAGCATCCCACTCCATTGCCAACGTCGATGCAGTACCCTCATTCTCGAGGAAGTAGTGAGTGATGCCCATCTCAACCTCGACATGGAAGACCGGATCTTCCAGTGCCTCTGGCCTCAGCCACCAGATCGGGATCACAGGTCTCTCCTGGACCCAGTGCATTTTCAGCAATAACGGGTTATGATCTGAATGTGTTCTCGCAAGACATTCACTGCCCCCCTCTTTTACATGAATGTCTGGGGTGCACAATATCGCATCAAGCCGTACATGCAGGTCATGTAATGCCGAGAAGATAGAATAGTCGCGGTCCCCTGGGTACTTCGCACGCCATGTGTCTACCAGTCCCCATCTATCCTGCCAATCCCGTCTGACTTCAGAAAGTCTATGTATGGGTGCTTCTGGCAAAGGGGGATGGGACCTGTTCATATTGGTGTCTGCTATAGAGTTAAAGTCAATACCCATCATTACCGAACCGATCAAATAGAGCACCAACCTCACAGACAAGTGAGCAAAGAATGCCGCCTGGTCCACATTGGGGGCATATACACTGCACAACGTCACTTCCACCCCATTCAGACGTCCAACCACCACCACAAACCTCCCATCTGGATCCACTAACTGCTGTGTCATCTACTAATCCATATTAGCGTCCCTCTAGCAAAAGCTGAGTATGTTGTATAATAAAGCTGCCCGCTCCACCTACACTGCAACGCCAACCCTTCTGTGCAGTTAATGTAGGTTTCCTAGAGGAAAGCTATTTGTGCTCCCCTATGCACCAAAAAAGCATGTACCTTATGGCGCCTCATCGTATGTATCTCCCGTACATTCCATGTAATGCATTTCAAGTCCGATACCGTCCCCATGTTGTGTTCCAAGCTGCATAAATGTCTGTTAGCTCCTTGTAGACACACCGGTGGCCCTTACATCCCTGAACAAACTCCCACCTCAAAAAACTCCAACCTCCTCCCCTCCCCCCCCCCCCCCCCCCAGAACAGGTCCTAAGATTCTAGCACCCATCCAAACTAACAAATTAATGGCCCCTCTGGTAGCTGCCAGGGAACCACCCGACTAACAAAAATGTGGGAGGCGACCAAGAGCTGAGAGGGTCTTGTCCACAATACGTCCAGTATCGAGTGCCATACCCCATTAGAAAAGAACCCTTAGCCTCTAAAGAGGTGGTCCGGTTTGAGGGAGCCACACTTTCCAAAAGCCCTTTAGTCCTTGTCATCACTACTGACCTCCACACCCATGGGTCAAGAGAGGACCAACCATGTATTGTTCCTCCCAAGAGATCTCTCTGAAAAGTCTTACAACTTTACGCATCGACTAGCCCATCCGCTGTCCCATGTGGCAATTGCACTTCCCGTGTCCGTGTCATCTGAGTCAGACCCCGACAAGACCTTTTCTGATTCCGTCGCCATCATCGATGCTGCTCCTCTGTCCTGCGATATTTCTGTGACCGCCTGCAACACCACGGATCTTTCCCTCTCTGTTTGAGTCACCGTGGGCCTCTGCGCACCCTGATGGCATTGGCCATCATGCCGCGACCTGCGTGAACGTGGTGCCTCTGCCAGCGACTCTGTGCCGCACCCTGCAGCGCCCGATCCTGCTCTATAAGGCTCCAACCATGTCCAAGCTTCCTCAGGATTATCATGCAAAAATGCTTTACCGTCCATGGTCACCCTTAGGCATGCAGGGAACATCAGAGAGTACTGAATGCCTTCATCACGGAGTGCTTTCTTGACCTCCATAAACGAAGCCCGTCGGCGTTGCACATCGTACGTATAATCCGGGAGCAGTGTCAAGTTATTATCTACCCTGTAGGGGCCCGAGGAGCAAGCCCTGTTCAGTAACAGGTCCTGTCCTTGTAGTGGAGCAGTCGTGCCACCACTGGTCTGGGCGGTTGACCGGGCGCTGACGGGTGAGCCGGTACTCTGTGTGCTCTTTCCAAGGTGTAGAATGGTGACAGACCCTCGGGGGCAACTTCAGTCCGCAACCAATTTTCCAGATATTCTAACATATTAGCCCCTTCCACTCCTTCCGGCAGCCCCTTCACCCTCACATTATTCCTTTTGTTCCACCCGTCAGCATCCTCGGCTCTCCGCTCCAGAACCTGTAACCGGTGATCGACGTCCCCCATCCGTGCCTCCAGCGCTTTTTGGGCAGGTTCCAGGACCTCCAATGTGGTTTCGGTCTGCTTCACATGGTCAGTCAGCTTTGCGTGGTCCGCTCTAAGGAGGTCCAACCCCTGTGCCACATGAGCTATGTCCTGCTGGAGGGTGTCCCTAGTGTTAGTGATGGCTTTGAGTATTTGATCGACCTGCTGCTGCATCATCCCTTCGGATTGCGGCTCCACACCGCCTTGCTTCCGTTGTTCCGCTGCCTCCTCCCCTAGCTCCTGGGGTGCTCCCCCCCCCCTGCTTCCCTCATGGTTTTACCATTGGTCACGGCGCTGCAGGTCTCTGACTGCTGCTCAGTCCTCTGAGGTTCCCGTCACTGCATAGGGGCTGGGCATAGGCACCTGTCAACACCTGCTGTAATAGTGGTCCCCACTCTCCAGCGACTTCCTGACCGCTCCCCCGCTCTCTTGTCTGTCCAGTAGCCCCCCTCCACAATTTCAGCTTCCCAAGCAGAAAAAAATGCTTCCCCCCAGCCTTCCACTCCTCATCTCCAGACACTCAGAGTAGGAAGGTCTCCACTCAGCAGGCACTAGTCCTGTACCAGGTCTCCGTTCTGCTGCACCGGTCGGTTCCAGGCTTGCAAGCTCCAATTAATACTTCTATGAACTGTCTACAGAGCGCTCGCCATTAGCGCTTTAATGCTGTCAGCAGCCCCAGAGAACCGCCCCAGCCACCTTCAAGAATCCTCCTCAACGTGCCCCCAGCAGCGATAGCCAGCGCCCCAAACGCTGTGGGAACAGCAGCCAGGATCCTCCACAGCGCTCCTAGCAAAGACGATGCCCTGAACTTCCTAGGGGAGAGGCGCCAGTCCCCTCTTCACCTCGCCATCCCTGGCCGTGTCACCGCCCACATGTCTCCTCACCAACCTTCTCATGTTCTGGGGGCTCCTCTACCGCTGGGTCAGTCCTCACAACCGGTTTGCCACTGCCGTCTGGGCCCAGCCGGTCCCCCTGGGGCACCCTCTGTCAGCTGGTACCGCAACTGCTGCACTCCCACATCCGTGTTTCATTACCTTTAATGCCACCAGGGGAGCCCTCTTCCTTGTTCCCAGTCACGGACCTGCCACTCACAGAGTGCACTGAATGGCATCCTCGTCCGTGGGCCACACGCCCTACATAAAGCACGGATGTGTATCTCGGGTCCTTCGCAACGCTCCCAGCCAGGGCGACCCCCTGCTCTCCTAGAGGGAGACACTCCAATACTCTCTTCACTTCGCCATTCCTCACATCTCTGCACACATGACCACCCGCTGTCCTTCTCATGCACAAGGGGCTCCTCCCCCACAAGGCCAGTCCTCACGGCCACTGCAGTACTACTGTCAGGCCCCTACCGCATCCCCCAGGCACCCTCCGCCAGCTGGAGCCGTCGGTACTGCACTCGCTCCACTGTCTTCAGTGCTGCCAAGGTGCCTTCAGATGTGCTCCCACTCGCGGGTGGGCCACTCACCGGAGTTTCCAAGATAGGGACCCCCCTCGCGGGTCTCTCCCTCAGCAGAAAGCACCGCTTTAGAGGAGATGTGTGATCCCCCTCGCGCCTCTGGAAATTGGATCCGTAATCGGCCAATCAGTCACTCCCAGCGGTGGAGCGCTGCACTGCCGTGCACCCCCAGCACCAGGCAGGAGACGCCAGTCCCGCAGCACCGCGGGTCCCGCATCAGCCATCCCTCAGAAGATCACACCAGGGCCAGTGCCGCGGAGTTCCCACCTCCCGTGGCCAAGACTCTTCAAGCGCTGCGGCCGCCGTGCAAAGCCGTCTTCCAGCCTCTTCTATTGGCCATCAGCAGCGCCATCTTGATTCACTCCAACAGGTCTTGTTTCCCCGATTGAACACCCGGTCAGCAATGGAGGTCCAATCACGGCAAATATCTCTGTAGGCAGCTCTCGACTCCGGTGGGAGCTATGTACGGTCTGTTGTCCTCTACCGGCTCCCAAGTCATGATAATCGATGGGGCGGCGCGGAGCTCCCAACTCACGCGTCCGTCCTCATCAGCTTCTTGGCCACGCCCCCTTTACAACTCGGTCTATGCCAGTATATTTCAAAAGGGTATTTTCCCCATTGTGCTTCAGATGAAAATGTCCGGCCACGAGGTAGCTCAAGTCGTTGTGCTAGAATGAATTGAATGGACCGGGTTACAAAGGTGTCGAAATGCAGCCAGTATTATGTCTTCTATGTCTATGCCTGGTACCTATAATTGTGCAAATTAGGCATTCCATTAAATCCACTCTTTGGGGAAAGTCAAAAAGTTTAAAGGAAAGAAGTAAATAAAATATAGATATTGTTTCAAAATGAAATTTGAAATTACAACTCCTTTGTTCATGAACTTTACCCTTTATGTCTGCACAATGGGAGCTTGTTTGCCAACTTGACAAAGCCTACGGCACTAGCCGACATACATAGTCTTTGAATAAACAAACGGGATTCTAAGGAGTTGGTGTGCCGCTGTGTTCTATTCCCGCTGGAAGGGACGTTTCACTTCAAGGGTATTGTAGACTGGTCCAAGCTGTCGCTGACCCCGGCACTGCCAGGCGGCGAGCTGCAATCTTGGGACACACTCTCTCACACACACACTTGCTCGCCATTTTATAGTTGGGTCAGAGTAAGTTTCCATATAAAGCGTACTTTTTATTTATTTATTTTTAATTTGTTTTAATAGTGCAGTTTGAATCTGCACAATATAAAAAAAACTATCATCCACCTCACCCGTCAGGGCCACAAAACATCCATTTCCCATGTTAATTCAAATGATAACATCTGGATATATGGTTTGTTTTCATATTAGCAAGGTATCGATGGACGATTCAAATAACCTGAAGATAATTCCTGAATATCCACCAGATTGTTCCAGCTGTGACGCTGGTGGCGCGGGCATTGGCCCCATATTATATTCCACTATCCTAGATTAAATCTCCTCTGGAATACAGTTTTTGAATACTGTGTGAACAAATTGAATATTAAATTACCACAAGATCCCAGCATGGTTTTACTTGTATATTCATCCTCATTGGGATTATCAGGTGAGTTTTGTAAATTAATACCTGTTTCTATGCTCATTGCTGGATCATTAATATTACAAAAAAGAACAACTAAATTAATTCAAACTTTTTTGGAATGCCTGGTCAAAATGTATGCAGTAAAACAGTGAACACTCTGTGCGGCCCAAGTGGGAGCCATGCAAATCATTTTCAAGCTGTAAAAAATGTTGCTTAGACTATTGTATTAAAATCCAGAAGATACACTGAAAAATAGATTATCTTTAATTGATAATCAAAACACATCATTACAATGTACAGATTAATTAAATCATCAAAAAGAACCCCACAATCAATAATACGCAAATAGTCCATTCATTAAAAACCAGGCCTAGTAGCAGCATGAGGGTCTTCAACAAACCGGAGAAAGTGTCTGTAGCATTCTTCTGCCAAGCCACTGTGGACAATAAAAATGTTTTGGTGGACATCCTCCAATTATCCGCCAATCTTCATCAGGACCAAAAGTAAATAAACATCTTAGATAATGCTTCTCACAATTAGGAATCACTAGGGTCATGTGAAGTTCGAGACATCTAACGCAACAAGACCCAATGAAGGAAGGCTCTACGAGCTTTATGAGCAGCAAGGGGGCAATTCTAGAGGCAGGAGTCTGAGCAACCTAAAGAAGAAAATGCATGATGCTTAGATGCAGGCTACAAATAGAATCAGGGCTTGTAAATCTTATCTAATAAACAACCGCCCAGTCTGAACTGTAGTTCAGTAAATAGCGGCCTACAGGAATGCGGTGGAAGAAGTGTGGCTGAGCAATGTACTTCGGACTCAGCAGGCAGGACATTGGGACTCCAGGCCTTGATATATTGGCACCATCTGGTGTCTGTGTCCATCCTGCCTCTATTTACCTTTCTTGATAGAAAACGACCAGCAGAGGTCAGTAAAATACCAGAATCCCTTTAGCATTCTCTAGATTCCAGCCCATAGAACTTGTCTTCCACGAGCATCCGTAGACAATAATAATTTTTTCAAATTCTGTATTTTCAGTGATATGACCACCGAAGGCCCTGATTTTATATTAAAAACTGAGCTTTTGGACTATGCCATTTCCCTCTAAAAGGCAATATTTCTCTCCATGTGTTCCCATACCTGGCGTGCCACGCAGTTTGGTGCTTACTTTCCCTCCATGTTAAAGAACAGTAGATGTTTCAGCGCCCAGGCTAATGTGCTGCATAGCTAACTACATATGAGGTCCCAAAGTAGAGACCGATTGCATTGCAAATGCTTGTTTTTAACCCTGCTATCCAGGACCTTGTTTCTAATCCGGTGCTAGCAGCGCGCCTAGCTCTGAGTACAGTCCAAGTGTATTATTAAACAGTAACATTCCCAATCTTACATAGATGGCTATGAACAATTTAAGAAAAAAAAAATCACTGTTCAGACTGTCACTCCTTGGGAACTTGGGCTGAAATGGAAAAGTGGCCCCCAGAGCCCCCTAAGAGTGTGGGCCCGGGTATACCACGTGTTGAAGTTAGGGGCAGTGCCCCTGGATTATAATACATTGGTGTGTTTACATAGACCTTAGCTTAGAAATGCACAGCACCTATAGAAATACTGTGCAGTGAAAGTACAGCAAAAATAAAGAGCAAGGTACATTGGATTGTTTGATGTTAATCGTAAATGAAATGTTGAACAACATGGCTTTAATGTTGGGGTTGGTTTTGTCATTAAGCATCAGAGCAGCGTTCATTTGATAATCAAGCAACTCGCGTGACTGTCAGTGTGCTTAACACTGTAGGTTGTGAGAGACCTGTGGGTGATGGGTGACCCTACTCCAGCTCAGAGTACCCTACTCCCACTCGGAGCACATATTGGATGTACCCTACTCCCACTCTGAGCACATATTGGATGTACCCTACTCTCACTCGGAGCACATATTGGATGTACCCTACTCCCACTCTGAGCACATATTGGATGTACCCTACTCCAACTCGGAGCACATATTGGATGTACCCTACTCCCACTCGGAGCACATATTGGATGTACCCTACTCCAACTCGGAGCACATATTGGATGTACCCTACTCCAACTCGGAGCACATATTGGATGTACCCTACTCCCACTCGGAGCACATATTGGTGTACGCTACTCTCACTCGGAGCACATATTGGATGTACTCTACTCCCACTCGGAGCACATATTGGATGTACCCTACTCCCACTCTGAGCATATATTGGATATACCCTACTCCAACTCGGAGCACATATTGGATGTACCTTACTCTCACTCGGAGCACATATTGGTGTACGCTACTCCCACTCTGAGCACATACTGGATATACCCTACTCCCACTTGGAGTACCTGTTTTTTTTGGGGGGGAGTTTTAGATAGTGCGAACTAGACCTGAGACATCGGGTATCAGTGGTCTTTACATCAGTACAAGTTTTGTTACAGAAGGACACATTCATTTCTTGGTAGGCACGGGGAGATTAAGTGATTTGCCCAGGATCACAGGAGCGTCATTGCCGAGACTCGAACCCGGTTCCCCATCTTCGAGGTCGGTCGCTCTATCCGTAACGTTACATCCTCTCATATTGGTTTTACCCTACTCCCACTCGGAGCACATATTGGTTTTACCCTACTCCCACTCGGAGCACATATTGGTTGCAACCTGCTCCCACTCTTAGTACATATTGGGTGTACCCTACTCGGAGCACATATTGGGTGCAACCTACTCCCACTCGGAGCACATATTGGGTGCAACCTACTCCCACTCGGAGCACATATTGGGTGTACCCTCCTCCCACTCGGAGCACATATTGGGTGTACCCTCCTCCTACTCGGCAACACATATTGGGTGTACCCTACTCTCACTCCGACCACATATTTTGATGTCAGCCTTTTTTAATGGAGTTCCTTCCACCCAAGATATATATTGCCTGAGTACTGTACATTGAACGTGGCAGTAGGTTGGCTGTGAGGATCAGGGGTGTGTTCTTGTCGGGCCTCGCATGCATTCTCTGCTGTTTGTGTCGTTGGACGGTTGTCAATCACCTGGCTGGTTGTGTACACACTCCATTGTTTTAATAATGGAGGCATCACATTGTGACCTTTTTAGTTAAGTCACGTTTATTTTGAGTATGTTTACTTTAAGTAGGCCGCCCTCCCCACCCCCAGGGAAAACTTGTTTACTGAAAATTGTAAGTAAAATCATAGACTGTCTGTTTATCTGTAATGAAGAATAAATACTAAATGTTATTGCTGGAACGAAAAAGTTAGACCAGGTTTCCTTTGTTAAATACCCACCCCTTATTTAGAATGGAGAAATTCTTCAATCTGTTTCCCGCAAGTTGTGCTGATTGAGACTAGAGTTTTAAGGTTTTGATTAACGGAATGTTGATTAAACCGGAAATCTCACCAGAATTATGAGGAATGGTCATGGCGATGAAAGCCATATTTCATGAGTCCCATTGAAATGTTTAATGTTTTTAGGTCGAGCATGCGTTGCTCTAAGAGGCATGCAATATTGGAGTAAGTAATTGAAGCCCCGCCCATATTTGTCATTGGCTTATGTCACTGTCCTTCATAAATATGGCTTCTGATTGGTTAATAGGCTTGTTAGTCCCTCCCTTGTCTTCATTTGCAACCGCCCATGGCGACTGGCCCTTTTACTTCGGTTGTTACATGTTTGCTTTAATTAGAGCCTGGGAGCACTATTTTCTTAATTGGTTTTCTTCTGCCTGATGTTGCAGGCAGGACACGCTTTCTCTCTCAATGCATTTTTTAGGTTGTACTGTAATCGGTCTGTGGACATAAAGTCCATCCCCTTTCTTGACATTGCTTTTCATTTGTCTATGTGAGCGTCCTTCACATCCCTGCTTGCAAGTGTCCAGTCCTGCCTCTTTGTCCCTCCTTTCTCTCTTCTGCTCCTCCGACAGAGCAGCACTATATAAATTTAGAATACAAATACAGTGATTGCGTTTTATTTTAATTTTATCAAAATGTTTGATTTGGAAAGGTTAACTTGCTCACCTATTTGAATCTGATTATTGTGAAAGATTTTACTCAGCTTGTTAGGGCATGGGGAATTGGGGGGAATGTTCTCTATAAATACTGCAAGAATATAGCTGCTATTTTTTAACCACAGAATTTTTTTTACTTTTGTATGTTACCTCTTTTTAACTTCACTTGAAGTGTGTTATACTCCACGCAACTTTATTTGCACTTTTGGGAGGCTACTGCCGGTTAGTGGCAATCTTGGACGTGACTTGCACTGATCGTGGTCAGCGTTCCAGTCGTTGCACGCTGCATGCCGGTATCAGCCATACCCTTTTTAAATGGCCTCCATTCTAACGCGCAGTGGGCGCGCTGATGGCGCACCAAAGGCGTGCCTAAGGCAAGCCCGTCAGCACTCAGGGCGAGTCATACTGCCCGACTTGAATCAGGGACCAGAAATAACAACCAGTTATCGAGTGAGTTCTTAAAATCCCTCAGACCTCTATCATGCCCGTCACATAGCGGCAACTCGGTAGGTCTTACAAGTGATTCTGTCTGCGTGGATTGTGGGTACATATTTATGCCGGAGCTCTCTCTGAATAACATGTCTGCTGATTCATTCAGGCTTGGGAGCATCAGTGCCTGCCTTATCAATGCCAGATCACTGAGGAAGCACTATGTAGATGTTGCAGAATTGGTCTCTGTTCATTACTGAGACCTGGCTTGATGCCTTTTCAAACCCCATCGTGGCCTTGGCCACACCTGTTGGCTTTAAAGTTCATCGGGTGGATAGCCCAGTTGGCAGAGGTGGTGGTTTGGCTATTCTGTACAGGGAATGCTGGACCCTTCATAGTGAAACATCCACTCTCAGGGGTGACTGTGAGGTCCTGGATTTTAGCCTACAACTTTCTGCTCATTTCACTCTTGGGGGGGGGGGGGGTCCCTGATATATCGGCCGCCTTGACCAGCCAGTGTCTTTCTGGAAACTTGCGGGGACGCGCTAACAGAGCGAGCATTGCGTTTTTCGAACTATGTGCTCCTTGGGGATGTCAATCTCCACCTTGACCACACGCAGATGACGGACTCTGCGACTTTTCTGGACTCCCTTCACTTGGCCCAGCTCTCCCAATGGGTCAGGTATCCTACCCATCAAGTAGTGCACACTTTGGATACCATCTGCTCAAATTTCCCCATTTCAGTTGTGAGGCCATTGCCGGTCTCCTGGTCGGACCACTTTCCCATATTTTTCTCATGGGATATTAAGCGTTATTCGCGACTGGCCAGCTGCCATCCCCCCCCCCCCCTCGACCTCTAGGAACATGGACCCTGGGCAGCTTAGTAGCTTTCTGGCAGCCTTGCGGCCGTCCCTTCAAGGGGACCTGGAGGAAAATGTGTCTAGGTTTGCAGATTGGATCTCTGACTCGGTTTGTGCTCTATCTGCACCATGTCAGCCAAAGCTGAGGAGAGAGACCCCCTCCAAGCCTTGGTTTACCCCTGAGTTGAAGACTCTGAAACATGCTTGTAAAGTATTGGAGAGAGCATGGTGCTCCAGTGGTTATTGTTCCATTGCCAAACACGCTCTTAGAGCCAAACAAAAACTCTACTATGCAGCTATTGCAGTGGCCAAAGGCCAGCATTACTCCACACACATTGACTGGGCCAATAACAATTTGAAAGAAATGTTTGCAATCGTGCAGAGTTTCTTGGCCCTCAGCGCCCAGGCTAATGTGGCGCCAGCCTCGGAGACCTGGTGTAACACCGTGGCGTAATTTTTCAGGGACAAAATAATTAGTATACAAAGTACTTTTTCGACTACTTCCAGGAAGCTTATAGTCGCCCCGTTAGGAAAGCTGATGTCAGAATCTGCCTCCATTTCTTTCCATGTTTAGGCCTGTCGATCTGACCATCTCTCTCAGAATCCTTAAGGCACTAAAGTCGGGCTCACCTAGTGACCCGTGTGCGGCCAGGCTTCTGTCCGAAGTGGCGGAAACTATTAATCCAGAGGTGAATCTAATGGTTAACATGTCGCTTCCGAGGCGTTCGTTCCAATGTCGTGGAAGCCGGTGCTGATTCTTCCCCTTCTCAAAAAGCAGTTGCTTGACCCTCTGTTACCTGATAACTACCGCCCTATCTTTCTTTTGCCAAGCTTGGCTAAGGTCTGCGAGAAGGTGGTCATGTCTCAACTTACCTTCTATGTAGAGGCTTCAGGCCTGCTTCATCCGGCGCAATCCGGTTTTCGTGCCTCGGATAGTACGGAGTCAGCATTGTTAGAGGTGACAGAGGCGATCCGGGAGTGTCTCGATGCCGGCGGGAGAGCAGCCATGGTTATGTTAGACCTCTCGGCGGCATTTGACACTGTGCCCCACTCCCTGCTCCTTGATCGTCTATCAGAAATAGGTATTTCTGGATCGGCTCTGCAGTGGATCAGGTCCTTCTTGGAAGGCCGGTCGCAGCAGGCCTGGCTCCCCCCGTGTGCCTCCGTGCCTATGCAGGTGACAACCGGCGTTCCGCAGGGGTCATCACTTAGCCCCCTTCTTTTTAACATCTATGTGACTCCGCTGGTCTATCTCGCGGAGTCATTAGTGGCCAAAGTGATGGCATACGCTGATGATACTCTTTTGTTTTCCTGGAGTAAGGAGGATGACTCTGTCGTGGCTGCGCAACACTGTCTGTCTTCTGTCTTTCACTGAATTGCGAATGCACAGCTGCAGTGTAACGAAGGAAAATCTGAGGTGCTCTTGTATGGCTCTTTATCTGCTGATTTCAGAGAGAGGCTTTGGCCTCTCGGTTTTCCCCGGCCCATTGCGGGAAAAAGTGCCGTAAAAAATCTCGGCGTCTGTTTCGATGACAAATTTGAACTTTTCGACACAAGTGAAGAAGTTGGCAGGGACCTGCTTTGGCACTTCGAAAATCCTGAGGAAGTTTCTTCCCCTTCTGCCTAGAAGTGCCAAAGAAACTGCGGTCCGTGCCCTGATCTTGTCCCGCTTGGACTATGCCAATGCCCTTCTGGTTGGTAGTCGGGGTTTTCTTGCCAAGAAATTGCAAGTACTCCAAAACTCGGCAGCCAGACTGCTATTGGGTCTGTCCTCTAGGCATAGTGTACGCACCCACCTGCGCACCTTGCATTGGCTCCCAGTTGAATCTAGTCTGAAATTCAAAATGCTGTCCATCGCTCATCAGGCCCTCTACGGCTTAGGCCCTATTTATCTTCAGAAGAGATTTGTGTTCTATAAACCAGGGAAACAGTTGCGCTCGTTCGCTCAGCTGCAGATTCAGACCCCCAGGTTCAATCTCCAAAGGCTCGGTGGGAGCTCCTTTGTTCAGAAAGCTGGTCTGGCCTGGAACATGTTGCCCCTGGCCCTCCAGGGCACCCAGGATCCATTGCTTTTTAAGACAAAACTAAAAACGCTGCTCTTTAGTTTTTTATCTGTGTGCCGGGACACTCTTTGAGTAGTCGTGCGCTGTATAAATTAAATATAACATAACAAAATAAGATTTACTGTCCCTCTTTCACATAAAATAGATGTCTGCTACAGCTTCATTTTCTTTTTCTTGTGTGAGTTTGCTTGAAGGGAGGGTGGGTGTAGTTTCTCTTGCCTGTCAGTTGCATGAATTCAGAGGAGGTCGCATGCAGTCACTGCTGGCTCGGCCTTGCATGTAAAGATGGAATTCATCTCCGCTGTGCTTCCTTTTTTGGTTTATAGCTATAATGGAGGATAAATAACTAAGTATCTCTGGTCTCCAGGGTTCATCTCTGCAGTTTATTTTTCTGCTTTTATTTTCTGCGCTATTACTTGGTCCGAGGCAACAATTGTCTCATTTTTTTGTATTAACCTAATTGTAGCAGGGAGACTTATAGTGTGCACTCTGTCAACATGTGGACAGGCTACTCTCTGTGTTGCTTCTCGTTTAAATGTTATGTTTGGCTTGGTTTACGTGTGGGAAACATGGCACGCATCTGACGCTTAGGGCAGTATTTTATTAAAAATCAAGTATTAAAAGAACTGGGGTGGGGATATCTTGTTGGAGGTTGAGCGTCTGCTGTGGCGCATTTCTGCAGCGTCACTCAGATCTGTGTTTACACGGAGCTTCCAGTAATGGGTTCCCTGTCTGTCTCATGTTGCGCTGCTGGTAGCCTCACCTCACATTCATATGTGGGTCAGAGGGGCATCTGTTCGTTGTCATGAGACTCGTGCGTCCATGGCAGGAATTCCAAGGCACGTCACTCATTCTTCCAGACTGAGATGCTGCTTGTTGACATCATTCTCCAGCATTTCACTCCCTCGAGGGCCTTCACTGACCTTCCACATGACACATTCTAAACATGCGCAGAAATGCAAACCTGCACTGGGTCATTTTCGGATTCCTTTTCTTTGCATAAACCAGTACATTTCAAAATCTAAGTATTTTTAGTGTGTGTGTTTTATTTTTCACTTACACTGGTAGCTCCTCCCAGTGGTAGTAAACACTGACAAAACAAGACACACACCACTGTGAGGACTGACTTTTTAGGTCGAGCTTGGGCAGTGCATGTGCTGGTCTGTGAGGCATGCTGTATTCGAGAATAGACTCGAAACCCTGCCCACTGTCTACCCATATTTGTCATTGGCTTGTGTCAATGTTCTTCGTACATGCTGACTTATGATTTGGTAACAGGCTTGTTTGTCTCTCCTTAGTACCGCCTTGTCTTCGTTTGTAACCTCCCGTGTGGACTTACCCTTTTACTTCTGTTGTTACATGGTATGTCTTATTTAGTCTGTAAACACTACTTTAATGAGTTGCTCATACTAACGGCACGACATGCTTTCCTGCAACATTCACTGCACCATGCGCTCTTTCACTTTCCAAGCAGTCCGGGATAATGGCGGCCGCTTATTTGAAATGAAATAGGTCTCGCATTTTACAAGAATTTTAGCTATTGGCATTTTAAATGACAGTGCCTTTTATTTATGTGTTAATTATCAAAACAGATAAATAAAAGGCACTGTCATTTACAATGCTAATAGCTTAAACTCTCGCAAATGTGTTACCTAGTGCATAGGGTTGTACAACGGTACAATGCTGATAAATATATTGCGTGCATTTTTTTACCGCGATTATGCATTTTCATCGCATTCCAATACCCCGCATTGTTTTTATATTTAGACCGCCCACTCCCCTAACTTACCTTAAATTTGTGGTATTGGTATGCGATGTAAATGTATAATCGTGGTAAAAAATGTGTGCTAAAAAAGTGCGAGGCAAATGCATGAGATTTATTTACCTCATTGTAAAGGCGTTTTCCCATTGCATTGCAACTGCTTATTTAATTTGAGCAGCACCGCCGCTTCAGCTGGGATAACAGCAGAGTTGTGCAAACCCATTGAGAGCTACGCGTGCAGCTTCAAGGAGGAGCGTGAGTAAACATTGAATGAGTCTCGGCCAGAGAGTTAAAGCAGGGAAGGAACCTTGTGAGTAAACATTGAATGAGTCACGGACATCTGTAATTTTGGTTAGCTAAAAGAAAACAGATGCTGAGTTTAATCACATATCTATTTTGTATAATGTGCATAGAATGTAATTATCTTTTGTAAAATAAGTGTTATTCTCAAACAGTTGAATTCCTATTTTAGACTTTGAATTGACACGTTGCCCGCGCTCCAAGACTGAGGAATTCAGAATTGTGGTAAACGTGTGCTATTTATACGTTATCCCGTTCATACATCCCAATATCACTCTAGTGTTGTAATATTACATCCAATAAATATTGCACCCTGCGGTATCACATTTTTTGGGGTACGAAGGAAGCATTTCTCCTCTGCTTTTTAAGATTTTTAGGAGTTCCCCATAGGGTTGTTGGAGAGAGGCGTTGGCTGCACTCTTGTGACGCAGACGCTAGCTTCCTGTGCGGTTTCCCCATTACTGAATGTTGATACAGGAATGAATAGAACCAGTGGTATCACCAAGCCCAGGGGATAGTACTCAACTTGATGTGACTAAGACATTTAAAGGGGGATTCGTTCTTCTCCCCAATAAGTTCCTGACGAAAGCCATCGAACCGGCAAGGGTGCATGCAGGCTGAAACATGTTGAGAAAGTGATGTGAAGGACACCTTGCACATCCCATATTTCACATCCACCTTTTTTAATCTTACCCTATAATTTCTGTGAATAAATTGCACCACATGATAAAGAGGTAATTTTACATTTTCTATTCTGCACAAACTAGATCCTAACCAGTTTTAGAGGGTCTCCTCCTGGTGGAGGCCAACAAAAGACCAGATGATGATGCTATCAGCCAAGATTACGCCAATGGCAACAAACATACCAATGGCTGATAATTGCTTTTGAGGGTCTTCTACATATTGGTGCCAGATCCTTTGAGGCCTATTGGCTCCACTCCTTTTTGATTTAGAGATATATATCCGGAAGCTGAGTGGGGCCCCCAGAACGCTTCTACTCCCCCCACGCCCCCCTCCCCTTTTGATATATAAGCACTACTATCACAGCCAAATTTGCACGACCTTTGAAACAATGGTCTTAGTCAGCCCCACTGGTGTTCGAACCTTTTGACCTCTGAAGTATGCTCCATTCTCTGAAGTGGGCTCTTAAACCTACCTGGTTTGTTAAAAACTCAACTTTGTAAAATGAACCCTCTGTAGAGTTGTCATACGCTAAATCCCTTCCAGTTCCAGTAGTCGGGTACTTTTCTATTTGTGGCAATAATCTAGTCATTCAATACATCAATAACACATGCCTTCCAAGCTAGAGCATTTTTTAATTTTTTTTATAAAAGTGAGTTTAATTTTGGATATGATTATTAGCTGATTATTAGCATCAAAAAGATGCCTACTTTTCTTGTGGAAGCATAGTGTTAGAATTGGGGATCTCTGGTTGGCACAGGTAGGTACTTGTGTCAAGCAGGGACCCTCTCCTCTAGTCCGGGTAAGGGGGTACACTCCTACAATAACCCCTGCTCACCCTCTCTGTAGCTTGGCGTGAGCAGACAAGGCCTATCTCCGAGCGTTATAGGTTAAGCATTTGTGACCACATACAGTAACTCAGTGACAACCCCACAAATGGACTCCACACTGGGATTATCAAAAAATAAGTATTTTTATATCAGGTTTAGCCCAAGACCAAATAATGATAAAGGCCCACAATACTATTAGCAATAAGCAGTTCTTGGATACAGCGTACTTTAAAAGGTCTGTGCGCTTCGTTCTTCTTAGTTCGGCCCGTACGGGGATGAATTGGCCTACAGAATGAGTCTATAAGCGTTACGGACGCTTCGGTGCGAAGCGTACACCCTACAGTGTGAACGTACACAGTACCTTAACTTTGAAGAGTTCGTCACGGACGCTGCGGTGAAAGAAAAGCGTGGTACGCTGCGATGTCCTCTTTTCACGGTGCGAGCTTACGGCTCGATGGGGGCCTGAGTTGCGTTGCTTGAGGGGAGGGTACGGGACGTTGTACGGTGCTTCTGTTCATTGTGGCGTACGAGCCGTACTGCGGGAGCGGCTCTCAGTCTTTGGCTGCAATGCGGAGCGTGCGTACGGTGCGTACTCCCTCCTTCGATACGAACGGCAGCCTTGACTTCAGTGCAGGGTGCTGGTTGTACCCACCAAGATGGTTCGATGAAGCGCAGCGATGTACGCGGTGAAGTCAGCTAGTCACTGTGCGATCTACGGATCGTAGTACGCGTTGTTCGAAGCGGACCGGCGGGGTACAGTGCGTTGCTAGATGCGATTTGGCGGTACGAAGCGTACCCAGCTCCCAGCCTCGGCAAATGTTGAAAACAACGTTTCCAGCAGCGGATTGCGAGGCGGATGAAGTCCACTGGTCCTGGGACTTCGTCCAGGGGGCAAGCTCACTCACAAGCCCTTGGAGATCTTTCAGCACAAGTTGAAGCAAAGTTTCTTTGTAGTCTTTCTCCTCTCCAGCAGCAAGGCAATCACTGCAGGCCAGTCCCCCAGGTCAGGGACAGTACTCCTCCTACAGCTTTCCCAGTTCCTTCTCCTCAGGCAGAGGTTCTTCTTGTCAAGCAGGATCTAATTTCTTGGGAGCAGGGTCCCAATACTTATACCCCTAATTCCTTTGTTCTTCTGGGGTAGAGGGGCCTTTGCCCAGCCAGAACCAGTTCATGAGCACTTTGTTGACAGGTCTCTGACTTTCCATTCAAGGTGCAGGGCAGAGACATCAGCCGCTCCACAGGAGGTGGAGCCAGCATTGTGGTGGAAAAGCACAGTCCTATTCAGAGTCCAGGTGCACTCCTCCCACCCATCTCTCTATTCACCACCAGGCTACCTAGCCCTGCCCCTCTGGAATTCCCCAGTCCTGTCACTCACAGAAACCAGACAGGCAGTGTGAGAAAGTGCCATCTTTCTTGCATGGTATGCCCCCACTTTTTGCTGAATGTACTTTGACTGAGTGTGCCCTGGACTCCTGCCAATCATGTGCCCAGGGCCTATGTTCCTTCCCTAAAAACACAAAACCCAAATTGGCAAACCCTGGTCACATGTCAGCCCCTGGTAAATGGTACCCTAGGTACCCAGGGCCTTGTGACCAGGGAAGGCCTCTAACGGCTGCAGCACTCATTGTGCCACCCTTAGAGGCCCTGTACCCTTACACACACACACACACACACTGCCCTTGCAGGCTGGGTGTCTGGGTGCAGGACAAAACAAAGAGTAGACATGGCACACATCCCTGTGTGCCCTGCCCATCACCTACACTGCCATGGCATACACCAGCCACCCCTCTAGCTGGGTGCCCTATGCCAATGGTGTGGGCACAGGAGCAGGAGCCCTGTGCCCCTACAGTACCCAGGTCCATTCCTGGGCACTGTGTGCAGTGCTGCCCTTTAAGAGTACATGGTGCTGAGAGCTCGTCAAACACGAACTCCACAGCACCATAAAGGCAGCACTCAAGACTGAGAAGTTTGATATCAAACTTCTCAGCACATTAAACCCACACTGATGCCAGTGTGGGATTTAATGTACCAAGTACCCCAGAGATGCCCCCTAAAACCTAACCTACAATCCACGTCTGTTCTGAGGCTGCCTAGGCTGCCACACAGCAGACATGTTGCTGGACCCCTGGGTAGGAGAGCCCCTGCTCTCCTTGGCCTGCAACAATTCACATCCTGGGCGAGGTGCTAAATCTCCTCCCCCAGGATGGGCATGGGGAAGCTTCAAAGGCATGCCGCCTCTGTGAGCTTCCCCAGGCCACTGCAACCCCCCACTCTGGCGGGAAGCTTGTCCGGAAACCCCAAATAAGGACAGGGGATGTGCCAGCCTGCCAACCCCACCCCTCTCGCCATCTTGAAGATGGGTAGCCCTACCCAATCAGGATTAGGCTACTGCCCCCCTCCCACAAGAGAGGGGACGGGTTAATAACTGCATAGTATTCATTTTCTAAAACAAATCCAGGATTGCTTTAAACTGTATCCCAGTAAGCCCCATACACCAGAAACACAATCAATACGCTTGCTTATAAATTAATTGTAAAACACACAATTGCCATGACATCCATCCACCACTAAATGCATAAGTAAAAATTATTTATATTTACACTAATAGCTCCAACTCTAAAAAATGCGAGACCTACTGCATTGCAAATGCTTGTTCTTTCTTGATGTTGTGCAGCATTGGGAAAGCCTATATGGCTAAAAGGTGAGACTTCTTGATTTTGCCAATGTGTGTTTATTGTGGTTGTAAACCTCCTGTACCTTGTGTAGATCTGGTCAGAGCCTCTGATCTCTGGAGTTAAACTATGTGAAAGATGCTCAGATTATTGTCCGGGTCCTATCACGGGCTCTCTGATAGTATAAAGGACTCCCTTGCAGCAATTGATTATATTTCCCGCCGTTATTGTGATGCTCTTTGTTGTGTTATATAGGAAAAACAGTGGTTCCTTTGGAATGATATAGTATGAGGTTATGATACATAAGCACAATCGTAATATAGAGAGTTAGATAATGGCAAAGCGCGAAGGCACCACTAACACACCGATGCCAGTGTTGTATATTTTATGGACTTTTTAAACAATACAGTTAGGAGTAAACATTATACATCAAAACAAAATGTGTGCATAGTGTCCCAAGTGACAAAGGGAACCTAAACCTAAGTGACAATGTGAATATTATATACAAGGTTTACACAGTTTGTACAAGTCGACTATTAGCAAAATAATTCCATGTGAACAGCTGCTATGTACAGTGATATGTGCTGGGAAAATGGTTCGCTTCTGTTTGTCGACGACGTTTCGACCCTCAAAACAATGTGGGGTCTCTTCAGGACTACTGACGAAGGGAGATCTAAATGGGAATGAAATAAAAAGAGCATAAGGCTCATAGACCGACACAAATGCGAAAAAAGGAAAATAAAGGCAGTTGGATAAAAGGTACCTGAATATATGATTGCGCAGCCTTGTGAAAATGATGTGCCACACGTGAAGAATAGAGGAAAAGGGTTTACTCACTTGAGGACCCGTCTGGGTACTATGATTGTGAGAAAAGAAGCAAAGAAGAATGTTGCAATTACTGATAATTGGACAATGCGCTGTGTATAATCAAATACGAGTTTCACCGAGGTTCTTACCTCAATGTGAGGACAGGCTGTCAATCCAATAGGGTATGTAGATAGGCCAGAGGGGCTCAATTAATGTTACGCCACAGCCGTAGCGTTGTAGAATCCCTTTGTGGATTAACAGTGACTATGCACTGGGAGTTTCTCTGGAAATTCAAATAATAATGATCTAGGGGTCAGTATGCTAAAAAAAGAGCTGAGTGCAAGGGCTAAGCGGCCTGGATGTGCTATTTCTTACCTCAGTAGAAGATTAGAAAAGCGGGACAGCGCTCTGCGTGTAGATTCAGAACAAGCATTGAAAATGCAATAGGTCTCGCCTTTGATTAAGATAAAGCCATTTGCTTTGCTAATGGTATTGTATAGCGAAGCAAGTGGCTTTAACTTAAAAGGCGAGACCTATTGCATTTTCAATGCTTGTTTTTTGTTAGCCTTGTGGGGGAGAAGAGGGCAGGCAGAAAATTGCTTCCAGCCCTTCCGCTGTATACATAAAAGTGCTTTTGCGCTACTTCGTTTTCCCTTAAAACATCCCTCACCGTCAGCAAGCTTTCCACATACACCCCACACACACACACCCTAATTACCAATTCATAACAACACTCAGACCCAGATTTTCACCGCACTGTCATTTGTAAACACCAAATGCTCTGGCTATACAAATGCGAGACTTGCTGCATTGCAAATGCTTGTTAGATTATAATATTTTGTCGAGTTGACCACATCATAGGATTACTCATAAAATAACACCATGTATTTTGCTTTTTTTTGTAGATTTATATAGCGCGAAGTCGACCCGAAGGTATTGGACCGCTTTACACAAGCACCGTATTTACATTAAACTGATTTACTTACACTGCCGACTTTGGTGCAGGAAACTAGAGTTCGAGCCTCGAGGTCGCGCCCACATCCTGTAATTCTGGGCAAATCACTTAATCTCTCCGTGCCTGAATGTGTAATGTAAATACGGTGCTCATGAAAAGCGCTCCAATACCTTCGGGTCGGGTTTGCGCTATATAAATATGCAAATCAACATTACACATTCAGGCATGGGGAGATTAAGTGATTTGCCCAGAATCACAGGGTGTGGACGTGACCCTGAGGCTCGAACCCTGGTTTCCAGCACCAAAGTCGGCAGTCTAGCCGACGGACCATATCCCCTCCCCAATTGAAATTGCTTTAAGTACGTTTGTCTTGGTGTGAAAAACGTAAACAACTACGATGTATTTAAAACAATAAAATGAATGGAAATGGGACATTTGGAATTTCTGGTCACCGGTAAAAGGGGCAGTTCGCCCCAGTCAAATTACTCCCACATTCTTACTGGACCATGAGACCCTAGTAATAACAACTTGCTTACCACGTGTTCGGCCTCGAGCTCTCGCTGCAGTTTTTCTCTCAATTTCTCCGCACAAAGGATCCCGGTAACCGCCACCTTTCTGCGGCAAAACCAAATGACTTTACTCACTGTCCTAACACTGTGTTATCTCATGCGAGTCAAGCCTCGACCTCCCATATGGGATGTACTTCCATTACGACTGGTTCGCACAAGCAAAGTGATAGTGGGGGACATTTTACATTGGGAAGATTCAACAATTTAAAGGCCGTGACCATGGGCTCTCGCTAGGGAGAAGTTATTTACCCCTATAGAGTAGAGAAGAGATGGGAAGGGGTATTCCGGTAATTGTAGAATGGGTTGTTCACATACCTTCACTGAATTGAAACACCCGTATCAATAATCTTTTAAGCAAATTTGTAGGATAAAATTCAGTACCTCTTTTAAAAGTCCCGTACTTGCAAGCGGCTGCCATTTATTTACAGTTTCATTTGTGGTTTTACTTTTACGAAGAGCAACAAGGGCAGCCATCGTAGAGCGTGAGTATGGTTACATTTGGCTAACATGTTCGATTTAGACAGGAGACTATATTTTTAAAGGCAGATATGGCTTTTTTGTAACTGTCTCCTGCCTAATAGTGCCCTTATTCCAATGTTAGGTAATGGGTAAAGAAAATACATTCCCCCGATTATTATTTTTTTCCCCATTACCTCCTTTTTTGTGAACTCGACCCGGACCAGACCGTTACATTACAGAAAAGGGGAGGGACAGAAGATGTGCACGCGGTGGCGGAAAAAACAGGCCTCGCCTGTAAAAAGGTTTCTTATCTTTATGGGGCCATGTGTTTGGCCCCATAAAGATAAGAAACCTTTTACCACAAACGTAAGGAAAGCGAGCCAGTCCAACTGGGACGGCTCTAAAAGAGAAAGGTGTACGTCAGTGGAAGCTCTTTTCTAATGGCTGGCCACCATTTAGCATAAACGGTGACGCCAGCCAATGGAAAAGAGGGGCGGGGCTGCAACCCCGCTAGTGAAATCGTAATTGTAATTGTAAATGTATTTATTAAGCGCGATTGCTGCCCACAGGCGTCCAAGCGCTAAGTTGATCAGAGAGGTGATCTACCCTAAATCATTAAATCTCGCCAGCGAGACTGTGCATGTCTGCGCAGCCTACGCCAGGCGAGACCTAAAAAGCAGCGTCAGTCAGCTTGATCGGGTACAATGACAGATATCCTAATCCAGAGAAGATTGTTATATACAAGGTTTCCTGCTCTTTTTGCCAAGGGAAACAGACAGACCTAGTTAAGGAAAACCGCAGCACTGAGCAACCCGGTGCTACGGTTCCGTGATCGGTAAAGAGTGAAAAAAGACCTCAGTGGGAGGTAAAGAACTAGAAGGTGTGGCACAATGGTGGTGTTGCTGCGCTAATGACAGTGGTGAATTCTCTGTTAATAGGTGGAAATTAAGGGACAATATCGGTGATGGTTACTAAATAGGGAAGAACAGGTACAATCACATATATACTTTATATATTTACAAAAATCCAAATTTCACCGGTATTTGACATATGCAATCAACCATGCTGAGCACTTCATGGAGTTTGAACATTGTATGCGTGCAGACATTTCACAGTTGTAATTCTTAGTGAACACGTATTTCATGAAAATAGATCTAATATATACAGTTCAAATGTCACAGCAAAAATGAATTAAATAAAGCTGTTGGAGCAAGCATAGTCGGGTGTCAGATGACATACAGGTGTATTCAGGCCACAATTGTTATATCACAGACAGTTGATGACATCTTTCTGATTTGGACGAGAAGTGAGACAGACTTTGGCAATTTTCTCACGTACCTCAACACCATCCAGACCCATCTCACATTTACATCCTCAGTACATAAATCCACCATCGCATTCCTTGATTTAAACATCAATCATGACAAAGGGAGACTATACACTTCTCTCCATAGGAAACCCACTGAAAAGAACACCCTCCTTTCATACCAAAGTCAACATCCACCTGCACTAAGGGATGGACTGCCCTTCGGCCAATTCCTTAGGATACGCCGCAATTGTACCCTTAAAACAGACTACATGCGAGAGGCGGAGATACTAAGGACCAAACTAGTCACAAGAGGGTACCCCAATAGACTTGTATATAAGTCTCTCAAACGCGCCTGGCACTGCCCCAGGGAAGATCTTCTTAAGACAAATGAGAAACCCAATCTTAACAAGATTGTATGTGTCACCACCTTTGGCACACACACCAATCAAGTCTGCAACCTGATAACCAAAAATTGGAATATTAACCAGAGTATTGATCTTACAATAGACTCACCTCTGTTTGCCTACAAACGAGGAAAAAATCTAAAAGATCATCTAGTCAGGTCATCAACAGACTTAATCACCAAGAGGACAAACACACTGACTACTGCATGGGGCCTACCCAAAAGGAAAGGACACCACAAATGTGGGAACTGTGTATCCTGCAATTTCATGTTCAAAACCAACACATTTGAACATGGTAGTGTAAAACACGATTTACAATCATTCTCTAACTGCAATACAAAGAATGTTGTTTATTGCATATGGTGTCCATGTGGCCTCCCCCATATTGGACAAAAACAGCAACCGGTCAAGGCTCGCATTGGCCAACATCGCAGCCGTATACGCAGATCAGTGGAAAACGCACCACTTGTGTCTCATTACAATGTAAAAGGTCGTACTGCTGATGAAATAAAGTGGCAAGTAATTGAGATCGCCACTCTTCCAGAAAGAGGAGGTGACATCCTTCAGATACTCCAACGGAATGAATGCCGCTGGATAGACAAGGTGAATTCAATAAATGAAGGGCTTAATTCTGCCGAGGAATGGAGAGGATATGTCACTACCCTTTGCTAAACAACTGTCTGTGATATAACCATTGTGGCCTGAATACACCTGTATGTCATCTGACACCCTACTATGCTTGCTCCAACAGCTTTATTTAATTCATTTTTGCTGTGACATTTGGACTGTATATATTAGATCTACTCTCATGAAATATGTGTTCACTAACTAAGAATTACAACTGTGAAATGTCTGCACGCATACAATGTTCACACTCCATGAAGTGCTCAGCATGCGTGATTGCATATTACAAATACCGTCGAAATTTGGATTTCTGTAAATATATAAAGTATATATGTGATTTTACCTGTTCTTCCCTATTTAGTACCCATCACCGATATTGTGCCTTAATTTCCACCTATTAACAGAGAATTCACCACTGTCATTAGCGCAGCAACACCACCATTGTGCCAAACCTTCTAGTTCTTCACCTCCCACTGAGGTCTTTTTTCACTCTTTACCGATCACGGAACCGGAGCACCGGATTGCTTGGTGCAGCGGTTTTTCCTAGCTAGGTCTGCCGGTTTCCCTTGGCAAAAAGAACGGGAAACCTTGAATATAACAATTCTTTCTGGATGAGGATCTCTGTGATTGTACCTGATCAAGCTGACTGACGCTGCTTTTTCTGAATCGTTTTTGCTGGCTTTAGGATTCTGCACCTGTTACCACTGCTAGTCAGTGCTAACATGTTTGTGCTCTCTCCCCTAAACATGGTAACATGGGCTCCTACTCAGTTGGTATATTTAATTTCCTTATGTCCCTAGTAAAGTGTACTACATGTGCCCAGGGCCTGCTAATTATTTGCTACTAGTGGGATGTAGCACTGACCGTGCCACCCACATATGCAGCCTGAAATCATGTCTCAGGCCTGCCACTGCAGTGCCTGTGTGTGAAGTTTACTGCCACATCAACTTGGCATTTAAAGCTACTTGCCAAGCCTAAAACTCCCCTTTTATTACATATAAGTCGCCCCTTGGTAACCCAAAGGGCAGGATGCTATACTTCTATGTTTTACATGTTCTGGTAGTGACAAACAGCTAAAGTACTTTTTTACTGCTGTAAGGCCTACTCCTGTCATTGGCTAGAACTGGGCATTCCTTAGAATACCTTTAAGCTGTAATTCCTGATTGGAAAGGAGTAGCCTTTTCATGTTTTATATCTTTGCAATGGTAATGAGAAATCCTCTTTACTGGTAAAGTCGGATTTAACATTACTATTTTAGAAAGGCTACTTTCAGAAAGTGGACTTTTTTCTGCTTGTACTGCTCTTTGTGTCTCTAGTACACGTCTGGGCTAGGTGACCGACCCCTTTTTGTATTCCTTCTGGAGAGTCACAGACACTGCAAGGGTTGGGTGTGATTTAGCACTTATCTGCATCCATCTGCATCCCGATGGGTCTTTCTGGGCAGATGGGAGGAAGGGGGCCCACTCTTACCCATCACAGGGTAGTAGACTGACCACATACAAAGGAATGATAACTCTCTTTGGTAGTCTGGAGTGAGTGCTGGGATTGAAAGAGATACTGGTGCACTTCAAAACCACTCTTTGAAGTTTCCCTTATATCAAAGGCCAATTTGGACGTAAGTGCTGAGTCTCTAGCCCCATCAAATCCGACTCTTATGGATCTACACAGAACCGCTGTCAGAAGAACTGTGGTGCTACACAAAAGACTCAACTGGAGTCTTGGTTAATCCTTGAGTCCACACTCCGCGATAGGAGGGCGTCAAGGAAGGATCGTATGCCCTTGCTCTGCCTATTGCATCTTTACATTGAAAGTGTAATCTAGAATTTCTTCAGCACACTTGTCTATGTGGTCAATTAAATGTCTCATTAAATGCCAATGGATTTTCGTGATGGACCCACCATTTAAGCTTATCCAGTGTTTTTTTATTTTTTATTTTCCAACAGGTGAAATAAATAAAGTAATGAACAAAAAAGGAGAAGGCATTAAACATCTCTTGTGTAGGAAGTGATGTAAAAACAGTACACCTCGCAATTTCTTAACTTGAAGGCTACTGCCTCGCCAAAGTCTTTTTCTACAGCAGAAAATCCAAACTGCCCAGTGTGGTCTGTACTTGGCTCTTAGAGATCACCTGATATACATTGACAAAATAACACACTGACATACTGAAACAAGTCTGATAAGGTTCTCACTACGAAGAAAGAACTAACCTGGATCAGAAAGAACACACAGAAGAGAAACCGTATGAATATATAGAAAATGACAACACATTTATTAGGGAGAGAAATCAAGTGCAACATCAGAATATCATACTGGAGAAGAACCATATTGATGGACTGACTGTGGAAAAGTTTCTTTGCAATTAAAGACCTAATGCAGCATCAGAGTGTCCACATAGAGGAGAAACCATATACATGCACAGAATGTGGCAAAGCATTTATAACAAATCGACAGTTGAAGCGACATCAGATGGTCCAAACTGGGGAGAAACCATATAAATGTACAGAATGTGACAAAGCATTTGTAACAAATGGAGACCTAAAGCAACATCAGAAATTCCACACTGGGGAGAAACCATATAAATGTACAGAATGTGACAAATCATTTATAACAATTGGACACCTAAAACAACATCTGAAATTCCACACTGGGGAGAAACCATACCAATGTACAGAATGTGACAAAGCATTTATAACTAATGGAGACCTAAAACAACATCAGAAAATCCACACTGGGGAGAAACCATATAAATGTACAGAATGTGACAAAGCATTTATAACTAATAGAGACCTACAACAACATCAGAAAATCCACACTGGGGAGAAACCATATATATGTACAGAATGTGACAAATCATTCAAAACAAGTAAAGGTCTTAAACGACACCACAAAATCCACACGGGGGAGAAACCATATAAATGTACAGAATGTGACAAAGCATTTGTAACAAATGGAGACCTAAAGCGACATCAGAAAATCTACACTGGGGAGAAACTATATCAATGTACAGAATGTGACAAATCATTTAAAACAAATGGAGCGCTAAAGCGACATGAGAAAATCCACACTGGGGAGAAACCATATAAATGTACAGAATGTGACAAATCATTTAAAACAAATGGAGAGCTAAAGCGACATGAGAAAATCCACACTGGGGAGAAAGCATATCAATGTACAGAATGTGAAAAAGCATTTATAACAAATGGAGGGCTAAAGCTACATCAGAAAATCCACACTGGGGAGAAAGCATATCAATGTACAGAATGTGAAAAAGCATTTATAACAAATGGAGGGCTAAAGCTACATCAGAAAATCCACACTGGGGAGAAAGCATATCAATGTACAGAATGTGAAAAAGCATTTATAACAATTTTACATCTAAAGCGACATCACACAATCCACACTGGGGAGAAACCCTATAAATGTACTGAATGTGACAAATCATTTAAAACAAATGGAGCGCTAAAGGGACATAAAAAAATCCACACTGGGGAGAAACCATATCAATGTACAGAGTGTGACAAATCATTCAAAACAAGTAAAGGTCTTAAACGACACCACAAAATCCACACGGGGGAGAGACCATATAAATGTACAGAATGTGACAAAGCATTTATATATAATAGAAACCTACAACAACATCTGAAATTGCACACTGGGGAGAAACCATATAAATGTACAGAATGTGACAAAGCATTTATAGCAATTGGACTGCTAAAACAACATCTGAAATTCCACACTGGGGAGAAACCATATAAATGTACAGAATGTGACAAAGCATTTATAACAATTGGACACCTAAAACAACATCTGAAATTCCACACTGGGGAGAAACCATACCAATGTACAGAATGTGACAAAGCATTTGTAACAAATGGAGCGCTAAAGCGACATCAGAAAATCCACACTGGGGAGAAACCATATAAATGTACAGAATGTGACAAAGCATTTATAACTAATGGAGAGCTACAACAACATCAGAAAATCCACACTGGGGAGAAACCATATATATGTACAGAATGTGACAAAGCATTTATAACAATTCGATACCTAAAACAACATCTGAAATTCCACACTGGGGAGAAACCATATAAATGTACAGAATGTTACAAAGCATTTGTAACAAATGGAGCGCTAAAGCGACATCAGAAAATCCACACTGGGGAGAAACCATATAAATGTACAGATTGTGACAAAGCATTTATAACACTTGGAGAGCTACAACAACATCAGAAAATCCACACTGGGGAGAAACCATATATATGTACAGAATGTGACAAAGCATTTATAACAATTGGACACCTAAAACAACATCTGAAATTCCACACTGGGGAGAAACCATACCAATGCACAGAATGTGGCAAAGCATTTATAACAAATCAACAGTTGAAGCGACATCAAAAGGTCCAAACTGGGGAGAAACCATATCAATGTACAGAAAGTGACTGATCCTTTTTAATCAATGGAGAGCTGAAGCAACAATAGAAGATCTCCACCGGAGAGAGACCATTCAACTGGACTGAATGTGAGAAGGCATTTATTAGAAAGTAGCATCTTATGCAACATCAGATAGTCCATGTAGGAGAGAAACCCTATGAATGTACATAATGCAAAAAGACATTTATTACTAGGCAAAGATAAATACTACATCAGAAATTCCACACTGGTGAGAAACGATATGGCTGGACTGAATGTGACTTAGCAGTTATTACAAAGCAAAGTTTAAAAATGCATCAGAATGTTCACACATGAAAGAAGCCATATAATTGTACAAAATGTGACATAGCATTTTTATTCCAAATGGAGGGTGACCATTCAACTGCACCGCACGTGACAAGGTACTTATTATAAAGGGAGAATTAAAGGAATATCAGCATCCACACTGGGGAGAAACCACATGTATTTATAGAATGTAACAAGGGATCTATTACAAAACAAAATGTAATACAAGATCAGGAAGTTCACACAGGGGAGAAAACATATGTATGTTCTGAATACCACAAAACATTCATAATAAAGTGAAAACTGAAGCAACATCTGAAAATCTACATGCAGGAAATCCAATGTATGTACAGAGTTTATTCTTCCTGTGGAAGACTTTATTAAGTTAATGCAGCATAAACAAATCCACACTAGGGAGAAACCTTATCAATGAATGGAATGTGACAAGGGATTGATCACAAAATGTAGTATATCAGAATGTTCACACATTAGAGAAACTCTATAAATGTGTTGAATGTGACCATGCATTCATAAATTGAGAGCTAACTCGGCATCAAAAGTCAACCCTGAAGCCCTGACTGAATTTAGCAAGGCATTTATTGACAAGGGAGAGTTAAATCCGCATCAGAAAGTCCCCACTGAGACAAATCTATATGAATCTACAGACTCAATCATTCAATGGGTATTCAGCGCGGCAAATCATCAGTGAGGTTCTCAAGGCGCTGGGTGAGGAGTTGTTGTCTGGAGGGGCCGATCAGTTGAACAGCCACGTCTTGAGTCCTTTCCAGATTCAGTGATGAGGCAGATCTCGGGTGCAGGGGGAGTTCATTCCAGGTCTTTGCAGCCAGTTGAGAGTAAGAGCGACCTCCGTTCCTTGTGCCTTAGACTCTAGGAGTTTAAGCTAGGAAGATGAAGGCGGAATGCATGTATCTGGCGGTGAGCCATCTAAAGATCTTGTGGCGCATGCGCATTGTGAGGAAACAGATGGCAGAGATCATGTTGATTTGCTTCTTCATCGAGAGCTTGTTGTCCAGGACAATGCTGGAGTCACGGGCATGGTCGGTTGGGAAGGGGAAGAAGCCAGGTTCTGTTGACCACCATGCGTTGCTTCAAGGAGATGCGTGGTTACTGAAGATGAGGACTTCTGTCTTGCCCATGTTCAATTTTAGGCAGTTGTGCTTCATCCAGTCGGTGATGTTGGCCGTGCACCTATGAAAGTTGTCTCTGGGTTTAGTGAGGTGGGTCTATTCGGTGTAGATGACCTTCAGCCCGTGTGAACTGACAATGTTGGCTCGGGGTGTCATGTAAGTGTAGGAGAAGGGGGGCTAATGGAGGATCCTTGTGAGGTGCTGCAGATGATGTCCTTGGGTTCAGGAGTAGGGCGGGAGTCTGATTGAGTAACAAGGATAACAAACATAATACTACTGAACTGTATGGGCCCATTTGGTGACCGAAGAGCCACAGTGGGAAGTATACAAAAATAAATCCTCAGTCCTTGAATGGACAGAAGGGACAATTGATAGGTCAGTGTTTCACCATCCTGAAGACATCGATACTTGGATAGAGGCTATAAAAAAACTGGTTGCTTCGCTTTACTTGTTTATGGAAGGCTAACTGTTAATTCCACAGTGATCAAGGCTTCAGTCGAGCAGGATTTATAAAGCACGGCTAATCGCCCAATAGGTTATCCAGGCGCTTGCAGGTCCTGTAGGTAGGCTTATTCGAACAGCCAGGTCTTGAGGGCTGTTGGTCGTGGTCCTTTTTGCAGGGTTATCCCCAAACATTTTGCTTCTTCCTCCTATTTTTTCCTGACCTGTTGTTGTTTTTAGGACTCTGGGCACTTTACCACTGCTTATCAGTGCAAAAGTGTATATGCTCTCTTTGTAAATTATTATGATTGGTTCTCCCTGATTGGCATATTTTGATTTACTGGTCAGTCCCTAGTAAAGTGCTCTGGGTGTGCCGGGGCTGGTAAATCAAATACTAGTGGGCATGCAGCACTGATTGTAGCACCCACATGAGTTGCCCTAAAAAGATGTCTCAGGCCTGCCACTGCATGGCTTGTGTGCAGTTTGCTAACTGCCATGTCGACTTGGCAAGTGCACCCACTTGCCAGGCCCTAACCTTCCCTTTTCTTACATATAGGACACTCTTATGGTAGGCCCAAGGTACCCCCCTGCGCAGGATGCAGTGTATGTGAAAGGTAGGACATGTACTGATGTGTACAACATGTCCTGATAGTGAAATACTGCCAATTTCGTTTTTCACTATTGATAGGCTATCTTGCCCCATAGGACAGAATGGGGAATGCTCTGTAACATTTTACAAGCATATCTTCCCATAGTATAAGATCGAAAAATAAAGTTTAGGCTCTCTGAACTTAGAATTTAATAACCCATCTTTTACTAAAGATGGTATTTAGGTCGAGCCTGTAACAGCACGCATGCGCTGTTCTGGTGAAGACTTCATGTAGGGGCTTTCGAAAACTAACCTAAGAATCGCACACGCTCATGCGTGTTGTTGGAAGTGCGTTCTCCGAGAGGCTTCAGAATACGTTCCTGACCACCCTTTGACCCACCTCTTCCGAGCAGGCCGAGCACTGGCGGGGAGGCCCTTCTTGGAAGGGGCTCGATCCTAGGATCGTACACGCTGCTTACACTATTCGATAGAGGGACACCACACAGTAGTTCTTAGTAAGACAGTATACTTTATCTATAAGTTCTGGAGATCTTTATGATCCGTGATACAGCTGTTGGATCAGTATCACAATGTCGGTGGGTTCGTTTGGGGGTATGGGGGTAGCGGGACAGTCTTAAGTTTAGTGTCTCTGCAGAGTATCCTTCGCACGGCTCTTAGTCCTTGAGCTGGAGGATATGGGGTTTGCTCGGCAACTTCGTCGGTCTTCCAGGATAGGAGCGCCGCGAGTCTCTCAGCAGGCGCAGGTGGTTTCAGGTTCTCGGGAGCCGCGACGGCGTCAGCAGGGCTCAGATGGTTCAGAGTTCGGGGAGCCGCGACAGCGTCAGCAGGGCTCAGATGGTCCAGAGTTCGGGGAGCTGCGACAGCATCAGCAGGGCTCAGATGGATCAGAGTTCGGGGAGCCGCGACAGCGTCAGCCGGGCTCAGATGGTTCAGAGTTTGGGGAGCCGCGACAGCATCAGCGGCGCTCAGATGGTTCAGAGTTCGGGGAGCCGCGACAGCGTCAGCAGGGCTCAGATGGTTCCGTTGGGACAGGTAGCGTTCTTGGTTTCATGGGTCGGTCGAGCCGCGACCAGGTCAGCAGGGCTCGTCGGTCCAGGTCTTCTCTCCCGCCTGTCCCTTCAGCACCCCTTGTTATACTCCCCCTCCTCTTTGAAGTCCGGAGTCCTCGCAGAGAGGGGTCTTGGTGCCTGGGGGCGGTGTGTTGGGATTTCCTGCCACTCGGCCCTTTGATCTGTTCAGGTTGGTCTGGGAGGGACTCCAGACACCCAGCATGCGAGGCGCCCGCTCACCGGGGGTTTGGTGGCCGATCGAAACCCTCCACGGGGAGGAGATCAGAGGTGTGACAGAGACTGCGCCTCCCGGTCTTGCTTGGGGGGTTCCTCTCTCTCTTGGCTGGGCATGCGCGGTAGTGTCTAGGTTGTGCTGGGGCCCCGGCCGGCCATCGGGTTTATTGGGCCAGGGTGGTCAGAGTCAGAGGTTTCCGATGCCATAGCCAACACCGAGAGAAGAATGTCCTTACCTCCGGTAACTATCATTCAAGACACCCAGGATTCATTGATTAACCTGTCAGAAGCTTCCAAAGACTTGGCAGAGGAGATGGATACTAGCCGGCCCATTACCCCACCATCTTTTGTTGACCTTCCTTGCGCCCAGCCACCCGCCGAAATCAGTAGGGCTAGACATGGTTCACAAACAAGCACTCAAATAAATACTCATGATAACGACATATCCTCCGCGGAAACAATGCCGAATAAGGAAGTCCACAAACAAGGGAGGAAAAAAGGTCATGTCAAACCCAGTAACCACAATTTGATCACGCCCATAAACCCATCCACACCGGGAATACCATGCTGGATAACCAACATGGTGGCGGATCTTAAATTAGACCTGGAGCACTCTATCTCGGTGCTGCTAAAACCCCTCATATCAAAAATTGATAGACTGACCTCACTGGTCAATAACAAGGGGATCAGCCCGAAAATCTATCCTGTGCAGGAACGGGATTTGACAAACCGAAAGGACCCTACATTAAGTAGCCCACCAAGAGATAAGGCCTCTCTAGTAATCAATGGGGGGGACAAACTAAATAATACCAGTGTCCCGCAGAAAGGAGCCCAGGAAAAACAAAAGGTTGTCTCTACCCCGCAAGCAGGCAAAAATAAAAATCAAATACCCATGGGCAATAATAAACCTCCATCCGCATCTTTACAAACGATGGAAAAAAATAAGGCCCTAACCCACAAGGCGGTTCCTAAGTCTCCACGGCGTGCCATCGCGACAACCTCTGACGATAAGAACACTCCAACATGCTTCAAGACAATCAATCTTCCGCCTGAGGCTCTGCCCCTCGTAGTCGTCCTAACAGGAATTCCCCCTTTAAAGGAGGGCCAACGGGAATCACAGACTGAACTAAAAAATAAATGCATACAGTGGCTGCAAACACATCGACCCTTGCCCCCTAACATCCACGGGGAAATCCTTGCAGTGAGAAGGGGTGAGTGGATTGGCAAAGGTATTAAGACCATCGCAGGGGATATCATTACAGTCAACTTTAGAGACAGGGCGGCCGTGAATTTCATCTGTAATGCCCCCCCGAGTCACATTCGATCACAAATCCACCCGGTTCGCCTATCCTACTTTTACCCCTTCGCACCCCAAAGGCCCAGGCCGAATATTGGCCCTGACAGAATATCGCATTTGGGTTCTCAACCCGGCCCATTGCAATGGCAAAGGCCAAATTCTGTATTCCCAATTTATGATTCCTCCATTACACAGTACGCTCACTGGAACAGGTTCAGTACACTTGAAGGGGTGGACTGACTGAGACTGGACCGCTCATCTTCAAAAATTAAACATAGGAAGGAGCCAACTCTACCATCTACAGGGATAAAAGATGGAGGCGACCAGGGCCAAATTGACGTTCCGGATCCTGTGCAAACCATAGGAGGCAGCAACACACCAGCGAACACTAACCGGGGTAGAGGCGAGTGGATAAATCCCTCATTAGACAATTCCCATCTCACCCACAGAAGAATCGCTACCCCCTACAGGCCGCAACTAAGCCGGGTTGTTGCACCGGCAACGGATAGCCAATCAAAGCTTCTGCTAGGCAAGGGAAAAAGAACACCCAAGGTCACGATTCATGACAACCTACTAATAGCCACCTGGAATATTGCAGGGCTAGCGGCCAAGTTCGCATCTCAGGACTGGCGCAGCTACATAAGTAAATTTCACATTTTGTGCCTGCAAGAGACCTGGGCCACTGAACCGCACGCTTACAGCCTGGAAGGCTACAAAAGCTTTTTTGTCCCTGCAAAAAAAGCCATCTCGGGGAGAGCAAGTGGGGGGCTCGCGGTCTATGTCAATTTAGACATCAAGGGCACCTGGTCCAACACTAAATGGGTCACAACCAACCTCCAAGTATTAAGGTTCACCTCACCAAGTCTAACATTTCTGCTTATGAACTGGTACAATGCACCGGCTATAACGGAGAAGGGAATAGCCATAAATGAATTAGAAAACTGTTTGAGCTCTTTAACTATGACACCAAATATCACGGATATAATACTAATGGGAGATTTTAATTGTCACCTCTGTGAGAAACTAATGCCATTCAACAACGACTGGTCTAGATGCACGATTATGAAAGGCCCTCACTTCACCCATTCAAATGAGGGCTGGGGTTTAGAAAGACTTATGAAAAGGTACAACCTAATCCAAATCCTAGATCTTGCCATACTCAACGAGAAAGGAGAATTAACTCCAACATTTAAAGGAAGAGGTTGTCACTCTTACATTGACTTTGCACTAGTCTCTCCCAATCTAAAAAGAAGCATCAGTACAATCATCATAGAGGCCAGTAGTTTCAGTGACCACAATCCGGTAATCATTAAAATGGAGGGTTTCGTTTTCCCACCCCAAAAGAAACCTCCCATTACGGAAAGAGTAGTCGACCAGGGCAGAAGAATTAAATGGGCCAAAATTGATGCGGACAGTTTTCACAAAAAACTATTATTCGAAGCCCCAGCAGCAATTGATAAATGTCTCGACCTCTGTGTAACCGGAGCTGAGGTGGTGAAGGCATTTGAAGAAATCGCACAGGTTGTAAATAACTCCTTACACACCCCAGGAGCTAAAAACAAAATGCCCCTAAACCCCCGTTGGTTTGATTCAAATTGTACAAAGGCGCTGAAAAACCTGAAGGATAGCCTTCATGCCCAACCAAGGGACAAAATGAAGGTGGCACGGAACAGAGCTGAATATAAAAAAGCTCTGAAGGCTCGCAAGCAAAGCATACAAAATCAGGCCTGGGAAGACTTAAGGGACGCCGCAGAAAGAAAAGATTCTATTGCCTTTTGGAAAGTGATTAATGCCCCCCTCTTCCAGGACCAAGGGGCTCCCAAAATCATGAATACCATTCTGCCGGAACAATGGCAGAAACACTTCCAGGGCTTATACAACCATTCAAACAAGGAACCCCAGGAGGAGTTAGCGGAGGCCCACCGGCCTGTAAAGCTAAAGTTTACCTTGAAGGAGGTCGAATTAGGAATCACCGGGCTCAGCAAAAACAAAGCCGCGGGCCCGGACGGAATTCCACCAGATCTATTCCTAAGTAGACCCGAACTATGGGCTCCGTTACTTATGAGGGTGTTAAATGAGGCAGGGGAGGCAGGCCTCCCCCAGTCCTGGTCAACGGCGACCATAGTCCCCATTTACAAAAAAGGCAACCGTGATGACCCCCAATGCTATCGACCTATTTCCCTCATTGATGTGTCAGCTAAGGTCCTGGGGCGAGTCATCCTATCGAGATTGCAAGATTGGGCAGAGGAGCAACAAATCCTCTCAGAAATTCAATACGGCTTCAGGAAAGGCAGATCTACCACCGATCAATGCCTAAATCTATACCTCCTGATTGCAAAATATACCATCGCCGGGAGGGGGTCAATACACATGGGGTTTATGGACCTTTCTGCGGCCTTTGACCGCGTAAACAGGAGAAAGCTCTGGGCCATGCTAAAGGAGCTAGGTGTGGACCAATCCCTAGTCGACACTCTACAAAACCTACATCGGAACACCTCTGCAAGTGTAAGGTACAGTCAGGAAGGCAATAAGACCGATCCCTTCACCTGTAATAGTGGAGTCAGACAGGGATGCATCCTTGCGCCCTTCCTTTTCTCTATTTATATCAACGCTTTGGAAAAGGACCTCCTCAAGCTCAAAGTTGACTCACCCCAAATTGGTCATCGAGCAGTGCCCGTACTACTCTACGCCGATGACGCGGTCCTGCTCTCTAGAACACCATTGGGACTGCAAAAATTAATTGACGGGTTTGTCAAATTCATGGAGAAACTGGACCTGGCAACAAATCTAGAAAAGTCCTACATTATGTCATCGGGGAAATCCACAAAAGGAACTTTTTCCTACAACATCGGGTCACACAAAATAGATCAGGTCAAGTCCTTTACGTACTTGGGGGTGCTATTTGATCACGCCTTATCGTTCAAACCCCTGACTGAGAAGCACTCTACCAAACTGGCAAGTGCAGTTGGGGCAATCATGGGGTATGGGCAAAGATTAGGGAAATGGTCCCCCGAACAAATTATGACCTTATACAGATCCATTTGTTGTGCGAAAGTAAGCTACGGGGCAGAAGTGTGGGGCTTTTTGGGCAAAAAAGTACAGCCGCTCCAGACTGAAGAAAATAAATTCTTACGAAGAATATTAAAAGTCCCACAGAGCGTTTCGGCCCACATCATACATGAAGAGGTAGGAGAACCATTTTTAGAGGATAAAATCAAATCCAAACCCCTCCTGGCATGGGTGAAAGTATGGACCAACCCTGAGGCGGCCCTTACGAGACAGATTATCGAGGACTGCCTCAAAAGAGACAAAGGACATGAAATCCCCTGGCTGAAATTTGTTAAGAAGTCGTTAACAGAGATTGGCTGCCCACAATACTTTTTAGCCCCACACTCTCTGCCCCGGGAGAGTAAGACCCTGGTTAAAAAACTTTTTCTTACATATTTGAAAACGTCAAGGGCTGAAAAGGAGAAGCACAAAGCCACTAATCATTTGTACAACGACCTCACTGCGAAGCAAGGGATGGAACCCTATCTGAGGGTCATGTACAATGCGCAGGATCGCTACCTCATGACCCGTTTCAGATTTAACATGTTACACCATATCCTTGCAGTGCCATCTGGGTTCACCCACACAATAGAGGAGAAGGGTACCTGCGGCTGCGATCTTAGATCTCCGCAGGATACCCTTCATTTTGTTTTACTGTGTCCTTTTTATACAATGCCAAGACGCAAGTTCCTGGTGGGAATCCTGAAAGAGCTAAAATTCAAACATGCAAAATTGGCTCTGAGATTCTTACAGGAAGCGGAGGACGCTTATACCCTGTTTTGCACGATAAACTTTATTCGAATTGCAACCAGACTGAGGAATACCAGAGATATTGGACCCCAAACGTGATCTGAACATTCAAAATTTTATAAATCCCCTGGCCCTCTACTTGAGTACAGAAATTTTAAATATTTATATTTTTGTTCTTTTAACTTGATTATCATTTGCTGTGTTTTTTAACTTGCACATATTTATATTGTATTTGTGCTTTTATGGTGTCTTTTTAAGAACCGAATAAAGATTATAAATTGAAATTGAAATTGGGCCAGGGTGGTCAGAGTCTGTGATACTGGGGGATCAGATGTGATGGCAGGGGTTGCTTACTGGTCGGGAGGGTCCACGCCACGAGGCCGGTCTCACACGTGCCCCCCCCCCCCAGCTGAAAGGCGGAGAGAACTACCCATCCACTTGGGGGTTCTCCTCGCTGAAGCGGAAGAATCGGGACAGGCCGTCAGCGTTGGCGTGGTCAGTCCCGGGGCTATGTTCCACAGTGAAGTCCATCCCCTGGAGGGAGATTGACCATCGTAGCAGCTTGGGGTTTTCTCCCCTCATTTGCATCAGCCACCGTAAGTGTCGATGGTCCGTTTGAACCCGTAAGTGGGTTCCGAACAAGTAGGGCCGTAGCTTCTTGAGGGCCCAGACTACGGCAAAGGTTTCTCTTTCAATGGTGCTCCACCGTTGCTCCCGAGGTAGTAACCTTCGGCTGATGAAGGCTATGGGGTGATCTATGTCTTTGTCATTGAACTGTGAGAGGACTGCCCCGATGCCGTGCTCCGAAGCGTCTGTCTGGACCACAAATTCCTGCGAGTAGTCGGGGGCTTTGAGTACCGGAGCAGTACATATAGCGGTTTTCAAGGCGTCGAACGCTTCTTGGCACGGGGGAGTCCACTGTACTTTCTTCGGGTGCTTTTTGGAGGTCAATTCTGTGAGGGGGCCTGCGATGCTGCCATAGTTTTTAATAAACCTCCGGTAGTAGCCGGTGAGGCCTAGGAAGGCCCAGACTTCTGTTTGGGTCGTAGGGGGTTCCCAGGACAAGATGGCGTCGATTTTCGGCTGGAGGGGGGTGACCTGCCCGCTTCCCACCTGGTGTCCCAGATAGATCACTGATCCCTGTCCAATTTGACACTTGCTGGCTTTGATGGTTAGGCCGGCCTGGCGCAGGGCCACCAGTACTTGCCGGAGGTGTTCGGTCCATTGGGAGCTGAATACTGCGATGTCGTCTAGGTACGCTGCGCTGAACCCCTCTAGCCCGGCCAGGACCCGGTTCACCAGCCGCTGGAAGGCGGCCGGGGCATTTTTCATTCCAAAAGGCATGACTCTGAAGCGGTAGTGCCCATCCGGGGTGGAGAAGGCGGACCGTTCCTTGGCTCCCTCGGTGAGCGCAATTTGCCAGCACCCGCAGGTCAGGTCGAAGGTGCTGAGGTAGCGAGCAGCCCCGAGGCGGTCGATGAGCTCGTCTGTGCGGGGGATAGGGTGAGCGTCAGCTCGGGTGACCGCATTGAGTCCCTGGTAGTCTACACAGAATCTTAGATCGGGGGCGACACCAGGGGCGGCTGCTTTCGGGACCAGTACTACAGGGATGGCCCATGGGCTGTCGGAGGGTTCAATCACCCCTAGGGCTAACATCTTGGCTACTTCGGTCTGGATGCAGGTCTGGACCCGGTCAGGGACTCGGTAGGCTCGGTGTCTTACCGGCGGGCTGTCTCCGGTGTCTACGTCGTGGACACACCAGTCGGTGACCCTCGGGGTGAGGGAGAAGAGGTCTGTGAATTGTCTCAATAGCTGGCGGCAGTCGTCGGACTGTTGGGGGGTGAGGGTGGACGACAGGCTCACTCCCTCTACGGAGCCATCCTTCCCCTTAGCACATAGGGGGTCCGGAAGGGGCTCTGTGTCTTCTTCTGACCCATCGTCGGTGGCCAGGAGCAAACTCAACTCCGTCCTCACTGTTGTAAGGAGACCTCAGCTAGGCCTACCAGTGCAAGGGGTTCGCCCTTCTCTGCACAGAGTCCTCAGACAAGTAGAATAAGTTGGCACAGAAACTGGAATAGAAAATACAAAGTTTAATAAACCTTCATGAAGTGGAACCACATTCAAACAGCACCCTGTGGTGCTGAATGAATGTAGCACACAGAGTAGAAGAACCATGGGTCTTTTATACCCACACAGGGGCTCAAAAAGAGGGCGGTACAAGTATACATGAGAAGAGTTACATACATAGATGGTCATACAGAAATGCACAGTCAACAGTAAAGGAGGAGCTAGCAGTTGCTGACTCTGGTAGAAACAACCTGATAGTTACAGACTAAAAACAGATGTATGGACAGTTAGATTCTTCTGCGCAGGCGCAGAGTAGCAGAGTCTAAGTATAACCAGTCCTTTAAACAGAGCACAAGGGTAAACAACAGTGAAGAAGGAAACAGCTCTTGGTAAGCACATGGCAGACAAAATGGCTGCCGGAAATACAAAATGGATTCCACAAAATGTACAGGATAGCCTCTAAATACCAGATGGATTCCGCTAACGCTAATTTAATCGCAGCTAATTTACGACAGATGACCCTTTTAGCGTTAGCTGAAGACATCTCCCATAATCCAGTAGGAAAACAAAAAAATATGCACATTAATTTTGTAAAAAAATAAAAATGTCTTCATTTTTCATAAATTTATCAATATCCTAATTCATTGCTAGGTGGGCATTTCTCATTCTAAATATTGTTAAGCGGGTATGTATAAGGTATAAGCAGGAGTACAAAGGGAACAGAGAATTGGGTCATACAGATAGCAGGAGAGAGTAATTACTATTATCAGAAACAGAACTATTAGCTTTCTAGTCCTAAGCAAATCCTAGAACCATCCAGTAAAAACATGTTCAAGGCTCCTATGCATTTCAGTTATCATCAATCTCAACTTCAAATTGGCCAACAGTACATATCTAATAAAAACATTTTCGCTAGACTTTTCCAGTGTTTCCTTTATGAGGGCTAGAGTATCTATTATTATTAAGGAAATGCATCATCTCTCTACTGCTCAGATGAACTTTTCTCTCATAGAATAAACATTATTCCTAATACAATTATGAAAGCAGTCAGACATATTATTACAAAAATGATCCTGGATCCAGAGGACCAGGAGGACTACACAGGACCATGAGAATTAAGATGAAGAGCTGCAAAGGGCTGCTCCTCCTCAAAAATGGGACGATCAATGGGGTACATATCTAACAAAAAAGAAGAAGTCCTTGGGAAATTAAAGCCGCTGTACAACCAGCCAGAGGGGAGTCTTCTCCCTGTGTACGTTTGAGCCTCACAGGCAGGCTCTTGTTGTTCCCACGGTGGAGCTGCACAACTCGCAACTCAGGAATCATGGCCTAGTTTCAAGGGAAAAGTTTCTTCTTTCAGGATAGGGCAATCACCTACCATGGGAAATGCGCTCAGCGATCCTGTCCAGTGTCTCAGGCAGTGCACCAGTTTTCTTCATTTCAATCTAACAGGCACCAGAGACACAGCACCTGTACCCTGAACTCAAGTCCTTCCCTAATTCCTGTATTGCTCTGCTGGCACACTGCTCTTTCGTTGGGGCCATAGATTGCATTCAGTGTGCTCAGGCATCTCTTGACCAACAAAGGTGCATACTTGCAGCCACTTTGGGACCAGGATTCAGAGGCCTGATGCTAGGATCTCTGAAGCAACCTTTGTTTCAAAGGGGGTTACCTCAAGCAAAAACTGTCTCGCCTTCCTGGTCGGTCTGTGACTCTCGGCTGGGCATCAAAAGCTTGATCCACGATTTCTCCTTTCTGATTTGTGACCCCGTCTTTCGCCCAAGACAGTGGCAGGGGTACACACTTCACATCCCAGTGCTTCCGGCCTTCTACCTTCACTGAGGTCCTGGTTACCTTCACTTTGACTTCAAGCTGGACTGGTGCTGACTCCTCAAGCTGGATCTGATGTCCGTCCCCCTCTGGCAATGGTTGTAAAGCAGCAAATATCTATTGGTGGACAGAAAAAAAGGTCTTTAGACAAGGCACAGAAATAATCTATCAACAGAGAGGATAGTCTCAGAATACTTCCTAGTCTAGGGACGCCCCATATATTAACAAGGCACCCTGGAACCACTTTCATCTATGTGAGAGTAAATAAAACACCAGCCTGTACCTATTGGCAAGTATAAAAGGAACTCTTTGGTGAACTGACAAGAGTAATACGTCACCCAATCCCAAGCAGTCAAGGAAGTTTGTGTTCATTTATTAAATTCTGAGGAAAAGAGAAAAACAATACAGACATACTCCAAATCTTAATCATCTGAAGACCCTCAAGAAAAAGGAAATGTTATACACTTTTACTCATAGACTTTGCATTACTTGTACAGGACTGCAGACACTTCTAAAATGATTTTTCTTAATAAAAGCACCTACATTGTATACTTAGGACCATGCTCTCATGTTATAGGAGCAACAGGAAAATCTAACACTGCTAATTTAACAAGGATTCCTATTACATAAAGAACTAAAAACTTCAACATAATGGGTACATGTTCTCCAGCGGAACATCTTGTGACTAACAGACTCCTATAAAACAATATTTTCCTCAAAAATGTTTGCTAAGGATCACATGGGCATCTTCCCTGCATTCTACTTTTTCACAATCCAAACTATGCAACATCAGTTCTAGTAAGGACTGTCAGTTTATTTACACAGACTAGCTAATAAAAACTAGCAATGCCCTTGCAAAAACTGTAAGTAGCATGAGAATATCAAACAATAGTGGTGTTATCACCTGAGAATTTTAGAATAAAAACCACCCACAGCTAGTTCCCCTTAAAGATCAAATAAGGGAACAGCAATCTAGACTACTCATCCTCTCATAATTCCATCAGAGAGGATGGGTAGTAACATAGCAAAATACATTTATTCATTTTATTAATGCTAATAATGTTTAAAACCGTATTACTGAATAGCCAATTAAATGTCTCATGGCTATTTCACAGACAGTTTAGGGAAAAAGAGAGAGAACACATACATTTGCCTACCCTTTATTTGTAGAGGAGCTAGCCTCCTCCCCCACTTTTGACAGTAGGAAACCTATAATAGGTTTCATTATGTCAACACTGTCAACCCCAATGTATAGCAACTGGGCATAAACAAACTGAGGAGCTAAATAGCACATTGAGCTAGCTAAAGAACATATTCCCTTAGCAAATGTAGTAGTGTGACATGAGGCCGTATGAATTCAAACGAAATCCCATTGCTTCCTGAATTCAGCCCTAAAAGCATTAGTGCTATATATATGGCTGAGACATTGTCTTTTAAAGAGAGGTCACATATACCATTATACTATAGTCATTGAGTGCACAAAAACTTGCTTTTGCCAAAAAAAAAAGGTAAGCAAAACCTCTTTCTTTCCCTGCCCTGCCATTTCGTCTTTCAAAGGTCGAAATGTTAAAACACATATTGCGCTGAGCCCTGCCAGGCTTCTAAATGTAGGAGTTCGGCCTTTAACCTATGCAGCTGTTCCATCTTGTATACAAGGTTGTCATGCAGTCGTACAAATTCAAAGTGACCATGAAGACTGAAAGCACGACAGCAAACCCACTGTAATCCTGCCTATCAGCAATTCAAAGGTAAGCTTAATAACTTCTGCCAGTTTGTGTACATATGTATATTTGTAAGCAGTGTGCCGAGTGCTTGTCTAGCAGTATAGATGTCAGCTATTAAGTCTATGCTTAAATATGTGCATTTACTGGATCCTAAGGCAGTTTAAAAGCTGCTCTGACTGGAGAAACCTCATTTTAATAGTGAATTTTACTCAATTTCGACTTTGATGTTTAGGGCACTTAAAAATGAATATCCTACAATGTTTTTGCATAATAGTCATCCCCAGAATGTCCTCTACATATTCCAGAGATGTGGCATCAGAAATATATAATGTATACCCTTATAAAAATAAGTTTTGTACGCCTGGGTAAAGTGACATTTCACATGTAAGTGACCCCCTATTGCTGTATAGCACGGCTTAAATTCAGTTTGGATGCTAGGAGGTCACAGCATCATGATTAGGCATTATGAATAGAAAAAAATGAATTTAATGCACCTATGTTAAATAACATTTTTAATATAATCAAAAATATATATATTTTTTTAATAAATCTAATCATTTTGATGAGTCCACATATGAAAAGCAAGCTGCATCCCTTTGCCTATCATATTTAAATGCATTCATTCACAGCCCTAAGAACAGAAGCTTAATTTGAAAACATGACAACTTTTTGCGCCACCATTCACAAGAATGATCTTATAAAAAGAAAACTTTAAGAAAAGGAAATCCTGTCAGATATTTTCTCATTACCCAAAATACTGAACCTCATTTGGTGAAACCCTTTACAGCATTCTAAAATGCAGAGTTTTCACTCTGAGGAAGTCTTAGCTAAGTAAACATTCCTGTTCCATTTGTGGCCTAAAAAAACAACAGCAACAACTGTTTTGCTCATCAGCAGTAAAGGCGCTTCTCAGGGTTGCAACATGATCATGGTGGCAGTCTTATTTAAAACAGACATTTCAAGTGTTAAGATGTGGGTGTAATACAGCAAAATCCAATGTATTCAGATGATGTGTTTACCCATTAATATCTAATACAATGTATCTAAAGAAAAGTCTTTATAATTATCTATTTTATTATATAACACGCAATTTCGTTTTTTAAGGCCTGTTATCCCCATATAAAGAATATGAAAAAGGAAACCTGATTTCCTTTAAGGAATCAAAGGCATACTTATACACTTCCAAGGAAACAGAACAGGATTTAGCTAGTGCGATATTTAGAAAAATTCAGGTCACCTTTTTGCAGGGGCTACAAATCATAATGGTTCCATAATATCCAATCTGGAAACATATGACCGACGGCTGCCTGTCTATAAGAGAAGGGCAGTCATGGCTAACCACAGGTGACACATATTTTAGTCTCGCATAACTTTTTTTTATTCATCTCCAATACCAATTAGACATACACTGATAACGTGTTGTCTGCCATTTTGACAGCATGATAATGATAATATCATATCTGTGGAATTTAGTAATTTTGAACAAGTTCCAGCCAACTGCTGCGCAAAGATAGACGTCGTCACGACCATCTCCTTACCTCATAGGAAAACTTGTACTAGTATTAAAATAGAATTGTCAATACGACACAAAAACAAAACATATATAAAGTAAAAATACGTATGCCAAGCCATCAGTAGACCAAACACAGAAAGCATAGACAAATTACAATAGCATATATAAATGAGCAGTGATGCGCAATTACTGAACCTACAGCTCAGAGTCGAACATTCTGGCCTGCTTAATTTGTCAGGCTGAAAATCAATAACTGATTTCCTTGCTTTACTCACCCCCATCTGACAGTAAGTCATCTTTATGATGACCAGCTGTCAGCTGAACCGACTGTGTCGCTGCTGACACATAGGTCATCTTAATTTTAACTTTCTAAAAGCAAAATTACTTCACTGATATTCCATGTTAGCTTTGGGCCACAATTTCCACTGTGAAAATTAATTCTTAATTGGAAAATCGTTTTTATATAGGCATATAGCCCTTAAAATTTCAAGCAAGAGCATCATTTTACTTTTTGTCTAGGATTAATGCAACATTTAAAAAAATAAAAACAGTCTTCCATGGAAATTATTTTCCAAGGGCACTGCACCTTTTCTTATTTCGTTTTCTAACTGGTCTTGCACAAAATAGAACCAAGGAAGGCTTCTTGTGTTTCGTTTCTCAGCTGCCCTGTCATATCAGAGAAGCTAAAAATAGCCCCTCAGCGCAGAGCCAGCCACTGCAAGCACTCCTGGCCCCCACCTCTTTCCAAGGCTCTCCTACTGCAAGCATTACACATTTTCATGTCAGAGAAGCTTTCTAAGCAGTGATTTCACCTCCTGGTTTACTCGCTCCTATTTCTAGCCCCCACCTTACAGGCTTCAAGGTCAAAATCTGCCTCGCACAGCCCTGAAGCTGTCAAAGATCTAAACTGCAATAATTTGCCCTATGGAAAAATTAATTTTGATATACAATTTCTTTTCAGGGGGTCATAATTTTTATTGTCTATTCTCAGATTAGCAGGTTCAGCTTAAATTAGAACCTACAACCATCTGGACCCAGCACATTGGCTCACTGAACCACCAAGAACACAAAGCTGCATAGGAACAATTTGAAAATTCGAAATACCCACAATTTTCTCAAGCTAAACTTTTAACCGATCCCTAATTACTTTTCATTAATACTTTTGTACATTAAGGATGTCATCAAATCACAGGGGTTGCTCTTTCTCTAGCTAAACCCCTCTCAATTTCCTTTCACGATGCATTGATGGTGATGAGACCAAATTAAACTTACTCCTTAACAATTTCACTTCTCAGAATTCTTTCACATATTCACAGTCATTCAATCACACGCTTTTTCCAGTGCTAGCAACATCTAAAACACAATTTACCACACCACGACATTTAAACACACATTTAACCCACAGATCAACACTTAAGACAGAAACAAAAGACAGCCCACAGACTTTACTTAAACCAAACCATTTGTAAATACTAGTTGCAAGTCATATTCACTAGATTTGGCTGGCAGAACACCAGGAAAAACGCTCTGCATCTCACCACTTATGAATGTTACTAAGTGCACAGACCAGGATCCTTTCTATGTACATATTTAGTTCCTCGGGGTACTAGTCACCAAAGAAGAAATACTTTTATATACCTAAACCTAGTTAAGTATCCCCTCTAGGGGAGCCGGCTAATTATACACAAAAGAAATGGTACATCCAAGAAAGCAACACATTCATTCATTCACGCACTTTTTCTCCCACATTCGTACACAATCAAACATCTCTTGCCTAGTCTTTCGCTTAAACATACATTGTTCCACATACTCAATCTTTCGTAAATCAAATGACCCATACATAGGCCAACGCAACTCGGGATCCTTACGAGTGTATTTATTCCATAATGCGCTGTACATTATAGAAGAAAGACCATACTTAATATACATATCCCTATTAGGCGTCCCCTCCGGGGGGCGGTTGTGCTTCATCTTACTCTCAAATTGGTACCACTACAAAAGCAACATGTGCTAAAAACAGGCATGCCAAAAATAGTGCAGAATATGCAGTATTATAATCAAAGTAGCACTTAAGGTACCTTTAGTACGATGTGCCGTTCAAATCAATTCAGATAGAGAAAATTCTCCTCATTACCTGCCTATATAGGTTGCAACTTATATAAATGTGATAACAAAACAAGTTGGCCAACACCAATTCTCCAAATCAAAAAGCCACAGTAAGCGTTACTAAACTACCTTACCAATCCCAGGCATCAAAACCAACAGCAAGCGCCGCAGACACTTACCAATCACTTCGTGTCCAGGTTCCAACTGCCAAGTTCTAAAATCGACCAAATGGTCACTGCACGGCGAATCAACAGAAGAGGACCGGCACCACCTGGATGGTCAAATCAGAAGGAAAGGAAAAACGCCGTGGTTGCCAAGACACGGGTCTTATCGGGCAGCGATCGCGTCCAGAGCGAGATTCCAATCCTTCGTCGCGACCAATCCTTTGGGCATCCGAGTCACCGATGAGCCCCACGTTGGGCCGCCAATTTGTTGTAAGGAGACCTCAGCTAGGCCTACCTGTGCAAGGGGTTCGCCCTTCTCTGCACAAAGTCCTCAGACAAGTAGAAGAAGTTGGCACAGAAACTGGAATAGAAAATACAAAGTTTAATAAACCTTCATGAAGTGGAACCACATTCAAACAGCACCCTGTGGTGCTGAATGAATGTAGCACACAGAGTAGAAGAACCATGGGTCTTTTATACCCACACAGGGGCTCAAAAAGAGGGAGGTACAAGTATACATGAGAAGAGTTACATACATAGATGGTCATACAGAAATGCACAGTCAACAGTAAAGGAGGAGCTAGCAGTTGCTGACTCTGGTAGAAACAACCTGATAGTTACAGACTAAAAACAGATGTATGGACAGTTAGATTCTTCTGCGCAGGCGCAGAGTAGCAGAGTCTAAATATAACCAGTCCTTTAAACAGAGCACAAGGGTAAACAACAGTGAAGAAGGAAACAGCTCTTGGTAAGCACATGGCAGACAAAATGGCTGCCGGAAATACAAAATGGATTCCACAAAATGTACAGGATAGCCTCTAAATACCAGATGGATTCCGCTAACAATAATTTAATCGCAGCCAATTTACGACATCACGAAGTGGGGTTTGAGGCGGTTCACGTGGAGGACCCGGAGGGGGTTCCGAGGAGACTGAACGTCAACTAGATACGTGACTTGACTCTTCCGCTCGACCACTTTGAAGGGTCCAGTCCATTTGTCTTGGAGGTCACAGGGTTTCACCGGGGCCATTACCCAGACCTGTTGGCCCGGCTGAAACTCGACCAGCGTGGCATTCTGGTCATACCAGCGCTTCATCTCTCGGGCTCCCGGAACTTCCGCGTCTGGTTGCGGAGCGCCAGGATATAGCGGAATACATCGGAAGGGGCTCCTCGGGGAACCGTCTCCCAGCCCTCTTTGACTAGGCTCAGGGGTCCCCGGACGGGGTGTCCGTAGAGTAATTCGAATGGGCTGAACCCCAGGGTTTTTGGGGGACTTCCCGGTAGGCGAACAGGAGGCAAGGGAGGAGGACGTCCCATTTCCGGCGAAGGGGTTCTTCGAGGCCCATGATCATTCCCTTTAGAGTCCGGTTAAATCGTTCGACTAGTCCATTGCCTTGGGGGTGGTATGGGGTGGTGAATTTGTAGGTGGTGAATTTGTAGGACACCCCACATTGTTGCCATAAGGACCTCATGTATCTTGAGATAAAGTTCGTGCCACGATCACTCACGACTTCGCGAGGGAACCCTACTCGGGAGAAGATTCCCATCAAGGCCCGGCCCACGACGGGGGCCGTCACGGTGTGGAGAGGAATGGCCTCTGGGTAGCGGGTGGCATGGTCCACCAGGACGAGGATGAACCCGTGGCCCTGGGCGGTCCTGGGGTCCAGGGGTCCCACGATGTCGATCCCCACCCGCTCAAAGGGGGTACTAACAACGGGGAAGGGTTGTAATGGAGCCTTGCGCTTCCCACCACTTTTTCCGCTGGCTTGGCACGTGAGACAGGCCTTGCAGTGGGCCTCAACATTAGCCCGCATTTTGGGCCAATAGAAGTGGGTAACCAGGCGATGATAGGTTTTGTCTTGGCCTAAGTGTCCTGCCAGGGGTACATCATGGGCTAGGCCTAGGAGGAAACCTCGGAAGTGCAGGGGTACCACCAGTACCCGGGCCGATCCCAGCTCGGCTGACTTCTGTTCGCTGTACAGGAGGCCGTTTTCCCAATATACCCAGTGGGTTCCGGACTGGTCACCTGCGGCCTGGGCTTCGGCCTGCTGTCGGGGTCCAATGAGGGAAGGGCAGGTGGCTTGTTCCTTGCAGAATTCTTCTCGGGAGGGACCCCCTTCGCAGTGCCAATGGGCCCTCTCGGGTAGGTCCCCTAGCTCGGTCAGTTGTTCTGGGTCTGGATGCACTGATCTGTCATTGGTAACGGGTTCTCCTTCCGGGAGAGGGTCGTCTGGCTCGGGAAGCGCGTCCCGGTCCTCGGGGACGGCGACTGGGTTCAGGGATAAGGCCTCAACTCCCTCGAGGGAAGGCGATCGGGCAGACATGGAGCGCGTGGTGGCGCATACCCATTCGGGTAGGCCCATCATCTCCAGATGGACTCTTCGTTCCACTTGTCCCCACAAGGAGCTCTCGAGGTCGTTGCCCAGGAGGCAGTCTACTGGTTGGGAGGTTCGGATGGCCACTCTCAATTTACCGGTGACTCCCCCCCCATTCGAAGGGTACCAGGGCCATCCGGCAGAGGCTCTCGGAGTTGTCAGAGAATATGACTGGACAGAAGGCGTCGGGCAGGATCTGGTCGTCGGAGACAATGTGGCAGTGGACCGCCGTGACACTCACCCCGGTGTCGCGGAGAGCCTCGACTCGGTGACTGTTGACCGTCACCTGTTGTCGGTATTTTTTTGTGTTGGCGGGTAGGGGGGTTCCGGGAACCATCTCTCGGTCCCCCAGGGAAACCAGGGCCATGGCTGCTAGTTCCCACTCCTCGGAGTCTTCCATCTCCTCTCCTAGGGCCACGGAAGCCATTTGACGGGCTGGAGGGGTTGTCGCTGCGGGTCGTTGGTACATGGGACACTGGGGGTCACTGGCATAGTGTCCGGTCTGTTGGCAGCGGAAACAGGTGATCTTGACTCGGAGTCCCGGCCTGGCTGGAGGTGGGGCTGGAAAGTGCCGGGGTTGGTTCCTGGGGGGACTAGGCTGGGGGCCCACCTGGGATTCTCTTTGTCTGCCTTGGTTCCCTCCGCCCCTCTGGCTGGGAGATCCCTAACTGGGGTGGCCGTAGTCTCCCACAGGGCCCCGGGTGGCCCGGGTGTTCACCCATCAGTCAGCCTCAACAGCCAGTTTCCGAGGATCAGTGAGCTTGCTGTCCAGGAGGTGCTGGCGTAGCTTCACAAAGCAATTTGCGGACAAGTGTTCCCATGCTATCAGGTCAAACAGTTCCTCAAAGGTGGAGATCTTGCTGCCCTTGATCCACCCGTCCAAGGCCCTGCTGTAAAAGTTCACGTATTCCACCCACGTGGTACTGGGTATCTTTTTACAGTCTCAAAACCGTTGCTGGTACATCTCGGGGGTGAGTCCATATCGGGCTAATAGGGCCTCTTTCATGTGGCTGTAGGAATTCAGCACTGTGGAGGGCAGGTCCAGCAGGGTATCTCTCCCCTCGCTCAGGAACCGGCACCACAAGCCAGCCCCCCAATCCTTCTGTGGAACTCGGTGGAAGGTCATGGCGACTTCGTAGGCCTTGAACCACTGCTGGATGTCGTTCTTGTAGGATTCCTTCACCACATCCTTGGGGATGTGGACCTTTGGTTCTACTGCGGGGGAGGTCGGTTGGTTTCCTGTGGTTCTGGACTCCTCACTCTTGGCCTTTAGTTCGATCTCTTTTAGGCTGCGTTCGTGTTCTAGTTGAAGTCTTCTTTCTTCGTGTTCTCGCTTGCGTTTCTTTTCCTCGAGTTCCCCTTGTAGGCGTAATTGTTCTACGGCTAACTTTTTTTCAGCCAATTTTAGCTCTCCCTTTATTTTTAGTTTGGCTAGTTCTCTCTCTCGGGTCGCTAGCTCTTCCGGGGATAGGCCCCCCCTCTGGCGCGTTGCTCCTTACCGGGATGCTTCGTGGTTCGTTTGGCGGCTCTCTTTCCCGGGCGCCTCCTTCGGTTTGGGGCAGGTAAGCTCCCGCCTCGACCCAGGTCTTCAACGCTTCCTGGAAATCTTCTTTGGTGCTTAATCCGGTGGTAGCGATTCCAAGGTCTTTGCAGAACTGTTTTAGTTCTCGATGCGTATAATCTTCCAACTGATCCTCTCGGAATGTCGGGCTTGTGTTGGTTCCTGCGGCACTCATGGCGGTTTCTCCTTCCATCTCCGTTTGGTAGTGCGTCAGCCGTTTACTGTACGATCCCTAGGTGTCGGCTCGGATCCCGTCGTCTGCCACCAAATGTTGGAAGGGCGTTCTCCGGGAGGCTTCGGAATACGTTCCTGACCACCCTTTGACCCACCTCTTCCAGAGTTAGGCCGAGCACTGGCGGGGAGGCCCTTCTTGGAAGGGGCTCGTTCCTAGGATCGTACACGCTGCTTACACTATTCGATAGAGGGTCGCCACACAGTAGTTCTTAGTAAGACAGTATACTTTATCTATAAGTTCTGGAGATCTTTATGATCCGTGATACAGCTGTTGGATCACTATCACAACGTCGGCGGGTTCGTTTGGGGGTATGGGGGTAGTGGGACAGTCTTAAGTTCAGTGTCTCTGCGGAGTATCCTTCGCACTGCTCTTAGTCCTTGAGCTGGAGGATATGGGGTTTGCTCGGCAACTCCGTTGGTCTTCCAGGATAGGAGCGCCGCGAGTCTCTCAGCAGGCGCAGGTGGTTTCAGGTTCTCGGGAGCCGCGACGGCGTCAGCAGGGCTCAGATGGATCAGAGTTCGGGGAGCCGCGACAGCGTCAGCAGGGCTCAGATGGTTCAGAGTTGGGGGAGCCGCGACAGCGTCAGCAGGGCTCAGATGGTTCAGAGTTCAGGGAGCCGCGACAGCGTCAGCAGGGCTCAGATGGTTCCGTGGGACAGGTAGCGTTCTTGGTTTCAGGGGTCAGTCGAGCCACGACCAGGTCAGCAGGGCTCTCGTCGGTCCAGGTCTTTTCTCCCACCTGTCCCTTCAGCACCCCTTGTTATACTCCCCCTCCTCTTTGAAGTCCGGAGTCCTCGCAGAGAGGGGTCTTGGTGCCTGGGAGCGGTGTGTTGGGATTTCCTGCCGCTCGGCCCTTTGATCTGTTCAGGTTGGTCTGGGAGGGACTCCAGACACCCAGCATGCGAGGCGCCCGCTCACCGGGGTCCTGGTGGCCGATCGAAACCCTCCTCGGGGAGGAGATCAGAGGTGGGACAGAGACGGTGCCTCCCAGTCTTGCTAGGGGTTTCCTCTCTCTCTTGGCTGGGCATGCGCGGTAGGGTCTAGGTTGTGCTGGGGCCCCGGCCGGCCATCGGGTTTATTGGGCCAGGGTGGTCGGAGTCTATGATACCGGGGGATCAGGTGTGATGGCAGGGGTTGCTTACTGGTCGGGAGGGTCCACGCCACGAGGCCGGTCTCACACGTGTGCTTTTTGTTTTGGCCCACGCTATTGGCCTTTGTGTGTGTCTTTTTAACAAAGACAGCACGCAATTGGCCGAAGGCGGGCGCATTGCTCTGCCCACGGCCTATTGGTGTTGGTTACCCGCAGGCCCGACATCTGTTTGCAATTATCGTGCACAGAGGCGTGCTCGATAATAGGAAACATATGTCTCGGTGTGGCGCACGCACCACTCGTTTCCCATCCGCTGCCTTTACACGTTAACTCCTAGGCACACATGGAGGAAACACCTTGGCATAAATAGGCCACATGTACATGCGGCGAGTGAGAGGTGTAAATATACACATTTATTGCGTTTATAGGGGACCATGCTCATACTGCAATATAAAGCGACTTTTTAAACTCAGTTACGAGTGACAGCTGTCTAGTGTGCCAACTGTGTAACATGTCGTAGCAGGTGAGGCGAGATCTAAAAAGAAGGAAAATGACAAAAAAGGCTTGTAAGAGCTCTGAGGGCAAAAGGTTGGTGGTGGCAGAGAAGGGTGGATTTGCAGCATGCCATCTGCGTCCCCACTGTGCAAGCCTTACTACTGCAATTCTCATGTACGATACCAACCTTGTTTATTTATATAATGAGTGCCCTACCACTGATACAAGCTCGCCTCCCCCTTGCCACACATAAAGATGCCACCCCTATATAAACAACCACAGCCGATGACTGATAGAGACACCTAGACACACAGAGCGTGTGGCGAGAGCTGCTGATGCGTCTCAGTGATGTGTGTCTGCTAGGATGTCTGCTGTGGGAGGTGGGCACTGAGCAGCACGGTCTGAACATCAGATCGAGGAATTTATGGACGCCTGGCTGTGGGTGATATAAATACTACACGGCGGGGACCTCTGGGAAGAGGGCTGCTCCCAGGAATGGGTGTAACATGGTGAATTTGCACTTGTGATGGAAGCACATTGAACACACACATGCACACACATACTTGTGCAAGTAAACACACAAGCCAACATTGACACATGCAGAAGGAAACCAACACATGTATCTATGCACACACAGACAGGCGCACACACACAAACTCATGCAAGAAAAGACACACACTTGTGCAAGCAAGCTAACGCGTGCGCACACACACACACTCGTGCAAGCACACACACAAGCAAACACTGACACATGTGGCAGGAAACATGCACTTATACTTCCATGCACACACTCATTCATATATATACTCACATGTGATTAGGGCCTTTAAAGCGCACACTCGTGCACACCTACCCACACAAACACACGCACCCACACCCCCCTACACACACACAGACCCCCTACCCACAGAAGCACACACACAAACGAGGGCAGGGTGGACATTCACATAGAGCCCAAGTCCCAGACGAATCTGCTGAACGTGTGCGTCGGTGGGAGGGGGGCTCTCAGCAGCGTGGTGGTGCGGGTGGGATAAGCTAGGTGCACCCCTCCCCGAGTCTGCAGCCGGAGGTGCAGCAGAGGTACTGAGAGTGCAGTGAAGGGCCTCTCAGAGGAGCCATAGCAACAAGACCTGATCCGGCTGGAGAAAGGGCACGGATGAGAGGGAGGGGGTGGGGGCCCTCCCCTGCCACCTCACTCTCCATCTTGAGGTGCCCCCCTCTCAAGACTTCACCAGTGCGGCCCCAGTACGTGCGTGGAGTGTGTGGCTCCTGTGCCCGCTCCCTTGTCTGCATCTGTGTTTACATTTGAGGCTGCGTGAGTGTGCATGCACGTATACTCCCCTTCCTCTGTGTGTACATTTCAGACTGTTCATACGAGTATGTGCAAACTGCACAAGAGTATACACCTCCGTGTGTTTACCTTTGAGTGCGTGCACAGTGCACACGAGTATACATCTGAGTGTGTACAGGAGTGTACTTACATATCCATTTGTTTACCTGAGTGCGTGCACAGTGCACACGAGTATACATCTCCGTGTGTGTTTACCTGAGTGTGTGCACAGTGCACATGAGTATACATCTCAGTGTGTACTTACCTTTGAGTGCGTGCACAGTTCACACAAGTATACTTACATCACCGTGTGTGTTTACCTTTGAGTGCGTGCACAGTGTAAACGAGTATACATCTCTGTGTGTGTTTACCTGAGTGCGTGCACAGTGCACACGAGTATACATCTCCGTGTGTGTTTGCCTCTGATTGCGTGCATAGTGCACACCAGTATACATCTCCGTGTGTGTTCACCTTTGAAACTAAGCTAATTATCTTTGAGACGGAGCGTGAGTGCGTGTAAGCACGTGTACTTCTCTGTCTATTTATCTTTGAGTCTAGCGTGCGAGGGCGTGCACGTGCCAGTATGTCTCTGTCTTTGATTAACTTGAGACTGTGCTGAGTGAGTGCAAGCATATGCACGTGTCGGCCGCTGTGCGTGAGTGCGTGCACCCACATGTACTTCTCTGCAGCTGCTCTGTTCAGGTCCAAAGGTCTGGTTTAGTGACAACATCTTGGGGACACTCGAAAAGCTTCCCTGGGAACTCGTTCCGCCCATTGCTGACCATTGGCTTAGTGGCTTGTTTTAGAGTGCACAGGGCTTGAATACGATGTGTTCATTTCCAGGTCAGCGGTGGATACCGTACTATGATGGATTTAACTGATCATTTTATAGGCTGTAAGGTGGGACCATGAGGTTAAGCATGCCGTGAGGGGTCTCTATAGATGTGTTTAATATTTAAGCACACCAGCCCTGGTTGCTCCACTTCTCAAAGCATCCAAACATGAATAACACATTAGAATGTTTATCCGCTAGGAATGTTAATTCCACTCCACCGAGAGTGCAGAACGCAGCATGCGCCACCAAATGCTAAGTAACTGGATGCCACCACAGTATCGCGACAACTATGCATTTATATCTACCCAGACTGTAACACAGCCTTGTAAATATAGGTAACAACTGTGTATGCAAGGTATAACAACACAACAGGAAAAGAAAAACATTGTCAAAGCCAACAGGTCTGGGTTTGACCTGCTAAAGCATGCAACACTGGGGCGGAGCTTAGTCAGTGAAATTCTTGGGATGTGTGAATCGCAAAATCAGTGTGCTGCAGAGTTGAGTGGTAGGATGAACTGTTTCCAAGAGGAACAGGGTCAGTACTGATTTGCAGTAGTTGGGCCTCTCTCTAGAGGGGCACAGTAAGCAAAAAAAAGCATTGGCATGGCCAATAGGTCTCGCCTTTGGGACCTTATAAGTGTTTAGCCATGCAACAGTTAATGTTGTTGCAGTGAGGATATTGTGCTACATAATTAAATACTAATAAGGTCCCAAAGGCGAGACCTATTGGCTATGCCAATGTTTGTTAAATTGTGTATTGACTGTCTGGTTTTGGAGTGACAGAGGCTGGGGAGGTGCATTCTCTGAGCCATCCACCGGGGGGGGGTTGATGTGTGTCCTGCCTTTCCTGAATGAGTCAGGGCTGGGCTGAATAGACCTGGGCTGCATTCAGAGTAGGGGGAGGAGTTATCACTAGCACCTAAGTAGGCCCGGTCTGCATTTAGAGTGGTGGGAGAGGATTTCCCTTGCACCTGAATAGGGCCTGTCTGCCTTACACAATGCAGTCTCCACCTCCTGCCGGGCAGCTGCACCAGCGAGGACAGAACTGGTTTGGACTGGGCTCAGAGACCTTTGCACAAAGAGGATAAAGACATTTTGGGTATAAGTATTAGACCTAAAACCCCTGAAGTTTAGACTAGTTCTAGAATCAAGAGGAACCTTTGCTAAGGAGAAGAGCTGGAGAAACTGAGGGGGAAGTACTGCCCTTGCTGTGTCTGGGGTTGGCCTGCAGCTACTGTTTTCTGCAAAGGAAAGGAGAAGGAATTTGCTGTGTGCTGTATCCCCTGCTTGAAGAAAGTCTCCAAGGGCTTGAGTAGAGCTTGCCTCCTGTTTTGAAGTCTCAGGAACACAAAGACTTCACCCCCAGCTCCCCTGAACTTCCTTGCTGGGAGTTCTGACCTGCCAAGAGGTGCCTGTGAGTCTTGGGCCTCTGGAGGTTGTTTCTGCTGTTGGGAGCTGGAAACGACAAGGAAATCCATGCATCGCTCTTTTTGCGACAGTTTTTCCAACACAACGCCGGGGTGCGAGAAGAATCTTCCCGCATCGCCGCGCCGCTGCCGAAACCAACGCAGCGCTTGTCACCGCGGCAAGAATCGATGCATCGAGGGATCGCGGCTGAAAAGGTCAATGCAGTGCCTTGCTGCATCGTTCGCCGACGCATCCCGGATTTCCAAGCGTTGCCCCTGTGTGGCAAGTTTTCCCCCACGCATCACCCGTGGATCGGAGTAGTCTCCGAATCGATGCATCGCTTCCCCCTACAGACTGGACCCGACGCATTGCTCCCCTGTGTACAGCGGAACTGTCGCATCGCATCCACGAAGGTCTCAGGAACAACGCATCTCTTTGTTTTTCGATGCTTCTCATCACTGCGGCTGTTTGGCTTGGTGAATTTTGTCGCAACAACAGGTACTTTGCAAGAAATCACACATCCATAGTTTTCTATGGACTCAGTTGCTAAAACCTTTTGAAATTCATTTTTCTTAATACTTGTATGTCGGATTTTTGTCATTTTGGTCTTGTAAAGTTTAGATAAAGAAGCTTTTTTTTTCAAAACCAGTCTGGTGACCATTTGTGGTGTTATCACTGTGTTACTGTGAGTGTTGGTACAAATACTTTACATATTGCCTTTGGGATAAGCTTGTCTGCTCGTGCCAAGCTACCAAGGGGGTGAGCAAGGGTTATCTGAAGTGTATATCCCCTTACCCTGACTAGATGCAAGGGTCCCTATTTGGACAAAGGTACCTACCTCTGCCAGCTAGAGACCCCCATTTCTAACAAGGGCCATTCGGAATTCCGGAGTAATAATAATAAATGTCGTTTGTAGAGCACACGGCTAATTCAACAGAGGTGCCCCACCACTAGATTGCAGATTTGCAGTGAGGGTAACAAGTGGGTCAATCTAAGGCAGGTTAAAGAGTCAAGATTTTAGTGCCTTCCTTAAGTCCTGTTCTGACTCCATCTTGCGGAGGTGAAGGGGCATAGCATTCCAGAGTTTAGCAGTTTTCACCGTGAACAGTCTGCCACCTATCCTGGCCTTAAGGAAGAGAGGAACTCTAAGCAGTTGCAGGTGGTTTGATCTCAGGGCCTGGTCATGCTGATATATTTGCAATCTCTGCCTCAGATAACCAGGGCCCTGATATCTGGTGGCTCTGTAGGCCAAAGTGAGCACCTTGAACTCAATCCTCCTAATAACAGGAAGACAAAGGAGGTGCTGCAAATGTAGGGGAAATGTGATGGCGAAGCAGCACATTCCTAATTAGTCTGGCAACGGCGTTTTGAATTATCTTCAGCCTGAGGACCAGATAAGTTGTCAACCCTAGATAAAGACAGTTAGAATAGTTCAGCTGGGAGGTCATCAGTGCATGGACTGTAGTCTTCCTGCAGTCCTCTGGCAGAAAGTGTAAGAATTTTCACAAAGCTCTTAACTTCCAGAAGCATATAGAGGAGACACGGCGCACCTGGGTCTTGAAAGAGACGTCGTTGTCAAATTTAAACCCCAGATTTCTGGCCAAATCCACCGGGTTAGATGGTGGGTTCAGCTCCAAGGGCCACCACAAATTAGAAGGTGGTGGTGCCGCCTGAGTGAAGAATAAGTCCTCTGTTTTCTCAGCATTAAGCTTTAAGCAATTCTAAATCATCCAGGCCAAGATGTTTTTCAGGCATTGCTTAAAGTGGAAAAAGGCAGCCTCCAAGTGTTCTTTGAAAGAGAACACCAGCTGAGTGTCATCAGCTTAGGAGACTACTCTCACACCCCAGGTCGCTAAGGGGCCATGTATACATTAAAAAGTAGTGGGCTCAGCGCTGAACACCGGGGTATCCCACAAACAAGGGGTTTCTGGGAGGGGACATAAGGGCGTAGGAATACTTGTTGTTAGAGATTCTCCATGAACGACTGGAGCCAGGACAGAGCAGTACCGCTCACTCCCACCTGTCTCAGTCTCTCCAGTAGAATAGGCTGAGCCACTGTGTCGAAAGCCGTGGACAGGTCCAGCAACACCAGCAAAGCTGAGGTGCCCTGGTCCACAGATTCACGCACAGTTTGAGAGACTTCAAGAAGTGCGGACTCCGGTCTGTACCCCGTTCTAAAACACGGCTGCAAATCATGAAAGCAGTTGTCTAATTCAAGGAATTCAGCGAGTTGCTTTTGGTCTTCCTTCTCCAGAATTTTCGCTGGATGTCAAGGCCGTCGATTCTCCACAGTGGCAGAAGAAGCTTATTCCCAATTCCTTCCTCTCGGAACACACTGTGTTAAGCAGCTGCTCTAAGCAGGGGGAAAGGGGAGTGGACAGAGAAGAGAAAGACACTCGAGCTGGACCTGAACTCCCTTGTCTTCTGATTTTCAGTCTTCTGGGATCCCTAATGCACATAGGGGGACAAAAGCATTCAAATATACATAGCAATTTGGTTCATTACTAGGGGTGGGCGGAATTTGCGTAATCGCGTTACGCAAATCTCCGCGAAACGGTAAAAAATCTCCGCGGACACGCAGAAATTCCGCGAACACGCGGAATTGCTTGTTCGCGATGCTTTTTTCCTGTTCACAGTTGTTGTTTGCGTGCTCGGGACGAAATATCTCGCGAACACGCATTTTGAGAACGCGAACAAGAAAAAATTTCGCGAAGTTGCGGAAAGCAGAATTTTGGGCAATTTCGCGTTCTCCGCGGAACGCGAAATTACCGAAATTCCGCAAATTCCGCGAGCGAGACGGAATTTACCGCCCAGGCCTATTCATTACTATCTATTCACTTCTTACTCTATCCTACCAGGTTTAGCTGGAGTTTAGGCTCCTCTTCTGTATTGCGGTCTCTCAGTCCCTATTGGCCTGGAACTGCTGCTGCCTAATACACATGGAAGATATAACATTAATATCACAGCACAACCTTCAACCTTTCTTCTTATTACTGGGAAGTGGACCTCTCCTACCTAAATGGTAGCTAGACCTATCTCTTATGATTCTCATCCAATGTTCAGAATTTAGTCTAAGGAAAGGAAAGTATCTCTTCCTGAATTTTAGTTCTTTTCTCCTTGATATTATGTGGATAATAGCTTCTGGAAGGTACACGCAAAAAGGAACAAGGAAGGATAGAATGGAAGGAAAGGAAAGGGAAGCTCGCAAGGAAGGAAGGGTACAGAAGCAAAATGCACTGCTCCAAACTTGCAGTCTCCTTAGCGCAAATGCAGGATAAATTCTTGGCTTACTTGACTGTGAAGAATCAGGCCACACCAACCTTGGTTTCACAAAGTTCCGGGAAGGCTTCAACTGGCCCCTCACATGCGGAATTAACTATGCCCAAAATAAGAGTAGGACACTAGTACTCCGCGCACTTGAAGGGGAATTAATTCTCTCTGTGAAATTATATCTTTGAGTAAACACTGCTTCCGCTATTACTTAAAGAAAGAAGCGCGCTTCGAATTCAGACTTCTCTTCCTCAGATACGAATTGAAGTGAGCAGTTGAGCGCGCTCGCGAGCTGCATCATTCCGAAAAGCCTTCAAGACTAGAACGTCACCTTCGGAGGCTCTGGTACTTTGTGGGCAACACGGCGGCCATCTTACATTGGTCTTTTTCACCGGTTTTACATTAAACCAATAATTCACAGTAGAGGGTTTGATTACTACCCTATGTTTCTTGGGATAACACTTCCCTATGGTAAGGGCATTCACCAGGTTCCTGACACTGGAGCTGGCAGTAGGGAGATGGGCCTAATATTCTTGTGTTCTGCTGGATCCACATCTGGTTTCTTAAGTAGAGGCAGCAAGAATGCTTTTTTCCAGGCAGCTGGGTAAATGCCAGTTGTCAGGGAGGAGTTCCGGATCTGGTTCCGAAGAAGATTGAGCCAAGGGAACAGTAGTTTGAAGAACTGAGCCGGGAAAGGATCTCCCGGGGAGCCAGATTTACACTTGTGCAACTCCCTGCGTGACACCTCGGGCGGCAACTGGCGGAATTCAGACCAGGTGCCAGGAGGGTCTGGGGTTAGACTTGGCACATGGGAGTACGTTGACAGAGGAAAGGTGAAGTAGATCATTTGAATCTTTTCCTCAAAGTACTTTGACAGGTCAGCATAGAGGGTAGAAGATGGCGTTACTGTACTGTACAGAGCAGTGGAATTAATAAAACTTTGGACAATTTTAAACAATTCTTTGTTGGATTGTTTGATTTGGTTAGAGAAATATTCTCTCATATTACTGAGCTGAAGCCTATGGAATTTTTTCAATGCCTTTGTGTAGAGGCATTTAGCCACTGGATCATAGGATTTTCTCCAGGAACGTTCTAATTTTTTTGCAGAAACTTTTCTTTGTTCGTAATTCTGTGGAGTACCAGGTGGCTGAGGGTTTCCTTCTTGAAGACATCAGCGACTTGAGTGGGGTGACACTGTCTAAGGCGGAGGTGACCCAGCGATTGAAGCTGGATACATCACTGTCGGATCACCCGTTCACTGGGGGAGAGCATCTTGGAGTGCCGGTCCCATAGCTTCTGGGTGACCCTCCTCCAGTTTCTCCTCCTGTCAGAAATCAACCAGGAGTTAGACCAATTGGATTCAAGCCAGAAACTGAATGATACCAGAAAATGGTTCGTCCAGGTCAGGCGCACTGGTGCCTCCACTTTAAGGTTAGAATTGTTGGAAAAAATAAGGTCAAGCATATGGCCCGCTGTATGCGTAGGGGCGGTCACCCATTGCATGAGATTTAAACCCTCTAGAGTTTCTATCAGCAATAATGCCTAGGAAAACATTTCATCATCCACATGGATGTTGAAGTTTCCAGCACAGTTAGATTGATGTACTTCAGAGAGAGTTGAGCGACAATGTCGTGGAGCTGTAACAGGTGGCAGGATGGGCTGTCAGGAGGTCTATATACCAACATCCTGGCCAGCGAGGAGGAGGAGGGTGAGATTCTGACACAGGTCAGAGCCTCAATGTTCCCAATGTGCTCCATTCTCCTACTGGAGATCTCCCAAACATCCCTCAGGATAACAGCCATTCCCCCTCCTATCTTGTTGCCACCCCAATTGGCACAAGTAATCTAAAAGCCGCCGGGTATTGCCAGCATCAGGTCAGGGTTAGTACCCTCCCTCAGCCATGTTTCTGTTAGAAACATAAGATCCCAGGATTTTGACTCCAGGGAGAGCCAACAGTCCTCTGCGTGTTTGGGTAAAGATGTACAGTTGATCAAACAGGCCTTGATATTAATGCTATTGGCCAAGGGCGGCATCAGAAGGGGCTTCGATGTGGTCATACTGCCATTCGCCCTACCTCCGCTAACCACCGGCTTAAAGAGGCATGTGTTGCAGCAATACTCAAAGGCGCCCGTCCCCAGGTCTATCTTGGCCTTACCCGGACAGGCCGCTTCATCCATGCTTAGAAGCTGATCTCCAGACCAGGCAATATGGGTCAAGGTAGAAAAATGGGCAGCATGACTGGTGCTGGCCACGGACGGCCGCAGACAGGCTTGCCTTTGGGGCAGCTGCATCGCGTCGCGACTCCCATTAAATAGGGGGTTGGGTCAGGTCGGCCAGTTGACAACTAGACCCTGCCCCTCAAAATGCTGCCCAACAATGTCCCCAAAGGGACATGGGAAGTGAGGTGATGGTCCGGAGGAGTGTGGGAGGCTGTTTCAGGTCTTTGCTGCAATGTGGGACGAGGGTCCTCCACTTCTGCTTGGTTGGATGTAGGGAGTATGGGTAAGTAAAAGGGAGGCAGAGCGTAGTCTTCTCGATGGTTGGTGGAAGTTCAGGCAGTGGTTAATGTATATGGGTCCTTGGTTTTGGAGAGCCTTGTGTGTGTGGGTCAGCAGCTTGAATTGTCATCTCTTCCGTACAGGGAACCAGTAGAGTTGCCTGAGGTGGTTTGTGATGTGGGTTTGTCGGGAAAGGCAGAGGATGAGTCTGGCTGTGGCATTCGGTTTGGTTTGAAGACTCTGTAGGAGGTGTGCTAGTTCAGGTGGTACTTAGGCTTTGTTAGTATTCTGGAATCAAAATGGAACACTGGATTAGTGTTGATAAATAGTAACTAGTCGGTCCGCGAATCCCCCGATACTACTAGTCGACCAGATTAGGTCAATTTTATTGCAATTGTTGTTTACATAAGTGTTTGTTATTTTGACCATTTAAAAACATATTTTATTTGGTGCACACAAATCGTCAATGTTTGTCTCTTTCTTTCTTATACCTTTCATGATCAGCATCCATGGGCAAGAAGACGGGGTCGGAGTCGGCGGGAGCAGTTGGAGAGCATCAGGGACAGGAGGACCAGGACCGCTCCTCTATCGAGGGCTCTGCTGCTGGCCCCAGTAAGTCCTCCTGTTTTTAATATTAATAATTATTATTCCCTAACTTTTACTGCACCTTATTTTTTCCAAACTATTGTTTCCGTTTCCTTATGCTATTTTTTAGCAATTCTCCTTCGATCTAGACTATGTGTTTCTAAATTCTTGTTATCTCTGCCTCTAACTGCCTCTGCTATGACTCTCTGTATTACTACTATTAGTCTATCTGTAGCTAAGCTTGCCCAGTTGGCCACTCTTTATTTAAAAGGTTTTAAATAATACTCAGATTCCCCAATAGCTCTAGCTATGGAGTCCAGTCCTTTGGGTTGTCCTCTTCTACTACTTCTAGTCTTCTTAATCTTGAGGCGTTCTTAATCTTGAGGCTTTTTGACAATTCCCACCAACAAAATGGCCAACCAGATTTTACTATTTTTGATAGGATAGGAGATACTACTACTGTTGTAGGGATTCAGCACATACAGAACTTTGCACAAGAAAATAGGACGTTGGTGATGGGAAGTTGGACCTTCCTCATACCTCAATCAGAACCCACCACAAACCCCTACCCTACTAGTTATAGTAGTGCCTCATTACTATTAGCTCTCCAACCCCCCCCAAGATACCCAATGAGTAGACAGCCCAGAACATAACACTCCCGACCTCTCAGTTGCGGAAGCATTGCACATGCACACCCTTCCTTTCACTCACTCACTCGTGTAAGTCCACACCAAATACCACTGAGTCTATGTAAATTCAAAAGGTTTATTTTCAAGTGACAAGCTCTGTACGTTGTTCTATAATGCAGCACCAACAGCAAAATGCATAAGATTAAAATAATAAACATTGTTGCACTTAGTTACACTTAGAACAACTACAAGTCCATAGAACGAAGACAAAATGCGAAATCATGATAACTGAACAGTGGTGGAAGCACCACCCTCCCCTTGGTAGGAATATAGTTTATATAAAATTATATATGAAGATCTCTGAGCGAATTCTGGGGACCCCTCACCTTAGAAGAACCTAGTACTGGTTACATCATAAGCTCTGCAAAGCTCTGGTTCGTAGAAGGGAATCTTCCGTCTGTGTGAGACAAATGGTGCACGTTAGTATATTGTAAGCATTTCTCAGTCGTGCCAAAAAGTGTAGCATTTTTATGGATAAGCAATATGGACTAACACCAGAACTCCATAACAAAGTGGCTTGTTTTGTTCGACCTTGTATGCAGCGCTTAGTAGCAGAATGAGCTCATGTGGGCTCAAAGGCATCTTACATAACAAGCTGCGAGGTAACGTGCACAAAAATAAAAGGCACAAAGGTTAAATGGTTGCATGGCTCGGGCTCACTAAGCAAAGACTAGAATGACCCTAGGGACCATATAACAAACGGGTACTCATAGTATGGCTTGCGGGCCGCCAGCGGCCCACCAAGCCTTCCTGTGCGGCCCGCAGACCTTGCAGATATCATACCTGTGTTATTTTTAAAGTGTCTGCAAACACCGCCGGTTGCTGCTCTATGGGGGCCGGGTGATTCCAGAGATAGTCAGAATGGAGATGCAGGGGAGCTAAGAAGAGGTCAGATACAACAAGGCCTCATTAACAAGTAAATGGTAGTTAAAGACCTGTGAAGTACTCGTGTGACTGGCGCCAAAGGGGGCCTTTGATCTGACTGTTCGGTGTGAGAGTCCAAATTAAAGCCAGCGACAGATGTGACCCCAGGCCCAGTGGTGGGACACAAACTCCACAAAGCAGCAAATTCAGTGAGAAAACGAGCTGGCTTTTACATTACACAGGGAGAGGCGGGAGTGGGGGGGGGCTGTCTCTGGGCTGGTGATGGGGGCGTGTAGACACAGTACGGGTGCACTGCCCAAGGCACAGAGACAGATAGAGACAGACACAGACAGATGGAGACAGATAGACAGAGACAGACAGGGACAGACTGACAGACAGAGACAGATAGAGGCAGAGACAGATAGAGGCAGAGATAGAGACATATAGAGACAGAGACAGATAGAGGCAGGGGCAGACAGAGCTAGATAGAGGCAGAGACAGGGAAAGATAGAGGCAGAGACAGATAGAGGCAGAAACAGAGACAGAGGCAGAGACAGATAGAGGTAGAGACAGACAGAGATAGCGAGCAATAGAGACAGAGAGACAGACAGAGAGAGAGACAGATATAGAGGCAGGGACAGATAGAGACAGAGACCGATAGAGACAGACATAGACAGACATAGACAGATAGAGACATAGACAGACATAGACAGACAGAGACAGACAGAGACAGACAGAGACGGAGAGGAAGACATAGGGAGGGAGACCGGGTCAGACAGAGACAGGGACAGAGTGACAGACAGAGACAGAGAGGCAGAGAGACAGAGAGAAGGAGATAGAGAGGGAGTCGGAGAGAGAGAGAGGGAGAGGGAGGGAGAGGGAGGAGGAGGGAGATAGAGGAAGGGAGACAGAGAGAGAGGGAGACAGGGAGGGAGGGAGAGGGACACAGACAGGGAGACATATAGAGACAGATGGAGGGAGACAGGTGGAGGGAGACAGGTGGAGGGAGACAGGTGGAGGGAGACAGAGAGAGGGAGACAGGGAGACAGAGAGAGGGAGACAGAGAGAGGGAGACAGAGAGAGGGAGACAGAGAGAGGGAGACAGAGGGAGGGAGACAGAGAGAGAGAGAGAGAAGAGATATATATATATATATATATATAGATGTATGTATTCCGGGTCTGGTGGCTCAGTAGACGAAGGCGTCCGCTGCAGGGGCCTGTGTTCAACCTCATGGTCACAGTTTATTTTTTTTGCTCTAGCCCTGCCCCCCTCCCCCACTGCCCCTGCCCCCACCAGTGCCTACCCTCTGCCACAAACCACACTGTAAATTTGGCCTCCGAGAGAAAGTTTGTGAGTACCCATTATATAACACTACTAGTGTCTACTCTACTACCTGATTTATAGTAGTGATGTATGTTGTATATGTATGTATTAGAACTATTTTTTCATTCTTGCTAGTGAAGAATAGGGGGAGTTGTATATGACATCTAAAAAATGTGTACTGTTTTTTCTAGGCGTACTACCGACCACCAGTGCCGGGGCCAGCGGCGAAGGCGACGTGGCTGCTGAGGGAGAAGATGCAGTTGTAGGAGGAGCTGCAGGCGGTGAGCCAGCATCAGTGGCAGGCGGTGGTAAGTTATATTCCTAATCCTTACTTATTGACATTACACTCACTGCAAGGGTGTACTGTATACTGTACTGTTGAGACTTACCAAGACACCCTTTACTTAGCATTAGTAAAAGCATTAGCTGTGGGAGTGTTGAGTAACCAATGGCCTCTTCTATATGACTTCAACTCAGCTGTGAAAGTTTTATGGAGAAGACTAAAACTCAGATCAGATGTCCTTGATGGATGTGTTGAATGAAAAGGGAAAGAAGGGTGGAAGGAAGAAGGAAGAGATTTAATATTTATGACTGGCAGAGAAGGATACGTGGGATGCATGCATGCATAGGTGGCTGATAGGAATCAGATGCATGGCTGGTTGAATGCTTGGACCTTCCACAAATGTTAAAGGCCAAGGAAGTGGGAGAATATATACATACCACAAATGTTATGTACTGTGCTTGCTAGTGCTACTATGTGTAAAATTAATTTGACTTACTGCTTTGCTAAGAGTATATTTTACAATAGTCTTGTTTTTTTCTTCTTGATATAGCTACTCCTTCCAAAAGGAAACCGGACAGGAAGGAGTTGGCAGCCAAGGCCCGTTGCCGGAAGCTGGAGGCCATACAAAGGGAATACCGTCGGCTGGTGGTTCTGGCAGAGGAGCAGTAGGCGGCAGCAGCAGCTGCAGCCTCTTCCAATGCCCCGGGCCCCAGCCACCCCCCTCCAGTGTTATGGCACCACTGTCTGGCAGCCGCCCGCCACCCCTCTTTTAATATCACTGCTGCCCCCCCGGTGGATGCAATTGCCACACGTTGAAGCGCCGCATTGCCCGGCTAGAGGAGCAAGTTCGTGTTCTCCAGAAGAGGAGAGCCCGTCGATAAGACCCTGTTAATTGCCCCTTTTTTATTTCTTCTTTTGGTGGGTGGGAATCGGGCGTTGGGGTTAACTTTCTTTGGACAATTGGACATTCATATAGGTTGGACTTTTTCGTTACGGACATTGGTTGAAGTTAGGGGGTGGGTGGGTCAGGTGTTGTCGTGGGATTTTTTACATAGTTTATTTTTGTTAGGGGATTAAATTATATATTTATACTTTACATGCAATGTTGTTAATGTTTTGTGGGTGGGGTTTCTGTTTTACGTCACACTGTTTCCTTGCTGGTGCAGGGCCACAGCCAATGTTTGATTTAAATAATTGGCTGACTTTGTAAGACACGAACAGATAGATGCAACACCGCTCATTGAGTGACTTGTCCTACTAGTACTGTCAGTCTCTCTTCCTAGTCTATGCATTCTGCAACTGGACTCAAAGGGGTGTGTGAAATTGAATTAATGAAAAAATGTCCATTATTAATTATGCCTCCCCCAAACTTCTCTTACCTTTGCTTGATGATTAACTTAGGCACAGCGATGGATGCATGGTGATGATGGTTTTCTTTCCTAACATGCCATGGTTGTGGTGGTGGTGGTAGTAGTAGTAGTAGTAGTAGTAGACACTGGCAGTAGCATTTGCAAAAAAGAAAATGAGACAGTCAGTCGCCTGAGAGAGACTGTTGGAGGAGTAGTAGAATGAAGTACAGTACAGAACTTACTGCCAAACAATAATATGCAAAAATACAACAAAACATAATGGTGCTGGGGATAGCCTAGTACATAGAGTTACAAACTCTAGTTGTGTCAAGTCACTCGACTAGGCCTACAGTACACTGGACACAAGCATAACCGTTAGTTTTGTGTAGGAGGATGACAACAAATCCAATCGATGCCGGCAATTAATGCTGATGTATTAGGTTCCTTTGGTAAAAAAATGACCTCACAAATATACTGCTCTTGGGTGGGCAAGCAGAAGAAGGTCCTCGCCCTGCCTTGAAATTGAATTACTGTTGCTTTTGCCACATCCGCCCCAGCAAGCGTGTGATAAATTATTGGTGTACATTTAATTTAGTCACACCTCAATAAGTCACACAGCCCGGGGGAAGAGGGTCAGGGTTTGTTGAATGGTTGAGAAGGGGGGTTTGGGGAAAGGTTTGACAGAGAAAAAAAGTACGCATGGACAAACAACAAAACACAATCTTTGTAGACTACCATATCCATATCAATCTGTTAAGGGAGAAAAAGGAAATGCATGCATGATGATAAGGACTGATCCGGATTACATACAGTTTGTGTTCTGTTGTACCGGGCATACTTTTAAAGATAGCAAAGAAAATTAAACAATATCTGTAGGGATGAATTATATAATAACAACAACACACTGTAGTAATGATTGAAGACAAAAAAATGAATCAAATTATTTAAAAGATGATGAGAGTTGATACTTTTACTGTGTTATCCTGGTGAAAATAGGGAGTTGCATCTCGGCATTCCTCTTGGTCCTCCCTTCCATGGATGCTCCGTCCCTCAATCTTGGGTGACGCCACTGCCTGCCTGGCAGATGTAGATTCATTGGTAAGATAAGTGTGCATTGTTTGCCCAAGTATAGCACATGGTAAGGGCCGGCCTGTAATTTTAGATGGAAAAACAAAAGGGATATTGAAAAGCCAAGTCGAAAAAAAATGCACAAGTTATGGTGTAGTGCAACAAGAACACTTTCAGAGGCGGCATGAATGCAGCATGTCTACTCTAGTCCGTTTCCAGCATTAACCTACAACAACCGGACAGGCAGGCCCACGTTGACGGCATCCTTTGCACAGCCTCCATTTAGCATACATTTTTTGAAAGAGTTGGACAAAGCACATATCCAGCACCATAGCATTTTACAATTTAAGTGACTAAATCAATGCACCGCAGTCATACCACACTACACGCGACTCCACCGCTACACAGACATTTAGGTCTGTTGTGGTTCTTGTTGACGTGTTTACCTTTTATGCCACTCATGAAACGCCCTGACTTATTCCATCAATTATCTCTGATCCTACTGAGTGACTGCGAAGATACTATGTCACTGTGGTGTCATCATGATGGTGTTGTTCAACTCAGACTACAGTGTACCGAGTGAGTCCAGATTCCATATTAAAAAATTCAATGTATTGGCCTGCAGTAGAAGTACAATTTTGTTATTAAACGACAACAGTGGAAATATTGACTTGAGTCACTGTTAGTGTATAGATTAAATACTAGTACAATTTGACTTCAATTCATGCACAACAACAACACAAACACCAATCATTCAGAGTCGGGTGTCCAATGCATGCCATTTATTACCTGTTCCTTCTCATCTTAAGTGAAGGGGCAGTCTCTCTCTACATTATCATCATGGTGTTGTCCAACAAAGTGTGCAGTGTACAGATTGAGTCCTCTTTCTATATTCAAAATTCAATGTATCGGCCTGCAGTAGAAGTACAAATTTGTTATTAAAAATACAAGAAGGGAAAAATTGCCTTGAATTACTTTTAGTGTGTAGATTACATATAGTACACAATGAATTAACTTCATGCACAACAAACCACAACAACACAAATCACTCGGTCAGCTTCCAATGCATGGCATCATTCTTTACCGGTTCCATCTCATCTTCAGTTAAAGGGCAATCTCTCTCGGCTCAGAAAGGAGGATAGCTATAGTTGTCGTCATCATGTTCCGCTTCTTTTGGAGGGACTCAACGAGGAAAGATTTAATTTTTTCTTCTATTTTGCATCATCCAATCATCATCTGGCTTGAGGGCAATGGATTTAGGGAGATTCAGGAGGATGGAGGAGCATGATTCGGAGGAGTGGACTGTGAAATGCAGACAGCTGAAACTCGTATATGGCAATAAAAAGACTAGAAGACGGTGGTGATGGATTTGTTGTGATTTGAAGTTTCTAACACACAAGTGAAACAAAACAAGGGAGGAAGACAGTAAGAAGTGCAAGCCTAATTGTCAGGGAAGTATAGCTCGTCCTCAAACTCTGGGGGTTCAAACCGAAGTAGGTAATCCTCATCTAACACACTACTTCTGTCACCTGAGCCGCTGTCCTCATCTTCCTCCCTTGATTCATGTATTGTGTAATTCGGTGGTATGAAGTGCTGATTCATTTTGATCATGGTTAACCTCTCCACGTTTTTGGGCGAGAGACTGGTCCTTCTCACTGTTACAATGGAATCAGCAGCACTGAAAACAAGTTCAGAAGAGACACTTGCGAAAGGGCAAGCCAGATAGTTTATCGGCAGCCTGCTGAGCAGTGGCCATTGGCCCCTTTTCCCATACCAATAACCAATACCGCAATGGGTTTTGATCAATATACACCTCTGTTGGGTTGTCCAGATAGGCCCGGACCATCCGCTCAATGTTCAGGGGTGCTACACTTTGTTCGGGCTCTTTTGTCTGCATCAGCACTGGACCTACCAAGTCCTTGCTGTAAATAGCAATCCCTTAACGATTTTACTGGGGCTAATGATCCGGTTCTTGCTGTTGTCGATAGTGTTGGTGAGTTTTCTGAGCCAAACGCACTGCCCTCAGGCTCCGAAGTTGAACTTTACGCCGGATGCCCTGCTGCAGTACTTGTTGTGGGTTTATCTAGCTGGCTTTTAATTAGCAGCCGTTCATTTTCCAACTTAATAGCCCAAGTTTTGTACCGGGTAACATCCATTTCTGAAAAAGGAATTAATGTCTTACTTTTCAGTGCCGATTTTGACCGTGTATCCAGAATTGTGGAACAAATGTAATGATCTTGTGACAAAATCTTATTTTGCACCCTTGTATTGTTCGCTCACAATTCTCACAATTCTCACAGACTGAAACACTGCACTAGCACTGAGAAACATTAGGTTTGCCAGGCACACTGCAAGGATTGCTCCGCATGTTTTAATTTAACAAAACTTCCTTCCCTTTAACCAGGTGAGATGCTGCCATTTCCATGTAATGCTTTGTATGCTAGATATAGGACCTTAAAGTCTATTCTTTTCTTCATGGGGAGCCAGTGGAGTTTTTTTCAGGCCTTCTGATATGGACTGGAGTTTGGGGATGTTCAATATTGTTCTGGCAGCGGCATTTTGTGTGCGCTGAAGCTTGGTCATGTGCTGTTTTAGGAGGCCTAAGTATAGGGCATTTCCGTAGTCTAGTTTGGCCAAGGCTAGAACTGTAACTAGAGTTTTTACTGCTTCCGGGGGGATGAAAGTGCGTATTTTGCGGATAGATCTTAAAATCAGAAATATCATCGATCGGACTTTCTTGACCTGGTGTTGAAAGGACAGTTTGTCATCAAAGATGATGCCCAAGTTCCGCACTTTTTGAACTGGGGTGGGGTACACACCCATACTAGGGGGCCACCAGTTCTGTGACCAGAAAGAGGTATCTGATCCCAGTAGGAGGACCTCTGTTTTGGTACCGTTAAACTTCAAACAGTTCGACCCCATCCATTGATTTATGTGGTGCATACATTTTTTAAAGCTATCAGCTGTATCTTCAGGGCTGCTTGAAATAGACACCATGATTTGGGTGTCATCCGTGTAAGATATTATTGTGAAGCCTGATGATGTTGGCTGGAGGAGTCACATTAAGGTTGAACAGGGTGGGGCTCAATGAGGAGCCCTGTGGCACCCCACATGGTAGCGTGAACTGCTCTGAACGGGAGTCACCGACCTGAACATATTGATGTCTGTTGTTCAGATAGGATTTTACCAGTTTTAGAACAGTATTCTTGACTGCTGCCTCTTGGATCCGTTTGATTGGTATATCATGGTTCACGGTGCCGAAAGCCGCCGACCGATCCAACAGGATCAAGGCAGCCTTGGCTCCCGTGTCTAGTTGCCCAGATCTCCCCTGCTGCAATTATCAGGGCAGTTTCTGTGCCGTGCCCTTGTCGAGAACCATACTGGGAGAGATCCAGTAGGTCTGCTGGGGAGATGTAAGTCGTTAGGTTGGGCGTTGAGGATTTTTTCCAATATTTTGGCAGGAAAAGGAATCCTTGCTATAGGTCTGTAATTACTGTGATCGCTGGGATCTAAATTAGTTTTTTTTTGTAAAGGCAAAATTGACACCGATTTCAAGCGTCTGTAAAGATGCCAGATGTTACAACTTCTTTGTAGAGTGTGCTAAGTTGTTTGCTGATTGTCTGGTGCCATGTGGAATATCATGGGTGGACAAGGGTCCGAGGATGTTCCAGATTTTATGGATTTGATTGTCTGTGTTATTTGTTCAATACTGGGTGGTGCAAAGGAATCTAGGACACTGGTGGGACATGGGATGTTTGTTGCAGGAGTGACTGTCATGCCATCATCCCAATCTGTAAGGGATTCAAAAATGGTAAGCACTTTGTCCTTAAAATAACCTGCGAGTTGGTTGCAGAATGCTGCACTAGTGTCCTTTCTATGTGGTTCTGGAAGTTTGACAAGTTTCTTCAGTTTGAAAATAGTTCTTTGCTGGAGTTGCCTGCTTGTTGGATTTTATCTGAGAAGTATTTACTTTTTTTGTCCATTATCATCTTTTTATAAGTGCTCAATAATTGGGAATATATTTATTTTTCGGCTATTGTGTAGTTACTTCTCCAGCGCCGCTCGGCTCTTCTGCAGATCTGCTTCTGTTTGTGCAGGGCATCACAGAACCAGGGTTCAGATTTCTTTGTGCACTTGCTGGTAACGCTTTTTTCTGGTGCCAACAAGTCTACTGCGGATTTAACCCAGTTGGAGAAACTGTCGGCAGCTAGGTTTGCCTCAGGTTTTAGGTCAGGTTTGGAGGATGCTAGAGTGCATTGCAACTGTTGGGGGCTTATGTGCCTCCAGTTGCGTCTTTTGAGTGTCTTATGGGGAATGTGTGGGTTGGGAATGTGATGTGTGGTGGTTATGGTGAACAGGATGGCTCTGTGACCTGACCAGGGCACTGGCATAACCTCTATTATTTTAAGGTGGGGGTTAGATGTAAATAACCCATCCAAGGTGTGACCGGCGTCATGTGTGGGATGCATGACTTTTCTCTCCAACGAGGCATTGGCCATCATCTATATTAGCGACAAATTGTTGTGGTCTTCTGAGTTTTCGAGGTGATGGTTTAAATCACCTAGTATGCAGTAGTCCTCTGAACCAGCACTGGCTTCTAGTATTGGGCTGATGATTTCTTCAAATTTCCTTTTGCTTTTCATGCATGGTGGTCTGTAAGGTTACTCACACAATGTGGGTAGGGTTTAGTTGGGAGGGTCGTGTGGGTGACTATCATTAGAACACAGGTGACACAGGGTTTTGATGGTAGAAATACTTCTGATAAAATAATTCTGATTTGACAGAAAAGCTTAGCAGGAAGAAAGGGGGGTTGAAATTGCAGACACAACACATATGACTGGGGTAAGCTCTGGATGTTAGGCTAGGCTGCTCGCCTGTAATGAGAGGGGTGAATGACCACCACAAGGCCCGACTTGTGACTGCATACCTTATTAGGCCTAAGGTGTGTGTTTTCCATTAGTTCCGGAGATGCATGCTTGTTATGTGGGGGTTAATCATTTCTCCAAAATCTGTAGCTCGTACCTCCATTTCTTTTCCTCAGTCGCCACGAAAATGTCTATATTGGTTAAACAAGGCTTATGGTTTAGGCCTGTCGGCACGTTTTGTGATGAAGAGGGCCGGTGTGTGGTTGTACAGGGATTGTTGGGTTGGTACACATTACCTTGATCAGTACATATGGTCCGGACTTCGATGATCCTACTTTTTTTTTTTACTCAAGTTAGAAACTGGCATGTGGATGCTCCCCCCACCCCCCCCCCTCGCTTTGTAATATGTGGAAAATACTTTAATGCTGCAAGCTAATTTGGATAGCACCGGCAGCAGGTCCAGTTGAAGTGCAGGAAGATCTATGCCATAGGATATTATGCACCAGTGCAAACTGCTAGACTTGTACCTTGTTGAATGCCCTAATTCCAGAGTGTAAACATTCCTTAGTGCAAACATTCCATAGTGCAAACATTCCATAGTGCATGGAATATCTTCCAGGATAGTTTTCTGGTTAGAATCTAAAGATGAGATGGGCTGGGTTGAAATTATAACACATTTACCTAGGACCCTGTCCGATCATTGTCCCCTTCTGATGGTTTTGACCATTGACAGCTATCTGGGGATGCATAGAATGTAGCAGCTGCCACCATCTGAGCTGTCAGACCCAGTCTTTGAACAGAAAGTCGCCAAGTGATTTTATTCTACACGTTGAACCAGGGCTCTGTTACCTTTGTGGCTACGCTGTGGGAAGCATTTTAAGAGTGATTAGGGGTGAATACATATCTAAAAGTCACAGGATATTTTAATTGCTGAGAGATACAATGTCACACCTAGAGCAAGTGATAATATGGGAGCTCATGAACCCACTGTGTTGCTTTTAATCCCCTGTGCCCTTAACAGTTACACATTAGGTCTTGTCATTGAGTAAGCTTTCCGCTTTCCTGGGGAGACATGTTAACGACTCCCAGGAAAGGATACAATAGGGGCCTTTACTGGAAGTAGGTGTTCTCCCTACTGTAGAAAGTCGATGGATGTTGGCCCAAAAGGTGAGCTTCAAACCAGAAACCACCTTTGAAGGGCAAATGGGAACCACTTGGGAGAGGGGCTGCTGTATTGTCTGGATAGACAGGCTTGCACTAGGGACAGGAAAGGGGGATCAAGTTGCCCAGCCAGTATTTCAGGGGAATTGTGAGAAGTTGGCCTGGCATACGCTGGTCACTATTTATAGTGGCCACCTTGCACCAGTCAAATGTGACTCTTATGGTAGATAGGTTTAAGACAACCTTTTAAAGAAAACTATCCTAGTGGTAGCTGTGGAGAGAAGCCTTCAGGCTAAGTCTCTGAGGAATGTAAAGCAGCTTGTTTTACCTTATACTCTCTTGAATTACTACATGAAAGGACACCACACAGGTATATATACGAATTTATTTCTAGACACACTCTACTAATCTCTTGATGAGATTAGAAGTCAGGAACACATTCAATTATCAATGTTTCACAATAATTTAAGCACAAATATGGCTGGGGCCCTAGGGGCATACCAGACTGTAAGACGTGGGGTCTCCAAGCCTTAAAGGGGTAACGTGACACGAGCGGCTGGGCACCCAAAGGCCTATGTGTTCAGCGACCATACAACACACACATCCTCTGAAGCAGTAAATGCACACAATAAGGGACGCCACACAGTTAATGTGAATGCAAATTAATCAGATTTATCTAATCAAAGGAGCACGCACAGTTTCTTAGATGGCAATGGGTCTCACTTGAACAGATGAACGTTGGTATTATCGCATTTCATTACAGTTACCTCAGCAATCCCTGCAGATCTGTAGCATGGGCTTCACCAGTGCTGCGGGCCAAGGCCTGCATACACGGCGCTACTGGTATCTACAAAGAATCAAATGCACATGAACATAACTTGATAATTAAGCACTTCTCGTATACATTGAGCATTACGCATATGCACCCTCTGGAGCACAACGTGAGAGTAAAGCATTCCTCGTATACATCAAACCTTAGGCACCCCTGAGCATAACGTGAGTTGAAGCGTTGCTTGTTTACATCAAAGATTAGGCACTCCTGGGCATAACGTGAGGTTGAAGCGTTGCTTGTTTACATCAAAGACTAGGCATTTCTGGGCATAACGTAAGGACCACGCGCTACACGCACACATAATACATTGAGCCCCTCTGAGCCTAACTTGAGGATGAAGCGCGACACGTATTTATACCACCTTGGGCACTTCTGAGCATAACCTGAGGATAAAGCGTTACTCGTACACAGAGCGCATTGCACTTATGAACACACCTTGAAGATAGAGCGCTACTCGTACATGGAGCGCGTTGCACTTACGAACACAACTTGAAGATAGAGCGCTACTCGCACATGGAGCGCATTGCATTTAAGAACACAACTTGCAAATAGGGCGCTACTCGTACACGGAGCACCTTGCATTTAAGAACACAACTTTCAGATAGAGCGCTACTCGTACACGGAGTGCAGTGCATTTAAGAGCACAACTTTCAGATAGAGCGCTACTCGTACACGGAGCGCATTGCATTTAAGAGCACAACTTTCAGATAGAACGCTACTCGTACACAGAGCGCATTGCACTCCTCCAGACACACGGCAGTCCCCAGGCAAGGGCAATCCCACGGAGGGGGAATTCGAGTTCCAGATGGAAGGGGAGTCTCCCGCGGAGGGGGAAAGTCAAAGTCTCTCCACGCGGTGTCGCTCCCACTCGGCAGGGGGCGCACCGGGGCCTTCCCAAGTCTCTCGGGGAGTAGGGGGGCGAGTCCCAGGCCTTCCCACGGCCACGCTACCTCCCAGCCCCCAGGGGGTTACCTCTGTCTCGTCGTCCGGCTCTGCTCCGGGCCCTTCACGTCACACGCGCAACGGCGCGGGACACGTCACGGCCAACAGCTCCTCCTCCCAACGCTGCGACGGCAGCGACGGGGCCCCGGGCTTCTCTGCGGGCCCCGGCACAGTGCTGACACGACCCTGAGGCCTCCGGGCTGCGGCGGTGATCGCTCTGCTGGTCCTAGCTCCAGGGGGGGTCACAAATTAAGCAGGAGCTCTGCCAGCTCCGTGCTCGACGGTAGATCAACGCAGGGGATCCCAGGCCATGGAAGCGCAGGGAACACAGCGCTAGTACCTGGTTGATCCCCAGCAGTCAGGCAATCAGTCTTCGCAGGAAGTTTCAGTATTCAGCTTGGTGTCATGACGTTCCAGTATTCAGTTCTTGTCATGAAGTTTCAGTATTCAGTTTTTGCGGCGCAGGTGATACTGGCACCCTTGGGGGTTCTGTTCCTTGGGGGTAGGGGATGAGTTGGCGACTAGGTCCTTCCTAGTCAGGCTGTGCAGAGGTTCCCTGGGTCCTCCTACTGCTGGGCAAGATCAGTGGGTTTTACAGGATCCCTCACTCACTTAAGAGGCAGCACCTAAGCCCTGTCACTCTCAGAGGCATAAGTCCCTGGCTAGGCCCTACCGCCTAAAACTCCTGCATGGATTCTCCAGCTCTGCTTTACCCCACTGGCCAACTAACTAGAAAAAGTTCCCTCCCTCACTTAAGTAGCCCTAGGTCAGGTGACCTCTAGCCAATGCGGCAAAAGTAAAAACCACACCTCCCTTCTAGAAGGTTCCAGCACATTCCAGGAGCTTCCCCATTCTACCTATGGGACAAAAAAGGCGGGCTGGTGTCGCAACATTGTTGTGGGGTTCCAGCCAGCTCCTGGCAGCTAGGGTGCTACTAATAAAGACCACTCTGCAGTAGCAGGGGCCTGTGGCAGCCATCTTGGGAGAAGGGAGCACCTGCACCTTAACACTGATTGGCAATGAAAAGGCGCCCGGAGACCTAGTCCAACATAAAAATGAGGGTGGAAAAAATGAGGCACGATCAAAAATAGATGGGGAGACCACCCTAGGGCTGACAGGTCTAACACAGACCATATACTAAAAAAGAGGTTTAGGAAAGTCGACTTGGAGAGGGACAAGGCCTAGGGCCTGTAGAAACGCTGGGGCTTCACTAATGCAGCAAAAGCAGGCATGTAAAAGACCCACAGGAGACGCGTGCAGTGTGAGAACACAGCCGCGGGTTCCCTATTGATTTCAATGGAGCAAGTTGCGGTGTGATTTTTAAAGTTTAAGGGTACTTCGAGGAAGTCTACAAGCAAGCCACTTACAAGGTAAGTAATTCGAGGGCCAACACACACTAGGGCACCGGAGTGCACGAGTTACCTCACCCAGGGAAGCCGGGTGCATAGGTGTCTTTTGGTGTCGGGTCGCTGTTTTCTATGGAGACCAAAGAAGATTTGCTGCTTGCGAAGACTGAAGAAGTGTCCGGTGGAATCCAAGGGTGGATTCAGGATGAAGATGACCTGAAAGCAGAAGGGACAGTGTTCAGTCACTTGCCAGTGACCCGGGGCCATGAAGATGAATGTCCACGGAAGTTGGGTGATTTCAGGTGATCAAGGGTGTTTTGACTCTTCGCTCATGAGGACCAGGAGGCATCGACGATGACCAGCAGCTGGATTCCGAGTCTCCCACGACATCTGCAGCTTACTGAGGTGTAGGCAGCCGGATTGGAGCCAACAAACCTTGGCAACAGCAAGTCTCATGAAAAGTGAATAAAGTCAGCAGTGCAGACCAGCAAGGTCTGAGGGACTCACCCAGCAAGGGTGAGTGAGGGCAGGCCTGGAGCAACCAGGGGAACCTTTTGGTTTGATAAGAAAGTCTTCGGGGGACCCACAAGCCAACGGGAAAGGGATCGCAAAGACGCCTGATGAGGAAATGCTTCACAGGAGCCCACGGTCACTCGGGATGGGGTTGGCCTCTGATTTTCGCTGCAAATCCTGCTGGAGGCTTGGGCCACAAATGGTCCAATGCACAAGTTCGTAGAACATCATGAACGGGTTGCACTCGACAATAGTGCATGGTACCCGTGTATTGCTGTTCCTCATCACTCGTGGGGTCCACTCGCTTCAGCTTTGCTGGGGACTCACAATGGCAGTCGAGAAGTCAGGAAATCCACTTCTGGGGCTGCAGGGACTTCGAACTCTGACGGTAGCGGGAAAGTTTGCAACTGTTGATTAGAGTTTCTGGTGCCTGCCAAGCAGGGGAGTCACTCCTTGTCTCCAAGGGAGATTCTTCTGTCTTTCAAAGGTAGTGGAGCGTCAAAGGGCCAAGATTCTTCTTGTAGAGCGTCGTCCAGGGATATCTGATTTGCAATGACAAGGTTTCCCTATCTTATACTGAAGGTAGGGGAGGGACTAGCTCTATGACCACTCCGCTGGGAGGGTCAGGGTAGGGGGTGGTTTACACCCACCTTCCTTTGTCCAGTTTCGCGCCAGAGCAGGGACATGTAGCCCCTGAACAGGTTTGAGCTGGCATATGCACAGAGGAGCCTACTGCTCCCCCAGTGCAGGACTTCAAAGCACTCTAGAAGTGCACCCACCCAGCCCCAATACACTAAATTCTGTCTGGAAGTGGGTGACACCTCCCTGTGACAGGATACCTATTGTTGGGCCTCCTCCACTGCGAGTTTCAGTCAGCAGCAGGGGGGCAGCCCAGTGTCTGTGCTGGTGGCATCCATGTTGTGATGCCAGGGCTCTTTCAGATTTCTACCGTATTACCACAGTAGGTACATGTCGTCCTCTCTAGAAGGGTGGGATTATACTCCCACACCAGTTACTGGTGTGAGGGTATGATTCCAAGTTGTTTGACACCAAACACAACATGTTTTGATGCAGTCATTCCAAAGTTAGCATTTACCGGTAGGTTACAATGCACTTAAGAGTATATGGTTTAACCGCATTCACAAACCGCCACAGAGAATAGACTCTGCCAGCTGCAGAGGGGTCCTGCTCATGCAGAGGCACCCCCTCACATTGTAAACCAAACACCCTGCCCTCAGGATTGATAGGGCCTGCCTTAGGGGTGGCTGGTAGGTTTATATGTGTGTGTATGGTGAGATATAGGGAACCTATACCTCAATGAGGAGTGCTAACACTACCTCACCCAGGCTGCAGTAGCAGGCCTGTGGTGTCAGATTTAGTCTGCTTCCCAGGGGTGGCATAATACATGCTTCAGCCCCTGGTAGGCCTGTGAAGTACCTATGCCCTAGGTATCTAGGGTACCATATACTAGGGGCTCATAAGGTACTACAGTATCCAATCACTAGTGCATCTAGTATGCACTCCAAGTTGTTTAGAGAGAACAGAGAGACTGGGGCCCTGATTGGCAGGGACCCAGCCAGACTATAGCCAGAAACCAGTGTCTACATCAGAAAAAAGTGGGGGCAACCTAAGTGCAGATCCTACTCTCCTACACAACCCCCCCCCAAACGCAGGGACACTAAACTAACCTTGACCAGTTGAGTCTTCGTGTTCTAAGTGGAAATACGTTGAGAGTCCATCTGCATTGGCATGTTGGGTCCCAGGTCTATGTTCCACTGTATAGTCCATCCCCTGTAGGGAAATGGACCACCTGAGCAGTTTAGGATTTTCATCTTTCGTCTGTTTGAGCCATAGGAGGGGCTTGTGGTCAGTCTGAACTAGAAAGTGAGTGCCAAACAAGTATGGCCTCAGCTTCTTCTGGGCCCACACCACAGCAAAGGCCTCCCTCTCTATAGCTGACCAACGTTTTTCTCTAGGGGTCAGCCTTCTGCTTATAAAATCTACTGGCTGGTCTTGACCTTCATCATTCAGTTGAGACAGTACAGCTCTCACACCCAGCTATGAAGCATCTGTTTGGACAATAAATTTCCTGGAGTAGTCTGGACTTTGTAAGATGGGGGCAGTGCACATGGCCTGCTTAAGGTCTTCAAATGCCTTCTGACAGCTAGCTGTCCACTGAACCTTTTTTGGCATTTTCTTAGAGGTCAGATCATTTAAGGGGGCCACTATAGATCCATATCCCTTAACAAACCTCCTATAGTACCCAGTCAGGCCTAAAAAGGCTCTATCCTGTGTCTGGGTTGTTGGAGCAACCCATTCCATTATGGTTTGGATTTTGCTCTGCAATGTTTGAACCTGGCCTCCACCTACAAGGTGGCCCAGGTACACAACCTGACTCTGCCCTATCTGGCACTTAGTGGCCTTGATAGTGAGGCCTGATTTTTGCAGGGCCTCCAAAACATTTCTGAGGTGGACCAGGTGATCCTGTCAGTTGGAACTAAAGACAGCAATATCAGCTAAACGGCTCAAAGACAGAAGTCATGCTTCTGGGCAAGCAATGGACATCCATCCCCTCATCGGTCTGGCCAGATGTTTTCGGGGAAGTTCCCACCCCGAAACAAGAAATCAAGACCTTAGGAGTCTGGCTGGAACCCGAGCTGTCGCTGAAAACTCAAGCAGCCAAAACAGCAGGCATCTGTTTCGGGCTCTTGCGCTCCATCCGCAAGATCCTTCCACTACTTCCGCCCCTATCTAGGAAACTCCTGGTCCAAGGTCTGATCCTGGCGCGGCTAGACTACAGTAACATGGTCTACCTAGGAGCTCCGGAAGCCACCATGGCAAAACTTCAGCGCACGCAAAATGCAGCTGCCCGGCTCCTTTTGAATCTCCCTTCCAGAGTCTCAGCCAGACCAGCGATTAAGGCCCTCCACTGGCTCCCTATTCGACAAAGGGTAGAATTTAAGGCCCTGTGCACCGCACACAAACTTCTCAATGGTCTTGGCCCTGCTATCCTGAGAGACCTGGTCACCCCTTACAAAGCCCCCAGATACCTACGCTCGGACAATGAGCGGCTGGCCAACGTCCCTAGATACAGGAAGGCATGCACCGGCGGCCGTCGCTTTTCTGTAAAAGTCTCCTCCGGATGGAATTCACTTCCTCGCCCTCTGAGGACGGAACCCAGCCATCTCCTGTTCCGGAAAAAATTAAAAACGCTGCTGTTCCCAAAATAAGGTCGCCTATCCCCTCTGGTCTCTACAAATGTTTAAAGCGCGGGTCACCAGGCGCTCTACAAATCGCTAAATAAATAAATCTAGATAAGCTGAGCAATAAGTTTCCATACCAGTCAGAACTTTATTCACCAACCTCTGAAAAGTGGCAGGTGCATTTTTCAAACCAAAGGGCATCACCACAAAGTGATAGTGCCCACCAGGGGTTGAAAATGCTGTTTTGGCCTTGGCATCATCAGCTAACTTGATTTGCCAGTAGCCAGCTGTTAGGTCAAATGTACTCAGATACTTGGCTGAGGCCAAAGTATCTATCCGTTCATCTACCCTGGGAATTGGATAGGCATCAGTCCTGGTGACTGCATTGAGGCCTCTGTAGTCAACACAAAACCTCATTACTTTCTTACTGCCCTGGGTATGAGGTTTAGGCACAAGGACTACTGGACTAGCCCAAGGGCTATCTGAAGGCTCAATTACACCTAGTTCCAACAATTTCTGGACTTCAGTCCTGATACAGTCCCTGACATGGTCAGGTTGCCTGTAGATTTTACTCTTGACAGGCAGACTGTCTCCAGTGTCCACCTCATGGGTGCACCAGGAAGTCTGACTTGGGGTCAGGCTAAACATATGTCTGAGCTGTTGCAGAACTTGTCTGCATTCAGTTTGCTGATGATCAGTGAGGCTGCTTGCCAAAGCAACACCATCAACTGACCCATCATCAGGGTTCTGCGAGAGCAGGTCAGGGAGAGGGTCACTCTCCTCCTCCTGTTCCTCATCAGTTGCCATGAGCAAGCCCATGTCAGCCCTGTGAACATATGGCTTCAATCTGTTGACATGGAGCACCCTAAGGGGGCTCCTGGGAGTTCCAAGATTCACCAAGTAGGTGACTTCTCCCTTTTGCTGAACAATGGTATGGGGGCCACTCCACTTGTCTTGGAGAGCTGCTGGGGCCACAGGCTCCAACACCCATTCTTTATGGCCCGGCTGATAAACAGTCAGGACAGCCTTTTGGTCATGCCAAGCTTTTTGTAGTAGTTCTTGGTTAGCCTCAAGGTTTTTGGTTGCCTTCTTCATGTATTGGGCCATCCGGGAGCGGAGACCAAGTACATAGTCCATCACATCCTGTTTGGGAGGTTTGAGAGGTAACTCCCATCCCTCCTTCACCAGACATAATGGTCCTCTGACCGGGTGCCCAAACAGAAGTTCAAAAGGGCTGTAGCCAACCCCCTTCTGTACAACCTGCCTGTATGCAAACAGAAGGCAGGGAAGTAAAAGGTCCCATTTTCGCCTAAGCTTTTCTGGGAGGCCTTTAATCATTCCCTTTAGGGTTTTGTTGAACCTTTCAACTAACCCATTGTATTGTGGGTGATAGGGAGTAGTGAACTTGTAGTTTACACCACCCTTCTTCCACATTGGTTTTAGATACCCTGACATGAAGTTTATCTCTCTGTCAGATATAACCTCCTTAGGGAAAACCACTCTGGAGAAAACTCCAATGAGGGCTCTTGCTACCACAGGGGCTGTGGTGGTCCTGAGGGGAATTGCTTCTGGGTACCTGGTGGCAGTATCCACTACCACCAAGATAAACCTGTGCCCAGATGCTGTTGGAGGGTCAAGGGGACCAACAATGTCAATCCCTACCCTTTCAAAGGGAACCTCCACCACAGGTAGTGGTATCAGGGGGGCCTTTGTTGTGCCACCTGACTTGCCACTGGCTTGGCAAGTGACACAGGAGCGACAAAACTCCTTGGTGTCCTCTGACATGTGTGGCCAATGAAAATGAGGTACAAGCCTGTCCCAGGTCTTGTTTTGGCCCAAGTGTCCTGCCAATGGGATGTCATGTGTTAGGGTCAAAAGGAACCCCCTAAATGTCTGAGGTATTACCAACCTCCTGTTGGCTCCAGGGGTAGGATCTCTAGCCTCAGAATATAGGAGCCCCTCATCCCAATAAACGTTATGGGACCCACTAGCACTCCCAGCAGCCTCAGCAGCTGCTTGCTGCCTGAGGTGTTCAAGAGAGGGACATCACTGTTGCTCCTTACTCAGATCTTCCCTGGAAGGTCCTCCTGCCCCCAAGAACTCCACCTGATCAGGCTCAAGTCCCTCTGGGGCAGTTCCTTCTTCAGGATCTTCTTCTCCTCCCTCAGGAGGGGAATCTGAGATATGAGACAGAGGGGAAGGCACTGCCTTAACCCTACTGCTCCTCCCCTTGGGAAGCTGCTGGTCCATAGTTTCAGGCTCCAGAGCTGGTTCAGCTTTATGCATTTTAGCCTGTGACCTGGTCACAGCAAATACCTCTGCAGGTATGCCCAACATCTCAGCATGAGTCCTTAACTCTACTTCAGACCAGGCTGAAGTTTCCAGATCATTGCTCAATAGACATTCGACAGGGAGGTCTGCACTGACTACTACCTTTTTGAGGCCAGTTATCCCTCCCCAGGAGAAATTCACAACTGCCAGACTATGGTTGGTCCTGACATTGCTTGCATTGGCAACCTGGTACATTTCACCCAGGATGATCTGTGCAGGGTCCACTAGATCCTCTGCCACAGTGGTGACACTAGCACCTGTGTCCCTGAATGCCAAAGCCTGTTTGCCATTAATTATAAGCTGCTGTTTGTATTTGCCCAGATTACTGGGGCTCACTAGGAAGGACATATCAAGGTCTCCCTCACAAACCATCAATGCCTGAGTGGGTACTCTGACTAGGCCAGAGTCCCCATCAGAACCCAGGGTCAACCCTACTACACCCTTATTCTGATTACCACCTCCACCAGTAGCTGCACTAGGGGGAACAGTGGCCTTAGGGGCCTGAGTGGTGGTGGTTTGGTCTTTGGACTTGGTACAATCGGAAGTCCAGTGCCCTTTCTGTTTACAGAATTTGTACCAGAGCTTCCTTTGGCCTTTTCCCTTTGTAGACTGTGAATCCCCACCAGATGCAGATTTGTAGGGCCCTTGTGAAGACTTCTGGTTTTTTGACTTATCCCCACCTTTCTCTGAGCCTTTAGGATCCTGCTTCTTAGTGTCACCCCCTTGGTTCTGGGTTGTCTGCCTCACCCTAGTTCTGACCCATTTGTCTGCCTTCTTTCCCAATTCTTGGGGAGAGGTCAGATCAGAGTCCACCAGGTACTGATGCAACAACAGGTTTGGGCAATTATTAAGGATCTGTTCTCTCATGATAAGATTATACAATCCCTTAAAAACAGTAACTCTACTACCAACCAGCCAACCCTCCATAGCCTTCGTTGCACAATCAACACAGTCAGTCCAATCCTGAGTCTGTGCTTTCTGGCTGTCTCTGAACTTCAACCTGTACTGTTCAGTGGTTAAGCCAAACCCATCTATCAAAGCACTCTTCAGGGCTTCATAATCATTAGCATCCTCTTCTCTAACAGCGAGGAGCTTGTCTCAACCTTTATCAGAAAAGGAGAGCCACACGATTGCTGCCCACTGCTTCTGGGGGACCTGTTGAACTTTACAGGCCCTCTCCATAGCAGTTATCCATCTGTGGCTATCATCCCCACTCTGGAAGGGAGGAACAACCTTGCACAGGTTCCTATGGTCTGGAGTATATTCTCTACCTCTAGGGACACTGTTGCTGCCACCAGGGAGTTCTAACCCCTCTTTTCTAGAAGCTCTCTGAAGCTCAAAGGCTTCTCTATCTTATGCCAATTGCTTGGTTCTGACGGCAAGCCTAGCTTTTTCATACTGGAGCATCTTGTACCTTCTTTCAGAGGAGGTCTCTCTATTAACGTATGAGTTCCTCTGCTGGACAGATTCTCTGCCAGAGTGATATGAGTGGTCAGATTCCCTTGAAGGGGACCTAGGCCTCTCTTCCACTCTGTCAGTTCTCTTAGGGAGAATTCCTCTGTGCTGTTCAGACCCATGTGGGTCTGGCCCTTCAATCACAAAGTCCAGGTCATCTTGATTTTCATCATCTGACCCAGAGACTATGGCTGACCCACCCCTTGATTCAGACCCCTTAGCTCCTAGAGCTACCCTAAGGTCAGGTGGTCAACAGATCTATCAAGTGAAGTGTGGAGGGACTCTGTCCTAGCTTCTGGTGTCTTGCAACACACATGGCCTTCAAGTCAAAGAAGGTCATGTCCTTATACTGAGGCTGGGTGGACCCACTGGCTCCATCCCTTAAGGACAATCTAGTGTTGTGCACTGTTGTACTACCTACACTAGTTTGTGGCCTACTGATCCTAGCTTGAGCTGTAGCAAGGGTGTGCTATCCCTTCACAAACAGCTCTAAATTCAGTAGAACTTATTGATACTAAGCTTGACTTTTATATGTACCTTGAGTACCTTAAGTGGTTTTCAGTTAGTAATTCAAATAGAGATTTTCTGGTAAAACAATGGCAAGCTGGAATCCCACACGCTGCCCATCAATGTGAGAAGTTGGCCTGGCATATGCTGGTCACTAGTTATAGTGGCCACCTTGCACCAGTCCAATTCGACTCTTATGGTAGATAGGTTTAAGACAACCTTTTAAAGAAAGCTATCCTAGTGGTACCTGTGGAGAGCAGCCTTCAGGCTAAGTCTCAGAGGAATGTAAAGCAGCTTGTTTTACCTTATAATCTCTTGAAATACTAAATGAAAGGACACCACACAGGTATATATATCAAATATATACGTATTTATTTCTAGACACACTCTACTAATCTCTTTATGAGATGAGAAGTCAGGAACACATTCAATTATCAACGTTCACAATAAGTTAAGCACAAATATGGCTGGGGCCCTAGGGGCGTACCAGACCATATACTAAAAAAGAGGTGTAGGAAAGTCGACTTGCAGAATGACTAGGCCTAGGGCCTGTAGAATCGCTGGGGCGTCACTAATGCAGCAAAAGCAGGTAAGTAAAAGACCCACGGGAGATGCGTGCAGTGTGAGAACACAGCCGCGGGTTCCCTATTGATTTCAATGGAGCAACTCACGGTTTGATTTTTACAGTTTAAGGGTACTTGAGGAAGTCTACAAGCAAGCCACTTACAAGGTAAGTAATTCGAGGGCCAACACACACTAGGGCACCGGAGTGCATGAGTTACCTCACCCAGGGAAGCCGGGTGCATAGGTGTCTTTTGGTGTCGGGTTTTCTATGGAGACCAAAGAAGATTTGCTACTTGCGAAGACTGAAGAAGTGGCCGGTGTAATCCAAGGGTAGATTCAGGATGAAGATGACCTGAAAGCAGGAGGGACAGTGTTCACAGTCACTTGCCAGTGACCTGGGGCCAGGAAGATGGATGCCCACGGAAGTCGGGTGATATCAGGTGATCAAGGGTGTTTTGACTCTTTGCTCACGAGGACCAGGAAGCATCGACGATGACCAGCAGCTGGATTCGGAGTGCCCCACAAAGTCTGCAGCTTACTGAGGTGTCGGCATCCGGATTGGAGCCAACAAGCCTTGGCAACAGCAAGTCTCGTGGAAAGTGAATAAAGTCAGCGGTGCAGACCAGCAAGGTCTGAGGGACTCACCCAGTGAGGGTGAGTGAGGACAGGCCTGGAGCAACAAGAGGAGCCCTTTGGTTTGATAAGAAAGTCTTCGGGGGACCCACAAGCCAACAGGCAAGGGATCGCAAAGATGCCTCATGAGGAAATGCTTCACAGGAGCCCACGGTCACTCGGGATGGGGTAGGCCTCTGATTTTCGCTGTAAAACCTGCTGGAGGTTTGGGCCACAAATGGTCCAATGCACAAGTTCATAGAACGTCATGAAGGGGCTGCACTTGACAATAGTGCACGGTACATGGGTATTGCTGTTCCTCGTCACTCGTGGGGTTCACTCGCCTCAGCTCTGCTGGGGACTCACAATGGCCGTCAAGAAGTCAGGAAATCCACTTCTGGGGCTGCAGGGTCTTCGAACTCTGGCGGGAGCGGGAAAGTTTGCGACCGTTGATTAGAGTTTCTGGTGCCTGCCAAGCAGGGGAGTCACTCCTTGACTCCAAGGGAGATTCTTCTGTCGTCCAAAGGTAGTGGAACATCGAAGGGCCAGGATTCTTCTTGTAGAGCGTCGTTCAGGGATATCTAGTTTGCAATGGCAAGGTTTCCCTATCTTATACTGAAGGTAGGCGAGGGACTAGCTCTATGACCACTCCTCTGGGAGGGTCAAGGTAGGGGGTGGTTACACCCACTTCCCTTTGTCCAGTTTCGTGCCAGAGCAGGGACAGGTAGCCACTGAACCGGTTTGAGCTGGCATATGCACAGAGGAGCCTACTGCTCCCCCAGTGCAGGACTTCAAAGCACTCTAGGAGTGCACCCACCCAGCCCCAATACACTAAATCCTGTCTGGAAGGTGGTGACACCTCCCTGTGACAGGATACCTATTGTTGGGCCTCCTCCACTGCGAGTTTCAGTCAGCAGCAGGGGGGCAGCCCAGTGTCTGTGCTGGTGGCATCCATGTTGTGATGCCAGGGCTCTTTCAGATTTCTACTGTGTTACCACAGTAGGCACATGTCGTCCCCTCTAGAAGGGTGGGATCAAACTCCCACACCAGTTACTGGTGTGGGGGTATGATTCCAATTTGTTTGACACCAAACACGAAATGCAGTCATTCCAAAGTTAACATTTACCGGTAGGTTATAATGCACTTAAGAGTATATAGTTTAACCGCAGTCACAAACAGCCACAGAGAATAGACTCTGCCAGCTGCAGAGGGGTCCTGCTCATGCAGAGGCACCCCCTCACATTGTAAACCAAGCACCCTGCCCTCAGGATTGATAGAGCCTGCCTTAGGGGTGGCTGATAGGTTTATATGTGTGTGTATGGTGAGATATAGGGAACCTATACCTCAGTGAGGAGTGCTAACACTACCTCACCCAGGCTGCAGTAGCCGGCCTGTGGTGTCAGATTTAGTCTGCTTCCCAGGGGTGGCATAAGACATGCTTCAGCCCCTGGTAGGCCTGTGAAGTACCTATGCCCTAGGTACCTAGGGTACCATATACTAGGGGCTCATAAGGTACCACAGTATCCAATCACTAGTGCATCTAGTATGCACTCCAAGTTGTTTAGAGAGAACAGAGAGACGGGGGACCTGATTAGCAGGGACCCAGCCAGACTATAGCCAGAAACCAGTGTATACATCAGAAAAAAAGTGGGGGCAACATAAGTGCAGATCCTGCTCTCCTACAGGAATGTAGCTCCCTTGGTAGCCACACCTCTGAGTTGGGCTAAGGAGTTTTCTGCCGTATTGGGAGTGGATAGAATGGTGCAGCCTAAGGCAGCCTGCTGTCTCCTGCTAGTGGAGAAGTTGTTTTCCGGGCCCAGCCGAGACAAGAGACTCGAAGGAGCAGCTGGCAGACCTCCTGTTCGCAGCATAGTGACACAACAGTTAAAGAAGTCTGCTAAGGGGGAGGGATAGCCCAGATCCCCTGATCGCTGTTCTTCATCGCTGTGCAGGACCAAGGACCAGGACCTGGCTGTCAGAAGTTGCATCTGAGTCTGCTGGACCTGGGAAGGTTGGTGGAGAAGCTACAGCCCAGGGAAGGATTTGGCTGTGACAGGGATACATGACAGTAGACAGTTCAGTGGAAACTGGACTTCTGCCAGGGCCGAGAAGACCTCAAGGGACATTGACCCGTGCAGCCAGGATCACCTCACCAAACCTGCAGACCAGGGAGCAGCTGCAGGAAGACCTCCTTCAACCACATTGTATCCACACCACCCTTGAGCATTTTCAGCATGCTGTATCCTTCGCATCAGAACCACTGCCTTAGAAATCCATCGAAACAAGGTTAAAGTGCCTGGGACTGTCGGAAGACTGCTTCTCCTGTGGAGGGAACGGTTTCTGAGTGCCTTGCGGGCCCCCTATCTGGCTCCCTGCTGAAGTTGGTTGCCCAAAGTAACTCTAACTGACCGCTTTACAACTAGTTCAACTTTTTGGTGAAAATAATTCTAAGTGCCAAATTCGTTAAATTTGCCCTTGCTTATTTGCGGTTAAGTTAAATGTTCTGATTTACTATACCTTGAAAATTCCAGATCCCTCCAGTGGATCATTTTCATTGTGGTTTCTAGAAATATATAAAATCTGCTTTATTTTTATAAATTGGTATCTGATTTATTGTGACTAAGTTATTTCTTCATCAATTGTTTTAGTGGTTTCTTAAATGCTTCACACTTGTACCTTTGTGTAAGCCTTGCTGTTAAAAGTCACAGCCACCCAGGGTTGAGCTAACGTTTAACAAACTAAACCTACTGATCCTAAAAGGGTTGGTAGGTGTATTACATGGTGAGGTCACAGTCGCACACCCATACCATAGAATATACCTCATTTCCTCACAACCACACACCAATATTCTTTTACAACCTTTGCTCACAGCATTCCAAACACCTGCTCAGACATACAGGGAATGGGAGCACAGGATACAAGACATTTCACACACCGGTTCAGACATACGTGGTATGGGCACATAGGTTGCGCCACACATTCCAAACACTGGCTCAGACATACAGTGAATGCGAGCACAGGATACGTCACAAATTCTATATACCAGCTGAGACGTACAGGGAATGTAAGCACAGGATGCAACACACATTCCAGACACCAGCTCAGACATACAGGGAATGGGAGCACAGGATACGACACACATTCCAGACACCGGCTCAGACATACAGGGAATGCGAGCATAGGATACGACACACATTCCAGACACCAGCTCAGGCATACAGGGAATGGGAGCACACAGGATGCAACACACATTCCAGACACCAGCTCAGACATACAGGGAATGGGAGCACACAGGATGCAACACACATTCCAAACACCACTTCGGACATGTAGGAAATGGGAGCACAGGATTCGACCCACATTCCAGACCACAGCTCAGACACACAGGATATGATACACATTCCAGACACCAGCTGAGACATACATAGAATGGGACAACAGGATACGACACACATTCTAGAAAACAGCTTAGACCTACACGGAATGTGAGCACATGATACAACACACATTCCAGACACCAGCCCAGACATACAGGGAATAGGTGCACAGGATACGACACACATTCATTACCCCGGATAAGACATACAGAGAATAGGAGCATACAGGGTACGACACACATTCCAGACACTGGCTCAGCCACACAGGAAATGGGAGCACAGGATACAACAGGCCTCTCTTCATTACTAACCAAACAAAAAACAGCTATTCCATTGCATGTAAGCAACTGGAATGATCATTTACAACCACTCCATCTCCAACTTGTCTCATTTACACATTCACCCAACACCAATCTCTAAAACTCTGCAGTACCCATGAAGACACACAATAACAATGTAGAAGCTGGAATAAAAATAGGCCAAGACTTTATCAAGAACTTTTATATACGTGTACACAGGGACCATAGGCTATGCAAACCAGTTTCCAGTTTGCAGAAGTCCAGTGCGGTCTTTTATTGTTGTAAACCACAAAGGGCATTTTAATATACATCCAATGAACATACAGTCACAAGGAGCATTTCTACATATCATGCACAATTTCACCTTATGCTGTTGATCAGGAGAATAGTTCAGCATGATTATCAAGAACATAACCGATCAGAGAAAGGCAATGGGTTGTGCCACCGGCATGCTACAAGATGGTGGCCTTCGTGATTTCCACATGCCCACTGATTCAGACATGTCCTTTCCAAAGTATTTTAAAAATAGCATATTGTGCCACATTCTTTTATCCAATCAGGGAGGAATATTAAACATAGTCTATCTATGGTGCGACACTGATAGCTGGTGCTAGGCTGTCTAAATGCTGTGTGTCATAAGTTTCATTTTCCGAACTAGCCTTGCGTAAAAGCTGTTAATAACAAAAGGGTACATGGGTTCCCTGAAGGTCACTTGCCTTTTGCACACATTCTGCATGCCCTGCCATCATTGAGTATTACAGATCAAGTCATTAGCAAAATGGACTCCTAACCAAATCAAAATGGATTCCAGAGCAACAAATGACATTTGTATAAAATGTGTGACAGACAACTAGGTTGTTACTACCTGGCAGGTCCAGTTAGGGCTCCAACCCTCACCAACTGTGCCTATGCCCCCAGCTGCCACTGCAGACCACACACCAACATTCCACTACTTCAGTCAGTCTCAGTATTCCACTCTTAGCTTTCCAGACACCAGTTCAGACACACAGGGAAAGGCAGCACACCGGATACTACAGTTTCCTAACCCAAGATACAGGGGTGAAAGCAATACACTTCTACTGTCTGGGAACAGAGACGTCACAATTCCATCTTGTGCAAGACCAGGAGCATTCAAGACGGGTACCACTGCCCTCCATTTCTCTGGCTCACTCACGCACAGCATTCATGTGCTACACTGTCCACATATACAGCACATTTAATACACTCACAATGTTAGCATGAAGGACTGGGTAACCACAAAGAAGAGGAACTTTACATGGGTGAGCTAATAGGCCTTGGAAGGCAATTTGCCTTTATTGCATGATCACCCCGGATTTGTTTTTACCTTTTGCCGGACTGTGGTAAATATTTCGTTACCGGTACTATTTTTATGCGGTAAAGTCTATTAAGAATAACTCAGTAAAATGAGAGGCAGAATCCGTGGTATTAGAGGTTTAAAAAGGCTTTATTCCTACACAAAGGAATACAATTTAAATTGTAGGCGTTCTATTCCATCACCACGAAAGTTCAGGAAGGAAGGGCATATATTATTGACAGGTAATCATTTTTATAGAAAAGGCATTACAGTAAAACAGATGCAGTAGGCGTATCAACTGATAAAACAAAATAAACTATGCATGCGTAACTAGAATAGGCGTAACTAGACAACGTCATTATACATGATGTTACAAGGGGGTGGATCCATAAGAGAATCCTGCAATGTCAGCAGAAATATTTGGCAGAGATGCGTGCGCAGCCGCATGACGTGTGATTGACGTGCGACTAGAGGGAGAAAGGGACTTGACATTTAGCTCTGCATGTGGAGACAGAAGTCTGGGGTTATGTCAACCTAATCCCAAATCATATCTAATATCCTATGTTTAAAGAACGGTGTTATCCAAAAAGAGAGGTCTCTTAGGATAGAATCTTATTCTATACTGACTATACTGACTGTTAGTGCGTGTACAAGCGTCTAAGTGTCTACACTAGATGCGAGGGGGTAGGAATATTCCATGGTAACAGGGCTATGAATTACTTGCATGAGGACAGCGAGGCCTGGCCCCTTGCACGGTAGCTGGAGGAATGTTTACCTAAACTGCTAGACAGGAATGCATCGGATGAGGGGCGGAGGAGATAATCTTGAAGGTGAAATACAGTTTTTGGCAGGCTACGGACTGGATCAGGCACCGTTAGCCACGCAGGGAGTAAGACAAAGTTCATGGTCACAGATGCAGGCTCAGACTGGAGCTTTCAGAGGCAGAAGGCAGGAAAAGGCTTGATGACAGAATTCGGGCCTACTCGCCTGAATCTGTAAAATGTGGAAAGTGAACCACATAAAGTCGGTGGCCTTTCATACTTAGGAAAGGAATATCTGACCCATTCATAGCGGATCTGAAAGAGGACATGTTGACGGTGGACACACATATATTTGCGTCTTCAAAACTGGAGCAGGAGGGAACATACATGTACGTATAGCATGTACATGGAGCCGTTGGGGTCTACGATAGGGGACATAACTGATCACAAAATTCATATTTCCTCATTCCCTCCTTGTCCCCTTCGGACCCTTAGGAGATATCAATCTTCATCAATCCATCGATCTGTTCATATAGCATCATTTGTTCTTCTTTCTTCTTCCGGGATCTCGAACGAAAACTTGGATGTGGGATACACGAGGTGGCACACAGACCACAAATCGCTGGCCCACATTGTAGACATAAGCAGCAACTGAATAGTATGAGAAAGCCAATACCTAGGAAGGAGAGCATTCTCCATCCCCAGGCTGACAACACGCCCCAGAACCAACCGGACCAAGTCCAGGTGCCTGGACTCTGGTGTATCTGGCTTACAATCTTATGAAGGCGGGTTATGGCTTTATATACTGACGGCGAATTTTCTGGTATGAAAATGCAACAACTTGATCCGATGACCCTACAAGCTCCGCCCCTATCGGCCAGGATGACGTCAAGGACAAGACGATTTTGAAGCACAACAATCCGCATAGCAGACTGCTCTTCTGTTAAATTGCCTAAGGCGGAAATAGTTTCGTTCACTACTGCTTCAAGGGTTCTGGTTAATCTACGTATCAGCTTACTATTAGTGACTGTACCTATATAGGGGAAGAAACCTTTATTGAAATCTGTGTATTTTTCCCATGCTGTTTCAGTGTAATCGACAATTGGGAGATCTCTCTGCTGTCTATTGTGTACTAAATGAGTATTTCTATGATAATCAGGAGGAGCTAGGAAAACAGGTGGTAGGAGGAATGCTATGTAACAGGTACCATCCCAATCCAGAGGTAGGCGTATATATGCGGTCTGGCCACATATAAAGTAGGAATGACGAGAAGCTCTAAATGTAGACTTGCCTTGATCACTGAATTTTATTACAGTGGTGCATTTACTATGGCCCATGTGTATGGAGCCATTCTTTCTTATACATAGTTCCCCTTTTACTGGGAATACGGACATGGCGGGCAAGATTGGTGTAGCTTCAGATTCAACGTTCAGGATCATGAGGTTAAGCGTAAAATTACCTAATCCATATACTTCATTTTCCAGGTCAGTTCCTGTTCTTTTGGGAAGTCCCTCCTTGTTAGGGTAGCAGACTTTAAGCAAAACTAAGTTCAGGTTTCCCCATACCCAGTTGTCTTGATAAACTGCGGAATTCGAATCTAGGGAATTAATCAAACTAAACCATGCTCCACAGGAGCCATTGTGTGTGAACGGATAGGGAAAGAGGGGCAAAACTCCCTTATAGTTCTGATAGGGAGGGAGTCGGCCACATATCGAACAATTTGTGGCATTGCTGGTTTGATGGGAATGATGTAGCATACTAATGAAAGTGTTATTGCGCAGCGCAAATCTATAGGACAATTCATGTGGAGGTAATTCACTAAAAGAATGTTCTGCAGTTATATTATAAGCACGCTTAGGAATAGGGTAATACATGTGCAATAGGATGCTGACAATGATGATCAGAAGACTTAGAAAAAACAAAATTAATAATGTTACTGTACAATGACTACGAAATGATTTACAATACGCATGCTTCTTGAGCAGCATTTGATTATTTCTTTCTCTATTCTTGACTTGTAGCAGAGAATTTTCGACTAATTTTGTCACAAACAGATGTGGATATGACTCACTACTGGCTTTTATACCACTATTTATACTAAAACATTTTTCAAATCGGGAATAGAAATCACTAGTGTCTTCATCTGGTTTTTGTTTACAGGCTGAGATTGCACCCCAGTCTTCCTTTTTCGTAGTTAATAAACGTGGCAGTACCTGTATTAGTAATCCTGCTAATGCTGTAGTCTTATCCCCAAGCCCTGCTCCTGCAGCTCGGGCCTTTTCTTCGTTTTCTAATGCTGTCCAATCTATCTTTTGGTCTCCCACCTCCCATTCCTTTTCTTTGAGTTTCTCATAAACACCGGCGGGTAATAGGACTTTTAATATTTTCATAATGTCGGGGTAGGTATACTCTCCCATGAGTAACATGTCTTTTATTTCACGGTGGAAACCTGCTGGGTCCTTGTCGTGGCTGGGTACTACTTTCTTCATTTCTAATAATTCCAGTTTAGTTATAGGCGTGTATACAAACACGCGTGTAAAATTATCACCGGCACCTCTGATTGGGTGCACCTCGCGTAACGGATTCTGTCTATCTATGTGATACATTTTTCTTCCCATAATGGGAACTGGAACGTGTTCTGGGCATACGAAATTTAAATATTGGTTTCGGGATTCTAGAATTTCCTTAATCAAATCAGTACCTGACCCTCTCCATATATTCGTGAGTAGTTCTGTCAATATGTCAGGTAAGGGTCCTGGATCGGAGTGTTGGCCTTTATATAATATAAGGAGGTGTTGAATCATGTATATACTAGCTAGACGCTGTTCATATGGGTCTAGATTCAGAAACGTGTGTGCAAGTACATCGTCATTGTATTCGCCGGGACTGTCAGCCCATTGTACTGCGGACCTGGCTAATTCTTGTTCGTCCATGGAATCAAGCACGTGGTATCCCCTTCGATCTCGGAGTAATTTATCAGCGGCTTGGAATAAGTGTTCAGGGGATTTTGCATTTAGCATAGGGTTTGGAAGATGTCTATTACATTCTGGACGTATTGGACGTATTGGGTCGTTAAAACCTCTGGTATTATTATGGGATCTTCCTCTACCTACATAAGCTATTGTATCTACTTGGTCTGATTCTTGCTCCCCCTCCTCTCTGTTTAGGTCAGTGGGGTCTACCTCTAATCTTTCTTCGTGTATTCGTTCTACTTCTTTGCGGATCTTTCGGTACATAGCTACTATACATAACAGTTTATCATGTCTCCCTTCTGATATATTCTTACCCCAAGTGACAAGTTTTTGCATTTCTTCCGGATTTACCCCTGGCCGGTCTTGATTTCTGATTACACAGTTTATGAGGAAACGTAACAGTTGTCCCTGTACCTCCGCTTTCTGGTACTCCATGGCTCTGCTAATACTTTCAGGACCTCGTCCTGACTGGACAAAGTGATATATATTTTCTAAATGTGTAGCCATTCCTGGTAGCTTCGTTAAATATATTGCAGCTCGTCGAATACGTAATGATGACAGCAGCATTTCGTCCCGTTTACCGGGTACAGGATCATATCTACAATCTACTAGAAGTTCCTTGAGCATGTCGGGGGTTGCTAGTTTGGGCGTACGTTGGTGTGCTAATTCTCTAAGGGAAAATTTATCTCCTCTGGGTGGCGTAGAAAAAATGTCTGTCGTACCTCCTATAGCACCGTCTGGGGTGCTGGACGTAAAAGGATTTGTTGAAGGTGAGACAGCAACCGTCGTTGCGGGAAAAACTGTAGAAACAGATGTGTTTGTCGGAATGTGTGTCAGAGCTTGTTGTTGTGGAGGTACAGACGGAGAATCTTGGCGATGAGCATCATCGGCAAGCGGTCTATGTGGTGCGGTATTTGCATACTCGGGAGCTGCGTCATCTAAATAAGAGGAAAGGAAAACATCTTGTGCTGTTCTAGGATGCCCCTTGGGATGTACTTTTATTGGAAACAATGGAGGTGGCAAGTCTTTTGGTATTTCCGGAGTAGCCATAGGTAACCCTTCGGCCAGAAGTGGATACATACCATTCATAAGGGCGTTTCTTTGTCTGTCTATTTGTTCTGATTTTACTCGGGTACCTTCCTCAAGTAATAGATTTTCTCGGGTTTTATTTGAATTCTCTCTACCTTTCTCTTCCTGTCTCAGTGCTTTTTCTGTACGTCTATATGATTCTTTACGCCATAATTCAATGGCATCTTTCTGTGACTGTCTGGCTTTCTTTTTCCATAATTCTTCTTCTACTCTCATGATGCAATCTGCATCCCAGGTCCCCGCTGCGGGCCATCTCTGACTCTCGGGTAATTCTTTGGTGTAGTCCACCCATAAATCAAGAAATAATACGGCATCTAGGCCATGCTTATGATACATAAAGTACCCTGGAGTGTCCCTCGGTGGGATGGGAACAGCTTCTTCGAGTACTCCTTTTCTAGTTTTGATCTGTCTTAGTTTCGAGAAGAGCGGCATTTTTAGACCTTATTACTAGAACACACTTTATACAAGAAAACACAATAATGAACAGTCATTCACACCACAGTATATAGAACGTATTTAAAACATTTAACACTTAACAGTTTTACGAATAATGATAACTAATAGAAAACTAGTTACTGACATAATACTGACACTAGATAATACTTCAAAACATACTATATATACTGCTAAACAGTACAGATACACTGCTAAAACAGTGCAGACCGGATTTGTGTACCCAAACCCGTCTTGACCGGCACAGACTATGTGCACGTTAAATGCCTCCCCGGTAATGGTACTCACCGGGTAGCTCGGAACGGAAGGCCTCGGAACGGAACTGAAACTGGACTGGACCGGACTGGACTCGGAACTTCGGAACCTGGCGGGTCTCTGTATACCTCGGATCTTGCTCTCTCAGCTAGGCTCTGGTCGGGATACTTCGCACTTCTCACCGCCTCGTCTGGGTGTTGATCGCAGCCTCAGTCATCCCCGCTTGGCCGGAGGGAGATACAGGAAATCCTGCGGGTACGCGTTTTTGTCCGTTCAGCTGTGGCAGGAGACCGGGCCTGCAACGCACCGCCGGCGCGTGAGATGAGAAAGTGTCCCTATTCGGGCGCCAATTTATGTGGTAAATATTTCGTTACCGGTACTATTTTTATGCGGTAAAGTCTATTAAGAATAACTCAGTAAAATGAGAGGCAGAATCCGTGGTATTAGAGGTTTAAAAAGGCTTTATTCCTACACAAAGGAATACAATTTAAATTGTAGGCGTTCTATTCCATCACCACGAAAGTTCAGGAAGGAAGGGCATATACTATTGACAGGTAATCATTTTTATAGAAAAGGCATTACAGTAAAACAGATGCAGTAGGCGTATCAACTGATAAAACAAAATAAACTATGCATGCGTAACTAGAATAGGCGTAACTAGACAACGTCATTATACATGATGTTACAAGAGGGTAGATCCATAAGAGAATCCTGCAATGTCAGCAGAAATATTTGGCAGAGATGCGTGCGCAGCCGCATGACGTGTGATTGACGTGCGACTAGAGGGAGAAAGGGACTTGAAATTTAGCTCTACATGTGGAGACAGAAGTCTGGGGTTATGTCAACCTAATCCCAAATCATATCTAATATCCTATGTTTAAAGAACGGTGTTATCCAAAAAGAGAGGTCTCTTAGGATAGAATCTTATTCTATACTGACTATACTGACTGTTAGTGCGTGTACAAGCGTCTAAGTGTGTACACTAGATGCGAGGGGGTAGGAATATTCCATGGTAACAGGGCTATGAATTACTTGCATGAGGACAGCGAGGCCTGGCCCCTTGCACGGTAGCTGGAGGAATGTTTACCTAAACTGCTAGACAGGAATGCATCGGATGAGGGGCGGAGGAGATAATCTTGAAGGTGAAATACAGTTTTTGGCAGGCTACGGACTGGATCAGGCACCGTTAGCCGCGCAGGGAGTAAGACAAAGTTCATGGTCACAGATGCAGGCTCAGACTGGAGCTTTCAGAGGCAGAAGGCAGGAAAAGGCTTGATGACAGAATTCGGGCCTACTCGCCTGAATCTGTAAAATGTGGAAAGTGAACCACATAAAGTCGGTGGCCTTTCATACTTAGGAAAGGAATATCTGACCCATTCATAGCGGATCTGAAAGAGGACATGTTGACGGTGGACACACATATATTTGCGTCTTCAAAACTGGAGCAGGAGGGAACATACATGTACGTATAGCATGTACATGGAGCCGTTGGGGTCTACGATAGGGGACATAACTGATCACAAAATTCATATTTCCTCAGGACTCTATATCTTTGTTTGATTTAGAACTCTGTGCACAATACCCTTGTAACCAGTATGCTCCCCCTTTAACCCTGGTTAAATTGGCTTATTCCCAATTGGCACATTTAACTTGCCTGAATGTCACTAGTGTATGATGTAGAAAATTACACTTGGGCCTGGAAGGTAAGTGGCATATGTGGACTGGAGCACCCATTGTGCCATCTACTAACATGGCAGTAAACATCGCTATAGGGCTACGCCATGTAACCTGACTGCCGCTTTGTAAACTTGCAGTGCCACCTGGACCTATTGACTTGACAGCTTAGTGTCAAATCCTGCTTGGCAGGTCTGTTGTACTATGAGTAACACTCGGAGTGCACTTCAAAGTGAGAGAAGTGAATGCCAAGACAATTTTTGTGGAGCCCCTGCTTTGGTTGCCAAAACCCCCTGATTTTTGTACTACCAGACATCTGTCTCTAGGTTTGTTGTGGGTACAGTGCCTGTTTTAAACTGGATTTTAGTGTTTACATGTGGGAAGACACTAGAATTACCACAGTAAAGTCCCTAGTCACACCCCCAGCCTCACGGCTCTGGTTTGGCTGAAGACTTTTGGCGTCTTGAAAATACTTTGACACATGGCAATTTGTGCCGGTCTTCAGTGCGCTAACATGAAAACCTTAAAAAGTGGGTACAGTTGGCCCGGGAATGATTTCAAAGGAAATAAAAATAACATTTTAGTTTTCTTTTTCTTCGTTTATTCTAAATCTCAATTACACCCCAACAGATTGTGGACGCTGCAATTATCTTTAAGGTTGTGCCCCTGTGGAAAGTGGACTATTGTTTTACTACAACACAGCAAAACCCAGATTCAGCAGCAACCACAGCACCGAGATCGCCCTCCTAGCTTCCACGGATGACATCCGCACCCTCTTTGACCAGGGCCACACACTGCCCTCATCCTACTAGACCTCTCAGCAGTCTCCGACACCATCTCCCACCGCACACTAACCGCCAGACTCCACGATGTCAGCATCCTGGGAACAGCCCTTGACTGAATCCGCTCCTTTCTCACCAGCCGAACCCAAAGAATCAGACTCTCGCCCTTCCTCTCCGAACCCACAGTGATCCTCTGCGGAGTACGACAAGGATCCTCACTCGATGACACCCAGCTCATCCTCTCCCTCACCAACGAACACGAAAGCACCAGACACAGCTTCTCAGAAGGTATGAAAGTCGTTGCATCCTGGATGAGCAACAGCTGCCTAAAGCTCAACTCAGAGAAAACTGAAGTCCTCGTCCTCAGATCCACCCCCTCCTCATGGGACATAACCTGCTGGCCCACCGCAGTTGGCATCCCCCCCACACCCACAGACAACGCTTGCAACCTCGGCATTATACTCAACTCCACCCTCCCCATGAACCGACGTATCAACACCATATCTTCCGCATGCTTCAACACCCTCTGCATCCTCCGCAAGACCTTCAAATGGATCCCCCCTGAATTCAGAAAGATAGTCACCCACACACTCACAACCAGCAGACTGGACTATGGGAATAACCTTTACACCAGAATAAACAAATCTCTACTCCTCAAACTCCAGACAATCTAGAACACCGCAGCTAGACTGGTTCTCTGCATCCCACGACAACACCACATCACCCGGCACCTATGAGCACTCCACTGGCTCCCCGCCAAAAAGAGAGTAACCTTCAGGCTCCTCACTCATGCCTACAAATCCCCCCACAACATCAGACCCCATTACCTCAACAAAAGAATCTCCTTCTACACACCCAAGAGGAGCCTCTGCTTCGCCGAGCTTGCCCTGGCTGAAATCCCATGTATCTGCAGAGCCAAAGCAAGGGGGGGCGGTCCTTCTACATCGCAGCCAAGACCTGGAATGAAGTCCCACTCAGCATCAGATGAACCCCCACACTGCAAGCCTTCAGAAAAGACCTCAAGACCTGTCTCTACGGATGAGATGAAACTGCTTGACCCCCCCTTACTCCCCCAGTGCCTAGAGACCCTCAATGGTGATTAGTGCGCTTCAAAAACCCCATATTTATTGATTGACTGACTTCCTGGGCCCCTCTCATCGCCATTGTGAAGTATTTCACCTCACTGACAGTCGCCTCCAACTCGATTACTCTCTTGCAAGACCTCTGCAACTATCCCTCTCATTTCTTCAAGTACAAAATGACTGCCATTTAAAGCAACTTCAACACACAACTGGACCCAAAAGAACTCACTAGCTACCTTCTGATCTTAATCAAAGAACCAATGCTAACCACATTTCCCATCATCACCCAAGAAGAAACCGTTGCTACAATTAATTCAACTCAGGGATCCCATCGGCCCCCTGCCCCACAACTCCTCCTTTATAGGACTGCAACCCATCAGCACCATGCTCACTCCCGTTCTGTATGCCTCCTTGTCTTCCGTGACCTTCCCGGAGACTTGGAAACATGCAACTGTCCTCCCATTGCTCAAGTAACCCTCTGCAGAGCCTTGAACTCTCACCATCTACAGACCGATCTACCTACTACCATTCCCAGTCAAGGTCTTAGAGAAAATCATCAATAGAAGTCTCAGAAAATACCTCAAAGAACAGCAACTCCTTGACACCACTCAGTCTGGTTCCAACGGTCTCAGTAAACCATTTCATACATTTACTCCAGTTTCTTTGTGGTAGATCAAATTAAAAGGAGGTAGATGTGATCATTAGACCTATTCCTCAACACGACTCAATCTGGTTCCAACGTCTACACAACTTTGGAATCCAAAGACACGCACTCCGATGGATGTTCTCCTGACTGGAATGAGCCAGAGTGTCAGCCTGGCACTATACATCTTGGACGCCCGCGACCTCATCTGCAGGGTTCCACACGGATCCTCCCTGAGCCAGACTCTCTTCAACGCATACATGATCGCTCTAGCCAGCATCATCTCACGACATCAACATCCTCTCCTAGTTCCAACTCATTCTCTCCCTTATGGACAAGACGCCCAGTCCCCCGATCAAGTTCTATGCCTGCATGATTGAAATTGCCCACTGGATGGAGACCATCTGTCTAAAGCTGAATACTGACAAGACCGAAATTGTGATCTTCAGGGAGAGCACTTCACTGTGGGATTCCACCTGGAAGCCAACAGAGTTAGGATCAACAACGCCAAGCACCTCAGGATCGTCATCGACACCAGACTCGACATGACTGCCCAAGTCAATGCCATCAACGAATACACCGAAGATGCTGGGGTAGATTTTCAAATGGCTCCTAATCAGCACATGGAAAACTATCATGCACGCCCTCGTGACAAGCAAGCTGGACTACGGAAATACCCTCTATGCCAGGGTCAACAAAAACCTCACTAGAAGACAACAGACCATTCAAAACTTAGTGGCCAAAATCATTCTCAACCTCCCATGTTGAACTCGCATCACACAGCACCTGGAGGAGTTTTACTGGGTCTCCATACACAAAAAAATCACAGTTTAACCTCCTCACCCACACTTTCTAGGCACTGCATAACACTGGTCCAGCAGACCTCACAAACTTTCCAGCCACCTCCGCTTGTATGGACTCCTACTCGTCCACATCCCATGCATACAGAAAACCAGATCCGGTGGTAGAGCCTTCTCCTACATCCCTCCTGAAGAGTGGAACGACCTCCCACTGCACGTATGAGCCTCCTCGCCACTTGTATTCTGCAAGAAGCTGAGGACCTTTTGAGTAATCCCATTACGCCATAGATTTGTCTCACTCACACCTGCTCAGCGCCAGGATATCCTCCCGGGTGATAGTGTGCTCCACAATTCTGCATAACATAACAGGATAAGTTACCAGGTGACACAGTCACCAAGTATACAATCCCTCAGTTCTTGGCTTTTCATTTACAAATCATTTTATTTAGGAGTGTGTTTAAAATAAACAGGACTAGAACTCGCAGAATGCATCCCGTTGTTAAAATAAACCCCAGAATACAGCACCTTGCAGTTGAGAAATTAAGTCCCTAGAAATCCATGCCCAATTAGCAAACATTCTTCGGGATTGGCCCACATTTTGTTATCAGATGTAAGAGCTGCAGTGCGGTTATTATTGTACTTGTGAGGAGTGGCACGCATGAGCGGGGGCACTTGTGACCATTAACATAAGTGAGCTGTTCTTCCTGTTAATGCAGTCTGCAGTTGTTTTACACTTTGTTAGTTGAATGTTAAATGTTCTATTGTATTGTATTGCAACATTTATATAGCGGTTATTATCCATATGTGGGGTGCTGAAGCGCTTTCCTAACTGGGTACCACACTATACCAGGTAGGGTGTGTTCTCTCAAGTGTTTTGTATTTGTTTTGATCTATGTGGGTAGAGTTTCGATGTCATACATGATGACCACAAGGTGCAGTTATCATTTTATAGGACGCAGCACTTAGCAGTGTGATGGATGAAGAAGTGTGAGAGAAAGGCACACAGTTTATGGTTTTCATTAAGCTGGAAGCCTTGAGGAGCTCTGCAAGTCTCTTTATAGTGTTTCTTCTGATCGTTGTTATCTTAGATGGTTACTTCTGGGTTGTACATTGTGAACTATTGTCTTTAAATGTTATGGTCCTGAGCAGCTTAAGTGGGAGGGAGAAATGGTGAGAGATCTGCTGGAATAATCTTTGTTAATATCATCCCATATCTGATTGTCATTGTGAGATGTCGTGAAGTGGTCACATTATGTCGCTGGTGGGGACCTGCAGAGTTGAACGACATTAAAGACCTCCCTTGGCCAGTGGCAGATCTCTATCGGTTATACCATGCCTGTTCGGGTGGAGATGGGTGGTTTGATTGCACAGGCCAATAAGATCACAGCAACTTGCTTCGGACTTCTCAGACGTCTATGGAAAATCATAAGCAGAATACCCACCCAGCTAAGGAAGACTGTGACCTCGCGACTGGATTATGGAAATTCACTATTCCTGGGGGCACCCAAATATGTTATTCAGAAGCTGCCGATAGCCCAGAATGCTACCGCAAGAATACTGTGCAACCCCCGGTGCGGGAATAAGTAAAAATGCACCTGCGGAAACTTCACTGGCTCCCAGTGGAGGCCAGAATAAAGTTCAAAATTTTGGTCATAACTCAGAGAGCATGACACAAGAAAGGCCCCAAAAAATAAGAAATCTAATCCCCCCCTATATTCCAAAGAGACAGTTGCGCTCCAGCGCAGAAGAGAGGCTAGTACAGACCAAGGTCATTAGGGAAAAATGGGGAGGAAGATCTTTCTCCCACCTGGCTCCCAAATTATGGAACTCCCTACAACTGGAACTCAGGCGGATAGAGGGGGAGCCACAATTCTGCAAGAAAATCAAAACATGGCTGTTCATGCAATATCTGTAAGGTTTAACTTGCCCAAACTCAGTACCTGACTGCACATCGCTGGGAAGGCTAAGGGCATTTATGCGCTTTACAAATCCATCATTCATTCATTCATTCATGCTACTGACTGGTAACCTACTTCACAATGGACAACACCTGTAGCAGTTTTGTCTTATGTGGATGTGAGAGCACACGATAAAAAAGTTAAGACCAGGGTATGGTCTCACTAAGGGATAATAAATGGTGAAAAAGGGAAGGGATGGACAAGACCCTTTAGAAACCAGTGTACAATAGGGCACTTAAACAATTAGGATTGGTCAGGCAGTCGCAGAAAGAGCAGACCGGGCAAGGGAAACAATGAAGAGTAAGACTTTAGATGGGGATGGGGGAGGGTCAATGTGTTTTTCTGTACACCATTCCACAATTTTTCTCCAGAGGCAGGCGTATGATGGAGGGACACCTAGCTTCCAGGATGACATCATAGACTTACTGTTGTCCCTCAATCTACATGCAAGAAGGTGGAGCGTGGAAAGGTTTGGGTGAAGAACCATCCCCTGCTGCTGCAACAGAAGATCCTTCCAGAAGGGGCAGCCTGATCAAAGGATTAATGGCCATGCTCAGTAGCTCAGGATATCAAACTCTCTGTGCTCAGTTTGGAGGTACAAGGAAGACTTGGGCCCGGTCGTAACTGAACTTCTTGAGAACTCTGGGCACGAGTGGTATGGGCGGAAAAGTGTACAGGAGGCCCCCTTGCAAACTCTAGTGTGCAAAACTGCTGACATTGCACGTTCTCCGTGGAGGCAAACTGATCTAACCAAGGCTTTCCTCATTGCTGAAAGAGATCTTATTCCACCTACGGGTGGAGACGCCATTCACGATCCGCTAGGCATAAGATACTGAGTTTGTCTGCCCTGGCGTTCCAATAGCCTACCAGGTGTTGAACCACCAGGGTAATGTCCAGCTGTTCCAGCCATGTCCAGGATCGACAACCCTACACCAGCCTGTTTGTTGTAGTTCCACATGGTGGCATGTGTTGTCCGTGAACATCTACACTAGTAGTCCCTTGATGGAGGACCGATGGAGGTATTTCAGTGCCAGTCGGATTGCACGGAGCTCCAGCATATTGATGTGGAGTCTGGATGCCGACGGAGACCAGAGTCTTCTTATCTCCGTCTCCCCGAGCTGGCTTCTACATCCCAGGAGTGATGCATCTGTCACTATCACCAGATCTGGTTGGGGAAGGGAGAGTGGTCTGCCTCTAACCCAATCACGGTTCATCATTAGCCACCCCTGCAGATCTTTAGCAGTTCCGTCCAAGATCCCATGTCAGAGACATTTCCCTGATGCTTCGCCAACTGGAACTTCTGGTCCCACTGCAAAGCCTGCATATGCCAACGGGCACGTCACAAGAAGGATGCTGGAAGCCATGAGGCCCAGCAGCCTCAGAGTCAGTCTCACCAAAACCAGGATAGAGGCTACAACATTAGTATCATAGCCTGAATATCCTAGCCAGAACCATCTCCTCTCAGACCATAGACTATGATGTTTGTGTAACCCATCTTCCGTCGGTTTGTTTACCTGATGGAGTTTCTCCTCATGATCTGGCACAATTCACAATAATATCGTAGACTCTGTCGCTGCTCTTACTAAAAACCTTTTCAAAGAAGGGGCCGTCCATCTTGCTCACCTCCTTCTCATCTCTAACTATCGATCAAACTTTAGGGATGTTAAAGTCTATTAAATCTGGTGCTCCCAATGATCCTTGTCCTCCCACAATCGTGCAGTTCGTGCCTGAAACTGCTGCCATAGCTCTAACTGACATCTTTAGTAAGATGTTCAGTGCGGTCACTTTCCAATAGAGTGGAAGAAAGCACCCATTCCATCTTTGATTAAAAAAAACAATCTGGATCAAAACAGATTCAAACAACTATCGGCTGATATCATGGCTCCAATTCCCTGCAAAGACAGTTGAAAAGCCATCAAGCTAGAACTTACCTCTTTTATCAATCAAAATAACCTTATGGAAGCTACCCAGTTTGGCTTTAGAAGCCACCATAGTACAGCACTAGCCCTCATTTCGGCCTCTGAGGAAATCAGGCAGATCCTGGATGCAGGAGGAAACGAAGCCCTGATTTTATTAGACCTCTCGGCAGCCTTTGACATGGTCAACCATACTCTGCTTCTGGACCGTCCGGCTTTGTTAGATATCAGGGACAAAGCACTCTCCCTTCTTAAATCTTTTTTACCTGCACTAGTGCAGTTTGTGGCATTAGATGGGTTTAGCTCACCCCCTTTCTCTCTGCCACGTGGTGTCCCACAGGGCTCAGCTCTAAGACCCACCTTATTTAATCGCTATGTGACTCCACTGATTGAATTGTTTGGTTTTGAGCTGGTGACCTATACAGATGACACCAAAATTGCGGTGTCGGTCACCGGCCACCCAGAGGGGGCTGCTGCCAGATTCCATGACTGTATTCTACATACAGGGACATGGATAAGCAAGAATTGTCCAGTTTTGTTTTTAAACAAACTTTATTGATTACCATAAAGCATTGTCCAATAGTTACAAAGCATTTAACTGAGGCATTTTTCGTCATTATGCAGCTAGCTTATGCTAGTAGGAGTATTACCATATGTGCACAGGTACACCAGGATAATATTATTAATACAAAGGCAGTTTGTATGATGAAAGTTTAATATAGATGCATTTGTTTGAGTTGGCTATCAACATAACTACTAATGGTTACCCAAGAGCCCTCCCTCCTCCGTCAGGTCTATACGTCTGGCATGGTAATTGCGCAGGAGAGTATTGCTTTACATTCCATTTTGCATTGTGCGGGTATATGTATCTTATCACCGACTAGTCGCGCTGCCTAGTGTAGTACAGTGTCAACTGTCCAAAGTTAAACTCATCCCACACTGAGGTCTTACTGTTCGGAAGGAACTTGTCTTTCTGGTCTCCGTATTGGTGGCATCAGGAGCTTGGCACCCTCCCTATTTTAGGCACTAAAGTGAAACAAGCATTGGCATAGCCAATAGGTCTCACTTTTGGGACCTTATAAGTATTTAGTTATGCAGCACAATATCCTTGGTGCAACAACATCAACTGTTGCATGGCTAAACACTTATAAGGTACAAGTTTAATCTCAAAGTATTCAAGGATGGAGCTTTGCAGTTCACTATGGAACACCTGGTCCAAGAGCGCATCGCCATGGAATCACCAGCTGTATTCAAGGATGGAGCTTTGCAGTTCACTATGGAACACCTGGTCCCAGAGCGCATCGCCATGGAATCGCCAGCTGTATTCAAGGATGGAGCTTTGCAGTTCGCTATGGAACACCTGGTCCCAGAGCGCATCGCCATGGAATCGCCAGCTGTATTCAAGGATGGAGCTTTGCAGTTCGCTATGGGACACCTGGTCCCAGAGCGCATCGCCATGGAATCACCAGCTGTATTCAAGGAGAGAGCTTTGCAGTTCTCTAAGGAACACCTGGCCCCAGAGCGCATCACCATGGAATCCCCAGCTGTATTCAAGGATGGAGCTTTGCAGTTCACAATGGAACACCTGGTCCCAGAGCGCATCGCCATGGAATCACCAGCTGTATTCAAGGATGGAGCTTTGCAGTTCGCTATGGAACACCTGGTCCCAGAGCGCATCGCCATGGAATCGCCAGCTGTATTCAAGGATGGAGCTTTGCAGTTCGCTGTGGAACACCTGGTCCCAGAGCGCATCGCCATGGAATCGCCAGCTGTATTCAAGGATGGAGCTTTGCAGTTCTCTATGGAACACCTGGCCCCAGAGCGCATCGCCATGGAATCACCAGATGTATTCAAGGATGGAGCTTTGCAGCTCTCTATGGAACACCGGGTCCCAGAGCGCATCGCCACGGCATCGCCAGCTGTATTCAAGGATGGAGCTTTGCAGTTCACTATGGAACACCTGGTCCCAGAGCGCATCGCCATGGAATCACCAGCTGTATTCAAGGATGGAGCTTTGCAGTTCGCTATGGAACACCTGGTCCCAGAGGGCATCACCATGGATTTACCAGCTGTATTCAAGGATGGAGCTTTGCAGTTCACTATGGAACACCTGGTCCCAGAGCGCATCGCCACGGAATCACCAGCTGTATTCAAGGATGGAGCTTTGCAGTTCGCTATGGAACACCTGGCCCCAGAGCGCATCGCCACGGAATCACCAGATGTATTCAAGGATGGAGCTTTGCAGTTCTCTATGGAACACCTGGCCCCAGAGCGCATCGCCATGGAATCACCAGATGTATTCAAGGATGGAGCTTTGCAGCTCTCTATGGAACACCTGGTCCCAGAGCGCATCGCCACGGCATCGCCAGCTGTATTCAAGGATGGAGCTTTGCAGTTCACTATGGAACACCTGGTCCCAGAGCGCATCGCCATGGAATCACCAGCTGTATTCAAGGATGGAGCTTTGCAGTTCGCTATGGAACACCTGGTTCCAGAGGGCATCGCCATGGACTCACCAGCTGTATTCAAGGATGGAGCTTTGCAGTTCACTATGGAACACCTGGTCCCAGAGCGCATCGCCACGGAATCACCAGCTGTATTCAAGGATGGAGCTTTGCAGTTCGCTATGGAACACCTTGTCCCAGAGCGCATCGCCATGGAATCGCCAGCTGTATTCAAGGATGGAGCTTTGCAGTTCGCTATGGAACACCTGGTCCCAGAGCGCATCGCCATGGAATCACCAGCTGTATTCAAGGATGGAGCTTTGCAGTTCGCTATGGAACACCTGGTCCCAGAGCTCATCACCATGGAATCACCAGCTGTATTCAAGGATGGAGCTTTGCAGTTCACTATGAAACACCTGGTCCCAGAGCGCATCGCCATGGAATCGCCAGCTGTATTCAAGGATGGAGCTTTGCAGTTCCCTATTGAACACCTGGCCCCAGAGCGCATCGCCATGGAATCACCAGCTGTATTCAAGGATGGAGCTTTGCAGTTCACTATGGAACACCTGGTCCCAGAGCGCATTGCCATGGAATCGCCAGCTGTATTCAAGGATGGAGCTTTGCAGTTCTCTATGGAACACCTGGTCCCAGAGTGCATCGCCATGGAATCACCAAGGTATTCAAGGCAACAGCCATGTGGGATCTGGAGTTTCAAAAGGGCAGGGTTGTGGTCCAAAAGTGTCCGTGGGAGCATGGTGATCTCAGACACCCACATGTGGGCAGTGGCCGACAGGAACCACTAATCTAACCGTGACCAAACCGAGCGGGCCCTGAGTAAAATGTGAAGCTGGGGGTAGTGGGGTGATGGGTTCTCCATATGTCATATAGTGCATAAGTATCAAAGACATGCCTAAATACCTCCCTAGCCTGAGGTATATCTGTTGGTTGTGTGCTAATAGTCAGTTCACAGGCGGTGTGGCATATTAAGGTCCCCGTTGTAGGAAAGTAGGATCTGCTTCTTATGATTACCCCCACTTTTTGCTGATGTTTCACTGTTTTATGGCTTAGTCTGACTGGAATCCTGCTATTCACGACTACAGTCTCTCAGCTTTCTCCCTAAATTGGCAATGTCTGTACTTTAGGTACTCTCCAGATTGGATTCTGGGGTACCCTTATCAGTCCCTAGTATATGGTACAGAGGTACCAAGGGCTGGAATACCTCAGAGGCCTCTCAGGGGCTGCAGTATGTCTTGTGCCACCCCTGAGAGTCCATTCAAACTGACACCAACAGTTGGCTACTGCAAACTGTGTAAGCTGGTGCGTGCACCACTTTCTTCAATATAGTATTCCTATATTGATACATATATCACTACACCTAAAACCTATTGTCACCCCTATAGCAGGCCTTATCAATCCTGAAGGCAGGGTGCTGGGTTTTACGTGAGAGGGTGCCCCTGCATAAGTAGAGCCCCTCTGCAGCGCTCGGAGTCCATTCTCCAGTGCTGTCTGTGTTGCAGCCATACATATATGTTTAGTGCATTATAATCTTGCTGTAAAATGTAACTTTACAACGGCTGCACCGAAACATGTCGTATTTGGTGTCAAACACCTTGGAATCCTACCCAGGACTGGGGTGGGAGGTATGATTCCTCCCTGCCACGAAGACATGCGTGGGTCACCGGTCTACTCCGTACCAGCTTTCCTAAACCCGTGCGGCACAAAATGGATGCTGCCAGCCACAGACACGCGTCTGCCCTCCTGCTGCTGAGCCAAGCTCGAACAGGGGAAGGCATGACAATAGGTTTCCTGTCACAAGGAGGTGTAACCCCCTCCCAGACAGGCTTTAGTGTATTGTAGCTGGATGGGGGCACTCTTAGAGTGCCAGAAAGTCTGCAGTGGGGGCACATTTGGTGTCCCTGTGCATAGTCTAGCTCAAACCGGTTCAGGAGCCATTTGGCTCCTGTTCTGGTTCGAAACTGGACAAAGGACATGGGTGTAGCCACCCCTCTGTCCTTCCCCTCCCATAGGAGGGACCCCAGAATCTGTCCACTGCTTCCCATGGGTATAAAGTGGGTTACCTGGCTACAGGACTTTGTATTTTTACCTGGACAGGATTCTGCAAAGAAGAAACCAAGTACTTCGACAGTCTGCACGATGCTGGACAACTGTCTGCACCACTGGACGACTGAGGAATCTCCCTTGGAGTAAAGGAGTTACTCCCCTGCAAAAGCAGGCACCTTAACCACAACTGACTGGCTTACATCTCCTGAGCTCCTGAATACTCTGAAGATTTCTGCAACACAGGAGGTGGGTCCCTGAAGGTCTTCGCGGTCGATCTGCCCTTCCAGCTAAGCTGATGCCAGTATCCCTCTTGGGGACCATGTGACCCGTACCCCTGTGCACGGTGTTCTTTTGCTACTGCACGTACTTACCAGCATTTCCTGAAGTCGTGCTTTGGACTCTGAGTATTCCTGACACTGAGCAATATTTCCTTCAAAGATCTCTGGCCTCCTCGCACCGTGTGCTCCGTGGGCCTGTACTTTGTAATCCTGCTTGAGGTCTCCTCGCGATCCCTGGTCCGTTGGTCTGTGGATCCTGGATAGGGTCATATTTTGATTTCCTGGGCTTACCTGGTTGCTTCAGATGTGCCCAGACTCTCCTTTGCTTGGGGAGTTCCTGGACCTTGCTGGTCCACACCGGAACCTGTTTCCTCTTTCCGCGTGGGTTGCATTTGCCAAGGCTTGTTGGTGCTCCACCCGACATCCTTCATGGGACAGCTCATCTCCAGACTTTGGCTATCTTTGACGTCTCCTGGTCCCTGTGGCTGAAGAGTCAAGCAGCACCTTCTTCTGACCTGAAGCACCCGACATTGGTGGGCATTCGCCTACTGAGCCCCTGGTCACGTGAAGTGACCCAGACTCTGTCCCCTCTGCTTTCAGGTTCTTCTCACCTCGAATCCAGGCTTGGGTTCCACTGGACACTTTCCACGTCCATGGCAGCAGTACTTCTTCTCAGCACGCCATTGAAAATGACTGAGGTTTCCCGCACCAATTGACTCCTATGCACCCGGCTCCTCTGGGATAGGTAACTCGGGTACCTTGGTATCCACGGGTGGGTTGGCCTTAGAACCTCCTAGTTCTCGATTATCTTGCTTGAAGTCCTCTCTGAAGTGTCCTTAAATTGTAAAACATTGACTGCGACTTTCCCATAGAGTTGTACGGAGCCCGCGTCCGTGTTTTAACACTGCACCAGTCCTCCGTGGGGTCCCAATCTCCTCCCTGTGGATTGGTCCTTGGGGTCCCAGCAATTCTACTTGCTCTAGGCACTTTGTCTATTGAAGTCGTTTATGTTATACCATTTTCTTAGTATATGGCTCGGTCTCCCCCTGGAGCCCGCTGTGTATTGTGCTACTTGCATTGTTCTATTGCAACGTATTGAGTGCTTTTTGTGTCTATTCTCACATTGGGAATAGTAGAGAGTGTTTTAGAAATAAATACATATTTTTATACAGACACTGTGTGGTTCTCCTTTCATTTGGTCATTCAGGAGGTGATATTCTGGTAAAACAAGCTCCTTTACATTCCTTCAAGATTAAGCCTGAAGGCTGCTCTCCACAGATACCACTAGGATAGCTTTCAATAAAGGTTATCTTTGACCTCATACATCATAAGGGTTGTTTGGACTAGTGCAAGGTGCCCACTTTAATTAGTGGACAGTATATACCAGGTCAACTTCTCACACTGGTGTGCAGCGGTGGGATCCAAGCTTGCTATTGTTTTACCTGATAAATCTCATTGATTGATTAACTGAAAACCACTAACGTATTAGGCACATATAATACTTCAAGTTTAGAATAAGTACGTTTTTTTTTTTCAAAAACCTTTATTGAGCATGAAGAAATAGTACACAGCTGTACGCCTACATCCTGAATGATCAGGCCGGCAGCGACAACATGCAGTGGAGGCATCGGTAAGCATAGTTTGAAAAGCAGCCACTGGGTTACACAGCATGTCGCCTACAACCCAGACCGCGTAGTATTGGAATTTGAGCTGTGTAAGCATGTAGTAGTAAGCAATCCTAGCTGCATGAGGTGATCAAGCATGAGGAACATGAGGTTTCTTTCAACTTTAGTAACGTAACCAAACAAGTGCTACATAAACTGTGCCCTCCCAGAAGATATCCTCCATACCCAGTATGTGGCATATATGGTAGTGCGGCGCCTGGCTGTGCGGGCCGTGCATCCCGCTATGGAGTGCAGGCAGCAACCGGGACGGTGACGTCCCACGCCCCAAGGCACCGTCAAGTGATCTGGGAGGGTATGGCAATGGCCCTAGTAGAGAACATGACATGATGCTACTTCCTGTAGTGTCGTGCATGCTATGCCGTGGTGGGGTAGACTCCGCCCACCACCGGTCCTGGTTGGGGGGACGAAAGGCTCGCAGCACCCTCCACCCGTGTAGCCTGTGGATGCTGGGCGATCCCACGGGACGTGTGTAGCTCTGCCGGGTGTAGCAAGAGTGCATGCGTAGTATGTATGGGGAACTAAAGGAGTGCGGGAGGGGAGGGGGCTAAATCAGTGTCAGCTGCCAGTGGCTTAGGTGCTGGAGCCGGCGAGGTGGACCGGCCCTCCTCCGCCACATCTCCACTCGCGCCGGTCGCGGGCGTGTCTGGGAACTGCGCCCGTAGAAGATACGCAGTGAGAGGACCCCAAAGGTCCCTGGGGCGGGATTTGTGAGGTAAAAGGTCCGAATAGTTGTGCAGTTGTTCCTGCCAAGTTGTCATCGTATCCAGCCAAGTTTTGAATTTAGGCGCTCGCCCTCGCCCCCACCTGCATGCGATGTGGCGTTTTGCCAACAGAAGGCCCAGTGCGAAAAATTTCCGGTGCGCCTTAACAGCGGGGTTGGAGTGGCCCAGCAGGGCAATCTTAGGACAAGGAGCAATGCTTACCCCAATCATTTCAGTGAGAGCTGCAAACACCTCCACCCAATAGGCGGCTACGGCCTGGCAAGACCACGCCAGGTGCATGAAGTCCGCCCCTGGCCTCCTGCAACGTAGGCAGCAATCATTGTCCCGGAGTCCGAAGCGGTGTCATTTGGCAGGTGTAAAGTAGAGGCGATGCAGAAATTTAAAGTGAACCAGTCGAAGGCGGGCATTACCTGTCACCGCGCTGGTATGGGAGCAACTCTCCTCCCACTGAGCATCCGACAGTGGTTCCCCCAGATCGCCGTCCCAGTCAGTGCGCGCTCGGAGAGGGGGGGGGATGGGGCTGCCTGCGCGTGGTTATATAACATGGAGACCACATGTGTCGGAGTCCCCTTCTGCAACAGGGCATGGAGGGGCGCCACGGTATCAGGCTCGCCCGGAAAGTCGGGCGTGACCGCCTTGATATTTTGCCGGAGCCGAATGTAGAGAAAGGTATCCATAACGGAAGGAGTAGTATCCCCGAAGAAGTGTGTCGCCGTGCGGAAACTCCCCTGGTGGTATAGATCCCCCCAGGTGTGAATCGCGAGCTTTGTGAGCATTTTACGGCCAATTTCCTCACAGGCCACACTCACCCTAGGATCATGTGCCAATGCCATGCGAGGGGAGTTTAGGAATTTCACTTCCATATGTTCCGCCAATCGTTTCCAGGCACTGACAGTGCAGTCGACCGTGGTGGGGTCTCTATGTTCTATTCGGGCTGACGTGTATAAATATCCGGAAGGTTGTTCCGGCCTCATATATCCATCTTCGACTGCCAGGTGCGCCATAAAGGGGGGGGGATGGAGCCAATAGGCGGCGAAGTGACCCTGTGCGCAGTCATAGTATCGTTGGAAGTTGGGGACATCAAACCCCCCTTGGTGGTAAGGTAGCATAAGGGTCCGCAGCCCGAGTCGGGCTTGCTTTCCTCCCCAGATAAGTCGTGACAACTGGGAGTTGAGGGCACGGAAGAAATATGCGCCAGGGCTGTATGGTATGTTTGTAAAAAGATACAGCAGCTTGGGAAGGACCACCATTTTAATCAGTGAGATCCGACCCGCCATTGACAGCGGGAGGCAAATCCATTGGGTGACTTTGTCCGTGATTTTATCCACAACAGTCCCGTAGTTGGCTCTGATCAGGGCTTCCCGATTTCTGGTCACTTGAATGCCCAGGTATTTGATCTCATCTTGCTCCCATACCAGGGGGTAATCCAGGGGGAACTGCGTAGTTTTGTCAGTCAAGGGGAACAGGGCCGACTTCGTCCAGTTTATTTGAATCCCCGAGATGGCACCGAATTTAGTGACTTCCCGCAGCAGGGGGTTCAAGTTTTCACGCGGTTTATGCACATAAAGAGTCATGTCATCTGCATATAGTGCAATGAGTAGTTGGCGCTCTGGATAGATGAGAGATCGGTGTTTGTGATGCTGCCGAAGTTTGGCCGCCAAGGGCTCTATGGCGAGTGCGAACAAAACCGGGGAGAGGGGACACCCCTGTCGGGTACCCCTGTGAATCGCAAAGGGGGGGGAGCGGGCACCATTGAGCAGCACCATTGCTCGGGGCCGGCAGTACAACAGTCGGATCCAATCCAAGAAATTGAAGGGCATGCCCATCCGTTCCAGCAAGGCCAGAAGGTAATCCCACTCAAGGGAGTCGAACGCCTTAGTGGCGTCGAGAAAGACCGCGGTAGCCTCGCTCGACGGGTTAATATCCTGTATCACCGCCTGAAGTGTGCGCAAGTTATGGGAAGTTGCACGATTGGGAACAAACCCGGCCTGGTCTGGGAGTACGAGGCGCTCCATCAAGAGGTTAAGGCGTGTGGCTAGGACCTTCGCTAATATTTTAACGTCTGTATTTAACAGCGAAAGGGGCCTGTAGGAGTCGCAACATTCTGGCGGTTTACCAGGTTTTAACAAAGACGTTATGAGGGCTTCTCGCATCGTGGCTGGCAGGGAACCCTCCTCTAATGCAGAGTAGTACACCTGCTGTAGAATGGGGGCAAGCACATGCTTGAAGGCTTTGTAGAAGTCGATCGGTAACCCGTCCGACCCTGGCGCCTTTCCCGACTTCATGGACATAATTGCATCCGTTATCTCATCTAGTTCTAGTGTATGATGGAGGAACTGCTGCTGTGAGGGGCCCAACCATGCAAGCGCAGTGTCATCGAGGTATTCATTCAATACAATCGGTGCGGTCCTGTGGGAGGTGTAAAGCCTAGTGTAGTGATTTGTGAGGACTTTGAGTTGGTCAGCAAGATCCTGCTGTGGGGTGCCGTGCTCATCCAGCAAGGAAGTAACGTAGTTACTATACCTAGGGGGGCGAGTTGCGGTGGCCAATGCCCTGCCAGGTCTGTCACCCTCGCCGTACACTCGAGAGACAAAGGGTCTCCCCAGAAACTTGCACTCTTTGGCTGCGGCTTCCGTGTATTCATTTAGCTTCTCTCGCATCTGCGCCGCAGTGCCAGGCTCCCCCCCATTCCGCTCCATTTCGCTCTCTAACTTACGGAGTTCAGCCTCGAGCCTGCGTAAATCTCCGCGCAGAAACTTAAGGACACCTCCTCCCTTAGCTATGCACCAACCTCTCACGGTAACTTTGAACGCCTCCCAGACTGTAGTAAGGCTGGATACGGAATCTATATTACGCTCAAAAAAGTCCTTTATGTCCTGCTCAAGTTCCGCTTGAAACACTGAATCTGTGAGGTGTGCAGGATTCAGTCCCCAACTCAGGTACGGGGAGATTGCAAGGGGAATACGCAGGGACAGCAGGACCGGAGAGTGGTCAGAGAATGTGCGAGCAAGATGAAGCGCTCCACCCAGCCATGGAGAGAGGCCCGACGACAAGAATACGTAATCAATACGTGCCCAGGTGGAATGCACTGCGGAGTAGTGGGTGCCCTGCCGGAGCGTGGGGTGGTAGTGCCTCCAAGCATCGATTAGGTGGTGCTCGTCCACTATGTTCAACAACGCGCGCTGTGTGTGCGTGTAATGCGACGCCTGCGGGTGCGATCTGTCTATCCCAGGCTTGAGTGCAGTGTTGAAATCCCCCCCCAGTATAATGTGGGAGATACCTAGGGACTGAATCTTACCCCACATAGTGAGGAGCGCGGAAGGGTCATCCGTATTGGGGCCATAGTAACATGCAAACAGTATTGTATGTGAGTGCAATGTCCCCCAAGCCATACAGTACCGCCCTCCAGAGTCCACTTCAGTTCCCGCCAGTGTAAACCCCATCCCGCGTCTCACTAGAATGGTCACTCCTCTTGCGTAACTCGAGTAAGACGAGAATAACCTACTAGCAGCCCATCGTGACGCAAATGGGGGGGCCATCCCCGGTTGTAAGTGCGTCTCCTGGAGCATGGCCACGGACACTCCCTTTCGAGTCAGGTAGCTCAGGACTTGCCTCTTCTTCCTAGGGTTGTTTAACCCGCGCACGTTCCATGAGAGCAACTGAAAGTTCTGCGCAGGGCGCGTGTCAGCTAAGTCCCCCATTCCCCCGTGTAAAGGCATAAGTGGCATGTTCTCACAGCTTGTAATTGTACGTAGCACTCAGTAACGAATTCCATATCAAAACCCCAGTGAACTACCCCACCCACCCGTCCTCCCGCATCTTGTACTGAGGAGACATAACACCCAGATGCAGGTCGGAGTATTCGCCCACCCACGCCGGCATCCCCAACTGGCCGGGTACACCTTGCCCACCCATCCCCTCCCCCCCCTATCAAACCCAACCCAACAAACAGGAAAAATACAGTAACTACCCCTGCCTTGATGAGGAAAGGGGTGCATTGGGGTGCGCCCATTGGGGGATCGTACTCTAGGGGCGCCAGACCTGCCATCCACCTCCCTACTTACACCCACAGCAACCCAGATTTACACTAGGCCCTCAGTGTGGGACGGAGGTGGGCGACCGGGCACAAAATATAACAGCGACCAAGTCTAGTGACATTGACATGAAAAAAAAAGAGGTACCTCACCAGGAGTGACGGTGATCCATTCGGGCAAGTGCAGTCCTAACAGCAGAGTGAGTCGGGGGGGCAGCCACCCGATATGTTCAGTCCTGTTGCTCCATCGGCGAGGGCGACCGAGAGGGCCGCGGCCCAGCAGCCCCCCCGTCCGAGTCCCCCCGATGCCGCTTGAGGAAGTCCTCCACCTGCTGCGGCTGTTGAAAAAACAATTGTTTGCCCTGGTGTGAGACCTTCAGTTTCGCAGGGTATAGCATTGCATACGGGATCTCCCGGGCCTGCAGTTTCTTTTTAACCCCAGCAAATTTCCGACGGGCTTCCTGCACAGATGCAGTGAAATCGGGGAAGAAGGACAGCGTAGTGTTGCAGTATAGCACTGTTCCCATCTCTCGCGAACGTCTGAGCACCACATCCCGGTCCCGATAGTTAAGGAAGCGCGCAATTACGTGCCGAGGCTGGGTGCCAGGGGGGGGGCGGGCAGCGAGGGACCTGTGGGCTCTCTCCACGATGAAGTGTGGGGAGAAGGATTCCCGCCCGAACAGGTCGGCCACCAGGTTCTCAATGAAGACCTCCATTTTCCCGGTGTTGGTGGTCTCCGCAAGGCCCAGGATGCGGACGTTGTTGCGACGGGACCTCGCTTCTAGGTCCTCATTCTTATCTGCAATTATCTTGAGGAGGCGGTCCATTTGGGTTACATGTCGGTCTGTAGATGTGGCGCCGTCTTCCAATGTGGAGATCCTGTCCTCAGTCTCTTTTATGCGGGTATCGTGACGCTCCAGTTTGGCCACCACGCCATCCAGCCTGGTAGTGATGGTGTCAATTTTAGAATCTATGGTCGTTAGGCTGTGTTTCAATCCCAGCAGTAGAGATTTCCAGTCCTCGTCAGGAGGGCCGGCGGCAGAAGGGCCAGGCTCGGATGCCGGCGCGGGGGCCTTCTTGGTGTCAAACGGTAACTTGGACTGTCGTGTGTCGTTGCGCCCCATGGTGTCAGAAAGTCGAACCTGCCAAGCTCACCCCGCCGGCAGCTCGGGCGGGGGGGGCCCCGTCCAGGTCCAGCCGCAGCCCCGCGAGTGGATAGGGGTGGTGCGGCTCCTCAAGCACACCTCGAGGACCGTGGAACCGAGGGAGGCGGCCGGTCCAGGGGCAACCCCCACGCGGCCGGACGACCAGGGAGGGCGGGGGGGTGACTCCGTCGTCAGCAGGCAGGCTCGGGCATGCCCCCAGAGGCCCAGAGGGGGGGCGATCCGGACAAGGCAGCAGTCCCAGGGCCCCGCAGGTCACAACCAGCACTCGCAGGATAGCGGGGGGGGGCGTCCGGACCCAATCCGCCCAGCACCAGGTAGCCCCCCCACAGAGGCCCGCAGCAGCAGGGTGAGGCGCGGTCGGTAGTCTGCAGGTCCGGGTCAGCCACCGGTAGTACAGGGCCGGGCGAGGGGGCCCCGTGCAGACCCCGTCCCCGGAGTCGTAAACCTTCCCCACCCGCAGCTCCGGTCGCCGAGGCGGGGGGCAGCAGTCGTCCCGGCCTCCCAGTCTGTCCCGTCGGTCAATGTGGGACAGCGTGCGTTGCTGAGGCCGCACTCCCCAGTCTCTCCTGGCGCGACCCCGCAACCAGGTGCTGTGCCGCAGGCAAGTGTCTCTCCGCCCGGGGAAGCTAGAGGGGGGGGGGAGGGGGATAGGATGGCCCCCAAGCCCGTGCCCGGATATCAAGGCTAGTCCAGCGGCAGCCCATGAGCATGAGTCCCGGGTGCAGGCCTCGACCAGCGGAGGGCGAGCGGGCGAAAGGCCCCCCAGGTCGTCCCAGCCCCGGAGGTGTCTCCGCCTACCTCCCGCAGAGCTCTCAGCCCAGGCAGGGACAGCCGCTGGTCGTCCGGCGTCGAGTGCAGCCTCGCCAGTTGGAGCCGTCTAGCGTCGTGAAGGCCTCTGAGCACCGGGCTCCCGTGGAGCGCGTCTCCCACAGCGCACCGGCCGCAGACGAGCGGATATCTCGGCACTCCGGCGGGCTCTAAAGACGTGGCGGGCATCGGGGCGCTGCGCAGGACACAGCGGAAACAGCCATGAAGGTGAGGCGGAGGATAGCTTGGTCAGGATAGCAGAAAGGATCTTGAAAGCGCCCGGTCTGGCGGGAGCCTCACTCTTGTGCGGCCATCTTGGTTTGGCGCCCTCTAGCGCCCCTTAGAATAAGTAAGTTCTACTGAACTTGGGGTTGGGTAAGTTAAGGGTCTAGCACACCCTTTCTCCAACCTAAGAGAGTTTAATTCCCACTAGGATAGGTAGGTGCATACACCACACCTCACAAGTATGTCTTCCAAAGGTGAGCCCATTGGCTCGCTACCAACTAGATACAATGGCTTGGGATTCAATGAATTAAAAGCCATGTGTGTGTCCAGGAAGCTGAGGACAGGGAGAAACCCCAGTACCCAACGACTCTTTGAGGTACTTATCTTAGATGACCTTAGGAAGGGTCCAGGGCCAGATGAAGTAGGGAGAGGGGGTGGGACAGGGATTGAGGATGGGCTGGAAGGTATCATCTTCTTTGACCTAAACTCAAACCCTGACTCTGATGACTCTAACTTAGGTAAAGGTGCACATGAGGATGGGGCAGAAGGTCCACAGGCTCTCTCTTTTTTTCCTCCTGGTAGAGTGCAGGGTGTACCTTGGAGCAGTGGCAGCTGGTGACATTTAAAAGTGGTGAGCCGTAAAAGTTTGAAACAAGTGACCTGTGGCCAGTGTGCAAAGGGTGGGCAAATGGTGTATTTTTAAGCAAATTTGAGAAAGCAAGAAGGTTAATAAGGTAATTGTGAAAGTATAGTTATGACCTCAATAAAGGGATTTCATGTGATAATGATGTAGGTAGCTGCTTATTCAGTATAACCACAGAACTTAATAAAGCCAAGACACAAGGTGGAATGTGTGAAATTTGCTGTTTTTGCCACTTTGTCAGATGTGGCTAGCCTTTTTCCTGTTTATGTCGGTGCCATTGTGTGATGAGTGTTTGTGACACTATCTCTTTTCAGCCTGGGTTGTGCGTTTGCGGCCTGCTGCCGACCTTTAAAGTGGAAACTCAGTATATGTCCTGACTCCTGGGCAAACAGTGCTAGGGACACGCCTAAGCACACCCAATCAGAGGGCAAGCATGAGAAGAGGACATGCTTGTGAGACTGTGTGTGGCTCTATCCGCTTATGTCATTTACACTCTGGGTGTGAATGCACATTTCTTGCAGACTACAGAGGCCTGCTGCCAGCCTACCGTTGGCACAGATAGTGCCAGGCTCATGCCGGACCAGTGATGGCTCCACAGTGCTGTTGGTATTGATTAGGGCTCCCCCAGTGCTGCTTCATACTGACTAGGTGCCACAGTGGAGATCCCTATTGGTCACGGCCATGAAGTGCTGCTCTGTTAAACCAGAGACCTGAAAACAGTGAGAATAAAGCAAATTCCACTGTCATATCGAGACAGCCGATTTCTAGTCATAGTGGCCATTTTCTTTTAAACAGAGCCCGGATAGGTGTCAGACATAGCCAAGGGGCTGCGCTGCAATGTTCATGCTCTGATGCTCCTCTACGAAGCCTGGATTCCAGGTGAGAAGAACCTGAAAGCAGAGGGGACAGAGTCTGGGTCACTTCACGTGACCAGGGGCTCAGTAGGCGAATGCCCACCGATGTGGGGTGCTTCAGGTCAGAAGAAGGTGCTGCTTGACTCTTCAGCCACAGGGACCAGGAGACGTGAAAGATAGCCAAAGTCTGGAGGCGAGCTGTCCCATGAAGGATGTCGGGTGGAGCACCAACAAGCCTTGGCAAATGCATCAATGTGTGCGCAAATGTATGTTGGTCTTAGCAACCAAGCCGCCAGGACCTGTGTGTTGAGCTGTGACACCCAGGGTAACATGTAGGTGGCTTCAGCAGCCCATGTGTGACTTAGATGCACCAGTGCAGACAGGCACCATGTGAGGGAGGTGACAAGGTCGCAATGTGATCAGCCAGTGTGCGGAGGGAGGGCAGGATTGAATGTGGCACTGCCAGGCGAATCTATTCGCGCACTTTAATCTGCCACCTGCCTTGGGTAGAGGGTGTTGGGGAGAGGACTTGGCCTAACAGGTAGGGGGTCGACCTCAAAACTAGGGAACTGGGTTCGAGTCTCAGCAACGATGCTCCACATCCTGTGATTCTGGGCGAATCACTTCATCTCCCTGCGCTGTGCGTAACTGGTGCTTGTGTAAAGCGCTCTGATGCCGGATACCTTCGGGTCAAGTTTGCGCTATATAACACTTGGAGAAAAAAAAACTACAGGCCTCTCATGATGAAAGTATGTAAAAGGCAGTTTTACTCTTCTGAATTCACCGGCCAGCACATACATACCAACATTTTAAAAATGTCGGTGTGGCTCAGAGAAGCCACCCCTCGGACCTCCTTGAGGGCAGTGAATGTTCAAGAATATTTAACACACAAACCATAATGGCCACCAGCAGTGACAGCTAGAAACAGACAGACAATATTTAACACACAAACCATAATGGCCAACAGCAGTGACAGCCAGAAACAGACAGACGATATTTAACACACAAACCATAATGGCCACCAGCAGTGACAGCCAGAAACATACAGACAATATTTAACACACAAACCATAATGGCCACCAGCAGTGACCGCCAGAAACAGACAGATGATATTTAACACACAAACCATAATGGCCACCAGCAGTGACAGCCAGAAACAGACATACAATATTTAACAGACAAACCACAATGGCCAACAGCAGTGACAGCCAGAAACAGACAGACAATATTTAACACACAAACCATAATAGCCACCAGCAGTGACAGCCAGAAACAGACATACAATATTTAACACACAAACCATAATGGCCACCAGCAGTGACAGCCAGAAACAGACAGACAATATTTAACACACAAACCATAATGGCCAACAGCAGTGACAGCCAGAAACAAACAGACAATAGTTAACACACAAACCACAATGGCCAACAGCAGTGACAGCCAGAAACAGACAGACAATATTTAACACACAAACCACAATGGCCAACAGCAGTGACAGCCAGAAACAGACAGACAGACAATATTTAACACACAAACCACAATGGCCAACAGCAGTGACAGCCAGAAACAGACAGACAATATTTAACACACAAACCATGATGGTCACCAGCAGTGACAGCCAGAAACAGACAGACAATATTTAACACACAAACCACAATGGCCAACAGCAGTGACAGCCAGAAACAGACAGATGATATTTAAAACACAAACCACAATGGTCACCAGCAGTGAAAGCCAGAAACAGACAGACGAGTGCGTTTCGGCTCAGGGAGTCTTCTCAGTGCGTTGATCTCGATCAGATCCAGACACTGAGCTGAATTTCATTAGCTTTAAAAGGGGGCACATTCTCTTTGTTTGCAGCATACGTGTTCACGTTCACTCACATCTTCTATTTAGGGCACATCATGATTCACATTTAATATATAAGTGCACTCATGCAATGTTGTTATAAAACTGTGCACACTGATCATAGCTATACGAGTGCATTTTAATGAGTTGAGGTTTAGTACAGTGCAAGGAACACACCGTGGGTTAACGAGGTGCTGGTATAAACTAGAACTATGAGTTCTCCCTCCACGGGGATGAGCAGCAGAGTTAAGAGCTGACTACCCGCATCCTGTGTGTTTGTGTCGGTGTGTGAAAATAGGAACATGGCGGTCCAACATGGCTAAGGTTCAACTCCTGAGGGTCCTACCCTCTTTTAACATATACGCTACCTGTGGCCAGTGTCCATTTGGCATTTCGTCAGCCGTGAGGGGAACGGCTCAGCAGCAGCGGGAGCAGGAACTGGTATCTTTGAAGACCGCCGCCGTGAGGGGAACGGCCTACAAATCCCTGCAAACCTTGCGGCCGCGCACGCCAGTGACGCTACGCGGCCGCGCCGGAACAGTTTAAAGACCCACAGGCACCACCGCAGCGCGGGACGCGCTACCTGTGGCCAGAGTCCATTTGGCATTTCTTCAGCCGTGAGGGGAACGGCTCAGCAGCAGCGGGAGCAGGAACTGGTATCTTTGAAGACCGCCGCCGTGAGGGGAACGGCCTACAAATCCCTGCAAACCTTGCGGCCGCGCACGCCAGTGACGCTACGCGGCCGCGCCGGAACAGTTTAAAGACCCACAGGCACCACCGCAGCGCGGGACGCGCGCGGGCGGCGCCCGGGCGAAGCCCGGGCCAAGGGCGGGCCCGTCCTTGCCCGTCATCGCCAGGAGGAGGCAGGGCTGGGCCACCCCTCGTAGATCTTCTTCCCAACGCCTAAGGTACTGTGGCAAAGTTGAGACTGTGATCATATACAATATGCTTTAACAGCATGTGCAGCTGTGTGAAGAACGGGAGGAGCACACTGATGAAAACACACACATTTTACACTGAAACAATTAAACGATTAACGATCTTAAAAAGAAGTTAAAAAAGAAAACTTGTGAGTTGGCGCAAGGTAGCCCTAAACTATCAGCAGGAATCTCAAGTCGTCATGGGTGTTCAAATGTCCAAGAAAAATGGAGATATCAGATTAGTCACATTATTGTAAATGAGGCTTGCTTCCAGTCTCTCTCTCGCCCGTTCACCCAAATCACAGATGAGATTATTGACGCTGGTGAGGCGGATGTCTTAGACAGCCTGATTTACCCTAAGCCTGCTGATCGAGCTGGCTGTGCATAGTTCCATTATAGGCACAAGACCCCCACCCACACCATGGCAGAATAAGCACGCATGAATAAATACACCACACAATTTCTTTGTTTTGGAGAAAGTTATTGCTGCAGGTTTATTCCATACAAAAGTATGCAACATACGGTGGGTTATTTTACGGGCGATCCAAGGGCCGGCAGCGTACTAACCTATGCTGCCCTGCCCGCCTGATGAGCCAAGCACTGTGGAAAAAACCCAATCAGCACTTTACAGGGGTGGTCCCCTTACTGGATCACGTGACACATTAGACCATTATTACTCACGCCCCTTTCAGGGCGGCGCGTAGTAAGGCAAGCCCCCGGTTGTTGAGGCCCACAACCACCCTACGGACTAACGGGGTGCCAACGTCATTGTTCCAGGACCCTCCCCTGAGGCTCCTGTGATTTGGCTCTGGCACCCCTATTGTGCTCTTGCAGAGGTATCTTCCTGTACCCAGACTGCTTCCAGATCGCCCTGTAAATCCGCCACAGCTCTGGAGGCGGCCCCTGTCGCCTACCGAGCCCCCCACCATCCAACAGCACTTTCTTCACTTGCACCCGGCTCCCTCCAGTGTCTCTTGCATGTCCAAGAGGAACAGATCCATTCCAACCTGTGACAAGTGAACCTTATCGGCATCAAAATAGCCTCTCACCTTCATTTGGATCAGCTCATGTCTGATAAACCCAAAACCTCTTTGGTCTGTGAACTTGCACATCACACTGTTAACCCTTTTGCGGGAATGTTCAACTGCTTCGTTAGACTTGGCACCGTGCCAAGACAGGCGTGGCACGATTTCAGACCAAAAAAGTTCATATTGGCCCATGTGCTTGCTAATCTCCCCCAGGTCAGTCTTCATCGCCTGTAAGAGAGCACCCCTGCCCATAGTGGTGAGATCGTTGCCTCCCAGGTTGTTGTAGTTACTTTATTCAATATATACAAAATATCATAAAAGTATAATACAATACATATAAAAACATTTTAAAAACCCACAACAACAAATGGCTTCAATCCTTATAAAGTTAAAAAGAGTAAAAAAAAGCAATATATATGTACATACAGCATTTACGCAGACCCCCATTAGGTAATATAATAAACAGTGATATTCGTACAGAGTCAGGAAGAAGGATGGTTGGCTTATGATTGGTGCGCCTTGAGTAGCTTGCGTCTTATCCTCCAGGCCCAGCCCAGATATTTGGCAGTTCCACAGATAACACTAGGGACTGATGTTTCATAGGTCAGAATGCGCAATGCCACCCTGGCAGACCTAGTGCCCAGATTTTTACAGACCGGTATCAGCCATCTTGATCTTGGTTGCCTGTACGCCTGGCAGGCAAACATAAAATGGCCGATGGAATCTATGGGCGAGGCACAGCCTGGGCAGCCTTTTGGGTACACGATTGCCTTACTCCAGCTAGATTGGAACTCGTGAAGTGGAAGGGTACCATATCTCATTTTGAGATATAGTGACCTATCACCAGGAGATTCAATCAGGTCCATAAAGGATTCCATACTGGGAGTAGGTTTCGCATCCAAAAAATTCAGTTAGCGCACCCCCCTGGTTTCTTAGAGTGTCAGCCGTGACCCATTCCCAATAGATCTTTTTTATCATAGATTTGGGTGGAGGGAGCTGGCTCTCCCAAGCCTCTTCCAGACCTATCTTCTGCAACTGTTTTTTCAAATTCGATACCCAGGGGATCTTGTGCTCTGCTCCAAGTTTTAATAGCTTGTCCAGAGCAGAAGCGTAGTGGTGAAGTACAGGGGACCTTCTGAGCCTTGTATATAGGGCGCAGCCTGGCCACATTGCTGATGTTTTGTCTACCGAGATCACTACGAAGTGGAACTAGCGGGGTAGACAGAGGAAGCGAGACTAAGTCTCTAAAGAACTTATTCTACGATCTGAGCAACTCTGTTAGGTTTTCAAATCCCCACAGTTCCGCCCCGTAGAGGGCCGTTGACAATGCCTTCCCCTCGTAGACCTTAACTGCCGCAGCTATTGGCCTACTATATGAGAGCCTCTGATGTTTCGCTATTGCCCCTGAGACTCTTTTATAGACAAGGAGCATTTTCGACAGATGGGGTGCCCATTTAAGCTTGTTGTTGACCCTCACTCCAAGATAGTCAAAAGCCTCCACTAGCTCAAGTGTGGTATCATTAAGCTTGATGTTATTCCTAAAGTTTTTTGAAGGTGATAGCGACATCAGCTTGGTTTTTGATGTATTTATTTTCAAGCCCCTGATGTCGCAAAACTGGGAAAAACGGGACAACAATCTTTGTAAGCCCATAGGGCTTTTTGATAGTAACAGAGTGTCGTCAGCAAAAAGCAAAGTGGGTATTTTTTCCCCGCACAGGGTTGGGGCGTCGACCATATCATCTCTCAAATGGGCTGCCACCCCATTTATAAAAAGAGAGAACAGGGTCGGGGCAAGGACACAACCCTGACGCACCTCTTTCTCGACAGTTATCCTCTCTGTGAGCTGACCCTGGTGTCCCCACCTGACTTTGGCAAAGTTGCCTTCATGAAGGCGTTTAAGGAGGTCCAGGATTAGGGGAGGGATGCCCAAATCGCACAGCACCTGTGTGACGGGGCAGGGGACATGACTGAGGAGGACTCACCTGTTTGGCCATATTGGTCACATGACCCCCCTATATCACTTTATGTTCATGCACAGGCTGGCGAGGAACGAGAGCAACCGCAGGACTGGATGTACAGCCCTCAGCCAGACTGGACTCAGAAAGAGGTACCGGGTGCCTTTAAGACGGAGATCCCATGCGACGAGACTCCTCCCCTGGATGACGCATCCTGTAGCGGGACTTCAAAGGAGAACAGGAACAGGAAGTTGGCGGACGGCGTTTCCCCGGAGTTGGAGAGTGAGCTGGAGTGGAGGAGAAGAGCGACGGTGAGCGGAGAGGAGTACGGGACATCGGAGGAGAACGAGTTGGAGTGGCGGAAGAGGAGCAGACTGGAGCGGACGGCGGAGCCGAGAGCCGAGACCGAAGAGCCTACGGGAGCCGAGAACGATAAGCCAGGAGGCCACCGATTCCACGAGGCGCCCTGCCACGTTCCCATGGGAGGAGCGTGGCTGGAGCAGGTACGGGGGAAAATTCGCAGGCTGGGTGGGGAAGGGGAAATCCTCGTAAAGAAATCACTGATAACCTCGAAAAACCCGCCATCACCCCCTATTCCCAAATCCCCTCCCCTGAGCACTTAGACACCAACTAGACTCTCGCTGCACGGTGTCCCTCACTCCTGGACCCTTCATTGCTTATCGCTGGGCGACATCGCCTAACACGTGATTTCCTTTTTTTTCTTTTGGGTTATACCGGGGAAGAGAAACCTGTCCAGAACGACTAACGGGGAGAAAGGGACGACGGGAACACCTGCAGTGATTCGACCTACCCTGAACACGTCAGAGCAGCCCCCGGTTCACTGGATGAGAAAGACTGTTACACTTGGCAATAAAAACCTACTTTGAAACCCCTTTACCTTCTTGTGCAGCGTGTCTGTCACCCCGAACCCACTACACTGGTGTCAGAAGTGGGATATCGCCATCTGGATGGACAAGATGGACGCCCTCATCCAACACCTCGTGCAAGGGCAGGAGAAATTGGAATGGGCTATCCAACGACAGATGACGTCAGCCCAAGCGGACAGGGAGGTGTTTCAGACCACTATCAATGCCCAGCTGGAACACCTGCAGAAAGTAGGCACAGCCCCTCCCCTCTCGATGCCCCTAGAACACCGCCCCCCCCACGTACCGAACCCGTCAGGGATCGCTCTACAGAAATATCTTCCTGGGGATGACCCAGATGTATATTTAATGAACTTTGAACGAGTCGCACGAGCACTGGGATGGCCCGAAGAGAAGTGGCCCTTCTTTTTGGCTCCCCTACTAACAGGAGAAGCTCAGTTCGCATACCAGGTGGCTAACCCCACAGGTACCGTGCCTTACTATACGATCAAGGAGATCATCCTGGATCACCTAGGACTTGATGGGGAGGCCTATAGAGTGCGTTTCAGAAGGGAACATGGTTTGCCTGGGGAGAATCCCAAGACGTTGTTCTTTCGGCTCAAGATGGCAGCCGACAAATGGTTGAAGCCCTTGATAAGCACCAAAGAGGAGGTAATGACGAAAATATACCTCGAGCAATTTATGGAAGCGTTGGCTTATGGCACCCAAAGGTGGCTGAGACAACATTCTGGACTAACACCTGAACAGGCCATAGACATGGCCACCAACTACTCGAGAGCCCAGCCAAGAGCAGCGGGATGGGAAGGCGAGAAGGGACAAAAAGGGGGGAATCTCGGAAAAGGGGATAAGAAACCCAAGGGTACGCCCGAGCCTCCTAGACCCCGACCAATACGGGTGAAGGGTCCACCGGTCAGGGGCCCACAGTGCTTTGACTGTGGTGAATGGGGGCACATTGCCAGACTCTGTCCAAGGAAGCGTACAGCGGAGGAACCGATGGAGGTCAGATATTTGCCCAGGTCCATCTTATATTCAGCAGAGTTGGGGCATTCTTTTTATGTAAGTTTAAACCTGAACGGTAGGGTGGTTAGAGCGTTGCTTGATTCGGGCTGTCGGCAGTCCGTAGTACAAAAACACCTAGTCCTCCCTCATCAGTATGTACCGGGGGCAGTTGTACACATCCGCTGCGTACATGGTGACGTGAGACCTTACCCTCTCGCCCAGGTAACCCTTCATCCCCGAGACAAAAAGCCGTGTACCGTGAAAGTTGGGGTGGTGGAGTCCTTGCCCGAAGTAATGCTGCTGGGGGTGGATAATCCTGAGTTTCTTTCCTTGTTCCCGGGATCTAGTTCAGAGCCACCCTTGAGGACTGGGGTAATAAGGACAGCCCTCATGTCTCCCGAACCATGGGTCCTAGACCGCAGTTTTCAGTTTGCACAGGCCAACGACACCACACTATTTAATGCATGGGAAAGCGCCCACATGTCCGACTCCCAGGGGACAACGCAGTACCCTCGTTTCCTCATAAAAAGCGGGCTCTTGTACAGGGAGGGAGCAGAGGGAGCAAAACCCCAGCTACTGGTTCCAGTGTCCTTTAGGGAGCAGGTCCTCTTCTTTGCTCACGCGCATCTTACCGCCGGACATAGTGGGAAGGAAAAGACCACGGACAACATAACCCACTTCTTCTATTGGCCGGGAGTATATAAGGATGTCTACACTTATTGCATGCGATGTGAGACCTGTCAGAGGAAGAATGCACATCGTCCTCCTGCAGCCCCATTACATCCCTTACCTTCCATTGGCACGCCGTTCGAAAGGGTGGGGATGGACCTGATCGGGCCCTTACCGAAGACTTCAAAGGGGCATGTGTACGCGCTGGTGGTCGTGGACTACGCCACCCGGTTCGTGGAAGCTTTTCCACTGCGGACCCCGACTACCAGCCTCATTGCGGAGAAGTTCGTCGAGCTGTTCTCCAGGGTTGGGTTCCCGAAAGAAATCCTTACAGACCAAGGCACCCCTTTTACATCCAAGCTCATGAAAGAGGTCTGTAAAACCCTGGACATACACCAGTTACGAACTTCCGTATATCATCCACAAACGGATGGCCTCGTGGAGAGGTATAATCAAAGCCTAAAGAACACCCTTAAGAAAATGCTCAGGGCAGAGGGACATGACTGGGACCGATTGTTGCCTCTGGCATTATACGTCTTGCGAGCACAAAAGCAGAGCAGTTTGGGCTTCTCGGCCTTCGAGCTCCTATACGGGCGACAACCAAGGTCCCTCTTGGAGATCACCAAAGACGTATGGGAATCAGAGGGAGAAGACGAACAGAAGTCCCTGCTGGACTACACCAACCAGCTCAGGTCCAAGCTAGGAAAACTAAGGACCCTCGCCTGTTCCAACCTAGAACAACAGCAAACCCGTCAAAAAAAGTACTATGATCGGGGAACTAAGCTACGGAAGCTACAGAAAGGTGACTGGGCCCTACTGCTCCTACCGGGAATAGCCGATAAGAGAAAACAAGAGTGGAGGGGTCCATATGAGGTCGTGGATACCATTGGAGACACGACCTACAGACTGCGGTTGTCCCCTACCAAAACTCAAACGTATCATGTGAACCTATTAAAGAAATGGATTGGACCGCCACCGAAAACAGCCCATCTACTTATTCCCACAGGTGAGAGCCCGACGTCCAAGATAGATGAGCTCGACGTGAATGAAGGACTACCCCCACACCAGAAGAAGGAACTCAGGGATGCGCTAATACCATACAGAGACACCTTTTCGGACCTCCCTGGTAGAACCACGCTGGTGGAGCACAGCATTGAGACCCATCCCGGCAAGAAAGTAAGACAAAGACCCTACAGGATCCCGGCGGCCCGAAGGGAAGCCATACGTAACGAGGTACGCGACATGCTGGAGTTAGGTGTGATCCAGCCTTCCCGGAGCGATTGGGCCTCGCCGATCGTAATGGTCCCGAAACCCGACGGGTCCAGACGTTTTTGTATGGATTTCCGCGCATTGAACGCCATCTCTACATTCGATGCATATCCGATCCCACGAGTGGACGAGCTCATCGAGAAATTAGGCGACGCGGTATACATCACCACGCTAGACCTAACGAAGGGGTACTGGCAGGTACCCCTTAGAAAAGAGGACAGGAAGAAAACTGCGTTCATCACGGAAGAGGGACTATTCGAGTTCACAGTCCTTCCATTCGGGCTCCATGGGGCGCCTGCCACCTTCCAGCGTTTGATGAACACCCTACTTCAGCCCTATGCCGCCTTCTGTTCCGCATATCTGGATGATATCGTCATTCACAGTACACAATGGGAAGGCCACTTGCAACATGTTCAAACAATCCTGGCGGCACTCCAGAAAGCCGGCCTCCACGTCAACGCAAAGAAGTCTCGAGCTGCTTTCCAGCGAGTGAACTACCTGGGTTTTGTCTTAGGTGAGGGGACCATCACCCCCCAAGCGGAGAAAGTCAGAGCCATCGAAGGTACCCCTTTCCCACGCTCCCGTAGAGACCTAAGAGCTTTCCTAGGGTTTATAGGCTACTATAGACGGTTTATCCCAGGCTTTTCGGCTGTAGCCGCCCCCCTGACCAATCTGCTAACAAAAACGGCCAAAAACCGAGACCTAACAAACCCCTCCCCCGAAGCTGAACAGGCTTTCTTCGATCTGAAAAAAGCCATAACTTCTCAACCAGTCCTCGCCTCCCCCGATTTCACCAAACCCTTCATCCTTGCCACTGATGCCTCGAATGTGGGGGTGGGGGCTGTTTTATCACAGGTGGGGTTGGACGGGCTGGAACACCCTATACTGTTCGTCAGTAGGAAGCTCTTTCCTAGGGAGATGAAATACCCCACTGTGGAACGAGAGTGCTTGGCCATCAAGTGGGCTGTCGATAAGTTACAATACTACCTGGAAGGTAGGCCCTTCGTGTTATACACGGACCATGCCCCGCTACGATGGATGTATCAGAACAGAAGCCTCAATCCCCGTGTACTGCGCTGGTTCCTGTCTCTGCAGCCTTATTCATTTACGGTGAAACACAAGAAGGGAAGGGACAATGGCAATGCAGATTTCGTCTCCAGAGTCTTCCCTCTCCCCGAACGGGAGACGCAAGGGGGGGAGGTATGTGATGGGGCAGGGGACATGACTAAGGAGGACTCACCTGTTTGGCCATATTGGTCACATGACCCCTCTATATCACTTTATGTTCATGCACAGGCTGGCGAGGAACGAGAGCAACCGCAGGACTGGATGTACAGCCCTCAGCCAGACTGGACTCAGAAAGAGGTACCGGGTGCCTTTAAGACGGAGATCCCATGCGACGAGACTCCTCCCCTGGATGACGCGTCCTGTAGCGGGACTTTAAAGGAGAACAGGAACAGGAAGTTGGCGGACGGCGTTTCCCCGGAGTTGGAGAGTGAGCTGGAGTGGAGGAGAAGAGCGACGGTGAGCGGAGAGGAGTACGGGACATCGGAGGAGAACGAGTTGGAGTGGCGGAAGAGGAGCAGACTGGAGCGGACGGCGGAGCCGAGAGCCGAGACCGAAGAGCCTACGGGAGCCGAGAACGATAAGCCAGGAGGCCACCGATTCCGCGAGGCGCCCTGCCACGTTCCCAGGGGAGGAGCGTGGCTGGAGCAGGTACGGGGGAAAGTCGCAGGCTGGGTGGGGAAGGGGAAATCCTCGTAAAGAAATCACTGATAACCTCGAAAAACCCGCCATTACCCCCTATTCCCAAATCCCCTCCCCTGAGCACTTAGACACCAACTAGACTCTCGCTGCACGGTGTCCCTCACTCCTGGACCCTTCATTGCTTATCGCTGGGCGACATCGCCTAACACGTGATTTCCTTTTTTTTCTTTTGGGTTATACCGGGGAAGAGAAACCTGTCCAGAACGACTAACGGGGAGAAAGGGACGACGGGAACACCTGCAGTGATTCGACCTACCCTGAACACGTCAGAGCAGCCCCCGGTTCACTGGATGAGAAAGACTGTTACACTTGGCAATAAAAACCTACTTTGAAACCCCTTTACCTTCTTGTGCAGCGTGTCTGTCACCCCGAACCCACTACAACCTGCCACAGCTGTAATCGTGGGACCAGGTCAAAGGTTGTTTTTAAATCAATAAATGCCAAATACAGGCTGCCTTTTTCAATAAAAACAGATTTCCAGTGTATGGTACAGAATCTGAAAACCTGGTCGATAGTACCAACTCCTTCCCTAAATCCTGCTTGGAAGTGACTCAAAATGCCCTCCTCATCTATCCAGGCCTTAATCCTAGTCAGGAGGACTCTGCCAACCACTTTTTGTATTACATCGATTAAACTAATCGGTCTGTAGTTGACAGGGTCCCCCCTGTCCCCTTTCTTGTAAATAGCCACCACCTCCGCCCCCTTCCATGAATCCGGGACTGGTATCCTAAAGCTAAATTATTTAAAGTTCGAAGAATAAATTCTGCCCAAAGGTCCTTTTCATGAAGCAAAAGATCGCCGGGGAGACCGTCGGGTCCAGCTGCCTTTCCCAGAGCAATCGTATTGATTGCGGAGAGGACCTCTGTTAGCCCAAACTCAGCCTCCATCTCCAGGGGTGCCGAGTACTCTATTGCCGGGGTCTGCTCCTCTGGAGCCACTCTTTCTCTAAGGGAGTAAAGATCAGAGAAGTGTAGATGCCATTGGCTTCCCGTACTGCCGGTACTGCGGGCTTGGGAGCGTCTAAGGGTTTACCCGATGGCGGGGCAGCTTTGTCTGTGAGACTGGGGATGGGGGAGGGAGGGACTGCTGGTAGCTGTGAGATGGGTGTAGCCGCTGGAGGCGCGTTCGTGGTTGCATTGCCGCTCGCGGCTGGGGTCTCCCTATTGTCACGCTCTATTGCCGTTTGCGCAGCGTAAACTTGTTGTGACTCTGCTGTCGCTACGGCGGCTGCTGAGCCTGGTACTTCCTGAGCACCTGCGTGTCCAGCAACTTCTCCCCACACTCGCACAATAGATGGTGTACTCTCCCCCCTCGGACCCTCGGCCACTGGCGCGGGTGTCTGTACTGTATTCACAAAACGTAATTTAAAGTCGTCCAAGATGCTCAACATAGAGTCCATCATCTTACCGAATTTATCAGAGTTCGTGCCGTTGATTGTGATCAGAGGTGGCGGGCCAGCCGGGATGACGGCTGACACTGCTGCACGTGTGGGGGAAATCACCCTGACTCTCTGGACTGGCGGCTCTGCCGGAAAATCCTTGTCCGTCGGCTGGCGGGCACGCTTCGACCTCCCAGGTGCTGCCTCAACTGGCACTGCTGTAGCCGCAGCAGGTACGTCCTCAACTACACCAGAGTCTGCTTGTTCTCGGGCGTCAAGCATCTCTTTGTCCCAGGAGACTCCTCTGGCCTTTGCCATTTCCCAAAAGTCTACCCAGATAGCTTCCTGCGACGTGCCGGGCTGCGACTCTTCCACTGTGGTGGTTTGGGAAAACAGGAGGGGAGGGGATCCCTGGCTATCCATGCCTCTGCTTCGTAGTGACGAAAACTCTACTCGGGTCCTGCAGAGATAAAGGATCATGAATATCTGACCCCCTGGGCCTTAGTGCTGACCTGCGGGTTGAAACCTCCCCCGCCACGGCTCTGTTTATCAGAGTCCCACCCCCTCACACTCGCCCTTACTTACTTCAATCTTTGACACCTGGCTCACCCTAGCCTGTCGACGGTGTACACTTGTTTTACCTCAAACAATTCTGCTGCGACTTGCTCCTGGCTGGAGCAACCGCCTAGCAATCGTCTGTTTCCCTTTCCTGGAAAGAACAACGATAAGTGCAAAAACCCTCAAAGGTGCTTGGTATCACACCTGCCCTGCCTCCCCCACCTCTGCTGAGTCCCGCCTCAACAACTTACTGATTCAGACGTTAGTGTGGCCTCCTGATCGTCCTCCTGGTTGCAGTGTGCGAACTGACGGTGAACCTTGGTGATAAAAATTGACAATCATTAAGTCACCTCTCGGTATTCGCCCAAGGCGTTCCTGCCCGGCCTTACGAGGGGGGGGCTCCTTGCTGTTGATAAAACCACGGGTAAGCGTTTATGGCGTGGTCCCTCGACCGAAGGAATTGGAAGGGGTTGCTGACAGCGGGTGAGCGGGAAGGTAAGGGGCAGGAGGGGAGGCGGGTTAGTGGCGTGATAATGTTTACCTTAAAGCATCTGCCGTGACTTTTCGTGCCTGAACGACCATGTAAATAGCGGCGGTTCCCCTGCTTGAAAAGAAGAATGATTAGCAAAGAAGATTCCACGGTGGCTTGTTATCCCGCTACCCCCCCAACCCTGCCCACCCGCAGACGCAACTGAGCCCATCCTCAACACTCACTGATTCTGCCAGTTACACGGGCCGGAGGCCTCCGTCCGTCCTCCCGCTTGTTTCTTTGGCGATTTATCCGTACCTTGGTGATAGAATGACAATGGTTATGTCCCCTATAAAGGGGGGGGGGTGGTGTCACCCAATGCATCCCCCTCTTTCTAGCGCCCCTTGGCTTAATTCTGCACCATGCCCCCGTTCAACTCATGGTACCCCCACTCCCAACAGGCACACACCACGTTGCTTGACACCCCTGAATACCTCTGTGTCTCTGCTGCCCTGTCTTGCTGCTTGCCTTGCCTTCGGCTGAGGGCCTGCACTTGCCGCCTTAACGAAATTCTGAGGGTAGCAAAGACAGTATATGTTATTATACATTAGCAGCATCCTGGACATCTCCCATCATCATACACCTACTAAACAGCACCACAGCAACGTGTTTGAACATAAATTCGGGAGGTGGGGGCATGAGACCACCATAGGCCGCCGTGTGCACGCACCTGGTTTGCAGGGGTGGGGGGGGATGATGGAGCGCTGCCTACTCAAAAAATTCGCTAGAAACGTGAGGTATTGCCAATTGGCCCACCCCGCTTGTCTTGTACCAATGCCGCGTGTTTACTCTCCGAAATAACCCTTAACGTCGTATCCAGTGTGTGTTATCATTGCTGCAGCACAAAGCCAGGCAAAATTCACTGCAATCGTTATCTGCACCCCTTTACTGAAGGCAATTTTTTATAAAAATTGCCAAGAGTGCCAAACTAGCAGGAGTGACCTAAAATGTAGTGTGGAGTGCGGGCAGTTACATTACACAAGGCCACGGTCATGGGTGTCCACAGTGATGTACCTAGTATGTAAGTACCTTGTTCTTGCGTTGCAGGGGACTACTGTAATAGTGTAAAATTACATCACTTAATCTGCAAAGCTGCAGTACAGCAACTCATGATCGCCCCGCTAATACACCAATGATGTTAAATATCGCGATTTTTTCAAGACCACCACTCGCGTCACCGATGGGCACATACCTTCATTTTGTTGGGCACAGGGAGATTCAGTGATTTGCCCAATATCACGGATGTGGCGCCGCCCTGCCGAGACTCGAACCCTGTGCCCAACCTAAGTATGGACCGCTCCAACCCTTCTATTCCCGTGTGGTGCGCGCCAGAGCACTGCAAGGAGGGGGCGGGGGAGGGCCAGGCGACGCTGGGACCGTCCTCGAGGTGGGAGTTTGTGCGAGGGGAGCAGTAGGGCACTAGGTGGCTCGCTTCACCGCCACCGCACAGCATGCCACTCGCAACAAGCAAAAGAAACCGGATGCAGCGGAGGAGGGAGGAACCATCCGCCTCGCTGCCTTTATCCAACCCACCACTCCAGTCCTGCCCGCTGCGGGCGGACCCACTGCCACGAGGCTGCTCAGGGTGACATCAATCATCACAAGTCTTTGCAACTACCGATCACACGCACATACCCAAATTCAAATAAGCCATACAATCCAGTAGAGACTTAACGGTGGCAATTAAGTACTCGCGGTGGTAGTGGGGCGGCCAAGCGTCCTCTTAGTAACGGACCCCCAACCCGCCCACGGTGATCAGAATCCCCCTGCGCCGCCCTATTTCCCAACAGCGAAAATTTCAGGCATGAAAATGCAGCGATTGTCTACGAGGCGGACAAGCTGCCTTCAATTCTCGCGTCCGCTTGGGACAAGAGCGCCGGTAATGGAAACCCCGACCAGGCCCAGGGACGACGATGGGACTGATGGAGCGCGGAAACCTAGGTAACGGGGAAAAGGACGAGAGCCGTACCAATATCCTCCCTTCGTCACAGACCAGACATCACACTAACGCTTTCACACATGAAGTCATTGGTGGGGCCCATAACACCAACATTCACACGTCACTTCACACTGGTCTGCACATACAGGAGAGATAAACGGTTTAAACGCTTGACATGAAAGGAATACCTTATTGCCTATAGGAAGAAAAGTTATATTACATATCTATACATTAATACCCTTTCTCCTGCAGATCTCAATCTTAAACATCAAGGCACTCCTCCCATGTGATCGATGGATCAAATTAGTTGGATTGGTTGATGGTGATTTAGAACCAGCTAAAACACATTTCAAGATTTCGATCTTACCTCCCTCAATAAATCACAAATGCATTTGCTTGTAAATCAATAATTGTTTATCTATTTTATCGTAAAAGTTAAGCCTGCATTTAGAAAGTTTATATTAATTTTCATGTAAATCATAGAACACCATATTTACCTAATCTGGCTATCGGGGGTCCTCTAAGTCATTGGCTTGTCAAAATCAAATTGGCTGTCATTCGGTCATTAGCAGCAAAGTTCTTCGTGCAGCACGCTACAGTCCCAAAGACTGGACAGGACCAAAGGCGTGCAAGCACCAGTCAGTGCCCATAGATTTAAGAAAGTTCGTAGCTCATCGGATATTGGACAGCATTCAGTCCGTCAAAGATTCAGGAACGCATCAGTCACCCTAGGCAGTAGCGTCACCGTCGTATTCGTCTCGCAAAAAGAAGGAAAAAAAAAGTTTTTTTCTCTCTATTCTACCATGGAATTTATAATGAAAATGAGGTAAAGAAGATACAATTTGTAAAATCTGGGCAGTCGTGATTGGTCGGTTTAGATCGTCCGGCAGAGTCTTTGGGAACTCGGTACAGTTCAACGATGACATCACAAAGTCAGTCCGTTCTAGTTCTTTGTCAAGAGTCCTTTGTTTTTCAGTTTGGCTGCGATCCCACCGTGGCCTTGCTCTGGAACACTAAGGCACAGGTCATGACGAGGCCACAGGGACGTTTTGTCGCAGAGGCGCACTTCACTCCAAACCTCATGGAGCGGTGGCCATCACCTCGTGTTGCGTCAGCGGCCATATTGGTTTTTAGGCCCAAAGGATAACTTAAGCAAAACAAACACAAAAGAGTGATTAATACATAGAAGTAATGAATCTAATGTTAACCCCTTACTAATCCCTCAATGTGTATGTATTTATCTAGCGTATTGCGACATTTAAAGCGTTTATATTCACCCATTAGTAGTCATCTCGGGCAACATTACAGAGACATCACAAAAGCAACATATATCATGCAGTATTCTGTTTACTACATATACTACTGTTAGTGTGCGTTTGGATTTTAGTCATAGAGGTTATTTAGCCATGCAAAATGCAAATCCCACGTGTAATTTTGTAAATTAATAATGTTGATTAGAAAACATACAAAACTCATTTAATAATATTATAATTAATAGATTATATAATTAGTACTTTCATGCAGAATAGGGGGGTATACAAAATTTTGTACTACCCGCTCCATCAATCCCCCCTTTGGTGATTTTATCACCACACCATTAAAATTTTGTATTAATTTTTTCATGAGGGTGAAATGAATTCTTGCTTTTAATTTACATCTCTGTTTCCCCAATTTCTTCTCTTCTGGCTGTCTTATACATATTTTCTTTCATCTCCTCTAATTCTACTTGTTCAAACTCTCTCTCTTGTCTCTTATTCTGGCTTCTTTTCACATTTTCTCTTTTTAACTTTTTCTGGATTTTCTTTCTTTTATGACATAGACATCCTAATCTTAATATTAATACTATAAAAATCACACAGGTTAATGGAAATAAGATTTTACCAAAAAAGGTACTACCTAAGATTACTAAGAAATCTTTAATAGAAGAAAGTTTCTTTCCAATCTTTTCCCAAACACTTTCAACCTCCAGTGGTGCAATTTCCTCATGCAGATCAGTTATATTTTTAATATAAATTTTCAAATCTTTACTTTCATCTGGAATGTAAGTACAACAATGTTGAACTTTCAGCATTCCACAGACTCGACCCTCTTTTGCCAATAATATATCAAGGGCAAGTCGATTTTGCATTACCATGGCACGCATGGCAACCATTTCAGTATTTACAAATAAGAATCCTCCAGCGGTGCTTGTTGACAAGAGATCCACTACAGTTGATAGCCTTCTAATTTTGTTTGCATTCAGAGATATTCCCACTGTTGGTATCAATGCTCCAAAGATGTCACCTACAATTTTTGACCAAGATTCTCTCTTTCTACGTGCTAGATAACTACCTAATTTATGTACACCATCTTCTCCTCTTCCCATGTGGAATATATTCGGGAAAACTTGACCTACATAACATGTGCCATACCAATGGTCTGGCAAACGATAATATGCCTTGTTCCCGCAGATAAAATATAACCCGGGAAAAACTGGATCATTTCCTCCTTTAAATCCCCATCCACCCATGATTCGGTATGTATCATGGCACTCACTGTTACTACAAAGTAATTATCATATGCAGTTTGATTCCTCCTAATACACAATTTTCCTTTCTGAGGCCAATCTAAAGCCATAGTTGGATTAGCTTCTCCCTTCATGTGTTTTTCCATTTCAACATCCCAGACTGTCTTTTCCACTTTTCCCTCAGATGCTTTCTTTTGCATTTTTAATCTCCTTTCTTCAACCACATCCAAGAACGTCTTTTCCTCTTTCTTTAAACTGAAAGTAAAATTATTTCTAAATATATATTCTAATGTTAGTTCTTTAGTCTCTAAGAAAAGTTCACCTAATACTTTTGCAGGTTTTACCTTATTTAGCTTGTTAATTGAAGGTACTTGTGAAAATATGTTATCTACATCCGAAAAATAATATTCTAATTTCCCTGTTTTGTAAAACAGACTAGCTATTACACTACATGTTATTCCATAAGTTACTGGAAGGTGATGATAGGTCACTCCCTCCGATACAGACGCAGGTAACTGCATACAAACGTAGCAGTCCCTTACGTCCATTGTCTTTACATATTCATACAGTAGTTTCACAACTAGGTTGTCTAACCCAAGGCTCTAAACACCTACTTGGTTCTACCAGTTTTGTCTTTTCCCGTATTTTATTGTCTTTTCATTAGCAGCATTCTTGTCTTATTCAGTTTGGCATTTGATCGTCCTTCACCTTTCCTTCACAATCTTGATACAGAACTTCCTGAACATCCGCTTCTTCTCCAATATCGGACAAGATAACTCTCAGGATTTCCGATTCTTCGTCTTCCTCAACCACTTCCGGTACAGTCACCTCTGGATTTTCTTGGCTATCCGCCTCTTCTTTTATTTCAGGCAGGGCCACATACGTCCATTCCGGCGACTTATACTTCTGGTTAGGTTTTCTTGTTCTTTAATTTCCTCTACTGCAGTTACTTTTTCAGCTTTTGATTTCTCTTGACTAGATACTTCATTCACCTGTTCAGGTCTTGGTGAATTTACTCGTGTCAGTTGATATCTCAGTCTCTGTAATTTGTTTGGCCAAACTTCATCTCTTGCTGATCTTTTCAATTTACTTCCTTTATCATTCTTTTCAGTTCTCCATGCTCTCTTTCTCAAGACTCGACCTTCTGGTACTTTGTCTTCACTTTCCTCCGATTCTGTTTCAACTTGCTTTTTACTTTCAACAGCTTTTCTTTCTACCACTTCTTTTGTTTTCCCTACTTCTGTCCCTCCTCGTGTTTCTTGCGCACAATCTTCCTGCTGACTAATTGTCCCTTCCTCTAACTGGATGTTGGAGTTCCCTACACCTCCTCGGGGTCTTCCGCAAGAATCTTTCCCTCTCTCTCTGTATCTGACACCTGTCCATCTACTTTTGTTATTTCAGGTGGAATCTCTCTCAGTTTTTCATCTGAAACTTCCTTATCAACAACCTCTTTAATTGTCTTTTCACTGTCTTTTTCTTTTCTTGAATGTAAAGTTACTTGTTCAGTCTCTGAGTCTGAGCTGATATCAGAAATCTGTAACCTTCTTCTCAAAGAAATACTTCTTGGGGTAAAAGTCAGATCTGGCTCTGTTTCCCCCCTTTCAAGATTTTCTCTTGTTCTCGTTTCTTCATCATCCGATTCAGAACTTGTTTCTGATTCATCAAAATATTCTCTCTCTTGGTTATCCACTGGATTTGGAATCCTCAATGTGTGACTAGCATGAATCCAGTTCTTTATTCCAGCACACTTCACAGCTGTTGTCGTGGTCAAAATCACCTGTCGTGGTTTTCCCCACAGTGGGACCAAACAGTTCCTCTTTCTGTGTACTTTGATTCTTACCTAGTCCCCTCGGCTTAGATCATGAGCTTGCTTCTTTTCAAGGGTGGTGGCATCCGCTCCAACCTGATGAAACACAGAATGAACTGCGTCAGCCAACCCCTTACAGTAATCCAACACCAAGTCATCAGTTATAGGCAACAGCTTGTTGACTGGTATGAATACATGACGCATTGCTCTTCCCATGATAATTTCATGGGGACTCAACCCTGTGGTTCTGTCTGGAATTGATCTAATAGTCATGAGTACTAGAGGCAAGACATCAGGCCATTTCAAACCCGTGGCTAAACACATTTTCCCTATTCTGTTTTTGATGGTACCAGTTACTTGTTCCACCACACCAGAAGCCTCTGGCCGATAGGCACAATGTAGTTTTTGTTGTACATTCAATGCTTCACAAATTAATTTTACGATCTCATTATGAAAATGTTTTCCTCTGTCTGACTCAATTGTTACTGGGAACCCGAATCTGGGAATGAATTCCCTTAAAAGCAATTTTGCTACTGTGATTCCATCGCTTCTTCTTGTTGGGTACGCTTCTACCCATCTAGAAAACAAACAGACCATTACTAGAACATACCTCAACCTGTTGCAGGGAGGCATTTCAATTAAATCAATCTGCATTCTGGTGAAAGGCCCTCCTTCTCGACCTATTGTTCCTAGACTCACCACTGTCTTTCTTCCAGGGTTGTACTGCTGACATATAAGGCATCTTTGACAAATGCTCTCTGCTACAAGTCTGAACTTTGCATTGTACCAGGTTTGTTTAAATGACCTAATCATGGCGTCTCTCCCTATGTGTCCCTGTCCATGATACATCCGTGCCATGGCAGACACCATGCTATCAGGCATAACTGGTCTTCCATCCCGATAGACCCACACATGATCCTTCTCCCTTGGTGCACATCCTGCTTTTACCCACTTCTTTATTTCCTCATCTCCTACTTCTTCCTGCAATTGCCTCACTTCCTCCCAGGTACCCACAATGTTAGTAAACAGTAGGGTGCAAGAATTCATGTCTATCTCCTTTGCCCAATTTATAGAATTCTGATTTCGTGCACAGTATTGAGCCATATCGTTGGCATATGTGTTGCCAACTGCAGTGTAATCTTTTGATTGGCTATGTGCAGCACACTTTACAACGGCCAATTGCTTAGGCAGCTGTATCGCCTCAAGTAACTTCCCAACCACTTCAGCATTCTTTATGGGAGTTCCACTCGAAGTCAAAAATCCTCGTTGCAGCCATATCTGTCCAAAGTCATGCACAACACCAAACCCATACTGACTATCAGTTATCACAGTCACTCTCACATTCTTTCCTATCTTGTATGCTCTAGTCAAAGCAACAAGCGCAGCTACCTGGGCTGATTTTACTCCCTTCAGGTAGGATGCTTCCATTACTGCTGCAACTGTGCATACCGCATATGCTGCACTCAGCATTCCGTCATCTGTTCTCAAGCAAGACCCATCAACAAACATCACAAAATCACTTTCTGGCAACGGTACATCTTTTATATCCGGACGTGGTTTGGTACAGAAATCGAGTACATCCTGACAATCATGATCCACTTCGTCTCTGACTTCAACATTCTCAGCACCAGGCAACAGCGTTGAAGGATTCACATTCAAGCATCTCACAAGGCTCACATTGGTTGCACCTAACATGACTTTCTCATATTTAGTCAGCCGACTATGTGTCATGAACTGAGTTAAAAGGATTGCCACATCATGAGGTACAAACACTTTCACAGGATATCCCATCACAATTCATTCACTCTGTTCCAAACTCCTACAGGTAGCAGCCGCTGCTTTCAGACACCCAGGCAAGGCTACAGCTACTGGGTCTAGCATAGATGAAAAGTATGCAATTGGTCTTCTCAGTTTTCCATGTTTCTGTGTTAATACATAGAGTGCACATCCATTCCTCTCACTGCAGTACAACTCAAACTCTTTGTCATAATCAGGCATACCTAACGCTGGCGCTTCACACAAGCCATCTCTCAATCGCTTAAAAGCTGCCAATTCTTCTTTATTCAACTCAATGGGATCTCTCACATCACTTCTCGTCAAACGTACCAAAGGCTTTGCAATCAGGGAGAAGTTGCTTATCCACTGACGACAATACCCAACCATTCCAAGAAACATTCGCACCGCTCTTTGCGTCATTGGGGCTCTCATTCCTTTTATGATCCTGATTCTGTCTATTGTTATCTTTTTCAGTCCTTTTTCGTTGTTATGGCCTAAATAATGTACTTTCTTTTGTCAAAATTGTAGCTTTGATGGTGACACTTTAAGTCCTTCATCAGCCAAATGATTCAGCAATGCTATGGTGTCCATTACACAAGCTTCTCGAGTTTTTGATGCCACAAGCAGGTCGTCAATATATTGGACTAACACTGAATTCTCTGGCATTTCTAGGTCTTCTAAGGACCTTTTCAATATCTGATTAAATATCGAGGGGCTTTCTATATACCCCTGTGGGATTCGGCACCAAGCCAAAATACGTTCGCCAAAACAAAATGGCAAACATTTGCTGGCTGTCATGGTGCAAAGGGATGGAAAAGAAAGCATGGCATAAATCAATCACAGTATACCAATCTGCATCATGGGGAATCTGATATAACATCACAGATGGATTTTGTACAATAGGACAGCATGACACAACGATTTTGTTTATCTTTCTCAAATCTTGTACTATCCTGAACTTTCCATTAGGCTTTTTCAGTCCCATAATTGGGGAATTACATGGACTACTCGTTATTTCTCTCAAAAAACCTTGTTTTACCATTTTCTCGATTATGGGAGTAATTCCTACAATTATCTCAGGTGTCAATTTATATTGAGGGACATTTGGATAGCTTATTCCTTCTTTCACTGTTATTTTTACTGGGTCCACATTTCTCATTAGTTCTACATCTTCTCCCGTGAAATCCCAGACTTCTGCTTGTACAGTCTGTTTCAATTCTTTTGGTAATTCATCAGGGTTAAATACAGCATAGGCTTCAGAAACCTCATTTTCCCTATTAGCCATAGTCATTTTGTACAGTACGTCTTCATCAGGGGTCTCAAATGCTATATCATCAGGGGTACAGAATATAGTGCAATTCATTTTGCACATCAAATCTCTACCTAACAAATTCACAGGACTTGAATCGCACACAACAAAGCGGTGCATTTCAGAGAATTTCCCTATACTAACTTTCACTGGTTCTGTAAGATGCGTTTTAATCTGTATTGCATTTGTCACCCCGAGTGGGATGGGTATGCTCAGATGTGAGTTCTGTGCTCTCCTTGCCACTGGAATCAAGCTCTGCTGGCTAAAGAGGGGTGAAACCCCAAAACCGGTCCTAGGATGCTTGTTTCCAGTCCAGGGAGGACCTGGCCTGGCAGTTCGGGCTGGGCTGTTCCCATTGGGCACGGGGTCAAGACTGATTTGCATATAGCTGGGTCCAAACTGGAAAGGCATGGTGAGCAAAAAAACGATGGATTTAGGCCCAGATCTCTGTACTGGGGTGAATGTATGACATTGTTCTGCATTCTGTCCATCAATAGTTCTTTTTGCACGCTACAGAAAAGGCACGCGTGATGCCATGTGCTCTGCAGAGACAGCCATGGGGTGAACAACACTACAAGACACAGGCATAGTATGTGCACTGCCGAAAGAGAAAAACGCAGGCTGTGCGCAAGGCAAAACAGAGGTTCAAGAGAAGAAAAACAAGCATTGGCATAGCCAATAGTTCTCGCTTTTGGGACCTTATAAGTATTTAGTTATGCAGCACAATATCCTTAGTGCAGCAACATCAACTGTTGCATGGCTAAACACTTATAAGGTCCCAAGAGCGAGACCTACTGGCTATGCCAATGCTTGTTTTAAAAGGGTCATAGATAGGCTATTAAATTCATGGCCTAGTGCTATCCTAGCCTATGCTACTTATACAATTGCTTTGCTATAATACTGTGGGACTCCCGCTTCGATGAAGGGGATGATTCAAGCATGTGAATCTATGAAAGATCCAGTACTGGAGAACGATATTAGCAACATAGATATTTTTGTAAACGATACTAAAATATTTTTTACATCGATATTACTTACCTTATAAAATCAATACTTTTGCCAATGATATGCCTGCATCACAATATTAAAAACTCGATATTTATGCATCTCTGTATTTTTTACTCAATATTTTGTCCGAACACTGTGGTTCAGTGCTTGTGTGTTATGGCAATGTGGCGTTTATTTTTCATGTGCTTTGATTTCCTGATGAAATGATACCTTTGCTCATACCTCAGTAAGACTGCAGCTTCAGTCATTTAATATGCAAAAATAATGAAGACAAAACCCTTCATTTTTTGGCTGTTAATTAGAAGACTTTCCTATTTTACAAAAGATGCTGTTTGATTCTTTCCCGCTTTTACTGCCCATTTCGGATTTGGATTAATTTCTGACTTTTACATACTCTGTATAACTCTGCATTTGACAGCCTTCATGGTACCGACCCTCTAACGCTTTTTTTTTTAATTCGGTAATTAAACCCCTTTAAATTCTCATTGATCTATAACTCAGTTATAGGTTTGTCCCATTAAATAATAAATTATATTTCTGAATTTTGATGCTTTAGAGATGCCTTAAAGCAGGGACACATTGCCTCAGAAACTGAGATATAACGCCGTCTCTGATAAAGTGAAATGTGTGAAATCTGACTGAGGCCTGTCAATTTTGGGGTTCCATTTCGCTCCCATGCAAACTTTCATAATACTTGATGTAACCTTCTTGCAAAATGGCAATCATGGAAGGGTGCCATACCTTTGATGTTGCTTGAATATTCCCCCAGTATTTAGATTACTTGAAGGCAGCTCCATTTTCTTCCACGCCAGCTTTGGTTGTACTGTTCAGCGGAAGTGGATGCTTCGGTGGAGGCGTCTGGATGTGCTGAAGATACGGATGCGGAGGTGCAGAACTTAGCAGAATGTAAATGGGAAGTAGCATGTGCTGCAAAAAGCTTGGAAGATGCTGGTAACCTTTTTTAGAGTCTGTGCTACATAAGAGGGTGCGATGGAAAACTTGCAGTGGGCATAAGAATCTGCAGAAGGTGATGCAAGCATATTCAGGGGCATCAAGGAAGGAGACATGCTGTTGGAAAATGGGCGCACAGTGGCGAGGGCTGCTGATACAGCCTGCATCTCACACATGACAGGGTTAAACATTGCTGTAGAAAGTGCAGGTTCTTCTGAAACACAGTAGGGATGCATATTTGTAGGAGTTCCTTCTTTATCCAGCGATAGAAGGTTCAGACCCACAGCAGTCCCTAACTTGTCACGGTCAGGCAGGAATCTCTCCCCTGTGATGGAGACGGTGAGAGAGCAGGCGGCAGGGGTGTGCTTTCACGCTGTGTATCGGAGGTTTCCAATGCCACACTGCTCCGAAGAGTGGGTTCGGGGTACTGCTCATGAACGGTGTTGCTACATGAGGCATTTCTACTGGGCGCCGTTATTTTATCTTACTGCTAACGCTGTACATTTTATACTTCGCATTCTGTCTAACGATTGTAGCAGTTCACACCTCTTGCATGAGAAATAAGACTGTTCAATAAACCCTTTTTATTGAATCGCCCGTCTCACTATTTCTGTGCAACTCTGTAGAAACAAAGCATGCACGATGGACTGAGTGAACTAGTTATCTATTGTTTCCACGACGCTGAAGATAATTGTTCCGATTCTTGGGGAAACAAAGTTGTCATGTTTATGCGGTTGTCAGAGACTAATCCCTTCTTGTTAATTCGAGAAAGTTTCTAATGACCTCTAAGTTAGCTGGCACTCACAATTAAGTTTAATATACTCGATAGAGACATACTGACCTCAGTCCTATATCAAAACTATAGTGTATGTTACTCCAATGTGCAGAACCTATTAGGGATATAGGAACTACACTACATCAGGACAGACCATTCCTTGGCAGTTGTGAATTTCAGCTGGGGAGGGGTAACTGGCCTTAAGAAGGTTGTGGTTAGCTCTGACCTCCCTGTGGAATGCTTACTGGGCAATGATTTGGAATCTTAAGCCTGGGCTGAAGTGGAACTCAGGACACATGCAGAAATGTTAGGGATACCTGCACATATGTTTGCAGTGACTAGGTCACAGGCAAAAATGTCTTCCACTGAACAGACCCTGGATCCTGGAACAATGGACCAGGTACCTGCCAAGAGAAGGAGCAGTAGGGGTAAGGCAGTGTCTCCCCTCCTGCCTCAGAGTGAGGATCACACTCCTGAGGGAGATGAACCCAGTCCCAGTGAAGGTATTGGCTCAGAGGAACTTGAACCTGATCAGGTTGTGTTCTTGGGGACAGGGTGCCCTTCCAGGGTAGATCTGAGTCAAGAGCAGCTCAGCTGCACTTCTCTTGAACCCCTCAGACGGCAAGCTGCTGCTGAGGCTGCTGGGAGTGCCAGTGGGTCCCACAGGGTCTACTGGGATGAAGGACTTTTATACTCAGAGGGTAGAGACCCCAAACCTGGTGCTACCAGGAGGTTGGTTATACCTCTGAAGTTTATAGGCTTCCTATTATCACTGGCACATGATATCCCGTTCGCAGGACACTTAGGGCAAAGTAAGACTTGGGACAGGCTTGTCCCTCACTTTCACTGGTCCCATATGTCAGAAGATACAAAAGAGTTTTGTCGCTCCTGTACCACTTGCCTAGCCAGTGGTAAGGCAGGTTGTACTACAAAGGCCCCCCTGATACCACTACCTGTGGTGGGGGTTCCCTTTGAAAGGGTAGAGATTGACATTGTTGGTCTCCTAGACCCTCCAACTGCATCTGGGCACAGATTTATTCTAATGGTGGTGGACCATACCACTTGGTACCCAGAAGCCCTACCCCTTAGGAGTACCACAGCTACTGCTGTGGCTATAGCCCTCCTGGGAATGTTTTCCAGAGTGGGTTTCCCTAAGGAGGTAGTATCAGACCATGATACAGACTTTATGTGGAAGGAGTGTAGAGTAAATTATAAATTTACCACACCCTATCACCCACAATGCAATGGTCTAGTTGAGAGATTCAACAAAACCTTGAAGGGCATGATCAAAGGATTACCTGAACAGCTTAGGCGCAGATGGGACATCCTTTTGCCCTGCCTTCTGTTTGCATACAGGGAGGTTCCTCAAAAGGGGTTTGGCTACAGCCCCTTTGAACTTCTGTTTGGTCACCCAGTCAGAGGTCCCTTCTGTCTGGTTAAGGAGGGATGGGAGATACATCACAAACCCCCAAAGCAGGACATAGTAGACTATGTACTTGGTCTCCGCTCCCGGATGGCTGAGTACATGAAGAAGGCATCCAAAAACCTTGAGGCCAGCCAGGAATTACAAAAAGCTTGGCATGACAAAAAGGCTGTCCTGACTGTTTATCAGCCAGGCCAGAAAGTGTGGGTGTTGGAGCCTGTGGTCCCAGCACCCCTCCAAAATAAGTGGAATGGACCGCATACTATTCTGGTACAGAAGGGATAGGTCACCTACCTGGTGGACCTAGGAACTCCCAGGAGTCCCCATACAGTTCTCCATGTCAACAGGCTAAAGCCATATGTGGACAGGGCTTACATGGGCTTGCTCATGGCTACTGATGAGGGACAGGAGGAAGAGAGTGGCCCACTCTCTGACCTCCTCTCACAGAACCCTGATGATGGGTCAGTGAATGGTGTAGCCTTGGCAGGCAGCCTCACTGCCCAGCAGCAAACTGATTGCAGGAAACTGCTCAATCAGTTCATACAATCAGTTTATACATATATTCAGTCTGACTCCAAGCCAGACAACCTGGTGTACACATGAGGGGGACACAGGTGACAGTCTGCCTGTTAAAAATAAGATTTACAGGCAACCTGACCATGTCAGGGACTGTATCAGGACTGAAGTCCAGGAAATGTTGGAGCTGTGAGCCCTCAGATAGCCATTGGGCTAGTCCAGTAGCCCTTGTACCTAAACCTTACACCCAGGGTGGTACGAGAGAGATGAGGTTTTGTGTGGATTACAGGGGCCTCAATGCAGTCACTAGGACTGATGCTCACCCAATTCCCAGGGCAGATGAACTCATAGATACTTTGGCCTCTGCCAAGTTTCTGAGTACATTTGACCTGACAGCTGGTTACTGGCAGATTAGATTAGTTGATGATGAAAAACTAAAAACTGCATTCCCTACCCCTAGTAGGCACTATCAATTTGTGGTAATGCCCTTTGGTTTGAAGAATGCACCTGGCACTTGTCAAAAGTTGGTTGATAAAGTCCTTACAGGCCTGGAAGCCTATAGTCTGTAATGCTGTCTTTAGCTCCACCTGGGAGGTTCACCTGGTCCATCTGAGAAATGATTTAGAGGTCCTGCAAAAAGCAGGCCTTACTATCAAGGCCACCAAGTGCCAGATAGGGCAGAGTCAGGTTGCATACCTGGGCCACCTTGTGGATGGAGCCAAGGTTCAACCCTTGCAGAGCAAAATCCAGACCATCATGGACTGGGTTGCTCCAACCACCCAGACTTAGGTCAGAGCTTTCTTGGGCCTGACTGGGTACTACAGGAGGTTTGTTAAGGGTTATGGATCCATAGTGACCCCCTTAAATGATCTTACCTGTAAAAGAATGCCAAAGAAAGTTCAGTGGACACTTAGCTGTCAAAAGTCATTTGATGACCTGAAGCAGGCCATGTGCACTGCTCCCATTCTGCAAAGTCCTGATTATTCCAAACAATTCATTGTTCAAACTGGTGCATCTGAATTGAGGGTAGGGGCTGTGTTATCATAGCTGAATGAAGAGGGTCAGGATCAGCCAGTAGCTTTCATAAGCAGAAGTCTGACCCCCAGAGAGAAACATTGGTCAGCTATTGAGAGGGAGGCCTTTGCTGTGGTTTGGGCTCTGAAGAAGCTGAGGCCATACTTGTTTGGCACTCACTTCATTGTTCAGACAGACCATAAGCCCCTCTTACGGCTAAAACAGATGAAGGGTGAAAACCCCAAACTCTTTAGGTGGTCCATCTCCCTACAGGGGATGGACTATACAGTGGAACATAGACCTTGGAGTAACAAAGCCAATGCAGATGGACTCTCCAGATATTTCCACTTCGAAAATGAAGACTCAACTGGTCAAGGTTCGTTTCATGTCCTTGCGTTTGGGGGGTTGTGTAGAAAAGTAGGATCTGCTTCTTATGGTTACCCCCACTTTTAAATGATGTCTCACTGTTTTTGGACTAGTCTGGCTGGGATCCTGCTAATCGGGACCCCAGCCTCTCTACTTTCTACTTTAAATTGCATTATGTACTTTAGGTCACTCAAGGTTGGATACTGGGGTACCCTTATGAGTCCCTAGTATATGGTACACTAGGTACTAAGGGCATAGGTACCCCAGAGGCCTACCAGGGGCTGAAGCATGTACACTACACTTAAAACGTATCATTCACCCCTATGGTAGGAGTTATCAATCCTGAAGGCAGGGTGCTGGGTTTTACGTTTGAGGGTGCCCCTGCATGAGTGGGGCCCCTCTGCAGTTTTCAGATACCATTCACCGAGGATGTATGTGATGCAGCTAGACAGCATTATAACCTCACGGTAAATGCTATCTTTAAAACGGCTGCTTAGAAACATGTTGTGTTTGGTGTCAAACACCTTGGAATCATACCTTCACACCAGTAACTGGTATGGGAGGTATGATTCCACCCATCCAAGGGGACATGTGTGGATCAGCGGTCTACCCGGTACCAGCTTTCTCAACCCGGGCAGCACAAAATGGATACTGCCAGCCACAGACACATTTCTGCCCTCTTGCTGCTGAGGCAAGCTCGAGCAGAGAAACGCATTACAATAGGTATCCTGTCACAGGGATGTGTGACCACCTCCCAGACAAGGTTTAGTGTATTGGGGCTGGGTGGGTGCAATCTGAGAGTGCCAGAAAGTCTGCACTGGGGGCACATTTGGTGTCCCTGTGCATAGTCCAGCTAAAACCAGTTCTGGGAGCCGATGGCTCCTACTCTGGTGCGAAACTGGACAAAGGACATGGATGTAGACACCCCTCTGTCCTGCCCCTCCCCTAGGAGGGACCCCTGAATCTGTCCTGCCCCTTTCCTGGGTATAAGAGGGCTTACCTGACTTGGGCTCTTTGGATTACACCTCAACAAGATTCTACAGAGAAGAAATCCAGTGCTTCGACAGTCTGCACGACGCTGGATGACTTAAGAATCTCGCTTGGAGTAAAGGAGTTACTACCCTGCCCTAGTGCCGGGTATGCCTAGACGTAGGTCCCGGGCTCACTGTGCCACTGGAATCAAGCTATCTTGGCTGAAGAGGGATGAAACCCCGAAACCTGTCCTAGGATGCTTGTTTCCGGTCCAGGGAGGACCTGGCTTGGCAGTTCGGGCTGGACTGTTTCCATGAGGCACAGGGTCAAGACTGATTTGCATATGGCCAGGTCTAAACTGGGTGGCACGGTGAGCAAAAAAATGATGGATTTAACCCAGATCTCTTGACTGGGGGAGAATGTTTTGATTTGTTGGGCATTCCGTACATCAATTGTGTGTCTTTTGCTAGCAGGCACCTAAGCGCATCTGACCGGCTTGCATCTCCCGAGGACTCGAACATTTCAGCAACACAGGAGGGGGGTTTCCGAAGGTCCCTGAGGTCGATCTGCCCTCTCAGCAATTCTGAGGCCAGTATCCCTCATGGGGACTGCGTGACCCGAACCCCTGTGCACCACGTACATTTGCAGTTGCATATGCTTGTTGGAGATTCCCGAGCTTGTGCATTGGACTCCGAGTAGTCTTCTTGACCCTGAGCAGTATTTGCACCAAAGAACTCCAGCCTCCCCACACCAAGTGCTCCGTGGGCTGGGACTTCTTGATCTTGCTCAAGGTCTCCTCGCGATCCCTGGTCCGTTGGCCTGTGGGTCCTGGCGAGGGTCACCTTGTTTGTTCTTGGGCTTCCCTGGTTGCTCCAGACGTGCCCGGACTCTGCATTGCTTGGTCCACACCATAACCTGTTTGTCCTGCTGCATGGGTTGCATTTGTCAAGGATTGTTTGTGCTCCAGCCGGACACCGACCCCTCAGCACTCGACATCCTTCATGGGGCAGCTCACCTCCGGCTCCTGGTCATCCTGGACGTCTCCGGGTCCTTGTGGCTGAATAGTCAAACATCCCCTCAATGCACTTGAAGCACCTGACATCTGTGGGCATTCGACTACCGAGCCCCTGGTCACCTGAAGTGACCCAGACTCTGTCCTCTCTGCTTTCAGGTTCCTTCCTTTCAGAATCCAGGCTTGGATTCCACCAGACACTTTTCACCTTCACGGCAGCAGTACTTCTTCTCAGCACGCCATTGAAAACGACTGAGGTTTCCGACACCACTTGACCCCTATGCACCCGGCTCCTCTGGAATAGGTAACTCTGGAACCTCGGTATCAACGTGTGGGTTGCCCTTAGAACCTCTTAAGTTCCAAAGAGTTTGCTTGAAGTCCTCTTCAAAGTGTCCTTAAGTTGTAAACCTTTAACCGCGACTTTCTCAGAGAGTTGTACGGAGCCAGCGCTTGTGTTCACACACTGCACCCGTCGTCCATGGGGTCCCGATCTACTCACCTGGGGTGGTTGTTAGACCTGGCACCATTGGCGTGAGTCTCCCTTCCATTTTTTGCTGTGTCTCCTCTGTTTTTGCTGGTTATAGATGCTCTGGGCGCTGTGCCACTGCCATTCAGTGCCACCCCGCGAATGCTCCCTTTGTAAAGATAACATGTGAATTGGTATATCCATGATTGGCTTATTTGGTTTACCTGTTAGTCCCCAGTAGTGTGGCCTGTGTGTGCCCAGGGCTGGTAAACCAAATGCTGCTGGTGGGCCGGCCACTTGTAACAACAGGGGAACCCTACTCACAACGGAACCAGGGTAATGATTAGATATGGAAGAACAATGGTTCCAGTGGTGGGCCTGCAGCACTGGTTTGCGCCACCCACAGAAGCAGCTTGTAAAGTGTCTCAGACCTGCCACTGCAGTGTCTGCGTGCAGTCCAGAACTGCCATCTTGGCTGTGAAGTGCACCCACTTACCGGCCCCTGAACCTTCCCTTGGCCTCATGTAAGCCACCCCTATGGTAGGGTGCATTGTATGTGTAAGGTAGGACATGCTCTGATGTGTGTAGTATGTCCTAGTAGTGAATTACACCCTATTTCGTTTTTCACTACTGTAAGGCTACCTGTTCTCCATAGGCCAGAATGGTAGGTTTTGGTTATTACATTCTATAGTCCTAAGTGACCCATAGAACATGGTAGAACAACGAATTTAGTATGCCTGAGCTCAGAATATTAAAATGCATCTTTTTGTGAAGGTTATTTTTATATTCTGTGTTTGAAACTACCACTTTTAGAGTTTAGGTACTTTCTTGCCGAAGCCTTCCAGTGTGCTCTGCTATTATGTGTATTGGCTGTCTGGTTTTGGAGGGACATGGCAGGCTGAGTCAGACCTAGGTTGAATAGAGAGATCTGCCTTGGAGTAAGGGGAGGGGTAGCTCCTGCACTTGAATAGGGCTGTGCCTGGCAAGGTGAATGCTGGCTCCACCTCCCACTGTGCGTCTGAAGGCAGACCCCCTCTTTCTGAAAGGAAGGATGCAGCCTGGTAAACAAAGTGCTCCAGGGCTGGGCAGAACTGGTTCTGGCTGGGTTCAGAGACTTGTGGCTCCTAAGAACAAAGACTTTGGGGGTATAAATATTTGTGCCCCAACCCCTACAATTTGTATTGCTCCAGGACAACAAGAAGAATCTCTGTCCGTATAACTACAGGAATCTGCAGGAGAAGGACTGTCCTTGTGCTTGTGTGCTGTTTCTTGGACTGCAGTGGTTACTACTGGACTTGGAAGAAGAGGAAAAGAATTTTGAAGGAACTTTCATTTTTGCTACAGCACTCACCCAAGGGCTAGAAGAGAGCTAGCCTCCTGCAGGAGTCTCAGGCACATCAGACTCCACAACCAGCCTCCTGTTTCCTCCCGGCGAGGATTTCTATCTGCAGGAGAGGCCCCTGTGAGTTCCAGGGCCTCTAGTTCTACTGCTGAGAAAAGAGTGCTGAAAATCGTCGCTAACCCCTGTTAGCGAGCCGCTGCAGCTGGAGAGCGTGAGGAAAATCGTCGCTCTGCTGCCGCCGAGCGCTCGCTACCGGAGATCGTCGCATTACCTGTCGGCGGGCCTGAAAACGCTCGCTAACCCCGAAGATTATCGCAACACCTGTCAGCGGGCCCCAAACGCCCGCTAACCCAAGTACGCCGCATCACCTGTCTGCGGGCCTGGAAACACCAGAGCTTGTCAGCGGGTTCCAAAACGCTCGCTAACCCAAGTTATTTAATCGCTTGACTGCGGGCCTGTAAGCGCTCGCTAACCAGAAGATTGTCGCATTGTTTGTTAGCGTGCCCCAAAACGCTTGCTAACCAAAAATCATCGCACCAAGTTCATCGCAGCGCGGACGCCGAGCGTTCGCCATTTTCCCCGCATCACATCAGGATCGTCGCTCCCTAAGCGGAGCGCCATTTTCTTTGATCGCAACAAGATCGCACATGCAACAGGCTCGGCGCATCATTCTCCCTTAGCGGCAAGGATTTTATCGCATCACCGGCTTAGCGTGAAGAAGTTTGTCGCTTTATCCTGCCTGCAACCCAGCGCATCATCCTCCCTTGCGGTAAGGATTCAACGCATCGCTGGTTAGCGTGGTTAGCGTGAGGAAATTTATCGCTACAACTCCTTAGCGACATTTTTTTGCTTTGCTACAGAATCCAGATACCTTGTGAGTAAAAGGGCCGCAGAGACCACTGCATTGAACTGAACATCACTTTGTGCACCTTGAACTATTTTTGCAGCATTTTTAAAGTAACCCTATTTTTTTAGTATTGTGGATTTTTACTGTCTTGTGTTAAGTCTACATAAATATACTTATTTTTTATAACTACTTGAGTGGTGTCCATTTGTAGTGTTCCTCATTGTGTTACTGTGTATGGTCATAAATGCTTCACACACTGCCATTGAGATAAGCCTAGCTGCTCGTGCTACGTTACCACAGGGTTGAGCAGGGGTTATCAAAGGGTGTAGGCTGCTTACTCTGACTTAGGAAGAAGGGTCCCTACTTGGACAGTGGCCAGCCATTGCCAACTAGAGACCCCCATTTTTAACAGTGGTTCCTTGGGGTCCCAGCGATTCTACGTGCTCTAGGCACTGTGGCTATTTAAGTCATGGTTGTTATACCATTTTTTTAGTATATGGTTCAGTCTCCCCCGGGAGCAACGCTGTGTATTGTGCTACTTACAACTGTTCTATTGATATCGTATTGTGTGCTTTGTGTTCTATTCTCAGTTAGAGAATAGGAGAGAGTGTTTTGTAATACATATTTTTATATAAACACTTTGTGGTTCTCCTTTCATTTAGTCATTCTGGAGGTGATATTCTGGTAAAACAAGCTGCTTTACATTCCTTCAAGATTAAGCCTGAAGGCTGCTCTCCACAGCTACCACTAGGATAGCTTTCTAAAGGTTATCTTTGACCTTGAACATCATAAGGGTCATTTGGACTGGTACAAGGTGCCCACTTTAATTAGTGGACAGCATATACCAGGCCACCTTCTCACAATTATCATTCGGGAACGATTGAGCGCTGCACTTTAATGCTATGTTAGTCGCAGCTCTGTATGTATGTCCTCTAAACCCCCAGCAGGCACTCCGTGCACGCCTGGGGGCATGGTGCTCGATCCTGTCCATAGAAAGGTATGTGGCCGGTCTAGGCTGACAGTTTTGTTATTTCACAAAGCTGCAGGACAAAGTCATTCTATTTGCCCCCCCTCCAGTCAGATGCAATTGAAAAAATAGTCATATAAAAGCTCCTGGCCACCCAAACGTCACCAGTTGGCCCCATAGAGCCGGGTGCAACAGATTGTACGCTCCCTTAGCAGCAGTGCGCCAAGCTGTGGCTAGAGTCTTTCTGAAAGGCATGCATGTGCGCTGAGTGCAAAGTAGCTAGGTTTCACTCAGTGAGGCAGGGGGGTCCTTGCGGGACCCTCCAGAAGGGGGGCTGTGTATGGAACATAACCTGTGAATCCTAGACTTGACATTGATGTTATTTGGACCACTCACATTGCTAATATTTACAACCTGGTGAGGGGGGGACAGAGCTGTACAGTAACTTGCTGCATGTGAGGGGGGATAATTCCACCACATCCAAGCTACATTTGGGCAACCCACCCACACTAATCTGCTGTCTGTTCAATTGGGGTCACTTAGCGTCCATACTTGGTTCCGTGGGATTCACTTGCACTGGTCACTCGAATTGACCAACTTAATCTGACGGACAAGTCCAGAACGTGTCACATTACAGTACGTGTGAAATTTTCAAATTGACGGTGCTTTGTTTCATTCATATACACTGTTTATATTAATTTAAATAATTACTGATTTCAATAGGGGCGAGTATTGGCTGCACCAAGACATCTACAGCAGTGAGTGCCGCTATGCTGCAAGGATATGAAGGTTAAATAGGACTGGCAGTTCCCGCTTGGGTGCCTGCCACATGGCCACTTGCAGGTTTTATGGGGATCTCAAAGGGCGGAGGAGGGGTCATGGCAAAGAAAACCTGGACCGATTCACCTGCTGGGTGTGGTGATGGCTTCAACCTCATGGTCACAGGATCAAACACTGTTGGGTCTATCAATCTATCATCCTAAAAAGCATGTAGATACTGCAAGGATTTTAATATGGTTAAATGAGCAGGGGCCGACGGACTTGGTGAGGCACAAAAGACAATTACCCAACGGTACTAGACTATGACGCAACATTGGGTCACTACAGTTGTAGCAATAATTCGGGGGAGGTGCAAACTTAGTGGCCAGGTAACGGTAATGTCCCTCAGCATAACCAGTGGGTACCTCAGGACGCTTCACTGATTGTTATGAGACTGCCTGCCTCATCGCTGGTCCAGCCTGGGGTGAGTGGTTGCCCTTATAGGGGGGCAGTGTCCTCAAGGTGTGGGGTACACTTGTGGGAGGACTCTAGCTGACAAAGTGTATTAAAGCTACCTACATATCCTCTCCTGCATCCCAGCAATACTTCCAATCTGGGTGCTGGGTAATCCCCACCAGGGTGGGTGCACCGGTACGGCTACACAACATCCACAGTTAGACTGGGATTGGATTTTGTTCAGACTGTCTTCCCGTTCGCACCATCCACTTGTCTGCTTCCTGGTATACATTAGCGGAAGTTTGGCACGGGGCTACTCACGCCAGGGGGGGGACAGCAGCAAAGTGACTCAGCATCTATAGGTCGCTTTCAGATGGTGAGGAACCACAGGGCTACTCACGCCAGCATGGGGACAGCAACAGGGTGACTCATCATTTATAGATCGCTTTCAGACGGTGAGGGACCACAGGGCTACTCACGCCAGGGTGGGGACAGCAACAGGGTGATTCTGCATCTATAGGTCGCTTTCAGATGGTGAGGAACCACAGGGCTACTCACGCCAGCATGGGGACAGCAACAGGGTGACTCAGCATCTATAGATCGCTTTCAGACGGTGAGGGACCACAGGGCTACTCACGCCAGGGTGGGGACAGCAACAGGGTGACTCAGCATCTATAGGTCGCTTTCAGACGGTGAGGGACCACAGGGCTACTCACGCCAGCATGGGGACAGCAGCAGGGTGACTCAGCATCTATAGGTCGCTTTCAGGTGGTGAGGGACCACAGGGCTACTCACGCCAGCATGGGGACAGCAGCAGGGTAACTCAGCATCTATAGGTCGCTTTCAGACAGTGAGGAACCACAGGGCTACTCACGCCAGCATGGGGACAGCAGCAGGGTAACTCAGCATCTATAGGTCGCTTTCAGACGGTGAGGGACCACAGGGCTACTCACGCCAGGGGAGGGACAGCAGCAGGGTGACTCAGCATCTATAGGTTGCTTTCAGACGGTGAGGGACCACGGGGCTACTCACGGCAGAATGGGGACAACAACAGGGTGACTCAGCATCTGTAGGTCGCTTTCAGGCAGTGAGGGACCACAGGGCTACTCACACCAGCATGGGGACAGCAGCAGGGTGACTCAGCATCTATTGGTCGCTTTCAGACGGTGAGGGACTACAGGGCTATTCACGCCAGCATGGGGACAGCAACAGGGTGACTCAGCATCTATAGGTCACTTTCAGACGGTGAGGGACCACAGGGCTACTCACGCCAGGGGAGGGACAGCAGCAGGGCGACTCAGCATCTATAGGTCACTTTCAGACGGTGAGGGACCACAGGGCTACTCACGCCAGCATGGGGGCAGCAGCAGGGTGACTCAGCATCTATAGGTCGCTTTCAGACGGTGATGGACTACAGGGCTACTCACGGCAGGGTGGGGACAGCAGCAGGGTGACTCAGCATCTATAGGTCGCTTTCAGACGATGAGGGACCATGGGGCTACTCACGCCAGGGAGGGGACAGCAGCAGGGTGACTCAGCATCTATAGGTCGCTTTCAGACGGTGATGGACTACGGGCTACTCACGCCAGGGTGGGGACAGCAGCAGGGTGACTCAGCATCTATAGGTCGCTTTCAGACGATGAGGGACCACGGGGCTACTCACGCCAGAGAGGGGACAGCAGCAGGGTGACTCAGCATCTATAGGTCACTTTCAGACGATGAGGGACCACGGGGCTACTCACGCCAGGGAGGGGACAGCAGCAGGGTGACTCAGCATCTATAGATCGCTTTCAGACGGTGATGGACTACTGGGCTACTCACGCCAGGGAGGGGACAGCAGCAGGGTGACTCAGCATCTATAGGTCGCTTTCAGACGGTGAGGGACCACGGGGCTACTCACGCCAGAATGGGGACAACAACAGGGTGACTCAGCAACTATAGGTCGCTTTCAGACGGTGAGGGACCACAGGGCTACTCACGCCAGGGGAGGGACAGCAGCAGGGTGACTCAGCATCTATAGGTCACTTTCAGACGGTGAGGGACCACAGGGCTACTCACGCCAGCATGGGTACAGCAGCAGAGTGACTCAGCATCTATACGTCGCTTTCAGATGGTGAGGGACCATGGGGCTACTCACGCCAGCATGGGGACAGCAACAGGGTGACTCAGCATCTATAGGTCGCTTTCAGACGGTGAGGGACCACGGGGCTACTCACGCCAGAGGGGACAGCAGCAGGGTGACTCAGCATCTATAGATCGCTTTCAGATGGTGATGGACTACAGGGCTACTCACGCCAGGGTGGGGACAGCAGCAGGGTGACTCAGCATCTATAGGTCGCTTTCAGACGATGAGGGACCATGGGGCTACTCACGCCAGGGAGGGGACAGCAGCAGGGTGACTCAGCATCTATAGGTCGCTTTCAGATGGTGATGGACTACGGGCTACTCACGCCAGGGTGGGGACAGCAGCAGGGTGACTCAGCATCTATAGGTCGCTTTCAGACGATGAGGGACCACGGGGCTACTCACGCCAGGGAGGGGACAGCAGCAGGGTGACTCAGCATCTATAGGTCACTTCCAGACGATGAGGGACCACGGGGCTACTCACGCCAGGGAGGGGACAGCAGCAGGGTGACTCAGGATCTATAGATCGCTTTCAGACAGTGATGGACCACAGGGCTACTCACGCCAGGGGAGGGACAGCAGCAGGGTGACTCAGCATCTATAGGTTGCTTTCAGACGGTGAGGGACCACGGGGCTACTCACGCCAGAATGGGGACAACAACAGGGTGACTCAGCATCTATAGGTCGCTTTCAGACGGTGAGGGACCACAGGGCTACTCACGCCAGGGGAGGGACAGCAGCAGGGTGACTCAGCATCTATAGGTCACTTTCAGACAGTGAGGGACCACAGGGCTACTCACGCCAGCATGGGTACAGCAGCAGGGTGACTCAGCATCTATACGTAGCTTTCAGATGGTGAGGGACCTTGGGGCTACTCACGCCAGCATGGGGACAGCAACAGGGTGACTCAGCATCTATAGGTCGCTTTCAGACGGTGAGGGACCATGGGGCTACTCACGCCAGAGGGGACAGCAGCAGGGTGACTCAGCATCTATAGATCGCTTTCAGATGGTGATGGACTACAGGGCTACTCACGCCAGGGTGGGGACAGCAGCAGGGTGACTCAGCATCTATAGGTCGCTTTCAGACGATGAGGGACCATGGGGCTACTTACGCCAGGGAGGGGACAGCAGCAGGGTGACTCAGCATCTATAGGTCGCTTTCAGACGGTGATGGACTACGGGCTACTCACGCCAGGGTGGGGACAGCAGCAGGGTGACTCAGCATCTATAGGTCGCTTTCAGACGATGAGGGACCACGGGGCTACTCACGCCAGGGAGGGGACAGCAGCAGGGTGACTCAGCATCTATAGGTCACTTTCAGACGATGAGGGACCACGGGGCTACTCACGCCAGGGAGGGGACAGCAGCAGGGTGACTCAGCATCAATAGATCGCTTTCAGACGGTGATGGACTACTGGGCTACTCACGCCAGGGAGGGGACAGCAGCAGGGTGACTCAGCATCTATAGGTCGCTTTCAGACGGTGAGGGACCACGGGGCTACTCACGCCAGAATGGGGACAACAACAGGGTGACTCAGCATCTATAGGTCGCTTTTAGACGGTGAGGGACCACAGGGCTACTCAAGCCAGGGGAGGGACAGCAGCAGGGTGACTCAGCATCTATAGGTCACTTTCAGACGGTGAGGGACCACAGGGCTACTCACGCCAGCATGGGTACCGCAGCAGGGTGACTCAGCATCTATACGTCGCTTTCAGATGGTGAGGGACCATGGGGCTACTCACGCCAGCATGGGGACAGCAACAGGGTGACTCAGCATCTATAGGTCGCTTTCAGACGGTGAGGGACCACGGGGCTACTCACGCCAGAGGGGACAGCAGCAGGGTGACTCAGCATCTATAGATCGCTTTCAGATGGTGATGGACTACAGGGCTACTCACGCCAGGGAGGGGACAGCAGCAGGGTGACTCAGCATCTATAGGTCGCTTTCAGACGATGAGGGACCATGGGGCTACTCACGCCAGGGAGGGGACAGCAGCAGGGTGACTCAGCATCTATAGGTCGCTTTCAGATGGTGATGGACTACGGGCTACTCACGCCATGGTGGGGACAGCAGCAGGGTGACTCAGCATCTATAGGTCGCTTTCAGACGATGAGGGACCATGGGGCTACTCACGCCAGGGAGGGGACAGCAGCAGGGTGACTCAGCATCTATAGGTCGCTTTCAGATGGTGATGGACTACGGGCTACTCACGCCAGGGTGGGGACAGCAGCAGGGTGACTCAGCATCTATAGGTCGCTTTCAGACGATGAGGGACCACGGGGCTACTCACGCCAGGGAGGGGACAGCAGCAGGGTGACTCAGCATCTATAGGTCGCTTTCAGACGATGAGGGACCACGGGGCTACTCACGCCAGGGAGGGAACAGCAGCAGGGTGACTCAGCATCTATAGATCGCTTTCAGACAGTGATGGACTACTGGGCTACTCACGCCAGGGAGGGGACAGCAGCAGGGTGACTCAGCATCTATAGGTCGTTTTCAGACGGTGAGGGACCACGGGGCTACTCATGCCAGCAGGGTGACTCAGCATCTATAGGTCGCTTTCAGACGGTGAGGGACTTGCAGGCAATGAAAAAATAAAGGACAGGTAATTGGTGCGTATGATTTACTCCAGGGTCCCAAAAGCACTGGCCCTGTTTGACACACTCGTATACCCTAGCAACGCTGTCTTATGGGCTACATACGCTGGATCCGCCAGACAGCCTGGTGGGTTGCGTTAGTTTGTCACCCCGAAATAGGTGCTGTTACTGCAAGAGTGTTGGAAAGTATGGGTTTGAAGCACGGATGCTGACTATTACCAGAGCACATTTACAGTCATATTTAGAAGCTGCAGGTACATTTGCTCATATGTTACTCCGTGTCCTCAAGACCACAGCATTGACAGACTTTTCCGGCACTCTGGTAAACAAAAGGAAAAAGCATAAACAGGCTACAATGGATTAAGAATACTTGGCAGGTGCCTTAATCAGGAAAATTCTAATTTGGAAGGAGCAGGTACATTTCCACTGCTAGTGCAGTACACGGTTATAAGGTTGAACCCCAAAGTTTGTGAATAAGCAAGTACAGGGGTAAAACAAGGGCCCAGTCTTCAGGGCGGAGGTGCATTGGAGCACCAGGTGTGAATGTGTGCAGTACGACTTCTGAGCAAATTAAGTACACCATGGGCAACATGTGTGCAGAGTTAGTTCTGAACAAACTAAGTACAATCTTGCGTAGCACCATGGGCCAACTGCATAGTGTCTCCCTGCAAGTCAGACTCTTGTGCAATCCTCCTGTGTCCTCATCTCTTGTCCTTTCCTCTCCTGACCCCACTTCTTCTGTCCTTGTGCACAGCACACATGGCAGCAGCATGGGTGCGGTTCAGTGCTGCACACTCACTGCACAGTGTCTCCCTGCACATCAGACTCTTGTGCAATCCTCCTAGGTCCTCATCTCCTGTCCTTTCCTCTCCTGACCCCCCTTCTTCTGTCCTTGTGCACAGCACACAGGGCAGCAGCACGGGTGCGGTTCAGTGCTGCACACTCACTGCACCGTGTCTCGCTGCATGTCAGACTCCTGTGCCCCTCCGTCCTGTGCACTCCTCTCTAGTGCCCCCTTGCTGTGCTCTGCCTCCTTTGCCCTCTTCCCCTGCCCCTTCCTTCCATCCTGCTGTCCTCCTGTACAGCACATAGGGCAGCAGCACGCGTGTGGGTCAGTGCTGCACACTCACTGCACAGTGTCTCAGTGCACGACAGGCTCATGTGCTCCTCCCTGTGCCCTCTTCTTTTGCCTTTCCCAGCTGTGCTATTGTCTCCTGCCCCCCTCCTTCTGTCCTCCTGCACAGCACATAGGGCAGCAGCACGCGTGCGGGTCAGTGCTGCACACTCACTGCACAGTGTCTCACTGCGCGTCAGGGTGCTGTGCACGTACATGTAGAAGTCACATTAGGTGCTGTGCATTAAATAGTGTGCTCTGGGTTTGGAGGCCATATACTCCCCTCTGTCCCTCAGACTCTGCCGCTGACCGCGGCCCCCGCAGGGGGCCACTAGAGCGGTCGGCGCCCTAGTGTTCCCTGGGCACCGGTCACCCCTCCCCGCCTCCCCCTCCTGGGGGGCAGGGACTCCGGCCGGTGTCCCCTTCCTCTTTCCTGCCTGGAAGTGACGCGACGGGCGTCACTTCCGGGGCTCCTCTGGGCGTGGGGGGAGGCTATATAGCCCTCCCTCACCATGCCGGCTACCTCTTGTTCGCCTCGCATGCCGCATCTCACCACACTTTCAACATGCTCTATGCGGTGAGTGCTTATTGTTCCCCCCCACCCCCATGCCTGAGCACCCCAGCAGGGTGTCCCAGCCTAGGCTGGTTGGCTGCCGGGGGCCGGGGGGGGGGGTAAGCTGGTTTCTGCCTATGGGGTTGTGAAGGTGGTATGTGGCTAGCGCCGCTCGACTGGGTCTGCCCCCGGGATTTGCCTCGTGGTGGGCAACAACTCGTGGTGGCGCTCAACATTGTAGTCTCCCGGCCTCTGCAGCGTGCATGGCCAGGGTGTGGCTCATTGGCTAGAGCGACCGACTTGAGGTTAGGGAACCAGGTTCGAGTCTGGCGGGAGGCGGCAACATCTTGACCCGGCCTCCTCCCCATGCAGGCACCTGTAGGTACACCCCCCTCCCCGCGCTGTGCGGACCCAGGGCCCGGCCTGCCGGACTGAGCCTGCAAGCGCAGAGACCATACCCAGGGGTGGGAAGGAGGCCACGGGCGCAGTGTCCGGGCCACATGCCCCTTGTCCCGAATCGCCCCCTCTACAACCCCTGGGGGCCAGAGGGCTACTGGTGCTCGTCAATGCGCTCCGATACCTCACTGTGGGTCGAGACTGCGCTATATAGATAAAAGTGTATACCTCGTGTGGTCGTCGGCATGGGTGCCCCGAGGGCGGTGGTGGCTGGCCTCCGCGTCGGCTCGCAGCCTCCCCGCCCCCTCCTTCCCTGGATTCCTTAGGATTCGTTAGCGCCTCTGACCGGAAGGGGCTCGGCGGGCCGATCCTGCCCCAGGGACGGCGTGGCACTGCTGCTCGGCTTCCGGTCCGTGGGTCGTAGACCCTGCGTGTGGGGATTTCCTCCGTGTTTACCCGAGTGGGAATGTAAACATGGTGCCCATGCTCAGCGCTCCAATACCTTCTGGTCGAGATCGCGCTATATAAATATGCAGGGCTTGTGACCAGGGTGCGAGCTTCGAGGTCGCGTCCACGTCCTCGATTCCGGGCAAATCATTTAATCCCTCCGAGTTTACCCAAATGTGAAGGGAAACACGGTGCTCCTGTTAAGCGCTCCAACACCTTCGGGCGAGATCGCGCCAGATAAATATGCAGAGCAAAAACCAAAGGAAATGATGGACGGAGTGTTGAACATTGCAAGCACTCACCCCCAGTCAACTGATCTGGGTTTAATCCATCACCGTTCTTTAGCCCACTCTGCCACCCCAGTTCAGACACGGCCATATGCAAATCAGTCTGACCCTGTGCCTCATGGGAACAGTCCAGCCCGAACTGCCAAGCCATGTCTTCCCTGGACCGGAAACAAGCTTCCTAGGACCGGTTTCTGGCATTTCAGCCGTCTTCAGCCAGGCTTGCTTGAATCCAGTGGCAAAGTGAGCAAAGGACTCACGTCTGAGCATACCCTGCCAACTTATGGCAAACAAAGCAAAAACCAAAGGAAATGATGGACGGAGTGTTGAACATTGCAAGCACTCACCCCCAGTCAACTGATCTGGGTTTAATCCATCACCGTTCTTTAGCCCACTCTGCCACCCCAGTTCAGACACGGCCATATGCAAATCAGTCTGACCCTGTGCCTCATGGGAACAGTCCAGCCCGAACTGCCAAGCCATGTCTTCCCTGGACCGGAAACAAGCTTCCTAGGACCGGTTTCTGGCATTTCAGCCGTCTTCAGCCAGGCTTGCTTGAATCCAGTGGCAAAGTGAGCAAAGGACTCACGTCTGAGCATACCCTGCCAACTTATGGCAAACAAAGCAAAAACCAAAGGAAATGATGGACGGAGTGTTGAACATTGCAAGCACTCACCCCCAGTCAACTGATCTGGGTTTAATCCATCACCGTTCTTTAGCCCACTCTGCCACCCCAGTTCAGAAATGGCCATATGCAAATCAGTCTGACTCTGTGCCTCATGGGAACAGTCCAGCCCGAACTGCCAAGCCATGTCTTCCCTGGACCGGAAACAAACTTCCTAGGACCGGTTTCTGGCATTTCAGCCGTCTTCAGCCAGGCTTGCTTGAATCCAGTGGCAAAGTGAGCAAGGGACTCACGTCTGAGCATACCCTGCCAACTTATGGCAAACAAAGCAAAAACCAAAGGAAATGATGGAAGGAGTGTTGAACATTGCAAGCACTCACCCCCAGTCAACTGATCTGGGTTTAATCCATCACCGTTCTTTAGCCCACTCTGCCACCCCAGTTCAGACATGGCCATATGCAAATCAGTCTGACCCTGTGCCTCATGGGAACAGTCCAGCCTGAACTGCCAAGCCATGTCTTCCCTGGACCGGAAACAAGGTTCCTAGGACCGGTTTCTGGCATTTCAGCCGTCTTCAGCAAGGCTTGCTTGAATCCAGTGGCAAAGTGAGCAAGGGACTCACGACTGAGCATACCCTGCCACCTTATGGCAAACAAAGCAAAAACCAAAGGAAATGATGGACGGAGTGTTGAGCATTGCAGGCACTCACCCCCAGTCAACTGATCTGGGTTTAATCCATCACCGTTCTTTAGCCCACTCTGCCACCCCAGTTCAGAAATGGCCATATGCAAATCAGTCTGACCCTGTGCCTCATGGGAACAGTCCAGCCCGAACTGCCAAGCCATGTCTTCCCTGGACCGGAAACAAGCTTCCTAGGACCGGTTGCTGGGATTTCAGCCTTCTTCAGCCAGGCTTGCTTGAATCCAGTGGCAAAGTGAGCAAGGGACTCACGTCTGAGCATACCCTGCCAACTTATGGCAAACAAAGCAATAACCAAAGGAAATGATGGACGGAGTGTTGAACATTGCAAGCACTCACCCCCAGTCAACTGATCTGGGTTTAATCCATCACCGTTCTTTAGATAAATATGCAGGGCTTGTGACCAGGGTGCGAGCTTCGAGGTCGCGTTCACGTCCTCGATTCTGGGCAAATCATTTAATCCCTCCAAGTTTACCCGAATGTGAAGGTAAACACGGTGCTCCTGTTAAGCGCTCCAACACATTCGGGCGAGATCGCGCCATATAAATATGCAGGGCTTGTAACCAGGGTGCGAGCCTCGAGGTCGCGTCCACATCCTCGATTCTGGGCAAATCATTTAATCCTTCCGTGTTTACCCAAATGTGACTGTAAACACAGTGCTCACGTTAAGCGCTCCAATACCTTTGGTTAGAGTTTGCGCTATATAAATATACAACAATGAAAAAATCTTGCTGTTTCGTCGCGCGGGTCATTTCATCCCTCCGTGTTACCCAATCTGTGATATCATCATCTCTATGGTATTTGGTTCTATGTTCCATGGAACATAGAACATAAAGAATGTTTGATGATTCTCTGAAAGTCAGTTACTGAAGGATCTTGATGGCTGAGGTGTATTGGAATAAACCTCTACTTGATATTGAACCCATGGCTGAATCTTGTTTCATTTAAACGTTACAATGGCGACGATCACGGGATCTGAAGACGATTAGAAAACAACACACCTCAACATCAAACAGTGAATGGTCCTGGATGTATTTTTGCGGAATATTGCAGTGAGGACGTCGAAACTTCCGAGTATTTTGCAAGGATTATTGTTAGACGGACCGGGAGGGTCGGCCGAGGTCAGGGGGAGAGGTCTCCGGGGAGAGCCGTCTCCAGCGATCGTACAGAGAAGTAACTTCCCCCCCACAGACAGACACCACACAAGGATAAGATTTAGCGTTCTTTATATGCACTTCTTAAGGTACGATGAAATAGTACAAGGAGGTCTGGACTCAGGGGTCCCCTCGATTTAGGTCTCTTAGGATATGGAAGGGGTAGCGGGACAGTCTGTTTACCAGTCAGGTAGTTCGGATGAGATGATGGTTAGCTCACAATCCTCGAGCTTGGTGGTGTAGCTGGTACGGGCCGCGGCAGCGCCAGCAGGTCCCGGTAGAGATGGTCGATACACGGTCCGCGGCGGCGCCAGCAGGTCCCGGTGAGGATGGTCGATGTACGGTCCGCGGCAGCGCCAGCAGGTCCCGGTGAGGATGGTCGTTACAACGGGCCACGGCAGCGCCAGCAGGTCCCGACGAGGATGGATGTTGCAGAAGGCCGCGGCAGCGCCAGCAGGCAGGACGATAGTTCGCAAGATAGGGCTACGGCAGCGCCAGTAGTCCGTCAAGGCTGAGTTCTCTCGGTGTCTCTCGACTCCAGGATACAACTGCCATCCTGCTCCGGAGCTGCTCCAGTTATAGGGCAGGCGCCCTTTGATGTCCGGGCCCTCGCACTTGGAGGTCGGAGGGTCCGGGATGAAGGTGTCCAGAGACCCAGCAGGGGGTGGAGCCAGCGCTTGGGGGAGCTGGAGGCGATCGGCACCTGGCGGGGGAAGAGCTCTTGACGCTTCGTTCTCCCATTGACCTGCCAAGTGGTCCGCTCACCTCCTGGGTGGATGGTGGTGCCGGGATGTCGGGGCCGGCCAGGCCCAGGGTTAGGGTCGGGGGGAGGCCACGCGGCCTCGTGGTGCAGGGCCCAAGATGGCGGCTTGACCCGGCCGGGGAAGCCGGTGGGGCTTGGGCCCGTGATGCATGGAGGTCCGAGGGCAGAAGTTCCGTCGGGAGACGGGGTGCAGGTGCTTTTCGTGGGTCACGCCTGGCGGGCCTGAGCTTGGGCCCTGTCGTGCGGGGAGGGAGCAAGCCCTTCGTGTGGCCTGTCCAACATGCGTCCCCCCCAGCTGAAGGCGGGGAGAGTCACCCATCTTCTTGGGGACTCTCCTCGTCGAGGCGGAAAAATCGTGACAGGCCATCCGCGTTGGCGTGGTCTTGGCCCGGTCGGTGCTCCACGGTGAAGTCCATTCCCTGCAGGGAAATGGACCAGCGCAATAGTTTTGGGTTCTCCCCCCGCATCTGCATCAGCCACTGCAGGGGTCGATGGTCGGTTTGTACCCGGAAGTGGGTACCGAAGAGATAGGGCCGGAGCTTTTTGAGGGCCCACACCACTGCGAAGGCCTCCCTCTCGATGGTGCTCCAGCGCTGTTCTCGGGCCAGGAGACGTCGACTGATGAAGGCCACCGGCTGGTCATGACCCTCGGGGTTTAATTGAGAAAGAACGGCCCGATGCCGTGGTCGGAGGCGTCTGTCTGTACCACGAATTCCCGACTGTAATCGGGGGCCCGGAGCACAGGGGCGGTGCACAGGGCGGTCTTCAGCTTCTCGAAGGCCGCTTGACAATCGGGGGTCCAGTTAATCCGCTTTGGTTGGTTCTTGGACGTGAGACCCGTGAGGGGCCCCACGATGCTGCCGTAGTCCTTCACGAACCGCCGGTAGTAGCCGGTGAGCCCCAAGAAGGCTCGGACCTCGGTCTGGGTGACGGGGGGCTGCCAGGACTGGATGGCAGCAATCTTAAGTTGCAGCGGGGCCACCAGCCCGCTTCCCACTTGGTGCCCAAGGTCGGTCACGGACCCTTGGCCAATTTGGCATTTGCCGGCCTTAATTGTGAGGCCGGCCCGCTGGAGGGCCTGTAGGACCTCTTGGAGGTGGAGGAGGTGGTCGGACCAGTGGCGGCTGTATACAGCGATATCGTCCAGGTAAGCAGCGCTGAACTCTTCGAGCCCCGCCAAGACCTGGTTCACAAGGCGTTGAAACGTGGCGGGGGCATTCTTCATGCCGAAGGGCATGACCTTGAATTGGTAGTGGCCATCGGGGGTAGAGAAGGCTGACCGTTCCTGAGCCCGGGGTGTGAGACCGATCTGCCAGTAGCCCGCTGTTAGGTCGAAGATACTGAGGTAGCGGGCGGCCCCCAGCCGGTCGATCAGTTCGTCCGCTCGGGGGATCGGATGAGCGTCGGTCCGGGTGACAGCGTTCAAGCCCCGGTAGTCGACGCGGAATCTCAGTTCAGGTGTGGTGCCGGGGGCAGCGGCTTTGGGAACCAATACAACCGGGCTGGCCCAGGGACTGTCCGAGGGCTCGATGACCCCGATCGTGAGCATTTTGGCCACTTCCTCCTGTATGCAGGCCCGTACCCGATCTGGTACGCGGTAGGCCCGGTGTCGAATAGGGGGACTGTCCCCGGTGTCCACGTCGTGCAAACACCAAGGGGTGACCCCGGGGGTGAGGGAGAACAGTGTAGCGAACCGCAGCAGGAGGTTTCGGCAGCCCTGACGTTGCTCCGAGGTGAGGGCGTCAGAGAGCCGGACCCCATCCACGGAGCCGTCATTCTCCTGAGTCTTCAGGAGATCCGGGAGGGGTTCGGAGTCTTCCTCTGCCCCACTGTCCGTAGCCATCAGGAGGCTGAGTTCTGAGCGCACAAAGTGTGGTTTGAGTCGGTTGGTGTGGAGGACCCGAAGGGGGTTTCGGGAGGTCCCCATGTCGATGAGGTAAGTGACGGGGCTTTTGCGCTCGACCACTTTGAAGGGCCCCGTCCACTTATCTTGCAAGGCACAGGGTTCGGTGGGGGACATCACCCACACTTGTTGACCAGGCTCGAACTCAACGGAGGAGGCATTGTGATCATACCATCTCTTCATGTCCTCCTGGCTGGCCTCGAGGTTCGCCTTGGCCATCTCTCTGAAGCGCCGGGTCTGATTGCGTAGGGCCAGGAGGTATTTGAAGACGTCTGGAGGGGTCTTTAGGGGGGCCATCTCCCAACCTTCCTTGACTAGGCTGAGGGGCCCTCGCACAGGGTGCCCGTACAGGAGTTCGAAAGGGCTAAAGCCGAGGGACTTCTGGGGGACTTCTCGGTAGGCGAAGAGGAGGCAGGGGAGTAGTACATCCCACTGGCGACGGAGGGGCTCTTCCAATCCCCCAATCATCCCCTTGAGAGTGCGGTTAAAACGCTCCACTAGTCCATTCCCTTGGGGGTGATAGGGGGTCGTGAATCTGTAGGTGACCCCGCATTGTTGCCAGAGGGACTTCATGTATTTGGAGATAAAGTTCGTGCCTCGGTCGCTGACGACTTCTCGGGGGAAGCCCACCCGGGAGAAGATCCCCATTAGGGCCCGGCCAACCACCGGAGCTGTCACGGTCCGTAGGGGCACCGCCTCGGGGTAGCGGGTGGCATGGTCCACCAGTACCAGGATGAACCTGTGTCCTTGTGCCGTGCGGGGGTCCAGAGTCCCCACAATGTCTATTCCTACCCTTTCGAACGGGGTGGTGACCACAGGGAAGGGTTGCAGAGGGGCTTTCAGCTTCCGACCACTCTTCCCGCTGGCTTGGCATGTGGGGCAGGACCGGCAGTGGTTCAGGACGTCGTTCCTCATTTTCGGCCAGAAAAGGTGGGTCACTAGGCGACTGTAAGTTTTGTCCTGGCCCAGGTGTCCAGCCAGGGGGACATCGTGGGCCAGGTTGAGTAGGAAGTCTCTGAAGCGGAGAGGTACCACCAGCACTCGACCGGCCCCTAGCTCTGCGATTCTTTGTTCGCTGTATAGCAGGTCGTTATCCCAGTAGACCCAGTGAGATCCGGTGGAGTCCCCTGCGTTCTGGGCGCTGGCTTGTTGGCGGAGTCCCTCGAGGGAGGGGCAGGTCTTTTGTTCCTGGCGGAACTGTTCTTGGGTGGGCCCCCCTTCTTGACGCCACTGAGCCAGGCCGGGAAAGTCCTGGGGTTGCGCGTCCCCTTCGGTCGTTGGTTCTGGGGGGCTGGCCTCGTCGTTGTCTTCTACTGGGGCGACCGGGGGCGGAGGTGCTGGCCATTCCGGTTCTTCTGATCGGGGGACGGCATGGGCGGCCATGGACCGGGTGGTTATGCAGGCCCAGTCCGGGAGGCCCAGCATCCCCAGGTGCTCTCTTCTCTCGACGGTGGCCCACGGGGAACTTTCGAGGTCATTCCCCAGGAGGCAGTCCACGGGGGCATCGTCCCGGACCGTCACCTTCAACAGGCCGGAGACCCCTCCCCATTCGAATGGGACGCAGGCCATTTGACACATACTTTCAGAATTGTCGGCTGAGCGGACGGGGCAGAGAATGTTCGGCAGGATCTGCTCGGGCTTCACCAGGTGACAGCGGACGGCCGTCACACTGGCGCCTGTGTCACGCAAGGCCTCGGCCCGATGTCCATTAATGGTCACCCACTGACCGTATTTCCTGGTGTTGGCGGGTAGGGGAGCCCGCGGGACCATGTCTCTTCCCCCTAGGCACGCCAGGACCATGGCGGCCGGTTCCCACTCTTGCTGGGCCGGCTCATACTCTTCCTGTTCCTCCGATAATCGCTCTTCCCCCAGGGCGGCGGCAGCTACCTGGCGGGGCTTGGGTGTTTGGTTCTGCGGGCAGCTCGGGTCATTGGCGTAGTGGCCGACTCGCTGGCATCGGTTGCACGTGACGTTGGCTCGGAACCCAGGACGCATCGGGGGATTGCCCCGGCCGGCCGGAGGCGGGGTGCTGGCCACGGGTGTTGCCGGCAAGGCGTCTCTCCCTCGCCCCTGGCCTCCTCCTCCTCGAGGACGGTGCTGGCCTTGGTTGCTTCGGTTCTGCTCGTGTGGCCCTCTCCGGCCCACTCGGGTGCTTTCCCATCGGTCAGCTTCGGCGGCTTGCTGCCGGGGGTCAGTCAGCTTGCTGTCGAGGAGGTGCTGCCTGAGCTCGACGAAACAGTTGTTCGACAGGTGCTCCCATACCATAAGGTTAAAGAGTTGCTCGTAGGTCGTGACATGGCTCCCCTTGATCCAACCCTCGAAGGCACGGCTGAAATAGTTAACGTACTCCACCCAAGTTGTGCCCGGGATCCGGGTGCAATCTCTGAACCTCTGGCGGTACATCTCGGGTGTGAGGCCGTAGCGGGTGAGGAGGGCAGCCTTCATGTGGTCGTAGGACGACATTTGGTGATCTGGGAGCTGTAGCAGGGCATCGCGACCTTCGTTGACGAACCTCCCCCATAGTCCGGCTCCCCAATCACTCCGGTCGATCCGGTGGGAGGTCATGGCGATCTCGTAGGCTTTGAACCACTGTTGTATGTCGTCTTCTCGGACATACTCGCGGACAACATCCTTGGGGATGTGTACTTTTTTCTCGGTTGGCCCCGGGGTGTACGGTCGCTCAGGCACCCCCGGTTCTTTATTCTGTTTCCGAAGTTCTATTTCCGCCAGTTTGCGCTCGTGTTCGAGTGTTATTCTTTTTTCCTCAAGCTCTCTCTGTCTCTGCTTTTCTTCTCGTTCTTCTCGGAGCCGCATATGCTCTAGATTTAGTTTCTGCTCGGCTAACTTGAGTTCACCGTCCATCTTGAGCCGATCCATTTCCAACTCGTGTAATCTGGTTCTTTCTCTTTCCTGGATCTCCTCCTGCGAGAGGCCCGTTCCCCGCTCCTCGGGAGCCGTGGCGTTCCCCTCTGGTGCGACACTGTTTCGGTCGGAGGGCCCGGCGATCCCCGTTTCTGTCCACGACTCAAGGGCGTGCTTCAAATCATCTTTGGTACTCAGGCCGGTGGTAGCAATGCCTAGTTCCATGCAGAATTGTTTCAGTTCGCGGTGGCTGTATTCTTCTAACTTATCCATTTGGAATTTTTCAGTGGAACCGCTATCTTTGGCTGACATCGTGGTTTTGTCGTGGGGTGAGCTACTCTCTGTACGATTACGCGTTGATTCGGATCGCGCCGCTGGCCACCAATGTTAGACGGACCGGGAGGGTCGGCCGAGGTCAGGGGGAGAGGTCTCCGGGGAGAGCCGTCTCCAGCGATCGTACAGACAAGTAACTTCCCCCCCACAGACAGACACCACACAAGGATAAGATTTAGCGTTCTTTATATGCACTTCTTAAGGTACGATGAAATAGTACAAGGAGGTCTGGACTCAGGGGTCCCCTCGATTTAGGTCTCTTAGGATAGGGAAGGGGTAGCGGGACAGTCTGTTTACCAGTCAGGTAGTTCGGATGAGATGATGGTTAGCTCACAATCCTCGAGCTTGGTGGTGTAGCTGGTACGGGCCGCGGCAGCGCCAGCAGGTCCCGGTAGAGATGGTCGATACACGGTCCGCGGCGGCGCCAGCAGGTCCCGGTGAGGATGGTCGATGTACGGTCCGCGGCAGCGCCAGCAGGTCCCGGTGAGGATGGTCATTACAACGGGCCGCGGCAGCGCCAGCAGGTCCCGACGAGGATGGATGTTGCAGAAGGCCGCGGCAGCGCCAGCAGGCAGGACGATAGTTCGCAAGATAGGGCTACGGCAGCGCCAGTAGTCCGTCAAGGCTGAGTTCTCTCGGTGTCTCTCGACTCCAGGATACAACTGCCATCCTGCTCCGGAGCTGCTCCAGTTATAGGGCAGGCGCCCTTTGATGTCCGGGCCCTCGCACTTGGAGGTCGGAGGGTCCGGGATGAAGGTGTCCAGACACCCAGCAGGGGGTGGAGCCAGCGCTTGGGGGAGCTGGAGGCGATCGGCACCTGGCGGGGGAAGAGCTCTTGACGCTTCGTTCTCCCATTGACCTGCCAAGTGGTCCGCTCACCTCCTGGGTGGATGGTGGTGCCGGGATGTCGGGGCCGGCCAGGCCCAGGGTTAGGGTCGGGGGGAGGCCACGCGGCCTCGTGGTGCAGGGCCCAAGATGGCGGCTTGACCCGGCCGGGGAAGCCGGTGGGGCTTGGGCCCGTGATGCATGGAGGTCCGAGGGCAGAAGTTCCGTCGGGAGACGGGGTGCAGGTGCTTTTCGTGGGTCACGCCTGGCGGGCCGGAGCTTGGGCCCTGTCGTGCGGGGAGGGAGCAAGCCCTTCGTGTGGCCTGTCCAACAATTATTTTACAAGTAGCAAAACAAAGTGGGCGGATGGCCTGGAAGGTACTGGTTAATTTTTAAATAAGTGCGTGTGACTCTGGCTTCGATATTTAAGGAGAAGTAAACAAGAATAATATTCTCTGGGTGCTTCGTGTGAAATTGTGTGGTTCAAATTGAAAGCACAAGGTGGCAGCAGAGTAAAGAATTCACTGTGTACAGGAATGAGGGAAAAGTGAGATGAGCAAATACTCCTCCAGCGGCTGTAAAATTGAAATGAGAAGGCGAAAATAAAACTTCTCCAGCGGCTGTAGAGTTTACTCACGGGGATGTCGAGTGAGTAGAGGAGTTCAGGGCTGGTGTATATAAATCATCTGGGCAAGTGTAACTTGAGCAGCCTGTCGTCTGTTGAGGAAACGCGCCTGCGGAGGTTGTGGGAAGCAGAGCTCTTCACTCTCTGAAGGTTGACAGCAACTGATGACGCATGAGAATCCTGGTCGAGGATTCAGTGATGGGTGCGCGTCATGTGAGCAGTCAAAAGGCTTAAGCTCTTTCCTTTAATCCTTGGTGCAGGCAACGACGTTTCTTTTCTAATCTCCTGACAAGTTTGACATTCTCTACGCGGTGGAACTCTATTGCAAAGGGAGTCTTGAAGTAAAGGAAGGACTTATTTTTGTGTGTTTTTTTTCATTTTTCTTTAGGAAATGAACTAGGAACAGTATAAATGCAGAGTAAAATTATTAATTGAATAAGTAATGTCTGGTTTCAGTTTATAGTGGAAAGTGAAGAGTTACAAGTTCAGAATTAATTAAATTAAATAAGAGGTAAAAAAAAAAAAGGGTAAAATAAGAATTAGATAAAAGGAAGGTAGGAAAATATTAAAAAATATTTTGAGAAAAATGCAGAATGTAACACCACCATCATTTTTTTTAAACACTCCAGGAGATCCACCAATTAAATGGAGTAAATGGAAGAAGATATTTGCAAATTACGCTAGAGTGTGTGGAACTAATCTCAGTGCAGAGAGAAAGCAATCGTTACTTCTACACTGTTTAGGAGGAGAAGGGCAAGAGGTGTTAGAGAATTTACCAGAATTATCAAATGCAGAGCAAAGAGGGTTGAATGAATATGAAATTTGCATATTACAGCTAGATAAACATTATTTACCAAGAACAAGTACCATAATGGAAAGATACCATTTTGGCTTGAGAGAACAAGGAAAAGATGAAACCATAGAGGATTTCCTAACAGGTTTAAGGAAACTGGCTTCAACGTGTAAGTTTGCAGGTTTAAATGAAGAACGAATTAGAGATCAGTTTGTTCTAAAATGCAGAGAAGAGAAAATACGTGAAGAACTATGGCTTAAAGATGAACCAGACTTAGAAGAAGTTATTGCTATAGCTAAAAGAGTTGAACATATGCTTAAGTGTGTTACTGAGTTAAAGAATGAAAAAAGTAAGAATGAGTCTTCTGTAGAAGAAGTACAAGGAGAAGTTTGTCAGGTACAAGGAAAAAAGGGGTCATCAACTCAAAGTGAAATAAAAAAAGAATCTTCGTATAACAATTCTTTTGTTTGTATAAGGTGTGGAAGGGTTGGTCACAAAGCTGATTATAAAAATTGTCCAGCAATTGGTGTGACCTGTCATGGATGTGGGAAGAAGGGTCATTTCTTAAAATTTTGTAAAAGTAAAGAGGAAAAATTTGAGAACAAAAGTGTAAAAGAAATTATATGTCAGGTTAGTGAAAATGTTACAAATGATCATCCGGTAGATAAGGTAAAGATTGATGGAGTAGATTTGGAAATGAAATTTGACTCTTGCTCTCATTTAACTATTATTGATAAGGAAGTGTATTATAGGTGGTTTCAAGAGAAAAATCGTTTACAAAGAATGGATGTCAATCCAGGAGGATATGGTGGTCAACCCATAAACATGTTGGGTTATTTTAATGCAACCATTGAGATGAAAAACAAAATCATTTTGGGTAAAGTTTATGTATCAAAGAAGGGAGATGGTTTACTTGGATGGCCTCATCAACGTTTCCTGGGTGTCATACTCAATCCCAATGCTGAACCACAAGTTCAAATCCAAGAAGTGGAGGGAAATAAGTATGAAGTTGTAAAAGAGTTTCCAAATTTGTTTAAAAATGAATTAGGGTGTTTGAAAGGGTATAAACATGACATTAAACTAAAGATTGGAGCTCAAGCATCCGTAGCCAAAGTAAGGAGAATTCCCCTTGCTATACAAGAAAAAGTAGAGCGAGAAATAGAGAAGCTTCTTAAACAGGATATCATTGCCCCTGTAGAAGCATCTGATTGGTTGGCTCCGGTTGTCGTGGCCAACAAACCTAATGGCGAGATTAGGTTATGCATTGATTTACGCGCTCTAAATAAGGAGGTAGTGGTAGATAAATTCCCTTTACCTAACATTGATGAGATTATGTCAACATTAAGTGGGGCTAAGTTTTTCACAACATTAGATCTCACTCAAGCTTATCATCAGATTGAGCTTACTGAAAGATCTCAAGACTTAACTGCTTTTTTAACTCCAATGGGTGCGTATAAATTTAAAAGAATGCCTTTTGGTTTGGTAAGTGCAGCTTCAGTATTTCAAAGGATAAAGACGTCAATCTTGAAAGGAATAAAGAATGTGAAATGTTATCAAGATGATTTGCTAATCTATTGTGCAACTCTAGAGGAGCATAATCAAACAGTTCGTTGTGTGTTGAAAAAACTTGAACAGGCGGGTCTAACGTTGAAATTTGACAAGTGTAGATTTTCTTTACAAGAAGTGAATTATCTTGGGCACTGCATTACTTCTTTGGGTGTAATTTCAAAGAAGGAGCTGGTAGATACTATTGTGAGGTTGGCTGCTCCAACGAATAAAGAGGAATTAGTTTCTTTTCTTGGAATGGTTGAGTACTATGGAAAATTCATTAACAATTTATCAAGCAAATCGAGTACTATGAGGTTATTACTTGTAAAGAATAAGGAGTTTGTTTGGTCTAAAGAATGTGAGGAAGAGTTTGAAGAGATAAAAGAGGATTTGAGAAATGCTCCAAAATTGCAAGCATTCATTCCGGGAGGTGATACTACAGTGGTTACTGATGCAAGTTGCAAAGGTTTAGGTGCCATTCTTAAACAAAGAATAGGGGGAAAAGAACAGCTTATTGCTTGTGCCTCAAGGAGTCTGAGGGGTGCGGAGTTGAATTATTCAGTCATTGAAAAAGAGGCATTAGCAATCTACTGGGCTCTTAACAAGTTTAGGAATTTTATTTGGGGGACTTGTTTTAAGGTGTGCACAGATCATAAACCTCTTAAAGAAGTTTTCAAAAAAAAAGGTCTGGATGGTATTTCGCCAAGAATTAGACGGTGGGTGATTGGATTACAAGACTTCAATTTTGAAGTTGAACATCTTCCTGGTGTAGATAATATAACAGCTGATTGTCTTTCTCGGTTGGTTGATAGTAGTAAAGAGGAAGAAAATTTGGAAGAGAATTCGGAAAATGAAGTAAGTGTGTGTGAAGTATCTTCCGATGTAGTAAATGAAAAAGAATGGAGAGATGAGTTGGAAATGGATTCAGAGCTGATGGAGGTCAAAAAGGTAATTCAGGGTGATAAAACAAGTGATGTTTCTTTGGCAAAAATCTGGAGTATGATTTCACATGAGTTGTCAGTAGACAATGGAATTTTACTAAGAGGTGATAAATTGATTTCACCAGTCTCGTTAAGAAAGAGGCTGATAGAGGAGGCGCATCAAGGTCATTTTGGTATTGTCAAAACTAAGGAAAGGTTAAGAGCAAGTTTTTGGTGGCCTGGTATGGATTTAGAAATAGAGCGTGAAGTTAGGGAATGTTTGTTATGTAAAGTTAGTGATAAGGTTCTTTCTCCCAGGACTTTACCTATGGTGTGTCGCAAATTGCCTAATGGTCCATGGGAGGATGTTGCCATGGATATAATTGGACCACTTTCAGGTGAAAAGTCAACACCTTATTTACTGGTCCTTATTGATTTGTACTCCAGGTGGGTAGAAATTTCTAGTGTGTCAGAAGTCACTTCAAATTGTGTGATTTCATTTTTGAAGGAAGTATTCAGAAGGGAAGGTTTTCCAAAAACTTTTCTGAGTGATAATGGTCCGCAATTTTGTTCAAAACAAATGGAGTCATGTTACCCAATCTCCCCCTTTTGAATGGGAATGCAAACACGGTGCGCATGTTATGCACTCCAATGCCTTCGGGTCGAGATCGCGCTATATAAATATGCAGGGCTTGTGCAGTCCTGTTTGTGTTCGCTCCAATACCTTTGGTTCGAGTTCGCGCTATATAAATATGCACACAAAAAAAAAAAGTATTTCTGTGTCGAGTCGTGCGAAATGAACCTGGGGGATGTTGCTGTTGGCAAGGCAAGGGTGGCGGTTTCCGCAAAGCAACCACGGGCCACATGAGGTGAAGAGGCGGGCATATTTGGTGTGCGCTATGTCCCTTTCCCTGGGAAGGCCGCGCAAATTGTGCAAGCTTCGGGTGCCGGTAGGATCAGGACATCGGAGCGCACGTATGGTCAGAGGCAGGTTTCCCCAGGTCAGTCACGGCAAAGGTCCACTTCTCTGTGACGGCGGCACGACCCGCAGGATAGTTTAGGTCATTAATTCAGGCTGCAGGGCAGAGGCTAAGGCTTTGCTGTGTACAAACCAACAAGTGACCCGGTTGGAGTGGGACCGCAGCCCAACGTCCCAAACAGTACATACGTTGAAGTTAGCCAACTCCTCCCTGGGCAGCATATCCCTGCGCGAGCAGAGGCTGCCGATTGATCTCCACCCGAGTGTTTTCCTGCAGCCACGGTGCCACTTGCGCTTTGGAGACTGAAAATAGGAGCTGGGTTGTGGGCGAGTCATCACATGGCCGGCAGGGCCCCTGGGGGGTTTGCTTCGTGCACTATCTTCCCTGAGGCTACGCGGTGCATGCTGACGATAGAGCTGCCTCCTCACTAGGCAGAGCACAGCACCATGCATCCTAATTAATATCTGCCACTCCATTGCCATGGTTTTCTGCGCTGCAGGAAACTACAAGGATAGAGAGGCCGCCTGTAGCTGGCCTCGTACTTTAGGGCATAGGTCACAGCCGTGCTGGGCCCCCTTGGTAGAGGCAACCTTTTCACAAGGGGGAGAACAGTGCCGACTTGGAATCAAATTTGTTTGGCGGTAGCACCAAAGGGTTTGGGCGCACCCTGGGGTCACGGTCGCTCACGTGACTGATCATGGATTGGGGTTGTTTGTTCACCTTATCGATCGAGTGGGTTGCTTTCCCATCCGTGGGATGGGTTTTTCTGTCACATAACTACTTCACTGGTGCGGAGTGGTTGTTTGAGATCAATGCGCAAGCATGGGCAGCGACCGGTCTGGCCTGGCCAGCAGGGAGGGGCACAGGCCTTGAGTAAGTGGACCGGCATATGGCACTGGCAGGGGTCCCTTTTCTCTCACTTTACATCAGTGATGCCCTTGGACCTGGAAGGCGTCAGTTTGCGTCGGAGTGGTGCTTTTGTGGAACGTAGATGCCGTGGGAAATATTTGATGGACTCATCTAAGACCCCTACGTAGGTACCACATTCACAGTGAATTGTTGGGCATCTTGCCCTGCTGCACAGGCACAGTCGGACAACTCCGTACTAAACAAAGCAGTGAGCAGGAGGATTGAGAAGTAGCTACTTGGCTTCCTGGTTGCACTGCATCGAGCCGTTACTTTGCACTAGCAGGAGGACCATGGGAATGGTGCGTGTTATCCATTCTTGGTCTAGGCGACCTCAGTGAAGAGGGGACGATGGCTAATAGTGTATACACTTTGCACGAGTCCCTTGGCTTAGTGTTGGTTAACGACTCATCCCTCAGAGGCAAGGGATGTGTTGCCTAACAGTTGATATGGCCCCCGTAGTTACACTCGGTCTTACCAAAACCAAAAAAGAAAAAAAAATCAGCCATAGGTCCTCAAAATGTTCCTCATAGAGTCACTGATATGATGGAAAGGTCACACACAGCAAACTGAAACCTTGGCAGCTATGGATGGGGGCGGCTAGCTCTTGGTTGGCTAGGCAAATGAGCCAGATTTGTGGCTTAATTATCTGATGCCAATAGAAGCATTGACTAAGCCATAAGATGAACTTGTAGGTGGAGTGCCCATATTGTATTGATTACAGGGATGCAATGACATAGCAGCCACTACATAGCGGCAAACTACACAGCGGCCACTAGGCTAAATTACAGCACAAAGTTTACTGTGTAATTTGACTAAGTGGGTGCTGGTGCGCTGCCCATGACTTAATTGCTCACTGGCGCTTGGGACAGTCTGCCACGAGTTGGCACTGTCTGTCTATTGTAGAGATGACCCCGAAGGCATGGATTAATGCAATTGGCATTAAAATCACTGTTGCCAGTTGCCCAAGCCATCCTTTTAGCTTGGAGGGCTTGAAATAGGCTGAATGTTCACATTTGCACGAGTACCCGGGTCCGTAGTTGTGGTGTTACTATTGATTGGCAGCATGGCAGGAGCAAGGTGTGGTGCATAAGGATTTGGCCGCCAGACAGGAGTACTGGCTTATAGTGGCACAATTGTCAGGTGTTCCTTAGAACTGTCTTGCGGTATGTAGCGCGTGCGTATGCCGATTCTAGTTTTGCGCAATACAGGGCATCACGATGTATGTGTCGCCGCGAACAGCCCTAGGTCAGCAATTGTGTCTTACTCTTCCTTCAGTTGGCATTGCGGTACGTCTGTCTTGGTGTTTACCGGACAGGGTGCCCTGGGTGAGGCAAAGCAGCATACCATTTTGGGGTGAATTATTGGTGCCCTAATCAATTGCACTGCCAGGGGGCCTTTAAGCGGAAAGACCACTCGGGGGGGGGGGGGCAGTCTCTCACAATTTGGCTGTAGGAATAAATTATTCATTCACTATTCCGATAATGGGCATCGCTCCACCCTTCCCAGCAAGGTAGACGTAAGCGGGTAGTTGTGTCATTTGATGTTTTCTACATAGAACTAGTCCCGCCAACTTGGTTTCAGTAGTTTGGATGGTGCCTGTGTTTCAAAATCCATCAATATTTAACTGAGTAGCGGTCGACTCGCTGTCCACTGGACAGGCTCTGGTATCCTATACGTGTCGTGTTCCATGACTCCAGCTTTGCGAGTATAAACTCCTGTGAGTACCTCGGTCTCTGGTCTTCATTTAGTTAGCTTTCGTGGCTTCAGCTCCAAAGTTTTCATTTCCTGTTAGGACAGGGATAGCCCTTCTCCAGCCAAGGTCACATTGGGATTCCTTTGGAATCGGGTTGTTCGGTGTAAACCTCGGTGTCCTGTCGGTGCCTGGGTGGCGTGCGCCATGAGAAGACTGTTTCGTATTATTCCATTTAGTGAGGTTTCGCTGCTTGGCCTACTTGGTCCTTTGGACATCAGGAGTTAGGCATGTGGCCCTCATCAATGTCTTATTGATGCATGTGCTGCTGTTGACAAAGGGTAAAAGGGTTGTCGGTTTTGGCCGGGAACCGGCAAGCATGGTTTCAGCTTTCTCCACGAACAAGGGTGCATTATCGGCCTAGAACCCATGTATACTTCCCGGGGCTCTGACCATACCTAGGAGGGCCAATATCACACAAAGTACAGGGGGAGAGGTCATATATGACATCACAGACTTGATCAGTGATATTACCAGGGTCTTCCCTTGTCCCAATTTAGACAAAAGTTAAGGTCTGGCTCAGTGTTGGCAAAGGATAGTTATGTTGTGGCGGGGACTGTGCGCCACCATTCTGTTTCCAAAGGGCTCCCGCTTCCCGCACCTTGATCACGTGAAGGTGACCTGTCTGGCTGTTGCGGAAGTTGATTAGTGTGTTGGTTCATTTGCAGGTCGAGCTCGCTATTCATCGAAGGGAGACAGTTAAGGAATGTTCGACACGTTAAAGTGACAGTCCCACCATGTCAGAATTGAAGCATCCCCAATAGGCTACGCAGGAAAGCTAGAATTTAGCTTCATCTATCTTATACAACTAACAAGCATTGTTTAAGCTAAAGGTACTGACGTGGAGTGAGGCACGGTGTTTGTAGTATATCAGGGGTACTCATAATACGGCCCGCGGGCCGTCAGCGGCCCGGCAAGCCTTTCTTGGCGGCCCACGGACCTTGCAGACATCGTACCGGTGTTTGCTTGTTTTTTTAACAGTGTCAGCAAACACAGACTCTGCTCTGTGGGGGCCCGGGGATTCAAGCGATAGTCCGAGTGAAGCTGCTGGGGCGCTAAAAGGTGAAATACAACAAAGCCTTGTTATCATGCAAATGGTCTCTTAAAGACCTGTGAAGTACTCGGGTGGGGCTGTGTGTGTGCCAGGAAAGGAAGCTGCCTCAGCTGCCACACAAGCAGAGGGGGAGCGGGGGGGAGGGGGGAGAGGTGACAAAGAATGACAATAGGACAGCAAGGTGTGAGAGTCGGGTAAGGGGACAGAGGGTGACAGAGGGCAGTAGGGAGAGACAGAAACAGACAGAGACAGATAGAGATAGAGACTAACAGAGACAGGGACAGACAGAGACAGATAGGCAGAGACAGGGACAGACAGATAGAGGCAGAGACAGACAGAGAGGCAAAGAGACAGACGGAGAGGGAGGGGTAGAGGAAAATGGAGAGGGAGGGAGACAGAGAGAGAGGGAGACGGAGAGAGAGAGGAGTCGGAGAGAGAGAGGGAGACGGGGAGAGAGACGGAGACGGGGAGAGGGAGAGAGACGGAGACGGGAAGAGGGAGGGAGACGGAGAGGGAGAGAGAGGAAGAGAGAGAGGGGGAGAGAGAGGGAGGGAGACAGGGAGGGAGGGAGACAGGGAGGGAGGAAGACAGAGAGGGGGAGACAGAGAGGGGGAGACAGAGAGGGGGAGACAGAGAGGGAGGGAGACAGAAGGGGAGACAGAGGGGGGAGACAGAGAGGGGGAGACAGAGGGTGACGGAGAGGGAGGGAGACGGAGAGGGAGGGAGATGGAGAGGGAGGGAGACAGAGGGGGAGACAGAGAGGGGAGACAGAGAGGGGGAGTCAGAGAGGGGAAGACAGAGGGAGACGGAGAGGGAGGGAGAGGGAGGGAGAGGGAGAGAGACAGGGAAAGAGACAGGGAGGGAGGGAGACAGGGAGGGAGGGAGACAGGGAGGGAGGGAGACAGAAGGGGGAGACAGAGGGGGGAGACAGAGAGGGGGAGACAGAGGGAGATGGAGAGGGAGAGAGACGGACAGGGAGGGAGAGAGACAGAGAGAGGGAGGGAGAGAGACAGAGAGAGGGAGGGAGACGGAGGAGGGAGGGAGACGGAGGATGGAGGGAGACGGAGGACGGAGGGAGAGGGAGGGAGACGGAGGACGGAGGGAGACGGAGGACGGAGGGTGACGGAGAGGGAAGGAGAGGGAGAGACGGAGGGAGAGGGAGAGAGGGGGGGGATACAGAGAGGGAGGGAGACAGAGAGGGAGGGAGACAGAGAGAGAGGGAGACAGAGAGGGGGAGACGGAGAGAGACAGAGAGGGAGAGAGATGGATAGAAGGAGAGAGGGAGGGAGACAGAGGAGGGAGGGAGACAGAGGACGGAGGGAGACGGAGGACGGAGACAGAGGGAGAGGGAGGGAGACGGAGGGAGAGGGTGGGAGACGGAGGAGGGAGCGAGACGGAGGACGGAGGGAGACGGAGGGAGAGGAAGGGAGACGGAGGGAGAGGGAGGGAGACGGAGGAGGGAGGGAGGGAGATAGAGAGAGGGAGAGAGAGAGATATGTGTATGCCGGGTCCGGTTGCTCAGTGGACGAAGGCGTCCGCTGCAGGGAACTGTGTTCCACCTCATGGTCACAGTTTTTTTTGTTGCTCTAGCCCCGCCCCCTCCCCCAATGACCCCGCCCCAAGGTGCGGCCCTCGGCCACAAACCGCACTGTAAAATTGGCCCCCAAGAGAAAGTTTGTGAGTACCCATGTTGTATATACACGGAGGCAATGTCATGAGCCGCTAAACTACAGCCTGCCATGCCACCGGCTAACAGCCAAAGGGTGTGAATTCTGTGAGGTCTTTGGGTACAGCTGGGCCGCTCTCAGGTCATTGGCAGAAGTACATACATTCTCCAGTTGCATATTACCTGTCTTGCGTTCCTCAACTCCTCACCTCAGACATTTAAGGTAACAGACCCCGGCTCTTCAGCAACATCGTGCCATGGGGGCATGCGCGCTGCGTAAACACAGAGCTCCAACCATAAGGGTGCCGAGTAGCAAAACCAGTATATAGGTTTAAGAGGTGTGCCTCTAGCCTTACAGCTATGTGAAACCACTATCATTTAGAGGTACACCCAGGTGAGAATGGGGCGCTTCTTAAGGTTCAGATGACCATGGCGTGTTGTGGTATCTCCCAGCGGAACCACTGGTAGAGTACTGGAGCTAGCAGGAAACTGGGAACCTGGGATACCGACACTTGTATCTCGCTTGGTGGGGATGCGGTCAGCCAACATAGTGTGCTGCAGTCCCAATAATTGGGGTAGCAGCGTGTCAAACACAATGGGACACTATGTCGATAGAACATTTGGCACGCCCAGTGTGTAACGAAAACTAAACTTCAACGGAGCAGGTAATTTGTCACCGCTGGGGATGCTCCGGGCTGGCGGTGGGTACCCGCCCGGCCACCTTCTTATCTGGGAGCATTCTAGGAGGGGTTAAAGTAGGACTTAGCCAATCCGTAATGCTTGGACCATGCCGCAGACAGTGGACACTGCTTAAATCAGACAGATTCTCTAAGCTAGTATGCCTGGGGTGTTTCACCACAGAAGGAGCTGAACGGGCATAATTGCCATAAGGAATAAGGGATACATGGCAAGGGCAAGAGGGTCCCTTGCCCATGGCCACACACTTTCAGTTATGAACACTCGCTCAGGATTTAGCAAACAAGGGGACTGTTCAAAGGTTAAATAAAATCCCTCTCTCCAGAATAGCCAGAGCAGGCAGGCGGGTGGGGGATTGGTCCCTTAGCAAGCGGGCTACTGTCCCATAGATGGGCACGCAGGTTTTCAGGCGCACCCGGTGCTAGGAGAACGGCAGCTAGGTGAGATCAGCACATAGACGGGCCCTTGCGAGCCTGGATGTCGGCGGCCACCCTGCCCAGAGCTGGCTCGGGGCTGAGGCAAGTGAAGCAGTGGAACTTTCCCGCATGGGGGTGAATTGCTCTTGGCACAACTTCCCAGGCCTGACGGGCCTTTTGTTTCAGCAGAGACTATCTGACCCAGGATAGCGTCAAGGGCTTGGGATATAGATGGGGCCATCTATAACCAGCAGGGATGGTTCTCTTTCATCTGGATTACAGGAAGCTCTAGACAGGAGAGGTGGCAGGTAAGACTATAGCTGTTTTGGTGGGGGGCTCTGGCGGCGACGGTGGCCGCCTCCAGAGCTGTGGCGGAGTTACAGGGCGATCTGGAAGCAGGCCGGTACCAAGGGTACCACTGCGTGGCACCATAGGGTGTGCCAGAGCCAAATCCGAGGAACCTCGTGGGAGGGTACCGTAAGCCGTGTCGACACCCCGCTAGTCCTTCGGGCAGTTGTGGGCCTGATCAACTGGGGGTTTGCTATGCTACGCTCCACCCCGGGAAGGGGCGTGAGTAGACGTTACCAACGGTAACATGATCCTGTAAGAGAATCACTTGGACGGCAGCAAAGGCGGGGTTCGCCCCAGTGCTGCCCGGCACATCAGGCGGGCAGGCGGCCCAGTTGGTTGCCTGCCCTTGGATCGCCCGTAAGATAACCCACCTATTACATAACAGTGTATGTGATGAACCTGCAGCATTTTGTACCCAATCAAACAGTCTGTGTGTGTGTTATTATTGGGTAATGTATTTTGTTGGAGGGGGGACTGAGGGGTGCGAATGGCGATACTATGACGTCCATGGGAGCCCCGACACTCATCACCCCATCTTGAGTCAGCCTTCTGCTGCCGTATAACATTGTATGATTTGTAATGCACCGTTTACATTCACTGTTGTATTCTGGGACTTGTAGTTTCATATACATTTCGTCTGTGTTCGAAAATGGCAGCGACAGAGCCAGGGGTCGTTCTAAGGGACTCCCACGCAGACAGAGATAGTCAGGCCACAGAGGGGGTTGCTGCCTCCCCACCCCTCCCCAAGCCCCTCTAGATTGTCCCTCCCACATCAGAGCGCTGCGAAGCCCTGCATATGAAGAGAGGCGCCCCTGGGGACCATAACTATAACACCCCCTATCTCAAGCATGGGGGGGGGTGAGTCTGCGAGGGGTGGGGCACCAATGGGGTCTGTCAGAATAGGTGAACAGCCCCTAAAGCAGGAATTTGTGGGAGGGGCCCCGGGGGGAGTCTGTGGGAGGGAGGGGGCAGGAAAGTGGAATGGGGCGCTTCTTAAGGTTCAGATGACCATGGCGTGTTGTGGTATCTCCCAGCGGAACCACTGGTAGAGTACTGGAGCTAGCAGGAAACTGGGAACCTGGGATACCGACACTTGTATCTCGCTTGGTGGGGATGCGGTCAGCCAACATAGTGTGCTGCAGTCCCAATAATTGGGGTAGCAGCGTGTCAAACACAATGGGACACTATGTCGATAGAACATTTGGCACGCCCAGTGTGTAACGAAAACTAAACTTCAACGGAGCAGGTAATTTGTCACCGCTGGGGATGCTCCGGGCTGGCGGTGGGTACCCCCCCGGCCACCCTCTTATCTGGGAGCATTCTAGGAGGGGTTAAAGTAGGACTTAGCCAATCCGTAATGCTTGGACCATGCCGCAGACAGTGGACACTGCTTAAATCAGACAGATTCTCTAAGCTAGTATGCCTGGGGTGTTTCACCACAGAAGGAGCTGAACGGGCATAATTGCCATAAGGAATAAGGGATACATGGCAAGGGCAAGAGGGTCCCTTGCCCATGGCCACACACTTTCAGTTATGAACACTCGCTCAGGATTTAGCAAACAAGGGGACTGTTCAAAGGTTAAATAAAATCCCTCTCTCCAGAATAGCCAGAGCAGGCAGGCGGGTGGGGGATTGGTCCCTTAGCAAGCGGGCTACTGTCCCATAGATGGGCACGCAGGTTTTCAGGCGCACCCGGTGCTAGGAGAACGGCAGCTAGGTGAGATCAGCACATAGACGGGCCCTTGCGAGCCTGGATGTCGGCGGCCACCCTGCCCAGAGCTGGCTCGGGGCTGAGGCAAGTGAAGCAGTGGAACTTTCCCGCATGGGGGTGAATTGCTCTTGGCACAACTTCCCAGGCCTGACGGGCCTTTTGTTTCAGCAGAGACTATCTGACCCAGGATAGCGTCAAGGGCTTGGGATATAGATGGGGCCATCTATAACCAGCAGGGATGGTTCTCTTTCATCTGGATTACAGGAAGCTCTAGACAGGAGAGGTGGCAGGTAAGACTATAGCTGTTTTGGTGGGGGGCTCTGGCGGCGACGGTGGCCGCCTCCAGAGCTGTGGCGGAGTTACAGGGCGATCTGGAAGCAGGCCGGTACCAAGGGTACCACTGCGTGGCACCATAGGGTGTGCCAGAGCCAAATCCGAGGAACCTCGTGGGAGGGTACCGTAAGCCGTGTCGACACCCCGCTAGTCCTTCGGGCAGTTGTGGGCCTGATCAACTGGGGGTTTGCTATGCTACGCTCCACCCCGGGAAGGGGCGTGAGTAGACGTTACCAACGGTAACGTGATCCTGTAAGAGAATCACTTGGACGGCAGCAAAGGCGGGGTTCGCCCCAGTGCTGCCCGGCACATCAGGCGGGCAGGCGACCCAGTTGGTTGCCTGCCCTTGGATCGCCCGTAAGATAACCCACCTATTACATAACAGTGTATGTGATGAACCTGCAGCATTTTGTACCCAATCAAACAGTCTGTGTGTGTGTTATTATTGGGTAATGTATTTTGTTGGAGGGGGGACTGAGGGGTGCGAATGGCGATACTATGACGTCCATGGGAGCCCCGACACTCATCACCCCATCTTGAGTCAGCCTTCTGCTGCCGTATAACATTGTATGATTTGTAATGCACCGTTTACATTCACTGTTGTATTCTGGGACTTGTAGTTTCATATACATTTCGTCTGTGTTCGAAAATGGCAGCGACAGAGCCAGGGGTCGTTCTAAGGGACTCCCACGCAGACAGAGATAGTCAGGCCACAGAGGGGGTTGCTGCCTCCCCACCCCTCCCCAAGCCCCTCTAGATTGTCCCTCCCACATCAGAGCGCTGCGAAGCCCTGCATATGAAGAGAGGCGCCCCTGGGGACCATAACTATAACACCCCCTATCTCAAGCATGGGGGGGGGTGAGTCTGCGAGGGGTGGGGCACCAATGGGGTCTGTCAGAATAGGTGAACAGCCCCTAAAGCAGGAATTTGTGGGAGGGGCCCCGGGGGGAGTCTGTGGGAGGGAGGGGGCAGGAAAGTGGACTATCAGGACAAGGGAATAGCTCCAGGGATGGAGGGGAGGGCTGTGCTGCTATCCTAGGGGTGCAGCCAGGACAGGGGGGCCAGGAGGGAGCTGTGCTGCAGTCCGAGGGGTGCAGCCCGAACAGGGGGGGCAAGCGGGGGGAGCGGAAGTGGAGGGGAGAGCTGTACTGCAGTCCATGTGTTGGAAAGGCGTCCGCCGGAAGGGGGGTTCGAACACGTCTTGCCCACCCCTTTGACCCACCTCTCCCAAGTAAGCCGAACCAGGCGCGCACACCCTGAGCTGCACTGTGAACAGAGGGACACCACACGTATTCTTTGTAGGACGATAAGTTCTTTTATCGATGATTTCAGGGATCTTTATGACCCAAAAGGCAAATAGTACAGCAGTGGCACAACGTACCACAATTCAGTCGTGGGGAATGGGGGTAGCGGGACAGTCTTTCAAGATAGTGTCTCTGCGAAATACCCTGCGGAAGCTCACAATCCTCGAGCTGGAGGGTGTCGTGTCTCTGGGCGAGCTCTTATCGAGTCGTCCTCAAGGGGAGCGCCGCGAGTCTCTCAGCAGGCACAGGTGGTCGGAGTTCAGGAGCCGCGATTCCGTCAGCAGGCTCAGATGGTTCAATGCTGGGGGCCGCGAGTCGCTCAGCAGGCCTAGATGGTTCAATGCTGGAGGCCGCGAGTCGCTCAGCAGGCCTAGATGGTTCAATGCTGGAGGCCGCGAGTCGCTCAGCAGGCCTAGGTGGTTCAGTGTTCGGGAGCCGCGACCTCGTCCGCAGGGCTCAGATGGTTCAATAGCAAGAGGCCGCGAGTCACTCAGCAGGCCCAGGTGACTTCAGCGTTCAGGAGCCGCGACAGCGTCAGCAGGCTCAGATGGTTCCAGGTCTTCTCTGTCCTTGTTCCTCCGGCACCCCTTGTTATACTCCGCTGGTTCTTTGAAGTCCGGAGTGCTCGCAGAGGGGGGGACTGGGGTGACGGAGGGGGATCGGCGGGATTTCCTGCCGCTCACTTCTTGGTCTTTTCAGGTGGGTCTGGGAGGGACCCCAGACGCTCGGTAGGGGAGGCGCCTGCTCCCCAGGGGCCTGGTGGCCGATTGAGTCCTCCCGGGGAAGGCGACCCGAGGTGTGACTGGGCTGGCGCCTCTGGGTCTGGCTCGAGGGTTCCCGCTCCCTCGGTTGGGCATGCGTGGTAGGGTGTTGAGTCTGTCAGGTCTCTGGCCGGCCCGTGGATCGGGGGTGGCTGGGGCGGCCGGAGTCGGGGATGTCGGGTCTTGAGGGTGGCTGCAGGTTGGCGGGATGATGGAGAGGGCCACGCCGTGAGGCCGGTCTCACACCATGGGATTCAGCCAAGACAGGAGGTGCATGCACGGGGGCTGGGGGTGGAGGGGAGGGCTGTGCTGCAGTCTGAGCAGTGCAGCCAGGGCAGGGGGGCAAGCAGAGGGGCGATGGTGGAGGGGAGTGCTGTGCTGCAGTCCGAGGGGTGCAGCCAGGTCAGGGGGGGGAGGAGAGCTGTACTGCAGTCCGAGGGGTGCAGACAGGACAGGGGGTGCAAGCAGGGGGGCCGGGGTGGAGGGGGGTGCTGTACTGCAGTCTGAGGGGTGCAGCAGGACAGGGGGCAAGCAGGGGGCGGGGTGGAGGCGAGGGCTGTGCTGCAGTCCGAGGGGTGCAGCTAGGGCAGGGGGTGTAAGCAGAAGGGGGGGATGAGCAGGGGGCCGGGGCGGGGGGAGAGCTGTGCAGCAGTCGGAGGGGTGCAGCCAGGGCGGGGGGGGCAAGCAGGGGGGAGGGGGGTTGAGGGGAGGGCTGTGCTGCAGTTCGAGGGGTGCAGCCAGGGCAGGGGGGAGAGGAGAGCTGTACTGCAGTCCGAGGGGTGCAGACAGGACAGGGGGTGCAAGCAGGGGGGCCGGGGTGGAGGGGAGAGCTGTACTGCAGTCCGAGGGGTGCAGGCAGGACAGGAGGTGCAAGCAGGGGGGCCGGGGTGGAGGGGAGAGCTGTACTCAGTCTGAGGGGTGCAGCCAGGGCGGGGGGGGCAAGCAGGGGGGCTGGGCGGGGGGGGAGAAGCTGTGCTGCAGTCTGGGTGGTGCATCCAGGGCAGGGGTGCAAGCAACGGGGTGGGGTGGAGGGGAGAGCTGTACTGCAGTCTGAGGGGTGCAGCCAGGATGGGGGGGCAAGCAGGGGGGCTGGGCGGGAGGGGAGAGCTGTGCTGCAGTCTGAGTGGTGCATCCAGGGCAGGGGGGCAAGCAGGGGGCCCGGGGGGAGGGGAGAGCTGTACTGCAGTCTGAGGGGTGCAGCCAGGATCGGGGGCAAGCCGGGGGGCTGAGTGGAGGGGAGAGCTGTGCTGCAGTCTGAGGGGTGCAGTCAGGACAGGAGGGGCTAGCAGGGGGGTCGGGCAGAAGGGGAGAGCTGTGCTGTAGTCCGAGGGGTGCAGGCAGGGCATGGGGGCACGCAGGGGTGCCGGGGGTGGAGGGGAGAGCTGTACTGCAGTCCGAGGGGTGCAGCCAGGACAGGGCGGGGGCAAGCAAGGCAGCCGGGGGTGGAGGGGAAAGCTGTACTGCAGTCTGAGGGGTGCAGTCAGGACAGGGGGGCAAGCAGGGGGGCCGGGGTGGAGGGGAGAGCTGTACTGCAGTCTGAGGGGTGTGTCCAGGGCAGGGGGTGCAAGTAGGGGGGCCGGGGATGGAGGGGAGGGCTGTGCTGCAGTCCGAGGGGTGCAGCCAGGACAGGGGGGGCAAGCAGGGGGGTGTAAGGGAGAGCTGTACTCAGGACCGGTTCTAGCGGGTGGGCCGGGCAGGCCCACCCAAACATGAGCATGATCCACCCAAACAAGAGCCTTGGCCCTCGCAGTGAGGGCTTGAAGGCAGGCGCGCAAAGCACATGTCCTGTGATCGCAGCCGCACCTGAGTACTTCACAGGTCTTTAAAAGACTATTTACATGTTAATGAGGATTTGTTTATTTTTTCACCCCTTCATCTCCACATGGCGAAAGGCGACAAATCCTTTCTTTGACACTGGTAACCTTTGCCGACTGTCCTGCTGTGTGGATATTTCTTTTTCTATGCAGCTCAGGAGGAAATAAGTTTATTTATTCCTATTCACCTTTCCTGGCCCCTGCAGCTGCTTATCACATCAGGCTGTGACACAAAGTTTGACTCATGGAGTAGGTAAGAGAATGTGTTACTATTTGTTTTTCTTTTTAAAATCTGCACAGGCCCAGCAGGACACATACTTCGTGTGTGCTTCATTTAAACAGTTTTTATCATTATCATGGCTGATGCAGGACAACAATAAGACAATACAAAATGCCCAGATAACACTGGTGATAAATGATCCTACTGGAGAGCAATCATTTGTCTGTTAGTAGTTTTTAAATGGAGATGAACTGTATGTTATGTGACAGCTCAGTGGGTTACTGCCTTTGTCACAGAGATCCTTGTGTTACTTGCAGTTCAGAAGTTACAATCCTAACATAGGACAGTGACCAATGAACTGTCACCAAAGAGCTGCATACAAACTTTGCTTTCTTGTGTTGTGATATAGTTCGAACTTCTCCAGTCTTTCATTATTCTAATGTTGCTAAACTGAGTATGTTTGGACAGATATACATTTTTATCAGTAAAGCTGACCCCCATGGAATACTCTTTAAATCCTAAGGTTGTGTTTCCCCAGACCAAACCCTCTTAAAATATCCGGCCCACCAGTATGGATGACATGTGATTCCTACACCTTGTAGTCCTCTTTGGCTTATGTGACATTCCCTGTAGACTGATTTATTGTCTCTGTATAATGTGTGCGTGGTGTAAAGTACTGACACACACTACACTGATATGAGTAGCGCTGTACAACAAATGAAATGCATATGAGAGAGGGGCTACGTAAAGATGAGGGGCTCTGTTGGAGGGTGGCAGTGAGGGAATCTGAGGAGGAGGTAGTGGGCGGGGCTATGGAGCGATGAGGGGCACTGTTGGAGGGTGACAGTGAGGGAATCCGAGGAAGAGGTCATGGGGTGGAGGGGGGAGCTAGGGAGAGATGAGGGGCACTGCTGGAGGGTGGTAGTGAGGGAGTCTGAGGAGGAGGTCATGAGGGGAGGGCTCCAGAGAAATGAGGGGCACTAGTGGAGGGTGGCAGTGAGGGAATCCGAGGAGGAGGTCATGAGGGGGAGGGGCTATGGAGCGATGAGGGGCACTTGTGGCGTGTGGCAGTGAGGGAATCCGAGGAGGAGGTCAATGGGGGGCCATGGAGGGATGAGGGGCACTGGTGGAAGGTGGTAGTAAAGGTATTTACGGAGAAAGAGGTTATTGGTGCGGAGCCAATAAAGACTTTCGCATCAGCGCTGAAGCCGGCCCGGTCATGGCCTTTCTGTTTTTGTTTATTTAATTAGCAGTCGGGTCATAAGGGCTACTGTGGAACATACTTTAAAATGCGTGCTAAATATATTTACCGCAATATTCAATGTTTTAAGTTTGAAGGTGATTTTACTAATGTTTTACCAGGAAAAATGAAAGTGGAGCCCGATGGTGCCTGATATGGGTCTGGGGCCCAAGGTCAGCTGTGAGATAAGGTGCACTGGAGAGGAGTAGTGGATAATCAAGCCTGTACGGGAGTGCGCTGCAGAGTCCGGGGTCAGGTGGAGGTAGTAATGAAGAGAGATTCTCCCTGAAGGTTCGCACAGAGGGAGCCTGTAAGGGAGTGCGTTGCAGAGTCCGGGGTCAGGTGGAGGTAGTAATGAAGAGGGACTCTCCCTGAAGGCTCGCACAGAGGGAGCTTGTAAGGGAGTGCGTTGCAGAGTCCGGGGTCAGGTGGAGGTAGTAATGAAGAGGGATTCTCCCTGAAGGCTCGCACAGAGGGAGCCTGTAAGGGAGTGCGTTGCAGAGTCCGGGGTCAGGTGGAGGTAGTAATGAAGAGGGATTCTCCCTGAAGACTCGCACAGAGGGAGCCTGTAAGGGAGTGCGTTGCAGAGTCCGGGGTCAGGTGGAGGTAGTAATGAAGAGGAATTCTCCCTGAAGGCTCGCACAGAGGGAGCCTGTAAGGGAGTGCGTTGCAGAGTCCGGGGTCAGGTGGAGGTAGTAATGAAGAGGAATTCTCCCTGAAGACTCGCACAGAGGGAGCCTGTAAGGGAGTGCGTTGCAGAGTCCGGGGTCAGGTGGAGGTAGTAATGAAGAGGGATTCTCCCTGAAGGCTTGCACAGAGGGAGCCTGTAAGGGAGTGCGTTGCAGAGTCCGGGGTCAGGTGGAGGTAGTAATGAGGAGGAATTATCCCTGAAGGCTCGCACAGAGGTAGCCTGTAAGGGAGTGCGTTGCAGAGTCCGGGGTCAGGTGGAGGTAGTAATGAAGAGGGATTCTCACTGAAGGCTCGCACAGAGGGAGCCTGTAAGGGAGTGCGTTGCAGAGTCCGGGGTCAGGTGGAGGTAGTAATGAAGAGAGATTCTCCCAGAAGGCTCGCACAGAGAGAGCCTGTAAGGGAGTGCGCTGCAGAGTCCGGGGTCAGGTGGAGATAGTAATGAAGAGGGATTCCCCCCGAAGGCTCGCACAGAGGGAGCCTGTAAGGGAGTGCGCTGCAGAGTCCGCGGTCAGGTGGAGGCAGTAATGAAGAGGGATTCTCCCCGAAGGCTCGCACAGAGGGAGCCTGTAAGGGAGTGTGTTGCAAAATCCGGGGTCAGGTGGAGGCAGTAATGAAGAGGGATTCTTCCTGAAGGATCGCACTGAGGGAGCCTGGAAGGGAGTGCGCTGCAGAGTCCGGGGTCAGGTGGAGGTAGAAATGAAGAGGGATTCTCCCTGAAGGCTCGCACAGAGGGAGCCTGCAAGGGAGTGTGTTGCAGAGTCAGGAGTCAGGTGGAGGTAGCATTGAAGAGGGATTCTCCCTGAAGGCTCGCACAGAGGGAGCCTGTAAGGGAGTGCGCTTCAGAGTCGGGGTCAGGTGGAGGTAGTAATGAAGAGGGATTCTCCCTGAAGGCTTGCAGAAAGGGAGCCTGTAAGGGAGTGCGTTGCAGAGTCCGGGGTCAGATGGAGGTAGTAATGAAGAGGGATTCTCCCTGAAGGCTCGCACTGAGGGGGCCTGTAAGGGAGTGCGTTGCAGAGTCGGGGTCAGGTGGAGGTAGTAATGAAGAGGGATTCTCCCTGAAGGCTCGCACAGAGGGAGCCTGTAAGGGAGCGTGCTGCAGAGTCCGGGGTCGGGTGGAGGTAGTAATGAAGAGGGATTCTCCCTGAAGGCTCGCACAGAGGGAGCCTGTAAGGGAGTGCGTTGCAGAGTCCGGGGTCAGGTGGAGATAGTAATGAAGAGGGATTCCCCCCGAAGGCTCGCACAGAGGGAGCCTGTAAGGGAGTGCGCTGCAGAGTCCGGGGTCAGGTGGAGGCAGTAATGAAGAGGGATTCTCCCCGAAGGCTCGCACAGAGGGAGCCTGTAAGGGAGTGCGCTGCAGAGTCCGGGGTCAGGTGGAGGCAGTAATGAAGAGGGATTCTCCCCGAAGGCTCGCACAGAGGGAGCCTGTAAGGGAGTGCGTTGCAAAATCCGGGGTCAGGTGGAGGCAGTAATGAAGAGGGATTCTCCCTGAAGGATCGCACTGAGGGAGCCTGGAAGGGAGTGCGCTGCAGAGTCCGGGGTCAGGTGGAGGTAGAAATGAAGAGGGATTCTCCCTGAAGGCTCGCACAGAGGGAGCCTGCAAGGGAGTGCGTTGCAGAGTCAGGAGTCAGGTGGAGGTAGCAATGAAGAGGGATTCTCCCTGAAGGCTCGCACAGAGGGAGCCTGTAAGGGAGTGCGCTGCAGAGTCGGGGTCAGGTGGAGGTAGTAATGAAGAGGGATTCTCCCTGAAGGCTTGCAGAAAGGGAGCCTGTAAGGGAGTGCGCTGCAGAGTCCGGGGTCAGATGGAGATAGTAATGAAGAGGGATTCTCCCTGAAGGCTCGCACTGAGGGGGCCTGTAAGGGAGTGCGTTGCAGAGTCGGGGGTCAGGTGGAGGTAGTAATGAAGAGGGATTCTCCCTGAAGGCTCGCACAGAGGGAGCCTGTAAGGGAGTGCGTTGCAGAGTCCGGGGTCAGGTGGAGGTAGTAATGAAGAGGGATTCCCCCTGAAGGCTCGCACAGAGGGAGCCTGTAAGGGAGTGCGATGCAGAGTCTGCGGTCAGGTGGAGGTAGTAATGAAGAGGGATTCTCCCTGAAGGCTCGCACAGAGGGAGCCTGTGAGGGAGTGCGTTGCAGAGTCCGGGTCAGGTGGAGGTAGTAATGAAGAGGGATTCTCCCTGAAGACTGGCACAGGGGGAGCCTTTACTGGAGTGCGTTGTAGAGTCCGGGTCAGGTGGAGGTAGTAATGAAGAGGGATTCTCCCTGAAGGCTCGCACAGAGGGAGCCTGTAAGGGAGTGCGTTGCAGAGTCCGGGGTCAGGCGGAGGTAGTAATGAAGAGGGATTCTCCTTGAAGACTCGCACAGAGGGAGCCTGTAAGGGAGTGCGTTGCAGAGTCCGGGGTCAGGCGGAGGTAGTAATGAAGAGGGATTCTCCCTGAAGGCTCGCACAGAGGGAGCCTGTAAGGGAGTGCGTTGCAGAGTCCGGGGTCAGGCGGAGGTAGTAATGAAGAGGGATTCTCCCTGAAGGCTCGCACAGAGGGAGCCTGTGAGGGAGTGCGTTGCAGAGTCCGGGGTCAGGCGGAGGTAGTAATGAAGAGGGATTCTCCCTGAAGGCTCGCACAGAGGGAGCCTGTACGGGAGCGCGTTGCAGAGTCCGGGGTCAGGTGGAGGTAGTAATGAAGAGGGATTCTCACTGAAGGATCGCTTGCCTGATACTCCCACCTCGGAAACCTCCTCTTCCCACAATTAGATGAAAAAAACACTTTTTGAGAGTGATAATATTTAGAAAGAGATTTGGAAAAAAGTGCGTTTTACTGGGCCTTGTAAGACTAAGAAGAGATAAAGGAGGGCCCTGAAACAGGCCTGCCCAGACATATATGCGACAAATCGAGCCCGCATTGGCCCACCCAAATGCACCCTTGGCCCGCCCAAATAAAAATTTCTGGTGCTGGTGCCTGGCTGTACTGCAGTCTAAGGGTGCAGCCAGGACAGGGGGGGCAAGCAGGGGGAGGGGTGGAGGGGAGAGCTGTGCTGCAGTCCGGGGGGGGGTGCATTCAGGGCAGGGGGTGCAAGCAGGGGGCCCGGGGATGAAGGGGAGGGCTGTACTGCAATCCGAGGGGTGCAGCAAGGACAGGGGGTGCAAGCAGGGGGGTGGAGGGGAGAGCTGTGCTGCATTCCGAGGGGTGCAGCCAGGACGGGGGGGCAAGCAGGGGGGTGGAGGGGAGAGCTGTACTGCAGTCTGAGGGGTGCAGCCAGGGCAGGATGGGGCAAGCATGGGGCACGGGCGGAGGTGGGAGCTGTCCTGCAGTCCGAGGGGTACAGAGAGGACAGGGGCGGGCAACCAGGGTGGCCGGGGGTGGATGGGAGGGCTGTACTACGGTCAGAGTGGTGTAGCCAGGAAAGGGGGGGCAAGCAGGGGGGAAGGGGGGAGAGCTGTGCTGCAGTCTGAGGGGTGCAGCTGGGACAGGGGAGGCAAGCGGGGGGGCAGTGGAGGGGAGAGCTGTGTGCAGTCCGTGGGGTGCAGTCAGGGCACGGGGGAAAGCAGGGGGAGGTAGAGGGGAGAGATGTCCTGCAGTCCGGGGGGGTGCATTCAGGACGGGGAGTGCAAGCAGGGAGGACAGGGGTGGAGGGGAGAGCTGTACTGCAGTCCGAGAGGTGCAGCCAGGACAGGGGGTGCAAGCAGGGGGGCACGGTGGAGGGGAGAGCTGTACTGCAGTCCGAGGGGTGCAGCAGGACAGGGGGCAAGCAGGGGGCGGGGTGGAGGCGAGGGCTGTGCTGCAGTCCGAGGGGTGCAGCTAGGGCAGGGGGTGTAAGCAGAAGGGGGGGATGAGCAGGGGGCCGGGGCGGGGGGAGAGCTGTGCAGCAGTCTGAGGGGTGCAGCCAGGGCAGGGGGGGCAAGCAGGGGGGAGGGAGGTTGAGGGGAGGGCTGTGCTGCAGTTCGAGTCGTGCAGCCAGGGCAGGGGGGAGAGGAGAGCTGTACTGCAGTCCGAGGGGTGCAGACAGGACAGGGGGTGCAAGCAGGGGGGCCGGGGTGGAGGGGAGAGCTGTACTGCAGTCCGAGGGGTGCAGGCAGGACAGGGGGTGCAAGCAGGGGGGCCGGGGTGGAGGGGAGAGCTGTACTCAGTCTGAGGTGTGCAGCCAGGGCAGGGGGGGGGGCAAGCAGGGGGGGCTGGGCGGGAGGGGAGAGCTGTGCTTCAGTCTGAGTGGTGCATCCAGGGCAGGGGTGCAAGCAACGGGGCGGGGTGGAGGGGAGAGCTGTACTGCAGTCTGAGGGGTGCAGCCAGGATGAGGGGGCAAGCAGGGGGGCTGGGCGGGAGGGGAGAGCTGTGCTGCAGTCTGAGTGGTGCATCCAGGGCAGGGGGGCAAGCAGGGGGCCCGGGGGGAGGGGAGAGCTGTACTGCAGTCTGAGGGGTGCAGCCAGGATCGGGGGCAAGCCGGGGGGCTGAGTGGAGGGGAGAGCTGTGCTGCAGTCTGAGGGGTGCAGTCAGGACAGGAGGGGCTAGCAGGGGGGTCGGGCAGAAGGGGAGAGCTGTGCTGTAGTCCGAGGGGTGCAGGCAGGGCATGGGGGCACGCAGGGGTGCCGGGGGTGGAGGGGAGAGCTGTACTGCAGTCCGAGGGGTGCAGCCAGGACAGGGCGGGGGCAAGCAAGGCAGCCGGGGGTGGAGGGGAAAGCTGTACTGCAGTCCGAGGGGTGCAGTCAGGACAGGGGGGCAAGCAGGGGGGCCGGGGTGGAGGGGAGAGCTGTACTGCAGTCTGAGGGGTGTGTCCAGGGCAGGGGGTGCAAGTAGGGGGGCCGGGGATGGAGGGGAGGGCTGTGCTGCAGTCCGAGGGGTGCAGCCAGGACAGGGGGGGCAAGCAGGGGGGTGGAAGGGAGAGCTGTACTCAGGACCGGTTCTAGCGGGTGGGCCGGGCAGGCCCACCCAAACATGAGCATGATCCACCCAAACAGGAGCCTTGGCCCTCGCAGTGAGGGCTTGAAGGCAGGCGCGCAAAGCACACGTCCTGTGTGTCAGCCCGGGCCGAGAGAGCTTCCCGGGCGCACACACACACTCAGACATTTTTTTAGATGATCGCAGCCGCACCTGAGTACTTCACAGGTCTTTAAAAGACTATTTACATGTTAATGAGGATTTGTTTATTTTTTCACCCCTTCATCTCCACATGGCGAAAGGCGACAAATCCTTTCTTTGACACTGGTAACCTTTGCGACTGTCCTGCTGTGTGGATATTTCTTTTTCTATGCAGCTCAGGAGGAAATAAGTTTATTTATTCCTATTCACCTTTCCTGACCCCTGCAGCTGCTTATCACATCAGGCTGTGACACAAAGTTTGACTCATGGAGTAGGTAAGAGAATGTGTTACTATTTGTTTTTCTTTTTAAAATCTGCACAGGTCCAGCAGGATGCATACTTAGTGAGTGCTTCATTTAAACAGTTTTTATCATTATCATGGCCGATGCAGGACAACAATAAGACAATACAAAATGCCCAGATAACACTAGTGATAAATGATCCTGCTGGAGAGCAATCATTTGTCTGTTAGTAGTTTTTAAATGGAGATGAACTGTATGTTATGTGACAGCTCAGTGGGTTACTGCCTTTGTCACAGAGATCCTTGTGTTACTTGCAGTTCAGAAGTTACAATCCTAACATAGGACAGTGACCAATGAACTGTCACCAAAGAGCTGCATACAAACTTTGCTTTCTTGTGTTGTGATATAGTTCGAACTTCTCCAGTCTTTCATTATTCTAATGTTGCTAAACTGAGTATGTTTGGACAGATATACATTTTTATCAGTAAAGCTGACCCCCATGGAATAAATACTCTTTAAATCCTAAGGTTGTGTTTCCCCAGACCAAACCCTCTTAAAATATCCGGCCCACCAGTATGGATGACATGTGATTCCTACACCTTGTAATCCTCATTGGCTTATGTGACATTCCCTGTAGACTGATTTACATACTTGTATGATTCATTGTCTCTGTATAATGTGTGCGTGGTGTAAAGTACTGACACACACTACACTGATATGAGTAGCGCTGTACAACAAATGAAATGCATATGAGAGAGGCGCTACGTAAAGATGAGGGGCACTGTTGGAGGGTGGCAGTGAGGGAATCTGAGGAGGAGGTAGTGGGCGGGGCTATGGAGCGATGAGGGGCACTGTTGGAGGTTGACAGTGAGGGAATCCGAGGAAGAGGTCATGGGGTGGAGGGGGGAGCTAGGGAGAGATGAGGGGCACTGCTGGAGGGTGGTAGTGAGGGAGTCTGAGGAGGAGGTCATGAGGGGAGGGGCTATGGAGCGATGAGGGGCACTTGTGGCGTGTGGCAGTGAGGGAATCCGAGGAGGAGGTCAATAGGGGGGCCATGGAGGGATGAGGGGCACTGGTGGAAGGTGGTAGTAAAGGTATTTACGGAGAAAGAGGTTATTGGTGCGGTGCCAAAAAAGACTTTTGCATCAGCGCTGAAGCCGGCCCGGTCATGGCCTTTCTGTTTTTGTTTATTTAATTAGCAGTCGGGTCATAAGGGATACTGTGGAACATACTTTAAAATGCGTGCTAAATATATTTACCGCAATATTCAATGTTTTAAGTTTGAAGGTGATTTTACTAATGTTTTACCAGGAAAAATGAAAGTGGAGCCCGATGGTGCCTGATATGGGTCTGGGGCCCAAGGTCAGCTGTGAGATAAGGTGCACTAGAGAGGAGTAGTGGATAATCAAGCCTGTTCGGGAGTGCGCTGCAGAGTCCGGGGTCAGGTGGAGGTAGTAATGAAGAGAGATTCTCCCTGAAGGCTCGCACAGAGGGAGCCTGTAAGGGAGTGCGTTGCAGAGTCCGGGGTCAGGTGGAGGTAGTAATGAAGAGAGATTCTCCCTGAAGGCTCGCACAGAGGGAGCCTGTAAGGGAGTGCGTTGCAGAGTCCGGGGTCAGGTGGAGGTAGTAATGAAGAGGGATTCTCCCTGAAGGCTCGCACGGAGGGAGCCTGTACGGGAGCGCGTTGCAGAGTCCGGGGTCAGGTGGAGGTAGTAATGAAGAGCGATTCTCCCTGAAGGATCGCTTGCCTGATACTCCCACCTCGGAAACCTCCTCTTCCCACAATTAGATGAAAAAAACACTTTTTGAGAGTGATAATATTTAGAAAGAGATTTGGAAAAAAGTGCTTTTTACTGGGCCTTGTAAGACTAAGAAGAGATAAAGGAGGGCCCTGAAACAGGCCTGCCCAGACATATATGCGACAAATCGAGCCCGCATTGGCCCACCCAAATGCACCCTTGGCCCGCCCAAATAAAAATTTCTGGTGCCGGTGCCTGGCTGTACTGCAGTCTAAGGGGTGCAGCCAGGACAGGGGGGGGCAAGCAGGGGGAGGGGTGGAGGGGAGAGCTGTGCTGCAGTCCGGGGGGGTGCATTCAGGGCAGGGGGTGCAAGCAGGGGGCCCGGGGATGAAGGGGAGGGCTGTACTGCAATCCGAGGGGTGCAGCAAGGACAGGGGGTGCAAGCAGGGGGGTGGAGGGGAGAGCTGTGCTGCATTCTGAGGGGTGCAGCCAGGACGGGGGGGGCAAGGAGGGGGGTGGAGGGGAGAGCTGTACTGCAGTCTGAGGGGTGCAGCCAGGGCAGGATGGGGCAAGCATGGGGCACGGGGCGGAGGTGGGAGCTGTCCTGCAGTCCGAGGGGTGCAGCAGGACAGGGAGTGAAAGCAAGGGGACGGGGGGAGAGCTGTACTGCAGTTCAGGCGCGCAACACCCATTGGACTCACAGGGGTTCAGCCCCCCCTCTCCCCCTCCCCCCCGTCGTGTGTGGCCCCCCGGATGAGACAGCTTCCCGGGCACACACAGCCGCACCCGAGCACTTCACAGGTCTTTAAAAGACCATTTGCATGTTAATGACGCCTCGCTGTTGTTTCACCCCTTCTAAGAGCCCCTGCAGCTCCACTCTGCCTATGGCGTAAAAGATTCAGCCCCCCCCCCGAAATTTTCTCTTAGCCCCCCCCCCCCCCCGCCCCCCCCCCCCGAAATGTGGCTCTAGTTGCGCCTCTGCTGCAGTCTAAGGGGTGCAGCCAGGGCGGGGGGGGGAGGGGGCAAGCAGGGGGGCAGTGGAAGGGGGAGCTGTACTGCAGTCCGAGAGGTGCAGCCAGGACGGGGGTGCAAGCAGGGGGGGGCGGGGGTGGAGGGGAGGACTGTGCTGCAGTCCGAGGGGTGCAGCCAGGACAGGGGGGCAAGCACAGGGTGTGGGGTGTGTTCAGGGCAGGAAGGCACTGCACACATCCCAACAGGAGGCTGCACCACAGACCACAAGGAGCGAGGTGGGGGGGGGGGGTCAGAGGGAGGAGCGGAGATGACTAGAGGAAGCATGAGGTGGGGGCTGGGGGGAGGGGAAGTTACTGAACACATGTTCTACAGGATGCTGCCAACCCCTTCCTGTCTCTTGAGAGGAGCTGCACTACAGAGCACGGGGGGCACATTTATTGTGTAATCAGGGAGACGAAAGGGCCCCGCCCCTTATCTCTCCGTCCTGAAACCTCTCACCATCTCTTCGGGTGGGGGTGCTTGGAGGGTGTCCTGGGACTCCCCCGTCTGAACACCCCCTCGGGATGAAGCACTTCTGACGTCACTGCTAATGACGGGGTGGGGGCGACTGCTTAAGCCCTGGATGGCAAACACAGACAGACGAGTTATTTTCAACCCAAACAAAGTGCTGTGTGAAGTGAGCGCGCCGTGTGATCTGCTGCAGGTGAGTTCTCTCTGTGGGTAGGCTGGAGCCGGGGATCTTACAGATTGAGGGGGTTTTCTTCCCTTTTTTTGTGTAATGTACTTAGTGTAATAAAAAGGGGGCGCTCCCAGAGGGTCTCAGGCCTGTGACCATTGAAACTGGGCTATATGGCTATAAATGCAACGGCTGTTCCGGTGCTGCTGCCGGTCCAATCCCTCTGCCTCATCCTTTCACTCTATCCCTCTCTCTACTGCCTTCTTGTTTCTCCTCTTCCTCCCGCTCACCTCTGCCGCCCCCTCTCTCCCTCTCTTCCTCTCCCCCAGTGCCTCCCTCTCTCCCCTCTGGGTCCCTCTCTCCCCTCTGCCACCCTCTCTCCTCTCTGCCCCGTCCCTTCCTCTGCCTCCATCTCTCTCCCCTCTGCCTCCATCTCTCTCCCCTCTGCCCCCCTCTGCCTCCTTCCTCTCCCCCCTCTGCCACCCTCTTTCCTCTCTGCCCCCCTCTCTACCCTCTGCCTCCATCTCTCTACCCTCTGCCTCCATCTCCCTACCCTCTGCCTCATCTCTCTCCCCTCTGCCTCCATCTCTCTCCCCTCTGCCTCCATCTCTCCCTCTCTCCCTCCCTCTCTCCCCTCTGCATCCCTCTCTCCCCTTTGCATCTCTCTCCCCCCTTTGCATCCCTCTCTCCCACGCCCCTCCTCTTTCTCTCTGTTCCCTCCACCTCCCCTTTATTTGTTCCATGTTTATCTTTCATCTCTACATACACTTTGGTCCTTGATTTTATCAGGTGCAATAACTATTGCACCTAAAAGAAGCCACTGGTGATCAGCCTTTGACCCCAGTAGGGCTGTCTCAGCCTCTCATCCTTGTGAAGTGGATATTAGAAGCTGTCATGACAAAGTATGGGGTGTGATGTCATCTTGCAGTGGATTTGATGTAATGTGAGACTTTCTTGTGGCCAGAATCACGGTGCGTACCTACCTGGGGGCATTTGCTTGAGGGGCTGGGCTGCTGCTGATCGGTCCTGTGTCCTGGGCGCCTTCCCTCCCGCTGCCGCTGCTGTTGGTGGTCGCTGCGGTTGCTGAGCGGAGGGAAGGACTACGCTTCCCACAATTACCGCCTGTGACACCGCCCCCTCACACTCCCACTTCCGCGCCCGGAGGCGCCAAATACGAACGGCTCCCTCCGCGTCGCGGGACGCGCGCGTTCAGCGCCGGGCTAAGCCCGGGCAAAGGGCGGGCCCTCTGTGGACCTCAGAGGCCAGAGGAGGCTGGGCTGGGCCACAGACCCTGGCTCCGTCTTAAAGATTTTAAAATCATTGTTAGTCTCGTATAGTTGTCATCAGAGTAAAGTGTCTGTGCTTGCTTATGTTTGCGATTTGTAGCGATTTGTGACATATAGGCAAGTTGGAACATGTCTAAGTCTAAGACCGACAAAATTGTATCCGGGCTAGGAGCCATGGACAACTACTTGGTTAAAAAGGTGAACCAAATTAATAATGAGCGTGGGGCCTCATTAGGTCGAGGAGATAACCCTGCTGCACACGAAGAGGTGCTTTACGAACCGCTGGTCCAGGCTGTAACTGATATTCTGGAGGGGGGTAATAGGGGAATTATCACAGCTGAAGCACAGGTTCATGCCGTTTCGAATGATGTCCTACCTGTAACAATTAATGAAATAGCTGAAGCAGAGCTATTACCTTCCCCTAGGCCAGTGAGACTATGTAGAAAGGCACAAATTAAACGTGGGGGGAAGAACAGCAAACAATAGAGCTATCAAAAGGCCATTCTGTCTGGAATAACGCTGTGACCATAACTGGTTGTAATGATTATATAAATGTGGTTGGTACAAATTTAGACACAAATATGGAGCAACTTGCCCTTTTAATTCACTCTTTAGAAGCAAAGATAGAGGAAAAAATTACTGAGCTGTTGAAACCCTTGATATCCAAAATAGATATAGTGGCACTAGAAGTTGAGAGATTGGGTGGGCTGCAAGCAACACACCTGGCCTCAGCAGCGGCAGGAAGATCTAAGGTGGTGGACAAGAGATCAGTTACTGAGGAGCAGGGAACTGACAAAGTAACTTCACAGCAAACTATCCGACCATCATCCGTATTTGTGCTAGCCCCACTTGAGTTTATCCCTCCAATCACTCAGAATAAAAAGGCCATAGTAGCCCCTGAAGGAATGCCAGCTCGTACGTATGTAAAGAATAATCGCCATGTTAACCTCCCTCCTGAGTGCGCTCCTTATGTGGCTGTTCTTATAAATGTTCCCCCCATTGAGCGTCATCCTCACCAGGCTTATGAGGAATCCCATGACTCACTAAAAAATAGAACCGTATCATGGCTGAATAAAAACTGTGGGTTTCCAGTCACATTTGCTGACCAAATATTGTCAACAAGGAGGGTGAACATCCAGGAAAGCAACAAACGGAGACTGTATTATTGTTAATTTTAAGCGTCCCCAACATGCTGCCACAGTTTTATTAAGAGCGGCATCTTTAGCTTATAATGTGAACAGTATAGGCGTACGCCCTCTTGGTTACTTCTATTCCCATTTGATTAAAGTCCCACCGAATTCTGGGTCACTTCGACCACTTACTCCCATTCAGCCACTGACCCCTAACGGAGCATACTTGTACAATGTTGGTAATCAGTGTGGGAAAGGGCTCGACATTGTAACGCAGAATAGATTTGATATTCTCTCAGGTCTAGAGTCATGCGATTGACGTGAGGAACTTGTGGGACAGGAAAATGGGAGTTTGGAGGAAGTGGGATGCGACAAGTTATTCTGGGCAAAAACGAGTCAGAATAATGTGATTTCATGGAACATTGCGGGTTTGGGCACCAAGATGGAGGATTGCAACTGGATCAGGTACAGTAAGCAGTACCAAATCATCTGCCTGCAGGAGACTTGGTCCATTGACTGTAACCACTTCCTCGAAGGGTACAAGGCTTATTATGTCCCGGCAATAGCGACTATTAGGGGCAGGCCCAAAGGGGGAATGGTTACATTCATCTCGGTCGCATTAACTTGTAAAGTACGCAGAGTCTTAGCAAGCAGTACTGGAATTGTTGGTCTAGTTTTAACGGGGGAAAACTGTATGGCCGGTGTGATTAATTCCTTAGGGAAGAGGCATGGAGTGAGATCCTCAATCCCTCTACTCTGCAGTGTAGCACTAGATTCTGGGCAGTGTTAAGGAAACCTTTTTTGGTCCAGGAGCCGGGTGACGGCTTAGAGTGCTATATATCTAAGGAGGATTGGGAAGCACACTATAAGAAATTGTTCTGTTGCCCGGTGGATGAGCCTCCTAGCTCTACGCTCTCTGTCAGTGGTGAAACAATTAGTTTCAACAGAGGTGAAGTTATTGAGGGCATCGTGGGTCTAACAGCTGGTAAAGCACCAGGGTCTGACGGGATCCCCCCGGACCTGTACAAGTCAGAGCCTAACTTCTGGGCACCCATACTAGAATCTGTTTTTAATGCTGCTGTGAAAGATGGGTGCCCGCAATCATGGGGTGTCTCTACAATTGTCCCGGTTTTTAAGAAGGGGGACAAAGGTAGTCCACATTGTTACAGACCCATTTCACTAATAGACTCTATGGTTAAAATTGTAGGAAGAATTTTATTGTTGCGACTCTGTCTGGGCAGAGGAAAAAAACATCATGTCTATTTCTCAGTATGGATTTTGTAGAGGTCGCTCTACAATAACTCAGTGCCTTAACCTCTTTTTAATATTAAGTAAGTATACTGTTGCACATAGGGGCACCATCCATCTCGCCTTCATGGATCTGTCTTCAGCTTTCGACTGTGTAAACAGGGGAAAGCTGTGGCAGTCGATGAGGGAGAAGGGGGTAGACAGTGGTGTGGTTGATTTCCTGGCTGGTTTACATAACAACACCAGAACTAACGTGAGATACTCTCAAGATCTGAGTGTAACAAATAATTTTAGTATTAGAAAGGGGGTTCGCCAGGGATGTATCCTGGCCCCCTTTCTTTTTAACTTCTATATCAACGAACTAGATAGCGTGCTACAGAATGTTCCGGCTGACTGTCCAAGAGTCGGTAGGCGGGGAATTCCTATACTTCTGTACGCAGATGATGCGGTCTTAATCTCGAGAACTGAGAAGGGACTTCAATCTCTCCTTGATGCTTTTAAATTGTTCATGACAGATAGAGATCTTTTGGTTAATAATTCCAAATCATTTGTCATGCAAGTAGGCCAGGAACCAAGGAGGACTTTTACATTTAAAATCGATGAAGCTATAATCCCCTTAACAAAAACGTTCTCCTATCTTGGGGTTCTCTTCGACACCAAACTTACCTGGGCCCCTCATCTCGCTAAAAAGAAAGGAGAACTCGTAAGGGTCAATGCTTCTATCTTTAATTTTGCTGCCAAATTGGGGAAAAAACCCACTTGTGCCATGTTAAAACTGTATAACGCAAAGTCCGTGGTAACTGCAATTTATGGTAGCGAAATTTGGGAGTATGTTGGTGGTGAGCAATTGCAGATTGCTGATAACTCTTTTTTGAAGCGTCTTTTATGTGTCCCTGCAGGCACGTCACACCTTGTCGTACACGAAGAGTTAGGGATGCAATATTTAAGTGACATGTTCTCTTTACGTCCCTTGACCTGCTGGATCAAATTATCTTTAAATCAGGATATACCACTAACGCAATTGTATTTAACTTATGGTTTTTATATGTTAACAATTGCAATGGTTTTAAGTAACTGAGCAATAAAGACTTCTTCTTCTTCTTCACTAACGCATTTGATTGTGAGGGATTTTCTGGGTCAGGACAAGGTAACGTGTACTCCCTGGATAAAATATCTGAAATCCAACTTTGCCAGGTTGAGCCGTCCAGAACTGTTTGAATACCCGAGTAAAATTGTAAAAGGGGATTTGGAGCTCGTCAAACGGGCCTTCCTCGTGGACAGGAGGACCCGGAGGGAAGGTGTGGAGCTCCAGAAACAAAGCGTGAGGAAATTTCCCTTGCTGAAAACTTGTGAAACTATAGAACCGTACCTGACTGGCTCATTGACTTCCCATGAAAAATTCTTACTGACGAGGTTTAGGTTAAATCTTTTCCATCATCTGTTTATCAGACCAAAAACGGATATTTTTAATAAACTGGCAGCACCCTGCGGCTGCGACGGAAAGTCTCCGCAGGATATGCTGCATTTTATATTTTTATGCAAGTTATATGAATTCCCACGTAAGCGCTATCTGGTAACTCTTTTAAAAAAACTTGATTTTAAACAAATCAGACCGGCACTATTGTACTTACAACTTTTGCATAGTGACAGTATCCTCCAAATGAAGGAATTTTTAAAATTAACTGTTAAATAGAGAAATTGTCTGGACCTATAACGATTCACTGCGTATTTTGCACTATTTATGTCTTCATCTTCAGTAATGTCTTTATCTTGGGGAAGAATGTATAGTTATTCATTTTTCGGCACTTTACCTGAAATGTGTTTATTCGTGTTTCTTGTGTGATAAATATTTTATAATGTATATGTACTTTTATGGTTTGTAAATGAACCGAAAGAAAGTATGTATTGATTGATTGATGTAATGTGATGTTTATTTAACACACTTTTTTTTAACAATAATCTGTTATTTTCGTGCTCAAGTGTTAGATTGTCTGCGGTTGTGGGTTCACATGACAGGGGTATTGTGCCTGGGGGTCCATGCATGTGCTCTCGTCCAGTGAGTACATGTGGTGTAAGTGTAATGTTTCCCTCTGGATGGAATCCAGGCATCGAGGTGGAAGGGTGGGTATGGGGGGGTGGAATCCAGGCATCGAGGTGGAAGGGTGGGTATGGGGGGTGGAATCCATTTGTCGGTGTTTATTTATTTTTTAATGACTGTGATGTGTTTGTGCTGCTTTCATAACTCTTTAAGATCTGTTTTTTCTCAAAGTTTAAATTGCAGCGTCTGTAAGAAGACGCACAGCACTGTATTTCAGTGTTTACTCTGCATGTTTATATCGCATTTGCAGCACCAAACACACAAGAATGGGAGAAAGAGAAGGAGGTGGAGCTGAGGGTGAGTTGTGGGGGCCATGCAAGTGTCAGGGTGGACTATAGTGGAAATGTAGAATCATTCTTGAAACCTTCAAACCTCTCCCTGTATTGAGGTCTGTGAGTTGTACAGAAAGAGCTCGAGAAGCTGTCAATAAAGAGGTGAGTAGAGCCCCTCAAACCTCTCCCAGTATTGAGGTCTGTGAGTTGTACAGAAAGAGCTTGAGAAGCTGCCAATAAAGAGGTGAGTAGAGCCCTTCAAACCTCTCCCTGTATTGCGGTCTGTGAGTTGTACAGAAAGAGCTCGAGAAGCTGTCAATAAAGAGGTGAGTAGAGCCCTTGCCATAAACTGTCACCTGCAGGTTACACCATCCAGTCCCACTGAGAGAGGTCAGGAAGTCCAGTGCCTGCTGGGGTGGTCTGTGGATAACATCAGGTTACACAGTCCAGTCCCACTGAGAGGTCAGACGTCCAGTGCCTGCTGGGGTGGTCTGTGGATAACATCAGGTTACAAAGTCCAGTCCCACTGAGAGAGGTCAGGAAGTCCAGTGCCTGCTGGGGTGGTCTGTGGATAACATCAGGTTACACCGTCCAGTCCCACTGAGAGAGGTCAGGAAGTCCAGTGCCTGCTGGGGTGGTCTGTGGATAACATCAGGTTACACAGTCCAGTCCCACTGAGAGAGGTCAGAAGTCCAGTGCCTGCTGGGTTTGTCTGTGGATAACATCAAGTTGCACAGCCCAGTCACACTGAGAGAGGTCAGGAAGTCCAGTGCCTGCTGGGGTGGTCTGTGGATAATATCAGGTTACACCGTCCAGTCCCACTGAGAGAGGTCAGAAGTCCAGTGCCTGCTGGGGTGGTCTGTGGATAACATGCAGGTCACTCGTTCTAAAGCCAGTAAGGCAGCTTGGTTGGTATATGCACCTGCTGAACATGTGCATGGGGGAGTCTGGCTGAAATCCTATTCCTGAATTTGCTTTACCGAACAAACAAACATATACAATTTTAGGTACATGGACAGTTCACCCACAGCCACATGACGTGAGGCTACCTTCCCTATTTTCAGCTCAGGGAGTGAGAGAAGCATGTGAAGGGTTCCGGGCATCAGTGGGTGACAGAGCCATCAGGTCTCAATCACTGCTGGGGCATCAGCTCTTACAGTGGGGGTCGTGCCCGATGGTGCCAACGCACTACACCGAGGTGTTCTGAACGACCCCTGAATCACTGCAACAGAACAGCTGGAGTGAACAAGTCAACATTCACAGCCACTTCTATTTCATTATTTCATTATTCAAAACATCAGGGTGCAATGAATCACTTAAAAAAACTATTTTTTTCTCAAATGCAGGACTTTAAGCCTGAGCAGGACAATGTGGCTGAAAGTGAAAGGAACACTGTGAGGATTTGGGGGTACTGTATGATATGGCGGGGGGCCTTACCGTGCAGTACACTCACGAAGACCGTCTTGGGTCCAGTCAGACTCATTCTCTTAACCTCAAGCCCAGCCGTGGGTAGCTGTGGCTGCGAGCACTAATGCTTAGCAAAGGAACTATGGGCCATATGTACGAACTTCAGCTTCTGCAACTCTCACAACTTGCGAGTCACAAAATCTGATGTACAACAGTGCCTCAGACACTGCCTCATTAATATTCATGAGGCAGGTTGCAATTTACGAACTGTGCACAATGGTTGGCACTCATTGGGATGGTGGCCTGCTGAGGTCATCAGACTAGCATGTCTGTGACAGCTTTTTAAATAAGCAAAAGACATACAATTGATGGACGAAATGCAGAACAAATCAAAATATTCACCCCCAGTCAAGAGATCTGGGTTAAATCCATCATTCTTTTGCTCGCCATGCCACCCCAGTTTAGACCTGGCCATATGCAAATCAGTCTTGACCCTGTGCCTCATGGGAACAGTCCAGACCGATCTGCCAAGCCAGGTCCTCCCTGGACCGGAAACAAGCATCCCTAGGACCTTTTGACTGGGGGAGAATGTTTTGAATTGTTCTGCATTCCGTCCATCATTTGTTTGCTGTATCACTTTTTGCCCTAAGTGGGATGGGTATGGCCAGACGTGGGTGCCTTGCTCACTGTGCCACTGGATTCCGGCTAGCCTGGTTGAAGAAGGGTGACATACCCTGAAACTGGTACCAGGATGCTTGTTTCCAGTCCAGGGAGGACCTGGCCTGGCATTTCGGTCTGGACTGTACTCATGGGGCACAGGGTCAAGACTGATTTGCATATGGCTGGGTCCAAACTGGGGTGGCGTAGTGGGCAAAAAAACGATGGATTTAACCCAGATCTTTTGACTGGGGAAGAATGTTTGCATTGTCAGCATTCCGTCCATCTTTTGAACCTTGTATGGAAGATTTTCAAGAGATGATTTGCAATAATGTCAGGAGCAGGTTGCATAACGAATGGGGGACATGGATCAAACGGGGAGCTTGATTTGGTAGAATTCATTAGCTCTTTTACTTGTTCCTTCTTGACAGGGGCATATTCAGTGAGCACGTTGTTCTCTGTAGAAGGGGAAACCGAACTACTTTCCTTTGACTCAGATTTGATGTTAGAGGAGAATCTACTGTAAATCCGTTCAACTTTGTTTTGGAAAAAGATAGCTTGCGTTTTGCAAAAGGACTGGCTACTTCCTGTTACATTGTTACAAGAAACGTTGACGAGCTTATTGACGGTCTGAAACAGTTCCTTCACTGAATTCTTTGCTTGATTCAATTTTCTGGGTATAATATTGGGATTTTTCTTCTTCTAACAGGATCTTATATTCTGCTATGCATTGTGTTAGAAATGGGATTTCTGGTTGGCTAGGGCTTGCGCCAAAGCCAGGCAGAAACCACCACTCTAGTCAGGGCTGGGGAGTTACACGCCAAAGATAACCCCTGCTCACCCCCTTGGTAGCTTGGCACGAGCAGTCAGGCTTATCCCGGAGGCAATGTGTAAAGCGTTTGCGCGCGCACTCAGCAACAACACCCAAGGCCCACCACTAAAGAAACTCCACACAAGATATTATATAAAAATAGCCTTTGTATTATACCAAAAAATATTAGATAATATTCACACAATTTACACTGTGCCAACTGGCACTGGGCAGAATTTACAGGGGACTATTTACACAAGACAGGGCCACATGGACCACTGTCAGATTTAGCACAAATCACCAAATGTAAATGTAGAAAGGTAGAACAAATAATAAATGTAGCGCACAACCAGTAACCACTGGTAACAGGTAAGTACACCCTCCACAATCCTAAAACACCTTAGGTACACATCACGCAGGGGACCATGAACTCACTAGCATAATCTCTACTAGCAAAAACAATCTCTTAGGCATTAAACAGTTTAGGAATGAAAATGAGCATAAAGACAAGGCGCAGGCGCAAAATTACACCTGTAAGAACAACCCGGTACCCTAGGTGAGGGTACACCACAGCAAAACTGTCCCCAGGCCATCTTGGCCTCTCAGGGCCTCAAACGCCCTTTGTCCAGCAGAGTCAGGGCAAGGCTGCGCAGGCTGCACAAGTCAAGAGCAACTGAGCACAACCTACATGTTGCAGCTTCCCACTAAGTGCTGGGCAGCTGGGGAAATGCTTGGGCACCACTGTGCCTTTCTAAATCATATCACACACGTTGGAGCCTCTCTGGGCTCTTAAAGAAATGAGGGGGCCAGACGCTGGAGCCTCACAGGGCTCTTCAAACCATGTGCCTTGTAGAAGCCTTCTAGGCTCTTTAACCAATGTGCCCCGCTGGAGCGTACTAGCGCTCTAAAACAAAGATTGGTCCTTCGTTGGAGCCTCACTCGGGCTCTGGCCAACAATGCGGCCCGCGTTGGAGCCTCGCAGGCTCTAAACAACAATGCGGCCCGCGTTGGAGCCTCACAGGCTCTAAACAACAATGCGGCCCGCGTTGGAACCTCACAGGCTCTAAACAATAATGCGCCCCACGTTGGAGCCTTTGGGGCTCTAAAACAAATATGCCCCCAAAAGCGTGGGAGCCTCGTGGGCTCTCAACCAACTGTGCCCCGTCGTTGGAGTGACCTACTCGGGGCTCTGGACAAAGAATCTGCCCCCGTAATGTTGGAGCGTCAGGCGCTCTTGCACAATGCTGCCCCCACTCACCGTGACTTTGGCGGCTGCTCCGTTCACGGTGGGAGGCTCTCTGCTCCCCTCCGGCCTTTCTCTTCGCCGTCAGGGCTTCGCTTCAGGCAGGGACGGCTGGCATGGAGCACGCGCTGCTCCAACGTCTCCGGTGGCCCCGCCTGGGCCTGCAGCGCTTCCCGGAACCTTCTCCTATGCCGCGCTGGGATTGGGCGGTCCGCTCAACTTCCGGGTGGCCCGCCCCCAACCAGGCAGTCTCGGACAGTCCCGCCTGACTTCCTGTAACCGCAGGCCGCGGTGGTGATTTTCAGGCAGCAATGCGGGGTGGGCACCCGCTCGTAGGATCGTTCGTAGGATTCAATTACAAAGGGGCAGCCATAACGCGGGGTGGGCACCCGCTTGTGGCAGAATTAAGAATGTGGCGAAAACGCATTGTCCAGCACACAGATGCAGGGTGGGCACCTGCTGGATGAAATAGCAATTTCGGGGGAATCCTCTACGCCGGGGATTCCCGGTTCCCCATGAGCAGTTCAGAGCTGCTGTTTCACAACGAGGGCGCTTTGCAGCAAGCCAAAAATAAAGTGCTCCTCGGCCAGGGAAGACACAGCGCTCCTCCCAGGCAAGGCCCAGGAACAAAGTCTTCTAGGAGGCAGGGGGGGCAAGGGCTGGGCCCAGGGGCCAGCTCACAGGGCCCTCCAGGCAGGGAGGCAGTCCCCAGTGGTGGTCTCTCCTGGCGCCCAGCAGCAGCAGCAGGCCCCCCTCAAAGTAGGATCAGAAGAAGAACATTTTACATGGGGTCACAGCCCCTATTTATACACAGGTTTCCTTTGTTTCAAGGTGCAGGGAAGGGGCAAACCAGTTACAACGGGTTCCTGAGCACTTTGTTTTGCTCAGCCCCTCTCCCTATTCAGAGAACAGGCCAGGGTCATCAGTCGCACCACAGGGGGCGGAGCCAGCATTGTGTGGGGAAAGCCCAGCCCTATTCAGGTCCTAGGTGTACTCCTCCCACCCATCTGGCTGCTGATCTCCCCATTTACCACTGGGTGACTCATCCTGACTCTGGGGATTCCCTAGCCCGTCACCTGACCTCAGCCAGCCAATCATGCATCAGGCAGTCACTGCACATTTATGCCAGCGTCTAGAAGTGGCACTTCCACACTAGCTACATGGACACCGCACACATCATCGCGCAGTATTTAATCACACGAGTCCGCACATACCAAACTCGCACCTGCACACCCCACGCATCAGGAACTACCAGGGGCACATACATTCCCCCATGCATTCCTATGGGAGGGCAGGCCAGCCTCACTACACGCACGCACTTTACCCTGGGACACAGTGGTAAAGTGCACAGAAGCCAAAAATCACTAACACAAGTCACAATACAAAGCAAAAAGTTTCAGGGGTGAACCTGCCAGAAGGGCCAAGTCCAACACATTGTTTATATTTGTGTTTCTCTAAGTCATTATAGTCTTTTCTCAACTTCCGCTCCTTTCTCCTGCAATGTTGTTTTTGGTTCCTAAGTTTGTCAGAAAGCCATGGCGCCAAAGGATTACTTCTTAGATGTGCAGCTACTTTAACACGGGCCAGAGTCAAAAGTGTGAGGCTCAGCCAATTGGAGTGGGTAAAAGGTAATTGATCGAAGTCTCTACTCCAGTTGGGCTGAGACTCGGAATAAAGCTGATTAAAATAGTCAGATTGAATTTTGTCCCAAGCCCGATGTGTTTGAGAGGTGCGCGCGCTGTGGCCAAGCACCCTCCGTGAGCAACCTTTATATCAAATATTACCCCGTTATGATCAGACTGAGTCAGCGGTAGAATGTCTGTTTTGGTTAAAAAGGAGTTGTTTGTAAAGGTGCCATCTAGTGTGTGTCCTGCAAGGTGGGTTGGGCCTTCCACCCTTTGGGTGAGGCCAGAACAGGACATGATGTCACTCAAAGCGTCCGTATTCTTCTCCACGTGCACCTCCGAGTGAAAATTAAAGTCCACTTAGAAGGTTTAATCTGATGAATGTAAACACTTTTCCAAAAGGGCGGAAACATCCTGTAAAAAAATGTTTCTAGGTCTGGGTGGATGATAAATGAACAGACCAATGCCTAACTGGGTTCTCGACAAGTCACTATTAAAGGAAAGTGCTTTGACTCCAAGGACAGAACTGGTTGTAAAAGTGCCGGCACGTTGCCTCGATAAATGACAGCGAATCTGCCCGTCCTCTTTGGAGTTCTAGCTAGTCTGTAGAGCGGCCCCGCCCCCTCCTCTCCCATTCGCTCCCTGCCACCCGCCTCCCAGCTGCTCCTCCCTCCCTCCACCCCTTCTTAATGCAGGACACTGCACGGCCGCACTGGAGGCAAACCCGTCTGCGCCTGTCCACGCCAGGACCGCCCGCGCCAGAACCCCTTGACCCCGCGCAGCCCATCGCACCATACCCAGCCTCAGCTACGACGCCGACTCCCTCCACACTCTCAACACCGGCCGAGACCAACGCTGCAACCAGGCTGCCCCGAAACACACCCATGTACCCTTCTCCTGCCACAGCTGCAGCTTCACCTGCGACAGAACCAGCAAACCATCAATGACCAGACCCAACCACCTCTGCTGCATACTCCTCAACACCCGCTCCGCACGCAGACATGCCATCGAGCTCTGGGACCTGCTCGACGCCACTGCCCCGGACGTAGCCTTCCTGACCGAGACGTGGTGGAACGACTCCTCTGCTCCAGACATCGCCATTGCCATCCCAGACGGCTACAAGATCTCCCGCAGGGACCGCACCAACGGCATCGGAGGAGGTATTGGCATCGTCCACAAGTCCACCCTCAAGGCCACCACCCACGCAGACGACACCCTCCACGCCGCCAAACACCTGCACTTCCGGATCCACACCGACCCCAACACCACCCTCAGAGGAACGCTCGTCTACAGACCCCCCGGACCCCGGGCCCAGTTCAGCGACTCCATCGCCGACCTCGCCAGCACCCACGCACTCGCCTCCACGGACTACATCCTCCTCGGGGACCTGAACTTCCACCTCGAGAACAACATCGACGCCAACTCCACCACGCTAATTAGCTGATCGGCAACCTCGCCAACCTCGGCCTCAGACAGCTCATCACTGCACCCACCCACACCGCCGGCCACACGCTGGACACTGTCTTCTCCACAAGCACCCACGTCACCTTCAACCACACCACCGAACCCCACTGGACTGACCACCGCTGCATTCACTTCACCTTCAAAAAACCAACCATGTACCACCGCACCCAACAGCTGCCTCGCCGCGGCTGGAGCAAAGTCACCGAAGACCAGCTGCTCACCACCCTTTCCCAGAACCCTCCCACCGACCCCACCAACCCAGACTCCGCAGCCCGCAACCTCAGACAGTGGATCGACGACTGTGCCAACACCCTCGCCCCACTGAAGAAACCCCCAACAGCAACGCCAGCAAGAGAGCCACCTGGTTTACCGACGAGCTCCTGGCCTCCATGCGCGCATGCCGGAAACTGGAGAAGAAATGGCTCCACGAACGCACACCGGACAACCACGCAGCCCACAAGGATGCCACCCGCAGACACCACCACCTCATCAGATCAGCCAAGAGGTCCTCCTTCAAAGACCGCCTGGATAACAACGCACACGACAGCAAAGAGCTCTTCCGCATTGTTAAAGAACTATCCAACCCCAGCACCAACACCAACGGCATCCCGCCCTCACAGGAACTGTGCGACTCACTGGCCATCTTCTTCCACCATAAGATCACTGACATCCACAACAGTTTCAACACCACGACCGACCCGACCACGCCAGACTCCACCCCTCCTCCGAACACCAACAACGCCAACTGCCTTACCTCCTGGTCCAACGTCAGCGACGACGAGACACGCAAGGTCATGAACTCCATCCACTCAGGATCTCCGACAGACCCGTGCCCACACCACATATTCAACAAGGCCGACGCAGCCATCGCCCCCCAACTACGGAAGGTCATCAACATCTCCTTCGAAACAGCGACATTCCCGGAAAGCTGAAAGCACGCCAAAATCAACGCCCTCCTCAAGAAGCCCAAGGCGGACCCCAAGGACCTCAAGAACTTCCGGCCCATCTGCCTACTCCCGTTCCCGGCAAAGGTAATCGAGAAAATCGTCAACATGCAACTGACCCACCACCTCGAAGACAACAACATACTGGACCCATCCCAATCCGGATTCAGACGAAACCACAGCACCGAGACTGCCCTCATCACCGCCACAGATGACATCAGGCGCCAATTAGACAACGGCGAAACATCAGCCCTCATCCTCCTAGACCTCTCGGCCGCCTTCGACACGGTCTGCCATCGCACTCTAAAAACACGCCTCCAAGAAGCCGGTATCCAAGAGAAGGCCCTCGACTGGACCACATCCTTCCTCTCCGGCAGATCCCAGTGCGTCCGCCTCCCACCCTTCAGATCCAAATCCACCGACATCATCTGCGGCGTCCCCCAGGGCTCCTCCCTCAGCCCTACGCTGTTCAACATCTACATGGCCCCCCTCGCACAAGTGGCCCGCCACCACAACCTCAACATCATCTCCTACGCCGACGACACTCAGCTCATCCTCTCCCTCACCAATGACCCGTGCACCGCCAAAACCAACATCCACAACGGAATGAAGGCCATCGCCAACTGGATGAGGAGCAGCCGGTTGAAACTGAACTCGGACAAGACGGAGGTCTTCATCCTCGGACCCAACCCCTCGGCCTGGGACGACTCCTGGTGGCCGACCACTCTCGGGACAGCACCGACACCCACCGACCACGCACGCAATGTAGGATTCATCCTCAACTCCTCCCTCTCCATGTCCAAACAGGTCAACGCCGTCTCCTCCTCCTGCTTCAACACCCTCCGCACGCTTCGCAGGATCTACAAGTGGATCCTGACCGAAACACGAAGAACGGTGACACAGGCCCTCGTCAGCAGCAGGCTGGACTACGGCAACGCACTCTATGCCGGAATCCCAGCCAAACACCTACAACGACTACAGCGCATCCAAAATGCCTCCGCCCGACTGATCGTCAACGTCCCCCGGCGCAGCCACATCACCCCCCACCTGACAAACCTACACTGGCTCCCCGTCGACAAGAGGATCACCTTCAAACTCATCACCCACGCACACAAAGCACTCCACGACACCGGACCCGCCTACCTGAACAGCAGACTCAGCTTCCACACCCCCACCCGCCAGCTCCGCTCCGCCAGCCTCGCACTCGCCGCCGTCCCCCGCATCCAACGAACATCCTCCGGTGGCAGATCCTTCTCCTACCTCGCCGCCAAGACCTGGAACACCCTACCTACCCAGCTACGGCAGACCGAAGACTCACTCGCCTTCAGAAGACTCCTCAAGACCTGGCTGTTCGAGAAGTGGCGCAACTCCTTCCCCCCTCTCAGCGCCTTGAGACCCTCACGGGTAAGTAACGCGCTCTACAAATATCTTGATTGATTGATTGATTGATTGAAGTGCAGGCAGTTCTGTAGGAAATTGCGGATAGCGGAACACAGCCTAGTGTAGACAAATAGCTGCATGGCAGTGATGTTGCCACCGGCAACCATAGTCGCTGATGTTATAAATTGACCACCAGGAAACACATCCTCCATTTTTGTCATATCCGTGTCTTTAAGGGTCTTTAGTGTACCGGGTTCGCCAGTAACAGAGAGTTCTGTATGGTATAGTAGCGGCATACTGGGCGCATATGGTGGCAGTTTCTGTGCCTGTTTTCCTAGCTCTTGCCAGGCTTTGGCTGTAGTTTGCACAATGTTGAACTCCCCTTTCTCAAATATTGTGTGTTTATTTACTATCATGGCTTTAAGCGGTATCGGGTGTACAGCGCCTGCCTCCACCGCTACATGGGGAATGTAAGCCGGGTCCTGCTGCCAGTAATAGGCGTAATGCGCCTGCGCACAAAGATAGTATAGATGAAAATTGGGCGTTGTGAACCCACCAGTCATAAGGAAGCGTAAGTGTTTCCCAGTTAAGCCGAGGTTTTTTTGCCTCCCCATGCCAGCGTAATTAAGAGAGAGCGGAGCGTATTAAAAAAGTGTTGTGTTAAATGGACAGGGATATTTCAAAATAAATACAGAAAGCGCAGAAGAATAACCATCTTCATTAGCGCTATGCAACTTAATCCAACGATTTACTTGTCCTTCAAGGTGCGTGATAGCCGTGCCATAATTGGATTGTATGACAACCTGCGGATCTCTATGGAGCCATATTCCCAAGTATTTCACAGTGTCAGTACACCACGCCAGGAAATAATCCAGATCGATTTGTTGCATGCTGTCCATGAGAGGCAAGATGACAGATTTAGACCAATTGATTCCCAGTCCTGAGAACCATTCAAACCGGATATATTCCCTAATGAGTTGCACCAGATGTGTAGTGGGGTCACAAACATACAACACCATGTCGTCGGCATACATAGAGACAGCCAGAGGGCGTTGGAGAAATCGTAATGCAGCCTGAGCGTAGCGCTGCCTCAGGATACAGGCTAGCATTTCACGTATAAGTGCAAATAGCAAGGGCGATAATGGACACCCTTGCCGTGTGCCACGCTGTATACAAAATTCCTCCGACAACTGACCATTAACCCTCACACGCGCAATGGGATTTGTGTAAAGCAATTTAATCCATTTGGTAAAAATAAATGGCACGCCCATACGGTGCAAAATTGCAAACATATATGTCTATGAGATAGAATCAAACGCTTTTGCAGTGTCAAGGAGCACTGCAACCTGCAGGGTGGGCTCAAGTACATGCATTACAGCAAAGAGTGTTTGCAACTTATGGGACGTAGAGCGAGTTGGGACAAACACAGATTGATCGGGAAGTACCATAACTGGAAGGAGTAGCTTCAACCTAGTTGGCTATACCTTCGCTAGAATCTTTACATCTGTATTTATTAATGATAAGGGTCGATAAGAATCACACCTGTCCGGAGGTTTCTCAGGTTTTAACAATGTGACCACAAGCCCTCTCTCTCGCAAGGTCGGTGGCAGACACTGAGTCTCGTATGCTTCCACATATAACTGGAGGAGACAAGGAGCTAGTATATCTATATATTCCTTATAAAATTCTGCTGGTAGCCTATCGTTACCAGCCGATTTCCCATTAGGCAGCACAGTGATGGCCTCCCGTATTTCGTCTAGAGTAATAGGATACATTAGAAGCTCTTGTTGTCCATGAGAGAGCCATACCAACGCTATATCATCAAGATATTGTATGAGTTCTGCCTCATCTGCAGCTTGTTGATTGGCATACACCGTAGCATATTAATTTGCAAATGTTTTGTATATTGGGTGTGTCATAATGCATTGTATCATCTGCAATGATTGCTTTAACTAGACAGGCCTTGTCTCGAGACTCCATTATGCGGCTGGTCAGTGCTCTACACGGCCTGCCACCTTCCCCATAGTACCAAGCTTTGCTCCGCCGTGACATATGTCGTATCTCCTGATCAGCTACATCATTATATTCTGTGATTTTAGTTTTAATGAGTGCCAGTGTGGCGGGATCTGCCGTGACATCATACCTACACTCGAGGTCACACAACTCTCGTTCTAGCGCAGCCATAGTGCCGCGTAACGATTTCAGAACCCCGGCCGGGAGACTGATACAGGCCCCCCGAATGGTCACTTTAAAAGCTTCCCAAAGCGTCTCCACAGTCTGAACAGACCCGGTGTTATGTGAGAAATAGTCAGAGATAGCTTCAGGAATCCCTTCGCAAAATACCTGGTCTAGTAAGGAGGACGACTGCAGTCGCCATTGAAATTGGGAGGGGATATAAGATGGTAATGTCATGCTGAGAATTACAGGGGAGTGATCTGATAGCGTCCGAGGTAGATGCCTAATCTGTACTGTCCATGTATTGACATCCTGTGGGACTAGCCAGTAGTCTATGTGGGACCACGCTTGAGTGACAGGTACCTTCTCGAGAGCTCGGGTGTCGCAGTTACCAAATATCTGTAAGCCCCAGTGTAAGTAGTCCGTCGTGAACTGACGCAGCAGCCTTCTTGACAGAGGGGTCAGCTGTAGATAACCTATCCATTGCAGAGTCTAGAACAGCATTAAAATCTCCCCCGCATATAAGAGTTGAGGGAGGCAGGTTATAAAGCTTACCCCATAACGTATCATAAAATGCAGGCTCGTCAACATTTGGCCCCTATAAATTCACAATAACCATCTTCGTACCATATAGTGTTCCTTGTACTATTATATATCTACCCCCATCCTCCTCCTCTACGTGTATTGGTACAAAGGGGACCTCTTTCTTAATGAGAATCATCACTCCCCGCGCATAGGAAGAGTAAGATGCAGCGAATCGCACTCCCGCCCACCTGGTGGCTATGGTTGAAATCGCCCGCTTGGTAATGTGAGTCTCTTGTAAAAGAGCTATCTGGATATGATGGTGATCCAAGTATGAGAGCACTTGTCGCACTTTTTTCGGGTTGTTAAGCCATCTAATGTTCCAACTTAACCACAAAATCGTCGAAACGTTTGGTTCTGTCATATCTAAAGATGGTGATATTCCTGACTGTGTTGCTGCCTATAAATGAGTGTTGTGCAAGCCGAGCTCGGCCAATGTGATGTGACCAATGCTACTTCAATTAAACATATCTCCCCAACATCCCTCTCCACCCACTTCAGCCATGGAAACTTGCTGTGACATCCCGCCTTAACAATAAAACAAATAAGCAGTTGCATGCCAGAATCAGAGAATACAAAAGAAGAAAAAACAGAAATCAACATAGCAACGGCACCAAGAGGCGCCCTGACATAAGGAAGAACTTTGTGGCGAATTCCCATCCAGTGGGTCGCCAGTAGCCGTTAGCTCCCCGTTTGAAACAGGGTGGGTCGAGATATAAAGAAACAGGCTCCACCATACTAATATTATATAACAGGCATCGTAAAGTATTGAGCTTGAGCACCATGCAGTTAAAATAGGACAATCATAACATATTGGAAAGTGCAATTAAGACCTGATATAGAGTAATAACTGCATAATGTACTGAGAATAGCAAGAGAAGTAATACATGAGAGATAGCTGTAATCTGTGAGAGATACACCAACTGAGTTCAACCAACAGTGTGAGTCTCACGTGATCATCCCTCAGAGTCGGAGTCTGCACCTCTCTGTCGTGTCGACTCTTGTCGTTTGATCCATCTGATATATGGAAGTGCATCTTTGGGCGTCTAGAAGATGCGCGCTTTCCCATCATGTTAAATCCTCAGGCGGGCTGGGTATAGCATCGCATATTGGATGTGTAGGGATTGCAACTTTTTTTTAACAGATTGAAATTCTCGGTGCGCTTGTTGCACAGCCACAGTGAAATCAGGAAATAGTTCCACTTTCATTCCCTGATAGTTCAGACTGCCTTTTTCTCTAGCCAAACAGCGCGCCTTGTCCCAATCCCGATAATTCAAAAGTCTAGCTATGATGGGACGGGGCGGTGCCCCTGGTACAGGGCGAGCTGCCAGGGAGCGGTGAGCCCTTTCCACAATTAGTAGTTTAGAGAACTGTTCTGCTCCCAGTAGGGTTGTGAGCAGCATCTCAAAATAGGATTCCAAAGGCCCAGTATTGGTGGATTATGAGATGCCAGTTATTCGTAGATTGTTCCTGCGGGAACGAGCTTCAATGTCCTCATTCTTCACCCGTATCACCTCCAATAGCTTCTCCATGCTGGCACAGTATGTGCTGACCACCTCCATGGTTGAGATGCGCTGCTCAGCTTCCGCAATCTGTGTGCCGTGCTTGTCTATCTTCACTGCCATATTGTCCATATGCAAGTTCAGACGATCAATCTTCGTGTCAATAGTGTGCAAGCTCTGCTGCATGTTTAACAACAGACGCTCTAGCTTTGTGCTCGATCCCGCGTCAGGATGAGGTTCAGTATCTGAAGCATTTGGAGTTTGGACTTTGAATGCTATTTGGCTGCAAACTGCAGTTTGCTTTGCTGTTTGTCCGTTCTGCCCATGTTTGGGCGTAGCAGAATTAAGAGTATGTGCAGGAATAAGGAGTTAATACTCCAGGGATCCACAGAGATTGCAGCGTTTAAACGTAGCCCACCACCCGGAGGTCACCAGACACGTAGAGTATGGTGATGTGTTTATCGCTCCTTCCACACACTGTCCCACACCAGCGCAATCCGTTGCCCCAGCTGCAAACTGCCAAGTATGCTGGATCCCGCAGACTAGTATAATTCACCACACAGTCGTGACAGCCGTGCATCAATTACATGCAGCAGTGCCCCACAGTTCAGCCAGGCAGATTGAAGAGAGCAGTATATCTAATGCACACACAGGTACTTCCACACTTGCCACCCCACTGGGATGGGTATATCCCAGCACGGCAACTATAGAGAGTCCACAAGGAGTCTTGCAAGGCACAGCGCGCCAGCTCTGTACATCAGCTTACCAGAGGACGTAGTGGTGCAGCATTCGGAGCAGCACCATGAAATGTAGGGTCACGATGGAGGCTCAGCAGATGGGGCAAATAACGAGGTAGTCACAGGAGCCCCAAATCTGAAGGAGCAATGTGCATAGAGGAGTGAGGAGTAGCGCCGGCAGTAGGATCCCTTGAGCCAGCCGCAAACTCCTCATCAGCAGCGCCAAGCCCCAGAGGTGGCAGTTATAAAGGCGGCAATTTCCGTAAAGTGCGGCCACACACACAATACTTTCACTAATTGTGGAGAAAGCACAGGCAGTCCCACCGCTTATCGAGCTCCCCCGTCTCCAACTGTAGCGCACCCACTCCAGTCCGCGGCCTGCCACAGGGAGTGATGACACATTGTCAAGTAGTGAGGAGGGTGTCTAGGATTGCGCCACTTCCCACAAAGTCACTGTATAGACACTGCATGCGGCGCAGACAGAGACAGGAGGCTAGGGCTGCCAGAGCAGAGGCCGCAATACCGGGGGGGGGGACAACACCAGCAATGAGAGGCTTCCCAGCAATCGCTTTACCCACAGCAGAGATGTCGAACCCCTGAGGTGGCGTCTATGGAGGTTAGAGAGTTGCAGATCACACGGGGCACACCAGGATGTTCACAGTGAGTGCACTAGTGGCGATGTGTGCGGGCACGATATAGGCCGTCCTGCCGCTTCCAGAGCACTCCAAGTGTTCCCTGTCCCCGCAGCTGCCAGATCGGACAGGGACAGCAGCGCAGTCGCCCCACCTCATGTAATGGCGGCTGACCTTCCCAATGTGGGGGATGAGCTAGTGCGGAACCCAGTCCTTCCACAGCACAGCGATGACAAATTAGTGGTCGGACAGTTCCACGACACCAGACAGCCGCTGCGAGCTCAGGTCATAGCACCAGGGCAGGAGATAATCCCATACGGAGAGCTCACTGGTGCTTTCCCTCCGGGGCCACCATCTTGCGCCGAGCGAGGTCCAGCTGCAAAAAGGCGTTTAAGGGCACACAGCAGTAATAACAACTGCCCCAAAGTGTTCCAAAGTGTTCCTCTGCAGTCCAGGAGTCAGGACACACTTGGTGTAGCCATGGATGGCGCTGAAAAAGCAGGATATTAGGCGGATGGTGATCGCGACCAGCAGAGCAGCACTAAAGTGCGGCCATCTTGCTCCGGGCTCTCTAGCGCCCCCCTGTGAGCAACCTTTATATCAAATATTACCCCGTTATTATCAGACCGAGTCAGCTGTAGAATGCCTGTTTTGGTTAAAAAGGAATTGTTTGTAAAGATGCCATCTAGCGTATGCCCTGCAAGGTGGGTTGGGCCATTCACACTTTGGGTGAGGCCAGAGCAGGACCTGATGTCAATTAAAGCTTCCGTATCCTTATCTGCGTGCACCTCCGAGTGAAAATTAAAGTCCCCTTAGAAGGTGTAATCTGATGAATGTAAACACTTTTCCAAAAGGGTGGTAACATCCTGTATAAAAATGTTTCTAGGTCCGGGTGGATGATAAATGAACAGACCAATGCCTAACTGGGTTCTCGACAAGTCACTATTAAAAGAAACTGCTTCTACTCCAAGGAGGGAACTGGTTGTAAAAGTGCCGGCACGTGGCCTTGATAAACGACAGTGAATCTGCCCTTCGGAGTCCTATACAGTCTGTAGAGCGCTTTACCAGGTGGTACTGCAGACAATATCCAGGCTGTGACAATCAAGAAAGACTGCAAATTCTATTGTGTGTTTCACCAGTGACCTCGCGTTAATGACAGCACGGATGACTTTTCCTTGACTGAAGTGTGGGCGAGACTCCCAAGTATTAGTTGGGTTACCATTGCCACACGTTTGAAAGCTCTCCAGCAAGTTATTACAGCCCTTAAGTCAAGTTAAGGGTATTAGCCATAGAACCTGGCTCAGTTCTGATGCAGTTACCACCCTTGCCAGAGCTAGTAGCGCCTCACGAGTATAGCATCTCCGAAGGGGGTGATGGGGCCTGACACCACCATGGGGTATGGTTCTAGGCGCTGTCATGGCGCGGACGGGTGCTGACGGTCTTGCCAGTGCTACACCAGTGTGGTGGACGTGCTGGCAGAGGCTCTAAATATAGCCCACCATGCAAGGGGGGCATGTCCGAGGTTCGATGCTTTTCCTGCTTGAAATGACCTGAAAAAGGTGGGAGAAATAAAACGATAACTGGGGTCCAGTAACCCCTCAAACTCCCCTGTGGGAGGAAAGATACTGGTAAATAAAAACAAATTAAAATAAATGTGAGAAGGCAAATTGGCAAAAACAAGATAAAAAGGTACAAACATTCTACATTATGGTGCACACTCTAGCAGGAGCCGGGCACCTCCTACAATGTTACAGATATGCCTACAAGGAAATAAAAAATGTGGGCTGAAACAGACAATTGTAACAAAGCTTTGGGCAGTTACCTGGCCACCAGAACATTTTTTAAGCAAAATCCAAACTTTACAGGACAACACCATCGACATCAATGTAGCGATCCTGATTACGTAGAAAGCAGCCAAAAGATGCTCCAAGAATGTTCCGGTTGTGGTACGTGACAGGGCTGTGTTTATGGGTGCTCCCTGTCCATGGGTAGACTGGGGCAAACAACCTTTCCCCAAGCCGGGTCCTGCAGGCACAGTACAAGCTTTTCAAGTCCAAGGGAAACTGGGGGGTACTTTGGTCCTCTCTCCAGTTCTAGTGTGATCTAAGGGTCAGAGTGCCACGGGTGCCATATTTATCCCAGGAAAGTGCCCTGAGGGTACCACACGGTCACTAGCCAATGGGCTACTGGGTCCCCTCCTATCTAATGATGAACATCCTGTGATGTGGACCACCTGGCTACCCCAGAGTGTCACATTCTTGCCCCTTTCAAGATGGTACAACCCTTCCTCAGCTGTTAGGAAGTTGTTAGCCAGCCCTAGAGGTGTGGCTGCCAGAGGGCTACCTGCCCATGGTAGAACCAGTTTGCAGGCAAGTTTTTCCCCGGTTGACCCTGTCTCCACTTTGTCTCCAGTTTGAAAGAATAACTCAATCTGATTGGATATGGGAGCTAATGTTTGTGCTGTCCTTATCTGGTTCTGGAAATCGTCTGTGAAGCTGATTGACTAACTGCTGCATGAGAAGAATGTTGTGCCTGTCATTATTGGAATCAGTCAATCGCTGTCCACATCCTGAAAAAAAACAGAAATGGCATAAAAGAGGAGTGTAAGTAAACCCTGACCCACAGGCCATGTTGGGGGTCCAAAGGGTTAACCTTCAAAGAACAAGCTTTTTAAAAGGTATATTTTGTTGTGGAATTTGCAGACCCGACTACAGGAATAACATGCTTCAGCACGACTCCCGAGGTTTGCAAACGTGCAGCAAAAGGTCATGGTCCTTTTTTGGCCCTCTTGCACATTTGCAAACCCCATGGAAGGCTGGACAAGCGACCAGGAGCCTGCAAGAGTTTGCAAATGCTTGACTAGAGTCCACAAACCTCAGAAATATTTGTAAAAAACCCCAGAAATTTACTGAAAAAGAAACATTTTGTTGTCACTCTAGTGGATGGTACTATAAATGCAGCAGTTCGGGCCCGAAGCCACATTTCATTGTCAAGCTAGTCGATGGCACTATAAATGCTGCAGTCCTGGCCTGAAGCGACGTTTCATTGCCACTATAATGGATAGCACTATAAATGCTGCAGTCCAGGCGTGAAGCCACGTTTCGTTGCCACTCTAATGGATGGCACTATAAATGCTGCAGTCCGGGCGTGAAACCACGTTTCATTGCCACTCTAGTGGATGGCACTATAAATGCTGCAATCGCTGGAACCACTTGATCACTTGTTACTTCACTGTAGACAGGTGTATCAGGACAAACTGTTATTTGGGTCTCAAGAGTGACGAGTTCCATAGCTTTGCTGCTTAGCCCTTCTTTTCTCACTGTAGAATCTTCAAAGGTGATGAGTCTCTCAATTTGAACCTCTTGGATTGTAGCTAGAGGAGTGAGTCTGCTACATTGTCAGAGTCCACATGGCCTACTGTTTAGTATCGGCCACATAGTGTGGTTTGATCAGGTCAAGGGACACAAATCTTTTCTCCTTTTTACCAGGAAGGGGCGGCAAAAGTACTGTTCTTGATCCGTGGATTGCTAGGACAGGTACTGGTTGTCTGTAAGAAGGCCCAAATTCCTTCCTGTCTGCGATCTTTTCTCTGACTAGATCACTAAGCTTTGGGATCCAGACAGGCCTTGCTGGGACAGTTGTATTCCCCAGACTTCAGGAACACGTTTCTTTGTTTCGATCTTTGTTCATTTAAGTCCTGTAAAACAGCCAAACGATCTTTGATATCAAACTTTTTATTTTCCACCGCTGTGCCTTTCATGTCAGGTCCGGTATCAGCATTCTTGTCCCAAATAGGACCTCGTATGGAGTGACACCCCCTAGAGAACTTCTTGGCAAATTGTTTAATGAGCGTTGGACCCCATAAAGATGTTTGACCCACCCATCACCCAAACCTAATACCCTAGCTGTTATAGACTTCTTTATGTCCCGTTTTTTTCTTTCCAAAACAGAATTTCCCTCAGGATGGAATGGAGAAGAGTACCGCAATACTACGCCCAAACTGCCCATGGCTTCTTTGTAAGCTCGAGAGCTAAACGCAGGACCCTGGTCAGAGTGTAGTGTGCCAATTGCGTATGTGCCGATAAAGACTCACAAATCTTTTATAACAGTTCGACCATCAGCCGAGCACTGAGGCCACATCCAAAGGAACCTTGAACGCGAATCCACTGCGACCATGATATATTTCTAGTTACTATCCCTTTGTAAGGGACTGCAGTGGTCCAGGTAAACACACGCTAATGGTTTATCGGAGATTAACAGGGGCGTCTGCGCAGGACGTTTCACAGTTGAGACTTTCATCTTCTGGCATATTTCACAGTCCAAAACATAGTTTCTGGTCTGTTTCCTAATGCCTGGCCACCAGTATCTCTGTTTTAATAACGATACTGTGGCGGAAACACCTGCATGAGCAGAGGCGATCCCTTCATGTGCTGCTAGGATTAGTCCTAATCTAAGTTCCATGTTTAGTATTACCCTATCTCCCACCCCAGGGATTCGAGCAATCGGAACATTTTTCGCATCAATTGTATATGAGTATTTGAGTGGAAACATTTTAGGTAACGCTTCACCGCTGCCTTTGCTTGAAGCATTGACAGCCAGTATTATTTCACTGTCTATTTTTGTTTTTGAACGAGTGATTGCAGCTACGGAACCTGTTTGCACAGTCCCCTTCGCGGTTTCATCAGCCAATGAATTCCCTTTTACGTGAATGCCATCACGTTGATGACTCAGCGTGTGTATCACATGAGTGTTTTGTAGTCCGTCTCGCAACAGAACTACTTGTTCCCAAAGCTTTTTATGCTTGATTGTGCCACCTTTTGCATCTTTCAAAACCATTTTGAAGCCGATTCTATAAATATTCATTATATGATTGAACACAGTAAAAAGAATTGCACACTATGAGTGTGGGGAATTCGCGATCCGTATTTTCAAGTGCCATTTTGAATGCGTGTAGTTCAGCTCACTGAGCTGTACAATTTCCTAGAGATTGCGTTTTTGTGACCATTGGTCTAAATTTGCCATCGTGCATACGACCTTTAACGATCGCGCATGCTGCACTATAATCTTGCAATGCCCCATAGCGGGTTGTGCAGATCCGTCAGTATAAATTATAAATCTGTACTGGTCAAGAGGGAGAATCTCAGTAGGCAGAGGACTTTCGTGTTCGTATTGCAGGAATGCTTGTGTTTTCAAATAAGGATCAAAAACATATTCAACATCAGTTGCAGCAAGAGAATTAACCCATTGTATCCATCTTGGATGTAAAGCTTTTGCATTTGGAATGCTAGCTTTTGCAACTGCCTCTAAGGCTGGTACAGGAGTTACGACCATAATGCGTTTCCCCTGTGCTAGGGCTCTTTCTTTTGCTACAGCGGTTTCAACTGCTGTCAGAACTTTTTATGCTGATTTTAAATGTTATTTCTGCTTGCGTGTACAAATGTGATTTGTATGCAATTGGTACTTTTTCACCTTCATTAAAAGTTAAGTAGGTGAATCCGCATTGACCCGGAATGATTAGGATCACTAAGTTGCATACGTTTACGCGTGTTTGCAAATGTTTTGTTGCTAACATATCTGTTTGGAGTGAACGCAAAATTTCTGTGTGTTTTTGTGTCCAATTTACTGTTTTAAAATCAGGTTTGATTAATTTGTAGAGAGGTTTAACCTTTTCTGCGTAATTCAGGAAAGCTAGAATTGACTGTAAGTTTTCAGTGTTTTTGGAGGTTTGAGCAGCGCACACTTTTCTAAAAAGTTGTCTGCCAGGCTTTTGCCTTCACTTGATAGTTCATATCCTAGAAAAAGGACGTTGAGATGGGCAATTCTTGAGTATTTTAAATTGAATTTATAACCCTCAGAGGCGAAGCCCAGTATAATGGTGTTCACCCTGTTCAAGTGCCTGTTCAGGTCATCGTCTGTCAGATAGATATCATCGACATATGACAATGCCTCGTCATCATAAATTTGTAGTAACTCTGTTACCCTTGCTGAGAATAAACCCGGACTATTCTTGAATCCCTGTGGGAGACGACAGAATTGACCCTGGGTCCCCATTATTGAGAAAGCTGTCAAATACCTGCTTTCAGGTGCTATGTTTTGACAAAAGAAACCGTTAGAAATATCTAAAGTGGTTTTATATTTTTTACGCTCAATGTTATGTATTAATGCTGTACTATGTGCATTTTGCGCTGCTAATGTTTTACAACAAGAGTTTAGGTGTCTGTAATCCAAAACTAGACGATATGTATTGTCTGGTTTGAAAACAGGAAACAAAGGATTGTTCATTGATGAGGTGCATTTTTCAATCACCCCTTGGTATTCAAGTTGATCTAAGATGTCCCTGACCTGTTTTTTAGCTTCTTGCTTAATTGGGTACTGCCTTTGTGCAGTTGGTTGATTTGTTAACTGGATCTTATGGTGAGGTGAGTCCTCATCCCATCCTACATGAGTTTTGTATACTGCTGGGGCTTGGGCAACTGCCCATTTCCTGGCATAAGTATATTTTAAATGTACTGGAACATGTTTGGAGAAGGCTGGCATAATGATGTCTTCGCCATGTGGGCACTCCCTGACAAATTCTGGCCGCCTGTACTGTTCTGCTAGAAGTATATCATAACCCTCTGAAAGATGCTCCCAAAAGAGTGCTTTCACTTTTCTTGGTATGTCCCCCTCCATCTGGAGTGTTATTTCCAATAACCTATGTGGAGAACTAACCCTGGTGTCTACAGTCTGAACTTGAATGTCTTCATTCAGGTCTACTGTCTCCAGAAGTTCCTTCAGGTTCTGGCGAGCTATTGTTACTTTTGCTGCACTGTCCAGCATTGTCTGAGCCCATTCTCTGTTCTTGAGTTGTGTTCTCAGAATCCTCGGCATGTCTGATCTTCAGACCTGCTACCTTCTTCTTGGAGAATTGAGGTTTTGGTTTGTTCTTCTAAGCGTGTTGATCGTCTTCGGACTTCACGCGTTCTTCTTTTTTATCTGACCGTCCTCTTCTTTCGGATGTCTGTGACGATATCTGAAAGGTACGAGAGGAACGTGTATCAGTATCTTCATACCTGTTAGATTTTCTCAAATTATCCCTATTCCTGAGGTTGTACCTCCTTTCAGAGGGCTCCTTTTGAGGAGACCTACCTCGGGTTTTAGAATGTTTCTCTTTTGAATCTTGTTTGTTATTTTCCCACTTCTTTTTTGAAGAGGTAGGATTGGGTTTAATAAAGTCCTTCTCAGGACCTCCATGCAGTTGTGGTTTAACTGGTTTACCACCCAAACTGTCTCTGCCTAATTCTTCATAGGATTTTTCAATGATTCTGGCTAATTCTTGTGGTTGTTCTGTTACATCAAATTCCCTTAATTTCTGGCAGATCGCCACTGATGCTACTTCTCCTTTAATATTAGATAATATTATTGTTGAGACCTGGTTGAAATTTTTAAGTAACTTCATACCTAAATTCAGAGCAGGCTCTGCCCCGTATTCGTTTTGAATTTGTTTCAGGACATCAGGTATTTCCGCCATAGACTGAACACCATGTGTTTTAATATAGATAGCAGCAAAGACTGTGCCCCAAGTGGTGAGGTCTTCCAGATGTGGGGTGATCCCCATTGGTAAACAGATTGTTAGAATTCTGTGTTTCTCATAAGGGCTAGTATTAGGAAATACTGCTTCAATTTGAGTAATTATTTGAGCTATCCAGAATGGAATTTGTTCATGTTTTGTGGGCATTTTACCCAAGACTGCGTGTAAAGTCTGTGGAGTGATTTTTAGCGCATTCCCCTGGTGACACGTTTGTCTTGGAATAGCTATTGTTGGTTGGACTGTGAAAGTCCGTGTGACATATTGAACCAATTGTCTAAAAATTTTGATTAACTTGGCGTTGGCGTTGAGCAAGTAATTCTGGATCTGTCATTTCTTCAATGTCAGGTGTATAACTGGCTAAAATCGGCCATGTTGCTCCTGGTCTACCTAGTGGACCAAACCTGGTAATGTGATTGCAATGTTTTAGGGCGCCTTTAAATCAGAGATCATGCTCCTGGTATGTGAGTGGAATTTCAATATCCTCGAAAGGAATATATTCCTCAGGTGGATCATCTTCTTTGTAGAAGTGAAATGTTTTAGTAATTGGATGTGATTCAGGGAATACTATCCATGAGTAGAATACCTCTGTCCGGTGAGATTCATGCGCCTCTATCACAAAAACTGCTCTACCACCTCTTGGTGTTAGGCCGTGTTTTATGAGTTTTAGAGTGATGGCTCTCCTTAAATTTGGAGCGATGATTATCGCATTTTCATCGGTTTCATTAAAACCTGTATAATCAAAAGCTAGTGCGACATTGGGGGTACTGCCTCGTTGTTAATGCCGTCTTCGGTCATTGTTTAATGAAAGTTGCAGAGCAAGTTTCAAAGGAACAAAGATAAGGTGCACAATATTTTGGAACACTGTAGCCTTCAACGTTGAACAAACCAAAAAGCTAATACATAGGATTTTCGTCCTACTCAGCTATGGCGGATATTATCCCTACCCACTCCAGACGTCTTATGGAGTACTATGAGTAGGGGTCTTTGAGAAAAGCACAACGGAGTTACTTCTGTGTCTAGTGTTAAATTAGTGCCTTACCAAACTGTTGGGCGCCATATAGTGTAGTTCCTATATCCCTGATAGGCTCTGCTCATTGGAATAATATACACTATAGTTTTGACATAGGACTGAGGTCAGTATGTCTCTATTGAGTACATTAAACTTAATTACTTGTGTGTGCCAGCTAACTCAGAGATCACTAGAAACTTCTCGAATAAACAAGAAGGGATTAGTTTCTGACAGCCGCATAAACATGACAAATTTGTTTCCCTTAGAATCGGAACAGTCTCAGAATTGTGGAAACAATAGATAAGTTTCACTCAGTCAATCGTGCATGCTTGGTTTCTACAGAGTTTACACAGAAAAAGATAGACGGGCGTTTCAATAAAAAGGATTTATTGAACAGTCTTATTTCTCGTGCAAGAGATATGAACTGCTACAATCGTAAGACAGAATGCGAAGTATAATACGTACAGCGTTAGCATTAAGATAAAATAATACTGCAATAGCATGGTTTGTAGCTATGACATATATTCATAAAAATACATACATAAATAACATAGGCTAAAATGTGAATGCTCATCTGGTGCTTCTAACTAGTTCTACCCCAGTGTACCTAACCTAAGTGTAGTACGAGGTTGAGGTAAGAAGTAGGTGCTGTTTTTCTATAGTCTAGTTTAGCTATAGTTTGGATTGGTGTTGCCAAGATTTGCCAAAAGTCCCTCCAGGTTCTAGTCCGCTCCATACCTTAGAATGAGAGAGGTTGGAATCTCTTTCCGGGTCTCGATCTCTAACACCCCGCAAGGGGAGTCAGAAACACTGGAGCTGGATTCTCTGTGAGGAGGATGACAGTGTCTGGTCAGTGCGTCAGGCGGGGACTCGACTATCTTCCGAACTTGCCATGGCGAGCCGTGTCGTGCAAGTATGCAGCCGAACCGTGGTTTGCCATGGCAAGTGAAAGTATATTTATACCTTGAAGGTGTTTAGGATTGCCAGTATTGACATAAAAATCGGGCAGAAGAACGTCATGAATGAACCCCTAAGAAATAGATGTACATGCATAATAAATGAGTTCTTGGAGAAATCAATAATCCAAGCAAGGGGAAGTCCTAAAGGCTTGAGAGTCTGGTTTTCCAAGAACTCGTTGTGACGTGGATAGACGGATGTAGGTGACCATGCCTGTATTTGGTGAGCATGGATAATGCCTAAATAAGGGTAGGATTTCTATGCCTAAATATGGGCAATGCGAATTGTGCCTACATAAGGACGTAAATCGGGAAACCTATATACGGCATCTAAATCGACACACAAGACTGAACACGGAAAACAGTGCATGTGTCAATCTGTAGGTGTGCACATATGTGGAGACATTTTTTCCAACCTACCGAATGATGCAAAAGTAGCCACATCACAGCCCCTCTGTTTTTCTTTTTTTCTAATGTTGTTCCGCATTTGGAAAGCCTATACGCCTAAAAGGTGAGACTTATTGACTTTGCCAATGTGTGTTTAAAATAGTTGTAAACCTCCTGTTCCTTGAGTAGATCTGGTCAGAGCCTCGGATCTCTGGAGTTACACTATGTGGAGGATGCTCAGATTTCCTGTCCGCGTCCTAGCCCAGGCTCCCTGATAGTATAAAGGACTCCCTTGCAGCAGTTGCTTATGTTTTCCTCCGTTATTGTGATGCTCTGTGTTGCATGGTCAATTTACTGGAAAAGGCTCCATCTTGTATTATTTGTTAGGTCGCGTGATAATAGGAGCATTCCCTGGACTAAGGAGGCATCTTGTCGCTATGAATTTAACATTGTAGTTTGTCATAGGGGAGAGGGTGTCATTCACTTAAAAAGCAACCTTCTCTTGTGTCTTGGTTACTCCTTGAGTCCATACTCCTCGATAGAAACGGACCATGGAAGGGCTGTATACCCTAACCCTGATGATTGCATTTTTTCATTGAAAGTATAGTCTAGAATTTCTTCACCTTACTTTTCAATAGGGACAATTAAATGGCAATAGATTTTTGTGATGGACTCTGCATTTCAGCTTATTTAGTGTTTCTTTTTCTTAATCTAACAGGTGAAATAACTGCAGTGATAAATTGAAAACGATAAAGCCATTAAACATCACTCATGTAGGAAGTGATGTAAATACCTCGAAATCTCCTTCCTTGAAGGTTAGTGCCTCGCCAAAATATGTTTTTTACAACAGAAAACCAAAACTGCCCAATGAGGTCTGTACTTGGCTCTTAGGCATCAGATGATATAGATAGAAGATATACCACACTGACATACCGAAGCAAGCCTTATGAGGTGCTCATAACGAAGGAAGAAATAACATGGTGTCAGAAAGAACACACAGGAGAGAAACCGTATGAATGTCACAAAACATTTATTCGGCAGAGAAAGAGTAAGTGTGACATCTGCAACTTCATACTGGAGAAAAGTCATATTGAGGGACTGACTGTGGAAACGTTTTCTCTGAAATGAAAGAACTAATGCAGTATCAGAGTGTCCACGTAGAGGACAAGCCATATAAATGTATAGAATGTAATAAAGTGTTTGGAAGGAAGAAGAATCTAGAGCAGCATCTACAAATGCATGCTGGTGAGCAACCATATGAATGTACACAATGCGACAAAGCTTTTATAACAAATGGAAATTTAAAGCAACATCAGAAAGACCACACTAGAGAGAAACCAAATGAATGTACAGAATGTAATAAAGTGTTCCGAAGTAAGGAGAACCTAAAGCAACATTGGAAAATCCACACTGGGGAGAAACCGTATGAATGTACAGAGTGTGACAAGGCATTTATTAAAAAGCAAAGTTTAAAAATACATCAGCAGGATCACACAGGAGAAAAACCACATAAATGTACAGAATGTGACAAGGCATTTAAATCAAATGGAGAGCTGAAGCAACATCAGAGAATCCACACTGAAGAGAAACCGTATAAATGCACAGAATGTGACAAAGCATTTTTAAGAAAAGGAGCGCTGAAGCAACATCAGAAAATCCACACTGGAGAGAAACCGTATAAATGCACTGAATGCAACAAGGTGTTTATCACCAATATAGGCCAAATGGAACATCAGAAAGTCCACACTGGGGAGAAGCCATATCAATGTACAGAGTGTGACAAAAAATTTGCAACAAATGGAAAGCTAAAGCAACATCAACAAATCCACACTGGGGTGAAACCGTATGAATGCACAGAATGCAACAAGGCATTTATAACAAATGGAGAGCTGAAACAACATCAGAAAATCCACACTGGGGAGAAGCCATATCAATGCACTGAATGTGACAAAGCATTTATAAAAAATGATCACCTAAAACGACATCAGAAAATCCACACTGGGGAGAAGCCATATCAATGCACTGAATGTGACAAAGCATTTATAACAAATGGAAACCTAAAACGACATCAGAAAATCCACACTGGGGAGAAAACATATCAATGTACAGAATGTGCCAAAGCATTTATAAGAAAAGGAGATTTAAAGCAACATCAGAAAGTCCACACTAAAGAGAAACCAAATGAATGTACAGAATGTGACAAGGCATTTATTGCAAAGCAAAGTTTAAAAATACATCAGCAGGTTCACACAGGAGAAAAACCACATAAATGTACAGAATGTGACAAGGCATTTATAACAAATGGAGTGCTGAAGCAGCATCAGAAAGTCCACACTGGGGAGAAACCGTATGAATGTATGGAGTGTGACAAAGCATTTATAACAAATAGAGCGCTAAAACGACATCATAAAGTCCACACTGGGGAGAGACCGTATGAATGTAATGAATGTGACAAAGCATTTATAACAAATGGAGAGCTAAAACAACATCAGAAAGTCCACACTGGGGAGAAACCGTATGAATGTACTGAATGTGACAAAGCATTTATAACCAATGGAGAGCTGAAGCTACATCAGAAAATCCACACTGGGGAGAAACCGTATGAATGTACTGAATGTGACAAAGCATTTATAACCAATGGAGACCTGAAGCGGCATCAGAAAATCCACACAGGAGAAAAACCACATAAATGTAATGAATGTGACAAGGCATTTATTGCAAAGAAAAGTTTAAAAATACATCAGCAGGTTCACACAGGAGAAAAACCACATAAATGTACAGAATGTGACAAGGCATTTATAACAACTGGAATGCTGAAGCAACATCAGAAAATCCACACTGGAGAGAAACCGTACAAATGCACAGAATGTGACAAGGCATTTATAACAAATGGAGAGCTAAAGCAACATCAGAAAATCCACACTGGGGAGAAACCATATCATTGTACAGAGTGTGACAAAGACTTTGTGACAGCTGGAAAGCTAAAGCAACATCAACAAATCCACACTGGGGTGAAACCATATGAATGCACAGAATGCAACAAGGCATTTAGAATAAATGGAAACCTAAAACGACATCAGAAAATTCACACTGGGGAGAAGCCATATCCATGTACAGAGTGTGAGAAAGCATTTGCAACAAATGGACAGCTAAAACGACATCAGATAATTCACACTGGGGGATAACCATATCAATGTACAGAGTGTGACAAGGCCTTTATTGCAAATCAAAGTAAAAAAAATACATCTGAAACTCCACACTAGAGAGAAGCCATATGAATGCACTAAATGTAACATTGTATTTTTAGAAAGCAAAATTTAATTGCCCATCAAAAAGTTCACACTGAAGAGAAACCATATCAATGTACAGAACATGCCAAAGCATTTACAACAAGTGGAGAGCTAAAGCAACATGAGAAAATCCACATGGAGAGAAATCCTATGTATGCTAAGAATGTAATAAAGTCCACAGGACGAATAAGTTAACGCAACATCAACAAATCGACACTAGGGAACAATCATTTTAATGTATAGAATGTGACAAGATTTATTACAAAACCAAAATCAATGACATCAGGATGTTTACACAGGTGAGAAACTACATACATTTAATGAAAGTGACAATATATTCATAAGATATGGAGGGCTAACGCAGCATCAAAAGTCCACACTGAAGACTGCACGGAATGAGGCAAGGCATTTATCAGCAAGGGAGACTTAAAACAACATCAAAAAGTTCCCACTGAGGAAAATTTCTATGAATGTACAAAACGTGACAAAGTATTCTTGGAAGTAACCGCTTGAATGTACAGAAGTGACAAGACATTTATTACATGGGCACAGCACAAACCATCAGAAAGCCCACACAGGGGAGAAACCACATCCATGCACTTACTGTGACAAAGCATTTGTTAAAAATGCAACCTAGCATGACATCAGAAAGATCACATGAGATAGAAATGATATGACTGCACTGAATTCAACAAAGCAGTTATTAGAAAGGCACAGCTAACGTAATATCAAAGTCCACAAAGTGAAGAAAGTCATGACATGAAGAACGCATATCACAACAAATATGTACAGGCATTTGTTAAAAAAGAAAGACCAAACACGTCAAAAAGCCCACCCTAGGGAGAGACGATATAAATGTACTTAATGTGACAATTAAGTTGTTGGCCGCACACAGCTCATACAATAACAGTAGTTCACCACAGAGGAGAAAGTCATGATCGTGGAGAATGCATATCACTGCACTCAATATGGGATGGCATCCTCTACAAAGGCAAAACTGATGCAATATCAGAAAGTCATTACTAGTGGGACACCTGTCATCCGCACAGGAGCGACTCTAAACGTGATAAAGCAATCATTATGAAAGGACTATTAATGCAACATCTGAAAATCCACACTGGGTAGTAACTGAAGCAATATGTGGGGCCAGGTGCTGCTCAGATAGTCCACATTGGCAGAAACAACATTTTCATGCTAGTGTTTTCTCACAGCAGGGGCCTGATGTGTCAACATGTATTCCAGAGAGAAACTATATCTGTCTTCAGTGTGACAAGACATTCATTACAAATGAATAGCTAACATTTGAAATTATACACCAGGGAGAAGCCATTCGAAAATTATAAACGTGGAAGAGCATTTCCTACCAAACGCTCTCCGATAAGGTATCAAAATGGCCACCCGGGTTTAAGATGTACTTATATTGAAGTCTTTCATTTGAAACAGTCATCAGTTGCTATGTCAAAAAATCCACACCTCACACAGATATAGGGGGACGAAATATTTGAAAAAATGTGCAACAAAGGAACAGAAATAGTGAATGTCATCGTAGGTGCCAAAGGATTAGTCAAGAAAAGATCCCACCTTACCCCTATCCCACAGAGATTAAAATTAGGGCTGGGTGAAATTTGCATAGTCGCGCTACGCAAAGCTCCGCGAAATGATAAAAAATCTCCGCGAACACGCAAAAGTTCTGCGAACACGCGGAATTGCATGTTCCGCCCGTTCGCGAGGCTTTTTTCCTGTTCGCGAATGCTGTTTGCGTGCCCGGGGAGAAATATCTTGTGAATACGCATTTTGAAAGTGCTAACAAGCAAAAAATTCCACAAAGCTGCAGATCGTGGAATTTTTGGCAATTCTGCGTTCTCTGCCGAACGCAAAATTTCCCAAATTCCACAAATTCAGTGAGCGGAACCGAATTTACTGCCCAGGCCTAATTAAAATATGCCAACTCCAGAGGGCATCAAACTTCAACAAAATGCAAATGTTACAGAAAACAATAGCTAGATTTATTTCCTTGTTCCCAGCCTACTGTAGTATAAGGACAATTTTGGCCATCTTGTGATAAGAAATGACTCTGCCTATTTACTCAGTAAAGTGATATTTGTTCTGCAAGGCTTTCTCTAGGGCTTGTAACCACAGTTTTAGGGAAATTTCTGATAATGAAATTCAGTTTGTTATCTAGAATGTTATGTTCTTGCTGTTTATTGTGGACATTTCCTTTCTATCAATAGCACCCCTGCCCTGGAGATGACAAGTGGAGTTTTGGGGTCAGTTGGAAGACAGATACCACTGGCCTTAGAGGTTTGCAGCCCCCAAATTATGTGTGCATTAGGTTTATGGTTTCATGTGGGACAGGAGCTTCCACCATTTGCACAGACATTGCTAGACAGTTTGCTGGACAATCTGAATAAGAGGCCTCTACTTGCAGCAGTGATTACAATCTCCTATATCACATGTAGGCAACAATTGTTTTCTTTCTACTTCTGTAGGGTGCATTTGTTAAACATGCTCATCTGTAATAAACTGAACATCTGCTGAAAGTACCACAAATGCATTCCTAGATGTTTGAACACTGCAAACTTTCTTATACCGTTGCTAAGCGCTTGAATGTCCATTCAGACTATGCCCATGCAATAGAAAACAAGCATTTGCAATGCAATAGGTCTCGCATTTACGCAAGTTTGAGCTATTGGCATTGTAAATAACAATGCCTTTTATTTTTGTTTTTAAAACATAAATAAAAGGGATTGTCATTTACAATGCCAATAGCTTAAACTCGCGTAAATGCGAGACCTATTGCATTGCAAATGCTTGTTTCATCATGTGTCCTGGCAGATTTTACAACATTTAACACGTTCGGTTTTCAGGCGACTAAACACAGGAGGCAAGTTTCCATGTGTTCCGATACTTAATTGGTTAGCTGCCCTTAACAGAAAACTAATTAGCACAGATGATGCTGTGAGCATATGACGACCCCTTAATGCCTCATTGCCTGTATTTTTTGTGTGTATTGCACTGTTAATTAATCATTTCCATCTCCGGCCATGAATGCAAATGGTAGTCCTATTTCTAGGTTTGTGGAAAGTCTCTATTTTTGTTTTTTTTAAAAATCTAGTCCCCCTCGAAGTGCCTGCTGTTGGTAGCAGTTTTGCTTTCTTCATTATCACAGTATTCAAGTCCTGGGTGCTTGGGCACTAGTAACAACAAAAAAAAAAAACACCAACAATAAAATAAATAAATAGCCGTTACTTGCTAAAAGTGTTACTGCTGCGCCTGGCAGAGACAGTTGTCCGCTTTTGCGAAATTGTGCTCTATGGTGAGGCATCATTTAGAAAACAAGAATCATAAAACACGATAAATCATGACCAGAGATGTTAATCTTTAAAACGTGGCACTTTAGGTGTCATTTTAACTAAATTCGGGTAATTGTGGTCTATTTTACCCCCCAAAATAGTCTTCTGTTTAAAATAATTATCAATGCTGTATAGGGGGTTTGAAAAGCACCATTTTAAATGTGACGTAAAGGACAATGTAACTCAGAGAAAATGACGCGGTTAAAATACACAATCCAGCGAGACACATATGCACATGTTCATTCAACTGAGTGCATGTAAATACAGGGTCATGTGATAACTGAATAACTTGGGCGGCATGCTACATAAAATACGGTTAAATAGTGGGGCTGTTAGAAGCACTAAAGTCCTCCGAGGTGAGCTGCCGGCTGCACGCCTGTCTGAAATGGTATGGTGCCAGTATCTCACATCCAAAGACAAGCCACCAGTGTCCTTGCAGTCCACAAACACTACACAGCATAGCAGCATTACCTGTGGCTAATATGATTATATTGCCTTCCTGAACAAGTGAATATGGAAAACTACTGCTATCTGCATTTATTGAACCGGTTACTGGCAAGAAACGAAAGTAAAGATCTAGTTGTGATGGGCATTACATTGCAATCACTGTGCAAAGTGATGTTTGCAGTAGGGGTCGAATTTAGGAGTTGTGCATCCATGATGAATTTCTGCACATTTAATATGCCGTAATATATGCGTTGTTGGGGAGGGAAATCACCCAGTAATTACTGGGGTATGCACAGTTTGATCCGGTAAGCACCAGAAATCAGCATGTTACCCCAGGAAATACAAACAGGTGTTTGCCGCGCGCGAGCGGCTGGAGACGCAATATGTGGTGGGGAGGGGGAGAAGCGGGAGTTGTGTGTGCGCGTGCGTCATCTTGATCGCGATCGCTCTGAAAGCGAAAGTGATCGCGATGACACACGAGTTTTTAAAGTGCTACTGGCGTCCGGCTGCGCGCGCACGATCGCGTGAACGCAAGCGTTAGGCCAGCCAGCAGCACTTTGAACTTCCCACATACAAAATGTCTCTTCGAGCCAGCGCATGCGCTGGGCTCAGCGAGACCTTAAAACGATTCGAAGCACTGCAAAGGAAATCATTGGAGCCAAGGTAGAGCTGTGCCGCTCCTTGCAATACCTTTACGCCCTGCTGGACAGTGGCGCCCTGGGCCCCGTTCTGCTGGACAGTGGCGCCCTGGGTCTGGGCCCAGCTCGGTCATGCCAAAATCCAGCCCTGGTGACCTTGGCACGTGAGTGTTTGTGGAGTGATGTAGGGCACTGTGATTCTGTGGTCTTCTCTTTTTGGGTCTTTCCTGTTTCCATGGCTATGCTCCCTGGGTTGAATGGTGGTACAGGATGACTAGATGTGGTTTGGCCCCTTAAGCCAGTGACCGCTCTGTCATATCCTGGTCACTGCCCTGTCTGCGCCTATAACACAGGCTGGATGGGGGAGATATGAGGCACAGCCTCTAGAGTTCTACAATGGCTTCCTTTAGCTTCCTGAACTTTCTAAAGAGCAAACCAGCCAGAGCCCGGTGACCAGCTCAGACCGCCTCCCCATCATCAGGCCCTTAAAAAGGTGCTCTCTGGTAAATCACTGCAATAAATAGATGCAAGTTTCAGATCTGATATATTAGAGAAGTAATGTCTTAATCGTAATTTCCTCATTAGTTTAAAAAAACTGATCTCTATTTCCAATTGATTGGTGTTTGTCGTAGGAACAAATGATGTTCCTTTTTGGAGTACTTTATATTCAATTTCTGTTAGTTGATAATCTGAGATGTTGATGATTAAGTCATTTTCATTCCTCCTTTCTTCTGTTTGTTGGATTTGGAGGTTGTCTGGCGTGTTTGCGGTGGTACACTTGTTTTTTCTTTTACCCCTCCTGGGTCTTCCTCGCCGTTGGTGCCTACCCCTAAAAAAGGGGCCGATGAAGATGTTTCTGGGTGTGACGTTGTAGGAATGTTGGATTCTGTGGATTTGCTGGTGGTGTTTATAGGTTCTCCTTCTGATGAGGATGTGTCTGTATTGATGTTGTATGTGTCTCTTCGATATTTACGAATTTTTCTTTCATTGATTTCTTGTGTATGTCTTGATCAATGATCAATTATCAAGACATACACAAGAAATCAATGAAAGAAAAATTCGTAAATATCGAAGAGACACTGTCGATTATAAATTGGGAGAGGTTTACACCTGGGCGGATGTATACGCCAAAAGAAGACAGAATAAACCATACAACAAAAAGGAACATCATTTGTTCCTACGATCAGTTTTTTTAAACTAATGAGGAAATTACGATTAAGACATTACTTCTCTAATATAGTAGAACCCAGAGAAATCATCCATAATGATCCCTTGAAAGGATTGAGACCAAAAAGCACTTATCTGGCTCCCATCAGCCACAAAACCCTCGATACATTTGAAGCTCTGGTGAAACAAGACCTACAGAAATTCAATTTCCAAAAACAACAAAGACATAGAAATCTCACTCAGACAGAATGGGGAGCCTTAAAGACACTGGCTAATAGAACTAACATCACCTGCCAGAAAGCAGACAAAGGCGGAGCACTGGTAATACTCAACACCAACTACTACGAAGAACAAGTGGAACTACATTTATCAGACACCGAAACTTACATGAAACTGGACACTAATCCCACTAACCTAATCAAAGAAACACTCATTCAAATAGTGGATAAAGCAATTCAAAGAGGCACCATCAATGAAAAAGTCAAAAAATATTTGATTCAAACGCATCCTAAAAGTCCCACCATCTACATGGTGCCTAAAATACACAAACACCCGACTCACCCACCATTCCGACCAATTGTATCTACAAAAAACAGCATTCACGAACCAGTGGGGAAGTACCTTGACAGACATCTACAAGATAGTGTCATCAAATTACCAACGTACATCAAAGACACTACAGACTTCTTGATTAAATTTCATCAAAGCACCAAAGATATAACAACACCAATGATCATGTGCACAGTAGACGTAAAATCTCTCTACACCTCAATACCCCATCAACTCGGCATAGAAGCCACAGAACAAGCATTGTTACAAAGCGATTACGACCTAGACCTGCAAATCTTTCTCATGGAACTTCTAATTTTCACACTTCAACATAGCTACTTCAAATGGAAATCCAACTGGTATCTACAAAAGACGGGTACATCTATGGGCAATTGTACTGCCCCAACATATGCCAATATCTTCATGGGCAATTTTGAACGGACACACATACTAACTGATCCGGGATGGCATAATCATTTGAAAATGTTTGTACGTTTCATAGATGACATCTTCATCTTATGGCAGGGATCCACAACAACTCTCACCAATTTATTGGAACAACTCAATACCATCGACCAAAGATTACAATTCACCTTTGAGATTCAACATCACAAAATAAACTTCTTGGATGTGACGATCATACAAACAGACAAAGGTTTTCAAACAGATCTCTATAGAAAAATCACCGACAAAAATAACACTTTGGCATACAACAGTTTTCACCTCAACGCTCTAAAAAACCATCTACCATTCACACAAATCCTTAGAGTCAAACGAATTGTATCAGAATCAGACAACATAACAACACGCACCAAAGAAATGCTACAGCGATTCGAAAGTAGAGGATATCCTCAAAATATCCTACATCAAGCAGAGGAGAGAAACAATAAAATCAGCAGAAAGATGGCACTATTACCAAGAAAGAGGAACCAACAAGACCACATGACCGTGGTGTCAAAATACTCAACAATGAGCAAAAGATTTAAGGATACCATCAAAAAGCACTGGCCTATACTTCGACTAGAACCAGATTTTCACCAAATCTTTGAAAATGAACCTATATTTGCATACACCAGAGCAAAAAATTTGGGAGAAATAATAAAGAACCCCACTCAACCAAATCAACCTGTTCAATACAAAGGTACCATCGCATGCAGAAATTGCAACAATTGCAATAACATTATACCAGGACCACAAATAACTCACCCAATGAGAGGACATAATATCAAACTGAAGGTAACAGCCACATGTGATACTACAAACACCATATATGCTTTGAAATGCCCATGTGGGAAGATATACGTAGGACAAACAGAAAGAAAAATAAAAATTCGCTTGAACGAACACAAAAGCAACATCAGAACAAACAACGCGAAATCTTCTGTAGCTAACCATTTCCAAGAGAGTGGTCACAACATAAGCCAACTGAAATTCATGGTTCTAGAAACGGTTAACAAAACCGAAGAAAGAGACAACCATAAAACATTGTTAAAACGGGAGAATCATTGGATACGTCTACTAAATTCCATGAAACCACATGGGATGAATGATCGCATGGAATTTACATGTTATCTCTGATTTAGATTGCCTACCCGATATCATCTTGGGAAATCATTTTAATGACCGGCATGTATCTAACATCATGTGTTAATTAGTCCATAGTTTGTGATAATCTAGGAGTTCACCAGATCACATTGAAACACACGCACTACTAGATCCAGAAACCTCCGCTCCAGTTAATTCACATTACCTGCCGTCACACTCACAGTCCCATTTCGACTCTTACACCCCAAAGCACATTTAACTACACGCCCATAGAACCCACATGGAATCTTCAATTCAACCACGGACACGAAAGGAGAGCGTTCAGCTACCGACATACGCTTACGGATCTCTGCTTGATCTATACTACGCAGACTCACTAGTAAGTACCCACCGCGAAACATCCAGTGTAGGGCGCATTAATCAGCACACACATAATCGTATTCGTTTTACGAACACCAACCGACGAACATAAAGGCACTCGTATAATTTACGTAAACATGAGGCACCGGAAATTCACATAATCACAAACACCGGAACACGCTAGAACCACAAACTTACGTTATGTATTTGACACATTTTAGCCGGACTATGAAAAAGTAAATATATTGTTTCTTTGTTTGTTAAACATATTGTATGAGAGATACAACTTGCTTATTTTCTTCGTTTTGTTGTAGACAAACCCCTGACGAAGGCTATATTTCTAAGCCGAAATGCATTGGGATATGTGAGACACGTAGAACTTGTTAATCACCGCATCTTCGCTATATAAAAAACGTCGTGATGAAATAAACGAACGTTCAAACCAATTGACAACAGTGTAACTTTATTGAAAATCACAATCAGTCGTTTATTTGTCTCAACAATGTAAAGCATTCATTTATCTAACCAGTGCCCGGGGGACACACCCTAAACTTAGGGTTTGCTACACCAGGCCTCTCTCACTCTCTCCATACCAGTTATCTAGTAGGTCTTTGACTAACTCCGGATATCTAAAATTTACAATAATACAGTCACCTGCAAATATTTTCTCGCCACCCCCAATCCAGGCCACCCTCCTGGCCATGAGAATTTGTTCGTGCTGGAATCTCCTTACTGGTATATTATTATGAATCCAGTGCGCAGCCTTATTAATCAGAGTGCTGACCGATTCCTCACTGCCATTATTTATTCCCGGTACTCCTACTAGCACTACTAAATAAGGACAGGAGGCCGGGGGTAAATCTAATGTCTGGAGATCTGGAGTGCCCTGGATACAGTCCATACTATTATTCTTAGAGGACTTCTTGGGCTCTTTTTGTACCCAACAACTATCCCTAATCACATGTGGGATACCTAGGTTATCTGGAGCCTCCCCGCTCGAATCCTTATTGCTAGTTTTGTCTGTCTCCGGGGGTGGCTTTCTGTGCTCGCTCTGGACATTCTCCACATTGATTTTTACCTTATTTCTACGGTCAGCCACTGTAGTTCCCTCCTCTCTCTCCTGCGGGAAATCCCTGGTAGGTTGCCCCCTATTATTGGCCACAAGGCTGTTTATTATCCCTTCCATATTAGAGATTTTCGCCATTACTGGCCCTAGATATTGGGGGAAGAGCTGTTCCATTTTTTTTTCCAGTGCTAGGATAATTTCTTGGGTCCCATCCGTCCCTCTTTCGCTATGACAGTTTGGACAACCTATATTATCAGGGTTCTTACTAGTGCCTTTGGTGGACTTTGCCGGCCCTTTTCGTCTGGGTTCACTGGCACGGGTAGAGCGTTGTGGTCCACCCGACTCTGAGAGCCCCGCTAAGACTTGTGGTCTTTTAGAGTGTGTAACTACCTCTCTGCTAGGACTCCGTATAGGGTTAGCATCCCTTGATACTGGTGGTGTACTAGACCCCTCTCTTGGAGCGTCCCCCTGCACTGCTCTCAGTTGGGTAATCATCTGAATGTCCCCTATGCCATGCGATCCCAATACTGCATTTTGACTGCCGTTAGACGGCCCTATTGGGCCCACTGTCGTAATATCCCCCTGTAGACTTAGATCGACAGTTATCGGTGCGTCAGAAATGTCAGACTGAATCTCATGGGCCAGAGTAGATTCAATTGAATGCACCCCTCCGCAGGGCGTTAGGCAGGAGGCTATGTTACCCAAAGAGGATCGCTTCTTGGCTATTTGAGAATCCAAGGAGAGTCTATGCTCAGTCAATTGAATCTCGTGTGCTAGAAGCGATTCGGCTCTTGTAATAAAAGCATCAAGAGTCCCTTTGACCCCTCCCTCCGCCCTCGGCTTGGGGATCTTATTTTTAACCATAATCAGATGAAACAGTACTGAGTATCCCTATCGCAAGCCCTGTTATTTTAAATACACAAAATCTGTTACAGCTAGCAATATCGCAGCAGAACCGGCTTTACTCAGGACCCGCCGTTTTTAGGCAGTCTACCTCAGAACAATGTGCACTAGACCGGGTCAGTAAAACATACAGCATATATTAAAGTCACCTGGGTAGCAGCATACAATGTAGTGCCACTCGTGTCCATGCCTATAGGATGGAAGGATCAATAGGCGACTAAGGCCATAGATGGGTGAACGGGACGTGGCCCAGCCCAGCCTCCTTCGGCCCCTGACGGCCACGGACGGCCCGCCCTTTACCCGGGCTCAGCCCGGCGCCGCCCGCGCGCGTTCTTCGCAGCGGACTTCCCGCCTCCAATTTGAACACTCGATAATTAGGGGAAGTGTCCGCAGCTGGTGCTTGTGCCCCGTGGACTTCTGGGGCCTGTAGTTTCTCCTCTCCTCTCCTCTGCCAGTGACCAAGAAGCTGTCCGAAACCGCAAGCGAAGCGTCTCCCGCGCAGCGGGAGGCGCGAGGCGTAGAAATAGTCCCCGATAACTAGGTGTCCGCAGCTGGTGCTTGTGCCCCGTGGACTTCTAGGGCCTGTAGACTCTCCTCTCCTCTGCCAGTGACCAAGAAGCTGACCGAAACCGCAAGCGAAACGTCTCCCGCGCAGCGGGAGGCGCGAGGCGTAGAAATAGTCCCCGATAACTAGGGGAAGTGTCCGCAGCTGGTGCTTGTGCCCCGTGGACTTCTGGGGCCTGTAGTTTCTCCTCTCCTCTGCCAGTGACCAAGAAGCTGTCCGAAACCGCAAGCGAAGCGTCTCCCCACACAAATCTACCCCACTCTACCCACTGTATGCCACCACACTGCACTATGCCCCAATCTGCTCAACCACAAGTTACCCCATACTATATTACCCTAATCTACCTCCTCCACCCAGTTCTACCACACTTCATCCTACCTCAGTCTATCCCCTCCAGCCCATTATACCCCACTCCACACAAAACTACCCTAGTCCACCACAATCTACCCACCCCATTCTATCCCATTGCACTCTAACCCAATCTAAATCACTCCAATCTGCCCACTACATTCAACTTCAACCTACCCCACTCCAAACTACCTCACTCTATCCCACCTCACTTAACCCCATGTTATCCCATTTCCCTCTACCCCAAACTAACCCCCTCCACTATCCCATTCTACTCCACTTCACTCTATACCACTCCAGTGTACCCTATGCTACCTACTCAAAAATACGCCAGTCTGCCACACTCTACACCACTCCACTCTTCCCCACTCTGCCCCACTTCACTTTGCACCAATTTACCCCACTCCAATCTTTGCCAATCTACCCCACACCAAACTACCCCACTACACTATTATCTACATCAATCTACTCCAGTCCAGACTGTCCCAATCTACCCCACTCTACTCCACTGTAATCCACCCGACTCCAATCTACCCCAATGTAGCCTACTACAACCTAGCCCACTCTACCCTACTTCACTCTATTCCAAACCACCCCACTCCACCCCACTCTACCCCAATGTACCCTACTCCACCCTAATCTACCCAACTCTACTCTGCCCAATCTACTTCACTCCAATCTACCCCACTTCACTCTACTACAAACAGCCACATTCCACTCTACCAATATCTATCCCACTCTACTCTACCCCAATCTACTTCACTCCAATCTACCTCACTTCACTCCACTACAATCTACACCACTTCAATCTACCCCACTCCACTCTACCCCAATCTACCCCACTCCACCTCAATCTATCCCATTACACTCTATCCCAATCTACCCCACTCATTAAATTCTACCCCACTCTTACCCACCCACCCCACACAACCACTCCACTCTACTCCAATTTGCCTGTCTCTGATCAATACCACTCCAATCTACCTCATTTCACTTAGCTCCACTACAATCTACATCAATCTATCCCACTCCAATTTACCCCATTCTACTACAATCCAGTGAACCCCACCCTGCCGCAGTCTGCTCCTCTTCAACTTACCCCACTCCAATCTACCCCAATGAACCCCAAGTTACCCTACAGTACCCCACTCCACCGTACCCCAATCTACCTTACTCCAGTCTACCCCAATCTAATCTATTTCACCCCCACCCCACTCCACCCTGCCCCAATTCACCCTGCCCACCCTAAACCAATATACCCCTTCAACCCAGTTCTACCCCACACCATTGTACCCCAATCTATGCACCCCACTCCATTAAAATCTGCTCCACTCCAACCTACCCCACTTAAATCTCCACCAATGTAGCCCAAGCTACCCTAGTATACCCCACTCCACTCTCTCCAATCTACCCCCATAACTCTACACAAATCTACCCCAATCCCCTCTAATGAAATCAACTCCCCTCTAATCTACCCCACTACACTCTACCTCAAAATCTAGATTACATGTAGATTACACGTTGATGATGTGCCATAATAATATTATAGAAATACATGGTATTATTATTCAGTGTTTCTTCCTGGGATTCAGTCTGAACATCATATATAAGGTCGGACAACATGAAGCCCTGTTTTGCTATGGCTGGTCGCACATCTGCTAACATTCAGACATAACACCAGGGAACATCTGCTGCTTTCTGTCACTCGCTCAGCAATTCTTATCATATAAACTGGGACTTGCCATTTGGAAAACAGAGAGGAGAATTCAAGCGGAGATGTGGCCAACTGAAAACTCCTGTGATGACAAACCTCCTGTTCATACGATGAGCGTCTTATGATGATTTGATGCTGCATCGACGTAGTTGTACATGTCAACAGAACTTGATTAGAGGTTGCCTCTTTTTCAATCTTCTCCACACCAATATACCTTACTGTACGCAAATCAACACCACTCTACCTCAATCTACCAACTCCACTCTACGCCAATTTACACTACCCCAATCTACGCCACTCTACCCCACTTCAGTCTCACCAATGTACCCCACACCACCCTACCCCAATCTACCCCACCGTTCTACCCAAATCTACCCAACTCCGCTCTTCCCCAATCTACTCCACGCCAATCTATCCTACTCTAACCCAATCTACCTACTCTACCCCAATCAACTCTGCCTCAAACTACACCAATCTACCTGCCCCACTCTACCCCAAATCACACCACTCCAATCTACCCACTCCATTTCACTACAATCTACACCAGTCTACCTTACTCCAACCTACTCCACTCCACTCAACCTTGACATATCCCATGTCACTCTACCTCAATATACCCCACTCCACTATACCACAATCTACCTACCCTACTCTATCCCACTCTACCCCAATCTACCCGACTCCACTCTAGCTCAATCTACTGAACTCCACTCTACCCCAATCTCCCACACTCCACTCTACCCCAACTACCTCAATTCAATCTGCCCCAATGTACCCCACTCCTCCCACTCTACCCAGTCTACCCCACTCCACCCCAGTTTACGCCATGCTATTCTACCCAAATCTACCCCCTTACAACTACCCTACTGCACAACAATCTACCCCACTCTACCCCACTCTGACCCAATCCATTACACCCCAGCCCACTCTACACCAGTCTACAGCCTTCCATCTACCTCATTCTACTCCATTGCAATCTATCCCACTCCAATGAACCCCACTCTACCTCATTCTATTCTACCCCACTCCACTCTACCCCAGTCCACCCCATTTCACTCTAACCCACTTCACTTTACCCCACTCCCCTCTACCACAATCTACCCCTTAAATGTAACCCATTGAATAGCAATCCTGCCCTGGAGATGACAAGTGGAGTTTTGAGGTCGGTTGCAAGACAGATACCAGTGGTCTTAGAGGTTTGCAGCCCCCAAAGTATGTGTGCATCAGGTTTATGGTTTCGTGTGGGACAGGAGCTGCCACCTTTTGTACAGACATTGCTAGACAGTTGCTGGACAATCTGAATAAGTGTCATGAGCACGGAACCGGTGATGCGCTGTTCGCCTGTACCGCGGGCTCATGCTCCGAAAAACTAGCTCGGCTCGAACTACAATCCCCACAATGCTCGGAGGAGCACGCCCCACGTGTCCCACATTACGCACGGTGGAGCGGATTTAGTCCGACACGCCCAGAGAGCGGTGCCGATGATTCCTGGTTGTTTCCTGTCTTGGCCTCCAAACCAACTCTTCGACCCCCGACTTAGGTACCTCTGTTCCAGCAAAGAAAGACCGCCCAAGAATTTTCGGGCTTCGGGTGACAGCGTCAGCGCTCCTCTGCCCACGGAGTTCCGGGTTCAGAGTAGCAGTGCGAGCGTGAGCGCTCCTCTGCCCACGGAGTTCCGGGTTCAGAGTAGCAGCGCAAGCACCAACGTTTGTTCTGCCCAAGGATTGCCGGGCTCCACACCGTAGCAACGTCGTTTCATCGTCCTCAGATCCCTAGGACTTCCCCGAAAGGAGGTGGAAGTCGGGTTCGTCGTACTACAGAACCGTGAGTAACGTACAGGGTAACCTGACACCATTGCCTTATGGGAGGAACAATATTTCGTTTATAGTGGTAACCTTTTTAGCGCATACTCAGGAGCATTAAGCACTATCAGAATCGTGCTGCCCTTTGCTTCAAGAGATACTTTGCTTGATTCTCTGAGTGACCCTCCGAAGGTCACGCCCTTCGCCCTGAGCCCGCTATCCAGTGCCCTCTCAACTGGATTGCGAGTATCTTCAGAAATAACGACTGACTTACAAGAAACGGGAGGTGGTAGCAGGTAAAGGGAGTTAAGGGAAGGGATTGGGTTTCTGGTCAGGAAGGGCAAGAATACCGTTTGTCTTATGGTATGTTTGTGTCTTTTCAGGTCTCTCTCCCAGCCGTTCCTACCTTTCCTTCCATCGCTCACCTGTCTCCTTAGTCCGTGTGTGTAAATACCTCTTCCGGACTGGGGGCAGATGGGAGGTGGACCCCTATAGAGCATCAGCGCCATCCTGAGGAGAGGAAAACCATGGCAAACGTGACAATAAGAGGCCTTTACTTACAGCAGTGATTACAATCTCCTATATCACGTGTAGGCAACAATTGCATTCTCTCCCTTTTGTAGGCCACGCGGAGTTGTGGCCAACTGAAAACTCCTGTGTTGACAATCCTCCTGTTCTTACGGACGAGCGCCTTACGATGATTTGATGCTGCGTCGACGTAGTTGTACATGTCAACAGATCTTGAGTAGAGGTTGCCTCTTCTTGTTGGCGCAGGATATCCCAATTGTGCTTTTTTACTTGTTTTTAACATTTAGCCACAATGTTGGTTGGATAATCTCTGATTTTTAATTTTTCATTGAAGGCTTTTGCTTGTATCCTGAAGTCAGTTGTGTTACTACAGTTGCGTTGAAGACGTAGATACTGACTATATGGTAAGTTTTCGTTCTTCCACCTTGGATGTTATGATCTTTGCAGAAGGCACTCATCTTGGCACCAGGACTTATTATTAGCCAACAGATAAGAACAATATACTTCAATTTTATAGTTTCAATCCACGTGCCTTGAAAGAAAATGTGCCGTATAATCAGTTTCTACGTCTTCGATGCAGCAGTTTTCCCCTGTCAGGGGCGGCTCTAGGCTCATGGTGGTTGCACACTGGCATGCTATCCTCTGCAAGGCGGCCTTTCTAGCCCAGGGTCTCTAGGCGCGCCGGTGCATGGCCTCGGCCGGTCTCGGTGCTGCTCGCTGCACGCCGGGCATGGGTGCTGCCACCCCTCCTGCCGCCAGTGATGCGTGGTGCTTCTGTAACCCCTTCGCTGCAGGACTCCGGAGGTGCCAGATCTGGACTATTAAAACAAGCTCGATTCTCCTGGGAAAAAAGTTCTAAACAAGCACAAGACCTACCAGAAGAGCCCGAAACAAGGCCGACCCCACACAAAGACGAGACTGGGTTAGAAAGGAAAAGAGTATAAGAACAACCATTCAGCGTGCATCACATTGGATTTAGCACGCCTCAGTCGTTCATGCGCCAAATCCCTGCCAGGGGCCGCCACGAATATGTATTGTATCCGATTCCTCGTGGTGGCCCCTGGGGTTTGGTGGCCCTGTGCAGGTGCACAGCTTGCACATGCCTAAGGCCGCCCCTGCCCCTGTATTTACCTGTATTCCGTGTGCTTCACCGACATTGGGGCCATGCTTGGTAGACCTGTTTGTATCTCACCTCAATTGTCAACCCCTGACCCTTTCAGTTGCATCCGGGAGCCGAGGCCACAGTTGCTTTTCTTCCAGCTTTGTCCCCCTTCCTGTGTTACACCTTTCCCTCAATCATGATGGTTCCCAGGTTTTTGACACAGTTGAGATGCCAGAGGGCCGAGTTGATCTTAGTGACTCCGCTTTGTAGAGCACAAGCGAAGTTTCCATAATGGACCCCTGGCCTTTTACCCAGCACAATAGTTCAGGGGGTCCATGTGCCTACTGCAGAGGTATGTGTCTAATCCTCGGGTCCCATGTTCAATGACAGCAACACAGCTGAAGTAGTTAGAATGTATGTGTAACCCTCGGGCCTCAAGTTCCAATAACTGGAAGATAGCACAACGGGTTTAAGTGCCTACTACTGAGATGTATGTATGTGTGTGTGTAACACTCCCCGACACAGGAAGGTAGCTCAAACGGTCAGTGTGCCTGTTCCTGACATATATTTAACCCTCCAGTCACAGGTTCCAAGCACATGAAAGCGCTCAATAGGCGAGTGTCCTTGCCATAAAGATCTTTGTACAACATTCCTATCCCACGGGCATTTCCAAAAAGCAGAGCACAGTATACAGTATGGTTTTTTTGGGGGGTGGGGATAAAGTCAAATAAACTACCCAGCAACTTTCAGACCCCAAATATGATGGCAGGGTTACCCGTCTCGGCAGTGCTTCTGAGAGGGAATCCGGCCACCTTCTGCAGACGCTCTCAGTAGAGAGGCCTTTGGACCGGGCGCTAAGCTGCAGGTAAAGGAGGGGTCACCAGAGGACGAAGAGGCACCTGTGAGAGACTGCAGCCTCAGCGCCTGTGAGAGACTGCAGCTTCGGCGCCTGTGAGAGACTGCAGCTTCGGCGCCTGTGAGAGACTGCAGCCTCAGCGCCTGTGAGAGACTGCAGCTTCGGCGCCTGTGAGAGACTGCAGCCTCAGCGCCTGTGAGAGACTGCAGCTTCGGCGCCTGTGAGAGACTGCAGCTTCGGCGCCTGTGAGAGACTGCAGCCTCAGCGCCTGTGAGAGACTGCAGCTTCGGCGCCTGTGAGAGACTGCAGCCTCAGCGCCTGTGAGAGACTGCAGCTTCGGCGCCTGTGCGAGCCAGAGCTGCGCTGGGGGAGACACGTGGAGAAGATGGGGGCATTGGAAGGATGCACACGGGAGACGAGCAGTGAGATCGCTGCAGCCTCGGCGCCTGTGGAGACATGTGAAGGAGAAGGGGGCATTAGAGGAATGCTCACGGGAGCTGAGCAGTGAGATCGCTGCAGCCTCGGCGCCTGTGCGAGTCAGAGCTGCACTTGGGGAGACACATGAAGGAGATGGGGAGGGGGGGAGGGCTGCACATGGGAGGCGAGCAGTGAGATCGCTGCAGCCTCGGCGCCTGTGGAGACATGTGAAGGAGATGGGGGGACATTGGAGGGATGCACACAGGACCCGAGCAGTGAGATCGCTGCAGCCTCGGCGCCTGTGGAGACATGTGAAGGAGATGGGGGGGACATTGGAGGGATGCACACAGGAGCTGAGCAGTGAGATCGCTGCAGCCTCGGCGCCTGTGGAGACATGTGAAGTGTAGGAGAGTAGGATCTGGTGCTTTGAAGTCCTGCACTGGGGGCACACTTGGTGTCCCTGTGCATAGTCCAGTTAAAACCTGTTGCAGGGGCTACCTGCCCCTGCTCTGGCGTGAAACTGGACAAAGGAAATGGGTGTAACCACCCCTCTTTCCAAACCCTTCCAAAGGTGCGTCCCTAGAGTATGTCCAACCCCCAAACTTAGTATAAGTATGGGAACCCACTCATTTTGACTTTAGATTACCCTGGATGAAACTCTGCAACATATATCCTGGACCTTCGACTTTCTATGCTGACTAGAAGACTGAAGAAATCTCCCTTGGGGTCAAGGAGTGACTTCCCTGCTTGGCAGACACCAAAGAAGCAACTGACCGGTCTGCATCGCTGAAGCTCCCGCCGGACGATGAAGTCTTTACATTGCCAGAGGTGGATTTCCACACTTCCCCGAGGCTACCCTGAGTCCACAGCAAAGCTGAGGCCCGTCGCTATCGTGGGTGACGTGGAACCATGACCCCTGGACACTGTGAACTTTTGCAGCAACACTATCTGCTGTGACTTCCTCGAAGTTGTGCTTTGGGCTCCAAGTAGCCCCAGCCTTGTGCACCTCCTGCACCGAAGATTGCTGGCCTCCACTCCACGAGTGATCCGTGGGCCAGTTTCAAGTGTGACCGCTCGAGGCTCCTTTGCGATTGCTAACCCGTTGGCTAGTAGGTCCCCACGAAGGCAACTCCTCTTCTAATTGGGCTTTCCTAGTTGCTACAGACGTGCCCTGACTGACCCTCGCTGGGTGAGTCCCTCAGACCTTGCTGGTCTGCACCGCAGTCCTTTCTCTGAATTCCTTGTTGGGTTCAATCTGGTCGCCGACACAGCAGGACTCGACAGACTTTGTGGGACAGATCGAATTCAGCTCGTGGACTTCATCGACACCTCCTGGACCTCGTGGCTGAAGAGTCAAGATACCAGGCAACTCACCTGAAGCACCAGACATCTGTGGGCATTGGTCCATCCTGCCCTCGGTTACTGGCTAGTGACCCAGACTCTGTCCCCTCTGCTTTCAGGTTCCTTCCATCGCAAATCCAGGCTTGGGTCTCTTCGTACACTTCTCCTCTACACGGCAACAGCAGTTCATTGCAGGCTTCCATTGCAATCGACGACGCGACCCGACACCAGAAGACACCTATGCACCCGGCTTCCCTGAGTGAGGTAACTTGAGAACTCTGGTACTCCCGTGGGTGCTAGTCCTAGAACTTCTTAAGTCCAAAAGGGTTTGTTCCTGACTCGATTCTAAGTGTCCCTAATCTTTAAATTTCCAACTGCGACATTGCCCACAGAAGCTAACGGGAACCCGCGGTTGTGTTTATACACTGCACACGGCCCCAGTGGGTCCCCTGTGTCACTACCTTGGGTGGTTCCTTGGGGTCCCAGCGATTCTAGAGGCAATAGGGCTAGTGTCTATTCCAGTCGTGGTTCTTATACCACTTTTTTGGTACATGGTTTGGTACGCCCCTTGGACCCAAACGTGTATTTGTGCTATTACTGATGATTGCTATCTTGTAAGCTAAGTACTTCGAACTCCAGTCTCATAAAGAGACTATAGGGGTGTGTTTTATCTTAAATACATATATTTTGAATATATACCTGGTGTGGTTGTTTTTTCATTTGATCATTCAAGAGATTATAGACTGGTAAAACAAGCTGCTTTACATTCCTTAAAGACTTAGCCTGAAGGCTGCTCTCCATACCTACCACTAGGATAGCTTTTAATAAAGGTTGTCTTTAACCAATTCACCATAAGGGGTTGTTTGGACTGATCCAAGGTGCCCACTAGAACGAGTGGACAGCATATATCAGGCCACCTTCTCACATTGGTGTACAGCGTGTGGGATTCCAGTTTGCTATTGTTTTACCAGATAATCTCAATTGAATTGATCAACTGAAAACCACTAAAGGTACCTGAGGTACATATAATATCAAGTTTAGCTACAGTAAGTTCTACTGAACTTAGAGTTGGGTGTTAAGGGATAGCACACCCTTTCTACAACTCAAGAGATTTTAGTAGGCCACACTAGTGTAGGTAGTGCAATACACCACACCACATTAGTAATGTCTAACCAGCCAGGAACCACTGGGTCTCTACCAGGAACCAGTGAGCTCCTTCCCTATAAATATGAGAATCTCTCCTTTGCTCAGCTTAGGGCCTTATGTTCCATTAGGAAGCTGAAGACAGGCAAAAGCCCAACCACCCAGCATCTCATAAAGATACTGAAGCTGGATGATCTCCCAGGACCTAGTGGGCCTGATGGGGTTGACAGTGTGGGTGGAGCAGCAGGTGAGGGCGGGCCTAGGGGTAGAAATTCCCCTGACCCTACCTCTAATGCTGACCAGACTGATGACAATGATCAGAATCTGGTGAACACAGCTCCCCTGGATGAGGATGACGAGGATGACAACAATGCTCCTGCCTTTATTCCTCGAAGTAGAGTTGAACATAGGGCTAGAAGGGATAGATCTCTGTCAAGGGGATCTGTCCAGTATAACTCCTCTATAGGGACCTCTGTCTCTTTTCACAGAGGGAGGGAAACCCCCCAGGAGAGGAGAGAGAGACTGCTGAAGTATGAGCAAGACAAGTTCAACCTCAGAAAGCAGCAGATGGCCTTAGATAGGGAAGCCCTAGAGCTCTACAGAGCTAGTAAAAAGGAGGGACTAGAGTCCCTTGGTGGCAGCAATTTCCCTAGAGATAGGGAGAGGTCTTATGACCATAGAAACCTAAGTAAGATTGTCCCTCCCTACCAGAGTGGGGATGACATCCACAAATGGATAACTGCCTTGGAGAGGGCCTGTAAAGTACAGAAGGTCGCTCAAGGTCAGTGGGCAGCAATCGTATGGCTCTCCTTTGCAGACAAAGGTAGAGATAAGCAACTCACTGTAAGAGAAGAGGATGCTGATGATTACCAGGGCTTGAAAAGTGCACTAATAGATGGGTTTGGCCTAACCACTGAACAATACAGGTTAAAGTTCAGAGACACCCAAAAAGCACAAAATCAAGACTGGGTTGACTTTGTTGACTGTGCTGCTAAGACTCTGGAAGGTTGGTTATTGGGCAGTAAAGTGTGTGACTTCATAGGATTTTACAATCTGATAATGAAGGAGCAGATTCTTAATAACTGTCAAAATCAGCTGTTGCACCAGTACCTGGTAGACTCGGATCTGACCTCTCCCCAAGAATTGGGAAAGAAGGCAGACAAATGGGTCAAAACCAGGGTGAGGCAGAAGGTACAGAACCAAGGTGGTGACCCAAAGAAGCAAGATTCCAAGAACTCTGACAAGGGTGGGGACAAGGGCAAAGAACAGAAGTCTTCTCAAGGGCCCCAAAAATTTTCTTCTAAAGGGAAGTCACAGTCAAGTAAGGGAAAAGGCCCAAAAGAAACCTTGGTGCAAACTCTGTAAGCAGAAAACTCACTGGACCAGTGACTGCACCAAGGCCAAAGAGAATACTCCAGCCACCACCAATGCCCCTAATGCCCCTGCCCCCCTAGTGCAGTTATAATTGGTGGTGGGAATACACAGAATAAGGGTGTAGTAGGGTTGGCCCTGAGCTCTGAGATGGACTCTGGCCTAGGCAGAGTTCCCACTCAGGCTGTGCTTGTCTGTGATGGGGGCATGGATATGTCGCCTGTGTGAGTCCCAGTAACCTGGGCAAATACAGACAGCAGCCTTTGATAAATGGAGTAGAAGCTTGGGTATTCAGGGACACAGGAGCAAGTGTCACAATGGTGACAAAATATCTTGTGGATCCTGGGCAGATTATACTTGATGAAATGTACCAAGTGACCAATGCTAGAAATGTCAGAACAGACCATTCTTTGGCAGTTGTTAACTTCTCATGGGGAGGGGTAACTGGCCTTAAGAAGGTTGTGGTAAGTGCGGACCTACCAGTACAGTGCTTGCTTGGCAATGATCTAGAAACTTCAGCTTGGACTGAAGTGGAGCTCAGGACACATGCAGAAATGTTAGGGATCCCTGCACATGTCTTTGCTGTGACCAGGTCACAGGCAAAAATGTCAAAAGCTGGACAGGCCCTGGATTCTGGTATAATGGACCAGGTGCCTCACAAGAGGAGGAGCAGTAGGGTTAAGGCAGAGCCTTCCCACCTGTCTCAGTATACTGATCAGTCTCCTCAGGGAGATGATCTTGAGCCTGGAGAAGGAACTGTCCCAGAGGAGCTTGAACCTGACCAGGTTGAGTTCTTGGGGTCAGGAGGCCCTTCCAGGTCTGATCCGAGCCAGGAGCAGAAAACCTACCCCTCTCTTGAACACCTCAGAAAGCAAGCTGCCGATGAGGCTGCTGGGAATGCTAGTGGCACCTATAAAGTTTAGTGGGATGATGGACTCCTATACTCAGAGAGTAGAGACCCCAAGCCTGGTGCATCCAGGAGGTTGGTTATACCTCTGGAGTTTAGGGGTTTCCTATTGTCACTAGCCCATTATATTCCCCTAGCAGGACACCTAGGCAAGAACAAGACTTGGGACAGAATTGTTCCTCACTTTCACTGGCCCCACATGTCTGAAGACACAAAGGAGTTTTGTCGCTCCTGGGTAACCTGCCAAGCCAGTGGCAAAGCAGGTGGCACTACAAAGGCCCCCCTGATACCACTACCTGTTTTGGGGGTGCCCTTTGAAAGGGTAGGGATTGACATTGTTGGTCCCATGGATCCCCAAACCACATCTGGGCACAGGTTTATACTGATGGTGGTGGATCATGCCACCAGGTACCCAGAAGCAATTCCCCTAAGGACCACTACAGCAACTGTAGTGGCAAGAGCTCTCATGAGTGTATTCTCAAGAGTAGGCTTTCCTAAGGAGGTAGTATCTGACAGGGATGCAAGCTTCATGTCTAGTTACTTGGCTGCTATGTGGAAGGAGTGTGGAGTGAACTACAAGTTCACCACACCCTATCACCCACAATGCAATGGTTTAGTTGAGAGATTCAACAATACCTTAAAGGGCATGATCAAAGGACTCCCAGAGAAGCTTAGGCAAAAATGGGACCTACTCTTGCCCTGCCTTTTATTTGCATAAAGGGAGGTGCCTCAAAAGGGGGTTGGTTACAGCCCATTTGAACTTTTGTTTGGTCACCCTGTCAGGGGTCCATTGTGTTTGGTGAAGGAAGGATGGGAGTTACCTCTCAAGCCCCCAAAGCAAGACATAGTGGACTAAGTAATTGGTCTCCACTCCAGGATGGCGGAGTACATGAAAAAGGCAAACAAAAACCTTGAGGCTAGCCAGGAACTGCAAAAAACCTGGCATGGCCAAAAGGCTGTACTGACTGTTTACCAGCCAGGGCAGAACGTGTGGGTGTTGGAGCCTGTGGCCCCAGCAGCCCTCCATGACAAATTCAGTGGCCCCCATACAATAGTTGAACAGAAAGGGGAGGTTACCTACTTGGTAGACCTTGGATCACCTAGGAGTCCCCACAGGGTACTTCATGTCAACAGACTTAAACCATATGTTGACAGGGCAGACATGGGCTTGCTCATGGCTACTGATGAAGGACAGGAGGAAAAGAGTGACCCACTCGCTGACCTGCTTTCTCAGAACCCTGATGATGGGTCAGTTGATGGTGTAGCCTTGGCAGGCAGCCTCACTGCCCAGCAGCAACCTGACTGCAGAAACCTTCTCAGCCAGTTTAGGCATATGTTTTCTCTGACTCCAAGTCAGACCACCTGATGAACTCATGAAGTGGACACTGGGGACAGTTTACCTGTGAAGAACAAGATCTACAGGCAACCTGACCTTGTCAGGGACTGTATAAGGACAGAAGTCCAAAAGATGTTGGATCTGGGTGTGATTGAACCCTCAGTTAGCCCTTGGGCTAGCCCAGTAGTCCTGGTACCTAAACTTCACACCAGTGGTGGGAAAAGAGAGATGAGGTTTTGTGTAGACTACATGGGTCTCAATGCAGTCACTAGGACTGATGCCCATCCCATCCCCAGGGCAGATGAGCTAATAGATACTTTGGCCTCCGCCACATTTCTGAGCATATTTGACCTGATAGCTGGTTACTGGCAGATCAGACTAGCTGATGATGCAAAGCCAAAGACAGCATTTTCTACCCCTAGTGGGCACTATCAATTTGTGGTAATTCCCTTTGGTTTGAAGAACGTACATGCCACTTTCCAAAGGTTGGTGAATCAAGTCCTTACAGGCCTGGAAGACTTTAGTGCAGCATATCTCGATGATATTGCTGTCTTTAGCTCCACCTGGGAGGATCACCTGGTCCACCAGAGGAATGTTTTGGAGGCCCTGCAGAAAGCAGGCCTAACTATCAAGGCTACTAAGTGCCAGATAGGGCAGAGTCAGGTTGTGTACCTTGGCCACCTTGAAGGTCGAGGCCAGGTTCAACCATTTTAGAGCAAAATCCAGACCATAATGGACTGGGTTCCTCCAACTACCCAGACTCAGGTGAGAGCCTTCTTAGGCCTGACTGGGTAATGTAGGAGATTTGTCAAAGGGTATGGATCAATAGTGACACGCTTGAATGACTTAACTTCTAAAAAGATGCCCAAAAAGGTTCAGTGGACAGCTAGCTGTCAAAAGGCATTTGATGACCTGAAGCAGGCCATGTGCACTGCTCCCATTCTGCAGAGTCCTGACTACTCCAAAAAGTTAATTGTCCAAACAGATGCATCTGAATTGGGGGTACGGGCTGTAGTGTCACAATTGAATGATAAAGGTCAAGATCAGCCAGTAGCTTTCATAAGCAGAAGGCTGACCGTAGAAAGAAACATTGGTCAACCATTGAGAGGGAGGCCTTTGCCGTGGTTTGGGCTCTGAAGAAGTTGAGGCCATACTTGTTTGGTACTCACTTCCTTGTTCAGACAGACCATAAGCCCCTCTTATGGCTAAAACAGATGAAGGGTGAAAACCCCAAACTGCTTAGGTGGTCAATTTCCCTACAGGGGATGGACTTTACAGTGGAACATAGACCTGGGAGTAACCATGCCAATGCAGATGGACTCTCTATGTATTTTCACTTAGAACATGAAGACTCAACTGGTAAAGGTTAGTTTAATGTCCCTGCGTTTGGGGGGGTGGGGGGTTGAGTAGGAGTGTAGGATCTGCTTCACATGGGTACCCCCACTTTTTGCTGGTGTTTCACTGTTTTTCGACCTTAGTCTAGCTGTGGCCCTGCAAATCAGGACCACAGCCTAGCTGCTTCCTCTCTAAAATGGTTTACATGTTCATTAGGTACATATCTAATTGGATTCTGGAGTGCCTTATAAGCCCCTAGTATATGGTATACTATGTACCTAGGGCATAGGTACATCAGAGGCCTACCAGGGGCTGAAGCATGTATGATGCCACCCCTGGGAAGCACTCCAAAATGGCACCACAGGTCTGCTACTGCAGCCTGGGTAAGGGTGTGCTTGCACCCCTTACAGTGGTATAGGCTACCTATATCCACCTATATATACATACACATATAAACCTATAAGACACTCCTATGGCAGGCCTTGACAATCCTGAAGGCAGAGTGCTTGGTTTTGAGTGAGAGGGTGCCCAAGCATGAGCTGAGTCCCTCTGCATCTTTCGGAAATACTTCCTTATGGCTGTTCTGTGATCCATCCATACCATATACTCTTAAGTGCATTATAACCCCGCGGTAAATGCTAACTTTGGAATGGCTGCATCAAAACATGTTGTATTTGATGTCTAACTCTTTGGAATACTACCCCCCCCCACCAGTCCTGGCAGCGGGGGTAGAATTCCACCCTTCTAGAGGGAGAGACATGTTCACACTGGTCTAACCTGGTAGGACTTTCTTGAGCCATGGCATCACAAAATGGATGCCTCTGCCACAGACACGGGTCTGGCCTCCTGCTGCTGACCGAAACTCTGGCAAGGGAGGCCTGGACAATAGGTTTCCTGATGAAGGGAGGTGTAACCACCTCCCCAAACAGGCTGATGTGTATTGGGGCTGGGCGGGAGCACTGTCTGGTGCTTTGAAGTCCTGCACTGGGGGCACACTTGGTGTCCCTGTGCATAGTCCAGTTCAAACCAGTTGCAGGGGCTACCTGCCCCTGCTCTGGCGTGAAACTGGACAAAGGAAATGGGTGTAACCACCCCTCTTTCCAAACCCTCCCATAGATTGTTCCCTAGAGTATGTCCAACCCCCAAACTTAGTATAAGTATGGGAACCCAGTCCTTGTGACGTTAGATTACCCTGGACGAAACTCTGCAACATATATCCTGGACCTCGACTTTCTATCCTGACTAGAAAACTGAAGAAATCTCCCTTGGGGTCAAGGAGTGACTCCCCTGCTTGGCAGGCACCAAAGAAGCAACTTACTGGTCTGCATCGCTGAAACACCTGCCGGACGCCGAAGTCTCTGCATCACCAGAGGTGGATTTCCAGACTTCCCTGAGGCTACCCTGAGTCCACAGCAAAGATAAGGACCGTGGCTATCGTGGGTCACGTGGAACCGTGACCCCTGGACACCGTGAACTTCTGCAGCAACACTATCTTCTGGGACTTCCTTGAAGTTGTGCTTTGGGCTCCGAGAAGCCCCACCCTTGAGCAGCTCCTGCACCGAAGATTGCTGGCCTCCACTCCACGAGTGAACCGTGGGACAGTTTCAAGTGCGACCGATCGAGGCTCTTCACGATCGCTAGTCCATTGGCTAGTAGGTCCCCACGAAGGCAACTCCTCTTCTAATTGGGCTTTCCTGGTTTCTCCAGACGTGCCCTGATCTACCATTGCTGGGTGAGTCCCTCAGACCTTGCTGGTCTACACCGCAGTCCTTTCTCTGAATTCCTGTGACTTGCCGTTGCCAAGATTTGTTGGGTCCAATCTGGTCGCCAACAATGCAGCACTCGACAGACTTCGTGAGACAGCTCGAATCCGGCTCGTGGACTTTGTCGACGCCTCCTGGACCTCGTAGCTGAAGAGTCAAGACACCCGTCAACTCACCTGAAGCACCCGACATCTGTGGGCATTGGTCAATCCTGCCCTCGGTCACTGGCTAGTGACCCAGACTTTGTTCCCTCTGCTTTCAGGTTCCTTCCATCCCAGATCCAGGCTTGGATTTCTTCGGACACTTCTCCTCTTCACGGCAGCAGCAGTTCTTTGCAGGCTTCCATTGACAGAGATCTATCCCTTCTAGCCCTGTTCAGGTGAGTTGATGGGTGTCTTGACTCTTCAGCCACGAGGTCCAGGAGGCATCGACAAAGTCCACAATCCGGATTCGAGCTGTCCCACAAAGTCTGTTGAGTGCTGCGGTGTCGGCGACCAGAGAAAGGACTTCGGTGCAGACCTGCAAGGTCTGAGGGACTCGCCCAGCGAGGGTAAGTCAGGGCACATCTGGAGCAACTAGGAGCGCCTAATCAGAAAAGGGGTTGCCTTTGTGGGGACCTGCTAGCCAACGGGCTTGTGATCGCGAAGGAGACTCGAGCGGTTGTAGTTGAAGCTGGCCCACAGGTCACTCGTGGAGTGGAGGCCAACAATCATTGGAGCAGGAGATGCTCAAGGCTGGGGCTACCTGGAGCCCAAAGCACACCTTCGAGGAGGACCAGGAAGATAGTGTTGCTGCAAAAGATCGCGGTGTCCAGGGGTCACGGTTCCACGTCACCCACGTTAGCCACGGGCCTCAGCTTTGCTGTGGACTCAGGGTAGCCTCGGGGAAGTCTGGAAATACACCTCTGGTGATGCAAAGACTTCGGCGTCCGGCGGGAGCTTCAGCGATGCAGACCGGTCAGTTGCTTCTTTGGTGCCTGCCAAGCAGGGGAGTCACTCCTTGACCCCAAGGGAGATCTCTTCAGTCTTCTAGTCAGGATAGAACGTCGAAGGTCCAGGATGTACATTGCAGAGTTTCGTCCAGGGTAATCTAAAGTCCTAGGGACTGGATTCATATACTTACAGTAAGTTTAGGGGATGGACTAACTCTAAGGTCCCACCTATGGGTGGGCCAGGAAAGAGGGGTGGTTACACCAATTTCCATTGTCCAGTTTTGCGCCAGAGCAGGGGCAGGTAGCCCCTGCAACCAGTTTGAACTGGGCTATGCACAGGGACAGCAAACGTGCCCTCAGTGCAGGACTTCAAAGCACCAGAGAGTGCTCCCGCCCAGCCCCAATACACATCAGCCTGTCTGGGGAGGTGGTCACACCTCCCTTCGACAGGAAATCTATTGTCCAGGCCTCCCCTGCCAGAGTTTCGGTCAACAGCAGGAGGCCAGACCCGTGTCTGTGGCAGAGGCATCCATTTTGTGATGCTAGGGCTCAGGAAAGTCCTACCGGGTTTAGCCAGTGTGAACATGTCTCTCCCTCTAGAAGGGTGGAATGCTACCCCCGCCGCCAGAACTGGCGGGGGGTTAGTATTCCAAAGCGTTTGACACCAAACACGACATGTTTTGATGCAGCCATCCCAATGTTAGCATTTACTGCGAGGTTATAATGCACTTAAGAGTATATGGTATGGCTGTATCACAGAACAACCATAAGGAAGTATTTTCGAAAACTGAGGAGGGGCTCAGCTCATGCTTGGGCACCCTCTCACCTAAAACCAAGCAGTCTGCCTTCAGGATTGTCAAGGCCTGCCATAGGAGTGGCTTATGGGTTTATATGTGCCCGTATAGGGTAGTGATATAGGTAGCCTATACCACAGTAAGGGGTGCAAGCACACCCTTACCCAGGCTGCAGTAGCAGACCTGTGGTGCCATTTTGGAGTGCTTCCCAGGGGTGGCATGATATATGCTGCAGCCTCTGGTAGGCCTCTGAGGTACCTATGCCCTAGGCACATATTATACCATATACTAGGGGCTTATAAGGCACTCCAGAATGCAATTAGATATGTACCTAACGTACATGGAAACCATTTTAGAGAGGAAGCAGCTAGGCTGTGGTCCTGATTAGCAGGGCCACAGCGAGACTAAGGTCGAAAAACAGTGAAACACCAGCAAAAAGTGGGGGTACCCATGCGAAGCAGATCCTACTCTCCTACACAACCCCTCCCCAAACGCAGGGACATTAAACTAACCTTGACCGGTTGAGTTTTCATGTTCTAGGTGGAAATACCTAGAGAGTCCATCTGCATTGGCATGGTTACTTCCAGGTCTATGTTTCACTGTAAAGTCCATCTCCTGTAGGGAAATGGACCACCTAAGCAGTTTGGGGTTTTCATCCTTCATTTGTTTTAGCCATAAGAGGGGTTTATGGTCTGTCTGAACAAGCAAGTGGGTACCAAACAAGTATGGCCTCAACTTCTTCAGAGCCCAAACCACAGCAAAGGCCTCCCTCTCAATGGCTGACCAACGTTTCTCTCTAGGGGGTCAGTGTTATGTCTTAACATCTGGCAGCTCGTGGGTTGCCTCAGCAACGGAGCCTGGATTCTTCTGGTGTATCCATGGGGACTGGATACTGGTCAGAGAAGTGCTGGCAGTTGCGGGCAGAGGATGTAACTGGGGGTTGTTCTCCTTAACTTAATAAAGTTCTTCAACTTCTATCAAGTCTGCTTGTCATAAAAGTGGCGACAGAGGATGGGATCATTTAAGCAGACAAAGGAAAAGAAAATCAAGACGAAGTGAGAACCGACAACCCCCAGATGAACTGAGCATACACAGCAATTGCCACCGTAATTCCTGTTACAAGATTTTCGAGGACGTACTAAGGGTGAGATCGTCCTTGAATGAGAGTGGATTGCCGTGCGTAAAAGTTTAACTTGCAACTTTGAACTCTGTGTGAAAAGAAAAATTTCGCCCCAACAAAGGAAAACGGCTTGTGTGAACAAGATTGAGCATATTTGTTGACATGCTGGGAAAGTTGTAGTTGTTACAGCGCAACTTGAGGAGGAACTACATGTCGCCTTGGGGCATGAACAGATCTTCCAGCAGAGAGTGTGTGGTTGCGTGGTGAAGAAACGCAGCGCAATTAAGGCAGCGATCAAAGAAACCAGGATTTTTTTTTTTGGATCAAATTTGATTGTCAAGTGAGCCTCGCGGGCGCAACATTTAAAATAGCTTACTTTTAAAGTGACTGTTGTGGACACGATCTCATCTGCTACCATAGATACGCATCGCGTGAATCGGCTTGGTTGTTCTTTCCATATTGTTCCCTACAGCGGATGCGTGCAGTGCATCATGGGAGCGGCACCGCGTCATGACGCATGAGTCGTCAACGCTGTGAGATCATAACACAACGTTGCCATAGCAACTAGTCCACCCGTTGCACCGACTGAAGGGAGAGATCTGTACACACGAAGCGTGCGAGGAAGGAATAAACAGTGCCATTAGGAACAAGCAAGTTATTAATGTACTGTAAAAGCAAGAAGATATTTAGAACATCAGCAAGACTTATTTCCCGGTATCTACACTGCCATTGACAATAATTGTGAACTGCAGACGACGGTGACTACATTTGTTCTATTAATTGTTGTTTTGTTTTACATCTAATTGTTTAATTTTAGTTCATCAAAATATTTTCTTGATTTCAACTAAAATCAAACAGTACACACATCACAGAATACTGCATACATACATGGTATTAACTACAAATTTGATCATGTAATACTAATTAAACTAATAAGATGGATATATCATCTATTATTGCACCTCCTAAATTTCTACAGAACCCAGGAGAACCTACGTTACCTTGGGAGGATTGGATAGAATCCTTTGAAACCTACTTAGAGGCCATAGGTGGGGAGGACTTTCTAGCCTCCAGGAAAGTGGCAATATTAAAACATAATCTAGGTATAGAAGGGAAGAAAGTTTTAAAAACATTACCTATAGGCACTATTTCGAAACAAATAGTCATTGAAGATAAAAGCAATGACGATGAGAATAAGGAGGAAGGTGATGTAACAGAGATACTGTATGAGGATACAAGTTTCACTGATGAATATGTTAGTGTAAAGAACGCTTTAGAGGAAAACTTTGGGAAGAAAACAAGCATAGTAGTAGAAAGACATAAGTTATTTTCTAGATCGCAACAAGCGGGAGAAACTGTAGAACAATACATTTCAGTGTTAAGAACACTTGCAGCCACATGCAAATTTAGAGATCTTCATGAAGAAATCATAAGAGATCAGTTCATAAATAGAACCAGCAACACTAAAATTCAAGAGAGGCTTTTAGATTTGAATAACCCAACATTGAAGAAAACCATAGAAATAGCAAGAAGGATCGAAAACACTTCTAAATATGTAAAAGAATTAAGTACAGATAAATCGAGTACAACTAAAGTGTGTGTAGTAGAAAAAAAGAACCAACAACAAAGCAATAAGAAAGAAAATATTAGTAGTAAAACATACATTACTCAAAAATACAACAAAGCATGCTACAGATGCGGTAGCACCAGACATACAGCCGATTCTGAAAAATGTTATGCGGTCAAGGAAAAATGTTACAAATGTAAGAAAGTGGGTCACCTAGCACGCATGTGCAAAGCGGGGTCTGTATTTAACCCAAAATGGAAACATCCAGTAAATGCGATAGAGGAAGATGTTGAGAATGATAGTTCAGGAAATGAAGGAGAGGTAGAGATAATGGTCATATGTGATAATGTGATAAATGAGGTGTCAGAGAACTATAATCCGCCCAAATGTGATTTAGGAATTAATGGAACCAAGATAACTGTGTGGGCAGATTTGTGTTCTCCATATACTATCATCGACAAACATGCGTGGGAGAAAGTAGGAAGTCACGATTTGAAAATGCCTGATGTTGAACCGGTAGGATACTGTGGGATTAAACTTCCTTTGTTAGGGTACTTTGAATGCACGCTGTCTCACAAAGGCAGGACGGCTACTAGCAAGGTATATGTGGTGGAAAGGGGAAGAGCATTATTGGGATGGTGTGAACAGAAAAAATTGGGGATCACGTTAAATCCAAATCACCCACAACAGGTTCTTACCACGGAGGAAGCGGAAATTAGCAAATGGTGTACCAAGTTTCCAAAGTTATTTAATGAGAAGCTAGGTTGTTTACAAAAATGTGAACACCGCATCAAACTTAAAGCACAAAGTGTACCATGTGTTCACAAGGTAAGGAGTGTACCTTTCACTTTGAGGGAGAAGCTAAGATTAGAGCTACAGAGATTGTGCGAAGCCCAGGTAATAGAACCCATAGAATCTTCAGAATGGCTCAGTCCGGTAGTTTTGGCACAAAAACCGGATGGAAATTTACGAATGTGTGTGGATTTGAGAGATTTAAATCGGAACATTCTTATTGATCGTTATCCATTGCCTCACATAAATGAAATGGTGTCTTCTGTGAACAACGCAACATATTTTGTCTCTGATTGATTTATCTAATGCTTATCATCAGATTAAATTAAATCCATCTTCCAAACACCTCACATCTTTTATCACACCGGAGGGAGCCTTTCAATTCATAAGAATGCCTTTTGGCCTAGCTTCGGCGTCAGCAGTTTTTCAGAGGGTGATGTCTAAAATTTTGTCAGGATTACATAGAGTATTGGTCTTTCAGGATGATGTTTTGGTCTGGGGTGCCAATCGTTTAGAGCATGATGAAACACTGACTAAAACTTTGGAGAAGTTGCAACAGGCAGGCTTAACTGTAGGAACCAAAAAATGCAAATTTGGTGTCCAAGAAATTGAATACTTAGGACATACCTTATCTAAAGATGGGGTCAAACCCAAGAAAAAATTATTAGATGCAATTACAAATGCTCCACCACCTCAAGACAAAGAGCAGTTACGCTCCTTTTTGGGTCTGGCGGAATTCTATTCCAAGTTTGTCAATCACTTTGCTGACAAAGTACACAGACTAAGAATCTTGATGAAAAAAGGAGAAAAGTTTAATTGGACAGAAGAATGTCAAAAGGATTTTACCTTTATTAAAGAACAGATTGTTAAGTCTGTTCATTTGAAACCTTTCAATCCGTCACATCAGAGTATCATAGTAGTTGACGCGAGTGCTTATGGTTTAGGTGCTGTTCTCATGCAAAGATACTTGGATCAAGAACGAATAGTAGCTTTTGCATCATGCACTCTGAAAGGAGCAGAAGCTACCTACTCAGTAATTGAGAAGGAAGCACTCGCGTGTTGGTGGGGTGTAACATATTTTAGAAATTACATATGGGGCACTCGTTTTGAGGTTAGGTCAGACCATAAACCTCTGATAGAGTTATTTACGACTAAAGGAGGTGCTAAGGCTACTCCTAGAATAGCCAAATGGCCGTACAGATTACAGGGATATGATTTTTCCCTACAGTATGTACCGGGGAATCGCAACGTCAATGCTGACTGCCTTTCAAGGTTACCATTAGAGGGTGATGACAAGGACACAGACTACAACGATGATTGTGTAGTAGCGGAGGTAGTTGGGTCGTGTAAAGGGGCTATATCTTGTGATGAATGGAAGGAAGCCATAACCAAAGATAGCATCCTTACAGAGTTAATGAGTGAATTATCAAAACCATCTGTTCCGGATGCTATCCTAAAAAAAAAAATGTGGTGAGTTTTGGACGGTATGGACAGAACTATCTGTGGTGGAGGGAGTACTACGTAGGAATGGTAGATTAGTATTCCCGACTAGCCTACACAATAGATTACTCAATTTAATACATGAAGGTCATAGTGGCATGTCCGGAATAAAAAGGAAGGCTAGAGAAACATTTTGGTGGCCAGGGATGGACAGGAATATTAAGGAATATGTTCGTGACTGCATGGAATGTATGTGTAGTGACAAAACTCACAGGGTAGAAGAATCAACCATTTCTTCAACACAATTTCCAAGCAGACCATGGGAGAGGGTTGCAATGGACATTTGTGGTCCATTCTCATCCAAGGGAATCACTAATAAGTTTGCAATAGTACTAATTGATTATTACTCTAAGTGGCCGGAGGTAGCATTTACAAATGACATTAAAGCTAGTAACATTATAGAATTCTGTGACCAGATCTTTCGCAGGGAAGGGTGTCCAGAAAAGTTACTCACGGACAATGGGCCACAATTAATATCAAGTGAATTTAATTCGTACCTTAACAACATGGGCATCATCCATCATACTACAGCTGTTTACAATCCTAGAGAAAATGGTCTGGTGGAAAGATTTAACAGAGTGTTGAAAGAGTGTATACAATTAGCTGAGAAGAGTGGTGGAAAGTGTAAAGAGGCTGTAAAAGAAATGTTGTGGAACTACCGTACCACACCTCACTCAGTTACCAAGGAATCACCATTCAAACTTCTTAAGGGTAGACAACCTGGCACCAAGGTTACTCCGGGGTGGATGTTAAAAGGGTTCTCAAGACCAGTGTGCACAAGGAGTTTGGAATGTAGAGTAATGAAATATCAAGATAAATTTGTACGAAGACACAATGAGAAAATAAAAAGGAATGAGAGACATTTTACCATTGGTGACTGGGTGAGGACATATAGTGTGGGGTCTCAAAGGAGAGGATTATCAAAATGGTCTGTACCTAAGCGAATTATCAAAATTCGGGGTAATAGTGTCTGGTTAAACGATGGCAAGGTGTGGAATATTCGGAATATAACCTTATGTAACAAATTGGAAGTGAAATCTTGTGTATCTAGGAATAGTGACAATAATAGTGTCAAGGGGCATGATGAAACTTACAAAGACAAGCGTACCCGGATGTCTCCAAGATGGCTCAATGATTATGTAACCTATTGAGTGTTCTGGTGTTGATTAGAATGTATATAATGTGTATAGATATCATTGTTGTTAGGGGTTAAAGTACACTTGTTATTTCTTTTGTATTATTGTTTTATAAGAAAGGAGATGTGTTATGTCTTAACATCTGGCAGCTCGTGGGTTGCCTCAGCAACGGAGCCTGGATTCTTCTGGTGTATCCATGGGGACTGGATACTGGTCAGAGAAGGGCTGGCAGTTGCGGGCAGAGGATGTAACTGGGGGTTGTTCTCCTTAACTTAATAAAGTTCTTCAACTTCTATCAAGTCTGCTTGTCATAAAAGTCAGCCTTCTGCTTATGAAAGCTACTGGCTGATCCTGACCTTCATCATTCAATTGTTGGGATGATGGGTTGGATTAAGGACAGTGTCTGTGTGTTCTCTAAGTCTACAGGTCCACATGGTAGGGATGGAGGTTCGTAGGAGTGAAGTAGAAAAGTATGATCACTTGGTGATAAGGTATTCTTTTCCCTGGTCGGCTGGGATGATGCATTGGGGTAAGGTACTGTTTTCCATTTGGGGGGTCCCTGAGGCGAGGGGCTAGCGCAAGCCTGCTGAATGGGTTTCGCTTGGGGCTTGGGTGGATGCCGGATCAGGTCATGAAGAGTTTGTATGTCATCTTTTATTTGTTGTACGGATAATAGTATCATGTCTAGTCTGGGGTCAGGTGTGGGGTTTGTCATGTTGAAGGCTTGGACTATGGTTAAGTGAGGAGGTGTAGTAGATTGTGTGGAGTCCCGGGGTATGACGTGTGTTGGTTTGAAGGGTGGTGGTCCCATGGGGAAGGGAGGGGTGGAGAGTGGGGTGTCCGATTCTTTGTGTGGCATTGTTGTGGGGTGTAAATCACTGGGAAGGGGGATAGTGGGGCGGGGGTGTGAGGGTGTATTGGTGTGGGCTGTATGAAGAAGGGCGGGTGTGTGTAGGAAGGCTATGGATGAGGTGAAACGGGTGTGAGGCGAGGTGGGTGTAGTAGAAATAGTGGTGGAGCTAGGGGGAGATTTGGTATAATGCAGATGTCTGTTATTCAGAGGGGTGATAGTTGGACCTGTGGTGGATTGGGGTTGGGGTTTTCAGAGGTGCCAGCGTCGGAGTGTCAAAACTAACTTCGCGTTCCCGTCCCGGAAAGACGTTCGCCAGCTATAAAGCTCCGAAGCTGTGCATGAAGAGTCGAACAGATCTTTAGGAGCCTCTTAAAATAAGGAAATGTTATGTGATTTGTTTCCTATCACCGCTAAGAACGCACACCCCCTACAGCTGATAACCTTTACAGAGAACAGGGAGTCTCTTATAAGTGTACGGAACTGTCAACCGTGCTGCACTTCACATTCCCAGGTACACCACCACAGAACAACCTTCTAAGTGTGTGTTACCGCCCTGGTAGCGTTCATCATACCGCAACATCTTTCCTTGTCGACTCGTCTCCGCACCATGGACTTGCTCCCCGCACCCAAATGGTGCCTGTAGTTAGTCAGTTACTCAAAAGACATGCGAAGAGCTGACAGCTCGCATGCGCCGAGACGCAGAACCAGCAGGCCCTGTGCCCGATAACTCCGGTCATTGTAATGTCACGTGACGGGCAATGCTGCGGCTGGTTTCCATGGCAGTGGAAAGGGCTGCACCTTTGCCTATAAACTGACATGAAGATATAAAGCGTGCTAATTCGTGCTACTTGGCGGAGAAGCCGAATTGAGAGAGGATGTGGCCTTACACAGGACTTTAAGTGTGTTGAAAAAACTGAGGGGGGTCTCTCAAAGAGATGTGACCAATGTAATTAAGGGCGTGGCTTAAAAACACGTACGCTAAAAATCTGTGCTAAGCATAGTGTGCCGCCTGACTTGTATTTTGCTGTTTCTGTCATTGCATCTAGATATATGTTACAAGTAACATTGGGGCATATCAACAACAACCGGCGATAATTATCTCTAAGCGCACTTAGCGCTAGGATAATTATCGCCGGCTAGCGTGAATTTTTATCGCTGAGATAGCGTGCTATTAGCAACGCTTATCTCATAAGCGATAAAAATCCTCACGCTAACAGGCTAACGTGAGATTATCGCTGGAAACCCAGCGATAATCTCACGTTACCTTGTTGATAGGGACAGACAAACTTAGCCATGATATCCACCTTCCATAGGATATCATGGCTAAGTCAGAAAAATACCAGACGTAAAAAAGCAGCGTTAACCGCGGTTAGCGCTGCTTTTTGTGTCTCTAACAGGGTTAGCGACATTCTTGATAATAGGAGAAATGTCGCTTAGCGACATTTCTCCTATTATTTTACTCTGGAACGCCCCCTTTGCATCTCATTAGAGACGCAAGGGGAAGCGTAGAGTAAAAGGGTGCTAACATGCAAATTTGAGTGTTAGCACCCTGTTGTTGATAGGGTGCTAGTTTTATCTCTGCTTTTTTGGCTTTTAAAGCCAAAAAAGCAGAGATAAAGCCCTTGTTGATATGCCCCATTATACCTACGGAAGTCAGGACTATTGGCTTTGTCAATGGTTGTTAGTTGCATAAGATAAATAAGCAGCAACTATGGCTTGTATATGATAGTGAAAAAGCTTCCGCTTAAAGCCCTGGTGACACCATGACGATGTCGGCTCCTGAGTTTCTAAAAGAGAAGGGAAATCCAGAGAGAAAATGTCTTTTTTTAGTTTTTCAGTTTTCTTCTTTATAAGATAATCGCAAAAGGAATTAATTTCGGTATTAATCTCTTCAAGTTTCTTTTTGGCGTCTTCAACTGGGTTATTTTTCTTTAATGTGTCCTCAATTTCAGCGATTTCTTTTAGAAGGGTCTCTACCACCTCTCTAGCTGTTTCAATAATCAGCTTCATTAGGTCCCTAGAGCACCCATTAGCTATAAGTGACCATCTCTCTAGGAACTTTCTTACTTCAACAAACAGGCCTGGAATGTTCTATGTAGCCTGAGCTTGAGCGGAAGCTATTGAAGTGCTTTACAAAAGCAACACTTATCCCCCATATGGTTTTACCACCACGCCGTCTGCGATTCCCTACAACCCCCACTGCCTATAGCCCTCGCCTCCCGTTCCACAGTTTTCTTTTTCTGTACCAGTCCAACTCAAACTAGCAAGCAAAATCTTTTTTATTAAAAACTGCTTGTGTCATGTTGTAGTTCTTGCGCCTGCACATTACAAAGATGACTGCGTGCACCCTTTCTCCTGTTTAAAAAAAACTGTACAGCATCGGGGATGCTGTGCGACAGGGCTTACAATCTTTGCAACGTCGATAGGGGCAAGGCCGAGATATATTGCCTTGGCCAAGAGCGGTTTTTGTACACATAATAAACTAAACTCCCCTTCTCTGACATCTCAGACAGGCCCAATGATCCCTGTAAAATCTCTCACTCGTCACAAATCTCACGTTGAGGCGATTACTTTTAGGTCTTCTCTCTGGGATTTTGCTTATCACATGTGCTGGAGATGCAGAGAGAGCCTTCAGTGTCTATGTATCACTTTACAGTTGTTTTCTCTACACCCTGTGATTTTTTCACATGTTCATACTGGGGATCCACATGTTTGGGTTATGCTTTACAAGGGTTTCACTACGCTCTGTGATACTGTTTTAGGATTAACACACCATTTTACTAGCGCATGTGTTTTATTTTACATGTTCACATTGGGGATATTATTAGGAATTCTAATGTTTCTGTATTCCACTTTAAAAAGGTCTAACTACACCTTAAGGTCTTAATACTCCTTATGATGTGTTTAACCTGCTTGTTTTTGCGCAACTGTGGATTCCAGTCCTTATGTTTTACACTTTAGAGGTTTTGTTTTACTAAGCTCTGTAATTTATTTTTACACTCGTGGTGGCGATACTTGGTGATCTGCTTTCTTTGACACTTTTGCAATCTTTGAAACTCTGACCTATTGATATTGTAACTGACAATGCCTTTTATTATAGCTGGTTTTTAAACATATAAATAAAAGGCAGTGTCATTTACAATGCCAGTAGCTGAAAATCTCGCAATTGCGTGACCTATTGCATTGCAAATGCTCGTTTCACACTATTGCTTCACACCATTTCAGTTCTCCCTCCACCTTTCACCCTCTTTCTACTCATGCTTTTTAGGTGTCGCAGACCTAGCGCTGGAGCGCACATGCGCTCCTCGCTCTGCGAGGCTTATAGTAATCGAGAAGATTTATGTAGTGGTCTTGAAGCCACGCCCAACATTTTCATTGGCTGCCATCATCTTTTATGGTAAATGCTGACCTTTGATTGAAAGTGAGGCTTTTGTGTTACCGCCCTGTCTCCTTTTGGCCCACCCATCTAGACTCAATTGTGTACTGACGACATTACAAGGTCTCCTTTATAACTTCGTACGTATTATGTTTTTTCCACTCAGTTCCATGTTGTCTCCTGACCACTAGTTTCCGTTCCTCGCTGCTTGTCAGGCTTTGTTTCAACCCCCCGCCCCAAAGGCCCGCAAGTCGGGCTCCTACATAAACGCAATGTCGGCGGTGCCCACCCTAGAGCTGTGCCACAACGACCTCTTCACCAACCTCTTCAACCACAGCCAGCCGTACACCAAGGCTGAGCCCCCGGCACTGGACTTTCAGTACCCGGGGGCAGCGGTGAGCCTGAGCACGCTCCCCACTCTGCTGACCAGCTGCGGCGCGGCACCGCAGGCCCGGGTCATTATTCATGTTTCAACTCTATACCAACAAATAAGTATCAGCTGGGATCTTCATCAGCAAAAGACGTTTATGGTTGTACAAGGAGTAAATACAGATGGGTCGGAGCGGTATTCCCTGAATTAGTGAAACTTTAGATAAGTGTTATCTGCAGGGACGGTGACTCGCTGCCCATAGCCTTAGTGTGTACAGTAAATTCGCACTTAGAGTCTGCGCTCCGTGATGGGGAGATAGGTGGGCTGGGTGCAGATGTTCGTCAGCGCATTGCTGCACAGAACTCGGAGCCGTCCGGTTAACGGAGGCCCAAGGGCCTGCCACTAAACATAACCCGAGGTGGGCGTGTGCCACTAAACAGTACCACAGCTTGTATGCGGACAGTGGAACCTGTGTGCCCTGTCCTATCCACCGTTCATAGCACTTCAACCAACGCTGTGCTAAAACCGCCAATTTACTTAAATGGCAAGAACAATAAACACACCCGATGAAGCCGCTTTCATTACACTGTATCATAACATGTGTGCTCGCCCCTATCAACCTCTCATCACGCCTCCATCAACTCTGTGCCAAATTTGGAACGGCCATTATCTCAGGCCCATGATACACCCAATATACATACCTACCTGTGATTTCTATGTGTGTGAGAGAATGAACATGTCTTCCAAAAAAGCATCGTCCTCACCATTTTCTTTGCACCCAAATTATCACGCTGCTTATACCCAGAGCCGCCCATTTACAGCCGGCCCATGGCTCCGAATAAACACCCATGAGGTGGCCGTGTATTATGAAACTACTACCAACATGTATGCAGACGAACCAGTGTGTCCAGTTGTATCAGCCGCTCGCTTGTCCCAGCAAACAAGCCAAACGGAGGTCACGGAAGTGAACCACAATATGTCTCCAAAAGATCCCGTGTTTTTGCTCCAATGTGTCTCCCTCTCTGTCTCCTCCTCTGTCTCTCCCTCTGTCTCCGCCTCTGTCACCCTCCCTCTGTCGCCCTCCCTCTGTCGTCCTCCCTCTGTCTCCCTCCCTCTGTCTCCCTCCCTCCGTCTCCCTCCCTGTCTCCCTCCCTCTGTCTCCCTCCCTCTCCCTCCCTCCCTCTCCTTCTGTGGTAAATATTCTTTTCACCTAATCTGAATTTCATACAGAATCTGAAAATAAAGTAAAATAGCTCAGAATAACAAGAGGCAGAATCCGTGGTATAAGAGTTTTTCTAAATGGGCTTTATTCCATCAAAAATGGCCGACTCGAGTCGCGGCCTTCAGGTTCCGTCACCACGAGGGTTCAGGAAGTGAAGTACAAGACTTTATTGACAAGAAGTAACTTTTATAGGTCATACATTTACAATGAAACAAATGCAAAAAGGCGTAACAATTGATAAGATAAATTAACATAGTGATGCGTAATCGAAACTAGGCGTAATAAGGAGCAAAAAGAAACATGATTGGCTCTGATTATCTTACATAGGTGGATCTATACGATAATACTTAACATAGATGCGTGCGCAGCAGCATGACGTGTGATTGACGTGCAACTAGGGGGTGAAGGGGACTTGACATTTAGCTCTACATGTGGAGACGAGAAGTCTGGGGGGTCATGTCAACCTAATCCCAAATCATATCTAACATCCTATGTTTAGAGAACTATGTTATCCACAAGGAAGGACTCTCGGACAGAATCTAGTCTATACTAACTGTATGTGCGTGTACAAGCGTCTAAGTGCCTATATGAGATGCGAGGGGCAGAAAACTTTCCATGGCAACAGGGCTATGAATCACTTGCAGGAGGACGGAAAGGCTGAGTCCTTTGCTTGTGAGCTAAAGGAAATGTTTACCTAAATCACTAGACAGGAATGCATCGGCTGAAGAGCAAAATAGATAATTCGAAGGTGAAATACAGCTTCTTGGCAGGCAGGCGAAAACTGGCCGAGGCAGGCACCGTTAGCTGCACAGGGAGTAGGACAAAGTTCATGGATACAGATGCGAGCTCAAGCTGAAACTGTCAGAGACAGAGAGCAGGGAAAGGCTTTGAGGAAAGAATCGGGCCTACTTGCCTGAACTGTAAAAATGGAGTAACTTAGCCATATAAAGTCGGTGGCTTTTCATACTTAGGAATTGAATATCCAGCCCATTGATGGCGGATCTGACAGAGAACATGTCGACGGTAGACACACATATGTTTGCGTCTTGGAAACTGGAACTGGAGGGAACATACATGTATTTGTAACATGCATATAGAACCGTTGGGGTCCAAGATAGGGGACATAACTGATCAGGAAAATCCACATTTCCACATTCCCTCCTTGTCCCCTACTTGCCCTTCAAGAGATATCAATCTTCATCATTCCATCGATTTGCTCATGGAGCATCATTTCTTCTTCCTTCTTTTTCCGGCATTTTGAACGAGAACTGTGATATGGAATGCAGGATGTGGCACACAGACCACAAATCGCTGGTCCACATTGTAGGCATAAACAACAACTGAAGAGCATAAGAAGGCCAATACCTAGGAAGGATAGAACTCTCCATCCCCAGGCTGATATCACACTCCAAAACCACCCGGACCACGTCCAAGTGCCTGGATTCTCGTGTATCTGGCTTACAATCTTATGAAGGCGTGTTATAGCTTTATATACAGATGGCGAATTTTCTGGTATGAATATGCAGCAGCTGGATCCGATGACCCTGCAAGCTCCGCCCCTATCGGCCAGGATGACGTCAAGGACAAGACGATTCTGGAGAACAACAATTCTCATCACTGATTGTTCCTCTGTCAGATTGCCTAGGGCGGCTATAGTCTCGTTTACTACAGCTTCAAGAGTCTTGGTGAGTCTGCGTATCAGTTTACTATTTGATATTGTACCTATATAGGGAAAGATACCTTTATTGAAATCTACATACTTGTCCCATGCCGTCTCAGTATAATCGACAACTGGGAGATCTCTACGCTCTCTTTTGTGTACTAAATGAACATTTCGATAATAATCAGGGGGAGCTAGGAAGACAGGTGGCAAAAGGAATGCTATGTAACAGGTACCATCCCAATCTAGAGGCAGACGCATATATGCCGTCTGACCACATATAAAGTAAGAATGGCGAGAAGCTCTAAATGAAGATTTACCTTGATCACTATATTCTACTGTAGTAACGCATTTGCTATGGCCCATGTGTATGGAACCAACTTTTCTCACACATAATTCACCCTTAACTGGAAATACTGACATAGTGTGCAGAATTAGTTCAACTTCGGATTTGACATTCAAAATCATAAGATTAGGCGTAAAATTACCTAATTTATATACTTCATTTTCTAAATCAGTTCCTGTTCTACTGGGGTGACCCTCTTTATTAGGGTGGCAGACTTTGAATAAAACTAGATTCAGATTTCCCCATATCCAATGTTGTTGATAAACTGCTGTGTCTGGGTCTATGGAATTTAATAAACTAAACCATGCTCCACAGGAGCCATTGTATGTGAACGGATGTGGAAAGAAAGGCAGAACTCCTTTGTTATTCTGATAGGGAGGGAGTCGACCACACACCCAACAATTGGTGGCATTACTAGTCTGATGGGAATGATGTAACATACTAATGAAGGTGTTATTGCACAGCGCAAGTCTATAAGATAATTCATGTGGCGGTAGGTCACTAAAAGAATGTTCAGCGGTAATATTATAAACATGTCTAGAAATAGGATGATATATGTGCAAAATCACACTCGTAATGATTATTAAAACACTCAATAAAAACAGAATTAATAATGTCCTCACACAGTAGCTACGCAGCGATTTACAATACGCCTGTCGTTTCAACATTTCTCTGGTATTTTCTCTACTCAGGTCCAAGGGATACATGTCAGAGACAATTCAACCGCTTCACCTTGGAGAGGACTTAAACAATCAAATTGCTCGACTGTTTGGGCCTAAGTTTTAATTTATAGTTCTGAGAGTCATTCTTTTCAACAAAGGGAAGTTTTGAATCAGTCTGTGAGGGAGTGCAGGGCACAGTGTCTATATCCGAGGATAGTCCATGAAATTTCTTAACGTGGCTGGAATGTACCCATCCCTTGCGCCCCTCAACTTTCACGGCTGTTCTTGTGGTCAGCAGGACTAGCTTCGGTTCTTTCCACCTGGGCTCCAATTGGGTTTTCCGATCGAAATTCCTCACAAACACCAGATCCCCCGGAGCAACGTCATGGGGTTTCACCTCAGTGTTGTCAGGAAAAGCTGCAGCTACCTGTGAACGACAAGATTGTAGTGCAGACATCAAGGAAGCCAAGTAATCTGTCAGCATATTACAATTAACATCAGTTATTTTACGTGGTATAGGCGTCCCCCACATATTTGGTGGCCTTCCGAAGATCACCTCATACGGGGATAGCCCTGTTCGAGAGTGTGCTACCATTCTTATGTAAAATAGTGCAACTGGTAAGGCTACTATCCAGTCAACACCTTTCTCCTTACATATTTTAGACAATCTGATTTTCAGAATTTGATTATGTCGTTCCACGAGACCTGCTGCCTCGGGGTGTCGGACACAGTGGAATCTCCACTGGTATCCCAACAAAAGTGAGACATGTTTCATTAATTCGGATGAGAAAGGCTGGCCGTTATCTGAATATACAACACGTGGTAAACCGTATCGTGGGAAGAATTCTCGAACTAACTGTTTGGCAGTAGTCGGGGCCGTGTAATCTGATACTGGGTACGCCTCAGTCCATCGGGAGAGAGCGCAGACAACTACAAGAACATATTTGAATCCTCGACATCGTTCCATCTGGATATAATCCATTTGGAGCACTTCAAAAGGATGATCAGGAGTCTGGAATCCACCCTGTTCTACGGGAACACTTTTTCCCGGGTTGAACTGACAACATATCATACAGGTACGGACCTTTTGTTTAGCTGCTGCTCGTAAATGTTTATTGAACCAAATGTGTTGAATGCTATCTAGCATAGCTTTTTCTCCTAAATGCGCCGGGCTGTGAATTGTAGCTATAATGGCTTGGACCATAGAGTCAGGAAGAAACCATACAGATTTCTCCTTCGTCATCCATCCCTGATCTGTCTGGATCCCTCCTAGTTCAGTCCATTTCTTTAATTCTTCTGCAGTAGCATGTGTCTGTATGTCAATTACGTCAAGTGCGGGATCCTTAATTGTCATACACTGTGTTGGTGTCTGAACTATTGGCTTTGTCATGTCTAATGTGCGATTCTGAGCAGTCTGTTTAGCTGTTCTGTCAGCTAAATCATTGCCTTGAGAAATGATATCAGTAACCTTCGTGTGTGCTTTACATTTCATAATCGATATAGCAGTGGGTAGATGTATTGCGTCTAACAAGGCATGAATGAGGGGTCCGTGCTGAATGTGGGCACCATGGGAGGTTAAATAACCTCTCTCTCGCCACAGCACGCCGAAGTCGTGTACAACTCCAAATGCATAACGTGAGTCAGTGTATACATTAACTTTCTTATTTGTGGCTTGAATACAGGCTTGTGTTAGAGCAATAAGTTCTGCTGCTTGGGCTGACAAAGTATCTATACAATTTGTCTCAATAACTTCAGTGTCTGTTGTGACTGCATACGCGGCCACTAAATCTCCTGTACTTGTTCTCATGCACGATCCGTCTACATACAACGTCAGGTCTGGATCTAACAATGGAACGTCTGTCAAGTCTTGTCTAGGTTTCGTCTTTATTTCAATGATTTCAACGCAATCATGAGCTAGTGGGTCTGTTCCAATTACAGGTAATAGTGTAGCAGGATTCAATGTATTACACCGTCGGATCTCTATGTGTGGTTGAAACAATGTCAGTTCATAACCGGTAAGTCTTGCTATGGTCAAGTGTTGTGTTTGTGTTCGGTTCACAAGAACCTCTACTGCATGTGGTACTTGTACTGTCAATGGGTGTCCTAATACTATGGCATCGCTTTGTCTGATTGCTAAAGCTGTCGCTGCCACTGATTTCAGGCATGCAGGCAAAGCCTGAGCTACGGGATCTAATGTACTGGAAAAATAAGCACATGGCTTGCGTGATCCTGCTTGATCCTGAGTGAGTACTGACAAGGCAGTACCTTCGCGTTCTGTAACAAAGAGTGTAAAATGTTTGCTATAACATGGTGTTGCTAAAACAGGTGCTTGACATAAAGCTTCCTTTAGGCTTTCAAAAGCTTGTGTATGTTCCTGAGTCCAAGGGAGAACAGTCGATGTGGCTGCCTCCTGTGTGGTTAACTGAATGAGTGGTTTTGCTAGAAATGCGTACTGAGGGATCCACTGCCTACAATATGAAGTGAGGCCTATGAAAGCCCGCACCTCCTTTTGTGTCTGGGGTATTGACATGTTAGCAATTAACTGGATGCGATCTGGTGTAAGCTGCCTTCCCTCCTTGGACAGCGAGTGACCAAGATAAATAACTCGCTGGACACAGAATTGCAGCTTAGAAGGAGACACCTTGTGTCCCTTGTCGGCTAGAAAATGTAAAACTGTCAGAGAAGCCTTTTCACATTCAGATTCGCTTCTCGCGGTGATCAGCAGATCATCGACATATTGAAGCAGTGCAGTATTGACTGGCATGTGGATACTGTCAAGTTCTCGTTTCAGTGCTTGGCTGTAGATGCTGGGGCTTTCTGTGAATCCTTGGGGAGCGCGTGAGAATTTAAAGCTGCGGCCATTTAAACTGAATCCGAACAAATATTGGCTTTCCGGATCTATTGGGACGCTGAAAAAGGCATTCTTGAGATCAATTACAGTAAAGAATGTTGCTTCGGAATCAATTGCTGTCAATAATGATGATATATCAGGAACCACAGGAAATTGTGGTACAATGCACTTGTTTAGTTCACGCAAATCAATAACCAATCGGTATACTGGTGGGGCAGTAGGATCAGTTCGTTTAAGAATCGGAATTATCGGTGAATTACATACATTGGAGTCTGTTTCTACAACTACTCCCTGGGCAATTAGCTCATCAATGATTTTCAGCAAAGCCACTACAGCATCATGCGGTAACTTGTATTGTCGCATTCGTGGTAGTACCACTCCTGCTTTCAATGTGACTCGGTATGGTGTAATGTTCATGCAGCCAACATCCGTAGGGCCTTGTGCCCATAGATGTACTGGTAAAGTCTGTAGTCGGGGATCCATGTCCCTAGACACATAGTGACCTTTAAAATCACGTAAAAACAACCTTACTCCTTCCGGAGAACAACATATTATGGCTCCTAGTGCTTTCAGAGTTTTAATTCCTAACAGATTTTCTGGACATGATTTAGTAAGCAATAAATCTGTAGTTCGTGTCAAAGGTCCTATCGTAAGTGGGAGAGGCTGTGATACTTCATTAACAATAGGTTTTCCTGAAAAACCAAGGGAAACATTTTGAGAGCCTGAGAGGGGTGCCCCTGGAACTTCACTTCGTTTTATAGTTGTTCGACTTGCCCCTGTATCGAGTAAGAATTTTCTATCTTGACCTAATAATTCACTATGTACATAAGGTCCTTCTTGATCTACAGGAATCTCGATAAGCGGTAAGTCAACTTCCCTCTCAAGGCTTGTTCATGCGTAACGCTGATACTCAGGATATTCATACTGTGCAGTCTGATACATTTGTCGTGTTGTGGTTTGTGTGGCCGTAGCAGGCAACGGTGGTGCAGCTGGCACAAACTGTATGGGCTGCTGTGAGGCTGGCATGGATTGTTGCTGAACTGGCATGGACTGTCCATGCTGCATAGCTCCTTGTTCATTCTGATCTTGTCTAACTAATCGTGGTCTCTCTTTTGCAATACCTGTAGCTATATTACGTTTCAGGACTGGACAATCGTGTACATAATGGCCTAGTTGTTTACAGTAATTGCAGGTTCCTTTTACAGGAGCTGCAGAATCACCAGAATGTGTCACACCCTTTTTGTGACCATCTGCTGGTACTGTCTGAGAAACTAGCATTTTCATTTTTGTATCCTTCATGCGTCTATGCTCGTGTTCTTGTTCATCCCTAATTCTATTGTGATGATACTGTAACATTTGTAGCATTTGTGACGGAGTGTTACTTTGCCAGGTACTCTCGAATTTCAATATTCTATTCTTCACTGGAGGCAATGCATTTTCCACTAATTTTGTCACAAATAAATGTAGATATGAGTCACTACTTGCTTTTATACCACTGTTTATACCAAAACATTTTTCAAATCGAGCATAATAATCGCTTGTGTCTTCATCTTGCTTTTGTTTGCAGGCTGTGATTGCACCCCAATCTTCCTTTTTTGTAGTTAATAAACGTGGCAGTACCTGTACTAGTAAACCTGGTAATAGTTTAACTTTATCCCCGAGCCCTGAACCTGCAGTTCGGCCCCTTTCTTCCTCTGCTAATGCTGTCCAGTCTATCTTTTGGTCTCCCACTTCCCACTCTTTTTCTTTCAGTTTTTCATAAATGCCAGCAGGCAAAAGCACCTTTAATATCGTCATAATATCAGGAAAGGTGTACTCTCCCATTAGTAACATGTCTTTAATTTCTCGGTGGAAACCCGCTGGGTCTTTGTCATGACTAGGTACTACTTTCTTCATTTCTAATAATTCCATTTTTGATATGGGTGTGTAAACAAATACACGGTGAAACTCATTGTCTTCGCCTTTTATTGGGTGCACTTCTCGTAAAGGATTTTGTCTATCCATATAGTACGGCGTTCTTTCTCTGTGGGGCAGCGAGAGAGAATCCGGACTTACAAAAAGGACATACTGTTTACGTGACACTAATATCTCTTTAATTAGCTTGTTACTAGAACCTCTCCATCTGTTCGTGAGTAGTTCCGTTAATATATCAGGTAAAGGACCAGGGTCAGCATGTTGGCTCTTATATAATATAAGGAGTTGCTGAATCATATAGATTCCAGCTAAACGTTGTTCATCTGCACTGAGATTAAAAAACGTGTGTGCTACGGTCTCATCACCGTATTTTTCAGGACTGTCAATCCAGTGAACAGCTGATCTGGCTAATTCTTGCTCATCCATGGAATCGAGGAGGTGGTATCCCCTTCGTTCTCGTAGTATTTTATCTGCGGCTTGAAACAAATGTTCAGGAGACTTCAGATTTATTACAGGCGTCGGATACGTTCTGCTATTATTTGGGCATACAGAGTGTATGGGATCAGAAAAACATCTAGCATTTTCACAGGATCTTCCTCTGCCTACATAGGCTATGGTCTCTGACTGTCTTGCGGAATTCCCTGATTCGGACACTTCATCTTGCTCGAACTCGTCTGTTCCCAATCTTTCTTCATGAATACGCTCTATTTCTCTACGTATTTTTCGGCACATGGCTATTATACAATTTTGCTTATCGTGTCTCCCTTCTGATATATTCTGGCTCCATCTTGTAAGAATAAGCATTGCATTCGGGTCTACTCCCGGACGGTCTTGATTTCTAATCACACAGTTTATGAGGAAACGTAACAGTTCCCCCTGTATCTCTACTTTCTGGAATTCCATAGCTCTGTTAATACATCCTGGATCTCGTCCTGTTTGAACAAAATGATATATGCTATCTAGATGCGTAGTCATTCCTGGTAACCTTGCTAAATACTCTGCGGCTCGCCTGATACGTAATGATGCCAGGACCATTTCGTCCTCTTTACCAACCACCGGGTCATATCTACAATTTACAAGGAGTTCCTTAAGCGTACGTTCACTTACGAATTTAGGTGTACGTGAATGCGCTGATTCTTGAAAGACAAGTTTATTTATTCTGGGTGGTGTAAAGGTATTGCTAGCACCTCCCGTGGCCCCATCTGGGGCGTCGGGTGTGAATGGGTTCGTTGAACGTGACACAGCAACTATGGGTGTCGATACCACTGTAGAATCGACTGCGGGGACAGATGCGGAAACAGATGTGCTTGCCGAAGCTCGTATCCGGACTTGCTGTTGCACGGGGTCGGATACCTGATCCTGACGTTGAACCCCTCCGCCAGACGGTCTATGTGGTGTGGCGTTAGCATACTCGGGAGCTGCGTCGTCTAGATATGAGGAAAGAAAAACATCTTCTGCGGTTCTGGGATGCCCTTTTTGATGTACCTTAATTGGAAATAATGGGGGTGGCAAGTCTTTTGGCATCCCTGGAACAGCCTTAGGTAGTCCTTCGGCTAGCAGGGGATACATACCATTCATAAGAGCATTTCTTTGTCTATTTACTTGTTCCGATTTCACTCGGATACCTTCCTCAATTAATAGATTTTCTTGAACTTTATTTGAACTTTCTTTACTCCTCTCTTCTTGTCTACGTGCTTTTTCTGTACGTCTATGAGATTCTTTACGCCATAACTCAACAGCGTCTTTCTGTGACTGTCTGACCTTTCTTTTCCATAACTCTTCCTCCACTTTCATGATGCACTCTGCATCCCAGGTTCCCGCTGCGGGCCACCTTTGATTTTCCGGCAATCCCTTGGTATAATCTACCCATAGATCAAGAAACAATATGGCATCTAAGCCATGCTTGTGGTACATAAAATGCCCTGGAGTATCCCTAGGAGGAATAGGAACTGCTTCTTCAAGCACCCCTTTTCTGGTAGTAATCTGTCTTAACTTCGAGAAGAGCGGCATATTGACAACTGATCTGATACTTACTCTTGAATTCACTTAATACGAAAAACACAATAATGAACAGTGAACAATGAACAATCATTCATACCACAATATGCAAGACATTTGAACACTTTAAACATTGAACATTAAACATTTTTAACAATGACCGACAATGATGACAGTCTGCCTAACTAATCACCACGCTGAATTCTTGACAATAACTGAATGCTTCGGAATACTTGATATACTGCTAAACAGTACATATACACTGCTAAACAGTGCAGACCGGATTTGTGTACCCAAATCCGTCTTGACCGGCACAAAACTATGTGCGCGTCAACACGCCTCCTCGGCGATGGTACTCACCGAGTAGCTCCTTGAAACGGAAGGCCTCAGAGAATGGACAGGACTCGATGACTGCGGACAGCGGACCCTCTGGACATCGGGATTTCAAAAACCTGGCGGGCCTCTGTATACCTCGGATCTTGCTCTCTCAGCTAGGCTCTGGTCGGGATACTTCGCACTTCTCACCGCCTCGTCTGGGTTGATCGCAGCCTCAGTCGCCCCCGCTTGACCGGAGGGAGCTTACAGGAAATCCTGCTGGTACGCGTTTATGGTCCGTCCAGCTGTGGCAGGAGACCGGGCCTGCAACGCACCGCCGGCGCGTGAGATGAGAAAGTGTCCCTATTCGGGCACCATTATGTGGTAAATATTCTTTTCACCTAATCTGAATTTCATACAGAATCTGAAAATAAAGTAAAATAGCTCAGAATAACAAGAGGCAGAATCCGTGGTATAAGAGTTTTTCTAAATGGGCTTTATTCCATCAAAAATGGCCGACTCGAGTCGCGGCCTTCAGGTTCCGTCACCACGAGGGTTCAGGAAGTGAAGTACAAGACTTTATTGACAAGAAGTAACTTTTATAGGTCATACATTTACAATGAAACAAATGCAAAAAGGCGTAACAATTGATAAGATAAATTAACATAGTGATGCGTAATCGAAACTAGGCGTAATAAGGAGCAAAAAGAAACATGATTGGCTCTGATTATCTTACATAGGTGGATCTATACGATAATACTTAACATAGATGCGTGCGCAGCAGCATGACGTGTGATTGACGTGCAACTAGGGGGTGAAGGGGACTTGACATTTAGCTCTACATGTGGAGACGAGAAGTCTGGGGGGTCATGTCAACCTAATCCCAAATCATATCTAACATCCTATGTTTAGAGAACTATGTTATCCACAAGGAAGGACTCTCGGACAGAATCTAGTCTATACTAACTGTATGTGCGTGTACAAGCGTCTAAGTGCCTATATGAGATGCGAGGGGCAGAAAACTTTCCATGGCAACAGGGCTATGAATCACTTGCAGGAGGACGGAAAGGCTGAGTCCTTTGCTTGTGAGCTAAAGGAAATGTTTACCTAAATCACTAGACAGGAATGCATCGGCTGAAGAGCAAAATAGATAATTCGAAGGTGAAATACAGCTTCTTGGCAGGCAGGCGAAAACTGGCCGAGGCAGGCACCGTTAGCTGCACAGGGAGTAGGACAAAGTTCATGGATACAGATGCGAGCTCAAGCTGAAACTGTCAGAGACAGAGAGCAGGGAAAGGCTTTGAGGAAAGAATCGGGCCTACTTGCCTGAACTGTAAAAATGGAGTAACTTAGCCATATAAAGTCGGTGGCTTTTCATACTTAGGAATTGAATATCCAGCCCATTGATGGCGGATCTGACAGAGAACATGTCGACGGTAGACACACATATGTTTGCGTCTTGGAAACTGGAACTGGAGGGAACATACATGTATTTGTAACATGCATATAGAACCGTTGGGGTCCAAGATAGGGGACATAACTGATCAGGAAAATCCACATTTCCACACCTCCGTCTCTCTCCCTCCGTCTCCCTCCCTCCGTCTCCCTCCCTCAGTCTCCCTGTCTCCGTCTCCCTCCCTGTCTCCATCTCCCTCCCTCCATCTCCCTCCCTCTGTCTCCCTCCCTGTCTCTCTTTCTCCCTCCCTCTGTCTCCCTCCCTCTCCCTCTGTCTCTCTCCCTCTGTCTCTCTCCCTCTGTCTCCCTCCCTGTCTCCCTCCCTCTCCCTCTGTCTCTCTCCCTCTGTCTCCCTCTCCCTCCCTCTCCCTCCCTGTCTCCCTCTGTCTCCCTCCATCCCTGTCTCCCTCCATCTCCCTCCCTCCCTGTCTCCCTCTGTCTCCCTCCCTCCGTCTCCCTCCCTCCGTCTCCCTCCCTCTGTCTCCCTCCTTCTGTCTCCCTCCCTCTCCCTCTGTCTCTCTCCCTCTGTTTCTCCTTGTCTCCCTCTCTCTCCCTCCCTCTGTCTCCCTCCCTCTGTCTCCCTCCCTCTCCCTCTGTCTCTCTCCCTCTGTTTCTCCTTGTCTCTCTCTCTCTCCCTCCCTCTGTCTCCCTCCCTCTGTCTCCCTCTGTCTCCCTCCCTCTCCCTCTGTCTCTCTCCCTCTGTCTCTCTCCCTCGGTCTCCCTCTCCCTCCCTCCCTCCCTCCCTCTCCCACCCTCCCTCCCTCTCCCTCCCTCCCTCTGTCTCCCTCTCCCTCCCTCTGTCTCCCTCTCCCTCCCTCTCTGCCTCTTCTCTCTGTCTCTCTCTGTCTCCCTTTGTCTCCCTCCCTCTGCCTCCCTTCCTCTCCCTCTCCGTCTTCCTCCCTCTGTCTCCCCCACACTGCACCTCTCTGTCTCCCTCTCTCTGTCACCATCTGTCAACCTCTGACTCCCTCCCTCTCCCTCTATCTCCCTCTCCCTCCCTCCGTCACCCTCTGTCATCTCACCCCGTGTGTGTGTGTCAGCCCTCAGCCCGGGCTGAGACAGCTTCCCAGCGCGCACACACAGCCGCACTGAGACAGCTTCCCAGCGCGCACACACAGCCGCCCCGAGTACTTCACAGGTCCTTAACAGACTATTTACATGTTAATAAAGCTTTGTTGTATTTCACCTCTTAGGCCCCCGCATCTCCACTTTGACAATCACTGGAATCCCCCGGCCCCCACAGAGCAGAGTCTCAGAGTCCGGGCTGCTGCAACCAGCAGTGTTTGCTAACACTATTTAATTTTTTTTTAAAACACAGGTAGGATGTCTGCAAGGCCCGCGGGCCGCCAAGGAAGGCTTGCCCCGCGGGCCGTACTATGAGTAACCGTGCGATAGTCGAACCCTTGCATTCCATTCTCTGTGCACAATTCTCCTCCCATGAGATAACGAGCCGATAAGCGGCACTGTGACCTTGCACAGCAGACGGAGGGAGTGTGTATCTGCAGGTGTTGGCTCCGTCCACTGTGCCCTATTGTTCGTTGATGTCCAGGGCTGGTGAATTTCCACTGTGAGGGGTGGGAGGGGTCTTGTTTCTGGAGGGTTTACTATGTGCCCGCTGGGGGGTGAAACCAGTCCCTCAGAAGATTCCGTTGGAGGCTCAGCTGACAGGGCTCACTCTGCAGAGTCTTCAATAAAGCTCTTTGGTTTGTATTCTCTAGTTCACAGCCTACCAAACTTTTCATATTGGTGACACACTTTTTGGAGATGCATCATTTTGGGACACAGTAAGGTAGTGTAGCGAGCGAGTGAAGCAAGCAAGCCCGAACCACCTAAGGGGGGTTCGGGGGGATTCTCCCCCCAGAAGAAAATGTTGAAATAAAAGTGGGCAAATGGTGCATTTTCAAGCAAATTTGAGACCATGAGGTTGAACACAGGCCCCTGCAGCGGATGCCTTCGTCCACTGAGCCACCAGACCCGGCGCACATACATCTCTCTCTCTCTCTCTCTCTCTCTCTCTCTGTCTCCCTCTCTCTCTCTCTCTCTCTCTCTCTCCCATTCTCTCTCTCTCCCTCCCTCTTTCTCTCTCCCTCTGTCTCACTCACTCTGTCTGTCTCCCTCTCTCTCTCTCTCTCCCTCTCTCTATCTCCCTCCCTCCCTCTCCCTCCCTCTGTCTCCCTCCCTGTCTCTCCCTCTCTCTGTCTCCCTCTGTCTACCTCCCTCTGTCTCCCTCTGTCTGTCTTGCTCCCTCTGTCTGTCTTCCTCTGTCTCCCTCTCTCTGTCTCCCTCTCTCTGTCTCCCTCTCCCTCCCTCTGTCTACACCGGACTCCCTCCCTCTGTCTCCCTCTCTCTCTGTCTCCCATGGTTTCCCTCTCCCTCTGTCTCCCTCCCTCTGTCTCCCTCCCTCTGTCTCCCTCCCTCCCTCTTCTCCCCCTCTGTCTCCCTCTATCTGCCTCCCTCCCTCTGTCTGTCTCCCTCCCTCTGTCGCCCTCTTCCCTCTGTCTGTCATCCTCTGTCTCTTTCTCTGTCTCCCTCTGTCTCTGTCCATCTGTTTCACTCCCTCTGTCTCCCTCCCTCTGACTCCCTCCCTCTCTCTCGCCCTCTGTCTCCCTCTGTTTCCCTCTCTCTGTCTCCCTCCCTCTCCCTCCCTCTGTCACCCTTTGTCTCCCTCTCTCCCTCCATCTGTCTCCCTCTGTCTGTCTCACTCTGTCTCCCTCCCTCCCTCTTCTCCCCCCTCTGTCTCCCTCTATCTGCCTCCCTCCCTCTGTCTGTCTCCCTCCCTCTGTCGCCCTCTTCCCTCTGTCTGTCATCCTCTGTCTCTTTCTCTGTCTCCCTCTGTCTCTGTCCCTCTGTTTCACTCCCTCTGTCTCCCTCCCTCTGACTCCCTCCCTCTCTCTCGCCCTCTGTCTCCCTCTGTTTCCCTCTCTCTGTCTCCCTCCCTCTCCCTCCCTCTGTCACCCTTTGTCTCCCTCTCTCCCTCTCCCTCTGTCTCCCTCCCTCTGTTTCCCTCCCTCTCCTTCCCTCTGTCTCCGCCTGACTCCCTCCCTCTGTCTCCCTCTGCCTCCCTCCCTCTGTCTCCCTCTCTCTCTGTCTCCCTCCCTCTCCCTCTGTCACCCTCTGTCTCCCTCTCTCTCTCTCCCTCTGTCTCCCTCCGTCTCCCTTTCCCTCTCTGTCTCTCTGCCTCTCTCTGTCTCAGCCTCTGCCTCTATCTGTCTGTCCCTGTCTCTGCCTCTATCTGTCTGTCTGTCCTGAGGTTCTGGACTTTTTAAGAGTCCAGAGGTGTCAGGGAAACAACACCCAAAGACCCCTGAGTTCCTTCCTGCCTTGGTGCACAAATAAACAGAGACACGGGCTTCTCGATGGTGGCGTCAAAGACCAAGGTTTATTTACTGCAGGGACACAGAAGTCATAGGAACCACACAAAGGCAGAATCTACGAGACTGTTCAAATTGCAAGAAGTGGGTTGCTCCTTAAATACACGAAATATGTCTTTAGGCAACATTACACGAATATTTCTCATGCCCAACCCGGTATCCCAAACAGACAATAAACAGACATCAAACAATAATTAGTCGTAGGTTTTCGGTATTCGATCAAGTCTCCTTGTCAGTTTTCCATTCTTTGCCCGATCCTCCCCATCATAAAAATCGTAACCTCCCCATTGTAAAAGCCCAGAAGGAGAGGAGCAGAGCCAGGTGCAAGGGATAGAAAAGTAGGATAAGAGGTGTTTATGGATCGTAAACGGGCATGGCTACCGTATTCGGCCTCTCAATCAGGACAATGGACACGAGAACCAGTATAGCAGGATTGGCCTCAGGCAGGGGAGGCAGCTTGATTCTGCCTAGTCACGCAGCGTCAGCTTTCTCGGGGCTTGAGCTTACGTGTCCTTAACGAGGTGATTCTGCCGGGGTCATCGCACGTCCATTGACTATGTGAGGGCAAGAAAAAAAAATGGATGCCGTATCTAAAATGGATGTCATGATTTAGCAACAGAATGCCCTATTTCTCAGTGAATTCATGCTCGTTGCGCAGCGAAAACACTGTCATGCATATAATGGATCATTTACGGTTCATTGGTACCAAAATCGTGCCAGTACTACGATACCGAATACACGGGTTCGGATCGCTACAGAACCTCAGACCGTCCTTTTGCCATTACATAGGCAATAGCTCACTCTATATCAGAGTCCATCTCTATGTTCATCAGGTCACTGATATGTTGCTGGAGCATTATTCTATCTCGTGGCATATCTCCAAAAACAGGTGGTCTTCTTACGCATGTTGAAACACAAAGGCCACACAAGGCAGGACCACACAGAACAATGAGACAGCATGAGAATAAAAATACCAATGCAACACCAGTGACTATCAGAACCTTCCATCCCCATGCAGATAACAGGCTCCAGAACCATCCCATTAGTGACCAGTTACCTTCCTCTACATGAATAGAGTCAGAGATTTTGTGTAACTTAGAAATAGCCTTATATACCGTTGGCACATTATCTGGGATAAAAACACAGCAACTCGATTGGATCATCTTACATACCCCACCTCGATCTGCAAGTAATACATCAAGGACCATACGGTTCTGTAACGTCATGAGGCGATCCGCTTGAAGCTCAGCTGTCAGGTTACTAAGGGCACCCGCAGTTTCGGTAATAGTGGATTCAACTACCCGTGTTAGTTGACGTAAGTTTCTACTGTTGGCCATAGGCCCCCAGAACGGAAGGAAACCTTTGAAGAAGTCTCCTGCCTCTTGGCCAGCAGTATCTTCCTTATTGAAAACACCTCTCACAACTCTAGTTTTGTGATAATCCGGTGCAGCAGTGTATGTCGGGGGCAACAGTTGAGCGATATAACATGAGCCTGAAAAATCAGCAGGCAGCCATGTATATGCTCTGTCTTGGCAAACAAAATAGGTGCCCTTAGCAGCTAAAAATGCAGGGGAAGACTGTGACGGGAAAACGTATGTTTTGATACAGTCGCTCTTCCCTAGTCGAGCTTTCGGATTCCTCCCATTTCCTTGCAAACAGACCTGACCTTGGTGGGGTACGACCCAGATCGGAGTCGAGCTTTTACGTTTGTTCTCACCCAAAGTAATGCCATATTCCGTAACGTTCCAACCCATGTAAACTTGCAATTCATCCTTGGGAATAAACGGAGTGTTATTGACATCTCTAACCATGTCAGTAATTCCCTTTACCAAGGCTCTATTAGCGGAGTTATACCTAGTGGAACGCGGAGGTCGTGGGGGATAGGTCTCTAGGGCATAGGCGAACATGGTCTGAAATGCCCAGAATGATCCATTATAACTAAAGGGCAGAACCAGATAAGGGATACCCTTGTCCATGGTATGTGGTATCAAGCCACACACCCAGCAGTTTGTTGTGTTAACCACTAGTTGATGTTGGTGCAAGAGCTGAATGAAAGTGTTATTTATAAACTCGGAGCGTCGAGCTTGCTCATGGGCAGGAAAAGGATGGAAAGAATGAAGAGAAACAACAGTCGGAGAAACAGAAACATGGGGAGATACTGTAGGTGTAACAGGTGCAAAGATCAATTGAATACCAAAAATAATTCCGCCTGCCAGAGTTATTAAAACAATCAGAAGTGTCAGAGCGCATTGCATTAGAAAACATTTGCTATACAATATTTCATATAGTTTTGTCTTGCGAGCATTTATGACGTTAGCCCGTCGCAGTTCAGGAAGCTCCATCTTCTACAACCGTTCGCAACGGATGGTTTGTACCTGTTAAAAAATTGCCTCTGTCTACCCTGGGAGTTCCCAAAATAAACAGAAGAAACCGACCTTGTGTCTCGTTCCCTGCAAGTTAAAACAAGGCACACGTTACGACCCTACGGTAACCCAGATGGCAAGGTGAGGGAACAAAAAAAACAAAAAAGGATAAAAATTATAGAGCGAACTTCCTGACTGAATGGAATGTGATAAGATCAAAACAGTTTTCAAACAGAAAGGTAATATGCAATGTCATTGGTTCATAGAATGAGAACGTAGGTTATATCTGTATTTCCCGGGTCTTGTCTGATCTTGAAACAATTGTTCTATAGGTTTCGAGTCCACAGGTGACGAATGTTCGCCTTGTATGACACTCTGTTCAGGGTTCGAAGGCACAGTTCCTGGTGGGGTATCAGAGTTCTGTGTTTCAGTTCGTTTGTCCGTTATGTACTCTGCATCACTGAAGGGAATGAGCCTAGGAACAGGTTCTGTCTCGGATGCACCAAATCCCTGTCTAACCCAGTTGTCGTAGGGGAGTGGGAGAGGGACACGCTTCGTATGGCTAGCGTGTACCCAATTCTTCCTTCCAGCTAGGCGTACAGCAGTTCTTGTTGCCAGGAGCACTTGGAACGGGCCCACGAATCTTGGCTGGAGGTTCCGGGTTCGTTCAAAATTCCGCACCACAACTTGATCACCGAGTTTCAATGTGTGGCCTGGACTCTCTGGCTGTTTAGGCAAGGATTCGAATACCTGTTGATGAATAAGGCTCAATTTAGCAGTCAGATCAAAAAGGTAATCAATCGGGGAGGAGCCAAGATGGCGACCGAGACGGCAGCGTAGACTCCCGGCTCCGTGAGCCTCCGCACCCCGCACGGATATCCTGCAAGAGATCCTTATTCTGCGCCACGAGATTGTGTTCGTAAGCGAAAGTGGCAACCGATTGTGTGACTCCGAGGTTTCTGACTGCCATACAACCGGAGAAATCAGCGATCGAACTTTGCGGCCCGTGCGGTCCCGAAGCCGGGACCTCGAGTGGGCACCTTGGCCGGGTGGCAGTTGAACAACAAGCGGCCTGTGGTGACTGGGTGGAGCCGGTCCACCGGAGTGGAGCTCCCCTCGGCCTGCATTTTGCCGTGGCCGCTCCCCCCTACTGAGCGCTGCGGACTGAGGACATGCCCGGGTGTGCGATTTCCGGATTCTGTGGCGTTTGCCCCTGCCTTTGATGGTGAGCTGCCTGGGCGCCGTCCCTGGCCCGCCTTGATCCTTGCGGGCTGCTCCCGGCTTTTCGCGGGAGATGGTCCGTGGCGGAGACGACTGTTGCCTGTGACCGCGCAACGGCTGGATCTGTGCCTGTCCCGGGATCCCTGTCTTCAGCGACGTGGTCCTTGAGGCGTTGTTCCCTGGGTCCTGGCCCCTATACGAGTCGGGCCTTCCCAGCGGCCATTTTGTCATTATGCAGCCGGCCATCCTGTCCGCTGGGACGCAGCGGGACTGGGGGTGTGTGACTTTCGGGAGTGTGGCGGAGCGATCGGAGGGAGCCGCTCTGGGGTATGGCGACCTCCTGGAGGCCCTGGGTGCCCTTCATTACTCCTTTGTTCATGGCGCCGGGGTCCTGGGGGGGAAGCTAGATGGTGTGGTAACAGCGTTGGGACAGTGGCGGCATGCTGGTCCACAGGTATGCAGTGGCTTTCCACACTGCACACAAGAGGAAGAGGTTGCGGCCCCCCCCCGCGATTAGTGTACAGCCGGACACTTCGGACAATATGCTACCGTGTGGTCGGCTAACTGTGAACTTAATCTGTTCCGGAGGTATTGGACCTGTGCGGAAGATGGTGGCCTTGTCCCGTGCGCGGTCTCCGGCGGCCCAGGGACACTTCCAGCAACGTGTATCTCATTTGGCTGCTCCAGCCTATCTGGTCCTTGGGGGCAGTGCAGATCCTGGGGCAGCACTGGAAAAGACGCCCCTCCATGAAGCGGTCTGTGCGGATGCTCAGAGACTTCCACCCCACCTGTGTGCGGCGTTTCCCGACTGTTTTTGGACACTCCTGTACCTTGGGACATTGGACATGGTGCTGGGTCAAGGGGCAGGTATGGGCAGAATCGCAAAAAGCGGTCAAGGCTGAGGCTGATCCTTCGAGGGTGGTCACTTCATAGATAGGCGGACTCATGGTTGTGCGCTCCCGGGGTCATTCGAACAGTTGGTGTGTAATGCTTCCCATTCCCCCCCCCCCCTCCTATTTTTGTTGATATGATCGGCTTGGTACAGCTAATTGTTTGTTGGGGGGAGACCTCACCGTGCGGGAGGGAGAAGCCGGGGGTATGTTTTGATGGCCCTCCTCCAATTTCTTATATTCTCTCCGCCCGCCCGTCTGGGGGGGCCCTTTCTCACTCTCTTTTTCCCTGTCTCTTCTATATTTCGGGTCTAGTTCCAGGGCGACAGGCACACTGCTGGGGGGTGGGGCCATACTCATTCGCAGAGGTGCAGGGTGGGGGGATGGGGGAGGGGACTCTTTCGTCTTTATCTCTTTTTCCATGGCCTCCTCTTTCTTCACTGTTTCTTTTAGCTTTCTTTTTCTGGGATCAGTGCGATACACCACCCTGATTGTGAATCGTTTGCTCTTCATGTGTGCCACAGTTTCTGGGGGGTTCGCTGGGCTTTAGGTACGGGGACCAGTAGGCGCAACTATCTTTGATGTTTCTCCCCATCCGTACTTTCTCGCGCCTGCGCCATCGCCTCACTGTATTGCTGCTTATTGTTTGTCTCTTATCCTGGCCCTTCTCGCTGTTGGCAAATTGTCTGGCACCTGATCCTATTCTTTCGTTTCATCATAAAATGAAAAACCCTTTCTCTCCTGGTGTCCTACCTGCGCGGCTTATTGGCCGGACTATATTGGACTGAAGACCTCGCTCTCCGAGGTGCCGCCTGTGTTGACATTCGCTTTTATTATCCTGATTATTTAGCGGCCGGCCCCGGGGGGTTGTAGGCCCATACGTGTAAATGATTGAAACATCAATAAAGGTTTTTCAAAAAAAAAAAAAAAAAAAAAAAAAAAAAAAAGGTAATCAATCAACATAGGATATTCGATCTGTTTGAATTCCTTTGGCCTAGGGACTCCCCAAACATTAGCAGGACGACCGAACACAATCTCATATGGGCTAAGCCCTACTCGAGAGTGTACAGTCGCTCTTGTGGACAGTAAAGCTAAAGGCAGTGCGTCTGGCCAAGATAGACCAGTGGAAGCTTGAATTTTGGCAAGTTTCAGCTTCAAGGTACCATTGTACCCTTCAACCAAACCTGCTGACTGTGGGTGATTCGCACTGTGGAATTTTTGGACGATTCCCAGACCCGCACACACACTCTTCATAACTTTCCCTACAAACTCACTTCCATTGTCCGACCAAACAATCCGTGGCATACCATATCTGGGGAAGTACTCTTTGAGGAGGATCTTGGCAGTAGACATAGCAGTGTTATCCTTTAATGGATATGCCTCAATCCATCTTGAAAAGGCACAGACTACCACTAGGACATATTTAAGATTGTTACACATGTCCATGTGGATAAAATCCAACTGAATCACTTCAAAGGGACAAGAAGGGGGAGCAAAGTGACCAACTGGGGTTGGGGTTCCCTTGCCAGGATTATGCATCAGGCATATCATGCAATTTTTCACCACTCTTTCTGCACATTTAGTAATTCCATCATTCTTCCATACTGGAGCTAACAGTTTACAGATCCCTTTCGAACTAATGTGCGCCGATCCATGCGCCATCGTGACTACCGCAAGCACATACGCATCAGGTAACATCCAACGTTGATGTTCAGACAGATCAACCCAACATCCACTCGAATCCATTTTACCCGTTTTCTCCCTCCATGCATTTTTCTCATTTTCAGTTGCTTCATTCTGGATTGCCTTCACACTTTCAATCGTATTCTCACACATTCCTGATTCAGCAATCCATCTTGCAGACGTTTCAACGTACATTCGGCTCATCATGTTCTTGGCCGTCTCTTTGGCAACCTCATCAGCAAACGCATTCCCACGGCCAACATCATCCGTAATCTTTCGATGTGCACTGCACTTCACAATCGCAACTTCATTCGGTAGGGTCAGAGATTCCAATAGATCACTGACTAGCTGTCCATGTTGGATCTTAGTCCCATGGGACGTGAGAAAATCTCTTTCTTTCCACAGACGTCCAAAGCTATGTGCTACGCCGAAGGCGTATTGGCTATCAGTGAACACATTCACTCTCTTTCCCTCAGCTAAAACACACGCTCTTGTTAGTGCAATTAATTCTGCAGCCTGAGCAGAATTCTGACTCACTCTTGCGGTCTCCACAATCGTACTCAAAGTCGTAACTGCATACGCGGCCGTCACATCACCATTCTGTAGCTTAAAACATGACCCATCGACGTACAAAGTGCCATCTGGATCTAGTAACGGAGTATCTTTTAAGTCAATCCTACCTTTTGTCTCTTCCTCAGTTCTAAAACAACAATCATGAGGCTCTGAATCACTCGACTCTTGGGTAGTCGGCAACAGCGTTGCTGGATTCAATATGTTGCATCGCTTGATCTGAATGTGACTTGCCAATAGTGTCAGCTCATAGCCTGATAGTCTAGCACTGGTGAGGTGCTGAGTTTTCGTTCGATTCATGAGTGTATCCACAGCATGTGGAACCATGACTACTAACATGTTGTTCATGACTAGTCCAGCAGACTGTCGAATAGACACTGCGGCTGCTGCTGTAGCTCTCAAACAACTTGGCAATGCTCTGGCTACCGGATCTAATGTGGATGAGAAATACGCACAAGGCCGCTGTTTGTCACCAAATTGTTGCGTTAATACACTCAATGCACAACCTTCTCTTTCATGGACATATAGTGTAAACGGCTTACTGTAGTCAGGAGTACCTAACACAGGAGCTGAACACAGCGCATCACGTAAGTCGGAGAAGCTCTGTTGACATTCATCAGACCATGGCAAAGGGCTCGGAACACCTTTTCCAGTCAGGGCCACCAATGGTTTTGCCATGAGAGAAAAAATTGGGATCCATTGCCTGCAGTATGACGTAATACCCAAAAACGCACGCACTTCTCTCTGTGTGCTTGGTACAGTCATCTGTGAAATTGCTTTGATTCTCTCTGGGGTCAACCTTCTTCCCTCCTTTGACAAAAGATGACCTAAGTAGGTCACTTCTTGGCAACAATATTGCAGTTTAGAAGGGGAAACCTTGTGATGTAAGTCGGACAAATGACGTAATAAAGAAATTGTAGCTGTTTTGCAAGTTTTCTTGTCATCGGCGGCCAGTAAAAGGTCATCTACGTATTGAATCAGAGCAACACCAGGAGGAAGTACAAGAGCATCTAATTGACTTTTCAATGCTTGGCTGTAAATTGAAGGTCTCTCACAATAGCCTTGTGGAGCGCGCTTGAACCTGAAACTGCGACCTCCTAAAGAGAAACCAAAAATGTCTCTACTTTCCTCGGCTATCGGAATGCTGAAAAAGGCATTCTTCAAGTCGATCACGGTAAACCATGAGGCTGAGGCAGGAATCAACGTCAATAATGCAGTGATATCTGGTACCACAGGAAACTGCGGAATCACTATTTGGTTAACCTCTCTGAGGTCAATCACAAATCTGTAGATTGGAGGTTTGGAAGGGTCAGTGCGTTTTAAAATCGGCAGAACAGGACTATTGCAGACATTTCCTCTAGTTTCCTCTATCACATCTTTCTGTATTAAGTCTTTCACGATCAGCAAAAGTGCACGTTCGCCTTCATTCGAAATCCGATACTGTGGGATTCGTGGGAATTTAACATTCGCTTTCAGACTTACCACATAAGGGGGAATTTCCAAAAGGCCTACATCGTTAGGGCCAGTCGCCCAAAGAGTATCAGGGAGAGAACGCAGCTCCGGTGGGAGCTTATCCATCGACATGTACATTGGAGAAATGACTCTCTTGCCTAATGTGAGCTGCACTCCTGAAGGAGAACAGTACAGTGTCGCATGCAGGCGTTTCAACAGATCTAAACCAAGCAGATTCTCATTACAACCGGTTGTTAGAATAAGGGGTGCTTCTAGTTCGCATGGCCCAACAGAGATTGACAAAGGACTAGAAACAGGATTGTGAACAGGGGCGCCTGAGAAACCTACTGAAGTGTTCGTTAAGCCAGACAAAGGTGCGCCAGGGAGTTTCGCATGCATAATTGAACTTTTTGCTGCACCAGTATCCAACAGAAACGGTTCGACCACACCTGATGTAACTACTGCGACATAAGGTCCACTCTGATCAACTGGAACTGATACTACTCCCTCTCTTTGCCTGTGGCTGTCCTAGTAATCACTTCTCTGAATCTCTTCATTGTTTTCATAGTAATCCTCAACATGATACTGTGAAGATCTACCTAGTTGTGTAGGTTGTATATTCCGCTGATCGAAATAATTTGATGGGCGATCAACTTGTGGAGTCATTGTACCACGTCCTCTACCTCTAGGAGCTTGCATAAACCCGCCATTACCTCTCTGAGCTGGGACACCACTGGTCTGCGCGTGGAGTAATGGACACTCGTTTTTATAATGGCCCTCCTTTTTACAATAGGCACACTGATTCCATGCTAACTGTTGTCGAGGAAATCCATAATTAAATCTTTGGGACGTCCCTTGTTGGAATTGTGGCTGGTGCTGAAACTGGGGTCGCTTCTGTGAATCTGACTGATTCGGGCGAGGCGGATACGCTAGTTGCAATAGTACTTTAGTCTTCAAATCTTTTGTCTTCTTTTCTGACTTTTCCTTCTCTTCTTTCTCTCTATTCTCGTAATACTGAGCAGTTGCAAGTATCTGTGCTGTCGTCGACACTGCCCATGCACTCTCAGAATCTTTTAACTTGTTACTAAGCTCAGGTAGTAAATTAAACACGAACTTGTCGACAAACAACCTCTGACCTCCCTCAGTACTCATATCTTGCCCACTGTGATCTACGAAGGTCTCTTCAAATCTAGTGAAGAAGTCAGAGACGCTTTCGTCCTTCTTCTGCTTGCATGCTGATAGTTTATCCCAATTTACCCGTAACGCTGGCATCAGCGTTTTCATTAGGTTAATTATTCTGCCAGGTAAAGCAGCAATCAGAGGCTCAGGTTTAGCACCACCAACTGGTTGCGCGTCTGCCGCTATAATAGCTGGCCAATCACCTCCTAGGGCGACTGGGTGGTTCTCTTGCCGAATCTTGGTCCATATAGGCTGCGGCACTACATTGCCAAATAGCATTTCAATGTCTGCCAAGTTCATGACACACGCTTGAACTGTCTGCGTTAACTCTTTATAATAACCAGCAGGATTTTTACGCGGGTCCGGCAACGCTTGTTTTACTGCTAATACTTCGGCCCGCTTCCAAGGGATGTGTATCCACACTCTATGGAAATGTGCTGGAGCAGCTGCAATACCATTAACCGCATCAGCTTGAACTGCTTCGCGCCATATGGGTGGAACTTCCCTCATCGGATATTGACCTCGTCTTTTCCTAGTAATCGGTGAACCATCAGAGGCCCTTGGTGCTCGAAGAGGAGAATCATCCCTATAAGCTAAAATCAGTTCTATCGCATCCCTTACTTCTGAACCTATCACCATTCCTGCGGCAAACTTTTGCTGAACATTTATCAAATCAGAGGGGACGGAATCTAAGTCATCATCATCCCATTCCTCACGCACAAGAGAACACATCACGTCAAAAACATAACGTTGAGTTGGTTCATTCCATTGCATAAAGGTATCTAACACTCTTCGTGCATCATACTTCGCGGCTTTCGACATCCACCTAAGAGCTGTCGAATCTAACATTTCTCGTTCCTGGGGACCAGGAAGCTGGCTACGTCTCTGCGTAGAGTCAGAAACGGGGGTCCCAATTAAAGACCTGTAGAGGGAAGTTAAGATATTAGTTACAGAATCGGTTATTTTCCGACGAACAGAAAGCGGAGTCAGAATGTTTACAGGGTTCGGGAACAGGGCAGCTGGAGCAGATGAAATGGTAAGGGTGGGAGTAGCAGGTAAGGCAGTTGGCGAAACGACAGGCAAAGGCGGAATAGGCGACCCAGGAAGAGGGGGTTCCGAGGGAACATTAACCACAGGAAGGATAGGGGCTGGAATCAAAGGAAGTGGAACACCTATTCCAGGCTGACCAGCAGCTGGCTGTACAACAGGTAGTAACTGTGGTGCTGTAATACCCTGTGCATACGGTGGAGGTGATCTCAACAGGTAAGACAACAGAGGATCCTTTTCATGGTCCTCTATCGGCTTAGCAGGACAAGATGACAATACAGGGTAGCATTTATCAATCGCCAAATTATGTTTTCTATTCGTCATCTCCATTGCTTTCTCAGTCTCGTTGACATGCAACTGCCTAGCAGACTCCATTAAAGTCAACCCTTTCTCTTTCTGTTCCTTCTTCGTCTTCCTAATTTCTCTCTGTTTGGCTTCTTTACGCCACACGCGAAAAGAATCGAACATTGCCGGCCGGGCTTTCTTTTTAAACAACTTCATTTCTAGATTGTCTAGAATTTCAACTTCAAAGCTACCATGCGGTGGCCAACTAAGGACACCATCTTTTCTGGTATAACAGACCCATACTTCATTATAAGCAATAGGACCTACACCATGTTTACAATAGAGCTCATATGTAGGAGTTCCAATCGGAGGAACCGAACATGAATCCTCCAACCGGGAATCCCCGTTGCAACTTAACCAGGACAGGAAACAATTACTACTGCTAGTCATTATAAACTAAGGACAAATTCCAACCAAAGTGCGCAAAGAACTTAGGCCTACCAAATGAACCAATACCAAGACAAAGATTATCTTAAGAAGAGCAACCAATGATAATCTACGAATTCAAAAACAAACGTATCCAGAGAGCAAAACAAGAGCAAAAAGGAACAACCAAACTGAGCGCAACCCACTTAATACTTAACTGAAATGTGGAAGACGTCACCAAGGAGAACCCGTCTACGTCTCGCCGTACTAAGGTCTGCACCTTGGGTCCAAGACAGGGCGACAGTCAGGGCAGCGGTCCTCTGTAGCCGTCTGGGAACGGGAACCCTCGTGGAAGAGATCGTCGGGCCACTTTTACGACATACAGGGATCGATGAGGCGGGGTACCTCCCTCCGGAATCTTCACACGAAGCTCCTCGAACTTTTCAGGCTTTGGACCGGTACCGGATGACGTCGCCCCACGTTGGGCGCCAATTTGAGGTTCTGGACTTTTCAAGAGTCCAGAGGTGTCAGGGAAACAACACCCAAAGACCCCTGAGTTCCTTCCTGCCTTGGTGCACAAATAAACAGAGACACGGGCTTCTCGATGGTGGCGTCAAAGACCAAGGTTTATTTACTGCAGGGACACAGAAGTCATAGGAACCACACAAAGGCAGAATCTACGAGACTGTTCAAATTGCAAGAAGTGGGTTGCTCCTTAAATACACGAAATATGTCTTTAGGCAACATTACACGAATATTTCTCATGCCCAACCCGGTATCCCAAACAGACAATAAACAGACATCAAACAATAATTAGTCGTAGGTTTTCGGTATTCGATCAAGTCTCCTTGTCAGTTTTCCATTCTTTGCCCGATCCTCCCCATCATAAAAATCATAACCTCCCCATTGTAAAAGCCCAGAAGGAGAGGAGCAGAGCCAGGTGCAAGGGATAGAAAAGTAGGATAAGAGGTGTTTATGGATCGTAAACGGGCATGGCTACCGTATTCGGCCTCTCAATCAGGACAATGGACACGATAACCAGTATAGCAGGATTGGCCTCAGGCAGGGGAGGCAGCTTGATTCTGCCTAGTCACGCAGCGTCAGCTTTCTCGGGGCTTGAGCTTACGTGTCCTTAACGAGGTGATTCTGTCGGGGTCATCGCACGTCCATTGACTATGTGAGGGCAAGAAAAAAAATGGATGCCGTATCTAAAATGGATGTCATGATTTAGCAACAGAATGCCCTATTTCTCAGTGAATTCATGCTTGTTGCGCAGCGAAAACACTGTCATGCATATAATGGATAATTTACGGTTCATTGGTACCAAAATCGTGCCAGTACTACGATACCGAATACACGGGTTCGGATCGCTACAGAACCTCAGTCCCTATCTCTGTCTGTCCCTGTATGTCGCTGTATCCCTCCCTCTTTCTCCTTCTCCTTCTCTCTGTCTCTGTCCATCTCTGCCTCTATCTCCCTCCCCTCTCTCTCTGTCTCCCTCCCTCTCTCTATCTCTCTCTCCCTCTCTCTCCTGCTCTCTCTCTCTGTCTCCCTCTGTCTCCCTTACTCTGTCTGTCTCCTTCTCTCTGTCTCCCTCCCTCTGTCTGTCTCCCTCCAGCTCTTTCCCTCTGTCTGTCTCCCTCTGCCTCCCTCCGTCTGTCTCCCTCTCTCTCTGTCTCCCTCCCTCTCCCTCTGTCACCCTCTGTCTCCCTCTCTCTCTCTCCCTCTGTCTCCCTCCATCTCCCTCTCCATCTCTCTGCCTCTCTCTGTCTCAGTCTCTCCCTCCATTTGTCTGTCCCTGTCTCTGCCTCTGTCTGTCTGTCCCAGTCTCTGTCTGTCCCTGTATGTCGCTGTCTCCCTCCCTCTGTCTCCCTCTCCGTCTCTCTGTCTCTGCCCGTCTCTGCCTCTGTCTGCCCCTGTCCCTGTCTCTGCCTCTATCTGTCTCTGTCTGTCCCTGTCTCAGTCTGTCTCTGTCTGTCTGTCTCCCTCCCTCCCTCTCTCTGTCTCTCTCTCTCTCTCCCTCCTCCTTTCTCTCTGGCTCCCTCCCTCTCTCTATCTCTCTCTCCCTCTCCTGCTCTCTCTCTCTCTCTCGGTCTCCCTCTGTCTCCCTTACTCTGTCTGTCTCCCTCGCTCTCTGTCTCCCTCTCTCTGTCTCCCTCCCTCTGCCACCCTCTCTCTCTGTCTCCCTCTGTCTCCCTCCCTCTGCCTTCCTCCCTCTGTCTCCCTCTCTCTCTCCCTCTGTCTCCCTCTGTCTGTCTCCCTATGTCTCCCTGTCTCTCTCTCTGTCTGTCTCCCTCCCTCTGTCTCCCTCCGTCTGTCTGTCTCCCTTCCTCTGTCTCCCTCCCTCCCTCTGACTCCCTCTATCGGTCTCCCTCCCTCCCTCTGTCACCCTCTACCCTCTGTCTGTCGCCCTCTGTCTCCCTCTCTTTCTCCCTCTGTCTCCCTCCCTCTCTGTCTCCCTCCGTCTCCCTCTCTCTCTGTCTCCCTCCCTCCCTCTCCCTCCCTCTGTCACCCTCTGTCTCCCTATGTCTGTCTCCCTCTGTCTGTCTCCCTCCCTCTGTCTGTCTCCCTCCCTCTCTGTCTCCCTCTCTCTCCCTCTGTCTCCCTCCCTCTGTCTCCCTCCCTCTCCTTCTCTCTGTCTCCGCCTGACTCCCTCCCGCTGTCTCCCTCTGCCTCTCTCCCTCTGTCTCCCTCTCTCTCTGTCTCCCTCTGTCTCCCTCTCTCTCTCCCTGTCTCCCTCTGTCTCACTCGCTCTCTGTCTCACTCGCTCTCTGTCTCCCTCTCTCTCTGTCTCCCTCTGTCTCCCTTCCTCTGTCTCCCTCCCTCTCTCTCCCTCCCTCTGTCTCCCTCCCTCCATCTATCTTCCTCTGTCTCCCTCTCTCTGTCTCCCTCTCTCTGTCACCCTCTCCCTCCCTCTGTCTACCCCGGACTCCCTCCCTCAGTCTCCCTCTCTCTCTGTCTCCCATGGCTTCCCTCTCCCTCTGTCTCCCTCCCTCTGTCTCCCTCCCTCCCTCTTCTCCCCCGTCTGTCTCCCTCTATCTGCCTCCCTCCCTCTGTCTGTCTCCCTCCCTCTGTCGCCCTCTTCCCTCTGTCTGTCATCCTCTGTCTCTTTCTCTGTCTCCCTCTGTATCTGTCCCTCTGTTTTACTCCCTCTGTCTCCCTCCATCTGACTCCCTCCCTCTCTCTCTCCCTCTGTCTCCCTCTGTCTCCCTCTCTCTGTCTCCCTCCCTCTCCCTCCCTCTGTCACCCTCTGTCTCCCTCTCTCCCTCCGTCTGTCTCCCTCTGTCTGTCTCCCTCTGTGTTAGACCTGGCACCTTGGCGTGAGTTTCCCTTCCACTTTTTGATGGTGTGCCTCGATTGTTTTGCTGGTGTTGTCCGCTCAGGGCGCCGCGCCACGGCTAATCCGTGCCGCAGCGCAAGTGCTCCCTAGATAAAGTATACATTGATTGATATTCATGATTGGTTTATTGGATTCACTGTCAGTCCCCAGTAAAGTGCACCCGGAGTGCCAGGGTTTGTGAATGCCAATGCCGCTAGTGGGCTGCAGCGCTGGTTGCGCCACCCACAACAGCAGCCATGTAAAATGTGTCCTGGGTCTGCCACTGCAGACCCCGCGTGCAGTCCCGTACTGTCCCGCCGGCTGGGCAAGTGCCCACACTTGCCAGCCTCCAGAACCTTCCCTTAGCCTCATGTTAGTCACCCCTATGGTAGGCCCACGGGCAGGGTGCATTGTAGGTGTAAGGTAGGACAGGCCCTGGTTGTGTGGCCTGTCCTAGTAGTGAATTACCGCCATATTCGTGGTTCACTATTGCAAGGCTACCTGCTCCCCTTAGGCCAGATGAGCTGCTGGAATTATTACATCCTATAATCCCAGAAGGCTGGGGGAACATGGTAGAAAGATATGTTTAGTATGCCTGAACTCGGGATGATAAAATACTTCTTGTAGCCAAGTTTATTTTACTATCCTGGGTATTTACTCGCTTAATCATTTCAGCCGCCTCTGCTGTGCGTGTATCTGACTGTCTGGGCCATGTGAGTGACAGGGCTGGGGGGATGACAGGTAGCGAATGGCAGGAGGACACCTTGGTGGGAGGTAGGAGTGCCCCTTGGACTCTGAATAGGGCAGTGCTCCACTACCACAAAGCTGGCTCCGCCCCCTGGGGAGCGACTGATGACTCAGCCTGCACCTGGCCAGGACGGGCGAAGCGCTGTCCACAAGGTGCTCCTGAAAGTACTTGTCCCCTGAATGCCGGCTCCACCTCCTGTGGAGCGGCTGATGTGCCTGCCCCTCACACTGAAAGCAGAAGTCAGAGTACCCCCCAACAAAGTGCTCAGGACTGAGAACGGTTATGCGAAGGCCTCCCTGGCCTGAGAGAACAAAAGAAATGTGGTATCAAAGTAGGAGCCTAGCTCCTAAGAAATCAGAATCCTGTTTTACCACAAAGAACCTCTGCCCGACTAGAAGGAGAAGAAGACGCTGGAAGGACTGGCCTGCTGCTTGCCTTGCTGAGAAAGGAGAGGAAAAGACTCGCTGAAAAGACTTTGCTACTTTGTGCTTGAACATTCTCCAAGGGCTTGATCTGAGCTTGCCCCCTGAACTGAACCCCAGGACTAGTGGGTTCTCTGTATTCTTGCTCGTCCTCCAATTCGAGCCGTGTGTGCATCCCGCTGGAAAGAGACTGCGCCCCTCATCGCCCCCTCCTAGGGCCGTGACACTCAGGAGCTTGCCTGCCTTTACCCCGTGAGAGCCCCGCTCCGTCCGGAGCCGCTCTCTGTCCCCAGGCTAGGTTGCCTGCAACGCTGTCACCGCCTGCCACTGTAGTGCGCTGAACACGCTGTCACCCCTCCCGCCGGAATCCGTCCGACGACTGTGATCTACGCCGGGTCACCCAGCTGCACTGACCGTGCCCTGTGACCCCGCTTCGCTATCCCCGGACATCTCAGGCCGCGCCGCCCCCGCTGAGGAGACCCCCCTGCACCGCCGTGCCAAGGGTCGCTGGCCGCGCCTGCCTGCTGCCAACACCCGCTGATTGAGGATCCAAGAACACTTCCCCAAAGCCGAGAGTCGCACCGATCTGTGCCGACTCTCTCCTCGCAACAGTGCTACAGGAATTCCAGTATCGGGCTCGGGGCCCGCACCGCCTTACTTCCCCGTTAAAATCCTCACCGCACGCCCGTCTCACCGCCGCTGCCCGGGAGCCACCGGGAGGAGCTGTGCACGGCGCGAGCGCGCCCCCGACCGATGCGTGCGCCGCGGTAGGCCTGAAGTAAGTCAAAGACTGGAATCTCCCAAGTGACATTGAAAAGAGACTAAAAGAGCATCCGCTTAAAGAACCGTTTGCCTGCTTGATAATCTGGTGGCATCGAAACAACGTTACTAGTCTTGTGATAAATCTGCATATTGGGATAACTATTTTTATATAAAGAAGCGTATTTTCCCATATCTAAGCCTGGTGTCCGTTTCTGGGGGGATTGATGTATTTACTGTGTGTGTGATTGTAAGTGCTTAACCAACAACGCCTGAAGAATCGCCTTGGCTGCTCACGCCACGCACCTAGAGGGTGAGCAAGGGTCATTCCAAAAGGGGTTATCCTTTGCCCTGACGTAGAGGAGAGGGTCCCTGCTTGACACAAGGACATCCTTGCGCCAATCAGAGATCCCCGACTCTAACATTGTTGGCAGCGGCTGGGATTTCGGATTTGCATTTATAATTTGCATACAGTGAATTATTAATCACCAGATAGTGAGAGCAGACCAAGTAACGCAGCCACAGGTTTTCATTTTCTGTAACTTTGTTGAGACATCTGCCATTATTGCAACCATGCCTGGCTCACTCCCTGCTGGAAGAGCACTCTCTGTGATCTCTGGAATAGATTAGGTGGATTGGGAGGAGCTGGAAGGATACACAGTAGAGCAATTGAAAGGCTACAGTGTAAAACTCCGAGTTCCCCATGCTGGATTCAAGAGGAAGATCCAGTACACCAAGGCGTTGAGAGCCTGGAAGGAGTCAAGAGACCCACAGAATGCGGGGGACATCGTTCCACCCGACAACCTTGGGGAGCCCAGCAGAGTCCTGTCGCCAGAGGAGCTGGCAGACAGGGCAGCAGACAGGGCGCATGCAATGGAGATGGCAAAGTTGGCAGGACAAATGGAAATGGAAAAGCAGAAGTTGGCCTTGGAGGCACAACAACGCCAAATGGATCATGATATAAGATTGAAGGAGTTGGAGCTGACGGCGAAAAGTTTGGACACAGCTCCTTCTGGTGGCAGCACTCCGCCGGTGCAGGTAGAGTCCAAGGTGTACATCCCCAAAGATGTAGTTAAGGAGTATTTTAGAAAGGATGACATAGGGCAGTGGTTTAGAGCCAATGAGGTAGCCATGTCTGCACACCGGGTCCCTGAGAAGGACTGGGGAGCGGGGTTGTGTGGAAGGTTCCTTGCTGAGGGGCGTGACACACTGTTAGATTTGCCCCTAGAAATCCAGACCTCATACGCCCATATGGAGGAAGCTTTAATGACCAGGTATGGGTTAACTCCTGAGCTATATAGACAGAGGTTCAGGGAGACTAAGTAGATCCCTGAGAGTACGTATGTGGAGTATGTAACTTTTTTCTGCAGAGCACTGGATGGTTGGGTGAAGGGTAGCAAAGTGAATGATTATCAAGGGCTGCTTGATTTAATTGCATGGGAGCACTTGTCCAGTCAATGTTATCCTGAGCTACGCCAGCACCTGATTGATAGCAAGCTGTCCAACCCGAGGAAGCTTGCTGAGGAGGCGGGCCGCTGGCTCAGCACCAGGGTCCACAAGGGTCAAGTGGGAGACTCCGCCAAAAGTGGGCAGGGTCCCCAGCAGAAGAGTGGGGGGGGACAAGGGTAAACAGAAAGGGTTCCAAAAAGGCCCCCAAAGTAATCCCCAAGGGAACCAGCAGAAGGGTTCTCAGCCTCCCCCACCCCCGCAGCAGAACAGGGCCCCGACAGGTAGGCCTGTTCCAAAGGGGCCCTTCAATTGTTACAGGTGTGGTGACCCGGGTCACATTGCCTCTGATCCTAAGTGTCGCCTGTTTGGTAAGACAGCACCCACTGGTGCTCCACCCCGGCAAGTAGCTCATGTTAATTTTGGGGAGGAGGTAACAGTCCAGGGGGGTGGGGGTCCTGCGCATATGACCCTAGTCTCGCTAGGAGACAGTGAGATGGTCCCTGAAACCTACTTACCCTCTAACACTAAGAAATATGGGCAAGTAGTGACCATCAATGGAAAGAAGGTTAAGGCTCTTAGAGATACAGGAGCCAGCGTGACCTCGGTGAGGCAACACCTGGTTTCTCAAGAGCAGTGAGAACTGACATGCCTGTAGACTGTCTGCTAGGAAACGACCTGGAGAGCTCCCCTTGGGAAAAGGTGGAGAAGACCACGCATCTGAGGATGGTGGGTCTACCCGACTGGGCGTGCGTGACCACCCGGTCAATGGCAGCCAGTAGGGGTGTTGAAAGGGTCCTGAAGCCTGAGGGAGAGGTCCAGGAACCGGCCTTATGGAGAAGGCGCAGGAGGCACGGGAAACCGGCCCCCGAAGTTCCCACGGCCCAGGAGGAAGCAGACCCTGAGGGGGATGCTCTGGAGCCTACCGGGGAACAGATTGCCGAACTGGGAGACCTGCCTGAGCTGACCCATTGGCAGCAAGAAGGAGGCCCCTCCAGGGAGGAATTCTGCAGGGAGCAGAAAGAATGCCCTTCTCTCGTGGGTATGCGGCAGCAGGCTGCAGACCAGGCCAATGGTGTTCAGGCCAAAACACACTACGTGTACTGGGAGAGTGACCTCCTGTATTCAGAGCCTAAGGCTGCTGAACCTGGGTCAGCCCGTGTGCTGGTGGTACCCCAGAAGTTCAGAACCTTCCTACTGGGGCTGGCTCATGATGTGCCTTTAGCAGGACATTTGGGGATGGACAAGACCTATGACAGGCTTGTCACCCACTTCTACTGGCCCCAAATGCACAAGAATTCAGATTCCTACTGCAGAACCTGTCAGACTTGCCAGGCAAGTGGTAAGAGTGAAGGGAAGCACAAGGCTCCTCTGCAACCCTTCCCCGTGGTCGGTACGCCATTCCAGCGAGTGGGTATTGATATTGTTGGGCCTCTGGACCCCAAGACAGCCCTGGGCAACAGGTTCATCCTGGTCTTGGTGGATCATGCCACCCGGTACCCTGAAGCCATCCCTTTGAGGACAGTGACGGCCCCCGTGGTGGGACGGGCACTGATGGGAATTTTCTCCAGAGTGGGATTCCCTCTAGAGGTGGTGAGCGACAGGGGGACCAATTTCATATCCACATATATGAAATCCCTGTGGAAGGAGTGTGGGGTAACTTACAAGTTCACCACTCCTTACCACCCCCAAGGAAATGGGTTGGTTGAGAGATTCAACCGAACCCTCAAAGGCATGATCATGGGCCTAGACGGTCCAATGAGGCGTAAGTGGGACGTCCTCTTGCCATGCCTGCTCTTTGCTTACCGAGAGGTGCCCCAGAAGTCTCTAGGGTTCAGCCCCTTTGAGCTTCTGTATGGTCACCCGGTAAGAGGACCTCTGAGTTTGGTCAAGGAAGGCTGGGAGCAATCTCCCAGGAAACCTCCCCAGAATGTATACAGTTACATGCTGGCCTTCAGGAACCAGACTAGGCGTTTCAGGCAACTTGCTGAGGCAAATCTGGAAGCCAGCCAGGAGGAGATGAAGCGGTGGTACGACCGGAATGCCACTCTGGTAGAGCTTCAACCTGGACAAAAGGTGTGGGTCTTGGCCCCAGTGGAGCCTTGTGCACTTCAGGATAAGTGGACAGGTCCATTTGAGGTTGTGGAGCGCAAAAGTCCTATCACCTACTTGGTGGACATGCAGTCTCCCAGGAACCCTTTGAGGGTCCTACATGTTAACCGCCTTAAGCCCCACTTAGAGAGGACCGAAGTGGGCATGCTGCTGGCCACTGATGATGGAATGGAAGAGGAGACTGAGCCTCTTCCTGACCTCTTAGTAGCCTCTGAGAAAGATGGGTCAGTGGATGGAGTTAACCTCTCACCCACCCTGACGCCCGAACAACAGGAAGATTGCCGCCACTTGCTGGGGCTGTTTCCAGATAGGTTCTCCCTGGTTCCTGGTGTCACAGATTGGTGCGTCCATGATGTGGACACAGGAGACAGCTTACCTGTGAAGCACAAGGCTTACAGGGTAACTGACAGGGTCAGAGCTTGCATCAAGGAGGAGGTCTCCAAAATGCTTGCCGTAGGGGTGGTTGAGTCCTCCAGCAGTCCTTGGTCCAACCCCGTGGTCTTGGTCCCCAAAGCTGCTGCGCCAGGAGCCACACCTGAACTCCGGTTCTGTGTGAACTACAGAGGACTCAATTCAGTAACTAAAACTGACGCGCACCCCATCCCCAGAGCTGATGAGCTCATTGATCGGCTAGGGGCTGCCCGGTTCCTCAGCACGTTTGATTTAACGTCTGGGTACTGGCAGATCGCCTTGACCGATGGGGCCAAAGAGAGGTCAGCATTCTCTACACCAGATGGGTACTTCCAGTTCCGGGTCATGCCATTTGGAATGAAGAATGCCCCTGCCACCTTTCAGAGGTTGGTCAACCAGGTACTGGTTGGGCTGGATGAGTTCAGTGCCGCCTACCTGGATGGCATCGCAGTGTTCAGTGCCACCTGGCCCGAACACCTGCGCCACCTCTGGGAAGTGTTGATGGCTCTGCGCCGAGCAGGCCTCACGATCAAGGCAAGCAAGTGCCAGATCGGGCAGGGTTCCGTGGTGTACTTGGGACACCAAGTGGGGAGTGGCAAGGTGGCACCCTTGCAACCCAAAATTGAGACCATCCTGGCTTGGGAACCCCCCAAGACGCAGACCGCAGTGAGGGCCTTCCTGGGGCTCACTGGGTACTACAGGAGGTTTGTCAAGGGCTATGGAACGATTGTTGCCCCTTGACAGAGCTGACTTCCAAGAAGAAGCCCAGGAACGTGATCTGGACTGACACCTGTCAGAAAGCTTTCGACACCCTGAAGACTGCCATGTGCACGGCACCCGTGCTCTTGGCCCCTGACTTCTCCAAGGAATTCCTAGTGCAGACAGACGATTCAGAGCATGGTGTAGGGGCTGTTCTCTCACAGATGACTGGGGAGGGCTGGGACCAACCCGTAGCCTTCATCAGTAGGAGGTTACTTCCACGGGAAAGTAGGTGGAGTGCAATTGAGCGAGAAGCATTTGCTGTGGTCTGGGCGCTGAAGAAGCTAAGACCCTACTTGTTTGGGTCTCACTTCCGGGTTCAGACGGACCACAGGCCCCTCAGATGGTTGATGCAAATGAGGGGGGAGAACCCAAAGCTGTTGAGGTCGTCCATCTCCCTACAGGGTATGGACTTTACGGTGGAACACCGTCCTGGTACAGATCACGCCAACGCTGACGGTCTGTCCAGGTATTTCGGCCTTAGTGACGAGGAACCCCCTGGGCAAGGGTAGTTCTTCCCACATTTCAGCTGGAGGGGACACGTGTTAGACCTGGCACCTTGGCGTGAGTTTCCCTTTCACTTTTTGATGGTGTGCCTCGATTGTTTTGCTGGTGTTGTCCGCTCAGGGCGCCGCGCCACGGCTAATCCGTGCCGCAGCGCAAGTGCTCCCTAGATAAAGTATTCATTGATTGATATTCATGATTGGTTTATTGGATTCACTGTCAGTCCCCAGTAAAGTGCACCCGGAGTGCCAGGGCTTGTGAATGCCAATGCCGCTAGTGGGCTGCAGCGCTGGTTGCGCCACCCACAACAGCGGCCATGTAAAATGTGTCCTGGGTCTGCCACTGCAGACCTCGCGTGCAGTCCCGTACTGTCCCGCCGGCTGGGCAAGTGCCCACACTTGCCAGCCTCCAGAACCTTCCCTTAGCCTCATGTTAGTCACCCCTATGGTAGGCCCACGGGCAGGGTGCATTGTAGGTGTAAGGTAGGACAGGCCCTGGTTGTGTGGCCTGTCCTAGTAGTGAATTACCGACATATTCGTGGTTCACTATTGCAAGGCTACCTGCTCCCCTTAGGCCAGATGAGCTGCTGGAATTATTACTTCCTATAATCCCAGCAGGCTCGGGGAACATGGTAGAAAGATATGTTTAGTATGCCTGAACTCGGGATGATAAAATACTTCTTGTAGCCAAGTTTATTTTACTATCCTGGGTTTGTAAATACGACTTTTAGAAAGTCGGTATTTACTCGCTTAATCATTTCAGCCGCCTCTACTGTGCGTGTATCTGACTGTCTGGGCCATGTGAGTGACAGGGCTGGGGGGATGACAGGTAGCGAATGGCAGGAGGACACCTTGGTGGGAGGTAGGAGTGCCCCTTGGACTCTGAATAGGGCAGTGCTCCACTACCACAATGCTGGCTCCGCCCCCTGGGGAGCGACTGATGACTCAACCTGCACCTGGCCAGGACGGGCGAAGCGCTGTCCACAAGGTGCTCCTGAAAGTACTTGTCCCCTGAATGCCGGCTCCACCTCCTGTGGAGCGGCTGATGTGCCTGCCCCTCACACTGAAAGCAGAAGTCAGAGTACCCCCCAACAAAGTGCTCAGGACTGAGAACGGTTATGCGAAGGCCCCCCTGGCCTGAGAGAACAAAAGAAATGTGGTATAAAAGTAGGAGCCTAGCTCCTAAGAAATCCGAATCCTGTTTTACCACAAAGAACCTCTGCTCGACTAGAAGGAGAAGAAGACGCTGGAAGGACTGGCCTGCTGCTTGCCTTGCTGAGAAAGGAGAGGAAAAGACTCGCTGAAAAGACTTTGCTACTTTGTGCTTGAACATTCTCCAAGGGCTTGATCTGAGCTTGCCCCCTGAACTGAACCCCAGGACTAGTGGGTTCTCTGTGCTCTTGCTCGTCCTCCAATTCGAGCCGTGTGTGCATCCCGCTGGAAAGAGACTGCGCCCCTCATCGCCCCCTCCTAGGACCGTGACACTCAGGAGCTTGCCTGCCTTTACCCCGTGAGAGCCCCGCTCCGTCCGGAGCCGCTCTCTGTCCCCGGGCTAGGTTGCCTGCACCCCTGTCACCGCCTGCCACTGGAGTGCGCTGAACGCGCTGTCACTCCTCCCGCCGGAATCCGTCCGACGACTGTGATCTACGCCGGGTCACCCAGCTGCTCTGACCGTGCCCTGTGACCCCGCTTCGCTATCCCTGGACATCTCAAGCCGCGCCGCTCCCGCTGAGGAGACCCCCCTGCACCGCCGTGCCAAGGGTCGCTGGCCGCGCCTGCCTGCTGCCAACACCCGCTGATTGAGGATCCAAGAACACTTCCCCAAAGCCGAAAGTTGCACCGATCTGTGCCGACTCTCTCCTCGCAACAGTGCTACAGGAATTCCAGTATCGGGCTTGGGGCCCGCACCGCCTTACTTCCCCGTTAAAATCCTCACCGCACGCCCGTCTCACCGCCGCTGCCCGGGAGCCACCGGGAGGAGCTGTGCACGGCGCGAGCGCGCCCCCGACCGATGCGTGCGCCGCGGTAGGCCTGAAGTAAGTCAAAGACAGGAATCTCCCAAGTGACATTGAAAAGAGACTAAAAGAGCATCCGCTTAAAGAACCGTTTGCCTGCTTGATAATCTGGTGGCATCGAAACAACGTTACTAGTCTTGTGATAAATCTGCATATTGGGATAACTATTTTTATATAAAGAAGCGTATTTTCCCATATCTAAGCCTGGTGTCCGCCTCTGGGGGGATTGATGTATTTACTGTGTGTGATTGTAAGTGCTTAACCAACAACGCCTGAAGAATCGCCTTGGCTGCTCACGCCACGCACCTAGAGGGTGAGCAAGGGTCATTCCAAAAGGGGTTATCCTTTGCCCTGACGTAGAGGAGAGGGTCCCTGCTTGACACAAGGACATCCTTGCGCCAATCAGAGATCCCCGACTCTAACACTCTGTCTCCCTCCCTCTGTGTCCCTCTCTCTCTGTGTCCCTCTCTCTCTGTCTCCCTCCCTCTGTTTCCCTCCCTCTCCTTCCCTCTGTCTCCGCCTGACTCCCTCCCTCTGTCTCCCTCTGCCTCCCTCCCTCTGTCTCCCTCTCGCTCTGTCTCCCTCCCTCTCCCTCTGTCAACCTCTGTCTCCCCCTCTCTCTCTCCCTCTGTCTCCCTCCGTCTCCCTTTCCCTCTCTGTCTCTCTACCTCTCTCTGTCTCAGTCTCTGCCTCTATCTGTCTGTCCCTGTCTGTCTCTGCCTCTATCTGTCTGTCTGTCCCTGTCTCTGTCTGTCCCTGTATGTCGCTGTCTCCCTCCCTCTTTCTCCTTCTCCTTCTCTCTGTCTCTGTCCATCTCTGCCTCTATCTGTCTGCCCCTGTCCCTGTCTCTGCCTCTATCTGTCTCTGTCTGTCCCTGTCTCAGTCTGTCTCTGTCTCTATCTCTGTCTGTCTCCCTCCCTCTCTCTGTCTCCCTCCCCCTCTCTCTCTGTCTCCCTCCCTCTCTCTATCTCTCTCTCCCTCTCGCTCCTGCTCTCTATCTCTGTCTCCCTCTGTCTCCCTTACTCTGTCTGTCTCCTTCGCTCTGTCTCCCTCCCTCTCTCTGTCTCCCTCCCGCTCTTTCCCTCTGTCTGTCTGTCTCCCTCCCTCTGTCTGTTGCCTTCTGTCTCCGTCTCTGTCTGTTGCCCTCTGTCTCCATCCCTCTGTCTCCATCCCTCTGTCTCCCTCCCTCTGTCTCACTCCTTCTCTCTCTCTCTCTCTCTCTCTCTCTCCCTCTGTCTCCCTCTCCCTCTCTCCCTCTCTCTCCCCCTCTGTCTCCCTCTGTCTCCCTCTCCCTCTGTCTTCCTCCCCCTCTGTCTCCCTCCCTCTGTCTCCCTCTCTTTCTCTCTCCCTCTGTCTCCCTTTCTGTCTCCCTCTTTCTCCCTCTGTCTCCCTCTGTCTTCCTGTCTCCCTGTCGCTCTGTCTCCCTCTCTCTGTCTCCCTCTCTCTCTGTCTCCCTCTCTCGCTGTCTCCCTCCCTCTCTCTCCCTCCCTCTGTCCGTCTCCCTCTGTCTCCCTCTATCTGTCTCCCTCTCTCTGTCTCCCTCTCTCTGTCTCCCTCTCCCTCCCTCTGTCTACCCATGACTCCCTCCCTCTGTATCCCTCTGTCTTCCTCCCTCTGTCTGTCTCCCTCCCTCTGTTGCCCTCTTCCCTCTGTTTGTCGCCCTCTGTCTCCCTCTCTGTCTCCCTCTCTGTCTCCGTCCCTCTGTCTCTGTCCCTCTGTCTCCCTCCCTCTGTCTCCCTCCGTCTCTCTCTCCCTCCCTCCCTCTCTCCCTCTGTCTCCCTCTCTCTTTGTCTCCCTCCCTCTCCCTCCATCTGTCACCCACTGTCTCCCTCTCTCCCTCCGTCTCCCTCTCCTTCTCCCTCTCTGTCTCTCTGCCTCTCTGTCTCTGTCTGTCTCAGTCTCTGCCTCTATCTGTCTGTCCTTGTACCTGTCTCTGCCTCTATCTGTCTGTCTGTCCCTGTCTCTGTCTGTCCCTGTATGGCGCTGTCTCCCTCCCTCTGTTTCCCTCTCTGTCTCTGTCTGTCTCTGCCTCTATCTGTCTGCCCTGTCCCTGTCTCTGCCTCTATCTGTCTCTGTCTCTATCTCTGTGTCTCTCTCCCCCTCTCTCTCTGTCTCCCTCCCTCTATCTCTGTCTCCCTACATCTATCTCTGCCTCCCTCTGTCTCCCTCACTCTGTCTGTCTCCCTCTCTCTCTGTCTCCCTCTGTCTCCCTCCCCCTCTCTCTCTCTCTCTGTCTCTCTCCCCCTCTCTCTCTGTCTCCCTCTGTCTCCCTCCCTCTGTCTGTCTCCTTCTGTCTCCCACTTGTCTGTCTCCCTCCTTCTGTCTCCCTCTGTTAGACCTGGCACCATTGGCGTGGGTCACCCTTCCATTTTTGTCTGTGCCTCAATGTGTTTTTGTGTTGGTGTTAGCTGCTCAGGGCACTGTGCCACTGCCATCCAGTGCCACAGTGCAAGTGCTCCCTATGGTAAAATGTATTATGTGAATTGACTTCCACGTCTGGTATATTTGGTTTACTGTCAGTCCCTTGTGGAGGGCACCAGGGGTGACAAGGGCTTGTATATCCAAATGCTGCTAGTGGGCTTGCAGCACTGATTGTGCCACCCACCGAAGCAGCGGGGTAAAATGTGTCTAGGATCTGCCACGGCAGAACCTGCGTGCGGTCTGGTACCGTCGCGCTGACTGAGCAAGTGTCCCCACTTGCCAGTCCCTAAACCTTCCCTTAACTACATGTTAGTCACCCCTCTGGTAGGCCCAAGCGCAGGGTGCATTGTAGGCATAAGGTAGGACATGCCCTGATGTGTGTGGCATGTCTTAATAGTGAATTACAGCCATTTTCGTTTTTCACTATTGAAGGCTACCTGCTCTCCATAGGCCAGAATGGGCTGCTGGGATCGCTACACGCTGTGACCCCAGTGGACTCAGAGAGCATGATAGGAAGTCATGTTTAGTATGCCTGAACTCGGGATAATAAAATACATCTTTTAGTAAAGGTTATTTTAATATCCTGGGTTTGCAAATGATACTTTTAGAAAGTTAGCCTTTGCGTGCCTGACCATCTCAGTCCGCCTCTGCTGTGGGTGTGTGTTCTGCCTAGCAACAGTACAGGAGCAGGGCTGGGGGATTCCAGGAGACAGGTTGGCTGCCAGGTGGTGGGTAGAGAGATTGCCCCAGGATGGGTGGGAGGAGTACACCCTGACTCTTGAATAGACCTGTGCTCTGCCACCACAAAGCCGGCTCCGCCCCCTGTGGAGCGGCTGATGTCTCTGCCCTGCTGCTGAAAGGAAAGAGCAGAGTCACCAAAACAAAGTACTCCAGAACTGGACTGAGCCAGGCCCAGGCCCCCTTGCGCTAAAGAACAAAAGAATCACTGTATAAAAGTAGGAGCCTGGCTCCTAAGAAATCAGATCCAGATTGAACCACGAAGGAACTCTGCCCGACTAGAAGGACCTGGAAGAAGCTGAAGGAGGAGTAACTTTCCCTGACCTGGGGGATTGGCCTGCAGTAGGTGCCTTGCTGAGGAAAGAGAGGAAAAAGACTGAAAGAGACTTTTGGACTTTGTTCTTCAACTATCTCCAAGGGCTTGGAAGAAGAACTTGCCCCCTGAACTGAACCCCAGGACCAGTGTGTTCACCGTGTCTCCGCTCGTCTGAGAACTCGAGCCGTGTGCTCTCTCCCGCCGGAGTGCTCTGCGCACCTTGCCACCCCTCCTAGGGCCGTGACACCCAGAAGCCTGGCCGCTTCCCCTCGCCGAGAGCCCCGCTCTGCCTGAGTCGCTCTGGACCCATCGAGTCTGGCCGCCCCGCTTCCCTGTCACCTGCCTGCCACTGGAGCGTGCCTGGTGCCCTCTCGCCCTCCCGCCGGATTTCTAATTGGGAAGTGAAATCAAGCCTCGGGCGGCCGCCCGTACGTCGTAACGTATCCGGCCGCCCCGCTTCACCTCCCAGCCTGAGTCTGACCGTGCCGCCTTCCGCAGTGACCTCCCGCACAGTCCGTGTCGGAGGCCCTGGGCCGCACCTGTCTACCGAGAGCCGCCCGCTGAATTCTTGATCCGGAGACCCGCGAGGTGCAGAACCTGCATCTCCCCCGAAGACTCGTCCAAGCACATCGCACGTTCCCAGGTACAGTGAACTCTCTATCGGACTCGGGGTCCGCAACGTTCTGATTTCCCCGTATCACTGTACCCCGGGTGCACGGCGCATCATCGTGACTGGACCGACTCAACCGAGCCCTGTGAAGCGCTCGTGATCGAATAAGTTACCAAAGAAAAGAACAGTGCCTAATTATCATCTCGTGGCCTCCATTTCGCAACCGTTATTTATGGTCTTGTACATGCCTGCGTAACAAAGAATCTTTTATATAAAGCATCCGTATTTTTGATACAACTTACGCCTGGTGTCCATTTGTGGGGGATCGTTGTGGTTTACTGTGTGTGATCATAAATGCTTAACTGACTAGCGCCCTGAAGTTTAGCCCTGACTGCTCGCGCCACACTACCTATAGGGTGAGCAGGGGTTGTTCGGAAGGGGTAATTCTCTCGCCCTGAATAGAAGAAGGGACCGCTGCTTGTCACAAGTACCTACCTGTGCCAACCAGAGGTTCCCCATTCTAACATTGGTGGCAGCGGTGGGATTTCGAATTTGCATTTATGATTTACATACAGTGAATTATTGATCACCACGTAGAGCAGACCTATAACGCAGCCACAGATTGATTGACAGTTGTTGCTAAAGAAGAATCTCCACTTTGAGAAACCATGCCTAGCTCAGTCAGTGGAGGTGGAGCGTCCTCTATATTCTCTGGAGTGGATGACATCGATTGGGAGCCAGAGGCCCTGAGGAAGTGCACCAATGATGTCCTGAAAGGATATCTCTCCAAGTACAGAATTAAGCAGAGTGGACTTGGCACCAAGGATCCGTACGTGAAAGCGCTGAGAGCCTGGCACGAATCAAAATTCCCAGAGAATGCACGGGAGGTGATACCCCCCGAAGGTGTTTGTGAGCCTAGCAGAGGCCTGTCGCCAGAGGAGATGGCCGACAGGAGTGCTGCACGAGCACATGAGGTGGAGATGGCAAAACTGCAAATGGAGATGGAAAGGCAAAGACTGGCCATGGAGCATGAGGTAAAAATGAGGGAGTTGGATCTCAAGGCCAGGAGTTTAGACAACTCACCCTCTGGTGGCAGCAATTCAACAGAGTCAAGGGTGCACATTCCTAAAGATGTAGTCAAAGAATATTATAAGCAGGATGCTATTGGGCAGTGGTTCAGGGCCTATGAAGTAGCCATGTCCTCCCACCGGGTCCCTGAGAAAGATTGGGGAGCGGGGTTGTGGGGAAGGTTCCTGAGTGAAGGGCGGGACACACTGCTGGATCTCCCCTCGGAGGTCAAAACATCCTATCCACACATGAAGGAAGCTCTTATGACAAGGTATGGGTTAACTCCTGAATTATACAGACATAGATTTAGGGATTGCACCAAGAAACCGGGTACCACTTATGTAGAGTATGTGACTTTTTTTTGCAGAGCGCTGGATGGTTGGGTGAAGGGTAGCAAAGTGAATGATTACCAAGGGCTGTTTGATTTAATTGCATGGGAGCACTTGTCGGATAATTGTTTTCCTGAGCTACGCCAGCACCTGATCGATAGCAAGCTGACTAACCCTAGGAAGCTTGCTGAGGAGGCGGACCGCTGGATCAGCACCAGGGTCCACAAGGGTCCCGTGGGGGGCCCCGCCAAAGGTGTTCAGGGTCCCCAGCAGAAGAGTGGGGGGGACAAGGGTAAACAGAGGGAGTTCTACAGAGGGCCCCAAAGTAATTCACAAGGGAACCAGGGGAAAGGTTCTCAGCCACCCCCGCCCCCGAAGCAGACCGGGGCCCCGACAGGTAACCCTGTTCAAAGAGGGCCCCTCAGATGTTACAAATGTAACAACCTGGGGCACATTTCCGTGGATCCCAAGTGCCCCATGTATGGTAAACCAGCACCCTCTGGTGCTCCACCCCCCAAGCAGGTGAATAGTGTAGCCTTTGGGAGGGAGATAGATGTCCAAGGGTCGGGGGATCCCGTACAGATGACCCTAGTCTCATTAGGAGACAGTGAGATGGTCGCTGAGGCCCAACTGCCCCCCAATACTCAAAAGTATGGGCAGTGGGTGACCATAAATGGCAAGAGGGTGGGGGCTCTTAGAGATACAGGAGCCAGTGTGACTGCTGTCAAGCAACACCTGGTGTCTCAAGAGCAGGTTGTTCCACACGCATTCTGCCGTGTTGTCAACGCTGACAACACCGAGAGTCAGTGTCCAATGGCTCAGGTTCCCTTTGAGTGGGGGGGGGGTCTCTGGTACTCTGCAAGTGGCTGTGAGAGAGGCCATGCCTGTTGATTGTCTCCTAGGCAATGATTTGGAGAGCTCCCCTTGGGAAAAGGTGGAGAAGACAACTCACCTGCGGATGGTGGGCTTACCTGATTGGGCGTGGTGACCACCCGGTCAATGGCAGCCGGTAGGGGTGTTGAAGGAACCCTGGAGCCTGAGGGAGAGGCCCAGGAACCGGCCTTAGAGAGAGGGCGAGGGAGGCACGGGAGACCGGCTCCTGAAGTTCCCACGGCCCAGGAGGAAGCAGACCTTGAGGGGGATGCCCTGGAGCCTACCGGGGAACAGATAGCCGAACTGGGGGACCTGCCTGAGCTGACCCATTGGCAGCAAGAAGGAGGCCCCACCAGGGAGGAATTCTGCAGGGAGCAGAAAGAGTGCCCCTGTCTAGAGGGTATGCGGCAGCAGGCTGCAGCCCAGGCCAATGGTGATCAGTCCGGAACTCACTTGATCTACTGGGAGAACGACCTCCTATACTCCGAGCCTAAGGTTGCTGAACCTGGGTCAGCCCGTGCGCTGGTGGTACCCCAGAAGTTCAGAGCCTTCCTACTGGGGCTGGCTCACGACGTACCGTTAGCAGGACATTTGGGGCAGGACAAGACCTTTGAAAGGCTTGTCACCCACTTTTATTGGCCCCAAATGCGCAGGAGTTCTGACACTCACTGCAGGACATGCCAGACTTGCCAGGCAAGTGGCAAGAGTGGAAGGAAGCTGAGAGCTCCACTCCAACCTTTCCCTGTGGTCAGTACCCCATTCCAGCGGGTGGAGATTAACATTGTGGGGCCACTGGACCCCAAGACAGCCATGGGCAACAGGTTTATCCTGGTCTTGGTGGACCATGCCACCCGGTACCCTGAAGCCATCCCTCTGAGGACAGTGACGGCCCCCGTGGTGGGACGGGCACTAATGGGAATTTTCTCACGAGTAGGATTCCCTCTAGAGGTGGTGTCTGACAGGGGGACCAACTTCATATCGAAATATATGAAGTCCCTTTGGCAAGAGTGTGGTGTGACCTACAAGTTCACCACCCCTTACCATCCCCAAGGAAACGGGTTGGTTGAGCGCTTAAACCGAACCCTGAAGGGCATGATTATGGGTCTCGAGGAACCCATGAGGCGTAAGTGGGACGTCCTCTTACCTTGCCTTCTCTTTGCGTACCGTGAGGTGCCACAAAAGTCTCTAGGGTTCAGTCCCTTTGAGCTTTTGTACGGCCACCCAGTACAAGGACCTCTTAGTCTGGTCAAGGAAGGCTGGGAGCAATCTCCCAGGAAACCTCCCCAGAATGTATACAGTTACATGCTGGCTTTCCGGAACCAGACTAGGCGTTTCAGGCAACTTGCTGAGGCAAACCTGGAAGCCAGCCAGGAGGAAATGAAGCGGTGGTACGACCAGAATGCCACTCTGGTTGAGCTTCAACCTGGTCAAAAAGTGTGGGTCCTGGCCCCTGTGGAGCCTTGTGCACTCCAGGACAAGTGGACAGGACCCTTTGAGATTGTGGAGCGCAAGAGTTCTGTCACCTACTTTGTGAACTTGCGGTCTCCTAGGAACCCCTTAAGGGTCCTACATGTCAATCGGCTGAAGCCCCACTTGGAGAGGTCCGAAGTGGGCATGCTCTTGGCCACCGATGATGGGACAGAAGAGGAGTCCGAGCCTCTTCCTGACCTCTTGGTAGCCTCAGAGCGAGACGGGTCAGTGGATGGGGATAACCTCTCACCCACCCTGACCCCTGAGCAACAGGGTGACTGCCGCCAGCTGCTGGGGCAGTGTCCTGACCTGTTCTCCCTGGTTCCTGGTATCACAAATTGGTGCGTCCATGATGTGGATACAGGAGACAGCTTACCTGTGAAGCACAAAGCCTACCGGGTAACTGACAGGGTCAGGGCCTGCATCAAAGAGGAGGTCTCAAAGATGCTTGCTCTAGGGGTGGTTGAGTCCTCCAGCAGCCCTTGGGCCAGCCCAGTGGTCTTGGTCCCAAAGGCTGCAGCGCCGGGTGCCACGCCCGAACTCCGGTTCTGTGAAGACTACCGAGGACTCAACTCAGTCACGAAGACTGACGCGCACCCCATCCCCAGAGCTGATGAGCTCATCGATCGGTTAGGGGCTGCCCGGTACCTTAGCACGTTTGATTTAACGTCTGGGTACTGGCAGATCGCCTTGACTGATGGGGCCAAAGAGAGGTCCGCATTCTCTACACCAGATGGGCATTACCAGTTCCGGGTGATGCCCTTTGGGATGAAGATGCCCCTGCCACCTTCCAGAGGTTGGTCAACCAGGTGTTGGCTGGGCTGACCGAGTTCAGCGCTGCATACCTGGATGACATCGCAGTGTTCAGCGGCACATGGAAAGAACACCTGCAACATCTCTGGGAAGTGTTGATGGCGCTGCGCAAGGCAGGCCTCACGATCAAGGCAAGCAAGTGTCAGATCGGGCAGGGTTCAGTGGTGTACTTGGGACACCAGGTGAGCAGGGGTTGTTCGGAAGGGGTAATTCTCTCGCCCTGAATAGAAGAAGGGACCGCTGCTTGTCACAAGTACCTACCTGTGCCAACCAGAGGTTCCCCATTCTAACACCCTCCATCTGTCTCCATCCATCTGTCTCCCTCTATCTGTCTCCATCCCTCTGTCTACATCCCTCTGTCTGTCTCCCCCTGTGTCCCTCCCTCTGTCTCCCTCAATCTGTCTCCCTCCTGTCCTCTGTCTCCCTCCCTCTGTCTCCCTCTATCTGTCTCCCTCCCTCCCTCTGTCTGTCTCCCTCCTTCTGTCTGTCTCCCTCTGTCTCCCTCCCTCTGTCTGTCTCCCTCTCTCTGTCTCCATCCCTCTGTCTCCTTCCCTCTGTCTCCTTCCCTCTGTCTCCCTCTCTCCCTCTCTCTGTCTCCCTCTGTCTGTCTCCCTCTCTCTCCCTCTCTCTCTGTCTCCCTCCCTCTGTCTCCCTCTATCTGTCTCCCTCCCTCTGTCTCCCTCTGTGTTCCTCTATCTGTTTCCCTCTTCCTCCCTCTGTCTACCCCAGACTCCCTTCCTCTGTCTCCCTCCCTATGTTTCCCTCTCTCTCTGTCTCCCTCCCTCTGTCTGTCTCCCTCTGTCTGTCTCCCTCCCTCTGTTTTTCTCCCTCCCTCTCTCTGTCGCCCTTCTCCCTCTGTCTGTCTCCCTCTGTCTGTCGCCCTCTGTCTCCCTCTGTCTCCCTCCCTTTGTCTCCCTCCTTCTCTCCCTCCCTCTCTCCCTCTCTGTCTCCCTTCCTCTGTCTCCCTCTCTCTCTGTCTCCCTCCCTCTGTCTTCCTCCCTCTATCTCCCTCTGTCTGTCACCCTCTGTCACCTCACTCCAGTTTCCCGGGCACACACACAGCCGCACCTGAGTACTTCGCAGGTCTTTAAAAGACCATTTACTGGGAGACGTCATGCAATAAATGAGGCATAGTGAGAACAAAGCTTTCACAGGAATGCCTCTTAATTAGCAGCAGTTATGTGCTAAGTGCCCGTTAATATCAGTGTAATCCCGCGACACACCCACCATTTGCAGGCGACACAGTACTGTGTCTGGACACACAGTTTGGAAAGCTCTGTTCTAGTTGATTCCTCATTACTTTGGGAAGGCAGGATGAGGAGGTCTAAATGACCCGGGTGGTCTGTTAGAGGTCGCTCCCTTCAGAATGCGCCTGAGCAGGGACTCCGCCATATAGAGTGACCCCCACCCCGTATCCGGGTTTGAGGGACTGAGGTAGTGACTCGGCTGGATGGGCGGACCGTGGTACCCCATCAAATAGAGCGTTGTTCTTGCGATCGCCCCGCCTGTTTGGTCAGATCTCTCCCCAGTTTGTGGTCACCCGGCCGGAGTCCTAAAAAGGCAAACCCTTTAGATGAGACCCCGTTGGTCAGAGGAATCGGCGGAAGACAATAACGTTGCATTACCTGTGTGCACCGGGTGAGTGGAGTTTTATTTTCTTTTGGTTTTTCGTGGTGGTGCCACTCTTGTTTGACACTAGCCTACTGGCAGTGTCTTTGGTTCAGCACATGCCCGTAAGCTGTGCTTTGGTTTGGTTCAGCACATGCCCGTAAGCTGTGCTTTTGTTTGGTTCAACACATGCCCGTAAGCTGTGCTTTGGTTTGGTTCAGCACATGCCGGCGAGCTGTGCTTTGGTTTGGTTCAGCACATGCCCGTAAGCTGTGCTTTGGTTTGGTTCAGCACATGCCAGCGAGCTGTGCTTTGGTTTGGTTCAGCACATGCCCGTAAGCTGTGCTTTGGTTTGGTTCAGCACATGCCCGTAAGCTGAGCTTCGGTTTGGTTCAGCACATGCCCGTAAGCTGTGCTTTGGTTTTGGTTCAGCACATGCCGGCGAGCTGTGCTTTGGTTTGATTCAGCACATGCCGGCGAGCTGTGCTTTGGTTTGGTTCAGCACATGCCGGCGAGCTGTGCTTTGGTTGACACGCGCTAGAGAGCGGTGTCTTGGATTTGGAAGACATTAGCCAATGGGCTCTTGTCTCAGACCCGGACGGTCCTACAGGTACGGAACGTTAATGGGCTGACTGACGGACAAATTGGGAATTTGGCAAACCGATCGTAAAAGGTCCACACTGCCCAGAGATTTTCTGACAGGCCAATTGGGAATTAGGCACAATTTACTACGGAAAAGGCCTGGGGTGAAAAGCCTACCTGTTTGGTTTGAAAAAATATTGGAAAGTGAAGCGTTCTGAATGGGGCTTGAATGAGTATGCATGTATGGTGATGAGTTTGGGTGCAACATCGATTAATTGATTGTGATTTGGATTTCTTGGTTGTAGTTTGGATTTCTTTCTTCTTTTCTTTTCGTTTCAGTAAATTGTTTTGTGCTGGATGCCGGTGTTCTGGACTCCCGCTAGAGGAGAGTCAACCCATGCCTCCGGAGGGCTCCCCTAATTATGATATTACTGCCCTGTTAACTATGGTCCCTGCTTCACCAAAATTCTTCTTGATAATTGACCTCAAAAATGCTTTCTTCAGCATCCTCATACATCCAGATAGCAGATATTTGTTTGGATTCTCTTTAGCTGGGAAAGGTTTTGGCTTCTGTCGAGCCTCTCAGGGCTATACAGAAAGCCCCAGTATTTACAGTCAAGCTTTAAAGCACCAGCTAGTTGATCTTACCTTTGAAAGTGGCGTTCTTCCGCAATATGTTGATGATTTGTTGGTAGCTTCAGAAACGGAAGAGGGCTGCCGGAAATCCACTGTCTCCTTACTAATGCTAATGTGTATGAAACTTTGCCATGGACACCAGCATGCCAGCAAGCTTTTCAGCAACTAAAACATGCGCTATACTCAGCTCCGGTCCTAGGTACTTGTTGTACTTCAAAGAAAACACGTGAGGCATCAGGACAAGGTAAGCACGAACTTTATTCCTGTCATCCACTCTCCAGAACAACGGCAGCGGTGCCAACGTTCTACTGTCACCTCCAGCGGGCCGTACCAAGTGGGCACAGACGGAGGGGGTGTGCGGACCATACCAACAGCAACTGAAACATAGATTACAACACATCTCCCTTTATATAGGAAACAAGGTTTCTACCACAACTTAACACATTGCAATGACATTTGTCTACGGCTGAAATGATGCAGCTAATCTGTCCTTACTCCATGTCTGACCATTATCTAAGCGAACAACGTTTTTCCCTTCCCATTGCACTTTTTGGTGTGCCTGGTACTTGCTCAACCCCGGTTGTATATGTGTGGGCTTCTTAACAGCTACAGTGGAACCCTTGCTGTACTCTTGCGTTTTGACAGCATGCCTTTGATCATACCACCCCTTGTACTTCCTTTGGTGTTGGGATCTCAGCTGTTTACTCTCGCCCTGGTCTATGTTCACTTTATTATCACCCCTCAACCAGTGTGGGACCAGTTTGGTACACGGTTCCCTTCCTCTCAAGGTGACAAAAGGAGACACACCCGTGACCAAATTCGGGGTAGTATGGTACGCCCATAGGCACTCCCTTAAAGAGTCTTCCACATTGAACCCACTGGAAATGGCCAATTGTATGTGCTCCTTGATGAATCTGTTTGTCCTTTCGACCAACCCATTGGCTCTCGGGCAGTAGAGCGCAGTTCTCTCATGCTTTACATTCAACTCATCCAGAAAGGTGGTCATAGCTTCTGAGGTAAACTGCACTCCATTGTCCGTAACCAACGTTGCAGGAATACCTTCGTAGACAAAAACACTCTTCAAAAATGTGATAAGGTTACTCGTGGTAGTCTGTGATGTAAACTTAAAATGTACCCAATGGGACGTGTAGTCAACTAACACAAACATAAATCTTTTCTGGGTACCTAGAACCTCCATTGGACCAATTATGTCTACTGCCAATTTGGTCCAAGGAACATCTGGCACTTCTACTGGGGATAATGGGGTTTTGCGTGTAACCTTGCTCTTATCGCTATTAGCACAACTATTACACTCCTTCACTTTAAGTTCGATCATGGAGTCCATCCTTGGGAACCAGAAATCGTTCCTGACTTTGTTTTTGGTGAGACTCCTCCCCAAGTGACCCTCGTGGGCCAGGTCAATTATCTTGTCTCTCAAACTACAAGGAGGAACAGCTCTGTTTCCACGATGTATCATGTCAGACATCAATGTCAGTTCAAATCTCACTTCCCAGTAATCTTTGGCTTCCTCTGGGACCTGTGACCGATGTTCAGGCCAGCCATTAATGATTAACTGTCTGAGGATGCCCATTTCCTTGTCCCCCTTTAGACCTTCATCCCACTCTTCCTTAGACAAAGAGGAGAGATGCAAGGACAAAATGGGGGCATCCAATAGATCTTCTTTAGCATCTTCCAAAAGTGGTGATCTAGATAGATAGTCAGCAATTACATTTTTTGGACCTGGTAGATATTCTACCTTGAAGCAATAGTTTTGTAACCCCAACACCCATTTAGCTATGCGTGGGGAATTGTTGTGCGCATTTTTTGGCGAAAACATGAAGGTCAGAGGCTTGTGGTCAGTATGAATGACAAATTGTATTCCCCACAGGAAAAACTTGAAATGGTTCACAGCCCAGAAGCATGCCAATGCCTCCCTCTCAATGACGGAGTAGTTCTTTTCCGCTGAGTTGAGTGATCTAGATGCGAACGCAATAATAGTGACTCGTCCCTGATCTTGTTGGGAAAGCATTGCTCCTAACCCTTTGTTGGAAGCATCCGTGGTCAGGATAGTTTTCTTGCTCGGGTCGAATGTACCCAGTGCAGGGGATTTCAATATGCTCACTTTTATATCCTTTACTGCCCTGCTGTGTTTTTCCTCCCATACAAACTCTTTTTCTTTTTTTAACAGATCACTCAACTCATCACACATCTCTGCAAAATTCCATACATACTTAGACATGTATTCCGCTAGTCCTAAAAAGGATTTGAGTTCTTCCTTATTAGTTGGGTTGTGGGCATCCATAACTGCTTGGATCAAACTGTATTTAGGTTTAAATCCCTCTTTCGAAATAGTATGGCCCAAGTAGTCAACTGAGTCCACTTTTATCTTACATTTGTCTAGTTTCACCGTCAAACCTGCCTTGGTCAACCTTTGACAAACAGTGTTAAGAACATCATCGTGTTCTTCTTCCGTAGCCCCATACATCAAAATATCGTCTTGGAAACACAACGTGTTCTTGATACCCTCCAACACTTGTTGCATCACCTTCTGGAAAATGGATGCCGCCGAGGCTAGACCAAACGGCATCCTAACAAACATGTAGGCCCCAAACGGCGAGGAGAACGCCGTAAGCGGTCTTGACTCGGGATGAAGCTCTACTTGGTGATAGGCCATAGACAAATCGATGACTGAGAAGAAACTCCCTTTACCCATCGTGCTCATCATCTCGTTTATGTTGGGCAGAGGAAACCGCTCTACCCAGATGTTGTCATTCAAACTGCGCAAATCCACACACACTCGGATCCCCTTATCGTTGGCTTTAGACGCAATAACCAGGGGAGCCAACCATTCTGAGGCATCAATGGGTTGTATAACCCCTATATCACATAGCTTGTCCAGTTCGTTTTTCAGAACTTCCCTGAGGCGCAATGGTACAGGGCGCGCCCTATGGACTACTGGTTTAGCACCTTTCTTCACTTTGATCTTGTGCTGGAAATCTTTCAATTTCCCTAACTTTTCAGTGAATAAATCAGGAAAGGTATTTTGTAGATGATGGCATTCCTTGTTCTCAGGGCTGTCTACCAGGATGACTTGATCCCTATTGTTGGGGTCTAGAATTATACCAAGGGCTTTTTGGTGTTGCCACCCTAGCAGATTCGCACCTTTTTCAACCACATACACCTTGCCCACCATGGATCTACCCTTAAACTCTATTTGGCCACTCAACATCCCCACCAGGGGAATGGGGTCTCTGGTGTACCCCTTCGGTGAAATGTCAGGAGAATGTAGCAAGTTTTTGCTGCGACCCAGAATTTCCTCAAAGTCCTTTACATTTATTAGCGTATATGGGGAGCACGAGTCAGCGAACACTTCAATGGCTTTGTTGTCTATCTGTATAACACATTTAGGATAGTTGTGCTTGGTAGTTTCCTCGCTGTCCTTGACTTGGAAAATGAATCTAGCTTGTGTTTCACCAACTGGATTGCTGCCCCTAGAAGAGTTGCTTGGCCCTTCCTTGCATACTCTGGCCAAATGACCTCTTCTATTGCATTTTTTACATAACACACTGCGTGCTGAGCAAAATGGACTGTTGGCCAAATGGTTGCTGCTTCCACATCTGTAACATTTCAAATTCTGACCATCTTTGTACGTTGGTATATTCTTAGTCCCATCCCTAAGATGTACTTTCAATACTTCCCCTTCACTCTCCTCACACTGAATGGGAGCTACCACCTCCTCTTTGGTTTTCATCTCTCTCACGCACTTGGCTGTGTGCTCTATTGATTGGGCAATGGAAATGGCATCTTTCAAGGACGGATTTTTAGCAAGTAATTTTTCCTGCACCTTTCCACTGTTGGTACATCTTACCAGTTGGTCTCTTATTAATGAATCATTAAGTTCACCAAAATCACACAATTGCGTCAATCCTCTTAGAGCCGCTATATAGTTATTTATGGACTCACTTTTCCCTTGCACCCTACTAAAAAATTTGTGGCGTTCAAGCACCACGTTGACTTTGTCGCCAAAATGAATCTCTAATTTCATCAAGGTTATATCATACACGTCTACAACCTCCTCTTCCTCCAATTCTGGTTCAGGAAGCGTTTCATAAACTTTGCGACCGTGCACCCCCAAATTATGCAAAAGTATGTGTTGTTTACGTAAAGGAGAAAATCTTTCTCCGCCCATCGCAATCAAATACGATTCAAACAACTTTGTCCAGTCCTTCCAATGGATCTCGGGATCCCCACAATCATTTAAAAATGATGGAGGTTGGCTCATTCCTGGTGTACCCATCTTACTGGTAGGAGGGTTCCTTGCTTGTTTAGGTAAAGTAGCTCTCTCACGAGGCCCTAAAGTAGCCCCCAAAGTCACCACTACCGTATCCAGAGGAATCCCTGGGGAAACTAATGGGAACAAGCACAGGGTGGAACACACCTGGGGAGGTAAATACCACAGAAGAGCAAGAAAAAAAATCTCCTCACGCTACGCGTAACCCTCCCAGGATCACTTTAGTTAGCGCCTCTAGGGGAATGTTTCAGACGGCACGTAGATTGTGTGCCTATCACAGTGGTATACACAAAGAACATCAGCAGGGGAGACCCAAGGGACGGTCGTTCGGGTGTAAACTAACTCTAAATGGAAACTGGCAATGTCTCAGACACGGTGTACGCCTCACAGGATGATCACTCCGAAGGCACGCAAATGTGTGCCCATCACAGTGGAAGAGACAGAAGAAAAAGGACTAGTCTTACTTGGCTGATGACCTTCCACACTACGCTGCAGAGAGCTGCACAGGAAGCGATGGGGCCGTAAACTGAAGACTCAAACAGGCAGTTGCAGGACACTCTACGCCGGGATATCCAGTTGCCAGGGACCGCTTACTCTCCTCGCTACTGACTAGGCGTAGAAGCTCACGATCCCAGAAATGCCGCACTGACTGGGAGACTCCTCAGACACGGTACGGAAACTGACATGTATCCGCTGACAGGATTCGTTCAGCTACTCACGCTCCGCCGCCCTTCGCCTCTTCAAGAACACGGAACAGCTGACTCGCTCACAGCTGACAAGGGAGCTCAGCTGCTCCACTCGCGCTCCGCTGCCCTTCGTCTTCACACGGAGAATGTTGCACTTCCACAACCATGAACGCGGGACAGCTGACTCGCTAACAGCTGACAGGGAAACTCAGCTGCTCCTCTCGCGCTCCGCTGCCCTTCGTTTCTTCACACGGAGAACGCTGCTCTTCCACAACAGCTGACACAGGAGAGGAATACGAAAAGGGGAGATGACAGGCTGCCCCCCACGCAGATTCGTCGCCAGTGTTGTACTTCAAAGAAAACACGTGAGGCATCAGGACAAGGTAAGCACGAACTTTATTCCTGTCATCCACTCTCCAGAACAACGGCAGCGGTGCCAACGTTCTACTGTCACCTCCAGCGGGCCGTACCAAGTGGGCACAGACGGAGGGGGTGTGCGGACCATACCAAGAGCAACTGAAACATAGATTACAACAATACTCCTGATTATCGTAAGCTTTTTTCGCTTTATGTGCACGAAGTTGATGGCTGCGCGCTCTCTGTATTGGTGCAATTGTTTGGAGGCAAGCAAAGACCTTGTGTATACTTTTCAGCTATGCTTGATAACGTGGCCAAGGCTCTTCCGAGCTGTCTACGAGCTGTGCACTCTCTATTAGACAATGCACATGATTGTGAGTACCGTACCGAGGAAGAAATGAAAGGGCGTGTGGATTTGACAGATCTCCCATTGCCAAACCCAAATGGTGAAATGTATGTTGATGGTTCTTGTTTCAAGCTTCCTGATGGAACGACCTCAGCTGCATGTGCTGTCACCACTCTTCGCACTGTGGTCGAGACCTCGTGAGTTCCTTACCAGTCTGCCCAGGCAGCGGAATTGATGGCTTTGCTGAGAGCGTGTGAGTTGAGTGAGGGAGTGACTGTTAATTCCTTTGGGGTGGCACACAGTTTCGGGCGGCTCTGGAGGGAGCGGGGTTTTCTCACATCCGATGGGTTGAAAATTCAGAATGGTCCTTTGATACAAAGACTCTTGACAGCATTAACATTGCCCACGAAAGTGGCCATTGTTAAATGCAGTGCCCATAAAGCAGTCACTGATGACACGGGAAGAGGCAATGCGTTTGCAGATCAGACAGCTAGGGAAACAGCACGCTCCCAGAAGAGTAGAGTGTGTGTGTTAGGCCCTGCTCGTTGGGTTCCCGACCATAGTATGTTTGAAGATACAATGGATAGTGTCAAGTCCATTCAGAGTGAGGCTACGAGGGAGGGGTTGGTTGAATGGCAGGAACGTACGGGGCGGCTGAATGATGATGGATGTTGGACAGATTTATCAGATAAACAAAGATGGATGCTGACAAATGCGTTCGTCTTGCCAGTGGTTACTATGGCCCATGGCCCCTCTCATGTTAGTGTGAAAGGGATCTGCCAGTTGCTAGATCCAGTCTGGAAAAATGGCAACATTCCTAAAACGGCAGACAAGCTAGTTAAGCACTGTGTAATTTGTATACAACATAATCCAGGCAGGGGCACCTTCACTCCGGCTGGTAATTTTGCCCCCCCACCCTTCCCTTTGCGGTCCTCCAGATGGATTATTTCCAAATGGATAGGGTGAATAATTTGAAATATGTCCTAGTAGTGGTGTGCGCTTTTAGCAAATGGGTGGAAGCGTTCCCCACTAAAGAGAATACGGCCCTTGCTACTGCGAAGGCACACCTTAAGGAGTACTTCCCTCGTTATGGATTGCCTTGCGTGATCTGAAGTGATAACGGTGGACATTTTAATAACAAAGTTTTTGAATATGTATGTTAGGGCCTGCATGTGAAACAGAAATTTCATTCAGCAAATCACCCCCAAGCAGCAGGGCTGGTTGAGAAGTACAATGGGATTCTGAAGTTGAAACTTGCTAAGATTATGCAAAGTACAGGCCTAGCATAGTCGGACGCCCTTCCCTTAGCATTGCTTTCTACGAGGGTGACAGCACATTCTAGAACTGGATTGTCTCCTTATGAGGTAGTTTTTGGCCGGCCTGCCAATGTTTTGGGAGTCCCACGTCCTAAGCGTTTCTCAGAAATAGAATACCCTTTAATGACAGACTATTTGTATGAGTTGACTAAAGATCTTTGTTCTCTCCATCAGCAGGTTCAGGCAGCCCTGAAGCCAGCACCGGAAGGGCCTGGGCACCAAATACAGCCTAGCGACTGGGTGGTCGTGAAGAATTTTCATCGGACAAGCTGCTTGCAACCTAGATGGAAGGGCCCACATCTTGTACTATTGGCCACACAGACCGCAGTGAAAGTTAAAGACAAGAAGAACTGGATTCATGGAAGTCACTGCAAACACGTGCCTCTCTCGCTACCGTACGACCAGTGGGTCCAAGGTGGAGGAGGAGATCACGAGACGGAGTCAGTCCTACGCTTTGTGCCCTTTTCTGACGCTCGTCTGACTTGTGACCAAATAGAGGAAGACAGTGACACAGTGCTACGAGAAGCGGTGCCTCCTGATCAACAAGCTGCACCCGCCGCACTGCTACCCTCATCTTTGGTGCCTCCAAGTACAGCAGACGATAAGCAGATACGAGGCGGGCACGGTAACATTCTTCCTTTGTTTGGGGATGACACTGTACCTGGTGTTTCTAGATACAATCTGCGGCCCGACGAAAGAACAGTGCATCAGTAGGGCAATACAGGAGTTAGGGAAGGACTTGAGTGCAGGGTGCAGGTGCTGTATCTCTGGTGTCTGTTAGATTAGAGTGGTGAAAACTGGTGCACTGCCTGAGACACTGGAAAGGATTGCTGAGGACACTTGCCCGGAGGGTGAGTGCCCTATCCTGAGATAATTAACTTTGGGCCCTGATTGTCTTTTTGAGTTGCGAGTTGGGCAACTCCATTTTAGAAAAGAAATATTTTGATGAACGATAGAAGCCTACCAGGGAGGCTTACTGAACGGACCCTGGGAGAAGTGACTTGTGCCCACCCTTCTGGTGCGACGGATGTGCTGCATGAATTTGGGTTTCCTTGTTCAAAGCATTTAAGCTTCCCATTTAGTAGAATGATTAGACTATACACCTTTGGTCTTCCCCCCATCCCAGAGGAAGACTCTTTGACCTTTCCCCCTTCATTCTCATCCCCAACATGGAATCAATCCACTTGTTCAACTATGTCTAGAAAGATGAAAATAGGTATAATTACTATCATAGGTGTTGCATTGATTGTAGCAGCAGTAGTGTTTTGGCACCTGGAACACCATTATCCTGCACGATTATTAATTGCTACCACTCCTGTGCCGCCTGAGCATTCCTTTGTAACACTGTCTTTCCATAAGGCAGAACACCGACGATCCTATAGAGATAACACGTTCATACAGATGCTGCATAAAAGCCATGAGGGATCGAACATGACCAAATGTTGGATTTGTGGGTTACTCCCTTCAGTCACGCATAAAGCTGAGAATTTGTTGTCCTTACCTTTGTCATATGTGAGTAGTTGTGAAGGATGGTTCGAATTGATCGGCATGATAAAACAGGACTCTCTGTCCCCGGGTTTGCAAAGGGCCCCGGTGAACACCAGGACCCATACAGTACACCTGAGGCATCTCTTGCCTTCAGTTGTTCATAATAGCACAAGTGGGAATAATAGACGTTTCCTTCAAACATGCACTGCTTCTTGCTACGGGAAACGGAACATCACCTGGGAACAGATGGAGATGTTAGATTTTCAAGGTTTTAACTCTACAGATTACTTCTAGAATTTCATAAGTCGTAATATGTCCGGTCAGGAACTTCAGTCCATATTTGTTAGCAATACTACTGCTCCATTCTGTATTAATGGTTCGGGACCCATTCCAGTAGGGATAAGTACTTGTAATTTCACTTATTCACTGTCTGTGGAGGAGAGCCCCTCCTTAGTTGCACCACCAAATATTTATTTTGTTTGTGGGCCCTAAGCTTACCTGTGGCTCCCAAAGGGATGGGCAGGGTCCTGTTACCTGTCTTTTCTACTACCCCCTGTCTATGCAGCACCCTCTCAGTATCATCGCCACAATGAACTGTATCATAGGAGTACCCCCTTACTTAGAGTCCAACGTGTTATCAGTGTGGATGATGTGTATCAGTCCGACACAACATTACACCAATTCATGGATGCTCTTAAAGGCCTCCTTCCCATGTGGGGTCTCATGTATAATATTCTAAGCATACATAGATTAACACGTGTAGTAGAGGCTGTTATTAATACCACTGCCGAGATCACGACTAATATTACTGTAGAGCTTCAAGCGACCAGACTCCTTTTCAAAATCGAATGGTTCTAGATGTTATATTGGCCGACCGAGGTGGAGCTTGTCGCGTCAACGGGAGTAGCTGCTGCGTGTATATCCCTGACACTGCCGCCACAGTCTATGCTGCTATACAGAAATTACACAAGATAGCTTCCGACATCCATCAAGGAAATGGACCCTGGTCATGCTGGTTCTGGAGCATTTTTGGGTCTTGGGGATGGAAGATCTTGACAATATTAATAAGTATAGCTGTCATGATATTGACGTGTTGTTTATGCATTAATTGCCTTCCAGCCTGTTGCTCCTTATGCACATCATACTGTGTTACTAAGCTAGCACCTTCCTCTCCTACCCAGGAGAAAATCCCCCCTGGAAGGGCCCTCTTACATCAAGTTGTTCAAGATTTGATGAATATCGAAGAAGGCATATTTGAGTACTGACGCTCCCCATCCCCTAGCAGCTGTAAAGACCCTGTCTTTTAGTAAATAAAGCAGAACTTAGCAGACTAGGCTAAAAGGAGGGTCTGATAGATTGTGCCACATAATGCTCCTGTTGCTACTCTTACTTATGTATACATATTAATACGTTATGTTAGCCTTGCCTGCTAAGTTCCATTTTGCCACTTGTTTGCTCCATGTATTACTTGTATTATTTTGTAATGGCTGTTAGGCCTTGCAAACCCTTGTCTGCCACGAACTGCTGTGAGACAGTCTTCCAGCCCAAGGTGAAAACTTCATTCGGGGGAAGGCGATAGTCCAACCCTTGTATTCCATTCTCTGTGCACAATTCTCCTCCCATGAGATAACGAGCCGAGAAGCGGCACTGTGACCTTGCACAGCAGATGGAGGGAGTGTGTATCTGCAGGTGTTGGCTCTGTCCACTGTGCCCCATTGTTCGTTGATTTCCAGGGTTGGTGAATTTCCGCTGTGAGGTGTGTGAGGGGTCTTGTTTCTGGAGGGTTTACTGTGTGCCCGCTGGGGGGGTGAAACCAGTCCCACAGAAGATTCCGTCGGAGGCTCAGCTGACAGGGCTCACTCTGCAGAGTCTTCAATAAAGCTGTTTGTTTTTTATTCTCTAGTTGATTCCTCATTACTTTGGGAAGGCACGATGAGGAGGTCTAAGTGACCCGGGTGGTCTGTTAGAGGTCGCTCCATTCATTGGTTGGTTTGTTTGTTCACCCTGCTGTGTTCCTTCCCAAAAACTGTACTAAAGCTTAAACCCAATTGGCATCTCTGGCCACCGGTCAGCCCCTGGTAAATGGTACCCTAGGTACCCTGGGCACTGTGACCAGAGAAGACTCCTAAGGGCTGCAGCACTTATTGTGCCACCCTTAGCGGCCCTGTACCTTGACACACACACACTGTCTTTGCAGGCTGCGTGTCTTGGTGCAGAACTAAACAAAGAGTCGACATGGCACACATCCCTGTGTGTCATGCTCACAAACACACTGCCGTGGCATACATCAGTCACCCCTCTAGCTGGGTGCACTATGTCAGTGGGGTGGGCACAGGTGCATGAACCCTGAGCCCCTCCAGTGCCCAGGGCCATTCCTGGGCACTGTAAGTGCAGTGATGCCATTAAGAATATATGGTGCTGGGAGGTTGTCGTTACGAACTCCACAGCACCATAATGGCTACACTGAAGACTGACAAGTTTGATATCAAACTTCTCAGCACATTAAACCCACACTGATGCCAGTGTGGGATTTAATGCCAAATGCACTACAGAGGGCATCTTATAGGTGCCCCCTGAAACCTAACCAACTCCAAGTGTCCTGACTGCGTGGCTACCGAGGCTGCCACCACCAGACATGTTTCTGGACCCCTGGGTCGGGAGCTTGCTGCTCTCGGGGGCCTGAAACAATGCACATCCTGGGACGAGGTGCCAAGCCTCCTCCCCCAGGATGGGTAGGGGAAGCTTCAAGGGAATGCCGCCTTTTGTGAGCTTCCCCAGGCCAATTGCTGTACTGAACAACTGGCCCCCACCGGTTCTGACCCCCACTCTGGCGGGAAGACAGGCGGGAAATCCTAAAGGAAGGAAAGGGTGTGTGCCAGACTCTGCCAACCCCACCCCTCAGGTGGGAGAGGCGATGTGAAGCACAACTCCGGGCTACCGACATCTTGAGGATGGGGAGACTCGCCCAATCAGAGCTAGGCCCCTGCCCCCCTCCCACAGGAGAGGAGCAGGATTGGGGGTGTAGTCACCCCAGGACAGGGACCCATTGGTCCCTGCTCTTGCCCTACCTGTAACACCCCCACATTTAGTATTTAGGAGCACCCTGAATCTTCCTTCCTCAGAACCCGATTTGAAACAAGCAAGGAGATCAAGAAACCAGAAGACCTGCCGTGCTGCTGCTCACAAGAGGACGACAGCAACTGACTTGGCCCCAACCCAACCGGCCTGTTGATCCTTGAACCTGTTCCTGCGAAACTCTGGTGCCTTTAGTGGTCAGCAATGTCACAAACCCCATAGGACCTGACTGCCTTGAGACTCTACCAAGACTGGGACTCCCACAAGCAGTGGTTCTGCTCAAAAAGAAACACCCCAGGTGCCAGACAGGAACCGCGAATCCAGCCCACTCTGCACCCGCCAAGCCAGGCCTGTGCCTGAGTGGACAAAGACCCTGAGGACGTCCCTCCGGCGATTGTGACCTGAAATCCAGTGCCCAAGGACCCTCCTCGATGACCCAGACGACGCCTGCAGCCTCACAACCAGGGACCCCTCCAACCACGACCAGCAGAGGGTAAGATTTCCCGACTTCAAAAGACACCCCTGCACCCGGCTCCCCAAGGCCCCCTGTGCCCAGCTCCGGGGGGCCTACCTATCCTCCAAGATCCTAACTTACCCCTCGAAGTGTTGGTCGCTCCTGAAGAATCTCCGTCCTTGAGCCGGCAGCCTTTGTTCATCTTCCAAGTTCTCCTTTGAATAACATTGAGCGCCCGACGGCTCAAAAGCACCCTGCTCCCAGCCGCCCGAGTGCCTCTGGCAGTGCAACCTTGGTCCTAATCTACTTCCCCATTTGCCCTGAGCAAGTGACCAGGAGCCAGCTCCCACAGCCGCGTGGCCTGCTTGCCAGCACCCACCAACCGAAGGCCCCCTGCCGCCCATAGGCTATCACTGGGCCTAACTCTCTCTGCACCCGGCTGCACCTGTGCCGCTGAGGGTGTACCAACTGTACCTACCTGACGCTGGGAGACCCCTGAGTCTATGCCCAGAACCTTAAGTCTGCCAGTCGAATACTTACCCAAACGCTGATAACTCACTTTTCTTCCATGGGGTAACATTGACTGGTTTCACTCCGAAATTCTTCTGTGTGGAGTCTTGAAACTTTAAAATATTCATCTAAAATCAGCCGAACTACGAATTCCGATTTACTCACCTGTTATCAAGAGAGAACCCAGTGCTGCGTCTTTCAGCCCAGCACTGAACCTGAAAAGTAATTATAACCGTATTTTACTGTTAACTCAATTTTCCTCCATAGGAAACCATTGTCTAGTTTTCACCAAAAAATCTTCTAAGTGTCCAATTTCCAAACTTACAAATATTTCTTAAAAATCGCCTGTATGACATAATCGAATTCTTTCAAGTGTTTACAGGGGATGCACCAGTGCTGGTTCCAGGATCCAACTCGGAGTAAAAAAAAGTAACGATGACATTACTTAACTGCCAAGTGAATTTCCTCCCATAGGATAACATTGGTGAGTCTGTGTGAAAAAGTTTGTGTCAACTTTTAAAATACAATAATATTCCTTTAAAATCACTACTGTAACCAAATCGCTTTTACTCAATTGTTTACAGGAGATGTCCCAGGACTGAATCTAGCATCCAGTCCTGTGGTTAGAAAAGTAATCCTTAAAGTAACTAATTGCATTCAACTAGAAATTCCCATTGAGCTCAATGTATCATTGTGTTTGAAATTGTGTTGCCCATTGCAACAACTGTAACTATTGTAATTAAAAAGTCTATTGCCTATTTGAAAAGTACTTAACTAAAGTAACTCATTCTGAGAAAGTATATTTTGATACCTTGTTGGTTCTAAAATAAAACAACTATATATTTTGATAAAAAACAATTGGCCTAGAGTTCAGTTCTTGAGTGTGTGAGACCATTTGCTGACTGAGTGTGTGCAACAAATGCTTCACACTGTCCTCTGATACGGCCTTACTGCTCGACCAAGCTACCACTTTAGACAGTAAAGTTCTGTCTAACTTTAGCCTCTGCCAAACCTCTGGGGACTGTGGACTCTGGGCACACTGTACCTGACTTTGGTCCAGTATATACACAGAGCCACTTTCTTACAGGGTGTGCTTGGTCTCTTTTGATATACGTTGTCATCTACAGACCTAAAATTGGACGCTTGAGGCCCGGACACTTAAGATTCTGGCATACTGCTGGAATCCCATCAGACTTGGCCAGGTAACGTGAATGTTAGTGGTTTGCTTGGTTAACAGCAATACATTTTACGTAGGGCACAAAGATTAATGAGAACCCGAACACGTGGTGTCTTCTCAACATGCAAAAAAAATAATTATTCCGGAAGTGAAAACAACCTTTAGGGCTAAAATGCAATTTCTATTACGATGGCAGTCCTGCTAATGGTTTGTTGCTTAAATACGCATAGTTGCAACATTTGTGCCCCAAAAGAGGTTTGTTTATGCAGGCTAGCAAATTAATTATGACACCCCTGAAATTGATATCACATGAACAGACCTGACGTTATAGATTATTAATATGTCATCACCAGGCCAACACGTAGCGTTGTCACAGCTGGAGATGCCATCATTAATAGTCCTTATTAGCAGTCGGCAAGCACGGACAAAACCAGCCTCGTTGCAGTAATGTGCAATAATGTGGTGCATCGCTAAATGCTTATAAGGTCCCTAAGGCGAGACCGATTGCATTGCAAATGCTTGTTATTTTTATTTCAACCCTGCACTCGTAGAGTACATGTTGTCTCTTTCGTTGACCTCTGCCCTTTTTTGAACCCACCCCGGCTTCCTCCTACCCCCTTCCTGCTTTCCCGTGTTTTCAATCCCCCTCACCCCACCTCCTCCCACCGCATTCTAGCTTTCTGTAATTTATATTGCTCAACTGCTCACCAAGCTAAGACTAAAAAACCTTGATAAAAACCACATAGGCGAAGCCTAATGCATTTACCAATGCTTGTTATTACTTTGTTGTGTAAAGAAGATGCATTAGCCTTAGAACGCTTGTGGCATTTCCTATTCATGCCACAGTACCTTTCTTTGCACCTTGTAGGCATTATCGAATCGATTCTGTAAAATAAATCTATTTGGTCATTGTGATCAAAATCTAAATATCGTAATAAACATTGCGTGTTAGAAATAAAGTTTATATACAATAGCAACCCTTCGTGTATATGTAGAGTAAACCCGAGGACGTGATTGCGGTGCTTTACGTGAGCACGCTGCGTGGTGCTGGAGTAAACCCGAGGACGTGATTGCGGTGCTTTACGTGAGCACGGTCCATGGAGCTGGAGTAAACCCGAGGACGTGATTGCGGTGCTTTACGTGAGCACTCTCCGTGGTGCTGGAGTAAACCCGAGGACGTGATTGCGGTGCTTTACGTGAGCACGCTGCGTGGTGCTGGAGTAAACACGAGGACGTGATTGCGGTGCTTTACGTGAGCACGCTGCGTGGTGCTGGAGTAAACACGAGGACGTGATTGCGGTGCTTTACGTGAGCACGCTCCGTGGCGCTGGAGTAAACCCGAGGACGTGATTGCGGTGCTTTATGTGAGCACGCTCCGTGCTGCTGGAGTAAACACGAGGACGTGATTGCGGTGCTTTACGTGAGCACGCTGCGTGGTGCTGGAGTAAACCCGAGGACGTGATTGCGGTGCTTTACGTGAGCACGTTCCGTGGTGCTGGAGTAAACCTGAGGACGTGATTGCGGTGCTTTACGTGAGCACGCTCCGTGGTGCTGGAGTAAACCCGAGGACGTGATTGCGGTGCTTTACGTGAGCACGCTCCGTGGTGCTGGAGTAAACCCGAGGACGTGATTGTGGTGCTTTACGTGAGCATGGGGCTGGAGTAAACCCGAGGACGTGATTGCAGTGCTTTACGTGAGCACGCTCCGTGGTGCTGGAGTAAACCCGAGGACGTGATTGCGGTGCTTTACGTGAGCACGCTCCGTGGTGCTGGAGTAAACCCGAGGACGTGATTGCGGTGCTTTACGTGAGCACGCTCCGTGGTGCTGGAGTAAACCCGAGGACGTGATTGCGGTGCTTTACGTGAGCACGCTCCGTGGTGTTGGAGTAAACACGAGGACGTGATTGCGGTGCTTTACGTGAGCACGCTGCGTGGTGCTGGAGTAAACCCGAGGACGTGATTGCGGTGCTTTACGTGAGCACGCTCCGTGGTGCTGGAGTAAACCCGAGGACGTGATTGCGGTGCTTTACGTGAGCACGCTCCGTGGTGCTGGAGTAAACCCGAGGACGTGATTGCGGTGCTTTACGTGAGCACGCTCCGTGGTGCTGGAGTAAACACGAGGACGTGATTGCGGTGCTTTACGTGAGCACGCTGCATGGTGCTGGAGTAAACCCGAGGACATGATTGCGGTGCTTTACGTGAGCACGCTCCGTGGTGCTGGAGTAAACCCGAGGACGTGATTGCGGTGCTTTACGTGAGCACGCTCCGTGGCGCTCTGAAGGGATGTTTTGACCCCCTTTATCCGTTGGGACAGTTTCTGTATAACATTACAGCGACAGACAACTGTGACAGAGCCTTGGATTGTAAACACAGTCATTTGCCTGTTCTACGAGTTTGGCGATCGTAGTCTGGCCCTTCACTGGGGCCATGATTGTAATGGTGCAGCAGGTGCAGTGGCACCAGGCTCAAAAGCTCCATGCACCCCACTAAACACCTATTATTGCTATATTTTACTATTAAACAGGCAGTCACAAGTGCAGTTACCTTGCAGACAACAGTCACGCCCCAATATTTCAAAGGCCTCAAACGAATGAAGGTCCTAGCTCAGGTCAGCAGAGAATCCAAAAGTGAAAGTAGAAAGTCTCTGAGTGGCTGTGATATCTCTCTGCAAACCCCGCTCTCACTCTACAGAGGAAAAACCTCCTCCTGGAGCCCAGCAAATACTCACAGCCCCGCACTCACCTCTCCATGGGAGTAAAGCACAGTGGCGGCACGTCTAGTGGCCTGCATTCCGAGGCCTAGGGAGCCTTGGTGGACGGCAGGCCATGATGAGCCTCGGTGGACAGGCAGGCCATGCTGAGCCTTGGTGAGCAGACAGGCCATGGAGAGCCTCGGTGGACAGGCAGGCCATGGTGAGCCTTGATAGACGGGCAGGCCATGCAGAGCCTCAGTGGACAGGCAGGCCATGCAGAGCCTTGGTGGACGGGCAGGCCATGGAGAGCCTCGGTGGACGGGAGGCCCAGGGGAGTCAGGATGGACGGGCAGGTCAGGGGAGCCTCGTGGACGGGCAGGCCAGGGGAGGCTGGGTGGACAGGCAGGCCATGGGCAGCCTCTGTGGAGGGCAGGCCAGGGGCCTCGGTGTATGGGCAGGCCATGGTGAGCCTTGATAGACGGGTAGGCCATGCAGAGCCTCAGTGGACAGGCAGGCCGGGGGAGCCTCAGTGGACGGGCAGGCCATGCTGAGCCTTGGTGAGCAGACAGGCCATGGAGAGCCTCGGTGGACAGGCAGGCCATGGTGAGCCTTGATAGACGGGCAGGCCATGCAGAGCCTCAGTGGACAGGCAGGCCATGCAGAGCCTTGGTGGACGGGCAGGCCATGGAGAGCCTCGGTGGACGGGAGGCCCAGGGGAGTCAGGATGGACGGGCAGGTCAGGGGAGCCTCGTGGACGGGCAGGCCAGGGGAGGCTGGGTGGACAGGCAGGCCATGGGCAGCCTCTGTGGAGGGCAGGCCAGGGGCCTCGGTGGACGGGCAGGCCACGGTGTGCCTCGGTGGACGGGCAGCCCACGGTGTGCCTCGGTGGACGGGCAGGCCACGGTGTGCCTCGGTGGACGGGCAGGCCACGGTGAGGCTCAGAGGACAGGAAGGCCACGGTGTGCCTCGGTGGACGGGCAGGCCATAGTCAGGCTCAGAGGACGGGCAGCTGCCCCAGGGCCCAGACCGTATCAGCAGGGACAGCCTAGGGGTGGCGGGAGCCTGAGCAGGAAAAAGCCTTTGGGCCATAAGGCACAATGTGACGGAGCGATCAACAGCAACAGTGATTTTCTATGCATTCATTCATGCATAATCATATAGCGCTGACATTACCCAAAGGTAAAGGTAGAAGAAGAATATTTAGTTGGGGGAGAGAAGGGTTTCCAGGTTTGTGGGACCTGGATTGTGCTAAACGGGGGGGGGGGGGGGGCCTGGGGCCGGGGAAACAAAGGTATAATCGGCCCCAGAGATTTGTGAAAGGGGGGGAGTCTGTAGTGGAGGGGGCATGAAAGAGACCTGTCAGGGCAAGGGAACCGCTACAGGAATGGAGGGGGGAGCTGTGCTGCAGATCCAGGGGTGCAGCCAGGACAGGGGGGGCAAGCAGGGGGCCGGGGTGGAGGGGAGAGCTGTGCTGCAGTCCGAGGGGTGCAGCCAGGGTAGGGGGGGGCAAGCAGGGGGCCGGGGTGGAGGGGAGAGCTGTGCTGCAGTCCGAGGGGTGCAGCCAGGGTAGGGGGGAGCAAGCAGGGGGCCGGGGTGGAGGGGAGAGCTGTGCTGCAGTCCGAGGGGTGCAGCCAGGGTAGGGGGGGCAAGCAGGGGGCCGGGGTGGAGGGGAGAGCTGTGCTGCAGTCCGAGGGGTGCAGCCAGGGCAGGGGGGGGCAAGCAGGGGGGCCGGGGGTGGAGGGGAGAGCTGCACTGCAGTACGAGGGGTGCAGCCAGGGCTGGGGAGGCAAGCACAGGGTGTGGGGTGTGTTCAGGGCAGGAAGGCACTCCACATGTCCCTACAGGAGGCTGCACCACAGATCACAAGGAGGCGGGGTTGGGTCAGAGGGAGGGAGTGGAGTTGAAGAGAGGATGCATGAGGTGGAGGTGGGGGAGAGGAAGTTACTGAACACATGTTCTACAGGATGCTGCCAACCCCTTCCTGTCTCTTGAGAGGAGCTGCACTAGAGAGCAGGGGGGGGGCACATTTATTGTGTAACCAGGGAGACAAAAGGGCCCCCTTGCCCTTATCTCTCTGTCCTGAAACCTCTCACCATCGCTTCGGGTGGGGATGCTTGGAGGGTGTACAGGGGCTGCCCCGTTTGACCACCCCCTCAGGATGAAGCACTTCTGACGTCACGGCTAATGGTGGGGGCGACCACACAAGCCCTGGATGCCAAACATAGACAGGCGAGTTATTTTCAAAGCAAACGAAGAGCTGCGTGAAGTGAGCGCGCCGTGTGATCTGCTGCAGGTGAGTTCTCTGTGTGGGAGGGCTGGAGCCGGGGAAGGTACAGAGTGAGGGGGTTTTGTTCCCTTCTTCTTTGTGATGTAATTAGTGGAATAAAAACAGGCCGCTTCCGGAGGGTCTCAGGCCTGTGACCGGTGAAACTATGACTATAAATGCGACGGCTGTTCCGGTGCCGCCGCCCAACCCTTCCCTCTGCCTCATCCCTTCCCTCTATCCCTCTGCACCGTCTCTTCCTTCTCTCCCCTCTGCCTCCCTCGCTCCCCCTCTGCCCCCCTCTCTCCCCTCTGCCCCCTCTGCCCCCTCTGCTTCCTTCTCTCCCCTCTGCCTCCTTCTCCTCCCTCTCCCCCATCTGCCTCCCTCTCTCCCCTCTGCCTCCTTCTCCTCCCTCTCCCCCCTCTGCCTCCCTCTCTCCCCTCTGCCTCCCTCTCTCCCCCTCTGCCTCCCTCTCTCCCCCATCTGCCCCCCCTCTGCCTCCCTCTACCCCCTCTGCCACCCTCTCTCCTCTCTGCCCCGTCCCTTCCTCTGCCTCCATCTCTCTCCCCTCTGCCTCCATCTCTCTCCCCTCTGCCCCCCTCTGCCTCCTTCTCCTTCCTCTCCCCCCTCTGCCACCCTCTTTCCTCTCTGCCCCCCTCTCTACCCTCTGCCTCCATCTCCCTACTCTCTGCCTCATCTCTCTCCTCTCTGCCTCCATCTCTCTCCCCTCTGCCTCCATCTCTCTCCCCTCTGCCTCCATCTCTCCCTCTCTCCCTCCCTCTCTCCCCTCTGCATCCCTCTCTCCCCTTTGCATCTCTCTCTCCCCTTTGCATCCCTCTCTCCCACGCCCCTCCTCTTTCTCTCTGTCCCCTCCACCTCCCCTTTGGTTGTTCCATCTTTATCTTTCATCTCTACATACACTTTGGTCCTTGATTTTATCAGGTGCAATAACTATTGCACCTGAAAGAAGCCACTGGTGATCAACCTTTGACCCCAGTAGGGCTGTCTCAGCCTCTCATCCTTGTGAAGTGGATATTAGAAGCTGTCATGACAAAGTATGGGGTGTGATGTCATCTTGTAGCGGATTTGATGTAATGTGATGTTTATTTAACACACTTTTTTAAACAATAATCTGTTATTTTCGTGCTCAAGTGTTAGATTGTCTGCGGTTGTGGGTTCACATGACAGGGGTTTTGTGGCTGGGGGTCCAAGCATGTGCTGTGGTCCAGTGAGTACATGTGGTGTAAGTGTAATGGTTCCCTCTGGATGGAATCCAGGCATCGAGGTGGAAGGGTGGGTATGGGGGTGGAATCCAGGCATCGAGGTGGAAGGGTGGGTATGGGGGGTGGAATCCAGGCATCGAGGTGGAAGGGTGGGTATGGGGGGTGGAATCCATTTGTCGGTGTTTATTTATTTTTATGACTCTGATGTGTTTGTGCTGCTTTCATAACTCTTTAAAATCAGTTTTGTCTCATAGTTTAAATTGCAGCATCTGTAAGAAGACGCACAGCACTGTATTTCAGTGTTGGGCCGGCCCTCTTAGATCTAACTCCAAGCACCTATTGTGCGTTCCCCGGCTTTCCAAGGCCAGAAAGGGAGGCAGGGCCTTCTCGGTCAGGACAGCTATGCTATGGAATGCGCTACCTCTGCATCGTCGCATACTGGACTCTGAATCCGACCTTCGAAGGCACCTGAAGACGCGGCTCTTCGGCTAGGCTGGCTAGCCGTGGCGTCCCTTGTCTGCTCACCTGATTACGGATAAGCGCCGGGACACCTCTGGTTGAGGTAGCTGTTTGCGCTATAGAAGTAACTCTATTGTTATTATTTACTTTGCATGTTTTAATTACATGTGCAGCACCAAACACACAAGAGTGGGAGAAACAAAAGGAGGTGGAGCTGAGGGTCAGTTGTGTAGGCCATGCAAGTGTCAGGGTGGACAATAGTGGAAAAGGTAGAATCACTCTTGAATCCTTCAAACCTCTCCCAGTATTGAGGTCTGTGAGTTGGACAGAAAGAGCTCGAGAAGCTGTCAATAAAGAGGTGAGTAGAGCCCTTCACACCTCTCCCAGTATTGAGGTCTGTGAGTTGGACAGAAAGAGCTCGAGAAGCTGTCAATAAAGAGGTGAGTAGAGCCCTTCACACCTCTCCCAGTATTGAGGTCTGTGAGTTGGACAGAAAGAGCTCGAGAAGCTGTCAATAAAGAGGTGAGTAGAGCCCTTCAGACCTCTCCCAGTATTGAGGTCTGTGAGTTGGACAGAAAGAGCTCGAGAAGCTGTCAATAAAGAGGTGAGTAGAGCCCTTCAGACCTCTCCCAGTATTGAGGTCTGTGAGTTGGACAGAAAGAGCTCGAGAAGCTGTCAATAAAGAGGTGAGTAGAGCCCTTCAGACCTCTCCCAGTATTGAGGTCTGTGAGTTGGACAGAAAGAGCTCGAGAAGCTGTCAATAAAGAGGTGAGTAGAGCCCTTCAAACCTCTCCCAGTATTGAGGTCTGTGAGTTGTACTGAAACAGCCAGAGAAACTGTCAATAAAGAGGTGAGTAGAGCCCTTCAAACCTCTCCCAGTATTGAGGTCTGTGAGTTGGACAGAAAGAGCTCGAGAAGCTGTCAATAAAGAGGTGAGTAGAGCCCTTCACACCTCTCCCAGTATTGAGGTCTGTGAGTTGGACAGAAAGAGCTCGAGAAGCTGTCAATAAAGAGGTGAGTAGAGCCCTTCAAACCTCTCCCAGTATTGAGGTCTGTGAGTTGGACAGAAAGAGCTCGAGAAGCTGTCAATAAAGAGGTGAGTAGAGCCCTTCAAACCTCTCCCAGTATTGAGGTCTGTGAGTTGGACAGAAAGAGCTCGAGAAGCTGTCAATAAAGAGGTGAGTAGAGCCCTTCAGACCTCTCCCAGGATTGAGGTCTGTGAGTTGTACAGAAAGAGCTCGCGAAGCTGTCAATAAAGAGGTGAGTAGAGCCCTTCAGACCACTCCCAGTATTGAGGTCTGTGAGTTGGACAGAAAGAGCTCGAGAAGCTGTCAATAAAGAGGTGAGTAGAGCCCTTCAGACCTCTCCCAGTATTGTGGCCTGTGAGTTGTGCAGAAAGAACTCAAGAAGCTGTCAATAAAGAGGTGAGTAGAGCCCTTCAAACCTCTCCCAGTATTGAGGTCTGTGAGTTGGACAGAAAGAGCTCGAGAAGCTGTCAATAAAGAGGTGAGTAGAGCCCTTCAGACCTCTCCCAGTATTGAGGTCTGTGAGTTGGACAGAAAGAGCTCGAGAAGCTGTCAATAAAGAGGTGAGTAGAGCCCTTCAGACCTCTCCCAGTATTGAGGTCTGTGAGTTGGACAGAAAGAGCTCGAGAAGCTGTCAATAAAGAGGTGAGTAGAGCCCTTCAGACCTCTCCCAGTATTGAGGTCTGTGAGCTGTACAGAAAGAGTTCGAGAAGCTGTCAATAAAGAGGTGAGTAGAGCCCTTCAAACCTCTCCCTGTATTGAGGTCTGTGGGTTGGACAGAAAGAGCTCGAGAAGCTGTCAATAAAGAACTGAGTAGAGCCCTTCAGACCTCTCCCAGTATTGAGGTCTGTGAGTTGGACAGAAAGAGCTCGAGAAGCTGTCAATAAAGAGGTGAGTAGAGCCCTTCAGACCTCTCCCAGTATTGAGGTCTGTGAGTTGTACAGAAAGAGCTCCAGAAGCTGTCAATAAAGAGGTGAGTAGAGCCCTTCAAACCTCTCCCTGTATTGAGGTCTGTGGGTTGGACAGAAAGAGCTCGAGAAGCTGTCAATAAAGAGGTGAGTAGAGCCCTTCAGACCTCTCCCAGTATTGAGGTCTGTGAGTTGGACAGAAAGAGCTTGAGAAGCTGTCAATAAAGAGGTGAGTAGAGCCCTTGCCATAAACTGTCACCTGCAGGTTACACAGTCCAGTCCCACTGAAAGGTCAGAAGTCCAGTGCCTGCTGGGCTGGACTGTGGATAACATCAGGTTACACCGTCCAGTCCCACTGAGAGAGGTCAGGAAGTCCAGTTCCTGCTGGGGTGGTTTGTGGAAAAAATCAGGTTACACAGTCCAGTCCCACTGAGAGGTCAGAAGTCCAGTGCCTGCTGGGGTGGTCTGTGGATAACATCAGTGACCCCTGACCCTCCTGGTAGGTTGCTCCCCCTCCGCACAGCTCCGCCTGTGTGCCCCTGCCCCAGCTGCCGCTGCTAAGATCTCACCCGTAAGTGTGCTTCCTCCGTTCCTGTGCCCCGATTTTTGCCTTCTGTACAACTGTTTTTCCCCCTTCTGTGCCCCGATGTTTGCCTTCTGTACCACTGTTTTTCCCCCTTCTGTGCCCCGATTTTTGCCTTCTGTACCACTGTTTTTCCCCTTCTGTGCCCCGATTTTTGCCTTCTGTACCACTGTTTTGCCCCCTTCTGTGCCCCGGTTTTTGCCTTCTGTACCACTGTTTTCCCCCCTTCTGTGCCTCATTTTGCTTTCTGTGCCCTCGTCTCCCCTGCCGCTGTGCACACTGCGGCCCGCCCCCTCTGACTGCCTCCCGCCTCCCAGCTGCTCCTCCCTCCCACCTCCCCATATATGCCAGACTCTGCACGGCCGTGCCGCTGGCGTGCCGAAAGTGTGCCTAAGGCAAGCCCGTCTGCACCAGTCTGCGCCTGGCCCACGCCCAGCGCGAGGAACCCTGGCCGATGCACTCACCACGACGCCCGCCTCCGCTACGACTCCAGCACCCTCCACGCACTCAATGCCGGGCGGTCTCGCACCTGCTGCCTGGCCGCCCCGAAGCGCACCCAAGGACTTTTCTCCTACCGGAACTGCAGCTTCACCAGCATCCGGCCTGCCAACCCGCCCAACATGGAAACCAACTTCCTCAGATGTATTCTACTCAACACCCGCTCCGCCCGCAAACACACCATCGAACTCTAGGACCAACTTGACTTCACCTCCCCAGACGTCGCCTTCCTGACGGAGACATAGCTGACCCCCTCCTTGGCACCCGACAACGCCATAGCCATCCCGGAAGGCTACAAGATCACCCGCAAGGACCGCACCAACGGAACAGGAGGAGTAATCGCCATCATCCACAGGAACACTCTCAAAATCTCGACACACGCCGACGACACCATCAGCACCGCCGAACATCTGCACTTCCAGATCCACACCGCCCCCAACACCACCCTCAGAGGCAACCTCATCTACAGACCCCCCGGACCCCAACCGCAGTTCAGCGACTTCATCACCGACCTCGCCAGCACACACGCCCTCGCCTCCACGGACTACATAATCCTCGGGGACCTGAACCTCCACCTCGAGAACAACAATGACCCCAACTCCTTCACCCTGATCAACAACCTCGGCAACCTCAGACTCAGACAACTCATCACAGCACCCACATACTCCGCCGGCCACACGCTTGACCCCATCTTCTCAGCAAGCACCCACGTCTTCTTCAACAGCACCACCGAACTCCACTGGACCGACCACCGCTGCATCCACTTCACCTTCCGGAAACCCACCACACACCACCACACTCAGCAGATGCCTCGCCGCAGCTGGGGCAAGATCACCGAGGACCAGCTAACCGCCGCTCTCGCCCAGAGCCCACCCACAGACCCAGCCGACCCCGACGCCGCAGCCCGCAACCTCAAACAATGGATCAACGACTGTGCCAACACCCTCGCCCCGCTCAAGAAACCCCACAACACCCACACCAGCAAGAGAGCCAGCTGGTTCATCGAAGACCTCCAGGCCTCCAAGTGAGCCTCCCGAAAACTAGAAAAAAACTGGACCCGCGAAAGAACACCAGAAAGCTACACAGCCAACAGGAACGCCACCCGATGATATCACCAACTCATCAGATCTGCCAAAAGGTCCGCCTTCAGAGACCGCCTCGACAGCAACGCACACAACAGCAAAGTGCTCTTCAGCATCGTGAAGGAACTCTCCAACCCCAGCTCCAACACCAACGACATCCCATCGTCACAAGAACTGTGCGACTAGCTGGCCACCTTCTTCCACCGCAAGATCGCAGACATCCATGACAGCTTTGATGCCGTCATCACCCCGACAACAGCCGACACCAGCGCTCCCACGACCACCACCTGCACCAACCGCCTGCTCGCCTGGACCAACACCAACGACGACGACACCATCAAGATCATGAACACCATCCACTCCGGATCCCCGGAAGACCCCTGCCCACACCACATTTTTAACAATGCCAGTAGGACTATCGCACCCCACCTTCGGAAAACCATCAACATCTCCTTCGAGACAGTGACCTTCCCCGAGAGCTGGAAGCACGCAGAGATCAACGCCTTACTAAAGAAACCCAAGGCAGACCCCAAGGACCTCAAGAACTTCCGACCCATCTCCCTGCTCCCGTTCAAGGCGAAGGTCATCGAAAAGGCCGTCAACAAACAACTGACCAGCTTCCTCGAAGAGAACAACATCCTGGACCCATCCCAGTCAGGGTTCCGCAGCAACCACAGCACCAAAACTGCCCTCATCGCCGCCACCGACGACATCAGGATCATGCTCGATAACGGAGAAACCGCGGCCTTGATCCTCCTGGACCTGTCAGCCACCTTCGACACAGTCTGCCACCGCACACTAAGAGCATGCCTCCACGACGCCGGAATCCAAGAGAAGTCCCTGGACTGGACAACCTCCTACCTCTCCGGAAGAACCCAGAGCGTCCGCCTGCCCCCTTCCGCTCCAAAGCCACCGAGATCACCTGCGGCGTACCCCAAGGCTCATCTCTCAACCCGACGTTATTCAACGTCTACATGGCACCACTCGCCCACGTCGCCCGACTCTACGACCTAAACATCATCTCCTATGCCGACGACACCCAGCTGATCCTCTCTCTCACCAAGGACCCCCACATCGCCAAAATCAACCTCCACGAAGGAATGAAAGCCGTCGCCGACTGGATGAGGAACAGCCGACTGAAGCTGAACTCGGACAAGACAGAGGTCCTCCTCCTCGGCTCCACCCCTCGGCCTGGGACGATTCCTGGTGGCCGACGGCACTAGGAGCACCCCCTACACCCACCAACCACGCACGAAATCTAGGGGTCATCCTCGACTCTACACTCTCCATGACAAAGCAGATCGACGCCGTCTCCTCCTCCTGCTTCAACACCCTCCGCATGCTTCGCAGGATCTTCAAGTGGATCCCCACCGAAACTAGAAGGACAGTCACACAGGCCCTCGTCAGCACAGCAGACTGGACTACGGACACGCACTCTACGCAGGAGCCCCGGCCAAACTCCTGAAACGACTCCAATGCATCCAGAACGCCTCTGCTCGCCTGATCCTGGACATCCCCCGCCGCAGCCAGATCACACCCCACCTGAAAGACCTGCACTGGCTCCCAATCAACAAGAGGATAACCTTCAAGCTCCTCACCCACGCACACAAGGCACTCCAGGACACCGGACCAGCTTACCTCAACAGCCGACTCAGCCTCTACACCCCCGCCCACCAGCTCCGCTCTGCAGACCATGCCCTCGCCACCATCCCCTGCATCCAAAGATTGACTGCCGGTGGCAGATCATTCTCCCACCTCACCGCCAAGACGTGGAACACCCGCCCCATCCGCCTACGGCAGACCGAAGGCCTTCTATCCTTCAGGAGACTCCTCAAGACCTTCAAACAGTAGCAGCATCCCCCCTAGCACCTTGAGACCCTCACGGGTATGTAGTGCGCTTTACAAATGCTATGATTGATTGATTGATTGAGTCCAGTCCCACTGAGAGGTCAGAAGTCCAGTGCCTGCTGGGGTGGTCTGTGGATAACATCAGGTTACACAGTCCAGTCCCACTGAGAGAGGTCAGAAGTCCAGTGCCTGCTGGGGTGGTCTGTGGATAACATCAGGTTACACAGTCCAGTCCCACTGGGAGAGGTCAGAAGTCCAGTGCCTGGTGGGGTGGTCTGTGGATAACATGCAGGTCACTTGTTATAAAGCCAGTAGGATAGCTTGGTTGATATATGTTCCTGCTGAACATGTGCATGGGGGAGTCTGGCTGAAATCATATTGCTGAATTTGCTTTACCGAACAAAAAGTACAATTTTAGGAACATGGACAGTGCACCCACAACCACATGACGTAAGGCTACCATCAGTATTATCAGCACAGGGAGTGAGAGAAGCAAACCTTTAACATGTGAAGGGTTCCGGGCATCAGTGGGTGACAGAGCCATCAGGTGTCAATCACTGCTGGGGCATCAACTCTTACAGTGGGAGTCGCACCCGATGGTGCCAACACACTACACCCCGAGGTGTTCTGAGTGACCCCTGAATAACCCTGACGGAACAGCTGTAGTGAACAAGCCAACATTCACAGCCCTTCTGTTTCATTATTCAAAACATTATGGTGCAATGAAGCACTTTAAAAAACTATTATTTTCTCAAATGCAGGACTTTAAGCCTGAGCAGGACAATGTGGCTGAAAGTGAAAGGAACACTGTGAGGATTTGGGGGTACTGTATGATATGGCAGAGAGGCCTTATCGTGCAGTACACTCACGAATACCGTCTTGGGTCCAGTCAGACTATTTCTCTTAACTTCAAGCCCAGTCGTGGGTAGCTGTGGCTGCGAGCACTAATGTTTAGCAAAGGAACTATGGGCCATATGGACGAACTTCAGCTTTTGCAACTCCGAAATTCCAATTTTAGGGACTCGCAACTTGCGAGTCACAAAATCTGATGTACAACAGTGCCTCAGACACCGCCTCATTAATATTCATGAGGCAGGTTGCAATTTACGACCTATGGAGAATGGTTGGCACTCATTGGGATGGTGGCCTGCTGGGGTCAGTAGACTGCCATGTCTGTGATTGCTTTTTAAATAAAGCACATTTTTAAACAAATGCAGGCTGTTTTACTTAAAGGAAAACAGGATGCCTTTCAAAAAGGAAAAAGCTTTCTTTTTATTTTTAGGTCTCGCATAGGCTGCGCTTGCGCTGTCTCATCGAGACTTTCTATGTTCAGGTATGGACTTGAAGTTCCACCCATTTTCCTCCTATCTTTTCAATTAGCTCCTGATAGTGTCCTTTGTAAATGGTGCCTTTTTATTCATTAATAAGCGTATTTGTACTTCCTTAGTACCATAATAAACACTGTAACAACCCGGGTCTCAAGCTGAGTCAAAATAAACAACTAACAGGCCAGAGTATTTCTATCCCTAATCCGACAACTCTATAGGAGAGAACCCTTCTAGAACAGGACCCATCAATCACTTAAGGTGGTGAGTTTTTATCATCATTTGGGTCTGTGCACTTCAATATGACGAACCAGTTCTTGGAATAGCGATCTGGTAACGTGCAAAGAAGATGCAACAAAGGAGGGTTATTGTCAGATCTCTCAGGGATTTTGTCAGGGATAACGTTGTACCCATAGATCAGTGAAGGAGATCCTAAGGTCAGCAGTATTAAATAATAAGCGTGTAACTAAAAATGGCTAAGGGTACTCAAATGTTCTTTATTCGGTAGAGTGCCCCTGTCATGTTTAAAAAGCAATATGGCAATCTAGCACAAATAAGTTGTCATTATGCTAATGTCCATAGCAATGTGGTCGACATGTTTCTGCCCATTTCTGATCAAAAAGTATCGGGGCTTTCATCAGGACCTATGATACTGCTGTGGTTCAGTGAAAAAATGTGAAAAAGAAATCAAAAGGGTTTTCGTGAATAAAATAATCCTACCGCACCGGTCAGTTCAAAAGATATCAAAACCGGGTACCTAGGGACAAAAAAAGCATTTTGAGAAATACAAACAACCTAATGTGTAGAAATAACTCAGCAATAGGTCATCACTTTTTAATGACACTCAAACACGCATATGATAATGCTGTGAAGCATTTGATTTAGTAAATCAAATTGCACTTACCCATAAGAATTGGGTGCTGCCCTCACCTCAACCTGGTCTCAACTCAGGGAAAGGGGCCCCGCTCTGGTTAAAAATGAGGAGAGAGAAAAAAACAGGTCGCTGATTGTCATACCTGAAAGATGCCTTCTCATTAAGCATAGCTTGAGAGCAAGGAAAAATAGCCCATGTAATGTAAAATCAATGAATGGCAACATGGTCAAGGTCTGTGCATTAACTACACCATGATTTAGTAGTAGTCTAAGAATACGTTTTGCTCAATGTAGAAAGAAAGAGAAACAGATGGCTGTCAGTAAGTGTGGAAAGAGCAATGTGTGCAGAGGTCGGCTCGCTAGAATGAGGAAACCGCTTCCTTTTGAATGTTAGTTTATAGAAAATCGAAATTAGCCTCCAAGCATTGAGGAATAGTTTATAAAAAATTATTAAAGTGTGCCTCCGGTCTCTGAGAAAAACAAACAAAGCCGAGGATAGCAAGCAAAAGGAGAGACAAACATACTCCTATTATTAAACACCACTTCGTGTGCTAGTAACAGTATATTTCAATTAAGAAAGATGTTCGAAATACTTTGACTAAGCAGAGCAAAAACGAGAGCTACTGTAACTCTTACCTATCCGTCGGTACCCCGGGGCGGTCTTTGAGTAAAGACTGGAGGTATCGACGGTAGGGTCTCCACTCGCTTTATATTCAGAGGAAGCCAAAGTGGTTGCAGGTGAAAGAATAGTCAGAGGGGGCTAGGTCAGTGCCTGTCCCGTTTACGAAATGAAACGCGCATGTGTAGGAGGGCCGATACTGACTCCCCTCGTTCCTTTACGCATGCGCGGCATCCAGCCACTACCTGGTAGCCGTATGCAAGCCTTACTGTTTACAAAGCAAGTGAAATTGCCACGCATCTCCCGAAGAGAGAAATCCACTGTCTCTTCGATAAAAACATTGTAAATAAATACAGACGGCCTAGTTTAAAATGCCAGAGTAGCTAGAGATGTCAGAAATGTTCAAAATGAGGCTAGGGCGGTGCCTGTTTAATTTCAAAATGTAATATATACAAGGAAACAGACAGAGCCTGATCCGGCGGTGTCTAATTTCTACACACATGTACGGTACGTAGCCACCAGCCGACCACTATACAAAAGCCTTCATATTCAGACAACAAGTATCTCTTAAATGCTGCATCATAAGGAAAGAAACTAAACCTTATATACGCTATCCTTTGTACATTGCAATATCGTCTGTAGTGCAAGGTTCTGTCTGTTTGGTAAGCAGCCTCACAAAATGCTAGACCATCATTATCTTATAACAGCAGCCAAGGAATTTCATCATTCAAACCCACTGTGTCTGAGTGTAACCGGTGTACCCATCTTTGTTCTCTGCGTAGCAGGAACCGTTGGATATCTGTTATGTGTGGTGGAATGTGGGGTTGTTCCAGAATTACCCACTGTAAGTCATTCTCTTTGTGACCTGCTGTTATGAAGTGATTAGTGAGTTTGGTCGCACTTTTCTTACACCGTATGGTGCTTTTGTGTTCCGAGATCCTCACCTTAATCTTGCGGGATGTCATGCCCACATAGTTTTTGTTACAGGGGCATTTTATCAGATAGATCACCCTTTCGCTGTTACAATTGGTGTGTGTGTTCAAGACCCAAGGCCTAGTCGTGCCAATATCTATCTCTGTAGTATGTGAAGTTTGAGGGCATGCTGAGCATGTCCCACACGGAAAGTGGCCAATGACCGGAGGTGAACCCCATAGTGTGGTTTTTGCAGGGTTTTTCATTCCCCTAGGACGTGTATGTACCAGTTGGTCTTTTATGTTAGAGCTCCTCTTAAAAGCAAATAGAGGAGGAGGCAAAACACTGCCTTCGATTTTGAGCACTTTCCAATTTCTCAGAATACTCTTCTTCAGTGCATTGGAGTAATTACAGAAGGTATTGACACAAGTGATTCTCTTGTCATCTTCCACAGGATTGCGAATCTTTTTCTCCAGGAGAGCTTCCCTGTGATTGTTTACGGCTCTTTTCATAGATGTCTTAATAGTCTTCATGGGATACTGTCTCTCTTGAAGTTGTGTAGAAAGGTGGAAAGCATGTTCTCGATATTTAGACAACTCAGAACAATTACGGCGTATACGAAGAAATTGTCCGAATGGCAGGTTCTCCCTAAGGGCTTTAGGATGAAAGCTCTGAAAATGCAAAAGGGAGTTCCGTTCCATCGGTTTCCTGTAGAGTTCTATGTTGAGAATTCCATTATTGGAGCCAATCAGTAGATCCAAAAAGGGTATGCTTTCTTGAGAAAATTCACAGGTGAATTTCAGGAATTCATTCCTACTATTCAGCCAGGAGTGAAAACTCTTGATCGTGTCAGTGGTGCCTCTCCATATGACCAAGATGTCATCTATATATCGTTTCCAGGTCAGAATATGACCTAGAAACGGATTAGTTACTGAGAGGATCTCTGTCTGTTCGATCTGATGAACATACAGGTTCGCTAGAGAAGGAGCAAAAATGCTCCCCATGGATGTACCGGAGATTTGCAGGAATAGATCATCTTCGAACTTGAAAAAGTTTTCTTTCATAGCTATAGTAGCACATGGCATGATAAAATCCACTGGTGTAGGACTCTCCAAATCTGCTCTTTCTAGAAGCATTCTCACAGCAGACAGTGTCTCATCTTGCGGAATACAGGTGTACAATGACTCCACGTCAAAGCTCACCAGAAAATCTTGTGTGATGTCAAATGGCATCCCATCTAGGATGCGTAACAAATCTTTAGTGTCCTCGACGTAGGAGGGCATAGTTCTCACAAGAGGTTTCAGGAAAAAATCTACAAAGGTAGATAAAGGCTCAAGGAGGGACCTTATCCCTGAAATTATCGGTCTTCCTGAAGGAGGAAAAATCCCCTTATGTATTTTGGGTAATACATAGAAGTACGGGATGACCGGGTACGCAGTGTATAGAAACTGCGCCTCATGATTTGTAATCCAGCCCTGTTTTAATGCATCATCTGCCAGACTCTTAATGGTCGCCATAAGTCTCTTGGTAGGGTCCAATTTGATAGGATGGTAGAATCTTCCATTGCTAAGTTGTCTCTTGCATTCAGCTTTGTATGCTTCCGAGTCCATGATGACCGTTGCTCCCCCTTTATCAGCAGGTTTTATAGTAATGGACTTGTCGTCAGCCAATGATCGAAGAGCAAAGCGTTCATTCTTCGATAAGTTGGTAAAGGAGCGAATCTCAGTTTGAAAAAGGGTTTTGGCATCTCTTAGGACCGCCCTCTCAAAAGTGAGTACTTCTGGTGGTACCACATGGGTGGGTGGAGTAAATGTTGATTTGGGACGTAGACCAGTGTTGGTAGTGTCCTCCTGATCGTTTTCATGTGGTTTGTCTTTAAAGAAAGCACGTAATCTGACTTTCCTAAAGAACCCAGCTAGTTCTTGTCTGGTCTGAAAGGGATCTCCTCTGTATGTGGGAACATATCCAAGTCCCTTTTCTAGGACCATGGCCTCATCTTTGGTAAGTGTTCGTTTGCTTAAGTTAACAATCAGGCCTGCTTGGGCCTGGTACTGACGGATCTCTCTGATTGCTCCGTGTCCGAGATGATGGACATTGGATTGAGTCGTTCTTCTCCGGCCTCTGGAGCGGCGTTGACCTTGCCTTAAAAAAGGCTGCTGTTGAAAAGTATCTTGATGTATCGGGCCTTGATACATCGGATGAGGGAAGAACAGCTGTGGATAGTTGTAGGGACCAGGCGGCCACCATTGTGGTGGTGGGGGACCTCCGAAAAAATTACCTCTCCTGAAGCCCCTCTTCCTCCAGTTTTGCCCTCTGGAAGAGAAATTACCACCTGGATCCGAATCTGAAGAGTCATTCTCACTTCCCGATGTGGAATAATTTGAACCAGGACGTCTGCCTTGTTGGTCACTAGTATAAGGATATACTTTGGTCATTGAGAATTTAGCCAGATCTTTTTTAAATTTGACTATCTTGCTTGCTAAAATAGTATCCCTGAATTCTTTGCTTGTCTTCTCGGTCTCTTTAGATTGTTTATTGAAGCTTGCTGTGACCAGCACAGATTCAATCTGAGACTCTAAGAGTTGTATCTCGACCAGGATATTATCTGCTATTCTCTTGGCTGTTGTTATAATCAAAATAAGCCAATCTCGTGTACAGCGCCATGCCACCAAAGACCAGCCCTTAAGGAAAACCTTAGTACCTTAAGGAAAACCTTAGTACCTCCCTTTCTCCTGTTGTAACCTCCCATGAGGACAGCCCCTGTTATATCTGTCGTCACTTTACATATTTTAATTACAGTCCGTGAGCACTACTCTCTTAAATCACTCACTGGTGCCTGCACACTCTCCATGAATGTTTTTTGTTTTTTACCCAGCGCGGCACACCTCAGCTGCAATATTGGTAGCCGCACCTTTCTTTTCTTATTCGCGGCTTGCCAAATTCTGCAGCACTCTTTTTTTCCAATTTCTTTACTTTTCTTACAATTGCAGCACGCCCACTTTAAGCTAAAGTGCGGGTGCCGCGATTGCTTCAAAAGTAAATAAATAGAAAAAATACATCCCTGTGCCTTTGTTAGGTCTCGCCTGAGCCAGCGCATGCGCTGAGCGAGACATTTAGTGAGTGGGGGCTTTAGAAATGCGACTACAAGCTTTTGCTTGTGGCCTAAGGCTTGCTGTTACGCGTGTGTGCATGCGCGCAGCCGGCATCAGGCTTCTTACCTCTTCCTCATTAAGCGCATCACTCAAGCTCATCACGGGCACCCTTAAATGCGTGTTTTTATTGCCTTTGTTTATGTGATGAAGATACATTGCATTTGGCAGAACCTTTCTGGGGCTGTACTACACGAAATACACCAGGTGGCGCTAACGTGTATTACAGAGCACAATACAGCATTAGATATAGTGACATTAAAGCGATATTCAGCGCTGCTTGTTTAATTTGATATCGTTTTGTAATTTGTAGAGATTCTGTATCTATGTATATAGAAAGTTATTAATCCTCACAGCTTTGAAAAGTCCCATGAACGGACGAAATATGTAATAAACAAATCTTTCTAAAACAAGTAACATTCTGACAGGTGTTGTTCTTCCATTATGTACATATTTCAAACGGGTTACTTAGCTGTCACCAATTCAACCCGATCTTTTTTTTTTTGCTGGTCAGAGCATCCTCCGTTGTTATTCAAAGACATAAGAGTATATAAATAACATGGCACATGTCGTATATGTGCAACAGCGTTTAACCACTGCTACCTCTGTAGAGGTAATAGTTGACAAAAACCTGCCAATTGCCCTGTCTGTCTGAGGCAGACAGTTTTGGTCCACTTGGCGACATCCAATCTTTTTGAATCTGGACAGCAACAGAGAGAAAGATGGTAAAATTCCTGGAAATATGCCCACACTGTATGATATAAACCTTTATGAGAGACATTTGATGTAACGCTGGCTTTACTGCCCTCTCCCCAGTAATGCGCGCGGCTTGTGTCTGCGTAACACGCGGTGCTGGCATTCGTTCCCACAGGCCAGGCCGTTTGGCCTCTTCAGGAAGCCTGACCAGGTTTAGTGTTTGACATTTGTGGGTTGCACTTTGTGCCTCTTCTGACCGCTGAAAGGTCCAAGGATTGCTAAATTTAGCCTCCACGCCATGTGGCTTCTGCTTCTGAGAGCCCTCACTGGACGCTCGGTGTTTGATTAATAGCTCTGTGATGGGTTGTGGCCAGAGTAGAAGGGTTGGGGCGGGGGGCATTAGCCAGAACAAAACCCATGTATTTACATTATATAAACTACAAGCAGCTCGTATTTGGTATATTCTCCATCGGTTTATTATTCAAACACTTCCATATACCAATAGTTATGAAGAATTGGAAACAGTTGAAAAAATTGTTTTGGCAGTAAGTTATGTTGGATATCTTGTTTGTGTTGATTTTTGGAGTCGCAGTCTTTTGACTTGATTTTTCCGCGTACTTTTCGATTGGACTCAGATTTTCATGTTTTGGTTGAACAGTATTGTTGTTCTGATATATTTTACACATTCAAAATCAGTAATACGATTTTCATATTTCTGAAGCTTACCGTTTGGGTAGATAAAGAAACATATACCTTTCGGGGCCATGACAATGGTGTTGGTGCATTCTGTAGGCTATATGGCTTATATGCTCATCAGAAGTGGGTGTTTTCTGCCTTTTCAAATATGTCCCACTCACTTCTAGAACAGTTTCTCTACCTCACCACAGCCAAAGTCCTATAATTGTATACAGCCTGCCAAGCGGACATTTCCCCCAAAAGGTCATGTGTTAGATGTTTTAAAGTAGTTGACAGGAAGATAAGTGGTAGTACACATGAAAGACCTCCAAAAAGACTCGGTGAACGCATTTTGGAGCTGCAGGCTGTGGTCTGGTAAACTCTTCTATTACAAAAATGAGACACAGAAAAACAAGACTATTGCATAGGCTTTTACCAGGCTATTATCTGCCACTTGGACACAATTTGCAGTCTCAGTACCTCCTTGCAAGAAGAGCTTGCCAAGACAGCTGGCTGCCTTAAGCCTCTCTGCTGAAATCTTCTAAAGCCTGTGGAGTGAGGAAGCATGTGCAGCAACAGTTGTGGTACATTGAAGCCTGTTTGTTTTGTGTTTCTACAACTTCTTTTCATGAGGTCCACTCCACCCTGCTTTAACTCTTCTCCGGCTGCATTTCTTTCTCCACCCTTCCCTTTCTTCTCCCCCTCATCTCTGCTCTCCTCTCCCCTCTAACGGGCTTCCTTTTCATCCACCCCTTTCTTTCCCTCTTATCTTGGTTTCCCTTTTCAATACCTGTACCACTCCTCTTGACTGCACGGCCTTAATTAGGGCAGTTTAGGAGTTAGTGGTGTCTTCCGGGAGGTTGTGCTGTGGGCGTGACCTAGGAACAAACCAGCCCGGGGAGAGGAAGCAGACGGGCGGCCTTTTGGCGACTACGAAACATTAAACTGTTGCATGGCTAATGGAATTTTGTTGCGCTGCTTACAGTGACCCTATTCTCTACATAATGGCACATTCTTGATGCTCATTTGGTTTTTCCTCCTTCACGGGGCCATATTTACCTGCATTGAGCTTGTGTCGGGGATGTCAGTGGCACAAGATAGAGAAGAACAAGCCACTAACCTTACTCAGCAGCCAGCGGGTACTCACAGGTTTAGGTAGGAGTAGATGTACCTTCCTTGGTACTGTGTTCACCCCCTTGCTTAGGATACAAGTCATAAACAATAGTATCTGTACGTTAATCCGCCTGCCTGTTAATCTCACAGACAGCGGTTCGGAAATGATTCCCTGCGAGAATAATATATAATATTTCAGGGTGACGAGATACGGGTTACCTGTCACGGCGTGGTCTCGTATCTTCGACCTTGAGGCGGGTAGGAAAGCGTCCGCCCTCAAGGTACCATACTCACTCCAAGGCGGGAAGGAAAGCGTCCGCGCTCGGAGCTCCTCAGCATAGTCACAGGATCCGCGGAGTCAGGAACGGCGCACCACGGCGTCCGGCGGGTAGGAAAGCGTCCGCTCTAAGGCAGAAGACTCACTCCGAGGCGGGAAGGAAAGCGTCCGCCCTCGGAGCTCCAAATCTGTGGTCTCGGGTTCCTCTGGGTCAAGGATGGCGCGCGAGGGCGCCCGGCAGGTTTAACAGGACGGAAACTCCAAGCGGGAAGGCAAGCGTCCGCGAGTTTCCAGCTTGACGGGTTTACAGGATTCAGGATACGCGAGGGGAACTGGAAGTGTTCCCTCGCCGTCGGCTTCCATGAAGGATTGTCAAGCACCGTCTCCTCACTGAGGCGGTGCTTATATAGGGTAGGCCGTTCCCCCTCGTGAGCTGAGGTTATGTAAGTCCTGCCCCGTTGCCTCCTGGGAGTTGTAGTCCCTTCGGGTCTCGGACTGCCTACCTCGTTTCCCACAGCTGCCTGAGGGCTTGCGGGGGTGTGTGCGGCCAGGCCCATGTCTGCTACAGCCGATGACCGTCACAGAGCCCCCCCGTAAGGACCGTCGTCTCGGCGGTTGGCCGGGCTTCCCCAGATTGTTCCTATGAAAGAGGTCCAAGAGTTCGGGGCAGTGGAGATTTTGCAATGGTTCCCAGGTTCTATCTTCCACTCCATACCCTTTCCATTCAACTAAGTACTGAACCCTTCCCCTGACCAGTCTAGAATCTAACAGTTGCTGGACCTCATATTCCTCCTGACCTTCTACATCTATGGGGAGGGGCCGATCAGGTAATCTCATGTACGCTGGGCATGGTTGGAGCAGGGATACGTGGAATACGGGGTGTATGCGCCATGCTGGGGGTAAGGTCAGCTTCATGGTGACGGGGTTGATAATCCTCTCGATACTGTAGGGACCGATGTACCTGGGTTTCAATTTTCCCGCCCCCTTGAGGTGTAAATGTTTTGTGGCTAGCCATACTTTGTCTCCAACCTGATAATCGGGTTCTTTGGTTCTTTTCTCATCAGCGTACCTTTTTTGTGCTGCCTGGGCTGTCATCAGGTGTTGTTTTGCATCCAATAGGACCGCCCTAAGATGCGCATGATGCTCCTGTATGCTTGGAAGTTTAGTTTCTACAGGCCACTCAAAAGGAAGCATGTTAGGATGGTGTCCGTTTAGACAAAAGAAGGGGGAGCATCCCAAGGTAGCATGGTCCGCGTTATTATAGACGAACTCTGCCATCCACAACAACGTGACCCAATCCGTGGTGTTCTGGATAGCAAAGCACCGTAGGTACTGCTCCAACGTCTGGTTCAGTCTTTCGGTTTTTCCATCCGTTTGTGGGTGGTAGCTGGATGATAGGCGAGCGTCGATCCCCATCGCCTTGCATAAGGCCTTCCAGAAGTGGGAGGTGAACTGTGTTCCCCGGTCCGTAATAAAAACACTGGGTATTCCATGGGCTCTCACTACGTGTTGTAAGACTAGCTGGGCTAGTTCTGTGGATGAGGGAAGCCCTTTCACTGGTATAAAGTGACCCATTTTCGGTAAGTGATCCACTATTACCAGGATTGTTGTGTATTCCTGATAGGGGGGCATCTCTACTATAAAATCCATGGACACTGTATGCCAAGGTCTAGGAGGGATAGGTATGGGCCTGAGTAGTCCTGTGGGTTTGGAGTGTTTAGCTTTCCCTTGTGCACATACACTACAACTTGTTACGTAGTTACGGACGTCTTCTTTCACTGATGGCCACCAGAACGAACGTTCGACGCAGGCCGTCGTTTTGTGAATCCCCAAGTGCCCTCCTAAGAAAGAATCGTGGGCCCATCTCAGGACTTGGGCTTGTAGGTCAGGGAGGGGCACGTACAATGCTTGGAAATGGTATGCCAACCCATTCTCCAAGGTTCTATGGTCAGGGTCCTCATCTAGCCAGGTTTGCACGTCCATCCCTTCTGTGGCGGTCTTGACTTCTGCCACGAAGTCTCGTGAGGTTATGAGAGCTATGGATTTGTCATGAAACACCGTTTCTTCAAGAATAAACGGACTGTCTGTCGGTGATTCCTCTTCTGTGGTCAGACTTCGGGAGAGTGCATCAGCTTTCCCATTCTGGGGTCCCGGGCGGTACTTGATTACGAAGTCGTATTCTGCGAAGAAAAGGGTCCATCGTAATTGGCGCGGTGTAAGGGCCTTAGCCATTTTTAGAAACAGGAGATTGCGATGATCCGTGTAAATCTCAACAGTATGTTGGGCTCCCATAAGATAGTGTCTCCATTCTTCGCATGCCCTTTTTATGGCCAGCAGTTCTTTATCAGTTACTGAGTAATTTATTTCACTGGGTGTAAGTTTCTTGGAGAAGTATGCCACGGGGTGTATTTGTCCTGTTGTTGGATGTCTTTGTGACAGTACTCCTCCCAAGGCGTACTGTGAGGCATCCGTTTCCACTATAAAAGGGAGGTGGGTGTCCGGATGTCGAAGGATGGGAGCTCGTGTAAATTTGGATTTTAACAACTGGAAGGTCCTTTCGGCTTCTTCTCCCCATACAAACGGAACGCCTTTTCTTAATAGAGAGGAGATGGGATGTATTATCTTTGAAAAGTCCTTGATAAACCTCCTATAATAGTTTGCGAAACCTAAGAAACTCTGGATGGATTTCACATGTTGCGGGGTTTTCCAATGAGTGATTGCCTCGATCTTTCCGGTTTCCATCTGAAATCCCTGAGCGGTGATTATGTATCCCAAAAATGCTACCTCCTGGACATTGAAGAGACACTTCTCCAGTTTTGCATATAGATTATGTTGTTGGAGTCTACTTAGGACCTCTTTGACGTGCTTGACATGTTCTTTGGGACAGGAAGAATAGATGAGGATATCGTCTATATACACTACGCAGGTAGTGTCAAGCAACCCCCTTAGGACCTCATCCATGAAGTATTGGAATGCCGCAGGGGCGTTGCATAGCCCAAAGGGCATCACTCGGTACTCAAAAAGTCCAAATTTAGTCCGGAATGCGGTCTTCCACTCATCCCCGCTTTTGACCCGTACCAGATGATATGCTCCTCTGAGGTCTAATTTCGTGAAGTAACGGGCTCCTTTAAGTTGGTCCAGAAGAACGGGTATCAATGGTAGGGGATACCTATTTTTTACGGTGATACTGTTTATCGCTCGATAGTCAATGCAGGGTCGGAGCTCGTCACAATCTTTCTTCGGTATGAAGAAAAGAGGGGACGACGCCGGTGACGAGGAGGGAGCGATAAATCCGGAAGCCAGGTTTTCTTCAATATAATTCTTTAGGTACAAGGTCTCGGTTTCCGTCAAGGCGTAAACCCTACTGCATGGGATGTTGGCTCCAGGTGTTAATTCGATACGGCAATCGTACTCACGATGCGGAGGAAGCCGCGTGGCTTTTTGTTTATCGAATAGAGATCTGTACTCTTCGTACTCTTCAGGTAAGATGCTGTTACTGCTGCGGTTTTCTTGTGCACATGCAACCGCCAAGAGACTGGCTTGCGTGCCCATGGGCTGTATGGAAGGTGTTGTCTGTTGATAGCACGTCTGTTGGCAATACTGGGAGGTCAAAGTCACTGTACGTGTTGCCCAGCTGATAACCGGATCGTGGAGCGTAAGCCACGGCATGCCAAGGATGAGTCTAAATTGTGGTGCATCGATGAGATCGAATTGTATATACTCATAGTGCTCGGTGTTGACTCTCATTAGTAACGGAAGTGTATGTGAGGTGACGGGTCCCGAGGTTAAGGCGGATCCATCCACCGCGTGCACATACTCAGGTTTTGTCTTCTTTTCCCTCTGAACACCGATGGTGGAGGCATAACCCAGGTCCATATAATTCCCGATAGCACCCGAATCCAACAGTGCTGCTGTGTCCAGGGGTTTGTTTTGAGTCACCCACAACTCCACTCCTATACATAAATGAGCCACCGCCGGTTGTAGCGTGTTGGCAATGACATTAGAGACCTGTGTATGTTGACCGCCCGACCCATCGATCTCTTTCTGGTTCGGGCTACTCAGTTTTCCGTCGCTTCTTGGGTTCCCACCACAGCTTGTGTCCGTGTGGTGACCCCACGTTCTGGGAGTTGGGCTCTGGCTCTGCATTCCCTAATGAAATGCCCTCCTTTCCCGCAATATAGGCACAGCTTCATTTTACGACGTTTTTCTTTTTCTTCACTGGTGAGGGGACCTCGGATACCCCCGAGTTGCATGGGCTCTGTTCCCTCCATTGTCTTGGGGTGTTCGTCTATGGTTTGTTTAGGTTTGGGGAACCATCCTCTAGCTTCTCCTCTGCCCTTGTCTCCCTTTCTGTCCAACAGGCGATGGTCTAGTTGCACTGTAAGATCTATCAGTTCCTCACAGGTTTGCGGCAACTGCACCACTTGAGCGAGAACGTCTTTCAACTCCCCTCTCAGCCCTTGGTAAAACAATGATGTTCTTTTCTCCTGGGGCCAGTCGGTTTCTACCACTAACCGGTTAAAGGTGGTTATGTAGGTCAGCAGATCTTGAGATCCTTGCCGAATGGTTAGTAGTTCTCGGTCCAGAGTAAGCATGTGCGACTTTCGGTCAAACAATTTCCTCATGGCGGTACAAAAGTCAGGAAAGGCATGCAGCATGGGGTCATTTCTCTCCATCAGAGGTATGGTCCAACTGGCAGCGTTCCCCCCATATAAGACATCATGAACGCGGTTTTTGCTGCATCGGTCTGGAAGACTACGGGCTTGCATAAGAAATGGAGTCTGCATTGATTTAGAAATGTCTCGAATTTCTTCGGGTCTCCGTAGAAACGCTCGGGTGGTGCCAGAGGGATACCTGTGTTTTGAATGACATGAACCGTAGGGGCGGAATCAGTAGCCATGGCAGGGACTGGAGGGACGGGAAAGAACCCACCTACTAGGGGGTTGGCAGTATCAGGGGCAGATGCCGTGTGTCCCGGAGGTGGTAAAGTAGCTTCTCTGATATATGATCCCGCACCTGTACCCCTTCGGGACAATCCCGCCACCTCTCTGCGTTGGGTTCCCATTTCTCTTCTTAAGTCCTGATTTTCAAATCGGGAGGTCTGAACCTACTGCTGGAGAGCTGTGAGGCTATCCAGTAGGGAAGATAAAATCACATTGGTGTCCATCGTCCAGGCTAGTCGTCTAACTTGGGCTTGACAATCTGTCGGGGATGTCAGTGGCACAAGATAGAGAAGAACAAGCCACTAACCTTACTCAGCAGCCAGCGGGGACGACTTCAAGCAGAAAGGCCCCCCTATTCTCCAGGGCACACCTCCCCACAGTGTAAGGGACACAACTCTGGGGAAGAGCACCCACGAGAACAGGGAAGTGAAAGCACTAAGGTGGTAGCGCTGAGGGTCTTGCTCTCGAGCAGGGGAATGCAGCAGTATAGGCACCTCCTAACAACGTCCTGCACAATTGACAAATGACAGAGGTTAGTTCATCTATCAGTGTTAGCGGTCTTGCACTCTACAACCCCCGCTCCTCCCACGCTTAACCCTTCAGGTACTCACAGGTTTAGGTAGGAGTAGATGTACCTTCCTTGGTACTGTGTTCACCCCCTTGCTTAGGATACAAGTCATAAACAATAGTATCTGTACGTTAATCCGCCTGCCTGTTAATCTCACAGACAGCGGTTCGGAAATGATTCCCTGCGAGAATAATATATAATATTTCAGGGTGACGAGATACGGGTTACCTGTCACGGCGTGGTCTCGTATCTTCGACCTTGAGGCGGGTAGGAAAGCGTCCGCCCTCAAGGTACCATACTCACTCCAAGGCGGGAAGGAAAGCGTCCGCGCTCGGAGCTCCTCAGCATAGTCACAGGATCCGCGGAGTCAGGAACGGCGCACCACGGCGTCCGGCGGGTAGGAAAGCGTCCGCTCTAAGGCAGAAGACTCACTCCGAGGCGGGAAGGAAAGCGTCCGCCCTCGGAGCTCCAAATCTGTGGTCTCGGGTTCCTCTGGGTCAAGGATGGCGCGCGAGGGCGCCCGGCAGGTTTAACGGGACGGAAACTCCAAGCGGGAAGGCAAGCGTCCGCGAGTTTCCAGCTTGACGGGTTTACAGGATTCAGGATACGCGAGGGGAACTGGAAGTGTTCCCTCGCCGTCGGCTTCCATGAAGGATTGTCAAGCACCGTCTCCTCACTGAGGCGGTGCTTATATAGGGTAGGCCGTTCCCCCTCGTGAGCTGAGGTTATGTAAGTCCTGCCCCGTTGCCTCCTGGGAGTTGTAGTCCCTTCGGGTCTCGGACTGCCTACCTCGTTTCCCACAGCTGCCTGAGGGCTTGCGGGGGTGTGTGCGGCCAGGCCCATGTCTGCTACAGCCGATGACCGTCACAGCTTGATATGGTGAATTGTAATTTTTCCTTCTTTATGGCCCATAATTAATGCTTATTGATTTCACTTCCTCAATCATTAGTGGACCTACTTATTGTGAAGCGATTTCTACATGCAGTGATTCTCACAGGGCGCTTCTTTACTTGTACAATCCACTATCCCTTAGTGGATCCTCCGAGCAACTACCTGGGTGGCTCACCCCTGGCACCCTTCATTTTTGCGTACTTCCTACGTGAGACCCTACGCCATTTCCTGGACCCGTACACACACGTGCTTCCTCCATCCTGTCTCTCTCTTCCTACACCCTCTCTCTCTACCTCTCTTCCTCCACCCTCTCTCTCTCTCTACCTCTCTCTGTCTCTTCCTCCACCCTCTCTCTCTCTACCTCTCTCTCTCTCTCTCTCTCTCTTCCTCCACCCTCTCTCTTCCTCCACCCTCTCTTCCTCCACCCTCTCTCTCCATACCTCTCTCTCTCTACCCCTCTCTCTCAACCTCTCTCTCTACCTCTCTCTCTACCTCTCTCTCTCTCTACCTCTCTCTGTCTCTTCCTCCACCCTCTCTCTCTACCTCTCTTCCTCCACCCTCTCTCTCTCTACCTCTCTATCTCTCTCTCTCTCTTCCTCCACCCTCTCTCTCTACCTCTCTCTCTCTCTCTCTTCCTCCACCCTCTCTCTTCCTCCACCCTCTCTCTTATTCCACCCTCTCTCTCAATACCTCTCTCTCTCTCTACCTCTCTCTCTACCTCTCTCTCTACCTCTCCCTCTCTCCCTCTCTCTCTCTCTCTCTCTCTCTTCCTACACCCTCTCTCTCTACCTCTCTTCCTACACCCTCTCTCTCTCTACCTCTCTCTCTCTTCCTCCACCCTCTCTCTCTCTACCTCTCTTCCTCCACCCTCGCTCTCTCTCTACCTCTCTCTCTACCTCTCTCTCTCTACCTCTCTCTCTACACCTCTCTCTCTACACCTCTCTCTCTCTCTACCTCTCTTTACCTCTCTCTACCCCTCTCTCTCTACCCCTCTCTCTCTACCCCTCTCTCTCTACCTCTCTCTCTACATCTCTCTACTTCTCTCTACCTACCTACACTTCTCTCTACCCCTCTTTCTCTACCCACCTCTTTCTACCCACCTCTCTACCCACCTCTCTACCCACCTCTCTCTCTCTCTCTCTCTCTCTACCCACCTCTCTCTCTCTCTGTACCAACCTCTCTCTCTCTCTGTACCCACTCTCTCTCTCTCTCTCTCTACATACCTCTCTCTACACACCTCTCTCTCTCTACACACCTCTCTCTATCTCTAAGTGGCAGCCGGAGCCTGATAGCACTGCTTGTCCTTTAAAAAAAAACACAACTATTGGCATAGCCAATAGGTCTCGCCTTTGGGGCCTTATAAGTGTTTAACCATGCAACAGTTAATGTTGTTGCACCCAGGATATTGTGCTGAATAACTAAATACTTATAAGGCCCCAAAAGCGAGACCTATTGGCTATGCCAGTGCTTGTTTTCTATTTCTTTACTTTTGATTAAAGTAATTGCAGCACCCACGATTTAGCTTAAGATGTTTAAAGCTAAACTGCGGGTGCCGCCATTATAACAAAAGTAAATACATTGAAAAAAAAAGCAAGCACCAGTCATTTGTTTTCTCTTTGTTTACTTTTGCAGCAATGGCGGCACCCATGCTTTAGCATTAAACATTTTAAGCTAAAACACGGTTGCCGTGTTTGCTACAAAAGTCAATAAATAGAAAAAAAATGCATCTGCACGCCTTTTTTTTCATTTCTTTACTCTTGTTACAATCGCGACACCCACGCTTTAGCTGTAAACATCTTAAGCTAAAGCGCAGCTGCCACGATTGCTTCCAAAGTAAATAAATAGAAAAATATGTACCTCCATGCCGTTAGTTTTAATTTTTTTACTTTTGAAGCAATCACTGCACACACACTTAAGATATTTAAAGATAAAGCATGGGTGCCACCATTGTAACAAAAAACAATACATTTTTTTAAAAATGTAGCCTTATGCTTTTTTTTATTTCATTACTTTTGTTACAATCGTGGCACCAGCCCTTTAAACATGTTAAGCTAAAGCTTGGGTGCATCGATTGCTTCAAAAGTTAATAAATAGAAAAAAAAATGTGCAATGCAATAGGTCTTACAATACTGAAAGTTTGAGCTATTGTCATTGAATTATTATTAGCAATGCCAATAGCTCAAACTTTCAGTAATATGGGACCTATTGCATTGCAAATGCTTACTTAAGAGTAGTCACTGGTCAGTGAGACCACTGCCTGCTCTGAAAAAATGTTGGCGCCCTCATTCACAAAGGGTAAGGGGTCCCTTAGGGACCCCTTACCATTTGCGAATGCCTTAGCACCAATTTCAAATCGGTGGAAATCTGCAAATGTTTTGTGACTGCATTCCCGGTCGCAAAACATTCATACATACCAGTGTGATTTGCTATTAGGAAAGGACACCCTTCACACAGCCCTTCCTAATAGTGACTCGCAAACCTATTTTGTGAGTCAGTAATAGGTTACCGACTCGCAAAATATGTTTGGTACATAAGAAAATACATTTTATAGGTCGCAAACAACATTTGGTCCTATGTATAAAACATCTAACTGCACAAAACAAGAAAATAAGTAGCAACGACACATGAAAGAGAGAAGACCTCAATTTATAAAAATAGATTATATTTTTATGAAATTATAGACACCTTGATGAACAAAATCCACCAGAGCATTCCGGAGATACATATTTTAGAAGATATTATCACTTTTAAATGCAATTGCAAACAAGCATTGGATCATTGGATCACCAACTGCGCAGACGCCCTCGCACCACTGAAGAACCCTCCCAGCAGACACGGCAGCAAGAAAGCATCTTGGTTCACCGACGAACTCAACACCTCCAAGAAGAACTGCTGCTTCCTGGAAGCTACCTGGCGCACCAACCAGACCACAGACAACATGACTGCCCTCAAGCACGCCACCCGCAAACACCACCAACTGATCCGCGCCACGAAGAAGACAGCCTACAAGGGTCGTCTGGACAACAACACCCACAACAGCAAGGAACTCTTCAGCATCGTCAAAGAGCTCTCCAACCCCGACGCCGGAAACAACGACATCACTCCATCGCAAGACCTCTGCGACTCACTCGCCGCCTTCTTCCACGACAAGATCGCCAACATACACAGCAGCTTCGGCCCACCAACCACGAACCCCACCACTGAATCGGCGCCCCCCACCACCACCCTCCGCACCTGGACCCCGGTCAGCACCGAAGACACCACCCGCACAATGAACACTATCCACTCCGGATCCCCCACTGACCCCTGCCCACACCACATTTTCAACAAGGCCGACTGCATCATCGCACCCCACCTCCGCGACATCATCAACGCCTCCTTCGACACCGCCACCTTCCCGGAGTGCTGGAAACACGCCGAGATCAGCTGAAGAAACCAACAGCAGACCCCACCGACCTCAAGAACTTCCGCCCCATCTCGCTCCTCCCGTTTCCTGCCAAAGTCATCGAGAAGACCGTCAACAAACAGCTAGCCGACTTCCTCGAGACAAACGGATCCCTCGACTACTCGCAGTCCGGCTTCCGAGCCAACCATAACACGGAGACCGCCCTCATCGCCGCCACAAACGACATCAGATCAATTCTGGACAACGGGGAAACAGCGGCCCTCATCCTCCTGGACCTCTCCGCAGCGTTCAACACTGTCTGCCACCGCACCCTAATGCAACGCCTGAACAGCACCGGAATCCAGGACAAGGCCCTGAAGTGGATCATCTCGTTCCTCGCCGGAAGAACCCAAAGAGTCCGCCTCCCCCCGTTCCGGTCAGCGGCCACCAAAGTCATCTGCGGCGTTCCACAGGGATCATCGCTCAGCCCCACCCTCTTCAACGTCTACATGCGCCCCCTCGCAGCCATCGTACGCCAACACAACCTCAAGATCATCACATACGCCGACGACACCCAGCTGATCCTCTCCCTCACCAACGACCCGGACACCGCCAGAGCCAGCCTACACGATGGGATGAAAGACGTCGCCGAATGGATGAAGAACAGCCGCCTGAAACTGAACTCAAACAAAACGGAGGTCCTCAACCTGGGATCATCACCCTCCGCCTGGGATGACTCCTGGTGGCCCCCTGCCCTGGGCACCACCCCCAAGCCAACGGACCACGCACGCAACCTAGGCTTCATCCTGGACTCCTCCCTCTCGATGACCAGACAAGTCAACGCCGTCTCGTCTTCATGTTTCAACACCCTGCGCATGCTTCGAAAGATCTTTCGATGGATCCCCACAGAGACCAGGAAGACGGTCATCCAGGTACTCGTCACCAGCCGGCTGGACTACGGGAACACCCTCTACGCCGGTACCACCGCCATACTCCAGAGGAAACTCCAACGAATCCAGAACGCCTCAGCACGACTCGTCCTGGACATCCCCCGCCACAACCACATCTCCGGACACCTGAGAGACCTGCACTGGCTCCCCGTCAGCAAGAGGATCACGTTCAGACTCCTCACCCACGCACACAAGGCCCTCCACGAACTGGGACCCGAGCTCCTCAACACCCACCTGACCTTCCACACACCCACCCGCCAACTCCGCTCCGCCAGACTCGCCCTCACCACCGTTCCACGCATCCGCAGAGCCACCACCGGAGGAAGATCCTTCTCCCACCTGGCAGCCAAGACATGGAACTCCCTCCCCATCCACCTCCATACTACCCAGGACCACCTCGCCTTCAGGAAGCAACTCAAGACCTGGCTGTTCGAGCAGTAACGTTCCCCCCCCCCAGCGCCTTGAGACCCTACGGGTGAGTAGTGCGCTATACAAATGACAATGATTGATTGAACAAAAAATTTGGAAAAGTTTGAAACAATTAGGGGCAGAAGGACAAGCTCCTTGCGACACTTTTATGCCGCAGTTGCGTCACTTTTGTGATGCACTGGTGGCGTAAACAATGCGCCACTATGCGCATCTAGTGACGCATCTGTCAATCCTTGCACCACGGTGTGCCGAATTGTAAATACGGGCTCATCCATTGTGGCACAAGGGGTTTCTACCGTCACGCAAAATAACAGGCGCATCCCTGCTGATATGCAGGGATGCGCCAGTTATTGTAAATCTGCCCCTAACTTTGGTTACTCTGGCCTTGTTGGGGAACCGATTCCAGCAGGACAGAGATCTCGGGGCCAAGGTGGACACTTTGTTGTGTTATAAATACTTTCAAAATAGACAGAGGTCTCGGGGGCCAAGGTGGACACTTTGTTGTGTTATAAATACTTTCAAAATAGACAGAGGTCTCGGGGGCCAAGGGGGACACTTTGTTGTGTTATAAATACTTTAAAATAGACAGAGGTCTCGGGGCCAAGGTGGACACTTTGTTGTGTTATAAATACTTTCAAAATGCACACATACCCAGAGGTGTCTTGGCACTGACACTGACACAAAGGTCTGAAAAGCCCTACTAATAATTAAAAGGAAAGGTTTTTAAAGCCTCCTGAAGGATAAAATATCGTTTATGGATTTAATGTGCAGAGCGAGAGTGTGCCGCAATTTAGAAGCACACACCACAGAGCGTTTCCTGCCCTATGAGGAGCATTTGAAATTAGGGATACCAACATTCTCGGCACCAATGGAACGTAGCTGCCTATTAGGATAGCACCATTTATAACCTTCTCTCAGATATTCTGGGCCTGTCTCGTGAAGTGCTTGTAGGTGGTGCACAAGCTTCAGAGCTGATTCTCTGTTTGATAAGCAGCCAATGAAGCTTTTGCAGGGCGAGTGTTACAGGTTGAAATGTAAGAATCCCTAGCCGCATGCGTGCCGCTGCATGTTGGAGACTTTGGAGCCTGTTCACGAACTATTGTTGCATGTTCAAGTAGAACCCATTACAGTAGTTTATTTTAAACAAGTCTAAGTCTGGCACGTAGGTTTTTAGGTCGAGGACGTCCGGTCTGCCGAAAGGCAGAACCGGAAGTCGGAGATTTAATGACTTGGAGAAGAGGGGCTTGAACCCGCCCCTCTTCTCCCCTGTTCTCCATTGGCTGGCCTCTTGAATGCTGGCCAGCCATTGGAGAAGAGGTCAGTCATTCGAATCAGGCCCCGTCCTTTTCGGATCGGGGGGCGTGTTTTTTGCAAGAAGTCTCAAGGAGGAGACAACACTTAAACACGCCCCCGAATCCGAAAAGGACGCTGCGTTGCGGTGGTGTCTTCCGGTGTTTGGCTGAGAGCTAGAGGAATCACCTCCGCGAGGATTCACCACTGTCCTTAGCGGCAACCTTGCACTACGATGATGCAGTCAGTTTCCCAACAGTGCCAGATGACACTGAGAGCCCTGCAAACGGCAAATGTTAAGTGAATATCTTCCTCGAAAGCGATCCCCAACCCTCCCCCCTTCAATGCCATGCAAGGTCCGGTAATGTCAAATGGCGGAAATGAGAGGGTAAACGACCCACATGCCCCAATACCCAGAGGGCGGCATCCCTAAACATGTTCGTCTCCATCAATCACATTGGCCAAGGCTGCGGGAGATCCAGTGCATCAGCGACGATTCACAATGCGCCCTTGAGGCAAGGTCCAGTTTACGAGCAGCTGTCCCCGCTGGTCCACGGCGAAGGTCAGGCCCGCAGTCGGATTGTAGCACCCGCCTACACTCCACTCCCTTGTGTACTGGGCGCCATCTTACAACGCCGCCCGCTAGATCATGATCACCAGGAACTGCCCTACCCCACCCCGAAGCCGCCAGTCACAACCCTACGGACCCGCCAGTCACACGACCCGACGGACCGGCCCTCCGCTTTACCCCGGAGCCGCCGCTTTACCCCGGAGCCGCCGGTCACAACTCTCCCGACCCGCCCTACCCCGGCCATCCGCCCTATCCCGACAGTCACAACCCCACGGACCCACCACTCACGCGCCTCCAGACCCGCCGATCACACCACCCTCCGGACCCCGTAATACCAAGGAGCTGCCAGTCAACCCCCCCCCAGACCCGCGTTACCCCGGCCCTCCGTGCCCGCCGCCCTACCCCTGAGCCGCCAGTCATACTACCCGCCGCACTACCCCGGACCCGCCAGTCACAACCCTCCAAATCCGCCAGTCGCACCACCCTCCGGACCCCCGTAATACACCGGACCCGCCAGTGGCAACCCTCCGGACCCGCCCTACCACGGTTATACGACCTTCCAAGCCATACACGCCCGTGTACGTTAATTTGGCATAATTGCCGTATGGGATGTAGTTTGTGTTTTTAAGTGTGGGGAAGGAAGCAATGCTTAATTTGTCCCTGGATGCAGATGGTGGGCACTGGCACACTGGCATTCATATCTTGGGACCAGAACTTATTTTTCATGATCAGACTTTCACCAGGGGCAAATGAGAGACAGGAAAGTGACAAAGAAGGAACAGGAAGTTGTTAAACCGTGATAAAGGGAGGGATGAAACATAACCTTCGAGGGTGGGCAGGGCTTTAATTGGGATGAAAAAACTGGGGGAGGGAAGGGGGAGGATCTCTCAAAGGGGCGTGGCCAATGTAATTAAGGACGTGGGTTAAAAACACGTATGCTAAAAATCTGTGCTTAAGGACGTGGGTTAAAAACACGTATGCTAAAAATCTGTGCTTAGCTTAGGGTGTCGCCCGACTTGTATTTTTCTGTTTCTTTCATTGCTTCCAGATATATATAATACAACAAGTAACATTACACCTACAGCAAGTCAGGACTATTGGCTTTATCGGTGGTTGTTAGTTGCATAAGATCAATAAGCACCAACTATGGCTTGTATATAATATTGAAAAAGCTTCCGCTTAAAGCCCTGCTGACACCACGACAATGTTGCTGCTCCATGTGTTTCAAACAGAGAAGGGGAATCCAGAGAGAACATGACTCTATTTAAAGGATTTCCCTTCCTCTACAACGCTCATCTGGCATGACGTCATGACTCATGACAGCACCGCACATGATGTGCCTGCTGTCACTGCAGTCTGGAAACAAACATTTACAATGCAATGGTCTTGGCATTGGTAAAGTTAGAGCTATTAGCATTGCTCATGACAATGCCGTTTCTTTAAATGTTTTAAAAACAAAAAACACAAACAAAAATAATGTCAGGAGCAATGCCAATAGCTCTAACTTTACCAATGCCGAGACCATTGCATTGTAAATGCTTGTTGTAAAACCGATGGAATATAAGAGAGGGTTTTCTTCACTATCTTTAGTGTATAGAAGGAGGAGAAAATAGTGGCATTGACTTGATCTCCATCTGCAAGCTTCCTGTCCATTAAGACACTTAGAGTGTTTACCTTCCTACTGGTAATGGGAGAGTTCTAGCTGGTAATGGGAGAGTCCTAGCTGGTAATGGGAGAGTCCTAGCTGGTAATGGGAGAGTTCCTAGCGTGTTATGGGAGAGTTCCTAGCTGGTGATGGGAGAGTTCCTAGCTGGTGATGGGAGAGTTTCTAGCTGGTTGTGGGAGAGTTCCTAGCTGGTTGTGGGAGAGTTCCTTGCTGGTAATGGGAGAGTTCCTTGCTGGTAATGGGAGAGTTCGTGGCTGGCAATAGGAGATTTCCTAGCTGGTAATGGGAGAGTTCCTATCTGGTAATTCGAGTGTTCCTATCTGGTTGTGGGAGAGTTCCTAGCTGGTTGTGGGAGAGTTCCTAGCTGGTAATGGGAGAGTTCCTAGTTGGTAATGGGAGAGTTCCTAGCTGGTAATGGGAGAGTTCCTGGTTGGTAATGGGAGAGTTCCTAGCTGGTTGTGGGAAAGTTCCTAGCTGGTAATGGGAGAGTTCCTAGCTGGTAATGGGAGTGTACTAGCTGGTAATGGGAGAGTTCCTGGCTGGTAATGGGAGAGTTTCTAGCTGGTAATGGGACAGTCCTAGCTGGTAATGGGAGAGTTCCTAGCTGGTAATGGGAGAGTTTCTGGCTGGTAATGGGAGAGTTCCTAACTGGTTGTGGGAGAGTTCCTAGCTGGTAATGGGACAGTTCCCGGCTCTTGAGGCCACCAAGATGGGGACCAAAAGGAGACCTCTTTACGGAGCAGAAGGACCTCCGTCTTCCCAGAGTTTAGCTTCAAGCAGTTATTGGTCATCCAATCCCTGACTGCCAGCAAACCGTGATGAAATCTGTTACTAGTGTTATTGTACTTAGACTGGCTCGAGAATTTCCTGGCTGACCGATCCACCACCGTTCATGTAGATGAAATGGTCTTGCGTACCTACCCAGTAACGGTCGGGGTTCCGCAGGGATCCATTCTTAGTCCCATGCTGTTTAATGTATATTTAACACCTTTAGCGGGTATTATTAGATCATATGGCTTTGAGACTCTCTCGTATGCTGATGATACCCAACTGCTCGTCACTTGTGGCTCTGATTATGATGGCGCACGATCCCGCTTTAAGAGCTGCATGGTTCAAATTAACAACTGTATGAGTTTAAATAAACTACAGTTGAATGGCAGTAAGACTGAGATTATTCTATTTGGAAGAGCCGAGCAGTTCTGGATGCAGGATTGGTGGCCCCCGGAGCTGGGCACCTGTCCTTCCCCCAAGCTAGCGGTACGCAACCTAGGCATTATCATCGATAACTCTTTGTCCATGAAAGCCCATATTAACCAGGTTCTGGGAGTCTGCTTTGGGATTATGCGTAATCTCAGAAAAAAAATTAAGTGGTTGCCCATCGAAGCAAGGAAACCTCTGGTACAGGGACTTGTCATTAGTCGCCCCGACTACGGCAATGTTCTGTTTACGGCACTTAATCAAGATTTGCTTTCTTAACTCCAGATTCTTCAAAATACTGCCGCCAGAGTTATTCTCAATCTCCCCCCTAGATTTTCTTCTGTTCTGACTCTTAGAACCCTGTATTGGCTTCCGTTCATCAAAGAGGACACTATAAAATCTTAAGTCTCGCACACAAGATAATGTATGGTATCGGTCCTCGTTATCTAGCAAATAAATTGCAATGGTATGTACCTGGGCGTTCCTTAAGGTCTGGCACTAAATCTTACCTTGCTCAGCTGCGTATTCGAACTTTCGTAATGGTGGCCGTTCATTTTCTTACCTTGCCCCTATGCTTTGGAACAAATTGCCATCAGAACTTTTATCCATAGCAGACCATTCATGTTTCTGTAAAAGGGTGAAAACCAGTGCTTAATTTGTGCCGGTGCTTTCCGGTGCTTAGCACCGGCACTTAAATGACAGGGCCGGGTCTATGCATCACGCATCTCACACGTGCGTCAAATGTTTTTTAAAATTTACAATAAGTCTGTACTCGGTGCGTTGTGCAGCCTCAGCGACAGCATGTTCAATATGAGTCAGTCACAGCGGTTAACAGTGACTGGTTGCAGCTGTGTGTGAGACGACTTCACTTCTCTTAATTAGCTGCCTGCCCTGAGGCTGCCTGCCGTGCCGTCCAATATAATAAATGATGTCATGATCATGGCGGCCGCGGGATGCAGCCCTTAGTTTACTTCAGACAGTTGACTGTGCGTGCATTGCAGTGTTGCCACTTGCCGGTAGGGGCGGGCCGCGGGACACAGTACACACACACGGCAGTACTGCATACTGACAGGCACACACACTGATTTATTGGGGCACCAGGGGCGGGCTGGATTTGGGTTCTGATTGGGGGTAGGGTAGGGGCTGTACGTGCAGCGCGTGGCAGCATGCGCAGATTTTTTCCATATCCACGCCACGCCCAAGCTTAGCCACCGCAGCGCACTGCACCAGGACAGCGCGAGTCATCATCCATTGTTCAAGCCATCCGCAGGTCGGCGCTGCCCGACGCCCGACAGACAGCGACGTTGAGGGCAGGGCAGCCTGTGTGCAGGCCGGCCTCGATGTGCAGTACTGTCTGGTTCTGCTGGTAGCAAACAGCAGCAGTGCACCAGGCCGCCTAATCCTAAAAAATCAGTTATTCACACTGAGCCGGACCGCCCACCACGAGTAACGGTAAGAAGTTAAATAAAACAGTGAGTTAGTCAGGTGTTAATGGCTGTAGTAATGCACAAACACCCCTCTGTTTGTCCCATGGATTTTTTAAGCCTTGTCTCTGTGGTGCGCGGCCCTCTTCGGCGTCTAGTGCACCTACAGTTTTCTTCCTTGGGCAGTCACGATAGGCTGGAGGACCGGGGTAACGGTTAAGTTGAAGCCCCTGCCCGGACCTCTGCCCTTCCAGCCTCCTACGCTAGTCCTGGCCCGGGTGGGCATTGTGCTTGCAGTTGCATACGGCCGGAGGCATGATTCATTGCTCGGGGCAGGTCCCAGGCCTTGCCTTGAACTCGTCACTTGCTGGTGGTACACTTCACAGTTCACTTCCTAAGTATACTATGAAGTGAGCTGCTTCGGCTGAAATATGCCTGCTTTGCTGGGCGGTCTTCATATTGCTGCCTTATGATCTATTCTGGCAGCGTTTATGTCCCTGCGCTTCTGGCTGTGGGTTTGTGTTTCTGCTGACTTGCAATTTGCTTTTTTGTTAAGTCCCCCGGTTGCAGCCTGCTTCTCTGGGTACACTGGCTGTGCCATTTCTCTTTTGGGTTTCTAGTGCCTGTTGGAAGTAGAATCAGAGTTATGGGGTTACCAGGAAGAAAATGAAGCGTTCATGCTGTGCCTTTCAAGTGCCCACAGAGAGAAGAGAGGAAACTCATTTTATAGTGAAAGAGACAGTCAATCACAACATAAAAATATGTTTCTGTGATTTGATGACATATGCCTCAGTAAAGAGAAACTGAATGAAAATATATATATATGAAGAATATTTAAAGATGTTACAGATTCACATAGGATAAGAGAAATAACGAATTATGTGATGTCTTTGAAAACGTGACGGTCTCCCCAGTAGATAAACTACAACCCTGTCAGACAGATATGGGGGTGTTTTGTCACTGCTGGGACACCTACTTAAACGGTAATATTGTTTTGGACACGTTGCAAAAATCTATTCTATTATGAATGTCCATAAGTTTGTTCAATCAGTTAAATGCTTGCTGCCACCACAAATGCGTAAGGCATGCTGGGAAGGGAACAAGCGTGAATTCTAATATAGCTGAACTAACGCCTTCATTCTCTAAAGGTGAAAAAATAAAGCAACTTTTACATTAGTGGAAAATATTCATAATATTGCTAAAAAATTGCAAAAATACGAAGCAAACAGAATAGAAAAATCATTTTACTATTCAGTCTGTGTGCGCACTTTCCGTTCAGTACTTCTCCAAATGTTTCTTCTTTGAACTCCTGTTTGCTTTCACTTCCAGCCTCCTAGTCCAGGCCAGGGGCACATGGTGCCCGGCGTCGGAGGCATGATTGCTCAGGGCTCGTCACTCGCTTTCTATGTATGAAGTGATCTATTAAATGAACCACCGAGTGAGGAGTCTGAGGCCAGGCCTGCCCTGAGCAACCATGCCTCCGGCCCTGGGCACCGAGTGCAAATACAATGGCATTGATTTTTTTTTGTTTATGTTGAGGATTCAATTATGATGTAGCACTGCACTGCATGGTCGAAATTCTCAATATAAAAATGCAGGATGCAGTTATTCTGGGACCTGGATCATTCGTATGTCTTCAGCTGTTCTGTTCAGCAGAATGTGTGGAAGAGAAAATAAAAAGCTGTTTGAAGGAAAGAGACTGTAGGATTGTCAGACATTTCAGCTGCATGCAGTATCATGTGCTTTGGAATTAGCGCCATCTCTGCAGTTTGGTCGCATTCATTGCACAGGTGGTCCTATCTAGCCCTTCTCTAGAGATGCCCGTTAGACAGAGAGACATCAAGAAATATAGCGAAGAAACTTTAGGGAGGGGTAGTAGGGTACAAGAGAGGTGAGTTAGACACAGAGCTAAAGTAGAAAGAGGTTAGTACGAGAGCACTCGGGGCAGAGAGAAGTAGTGAAAGCAGCGGCAGGTAGAATGTGGGCAGTTACAGTACAAGAACTATATAGGGGTGCTAGCTAGAGAAATCAGGGTGAGGAAAAGAAAGAGGTAAAATGTGAAGTGAGGCGTTGAATGATAAGGCAGGTGAAGAGAGGTAGAAAGAAAGGTAGAATTAGAGCGCTGAAGAGCAGAAAGAGGAGATGTTGAGAGTAAAGAGGTAAAGCAAAAAGACAGAGGTGAGGTAGTGAAAGAGAGCTGAAGGTGAAACAAAGCTAGAGAGTGGTTGCGGTAAAGAGGTAGAGAGTAAGAGGTGAGATACAAAAGTTCATAAAGAGAGGGAGAAGAGGAAGGGAGAGTGGGTTGATACTGAGAAAGGGGCACAGAAAGATGAGAGAGGGACAGAAAAAAAGAGGTAGAGAAGGAGGGGTGTAGTAAGAAAAAAGTAAGACAGTGAGAGAGGTGAAGGGAAGACTGGTAATTTTTAGGACAACACTCTGAAAATTGTTCCAGCGCCACTGGCCTGGGTGCCTTTGTGCGATCTTTCCATGCTTTCTGGCCTTGGTGCCTTTGTGCGATCTTTCCATGGTTTCTGGCCTTGGTGCCTTTGTGTGACGTTTCCATGCTTTCTGGCCTGGGTGCCTTTGTTCGACATTTTCATGCTTTCTGGCCTGGGTGCCATTGTGTGACGTTCCCATGCTTTCTGGCCTGGGTGCCGTTGTGTGACGTTTCCATGCTTTCTGGCCTGGGTGCCTTTGTGCGATCTTTCCATGCTTTCTGGCCTTGGTGCCTTTGTGCGACGTTTCCATGCTTTCTGGCCTGGGTGCCTTTGTGTGACGTTTCCATGCTTTCTGGCCTGGGTGCCTTTGTGTGACGTTTCCATGCTTTCTGGCCTTGGTGCCTTTGTGTGACGTTTCCATGCTTTCAGGCCACGGGGCCTTTGTGTGACGTTTCCATGCTTTCTGGCCTTGGTGCCCTTGTGTGACGTTTCCATGCTTTCTGGCCTTGGTGCCTTTGTGTGACGTTTCCATGCTTTCTGGCCACGGGGCCTTTGTGTGACGTTTCCATGCTTTCTGGCCTGGGTGCCTTTGTGTGACATTTCTATGCTTTCTGGCCTTGGTGCCTTTGTGTGACGTTTCCATGCTTTCTGGCCTGGGTGCCTTTGTTCGACATTTTCATGCTTTCTGGCCTGGGTGCCTTTGTGCGATCTTTCCATGCTTTCTGGCCTTGGTGCCTTTGTGTGACGTTTCCATGCTTTCTGGCCACGGGGCCTTTGTGTGACGTTTCCATGCTTTCTGGCCTGGGTGCCTTTGTGTGACATTTCTATGCTTTCTGGCCTGGGTGCCTTTGTGTGACGTTTCCATGCTTTCTGGCCTGAGTGCCTTTGTGTGACGTTTCCATGCTTTCTGGCCTGGGTGCTTTGTGTGACATTTCCAGGCTTTCTGGCCTGGCTGCTTATGTGTGACATTTACATGGTTAATGACCTGGGTGCTTATATGTGACTTTTCCACAGTTCATGGCCTGGGTGCTTACGTGTGACATTTCCACGGTTTATGGCCTGGGTGCTTACGTGTGACATTTCTATGCTTTCTGGCCTGGGTGCTTACGTGTGACATTTCCATGCTTTCTGGCCTGAGGGCTTATGTGTGACATTTCCAGGCTTTCTGGCCTGAGGGCTTATGTGTGACATTTCCAGGCTTTCTGGCCTGAGGGCTTATGTGTGACATTTACATCGTTAATGACCTGGGTGCTTATATGTGACATTTCCACGGTTCATGGCCTGGGTGCTTATGTGTGACATTTCCACGGTTCATGGCCTGGGTGCTTACGTGTGACATTTCCATGCTTTCTGGCCTGGGTGCTTATGTGTGACATTTCAATGCTTTATGGCCGGAGGGCTTATGTGTGTCATTTCCATGGTTAATGGCCTCGGTGGGTCTCAGTGCTTAAATGTGAGATTTCAACGGTTTATGGCATGGGTGCTTATGTATGACATTTCCATGCTTTCTGGCCTGAGTGTTTATGTCAGGTCATCATTTACGATTTACTATGCTTTGAAATTTAATACAGCTAAATATGTAATGGAAAATTTGTTGTCCACCATCTTGGTCTTTCTTGTTACAAAATGTTCTTGAGGGGATAATTCCCCCCAAACACCTCTAGCAATCGTTAGGCACAGGGCAGGGGAACCTCCTACCAAACCCTTACTATGAGGAAGGCTCCCTTGCTGAAATTCAGATCGGGTATTACATCTGACTTTTAGCAGTGCCAGTTGAGGATGTGGGTGGAGCCAATAGAGTAAGTGGGTGGAACCAGTGGAAGAAGTGGGTGGAGCCGGGAGAGTGGGTTTGGCCTCCGACAAACATTTGAGCACCTGCACTTCATATTTTACAAATTAAGCACTGGTGAAAACCTGGCTTTTTTCACAATAAGCTTTTGCTTTGGGTATCCAGGTTACTGTCTGTTTCTCTGTCTTTTTGCTGCTAGCGCCTTGAGACTTTTCGGTGATTTGTGCGCTTTATAAGTATATTTGACATTGACATATTTGACATTGACATTGTCATTGCTAGAAAGGGAGTCTACGATCTGAGTGTTGTCTGCATAGAACGTAAGGGAGAAACAAACATATATGATCAGGCAAGCCAGTGCCGTTACATAGACGTTAAATAGCATCTGGCTCTACAAAGACCCCTGAGGGACTCTGCAGGGCAGGGAGAAGGGGTCTGAGTTAAACTCCTTTATTGACACTGTTTGTTCTCCCTCGTTGAGAAAGGAACTGAAAAGGGCCCCTTCGATTCCAATCTTAAAGAGGCGGTCAATCGGCAAGCCATGGTTGACCGTATCGAGTGCCGCCGATGGGTAAGTAAGGTGAGTGCCGTATCAAAAGTTGCCCTAATCTCCTCCGTTGCTGCTATCTATGCCGTTTCTGTGCCATGGTCGCTCCTAAACTCAAACGAAGTGGATCCGGGAGCTGGTGCTTCAGCATGAAAGTAGCTAATTGCTGATTCATCGCTTTTCCCATGATTTTAGAGATGGGACGAAAGCTATGCGGGTCTCTACGATTCAGGTTAGATTTTCTAGCAAAGGAAAAATCAATGCTCTTTTCCACTGTTTGTGAAAATAACCAAATTTAAACCTTGTATTGAAGGTTTTCAAGAGATGATTTGCAATAATGTCAGGAGCAGGTTAAACAACAGATGGGGACATGGACACAACTCTTGGAAAGACTCAGACGTGGCTCGCTGAAAACCATCTAAAATTGAATGCCCTCAAAACCGAATTCCTCCTAATCACCCCTCCCACCCAAGTACCTATAATGCAAAGCTGGATCAAACACTTCAATGCACTAAACTGCCAACCTATCATCGTGAACTCAGCGAAATCGCTGGGAATAACACTGGCCAGAAACCTCAATATGCAAAAACACATCAGCACCGCAACAAAAATAGCAAACTTTCAGATAAATATGTTGAGAAAGCTGAAACCTTTCCTGCCGGAAATGGACTTCAAGATGGCAGTACAAGCCCTAGTCATCCCAAGAGTGGATTACGGGAGTGTCTCTCTCTGCGGCCTACCCAAAATCACAACAGCCCCACTAAGAGCATCAATCAACGACGCAGCGAGACTCATCACTGGCGCGAAAAGAAGCTGCCACATATCCCCTGATGTAAAATCCCTCAATTGGCTACCTTTTGAAACCAGAATTCATTTGAAAATAGCTTGTATGACACACAAAGCCATTCATCACAACGCACCCAGCTATCCGGCACAGAAACTGGCGCCCTCATGTGGTGTCAGATCTTCAAGAAGCGCTAAAAACCTACTAATGAAACCGCAAAGATTCAACAAGAAGAAAACATACAAACGGACCTTTTCAGGGATGGCCCCCAGAATCTGGAATGCTCTACCCCCAGAAACTAGACTTATTCCCTTTACTGTATCTTTCAAAAAAGAGGTAAAATCGCTTCTCATGGCTAAGTACACCTGAGCTTGGATTACTGACAAGTTACGACCCAACGTATCTTCGATATGGAACTTTAGAATGCCTACGGTCCATCCAGATATCCTAGATAGTGTAACTACATGATGCTTGTTATTTTAGGATCGTTATGTTATGTACCATATAACTATGTACCCTACGAGATTATGTTTATGCCATCATTGACTTGCATTGAACCCTATATCATTTACATGGACTAGGTAATTAAGACACTTCCCCTGTAAAGCGCTCTGATACCCGCAAGGGTCTTGTTCGCGCTGTATAAAACTCTCAAAATAAATAAAATACATAAATAAAATGGATCAAACAGGTGCCTGATTTGGTAGAGTTCATTAGCTCTGTTACTTGTTCCTTCTTGACAGGGGCATATTCAGTGAGCGTGTTGTTCTCTGTAGAAGGGGAAACCGAACTACTTTCCTTTGACTCAGATTTGATGTTAGAGTCGAATCTATTGTAAATCAGTTCCACTTTGTTTTGGAAAAAGATAGCTTGCGTTTTGCAAAAGGATTGGCTACTTCCTGTTACATTGTTACAAGAAATGTTGACGAGCTTATTGACGTCTGAAACAGTTCCTTCAATGAATTTTTTGCTTGATTCAATTTTCTGGGTATAATATTGGGATTTTTCTTCTTCTAACAGGATCTTGTATTCTGCTATGCATTGTTTATATTTGTATTTCTCAAAGTCATTATAGTCTTTTCTCAACTTCCGCTCCTGTCTCCTGCAACATTGTTTCTGGTTCCTTAATTTGTCAGAAAACCATGGCGCCGAAGGATTACTTCTTAGATGTGCAGCTACTTTAACACGGGCCAGAGTCAAAAGTGCGGGGCTCAGCCAATTGGAGTGGGTAAAAGTTAATTGATCGAAGTCCCCAGTCCAGTTGGGCTCAGACTCGGAATAAAGCTGATTAAAATAGTCAGATTGAATTTTGTCCCAAACCCTATGTGTTTGAGAGGTGTGCGCGCTGTGGCCAAGCACCTCCCGTGAGCAACCTTTCTATCAAATATTACCCCATTATGATCAGACCGAGTCAGCGGTAGAATGTCTGTTTTGGTTAAAAAGGAGTTGATGGTAAAGGTGTCATCTTGCGTGTGTCCTGCAAGGTGGGTTGGGCCATCCACCCTTTAGGTGAGGCCAGAACAGGACATGATGTCACGCAAAACGTCTGTATTCTTCTCCACGTGCACCTCCGAGTGAAGATTAAAGTCCCCTTAGAAGGTGTAATCTGATGAATGTAAACACGGTTCCAAGAGGGCGGTAACATCCTGTATAAAAATGTTTCTAGGTCCGGGTGGATGATAAATGAACAGACCAATGCCTAACTGGGTTCTCGACAAGTCACTATTAAAGGAAAGTGCTTCGACTCCAAGGAGGGACCTGGTTGTAAAAGTGCCGGTACATGACAGCGAATCTGCCCGCCCTCTTCGGAGTCCTATACAGTCTGTAGAGCGCGTTACCAGGCGGTACGGCAGACAAAACCCAGGCTGCGATTATCAAGAAAGACTGCAAACTCTATTTTGTATTTCACCAGTGACCTCGCCTTAATGACAGCATGGATGACTTTTCCTTGACTGAAGTGTGGGCGAGACTCCCCAGTATTAGTTGGGTTACCATTGCCACAAGTTTGAAAGCTCTCCAGCAAGTTATTACAGCCCTTAAGTCAAGTTAAGGGTATTAGCCATAGAGCCTGGCTCAGTTCTGATGCAGGTACCACCCTTGGCAGAGCTAGTAGCGCCTCACGAGTATAGCATCTCCGATGGGGGTGATGGGGCTTGACAATGCCATGGGGTATGGCTCTAGGCGCTGTCATGGCGCGGACGGGTGCTGACGGTCTTGCCATTGGTGCGCCAGTGTGGTGGACGTGCTGGCAGAGGCTCTAAATAGCCCGCCATACAAGGGGGGCATGTCCGAGGTCCGATGCTTTCCCAGCGGGCAATGGCCTGAAAAAGGTGGGAGAAATAAAACGATAACCGGGGTCTAATAACCCCTCAAACTCCCCTGTGGGAGGAAAGATACTGGTAAATAAAAACAAATTAAAATAAGTGTGAGAAGGCAAACTTGTAAAAACAAGATAAAAAGGTACAAACATTCTACATTATGGTGCACACTCTAGCAGGAGCCGGGCACCTCCTAAAATGGCACAGATATTCCTACAAGGAAATTAAAAATGTGGGCTGAAACAGATAATTGTAACAAAGCAGAAAGCAGCCAAAAGATGTTCCAAGAATGCTCCGGTTGTGGTGCACGACAGGGCAGTCTTTTTGGGTGCCCGCTGTCCATGGGTGGAATGGGGCAATCAACTTTTCCCTAAGCCGGGACCTGCATGCACAGTACAAGCTTTTCAGGTCCAAGGGCAGCTGGGCAGTCCTTCGGTCCTCTCTCCAATTCTAGTGTGATCTAAGGGTCAGAGTGCCACGGGTGCCATATTTATCCCAGGAAAGTGCCCTCAGGGTACCACTCGGTCACTAGTCAATGGCCTATTGGGTCCCCTCCTATCTAGTGATGAAGCTACTGTGATGCGTGCCATCTGGCTACCCCAGAGTGTCACATTCTTGCCCCTTCCAAGATGGCACAACTCTTCCTCAGCTGTTAGGAGGTTGGTAGCCAGCCCTAGAGGTGTGGCTGCCAGAGGGCTACGCGACTATTGTAGAACCAGTTTGCGGGCAAGTTTTTCCCCGCTTGACCCTGTCTCCACTTTGTCTACAGTAGCAAAGGGCATCCTTCTCTGGGGTGTTGGTGCTATTTCCCTCACAAGCTGGCTTCACCTTTGAAGCTTGCCTTTTGGGCTGACACTCTGAGTGGCCATCCCTGGAGAGGAGGGAAAACCTCACTCTGCTGCAACTGCCTTTGTTCGTGTGCTGGGGAGCCGTTCACATGTCTGCGTGCCAGGGCCTTTATGAGGCCGGTGGGCTATCTGGAGTACAGGGTGGGATCTTTGTAAAAGTTGTTTATATTTTAATAGTGGTATTAAATTTGACCTTGGCATCACGTCGGGTTTAATGCCATGATTAATTTTATACCGTACATGACCCAGTTAGGTAGTCCCATTCAGGAGTTAACCGAGTTGGGGTGCAAATCGCTAACCCTGTGTTAGCCATTGGTGCTACTAACTTTATCCACAGCAAAATGACAATTTGGAAGGATTGCTGTTTAAAACATATTAAAAATATGCCTTACTTAACAAAATACAGCTCCCTGCCAAATGGTCCACCTCAACAATGTGGGGTTCTCATCTGCATCAGCCGTCTGAGAGGCCTGTGGTAAGTTTGAATTGTGAAGTGAGGCCCAATCAAGTAGGGCTTTAGCTTCTCCAGTGACCGAACCACAGCAAAGGCCTTCGGCTCAATGGCACTTCAGTGCTGCAGCCTGCAATGTGGGGCGGAGTCGCCTGATAATAAAGGCAAGTGGTTGATCTTGACCCTGGTCATTTAGCACAAAATCTCATTGCTGGTTTTTCCCTTTTTGGATTGGGTTTGGACACTGGAACCACTGGGCTCACCCACGGAATACTAGAGGGCTCAGTCATCCCCAATTCTAGCATCTTAGCCACTTCATCTTTAATGCTAGCCTTGACTTGATCCGACAGTCTGTAAATCTTACAGACTCCACAGCCACATCCATGTTTGATACAGAAAGATGTGCATGAAGCCACTCTGAGTGGAGAGGAGGCAGATCAGCCACCCATTTTAGACCAATTTTCCTTCTCTCCAGCACAATGAGATAGAGGAGAACTTTCTCGTATTCCCACTCAACTACTCCAGCCCTCTGCTATCCCAAAAATAATCAAAGAGAAGCTTACCTTATCCACCGGCACAATGCTTGATACGGGGATGACCACTTCTTCCCAAAACATCTGGATTTCTGGGCATTCCATGATAATATAAATTTCCGCTGCATTCTCTAACCTATATTTAGCACATATGGTGACACCCCCTTTCTGCATCTTGGATATTCTGTGCGGTGATAAATAAGCTCTGTGGAGGGAAAAAAGATGGTTTCTTCTTAAAATGCAGGCTTGACACCAGAATATAAAGTGTTCCTCGATACTTAACAAGTCTTGTAACTGCTCCCTCGGCAAGCATCCTCCCCAGAGTTCCTCCACCAGTTTAAATCCCGATCCAGGGTCTCTAAAAGTTCCCAATATTAGATTGAAACATACTTCTTCCCTGGGAGATTCACGGACAGTTGTTCCTACAGATGATTAATAGATCGAAAACTCTGCTCCCAACTTTTCAGCTGCAAGTACTTGAACCTGGAGAGCTTTCCCCCATCTCATCCCATGAAAGTAACCTGCAGTTGCAGAAAATGTTACCCCAGTATTGTATGCGTACCTTCTTTATTGGTAGACCCAGTTCATCTTTCAAACACTCCGGGGGACCCGATGAGTCCCATACAGGAGCTCAGTTGCTATAGTATTCCGCTTTGATTGCACATCTAATACTAGCCCACAGCCTAGCGATAGCTTGGAACACTATTGTGGAAAGATTTCTGTCTTGTGTGCACAAGTGAATCCCTTAACCCCTTCGATGCTAGGTCTTCCCCCCCCCCCCCCCTGTGCTAGCCTTTTTTTGGCTATTTGGGGTAGTTTGCGCTTAGGCCCCTGTAACTTTTTAACCACATAAGGTATCCACGCCAAATTTGCGTCCTTTTTTTCCAACATCATGGGGATTCTAAAGGTCCCATAGGGTTTGTGGAATTCCCTGGAGGGGACCCAGAAATAAAGGCAAAATACAGCAAATTTTCTTTTTGGGGGGTAAAAATGGGAAAAAAGGGCTCTAGATGAAAGCGTCTGACTTTTTCCCTGCAAATGGAATCAAAAAAGGGACAAGCAGACTTCTGTCAGAAAACCCCAATTTTTTTTTATACAGTTTTGGCATTTTTCTGGGAGATAACCTATTTTTGCTATTTTTTGTGCTTTCAACCTCCTTCCAGTTAATGGTAGAAATGGGTATGAAAGCAATAATGGATCCTGGAAAGCTATATATTTTAGAAAACTAGACAAAATTCTGAATTCAGCAAGGGGTCATTTGTGTAGATCGTTCAAGGTTTCTTTATAGAAACTAACAGTTACATGTAGAAATAATTGAAAATTAGTGGAAAAAAACAGCTGATTGTGCCAACGTTTTCACCTGTAACTTTTTCTAATTATGACAGCTGTTTGGAATCAATATACTGTTACATCCGCTGGACCTTTCTGGTTGTGGGGATATATAGGACTTGTAGGTTCACCAAGAACCAGACGAACCCAGAGCCAATAACTGAGCAGCGACTTGCAATGGCTTTTTATTATGTACCGGGTATATAGCAATTATTCTGGGAAAATGTAAACATGGAAAAATTGGTATGAAAGACACCTATGTATTTCTGAAATGGGAACAAAATATAGAGTTTAGAAACAGTAGATATTTGCACATTTCCAAAATTGGGAATATCCATACTAGCATGAGAATTATAGGACATTTTTCAAAATGACTACTTTTTACACATTGTCTTTCATTTGGAAGGCAGAAATGCATCGACAGTCAATAGGTAATAACAGTTGCTCTACAATTCTGTGTTATCCTAAGTGTCCCGATACAAATGGTACCTCACTTGTGTGGGTAGGCCTAGTGCCAGCGACAGAACACGGCCCAAAACGCAAGGTGGACACACCGCATTTTCACAGTGAAAAATGACCCTTTTTTTGCAAAGTGCCTAGCTGCAGTTTTTGAACTTTGCGGGCACCAAGGGAAACCTAGCAAACCTATACATTTTGGAAAACTAGACACCCAGTGGAATCCAGAATGGGGTGACTTGACTGGATTTCACCAGGTTCTGTTACACAGAATCCCTTGGGTACCCCCACCTTTTGCTGGTGTTTCACTGTTTTTCGACCTTCGTCTGGCTGTGGCCCTGCTAATCAGGCCCACAGCCTAGCTGCTTCCTCTCTAAATAGTTTCCATGTACATTAGGTACATATCTTGTACTTGCCGTTGCCCTTGTGTGCTTCGTCCCTACCTGCTGGCCCTGATTCTTTGCAATTCTCCAGCCTGTGCATAGTTCCCCCCCCCCCTCCCGCCGCCGCGTTTCGGATCTCGCGGCCGCAGCGCGGAGGGAGGGCGAGTGCGGACTACATCACCCAGACTCCTCGGGGGCCTTCACCGGACACAGCGTCATCCACCTAGCGCCCGGAGGCGCATTAAAGGCAGCGTCACTCCCGGTGGAGCGGGTGTTGTACTTGCCGTTGCCCTTGTGTGCTTCGTCCCTACCTGCTGGCCCTGATTCTTTGCAATTCTCCAGCCTGTGCATAGTTCCCCCCCCCCCTCCCGCCGCCGCGTTTCGGATCTCGCGGCCGCAGCGCGGAGGGAGGGCGAGTGCGGACTACATCACCCAGACTCCTCGGGGGCCTTCACCGGACACAGCGTCATCCACCTAGCGCCCGGAGGCGCATTAAAGGCAGCGTCACTCCCGGTGGAGCGGGTGTTGTACTTGCCGTTGCCCTTGTGTGCTTCGTCCCTACCTGCTGGCCCTGATTCTTTGCAATTCTCCAGCCTGTGCATAGTTCCCCCCCCCCCTCCCGCCGCCGCGTTTCGGATCTCGCGGCCGCAGCGCGGAGGGAGGGCGAGTGCGGACTACATCACCCAGACTCCTCGGGGGCCTTCACCGGACACAGCGTCATCCACCTAGCGCCCGGAGGCGCATTAAAGGCAGCGTCACTCCCGGTGGAGCGGGTGTTGTACTTGCCGTTGCCCTTGTGTGCTTCGTCCCTACCTGCTGGCCCTGATTCTTTGCAATTCTCCAGCCTGTGCATAGTTCCCCCCCCCCCCCCTCCCGCCGCCGCGTTTCGGATCTCGCGGCCGCAGCGCGGAGGGAGGGCGAGTGCGGACTACATCACCCAGACTCCTCGGGGGCCTTCATCGGACACAGCGTCATCCACCTAGCGCCCGGAGGCGCATTAAAGGCAGCGTCACTCCCGGTGGAGCGGGTGTTGTACTTGCCGTTGCCCTTGTGTGCTTCGTCCCTACCTGCTGGCCCTGATTCTTTGCAATTCTCCAGCCTGTGCATAGTTCCCCCCCCCCCTCCCGCCGCCGCGTTTCGGATCTCGCGGCCGCAGCGCGGAGGGAGGGCGAGTGCGGACTACATCACCCAGACTCCTCGGGGGCCTTCATCGGACACAGCGTCATCCACCTAGCGCCCGGAGGCGCATTAAAGGCAGCGTCACTCCCGGTGGAGCGGGTGTTGTACTTGCCGTTGCCCTTGTGTGCTTCGTCCCTACCTGCTGGCCCTGATTCTTTGCAATTCTCCAGCCTGTGCATAGTTCCCCCCCCCCTCCCGCCGCCGCGTTTCGGATCTCGCGGCCGCAGCGCGGAGGGAGGGCGAGTGCGGACTACATCACCCAGACTCCTCGGGGGCCTTCACCGGACACAGCGTCATCCACCTAGCGCCCGGAGGCGCATTAAAGGCAGCGTCACTCCCCGCGTCACGCGGGACGCGAGCGAAGCCCGGGCCAAGGGCGGGCCCGTTTTAGCCCGTTCTAGACTGTGAGAGACTGGACTGGGCCACCCCTCTTTCCCCCAACCTTAAATTCACCTGTGGTAAGACGATATATATTCATATTGAAAGTGAAATTGACTTATTACAGTTACTATCAGGGTATTTCTGCACAGGTTTGACTGATCATAATGTCGAGACAAAAAACACCTGTCACCCTGGCAAACACAATGGATAATTATTTGGTCCAGGTGGTGGCAAAGATTAATAATGATCGGAGGTCTTCCCTGGGACTTATGGATTCCCCACCTTGTGCCCAAATTAACCAATCAGGGATATTTCAGTCTGCTAGAGATGAAATCGCCACTAACGACCCGATTGAGGACCCCTATGATTCCTCCACAACAAATGTATCCACGCCTTCTATTGTTCAACAACTTGATCCTATTGTTGATTTACTTATCTTAGAAGAGCCAAACCAATCTGACACAATTGTGGAGCTAGATCCAGAGAGCAATACTCCTCCCACTCCTGTCCCTGCACCAAGAGTTAAAAAAGGGATTACTAAGGAACCTCCTAGAAGAGGTGGCCTACGTTCCTGTAAAACTAAATCTGTAACCCCACCAAGAAGAGTAAAGAAAAGGGTGGAAGAAGGGATTAGGGAAGAAGAGAACGAAAATGTAGATTGGGAGGATACCTTTTTAAATAAGCTCATGGGAGCACTGGAGTCCAAGTTATCAGGGTTAATGAAACCTCTTATATCAAAAGTAGACCAATTAGCTAATAAAGTTAATAAACTAGAGACCCTCCTAAGAAAAACCAATGAGGGGATGGGGGAAATATCAAACCTAATAATATCCAAATTTGAACATATAGAGGCTGCAGGGAAAACACTTGGGGGAACTATAAATACAGGCCTACAAATTCCACCTGACCATATTCATCAAGCCTGCTCTGGACATGGTGAGACTCCTAATACCGCCCCAACACTAGAAACAGCACAACCAGTAGGCAATACTATCACTGAGACTCTTAATCCAGAAACTGGCCCAGTTGAATTAATCGTTGAAGCTTCCCCCTTGATTCTAGTACTCGCAAACACACCAACGTTGAAAACAGGGCAGATCGAGTCCTCGGACTCCTTACGAAATAAGGCTTTGCAGTGGCTTAGCAATAATATGCACATATCCCCTTGGGGTAAGGAAAAACTATCTGATGATCTGCTTACAGCAAGAAGGGTTAAGTGGATAGGCACTAAGGCAAAGAAATTTCAAGGGGATTGTGTGGTTTTGAATTTTAAGGGCCCTGAAGTTTTACCTGATGTCCTACGGAACATCTTCCCTCCACAACTTAGAACAGCAGAAATAATACCACTGACACTGGATTTCTTCTATAGTAGAAGAGGACTAGTAGCTAATCCTAGCACATTGAGAACAAAGTGGACAGTTGTGGGAAATAGAAGGGCCAGGACTGACCCATTATGCGAGTGGGGGTTAAGGTTGGATAACCACTACTCCGTGCTATCTGACCTAAACGAGTGTGATTGACTCGCATGTGTTCTTCCTGTCGCCCCTGAACTCCAGCTGCACCAGGGACATGATAGGCCTCTCATTTTTAATGAGCCTGTACTAGATGAATTGACCCCGGCCTCTAAGGCATCTCCCACTCCCTCCCAAGAGGATCTAAGTGGAGTTTGGATGGGGCAAAAAAGAACACTAGAGGCATTTGAGAATTCACCAATATTGAATAGTGACTTAGTGCCAGGTATAGAACTTGAGGATCGAATATACACTTCTGTTATTGATCAGATTCAGCACCAACTGGACACATTGCCATTATCTATTATTTCTTGGAATATAGCTGGCATTGCAAACAAGCTAAACATCCCAGATTGGGTCGATTTTATCGACCTGTACGATATAATAATGTTGCAAGAAACTTGGGCGCTCACCCCAATTTTCCGACAAGGGTATCTGAACTTTTATGTCCCAGCCATAAGAAACCGAGTGGGTCGACACTCTGGGGGCCTGTTAATTTGGGTACGTCAAACATTGAATTGCTCAGTTAAACGAAGGTCTATACCCTCTAATGATATCCTAGCTCTTGACATTAGCTGGCAAAATGGTCAACAACTAGCCCTGTTCAATCTTTACTCCAGGGGAGTTGGTAGGGGTAAACCATCAGAGACCCTAACGACCCTCGAGCACTATATTGAAATGCTACCAGTGCTTCCCCATGTAATAATAGCCGGGGATTTTAACACCACCTTCGAACCTTTGGGCGAAGAGGATAGGACACTGGCCGAAGATGAGGATACCAAGTGGAGAATTCCCCAACTGGATATCCCAGCAATTAGAAAATGGAGCACAGTAGCAATCCAACTGAAGAGTCTTTGTCTATCAAGAGGGCTCAGAGCAGTAAATGGACGGGCATCCTCTGACTTAATGGGGAAAAACACATTCGACAATGGCCGAGCAGCCAGCAGAATAGATTATATACTACTGGACGTAAGGGCTTGGGATAAATTGGTGGATATGGAAGTGAAAGACAAAATAGAAAGTGACCACAATCCACTGTGCCTGACACTCCATCCCTACCATGAAATGCCCGATCTCCCAAGAGGGAACCAAATGGTGACGAAAGATCTTATAAGCTCAAACAATCTTCGTCACCTGAAGTGGAGTATGCTCTTGGAAGATGTTGTCAACTTAGAGACTCTAAAGGAATTAGTGGCGACTGAGGTATCTAAGATTAAGTGCCATTATGGGAGGAGTGATTTTACAGACTACATGATGGCTGCTCACGAGAAACTATTTTCAAAAATCCAAAGTTTCTTTGTTAAAACAGTAGCCCCAAATAAAAAGAAAAAAGTCCAAGAGAGTAAAGGGTGGTATGACAGGAGTTGCAGGATATCACGAGATAACCTTAGCGTGGAACTGAGAACAGGAAATGCAGTAGCAGTAAGGCTGGCGAGAAACCAGTATAGACAGGCCCAAAAACTGGCAAAGAAGCGTTGGGATGAGGAATATTGGCGCGAACTCAAGGAGGCGTGTGCCTCCAAGGATTCTAAGCGCTTCTGGTCCACAGTAAAATGGGAAAAGGGTGGCACAGCACTCCATCCTACGAACCATGTTCCGAAAAGCAATTGGGTGGAATACTTCCAACCACAGTATGCTTGTAATCCCATATTTACCATTGGTTGTCCGCCTCCACAAGTCTTCTACAAATCTCCAATATTTGATGAAAAGGATGTGAGTATTGTACTGGATTGTGTGGCTGGGGGCAAAGCTCCAGGCATGGATGGAATTCCGGCTGATATATTTTTATCGGATCGTAATTCCTGGTGTACCTATCTTGCAATGCTGGCTAATGCGGTGGCAATGGGAGGGAAAGTGCCTGCCTCATGGAAGGGAGCCGAAATCATTCCCATATTTAAAAAAGGGGATAGAACCCTGGCCAAAAATTATAGACCCATTAGTTTGATTGATACAGCACAAAAACTAATGGGCCGATTAGTCCAAAATAAACTGCAGCAATGGATCAACGAAAATAATATTTTGTCATTTTATCAAGCTGGATTTCGCCCTCTAACTAGCAGCGTTGATCAAGTCCTCCACTTTTTAACCATCTACTGGAGAAATGTTACCCTAAAGAAGGGGACATTGTATGCAGTTTTTGTGGACCTAAAAGCCGCTTTCGACTTGGTCCCCAGAGAAAAACTTTGGCAGACCTTGGCGGACGTGGGCTTAAGCCAGGAATTGCTCACACTCCTTGTTCGTCTCCACGAAAATAATTTTGCAAGAATAAGGTGGGGCAAGCAAGGAGAAGTAACTGATCCCTTTCCGGTAGAACGTGGGGTGAGGCAAGGATGTGTCCTAGCACCGACTCTCTTCTCAATTTATATAAATGGCATTGTTGAGCATCTAGAGAAGATTGCTAGTGACGCCCCAGTAATCGCAGGCTCTCGTGTACCTGTCCTCATGTTCGCAGATGACACGCTCCTACTTTCCCGCACCCCCAGTGGGCTCCAAAAAGTGGTTGATGCATTTGGTATATTTTGTGACGAGAGGGGCCTTGAACTGAACACCTCCAAAACAAAATTCATGTGCCTCAACCAGCAGTCCACCTTTAAAGGTGTAATAAAATATAAAGGTACACCCCTAGAAAGGGTGGACTCTTTCTCTTACCTAGGCATCACTCTCCAAGGGAAAATGAGTTGGAAGCCACACATAACCACTACTTTACTAAAGTTTAGGCAGCTAGCAGGCGCAATTACCCTAAAACATCGCTCCTCGCTGACAAAGCCAGTAAATTGTGTGTTGGAAATATATTCTATGAAAGTATTAGGGGCTTGCTTATATGGCTCTGAACTATGGGGGTTTTCTAATTTGAGAGAACTGGGCCGAGCAGAAAACAGGTTTTTACGAGGTATTGTGATGGTCCCCCAAAGCACACCCATAATCCCACTAAAATTGGATATGGGAAGAAAAGGAATAGAGGACATAGCGAGGCTACGCCCTCTTCTATATTGGAGACGGATTATGGTGACCCCAGAATTAAGCCATTATGCGGCGGCACTGACGGACGTCATTAAATTCGACCGTTTCCATACTATCCCATGGTTAAGGGAGCTCCGGGGACTCCTTATAAAAATGAATTTGAATCATCTATGGGATACCAAAGACGTAACCTGCTTTCCTACGAAGGCAAAGCTGAAAGATCTATATTGGGAAATGGTATATCTTACAATGTCTAATGACGGCACAAGTACAAGCTTAACATCTCGCTTCTTGGACATAAAAATGTACCCTTCTTGCGAAACTTTTTGGGATATTATTGAAAAACCCTTTGATAGAAAACTTTATTTTCAATTTCGCATAGGTACACTCCCGGTGAATGCGTTTAAGAAGCACTGGTCCCCAGCATGGGATGAACACTGCCACCACTGTAATGATCAAATTGAGCATATTTCCCATCTTTTGTTCTGTTGCCCATTGTATTCGTCCCCCAGACGCAAATGGTTAAAACCTGTGTGCTCTAGTTTGGGAACCCGCAGCCAATCCGCAGCCCTAAGGATACTTGAAACAGATTGTTCCATATTGCTTGTGGTTGGGGTAGCAAAATTTTTGGCTTGGTCATGGTCAATTCGTACTCGTTCACTTATGGCAATTGCATCGTAATGAAATTATGTATATTCTCAATCTTGCACTCTCCCATATGGATTAATGTATTTTACTTATAGAAAAATCTATATTTTAAGAAATTTGACAAATTGAAGTACTTGTATTTTTATTATGTATTTATTCGACATTCCATGTTTAATATGTATTTTTATATATGTAGTATTTATTGTATTAGGGATAGGGGAATGCTTTTATGACAAATGTCGAATAAAGCTTTAAAACTGGAAAAAAAAAAATATCTAATTGGATTCTGGAGTGCCTTATAAGCCCCTAGTATATGGTATACTATGTACCTAGGGCATAGGTACCTCAGAGGCCTACCAGGGGCTGCAGTATGTATTATGCCACCCCTGGGAAGCACTCCAAAATGGCACCACAGGTCTGCTACTGCAGCCTGGGTAAGGGTGTGCTTGCCCCCTTACAGTGGTATAGGCTACCTATATCCACACATATATACAGACACATATAAACCTATAAGCCACTCCTATGGCAGGCCTTGACAATCCTGAAGGCAGAGTCGGGACACTCTTGAGTAGCTGAGCGCGTTACAAATGGAATAAATGAAAATAAATGAAAGAGTGCTTGGTTTTGAGTGAGAGGGTGCCCAAGCATGAGCTGAGCCCCTCTGCAGCTTTCGGAAATACTTCCTTATGGCTCCTCTGTGATACAGCCATACCATATACTCTTAAGTGCATTATAACCTCGCGGTAAATGCTAACTTTGGAATGGCTGCATCAAAACATGTTGTGTTTGGTGTCAAACGCTTTGGAATACTACCCCCCCCCCACCAGTTCTTGCGGCGGGGGTAGCATTCCACCCTTCAAGAGGGAAAGACATGTTCACGCTGGGCAAACCCGGGTGGACTTTCCTGAGCCCTGGCATCACAAAAAGGATGCCTCTGCCACAGACACGGGTCTGACCTCCTGCTGCTGACCGAAACTCTGGCAGGGGAGGCCTGGACAATAGGTATCCTGTTGAAGGTGGTTGTAACCACCTCCCTAGACAGGCAGATGTGTATTGGGGCTGGGCGGGAGCACTCTCTGGTGCTTTGAAGTCCTGCACTGGGGGCACATTTGGTGTCTCTGTGCATAGTCCAGTTCAATCCAGTTGCAAGGGCTACCTGCCCCTGCTCTGACATGAAACTGGACAAAGGAAATGGGTGTAACCACCCCTCTTTCCTGGCCCACCCATAGGTAGGGCCTTAGAGTTAGTCCATCCACTAAACTTACTATAAGTATAGGAATCCAGTCCCTGAGACTTTAAATTTCCTGGACGAAACTCTGCAGCGTACATTCTGGACCTTCGGCGTTCTATCCTGACTAGAAGACTGAAGAATTCTCCCTTGGGGTCAAGGAGTGACTCCCCTGCTTGGCAGGCACCAAAGAAGCAACTGCCCGGTCTGCATCGCTGAAGCTCCCGCCGGACACCAAAGTCTTTGCATCACCAGAGGTGGATTTCCAGACTTCCCCGAGGCTATCCTGAGTCCACAGCAAAGCTGAGGCCCGTGGCTATCGTGGAACCGTGACCCCTGGACACCGTGAACTTTTGCAGCAACACTGTCTTCCTGGTCCTCCTCGAAGTTGTGCTTTGGGCTCCGATTAGCCCTAGCCTTGAGCACCTCCTGCACCGAAGATTGTTGGCTCCCACTCCACGAGTGATCCGTGGGCCAGCTTCAAGTGCGACCGCTCGAGGCTTCTTCGCGATCACTAGCCTGTTGGTTAGCAGGTCCCCACGAAGGCAAATCATCTTCTGCTTGGGCTTTCCTGGTTACTCCAGATGTCCCCTGACGTACCCTCACTGGGTGAGTCCCTCAGACCTTGCTGGTCTGCACCGCAGTCCTTTCTCTGGATTTCAGTGACTTGCCGTTGCCAAGGCTTGTTTGGCCCATTCTGGTCGCCAACACCGCAGCACTCGACAGACTTTGTGGCACAGCTCGAATCTGGCTTGTGGACTTTGTCGACGCCTCCTGGACCTCCTGGCTGAAGAGTCAAGACACCCATCAACTCACCTGAAGCACCCACCATCTGTGGGCATTGGTCCATCCTGCCCTCGGGCACTGGCATGTGACCTAGACTCTATACCCTCTGCTTTCAGGTTCCATCCATCCTAGATCCGAGCTTGGATCTCTTCGGACACTTCTCCTCTTCACTGCAGCAGCAGTTCTTTGCAGGCTCCCATTGAAATCGACGACGCTACCCGACACCAAAAGACACCTATGCACCCGGCTTCCCTGGGTGAGGTAACTCAAGTACCCCGGTGCTCTCATGGGTGCTAGCCCTAGAACTTCTTAAGTGCAAATGTGTTTGGTCTTGACTCGATTAGAAGTGTCCCTAATCTTTAAGTTTCCAACCGTGACATTGCCCATAGAAGATAACGGGAACCCGCGGTTGTGTTTACACACTGCATACAGTCCTCGTGGGTCCCCTGTGTCACTACGTTGGGTGGTTCCTTGGGGTCCCAGTGATTCTACAGGCTCTAGGCCTAGTGTCTATTCCAGTCGTGGTTCTTATACCACTTTTTTGTTATATGGTTTGGCACGCCCCTAGGGCCCAAACGTGTATTTGTGCTATTACTGATGCTTGCTCACTTGTAAACTAAGTACTTCGAACTCCAGTCTCATAAAGAGACTAGAGGGGTGTGTTTTATCTTAAATACATATATTTTGAATATATACCTGGTGTGGTTGTCTTTTCATTTGATCATTCAAGAGATTATAGACTGGTAAAACACGCTGCTTTACATTCCTTCAAGACTTAGCCTGAAGGCTGCTCTCCATAGCTACCACTAGGATAGCTTTCAATAAAGGTTGTCTTTAACCTATCACCATAAGGGGTTGTTTGGACTGATACAAAGTGCCCACTAGAACTATTGGACAGCATAGATCAGGCCACGTTCTCACACCACCAAAAGATGGCCCAGGTATACAACCTGACTCTGCCCTATCTGGCACTTAGTAGCCTTGATAGTGAGGCCTGCCCTTTGCGGGGCCTCTAAAACATTTCTCTTGTGGACCAGGTGATCCTCCCAGGTGGAGCTAAAGACAGGAATATAATATAGATATGCTGCACTAAAACTTCCAGGCCTGTAAGGACTTGATTCACCAACCCATGGAAAGTGGCAGGTGCATTCTTCATACCAAAGGGCATTACCACAAAGTGATAGTGCCCACTAGGGGTAGAAAATGCTGTATTTGGCTTTGCATCATCAGCTAGTCTGATCTGCCAGTAGCCAGCTGTTAGGTAAAATATGCTTAGAAACTTGGCTGAGGCCAAAGTATCTATTAGTTCATCTGCCCTAGGGATGGGATGAGCATCAGTCCTAGTGACTGCATTGATACTCCTGTAGTCTACACACAACCTCATCTCTCTTTTCCCACCACTGGTGTGAGGTTTTAGTACTAGGACTACTGGACTAGCCCTAGGGCTAACTGAAGGTTCAATCACACCCAGATCCAACATCTTTTGGACTTCTGTCCTTATACATTCCCCGACATGGTTAGGTTGCCTGTAGATCTTATTCTTCATAGGTAGACTGTCCCCAGTGTCCACTTCATGAGTGCACCAGGTGGTCTGACTAGGAGTCAGAGAAAACATACGTCTGAACTGGCTGCGAAGGTTTCTGCAGTCAGTTTGTTGCTGAGCAGTGAGGCTGCCTGCCAAGGCTACACCATCAACTGACCCATCATCAGGGTTCTGAGAAAGCAGGTCGGGGAGTGGGTCACTCTCTTCCTCCTGTCCTACAACAGTAGCCATGAGCAAGCCCATGTCTGCCCTGTCAACATATGGTTTTAGTCTGTTGACATGAAGTACCCTATGGGGACTCCTAGGGGTTCCAAGGTCTACCAAGTAGGTAACCTCCCCTTTTTGTTCAACAATAGTGTAGGGTCCACTACACTTGTCCTGGAGAGCTGCTGGCGCCACAAGCTCCAACACCCCCACACCTTCTGTCCTGGCTGGTAAACAGTCAGTACAGCCTTTTGGTCATGCCAGTCTTTTTGCAGTTCCTGGCAAGCCTCAAGGTTTTTGTTTGCCTTTTTCATGTACTCAGCCATCCTGGAGTGGAGGCCAAGTTCATAGTCCAATATGTCTTGCTTTGGGGGCTTGAGAGGTAACTCCCATCCTTCATTCACCAAACACAATGGACCCCTGACAGGGTGTCAAAACAAAAGTTCAAATGGGCTGTAGCCAACACCCTTGTGAGGCACCTCCCTATATGCAAATTAAAGGCAGGGCAAGAGCAGGTCCCATTTTCGCCTAAGCTTCTCTGGGAGTCCTTTGATCATGCCCTTTAAGGTTTTGTTGAATCTCGCAACTAAACCATTGCATTGTGGGTGATAGGGTGTGGTGAACTTGTAGTTCACTCCACACTCATTCCACATAGCAGTCAAATAACTAGATATGAAGTTTGCATCCCTGTCAGATACTACCTCCTTAGGAAAGCCTACTCTTGAGAACACACTCAAGAGAGCTCTTGTCACTACCGGTGCTATAGTGGTCCTTAGGGGAATTGCTTCTGGATACCTGGTGGCATGATCCACTACCACCAGTATAAATCTGTGCCCAGAGGCTGTTTGGGGATCCATGGGACCAACAATGTCAATCCCTACCCTTTCAAAGGGCACCCCCACCACAGGTAGTGGTATCAGGGGGGCCTTTGTAGTGCCACCTGCTTTGCCACTGGCTTGGCAGGTTACACAGGAGCGACAAAACTCCTTTGTGTCTTCAGATATGTGAGGCCAGTGAAAGTGAGGAACAATTCTGTCATGTCTTGTTCTGGCCTAGGCGTCCTGCTAGAGGAATATCATGGGCTAGTGTTAATAGGAAACCCCTAAAGTTCAGAGGTATAACCAACCTCCTGGATGCACCAGGTTTGGGGTCTCTACTCTCTGAGTAAAGGAGTCCATCATCCCAATAAACTTTATGGGTGCCACTAGCATTCCCAGCAGCCTCATCAGTAGCTTGCTGTCTGAGGGTTTCAAGAGAGGGGCAGGTTTTCTGCTCAGAACTGGAAGGGCCCCCTGTCTCCAAGAACTCAACCTGGTCAGGTTCAAGCTCCACTGGGACAGTTCCTTCTTCAGGCTCAAGATCATCTCCCTGAGGAGACTGATCAGCATCCTGAGACAGGTGGGAAGGCTCTGCCTTAACCCTACTGATCCTCCTCTTGTGAGGCACCTGGTCCATTATTCCAGAATCCAGGGCCTGTCCAGTTTTAGAAATTTTAGCCTGTGACCTAGTCACAGCAAAGTGCAGGGATCCCTAACATTTCTGCATGTGTTTTGAGCTCCACTTCAGCCCAAGCTGAAGTCTATAGATCATTGCCAAGCAAGCACTGTACTGGTAGGTCTGCACTTACCACAACATTCTTAAGGCCAGTTACCCTTCCCCAGGAAAAGTTAACAACTGCCAGAGAATGGTCTGTTCTGACATTGCTAGCATTGGTCACTTGGTACATTTCACCAAGTATAATCTGCCCAGGATCCACAAGATCTTTTGTCACCATTGAGACACTTGCTCCTGTGTCCCTGAATGCCCAAGCTTCTACGCCATTAATTAAAGGCTGCTGTATGTATTTGCCCAAGTTACTGGGACTCACAAAGGGGGACATATCCATGCCCCCATCACTGACAAGCACAGCCTTAGTTGGTACTCTGACTAGGCCAGAGTCCATCTCAAAACACAGGGTCAACCCTACCACACCCTTATTGTGTGTATTCCCACCACCAATTGTAACTGCACTAGGGGGAGCAGGTGCCTTAGGGGCATTAGTGGGGGCTGTAGTATTTTCTTTGGCCTTGGTGCAGTCACTAGTCCAGTGAGTTTTCTGTTTACAGATTTTGCACCAAGGTTTCTTTTGGCCTTTCTCTTTGTTAGCCTGTGAATCCCCACATGAAGAAGATTTTTGGGGCCCTTGAGAAGACTTCTAGTCTTTACCCTTGTCCCCACCCTTGTCAGAGATTTTGGAATCTTGCTTCATTGGGTCACCACCTTGGTCCTGTACCTTCTGCCTCACCCTGGTTCTGACCCATTTGTCTGCCTTCTTTCCCAATTCTTGGGGAGAGGTCAGATCAGAGTCTACCAGGTACTGGTGCTACAGCTGATTTTGACAGTTATTAGGAATCTTCTCCTTCATTATCAGATTGTACAATCCTTTGAAGTCACAGATTTTACTGCCCAATAACCAACCTTCCAGAGCCTTAGCAGCACAGTCAACAAAGTCAACCCAGTCTTGATTTTGTGCTTTTTGGGTGTCTCTGAACTCTTACCTGTATTGTTCAGTGGTTAGGCCAAACCCATCTATTAGAGAACTTTTCAAGACTTTGTAGTCATCAGCATCCTCTTCTCTTACAGTGAGGAGCTTGTCTCTACCTTTGTCTGCAAAGGAGAGCCATAAGATTGCTGCCCACTGACCTTGAGGGAGCTTCTGTACTTTACAGGCCCTCTCCAAGGCAGTTATCCATTTGTGGATGTCATCCTCACTCTGGTAGGCAGGGACAATCTTACTTAGGTTTCTATGGTCATAAGACCTCTCCTTATCTCAAGGGAAATTGCTGCCACCAAGGGACCCCTTTTTTCTAGCTCTATAGAGCTCCAGGGCTTCCCTATCTAAGGCCATCTGCCTGCTGCTTTCTGAGGTTGAACTTGTCTTGCTCATACTTCAGCAGTCTCTCTCTACTCTCCTGGGAGGTTTCCCTCCCTCTGAGAAGAAACAGAGGTTCCTATTGAGGAGCTAGACTGGATAGATCCCATTGACAGAGATCTATCCCTTCTAGCCCTGTTGTCAGGCCTACCAGGAGGAATAAAGGACGTGGCATTATTGTCATCTTCCTCATCCTGATCCTGGTGGTCTGTGTTCACCAGAGCCTGGTCATTGTCACCAGTCCGGTCAGCATTAGAGTTAGGGGCAGGGGAGTTTCTACCCCTGGACCCACCCTCAGGTGCTGCCCCACCCACACTGTCTAAACCATCAGGCCCACTAGGCCCTGTGATATCATCCAGTTTCAGTATCTTTATGAGATGCCGGGTGGATGGACTTTTGCCTGTCTTCAGCTTCCTAATGGAACATAAGGCCCTAAGCTGAGGGTGAGATCTTCATATTTATAGGGAAGGAGCTCACTGGTTCCTGGTAGGGACCCACTGGTTCCTGGCTAGTTAGACATTACTAATGTGGTGTGGTGTATTGCACTACCTACACTAGTGTGGCCTACTAAACTCTCTTGAGTTTGTAGAAAGGGTGTGCTATCCCTTAACACACAACTCTAAGTTCAGTAGAACTTACTGTAGCTAAACTTGATATTATATGTACCTCAGGTACCTTTAGTGGTTTTCAGTTGATCAATTCAATTGAGATTATCTGGTAAAACAATAGCAAGCTGGAATCCCACACGCTGCACACCAATGTGAGAAGGTGGCCTGATATATGCTGTCCACTAGTTCTAGTGGGCACCTTGTATCAGTCCAAACAACCCCTTATGATGATAGGTTAAAGACAGCCTTTATTGAAAGCTATCCTAGGGGTAGCTATGGAGAGCAGCCTTCAGGCTAAGTCTTGAAGGAATGTAAAGCAGCTTGTTTTACCAGTCTATAATCTCCTGAATGATCAAATGAAAGGACAACCACACCAGGTATATATTCAAAATATATGTATTTAAGATAAATCACACCCCTATAGACTCTTTATGAGACTGGAGTTCGAAGTACTTTGTTTACAAGATAGCAATCATCAGTAATAGAACAAATACATGTTTGGGCCCTAGGGGCGTACCAAACCATATACCAAAAAAGTGGTATAAGAACCACGACTGGAATAGACACAAGGCCTAGAGCCTGTAGAATCACTGGGATCCCAAGGGACCACCCAAGGTAGTGACACAGGGGACCCACGGGGACTGTATGCAGTGTGTAAACACAACCGCGAGTTCCCGTTATCTTCTATGGGCAATGTCGTGGTTGTAAATTTAAGGATTATGGACACTTCTAATCAAGTCAGGACCAAACCCTTTTGGAATTAGGAAATTCTAGGGCTAGCACCCACGAGAGCACCGGAGTACTCAAGTTACCTCACCCAGGGAAGCCGGGTGCATAGGTGTCTTTTGGTGTCGGGTCGCGTCATCGATTTCAATGGAAGCCTGCAAAGAACTGCTGCTGCCGTGAAGAGGAGAAGTGTCCGGAGAGATCCAAGCCTGGATCGAGGATGTAAGGAACCTGAAAGCAGAGGGGACAGAGTCTGGGTCACTTGCCAGTGACCTAGGGCAGGATGGACCAATGCCCACAGATGTCGGGTGCTTCAGGTGAGTTGATGGGGGTCTTGACTCTTCAGCCACGAGGTCCAGGAGGCATCGACGAAGTCCACGAGCCGGATTCAAGCTGTCCCACGAAGTCTGTCGAGTGCTGCGGTGTCGGCGACCAGATTGGACCCAACAATCCTTGGCAACGGCAAGTCTCTGGAATGTAGAGAACGGACTGCGGTGCAGACCAGCAAGGTCTGAGGGACTCACCCAGCAAGGGTAAGTAAGGGCACGTCTGGTGCAACCAGGAAAGCCCAAGCAGAAAAGGAGTTGCCTTTGTGGGAATCTGCTAGCCAACGGGCTAGTATTCGCGAAGGAGCCTTGAGCGGTCGCACTTGAAGTTGGTCCACGGGTCACTCGTGGAGTGGAGGCCAACTATCTTCGATGCAGAAGGTGCTCAATGCTGGGGCTACTCGGAGCCCAAAGCACAACTTCGAGGACATCCAAGAAGATAGTGTTGCTGCAAAAGATCACAGTGTCTAGGGGTCATGGTTCCACATCACCCACGATAGCCACGAGCCTCAGCTTTGCTGTGGACTCAGGATAGCCTCGGTGAAGTCTGGAAATCCACCTCTGGTGATGCAAAGACTTCAGCGTCCGGCGGGAGCTTCAGCGATGCAGACCGGTCAGGTGCTTCTTTGGTGCCTGCCAAGCAGGGGAGTCACTCCTTGACCCCAAGGGAGATTTCTTCAGTCTTGTAGTCAGGATAGAATGTCGAAGGTCCAGGATATATGTTGCAGAGTTTCGTCCAGGGTAATTTAAAGTCCTAGGGACTGGATTCCTATACTTATAGTAAGTTTAGGGGATGGACTAACTCTAAGGTCCCACCTATGGGTGGGCTTAGAAAGAGGGGTGGTTACACCCATTTCCTTTTGTCCAATTTCACGCCAGAGCAGAGGCAGGTAGCCCCTGCAACCGGTTTGAACTGGGCTATGCACAGGGTCAGCAAACATGCCCCCAGTGCAGGACTTCAAAGAACCAGAGAGTGCTCCTGCCCAGCCCCAATACACATCAGTCTGTCTGGGGAGATGGTCACACCTCCCCTCGACAGGAAACCTATTGTCCAGGCCTTCCCTGCCGGAGTTTTGGTCAGCAGCAGGAGGCCAGACCCGTGTCTGTGACAGAGGCATCCATTTTGTGATGCCAGGGCTCAGGAAAGTCCTACCGGGTTTAGCCAGTGTGAACATGTCTCTCCCTCTAGAAGGCTGGAATGCTACCCCCACCGCCAGAATTGGCGGGGCGTAGTATTCCAAAGCGTTTGACACCTAACACGACATATTTTGATGCAGCCATTCGAAAGTTAACATTTAGCGCGAGGTTATAATGCACTTAAGAGTCTATGGTATGGCTGTATCACAGAACAGCTATAAGGAAGTATTTCAGAAAGCTGCAGAGGGGCTCAGTTAATGCTTGGGCAACCTCTCACATAAAACCAAGCACTCTGCCTTCAAGATTGTTAAGGCCTGCCACTCTGGCTTATAGGTTTATATGTGTCTGTATAGGGTAGTGATATAGGTAGCCTATACCACTGTAAGGGTTGCAAGTACACCCTTACCCAGGCTGCTGTAGCAAACCTGTGGTGCCATTTTGGAGTGCTTCCCAGGGGTGGCATAATATATGCTGCAGCTCCTGGTAGGCCTCTGCAATAGGTACATAGTATATCATATACTAGGGGCTTATAAGGCACTCCAGAATCCAATTAGATGTGTACCTAATGCACATGCAAACCATTGTAGAGCGGAAGCAGCTAGGCTGTGGTCCTGATTAGCAGGGCCACAGCCAGACTAAGGTCGAAAAACAGTGAAACACCAGCAAAAAGTGGGGGTACCCATGTGAAGCTGATCCTACTCTCCTACAGGTGGTTATCCTCTTGTGAATACCAACACGTTTTCTTACCCACAATTCCCTGCAAACCTCAAAATGTTACTAAAATCACACATTTACTTGCATCTCTGTGTCATATTCTTCCAGAATCAGTAGGAAATCACAAATTTCCCACCACTCCCCCAGGTCTCCTGATAAAAATGCTACCTCACGAGGGGTGTGGCTTCGTTAGCCAAGATGGCGGGCACGCTCTGGTGAGGCTCCCCTGACAACTCCACATATCTGTTAATTATCCTGCTGCTCGCCGAACATTCAGTGCTTCTTGTACCCCCCGGCTAAGATCCTGACATGGCTACATGCCGGGGATGCTGCTTGCGACCCCAAGACCCATCCCGGCAGGCTCGGACATGGTCCTGCTGAACTGTGACGGCTGTGGCCTATGCTGGAAGACTACAGGCCCTGGACGGAAGAGGATGTGCTGCCTGCTGGGGGCTGCCTGGGTGGTCCGCATTGGTGAACATGGCCCTCAGCGTCGCAGACCGGGCTGCCACAAAGCGCTGAGGGGGGCCCTCTCCGCACTCACCTTTGCTAGTGCGGTTGGGCTCGGCTGTCCACGAGACCTGGCGGCTGGGTCTGCCCTCTGGCGGGGTGCCCCACGGCTGTGCCTTTTTACCTGCAAGCTCCCATGGAGTGCACCAGACTGTGGACTGTGCCCTGAGGACGTGTTTACAGCCTGCCTCTACATGAGACAACGGATGAGGCCTGGCACTAATCCCCTCATTGCAATGATCAGCCAGAGGTTTGGGGGGGGAACCTGCTGCGCTAATGAAAGAAACTGGGCATGGTTGCGGGGGACACGATCCCTGTGCGGATTGCTAAAGGACACTGCTGCCCTGGGATGTTGAGCCCTTTCTCTCTCTAGCCTCACTTTGGCTGAATAGTGGCGCCAGTGGACTGTAGCCTGCACCTGGTTTCAGTGGGCCTTGCGGAGCCTAAGCGGGAGGCAATTGATACAGGCTGCTTGTGGGGAGCACACAGACTCACCTGGCCATCTAAGTGCACTATATGCTGCCCCCACTTCGACAACTTCCTGCGTGATCTCAGGATAAGGTATGCACAAACCTAAATATGCTGTCTGTGCCTCAGTACCTGCACTGTGTCGCAGAGCTACAGATTGAAATTCTACAGACAGCTGTGGACTGCTTGTGCTGTAGTTTCTGGGAGGACGGTACAGGCTCCCACAAGCGGGCCCTGAATATGCCACACAATGGGCTGTGCCCTATGTACACACCCAATATGGGTTAAGATAAAGGCGGTAAACCGACTCAAGCTAACAAGATAGATAACTACACCCATGCAGTTACGATGGTACAGAAATCTGATGATATGCACATGATATCTGTGGAGATGCATCCTCTGGAAATCCAGGAGGGAGAATCCACATTGTCTGATCTAGTGGTGGCTATTCAAGGCACCCGAATGGAGCTGGTCACTAAAATCGACTCGGCGGCCATTGCCTGGTGGATCTTCGTGGAGTGGCTGAACATCCGTGGAGGGGCATGTGGTGGACTTACAAACCGAGGTCGCTGCTCTTCGCGAGATGGTGTCCTCTTTTGCAGAAGTTGACCCTACGCCTCGAAGATCGAGTTGAAGTAGCCAGGGGCCGCTCTCGTAGAAACAACCTGCGATTCATGGGGTTCCCTGAAAAGTCTGGAGGAATGGAGACACACTTATTGTGCTGTGCTGGATGTCTGACACAGGCTAGTAAAATATACATACACTTTATACCGGTAGAGGCTACATTCTGGGGCGAACAAGACTGGAGCCATGCTGGCTAGTCTGATGAGACATCAGGAGTCCCGAGAGCCAGTATTGGCCTTACGGGATGCTGGAGTTAAATTAGTCAACTCCCAGGGGCTGTAAATGAAGTGTTGAGGGTTCATCTTGAGAGGGTGTATGCCAAAAGGAGATCACATCAGAGGACTGAGGGGTGGACCTGCTGGCAGGCTTGAATCTCCCCCGGTTGGGGGCAGAGGAGGGAAAAGCGCTTGAAGTAGACCGAATGGAAGAGGAGGTCCTAGCATCACTGAGACATCAGAAACCGGGAAAACTGCTGGGGAAGGCGGCCTGCTGGCCAAATTTTATCATAAATATGCTGACACAGTGGTGGATAAACTGCTAGAGGTAGGTCCCGAACATAACAGCATAAATGCCTCCTGGATACTATGCGTGAGGCGCTTGTGGTGCTGGTACCAAAACCAGGTAAGACAGTGGAGGAGGCAACGTCTTACAGTCCACTGTCTAGGTTAAATGTGGATGTTAGGATACTGGGTACTCTGTTGACTTCCTTGCTGCTCCCGTATTTGCCCTCCCTTGTCCATGAAGATCATAGCAGGCTCATCCGTAAGAGGAACACCATGTATATGCTGCGCAGACTGTTCCGCGTAATCTTTGCCCCTGATCTGCGAGAGGGTTTCTATGCTCTAGCATTCCATGACATAGAGCAGGCGGTTGCATGGGAATATCTGTGGCAGGTCTTGTACAGAATGGATTTTGGGCCAAAATACATTTTATGGCTCAGGCTGCTCTACGCTGATCCAAGGGCCTGAGTCTGGACTGGCGGCTTTGTTTCGGTAGACGTTCCACTACACGTAGCATGAGACAGGGGCGCCCTCTGTCGCTATTGTTATTTGCAATGGGGCCACTGGCAGTGCTATTGCAACAGAGGATAGAACCATGGGGGAACCGGGTGGTACCACTATACGCTGATGATGCACTAGTATATTTATGGGATCCGGTGGAGTCTGTCCTAGTGTTGTGGAATACCCTGGCGGAATTTGAAGGGGTGTCTAGACTTTCTGTTAATGCCCAGAAATGTTCAATGCTGATGCTCGGAGTTCTAGCATTAATGGGCCCCGCAATGCTCCCTGCTTTTGAGCTACCATGGAGTCCAGAGTGTTTCCATTATCTGGGGATTTGGATAACTTATGAGAAACAGCATTTCCTAGATCTCTAAATAGGCAGAGTGGTTGCCGGGCTATGAACCTCGGTCAGGTTCTGGGGGGATCTCCCCTTACACTGATGGGAAGGGCGGGCCTATTAAAAATGCTGATGTTGCCTTTGTGTCTCTATGAGAGCCCCCAACGTTACTTTAGGAACTGGATAGCACAATACTAGACCTCCTATGGGCCACACAATGGAAGAGAAAAGGACTGACTATGTTAAAAATAGCTTGGGAGTTAGAAGGCATTGAACTTTCCAATCTCGATCTTTATTATATGGCCGCCCACCTCCAATCTGCAGTCTATTGGTTTGATGAGAAGGAAAATTGGGAGACGAGGTTGCTGAGAGACTCGTGTGGGAGGTACGCCCTTCCAGAGCTGCTCATACACCGTGCACGGATTTCCAGGACGTACCCGTTTGAAGAACCAGAACCTTTTGGACCTGGCGGTGCAGGGGACGCCCTCTGTCTTCGGAGTTCACCTGCTTCGCTACACAGAGACACGGGACACTCTGTCGGCGTTAGCAGATTGGATTTATTTAGCTGCAGCTAGTACAGTTATCCTAGAAGTACACAAAGTAGGTTCTCAGGAGATTGCCACTTCACTCTGTGGCGCATTAAATTAAATATCATACAATACATAATTATTAACAAGACACACGCCCCAAGCATAGAAGAAAAGAGCCAATAGGGTAAGTGGAAAACAAAGCGGAACCAGTAAGAAAGGTTCGAAAATAGAAATATCAGATGAATCGAAGAGACCTCTCCTCCGACTGTGTTTGTCATCCCACCCCCGAACTAATTCATTAACAGATTATAACTAACTTGCAGGTGGTGAGATACGTTTGTGTGTATTGGAGGACAGTCGCGACACAAGAGAATGCTAGCAGGAGACAGTGAAGGCCAGTCGATAAGATATGATCGGGAAAGAATAGTGTGAGCCTACAGATAGTTGAAACAGGGATTAGGAAAGCCAGACAAGGATTAGTGTACTCGGCTAGTCCAAACACCAGCTTCACAAATAAAGGCCGGGGACGTATTTCGACACCAAGCTACGGGAAAAGCAGAATAGACTTCGTTCGCCGTGCTGCCTGAGTGATGGCAACACAAAATGGCGGCGGGTCACAAAATGGCGGGTCGATTCGATCATGATCGAAAATCGAAGTTCCTCAGACCCTCCTTTTGCCAGGACTCAGGCAAGATAGACTCACGTTAATCTGTGTCCACATCAATAGCCATGAGATCATCGAGCTGTTGCTGTAACATCATCCTTATGTTTTCTGTTACTTGAGGTTTGGGTTTTGGGATGCACATAGTAGCACAAAGATCACAGATAGCGGGACCACAGTGCATAGAAAGGCAACAAGAAAATACAATAGTCAAGATTATTCCAAGAATGTCAATGCTTTCCAACCCCATTTGGACAGTAGTCCCCAAAACCATTCCGTTAAAGACCAATCTCCTTCGTCCTGATGAATAGACTCGGAGATTATGTGCAACTTGTAGATAGCTTGGTATACTGTCGGAGCGTCATTAGGAATGAAAATACAACAGCTTGACCCGATCAATTTACATACTCCACCACGATCGGCAAGAATAAAGTCTAAGGCAACTCGATTTTGCAAGGTCATAAGACGATCCGCCTGTAGTTCCGCTGTGATATAACTCAAGGCTCCTACAGTATGTCTATTGTAGTCTCTACGACACGGACCAGTTGCCTTATATTTCTGCTGTTGGCCATTGGACCCCAGAAGGGAAGAAAACCTTTAAGGAAATCTCCTCCTTCTTGTCCCGCGGTGTCTTTTGAGTCAATGATTCCTCGGCTGAGACGGGTTCGGTGATAATTTGCAGAAGTAGTGTAAGTAGGAGGAAGAAGGAAAGCTATGTAGCAGGTACCAGAGAAACCCGTTGGTAACCAAGTATAAGCTCCATCATAGCAAATGAAATAGGTGCCTTGAGACGGTACTAGAGGAGGCGAGTTTTGAGAGGAATAAATATACGTGTAGGAGCAGTTACTCTTTAGTGCAGTGTCAGAAGAGCGATCGTTTATTTTTAAACAGAAATTACCTTGATGCGGTATAGTCCAGATTGGTGAGGATTTCTCCTTTCCCATTTTATTATTAAGACTCGACATATATTGGGTGACGTTCCAATTGGTGTATGCTTTCCTTTCGTCGATGGAAATCTTGCTGTTCTCCATGATTTTAGCCATAACTACCATACCCTTAATCAAGGAACTATGTCTAAAATCCGGTTAATTAATTTGTGAAGCAACGGACCGTCTAAATTTGCTTTGATATGCATTGGAGAAAATGACAAAGAATGCCCAAGCAGAACCCTCATAAGAAAAAGGAAGAACTAGATATGGTATTCCTTTCTCAGTAGTATGCGGCTTAAGACCACATACCCAACAATCAGTTGTGTTAACCACTAATTGATGCTGGTGCAATAGTTGGACAAAGGAATTGTTGTAATACTCGGTTCTTCTGACAAGTTCATGTGAAGGAAAAGTATGAAAGAGGTGTGGAGAGATAGTAGAAGAAGACAAAGAGGAAGAAGGAGAAGTATTTCTTGGCTGCAACGCATAAATAATCCAACCAATAATCGCCAAAGCAATACATAATGATATAAAAACACATAGAGTTATACTATAACAACTGTACATTATTTTACAAGATGCTTTCTTCATTTGATTTCTTCTCTCTTTATTACTTGGTGTAGTTTCCATTTTCACTAGTGGATGCTCACGGCAATCTTCCTCAATCACTGAAGTCACGATGCTCTACCGTCCTATGACACTGAGGATTCTGCAGACCTATTGTCACTACTCAGGTCGTGACCTAGACTCCTACCGTGACCCTGCAACCTAAACAGAACACTACACAAGGGAGAAGAAAGTTTTAATTGTTCTTTTGTCTGGGCCTGAGGTGATAACGTTCCTTCCCTAGAACACTCTGGTCTCGAAACAATGTTCTTGGTTCAGTCGTATTCAAGCGACGATGCGATGGAATTGCTTCTTGTAAAATGTCGTCGTCCTCTTTTTCAGACAATGTCCCATTCAGGTGTGCATCGCTAAAGGGTACAAATCGTGGAACTGTTTCGCCTTCACAGTCACCAACCCCTCTACGAACCCACTGATCAAAAGGCAAAGGCAAAGGTACTTTCTTGCAATGCACATCGTGAATCCAATTTTTCTTTCCTTCAACTTTAACTGCTGTCCTTGTCGTTAGTAGGACCATCCGGGGCTCCCGCCATCTGGGTTCCAAATTCTTTTTCTTCTGAAAGTTCCGGGTGCAGACCCAGTCACCTGGTCGGATGGAATGACCTGGGTCTGTGGAAGCCTCCGGCAAAGCACTCTGAACCTGTTGATGAAGGACATGCAATTTAGTTGTTAGGTCATGCAGATAGTCAATCAACATTGGATAGGGCAAGTCTGAAAACTTTTTAGGACGAGGTATTCCCCACACGTTGGCCGGACGGCCAAACACCACTTCGTAAGGGCTAAGTCCCAGACGAGAGTGTACTGCAGTTCTGGTGGATAGCAGAGCTAACGGTAAAGCATCAGGCCAATTAAGTCCTGTACTTGCTTGAATTTTCGCTAATTTCAACTTCAAGGTTCCAGTGTAACATTCTACTAAACCCGCTGACTGTGGATGATTTGCCGCGTGGAAATTTTGCTGGATTCCAAGACCTGCACAAACTTTCTGCATGACTTGGCCAACAAATTCGCTCCCATTGTCACTCCAGACCTGGGAAAGAACTCTTTTAGAAGGATTTTAGCTGTGGATAAAGCTGTGTTATCTTTCAAAGGGTATGCTTCTATCCACCTCGAAAAGGCACATACTACCGCCAGAACATATTTGAGGTTGATGCATCAATCCATGTGAATGTAATCGATTTGCAACACTTCAAATGGGTATGTCGGAGGAGCAAAGTGACCTGCTGGAGTGGGGGTTCCCTTTCCTGGATTGTACATCAGACAAACAATACAATGCTTTACTACGTTGTCTGCACATTTTGGGATGTTCTCATTTTGCCAAACTGGGGCCAAAAGTTTACAAATGCCTTTTGTACTTAAGTGAGCTCGACCATGAGCCATAGTAACCACTGGGAGTACATAAGCATCCGGTAACAACCAACGTTGATGTTCGGATAATTCTACCCAACAACCCATCTCATCTAACATTCCCGTACTTTCTCTCCACTTGCTCAACTCTCTTTCTGAAGCCTCTTTCTGAATCGCTTTCACGCTTTCTACTGTATTCTCACACATTCCTCTCTCTCTGACCCAATTCGCAGGACCTGCTATATACATTCGACTCGTTGAATCTTTCGCTGTTTTCTTTGCTGTTTCATCAGCAAATGCATTTCCCCGTCCAACATCATCCGTAATCTTCTTGTGTGCACTACACTTCACTATCGCTATTTGGATGGGTAAAGCAAGTGACTCAAGGAGATCAGTCACTAACTGGCCATGCTGTATCTTAGTGCCATGTGAAGTTAGGAAACCCCTCTCCTTCCAGAGACGCCCAAAATTGAACGCGACACCAAAGACATACTGACTGTCAGTGTACACGTTCACTCTTTTCCCTTTTGATAATACACAAGCTCTCGTCAGTGCTATCAATTCTGCTGCTTGCGCTGAATTGTGTCTAACACGTGCAGTTTCCACAATCGTATGTAAGGTAGTTACAGCATAGGCTGAAACAGTATCTCCATTAGGCATCTTGAAGCAAGAACCATCTACCCATAGAGTTCCATCAGGATTCTCTAGCGGTGTGTCTCTCAGGTCAATTCTCCCTTTTGTCTCTTCCTCAGTACGGAAGAAACAATCATGCTGATCCTCAACACTCTCCTCATTCGGAAGGGGTAACAGAGTAGCTGGATTCAGGGTATTACATCGTTTGATGTGTACGTGACTAGCCAACAGCGTCAACTCGTAACCAGTTAGACGTGCACTCGTAAGATGCTGTGTCTTCGTTCTGTTTAGCAAAGTATCCACTGCATGTGGCACCATGACAATGAGAGTGTTATCTAACACCATTCCAGCAGACTGTCGGGTAGAAATTGCTGCGACTGCTGTGGCTTTGAGACAACTGGGCAATGCTTTAGCTACGGGATCTAATGTAGCTGAAAAATAGGCACATGGCCGCTGTCTATCTCCAAATTGCTATGTCAAGACTGACAATGCACAACCTTCTTTTTCGTGAACATACAGCATAAAAGGCTTAGTGTAATCTGGGGTACCCAGTACAGGAGCAGAACACAGAGCAGTGCGTAAATCAGTGAAACTCCTTTGGCACTCATCAGTCCAAGGAAGGGGCTGAGGCGTATCTTTTAAAGTGAGTGCCAACAAAGGTTTGGCAATCAAAGAGAAGTTAGGGATCCACTGTCTACAATAAGAAGTGATACCCAAGAAGGCACGTACTTCCCTTTGTGTGGATGGTACAGACATTCGTGCAATCGCCTGAATTCGTTCTGGTGTCAATCGTCGTCCCTCCTTTGAGAGGAGATGACCCAAGTAGGTAACCTCTCGACAAACATATTGTAGTTTGGAAGGTGAAACCTTGTGATTCAGCTTAAACAAGTGACGTAACAGTGCAACAGTGACACCTTTGCAGATATCTTCTGAATCAGCGGCGACTAACAAGTATCCAGATAACATTTCAAAGCTTGGCTGTAAATGGAGGGACTTTCACAGTACCTTTGGGGTGCGCGCTTAAACCGGAAGCTTCGGCCTCCAAGAGAGAAACCAAAAATGTCCCTACTCTCTTCTGCAATGGGAATACTAAAGAAGGCATTCTTTAGATCGATAACAGAAAACCAAGTCGCTGTGGAAGGTATCATTGTCAACAAAGCAGTGATATCTGGAACAACAGGAAATTGTGGAATCACAATTTTGTTTACTTCTCGCAGATCAATCACAAACCAGTACACAGGAGGCTGAGAAGGATCAGTACGTTTAAGAACAGGAAGAATAGGACTATTGCATGTATTACCTCTCGTTTCTTCAACCACACCCTTCCGAATTAAGTCATGAATGATTTCCAAAAGCGCTTTTTCACCTTCAGCAGAGATTCTATATTGTGGGATACGTGGTAATTCAACATTGGGCTTGAGAGTGACAACATAAGGCGGTATCTCAAGACAACCCACATCGTTCGGACCCGTGGCCCAAAGTGCTGTTGGAAGAGAAAGCAACTCAGAAGGAAACTGATCTTTAGACAGATACATTGGGGAGATCAACTTCTGACCTAGAGTAAGATGTACGCCTGAAGGAGAACAATATATTGTAGCATGCATTCTTTTCAATAGGTCTAGACCCAACAGATTCTCACCACAACCATTCGTTAACAGAAGTGGAGCTTCCAAATCATAAGGACCAACTGAAATAGGCAAAGGACAAGAAACCGGATTGCGCACAGGGGCGCCAGAGAATCCTACAGAAACATTTGTTAAGCCAGACAAAGGTGCCCCAGGGAGTTTAGAATGAATAATAGAACTTCTCATTGCTCCAGTATCTAGAAGAAATGGCTCTGATACACCCATTGTAGTGACGTTGACATAAGGACCATTTTGATCTACTGAGATTGGCACAACTCCCTTACTTTGTCCATGGCTGTCCTAGTTAGCATGAAGACTCTCATTCTCGCCTTCAACATAATGGTCTTCATTATAATACTGAGTAGATCTCACATTCTGCTGATCAAAGTAGTTCATGGAATTGGGAAAAGGAAGGGCACGCTGTTCCTGAGTTAGCATACCTCGACCTCTACCTCTGTTTGCTGACTGGAGGCCAGCACGACCTCGTGGAGCAGATAACGCTCCATTGCGCTGCAATAAAACCGGACAACTGCTCTTAAAATGACCTTCCTCTCTACAATAGGCACATTGATTAGGACCTAACAAAGGTCGCGGAATGTATGGCTCAGGTTTCTGATACAATCTCTGAAACTGCGGTGGCTGCTGAGTCTGAGGCTGAACATAACGTGGAGGATAGGCTTGCTGCAAGAGAACCTTCGTTTTTAAATCTTTCGTCTTTTTCTCTTGCTTTTCTTTTTCTTCTTTATCCCTATTCTCGTAATATTGTGCAGTAGCCAATATCTGGGCAGAAGAAGAAACAGCCCAAGAACTTTCTGAGTCTTTTAATTTGTGTGACAGCTCGGGAAGCAAATTGAATACAAATTTGTCCACGAATAATCGCTGTCCACCCTCGGTAGCCATGTCCTGACCACTGTGATCGATAAATGTCTCCTCGAAACGAGTAAAGAAATCAGAGACACTTTCATCTTTCTTTTGTTTGCATGCTGCTAGCTTATCCCAATTTACTCTTAATGCAGGCATCATAGTTTTCATTAACGTAATGATTCTACCAGGAAGTTCTGAGATCAAAGCGTCAGGCTTTGCGCCACCCACTTGGTCTCTATCTGTATCAGCTATAACATCCCAAGTAGCAACCAGTTCCTGTGCGTGATCCTCTCTACGAATCTTAGCCCATATTGTCTGTGGGACTACATTACCCATTAGCATATCAATATCTGCTAGATTCATAATACAAGCATCGATTGTCTGCGATAATTCTTTGTAATAACCTGCAGGGTTCTTACGAGGATCTGGTAGAGTCTGCTTAAGGGCCAAAACTTCAGACCTCTTCCATGGCACATGTACCCATATACGTTGAAAATGAGCAGGAATAGGTGGATTAGCACCTACAGCCGCAACTTCCTCCTTCCATACTGGAGGAACCTCTCTCATAGGATAATTTTTCGACGTCAGTTTAACCGACGGATCAGAATCAAGAAAAATCTGAGAGAACAATAAGGTTCTATAAGAGATAAGTGTCCTTACAGCTTCCTCGACTTTAGAACCTACAATAAATCCTTTTTCAAAATCGGCTTGAACATCTAACAAATCTTGTGAGATCGGACTCGAACTCACATCTTCCCATTCTTTAATGAGAATATCGCACATTACATTAAAAACATACCTTTGCGTAGGCGCATTCCATTGCAAAAAGGTAGGCATAATATCAGACACACTATATTGTGGACCCTTCTTGATCCATCTTCGTGCAAGAGAATCTAGCTTCTCTCGTTCCTCGAAATCTGGGAACTGACTACGAGATTGTCTTCGAGCAAAAGCCGGAGACGCATTAAGAGCTCCAAAGAAAGGAGATAAAATACTAGTGATAGAATCTGTGAGACGCTTACGAATAGACGGTGAATTAGACATTAGAACTGGAGACAGAATATTAGGAGAATTATCAAGAGAAGAACTAGAAATTACAGGAGGAACAGAAGGCAAAGGAGAGCTAGGATCAGGAGATGAAGGCTGAGAAGTTGAAACTAATGGTAAAACCGGCAAGGGCGGTAATACTGGAGGAGGCAAATGCTGAAGAGCCGGAACCGGCGGAGGTACCACTAGCAGCTGAGCAGGCTGTAACGGCTGAGGAACATTGGCATTTTGCGCATAGGGCGGAGGCAACCTCAATAAATGGGACATTAGGGGATCTTCTTCTATATCTTTCTTGTTATCAGAAGGAGAAACAGGCAACACCGGATAGCATTTATCTATCGCCATACGATGTTGTCTTTCTGAAATTTCAGTCGCATTGTTAATTTCATCATTCTTGAACTGTTGGGCAGCCTGTATAATTGTCATACCCTGTGCTTTCCTATCTCGTTTTGCTTGTTTAATTTCTTTCTGTTTGGCTTCCTTACGCCAAAGGCGGAAAGAGTCCAACATTGCCGGCCGGGCTTTTCTTTTGAACAGAACTGCTTCTAAATTATCTAGCACATCAGGGTCAAAACTACCGTTTTCAGGCCATTTGAGAACACCATCTTTTTTCGTGTATCGAGTCCATGACTAAGAACGTCTTCTTCCACCAACAGAGGCCCGTCTATCGTCTCGCCTTACCATACATCATCAAAGGAAGGGCCAAAGCAGGGCGGCAGTCAGGGCAGCGGTCGTCAGTAGCCGTCAGGAAGGAGTAACCGCGCTGCAAAAGACCTTCGGACCACTTTCGACATACAGGGGTCGCTTAGCGTGGTTCGCGAACCCTCCGGAATTTTCTTGCGAGGTTCCTCACGACCTTCGAGCAGAACCGGTACCACTGAAGCCGCCCCACGTTGGGCGCCAATTAAAGAACTAGAACCTTTTGGACCTGGCGGCGCAGGGTACGCCCTCTGTCTTCGGAGTTCACCTGCTTCACTACACAGAGACACGGGACACTCTGTCGGCGTTAGAAGATTGGATTTATTTAGCTGCAGCTAGTACAGTTATCCTAGAAGTACACAAAGTAGGTTCTCAGGAGACTGCCACTTCACTCTGTGGCGCATTAGATTAAATTTCATACAATACATAATTATTAACAAGACACACGCCCCAAGCATAGAAGAAAAGAGCCAATAGGGTAAGTGGAAAACAAAGCGGAACCAGTAAGAAAGGTTCGAAAATAGAAATATCAGATGAATTGAAGAGACCTCTCCTCCGACTGTGTTTGTCATCCCACCCCCGAACTAATTCATTAACAGATTATAACTAACTTGCAGGTGGTGAGATACGCTTCTGTGTATTGGAGGACAGTCGCGACACAAGAGAATGCTAGCAGGAGACAGTGAAGGCCAGTCGATAAGATATGATCGGGAAAGAATAGTGTGAGCCTACAGATAGTTGAAACAGGGATTAGGAAAGCCGGACAAGAATTAGTGTACTTGGCTAGTCCAAACACCAGCTTCACAAACAAGGCCGAGGACGTATTTCGACACCAAGCTACGGGAAAAGCAGAACAGACTTCGTTCGCCGTGCTGCCTGAGTGATGGCAACACAAAATGGCGGCAGGTCACAAAATGGCGGGTCGATTCGATCGTGATCGAAAATCGAAGTTCCTCACGTTCTTGATTCAACAGGTGGGACACATCAAGGAGCAAGTGGTTACGAAGGTACTTTGCTGTGTGCCTTATGCACAAAACATGCTGCTGTGGGTTAATACTGAGTAACAAATTTTTATAATTTTAGATTTTGTAATTGTGAATATAAAACTATATATGTTTAGTGACCAGAATCCTTTATGATTTAATATAAATTTGAGTGGGAATAGTAAATTATATATGTTTAGTGTCCAGCACTTTCCATGATTTAATATTAATTGGAGTGGGAATAGTAAATTATATATGTTTAGTGTCCAGCACCTTCCTTGATTTAATATTAATTGGAGAGGGAATAGTAAATTATATATTTTCAGTGCCCAGCACCTTCCCTGATTTAATATTAATTGGAGTGGGAATAGTTAATTATATATGTTTAGTGTCCAGCACCTTCCCTGACTTAATATTAAGTGGAGTGGGACTAGTAAATTGTATATGTTTAGTATCTAGCACCTTCCCTGATTTAACATTAATAGGAGTGGGATTAGTAAATGATATATGTTTAGTGTCCAGCACCTAACCTAAATTATTATAGTTTGAAGTGGGAATAATATAATATATATGTTTAGTGTCCAACACCTTCCATCAGAGAACAGGAAAACAAACAAAACGAAAGCATACAAACATTACACATGGCATCCCAAACAAATAAATAATAATAATTAAGAACACGAGGCCCAAATAGCAGATGACAACTATCCAATTGATAATTACACTATATTCCATAAGAATCTATTAATAGGTCTTAATTAATAGCAATTATACGAATATTAAATACAATTTAAAAAATGTATACAATTTTTTCGCAATAAACCGTATTCAACTATGGCCAGTACTAAAACTTACTCCCGATGATTCCCCACAGTACATATGATCAATCCTGATTGTTACTATATGCTCAATAGCTGCGCTCATAAATAGTTACATAAAAATGGCATAAAATCTTTTTAAAGTGCATATAGAACTGGCAGCGGAGAGAATTGAAGACTGCAATCTTAAAGTGCTGGGTATAAACTTCTGAGTACAGGATATCTAGAAGTAATTTCAGAAATACTTTTCGAAATGTATTTAAAGTGCGAATATGGCAAACAGGAGCTATAAAATGCAGTAATTGGCTCCTTTTGAACCCCCGACTCTTATAGGTAGAGAAATTCTGCTAAATCGATCTAAATCTTGCAGTTGCTCCTACACGTTTTGCATAGGCCTCCTCAAATCTAAAAGTCCTGTGCATTTTATTAAGCCAATGCTCAGTTGTAGGTCGCTTGTCGGTTCTCCAATTTTGTAAGACAAGTGACCTGGCAACAGCTATTGAGATCAATATAAAATACTGCTGGTATTTTGTCAATCATTTCACCTCCCCTGAGGAGCCAAATAAAACCAGCATAGCTGATAGAGCAATTGTCGATGACACAAACTGAGAAATCTTAGAAAAAACCTCCTCCCAAAATTGCTGTAAGTTGTTACATTCGTAAAATATATGCACCCATCCCCCCTCCCCCTGTTTGTGACATCTAAAACATTGGTTCGGGTTCGTTTGATACATCTTATGCAACCTTTGGGGGGTATAATATGCTCTCCATCTCGATAAGAAATTCATTCTCTTAAAATGACCCCCTCTAAGCGCTTTATTCGCTAACTCACTAAACTGTTGCCATTCTTTTGTATTGAATTTACAACCCGTCTCCATGTAGATCTTCTGAAGCTCTTTTATCAAGATCGTTTCGGTATGGGCCTTGTGGCGTAATGACCGGTACCAGCATCCTACCCCAACCATTTTATTTGTCATCTGCCTACCAACCTGACGAGCCTCCTCGCCCATGATTTCCCAAGAGATTAATGTTTGATGGTTATAGAAATCGACCAGCTGGGTAAAACCTAGTTCTTGCCATGTTTGATAAAGCCCTCTAGGCAATATAAGACCTCCTATTACACAGTCTTGAATGGGGGTGTAGGCATGCAATGTTGGAATATCTCAAGATATAATAAAAGAGCTGGGTCCTTTCAGCTAATGCCAGTATCACTTTATATCTGGGTTTTTTAGGAAGTTTCGCCAGTCGTAAAAAAATGGGGAGTCTTATAGCACTTTCTTTGAGCATATGTCTTAACAGGAAATTATCAAAAACTGAATTTTCCTCACCTAAATGTGAAAGTAAATTAGTCATGAAAGCCTGATAATAAGTTAAGAAATGTGGGCGTGCAAATCCTCGCAATACCACATCCAATTGTAATGTAGCTATCTTAACCTGAGGATGTTTATTATTCCAGACAATCTTCCAAATTATTTGGTCAAGTTCTTTAAAATAGGAACTTGGAATTTTCAAGGGAACGTTACTAAAAAGAAACAAAAACAAATGGAGCACTGACATTTTAACCATAGAAATCAGACCTATTAATGATAAATGAAGCAGAGACCATTTATCCAATAATGTTTCCACTTTCGTGAGCATACAATTATAATTCAGGGAGAATAGTTGCCCAAAATCGTTTGTGACATATATCCCCAGGTATCTAACTGGATGCAGTGGCTTTAGCTGAATGGAGGCCGGAATATCGGAAGGCCGCAAATTAAATGTAAGAATTTCTGTTTTGCCTTGATTCACTTTATATCCCTCCACCTGTGTACATTTCTGAATTTCACTAAGTGCGTTCTGAACATCAGATCCCCCTGCCTTGAGATATAAAATGATATCATCTGCATATAGCTTGATTTTTGCCATCCCCTCCATGGGGGGCAGGATCATTAAACTACTCTGAATTTTGACTGCTAGGGGTTCAATAAACATAGAAAACAGAAGGGGGGGATAACGGACAACCTTGCCGTGTGCCACGTTTAATATTTATCTTGCCGGCTTCTTGCCCATTAATGATGATTTTTGCTTCCCCGTTACTATATACTTCTTTTAACATTTGTAAAAACTGCAGCGGAAAACCAAACTTCTCCAAAATATGAAATAAAGCACTCCAATCAACTAAATAAAAAGCCTTCTCCGCATCCATCATCATGATCACCGCATTGATCTTATTAGTAGAAAAGTAATCAATGGCTTGTATTAAAAGGTACGTATTGGCTGCCATCAAATGTCCTGGAATAAAACCATTTCGGTCAGTATGAACCACCTGTTGTACACATGGGGCTATCCTTCTTGCCCAAATTTTCATGAACAATTTATAGTCCGTGTTTAGCAAACTGATTGGGCGATAGGAGTTGGGGTCACGGGGATCTTTATCCTTTTTAAGAAAAACTACTAACACTGACTCCTTAAAACTTTTAGGGACATCCAATCCATCCTTTACTTGATTAAACAATTTTACAAAAAAAAGAAGTAGATCTTCTTGGAATATCTTATGGACTTCCACTGGGATCCCATCTGCTCCACTAGCCTTTGCATTGGACATACTTTGTAATATTGATGCAGTTTCTGCAATATCTGTTGGACCCTTCAATGTCTCCTGGAGCTGCTGTGGTACCTGTGGAAGCTCCAATGATTCAAAATAATCTGTCACTTCTGCCTTATCTATCGCCTGTGTGCACGCACATATTTGATTGAAATGTGCCAGAAACACCTCGGAAATTATCTGCTTGTCATCCTCTATCAGGCCAGTGGATGGGTTTTTAAATTGACTAATTAATTGAGCCGCTATCTGAGTTTTCGTGGACCAAGCCAGAAATCTGCCAATTTGCTGGCTTTCCTCATAAAGCTTCTGTTGGTAAGCCTTACTTCCTGCAATTTCCTCTAGCAGAAAAAATTCCTTTAATTGCTCCTTAGCTTTAGCTAATTCTTGCTGTTGTGCTCTTATGATAAGCTCAGGAGTATTTCTTAGCGTTGTATTTTGTCTAGCCGTTTCTATGGCAGTCTGTAGTTCCAGAATCTTTTGTTTACATGGATTGCTTATTCTTGCTTTATGTGATATCGTCTGGCCTCTCAAAGTAGCTTTAAAAGCCTCCCAGACCATAAACATTGGGGCGGTATTTAGATTAAGCTGGAAAAATTATTTAATAAACATCCTGGTTTCTGACAACTAGGTGATATCTTGTAGTAACGATTTGTCAAACTGCCACCTTGACCTTTTGGGGGGGGGGATTCCTAACTTTTATGTGAATGGAACTACTGAGTGGTCCGAGAAAGAGTTGGCCAGTATTTCTGCTTGGCGGTTAGCAAACAGCTTGTGTGCTTAAAAAAAATCCAGTCGAGATGCCGATCTATATCTTGCAGAGTAGCATGCAAATTGCATAAAGCGAGGATGCCCTAATCTCCATGTGTATATTAAAGAGAAATCTTTTGACAAGCTATTTATTAACTTAGCAGTTTTAGATTTTAGCTGTCATTTCGCCTTATTTGATGTATCTAGTGCTAGATTCTGAATATAATTAAAATCGCCACCCACAATTAATATACCTTCCATCCGTACTGTCAATTGATAAATTTGCTCGAGTGCTGTAATATTGTTTTCTATAGGACAGTAATAATTAACCAAATTTAGCACTGTTTCCTCAAGCCTAACTTTTAACCAAAGCCATCTACCTTCTGATATCGCCGGACCACCTTTACCTGCCAATAGTGTATTCAATAGTAACATCCCTACCCCACCAACTGCCAAATTAGCGCATGAAAAATAGGCCTGCGCATATTTTTGGGGAAAAGATATCTTAGGAGTGTCAGACCCGAAGTGCGTTTCTTGCAAGTATATAATTACGGGAGAAAAGGAAGTCAACCAATTTAAAAAAGCAGAACTTTTACATGTGTTCAGTAATCCGTTAAAGTTGTAAATATGTTAATATTCTGCCACTTTGATTACATCTTGATTGGCCTCCTCTGCCTTTAACCACTCCTGCATTTTTTTCATCCCTTCCCCCCTTGTTTTTAGCCTACGTTTACCCTTGACACTGCTCAAAACCAATTTCCTCCTTTCTTCAAAACCTTTCCTATAAACTTCAATCTTTTCCTGTTCATTTTTCAATTTTATCCTCCCATTCCCCAGCCCACCCTACATCCTACTACCACATCTTCCTCCTGGTAGAACCAGACAGATGGCGAATTACCCACCCTAACCCCTGCCTTCTCCCATTGGGTGCCCCCCAAACTAGCTGTCATTTTATTGAGCCCTTGGTGATCCTATCCCCCATTAATCTTAGCCCATTTTTCTTTTCCTAACCCCTTTCTCTCCTCTTCCCAAGAAGCACATTTCCCCTTTTGCCTTTTCCCTCCTCCCTTTTTCCCTGAACAGAAAAATAAAAAAAAGAAAATTGTGTCCAGACTTAATTTTTCTACTTTCCCATAGTAATTTTCTGAAGAGGCTCCTGTGCTTCTTCGAGGCTCGCAAACATATGACATTTTCTTGTACAAGCACACGTAATTTGCTGGGCTATAGAAGCCTGGGCCCCCTGTGCCTTGAACAGATGGTGATGGGCCGCTGCTGCAGACATGTCAGAAAAGATACAGCAATTAGGGACTTCCTGAGTTGATATCTTTTTCATTTGAATGGTGAGAGTCAAAATACGTTCTTTAATCCGTAAGTCTGTAAAGTTTACAAGAATTGTTCTTGGCAACATCGAGTTAGGAAATGGCTGAGCAGGAACCCTATGTGCTCTCGCGATGGTTAGATCTCCGGTAAACCCAGGCAGCACATTATCTTTAATGAATGACTCGACACATTGGAGCATTTGTGAGCCCTCACAACCTTCTGGAACCCCCACCAACCGTAAATTAGATCGCCTGGAGTGGTTTTCAAGTTCTTCGAGCTTACTCTCCATAAATAGTTTCTGCTTTTTATCCATGGTCGCCTGGTGCTGTAATACAGTCATCTGATCCTCCAGATCTGATATACCTGGATCTGCCTCCTGTAGTCTTACTGCGTTGCTAGCGACTGCTTCTTCAATTTTAGAGAAACTGAGATGTAAGGCTTCAATCTCATTTGCTTGTATCACTTTCATCTCACGTATATCATCCAAGGTGAGATTCAGCATAGACTTAATGTCGCATTGAAAGCTGGAAGGGTATCCCTGGGGCAGCTGCGCCCAATCTTGACTTTCCACTGCAGACTTTGTTTCTAACAGGGAGACCACAGGCTGTCCCTCCTTCAGCTTTACTGGTAAAGTTGACGGAGAACAAGATGGAGAGCAAGCAGTCGTTTGAATAACCAATGCCCCTCCCACTTGAGTTTTGCCCAGCAGTTCTTGTTCTGTATTTAAAGGCTGTGGTGGTGGTGATGGTAAAAGTGTTGGCGGCTTCAAAAATAAAGGATACTCCTTAATTTTGGCTTGATTGATACCAGTGGGATCTAATTTTGAGGACTTTTGATTTAGGCATGTTTGGGAACTTGCAGAATTTCCTACTGGTTGGCTGTCTCATGGGTAGCAGATTTGCTGGAGGTGGAGCCCAAAAGTACCAAAGCTGGTCCTACAACTGCGAGATTTTCATTTATCTTTTCTAAGGAAAGAGTCTCCAAAATCTCCGGCGTCTGGTCATCAGAGGTACCTATCGCATGGTCCATCAAATCTTCTTCTGAGCTCAGCGGGCTTGATACTATAGCCGAGCCCTTACGAGCTTTCTGCAGGCGTTCAGCTCTTTCAGCTACTGAGGCTGTCTTCACCTGGGTTGACTGAGTCTTAGGGACCGATTATGATGGCGGGTGGACTTGAGTGGCCCGCCATCGTAGTGGGTACGGGACCGCCCGCCTGTAAAGCAGCGGTCCCGCACTCCAAATCACAATGCGACTGCCACCGTGGCGGTCGCATTCAGCGATTTTACACTGCGGACAGTGCTGCTGGCTGCAGCACCGCCGCGGGGTTGGAAATCGCATGTTGGGCATTGGTTAATACATTGGTGATTTTTAGATGCTTTCCCATCTAAAAAAAAAAAAATCAAAACTGACCAATAGGGGGAAGGTTCTATATATTGATTTCTTGAGTCACTAAGGCTGATCAGTCAGTATATATAGTCTGATTTTGTCGTCTCCTTTCCCTTCAGCAGAGCCGTCTATTATTCTTTAGAGGAAATCCTCCCCGAATTTCATACATAAAGAAAAAACAGCCAATAGGAAAAAATGCCTTGTGTATTAAAATTAGTTTCTGTGTCCTTTCCATGCTTACTTGCTGTTGGGTTATTCAAAACCTTATTTACTCCTTTGCTCTGCTTTTCCCCGCGCTGCCTGCATCTTGCTCAGTGCTTCTGGCGTCCTCTTCTCCATACCGCGAGGCAGCCCCACCTTCCTCCACTCATTTGCTGCCCGGTTTCAAGAAAAAGGTCGGAGGAGATGCACGGCTCCGTTAGCTCTTCTAATTTTTTGTGCTGATCCGGTCCGTCCAGAAACTGTAGACGCGGAAAACAAACAGAGATCTTTGGCGTCAGCAGCAGCTGCGAGCATTCTCAACTATCGGCAAGCTCAGCGGTAAGCATCTCCATTACGATGGGCGGGGTAGTGTTCACCTGTGACTACTTGCAGGCGGGATTCGCCATAGCCACCATCGTCCTCTCCACCTTCCCAGAGTCAATATAGTTTGGAGTTAGAATAGTAAATTATATATGTTTAGTGTCCAGCACCTTCCCTGATTTAATATTAATTGGAGTGGGAATGGTAAATTATATATGTTTAGTGTCCAGCATGTTCCCTACATTATTATAGTTTGGAGTGGCAATAGTATATTATATATGTTTAGTGTCCAGTCCCTTTCCAGAGTTGCAATAGTTTGGAGCGGGAATAGTAAATTATATATGTTTACTGTCCAGCACTTTCTCTTAATTAATATAAATTGGAGTGGGAATACTTAATTATATATATGTTTAGTGTCTAGCACATTGCCTTACGTAATAGAAATTGGAGTAGGAATAGTAAAATATATTTGTCTACAGTTTTGCAATTTGTCAGAATTAATGTAGTGTACAACGGGAATGTTTAAAAATAATAATATAGTTTGTATTAATAAAAAATATATTATTATAAATAATTATTAAAATTATTTTATAAAGTACAGTAATGTAACATACATATTTTATTACATATACAAAGTTTAAGAAAATAACAAACCATGAAAAGAAATAACATTTTATTTTATTAAGTGTAGTTAATATATATTGTTAGACATAGAGAAAAAAATTAAAAAAATATTTTTCAGATATATATTTTGTACATATTTATGCATTTATATATATTTTTGCAAACTTAGTTTTAAACATTATTAAACTTATTACAGTTATATACATTTTTTAACATAAAGGGTCCGATTCCGATCCGGGTCGGATGGGCTCCGAACGCGATCCGGCTAGAAAAACTATGAGTCGTACGCGTGTTTTCCGGCCGACTCGTACAGCTGTACGAGCGAGCAAGCACGATGCGAGCTACGTGAGATTCACCGACCGAGTCGTTTCCGGGTCCGAACCGCTTTGTACATCTCGGTCGTAAGCTAACCGTGACGTGCAATGGATGCGATTCACGACCGAGCCAGTACGATACACGCGTCGGACGGCCTGTGCGAGCCGGAGTGTCCGGCTGGCAAAAGCTCCCGGAGTCAGACTTCAGGGGCCCGCGTCGGACCCCCTGACACCCGCAGCCCTACGACTCAGAACAGGGGGAGACCTATGGGTCTCTCCAACATAGGCATGTACGGTGCGGATGGCACCGAAGCGTACCCACTGTAGGGGGTGCACTTGTTCGAGACGTACCCATTCAGTCAATGGGAGCGCATGTACGCGTCGTACAACTGGCTCCCATTGACTTCTATGGGAGTCCGACCGAACCGAGTCTGACAGCATACGTGCGCATCGTACTCGCTCGGTCGGACTGTAGGGGTCCGGCTCGATCGGAAAACACTCCGGATCCGACTCGGTCAGAGTGCTTTCCGACCCGGATCGGAATCGGCCCCAAAATGATGAAGTTTTACATTGCTTTAATTTTTAATAACAGTAATACATTATTAATTTGTATTGTAAACATTAATTACCTTCTTACATATAGTGTAATTAATTATTAATATATATTTTAACATGTTTTTATTACAAACACTTTTTTTAATTTTTACATTTTTTGTTAACAGATAATGTTATATATATATTTTTTTTTTAATTTTTATTTTTATTACAAGGAACAGGCACCAATCACAAAATAAAACACATTGTCTTGGTGGCGACCCTACCGGGCACCAAGACATCAACAATCTAATATAGTTAGTTGACAGGCGGATAAGAATAATAACCCATAACATCCCACAATATGCCCTATCTTACAGACTCTTCAATCCATTCTGTGATTGGCCTCCAAATATTTAACCCCCTTATGCTCTTTCTAAGTCCCTTTGTTTTTATAAATTGCAGATTCCATATTAAACGTTGCCAAAAGTCTGGCCCTCCAAGCAAAAAATGACGGAGGGTCATAAGAGATCCAATCTTTTGTAATACAAGCATGAAAAATCGCCATACAGATAAACAGAAAGGAAATTATAGATTTCGGTCTTCCTTGTGCTTCCGCATCTGATTTAATTCCTAATAATACCATTTCCCCAGTAATATACACTGGTGATCCCAGTACCACAACCAAGAAAGATTGAATTGAAGATAAAAGATCCCCCAGCTTGGGGCATGAGTAAAACATATGGATAGTGTCTGCAGCTAAAGTACCACACCTATTGCACTTAGTTCCTGGTCCTGTTCCCCATTTCAAAATCTTACACGGTGTGTAGTATAAGTCATAGATAGCCATATAATGTTGTGCACGCATCCTACCTGTCATTAAAATTTCATTCGCCAAAGTAATAGAGGTGTTCAACGCAATTGTCTCTATATTTAACTTCCTTTTCCATCTTTCCTGGCAATACTGCAAGTCATCGGGCATTAAATTTATAAAAGTCGAATAGAAGAAACCTACAGACATATTTTCCCACAACTGTTCTATTACGGGAAACTTTCTAAATTGGTGCATACCATCTGAGGCTACTGTATTACAGAAGCTTCGGATTTGCAAATATTGAAAGAAATCATATTTTGATAATCCATATTGAAATTTAAGCTCTGTAAAAGATAAAAATTGTCCATCTGAACAGAGATCTCCTAGACGAGAGATCCCTTTCTGCATCCATCTATTAATAATATGGTCTCGGAAAATTGGTGGAAGCACCCCTAAAGCATCAAGAGGGATATAAGCATTTATTTTCGGAAGGGCTAGAAGCCGTTTAACTCTCCTCCAGATAGCAAAGGCTGCCTTATAAATTTTAAACTTTGTTTTTTATAGTAACTGGGTTCCGTGAATTTTACTAGACAGGAATTTGCCTTTTCCCCTAATCCGAATTCATAAATTGAAGGGCTGTGGCAGGGCAACAGCTTAGCCCTATCTCCCACTACCAGTGGAGACATAAATTTCATTGCTGGCGCCCAATAATAAAACAAAAAATACGAGATCCCCCAGCCTCCCACGGTTCTAGGTAGCACCATCTTTTTGTATGCCTTTTATGGTCCCGTAGAAATCTAGAACTAATATTCTCCAGTCTTTTGAAATAAATCAATGGGAATTCCAATGGAATAGTTATAAACAGGTATAACAGTTTGGCGAGCACCAACATCTTTAAAACATTTGACCTTCCATGCAGCGACAAATGAAGATTGTTTATTCTGTCTAAGGTAGCATTAATCCTATCTAATACTGGATTCAAGTTAATTTCAGGAATTTTATTAACAGGAGAGCATAGCTTGATTCCCAAATAAGTAGCTTCTGAAAGAGTAGAGATACCATCCGGAGGGTTACCCCCCACACATAGAATCTGAGTTTTACTCTGGTTTAATTTATAGCCGGACATTAAACCATACTGTAGAGCAAGATGTTCAATCGTTGAAAGAGCAGATGGAACATCAGTGGTGAGAATAACAATATCATCTGCGTATGCAAATGCTGTATACTTAATGTCACCCACTTCAACAGGTTTAATCTCTTCAGATTGGTTTAATTTAACTAAAAAAAAAATCAATATATAAGGCAAATAATAAAGGTGAGCTAGGACAACCTTGCCGCGTGCCCCGGCTGATAGTGAAAGATTCTGACTCTCTACCCGATAGACGAATACACGCATTAGGTGACTGATACAGTGACCTAATGGCTTGAATTATACCTGGCCCAAAATACTTCAACTGCATTACTTCCCAAAGGATAGGCCAGAACACCCTGTCGAATGCCTTCTCGGCATCCAACAGGATGATTCCAATAGGAGTTTTTGTTGCTTCTGCCCAGTCCATTAATTCTATCACACGATGCACTTGATCAGTCGAATCACGGCCAGGGATGAACCCGTGCTGAAGTGGGGAGACAAGGGTGGCGATAATACGCGATAGACGAGCAGCCAGAACTTTGGAATACATTTTACTATCAGCATTAATCAATGAGATAGGTCTGTATGAGGAAGGCGACACCGGAGATTTATCTTTTTTAAGAAATACTGTGATTATTGAATTCTGCCAAGACAGAGGGGGGAGCCCTTCTGAGTATCTAGAAACGTGGCCAAGAGTTCATTTTTTAGAAGTGAAAAAAAAGTTCTAAAGAATTCCAAAGGAATCCCATCTTGACCAACCGCCTTACCTACCGCAAGGGATAATATTGCTGCCTCTCTTTCCTTAATTGAGATATCGGCCTCTAGCCCTTCTTTTTGTTCCGGAGTTAATTTTAAAATCTCATTATCTCCCCAAAACCTCACAAAGTTGCCTTCTATATCAGTAAGATCTTCGTATGAGTACAGCTGAGTATAAAAATTATTGAAGATCTCCAAGATTTTTATGGGATCCGAATGCGTTTGCCCAGCTTCATCCTGAACTAATTCCACCCTCCTAGCGACCTCTTTCTGCTTTAATCTTTTTGCAAGTAAGCGACCTGAGTTTTCACCTACCTCATATAGATCTGACCAATGAACTGCAATTTGGGCCGCTACAGCAGTAGCAAAATTTTGATACACCTTCATTTTCTGAATGGCCAGATCTTTTGCTATCTGCTCGTAATTCTGAGTAGTGATAAGAGCCGTCATAAACTTGACTTCTAAAGCTCTCAGTTTATTCAACTGCTCGTCTTGTTCTATCTTTATTCTACGTTGTTTGTTAATCGAATAACTAAGGGTCTCCCCCCGCACCCCAGCCTTAAAGGCATCACAAATCATACCACTTGAGGCAGATCCACGATTAAATTCGAAAACTCAACTATCCACTTAAGACATTTTATCCTGATAGAGAGGGTCAAGCAATAACTGTCGCTCAAATGTCCAGGTTTTTTTAAAACGTCTATACATTGTCTCTACCTCTAATTCCATAATAATAGGGTTATGATCAGATATTATTTTTGGTTGGATGTTGATCTGTGCATTAGACAATAATTCTAAAGAAGTAAAAAAATAATCCAGTCGGACATGTTTCTGATGAGGGGCAGAAAAAAAAGTGTACCCGGGGTCGTTAGGTCTTTTCAACCACCAGACATCAACTAAACCGAAATCATTAAGAAGACCCGTGGTGGCCTTGAAAACCTTTGTCTTTTTCCCTTTATATTTCATGTTGCTACTAATATTCTCATCTCCTTGCAAATGTAAGTTAAGGTCCCCGCACAGGATTATAGGAGAGGGCCATAAAGCCAGTTCAATACTGATGTCATTCAGCATTTCAGGGTCGTCAGTGTTAGGCCCATATATCGAGCACAAAGTAAAAAGAAGACCATCTATCATCACCTCAATAATGGCCCACCGACCGAATTGATCAGTCTTAATACGGTTACACTCACCCCATCCATATTTTTTACAAATTAACACCCCTTGTGTTTGTTTGACCCTTGCCAAGTACAACAAACTAGCTCTAAGCCAAGATCTTTAAGACAGGCCCTATTATTCCATGCTATATGCGTTTCCTGAATACATAGAACTTCTACCCTCATTGTTTTCAGTATCTGAGCTATCATCTCTCTTTTATTCCTGTTATTCAGCCCACACACATTCCATGAACAGATAGCAAATTTACCCATCTTTAATCAAATCTAGCTTTATCAAGGTTGTCACACCAATTGAATATTGACTCCAAGTAATAACATGCTTGAGACTTGCTTTCTCCAGAGACTCTCCCCCAAAAAAGTTATTCGTAAGAACAGCTTACCAAACCAAAACAAGCCTTGTGCCTTTAGTGGTACCACCATCTTGCCGCTATATTGCCCATGTTCCCTGTCCCATACCCTCCCCCCACCCCCCTTCCCCACTGCAACCCCTATCCCCCGCACTCCCCATGAACCCACCCAAAGAGGACCAAAGGACTGACTAGTCCCTATTGTTGATGGAGAGAGAGGATAAAGCACTCTCCCGCTCCCCTACCTCCCTATCTGACTGCGTAAATATAGAACTACTCTTGCTAAACTCACTGACCATTACAGTGTCCCCAAAAATTCCTTCGCAGCTAGCTCCAAGGTGAAAAATGACGTTGTATCCTTAACTATGACTTTAAGCTTAGCCGGGTTTAGTAAATAGGCTTGTGCCCCTTTCGCTTGCAGAGGTGGAATTAATTGACGCAAATGCCATCTAAGCTGTACTGTTGCCTGACAAGTCAGGAGTCATGAAAAACTCACATCCTTTAGCTCTCCGCTTACGGTTGGGGCGAGCTAGGTCGTATAGACGCTCATGCAGTAAGAAGTTATTAAGACAGATCAAGATTGCCCTGGGCTTAGTCGCTACCCCTCTAGAACCTGCCCTTATCTGAAAGGGGAATCTATGAACTCTCTGCAGCTCAAGCTCCCATTTCCAATTCGTTAAATCAGTAATAGCCTCAGTTAATAGTTCGATAAATTGCCGAATGTCATTCCCTTCCAACCCCTCAGGGACGCCAAGTACATGCAGGTTATTTCTTCTTGACCTGTTTTCAATGTCAGTTAGCTTCCAGTTTATGTCATTATGTGTTGATTGAAGGGCTGACTCATCAGCCTTCTGAACTACCATCACATCCTCTAATGAAGAGATTCTACATTCAGCTTCTCCTATTTTGGCTGATAGCTCCAAGCAGGATTTAGCCACGCGCCGCACCACATTTTTTAGTTTGCGTACTGCCCCCAGAACCCGGAGACTCTCAGCCTTTGTCTCCTCTCTATGTGACATAATGGCATAATATATTGTCGATAGTGTCACTGCATTATCAGATTCTTCCAAGATAGAGTTTGGATCTACAGTGGTGTTACTTTGTAGCGTGGCTTGTCGTGCTAAATGGGGGTCAGTATAAGAGTCTAAACTTGGTGATCCATCATTAGTTGTCACTTGCCCTAGCAAGAGATCAGTAGGGCGAGGCAAGTCTTGCACCTTTCGCAACGTGCCTCCCCCTTCTTGTAGCGATGTATTCAACTCCTCCTTGACTGGGACGGAACTCGTACCACTTCTGTCATCCGCCCAATCAAGATCCAAACTTTCCCCTTCTGACACAACTGAAACATCTGACATAGAGTAGAATTTGGCCCCAGAGCCACAGGAGTCCACCTCTATAGCAGTTTCTGCTATAATGGGATGATTATCAGCAGCCAGGTCACCAGTTTCCACAGTCGTTAGGCCAGCGAGGTCATGGGACTTATTAAACAGTGGCTCGACATTACTTCCTACCCTAGGATTTGTAGGATCGCTAAACGAGGATGAAGTAAGGCGAATCCCTGTGCCACTTGCTGCCATTTTTGCTGTGTCTAGCATACTAACAGGTTTTTCCTTGCCCTGGCTCTTACTCATCGGTGTCAGCAGGGTCTGACTTTGATTCCCATTTATATTAGTACTGGTGACCTGCTTCTTTTTCTTAAAAATCCCCGCCACTGCAATTCTTGAGACTGATCCAGTCAGCACCACCGGCCCCTGATTGGGCAGGGCGTCGGGTAGCCCTTTAAGGCCGGATTCACTAGTAGAGCGAGAGCTTCCCTGTAACGATGAGAGTACACCAACCAAATCCTGATTGAGAGTTATTTGTTCTGCATTTGGAGTAGTAATCACGGTTTCTGAAGCGGCAGCAGCTGCGCGCGTCTTTGGTCCTTTAGGAGCACTGGAATTAACATTTTTGGGCCTCATAGTTAAGGATTCGTTAGTCCTGTCCCGGGTTTCCCTAGCCCAGAGACGCCTCAGCGTGTACCTAGTTTCTTCTCCAGGGGACCGGAGACCAGTCTCGAGGCCAATGCTGCGCCTACTAACGCCAGCGCCAATGCCAAGATGGAGGAAGCCGACACCAGCAAACAATAACCCAGCTCGGTGTCTAAGGGGAGAAGTATCAAGCACCTGTACCAGCCACAACATAACCCCCTCCCCCAGTCCCCGCTACCGGCCACGGAGAACAATAGGTGCCGCAGGATTGCCAGCGGTCCTGCAGCCTCCCCAGTCTCAGCTCCCAGTTTCACTCACGTTTTGCTTCAATCTGCTACACTCCGCTCCGACTCTGACTTCACCGCTGTAGATCAAAACAAGCAACAGGTAAGTCAGAGCTCTACTCCATCCATAGCGTTTTTGTTTGCTGTCATAGCCGCTCACTCCATACCACCTTCTTCTGGACCGGATCACAACACGGTCGGAAAGACAGCAGGTGAACAGAACTGAGCCGCAGCTCCGGCCGCTTCAACTCCACTCACGGTTTTCACGAGCCGCTTCGCTTCAGTCAGCTTTGGCTTCTTTCCATGAGAGTGTCTATGCCGTTTTTTCGCTGCCCTCACCGAACCACCCTGCTTACAACCTCACGATCATCCTGAGACAGGCGGGAGGCGGCAGGACCGGATCACGACGCAGTCGGAGAGACAACAGGAACCGAGCCGCAGCTCCGGCCACTTCAACTCCGTTCGAAAAGACAGCAGGTGAACAGAACTGAGCCGCAGCTCCGGCCGCTTCAACTCCGCTCAGGGTTTTCACGAACCGCTTCGCTTCGCTTCAGTCAGATTTGGCTTCTTTCCGTGACAGTATCTTTGCCGTTTTTTCGCCGCCCTGCTGATGACCACAAGATCATCCTGAGACAGGCGGGAGGCAGCAGGTAAGCTTTTCATCCGTATTATCACAGGGAGGGAGGGAGTCCTGGAGAGCGCTACAATCCGTCTCACTCAGACACTGCCGCGTCCGCCATATTGGTCCTGTAACAAAATATTGTTTTCATCCTATAATGTTATATTTTAAGTAATATTATTTATATTCGAAATATAAATTATTATTTCATGTAGTTATTTTATACAAACATTTTTTATAACATTAATACAATTATTTTAACTTTCATTTCACATAGTACAGATTGGTATTATACATTGGTTATGAAATGTATATATATAGATTAATAATTACATGTTTAATAATATTTATTATTATAATTTCACATTACAAAAAATATATAAAATAATTTTTAATAAATAAGTATTATTTTGTAGTATTTTTACACAAATGAACAGCAATGTAATTATAATGTTCTATCAGTTTATTAAAGAAATAGATAAATCATTATTGTTTAAAGCAGCCATATTTGTTTCTAACTTGTATTTTGTAACTGCTCGAGTTTGTTTTCGGACATTTCTGAGGGGAGAAGCTCACGGTTGGAAGTTGCGTTGCATCGGGTAAGGTAAGTTTAATTTTCTATATTTAAAGTTGAATTTGAAGGTAGTTAAGTACTAGGTAGTGTGTGTAGTGTTAGGTTTAAAGTTTTGGTGAGTTGTATGTTTTAGTTATGTGCTCGCGATATGTCGTCAGTTTGTTAATCGGTCGATGTTAGAATTATATAGATATGTGAAAATATGTTTAAACTATGGTGTTAGTAATTTCATTATTAGTATTATGTTATAATTTATGTGTATATTTGTGTGTGTGTGATTTTTCTTTACAGGTTTTGGTCAATTGGAAGTTGCGGTTGGGAGACGATTGCATTTTCTTTAGTTAAGGAAGTGTGTATTAGTTTTAGAAAACTAATAATTATTTTAGACTTCCTTAATTTGTCATGTTTTCATGGAGCGTTTCTTTTTTTAAATATGTTTTTCGGGATTTTCATGGTTTATCATTTGTGGAGTTATTTCTGGTGCATTATTTTTTAAACAGTTGGATTTTTTCATTTTTGTGGGGGATTTTTGTTGCTTATTGGGATTATGACAAACCTAGATTTATTTATGGCAGTTGGGATTTTGTTTCTCCAGCTACTGAAACAGTAAATAATTTTAAATTATTTATTGTGGGAGGGAAACGTTTAAAAAAAAATATTATTGTGATCTATATTTTATTAAATATAACTATTATGTCAATATATTTTTTGTATATTAATTAATATATTTGACAAATTAATTATATAATATAAAATTATATTGATATGTTTGTTTCGATTTTGGCAATGAGTTTTAGGGTATTTTGATTCTTTTTAGTTAAAATCGGGATTCAAGGTATTCTAGGCCTTTAGTTGTTGGATATTGTCTTACTTTGTATTGTAAGTACTCAAACGTTTGTCTAGTTTGTTTGGTAAGTTTTGGGCCTATTTGTGTTACAGACTGCTCCATTCTTAGTTGTTTTTAACTCTGTTCTTTTTGGATAGATAGTAATAGTTTATGTAGAGTTTGTGGAGTTCTGCCTGTTGTTGCTTGTAAGGCGGTATGCCATCCTTCAACAGTATTGTTAGTTTTAGCTTCTTTGTTTAGGGTACTTTTATATACATTCCACCATGGAATGTGGTATTAAGGTTGCCTTCTGTGTCCCGATCTGTGTAGCCTTCTCACCCAGGTAACCTCAAAATAGTCAAGTAAAGGACTTAGGGGCCGATTACGATTGCGGAAGGCCTGTCACTGCCAGCCATGTGGTGGTAGTCCTTCCGCAATCAGACTGCCATATTCCCTCTGCCACATTACGATGGCGGAGGGAATCGTGCTCGGAACGTGGAGGACGCAAAGACTGTCTGCCATGGGACCGCCATAAGCAATCATACAGATTGCCTGGCGGACGGTCCAGATAGCCTAAAATGGTAGCGGTGCCTAGCAGGCACCGTCCACCAAATTAGGATGCTGGCTATAGCCGGCCTTGCCATGGAAAGGCTGGTGGGGATTTGTTACGGGGGCCCGTTGCGGGCCCCCCATATGTTGGGGGAGGTGTGGGTGCACTGAGGGTACCCATGGTCCCCCCTACATTTCACAGCACTACGTGGCAGGCACCGTGTGATGCCTGCCATGTAGTGCAGTGAAATGCACATCCTGCCTTTTTGGCATCGCGGCGGGTGCTGCATTCAGCATTCTTGCGAGAAATGCGCATGCGCGGGCGTCCGCCCATGCGCATTTGCGTGAAAAAGTTACCGTCCAGCAAGAAGAGGGATCCCCGGGACGCCGCACTGAAGGTAAGGTGGTTTATTTACCTTTAACCTTCTTTAAATAATTTTAAAATGAGGGCGGGAGGGAGGCAGGCGGGCGGCGCATAGTGGGGCTACGCGGAGCACGCGAGTGTGCGTAGATTTTGCCACACTACACGCTGCTTCACATAGCCCCACTACGCCCACTACGCCCAGGCTTATCGGTGAGTTCCTCTTCCCCTTGCGAGTCTGCTCTGATGTATCTGTGGGGAAGAGGCCAAGGTCACAGAGGAAGACCCTCTGGGAAGGGGTGGTTGCTGGAGAGTCAAGGGTATGGCTTTTGGAGGGAGAGGTAGCTAAGGAATGCGGAGGGGTTGTGGAAGGGTGTGTGTGTGTTTTTTGCCCTATCCCCTGTGTGTGATGTCAGTTCCCTGAGTGTGTGTGCGTGTTTGTTTGGACTTAGTCTTAGGTTGCTGTGTGCTGCTTCTGTCTGTTGGGGTGTGTGCATGTGCCAGTGTGAGTGTGCTTTGGTAAGGTAGGTTAGTGTGGACTCTTGATGGGGCAGAAGTAGGAGGGGTGAGGGATTGTTGTAGGAGGGACACTGCTGCCATCAGTGAGGAGGCCATGGACTGATTTGTCCGCTGTAGGGCAAACATGTCTGATGATATGCCCTCCATGTATGACACCAATTGTGTCAATAGACTGGTGTGTGCATGGAGGACACTGAGCATGAATGTCTGACTCACATGTAACTGTTTGAGCAAGTCCACAGACTCCACACTCAGGGCAGCAGGGGTGACAGATGCAGGGGGTGCGTTGACTGGACCAAAGGAGACCTGCTCCCTCACACAGGAGTGTCTACGGACCTTTGGAATGGGAGCAGCTTGGAGGGTGGTGGCGGGGACAGACTGTTGTTTTGGCCTCTGCCCTGGTAACACCCACCACCACAAGGGAGTCATCACTGGAGCTGGATTGTTCATCAGCTGATGTTGATGTTTCTGAGCAGCCCTCAGTGTTGCTCCCCTCACCCTCTGTACCACTGGGTCCCTCCTCCTCCTCCACAGTGGACCCCGTCTGGCTAGGCGCTCCCTCCTGGTCCGTGGTCCGTGGAACTGTCTCCTCCAGTCGCCGTAGATGATGCTGTGAACAAGAAGGAAAAACAGTCCTCTGCATACACATCACAGAGCAAGTCTTGCATAATGTTAATGCCACTATTACTTTTCATCACACATATGTGAACATGTCACTTGTCAGTCTGCCAGTGAATCATGGTTACCAAACACATGATGGCAATGGAACCATCTGTTATACCTATTTCAAATTAAACTAAATACATGGCCAACAAGGCACTGTTTTGCCTGTTGTCTGATCTGTAATGCTCCTGAGTGTCAGGGCTCATCACAAACATGTCTCATCTCTTTCAAGGGAGTCAATTCCTAAGTTGACATGATGAACATACTTCCATCCCAAGTCATCATAATGGGCCTATGTCTTGAACTTCAATGCTAAAATGGTCTGCATGCAGGACAATTAACAAGTACCAATACTGCATCTGCAAGCTATTTCATGTGGCACACTATGCCACAGGCCTGTCTGGCTAAACAGTCTGTACTGACTCTTGATACAGGGGCAGTGAATCCCGACTTTACAGTGCGCACTGTGTCACAGTCATGTATTCACTGTTCAAGCAACATTTGTAGTGATCAAGTATACATGTCCCCTGCGTGCTACCCACAATTTGAACACTTTGACAAGCTCACGTTGTTCTACTGAGACACTTGAGTATATGAAGTTACAAATCTGTATACCTGAACATTTTGCAAGCTCTCAAGAACAAAGTAATGCAGCATATACATATATGTGGAAGCCACCATTATGCACAGTCAAGGGATAACACACACATGTTTAGTCCTGCGCACCTTTTGCCAATTTCCATACATGAGATGTCTGTCCACATTCTATATATTTGCCACATGTGTAATCAAAATAGTTTGGACTGTACACACTGACACAGAATCAGTCACATGATTTTAAATTTGCAATGGTTACAGTGTTGCCTGACACACACAAATAGGATGTGACAGTGTCTCAGATGGCCTGAGTTGGCATACCTGTACTTGGTCCATGTGAAACATGGGTTTAGTCAGAGCACTAGGCCGGTTACTACGCATTTTGTAAGCTTATCCATTTCATTTGTATGAGGCATGAACATTGGTCTTACCTGCTGCACGTGTGTGTTGTATTAATCTCACAAACCTGTGTTGACCCAGATCATCAAATTGTAGATTTATGTATGTACCACACAGAGTACAGGTCACATTTCTGTCAATGTGCTGACAAATGTCAGACAATCACCTCACTCATGATGGTCGACTCAATGCACCTGTTGTATATGGTGCTGTTCACAGTACCCTTGCACTACAGCAAATACACAGGCCCCAAGTGACACATGTCACAGACGGAAAGGGACACACCTGGGCATCAGATGAGAATGGGCCATCATTACATTTTGGCACATGTGTTGTCTTCAGACAGATGTACTGTGAGTGTTACCAGGCTGAGGGAGTGCAACATGCATGTCAGACATAGTTTAGCAAAATGGCACAAATTCACCCCCTCCTTGCTGCTGTCTGGCCTTTAACTGCCCATCCAGGTCAGGGGAGAACCACCGTCGGTATCCGTAGCATGTGGGGGGTCAAGGTCCGTCGTCCACCCCTTTTGCGAGGTGACAGCTTCAGCTGGACTCTTGCGATCCTCCGGGTCCAGCCACGGGGGTCCTGCCACCTCTTCTGGCTGTGCCGGATGCGTTGTTTGAAGACCCCCACACAACTCACAACCCAGATGATGGTCAGCCAAATTTCCTGCTTCTGATGAGCATCAACCTGTAAGGATGACATAGTGACACCATTACTACACATGCTGCATGTTTGTTCATCACACACTTCGACATATAGGTCATTGTTAAAAGGAACTCAGAGACCCACTGAGCTCCCAACCACCCCAGCGACCCTGACACAAAGACCCAGAGAAGCCATACAGAGTATCGAAATCAGACACCTAGAAGAACTAAAGCAGTCATGTCCTTTAAGGAGCCGACGGAGCTATCTCTAACCTACGACTGTCCCCTCACAGCCGCCCCTTTAGCTAAGATACAAGTGATCATCGGTTCCGGAAGAGACCACCGCACCTTGAATTCACCAAGACCCCCAGCCCTCCTCACTCCCATTCCCAGAGCCTCCCCCATAAAGAAACACACCAAAGAGGAGTCCACTACCAACTGCATGCTCATTAACTGTAGATCAGCCTCTAAACATGTAACAGAACTAGTGGAAACCATCCTCTCCCATGACATAGACATTGCGTTTATAACTTAGACTTTGCTAAACGAGTTCTCCACACCAAACCTAGACATGTTGGTGCCCCCAGGCTTCACTATCATTAACAAGGACAGAAAAGACCAAAGAGGCGGAGGCATAGCAATCATACACAAGAACACCATTGCCATTATAGAAAGGGACACCTTCAATTACAGCACCATTGAATGTCTCACCGCCAACATCAAGACAAACAACAACAGAGCAATTCTCTGGCATCTTCTATACCATCCCCCAGGCAACACGTCCACATTTGGGGAACACCTGTCGGATCTGATTGCCCACTGCTCACTCAGTGACTCAAATAACCTAATTCTTGGTGACCTCAACCTACATTGGAATGAGGCAAATAATCCACTAATTCTGACCCTGAACAATCTTCTTCAGGACAACAATCTGACCCAATTCTGCTCTGAAGAAACGCACAATAATGGAGCAACCTTAGATGCCATTATCGCTCAAAATGACACAGTGACGATCGACCACGTCCTCCCCGTGGACTGGTCCGACCACCTCAAGATTCTATTCCATATCAACAAAAAAAAACTCTTCTCTAGCATCCCCAGCAAGACCCCCCCAAATGGTCCAGAAATCTAACACAGATTCCTTTAACGGACCTAGGGGAAAGGATACACTCGCTCCTTCCCAGCTTCTCTAATCACCTATCTGCAACAGAACTTACCTCGCATTACACTTCAAATATGATGTCCATCCTCGATCACATAGCCCCCCTGAAATAAAAAAAAAGCAGGAGCACTCCATCAAGATCATGGTTTAACTCTGACATCAACTCCGAAAGAGGACAACTAAGAGCCACAGAGAGACTATGGAGAAGCAACCCTTCCGACATTCGCCGTGAGCAACTCAAAGCAGCTCGCTGGAAGTAAAAAAAAACATATACTGAACGAAAAAACCTAATTTTTCTGCACTGCAATGGACAACGCAAAAAACAGGCCCAGGGAGCTCTTTAACATCACTAGACAACAAACCTCCAAGCCTGCTACCTCCTCAGTGCAAGCCTCCAAAGAGCTATGTAATAATTTTCCAAACTTCTTTGAGGAAAAGATCAACAAGATCGAGCTCTCAGTAGACATTAACATCAATCCCCTCAGCAAGATCTTCCCACCTGAGACCAAGGACGCCACATACAATCCTCCTTCAAAATCCTGGAAATCTTTCATCCCTATAAAGGAAGATGAGATAGTCAACTTGATCTCCACATCTAAGCCCGCCTCACACGCTCTAGATCCTCTTCCGCCACAACTGACTAAAAAGCTTAAACTTTGCCTGGCCCCGCTCTGGTGCAAGATCATTAACAGTTCCCTGAGATCCGGAGTCATTCCAGACTGCCTCAAAGTAGGGCGTCACGCCACTGCTAAAAAAAACAGGCCTAGACAAAAAAGATCTGAATAATTATAGACCAGTCTCAAACTAACCTCTTCTATCCAAACCCTAGAAGGATTATTGCTCCTGCAGCTAACTCAACACCTGGCTAGCATCAACCTACTCAATGCCCACCAATAAGCTTTAGAAAGGGCTGCAGCACGGAAACCGCGATCCTCAACGTCATTGATGACATACACAAATCACTGGATGCAGACAAATGCTGCCTTCTCATTCTCCTAGACTTATTGGCAGCTTTCGACACGGTCGATCACAACATCCTCATTAAGGCGCTTCGAGAAAGGGCAGGTCTAGATGAGGTGGTCTTACAATGGTTCTCCTCATTCCTCCACAACCGCACCCAAAGAATAAAAATCAAAAACTTTCCGTCTGACCTACACCATGTTAGCAGGGGAGTCCCCCATGGGTCAGTGCTCTCCCCGCAACTTTTCAACATTTACATGGAACTACTCACAACCCTACTCAGAAAAGCTAACATCCCCTTCCACCTTTATGCCGATGACACACAGATCTATCTGGAAATCACCTCCATTAATGACATTCAGAGACTCAATGACACATTCAGAGAAGTCCAACACTGGCTGTCAAGGAACCACCTAAAACTTAATCAAGACAAGACTGAAATACTCCTCATCTCAAACAAAGAATAGAATCCACAAATAACAGAATGGCTATCTGCGATCAACACACTAGACGCAAACATCACCCTGGTGGATTCTGTAAAACCATTAGGCATCACTTTAGACCCGAAACTCAATATGACCAATCACATTAAGAACTCCGCAAAGAGCGCCTTCCTAAACCTGAAGTTACTGAACAAAATAAAGCCTTTCATCCCAGCTAAGGACCTTAAACGAGCTACCCAATCACTGGTATTATCTAGATTAGATTATGGGATCGCAACCCTCTCAGGCACCTCAAAGGCACACATGGCCCCCCTTAAAACAACACTAAACGCAGCAGCTAGAATGGTCACAGGAGTGAAGAAATTTGACCATATCTCACCCGCACTCAGAGAACTAAAATGGCTCCCAGTTGAACTGCGTGCCAGTTTCAGAACAGCCTGCCTCACCCACAAAGCCCTTCACACAGGCAAACCTGAATACCTGGCCTCCAAACTCAAAAAAAGCTGGTCAAACCAGGACCCTCTGGAGCTCAAACACTCTACTTCTCATCCCGCTGAAAGCATGCAAACAAAAAACAGCAGCCCGGTCCTTTGCGGGAAACACGCCCAAAATCTGGAACGCTATCCCCCCCACATCAGAACTATCCCCTCCTTCGCAAAATTCAAAGGACAGCTCAAAAACCTTTTCCTAGCTTGGTCCCTAGCGAAAGGTCATGAGACACAGAAGAGCCGATGACATTACTCCCTGGATGGGTGTGTGACCCTAGACTATGACACCCAGCATAGACACTAATAGTACTCATTGACCCTGGTTTCTTAACCCGCGGAAACTCACCGTTCATGCCTGATACTGTCTTGCTATTTTGGACACTTGTATTGATACCCTCACTGTATCTACTGTTCTTTTATGTTTGGTCTCTACAATTTGACCGCTGTAAAGCGCTCCGATACCCCCAGCTCTGGCCAGCGCTTTATAAAACTTCATAATAAATAAATAATTAAATAATAAATAAGGGCAGATAATGTATTAAGGTAGTTCAAGTATCAGCAGGAGCAGTTGTCCTGTGTGCAAGGCTGCCTTAACAACATGAGAACAGTGCATGAAAATATTTTGCACAAAATACTCTTTTACATCACTGTTCCTGTCCAGAACATGAATCTACACACTGTGAGACTTACAATAACTATGTGTGCATGCTTGCCCTTGGGGATCACAATGCTAGTATCGCCTGTTAGGAAACATGGTCTATTGAAAAGTCAGTGCAATCAACACTCACCTGCTCCCCTGGTTTCCCATCCAGCTTGCTGTACTGTGGAAGGAGGCTGTCCCGCAGGGCCTGGTTCTCCTCCTCTGTGAAAACTGGTGCCCTCTCCACAGTACGTGCCATTGCACACCCAGAGGATGCAGAGACCGCAGCAGTGGTAGATTGAGATGTAGGAAAGTAGCATGTAGTGCAGGCAAGTGAAGTCTCTTGGGAACAGACAGCCTTAAATCTGTGCTGCTGAGGCGGATTCTGTTCCATGGGTCCAAAGAGATAGGTCCGAGACGTTCGCATTATCCAAATTTGGCCAATCCATAAAATTACACGCATCGGACATGCCTACCGCGTCATTCAAATATTCAGCATCGTAACACCATTGAGTTTGATACATTGTTGTTGTTATCCAACTGAATTTGTTTGCACACAAATCGTACCCAAAGCAAAACCGTGTATATCCCCATGACGACCAATAGCCAATGTGTGCGTCTGGCTTGGTTTTGAAGTGTACGATGCGTTTTTTGAATACTCACCCGCGTCTGTCCCCATGACAACCAATAGACTATGTGTGCGACCGGCTTGATTTGGAAGTGTATGCCGCATGTCTTTTGAGTACTCACCCACGTCTGTCCCCATGATGACCAATAGCCAATGTGTGCGTCCGGCTTGGTTTTGAAGTGTACAACGCCTCTTTTGAATACTCACCCACGCCTGTCCCCATGACAACCAATAGAAAATGTGTGCAACCGGCTTGGTTTGGAAGTGTACGCCGCATCTTTTGAATACTCGCCCACGTCTGTCCCCATGGCGACCAATAGCCAATGTGTGTGTCCGGCTTGGTTTTCTAGCGTACAACGCCTCTTTTGAATACTCATCCGCGTCTGTCCCCATGACGACCAATAGACAATGTGTGCGGCCGGCTTGGTTTGGAAGTGTACGCGGTCTTTAGAATACTCACCCACATCTGTCCCCATTCCAGTCAACAGCCAATGTGTGCGTCTGGCTTGGTTTTGAAGTATACACTACATCTTTTGAATACTCACCAGCGTCTGTCCCCATGATGACCAATAGCCAATAATTGCGTCTGGTTTGGTTTTGAAGTGTACAACACCTCTTTTGAATACTCACGCGTGTCTGTCCCCATGACGACCAATAGACAATTTGTGCAACCGGTTTGGTTTGGAAGTGTACGCCTCGTCTTTAGAATACTCACCCGCATCTGTCCCCATTCCAGTAAACAGCCAGTGTGTGCGTCCGGCTTGGTTTTGAAGTGTACGCCGCATCTTTTGAATACTCACCTGCGTCTGTCCCCATTACAGTCAGCAGCCAAAGGATGCAATCCACAGTATTTTGGCTTTGGCTCAGGTGCCCTACACCAATCAATAAGCCTGTCAGACAGTCTTGCTTCATGACATGTGTGGATACATAGCTTCACATGTCATATTGGACAGAGCTCTTCCTAGCTCACACTTCCATGATGAGCCAACCTTCATGGGGACCAAATCCATTGTTTGTGCACATCACAACTGTGTGTGACAACTTTACAGATCACCGTCCTAGGCCTGGACACAGTTTCAGGGGCCAATTGTGTAATCACAAGTTACACACACCCAGAATAACCGCTGCAATGGACTGTGTGTTACAAAGTGCTTTGGATGCAGTCTTTTTGGGTGAATCCACAGTATGTGAGTATTGTGCAACACACACACTCTATTGTTTGTGTTGTTGATTAAAAACACTTTAAACATCAATCAGTATTTGGCATGTGGGTTGCTGTTGTGTCTTTCTGTCACAGACATACCTGTTTGTCATGCAAACAAAATGTGGGACCAACACTGACCACTGTTGTGCTTGCGAGGAGGGGGACTACAGCCCCCAGACATCCCTGCCAGGGCCGACCTTCGCTCCAGGAGGCGCTCCCGCCACTCCCTGCCGGACGCGCATAAGAACCAGCGCGGCGCAGGCATCGCGGGGACCAACACTGACCGCTGTTGTGCTTGCGAGGAGGGGGACTACAGCCCCCAGACATCCCTGCCAGTGCCGACCTTCGCTCCAGGAGGCGCTCCCGCCACTCCCTGCCGGACGCGCATAAGAACCAGCGCGGCGCAGGCATCGCGGGGACCAACACTGACCGCTGTTGTGCTTGCGAGGAGGGGGACTACAGCCTCCAGACATCCCTGCCAGTGCCGACCTTCGCGCCAGGAGGCGCTCCCGCCACTCCCTGCCGGACGCGCATAAGAACCAGCGCGGCGCAGGCATCGCGGGGACCAACACTGACCGATGTTGTGCTTGCGAGGAGGGGGACTACAGCCCCCAGACATCCCTGCCAGTGCCGACCTTCGCGCCAGGAGGCGCTCCCGCCACTCCCTGCTGGACGCGCATAAGAACCAGCGCGGCGCACGCAACACGGGAAGCGCGTGGATGCGTGCTGTGCGAAGCCCAGGCCAAGGGCGGGTCCGCCCCTCGCCCGTCCCTCGACAGGAAGAGGCAGGGCAGGGCCACCCCCCCAACGTCGACTCTCAGCTTGTGCAAACAAGGTACTGTTGGCTGGTCGGTGATTTGGTCTACGGCACCACCAGCAACGTGCAGACTCATTGGACTGTGATCAAGTGTATGTCAAGGCCGGAAGGGGTAGATATTTAAAGTTGATTGTTATTTTGTCACTCTAGCCTGCCGACCTTACGGGCTCTAAACTTTTATATTGGTGGCACTGGGGTGCTCGATATTGTGGCTAGTTAAGTGTGCCCACTGAGGTCTTGGCACTGTTAGTAACACTCTCTTTTCTCCTCGTCCTTCCTTGTGTCGTACTTTAATATTCGGGACCGCGTAGGGGACAGGGCCCTACCCCTGTCTATCTTGGTATTAGCGAACCGCAAATGGTAAATGCGGCATGTACGAGTGCTTTATATACCGTTCTAGCTATGAATGCACTATGTACACGCTATTCTGCTTCACTACGCGGGTTCCATTTTGGAAGCAGTGGCCATCTTGTCATTGCCCTCACATAGGCTATAATGGAGTAAATACGGGCCTCACAGTACATGGGCTTTCCCTCTGACTTCTCTGTGACCTGGACAGCTGGCTCTGCTGCCCCAGGTCAAACCGGTCTCACGAGCTCCCCTTCCTCCGTCCACCTGTGATTAGCATCAGGGCTTGACCCGTCATAAAACCCTTTCATTCTACACAATCCCCCGGCTAATCTCTTCCACACCTGCTTGTTCCTGCTTTATGACTTGTTTCCCAAAACAGGAGATGCTCATGTTTATTGGGGGGTCTGTTTACATCCGATGTGGGATCTGAACCTTACTGTGTAAATCATTGTGGGCTGGCCGAACTGGAATGTGGGATGGTCATCATGACTCTGCTTTTTCATTTGTAATGTATACCTTTATATGGCCATATCGTAAACCAAGGAATGTGTGCCTGGAGCATGATATTTTGTACTTAAGGAGAAGTCCGTTCCTATGATTTTCAGCAGTCTCCTGAGAACATACACGCTGTTGTACTTCTAGGATACCTGTCATTGGTCTGCAGCCAATAAACGATTCTTTGACTTCACCCAGAAGACTCTGTGTTTCTGTAGGTCCGGAACAGGGTGAAACCCAGAAGTCATAGGGTGTGTGCCCCTGCACCGCTGGGTCTAAAATACCCAGTACTTCAGTTTGGCGCCCAACGTGGGGCGATTTCAGCGGTACCAGTCCAAGCCAGAGGTTCGTGAGGAGCTTCGTGTGGAAATTCTGGAGGAATGCCGCCACTTCATCGACCCCTGCATGTCGACGTGGTCCGAAAGTCTTTTCTGCGAGGTTCTCCGCGTCCCGACGGCTACGAAGGACTGCTGCCCTGATTAATCGACCTGTTTTGGACCCTTGACGAATCTGAGAGAGCGAAACAATCGAGAGAGTCTTCTGGTGACGCCATCGATCAACAATATTCAGTTAAGTATAAGTGGAGCGTCTCCTATTTGTTTTTGGTATCCTTCGGGATCGTTTGATTTGGTAATTTGGTACTTTGGAGTTTGCAAACGCCAAAACCAGAGGACTCGTGTATTCACGAGAATATCGTAATCGATAATCCTTTGACGTTTGGATCTAGACTAGTGAGCAAAGATGCCTGGTTCTGGACTTTTTGGTAGATTATTCTGTTTGGGTTGTGGAAAAGATTTCCAGCTAGAGGAATCATGTCCGGTTCCTCCGGTTGGAACTCCAACTTATGAGCTCTATGTAAAACATGGCGTAGGCCCCATTGCATATAACGAAGTATGGATCCACTACACCAGGAAAGATGGTGTTTTAAAATGGCCCCAAAATGGTAGTTTCGATACCGATATTTTAGATAATTTGGAAATTAAATTGTTTAAGAAGAAAGCCCGGCCGGCGATGTTTGACTCTTTCCGCTTATGGCGAAAGGAAGCCAAACAGAAGGAAATTAAGTTAGCGAAAAAGAATAAGAGAGAGAGAGGTATGTCAGTAATGCAAGCAGCTGTACAATTTAAAGACAATGAAGAGGAGCAGATGAATGAGCAATTGCATAGGCAGCGCAAGTTAGGGATTGACAAATGTTACCCAGCTTTGCCACATTCTAAGCAGAATGAGTCCGAAGAAAAGGAGAAAGATCCCCTGATGTCACATTTGTTGAGTTCGCCACCCCCGTATGCTCAAACTGCCACGGCGCCTCCCCAGCTTGTAAATATGCCGCCTCCAGTGCATATACTGCAAGCCTTGCCGCAACCGCCAGTTGCTTTGCAGCCGGTTCCCATCCCTGTAGCGCAGCCCTCTCAAGCGCCGCCAGTTGTGCTTCCAACTGCCCCCGCACTTCCTGCGACTTTGCCTAATCCAGTAACTGCCTCCCCTAACACTCTTCCTTCCACCACTCCAGTACCTGTCTCTACATCCTCTTTTCTTCCCTCTGTTTTTCCCCCTGTTCTCGCCTCAGCTTCTCCTTCAGCGCGACAGCGCTTAGCTAATGTGGTTACTACATTAATGTCCCCTCTCTTTGAGTCATCTGGTGCGACTCCTGGTTTACAGCGTAAGCAGTTGCGCAGCCAATTGCCTAACCCCGATGAGAAAAAGGTAATAGATAACATGGCGCGTAGATGGATCATTTTTCCTTCACTGTATAATGTGGAATCAGTTGTCAACGTTTTACATCAATGGGATGCCCCGAAACAGAGATATGTGTTCGAGAAAATGTGCGAAATTCTCTGTGAAGAATTGGAGGATAGTGGTAAAAATCCGAACCCGCAGGAATTGTGTAGAGTGAGGTTCGATTTTGGAACTGGTATAATTGTGGACCGCGAAGTAGATAAAACAGTTGCGGTTGTATTGTCCTTTAGGAATGATGATTGTCAACAGTCATTGTTTGAACAAGATGTCCTTGTGGGGAAAAAGGCAAAAGCGCGACAATACCCTATGAGAGAAGTTCCCCCGGTATGGAAGGAAGCGGTTGCAGCTGTCGGTGGTAACCCCGCTGTGGCAGCGCATTTCCAGCGTGTTTGGGTGCATGTTCCATGGAAGCGCTCTGAGGTGTTAGCGCTTAATCAGTCCTTGCCTGATCCCCGTAAAAACCCAGCAGGTTATTATAAAGAGTTGTCACAGACGGCAGGGTCATGCATTATGAATCTGGCCGACATAGACATGTTGTTTGGTAATGTTGTTCCACAGCCTCTATGGGGATCAATTCGTAATGTAGATCACAATGCAGAACTAGGGGATACATGGGCTAACATTGTTGCTGCTGATGCTAGACAAACTGGTGGTGCGAAACCAGAACCTTTGGTAGCTGAACTGCCTGGTAGAATCATCACGTATATGAAGACAATAATGCCTGCGATGCGCGTAAATTGGGACAAGTTATCTGCATGCAAGCAGAAGAAAGATGAGACAGTGTCAGACTTCTTTACTAGGTTTGAAGAGACGTTTATTGACCACAGTGGGCAGGATATGAGTACTGAGGGTGGCCAACGGTTGTTTGTGGATACGTTTGTGCAGAATTTACTTCCTGACCTGTGTAAAAAGTTAAAAGATTCAGAAAGTTCTTGGGCTGTTTCTTCTTCAGCGCAAATACTGGCTACTGCACAGTATTATGAAAATAGAGATAAAGACGAGAAAGATAGAACAGAGAAGAAAACGAAGGAATTAAAGACAAAGGTCCTTTTACAGCAGGCCTATCCGCCACGTGGAGGTCAGAATAATTATAGGCAACCCCAAGGTGTCTATCACCAACCCCAACAGTTTCAGAACAATCAGCAAATGAATGGGTATTACCAACCACGTGTCCCTGTAGGTCCCAACCAATGTTCATACTGCAAAGAGGAAGGTCATTTTAAATACAGTTGCCCTAAATTGATGCAGCGGAACGGTAATATGTATGGCGCCAGAGGAAGGGGTGGTCAGCAAGCTCCTAGAGGCAGAGGGCGTGGAAGTGTTCCCCAGAACGCGCGTCCTCTGCCGCCTCAAAGTACCATCAATAGCTTTGATCAGCAAGCTAACGTGACTAGTAATACGGCCCAGTATTATAATAATGATTATTATGCAGAGGACGGTGATGCAGAGAATAATGATTACTAGGACAGCCATAGACAGAGAGAGGGAGTTGTTTCAGTGCCAGTGGATCAGAGTGGACCGTATGTTGAGGTGACTACAGCAAATGTAACGGAGCCTTTTCTGCTAGACACTGGTGCTGCAAAGAGTTCAATCATGCATTCAAAACTCCCTGGCGCACCTTTGTCTGGCGATATAAATGTTTCAGTAGGTTTTTCTGGCGCCCCAGTTATGAACCCGATTTCTAGTCCCATGTCACTTTGTGTTGGACCTTGCGAGCTGAAAGCACCCCTGATTCTGACAACAGGTTGTGGTGAGAATTTGCTGGGATTAGATTTGTTGAAAAGATTGCACGCTACACTGTATTGTTCTCCTTCAGGAGTACAACTTACATTAGGCAAGAAAGTGATTTCCCCAATGTATTTGTCTAAAAATACAATGCCGCCTGAATTGTCATCCCTTCCGGATGCCCTTTGGGCTACTGGTCCCAATAATGTGGGCCTCTTGGAGATACCGCCATATGTGGTGACTCTAAAGGCTAATGTCAGACTGCCACGTATTCCCCAGTACAAGATCTCTAATGAAGGGCAGAAAGCATTTTTAGACATTGTCAGCGACTTGATTGATAAGGGTGTGATTGAAGAGACAAGAGGCAACGTTTGCAATAGCCCGATTTTACCTGTCTTAAAACGAACGGATCCTTCACAGCCACCTGTTTACAGGTTTGTGATTGATCTTAGAGAGGTTAATAAGATTGTTGTGCCACAGTTTCCGGTTGTCCCCGATATAACTGCCTTGTTAACAATGATTCCAGCCTCTGCTGCATGGTTTTCAGTGATCGATTTAAAGAATGCTTTCTTTAGCATCCCAATTGCAGAGGAGAGCAGAGACATTTTTGGGTTTAGTCTGGGAGGCCGAAGCTTCCGCTTCAAACGCGCTCCCCAGGGCTACTGTGAAAGTCCATCAATATATAGTCAAGCTTTGAAAGCGCAGCTTGATGCACTTGTTTTACCTAGTGGCGCTATCCTGATTCAGTACGTGGACGATTTACTGATCGCCGCGGATACTGAAAAGATTTGTAAAGAAGCCACATTGTCACTGTTGCGCCATTTATCCGCTTTCCATCACAAAGTGTCTCTCTCTAAGCTGCAATATTGTCGACAAGAAGTGACCTACTTAGGTCATCTCTTATCGAAGGAGGGAAGGAAACTGACCCCAGAAAGAATTCAAGCCATTGCACAGTTGAGTGTGCCAAAAACACAGAGAGAAGTACGTGCTTTCTTGGGCATCACTTCATACTGTAGGCATTGGATCCCTAGTTTTTCTTTATTGGCAAAACCTTTGTTAGCCTTAACATGCAAAGACACACCGAATCCTATCCCATGGTCTGAAGAGTGCCAGAAAAGTTTTGTGGAATTGCGTAATGCATTATGTTCAGCACCTGTGTTGGGTACTCCTGACTACAGTAAGCCTTTTACATTGTATGTTCACGAGAAAGATGGATGTGCGTTGTCAGTGTTAACACAGCCTTTTGGCGACAGACCGCGCCCATGCGCATATTTCTCATCAACCTTGGACCCTGTAGCGAGGGCATTGCCAAGCTGTCTGAGAGCGACAGCTGCTGCAGCGATGTCTATCCGACAATCTGCTGGTTTGGTAATGGACAACACATTGATCGTTATGGTTCCACACGCTGTAGACACATTATTAAATAGGACCAAGACACAACACTTGACTAGTGCGCGATTATCAGGCTATGAACTTACACTGTTAGCTAATCACATACACATAAAAAGATGCAATACGCTGAATCCAGCTACATTGTTGCCAATTCCAGCAGACTCAGATGAGATTGAGCAACATGACTGTCTGTTCAGAACAGAAGAAGAGACGAAAGGGAGAGTAGATCTAAAAGATACTCCCCTGACTGAGTGTGATGGCACTTTATGGGTAGATGGTTCATGTTTTAAACTCCCTAATGGTGACACGACTGCTGCATATGCTATTACGACTTTACACACGGTGGTGGAAACTGCACGAGTGCCACATAATTCGGCCCAAGCAGCGGAATTAATCGCCCTCACGAGAGCATGTGTGTTGTCTGAAGGAATGAGAGTGAATATATACACAGATAGCCAGTACGCCTTTGGCGTGGCTCATAATTTTGGGCGACTGTGGAAAGAGCGTGGGTTCCTGACGTCGCATGGAGCTAAAATTCAGAATGGCAAGTTGGTGAATGATCTCCTTGAGTCACTGACCCTACCGTTGCAAGTTGCGATCATGAAATGCAGTGCGCACAGGAAAGTCACAGATGATGTTGGACGTGGGAATGCGTTTGCTGATGAGACCGCGAAAGAAACAGCACAGAATGTGAAGACTAGAATGTATGTTGCAGGCCCCGCAAGATGGGTTAATGATGTGGGAATGTGTGAGAACACAATAGAGAGTGTGAAGTCGCTTCAAGCTGAAGCCACAGAGGAAGAGTTAAGCAAGTGGAGAGAAAGTATGGGTAAGTTGGATGAGAATGGTTGTTGGATTGATCTGACAGAACATAGGCGATGGTTGTTGCCTGATGCATATGTGCTTCCAGTGGTCACTATGGCACATGGAATGGCACATATCAGTACGAAAGGTATATGCAAGTTGTTGGCTCCAGTATGGCAGAATGCTGGGATTCCCAAGTGTGCAGAGAATGTGGTCAAGAATTGCATAGTATGTTTGAAGTACAACCCTGGTAGGGGAACCCCAACTCCAGCTGGTCACTTTGCACCCCCATCATGTCCATTTGAAGTTTTGCAGTTGGACTTTATTCACATGGAAAGATGCAACAACCTGAAATATGTACTGGTGGTTGTTTGTGCTTTCTCAAAATGGATAGAGGCTTATCCTCTAAAAGATAACACTGCCCTGTCCACAGCCAAAGCCCTTGTGAAAGAGTTCTTCCCTAGGTTTGGGATGCCAAGAATGGTGTGGTGTGATAACGGAAGTGAGTTTGTGGGTAAAGTGATGAAGAATGTATGTGAAGAGCTAGGGATAAAGCAGAAGTTCCATGCTGCAAATCACCCCCAATCAGCTGGATTAGTAGAACGCTACAATGGAGCCTTAAAGCTCAAGCTGGCCAAAATCCAGGCGAGCACCGGTCTTAAATGGCCTGACGCTCTGCCTTTAGCACTCCTGTCCACCAAAATGACCATACACTCACGAGTGGGACTTAGCCCTTATGAAGTCGTCTTTGGCCGCCCGGCTAATGTATGGGGCGTGCCAAGACCGGCGAAATTTAGTGAGATAGAACATCCAGTACTGCTCGATTACCTGTATGATTTGACTGTTAAACTGCGTGTTTTGCACCAACAGGTACATGATACTCTTCCCCAAGCCTCTGAACCTCCTGGACACCCCATCAACCCTGGTACGTGGGTGCTAGTCCGAAATTTCCAGCGCAAGAGCAACGACGAGCCTCGCTGGATCGGCCCTCATCTTGTTCTCCTTTCGACAAGATCAGCAGTGCGAGTGAAAGGGAAGAAACACTGGATTCATGGTACCCACTGTAAGGTAGTCCCCTTGCCTCTGCCATATGACCAGTGGGTCAAGGAGGGTATCACCGACTCAGAGACAGACACTGTACCTCGTTCCATACCATTCAGTGACGCACACTTAAAAGGCACAGTTTCAGACCAAGAGAGTGACAATATTCTGCAGGAAGCTGTGCCACCATCAAGTCACTGGACACCACTGAGCCTGAACTTTTGTTTCAAGACCAAACAGCACCTGGCCGTCTCCACTATAATTTGAGACCAAGGCCCATGGACAAATAAAGATTTCCTCACTATTTCTTTTTTGACATTTTTTGCTCTCCCATCTGAAGGACTTTCTTGATTTTTGTTTTTCGAACCACCATCCGGGTTCTGCCGCAGGGTCGCGGTGCCAAGACTTTGGGGTACAGGCCGGAGACGCTAGGTCAACGGTTCTGGTTGGTCTAGGGCGTTTCCCTGGACTGACAGGCGTACTCCTTAGCAGAAGACACTCATCCACCGCGAGCGGCCCGAGTAGAGGATGGAGTTTTTTAAGATGGAGAGACCGATTGAGGAAATGAACTTTAACGCAAGGATGTGTAGAATTATGAAAAGTAAATGTTTTGTCTTTTTGTGCCTTTTTATACTGTGTAGTATCATAATGTTTATTGTAGGATTTGTGTTTTTCTCCGCTCAAAAGCCCATTGCACCCACTGAACAGCCTATACCTCTTTCTACTGCCTCCTCTCACTCTTTTCACCCTTTGCCTGAGCACGAACAGACCAGACGATCAGAGTTTGTAAATAACTCGTTTATCCAGCTCTTGCACCAGCACCAACTGGTAATGAATACGACCAATTGCTGGGTGTGTGGGTTAATGCCCCATACCATTAACAAGGGTATTCCCTACCTGGTGCTGCCGTATAGTTACAATGGATCGTCATGGGCATTCCAGACCATGTTTCTCTATGCTCTAGATACATACTCCCCTCGCCAACCGCGTTCCATCAGACCTATCACCAATAATAAGGCTTTGATGAAAGGAGTTGCTGATATGAGTAGGGATATCGATGCCTACTCATCCATTCCCAAAGAAGAGTTGAGACCTTACGTAGGATGGAACGCGACGGGGTATAGTATTAGTCTGGGTGAAAGACAGCGAAAAATCTCATCTCCAATCTGGGTCGTACCCCACATGGGTCGGTTCTGCTTACAGGGTAATGGTCAGAATCCTAGAGCTCAACTGGGAAGAAGTGACTGTACTGAAACGTACACCTTCCCGTCACAGTTTTCCCCTGCGTTCTTGGCTGCTAAGGGCACATATTTCATCTGTAATGACCGAGCATATACATGGCTGCCCCCTGATTTCTCGGGCACATGTTATATTGCGAACTTGCTACCGCCGACATTTACTGCTGCCTCTGACTATCACAAGACCAGAGTTGTGAGAGGTGTGATTAGTAAGGAGGATACTACCGGTCAGGAAGCGGGAGACTTCTTCTTGGGTTTCCTGCCGTTTTGGGGACCTATGGTCAATAGTAGGAACCTGAGACAGCTGACTCGTGTGGTTGAATCCACTGTCAATGTAACGGCTGGTGCCCTTAGTAATCTGACAGCTGAGCTCCAAGCGGATCGCCTTATGACTTTGCAGAACCGCATGGTTCTAGACGTTATTCTTGCAGACCGCGGTGGGGTATGCAAGGTCATCCAATCCAGTTGCTGCATTTTCATACCAGATAATGCTCCAACAGTGTATCAAGCCATCTCCAAACTCCATAAAATATCTGAAGCCATACACGTGGATAAGGGAGATTGGTCACTGGTGGGGTGGTTCTGGGAATTGATATCTGCCTGGGGTTGGAAAGTTCTGATGGTCATTGGAATGATCTTAGCCATTCTTTTCCTGTTCTGTCTGTGTATACAGTGTGCTCCCGCGATATGTGGCCTCTGTGCTACCTTATGTGTAAGGAAACCTGTATCAAGGGACGAGCTAAGTAATAGGATGATGCTACAGCAACATCTCCATGACTTTGCGGACATTGACCTAGACTCGGATTAAGATGAGTATAGTGATTGCCTATGTAAGGGCAAAAGGAGGGTCTGTCGTACTTTAATATTCGGGACCGCGTAGGGGACAGGGCCCTACCCCTGTCTATCTTGGTATTAGCGAACCGCAAATGGTAAATGCGGCATGTACGAGTGCTTTATATACCGTTCTAGCTATGAATGCACTATGTACACGCTATTCTGCTTCACTACGCGGGTTCCATTTTGGAAGCAGTGGCCATCTTGTCATTGCCCTCACATAGGCTATAATGGAGTAAATACGGGCCTCACAGTACATGGGCTTTCCCTCTGACTTCTCTGTGACCTGGGCAGCTGGCTCTGCTGCCCCAGGTCAAACCGGTCTCACGAGCTCCCTTTCCTCCGTCCACCTGTGATTAGCATCAGGGCTTGACCCGTCATAAAACCCTTTCATTCTACACAATCCCCCGGCTAATCTCTTCCACACCTGCTTGTTCCTGCTTTATGACTTGTTTCCCAAAACAGGAGATGCTCATGTTTATTGGGGGGTCTGTTTACATCCGATGTGGGATCTGAACCTTACTGTGTAAATCATTGTGGGCTGGCCGAACTGGAATGTGGGATGGTCATCATGACTCTGCTTTTTCATTTGTAATGTATACCTTTATATGGCCATATCGTAAACCAAGGAATGTGTGCCTGGAGCATGATATTTTGTACTTAAGGAGAAGTCCGTTCCTATGATTTTCAGCAGTCTCCTGAGAACATACACGCTGTTGTACTTCTAGGATACCTGTCATTGGTCTGCAGCCAATAAACGATTCTTTGACTTCACCCAGAAGACTCTGTGTTTCTGTAGGTCCGGAACAGGGTGAAACCCAGAAGTCATAGGGTGTGTGCCCCTGCACCGCTGGGTCTAAAATACCCAGTACTTCACTTGTTCCACTTGTGTGGTGCTTAAGTATGGGGAAAAGGAAAGCAGTCGAAGCCCCAGGGGGGGGGGGGTACTGTGGGGAAGGGGAAGAAGGCAAAAAAGGGCTCCAAAAATATCGCCAGTAAAGGTAACAATGGGCTCATGGATCGCATTGATAATTTAATCAAAGACCGTGAAGGTATGTTGATCACACCTTCAGCTGCCACTAATAGGGCTAGCAGCATCCATCTCACCTCCCCCAAAAGCCTGCCCCTACCCACTGGTTCTATATCTATTCCGGCTATGTTTAAAAAATCTGCGGATAAGGGCTTACTGAATTCTTTAATCGAGGGAGATCCATTAAATTAGATTGTCCAACTTCCTGCCGAGCAAATGGGAAATGCTAGCGATTCGGAATGTCTTGTTGAATGTAGTAACAGATTTACCCCACTACAGTCTCTTTCTGAGAGTTCTGTGTTAGCCCAACCGAATGAATGCATTGTATCTGAGGGCGTAGAACTTCAAACAACTGCAATACACAGTTGTAAATGTGCATGTTCGAGGGAGATTCTATCCGAACAGACTAGTTTAACACTACAACCAGGAGTAATCATAGAACTTATCACTGTTCTAAAGGTCCTGATCGTACAGCTAATTGAGAAATTAAATAATCCAATTATAACGACCTATGATAACAAGTGTTCGAATTGCTTAAAAAATGAAATGTTAGTTCCCATACTTCTGGGGGGTCCCCGGGTAATGTTTCCGATATGGTCCCAAAAGGTAAGACTCAGATTCAGGACGAAATAGAAGCAGCAACGACTGCTCACCAGTCCACTTCTAATGTGACCCAACTGTCCACTAATGAGACTCGGTACTCCTACTTCAGTCACATTTTGATAGTAACCTCATTACTCGTAATGGTTATGAGATTTTTGGTGACCAAGTTAATCATAGACTACCATATTCACAAGGCTATTCTGGCCTCCACCAGCAGCGGCCAAATAAATTCCAACAAAGCCCCTTAACTTATAGCACAAAAAACCAAATATATCTGACTAACGTGCCTAAAACAATGTCTAGAATACCCAGGGAAGATGAAGAATCCCTCATTAACAAAAGTATCCAGTGGCTTCGGCATAAGAGAAACTGTAGGTCCATCATAAGGGAAGATATTCTCGCCGCCCAAAGATTTGAGAGCTCAGACCATTGCACAGACTACGTATGTTTAACCCTCAGCTCAGCTGAACTAGTGGAAAATTTAGTGGCATTCGACCTAAGAACGTCTCATTTGACCCTATCCAACATTAGGTTAAAATATAATGCCCCTGTTAAGCCCCTGAATCAGAAGGGACTACCACTACGGGAATTCCACACCGAAGATTCACAACTAGAAAAAGTAGTTTGATGCTTAAATCCACCCCCACCCCCATACCAGTTAAGTATTGACAATACCAACTCAGTTGGTGTCGACAATTGTCACCTATATTATACTGGTATGAATAGTAAGAGGGGTGTTGTATCTATGGAGAGTGAGCCTAGCCCTCTTACTTCTGGCTCTATAGCTTCTATTCTGCCCCAGGCCCCATGTGATTTTGTTATACCAACAGAAGATCGGGGTAACCTTACTTTGGAGGCTCCCTATACTATTTTACAGGATCATGTGAACTCAGGTCTAAACGTTATCTCCTGGAATATAGCGGGGCTTCGCTCAAAGGTAGCCTCATCTGACTGGTCAGATTTTATCGAACATTTTGACATATGTATCTTCCAGGAGACTTGGTCCCTTGATAGTGTATTTCGACCAGGGTTCTTAAACTTCTCAAAGCCGGCTGTTGGCGGCAACAAAGGTAGACCCTCTGGAGGATTAACTATTTGGGTAAGACAAAACAAGGTGTATAGGGTGGAGGAAGTATTGATCAATAGTCTTGACATACAAGCTATCCAGTTATGCTCATCTCTCCAACCGAAAGTGATTGTACTAAATGTATATGCTAGAGGCACTGTGGGAGGGAAATTGTCAGATACTATATCCCTTCTTGATACCTTTGTAGAAGAGATTAGAGACAAATATAGCATAATAATTGCTGGTGACTTTAACTGTTGCTTTGAGCCCCTGGACTTAGAAGACTGTCACCTTGGTGAAGATGAAGACTCCCAGTGGAGTATACCTATTCTGACCCTCGATCCAATAAAGAAATGGACCGCAGCTGCACTCCAAATGAAAAGTCTGTGTCTGGAGAATGGGAGGTCCAATTCTGACAGCAGGGGAGCTTTTACATTTTCTAGTGGACCGAAAAGGAGCCGAATAGATTATTTTCTCATTAGCTTGGAGTTGTGGCCTCTTCTTATTGATATGGAGGTTCAAGACAGAATAGAAAGTGGTCATAATCCCCTGATATTATCCCTACGGTTGCTAGATCCACATGCCATGTCTCACCCGCTGGAGTATGTCACAGCGGATGCTACCCTTACGCAAGATATGAGAAGATTAAAATGGTCAACGTTTTCTGTTAATAGTTCCATACTAGAGCAGCTGACAGCTGAGGTCGAGAACACATTAGCTGTTCTCGCAAACTTGGAAACTCAGGAAGCAATTAATCAAAATATTTCACAGGTGCACGATTCTTTGTTTACCAACCTAAAAACCTACTTCATCAAACAAGGAAAGTCTAAGACATACGTTGCCCGTAAATCTGCTAAATGGTATAACAAGGCATGTAGAGTAGCCTATAAAAATCTGTCTAAAGCCATTAAATCGAGAATATACCCAGACATAAGGTCTGCAAGGTCTCTATATAAAGCTACTTAGCTCAAAGCCAAAAAAGAGGCTGATGACCAACGCTGGTGTGACCTTCTCTCAGCCAGTAAGGAAAGGGGCATGCAGAAGTTTTGGGAACTTGTTAAATGGGGTAATGGTGAGATAAGTAAATCACCCCATAATTTTGTAGCCCCTGAACAGTGGGTGCACCATTTTCAGGCGCAATTTAACTCTTCTAGTGCTACCATAGCTCAACATTACACACAAAAATCTGATTTAGTTGTAATCTTTAATAGGGCAGAGGTGGAAAAAGCTCTTAAATCTGTTCCTAAGGGGAGAGCACCCGGACCTGATTGTATCCCTGCGGACCTGTTTTTATATGATAAAGATAACTGGGTTGAATATATTTTAATACTCACAAATGCAATTGTCAGTGGTGCCCTAGTCCCAGAGTCTTGGCGCGGAGCAGAAATTCTCCCAATATATAAAAAAGGAGACCGCACCAACCCTAGCAACTATAGGGGGGAACAGCCACTACAACGCGGTTTTTACCACGCAGTGCAGTTACATCGCATGCGTTACAACGCATGCGATGTTACAACGCTATGCCATTACAACGCAAGTCTGTACATCGACTTGCGCTAGATGGCGTGCTAACATTACAAATAGTGTAGTTTACTATCCCAACACCTTCCCTACTGTTAAGTGGACTGGAGTTGGAATAGTAAATTACACTTTTTTAATGTTAGCACGCCATCTAGCGCAAGTCGATGTAAAGACTTGCGTTGGAATGGCATAGCGTTGTAACATCGCATGCGTTGTAACGCATGCGATGTAACTGCACGCGTGGTAAAAACCCACGTTGTAATGTCATACATCCAACTATAGGCCTATTAGTCTGATTGATTCAATCAAAAAAATCATGGCAAGGTTAGTGTTAAGTCGTATCCAGTCCTGGATTGATGATAATGATATAATGTCCCCGTTACAGGCTGGTTTCCGCCGACATGTCGGCACTATAGACCAAGTGTTTAGGTTTATATTAATTTACTGGTGAGTAGTAATCATCGCAGGCGGCACGCTTTACGCGGCCTTCATTGATCTTAAGTCAGCATTTGATTTAGTTCCTCGCCCCAAGCTGTGGGGGGCTCTGGAGGCCATGGGCATGCCACCAGAATTGCTATCTCTGGTGGTTAAGCTACATGAGTCAAACTACGCCCAAGTAAGGTGGGGATCTCAGGGCAAGACTACGGAAAGATTTTTGGTATCTAAGGGGGTCCGTCAAGGATGTGTTATGGCCCCAACCCTTTTTAGCCTATTTAATAATAAGGTTGTAAACTACTTTACCACGTTTCCACCTGATGCTCCAACTCTTGCAGGTGTGCAGGTCCCCCTGCTTATGTTTGCAGACGACACCCTGATTATTTCCAAAACACAAAAAGGGTTGCAAAGGCCATTAACCCGTTTTGAGGAATTTTGTGCAGACCATGAGTTACTGATAAATGTGGATAAAACCAAATTCATGGTCTTGCACAAACAAAAGCGGATTAGAGGAGTCATATATTTGAACAACACTAGATAAGAGCAAACTGATGTCTTCACCTACCTGGGGGTACCCTGGGTAGAAAATTAGACTGGCAACCCCAGATCGATTTGATACCCTCAAGCACGCCCAATTAGCTGGTGTACTGGGGAAAGAACACAAATTATCACAAACCAAGCCGGTAGGTCCAGCACTTAAGATCTATAACACCAAGGTAAAAGGGTCAATTTTATATGGTGCAGAGTTATGGGGCTTTAACAACATAACCCCTTTAACCGTGGCATAGAATAAATTCCTTAGAGCTCTAACCGGTCTTCCCCAATCTACTCCCCTGAAACCCCTTTACCTAGATCTTGGGTGTTATACGCTCGCAGATGCAGCACGATTTAAACCAGTTGCCTTCTGGAGAAGAATATGGACAACCCCGGAGTTGCTAGTCTATGCTAATGCATTGAAAGACGTTATCGGAGCTGATACATCCCACAAGATTCTTTGGTTACAAAAGGTCAAAAGTGGCTGACAGGACATGGGCCTGAGTCACTTATGGCAGTATCTTGTTGGTAATTGCTTCCCCTCTAAAAAGATCTTTAAAGAAATCTACTGGAATACGATTAGAACCAAGTCAGCGGGTCTCTCTACGAATAGCCCTTTGACTAATTTATTTTTAGACGTCAAAAACGTGACTAAATATGAGGATTACTGGGATTTTATAACTAAACCAGGTGACAAAAAACTCTATTTTCAGTTTAGAGTAGGTACCCTTCCGGTTAATGCTTTCACAAGTAAATGGAAGAGTACACTGGGCAACACATGTGCTTTCTGTCCCGAGCAGCCAGAGACAATTACCCACATATTTTTCACCTGTCCGGCATACAAATCCCCTAGAGCTAGATGGATTAAAGTCTTATGCTCTAATATGGGCACTCGTTCTTGTGCCACTGCTCTCCCTATATTAACATCAAACACCGAGGAGCATATTGTGATAGCTGTGTCCAAATTCCTGAGTTGGGTGTGGAAAATAAGGGCAACAAAGCTGAAGACAATCTGAGCATGTGCTAGCTTTTTAGGCTTAAACCAAATTATCTATAGGTCTAGGGGGAATTAAACTATTGCCTCTCATTTTATGTACGTCTTTTATAACAGTTTTAGAATGAAATGAAATCTTTTTTAATGATATCCTTTTAACATTGAATGTTCTATAATGTATTTTATTGTTAACTGTTTTCTCTATGTGTCTTTTATGATCATAATGATCGCAATAAAGACGTTTTGACTTGATACACATTGTGTGTTTCATGTGTGTGATCATACATGTATGTCAGACGTTACATCATGACAGTGTGCCTGTGGCATTACATGATCCCTGTGTGTGTGCCTTTCCAACACGTGTCAGTTGTTCCACACATCTATCTTTGCTCGTAACTGAGGTGTGTGTTTAGTATGTGATGTTTGTTAAGATGGACTGTGACAGACACTATTGATTGGTCACAGCACTGAATTGTACTTGTTGTAACACCACAGGACATGAAATGGTCTGTGAGGGCCACATAGTTGGCATTTGTGTCAATGCTCAACAGTACACACCTGACTTCATTGAGTCTTGCTTTGATGTTGCATATGATATTTAGCATGTTAATTGCCACATTTGAAAGGGAAATGATAATGTTCCTTTGCCACCGATGTACCGCAGGAGACCAGCTGTCCACAGACCCTTCCCCGACCTAGAGACCATGATTGAACTTGGCAGCATCCAACGTTACTGCTTCACCAGACCACTCATTGAGGAGTTGGCTGAGCAGTTGTCCCCACATTTGCTACCTGGACGCCCATATCCATCTGCACTGACCCCCAAGGTGAAGGCGATGGCAGCCCTACATTTCTTTGCCACAGGAACCTTCCATTACACTGTGGCTACTGCTGGTGGGATGTCACAATGTTTATCCATGTGCTGTGAGAGTTTTTGGAGGGAATGTTGCATTTTCTGAACTGGTACATCAAATTCCCAACACCACGACAATTTGCTGACATCAAGATTGATTACATGCTTTGGGAAGAATGTCACTTGTCATTTACTCCATTGATGGTACACATGTGGCTTTGGTCTCACCACAGGCAAATGAACAAACATACAGGAGTCAGAAGCATTTTCATTCCATTAATGCCCTGGTGGTATGTCTGCCTAACATGACAATCTCACATGTCTGTGCACGTTTCCCAGGATCAGCACACGACGCGTACATCATGAGGAATAGATCCCACAGATGATGTCACAGCTGCCAAATCAGCGTGCCTGGCTAGTCGGTGTGTAATATCTGTTTATGTTGTGTGTTATTTGTATGTCAGGGTGTACCCTCTTTTCAGACACATGAGATGTATTTTTGTTTCAATTTAGGTGACTCCGGATACCCCAACATGCTGTGGTTGCTGACAGCACTCAGGAACCCTGTCACCCCTGCTTTGTTACGTTTTTTTGAGACACATGGGCAGACCAGGTGAGTGATAGAGCGGACATTGGGACTACTGAAAAGCAGATGTTGCAGCCTGGACCGTACAGGAGGGGCTCTACAATATTCACCAGAAAAGGTGTGCAAGATCATCATTGTGTGTTGCTTGCTACACACCCTGGCAGTGAGGAATGAGCTACCTCTCATCCAAGATGACGGTGACCTGCAGCCTCCAGCAGGGGAGGATCCAGCCCTGGGTCATGTTGCCAGTGATGATGAGGGGGAGGAGGATGTTAGGAGACAGCTCATCAACAACTTTTTCTCATGATTGTGAGTATACAGTGATGAGTTCACTAAGCTTTTTCTTTGCATGATATGTGTCTGTAGTGCAATATCTATGCATACGTGTGGGTGCATGCTACTTGACATGATTCTTGAAGTTATGTGTCCATTGAGTTAGTATGTTTACCAGTACAGTGTTGACATGAGTCCTAGCTTGTGTTCACAAATCAGAAGACTTGTGTATGGAATGTCTATTGGAGATGTATGCAGAAATGTAGGTATGTAAAGTCTGTTCTATGTCTCTCCCTCACAGGGTACTTTGGCTGTTGTCTGGTGACATGTGACCTCCAAAACACACAATGCTGTTACAGAGTGCGACGTTTGAAAACCGGAAGCAGTGCCACACACCCAATTACTAATATTTTGGTCCCTCTTGGTTAATTTGTGCTTATTGTCACTGTGTGGTTAGGTTGCAGCTGTTGTTGAGGCAACATGTTGTGACTTTGTAATAAACCTGTGCTCCACATTGAGATGTGCCACGTCTGTATACACACATTCAACATTTATTTGCATACTGTACCTGTTGCCTGATTTCCACTTTATCTGAACATGTTTAGTGTTTGTGTAGTGAACTGTCTTTTCAGTTTACAATAGTGGAGGCAATGAGTATGTATGCCATGTGATATTTGTGTTGTGTTGACCTTGTGTGTATCTCTCATATGTGTCACATCACAATTACTCACAAGACTGTGTTTTAATTGCTGAACTTGTTTTCCTGCAAAGTATTTGTTTTTCAGGTCATTATATCTATGTCACAAACAGTGTTTGATTCACAGCATAGGCAAGTATTGTGTGAATATGATTTAATTACGATGCGTGTGTGAAATAGTACAAGTAATTGATAGTGCTGTACCAAGTGATAGAAATCTAGAGTTCACAGAGGAGTTGTTAGTGGTAGTAGATTAAATTTTCAGAGCCAAGTCCACAGTCATTTGAATCATTGATCCAACTTAGACCCTCCATCCCATGTGGAAGAGTTCAGTGACAGTCAACAAGGTGAACGCTTCGCACACAATAGAGGATATCAGGAGCAGGTTGTCACTTCCTGGGGGTATGCATGGCCATCTGTCTTTCATTTATCCTTCTTCTGACAACCCCTCTTATTCTTTTGAGGGGACCCTCAGGTGCAGGCTGCTGCGGTGCAGGGGACTCTTTGCCTGAGTTCTCATCCTTCCCTGTGACAGTTGCAGATGTATGGGCAACAGATGTAGTGGGCACACAGAGAGGTGTGGTCATGTTGTCAGCAATCTGGCGGAGGCATGTGAGTATGTCTCTGTGCACCGAAGTGAGGCCATCCATTTTGGCCTCCATCCTGGACGTATGGGTCTCCATCCTGGACATGTGTGAGTCCATTTTGGCATAATGGGCAGCCTGCTGATTTTTCATGTTCTTGAGGATCCCAACCACTTGGCCAAAGTCTCAGGTACCTTCTTGGCATGCATTTATAATTTTATTTATTTATTTTATTGATAAAGTTTTATATAGCGCGAACATGATCCCGAGGGATATCAGAGCGCTTCACAATTAGGGAGGGAAGATGATCAGGGATGTAGACGCGTCAAATACATAACAAGCGAAACAATTACAAAGGGTGCATCAAAGAACATTACAAGGCTAATGTATCCTAACTGTGGGTCATCTTGATCAGCAGCACCATCTTCAGGACATGACCTCACCCTGCGGACCCTCACACCACCCCTACCCACAGTAGCAGGACCTGCCGTTGCAGACACAGACAACACTGAGCCTTGTTCGTTGTTGACACTGGTGTTGTTGTCCGCCACCTCCAGAGTGCCCTGTGTAGCTGTGCCGTCGGTGTTTTCTTGCCTTGGTCTGTCCATGTTGGTAGAGGTCATCTGGGTGTTGGCAGATGTTGCGGGAGTGGTCGCAGGGGCTGCTGAAGTTACAGCTGCCGGTGCTGCATGCTGATCCACACCAGAGGGGCCAGGTCGTTCATCGTCGTCCGAAGAGGACTGAGAGACATCCACACTGGAGAGCTCAGGGTCAACCAGAGTCTCGAACTGGGATTCTTGTTCTGGTCTGCAGTGTCCCCAGCAGGCCTTGTGGGCAGAAGAAAAAAACAATGTATGTTGTGGTTTGCACAGGTCAACGGATCTCACACATTACATTTGCTATTGTACATCATGATGACTATATGTACATTGCATTGCCCTCAATTGTCACACATAGAGGCCTATATTGGTTAAGAACATTGTAATTTTTACTAGATGCGTTTTGCTGAGCAGATAGAGATTTGTGCATGAACAGCTCATGTATTGATTCTTTGACTGTTCATAGCCATTGACACTCAAGTGGCACCCTGTGCCTGACACAGGTGTGTTGTTCTTTACCACATTTGTGCTTTTATAATGACATACGTGCACTTCCTCTTACGATGTGTTGCAAGATTTGTGCATGTGTGCAGGCAATTGTGCATGTCTTTTTGAGTCACATTGCTGTGTCTAACAACATAGTCACAGTCCTGTTTGTGTGTGACAATTTCAGATCTAGTTTGTTATGTGTTACTAGTTCTCATCTAATTGCACACGTGATTGTGTTTCTGTAGCAAATGGTGTTGCTGCTGAGCTTTGTGCGTGATAACGTCATTTATATTGTCCTTGTCCTCCATGGACAGATGAGGTAACCAAGGCTGCTTTCTTGCTTTTCCATGCGCATAACTGTGAGGTCCAGAGGTTTGTGTGCTTGGGTTATGCTGCTGTGAGTTGAACCCCTCCTCCCACCCAGTCCAGATTCCTCCTTGTGTCAGTGACAGTGAGGGGAGTGTAGTGCCAAGGATGCTGACAACGCTGCATGGTGTAGGAGTTGAATGCAGCTCACATCAGCTCTTTGTGTAAATGACACCATGCAACAGTGCCAGCTACCTTTCTGTGGCCATTCCATTCACTGTCAGGTATCCCTTGTCAATGATGTATATGGTGCTTTGTGTGTGTGTGTATTGATGTGTGCTATGTCTGCATCTGACCACTAGTCCTGTACTCCACACACCTTCGCAGCCAGCCGAGGAGGGCACCCCTGGGACAATGCATCCCCAGACAGTGAGTGGAGATGTACAGTTACGATGGCCAAGAGTGTGAACGTGTTTGAGAGGACCAGAGCCTTGGTGTGACTTGTGGCCAATTCATACATAAGGCCCATGTGTCTGCCTTCTTGCCGGTACATTTACTTTCACTGTCATGGACTGACTAGTCCCAAGAGTGCCATTTGTTCTGGATGAGAAGGCGTGTGTAGGGCAGGCCTTGATAGTAGTTAAAGTCATTGAGGAACCTCCTCCTCCCCCACAGCCCAGATAAGGCCACATGAACCATGCTTCCATTACAGGGAGTCAAAGTTTACATTCAAGATGTCTGACAGTGGTGTCCTGGTGTTTGTGTGAGCACAACTCCCAACAGGGCCTTAAGCTCCCCACACCAGAGCCCAGTGTCAGCCATCTTGGCAGTACTTTTCCACTCCCTGTGAGCTGAGCATAGTTCAAGGTGGGCTTAATGGGCCATGTGGGAGGAGGACTGTTGGCTGTGACTACGACTCCCATCATGCTTTTGTCTACACCCACCTTCACAGCAATCCCAACCTCCCTTCCTGTGACTCTGCTTTCCTGTGGGTGAATGTGTGCAAACAAGATGGCTGCTGTATGTGACTGGTGTATGGATCACATTGCCTTGCTGTGAGTTAGTGCTAAGTTCTTAATTATTTTTACATGGTGTGCTTTGCTGTTATATTGTATGTGTGTTGTTGGTTACAATCTAAATTTGATCAAATATCCCATCATGGACTGGTACAACTCACACCAGGGCCCAGTGTCCGGCATCTTAGGAGTAGATTTACCTTGACTCTCAGGTTGTGCATAGTCACAGGTGTGGGGTTTGGTGTTGGTGGGAGGGGTGTGTGTGTGAGAGGGCCTGCTAGTAGATGTAGTCAGAGCTAGCACTCCTCCTCCCCCACAGCCCAGATAGACCCACATGAACCATGCTTCCGTGACAGTGAGTCAAACTTTACGTTCAAGATGTCAGACAGTGGTGCCTGGTGTTTGTTTGTGACCAACTCCCAACAGGCCTTGTGCTCCCCACTCCAGAGCCCAGAGTCTGAGATCCTGCCAGTACTTTTGCACTCCCTGTGAGCTGAGCATGGTTCAAGATGTGATTGTTGGGCCATGTGGGAGGAGGACTGTTGGCTGTGACTACAGTTCCCATCATGCTTTTGGCTACACCCACCTTCCTTCCTGTGACTGCTTCCCTGTGAGTGAGTGAAACAGTGCTGGCAAGATGTCGGAGAGTGGTGTGCTGGTATTTGTTTGAGCATTTCTCCCAACAGGGCCTTGTGCAACCCACACCAGAGACCAAGATCAGCCATCTTGGCAGTACTTTTCCACTTCTTGTGAGCTGAGCATGGTTCAATGTGTGATTGTTGGGCCATGTTGGAGGAGGACTGTTGGCTGTGACTAGGACTCCCATCATGCTTTGGCTACACCCACCTTCCCAGCAATCCAAACCTTCCTTCCTGTGGCTCAGCTTCCCTGTGAGTGAGTGTAACAGTGGTGGCAAGATGGCTGCCAGTGGTGGTTGGTGTTTTGAGGCCAAATCCTTGCTGCGTTCGTTAGTAAGTTTGTACATGCTATGAAATATTTACATATTACTCTGAGATTGCTGGTATTTTGTTTCTATGAGTGACATACACATCACATAATCATTTGCTTAATGTTGATATGGCTTTGCTAACAGTGATTGGTATCACTGTTCCCTTGAGAGTGATGTCTGTGGGTGTGTATTGGGTCACAATATTAGCTAGTTGGTTATGTACTCACTAGACTCAGGTACTCCTAATAATCCATGGATGCCCTCCGGTGGAAGGATGGCCCGCACTTTCTCCTCCCAGGAAGTGAAGTGCATAGGTTTTGCAGGAGGGCCACCACCTGTCCGCTGGCTCAGGGCATGGTCTCTGCCAATCAGCTTCTTGACCCTCCTCTGCACATAATAGTACCTGTTCCTGATGTCGTCCATTGTGCGCAGGCAAGGTGCTTGTGCATTCACCTTGTTGACAATCCTCTCCCACATCTTGGTTTTCTGGGACAGGAGGGTCTGTTGGACTAATGTGCCAAATAACTGTGGCTCTACTCTGAGAATTTCATCTACCATGACTTCCAACTCACTGTCTGTGAACTTTGGATTCTTCTTTGGGGGCATGGTGATGGGTGGTGGTAGAGATGGATGTGTGGGTGGGTGTGAAAGTGAGGGTGAGTGAGTATGAGTAAAGGTGTGTGTTTGTGAGTGTGGTATTTGACAGGTGTTAATGGTGTCCAGGTTGTGTGGTGGGTGGGTTGTGAGTGTATGTCTCAGTGCAGTGTAGTGGTGGTATCTGCTGGCAGGTCTGTTAAATTTGCAAAGGATCATGGTAAGGATTTTAGCCCTTATATAGGTGAAGTTGTGGGTGTGTCTTACATATTTAAAAAAAAATGCTGCCTTTGACAAAGCTTGTTTGGGCTTTTTCTGTCTGTGTCTGTTTTGTTTAGTTGAGCATGACGGAGATGTTCACCGCTACGGATGCTTTTAACAGCATTTGCGGGGTAGTTCCGAGTCTGTCCCATTCACGACAAGCATGTTGCAGCGTTCGCGTACAAGTCAGTCGCTTGAGGCTCTTTTCCGGCCGTTTCACTCAGACGACTTGATTCCCGTATGTGTTGGTCGTCCGTATTGTGCTCCGTGTGAATTGGTTGTATTTGACACGCATTGCATCGTACTCCACCGCTCGTACATCGCGTGTACGTGTCGGTCGGAATACATTTCCGTCCGTGTCGATCGGAACTGTTTCCGAGCGGGATCGGAATCGGGCCCTTAGTGTGGATTTTTGGAGGTGTCTCCAAATACATTGATTAAAATGATAATAACAACCCTGAATTGCTGTGCGAGGGTAGGTTTTTAGTATTGCTTGTATCATTGACTGTTCAAAGTCAATGTTTATTTATTGGGGAAAATAATGATTGGTTTCTTGTTTAATTTTTGTTTATAGCTCAATATAGGTGGAGTTTTGCTTATTTGGTAATAAAGCATATAGAAAAGGGATGTTTGTATTTTGATAAAGTGCATGTATAGTACACAACTTATAAAATGGTTTGGGACACATTTTAAAAGTCCCGGCCATCATCCAAGTCTCACAGGTTTGGAGTTTTTGTAAATTAGTAGCAGTTCCAAATATTATTATTCTTTTGTCAGTTGATTTGTTATCATAAAGAAGAAATTGTTCTTCATTATGGGTAATTGTGAGTTCTGGGGCAATTTCTACTTCTGCAAATGTTTTTGGGACAGGTTTGGTGGTGGTAGTAGCTTTTTTAGTTAGAGCTACTGTTCTTTTAAAGGACAAAATGGAGGGCATTTGGCCAGTTGCATGTTGTGGGATTCTGGGGAGCATTTTTTTTAGGTATTTCTGTTGTAGACTTTTCTGATTTAGTCCTAGCTTCTTTTATATCTTCTAAAGCATTTCTAACTTCAATTTCAGCAACGTTAATGTGGTGGTTATGCTCCCTAACATATAGTACAGTTGTTTCCTTTGTTGCAGCCCACCAATAACATTTGTTAGAATAGTATTTACTACATTTCCAGTTGACTCCTGTTTGCTTTTCTTGAGTGTACACATACCCCATATAACATTGTAAAAATTGTCCTTTTTGTCAAGTTATGAATTGGACGCCTTCAGTCATTGTGATGTTTCAAATGCTAAGAAAAATGTATATAAAAATTACTAAAAATATTCCTGTACTGTTTGATTTTCTGAAATATATACCTTGTCAGTTTTATACTTACAACGTTGAATTTGAAGTCGTTTTAAATGCTGATGGGTTTTCTTTATTGTTTGCCTTTAGTTTTCTTGCTGAGATTCCTGTTGGTAAAAAAAGCAATTTTAATAATTTTGTTTAACTGTGTATTAAGGGGGGGGGGGGGGATTTGGGATTAACTTGGACTTCTGTTGGGTATTTTACCAAATTGTTTTAATTTATTTCAGTTTGATACTTACTTAATTTGCAAGTCGATTTTTCACAGTTTTCTGTAGGTGTTTGAATTATTATTATTGCATTTTGCAAAGCACAAAAGCTACCTCCAACGGAGGTGTCCCGGTGCTGACAGCGAGTAGTGTGGGGAAGATGTCCTGGTGAGTAAGCAGAAGTGGAAAAAGGCTCTAGGGTGAACTAAAGAGCCAAGTCTTGAGATTCTTTCTAAATATCGGTTCTGAGTTGGCCTTTCGAAGATGCTCCGGCATGGAGTACCAGAGAGAGGCAGTAATGAAAGAAAAAGAGCGACCGCCTAGTCTAGCTTTTTTTAAACGTGGAACGGAAAGGAGTCTCTGGTTATTCGATCTCAGTGTCCTGTTTTGGGTATATTTGGGTAATCTTAGTTTTAAATATTTTGGGCCAGTGTCTCTGGTGGATCGAAAGGTCAAGATCAGAGCCTTAAAGTGGGTCCTCTTTTTTATAGGCAGCCAATGCAGGCTGCGGAGATGTGGGGAGATATGGTGGCAGAGAGGTGCATTCCTGATGAGCCTGGCTGCAGCATGTTGAATAACCTGCAGCTGTTTGATAAGGTAATCAGGGAGACCCAAGTACAGACTGTTGGTATAGTCTAGTTGAAAAGTAATAGGTGCATGCACCACCGTTTTCCTGCAGTCCATGGGTAAGAGATGTAAACATCTCCACAGTGCTTTCAGCTTCCAGAAGCATGATGAAGATAATTGGCCTATCTGGGTCTTCCCTGAGAGGGCAGAGTCAAATTTGAATCCTAAGTTTCTCGCTGTCGAGACTGGCCTAGGAGGGGGATTGAGTTCCGAGGGCCACCATAGTTCAGCTTTAGGGGGTGATGGCTGGTTAAAAAATAGAACTTCTGTTTTATCCATGTTTAACTTAAACAGTTGTCTGTCATCCAAGATGATATGTTGAGTAGACACTGTTTAAAGTTCGTAAACGCAGCCTCAGAGTGGTCTCTGAAAGAGAACACTAGCTGGGTGGCGTCAGCGTAGGAGACCATTGTGACACCATGAAGCTCAATGATTGAGCCAAGAGGGGCGAGGTAAACATTAAAAAGGGTTGGGCTAAGGGCCGAACCCTGGGGGACTCCACAGATAAGTGGGCGGGAAGGGGATACGAAAGGACGTAGATAGATTTTCTGGGATCGGCCCTCAAGAAAGGAACAGAACCAAGTTAGAACAATGTACCCTACGCCTAACTGCTCGAGCCTCTCCAGAAGAATCTGGTGTGATACAGTGTCAAATGCTGCGGACAAGTCCAACAGCACCAGCATCGAGTATTTGCCATGATCCAGGGTTTCTCGTATTGTTTCTGCCACTTCAGTAGGGCCGTATCTGTGCTGTAGCCAACTCTAAATCCAGACTGAGAATCATGTAACGGATTGTTCAATTGAGGGTATACTGAAAGTTGTTTCTGCACTTTCTTTACCAATATCTTGGCAGAAGCTGGCAGGAGGGAGATTGGCCTGTAATATTTTTATTCAGTCGGGTCAGCATCTACTTTTTTTCGAATGGGCTGTACTAAAGCGGTTTTCCAGATAGATGGATAGGTGCCAGTCTTTAGTGAAGTGTTCAAGATCTGGTTTAGTGGGGGGTTCAAAAGTGGGGCAAGTGAGGTAATATACTTGGCTGGACACGGATCAGTCGGCGATCCATATTTAACTGTAGCAAGTTGTTTTAGGGACGCTTCAGGACAGAACCGGTCGAATTCACCCCAAGTAACTGTTTCATGATGGTTAGGTGGGGGCGGGGGAGGATTAATTGTAGGGCTGAATGCCGAATAAATAGTTTGGATTTTATCTTGAAAGAAGCAGGAAAGGTCTTCACAGAGGGGGGAAGTAGGGACAATGGTACATTCCGGGGCCTCTGGCTTGATAAATCCTTGGACAATCCTAAAATCTTCTTTAGTGGAATTGTCCGAGGCAGTGATTCGATCAGCCAGGTAGTCCCTAATGGCAAGGTTTTTAAGTTTTTTTAAGTGTTTTAGAGCTGCTCTATAAGTACTCTTAGTCTTACTGTTATAATTTTTCCGCCATGTCCGTTCAAGTTTTTTACAGAGACTTTTTTCTCTGCGGAGCTCTTCTGTAAACCAGGGGGCAGATGGTTTTGATCTGGTCATTTTCATATTTCTGATCGGGCCACTTTGTCAAGAGCCGTAGTCACCCAGTTATTGAAGGAAGAGGCATCTTGGCAGGGTTACCCAGTGAGCAGCAGAGGGGTGTCTGAGAGTACCGGTCCCATTGTTTCAAGTGAGACTTTCTTCCAATTCCTCTTTTTTTCTGATTTATGTTTTACTGGGTCTATATTGCTTGGGCAGACTATAGTGAAGGGTATTAAACTATGATCTGACCATAAAAGTGGGGCAGAATCAGCCACCTTTAAGGTAGGGATGTTAGTGAAGATTAGATCAAGTAAATGGCCCGCTCTGTGAGTGGGAAGTGCAACCATTTGAGTAAGGTTTAATCCCATAAGGGAGTCTGACAGCTGAGAGGCTAGGGAGCAGTTCTCATTGTCCATGTGGACATTAAAATCACCTAGGACAATGAACTTTTTGTGTCTCAGTGAAAGATCGACAATCAAGTTGCACATCTCTAGCAGTTCAGACGGCTCAGAGTCCGGGAGTCTATAAACCAACAGACCTGCCACCGCAAAATTGGGGGAGATTTTAATACTAAAGGACATTGCTTCGATTCGTCTGGCCTGATCAATTCTTTTATGCGAGATTTCCCAATGGTCTCTTAAGATCACAGCAATCCCTCCCCCTCTTCTGCTGCCTAACCGATTTGCAGTGATAATTTTATAGCCCTCAGGAATCGCAAGTGTGATGCTGGGTTAGAGCAGTCCCTCAGCCATGTTTCAGTTAGAAACATAAGGTCAAGAGTTTTTGGTTTGAGAGTTAGCCAGATGTCATCTCTATGTTTAGGGAGAGAACGACAATTTATTAGACATGCATTAATGGTGGGCCCAACGGTAGGAGTACAAGCTTTAACCAAAGATGCTGTTCTGGTGTCAATATGTCTACATCCTTGGGAGTGTCTATTATTCAGAGAAAAAGAGCATGCCTTACAGGACCACTCTTGGCCAGCATCCCCTTGTTTAATGGTACTGGGATCGAAGTTATTATATGTATTACAACCTCCAGGAGACAGTTTCAGCAATTCCTGCCTAGACCAGACAATTCTGGAAGTACGAACCCGACAGGCTGCATGGCTGGCGCTGTTTGCGGGCCAGACGCGGACGGGCGCAGACGGGCTTGCCTGCGGCGCGCCAGCTGAGCGCGTCCGCTGTCCCATCTGTTTTTAAATGGGCAGCTCGCACCACACAGCACCGCTCCTAAGGCGTCACAGCGCAGCTGATCTGCATGTGCCTGCTAACACCGCCCTCCACACAAATGGCTGCCAGCCGTGGTGGACCAGAGCGGTTGAAAGTGCAAGTGAGCTTTTATAAACAGTATATAAGTAAGAAACAGTTGAATTTCTCCCAAAAAGTGAAGCGCTATGCCCCCCAGTAATTCCCACAGTAGGTCGCTGCAAGCAGTCCTACCAACGCTTGCTGCGCGTCCGCTGTCCCATCTGTTTTTAAATGGGCAGCGTGCACCACCCAGCACCGCCCACTATGGCGTCACAGCGCAGCTGATCTGTGTGTGCCTGCTAACACCGCCCTCCACACAAACGGCTGCCTGCCGTGGTGGAGCGGAGCGGGTGAAAGTGAAAGTGAGTTTTTGAAAAACAGTATATAAGCAAGAAACAATTTTAAAAACACATATTTTCTCCCAAAAAGTTAAGCGCTATGCCCCCAGGTAATTCCCACAGTAGGTCGCTGCAAGCAGTCCTACCAACGCTTGTTGAATGTCTTCAGAATTATCTGTAGAGGAGATATAAATTTAAAAAATATATAATAATTATTTTATTTCGGAAAATAGTGCTTTTAGAAGATTAGCAGTAGTGTTAGTTTCTAAGTGTTATTTTACTTAGTTTGTGGAGTAGGAAACAGAGTTTTCTCTAGTGTAGTCCAGTGTTCTGGTAGCAATCCCGAAGAGTTTCTCCTTTCTTTTTTGTTTGAGGTGTAAAATAATGCTTAATTTTCGTGTGTTTATATAGTGTTTAATTAATTGTTGTTTTAATTTCATTGGTTTATTGAAATAGTGTGTATATTTCACTGGTTGATATTTATTGTTTTAATTGATTTGGTGGTTGCTTTCCATGGATGGAAAACGCTAATTAAGCTTCAGTTATTGCATTTTTTTTATTGTAAAGTGGTTTAGTTTATTATATGTGAATTATATTGTTTTCGATTATAAATAATGTGTGCTTTTTATTTAGGTATAATACTTTAAATAGTAAATAATTATGTGTCTTTAATATATTTTATGATAATATTTTTAAATGTCTTTAAACTTTATTTTAATTGATTTCTTTTGTATGTTGTGTGTGCTTATTAATATATATTATTTTTGGTAAGTTTTGTATGTTTATAAATGTTTTTAACATGTCGATATAATTTTTCTAACAATATTATTGGTGTCTATTTTGTGGTAATCAATATTATTGAAGACTTGTATCTTTTTTAAACATGTTCGATATTTCTTATAACAATATTTTTGTGTTCAATTATACTGATATCGATGTAAGTGTATGACGATATTTTGTTCTCGATATTTGTGTATTTTTTTAAATAAGTATAGTCTGTTGATATTAGTGTAATCAATATTTTTGACCCGATATTATAGTTGGTCGATATAGTGCCTGTCGATATTATGTCAGAGATCCCAAAAGCCGGATCGCCATTAAATGGATGAACGCACACCCACCCGATTATGCAGAGTGGCTGCGAGATATGTCTGAGTGGGCAGTGGTCGAAGAAGTAAGGATGAATCATGTGGGATCGAATGAAAGATCACTTGGTGGCGTGGAGAGAGATGCTGTTATACCTACAAAATGAAGGGGTTGAGCCAACATTGAGGAAGTATAACACAAAAAGGGGCAAAAAAAAAGGCTGACTAACAAACCTGTACAAGGAGCTACTATGCTTAGCACAAACATCAGGACACTCTTTCATAATGTGGCACTGAAAGGACGCACACAAGAATATTTAACCTAGTACTGTATCTGTGCAGCACCGAAGACTGCTGCAACATCACCACATTACTAGGGTGGCTCCTCCCTTAAAGCGGAGATGGTCACCCATAGCTTCTGGAGCAATGAAAAAAGGGAAATTAAAATTATAATAACTTTGCTATTGCCATTTTATTTTTTGTAGAACGGGCTCGGTTAGAGCAGGGCGGGGCTGGGGTCACAAGGGGAGGAGTGGTGGGCACACATTAAGTGCACACTTCTGTTTGGCAGGCCGACTTGGGCCGGTCAAACAGTCATGCACACTTTGCATGTTCCCGACCAAGTTGTAATGCACAGCCTGGTGGGTAACATTCACAGGCTCCAAGTCCCCATCTGAGAGCTGAACTACGCTGCTCAGACTAATCACAACGCTGCATTGCAGCATTGTGATTGGCTATGGGGAACCTGTGTGCTTCCTGCTTCCGGGACTCACCAGGAACAGAAGCAATGACGGAACACAAACGGCAGCTGTGAAGAGGTAGTTTTTTTTTCTTCCCGCTCCCTTACCCCCGTTCTCTGCCAGCCGCCACTGCCACATCTCTATTAATAGAAGTAAAAACATTTAACTGCAACAAAACATGAGCACCTAGGAGGGTGGGGGTGTTAGGAAATGTTTAAACAAACCAACTGGGAAATGTTCCTGTCACACCATGTAAGTTTTCTCATGATAATAATGATTATAAAATACAATTAATTGAGAAACCAATAAAATAATATATTAAAAGATGACTTTGAGAACCAAAAAAAAGTGTTACCTCACTTGCGTGGGTGGACCAAGTGACCGTGACAGGAAAGAGCCCAAAATGTATTGTGGAGGCATCAAAATTATCTATCCCAGAACAACCTGTTTTTACAAGAGGGGCACCTGCGTTTTTGGACCCGGGCTCGGCAGCCATCTAGGGAAACTTGCCAAGCTCAGACATTTCTGAAAATTAGACACCAGGGGATGTCCAAGCAAGTCTGGTTTGCTTAGATCCCTCAATGTTTCTTACTCAGAATCCCCTGCAAATCTCAAATTTAGCTAATAAATCACATTTCTGAGTGGGAGAGTTGTGGGATCACTGGCCCAGCACAAACTTCCTACCACCCAGCATTCCCATAGGTCTCCTGATAAAAATGATATTCACTTGTGTGGGTGGACCAAGTGCCCGCGAAAGGAAAGGGCCCAAAACGTGTTTATTTAATACTTTTGCTTATTGCCTTTTTTTAAAATACACCAGTGCAGTGCAGAATACATTTCAAGTGAGATTCCTGGGTTTACAGCTATTAGTAATGCAGCTCAGAACAAGCACTAACTCAGTTTTCTAGATCTAGAATATATGCCCGCAATCTGGAGACATCAAATTTATCTTTCACAGAATGACCTGGTTTTGCAAGGGGGCACCTTTTTTTGGTCTAGGGCTCTGCGACCATCTAGGGAAACCTACCAATCCCAGACATTTCTGAAAACTAGACACCCAGGGGATTCAAGGGAGGTTTGACTTGCATGGATCCTAAAGAAATCACATTTTCCTTACATTTCTGTGTTGGATCATTGCGCTGGCATTTCCTACCACTCAGTGTTCCCCTCCGTCTCCTGATAAATGATACCTTTCTTGTGTGGATACCCAAAGTAGGGTTAGCCTAAAAAGTATTTTTTAAAACTTCCCTTTTGGATCCAGTTTGGTTCCCCTTCAAATTCTACATGTTTTTGGCCCTTCCCTGGTGCAAGCACTTGGCCCACCCATATAAGTGAGGTATCATTTTTATTGGGAGACCAAGGAGAAAGCTGGGTGGTAGGAAATTTGTGACGGCATGGAGAACCCACACAGAAATGTGAGGAAAATATCATTTCTAGCTATATTTTAGGTTTGCAGAGGATTCTGGGTAAGAAAACGTTAGGGGGATTTAGGCAAGCTACACTTCCCTGGGCTCCGCCAGGTGTCTAGTTTTCAGAAATGTCTGATTTTGGTAGGTTTCCCTGAATGGGCGCCGAGACGGGGGCCAAAAACGAAGCTGCACCACTTGCAAAACCAGGTTGTTTTGTGATAGATAATTTTGATGTCTCAACAATACGTTTTGGACCCTTCCCTGTCACGGGCACTAGGCCCACCTCGACACGTGAGGTACTATTTTTATTGGGAGACTTGAGGGAATGGCAGTTGGAAGGAAGTTGGTGGCTCTCTGTAGATTCAAGAACATTCCAATACAGAAATGTGAGGAAAATGTTTTTGGAGACAAATTTTGAGGATTGCAAGGGATGCTGGGTAATAGAACTTGATGGGAGCCACACAAGTCACCCATCCAGGATTTCCCTAGGTGTCTAGTTTTCAAAAATGTACAGGTTTGCTAGGTTTCCCTAGTTTCTGGCTGAGCTACGGCCCAAAATTCACAGCTAGGTACATTGTAAAACAAGCATTTACAATGCAATGGTCTCGGCATTGTTAAAGTTAAAGCTATTGGCATTGCTCATGACATTATTTTTGTTTATGTTTTTGTTTTTAAAACATTTAAAGAAACAGCATTGTTATTTACAGTGTCAATAGCTTAATCACTCTCAAATGCGAGACCTATTGCATTTGCACCCACACACAGAGCCACACACCCAGAGCCACCCACACAGAGCCACTCACATAGAGCAACCCACACACAAATAGAGCCACCCATAGAGCCACCCACAGAGCCACCTACACACACACAGAGTTACCCACACACAGACAGACCCACCACGCATAGAGCCACCTACAAAAAAAGCCACCCACACACAGAGCCACACACACAGAGCCACCCACACACACACAGACCCACCCCCCACACACACAGAGCCACCCCCACACACACAGTCCAAAAAAACACACTTCATCACATTGTCACTTAATGGAAAGCCACAACCTTTCTTATAAACTGAAACAAATCCTGATCCCTCACACATGTATACACGAGCGATGCGCCAAGCCAATGTAGACTCAGAACACACGGCACCAATCAAGTGGACGAACTCGCAACAAACAGCACACTGGATAATGCCTCAAACGGGAGGGTCACACAAAAGAAAAGCAATTAACTAGGAAGGGAGGGAGAATGCAAGTAAGGACGTTTCCCAGATGCAACCCAGGTATACGACTCCTTAAATGTTAACGCTTCAACAAGCATGGGCAAGGTGAAAAAACACTATATTCAATTCGAGATATACCGTGTATGTTTAAATACAGCTAAAAGCTCTGTAAAAAGAAATTACAACCTTTGCATAAAATTACTTAAACGGCGTGGTTAAGCAAAGCACAGAAAACCCACTAGAGGGCAATTATGAACAAGATACAGGAGCAAAGACACTACTCGGAAACGGCAATGCCCCCCCTTTAACATTCATCAAGCAAAGAATGGGCGTACTAATAACCAATATGTAAAAAAGACACATTTACAAAATATATATCAAAAACGCCTGAAAAAACATCAGGTCTGCCGATTACCTTAACAAATAAATTACGCACAACGTGTTATCAAGCTTGGTAACGGGGGGAGTGGCTATGGAGGAGGAGCCGTGATCAACTACAACACCAACCTCTGCAATAGTAAAAGCTTGAACGGCTAGAAAGGTTCCGGGGAAACATCAGGTCCGCCGATTACCTTAACAAATAAATTGCGCACAACGTGTTATCAAGCTTGGTAACGGGGGAAGTGGCTATGGAGGAGGAGCCGTGATCAACTACAACGCCAACCTCTGCAATAGTAAAAGCTTGCACGGCTAGAAAAGTTCCAGGGATGTTTTCGGATCCGTCCTCGTGCTCAAGTTTACAAAGCAAACGGCGTGGTTAAGCAAAGCACAGAAAACCCACTAGAGGGCAATTTTCAACAAGATACTCGGAAACGGCAATGTCCCTCTTTAACATTCACCAAGCAAAGAATGGGCGTACTAATAACCAATACGTAAAAAAAGCCACATTTAAGAATATATGCCAACAACGCCCGAAAAAACATCAGGTCCACCGATTACCTTAACAAATAAATTGCGCACAACGTGTTATCAAGCTTGGTAACGGGGGGAGTGGCTATGGAGGAGGAGCCGTGATCAACTACAACACCAACCTCTGCAATAGTAAAAGCTTGCACGGCTAGAAAAGTTCCGGGGATGTTTTCGGATCCGTCCTCGTGCTCAAGTTTACAAAGCAAACGGCGTGGTTAAGCAAAGCACAGAAAACCCACTAGAGGGCAATTTTGAACAAGATACTCGGAAACGGCAATGCCCCTCTTTAACATTCACCAAGCAAAGAATGGGCGTACTAATAACCAATACGTAAACAAAGCCACATTTAAGAATATATGCCAACAACGCCCGAAAAAACATCAGGTCCACCGATTACCTTAACAAATAAATTGCGCACAACGTGTTATCAAGCTTGGTAACGGGGGGAGTGGCTATGGAGGAGGAGCCGTGATCAACTACAACACCAACCTCTGCAATAGTAAAAGCTTGCACGGCTAGAAAGGTTCCGGGGATGTTTTCGGATCCGTCCTCGTGCTCAAGTTTACAAAGCAAAAACGAGCGTTTGTTAACTACAAACGTGTGTTCGGCATACATTAACGCTGTCCAATGCGAACTGTAGGAAGGCTATCTGGAACACGTCCTGAAGTAAATAAAGTTCTCTGTTGAAGTCTTCATTACCTAGTATTCAATTTCACCAGCCAGCCTGAGAGGACAGGGGGGAGGAGACCAGAGCAGCAGCAGAACACGGGAGCCGACAGCAGGGGGAGAGGACGCCATTAACACCACCACCTTTCTCCGAGATCAAGCAGAAATGCCTCGGAGAAACGCAGTGTCGTTTTCGGAATCGGGGGCGTGTTTTCCTTTCTCTCCTCTTGCCATTGGCTGGAATGTTTACATTCCAGAGGAGAGAAAGAATTGAAAAAACACGCCCCCGAATCCGAAAAGGACGGGGCTTGTTTGGAGAGACAAACCTCTTCTCCAATGGCTGACCAGCATTTAAGAGGACAGCCAATGGAGAAGAGGAGAGAAGAGGGGCGGGTTAAAGCCCCTCTTCTCCAAGTCATTAAATCTCGCGAGCGAGACTGCGCAAGCGCAGCCTTTGCTAGCCGAGACCTAAAAAGGGTCATTTTTCAGTGGAAAAAAGTGATGTTTCTACGCTGCCTTTTGGTCTGTTTCTTGTCACAGGCACTAGGCTTACCCAAACATGTGAGGTACAATTTTAATCAGAAGCCTTGGGGGAATGCTGGGTGGAAGGAAGTGTGTGGCTCCCCTCAGATTCCAGAACTTTCCATCACAGAAATGTGACGACAATGTGTTTTTTTATAGATACATTTAGAGTTTGCAAGGGATTCTGGGTAACAGAACCTGGTGAGAGCCACACAAGTCACCCAATCCTGGATTCCACTAGGTGTCTAGTAAAAATGTACAGGTTGGTTAGGTTTCTCTAGGTGCTGGCTGAGGTAGGGCCCAATATTCACAGCTAGGCACTTTGCAAAAAAGGGTCAGTTTTCAATGGAAAAATGTGATGCGTCCATGTTTTGTTTTGGGACGTTTCCTGTCGTGGGCACTAGGCCTAGCCTAGGCCTAGCCTAGCCACACAAGTGAGGTACCATTTTTATCAGGAGACTTATGGGAACACGGAATAGTAGAACAAGTGTTATTAACAATTGTCTACCTCTGCATTTGTGCATTCAAATGTCAGACGGTTGTAAGAAAGAAGTCATTTTAAGAAATGCCTTCTAATTCACATAATAGTATGTGTGTCCATCAATTCAGGGATGTGCAAATACGAACTGCTCCTAAACTCCATATCTTATGCCCATTTCGGAAATACATAGTTTTCCTTTATACCTATTTTGCACTCTTTATATTTTACCAAATGAATTGCTGTATACCTGGTACATAATAAAAAAAACATTGCAATGTGCAGCTCAGTTATTGGCACTGAGTACTTCGGATTCTTGGTGAACCTACAATCTCTGTATATCCCTGCAACCAGAAGGGTCCAGTGAATGTGATGGTGTATTGCTTTAAAAAATCTGGCATAGTTGGAAGAAGTTACAGATGAAAATGAAATGCACAAATGGCAGGTTTTTAAAAAATCAATTTCAATATTTATTTATTTCAACTGTTACTTTCTATAGGAAAACTTTGAAGGATCTTCACAAGTGACCCCTTGCTGAATTCAGGATTGTGACTACTTTTCAGTAATATATAGCTTTCCGGGATCCACCATCGATTTCACAAGCATTTCTACCGCTAACTGGAAGGAGGTTGAAAACACAAAAAATAGGTAAAATGGGACATGTGCCAATAAAGTGCCAAATCAGTGTTGAAATATCTGTTTTTGATTCAATTTTGCTTGTTTATGAAAGCTGGGAAGATGGTGATTCTAGCCCCGCAAACCCTTAATTGATGCCATGTACAGGGAAAAAAACAAGATTTTTTTTTTCTGCAGCACTTTTTCCTCATTTTTCCCCAAAAACTCAAAATGTAGCTGTAATTTGGCTAAATTTTCAGTCCTCTTCAGTGGAATCCACAAACCCCTGATACCTTTAGAATCTGCAGGATGTTGGAAAAAGTAGGATGCACATTTGGCGTGGCTACCTTACAGGGACAAAATGTTATGGGAGTTGTAAACGCGAACTACCCCAAATAGCCAAAAAAGGGCTTTGCACAGGGCGTGGGGGGGGGGGGGGGGCTAGCAGAGGAGGGGTTAAGAAACTTTGATCTACAGAAATTACTCCTTACTAAATTCAATATTCCTGCAACTTTTAGAAGAGTCTACCTTTCTTATTGTCTGAATTTTTGTTTTTAAATGTTTCGGCAGAAATGTTGTATCATAGAGAATCCAAGGCTTAAAGCTAAGAAGTAAGAATATCTCTGTGGATGTAGAACAATAACCCAGTGCCAGACTGTAAAGACTGGCGTAGAACAAACCATAAGCACCATATGCTCAAAAGGTTGACAAGGGGTGCAGTTGTGCACTGGTTCTGGCAGGACTGCCCTAGTCCTTCCCAATTCATGATGGTACATGTAAGCAAACATCTTTTACTCACTGTAGAGTGGTTGCTTGCATGATAAAATGAAGCCCAGTGCTTAGTCACCCTTGATTTATGTTTCATACTTTGTGTTTTCAGAAGGGCAGGTCTTGGTGAGGAGCTGGTCATGTCGTACTGCTGCAAGCATGTACTGTACTAGTGAGTGAACCTAGTGGTTTACCCTCTGGTCAAGGGTGCTCCTCGGCAAAAATAATCCAAATGAATAGTATTGTTCCATGGAGTACCCACTGCACTGGGAAGCTCAAATACGCTGTTTATCCTGCAACGTCCATGCACAAAACAAACAGTAAAAAAGCAAAAGTCTCTGAAAAGCTCTAGATAGAAACTTTGAAAATGAATTTGCACAGCTTTAAAACATCTAAACACTGATAACCACTGATTTCTATACTGACAAATCCCCATCTGCCATTCACATCAAATAGAAACTGAAAACAGGGAAGACTAAGTGTATTTCAGAGTTTCTTTCACTTTGTTATAAATGTGCAGTATAAGGGTTTCTGAATAACATTAGATCATAATTATAGTTTATTTATTATTGACTTGCTTTATTTTTTTTTACAGATGAAAGAAATGCTTTAAGAATTGAAGATGGAAAGGACATAAGACTATTTACAAAGGCAAAGTTGGGCATTGAAACCTACCCCAAGAAGACCTGTTAATCAATAAAATATCCTAATCTACGCTCTCAAGCAGCGTGAAAAAAAATACTCTACTCAAAAAGACTATCCAGAGAGACACTAGGGAATAGAGAACTTTCTAAATGTACTAAAGCTCTCAAAGCAAATTTTATAGTATTCTATAAGGAGCACATGAAGTCAGCATAGAAGAAAGACAATATTTAATGTGACTTTGGTTCACATAATGGAATGACTATAAATATTCTCAATGAGATAAAACATTCAGGGCCAAAGGCCGTCTAAAGTTACACAAGGTAGCCCACACAAGACTGAGAACATATAAATGTAAGTAATATGTGCAGACATTCAGTGAAAAGAGTCTTGACACTAGGAAGAAGTTATATGAATGTACTGAATGTCAGGAGGCATTGCATGCAAAAGGACACCTACTGATAGATCAGGCATGCCCTGCTGAGGAAAACATATTCCTAACAATGGGAAACTTGCAGTCACATCAGACTGTCCATACTGATGGGAAACCTTTTAAACTAACTGAATCTAATCCAGCGTTCATTACAAAGGCAGAGCTATTACGGCAACAAAACGTCCACATTGGGCAAAAATCATGTAAATGTAGAGAATGTGACAAGGTATTCATTGCAAAGGCAAACCTAATGTACTGTCTGAAAATCCACACTGGAGAGAAGCCTTATAAATGTACTAAATGTGAGAAGGCATTCCGTAGAATAGAGCTGTTAAAGCAACATCAGAGATTCCACACTGGAGAGAAACCCTTTCATTGTAGTGAATGTGACAGGTCATTCGTTGCAAAGACAAACCTAATGCAACATCTGAAAATCCACACTGGAGAGAAGCCATATAAGTGTACTGAATGTGACAAGGCGTTCATTAGCAAACAGCTGTTAAACCAACATCAGAGATTCCACACTGGAGAGAAGCCATATAAATGTAGTGAAAGTGACAAGGCATTCATTGGCAAAAAGCTTTTAAAACAGCATCAGAGATTCAACACTGGAGAGAAACCCTTTCGTTGTAGTGAATGTGACAGGTCATTCGCTGCAAAGACAAGTCTAAAGCAACATCTGAAAATCCACACTGGGGAGAAACCATTTAAATGTACAGAATGTGACAAGACATTTGTTGGAAAGAGATCTCTAATGCGACATCTGAAAATGCACACTGAAGAGAAGCCATATAAATGTACTGAATGTGACAAGGCATTCATTATAAAGGAATCCCTTATGCGACATCTGAAAATCCACACTGGAGAGAAACCATATAAATGTACAGAATGTAACAAGCCATTCATTACAAAAATAGAGTTAATGCGACATCATACAGTCCACACAGGGGAGAAACCATATAAATGCACTGAATGTAACAAGGCATTCTGTACAAGGGGAGAGCTAAATCGACATTATGCAGTCCACAGTGGGGAGAAACCTTTTGCATGTTCTGAATGTGACAGGGCATTCGTTACAAAAGCACTGTTAAACCAACATCAGAAAATCCACACTGGAGAGAAACCTTACGGTTGTAGTGAATGTGAGAAGGCATTCATTACTAACAGAGAACTAATTCGACATCAGAGAGTCCACACTGGAGAGAAACCATATGAATGCACGGAATGTAACAAGGCATTCAATACAAGTGCATCCCTAATACGACATCAGAGATTGCACACTGGGGAGAAACCATATAAATGCACGGAATGTGACAAGACATTCATTACAAAGGGAGCCCTTATTGTACATCAGAAATTCCATACTGGGGAGAAACCTTATAAATGCACTGAATGTGACAGGGCAATCTTTACAGAAAGATATCTCTTACAACATCAGAAAATCCACACCGGGGAGAAGCCATATATTTGTACTGAATGTGACAAGGCATTCATTGCAAAAAACTATCTCTTGCAACATCAGAAAATCCACACCGGGGAGAAACCATATGGTTGTAGTGAATGTGAAAAGGCATTCTTTAGAAAAGCCCATCTCTTGCGACATCAGAAATTTCACTCTGGAGAGAAACCATATGGTTGTAGTGAATGTGAGAAGGCATTTGTTACAAAAATGGAATTAAAGCGACACCAAAAAACTCACACTGGAGAGAAACCATATGATTGCGCTGACTGTGGAAAGGCATTCACTACAAAGTACATGCTTATACTACATCAGAAGATACACACCGGAAATAAACCATATGGTTGTAGTGAATGTGAGAAGGCATTTATTACAAAACAGCAGTTAATGGACCATCAGGAAACCCACACTGGGAAGAAATATCAGTGCAATGAATGCGACAAGGCATTTTTTGCTAAGAGAAGCCTAAGGCGACACCAGAAAGTCCACTCCGGAGAGACACCATATAAATGTACTGAATGTGACAAGGCATACACTCTAAAGCACCAGCTAGAACATCATCAGGCAATCCATACTGGGAAGAAACCCTATGGATGTAGTGAGTGTGACAAAGCATTCTTTAGAAAACAGCACTTAATGGCACATCAGAATTCCCACACTGGAGAGAAACCATATGAATGCACTGAATGTGACAAGGCATACAGTAGAAAACACCACTTGTGGGAACATCAGAAAACCCACACAGGGGAGAGACCATATGAATGCACTGAATGTGGCAAGGCATTTAGAAGAAAGACACACCTAATGGGACATCTGAAAGTCCACATAGGAAAGACACCATATGAATGTACTGAATGTGAAAAGGCATTCGCTCTAAAGCACATGCTAGTACAACATCAGAAAACCCACACTGAAGAGAAACCATATGAATGCGCTGAAAGTGATTCACTCTAAAGCACATACTAATACAACATTGGAAAATCCACCCTAGAGAGAAACCATACGGTTGTAGTGATTGTGAGAAGGGGTTTCTTTCAAAGGACTGCCTAATGCTACATCTGAAAGTCCATACTGGGGAGAAACAATATGAATACACTTGATGTGACAAAGCATTTGTTGCAAAGAACATCCTAATGCAGCATCATTAAGTCCACACTGGAGAATGACCCTATGAATGTACGGAATAGGACAAGACATTCACTTTAAAGCACCTATTAGTACTATATCAGAAAATCCACATGGGAAGTAACCAATGTTCCGTCTAATTTTTTTCCTTTGTGTGCGGCAGTGTAAAGTCTCCGTGCGCTGCAGCCAAGGCTATGTGCGCCAAGAACCCGACCACATGTGTGGGTGCAGCGACAACTGTTCTGACAAGGGGGTTCCCGCTTGATTGTGCAGATAACTGACTTGGGTACTGGGATGTAGGAGGCCTGCTTGATGGGGCAGGCAGGGCCGGACTGGGACCCAGGGCACTACTGCTTAACAAAACCAGTCCCCAGCACTGCTGCTTTTGTTACTCAGGGCCGATATTGTAGCACCACTGCAAAACTGCACCCCAGTAACAAAACCGGCCCCACTGCTCAAAATCTGGTCCCCACCCTTCCAGTCTCCCAGGCAAGTGCCTGATGCCTGCTACGGCCAGTCCAGCCTTCGTGTTGGTGACTGGCATATACTAATTGTGTCATGTTGGAAATCAACAGGTGCAGTGCAGAGCATCTGAAACCATGACAAAGCTACACTAATATATATTGGAAAACCAGGGCAACCTGCCTAATTCCACAGCACCAGTCAACCTCTGCTTTCCCAACTAACTACACAGCAGCGGCTCAGGGACATCTTAAGGATTTTAAGGGCCCTAGGCCAAACGTACCTAGGGGTCCTTTGCGGATCACCTTTGAATTTATGATTCCGTTTCAGCTCTCTTGTGTCCTCTTTGGCCAGATCACAAACAGTGCACAGACAAACTGGTTCAAATTCTAAATGTGTTTATAGTTAATATTCAGGGATAGTATTTTTCCAATATTGTAACATAGCAGAAGCTCATTAATACTACTGCGAATGATCACTGTGACATCCTCCCATTTCTCATATCTGAGATCCTGTTCAGATCTAAAAGAAACATTTTTTATGGATGTTGCATGAAACAAAAACACATTTGTCATAAAATGTCTGTAATAGACACACACATTACCCAGATTAAAAATAACTTAAAGGAAAATGCTATTTAGCATAGTATGCCACCCGACGTGCTGCTTCTGTTATTGCATCCAGATATATTGTATTGTATTGTAATTGCATTTATAAAGCGCTTGCTACCCCTGCTGGGCTGTTCAGGCACTTTTTCGGCAAGTAGCATGCTACTCCGGAATCCATAAAGGATTAGTGGTGAATTAATATAGTGAAATCTGAAAGTAATTTGAGTGGTGGATATGTTAGTCAGTTGTTTAGATTGAGAACGATAGTCGAGGGATAGAAGAGGGAAAAAAGGTTTGCATTTCTATAGCTCTTGCTACTCATGATGGGGTGTTGAGCGCTTTTTTGGCGAGTAGTACACTACTCCGGAACCCATAAAGGATTAGTGGTGAATTAGTATAGTGAAATATGAAAGTAATTTGAGTGGTGGATATGTTAGTTTGGTATTTGGATTGAGAAGGATAGTGGAGGGATAAAAGAGGGAAAAAGATTTGCATTTATATAGTGCTTACTACTCCTGATGAGGTGTTGAATTGCATATTCGGTGAGTAGCATGCTACTCTGGAACCTATAAAGGAATAGTGCTGAATTAGTATAGTGAATTATGAAATTAATTTGAGTGGATGGATAGAAGAGGAAAGGATTTTGAAATATTTATATATGTTTGTTCTAATATAACTATCCTTCTATAAGGGAAAGATAGCATCTGCAAGAACTTCCTTGGGGATCCTAAAATGCCAAAGCATGAACCTGCCAATTTTTGGACTTGTGTCTCCATCATGAAATTTGGCATTTATTACACACTCTACCTGCAGCCATGCTCTATTAACAAAAGGCACGCAGCAAGTCCAGAAGCATGACGTGCGCTTTCACAATCACTAACATATATTAGTTATTGTGAAAGCACACGTTGTGCTTTTAGGTTTGCAGCATGCCTTTTGTTAATAGAGCGCGGCTGGGGGCACATTTTCTGCTTTTTTTTTAAAGTATTCATGTTGATCGCAGCACCGGTCATGCTTCTACAGGGTGTTGCGATTAACATGAACTCATCTCTTGGGGGATATGCTGTGTGTGTGCGCGCTTCATAGAAGACACTGAACGCTCCGAGTGAAATATGCGCGTGCACTCGTGCACGCTCACCTTACAGGGAACAGTGGTTGGGAGTGTTGTGTTCTGGGGTGTCAATTCACTTGTTCCTCTGGTTATGAGTAGAAAGGCAAGTGAGACACTATAGCTAGTTGGGCCCGGGCTCATGGTACTGAGGTGGTATGATGACTCAGTCCCTAACTACTGATGTTCTATGGTCCCAAGCATAGTTCAGTACCTTAGCAGATTCCCTGCGACATCTCCATTATTGATTGCGATTTATACTGGTGATTCCTTACTTAAATCACTGTGTTGCCTGTACCACATAGATTTTTGAACGAGGACATTTGATCACATGGATTATACCATCTTTATTCACATATATTTACTTTTAAAATATCGTCTGCAATATACAATTCAAACATGGTTATGTCATAGTTAGATCTTTTCATTTGTATTTTTGAATATCTGCTCTGATTGTTCAAATATCTAATTTGTATACATATAAAAAGTTTTTTTGTGAACTAAAGATACTTAATGTAGGATCTCTTGCAAGTAGGTGATGATGATTTTGAGGTTGGCTTATTCATTTCCAACTATAAAACTGCCGTAATGTGTTATCCTCAGCCTGTCTAATTCCTTGGCACATTTTTAAAAAGTGTTTTATTAGGTTTAGGTTTAAGTGCAATTGTGCCTGTGATTGTATAATTTGGAAGCTGCTAGACAGTTCTGTAGTCTGTTTCAAGTAGCAGGTTCAGCGGCCTTGACACCTTTTTCTCTGCCAGTATTTCATAGCCATATGAAATGGACAGAAGCAGCTTTGCCACCATGGCCTTCTGAACATGTCCTAAGATTGGACCTTGCAGAGATCTTGAAAGTGTATGAAAACCTAAAGTTAGGGTAGCAGCTTTGGCTTTCATGTTGTCCATGTGTGCGGAAAAAGTGCCTCTTGAATCAAATGTTTATAGTTCATTTCCAGTTAATGCTAGAGGCGGGTGGAATTTTTAATTCTATTTCAGAATTGGAGAAATGTGGTAATTCAGTTACGCTTGTAACGTAAAATTACTAATAAAATCTGCAGCTCTAATCCGCTGACAGAATCAATCACCAAAAACAGACCTAAAGGTTAGCAGGGGATGCCCCATCCTCATGACTCGGTTCAGGGGTTCTCCAGAAAAGCCAACGTCCATCTTTGGCAACCGCAAGCTGGCTGAATCTGAGCAACCACCTATCCCGAAGTGGGTAGGAGAGAGATATTACTCCTCTGGTTCCAATGGGCATCTGTCCACCAATTGCCCACTGCAGGCAAACTATCTATTCTGCTCCACTGTTTATCACTAAAGTAAGTGGTCTCTCTTCATGCTTCTCCATGTTTCTCTCAGCCATAATAGGCGTCCCCTCTTCTAAAACCAACTTGCTGCATTTCTTTCCAAATTGGCCGTGGTTGCGGGCTGTTTGTAACCATTTGTGAAAGTACATTTGTTAATTGCAGCACCGTCATGTGCTGCAAGTAACAAACATACTTTCACAATGGCTCACAATCAGCCCCCAGCCGCGCTCAATTAAGAGAAGAAATGCAGCAAGTCCAAAAGCACTACGTGTAAAGCAATCCACATGGGAAGTAACCATATGCTTGTAATTGGTTTGACAGGGCACTCATTAGCAAAAACACCTACTGCAACATCAGAGAACCCACACAGGAGACAGACCATGTGAATTCACACCGGGGCAAATTATATCAATGTACTCAATCCAACACAGCAATTATTGAAAAGGAGGACCATTTTTACATTGATAGGTTCATAAAGGGTGGAAACCATACCACTGATCAGAATGAGACAATGCATTTATAACAAAGAGACATCGAATGTGCAATCGAAAGTAGAATGTGACATGTCATTTATTGAAAAAAAGGAAGACTGTTTTCTCATCTGTGATTTTCCATCGGGAGAAGCCACATCAGTGTACTGAATGTGAAAAGGCATACAGTACAAAGACTGGACTACTATATCATTTGAAATCTGACAATGGTGAAACCCAGATTTACTCAATGTGAAAAGAAGTTCATCACAAACTCATCACTAAATAAACATTTGAATCTCTATACGAGGAAGGAACCATATGAACGCACTGAATGTGACAAGGCAATTAGTAAAAAGGATAAGCTAATGCAAAGCAGGTATCCCACACTGGAGAGAAACCACATGAATGTTTCAAATGTGATAAAGATTTCATTACAAAAAGAAACGTACTGGTACACCAGAATGTCCAAACCACAGAGAAACAATAAGAATGTTATTGAATGTGACAAGGCTGAGCGTCCACAGTGGTTAGAAAACATGAATTTTCAGACTGTGACAAGACATTCATTAGGTAGGAATATAAAATGTAACATGAAAGTTCACACCTGACAGAAACCACAAGAATGAACTGAATGTAAGAAAGTATTTACTACAAATTGCACTCTAGTGGGTTACCTCATATCACTCAATGTATGAAGGGTAGGGTTACCAAATTACTGAATCTGAAAACTGGGACATGCCACAAACATAGAAGTAGAAATAACAGTTTTGCAGTTACCAACGAGCACAGACTGGCGTAATTGACAGCACTTGTCAGCATAGAAATCAAAGAAATGAGGGTATATTGGGAATTAAATGCAGCCTTTATACTCAGTATTATATGTTATTCAATTGCTATCTGTTTGAGTCTTCTAACTGATTCTGCACTGTTGCGGATAAAAATTATGAATTTAACCCCCTGAAACCAGAACATACTACATTTTCAAAATCTGTCAGGACAGATGGTTAAACAACATGACTTTCTCACTAAATATTAAACATGGTCAGCCTGTGAGGTGTAACAAAAAGAGTAAGCTTTCTTATTCAGCATTTATTTGTTCTTCTGTCCTTGACCAACTTGAATTTGAACTGCCCCATTAAATTGTGTGATTTATGTTTTTGTTCAGTGGCAGGCACCACATAGACTAAACAAAGGTTGTGCTAAGCCCTTGTTATAAAAAAAGAAAAAAGTATCATGTAAAACTGATCCCATAAATTAAGAACAGCTCTACATTTCTTTTCCATTAATCCAGTGTTGCAATCATGGCACACACATGTTGCTGTCCATGTGCACACGGTGTTATGGAGAGTGTGAAAGTAGTTGAAGCTACACATAATATAGGTCTTGAAACCCCAATTTGAGATAAACTACATTCCCAAAGATCAAAGGATCAATAAGACACCACTGACCCATCTTCTGGTCTTGGGTGATTGTTCCATGATTGTAGATGAGTTTCATGAGGTTCCACTTAGTACAACAAAATGATTTTCCACTTTGTGTCTGACTGTGATTAAGGCAGAAAATTGTGACGTTCTTCTAGTGCCTCTCAGTTGTATGAATCCCTGAGATGCATAATGTGCAAAAAAGTTCTATCCGCCCCCTCTCCATCATGGTTCTATCCTCCTCCTGTGCTCCAAGGTTCTAACATCCACCTGTAAATAGTTGTTAAAACCCTCACCTGTACACAAGTATTTTAGTTTCCACTTATGGTTTTATCCTCCACCATTGCGGAGGGGTTCCAGAGTTTCCACTCTCCACCTGTGCTTGGGGTCTTAACCTGCACCTTTGCATGGGGTTGTAACCTCTAGCTAGTGGTTATAGCTGCAAACTATGCACAGGAGTTCTTGCTTCCACCTGTTCATGTGGGCGCCACCTCTTTTTCTACACGTGCACCAACTTCCACCTGTGCTCAGAGGCTCAACCATTGACTGTATAGTTGCTTTTTTTTTTTAAGGCAAACCCTAACATCTGACCTCCTCCCCACACCCACAGACCACGCACGAAACCTCCGCATCATCCTGGACTCTTCGCTCTCAATGAACCGCCAAATCAATGCCGGATCATCCACCTGCTTTCACATGCTGCGCCTGCTTTTTAAGATCTTCAAGTGGATCCCCACTGAGTCCAGAAAAACGGTCACCCATGTGCTCATCAGCAGCAGACTCTACTATAGAAACACAGTACGCAGGCACCACCCAAAAACTCCTAAAGAAACTGGAGAACATCCGGAACACCTCTGCCAGACTCATCCTGAGCATTACACACCGCAGCCACATCACCAGCCACCTGAGAGACCTTCACTGGCTATCAACAAAAAGAATTACCTTCAAGCTCCTTACGCATCCCCTACAAAGCACTCCACAAAGCGGACCTGCATACCTCAACCACTGCCTCTCATACATTCCTACTAGACATCTCCACTCAGCCCAACTCGCCCTGGCCACCATCCCACGGATCTGCAAGACCACGGCTGGAAGAAAATCCTTCTCCTACCTCGTTGCGAAGACCTGGAACTCCCTGCTCATGCACCTCAGGCAATCACCGTCACTGCCACAATTAAAGAAGGACCTCAAGACTTGGGTCTTTGACTGAATTGCAGAACGCCCCCCCATACACACAACCACACACACACTCAGTGCCTTGGGACCCTTACGGGTGAGTAGTCGTGCTATATAAGAAACCTGATTAACAAGGACATCATAAACTCTATGTTAAATAATGGACACTGTGATCCCACGTTGGCACCTTTTTCGTTATTTCTTTTTAATTCATTTTGTGTATGTATAACATATTTGTGTCTCTTCACGTAAATACTTTTGTGGCGTGCTTAAAACTAATTTAAATAACATAAAGCAGTTTAAGTTAATACACTAATTTAAATGATTGTGTATTACATGAATATTTTACATTTATGGCAATGAAGAGCTTTTCTCTCGTTTCTTGTCTTAAACAATAGCTCAATTTTAAATTAAACAGTGATCCTTTTACCAACAGTGTAAAAATTAAAAGCTGACCCCCCCCCCATCCACAGAAATGTTACCCCTTTTGGTCTACCTTACTAAGGCACAGAAGAGTACACCCAAAGATAAGATGCTTTAATAATTATTTGGAGACAAAAATACATTGTTACACTTTATTTTAAACTTTAATTAGGCTATGATCAAAATCAACTAAAACTGTCCCCAGAAAAAATTACCCATTTCACTTGTAATGTATTCGTAATTTCTCAGTAGCACTTTCAAGCGTATTACTAATTTGTAAAGCATATAATTAATAGAAGCTCATCTATGTCTGATTTAATTGGAATCCCATGAAGTCATATACGTGCAATTAGTCCATAGCAGGAGATTTGAAAGCCTGTTTGAGTCCTTGTATCCTCATCATGATATTGCCTGCACACCGAGTCGCTCCTGGATTAGTCTCTCACTCAGCTCCCACAAGGCTGCAGCCGGGTCCTTGTATCCTCATCATGATATTGCCTGCAAACCGAGTCGCTCCTGGATTAGTCTCTCACTCAGCTCCCACAAGGCTGCAGCTGTTCCCTCATTCTGGGCTTCTTGAGAGGGCACGCAGAGGCAGCAATTGTTGAAGTACATTCCTCCCATACCGTCCAGATCTGGGGAGATGGCACAGTATACAGAGGTTGCTGCACCCTGCTGCATGGATTTTGTAAATGGCCTGGCCAAGGTGAAAAGCAGGGTATACAGCCACCAGCTGCGATGGATGCAGGAGTACATCATATTCCCTGGATGCACTGCATTTGAGGTCACACCTTTGGGAGCGAGACGGCGGTTCAGCTCATTGGAGAACAGTATGTTGCAAAGCTTAGAACGATTGTATGCTAACATTGCCCAGTACCCCCTCTTAGGTGGGGAAAGCACGCTAAGGTCAAGTTTCCCAGAGGAATCCTTAATATCTGTAAACCTGTGAGATTCCGATGACACTAGGACAACTCTTGAAGGAGAGGAGCGACGCAGAGACTCCTGAAGAAGGTGAACGAGATAGAAATGTCCCAGGTGGTTTGTCTGGAAGGTGGATTCCAGTCCGTCTTCAGTCAGGCTCCAGCAGCTTCCAAAAATGGCAGCATTGCACATCAACAGATGAAGAGGCAGATTATTGGCTCTGAATGTTTCAGCGAAATGCTGCACACTGCGGAGGGATGCGAGGTCCAGGGGCATCACCTTCACCTTGGCTTTGTGCCATTCTTCCAGGATCTGGCGCTTGGCTTCCTCTGCTCGCACCAGGTTCCTGCAGGCTAGGATAACGGTTGCCCCGTGCAGAGCCAAAGACTTGGCTGTTTCAATGCCGATGCCAGAGTTTGCTCCAGTAACAATAGCCACTTTGTCGGTCAGATCGACACCTTGCAGAATCTCCATGGCTGCAGTGCTCCCATCATACCGCTGCCTGGTACTGGCTCTCACAGGGCCGTCATCGACTGTGAAGGCCAGCCGCGGGTCAAGGTAAGTTGTTCACTTGTTCAAGTGGTCCAAGTAGAATACTTGCCCATTAGCATCGCTCTCCTGCTCCCAGCCATATGGCAGCTCTCCCGCCACGCGCTTTCTTTTGCCAGTCTTGGGGTTCTCCCACTGGGTCTTCTCTTCCCCATGATTTGCGAAGTAGACCCACCCGTCGCGGGTGCTCCTCTCCTCCCAGCCCGGGGGCAGCTCCTCCTCGCTATCTGTGTCCTCCAGGCCAGCGTACTTCAGGGCAGCCATGGATGGCAGCTCTCTGCTGGGGCCTCTAGAGAGGGCAATGAGGAGCTTAAGTCGGCGGGAGCAGTTGTGCAAGTGCGCACAGCATTAGGCAGGCTTCACCACAGAAGAAGTTCTGTGCCTCAGGATATTAGGTTACATACAACTCGAGCTGTGTTTGAAGAAATGCATTGATGCACGGGCTCCAGATGCTACTATGGATATAGCTGATACCAAGAGGACTGAGCTGTGCCTGAGGAGACGGTGACCCTCAGGTTGGAGATGTGGCTGATGAGACGGTGACCCACATGTTGGAGCTGTGCCTGAGGAGATGGTGATCCCCACGTTGGAGCTGTGCCTGAGGAGACGGTGACCCTCAGGTTGGAGCTGTGCCTGAGGAGATGGTGACCGTCAGGTTGGAGCTGTGCCTGAGGAGACGGTGAACCTCAGGTTGGAGCTGTGCCTGAGGAGACGGTGACCCTCAGGTTGCAGCTGTGTCTGAGCAGATGGTGACCCTCAAGTTGGAGCTGTGCCTGAAGAGACAGTGACCCTCAGGTTGGATCTGTGTCAGAGGAGATGGTGACGCTCAGGTTGGAGCTGTGTCTGAGGAGACGGTGAGCCTCAGGTTGGAGCTGAGCCTGAAGAGATGGTGACCCTTGTGTTGGAGCTGTGCCTGAGGAGACGGTGACCCACAGGTTGGAGCTGAGCCCAGGGGGATGGTGACCCTCTGGTTGGAGCTGTGTCTGAGGAGACGGTGACCCTCAGGTTGGAGCTGTGTCTGAGGAGACGGTGACGCTCAGGTTGGAGCTGTGTCCGGGATGATGGTGACCCTCTGGTTGGAGCTGTGTCTGAGTAGACGGAGACCCTCAGGTTGGAGATGGTGACCCTCAGGTTGGAGCTGAGCCTGAGGAGACGGTGACCCTCAGGTTGGAGCTGTGTCCGGGGTGATGGTGACCCTCTGGTTGGAGCTGTGTCTGAGTAGACGGAGACCCTCAGGTTGGAGATGGTGACCCTCAGGTTGGAGCTGAGCCTGAGGAGACGGTGACCCTCAGGTTGGAGCTGTGTCCGGGGTGATGGTGACCCTCTAGTTGGAGCTGTGTCTGAGGAAACGGAGACCCTCAGGTTGGAGATGGTAACCATCAGGTTGGAGCTGTGTCTGAGAAGACAGCGACCCTCAGGTTGGAGCTGTGCCTGAGGAGACGGTGACCCTCAGGTTGGAGCTGTGTCTGAGGAGACGGTGACCCTCAGGTTGGAGCTGTGCCCGGGGTGATGGTGACCCTCAGGCTGGAGCTAAGCTGGGATATGCAGACAGGTTAACTCCCACCTGCCCCTTGGGGTGGCGATGGGGTGTCTGTCTGTTGCAGACCTAGAGGACGCCTCTGGCCCTGGCACCGAAGGGGCGGTCACAGAAGTCCAGGGAACCGGCTTGTGTTCGCCCGTGGACGCGGAAGACTCCTCCTGCGCATGCCCAGAGACGAGACACTGCTCTCCGCTTCAAGCATGGTGGGAAAACAAGATGTTCTGTTTAAAAGCGAATCCGACCAAATCGAATTGTATTTTAAAGAAACTTAATACACGTTAAGAATGGGTTCTCGCACTTAAACTGAAAAATAAAACCCGCCCCGGGTAGAACGGACTCCTGCCCCAGTCTGAGAAGACACTGCTCTCCTGCGCGTGCTCAGTAAGTGAGTAAGGATCGGGTCCGCGCACGCTCAGAGGCAAGTGAAGCCGCTCAGAGGCAAGCGAAGGCCTTCAGAGTCAGAAGGCAGTGAGTGGCGCATGCGCAGATTTACTCTCACGACCTCCGCAGTGACGTCATCCGAGTCCGCGCCCAGTCTTTTCACAAATTGCTTTCCCGAGCTCCACGCATGTGCAGATTGTAACTTTCAGTTTTTTCACGAGCAAGTATCCCGAGCTCAACGCATGCGCAGATTGTATCTTTTAGTCTTGCTACGAACTTTTAACCCGAGCTGAGGGCATGCGCAGATCTCTAATCACGTCTCCGGAAGTAACGTCATCCGTGTCTACAGCCAGTGAGCGTGACTCATGGACAGTTCAGCTGCAGCCCCAGGAGCGCCCCGAAGCAAAGGCTTCATCTCCAGGCGCTGTGAGGCTTGGTAAGTCAGAGATGAGGCTGAGGAGAGGAGGGGCGGGGGGGGGGGTAGTGTTAATACGCCTCCTGCAGAGGGCCTGCAGCATATCACAGGACTGTATTTTATATAGACAGCTCAGTGGGTTAATGCGCCTCCGGCAGAGAGTCTGACAGAATATTACAGGACTGTATTTTATATGGATAGCTCAGTGGGTTAATACGCCTCCTGCAGAGGGCCTGCAGCATATCACAGGACTGTATTTTATATGGACAGCTCAGTGGGTTAATGCGCCTCCGGCAGAGAGTCTGACAGAATATTACAGGACTGTATTTTATATGGATAGCTCAGTGGGTTAATGCGCCTCCTGCAGAGAGTCTGCTGGCATATTACACAACTGTATTTTATATAGATACCTCGGTGGGTTAATGCGCCTTCTGCAGAGAGTCTGCCAGCATATTACAGGACTGGATTTTATATGGATAGTTCAGTGGTTTAATGCTCCTCCTGCAAAGAAAGTCTGCCAGCATATTACAGGACTATTTTATATGGATAGCTCGTTGGGTTAATGCGCCTCCTGCAGAGAGCCTGACAGCATATTACAGGACTGTATTTTATATGGATAGCTCAGTGGGTTAATGTGCCTCCTGCAGAGAGTCTGCTGGCATATTACACAACTGTATTTTATATAGATAGCTCGGTGGGTTAATGCGCCTTCTGCAGAGAGTCTGCCAGCATATTACAGGACTGGATTTTATATGGATAGTTCAGTGGTTTAATGCTCCTCCTGCAAAGAAAGTCTGCCAGCATATTACAGGACTATTCTATATGGATAGCTCGGTGGGTTAACGCGCCTCCTGCAGAGAGCCTGTCAGCATATTACAGGACTGTATTTTATATGGATAGCTCAGTGGGTTAATGCGCCTCCTGCAAAGTCTTCCAGGATATTACAGGGCTGTACTTTATCTCAGTGGGTTAATGCGCCTCCTGCGGAGAGTCTGCCAGCATATTACAGGACTGTATTTTTATTTGGATAGTTCAGTGGGTTAATGCGCCTCCTGCAGAGAGTGTGTCAGCTTATTACAGGACTGTATTTTATATGGATAGCTCAGTGGGTTAATGTGCCTCCTGCAGAGAGCCTGTCAGCATATTACAGGACTGTATTTTATATGGATAGCTCAGTGGGTTAATGCGCCTCCTGCAGAGAGCGTCAGCTTATTAAAGGACTGTATTTTTGTATGGATAGCTCAGTGGGTTAATGCGCCTCCTGCAGAGAGTGTGTCAGCTTATTACAGGACTGTATTTTATATGGATAGCTCAGTGGGTTGCTGCTTTTGTCACAGAGTTCCCTCTGTTACTCGTGGTTCAGCCGCACCTGGCGCTGAGGTCGGGGTGGAAGGTGCTGATCATTTACAAATAAATAATCGGTTTAAAAGCACCTGCTGCAGGATTTAAGTTTCTCGTTGCTCAAATGGCTGTCATTTTTTATATTTGTCTGTTTTCATGGACAAACATAATTTTGTTCGCGAGAAAGTGTCTCACTCTAAGTGCCACACATTTAGTCATTGAATGCCACTCATGAGCACTCTGAAACTATGAAAATGTCACACAGAAAACAATCTCAAACCTTTTCAGCTGTGTTTGGGGGCCCTCTGCGCTGTGGTGGCTGCTGGGGCCCGTATTACGGCCCTGGACCATGCCGCATTTGACACCCTTACCACAGATGGAAACATCTGGGCAGGCGCAGGCCTCTGTTCCTTCTAATGACAGGAAGCGCAGAAGGAAGGAGCTCCAGGAGGAGATCAGGTTTAGCCTTGTGCAGCCAGACAGCGCTTTGCGTGTCTTTGTTTCTTTTTTATCTCTCTCTGGTTCTCTTCCATGCTTTCCCATCCCTGTGTTCGACCCTTATCCTACAAGCATTGATTCCTATAAATCATGGGTACTCACAAACTTTCTCTCGGGGACAAATTTACAGTGTGGTTTGTGGCTGAGGGCCACACAGGTGGGAGTGGGGTCAGTGGAGAGGGCGGCGGGTCTAGAGCAAAAAAAAAACTGTGACCATGAGGTTGAACACACGCCCCTGCAGCGTACACCTTCGTCCACTGAGCCACCAGACTTGGCACACACACATCTCTCTCTCCCTCTCTCTGTCTCCCTCCCTCTCTCTATCCCTCTCTCTCTCTCCCCCTCTCTCTCTCTCTCTCCCTCTGCCTCACTCACTCAGTCTCCCTCTCTCTTTCTCCCTTCCTCTCTTTCCCTCTCTCTCCCTCCCTCTCTCTCCCTCCCTCTCCCTCCCTCCCTCTCCCTCCCTCTGTCTGTCTACCTCCCTCTGTCTCCCTCCCTCTATCTGTCTCGCTCCCTCTGTCTCCCTCCCTCTGTCACCTTGCTCCCTCTGTCTATCTCCCTCGGGCTGTCTCTCTCCCTTTGTCTCTCTCCCTTTGTCTCTCTCCCTTTGTCTCTCTCCCTCTGTCTGTCTCCCTCTGTCTGTCACCCTCTGTCTCCCTCTGTCTCCGCCCCTCTGTCTCCCTCTGTCTCTGTCTCACCTCTGTCTCCCTCTGTCTCCCTCTCTCGGTCTCCCTCTCTCGGTCTCCCTCTCTGTCTGTCTCCCTCTCTCTCTGTCTCCCTCTCTCTCTCTGTCTCCCTCTCTCTCTCTGTCTCCCTCTCTCTCTCTGTCTCCCTCTCTCTCTCTGTCTCCCTCTCTCTCTCTGTCTCCCTCTCTCTCTCTGTCTCCCTCGCTCTCTCTGTCTCCCCCTCTCTCTCTCTGTCTCCCTCTGTCTGTCTCCCTCTGTCTGTTTCCCTCTGTCTGTTTCCCTCTGTCTCGCTGTCTCCCTCTCTCGCTGTCTCCCTCTCTCGCTGTCTCCCTCTCTCGCTGTCTCCCTCTCTCGCTGTCTCCCTCTCTCGCTGTCTCCCTCTCTCTCGGTCTCCCTCTCTCTCGGTCTCCCTCCCTCGCTCTCTCTGTCTCCCCCTCTCTCTCTCTGTCTCCCTCTGTCTGTCTCCCTCTGTCTCTTTCCCTCTGTCTCCCTCTCTGTCTGTCTCCCTCTCTGTCTGTCTCCCTCTCTGTCTGTCTCCCTCTCTGTCTGTCTCCCTCTCTGTCTGTCTCCCTCTCTGTCTGTCTCCCTCTCTGTCTGTCTCCCTCTCTGTCTGTCTCCCTCTCTGTCTGTCTCCCTCTCTGTCTGTCTCCCTCTGTCTGTCTCCCTCTGTCTGTCTCCCTCAGTCTGCGCCCTCTGTCTGTCTCCCTCTGTCTGTATCCCTCTGTCTCCCTCTCTCTGTCTCCCCCCCTCTCCCTCCCTCCCTCTCTCTCCGTCTGTCTCAGTCTCTGCCTCTATCTGTCTGTCCCTGTCTCCCTCCCTCTGTCTCCCTCTCCGTCTCTCTGTCTCGGTCTGTCTCTGCCTCTCTCTGACCCTGTCCCTGTCTCTTCCTCTATCTGTCTGTCTGTCTGTCCCTGTCCCTGTCTCTGTCTGTCTCTATATCTGTCTGTATCTGTCTCCCTTCTTCTGTCTCCCTCCCTCTCTCTCTGTCTCCCTCCTCTCTCTCTCTCTCCCTCTCCTTCTCTCTCTCCCTCTCTCTCGGTCTCCCTTTGTCTCACTCTGTCTGTCTCCCTCTCTCTGTCTCCCTCTCTCTGTCTCCCTCTCTCTGTCTCCCTTTGTCTGTCTCCCTTTGTCTGTCTCCCCCTCTCTGTATCCCTTTGTCTGTCTCTCTCCATCTGTTTCCCTCTGCCTGTCTCCCTCTGCCTGTCTCCCTCTGCCTGTCGTCCTCCCTCTGTCTGTCTCCCTCTGTCTGTCTCCCTCTGTCTGTCTCCCTCAGTCTGCGCCCTCTGTCTGTCTCCCTCTGTCTGTATCCCTCTATCTCCCTCTCTCTGTCTCCCCCCCTCTCCCTCCCTCCCTCTCTCTCCGTCTGTCTCAGTCTCTGCCTCTATCTGTCTGTCCCTGTCTCCCTCCCTCTGTCTCCCTCTCCGTCTCTCTGTCTCGGTCTGTCTCTGCCTCTCTCTGACCCTGTCCCTGTCTCTTCCTCTATCTGTCTGTCTGTCCCTGTCTCTGTCTGTCTCTATATCTGTCTGTATCTGTCTCCCTTCTTCTGTCTCCCTCCCTCTCTCTCTGTCTCCCTCCTCTCTCTCTCTCTCTCTCCCTCTCCTTCTCTCTCTCCCTCTCTCTCGGTCTCCCTTTGTCTCACTCTGTCTGTCTCCCTCTCTCTGTCTCCCTTTGTCTGTCTCCCTTTGTCTGTCTCCCCCTCTCTGTATCCCTTTGTCTGTCTCTCTCCATCTGTTTCCCTCTGCCTGTCTCCCTCTGCCTGTCTCCCTCTGCCTGTCTCCCTCTGCCTGTCTCCCTCTGCCTCTCTCCCTCTGTCTCCCTCTCTCTCTGTCTCCCTCTCTCTCTGTCTCCCTCTCTCTCTGTCTCCCTCTCTCTCTGTCTCCCTCTCTCTCTGTCTCCCTCTCTCTCTGTCTCCCTCTCTCTCTGTCTCCCTCCCTCTGTCTCCCTCCCTCTGTCTCCCTCCCTCCCTCTGTCTCCCTCCCTCTGTCTCCCTCCCTCCCTCTGTCTCCATCTGTCTGTCTCCCTCTGTCTCCCTCTGTCTGTCTCCCTCTCCCTCCCTCTGCCTCTCTCCCTCTGTCTCCCTCTCTCTCTGTCTCCCTCTCGCTGTCTCCCCTCTCTCTGTCTCCCTCCCTCTCCCTCCCTCTGTCTGTCTCCGTCTGTCTCCCTCTGTCTCCCTCCCTCTGTCTCCCTCTGTCTGTCTCCCTCCCTCTGTCTGTCTCCCTCCCTCTGTCGCCCTCCTCCCCTTGTCTGTCTCCCTCTGTCTCCGTCCCTCTGACTCCCTCCCTCTCTCACTCTGTCTCCCTCCGTCTCCCTCTGTCTGTCTCCCTCTGCCTCACTCACTCAGTCTCCCTCTCTCTTTCTCCCTTCCTCTCTTTCCCTCTCTCTCCCTCCCTCTCCCTCCCTCCCTCTTCCTCCCTCTGTCTGTCTACCTCCCTCTGTCTCCCTCCCTCTATCTGTCTCGCTCCCTCTGTCTCCCTCCCTCTGTCACCTTGCTCCCTCTGTCTATCTCCCTCGGGCTGTCTCTCTCCCTTTGTCTCTCTCCCTTTGTCTGTCTCCCTCTGTCTGTCACCCTCTGTCTCCCTCTGTCTCACCTCTGTCTCCCTCTCTCGGTCTCCCTCTCTCGGTCTCCCTCTCTGTCTGTCTCCCTCTCTGTCTGTCTCCCTCTCTGTCTGTCTCCCTCTCTGTCTGTCTCCCTCTCTGTCTGTCTCCCTCTCTCTCTCTGTCTCCCTCTCTCTCTCTGTCTCCCTCTCTCTCTCTGTCTCCCTCTCTCTCTCTGTCTCCCTCTCTCTCTCTGTCTCCCTCTCTCTCTCTGTCTCCCTCTCTCTCTCTGTCTCCCCCTCTCTCTCTCTGTCTCCCTCTGTCTCTTTCCCTCTGTCTCCCTCTCTCGCTGTCTTCCTCTCTCGCTGTCTTCCTTTCTCGCTGTCTCCCTCTCTCGCTGTCTCCCTCTCTCGCTGTCTCCCTCTCTCGCTGTCTCCCTCTCTCGCTGTCTCCCTCTCTCGGTCTCCCTCCCTCGCTCTCTCTGTCTCCCCCTCTCTCTCTCTGTCTCCCTCTGTCTGTCTCCCTCTGTCTCTTTCCCGCTGTCTCCCTCTCTCGCTGTCTCCCTCTCTCGCTGTCTCCCTCTCTCGCTGTCTCCCTCTCTCGCTGTCTCCCTCTCTCGCTGTCTCCCTCTCTCTCTGTCTCCCTCTCTCTCTGTCTCCCTCCCTCTGTCTCCCTCCCTCTGTCTCCCTCCCTCTGTCTCCCTCCCTCTGTCTCCCTCCCTCTGTCTCCCTCCCTCCCTCTGTCTCCATCTGTCTGTCTCCCTCTGTCTCCCTCTGTCTGTCTCCCTCTGTCTCCCTCTGTCTGTCTCCCTCTCTCTCGGTCTCCCTCTCTCTCGGTCTCCCTCTCTCTCGGTCTCCCTCTCTCTCGGTCTCCCTCTCTCTCTGTCTCCCTCCCTCTCTGTCTGTCTCTCTCTCGGTCTCCCTCTCTCTCTGTCTCCCTCTGTCTGTCTCCCTCTGTCTGTCTCCCTCTGTCTGTCTCCCTCAGTCTGCGCCCTCTGTCTGTCTCCCTCTGTCTGTATCCCTCTGTCTCCCTCTCTCTGTCTCCCTCCCTCTCCCTCCCTCCCTCTCTCTCCGTCTGTCTCAGTCTCTGCCTCTATCTGTCTGTCCCTGTCTCCCTCCATCTGTCTCCCTCTCCGTCTCTCTGTCTCGGTCTGTCTCTGCCTCTCTCTGACCCTGTCCCTGTCTCTTCCTCTATCTGTCTGTCTGTCCCTGTCTCTGTCTGTCTCTATATCTGTCTGTATCTGTCTCCCTTCTTTTGTCTCCCTCCCTCTCTCTCTGTCTCCCTCCTCTCTCTCTCTCTCCCTCTCCTTCTCTCTCTCCCTCTCCCTTTGTCTCACTCTGTCTGTCTCCCTCTCTCTGTCTCCCTTTGTCTGTCTCCCTTTGTCTGTCTCCCCCTCTCTGTATCCCTTTGTCTGTCTCTCTCCATCTGTTTCCCTCTGCCTGTCTCCCTCTGCCTGTCGTCCTCCCTCTGTCTCCCTCCCTCTGTCTCCCTCTCTCTCTGTCTCCCTCTCTCTCTGTCTCCCTCCCTCTGTCTCCCTCCCTCTGTCTCCCTCCCTCTGTCTCCCTCCCTCTGTCTCCCTCCCACTGTCTCCCTCTGTCTGTCTCCCTCTGTCTCCCTCTGTCTGTCTCCCTCTCCCTCCCTCTGCCTCTCTCCCTCTGTCTCCCTCTCTCTCTGTCTCCCTCTCGCTGTCTCCCCTCCCTCCCTCTCCCTCCCTCTCCCTCCCTCTGTCTGTCTCCGTCTGTCTCCCTCTGTCTCCCTCCCTCTGTCTCCCTCTGTCTGTGTTCCTCCCTCTGTCTGTCTCCCTCCCTCTGTCGCCCTCCTCCCTTTGTCTGTCTCCCTCTGTCTCCGTCCCTCTGACTCCCTCCCTCTCTCACTCTGTCTCCCTCTGTCTCCCTCTCTGACTCCCTCCCTCTGTCTCCCTCCCTCTGCCTCCCTCTGTCTCTCTCTCCCTCTGTCTCCCTCTCCCTGTCCCCCTCTCTCTGTCTCCCTCCCTCCGTCTCCCTCTGTCTATCTCCCTCCCTCTGTTTGTCACCCTCTGTCACCTCACCCCAGCTTCCCGGGGGCACACACACACAGCCGCACCCGAGTACTTTACAGGTCTTTAAAAGACCATTTACTTGTTAATAAGGCTTTGTTGTGAATCGCCCAGCCCCCATAGAGTACAGTGTCTCGGAGTCCGCGCTGCTGCGGAGGTGTTTGCTGACACTCTTTAATTATTATTTTTTAAACACGAGTACAATGTCTGCAAGGTCCGCGGGCCACCAAGGAAGGCTTGCCGGGCCACTGGCGGCCCGCGGGCCATACTATGAGTACCCGTGCTATAGATCCTGTATTTTGATAACCTCTGATGTGCTCCTGTGAAGAAGCCTTTGGCTTTTACTAGCCACAGTTTATAAATCATTTGTGAATTATGTATGTAGTCAGAACACAAGGCCTAACAAAATTAGTGGGGCCCCATTCCTGCCACTTACCATGCATCAGATGTTAGACTAACGCATTTCAGTGTGGTGATCCGCATCACCGCACTGAAATGCATTTTCACAAATAATGCATTATGCTCCAGTTGTCAAGACATGCCCTTTATTACGCTGCCTTTATACAAGTGTGGAGTGGCAGCTGGCAGTGCGTGCCATGGCATGTGTGCACTGCTCCGCAGGCTTGGGCTAGCTCTGTTGGCAGGCTGCAGTAATCAATGCTACAATCGTACATACATGAGGGCCACGGGGACCGGATGTGACGTCCTGCTGCTGGAGTTAACTTTCGGGATGCGGCAGGCGCTGGGCTACTTTGCTGCAAATTATCTTGGCGGATGCGGCAGCCTCTATTGCTGAAAGAGGGCCTGGGTAGACTGACAGGAGTGACTGAGAGAAGGGCTGGTTAGACTGACAGGAGTGACTAATAGAGGGGCTGATTAGACTGACAGGAGTGACTGAGAGAGGGGCTGGTTAGACTGACTGGAGTGACTGAGAGAGGGGATGGTTAGACTGACTGGAGTGACTGAGAGATGGGCTGGTTAGACTGACAGGAGTGACTGAGAGAGGAGCTGGTTAGGCTGACTGGAGTGACTGAGAGAGGAGCTGATTAGACCAACAGGAGTGACTGAGAGAGGGGCTGGTTAGACCGACAGGAGTGACTGAGAGAGGGGCTAGTTAGACCGACAGGAGTGACTGAGAGAGGGGCTGGTTAGACTGACAGGATTGACTGAGAGAGGGGCTGGTTAGACTGACTGGAGTGACTGAGAGAGGGGCTGATTAGACTGACTGGAGTAACCAGAGTCGCACTGCAAGTGAAGTTGGTGGGAGAGTGCCAGCACTTTTATTTATCCATGTTAAGCACCGGTAACATGCTCTGGACACTCAACGAGTCAAGGAACAGTCGATATGCAGCTCTATATTATTTGTGTCTCTTTTAGGGTAAACAGAAAGTTCATTGTTTGATGCACTTGGTTATGCAGATTAATCAAATGCACTTTCAGTGGCCTGTCTACTTGTTGTGATAAATGCTTACAGCTCTCTGCTGTGGGCTCGATTGCAGCCACGTGTGTGCGCCTTACCTGGCACAGCTGTGTTTGGTCACAGTCAGTTTTCTAGTCCCTTCTGGTCACGAGCACAGCCCCAAACAAAGAGGCGAATCCTACAGCATAAGAATTAGTCGTGAGGGGTAGACGGGGTACTCCTGCTGCGCGCTGTAGCCCAGAAAGACCAAAGTGGCCTAGAAACGAGTAAAGTTAGCTACCCTCTACGGTCCTGTACCCTTCCCTCTCCAGACCATGCATGTAAGGCTATACGTTACAACATAACCCCCTTTCTCCCCCCACCGATGGAACCAGCAAATTGAACCATGCGTTTCAGCCATAGCCACGCACAGGAAGAGTACAGCCAGGCACCCCTGGCTAATCACAATGCTGCAATGCAGCATTGTGATTGGTTTTGAGCTCAACCAGGAAATGGGGTCCCAAAAGAAATACTCTTATCCTCCCTTAATGACTTTAAAAAGGAGCTACGGGAAAAACTAAAGGGGGATATGGCCTGTTCTTTGGCTGCTCTGAAAGCAGATCTCTCAGAAAATTAATGGCCCTCAGGAATGACGTGGACTCAGCAGGAAGCAGGGTAATGGACTTGGAAACAAAAATGGCGGAACTGGAACAACTGACTAAATGCATGAAGGAGACCACCCCTACCCTCCAGGCACAACTTCAGGATAGTAGTAGTAGTATTTATTTATTTGTTGATTATTTAAAATCATTACAACCAGCAGAATACACATGCAAAATAAAATTAGATTAAGAATATAACATTCAAACAGAAAATAAAAGATTCATCTTCCCTTCACAATTATTTTGCGGCTACAGTGCACAATTATATCCAAGCAAGATCTACAACTAAGCCTCAACATGGTTTGTTTGACTGCAAATGATCAGCAAGCAAAAATAAAATACTTTGTTCTAGCTGCTATAGTGTACAGTATACAATACATTTTTCTAAGAAAATCTTTATATCAATAGGAGCTGCAAAAATAAAATTGCCCGTAATAAAATTACATGTAGAGCAATATTAGCAAGAAAGTGCAATTGTGCTAGTAAACTTTTAGCAGTGAAAACTAAAGTGCCTTGTGCTAGAGACTAAAATTATCAGTATACCATTTATTACTCTTAAAAACTTTAAAACAGTGAGAGATGCATAAGAAAAAAAACAACCAAAGTAAAATTACATTTGGAACGACATTAGCAATAAAGTGCGTTTGTGTTAATAGACTTTAGCAACAAAAATAAAATGCTTTGTACTAGCAACCTTAGTTTACAATATACCATACATCATTCTAGAGAGTGCTTTATAATATTATAAGCGGGAACAGAAAAGAAAAAATCGTAGTTTAATACAATTGTTCAAACCTCAAAGATGATGTGTGTTTCCGCTAAGCAAACTTTAACTGTTTTAATTTAAAGGATACCACCACTACCCCTAAAAACATTTAATAGCGATATAACAAACCGCAACAATACACTTGGGCTATCAATCAAAATAAGGTACCATACTATTAGCAAACCTTAGCAACTATGGTTTAAGGTGGTCCATGCTTAACCCTTAAAAGTACATTGCAGCATTATAAATAATTTTCATGTTGTAAATATCTTCGCTTCAATTGTCAATATTGCAAAGTTTCTTTTCAACTATAAAAATAAACTTAACAAATCGGGAAATAAGACGAGCAGTGGCACCATTTAGACATAAGATGATGGCGTTTCTACAAGATCTTACCCCCAATTCATTAAAAGTAGACATTAATATAGTTTTCCGCTCTTCTAACAATTTGGGGCATAAAGTTACTATGTGCACTAAAGTTTCCTCACAAGAACCACATAACCTACACAATTTAGAAGGCCACTTGTTTTCCCATTTTGGTATTCCATCTTTAGTCGGATATCTCCCGAGCCGTAGTAGCATACATTTATTCTTAATTGAAGGTTTTAAATGGAATAACAAATATGGTTGGGGAGTCAATTTACCAAAAGAATTTGCAATTGGCCATAAGTGGTTTTTTTTTTCCTAAGTTCATCTTTATCTATTATAGTCGACAATAAAATAGCTGATTGGTTAATTGATTTTTTATAAACAACTTTACTCCTGATTTCGTCTTCTAGGTTTGGACAATCAAAATTACGCAAACACTCATTTAGATATGTTTGCCAGCTACTCGCGTATTCACTTCTCATCATCTCATGCCAACACTGGTTTGCGAGGGAACCCTCTTCAGCACGAGACAATGACAATAAGGTTTTTTAAAATGTGGATTGTCGGCCAGTGTTTGCCTTTTAGGCCAAATTCTAGTCTTATATTGGCACGGCTAATATATCTGGGAATCCTAAATACTGATTTTTATGTTCTTATTTTAATATCATCAAGGGTTATCGCGTCTTTGCCGTGGAAGATAATAGAACCGTAATCCAAGGATGGAATCAACTTTGCTTTCATGACCTTCAACAGGTGATCATAATTTGGGCATGATAGCTTATCTCTCAATTTTCTAAAAGCAAATGATAGTGATGCTCCCTTAGCTTCAAGGTTATTAAAATGCTGCCTAAACGTCATACTATCGTCAAATGTGATTCCTAAATATTTGTACGATTTTACACATTCGACGACCAAACCATTGATATTCCATTCTTTCATTCCTAATTTCGTTTTTCCTGCGGTCATTATTTTTGTCTTTTTTGTATTTATTTTTAGGCCATTTTGAGAAACATATTGGTTAAAAGAATCTATTAATCTTTTTAGTCCTATGGCAGATTTGCTTAATAAAATGGTGTCATCGGCATATTGTAGATATTTGATCTCTTTGCCTAAAATAGCAGGAGAATGGGCATTGGCATGTTTAAAATGAACTGGGAGATCAAACATAAAAAGATTAAAAAGACAAGGTTCCAAGACACAGCCTTGTTTCAATCCAATATTAGTCTCAAGACGCCGAGTTGTGTGTCTTCCATCACCAACTTTGATCTGTACCCATGTGTTGGAGTATAATAATTTAATCATATTAAGTAAGGTATTAGATATGCCCCAATTAGTTAATTTTAACCATAATGCATTTCGCGTTACAGAATCAAAGGTGGCTTTTAAATCGATGTGTTGGAGCTGTGCCTGAGGAGACGGTGACCCTCAGGTTGGAGCTGTGTCTGAGGAGACGGTGACCCTCAGGTTGGAGCTGTGCCCGGGGTGATGGTGACCCTCAGGCTGGAGCTAAGCTGGGATATGCAGACAGGTTAACTCCCACCTGCCCCTTGGGGTGGCGATGGGGTGTCTGTCTGTTGCAGACCTAGAGGACGCCTCTGGCCCTGGCACCGAAGGGGCGGTCACAGAAGTCCAGGGAACCGGCTTGTGTTCGCCCGTGGACGCGGAAGACTCCTCCTGCGCATGCCCAGAGACGAGACACTGCTCTCCGCTTCAAGCATGGTGGGAAAACAAGATGTTCTGTTTAAAAGCGAATCCGACCAAATCGAATTGTATTTTAAAGAAACTTAATACACGTTAAGAATGGGTTCTCGCACTTAAACTGAAAAATAAAACCCGCCCCGGGTAGAACGGACTCCTGCCCCAGTCTGAGAAGACACTGCTCTCCTGCGCGTGCTCAGTAAGTGAGTAAGGATCGGGTCCGCGCACGCTCAGAGGCAAGTGAAGCCGCTCAGAGGCAAGCGAAGGCCTTCAGAGTCAGAAGGCAGTGAGTGGCGCATGCGCAGATTTACTCTCACGACCTCCGCAGTGACGTCATCCGAGTCCGCGCCCAGTCTTTTCACAAATTGCTTTCCCGAGCTCCACGCATGTGCAGATTGTAACTTTCAGTTTTTTCACGAGCAAGTATCCCGAGCTCAACGCATGCGCAGATTGTATCTTTTAGTCTTGCTACGAACTTTTAACCCGAGCTGAGGGCATGCGCAGATCTCTAATCACGTCTCCGGAAGTAACGTCATCCGTGTCTACAGCCAGTGAGCGTGACTCATGGACAGTTCAGCTGCAGCCCCAGGAGCGCCCCGAAGCAAAGGCTTCATCTCCAGGCGCTGTGAGGCTTGGTAAGTCAGAGATGAGGCTGAGGAGAGGAGGGGCGGGGGGGGGGGGGTAGTGTTAATACGCCTCCTGCAGAGGGCCTGCAGCATATCACAGGACTGTATTTTATATAGACAGCTCAGTGGGTTAATGCGCCTCCGGCAGAGAGTCTGACAGAATATTACAGGACTGTATTTTATATGGATAGCTCAGTGGGTTAATACGCCTCCTGCAGAGGGCCTGCAGCATATCACAGGACTGTATTTTATATGGACAGCTCAGTGGGTTAATGCGCCTCCGGCAGAGAGTCTGACAGAATATTACAGGACTGTATTTTATATGGATAGCTCAGTGGGTTAATGCGCCTCCTGCAGAGAGTCTGCTGGCATATTACACAACTGTATTTTATATAGATACCTCGGTGGGTTAATGCGCCTTCTGCAGAGAGTCTGCCAGCATATTACAGGACTGGATTTTATATGGATAGTTCAGTGGTTTAATGCTCCTCCTGCAAAGAAAGTCTGCCAGCATATTACAGGACTATTTTATATGGATAGCTCGTTGGGTTAATGCGCCTCCTGCAGAGAGCCTGACAGCATATTACAGGACTGTATTTTATATGGATAGCTCAGTGGGTTAATGTGCCTCCTGCAGAGAGTCTGCTGGCATATTACACAACTGTATTTTATATAGATAGCTCGGTGGGTTAATGCGCCTTCTGCAGAGAGTCTGCCAGCATATTACAGGACTGGATTTTATATGGATAGTTCAGTGGTTTAATGCTCCTCCTGCAAAGAAAGTCTGCCAGCATATTACAGGACTATTCTATATGGATAGCTCGGTGGGTTAACGCGCCTCCTGCAGAGAGCCTGTCAGCATATTACAGGACTGTATTTTATATGGATAGCTCAGTGGGTTAATGCGCCTCCTGCAAAGTCTTCCAGGATATTACAGGGCTGTACTTTATCTCAGTGGGTTAATGCGCCTCCTGCGGAGAGTCTGCCAGCATATTACAGGACTGTATTTTTATTTGGATAGTTCAGTGGGTTAATGCGTCTCCTGCAGAGAGTGTGTCAGCTTATTACAGGACTGTATTTTATATGGATAGCTCAGTGGGTTAATGTGCCTCCTGCAGAGAGCCTGTCAGCATATTACAGGACTGTATTTTATATGGATAGCTCAGTGGGTTAATGCGCCTCCTGCAGAGAGCGTCAGCTTATTAAAGGACTGTATTTTTGTATGGATAGCTCAGTGGGTTAATGCGCCTCCTGCAGAGAGTGTGTCAGCTTATTACAGGACTGTATTTTATATGGATAGCTCAGTGGGTTGCTGCTTTTGTCACAGAGTTCCCTCTGTTACTCGTGGTTCAGCCGCACCTGGCGCTGAGGTCGGGGTGGAAGGTGCTGATCATTTACAAATAAATAATCGGTTTAAAAGCACCTGCTGCAGGATTTAAGTTTCTCGTTGCTCAAATGGCTGTCATTTTTTATATTTGTCTGTTTTCATGGACAAACATAATTTTGTTCGCGAGAAAGTGTCTCACTCTAAGTGCCACACATTTAGTCATTGAATGCCACTCATGAGCACTCTGAAACTATGAAAATGTCACACAGAAAACAATCTCAAACCTTTTCAGCTGTGTTTGGGGGCCCTCTGCGCTGTGGTGGCTGCTGGGGCCCGTATTACGGCCCTGGACCATGCCGCATTTGACACCCTTACCACAGATGGAAACATCTGGGCAGGCGCAGGCCTCTGTTCCTTCTAATGACAGGAAGCGCAGAAGGAAGGAGCTCCAGGAGGAGATCAGGTTTAGCCTTGTGCAGCCAGACAGCGCTTTGCGTGTCTTTGTTTCTTTTTTATCTCTCTCTGGTTCTCTTCCATGCTTTCCCATCCCTGTGTTCGACCCTTATCCTACAAGCATTGATTCCTATAAATCATGGGTACTCACAAACTTTCTCTCGGGGACAAATTTACAGTGTGGTTTGTGGCTGAGGGCCACACAGGTGGGAGTGGGGTCAGTGGAGAGGGCGGCGGGTCTAGAGCAAAAAAAAAACTGTGACCATGAGGTTGAACACACGCCCCTGCAGCGTACACCTTCGTCCACTGAGCCACCAGACTTGGCACACACACATCTCTCTCTCCCTCTCTCTGTCTCCCTCCCTCTCTCTATCCCTCTCTCTCTCTCCCCCTCTCTCTCTCTCTCTCCCTCTGCCTCACTCACTCAGTCTCCCTCTCTCTTTCTCCCTTCCTCTCTTTCCCTCTCTCTCCCTCCCTCTCTCTCCCTCCCTCTCCCTCCCTCCCTCTCCCTCCCTCTGTCTGTCTACCTCCCTCTGTCTCCCTCCCTCTATCTGTCTCGCTCCCTCTGTCTCCCTCCCTCTGTCACCTTGCTCCCTCTGTCTATCTCCCTCGGGCTGTCTCTCTCCCTTTGTCTCTCTCCCTTTGTCTCTCTCCCTTTGTCTCTCTCCCTCTGTCTGTCTCCCTCTGTCTGTCACCCTCTGTCTCCCTCTGTCTCCGCCCCTCTGTCTCCCTCTGTCTCTGTCTCACCTCTGTCTCCCTCTGTCTCCCTCTCTCGGTCTCCCTCTCTCGGTCTCCCTCTCTGTCTGTCTCCCTCTCTCTCTGTCTCCCTCTCTCTCTGTCTCCCTCTCTCTCTCTGTCTCCCTCTCTCTCTCTGTCTCCCTCTCTCTCTCTGTCTCCCTCTCTCTCTCTGTCTCCCTCTCTCTCTCTGTCTCCCTCTCTCTCTCTGTCTCCCTCTCTCTCTCTGTCTCCCTCGCTCTCTCTGTCTCCCCCTCTCTCTCTCTGTCTCCCTCTGTCTGTCTCCCTCTGTCTGTTTCCCTCTGTCTCCCTCTCTCGCTGTCTCCCTCTCTCGCTGTCTCCCTCTCTCGCTGTCTCCCTCTCTCGCTGTCTCCCTCTCTCGCTGTCTCCCTCTCTCGCTGTCTCCCTCTCTCTCGGTCTCCCTCTCTCTCGGTCTCCCTCCCTCGCTCTCTCTGTCTCCCCCTCTCTCTCTCTGTCTCCCTCTGTCTGTCTCCCTCTGTCTCTTTCCCTCTGTCTCCCTCTCTGTCTGTCTCCCTCTCTGTCTCCCTCTCTCTCTGTCTCCCTCTCTGTCTGTCTCCCTCTCTGTCTGTCTCCCTCTCTGTCTGTCTCCCTCTCTGTCTGTCTCCCTCTCTGTCTGTCTCCCTCTCTGTCTGTCTCCCTCTCTGTCTGTCTCCCTCTCTGTCTGTCTCCCTCTCTGTCTGTCTCCCTCTGTCTGTCTCCCTCTGTCTGTCTCCCTCAGTCTGCGCCCTCTGTCTGTCTCCCTCTGTCTGTATCCCTCTGTCTCCCTCTCTCTGTCTCCCCCCCTCTCCCTCCCTCCCTCTCTCTCCGTCTGTCTCAGTCTCTGCCTCTATCTGTCTGTCCCTGTCTCCCTCCCTCTGTCTCCCTCTCCGTCTCTCTGTCTCGGTCTGTCTCTGCCTCTCTCTGACCCTGTCCCTGTCTCTTCCTCTATCTGTCTGTCTGTCTGTCCCTGTCCCTGTCTCTGTCTGTCTCTATATCTGTCTGTATCTGTCTCCCTTCTTCTGTCTCCCTCCCTCTCTCTCTGTCTCCCTCCTCTCTCTCTCTCTCCCTCTCCTTCTCTCTCTCCCTCTCTCTCGGTCTCCCTTTGTCTCACTCTGTCTGTCTCCCTCTCTCTGTCTCCCTCTCTCTGTCTCCCTCTCTCTGTCTCCCTTTGTCTGTCTCCCTTTGTCTGTCTCCCCCTCTCTGTATCCCTTTGTCTGTCTCTCTCCATCTGTTTCCCTCTGCCTGTCTCCCTCTGCCTGTCTCCCTCTGCCTGTCGTCCTCCCTCTGTCTGTCTCCCTCTGTCTGTCTCCCTCTGTCTGTCTCCCTCAGTCTGCGCCCTCTGTCTGTCTCCCTCTGTCTGTATCCCTCTATCTCCCTCTCTCTGTCTCCCCCCCTCTCCCTCCCTCCCTCTCTCTCCGTCTGTCTCAGTCTCTGCCTCTATCTGTCTGTCCCTGTCTCCCTCCCTCTGTCTCCCTCTCCGTCTCTCTGTCTCGGTCTGTCTCTGCCTCTCTCTGACCCTGTCCCTGTCTCTTCCTCTATCTGTCTGTCTGTCCCTGTCTCTGTCTGTCTCTATATCTGTCTGTATCTGTCTCCCTTCTTCTGTCTCCCTCCCTCTCTCTCTGTCTCCCTCCTCTCTCTCTCTCTCTCTCCCTCTCCTTCTCTCTCTCCCTCTCTCTCGGTCTCCCTTTGTCTCACTCTGTCTGTCTCCCTCTCTCTGTCTCCCTTTGTCTGTCTCCCTTTGTCTGTCTCCCCCTCTCTGTATCCCTTTGTCTGTCTCTCTCCATCTGTTTCCCTCTGCCTGTCTCCCTCTGCCTGTCTCCCTCTGCCTGTCTCCCTCTGCCTGTCTCCCTCTGCCTCTCTCCCTCTGTCTCCCTCTCTCTCTGTCTCCCTCTCTCTCTGTCTCCCTCTCTCTCTGTCTCCCTCTCTCTCTGTCTCCCTCTCTCTCTGTCTCCCTCTCTCTCTGTCTCCCTCCCTCTGTCTCCCTCCCTCTGTCTCCCTCCCTCTGTCTCCCTCCCTCCCTCTGTCTCCATCTGTCTGTCTCCCTCTGTCTCCCTCTGTCTGTCTCCCTCTCCCTCCCTCTGCCTCTCTCCCTCTGTCTCCCTCTCTCTCTGTCTCCCTCTCGCTGTCTCCCCTCTCTCTGTCTCCCTCCCTCTCCCTCCCTCTGTCTGTCTCCGTCTGTCTCCCTCTGTCTCCCTCCCTCTGTCTCCCTCTGTCTGTCTCCCTCCCTCTGTCTGTCTCCCTCCCTCTGTCGCCCTCCTCCCCTTGTCTGTCTCCCTCTGTCTCCGTCCCTCTGACTCCCTCCCTCTCTCACTCTGTCTCCCTCCGTCTCCCTCTGTCTGTCTCCCTCTGCCTCACTCACTCAGTCTCCCTCTCTCTTTCTCCCTTCCTCTCTTTCCCTCTCTCTCCCTCCCTCTCCCTCCCTCCCTCTTCCTCCCTCTGTCTGTCTACCTCCCTCTGTCTCCCTCCCTCTATCTGTCTCGCTCCCTCTGTCTCCCTCCCTCTGTCACCTTGCTCCCTCTGTCTATCTCCCTCGGGCTGTCTCTCTCCCTTTGTCTCTCTCCCTTTGTCTGTCTCCCTCTGTCTGTCACCCTCTGTCTCCCTCTGTCTCACCTCTGTCTCCCTCTCTCGGTCTCCCTCTCTCGGTCTCCCTCTCTGTCTGTCTCCCTCTCTGTCTGTCTCCCTCTCTGTCTGTCTCCCTCTCTGTCTGTCTCCCTCTCTGTCTGTCTCCCTCTCTGTCTGTCTCCCTCTCTCTCTCTGTCTCCCTCTCTCTCTCTGTCTCCCTCTCTCTCTCTGTCTCCCTCTCTCTCTCTGTCTCCCTCTCTCTCTCTGTCTCCCTCTCTCTCTCTGTCTCCCTCTCTCTCTCTGTCTCCCCCTCTCTCTCTCTGTCTCCCTCTGTCTCTTTCCCTCTGTCTCCCTCTCTCGCTGTCTTCCTCTCTCGCTGTCTTCCTTTCTCGCTGTCTCCCTCTCTCGCTGTCTCCCTCTCTCGCTGTCTCCCTCTCTCGCTGTCTCCCTCTCTCGCTGTCTCCCTCTCTCGGTCTCCCTCCCTCGCTCTCTCTGTCTCCCCCTCTCTCTCTCTGTCTCCCTCTGTCTGTCTCCCTCTGTCTCTTTCCCGCTGTCTCCCTCTCTCGCTGTCTCCCTCTCTCGCTGTCTCCCTCTCTCGCTGTCTCCCTCTCTCGCTGTCTCCCTCTCTCGCTGTCTCCCTCTCTCTCTGTCTCCCTCTCTCTCTGTCTCCCTCCCTCTGTCTCCCTCCCTCTGTCTCCCTCCCTCTGTCTCCCTCCCTCTGTCTCCCTCCCTCTGTCTCCCTCCCTCTGTCTCCCTCCCTCTGTCTCCCTCCCTCCCTCTGTCTCCATCTGTCTGTCTCCCTCTGTCTCCCTCTGTCTGTCTCCCTCTGTCTCCCTCTGTCTGTCTCCCTCTCTCTCGGTCTCCCTCTCTCTCGGTCTCCCTCTCTCTCGGTCTCCCTCTCTCTCGGTCTCCCTCTCTCTCTGTCTCCCTCCCTCTCTGTCTGTCTCTCTCTCGGTCTCCCTCTCTCTCTGTCTCCCTCTGTCTGTCTCCCTCTGTCTGTCTCCCTCTGTCTGTCTCCCTCAGTCTGCGCCCTCTGTCTGTCTCCCTCTGTCTGTATCCCTCTGTCTCCCTCTCTCTGTCTCCCTCCCTCTCCCTCCCTCCCTCTCTCTCCGTCTGTCTCAGTCTCTGCCTCTATCTGTCTGTCCCTGTCTCCCTCCATCTGTCTCCCTCTCCGTCTCTCTGTCTCGGTCTGTCTCTGCCTCTCTCTGACCCTGTCCCTGTCTCTTCCTCTATCTGTCTGTCTGTCCCTGTCTCTGTCTGTCTCTATATCTGTCTGTATCTGTCTCCCTTCTTTTGTCTCCCTCCCTCTCTCTCTGTCTCCCTCCTCTCTCTCTCTCTCCCTCTCCTTCTCTCTCTCCCTCTCCCTTTGTCTCACTCTGTCTGTCTCCCTCTCTCTGTCTCCCTTTGTCTGTCTCCCTTTGTCTGTCTCCCCCTCTCTGTATCCCTTTGTCTGTCTCTCTCCATCTGTTTCCCTCTGCCTGTCTCCCTCTGCCTGTCGTCCTCCCTCTGTCTCCCTCCCTCTGTCTCCCTCTCTCTCTGTCTCCCTCTCTCTCTGTCTCCCTCTCTCTCTGTCTCCCTCCCTCTGTCTCCCTCCCTCTGTCTCCCTCCCTCTGTCTCCCTCCCACTGTCTCCCTCTGTCTGTCTCCCTCTGTCTCCCTCTGTCTGTCTCCCTCTCCCTCCCTCTGCCTCTCTCCCTCTGTCTCCCTCTCTCTCTGTCTCCCTCTCGCTGTCTCCCCTCCCTCCCTCTCCCTCCCTCTCCCTCCCTCTGTCTGTCTCCGTCTGTCTCCCTCTGTCTCCCTCCCTCTGTCTCCCTCTGTCTGTGTTCCTCCCTCTGTCTGTCTCCCTCCCTCTGTCGCCCTCCTCCCTTTGTCTGTCTCCCTCTGTCTCCGTCCCTCTGACTCCCTCCCTCTCTCACTCTGTCTCCCTCTGTCTCCCTCTCTGACTCCCTCCCTCTGTCTCCCTCCCTCTGCCTCCCTCTGTCTCTCTCTCCCTCTGTCTCCCTCTCCCTGTCCCCCTCTCTCTGTCTCCCTCCCTCCGTCTCCCTCTGTCTATCTCCCTCCCTCTGTTTGTCACCCTCTGTCACCTCACCCCAGCTTCCCGGGGGCACACACACACAGCCGCACCAGAGTACTTTACAGGTCTTTAAAAGACCATTTACTTGTTAATAAGGCTTTGTTGTGAATCGCCCAGCCCCCATAGAGTACAGTGTCTCGGAGTCCGCGCTGCTGCGGAGGTGTTTGCTGACACTCTTTAATTATTATTTTTTAAACACGAGTACAATGTCTGCAAGGTCCGCGGGCCACCAAGGAAGGCTTGCCGGGCCACTGGCGGCCCGCGGGCCATACTATGAGTACCCGTGCTATAGATCCTGTATTTTGATAACCTCTGATGTGCTCCTGTGAAGAAGCCTTTGGCTTTTACTAGCCACAGTTTATAAATCATTTGTGAATTATGTATGTAGTCAGAACACAAGGCCTAACAAAATTAGTGGGGCCCCATTCCTGCCACTTACCATGCATCAGATGTTAGACTAACGCATTTCAGTGTGGTGATCCGCATCACCGCACTGAAATGCATTTTCACAAATAATGCATTATGCTCCAGTTGTCAAGACATGCCCTTTATTACGCTGCCTTTATACAAGTGTGGAGTGGCAGCTGGCAGTGCGTGCCATGGCATGTGTGCACTGCTCCGCAGGCTTGGGCTAGCTCTGTTGGCAGGCTGCAGTAATCAATGCTACAATCGTACATACATGAGGGCCACGGGGACCGGATGTGACGTCCTGCTGCTGGAGTTAACTTTCGGGATGCGGCAGGCGCTGGGCTACTTTGCTGCAAATTATCTTGGCGGATGCGGCAGCCTCTATTGCTGAAAGAGGGCCTGGGTAGACTGACAGGAGTGACTGAGAGAAGGGCTGGTTAGACTGACAGGAGTGACTAATAGAGGGGCTGATTAGACTGACAGGAGTGACTGAGAGAGGGGCTGGTTAGACTGACTGGAGTGACTGAGAGAGGGGATGGTTAGACTGACTGGAGTGACTGAGAGATGGGCTGGTTAGACTGACAGGAGTGACTGAGAGAGGAGCTGGTTAGGCTGACTGGAGTGACTGAGAGAGGAGCTGATTAGACCAACAGGAGTGACTGAGAGAGGGGCTGGTTAGACCGACAGGAGTGACTGAGAGAGGGGCTAGTTAGACCGACAGGAGTGACTGAGAGAGGGGCTGGTTAGACTGACAGGATTGACTGAGAGAGGGGCTGGTTAGACTGACTGGAGTGACTGAGAGAGGGGCTGATTAGACTGACTGGAGTAACCAGAGTCGCACTGCAAGTGAAGTTGGTGGGAGAGTGCCAGCACTTTTATTTATCCATGTTAAGCACCGGTAACATGCTCTGGACACTCAACGAGTCAAGGAACAGTCGATATGCAGCTCTATATTATTTGTGTCTCTTTTAGGGTAAACAGAAAGTTCATTGTTTGATGCACTTGGTTATGCAGATTAATCAAATGCACTTTCAGTGGCCTGTCTACTTGTTGTGATAAATGCTTACAGCTCTCTGCTGTGGGCTCGATTGCAGCCACGTGTGTGCGCCTTACCTGGCACAGCTGTGTTTGGTCACAGTCAGTTTTCTAGTCCCTTCTGGTCACGAGCACAGCCCCAAACAAAGAGGCGAATCCTACAGCATAAGAATTAGTCGTGAGGGGTAGACGGGGTACTCCTGCTGCGCGCTGTAGCCCAGAAAGACCAAAGTGGCCTAGAAACGAGTAAAGTTAGCTACCCTCTACGGTCCTGTACCCTTCCCTCTCCAGACCATGCATGTAAGGCTATACGTTACAACATAACCCCCTTTCTCCCCCCACCGATGGAACCAGCAAATTGAACCATGCGTTTCAGCCATAGCCACGCACAGGAAGAGTACAGCCAGGCACCCCTGGCTAATCACAATGCTGCAATGCAGCATTGTGATTGGTTTTGAGCTCAACCAGGAAATGGGGTCCCAAAAGAAATACTCTTATCCTCCCTTAATGACTTTAAAAAGGAGCTACGGGAAAAACTAAAGGGGGATATGGCCTGTTCTTTGGCTGCTCTGAAAGCAGATCTCTCAGAAAATTAATGGCCCTCAGGAATGACGTGGACTCAGCAGGAAGCAGGGTAATGGACTTGGAAACAAAAATGGCGGAACTGGAACAACTGACTAAATGCATGAAGGAGACCACCCCTACCCTCCAGGCACAACTTCAGGATAGTAGTAGTAGTATTTATTTATTTGTTGATTATTTAAAATCATTACAACCAGCAGAATACACATGCAAAATAAAATTAGATTAAGAATATAACATTCAAACAGAAAATAAAAGATTCATCTTCCCTTCACAATTATTTTGCGGCTACAGTGCACAATTATATCCAAGCAAGATCTACAACTAAGCCTCAACATGGTTTGTTTGACTGCAAATGATCAGCAAGCAAAAATAAAATACTTTGTTCTAGCTGCTATAGTGTACAGTATACAATACATTTTTCTAAGAAAATCTTTATATCAATAGGAGCTGCAAAAATAAAATTGCCCGTAATAAAATTACATGTAGAGCAATATTAGCAAGAAAGTGCAATTGTGCTAGTAAACTTTTAGCAGTGAAAACTAAAGTGCCTTGTGCTAGAGACTAAAATTATCAGTATACCATTTATTACTCTTAAAAACTTTAAAACAGTGAGAGATGCATAAGAAAAAAAACAACCAAAGTAAAATTACATTTGGAACGACATTAGCAATAAAGTGCGTTTGTGTTAATAGACTTTAGCAACAAAAATAAAATGCTTTGTACTAGCAACCTTAGTTTACAATATACCATACATCATTCTAGAGAGTGCTTTATAATATTATAAGCGGGAACAGAAAAGAAAAAATCGTAGTTTAATACAATTGTTCAAACCTCAAAGATGATGTGTGTTTCCGCTAAGCAAACTTTAACTGTTTTAATTTAAAGGATACCACCACTACCCCTAAAAACATTTAATAGCGATATAACAAACCGCAACAATACACTTGGGCTATCAATCAAAATAAGGTACCATACTATTAGCAAACCTTAGCAACTATGGTTTAAGGTGGTCCATGCTTAACCCTTAAAAGTACATTGCAGCATTATAAATAATTTTCATGTTGTAAATATCTTCGCTTCAATTGTCAATATTGCAAAGTTTCTTTTCAACTATAAAAATAAACTTAACAAATCGGGAAATAAGACGAGCAGTGGCACCATTTAGACATAAGATGATGGCGTTTCTACAAGATCTTACCCCCAATTCATTAAAAGTAGACATTAATATAGTTTTCCGCTCTTCTAACAATTTGGGGCATAAAGTTACTATGTGCACTAAAGTTTCCTCACAAGAACCACATAACCTACACAATTTAGAAGGCCACTTGTTTTCCCATTTTGGTATTCCATCTTTAGTCGGATATCTCCCGAGCCGTAGTAGCATACATTTATTCTTAATTGAAGGTTTTAAATGGAATAACAAATATGGTTGGGGAGTCAATTTACCAAAAGAATTTGCAATTGGCCATAAGTGGTTTTTTTTTTCCTAAGTTCATCTTTATCTATTATAGTCGACAATAAAATAGCTGATTGGTTAATTGATTTTTTATAAACAACTTTACTCCTGATTTCGTCTTCTAGGTTTGGACAATCAAAATTACGCAAACACTCATTTAGATATGTTTGCCAGCTACTCGCGTATTCACTTCTCATCATCTCATGCCAACACTGGTTTGCGAGGGAACCCTCTTCAGCACGAGACAATGACAATAAGGTTTTTTAAAATGTGGATTGTCGGCCAGTGTTTGCCTTTTAGGCCAAATTCTAGTCTTATATTGGCACGGCTAATATATCTGGGAATCCTAAATACTGATTTTTATGTTCTTATTTTAATATCATCAAGGGTTATCGCGTCTTTGCCGTGGAAGATAATAGAACCGTAATCCAAGGATGGAATCAACTTTGCTTTCATGACCTTCAACAGGTGATCATAATTTGGGCATGATAGCTTATCTCTCAATTTTCTAAAAGCAAATGATAGTGATGCTCCCTTAGCTTCAAGGTTATTAAAATGCTGCCTAAACGTCATACTATCGTCAAATGTGATTCCTAAATATTTGTACGATTTTACACATTCGACGACCAAACCATTGATATTCCATTCTTTCATTCCTAATTTCGTTTTTCCTGCGGTCATTATTTTTGTCTTTTTTGTATTTATTTTTAGGCCATTTTGAGAAACATATTGGTTAAAAGAATCTATTAATCTTTTTAGTCCTATGGCAGATTTGCTTAATAAAATGGTGTCATCGGCATATTGTAGATATTTGATCTCTTTGCCTAAAATAGCAGGAGAATGGGCATTGGCATGTTTAAAATGAACTGGGAGATCAAACATAAAAAGATTAAAAAGACAAGGTTCCAAGACACAGCCTTGTTTCAATCCAATATTAGTCTCAAGACGCCGAGTTGTGTGTCTTCCATCACCAACTTTGATCTGTACCCATGTGTTGGAGTATAATAATTTAATCATATTAAGTAAGGTATTAGATATGCCCCAATTAGTTAATTTTAACCATAATGCATTTCGCGTTACAGAATCAAAGGTGGCTTTTAAATCGATGAAACAAATATACAACTTTTGTTTCCTGTATTTGGCCCTATCGCCCAATAACGTCAATAAAATCAAATTCGTGTTAGTCAATTCTCCTCTTCTAAAACCAGTTTGTAAATTTGGAATCAAATCCTTTCTCAAGTCCCATGCTTCCAGTTCCTCCAAAAGACAACTAGCAAATATTTTAGCCTCCACATCCGTGAAGGCAATTAAACTGTAGTTTGCGGGGTTATCTTGCGGACCGCTTTTGTATATTGGTTAGATGATACTTCCCTGCCATGATTCAGGAATGGAACCCGTTTTAAGCACATCATTGAATAAAAATGTTAAGACCTCTGGCCAATACTTTAGATTTGTTTTAAAAACTATGTTAGGGATTCCGTTCGGACCGGGAGCTCCATTTGATCTAATATTATTTATTACTTTTTTAACTTTCTCTACCGACCATGGCTCTTTGTCGAATAGACTCGGTGGGTCATGGACATTTAAGTCTGACCCGCTATCTTTTATTTTTTCTTGCGAGGCATGATGGGCAGAATCAAATTATTAGAATCAAACTGTGAGCCCGGAGGAACAGCGTGTAAGTTATTGAAAAAGTTTACCCAGCTTGATTCTTCCATATTGGCGCTATTGCCTCTATGATTACCAAGTTCAAGATTATTAATGATACCCCAGAATGACCTTGAGTCTTTAATTTTACATGAAAAATGTAATTTAGTCCAAATTTCTTCATAGTGTGCTTGTTTAGCCTTCCATATTTCGTTCTTGTATCCCTTTTTCAATTGTTTAATTTGTTGGGACACAAGGAAATTAAATGTTCCTTTCGCTTTTCTATACAATGCTCTTAATGCTCTATTAAGACTTCTTTTAAGGTAGAGTAACCGGTTTGAAAACCACCCTGGTTTATTTGAAGTCAAAGTTGCACCTTTTGATGTTTTGGAGTTAGGAAAATTAACCAAAAGAGCGGAACACAAACAAGGCCAGAGAGCAACCATAGATTTTCCTTCAGCAATTGCGTCTCGAGCTTTTAAAATTAAATAAGAAAGGACTTCCATTATATCCTTTTCGGTTCTCTCATTCCATATTAACCTTTTAAGATTAAATGGAGTAGGAGCAGTTTTAATTATTCTTGTTTCCGGTAAATGATCGAAAGAAAAAGCGAAGGAAATAACTTGTGGATTATGATCACTCTCTATCCTTGGTGATACATGATAACTGAGAAGCAAATTTAACAGTTTCTCAGAGATTATGTAGTAATCAATAATAGAAGGATTACACGTTTTTTTGAATGTCGGTGTGTGATCCTCGTCTTGCAAAACTTTAAGATTAAATTTCATAAACTGGGAATTAATCCACTGGGATAGAATTTCCGGGTGTATATTCGACTTTTTACAAGTAAAAAAATGCGTGTTAAAATCACCGGAAATGATTATCAATGAGTCTAAATGGTCTTAGTACAACACTTTTACTATTTCCCACAAGCTCAATAGTTGGGTACATTTAACCTTATATTTTTAACTTATATAAATATTTAAAAAGATAATGGGTTGCTTGTAAATTAATTTAATACACTGCAGCCATTTTACCTGAAAGTCAATCTCAAAATGTTTAACATCCAAGTTCACAGAAACATAGGTGGAGAGGCCGCCACTGGGGCGACCGGTAGAGACCTTGCGGAGAGCCACATTTGAATATTCAAAATAACCAATAAGGGGTTCACAGATCATATTCCAAGTTTCCTGGAGCATTAATATATCAAAGTCTCTAAGAAAGCTTATTACATCTGGATCCTCGAGAAGTGATTTAAAACCATTTGTGTTCCAAGAACAGATTTTGAAAGGTTTTAATGCTTTTTCACGAGGGTACGGGCATCAATCGTGCTTCACAAGATTTCCATTTGCCAATGTGGACGGGAGCCAACTCCAAACTTCAACCGGCTTAATTTCTTTCTTTGACTCTTCACATATTCCAAGTCCTGGTTGACAGCTCCTGATCTTAATGCCAAACGACAAATTCAACTTTGCTGATGGTCCTGAGGCTCCTTTTAAAACTCTAACGTGTGGTCCCGGACCAGTTTTTTGCCCTCTGATCTTTGAGACCGGGCTACAAGATGACTTACACGGAATCAACAAAGTCGGGTATTGAGACCCATAAATTCTCCAAACTTTGATTCCCCATTTCTCAAATTGATTATTATTAGTAATTATTTTGCTGATGATTTCATCACTTTGCCAAGTTGTAACAGTTATTTCATTATAGAGGTTATTACAATCTTTCTTGAACTCAACTGATTCCAAATCATCTGATGTTACATCCTTCAAGTCTGCAATTGCATTCAATAATTTCAGAATATTTCCACGGTTCAGGATATCGTAAGGGCCTCTTGTAGTATACTGAGGGCAAAAGACTACTTTCTTCAGTTCATGCGAGTAATCTGTAGCCTCTGTTTTCTCCTTATTTGTAGGCCTAAATGGAATGCCGATTCTCCTGGTACTTGGACTTCTGATGACTTTTGGTCAGGTATAAGTGGTTGCTCAATATAGATCTCGTTATGGCTCTGATGGCTGACGTTATTTACAATTTTCTGTGTGAGGGTATTTTGATCTCCACATCGATCGGCCGATTCTTTAGGTGACTGTTCTTGCCTAATGACCCCTGATATTGATGGAGCAGAATTTTTAGACCATATACTGCCATTAGACACGTCAGGGGTGGGAACGTCAGTAACTTGTCTGTTTTGTTTAACCTTTGGGTTGACCGCAGGTACGTCCACGGATCTAAAAATTGGAAATGAGACTTTCGTATCAGGCTCTTTGGGCTCATTGGGTTCTTGAATGACAGCCTCCTTAAGAGGTTTTTTCCCTTTGATAATTTATTATAGGTTTTCCTAAGCCTTTTTCTTGCCCTTTTGGACAGGATCTCAGAGTTTGTAGTAGCACTTGAAGCTTGATTTACTTTAGATTGGATGGTGTTCACCTCTTCCACTAATAGTTGTTCCCTAGGTTCAGTTTTTTTGAGCCTATCTTGAGATAGCTCAGACATTTTCAAGATAATGGCATCATTTACGAGTTGATTATTTGTATCAACGATTTTAACTATTTGCGCTAATTGCACTTTGGAATTGACTTTTACTCATTGGGTAGTTTACATTTGTAATTTGATTTCCTCTATTCACTATTTCTTGTGAATTCACTGACTTTTCTATGGAAGTCGACCCCAATTGGTCTGGATAATTTGAATAATTTGTTGCCACGAATAAATTAGTTTTATCTTCGTTGGGAATTATTTTGCCTTGAGCTGTTTTACCCGACATCAATTTTACTTCCTGTACCATAGATCTAACAATTGACGGAAGGTCTGAAATTTTGTCTATCAATTGTGTACAAGTTACTAGTTGGTTCTCTTTATTCGATTGGACTTTAATTATCAAATTAGTCAATTGGAGGAGTTTTGCGTCGATCCCTACTACTTGGATATTTAATTTATCTGAATGGAAGCTAAGAGCATTTGTGATCGAATCCATAGTGTGGAGTAAACACTCCCATATTCCACTATCGGGACTAGAAGGGTTGTTTTCTATGTCGCCAGATCTAGCTTGATAATTGCCATCACATTTTGTTAATAATGATAAGTCCACCGAGTTGAACTGATTGTTTGGAACTACTTGTGTGAATTTGCCTTGCTCATTTGAAATGAGCACATTCTCAGCACTGACAAGACCTGGTACCAGTAGTTATTTGTTATTGATAAAGCTGTTTTCCAGTATTATACTTGACTGATCCGGATTAAATGACCTTGCATTACCGACGATATCAGTTAGGCCCTTCGGACTAGATGATAATTTAGGTATCATTATTTGACTCCCCCTTTTACTTTCTGTCTCGTCAGTGACATAGCCTAACATGAAGACCTCGTCGCTTAGGTTTTGGTCCAGGCCTGAGGAGATGTTAATCACTGAGTCAATCTCACTTTGACTACAAGCCAGCGATTTAATAGGCTCCTCCCGTCTAGTTGGATTTACCGCTAGAGATTCAGCGGCCATAGATACCGCAACAAATTGTATAGCAGAGTCTTGCACATGAAATTGGGCTTTTGCCTGTAACTGGCCAGATGATTTTAGAATTGGTTTCAGGGTTCGAGACACTTTAAACTTTTCTGAGCCTGCATTTTTGATCTTAGCTTGAAGTTGGCCACCATCTTTTAACTCCTCTATTTCTAAGGGCGACTTAGATTGTAGTATTGCACACGGGCAGACTCTCTTTACGCTTGTTGAAGATAAAGGTGATAGGAGACCATTGTCAGACTCATTATTTTAGTTTTTGTGGTTGTTTTTGATACTGTTTTTGGTGATGCTTAAAAAAGCTCTTAATAGACGGCTGATTAGCATGGACTTGATTTTTATAGTCTTGACCAGAATTTGTAGGGGTGACTGCCGTTTTGGCTGAATCATTCATGGGGACTTCTCTTAATGTACACTTCTTTGTAGTAGCACAATTATCAAAACTTTCCTCGCTCTTTTGACGTCGCTTTGATTGGGGTCTAAGCGGCGCCCCTCGCTGTCGGCCTGATCTCATCGTCTACAGGCTAGATCAAGGGTTTGAAAATTGGAAGATTGAATAAGCTAATATTCGTTCCCCCCCTACTGGGCTTCCTGGTATTACCAGTCCCTCCTGATTCCAGGTCCACAGACGTACCACTGTAATACTGCAATGCAGGTTTTTCAATAAAGGTTTTCAGTCAGTCTGGTAGTCTAACAATCTTGCAGTGTAGCTGCTATTTTCAGCAGACCTAAATATTCAACTGGTATGCTTGGCTCACTTCTGTCTCGTTGCAGACATCAGCAATCAACCGCACTTACCACTGTAGCGGCGTGGGTTTACAGCTAATTACCAGCTCATTCACAGCTGATTCAGGTAGATCAGGTGCATCAGACTGCTGCTGGAAAGCGCCGCACAGCTCCACGGACCGAAGGAGCCAATAAACCGGTGATCCGTATCCCGTAGACCGCCTGAGTCAAACTCAGGCTCAAGCTCAGGCACAGATCCTCATTTGACCCCTTGCCAAGGTCTTTATACCGGCTGAACGGCTGAACTACTTAACTGCTCGCTTCTGCACCGTTGCCGGAGGTTAGCCAACACCGTGCTGCACCGATCTCTCTGCTCCGCTTTTTCTGGCCAAAACAAGGTCCTCGAGCCGGCAGTGGCAGCGACCCGCAAGCGGCAGGGATCGCGGGAGCCGCGGGAAGCCGGGAAGCCTCGGCAAAACTCAGGCGGCGCTCAGGGACAAAGCCGAGCGGAGCAGAGCGGCATGGCGTCCTCCACCTTCGCTCACACACGCTCGCTCGCATGGCGTCTGGCAAACTGCAAAACCTGGCACGGACTGGAACAGGAAACTTCAGGAGTCAATACTCAAATTGGAGGTCCTGGAAAATAGGTCACGGAGGGAAAACATCAGGACCGGCACCTGGAGGAAGGAGTGGAGGGACACAACAAAGCACAATGGGGTGGCACTATTATTCCACACAGCTACAAAATTCCAACCCAAGAACCACACATCGGATAAGGAAGGGAGAACAGTAATGGTAAAATGGGTTTTACAGGGTAGACTATGTACAGTGGTAGCCACTTATGCTCCCAACACAAACCAGGGTACACACATTAACAACCTGTTAACTCTTATAGGGGGCTTTGCGGAAGGGGATATCATTTTCATGGGAGATTTTAATCTCACATGGCAACCAGGCCTGGACAGCATGCACCCGCACAGGACAAAAACAGGCTTATTTACCAAGAGCACTAAACAGGCCTTTCATGACTTGGGACTGATAGACACCTGGAGAACACATCACCCTCTAGATAAGGGCTACACATTCTTTTCCCATGTATACCGCACTTACTCCAGGATAGATTATGTATTCCTAAATCAAGCCTTGTCCCAAAATATCAGACAGGTTAAAATACAACCGATTACTATGTCGGACAATGCATCAATTCTCCTCACCCTCAACTGGCACTGCCCCATGACGAAAAGGAAACAGTGTTATTTCCCTCAAACATTTCTTCGAGATTAACCCTCTTGAGACGAATAGCGAAAAATCATTTGGGATTACTTTCTGGTTAACAAGGTCCAAGACACATCACCCTCAAATAACTGGGATGCCTTCAAGGATGTAATTAGGGGCCAATATGTGGCTCTCAACTCAGCCCTACTCAAACAAAAGACAAAGGAACACTTAAATCTAGAGGAGTAATTACGCGCTATGGAACAGGCCCACAAGCTGACACCTACACTGACCCTCCAAAGGAAAGTGACAGCCCTGCAAGGGAAATTAAATGTGATCTACAACAACAAGGCAGAGCTGACCCTTCTTAGGCTCAAACATAACGCTTATCTGCAGGGCAACAAAATGGGGGCATACTTAGCTAGGCAACTTAGATCACAGAGGGAGAGGGAATACAGAGGAGAGCTGCAACTTCCTTCAGGAGACTTTGTGTCTTCGGAGCGGGAGAAAGCTCAGGACATGGGGCAATTCTACGCCCATCTTTACAAGGCAGATGTATCAGACCTGAGGGCCCAACAGGATTACTTACATGGAGTACAGCTCCCACAAGTGAATCGGAAACAAAATGAAATGCTGGAAAACTCAATTACAGAAGAGGAAGTTAAACTGGCAATCACCTCTCTTAAACTACATAAAGCACCAGGGCCAAATGGCTAGACTGCACACTTTTATAAAACCTACATCCAGGAACTGGTCCCTCACCTGACTGAGCTTTATAATCACATAGCAGCATCAGGGAAGGTCACACCTACCATGGGGGAGGCGGTGATTTCAGTACTCTTAAAACCTGACAAGGACCCTCAAAATTGCGGATCTTACCGCCCCATAGCGCTTCTTAATCTAGACGCAAGACGTTACTCTAAAATCTTAGCAACACAACTAGAGAGCCTTCTACCTTAACTCATTCACCCTGATCAGTCAGGCTTTGTCAAGGAACGTCAAACCCATGACAATGTGCGAAGTGTGATCCATCGTATTGAGAAGGTCAATAAGAAAAATGTCCTGGCAATCCTACTAGGTGTGGACGCCGAGAAGGGGATTGACCGCGCAGGGTCGGCCCTTTCTTTTCAACACCTTTGGGAAATTTGTCTTTGGCGACTCCTTCATCAAAATGATTTCTGCAAACTATTCATCGCCATCCTCTAGAGTGATGGTTAATGGGACGAGCTCGGACATCTTCAACCTTGAGAGGGGGGTTATACAGGGATGTCCACTTTCCCCTTTCCTATTTGCATTAAGTATAGGACCTCTGCCCGCCAAAATCAGGGCTAACCAGACCATCACCGGCATCTATTTTGAGCGGAAAGAGCATAAGATCTCTCTTTTTGACGATGATATCGTAATGGCACTTTCAAACCCCCATGACTCCCTCAAGGCACTGCAAAAGGAACTCCAACAATTTGAACCCGTAGCAGGGTTTCGCATTAACCTGACTAAATCCTACGTTCTAAACCTGACTTTGACGCAGGGAGAAGTGGAACAATTTAGACTCCCCACCCCTTTCCAATGGGTCCAAAAAGAGCTCACCTACCTAGGAATTAACTTAACGCCTCTTCTCAACCAACTCCCCCCCCCCCCCTGTCTACAGGAATTGCAAGGAGATCTAAAGTGCTGGGCACCTCTATACATCTCTTGAATGGGCAGGATTCATGCAATTAAAATGGTAGTGCTACTTAAATTTCTACATCTCTTTCAGAGTCTACCAATTCCTATAGAGAGTGGCTGTTATGACTCCCTGGAAACCATTTAAACTAAATTTATATGGCAAAACGGGAGGGCCCGGCTACCCTGATAACTTCTCCGATGACCGAAAGACGAGGGTGGACAGGCCTTGCAAAGCATTTCAATTGCGCGTCATAACGGAATGGTCGAAGATTGAATCGGACAAACACTGGTTGCATATGGACGGGGCGATAGTGGGTCGGGTCATTTGGGACCTGTTGTGGAAACTAAAGGAGAATCACCCACGCAACACCTATTTCAGCATCCCAACGGACACATCTTTAAAAGTGTGGGACGAGGTAATTAGAACAGCGGAGTGGACAACATTTCATTCACCTTTTATCTTGATTTATTTCAATCCGGTCTTTCCTCCTGCTCAACAGCAAGGGCCCTTGGAGGCTTGGAGGGTGGGGCATTGCCCGATTCTCTAACAGCTCTTCCACAACTGAGATCTCCTCACCTTTGATAATTGCAAACAAGAATTCGGTCTTACTGATAATGAACACTATCACTACCTACAATTACGACACTGGGCATTGCAGCCAAAGGCGAGAGAAGCAGCAACAAGAGATCTGATACGAATTAAACACTTCTTGAAAAGCACAAGGGGGAGCAGAGTCACAATCTCTTTTCTATACTCTATACTTCTTCATACTCTACTCTCCCACAAGCCACGCTTCACGACTTTTTGGGAACAAACATTAGGGCATGAAATACAAGATAGCCAATGGAAGGCACTATGGAAAGATATAATAAGATATAATAAGACATAACCGTTCTATGGTCACGAGAACTGCGCACTATAAAGTGCTTTTCGACTGGTACCTCTACCCCACGAGCTACACAAACTCTTCCCCAAAACATCAGAACGTTGCTGGAGGGGTTGTGGGCTCCGGGGGGATTTCCAGCTTATATGATTCGACCTTTCTGGGCCGAGATCCTGGCCCAACTCAAGGAGATGCTTGGCTATCCTTTGCCTCTCACTCCAGATTATGTCCTACTGGGCCTTAGAGATGACTCCCTATGCCACCAGACACGATCAGATCAAGCAGTAATTTAGTTAATACTGAGAGCAGCCAAGCTGACACTCTCAGGGGCATGGAAGAAAATGGAAGCTCCCACTCTTAACGCAGTGCCACGCATAACTATTGCATGCCATCACAATGGAGTGAATGAGCTCCGTCTTTCTGAATGAATTTAAGAAATTCGAATACTTCTGGGGCCCACTGGTCTCCTACATGTCAAAAGGCCTCCCACTCACAGCTTGCCCCACCAGGATCCGAGCCAGGACTCTCCTCACCATCTCCCTCTATCCCATCTCCTACCTCCCCCCTAGAACCACCCTTCCTACCTATCACCTTACATAGGCCCGGGGTATGGCAACCCCTTAAAGCCCAGGCTTGGCCCACCCATTCACCTCCTGCCTGCAGAATAAGTAGCTTGTACACACCCCTCAATAGATTCCAGACTTGACGAGATCTCACTCTCACTACAACAAGTCAAAGCAGACCTCCAACGCCTGCTTGGCCTTATCCTACAGTCACCTAAGTTCAGATGGCCTAATAGGGATTTGGTTACAAATTATTACAATGACTATTCTCCAAACCTCCCCACTATGAAATCAATTTCTCCGAAGCACTTGCACCCGAGATGGAGAACTTTACCTTACCCCAATGCACCTACTCGGCCAGTCCGATTGATGGATCCTTTATCGGTCAATGATATCCGTTCTGTCGTCCGCTCCTATGATCTTCCGCAACAGAATCGCAATACATCTCGCCCTGATAACACGACTAGCCATGCCCTAATCCAATCCAACCCCCCTAATCCACATAGGGATCCAAGACCCAACCATAGAGGAATACATCAACACAACTTTATGTGAGTTACCCTCACACACGACTCCCTAGCTCCTGCCAAGCCCCATCTCAAATGTATACTTTTAAATTGTAGATCGGCTTTTAAGACATGCGGCAGACATAGTTGATCTTATACTTGCTCATGAACCCGGCCTTCTAATCCTGACCGAAACCTGGTTAAATGAATCGTCCACACCCATCCTTGATATTCTGGTCCCTCCAAATCATGATATTACTGATTAGATAGATCTGGTAGACTTGGGGGTGGCATTGTCTGCATCCATCGGAATAGTCGTACCGTGAAACAATCTCACTCACCGGTATTATCCTCTTGCGAATAACTTTGTATTGATATCGCAAGTAACAACAGACCAGTTTGCACTCTGTACACATTCTACCACCCTCCAGGTGACAACCTCACTTTCATTCAACAGTTTATGGATATCGTTACTACAAACACAGGACAACAAGGCCCCCAAATCTTCCTCTGACATCTCAACCAACATTGGAACTATTTAAATGACTCCGCTGTGAACAGCCTCCAACCATTCCTTACGGACCGCAACCTGTATCAAATCTGCAACAGCCCCTCACATGATAAGGGTTCAATCTTAGATCTTGTCATTGCCAAGGCCGATTCCATTCAACTTGAATCGATCCTCCCTTGTGATTGGTCTGACCACTACTTCATTACATTACTCATTAATGAAGCTGTAAGACTAAATTCAGCTCAACCTATGAAACCGAAAGTATGGAAAAGGAGCCTAAAAAGTACTAACATCAATCTACCGACGTCTATCAGTGGCAACCTCTTGCCTTCACCTGATGACTTATCAGATGTACAGGGTCTTACAAACCACTACTTCAGTTCCACGACAACTGTTCTAGATTCAGTTGCACTGCACAACAACTGAAAAGACTTTCCACTAAAGACTCCAAACCATGGTACGATGGCAGCCTCAAACCTTAAGACTAATTGAACATCGGTGGAGAGCCTCCCCGTCCCTTGACCACCTTAAGCTTCTAAGAGCTACTAGGAACTCCTCCTACAAAAACATCAGAAGGTCTAAAGCAAACCTTTTTAGGAACCACTTTAACCTAGCTAAAAACCGACTCAAAAACTATTTGAATTAGTTTAAACGCAATCACCAGGGATTTTGTTTTTTGTATTAAAGAGGAATGAGGGCTGCCCACAATGGGCAAGGCCATGCAGCCACCGCACAATTATGAAAAGAGAAGTCTTTTTGCCCTCCTGGAGGGCAGACGACGGTACTTGCCTCCGATCTGCCCCCCCTGGGTTGGTGGCAGAAAGCCCACTAGGCACCAGGGATTTCTTGTTTTTGAATATGTATGGGTGGGGGCTGCCCAAAATCGGCATGCCTATACCCCCACTCCCAAATATATAAGGGACAGTCTTTTTTGCCCACCTTGAGGGGCATATGGGGATTATTACCCCCGATCAGCCCCAGGGAGTCAGAAAGCCCACTAGACACCAGGGATTTAAATAACAAAAAAAGATGGATGTCGGCTGCCCATAATGGGTGAGGCCAATGCCCCCCTCACCAAAAAATAGCCCCAGTCTTTCTGCACCCCTGGGGGGCAGATAGGGGCAATAGCCCCTGATCTGCCCGGGGGGGGCTGAAAGCCCACTAGGCGCCAGAGATATGTTTATGGGCATGTCAGGGACTGACCCCTTAGGCAAGGGTTACTCTCCTTTTTTTGTGAACACATTTTGGCTGCTTCTGGCCCCCCTCCTCCTTTGGGGCACATCAGCAATATTTTTAGGCTCATCTGCCCCCAAGGGGGCAGAAATCCACTAGACAATAGCTTGTGTGTGTGTGTGTGTGTGAACTGGAGTTCAGCTGAGGGTCTGTGTGTACTGGCGTTTGGCTGGCTGTGTGTGAACCTGCATTTTGCTGGTGCTGTATGTGGACTTGCGCTTAGCTGGCAGTGTGTGTGTGGACTAACACTTGGCCAGCGGTGTGCGTGGACTGTCGCTTGGCTTGCAGTCTGCGTGAATGGCACATGTCTGGCAGTGTGTGTGGACTATCGCTTGGCTGAAGGTGTGTGTGGACTTTCGCTTGGCTGGTGGTGTACATGGATGGCACTTGGCTGGTGGGGTGCATGGATGGCGCTTGGCTGGTGGTGTTTATGGATGGCGCTTGCCTGGAGGTGTGACTTGCGTGAATCCCTCAGCGTTTATTACCCAGAATCCCATGCAAATCTTCAATTTAGCTAAAAAGTCACACTTGCCTCACATCTGTGTGGAAAGGTTGTGTGATCACCATGCCGGCACAAATTTCCCACCACCCTGCATTCCCCTTAGTCTCCTGATAAAAAATATACCTCTCTTGTGTGGGTGCCCAAAGCAGAGAACCTAAAAACGTATAAAATCAAAAACTGAGGGGGAACCAAAGTGGGTACAAAAGGGCAGTTTTATTTTTAGATGTTATTAGGCTGACTTTGCTTTTGGCACCCATTCAAGTGAGGTATCATTTTTATCAAGAGATTGAGGGGAACGCTGGGTGGTGGGAAATTTGTGCCGGAGCGGTGATCTAAGCAAAATGTGCATTTTTAGCTCAATTTGAGGTTTGCAGGGGATTCTGGGTAAAAAACATTGGGGAATTAACTCGAGCCACACCTCTTTGGACTCCCCCGGGTGTCTAGTTTTCAGAAATGTCTAGGTTTAGTAGGTTTCCCTTGATGGCCCAATCCGGGTCAAAAATCGAAAGTGTCCCCAATCTATCACAAAACAACCTGTTTTTGTAAAGGGGGCACCTGCGTTTTAGGTCCAGGGTTCAGCGGCCTTCTAAGGAAACCTACCAAACCCAGACATTTCTGACAACTAGACATCTGAGGTAGTCCGGGGAGGAGTGGCTTGTGTGGATCACCCAAGGTTTTCCTACCCAGAATCCCATGCAAACCTTAAATTTTGCTAAAGAAATCACATGTTCCTCACATTTCTGTGTGGGAAAGCTGTGGGATCACCAAGCCCACACACATTTCCTACCACCAAGCGTTCCCCCCCCCAGCTCTCCCGATAAAAATGCTACCTCACTTGTATGGGTGGGCCAAGGGCCCGCAACTGGGAATGCCCAAAACATATTGTAGTGGCATCAAAAATGATGGATCACAAAACGGCCTGGTTTTGCAAGGGGGTCATCTGCGTTTTTGGTCCCAGACTCGGCAGCCATCTAAGAAAGTCTACCAAACCCAGACGGTTCTGAAAACTAGATACCCGAGGGAGTCCAGGGAAGTGTGGCTTGTGTGGATCCCCCAAGATTTTTTACCCAGAATCCCCTGCAAACTTCAAATTGTGCTAAAAAACTTATATATTTCCTCACATTTCTGTGTGGTATCACCGCGCCAGCACATAGTTTCTACCACCCAGCATTCCCCTCGGTCTCCAGAGTAAAATGATACCTCACTTGTGTGGGTGTGCCAAGGGCCTGCGAATGGGAAGGCCAAAAACATAGATTTTGAGGGGAAAGCACAGCAAGCTCTAAGTGCTATATTTTTTATATATATGTTTTAGGCGATTCTGCATTGGATACCAAAACAAGTGAGGTATATTATTTATCGGGAGACCAAGGGGAACGCGTGGTTGGAAATTTGTGCTGGCACAGTGATCCCAGACAGAAATCTAAGGAAAATTAGCTTTTTTTAAGTCTAAATTTGAGGTTTGCAGAGGATTCTGGGTAGGAAAACAAATGGGGGATCCACACAAGTCACAGCTCCCTGGACTCCCCTGTGTGTCTAGTTTTCAGAAATGTCTGGGTTTGGTAGGTTTCCCTAGATGGCTGCCTAGCCCAGGACCAAAAACGCAGGTGTCCAGCCCCCCCTTGAAAAACCAGGTCTTTTTGTGATACATATTTTGATGTCTTTACACTGTTTTGGGCCCTTCCTTGTCATGGGTACTTGCCCCACGCACACAAGTGAAGTACCTTTTTTATTGGGAGACATGGGAGAATGCTGGGTGGTAGGACATTTGTGTCGACCTAGTGATCCCACAACTTAACCATACAGAAATGTGAGGAAAATGTGATTTATTTTTTTAAAGCTAAATTTGAGGTTTGCAGGGGATTCTGGGTAAGAAAACATTGGGGGATCCATGCAAGCTACATCTCCCTGGACTCACCTGGGTATCTAGTTTTCAGAAATATCTGGGTTTCTCTACATGGCCGTCGAGCCCGGGACCAAAAATGTGAATGACTCCCTTGCAAAACCATGTCGATTTGTCAATTATCATTTTTGATGCCTCCACAATACGTTTGGGTTATTTTGTGTCGCGGGCACTATGCCTACCCACACAAGTGAGGTACCGTTTTTATCTGGAGACTTTGGTGAATGCTGGGTGGGTGGAAGTTTGTGGCTCCCCACAGATTCCAGAACTTTCCCTCACAGAAATGGGAGGAAAACGTGGTTTTTTTGGACAAAGTTTGAGGTTTGCAAGGGATTCTGGGTAACAGAACCTGGTGAGGGCCACACAAGTCCCCCCTTCATCCTGGATTCCCTTGGGTGTCTAGTTTTAAAAAATGTACAGGGTTGCTAGGTTTCCCTAGGTGCCGGGTGAGCTGGGACCCATAATCCTCAGTTAAGCACATTGCGAAAAAAGGGTCAGTTTTCATTGGAAAATATGTTGATGTGTCCATGTTGCGTTTTGGGCAGTTTCCTACCAACACAAGTGAGGTACCATTTTTATCGGGCGACTTAGGGAATCACAGAATAGTAGAACAAGGGTTATTACTATTTGTCTTTCTATGCATTTCTGCCTTCCAAACGTAAGACAGTGTGTAAAAAAAGTAGTCATTTTGAACATTACCTTCTAATTCACATGCTAATATGGGTACACACAAATTCAGAGATTCACAAATAACCAGTGCTTCTAAACTCCATATCTTGTTCCAATTCCAGAAATGCATAGGTTTCCTTGAAACCGACATTTCACTCTTTATATTTTACCAAATGAATTACTGTATACCCTGTACACAATGAAAAAACATTGCAGGCTGCAACTCAGTTATTGGATCTGGGCTTCTCTGATTCTTGGGGAACCTACAAGCCTCACATAACCCCACAACCAGAAGGTTCTCACGGACGTACCGATAATTAACTTTCAAAAATCTACCATAGTTTCAGGTGAAAATGTAGGCACAAATGGCTGTTTTGTGCAACTACATTTTAATATTCCTTTATTTTAAGTAATACTTTCCATAGGAAAATCTTGAAGGATCTACACTATTTACCCTTTGCTGAATTCAGAATTTTGCCTACTTTTCAGAAATGTATAGCTTTCTGGGATCCATTATTGGTTTCACACCTATTTCTTCCACTTACTAGAAGGAGGTTGAAAGCACAAACATAGGTTGTGTCCCAGTAAAATGCCAAAACTTTGTAGACAATGTGGGTACTCTGACAAAAGTCTTCCTGTTCCTGAAAGCTGGGAAGATTGTGATTTGAGCACAACAAACCCTTTGTTGATACCATTTGCAGGGGAAAAACAGATGCTTTCTTCTGCAGCACTTTTAGCCCATTTTTCTCCAAGAGTCCAAATTTAGCTGTATTTTGCCTAATTTCTCAGTTCCCTGCAGGCAAATCCACAAACCCCTGGTACCTTTAGAATCCTCAGGATGTTGGAAGAAAAGGACGCACATTTGGCATGGATACCTTATGTGGGCAAAAAGGTATTTATTTATTTATTTCTGACATTTATAGAGCGCGAACGAATACCCGTGGGCGTCTCGGCGCTTGACTGGGCGGCTGACTCTCCCCAACGTTGGAGGGACCAGAAAGATTTACTGGTTAAACAGCCAGGTTTTCAGGTTCTTGCGAAACTGAAGGAGTGATTTACTGGATCTGATTTGTTGTGGCAGCGTATTCCAGATCTTGGGTGCTGCTACCGCAAAGCGGCGATCACCCCAGGAAACTGTTTTAGAACGTGGAACCACTAGTTGATTGAGAGTCGTGGATCTAAGTTGTCTAGTCGGTCGATAGAGTTTGAGCTGGTCCTTAAGAGGGCGTGGACCTTGATCATGGAGTACCTTATAGACCACGGGTACTCATATTACGGCCCGCGGGCCGTCAGCGGCCCGGCAAGCCTTCCTTGGCGGCCCGCGGACCTTGCAGACATAGTGCCTGTGCCCTGTGCTTGTCAGCGAACACCGCCGGTTACAGCAGCGCGGAGCTGTGAGGCCGGGCGATTCTTTTAAAGGCCATTTACTTGTTAATGAGGCTTTGTTGTATTTCACCTCTTCTTAGCGCCCCTGCGTCTCCCCTCTGAATGAGTGGAGATGCAGGGGCGCTAAGAAGAGGTGAAATACAACAAAGCCTCATTAACAAGTAAATGGCCTTTAAAAGACCTGTGAAGTACTTGGGTGCGGCGGCCGTGTGCGTTCCCTGGAAGCTGTCAGCGAGGGGTGAGGTGACAGAGGACAGCAGGGTGAGGTGATGGAGGGCAGCAGGGAGTGAGAGCAGGGGGTGAGGTGACAGCGGGAGGAAGACAGAGTGCGACAGAGGGAGGAAGAGGGAGGGAGAGAGAGGGAGAGGAGGAAGACAGGGAGAGGAGGAAGACAGGGAGAGGAGGAAGACAGGGAGAGGGGAGAAGACAGGGAGAGAGAGAGGGAGACAGAGGGAGAGGGAGGGAGACGGAGGGAGAACGGAGGAGGGAGGGAGGGAGACAGAGTGAGGGAGACAGAGGGAAAGAGAGCAATAGAGAGAGGGAGGGAGACGGAGAGAGGGAGGGAGAGGGAGAGAGAGAGGGAGGGAGGGGGACAGAAAGAAAGGGAGACAAACAGTGAGTGAGACAGAGGGAGGGAGAGAGAGGGAGGGAGACGGAGAGGAAGGGAGGGAGAGAGGGAGACCGAGAGAGGGAGGGAGACAGAGGCAGGGAGACAGAGGGAGGAAGGGAGGACAAAGGGAGGGAGGCAGACAGAGGGAGGGAGGCAGACAGAGGGAGGGAGGGAGACAGAGGGAGGGAGACGGAGACAGAGGGAGGGAGACTGAGACAGAGGGAGGGAGACTGAGACAGAGGGAGGGATAGGGAGGGAGGGAGACAGAGGGAGAGAGGGAGAGGGAGGGAGACAGAGGGAGAGAGAGAGAGGGAGGGGACAGAGTGAAAGGGAGACAAACAGTGAGTGAGACAGAGGGAGCGAGAGGGAGACAAACAGTGAGTGAGACAAAGGGAGCGAGAAGGAGACAAACAGGGAGGGAGACAAAGGGAGCGAGAGGGAGACAAACAGGGAGGGAGACAGAGAGAAAGGGAGACAAACAGAGTGATGGACGGAGAGAGAGACAGAGAGAAAGGGAGACAAACAGAGTGATGGACGGAGAGAGAGACAGAGAGAAAGGGAGACAAACAGAGTGATGGACGGAGAGAGAGACAGAGAGAAAGGGAGACAAACAGAGTGATGGACGGAGAGATAGATAGAGAGGGCGGGAGACAGAGTGAGAGATAGATAGATAGAGAGGGCGGGAGACAGAGTGAGAGATAGATAGATAGATAGATAGATAGATAGATAGATAGATAGCTAGATAGATAGAGAGGGCGGGAGACAGAGTGAGAGATAGATAGATAGATAGATAGATAGATAGATAGATAGATAGATAGATAGATAGATAGATAGATAGATAGATAGATAGATAGATAGCTAGATAGATAGCTAGATAGATAGAGAGGGCGGGAGACAGGGTGAGAGATAGATAGATAGATAGATAGATAGATAGATAGATAGATAGAGAGGGCGGAAGACAGAGTGAGAGATAGATAGATAGAGAGGGCGGGAGACAGAGTGAGAGATAGATAGATAGATAGATAGATAGATAGATAGATAGATAGATAGATAGGGCGGGAGACAGAGTGAGAGATAGATAGATAGATAGAGAGGGCGGGAGACAGAGTGAGAGATAGATAGATAGATAGATAGAGAGGGCGGGAGACAGAGTGAGATAGATAGAGAGCTAGATAGATAGATAGATAGATAGATAGATAGATAGATAGATAGATAGAGAGGGCGGGAGACAGAGTGAGAGATAGATAAATAGATAGATAGATAGATAGATAGATAGATAGATAGATAGGGCGGGCGGGAGACAGAGTGAGAGATAGATAGATAGATAGATAGATAGATAGATAGATAGATAGATAGATAGATAGAGAGGGCGGGAGACAGAGTGAGAGATAGATAGATAGACAGATAGATAGACAGATAGATAGACAGATAGATAGATAGATAGATAGATAGATAGATATGTGTGCATACCGGGTCTGGTGGCTCAGTGGATGAAGGCGTCCGCTGCAGTGGCCTGTGTTCAACCTCATGGTCATAGTTTTTTTTTGCTCTAGCCCCGCCCCCTCCGCCACTGGCCCCGCCCCCACCGGTGCGGCCCTCAGCCAGAAACCACACTGTAAATTTGGCCCCCGAGAGAAAGTTTGTGAGTACCCATGTTATAGACTATGCAGAGAGATTTGAACTTGATCCTATTTTTGATCGTTAACCAGTGGAATGTCCTGATGGTATCAGAGATGGGTACAAACTTGGGTGTTCTGGATAGGAGACGGGCTGCCGCATTCTGTATATATTGTAGTTTTTTTATAACTCTGGTTTGGGTATTTAAAAAAAGTGCATTACAATAGTCCAGGGATGATAGGACCAGGGAGCTGACCAGTGTTTTGACAGCAGCATCAGGGAGGAATGGGATGATTTTTCTTATCATTTTCAATTTGTAGTGGGCTGTGGCTGCTACTTTATTAGCATGAGCCATGAAGTTGAGATGATCATCAAAGATAACTCCCAGATTCCTGACCTTTGAAGTCGGGCTGGGTGGAGTGCCGAAGGCTGGGGGCCACCAAGGAGCGGGCCAGGTCGGTGAGAGGGATCCAAAGATGACCACCTCCGTTTTATCGGAGTTAAGCTTTAGGCAGTTACCTGCCATCCACTCTCCTATCAAGCTCATGGCATTTTGGAAGCGCTCTGCCACTTCCGTCCCTTCACCCTTGATGGCCAGCACCAATTGCGTGTCATCTGCGTATGAGGTTAGGCTCATCCCAAATGCTTTGATTAAACCTGCAAGGTCCGACACATAGATATTAAATAGTGTCGGACTCAGGGACGAGCCTTGAGGAACCCCACACGGGAGTGACAGCTTGGCTGATTGAAATGGCCCCAAAGTGACCACCTGTGTTCTGTCGGCCAGGAAGGAGGAGAGTAAATCTCTCGCCGTATGGTCAATGCCCATCCTCCCGACACGGTCCACCAAGATCTTGTGGTCGACCGTGTCGAATGCTGCCGAGAGATCAAGCAATACAAGCAACGCTGTCCCGCCCTGATCACGAATGATTCTTATGCCATCCGCTGCCTTGAGGAGGGCGGTTTCCGTGCCGTGGTATCTGCGGAAGCCATACTGTGTATCGTCCAGGAGCTGATGTGTCTCTAAATGCTCTGAAAGCTGCTGGTTCATCGCTTTTTCTGCCACTTTAGCTAGGAAAGGAAGACTAGCTATGGGCCTGTAGTTCTTAAGCTCTTCCTTGTCTAAGCTAGGTTTCTTTAGCAAGGGTTTAACCAGCGTATTTTTGAGACAATCAGGGTAACTCCCGGAAGTCAATATGGTATTACAGACATGTGTGATGACAGGGACAATAGTGTCCATTACCATAGAGAATATTGAAGAAGGGCAAGGGTCCAGAGCCGAACCCGATTTAATAGATTTGATAATAGTTATTATTTGGTCAGTAGAAAGAGCTCTGAAGCTGGTCAGAGTATTACTGGGGACGGGGAGACTTTGCTGATGTTGTTTTTAGAGGAAAAAGCTTGGTAGATGTCGTTAACCTTAGAGTAAAAGAATTCAGACAACGCGTCACAGAGTAATTGGGATGGGGGGGGGATTTAGGTCTGGCGCATTACCAGTCAATGTTTTAGTTATGATGAATAGTTGTCTACTGGAATTTTTCGCAGTTTAAATTTGCTCCGAAAAATATATTTTTTTTGTTGCGACAATCATGGATTTATAAGTGGCCAGTGATTCTTTATATATGGTCTTACTTTTGGCGTCGTAGCTTCTGCGCCATTGCCTTTCTCTATTCCTGCTTATTTGTTTTTGAGCTCTTAGTTCTTCGGTAAACCATGGAACAGTAGGTGTACTTCTATTCCTGGAATAACGCTTGGTGGGTACCAAGAGATTTGAGGCCTCGCCAAGCCAATTATGAAATTGACTGGTGGCGATAATGGGATCATCCGATAAGATTGGGCAAGTTTTGTCCAGTAGAGTTTTAAATTTATTTTGGTCTAGACTCTCCCATACTTTGAAGGGGTGTGGCTTAGTGGGTATAACCTTATTCCTCAGTGGTTCCTTGATTGTCAGGCCGCTGAGTATGGCAAAATGATCTGTCCAAGGCATGGGCAAAATATTTAATATATGCAGGCCCTCTACGTTGGAGAAAATTCCATCCAGCGTATGTCCTGCCTTGTGAGTGGAGGCAGTGACCAGTTGTCTGAGACCCATTATTTCTAGGTCTGTCATGAGGGCAACGGTATCCCTGTCATTCACTTGTTCTAAATGAAAGTTCACATCACCCATCATTGTGGCGGACTCCTCGGTGGCTATAGATTCAGTAATTGCACTAAGGTCAGTGAGGAAGCCTGCTTTAGTCCCAGGGGGACGATATAGAAGCACTCCCTTAAAGTTAAAGAGGGCTGTAAACTTTATATTAAAGTGCATGGCTTCACATGAGGTGGTAGGAATAAGTGCTGTTCAAACCTCGAACCGCTCTCTAATTATGATAGCTAAGCCCCCTCCCTTTTTTCCAACCCTATCCTGTCGATAGGCTTTGTAACCAGGAGGGACTGCCACTGCTAGGTCGGGGCCCGAAGAGTCATCTGTCCAAGTTTCCGTGATGTACAAGACATCTAAGTTGTTGTCGGTGATGAGGTCCGCTATTCCTTGGCTATGTTTGCCCAGAGAGCGCGCATTAATAAGGGCCATAAGGATGACCACTTCATTGGCATCATTTTGCAAATTAGGTATGGGGGCCTAAGTGCGAACTACCACAAATAGTTTTAAAAGGGCGTGGCCTGGCAGTGAAGGGGTTAACCTCTTCTATGCCCATGACGAGATAGTCTCGTCATGGAGCGCGGTTGCGCTGTGCTGTCATGTTCACGGCGCCTGCCGTTTTCCCCGCTCCTCCGCTTCCCCGCTACCACACACAGAAACGGCCGAGAGACTCACTTCCGGCTGGGAGATGAGTCACGGTCTAGTCTTTAGACAAACAAAGCAGTTCACGGAAGCACTTCCGGGGGAAACGCTTAAACACCGCGTTTCCCGCCGGCTCTGTGCTTCGGATTTCGCTAGATGTGCTGAACGACACGAGACGCTGTTTCTGCTGCACGGAAGACCTTGGAAGCGGGCTGTGCCTTCCGGACTGGAGCCCCGCTGTGGTCTTCGTAATCCCTCTGGGAAACAAAAAGGTACTTTCGTTCAATTCTGCTGGAGTCACCGTAACGCGGCTGCGTTATGGGTGATCAGAAGTAGATCCGCGCAGGAGCGCTTAGAATATTGATTTTGACCGCGCAAGAGCGCCTTTTGATGATTTTGTTAGATCCGCGCAGGAGCGCTTAGAGTATTGATTTTGACCGCGCAAGAGCGCCTTTTGATGATTTTGTTAGATCCGCGCAGGAGCGCTTAGGGTTATTTTGTTCTTGTTAGTTCTCCTTGGGTTTCCACTAATTGCTTTCCAGGGATGCCAGTGTTTTGTTAAACCCAGACACGTGGAACTGACGCGCAGGAGCGCTATTCTTTTAGTTCTTGAGAGCCTAACGCTGCCATCTCGTCACAACTGAACCTTCCTTGAAGCTGTATTTTCAGGGTTCATTAGTTGCAGCCACTGGTGAGTTCTAGTTTGAGGAACAGGGCTTTTCTGTGTGTGTTTGGCGTATCTTGCAACGGGGAGTTGGGTCCTTCACTGATCTGGGTCTCTTTGTCTTTCAGTTGGCTCCGAGACACCCTTCACCTCAACCCCCTGCTTTCATACTGGCTCCCTTCCCTGCGTCCATCTCATCCTTGCTGGGTTCTACTGTCCACACGGGTCAGGTTGGTACAGGGGTGGGCGCTCCTGTCGTCTCTGCGGACTTGCTCCACAGGCAGAGGTAAGCATTGTGGGGCACCTGACAGAATCCGAAGCCCACGTTTATCAGTCCACCTAGACGACATGGGCGACCCGGAGGTTACCTTACAAGACATCGCAGTCATGCTGGCTGCCATGCAGGCTGAGAACCACAGTCTGCGCCATGACATAACCGCCCTACAGGGCCAGATGTCAGCCGGAGTCACCAGTCCTTGGGGAACCAACCCGAGCCCCAGGGTCAGCCAGGAGGGTCTTTTGCGACAACCTATTTTTACCTTTGGGGGGTCCTCCGCTGCCACCACTCCGAATACAGCCATCCAAGTCATCGCCCCTCATTCAGTCCAGTTGGCACCACCTGAACGCTTCTATGGGGACAGTACCAAGTATGGTATTTTCATGCACCAATGCCACCTGCATTTCATGGCCAGACACACGGCGTTTCCCGACGACGCAGCCAAGGTGGCTTACATCCTGTCCTACATGGGTGGAGACGCCGCCCAGTGGTCCATTGCGTTGGTAGAAAACGACGATCCCATGCTACACCACTTGCCCACCTTTCAGGAGTCCATGCGGCGTATGTTCGCTCGTCACACCTTTGTGCAAGCAGCGGACAACGAGCTGCTCAACCTCAAGCAAGGCAGCCAGGACCTCCTTCATTATATCACCACGTTCAGCAGGCTTGTTATCGAATCCCATTGGCCTGAAGACAAAAAGGTGTCTGTGTTCTATCGAGGATTGCGCGATGATCTGAAGGATCTCATAGCGCAATTACCCAACCCACCGGAGGAGATAGGTCCTTTCATCGATCTAGTGGTGAAAATGAATTTCCGATTACAGGAACGAAGGACCGATAAAGGGAAAGGCAGTGAAAACCGTTTCTTATCCTTCGGGGACAAAAGCGTAGAAAAAGCCAGAGAGGACCCTGCTTCCGCTTCCCAAGGCGAGACAACCGAACCAATGCAGATCGGGGGCATCAGAGGGCCCTTAACAAGTCAAGAAAGGGAAAGGCGAAGGAGGCAGAATCAATGCCTGTACTGCGGGAAAAGCGGCCACTTCGTCAGAGAATGTCCGGTGAAGCCAACGAAACCCCGGGGCAGAAGACCTTTCGCATTGCCCATCACCAAGACAGACAAGACGGGAAACGAAAACACCCAGTAGACAAGGGGATCCGTCCTCTGGGTTCTTCGACTTGCACCTTGGCGATCCCTGCGGTTTTTGACGGCAGTCACCACGTAGGAATGGAAGTGTCCTTACGGAACCAGGCGGGCAGGACCTGGCAGGTGACAGCTATGTTAGACTCCGGTGCTACAGGCAGTTTTATCGATACTGCTTTTTCCTGTGCCCTGGGCATGGCTACAGTGCCAAAAGACCAACCTGAAACCGTCAAGGCTGTTGATGGTACGGATCTCACCTCCGGTCCTATCCGGCACCAAACAGAGAGCCTGATCATGTCTTTTGTTAATCACCACGCCGAATCAATCAGCTTTGATGTTATCGATGCCCCTCAATTCAAGGTGATATTGGGATTACCATGGTTGGTGAAACACAATCCCCATATCGACTGGGTGTCGAGAATAGTACACCTGAATTCGGAATACTGCAGTGAAACCTGTTATGCGAAGGACGATCTCCTGGGGAGTCATGCTATACAAGCACAATCGCTTCCTCTCCGAGGAATGGGGATAGTCTCCCAGGTAACTACACCAGCCATACCAGAGGAATACCAGGACCTAGCCGAGGTGTTCGACAAGAAGGGGGCTAACACCTTGCCACGGCATCGGTCGTTCGACTGCCGTATAGACCTCGTCCCTGGCTCCACCTTGCCTTGTAGCAGAATTTATTCGCTCACGGAAAAGGAGAACATCCACCTTCGCTCCTATTTGGATGAGTATCTGGACAACGGCTTTATACGTCATTCCAGGTCTCCGGTTTCCTCTCCTCTTTTCTTCGTATCGAAGAAGGAAGGTGATCTGAGGACCTGCATAGACTTTCGTGCTATGAACGCCATCACCGTAAAAAACCGTTACCCCCTGCCGTTAATCACCAACCTTCTGGATCAGGTAAAGAACGCCTCCGTATACACCAAGCTCGACCTCCGTGGGGCTTACCATCTCGTCAGAGTCCGAAAGGGTGACGAATGGAAGACCGCCTTTCGGACGAAATTCGGTCTGTTCGAATACCAGGTCATGCCTTTCGGACTCTGTAACGCCCCCGCGGCGTTTCAGTTCTTTATAGACGAGGTGTTACGGGACTACCTAGACGTCTTCTGTATCGTCTACATAGACGACATCTTGATATATTCGCAATCCATCACCGAACACGTGCAGCATGTGCGTTCCATCCTACGACAGCTGAGTAAACATCGCTTGTACGTGAAACTGGAAAAGAGCGTTTTTCACGTTACCTCGGTGGAGTTTCTAGGTCACATCATCACTCCGGCAGGCATTCAAATGGACAGCAAGAAGGTGGACGCCATTCTGTCCTGGCCTCCTCCGGAGTCCGTAAAAGGGGTTCAACGGTTCCTGGGGTTTGCCAACTACTACCGGAGATTCATCACCGGATTCTCCGGGATGGTAGCTCCTATCACCCGCTTGTTGCGGAAAGGAGTACGGTTTGAGTGGAATCAGACAGCAGACGACGCTTTTCAGGAACTAAAGAGGCGTTTTACCATAGCCCCGGTCCTGGCGCACCCAGACACGGAACAGCCCTTCATTGTAGAGGCAGACGCATCTGAACACGCCATTGGAGGGGTGTTATCTCAAAGGAGTACTAGCACAGGACAGCTGCATCCGGTGGCTTTCTACTCCAAGAAACTGCAACCAGCCGAACGCAACTACACCGTGTCTGACAGAGAACTTCTCGCTATCAAGACCGCATTCGAGGAATGGCGCCACTTCCTGAAAGACGCTAAGCACACGGTTACCATCTACACGGACCACAGGAATCTCCAATTCCTGAGGTCAGCCCGTGCCCTTACCGCCCGACAGCTTCGATGGACTCTATTCTTTAATGAATACAATTTCGTGATCACATTTCGACCTGGGAAGGACAACGCCAAGGCCGATGCCCTATCACGGCTAGGAGAATCCGACGAGGAGGCAGAAAACACCGAGCCTGTCCCCCTCATCGCTGAGACACGCTTCCAGGGGGTTGTGGCATCCTCGGACTTCATGCTTCAGGTACAAAAGGACACAAAGCAGTCCGACCTGGAGGTTCTGGCGGACGGACAAGGAGGGGTAACGTGCGTAGATGGGTTGCTGTTCCATGGACAACAATTGTATTTACCGGGGTTGACCAGTCAGCAAAAGGCAGTCTGCCTGTGCCATGACCATGTTCTATCCGGCCATCCGGGGTACCACAAGACGCTTGAGCTCGTACAACGACAGTTTTGGTGGCCATCACTGGTGACGGACACCAAGGACTATGTGGCGAGCTGCACCATCTGTCTCTTAGGGAAGAACACATCCGAGCCTCCTAGGGGTCTTCTACGTCCCATCCCGGTGCCACCGTATCCGTGGCACACCATTTCCATGGACTTCGTGGTGGAACTCCCTCTCACCAAGACGGGGCACACCACCATTCTCACCATAGTGGATCATCTCTCCAAGATGGCTCATTTCGTGCCTTTGGTGAAACTACCCACGGCTGCGGAACTGGCTTTGATCTTTGTACACGAGGTGGTTCGCCTCCATGGAGTTCCATCGGTGGTGATCACGGACCGGGGATCGCAATTCATCTCCCGCTTCTGGAAGGAAGTATGCAGGATCCTCGAACTGGACGTGCGCCTGTCCTCGGCGTACCACCCTCAAACCGACGGTCAGGCCGAAAGAACCAACCACACCATGGAGCAGTACCTCCGTTGTTTACTGCTTATGGTTGAAAAGGAATGGTCCGAGGTGTTATGGATGGCGGAGTACGCCTATAACAACAGTAAACATTCGGCCATTGGAATGTCTCCTTTCTTTTGTCTTCATGGCCGTCATCCCCGCACCTCCGCATGGGAGGGTCCTCCCGACAGCAGGTTACCCACAGTCCGGTCATATCACGAATCCTTGCGCCGCATCTGGCAACAAGCCCGTTTTGAATTGGCCAAGGCTAAGGACACCTACAAGGCACAGGCCGATGCACACAGACAGAAGGAGCCCTCGTACGGTGTGGGTGATCGGGTGTGGCTGTCCATTCGGCACCTCAATGTGCACGGTCCCAGGAAACTGTTGCCCCGTTTTGTGGGTCCGTTTGAGGTCGAGCGGGTGGTTAACCCCGTGGCTGTGAGACTCTCACTCCCTCCACACATGAAGATTCACCCGGTCTTCCATGTCTCGCTGCTGCAACCGGTCCGTTCTGGTGTCTCTCTTCCCTCTCCTCCTTCTCCGGTGGTGGTGGAGGACCATGTCGAGTATGAGGTCAAGGCCATTCTGGGTTCTCGTCGTACTAAGGGTAAGCTCTTCTACCTGGTTGACTGGAAGGGGTACGGGCCGGACGAGCGTTCTTGGGAGCCCTTGTCCCATGTTCGCCATGCTCCTATGCTGGTTCGTGCCTTTCATCTGAGCCATCCGCTCAGTCCTCGTCCTGTATCCCCCATTTAAGGTTCTGGCGGGGTTGAGGGGGGACCTGTTTTGGGGGGGGGTACTGTCATGTTCACGGCGCCTGCCGTTTTCCCCGCTCCTCCGCTTCCCCGCTACCACACACAGAAACGGCCGAGAGACTCACTTCCGGCTGGGAGATGAGTCACGGTCTAGTCTTTAGACAAACAAAGCAGTTCACGGAAGCACTTCCGGGGGAAACGCTTAAACACCGCGTTTCCCGCCGGCTCTGTGCTTCGGATTTCGCTAGATGTGCTGAACGACACGAGACGCTGTTTCTGCTGCACGGAAGACCTTGGAAGCGGGCTGTGCCTTCCGGACTGGAGCCCCGCTGTGGTCTTCGTAATCCCTCTGGGAAACAAAAAGGTACTTTCGTTCAATTCTGCTGGAGTCACCGTAACGCGGCTGCGTTATGGGTGATCAGAAGTAGATCCGCGCAGGAGCGCTTAGAATATTGATTTTGACCGCGCAAGAGCGCCTTTTGATGATTTTGTTAGATCCGCGCAGGAGCGCTTAGAGTATTGATTTTGACCGCGCAAGAGCGCCTTTTGATGATTTTGTTAGATCCGCGCAGGAGCGCTTAGGGTTATTTTGTTCTTGTTAGTTCTCCTTGGGTTTCCACTAATTGCTTTCCAGGGATGCCAGTGTTTTGTTAAACCCAGACACGTGGAACTGACGCGCAGGAGCGCTATTCTTTTAGTTCTTGAGAGCCTAACGCTGCCATCTCGTCACAACTGAACCTTCCTTGAAGCTGTATTTTCAGGGTTCATTAGTTGCAGCCACTGGTGAGTTCTAGGTTGAGGAACAGGGCTTTTCTGTGTGTGTTTGGCGTATCTTGCAACGGGGAGTTGGGTCCTTCACTGATCTGGGTCTCTTTGTCTTTCAGTTGGCTCCGAGACACCCTTCACCTCAACCCCCTGCTTTCATACTGGCTCCCTTCCCTGCGTCCATCTCATCCTTGCTGGGTTCTACTGTCCACACGGGTCAGGTTGGTACAGGGGTGGGCGCTCCTGTCGTCTCTGCGGACTTGCTCCACAGGCAGAGGTAAGCATTGTGGGGCACCTGACATGTGCCCATGACGAGACTATCTCGTCATGGACCCCGCCCGCTAATACAATGCCCGGCACAGGAGGGGGAAAGGGCGGGGCACTGAAGGGGTTAATACTACCGCTATGGACCAAAATTGTTAATACCTCTCTACTTCAAGGCATTATACCAGAGGGCCTAAAATCGGAGCAGGTCTCCCCCATCCGAAAACAAAGTTACTGCGGACCACACAGACTTAAACAATTTTCGCTCGATCTGTAACTTTCCAACGCTCGCTAAACTCCTGGAAGAAAGTGTACACATCCAATTTTGCAACCACATCGAACGATTCGGCCTGCTGGACCAGTACCAATCTAGTTTCCATGCAGGGCACAGTACTGAATTGGCTCTGACTCACATAGTGGATCATGCACTAAAAATCCTAGACCAAAATGAAGTTTGCCTCTGAATCCTTCTTGACCTATCTTCGGCATTTGACACCGTTAAACACGACAATCTTCTAGATCTCCTGAGACATAGAATGGGCCTATCAGGATCCACCCTAAACTGGTTCACCTACTTTCTCCAAAACAGATCCCAAAGATTCAAGGTCAATCAATCTCTATCTATGTCTATCCCAGTCACGTTAGGTCTCCCGAAGGGCTCCTCCCTTCCACCCACCCTTTTTAACCTATTCATGGAACCTGTTGCCAAAATTCTTAGCTCTTCCAACATTCATTATCACATGTACATGGACGATACTCAACTGTACTTAATGGTCTCTTCCCCGGAGGACATCAGATTTCTCAACTTAACTCTACAAAAAAACTCAGTTTTGGCTTGCTGAAAACCGCCTTAAGCTAAACACACTCAAGACTGAATTCCTCCTAATCGCTCCTCCCAATCAAACACCCATTACAGAGGAATGGCTGAAACAACTTACAGCACTTAACTGTCAGCCTCAAGTTATCGATTCAGAGAGATCTCTGAGAATAACACTCAACAGGAATCTAATCATGCAGAAACATATCAGTGCCGCAACAAAAGGAGCGAACATATAAATGAGCATTCTGAGAAAATTAAAACCCTTCCTCCCCCTAATGACTTCAGATTGGCAGTACATACTCTAGTAATCCCTAGGCTAGATTAAGGGAGGGCAACCCTATGTGGACTTCCCAGGTCTACAACAGCTCCTCTAAGAGCCTCCCTCAATTTGGTTACCAGGCTCATCACGGGTTCTAAAAGACACTGCCACATTTCCCCTGACCGTAGAGCTCTCAATTGGCTCCTATATGAAGTAAGAATTCAACTAAAAATCGCTTGCATGACTCACAAAGCCCTTCTTTAAAAGACCCAGAGATGTCTGGACCAGAAATTGGTGCTCTCGGGCGGTGATAGATCCTCCAGGAGCACCAGCCCTCTCGGTGGGGATTGATCTTCCAGGAGCTCCAGTCCTCTCGGGTGGGGATAGAGCCTCCAGGAGCTCCAGCCCTCTCGGGTGGTGATAGATCCTCCAGGAGCTCCAGCCATCTCGGGTGGTGATAGATCCTCCAGGAGCACCAGTCCTCTCGGGTGGGGATAGAGCCTCCAGGAGCTCCAGCCCTCTCGGGTGGTGATAGATCCTCCAGGAGCTCCAGCCATCTCGGGTTGTGATAGATCCTCCAGGAGCACCAGCACTCTTGCTCTGAAACCACAAACATTTTCCAAAAAGAAAACATACAACCAAGCTTTTTCTGGGATTGCCCCAAGGATCTGGAACGCGTTGGCCCCAGAAACCAGACTTAATCTCTCTACTGCCTCTTTCAAGAAAGAAGGAAAGTCTCTACTCATGAGTAAACTTACATGATCAGCGCTGTGACCCACATGACGGATGTTGGCCATCTCTGTTTTTGATGTTTTTCATCTATCTGTATCAGGGCGCTATAACGGTCGTACGTCTTACTTTTCCCTATGTTTTCCCTGTAGAGCGCTCTGATACCCGCAAGGGTCATGTTCGTGCTATACAAAACCGTCAAAATAAATAAATAAGCTGTTGCAATAGTCTAATCTTGATGTAATAAGAGCTATCGCCACTGTCTTTCTTGCAGAGCTAGTGCTTGTGGCCGAAAAGATAGGGAGGTATGAAATTTTACTCCCAGAGTTTTTGCCACCTCAACAGTGTTGGGTGGGTGGAGTGTCTTTAGGCCACCATAAACTTGGGTCAAAGGGATTAGATTTCGCTACTAGCATAATCTCTGTTTTATCAGTGTTACATTTAAGATGGTTAAGTTGCATCCAACGGATGAATTCAGTAAGCCCTAAAATAGTGTTCAGGGTCGGCGGAGTCCATAGTAAAGGATGATACCAGCGGTATGAGAGGGGCCATATATATGTTAAGCAACACCGGACTAAGGGAAGATCCCTGAGGGACATCTGAGGTAATTGTCTTTTCCGTCGACCGATAGTGTCCTAATGTAACTACTTGCCTTCGATCGGAAAGAAACAGCATCAGCCAGGCTAGGGTCAGATGGGAGATGCCACAGCTTTTTGTACAAATGCAGCAGTATATCGTGGGAGATGGTTTTGAATGCGGCTGATAGAACTCATAGGATCAGCACTGTAGTCTTTCCAGCATCGAGGGCAAGTTTTAGGGTATCTGTAACTTCCAGTAACGCAGAATCTGTCGAATGTTTGGGCCGGAAGCCCGACAGGGCAGGGGGCAAAATTTTAGCCTCTTCCAGGAAGATAGTTAGTTGCTTATTCAACAATTTTGCATAGGCTAGGCAGTAGTGAGATGGGCTGGAGGTTAGTGAGGGTGGAGGGATCTGGCACTTGTTTTTTCTGAAGGGTTTTGACTTTAGCTGTGGGTTCACCCACCTGACGGGTATTATGGCTGGGAGTCCGCGCATGTGCTCTCGTACAGTGAGAAAATGTGATCTGTAAGTGTAATGCTTCCCTTTGGATGGGATCCAGGCATTGAGGTGTAAGGGTGGATATACAGGGTATCCAGTTGTCAATGTTTTATTTATCACTTTGATGTATTTCTGCTGCTCTCATAACTCTTTAAAATTAGTTATTTCTCATTGTTTAAATTACAGCGCCTGCATCATAATGCACAACACTGTTTTTCAGTGTTTACTTTCCATGTTTTTATTGCATGTGCAACACCAAACACACAAGAATGGGAGAAACAAAAGGAGATGTAGGTGAGGGGAAGGAGACGTGGGGGACCATACAAGTGTCAGGATAGAAAGGGTAAAATTATTCTTGAAGCCCTTCAAACCTATCCCGGTTTTGAGGTCTGTGAGTTGTACAGAAAGAGCTTGAGAAGCTGTCAATAAAGAGGTGAGTAGAGCCCTTGTCATAAACTGTCACCTGCAGGTTACATAGTCCAGTCCCACTGAGGGAGGTCATGAAGTCCAGTGCCTGCTAGGGTGGGATGTAGGTAACATGCAGGTCACTTTTTCTAAAGAAAGTAATATGGCTTGGTTGGTTTATGCACCTGCTGGACATGTGCATGAGGGAGTCTGGTTGAAATCACATTACAGAATTTGCTATAGCTTACAAAAATTTACAATTTTAGGTACATGGACAGCTCACCTGCAATCACTTGAAGACTGGAGGCTACCTCCACTATTTTCAGCAAGGGGAGTCCCAGAAGCAAGCATTTAAAATGTGAAGGGTTCTGAGCATTACTGCACCACTGAGTGTTCTGGGGGACCCCTGAATCACTGCGACAGAACAGCTGTAGTGAACGAGCCAGCATTCACAGCCCCTTCTATTTTCATTATTCAAAACATTTGGGTGCAATGAAGCACTTTTAAAAGAAACTTGATTTTCCAAATGTAGTACTTTGAACCTATGGCAGAAAGTGAAAGGGACACACAGCCCACGTAACGGGCACAGGGACCTAGACATTGAATGTAACAGACATGCAGCACACAGACCCCTGGGCGCGAGAGATGGGGACATGAGGGTGGTGTGGGTGCAAGAGATGGGACGAGAGAGGTGTAGGTGCAAGAGATGGGGACGAGAGAGGTGTGGGTGCAAGAGATGGAGACACAAGAACGGTGTGGGTGCAAGAGATGAGGACACAAGAGAGGTGTGGGTGCAAGAGATGGGAACACGAAAGAGGTGTGTATTCAAGAGATGAATACATGAAAGAAGTGTGGGTGCAAGAGATGAATACACAAGAGAGGTGTGGGTGCAAGAGAAGGGGACACGAGAGGTGTGTATGCAAGAGATGAATACACAAGAGAGGTGTGGGTGCAAGAGAAGGGGACACGAGAGGTGTGTATGCAAGAGATGAATACACAAGAGAGGTGTGGGTGCAAGAGATGGGGACACAAGAGAGGTGTGTATGCAAGAGATGAATACACAAGAGAGGTGTGGGTGCAAGAGAAGGGGACACGAGAGGTGTGTATGCAAGAGATGAATACACAAGAGAGGTGTGGGTGCAAGAGATGGGGACACAAGAGAGGTGTGTATGCAAGAGATGAATACACAAAAGAGGTGTGGGTGCAAAAGATGGGGACGAGAGAGGTGTGGGTGCAAGAGATGGGGACACGAGAGGGGTGTGGATGCAAGAGATGAATACACAAGAGAAGTGTGGGTGCAAAAGATGGGGACGAGAGAGGTGTGGGTGCAAGAGATGAATACACAAGAGAAGTGTGGGTGCAAGAGATGAATACACTAGAGAGGTGTGGGTGCAAGAGATGGGGACGATAGAGGTGTGGGTGCAAGAGATGACTACACAAAAGCGTTGTGGGTGCAAGAGATGAATACACGAGAGAGGCGTGGGTGCAAGAGATGAATACACGAGAGAGGTGTGGGTGCAAGAGATGGGGACACGAGAGAGGTGTGGATGCAAGAGATGAATACACGAGAGAGGTGTGGGTGCAAGAGATAGGGACACAAGAGAGGTGTGTATGCAAGAGATGAATACACAAGAGAGGTGTGGGTGCAAGAAATTGGTACACGAGAGAGGTGGAGCAAGAGATGGAGGCACGAGAGAGGTGTGGGTGCAAGAGATGAGGACACGAGAGGTGTGTATGCAAGAGAAGAATACATGAGAGAGGTGTGGGAGCAAGAGATGAATACACAAGAGAGGTGTGGGTGCAAGAGATGGGGACACAAGAGAGATGTGGATTCAAGAGATGAATACACAAGAGAGGTGTGGGTGCAAGAGATGGGGACACGAGAGGTGTGGGAGCAAGAGATGGGGACACGAGAGAGGTGTGGATGCAAGAGATGAATACACAAGAGAGGTGTGGGTGGAAGAGATGGGGACACAGGAGATGTGTGGGTGCAAGAGATGAATACATGAGAGATGTGTGGGTGCAAGAGATGAATAGACGAGAGATGTGTGGGTGCAAGAGATAGGGACATGAGAGAGGTGTGGGTGCAAGAGATAGGGACATGAGAGAGGTGGGTGCTAGAGATGGGGACATGAGAGAAGCACTGGACAGAAGTCATGGGCAGCTCTGAGGCCCCTTGTACTCTGCAGTGACTCACCTTTAACCGACCGGGGTCACTCTGCCCCCAGAAGCATATAGGGCACGGGTATTCTGCACTGCACTTAAGAAAAAGCCTTTTGCTGTGAAGCCACAGCTATAAATATTCCAGTTCTTACACTTAATTGTGTCAAATTCTCAGTAGAAAAACACCATAATGGGTGGCTTTAGTAAGCTGACTCCAATAATACACCAAAGTAAGATATAGTGTGCACAATGTCCAGTGGAACCCCACAGGCTTAAGTTGATATTAGTAAAAGCTCTATTTGTGATAGTGTGGTCGAGCAGTTAGGCTTATCAGAGGGCTGTGTGAAGCATTTATTGTACAGACTCAGGCTAGAAATGATAGCCCACACTCAAAGACTGAATCCAACCAATTGTTGTGTATGAAAAAGTATTACTTTGTTATTTTATTCCCAGAACTAAGCAAACTCAGTTGCAAGTAAGTACAGTTTTAAAAGTAGCAAATACTCTTCAAAAATGAGTCGTAATTGTTTTGCAAGGCAGTGAACAAATCTTTACAGGGAATAGGAATATGTTTGTATTGGATTGAAAACGATAGAACTTTGCAATAGTACAATTTAAGCTTTTGTATGCAATAGATTGGCAAGGCAATGCAATCCTATGGAAAGAAAACAGTTATAAGCGTTGGCAGGTAAGAACTGAACTCACTCTTCCAGTCCCCGAGGGTTTAGGACCAACACTGGGCACAATGTCAGTCGAGGGGGGACTGGCGGCACCTTCAAAGGTGCGGGTTTCAGTATCTATGCCACAGCGGTCGATACCGGCAATGATATTTACCCTCGTGGTCAGCGGAGAGCAATGAAGCAGGATAGGATTCAGTATACCGCCAACACAGTAACCGTCGCGGTCTCCGTCAGCAGGTTACTTTACATCGAGTGTAGGCACCGCCAACCCACCGGTCGTGGAGATGCCCAGGCAATGGGTGAGTTTCGCCATCGTTGGACCGTCACGGAGAGGCAGCGGTCGTACAGGCGGTGCAGGTGGAGGTTGACAGGGCCACTTACAGGAGGGTACAGGCTCTTGGGCATGGAGCTGTGAACAGCTTGGGTCATTGGGCCGAGAGGATCCCTCGAAGTTGTGGAGGCTGCCCACCTGTGGTGCTTTCTTTTTTCAGGACAGAGTCACTTCGACACAAGTGCCTGTTCTCTACCACTACAGTCTTATGGTTCTTTTGCAACAGTGAGTCACTTCAACACAAGTTCCGGTCCTCAGCTGCTGCGGTTCCTGTACTGGCGAACGCCAGGGACTAAAGCATCTAGTCCAAAGGGAGGTTCTTGGTACTTTGGCGAAGGTTGAAAGGTCTGTTGGAGGTCTTGCTGGGTTTCTAGGAGGACAGCAGGTCCAGTTGTCGAAACGGTTGCAAGTGGCAGGGTTCTGGCCAAGTTCTTTCTGCAGCGGTTCAGTTCCTGGTCCGACAACGGTTGTCTTCTTCTTTGGTCCATCGAATCTGAGGACCAAGGTTCAGGGGTACCCCTAAATACTGAATTTAGGGGCGTTACTAGCACTGGCAGATAGTAGCCAGTGGGCTACTTACCTTTATAGTGACTACACAATTTGAATGCCCCTCCCTGTGAGGAGGGGGCATCCCCTAATCTGATTGGCTAAAATCCCTCCATCCAAGATGGATGATTTTCAAAGGAGGGCGGTCACCTTGGTCTAGGGCACCGTAGGGGTGGTCCTGGCAGAGAGGAGACACACCCCTCCTGGCTACTAATTTTCCCGCCGACCTTGCCACCAAAAGTGGGGCTTGGTCAGGTGGGCGGGCATCTCCACTAGCTGAAGAGGCCCTGGTCAGCATAACAAAAGGCAGAAAGCCTTTGAGGCTCACCGCCCAAAATGCTGTTCCTGTTTGGCGAGAAGCACCTGCACCCCAAGCTGGCTTTGTTCCTGACCCATGAGAACACAAGGGCTCCCACCTTAGAGTGCCAGAAACAAGTCTGTGTGTGGCAGTCTGGTGCAGACCAGTCAGTGGCACACTGTTGAGTTGGTTGTTTTTTAGAGGGCATCTCTAAGATGCCCTCTCAGTGCATTTTGTAATAAATCCAACACTGGCATCAGTGTGGGTTTATTACGCTGATACGTTTGATACCAAACTACTTCGCATTCAGTAAAGCCAGCATGGAGCTGTGGCGCACGTAATGAGAAACTCCCAGACCATGTACTAAATAATACGTTACTGCACTTACATTGTCTAAGAATGGACTTAAACGCTGTAGGGGCATACTGCTTCTGCAGCTATGCACTCACCTGTGGTATAGTGCACCCTGCTTTAGGGCTGTGAGGCCTGCTAGAGGGGTGCCATACCTATGCTACAGGCAGTTTGTCGTGGCATGGCACACAGGAATGTGGCCCATGTCGACTCTTAAGTTTTGATCTCACTAAAACACACAGTCTGCAATGGCCCCTGGCCCCACTGGTACCTTTTACAAGGGACTTGCATGTAGGCCAGAGTTGTGCCAATTCTGGAAACAAAGGTACAGTTTCGGGAAAGAACACAGGCACTGGGAACCTGATTGGCAGGGACCCAATGCACACTCTGTATAAGTGCTTCAAATATGAGGCAAAAAGTGGGGGGGTAACCATGAAAAATGGGCACTTTCCTACAGTGGCATCATAGCAAATTATATTACATGGCACCTCACCCCTAGTGTCATTAAACATTAAACAAAAACACAACTCAGCTCCTTAATGTGATATCATCCCTGAAATGACAAAATAGAGCCTGTAATTTGCAGGTAGAGTAGTTAATTTTACTGAGTGAATTTTGGATACAGCATCCCTCAGTGTAAAGCCAGTCAATTTATTGATCAGGCCCACTTAACTCATCCATTACTAATAATGCTGAGATGACTCTGCGTTCTTGTCAATCAATGTTTTGATTAATCTCCTTCCTGATGACATTTAAATTCACTCAGTTCATGATAACACCAAGTCGATATATTATTGATAGCGCCTAGACACCGCCACAGCTCTTCTTCTAATAACAGCCACCCTGCTACGGCCCTACAGTCCACACATTGCCTCATTAATGTCATTGGCACTCTCTCTGTTCTGAGTTCTTCCCAGACTCACCCTGCTGATTGTAGCGCCTAGACCCACTGTGTTCTTCAAAGCCCCTGCACTGGCTCCGCTATGGGTAGCGCCTAGACCCACTGTGTTCTTCAAAGCCCCTGCACTGGCTCCGCTATGGGTAGCGCCTAGACCCACTGTGTTCTTCATAGCCTCTGCACTCGCTCCGCTATGGGTAGCGCCTAGACCTGCTGCTCTGGATGTCAATTACATCTGTTCTTTTCAGGGTCATACCTTATTGTGCCATTAATGTTCCTGTTCTCTCTCTACTATAGATAGTACCTAGATCTACTTTGCTCTGCATAGGACCGTCGTCCGCTCTGCTTGGGGTTGTAACTTTCAGTGTTCTGGATATTCCTATTGTCGCTCTGTGTGAGAGAGAGAAAGAGTGCCCAGACCCATAGTGTTTAAAATATCACCTATGCCCGCCCTGCTCTGGTTATTCCTGGTGTCGCTCTGCCCTCCATAGTGCCTAGAATCACTGTGTTCTTCCTAGCCCATGCACTGGCGCCACTATAGTTTGCACCTAGACCTGCTGCTCCTAGATGGCCTCTACATGTCTTCTGTTTTGGGTCATATCTTATTATGATGCCGTTAATATTCCTATATCCCCTCTGCTATAGATAGTCCCTAGACCCACTGTGCTGAGCATAGCGCATATGCTTGCTGTGCAGTGGACTAGCGCCTAGACCCGATGCTCTGGGTAGCATCTAGTCAAGTCAAGTCAGAGGAATTTATTAAGCGCACAAATCACCTGAAAGGTCTCATGGCGCTTGCGAAGACTACATATAGGCTGGGAATCAGATCTGAACAACATTATTGATGGCCGAATAACCAGGTTTTTAGTTCCCTCCGAAAAAGCTTGTGATCAGAGATGGAAAGAAGATGAGACGGGAGCTTATTCCAAAGTTAGGGGGCAAGAAAAGAAAAAGATTGCCTCCGTTTCTTGCCATGCGAATTCGTTGCGGAGTGAGGAGATGTTTTGTGCTAGATCTTAGGAGTCTACCTGGCTGATACCAGTTTAGTTTTTAGGTCGAGCCTAGATAGCGCATACGCTGTCGCAAGACCTGAAGTAAACAGAATAGGGAGGGTAATCCCGCCTGCCGCTTGACATTGGTTCACTCTTGCTTTGATCTGCTAAAGTGTCTCACTATTGGCTAGCCATGCAATATGTCACTTCCGTTTTGTTGGAAGCAGCACCGACTAACTACAGTTTAGTTACGCTGTAGGTTGGTATCTCCTTCGTTTTCGGACTACTTCATCTTCTCAGTGTCCCCGGCCTCGTAAACAAATGCTTGTTGTTTATTGAGCCGGGACAATGGCAGTCGATTGTTTGTATTTGCAGGGCACAATAAGCGCTTTCACTTGAAGAACAGCTGCAGTCCTTCACACCACTTGCTTCATAAAGTGAAAGCGTGCAGGGTGCGCTGCAGATACAAACAAGCGACCGCCATTGCCAGCTAACAGACAAGGAGCTTGTTTCTTTGGTGATGGGTTTGCTCACTTTTCAGACTTTAACTTGTACCTGTTCAGTCTGGACACAATAAGTGTTCAGTTCCGCCTGCTGTACCAAGATATGTAATTTACCCTAGATCACAGTGTCGGCGCATGAAGAAGCCGGGACTCTTACTTTAATTTCCTGGTTCTACTGCAAACCTTCTGATCGCTAGAGCATACAGTGCTGTTGTACTGGGCACAGGGCACATTCAGTATGTTAGAGGCTGCAATAATTCTTGTTGAGCCAAAGAAAATCGCCCCAAAGTATTTGACGGCACCTATGACTCCTGTGCGGAGGCGCTACCAGCTGCGGATGCGGCTAGGATGAATGCTTAAATACTGGAAGAGGACTTTAAATGCAGCCTCTAAACGAAATCTCCTGCAGGCGCATTGTATGCAGATCGTGTGCATCGCTTAGCATGGATTGCTCAGCGGGTCATGCGCCACCATCAGAGATCTTTCTATACACTTGAATTTTATCGGTTTATCTAAAAAAACTAAAAAGCAGTGTTTCATAAAATTACATTTAAGACAGGCTCCATTGTGGTCCACTGACATGGAGTCATCTGGTCGTCGCCCTTAAACTATTTTGTCTCAACGTGTGCGGCTTAGAAGTAAAGACGCACTGTGTTCACATTTCTGAAAACAGGTGTACGACGGTATGCCTTTACAGATGACGAAGCTATGCATTTTCAGATGGAAAATCCTTTAACTTGTAGGGTTCGCAGGTTTGCTAACCTTCACTGTCTCGGTGTGTCACTGTATCGTTTCTAAGTCAACGATGTCCCTTCCATTCCGTTTCTGTTCATAGCTCCACCACACTAATCTAAGTTTACATTACATAAATACCACCATAACTAATTTTAAGTTGTACCAGTCTACCCATCTCATGGTGTTTGCAGATGTGCTAACCCTAATTACTTTCAGGAAACAGTTTTTCAACAGTAAATCATTTCCATGTCCCAGGTGTGCTACCTTAGACCACCTCCCGAGTAATATTTTAGAAAATGAGTTGAAAGCGTCTGTCCTCACAGGAAGTTGGCTGGCATATCGAGATGCCCCATGACAAACACATTACGCTTGATCAGAAAGGCTTGCAAGGTAGCGTAGGGGTTGAGCACCTGTTGCGGAGAAGTGTGATCAGACTGAGGGCTGACTCCGCCTTTCATTCAATTGAGATGGATGATAAGAGCAGCGCACAAGTAGGTGACAAAAGCATGTAGACCCAGCTCATTTTGTTTAGTGTGCTATACACTGCACCACGATGAATCTAGAATGCTATAGCTAGCCATGTGCTAACCTGAGACAATGCAACGCATACTCCTGCACTCAAGGCGCTAACCTCCTAGTGCTAGAAGAGACTCATTCACAGTTTGCCGCGTTGCCTACTGAGCAATCCGGGGTACAGGACCACCGGTTTTACAATGTAAAGCCAAGATTTGCACCTAATGGGGGAAGCTCAGATCCAGAGCTGCTCCACTCTTGATTAGCCACCCCACATTTAAAGGAACCCCACTGGGCGGTAGAGCCTTCTCTGAAATACTGTCCTAAAGAAAAGAAGGATAAAGAAATCCCCTCTGATTCAGAAGAGCAACAAACCGATGGCTGTAATTTCAAGCGACCTCAACATATAACAAGCTTTGGCAAAGCCAATAGGTCACGCCTACTCAAGAGCCATTGGCAGTGTCAATGTCTTATAGCCATGCCGTACAGCAGCGTGCAGCAGGGCTGGCAGTTAGAAAAACAAGCATTTGCAATGCAATAGGTCTCGCATTTACGTGAGTTTGATCTATTGGCATTGTAAATGACAATGCCTTTTATTTATGTTTTGGTTTGTAAAACATAAATAAAAGCAATTGTCGTTTACAATGCCAGTACCTTAAACTCGCGTAAATGTGAGACCTATTGCATTGCAAATGCTTGTTTAGCTAAGTAACTAGGTCCAGTTCCGTGTATGCTCTTGTGGGTGAGACATAGAGTTTGAAAACAACCTTTCTTTTTTACCGAGAGCCAGTGAAGAATCCTCAGACTGGGGGCTGATGGGGCTCTCGATGGGAGATTTAAAATTAGTCTGGCAAACGTGTTCTGCAAGATCTGAAGTTTTTAGTGTAGATCTTCATTTATGGAGGCTAATAAGGCATTCCCATAGTCCAGGCGACTTACAATAAGTCCCTCTACCAATGGTTTTCTGGATTCAATTCGAATCCATTGAAAGATTTTGCGTAATTTCCCCAAAATCCCATAGCAAGTGCCTATTACAAGATTTACATGATATTTCATTGACAACTTATTGTCAATCGTTATTCCGAGATTGCGCACTGCTTGTTTAGGGGATGGGCATGGGCCCATCGCTCGGGCCACCAATCGTTGGACCAGTACTCTTCGGCCCTACCAAACAGGATGATCTCTGTCTTGCTGTCATTGAGCAGTAAATGAGAAATTTCCTAGTTCTCACGAAGGAAAGTTTCAATTCTAATAAGGAGGCGGATGCGAGAATTATGCATTTCTTTCCTCACATTTATTCAACAGCAAGTTCAAAGCAACAGAAAAACATAACATAGAACTACGACTCCCATGAACCTCGGGAGTAACCATGGCCACCAACAGTCCAATCATAAGAGGTAGTGAAGTCCATATACAGTTGCTGCAATCGTGGTCCCTCCTCTTTCTCTGCTGCAGGAAGTTTAGCCCTGTGGGTCCTATTCCGCCTTGGAGTCAGAACCTAGGAGGATATTGAGAAGATATTGATGACTGTTTATGAAACCTCAACACAGACCAAAACCAAACCAGAATGCCTATGGTAATAAGACAATTCTATAATCCAGTAAAAGCAACAAGCCACAAAGCATACTATCTCACGATAATGCAATAACACGATACAGAAACCAAGCATAGAAAAAATATATACATAACAATGCATCGTACATCACTGAGATCCAAGGTCATAAGAAGACTAAGAAGTTACTTCCCTGGTACGACAATCTCTGGACCCGGTCCATCCTTAGAGATACTGCGAAAGGTCCCCTAGGGCTGGAGGCATATGTATCACTTGCCCGGGGGGGATAATCCCCGCCTCGCCTCCGCCTCCTTATTAGAATTGAAACTTTCCTTCTACAGCAGGAGCGGAGGCGAGGATTATGCATCTTTAAAGCTTACTTACCACCAATGCAGCTGCCTGATGTATTGGTTTAAAGTAGAACTTTTTAAAAGTTGAATCTGAAGACCAATCCGCCGCATTCATAATGTCCTCCAATCTACCCCCTACCTGAATAGCCTTGGAAGCCATTGCCACCCAGGTAGAGTGTGCACCAAATTCGCTAGTGTTAATACCATCCTCTGTCATTATCCACCTGACCCATCTTGCAATGGTCGGCGAGGATACCGCCTTGAACGGTTTCTTAATGTCAATCAGGAGTTGCTGCTCACCCGGAGGCCGTACCTTCAATGTCATATCCTCATAGGCCTTCAGGCATCTGACAACGCACAACTTCGGGGAATCAGGGAAAGCAGGATAAGTTACTGACCTTGTACTCGTTTTGGTTCTCCTCAATATGTTGAAGGTAACCCCTTTCGGGGTAAAAATTCTTCCGGTAAGATCTAGGGCTCTTACATCTGACGCCCTCTTACACGAAATGAGGCAAAACAGCATTGCCAGTTTTGCCGACATTTCCTTTCTGGACAGATATTGATTGTCCTGCCAGGATAACAGTAAACGTAGGACCAGGTTGACATCCCAAAGGCCTGCATAACGAGCCAAAGGGGGCCGAGAAATCCTAATGCCCTTCAGGAGCTTACTCACCCAGGGGTGCTCCCCAACTGGAGTGTTGTTGACTGGAACATGGTCTGCCGAAATGGCCGATTTGAAGGAGTTAATGGTGCAATAAGCCAGTCCTTCCTGAAAAAGCTCCGCTAAGAAGTTGACTACATCCGAAACATTGGAGCCCACGGGATCCAGGTGTTTCTTCATACACCAACGTACCCATCGCCTCCAGGCTCATTTGTATCTCTTGATGGTCCCCGGGGCCCATGCCTGCTGGATGAGGAATTCAGGATCCTGCGAAAGTGACTTGTCCGACCAACGTCGCCTGAAATCCTCCACGCCATAAGATGAAGATGGTCCTGGAGAACTAAGGGATGAGGATGGCCCAGGGGGTCCGATAGGACTCCGTCGAACAATGGCAGACGATTCGGAGAGTCCCAAGCCAGCTCTAGGGGAGAAGGGAACCACGCTTGAGATCGCCAAATCGGTGTAATCAGGATTATTGAGGCCTTCTGCCGACGAACCTGCGCCGCCACACGCTGAATGAACAAGAATGGAGGGAAGGTGTAAGCCATCATCGACGACCAGTTCTGAAGGAAAGCATCCACCGCCTCCGCCCCGGGATCCGGTCTCCAGCTGAAGTATCTGGGGAGCTGGGCGTTCCATCTGGAAGCGAAAAGATCCACTTGGCAGGGGACCCAAGTGTCCATCAGTGTTTCGAAGACTGCTGAATCCAGCCTCCAATCGCTGGCATCCCGGAAGTGCCTGGAGTTCCAGTCCGCAACCGAGTTCTGTGTTCCAGGGAGGTATTCGTCCGTCACCGAAATCTGACGTTAAAGGCAGTAATGCCAGAAGTCCTTGGCTAGTTCCGCTAGAGCCTTGGACCGCGTGCCACCTAAGCGGTTCATTGCACCCCCATCATGTTGTCCATCCGGAGGAGCACACAGCAAGACACCTTGTCCCTCGTAAAGGACCGAATAGCAAAGGAGCCCGCCAGAAGCTCCAGACAGTTGATATGAAAGGAAAGTTCCTCCTCCGTCCACTTGCCCCCTACGGAGGTCAAACCGCATCTGGCTCCCCATCCCAGGCGACTGGCGTCCGACTCTATCACAAGATCCTGCTGCGACCCAATTCCAAGCCTCCATGTAATCGATCCACCACTGGAGTTCCGTCCTGGTCTCCTGAGTCAGAGAGACTAACTGAGAGTAGGTAACACCCCTCCACAGATGGGACGCTTTCAGCCTCTGAAGTGCTCGGTAGTGCAGGGGTCCCGGAATGATGGCCTGAATCGAGGAAGATAACAAGCCAACTATCCCGGCCAGGTGCCGCAAGGAGATCCTGTACCTCCTGAGGACCATCCTCAATTCCTTCTTGATTTTGAGAATCTTCTGCTGCCGGAGATTCAGGGTCGCCGCTCTGGAATCTATCCTGATGCCCAAAAAGGTCATGCTCTGCTGTGGGACTAAGTCTGACTTCTGTCGATTGATGGTAAACCCCAAGTTCTGAAGGATAGAGATTGTGATCTCTAAGTGGGTGAGCAGTTGCGTTCTAGATTGATCCATCAACAGAATGTCGTCCAGGTAAATGATCAACCGAATGGCCATAGTCCGTAGCTGCTCCACCACCGGAGCTTCATAAAGCACCATGGGGCCGAGGACAGGCCAAAAGACAGGGTCTGAAACTTGAAAACCTGTGCTCTCCACTGAAAATGGAGGAACCTGCAGTGTGGGGGAAAAATGGGAACCGAGAGGTAGGCGTCCTTGAGATCCAGACGCGCCAACCAATAGTCCTGCAAAAGAAGATCCCTGAGGAGATGAATCCCCTTCATTTTGAAGTGGCGATAAACTAGCCATTCGTTGAAGGCCCTGAGGTTGATAACCGTCCGATAGCCTTTTTCCTTCTTTTCCACCAAGAAGATGTTGCTTAAGAAACCTGTGGGATGAAGCTCTGTAAGGCAAATTGCCCCTTTTGACAAAAGATCTTGTACTTCTTGGTCTATAAGAGACTCGTCCTGTGAAGAAAACACCATCAGCCGGGGTCTGACACTTTGTACTGGCGTCCCGTAGAACTCTATGTGAAACCCTCTGACAGTTTCTAGCACCTAAGGGTCTGAGGTGATCTCTGCCCACTTGTTAGAGAACAGGGAGATTCTCCCCCACCAACTGAACCGGGGATAACAAAGCAATGCTTACCGTTGTATCCACCGGAGTTGTTGTGGATGCCTCCCCGGCCTCGGCTGTTCTTCCCTCTGCCACCCCGGGAGGGGTAGAAGGTCCCTTGGCGACCATCCTGCCATCCTTTGTTTCGTTTGGCTTGGGCTCTGTTAGGGCCTTGACCCGTCTGAGGAATCCCCATCATCTTCACATTCCACCTCCCCCATCTCGGGTAACCCCTCCTCGGGGTCGAAATCTGTGGCGCCATCGTTGCCAGTATCTCCGGACAACTACTCCTCCCGGTAGGGTGCATCACGAAGCATGCGCGCACTCTACTGGAAGACTTCCGCCAGACGACTGAAGCCCTCGAGGTGCCCCACGTCACGCTTAGGTGCCTTGCGCGGGTGAACGAGAAGCACACCGCTAGGCCCGTCCCCCCAGTATTCCAGTGCCCTTGAAAACGTGGGCGGACAGTTGGTCAACGCTTTCCTGCAAAGGGGCAAGTGCCTGGGCAATGGCCGAAGAGAGGAGCCTGTCCATATCTGCAGGTCTGCGCGCCTGGGGGAACCGATCCTCCTCAGAGGATAAAGAGGGGGTGTAGTCATGTTCAAGCTGAGAGTGCACGTTCAAAAGGAGGCGAGGACACTCAGAAAAAATGCCCCAATCTAGTTAAGGGGGGCCCACCTCCTCGCCAGTGTCCAAAGAAGCTGTCACTCACAGGCGAGATCAAGCAGGAGCCGGGAACCGGCAAATATGCAAATATCCAAAGGGCTTAGCCCGTCAGACTTACCACCCGCGTTGGTGTCAGGCGAGGGGGAGAGGGAATCCAGGCACGAGCGGGAGGCCGCTCTGATTCCTCAGCGCAGCTAGCCCACCAGCGGCGCAACCGGTGCTGTGGAGTGAGGAGATGCGGCGAAGGCGCGAAACAGCGCCACCTAGCGCACCCGCGCTGAATCAAAAAATAACGCGCTCGGGCCGCTAATGGAGACCGCAGGTAAAGCGGAGCAAGGCAATACAGGCAACAAACCACTATATAACCGCCAAAGCAGCCCACCAAGCCAAAATCCCCAAACCACCATGAAAGGAGTGAAGAGACTTAACTGACTGGCCAGCAGTGAAGAAAGAGGCGGGCTACGATTGCAGCAACTGTATATGGACTTCACTACCTCTTATGATTGGACTGTTGGTGGCCATGGTTACTCCCGAGGTTCATGGGAGTCGTAGTTCTATGTCATGTTTTTCAGTTTCTTTGAACTTGCTGTTGAATAAATGTGAGGAAAGAAATGCATAATCCTCGCCTCCGCTCCTGCTGTAGAATTGTTATTGCCCATCCAGTTGTTAATATGGGACATACCATTTTTAAAACGGGTCATTGTGTCTGTAGGGTCAGGACGAAACGTGATTAACAGCTGAGTGTCATCAGCGTATGACACTGCCTCAAAGCCATAGGACCTGATTACCCTGGCCAAAGGTGTTACATAGAGGTTGAAAAGCATAGGGCTCAGGATAGAGCCCTGAGGAACTTCTATGCTTACAGACCTACTACATGAGGCCAGGGAACCTATTTGTACTGTGGTTGTACGGTTCATTAGATAGTTCTTGAACCAGTACAGGGCCCTTCCCCTGAATCCCATCTCCCAAAGCTGTTGTTCTAAAATGCTGTGGGAGATGGTGTCGAAAGCGTCTGACAGATCCAAAAGGACCAGCATGGCTGATTCCCTGTTGTCCAGGGCCAGCCTGATATTGTCAACAACCTCTACCACTGCTGTTTCGGTACTATGTGCCGCCCTAAACCCTGATTGCGATGGGTCGAGAAGTCTGTGGTTATCCAAATGGGCGGTAAGCTGTTTATTGACCAAGGACTCAAGTACCTTTCCAAAGTATGGCAGCAGTGATATAGGACGGTAGTTGCCTGGTAGCGTTGGGTCTGATACAGGCTTTTTTAGAATTGGCTTAACTTGTGCTGCTTTCCATCTAGTAGGGACCGGGGCCTGATCTAGTGACATGTTGAATATCTCTATAAGTTTAGTTATAAGAAGAGGGGCTATGTTTGTGCAGGAACGGGGTGGGAGAGGGTCTACTGGGGAACCTGATTTGATCTTGGCTAGGGCTACGGAGACTTCTTCTCAAGTAACTGCTTTAAATTCCAATTATAAAGGCAAGGTAGGATGCCTGTTAATGGCTGGATGAGGGTCTACATTATTAATGCTGTGATGAGGGAAAAACATGTATATAGCTTTGACCTTTTAATCAAAGAAGGAGGAGAGTGTGTCTACCCATTCTTGCTTGGGGCTGTAGATGTGCTGGTCGGTGTGAGGAGTGGTAAACTCCTTTAATATTTTATAGAGCTCTTTATTGGAATTTACCGCATTGTTGACCCTGTTAGTCAGATACATCTTTTTAGCCTGTTTGATGTTATTTAGATAGATGCAATGAATCTGGTTATATTTTATATGATCCTCTTGTGTCTTTGTTTTCCTCCATTGACGTTCAGCAGTCCTGCTGGACAATTTATCAATTTTTAATGCTGATGTAAACCAGAGCGACGATTTGGCCTTGACCTTAACCCTTGACAACAGTGCCCCTTTGTTCAGGGTCAGTGTAATTGCGTCTTCAAAGGCTGTTGCTTCCTGGTCTGTGTTCTCTGTATGGGAAACAGACTGGTGGTTAAAGTGAGCTTAGAATGTTGCTTCAGTGACTTTACGCGATGGCCTGATCCAGGTAAAATCATTATTAGGACGATTGTTTTAAGGTACCTATGGCTATACAAACTTTATAAGTGTGGTTGGACCAGAGTAGGGGTGAAGGTTGCTCTACTCTAAGTTTAGTTGAATTTGTAAATAACAATTGCAAAGTATGGGCAGCTTGATGAATGGGTCCCACCACCATTTGGACCAGACCCAACGTCTCCAGATTCATTACCACCTGATTGGTGTTGGGGTCTCATAATAACTCTGCATGGTAATTAAAATCACCAATGAGGATAAAGTTATCTGCAGCTAATTCATGTGGGGCGATGTCAGGTGCTTCCAGTACTTGCGCAGGAACAGAGATGCCTTTTCCCGATGCCCCTCCGAGGAGCTCTCCAGGTAATGTTTTATAAATACCAAGCAGAATCTCCCAAGGGGGGAAGGGGAAGTGGATAAAATAAATAAGAAGACAAAGAGACTGCCTGCGGTTATCTGCTTCCAGCCTTCTGTTTCTTCATCACCTAATGTTCCCAGCTCGGCCGTTTGCTCTGTAACCCAAAACAGTAATTTAGCACAAGTGTTATTTTAACTCTAATTTCCCTTCTAGATCCAACCCACGTACCAAGATAACCTTAGGCCTTGCTTCTCTTCAAAATGTCTTCATGCGTTCTGCTACCGTTAAATAGCCATTTCTTATTGTGTGATGAACTTCTGTTATAATCAAGAAACATACACTGAGTTAACCTTTATTTCTACCTACTCTGTTGTCTATAATTTCTTGTTATTATGTGTACTGACCCTTATTCCTATTATAATCTTTTTCTCATTTTCTTACCTCCACAGGTGAACATCGAGAGGAATCAGTTGGTAAGTATTAACTCATGTAGACTTTACTTGAATGTCTGAAATTATATAACTATTCTTCTACATTCACAAACATTATTTGGGTACTTAGCTCTCGCTGCAGCTGGTTTCTAGTTTTCAATTGCGGTATCTCGTACAAGAGACTAGTACTCTGCCTGATGTGTTTCAGCATTCATTTCTGTTGAACTAAGTGGATGAAGAAGCCTTGTGAGTTTTCCGCCTCCTCAGACACTATACACTCGACGAGGTAGCGTCTTCCTTCAATAGCGCAGGATTCAAGAAGTAGCGTTCTCCACAGTAGCGATGTGCGCATGAGTTCTGAAGGAAGGCGTTCACATGAAAGAGAAATAACTGCTCTGAACTCGTAGTCGTTTTTCACTAAGAATAACTGTAGAACTCACAACCGAAAGCCCGACGGACTCGGCGATAACCTGACTAAACTAACTAACTAAACACGAGATACTTGATATGCGTGCGCTTCCGTCAAGAGTTCAGGTGAAGTGCATCAACGTTCCATTGCGAGCGCCTCACGTAACTCAGCTTGAAGAGGAAGACTAGAACTGCACTCTTCGTGCATTGTCGGCCATCTTGGAGTAGTTCAATCTCCAAGCTTCCTTCCAGGTAATAGCCTTTACCTTCGGTAAGCATGAAATTGCTGATTGTAGACATGTTGAACAGACAGAGAGGTCTAGATACTTTGAAGTCCTGACAGGCGATTAGTTCAAGTAGATGATTTACAAAGTTTGTTTTTTGACATGGGGTTCTATAGACTAGGGCCCCTCTCCATGTTCCGGTTGATTGAGTTACGATTTTAAAAATAAGTATTTCTGCTTTTTCGGTAATACAAGAGTCTAACGTAATAATTTCAAATTCGTCTCTGGAGGTCACTCCTATCCCCCTTCCTCTACTAACAACTCCATCTAGTCTACTTAAGTGGTATTGAAATGGAAATGCGGTAGCCTCATCAGGGGAAGCCGGCTCATGGAGCCATGTTTCTGTTATAAAACAAATGTCTGGTTTTTCAGAATCCAGAAGACTCCATAATTCCAATGCATGCTTAGGGATCGACCGGGAATTGAGATAGAGCCCTTTTAATTGTTTAGAGGTATCAAAGGGCTTCCTAGTTTTCTTTACTTGAGAAGTGGAGGAGGTCGTGGGTTCCTTGAGGATAATTTAGGTGCAGGCAATTTGCACCTCTGTATCTAATAGGTTTTTTAGGTTTAAAAGTGATAGGAGGTATATTTAGTGGTTTTAGCTCTTCACTGGAGTAGCGCCGTTTGGCCATAGTTAAAGTGGACGGTTTCCTTCCCTATCAAAGCTTAGATAAAATGGGCATGGGTCCTGGCAGCTGGCGGCGGTCTGGCATGGACGGGCGCAGACGGGCTTGCCTTTGGAGTGCCGCTGCGCGCGTCTGCGCCCTTTCCTGCTTTAAGTAGGCAGGAGGGGAGGAAGCGTGGGACCACTAGACCACTGAGCCAGCCAGTAAAAGCAGAAGTTGAAAAAAGAGGCCACGAATCCCTCCGCGCAAACGGCACAAGCCGCGGCGGATTCGGGGACAGACAGTGCCCACAGTACAAATTAACGAAAATGAGGAGTACCGATTAAAAGGCAGGTTGGTTTAAAGGCTTCATTAAATTAATAACTGTTGCCAGAGAAAATGTGCAAATAGTGCAAAGTTCTGCTCTGGGTCCTAACTTATTGTTCCTTTAATATTCTTGTTCTCTCTCTGCTACAAATAGCACTTAGATCCACTTTGCTCTACATAGGACCCTCACCTACTCTGCTCGGGGTCTTAACTTGAAGTGCTCTGGATTTTCCTGTTGTCGCTCTGTGAGAGACAGCGCCCAGACTCACCGTGCTTGAGTTTACACCAAAGCCTGCCCAGCTCGGGTTACCTCTGGTGTGTCTCTGTTTTCCATAGCACCTAGACCCACTGTGAATATAGCACAGATTCATTAACTGTTCAAACACTGACCGCAGTCAAGGGTCAGTCAAGATGCGCGAATTCAGAAAGATAGAAAAATAACTGCCCCACTGATACTGGGTTTTGTTACAAATTACAGGGGTAACCCAAAAGAACCCTTAGGACCTGGATTGCATATGGGATGTAAAAAAGTAAGGTTCCACAGGTCAAAGATGCAACATTTAATTTGCAATGCGGGCGAGCAAGAAGCAAAGATCAAACAATAAATGAGTCACAATACTGAGTTGAACAGTCACATTAATTTTTATATATCATAAGGTTATAAACATTATATTTACCAAAGGAACACATCCAATTTACTCCATATTGGTTGCTCCAAATAGAGTGAAAAGGAAAGTAAATGTAGTAGTGCTCATGTGCACAGTGATCAGAAAGAAAAAGTAAGAAAGAAATTTAATAACTGTGGCAATGGAAAAATCAAATTTAGCCAAAGCCAAATAGCCTGTCTGAGGAATTTACAACATCTCTTTTTTCTTATTCAAAAAAGGGGTGTTGTCTAAATAGAACACACGCCGCTCGGAGGTATTGATAATCTAAGCTGGGTTGTTTAATATTGGCTCTGTGATAGTATGAAGGTCTCTGTAGGAAGCTGGCTTTCTATATAGTGAACTAACAAGAAGTACACTGTGCAGAGGCCAGTGGGTCCCCAATTGGTTTACAGAGGCTAAAGTAGATAATACTAATGTTCTTTTTTGTGGTAGTGTGGGTGAGCAGTTGGGCGTATCACAGGGTACTACTTAGCATTTGTTGTACATAGTAGTACCTTGTACTACTAAGTACAGGGTACTACTAAGGCATAAATGACACACTCAAAGAAAACATTGTTGACCAATTTAGAAAAATAACCCTTCTTAGGTCGAGCCCTGAGCCAGAGCGCAAGTGCTGCTCTGGGGTTGATCTGGGGTAGTTGAGTATGGGAGAGAAGCCACACCCACTCCCCACCCATCTTTTTCATTGGCTTGTGTCATTTACTAAATGCTGCCTTCCATTGGTTTATAGGCCTGTTAGTCCCTCCCTATGATGGCCATGCTGTCATTTGTATCCTTACATGGCTACTGGCTCCTTTACTTCCAGTTCAATTTACTCCCCGCCTCCCGCAGTCCTTTCGTTCTCGCCCCTCCCAGCACTCCTGTTGTCCGTGCCTTTATGCCCCCTGCCCCCTCCCGCCCGTTTGCAATGCAATAGGTCTCGCGTAAATGCAAGTCTTATTACATTGCAAATGCTTGTTTAAAGTCTCCCTCCATTTCTTTGAACAGGGGTCACAGTCCTGAAAGTGAAAGCGGTGGCTGCGGGTCAGGCACCGAGCTCGATTGATTGGACAAGCTTGCTGGAGACCTGGTTAAAGGTTTAGTTGTAGACAAAATATGCCCCTCTTCCCCGTTCCAGTAGAAGAGAAACATGTATATCAACATGACTGGAAATGTTTTTCCAAGTCTGGGCTGCGCCCCTTTGATCTTACCTGACTGGATTTGAGGGGCTTGGGTGCCGTGCCATGTTAAGACCGCGTGTTTCTGGCACTGCGCCTGGTCATTCCATTTTCAACTGCACATAATCACTGTGTGCCCAGGCTTCAATAAATAATGAGCTGCATCACGCGCACCCCCGCCTTGTTACACCTCCATTGGTTTATACAAGATCACACGAGTGGACTGCGCCCATCACATTGTCGTAACCAGTGTTCCCAGTACCATGCACGGCCGCGCGCGCGTCTTATCCCCCGAGCGTGCAGTGCTGCGTGTGGAGCGCGCATCCACAGCACATCTCAAGAGAGCATTTGCGCCGCAGCTTTTAGAACAGGAGCGGCACGAAAAATGGTAATTTTCGGCTTGTGGTGGCTCCTGTACTTGCTGCTGTTTTTCCGTCTTAATGCAGCGCAGCTGGGGGATGTTTGTGGACCATTGTGCAAATATTCCTGTTAACTGCAGCACCGTCGTGCGCTGCAATTAACAGAAATATTTTCACAATGGCCCACAATCAGCCCGCAGCCGCGCTCCTTTAAGAGAAGAAGGGCAAAGTCCAAAAGCAGGACGTGTGCTTTACATGTCGTTCTTTTGGGCTTGATGCATGTATTTTCTTAACGGAGCGCAGCTGCGGGCTGATAGTGGGCCATTGTGAAAATATTTATGTTAATTGCAGACCATGACGGTGCTGCAGTTAACTGGAATATTTTCACAATGTTCCACAAACAGCTCGCAGCCGTGCTCTATTAAGAAAATAAATGCAGCCAGCACAAAAGAACAACGTGTGAAGCACACATTGTGCTTTTAGGCTTGCTGCACACCTTTTGTTAAAAGAGTGCGGCAGATTGTGTGCCTTTTTGAAAGTTTTTATGTTAAGTGCAGCCCTGTGTAGTAGTATGTCGGGTTCTGTAATTAACATGAAAACTTTCTAAAAGCACGTAATCTGCCGCCCTCTATTAAAAAAAGGCATGCAGCAAGCCTAAAAACATAACGTGTGCTTTTACAATCATTAATACATGTTAGTGATTCTGAAAGCACACGTCCTGCTTCTGGACTTGCTGCATGCCTTTTGATTCCCCCACTGAGCACACCTGGGCTGAGTTCGAGCAACGCCCACTCCTTCACCTCCAATAATTGACCTCGCCGCACCCGCTTCGCGGGTGCAGCAGCACAGAGGTCGGTTGGCTGAATTATCTGGAACTATCGCATTGTCCCTCTGTCTGTGGCCTTTGGAAGAGTGACGTGGGGCTCCCAACCTGTATCTAGGACTTTGGGCCCTTGTAGAGCGACGCCTGAAAAGCGGAGGTGGACTCCAAGTCCCAGGATTCCCCCACTGAGCACACCTTGGCTGAGTTCGAGCAACGCCCACTCCTTCACCTCCGATAGTTGACCTCGCTGCACCCGCTTCGCGGGTGCCGCAGCGTGGAGGTCGGTTGGCTGAATTACCTGGAACTATCGCGTTGTCCCTCTGTCTGTGGCCTTTGAAAGAGTGACGTGGGGCTCCCAACCTGTATCTAGGACTTTGGGCCCTTGTAGAGCGACGCCTGAAAAGCGGAGGCGGACTCCAAGTCCCAGGATTCCCCCACTGAGCACACCTGGGCTGAGTTCGAGCAACGCCCACTCCTTCACCTCCGATAATTGACCTCGCCGCACTCGCTTCGCGGGTGCCGCAGCGTGGAGGTCGGTTGGCTGAATTACCTGGAACTATCACGTTGTCCCTCTGTCTGTGGCCTTTGGAAGAGTGACGTGGGGCTCCCAACCTGTATCTAGGACTTTGGGCCCCTGTACAGCGATGCCTGAAAAGCGGAGGCGGACTCCAAGTCCCAGGATTCCCCCACTGGGCACACCTGGGCTGAGTTCGAGCAACGCCCACTCCTTCACCTCCGATAATTCACCTCGCCGCACCCGCTTTGCGGGTGCCGCAGCGCGGAGGTCGTTTGGCTGAATTACCTGGAACTATCGCGTTCTCCCTCTGTCTGTGGCCTTTGGAAGAGTGACGTGGGGCTCCCAACCTGTATCTAGGACTTTGGGCCCTTGTAGAGCGACGCCTGAAAAGCGGAGGCGGACTCCAAGTCCCAGGATTCCCCCACTGAGCACACCTGGGCTGAGAACGAGTAACGCCCTCTAAGGATAATAATATTTAAGTACCCCAGTGTTACCGCGTTGCGGGAGCGTTGCGGGAACATCCCCGGAGAAGCCCGGGACAAGGGCTGGACCGTTTGTGACCGTTAGTGGCCGGAAGAGGTCGGGTCGGGCCACTCCTCTTGGTGTTGTGATCCTGTGCCGTTAAAATCAGTTAAATATAATAGACGAGTTTTTAAATTGCACCAAGTGTAGATCAGTCATTCATACATATTGCAATCATAGCTTATAGGTTATTCCTTTCGTATTATGTTATAGTATCTTTCTGGCGTAACACATAGTGTTGTATTTATTTGCCTGCTGCTATTTGCATCTATAACATCTATTCTTCCATCCATAGTCGTAAAGAATGGGGAAGAATAACCCTGTGTTATCTGTCCCTGCACCAAAGCAAAAAGCTGTTCAAAATCAACAACTACCCACTCTGACAGCAATTGATCGTATGTTACAGAAAACTATTGGGGTGGTGGCTAACGCCATCGAAAACACAGAACTCCGCCTCTCCCTCCCTGTCGGTTCTCTTCCTCCTCTGCCCTTTGCCAATACATCAATGCTCACTATTAACTCCCAGGACTCGATACTGGCACCATCTTTTGCTGCCCTTCCAGGGGCCCATCATATACCTACAATTCAGGATACTGCTCTGACCACGGGCAATGTTTCTCCTGAATTTCTGCCCTTCTCAGCAAGGTTATCATTGACCCCCACCACTTTTCTTAATAAATCCAATATTGATTCCCCTGCTCAGGTAGAGGATCTCATAGCCAATGGGTCTTCTGAGATGCTATCAAGTTCAATCTTGGTCCCTGCCCCACCGCTGAGCGTAAATAGTGTTAGCTCGCGGGTGACAACTAGAGGACAGAAGGCCAGGTGTAAGTCGAAGGACGTTAGCAAGGTTGGGCAAATTGTAAGAAATGCTTAGGGGAAAGTAGGTGGTAATAAACATAATAATCATAAGAAAGCTGCTGTTAAATCTATTGCAATAAAAACGACAACTGCTATTAATAATGTACTTGACCCTATACTTACCTTAACAAATGATAGAGGGCCACATGCTGTAACGACAGAGAAAGTTGTTACCCTACCACCTTCTCTCTCAGATAGCGAGGGATTGTTGGATAAAATCAGCCATCTTATGAAATCTTTAATGATCCCACTCCTGGAAAGGGTAAAATGTATTGGGGAAAAAATAGACAACTTGGAGTAAATGTTGAAAAACACCTCTATTACTCCAGGACAACAGTCGCATGGAGCACCCACGAAGGCCATTGATTTACAATCAAGCACCAGACCTCAAAAACCTGGTTCTGATAATACTACTCAGTCATTACCTGGTCCTAGGCCTTTATTGCCTCATACAACGAAGAACATCGAAACTATTGCTAGGCCTTCCCAGACGGCCCCAAGGGCAACTGAACCCGGGGTCTTAGAAAGAAGGGTGAGCGATCCGTGTAGGGACACAGAATCTGCGGGACGGGTGTATAACAACCTTGGTGTTCCCAAGCATTACTTTCCAACTGGTGATCCCAAGAGGTTTTTCCCACATATTGATTTACCCCCACAATCATCACCATATACCATAGTGCTAGTTGGCGTTCCGGAGTTACCCCAAGAAAAATCAGAAACCTACCCTGAGCTAAGAAACAAAGTTGTGTATTGGCTAAATAAGCATAGACCACTCCCGTCTAAGATATCTGGGGAAATTCTATTTGTGAGAAGGCTAGGTTGGCTGGGTCATAGAAGAAAGGATTTGCCGGGGGATTGTATTGTCATTAATTTTAGGGATAGGCGGGTGGTTCAACATATATGCAATTGGCCAGCTCATTATGGTGAGAGTGATATTCTCACCAGGGATTTGAGTTTTTTCTACCCCCAATCCCCACTCTTATCGCCAACTACCTGTCATAGGGGTATAGCGAATGTGGAACTGATGGAAGGGACAAGAACCAGATATAACATTCCGACTTTTAATTACTTTGATAAACTTCCTGAACTGGAAAGGGTGGATTGACTTCGGCTGGAGGACAGGTTACCTAATAATATGAGTAATATATCTACTTTTGGTGTATACTTAGATAACTTGAATCTAGATGGTGACGTGAACGAAGAAGCTCCCTCCAGTCTTATTCAGATTACCCACCATGAGGAATTTACGCAAATGGATCTTGAACCTGTAACTACTAAAGACGATCCATCTCTGAAAATATTATTTTGGAATGTTGCTGGTCTGCGCGCAAAGGTTGCGAATGGCATCTGGCTCGATTTTGCTCATAACTTTCGCATTTTATGCTTACAGGAAACATGGGCGCCACTTGAACTTCACGTCGAGGGCTATAAAACATATTTTTCTCCGGCACTGCCCTCTCCTTCTGGTCGAGCAAAAGGTGGTTTGACCATCTTTATATCTAATCTTTTACAATTTATAAGTATAGTCCCTATCAAATTGGACTTAAATTTCCAAATACTTATTTTACACCAGAACAATACTAAGGCCCTTGTAATAGTGAACTTTTATAATAATCTTTCTGTGGATGGCTTAATAAAGGAGATGAAGGAAATATACTCATGCCTTCAAGAATTATCCAATAAGGTACACAAGGAGCTGGCTATAATTTGGGGTGGGGATTTTAATCAAAGTCTCTGTAACCAGAGCGTAAATACAGTCTGTGGTATTGTGGATAAAAATGGCGACCCGGTTACTCATTTTTCCCACACTTCAGTTGGCCACTGCTTGAACGGAACTATCTGTGGTTTGGATCTTGCTCTTGTCAATGATCTGGTGAACCCTCCTATACCCGTCATCCCTACTTTCAATGGCAGAGGCAGGCTAAGCACAATTGATTTTATTTTTCTCTCTGTGCTAGCCGGAAAGGAATTACTCAATTGTAAAACCCATGATATCGCTATTAGCGACCACTACCCAAATAGTATTACCCTAAAAACCGTAAAAAAATGTGAGAGGCTTAATATCAAGACGACCCTAAGCCAAAATAGGCTAAGAATAGATAGATTAAATGGCTACTCTCTAAGGTGGGATCAGGAGGCTATTACAGCAACACTGGTTGTAAATCAAAGATCAGTGATTGACAAATGCCTTGATCCAGCCACTTCCAACGAGGGAATTATGGCAAATTTTGAAATATTGCTAACAGCAATAAAGGAAATTCTATTCGTTAACATAAAAACTGGCCCAAATAAAACCAAAGGATGGTTTGATAGTTCCTGCACAAAAGCTTACCAGAAACTGAAAGCCGCCCTCCATAAAAAGGTCAGAAACTCAAAGGAAATCGCAGCTTCCAGGAAAATTTATAATCAGGCCTTAAGATGCAGGAAGCACAACCTGAAAAAAGATCTCTGGGACCAACTCCATAAATCATGCACTCTGAGGGATAGTGCCGCCTTCTGGAAGGTTGTGAAGTCCCCTTTTCTGTCAGATACAGCGACTAATCCTAGTATCGATGTTGCAATTGACGAACAACCATGGGTTGATTATTTTGAGCGGATATTCAGCCTTCCTTCAATTGAAACACATCACCCGGGTCAAAAGTAACTTCCTTCCCCTTGCCTATTGATATATCATATGAGGGGGTGGAGTTTGCCCTAATGGCTAGTAAAAATGGTGAAGCCCCAGGCCCCGATGGGTTCCCAATTGATCTTTTTAAATTCACTACGGATTTATGGCTGCCAATTTTAACTAGGGTTCTCCAAGCATCCTGCGCTCTGGGACTTATTGATTCGTGGTCCCAATCAATTTTCGTGCCCATCTTTAAAAAAGGGGATCGCCAATTACCATCATGCTATCGCCCTATTTCCCTCTTGGATTCGCTGGGGAAAGTGGCTGGTCGTGTTATCTTGGAACGCCTCCAGCAATGGGCATCAGATAATAAAGCTCTATCTGACTTGCAATTTGGGTTTCGCGAGGGCATGGGGACAACAGAGCAAGCCCTTAATCTATCTTTATTAATTGGTAAATATGTAAATGCCAAAGGGGGTGCCCTATATATGGCGTATGTTGATCTCTCACCAGCATTTGATTGTGTTAACCATACTAAACTGTGGACTATCTTAGCGGACATGGGAATAGAGGAGGCCCTCATAACTTTTCTCCGTGAATTATATTCAGATGCCACAGCTAGAGTTAGATACGGCCTAGGGGGCGAGTTAACAAAGTCGTTCAGAGTAGAGCGCGGAGTAAGGCAGGGATGCGTCCTGGCACCATTTTTATTCAATCTATACACTAATGGCCTGGAAAAAGGCATGCTAACAGGGTCGCAGGACCTTCCCACTATAAACAATCGCCCAATACCGGCTCTACTCTATGCGGACGACGCTGTAATTTTAGCTAGTACCTCCATTGAATTACAGCGTGCTCTCTTGAAATACCATACTTTCATGGCCAACCTCGACCTGAAGATCAACACTAAAAAAACCTTTGTAATGTCAGCCGGGTCGAGGAGCAAGAACACAAAGACCATGTTTATTGAAAACCAAAAATTAGAGAGCACAATCATGTATCCGTGTCTGGGTATTGTATTTGACCACAAATGCTCCTGGAAGTATGCTATTGAATCCAGGAAACTCATCTTCATGAGAACAACAGTTGCCTTGGCTAATTTTGCCAATAAATTAGGTAGACGACCTACGCTAGAACTTTTAGAAATGTATAGGGCAAAATGCATAGGTGCCGTAATATATGGGGCTGGTGTTTGGGGATGTGCCAAGGTTGCGGAGGTGCAAAGGGTGGAAAACAGTTTTCTTAGATTTCTACTGGCAGTCCCCCGGGGCACGTCGACCTACGCATGTCACTTGGAACTGGGTTTGTCTTATCTAACAGATCTTATTAGGATCCAACCCTTGCTCCTTTGGCATCGCATCTGGTCGTCTAATGAAACTACTCTTTGCCGAGGGTTCATAGAGGATTGTATTTCTCTAGATAATGCACACAAGATCGGCTGGATTGCTTATCTTAAGAGATTCCTTAGCGACCTTGGCATGCTGCAATATTATTATTCTCCCACCCTAATTGCGGCAATCCCGAGAAAACAGCTTAAAAAGGTTTGTTTGGAGCACTTAGAATCTTTGAGGCTGTCCAGTCTCTAAAGTTACTGTGCAACATTCGCTACAAATCCAAACAACCCTGGCAGTTCAGCCCTATTTAACTTTTAACTTTTCGGTTTATGAAAGATTCCTGCTAGTTAGATTCAGACTAAATATTTTCACCTGGTCACTTTTCCCAAAGTTAACACATGGGAAAATCTCCTGCAACCTGCCCTTGTGATGAGGTCTCTCCTCAAACCACGATTCACATAACATTGTTTTGTAAATTTTATCTGGATTTGAGGAAACAGTGGCTCATACCGATTTTAAAAGTATGGGGTCTGCGTAGGTGTCGCCCTGCTTTTCTTGCCCTTCAATTTTTGGATGCTGAACCGTTTGCCAAATCGATAGTTAATTTTCTGAAATTAGTAGTTAGGCATAGGCAGAATTTGGAGTAATACGGGTTGTATTGTGCCAATGCCTCTAGTGGCTACGCTTTGCCTCAATTGGTGCATTGGTTTCTTTTAAATTGTCCTTTTCTAACATAATGTTTTTAGATCATTGACATAGGAAGTAACACGGGTTGCACGGTGCCAACGCCTCTAGTGGCTATGCTTTGCTCAAATTTTGGCCTATTTGTCTCTTTTAAATTGTTCTTTTTTAACAAAATGTTTTCAAGACCATTGTCATAGGAATCCTATCTTAAGATAAATATTTTTCTGTCTCTCTTTGATAGAAGACTGAAAGTAATGTACTGTGTCAAAATGAATTAGCCACTATTATCAATGATGTATTAAGTACGTATTATGAAGGTTTTTAGATTGTTGAATTGATGTATTTTATTTGTACTTTTATGGTATTTTTTTTCTATACCGAATAAAGTATTGATTGATTGATTGATTGATAATAGAGCGTGGCTGCGGGAAGATTGTGTGCATTTTTTAAAGTATTCATGTTAATTGCTGCAATGAACATGTATACTTTAAAAAATGCACACAGTCTGCCCGCAGCCACATGCTATTAACCAAAAGCATGCAGCAAGCCCAGGGCTTTAAGTGGGCTGGGTCCTGCTGATGCTGAGTTTTTAAGCCGGTGCTGAGACAGGTCCCAATCAGGCTCTTCATTTTTGCCCTCACCCTTAGGGTAAAAAAAAATTTCAACTGCTGAAAGCCTTTGTTGTAACTTCAGAGGACTTTTTATAGATCTTTTCAGAACTGAGGCATTTTCAATATATTCAACAAACCTGTAGTTGTTGCTTATTTATCCTATGCAACTAACAACCATTGACAAAGTCAATAGTCCTGGGTTGTTGTAGGTATAATGTTACTTATTGTATTATATATCTGGATGCAATAACAGAGGCAGCACAATAACGGTCGGGCGGCACACTATGCTAAGCACAGATTTTTAGCTTACGTGTTTTTATGCCACACCCTTAATTATATCAGGCGCACCCCTTTGAGAGACCCCCCCCCAGATTTTTCATCCTACTTAAAGCCCTGAACAAGCCTAAAATCACCACGTGTGCTTTCAGAATCACTAACATATTTTAGTGACTTTGAATGCACACATGGTGGACTTCTATGTACATTCCCCCCCTGCGTATCCAAGAAACCATCTTCAGAGCGGATAAGTGAACTATGATTATCAGTTTTAAAGAGTGGAGTAACCCCCGTCTTGGTAGAGCCAGATCTGTTCTGCAGAGTCTTGCCCTGATGACCTTGAATAATTCTTAAACAGATTATTGCAAATTGCATTCTCCTTTCATTTATTTTTAATCTGGGTAATGTGTGAGATTGTATTATAAACATTTTTTGACAAATGTGGTTTTGATTCCTGCAGCATCCATAATTTTTTATTTATTTTAGATTTAAACAGGATCTCGGATATGAGAAATGGGAGGATGTCACAGTGATTATTTGCAGTAGTATTAGTGGGTTTCTACTGTGTTACAATATTGGAAAAATACATCAATATCCCTGATTATTAACTATAAACACATTTGAATTTGAACCAGTGTGTCTGTGCACTGTTTGTGATCTGGCCAAAAGGACACAAGAACACTGAAACTGGATTATAAATTCAAAGCTGATCCGCACAGAAGCTCCCAAAATACGTTTGGCCGAGGGCACTCAAAGTCCTTAAGATGTCTCTGAGACGCCGCTGTGTAGTTAGTTAGGAAAGAAGAGGTTCACTGGCACTGTGGAATGAGGCCGGTGGCCCCGTTTTGCTAATATATATATTAGTGTAGCTTTGTTGTGGTTGCAGATGCTCTGCACTTTCTCATTTCGAACATGACACAACCATTGTCACCAGTACGAAGGCCACCCCCCTGGCTGGACTGGCCTTAGAAGGCATCAGGTGTTTGCCTGGCAGGCTGGGGTCAGTTTTGGAGCAGGGGGGGGGCAGTTGTGTTACTGGGGGCAGTTTTGCAGTGATGTTACAATATGGGCCCTCAGTAACAAAAAAAACAATGCTGGGGACCAGGTTTAAGCAATAGTGCTTGACACTTGCCCCCCCCCCACTTCCCCTCTGGTGGGTGGGAGCCAGTGCGGCAAAATTGCCAGCGCTACTTTGGGTGCCCAGTCCGACCCTGCCTGTCCCATCAAACAGGCCTCCTCCGTTCTAGTACCTAGGTCATTTATCTGCACAATAAAGCATGAACTCCAGTGTCAGAACCCCTATCGCTGCACTCACAAATGCGGTCGGGTTCTTGGCGCACATTGCCGTGGGGGAACATTGGTCGTAAAAGCAGCTAGTAACAATGTCGAGTTTGGCGTCTTCTGTATAGGACTAGGATAGCGCCAACCTAGCTGAAAGAAGCAGAGCATTGCAAACAAGTGTTAAAAGTGGTGAGAAGCGAATAATACAAGGCAAGCCACGCAGAAGAGAATGTGAAGTGGAGGCAGAGGGGTACGCCAACAAAGGTATTTAGTAACCATGATGTTATGCAAGGACAGGGTAAGGGTCGAGAGTCCCTGGCACAGTACGTGTTCGATACCCTGCACCTCATTTTGTGATTCTCACTTAACCTGTATGTTTTTCTGTGCATGAGACTTATGTCTCGAATTCCCTGACGAATGCTCACCGTGATTCTGGCTATTCCTCGCCACCAGTGGTAGATTGTGTTGAAAATAGGAGTACAGAGCGCGCAACCAAGATGGCCGCGTAGGTGCGAGGCTCCCGAGGACCTCCGCGACCTCCTACATAAATCCTGACAGAATCCTGTCCCAGATGAGGGGACTGTATTTGTGAGCCCGAGCAGAGGTGACGCCCGTTTTCCGTTTTTAAATCGGACCTCGGACACCGGCGGGAGCATCGATAGAGGTTTGCGGCCTTCTCCACACCGGCCCCCCGTCCTGGAGTAGTGGGGCGATCCGGACACAAAGTGAACAACAGCGGCGGGTGAGGCTGGGTGGCTCGCGTGCCCCGCACTTTCACTTTCGCTTTTTGCGCCCTCCTTGCTGCCAGGCGAGGTTGGGTTGCGGGGCGGTGTGCGGTGCTGTGGCCTCGTTGGGCTGCCCTGCCGACCCGCCGGCAGCGATCTGTCCTGAGGATCGGCGGTTGCCCCCCCCCGGAGCCCTTGAACGGGATTGTCTGCCCCCTTTCTGAGGAGATTGGCTCGATTTGGGGATTGCGACCATGGCCACAAAACAAGATGGCGACCGGGCCAAGGTGAAGTCGACCCGTCGTGGCACGGCCCAACAATCCAATAACATGGACCGCTACACCCTCCAGAAGGGATCTCCAGAGGTGCTGCGTGAGTCCCCCACGGGCCCGACTGATGCTCCCGCTCTGCCCACGGACCTGACCCTCCGGGACGTCATGGGCGCCATCGCCGAGATGAAGGCCTCGGTGGACCAGCGCTTTGACACTCTGGCGCAGAAGATCGACTCGGTCCTCGTGGACGTGGGCCTCGTGAGAGCCGATCTGTCGAAAACAAATGACCGGGTCGATTCTTTGGCCCACTCTACCTCGGGCCTCACCACTGACGTGGCGGCCCTTCAACAGGAGGTGCGCAGGCTTGGCCAGGCGAGCGCCCTGATGAATCGTCGACTGGAGGATTCCGAGGGTCGGGCCCGGAGAAACAACGTCCGCATTATCGGGGTGCCGGAGGGACGAGAGGCGGAGGCAGCGGATCTGTTCGTGGAGGACCTGGTCCTCACCCACCTACAGCCTCGGGGGCTGAGCAAATTCTTTGCTGTGGAACGGGCCCATAGGGTCCCCGGGGGTAGACCTAAGATCGGCGCCCCTCCGAGGCCTATCATCGCCCGGATCTTCAATTTTAGGGACAGAGACGCTATCCTGCAGACTTCTAGGCTCCAAGGGCCGGTCAGACTGGACAACATGGATATTAATTTCTATCCTGACTTTACCCCGGCGGTCCAAAAGCAGCGATTGAGCTTTCTGGGTGTCAAACGTCGCCTACGAGACCTGAATCTCAAATATTCTATGCTTTTTCCAGCTAAGCTGAGGGTGGAGGTGGATGGCCACACACACTTTTTTGATCGTCCCGAGGCGGCCGGGGACTGGCTGGACACTTTGCCCGGAGATCGGGGCCGGGGGGGCGGGGGGGGAGCGGTTGGTGGGGAGGGCCCGCCGGATCAGGACTAAGAGACTAATGGTAGGCCTTGCTCCGGACTGTGTTATTGTCACCATTGACTGTTAGGGTAAGTTCCCCTCCTGAGGGGGTCGTGCGGGGTCTCTTGGGGGATCTCCCTCCTCCTCTGGGGGACTAGTTAGTTTTCTTCTATGGGGCGACAGGCACACTGCACTTTGGGGGGGCTGTCTGGGCTCATGCAGGGGTGCAGGGTGGGGGGAGTTTTGTTGGGATGGGTGGGTTGGGGTGGGGTGTGGTTCGTTTCTACCGCAAGGCAAACCCTTTATTGTACTGGTGTTCTTGAGTTGCTCTCGGGGGGACAAATGATGGCTTTTGTATGTGATGGGGGGTAGGGACCTGACTTTGTTGTCCTGGAACGTCAACGGGCTGGGGGATAGGATTAAGCGGGGTGTGGTCCTGCAGTATCTGAAACGGATTTCGCCTGATGTGGTCTTTCTGCAGGAGACACACCTTATTGGTAACTCCTTTTGTGCCATGAATCGACGTGGTTATCGTTTGGTGGCCCACTCGGGCTTTACGTCAGGCTCACGGGGGGTGGGCATTATGGTCAAGACCTCGCTCCCGCTAGAAATAGACGAGGTGCGCCATGATGAGAGGGGACGCTACACTGTTTTGGTGGGGAGAATGGAGGGCAAAGTGGTCGTCTTTGTCTCAGTGTACGTCCCACCGGGGTTGCAGTCCACCACCTTTGCGGACCTGGGGCGCCTCCTTCTTGACCTTCCGGGGGGGCTTCTGGTGGTTGGGGGGGATTTCAACGCAGTGGTTTCTGGGACTATGGATCGTTATCCCCCTAGGGACCTCCCCCGGGCACAGGCGTGGCTGTCGGGCCTTTTGGATACACTGGGATTGGTGGACTGCTGGCGTTTAAAGCATCCCACTCAGCTGCAGTACACCTTCCATTCGGGTGCCCATGGTAGCCTTTCGCGGCTTGATCATATCCTTGTCCCTGCGGCCTATGCCGGGAGGGTGGGGGAGGTGCGCCATTTGGCGAGGGGCATTTCAGATCACTCCCCGCTCCTGTTGCACTTTGGTGTCTTCCCGAGGGGGGAGGGCAGGGTAGCCCCGATCAACGCTTGGTACCTGCGCGACCCCACTATTCGCGCTGACTTGATTAAATCCTTGCAACGGTATTTCGAGGAGAATGTGGGGTCAGTCCTGTCGGCTATCTCCCTTTGGGAGGCTTTCAAGACAGTGCTGAGAGGGGAGGCCCTCTCCTTTATTTCCCATGCCCGGAGGCGCGCACAGGAGGAGGTGACCCGGGTGGAGGCTGAAATTACTGAATTGGAGGGTGATTTGGGGAGTGGGGTGACTGACGCTGCGCTACACGTTCTGCACCTCAAGCAGGCGGCCTATAGGGCCCTCGTCACGGAGGCGGCCAGGGGCCTCAGCAGAGAGCAACAGGGGCGATTGTATGATGTGGGTGATAAGGCGGGCAAGTTGATTGCGTGGTTGGATAAGAAGGAGAGAGCGAGTCGTGTAGTCCCGCTGATTGAGAGGGCGGATGGCGTGCGTGTCACTGAGCCGGAAGGCATTGTTTCTTGCTTCGCGGATTATTTCCGCGAGGTATATTCCCCGGTTTCTACCTGCTCGGAGGAGGATTCCCATGCCCTGCTGCGTGACATCGCGCTCCCCTCCCTTTCTGTGGAGGACAGGGAGTTGTTGGATGCCGCCCCCACCTCGGACGAAATCGCCCTCGCCATCCGCTCGGTCGCTTCTGGCAAGGCCATGGGCCCGAACGGCATTCCTATCGAGTTATACAAGCTGCGACCGGATGTACTGGCACCCCACCTCCGCGCGATGTTTCTTGCGGCCCACTCGCGGGGCTCCCTCCCGCCGGACCAGCGTCTGGCTACCATCGTGGTTATCCACAAGGAGGGGAGGCCTCGAGACCGAGTCACATCCTATCGGCCTATCTCGCTCTTGAATGCGGAGCCTAAAATCCTCGCCAAGGTGCTCGCCAACCGGCTGGTCGGCGTGGTGGGCGACCTGGTCCACCAAGACCAGTCCGGCTTTATTCCCCATCGCAATACGGCTCTTAATCTACGACGCCTGCACGGCGTGCTAGCGCGTGTTCCGTTCGTGCGGGAGCCGGCCATCTTGGCGTCTTTGGACGCCACCATGGCGTTCGACACACTCGAGTGGCCGTACATCTGGGCGATGCTGGCGAAGTTCGGCTTCGGGCCGGGTTTCGTCAGCTGGGTCAAATTGTTGTACTCGGACCCACTTGCGCAGGTGGTGGTGAATGGTCGAGTCTCGGCCCCATTCGTGCTGGGACGGGGCACGCGACAGGGTTGCCCCCTGTCGCCGCTCCTGTTCGCACTGGCCCTGGAACCTCTGGCGGAGTGGCTGCGGTGGCACCCTTCTATCCGAGGTCTCCGTTGGACCCCCGAGTATGAGGACCGCGTGTCTCTCTATGCAGACGACATCCTTTTGTATTTAGCCTCCCCGCGTAAATCACTGATTGTCCTGGTCGATGTTCTGCACTCATTTGGCCGTAATTCAGGCCTTGTCATCAACTGGGCCAAATCCTGTGTCTATGTGCTTTCCGGGGAGGCTCCTGTCCTCCCGCGGGGCTGTCCGATCCAGATTGCCTCGGAGGGATTTCGATACTTGGGTGTCTACATTACGCTTGACCCAGTGGCCCGCTACGAGCGAAATTTGCTTCCCCCCCTCCAGCGTTTGAAGGAGGATGTCGCGCGCTGGAGGCGCTTGCCACTTTCGCCGCTCGGCCGGGCGGCTTTGTTCAAGATGATGTCACTGCCGCGCTTCCTGTACGCTCTCCAGAACACCATGGACCTGGTCCCAGCGCGCTACTTCCGTGAAGTGGAGGGTCTACAGCGCCGCCTGTTCTGGGACGGGAGGCCGCGTATAGCCCTGGCAAAGTTGACGCTCCCGTGGTACGACGGAGGGATTGCCCTCCCGGATATTAAACGGTATTACTGGGCCTCCCAGTTAGCTGCAATTAATCACGGCCTCTATGGGCCCGCCCTAAACCCGGCATTTGAAATGGACAAGATGCTCCTGCCCGGTGGCGACTACAATCGAGCGCTCTACGCTAGTGTGCCCGATTCCCGCTTGACGGGACCCACGCGTGTTATGGTGCGAGTATGGCACGCGGCTAGTGCAGCTATGGGCTGGAAGGACCGTTTGACCCGGGCGTCACCGCTGTATGCGTCCGAGAGGTTGGGCTCTCTGTGGACCTCAAAGGGCTTTGCGCAGTGGGACACTATAGGCATCAGTACAGTGGGGGATCTCTGGACGAGGGGAGGATTTAAAACATTTGAGACGTTGCAGGCGGAGTTTCAGCTGCGGGGCAGTGAATACTTTCGGTACCTGCAGGTCCGTCACGCACTGGGCTCCGTCTTCCCAGACGTGGCCTCCATCCCGGAGTCCTCCCCCCTGGAGGATCGAGTGCTAGATGGCCATGTTCCGGACAGCACGATCTCCCTCATTTACAAGAAATTGATAAATGATCGCTCGGGCTTACTGACTGGCCTCCGCGAGGCCTGGGTTGCCGATGGGCTGGAGCTGGACGACGAGGACTGGATTTCCGCGGTGGCCTCTCCGAAGGAGGTGGCCATCCCGGCTCGCCTTCGTTTCGTCCAGCTTAAGATACTCCACCGGGTGTACATGACGGGGCCAAGGCTTCTGCGTATGGGCTATGCCGAGGACGGACTGTGTAAGCGTGGATGTGGTGCCTCAGCGACCTTTCTACACATTTTGTGGGAATGCCCGAGGGTGGAGCGATTCTGGCGTGGTGTGCATGAGGTCCTGCGAGCGGTTACGCATGTCGCGCTGTTGCCTGAAGCGAGGAGATGTCTGCTGAATGTGTGGGAACCGACCGATTACTCAGTTCCGCAGACGCGATGGGTGACTCTGGGCTATATGGTGGCTAAGCGGGACGTTGCACAGCTGTGGGGATCCCAGAGGTCCCCGGCGGTATCGGCCTGGAAAGAACACATGGATTGGTGCATGTTCCGAGAAAAGGTGGTGTATGTGGCGCGGGGTAAGCCTGGTGCATGGGTGAAGATATGGGGCCCCTGGAACGCCTTCCGCGGGGATATCTGCGAGCCGCCGTTGTTGCCTCCCGCCTCACCAGCTCCATCCCCTTAGTTTTCTCCCTTCCCTAGCTCCAAGCATAGTGTTCCCCCAGTCCTGGACTTGTTTCCCTTCCCCTCTTGGGGGTTTTCAGTGGATGGTTTGGGGTCCCCCGTTTGAGGAGCACGTGCTGTCACTCTCGATCGTGGGTTGCCTTGCGGGTGTGTGTTTACTTATGTTGTTGTGTTGTAGAAAATGAAACCGTATTGCGGGCTCTGAGCCATATGGCCTGCGTTGTTGATACCTCCTGCCTTAGTGTCTATGCAAAGCTAAGTGCCTCATTGTATGTTTCTCATTTGTTATCGTCACTTTAGCGGCCGGCCGGAAGGTTGTAGGCCCATACCTGTATATATTTGAGATTGCAATAAACGGTTTCAAAAAAAAAAAAAAAAAAAGAAAATAGGAGTACAAAGATGGTGGTGCCTTTTTATCACAGGAGTCTTCATACTCATGAACAGGCCATGCCACAACTGGTGGTGTCTTGCTGCCCATCAACAGTTGTGAGGTACACATTTTTATGTCCCTGCACCCCAGCGGAAGGACTGCCTTTCTGTATAAATCTTTGTAACCTGGCAAGACTGGGCTTTCCTCGGTACCCCGGAAGTGTATGAGGGCTGGGTGGGTTGGGGTGCGTGTGTGTGTGTTCCGAGCCCTGGTGCTAGCAAGGAAGGTGGTTCCTTTCACTGCTGTTGGAAAATTATTTATATGTGCCCCACAGGTCTGTAGACTCGGGTGCCATTGAACCTGCTGCACTAATGGGAGCTACCCCCCTGCTTCCCCTACAAACGAAGCAATGCCCCCACTGTGTGTGTGTGTGTGTGTTTGGGGAGGGTTCGGGGGCTTTTGTATTATGGGCCGGAGGCGGTATCGGCTGCTCCCCGTGTGACCCTCTCTCTCCCTCACCTGGTTGCTCCGGAGAACATGTCAAGCTGTGAAGTGAGTGTGCCGCAGAGTCAATATGTGTCCCTTCTCTGCCCGGAGTCCACGCTCCTCCTGCCCTGTCCTTCTTAAAGAGCCCCACTGGGTCGCAAACACATTGCACTACTGCAAACATGGGCAATTCAGGTCGCCAGGGGTTTAAGTGGGATGCAGAAAGTGTGGGGGGAATCTCTGAAACGGGCAGGGCCTATATTAAGGGCGTGGCTTAACCATATACACAAAAATTTGCTTAGAGTGCCACCATACCCACACATTTGCATAGAAGTGCAACTGCAACTTTTATATGTGACCATTGCTCTGTGCGCTTTCTAAAGAGGCCAAGGATTGGATGAGCACGTGTTCTGAGCATCTTTTTGCCCCTGACAGGCACTCGCACTGCCTTCAGGCAGAACTCAGTTGCACCCTGTTGTAAACAGATGGAAGCCACTCCGTTGGAATGATGCACCACAGGAGTTTAAGTGGGCCGGGTCTCTCCGGGTCTCAGACCCGGTAGTAATTTACAAACGGACATTGAAACGGGTCTCTTTCGGGCCCTATATTCAGCTCCACTGGCTCCCGGTTGAGAAGAGGGTCACCTTCACCCACGCCTACAAAGCCCTCAATAACATCGGACCCAAGTACCTCAACGATAGACTCTCCTTCCACGTTCCCAAAGGGAACCTCCGCTCCGCCGACCTCGCAGAGGTCCCCCGCATTCACAGGAGCAGAACAGGTGGCAGAGCTTTCTCCTACATTGCAGCCAAGACCTGGAACGAGCTCCCCGTCAACATCAGATGTTCGCAAACCCTGCACACCTTCAGGAAGGATCTGAAGACCTGGCTCTTCGACTGATCCAGAGCTCCCCCCCCACCCAACACCTTGAGACCCTCACGGGTGAGTAGTGCGCTTTACAAACCCCTGATTGATTGATGTCCTTAACTCTTCATGCAAAATGCACTGATCTATTTCTGAACAATAGAGAAAAAAAACATTAAAGCATACCATGTCGACCCTGCTTATATATCACATCCTTTAATTAAACTTGCATTCGCTGTTGGTGTTTGCTTATCCAGGATGCTGTGTTACTTATTTTGTTCTCTCTTACGACATATTACTCTTATCTGGTGCATCAGCTTTAAGTGAGATGACAAATGTGGGGAGTCTCTCAAAGGGGTAAAATTTAGGGTGTGGCTTAAAAACACCTAAGCTAAAAAAACTGTGCTTGGCAATGTGTGCCACCTAACTGGTATTTTGCTGTTTTAGTCATTGCATCCAGATATATAATACAGCAAGCAACATCATACCTACAAGCCAGGACTATTGGCTTTGTCAGTGGTGTTAGTTGCATAAGATGATTAAGCAACAACTATGGCTTTGTTGTATATAATATTGAAAATGCTTTAGTTTGGAAATGATGAGACTTTGAAAGAACTATTAAGATTCACTTTGAAGTTGCATCAAAGGCAGGGAATGGTGGCACTGCTCCAGAGTCAAGCTTTTTATTTTCACCCTAAGGGTGAGGGCAGAAATGGAGAGTTGATAGCTACCCATCTCAGCACCTGCTTTTTAGAACGGCCGGTAGGACCTGGCCCACTTAAAGCCCTCGTGGGCTCCTTTCCAGTTGTGCACCACGAGACCCAGGGCAGTGCATTGCTACTTTCGTTCCATTAAAAAAAATGGCATGTCCTTTTGTTGAAGTTGCAGCAGCCCACTTTGTTTTGTTTGTTTGCAAGGACAAGGTCTCCGATAGCCTCTGAGCAGCAGCGAGCCCTGAACACCACTTGATTCAGCAAACGCTGTTGAAGGTTTGGGGCAGGTACTATTTCCCAACCTCTAGCCCCCCTCCTATATTAAAAAAACACTAGAATGAGTATTGGAACAGGCAAGAAGTTGCCAGCACTGCAAGGTAAAAAAAACTAGAAGACCTTTTTATATTCTTTCTTTAATAGGGTCGTTCAGTTGTACATAATGTCTTCTTGGTTATATTGAAGGTAACACAAATGCTTATAACACTTTTATATTATATCTTTTCAACATACTGCACAGTAGCCACACTGCTCTACAACATAGCTTAAAAACATTTGCAAAGCCAATAGCTCTTCCTAAACACTTATAAGGTCCCAAAGGCAAGTCCTATTGGCTATGCCAATGCTTGTTTTTTATATGTTTCAAAACAAAGAACTTCAAAGGTGAGTACTGTTTTCAATAGCAATTTGTACAAGTAAAGCTTTTAAAGTTGTGCTCCTTTAAGCACAATGCAATCTATGGAAGAAAAAGTCAGTGATGCATAAAGGTAGGCACAGTTGGTTTCAGGGGTTCACCTTCGGCGTTCGAAGTTGTAGTGGGCCAAGGTTCAAAGTACTACAAGCCACCCAAAAACAGGCTGCACAAGGGGACTTGGGCACAAGTCAGAGAGCTCCCAGATGGAAACATCGATTGCAAGGGGTTTTGAAGCAAGGGAGCACAGCCGGTTTTTCAGGACCTGGGCTGGGTGGCTCAGGTGCAGAGTGGTTAGGTCAGCCTGGCTGGGTGTGCAAAAATGCTCCTTGCGGCCATGTACAAACAGCTCGCAAGGGCAAAATCAAGACAGCTGGGCCACTCATGAACCTGATAGTCAGAAACCTGTCTATGGTGGCTCGCTGGTTCGAGACCAGTCAAGACACTTGTAGTTGATAGGTGTTCAGGCGGCACCTCTGAGGTGCCCTCTTGCTCTATTGCTTAATAAACCCGCCACTGGCATCAGTGTGGATTTATTAAGATGAGATGTTTGATACTAAACACCTTGGGGTACAGTAAAGCCACCATGTAGCTGGGGAACCCGTAATCACAAGTGTCCAGCCCATGTACTCGTTATGGCTTCCCTGTGCACTTGTTATATCGAAGGTTCTGATTAGATACCCCAAGGGCACATCCACTCACACAGATATGCCCGCACGTGGGGTATTGTGCACCCTGCCTTAGGCCTTTAAGGTCTGCTGTAAGGGTGACGTACCTATACCTCATGCAGTGTTCTCCTTGCATGGCACACAGGGGTGGGTACCTTGATGACTCTTAATTTTTCTCTGCACCAATACATGCAGGCTGCAATGACAGTTTTCAGTAGCTTAGTGAGGGGCACCTTAGGGTGGGACAATTTGTGTGGCAGCACTTAAGGGCCCTCTTTAGTTCCAAGGCCCTAGATACCAGAGGTACCACTTACTAGGGACTTACTGGGATCCTATAAGGGTGCCAAGTGTGGAGAGTGGTGCATTTAAGGGAAAGAACTCTGGTACTGGGGACCTGGTTAGCAGGAACCCAGTACACTTTCAGTCAAAGTTGTACCAGATACCAGGCTAAAGGAAGAGGGGGGTACTGCAACAGAGCCCAGTTCCCTACAGACTCTTGCAGCAGTTGCTTATGTTTCCTGCTGTTATTGTATTGCTCTGTGTTGCAGGGTCCATTCTCTGGAAAAGGCTTCCTCTTGTATTATTTGTTAGGCCGTGTGATAATAGGAAGCATTTCCTGGATAAGAAGGTAGACATCTTGTCGCTGTGGATTTAACATTGTAGTGTGTCATTGGAAGAGGGTCTCACTCACTGAACAAGGAACCTTCTCTCGTGCCTTGTTTACTCCTTGAGTCCACACTCCTTGAAAAAAGAAGATCACAGAAGGGTTGTATGCCCTTACTCTGCCTATTGCAATTTTCCATTGAAAATTAAATCTAGAATTTCTTCAGTGCTCTTGTCTATGTGGACAATTAAATGTCTCATTAAATGCCAATAGATTTTTGTGATTGACTCTGCATTTCAGCGTATTCACTGTGTCTTTTTCTTAATCTAACAGGTGAAATAAATGCAGTAATAAATTAAAAGGTAAATGCATTAAACATCACTGATGTAGGAAGTGATGTAAAACAGTATGCCTCTAAATCTCTACCCTTGAAGGCTAATGCCTCGCCAAAGTCTTTTCCTACAGCCTTAAACCCACACTGCCCAATGAGGTCTGTACTTGGCTCTTAGGCATCAGCAGATATACTTTGAAGACATAACACACTGACATACTGACGCAAGTCTAATGAGATACTCATTATGAAGGAAGCGCTAACCTGATATCAGGAAGAAAACACAGGCGAGAAACCGTATGAATATCTAGAATGCGGCACCACATTTATTAGGTAGAGAAAGAGCAAGTGCGACATCAGAAACTTCATACTGGAGAAAAACCATATCGATGGACTAACTGGAAAAGTGCTCTTTGCAGTGAAAGACCTAATGCACCATCAGAGTGTCCACGTAGAGGAGAGACCATATAAATGTACAGAATGTAATAAAGTGTTTGGATGAAAGAGAACGCTAAAGCAGCATCAGAAAATCCACACTGGTGAAAAACCGTATGAATGTACAGAAGGCGACAAAGCATTTATTACCAATCGACACCTAATGCAAAATCAGAAACTCCACATTGGGGAGAAACCATATCAATGTACAGAATGTGACAAAGCATTTACAAGAAATGTAGAGCTGAAGCGACATCAAAAAGTCCACACTGCAGAGAGACCCTTCAGCTGCAATAAATGTGAGAAGGCATTTGTTATAAAGTCATATCTAACACGACATCAGAAAGTCCACACCGGGGAGAAACCCTATGAATGTTCAGAATGTGACTTAGCATTTTTTACCCACGAAGATCTAACAAAACATCACAAAGTTCACACTGGGGAGAGACCTTATCAATGTACAGAATGTGATAAAGCATTTAAAGCAAATGGACAGCTGAAGCGACATCAAAAAGTCCACAGTGGAGAGAGACCATATCAATGTACAGAATGTGACAAAGCATTTTTAACAAATGAAGAGCTGAAGCAACATCAAAAAGTCCACACTGGAGAGAGACCCTTCAACTGCACTAAATGTGAGAAGGCCTTTATTATAAAGTCACATCTAACACAACATCAGAGAATCCACACCGGGGAAAAACCCTATGAATGTTCAGAATGTGACAAGGCATTTTTTACCCATGCATATCTAACAAGACATCAGAAAGTTCACACTGGGGAGAGACCATATCAATGTACAGAATGTTACAAAGCATTTTTAAGAAATGGACAGCTGAAGCAACATCAAAAAGTCCACACTGGAGAGAAACCATATCAATGTGCAGAATGTGACAAAGCATTTATAACAAATCTACAGCTGAAGCAACATCAAAAAGTCCACACTGGAGAGAGACCATATCAATGTACAGAATGTGATAGAGCATTTATAAGAAATGGAGACCTGAAGCAACATCAAAAAGTCCACACTGGAGAGAGACCATATCAATGTACAGAATGTGACCAAGCCTTTATAAGAAAAGGAGCGCTGAAACGACATCAGAATGTCCACACTGGAGAGAGGCCATATCAATGTACAGAATGTGACCAGACGTTTATAACAAATGGAGAGCTGAAACAACATCAAAATATCCACACTGGAGCGAGACCATATCAATGTACAGAATGTGACAAAGCATTTATAAGAAATGGATCACTAAAACAACATCAAACAGTCCACACTGGGGAGAGACCATATCAATGTACAGAATGTGGCCAAGCATTTAGAAGGAATGGAGATCTGAAGGCACATCAAACAGTCCACACTGGAGAGAGGCCATTCAGCTGCACTGAATGTGGAAAGGCATTTATTAGAAAGTCACGACTAACACAACATCTGAAAGTCCACACAGGAGAGAAATCCATATCCTATGAATGTACTGAATGTGACAAAACATTTATTGCAAAGCAAAATTTAACACACCATCTGAAAATTCACACTGGGGAGAGACCATTCAACTGTACTGATTGTGAGAAGGCATTTATTAGAATGTCACAGCTAGTGCAACATCAAAAAGTCCACACATGGGGGAAACCATATAAATGCACAGAATGTGACAAAGCATTTATAAGAATTGGAGAGCTAAAACGACATCAGAAAATCCACACTGGGGAGAAACCATATGGCTGTACTGAATGTTGCAAAGCATTTATTGAGAAGAAAAGTTTAAAAATACATCAAAAAGTCCACACTGGGGAGAAACCATATGAATGCACAGAATGTGACAAAGCATTTATAAGAAAAGCAGAGCTAAAACGACATCAGAAAATCCACCCTGGGGAGAAACCATATGAATGCACAGAATGTGACAAAGCATTTAAAAGAAAAGCAGAGCTGAAACAACATCAGAAAATACACACTGGGGAGAAACCTTAATTATGTACAGAATGTGACAAAGCATTTATTACAAGGCGATGTTTAAAACTACATGAGAAAATTCACACAGGAGAGAAACCGTATGAATGTACAGAATGTGAAAAGGGGTTTGGTACAAAGCAACTTTTAATGCAACATCAGAAATTTCACACGGCGGAGAAAACATATCAATGTATTGAATGTCACAAAGCATTGATAACGGATGGAAAACTGAAGCGACATCAGAAAATCCACATGGAGAGAAAACCTATGTATGTACAGAATGTGATAGAGTCTTCTGCAGGAGGAATAAGCTAATGCAGTATCAACAAGTCTACACTAGGGAGAAACCATATTAATGTACTGAATGCACAAAGGGATATATTGCAAAACAAAATGTAATATGACATCAGAATATTGCCACAGGAGAAAAACTACTGAACATTGGAATGCATTCATAAGAACTAGAGAGCTAACGCAACATCAAAGGTCCACATTGAAGACTGCACTGAATGTGGCAAAGCATTTATTAGCAAGGGAGCGTTAAAACAGCATCAGAAAGTCCCCATTGAGTAACAACTGTATGAATGTACAGAATGTGACAAAGTGTTCTTAATTTTGTATCTGTATGAATGTGCAGAAAGTGACAAGGCATTTATTAGAAGGGTACAGCCAAATTTCCATCAGAAAGTCCACACGGGAGAAGTCATATCAGTGCACTTACTGAGACAACGCATTTGTTGAAAAAGCAACCTAACACAACATCATAAAGTTCACAATGGATAGAAATTATATGACTACACTGAATTCAATAAAGAATGTTATTAGAAAGGCACCGCTAATGTACCATCAAAGTCCACACAGGGAAGAAATTCATGACACGAGGAAGGCATATCACAATAAATTTGTCCAGGCATTTTTCAAAAAAGACCTAACACAACGTCAAAAAGCCCACCCTAGGGAGAAACCATATAAAGGTACTGAATGTGACAATTTATTGGCAGCACATATATAATACAATAACAGTAAGTCAAAAGAGAGGAGAAAGTCATGACAGTGGAGAATGCATATCACTGCACTCAATGCGCCAGCGCATCCTTCACAAAGGCAAAGCTAATACAACATAAAGAAAGGCAGTACTAGTGGGACTCCTTAGGAATATACTGAATGGGTTGTATGATGGATCCACGCATGTTATTACAACGCATGCCCTTACAACTCATCCTTAGCAATGCTTATGCTTTTACATCGCATGTCTTTGCCATGCATAACTTTACCAGGCATATGCCTTTACTACAAAAAATGTATGTGTATTTTGCAGGTTAGTATAAAGTCATATATATAATATATATTCAATAACAAACAAACAATGAGGGTCAAGACCTGGTATGCACTGGTGAGTGTTTCTATGAAAGTCCAGAAATAATTATCTAAATTAGGACGCTCAACTTCCTGTGGCCCACCGTCCAGACCACTATCATTCCAAAGAATATAAACAGTAAAGGAGTGTGTGCTTTACATCAATAAACAATCAAATATTGCAGTCTGTTTTTTTCTTGTTTCTTTTTCCAGTTCGTTATTGGTCAAAACATTTTCTCCAAAGTTTAAAAAATGTAGAAATTCCAAATCCAACAAAGCAGTAATTAATTTGTACAGCCAAATGTTCAAATATTTTGTAGTCTTTTTGACATACATATCTATGGCTGCAAATTGTGTACCCTTAGGTGTGAATTTCGATTTCAGTCTCAAACCGCTCGTGCCACTATAATCGGTTGGTATGTTCAACATGGTAGCAACATCATCTACACCCAACCCGTCCCCCTCCGTCAATGACGTAAGTAAATGCGCATCCCGTAATTCTGAAATAGTAATTTCTGAACCTTTAATAACTGTTTCAACATTTATAGGTTTGTCCATTGTAGCAAAAAAACTTTTCAGTTTCATTTTTCTGGAAAATTTAAGCAAATCAATTTCAAAATCAGTAAAGTTACACAAATTTCTAGGGCAAAACGATAATCCTTTTTTCAAGACAGTTAATTTATGATAATTCAGTACGCTATCTGCAAGATTAATCACCTCCAGTTCATCATCCAACATACTGCTCATAAGCCTGGTGGTCTCTCTGCGCTGTCATCTATTTCCTGACTTTGTCTTGACTGCGTGTTCCTATTCTGATATTTCCTGTGTTTCCGCCCCCTTCTTGTTCTCCCGATCCTTTTTTCCGGCCTCTTTTGATCCTTAAAATCTCCTCGGATAAAGACGAACTTTTTACTGGTATGCCTCCCCCTGTTCCCAATGTTGGTGGTTCATCAATAGATGAAATACTAGAACTACTATAATTTACTGAGCTCAATTTACCCTTGCATCGCAGTACCCGCTATTTGTTTTGGTTTGGGGACCTCATCAAAGCCTTTCCATGGTTATAATCCCTCTCATCTCGTCTGATTTTACTTCGTTTTTTATCTTTGATCTGTAGCTGGTGTCTGTTAATGACTTCCTTTAAAATGCCATAATTTTTGTCAGTTAATTCGATCAAATTCATCTCTTTGATTTCCCTTTCCAGATCTGCAATCTGAATTTTAAGTATCTCTTCTTTCCTGTCTGTGTTTTTAATTAATATATGCATCATCGTAAAAGAAGATGCATATACATTTTCTTCCCACTCTTTGAGGAGGTCCTCATCGAGGTCATCAAAAGTGGGGAAAATCAGTATTCAAAGTCCTCTTGGTACTCTTTTTTGATCAATGTAATTTTTAAGAATCACTCCATCCCACCATTTTGATAGTTCTAATTTCTTGAGTTTTTCTAATTTACAAAATTATCCCTCAAACTATTACTACGTAAGTCTTTCCTCGCACTGGTGCTAGTTACTTTACTCTGTTGGAATAATTCTGCTGCCAGTTTTTTCCGATCATCCTCCATGATTACTAAACAGTATTTAGTATTAACACCACTCCCGTAGATATGTATGTCAAAAAGACTAAGAAATATTTGAACATTTGGCTGTACGAATTAATGACTGCTTTGTTGGATTTGGAATTTCTAAACTTTTTGAACTTTGGAGAAAAAACTTTTGACCAATAAAGAACTGGAAAAAGAAACAAGAAATAAATGGACTGCAATATTTGGTTGTTTACTGATGTAAAGCACACACTCCTTCTTTACTGTTTATATAATATATATATATATATATATATATATATATATATATAAATATATATATATATATATATATATACATATATCACTTCCCAATACAATACACCGCTCGCGGATACGAGCGGGCACGGACTCAAATGTTGCTGGTGCTGTATAACATTTATTTCTCGTTACATGTCCTGCCGCGTTTCTGTAACCTCGGCCTTGATCACATGGAAAACGCTCCACGGCAGTGTTAATTTTTAAAGGAAACCTTTGTGTTACCACGTGATACATCATAAGATAGACAATGAAAACAGACTATTAACGGAGCTCAATTTAATTGATAGGTTATTCATTTCCTAAAGTTAGCTAACATATGTTCTCTGTGGAATTTACTAGGCCTGGGCTAAATTTCCGTTCCGCTCGCGGAAATTGCGATCATTTGAAATTTTCGCGTTCCGCGGAGAGCGCGAAAATGTCAAAATTTCTGCATTCCGCAGTTTAGCGATAATTTGGTTCTTGCTCGCGCTGTAAAATAATACATTCTCGCGCGCGCGCGCGATCGCCTTACCTGAATCCCCGCGTTCGCCGACAAGTTTTCCCGATCCGGTCGCGTTCCCCACAAGATGTTGGATTGTTGGTAGCCATTTGCGCTGTCTCGCGACAGTTCGCGCCCGCAGTAACGTCATGCGTCGCGCGATCACGTCTTTCTTCTCGCGATCATGCACCGCGAGAAGAGTGAAAACAAGATGGCCGCGCCCGCAAGCAACCGCATGGGTAAGTTGGCGAGCCGCGAACACGCAGAAAATACCGCGAACGGGCGGGAAAAAAACGTCTGCATCTTCGCGATATTTCCACGTGTTTGCGGAGATTTTAAACATTTTCGCGATAATTTGCGAAAGTCGCTTTCGCAAATTCCGCCCACCCCTAGAATTTACCTGACTCTAATTTCTATGGTCCTAAACAAACATCACTGCTTCGCTTAATATTGAATGTGCTAAGCAATACATTTTCATTCAATAATAATTGCAAGAGAGCCCATATCATCAGTGCCTTTATGTGTACTGTTAGAAATGGGGATCTCTAGTTGGCAGCTGCCGCCAATGTCCAAATAGGAATCCTTCTTCCTAAGTCAGAGTAAGGGGCTACACCCTTGGATAAACCCTGCTCAACCCTGTGGTAACGTAGCACGAGCAGATAGGCCTATCTCAGAGCCAGTGTGTGGAGCATTTAGGACCATACACAACAATGCAGTTAATACACTACAAAGGGACACCACACAAGTAGCTATAGAAAAATAAGTATTTTTATGTAGGCTTAACACAAGGCTCAAAAAGCGATCAAGAAGCTGCAATGCACATAAATATAGATTCACTCAAAAAGCAATAAAAGCACTCAAAAGGGTGTGAAATGAACTTAGTTCGAGGCCTGGGTCTACGCGACCCATTGATGCTCAATATACCTGAGGTTTAAAGGGGCACGGCACGCAGCTTCGTGAGGAAGCTGCGATGAGGACAGGCAGACTCTGAGCGGCCACAGCTCCCACCTCCCAGCTGCAGTAGTCTGCGGCATGCACTCACGATGATCCTGGGACGGTGTTTAAAGGTGGTCACCAAGCGGCAACGGGGCTCAGTGGTGGTGGCCCACGCAGGTGATAACAAAGATCCTCGATGTGGTGACCAGTGCGGGCACTCAGCGATACAGCTCCTCAGCTGCTGGGGCCCACAGTAGCGATAGCGATGATTCTTGAAGCAAAGACAGATGCGGGCTCTCAGCAGCCCCAGCTTCTCAGCTGCAGCGGCGCACAATAGTGATAGCGATGGTTCTCGTAGCACAGACAAATGGGGGCTTTCAGCGGCAACAGCTCCTCAGCTGCAGTGGCCCACAATAGCGATTATTCTCGCAGCACAGACAGATGCGGGCTCTCAGCAGCAACAGCTCCTCCAGTGGCGGCTTCCCCATTGGGGCGTGGGGGCGTCACCCTACTGCTTTCTCGCGGTGCAAGAAGGCAGAAACATAATCGGTAAAAACAACCATTTATGTTTCTGCCTTCTCGCATTGCGAGAAAGCAGAAGTCCCTCTGTGCGTGCCTGGTTGGGGGCGGGCGGGTGGGCGGTCCTGCTCGAGGGCAGGGGGGAGTGGCTTGGCCAATGTTGTGCATACTGACTATTTGGTCAGCCCTGGAACCAACCAAACAGTCAGTACCCACAACAGTGGGTAAGCCACTCCTCCCCGCCCTCAAAAAGGGCCACCCACTCTCCCTTTTTCTTTATGCAGAAGAAAATGTCCCGGGATGGGGTGCTCTCCTGCCAGGAGCGGAGGCGGTGGGGTACCCGTCACTCAGGTATGTTTTATTTTATTTGTTTTACTCATCACCCGCGACCTACCCCCTCAATCGAGCATGCCGGCCGCCGCTGCAACAGACACCAGTTCCCACACGCTATGTATTTTGTGTACATGGAAGCCTGGCTCCCTTAAGGGGGTACGTTTGCTAGAACATATGCACAAAAGGAAAACTCAACCTATGGGCACCGGAAGTGCTTACAGTGCCAGTCAGGAGGAATGGCGGCGTCATCTTGCAGAGTAGAGAACTGACTGAGCAGGATTTACTTGAAGGATAGCTATGTATAAATACAGATAATATCTATGCAGCGGTGCCCCTTTAAGATGCAAGAACAAAAACAACCATAGATTTTTGGCAGAAACTTGCAGAGAAGCAGCAAGGTGTCACTCTGTCACACGTTGTTCCGTTAGGACAATGCACATAATTTCGTGGCACCTGGGGGGTTGCGTGGCAACGAAGCCTTATGCCACTACTGTATTAATTAGATCGATGTCGGAGCTGAATTTACTAAACAAGAAATGACTGTGTGAGCAGCGCCTCACAAAAGACAACAGCTGGGACTGCAGTGCGAGAGATTATGGAGAAGTGCGCATATTGAGGTTACTATTGCATTTTTGCATTGTGAACTCTGAACATGCCCAGTAGTCTGTGTCGGGTAAACTATTTTCAACAATGGACAACATGCCGGGAGTGTTATGTGCTTGCGTTCTGCAAATGTCATTGAACAAATGGAGAACAAAAATGGAAATTGGCAAAAGAAGAGCAAACTACTCTCACTTCCTCTGATTCTGGAATAATCTCCCAGGCATTGAGGTCCTGCTTCTTGCAGCAATGGTTTTGACTTCTAATTAGTCATATGAAACAGCAATAATGCATCACGTGTTAGTCTAACGCGAATAGAAGGTATGCCCGCATCACGGCATGTACTTTGATCAGTCATGCTGCTTATCACTATCAGATGACAGCGCAGTCGATGCTATTTTGCAAGTAATACAGTGCCCGTCTGCCAAAATGGATTAGGGCACCAACAGATGCTGATAACGATCTCTCTGGAGCTTTTTTCTCTGTGTCATTCTGCTGCCTTCACATTTCTGCCTGGAGGTTTATCTCTGTCACTGGTGCTGTTCCCAGTATGGCCGGACAGGATGCCGGCTGGGTCAAGTAAGTTGCCTTTCAGGTTTTTTACCGCAGACTTGGGTCCGCAGTATAGTCACTGACACTGAAACAGAATATAAGGAGCATAGCTCTTTTTATTTAAGATTAGTTTATTTCCCACCCTGCTTTGCAATGTTGGTACGATAACGTGTCTGTTTTGCTGATGACGATCCCGCTCCTTAGTGAAGCCTGTAGTCAGGCTGAGCAGTGGGAGGGGCGTACATGTTTGTGCATGTGTGTGTATGTGCATGTGTGTGCATGCATGAGTATGTGCAGGAGTGTGCATGCGTGTGTATGTTGTGTGTGTGCGCATGCGTGAGTATCTGCATGTGGTGCAAGAGTAACATGAGGTATGTGTGTCAATCCTTTGCAGTGTCTTCCTGCTGCGATGAAAGTCTGGGCCTTTGCACTCACCAGCCACAGTCAGAACGGTTTGTACGTCAAGGCCACTGGTAGCAGGTCAGTTTCCTATTAGGACCACAGAAGTAGTTCCCTATTCATCTCCTGAGTTCCAGTGGCTGCCTGTCTTTCCTGCCTGTGCAATGACAGCTGAATCACTACGTACTCTCTCCTGCAATGACAGCTGGATCTCTACGTACTTTCTCCTGCTTGTGCACAATGACAGCTGAGCCTCTACTCACTGACTGATCTTCACCGGTTCGCTATTTAAAGATGGCCACCGCTTGGTGCGCCGTAAGACCCTCGAGACGCTGCACTGAGGGACTGATCCTGGAACTGTACTTATCGTTCTCCCACAGAAGTAAGTCAAATTTGATTCCGGGATACTACATACTGTGTACTCAGTACTCCCGGTCTGGACGCATCGGGCCCTTAATCAGTCGTCTGGAACACGAAATTTGGAGCCCGCCCCAGACCACCGCATTATATTAGAAATAAACCCCGACCCCGTGCTGCTATATAACGCTAGTGGTAGCTTTCATCTTTCATTCTTTCTAGGAAAAAACACATAGTGACTGCACTGCTAAGACTCCATACCCAGATGCAGCCTGTTTAACAGATTACGTGTGTTTATTTCCATTTTTATCAGACTTTTGAGGCAGCGTAATTAATCTTGCTGTTCATGAGGGAAGAGGAGACGAGGAAGCAGAAAAAACCAGATGGGAAACATAATCATGTTGAAAGGTACAATTTATCCTAAATAACGAGGAAAATGTGTGCATTGTTGAATGCGGCCTGTTAAAGTTATAACAGAATTGACAGATGTATACACGGTTCTAAAATGGAAACAGGATTGTTAATGCAGCAGACGGTGTCTGTAGTCTTATTAATCATGTTCAAGCAGATGAACCAAATGTAATACGTCATGCATTATGTCGTTAAGTGAACATTTACGCGGGGGCCAGACCCTCCCTGACCTGAAGCTTTGACATCTCTTGCCTTAGTGCACTGACTGATCGTTTGTTTCAAAACTATTACTTTTACTAAGGACTAAGGACTTCTCAGTGTCTGTGTGTGGTATTTCGGGTATTTCTGTTTCCATGTGTATACTCCGTGTGCCCTTTATTTTGATTTTCAATTGCCCGTTGCGCTCATCTGGGTATGGAGCATCCTTTGGGGTGTCTGTTATTTGAAAGCGTGTTCTGGTTAGTGCATGTATGGCACTTCTATTTGTTTCTAATTCTCCCACTTATCTACTGCTCTAGTCTCTGTGCTGCAGCTGGCACTGTGTGTGGCACTAGTCCTAGTCACATTGCTATGTGTGTTTACAGCTCTAGTCTCTGTGCTTCTCAAATTTGCTTGAAAATGCACCATTTACCCACTCTTTTTTCAAAATGTTCTCGGGGGGGGGGGGGGAATCCCCCCGAATCCCCTTTAAGATGTTCATGCTCCCTCGCTGCGCTCGCTTGCCGCGGTGTACTCCAACAGAAACTTTACACCAGCCACCACTTTGAAATGTCACCAGCCACCACTGAGCTCCTCAGCTGCAACGGCCCACAATAGCGAAAGCGATGGTTCTCGTAGCACAGACAAATGCGGGCTCTCAGTGGCAACTGCTCCTCAGCTGCAGCGGCCCACAAAGGCGATAGCGATTATTCTCGCAGCACAGACAGATGCGGGCTCTCAACGGCAACAGCACCTCAGCTGCAGCGGCCCACAATAGCGATAGCGATGGTTCTCGTAGCACAGACAAATGCGGGCTCTCAGCGGCAACCGCTCCTCAGCTGCAGCGGCCCACAATGGCGATAGCGATTATTTTCGCAGCACAGACAGATGTGGACTCTCAGCGGCAACAGCTGCTCAGCTGCAGCGGCCCACAATAGCGATAGCTATGATTCTCAGCCTGCTTTCCCCGCAGAGGCTCTGGAATTCTCAACAGAAGCCTCACCTACGAGTAGAATCCCCCGCAATAGGAATTCAGAAGGCTGATCAGTGAAGTCTAATATCCCTGAGACTTCAGAAAGAGGCAAGCCCAAATCAGGCCCTTGGGTAGTTGCTTCAGCAAGATGGATGAAAGTTTGAAAGTCCTTTTCCTCTAGTTGCACGGATAGAGGTCCGTCTTGACATCCAGAAGTAACACCCCGTGTAGGGGTTTTAGCACAGATATTTATACCTCAAAAGTCTTTGTTCTCAAAAGTCACAAGCCACTGAAACCAGCCAGAACCAGTTTGGTGTGGTCCTGGAGCACTTTGTTTACAAGGCTGCATCCTGCCTTTCAGGAAGAGGGTCTGCCATCAGAAGCACAGTGGGAGGTGGAGCCATCATTCACCTTGCCAGGCACAGCCCTGCTCAGATCAAAGGGTCACCCCTCCCCATACTCCAACTGCAGATCTCTCTATTCTATCCGGGTTGGGCTCAGCCTGCCCTGTCCCTCCAAAACCAGACAGCCAATACACATAACAGCAGAGCACACTGGAAGGCTTAGGCAGGAAAATACCTACTTTCTAAAAGTGGTATTTTCAAACACAGAATATAAAAATAATCTTCACTAAAAGAGGCACTTTAACATTCTGAGCTCAGGCATACTAAATTTGACTTTCCTATCATGTTCCTTGGGTCAATTAGGATTATGGAATGTAACAATCAAACTGCCCATCCAGGCTTAAGGGAACAGATAGCCTTGCAATAGGGAAAAACGAAATGGAGTGTAATTCACTATCAGGACATGCTACACAGACCAAGGCATGTCCTACCTTTCACATACAGTGCACCCTGCCATAGGGGTGACTTACATGATGCCAAGGGAAGGTTTAGGGACTGGGAAGTGGGTTCACTTCACAGTCAGCATGGCAGGTCTGGGACACACTTTACAAGCTGCTTCTGTGGGTGGCGCAATCAGCGCTGCAGGCCCACCAGCAGTATTCGGTCTACCAGCCCTGGGCACGCACGGTACACTATACTAGGGACTAACAGGCGAACCAAATTAGCCAATTATGGGAATACCAATTCATACAATCAGTTTACAATAGGGAGCATTCGTGCTGTGGCACTGAATGGCAGTGGCACAGCGCCCAGAGCATCTAACACCAGCAAACACAGAGGAGACAAAAGCGAAAGATGGAAGGGAGACCCACGCCAATGGTGCCAGGTCTAACATGTACCTAAAGTGCTAATAATGAATAATAAAGTGCAATGTGCTACCAAAGTGCCTATTGAAATGACAGTACTTATTACAGAGGGAGGATATTAGAGCAGCAAAGAGGAACTTGAACTAGTCACTGAGCCTTATTGTGTTAAGCATTCTGATGTTTTTGTTTTTTTATCACTGTAAGCAACTGTTGCCGAACTGTAGACCCACAAGGACTACAGTTGTGTCGAGAAATTGCTACGATGTTTTCTTTTTTCAGGTGGAATATCAAAAATGTTGAAGAAGACGCCTCACTCACATAATAGTGACATGCTTCATCATAGGCGTTTTCTCCACACCCAGATAAGATGATACTATCTGGACGGACTCAACCAAAGATGTAATGGGAGTACTTATATAAGTTTGTCACTGGTTAAGCAGGGAACCAGATTTTTTAATAAAGTAAAAATACCTACAAGTATACCCCTGGTCAATCCTTTATTCTGGGGTACTTGTGGTACCATTAAAAACCATCTGTTGGGGTTCTTTTGAACATAATTTTCTTCAAATATACCCTCATATAGGTGCCAACATGTTTCGGCCCACGTTGATAGCCCTATCGGGTCTGGGGCCTTCGTCAGGGCGTTGTATTTCTGTTCCTTAATTTAAGTTCCCTGCCTTGTCTTTAAGCATATACTTCATGCATACCAATCATGAGGCCTAATGCACTCACCTACACTTCTTGTACTCGAACTCCAGTAGGTTTTCTATAAGAGTAGAGACGAAAAAAGAATATAGAATATACACATATGTGTATAGTTATATGCATCATTTTGCTAATGTGCCTATATCGTGCTCTTATTCACTGTAGTAGTGTTGAGTATATGTGCACCACCCGACTAAGTGCTCACTATTTCGGTGCTGTTAAACATTTTTTACCTAATCAACTTTACTTGCCACTCTACATATTTCTTCCACCACACTCTGTGATTCATATCAACAAATATGTGATTCATATAAAAGTTCTTTTCATTGTTAAACACATTTCCCACATGAATCTGTGCAACTTCATCTTACAAAACACACGCGTGCTATCGTGATATTGTTTCTATAATTGGCGGTAGTTTGTTGTGCTCCGTGAATTTTTTCCGAAGTCTCATAATGTCATAGTTTGTTTTAGTTTTTTTGTCTGCCATTTTTAAAATCATGCTGTAGTTTTTTGAAATATCGTAGTGTTTCTCACCCACTGGTGGATGCTTACTAGCATCACGCAGGATTCGTGTGTCAAGGTGGCGTCCTGTAGTCACACGCTATATGGGACAGATAATATTTGTTAAAGAAACATCTCTGTTATGTTGTAGGAGATACGTTTCACTGTATAAACGTGTTCTCAACTGTTTAATATTTCGACCCACTAAGACTATGTTTCTTTTCTTTTCTTTTTATTTCTTTTTCTTTTGTTTCAACCCCAATATTGATGGTACAGGGTTTCCACAATGGCCTCTATACGAATCAAGAGACCCTTAATTTTGAAACGTTTCAAGAACCTCCGTAACACCCTTTCAACAGCACATACTTTATTTGTTATTGTCTATGTCTGATTCCGGTATAGCTTACTGCTGTCTGTCTATTTTATGCAGGACGGCAGGTTTGATTTTTTTATATATTTGGGCCAACCGGTTACTAAACGAGAAGATTGGTACAGTTAGATTCACCGTGACTCCCGTTTGTCTTTGGGTGCTGAATATAACGTATTTTGAAAGCTAGGTGCAAAATTTCGCGGGATTCTATTACCATAAAATAAGTACGGTAAATAGGATCAGGTTGCATTAAATAATCTATACAACTCACTCAATCTCTACACTAACGTGACTTACTACGTCAAGGATCCGCCACCGCTTTTTCACCTATTGGACACATCGCCTGCCGTCGAGTACATTACAATTCTGGTCGGCATCTTAAATAGTGATTGCATTTCAGACGGCGTGTTCTTCTATCCCACCAAACATTCTCTCTATGGTTTTTTGGGGGGGATTCTGGTCTACATGGTGACGTATACATTACGTTCACTTGAGGCTTCTGGGTATTGCAGTCCTCTTTTCTTCCGAGTTTACTTTATTTATTTTTTTACCAATGCCAAACTTTCTTGTTCTTCGTTGTTTATCTACAAACTCTCAGTCTTAATTTTAATTTTGGCGAATTTGATATTAACATGACAGATTCAGTTTGATATTTAATTCTCTCATATTGTGTGGTATTTCTGCATTCGCCCGTGTTTATATATGTCAGGGTTTCTTTTGTTTTAACTAATCTTATATTTACTCCATTGGTAAAAATCTATCGAGTTTACATATACCCCGAGTTTTAATCGTCTACACGGTGACTTATGCGTTATGTTCACTAGAGGCATCTGGGTATTGCAGTTATCTTTTCTTCCGAGTTAATTTTTTGTTCTTTTTTTTTTTACTTTTTTTACTTTTTTATCAGTGCCAGACTTTCTTGTTCTTCGTTTATGTCTACAAAGTCTCAGTCTTAATTTTAGTAATGGCGAATTTAATATAAACCTAACAGATTCAGTTTGATTTTTAATTCTTTCATATTGTATGGTATTTCTGCATTAGCCCACATTCATATGTACCAGGATTTCTTTTGTTTTTACTAGTTTTATATTTGTTACATGGATGTATAATCTTTCGAGTCTACATCTGCCCCGAGGTTTCATCGTATTTCTTGTTTACTTTCATTCAATTATTTACAACACCGACTCGAGGCTTGTATTTGTGCCTATGTAGCACTTGCTACTACCCTTCTATGTTGAAATACCCAAATCTTATGTTTGTTGTTTCACACACTATTATTTTCTTCTTGGCATTCACCCCAATTGATGATATATAGGCCATGGTTTTCAGTGTATTGAATTATGTCAGTGAAGTCCACGGGATTTTCTCGTTTAGACCTTGTGTTGCACTTGAAAGGCGATAAATCCATCTTTGTTCCAGTTTTACTAATTGCCTTTTAGTGCAGCTATTTGGTAGGTTTTCGATCACTGTCCATGTGAAATCATTCTCATTATGATTGTTGGTTTGAAAATGGCGCATCATTTTGGTGATTGTCTTTCCACATCTGAATGTACTTCGATGTTCATTTATTCTGATTTTTACTTTACGGGTGGTCATTCCTATATATATATCTTCTTACAGGTGCATGTCATCAAATAGACCACATTCTGGCTGTTACAATTACTAAAACTTTGCTGTTCCCAGGGAGTTTTTAGGCCCACATCGATCTCTTTGCTTGTTTTCGTCAGACAGCATACATTACAGGAGCCACATGAAAAATGTCCAACAACCTCCGGTAGGTTCCATAAAGTATTTTGTTGTCCTATTTTCATTTTTTTCATCTTGCTAGGACGAGTATGGACTACAGAGTCCTTTATTGATTTACCTCTTTTGAAGGCGAACATCGGTTTTTCCAATCTTAAACCACCTGAGTTTAATGTTCTCCAATGTCGTAGGACAATTCCTTTTATTTTATTAGATTCTGTTCCAAAAGTGGTGACACACACAATTCTTTTGTTATCGGGTTTATTTGAAGATTCCAACAATCCCTCTCGGGTGTTGTTTTTTGCCCTTTTATACGCTTGTTTAATCAATCTTTGTGGATACGATTTGGTCTTTAATTTTTGTGTTAGCTTCTTTGCATGAATTTCGTAATTAGCTTTATCTGTGCAGTTTCTTCTTAGTCTTAAAAATTGTCCCACCGGCAAGTTGTCTTTTAGAGCCTTGGGATGGAAACTATCGTACCTTAGTAGATTGTTCACATCTGTAGGTTTGTGGAATACTTCTGTTTTTAGTATCCCCTCAGTTGGCCAAATTTTTAAATCCAAGAAAGTTATTGAATCTTTTTCTAGGGTCATGGTGAACTTAAGGTATTCATCCCTAGAGTTCAACCATGCCAGGAAATCATGTGCTCTGCTTACATCTCCTTTCCAAATTATGAAAATATCATCTATGAAACGTTTCCAAACCCTCAAGTTGGTTTGGTACGGGTTTGTCTCTTTGTAAATGAATGTCGTCTCGAAATCATGGACATAGAGGCAAGCTACGCTGGGTGCGCAGGTCATGCCCATTGAAGTTCCATGGGTTTGTAGAAAGTATTCCCCCTCAAATTCAAAATAATTTTTTGTTAAGGCCAATCTTGCGCAGTCTACAACAAAGTTTATGGGTGTTATTGACGTCCATGTTTCAGATTTTAACAGTTTCTCTCACTGTAAGGGAAGCGTCTTGTGGAATGCTGGTGTACAGCGCTTCCACATCCAAGGTGATTAGGTAATCTGTTATTGGGTCAAAGCTTAAGGGTTGAAGTTTCAGAAGGATATCTTGTGTATCTTTCAAATACGACGGCATTTTTTGTACCATTGGTCTCAAAAATGGTCTGTGAACTTAGAAAGTGGTTCCAATACAGAACCGATGCCCGATACGATCGGTCTTCCTGGTGGTGGATTTTTATTCTTGTGCACTTTTGGGAGGATGTAGAAGTATGGTATCTTTGGATCCATTTCTTTCAAAAAATTCTCTTCTGCGGTAGTAATCCATCCTTCTTTCGCTGCCTTTGTTACCATCTCATGTATCTCTCGTTTCAGATTCTCAGTTGGATCTCTTTGTAGTCGTAGGTAATTACGAGGGTCATTCAGGAGTTTAAGACACTCGTTTTTGTACATTTCAAATCGTAAGATCACTGTTGCTCCTCCCTTGTCAGCCGGTTTTATTATGACATCACTCATCTTGTCAAACTCCGCCAGGGTTCTTCGTTCTATAGATGAGAAATTATTGAATGCTCTATTGTCATTGTCTTTCAGTTGGTCAACTTCCAACGTAACTGCTTTTTCAAAGGCTAGCAAAGCTGCTGGCATAGTATGATTCGGTGGAACAAATTTTGATTTCTTTTTTAGGCCTGTGTTTTTGTCATCACTGGTTTCTTGTGATCCTTCCGTTTCTGCAAAAAACACGGATAATCGTAGTCTACGAAAGAATTCGGCTAGTTCGATTCTTACGTTGAAGAGGTTAGATCTATTCGTCGAGACAAAACCAAGCCCCTTCTTTAACACTTCTTCTTGAGTTTTTGAAAGGACTCTAATGCTTAGATTTAATATTCCCGAGTGTTCTTGCTTGTGCTGGGTCTGGGTTCCTGCACCGTTGAATCTTCCCTGTCCATTTCCCACTGTACTCTGGGCCCTCTCCGGTTGCCTCCTCCTCGTGTGCGGCCTCTCCCTAAAAAAGGTTGTTGGTAAGGTTGCCATTGGTATCCAAATTGTGGAGGTTGAAACAGTGGTTGCATGAATGGATTCCATCCTCAGGGGGGTTGTTGTTGGTATGGACCTATTTGTTGGTATGTTCCCCTATTTCTTCTAGATCGATTTCCTCTTCTCCTGTTGTTCCCTTTTTGGCCTTCAAACGATGAATCATTTGAGTTATTTCCGGAACCTGTGCTGTCTGTATCTGAGAAATCCGATTTATCTTTGTCTGTTGAATTGTAATCCTCCTTAGAGTATGGAAATGTATTTTCAAACGTGAATCTTTTTAGATCTTTTGGGAATTTTACAATCTTAGCTTGGGTAAGGTATTCTTTATATTCATTTATTATTTTGTTATTATCTTCCAATTTCTTTTTAAATTGTCCAATTGTAATTTGAGTTTTCAATCCATTTTCCAATGTTTTTATTTCAATTAGTAGGGCATCAGAGAGTCTCTTTGCTGTTTTAATAAAAAACAAAATAAAACAAACAAAAAAAAAAGCATTCTGATGTGTCATTTGCTGCAGTTGTGTTTAACCTTCCATTATCATATAGTTACGACCCAGTGCATTGAACCAGCCCATTTACATAAAAGATTACATTGGCTAATATATAATATAATAGCGTTCATACAAAGGAAAGCGGGATGCAATTAAAAAAGAATTAAACTTTTCAGTTTCATGTTTTTTAAGGGCAGGCAGTGGTCTCTGGGACCACTGCATGTTCTTAAAAAATATTTTCCCCACATACTCACTAAGTGGTTTACCACCTATTTGAAGTAGGTGGTAAACTGCGAGTGTTTTGCAACCACAAATGCGGCCGCAAAACATTAGAACATAGCATGTTGACTCGCTATTAGGAAGGGACGCCCCTTCCTAATAGAGAGAGTCGCAAATGTTATTTTGCGAGTCAGTGACTCGAAAAATAGCATTTGTACATTTTTGCGGCCGCAAACGGGAGGATCGCCCGTTTGCGGCTGCAAAAAAGGGTTGTGCATCTGGCCCTAGATGGTGTGGTATATTGGGTGGTATTAAAACCAAATTTACACGCCCTGCAAGAGCTACATCTGTAGAACTCTTTCTTTGGTATAAGCCAGGTACTGTTGATTCTTAACTCAGGGCTACCAGTGTGTCTCTCATGGATAGTGCTTGGCTGAATGTGAGAGTCGGTTTATCAGGTAGTATTTGGCCCAACACCGCATCCCTTAATACGATGAGCCACTGGTTGTTCATGATAGACCTTATCTTTCTCTCCCGCCGACTATAGGAAGTGATGAGCCTAATCTTAGAATCTTCACACTTCCTGGCTGCCCTGGTGTTAACCCGGAAATCGGGACTATAATTAACTGGCACAAGAATATATTTCCTCGGTATTGTATTTGCTTTGGAAATAACTTGTCTTATAACCTTATTACTGTATCCCCGTTCCGAGAATCTCTCCTTAGCTTCTTTTTGACATTGTTCTAAGTCCTTGTCAAAGCTGCAAATCTTTTGCAGTCTTAAACATTTACCGTAGGGAATACTATTGAATAAGTACCTTCGGTGAAATCTGGTCTCATGTAGGTGAAATTACCTGCTGTATTTTTACGATGTAGCATTGTCTAAAGTTTGTTGTCCGACACATAAATATGTTCATCCAGAAAATCTAAAGAGTGCTCATCAATGTGCAAAGTAAATTCTAGATTGAGATTATTATTGTAAATTTTCCTATAATGGCATCTTTAGAGCGGTTCGACACTATAAAAACATCGTCAATGTATCTCATCCACCAAATCACATGTGTTTCCTACTCCACCAGATGAGCCGCCCTGAGAACCTGTTCCTCCCACACGTAAACACGCATAGCTGAGGGAGAAACAGGCTCCCATCCCCACACCCCTCACTTGCCGGAATACTTCCTTCCTAAACAAGAAGAAATTGTTGTTTATACACCATCTGATTAATTCTAAAAGCATCTTGTTATGAATGTTCATGTTAATCGGTATTTTTCTTTAAAAATGTTGTACCGTCACCAAGCCATCTTGGTAGTCAATGCTGGTGTACAAGGATGTTATGTCCAAGGTGATGAGGATATAATTTTCCGACCAAGGCACTTCATTCAATTTGGTTAAAAAGTCACCGGTGTCCTTGATATACGAAGACAGCCTTTGAACATGTTCTTGCAGGAAAAAATCCACATATTAGGAAATCTTTTCGAAGAGACCATTCTTTGCTGATATAATGGGTCTACCCGGGAATTGGGGAAACTCCTATATGGATCTTCATAATAAAGTATATCACCTGCAACACAGTAAATTCATTATGCAGATATAAAAATGTATCTTTTGAAATAAGGCCCTCGTGTTTCCATTCCATCTTGTTTAAGTTCTTCCTTGATAGATTTAAAATGTTGAAGATTTGATCTCACATAAAATTGGCTGTCGTTAAGTTTTCTGTTAGCCTCTTGTAAGTATTGTTGTTCAGGCCAGAGGACCTATTATTGCATTATTAAACGTGACCCATTGGAGGGTGAAATAACAGCTGATTGGGGACACGTGTTCTTCCGCTTCTGTCAATGCTGTTTCCCGTGAACAAGGAGCAAGGCTCCGAAACGCGTAGGGATTGTAAAAGGAAATGTTTCAGTGTGCTGCCTGTTTGCTGAATAAAGGACTCTTCAATTCTAGTTGGGTCTGCTTGCCTTTGTGTGCGCCTTTGCTTTGGGGACAAACTTTGGAAGAATTATACCGGCCGGTCCGGGCCGGAAAGGCAGCACCACCATTGAGAAGTTTATGGATTGTGGACTCAGACACACTGGGTCCGTTGTGCAGGAAGGCAAGTTATGCATGGATTGAAACGGGCATTCGCACTGAAGGCTCCATTGGGAGTCTTTTGACTGTATTAAGCGGGTGGCAGAACCCACGAAGGTGATGTCATCAGTGATGTCATCAGTGATGTCACTGACCATGTCATGAATGATGTAATATGTGACGTCATCAGCAGTGCATTGCAGGGGCGCGAGTTATAGTTACCTCAACTAACTATAACAGTGGAATTTCTATCGTTCTGTATGAGTGAAATGTCCAACTAACTATAACGTTCCTGAAACCTATGTTTTTTTCTGTGAATTTCTAAGGTTTTTTAAATGCTAATTACTAACTATAACGTACGTAAAACCTATGGTTTTTTCAGTGAATATATATATATATATATATATATATTACCTACTGGCGGTCGCCAGTAGGTAGTTATAGTTAGGACCCCTTTTCCATAGGAAATCCGCAACATTCTATTTTGAATAACTTTGGCGCCGGTCGATGAATCCTCGCGAATTTCTCAAAATAGGTGGGGCGCTACGCTCCGCTCCTACCCTGAAAGTCTCGGGGGGATTCGTCAAGCGGGGGCTGAGATAAAAGGGGGGTCCCAAAACGCGTTTTTCCCATGCATTTTTCCATAGGACCTTTAGAACGAGCTACAGCCCGAACGGCTGAACAGAATTACTAGAAATTTGGCAGAGAGGTAGTCCCTATGTCAAGGAAGTGCCTTTTGTAGGTTTGGTGTAAATCTGTTCAGTAGATTCTGAGAAAATAGCCTTTAAATCAATATATATATCTGAGCCCGCTTACGGTACGCTTACCGTACGCTTACCGTACGCGTACGGTGGCGTGCGCGAGCGCGATTCTGATTGGCTCTTAGATCTTAGTAAACATTCGAATCGGCCGAAACCAGGAAGCGGCGTCCGCCATTTTGTCTCTCGCAGTGAGTGTTATTTATCAAACATGATGCCCAAAAACATGTTACGGGGCTGTTTTGACAACTCCCTCCCACATAGTCATGTTGAGGGAGTCCCCAAACATCCCCCAAGAGCAAAAACGGTTTTATTTTTTTTTCGGCAATTTTGCCGAGTACGCTTACCGTACGCTTACCGTAAGCGTACGGTAAAAAATAGAAATAAAAAAAACACTATCCACACTTACCCCACCCCCTGTGGTTTCGGTGGCCGTAGGCCACCAAATGTACAGGGCTTATTACATCAGTAAAAAAACTATATTTTGGCAACATGAAATTATAAAATCGAAATAAAAAAAACACTATCCACATTGACCCCACCCCCTGTGCTTTTGGTGGCCGAAGGCCACCAAATGTACAGGGCTTATTAAAGTTGATAAAAACCGTGCACGGAACGCGCTGCGTTAAGTGGGCGCGCACGCCTCGAATGGCGTAAAGTAACTTAGCATTTAAAAAACCGTACAAATTCACTGAAAAAACCATAGGTTTCACACACGTTATAGTTAGGAATTAGCATTTAAAAAACCTTGCAAATTCACTGAAAAAACCATAGGTTTCACACATGTTATAGTTAGCGGAAATTTTACTGATAAAAAACCAATGAAATTGCCCCGTTATAGTTAGTGCTGGCAACTATAACTCACGCGACCGCAATCTTCTGCTGATGACATATGTGTCTTTATAAAAAAAAATATTTGTAATATATGTATAGCTAAAAATGTATGGAAGAAGACATGGGCAAATAAGTGTCTAAATACAGTATTAGCATCAGCAGAGGATTGCGGTCGCGTGAGTTATAGTTGCCAGCACTAACTATAACGGGGCAATTTCATTGGTTTTTTATCAGTAAAATTTCCGCTAACTATAACGTGTGAAACCTATGGTTTTTTCAGTGAATATAGATATAGATATATATATATATAAAATGTATATAGTCACTGAAAAAACCATAGGTTTCAGGGCTGTTCTAGTTAGCTGGACATTTCACTCGTACAAAACCATTGAAATTCCTAGGTTATAGTTAGTTATTTTAACTTTAACTCGTGCGCCCGCAATCCACTGCTGATGATGTCACATATTACATCATTCATGACATGGTCAGTGACATCACTGATGAAATCTGATGACATCACCGATGACATCATCCAGTGAATGTGGTTTGGTTCGTTATTTAAATATATATTTTATATATATAGCAATCTGCATTGAAGAATGAGTGGATATATAGATATCGAATGTATCTCGTCATCCCGCAGTATTTTTCCCCGCAGGGAATCACAACGCGGTTGTTACAACGGCCGTGTTGTGATTCCGCATACCATTACTCTACAAGTCGGAACAATGACTTGCTGAGGGGGGCGCTGGATGTTGGAAAAGTATAATTTACTATTCCAACTCCAGTCTGTGCAGACACTAGGGAAGGTGTTGGATTTTAAATCCAACACCTCCCCCCCCGCAAGTCGTTGTTCCGACTTGAGGAGTAATGGTATGCGGAATCACAACGCGGTCGTTGTAACAACCGCGTTGTGATTTCCTGCGGCGAAAAAGTTTTGTGGTAAACGTTATTTACCATAAATATCTGGATGGAGGATTTAGTAGCAGTGTGATTGACTGTTTACTTGACTAATTTATAATGTCTCGCTAAATATATTGGATAGTGACTAAACTGTGTGAATATCTGTATCACTTTGTCAGTTGTGTAAACTGCTGTACCAGTTGGTTACTAGCTACGTGAAAGTCTATATTAGTTATTGATTAGTTAACTGAGTATTTGTATGGGAGAGTGAATGTGTGTGTGGTTCGGTGGGGGTGTGTGACTGCCCAAAGATGTGTGAATAGTTGATTCAGTAGGTATTTCAGGTTAAGACTGCATGTTATAACAGTTGTTTGGGTCAGTGAATATCTTTATGGGTGTGGTGATGAGCAATTATAACTCTCAATGGTATATGTCCAACAAACTAGAAAAATAAAAGGCAGTGTATGTGACAGTTGTATATAAATAAGTATACATAAGACTCAGATATTGTATGAGTGACTGTATGGATAACTGTATACTTGTAATAGTGATTTTATAACACACTAAGTATGACTTACTATCTATATGAATAAATGAAGTGGTGTTTGTATAAGTGTGTAGCTGACTAAATGTAAGTATGATACATTGTGTGCATAAGTGAGTAGGATGACTGCATAAGTAAATAGGATGTGTGCTGGTGTGTAATGTCGATATAGGTGTATAAGTATATTTGATAGTGTTCTATTGATCATTGACAGCATGTATGAGTGAATCTATAGGTAAGTGATTAGATGTGTGTGTAGATCTAGGAATCACTGAGTGGGTTTTAAGAAACTTGTATTGGTGTGTCAATGGATTCAAATATGTTACTCTGTATTTTACAATGAGTGATGAAAGGTTGTAGTAGTGTATGATGAGGTGTATCTGATTATCACGTGGATGATGTTATCAGTGATGTCATCAGTGATGTCATGTGAGATGTCATCAGTGATGTCACTGACCATGTCATGAATGATGTAATATGTGACATCATCAGCAGTGCATTGCAGGTGCGTGAGTTATAGTTAGCAGAACTAACTATAACGGAGGAATTTCAATGGTTTTGTACGAGTGAAATGTCCAGCTAACTATAACAGCCCTGAAACCTATGTTTTTTTCAGTGAATTTCTAAGGTTTTTTAAATGTTAATTCCTAACTATAACATGTCTGAAACCTATGGTTTTTTCAGTGAATTTCAAAGGATTTTTAAATGATCCTTTTGAAATGTATTAATAGTTATATGTATTTGTTTATGCTGATTTTCTACAATTTTTAACTGTTTATTTTTACATAATTTATTTTTTAAATTACATTTTATATTTTTAATATAAATGGAAATAAAAATGTTTTTGGAAATATTGAAACTGAAATTTTGTTTTTTGTCAGGGTCACTGGATGAGTACTTGGGTACTGACGGAATGATTAGAGTACTGCAAGGAGAGTGCCTGGTTGGGTTTTCGCGCAGTGAATGGATTAGTACATGGTGCTGAATAGGTCACTAGACGAGTGCAAGGGGAGTGACAGGTTGTTTGCTGGAAGTGTATGGATACTGACTGGGGAATTGAAGGTGTGAAAGACAAGTGCGTAGGTGGTTAGAGGACTGCATGCGTAGTGGATAGGCGTTTGAAGCAGTCCATGTGCTAAGGCCTGGCTCAGTGCATGGGTACTTGGGTACTAACTGAATGATTAGAGTACTGCAAGAAGAGTGCCTGGGTGAATTTATAAGTGTTTGGGTTTTGGCGCAGTGAATGGATTAGTACATGGTGCTGAATGGGTCACTGGAGGAGTGCAAGGGGAGTGACAGGGCATTTGCTGAAGTGTATGGATAGTGACTGGGGAATTGAAGGTGTGAAAGACAAGTGTTTAGGTGGTTAGAGGACTGCATGCATAGTGGATAGGTGTTTGAAGCAGTCCATGTGCTAAGGCCTGCCTCAGTGCATGAGTACTTGGGTAGTGACAGAATGATTAGAGTACTGGAAGGAGAGTGCCTGGGTGAATTTATAAGTGTTTGGGTTTTGGTGCAGTTTTTACAATTTTTTCAGATGGGTACTGGTGGTAACTGAATCTGACTAACCAGTCCTATAGCCAGTGCTATGCTAAAAGACACTTAGAATACAGTTAAAACACCTACATACACTAGTGAACACTATGTGTTGGGGTACCCCTGTGATTAGAATGACCTCCTCTGTAAGCCCCTAGAACATAATAGGGCAGGGGGATTAAAACTACCTCTTAAAACGCGCCACAGGGTGCGTTTGCACACTGGTGAAGGGAGGGGGGACTGAGCTGACGTGTGCAAACACGCCCTGTGGCCGTTTTCATTTGGGGGATAAAGTCCCCTTGAACTCTGGGTGTCCCGTGGGTCCAACTAGCCCACCAGGTATCTCCAGTTAGCGCCACAGAGCTGCGTTGTAGAAAGGTGTAAAAAATGGCACGGCCTGGACCATCTCTCTGCAACGCAGCACAGTAGCGCTTACTGGAAGCACCTGGTGGACTAGTTGGCCCCCAGGGGCCCTCAGGATTGAAGGCAAATTATTTCCCCATCTTAAAATGCGCCACAGGCCTTGTTTGCACACATCACCTCAGGCCCCATCCCCTCCCTTCACTACTGTGTAAACACGCCCTGTGGCCATTTTAATTTGGGAGATTAAGTCCCCTTGAATCCTGAGGGTCCCTAGGGTCCAAGTAGCCCACTAGGTACCTCCGGTAAGTGCCACAGAGCAGCATTTCAGAGAGGTGTAAAAAAGGGCACGGCCTGGGTCACTTCTCTGAAACACAGAGCAGTGGCGCTTACTGGAAGCACCTGGTGGGCTAGTTGGCCCCCTGGGGCTCTCAGGATTGAAGGGGAATTATTTCTCCAACTTAAAACGCGCCACAGGGCGTGTTTTCACACGTCACCTCAGGCCCACCCCCTCCCTCACCACTGTGTTAACGTGCCCTGAGCCCGTTTTAATTTGGGAGATTAAGTCCCCTTGAATCCTGAGTGTCCGTAGGGTCCAAGTAGCCTACTAGGTTCCTCCAGTAAGCGCCACAGAGCTGCGTTGCAGAGAGGTGTAAAAAGGGGCACGGCCTGGGCCACCTCTCTGAAACACAGCGCAGTGGCGCTTACTGGAAGCACCTGGTGGGCTAGTTGGCCCCCTGGGGCTCTCAAGATTGAAGGGGAATTATTTCTCCAACTTGAAACGCGCCACAGGGCGTGTTTTCACACGTCACCTCAGGCCCCATCCCCTCCCTTCACCACTGTGTAAACACGCCCTGTGGCCGTTTTAAGTTGGGAGATTAAGTCCCCTTGAATCCTGAGGGTCCCTTGGGTCAAACTAGCCCACTAGGTACCTCCAGTAAGTGCTGTTGCAGAGAGGTGTAAAAAGGGGCACGGCCTGGGCCACCTCTCTGAAACACAGCGCAGTGGCGCTTACTGGAAGCACCTGGTGGGCTAGTTGGCCCTCAGGATTGAAGGGGAATTAATTCCCCAACTTAAAACACGCCACAGGGCGTGTTTGCCCACGTCACCTCAGGCCCCGTCCCCTCCTTTCACCACTGTGTAAACGCACCCTGTGTCCGTTCTAAGTTGGGAAATTAAGTCTCCTTGAATCCTAAGGGTCCCTAGGGTCAAACTAGCCCACTAGGTACCTCCAGTAAGCGCCACAGAGCTGCGTTGCAGAGAGGTGTAAAAAGTGGCGTGGTCTCTGAACACCTGTCTGCAACGCAGCTCCTTGGCTCATACTGGAGGTACATGGTGGGCTAGTTGGCCCTCAGGGACCCTCAGTATTGAAAAATAATTTATTCCCCAACTTACAACTCGCCACGGGGTGCGTTTGCACAATAGTGAAGGAAGGGGGCGTGGCCTGAGGTGACATGTCTGCAAACACGCCCTGTGGCACATTTTAAGTTGGAGAATTAATTCCTCCTCAATCCTGAGGGTCCCTGGGGGCCAATTAGCCCACCAGGTGCCTCCAGAATGCGCCAAGGAGCTGCGTTGCAGAGAGGTGTTCAGAGGCCACGCCCCTTTTTACAATACTCTGTAACGCAGCTCCGTGGCACTTACTGAAAGTACCTGGTGGGCTAGTTGGCCCCAGGGACCCTCAGGATTGAAGAGGTATTAATTCATCAACTTAAAACGCACCACAGGGTGTTTTTGCACACATGTCAACTCAGGCCCGCCCCCTCCCTTCACCACTGTGCAAACGCGCCCCGTGGCGCGTTTTAAGTTGGGAGATTAACTCCCCTTGAATCCTGAGGGTCCCTGGGGCGTAACTAGCCCACCAGCTACCTCCATTAAGCGCCACAGAGCTGCGTTGCAGAGAGGTGTAAAAAGGGGCGCGACCTCAGGACACCTCTGCAACACAGCCCCCTAGCGCATACTGGAGGTTCCTGGTGGGCTAGTTGGCCCCCAGGGACCCCCAGTTGTGGAAGAAGTGGGCGGGGCATATATTACCCTGATAGGTGTTCCACTTTCCCCAAATTTCTTCCCATTTCTTGGGGCACCCCCTATTTTCGTAGGCCGCTTTCTCAGCCACCATGCTCCAATCCGTATCTTTTTTCCACTCAGTCAATGTTGGTGTATTCTACACTCCCCATCTCCTAGCTAAGTTACGTTAGGCGATCATTATCCCCGTTGTTACCCATTTCTGTTCTCTATGAGCGAGGTCCGTTTCGTCCCATATGTGCAGGAGGCACCATTTGGGTAGGGGTTGTAATTCTATCCCGCATGCATTGTATAACTGCCTCCCAATACGTTTTAATTTCTGGACAATCCCAGAGTATGTGTTAAAAAGATTCCTCCTGCTGGCATCCCCTGCGGCATTTCGAGTCAGTAGCCCTTCCCATCTTCAAGTAAGACACTACATGATAGATACGTCCTATGAAGTATCTTTAATTGAATTAATTTAAGTTTAGAAGTTATAATTGAATCCTTTGGCAAGGCAACGGCCTCTAGTCAGCCTTCGTCGTCCACTGTACCTAGATCTGCTTGTCAGCCATTTTGGCGTTTTATAAGGGGGTCTGGGGAGTTGTTAATAAGTTTCCGGTAAGTAAGGAAAATATCTCTACGGTCTATGTATTCAGTTAAAAAACTATCTTCTTGTGGGGTTGCCTCTGGTGGTGGTGTTCCCCGTGGTATGGCTGAGTGTAGCGCATGTCTGATTTGAACATACCGGAACATTTCCGCAGTCCTTAAGTCATATTCTTGTTATGTTTTTGAGAGGGGGCTACATCTTCTTCAGACCACAGGTCTTTCACAGTAGAGATGCCTATCTGGTCCCACCTCTCAAAGCCCAGACTTTCCGCAATGTTCCAAACACTTCAGCGTCCCACAGTGGTGTTGCTTGAGTTGTTGTGGCCTTCCATCCCAATTCTTTATGTATCTTGTGCCATAGTGTGACTGTCTGGAGTGTAGGTCATGTCAAGTGGTATTTCCTAGGGTTAGTGTATAGTGCTCTTGTGTAGCCCCCCTGTCACAGTATATGGTGGTCCATCCAATATGCGGGTTCATCATGTGGGAGGTGGACCCATTAATTTACAACTGCAAACTGCGCCGCCCAGTAGTAAATTTGGATATTGGGTAGGGATATTCCGCCATCGTACCACCCCTGCACTAGTTTTTTTGTGGCTATTCTAGGGAGTCTGCCGTCCCAAAGTAAATTTCTGATCTGGTTATCTATTGCCAGGAAGTAGGAGTCCTGCACTCGGTATGGTGTATTTTGTAGCACGTACAGGAATTTGGAGAGTGCCATCATTTTAAATAGAGCGGCGCGTCCCAGTAAGGAAAGGGGGAGCGATCTCTAGTGTTTTACCTCCCTTTGTAGTCGCTGCAGTGGGATAGCCAGATTTCGCTCGTAGAAGAGCTCTGGGTCCTTAGTCACAACTATCCAGAGATACTTGAAACCCTGCGTTACCACCTCCACTTCATAGCTAGCCGGCAGTATCAAGTCTTTCCTTTCAGTATAAAGATGACTGATTTGGCCCAGTTGATTGTATAACCGGAGTACTGGCCGAAATTTGTAACGATTTTAAGTACTCTATGAAAAGAGGTGCGTGCTGCAGCTACGTATAGCAACACATCATCAGCATATAAGGATATACTGTCTTCCCAGTCAGGGGTCCATCTGAGTCCACGTATCAATGGGTTACCTCTGACCCAATTTTATAGGGGCTCTAGGATTGCTAACAAAAATGAATGGTGAGAGGGGATAGCCCTGGCTTGTGCCCCTCCGGAGAGGGAATAGGCGAGAGGACCGTCCATTCACTATGACCTGCGCTAGTGGGTCTGCATATAATAATCAAATCCATTTCAGGAATTTTGGGCCAAATCCTAGCCTTTCTAGAACTGTGAATAGATATGGCTATTCCACAGTATCAAAGGCCTTTCTGGCGTATAAAGACATTATTACCGCATCTTCGTGTATTGTATCAGCCCTGCCGAGTATTCCGTGGAGTCTGCGTAGATTGAGTGCAGTATTTCACCCTGGTATGAAGCCGGATTGGTCGGAGTGGACCAGTGTTGTTATTACAGGAATCAAGCGAGTTGCCACCATTTTGGCCAGGATCCTAATCTCAGAGTTGAGGAGTGAAATAGGTTGGTATGAGACACATTGTGTAGTTGGTTTGCCTTCTTTATGAATCACAACTTTGGAGGCGAGATGTTGGTCTGTGGGCAAAATGTCGTATTTGGCACTTTTAGCATACATATTTAAGAGACTGGGTGCAATACAGGTAGCACTCAGTTTATAAAATTCAATGGGAAGGCCGTCGGGCCCCATCGCTTTCCCTTATCTAATGTTACGGATTGCATTTGCTAACTCTTCCACTGAGAAGTCACTTTCCAATGATTCCTTGTCTTCTGAGGTAAGCATCGGGAGGGGCAAGTCAGCCAAATAGTCTTTGATTATCTCTGTTGTAGCCGTGCTCTCTGGAGAGTATACATTCTGAAAGTAATTTGCGAAAGCCTCATCTATTTCTTGCGGGCCTCTAATTAAGTCCCCCCCTTTCATCTTCTGGGGCAGTAACCCAGGAACTTGCTTGGTCCCGTCTATCTAGCCAGGCTAACAATTTACCAGTTTTATCCCCCAGTTCATATATTTTGTATTAAGTCACGGTGTGTCTGGTCCTTGGTTCTCCTCTAACTAGGTCTTGATATTCCTGCCTCTTGAGTTGTAGTTTGTGGCTAGCATTGTCGGTATTTTGGGTAGTTACTTCTGTTTCTAGAAGAAATATTTCCCTTTCCAGTTTCTCAACTTCTGCCCTTTAATTTCTTTTGAGTCCTACAGCCAGAGACAACGCTTGTCCCTTTAGTACTGTTTTAAAGGCCGCCCACAAGATCCGGTGGTATTCGACTGAGGATTCATTTTCTTTAAAGTAGTTGTCAGTTGTTTTTTCTAGGTCTTTTTTTATGTTAGGGATTTTTAAATACCAGGGGTGCAATTTGATGGACTGGCTGATTTGTGCTCTGTTAAGCTGATATTGCGCCCAGATAGGCGAGTGGTCTGAGATTCCTTATGCTAGTTGTCGCACATCTTGGAAGTTAAGCAATCTGTCTGCTAGCTTAAGAAAAATATCTATTTGTGAGTGGTTATTATGTGCCCCTGAATAAAAGGTGTATTGTTTCAATAGTGGGTTATGTGCTTGCCAAACGTGAATCCTCCCCATTGCCTCTAGAAAGTCAGAAAGTCGGTTTGTCGCACCTCTGGGGGATTTCGATCTAAAACTTCGCACATCGTCGCATTGAAGTCCCCTCCAACCAAGAGTTCCCCCTCGGGCAGTCCAAGTAGCAGAGTTCTCAACTCCGGCAGCCCCACCGAATGTAATGCTGGCAGTATATATACCTATACTATGTTTATTGTCCTCTCTTCCCAGATGCCAGCGATAGCCGTAAATCGGCCCTTGGTGTTGGTCCATTTATTCTCCACTATGAGTGGGAAGTTTTTCCTCAGTAATATGGTCTACCCCTCGAGACCCCAAAGTGAACACCGCAAGTGACACTAAGCAGTAACCCCCCCTCCGTCTAGGCCTTACATGTGTTACCGAATAGGAGGGTTTCTTGCAAGAGGACTACATCGGGTGCTTTCCGTTTGATATATTGTAGCATTTTACCTCGTTTTATTTTGTTGCCTATTCCGTGAACGTTCAAGGACAGTATCTTGAGTGTGGGGGTAGATGGTTTGTCCATCATGTGTTGGTTGTGCTTACCCTCCAAGCCTTCCCTCCCCAGATAGAGAAGACAGGTCAAGAATAGAGGCGCTTGTCAATTGCCTTGCATCAAGTTTTACTGCTAAGTTGTACATGGGGTATGTAGTCAGACCTGGCCATTACCATGTGTATTGTATAAAAGTGAAGTCAGAGGCGAACCTTAGAATTTGTCTCTGTTTGAATGCTCTTATACAAACTATAGAACAATTTAACTTCAACTGGGAAACTAGTTTACTCCCACCCTGCCTCCCTGCATGACGGACCCAAATTTTGCAGAGCGCCTGTCGTCCCTACCCAACTTAAACTAGAGGGCTATGGCCTAGCCTATGGGGCATCCCACTCTCCCACCGCAGAAAAGTATATATTAGAGGGTACCAAACTCGTAGGAGAATGTCCATTGTCTCTCATGAACTTCTGTTTCAGATACGCCTGCCACGAATGTTCGATCTTTTCCCACGTACCAATACGTCTGCATTTTATCCGCTGGTTCCACCTTTAATTTTCTGATATATATTACATTGTGTATCAAATCCAGTCTAAGAGAGTTAGTACTTTCTTATTCCTCCTCCTGAGGTATTTCCTCGTTCTGTTGGTCTCTGGCCAATTCTAGTTCCGCATCTCTCATCAGTTTCCTCAGTCTCTGATAATTGTTTTGCATTGGGGTTCGGATTTCCTACTCGTCGTCACCCATCCATCCATTCCCATACCTCCTCAGATTGTGGGAAGAAACAGGATTTCCCTTCTGCCTCCACAAGCAATTTAGCAGGAAAGAGCATGGCGTACTTGATTCCTTCATCTCTCAGTGTTTTTCTTTACCTCTAGGAAGCTTCTCCTTTGTCTCTGCACTTTGATAGTAAAGACCGGGCAAAAGGATATGGTGCTGTTCTCATATTTTACTAAAGGGGCACTACATGCCATCTGCAATATGACATCTCTGTCACAGAAATTGGAAATACGAGCCAGGATAGGTCGCAGGGGAGCTCCCGGTTTGGGTTTGCCACCTAGCACTCGATGTGCCCTTTCCACTGATAAGTAATTAGAAGCCCGCGATGTTGTATATGTTTGTGGATCAGGTCCTCCACAAAGAGACGCATTGCCGGCCCCTCTGCTCGTTCTGCAACTCCAATGATCCTGACATTATTTCACCTGGACCTCCCTTTATAATCATCCAGTTGGTCCTCAAGAAGTTTGCTTGATCTTTGCAACTCGTCGACTTGTCTCTAGAGAGCCTTGGTGTCAGTTTGCAATGTGGTAGTTTTTTTCTCCATTTCAGTAACCCTTATTCCCAAGTTCTGGAGGTCTGCCCTGATTAACGAGACCTCTGTTGCAACTGTTTCTATGCTGATCTCTAGGGAGGATCGCACCGCAGTGATGGCGGTCATTATGTCACGAAGTGTAGGGTCTTGGGTTTCCCCAGCTGGCAATGTTGTGTCCTGTTTTTGATCTTGTGGGTGGTTTACCGTCTCTGGATTTTTCTGCCATGTAAATTTGTCGAGTTTACTCTGGTGGGAGTTACGTACTGCTTTCCCTCCCGTCATTTTTATCTGCTCTCACTTGCGCTTCTGGAGGGTACTTGTAGCTGAGCGTATAGCAGGGAGGTTCCCGCTGCCTGCCTGCGGTCCCACTCAGGTGTCCGTGCGGCCTGTTGGTGCCTCCTAATCAGTCTCACTATTTAATTGGATTCAGTTTACAGTGGTAGAAAGTCCCCACACTTAATGAGTCAATGAGGGGGGTGAGATCTGTCTCCTATATCTTATTGCAGCGTATCACCTTCTATGGCTCTGAGTACTTCCAAGTTACTGGTCACATGTGATTGGCAGAGTAGGTAATCACTCACACGGTGTAGTCACCCATTTGGTCTTTTCTTAAAGCATATATGCTGGCTGCTCCCTTCGCCTGCCACTGCCTTTCGCAGGTGAATCTGTCACTGTTCGGCCTCTCTGTTGGCCGCAATGCTATTCGACTCTGGTCTGGTCCGACAAAGGAGGTATGGTGGCCCTGTGCCCCTCCGAGGGTGTAAAGAAAGGGGGAGATTAACTGTGACAAATCTGCTTCCCTCTAGTGCAAATGTGCCCTTGGATCGTGTATGCGCTTCAGGTCGTGTATGCACTTGCCACCTCTCTTGCCTTCTCGCTTTTTAGCATCACTGCCAGGACCGTGTGACTATACGATATTCAGTTGGGTGGCGCTGAAAGGCATGACTTGTTGCGGCTCTAACTGGGTCCGTCCAGACACTGCCTATCCAAGTGCTCTGGTCTGCTGCACAATCAGCTTCTCCTGTGAATCAGATAGGGTTCTGGGAGCCTCTCTTCCTTTCTGCTACCCTGCAGGGATGGTTACTAGAGGACCTGGCTCATTCGTTCGACCAGGCCGGATTGTGTTTTCTGCTTGTTGCTGGGCTTCTCCGCTGGTGGTTTCGGGCTTCTCCACTGGTGGTGTCTTCCTAGTGGGGTGCCAGGTGTTATTAGCACATGACTTGGCCCCTGTTATGCGGATCTGTTTACAGATGGTGTGGGACTTTGCAGTTGGCCGCCGGAGCTCTTCTAACTTGCGTCCATCTTCGTTGCCGGTTGACCACGCCCCCAGAAAGTACCATCTTGCTTTCGAGAGTGAGTGACAATCGCTGCCGGAATTGTGGACTTGAGGGCCGTAACCACCCGCTGTAAATTGCCCTCAAATAGATCCTGCTGCAAATGATATAATATAATGCCAAGGTACCTGACCACCAAAGTCGTCCAGGTTAAAGGCTCTCAGTCTAGGCGTATGGCCTGTGGGGGCATCCTGCAGGTGCGGAAAGACACATTACTTCCCCAAATTGACTCTTAGACCAGCTACCTCTTCAAAGCACTGGAAAATTGAAGCATTTGAGTCCGCGTCCGTGGCTGCATCCTGAAGCTATAGTAAAAGGTCGTTCGTATACAGTGATTCTGTGTGAATGGTATCATCTAGAGGGACACCCCAATGATAGCCCTTCAGCCAAAGACGGTGAGCCAGTGGCTCCATCTCTATGGAGAAAAAGATAAGGGATAGGGGCAGCCCTGTCGAGTTCCCCAGCTGACGGAAAAGGGGAAGAGACCAGGCAGCATACTCATGCACAGTTCAGTTGGGTTGGTTTACAGCAATTTTGTGTATGCCAGGAGGCGCTGACAAAGAGCATCATTCTTTTGCTCAATATGCCACCCCAGTTTGGACCTTGCCATATGCAAATCAGTCTTGATCCTGCCTCTCATGGGAACAGTCCAGCCTGAGCTGCCAGGCCAGGTGCTCCCGGGACTGAAAAAGTTGGTAACAGGGGGGAGGATTCAGTACCGGAAACTCAGAGGCTGGAATCAATATAACAGTATCAACAGAATATGCCTCTGAGACCACAAATACAACTTAACTTGTGCCACAGTAGTCCTTTTTATTAACTCTGAGCTTCAATCTTTTTGAATTCTTCTTTCTATTTTTAAGAAATGAGGGTTTCTTTCACCCAACACATTTAGAACATACACCTCTGTTTTTTGTGTATATACATAAGGACTTTTTCAACACTTGTCAGGTTTAACTACTGAAGTGAAAAAAATTGTACGAAAGAACTGGAACACTGTGAAGGGACTGGAACAAATTCCCATATTTGCCTTGAAGAAGAACAAGAGCATAACGGACAAACTAGTGCGGGCGAATACTGTAAAAAAGAATACCACTCCGTCCATTCGAACCATGTTGTCTTTACCACCCATCAGAGGACATAAGAGATTCGGTAATTGCAAGTCCTGCGACAGCACGATTGAAGACACTAAGTTTACGTATGGAAACAAATTCGGGAAGCACGAAGAGTTCACGAATGGTAACACACAATGTTATCTATTGCATCATATGTCCTTGCTCAAAGGCTTATGTTGGCAAAACCACACAGCCTATAAAGAAGCGAATAACCCAACACCGATCAAGGATACGATGCAAGATACCAAACGCACCGATGGTAGCACACTGCATTGAAGAAAATCATGGTCCAAATGACATAAAATGAACAGTTCTAAAGCATATAACTGGAAACAACATCGACAGTTTACTATCAAGATTTGAAGCAAACACTATAATGTATCTGAGCACGATAGAAAATGGCATGAACTAAATGAATGAGATAAAACACTGTGTATGAGAAAATGACTGTTACAAATCAACAAGTCAGGAAGACTGTGTTTGGCACATTAGCGGTATAAACACATAAAGCACTGGGAAGACAATACTGCCCCATTCTGCACTAGCCTGGACTGTAAATGTGGGGGTGTACCTACAAGACTAGAGATGGCATTAATCATGACGACTTGGGATTATTAGAAGCAGATTTTACTATATTAGTTCTACCATAAAGAGCTGCGAGCAGGGCAAACATTTTTCGTCTACACAGAGCGATAGGAAAAAGTCAGCCGGATAGACACTTTCGACACATGTAATATGGTTGTATAAAAGTATGCAGACAATGAGGAAATAAAAGATGAGGTTCCCTTGCTATTTGGTTAAAAAGATATAAAATAAGCCTTCCGCTCCAATACAAATATGGGCTGTTTATTTCTAATCCTATGGAACGCAGCTACAACATGTACTATCATCAAGGCAACCCGGGCCGTAACAATGAAGAAAGCGACAGCCAGACAACACGCAGCACATGCGCGCTGTGCGTGCCCACGTTCAACGTGAGGGAGCGGAAGTGAAGCCATCCATTTTTCAACAAAACAGTGAGATGGATCTCAACCGGGCTGCTAAACATATGCTGTGTTAGAAGGGCGCTCTCCGGGGAGTCAGAGGGTGTCGGACTGACCACCCCGAGAGCCACCGTTCCATAGGAAAGTAGCCGAGCGCCGCTGAGAAGCCTCCTGGGCGAGGTCCTTCCCCTATGATCGTACCAGCCAAGCACCCCCACCACCGCAAAGGGACACAACAAGGGTATCAATTCTCACAAGTCTTTATCGGTAGTAAAAGGCAGGTTTCTGTGGCAATATTTACAGGCGGATCGAGGGATCCCAAAGAGTCTCGGGGTCGTTCAGGGATAGGGTAGCGGGACAGTCTCAGTACCAGCCTGGTACGGGAACACCCTGCGCTCAGCTCTCAATCCTCGATCTGGGGGGGTTCCGGGAGCCGGGACGTTGTCTGCAGGGCTCGGAGGGTTGCCTCGATGAGGTCGAGCCGCGACGAGGTCAGCAGGGCTCCGATGGTTACTTCTGCGAGGTCGAGCCGCGACGAGGTCAGCAGGGCTCCGATGGTTACTTCTGCGAGGTCGAGCCGCGACGAGGTCAGCAGGGCTCCGATGGTTCCGTGAGGGTCTTCTTCTCAGCAAGGGGGAGCCGCGACGCAGTCAGCAGGGCTCGAGTTCCAAGTTCCAGGCAATGAGTCTCTCTCTGTAGGGTCAGCCGCGATCCGATCAGCAGGGCTCTCGACTCCTGGATACAACTGCCGTCCTGGTTTTGGGCTGCCCCAGATATAGGTCTGGAGCCCTTTGATGTCCGGACCCTCGCGCCTGGGGAGGTCGGAGGGGCCGGGAGAAGAGCGTCCAGACACCCAGCGGGGGGGTGGAGCCAGCGCCCAGTGAGGCCGGAGGGCGATCACAACCAGGCGTCGGGGGACGGCTGGAGGCCCCATCGAAACTCTCCTCCTCCGGAATCTGTGGAGTGGCCACTCGACCCCCTCCGGTCAGGTCTTGGCGCCTTGAGGTCAGGGCTTCACGGGGACCGAGGCCAGGGGCGGGTGGCGTCGCGACTGCTGGAGGGTAGCGGGGTACAATCCAGGGGGACCCAGAAGGAGTCGGGTAGCCCCCGTTTAGTCTGGTAGGAGGGTTCGGGACCACGCCACGAGGCCGGGTCCAACATGCTGGCTGCGCTGTGAGACGTGAGAACGCAAGAAAAGGAGAACAGACGAGAACAGTGGACGGAAATTCACTGTGCCACATTGGATACATTTGAAGGTATGCGGACAGAAGCAACAGGAAGAACGCTAAGTTCCTGACTGCACCGTTTTAAATTTCACTCCTAATCAGACATTTAAAGGTCACTGGGCACCAAGTAAATCATAGGAGTCACACATTGGGGTGCGGGAAAACTAGCGGATCACGGGACAGTCATGCTTCAGGAATGAAGACTAAACCAATGCCCGTAACCGGACTGGTAACGCTGGGAGCACCACCACTCACTCCAACTTTCCTCTTAGATACTGGTTCCCCTGCTCACCTCCCCACTTCTAATCAAGATCGTTTTTTGCCCAAAAGCGTAAAACGCAAGCCAATTGTATTAAGGACACATAGAAAGCCCCATATTAAAGAAAAAATGTTTTCCTCTTATTTATTGCCTCCCTTTCAGAATGCAAAAGACACACAATTGATGGACGGAATGCAGAACAAATGAAAACTTTCACCCCCAGTCAAGAGATCTGGGTTAAATCCATCATTCTTTTGCTCACCATGCTACCCCAGTTTAGACCTGGCCATATGCAAATCAGTCTTGACCCTGTGCCTCATGGGAACAGTCCAGCCCGAACTGCCAAGCCAGGTCCGCCCTGGGCCGGAAACAAGCCTCCTAGGACCGGTTTCAGCCAGGATAGCTTGATTCCAGTGGCACAGTGAGCCCGGGACCCACATCTGAGCATACCCGGCGCACTTAGGGTGCTTGTTTCAAGTCCAGGGAGGACCTGGCCTGGCAGTTCGGGCTGGACTGTTCCCATTGGGCGCAGGGTGAAGACTGATTTGCATTTGGCTGGGTCCAAACTGGAATAGCATGGTGAGCAAAAAAACAATGGATTTAGGCCCAGATCTCTGTACTCGGGTGAATGTATGACATTGTTCTGCATTCTGTCCATCAATAGTTATTTTTGCATGTGTCACCCCGAGTGGGATGGGTATGCTCAGACATGAGTCCTATGCTTTCCATGCCACTGGAATCAAGCTGTCCTGGCTGAAGAGGGATGAAACCGGTCCTAGGATGCTTGTTTCCAGTCCAGGGAGGACATGGCCTGGCAGTTCGGGCTGGACTGTTCCCATTGGGCGCAGGGCCAAGACTGATTTGCATATGGCTGGGTCCAAACTGGAATGGCATGGTGAGCAAAAAAAACATGGATTTAGGCCCAGATCTCTGTACTGGGGTGAATGTATGACATTGTTCTGCATTCTGTCCATCAATAGTTCTTTTTGCATTTGTCACCCCGAGTGGGACTGGCATGCTCAGACATGAGTCCCATGCTCTCCATGCCACTGGAATCAAGCTATCCTGGCTGAAGAGGGGTGAAACACTGAAACCGGTCCTAGAATGATTGTTTCCAGTCCAGGGAGGACCTGGCCTGGCAGTTCGGGCTGGACTGTTCCCATTGGGCGTAGGGTCAAGACTGATTTGCATATGGCTGGGTCCAAACTGGAATGGCATGGTGAGCAAAAAAACGATGGATTTAGGCCCAGATCTCTGTATTGGGGTGAATGTATGACATTGTTCCGCATTCTGTCCATCAATAGTTCTTTTTCCATTTGTCACACGAGTGGGACGGATATGCTCAGACGTGAGTCCCGTGCTCTCCATGCCACTGGAATCAAGCTATCCTGGCTGAAGAGGGGTGAAACCCCGAAACCGGTCCTAGGATGCTTGTTTTCAGTCCAGGGAGGACCTGGCCTGGCAGTTCGGATTGGATTGTTCCCATTGAGCACAGGGTCAAGACTTATTTGTATATGGCTGGGTCCAAACTGGAATGGCATGGTGAGCAAAAAAACGATGGATTTAGGCCCAGATCTCTGTACTGGTGGTGACATTGTTCTGCATTCTGTCCAGCAATAGTTCTTTTTGCATTTGTCACCCCGAGTGGGACGGGTATGCTCAGATGGGAGTCCCGTGCTCTCCATGCCACTGGAATCAAGTTATCCTGGCTGAAGAGGGGTGAAACCCTGAAACCGGTCCTAGAATGCTTGTTTCCAGTCCAGGGAGGACCTGGCCTGGCAGTTCGGGCTGGACTGTTCCCATTGGGCGCAGGGTCAAGACTGATTTGCATATGGCTGGGTCCAAACTGGAATGGCATGGTGAGCAAAGAAACGATGGATTTAGGCCCAGATCTCCGTACTGGGGTAAATGTACGACATTGTTCTGCATTCTGTCCATCAATAGTTCTTTTTGCATTTGTCACCCCGAGTGGGACGGGTATGCTCCGACGTGAGTCCTGTACCCTCCATGCCACTGTAATCAAGCTATCCTGGCTGAAGAGGGGTGAAACCCCGAAACCGGTCCTAGGATGCTTCTTTCCAGTCCACGGAGGTCACGGAGGCGATACACAGGAGGAGCTCTGAGTCTGTATCTTGTAGTCGGGGAAGACCGGAATACAGCAGTTTTCCTAGTCAAGTGGGGCAGCCTTGCAGGGTGGGCAGGTCCTCTGGTACCTAGCGGTCCAGAGAACAAGACATTGGTGAGGGGGGGGCTGGCCGTGCCCTTGGTCTGCCTCTGTCACCCATATCGAATGGCAAGAGTGGCCACGTGTCTAAATGCTTGGGTAACGTCCCCGGAAAATGACCTCCGAGGCCTTAAAGTGACCATCGGAGGCAAAGTCACATACAGAGTCAATAGGGACATGTATGGCTACTGGGGGTCCGTCTTCAGTTTCCTATCAACAGGCACAGGGATTGAGTTGCAGTGGTTGGGGGGGCCAGTCTCTGTGCAGTCCGTTGGCAGAACCAGAAGCGCGTAGATGGGCCGAGGGGGGTGTTATACGGATCCTGCTACAACAGTAGGGCTGTGTATGTGAGGAGACAGGACATCACAATGAATGGGCTACGGCCCTCTACACTGTGAGTACCTGTCTGCCTGTTCCCTGGTTAGCCCACAGTGCCTTACCTTATTTATTGTATTTATTTATAAAGTTTTATATAGCGCGAACAAGATCCCGAAGGATATCAGAGCGCTTTACAATAAGTTGGAAGAGAGGACAAAATGAAATGTACACAACAAATGGAAAAAAAATGCAAAACAGTAAACAATGGTACACGTATAGAGTATAATATTATGCAGAAGAGATGATCCGTGACTGTTAGTTGTGTCACAACCGCCTTATGAGTGCCTCCACCCCTTATGGTAAGAATTTGTTCATTAGGAATCTTTTGGCTTCCAGTTTGAAGGCCGTCGTCGAGGAGAGTCTGCGTACATCCGGGGGAAGAGAGTTCCATATTTTAGGGGCAGCACCAGAGAGGGCTCGGTGACAAGTTCTTTTTTTCCTAAGGATGATAGGTTTCAAGAGGAGAGTAGAGGCGCTTCTAGATGCCCTCTCCTCACAGGATAATTCAAGTTTTTGCGCCAGATACGTGTGAGTATGGTAGTGAAGGGCTTGGTGCGCCAGGATTGCAATCTTTAGCTGGATTCGTGCTTCAAAGGGTAGCCAGTTGAGAGATTTAAGGACTGGGGATATGTGCTCATTTCGTTTGGAGCCTGTAGTCAGTCTTGCTGCAGAGTTCAGCGAGGCCCTAAGTGGAGCCAAGGCGTATTTAGGAAGGCCACAGAGAGTTGTACTGCCATAATCTAATCTTGGTAAGACAAGCGCTTGTACCACCTGCTTGAAATCCTTTTGTGGCAGGAAGGGTTTGATATTTCTGAGTGTCCTCGTCAAGTGATTCGCTCCCTTACAAACATTGCTGATATGAGTCTTAATACTCAGGTGCTTGTCCACTGTGACTCCGAGTGATTTGGCTGAGTCTATTATGATCGGAGTGCAGTTGAGAGCAGTGAGGTGAGACATTCAGAGATCGATCTTGGGGGTGTGGTTCGGCGGGGAGATGATCAAGAACTCCGTTTTAGAAGCGTTGAGCAGGAGATGGTTCTCTGTTAACTAATTTTGAGTCGACGTGAGGATAGAATTTAGTGAGATGATGTTATCCGGGGATGACATTTTCAAATAGAGTTGTGTGTCGTCGGCATACATGTGGAAGAGAATGTTCATGGAGTAAAGTGAGTTAGCAAGAGGTTCCAAGAAAAGGTTGAAGAGGATAGGAGAAAGGGCGGATCCTTGGGGGACCCCCATAAGTACTGGGGAGGGCTAAGAGAGAGAGTGGTTTGTCTTGACTCTTTGAGATCTGTGAAGAAGGAAGGATGAGAACCAGTGGAGCACCCGAACTGAGAAACCCATTCTGTTTTGTAGGATGGATAGGAGAATGTCATGGTTAACCGTATCAAATGCAGAGGAAAGGTCAAGGAGGATCAAAAGGCAGGATTCGTTTTTGTCAAGCATTTTCAGGATGTCATCAAAAATGTGTATGAGGGCCGATTCAGTGATGTGACCCCTCCGGAAACCGGATTGATGATGGCCTAGGAGTTGGTAATTTTCAGTGTGAGTAAGAAGCTGGGATTGGACACATTTATCAAGGAGTGGGGATGTTGGAGATAGGACGGAAGTTGTTGAGATCCGATTTGTCAGCGTTGATGTTTTTAAATAGGCGAGACCTGGGCTGCTTTTAGGCAGTCGGGGTTCGAGCCTGGACATAAAGAGGCATTTACAATCCTGATCCAGGTGGGGATGAGAGCGCTCTTGATCTCTTTGAAGATGGCCGGAGGCAGGGGGTCACCAAAGTGGTTAGACGGGTTGATAGTCTGGAGAATTTTTTCAATGTCTTTTTCACTAAAAGGGGAAAAGGAGCCCCATGAAGCATTGTTCTTAGCGTCAAAGACGGTCGGGATACGCTTTTCAGGGAAGTTAGAGGGCAAGGCAGATAAAAAGGGGTGCAATAGGTCCTTCTTAGAGGCGAGGTCAATAGAGATGAGTCGTGATTTCTCCGTGAAGAAAGCGTCAAATTCCTCGCAAGAGGGTGGGTTGCCACTCATATCAGAGAGGCTTGGAGCAGTAACAGATTGGTGTTTGACCAATTCGAAGAGTTTCTTGGGGCGATTTGCCACTTGGTCTAGTTGTAATCTGAAGTAGTCAACCTTTCTTGATCTGTTTATTGTAGAGGCTTCTGACATCTCTCAGAAGTTTTAGTTGATCCAAGGAGAGATTGGAACGCCAGGAACGTTCTGCTGCTCTAAGGTTGCGACGTTGGGTTTAAGTTTAAGTTTAACTTTTCATTATACCACGGTTTGGAAATTTTTGATGAAGTATTTTTAAGCTGGAGTGGAGCAAAGTCGTCCATGATTTTGGCGATGCTCGAATTGTAGTGGTCCGTGAGAGTTTGAACCTCAACCAAGTCAGCATGGAGGAAAGGATGGATTTACATTGGGCAGCTAGTTTGTCGTGGTTTATTGATCTGAGATCTTGTTTCCAAATCTTTGATTTAAGCAGTTGAGCCTTCCTCAGTATCACCTCCCTGTTTATATAAAAGAGGATGCTGTTATGGTCCGACCAGTCACAAAGGGTTATGGATTCTAAAGAGATGGTCTGTTCCTTGGAGATGATGAGGTCAAGGATTTCCCCTTTCGTGTGGGTTGGTTCATCACAGTGCTGTGACAAATCATGATAATTTAGAAATGATTTGAGGCAGGAAACTGCGGGCTCATTGTGTTTGGACCAATGCAGGTTGAAGTCCCCTAGGAAGATTTGTGATACTGCAGAGTCAACATTTTCCATGAACTGTTCAATGAAAGGGAGATTATCTCCCGGTGGGTGCTAAAAGGTGTGAAGTTTACAGATCGGTAGGTTCTTACTTGAGATGCTGAGACAGAGGTATTCACACGAGGAGGGGGGAGCGGACTCCACCTGTGAGATCGAGAGAGTGTTCCTATAGATGCAGGCTAGACCACCACCCAATTTCAAATTTCTGTCAAGCCTGACTATATCATGAGTGAGAGGTACTAGGAGGTCTAAAATAGGAGTAGAAGCGGGATTTAGCCAAGTTTCGGTGAGGATGATAATATCTAAATCATTGTGTTTGATGAGGTCAAAGATATCGGAGGCGTGTTTACTGGCTGATCTGCAATTTAATAGTACACACTTGAGACGAAGCGGATTCGAGGGGGAAGAAGTCTGGGTGATGTTCACCCTAGTGAGGTTGTCAGAAATGCTGCATCTCGGATTGCGGGAGGGATCTCTGTTCGGGTTGGGAAGGATGGAGTGTATTTGCCTCGGAGGGGTCAGTTTAGTCTTGGTCCAGGAGGAGCAGGAAGAGAGATGGTCTTGGGGATCAGTAGACGCCAGGCCGGGCTTAAAGCTTCTGGGCTCCTAAACTGTCCAGAGTAACAAGTGATTGTGGCAACCTCGAATATGACACTGACTCCCCACGGGATTGTGGAAACAAATCTTACCCTTTCATTCGTTTATCCATGCATTCCTTTGGTAAGTACATGAAAGACACGATAAAAGTTTACAATATATTTATTTAAACTAACGTATTCGAACATGGAGCATGTGTGCTGCTATTAGGAGACAGATGATACAGAATCGGACAACTGGCATCACGAACATTGTGAAAACAATATTAATATTTGTCATGATAAAGATGATTCTCTATCTGCTGCTAGCTCCAACCTGAGGGCTTTGTGATAATGTTATTATTATCTGTGTGATCTCTGCAGGTGGCAGTGAGACCCCACACCTAAAAGCAGAGAGACCCTCTCTGTATGATGTAAGCTCAGCTTGCACAGACCTGCATTTCAGATTCTGCTCTCGTCCCACCTATAGCCGGCCCCATCGAACGGCTCCTCTAACCTCCAAAACATGCGGGCTGTTTTATGTAGTGAATGCAGGGTGCCCGGGGTCCACGAAAGGGACCTGCTAAGAGGGCGGCCGCATTAGTGTCACAAGAGGCACAGGAGGCAGCCTCCCAGTGTTTGGGACCCTCAGGGGTCCGGTGTGCCGCGTCACTTCCGGGTACAGGGGGCGGGTGAGGTACATATACCTCTCCCTGCCCACTGGGTGCCCTCTTTGCCTACTACCCAACGCTGTTTAGATGTGGCCCGCGGAGCTGCTGGCATCTTTTAGTGCAGTGAGTGCATAAGCCCCCTCCCCACCGGTCCCCCTCGCCCTGTCTCCCAATTACTTGGGAAGCATCTAGGAATGGACGGCCCGGCCGTGGTCTGCCTTGTGGGGGGGGTTGGGGCAGCTCCCGGGGTCATACTCGGATGGTGGCATAAGAGCTTTTTCCCCGTCCTTGGTATTTGGCGCGGGGGCCCCTAGCTGTTGCGGCTATGGAGGCTTCTGGGGCTACGGTGTAGGTGCCTGTCTCCCAGGGGCCGTCTCCGGCCTCCAACCTGGTAGGAGGGAGACTAACCTAGGCTCGCCTGTTTGTGCACTGGCGGGGGCTGGGTCTCTACAGGGTCACTGACCCCACCTCCACTGCTGATGGGGGATATCTGGAGTAAGGGGGAGTCCCCGTGCAGGCCCATGGGTCTGCAGGGCAAAGGGCCGCCGGTGGCCTTGTAGGCAGCCGCGCATTGAGACCATGCACATCCTGCGCAGTCTCAGCGCCCTGGGTAAGTAGGTGGTAACCTGCCTCCTACCCTGCTCATACTGGTCTGATGCCCGCTCGCACCCGGGCCCCTGCTCGGATCCGCATGGACCTAATAGTTTAGGTACTGCGAGTCGAGTGCGGGCCTCTGATGGGGTGAGTGGGAGGGGGGGCAAGGGAGCAGCACGCTGGCTGGACACTCCATGTCCACGTCTTCCTAATGGTGTCATGTTGCGCCGAGCCCAGTTGTGGCCCGAATGCGCCAGGAATCCCGGACAGTCTACCCCCCCCCGCCCTTGCAAGGTGGTGTTTGTAGTTCCCAGGGGGATAGGTGCCACCTCTGTCACGTGCAACAGATTGCATGGCATAGTTTCCCTGAGGGGAATACTAAGTTAGCCTTCCCGGTCCCTCTTCCCCAACTCAGACATTCCCGTTTTGGGGGGTACCTGTAGCTTCAGAATGTTGACCACGAAGCACGCAGGAAATTTAGGTATAGTGGTATAGTGGTACGGGCAGTGTGTCGAATCACGAGGCCGAGGGCCATAAGGAGTGAGCGCTAGAAGCTGCTTTCAGCACTAAAATTACCTGTTTCACCACGAGGCCGGAAGCAGCTGATCTCGGTCGCAATTCCCCTGCTCCCCACCCCCACCTCACGGTCGGGCCGTGGTGTAAGGCCAACGCGGCCGAGCTGCGAGTGCAGGTCGAGCCTGATGTAGGCTGATGTAGCCTGATGTAGGCGTAACAGCCTGTGATACAACAAATAAATATGGGCTTGGGTAAAGTAACTGAACTGGCGCCGAGGTAAAGTGCACCAGTATCTCCGACCCAGATTGCGCTATACAAAGCTAATAGAAAATAAATCAGTACATTAGCAATTAATATAGTTTAGTCGCATGCGGTTCTCCGCTGCCCACGCCGCATCAGCTATGCAGCATCGTGCGAGGAGCATGCGCTATGTGGGAGCTGGGCCTCAAGGAACTTCCATCAGAGCGACGAGGTCTTGTACTGCTGTAGCATGGGGTGTTGTCTGCAGTGATGTTGCTGCGTTTTGGGTCTTCTGTGTGCCCTGTGGCATCTTTCACCAGCGAGGTCATGGCGGAAGAGGGTTGCCCCGAAGGGAGGGGCTGGGCGGATTCGCCCCGACAGTCCAACTCCTGTGTTGTGAGTTGTGTGGTCCCTGGAACCGGTGCAGGCTGCCGGTTGTTCACGTGGGACAGTGCGTTTCTGTTGCCTTGGTGAAGCACTTATTCTTCCGGGGCGAGTTATGATATCACTATGCGACAGAAGGTTTGGCTTGGTCTGACCTCTGAGTGTAAGGCAGAAAGATCCTCGAACCATTTTACCATCAAGTATTGGCCCATTTGTCGGGGCTTTCGACGTCGCGCGCATGGCGTGGTGTGCGCTTTTGGGCACAGGGCGCTAGAATTAGGGGTGGGCGGAATTTGTGAAATTCACTTTTGCAAACTATCGCGAAAATGCTGAAAATCTCCGCAAACACGCCAGAAATATCGCGAAGACGCGGAAGTTTTTTTCCCGCCTGTTCGCGGTATTTTTTGCGTGATCGCGGCTCGCCAACTTACGCATGCGGTTGCTCACGGGCGCGGCCATCTTGTTTTCACTCTCTCGCGATGCTTACTTCCTGTTCCGGGTCGCGCAATGCATGTTCGCACCCGTTCGCAGTAGATATTTCCTGTTCACGAATGCCTTTACTTGATCGCGTTGCTTTTTGCTTGCTCGGGGAGAAAATATTGCACGAACTTGCGCACGTGGTCGCAATGGGCGCGGCCATCTTGTTTTTCACTCTATTTCATGGTTCTGGATCCTGATTTTGAATCCTCCTTGCATCTTTTCAATCCTTTGTTTAAAGCCACTTTTTTGTGATCTTTCTTATTTATTATTTCTCTAACTACTTTCCTGCTTCTATATATTTGGTTTTTGTCGACTTTTTTGTTTGTTTTTTAGCTACTTTTTCACTCTTTCTATTGCCTGCTATTTATTAGGGGTGGGCGGAATTTGCGAAATCCACTTTCGCAAATTATCGCGAAAATGTTAAAAATGATCGCAAACACGTGGAAATATCGCGAAGATGCGGAAGTTTTTTTCCCGCATGTTCGCGAGATTTTCTGCATGGTTGCGGCTCGCCAACTTACCCATGTGGTTGCTCGCGGGCGCAGCCATCTTGTTTTCAGTTGTCTCACGGTGCATGATCGCGAGAAGAAAGACGTGATCGCGCGACGCATGACTTCACTGCAGGCGCGAACTGTCGCGAGACAGCGCAAATGGCTAAAAACAATACAACATCTCATGGAGAACACGACCGGATCAAGAAAACTTGTCGGCGAATGCAGGGATTCAGGTAAGGCGATCGCGCGCGCGCAAGAATGTATTATTTTACAGCGCGAGCAAGAACCAAATTATCGCTAAGCTGCGGAATGCGGAAATTTTGACAATTTCGCGCTTTCCGCGGAACGCGAAAATGTCAAATTATCGCAATTTCCGCGAACGGTACGAAATTTTCGCCCAGGCCTACTATTTATTTCCTTTACTTCTCTAATTTTATCACCTTTTCTTTCCAGCCCCGTCCCAGAACCATGTCAAAGGGTAGGGCTCGTAGTCGCAGCCAGAGCCGCGACCGCCTTTCTTGTGGAAGGCGGCACCCACAAAGGGTGCAGGCACGGGCCTTATTTGCGGAGGTGGAGTTGGCTGCACTTATTTTCTTTGTGCAGCGCCACCTCCCCTCAACCCTGGCAGCAGGTGGCAGGCCTGGGTCCGGGTACGGCCTCCGGGAGCGTCGTCAGCGGTGGGGGAAGGTGCGCCGGGCAGTGTTGCGCTGCTCTGGGGTCTGGCGCACCCAGACGCAGTTGATGCACCGGTGGTCCGACATCCTGGACCGTGAGCAGGACCTGCTGGACCTGCTAGGAGTGGAGGTCCCGGGTCTTGGTGAGTAACTATTTAATTATTACTACTTTGTGTCAGTTCTTCTGCTCTGTGTTATATATTGCGAATATCTTTTTTTTCTTCCAATGAGCTAGAATGTTGCTGCTTACATTCCAGGTTAATTACGTTTAAAAGTCTTCTGTGATTATGACACAGGTGCTCCTCTGCACTACTACTAATCTCACTTGTTTGCAACTTTGCGTTTGCACTTGCTTAGCGTGATTCTGAAAGAGTTTATTTTAGAGAAATTAAGTTACGTAATGCTACAGTGACTCTAGTCCACTCCTTACTTTGCCCTGTCACTAAGAGATAGGGGCGGATTGATACTTAGGTTTAGGTACTTTGTATGAGTTTCTAATTTGTTAGTGGTATGCGTGATGCCCCCTCAGTTAAGTGACGTGCTGCTAGTACGCCAGTCTTTATTAGAACCTTTTCTAGTTTGTTCAATGAGTGGTGGTAATTGGCTTAGCACTAGCAGAACATCAGCATCAATCAATCAACCCAAAATTTGGTGTATACAAAAAATGTAGTCATGTGTCCTCCATTTGACCATATGCATTGTTGAGGAGTAAAAGAAGTGGAAATGCATACTTAATGTACAATTGGGACGCCTGGAATAGGTGGGCTAGGTCGGGTGGTACATCGTACTTAGGCTTAGTTGTAACTTAGTATTCTGGAATGAGAATGGAAGACTGGATTACTGTCGATAAATAGTAACTTAAGAAGTCGATCCGCGAATCCCCCGATACTACTTGTTGACCAGATGAGATCGGTCAATTTAGTTATTGCAATTGTTGTTTACATAAGTGTTTTTTGACCGTTCTTTAAAAATATTTTATTTGTTTGACACCATCCATCAATGTTTGTCTCTTTCTTATATCTTTCATGTTCTTCAGCACCCAGGGGCAGACAGACAGGGAGTGGGCATTCGGCGGGACAACAGCCAGAACACCACCACCAGGAGGACACCAATGAGGGCTCCTCTGCTGGCCCCAGTAAGTCTTCTTGTTTTTAATAATATTTCTTATTCCATAACTTTTACTGCACCATATTTTTCACGAACTATTGTTTCAGTTTCCCGATTCTATTTTTTACCAACAATTATCCTTCGATCTGTACGGTTTCAAAAATGTTGTTATCCCTGCCCCTGCTATGATGACTCTCAGTACTACTACCACTACCAGTCTGTCTGTACTGTAGTAGCTAAGCTTGCCCAGTTGGCCAGTGCCACTCTTTATTTGAAAGGTTGTAATAAAACTCAGATTCACCAGTAGCTCTAGTCATTGAGTCCAGTCCTTTGGGTCATCCTCTTGTACTACTTCTAGTCTTATTGATCTTGAGTCTTTGTTAATCTTGATGCTTTGACAATTCACAGCAACAAATGCCCAACCAGATTTATTACTATTTTGATATGATAGCCTATAGGACATACTACTACTGTTGTAGGGATCTTGCACATACACAGACCTTTGCACAAGAAAATAGGATGTTGGTGATGGTAGGTTGGACCTTCCTCACACACCTCAATCAGAAATTCAGAACCCACCACAATTCCACTGCTCGACTATAGTACTGTCTTGTCATAACTATTAGGTCTCCGAACCCTCCCCCCAAGATACCCAACAGGTAGACAACCCAGAACATAACACACCCAACCTCTCAGTTGTGGAAGCAATGCACATGCACACCCTTCCTTTAATTTGCTCACTCGTGTAAGTTAGTCCACACCAAATACCACCAAGTCTATGTAAGTTCAAAATGTTTGTTTTGAATTGAGAAGCTCTGTACATTGTTCTATTATATAATGCAGCACCAACCGGAAAATCAATAACATTAAAACAATAAACATTGTTACACTTACTTACAGTTGGGAATTAAATCATGATAACTGAACAGTGGTGGAAGGCAGCACCACCATCCCCTAGGAATTTAGTTTATATAAATTTATAAATGAAGATCTCTGAGTGAAGGGACCCCTCACCTTAGAAGAACCTAGTACTGGTAGTTGTTGCATCATTCATAAGCTCTGCAAAGCTCTGGTTCGTAGAAGGGAATCTTCCGTCTTTAATGCGAAAAATTAAATGGTGCACGTTAGTATATTGCAACTTGCAAGCATTTCTCAGCCGTGCCAAAAAAGTTTAGCATTTCTGGATAAGCAATATGGGCTAACAGTACACCAGTACTTCATAGAAAAGTGGCTTGTTAATGTTTTTGTTGACCGCTTGTACGCAGCACGTAGACAGTAGCAGTGTGAGGCAGGTCATTAGGGCTCAAAGGTGTCTTATACAAAAAGCTGCACGGTAACGTCACATGTGCAAAAATAAAAGACACAAAGGTAAAATGGTTGCATGGCTTGGGCTAACTAAGCAAAGGCTAGAATGACCCTAGGGGGGACCATATATAACTATTAGTGTCTACTCTACTACTACCTGATTTGTGCTAGTGATGTATGTTAGTATTAACTCATTTTTAGGTCTCGCTGGCTATCGCGTAAGCGATCGCTCAGCGAGACTCTAGTAAAGGGACTCCCAAAAGTGCTCCCAAAAGCGGATTGCATGGCGAGCACGTGCACAATCACGTGCATCGTGCCGCCATGCAATCCGTTTGGCATCCTACTTCAAAGGGTCCGCTCCCCTGCCTGGAATGCGCACCCCCGCCCCCGCCAAGCGCGCGCGCCACGCTCCGCCGGGATTGTCTTGTTTAACTCCTGGCTTGTGTCTTCGAAGTTTGATGGATGGGGAGCGCAAAATGTTTTTAATGCGGCAGGTGATCGTGGGCATGGTCTCCACATTCGCCATAGTCGTGGGATGGGTGGCACAAACTTATTAGAAGCTTTGATTCTACCGCCTTAAATCGGTTAAAAAAGTTAATGAAAGTTTTCCAGAGAGAGAGAGCAGGTTCAGCTTCTAACTCAAAGGCCAGTAACTAGCCCAGATCCCACCAGTTCCGCTCAGATACCATAGCTTTCGTAATGAGGCGAATCAAAGGCACTCCTCACAGTTTAAAATCCTTTCCTTCGCAAAGTGAAGAAGCATAAAACCGCCGGCAGTGTCTCTCCAGAGCAGCCACCTGAAATAACACATGCAGAAAGGCAAACAGTAAATGTAACGGCCTTCGTGGCGTGCATTCAATTAAATCTACATTATAATGACTTATCTCACAGCGACGCCAATAAAGAGTTTTCGTAAGCACAAGAACACTTAACTATTTCACAACCAATTGCATGACATGGTTGCCTATGCATACGAGTTCTTTTAGTACTCTTCGCTCTACCCAGCGCCAGCATTTGCCAAGTGTCCACCGTTCCCCAAATCAAAAAGCCAAAGTTACTTTTAAAACAAAAAGGTGTCATTTTTTCTTTCTGCATAGCTGAAGTCTCTCTCTTCAAAGACGGTATATTCCACTTTTTAAACTAGTCATGAGGTTTGATGAAGGGGAAAAAAAGTCGCATGCAAACAGATAAAATACTCGAGTCAGCAGAACAGCGAGATCCCGTTTATCATTAGCAGCTTTAGTTACATGGGCATTTCCAAGGCTGAAAATAATGTAATGCCAGACACACCGTCTTTGAATATCTGCAGAGCGCCCTGTGCGTTCGGCGCAGTCAATCGAAGCAGAATACACTTTTTTTCTTTTCAAAGAAGGTATATGCCAAATTAAAGGAAAATAAAATAAAAACTTTTTTTTTTTTAGTCGCCCACGGTGGTTTACCAGTTTGTACATAGTGTACAGCCGTGCAGAGCACTCAAAGTAAACAAGTGTTTTGGCCAGATGTGAGAGTGTACCCGATGCTGTACTATAGATGACCATCATGTGTGTTTGCTTTTGGGTGAACAAGTGCAGTGTTCTGTAAAGGCCGACAACCAGCTTGGCAAGCTGATACATTTCGGGACATGTACTAACTCCATACATTACAATTATCCAGCACATATACATATATATAGCGTCATACTTGGCTAAACTGTCCTTGCACATCCCATATCGCATTTCATAAAGTAGGCTATTCAGTGAAAATGCGGAACCAAGGGGCATATTATCAAGCCAGGCGATAAAATTATCACCTCTTTAGCGGCAGAAAACTGCCGCTAAAACAGCGATAATAGGCTTGATAATATGCCCTATGGAATTCCAATTGAAGCCCATGTTAGATGTTAGTTTTCTTTGGGTGCAAATAGTGTCTTTAGCAGGACTTTCCCATATATGTCCCATTTTACCAAGGGGATTTCCCCACTCAGTTCAGCCTCCCATTTTATCCTACCTGTATTTTGTAGGTGGCAGAGTGCTATTTAGCATACATGCCAACAGACCCGATGCAGACGGGAGACTCCCGATTTAAAAACCAAAAAAGGCTATATTTTGGCTGTTTCTCACCTAAAATTGTGTTTGCTTTAATTCAAATCAAATCAGTTTATTGTTTTCAGCCAAACTTGCCATAACAAATATTACATTATACAAACACATTCATTTCATAAACATTACCCTCAATTAAAATAATACAATTTAGTCAATAATCCATTAAAACTATTTAATTTACATGATTTATCTAAGTTACAACCTACCATTTTGGTGCCTTCATAAAAGTCAATGGTGGAAATCCATTCTCCCTATTATTATTTTTTTTATCTCCCACTTTCGTCTTCTAAAATGTTGTCATGTATTATTTAGTATAGCATACCGTTTAGTAATATCTGTATGTGTTGTTTTTTGACGGAACACGGTTGTTAGGGGAGTTCAAGAAAACAAAGTACCACATGCAGCCAACGCGTTTCACCCTGAATCAGGGCAGGATTGTATGCACAAATCAAATGTCAAGGCAGCAAATTTCTTCAACATTACGTAATGCTCCAAATTAAAAACACATGGTGTGTCCAAAATAATGGAAACAAGCATTGGCATAGCCAATACGTCTCGCCGTTGAGACATTATAAGTGTTTTGCCATGCAACAGTTGATGTTGCACCAAGGATATTGTGCTGCATAATTAAATACTTATAAGGTCCCAAAGGCGAGACCTATTGGCTATGCCAATGCTTGTTCAACCTTGCTACTGATCAATAGGTGGAGGTGTATATGACGCCTAATAAATGTGTAATGTTTTCTAGGCGCACTACCGACCACCATTGCTGGGGCCAGCGAAGGCGACGCGGAGGGAGAGGATGCGGCAGTTGCTGCAGATCCCGACGATGGAGCGGTTGGGGGAGTGGCAGCACCAGTGGCGGGCGGTGGTAAGTTATATTCATAACCCTTAACTATTGTTGACAGTACACTCACTGCAAGGGTGTACTGTATGTATACTGTACTGTTGAGACTTAGGGCCCCATTAGGATGGCGGGCATATTTTCCCCCCGCCGGGCCGGTGGTATTCACCGCCGACACCGCAGGGGCAAACCTCCCCCCATCCCTGTAGAAAAGAGTCAGACCCCCCACATGTCGACCAGGCGGAAATGGGTTCAATATGGTGGTGGTGTCTCTCTGAACACACCGCCAGCCATATAATCTGCGTTTTGGAATGCCTTTGCGTGGCGGCATGGCCACGGAAAGGCATGCAGACATTGCAGAGTATGCTTGGGGGCCCCCATGGAGGGTACCTATGCTATGGCACCCCCCCCCCCCCTGCCTTTCAAAGCAAAACGTGACAGGCTCCGCGCGGGGCCTGTCATGTTGTGCTTGGAAAAGCAGCACAACATGTATTTTTAGCATTGCTTTCGGCACCGCCAAGCAGAATGTAAAAAAACAGGATGCGCCCGCCACTGTGCCGGGCACATCCTCCTAATTGTCCCCACGGGACCCCCACCCTTTTATCAGGATCGTACAGGTGCTCACCTGTTTGTTTCTGCAGAAGCGCCCTGGAACTGATGATTAGGTCCACTACTTCCCCAACCCCGTACTGCGCCTTTCGGACTCTAAGCAGCAATATGAGGTCTGAGGAAGAAGGGAAACAAAACAAGGAAAGTAAGGGAGGGATCTCTCAGCTTATGGCACCAACCAGGAGTCCTCGCACAAATGGAACTAGAAGGAAAGAACAAACAATAAATATCTATACTATAGGAGAGGAATAAGTCTAAAGAAAACCCCCTTAAGGAAAAATACCTTAAAGCAACCCTTCTTCCTCTTATAACAGGACGGGCTCCACCCTACTAGGGGTCTGAACTACAAAGGGACAGAAGGAAAGGTAATTACTATAATGTAAAATCTTCAGGTCTTACAAATGAGATAAACAGATCTTAATGCTTACTGGACTGATTCAATAGTTTGTCCATGTATTAGGAATCCTGATATAAACAAGAACGGATCTCAGGCTGCTCTTCCATCAGAGAAGTCTGTTCTGTCATTCAAATAATAACCCAACAGGATACTTGAATCCACAAAAAGAAACGATAAGGAAAATAAAGCAGCGACTACTCGCTGTTACCGTATCCCCTCTGGCAATTGCAGTGTCCTCTTTTCGTGACTCTTCCAATACAGGATATTCGGTGTGGAAAATCGGTAATCAACAGATGGAATCAAGTCTCTTCCACCGAAGGTGGATATCAGGAATGTTCCGGGATCAATTACTAAGGGCTCATAGTATATTCCATAGTCACCCACAAGGACAATTGACAGCCCCGAAATACAAGAGAGTGACACCTGGTAGTCCGACCGGTCGATGGAAATCCAATCCAGTCGACAAGTGAAACCCCCGATGCACTTTACCTGTTTTCAGAACTGCCTTTCACCCCGTGGTCCGAACAACGGAAAGATACCGAAATTGCTTGGGCATTCGAAAACAAGGAACGGAGGGCAATGGATTCCGCGGCACTGACTCTCCGCACAGCGCTGTGAAATCGGAACAAGGGAACAGGGTTCTCCAAAGTCGGGGACAAGACGTCCGTTCGGGAACGCTGGAGGCACCGTAGGACTCTGTGGCTTCTGGAAACTGATATGACGCAAACGCGCATTTCCCGGTGGAAGTCAGGCTTTTGTTGCCTGCCTGACCTCCACGCACATGCGCGTTAGGATCCTGTCATCTGTAGCGGAACGAAGACGGCAATCCTGACAGTATACCCCTCCCAATAGGCCTCCCACCGGCCTAGGCTTGTCTGGATGTCGTCTATGAAAGAGGCGTACTAAGTGAGGGGCATGCACATTACTGGCTGGTTCCCAAGTGCGATCCTCTATTCCATACCCCTTCCAATGTATTCGGTATAGGAGCTTACGTCTGACTCTCCGGGAATCCATGATTTTCTCTACTTCATATTCAAGTTCCCCATCTAATGTCACTGGAGCAGGGGATGTGGGAAGATGAGTACCCGGCTCCACGGGTTTCAATAGGGACACATGAAACACAGGATGTATTTTTAGGGATGGAGGGAGTTCTAATCTCATGGCTACAGGATTAATCACCTTAGTTATAGCAAATGGGCCTATGTATTTGGGTTTGAATTTACAAGACCCTCTTAGTTTCAGGTTCTTCGAGGATAACCATACGTTATCTCCCTGTGTGTATTTTGTTTCTGGAGTTCTGTGTGCATCAGCAGTTTCTTTATACCTAGCCTTGGCCTGTTCTAAGGCTAAATGTGTTGTTTGATGTATTGTTTGTATTTCCTGCACCAATTCTATTGCTGCTGGGGTTGTACAGGAGGAGTATTCGGGGCAGGGTATAATGCGTGGATGATAGCCAAAGTTGCAAAAGAAGGGTGTGGTGTTGATAGATACATGATAACTGTTATTGTATGAGAGTTCAGCTATCCAAACTAACACATCCCAATCCATAGGAGCTTTCAGAATTTGGCATCTGATGTATTGCTCAAAGCACTGGTTTACCCTCTCTGTTTGTCCGTCTGTCTGAGGATGGTGACTGGACGACAATCGGGCATCTATCTGTAGCAGGTTACACATCCCCTTACAAAACTTTGATATAAACTGAGCGCCCCTATCTGAAATAAGGACTGACGGAAGGCCATGTAAGCGAACGATTTGTTGTAGAAACACTGTTGCTAATTTACTAGCTGTAGGAAGACCACTTAAGGGTACGAAATGGGCCATCTTCGAAAATAAATCCACTACCACTAATAGTGTGTTATGTCCTTGAGTGGTGTGTGGGAGCTCTACAATAAAGTCTAGCGACACAGTATGCCAGGGACGATTAGGGGTAGGGATGGGTTGTAATAATCCCACGGGCTTTTGATGCGAAGCCTTACTTTGAGCACAGACATAACATTGTTGCAAGAAGCGCTTCGCGTCTCCTCCCATTGTTGGCCACCAGAAGTGTCTACGTAGGTGTACTAGTGTCTTTTTGTAGCCAGGATGACCTGCTATTGGGTGAGAATGACACCATTCTAAAGCTTGTGTTTGTAATTCCACAGTAGGAAGAACCAACCCTCCTTCTATGTAAATGAAACCAGAATCCGTATGGGGTATATGAGTACCCTTCATCAGATCCATATCTGTCATATTTTGCTCTTGCTTGACCTTGGTTAAAAACTCATCCTCTGAAAACAGCCCTCCTATTACTCTGTCCTTAGCTATGATAAGAGGAGGTTCTGTCGTGGCTTCTTCAGTATCAAAGCTGAGCCGAGACATAGCATCTGCCTTTCCGTTCTTCCGTCCTGCTTGGAAGCGAATTACAAAATCATAGTCACTGAAGAATTGAGACCATCTTAACTGCCTCATGGAAAGGGCTCGTGCCGATTTTAGGAATTGCAGGTTCCGATGATCAGTTAGTACTGTGATAGTGTGATTAGCCCCCAATAAGTACTGCCTCCATACTTCGAACACTTTCTTAATGACCAGCAGTTCCTTATCTCCAATGGAGTAGTTACTTTCTGCAGGGGTTAGTTTCCGTGAAAAAAATGCAACAGGGTGTAGGTGTCCGGTGCTGGGGTCTTTCTGGGACAGGATCCCTCCCACTGCCACTTGGGAGGCATCGGCCTCAACTACAAACTCATGAGCAGGATTTGGATGGCGTAAGACTGGAGCCTGAGTGAACGCCTTCTTTAACGTCTGAAATGCCTCCTCTGCTTCAGGAGTCCAAGTAAATTTCTTTACTTTTCTCAGTAATGTGGTAATGGGAACCACCAAGCCAGAGAAATTACAAATGAATCGCCTATAGAAATTGGCGAAGCCAATGAAACTCTGTGTTTCTTTGACCGATCGTGGGGCCTGCCATCTATGAATCGCTTCCACCTTTTGAGGATCCATACTGAGGCCCTGGGGAGAAACTATGAATCCTAAAAAGGCTACCTGATGTACATGAAAGAGACATTTCTCTAGTTTACAAAACAACTTAGTCTCTCTCAATCTCTCTAACACGTTTCTCACATGCCTTTGGTGTTCTTGTAAGGAGGACGAGAATATTAACAAATCGTCTATGTAGACTATGACATAATCGTCAATCATCTCTTTTAGTGTTTCGTTTATAAAAAACTGAAATGCAAAGGGGGCATTGCAAAGCCCAAAAGGCATAACCAAATACTCATACAGACCGTATTTGGTGCAAAAGGCGGTCTTCCATTCATCCCCCTCTCTGACACGCACTAAATGATATGCTCCCCGCAAATCCAATTTAGTGAAGATAGTTGCATCCTTTATGCGGTCAAGGAGGGAGGAAATTAATGGTAACGGGTATTTGTTTTTAATGGTTACATTGTTTAATGCCCTGTAATCAATACAACATCTCAGACCGCCTTCCCTCTTGGGAATGAAAAACAGAGATGAAGACGCAGGAGATCGTGATGGACGGATAAACCCCATCTTGAGCATTTTGTCCAAGTATTCCCGCAAATAGAGGGTCTCTTTTTCAGTCAGCGAATAAACTCTGCTACACGGAATTCGCGCCCCAACCTGTAGATCAATACGACAATCGTACTCCCTATGGGGAGGGAGAGACGTAGCTTCGGTTTCATCAAAAATAGATTGGAGATCCTGATACTGCAACGGCAAGGATCCTTCTTCCGTAGCAGTAGAGGCCACCGGGGCCGGAACATGAGACTTCCATAGTTCGGGACGAAAGTCCAGTGTCATATGTTTCCAATCTAATACGGGGTTGTGTAAGCATAACCAGGGTATTCCTAGTATAACAGGAAACTGAGGTGTACATATTAAATCAAAACTTAAACGTTCTTGGTGGCAAGGGTGTATGTCTAGGACCAAGGGAATCGTGTTGTGGGTTATGGGACCCGATTTTAAGACGCTCCCATCGATAGTAGTGACTTCTTCCCATGTCTTCTTTTCTACACAAGGGATGTGTTTGTCCTTTGCCCATAGAATGTCCATAAAATTTCCAGAGGCCCCTGAGTCTATCATGATTTGGACCTCCTGTACTCTGTCATTCCATGAGAGCAAGGCCTTGAGAAAGAAATGACGATTATAACCCTCAAACGTTTCTTAAGAGGAGACAACTAACCCAGAATTACCCGAGGACCCTGTCTCTCTAAGCCTCGGGTTCTTTAGTTTTCCGCATTCTTTGTTTGCTTAGGCTTCACAGGACACTCTCTAAGAAAATGGCCTTGTTTGCCACAATACAGGCACAACTTGTTGTCTCTTCTTCTCTGCCTTTCTTCTACACTTAAAGGTCCTCTCAAAGTACCGATTTGCATAGGTTTGGGGTCATCGCTACACTTTTCTGGATCTACCTTTCTCTCTTTATACATAACCAGCCTAGTGTCACATTTACCCCTTTCTCGTCGCCTCTCACTGATTCAGTGATCCAAATTAACCACTAAATCAATTAAGGCTGGACATGATTCTGGTGGATCTACTACCTGGGATAAGGCATCTTTCAAGTCATCCCATAGGCCTTTATAAAACAGGGCACTTCTTTTCTCTTCAGGCAAGCCCACTTCTGCAATTAACCTATGAAACATAGTGATGTACGCCGTTATATCATTTGTCCCTTGTTTAAAGGTCAGGAGTTCAGTGACTGCAGAGTGCGTGAAGGTATGCCTATCAAATAGTGTTTTAAGTTCTCTACGAAAGGCACTATAATCGTGTAGGAGTGGGTTGTTTCGTTCAATAAGAGGAATGGTCCAATTGGCTGCCGAACCACCCAAATAAGAGATAACAAAAGCCACCTTGGCTTGTTCTGTAGGAAAGCATGCTGCTTTACACATAAAATGTAATTGACATTGGCTGATGAATGCGGCAAATTTAGCGGAATCCCCTAAGAACCTTTCAGGAGGGGCTAAGGGAACTGTTTGGGGGTAGAAACATGAACAACTGACGAAGACGCACTTGGACCTGCTCTACTTGGGTCCGCCTCCGCTCTTCTCTCTCTCTGTACGGCGTCTACTCAGGATGCTAAAGACTGGGTCTCTGCCTGCAAGTTTCCAATCATGTTAGCCAAATCGGCCAATGTTACTTGACTTAGTTCCATGACGCTCGGGCAGAATGTGTCTCTTTTTCTTTAGGCTTTGCGTTCTATCAGGATCGTACAGGTGCTCACCTGTTTGTTTCTGCAGAAGCGCCCTGGAACTGATGATTAGGTCCACTACTTCCTCAACCCCGTACTGCGCCTATCGGACTCTAAGCAGCAATATGAGGTCTGGGGAAGAAGGGAAACAAAACAAGGAAAGTAAGGGAGGGATCTCTCAGCTTATGGCACCAACCAGGAGTCCTCGCACAAATGGAACTAGAAGGAAAGAACAAACAATAAATATCTATACTATAGGAGAGGAATAAGTCTAAAGAAAACCCCCTTATGGAAAAATACCTTAAAGCAACCCTTCTTCCTCTTATAACAGGACGGGCTCCACCCTACTAGGGGTCTGAACTACAAAGGGACAGAAGGAAAGGTAATTACTATAATGTAAATTCTTCAGGTCTTACAAATGAGATAAACAGATCTTAATGCTTACTGGACTGATTCAATAGTTTGTCCATGTATTAGGAATCCTGATATAAACAAGAACGGATCTCAGGCTGCTCTTCCATCAGAGAAGTCTGTTCTGTCATTCAAATAATAACCCAACAGGATACTTGAATCCACAAAAAGAAACGATAAGGAAAATAAAGCAGCGACTACTCGCTGTTACCGTATCCCCTCTGGCAATTGCAGTGTCCTCTTTTCGTGACTCTTCCAATACGGGATATTTGGTGTGGAAAATCGGTAATCAACAGATGGAATCAAGTCTCTTCCACCGAAGGTGGATATCCGGAATGTTCCGGGATCAATTACTAAGGGCTCATAGTATATTCCATAGTCACCCACAAGGACAATTGACAGCCCTGAAATACAAGAGAGTGACACCTGGTAGTCCGACCGGTCGATGGAAATCCAATCCAGTCGACAAGTGAAACCCCGATGCACTTTACCTGTTTCAGAACTGCCTTTCACCCCGTGGTCCGAACAACGGAAAGATACCGAAATTGCTTGGGCATTCGAAAACAAGGAACGGAGGGCAATGGATTCCGCGGCACTGACTCTCCGCATAGCGCTGTGAAATCGGAACAAGGGAACAGGGTTCTCCAAAGTCGGGGACAAGACGTCCGTTCGGGAACGCTGGAGGCACCGTAGGACTCTGTGGCTTCTGGAAACAGAAATGACGCAAAGCGCATTTCCCGGTCGAAGTCAGGCTTTTGTTGCCTGCCTGACCTCCACGTGCATGCGCGTTAGGATCCCGTCATCTGTAGCGGAACGAAGACGGCAATCCTGACACCTTTTTAGCGTGAGGATGGCGGGCGGACAAAGTCCGTCCGCCATCCGATGTCCTAAGTAAGTATGAGTTGTTGTGAACATTTGAAGAGTGAACTAGAAGACTAGAATCCCTTTAATTGGCATAGGAGCGGGAGTATTGAGTAACCAATGGCCTCATCTATCTGATTTCAACTCCGCTTTGAAAGTTTTATGGAGAAGAGCACCTGGTGCACTGTTCAACTAAAAAGTGAAAGACGGGTGGAAGGAAGAAGGACTGGCGAGATTTAAAATGTTATGTAGTACTGTGGCGTGCTTTATAGTGCTACTCTACCATGCCACTATGTGTATAAATAATTAACTTGTCTTACTGTTTTTCTAAGAGTATATTTTAAAATTGTCTTGTTTTTTCTTTTTGATACACAGCTACTCCTAAACTCAATCGTAAGGAGTGGCCGCCAAGGCACGGCGCCGGAAGCTGGAGGCAATCCAGCGTGAATACCGGCGGCTGATGGCCTTGGCAGAGGAGGAGACTGCAGCAGCACTTGAAGCCTCCTCCAGTGCCCCGGGCCCCGGGCCCCAGCCACCGCCTTCCAGCGGTACGGCGCCACCGTCTGGCGGCTGCCCGCCGCCACCGCAATGCCATCTCTGGTGCCCCCCCCCCACTGTGGCTGCAACTGCCGCGCCCTCAGATGCCGCGTCGCCCGTTTAGAGGAGCAGATGCGTGTCCTCCTTCAGTCCCACCCCACACCTTAGTCCCTGTCTTCTGCCCCTTTTTTAATTCTTGTTTGGGTGTGTGGAAACTGGTTTGGGAGTTGGGTTTTTGCTTTTCGGACTACTATTTTCTCCTGGACTTTCCTACGGACATTGGTTGGGGTTAGGGAGGGGAGTGGGTCAGCTTTTGTGGGTTTTTAGTTAATTTTTGTTAGGGTAAATTAAATATATTTTTCTACGTTACATGCAATGTTGTTAATGTTTTGTAGGTGGGGTTACTGTTTTACATCACACTGTTTCCTTGCTGGTGCAGGGCCGCCCATAGCCAGTGTTTGATTTAAATAATTGGCTGACTGTGTAAGACACAAACAGATAGATGCGACACCCCTCACTGATTGACTTGTCCTACTAGTATTTTCAGTCTCTCCTCTAGTCTATGCATTCTTTATCTGGACTCAAAGGGGTGTGTGAAATTGAATTCATTGAAAACATATCCATTATTAATTCTGCCTCCCCCAAACTTCTCTCTTACCTGTGCTTGATGTTTAACTTAGGCACAGCAATGGCTGCATGGCGAAGATGGTTTCCTTTTTCTAACATGCCATGATTGGGGTGGTGGTGGTAGTATAGTAGTAGTAGTAGTAGACACTGGCAGGGCAGCAGCATTTGCAAAAAAAGAAAAGGAGACAGTCAATCGCCTTTGAGAGACTGTTAGAGGAGTAGTAGAATGAAGTACAGTACAGAACTTACCGAGCAACAAGAATATGCTAAAATATTTTACAACAAAACATAATGGTGGTTGGGATAGCCTACTAGGCAGAGTTACAAACTATAGTTGTGTCGAGTCACTTGACTAGGCCTACAGCCTAACAGTTAGTGCTGTGTATGAGGAATGACAACAAACAAATCCAATCAATTCCGGCAATTAATGCTGAGGTATATGTTCCTTTGTTAAATAAAATAACCTCTAAAATATCCTACTCATGGGTGGGCAAGCAGAAGAAGATCATCGCTCTGCCTTGAAATTGAAGTACTGTTGCTTTCACCGCATCCACCCCAGCAAGCGTGTGATTAAGTATTGGTGTATATTTAATTTAGTCACACCTCGACAATAAGTCACACAGCCCGGGGGAAGAGGGGTAGGGTTTATTGAATGGATGGGAAGGGGGTTTTGGGAAAGGTTTGATATTGAAAAACAGTATGCATGGACAAACAAACGACAATCTTTGAAGACTACCATATCCATATGTTAAGGGAGGAAAAGGAAATGCATGCATGATGATGAGAGACCCGGATTACATACACTTCTTGTTCTGTTGTTCCGGCCTTAATACTTTTACAGATAGCAAATAGAAATTTTAAATATTGGTAGAGAAGAATCGTAAACAGAGAGCAAACCTAATGATGATAATAACAACAACAAGAACACACTGTTGTAAAGATTGTAGACAAAAAAATTATTCAAATTATTTAAAAGAAGATAAAAGTTGATACTGTTACTGTGTTATCCTGGTAAAAAATGTGGACTGAATTTGCATCTCGCCATTCCTCTTGGTCCTCTTGTACATCAATCTTGGGTGTGTCGCCACTCGCCACTGCCCTGCTGGAAAAAAAATGTCGATTTATTGGTAAGGTAAGTGTGCATTGTAATATTTTCCCAAGTATAGGGCAAGGCCCGGCCTGTAATTGTAGATGGAAAAACAAAGGGGATATTGAGAAACAAAGTTGAAACAAATACACAAGTTATGGTGTTGTGCAACAAGAACACTTTCCGAGGTGCCATGTATGCATCATCTCTACTCTAGTCTGTTTCCAGCATTGACCTTCAACAATAACAGGAGAGAGCAGGCCCATAGTGACAGGCCTGACGGCACGTTGCTTAGCAGTAGCACATCCTACGTTTAGACTTTAGAGTACTTTTCTTTTTTTTTAAAGAGTTGGACAAAGGCAAAGCACATTATCCATTCCAAACATAGCATTTTACAGTTTAAGTTAGTAAATCAATGCACTGCAGTCATCCCACCACTACACTCTATTCCACTTCTACACAGACATTTGGGTCTGCTGTGGTTGTTGTTGACGTGTTTAACTTTAGGCTTTTAAGTTTTATGCCACTCATGAAACATCCTCCTGACTTGTTATTATTCCATCAATCATCATCTCCGATACTTGTACTGACTGACTGTGAAGATTGGCCTGCAGTAGAAGTAAAATTGTTGTTACATACAAGAGTAGAAATATTATTGACTTGAGTCAGTCTTTAGTGTGTACAGAAACATAGATTACTAGTACACTTTGACTTCACTTTGTGCACACCAAACAAACAACGAAACACAAACACCAATCGCTCAGAGTCAGGTGTCCAATGCATGCCATTAATTGTTATTACCTGTTCCTTCTCATCTTACGTTAACGGGCCGTCTATTTCGCCATCATCATCATGGATGGTGCTGTTGTGTCAATCATACTCATTGCGCAGATTGAGTGAGTCCCCTTCCTGTATTTAATTAAAAGCAATGTATCACCAAGCTGCAGGAGAAGTACAAATTTCTTATTTGCAAGAAGGGGAAAATTCACCTTGAGTTAAGTTTAGTGTGTACTGTAGAAAGATGATTAGTGCACAATTACATAACTTCATGCACAACAAACACAACAAAATCACTCAGTCTGCGACTCTGCGTCCAATGCATGGCATCAATCATTACCTGTTCCATCTTATTTTCAGTTAATGGGCAGTCTCTCTCGGCTCTGAAAGGAGGATAGCTATAGTAGTCATCTGATTCATGCTCCACTTCTTTTGGCGGGACTAGGAAAGTTTTAATTTTTTCTTCTATTTACCATCATCCAATCATCATTCATGAGGGCAATGGATTTGGGCGGGAGATTCAGTATGATGGAGCGGAGGAGCTGGATTCGGAGGACTGTACTGTCAAATTGCAGACACCTGAAACTTGTATATTAAATAAGAAGAGTAAAAGGCGGTGGTAATGGATTTGTTGTGATTCACAAGTTTGTAACCGGAACGACAGACATACTTAAAGGGGGAAAAAGGGAGGAAGACAGTAATTGCAAGCCTAATTGTCAGGGAAGTATAGCTCGTCCTCAAACTCTGGGGGGTCAGCCAGTAGTAGTTAATCATGTGACACACTACTTCCGTCACCTGACCCGCTGTCCTCATCCTCCTCCATTGATTCATGTATTGTGTAATTCGGTGGTATGAAGGGCTGATTCATTTTGATCATTGTTAACCTCTCCACGTTTTTGGGCGAGAGACTGGTCCTTCTCAATGTTACAAATGAACCAGCAGCACTGAAAACACGTTCGGAAGAGACACTTGCGACAGGGCAAGCCAGATAGCTTATCGCCAGCCAGCTGAGCAGTGGCCATTCAGACCTTTTCCTATACCAATACTGCAATGGGTTTTGATCAATGTACACCTCTGTTGGGTCGTCCAGATAGGCCTGGACCATCCGCTCAATGTTCACAGGTGCTGCTGGTAAGCTTTCGGGCTCTTTTCTCTGTGCATCAGCACTGTGCTTATTAATGCCTAACTGTACATACCAATCGTCTAACGATTCTACTGGGCCTAATGATCCAGTTATTGTTGCTGTTGTCGATAGTGATGGTGAGTGTTGTGATCCAAACGCACTGCCCTCAGCCGACGAAGTTGCACTTGATCCTGCATGCCCTGCTGCAGTACTTCTTGTGGGTTGATCTTGCGGGCTTTTAATTAGCAGCCGTTCACTTTCCAACTTACTGGCTGCCTCAGCTATACAAGTTTTGTAGCGGGCAACATCAATCTCTAAAAAATGCAAAGAATGTCTTCAGTCCAAATTTTGCACGTGGATCCAGAATTGTGGCACAAATGTAATGTTCTTGTGACAAAATTGTATTTTCTATCCTTATATTTTCAGCTAAGCGACGGGCTAAGCTCTCCACCAAGTCATAGGCTTCCCTTTTGTCCTCTACACCTTTGTATGATTCAGAAACCTTCTTCAGCTGATGCTCTAGCATTTGCAATAATGGGATAGCTTGGCCCATTGTACAGTCCTCCTTGCTGACTTCACGTGTGAAGACCTCAAAAGGACGAAGCATCTCAGTCAGGCATTTAATTAGGCTCCATTGCTCCATCTCAAGGTTCATGCCTTTAACAGTAGCATCCCCTCTTTTCCAGACATATTCATGGAGTGACCTGTACTGCTCATACAGACGATCAAGCATGTAATACGTTGAGTTCCAACGTGTTGCCACCTCCTGGATGAGTGCCTTGACTGGCATCCTATTTTCACGTTGGATGATCCTCAGCTGCTTCCGAGCTTTAAAAGAATGGCTGAAATGAGTGCATATTCTTCGGCAGATGGCCAGTAAGTTGCTGACTATGGGTTCTTTTTTCAGAAAGTCTTGAACTATAATGTTTATGCAGTGCGCCAAACACAGAACCCTGAAATAGGAACCAAGATCCATGGCCTTAAGTACATTACTGCCATTGTCTGTGGCAACAAAACCAATACTAAGCCCTCTTGGACGCAGCCATTCAAAAACCTTGCTGCGAAACTCTTGCAAAATGTTTACAGCCGTATGAGATTTCTCCATGGCGAACATGGCTACAGTTGCATGTTTCCGAGTACCTTTAAAAATCGCAGCTGTGTCAACAGCATCTCATGCAGATAGCTTATCTCTAACCCCCACTAAAGAGACCCAGTGTGCAGTGATGCACATGTAATCTGTGGCTTGACAAGTGGTCCACATGTCTGTTGTCAGGTGGATATTGTGAACAGCACTCTGCTACAAAGCTTGGCCAACCAATTCCAGCACATCATGATGTAGTGCCGGAACAGCAATTCTTGCGAAATAGGACCGGCTGGGATCCTTCCATTTATGGCAGATGGCTGACACAAATCCAAGGAAACCCGCCCCTTCCACAAATGAAAAAGGAAGAAGGTCCAGCGCTAACATTTTAGCCAGCTTCGCATTGTACAACCGTGCCGTTGGGTGGTTGCGTTGGAACTGCCCCTCCAACCTAAGAATGCTCACAATGGTAGGCTGGATTACCTTCCTTTGTGGTGCTGTTTTCATTTACCCACTTAGGCTCAACGACACAGTTTGTCTCATTGCGGAACTCGGTCGCCTTGGTGTCTCAGCCTGACTCTGAGTATGGCTCTTACTGCGGTGCCACTCAGATGTTACTGAGGAGGATGTGGGCGGTACCACTGCACTACTGGGGACAGGGCTAGAAATGCCTCCCTCTTCTTCACCTTCCACCGGAATAATATCGCTCCCTGATTCTTCCTGACCAACTTCAATGGGTTGAGTTTTTCTACTTTCTTTTAACTGAAGTAGGTGATTCTATCACACGATAGTGTGGTGTATTCTGAGATGACTTGCTTGGCCTCCGGTACCATAGTTTGTACCAAGCTTACCCCACCGAACACCTTGCCGACAAATTGAGCATATAGCAACGTTCTCCTCCTTGGTGCTAACAGAAAAGAAGTCCCAAACTGGGGAGGAGAACTTTCTGGCATTGCTGGATGTGCCACTTTCAATACCAGATGAACTGGAGGGTGTGCTTGAAATGTGATCCTGTGCACCTAGACTGTGACTTTTACTACCACTACCTACTGAGATGGTTGAGCTGGATGTAGGTCCCTACCGGGCCTTGGAAAATATGGCAGCTGGATGGTGATATCCGTGCTACATCCCGCTCAGTAGCAACCTTTCTGGATAGGGTGAGAATGTTGGTCTCCAATCCCTTTGGGGCGGGAGTAATGTGCGTGTTGACTGGCTTGTCTTCATCAACATCACCCCCCTCTTCTACATCTACCTCCATAACTCTAAGTTTTTCTGAGACCTTCCTTTTCAGAAGCATTGTCTTGTGGCGTATATCACACTCAGACTGAGCTGGTGGGTGCCAAGTGGCATCACGATCATCAGAAGCGGGGCTTGAAGAAGAAGATGATGGACTAAGCCTCCTTTTCCTTGCTGGTGGTCTGGAAGACAATAGATCTTCTGAAACAGTGGTTTGACTTTGCTCCACTTTGTCTTCAGGAAGCTCGATTTCCTGAAATGCCCCTACGTCAGGAGCAACAACTACTGTGGTAGGCTGTTGCGGCTGCTGCTGTTCTTGTTGCGGCTGCTGCTGTTCTTGTTGCGGGTGCTGCTGTTCTTGTTGCGGCCGCTGCTGTTCTTGTTGTGGCTGCTGCTGTTCTTATTGCGGCTGCTGCTGTTCTTGTTGTGGCTGCTGCTGTTCTTGTTGCGGCTGCACACTTATCTGCTGAGTTTGTGCCTGCGTTGATTGTGTATTACTTTGCGATAATGACATTTCAACATCGCTGCTCGTTAGTAGACTGGCTACCTCTGCGACACTAAAGCCCTTGGGCCTAGGTTGGTGGGGTTGGACCGCTGGTGCTGAGGTGCTGCTCCCAGCTTGGTTCCCGGACAACGCTGCTGCAGGCGTAACTTTTTTGGTGCCAAAAAAAACATTGGCCGGCACACCACCAGTCGTGGTTAATGGCACTTCCTTTTTCTGTTCCTTCTTCTCACCGGCAACTTTCTTGGTACTGGACCTGGTACCTTTCTTTGGGGCCATCTTCTTCAGATGTGAGGCAGGATGCAGATGCACAACAAGTTCCGGTCACACGTGGACGTGATGCGCAGCAGGACTTCTGTCTGGCTGGCAGTACAACGGGTAGCCTGGTGATGCTGATGACACCTCCTCCTCTGGCTTTTTGTGCACCTAAAAGCAAATAAGCCAGGAGAAGAACCTCAGTAAAATGTTGCATTTGTTGTTGTGGTTCAGTTACTTAGTACTGTACTAGTGCAAACAAAAGATAGTCTAGCCATTTAGGACTTTTTTTTCGACAAGGGCTATGTTATACTACTGTGTACAATCACACACTACACTCTCAGGAGGAATAAGAAAGTTAATAAGAACCACCAAAATAAAAATGTAATGGAAGTGGGGTTAAATTATTTGAGCATCTCAGCATCCATGGAGCTGCTGCTGGCAAAGGGGTGGATGGATGGAAGCAGTAAGCCAATAGGAAAACCATGCAAGCCTATATGGCAAAAGCAGGACAGTAATAACTCCCAACACAAAAAAGGCCACCAGCCACATGGACACTCACAAATCACAAACAAGCAGGGGGCATGGGAAACACCAGGAGCTGACAAAAGGCCTATAAAAGCCAGGTAAAGGATGCATGCTAAAGCACACTGTTCTGCCTTTTTAATGCAACAAAATGCAAATATGAACATTCACAGGCCCCAAAAAGGTCTGCTGCAGGGTGCATGCATTGCACACCAACACACACCAGACACACACAACAAAAGCATGTCTTTAAGACAACCAACATCAGAAAGCCCACCCCAAAAAAACACACTTCCCCAACTCAATCCAATGCCATCCATGCCCTAAATGATGTCTAAATTCAACAGATCACACAGAAAACACTTGATTAATAAAGCTGTGCCTACCTGCTCTGATCCTACTGGATGAAAGCAGGCCTGTTGGCAGACATGGCCAGGCAAACTTGCAGGCCTAGGCTTCAAAATGGCCACCAGCCACATGGCCAGGCCCAACAACATCAGAAAGCCCACCCCCAAAAAACACACTTCCCCCAACCCAATCCAATGCCATCCATGCCCTAAATGATGTCTAAATTCAACAGACCACACAGAAAACACTTGATTAATAAAGCTGTGGCTACCTGCTCTGATCCTACTGGATGAAAGCAGGCCTGTTGGCAGACAAGGCCAGACAAGCTTGCAGGCCTAGGCTTCAAAATGGCCACCAGCCACATGGCCAGGCCCAACAACATCAAAAAGCCCACCCCAAAAAAACACACTTCCCCAACTCAATCCAATGCCATCCATGCCCTAAATGATGCCTAAATTCAACAGACCACACAGAAAACACTTGTTTAATAAAGCTGTGGCTACCTGCTCTGATCCTACTGGATGAAAGCAGGCCTGTTGGCAGACAAGGCCAGGCAAACTTGCAGGCCTAGGCTTCAAAATGGACACCAGCCACATAGCCAGGCCCAACAACATCAGAAAGCCCACCCTAAAAAAACACACTTCCCCAACTCAATCCAATGCCATCCATGCCCTAAATGATGTTTAAATTCAACAGACCACACAAAAAACACTTGATTAATAAAGCTGTGGCTACCTGCTCTGATCCTACTGGATGAAAGCAGGCCTGTTGGCAGACAAGGCCAGGCAAGCTTGCAGGCCTAGGCTTCAAAATGGCCACCAGCCACATGGCCAGACCCAACAACATAAGAAAGACCACCACAAAAAAACACACTTCCCCAACTCAATGCCATCCATGCCCTAAATGATGTCTAAATTCAACAGACCACACAAAACAAAACACTTGTTTAATAAAGCTGTGGCTACCTGCTCTGATCCTACTGGATGAAAGCAGGCCTGTTGGCAGACAAGGCCAGGCAAACTTGCAGGCCTAGGCTTCAAAATGGCCACCATCCACATGGCCAGGCCCAACAACATCAGAAAGCCCACCCCCAAACAAACACACTTCCCCAACTCAATCCAATGCCATCTAGGCCCTAAATGATGTCTAAATTCATCAGACCACACAGAAAACACTTGATTAATAAAGCTGTGGCTACCTGCTCTAATCCTAGTGGATGAAAGCCGGCCTGTTGGCGGACAAGGCCAGGCAAGATTGCAGGCCTAGGATTCAAATGGCCACCAGCCACATGGCCAGGCCCAACAACATCAGAAAGCCCACCCCAAAAAAACACATTTCCCAACTAATTCCAATGCCATCCAGGCCCTAAATGATTCTTGAAAATGAAATACATTAAAAAAACACCAAAGGAACAGTTGCTTCATCATGCACACACCCATGAGGCCATGACTAGCTCGGGCCTACTACTGACTACTACTACCCACAACATTTTAAAAAAAAGGAATGATGATAGTTACCAAAAATAAATTGTAGTTACAACAACTGCAATGCCCCCAATCAAACAGACACAACAACCACTTACTTGTAAAATATACAATTAAAAAATCCTCAAATCCAATTGCAATGATGCAGCAGACAAAAAGAGTGATCTTTCCAGCTCAAAATCCAAAGGCAGAATGAGCAGGAGATGGACAAAGCACTGGGAGGAGCCTGCTGGACAGGAACAGGAAGCTCGAGATTCTGTGGCACTTCCTCCCTCTCCCCACCTTTTTAAAAAAGGACTCCTTGCACAAAAAAAGACAGCCAAATGTCAATCTGAGGAGTTGTTTTCATCCAAAATCATCATTTGCAGAAGGTTTCATGCTGCTAGAGCTGATATTCTTCTACAAATTGAAAATTTTACATGTTCGAGTTCTCGAGCTTCACATTACTTCTGCCGGATGTCGATGGTGTGTCCAAAATTACTTGATTGTGTTCTCTCGCTCCCTGTCGCGTTGGATATGACGTGTTCGGAGTCTTTCTCCTTTTCGCGTTCGATTAGACGTGCCCGCGTCCTCACGCTCTCGCTCGCGGTGGAGAATGACGTGTTCGAGATCTCTATCTTCTCATACTCTCGCGGTGCATGATCGCAAGAAGAAAGACGTGATCGCGCGACAAATGACGTGATCGTGCGACAAATGACATTAATGCGGACGCGAACTGTCGCGAGACAGTACAAAATGGCTACCAACAATCCAACATCTCGTGGAGAAATCGACCGGTCGGGAAAACTTGTCGGCGAACGCGGGGATTCAGGTAAGGCTATCGCGCGCACGCGAGAATGTATTTTTTTTACAGCGCGAGCAAGAAACAAATTACCGCTAAGATGCGGATTGCGGAAATTTTGACATTTTCCCGCTTTCCGCGGAACGCGAAAATGCCAAATTATCGCAATTTCCGCGAGCAGAACGGAATTTTGGCCCAGGCCTAGCTAGAATGGATGTTGGAGTTGGTACCAGCTGGTTTATGGTGGGTGACCGGGGTGAGGCCCAACATCTTGTGATCCTGTCTGCCTTGGGGGGACTCACCGGAGGGAGGCTTGGTGCGGTGGTTCGTTGACTTTCATTTTGGATGACAGTTTACGTCTGGCCTTTGAGACCTTGTAACGGGGGGGAAGGATCTTTCAAACTGTGCCTGTATTTTAGTTTATGTATGGTATCTTTAAAAGAGGTTCTTTAATTTTGCTGTACTTCATATGCCCAGTAAAATGCCACTTGATTTTTTGTCTCCTAAGGGACATTGTAGCTGCCTGCAAACTAAGTGCTTCATCGGGTGATGCTTTCCCGTACCAATCGGTCTACAGATTTCCACACTAGGAACATGAACTCTCTGTGCTACCTCAACAGCAGGATCTGTTCGACAAATGCTTCTTTTAGTAAGAGAGCTCAGTGTTAAGGCGTGAACTGCAAGAATCTGTGGGTAACCATGAAATGTTTGCTTACAAGGTTTGTAAAGTTATGAGATGGGTCATGATCTGCTGCAAAGCACTGTGCATAATCTCTATGTTCTTGCATTTGGCATAGGTATCGAGGTGTTATCCTCAGGTCAAAGATCCTTTCCTAAAAAGACAGCTCACTGGGGTATGTGCCTGCTGCAAACCCCATCTGTAAGGTTCGGTGCTTAGGTAGCTAGCTCAATCTTTAACTCTTTGAGTGGGATAAAATTGGTACCAGTAAGTTGCATTGCAATTAACAGATTTTATTAAGCATCAAAACAAAATTACGATTGTGCTGGGTGTGCTATGCACAGCTATTAGATAATGATTCCTCGACACCTGCACAACATCACACATATTGTGCTTTCAAGGAGATGAAGGGTAAATAGGACTGGCAGGTCCCGCTGGGTGCCTGCCACCGAGCTACTTGCAGGTTGTTAATGGTGATCCCTAAGGGCACAGACTGGGTTTTGGCAAAGTAAACCTGGACCGATTCACCTGCGGGGGGGGAGGTGGTGGTCCTTACCTCTTTTCACAGGATCACTCCCTCTCGGGGCCTATCCAACGATCATCCCAATTAGCATGCAGTACTGCAAGATTTTGAACAGTGTCAAACAGGCAGGGGATTGACTTGGGGAGGCAGAAAAGACAATTCCCCATGGGTACTGGACCATGTTGCAACATTGTTTCAATACAGTTGTATCAACAATCCCGGGGGAGAGGCCAACCTGTGGCCAGTTAACGGGATCGTCCCCCAGTATAATCAGGGTGTGCACCGGTACATCTTCGCCATCATCAGTCATAACCCTTAGTAGGATGGGGATTGGAGTCTGTTCAGTCTGTCCCCCTGTTCTCACCACCCCCTTGCCGGCTTCATGGTATACACTAACAGAGGTTTGGCATAGGGCCACTCACGCCAGGGTTGGGTCAGAAGTTTGGGAAGTGCATGTCTTGCGCTTGGAGGGGACATCAGCCCGGAGTACCAGCTCTTATATTTGCAGACAGAAGGTGTGGGGCTAGCGTGCGATTGCCAGGTTAGGAAGTGGCCAGTTAACGGGGATGCCCCTCAACGTGAGCAGTGGGTACCACAGAACGCTTCACTTAGGGTTATGACACTGCCTGCCCCATAGCTGGCCCAGCCAGATGGGTAGAAGTGGTTGCCCTTAGAGGCGGGCAAGGTTCTCAGGGTGTGGGGTACACTGGTTGGAGGACTCTAAATGATAAAGTGTATTAGAGCTCCTACATCTCCACTCCTGCATCCCAGCAACATCCCAATCGGGTGGCTGGGTAATCCACACCAGGGAGGGTACACCGGGACGAATACACAACATACGTAAAAGTCCGCAGTCAGACTGGGGGGGATTCATTTCAAACTGTCCTCCCGTTCTCACCATCCACTTGTCAGCTTCCTGGTTTACATTAGCAGAAGTTCGGCACAGGGCCACTCACGCCGGGGTGGGGACAGTAGCATGGTGACTCATCATCTGTAGATCGCTCGCAGACGGTGATAGACTTGCAGGCAATAGGAAAAGAAAGGGCAGGCAAGTTCTGCGTATGATTTACTACAGGGCTCCACTAGCCAAGAGCACTGGCCCCGTGTACACACTTGACTCTCGTGGGGGGAGAGGGATCTGTTGCAATAGATGAAGTCCTCCATGTGTAAGTTAGGCAACAACTGGGGGCATGGGAGTTATGCTTTTGCTTGCCTAGTCCACAGGGTGCTTTGAAGAAGATGGGGTTTCACCTGCTAATAGTGGCCTTGAACTTGTTTGCTGGACCCGGGTGAGAGGCCCGGGTATCAGCGGGATGTAGGTAAAGGTGCCTGCCCTTGTCCAGAGTGGGCAGGGACGTGTTTGCTGGACCTGGGAGAGGCTCTCGAACCAGCAGAATGCAGGTAAAGATGCTTAAGTGCAAAGCAGAGTGTAAAGAAAGGTGTGCAGTGCTCAATATAGGGTGTGAGGCAACCCAGCATTTCTTTATTTTGCCAGGATCAATGGTTTGGGTATATGGCCTATCATGCGTCTTGAGGGTGGCACGAGGGGTGAAATGCAGGAAACAGAAGCATGGGTTGTTTCCACCACTGAGTTAATTCGGTTGGGGGGCCCAGGCTTGCTGAATATTGCTGCAGCACAGACTGGGGGGGTCTCCCCTCGTAACAGAAGTCCTCCATGCGTAAGAGAAGCAACTAATTGGGGGGCATGTGAGTTAGAGGGGTCAGGCATAACCCCTCGCTTAATGGGGCAAGGAGCCTGGTCAAAGGAGGCCAGGAATCCTTGCACAGGAGAGTTAATGGCCTCACGGCCACATACATTATCTGGCTAGGATACCCAGGCATGCTCTGGACCTGCTTGCTGAAGAAGTTGCAGCAGAAACTGGGGGGGGGGGATTCCTCCTCCTAATGTGCTGGTCATACACCTGGGAGGGAATAATCTGGCATCTCTGTGGAGAAGGACACTGCTACAAGCATTGACGTTCACCATGTATAAGTTGAGCAACCAGCTGGAGACCTGTGAGATGTGGTGGTCTGAGATAGCGCCCCGGCAGGTGTGGCAGAGCGCACAATCAAGGGAAGCCATGGAGGTCTCTCGCAGGAAGGTCAACAGCGCCATGAGGATATTCACTGAGCAAAGGGGGTTTGGCTTCAGCCGTCATGGGTTACTGCACACTAAGGCCACAGGGTGTTTTGATAAAGATGGGGTACACTGGTCCAGAGTGGGTATGGACCTGTTCTTACTTGATCTGGGGGAGGCCTTTGAGATAGCAGGGTGTAAGTAATGAAGGCAATCTTGGTGGGGGGCTCTGGGGTAAAGGTGGCCAAACCCAGAGCTGTGGTGGAGTTACAGGGTGATCCAGAGGCTGTAAGGTACATATGGATACCCTCTGCAGGAGCACAACAAGGGTGCAAAGGCCAAATATCCACAGGGAGGTCCTTGTGTTGGACCCTGGAGAAGTGACGGCGCCCCGTTAGTCCTACGGATGGTTGTGGACCTGAGCAACCGGGGGTTGCGTGGCAGGCTCTTCCCCCTTATGGGGCGTGAGTGAAGGGGTGGGCTGTTGGTCCACCGGTGGGGGTAGTCTTCCATCCCCAAAAATATGGCAAACACCGTTGGGAAGGGCCACGGTGTCATTTGGCTCATCAGGTGGCAGGCGGCGAGGGGCTGCCTGCCTTGGGAACGCCCGTAAGATAACCCACCAATGTTGGCATATTTGTAATGCTAATAAACCTGCAGCAGTTTTCTCCACAAAGAAGGTGTCTTGTCTGGTTATTTCTCTAGGAGATTGCTGTATGAGGGGATGGTGAGTGTTGCCGATATTTGCACTAAGCTCCTGTTTTTGGAGCAGCGCAGATTTGTGACTATATTGTGTCGACACATTAGAAACCAATTTGAACATACAAGACGAAGGCCTGCGATGTAATGTATTCTAGACTACCCTTGAACGGAATGCGCGGACCGAAGTACTACTATAAGAAGCAAAAACAACAATTGATGGACACAATGCAGAACAATGTCATACATTCACCCCAGTACAGAGATCTGGGCCTAAATCCATCGTTTTTTGCTCACCATGCCATTCCAGTTTGATACCCAGCCATATGCAAATCAGTCTTGACCCTGTGCCTCATGGGAACAGTCCAGCCCGAACTGCCAAGCCAGGTCCTCCCTGGACTGGAACAAGCATCCTAGGACCGGTTTTGGGGTTTCACTCCTCTTCAGCCAGGATACCTTGATTCCAGTGGCATGGAGAGCACGGGACTCACGTCTGAGCATACCCGTCCCACTCGGGGTGACAAATGCGAAAACAATTGATGGACAAAATGCAGAACAATGTCATACATTTACCCCAGTACAGAGATCTAGCCTAAATCCGTCGTTTTTTTGCTCGCCATTCCAGTTTGAACCCAGCCATATGCAAATCAGTCGTGACCCTATGCCTCATGGGAACAGTCCAGCTTAAACTGCCAAGCCAGGTCCTCCCTGGACTGGAACAAGCATCCTAGGACCGGTTTCGGGGTTTCACCCCCCTTCAGGCAGGATAGCTTGTTTCCAGAGGCATGGAGAGCACGGTACTCACGTCTGAGCATACCCGTCCCACTCTGGGTGACAAATGCAAAAACAACAATCGATGGACAGAATGCAGAACAATGTCATACATTCACCCCAGTACAGAGATCTGGGACTAAATCCATCGTTTTTTTGCTCACCATGCCATTCCAGTTTGAACCCAGCCATATGCAAATCAGTCTTGACCCTGTGCCTCATGGGAACAGTCCGATGGATTTAGGCCCAGATCTCTGTACTGGGGTGAATGTATGACATTGTTCTGCATTCTGTTCATCAACTGTTGTTAGGTCTCGCTGAGCCCTTGCGCTGGCTCGCAGAGACATTTTGTATTTGGGATTTTTAAAGTGCTGCCTGTGGCCTAAAGCTTGAGTGCACGCGAGCGTGCACGCGCGCAGCCGCCAATCACTGCTGCGTGCGCACCACTCGCGTGCTTGCCACACAGCGCGTCCCGTCCTAGCGATCGCGATCACTTTCGCTTTGATCGCGATCGCTATTACTTTCGCTTTCACGGCCGCGCGGCCGTTACTTTTACGACCACGCGGCCAATGCTTGTTAGTCCTTGTTTTTTCTCTAATTTTGACTTTATTTCACTATGATATTTGGCCTGGGTTGCAGCTTCATCCTCTATGGCAGATATGCTACGTTCTGCTATGGTGACACTATTGTGTTTGTTCATCAAGACGGTCCTTCATGTCATCTAGCCTCCTAGTAACGGAGTCTATTTTGATATCCGTTTGTGCCAGACTACCTCTCATTTCCAGAAGAATTGTGCGGACGTCTGCTGCATCTTCCAAGTCACTGATTCTGGCGGGTTCCACAGGGCTTTCATGAGAAGTCCAGCGGTCCTGTGACCTGAGCGGTTTCTTGATGCCATCTGATGTAAGTTTAGACTGTTTACCATCAGGTTTCTCTATTGCACTCAATTATAGAAATACTCACATGGCACGCAGTATTTTATGAGGTGGTTAAGTCGCTTCGGTGTCAGTTCTGATTCAGTTGCAAGTATATTTGCTCAGCCCACTGCTTGTTGTACAGCGCAGCTATATTAATTTTTTGGTTGCCAGATAGTTTCCACTTTTAAAACCAGGCAGGCGGTTTGGGCCAGAGGACTTTGACTGCACATCAGTCATAGGACCTTGTATGACTTAAGGCAGACACAGAACACCGGTTATAGGAGGCTGACCCGAGGGTCTGCCATCCCCAGTCACCATAAGCAACACAATCAACAATCTGACCTGGCAAAAGCGGAGTACTGGGACGGCAAGCAAGGTAAATGTGAGGAGTGCACCTAGGTCTCGGTCTGCATTCACTCCGCTGCCCCACCCAGGAGGAACAGCTTGGCCCAACTCCTGCATTAATAGAATGTAGAGCATTGCTGCTGAGTGATCTAGGACCAATGCCTATCAGAATCACTGTTGTGACGTGCATGTATGCCCGCTGGTCTCGCCAACACTCCCTCTTGGTGGGTGGAAGGACCACAGCGCCAGCCAGCCATCACAGTTGCAGCCCTAAGCAGCACAGTGCAGCACACTCTCGTTCACAGCTCATCACCAGGGTTCGCCGCGCTGGTAGCCGAGGCCTCGGCTATGCTCAGATCCGCACCTACATGCCACTGCCACAGTCGTGGCTGCTGGTTTTCCTCTGGTGCGGGTATTTAGTCTCTGCCTGCTGTTAAGATTTACACTCTGTTTAGACTACTCGGTTGGCTCACGGTAGGTTGCTGTGGCCAGTCATGCTGGGTTTACGGATGGAGGGCTTTGTTTTCAGGAAACATTTTGAGGATTTATATTCAGGTCTCAGGAGCAAAGTTAGCAAGCAGCCATCTTGGTAGATGCCCTCTAGTGCTCCCCCCCCCCCAATCAATATTAATAATTTTATTTGTTCTGCGTTCGGATGGTCGATGGTCAGCTTAGCTACTAGCAACTAGGTGTTTTCAGTGTTTAGATTTGTATTTGAATGTTCCCGGTTGTTTTAACTAAAGTCACCAAATCACCTGCTGGCCTTCCCTTTTCTGATGCTTTCATAGTAGTAGCGATGGGAACTTCCTAATGGAAAAGCAGTGGTGCTTTAATTTTCCATGTTTCTTGAAGGCACACAGTATCAAACATGGTCAAGTACTTGATTGCATCTTCTCAGTTATTCAGTTGATTCCACTGCGATTTGCTCCATGAACAGATTTGGATTTGACTAATTTCGTGGTTGGAATATTATGTCCTTTTTCTATTGCACCGTGGTTAGGGATGTTGGTTTGTGAACCTATTACTTATGTGGGACAGGTTGTTTTTAGGTAGTGTTGCTGGTAGCTATCACCAGTCCTTTACTGATTATTCATAATTGTTTAGCCTACAGATCCTGTTCCGATGGGTGCTCATTTTGACCGTGATTGCATTGGCCTCCTGGTCGTCCTCACATTTTTTTTTTTTAGTGTTAATGCGGATTTTCTGCTATGTTGGGCATTGTATCCTCAGGAGCTATTTGTAGATAACCATAAGATGTTGTTTTTTATTTAATGGTAAGTTGACTTAGCTAGATTTTCTTTAGTTCCTGAGTGCAATATTATATTGTTGAGTGGTGTCTTGAAGATTAACGTTCAGCTTCTGAAAGGGGAATTTGGATTTCTCAATTAAAAAGATCATTTTTGTTCGTAATGTTACTCTTGTTTTATTCGGTTCACCTTGCTGGCAGGGCAACAATGCAGCATTTAGAAATATGACAAAAATGTTTGGATTGATTTCCAGTGTATGCCTTGAGTTTGCTTGAGATGATTGAACCTAAGTTAGCATTTTACTGTTTGATCTGCCATCTCCCCATTCCTTGACTGGGATTAGAAGGGTGATTCTCTATAGTTTTTATCCAGTTCACACATTTCTGGCTCATAGGTCTAGTAAATTTACCTTTTGTTCCCTAAATGTCTGCATCTAGTTTACTCTAGGACACAAGAACAAAGTAAGATGTCACAACAGACATGATGGTCTGTGAACCCGGCCTCTCCCAGGGTGCCAGGCAGGCCGCTTCCAGCCTTGCTTTTTCTCGAGGTGTAAAGGCGAGTTGTGACACAGTGGCACGCTGACCGAACTTCTTCTTACTCTGAATAACAATAAAGCAGTGATATAGAGATGTCACCAGTGATTATCAAAACTGCTTCTTTCCAAGAACACTCCTCAGGCTGTGACACCGCATGCATGGCTTCTGTTTACGCTGCTGTTCTACATGAATCTAAGCAGGCTTAGGTACTGCAACTACTCCTTTCCCATGATGCTCAGTGTGCTGTGACGCAGCTGACACAGCCTTCTATGGTATCGAAGGAGGATTTTTACAAGATGTTCTAATGATAATGTATTGCAGCTTCAAGAAGACGATGATCACCACCAGGGCCATCTTAACAGCATTATAGGCCCCGGGCAATACACAACCACTCACAGGAATAAATATGTTTAACGGAAAATTAGTGTTAAATTCTGGTCTGCATTGGGCCCACATGATCGTGGGGCCCCTGGGCAACTTCCCAGCGTGACCATGTGTTAAAACGGCACTGATCACTACAGATGGTGAAAGGAACCTCAGGGTCGCAGTTTCCTTCTGGTTCTTTGAAAATTCCATCTTGAAATGACTACTGTTTTCTTCAGGTTCCCAATGCAATGTTAAACAAGCATTGGCATAGCCTTTTGGACCTTATAAGTGTTTAGCCATGCAACAGTTAATGTTATTGCACCAAGGATATTGTGTTGGATAACTAAACACTTATAAGGTCCCAAAGGTGAGACCTATTGGCTATGCCAATGCTTGTTTTTGCATTTGTCACCCGAGTGAGACGGGTATGCTCAGACGTGAGTCCTGTGCTCTCCATGCCACTGGAATCAAGCTATCCTGGCTGAAGAGGGTTGAAACCCCGAAACTGGTCCTAGGATGCTTGTTTCCAGTCCATGGAGGACCTGGCTTGGCAGTTCGGGCTGGACTGTTCCCATGAAGCACAGGGTCAAGACTGATTTGCATATGGCTGGGTTCAAACTGGAATGGCATGGTGAGCAAAAAAACGATGGATTTAGGCCCAGATCTCTGTACTGGGGTGAATGTATGACATTGTTCTGCATTCTGTCCATCAACTGTTGTTTTTGCATTTGTCATCCCGAGTGGGACGGGTATGCTAAGACGTGAGTCCCGTGCTCTCCATGCCGATGGAATCAAGCTATCCTGGCTGAAGAGGGGTGAAACCCCGAAACCGACCCTAGGATGCTTGTTTCCAGCCCATGGAGGACCTGGCTTGGCCGTTCGGCCTGGACTGTTCCCATGAGGCACAGGGTCAAGACTGATTTGCATATGGCTGGGTTCAAACTGGAATGGCATGGTGAGCAAAAAAACGATAGATTTAGGCCCAGATCTCTGTACTGGGGTGAATGTATGACATTGTTCGGCATTCTGTCCATCAACTGTTGTTTTTGCATTTGTCACCCCGAGTGGGACGGGTATGCTCAGACGTGAGTCCCGTGCTCTCCATGCCACTGGAATCAAGCTATCCTGGCTGAAGAGGGGTGAAACCCCGAAACCGGTCCTAGGATGCTTGTTTCCAGTCCATGGAGGACCTGGCTTGGCAGTTCGGGCTGGACTGTTCCCATGAGGCACAGGGTCAAGACTGATTTGCATATGGCTGGGTTCAAACTGGAATGGCATGGTGAGCAAAAAAACGATGGATTTAGGCCCAGATCTCTGTACTGGGGTGAATGTATGACATTGTTCTACATTCTGCCCATTAACTGTTGCTTTTGCTACTATAATAAGCAGTATTGACAGCATGTTCCTTGAATAATGTCTGAACAGCAAAATGTGACTTATGGCAACTTTGCGCACAGAGTCTGCAAAGTCAACACAAAGGCTAAAATGTGTCTAAAATTATGAATCTAGGTGGGAACCACCGTAGGTCTGAGAGGGAAATAATCTCAGTGGGTCCCACAGCGCACCCCCATCGAGCACCAGGTACCCCCCAGCGGACCGTATACAGTGACAGCTTCGGAGGGCCTGGGGCAATGGCCCATCACTATTAGTCTGTCCCCCTCTCAGGAGTGAGTCTGTGACTGCAAGGGCCGCCAGGTCAATTGGAGCAGTGAAGGGCTGCACGTGCGGGCCAGAAGCTGGAAACACTTGGACCAAAGAAGAGAAGTGCCTACCTTGTCAATGAAATGGCAGCAGCAACCCTCGTGCCAACCACAACTGCAATACGGTCTCCCAGCGGGTCCAGAGGAGCCAATGGAGTCCAGATCCATCCAGATGAGGCAACTCCAGGGTGCCCCCAGGGAGAGGGTCCTACTGTACTGCCCCCAAGTGCAGGAGTTGTGTGTTCAGGCCCATGTGCCGACCACATTGCCGACAACATGCCAGAATGAGCCCACCGTGATCCCCTACCAGCAGGAGTGTGGGTGTCTATGTGGCCACTGGACGCCCGCAGGGATGCACGTATGCCCATGGGGGTGGACTGCCTGCAGAATCCTGGTGAGGGATCCACTTGGGGTCTCCTGCCGGAGTGTGGGTGTCTCTGTGGCCACTGCCCCCCCCCCCCACAGGGATGGACATATGTCCATGGTGTGGACTGCCCGCTGAATCCCGTGGAGGGATCCGCTTGGGGTCTCCTGTAGGAGTGTGGGTGTCTCTGTGGCCACTGGCCTGCCCACAGGGATGCACGTATGTCCATGGGGGTGGACTGCCTGCAGAATCCTGGTGAGGGATCCGCTTGGGGTCTCCAGCAGGAGTGCGGCAGCATTGTCTGGGTCCTCCTTGGTACAGGTCTAAGCTATGAGGCCCCAGCAGGGATCAAAGAAGCAACAGGAGTGTTGTCCATCCCCCCCCCCCGCAGACATGCCTGGTCGCCCCTAGTGGTTGCCGATTGCACAACGAATGCCCCCGTTGTGTGCCGCGGGAGCAGACGGGCCCACAAGGCCAGGAAGCAAGACCTCCTGGCAAGCGGCGGTCCCCACACCAGAATGTGCAGTCTTCATGTCGGCACGGATCTCCCCAGTGGCGTTGGGAAGGCAGATGCAGCACAGGACAGAAGGACAATGCAGGGTGTGTTGCCTCCGTCAAGAGGTGCCCACCATCTTCTGCTGTTAAGCCTCGCCCCTCCTGTAAACCTTCTTATACCGTACAGTGTGTATAGTTATTTACTTTTCTAAAGCGTTCTAATGCCCATTCAGACTGACTGTGCAATAGAAAAAAACACGTAGCCATCATTGGGGGGAAAAGGGAGAGGATTAATGAGGTGGTTCAAATGGAGGATTTATGTTTAGAGGCCAGGCAGAGGGACTAGAAATGTCAGCAATGTGCACCCCCTCCCCCAATTATTATAAAATGTGAGCACCTGGTCGATGGATCTCCTGAGTTTCTTCCAATGTGAGTAAATGTCCTAGTATCACCCCTCCCCCTTCGTGTCTTACAATGTCGTGGATGTGGCAGAAATTCATTCAAACTTTTCTATAATTATTTATTTCTTTTTATTTAGAGCGTTTTATAAAGTATCAACATAACCCAAACAAATCAGAGCACCGTGCCTAGTAAAATATTGTTTTGGTTGCATATATATGCACAATGCAACTTTTAAACTATCAGCACAACACAAGGGAGACATTGTATCAGTTTTATCAACTGTCTGCCCATATACTTAGATTGAGGTGGTCGACGATGCCAACTTGACAAGGCCCTTTTCCGGTTCCAGAGTCTACTATAATAAAGTGTCATGACAAATGCAACAGCGCTGTACCACACTATTGTTCGACCTGGTCTCTGACTGGGCTCCCACCTAGTAGCAATCATAAAAAACATAATATTACTGACGTGTATGGGCCCATCTGGGGAAGCTTCTGGTTTGAATGGTCTTGATCCAAGTATCAATGTCTTCAGGATGGTGAAACGACGACCTATCACTTGCCCCTTCTGTCCATTCAAGGACTGAGGATTCATCTTCGTATTCTTCCCACTGTGGCTCTTCGCTCCCCTATAATAATAGGGGGCGGGGTACACATTGCTGACATTTGTAGTCCCTCTGCCTGGCCTCTAAACATAAATCCTCCATTTGAATCGCCTCATTAATCCTCTCCCTTTTCCCCCAATGATGGCTACATGTTTTGTTCTATTGCACAATCAGTCTGAATGGGCATTAGAGCGCTTTAGAAAAGTAAATAACTATACACACTGTACGATATAAGAAGGTTTACAGGAGGGGCGTGGCTTAACAGCAGAAGATGGTGGGCCCCTCTTGACGGAGGCAACACACCCTGCAGTGTCCTTCTGTTCTGTGCTTTCACCATCCTGAAGACATTGATACTTGGATCAAGACCATTAAAAGCGGAATCCTACCACGGGCTACGAGCAATCCAGAGTCTTCGGATCCTTATTGCCTCACGCTTCCAGCCCTAGAGATATTCAGGGGCCTTTACAAACTTACCTGGTAGCCTCGGCTGCGCAGCACTAGATCTGTGTATGTAACAACCTGAGTTGTAGGAATGTGTACGTCTCTGTTGTTTTCCTGTATATGTAACATTAGCCTGAGTTGTAGGAATGTGTCCGCCTCTGTTGTTTTCCTGTATATGTAACATTAGCCTGAGTTGTAGGAATGAGTACGTCTCTGTGTTTTTTTCCTGTATATGTAACGTTAGCCTGAGTTGTAGGAATGTGTCCGCCTCTGTTGTTTTCCTGTATATGTAACGTAGCCTGAGTTGTAGGAATGTGTCCGCTTCTGTTGTTTTCCTGTATATGTAACATTAGCCTGAGTTGTAGGAATGTGTCCGCCTCTGTTGTTTTCCTGTATATGTAACGAAGCCTGAGTTGTAGGAATGTGTCCGCCTCTGTTGTTTTCCTGTATATGTAACATTAGCCTGAGTTGTAGGAATGTGTCCGCCTCTGTTGTTTTCCTGTATATGTAACATTAGCCTGAGTTGTAGGAATGAGTACGTCTCTGTGTTTTTTTCCTGTATATGTAACGTTAGCCTGAGTTGTAGGAATGTGTCCGCCTCTGTTGTTTTCCTGTATATGTAACGTAGCCTGAGTTGTAGGAATGTGTCCGCTTCTGTTGTTTTCCTGTATATGTAACATTAGCCTGAGTTGTAGGAATGTGTCCGCCTCTGTTGTTTTCCTGTATATGTAACGTAGCCTGAGTTGTGGGAATGTGTCCGCCTCTGTTGTTTTCCTGTATATGTAACATTAGCCTGAGTTGTAGGAATGAGTACGTCTCTGTGTTTTTTTCCTGTATATGTAACGTAGCCTGAGTTGTAGGAATGTGTACGTCTCTGTTGTTTTCCTGTATATGTAACGTTACTCTGATTATCAGAAATATGATCCCTCTCGCCGTTACACTGACTAAATACGTGTAAACTGTGTGAGCAGAGAATCTACACCTTATGAGTTTTTTCTCGGCCATTAGAAACCTCTGTCATGCTCCAAATGTCGCTGTATCATTTTGAAGTGATTCTAACTTGTCGCTTTGTTAAATATATAAAAGAAAGCATAAAGAAACAATTCTCTTGAACGTGAAGTTCACAACGTCTGTGATTCACAGAGCTCACAAGAAGGTGTAATTATTGCTTAACTGGAAAGGGTATCCTGGTAGCGAACAATATTAGGAAGATGCATCTACTGTTCATGCTCCAGACTTGATCCCTCAGTTTCTTAGACAAACCCAGATAAATCAGGAGAAGGATATACTGTTGTGCCTGCCCCTGTATAACGTTCCAGACTGGGACTGTGAGCGCCTCAGAGACTCGTGGCACCTGCAGTTCCTACCCGCGGTGCCAGAACTTTCCACGGTGTGCGATTGCATTTGTTAAGGGCAACCCTCGGTTCCAGCGTGACTTCTGTCCATATTCCTGTAAGATTTAGGGCCTAATCTTGTCGTTCTTCTGGGGTTACTTGGTGTCCATGTCTTCTTCTCAGCTGACCTTGCAGGTAGTGATGCAGTCTTTTTCTGAGCCCCTAACCAAGATGGCTGCTGGTCTATGTTTTTTCCTTCAGATTAGCCCACTCTAAGATGGCATGGGAGAGTATTGTGGTATAGCTTCCTGTCTGGGGAGTATTTAAACCACCAAGGCTTGGAGGAAGGTGTGCCTGAACACTTTCGGATTTCTTTCATCACATACTTCTGATGGAGCAAGGTTTCATAACTAAGGAAACTTGCTTGTATTCAGCCCTCTCGAAATAACATATAACGAATTAACCAACATGTTTTGTAAGTACTAATAATTGCATTATACAACATTTCGGTATCTAGGGGAAGCTTTTAAATGTGCTTTACTAAACAGTGACCCGAGTGTCTTAATATGGCTGCCGAAGACACAGGAACTCTTCTGCGCATGCGTCTACTACATATACGTAGTATGGCGTACTTTGCTTTTGGTGGGAATTCTTTGCGGCTGCGCAGTAGTGCTAAAAATGGCCGCTCCGAACCTCACATGCTAATGCATATGCTTTTGCTTGAACTAAACCTTGTGTGTTTTGCAAATCTGCTAATGCAATAGATAAAATAAGGTAATGAGGTTAGAGAAGAAATAAGTGGTATACAGTGCATTCATTTACTTTTGTATTCTAAGATGTCCTTCTTTGACTTTATTATTAGCTATTATTTGGGCCTGAAGGGTGTCTGAAAACTCCATCTTGGATTTGCTGCACGTGCGCATTTGAACTCTGAAAACCTTGAAGTCATGGCATTGAATGTCTGCCAAGTCCCATCTTACCCGCGATGCGCCTGAGAACCTCACCTCTTGACCCGGAGAGAGGAAGAAAAAGCAAATGAAATATATACATTGTATACGAAATGAAATGAATATTGCTGGGTGAAATAAAAGCTTGGGAAAGTAAATTATGGGCGGGAACATAGATCAATTAAACTAAAGGAAAATGACTTCATACTAGTATGGTGTGATGACCTCTCCCCGTCTCTCTGACCAATCAAATGAAGGGAATATACGAATTTGCAACATACCCTGGAAAATGGTATAACTAAGGTAGGTTTAGTCAGTTAGATTGTCTGACTTGTCCCAGACCTGTCACTGACCCAACGTATGTTGAAGGAGATCGTGGATGCCGCAGAGATCAGAGGGCTGGTCCAGCACTCTGAAAGAAGATTCGGGAAATTGCTGAAGGAGAAGGCTCTGTCACCTAGAAGAGGAACGAGAGTAGCTGCAGAGAGGGGTGTGACGCTGGCGTTGCACTTAGCGGAGATTACCTGTCCTGTCCTGCACCTGTCCTGATCCGTTGGCTCCTGATTGGTTGGGAGTCCTTTCTTTCCAGCCCTTGGCCAGGGGTTGGTCCTCGCATCATTCTAGGTAAATATAATTCTGTGTGGCATGTTTTTGTACCGTTTCCTTTTCTCACCCTCCCCAGGTACCAATGTCTAAAAGTAATTTTGCTAAGTCTCTAAAGATTTTTTCTTTGATCATTATTTTTATACATTTTAAAAAGTTATTAACCGATATGTACTGGTACATGACTCACAAAATATTGCATAGATGAAGTGTTTAAAACTTTCCATAGGCTGTGGTCATTACATGAAAAGGTAAATTTTTAACTTATACCTATTATTCTAACTACCAGACCCATTGACCTAAGGAATTAAAATACTAAGTGACAAGAAATTGGTAAGTTATGGTACACAGGTGTAAACCATAATAAATAAAATAAACTCCTAATCGGCAGGAAATAGATTACTGGTTTAAAGTGTGTATGTTTATAGGCCCAGGTGAGTATGGTGATTTAGGAAATATCCTAAACTGGTAATCTCGCGCCATCAGTATTTTCTTGGTAGCAGAGCTATGGTTAGGTTTTAGTTAAAGATAGGTAGTTAGTTGTGTATTGATTTTATGTTGATTTTATGTTTTGGATATTGAATAGCGGGTGGTAAGTGGAAGCCACACTGCAGTGAGGTTACTGGCCTTGATTAAATAAGTGCGGAAAGTTAGGTAGAACTTGAAGCACTTGTTAGGGATTATTTTTGTTGTATAAAAGTGAGAGTGATTGATAGCAAAGGAGTTCGCTGGTGAAATTTTGGTCTTATATCACCTAGAAAGGGTAAGTCAAAAGGAGTAGCAGGTTCTTCAATGCTTGAGTGAAGAGTAAACGGAAGAGGTTTTACTCGTAGTGTGTGAAGGGTAAACGGAAAGGTTTTACTCGCTGTGAAAGAAATTGACTTGTCTTTGAATTTAGTCAATCAGGCACAGTAGTGAATGTTTTTATGTTGTTAATTAATGAAATGTGTAATCAAAATTGGAAAAGATTGAGTTTAGTATTACCTAGCAAAGGAGGGGTCAGTCGCGGGTGTTGCACTGACGTCACTAAGAGCCCCGCTGGATTGGTTGAGACAGCGGGTGTGCAGCTGTGGTAGTATTGTATTGGAGGGCTGAGCACAGAGAGTGAAACTAACGTCACAGGAAAGCCACGCCAGCATTGGTTGAAGTAGTTCTGTAAATTGAATGTTGATTGGTCATTAAAATAAGAGACGCACTGGTATTGGAGAAGCATTTAAGTGAAGTAAACCGTTGCTTAAATTACAAAAATAGAATGTTCAGTGTTAATAGATAGTGGTGATTATATGTGGAACCCTGATCCAACGATAACAGGGTCTTTGTCAGGCGCTGAGCTTGGGCGCCTACCCTGTATAACGCTGGTTACGGGACTACAGCAACCACAACACCCGGGTACAGGAAGGCGGGGCTGAGAGCTCAAATATCGGAGACGCGAGCCGACAGGCGCGCGTAATTCTGCACTATGACCCCGGAAGCGACGGAGGACTCCACGCTGACGGCAGGACGTTGCGGTTCCCGAGTCAAGGGAGACCGCGGTGAAGCGCTTAAGTAAGCGCCGCTACGCCAAATTTGGAACTTTGCCACCAATCCTCACGGGAATAGACTGTGAGACGTGTGGAAGCCTGAAAGCTGAGTTGTGGTTCCCGCGAGGAGGGAGACCACCACGGAGTGCTGTGTTAGCGCTGGTGTTCATTTCCAGGAGTTTGATTTCACAGTCTTCCGGAACGGAGGAGCGGAGGAGTGAGACCACAACGGGGCGCTGTGTGAGGACCGTACACGTTTCCTGGCTTTTGGGAGTTCAGCCTTCCGGAACCGAGGAGCCTGTACAGTAAGAGACTCGCCAAGTACAAACGGAAGGGGAGGCTGTCCCCAACGAGACTTGTTGTACAGTTATTGGCATACTGCAGGGAAGCCTTGGGTGGCACGTTAGGTTTTCTCATGCGTTAGGGTTCATGACCGATAGCCGGTTCCAGGGCTAGCATGGGATTAATGCTGGTGCGGGTACATCATTAAGACAGAGAAACACTGGGATAGGAAAGCCCTAAAGACTGCTGGAAGGAACAGCAGAGGTTCATTATAATTTGGGAACAGGGACGGGGAGGAATTGTATGGATGTTTGGTAGCTACTTGATAGTCCAGGGCTCTGGAAGTCCTTCTTGGGGTGAAAGGTATTGCTATCTGGAGTTGGAGCGTGTTCGGTGGTGTGTATGTATAGACACATTTAGTAAGGCATATTTAGTGAGACCTAAAGAGAGTAGCGATGATCTTTTGTTGTTGTTCTTAATGTACTCTTTTGTTGCAGGTATCCTCCTCCCCGCTGTTCCCTTCCTAATCCCTTCCCACACCTGATAGCCCTAGTACTCTGTGTTGGTATATTCCAGAGTCGGGGACATCTGGAGGGGGAACCCTTTGTGCATCGTTCAAGACCGACGGAGTCACAGTGGAACGTGACAGTCTTGTCCAGATAGAAGATTTATAGGTTTTGCCCACAAGCAGTACATTAGAGGAAGACCAAACATCAAGTACGGAGAAAAGAGAAAAATGTCATTTATGCAGAAAATTAGGAATTATTTTGAAAAGGATAAACTCATAAAAACGAGAGAAGGGATTATTATTCCTCCCCCAAAAACACCTGCATAATTAATGGTGATAGAAAGGGGCTATCACACTTGCGTATGGTTAGAAAACTGGACAAACACAAAGTAGATGCATGATGTTTTCTTCTCCAAATTTGCATAAACTGCAAGTCGTAGGACCCATTGTACTCAACCATGGCATTAGATGACATGTGCCTGGAAATGCTCCAAAACGGGCTTTTATAAAAATGTGTTTAAATTTCTCAGACCAAGAAGTTTCAAGGTACGGTTGCACTTTAACCTTGGTATAGCCATTCAGGAGCAGCCACGCATGTTTTCTTTTTGAGAGGGTGTCTTTATCCAGTAGTAATGATAAATGCTTTGTTGAACTATTAATTACTTTTTTAAAAGAGTTCAAAGTAATTGGCATTTCCCAGACCGAGTTTGCTGAATATTCCTCTAATGATGGAAATAGGTATTTCCATGCCTCAGCTTTCCGATTTAAATTTATTTCCTGCCACAATAGTTTGGACAATTGATTAACAGTATCCGTTTTTATCCTTTTCCACACTTTAATGATTTGGCCTTTTCGCGCAAGGACCTGATTGGTCATCCCAAATTCCATTCGTATCTGCACAGGTGATGCATTATGTGGAAAACATGAACATGTCAGGAAGGAAATTGCAGATAGAAGAATTATTGTCATTGTTACACAAATGGGGAGATTTGGAAAGATGGAAAGCTAGATGGACAAAGAAAAAGGAAGAAGCACAGGCAACGACATCTGAGTATCTAATGAAAAGAATCAGAAAAGGTTGAAAGGTCAATTGCCACCTGCCCCATGCCAGATTTTGTGAGTCAAGCCAAGTACTGTGTGGACACCGGATTCCGGGAGGGAAGTGGTAAGAAAAACTCGGTAGCACCACAGTTTCCTTTACAGGACACATTCTTTGAGGAAGAGACTTTATGACGGTGCCTGAGAGGGGGGAAAGAGGAATGCGTACTTTGCACATCCTTACCGGTTGATCAGTCAGGTCCATATATTGATGGTAAGGTTGAGGGAAATGGCATCACCTTGTTATTGGACACTAGTGCTACCCTTCTACTGTGAGAACAGCAGACATCCCAAACCTACCCCTCTCGGGAGAAGCGGTGTGCGTTTCTAATAAACAGATTAGGACCCCTATTACAGAACCAATGGAGTTATGTATTGGCAACTTTAAAGAGATGCACAAGTTCGTAGTCTGTGACTCGAGCCCTGTGAATCTGTTAGGAAGGAATTTATTGTGCAAAATGAATTGCACAATTTTTTGCACACGGGAGGGTGTTGCAATTCAGACTCCTGATGAAGACGGAGTGTACAGAATCATGTTAGAGCTAGACAGGGAACTGAAATAAACAAATGACCCCAGATGAGTTGCCAGAAGAGGTCCAAAATACCGTAAATCCTATGTGTGGGATTTTACCGGAAAAGAAGTAGGATTGATGGCAAATGTCGACCCAGTAAACGTGACAGTGAAAGAGGGTGCTGTCTAACCAAATACTCGACAATACAAAATGAGCCCCGAAATAAAAGCAGGTGTTGCAGCAGAAATGTAACGTTTAGTTGAACAAGGCATATTAAAAGAAATAATGAGCAGTCCTTGTAATTCACCTATAATTGGCATAAAGAAACCAAACGGCAAACATAGGGTGGTCCAGGATTTACGCAAAATAAATAAAATTTGTTATAACATGCTGTCCAATAGTTCCGAATCCAGCAGTGATCTTATATCAGATACCATGGAATGCAGGATGGTTCACTGTAATTGATTTGTGTCATGCCATTTTTCTCCATTCCATTGCATCCAGGCAGTCAGTTTTTATTTTCGTTTAAATTTGACGAGCATATTTATGTCTGTAATCGTGTTCCTCAAGGGTACACAGAAAGTCCATCTATTTTTAATAAAAGTTTGAAAAAATGTCCTGAATCTCTGGTGCTGCCCAGGCAATCCGTCTTAGTGCAGAACATCGACGACTTATTAGTCGCGTCTAAAACTCGAAATTATTGTATCGTTGATTCCATTGCATTACTGAATCACTTGGCTGAAAGTGGACATAAAGTGTCACCTGAAAAGTTACAATTTTGTACCACCTCAGTAAAATACTTGGGACACCAAATAGAAAGGGGGGTCAGAAGGGGGTGACTTCGGAAAGAATCAAATTGATCAGAAACATGAAATTACCTCAGACTCAGAAAGAAATCAGTGTGTTTCTCGGAGTTGTAGGTTATTGCAGACAGCGGATTGTGGGATTTGCAGTGCTAGCTAAACCATTGATACAACTGACAAAGAAACGAGCAAGGGACCCAGTGGAATGGGATGACGAAAGCATGTCAGCCTTTGTGAAATTACGCAACTGTCTGTGCGAAGCACCTGCATTAGATATGCCAGATTATTCCAAGGAGTTCGCAGTATTCTGTGACGTAAGAGACAATTGTGCTCTCTCAGTCCTAACACAGAGACATGGCCTAATGTGACGTCCTGTGGCATATTTTTCAGCCACTTTAGACCCAGTGGCATCTGCACTACCAGGGTGCCTAAAATCTATAGCTGCATCTTCCATGAGTCTGGAACAAGGTGAATCCATTGTAATGGGACATCCAGTGACAGTATATGTCCCACATGCAGTCGTGATTCTGCTAACGCGAACTCGCACAAAATATCTTACTCCTAGTAGGCTGACTAAGTATGAGCGAGTTATAGTAGGTGCAGAAAATGTGATGATAGTCAGATGTACTGTTTAAATCCTGCAACCCTGTTGCCTGATTAACACTTTGAAGAAGTGAAAGATGAAGTCGAACATGATTGTCTCAACCTCACTGAATACAGTACTAAACTGCGCCCAGACATACAAGAAGAACCTTTAAAGAATTCAGAACATGAGCTGTTTGTAGATGGCTCGTGCATGCGTCATGAGGAAGGAGGTTTGAGTGCTGCTTACGCTGTGTGTACATTGGCTGGAATAGTCGAAGCATCCTATTTACCAGGAGTCAAATCTGCACAAATAGCTGAATTGATAGCTTTAATCAAAGCTTGCAAAATTGGGAAAAAATGGAGAGTAACCATTTACACTGACAGTCAGTATGGTTATGGGGTTGTGCATGACTTAGGATAGCTCTGGATGCAAAGGGATTTCATGACTTCTTCAGGAACCCCTATTAAAAATGGACATTTTGTAAAAGAATTAATTGAAGCAATTCAATTACCAAAAGAAGTGGCCGTGGTCAAGTGTGCTGCTCATCAATCTGGAAATGACAAAGCGACAGCTGGTAATCGTTATGCTGACCAAGTTGCTAAATACGAAATAGCAGTAAACAAGAACATTGATGCATGTGGGATCAGCTGCCAACTTATGCTACTTGGGGGCATAGGAACATGAGAGGACGTGAGAGAATTACAAAATGAAGCAGAAACAAAAGGAAAAGAAGAATGGGAGAAAATAGGTTGTCAGAGAAGAACTGATGATGGTGTAATAATCTATTTAGATGGGAGACCTGTGTTACCTGACTGTATGCACGCACCCGTGGCTGGAATGTATCACGGAGACACACACATAGGCAGAGATGCAAGGATAAGACTGTTCAGACAAGATTGGTTTAACACAAGGTTCAGGAACGTCGATGCGAGTCTTTGCCAGAGATGCTTAATTTGTCAACAAATTAACCCAGGCAGGAAAACTGTAGTTTGTCCTGGAAAGATTGGAAAAGCAGAGGGTCCATTTATAAGACTCCAGATTGATTTCATTCAGTTACCTGCTTGTCGAGGATTAAAATATGTCCTTGTCATTGTTTGTTTATTTTCCAAGTGAGTGGAGGCTTACCCGACCAGAAGGAATGACAGCTTAACTGTGGCCAAACTCCTGTTGAGAGAGCTCATCCCTAGGTTCGGTTTTCCAGTAACTATTGAGTCAGACCGAGGTTATCATTTTAATAATGAAATAATCTGGTTAATTTGTGAAGCTTTCAAAATTGAGCAAAAGCTGCACTGTGCATACCGCCCAGTGGCTTCTGGAGTGGTAGAACAACTGAATGACACAATAAAATCGAGACTGGGAAAGGTGTGTGAATCCACCCCACTCGAGTGGCCTGATGCTTTACCTCTTGTCCTCATGGAAAGGGCAATGAGGCAAGCATGTGTACCAGGACACAAGCTGTTAAATATATCTGATGATTTAGTATTGGAGTATTTCAAAGAGTTGGCTGATCAAGTGCGTTCTATCTCTCACCAGGTTAGGGAAGACACTGTGGCCAGGCAGTCGACTCAAGCACATCAGTTGAATCCAGGTTATTGGGTAGTGATAAAAGATCACACCCGAGAATCGTGCCTAGCACCAAGGTGGGGAATACCACATCAAGTTATATTGGTTACCACTACAGCTGTAAAGTGTGCAGGTTTGCCTAATTGGATTCATGCCAGCCATAACAAAAGAGTACCTGAACCTGACACAGCAGATGCTGAAGGTTGTGCAGCTGAAGGATCCCAATAAATTGATCCTGAAGTAGCTGATGAAGAACGACCTAGCACCAGCCAGGATGACTGGATTCCAGTAGCAGACATACCTGCAATAACATTGAGAACAAGAAGCCAAACTTATTCAGACAGAGTGATAGTGAGAATGAGACAGGAATAGAAGAACACATTCAGATTACATAAACCAAAGCCAATAGTAATTCTGAGGAGGATCAGATAAGAAAAGAGCAATGTACTCAGACAGAAGAAAATAAAAACAGCACTCCTGAGTCTGAGGAGGGACAGATAGGCATTAGAGAAAACGCCCAGGCAGAAGACAATCAAGAAATAGTAAGACCTGAGCAGGACCAGATATTTAAAGAAAAACAAGTTCAGGAACAAGAAGGAGAACAAAGTCAAAGGAAACAATATCCTGAACAGGGTCAAATCAGTATAGAAGAACACATCCAGGCAGAAACGGAAAAGGTAATAAGCCTTGGACCAAGTCAGATAGAGAGGGAATCTGAAGACAAATATAATCAAAATGTGCCACAGAACAACGAAAACAAAAGAGCATTGAGCGAAAGTGAAAGCACAGTGCCAGCCAAAAGACTCAGAAATGGTGATACTTGCCCTAGTATTATCAAGAGACTGAAATATCGCCTAAAGACAATAAATGAAGAAACAGACCAAGTAGATGAAGTAACAAGTCAGTCTGGACCGTCAACAGAAAAAACAAAAAGGAGAAGTCCACGTTTGAAAAGACTGAATAATAAATTCAAGGGTCCTGAATGGATCCATGTAATTCTTGAGGACTTTGAGAATTTGGAAAACAGTGGAGACAGTGATGAAGAATTAATTGCTGATCAAATTGATGAAGAAGTGAGACCAACTTGAGAAAAATTAAGATTACAGTTTGTATTCTGTGCAAGTTACAAAGAGGGGATTAAGTCTCCTTAGTCTGAAATGGCTGATATTAGAGCTGCTGGAAAACCGAAACGAAATTGTATAAAGACATGTTGTAGAATATGCATATGTAGTATATTGATAGTCCTTATAGCATGGTTAGCACTGACAATAGCCATACCTTATCTAATGACTGCAAATAAACAGAATGACACTAGTACACATGGAAAGGTAGCTAACCTTAAGCAAGACAGTGTAGAATTAGAAGCACCAGTTGAGACAGAATTACACCACAGTATACATAGAAATGAGACAGATTTAAATGTTTTCGCTAACCTGTTAGTGCATTATGTAGAAACAATGCAAGTTAGTGATTGCTATGTGTAGGAGAGTAGGATCTGCACTTATGTTGCCCCCACTTTTTTTCTGATGTATACACTGGTTTCTGGCTATAGTCTGGCTGGGTCCCTGCTAATCAGGGCCCCAGTGTCTCTGTTCTCTCTAAATGACATTGGTGTGCATATTAGATGCACTAGTGATTGGATACTGTGGTACCTTATGAGCCCCTAGTATATGGTACCTTAGGTACCTAGGGCATAGGCACTTCACAAGCCTACCAGGGGCTGAAGCATGTATTATGCCACCCCTGGGAAGCAGACTCAATCTGACACCACAGACCTGCTACTGCAGCCTGGGTGAGGTAGTGTTAGCACTCCTCACAGAGGTATAGGTTCCTATATCTCACCATACACACACACATATCAACCTATCAGCCACCCCTATGGCAGGCCCTATCAATCCTGAGGGCAGGGTGCTTGGTTTCCAATGTGAGGGGGTGCCGCTGCATGAGCAGGGCCCCTCTGCAGCTGGCAGAGTCTATTCTCTGTGGCTGTTTGTGGATGCGGTTAAACCATATACTCTTAAGTGCATTGTAACCTACCTGTAAATGCTAACTTTGGAATGACTGCATCAAAACATGTCGTGTTTGGTGTCAAACAACTTGGAATCATACCCCCACACCAGTAACTGGTGTGGGAGTATGATCCCACCCTTCTAGAGGGGACGACATGTACCTACTGTGGTAACACGGTATTAATCTGAAAGAGCCCTGGCATCACAAAATGGATGCCACCAGCACAGACACTGGGCTGCCCTCCTGCTGCTGACTGAAACTCGCAGTGGAGGAGGCCCAACAATAGGCATCCTGTCACAGGGAGGTGTCACCACCTTCCAGACAGGATTTAGTGTATTGGGGCTGTGTGGGTGCACTCCTAGAGTGCTTTGAAGTCCTGCACTGGGGGAGCAGTAGGCTCCTCTGTGCATATGCCAGCTCAAACTGGTTATGGGGCTACCTGTCCCTGCTCTGGCTTGAAACTGGACAAAGTTAAGTGGGTGTAACCACCCCCTACCCTGCCCCTCCCAGAGGAGTGGTCATAGAGCTAGTCCCTCCCCTATCTTCAGTGTAAGATAGGAAACCTTGCCATTGCAAAGTAGATAACCCTGGACGACGCTCTACAAAGAAGAATCCTGGCCCTTCGATGTTCCACTACCTTTGGAAGACAGAAGAATCTCCCTTGGAGTCAAGGAGTGACTCCCCTGCTTGGCAGGCACCAGAAACTCTAATCAATGGTCGCAAACGTTCCCGCTCCCGCCGGAATTCGAAGTCCCTGCAGCCCCCGAAGTGGATTTCCTGACTTCTTGACAGCCATTGTGAGTCCCCAGCAGAGCTGAGGCGAGTGGACCACACGAGTGATGAGGAACAGCAATACCCGGGACCATGCACTATTGTCGAGTGCAACCCCTTCACGACATTCTACGAACTTGTGCATTGGACCATTTGTGGCCCAAGCCTCCAGCAGGTTTTGCAGTGAAAATCAGAGGCCTACCCCATCCCGAGTGACCGTGGGCTCCTGTGAAGCATTTCCTCAAGAGGTGTCTTTGTGATCCCTTGCCCGTTGGCTTGTGGGTCCCCCGAAGACTTTCTTATTGACTCAAAGGGCTCCCCTGGTTGCTCCAGGCCTGTCCTCACTCACCTTCACTGGGTGAGTCCCTCAGACCTTGCTGGTCTGCAATGCTGACCTTCGATTTCCAGGAGACTTGCTGTTGCCAAGGCTTGTTGGCTCCAATCCGGTTGTCGACACCTCAGTAAGCTGCAGACGTTGTGGGAAACTCCAAATCCAGCTGCTGGTCATCGTCGATCCTTCCTGGACCTCGTAAGTGAAGAGTCAAATCACCCTTGATCACCTGAAATCACCCGACTTCCGTGGGCATCCATCTTCCTGGCCCCGGGTCACTGGCAAGTGACTGTGAACACTGTCCCTTCTGCTTTCAGGTCATCTTCATCCTGAATTCACCCTTGGATTCCACCAGACACTTCTTTAGTCTTCGCATGCAGCAAAACTTCTTTGGTCTCCATAGAAAACAGCTACGCGACCCGACACCAAAAGACACCTATGCACCCGGCTTCCCTGGGTGAGGTAACTCGTGCACTCCAGTGCCCTAGTGTGTGTTGGCCCTCGAATTACTTAACTTGTAAGTGGCTTGCTTGTAGACTTCCTCGAAGTACCCTAAAACTTTAAAAATCAAACCGCGACTTGCTCCATTGTAATCAATAGGGAACCCGCGGCTGTGTTCACACACTGCATGCGTCTCCTGTGGGTCTGTTACTTACCTGCTTTCACGGCAGTAGTGAAGCCCCAGCGATTCCACAGGCCCTAGGCCTTGTCATTCTGCAAGTCGACTTTCCTAAACCTCTTTTTTAGTATATGGTTTGTTACACCCCTAGGGCCCCAGCCATATTTGTGCTTAACTTATTGTGAAACGTTGATAATTGAATGTGTTCCTGGTTTCTAATCTCATAAAGAGATTAGTAGAGTGTGTCTAGCAATAAATACATATATATTTGATATATATACCTATGTGGTAATTTGGTAATTCAAGAGATTATAAGGTAAAACAAGCTGCTTTACATTCCTCAGAGACTTAGCCCGAAGGCTGCTCTCCACAGCTACCACTAGGATAGCTTTCTTTAAAAGGTTGTTTTAAACCTACCTACCATAAGAGTCGAATTGGACTGGTGCAAGGTGGCCACTATAACTAGTGACCAGCATATGCCAGGCCAACTTCTCACACTATGGTGCCGATCACGATCCGGTAAAAAATTCCCCCGTGCGACTCGTATCGGGTCTTTTTACCGTACGAATCGTACAAGTGCCGTACGAACTGGCAATCACGATTCGCATGGTAAAAAGTCCATACGAACCGCACCGGGAATCATTCCCCACACGTCCTCGGGTCGGAAAATGTGTCCGACACGTCCTCGGACGATTTACTTTACAAACGTAAAAATCCAAGTCCGACCGAGGAATCACGATCCATCCCGTGCGTCCGAGCCTACAACCGTATGGAAAAAACACCGTCCGCACCGAACACCAATAGCAACCATGGAGACATGTGCCCGCATACGCGCCCAACACTCCCCCCAGCCCCCGTACGTCCGACACGTACCCCCGTATATGTATACCCCCACCCGTCTATGTACACCCCAGTACGTTCCAGTCGCACCCCCACCCCAGTACGTGTCGTACCACCGTCAATGTACACCCCCCCACCCCTGTACGTGTCGTACCACCGTCTATGTACACCCCAGTACGTTCCAGTCGCACCCCCACCCCAGTACGTGTCGTACCCCCCGTGTACCTACACCCCAGTACGTTCGAGCCACACCCCCACCCCAGTACGTGTCACAGCCCCGTCTACCTACACCCCAGTACGTTCCAGTCGTACCCCCACCCCAGTACGTGTCGTACCACCGTCAATGTACACCCCCCCACCCCTGTACGTGTCGTACCACCGTCAATGTACACCCCCCCCTGTACGTGTCGTACCCCCGTGTACCCCCACCCCTGTACGTGTCGTACCACCGTCAATGTACACCCCCCCACCCCTGTACGTGTCGTACCACCGTCAATGTACACCCCCCCACCCCAGTACGTGTCGTACCACCGTCAATGTACACCCCCCCACCCCTGTACGTGTCGTACCACCGTCTATGTACACCCCAGTACGTTCCAGTCGCACCCCCACCCCAGTACGTGTCGTACCCCCCGTGTACCTACACCCCAGTACGTTCGAGCCACACCCCCACCCCAGTACGTGTCACAGCCCCGTCTACCTACACCCCAGTACGTTCCAGTCGTACCCCCACCCCAGTACGTGTCGTACCACCGTCAATGTACACCCCCCCCTGTACGTATCGTACCCCCGTGTACCCCCACCCCTGTACGTGTCGTACCACCGTCAATGTACACCCCCCCACCCCTGTACGTGTCGTACCACCGTCAATGTACACCCCCCCACCCCAGTACGTGTCGTACCACCGTCAATGTACACCCCCCACCCCTGTACGTGTCGTACCACCGTCAATGTACACCCCCCCCTGTACGTGTCGTACCCCCGTGTACCCCCACCCCTGTACGTGTCGTACCACCGTCTATGTACACCCCAGTACGTTCCAGTCGTACCCCCACCCCAGTACGTTCCTGGCGCACCCCCAACACAACCTCCTAAGTACGGAGCGCACCCCATGCCCCAACATCACAACCGCATGTACGAGTCGTACAAAGCCACACACAAGGACCAAATCGTACAACCAAATGGCCCATGTACACACCGTACACACGCACAAAACGCACGTACACAACAAGGACAAAACAAAACAACTCAACAATACACCATTCGAAAGGCACACAGCCACTAAACATGGCCAACAACCACTAAAATAACACAATCACTGACCTGCAACTGTCAAAAACAAACAGAGGCCCAATACACCACCACTCCTTATAACACACCCACCCAAAATTCAAACACTGCCACACCCACCCATGGACCAATAAAAAGGGCCCACACACACAAACCATGAGCCTTTGCAACAGACCCACTGCTGCCAGACACCACAGAACCAGACTACAAGCGACACCACATCTTACACTTGCACACCTTCACACGACCACCCTCACAAACACCCTCTCATCACATTCACACACACACACAACCATCCACACCCCCCCCCAACATCCACACACCCCCCACACCATCCCCACCCACACCCCTCACCATGCCCACTACCAAGAATCCAAAGTTCAGTCACCGAGAGTTGGAGGTCCTTGTTGATCAAATCCTCAGAGTCGAGCCACAGATCTTTGGAACAGTGGTCAGAAGCACCAGCCAGGCAGCCAAAACAGCCATGTGGCAGACCATCGTCGATGCTGTGAATGCTGTTGCGGACACCAGGAGGACCAAGCAGGATTGCCAGAACAGGTGGTACGATCTGCGGAGGAGGGTCAGAGCCAAGAGACAGGAGGAACACGACCAGGCCAACGCCACCGGAGGAGGGCCCTCCCGCAGACCCGTACAGTACCATCCCTGGGAGGAGAGGGTGATGGCCATACTGCCGGTGGAGGCAGTTGAAGGAGTAGAAGGACTCCGAGACCCGGGTGAGTACACAAACAACGCACCTCACATGGGGGGAACTGCAACCACAACCAAAATTAATAACAGGCACGCAACCACCACAAGCCATCGCATTACTCAACCACACTCCATGAGCAGGCACATGCCACTGCTGCCACCATGCCCCATGCACCCAGCTGGACAATGTCAAGTCACAGGCCACAGAAGACAACAACACATGACACGGTAACCCGGATGGCGGGAGGCTGGGCACCAAAAATCACATAGTGCGACTCCAAAGCAGACAACAATGCCCTCTGCCCATATGGCCTAGGTCACAGCCAGACAAACACTGTGTCCCAACACAGGAATGACTTGCCAGCAAATGGCGGATGCCTTGCATCAACACATGGGGGTGAAGGCACTGTTTTGCACATGCCAGCAGCTAATGAACAGCCAACAGTGTGAAAGAGTGGCAGCACACACCACCACAGCAGCAGCGCACAGACACACAGCAGACAAAATGGGTGCCTGGAGATCAGAAACAAACTCACATCAACAGGCCAAGGGCCACTCAAAGATCTGCTAACAGTGTGTGCCCAGGAAGCTGGGCCAAGGTGACAGAGGGTGACACACGGAGGGAGGGAGAGGGGGACACAGAGGGAGGGAGAGGGGGACTGAGAGGGAGGGAGACGGACAGAGGGAGGAGGCTGACACACAGAGGGAGGGAGAGGGGGACAGAGAGGGAGGGAGAGGGGGACACAGAGGGAGGGAGAGGGGGACTGAGAGGGAGGGAGACGGACATAGGGAGGAGGCTGACACACAGAGGGAGGGAGAGGGGGACAGAGAGGGAGGGAGAGGGGGACACAGAGGGAGGGAGAGGGGGACAGAGAGGGAGGGAGAGGGGGACACAGAGGGAGAGAGAGGGGGACTGAGAGGGAGGGAGACGGACATAGGGAGGAGGCTGACACACAGAGGGAGGGAGAGGGGGACAGAGAGGGAGGGAGAGGGGGACAGAGAGGGAGGGAGACACAGGAAGATGGACAGAGGGAGGAGGCTGACACACAGAGGGAGGGAGAGGGGGACACAGAGGGAGGGAGACACAGGAAGATGGACAGAGGGAGGAGGCTGACACACAGAGGGAGGGAGAGGGGGACACAGAGGTAGGGAGAGGGGGACACAGAGGGAGGGAGAGGGGGACACAGAGGGAGGGAGAGGGGGACACAGAGGGAGGGAGAGGGGGACAGAGAGGGAGGGAGAGGGGGACAGAGAAGGAGGGAGACACAGGGAGAGCAAATCAGTCCTGTGGTGTGTGGGAATGTCTGCTCGTCAGCAGATGGACTGCGTGCATGTAGACAAGGGTGGCCAGTGCCAGAACCCCCCCTCTTCATCATGGCAAAACGCAGGGCCATGTCACAACCTGTACACGAGCACAAGGACAGCCACCTGCATCATATGAGTGTGTGGATCCACTCCATGTGCACATGTACAGTGCTACAAGGAAGGCGCAAATGCATAGCTCGGCACACATGCACACTCCACTGCTGACTGCAGTCACACTTGACGCATCAAGTAAGACTGTGCCACACATAGTTAAAGGGGCCAAATTGGTGCCCCAGGGACACACACATGCACAAGTGCACTGTGAGTGGAATGCAAGACAGATCCTAATTCCAAGAGGAAATGTGCCAACTTTGTAACGGATGAAACATGGATGTTGCATGGATCAAAATTAACATTTTCTCTCTCACACACAGGTCAACGTCGTGCTGCACCCCCCAACACTGGGGGGGAACACTCACAGGACCCGGATCTGCAGGAGACCGATCCCACCGGCAGCGACCACTCTCACCACTCTGCGGACGACCCCGACCGACCTGGCCCCTCTGGTGTCCAACCACCTGCAGCACCTGCGTCAGGTACAACCGTGCCAACCACCACCCCCACTCCTGCCACTTCCCAGGAGACACCCAGGATCCCTGCCCCAACACCACAATGCAGCCAGGCTCGCCAGGAGGGACACGGTGTCCCGGGCACCCAGGAGGAGGCAGGCGACAACGCCAATGCCACCCCTCAGGGGTCCCGGAGACCCGATGTGCCCACAAGTGCAGGCCAGACGCAAGTGGGCAGGGGTGGTGGGAGTGGAGGACGGCGGAGGCGCGAGCCTGACCAGTTGGCTGGGGATCCGGTATTTTCACATGTCCGTAACATCCTGGACTCATACCGGCAGGACACCACGGGCATGGCCCAGGTTGTGTCCGTCCTCGAGGGGATCAAGGTCCAGCAGGCCCAGCAACATGCGGAGCTAATAGCCTGTCTACAGCTACACCAACGGAGGATGGAGGACAGACAGGCTGAGCAAGTGACGGCGTCCCAGGGGATTCACGCTGAACTCCGTCGGATGGCCGACACCATGGCCGACCCTCCCTGTGCCAGAAGGCGGAGAACATCACCACCCACAGGGAGGGATCATGAGGAGGAGGAGGAAACATCCGACGGAGCATCCCAGACGTCGTCACGGCCTGCTGCTGAGGTTCCCCGCAGGAAGCCGGGTCGTCCACGGAAAGGACCGTGAGGGTGGCTGCTACATCACCATCGCCCAGGACACCTGGCCTGGCACCTGGCCCACTGGAGCAACAGCATCACAGCATCAAGAGACATTCTCTGCCACATGGCCCTGCTGGTCACTGGCTGACCAATGTTGACAAAGACTGTGGCATGGACTCTGAGGATTTCCAATGGCAAGGACACCAACTCCCCTACTGAACTTTGGATTCCCAATCCCGGAAAGCCCCCCACTTTGTCCCCCCCCCCCCCCTAATAAATCACACTATTAAGAGTAGATGCCTGCTGGTAGCATTATTACCTAACATGTGTCTTGTACAGTCTAAACATGCCTGAGTCATCTGTTCACTTCAACCATCCACACCCTGGGGCCTGAGTCTGGCACAGGACACATGGGTCACAGTTTATTAGGCAAGACAGACATGGAGCACCATACACACCCGTGATGTGCAGAACCAGCTGAGGGGGTGGCCGAACAACCGTGCTGACAGACACATTGAGTACAGCAACAGTCATGCGCAGAGGTCAGGGAACCTGGCCCGTGTCCTGGGGGGCACCCAGGTACGTGTAGACAGGTGGCAGAACCATGTCCTGCAAGCTTGAGTCCGGTGGATGCAGAGAATGGGGGCCTGGACAACGTTGGATGCATGGGGATGGCACATGTCACACTACCCACACAGTCATGGACATCATGCCCAATACACAGTCTCAGCACACACACACAGCTTGCATCTTGCCACTCGACACATTGACACATAGCCACAATCTGGGAATACCATGCCAGACATGCAGGATGCACCGTGCCAACACACCAGCATTGACTGAGCAGAGGCACCTTGGAGGCATAGGGACACCTTTAATAGTCATGTTTTTGGGATTGCAGAGGCAACTTGAAGTACACATGAACACATCATGTGGAGTAACATGTGGCTCAAACACTGGCACCCCCCTTCTGCAGCACAAATGCGTGATAGCCATGGTACTGGCACACAAGCGTAGGCTAACAGCTAAATACCCACAGCTGCACACGGAGAGCCTGCCATACACCATAGATCCGCTGATGTGGAAGTCCCACGCCATGTCAAGCCAATGTCAACCGTATGTGTCCGAGGGCAGTGTCACACACATTGATGCCATCATCACAATCCACCATCCCATCACTGATGACTGACAACCAGGCAGCCCATCTATTCTGGTGTACCCAGCTGCATGTCGTGTCCCATGGGGATGCCACATGTCTGCAGAGGAACCAAACCCCGACCGGGGCAGTGTGCACACATCGTGAACAACTGCCACACCCAATACACCCCAGATGCATCCCTTACCCCATGGAGACTTCCAAACGTGTCCGTGCCTGTAACGCTGAGTCAGCCCACGATGCCATGTCCATGAGGAATAGCAGTGCCACAACAATGCAACCAGCAGATGGCATGCGCAGGTACCTGGGGAAGAGAGACACACAAGAAGTCAGCCACAAAAAGCACAGCCACTTGCATGTGCATTGACTCGACACATGTATGGATGACAACATGCTAGGTCACAATTATGACTGGGGAAATACTACCATCACTGCCACCATCACTCCAGTGACACACCCACACACACCTCTGACTCACGTGCCATACATGCAGGTGGACACACACATCACAACACATGCCACACGGGGACCAAGGCGTGCACACTCAGACACTGGTACTCACCACTAAGCAAAGAAGTCGCGTATGAGCCGAGTCCGGATGTCCTCTTGCGGCTCCACATCCTCCACATCACTAGCCCCATTGCCAAGCCCTTCGTCCTCCACGGGTGGATGGTCCTCGTCATGTTGATTCAGGATGAGTGGCACAGCTCTTTCAACTGCCATGTTGTGCAGCATGCAGCAGACCATGAAGATCTTGCAAACCTTTGCCGGGGCATATGGGAGTGCGCCGCCGGTCTTGTGGAGGCACCGGAATCGGCTCTTCAGCATGCCAAACGTCCTCTCTATCACTCGCCTTGTCCGGCCATGGGCGGTGTTGTAGCGGAGCTGGGCCGGCGTGATGGGGTTGCGGAGAGGTGTCAGCAGCCAAGGCATGTTGGGATAGCCAGCGTCCCCTAAATGGAAAGCACATGGATATCGTTAGAACTGGCGAAGCGGTAGTGCTGCTCGGCCAAACAGAATACAGGACAGACAGACTGTACCCACCAACAACACATGCTCGTTCGTTGCGCAGCTGCATCATCATATCAGGCATCCCGCTACGCCTCATGATGTAGGCATCGTGTGCTGATCCTGGGAAACGAGCACAGACATGTGAAATCACCATGTTGGACAGACACACCACAAGGGCATTGATGGAGTGGTAGTGCTTCCGATTGCGGTACGCCACCTCCCGTGCGTGTGGTGGTACCAAACCTACATGTGTCCCATCTATGGACCCAATGACATGGGGCATCCCTCCCAGGGCATAGAAACCACGCTTGACCTCAGTCATCTGTTCAGGGGTTGGGAACTTGATGAAGTCATCCAGGTGAATCAACATGGCCTCTAAGAAATCATGCAGCACACCGCTGAACATGCTCTGGGACATTCCACCAACATGAGCTATGTTATATTGGAAGCTACCCGTGGCAAGGAAATGTAGGGCAGACATTACCTTCAGCTGGGGTGTCAGTGCCGTGGGATACCTGTGCTGCGGTTGCAGGTGTGGTGCCAGTCTCGCCGTCAGCTCCAGAATCAACGGTTGGGTGAAGCGGTAGAGCCGGATACTGTCATTCTCCTGCATGGTGGCCAAGTCTGGAATTCTTCGGGCAACAGGAGGCGCTCTGCAGTAATTTGGAAGTGACAAGGAAGAGTGAGTTCACTACGATAACAACTCATGTCTACTGAGCACATGTAAATCTGGCAATACACACATGCCACATAGGGAGTCAGGCATGTGCTACATGCCCAGGACACGTATGGATGCAAGGTGACACTCCTTCCAAGACCCAGCTACACACGGTGATTGAGAACCTCCCCATGCCACGCCATGGAAATAGCTGTGTCCCAGTGCAAGTGCACTGCCCGACGCAAGACAGGAGTGACATACACCCACACATCAGCAGAAGTGTGATGCCGATTGCAGAGACTGGCAGCGGAACACTTGAGCCACAGGTCACATGACATTACACTAGTCCAGCCCACACACCTTGCCATGAAGGTGCACATGTCATGACTCACCACACATTCCTTGTGAGTTTGCTGACATGGCCTTGTCACGCTACTCCGTGTCCCTTGCATACATGTGCACCTCACATCCGAGAACACATGTGGCATGGTGTTGGGAACAGTGTGCAATGACAATCTACACACAGCCACATGTTGGTTGCTGCAACGGCTGCAGCTTTTGAGGGTGCTACAACATCAACCTGATGTAAATCCCGGACACATATATGGCATAGTCACATTGTGCACTGTGGGTAGTGATAAGTCATGTGTCATGACCCCTGTACCTGGCATCATGGGACACTTCCGTGTGTTGGTGTCGGTGCCATGCCAGTGACGCTCACCCCAAGTGCGCAGTCCCACATGCACACATGTCAAAGGAGTCAAGGGCATGCCTGGCACACATTGCACCCTCACACAGTACACATGTACACATCTCATCATACATCTGGTGCCTTCTCCACTCAGGAGGCATGTTCCACATCACAGCCTGTGACACCTGTGCCCCACACATGTGGTAATGCACAGACGATGCCTTGATGTCCATTCCTGGACAAGTATGTCCATCCATGGACAAGTATGTCCGCCCTATTCCTACATGTGTGTCGCCTATCACCACAGTGATGTGTAAAAACCGCCGTACTGCTGCTGAGAGGGCCTGTGCATGTTCCCAAATCACTGTGGGAGTGCTGCCGTATGTGTACCCATCGTGATGGCGAGCGTAGATGCGAGTGTACGGTCCGTGTCACTACGGGTACGCATACGCGTGCAGACCCATAGTGATGGAGAGCGTAAATGTGAGTGTACGGTCCGTACCACTACGGGTACGCATACGCGTGCAGACCCATAGTGATAGAGAGCGTAGATGTGAGTGTACGGTCCGTACCACTACGGGTACGCATACGCGTGCAGACCCATAGTGATAGAGAGCGTAGATGCGAGTGTACGGTCCGTACCACTACGGGTACGCATACGCGTGCAGACCCATAGTGATGGAGAGGGTAGGCATGCATGTACGGGCCGTTGCCATGCATTTGGGGTGCCCTAGGGCCCCCACACGCACCGTACCTGTGTGTGATGCTCCAAATTACATAGGGGACAAGTATTAAGGCCTACATGCATGCTGGTTGTCATGGAGACCAAGTTCAAAATTCGAAATTGTTCTGGAAGGTGCACAGCAGAAGTCAGTTGGAATGTGTCTACTTTGTTGCAATGTGTTTGTGGGGCTGACATCATGCAGGAGAATGAAACCGATAGAGAACACACAGACTGCTAGGTTTGTAGGGATTGGTGGAAACATAGGATGCAAATGTGAGTGACCAATCTCTCTGTACTCCTGTGCATGAGACTGGGCAGAAGGGCACATATAAGGCAGCCTGGTCCCATGAGGGAGCACTTGCCTGCACATCTTTGCATTCGTCGACCCAGCTGCTGCTACTGATTCCCTGGAACCATGTCAAGGGCTGTGGAGAGGACACAGCCATTCACCCTGGAGGAGAACATGGCTCTGCTGGATGTGATCCTCCCACAGTACCCCATGCTGTATGGGCGACCAGGGTATCAGGTGAGTGCATAGGCCACTGCCACAGACTGTCCCTATGTTGTGACTGTGACTTCGGCCATTGCGTCCAGGTGTAACACACATGCCATGTACTGTTGGGGGGGTCCCAGGGGGGGGGTGCCTGATGTCTCCCAGCAGTGCCCTGAGACAGGAGGGGTGTGTGCCTATCACTCCCAGCAGTGCCCTGAGACAGGAGGGGTGGGGACCTATCACTAACAGCAGTGCCCTGAGACAGGAGGGGTGGGTGTGGAGTCCTCCCAGCAGTGCCCTGAGACAGGAGGGGTGGGTGTGATGCACAGTGTGAGCCTTGATCACTGATTGTGACATTGCCATCATTCCACCTGTGTACCCACTATGGCACGTACTGCTTTTTCCCTCACCAGAGGATCATGTCCCTATGACAAAGGTGCAATGCGTTGGCTGCATGACATGCCTTGTTGTTACCAGCTAATTTGTACCCATATGTCTCTCTGTGACATGTGGCTGGTGTATTGATGTGGTGTCACTTGTTCTACCTCACAGGTGGGCGCCACTGCCAAGGAGCAGATCTGGCTGACCGCCGTCAGTGCCGTGAGGCGTGTGGATGGTCGGAGGCGGCGCCTGGCCCAGGTGAGGAAACGCTGGCAGGATATCCGGTGCTGGACGCGGAGGATTGCACGGCTCCTGCTGGGGGACTCACCTGAGAGCCACAAGAACCGCAACCGCCGCCGTCTGAGCCACCTCCACAGGCGTGTGCTGCCGGTGGTCTTTCCAGACCTGGAGAGGCGCTTACAGGCGATGCAGCAGCCGGAAGGGGGTAGGTACATGTGTGTTTGTTGTGTGTCACCGGCATTTGTAAGGGCACAGTAGCATGAATTCACTGGCAGGGTTTGAAGGTGCTGTGCAGATCCTGTTTGCCCCAGTATAGCGCTGTGCCCCTGCCACCCTTCCCCTCCTTGCAATGTGTTCCCTGGTCTGTGTGTAGTCACTCCTCCACAGGGTAATGTAGGCTGGCGCTTTGTCCACGGGAACAATGTCTGTAGCATCATGTGTGGGGGAGGTGTGTAACAGGTTGTGGGACATTGCCTGTGCACTGTCAAGTTCACTGCATGTGGGTTCCATATCAGTTGGCACTGATGCTGACTCCAGACATGGGAGTTGGTCTCTCATGTGTCATGCCTTACAGCGCGCATGTCCCATGTAGTGGCCTGTGACATGATGTGCATGAGTGTGCGATACACATAGTGCAGGGATGGTGACGTGTGTTGCAGTCATTACCATTCAGTAGCATGTAGTTGCGTGCCCACTACTGTCCCCTGGGGCACCTTTTCCTGAGTGGTGTATGTGTCATCATACACGTGGCCACTGTCAGTGTCTACAGCGTAAGTTGTGCTCTCTGCCATTGTCCCCTGTCACCATGTATATAGACGTGCTATTTTGTACAGGTGTCCACTGTGCAGCCTGACCTGATTGTCCTTCTTCATACTCACAGTTGCCAGTGCCTGTGTGTCTTGCTATACTCATCTGAGGATGGGCACTGGTACCACATTATTTGTACAGGCGCACCTTGGCTGTTTGGCGTTCAATCTCACTTTTTGCCTGCCCCTGTGTGTATCACCCAGACTATGAGATGTTGGTGCCACCTGTGTCTCAACAATTTGCCTCGTGTAGGGTCTTGTTGGGGCGGGCAATGCCTATGTGTAAAATCCTGATTACCACTTGCTGGGTCTGGGCAGTGTGTGATGTGTCTGGACACACACGCAATGTGCAGTGACAGAGTCATGTTGTGCATGTTTTCAGCATTACCTATGCAGCATGTGTCTCAAGTTCATGGATATGGTCCCTGGTCATCGGTATTTTCGCCAACGCTGTGTGGTGCAGATGCAGTGCTGGATTGTCCCCAGGCCTGGGTGCTATGTCAGACTCCTTTTCCTGTGTTTAGCTATTGTCTCATGCTCTCCATGGTATTTCAGTGGCATGGTGGCTCAACCAACTGTGTGTTTCATGCCCTACATCGGTACCCTGTTCAGTAGATGTTAGGGATCTTCTTTTTCAGGCCATGCAATGTTACCTATGTGGATTGGACTCATGTGACAGATGTGTACAGATGTCTGATTATTTCTGTCTCTCCACCCTGCCCACAGCATCGTCGGGGGACACAGAGGGAGACATGGACACAGACCAGGCGGAGGGACCGAGCACCAGTGCCAGCCGTGACATCGGGTCTGGCACATCGAGTGGTACAGAGGCGGAGGAGAGTGTGGCCGAGGACCTGTCGACTGGCACATCAGACTACGAAGCTGACAGGTCCGGGGACGATGTCTCCGAGTGGGCGGAGGCTGCACCAGCAGCTGACAGCGGAACAACACCTCGCACCGCCCCCTCAGTTTCCACCAGCCGCCTCCCACTTGCTCGTGTCCCTTCCCAGCGTGCCCGGTCACAGCATGTCTCCTTCCTGCCAGGCACCGCACCCCCTGCCCCTGTCTCCACTGCTGCCGCCAATGCAGAGTCTGTGGACATCCAGCGGCAACTGCAGGTTGGTCAGGCTGCGATCCTTAATGTCCTCCATGCCCACGGCAAAACCCTCACCAACATCGAGGCTTTCTTGGAGGGCATTCATTCATTGCAGGCTGACCAACGCAACTTGCTGAGGTCCATCGACTCCACACTGACTGCAGCAGTGGGTCTCCTGCAGCGCGACCTCCCCCCACCTACCCCTGCCCCATCCACACTTCCCACTCCCATGCCTGTCACACGTACACCCAGACGTCGGCATGCACCCACATCAACAGACACGGGCACCACACCAGCAGGGAAGGTCCACCGCACTCCTCCTGACACGCACACACAGGGTGAGGTAGGCACACCCACTGGGTCGGGGGGCAAACGTGTGACACGCAGCCATAGTGGGAGTCCGCATTCCACCCAGTCCACTCCCTCCAAATCCCCTCCCCTCAGCTCTCCTGGCCACATCTCCCCCAAGGACACCTTCATGGCCGCTCTGTCCCTGAGCCCCACAGTTACACCACCACGCAAGCGGTCAAGGAGGTCCCCGGTCAGGGTGGTTGAGTCTCCCCCCCTGTCTCCACCCTCCCCCGGTGGCGCTGCGACCCATCCCTCTGATCCCCCCCCCTCCTTGGGGCCTGAGGTCCCTTCGGGTGCAGGGGACTCCCTGGAGGACCTTGCAAAGGTGTGTAGTGCCATCCTGGCCTCCGCCTTTGGCACTGACCCACCTCCTGTGGTGGAGTCCTCCATCCCTGCACCCACAACGCCTCCCCTTTGCCCTGATGTCCCTGCGGTGCCTGTTGCTTCCCCCCCCCTGATGCCCTCACCAGTGTGGAAGACGATGCCATTTGACTGTGCAGGCAATGTAGGGGACACGCATCCCACTGTGTCCCCCATCCAGCTGAGAATCATTGACTGCCCTATGGGCTTTGTGAAGATTGAACTGCCTGCGATCCACGGACATTGTGCTCATGCTGAATAAAGCTTAATTTTGTTTTCATTATCACACTACTGCTATGCTGGTATTGGTGTTGGTGGGGCTGCTACATGGTTTTTGGTGGTGTGTAAGGGTTTGGGTGTGTGGGATGTGTAGTAGTGTACTGCTCATTGGTGGGACCCTGTGATCTGTGTGCCATCACAAGGTGTTGGCTAACTTTCTTTGTTCATGTAAGCAGTTACTGCATGGTGCACTTGTCCCAGGGTGTATTCCTTCCTCTGTGTACCCAGCTTTCTTCCCTGCAGGGTGTTCCCAATGTTTAGCGCAGAGCTGTGTCTACATGAGCTGTGTGTGTGACGGAGCCCTTCTACTTTGGCCATGCATGCAGGGCCATGTCTCCACCTGCGACAATCGTGGCATCCTTGGTGATCACTGTACTTGTGTGTGGAGTCTGTTGACATGAGTTCATGGGGACATGTTCCCTTGTAGCCAGTATGCATGTGGATGATTCTGGCCTCACACACATGTGTTACACCCCTCCTGTATCAGGGCACTGCTGGGAGTGATGGGCACCCACCCCTCCTGTCTCAGGGCACTGCTGGGAGGACTCCACACCCACCCCTCCTGTCTCAGGGCACTGCTGGGAGGACTCTGCACCCACCCCTCCTGTCTCAGGGCACTGCTGGGAGGACTCCACACCCACCCCTCCTGTCTCTGGGCACTGCTGGGAGGACTCTGCACACACCCCTCCTGGGTCTGGACACTGCTGGGGTGACTCTGCACACACCCCTCCTGGGTCTGGACACTGCTGGGAGGACTCTGCACCCACCCCTCCTGTGTCAGGGCACTGCTGGGAGGACTCTGCACACACCCTCCTGTCTCTGGGCACTGCTGGGAGGACTCTGCACACACCCTCCTGTCTCTGGGCACTGCTGGGAGGACTCTGCACACACACCTCCAATTTCTGGATATGTACGCTTGGGACATACACGGTGTGGGTGCGCTCCATGCATTCGAGGGGAGGGTACGGGTCGTACTTACACTGTTGGGGTGGGGGGTACGCTCCATGCATATGCGGGTGAGGGTTCGTGTCGTACTTACACTGTTGGCATGGGGGGTACGCTCCATGCATACGCGGGTGAGGGTACGGGTCGTACTTACACTGTTGGCATGGGGGGTACGCTCCATGCATACGCGGGTGGGGGTACGGGTCGTACTTACACTGGTGGGGGTGGGGGTACGGTCCGTACGTCCGCGGGTGAGGGTTCGAGTCGTACTTACACTGTTGGGGTGGGGGGTACGCTCCATGCATACGCGGGTGGGGGTACGGGTCGTACTTACACTGGTGGGGGTGGGGGTACGGTCCGTACGTCCGCGGGTGAGGGTTCGAGTCGTACTTACACTGTTGGGGTGGGGGGTACGCTCCATGCATACGCGGGTGGGGGTACGGGTCGTACTTACACTGTTGGCATGGGGGGTACGCTCCATGCATACACGGGTGGGGGTACGGGTCGTACTTACACTGTTGGCATGGGGGGTACGCTCCATGCATACGCGGGTGAGGGTTCGTGTCGTACTTACACTGTTGGCATGGGGGTTACGCTCCATGCATACGCGGGTGGGGGTACGGGTCGTACTTTCACTGGTGGGGGTGGGGGTACGGTCCGTACGTCCGCGGGTGAGGGTTCGAGTCGTACTTACACTGTTGGGGTGGGGGGTACGCTCCATGCATACGCGGGTGGGGGTACGGGTCGTACTTACACTGTTGGCATGGGGGGGACGCTCCATGCATACGCGGGTGGGGGTACGGGTCGTACTTACACTGTTGGCATGGGGGGGACGCTCCATGCATACGCGGGTGAGGGTTCGTGTCGTACTTACACTGTTGGCATGGGGGTTACGCTCCATGCATACGCGGGTGGGGGTACGGGTCGTACTTTCACTGGTGGGGGTGGGGGTACGGTCCGTACGTCCGCGGGTGAGGGTTCGAGTCGTACTTACACTGTTGGGGTGGGGGGTACGCTCCATGCATACGCGGGTGGGGGTACGGGTCGTACTTACACTGGTGGGGGTGGGGGTACGGTCCGTACGTCCGCGGGTGAGGGTTCGAGTCGTACTTACACTGTTGGCATGGGGGGTACGCTCCATGCATACGCGGGTGGGGGTACGGGTCGTACTTACACTGGTGGGGTTGGGGGTACGGTCCGTACGTCCGCGGGTGAGGGTTCGTGTCGTACTTACACTGTTGGGGTGGGGGGTACGCTCCATGCATACGCGGGTGGGGGTACGGGTCGTACTTACACTGTTGGCATGGGGGGGATGCTCCATGCATACGCGGGTGGGGGTACGGGTCGTACTTACACTGTTGGCATGGGGGGACGCTCCATGCATACGCGGGTGGGGGTACGGGTCGTACTTACACTGTTGGCATGGGGGGTATGCTCCATGCATACGCGGGTGGGGGTAGGGTCCGTACATATCCGTCCCCAAGCTATGTGATGCTTGTGCGGGCCGTACCCAGGCCTTTGCCACGTGGGTACGATCCGTCCCGCCATTGTTGGGGTGACGTGTGTGTGGGCGTGGTACGACTCGTACCCACGCTCTTGAGGCGTGGGTACGGGACGTACCTGTCTGGTTGTGTTGCCGGTTCGCGTGGTGACGGACTTCCGTTGTGGCGGTCGCTGGCTTATCAGGACACACCCCCACCCCCTCGTGGTGACCAGGGCATGGGAGTCAGGTATGTCCAGGCCATGTGTGACTTATGTGGTTGTTTTGTGGTCTGCCCTGGTCGTGCCACCCCCACCCCACCCCACTTTCCCCCCTCCCTTAGTTATTCTGACCTTCTGCGGCGTCTGCGTCGGTGCCTGTAGAGCAGGTGGACTGCTATGAGGGCAGGGATGACTCGTAGGTTCGGGTCCATGTCTGTCCGTCGCGTACTGGTACTCCAATCGCGTCGTCCTGTCGCGTACGGGTCCTCCTTGGTGGCGTCGTCCTGTGTGTCCGTCACGTACTGGTCCTCCTTGTTCGCGTCGTCGTCTGTCCGTCGCGTACTGGTGGTCCTTGTTCGCGTCGTCCTGATTTCCCGGCAGTTTTTGGCTGCCGCAAAATATTCACCGTGCGGGGTGACGTCGGTGCGAATCGTGATTCCTGGGTCGTGAATGGCTGGCTGCGAGCGTCCCGACGTCAGGTCGGCACTTTCCCGGATCGCATTGGTAGGTGTTTTTTTGTTCGGTCGGACTTTTTTACGAATCGTACGGTCATGGTGTACCCGTGCGAATCGTAATTCCTTGTTTGTAGAAATTGACGACCGGGTACGCGTCGGACGGAGAATATGCTCCGTCCGACGGTTCGTACCCGGTTTTTACCGGATCGTGATCGGCACCTATGTATGTATGAAATTACCGACATCCGTAGCAGAAGGAGTGACATTTCATCATTTACCATTGACATATGGTATTTCATATAGTATATTAGCTAGTTTATTTTACAGAACTGGAAAGTTACAATATTATTATTCTAACTTAGATGTGATTTTTTGTGAAATTCCTTTATGCAGAAACATGAACCCTGTCCTTAGCAGTAGAGATTCACAGTTTATGGGTGAATATTTTCTAACAATGAAAACAATAGATATAGCTGAAGCACATAAGGATAATATAACATGTAGCTTACATGAAGAAGAAAAGATATTTCTAAATTTAGTAGAGAAAAGGAGGTAGGATTTCCATAGAAGGGCTACTGAACCGAAACCTCAGATACCTAAATGGGCTGAGCGGGAAGATTTTATTGCAACTGGCAAGACTCATGCTGCTATTTCCCTGGATCTTGAAAAGAAGGAGAACATCTGTATCCATAGGTTAAAAACAGAGCATAACAATGTATTCATTGGTTCCAGTGAATGTGAACACAATTTCCTCATAATTGGGGGTTGGGGACTAAAAGGGGGAACTGATCCAGTATTTCTTGGAGTCTATTATATTTGTGGAAACAAACTTATTTTAAGCTGCCTGATCATTGGTATGAGAGTTGCTATTTTGGAATAGTATTCCCAAAGGTATATCATGTAAAAAGAATCACTGGAAGCAATGAAGAAAATAATGGACTAACCCGAAAGAAAAGAGCAAGTTTTTCAGAAATTGTAGGAGATATATTTAGCGCATTGACACCTTCAGTGGGAGTAATTCTGAATACACAAAGAATTTGTAAATTATCTACAGTGGTTGATCGATTATCGACTGACACTGCTGGAGGATTTTTATTGATCAATATAGAATTAATTGCGATAAGATCTATGGTTTTGCAAAATTGACTTGCTCTTGACATCTTATTGGCAAAAGAGGGTGGAGTCTGTAGAATGTTGAAGGCGCAACATTGTTGCACCTACATACCTGACAAAAGTATCGAAATTGGGGGATATGTCAGAAATATCACACATTTGGAAGAAGAATTGAACCCACTGGAGGTTGATAGTGCATGGAAGAGACTAACTGATGGTCTGTCTTCTGTGGGTAGCTGGTTTTCTAATGTTGGAAGGAGCATTGTAGGTCGAATACTGATGCCAATAATGGGAATAGGCCTATTAGTCTTGATGATAATAACTTGGTGCAAATGCTGCAGAAATAGAAAATGGTATGCAGTGAATGAAAAGGGAAAGAAGAGAAAATATGATGAAATTCAACTACAAGAACTGAAAAGGGATATTTACAAAAGAATGAAAGGTTTTCAAAAGAAAAGAGAAAGGAGAAATTCTAAAGTAATAGAAGAAATTGAATTGGGAAACTGCTAAAGTTGGCATCTGGTTCAGTAATTAGTGATGGCATAGAATGCCATTAAAGAGGGGATTGATGGAGCAAGGTTTCATAAGTAAAGAAACCTGCTTGTATTCAGCTCTCTTGAAATGACATGTAACGAATTAACCAACATGTTCTGTAAGTACTAATAAATGTATTACACAACATTTCAGTATCTAGGGGAAGCTTTTGAATGTGCTTTACTAACCAGTAACCCTTACTATGGCTGCTGAAAACGCAGGAACTCTTCTGAGCATGCGTCTACTACTGTAGTGTAGTTCCTATATCCCTAATAGGCTCTGTGCATTGGAATAACATACACTATAGATTTGACAAAGGACTGAGGTCAGTATGTCTCTATCGAGTATATTAAAATTAATAGTGTGTGTGCCAGCTAACTCAGAGGTCACTAGAAACTAACAAGAAGGGATTAGTCTGTGACAACCGCATAAACATGACAACTTTGTTTGCCCTAGAATCGAAACAATATCTTCAGAGCCGTGGAAACAATAGATAAATATTTACTAAGTCAATCGTGCATCCTTCGTTTCTACAGCGTTGCACAGAAATGGAGAGACGGGCGTATTAATAAAAGGTTTATTGAACCGTCTTCTTTCTCATGCAAAAGATATGAACTGCTACAATGGTAAGACAGAATGCGAAATGGAATATGTACAGCATTAGCAGTAATATAAAATAATATTGTAATAGCATGGTTTTGTGGCTGTCACATATTCATTAAAATACATACATAAATACACAGGCAAAAACACTCAACTGGTGCTTCTAAATAATCCTACTGCAGTGTACCTAACCTAAGTCTAGTACTAGAGAAGAAGTAGGTGCTGCTTTAGCATAAGTTTAGTTTTGCCAAGAATCTGCCAAAGGTTTCTCTAGGTTCTATCATCTCTATACCTTAGAAGGAGAGAGGTTGGTATCGCTCTCCCTGGACTCGATTTCCCAACACCCCGCAAGGGGAGTCAGAAACACTGGAGCTGGATTCTCGGCAGGAGGATGACAGAGTCTGGTCAGTGCGTCAGCTGGCGAGTTGGCTTCCTTCAGGACTTGCTGTGGTGAGCTGCTTCGTGCAAGTAGGTAGTCGAACTGCACCGAACCACACCGTGCTTTGCCATAGCAAGTGAAGGTATATTTATACCTTGAAGGTGTTTAGGAATGCCAGTATTGACGTAAGAGTCGGGCATATGAACGTCATGAATGAACCTCTAGGGAATAGATGTACATGCATAATAATGAGTTCTTGGAGAAATCAATATTCAAGCAAGGGAATGTCCCTAAGAGTCTGATTTTCCAAGAAATCGTTGTGACGTAGATGAACGGATGGAAGTAGCCTTGCCTGTATTTGGGTAGCATGGGCTATGCCTAAATAAGGACTGGATTTCTATGCCTACATAAGGGTAATGTGAATTGTACCCATATAAGGGCATGAAACGGGAAAATTCATACGGAATCTAAATCGACACACAACACTACATCTTCGTTGTATGACGTACTTTGCTTTTGGTGGGAATTCTTTGCAGCTGCGCAGTTGTGCTAAAAATGGCCGCTCCGAACCTCACATGCTAATGCAAACATTGTGTGTTTTGCTAATCTGCTAATGCAATAGTTAAAATAAAGTAATGGGGTTAGAGTAGAAGTAAGTGGTATATTGTGCATTCATTTACTTTTGTATTCTAACATGTCCTTCTTTGACTTTATTATTAGCTCGTATTTGGGCCTGAAGGGTGTCTGAAAACTCCATCTTGGATTTGCTGCGCGTGCGAACTTGAACTCTGAAAACCTTGAAGTCATGGCATTGAATGTCTGCCAAGTCCCATCTTACCCGCGATGCGCCTGAGAACCTCACCTCTTGACCCGGAGAGAGGAAGAAAAAGCAAATGAAATCTATACATTGTATACGAAATGAAATGAATATTACTGGGTGGAATAAAAGCTTGGGAAAGTAAATTATGGGCGGGAACATAGATCAATTTAACTAAAAGAAAATGAATTCATATTAGTATGGTGAGATGACCTCTCCCCGTCTCTCTGACCAATCAAATTAAGGAAATACACAAATGTTCAACATTGGGGGTGGTACATACCCTGAAAAATGATATAACTAAGGTAGGTTTAGTCAGTTAGATTGTCCAACTTGTCCCAGACCTGTCACTGACCCAACGAATGCTGAAGGAGATCGTGGATGCCGCAGAGTTCAGAGGGCTGGTCGAGCACTCTGAAAGAAGATTCGGGAAATTGCTGAAGGAGAAGACTTCTGTCATCCAGAAGGGGAACGAGAGTAGCTGCAGAAAGGGGTGTGATGCTGGCGTTGCACTTAGCGGAGGTTACCTCTCCTGTCCTGCACCTGTCCTGATCCGTTGGCTCCTGATTAGTCGGAGTCCTTTCTTTCCAGCCCTTAGCCAAGGGTTGGTCCACGCACCATTCTAGGTAAATATAATTCTGTGTGGTATGTCCTTGTACCGTTTTCCTTTCCTCACCCTCCCCAGCTACCAATGTCTAAAAGTAATTTTGCTAAGTCTCTAAAGATTTTTTCTACGATCAGTATTTTTATACTTTTTAAAAAAAAAAATTTTATTGAGCAGAGGAGAGCAGGATAAATAACAATTTTTAAACACTTTTACAGTTACTTTTTGATACATGTATGAATCTGAAACAACACATCGTGACATACCAATCTGTAAACGAGAATATAGCCTTAAAAAAAACAACACCACATAAAGAAGCATCATGCTTTCTTATAGTACAAGCCATAAAAATAACCTAAAACAAAGTGTAGAGCTACTAAAGTGCAGTGTGCAACACTATGGGACTTTCTACAACACTTCAATTTAAAAAAAGCATAAAAGGCGTTTGGAGAAGTCCCGTAATGTCTTATACCGGGATTTCTTTGGTAGTTTGGTTGTTTTAAGAAAAACTGATAGTTGTGTTCCAGACTCACTAAGCATTTTTTCATAGAAAAAAAATTCTGTCAAATCGTTACTAACAAGTAGACGGGCAATTGTGTCCAGTAAGGCAGCCTCATAATAGATTTGGATATTGGGTAGAGCCAATCCTCCCTGATCTATTTCTAGTTGTAGTGTGGGGAGCTTGACTCTAGAAATCTTATTATTCCATATAAATTCTCTGAACATTGAATCGATTTCTTTAAAAAACTTAACATTTATCTTAAGAGGAACATTGATAAATAAGAAATTTAATAAGGGTAGTATAGACATTTCTAAAAGCCCAACCCGGCCTATCAAAGTCAATGGTATAATAGACCACTTATCCAATGAGCTTTTGATCTTACATTTCGTTGTCGTATAATTCAGGCTAAAAAGTTGATCAACTTGGTTGGAAACATATATGCCTAAATACCTTATTGGGTCTGTTTTCAGCGCCTGGGGTTTTAAATTCGGTGGTAAAAAGTTATAATCATTATTCAATATTAACATTTCTGTTTTGTTTTGATTTATTTTATAACCCCCTATTTGTTCAAATCTTCTAAACTCCGCTAGTACCTTGCTCCAGTTCATTTCATCTGGATACAAATACAAAATTATGTCATCTGCAAATAATTTCATTTTTGGCATCCCATCAAAGGGCGCTCTAATTAAAAGATTATCCCTAATTCTACATGCCAATGGCTCTATAAAAAATGTAAACAAGATGGGTGACAGAGGGCATCCCTGCCTTGTCCCTCGTTTTATTTCTATTTCCCCAATTGATTCACCATTAATAATCAGCCTGGCGTGAGCTCCTTGATATATATTCTTGAGCATTTTTATAATTTGACTAGGGAACCCAAACTTTGATAAACCGATAAAAAGAGCTTCCCAATTCACTAAATCGAATGCTTTTTCGGCATCGACCATCGTGATAAAAGTGGGTAATTTATTTACAGTGACAAAGTCTAAGGTCTGAATTAAAAACCGGGTATTCGTTGACATAGATCTACCTAAAATAAACCCAGTCTGATCCGGATGAATTAAAGCTTGTGCTATAGGTGTAAAGCGCTGTGCCCAAATTTTCATTAATATTTTAAAATCTGCATTCAAAAGGCTAATTGGTCTATAAGAGTTAACATCTTTTTCACTCTTTCCCTTTTTAACAAAGCTGATCAAGATAGACTCCTTAAAAGTTATGGGAACCTTACCATCCTGCTTTATATAAGTAAATATTTTTCTTAGAAAGGGAGTTAGTGTCTTCTTAAAAGTTTTATACAGCTCAATCGGGAGCCCATCCGCTCCACAAGCTTTTGCCCCTGGAATTAATCCTATGGCCTTTTCTATTTCCTCTATGGATATATCCATGTGGAGCTGTTCTACCATTTCTCTTGTAAGACTGGGTACCTCGACCTCCTCATAAAATTGATTAATCTGCTCTATGGGTTGCATATAATTTAGTATAATGTTCCAAGAATGTTTATGCAATCTCTCCTTTTTCAGTTAAAAGGCCATTATTTCTAGGGTCAAAGATTTCAGTGATCATTGCTGACTCTTGCTTAGTTTTAGTAGAGCTAGCAAGCATTTTACCGATCAACTGGTTTTCTTCATATACCCGTTGCTGGTAAGCTCTAGAACTAGCTATCTCTTCCATGATAAAAAATTCTTTTAATTCATATTTAACTTTGATGAGATGCCTTTTATCCTCCTCTAACGCTACAGACCGATTATTTACTGCCTTTGTTGCTTTTTCGCCGTTCTGTTGAAGATTATTGATTTTTTCTCTCCTCTGCTTCGTTTGAGCGGCGGAGTAGGCTATTATTTTGCCCCTTAAGGCAGCCTTGAACCCGCCCCATACAGAGAATATATCTGCCGTGTTCTCATTTCTGTTAAAAAATTCCTCGATCCATTCCCCCGTATTATTCACCCACTGAATGTCTTGCAAGAGGGGACGATCCATCTGCCACTTGGATCTTGGTTTCACCTCCTCATTAATTCTTATCTCCACTTTGATTAGGGAGTGATCCAAAAAAGGGTTTGTCAATATTTCTGTATTATTATACCCCAATGATTTAGTTATTAAGAAAAAGTCAATTCTCGATGCTGTATTATATTTATTAGAGTAACAGGTAAACTCCATTTTAAGGGGATTATGTCACGCCAAGGATCTATTAAAACATGTTCTGCTAGTAAGCCTTCTATCACTTTTTTGGTTTGGGGTTTCAGCTCTTTTTTTTTTCCTATTTGAGGTATCCTTCTTTAAGTTTTGGATAAAATTGAAATCCCCACCCCAAATCATTTTCCCCGGTATCCCCCTTAGTGTTTCCCCTATTTTAAGTAAAACTGCGTTGTCATCCATTACAGGAGCATAATAGTTCACAAAATTGAATTTAGCACCCTTTAATCTAGCTTCAACCAAGATCCATCTGTCCTGAGGATCTCTTACTATTTGGCCGAATTCCCAAGGGAGGTTTTTAAAAAAGTATACAGCGACTCCTCTACAAGCCAATCCAGCAGAGGCAAAAAAAACATGTGAAAACCAACGAGGAAGGAATAGATTTGGGGAATTTGTTTTTAGATGTGTTTCTTGTAGAAACAAGACTTGAGGTGTCAGGGAGGTAAGCCATCTAATAAGGCCCCCGTATTTCTGTTTATTTAAGATCCCATTAACATTTAAAGAGTATATACTACACAAGTTTGTCATATCTTATACAATTCAATCTCCCTTCCTCCAGCTACTTGAGAAACATATCGTATCCATAGCCTGCCTAACTTAACCGACCATAGCCTGACTAATTTTACCTTTTCTACTTCTGCTCTACTACTGCTCATTTTTATTTTGCTTTTATACCCCCCTACTGACCCGAGGTCCTCCCTGTCCCCACCACCTACCACTTGCCCTCCCCTTGCATTGTGGGAAACCCCCTAGCTGCCACACTGCCCACATTGCACCCCTCCCAAAAACCTTATGGGCGTCTTGGTGTTACACCCAAGGTGAGCTTGCCCTTATCCCCAGATCCCGCCCATTCTAATTTATTTTTGTCATTTTTGTCATTTTTATACATATATTTATTTATTTTTTTATCCTGAATCCTGTCAGTGATATAAAACCCAGTGTGCTCAGCTCCCTACTTAATCTAGCAGTGATATTAAATCCCATGCCTGTCCTTAAAATCACCAGGTGTATGCAACAACACTTTTTCGCCTCACACCCAGGATCTATTACAATCTACCTCCCGGCTACCATCATCTACTAGATCCTTCTGAAATTTCCTTCAACAGGGCCTGAGCCTCTTCCAGGTCCGAAAACAAAAAAAACTTTCCTTTCACCAGCACTTTGAGTTTAGACTGGTGTGCAATTGTGGCTTGGGCACCATGAGCTTTAAATAGATGGAGAATTTTAACAAATTATTTTCTCCGCCGAGCAGCGGCTGCTGTCATGTCTGAGAATATTCTACATTTAGAAGTCTCCGTAACTGGAAACTGTCTCTGCTGGAACGCCTTTGCTAAAATTCTCTCCTTTATTCTGTAGTCCACAAAGTTTAGTAATATTGTTCTAGGATATGTAGAGTTGGGAAAGGGTTGTCCTGGGACTCGATGAGCTCTTGTTATTGTGAGATCTCCGTCATGTTCTGGCAGGACTTGCTTTTTAATGAATGAGCTCACCCACTGGATTGTTTCGGCTCCTTCAAGCCCTTCCGGAACCCCAACAATTCTGAGGTTCGATCTGCGAGAATAATTTTCAAGTTCCTCCAGCTTAGCTTCAACAGTGAGTGTCTTTTTTTTTACCTCTTTCACCTCTCCCATAACAATAGACACTTGGTCCTCTATCACTGAAACCCGAGACTCCACCTCCTGCAATCTATTCGGGAGCCCTGCCATTGTCTCTTCCATCTTTCCCATTCTTGCGTGCAGAGCAGCAATCTCTGCTTGCTGTGTATTTTTCATGTCCCGTATTTCTTCGATGATTAGGTTTAGCATATCCTTAATGTCTAATTGATACGTTTCCTTAATCTCAGCACTCTGGCAAGCGTTGGTAAGTTGATCTTTCATGCTTTTCATGCTATCATTTACCTCTCCTGCCTTAGGATCTACTTGGCTCAGGAAAGTTGAGGGTAGAGATACAGTCTCAGCTGGAACAGCTCTTCTACTTTCCATTGGAGTGGCAACCGCAAGCCCTATAGGCGGAAGGGCCGGTACCTCTGTCATAAACTCACAGCTTTTATTAAGTAGTTCCTGCAGCGAGTGGTCAGTATTCTGTATTTCTTTACCCATTATATTCGGCGAATTGATGGAACTAGATGTCAACCGATTTTGCTCTGATTGCTCTGTTCGTGGTTGAAGCTGAAGCTGAGCTTGCGGTTGAGGTTGCTTCATTTGAAAACTGTGTTGTTGATGTGGGAGAGCCACTGAGCCAGATGTTTCGATGATCTGTTGCGTCATCCCGGGGAGACTATCTGCTCCGTCCATGCCCCTTTCTGTAGCTGATATATCAGCCGGCCCAAGCGTAGATACACCTCCGGAGGAGGGTGAAGGATGATGAGGTTTAGGGGTGGCTTTACTAGTGAATAGCGGAAACGCCTTGATTTCCTTTATTTCTTTTTTATCAGATCCTAGATTTGAGATCGCCGACATAGAGGCTGATATAGTTGTTTTAGGCAGGCCTGCCTCTGTGTCCACAGTGGGTAAGACCAGGTCGAAAAGTCCATCGTCCTGCAAGGGTGCAGAGCAGCTAATGAGAGATTCTTCTTCAGAACTTTCTGAAGTGATCTCTGCGCCTGGTGAAATGGGATTATCTCCCCCATCCTTAGCCTTAGCACCACGCAGTATCGCTTTCTTTGCTACGGTCTGACGAGTTTTTTTGAGACGGGCTATAGTCTCCTTAGTGGCCTTATTAGGGATATTGCAGTCTTTTAATTGTTTCCCCATCTTTTTCTCTCCTTTTACGCCAAAGTATCTTTCTATCTAATATGTGCCACTTGCGTCTTTTATTCCCCTCTTCCTTAGAATGATTCTTCTCTCTTTTCTCTTTGTCAACCGGACATGTTTCCCAGCCTCCTGACCTTCAACCTCGAACCTTTTCCACCACCACTCCTCACCTCTCTCCCACAGTTCACGATGTCAATTTAATGGCTTCTTGACTCCTTGACTCCTTTTAACCCTTTTTTTTATCTTCGCCTTGTTTCGATCTTGTAGAGACAGCCGTAGATCATTCCACCCGCAGACAGTGTCCTCAATGCCCCCACCACCTCCGTGTATCAGCTGGAGCAATAGAGCTACAGAACTGCAAACCGGGAACCGGAACGCCGAGATTTTGTTCAATGAGCTCCTGTTACATCTCAGCGCGGCTCCCGGCAGCTATGTTCATCCTCGCGTCGCTGCATCTCCGAAGCGGGAACCCATCCGCTTCTTAGCATGAACGCCGAGTTTCCATCGCCATCGCCATTGCCGTTAGAGCCTGGGGGCGGGATCCGGGTCTCAGGTCACGGGATCACCTGCCGCTACGTGAAGGCGTGGTGCTCCATCTGCTCAGCTATCGGCCTCTCAGTATTTTTATACTAGAAAAGTTATTAACCGATATGTACTGGTACATGACTCACAAAATATTGCATAGATGAAGTGTTTAAAACTTTCCATAGGCTGTGGTTATTACATGAAAAGGTAAATTTGTAACTTATACCTATTATTCTAACTACCAGACCCATTGACCTAAGGAATTAAAATACTAAGTGACAAGAAATTGGTAAGTTATGGTACACAGGTGTAAACCATAATAAAGAAAATAAACTCCTGATCGGCAGGAAATAGATTACTGGTTTAAAATGTGTATGTTTATAGGGCCAGGTGAGTATGGTGATTTAGGAAATATCCTAAACTGGTAATCTCGCGCCATCAGTATTTTCTTGGTAGCAGAGCTATGGTTAGGTTTTAGTTAAAGATAGGTAGTTAGTTGTGTATTGATTTGATATTGATTTTATGTTTTAACCAAAACCCGTTTGTATTGTTACATGTTGTCTAGAATTCCCTGGGGATATTGAATAGCGGGTGGTAAGTGGAAGCCACACTGCAGTGAGGTTACCGGCCTTGATGAAATGAGTGCGGAAAGTTAGGTAGAACTTGAAGCACTGGTTAGGGATTATTTTTGTTGTATAAAAGTGAGAGTGATTGATAGCAAAGGAGTTCGCTGGTGAAATTTTGGTCGTATATCACCTAGAAAGGGTAAGTCAAAAGGAGTAGCAGGTTCTTCAATGCTTGAGTGAAGAGTAAACGGAAGAGGTTTTACTCGTAGTGTGTGAAGGGTAAACGGAAAGGTTTTATTCACCGTGAAAGCTATTGACTTGTCTTTGAATTTAGTCAATCAGGCACAGTAGCGAATGTTTTTATGTTGTTAATTAATGAAATGTGTAATTAAAATTGGAAAAGATTGAGTTTTGTATTACCTAGCAAAGGAGGGGTCAGTCGCGGGTGTTGCACTGACGTCACAAAGAACCCCGCTGGGATTGGTTGAGACAGCGGGTGTGTAGCTGAGGTAATATTGTATTGGAGGGGTGAGCACAGAGAGTGAAACTCATGTCACAGGAAAGCAGTGCAAGCATTGGTTGAAGTAGTTCTGTAAATCGAATGTTGATTGGTCATTAAAATAAGAGACGCACTGGTATTGGAGACGCATTTAAGTGAAGTAAACAGTTGCTTAAATTACAAAAATAGAATTTTCAGTGTTAATTGATAGTGGTGATTATATGTGGAACTCCGATCCAACTATAACAGGATCTCGTCCAGATAGAAGATTTATAGGTTTTGCCCACGAGCAGTACATTAGAGGAAGACCAAACGTCATGTGCAGAGAAAAGAGAAAAATGTCATTTATGCAGAAAATTAGGAATTATTTTGAAAAGGATAAATCCATAAAAACGAGAGAAGGGATTATTATTCCTCCCCCGAAAACACCTGCATCATACATGATGATAGAAAGGGGCTATCACACTTGTGTATGGTTAGAATATTGGATAGAATACAATAAATTGATGGAGTACTAGCATTCCTAGTGTACGGAACATTTAATGGGAGAATTTTACACAATTTGCGAACTCGTATGAATGAATTAGAACCAAGACTTAGATTAACGCAGTATGAAGCTTTAGAAGAGTGGGAGACTGAGGCTTTTGAGACAGGAACTTAAGTACATTTTATCCCAGATTTCCCAGAGAAACATGAGATAGACAGATGAAACAATGGAGACAGGCTGTGGTAGTGGAAGGATTATATCCTGTATTTAGTACAGAAGAACCGACAGGAAGTAAATGTACAGATGCAGACGTTGCATAGAGTGATGCTCTTCACAGATGCAGGCGTTGTGTATAGTGATGCTCTTCACAGATGCAGGCGTTGTGTATAGTGATGCTCTTCACAGATGCAGGCGTTGTGTAGAGTGATGCTCCTCACAGATGCAGGCGTTGTGTAGAGTGATGCTCTTCACAGCAGTCATCTTCTTTCTGGAGAACCCACCACAGAGACACAAAGAGGTGTGAGGTTTCTGCACCCGACTGTCATCAGCCCATCAAAGGTGTAATCAGGGAAATACCAGTGGGCAGGCATCGCCAAAAGGGCTTCCTCCTCTTTCACAACAGAGTCTGCAGTCCCACCCCTCACTCCTGCCATCCACCGCATGGCAGGGCTCTGGAAGACCAATGAGCAGCTCCTTGCTAACTAAAAGGGCTCAAGGACTAAGTAAATGAGTCCTGTCTCCACTCCCCCACTTCTGTGTCAAGATCTATGTTGTAGTCGGAGGGTGAGTCATCCTACAAGAGTCATACAGGTGGGTGGTGTCTTCTTTATTTCATGTTAGGTTCTTATACTATAGGAAAAGGAGGTGGGTCTTGTCAGGGCTCCGTCCTCCCTCCAACGGTCCCTATCACCTAGCGATCACTCAGCACCGCTGTAAGGAAACCCCTCTTTGTGTATGGTCACCTCCAAGTTTTTGGACTGATGCTGCTGCTTTTTCGACCCTGAGAGTGCACTGAAGTCTGCTAACCAGGCCTCAGTGCTAGTCTCTGACCCTAAAACGTATATGTTGTCAAAATGGCTTTTACCAAATTAGCATAAGATAGCTTACCCGTAAATCCCTAGGGGCTCATTTATGAGCCCCTGCGTCACTTTTGCGCCGCCGGTGCGTCACTTTTTGTGACGCACCAGTGGCGTAAAACATGTGCCATGTTGCGCCATATTTACAAAGTGACGCATCTAGGTAGATGCGTCACTTTGTAAACCCCTGCGCCACATTATACCTGCGCCAGGTATAATGTATGCAAGGGGGGGCGTTTTGACGCAACAAAGGGTCGTAGAAGTGACGCAGTGAAATCTACGAGATTTCACTGCGCCACTTCTAGGGTGCAAATGCGTCAATTTCTTGCGCCTGCCTCACAGCAGGCGTAAGACTGACGCAGGCCCTTTCACATGGGGCTTGCCCCATGTGAAAGGACACATTGCTGGAGTTGCGTCACTTTTGTGACACACTCCAGCGATGCGTCACTTTTGCGCCTACAGATACGTCAGAAATACTGACGTATCTGTGACTCCTTGCGACATGATGCGTCATACTGTAAATATGACGCATCACTGGAGTCGCAGGGAGGGCGCAGTGAAAAGTGGCGCATCACTGTTTTCACGCAGTGATGCGTCACTTTTCATAAATGAGGCCCCTAGTATTTAGTACCCAGGGCATGTAAGCCAGAGGGTCCCCGCAGGGACCGCAGCACTGGTTGTACCACCCTGCGTGTGACACAAGTAAAACAAGCCTCCCAGTCCACCAATGCAGACTGGAGGAGCAGCTTTAAACTGCTGTCACGACTTAACCAGTTAAAGCATGGTAAAACCAAACCTCCCCTGTATTAGTCACCCCAAGGCAGGCCAAGTGAGCCCTGTGCCAGGATGCAGCATATTTCATGGGTTGAGCACGTCTTTTTCAGGTTTTGATAGTAAAAATTAAAAGCTGTTGTTCTTACTGTGGAAAGTATTAGTCACCCAAATGGTGAGTGCACAATTACACGCTGACCCCTCGGCTGTGCGATCTCTGGAAAGCTGTGACCAACGTAGATATCCAAGGTATCAAACAATCATTAGATTGAGCTCAACTGCGCTATCTCTGGAACTCCACGACCAACGTAGATATCCAAGGTATCAAACAATCATTAGATTGAGCTCAACTGCGCTATCTCTGGAACTCCGCGACCAACGTTGATATCCAAGGTATCAAACAATCATTAGATCGAGCTCAACTGTGCTATCTCTGGAATGCCGCGACCAACGTAGGTATCCAAGGTATCAAACAATCATTAGATTGAGCTCAACTGTGCTATCTCTGGAACGCCGCGACCAACGTAGATATCCAAGGTATCAAACAATCATTAGATTGAGCTCAGCTGCGCTATCTCTGGAACGCTGTGACCAACGTAGATATTCAAGGTATCCAACAATCATTAGATTGAGCTCAACTGTGCTATCTCTGGAACGCTGCGACCAACGTAGATATCCAGGGTATCAAACAATCATTAGATTGAGCGCAACTGTGCTCTCTCTGAAACGCCGCGACCAACGTAGCTATCCAAGGTATCAAACAATCATTAGATTGAGCTCAACTGCACTATCTCTGGAATGCTGCGACCAACGTAGATATCCAAGGTATCAAACAATCATTGGATTGAGCTCAACTGTGCTATTTCTGGAAGACCGCGACCAACGTAGATATCCAAGGTATCAAACAATCATTAGATTGAGCTCAACTGTGCTATCTCTGGAACGCCGCGACCAACGTAGATATCCAAGGTATCAAACAATCATTAGATTGAGCTCAGCTGCGCTATCTCTGGAACGCTGTGACCAACGTAGATATTCAAGGTATCCAACAATCATTAGATTGAGCTCAACTGTGCCATCTCTGGACGCTGCGACCAACGTAGATATCCAAGGTATCAAACAATCATTAGATTGAGCTCAGCTGCGCTATGTCTGGAACGTTGCAACCAACGTAGATATCCAAGGTATCCAACAATCATTAGATTGAGCTCAACTGTGCCATCTCTGGACGCTGCGACCAACGTAGATATCCAAGTAATCCAACAATCATTAGATTGAGCTCATCTGTGCTCTTTCTGGAACGCCGCGACCAACGTAGATATCCAAGGTATCAAACAATCATTAGATTGAGCTCCACTGTGCTATCTCTGGAATGCCGCGACCAACGTAGATATCCAAGGTATCAAACAATCATTAGATTGAGCTCAACTGTGCTCTCTCTGGAACGCTGCGACCAATGTAGATATCCAAGGTATCAAACAATCATTAGATTGAGCTCAACTGTGCTCTCTCTGGAACGCCGCGACCAACGTAGATATCCAAGGTATCAAACAATCATTGGATTGAGCTCAACTGCGCTATCTCTGGAACGCCACGACCAACGTAGCTATCCAAGGTATCAAACAATCATTAGATTGAGCTCAACTGCGCTATCTCTGGAACGCTGCGTCCAACGTAGATATCCAAGGTATCAAACAATCATTAGATTGAGCTCAACTGTGCTCTCTCTAGAACGCCGCGACCAACGTAGATTTCCAAGGTATCCAACAATCATTAGATTGAGCTCAGACGTGCTATCTCTGGAATGCTGCGACCAACGTAGATATCCAGGGTATCAAACAATCATTAGATTGAGCTCAACTGTGCGATCTCTGGAACGCTGTGACCAACGTAGATATCCAAGGTATCAAACAATCATTGGATTGAGCTCAACTGTGCGATCTCTGCAACGCTGCGACCAACGTAGATATCCAGGGTATCAAACAATCATTAGATTGAGCTCAACTTCGCTATCTCTGGAACGCTGCGACCAACGTAGATATCCAAGGTATCAAACAATCATTAGATTGAGCTCAACTGCGCTATCTCTGGAACGCTGCATCCAACGTAGATATCCAAGGTATCAAACAATCATTAGATTGAGCTCAACTGTGCTATCTCTAGAACGCCGCGACCAACGTAGATTTCCAAGGTATCCAACAATCATTAGATTGAGCTCAGACGTGCTATCTCTGGAATGCTGTGACCAACGTAGATATCCAGGGTATCAAACAATCATTAGATTGAGCTCAACTGTGCGATCTCTGGAAAGCTGCGACCAACGTAGATATCCAAGGTATCAAACAATCATTGGATTGAGCTCAACTGTGCGATCTCTGCAACGCTGCGACCAACGTAGATATCCAGGGTATCAAACAATCATTAGATTGAGCTCAACTTCGCTATCTCTGGAACGCTGCGACCAACGTAGATATTCAAGGTATCCAACAATCATTAGATTAAGCTCAGATATGCTCTCTCTGGAACGCCACAACCAACGTAGATATCCAAGGTATCAATCAATCTTTAGATTGAGCTCAACTGTGCTATCTCTGGAATGCCGCGACCAACGTAGATATCCAAGGTATCAAACAATCATTAGATTGAGCTCAATGTGATTCTCAAGTGGAAATTGATGTAACCTGTTGTGGTATGCAAATTTTACAAAGTTGCTGCTGTGTTGCTTTTAATCCCATGTGCTCTTAATAGTTGCACATTAGGTCTTGTCACTGAGATAGTTTTCTACCCTCCTGGTGAGATGTGCTAACACATCCCAGGAAAGGACACAATAGGGGCCTTCACTGGAAGGAGTTGTTATGTCCCTCCTGCGGGAAGCCACAAGGGTATTGGCCCAAAATGTGAGCTTCAAAGGAGGCCCTGCCTTTGAAAGGTAAATGGGAAACACTTGGGAGAGGGGCTGCTGTAATGTCTGGGTAGACAGGCTGCTAGTAGGAACAGAGAAGAGCAAAACACTTGACAAACTGGTTTTCCAGGGGCATGTAGACCAGCACTCCAGCACTGGGAGTGCGAGACAAAGGCAGAGAGGAAAAAACAGAGCACAGAACAATTGGCCGATGTATGGCACACACACACCACCTGGATTTCAAGGCCCATACAATCTTCAACAACCATATCCGATGTATGGATGGCAACCACCGTTCCCACAACCACTTTTTCCTCCAAACACCTTCAGGCCGCCTTTTTTAGGCAGACGCCGGAGGGGAAGAGGAAGAAGGAAGGGCATGAATCAAGTACATTGGGAAGAAGAGGATCCTGTGGAGCAAAACAAGAGAACCCCAAGCAGGAACGAGCAACAGCAGGGTCTAGTCACTAACCTTGCAACAAGACCTCTGTCAACTATGGAGGAGAGGGTCCTTAACAAAGGTTTGGGATTCGTCCCGACCACACGTCTCGACAAGTTCCAACTCCATTGCGAATTGGCAGGCTTTTTTAGGAAACTGAGATTAAAAGCCTTCTTTGAAAAACAAGGTGAGACATCCTTGGAGGATGCTAATGAAACTGGATTATGAACAAAATCCACCTTTACCCCTCCACCACACATGATCCCAGTGGAGAGAGCCACGTTTGAACAGGCTGTTTTTAATGACATCGAAAACTTAGATCCTAAACAACCATTCCAAAATATGAGCAAAGAAGAAAACTCTACCCTGGAAAGTTTGAAAGCATGTGACACCATTGTGATAAATCAAGCGGATAAAGGGGGTGGCGTAGTGGTTCAGGACAAAGTTACCTATCATGCTGAATGTCAGAGACTACTTTCAGATGAAAGCAACTACCAGCCTTTACAAACTGACCCCACGAATGACCTGAAACAAGAAATAAAATCACTAGTGGAACACGCAGAATCGATGGGATACATTTCTAAACAGGCAGCAGCCTTTCTTTGCAACAGTGAGGGCAAGACTTCGTACTTCTACATTCTACCCAAAATGCACAAAAATAAAATCCATCCACCTGGTAGAACCATCGTGTCGGGCATAGGTTCTCTACTCGAACCATTGTACTACTACCTATCTACAGGATACGAAGTGTCTGCTGAAACTACTCGAAGACATCACAGTGGATAAAAACACAATCTTGGTGTCCTTTGACATTGAAAGCTTGTACACAAGCATCCCACAGGATGACACCCTGGAAGTACTACAAACAGCGCTAGACGAAACCCCCTGGACACATAGAAGACCGAAGGGTTTCATCCTGGAATGTGCCAGAATGGCTTTAAAGAGAAATTATTTTGAATATGAAGGAACACTCTATCTCCAAACGGGGGGTACTTCAATAGGGAGTACATTCGCCCCTAGTGTGGCAGGACTTTATGTCTTTGATTTCGAAAAACGATTCATACTGAATGCACAGAGTCCCTTCTCCTCCAACATTGTTTTCTGGAGAAGATACATCGACGATGTCCTTGCCATCTGGCAAGGACCGACCAAGACTCTAACCGAATTCTGCATATGGATCAACACCTGTGACCAAAACTTGAGGTTCACCTACACGATGAACCCTACCACAATAATATTCTTGGATGTGGTAATCACCAAGGAGAATGGCAGCCTGGAGACCAGAATACACCATAAACCCAGTGCGAGAAATAACCTATTAAGATTTGAGAGCTTTCATCCAAGACCCTAAAGGGAGAATCTTCCTTACGGTCAATAACTGAGACTGCGCCGCAACTGTAGTAAAATCACAGATTATCGTGACCAGGCAAGGGATCTCACTGAAAAACTTTCAAATAGAGGTTACCCTGAAAGAATTCTCAATAAATGTCAAACAAGAGCACGCAATCAACCCAGAGAGGCCCAGCTGGAAGATAGAGTGCAGACGGACGAGAAAATACCATTAACGTGTGTAACTACATACAGTACAGCCTCCAACCAAATGACAAGATCTATCAATAAGCATTGGTCCATCATTAACACAGGGAATTTACACTGGGAGAACCCCCTATTCTCCTTCAAGAAAGCAAGGAGTCTAAAAGATGCCTTGGTGAACACACGCCCTAAAGGCTGCCCACAGGTGGCGACACCAACTGCAACCAACGCACGTGGCCCACCGAATATAGTAGGACATTATCAATGCGGCAACTGCAGTGTCTGCCACCTGACCGACAACACAAAAACATTGTCACTGGAACCAGGAAAAATGTGGAGCCAACGGGCTCATACAAATTGTAATAGTACCAATGTGGTCAATCTGATAAAATGATAAATGTAACTTGAAGTACGTAGGGATGACCTGCAGGAAGGTTAAGCAAAGAATCTGCAGTACAATAAGGTGTAAAAGGATGACAACCAAACTCACAGAACATTTCCTCCAATGTAACCACACAACCAACGACATGAGATGGACTGTTATTGAACAGATAAAAACAGGCACCAAGATCCAACAGCGTCTTTTTGAGAAAGAACAACGGTGGATTTATAGGCTATCTACTCACAAAGACGGCCTGAGCAATAATATCCCGTGGCATTCAGTCTTTTCCAAATAACTTCAACAATCGTTCTTCCGCTATGACGCATTCATTTTTATATGTGAGAATGAGGCGCTAGACTGTGTCACACATCAACACTGACATTCGGTTTCCAACGAACAGGTCAGCACTGTCTGAATGAGAATGAGGCGCAAATTTGTGTCACATTTTAATACGTACATTTGGCTCCCGACCAATAGCTCAGCGCTGTCTGAATGAGATTGAGACGCTATACTGTGTCACATATTAATACATACATTTATTTTCCAACTACTAGGTCACTGTCTGCTCATGTATGAATATCACCTGTGTGGCACACCTGGCCTTAGTATTGTCACCTTAAAAATCCTATAGAATTTCATTTGGACATATGTGCATCACTTTACGCCTGAGCCAGGTATGATATTCAGCCCACTGCGCAAGCTTTATTGCTCATATTCTTCTGGTATAAGGCACACAAACCATTATGGAAGACAGTGGATTGTAGGCCCTTTTTTCCAATTTTGCGGGTCCTTACATTATCTCTAATGGCTAAATACTGGGTTGGGCTGCCATTTTGTAGAGGCACTGTAGTTTCATGTTTGTTTACTCAGCACGAGTGACACACCTTTTTAGGTACGTTATCGAACTTGCTACGATGAACACCACGCCCCCACGCGAGTCACATGACAACGTGACCACGCCCCCACCGTCCTCGGTCTCGGATGTGTTCTGCATTTAACCAGCAAAGACGTTCGGATGCAGTAACTCTCGGGGAGCTGAGACGGGTCGCTTAGGGTAGGCGTATCAGCCGGTGACTGGCTCCACTAAGTAAGTACAGCATCATGATGCGGCATGGATTCACGGCAATTTCCTTCTCTTACATGCGCCCCATTAGATATTTCACCTTTTATGTCGCTATGCCCATTTTCTCCAGATCGTGTTACTGAGCAAGCACCACGACCCTGACTCCCATGAGGCATGCAATTTCGCGTTTTTTAGTAAGCACCTTTTATTCCTCTCATGTGTTTTCTTGGTACCACTTTCTTACGCTCATACACTTAGCATGCATGCTATGTAACGTATGCCCTCACCATCATGTTTGAGAGCGGAGACACCCACTATGAATGACTGATGAAAGTGGGTCTGTACGATTCTTTCACGGGCTCAATTGGAACCCTGTGTGTTTATTTGTAATGCATTTGCATTTGACGGTGTATATACGTCTATTGTACCACATGACTATGAAGGGGTCATAATCAAGCTATTAGTAACTGAATTGGTTACTGTAATGCTTATGCACTTTTACCTCTGAAACATGGAGGTAATCTTTGTGTTGTGTATGTGTTCAACGCACACTTCTGGGAGCTCAAGGAGCACTTAATCATCAAAACACTGTATTACATGCTAATTATTGTGTTTACTTGTGATAATGTGTTTGTCTTTACAGATTTCTCCTGTCTGCAAATTGGATGATAGGATACCCGACCGTGAGTAGATGGTTAGGTTGCAGTGATCAAGGGTAGGGTACACCTTAGCGTGTGTACACCGCCCGGGTCACGCCCACTGGTCCTGATGAAAACCTAGTATCACCATTCCACAGGTTGACACATGTAGACCGTTTTTATGCACTTATTAGCACAATTCTTCACCACTAGATACCATACTTCAATTTAACCAAGTAAGGTATCTCACCAACAATTTAAATATTGTCCAGTTGCTCCAGAATCAAACTTCTAAGTGAGTTATATCTGCCCAATTTTTAATTCACTGTTCACTCACTTGCACAAATAACTACCAGCTCCACTGTAATCAGGTGTCGAAGAACACCCGGATGGCACTCGGCTATCACAAAAAGGTATTGCAATACATGTCCAATAAAATTACCAGAATAAGACAGTTTCTCAGAAATGATGGACGGAGGTGTCACCTGCCCATCATCAGACTCAGCAGGTTACACAATTATTGAACAGCAGGCCAATCCGGAGAGGCCAACACTGCGTGACCCCTGCATAGTGTAAGATGGTGGGGATCTTGCTACCTATGTGTCCTTTTATTGTGCAATTTGGGACTTTTCAAACTAATGCAATGCACTAGAAACAGTAAATGCTGTCTGTAATATTTGTTCAATCAGGAACACATAAGCTTTGCCTCTTCTAAATATGGTGTCGCAATAATTCCTGTTTTTAAGCTAGAATTAGGTGCTATGTGGAAGGTATCCTTGAGCAAGCCTTGCCTAGCGATGCCAGCTTACTTACGATAAAAGTAGATCTGTTCACCCAGGGTAATTTCTATACTACACGTTCTGCAGGCTATCTGTAGTTATTGGGTATAAATGGTCAGACTGTTGGTATTAGGGAGCAGAAGGAAAATAGCTTCCACAGTCGGGTCTTTGGCCTTCTCACCCTAAGTGCGCCGGGTGTGCCCAGATGTGTGTCCCGGGCTCACTGTGCCACTGGATCCAAGCTAGCCTGGCTGATGAGGGGTGATGCCCCGAAACCGGTGCCGGGATGCTTGTTTCCGGTCCAGTGAGGACCAGGTTTGGCAGTTTGGTCTGGACTGTTCCCATGAGGCACAGGGTCAAGACTGATTTGCATAAGGCTGGGTCTAAACTGGGGTGGAGAAGTGAGCTAAAGAACAAGGGATTTAACCCAGATCTATTGACTGGGGGAGAATGTTTGATTTGCTGTACATTCTGTCCATCATCTGTGTGTCTTTTGCTTCCACAGTCGTGTAGGCGTGTATCATCATCTTGAATTAGCATCTTTTCTGGGTGGGGAGCCAGTGGAGGTTCCTGAGGTGGGGGTGATGTGGATCCATTTGGGGAGGTCGAGGATGAGTCTTGCCACTGAGTTCTGTATCGTCAGGAGTTGGGTGGTGATTCCTGCATAGAGTGCATTGCCGTAGTCTAGCCAGCTGATGACTAGGGCTCGAGGGACAGTTTTCCTGGTGATGACGGGGAGCCATCAGAAGATCTTCCAGATCATGCAGAGGGTGTGGCAGCAGCCGGAGGAGACTGCGTTGAGCATCTTCAGCATCTTGTATCATCAGCATCTGGACCACTCTCACAGCGATCTATTGCAATGAGGGTAAAGTGCCTGACCTGTCTGGAGATCGTTTCATCTGTGGAGGTAACTGTTTCTGAGGGTCTTGCTGGTCCCCCTGACTGGCTCCCCGCTGGAGTTGGTCGCACAAAGTAACTCTAACCAACCGCATTACAACTAGTCCAACTTTGGGGTGAAAGTTTCTAAGTGGCATTTGTTAAATTTGCCAATGCTTGTTTGCGTTAGAGTGAAACGTTCTGATTTACTATACCTCGGAAATTCCAGATCTCTGAAACCCTGTGGTGGGTCTTTTTCATTGTGGTTTCTAAAAACATAAAAAATATGATTTATGTTTATAAATTGGTGTCAGATTTCTTGAGTGTCTCAGTTATTTCTTCAATTGTTTTGGTGCTTTTTTAAAATGCTTTTACACGTGTTCCTTTGTGTAAGCCTTGCTGCTCAGAGCCACAGCTGCCCAGGCTTGAGCTAACATTTAAGAAACGGAACCTACTGGTCCTGAAGGGTTGGTAAGTGTATTACATGGTGAAGTCGCACAACCATACCTTGTAATACACCGCATTTCCTCACAACCACAAACCAACGTTCTATTACATTCTTCACTCTATGTATTCCAGACACCAGTTCGGACAGACAGGGAATGGGAGAACAGGATACCGCACAAATTGTATACACCGACTGAGACACACAGGCAATAGGAGCACAGGATACAACATACATTCCAGACACCAGCTCAGATATATTGGTAATGGGAGCACCCAGGATACGACACATTCCAGACACCTGCTCAGACATACAGGAAATGGGAGCACCCAGGATATGACACATTACAGACACCGGCTCAGACATACAGGAAATGGGAGAACAGGATACTACACACATTCCAGACACCAGCTCAGATATACAGGGAATGGGAGCACCCAGGATACGACACATTCCAGATGCCGGCTGAGACACACAGGCAATAGGAGCACAGGATACAACACACATTCCAGACACCAGCTCAGATACACAGGGAATGGGAGCACCTAGGATACAACGCATTCCAGACACCTGCTCAGACATACAAGTAATAGAGCACACAGAATATGACACCCATTTCAGACACCAGCTCAGATATACAGGGAATGGAAGCACAGGTTATGACACATTCAAGACACCGACTTAGACATACACAGAATGGGAGCACACAGGATATGGCACACATTCCAGACACCAGCTCAGACATACACGGACCGGATCACACAGGATACAACACGTTCCAGACACCAGCGCAGACATACAGGAAATGGGAGCACACAGGATACAACACACATGACAGACACCAGCTCAGACATATAGGGAATGGAACCACACAGGATACACCACACATTCGAGACACCAGCTCAGACATATAGGGAATGGAAGCATACAGGATACAGCACACATTTACAGACCCCAGTTCAGACAAACAGGGAATGGGAGCACACAGGATACAACACACATTCCAGACACCAGCTCAGACATACAGGGAATGGAAGCACAGAATATGACACACATTCCAGACACCAGCTCAGATATAAAGGGAATGGAAGCACAGGATATGACACACATTCCAGCTCAGACATACAAGGATGGGAACACAGGATATTACAAAGTGTTAAATTTGAGTTAATGGTTTCTGGTGCTCAGCACCTGCACTTAATTGTCAGCACCAGTACTTAATTGTTGACACTAGCACTTATGACAGCTGCCACTTTGTTGGTTCTGTTTGTATAATTTTGAGATGAGCAGAACAGCAATTGTTTATTAATTCAGTATGCGTTAAAAACAACTAACACCTACCACTCAAGCTATTTGTACTGCTTTGAGGGCCTGGATTAGGCTCACTTGTCACACCTGTAGTCGTGTGTCGGTTAGTAGTTGTGTAGGTACTGTCATTGGCAACGCTGGCAGTGGTAACGGCAGTGCAAGCTGAAGAGGCCTCCTGACTAGAGCCCTGGTACTACACAGGATAAGGCACACATTCCAGGCACCAGCTCAGACATACCCGGAAAGGGATCACACAGGATACAGCACACATTCCAGACACCAGCTCAGACATAGAGGGAATGGAATCCCAGAATATGACTGTGGGAGCGCAGGCCGGATAATCAGACGAGGAGGCTGTATATAGTGTGATGCTCGCCGTATTTTATTGGAGATGACAGGATTTAGGCCACTTAAAGACTTTATAGAGCTGTCGGCTTTCTCCTCGGGTTCTTCGGTTTTCCCTGGTCCGTCTTCGGAGGTCTCTTCCTGTTGGTATTCTCCTGGTCCTGCTTCAGAAGTTACTTTCCTTTGGTTTTCTCCCAGGATGTCGTCGGAAGTCTCGCCCCCTTGGTTTTCTCCCACACCGAAGGGTATTCCACGGAGGCTCATAGGAGAGAGGAAAATAAGGAGCCGTCAGATACTTTCTTATAGATAAGCCACAGGCTTATTTGACCGTCACCGCACCACCGTGGTTGAATGTGAAGCCCTCTTTTAAAAGAAAGGGGGGGGGAAATAGTCACAGGTGGGGTATCGGGTAATGGGAAGGGGGTCAGGGTGGGTTGGTTGGTTTGGTTCACTAGGTCGACTGGGAGTGCCCGTTAGTCCGAAGCCCCCGTTGTTCCTCCCCCCCTGCTAACACAGATCCCCAACAAAACTACAGACGGGTGAAGAAAAGGCAAGTGCAAACATAAAGAATAATTCCCTGGGTCAGAATCAAGTCCCTCCCTTCACTCCGGTCATGCACCTCCCGCCTCCCGCTACCCGTTCACCCTTGCTCGTGGCTACTCACCGGCCCCGCCGCAACTCTCCTGAGTTGCGGCCGCTCTCCAGCCTCCTCCGGTGGGGACCACCAATCCTCGTACCACTTCTCGTCCTCTTCTGGGTACTCTTCGCCTTCGGTCTTCGTCCCATCCTTGTCTCCGTCCTCTTTTCCTCCGTCTGCTTCTCTTCCGCTACTCGACTCCTTCCGCACTCCGTCCGCTTCCTCCTCGGCTTTGCGAGTCCCGGCCCTTTTCACTTCCGGGACCACATTGCTTCCGGGGTCAATCCCTCCTTTCTCCACGCCCTCGGTGCTGACGTCATGTTCCTGTGAATGTAGAGGACAAGGGGGGAATGTTATCCTGCCCGCGATCTTCTTGATGGACCTTTGGGGTCGGGTGGCGGCTCTCACGGGTCCCATAATCCCGTGTACATGGCGGATCCCCATGGGTGAGTGACACTGGGGAACCTGTCCCTTCTCACATCCCCTTTCCCTTGCTGTCCTTCCCGTAGGGGGGTTTTCTTGTGGAAAACGAGATAGAAAGTCTACGTTTGCTTGCTCGCTTTCTTTACGGTGTTTGGTGTGAAATCGATATGGTTGGAGGGATAAAAACCACCGTAATACTCGTTCGTTGTTTCCCTTGTTGCGGGCCAATCATTCTAAAGGCGCGTGATCTGTATACAGGGTGAATTCCCTTCCCTCCAAATAATACTTCAAGGAGTCAATGGCCCATTTGATGGCCAGGGCTTCTTTTTCGATGACTGCGTAGTTCTGTTCCCTGGGATACAACTTCCGACTAATATATAGTATGAGTTTTTCTTCCCCTTGGGATGTTCTTTGGGAAAGGACAGCCCCCAGTCCCTGATCGGAGGTGTCCGTTTGTAGAATAAAGGGCAAGGTGTAGTCGGGGCTGGCCAACACTGTATCCGAGGTCAGGGAGGATTTCAGGGTGTTAAAGGCTAGGACAACTGCGGGGCTGGGATCCCTCAACTTAGCTTCGGTCTTTATTGTTTTCTGTAAGAGATCGGTGAGGGGGGCGGCTATCTGGGAGAACTGGGGTATGAACCTTCTATAATACCCAAGAAGCCCCAAAAAAGCCCGGAGTTCTCGAGCGTTACGAGGGAAGGGGATATGGGTAATGGCTGACAATTTATTGTTTTGGGGCCGAATGACTCCTTCTCCTAACAGGTATCACAGGTATCTTACAGTTTGGGCCGCTAAGTGGCTTTTCGCGGGGTTGATTTTGACACCATGACTGCCTAACGCTTGGATCACTTTATAGAGGTGGGTTAGATGCTGCTCCCAGGTCTCACTATAAATGACGATATCCTCTATGTAAGCCCCGGCATACCTTTCGTGTGGTTGAAGTATACGATTCATAGCCCTCTGAAAGGTGGCCGGTGCTCCATGCAAACCGAAAGGGAGTACTGCAAATTGGAACAACCCATCGGGAGTGGAAAAGGCCGTTTTTTCTCGGTCTTGGGGCCTAAGAGGGATTTGCCAGTACCCCTTACATAAATCAAGGATGCTAATGTATTTGGCCTTGCCGATCCGTTCTATCATCTCATCTACCCGGGGCAAGGGATAAGAATCGAACTCTGAGATTTTATTGACCTCCCTGAAATCAATACAGAATCGTACCGAACCGTCTGGTTTCGGTACTAGGACTATAGGAGAATTCCATTCACTTATAGAGGGTTCTATTATACCCATCCGTAACATCTGTTGTACCTCGTCTCGGATTATGTTTCTGCGGGCCTCAGGTATACGGTTAGGACGAAGCCGTACCGTTTTTCCTGCAGTCGTTTTTCTCGAGTGTTCTACCAACGTGGTTCTCCCCGGAGTTAATGAGAAGATGTTCTGTAGGGGAAGTAGGGTGGTCACTAGCTCATCCTTCAAATTAGAGGGTAACTCAGTGTCAATACATTGAACATATAATGGGGTGGCCTTCTTCACGTTCCCTACCAAAGAGGGGAGAGGCCCTTCCCATCGTTTTAATAGGTTCACATGATACATTTGGGTGGTTCATCGACTTTTATCTAGCTCTAGCTTGAATGTAACGGGTGTCACCTTTTCTAATACAATATAGGGGCCTTGCCATTGACCTAACAGTTTGTGGTCGGAGGAAGCCATCATGAGCAATACCGCATCTCCCACCAAAAAGGTTCTAAGTTTTTTTGTCGTATTGTGCTTTCTGGGCTTCCTGTGCTTTCTCCATATTGTTCCTCACTATCGTTCGTATTTGTCCCAGATGTGTCCGAAGCTGCTCTACGTATTTAACTAGCGGTTTGGAATGGTCTGGTTCCGCCTCCCAGGTCTCCCGCATCATGTCCATTATGGATCTGAGGAACTTCGATTTCTGATTGCGATCGAAGCGACCCGCCATTTTGTGCTCCGCCGCAATTTTATGTTGCCATCACTCAGGCAGCACGGCGGACAAAGTCTATTCTGCTTTTTCTGCAGCCTGGTGTCGAAATACGCCTTCTGCCTCTATTTGCAAAGCTGGTGTTAGAACTAGCCGAGTACACTAATCCCTGTCTGGCTTTTTTAATTCCCGTCTCAACCATCTGGTGGTTCACACTATTCTTTCCTGACCTTATCTTATCGACTGGCCTTCACTGTCTCCTGCTAGCATTCTCTCGTTTCACAACTGTCCTCCAACACACACAAACGTATCTCGCCACCTGCAAATTAGTTACCAATCCATTAATAAATTAACTTGAGGGAGGGATAACAAACACAATTTGAGGAGAGGTTTCTTCGAGACATCTGACACTTTTGTTTTCCAACTTCTCTTATTGGTTCCATCCTGTTTTCTAACTTTTCTTATTGGCTCTTTCTTGTGTGTTCTGGGAGTACTTTTGGTTAATGTACACAAACATTATATGGTTTTTAACCCTGTGCGCCACAGAGTGAAGTGGCAGTCTCCTGAGAACCTACTTTGTGTACTTCTAGGATAACTGTACTAGCTGCAGCTAAATAAATCTGATCTTCTAACGCCGACAGAGTGTCCCGTGTCTCTGTGTAGCTAAGCAGGAGAACTCTGGAGACTTGGGCGTACCCTGCGGCTCCAGGCCCAAAAGGTTCTGGTTCTTCAACTGGCGCCCAACGTGGGGCGGCTTCAGTGGTACCGGTTCTGCTCGAAGGTCGTGAGGAACCCCGCAAGAAAATTCCAGAGGGTTTGCGAGCCACATTAAGCGACCCCTGTATGTCGAAAGTGGTCCGAAGGTCTTTTGCAGTGCGGTTACTCCTTCCTGACGGCTACTGACGACCGCTGCCCTAACTGCCGCCCTGCTTTGGCCCTTCCTTTGATGATGTATGGTAAGGCGAGACGATAGACGGGCCTCTGTTGGTGGAAGAAGACGTCCTTAGTTAAGTATTTTCGTGGGTCGCGCCCACAATTTTGGTTCTTTGATTGATTTCTTTGGGTACTTAGATTTGTCTATTGCAATAAACAAAGCCGAGGGTAAGTGCATTTGTGCTGCGTAAACTGAGTTTTACTCCCTTGAAGTTTGTGAACAGTCCGGAGACATCTCGGGATGCCTTCTCTGACGAAGTTTGGAAGAATTTGTTGTCTTGGTTGTAATAGGGATTCCCGACTTGAGGACTCTTGTCCGATTCCTTCGGTTGGAACTCCCACATATGAGCTCTTTTCAAAACATGGTATCGGCCCCATTGCCTTTAACGAGACATGGACCCGATACACAAAGAAAGATGGTGTTCTAAAATGGCCAGAAAATGATAGTTTTGATCCTGATGTGCTAGACAATTTGGAAGCAGTTTTATTTAAAAGAAAAGCCCGGCCGGCAATGTTTGACTCTTTCCGCCTTTGGCGTAAGGAAGCCAAACAGAAAGAAATTAAACAAGCAAAACGAGATAGGAAAGCACAGGGTATGACAATTATACAGGCTGCCCAACGGTTTAAAGATGATGAAATTGACAATGTGACTGAAATTTCGGAAAGACAGCATCGTATGGCAATAGATAAATGCTATCCGGTGTTGCCTGTTTCTCCTTCTGATAATAAGAAAGATATAGAAGAAGATCCCCTAATGTCCCACTTATTAAGGTTGCCTCCGCCCTATGCACAAAGTGCCAATGTACCTCAGCCTTTACAGCCTGTTCAGCCGCCAGCGGTACTTCCGCCTGTTCCGGCTCTTCTGCATTTGCCTCCTCCAGTATTACCGCCCTTGCCGGTTTTACCGTTAGCCTCAACTTATTTGCCCTCATCTCCTGATCTTAGATATCCTTTGCCTTCTGCTCCTTCTGCTCCTCCTGCAATTACCAGTTCCTCTCTTGTCAGTTCTCCTAACACTCTGTCTCCAATTCTTATGTCTAGTTCTCCGTCTGTGCGTAAGCGTCTCACAGACACTGTTACTGGTATTCTATCTCCTTTCTTTGAAGCTTTAAATGTGTCTCCGGCTTTTTCTCAAAGACAGTCTCGTAGTCAGTTCCCAGATTTTGAGGAACGACAGCGGCTGGACTCTCTTGCACGAAGATGGATCAAGAAGGGTCCACAATACAGTGTGCTTGATATTATGCCTACCTTTTTGCAATGGAATGCGCCTACGCAAAGATATGTTTTTAATGCAATGTGTGACACTCTCATTAAAGAATGGGAAGATGTGAGTTCGAGTCCGATCCCACAAGATCTGTTAAATGTTCAGACTCATTTTGATAAAGGACTTATTGTGGGTTCTAAGGTTGAGGAAGCTGTAAGGACACTTATCTCTTATAGATCCTTATTGTTTTCTCAGACTTTCCTTGATTCCGACCCGTCGGTTAGACTGACGTTGAAAAATTATCCTATGAGAGAGGTTCCTCCAGTATGGAAAGAAGAGGTTGCGGGAGTAGGTGGTAATGCACCTATTCCTGCTCATTTCCAGCGTATATGGGTACATGTCCCTTGGAAGAGATCTGCAGTTTTTGCCCTTAAGCAGACTCTACCGAATCCTCGTAAAAACCATGCAGGTTATTACAAAGAATTATCACAGACAGTTGATGCTTGTATCATGAACCTAGCAGATATTGACATACTAATGGGAAATGTAGTCCCACAGACAATATGGGCTAAGATTCGTAGAGAGGATCACGCGCAGGAACTAGGTGCTACTTGGGATGTTATAACTACTACAGATAGAGACCAAGTGGGTGGCGCAAAGCCTGACGCTCTGATCTCGGAACTCCCTGGTAGAATCATTACGTTAATGAAAACTATGATGCCTGCATTGAGAGTTAATTGGGATAAACTAGCAGCATGCAAACAAAAGAAAGATGAATGTGTCTCTGACTTCTTTACTCGTTTCGAGGAGACATTTATCGACCACAGTGGTCAAGACATGGCTACAGAGGGTGGACAGCGATTGTTTGTGGACAAATTTGTATTCAATTTGCTTCCCGAGCTGTCACACAAATTAAAAGATTCAGAAAGTTCATGGGCTGTTTCTTCTTCTGCCCAGATATTGGCTACTGCGCAATATTATGAGAATAGGGAAAAGGAAGAAAAAGAAAAGCAAGAGAAAAAGACGAAAGATTTAAAAACAAAGGTTCTCTTGCCACAAGCCTATCCGCCACGTCATGCTCAGCCTCAATTTCAGCAGACTCCGCAGTTTCAGAGGTTGTATCAAAAACCTGAGCCATACAATCCGCGACCTTTGTTAGGTCCTAATCAATGTGGCTATTGTAGAGAGGAAGGTCATTTTAAGAATAGTTGTCCGGTTTTATTGCAGCAAAATGGAGCATTATCTGCTCTACGAGGTCGTGCTAGCCTCCAGTCAGCAAACAGAGGTAGAGGTCGGGGTGTGTTGACTCAAGAACCGCGTGCCCTTCCTTCTCCCAGTTCCATGAACTACTTTGATAAACAAGAGGAAACACATGCAATAGTCCTATTCTTCCTGTTCTCAAACGCACTGATCCTTCTCAGCCTCCTGTGTATCGTTTCGTAATTGATCTGCGGGAGGTAAACAAAATTGTTGTCCCACAATTTCCTGTTGTTCCAGATATCACTACTTTGTTGACAATGATACCTTCCACAGCGACTTGGTTCTCTGTTATTGATCTAAAGAATGCCTTCTTTAGTATTCCCATTGCAGAAGAGAGTAGGGACATTTTTGGTTTCTCCCTTGGAGGCCGAAGCATCCGGTTTAAGCGCGCACCTCAAGGCTATTGTGAAAGTCCCTCTATTTACAGCCAAGCTTTAAAATGTCATCTTGATACTTTTCATTTGCCGTCTGGTGCTGCTCTTATCCAGTATATGGATGACTTGTTAGTCGCCGCCGATTCAAAAGATATCTGCAAAGATGTCACTATTGCATTGTTACGCCATTTGTTTAAACTGAATCACAAGGTTTCACCTTTCAAACTACAATATGTTTGTCAAGAGGTTACCTATTTGGGTCATCTCCTATCAAAGGAGGGACGACGATTGACACCAGAACGAATTCAGGCGATTACGCGAATGTCTGTACCATCCACACAAAGGGAAGTACGTGCCTTTCTGGGTATTACTTCTTATTGTAGACAATGGATCCCTAACTTCTCTCTAATTGCCAAACCTTTGTTGGCACTCACTTTAAAAGATGCGCCTCAGCCCCTTCCTTGGATTGATGAGTGCCAAAAGAGTTTCACTGACTTACGTACCACTCTGTGTTCTGCTCCTGTACTAGGCACTCCAGATTACACTAAGCCTTTTACGCTCTATATTCATGAGAGAGAAGGTTGTGCATTGTCAGTTCTAACACAACAATTTGGAGACAAACAGCGGCCATGTGCCTATTTTTCGGCTACGTTAGATCCTGTAGCTAAAGCATTGCCTAGTTGTCTCAAAGCAACAGCAGCCGCAGCAATTTCTATTCGGCAGTCTGCTGGAGTGGTGTTGGATAACACTCTCATTGTCATGGTGCCACATGCAGTGGATACTTTACTAAACAGAACGAAAAGGCAGCATCTCACGAGTGCTCGTCTAACTGGATACGAGCTGATGCTTTTGGCTAGTCACGTACACATCAAACAATGTAATACTCTGAATCCAGCTACTCTGTTGCCCCTTCTAGATGAAGAAAATGTTGAAGAACAGCATGATTGTTTCTTCCGCACTGAGGAAGAGACAAAGGGAAGAATTGACCTAAGAGACACACCGCTAGAGAATCCGGATGGAACTCTATGGGTAGACGGTTCTTGTTTTAAAATGCCTAATGGAGATGCAGTTTCAGCCTATGCTGTAACTACTTTACATACAGTTGTGGAAACTGCACGCATTAGACACAATTCAGCGCAAGCAGCATGTTAGACCTGGCACCTTGGCGTGAGTTTCCCTTCCACTTTTTGATGGTGTGCCTCGATTGTTTTGCTGGTGTTGTCCGCTCAGGGCACTGCGCCACGGCTAATCCGTGCCGCAGTGCAAGTGCTCCCTAGGTAAAGTGTACCTGTAATTGATGTTCCTGATTGGTTTATTGGATTCACTGTCAGTCCCCAGTAAAGTGCACCAGGGGTGCCAGGGCTTGTGAATGCCAATGCTGCTGGTGGGCTTGCAGCGCTGGTTGCGCCACCCACAGAAAGCGGCTTTGTAAAATGTGTCTAGGGTCTGCCACCGCAGACCCTGCGTGCAGTCTGGGACTGTCGCGCTGCCTGCGCAAGTGCCCCCACTTGCCAGTCCCTAAACCTTCCCTTACCTACATATTAGCCACCCCTCTGGTAGGCCCAAGGGCAGGGTGCATTGTAGGCATAAGGTAGGACATGCCCTGATGTGTGTGGCATGTCTTAGTAGTGAATTACAGCCCTTTTCGTTTTTCACTATTGAAGGCTACCTGCTCTCCATAGGCCAGAATGGGCTGCTGGGATCACGCCAACGCTGTGACCCCAGTGGACTCAGAGAGCATGGTAGAATGTCAAGTTTAGTATGCCTGAACTCAGAATAATAAAATACTTCTTGTAGTCAAGTTTATTTTAATATCCTGGGTTTGTAAATACTACTTTTAGAAAGTTAGTATTTACTGACCTGGCCATTCAGTCCGCCTCTGCTGTGTGTATGTGTTCTGCCTGGCAACAGTAAGGAGCAGGGTTGGGGAATCCCCAGAGACAGGTTGGCTGCCAGGTGGTGGGTAGCGAGGTGACACCTGGATGGGTGGGAGGAGTACACCTTGACTCTTGAATAGACCTGTGCTCTGCCACCACAAAGCCGGCGCCGCCCCCAGTGGAGCGGCTGATGTCTCTGCCCTGCTGCTGAAAGGAAAGAGCAGAGTCACCATAACAAAGTGCTCCAAAACTGGACTGAGCCAGGCCCAGGCCCCCTGGCGCTAAAGGACAAAAGAATCATGGTATAAAAGTAGGAGCCTGGCTCCTAAGAAATCAGAATCCTGTTTTACCACAAAGAACCTCTGCCCGACTAGAAGGAGAAGAAGACGCTGGAGGAGCTGGCCTGCTGCTTGCCTTGCTGAGAAAGGAGAGGAAGAGACTTACTGAAAAGACTTTGCTGCTTTGTGCTTTAAACATTCTCCAAGGGCTTGATCTGAGCTTGCCCCCTGAACTGAACCCCAGGACCAGTGGGTTCTCTGTGCTTTTGCTCGTCCTCCGATTCAAGCCGTGTGTGCATCCCGCTGGAAAGAGACTGCGCCCCTCATCGCCCCTCCTAGGGCCGTGACACTCAGGAGCTTGCCGGCCTCAACCCCGTGAGAGCCTTGCTCCGTCCGGAGCCGCTCTCTGTCCCCGGGCTAGGTTGCCTGCACCCCTGTCACCGCCTGTCACTGGAGCGCGCTGAATGCGCTATCACCCCTCCGGCCGGAAACCGTCCGACGACTGTGATCTACGCCGGGTCATCCAGCTGCACTAACCGTGCCCTGTGACCCCGCTTCGCTATCCCCGGACATCTCAGGCCGCGCCGCCCCCGCTGTGGAGACCCCCCCTGCACCGCCGTGCTGAGGGTCGCTGGCCGCGCCTGCCTACCTGCCCGCACCCGCTGATCGAGGACCCAAGACACTTCCCAAGCTGAGAGTCGCACCGACCTGTGCCGGCTCTCCACGTCACGAAAGAAGTTCCAGTATCGGGCTCGGGGCCCGCAACGCCTTATTTCCCCGTTCGCAGGAGCCGATCTCTGTGAGTACTGGAACCACAAGTAACATTTGCAAGAAACTACAAAGTATCCATTTGAAGCTACGAACAAAGAACATTGGCCTGCTTTACAACCTGGTGGCATAGCGAAAACGTTATTGGTCTTGTGATAAGTCTGCTGAGATATATATACCTATTTTTACCTAAAGAAGCGTATTTTTCTACATATCCAAGTCTGGTGTCCGTTTCTGGGGGGGATTGATGTATTTACTGTGTGTATGATTGTAAGTGCTTAACCAACAACGCCTGAGGAATCGCCTTGGCTGCTCACGCCACGCACCTAGAGGGTGAGCAAGGGTCATTCACAGGGGGTTATCCTGCGCCCTGACGTAGAGGAGAGGGTTCCTGCTTGACACAAGGGCAACCTTGCGCCATCCAGAGACCCCCAAGTCTAACATTGTTGGCAGCGGCTGGGATTTCGGATTTGCATTTGTAATTTGCATACAGTGAATTATTAATCACCAGATAGTGAGAGCAGACCAAGTAACGCAGCCACAGGTTTTCATTTTTGAACTTTGTTGAGACATCTGCCATTACTGCAACCATGCCTGGCTCATTCTCTGCTGGAAGAGCACTCTCTGTGATTTCTGGAATAGATGAGGTGGATTGGGAGAGACTGGGAGGCTACACGGTAGAGCAATTGAAAGGCTACAGTGTAAAATTCAGAGTTCCCCATGCTGGATTCAAGAAGAAGGTCCAGTACACCAAGGCGTTGAGAGCCTGGAAGGAGTCAAGAGACCCACGGAATGCGGGGGACATCGTTCCACCCGACAACCTTGAGGAGCCCAGCAGAGTCCGGTCGCCAGAGGAGCTGGCAGACAGGGCAGCAGACAGGGCGCATGCAATGGAGATGGCAAAGTTGGCAGGACAAATGGAAATGGAAAAGCAGAAGTTGGCCCTGGAGGCACAACAACGCCAAATGGATCATGATATAAGATTGAAGGAGTTGGAGCTGAAGGCGAAAAGTTTGGACACCGCTCCTTCTGGTGGCAGCACTCCACCGGTGCAGGTAGAGTCCAAGGTGTACATCCCCAAAGATGTAGTAAAGGAGTATTTTAGAAAGGATGACATAGGGCAGTGGTTTAGAGCCTACGAGGTGGCCATGTCTTCACACCGGGTCCCTGAGAAAGACTGGGGAGCGGGGTTGTGGGGAAGGTTCCTTGCTGAAGGGCGTGACACACTGTTAGATTTACCCTTAGATCTCCAAGCCTCATACCCCCATATGAAGGAAGCTTTAATGACCAGGTATGGGTTAACTCCTGAGCTATATAGACAGAGGTTCAGGGAGACTAAGAAGATCCCTGAGAGTACGTATGTGGAGTATGTAACCTTTTTCTGCAGAGCACTGGATGGTTGGGTGAAGGGTAGCAAAGTGAATGATTATCAAGGGCTGCTTGATTTAATTGCATGGGAGCACTTGTCCAGTCAATGTTTTCCTGAGCTACGCCAGCACCTGATTGATAGCAAGCTGTCCAACCCGAGGAAGCTTGCTGAGGAGGCGGACCGCTGGCTCAGCACCAGGGTCCACAAGGGTCAATTGGGAGACTCCGCCAAAGGTGGGCAGGGTCCCCAGCAGAAGAGTGGGGGGGACAGGGGTAAACAGAAAGGGTTCCAAAAAGGCCCCCAAAGTAATCCCCAAGGGAACCAGCAGAAGGGTTCTCAGCCTCCCCCACCCCCGCAGCAGAACGGGGCCCCGTCAGGTAGACCTGTTCCAAAGGGGCCCTTCAATTGTTATAGGTGTGGTGACCCGGGTCACATTGCCTCTGATCCTAAGTGTCGCCTGTTTGGTAAGACCGCACCCACTGGTGCTCCACCCCGGCAAGTAGCTAGTGTTAACTTTGGGGAGGAGGTAGCAGTCCAGGAGGGTGGGGGTCCCGGGCAGATGACCCTAGTCTCGCTAGGAGACAGTGAGATGGTCCCTGAAACCTACTTACCCTCTAACACTAAGAAATATGGGCAAGTAGTGACCATCAATGGAAAGAAGGTAGAGGCTCTTAGAGATACAGGAGCCAGCGTGACCTCGGTGAGGCAACACCTGGTGTCTCAAGAGCAGATTGTACCCAATGCCTACTGTAGGGTTGTCAATGCTGACAACATAGAGAGTCGTTGTCCAATGGCTCAAGTTCCCTTTGAGTGGGGGGAGGTCTCTGGTACTCTACAAGTCGCTGTGAGAACTGACATGCCTGTAGACTGTCTGCTAGGGAACGACCTGGAGAGCTCCCCTTGGGAAAAGGTGGAGAAGACCACGCATCTGAGGATGGTGGGTCTACCCGACTGGGCGTGCGTGACCACCCGGTCCATGGCAGCCAGTAGGGGTGTTGAGAGGGTCCTGGAGCCTGAGGGAGAGGTCCAGGAACCGGCCTTAGGGAGAAGGCGCAGGAGGCGCGGGAAACCGGCCCCCGAAGTTCCCACGGCCCAGGAGGAAGTAGACCCTGAGGGGGATGCTCTGGAGCCTACCGGGGAACAGATTGCCGAACTGGGAGACCTGCCTGAGCTGACCCATTGGCAGCAGGAAGGAGGTCCCTCCAGGGAGGAATTCTGCAGGGAGCAGAAAGAATGCCCTTCTCTCGTGGGTATGCGGCAGCAGGCTGCAGACCAGGCCAATGGTGTTCAGGCCAAAACACACTACGTGTACTGGGAGAGTGACCTCCTGTATTCCGAGCCTAAGGCTGCTGAACCTGGGTCAGCCCGTGTGCTGGTGGTACCCCAGAAGTTCAGAACCTTCCTACTGGGGCTGGCTCATGATGTGCCTTTAGCAGGACATTTGGGGATGGACAAGACCTATGACAGGCTTGTCACCCACTTTTACTGGCCCCAAATGCACAAGAATTCAGATTCCTACTGCAGAACCTGTCAGACTTGCCAGGCAAGTGGTAAGAGCGGAGGGAAGCACAAGGCTCCTCTGCAGCCCTTCCCCGTGGTCGGTACGCCATTCCAGCGAGTGGGTATTGATATTGTGGGGCCTCTGGACCCCAAGACAGCCCTTGGCAACAGGTTCATCCTGGTCTTGGTGGACCATGCCACCCGGTACCCTGAAGCCATCCCTCTGAGAACAGTGACGGCCCCCGTGGTGGGACGGGCACTGATAGGAATTTTCTCCCGAGTGGGATTCCCTCTAGAGGTGGTGAGCGACAGGGGGACCAATTTCATATCCACATATATGAAATCCCTGTGGAAGGAGTGTGGGGTAACTTACAAGTTCACCACTCCTTACCACCCCCAAGGAAATGGGTTGGCTGAGAGATTCAACCGAACCCTCAAAGGCATGATCATGGGCCTGGACGGTCCAATGAGGCGTAAGTGGGACGTCCTCTTGCCATGCCTGCTCTTCGCTTACCGAGAGGTGCCACAGAAGTCTCTAGGATTCAGCCCCTTTGAGCTTCTGTATGGTCACCCGGTAAGAGGACCTCTGAGTTTGGTAAAGGAAGGCTGGGAGCAATCTCCCAGGAAACCTCCCCAGAATGTATACAGTTACATGCTGGCCTTCCGAAACCAGACTCGGCGTTTCAGGCAACTTGCTGAGGCAAATCTGGAAGCCAGCCAGGAGGAAATGAAGCGGTGGTACGACCGGAATGCCACTCTGGTAGAGCTTCAACCTGGACAAAAGGTGTGGGTCTTGGCCCCAGTGGAGCCTTGTGCACTTCAGGATAAGTGGACAGGTCCATTTGAGGTTGTGGAGCGCAAAAGTCCTATCACCTACTTGGTGGACATGCGGTCTCCCAGGAACCCTTTGAGGGTCCTACATGTTAACCGCCTTAAGCCCCACTTAGAGAGGACCGAAGTGGGCATGCTGCTGGCCACTGATGATGGAATGGAAGAGGAGACCGAGCCTCTTCCTGACCTCTTATTAGCCTCTGAGAAAGATGGGTCAGTGGATGGAGTTAACCTCTCACCCACCCTGACGCCCGAACAACAGGAAGATTGCCGCCACTTGCTGGGGCAGTTTTCCGATCGGTTCTCCCTGGTTCCTGGTGTCACAGATTGGTGCGTCCATGATGTGGACACAGGAGACAGCTTACCTGTGAAGCACAAGGCTTACAGGGTAACTGACAGGGTCAGAGCTTGCATCAAGGAGGAGGTCTCCAAGATGCTTGCGCTAGGGGTGGTTGAGTCCTCCAGCAGTCCTTGGTCCAGCCCCGTGGTCTTGGTGCCCAAAGCTGCTGCGCCGGGAGCCACACCTGAACTCCGGTTCTGTGTGGACTACAGAGGACTCAATTCAGTAACGAAGACTGACGCGCACCCCATCCCCAGAGCTGATGAGCTCATTGATCGGCTGGGGGCTGCCCGGTTCCTCAGCACGTTTGATTTAACGTCTGGGTACTGGCAGATCGCCTTGACCGATGGGGCCAAAGAGAGGTCAGCATTCTCTACTCCAGATGGGCACTTCCAGTTCCGAGTCATGCCATTTGGAATGAAGAATGCCCCTGCCACCTTTCAGAGGTTGGTCAACCAGGTACTGGTTGGGCTGGATGCGTTCAGTGCCGCCTACCTGGATGACATCGCAGTGTTCAGTGCCACCTGGCCTGAACACCTGCGCCACCTCTGGGAAGTGTTGATGGCTCTGCGCCGAGCAGGCCTCACGATCAAGGCAAGCAAGTGCCAGATCGGACAGGGTTCCGTGGTGTACTTGGGACACCAAGTGGGGAGTGGCAAGGTGGCACCCTTGCAACCCAAAATTGAGACCATCCTGGCTTGGGAACCCCCCAAGACGCAGACCGCAGTGAGGGCCTTCCTGGGGCTCACTGGGTACTACAGGAGGTTTGTCAAGGGCTATGGAACGATTGTTGCCCCCCCTGCACCGCCGTGCTGAGGGTCGCTGGCCGCGCCTGCCTACCTGCCCGCACCCGCTGATCGAGGACCCAAGACACTTCCCAAGCTGAGAGTCGCACCGACCTGTGCCGGCTCTCCACGTCACGAAAGAAGTTCCAGTATCGGGCTCGGGGCCCGCAACGCCTTATTTCCCCGTTCGCAGGAGCCGATCTCTGTGAGTACTGGAACCACAAGTAACATTTGCAAGAAACTACAAAGTATCCATTTGAAGCTACGAACAAAGAACATTGGCCTGCTTTACAACCTGGTGGCATAGCGAAAACGTTATTGGTCTTGTGATAAGTCTGCTGAGATATATATACCTATTTTTACCTAAAGAAGCGTATTTTTCTACATATCCAAGTCTGGTGTCCGTTTCTGGGGGGGGATTGATGTATTTACTGTGTGTATGATTGTAAGTGCTTAACCAACAACGCCTGAGGAATCGCCTTGGCTGCTCACGCCACGCACCTAGAGGGTGAGCAAGGGTCATTCACAGGGGGTTATCCTGCGCCCTGACGTAGAGGAGAGGGTTCCTGCTTGACACAAGGGCAACCTTGCGCCATCCAGAGACCCCCAAGTCTAACATTGTTGGCAGCGGCTGGGATTTCGGATTTGCATTTGTAATTTGCATACAGTGAATTATTAATCACCAGATAGTGAGAGCAGACCAAGTAACGCAGCCACAGGTTTTCATTTTTGAACTTTGTTGAGACATCTGCCATTACTGCAACCATGCCTGGCTCATTCTCTGCTGGAAGAGCACTCTCTGTGATTTCTGGAATAGATGAGGTGGATTGGGAGAGACTGGGAGGCTACACGGTAGAGCAATTGAAAGGCTACAGTGTAAAATTCAGAGTTCCCCATGCTGGATTCAAGAAGAAGGTCCAGTACACCAAGGCGTTGAGAGCCTGGAAGGAGTCAAGAGACCCACGGAATGCGGGGGACATCGTTCCACCCGACAACCTTGAGGAGCCCAGCAGAGTCCGGTCGCCAGAGGAGCTGGCAGACAGGGCAGCAGACAGGGCGCATGCAATGGAGATGGCAAAGTTGGCAGGACAAATGGAAATGGAAAAGCAGAAGTTGGCCCTGGAGGCACAACAACGCCAAATGGATCATGATATAAGATTGAAGGAGTTGGAGCTGAAGGCGAAAAGTTTGGACACCGCTCCTTCTGGTGGCAGCACTCCACCGGTGCAGGTAGAGTCCAAGGTGTACATCCCCAAAGATGTAGTAAAGGAGTATTTTAGAAAGGATGACATAGGGCAGTGGTTTAGAGCCTACGAGGTGGCCATGTCTTCACACCGGGTCCCTGAGAAAGACTGGGGAGCGGGGTTGTGGGGAAGGTTCCTTGCTGAAGGGCGTGACACACTGTTAGATTTACCCTTAGATCTCCAAGCCTCATACCCCCATATGAAGGAAGCTTTAATGACCAGGTATGGGTTAACTCCTGAGCTATATAGACAGAGGTTCAGGGAGACTAAGAAGATCCCTGAGAGTACGTATGTGGAGTATGTAACCTTTTTCTGCAGAGCACTGGATGGTTGGGTGAAGGGTAGCAAAGTGAATGATTATCAAGGGCTGCTTGATTTAATTGCATGGGAGCACTTGTCCAGTCAATGTTTTCCTGAGCTACGCCAGCACCTGATTGATAGCAAGCTGTCCAACCCGAGGAAGCTTGCTGAGGAGGCGGACCGCTGGCTCAGCACCAGGGTCCACAAGGGTCAAGTGGGAGACTCCGCCAAAGGTGGGCAGGGTCCCCAGCAGAAGAGTGGGGGGGACAGGGGTAAACAGAAAGGGTTCCAAAAAGGCCCCCAAAGTAATCCCCAAGGGAACCAGCAGAAGGGTTCTCAGCCTCCCCCACCCCCGCAGCAGAACGGGGCCCCGACAGGTAGACCTGTTCCAAAGGGGCCCTTCAATTGTTATAGGTGTGGTGACCCGGGTCACATTGCCTCTGATCCTAAGTGTCGCCTGTTTGGTAAGACCGCACCCACTGGTGCTCCACCCCGGCAAGTAGCTAGTGTTAACTTTGGGGAGGAGGTAGCAGTCCAGGAGGGTGGGGGTCCCGGGCAGATGACCCTAGTCTCGCTAGGAGACAGTGAGATGGTCCCTGAAACCTACTTACCCTCTAACACTAAGAAATATGGGCAAGTAGTGACCATCAATGGAAAGAAGGTAGAGGCTCTTAGAGATACAGGAGCCAGCGTGACCTCGGTGAGACAACACCTGGTGTCTCAAGAGCAGATTGTACCCAATGCCTACTGTAGGGTTGTCAATGCTGACAACATAGAGAGTCGTTGTCCAATGGCTCAAGTTCCCTTTGAGTGGGGGGAGGTCTCTGGTACTCTACAAGTCGCTGTGAGAACTGACATGCCTGTAGACTGTCTGCTAGGGAACGACCTGGAGAGCTCCCCTTGGGAAAAGGTGGAGAAGACCACGCATCTGAGGATGGTGGGTCTACCCGACTGGGCGTGCGTGACCACCCGGTCCATGGCAGCCAGTAGGGGTGTTGAGAGGGTCCTGGAGCCTGAGGGAGAGGTCCAGGAACCGGCCTTAGGGAGAAGGCGCAGGAGGCGCGGGAAACCGGCCCCCGAAGTTCCCACGGCCCAGGAGGAAGTAGACCCTGAGGGGGATGCTCTGGAGCCTACCGGGGAACAGATTGCCGAACTGGGAGACCTGCCTGAGCTGACCCATTGGCAGCAGGAAGGAGGTCCCTCCAGGGAGGAATTCTGCAGGGAGCAGAAAGAATGCCCTTCTCTCGTGGGTATGCGGCAGCAGGCTGCAGACCAGGCCAATGGTGTTCAGGCCAAAACACACTACGTGTACTGGGAGAGTGACCTCCTGTATTCCGAGCCTAAGGCTGCTGAACCTGGGTCAGCCCGTGTGCTGGTGGTACCCCAGAAGTTCAGAACCTTCCTACTGGGGCTGGCTCATGATGTGCCTTTAGCAGGACATTTGGGGATGGACAAGACCTATGACAGGCTTGTCACCCACTTTTACTGGCCCCAAATGCACAAGAATTCAGATTCCTACTGCAGAACCTGTCAGACTTGCCAGGCAAGTGGTAAGAGCGGAGGGAAGCACAAGGCTCCTCTGCAGCCCTTCCCCGTGGTCGGTACGCCATTCCAGCGAGTGGGTATTGATATTGTGGGGCCTCTGGACCCCAAGACAGCCCTGGGCAACAGGTTCATCCTGGTCTTGGTGGACCATGCCACCTGGTACCCTGAAGCCATCCCTCTGAGAACAGTGACGGCCCCCGTGGTGGGACGGGCACTGATAGGAATTTTCTCCCGAGTGGGATTCCCTCTAGAGGTGGTGAGCGACAGGGGGACCAATTTCATATCCACATATATGAAATCCCTGTGGAAGGAGTGTGGGGTAACTTACAAGTTCACCACTCCTTACCACCCCCAAGGAAATGGGTTGGTTGAGAGATTCAACCGAACCCTCAAAGGCATGATCATGGGCCTGGACGGTCCAATGAGGCGTAAGTGGGACGTCCTCTTGCCATGCCTGCTCTTCGCTTACCGAGAGGTGCCACAGAAGTCCCTAGGATTCAGCCCCTTTAAGCTTCTGTATGGTCACCCGGTAAGAGGACCTCTGAGTTTGGTAAAGGAAGGCTGGGAGCAATCTCCCAGGAAACCTCTCCAGAATGTATACAGTTACATGCTGGCCTTCCGAAACCAGACTCGGCGTTTCAGGCAACTTGCTGAGGCAAATCTGGAAGCCAGCCAGGAGGAAATGAAGCGTTGGTACGACCGGAATGCCACTTTGGTAGAGCTTCAACCTGGACAAAAGGTGTGGGTCTTGGCCCCAGTGGAGCCTTGTGCACTTCAGGATAAGTGGACAGGTCCATTTGAGGTTGTGGAGCGCAAAAGTCCTATCACCTACTTGGTGGACATGCGGTCTCCCAGGAACCCTTTGAGGGTCCTACATGTTAACCGCCTTAAGCCCCACTTAGAGAGGACCGAAGTGGGCATGCTGCTGGCCACTGATGATGGAATGGAAGAGGAGACCGAGCCTCTTCCTGACCTCTTAGTAGCCTCTGAGAAAGATGGGTCAGTGGATGGAGTTAACCTCTCACCCACCCTGACGCCCGAACAACAGGAAGATTGCCGCCACTTGCTGGGGCAGTTTTCCGATCGGTTCTCCCTGGTTCCTGGTGTCACAGATTGGTGCGTCCATGATGTGGACACAGGAGACAGCTTACCTGTGAAGCACAAGGCTTACAGGGTAACTGACAGGGTCAGAGCTTGCATCAAGGAGGAGGTCTCCAAGATGCTTGCGCTAGGGGTGGTTGAGTCCTCCAGCAGTCCTTGGTCCAGCCCCGTGGTCTTGGTGCCCAAAGCTGCTGCGCCGGGAGCCACACCTGAACTCCGGTTCTGTGTGGACTACAGAGGACTCAATTCAGTAACGAAGACTGACGCGCACCCCATCCCCAGAGCTGATGAGCTCATTGATCGGCTGGGGGCTGCCCGGTTCCTCAGCACGTTTGATTTAACGTCTGGGTACTGGCAGATCGCCTTGACCGATGGGGCCAAAGAGAGGTCAGCATTCTCTACTCCAGATGGGCACTTCCAGTTCCGAGTCATGCCATTTGGAATGAAGAATGCCCCTGCCACCTTTCAGAGGTTGGTCAACCAGGTACTGGTTGGGCTGGATGCGTTCAGTGCCGCCTACCTGGATGACATCGCAGTGTTCAGTGCCACCTGGCCTGAACACCTGCGCCACCTCTGGGAAGTGTTGATGGCTCTGCGCCGAGCAGGCCTCACGATCAAGGCAAGCAAGTGCCAGATCGGGCAGGGTTCCGTGGTGTACTTGGGACACCAAGTGGGGAGTGGCAAGGTGGCACCCTTGCAACCCAAAATTGAGACCATCCTGGCTTGGGAACCCCCCAAGACGCAGACCGCAGTGAGGGCCTTCCTGGGGCTCACTGGGTACTACAGGAGGTTTGTCAAGGGCTATGGAACGATTGTTGCCCCCTTGACAGAGCTGACTTCCAAGAAGCAGCCCAGGAACGTGATTTGGACTGACACCTGTCAGAAAGCTTTCGACACCCTGAAGACTGCCATGTGCACGGCGCCCGTGCTCTTGGCCCCTGACTTCTCCAAGGAATTCCTAGTGCAGACAGACGCTTCAGAGCATGGTGTAGGGGCTGTTCTCTCACAGATGACTGAGGAGGGCTGGGACCAACCCGTAGCCTTCATCAGTAGGAGGTTACTTCCACGGGAAAGTAGGTGGAGTGCAATTGAGCGAGAAGCATTTGCTGTGGTCTGGGCGCTGAAGAAGCTAAGACCCTACTTGTTTGGGTCTCACTTCCGGGTTCAGACGGACCACAGGCCCCTCAGATGGTTGATGCAAATGAGGGGTGAGAACCCGAAGCTGTTGAGGTGGTCCATCTCCCTACAGGGTATGGACTTTACGGTGGAACACCGTCCTGGTACAGATCACGCCAACGCTGACGGTCTGTCCAGGTATTTCCGCCTTAGTGACGAGGAACCCCCTGGGCAAGGGTAGTTCTCCCCACATTTCAGCTGGAGGGGACACGTGTTAGACCTGGCACCTTAGCGTGAGTTTCCCTTCCACTTTTTGATGGTGTGCCTCGATTGTTTTGCTGGTGTTGTCCGCTCAGGGCACTGCGCCACGGCTAATCCGTGCCGCAGTGCAAGTGCTTCCTAGGTAAAGTGTACCTGTAATTGATGTTCCTGATTGGTTTATTGGATTCACTGTCAGTCCCCAGTAAAGTGCACCAGGGGTGCCAGGGCTTGTGAATGCCAATGCTGCTGGTGGGCTTGCAGCGCTGGTTGCGCCACCCACAGAAAGCGGCTTTGTAAAATGTGTTTAGGGTCTGCCACCGCAGACCCTGCGTGCAGTCTGGGACTGTCGCGCTGACTGCGCAAGTGCCCCCACTTGCCAGTCCCTAAACCTTCCCTTACCTACATATTAGCCACCCCTCTGGTAGGCCCAAGGGCAGGGTGCATTGTAGGCATAAGGTAGGACATGCCCTGATGTGTGTGGCATGTCTTAGTAGTGAATTACAGCCCTTTTCGTTTTTCACTATTGAAGGCTACCTGCTCTCCATAGGCCAGAATGGGCTGCTGGGATCACGCCAACGCTGTGACCCCAGTGGACTCAGAGAGCATGGTAGAATGTCAAGTTTAGTATGCCTGAACTCAGAATAATAAAATACTTCTTGTAGTCAAGTTTATTTTAATATCCTGGGTTTGTAAATACTACTTTTAGAAAGTTAGTATTTACTGACCTGGCCATTCAGTCCGCCTCTGCTGTGTGTATGTGTTCTGCCTGGCAACAGTAAGGAGCAGGGTTGGGGAATCCCCAGAGACAGGTTGGCTGCCAGGTGGTGGGTAGCGAGGTGACACCTGGATGGGTGGGAGGAGTACACCTTGACTCTTGAATAGACCTGTGCTCTGCCACCACAAAGCCGGCGCCGCCCCCAGTGGAGCGGCTGATGTCTCTGCCCTGCTGCTGAAAGGAAAGAGCAGAGTCACCATAACAAAGTGCTCCAGAACTGGACTGAGCCAGGCCCAGGCCCCCTGGCGCTAAAGGACAAAAGAATCATGGTATAAAAGTAGGAGCCTGGCTCCTAAGAAATCAGAATCCTGTTTTACCACAAAGAACCTCTGCCCGACTAGAAGGAGAAGAAGACGCTGGAGGAGCTGGCCTGCTGCTTGCCTTGCTGAGAAAGGAGAGGAAGAGACTTACTGAAAAGACTTTGCTGCTTTGTGCTTTAAACATTCTCCAAGGGCTTGATCTGAGCTTGCCCCCTGAACTGAACCCCAGGACCAGTGGGTTCTCTGTGCTTTTGCTCGTCCTCCGATTCAAGCCGTGTGTGCATCCCGCTGGAAAGAGACTGCGCCCCTCATCGCCCCTCCTAGGGCCGTGACACTCAGGAGCTTGCCGGCCTCAACCCCGTGAGAGCCTCGCTCCGTCCGGAGCCGCTCTCTGTCCCCGGGCTAGGTTGCCTGCACCCCTGTCACCGCCTGTCACTGGAGTGCGCTGAATGCGCTATCACCCCTCCGGCCGGAAACCGTCCGACGACTGTGATCTACACCGGGTCATCCAGCTGCACTAACCGTGCCCTGTGACCCCGCTTCGCTATCCCCGGACATCTCAGGCCGCGCCGCCCCCGCTGTGGAGACCCCCCCTGCACCGCCGTGCTGAGGGTCGCTGGCTGCGCCTGCCTACCTGCCCGCACCCGCTGATCGAGGACCCAAGACACTTCCCAAGCTGAGAGTCGCACCGACCTGTGCCGGCTCTCCACGTCACGAAAGAAGTTCCAGTATCGGGCTCGGGGCCCGCAACGCCTTATTTCCCCGTTCGCAGGAGCCGATCTCTGTGAGTACTGGAACCACAAGTAACATTTGCAAGAAACTACAAAGTATCCATTTGAAGCTACGAACAAAGAACATTGGCCTGCTTTACAACCTGGTGGCATAGCGAAAACGTTATTGGTCTTGTGATAAGTCTGCTGAGATATATATACCTATTTTTACCTAAAGAAGCGTATTTTTCTACATATCCAAGTCTGGTGTCCGTTTCTGGGGGGGATTGATGTATTTACTGTGTGTATGATTGTAAGTGCTTAACCAACAACGCCTGAGGAATCGCCTTGGCTGCTCACGCCACGCACCTAGAGGGTGAGCAAGGGTCATTCACAGGGGGTTATCCTGCGCCCTGACGTAGAGGAGAGGGTTCCTGCTTGACACAAGTGCAACCTTGCGCCATCCAGAGACCCCCAAGTCTAACACAGCAGAATTGATAGCATTAACAAGAGCTTGTGTATTGTCGAAAGGGAAAAGAGTGAACGTATACACTGACAGCCAATACGCTTTTGGTGTAGCGTTCAACTTTGGGCGTCTCTGGAAGGAAAGGGGTTTTCTCACTTCACATAGCACCAAAATACAACATGGTCAGTTAGTGACTGATCTCCTCGAATCACTTGCCTTACCCACCCAAATAGCGATCGTGAAGTGTAGTGCACACAAAAAGATTACAGATGATGTTGGTCGAGGAAATGCGTTTGCAGACGAAATAGCGAAGAAGACAGCGAGAGATTCAACAAGGCGAATGTATGTGGCAGGTCCTGTGAATTGGGTCAGAGAGAGAGGAATGTATGAGAATACAGTGGAAAGTGTAAAAGCGATTCAGAAAGAGGCTTCACAGAGGGAGATAAGCAAGTGGAAAGAAAGTACGGGAATGTTAGATGAGATGGGTTGTTGGGTGGAATTATCTGAACATCAACAATGGCTGTTACCAGATGCCTATGTTCTCCCAGTGGTTACTATGGCACATGGTCCAGCCCACTTAAGCGCAAAAGGTATTTGTAAACTTCTGGCTCCACTGTGGCAGAATGAAGGTATCCCAAAATGTGCAGACAATGTAGTGAAGCACTGTATTGTTTGTTTAATGTACAACCCAGGAAAGGGAACCCCAACTCCAGCGGGTCACTTTGCTCCTCCGACATATCCATTTGAGGTGTTGCAAATCGATTATATTCATATGGAGCGATGCAACAACCTCAAATATGTTCTGGTAGTAGTATGCGCCCTTTCAAGATGGATAGAAGCATACCCTCTAAAAGATAACACAGCCTTATCCACAGCTAAAATCCTTCTAAAAGAATTCTTCCCCAGGTTTGGTTTGCCGCGCATTGTCTGGAGTGACAATGGGAGCGTATTTGTTGGCCAAGTCATGCAGAAAGTTTGTGCAGGTCTTGGTATCAAGCAAAAGTTCCACGCGGCAAATCATCCACAGTCAGCGGGTTTAGTAGAATGTTACAACGGAACCTTGAAGTTAAAATTAGCAAAGGTTCAAGCAAGTACAGGACTCAATTGACTCGATGCTTTGCCGTTAGCTCTGCTATCCACCAGAACTGCAGTACACTCTCGTTTGGGACTTAGCCCTTACGAAGTGGTTTTTGGTCGTCCGGCTAACGTATGGGGAATCCCTCTCCCTAAGAAATACTCAGACTTGCCATATTGCCTATGCGGACGACACGCAGCTGGTGGTCTCACTGGCGCAGGAGGCCAATATGCCTGCGTCAGGCGGTCTCAAGGAATGCCTAGAGAAGGTCAAGGGCTGGATGTCCTCTTCATTTCTCAAACTGAATGGGGACAAAACGGAGCTGATGCTCCTAGGTTCCCCGGATCCCTACTTCCCCAACACCCTGTGGCCCCCTTGTTTAGGCCTTCCTCCTACCCCAAAAAACAACATCAAGAGCCTTGGGGTTTGGTTGGATAGATCCTTATCATTTAGCACCCAGGCCACAAAACTCTCAGCCGCCTGTTTTGGACTCATGAGAATGTTAAAAAAAATCTTCCCTCTCCTCCCCATGGAGGCAAAACAGGTGGCTGTACAGGGTCTAATACAATCACGCCTGGACTTCAACAATGTGCTTTATCTCGATGCCCCAGAATATACCATACGCAGACTCCAGATAGTGCAGAACTGCGCAGCACGTCTGCTGCTGAACATCCCGCGCAGACAATCGGTGAGGGCCGGGCTGGCTAACCTTCATTGGCTACCAGTGCGCCAGAGGATTCTGTTTAAGGCCATGTGCATTGCACATCAGGCCTTCTGGGATACGGGTCCCAGGATTACCTGGGACCTAATTACTCACTACCTCCCCAGCAGAAACCTCCGCTCCAGCCAGACTTTCTTGGCCACGATACCAAGAATAAAAAGATCCAGATCGGGCGGCAGGACGTTCGCCTATAACGCTTCCATGGCATGGAACAACCTCCCCCTGCACCTGAGAGCCAATTGCAATCTGCCCACATTCCGGAAACAGCTAAAAACTTTTCTTTTTAAACTGCCCCACTAACCCCAGTTAGGCCCCTCTGCAGGTTCCCTGGTTATTCTAGCGCTTGGACGCCTTCGGGCAGCAATTCGCGCTCTATAAATCCACATCCATTCCATTCCATTCCATATTGTTAGACCTGGCACCTTGGCGTGAGTCTCCCTTCCTCTTTTTGTCGCTGTGCCTCATGTGATTTTATGGTGTTGGCCGCTCAGCGCGCTGTGCCACTGCCAACCAGTGTCACGGTGCGAGTGCTCCCTTTATAAATTGTATGTGTTGGTTGGATTCCATGATTGGATTGTTTGATTTACTATCAGACCCCAGTAAAGTGCGCCAGGAGCGCCAGGGCATGTAAAGGCAAACGCCGCTGGTGGGCTTGCAGCACGGGTTGTGCCACCCACGGAAGCGGCCGGTAAAATACGTCTAAGGTCTGCCGTCGCAGAGCCTGCGTGCAGTCTGGTACTGACGCGCCGACCGACAAGTGCCCACACTTGCCGGTCCCCGAAACCTTCCCTTAGCTGCATGTTAGTCACCCCTCTGGTAGGCCCACGGGCAGGGTGCATTGTGAGCCTGAGGTAGGACAAGCCTAGATGCGTGGCATGTCCTGGTAGTGAATGACCGCCATTTTGTTGTTCACTACTGTAAGGCTACCCTGTTCTCATAGGCCAGTATGGGCGGCCTGGATTATTACACCCTATGATCCTAACCGACCCAGGGAACATGGTAGGAGATCGAGTTTAGTATGCCTGAACTCGGAATGATAAGGTACATCTTTTCGCAAGGTTTATTTTAATATTCCGGGTTTGCAAATGTCACTTTTAGAAAGTTGGCCTTTGCTTGCCTAACTATTTCAGCCGCCTCTGCGTGATGTGTATCTGATGTCTGGCTGGTGTGAGTGACAGGGCTGGGGGAACCCAGATGGGCAGGGCTAGGTAGCCTGGTATGAATAGGACGATCGACAGGTAGATGGGTGGGAGGAGTGCTCCTAGGCTCTGAATAGGACAGTGCTCCGCTACCTCGATGCCGGCTCCACCCCCTGTGGAGCGTCTGATGACTCTGCCCTGCACTCTGAAAGAAGAAGCCTGCATCACGTAAACAAAGTGCTCAGAAACCGGACTGAACTAGGCAAGGGCCCCCCTGGCCTGGGAGAACAAAAGATTTGTGGTATAAATGGAGGAGCCCTGCTCCTAAGAAACTAGATCCGCTTTTGACCAAGAAGAATCTCTGCCTGAGGAGGAGGCACCGGGAAAGCTGTAGGAGGAAGACTGTCCCTATCCTGGGGGATTGGCCTGCAGTGGTGACCTTGCTGCCAAAGGAGAGAAGAGAAACTGTTGCTGAATACTTTTACTTTACTTTTACTTTCAAAACTTGTGCTTTTCCAAAACGATCTCCAAGGGCTTGGAACTGAGCTTGCCCCCTGAACTGAGCCCCAGGAACATTGGGCTCTACCTGATCTTCACTCGCCTGCTGCTGGACTGTGGTGTCCTTTCCCTCGCCGGAGCTGTGACCCTCGTGCCCAGTCCCTCCCTGAGCCGTGACCAGGACTGCTTAGCCGCCCCCGCCTTGGGAAGAGCCTCGCTCGATCGGAGCCGCTCCCCCTACGCTGTGCTGGGCTGCCCCGTCACCTCGCTCGTGGAGGCTCGCTGTGCCCCTTCACCCTCCCGCCGGAATCGGCGTTTGTGAGCATCTCCAAGCCTCGGACGGCCCGGACGCATCGGCGTGCCCGGCTGCCCCGCTTTGTTCACCCGCCACCTGCAACACCCCGCTCCTGTCGTGAGCCTGAAGATCAGACCCCCATCGTGAAGTGTGGGAGCCCCGGACGCCGCCTCGCTCTTCTGTCGAAGAGCCGCTGAAATCCCGCACCCGCCTTTGCGTCAAGAAACAAGGTACTGTACTTACGAACTCGACCGCGAGCTCGCATCGGATCCAGGGTCCGCAACGTTCTTATTTCCCTGTCATCTGCTGTGTGCTCCCCGGGCGCTGCTTCAGCACGAAGTGCGCTGAGGCCTACAGTTACCTTGTGCCCGCCTAAAGAACTTGCCGTAAACCCAAGAGAACTTGACCGTATTTCCAAGAATTGTGGCCCCGTCAGTTCAACGTTACTGGGCCTTGTATTTAACTCTGCTGAAACTACATAAAAGCTTATTTTTATATACTCCCGGATTGGTGTCCGTTTGTGGTGCATGCAAGGGGTTTACTGTATGTGTAATTGCATTTGCTTAACCGTGTACGCCTGAGACTTAGCCTAGACTGCTCGCGCCACGCACCTAGAGGGTGAGCAGGGGTTATTCTGGGGAGTCATCCTTCGCCCTGACAAGAAGTAAGGGGTCCCTGCTTGTTGTGGGTTCACACCTGCGTCAACCAGAGCCCCCTCATTTCTAACACATATCCAATGTTGATTGACTATCTGCATGATCTTACGACTAAATTGCGTGTTCTCCATCAACAGGTTCAGAGTGCTCTGCCGAAGGCTTCTACAGACCCAGGTCACTCCATCCGACCAGGTGACTGGATTTGCGTAAAGAATTTCCAGAGGACAAGGAATTTGGATCCCAGATGGCGAGAGCCTCGAATGGTCCTTCTCACCACGAGAACAGCAGTTAAAGTCTAAGGAAAGAAAAATTGGATTCACGGTGTGCATTGTAAGAAAGTGCCTTTGCCTTTGCCCTACGATCAATGGGTACGCAGAGGTATTGGTGACTGTGAAAGTGAGAGTTCCATGATTCGTGCCTTTTAGCGATGCACACATGAATGGGACACTGTCTGAGAAAGCGGACGACGACATTTTACAGGAAGCAATTCCATCACATCGTCGCTTGGATACGACTAATCTACGAACATTGTTCCAAGACCAGAGTGTTCCGGGGAAGGAACGATACGATTTAAGACCTAGACTAAAGAACACTTAAAAGATTTTTCTCTTGTGTAGTATTCTGTCCCGGTTGCAGGGTCACGGTAGGAGTCTGAATCACGACCTGAGTAGTGGCAAATAGGCCAGCAGGACCTGTAGTGTCATAGGACAGCAAACAATCGTGATTGAGCGATCGAGGAAGATTGCTGTGAGCATCCATTAGAAAGATGGAAACTACACTAGGCAAAAGAGAGAGAAAAGATGAAATGAAGAAAGCATCCTGTAAAATAATGTACAGTCGTTTCAGCATAACTTTATGTGTTATTATATCATTGTGTATTGTTTTGGCATTTATTGGTTGGATTATTTATGCTTTGCAGCCAAAAGTTATCTCCCCTTTTTCCTCTTTGTCTTCTCCTACTATCTCTCCACATCTCTTTCATACTCTTCCTCCACATGACCTCATTAGAAGAACTGAATATTATAACAATTCCTTTATCCAGCTATTACATCAGCACCAGTTAGTGGTCAATACAACTGACTGTTGGGTGTGTGGACTTATGCCACACACCACAGAGAAAGTAATGCCATATTTAGTTCTCCCGTTCTCTTATGAAGGTTCTGCTTGGGCTTATTTTGTCATTTTCTCCAATGCTTATCAAAGCAAATTCAGACGATCCGTTAGTTCACATGTTAGTGATCCAGATTTTAGTCATAGTTCTTTGATTAAGGGTATGGTAGCTATGGCTAAAATCATGGAAAATAGTAAAATCTCCATTGATGAAAGAAAAGCGTACACTAACTGGAACGTCACTCAATATGTGTCTAGTCTTAGTGGTAAAATTAGAAAAGGAAAGTCCCCACCGATTTGGACTATACCACATCAGGGCAACTTCTGCTTACAGATAAACGATCACTCTTCTGACACCATACAAAGGAATAACTGCTCCTACACGTACGTTTATTCCTCTCAGAACTTGCCTCCTCTAGTGCCGTCTCAAGGCACCTATTTCATCTGCTACAATAGGGCTTATACTTGGTTACCAACGGGTTTCTCTGGTACTTGTTATATAGCCTTTCTTCTTCCCCCTACTTACACCGCTTCCGCAAATCATCATCGAACCCGATACGGCAGAGGGATTATTGATTCAAAGGACACAGCAGGACAAGAGGGAGGAGATTTCCTTAAACGATTTCTTCCCTTCTGGGGTCCAATGGCTAACAGCAGAAATATAAGGCAACTAGTCCGTGTCGTAGAAACTACAATAGACATCACTGTAGGTGCCTTAAGCAACATTACGGCAGAACTACAGGCGGATCGTCTTATGACATTACAAAATCGAGTTGCCTTAGATTTTGTTCTTGCCGATCGTGGTGGAGTGTGCAAATTGATCGGGTCAAGTTGCTGTATTTTCATACCTAATGACGCTCCGACAGTATACCAAGCTATCTCCAAGTTGCACATAATCTCTGAGTCTATTCATCAGGACGAAGGAGATTGGTCTTTTACGGAGTGGTTTTGGGGACTACTGTCGTCCAAATGGGGTTGGAAAGCATTGACGTTTCTTGGTATAATTTTGACCATTATTTTCTCCTGTTGACTTTGTATGCACTGTGGTCCCGCTATCTGTGACCTCTGTGCTACTATGTGCATCCCAAAACCCAAACCACAAGTAACAGAAAACATAAGAATGATGTTACAGCAACAGCTCGATGACCTCATGGCTATCGACGTGGACTCAGATTAGCATGAGTCTATCTTGCCTGAGTTCTGGCAAAAGGAGGGTCTGAGGAACTTCGATTTCTGATCGCTATCGAAGCGACCCGCCATTTTGTGCTCCGCCGCCATTTTATGTTGCCATCACTCAGGCAGCACGGCGAACAAAGTCTATTCTGCTTTTTCTGCAGCCTGGTGTCGAAATACGCCTTCTGCCTCTATTTGCAAAGCTGGTGTTTGAACTAGCCGAGTACACTAATCCCTGTCTGGCTTTTCTAATTCCCGTCTCAACCATCTGGTGGTTCACACTATTCTTTCCTGACCTTATCTTATCGACTGGCCTTCACTGTCTCCTGCTAGCATTCTCTCGTTTCACAACTGTCCTCCAACACACACAAACGTATCTCGCCACCTGCAAGTTAGTTACCAATCCATTAATAAATTAACTTGAGGGAGGGATGACAAACACAATTTGAGGAGAGGTTTCTTCGAGATATCTGACACTTTTGTTTTCCAACTTCTCCTATTGGTTCCATCCTGTTTTCTAACTTTTCTTATTGGCTCTTTCTTGTGTGTTCTGGGAGTACTTTTGGTTAATGTACACGAACATTATATGGTTTTTAACCCTGTGCGCCACAGAGTGAAGTGGCAGTCTCCTGAGAACCTACTTTGTGTACTTCTAGGATAACTGTACTAGCTGCAGCTAAATAAATCTGATCTTCTAACGCTGACAGAGTGTCCCGTGTCTCTGTGTAGCTAAGCAGGAGAACTCCGGAGACTTGGGCGTACCCTGCGCCGCCAGGCCCAAAAGGTTCTGGTTCTTCAGATCGGGGTTGATGTCCATACAGGAGTTCAAACGGGGAGTAGCCGGTGCTTTTCTGGGTTTTACACAGGATCGCATATAGGGCTAACGGTAACATGTCCTCCCATTGTTTTGATTCCAGAGCCAGGAGTTTTTTTAATGTGGTCTTAAGGGTGGTATTGTACCGTCCGACCAGACCGTCGGTCTGGGGGTGATATGCCGCTGTTTGTATCTGTTTTATCCCCAGCTGGGCACATACTTGTTTCATTAACTTGGATACAAACGGGGTTCTCTGGTCTGTTAAAATTTCCTTCGGGAAACCCACCCTAGAAAATATTGCTATCATGGCTTTGGCTATGCTGGTGGCATCGGGATGTTTTAAGGCAACGGCTTCCGGGAATCTGGTGGCATAGTCTACCAGAACCAGTACATAGCGACACCCACTATGGGAAGGTAGTAATGGACCTATAATATCCATACCGATCCTACAAAATGGTCCATCAATTATTGGGAGAGGTTGTAATGGGGCTTTTGGTGGCCTATACCTACTGTTCTTCTGGCATATAGGGCACTCACGGCAATAGGTCTTTATTTGTTTATATATGCCTGGCCAATAAAATTGCTCTAGTATTAACTGTTCTGTTTTCTCCTCCCCAAAATGACCTCCCAGTAGATGACTATGGGCCAAGTAGAGTACTTTGTCCCTAAAAAGGGTGGGAACTAACAACTGGGGTTTACCTATGGGTTTGGCCATTCTGTATAACAGGCCATTCTTGTGAAAGAATTGAGGACCTACATGTAGAGGGTCTACCTAGTCTTTAGCTTGATTCCAGGTTTCTTGTAGAACGGGGTCCTCTCTCTGGGCTGCCCTGAAGTTTTGGTCTGTTTCCCACGGATTCTCTTCCGTCCGTACTGGAAAAGCGGCAAATGGTTGTCTCTTTTCTTTCCTTCTTTGGTTCTTTGATTTTCTGGCTTTAGAGGGTGGCCACTCAGGACTCTCGTCCTGTGAGAAGGGAGCAACATTCCACCAGTCCTTCTCGTCTGGATCTGACTTCGCGAGTAAGTCGGACAAATGTGTATCGTCATTCCAAGTATGAGTTGTTCTGGTAGCCGGGGAATGAGACCGACTTTGAGATCTGAACCAGGATCGGTGGCATGTTGTATGCGAACATGAGTGGTGGGGTATGCTTTGGTATCCCCGTGTACACACTGTATATGTACTGTTCCATCAAGAGCCCCAATCTCAGGACCTAGATCATGGGGTCGAACGACACTCTGTCGGCAGCCTGTGTCGGCTAACACTGTCATGGGTTATCTGTTTATATAAACGCCACAGCGATACGGAGGGGTTTGCTGGGTCTGGGAAAGACAACAGTAGTTCCGAGCAACACCAATCTCCATGGGTTCCTCCTTCTGAGGACAAAACCGGGCTATGTGCCCTAATCCCCCACAGTTAAAACATTGGGGTCCTGGAGTAGGAGGCCTAAAAACGGGAGGACCCGGAGTCCTAAAGGGGGGATGGGGCCTGGGACGATGGTAAAAGGGTCTGGCTTTCGTCCCAGCGGAAGTCGAGAGGGCCGAGGAGTCCCACTCATCCCTGCTCTCCATGGGTACTCATCTCGAACCTTCTGTATCTCTTGTGCTCTGCTGTAGGCGCTGGCTATCTCCACGGCCCGTGGGAAATTACAACAAGTCCTTACCAATCAAGGCCAGGCACACGATTCTACCATGGGGAAAATCGCTGATGCTCCTGGACAACAGAGAGGCCCCAGTACGCTTCCCTCAGTCATCCTCCAGAAATTTGTCAGCGGAGAGGATCCGGAATATTTCTTCAATAACTTCGAGAGAATGGCGTTAGCAGCAGCCTAGCCAGCCGACAAGTGGGGGCAATACCTAGGTCCCTTACTATCTGGAGAGTTGCAAGCCTCATACCAAGCCGCAAATATCTTGGGAGTAACTCCCTACCCAGAAATAAAACAGTGTATCATGGAACGTCTAGGCGTCGATGATGAAACATACTCACTGAGACTGCGACAGATCAAAGAGGGTCCCCAAGAAACACCCAGGGCCCTATATTTTAGGGTGAAAGATATGGCCGACCGATGGTTAAAACCCACCACTGCCAACAAGGATGACATCATGGCCAAGGTGTATTTAGAACAATACTTATCCTCCCTTCATCCTCCCATTCAAAAATGGGTCAGACAACATGCTCCGTGGGAACAGATCCAGAGGGACTTAAGAGTACACCACGTGTTATGGTTCCAAAGAATGTCTCATCAGGAGGGGCACCCCGTAGTACCTAAGTGCCGGTTTCTCAGTAGCAACTGTCTGTGCAGTTCCCAAGTGCCCCAGCCCAAGCCAGGGCGATACGTATCCCTCGAACAGCAAGTGAGGCCTAACAGACTGTTTGCATGCCATGCCCAGCCTCCCACCTGTATCTAGTCCTACCCATCCAGGCCCGAGGTCGTCTCCGAAGCGTCCCCTGGACCCCTGGGGCTATTCTGCCGATCCCGAGACCATACCTTCAAGGATTTCTGGAGTTCCCTCGGGTCAGTAAAGAAGTGCGAGTGTCCTTGCCTGTTGATCCTGAGCTTTGCCGGGTAGAGCATGGCGTAGTCCAGGCCGAGGTCCCGGAGCTGTTGTTTGTTAGACGGACCGGGAGGGTCGGCCGAGGACAAGGGGAGAGGTCTCCGGGGAGAGCCGTCTCCAGCGATCGTACAGACGAGTAACTTCCCCCCCACAGATGTACACCACACAAAGATAAGGTTTAACGTTCTTTATAAGCAATCTTTAGGTACGATAGAATGATACAGGGAGGTCAGGACTCAGGGGTCCCCTCGATTCTAGTCTCTTGGTTGGGAAAGGGGGTAGCGGGACAGTCTTATTACCAATCTGGTAGATGCGATGATATGATGGATAGCTCACAATCCTCGAGCTCGGTGTTCTAGCTGGACGGGCCGCGGCAGCGCCAGCAGGTCCCGGTGAAGGTGGTCGTTACACGGTCCGCGGCAGCGCCAGCAGGTCCCGATGAAGGTGGTGGTTACAATGGTCCACGGCAGCGCCAGCAGGTCCCAACGAAGGTGGTAGTTACAACGGTCCGCGGCAGCGCCAGCAGGTCCCAATGAAGGTGGTAGTTACAACGGTCCGCGGCAGCGCCAGCAGGTCCCGACGAGGATGGAGGATGCAGAAGGCCGCGGCAGCGCCAGCAGGCAGGATGATAGTTCACAAGGCAGGGCTACGGCAGCGCCGGTAGTCCGTCAAGGATGAGTTCTTCTCGGTGTCTCTCGACTCCAGGATACAACTGCCTTCCTGCTCTGGAGCTGCCCCAGTTATAGGTCTGGCGCCCTTTGATGTCCGGACCCTCGCACTTGGAGGTCGGGAGGTCCGGGATGAGGGAGTCCAGACACCCAGCAGGGGGGTGGAGCCAGCGCCCGGGGGAGCTGGGGGGCGATTGGCACCTGGCGGGGGAGAGCTATCGACACTTCTTTCTCCCATCGACCTGCCAAGTGGTCCGTTCACCTCCTGGGTGGATGGTGGTGCCGGGATGTCGGGGCCTGGCCAGGCCCAGGGTTAGGGTCGAGCTGAGGCCACGCGGCCTCGTGGTGCAGTGTCCAAGATGGCGGCCGGGCCGGGCGAGGGAGCCGGTAGTGGTTCAGCCCCATGATACAGAGATGTCCGGGGGCAGGAGTCCCGTCTGGAGACGGGGTGCGGGTTGTTTCTGTGGGTAACACCTGGAGGGCCGGGGCTCGGGCCCTGTCATGCGGGGAGGGAGCAAGCCCTTCATGTGGCCTGTCCAACATGCGTCCCCCCCAGCTGAAGGCGGGGAGAGTCACCCATCCTCTTGGGGACTCTCCTCGTCGAGGCGGAAAAAGCGTGACAGACCATCTGCGTTGGCGTGGTCTTGGCCCGTTCGATGTTCCACAGTGAAGTCCATCCCCTGCAGGGAGATGGACCAACGCAATAGTTTGGGGTTTTCCCCCCGCATCTGCATTAGCCACTGCAGGGGTCGATGATCTGTTTGCACCCGGAAGTGGGTACCGAAGAGATAGGGCCGGAGCTTTTTGAGGGCCCACACCACTGCGAAGGCCTCCCTCTCGATGGTGCTCCAGCGCTGTTCTCGGGCCAGGAGGCGTTTGCTGATGAAGGCCACCGGTTGGTCAAGTCCCTCGGAGTTCAGCTGGGAGAGGACCGCCCCGATGCCATGGTCGGAGGCATCTGTTTGTACGATGAATTCCCGACTGTAGTCGGGGGCCTGGAGCACAGGGGCAGTGCACATGGCGGCTTTCAGCTTCTCGAAGGCCGTTTGACAGTCTGGGGTCCAGTTGATCTTCTTCAGGTGGTTTTTGGATGTGAGTCCCGTGAGGGGCCCCACAATGCTGCCATAGTCCCTCACGAACCGCCGGTAGTAGCCGGTGAGCCCCAAGAAGGCTCGGACCTCGGTCTGCGTGACTGGGGGCTGCCAGGACTGGATGGCAGCGATTTTGAGTTGCAGAGGGGCCACCAGACCGCTTCCCACCTGGTGTCCGAGATAGGTCACGGACCCCTGACCAATTTGGCACTTGCTGGCCTTGATTGTGAGGCCGGCCCGTTGGAGGGCCTGCAGGACCTCTCAGAGGTGGTGGAGGTGGTCGGACCAGTGGCGGCTGTACACAGCGATATCGTCCAGGTAGGCGGCGCTGTACTCCTCGAGCCCCGCCAAGACCTGGTTCACCAGTCGCTGAAAAGTAGCTGGGGCATTCTTCATGCCGAAGGGCATGACTTTGAAGTGGTAGTGGCCATCGGGGGTAGAAAAGGCGGATCGTTCTTGGGCCCGGGGTGTGAGACCGATCTGCCAGTAGCCCGCTGTCAGGTCGAAGATGCTGAGGTAGCGGGCAGCCCCCATGCGGTCGATCAGTTCATCCGCTCGGGGTATGGGATGAGCGTCGGTTCTGGTAACAGCATTCAAGCCCCGATAGTCGACGCAGAATCGGAGCTCAGGAGTGGTGCCGGGGGCAGCAGCTTTGGGGACCAGCACGACCGGGCTGGCCCAGGGGCTGTCCGAGGGCTCGATGACCCCGAGCGTGAGCATCTTTGATACCTCCTCTTGGATGCAGGCCCGTACCCGATCTGGTACGCGGTACACCCGGTGTCTGATAGGGGGACTGTCCCCAGTGTCCACGTCGTGCAAGCACCAGGTGGTGACCCCTGGGGTGAGGGAAAACAAGGTAGCAAACTGCAGCAGGAGGTCCCGGCAGCCTTGGCGCTGTTCCGGGGTGAGGGCATCGGAGAGCCGGACCCCGTCCACGGAACCAGCTTTCTCACGAGTCTTCAGGAGATCAGGGAGAGGCTCGGAGTCTTCTTCCGCTCCACTGTCTGTAGCCATCAGGAGGCTGAGCTCCGAGCGCACAAAGTGGGGTTTGAGTCTGTTGGTGTGGAGGACCCGGAGGGGGTTCCGTGGAGATTCCATATCGATGAGATAGGTGACGGGGCTCTTGCGTTCGACCACTTTGAAGGGCCCCGTCCACTTGTCCTGCAAGGCACATGGTCCGGTGGGGGACATCACCCACACTTGTTGGCCAGGTTCGAATTCGATGGAGGAGGCATTTTGATCGTACCATTTTTTCATGTCCTCCTGACTGGCCACAAGGTTCGCTTTCGCCATTTCTCTGAATCGCCTGGTCTGATTGCGTAGGGTCAGGAGGTACTTGAAGACGTCTGGAGGGGTCTTTAGGGGGGCCATCTCCCAACCTTCTTTGACTAGGCTGAGGGGCCCTCGCACAGGGTGCCCGTACAAGAGTTCGAAAGGGCTAAAGCCGAGGGACTTCTGGGGGACTTCTCGATAGGCGAAGAGGAGGCACGGAAGTAGTACATCCCACTGGCGACGGAGGGGCTCTTCCAACCCCCCAATCATTCCCTTGAGCGTGCGGTTGAACCGCTCGACTAGTCCGTTTCCTTGAGGGTGATAGGGGGTCGTGAATCGGTAGGTGACCCCGCACTGTTGCCAGAGGGACTTCATATACTTCGAAATAAAGTTTGTGCCTCTGTCGCTGACGACTTCTCGGGGGAAGCCCACCCGGGAGAAGATCCCCATTAAGGCCCAGCCGACCACCGGGGCTGTTACAGTTCGCAGGGGCACAGCCTCGGGGTAGCGGGTGGCGTGGTCCACCAGTACCAGGATGAACCGATGTCCTTGTGCTGTACGGGGGTCCAGGGGCCCCACAATGTCTATTCCCACCCTCTCGAACGGGGTGGTGACAACTGGGAAGGGTTGCAGAGGTGCTTTGAGTTTGCGGCCGCTCTTCCCGCTGGCCTGGCACGTGGGGCAGGACCGGCAGTGGTTGAGGACGTCGTTTCTCATCTTTGGCCAGAAAAAGTGGGTCACCAGGCGACTGTAGGTTTTGTCCTGGCCCAGGTGTCCAGCCAGAGGGACATCGTGGGCCAAATTTAACAGGAAGTCTCTAAAACGGAGGGGCACCACCAGCATTCGACTGGCCCCTAACTCCGCGATTCTCTGTTCACTGTACAATAGTTCGTTGTCCCAATAGATCCAATGGGCTCCGGTGGTGTCCCCTGCGCTCTGGGCGAGGGCTTGCTGGCGGAGTCCCTCGAGGGAGGGACAGGTCTTCTGTTCTTGACGGAACTGTTCCTGGGTGGGCCCCCCTTCTTGACGCCACTGAGCCAGGTTGGGAAGGTCCTGGGGCTGAGTGAGCCCTTCGGGGGTTTGCTCTGGGGGGTCGGTATGGTCGGTGTCCTCTACTGGAGCGATCGGGGGAGGAGGTGCTGGCCATTCTGGTTCTTCTGGTCGGGGGATGGCACGGGCGGCCATGGACCGGGTGGTTACGCACGCCCAGTCCGGGAGGCCCAACATCCCCAGGTGCTCTCTTCTTTCTACGGCGGCCCACGGGGAACTCTCAAGATCATTCCCCAGGAGACAGTCCACGGGGGCATCATCTCGGACCGTCACCTTCAACATGCCGGAGACTCCTCCCCATTCGAAGGGGACGCAGGCCATCTGACATAGACTCTCCGAATTGTCGGCTGAATGGACGGGGCAGAGAATGTTCGGCAGGATCTGCTCTGGTTTTACCAGGTGACAGCGGACGGCCGTCACACTGGCCCCCGTGTCACGTAGTGCTTCGGCCCGGCGTCCATTAATGTTCACCCACTGACTATATTTTCTGGTGTTGGCGGGTAGGGGAGCCCGCGGGACCATGTCTCTTCCCCCTAGGCACGCTAGAACCATGGCGGCCGGTTCCCACTCTTGTTGTCCCTGCTCGTATTCTTCCTGTTCTTCGGAGATTTGTTCTCCCCCCAGGGCGGCGGCAGCTACCTGGCGGGGTCTCGGAGTTTGGTTCTGTGGACAGTTCGGGTCATTGGCGTAGTGGCCGACTCGCTGGCATCGGTGACACGTGACATTGGCTCGGAACCCCGGGCGCATCGGGGGGTTGCCCCGGCTGGCCGGGGGCGGGGTGCTGGCAGCGGGAGCGGCCGGGACGGTGTCTCTTCCTCGTCCCTGGCCTCCTCCTCCTCCTCGGGGACGGTGCTGACCTTGGTTGTTCCGGTTCTGTTCGTGCGGCCCTCTCCGGCTCACTCGGGTGCTTTCCCACCGGTCAGCTTCGGCGGCGAGTTGCCGTGGGTCAGTCAATTTACTGTCGAGGAGGTGCTGCCTGAGCTCGACGAAGCAGTTGTTAGAGAGGTGCTCCCACACCATGAGATTAAAAAGTTGCTCGTAGGTCGTTACGTGGCTTCCCTTGATCCAACCCTCGAAGGCTCGGCTGAAATAGTTGACATATTCCACCCAAGTTGTACCCGGGATCCGGGTGCAGTCTCGGAACCTCTGGCGGTACATTTCGGGTGTGAGCCCATATCGGGTGAGGAGGGCAGCCTTCATGTGGTCATAGGATGACATCAGATGGTCTGGGAGCTGTAACAGGGCATCGCGGCCTTCATTGACGAACCTCCCCTATAGACCGGCTCCCCAGTCACTTCGATCGATCTGGTGGGAGGTCATGGCGATCTCGTAGGCCTTGAACCACTGTTGTATGTCGTCCTCTCGGACATACTCTCGAACGACATCCTTGGGGATGTGGACTTTCTTTTCTGTCGCTCCCGGGGTGCGCGGTCGCTCGGGCACCTCCAGTTCTTTGTTCTGCTTCCGTAGGTCTATCTCTGCCAGTTTGCGCTCGTGTTCGTATGCTAATCTCTTTTCTTCGAGCTCTCTCTGCCTCTGTTTTTCTTCCCGTTCTTCTCGGAGCCGCAGATGCTCTAGGTTCAGTTTTTGTTCGGCTAATTTTAGTTCACCGTCCATTTTGAGCCGTGCCATTTCTAACTCATGTAGTCTGTTTTTTTCTCTCTCTTGGATCTCTTCCTGCGAGAGGCCCGTTCTTCGCTCTTCGGGAGCCGTGGTGTTCCTCTCTGATGCTGCAATGTTTTGGTCCGGGGATCTGGCGGCCCCGGTTTCTGCCCACGACTCAATGGCGTGCTTGAAATCGTCTTTGGTACTCAGGCCGGTGGTAGCAATGCCTAGTTCAATGCAGAATTGTTTCAATTCACGATGGCTGTACTCTTCCAATTTCTCCATCTGGAATTTCTCGGTGGATCCGCTCTCTTTGGTTGACATTGTGGTTTCGTCGTGGGGTGAGCTACTCTCTGTACGATTACGCGTTGATTCGGATCGCGCCGCTGGCCACCAATGTTAGACGGACCGGGAGGGTTGGCCGAGGACAAGGGGAGAGGTCTCCGGGGAGAGCCGTCTCCAGCGATCGTACAGACGAGTAACTTCCCCCCCACAGATGTACACCACACAAAGATAAGGTTTAACGTTCTTTATAAGCAATCTTTAGGTACGATAGAATGATATAGGGAGGTCAGGACTCAGGGGTCCCCTCGATTCTAGTCTCTTGGTTGGGAAAGGGGGTAGCGGGACAGTCTTATTACCAATCTGGTAGATGCGATGATATGATGGATAGCTCACAATCCTCGAGCTCGGTGTTCTAGCTGGACGGGCCGCGGCAGCGCCAGCAGGTCCCGGTGAAGGTGGTCGTTACACGGTCCACGGCAGCGCCAGCAGGTCCCGATGAAGGTCGTGGTTACAATGGTCCGCAGCAGCGCCAGCAGGTCCCAACGAAGGTGGTAGTTACAACGGTCCGCGGCAGCGCCAGCAGGTCCCAATGAAGGTGGTAGTTACAACGGTCCGCGGCAGCGCCAGCAGGTCCCGACGAGGATGGAGGATGCAGAAGGCCGCGGCAGCGCCAGCAGGCAGGATGATAGTTCACAAGGCAGGGCTACGGCAGCGCCGGTAGTTCGTCAAGGATGAGTTCTTCTCGGTGTCTCTCGACTCCAGGATACAACTGCCTTCCTGCTCTGGAGCTGCCCCAGTTATAGGTCTGGCGCCCTTTGATGTCCGGACCCTCGCACTTGGAGGTCGGGAGGTCCGGGATGAGGGAGTCCAGACACCCAGCAGGGGGGTGGAGCCAGCGCCCGGGGGAGCTGGGGGGCGATCGGCACCTGGCGGGGGAGAGCCATCGACACTTCTTTCTCCCATCGACCTGCCAAGTGGTCCGTTCACCTCCTGGGTGGATGGTGGTGCCGGGATGTCGGGGCCTGGCCAGGCCCAGGGTTAGGGTCGAGCTGAGGCCACGCGGCCTCGTGGTGCAGTGTCCAAGATGGCGGCCGGGCCGGGCGAGGGAGCCGGTAGTGGTTCGGCCCCATGATACAGAGATGTCCGGGGGCAGGAGTCCCGTCTGGAGACGGGGTGCGGGTTGTTTCTGTGGGTAACACCTGGAGGGCCGTGGCTCGTGCCCTGTCATGCGGGGAGGGAGCAAGCCCTTCATGTGGCCTGTCCAACATTGTTTATATGGTGCAAACTGACGTCTCTCCTCCTGGACTTTCGCCGTGAAGTCTGGGTAGATGGAAATGTCCATGCCCTCATATTGCAGCTTGCCTTTTTCTCTGGCCACCCGAAGCGCCACATTCCTGTCTCTGTAATTTAGGAGCTTCGCGATGATTGGCCTCGCCGGCGCTCCCGGCCTGGGGCGCGGACCCAGCGATCTGTGAGCTCGTTCGACCACAAAAATGGGGGAGAACATGTCCTCACCCAGCAGGGTGCGCAAAAGTTTTTCGACAAAGAGTTCCATCCTCCTGGTCGGGGTCGATTCCGCCACCCCCATGATGCGAATGTTCGAGCGTCGTGAACGGGCCTCCAAGTCCTCAGACTTATCCTGAATGACCTGCAGGAGCTTGCTGAATTGTTTGCAGTCCGCGTCCCACTCTGTTTGGGCTTCTTCTACCTGTTTGACTCTCCTCTCGGCCATGTCCAGTCTCTCCGCATTTTTGTCAACACGTTCCGACATGCGGTCCATGCGATATGTGAGTGCATCTATTTTGGCGTCAATTGCGGTCAAACTGCCCTGCAGGCCCTTCTCCATCGCGACCAGCATCTCCCTGATGTCCGCGCCTGCCGAGGTCTCCGCGCCCGCCCCGCCGACGGGTGCCTCCTGCCCCGGGCTGGCCGCTCCCTTTGGCTTGCGTGGGTCAAACGAGAGTTTGGGCTGCGTTTTATCACCTTTCCCCATGTCGGTGACTCTCTGCCGCCGCACCGCCAGGCCTGTTTTCCCCGGTCAGGATGTCGTGGCCAGTTCCGGGACCCCCGGGGTATCGGGGGAGTAATGGGGCACCAGGGCAGGGCTACCGAACCCCCTTCAGGGCCGGCTGCTGAATTCCCTCCTGTGATCGGGGTCGTGGCGCCTCAAGGCCCCAACGCAGGATCGTGGTCCCGCTTCGCGCCACTCCGATCAACGCCCGGGGCCACCGCTCTCCACTGACGGGTCTCCCCAGCGCTGCTGGTCCAAGTAGGTCGTCGCGCTCCCGGGGGCCACAAAGCAATCCACACTCACCCCGGCGACGGCCCGGCTCAAGGCGCCCGGGCACCCCCTCCGGATCTCTTCTGGCGCTGGGGGGGCACTCCGATGGGCATCGCCTGTATGGCTGGGGTTCCGCTTCGCTCCCTTGGTCCCAGCAGCTCCGCCGCACCCGCGGGAGCCCGTCGTCCAGTCACAGGGCCCACAGTAGGGAGCTCCGCCGCTCTATGTTCCCCGCCTCTCAGGGGCCACGCGCCGCCGGAGTCTCTGGGGCCTCCTGACCGGTGTAGGTGCCGCCGCAGTTGTCAATCGCCGCGAGGCCAGGGTCAGGGCACCACAGGCACACCTCTGCTCAGGTGGGGGCGCCTGGACCCTCAGCGCCCCCCGGAGCCGTCAACACCTCTGCCGATTTAGGCCGCCGCCCCTCCGCCTGCTTCGCCGGGAGACCGGGTCAGCGTCTCCCGGCCCTGCCGCATGTCTGTGCACGTTCTACGGGCTGCCTCTCACTACAGCCCGAGGATGACGGCCCAGTCCGGCGCGCACCCCTCCGCTGCGTTCGAGCGCTCCGTTCGGCTCCACCGGTGGCTGCAGAGGGCCGCAGTTCGCACCGCCAGTTTCCAGGGGGGCTCCTCCGTCAGTAGCGCCGGGCAGCTCAGCAGGACAGGATAGATGTGCGGATTATTTGAGGGCCGAGACGGAGAGCGATGCGCTCACACGTCCGCCATCAACGCCGGCAAGCTCCGCCCCTGATCCCCAACAAAACTACAGGCGGGTGAAGAAAAGGCAAGTGCAAACATTAAGAATAATTCCCTGGGTCAGAATCAAGTCCCTCCCTTCACTCCGGTCATGCACCTCCCGCATCCCTCTACCCGTTCACCCTTGCTCGTGGCTACTCACCGGCCCCGCCGCAACTCTTCTGAGTTGCGGCTGCTCTCCAGCCTCCTCCGGTGGGGACCACCAATCTTCGTACCACTTCTCGTCCTCTTCTGGGTACTCTTCGCCTTCGGTCTTCGTCCCATCCTTGTCTCCATCCTCTTTTCCTCCGTCTGCTTCTCTTCCGCTTCTCGACTCCTTCCGCACTCCGTCCGCTTCCTCCTCAGCTTTGCGAGTCCCGGCCCTTTTCACTTCCGGGACCACATTGCTTCCGGGGTCAATCCCTCCTTTCTCCACGCCCTCGGTGCTGACGTCATGTTCCTGTGAATGTAGAGGACAAGGGGGGAATGTTATCCTGCCCGCGATCTTCTTGATGGACCTTTGGGGTCAGTGGCGGCTCTCACGGGTCCCATAATCCCGTGTACATGGCGGACCCCCACGGGTGAGTGACACTGGGGAACCGGTCCCTTCTCACAATGACACACTTCCCAGACACCAGCTCAGACAATGAGGTGATGGGATCACAGGATATGACACACATTCCAGCTCAGACATACAAGGATGGGAGCACATGATATTACAAAGTGCTAAACTTGAGCCAAAGGTTTCTGATGCTCAGCACCTGCACTTAATTGTTGACGCTAGCACTTATGACAGCTGCCACTTTGATGGTGCTGTTTGTATAATTTTGAGATGAGCAGAACAGCAATTGTTTATTAATTCAGTATGAGTTAAAAACAACTAACTCCTGCCACCCAAGCTATTTTTATATCTGTGAGGGCCTGTAATAGGCTCACTTGTCACACCTGTAGCAGTGTGCTGGTGTTGGACTTGGCCCTTCTGGCAGGTTCACCCCTGAAACTTTTTGCTTTTTGTTAGAGACGGGGATTTCTGATTGGCGCAAGGAGGCCCTTGTGTCAAGCAGTGACCCTCTCCTCCACGTCAGGGCTAAGGATAACCCCTTTTGGAATGACCCTTGCTCACCCTCTAGGTGCGTGGCGTGAGCAGCCAAGGCGATTCTTCAGGCGTTGTTGGTTAAGCAGTTATAATCACACACACAGTAAATACATCAATCCCCCCAGAAACGGACACCAGGCTTGGATATGTCGAAAAATACACTTCTTTATGTAAAAATAGGTATATATATCTCAGCAGACTTATCACAAGACCAATAACGTTTTCGCTACGCCACCAGGTTGTAAAGCAGGCAACAGTTCTTTAAGCGGATACTTCTTTAGTCGTTTCTTAATGTCACTTGGGAGATTCCAGTCTTGACTTACTTCAGAGGAGTTAACGGGGAAGTAAGGCGGTGCGGGCCCCGAGCCCGATACTGGAACTCTTGTGACACGGTTGCGGTGAGAGAGTCGGCGCAGATCGGTGCGACTCTCGGCTTGGGGGAGTGTTCTTGGGTCCTCAATCAGCGGGTGTGGGCAACAGGCAGGCGCGGCCAGCGACCCTTAGTACGGCGGTGCCGGGGGTCTCCACAGCGGGGTCGGCGTGGCCTGGGCTGTCCGGGGATAGCGAAGCGGGGTCACAGGGCACGGTCGGTGCAGCTGGGTGACCCGGCGTAGATCACAGTCTTCGGATGGATTCCGGCGGGAGGGGTGACAGCGCGTTCGGCGCACTCCAGTGGCAGGCGGTGACAGGGGCGCAGGCAACCTAGCCCGGGGACAGAGAGCGGCTCCGGACGGAGTGGGGCTCTCACGGGGTTAAGGCAGGCAAGCTCCTGAGTGTCACGGCCCTAGGAGGGGCGAGGAGGGGCGCAGTCTCTTTTCCAGCGGGGTGCACACACGGCTCGAATTGGAGGACGAGCAAAAGCACATAGAACCCACTAGTCCTGGGGTTCAGTTCAGGGGGCAAGCTCAGATCAAGCCCTTGGAGAATGTTCAAGCACAAAGTAGCAAAGTCTTTTCAGCAAGTCTCTTCCTCTCCTTTCTCAGCAAGGCAAGCAGCAGGCCAGTCCTTCCAGCGTCTTCTTCTCCTTCTAGTCGGGTAGAGGTCCTTTGCGGTAAACTTGATTCTGATTTGCAAGGAGCAGGGCTCCTACTTTTATACCACATTTCTTTTGTTCTTTCAGGCCAGGGGGGCCTTCGCATAGTCGTTCTCAGTCCTGAGCACTTTGTTGGGGGTACTCTGACTTCAGCTTTCAGTGTGAGGGGCAGGCACATCAGCCGCTCCACAGGAGGTGGCGCCGGCATTCAGGAGACAAGTACTTTCAGGAGCACCTTGGGGACAGCGCTTCGCCCTTCCTGGGCCAGGTGCCCGTTGAGCCATTAGTCGCTCCCCAGGGGGCGGAGCCAGCATTGTGGTCGTGGAGCACTGCCCTATTCAGAGTCCAAGGAGCACTCCCACCTCCCACCAAGGTGTCCTCCTGCCATCCACTACCTGTCATCCCTCCAGCCCTGTCACTCACATAGCCCAGACAGTCAGATACACACACAGCAGAGGCGGGCTGGAATGGTTAAGCGAGTAAATACTAACTTTCTAAAAGGCGTATTTACGAACCCAGGATAGTAAAATAAACTTGACTACAAGAAGTATTTTATCATTCCGAGTTCAGGCATACTAAACATATCTCTCTACCATGTCCCCTGAGCCTGCTGGGATTATAGGATGTAATAACTCCAGCAGCTCATCTGGCCTAAGGGGAACAGGTAGCCTTGCAATAGTGAGCCACGAATATGGCGGTGAGTCACTATTAGGACAGGCCTCACAACCGGCTTGTCCTACCTTCAACCTACAATGCACCCTGCCCGCGGGCCTACCATAGGGGTGACTAACATGCGGCTAAGGGAAGGTTCGGGAGGCTGGCAAGTGTGTGCACTTGCCCAGCCAGCGTGACAGTACGGGACTGCACGCGGGGTCTGCGGTGGCAGACCCAGGACACATTTTACATGGCCGCGGTTGTGGGTGGCGCAACCAGCGCTGCAGCCCACTAGTGGCATTGGCATTCACAAGCCCTGGCACTCCGGGTGCACTTTACTGGGGACTGACAGGGAATCCAATAAACCAATCATGTATATCAATTATAAACATCTTTATCATAGGGAGCACTTGCGCTGCGGCACGGGTTAGCCGTGGCGCAGCGCCCTGAGCGGACAACACCAGAAAAACAATCGAGGCACACCATCAAAAAGTGGAAGGGAAACTCACGCCAAGGTGCCAGGTCTAACACGTGTCCCCTCGTCACTAAGGCGGAAATACCTGGACAGACCGTCAGCGTTGGCGTGATCTGTGCCAGGACGGTGTTCCACCGTAAAGTCCATACCCTGTAGGGAGATGGACCACCTCAACAGTTTCGGGTTCTCACCCCTCATTTGCATCAACCATCTGAGGGGCCTGTGGTCTGTCTGAACCCGGAAGTGAGACCCAAACAAGTAGGGTCTTAGCTTCTTCAGCGCCCAGACCACAGCAAATGCTTTTCGCTCAATCGCACTCCACCTACTTTCCCGTGGAAGTAACCTCCTACTGATGAAGGCTACGGGTTGGTCCCAGCCCTCCTCAGTCATCTGTGAGAGAACAGCCCCTACACCATGCTCTGAAGCGTCCGTCTGCACTAGGAACTCCTTGGAGAAATCGGGGGCCAAGAGCACGGGCGCCGTGCACATGGCAGTCTTCAGGGTGTCGAAAGCTTTCTGACAGGTGTCAGTCCAGATCACTTTCCTGGGCTGCTTCTTAGAAGTCAGCTCTGTCAAGGGGGCAACGATCGTTCCATAGCCCTTGACAAACCTCCTGTAGTACCCAGTGAGCCCCAGGAAGGCCCTCACTGTGGTCTGCGTCTTGGGCGGTTCCCAAGCCAGGATGGTCTCGATTTTGGGTTGCAAGGGTGCCACCTTGCCACTCCCCACTTGGTGTCCTAAGTACACCACGGAACCCTGCCCGATCTGGCACTTGCTCACCTTGATCGTGAGGCCTGCTCGGCGCAGCGCCATCAACACTTCCCAGAGGTGGCGCAGGTGGTCAGGCCAGGTGGCACTGAACACTGCGATGTCATCCAGGTAGGCGGCACTGAACGCGTCCATTCCAACCAACACCTGGTTGACCAACCTCTGAAAGGTGGCAGGGGCATTCTTCATCCCAAATGGCATGACTCGGAACTGGAAGTGCCCATCTGGCGTAGAGAATGCGGACCTCTCTTTGACCCCATCGGTCAAGGCGATCTGCCAGTACCCAGACGTTAAATCAAACGTGCTGAGGAACCGGGCAGCCCCTAGCCGATCTATGAGCTCATCAGCTCTGGGGATGGGGTGCGCGTCAGTTTTAGTCACTGAATTGAGTCCTCTGTAGTCCACACAGAACCGGAGTTCAGGTGTGGCTCCCGGCGCAACAGCTTTGGGGACCAAGACCACGGGGCTGGACCAAGGACTGCTGGAGGATTCAATCACCCCTAAGGCCAACATCTTGGAGACCTCCTCCTTGATGCAAGCTCTGACCCTGTCAGTTACCCTGTAAGCCTTGTGCTTCACAGGTAAGCTGTCTCCTGTGTCCACCTCATGGACGCACCAATCGGTGACACCAGGAACCAGGGAGAACAGGTCAGAAAACTGCCCCAGCAACTGGCGGCAATCTTCCTGTTGTTCGGGCGTCAGGGAGGGTGAGAGGTTAACTCCATCCACTGACCCATCTTTCTCAGAGGCCACTAAGAGGTCAGGAAGAGGCTCGGTCTCCTCTTCCATTCCGTCATCAGTGGCAAGCAATATGCCCACTTCGGTCCTCTCTAAGTGGGGCTTAAGGCGGTTAACATGTAGGACCCTCAAAGGGTTCCTGGGAGACTGCATGTTCACCAGGTAGGTGATTGGACTTTTGCGCTCCACAACCTCAAAGGGACCTGTCCACTTATCCTGAAGTGCACACGGCTCCACTGGGGCCAAGACCCACACCTTTTGTCCAGGTTGAAGCTCTACCAGAGTGGCATTCTGGTCGTACCACCGCTTCATCTCTTCCTGGCTGGCTTCCAGATTTGCCTCAGCAAGTTGCCTGAAACGCCTAGTCTGGTTTCGGAAGGCCAGCATGTAACTATATACATTCTGGGGAGGTTTCCTGGGAGATTGCTCCCAGCCTTCCTTCACCAAGCTCAGAGGTCCTCTTACCGGGTGACCGTACAGAAGCTCAAAGGGGCTGAACCCTAGAGACTTCTGTGGCACCTCTCGGTAAGCGAAGAGCAGGCATGGCAAGAGGACGTCCCACTTACGCCTCATTGGCCGTCTAGGCCCATAATCATGCCTTTGAGGGTTCGGTTGAATCTCTCAACCAACCCATTTCCTTGGGGGTGGTAAGGAGTGGTGAACTTGTAAGTTACCCCACACTCCTTCCACAGGGATTTCATACATGTGGATATGAAATTGGTCCCCCTGTCGCTCACCACCTCTAGAGGGAATCCCACTCTGGAGAAAATTCCCATCAGTGCTCGTCCCACCACGGGGGCCGTCACTGTCCTCAGAGGGATGGCTTCAGGGTACCGGGTGGCATGGTCCACCAAGACCAGGATGAACCTGTTGCCCAGGGCTGTCTTGGGGTCCAGAGGCCCCACAATATCAATACCCACTCGCTGGAATGGCGTACCGACCACAGGGAAAGGTTGCAGAGGAGCCTTGTGCTTCCCTCCGCTCTTACCACTTGCCTGACAAGTCTGACAGGTTCTGCAGTAGGAATCTGAATTCTTGTGCATTTGGGGCCAGTAAAAGTGGGTGAAGAGCCTGTCATAGGTCTTGTCCATCCCCAAATGTCCTGCTAAAGGCACATCGTGAGCCAGCCCCAGTAGGAAGGTTCTGAACTTCTGGGGTACCACCAGCACACGGGCTGACCCAGGTTCAGCAGCCTTAGGCTCGGAATACAGGAGGTCACTCTCCCAGTACACGTAGTGTGTTTTGGCCTGAACACCATTGGCCTGGTCTGCAGCCTGTTGCCGCATACCCACGAGAGAAGGGCATTCTCGCTGCTCCTTGCAGAATTCCTCCCTGGAGGGGCCTCCTTCTTGCTGCCAATGGGTCAGCTCAGGCAGGTCCCCCAGTTCGGCAATCTGTTCCCCGGTAGGCTCCAGAGCATCCCCCTCAGGGTCTGCTTCCTCCTGGGCCGTGGGAACTTTGGGGGCCGGTTTCCCGCGCCTCCTGCGCCTTCTCCCTAAGACCGGTTCCTGGACCTCTTCCTCAGGCTCCAGGACCCTCTCAACACCCCTACTGGCTGTCATTGACCGGGTGGTCACGCACGCCCAGTCGGGTAGACCCACCATCCTCAGATGCGTGGTCTTCTCCACCTTTTCCAAAGGGGAGCTCTCAAGGTCGTTCCCTAGCAGACAGTCTACAGGCATGTCAGTTCTCACAGCGACTTGTAGAGTACCAGAGACCCCCCCCACTCAAAGGGAACTTGAGCCATTGGACAACGACTCTCTACGTTGTCAGCATTGACAACTCTACAGTAGGCATGGGGTACAACCTGCTCTGGAGACACCAGGTGTTGCCTCACCGAGGTCACGCTGGCTCCTGTATCTCTAAGAGCCTCAACCTTCTTCCCATTGATGGTCACTACTTGCCCATATTTCTTAGTGTTAGAGGGTAAGTAGGTTTCAGGGACCATCTCACTGTCTCCTAGCGAGACTAGGGTCATATGCGCAGGACCCCCACCCTCCTGGACTGCTACCTCCTCCCCAAAATTAACACTCGCTACTTGCCGGGGGGGAGCACCAGTGGGTGCTGTCTTACCAAACAGGCGACACTTAGGATCAGAGGCAATGTGACCCGGTTCACCACATCTAAAACAGTTGAAGGGCCCCTTTGGAACAGGCCTACCTGTCGGGGCCCCGTTCTGCTGCGGGGGCGGGGGAGGCTGAGAACCCTTCTGCTGGTTCCCGGGGGGATTACTTTGGGGGCCTTTTAGAACCCTTTCTGTTTACCCCTGTCCTCCCCACTCTTCTGCTGGGGACCCTGCCCACCTTTGGCGGAGTCTCCCACTGGACCCTTGTGGACCCTGGTGCTGAGCCAGCGGTCCGCTTCCTCAGCAAGCTTCCTCGGGTTGGACAGCTTGCTATCAATCAGGTGCTGGCGTAGCTCAGGAAAACATTGACTGGACAAGTGCTCCCATGCAATTAAATCAAGCAGCCCTTGATAATCATTCACCTTGCTATCCTTCACCCAACCATCCAGTGCTCTGCAGAAAAAGGTTACATACTCCACATACGTACTCTCAGGGATTTTCTTAGTCTCCCTGAACCTCTGTCTATATAGCTCAGGAGTTAACCCATACCTGGTCATTAATGCTTCTTTCATATGGGGATAGAAGGCCTGGAGATCTAGGGGCAAATCTAAAAGTGTGTCACGCCCTTCAGCAAGGAACCTTCCCCACAACCCCGCTCCCCAGTCTTTCTCAGGGACCCGGTGTGAAGACATGGCTACCTCGTAGGCCCTAAACCACTGCCCTATGTCATCCTTCCTAAAATACTCCTTTACTACATCTTTGGGGATGTACACCTTGGACTCTACCTGCACCGGTGGAGTGCTGCCACCAGAAGGAGCTGTTTCCAAACTTTTCGCCTTCAGCTCCAACTCCTTCACTTTCAGATCATGATCCATTTGGCGTTGTTGTGCCTCCAAGGCCAACTTCTGCTTCTCCATTTCCATTTGTCCTGCCAACCTTGCCATCTCCATTGCATGCGCCCTGTCTGCTGCCCTGTCCGCCAGCTCTTCCGGGGACAGGCCTCTGGTGGGCTCCACAACGTGGTCGGGTGGAACGATGTCCCCCTGTGACAGCGCGGGACATGAAGAGGACTATAACGATAAGGAGTGGTGGACTCCCAGACCGGTCTCATCTCCTCTTGAAACCTGTCACAGCACGTAGGTGAGAATGGAGAGAGAGGAGAGTATGCGGGACTACGACTCCCAGAATGCCTGCCAATGAGTGAAGCGGGTGTCCTACTTCTCTTTTCACCTTCTTCTCTATGTAACCTCCTCCCTCCCTGAACACGGGGCTCGTCACCTGATTGCAATGTTAGACGCCGAGTCCTGTCAAGCCCTGAGTATCCGGTGTATTCGGAGGAACCTTGTAAGACCACAGACCTTTGCCGGGTAAGCCTGAACCTTGCCCCATCGCGAATTCCCTGTCGGATTTGGAGCGAAGCCAACGCGGATCCCAGCGCTAGTCCTGGAGTGAGCGCTTGTTGTCTTGGCTCTTGAACGGCGGACTGCCCTTCGGACCTCAAGCACCAGCATAGGTGCGGAGCCCCGTAGGCAGACAAACCACGCCTACCTTTCCCGTCCGTTACCGGAGCACCCGCGCATAGGAGCGCAAGTCCCTGCACACCGGGGGTGACTTCCATAGTGCCCCTTACCTTCCTGAGCACCCGCGCATAGGAGCGCGAAAACCCGCACTCGAAGGATACCTACGCTGCCATACCTTGAAGCGCAGAAGCGCTTACTTTTCCTTTGTGCTGTATCTTGAAGCGTAGAAGCGCTTACTACTTACTTAGTGCCTTACCTTGAAGCGCAGACGCGCTTACTACTTACTTTGTGCTGTACCTTGAAGCGCAGAAGCGCTTGCTATTTACTTTGTGCCATTTACTTTGGAGAGCTGTGGCAAGGCTCATCGGAACATGCGCAGGAGCGCATTATAATTGATTCTGAGACATACGTCATAGGCAAATACCATTACGTGGCGGTTGGCAACACACGTGCGCCGCAGAGCGCTGCATCCCTTTATTATTTACATTAAGAGGATTAGCTGCCAGACCAGGATTCTAGTGCAAGACGCACCCCTATGAGGTCGGAAGAGAACTGTGCCGCCTTCCTAAGTAGACTGGGTGCTTTCTTCCTGAATGCCTGGGGCATCAAGGTACGTGAATGCCATGCACTAATGTAAGGAGTGGCGGAGAGGGGAGAAATAGGGCTCCATTCATAGTTATGTTGTGTGTCTTTACTGCAGGAACGGATGACGAGAGAGAGTGAATGATATAACTCCTTGAAGTTATCCCAAGAGTCCTGCGGCCTCTACCTCCTTGTTTCCTTTACCCCTTTTGTCCCTTTCCCCAGTCTTTGTGGTCTTCCCCGACGAGGTGGCTCTTGTTCCTCTCTGGGGGGAGCACATAGATAAGGGCAGGGGTACCCAACGTCCAGCATCGCTCCTGCTGCAGCCGGCTTAAGGTGAGAGCCTACACTCCACTGTGACAGAGTGACGAGCCCACGGTTACTTGCAGCCTGAGCGATGGATACCAACACCGTGCTTACCTCGGTGCTAGAAACTCTGACCGCTTTACGAATGGAAGTGGACGCCTTTAGAGGCGAAAACCAGGAATTGAGACACGAGATGGGAACCATGAGAAGAGAAGTGGCGGGTCTGTCTCGGGTACCCCCCGCAGGCGCTCGAGGGCCATCCTACATCCGTAATTGGACTCTTCCGCCTCCCTCTTCCTCCAACCCTTCACCCGAGCAAGGGGGGAGTGGAGGACCATCCACTATCCAAGTTATCCAACCCTTACACTTGCCTTTAGCCCCTCCTGAGAGGTTTTTTGGGGACCCAAAAAAGTTTAGTGTATTCTTAGGGCAATGTAAGCTACACTTTATGTGTAAACCTGCTGTCTTTCCAACTGACCAGACCAAAACCGCGTTCATAATGTCGTATCTAGGGGGGAACGCGGCTAGTTGGTCCTTTCCTCTTATAGAGAAGAATGATCCAGTCTTACAGGACTTTACAGCTTTTTGCGAAGAAATGCGCAAACTATTTGATAGAAAGGCTCATCAGCTTTCTTTAGACAGAGAACTCATTACCCTGAGACAGGGGTCACAAGATCTCTTATCTTATATCACAAATTTCAACAGATTGGTAGTGGAAACCGAATGGCCAGCTGAAAAACGTTCCTCCTTGTACTATCAAGGGCTCAGAGGAGAACTAAAGGACGTGTTGGCCCAAGTGGTGCATATGCCAGCCACGTGTGAGGAGTTAATTGACCTTACAGTCCAGCTAGATCACCGATTGCAAGAGCGGAAGACTGATCGGCAACGGCCAGAAGCCAGATACATGCCGATCCGGCTAAAACCCCCTTCTGAAGGTACTGCGGTGCCCAGCGATGGAGTTGAACCTATGCAAATTAGCGGAGTAAGAGGACCCCTGAGCGCGGAAGAGAGAAACCGTAGAAGACTCCTGAAACTCTGCATGTATTGCGGGAAATCAGGGCACTTTATTAAAGACTGTCGAACCAAACTCTCTACTACCATCAGGGAACAGAAAGAGGTAAAGAAGGTGCCAGTAGTGGAGCGAATGTCCGAACCTTTGGGAAACGACTATGCTCAAGCAAGTTGAAGACCCCTTGTTTGAGTCAAGCAGCAGAAGAGGTCTTTGCCGCTCAAAGCCATGTGATACAACCCATGGCTCCCCACCTGCTCATCGGGGTAACGATGCAGTGGCCGGGATCGGACCCTGTGATGGGTTACGCCTTGGTAGATTCCGGAGCCACGGGCAATTTCGTAGATCAACGCTATGCCAAAGATATCGGAGTTCCATGCATAAAAAAGGAGATTCCAGAACCAGTGAAAGCGGTGGATGGAACCGATCTAACCTCCGGTCCGGTGAGTTTGCATACACAACAACTAGTGATGCAAATCGGAGCCGAACATTTTGAGGGTATAAAATTTGATCTAATAGATGCCCCTCATTTTAGATTGATATTGGGTCTGCCTTGGCTCACATTACACGATCCTTATGTGAGATGGGCAGCCAGAACGGTGACCCTAAACTCCTCCTATTGCAAGGAACATTGCACCTATACCCGAGTTCACTCGACTACCATCCCTGAGAATCCTGCAGTGCTACTGGCGCTTGGATGTAGCACGCCGGAAGCGGATCCGATTCCGGAATTGCCCGCAGAATATCACAGATACCAAGATGTGTTCAGTGAAAAAGAGGCCAGTAAGCTACCCCCACACAGAACATATGATTGTGTCATCGACTTGGAACCAGGAGCCAGCATACCGTGCAGTCGCATATATGCACTCACAGAGGCTGAGACTACTTATCTACAACAATACCTAGAAAAACTGCTGGTCCTGGGGTTCATACGTCAGTCTACTTCTCCCGCCTCTTCTCCCCTGTTTTTTATACCAAAACGTGAAGGAGGATTGAGGGCCTGCATCGATTACAGAGCATTGAACAGAGTGACAAAGAAGAATCGCTACCCCCTGCCATTAATCCCTGTACTACTGGACCAATTGAAGGGAGCTACTGTGTTCACCAAGTTAGATCTCCGAGGCGCCTACCACCTGGTGCGCGTAAGGCAGGGAGACGAATGGAAAACGGCCTTTCGGACGAAATTCGGACTCTACGAATACATGGTGATGCCCTTCGGCCTTTGTAACGCCCCTGCCGCCTTCCAATACTTCATGGATGAGGTATTGAGAGGCCTCCTGGATGTGTCATGTATAGTATACATAGACGATATACTGGTGTATTCACAGTCCATTAGAAGAACATAAGAACCATGTGGCAGAAGTACTAGAACGACTCCAGCGGCATGCGTTATACGCCAAACTAGAAAAATGTTTGTTCCACGCCTCTACCGTCGAATTTTTGGGATATATCATCGGTCCCGAGGGGTTATGCATGGATCAGAAAAAGATTCAAGCTATTTTGCAGTGGACCTCTCCATCCAGCGTTAAATCCCTACAAAGCTTCCTAGGTTTCGCCAATTTTTATAGGCGATTTATAAGAGAGTTCTCCAGGATTATTCAACCATTAACTCTCCTGTTACGAAAGGGAGCTACCTTTCGTTGGACTGAGGAGGCCGAACAAGCATTTCAGACCTTGAAATCATGTTTTACGACAGCCCCTGTTCTACGTCATCCGGATGTTAGTCAACCATTCGTGATGGAAACAGACGCATCATATTACGCAGTAGGAGGCATCCTTTCCCAGCGCCATCCCGAAACGGGACAACTTCATCCGGTGGCCTTCTATTCGAAGAAATTGACGCCTAGCGAAGTGAACTACAGCATAACGGACAAAGAGCTGTTGGCCATCAAAAGGGCCTGCGAAGAGTGGAGACACCATTTGATGGGGGCTCGACACATGGTGGAAATCTACACCGACCACCGTAATCTACTTTTCCTGAAAAGCGCTCGTGCGTTGACCCCGCGCCAACTCCGGTGGTCCTTATTCTTCGCCGATTTTGACTTCATAATCAAGTTCCGACCCGGGCCACAGAACGGAAAAGCAGATGCATTGTCACGAATATCCTCTGAGACGGAAAAACAGCCTCTTGAAGAACCCCCATGTATCTTGCATAAGGCCACCTTTCAGACCGAAGTATTGGCCACCTCTGCGACAGGGGCATTTCTACGCGAAGTGCGTAACGGAATCAAGAGAGTGAACACGAAAGCCTGGATAGCCAAAGACCCCGAGCATCGTGTTCTCATTGACCAACTGCTGTATGATGATAATCGTCTATACGTACCAGAGAAATCTCTTCAACTACAGGCCTTACAGTGGATACATGACACACCCCTAGGAGGACACCCAGGCAAAGATAAAATGATTCAACAAATGTCCAGATACTTCTGGTGGGAAACGATGTCTACAGACTCCCAGCAATACGTCGCTGAATGCGCCGTGTGTACACAAGCCAAGGCAGTACATCAACGACCCCAAGGGCTGCTGCGACCAATACCCATACCTCCGGCACCTTGGCACACGGTGTCGATGGATTTTATTGTCGATATGCCACCCAGTCTTGGCCACAACACCATTTTAGTGGTTATCGACCACTTAACTAAGATGGGGCACTTTATAGCCCTCACCAAGCTACCCACGGCTGGAGCATTAGCTACCATCTTTCTGCAGAACATTGTCCGGTTACACGGAATTCCAGCAGTTCTAATCACCGACAGAGGAACCCAATTCATCTCTAGATTTTGGAAGGCCTTATGTACCATTCTAAAAATCGAGGCCAAATTATCTACAAGCTATCATCCCCAAACAGACGGCAAAACCGAGAGGTTGAATCAAACCCTTGAACAATACCTTAGGTGCTTCACCTTGCAATATCACGAAGAATGGAGAACCCTGTTATGGACTGCAGAATTCACGTATAATAACACCCACCACTCTTCGTTAGGGACATCCCCGTTCTTCTGTTTACATGGGTTCCACCCTAACATGTTACCTTTCGAACAGCCAGGAACATCCACACTACCTACCATACAAGAACACCATGCCCGTTTGAAACTCGTACTAGCCAAAGCCAAACTCCACCTAGAACTAGCTCAAGCTCGAGACAAAACTAATGCAGATAAAAGGAGAGTTCCATCCCCTTCCTATCAAGTAGGAGATAAAGTATGGCTGAGCACAAAAAATTTACGTCTCAAGGGAAACACTAGGTTACAACCCAAGTTTGTGGGGCCGTATGAAATAGTGGGCTTGGTCAATCCAGTAGCTATGAGACTACAACTCCCAGACACGTGGCACATACATCCAGTCTTTCACGTTTCCCTCTTACGCCCTTATCGCAATGGCACGAGACAACCAGTAAAACCCTCTCCTGTAGAAATAGATGGGGAGGTGGAGTATGAAGTACACGAAGTCCTAGATTCCCGAAGGGTCAGAGGGAGGTTACAATATCTCATTGACTGGAAGGGTTATGGGCCAGAGGAAAGGTCCTGGGAACCAGTAGCACACTTACATTGCCCACACCTCATTAGAAGATTTCACACACGGTGTCCCAACAAGCCAGGTGGTCCGCCGAGACGGCGGACATTAAGAGGGGGTTCTGTCACAGCACGTAGGTGAGAATGGAGAGAGAGGAGAGAATGCGGGACTACGACTCCCAGAATGCCTGCCAATGAGTGAAGCGGGTGTCCTACTTCTCTTTTCACCTTCTTCTCTATGTAACCTCCTCCCTCCCTGAACACGGGGCTCGTCACCTGATTGCAATGTTAGACGCCGAGTCCTGTCAAGCCCTGAGTATCCGGTGTATTCGGAGGAACCTTGTAAGACCACAGACCTTTGCCGGGTAAGCCTGAACCTTGCCCCATCGCGAATTCCCTGTCGGATTTGGAGCGAGGCCAACGCGGATCCCAGCGCTAGTCCTGGAGTGAGCGCTTGTTGTCTTGGCTCTTGAACGGCGGACTGCCCTTCGGACCTCAAGCACCAGCATAGGTGCGGAGCCCCGTAGGCAGACAAACCACGCCTACCTTTCCCGTCCGTTACCGGAGCACCCGCGCATAGGAGCGCGAGTCCCTGCACACCGGGGGTGACTTCCATAGTGCCCCTTACCTTCCTGAGCACCCGCGCATAGGAGCGCGAAAACCCGCACTCGAAGGATACCTACGCTGCCATACCTTGAAGCGCAGAAGCGCTTACTTTTCCTTTGTGCTGTATCTTGAAGCGTAGAAGCGCTTACTACTTACTTAGTGCCTTACCTTGAAGCGCAGACGCGCTTACTACTTACTTTGTGCTGTACCTTGAAGCGCAGAAGCGCTTGCTATTTACTTTGTGCCATTTACTTTGGAGAGCTGTGGCAAGGCTCATCGGAACATGCGCAGGAGCGCATTATAATTGATTCTGAGACATACGTCATAGGCAAATACCGTTACGTGGCGGTTGGCAACACACGTGCGCCGCAGAGCGCTGCATCCCTTTATTATTTACATTAAGAGGATTAGCTGCCAGACCAGGATTCTAGTGCAAGACGCACCCCTATGAGGTCGGAAGAGAACTGTGCCGCCTTCCTAAGTAGACTGGGTGCTTTCTTCCTGAATGCCTGGGGCATCAAGGTACGTGAATGCCATGCACTAATGTAAGGAGTGGCGGAGAGGGGAGAAATAGGGCTCCATTCATGGTTATGTTGTGTGTCTTTACTGCAGGAACGGATGACGAGAGAGAGTGAACGATACAACTCCTTGAAGTTATCCCAAGAGTCCTGCGGCCTCTACCTCCGTGTTTCCTTTACCCCTTTTGTCCCTTTCCCCAGTCTTTGTGGTCTTCCCCGACGAGGTGGCTCTTGTTCCTCTCTGGGGGGAGCACATAGATAAGGGCAGGGGTACCCAACGTCCAGCATCGCTCCTGCTGCAGCCGGCTTAAGGTGAGAGCCTACACTCCACTGTGACAAAACCCCTCAGCAGGAGGACTGGTTCCCCTTCATGGACCAACAGCAAGGATCGAGACCAGAAGGTGCAGGTCCCTTTAAGTGGAGCGAAGGCTACGAGACGCTGTACCCACCCTCCTATGACGTCACCGAGTGGGAGCAGCCAAAACAGGAAGAACCGCACAGTGAGTCGGACGGCGTTTCCAGGAGGAGTGTTGGAGCGGAGCGGAGTGAACGAGGACGAGGAGAGGAGCGGAGCGAACAAGGACCAGGAGAGGAGCGGAGAGAAGAAAGAGGAAGCGAGACGAACTTCGGACGGCCAGGAGGCCCAGGACACCGCGCTTCGCCCAGCCACGTTCCCAGGGGAGGAGCGTGGCTCGGTCAGGTACGTGACCGAGTAGCGGGCTGGTTAGGTAAAGAAGGCAGACCGCCGGTGTAGGAGAGGTGTTTCCCGTGTTCCCTTCCCTTAGTCAGCACTTGAATAGGCACAGCTTGAGGGGAAAAGGGGTCAAAGCACTGGTGGTAGTCTTTCCTCACACCCGGTCCCGGAGTTAGGGAACGAACCGAGCAACACGGTCCCCTGACATAGCCTTTTGTCTCTTTGTTTCCTTCCGGCTGGGAGATCGCCTTGCTCCGGGGAGATCCTGCGCACGTACCGCCTGCTGTCTGGACGGAATAGGAAAGAAGAGGAGAGAAGAGAGAGTAACAACATCGAGAACCTAAAGAACTGAAAAATCATCTCGAACACTGGCTGACCGTGTATCTAGAAAGCATTACTTGGCAATAAAACCCCGTTTAAAACAACGTTGTGTCCCGCCTGTCCCTGACACTCCGTCACACTGGTGTCAGAAGTGGGATATTCCATCATACTCCGTCAGCAACACGATGGAGGCCCTCATACAGCACTTGGTGCAGGGACAAGAAAAGCTTGGATGGGCCGTGGAGCGCCAGATGACGTCGGCCCAGGCGGACAGGGAAGTGTTTCAGAACACCGTGGTGGCACAGCTAGAAGCCTTAAAGAAACCCTCTCCCGAGCCCGGGAGAGCAATGACCTCGGAACTACGACCCCATGGGCCCCATCCAACCGGTATCTCCTTACAAAAGTACGTGCCAGGGGAAGATCCGGATGCCTTCTTAACAAATTTCGAAAGGGTAGCCAGGGCCTGTGGCTGGACCGAAGACAAATGGCCGTTCTTTCTCGCTCCCCTGTTATCCGCAGAAGCACAAGCGGCATATCAAGTCGCCAATCCCACAGGAGCGACTCCCTATGCGGTTATCAAAGACATCATTCTGGAGCATCTAGGGCTTGACGCCGAGGCCTATCGTCTGCGGTTCAGAAGAGAAAAGGGCCGAGTAGGAGAAAATCCAAAGACACTATACTTTAGATTAAAGATGGCTGCGGATAAGTGGCTAAAACCCGAATCCAGTTCCAAGGAAGATATTATGAACCGAATCTACTTAGAACAGTTCTTGGACACTTTGCCTTACGGGACACAGAGGTGGCTCAGACAACATTCGAACCTGTCCGTGGCCCAGACCATCGAGATGGCCACACAGTTCGGGCGAGCCCAACCCAGATACTTTCCTGGGGACACTGAAAAACCACCCAAAGGAGGTCCTCTGCCTCGGGCAGAGCGAAAAAACCAACGTGCGATTGAGGGGGGGCGACCCAAACCCGCTCGCCTGGACCCGCCTGTGTTCCAGGGACCGCAATGTTATGACTGTGGAGAATGGGGCCACATAGCACGTCTATGCCCCAAGAGACGCACAGAGGAACCCATGGAAGTTGGGTACTTGCCTAAGGCCGTGATGTACTCGGCGGAGTTGGAGACCTCCTTTCATGTACGGGTAACAATAAATGGGACCTGGGTACGAGCCCTGTTAGATTCAGGCTGTAGACAGTCAGTGGTAAGGAAAACTCTAGTACGTCCCCACCAATATCTAGCACATAAGACCGTCCACATCCGATGTATCCATGGGGACGTGAAACCATACCCCCTGGCTTTGGTCCCGATAACGCCCCTGAGACATCCCACTCAAAAGGTAAAGGTGGGGGTAGTAGAAACATTACCTGAGGAGGTTATACTAGGGGTAGACAACCCGGGGTTCTTGGCCCTCTTTAGAGAAGAAATCCGGGGAAAGAAAGAGGTCAACCCCCCAGCTTCGGCTATGATTAGTCCCGATCCATGGATTACGGACCGGAGTTTTCGGTTTGCGCAGTCCAACGATCAAACCCTTTTTAATGCATGGGAACAGGCCCACCAGAACCAAACCCAGGAAGAAGACCGGTTTCCCCGGTTTATTATCCGCAATGACTTATTATATAGGGAAGGAAAAGAAGGGGAACCGCCCCAGCTATTGGTGCCCCAGCACTTCAGGGACCAAGTCCTGTTCTTTTCACATAGCCACCTGACCGCCGGCCACGTAGGAAAGGAAAAGGCCATCTCTACTGTTCTACGGCACTTCTATTGGCCAGGGATTTATAGAGATGTAGAGAGATATTGCAACACCTGCGAAACCTGCCAGAAGAGAAGCGACTACCACCCACCCCCGGCACCCCTGAAGCCCTTGCCCATAATAGGGACTCCGTTCGAAAGAGTTGGTATGGACCTGATAGGCCCCCTTCCGCGTACCCGTAAGGGACACATCCACGCCCTCGTAATAGTGGACTATGCCACGAGATTCGTGGAGGCCTTCCCGCTGCAAACACCGAATACGAAAGCCATTGCGGACAAACTGGTGGAACTGTTCGCCAGAGTTGGATTCCCAAAAGAGGTGGTTACAGATCAGGGAACGCCCTTTACGTCAAGATTAATGAAGGAAGTCTGTCGCACCCTCGAGATCGGTCAACTGCGCACCTCAGTCTATCACCCACAGACCGACGGACTCGTGGAGCGATATAACCGAACATTGAAAAACACACTGAAGAAAATGTTAACCGTGGAGGGGAAGGAGTGGGACAAAATGCTTCCATTAGCGTTGTACGTCATCCGGTCCCAAGTGCAAAGCAGCCTCGGTTGTTCGGCGTTCGAACTACTGTACGGCCGTCAACCAAGATCCCTCTTGGAAATGACCAAAGACGCATGGGAGACCGAAGATAAACAAGATCATCAAACCCTGTTGGAATATACCAGTCAGCTAAAGTCCAAAATAGGCAAACTACGGGATCTGGCTTTCCTGAACTTGGAAAGAAGTCAAGAAAAACAGAAGAAGTATTATGACAAGGGGACAAAACTACGGAGGCTACAGCCGGGAGACTGGGCGTTAATCCTCCTACCCACCTCTAGCAGTAAATTCAGAAAGGAGTGGCAGGGTCCCTTTCCGGTAAGACATAAGATCGGGGACACCACTTACGGCATACAAGTTTCTCCAAAGAAAATTCAAAGCTACCATATAAACCTGTTAAAAAAGTGGATCGGCCCGCCTCCCCGGGCTGCCCATTTTTTAGTACCCACCAACAACAAGTCTCAAACAACCCTAGACGAATTAGTGGTAAATCCCGAACTCACCCAAGAGCAGAAGAAAGACTTGACGGATACCTTGGCGCCGTTTGCGGCCATGTTCTCCAATGCCCCGGGACGGACTGACGTGATAGAGCATGGGATCGAGACCCTACCAGGCCGAATCATCCGACAGAAACCATATAGGATTCCGGCGGCTAGAAGACAGGCCATCCAAAAAGAAGTCCACGAGATGTTACGGCTAGGGGTGATAAGACCCTCCTCCACCGACTGGATGTCACCTATCGTGATGATTCCCAAACCCGATGGATCCACACGATTTTGTATGGATTTCCGCGCCTTGAACGAGATATCCACCTTCGATGCATATCCCATTCCGAGGGTGGACGAACTCATAGAGAGGATAGGAGATGCCCAATATATCACGACCTTTGACTTGACCAAAGGCTACTGGCAGGTACCTTTGAGAGAAGCCGACCGGAAGAAGACCGCTTTCTCTACGGAGCAAGGATTGTTTGAATTCACGGTCTTACCCTTCGGTTTACATGGGGCTCCCGCGACTTTTCAGCGATTGATGAACACCCTCCTTAAGCCGTATCCCACCTTTAGTTCGGCTTATCTGGATGACATTGTCGTTTTCAGCTCTTCCTGGACCGAGCATTTACACCACGTGTCCATCATCCTGAAAACCTTACAACAGGCCGGCCTCCATGTGAACGCCAAAAAGTCCCGGGTAGGTTTCCAACGGGTCAGGTATCTGGGGTATGTCCTCGGCGACGGAGTCATAGCCCCCCAGGTCGAGAAAATCAAGGCTATAACTGAAACCCCGTTTCCCTCTACAAAGAAACAACTAAGAGGCTTCTTGGGCCTAATAGGGTATTACAGAAGGTTCCTACCCCGATTCGCCGAAACGGCCTCCCCCTTAACGGACCTCCTAAAAAAGGAGAGCCCCGGCAAATGGTTAAGTCACCCCAGCGAAGAGGCGTTACGGGCCTTTCAGCAGCTAAAAACCTCCATAACCACCTCCCCGGTATTGGTTTCCCCTGATTTCACCAAACCATTTATTGTAGCCACAGACGCCTCAGACACAGGGATTGGGGCGGTTTTGTCTCAGCTAGGGGAGGACGGGGCGGAACATCCCTTATTGTATGTGAGTAGGAAATTGTTCCCCAGGGAGCGTAAATACCCCACAATAGAGCGTGAATGTTTGGCTATTAAGTGGGCGATTGAGAAGCTACATTATTACCTGGAAGGCAAACCCTTCCTCCTGTACACGGACCACGCCCCCCTCCGGTGGATGTACAGGAATAAGAGCCAGAATCCCAGGATTCTACGTTGGTTTCTGTCCCTCCAACCATTCTCCTTTACGGTGTGCCACCGGAAGGGCAGAGACAATGGGAATGCGGACTTTCTGTCGCGCTCTGTGTATCTCCCCGAACGGGAGAATCCAGGGGGGGAGGTATGTGACAGTGCGGGACATGAAGAGGACTATAACGATAAGGAGTGGTGGACTCCCAGACCGGTCTCATCTCCTCTTGTAACCCCTCAGCAGGAGGACTGGTTCCCCTTCATGGACCAACAGCATGGATCGAGATCAGAAGGTGCAGGTCCCTTTAAGTGGAGCGAAGGCTACGAGACGCTGTACCCGCCCTCCTATGACGTCACCGAGTGGGAGCAGCCAAAACAGGAAGAACCGCACAGTGAGTCGGACGGCGTTTCCAGGAGGAGTGTTGGAGCGGAGCGGAGTGAACGAGGACGAGGAGAGGAGCGGAGTGAACAAGGACCAGGAGAGGAGCGGAGCGAAGAAAGAGGAAGCGAGACGAACTTCGGACGGCCAGGAGGCCCAGGACACCGCGCTTCGCCCAGCCACGTTCCCAGGGGAGGAGCATGGCTCGGTCAGGTACGTGACCGAGTAGCGGGCTGGTTAGGTAAAGAAGGCAGACCGCCGGTGTAGGAGAGGTGTTTCCCGTGTTCCCTTCCCTTAGTCAGCACTTGAATAGGCACAGCGTGAGGGGAAAAGGGGTCAAAGCACTGGTGGTAGTCTTTCCTCACACCCGGTCCCGGAGTTAGGGAACGAACCGAGCAACACGGTCCCCTGACATAGCCTTTTGTCTCTTTGTTTCCTTCCGGCTGGGAGATCGCCTTGCTCCGGGGAGATCCTGCGCACGTACCGCCTGCTGTCTGGACGGAATAGGAAAGAAGAGGAGAGAAGAGAGAGTAACAACATCGAGAGCCTAAAGAACTGAAAAATCATCTCGAACACTGGCTGACCGTGTATCTAGAAAGCATTACTTGGCAATAAAACCCCGTTTAAAACAACGTTGTGTCCCGCCTGTCCCTGACACTCCGTCACACCCCCGCATTCTGTGGGTCTCTTGACTCTTTCCAGGCTCTCAGCGCCTTGAGGTACTGGTCCTTCTTCTTGAATCCAGCATGGGGAACTCTGAGTTTTACACTGTAGCCTTTCAATTGCCCCACCGTGTAGTCCTCCAGTCTCTCCCAATCCACCTCATCTATTCCAGAAATCACAGAGAGTGCTCTTCCAGCAGGAAGTGAGCCAGGCATGGCTGTAGTAATGGCAGATGTCTCAACAAAGTTAAACAAATGAAAACCTGTGGCTGCGTTACTTGGTCTGCTCTCACTATCTGGTGATTAATAATTCACTGTATGCAAATCACAAATGCAAATCCGAATCCCAGCCGCTGCCAACAATGTTAGAGACGGGGATCTCTGATTGGCGCAAGGAGGCCCTTGTGTCAAGCAGTGACCCTCTCCTCCACGTCAGGGCAAAGGATAACCCCTTTTGGAATGACCCTTGCTCACCCTCTAGGTGCGTGGCGTGAGCAGCCAAGGCGATTCTTCAGGCGTTGTTGGTTAAGCAGTTATAATCACACACACAGTAAATACATCAATCCCCCCAGAAACGGACACCAGGCTTGGATATGTAGAAAAATACGCTTCTTTATGTAAAAATAGGTATATATATCTCAGCAGACTTATCACAAGACCAATAACGTTTTCGCCAGGCCACCAGGTTGTAAAGCAGGCAACAGTTCTTTAAGCGGATACTTCTTTAGTCGTTTCTTAATGTCACTTGGGAGATTCCAGTCTTGACTTACTTCAGAGGAGTTAACGGGGAAGTAAGGCGGTGCTGGCCCCGAGCCCGATACTGGAACTCTTGTGACACGGTTGCGGTGAGAGAGTCGGCGCAGATCGGTGCGACTCTCGGCTTGGGGGAGTGTTCTTGGGTCCTCAATCAGCGGGTGTGGGCAACAGGCAGGCGCGGCCAGCGACCCTTAGCACGGCGGTGCCGGGGGTCTCCACAGCGGGGGCGGCGCGGCCTGGGCTGTCCGGGGATAGCGAAGCGGGGTCACAGGGCACGGTCGGTGCAGCTGGGTGACCCGGCGTAGATCACAGTCTTCGGACGGATTCCGGCGGGAGGAGTGACAGCGCGTTCGGCGCACTCCAGTGGCAGGCGGTGACAGGGGCGCAGGCAACCTAGCCCGGGGACAGAGAGCGGCTCCGGACGGAGCGGGGCTCTCACGGGGTTAAGGCAGGCAAGCTCCTGAGTGTAACGGCCCTAGGAGGGGAGAGGAGGGGCGCAGTCTCTTTTCCAGCGGGGGGCACACACGGCTCGAATTGGAGGACGAGCAAAAGCACATAGAACCCACTAGTCCTGGGGTTCAGTTCAGGGGGCAAGCTCAGATCAAGCCCTTGGAGAATGTTCAAGCACAAAGTAGCAAAGTCTTTTCAGCAAGTCTCTTCCTCTCCTTTCTCAGCAAGGCAAGCAGCAGGCCAGTCCTTCCAGCGTCTTCTTCTCCTTCTAGTCGGGTAGAGGTCCTTTGCGGTAAACAGGATTCTGATTTGCAAGGAGCAGGGCTCCTACTTTTATACCACATTTCTTTTGTTCTTTCAGGCCAGGGGGGCCTTCGCATAGTCGTTCTCAGTCCTGAGCACTTTGTTGGGGGTACTCTGACTTTGGCTTTCAGTGTGAGGGGCAGGCACATCAGCCGCTCCACAGGAGGTGGCGCCGGCATTCAGGAGACAAGTACTTTCAGGAGCACCTTGGGGACAGCGCTTCGCCCTTCCTGGGCCAGGTGCCCGTTGAGCCATTAGTCGCTCCCCAGGGGGCGGAGCCAGCATTGTGGTCGTGGAGCACTGCCCTATTCAGAGTCCAAGGAGCACTCCCACCTCCCACCAAGGTGTCCTCCTGCCATCCACTACCTGTCATCCCTCCAGCCCTGTCACTCACATGGCCCAGACAGTCAGATACACGCACAGCAGAGGCGGCTGAAATGATTAAGCGAGTAAATACCGACTTTCTAAAAGTCGTATTTACAAACCCAGGATAGTAAAATAAACTTGGCTACAAGAAGTATTTTATCATCCCGAAGTCAGGCATGCTAAACATATCTTTCTACCATGTTCCCCGAGCCTGCTGGGATTATAGGAGGTAATAATTCCAGCAGCTCATCTGGCCTAAGGGGAGCAGGAAGCCTTGCAATAGTGAACCACGAATATGGCGGTAATTCACTACTAGGACAGGCCACACAACCAGGGCCTGTCCTACCTTACACCTACAATGCACCCTGTCCGTGGGCCTACCATAGGGGTGACTAACATGAGGCTAAGAGAAGGTTCTGGAGGCTGGCAAGGGTGGGCACTTGCCCAGCCGGCAGGACAGTACGGGACTGCACGCGGGGTCTGCAGTGGCAGACCCAGGACACATTTTACATGGCCGCTGTTGTGGGTGGCGCAACCAGCGCTGCAGCCCACTAGCGGCATTGGCATTCACAAGCCCTGGCACTCCGGGTGCACTTTACTGGGGACTGACAGTGAATCCAATAAACCAATCATGAATATCAATCAATGTATACTTTATCTAGGGAGCACTTGCACTGCGGCATGGATTAGCCGTGGCACGGCGCCCTGAGCGGACAACACCAGCAAAACAATCGAGGCACACCATCAAAAAGTGGAAGGGAAACTCACGCCAAGGTGCCAGGTCTAACAGTAGGTCTAATGTGTTAGACTGATGAGAAATTGCATAAATGTGTTTATGCCCCTGTGATGGATGCAGGATAGGTTTTATACCTGTTGCTAGTGTGATGACGCTGAGGTCATTCTTGCGCCAGTAGTTACTGGTTGTGTTCTACAGTGCTAATTTGTGTTACAGTTAGTATATGTCCTATATGTACAAATTGGTGATTTGTGCTGATTATGACAGTGGTCCATGTGGCCCTGTCCCGTGTAAATAGTCCCTTGTAAAATTCTGCCCAGTGCCAGTTGGCACAGTGTAAATTGTGTGATTATTATCTAATGTGTTTTGGTATAATACAAAGGCTATTTTTATATAATACCTTGTGTGGAGTTTCTTTTGTGGTGGGCCTTGGGTGTTGTTGCTGGGTGCGCGCGCAAACGCTTTACACATTGCCTCCGGGATAAGCCTGACTGCTCGTGCCAAGCTACCAAGGGGGTGAGCAGGGGTTATCTTTGGCGTGTAACTCCCCAGCCCTGACTAGAGAGGTGGTTTCTGCCTGGCTTTGGCGCAAGCCCTAGCCAACCACAAATCCCATTTCTAACAGTGTGTTTTTATCTAATGTGTTTTGGTATAATACAAAGGCTATTTTTATATAATACCTTGTGTGGAGTTTCCTTTGTGGTGGGCCTTGGGTGTTGTTGCTGGGTGCGCGCGCAAACGCTTTACACATTGCCTCCGGGATAAGCCTGTCTGCTCGTGCCAAGCTACCAAAGGGGTGAGCAGGGGTTATCTTTGGCGTGTAACTCCCCAGCCCTGACTAGAGTGGTGGTTTCTGCCTGGCTTTGGCGCAAGCCCTAGCCAACCAGAAATCCCATTTCTAACAGCTGGTTACTAGTTATTTAGGTACTGTCATTAGCAACGGGTGGTGCAAGCTACAGAGGCCTCCTAACTAGAGCCCTGGAACTTTTCTTTTGTTTTACAAACTAAGCACTGATATGACACACATTCCAGACACCAGCTCAGACATACAGAGAATGGAAGCTGTTTCCTCATGTTCTCTCCATGTGTCCCTATTTCCTGTGTCCCCATTGCCTGTCCCTGTGTCCCCATCTCCTGTTCCTGTGAACCCATCTCCAAACCCTGTGCTCCCATCCCCAGTCCCTCTGCCTCCATATCGCTGTCTTTCAAATCTTGGATGCGGCAGACAGAGACCCTGTCCCTGTTTTTCCCATCTACTGTCCCTGTGTCCCCATCCCTGTGACCCCTGGCCTGCCTCCAGGACCTAACCCATGTAAATGTAAATGTAAATCCTGCATTTGTAAAGCGCGAACAATAGCCCTAGGACTTCAAGGCACTGGGGGCTGTCGGGAAGATTAAACAAACTATTGCCCAGAGTCACATGGTGCTGGGTTGTCCTGCCGCCGTTGCCGGGGATCGAAACATGAGCCCCTGTGCTACGGAATCAGATGCCCTGGCCACTCATATCACTTTACCCCATCGTCAATCTCCACAACCTAACACATGTCCCCATCTCCTTCCTGTCCCTGTGTCCTTAGCTCTTGTCCCTGTGCTCCCATCTCCTGTCCTTGTGCTCCCATCTCCTTACCCTGTACTCCCATCTCCTTACCCTGTACTCCCATCTCCTGTCCCTGTGCTCCCCTCTCATGCCCCTGTGCTCCCATCTCCTGACCCTGTGCTCCCATCTCATGCCCCTGTGCTCCCCTCTCCTGTCCCTGTGCTCCCATCTCCTGTCCCACTGACCCTATCTCCTGTCCCTGTGCTCCCATCTCCCATCCCTGTGCTCCCATCTCCTGTCCCTGTGCTCCCATCTCATGTCCCTGTGCTCCCATTTCCTGTCCCGGTGACCCTATCTCCTGTCCCGGTGTCCCCATCTCCTGTCCCTGTGCTCCCATCTCATGTCCCTGTGTCCCCTCTCATGCCCCTGTGCTCCTCCCTCATGCCCCTGTGCTCCCATCCCCTGTTCCAGTGACCCTATCTCATGCCCCTGTGCTCCCATCTCCTGACACTGTGCTCCCATTTCCTGACCCTGTGTCCCCATCTCCTGTCCCTGTGCTCCCACCTCCTGTCCCTGTGCTCCCACCTGTTCCTGTGCTCCCATCTCCTGTCCCTGTGTTCCCATCTCCTGTCCCTGTGCTCACATCTCCTGTCCCTGTGCTCCCATCTCCTGCCCCTGTGTTCCTGTCTCTTTCTCTTGTCCCTGTTTTCTCATCTGCTGTCCCTGTGCTCTCATCTTCTGTCCCTGTGCTCCCCTCTCATGCACCTGTGCTTCCATCTCCTGTCCCTGTACTTCCAGCTCCAGTCCCTGTGACCCAATCTCATGCCCCTGTGCTCCCATCTCCTGTCCCAGTGCTCCCATCTCCTGATCCTGTGCTCCCATCTCCTGTCTCAGTGACCCTATCTCATGCCCCTGTGCTTCCCTCTCCTGTCCCTGTACTCCCATCTCCTGTCCCTGTGTTCCCATCCCCTGTCCCTGTGCTCCCATCTCCTGTCCCTTGCTCCCATCTCCTGTCCCAGTGCTCCCATCTCCTGTGCTCCCATCCCCTGTCCCTGTGCTCCCATCTCCTGCCCCTGTGTCCCCATCTCCTGTCCTTGCGTTCCCATCTCCCGTCCCTGTGCTTCCGTCTCCTGTCCCTATGCTTCCGTCTCCTGTCCCTGTTCTCCCATCTCCTGTCCCTGTGCTCCCAACTCCTGTTCCTGTGCTCCCATCTCCTGTCCCTGTGTTCCCATCTCCTGTCCCTGTTCTCCCATCTCCTGTCCATGTGCTTCCGTCTCCTGTCACTGTGCTCCCGTCTCCTGTCCCTGTGCTCCCATCTCCTGTCCCTGTGCTCACATCTCCTGTCTCTGTGTTTCCATCTCCTGCCCCTGTGCTCCCAGCTCCTGTCCCGGTGTCCCCCATCTCCTGTGCTCCCATCTCCTGTCCCTGTGTCCCCTCTCATGCCGCAGTGCTCATCTCTCATGCCCCTGTGCTCCCCTCTAATGCCCCTGTGCTCCCAGTCCCTGTCCCAGTGACCCTATCTCATGCCCCTGTGCTCCCATCTCCTGACCCTGTGCTCCCATTTCCTGACCCTGTGTCCCCATCTCCTGACCCTGTGTCCCCATCTCCTGACCCTGTGTGCCCATCTCCTGTCCCTGTGACCTTATCTCATGCCCCTGTACTCCCATCTCTTGTCCCTGTGCTCCCATCACCTGTCCCTGTGCTCCCATCTCCTGTCCCTGTGCTCCCATCTCCTGTCCCTGTGTTCCATCTCCAGTCCCTGTGCTTCAATCACCTGTCCATGTGCTTCCATCTCCTGTCCCTGTGTTCCCATCTCCTGTCCCTGTGCCCCATCTCCTGTCCCTGTGCTCCCATCTCATGTCCCTGTACTCCCATCTCCTGCCCCTGTGTTCCTGTCTCTTTCTCTTGTCCCTGTTCTCTCATCTTCTGTCCCTGAGCTCCCATCTCCTATCCCTGTGCTCCCCTCTCATGCACCTGTGCTTCCATCTCCTGTCCCTGTGCTCCCATCTCCTGTCCCTGTGACCCTATCCCATGCCCCTGTGCTCCCATCTCCTGTCCCTGTACTCCCATCTCCTGTCCCTGTGTTCCCATCCCCTGTCCCTGTGCTCCCATCTCCTGTGCTCCCATCTCCTGTGCTCCCATCTCCTGTGCTCCCATCTCCTGTGCTCCCATCTCCTGTCCCTGTGCTCCCATCTCCTGCCCCTGTGTCCCCATCTCCTGTCCTTGTGTTCCCATCTCCCGTGCCTGTGCTTCCGTCTCCTGTCCCTGTGCTTCCGTCTCCTGTCCCTGTGCTCCCATCTCCTGTCCCTGTGCTCCCAACTCCTGTTCCTGTGCTCACATCTCCTGTCTCTGTGTTCCCATCTCCTGTCCCTGTGCTCCCACCTCCTGTCCCTGTGCTTCCGTCCCCTGTCACTGTGCTCCCGTCTCCTTTCCCTGTGCTCCCGTCTCCTGTCCCTGTGCTCCCATCTCCTGTCCCTGTGCTCCCATCTCCTGTCCCTGTGTTTCCATCTCCTGTCCCTGTGCTCCCATCTCCTGTCCCGGTGTCCCCATCTCCTGTCCCTGTGCTCCCATCTCCTGCCCCTGTGCTCCCATCTCCTGCCCCTGTGTCCCATCTCCTGCCCCTGTGCTCCCATCTCCTGCCCCTGTGTCCCCTCTCATGTTGCAGTGCTCATCTCTCATGCCCCTGTGCTCCCCTCTAATGCCCCTGTGCTCCCAGTCCCTTTCCCAGTGACCCTATCTCATGCCCCTGTGCTCCCATCTCCTGACCCTGTGTCCCCATCTCCTGACCCTGTGTCCCCATCTCCTGACCCTGTGTCCCCATCTCCTGTCCCTATGACCTTATCTCATGCCCCTGTACTCCCATCTCTTGTCCCTGTGCACCCATCTCCTGTCCCTGTGCTCCCATCTCCTGTCCCTGTTCTCCCATCTCCTGTCCCTGTGTTCCCATCTCCAGTCCCTGTGCTTCAATCTCCTGTCCCTGTGCTCCCATCTCCTGTCCCTGTGTTCCAATCTCCTGACCCTGTGCCCCATCTCCTGTCCCTGTGCTCCCATCTCATGTCCCTGTACTCCCATCTCCTGCCCCTGTGTTCATTTCTCTTTCTCTTGTCCCTGTTCTCTCATCTCCTGTCCCTGTGCTCCCATCTCCAGTCCCTGTGCTCCCCTTTCATGCACCTGTGCTTCCATCTCCTGTCCCTGTGCTCCCATCTCCTGTCCCTGTGACCCTATCTCATGCCCCTGTGCTCCCATCTCCTGTCCCTGTACTCCCATCTCCTGCCCCTGTGTCCCAATCTCCTGTCCCTGTGTTCCCATCTCCCGTCCCAGTGCTTCCGTCTCCGGTCCCTGTGCTTCCGTCTCCTGTCCCTGTGCTCCCGTCTCCTGTCCCTGTGCTCCCAACTCCTGTTCCTGTGCTCCCATCTCCTGTCACTGTGCTCCCAGTCCCTTTCCCAGTGACCCTATCTCATGCCCCTGTGCTCCTATCTCCTGACCCTGTGCTCCCATTTCCTGACCCTGTGTCCCCATCTCCTGACCCAGTGTCCCCATCTCCTGACCCTGTGTCCCCATCTCCTGTCCCTATGACCTTATCTCATGCCCCTGTACTCCCATCATTTGTCCCTGTGCTCCCATCTCCTGTCCCTGTGCTCCTATCTCCTGTCCCTGTGTTCCAATCTCCTGTCCCTGTGCCCCCATCTCCTGTCCCTGTGCTTCCATCTCCTGTCCCTGTGCTCCCATCTCCTGTTCCTGTGTTCCCATCTCCTGTCCCTGTACCCCATCTCCTGTCCCTGTGCTCCAATCTCATGTCCATGTACTCCCATCTCCTGCCCCTGAGTTCCTGTCTCTTTCTCTTGTCCCTGTTCTCTCATCTCCTGTCCCTGTGCTCCCATCTCCTGTCCTTGTGCTCCCCTTTCATGCACCTGTGTTTCCATCTCCTGTCCCTGTGCTCCCATCTCCTGTCCATGTGACCCTATCTCATGCCCCTGTGCTCCCATCTCCTGTCCCTGTACTCCCATCTCCTGCCCCTGTGTCCCCATCGCCTGTCCCTGTGTTCCCATCTCCCGTCCCTGTGCTTCCGTCTCCGGTCCCTCTGCTTCCGTCTCCTGTCCCTGTGCTCCCGTCTCCTGTCCCTGTGCTCCCAACTCCTGTGCTCCCAACTCCTGTCCCGGTGCTTCCGTCTCCTGTCACTGTGCTCCGGTCTCCTGTCCCTGTGCTCCGGTCTCCTGTCACTGTGCTCCCATCTCCTGTCCCTGAGCTCCCATCTCCTGTCCCTGTGTTTCCATCTCCTGTCCTTGTGCTCCCATCTCCTGTCCCGGTGTCCCCATCTCCTGACCCTGTGTCCCCAACTCCTGTGCTCCCATCTCCTGTCCCTGTGCTCCCCTCTCATGCCCCTGTGCTCCCATCTCCTGACCCTGTGCTCCCATCTCATGCCCCTGTGCTCCCCTCTCCTGTCCCTGTGCTCCCATCTCCTGTCCCACTGACCCTATCTCCTGTCCCTGTGCGCCCATCTCCCATCCCTGTGCTCCCTTCTCCTGTCCCTGTGCTCCCATCTCATGTCCCTGTGCTCCCATTTCCTGTCCCGGTGACCCTATCTCCTGTCCCGGTGTCCCCATCTCCTGTCCCTGTGCTCCCATCTCATGTCCCTGTGTCCCCTCTCATGCCCCTGTGCTCCTCTCTCATGCCCCTGTGCTCCCCTCTCATGCCCCTGTGCTCCCATCCCCTGTTCCAGTGACCCTATCTCATGCCCCTGTGCTCCCATCTCCTGACACTGTGCTCCCATCTCCTGACCCTGTGTCCCCATCTCCTGTCCCTGTGCTCCCACCTCCTGTCCCTGTGCTCCCAACTGTCCCTGTGCTCCCATCTCCTGTCCCTGTGTTCCCATCTCCTGTCACTGTGCTCACATCTCCTGTCCCTGTGCTCCCATCTCCTGCCCTTGTGTTCCTGTCTCTTTCTCTTGTCCCTGTTCTCTCATCTCCTGTCCCTGTGCTCTCATCTTCTGTCCCTGTGATCCCCTCTCATGCACCTGTGCTTCCATCTCCTGTCCCTGTACTCCCATCTCCAGTCCCTGTGACCCAATCTCATGCCCCTGTGCTCCCATCTCCTGTCCCTGTGCTCCCATCTTCTGTCCCTGTGCTCCCAAATCCTGTCCCTGTGACCCTATCTCATGCCCCTGTGCTCCCATCTCCTGTCCCTGTGCTCCCATCTCCTGTCCCTGTGTTCCCATCTCCTGTCCCTGTGCACTCATCTCCTGTCCCAGTGCTCCCATCTCCTGATCCTGTGCTCCCATCTCCTGTCTCAGTGACCCTATCTCATGCCCCTGTGCTCCCCTCTCCTGTCCCTGTACTCCCATCTCCTGTCCCTGTGTTCGCATCCCCTGTCCCTGTGCTCCCATCTTCTGTCCCTTGCTCCCATCTCCTGTCCCTGTGCTCCCAACTCCTGTTCCTGTGCTCCCATCTCCTGTCCCTGTGTTCCCATCTCCTGTCCCTGTTCTCCCATCTCCTGTCCATGTGCTTCCGTCTCCTGTCACTGTGCTCCCGTCTCCTGTCCCTGTGCTCCCATCTCCTGTCCCTGTGCTCACATCTCCTGTCTCTGTGTTTCCATCTCCTGCCCCTGTGCTCCCAGCTCCTGTCCCGGTGTCCCCCATCTCCTGTGCTCCCATCTCCTGTCCCTGTGTCCCCTCTCATGCCGCAGTGCTCATCTCTCATGCCCCTGTGCTCCCCTCTAATGCCCCTGTGCTCCCAGTCCCTGTCCCAGTGACCCTATCTCATGCCCCTGTGCTCCCATCTCCTGACCCTGTGCTCCCATTTCCTGACCCTGTGTCCCCATCTCCTGACCCTGTGTCCCCATCTCCTGACCCTGTGTGCCCATCTCCTGTCCCTGTGACCTTATCTCATGCCCCTGTACTCCCATCTCTTGTCCCTGTGCTCCCATCACCTGTCCCTGTGCTCCCATCTCCTGTCCCTGTGCTCCCATCTCCTGTCCCTGTGTTCCCATCTCCAGTCCCTGTGCTTCAATCACCTGTCCATGTGCTTCCATCTCCTGTCCCTGTGTTCCCATCTCCTGTCCCTGTGCCCCATCTCCTGTCCCTGTGCTCCCATCTCATGTCCCTGTACTCCCATCTCCTGCCCCTGTGTTCCTGTCTCTTTCTCTTGTCCCTGTTCTCTCATCTTCTGTCCCTGAGCTCCCATCTCCTATCCCTGTGCTCCCCTCTCATGCACCTGTGCTTCCATCTCCTGTCCCTGTGCTCCCATCTCCTGTCCCTGTGACCCTATCCCATGCCCCTGTGCTCCCATCTCCTGTCCCTGTACTCCCATCTCCTGTCCCTGTGTTCCCATCCCCTGTCCCTGTGCTCCCATCTCCTGTGCTCCCATCTCCTGTGCTCCCATCTCCTGTGCTCCCATCTCCTGTGCTCCCATCTCCTGTCCCTGTGCTCCCATCTCCTGCCCCTGTGTCCCCATCTCCTGTCCTTGTGTTCCCATCTCCCGTGCCTGTGCTTCCGTCTCCTGTCCCTGTGCTTCCGTCTCCTGTCCCTGTGCTCCCATCTCCTGTCCCTGTGCTCCCAACTCCTGTTCCTGTGCTCACATCTCCTGTCTCTGTGTTCCCATCTCCTGTCCCTGTGCTCCCACCTCCTGTCCCTGTGCTTCCGTCCCCTGTCACTGTGCTCCCGTCTCCTTTCCCTGTGCTCCCGTCTCCTGTCCCTGTGCTCCCATCTCCTGTCCCTGTGCTCCCATCTCCTGTCCCTGTGTTTCCATCTCCTGTCCCTGTGCTCCCATCTCCTGTCCCGGTGTCCCCATCTCCTGTCCCTGTGCTCCCATCTCCTGCCCCTGTGCTCCCATCTCCTGCCCCTGTGTCCCATCTCCTGCCCCTGTGCTCCCATCTCCTGCCCCTGTGTCCCCTCTCATGTTGCAGTGCTCATCTCTCATGCCCCTGTGCTCCCCTCTAATGCCCCTGTGCTCCCAGTCCCTTTCCCAGTGACCCTATCTCATGCCCCTGTGCTCCCATCTCCTGACCCTGTGTCCCCATCTCCTGACCCTGTGTCCCCATCTCCTGACCCTGTGTCCCCATCTCCTGTCCCTATGACCTTATCTCATGCCCCTGTACTCCCATCTCTTGTCCCTGTGCACCCATCTCCTGTCCCTGTGCTCCCATCTCCTGTCCCTGTTCTCCCATCTCCTGTCCCTGTGTTCCCATCTCCAGTCCCTGTGCTTCAATCTCCTGTCCCTGTGCTCCCATCTCCTGTCCCTGTGTTCCAATCTCCTGACCCTGTGCCCCATCTCCTGTCCCTGTGCTCCCATCTCATGTCCCTGTACTCCCATCTCCTGCCCCTGTGTTCATTTCTCTTTCTCTTGTCCCTGTTCTCTCATCTCCTGTCCCTGTGCTCCCATCTCCAGTCCCTGTGCTCCCCTTTCATGCACCTGTGCTTCCATCTCCTGTCCCTGTGCTCCCATCTCCTGTCCCTGTGACCCTATCTCATGCCCCTGTGCTCCCATCTCCTGTCCCTGTACTCCCATCTCCTGCCCCTGTGTCCCAATCTCCTGTCCCTGTGTTCCCATCTCCCGTCCCAGTGCTTCCGTCTCCGGTCCCTGTGCTTCCGTCTCCTGTCCCTGTGCTCCCGTCTCCTGTCCCTGTGCTCCCAACTCCTGTTCCTGTGCTCCCATCTCCTGTCACTGTGCTCCCAGTCCCTTTCCCAGTGACCCTATCTCATGCCCCTGTGCTCCTATCTCCTGACCCTGTGCTCCCATTTCCTGACCCTGTGTCCCCATCTCCTGACCCAGTGTCCCCATCTCCTGACCCTGTGTCCCCATCTCCTGTCCCTATGACCTTATCTCATGCCCCTGTACTCCCATCATTTGTCCCTGTGCTCCCATCTCCTGTCCCTGTGCTCCTATCTCCTGTCCCTGTGTTCCAATCTCCTGTCCCTGTGCCCCCATCTCCTGTCCCTGTGCTTCCATCTCCTGTCCCTGTGCTCCCATCTCCTGTTCCTGTGTTCCCATCTCCTGTCCCTGTACCCCATCTCCTGTCCCTGTGCTCCAATCTCATGTCCATGTACTCCCATCTCCTGCCCCTGAGTTCCTGTCTCTTTCTCTTGTCCCTGTTCTCTCATCTCCTGTCCCTGTGCTCCCATCTCCTGTCCTTGTGCTCCCCTTTCATGCACCTGTGTTTCCATCTCCTGTCCCTGTGCTCCCATCTCCTGTCCATGTGACCCTATCTCATGCCCCTGTGCTCCCATCTCCTGTCCCTGTACTCCCATCTCCTGCCCCTGTGTCCCCATCGCCTGTCCCTGTGTTCCCATCTCCCGTCCCTGTGCTTCCGTCTCCGGTCCCTCTGCTTCCGTCTCCTGTCCCTGTGCTCCCGTCTCCTGTCCCTGTGCTCCCAACTCCTGTGCTCCCAACTCCTGTCCCGGTGCTTCCGTCTCCTGTCACTGTGCTCCGGTCTCCTGTCCCTGTGCTCCGGTCTCCTGTCACTGTGCTCCCATCTCCTGTCCCTGAGCTCCCATCTCCTGTCCCTGTGTTTCCATCTCCTGTCCTTGTGCTCCCATCTCCTGTCCCGGTGTCCCCATCTCCTGACCCTGTGTCCCCAACTCCTGTGCTCCCATCTCCTGTCCCTGTGCTCCCCTCTCATGCCCCTGTGCTCCCATCTCCTGACCCTGTGCTCCCATCTCATGCCCCTGTGCTCCCCTCTCCTGTCCCTGTGCTCCCATCTCCTGTCCCACTGACCCTATCTCCTGTCCCTGTGCGCCCATCTCCCATCCCTGTGCTCCCTTCTCCTGTCCCTGTGCTCCCATCTCATGTCCCTGTGCTCCCATTTCCTGTCCCGGTGACCCTATCTCCTGTCCCGGTGTCCCCATCTCCTGTCCCTGTGCTCCCATCTCATGTCCCTGTGTCCCCTCTCATGCCCCTGTGCTCCTCTCTCATGCCCCTGTGCTCCCCTCTCATGCCCCTGTGCTCCCATCCCCTGTTCCAGTGACCCTATCTCATGCCCCTGTGCTCCCATCTCCTGACACTGTGCTCCCATCTCCTGACCCTGTGTCCCCATCTCCTGTCCCTGTGCTCCCACCTCCTGTCCCTGTGCTCCCAACTGTCCCTGTGCTCCCATCTCCTGTCCCTGTGTTCCCATCTCCTGTCACTGTGCTCACATCTCCTGTCCCTGTGCTCCCATCTCCTGCCCTTGTGTTCCTGTCTCTTTCTCTTGTCCCTGTTCTCTCATCTCCTGTCCCTGTGCTCTCATCTTCTGTCCCTGTGATCCCCTCTCATGCACCTGTGCTTCCATCTCCTGTCCCTGTACTCCCATCTCCAGTCCCTGTGACCCAATCTCATGCCCCTGTGCTCCCATCTCCTGTCCCTGTGCTCCCATCTTCTGTCCCTGTGCTCCCAAATCCTGTCCCTGTGACCCTATCTCATGCCCCTGTGCTCCCATCTCCTGTCCCTGTGCTCCCATCTCCTGTCCCTGTGTTCCCATCTCCTGTCCCTGTGCACTCATCTCCTGTCCCAGTGCTCCCATCTCCTGATCCTGTGCTCCCATCTCCTGTCTCAGTGACCCTATCTCATGCCCCTGTGCTCCCCTCTCCTGTCCCTGTACTCCCATCTCCTGTCCCTGTGTTCGCATCCCCTGTCCCTGTGCTCCCATCTTCTGTCCCTTGCTCCCATCTCCTGTCCCTGTGCTCCCATCTCCTGTGCTCCCATCTCCTGTCCCTGTGCTCCCTTCTCCTACCCCTGTGTCCCCATCTCCTGTCCTTGCGTTCCCATCTCCCGTCCCTGTGCTTCCGTCTCCTGTCCCTATGCTTCCGTCTCCTGTCCCTGTGCTCCCGTCTCCTGTCCCTGTGCTCCCAACTCCTGTTCCTGTGCTCCCATCTCCTGTCCCTGTGTTCCCATCTCCTGTCCCTGTGCTCCCCTTTCATGCACCTGTGCTTCCATCTCCTGTCCCTGTGCTCCCATCTCCTGTCCCTGTGACCCTATCTCATGCCCCTGTGCTCCCATCTTCTGTCCCTGTACTCCCATCTCCTGCCCCTGTGTCCCCATCTCCTGTCCCTGTGTTCCCATCTCCCGTCCCTGTGCTTCCGTCTCCGGTCCCTGTGCTTCCGTCTCCTGTCCCTGTGCTCCCGTCTCCTGTCCCTGTGCTCCCAGTCCCTTTCCCAGTGACCCTATCTCATGCCCCTGTGCTCCCATCTCCTGACCCTGTGCTCCCATTTCCTGACCCTGTGTCCCCATCTCCTGTCCCTGTGCCCCCATCTCCTGTCCCTGTGCTTCCATCTCCTGTCCCTGTGCTCCCATCTCCTGTTCCTGTGTTCCCATCTCCTGTCCCTGTACCCCATCACCTGTCCCTGTGCTCCAATCTCATGTCCATGTACTCCCATCTCCTGCCCCTGAGTTCCTGTCTCTTTCTCTTGTCCCTGTTCTCTCATCTCCTGTCCCTGTGCTCCCATCTCCTGTCCTTGTGCTCCCCTTTCATGCACCTGTGTTTCCATCTCCTGTCCCTGTGCTCCCATCTCCTGTCCATGTGACCCTATCTCATGCCCCTGTGCTCCCATCTCCTGTCCCTGTACTCCCATCTCCTGCCCCTGTGTCCCCATCGCCTGTCCCTGTGTTCCCATCTCCCGTCCCTGTGCTTCCGTCTCCGGTCCCTCTGCTTCCGTCTCCTGTCCCTGTGCTCCCGTCTCCTGTCCCTGTGCTCCCAACTCCTGTGCTCCCAACTCCTGTCCCGGTGCTTCCGTCTCCTGTCACTGTGCTCCGGTCTCCTGTCCCTGTGCTCCGGTCTCCTGTCACTGTGCTCCCATCTCCTGTCCCTGAGCTCCCATCTCCTGTCCCTGTGTTTCCATCTCCTGTCCTTGTGCTCCCATCTCCTGTCCCGGTGTCCCCATCTCCTGACCCTGTGTCCCCAACTCCTGTGCTCCCATCTCCTGTCCCTGTGCTCCCCTCTCATGCCCCTGTGCTCCCATCTCCTGACCCTGTGCTCCCATCTCATGCCCATGTGCTCCCCTCTCCTGTCCCTGTGCTCCCATCTCCTGTCCCACTGACCCTATCTCCTGTCCCTGTGCGCCCATCTCCCATCCCTGTGCTCCCATCTCCTGTCCCTGTGCTCCCATCTCATGTCCCTGTGCTCCCATTTCCTGTCCCGGTGACCCTATCTCCTGTCCCGGTGTCCCCATCTCCTGTCCCTGTGCTCCCATCTCATGTCCCTGTGTCCCCTCTCATGCCCCTGTGCTCCTCTCTCATGCCCCTGTGCTCCCCTCTCATGCCCCTGTGCTCCCATCCCCTGTTCCAGTGACCCTATCTCATGCCCCTGTGCTCCCATCTCCTGACACTGTGCTCCCATCTCCTGACCCTGTGTCCCCATCGCCTGTCCCTGTGCTCCCACCTCCTGTCCCTGTGCTCCCAACTGTCCCTGTGCTCCCATCTCCTGTCCCTGTGTTCCCATCTCCTGTCACTGTGCTCACATCTCCTGTCCCTGTGCTCCCATCTCCTGCCCTTGTGTTCCTGTCTCTTTCTCTTGTCCCTGTTCTCTCATCTCCTGTCCCTGTGCTCTCATCTTCTGTCCCTGTGATCCCCTCTCATGCACCTGTGCTTCCATCTCCTGTCCCTGTACTCCCATCTCCAGTCCCTGTGACCCAATCTCATGCCCCTGTGCTCCCATCTCCTGTCCCTGTGCTACCATCTTCTGTCCCTGTGCTCCCAAATCCTGTCCCTGTGACCCTATCTCATGCCCCTGTGCTCCCATCTCCTGTCCCTGTGCTCCCATCTCCTGTCCCTGTGTTCCCATCTCCTGTCCCTGTGCACTCATCTCCTGTCCCAGTGCTCCCATCTCCTGATCCTGTGCTCCCATCTCCTGTCTCAGTGACCCTATCTCATGCCCCTGTGCTCCCCTCTCCTGTCCCTGTACTCCCATCTCCTGTCCCTGTGTTCGCATCCCCTGTCCCTGTGCTCCCATCTTCTGTCCCTTGCTCCCATCTCCTGTCCCTGTGCTCCCATCTCCTGTGCTCCCATCTCCTGTCCCTGTGCTCCCTTCTCCTACCCCTGTGTCCCCATCTCCTGTCCTTGCGTTCCCATCTCCCGTCCCTGTGCTTCCGTCTCCTGTCCCTATGCTTCCGTCTCCTGTCCCTGTGCTCCCGTCTCCTGTCCCTGTGCTCCCAACTCCTGTTCCTGTGCTCCCATCTCCTGTCCCTGTGTTCCCATCTCCTGTCCCTGTGCTCCCCTTTCATGCACCTGTGCTTCCATCTCCTGTCCCTGTGCTCCCATCTCCTGTCCCTGTGACCCTATCTCATGCCCCTGTGCTCCCATCTTCTGTCCCTGTACTCCCATCTCCTGCCCCTGTGTCCCCATCTCCTGTCCCTGTGTTCCCATCTCCCGTCCCTGTGCTTCCGTCTCCGGTCCCTGTGCTTCCGTCTCCTGTCCCTGTGCTCCCGTCTCCTGTCCCTGTGCTCCCAACTCCTGTTCCTCTGCTCCCATCTCCTGTCCCTGTGCTCCCAGTCCCTTTCCCAGTGACCCTATCTCATGCCCCTGTGCTCCGATCTCCTGTCCCTGTGTTCCAATCTCCTGTCCCTGTGCCCCCATCTCCTGTCCCTGTGCTCCCATCTCATGTCCCTGTACTCCCATCTCCTGCCCCTGTGTTCCTGTCTCTTTCTCTTGTCCCTGTTCTCTCATCTCCTGTCCCTGTGCTCCCATCTCCTGTCCCTGTGCTCCCCTTTCATGCACCTGTGCTTCCATCTCCTGTCCCTGTGCTCCCATCTCCTGTCCCTGTGACCCTATCTCATGCCTCTGTGCTCCCATCTCCTGTCTCTGTACTCCCATCTCCTGCCCCTGTGTCCCCATCTCCTGTCCCTGTGTTCCCATCTCCCATCCCTGTGCTTCCGTCTCCGGTCCCTGTGCTTCCGTCTCCTGTCCCTGTGCTCCCGTCTTCTGTCCCTGTGCTCCCAACTCCTGTTCCTGTGCTCCCATCTCCTGTCCCTGTGTTCCCATCTCCTGTCCCTGTGCTCCCAACTCCTGTCCCGGTGCTTCCGTCTCCTGTCACTGTGCTCCCGTCTCCTGTCCCTGTGCTCCGGTCTCCTGTCCCTGTGCTCCCATCTCCTGTCCCTGTGCTCCCATCTCCTGTCCCTGTGTTTCCATCTCCTGTCCTTGTACTCCCATCTCCTGTCCCGGTGTCCCCATCTCCTGACTCTGTGTCCCCAACTCCTGTGCTCCCATCTCCTGTCCCTGTGACCCTATCTCATGCCCCGGTGCTCCCATCTCCTGCCCCTGTGTCCCCATCTCCTGTCCTTGTGTTCCCATCGCCCGTCCCTTTACTTCCATCTCCTGTCTCTATGCTTCCATCTCCGGTCCCTGTGCTCCCGTCTCCTGTCCCTGTGCTCCCAACTCCTGTTCCTGTGCTCCCATCTCCTGTCCCTGTGTTCCCATCTCCTGTCCCTGTGCTCCCATCTCCTGTCCCTGTGCTTCTGTCTCCTGTCACTGTGCTCCCATCTCCTGTCCCTGTGCTCCCATCTCATGTCCCTGTACTCCCATCTCCTGCCCCTGTGTTCCTGTCTCTTTCTCTTGTCCCTGTTCTCTCATCTTCTGTCCCTGTGCTCCAATCTCCTGTCCCTGTGCTCCCCTCTCATGCACCTGTGCTTCTATCTCCTGTCCCTGTGCTCCCATCTCCTGTTCCAGTGACCCTATCTTATGCCCCTGTGCTCCCATCTCCTGTCCCTGTACTCCCATCTCCTGTCCCTGTGTTCCGATCCCCTGTCCCTGTGCTCCCATCTCCTGTCCCTTGCTCCCATCTCCTGTGCATGTGCTCCCATCTCCTGTCCCTGTGCTCCCATCTCCTGTGACCCTGTCTCATGCCCCTGTGCTTCCATCTCCTGTCCCTGAATTCCCATCTCCTGTCCCTGTGTTCCCATCCCCTGTCCCTGTGTTGCCATCTCCTGTCCCTTTCTCCCTTCTCCTGTCCCTGTGCTCCCATCTCCTGTGCTCCCATCTCCTGTGCTCCCATCTCCTGTCCCTGTGCTCCCATCTCCTGCCCCTGTGTCGCCATCTCCTGTCCTTGTGTTCCCATCTCCCGTCCCTGTGCTTCCGTCTCCTGTCCCTGTGCTTCCGTCTCCTGTCCCTCTGCTCCCGTCTCCTGTCCCTGTGCTCCCAACTCCTGTTCCTGTGCTCCCATCTCCTGTCCCTGTGCTCCCAGTCCCTTTCCCAGTGACCCTATATCATGCCCCTGTGCTCCCATCTCCTGACCCTGTGCTCCCATTTCCTGACCCTGTGTCCCCATCTCCTGACCCTGTGTCCCCATCTCCTGACCCTGTGTCCCCATCTCCTGTCCCTATGATCTTATCTCATGCCCCTGTACTACCATCATTTGTCCCTGTGCTCCCATCTCCTGTCCCTGTGCTCCCATCTCCTGTCCCTGTGCTCCCATCTCCTGTCCCTGTGCTCCCATCTCCTGTCCCTGTGTTCTCATCTCCAGTCCCTGTGCTTCAATCTCCTGTCCCTGTGCTCCGATCTCCTGTCCCTGTGTTCCAATCTCCTGTCCCTGTGCCCCATCTCCTGTCCCTGTGCTCCCATCTCATGTCCCTGTACTCCCATCTCCTGCCCCTGTGTTCCTGTCTCTTTCTCTTGTCCCTGTTCTCTCATCTCCTGTCCCTGTGCTCCAAACTCCTGTCCCTGTGCCCCCCTTTCATGCACCTGTGCTTCCATCTCCTGTCCCTGTGCTCCCATCTCCTGTCCCTGTGACCCTATCTCATGCCCCTGTGCTCCCATCTCCTGTCCCTGTACTCCCATCTCCTGCCCCTGTGTCCCCATCTCCTGTCCCTGTGTTCCCATCTCCCGTCCCTGTGCTTGTGTCTCCGGTCCCTGTGCTTCCGTCTCCTGTCCCTGTGCTCCCGTCTTCTGTCCCTGTGCTCCCAACTCCTGTTCCTGTGCTCCCATCTCCTGTCCCTGTGTTCCCATCTCCTGTCCCTGTGCTCCCAACTCCTGTCCCGGTGCTTCCGTCTCCTGTCACTGTGCTCCCGTCTCCTGTCCCTGTGCTCCGGTCTCCTGTCCCTGTGCTGCCATCTCCTTTCCCTGTGCTCCCATCTCCTGTCCCTGTGTTTCCATTTCCTGTCCTTGTGCTCCCATCTCCTGTCCCGGTGTCCCCATCTCCTGACCCTGTGTCCCCATCTCCTGTCCTTGTGTTCCCATCGCCCGTCCCTTTGCTTCCATCTCCTGTCTCTATGCTTCCGTCTCCGGTCCCTGTGCTACCGTCTCCTGTCCCTGTGCTCCCAACTCCTGTTCCTGTGCTCCCATCTCCTGTCCCTGTGTTCCCATCTCCTGTCCCTGTGCTCCCATCTCCTGTCCCTGTGCTTCCGTCTCCTGTCACTGTGCTCCCATCTCCTGTCCCTGTGCTCCCATCTCATGTCCCTGTACTCCCATCTCCTGCCCCTGTGTTCCTGTCTCTTTCTCTTGTCCCTGTTCTCCCAACTCCTGTTCCTGTGCTCCCGTCTCCTGTCCCTGTGCTCCGGTCTCCTGTCCCTGTGCTCCCATCTCCTGTCCCTGTGCTCCCATCTCCTGTCCCTGTCCTTGTGCTCCCATCTCCTGTCCCGGTGTCCCCATCTCCTGACCCTGTGTCCCCAACTCCTGTGCTCCCATCTCCTGTCCCTGTGACCCTATCTCATGCCCCTGTGCTCCCATCTCCTGCCCCTGTGTCCCCATCTCCTGTCCTTGTGTTCCCATCGCCCGTCCCTTTGCTTCCATCTCCTGTCTCTATACCTCCGTCTCCGGTCCCTGTGCTCCCGTCTCCTGTCCCTGTGCTCCCAACTCCTGTTCCTGTGCTCCCATCTCCTGTCCCTGTGTTCCCATCTCCTGTCCCTGTGCTCCCATCTCCTGTCCCTGTGCTTCCGTCTCCTGTCACTGTGCTCCCATCTCCTGTCCCTGTGCTCCCATCTCATGTCCCTGTACTCCCATCTCCTGCCCCTGTGTTCCTGTCTCTTTCTCTTGTCCCTGTTCTCTCATCTTCTGTCCCTGTGCTCCAATCTCCTGTCCCTGTGCTCCCCTCTCATGCACCTGTGCTTCTATCTCCTGTCCCTGTGCTCCCATCTCCTGTTCCAGTGACCCTATCTTATGCCCCTGTGCTCCCATCTCCTGTCCCTGTACTCCCATCTCCTGTCCCTGTGTTCCCATCCCCTGTCCCTGTGCTCCCATCTCCTGTCCCTTGCTCCCATCTCCTGTGCCTGTGCTCCCGTCTCCTGTCCCTGTACTCCCATCTCCTGTCCCTGTGTTCCCATCCCCTGTCCCTGTGCTCCCATCTCATGCCCCTGTGCTCCCATCTCCTGTCCCTGTGCTCCCATCTCCTGTTCCAGTGACCCTATCTTATGCCCCTGTGCTCCCATCTCCTGTCCCTGTACTCCCATCTCCTGTCCCTGTGTTCCCATCCCCTGTCCCTGTGCTCCCATCTCCTGTCCCTTGCTCCCATCTCCTGTGCCTGTGCTCCCATCTCCTGTCCCTGTGTTCCCATCCCCTGTCCCTGTGTTGCCATCTCCTGTCCCTTGCTCCCTTCTCCTGTCCCTGTGCTCCCATCTCCTGTCCCTGTGCTCCCATCTCCTGTGCTCCCATCTCCTGTCCCTGTGCTCCCATCTCCTGCCCCTGTGTCCCCATCTCCTGTCCTTGTGTTCCCATCTCCCGTCCCTCTGCTTCCGTCTCCTGTCCCTGTGCTTCCGTCTCCTGTCCCTGTGCTCCCGTCTCCTGTCCCTGTGCTCCCAACTCCTGTTCCTGTGCTCACATCTCCTGTCCCTGTGTTCCCATCTCCTGTCCCTGTGCTCCCATCTCCTGTCCCTGTGCTTTCGTCTCCTGTCACTGTGCTCCCGCCTCCTGTCCCTGTGCTCCCGTCTCCTGTCCCTGTGCTCCTATCTCCTGTCCCTGTGCTCCCATCTTCGGTCCCTGTGTTTCCATCTCCTGTCCCTGTGCTCCCATCACCTGTCCCGGTATCCCCATCTCCTGTCCCTGTGCTCCCATCTCCTGTCCCTGTGTCCCCTCTCATGCCGCAGTGCTCATTTCTCATGCCCCTGCTCTCCCCTATAATGTCCCTGTGCTCCCAGTCCCTGCCCCAGTGACCCTATCTCATGCCCCTGTGCTCCCATCTCCTGACCCTGTGCTCCCATTTCCTGACCCTGTGTCCCCATCTCCTGTCTCTGTGTCCCCATCTCCTGACCCTGTGTCCCCATCTCCTGTCCCTGTGACCTTATCTCATGCCCCTGTACTCCCATCTCTTGTCCCTGTGCTCCCATCTCCTGTCCCTGTGCTCCCATCTCCTGTCCCTGTGCTCCCATCTCCTGTCCCTGTGTTCCCATCTCCAGTCCCTGTGCTTCAATCTCCTATCCCTGTGCTCCCATCTACTGTCCCTGTGTTCCCATCTCCTGTCCCTGTGCCCCCATCTCCTGTCCCTGTGCTCCCATCTCCTGTCCCTGTGCTCCCCTCTCATGCCTCTGTGCTCCCATCTCCTGTCCCTGTACGCCCATCTCCTGTCCCTGTGTTCCCATCCCCTGTCCCTGTGCTCCCATCTCCTGTCCCTTGCTCCCATCTCCTGTCCCTGTGCTCCCATCTCCTGTCCCTGTGCTCCCATCTCCTGTGCTCCCATCTCCTGTCCCTGTGCTCCCATCTCCTGCCCCTGTGTCCCCATCTCCTGTCCTTGTGATCCCATCTCCCGTCCCTGTGCTTCCGTCTCCTGTCCCTGTGCTTCCGTCTCCTGTCCCTGTGCTCCCATCTCCTATCCCTGTGCTCCCAAGTCCTGTTCCTGTGCTCCCATCTCCTATCCCTGTGTTCCCATCTCCTGTCCCTGTGCTCCCATCTCCTGTCCCTGTGCTCCCATCTCCTGTCCCTGTGCTCCCATCTCCTGTCCCTGTGTTCCCATCTCCAGTCCCTGTGCTTCAATCTCCTGTCCCGGTGTCCCCATCTCCTGTCCCTGTGTCCCCTCCCATGCCACATTGCTCATCTCTCATGCCCCTGTGCTCCCCTCTAAAGCCCCTGTGCTCCCAGTCCCTGTCCCAGTGACCCTATCTCATGCCCCTGTGCTCCCATCTCCTGACCCTGTGCTCCCATTTCCTGACCCTGTGTCCCCATCTCCTGACCCTGCGTCCCCATCTCCTGACCCTGTGTCCCCATCTACTGTCCCTGTGACCTTATCTCATGCCACTGTACTCCCATCTCTTGTCCCTGTGCTCCCATCTCCTGTCCCTGTGCTCCCATCTCCTGTCCCTGTGCTCCCATCTCCTGTCCCTGTGTTCCCATCTCCAGTCCCTGAGCTTCAATCTCCTGTCCCTGTGCTCCCATCTCCTGTCCCTGTGTTCCAATCTCCTGACCCTGTGCCCCATCTCCTGTCCCTGTGCTCCCATCTCATGTCCCTGTACTCCCATCTCCTGCCCCTGTGTTCCTGTCTCTTTCTCTTGTCCCTGTTCTCTCATCTCCTGTCCCTGTGCTCCCATCTCCAGTCCCTGTGCTCCCCTTTCATGCACCTGTGCTTCCATCTCCTGTCCCTGTGCTCCCATCTTATCTTATCTTATCTTATTGTTTTGGTAAAGCGCTACAGCTGCCCCGGCAATGAGGCGTCCCGGCGCTGGAACCCAGATCAGATCCTAAGCGTGGAGAGTCCATGGACAGAGGAAGGGTTACAGGCAAGGGAATAGAAAAGTTTTCACTGCTTTCCGGAAAGCTGATAAGTTGTCTATCGAGCGAATATGATGTGGTAGTTCATTCCACATCTTGGCTCCCAGGAACCTAAAGGAGCGGCCGCCCATGCGGCAGAGTTTTATGCGTGGGACGCATAGAAGGTTTTGGTTGGAAGATCTTAGGTTCCGTGACGGCGCGTAGGGAGTGCCGTCCCTGTGACCCTATCTCATGCCCCTGTGCTCCCATCTCCTGTCCCTGTACTCCCATCTCCTGCCCCTGTGTCCGAATCTCCTGTCCCTGTGTTCCCATCTCCCGTCCCAGTGCTTCCGTCTCCGGTCCCTGTGCTTCCGTCTCCTGTCCCTGTGCTCCCGTCTCCTGTGCTCCCAACTCCTGTTCCTGTGCTCCCATCTCCTGTCCCTGTGTTCCCATCTCCTGTCCCTGTGCTCCCATCTCCTGTCCCTGTGCTTCCGTCTCCTGTCACTGTGCTCCCATCTCCTGTCCCTGTGCTCCCATCTCATGTCCCTGTACTCCCATCTCCTGCCCCTGTGTTCCTGTCTCTTTCTCTTGTCCCTGTTCTCCCAACTCCTGTTCCTGTGCTCCTGTCTCCTGTCCCTGTGCTCCGGTCTCCTGTCCCTGTGCTCCCATCTCCTGTCCCTGTGCTCCTATCTCCTGTCCCTGTCCTTGTGCTCCCATCTCCTGTCCCGGTGTCCCCATCTCCTGACCCTGTGTCCCCAACTCCTGTGCTCCCATCTCCTGTCCCTGACACCCTATCTCATGCCCCTGTGCTCCCATCTCCTGCCCCTGTGTCCCCATCTCCTGTCCTTGTGTTCCCATCGCCCGTCCCTTTGCTTCCATCTCCTGTCTCTATACCTCCGTCTCCGGTCCCTGTGCTCCCGTCTCCTGTCCCTGTGCTCCCAACTCCTGTTCCTGTGCTCCCATCTCCTGTCCCTGTGTTCCCATCTCCTGTCCCTGTGCTCCCATCTCCTGTCCCTGTGCTTCCGTCTCCTGTCACTGTGCTCCCATCTCCTGTCCCTGTGCTCCCATCTCATGTCCCTGTACTCCCATCTCCTGCCCCTGTGTTCCTGTCTCTTTCTCTTGTCCCTGTTCTCTCATCTTCTGTCCCTGTGCTCCAATCTCCTGTCCCTGTGCTCCCCTCTCATGCACCTGTGCTTCTATCTCCTGTCCCTGTGCTCCCATCTCCTGTTCCAGTGACCCTATCTTATGCCCCTGTGCTCCCATCTCCTGTCCCTGTACTCCTATCTCCTGTCCCTGTGTTCCCATCCCCTGTCCCTGTGCTCCCATCTCCTGTCCCTTGCTCCCATCTCCTGTGCCTGTGCTCCCGTCTCCTGTCCCTGTACTCCCATCTCCTGTCCCTGTGTTCCCATCCCCTGTCCCTGTGCTCCCATCTCATGCCCCTGTGCTCCCATCTCCTGTCCCTGTGCTCCCATCTCCTGTTCCAGTGACCCTATCTTATGCCCCTGTGCTCCCATCTCCTGTCCCTGTACTCCCATCTCCTGTCCCTGTGTTCCCATCCCCTGTCCCTGTGCTCCCATCTCCTGTCCCTTGCTCCCATCTCCTGTGCCTGTGCTCCCATCTCCTGTCCCTGTGTTCCCATCCCCTGTCCCTGTGTTGCCATCTCCTGTCCCTTGCTCCCTTCTCCTGTCCCTGTGCTCCCATCTCCTGTCCCTGTGCTCCCATCTCCTGTGCTCCCATCTCCTGTCCCTGTGCTCCCATCTCCTGCCCCTGTGTCCCCATCTCCTGTCCTTGTGTTCCCATCTCCCGTCCCTCTGCTTCCGTCTCCTGTCCCTGTGCTTCCGTCTCCTGTCCCTGTGCTCCCGTCTCCTGTCCCTGTGCTCCCAACTCCTGTTCCTGTGCTCACATCTCCTGTCCCTGTGTTCCCATCTCCTGTCCCTGTGCTCCCATCTCCTGTCCCTGTGCTTTCGTCTCCTGTCACTGTGCTCCCGCCTCCTGTCCCTGTGCTCCCGTCTCCTGTCCCTGTGCTCCTATCTCCTGTCCCTGTGCTCCCATCTTCTGTCCCTGTGTTTCCATCTCCTGTCCCTGTGCTCCCATCACCTGTCCCGGTATCCCCATCTCCTGTCCCTGTGCTCCCATCTCCTGTCCCTGTGTCCCCTCTCATGCCGCAGTGCTCATTTCTCATGCCCCTGCTCTCCCCTATAATGCCCCTGTGCTCCCAGTCCCTGCCCCAGTGACCCTATCTCATGCCCCTGTGCTCCCATCTCCTGACCCTGTGCTCCCATTTCCTGACCCTGTGTCCCCATCTCCTGTCTCTGTGTCCCCATCTCCTGACCCTGTGTCCCCATCTCCTGTCCCTGTGACCTTATCTCATGCCCCTGTACTCCCATCTCTTGTCCCTGTGCTCCCATCTCCTGTCCCTGTGCTCCCATCTCCTGTCCCTGTGCTCCCATCTCCTGTCCCTGTGTTCCCATCTCCAGTCCCTGTGCTTCAATCTCCTATCCCTGTGCTCCCATCTACTGTCCCTGTGTTCCCATCTCCTGTCCCTGTGCCCCCATCTCCTGTCCCTGTGCTCCCATCTCCTGTCCCTGTGCTCCCCTCTCATGCCTCTGTGCTCCCATCTCCTGTCCCTGTACGCCCATCTCCTGTCCCTGTGTTCCCATCCCCTGTCTCTGTGCTCCCATCTCCTGTCCCTTGCTCCCATCTCCTGTCCCTGTGCTCCCATCTCCTGTCCCTGTGCTCCCATCTCCTGTGCTCCCATCTCCTGTCCCTGTGCTCCCATCTCCTGCCCCTGTGTCCCCATCTCCTGTCCTTGTGATCCCATCTCCCGTCCCTGTGCTTCCGTCTCCTGTCCCTGTGCTTCCGTCTCCTGTCCCTGTGCTCCCATCTCCTATCCCTGTCCTCCCAAGTCCTGTTCCTGTGCTCCCATCTCCTATCCCTGTGTTCCCATCTCCTGTCCCTGTGCTCCCATCTCCTGTCCCTGTGCTCCCATCTCCTGTCCCTGTGCTCCCATCTCCTGTCCCTGTGTTCCCATCTCCAGTCCCTGTGCTTCAATCTCCTGTCCCGGTGTCCCCATCTCCTGTCCCTGTGTCCCCTCCCATGCCACATTGCTCATCTCTCATGCCCCTGTGCTCCCCTCTAAAGCCCCTGTGCTCCCAGTCCCTGTCCCAGTGACCCTATCTCATGCCCCTGTGCTTCCATCTCCAGACCCTGTGCTCCCATTTCCTGACCCTGTGTCCCCATCTCCTGACCCTGCGTCCCCATCTCCTGACCCTGTGTCCCCATCTACTGTCCTTGTGACCTTATCTCATGCCACTGTACTCCCATCTCTTGTCCCTGTGCTCCCATCTCCTGTCCCTGTGCTCCCATCTCCTGTCCCTGTGCTCCCATCTCCTGTCCCTGTGTTCCCATCTCCAGTCCCTGTGCTTCAATCTCCTGTCCCTGTGCTCACATCTCCTCTCCCTGTGTTCCCATCTCCTGTCCCTGTGCCCCCATCTCCTGTCACTGTGCTCCCATATGATGTCCCTGTACTCCCATCTCCTGCCCCTGTGTTCCTGTCTCTTTCTCTTGTCCCTGCTCTCTCATCTTCTGTCCCTGTGCTCCCATCTCCTGTCCCTGTGCTCCCCTCTCATGCACCTGTGCTTCCATCTCCTGTCCCTGTGCTCCCATCTCCTATCCCTGTGACCCTATCTCATGCCCCTGTGCTCCCATTTCCTGTCCCTGTACTCCCATCTCCTGTCCCTGTGTTCCCATCTCCTGTCCCTGTGCTCCCATCTCCTGTCCCTTGCTCCGATCTCCTGTCCCTGTGCTCCCTTCTCCTGTCCCTGTGCTCCCATCTCCTGTAACCCTATCTCATGCCCCTGTGCTCCCATCTCCTGTCCCTGTACTCCCATCTCCTGTCCCTGTGTTCCCATCCCCTTTGCTCCCATCTCCTGTCCCTTGCTCCCATCTCCTGTCCCTGTGCTCCCATCTCCTGTCCCTATGCTCTCATCTCCTGTGCTCTCATCTCCTGTCCCTGTGCTCCCATCTCCTGCCCCTGTGTCCCCATCTCCTGTCCTTATGTTCCCATCTCCCGTCCCTGTGCTTCCGTCTCCTGTCCCTGTGCTTCCGTCTCCTGTGCTCCCAACTCCTGTTCCTGTGCTCACATCTCCTGTACTTGTGTTCCCATCTCCTGTCCCTGTGCTCCCAAGTCCTGTCCCTGTGCTTCCGTCTCCTGTCACTGTGCTCCCGTCTCCTGTCCCTGTGCTCCCGTCCCCTGTCCCTGTGCTCCCATCTCCTGTCCCTGTGCTCCCATCTTCTGTCCCTGTGTTTCCAGCTCCTGTCCCTGTGCTCCCATCTCCTGTCCCGGTGTCCCCATCTCCTGTCCCTGTGCTCCCATCTCCTGGCCCTGTGTCCCCTCTCATTCCGCAGTGCTCATCTCTCATGCCCCTGTGCTCCCCTATAATGCCCCTGTGCTCCCAGTCCCTGCCCCAGTGACTCTATCTCATGCCCCTGTGCTCCCATCTCCTGAACCTGTGCTCCCATTTCCTGACCCTTTGTCCCTATCTCCTGTCCCTGTGTCCCCATCTCCTGACCCAGTGTCCCCATCTCTTGTCCCTGTGACCTTATCTCATGCCCCTGTACTCCCATCTCTTGTCCCTCTGCTCCCATCTCCTGTCCCTGTGCTCCCATCTCCTGTCCCTGTGCTTCAATCTCCTATCCCTGTGCTCCCATCTCCTGTCCCTGTGTTCCCATCTCCTGTCCATGTGCCCCCAACTCCTGTCCCTGTTCTCCCATCTCCTGTCCCTGTGCTCCCCTCTCATGCACCTGTGCTTCCATCTCCTGTCCCTGTGCTCCCATCTCCTGTGACCCTATCTCATGCCCCTGTGCTCCCATCTCGTGTCCCTGTACTCCCATCTCGTGTCCCTGTACTCCCATCTCCTGTCCCTGTGCTCCCATCTCATGTCCCTTGCTACCATCTCCTGTCGCTGTGCTCCCATCTCCAGTCCCTGTGCTCCCATCTCCTGTGCTCCCATCTCCTGTCCCTGTGCTCCCATCTCCTGCCCCTGTGTCCCCATCTCCTGTCCTTGTGTTCACATCTCCCGTCCCTTTGCTTCCGTCTCCTGCCCCTGTGCTTCTGTCTCCTGTCCCTGTGCTCCCGTCTCCTGTCCCTGTGCTCCCAACTCCTGTTCCTGTGCTCCCATCTCCTGTCCCTGTGCTCCCATCTCCTGTCCCTGTGCTCCCATCTCCGTTCCCTGTGCTCCCATCTCCTGTCCCTGTGCTTCCGTCTCCTGTCCCTGTGCTCCCATCTCCTGTCCCTGTGCTCCCATCTCCTGTCCCTGTGCTTCAATCTCCTGTCCCTGTGCTCCCATCTCCTGTCCCTGTGTTCCCATCTCCTGTCCCTGTGCTCCCATCTCCTGCCTCTGTGCTCCCATCTCCTGCCCTGTACTCCCATCTCCTGTCCATGTGACCCTATCTCATGCCCTGTGCTCCCATTTCCTGTCCCTGTTCTCCCATCTCCTGTCCCTGTGCTTCCATCTCCTGTCCCTGTGCTTCCGTCTCCTGTCACTGTGCTCCCGTCTCCTGTCCCTGTGCTCCCGTCTCTTGTCCCTGTGCTCCCATCTCCTTTCCCTGTGCTCCCCTCTCCTGTCCCTGTGTTTCCATCTCCTGTCCCTGTGCTCCCATCTCCTGTCCAGGTGTCCCCATCTCCTGTCCCTGTGCTCCCATCTCCTGTCCCTGTGTCCCCTCTCATGCCGCAGTGCTCATCTCTCATGCCCCTGTGCTCCCCTCTAATGCCCCTGTGCTCCCATTTCCTGACCATGAGTCCCCATCTCCTGACCCTGTGTCCCGATCCCCTGACCATGTGTCCCCATCTCCTGTCCCTGTGACCTTATCTCATGCCCCTGTGCTTCCATCACTTGTCATGGTGCTCCCATCTCCTGTCCCTGTGCTCCCATCTCCTGTCCCTGTGCTCCCATCTCCTGTCCCTGTGTTCCCATCTCCAGTCCTTGTGCTTCAATCTCCTGTCCCTGTGCTCCCATCTCCTGTCCCTGTGTTCCCATCTCCTGTCCCTGTGTTCCCAACTACTGTCCCTGTGTCCTCATCTCCTGTCGCTGTGCTCCCATCTCATTTCCCTGTACTCCCATCTCCTGCCCCTGTGTTCCTGTCTCTTTCTCTTGTTCCTGTTCTCTCATTTCCTGTCCCTGTGCTCCCATCTCCTGTCCCTGTGCTCCCCTCTCATGCACCTGTGCTTCCATCTCCTGTCCCTGTGCTCCCATCTCCTGTCCCTGTGACCCTATCTCATGCCCCTGTGCTCCCATCTTCTGTCCCTGTACTCCCATCTCCTGAACATGTGTTCCCATCCCCTGTCCCTGTGCTCCCATCTCCTGTCCCTGTGCTCCCATCTCCTGTCCCTGTGCTCCCATCTCCAGTGCTCCCATCTCCTGTCCTTGTGTTCTCATCTCCCGTCCCTGTGTTCCCATCCCCTGTCCCTGTGCTCCCATCTCCTGTCCCTGTGCTCCCATCTCCTGTCCCTGTGCTCCCATCTCCAGTGCTCCCATCTCCTGTCCTTGTGTTCCCATCTCCTGTCCCTGTGCTTCCGTCTCCTGTCCCTGTGCTCCCGTCTCCTGTCCCTGTGCTCCCAACTCCTGTTCCTGTGCTCCCATTTCCTGTCCCAGTGTTCCCATCTCCTGTCCCTGTGCTCCCATCTCCTGTCCCTGTGCTTCCGTCTCCTGTCACTGTGCTCCCGTCTCCTGTTCCTGTGCTCCCGTCTCCTGTCCCTGTGCTCCCATCTCCTGTCCCTGTGCTCCCATCTCCTGTCCCTGTGTTTCTATCTCCTGTCCCTGTGCTCCCATCTCCTGTCCCGGTATCCCCATCTCCTGTCCCTGTGCTCCCATCTCCTGTCCCTGTGTCCCCTCCCATGCCGCAGTGCTCATCTCTCATGCCCCTGTGCTCCCCTCTAATGCCCCTGTGCTCCCAGTCCCTGTTCCATTGACCCTATCTCATGCCCCTGTGCTCCGATCTCCTGACCCTGTGCTCCCATTTCCTGACCCTGTGTCCTCATTTCCTGTCCCTGTGACCTTATCTCATGCCCCTGTACTCCCATCTCTTGTCCCTGTGCTCCCATCTCCTGTCCCGGTGCTCCCGTCTCCTGTACCTGTGCTCCCATCTCCTGTCCCTGTGTTCCCATCTCCTGTCCCTGTGCCCCCATCTCCTGTCCCTGTGCTCCCATCTCATTTCCCTGTACTCCCATCTCCTGCCCCTGTTTTCCTGTCTCTTTCTCTTGTCCCTGTTCTCTCATCTACTGTCCCTGTGCTCCCATCTCCTGTCCCTGTGCTCCCATCTCCTGCCCCTGTGTCCCCATCTCCTGTCCTTATGTTCCCATCTCCCGTCCCTGTGCTTCCGTCTCCTGTCCCTGTGCTTCCGTCTCCTGTGCTCCCAACTCCTGTTCCTGTGCTCACATCTCCTGTCCTTGTGTTCCCATCTCCTGTCCCTGTGCTCCCAAGTCCTGTCCCTGTGCTTCCGTCTCCTGTCACTGTGCTCCCGTCTCCTGTCCCTGTGCTCCCGTCCCCTGTCCCTGTGCTCCCATCTCCTGTCCCTGTGCTCCCATCTTCTGTCCCTGTGTTTCCAGCTCCTGTCCCTGTGCTCCCATCTCCTGTCCCGGTGTCCCCATCTCCTGTCCCTGTGCTCCCATCTCCTGGCCCTGTGTCCCCTCTCATTCCGCAGTGCTCATCTCTCATGCCCCTGTGCTCCCCTATAATGCCCCTGTGCTCCCAGTCCCTGCCCCAGTGACTCTATCTCATGCCCCTGTGCTCCCATCTCCTGAACCTGTGCTCCCATTTCCTGACCCTTTGTCCCTATCTCCTGTCCCTGTGTCCCCATCTCCTGACCCAGTGTCCCCATCTCTTGTCCCTGTGACCTTATCTCATGCCCCTGTACTCCCATCTCTTGTCCCTCTGCTCCCATCTCCTGTCCCTGTGCTCCCATCTCCTGTCCCTGTGCTTCAATCTCCTATCCCTGTGCTCCCATCTCCTGTCCCTGTGTTCCCATTTCCTGTCCATGTGCCCCCAACTCCTGTCCCTGTTCTCCCATCTCCTGTCCCTGTGCTCCCCTCTCATGCACCTGTGCTTCCATCTCCTGTCCCTGTGCTCCCATCTCCTGTCCCTGTGACCCTATCTCATGCCCCTGTGCTCCCATCTCGTGTCCCTGTACTCCCATCTCGTGTCCCTGTACTCCCATCTCCTGTCCCTGTGCTCCCATCTCATGTCCCTTGCTACCATCTCCTGTCGCTGTGCTCCCATCTCCAGTCCCTGTGCTCCCATCTCCTGTGCTCCCATCTCCTGTCCCTGTGCTCCCATCTCCTGCCCCTGTGTCCCCATCTCCTGTCCTTGTGTTCACATCTCCCGTCCCTTTGCTTCCGTCTCCTGCCCCTGTGCTTCTGTCTCCTGTCCCTGTGCTCCCGTCTCCTGTCCCTGTGCTCCCAACTCCTGTTCCTGTGCTCCCATCTCCTGTCCCTGTGCTCCCATCTCCTGTCCCTGTGCTCCCATCTCCGTTCCCTGTGCTCCCATCTCCTGTCCCTGTGCTTCCGTCTCCTGTCCCTGTGCTCCCATCTCCTGTCCCTGTGCTCCCATCTCCTGTCCCTGTGCTTCAATCTCCTGTCCCTGTGCTCCCATCTCCTGTCCCTGTGTTCCCATCTCCTGTCCCTGTGCTCCCATCTCCTGCCTCTGTGCTCCCATCTCCTGCCCTGTACTCCCATCTCCTGTCCATGTGACCCTATCTCATGCCCTGTGCTCCCATTTCCTGTCCCTGTTCTCCCATCTCCTGTCCCTGTGCTTCCATCTCCTGTCCCTGTGCTTCCGTCTCCTGTCACTGTGCTCCCGTCTCCTGTCCCTGTGCTCCCGTCTCTTGTCCCTGTGCTCCCATCTCCTGTCCCTGTGCTCCCCTCTCCTGTCCCTGTGTTTCCATCTCTTGTCCCTGTGCTCCCATCTCCTGTCCAGGTGTCCCCATCTCCTGTCCCTGTGCTCCCATCTCCTGTCCCTGTGTCCCCTCTCATGCCGCAGTGCTCATCTCTCATGCCCCTGTGCTCCCCTCTAATGCCCCTGTGCTCCCATTTCCTGACCATGAGTCCCCATCTCCTGACCCTGTGTCCCGATCCCCTGACCATGTATCCCCATCTCCTGTCCCTGTGACCTTATCTCATGCCCCTGTGCTTCCATCACTTGTCATGGTGCTCCCATCTCCTGTCCCTGTGCTCCCATCTCCTGTCCCTGTGCTCCCATCTCCTGTCCCTGTGTTCCCATCTCCAGTCCTTGTGCTTCAATCTCCTGTCCCTGTGCTCCCATCTCCTGTCCCTGTGTTCCCATCTCCTGTCCCTGTGTTCCCAACTACTGTCCCTGTGTCCTCATCTCCTGTCGCTGTGCTCCCATCTCATTTCCCTGTACTCCCATCTCCTGCCCCTGTGTTCCTGTCTCTTTCTCTTGTTCCTGTTCTCTCATTTCCTGTCCCTGTGCTCCCATCTCCTGTCCCTGTGCTCCCCTCTCATGCACCTGTGCTTCCATCTCCTGTCCCTGTGCTCCCATCTCCTGTCCCTGTGACCCTATCTCATGCCCCTGTGCTCCCATCTTCTGTCCCTGTACTCCCATCTCCTGAACCTGTGTTCCCATCCCCTGTCCCTGTGCTCCCATCTCCTGTCCCTGTGCTCCCATCTCCTGTCCCTGTGCTCCCATCTCCAGTGCTCCCATCTCCTGTCCTTGTGTTCTCATCTCCCGTCCCTGTGTGGAAATATGGATTTTTCTGGTCAGTTATGTCCCCTATCTTGGACCCCAACAGTTCTATGTGCATGTCACAAGTACCTGTGTGTTCCCTCCAGTTCCAGTTATAAAGACGCAAACACATGTGCGTCCACCGTCAACATGTCCTCTGTCAGATCCGCCATGAATAGGCCGGATATTCCATTCCTAAGTATGAAAGGCCACCGGCTTTATATGGTTCACTTATGCCATTTTACAGTCCAGGCAAGTAGGCCCTGATTCTGTCATCAAACTCTTCTTGCCTTCTGCCTCTGAAAGCTCCAGTCTGAGCCTGCATCTGTGACCATGAACTTTGTCTCATTCTCTGCGCGGCTCACGAAGCCTGACATCAGCCTATTCTCTGCCAAGAACTGTATTTCACCTTCGAATTATCTGCTTCCCCCTCAGCCGATGCATTCCTGCCTAGTAGCTTAAGTAAACATTCTTCCAGTTACCGAGCAAAAGGCCGGCTTCTCTGTCCTCATGCAAGTAATTCATAGCCTTGTTACCATGGAATATTCCTACCCCCCTCGCATTTAGTGTAGACACTTAGACGCTTGTACATGCACGCACAGTCAGTATAGAATAGATTCTGTCCGAGAGTCCTTCTTTTATGGATAACATAGTTCTTTAAACATAGGATGTTAGATATGATTTGGGATTAGGTTGACTTGACCCCCCAGACTTCTTGTCTCCACATGTAGAGCTAAATGTCAAGTCCCCTTCACCCCCTAGTTACACGTCAATTACACGTCAGACCGCTGCGCGCGCATCCATGCCAAGTATTATCTTATAGATCCACCTATACATGACATCACAACCAATTATGTTCCTTTTTTCGCCTTATTACACCCATTTCTGGTTACGCAGAACAACTCGTCATTTTCCTTATCAATTGTTACGCCTACTGCATTTACTTCATTGTCATGTATGTACTATAAAAGTCATTTCTTGTCAATAAAGTGTGTGCTTCACTTCCTGAACCTTCGTGGTGACGGAACATTGGGAGCAACCGATTATAATCGAATTAATGGAATAAAGCCCATTCCGAACCTCTAATACCACGGATTCTGCCTCTCATTTTATTGAGCTATTTTACTATGTTCCTGTATCAAATTCAGTCCCGGTAAAGGAGAAATATTTACCACATGATGGCGCCCGAATAGGGACACTTTCTCATCTCACGCGCCGGCGGTGCGTTGCAGGCCCGGTCTCCTGCCACAGCTGGACGGACAATAACGCGTACCAGCAGGATTTCCTGTATCTCCCTCCGGTCAAGCGGGGGCGACTGAGACTGCGATCAACACCCAGACGAGGCGGTGAGAAGTGCGAAGTATCCCGACCAGAGCCTAGCTGAGAGAGCAAGATCCGAGGTATACAGAGACCCACCAGTCCGAAGTCAAGCCCAGTGTCCGACGAGTCGAGTCGAGTCCAGTCCAGTCCGGTTCAAGTTCAAGTTACTGAGGCCTTCCGTTTCCGAAGCTACCCGGTGAGTACCATTGCTGGGGAGGCATTTCTGACGTGCACATAGGTTGTGCCGGTCAAGACGGGTTTGGGTACACAAATCCGGTCTGCACTGTTTTAGCAGTGTATCTGTACTGTTTAGCAGTATATCAAGTATTCCGAAGTATTCCGAAGTGTCTAGCTATTGTCTAGTTATTGTCGAGAATTAAGCTTGGTGATTAGTTATGCAGACGATCATCATTGTTGTTTCAGTTAAAGGTTTAATGTTTAATGTTTAAAGTGTTTAAGTATGTTCTGTATATCGTGGTATGAATGACTGTTCATTATCGTGTTTATTGTATTAAGTCTGTTCAAATTCAAGTATCAGGTCAAAAATCAAGTATAAAGTCAGTTCTCAATATGCCGCTCTTTTCGAAATTAAGACAGATCACTACCAGAAAAGGGGTTCTCGAAGAAGCCGTCCCTATTCCTCCTAGGGACACTCCAGGGCACTTTATGTATCACAAACATGGCTTAGACGCTATATTATTTCTTGATTTATGGGTAGACTATACCAAGGGATTACCAGAAAGTCAGAGGTGGCCCACAGCGGGGACCTGGGATGCAGAGTGCATCATGAAAGTCGAGGAAGAGTTATGGAAAAGGAAAGTCAGACAGTCACAGAAAGACGCCGTTGAATTATGGCGTAAAGAATCCCATAGACGAACAGAAAAAGCACGAAGACAGGAAGAGAAGAGTAAAGAGAATTCCAATAAAGTTCGAGAAAATCTATTAATTGAGGAAGGTATCCGAGTGAAATCAGAACAAGTAGACAGACAAAGAAATGCCCTTATGAATGGTATGTATCCCCTTCTGGCCGAAGGATTACCTAAGGCTACTCCAGAAACACCAAAAGACTTGCCAACCCCATTGTTCCCAATAAAGGTACATCCAAAGGGGCATCCTAGAACCGCAGAAGATGTTTTTCTTTCCTCATATTTAGATGACGCAGCTCCCGAGTATGCTAATTCCGCCCCACATAGACCGCATACCAGGGAGGTTCAACGCCAAGATCCAGTGCCCGTATCCCTACAGCAACAAATCGAGTCACAAGTTCCGGCAAGCACATCTGTTTCTGTATCCGCTCCTACAGCTACTTCTATGGCTGTGTCCACACCTGTAGTTGCTGTGTCACGTTCGACGAATCCTTTTACACCCGACGCCCCAGATGGGGCCGCGGGAGGAGCTACCAATATCTTTTCTACGCCACCCAGAATAAATAAACTTACTTTTCAAGAGTCAGCGCATTCACGTACACCCAAACTCCTTAGTGCCCGTGCGCTTAAGGAACTTCTTATAGATTGTAGATATGACCCGGTGCCTGGAAAGGAGGACGAAATGACCCTAGCATCATTGCGTATCAGACGAGCCGCAGTGTATTTAGCGAAGTTACCAGGAATGACTGCGCATCTAGATAATATATATCATTTTGTCCAAACAGGGCGAGATCCAGAATGTATTTACAGAGCTATGGAATACCAGAAAGTAGAGATACAGGGGGAACTGTTACGTTTCCTCATAAACTGTGTGATCAGAAATCAAGACCGACCGGGGGTAGACCCGGAAGCAATGAAAATTCTTACAAGATGGAGCCAGAATATATCAGAAGGGAGACATGATAAACAAAATTGTATAATAGCCATGTGCCGAAAGATCCGTAAAGAAATAGAACGCCTACACGAAGAGCGATTAGAGGTAGACGAGTTCGAACAAAACGAGGAAGAAGGGTCAGGACTGCCCACAGGACAGTCGGACACCATAGCCTATGTAGGTAGAGGAAGATCTTGTAATAGGAATCAGACTAGATATCATACTGACTCAATACATCCGATATGTCCAGATAATAACAGGAATTTTCAAATACCTATAATTAATATAAGGTCTAACGAGCATTCGTTCCAAACCGCCGACAAACTACTCCGAGAACGAAGGGGTTATCATTTCCTCGATTCTATGGATGAACAAGATTTAGCCAGGGCAGCTGTCCATTGGGTGGACAGTCCCGGAAAATATAGTGATGATACAGTAGTACGCACATTTTTGAATCTTACCCCAGATGAACAAAGGTTAGCTGGGATTTATATGATTCAACAACTCATTATACTATATCGGAGTCAGCATTCGGACCCTGGTCCCTTGCCTGACATACTGACTGAATTACTTATGAATAAATGGAGAGGTCCAGGTACTGAATTAATTAAAGAAATTCTAGAATCAAGAAAGCAGTATATTCTTTTTGTATGTTCAGAACATGTTCCATTGTCCGTCAAGGAAAGAACTACGTATCACATAGATAGACAGAATCCCTTACGAGAAGTGCACCCAATAAAGGGTGAGGACAATCAGTTTAAACGCGTATTTGTATATACGCCCATATCGAAAATAGAATTGTTACAAATGAAGAAAGTGGTACCCAGTCATGACAAAGACCCAGCGGGTTTTCACCGAGAAATTAAAGACATGTTACTCATGGGAGAGTATACCTACCCCGACATTATGACAATATTAAAGGTATTGATGCCTGCTGGCATTTATGAAAAACTCAAGGAAAAAGAGTGGGAGGTAGGAGACCAAAAGATAGAATGGTCAGTGTTAGAAGCTGAAGAAAAGGCCCGAACTGCAGGAGCAGGGCTTGGGGACAAAACTAAGGCATTACCAGGATTACTAGTACAGGTACTGCCGCGTTTATTAACTACGAAAAAGGAAGATTGGGGTACAATTTCAGCCTGTAAGCAGAAGCAAGATGAAGACACTAGTGATTACTATGCCCGATTTGAAAAATGTTTTGGTATAAATAGTGGCATAAAAGCAAGTAGCGAATCATACCCACATCTGTTTGTAACAAAATTAGTAGAAAATGCTCTGCCCCCCGTAAAGAATAGAGTATTAAAATTCGAGAGTACCTGGCAAGGTAACACTCCATCACAAATGTTACAAATGTTACAGTACCATCACAATAGAATTAGAGAGGAACAAGAACATGAACACAGACGCATGAAAGACACGAAAATGAAAATGTTAGTTTCCCAGACAGTTCCAGCTGAAGGGCATAAAAGGGGTATGACACATTCCGATTCAGCAGGACCTGTAAAAGGGACATGCAATTATTGTAAAAAGCCAGGCCATTACGTACACGATTGTCCAGTTTTAAAACATAATATCGCCATAGGTAAAACACAAGAAAGATCACGGCCACTCAGACAAGATCAGAATGAACAAGGAGCTATGCAGCATGCCCAGGCCATGCCAGCCGCACAACAGCCAATACAGTTTGTGCCAGCTGCACCCCCATTGCCTGTTGCTGCCACACAAACAACAACACGACAAATGTATCAGACCGCACAGTATGAATATCCCGAGTATCAGCGTTACGCATGAACAAGCCTAGAGAGGGAAGTTGACTTACCCCTTATTGAAATCCCAGTAGACCAAGAAGGACCTTATGTACATAGTGAATTATTAGGCCAAGATAGAAAATTTCTACTCGATACAGGGGCAAGTCGAACGACCATAAAACGTAGTGAAGTTCCAGGGGCACCCCTCTCAGGCTCACAGAATATTTCCCTTGGTTTTTCAGGAAAACCTATTGTTAATGAAGTGTCACAACCTCTGCCACTTACGATAGGACCTTTGACCCGAACTACAGATTTATTGCTTACTAAATCATGTCCAGAAAATCTATTAGGAATAAAAACGTTAAAAGCTCTAGGAGCTATAATATGTTGTTCTCCGGAAGGAGTAAGATTGTTTTTACGTGATTTTAAAGGTCACTATGTGTCGAGAGACATGGATCCCCGATTACAGATTTTACCTACACGTCTATGGGCACAAGGCCCTACTGATGTTGGATGCATGAATATTACACCATATCGAGTCACATTAAAGGCAGGAGTGGTGCTACCACGAATGCGACAATACAAGTTACCACCAGATGCTGTAGTGGCTTTACTACAAATCATTGACGAGCTCATTGCCCAAGGAGTAGTTGTGGAAACAGACTCCAATATATGTAATTCACCGATAATACCGATTCTTAAACGAACAGATCCGAAGGCCCCGCCAGTATATCGATTGGTTATTGATCTGCGCGAGTTAAACAAATGCATTGTGCCACAATTCCCTGTGGTCCCAGATATCTCGTCATTACTGACAGCTATTGATTCCGAAGCGACATTCTTCACTGTAATCGATCTCAAGAATGCCTTTTTCAGCGTCCCTATAGATCCGGAAAGCCAATATTTGTTCGGATTTAGTTTAAATGGACGTAGCTTTAAATTCTCACGCGCACCTCAAGGATTTACAGAAAGCCCCAGCATCTATAGCCAAGCACTGAAACGAGAACTTGACAGTATCCACATGCCAGTTAACACTGCTCTGCTTCAATACGTCGATGATCTGCTGATCACCGCCCGAAGCGAACCTGAATGTGAAAAAGCATCACTGACAGTTTTACAATTTCTAGCCGAAAAAGGGCACAAGGTGTCCCCTTCTAAGCTGCAATTCTGTGTCCAGCGAGTTATTTATCTTGGACACTCGCTGTCCAAGGAGGGAAGGCAGCTTACACCAGACCGCATTCAGTTAATAGCTAACATGCCAATACCCAAGACACAAAAGGAGGTGCGGGCTTTCATAGGCCTCACTTCATACTGTAGACAGTGGATCCCGCAATATGCATTTCTAGCAAAACCACTCATTCAGTTGACAACCCAGGAGGCAGCCACATCGACTGTTCTCCGTTGGACTCAAGAACATACACAAGCTTTTGAAAGCCTAAAGAAAACTTTATGTCAATCACCTGTTTTAGCAACACCATGTTACAGAAAACAGTTTACACTCTTTGTTACAGAACGCGAAGGTACTGCTTTGTCAGTACTCACACAGGATCAAGCAGGAGCACACAAACCATGTGCTTATTTTTCTAGTACATTAGATCCCGTAGCTCAGGCTTTGCCTGCATGTCTGAAATCAGTGGCAGCGACAGCTTTAGCAATCAGACAAAGCGATGCCATAGTGTTAGGACATCCATTGACAGTTCAAGTACCACACGCAGTAGAGGTTCTTATAAATAGAACACAAACACAACACTTGACCATAGCACGACTTACAGGGTATGAACTTACATTGTTTCAGCCACATATAGAAATAAGACGCTGTAACACATTGAATCCTGCCACACTTTTGCCAGTAACCGGAACAGACCCACTAGCCCATGACTGTATTGAAGTTATTACTGTAACGACAAAACCCAGACAAGACTTGACCGATGCTCCATTGTCAGATCCAGACTTGACATTTTATGTAGATGGTTCATGTATGAGAACAAGTACAGGAGAATTAGTGGCCGCTTATGCAGTCACAACAGATACTGAAGTCATTGAAACTAATCGTATAAATACTTTGTCAGCTCAAGCCGCAGAGCTCATCGCTCTGACACAAGCCTGTATTCAAGCCACGAATAAAAAAGTCAACATATACACTGATTCACGTTATGCATTCGGAGTTGTACATGACTTCGGCGTGCTGTGGCGAGAGAGAGGTTATTTAACTTCCCACGGTGCCCACATTCAGCACGGACCCCTCATTCATGCCTTATTAGATGCAATACATCTACCTACTGCAATATCAATTATGAAATGTAAAGCTCATACGAAAGTTACTGATATCATTTCCCAAGGCAATGATCTAGCCGACAGAACGGCTAAACAGACTGCTCAAACTCAAACTCCCGACATGACAAAGACAATAGTCCCGATGCCGACACATTGTATGACAGTTAAAGATCCTACTCTTGACGTAATTGACATACAGACACATGCTACACCAGACGAAATAAAGAAATGGACTGAATTAGGAGGGATCCAAACGGACCAAGGATGGATGATGAAGGAAAAGTCTGTATGGTTCCTTCCTGATTCAATGGTCCAAGTTATAATTAACACTATACATAGTCCGGCACATCTAGGAGAAAAAGCTATGCTAGACAGCATTCAACACATTTGGTTTAATAAACATTTACGAGCAGCAGCCAAACAAAAGGTCCGTACCTGTATGATCTGTTGCCAGTTCAACCCAGGAAAAAGTGTTCCCGTAGAACAGGGTGGATTTCATCCTCCTGATCACCCTTTTGAAGTCCTACAGATGGATTATATCCAGATGGAACGATGTCGAGGATTCAAATATGTTCTCGTAGTTGTCTGCGCTCTGTCCCGTTGGACAGAGGCGTACCCGGTTTCAGATTACACTGCCCCGACTACTGCCAAACAGTTGGTTCGAGAATTCTTCCCACGATACGGTTTACCACGTGTTGTTCACTCAGATAACGGCCAGCCGTTCTCATCCGAATTAATGAAACACGTTTCACTTCTGTTAGGTTATCAGTGGAAATTCCACTGTGTCCGACACCCCGAAGCAGCAGGTCTCGTAGAAAGACATAACCAGATACTGAAAATCAGAATGTCCAAAATATGCAGAGAAAAAGGTATCGACTGGGTAGTAGCGTTACCCGTTGCACTCTTTTACATGAGAATGGTAGCACATTCACGAACAGGGCTATCCCCGTATGAGGTGATCTTCGGTAGACCACCAAATATGTGGGGGACGCCTATACCACGCAAAATAACTGATATTGACTGTAATATGCTGACAGATTACTTGGCTTCCTTGATGTCTGCACTACAATCTTGTCGTTCACAGGTAGCTGCAGCCTTTCCTGACAACACTGAGGTGAAACCCCATGACGTAGTTCCGGGGGATCTCGTCTTTGTGAGGAATTTCGACCGAAAGACTCAGCTGGAGCCCAGGTGGAAGACACCCAAGTTGGTTCTGCTGACCACAAGAACAGCCGTGAAGATCGAGGGCCGCAAGGGCTGGATTCATTCAAGCCATATCAAAAAATTTCATGGACAATCCTCGGATATAGACATTGTGCCCTGCACTCCCTCACAGACTGATTCAAAACTTCCTTTGGTGAAAAAAAACTGAAAGCGAACTTTACAAAGTTAAGTTAAGGCCTAGGACGTCAGACGGTTTGATTGTTTAAGTCCTCTCCTAGGTGAAGCGGTTGAATCTGTCTCTGACATGTATCCTCTAGACCTGAATCATGAACAGTCGCGAAAAATGATGAAACGACAGGCGTATTGTAAATCACTGCGTAGCCATTGTATAGGGACATTATTAATTTTGTTTTCCTTAAGTCTTTTAATAATTATTACCAGTATGTTGTTGCACATATATTACCCTATTGCCAGAAATGTTCACAATGTTATTGCAGAACATTCTTTTAGTGACTTACCCCCGCATGAATTGTCCTATAGACTTGCGCTGCGCAATAACACCAACAATTGGTATGTTACATCATTCCCATCAGACTAGTGATGCTGCTGGTTGTTGGGTGTGTGGCCGACTCCCTCCCTATCGGAGTTGTGGAGGAGTCCTGCCATTCTTTCCACACCCATTTACACACAATGGCTCCTGTGGAGCATGGTTCAGTTTAATCAATTCCATAGACTCAGACACAGCAGTTTACCAAGATCATTGGATATGGGGAAACCTGAACCTAGTTTTACTCAAAGTCTGCTACCCTGACAAGGAGGGTCGCCCCAAAAGAACAGGAACTGATCTAGAAAATGAAGTGTATGGATTAGGTAATTTTACACCTAATCTCATGATTCTAAATGTCGTATCCGAAGTTGAGCTAGTCTTACCCACCATGTCAGTATTCCCAGCAAAAGGTGAATTGTGTGTAAGAAAGGTTGGTTCCATACATATGGGCCATAGTCAATGCACTACTACAGTAGAATTCAGTGATCAAGGCAAATCTTCATTCAGAGCTTATCGCCACTCCTACTTTATATGTGGTCAGACTGCATATATGCGTCTACCTCTAGATTGGGATGGTACCTGCTACATAGCATTCCTTTTGCCACCTGTTTTCCTAGCTCCTCCTGATTATTATAGAAATATTCATTTAGTACACAATAGAGAGCGGAGAGATCTCCCAATTGTCGATTATACTGAGACGGCATGGGACAAGTATGTAGATTTCAATAAAGGCATCTTTCCCTATATAGGTACAGTTACCAATAGTAAGCTGATACGTAGATTAACTAGAACCCTTGAAGCAGTAGTGAATGAAACTATTTCCGCCTTAGGCAATTTAACAGAAGAGCAGTCTGCTATGCGGATTGTTGTGCTTCAAAATCGTCTTGTCCTTGACGTCATCCTGGCTGATAGAGGCGGAGCTTGTAGGGTCATCGGATCAAGCTGCTGCGTATTCATACCAGAAAATTCGCCATCTGTATAAAAAGCTATAACTCGCCTTCACAAGATTGTAAGCCAGATGCACCAGAACCCAGGCACTTGGACTTGGTCCAGTTGGTTTTGGAATGTGATATCCGCCTGGGGATGGAGAGTTCTATCCTTCCTAGGTATTGGCCTTCTCCTACTATTCAGTTGCTGTCTATGTCTACAATGTGGACCAGCGATCTGTGGTCTGTGTGCCACATCGTGTATTCCACCACCAAGATTTCATTCGTCACGGAAGAAGAAAGAAGAACAAATGATGCTATATGAACAGATCAATGGATTAATGAAGATTGATATCTCTTAACGGGCAAGTAGGGGACAAGGAGGGAATGTGGAAATATGGATTTTTTCTGGTCAGTTATGTCCCCTATCTTGGACCCCAACAGTTCTATGTGCATGTCACAAGTACCTGTGTGTTCCCTCCAGTTCCAGTTATAAAGACGCAAACACATGTGCGTCCACCGTCAACATGTCCTCTGTCAGATCCGCCATGAATAGGCCGGATATTCCATTCCTAAGTATGAAAGGCCACCGGCTTTATATGGTTCACTTATGCCATTTTACAGTCCAGGCAAGTAGGCCCTGATTCTGTCATCAAACTCTTCTTGCCTTCTGCCTCTGAAAGCTCCAGTCTGAGCCTGCATCTGTGACCATGAACTTTGTCTCATTCTCTGCGCGGCTCACGAAGCCTGACATCAGCCTATTCTCTGCCAAGAACTGTATTTCACCTTCGAATTATCTGCTTCCCCCTCAGCCGATGCATTCCTGCCTAGTAGCTTAAGTAAACATTCTTCCAGTTACCGAGCAAAAGGCCGGCTTCTCTGTCCTCATGCAAGTAATTCATAGCCTTGTTACCATGGAATATTCCTACCCCCCTCGCATTTAGTGTAGACACTTAGACGCTTGTACATGCACGCACAGTCAGTATAGAATAGATTCTGTCCGAGAGTCCTTCTTTTATGGATAACATAGTTCTTTAAACATAGGATGTTAGATATGATTTGGGATTAGGTTGACTTGACCCCCCAGACTTCTTGTCTCCACATGTAGAGCTAAATGTCAAGTCCCCTTCACCCCCTAGTTACACGTCAATTACACGTCAGACCGCTGCGCGCGCATCCATGCCAAGTATTATCTTATAGATCCACCTATACATGACATCACAACCAATTATGTTCCTTTTTTCGCCTTATTACACCCATTTCTGGTTACGCAGAACAACTCGTCATTTTCCTTATCAATTGTTACGCCTACTGCATTTACTTCATTGTCATGTATGTACTATAAAAGTCATTTCTTGTCAATAAAGTGTGTGCTTCACTTCCTGAACCTTCGTGGTGACGGAACATTGGGAGCAACCGATTATAATCGAATTAATGGAATAAAGCCCATTCCGAACCTCTAATACCACGGATTCTGCCTCTCATTTTATTGAGCTATTTTACTATGTTCCTGTATCAAATTCAGTCCCGGTAAAGGAGAAATATTTACCACACCTGTGTTCCCATCCCCTGTCCCTGTGCTCCCATCTCCTGTCCCTGTGCTCCCATCTCCTGTCCCTGTGCTCCCATCTCCAGTGCTCCCATCTCCTGTCCTTGTGTTCCCATCTCCTGTCCCTGTGCTTCCGTCTCCTGTCCCTGTGCTCCCGTCTCCTGTCCCTGTGCTCCCAACTCCTGTTCCTGTGCTCCCATTTCCTGTCCCAGTGTTCCCATCTCCTGTCCCTGTGCTCCCATCTCCTGTCCCTGTGCTTCCGTCTCCTGTCACTGTGCTCCCATCTCCTGTTCCTGTGCTCCCGTCTCCTGTCCCTGTGCTCCCATCTCCTGTCCCTGTGCTCCCATCTCCTGTCCCTGTGTTTCTATCTCCTGTCCCTGTGCTCCCATCTCCTGTCCCGGTATCCCCATCTCCTGTCCCTGTGCTCCCATCTCCTGTCCCTGTGTCCCCTCCCATGCCGCAGTGCTCATCTCTCATGCCCCTGTGCTCCCCTCTAATGCCCCTGTGCTCCCAGTCCCTGTTCCATTGACCCTATCTCATGCCCCTGTGCTCCGATCTCCTGACCCTGTGCTCCCATTTCCTGACCCTGTGTCCTCATTTCCTGTCCCTGTGACCTTATCTCATGCCCCTGTACTCCCATCTCTTGTCCCTGTGCTCCCATCTCCTGTCCCGGTGCTCCCGTCTCCTGTACCTGTGCTCCCATCTCCTGTCCCTGTGTTCCCATCTCCTGTCCCTGTGCCCCCATCTCCTGTCCCTGTGCTCCCATCTCATTTCCCTGTACTCCCATCTCCTGCCCCTGTTTTCATGTCTCTTTCTCTTGTCCCTGTTCTCTCATCTACTGTCCCTGTGCTCCCATCTCCTGTCCCTGTGCTCCCATCTCCTGTCCCTGTGCTCCCCTCTCATGCACCTGTGCTTCCATCTCCTGTCCCTGTGCTCCCATCTCCTGTCCCTGTGACCCTATCTCATGCCCCTGTGCTCCCATCTCCTGTCCCTGTGCTCCCATCTCCTGTCCTTGTGTTCCCATCCCCTGTCCCTGTGCTCCCATCTCCTGCCCCTGTGCTCCCATCTCCTGCCCTTGTGCTCCCATCTCTTGTCCCTGTGCCCCCATCTCCTGTCCCTGTGCTCCCATCTCCTGTCCCTGTGCTCCCATCTCCTGTCCCTGTGTTCCCATCTCCTGTCCCTGTGCCCCATGTCCTGTCCCTGTGCTCCCATCTCATGTCCCTGTACTCCCATCTCCTGCCCCTGTATTCCTGTCTCTTTCTCTTGTCCCTGTTCTCTCATCCACTGTCCCTGTGCTCCCATATCCTGTCCCTGTGCTCCCATCTCCTGTCCCTGTGCTCCCATCTCCTGTCCCTGTGACCCTATCGCATGCCCCTGTGCTCCCATCTCCTGTCCCTGTGCTCCCAACTCATGTCCATGTGCTCCCATCTCCTGTCCATGTGTTCCCATCCCCTGTCCTCCCATTTCCTGTCCCTCGCTCCCATCTCCTGTCCCTGTGCTCCCATTTCCTGTCCCAGTGACCCTATCTCATGCCCCTGTGCTCCCATCTCCTGTCCCTGTGCTCCCATCTCCTGTCCCTGTGCTCCCATCTCCTGTCCCTGTGCTCTCATCTCCTGCCCCAGTGATCCTATCTGATGCCTCTGCGCTCCCAACTCATGTCCCTGTGCTCCCATCTCCTGTCCTTGTGTTCCCATGCCCTGTCCTCCCACCTCCTGTCCCTCGCTCCCATCTCCTGTCCCTGTGCTCCCATCACCTGTGTTCCCATCTCCTGTCCCTGTGCTCCCATCTCCTGTCCCAGTGACCCTATCTCATGACCCCGTGCTCCCATCTCCTGTCCCTGTGCTCCAATCTCCTGTCCTTGTGTTCCCATCCCCTGTGCTCCCATCTCCTGTCCCTCACTCCCATCTCCTGTCCCTGTGCTCCCAGCTCCTGTCCCTGTGCTCCCATCTCCTGTGCTTCCATCTCCTGTCCCTGTGCTCCCATCTCCTGCCCCTGTGCTCCCATCTCCTGCCCCTGTGCTCCCATCTCCTGTCCCTGTGTTCCCATCTCCAGTCCATGTAGTCCCATATTCTGTCCCTGTGCTCCCATCTCCTGTCCCTGTGCTCCCATCTCCTGTCCCTGGGCTCCCATCTCCTGTCCCTGTAGTCCCATCTCCTGTCCCTGTGCTCCCATCTCCTGTCCCTGTGCTCCCATCTCCTGTCCGTGTGTTCCCATCTCCTGTCCCTGTGCTCCTATCTCCTGTCCCTGTGCTCCCATCTCCTGCCCCTGTGTTCCTGTCTCTTTCTCGTGTCCCTGTTCTCTCATCTCCTGTCCCTCTGCTCACATCTCCTGTCCCTGTGCTCCCATCTCATGCCCCTGTGTTCCCATCTCCTGTCCCTGTGCTCCCATTTCCTGTCCCTGTGCACCCATCTCCAGTCCCTGTGTTCCCATCTACTGTCCCTGTGCTCCCATCTCCTGTCCCAGCGACCTTATCTCATGCCCCTGTGCTCTCATCTCCTGTTCCTATTTTCCCATCTCCTGTCCCTGTGTTCCCATCCCCTGTCCCTGTGCTCCCATCTCCTGTCCCTCTGCTCACATCTCCTGTCCCTGTGCTCCCCTCTCATGCACCTGTGACCCTATCTCATGCCCCCGTGCTCCCATCTGCTGTCCCTGTGCTCCCATCGCATGCCCCTGTGTTCCCATCTCCTGTCCCTGTGCTCTCATCTCCTGTCCCTGTGCACCCATCTTCTGTCCCTGTGCTCCCATCTACTGTCCCTGTGTCTCCCATCTCCTATATTCAGTGTGGATAGAGTAATAGAATGAATGTTGGTGTGATGGGCCCTAGCGTATGGTGAGTGTATGTGCGTATGACTGTGGAATTACTCTGTCCATGGAAGTAGGGAGAATTTATATGCCCTGATCTGCAGCAGTTTCCTGGTAGCAGAGGATGGTTTCGATTCATCGACAGCTGGGTTATGGACCCAGCACGCTTCCGCTACGCCACTCTGCTACGTATAATTCAATACGAGAGAACTCCTAAATCAATCTGCATCTAAACTGAGGTCAATGCAACCTAATTGATTTGTTTCGAGTCATGATTTAAACAATAAGAACACATTTGAGATCTCAAATAAATTGACAAAGAAATAACCACCCGACACTGTAATTCAAACAAAAGGTTATTTTATCTAAATTAGTTCAAATGAAAGTCATCCAATAGCGAAATCATTATTCTCATAGTTACCTATTCTAGCTAAATGTCATATTTAGGTCAGGACAGGTCTCTCAGTATAGTCTCCCGAGTCGCCGTCCTCTCAATCAGCATCGATCCTCTCGAGCATAAGTTCGGGAAGAAGTTTCCTGGTAGCAATATGATGGTTTTGATTATTGTCTTGATGTGATTAATTGCTTGTACATAGGCTTCGGACTTATTGATTTATTGATTGATGTTGATACATGTACTAACATTAAATGTTGAAGTCGTCGTATTGAGTTATATGTAGTGAGTACGGCTTCTGGGACGTAGGGAGTCGGTGACGGTTCCGTAGTAGGGCAGAGGGAAGTGAGTGCTGCTCTCGGGAAAGACGGGATTGTTGGCCCTGTACGTATGCAGGGAAAAGCGTGTGACAATTGAAGTTGCGCGTCGCATTGTCTGGGTTCGATTCAGTGACATCGTCGTGTGTTACTACTAGAGACATATTTTCTGTATAAGAGAAGTGTGTATGGTAGCAAAGGTTATCTGTGAAACTCTGGTCTTAAGTCCCAGGGATCCGTAAGGTTCGCCGTTAAAGCTTACCGCTGGAGAAGTAATAGGTATTTCCTGAGCTTGTTTGAAGGATTGAGCAGAGGTAAGCGCTGCTTGGTTAACGTGTGTTATAATTCTGTAGTGGGACAGACTGTTCGCTGTTCTCGGGAAAGGCAGGATTCTGTGTAAATGTGCTACATTTTCTGGTGTGAAAGTGCGTGAATGTATGAGCATTTAGTTGATTGCGAGACTCTTTGGAACATTCCGGGAGGAAACAGTTAATGGATGCATGTTAGAAGGGCAGAGTAGAGGGATGTGCGACTGTGTCAACGAAAGTAATAATTCCGTAGTAGAGCAGAGGTAAGAGCTGTTCTAGAGAGAAGCGGGATTCTTGTGAGAAAGGTCTTTACTATTCTGTGGTTAGCGGAGCAGACAATGGAGATGTTTTTATGTTGTAACTAATAGATTTGTAGAATCTGAAACAGAGCCTACTGAGAAGGCTTTGTAAAGGAGGGGTAGACGAGTGACAGAAGACAGGAGTAGAAGCGACTGCAGCGACTACTGACGTCAGAAAGACCGCGCTGTGATTGGACAGTGGGTTAGAACAGCGAAAGCGCTGTGATTGGTGCGTTGGTGCGAGCCGCGCAGGGATTGGAAGGAGTACAGGGTGACGTAAACGCTCCGGGATTGGTGCGTTGGTGTGAGTCGCGCTGTTATTGGACAAAAGATCGTACAGTTGCGGAAAGGACTAGAGGGTTGTGGTAAACGTAAAAATGTATTATCAAACGGAGAAGAAATCCTTGTTCGGTAAAATTAAAAGGTGGTTCGACAAGGATAAAGATATAATAACTAGAGAAGGTGAATTGCTACCTCCGACAAGAACCCCTGCATCCTTCATGGTTGCGAAATATGGTAATCATACCTGTATCTGGTTAGACAATTGGGTTAAGTACACTAAAGAAGATGGTGTTCTACATTCCCGGAACATGGTTCATTTAATCTGGCCGTGTTGAGAAACTTACGGGAAAAAAGGATGTGTCTAGAGCCTAGACCAAGGCCGACACAGTTCGAGGCATTGGTGGAATGGGAAGATGAGGTGCATGAGCGAGAAAAGCAGAGGAGTGGAGGTAACTATAGGTATATTTTTGGGAGGAAATATGATCGTGAAACTCATCATGATCGAATGAGGAGATGGCGAGATGCTAGTATGTCAGAGGGACTATATCCTATGAGAACTGTTGAAGAAACGGAAGGGAGGAAAGGTACGGAAAAGGTACATGATACAGAATTGAGAAGGTATGGGTCTAATGAATATGAGGATGAAGTCTTGGATGATATGATTTACAAGAGACCACCTCCATATAGACCAGAACCAGAAGTGAGAACACCAGTTGCTACTCCATAAGAGATACTTTGCGAATCGTTAAAACAGAAGTTGTGACACCTGATCTGAAAAGTGGTAGCTCTTTCACGGAAAGGGAGAGAGAGAGAGAGCGAGAGAGAGAGAATGCAATCGGGGATGGAAAAACAATAGAATTAGCAAGAACCACATCCGAGTTGACTGAGAAAATTAGAGAATTGACAAAGAATCTAGAACCTGTTACAGTGCCTGTAACCATAGGTCCTGTTATGCCTATTTTTGAAAAACAAAGAATGGGTGAAAATGGTTTAACAGTTCCCTATGTAGGAAATGGACAAGTTGGTTCTTCGGGAGGGTCAGGAATGAGGACGGAAGAGAATCATTTGAGACAGTTGAGACATGACACATGTGGTGGAGAGTTAAATGTACAGCCTAATTCAGGATTGAATACTGGTTGTTTGGGAGGATCAATTTTGGAACCACAGAGGATGGCAGAACAAGTGGGTACAGTGAAAAGGTCTACAGAAATAACGGCTGAGGATTTGAACGATTGGTTGAAAGTTCTCCAAAAGAAAGATAAAGATTCTCAGGCAATTGATGTAGCAAGGTTGCACATAGAATTGGAGGAACTCATAGCGGGAACAATTCCTACAGAAATGTTAAAAAATCATCATGATGGAGAGTTGTTATTCATGTGCAAGAGTATCACCTGGAGGGCTAAGAGTACACATGACAGGTTAAAAGGAATAGCGAGTGAAATGGGAGTTGACATGGACAAGGTGAAAGCTTTGCAGAAGCCTTACCGAATGGATTTTTCTGATAAAGATATTGAAAATCTAAATGATGTTGGCAGAACAGGGCAGATTAGGGAAATGATTTCCTTATTGCGAAAATGGGGTGATGTGGAAAAGTGGAAGGATAGGTGGTACAAGAAAAGGGAAGATTCAGTGGACAGGACTTACTCAGCATTTCCCATGAGAGAAAAGGAAAAAACAGTGGATGCTTATCCTATGAGAGAGATTCCTGGAGGAGGATATGTACATGTCCCATGGACTAGACAGGATATTTTGTCATTTACGAATGATTTCCCTCGACTGAGAGAAAAGCCCGTCGAGTGGTATAGGCAGGTAGACAGGTTTGTGAAATTGTCAAAAGTGCTGTGGATCGACCTGAATAGTCTGTTTGATATAATTGTTCCAGCAGACTTGTGGGCAGAGTGTAAAATAGTTGTAGATTGGCCTGCTAAGGAATACCCAAGAGATCAGAAAACAGGAGCTCCAGACCCGGAGGTAATGAAGAAGTATGAGCAGGTTATTGTGTTCCTGAAGAATAAGGTACCCCCTAAAGAGACAGACTGGGTTAAGATAGATCGAACACATCAGGAAGCAAAAGAATCAGTTCATGCTTTCTATGAAAGGCTGATACTGGCTTTTAAACAGTTCAGTGGAGATGAACATCTGGGTGATAAGGATTTGAGTCATTTCGTATACAGATTTGTATATGGCTTGAGACCTGAAATCAGTGAAATGATTCGTGAGCACACAGTCGATTGGCAGAGTAAGAAGATTGATGAGATCTTGAGACATGCAAAATACTTCAGTGATGAAATTGAGGCAAAACAAAGAAAGCTGAAGGAGAAAGCAATGTGGGCACAGGTGAAGGTTGCAGAAAGACAAGAAGCACAGCTGGTTGAACAAGCAAATAATCCGGGAAATAGGCCCAGATATGGTACAGGAAAAGGAAAGGGGAACATAGAAGAGGCGAGGAAGAAATTTCCGTGCCACAACTGCGGAAAATTAGGGCACTGGAGATCCGAGTGTACGAATCCACCATTAGTGAGTAATGAGAATCAATCCTTGAATCAACAGGTGCAGAACGAGGGGTGTAATCATCAGCAGCAACAGCAGAAGGTTGTCAAGCAGCAGAATCAAGAGCCAAAACCGCCCTTGCCACAGAACAGAGGATCCCAGAAATATAACCAGGACTCAGGATTCTACAATGATGAGCAGGCAAACAAACCGAGACGTACTAACCCAGTACAGCAATACTGGTTAAAGAATGAGGGGAGTGAGTCTGAAGGGGACTACTGACGGTGCCGAAGAGAGGAGGAAGAGTGCATACTTGGAGCAACTCTAGAAATAGACCAGGCAGGACCATTTGTAGATGGGAAAATAAATGGGGAAAGTGTTACTTTTTTAGTAGACACAGGAGCGACGAGATCAACTGTCAGGTCAGCAGATATAAGAAATCTTCCTCTCTCGGACGAAGCAATCCAAGTGGTTGGTGTAGCTAATACACAGATTAAGACTCGTCTTACCGAACCAGTAAGGGTAAGGATAGGGAAATTTTCAGATATGCACAGATTTGTGGTGTGCGACACCAGTCCAGTGAACTTGTTAGGTAGGGACTTATTGTGTAAAATGAATTGCACAATTTTTTGTACTCCGGATGGAATAGCTTTTGAGACACCAGATGAGGATGTTTTGTACAGGATGACTCTAGATAATAGAGAAAGTGAGATTGTTGGAACATATGCTGTGTTTAATCCAGATGATTTGCCTCAAGAATTGAGAAACACAATAGAAGCAGCAGTTTGGGATTTTACTGGAGAAGATGTGGGATTGATGAATAATGTAGATCCAGTAAAGATTACAGTGAAAGAGGGAATCACTTATCCTAATATCCCACAATACAGACTCACACCAGAAATAATTGAAGGAATAACACCTATAATTGATAAGATGATACAGCAAGGTGTTTTGAGAGAGTTACTGAGTAGCCCATGTAATTCACCAATGATGGGGCTGGAGAAACCTAATGGGAAGTTCAGGATTGTACAAGATTTGAGAAAAGTTAACAAAATTGTGGTATCATGCTGTCCCATTGTGCCAAATCCATCAGTGATTTTGTATCAGATTCCTCATGATGCTGAATGGTACACAGTAATTGATTTGTGCCATGCTTTCTTTTCAATTCCATTGCATCATGATAGCCAGCCGATTTTTGCATTTCGGTTTGGCCAGCGTATTTTGGCATGGTGCCGTATCCCACAGGGGTATACAGAGAGTCCTTCAATATTTAATCAGTTGCTGAAGAAATCATTGGAAAGTCTGACTATGCCTGAAAGCTCAGTACTAGTACAGTATATTCATGACCTACTTGTGGCATCGAAGACACGTGAAGCTTGTAGATGGAGGGTTAAAGGTATCTCCAGCCAAATTGCAATTTTGTAAGAAAGAAGTACATTATCTTGGACACAATATTGAAAAAGGTCTGAGAAAAGTGACCAATGACAGGATCAAAATTATTAGAGGAATGAGAGCCCCAATGACCCAGAGAGAAGTAAGAATGTTTCTGGGAATGGTGGGTTATTGTCGTCAGTGGATAAGTAATTTCTCCTTGATAGCAAAGCCACTGATTAAATTGACCAAAAGTGAGGTAAAAGACCCCTTGGAACTGAATGCAGAACAAATGACAGCATTCGAAGAATTAAAGAGCAGATTATGTGAAGCTCCTGCTCTAGGAATGCCAGACTATGAGAAGGAGTTTGAACTGTACTGTAGTGAGAGAAATGGATGTGCACTTTCAGTGTTAATCCAGAAACATGGACGTCTGAGAAGGCCAATTGCGTACTTCTCATCAACACTTGACCCAGTAGCTGTGGGTTTACCAGGTTGCCTGAAAGCAGTAGCTGCTACATGCAGAAGCTTGGAACAGAGTGAGGGTATAATAATGGGATATCCTGTACGGGTATTCGTACCTCATGATGTGGCAATTCTTTTGACAAGAAGCAGAACTCAATATATGTCACATAGTCGGCTGACTAAATATGAGAAAATCATTCTGGGAGCATCAAATGTGACTCTTGAAAGATGTGTGAATGTGAATCCAGCGACACTGTTGCCAGATGCTGAAAATGTGAGTGTGAGAGATGATGTTGATCATGATTGTTTGGATGTGCTTGATTACTGTACAAAACCGAGACCAGACATAAGAGATCTGCCACTACCCGAGAGTGGTCATGTGCTGTTTGTGGATGGATCGTGGATGGATCGTGTCTGAGAACAGAAGAAGGTGTGCTGAGTGCAGCATATGCGGTGTGTAAAGTCTCAGAAGTTATGGAAGCTTCATCTTTAAAAGGAGTTAAATCTGCTCAAGTAGCTGAATTGGTGGCATTGACAAAAGCTTGCAAGATTGGGAAAAATGTGAGAGTGACTGTAATGACTGATAGTCAGTACGAATTTGGAGTGGTTCATGACTTTGGCCAGCTTTGGCTACAGAGAGGTTTCTTGACTTCGAGTGGAACTCCTATAAAGAATGCTGAAGTGATTGGGAAATTGCTTGAGGCGATACAGCTGCCTAAAGAACTAGCAGTTGTAAAATGTGCTGCTCATGGACAGGGAGATGATTTTGTTACTCTTGGTAATCGGTTCGCAAATGACATAGCACAGTATTGTGCAAAGAACAATCATTCGATTAACAGGGGAAGAGAGAAGGAAATGTCTTTTTGTTCTGTGATGTTTACTAATGTCCTGGAAACATGGGATGAGGTAAAGCAGTTGCAGGATGAAGCAGGAGATGAGGAAATGAGAGATTGGATCAAAGCAGGTTGTGCTCCAAGAGAAAAAGATCATGTTTGGATCTATAGGGATGGAAGACCAGTCATGCCAAATTCTATGTTGTCAACAATGGCAAGAATGTATCATGGCCAGGGACACCTGGGGAGGGATGCTATGATTAGATCATTTAAGCAGACCTGGTACAATGAAAAGTTCAGGCTGATAGCAGAGAGCATCTGTTGGACTTGGCCCTTCTGGCAGGTTCACCCCTGAACTTTTTTTGCTTTTTACTGATGACTTGGAGTGGTAATTGTTTGGTCTCTGCGCACTTTCCCTGTGTCCCAGGGTAAAGTGCGTGCGTGCTCTGAGTGCATGTGGTGAGATAGGCCTGCCCTCCCATAGGAATGCATGGGGAATGCATGTGTCCCTAGTAGTTCCTGATGCGTGGGGTGTGCAGGCCCAAGTTTGGTATGTGCGGACTCGTGGGAGTGAATGCTGCGCGATGATGTGTGCGGCGTGCATGTACCTAGTGTGGAAGTGCCACTTCTAGAAGTGGGCACTTCTGTGTGCAGTGTGTCTGTCGCGTGATTGGCTGGTCATGTCATGTGACGGGCTAGGGATTCCCCAGAGTCAGGATGAGTCACCCAGTGGTGAATGGGGAGATCAGCAGCTAGATGGGTGGGAGGAGTACACCTGGGTCCTGAATAGGACAGGGTTTTCCACACACAATGCTGGCCCCGCCCCCTGTGGTGCGACTGACGACCCTAGCCCTGCCAGTGAATAGAGTGAGGGGCTGAGCACATCAAGGGTGCTCCCCAACCAGCTGCGACTGGTTTTCCCCCTCACCCTGAACCCAGAACAAAGGGTTTGCCTGTATAAAAATGGGGCTGTGTCCCCACAGAAACTGTTCTCTGCCAGGATCTTACCTGAGGGGGGCTGCTGCTGCTGGACCAGAGGACCGCCACTTGGACTACCTCCCTGCCTGGAGGCCCAGTGAGCTGGCTCTGGGTCCAGCCTTGCCCCCCACCCCTGCCCTGCTGCATGCAGGGAAGAACTTTGCTTGGATTCTGCTTAAAGCGCTGGGAGCGCTTTATTGCCCCCCTAAAAACACCAGGAAGTGATTTTCTTTCCCTCATAGCGCTGGGAGCGCTGGATGTGTTCCCCTAAGCGCCTGCAAGCGCTTTCCTGCTCCCCGAAGCGCCTGGGAGCGCTTTCAGTTGCCTTATAGCGCCAGGAGCGCTTTATGTGGGCCCCGAAGCGCCTGGGAGCGCTTTCACTGGCGTCATAGCGCTAGGAGCGCTTTATTCTTGAAAGCCGGTGCCCACCCGGCATTTGCCCCAGCTTCGTGGATCTTAAAGCCTCCTGGCAGGTGCCCACCCTGCCAGGGACATTGCAGTAACTGAAAGCGGGTGCCCACCCCGCGGGATAGTGTTTTATAATCGAGGGAGCCTACCCCTCTTGCTGCCCGAAAGTTGGAATCACCGTCGCGGCCCGGGCTTACCGGAAGTCAGGCGGGCTGGCGGGCGGGCCTCCGGGACAACCGGAACTGAGGAGAGGAGGGCGGGAGCCTACCCCGCCTCCTACGGAGCGACGCGGTCGCAGCCAAGTCGGAGGAGCCGGAGAACCAGGCGGGAGCCCACCCCGCGCTGGACCGTGAGGAGAGCGCGGCCGGAGCTTGTGCGGACGGGGGCGCGAGGCACGTTATCGGTGCCTGCCCCCTCCGCGGTTCAGGAAAAGCCTAGGAAGCCTTCTTCCCCCCCCCCCCCCCCCCCCGAGCGGAGAGAGAGACGACACGGGAGTCCCCTGCAGACAGCCCGGTGAGTGTTTAAGAGGGCTGGGGGACTCCGCTCATGTGCTGGGGGTGCGGGGGCAGAATCAGAGCCCCGTGGCTCCAATGTGTACAGGGCATCCTTGTGCTCAGAGCGCCCAGAGCGCTCCAACGAACGGGGCCAATTTGTTCAGAGCCGTGAAGGCTCCAACGACTGGGCACGTTGTCCTCGAGCCTAGAAGGCTCCCACGTACTCGGGGGCATTGTTGTAGTTTCTGAGCGCGTGGCGCTCCAACGACGGGGCAAGGTTTGCGAGAGCCCATCGAGGCTCCACCTAAAGGGGGCACCAGTTGTTTCGTGACGGGGCGGCCCCAGATGGCAGCGGGTCGCTCCCCCCTTGCCCCACAGTAACGTTTAGGGCCACGAAGGCTCTAGGGGGCATTTTGTGCATTTAGAGCCACGAGGCTCCAACCCCTGCCATATTTGTTTAGGAAGGCACAGTGGTGCCCCAGCATTTCACCAGTTTCCCAGCACTTAGTGGGCAACTGCTACGTGTAGGTTGTGCTTTGTGCGCCCTGGTCTGCGCAGCCTGCGCAGTCGCGCCCTGACTTTGCTGGGACATAGGGCGTCCTAGCCCCGAGAAGGCCAGTTGGCCTAGGGACTGCCACAGATAGTGGCTAATGTGAGTTTTGGCGCCATTGTACCTTTTCTGCACCTCTGAATGTGTTTATGCGTCATGTGCTTTGCTTTACACCTCTGAATGTTATGCATCATGTGTTTATGTGCTTAGACCCCTACAGGTATTGTGATACTTAGGTGGTTGTTTTCTCCCTAACACAGGTGGTGCTAGTGAGGTCCTGATTCCCTGCGCAATATTTTCCTAAGGTGGTTAGGGTTGCGTAGGTGGTACTTTCTGGTTACCAGTAGTTACTGGTTGTGTGCTACATATGTTATTTTGTACTACAGTATTATTCCTATGTTCTAAGTGCTAATTCCTGACAGTGGTCCATGTGGCCCTGTCCCCTGTATATATAATCCCTTGTAAATTCTGCCCGTGCCTGGTGGCACATTGTAGAGTGTGTGTTTTTATCTACTGTGTTGTGTATAATACAAAGGCTATTTTTATAGAATACCTTGTGTGGAGTTTCCTTTGTGGTGGGCCTTGGGTGTTGTTGCTGGGTGCGCGCGCAAACGCTTTACACATCGCCTCAGGGATAAGCCTGACTGCTCGTGCCAAGCTACCAAGGGGGTGAGCAGGGGTTATCTTTGGCGTGTAACTTCCTTGCCCTGACTAGAGTGGTGGTTTCTGCCTGACTTTGGCGCAAGCCTTAGCCAACCAGAAATCCCATTTCTAACATTGGTGATCAGCGGTGGGATTTGGACTTGCGTTTGCGCTGTACCGCAGCGGCAACTGGCCGCACTACAAAACTCTGCATTTAGATAAATCACATGGTATAGGGATTATTGTTTTAAAGTTTGTTTTTAATTGTCATTTCGTTGGAAATGTGGTTTTGTGCACTGTGAGTTAGGTGTCCCTAGCTCGGGAGGGTAGATCATCCCCCTTAGTGCATTGTGTTTCTGGATTCACCAGAGGGTGGGATCCAGTGGTGGCAGCGTAATAGTGTCCAGTACATTTGTCCCCCGCCCTGCGCCCAGAGTTGGTACCTGTGTCACATGGTGGTCAGGTTGAGGAATCAGGGGTGGTAGAGACTGCCTTACCAGTCCGAGGGGAGGGTTGTGTGTGGATGAGTGGTGAGTGGCACTAGGCAAGTGAGTGTGAGTTCTCTGGGTTAGAGAGCTTGCTGAATCTTTTTGTGAATTGTGTGCTCCTGTGTGAAACTCAGACCCCTAGGTTCCCTGTATAATTTTTACCATAACGTCCGCCAGAATGGAGCCTGCTTGTGATCCCTATGAGCTAGCTTGGCGCCAGAGGCAGGAGTTAGAAAGGTACTGTACAGAGGGAGAGTCCGACACCCTGTACGAACTTCAGGACCACCTGGTCCTATGGCAAAAGGGTCCATGGGATCTTGAGCACAGTATGGAAAGGGCCCGGGCCTCACACCTGGAGGGTGGTGGGTCTGTGGGGAGCCCTGAAGATTCAGAAGAGGAGGTAGAGGATGACAATACCTGGACGCCAGTAGAGAGTGAGGACCCCATAGGTAGGGCGTCCCTTGCTGGGTCCAGCGTAGGAGGCAGCGCCTCATCCCTTTCCCTGTCCCCAGAGTAGTGGGAAGATAGGAGGAAAGAAAGGGAGCACCAGCTGGCGTTAGAGAAGCTCAGGTTAGAGCATGCTCAGGCTATGGCGCAGCTGGAGGCCAGGAAGCAACAGCGAGAGACTGAGTGGGTCTTGGCGCGGGAGAGGGTAGAGGAGGCTGAGAGGGCCTCCACCAGAGGCAAAGTAGCTCTGGAGGGTAGACTATCCCCTGCGCGCAGTTTTAATTTTCTGGACTCCCCAGGGAGGGTTGAGTCCAGTGGTAGCAGCCAGATAGATTCCAGTGTAGGAAATCCCAGTCCCAGTTCCCCCAGTCTGGTACCTGTTTCCCAGGAGGAGGAGTTAAGGTTGAAATTCAGGGGCAGTAGGAAATTGTCTCACCATTCTTGGGAGGAGTTTTTGGGGGAATGCGATGATGCACTGTTTGATTGGGTAAGAGTTACAGCAGAAGATGATTTTGGTAAACTGTATACTCTGGTTATGAAAGAGCAGATGCTCCGTAGTTGTTCGCCAGGGTTGCGCCAACACCTGTTGAGGTATGGCTCTGTTTGTCCATGGGAACTTGCAGAGGAAGCAGACCGCTGGGAAAGGGCTAGAGGTTCTCTAGAGTCATTAGGGAGTGACTCCAAAAGTAGTGGGTCAGGTATCTTCCAGCCCAGCGTGGTGGAAGAGGCTCAGTGTAGCCCAGCTAGGTCCCAGGATAGCGAGGAGGGTGTAGGGGCTCACTGCCTGGCTCAGTGGAGCAGGAGTGAGAGGGTGACCGAGGGTCCCCGGACGTACGAAACCCTGCCTCAGGACTTGGATGGTTCCATGAGGGAACACCAAGTTGTGGACCTAGGCTGTCCTGTGAGCCCATTTGAGGGAGATCTCCTGGTGAGTAGAGGACCTGGAGCACCTGTAAACAGGGCTCCTGTGGTTCTAGAGTCTGGCAGTACCGCTCCGGTAGGGAGGGTACAGGAGTCCAGTGTGAGGAGTGATTGGGGGATGAGTTTCCCAGTGGAAGAGCCTGTGGGTCAGGGGCTACCCAGTTGGGCTAGGATCCCGTGTAGTGACCAGGGTGGCACCACTTCTGTTCTGGGGGATCTCCGCGCACTGTCAGGTGGACAGGGACGGGAGATCAGCGCCAGACAGACAGTCGCTCGACATATGTGTCCTTTGATAGCCTCAGGGGGATGGAGTGGAAATCCCCAGAAGTCCTGGAGTGCCAGGCAATTATTCCACCAAAGGTTCTAGGCCGGAGGTTGGGAGGCCAGGTTCAGGATCAGCCTGACCTGAAGGGTGGGACGTCTGTAACCAGCGTCCCGACCAGTTCTTCTTCCAGAGGTACCACCCCAGTTGGTAGGGAGCAGGGTTCTGGAAGGGGGTGCAGAGGGTGGGAGAGCCCACCTCTGCCCCCAGTACAACCTGAGGGGTTAAACCCTGGGTTGGAATGGCGTTCTAGGTGTACCCCTCGCCAGAGGAGGAGGAACCCTAGGAGAAGAGGTAAGGGGAGGAGAGCCTTCCCTGAGACTCCTGGTCCGCCTGAGGGTGTAGACCCTAGGCTGGAGAACCAGTGGCAGTCTAGTCCTGTCTTTCAGAGAGGAAGAGTGGAGAATGGCCGCTATGTGCCAGGGGTTACTACCCCCCACTCTGTGGTTAGGCAAAGACCAGTGGCACCTGGGTGGCCTAGGGCCTGGTCTTGGCCGCGGACAGCTTGGGAGTACCAGTGGGGTAGCCCAGTTGGTCCAGACAGTGGTGTTAGAAAGAATTCCATGGGTTCACCATGGCGTAGAACCGGAGGGTGTCCCTGCAGTTGCGGGCCCGCGTCCGTGTTCTATCGCCCCAAGCAGGGAAGTCCATCACGGTGGTGATTGGTCTGCCCTGCGTTTTGGCTGGAAGGGGGTTGTGTTGGACTTGGCCCTTCTGGCAGGTTCACCCCTGAACTTTTTTTGCTTTTTACTGATGACTTGGAGTGGTAATTGTTTGGTCTCTGCGCACTTTCCCTGTGTCCCAGGGTAAAGTGCGTGCGTGCTCTGAGTGCATGTGGTGAGATAGGCCTGCCCTCCCATAGGAATGCATGGGGAATGTATGTGTCCCTAGTAGTTCCTGATGCGTGGGGTGTGCAGGCCCGAGTTTGGTATGTGCGGACTCGTGGGAGTGAATGCTGCGCGATGATGTGTGCGGCGTGCATGTACCTAGTGTGGAAGTGCCACTTCTAGAAGTGGGCACTTCTGTGTGCAGTGTGTCTGTCGCGTGATTGGCTGGTCATGTCATGTGACGGGCTAGGGATTCCCCAGAGTCAGGATGAGTCACCCAGTGGTGAATGGGGAGATCAGCAGCTAGATGGGTGGGAGGAGTACACCTGGGTCCTGAATAGGACAGGGTTTTCCACACACAATGCTGGCCCCGCCCCCTGTGGTGCGACTGACGACCCTAGCCCTGCCAGTGAATAGAGTGAGGGGCTGAGCACATCAAGGGTGCTCCCCAACCAGCTGCGACTGGTTTTCCCCCTCACCCTGAACCCAGAACAAAGGGTTTGCCTGTATAAAAATGGGGCTGTGTCCCCACAGAAACTGTTCTCTGCCAGGATCTTACCTGAGGGGGGCTGCTGCTGCTGCTGGACCAGAGGACCGCCACTTGGACTACCTCCCTGCCTGGAGGCCCAGTGAGCTGGCTCTGGGTCCAGCCTTGCCCCCCACCCCTGCCCTGCTGCATGCAGGGAAGAACTTTGCTTGGATTCTGCTTAAAGCGCTGGGAGCGCTTTATTGCCCCCCTAAAAACACCAGGAAGTGATTTTCTTTCCCTCATAGCGCTGGGAGCGCTGGATGTGTTCCCCTAAGCGCCTGCAAGCGCTTTCCTGCTCCCCGAAGCGCCTGGGAGCGCTTTCAGTTGCCTTATAGCGCCAGGAGCGCTTTATGTGGGCCCCGAAGCGCCTGGGAGCGCTTTCACTGGCGTCATAGCGCTAGGAGCGCTTTATTCTTGAAAGCCGGTGCCCACCCGGCATTTGCCCCAGCTTCGTGGATCTTAAAGCCTCCTGGCAGGTGCCCACCCTGCCAGGGACATTGCAGTAACTGAAAGCGGGTGCCCAACCCGCGGGATAGTGTTTTATAATTGAGGGAGCCTACCCCTCTTGCTGCCCGGAAGTTGGAATCACCGTCGCGGCCCGGGCTTACCGGAAGTCAGGCGGGCTGGCGGGCGGGCCTCCGGGACAACCGGAACTGAGGAGAGGAGGGCGGGAGCCTACCCCGCCTCCTACGGAGCGACGCGGTCGCAGCCAAGTCGGAGGAGCCGGAGATCCAGGCGGGAGCCCACCCCGCGCTGGACCGTGAGGAGAGCGCGGCCGGAGCTTGTGTGGAGGGGGGCGCGAGGCACGTTATCGGTGCCTGCCCCCTCCGCGGTTCAGGAAAAGCCTAGGAAGCCTTCTTCCCCCCCCCCCCCGAGCGGAGAGAGAGACGACACGGGAGTCCCCTGCAGACAGCCCGGTGAGTGTTTAAGAGGGCTGGGGGACTCCGCGCATGTGCTGGGGGTGCGGGGGCAGAATCAGAGCCCCGTGGCTCCAACGTGTACAGGGCATCCTTGTGCTCAGAGCGCCCAGAGCGCTCCAACGAACGGGGCCAATTTGTTCAGAGCCGTGAAGGCTCCAACGACTGGGCACGTTGTCCTCGAGCCTAGAAGGCTCCCACGTACTCGGGGGCATTGTTGTAGTTTCTGAGCGCGTGGCGCTCCAACGACGGGGCAAGGTTTGCGAGAGCCCATCGAGGCTCAACCTAAAGGGGGCACCAGTTGTTTCGTGACGGGGCGGCCCCAGATGGCAGCGGGTCGCTCCCCCCTTGCCCCACAGTAACGTTTAGGGCCACGAAGGCTCTAGGGGGCATTTTGTGCATTTAGAGCCACGAGGCTCCAACCCCTGCCATATTTGTTTAGGAAGGCACAGTGGTGCCCCAGCATTTCACCAGTTGCCCAGCACTTAGTGGGCAACTGCTACGTGTAGGTTGTGCTTTGTGCGCCCTGGTCTGCGCAGCCTGCGCAGTCGCGCCCTGACTTTGCTGGGACATAGGGCGTCCTAGCCCCGAGAAGGCCAGTTGGCCTAGGGACTGCCACAGATAGTGGCTAATGTGAGTTTTTGCGCCATTGTTCCTTTCCTGCACCTCTGAATGTGTTTATGCGTCATGTGCTTTGCTTTACACCTCTGAATGTTATGCATCATGTGTTTATGTGCTTAGACCCCTACAGGTATTGTGATACTTAGGTGGTTGTTTTCTCCCTAGTACAGGTGGTGCTAGTGAGGTCCTGATTCCCTGCGCAATATTTTCCTAAGGTGGTTAGGGTTGCGTAGGTGGTACTTTCTGGTTACCAGTAGTTACTGGTTGTGTGCTACATATGTTATTTTGTACTACAGTATTATTCCTATGTTCTAAGTGCTAATTCCTGACAGTGGTCCATGTGGCCCTGTCCCCTGTATATATAATCCCTTGTAAATTCTGCCCGTGCCTGGTGGCACATTGTAGAGTGTGTGTTTTTATCTAATGTGTTGTGTATAATACAAAGGCTATTTTTATAGAATACCTTGTGTGGAGTTTCCTTTGTGGTGGGCCTTGGGTGTTGTTGCTGGGTGCGCGCGCAAACGCTTTACACATCGCCTCAGGGATAAGCCTGACTGCTCGTGCCAAGCTACCAAGGGGGTGAGCAGGGGTTATCTTTGGCGTGTAACTTCCTTGCCCTGACTAGAGTGGTGGTTTCTGCCTGACTTTGGCGCAAGCCTTAGCCAACCAGAAATCCCATTTCTAACAGCATCTGTCAAAGATGTTTGATTTGTCAGCAATTCAATACTGGAAAGAAAACAGTAGTGAGCCTAGGAACAATAGGCAGAGAAGGAGGTCCATTTACCAGAATGCAGATAGATTTCATTGAAATGCCCCAAGTCAATAGATTGAGGTATGTTCTAGTGGTAGTCTGTTTGTTCTCAAGGTGGGTGGAAGCCTATCCGACTAGGAGAAATGATGAAATAACAGTGGCCAAGTTACTGTTAAGAGAGTTGATTCCTAGGTACAGGTTCCCAGTGACAATTGAGTCAGACAGAGGTGGACACTTCTACAATGAGCTCATGGGTTTAATTTGTGAAGCATTGGGCATACAGCAGAAGCTACATTGTGCTTACAGACCAGAGGCTTCTGGAGTTGTTGAACAGATAAATGGCCCAATCAAGAACAGGATTGGTAAGATGTGTTTAGCCACTGGAATGAAATGGCCTGATGTCTTGCCTCTAGTGCTGATGACTATTAGATCTACTCCAGATAGAACTACTGGTTTGAGTCCACATGAAATATTGATGGGACGAGCAATGAGACATGCATTCGTGCCTGTCAATAAGCTGATGACTATAACTGATGACATGATTTTGGATTACTGTAAAGGCCTGGCTGACGCAGTTCATTCTGTGTTTCACCAGGTTGGAGGAGACGCCACCACACTTGAAAAGTAGCAAGCCCATGATCTGAGTCCAGGGGACTGGGTGAGAATAAAAGTGCACAGAAGAAGAAATTGCTTGGTTCCAAGGTGGGGAAGGCCAAGACAAGTCATTCTGACTACAACGACTGCTGTGAAGTGTGCTGGAGTAAAGAACTGGGTTCATGCAAGTCATACTCTGAGAGTTCCAAATCCAAAGGATGGGACTGGTAAGGAGTACTTTGAAGAGTCTGATTCCAGTGATGATGCAGACACTGAGACAGTGAGAAGAAAAAAGAATCCTGAAAGGGGGGAAGGAGTGTCAGAAAGAGAGTCAGGTGATTCTTTTTTCTTACCAAGAGAGGCTTCAAGAGGAACATTGAGAGCCTCAGAGGAGAGTTCAGATTCTGGGAAGGTGCCTGAAGTTTCAACGAGCAGTGGAAAAGGAAAAGAGATAGAAAGAAGAGAAAAGAGCAATTCCGCAGAAACTACACCTGAGTCAGAAGAAGAGATTGAAAATCCACTTGAGATTACTTCTGAAGAAGTAGGGTCAGAAGAAGATAGAGAGGGACAGATTGCGGAAGACCCCCAAGGAGGTGTAGGGAATATTCCTGATAAGCTAGGTGAAGGGACAAGTAGACAGCAAGAAGATTGCGTGTCGGAGACCCGAGGAGGGACAGTAGTAGGGAAATCTCAATCGGTGGGGAAGAAGACTGTGGAAAAAGAGAAAATCGTTGATGAACCAGAGGCAAATGAGACAGAATCGGATGAGAGTGAGAATGAGAAACCAGAGGGTCGAGTTCTGAGAAAGAGAGCTTGGATTGGAGAAAGAAACAATAGAGAAGTGAAACAGAAAAGGAGTGTAAAGGGAGATCTTTGGCCTAACAAGATAAAGAGGCTGAGGTATCGACTGACACAAGGGAATTCATCGAAAGCTGAACAGGTGAACGAGGTATCAAGTCAAAATCAAGCAAGAGAGGAAGAACAAAAGAAATCAAAAGAACCAGAGGAGATCAAGAGAATCAGAAAGCCCAACCAGAAGTATAGGTCACCGGAATGGACGTATGTGGCACTGTCTGAAGGAGAAGAAGAGGCAGAAAGTCAAGGAAATCCAGAGGGGACCTTACGGAAAGTGGTTGAAGAGGAGAAAACTGTTGGAATCCTGAAAGTTATCTTGACTGACATTGGAGAAGAGTCAGATGCTCAGGATATTGAAGATCTGATACAATTTGATGTTGCTGAAGAAGAAGTGAAAAGTGATGAAAATCCAAATTGAGTGAACTGAAGGAGTCACTTGGAGAAAAGTAAAGAAGAAGAAATCTAAAAATTAGCAGATAGAAATAATCTAGTGTTCTAGAGATCCAGTAGTGGAGTAGTAGAGGCTAAGTCAAAAGACACAGCCAAAGTAGTAAAATGGCTAACACAGAAAATAATCAAAATAGATGTATTTTCCTGAAAAGATGGTGTAGAATGTGCTGCTGCTGTACAGGATTATTAATGCTACTATGGAGTGTACTTGCTTTATTAGTTACTTTTAGAGTTACAATAGACACTTTTGGAATACATACTGAGAATATGACTAACATAGAGAAGAGTTCACAGAAAGTAGTGCCAACTAGAATTAGTAACATATACATACATAAGGATAGGTCAATTAATGATTTTTCTGGCAATGTTTTTTCAAAGTTGTTGTATGAATACGTAAAGACAATGGAAGTAAGGGATTGCTACATCTGTATGCAATTGCCTGCATCCGTTTCAGAGGGAGTTACTTATCATCATCTTCCGGCTACGTATGGAATTTCATGTAGTGTGTTAAGTAGTATTTTTTATTTGTTAGGGAAAATAGATTATGAGATGTCTAATAAGGATAACATTTTTGGGCAATTGCCTATGAATAAAAAACTGAATCCTGCTAAAGAAGCTAACATTTTTGGTGAGATTTTTATTGAAACAGAAGAATTAACATTAGATTACATTTTTAGAAACAATTTAACTTGCAGTTTGAAAGAAGAAGAAAAAGCTTTCCTAGACATGGTAGAGAAAAGGAGAGTGAGCATGCATGAAAAGGCAGGAGGATATAAAATGAGTGAGACAGTGTGGGACATTGAGATGGGAAAAGAGTTGAAGAATGGGGCCAGTCCAACTTTGGCTTTAGATGCATCACAGAAGGGTAAACTATGCATTACCAGAAGGAAATCCCAATATGATAATCATTTTGTTGGGATTAGTGAGTGTCATGATACATACTTTATTGCAACGGGATGGGGATTCAAAGGAGGAGAAGATCCAGTTTTCCAGGGAGTGTATTATATTTGTGGGAATAAGGCTTATTACAGGTTGCCTGACCATTGGTATGGCACATGTTATGTTGGCCTGGTCTTTCCAAAGATTTTTCATATGGATAGAATAGAAGATGCAGAACAAATTAATCTACTAACGCTCTTTAAGAGAGAAACTTGGTCAGAAATTGTAGGAGATATTTTTGGAGCTTTAATTCCAGCAGTGGGAATTTCATTAAATGCATATGGAATTCGGAAGCTGTCAACAGTGGTAGATCGCTTATCGACAAGCACCGCTGGAGGGTTTCTATTGGTGAATACAGAGATGGTTGCCTTACGCGCCATGTCTATGCAAAATCGACTTGCCCTTGATATTCTATTGGCTAAAGAGGGTGGAGTCTGTGGAATGCTGAAGGTTCAACATTGTTGTACTTACATTCCTGACGAAAGCAAAGATCTGAAGGTCTATATCAAAAATATTACTGATTTGCATGAAGAATTAGTACCACTGGAAGCTGAAAGTATCTGGACTAAAATGGCTAATAAGATGATTGCTGTTAAGAATTTTATTGCTTAGATAGGTAGTACCATTTTTGGTAAAATATTTTTTCCATTGACATGTGTGATTGTTGCTTTATTGATTCTTAGATTAGGGTGTTTATGTTGTAGATACAGGAGGAATAAAAAGAAAATAATGAGAGAAAATACTGAAAAGAGACAAAAGAGGTCAAAAAGAGACCCACAAGAAATAGAATTAGAAGAATTTAGAGAGAGCATGTACTTAGAAACTAGAAGAGATGATGAAAGAGAAACTGGTGTGTAGCATGAATGCAAAAATACATTTGAATTTCTCCTAAAGAAAGGAGACTAAATTTTTGGGTTGGATTTTTGTGGTGATAATATATCACCAAAGGGGGGATTGCTGGAGCAGGGTTTTCTATTTAAACTCAAACTTCAGTTTATATTTCTATATGTCATAATTAAAAATTACTAATGAGTAATTATTGAATATTAATTTTGTCGGGTGTTCTGACTAATCAACCTTACTAATGAAGAAATTACACGTGGGAATGCATTTGTGTGGCTTTATTAATACGTGAACTAAGTTGGTGAGCAGATTAATTAAATACGTGTGGCTAAAGTGCTATTTGTTATGTGTTTGCGCTTTAAAATAATATGCTTTAATGCTTCTTTATGTCGCAAATGGCTAGATAATTACATACACATAAGGGTATTAGTGGGAATTAACACTGTATAATCGTTACGATGTAGTAATGTTGTTTGTGTTTCTTTTAATTAAGATTGTCCATTTTGGCCTATTGGAAAATGGCCGACATTTACAGCCTGCATTTGAGTAGGTGGAATACGAAGAGAGGCCTCGCTGAATATGGTTGAAAACCTGACCTCGGCCTCTATCTGAGCTAAACGTTTCCGAAAGGACAGCAGCTCTGGGCTCATCGCCAGATATCCTTGGAAGAGAACAATTGCCACAATGAACATTTTGATAAACTTGCGGTGGCTTCACTATAATTCCGGAAAAGAGCATCCATGAATGTTGCAGATTTAGTTTGTGCTTCCTTCTTCCGTGTTTTTATTTTTGTGATATTCGAGAGCGGAGGTTTTTTCTAAATGTTGCGAGCCAACATCCTTTCCTGCTTGCTCTGCTCAACGGACGTTTAGAGCTTGTTTGTAACTTTTAATGTGTAAGTTTTAGTATAAATATTGTTAGACTAGAGAGGGTCTAAGGCCACTTCTTCCCGAACTTATGCTCGAGAGGATCGATGCTGATTGAGAGGACGGCGACTCGGGAGACTCTACTGAGAGACCTGTCCTGACCTTAATGCGACATTTAGCTAGAATAGGTAACTATGAGAATAATGATTTTGCTATTGAATGACTTTTCATTTGAACTAATTTAGATAAAGTAAATTCTTGTTTGAATTTCAGTGTCGGGTGGTTATTTGACAATTTATTGAGATCTCAAATGTGTTCTTATTGTTTAAATCATGACTCGAGACAAATCAATTAGGTTGCATTGACCTCAGATTAGATGCAGATTGATTTAGGAGTTCTCTCGTATATTCAGTGTGGATAGAGTAATAGAATGAATGTTGGTGTGATGGGCCCTAGCGTATGGTGAGTGTATGTGTGTATGACTGTGGAATTACTCTGTCCGTGGAGGTAGGGAGAATTTATATGCTCTGATCTGCAGCACTGTTTATCAAATTTTGAGATAAGCAAACAGTGTTTAATAGTTGAATATATATTAAAAATGGGTAATGTCTGCCACTAGTGTCATTCCTATACCTTTGGGTGGCCCGGGGTAGTCAGAATTGTCACGCTTGTAGAGGTGAGAGGGTTATTAGTTGGGTTGGTACTGTCACTGGCAGCGCTGGTGGGGTACTCATAGTGCTGGAGGTGCTCAAAGTGAAATGTCCTCAGCCCGCACTGAGATCGAGTTGCAAAGCTGCTCAGGTAGCAGTTCACTATTGCTGTGATTGTCGCACTGCTCATGGTGAATTTCACTCGCTCTATTGCCGCTTGTCTCCTTAGAATTTTGTTGACTTGGAACACGTGCGCGTGTGAAATGAAAATGACTAATATTTTCTGTGCATGGTTGGACCTCTGTTGAAGGGGGTGGTGGGTTTTTGACCAGGCTCGCTCACTTCTGGGGGATATATGTGCAGATGCAGACATATAATAGATTGGAGTGCAGGAAATTTGCGGAACTTGCTTTTGAGGCACGAGGATGCATTTTGTGGGAAACAAAATTTCTAAAAAACACAAGTAACATACCGTCTACTTCTTGAGCGGGTGGGCGTCGGGGCCGCTACAAAGCAATCTTCAACTCAGGCCTCGGAAGAGACGTGTAATTTACGGCCCCGTCTGTAGTTTTCAATAAAGGGGTCTTGCAGATATGAAGGTGCTTTCACTCAACAGCATACGTGCCTCTTTAGCCCCTCTTCCGAAACAGCTGCTGCTGCTGGCTCATAAACAGACCTCAGCCTGGCGCGATGAGGGTGCGTTACTGCTCAGGAGGGGTCGAGGGACGCGGGACAGCGGTCAGTGTGAGCCTCAGACCTCAATACCGCAGGAGGCCAGTGAGGGCACTCAGGCTGGGAGGGAGAGCTTGAAAGCCACAGACTGCAAACCCAATCGTGTGTGTGTGTGTGTGTGTGTACGTAATCACCTGTGTCACTGTGTATGTGTTTGAATGTGTCTCCGTGTATCATATGTATGTGTGTGTATAAAAGAATCACGTGTGTATGTAAAACAGTCACAGGTGTGTGTGTGTGATCTCATTTTCTGTAACATCACTCAGTGTGAGCCTCAGACCTTAATCCCACAGAAGGTCAATGAGGACAAAGGCTGGGGTGGGGGGGGCTTGTAAGGCACAGGCTCGAAACTGAGTCATCTCTCTGTGTGTGTATGTGTGTGTCTGTGTGTATGTATGTGTATGTACAAAAGAATCACAAATATGTGTGTAAAAGAATCACACCTGTGTCTGTGTGTGTGCGTGTGTATGTATGGCCTCGTCTTCTATTTCTGACATCACTCGGTGTTTGCCTCAGACCTACGGTGACGCAGCTTCCTGGATTTGGCAGGACAGCCCTGTAAAGCACTTCAACACCTGTTCAAGGGTAGTAAGCGCTATATAAATGCAATTACAAATTTATGAGTCTGAACTCAACTTACAGTGCCTGCAAATGTGTCTCAATGGACTATGGTGGGAAAGAAGGGCAAAGGAAAGAAAAAGGTAAAGAGAAATAGATGGAGGAAGGGGGTGTAAATGAGAAAGTTGTGAAAGAAAAGGAACAGAAAGAGAAGGGAAGAGGGAAACAAAGACAAAGAAGGGGAAATCGAAGTAAGGGAAAGAGAGGATAGTAAAGATGGGATGAAGAAAGGGAAGTGAAAGGGTAATGAGAAAGAGATGGGACAGGTGTGATGGCAAGAAAGGAGGGAAGAAAGAAAAAGAGCAAGAAAGAACGCAAGACAGAAAAAGAAATAATCTGAATGAGAGCAACAGAGAAAGTAAACGAAGCACATATGTAAATAAAGAGAAAGTCGGAAACAAATAAAGAAAAGTAGCATAGAAAGAGGATGCCAGGAGAGAAAAAGTAAAGGAACTGAGCTCTAGGTGATGAAATAGACAAATGGAAGTGAGGGAAAAAGCACAGATAGAGACAGTATAGAGGACAAAGGGAGAGGGGAAGAAAGAGTCAACAATAGGCTTAGGAAAAACCAACCATTCTGAGAGCACCTACAGTCAAGATCCTTCACCTTGTATATCAGTTAGAAGGCCTTAAGTCTAGCTACAACTGTTGACATATCACTACATCTTTGGGAACACATAGTCTCAGGTGAAGGATCTTGACTGGAGGTGCTCTCAGAATGGTTGGTTTTTCCTAAGCCTATTGTTGACTGGACATTACGTGCTCTTGGCCATAGTACTTAGTGTGTACATCTTATCTTAAGCAACATTTCAGCACTCCTTGTTTTGGAATACCTTCTACTCTATTTAAAGGTATTTTCTGGATTCCTGGTATGAATGGCTCCAAACTAAATGGCCAAGAATGAGTTCTGGTGTGGGAATGTGCAGAAGGGTTCAGGTTTGTGCAGTAGACTGTGATGAGTTTTCAACTTCCAGAGAAAATATAGAGAGAACATGAGATGAGAGAACTCTCTTAAAGGCAGACTTTTTGAGGAGGCCCTCTGCTTCTGATTGCAGTGGCTCAGTTTATTTGGTGATTCATAATTCCAATCATGGGTAAAACATGGCTTGTTGAACATAGATGAGATGTACTTGCAAATTGTTGGACTGCGTATTGCATTTCAGGATTTCAATTTGACCAATCTTTTTACTTCTTACCACCAAAATATGAGTGTCTTCCTGGTCGAGGACCACACTGCTTTTTCTCTTATCTGTCTTGTATCAAGACCCTGCTGGACTATGGGGTGAAAGAAAGCTTGAATAAGCAGCTACCTATGTTATATGACATCTCATTATTAATGTAATAACTGCACTTTCACAATTGCTTTATTAACCTTCCTCCTTCCTCAAATTTGCTCGACAATGCACCATTTGTCCACTCTTTTTTCAAAATTTTCTTGGGGGGACAACCCCCCCCCCCAAGCCCCCGTTAGGTTGTTCAGGCTTAGCTGGCTACGCTCGCTCATTGCGGTGCAGTATGCCAATCATTTTACGCCCCACCTCTTTCAAATGTCACCAACTGACCCTGTTATGCACTATGCATCATTTCAATCAACAGTTGCAAGTGACTGGCTAAGAATCTTCGTAAGATCTTTGGGGTGTTGAATTTACTTATGAGAATTGACTTCTGGGTATTTTCTTAATGAAATGATAAGGTTCTGCTCATTTTATGTAAAATTGATGTGCTCAGTGTTATTCTGAGCAACATAAAAATATTAAAAAGGTGCGGTATTAGTATGTGCCAAAAGTTTTTAAAAGCTCCTGCCCATGCTTTCCTTCAATTTCATGAATCTGGTGCATGCGTTGTTTGTAAGGGGGAAGCTGGCACGGAGTAGGGTGTGTGTGTAATGCATCAGTGAGTGACTGTGAGTATGAAGCGTCCTGTTGCATGGAGGAGAATGTAAAAAATGACACAGATGCTAGAAGGTGCATATTCTCGTCCCTTTCTCACCCAGTCAAACCACCTGGCGTACCCATGAAGTGGACACAGGTGAGAGTCTACATGTCAAAAATAAAATCTACAGGCAGCCTGACCATATCAGAGATTGCATCAGGACAGAGGGCCAAAGGTTGCTGGAGTTGGGAGTGATTGAGCCCTCAGATAGCTTATGGGCTAGCCCAGTAGTCCTAGTACCCCAAAGCTCACACCAAGGGTGGAAAAAGAGAGATGAGGTTTTGTGTAGACTACATGGGACTCAACGCAGTCACTAGGACTGATGCTCACCCAAATCCTAGGGCAGATGAGCTTATTGACACTTTGGCCTCAGCCAAGTTCTTAAGTACATTTGACCTTACTGCTCTCTATTGGCAAGTCAGATTAGCTGAGGATGCCAAACCAACAACAGCATTTTCAACCCTTATTGGGCATTATCAATTTATTGTAATGCCCTTTGGTTTGAAGAATGCACCTGCCACATTCCAAAGGCTGGTGAATAAAGTTCTCACAGGTCTGGAAGCCTATAGTGCAGCATATTTAGATGATATAGCTGTCTTTAGCTCCACCTTGGAGGATCACCTGGTCCACCTGAAGAAAGTTTTGAAGGCTGTGCAGAAAGCATGTCTCACTATCAAGGCCACCAAGTGCCAGATAGGGTAGAATAAGATAGCGTACCTGGGCCACCTTCTAGGTGGAGGCCAGGTTCAACCATTGCAGAGCAAAATCCAGACCATCATGGACTGGGTTGCTCCCACTACCCAGACTAAGGTCAGAGCTTTCTTGGGCCTGACTGGGTATTACAGGAGATTTGTAAAATGATATGGGTCCATAGTGATTCCCTTGAATGATATTACATCAAAGAAAATGGCCAAGAAAGTTCAATGGACAGCTAGTGGTCAGAAGGCATTTGATGATCCCAAGCAGGCCATGTGCACTGCTCCCATTCTGAAGAGTCCTGACTACTCCAAACAATTTATTGTCCAAACAGATGCATCTGAATTGAGGGTAGGGGCTGTGTTGTTGCAACATAATGCAGAGGGCCAGGATTAGCAAGTAGCTTTTATCAGCAGAAGGTTGACCTCCAGATAGAAACGTTGGTCAGCTATAGAGAGGGAAGTCTTTGCTGTGGTCTGGGCCCTGAAGAAGTTGAGGCCATACTTGTTTGGCACTCACTTCATTGTTCAGACAGACCATAAGCCCCTCTTGTGGCTAAAACAGATGAAGGGTGAAAACCCTAAACTTTTGAGGAGGTCCATTTCCCTACAGGGGGTGGACTATACAGTGGAACATAGACCTGGGAGTAACCATGCCAATGCAGATGGACTCTCCAGATATTAGAAAATGAAGACTCAACTGGGCACCTTTAGTCTCATCTCCTTATGTTGGGGGTGGGGGTTTGTATGAAAGTAGGATCTGCTTCTATGGTTACCCCCACGTTTTGCCTGGGGCTAAGCGGTTATTGGCTAGACTGACTGGATCCTGCTAATCAGGACCCCAGTCTATCTGCATTCTCACTAAATTGTTATGTTTAGTACTTAGGTACATCCTAGATTGGATACTGGGTTACCCTTATAAGACCCTCGCATATGGTACTAAGGTCCCAGGGCATAGGTACCCCAGAGGTCACCCATGGGCTAAAGCATGCATTATGTCACCCATGGGAGACTATTCAAAATGGCACTACAGGCCTACCATTGCAGCCTGTGCAAGCTGGTGCTAGCACCACTTACAAAAGATAGTTTCCTATATCTAGGGTCACTGCACTTAAAACTTATAAGTCACCCCTATAGCAGGCCTTTGCAATCCTGAGGGCAGGGTGCTTGGTTCTAAGTGAGATGGTGCCCCTACATGAGCAGGACTCCCCTACAGCCTACGGAGTCCATTGTCCCGGGTTGTCAGTGAAGCACCCATATACTAGAGGGGCACCGCGTAATTAGGCAATGACCATCTCAAAAACAGCTGCAACGAATCCTATCATGTTTGCATCAAACATGTTGGAATCATAGCCCACACCATAGAGTTAAACTCTCAGTGTTCTAGTCTTCTTGACCAGGACAGCACAAAACGGTTGCTGCTGACCAGAGTCACAATTCTGCCCTCCTGCTGCTGAGCCAAGCTCAAGCAGGAGAAGGCAGAAAAATAGGCATCCGGTCACAGGGAGGTGTGACCACCTCCCAGACAGGTTTTAGTGTATTGGGGTAGGGTGAGTGCGCTTGCCAGCACCACTCAGTCTGCATGAGGGACACATTTGGTGTCCCCATGCATATTCCAGTTCAAACCAGCCCTGGGAGCTATGGCTACCGCTCTGGCACAAAACTGGACATAGGACATGGAAGTAACCTCCCCAAAGTCCAGACCCTCTCCTGGGAGGGTCACCTGAATCGTCCTAAACATTTCCCTAGGGTACTTAAGGGCTTGCCTGGGTGTAAGTCCCCAGATTCGTCGTGGGATAAGATTCAGATCAGTCACCACTTCTTCTTCTACTGTCTGGGCACTCTGGACTTCGCTGGACTATGTTTGGGCTCGACTTCGTCCCCCTTCCAGTCTACTGCATTGTCTGTGCCTGTGCTCCATACAGGAACCTTCCAAGGCCTGTGGGCATCAAAGACACCTGAAGGAATCTCCCTTGAAGTGAAGTAGTCACTTCCCTGCATCCGCAGGCACTGCAAATTAGTTGACCAGTCTGCTGATCCTGAACTCCTCCGGACTTCAAAGGGTCTGCAACACAGGTGGTGGTTTTCCACAGCTCCTGAGGCCTGCCCTCTCACCAAGTTTGAGGCCAGTATCCCTCGTGGGGGTTGCAATAACCGAACCCCTGTGCACTGTTGTTGGACTTGGCCCTTCTGGCAGGTTCACCCCTGAACTTTTTTGCTTTTTACTGGTGACTTGGTGTGGTGATTTTTTGGTTTCTACGCACTTTCCCTGTGTCCCAGGGTAAAGTGTGTGCGCGCTCTGAGTGCATGTGGTGAGATAGGCCTGCCCTCCCATAGGAATGCATGGGGAATGTATGTATCCCTAGTAGTTCCTGATGCGTGGGGTGTGCAGGCCCGAGTTTGGTATGTGCGGACTCGTGTGATTGAATGCTGCGCGGTGATGTGTGCGGCGTGCATGTACCTAGTGTGGAAGTGCCACTTCTAGAAGTGGGCACTTCGGTGTGCAGTGTAAAATGTGTGCCTTGTCGCGTGATTGGCTGGTTGAGGTCATGTGACGGGCTAGGGATTCCCCAGAATCAGGATGAGTCACCCAGTGGTGAATGGGGAGATCAGCAGCTAGATGGGTGGGAGGAGTACACCTGGGTCCTGAATAGGGCAGGGTTTTTCCCACACAATGCTGGCTCCGCCCCCTGTGGTGCGACTGACGACCCTAGCCCTGCCAGTGAATAGAGTGAGGGGCTGAGCACATCAAGGGTGCTCCCCAACCAGCTGCGACTGGTTTTACCCCTCACCCTGAACCCAGAACAAAGGGTTTTACTGTATAAAAATGGGGCTGTGTCCCCACAGAAACTGTTCTCTGCCAGGATCTTACCTGAGGGGGGCTGCTGCTGCTGCCGCTGGACCAGAGGACCGCCACTTGGACTACCTCCCTGCCTGGAGGCCCAGTGAGCTGGCTCTGGGTCCAGCCTTGCCCCCGACCCCTGCCCTGCTGCATGCAGGGAAGAACTTTGCTGGACTTAGGTGTTGACTGGCACCCCTAAGCGCCTGGAAGCGCTTTTCTTTCCCCCAAAGCGCTTGGATTTGCCTGTAGCGCTCAGGAGCACTTTATTTTTGGAAGCCGGTGCCCACCCGGCATTTGCCCCGTCTTCGCCGAGTCTGAAGTCCCCTGGCAGGTGCCCACACTGCCAGGGACATTGCTGCCCCTATCGAGTGCCCACCTCGATTTATTGCCTTTTAAAAAGAGCGCCGGTGCCCACCCAGGCCGAACCGCCCCTCCGGCACCCGACCAGGAAGTCAGGCGGGCCGGGGGCGGGCCTCCGGGACATCCAGGAACAGGAAATAGGAAGGCGGGAGCCTACCCCGCGCTTCCCTGAAGGGAGAGCATTGAAAACCCGGGCGGGAGCCTACCCCACGCCGGGACGTACAGAGGAGGACGGGAGCCTACCCCGCCTCCCCGCGCTCCAGGGAGAAGGTCTCGGGTCCCAGGAGGGGGCCCGGGTGAGGAGCACGTCTGCTCTGCAAAAGACGACCGGGAGAGTGAGGACGGCGGCTCCCTGCGCAGGGCCCCCGTGTGTGGAGGGAGCCCTGCAGGTCTTCAAGGAGAGAGAAGACCCAACCGGAGGAGCCGCGCGCCAGTCCGGTAAGTGGGGGGTGTCCCCGCCGGTTTCTCCTCCGTGCTGTGCTGGGATTTGGAGCCCCGAGAGGCTCCTCCTGCTGGGGGTTATTTCTGTTGTGCCACGAGGCACCCGGGCATCTCAGGATCAGGCGGCCCCGGAAGGCAGCGGGCCGCCCCAACGTGTTCTCGAGCCCACGAGGCTCCAACGAGGCCCACATTGTTTTGGAAGAGCCCAGGGAGGCTCTAAACCTACCGGGGGCATTTCTTTGGTGCGTGGAGCCCCCGAGGCTCCCACGCGCCGCAGTGGTGAGGTGAGTTCCCGAGCAGGACTCCCTCGGTAACGGGGGCATTTTGTTCATCATCAGAGCGGCCCCGGAAGGCAGCGGGCCGCTCCAACGTTACTTGGGGCCAGATTCATGATTCAGAGCCCCGACAGGCTCCAACGACGGGGAAGATATTTGCGTAGAGCCACGAAGGCTCTAGGGGGCATTTTGTGTGGGTAGAGCCCAGAGAGGCCCCACGTGACTACGATACTGGTGTTCAAGGCCCAGTGGTGCCCCAGTTCAGTTCCACAGCTGCCCAGCACTTAGTGGGCAGCTGCAACGTTTAGGTTGGGGGGCCCGTGGCGCTTTGCCCTGACTGCGTGCGCAGTCTTGCCCTGACTCTGCGTTTTGGACTGCGCCTCCTGCACAGTCTTCCCCTGACTTTGCTGGGACACAGGGCGTCCTAGCCCCGACAAGGCCAGTTGGCCCAGAGACTGCCACAGGTGGTGGCTTATGTGAGTTCTTGCGCAATTGTTTCCTTCCTTACACCTCTGAATGTTTTTATGCATCATGTGTTTTCCTTCCCTACACCTCTGAATGTGATGCATCATGTGTAACATTCTATTCCCCCTACAGGTATTGTGATACTTAGGTGGTTGTTTTTTCCCTAGTACAGGTGGTGCTAGTGAGGTCCTGATTCCCTGCGCAATATTGTCCTAAGGTGGTTAGGGTTGCGTAGGTGGTGCTTACCTGACACCAGTAGTTACTGGTTGTGTGCTACATTTGCTATTTTGTACTACAGTATTTTATATCCTATGTGCTAATTTCTACAAAGTGCTAATTCCTGACAGTGGTCCATGTGGCCCTGTCTCCTGTACATATAATCCCTTGTAAATTCTGCCCATGCCTGTTGGCACATTGTAAAGTGTGTGTTTTTATCTAATGTGTTTTGGTAATACAAAGGCTATTTTTATAGAATACCTTGTGTGGAGTTTCCTTTGCGGTGGGCCTTGGGTGTTGTTGCTGGGTGCGCGCGCAAACGCTTTACACATCGCCTCAGAGATAAGCCTGACTGCTCGTACCAAGCTACCAAGGGGATGAGCAGGGGTTATCTTTGGCGTGTAACTCCCCAGCCCTGACTAGAGTGGTGGTTTCTGTCTGGCTTTGGCGTAAGCCTTAGCCAACCAGAAATCGCCATTTCTAACAACTGTATTACCTTACCGTTTCAAAGGCTTGATGACTTCCTTCCAAGAAGATCTTCAGGCTCCACGTAGCCCTTACCTCAAGCACCCCTAGAGACCAGAATCTTCAGCCACATCGCATCGTGTGCTCCACAGCTTTCATCTTTTGGTGAGCTACTCAAGGTCCTCTCGCGACTCCAGTGCCTCCGGCCTGTGGGTCCATCTGAGGGTCACACTTGTTTCTTTTGGGCTTCCCTGATTGTTCGGGCCTGCCCTGACTCCCCTGCTTGTGGTGAGTCTCCTGGACCCTGGTGGTCCCAACGCTGCTCTTTCTTCAATTCCTGCATTCTGTGCATTTGTCAACGCTTGTTGGTGCTTCTGCCAGACACCAACCCCTCAGCACTTGACATCCTTCGTAGGACAGCTCGTGAATGGCTCCAGGTCTTCCTCAGCATCGCCTGGTCCTCACAGCTGCAGAGTCAAGTTCCTTGTCACCTATCCTGCAACACCCGACATCGGAAGGCATTCGTCTTCCAAGTCACCCCTGAGTGACATAGACTCTGTCCCCTCTCCTTGTTGGTACCTCTCATCTAGAATCCACCTTCGTATTCCACCGGACACTTTTTCCTTCTTCATCAGCAGCACTTTCCTGAAGTCCTCCATGGGTTTGCAGCGGTTTTCGACACCACTTCACACATATGCACCCGGCTTCCCTGGTGTAGGTAACGTGGGTACTAGGGTATCCCAGGGTGGGGTGGCTCTCAAACCTTCTGTCTTCATTGGGGTTTCTTCAGGGTCCACTGGGAAGGGTCCTTAATCTTTAAAAATCCAACCGCAACATACACGTGGAGTTGTACGGAGCATGCAGTCGTGTTCCCACACTGCAAACGCTCTCCGTGGGGTCCATGTCTACTCACCTTGGGTGGTTCCTTGGGTCCCCAGCACTTCTACATCCTCTCAACCTCCTCTTGACCCAAGTCGTGGTTCTTATACCACTTTTAGTATATGGTTTGGTCCCCCTATGGGTTCCACTGTGTATTCTGTGGTATTTACTGCATTTCTTCGCAAAGTATTGTATGCATTGTGCATATCTCCAGATAGATGTTTGTATGTGTTAGAGAGTACATATAAAATACATATTTTTATAAATACCTTGTGTGGTTCTTTTTCACTTAATCTATACTATCAGATTGCATTCTGGTAAAACAAGCTGCTTTGCACTCCTTCTGGTCTAAGCCTGTAGGCTGCTCTCCACAGCTACCACTTAGAGAGCTTTCTAAGGTTGTCTAAGACCTCTTAATTCACCATAATGGTTATCTGGACTGGTGCAAGGTGTCGACTTACATAAGTGTTCATCATATACCAGGCCAGCTTCTCACAGTGATTGACTGAGGAAATGAAGCGTCCTGTTGCATGGAGGAGAATGTAAAAAATGACGGATGCTAGAAGGTGCATGTCCTCGTCCCTTTCTTCACTTCAGGGGGTACAGACTTTGGGGCAGATTTATGTTAGACTTGCGCCACCGTTGCGTCACTTTTGTGACGCAGCGGCGGCGTAAACCATGCGCCATGTTGTGCCTTATTTACAACGTGACGCATCTAGGGAGATGCGTCACGTTGTAAAGCCCTGCGCTACATTAAACCTGCGTCAGGTTTAATGTATGCAGGGTGGGCGTTCCATCGGAAGAAGCCTCGGAAAAGTGACGCAGTGAAATCTATAAGATTTCACTCAGTCACTTTTCCGACGCTGCTGCGTCAAAACCTTGCGCCTGTTTGAAGCAGGCGTAAGGCATGACGCAGCATGTTAGGTATGGGCAGCCCCTAAACATTGCTGGAGTTGCGTCGTGCTTGCGACACGACTCCAGCAATGCGCCGCCCTTACGCCATCAGATGCGTCACGCATCTGTTTAACCTTGCGCCACGATGCGCTGCATTGTAAATGCGGCGCTTCTGTGGTGGCGCAAGGGTAAACTTGCGTGACGCATCTTTCCTGGCGCATCCCTGCTGATTTGCAGGGATGCGCCAGGAAACATAAATCTGCTCCTTTATGTCCCTCCCTGGTCTGTGTTGTACTGTAGTTGTATTGTTAGTGCTTTCTGTAACCCTTGCAAGGCCTACAGAGTTTTCTCCATTGATAAGAAGCTACTCCCTTTGCATAACTTTAAGAGGGCAAAGTACACATCAGCCCTCTTATCCATAGGTCATGGACAGGGAAACAATAGGTTAATGCCATCTGAAGCACAGAATACGACAGGGCATGCCCTTGCTAACAAAATAACAGAGGGAGACGCCTCCTTGGCATCTCTGTTAGAATGTAGTTTTTTCAGGTATAGAGATACCATAAATGGATAGTTGGACAGAACATATTTTTACACTTCTGGCAGCCTTTGAAGCCTTGGGTTTCGCATTCGCCCGGATCACAGAAACCAAGCTTGTCCCGGAAGAGCCAATTGGCTTGTTTCAGTTTCACTACTTCAGCGCTCGTGGGGCCCTCCCCCCCGAATCTTGCCTTTACAATGGTACCCTTCCCTAGTAGATCCCTCCTTGGGGATCACCGCAAGAGGGTGATTCCCAAGAAGGGATCCACCACTACACATCAGGGAGGCGGAGGGGCCCCTTGGGCAAGGCCCTTTGCTCCCCTCATATCAATTTGGGCATTTTCAGTCTTTCTGCCCCCCCCCCACCCCGGAGGACCAAAACGCACACTTGACACCAGGGATTTTTTTTAGTATTTACGGTTGTGGGCTGCACTAAATGGGCACTATAATGCCCCACCCCTCCCAATATTTGTCAGTCTTTCTGCCCCCCCTGGAATGCAGATGGGGGCAATTGCCCCTGATCTGCCCCTCCAGGGGGGGCAGAAAGCCCACTATCCACCAGGGATATATATATATTGTTTTATTTAAAAAGGGGTGGGGGCTTCCCACAATGGGCATGTCAATGCCCCCATCCCCAAAACAAGAGGGACATTCTTTTTGCCGCCCCTGGAAGGCAGGTGGGGGTTATAACCCCCGATCTGTCCACCGGGGGGGGGGGGGCAGAAAGCCCAGTAGACACCAGAGATTATTTTTTTATTGCTTGTGGGTGGGGGCTGCCCTAAATGGGCACTATAATGCCCCCACTCCTCCAAAAAATTGCCACAGTCTTTCTGTCTCTCCGGGGTGCAGATGGAGGCAATAGCCCCCGATCTGCCCCCCCCCCCCCGGGCCAGAGCAGAAAGCCCACTAGGGACCAGGGATGATTGGGTTTTTTTTTATAAAAGAGTGTTGGGGGCTGCCCAAAATGGGCTTGCCAATGCCTCCTTCTCCAACAACAAATAGCCACAGTCTTTCTTCCCCCATGGGGCAGGGGGCAGAAAGGGGACAATATCCCCAAACTGGCCCACGCGGGGGAAATATTACCACTAGGCACTAGAGATATGTTTAGGGGCTTGTCAGGGAGTGACCCCTTAGGCAACTGTTGCTCCCCTTTTTTTGTGAACATATTTTGACTGCTTCAGGTCCCATTGGGGGTAGATCAGCGATATTTTTAGTCACATCTGCTCCCAAGGGGGCAGAAAACCACTAGACACTAGTGTGTGTGTGTGTGTGTGTGCGTGCGTGTGTGTGCGTGTGTGTGTGTGTGTGAACTGTAGTTCAGATGATGGTCTATGTTTACTGCCAATAGGCTGGCTGTGTGTGAACCTGCATTTTGTTGGCAGTGTGAGTGGACTTGTACATAGCTAGCAGTGTGTATGGACTAGTGCTTGGCTGGCAGTAAGCACAGACTGTCACTTGGCTAGCAGTTTGCATGGATGGCACATGTCTGGCAGTGTGTGTAGACTATTAGTTGGCTGGCGATGTGTGTGGATTGTGGCTTGGCTGGCAAGGTGCTTGGATTGTGGCTTGGCTGGCGATGGTGCTTGGCTGGCGGTGTGCATGGATGGCACTTGGTTGGTGGTGTGTGTGGATGGTGCTTGGCTGCAGTGTGGCTTGCATGGATCCCCCAGAATCCCCTGCCACTTTTTGACACTTTATACTCATGTCCAATCTCATTTATTTTTAAAACCTATAAACAGTGAACAAATTAATCAGACTGCACGTTATCCATAACACAATCTGAGATACTGCACCAGATTTGCTAGAAGTAATCATTCGTCATCTGACAAATTGAGCACACTTAAAAATAAGGCAGTTCTGTGTTTAGAGTATCACCTGTAGATTACATGCCAGTGAAAAGTAAATGACCATTCATTGTGGGCAGAGAGAAATGTATGTGTCGATAGAGGAGATGGTCCTTGAACTGGATCGTGCCTGATGCCTCTTTGTTTCTTCTTTGATGTCTTCACAGCAGCCATCCCACGCGGACGCACTGGAAATTAGACTGATTCAGGTCTAGTACCTTATATTTGTGGAAGTCAAACGGTAAGAAAGTAGACACGGGTTAAAATAGGTCTCTGTTGTGGGTGGATTTGGGTTTGTGGAGGTGGGTAGGAGCTTTCACTATTTTTCTTTGGTATCTAGTCAACTAATGTTTGGTTTGATTTTGAGCAGCCTATTACAACACCCTAATGTACATACAGAAGAGATTTGAGCAATTCATATGTTTACATTCCTTTGACAGGCGTTTTGGTCCCAATATATGTGTATGTCGATATTCCGATACAATAATGTGACAACATGGGAACTACAGGCTGATGGACATAGAGGATTCTGCTCTGAGTGTGGTCTTGTGTTCTTGTCTGATACTTTTTATTCAAATCTTTACATTTGCCAGGCTTGCATACCTCAGGTGGCACACAAAAGAGAAGCATCGCATCGGTGGTGCAACTCACAGCAAAGAGTAAGTGACAGGGTGTCAGTGGGCATACCCATGTGCCTGTTTGTTTTGTTCCCACTGTGTGCTTGGTTATAATGTTCTATCAAAGGAATCCTCTTCAAATCGACTGTATCTTTTATACCCTCCTTCCCCTAAATGATCTACCATATCATTAAAGTAATTTTCCAATGCACCACTGAAGACACCATTTAGTTTTAAGGGGCAAACTTACTATTCACGGAGTGCAGTGCAGTGCAGCAAGCATGGTTGCTGTGCTGCGTTGTGTGAAAGGAAGAGTGTGGACAGTACCATATCTATAAAGATTCGGCACTGCTGCTCTCTACCCAAGCGCTGGTTCTTAAGTATGTCTAGCTCTAAGCACAGACCTGTGCACCATAGTGTGAAGATGTTGTGTAACTCTAGAATATGTTTTGCACTAGAAAGAAACCCTTTCAGTTAAAGTGCTTTGCTGAGACATGTTTTTAAACTTTCCACCTTTCTATGTCTTCTGTACGCACTAGCAAAGTCTGAAAATGTTGTACCCAAAAACTTATTTTCACCAACGTTGCCTCCAGAGGGAGGCTATCATTTTTTGGTGCATCGGCCTGTGTACCCTTTATAGTATATTGGACTTTGTCTCAAACTCCATTTGTGGTTTCATAGGAATGCGCATGTGTCATCCTTGGAATGTCCCTTTGCACAAATAAAGCTACTCTGCTTTACGTTTATTCAACTTTACAGCAGAAATAAATCTTTGCGCTCAAAAGTACCTTATCAGGAGTATTTCTTTTTGTGACTTGCACTGGTGCAAAGGCTTGATACATCTGCCTCTACATTCTTATTTCATTTAACATACACTGATGTCACTTCCATCCACCTTGCTTTATGTAACTACTTCACGCGTACACCAGGCTTATTGACAAACATTAATGTTTATTTGTTTAGTCAAGCTCTCGACATGATGGATTCATACAGAATGAGAGTTACTGCATGACTTTCACATTGTTTTTAATTGTATTGGTAAGTGACTGTACAAGTGTGGAGGGAGGATATTGCAAAGCGAGGGTCTTCACCTCAGTTTCTACCGTTGGCTCCCGCTGTTTAGGCAAGAGTACTAAACATGAAGAAGGCACGCGCTGCACAGAGCCATATTCAGAAACGGTATCCCACTTCTGTTGATCTGGCACAGTTTGTGCACTCTGTACTGTCCTAGCTGGGACTGGGAACTATGCCCAGCCATTTGTCCCTCATCCCACTGCTAGAAGGTTGACTGCTTTGAATCCTAGATGGCAATCTGGTGGAGCTTAAATTTGTACTGTAGGTATCAGAGTGCTGAACATTCAGGGCAGTTTGAAGCTTAGGAAAAGTGTGACTTTTTGTTGAGGCGTGATTGGTCGAGGCTTTTGCATGAAGAAAAGCAAGGTGAATGGATGTGTTTGAGGTTTTCATAGTCTTTTAGTCTGATGGGAGGAGATTTGAGTGATATACAGGGCATTGCTGTAGTCACATTTGCTAGTGTCCCTACCACCGGGGAGAGGGGATTTGTTGTGGTATGGGACAGAAATTTTTAGGAACTTTTTTTGGGAGAAGGTGGTATTGACCATTGCTTCTGTCAGTTAAGAGGGTCTGTGACTAAATAATGAAAAGGTTCCTGCCTTTGGTTGTGATGGAACAGTGTCACCAAGATGTGGCAGTGACATTATTTTTTAAGGGATGTGTGGTGCCGCAGCACCAGGATTTCTGTTGTTAATCCAGTGAGCTTCAGGCTGCTCTGACTCATCCACATCTCTGTTGCTTTGGGGTCTTCGGTCACATTGGTGGATCGTTTTCTGTGACCCACAGGTAAATCTACCTGCTATCATCTTTGGAGTGGGAAGGAAGGTTGTGGTTTATTAGGAGGCCCATGTGGGGCTTCAGGTAATTATTAAAGTGATGTATAGGAGAGATGCTCTGGTACTCCTCATGTGACCTCTCAGTGTAGAAAAATTCAGACCATTGCACTGGAGAGGTCACTGAAGTGTGAAACAGACTGAAGTCAGAATCGGAAGATGAGAGGGGCGTGGCCAAGCCGCGAGCTATGATGGCCGCGCGGTGTTGAAGCTCCGCCGGCAGCCCAGCATACACAACGATGTCCCCTACCTCCTGAAGCAAGGAACAGACGGCGAGAGATGCTGCTCCGTCCCTGGATCCCGGTAGCCTGATTTCGGGGCTCTGTACCTGCGGAGGCGTCCGTTTGCAGCCCCGATACGGCGCTCCCAGCGACATGGGGAATCACAAGATGGCGGCCTGAGTGGACGAGGCGAAGCAGACGTGGTGGCGGCGGCTGCCGGTTCGGACGGAGGATTCCTGCGGGGGCCGCTGGGGTGGTGAGTACCTGGGCGCGGGTTTTGGCGGGCTCCGCTTCACCCCCGCGCCTATGCATGAGCGGCACCGGCCGTGTTGCTGGACGGGATCGGTCCGGCGCTGCTGAGCTGTCCCACCCGCGCCACTCCCCGTTCTCTCCCGGTGTCTAATTGCAGCGGGTTGGACGCGGTGGAGCGGGCGGCGGCTTGGCCACTAGGGTGGGGGGTGATAGTGTGGGCCTGCCGGTTGCCCCCTGCGCCTGGGTTGTTCCTGCCCCCTGCATTGCCCCCCTCAGCAGTTGCACGTGCGCTGGCCGGATGTGACTGGTTGACCTGCCGGCTTTGCCTTGCCCTCGAGACCCACCACATAGGGAGCAGTTCCTAAGAGGAGTGATTTTTCCACGCGGTGCATGCTCCTGCCAGTGCTGGCCATCTGTTCTCCTGCTACCCCAACCAGGGGTGTTGGCTTCGCAGTGCCTGGGGGCTGTGCGGGTTCTGATCGGTCCTGGTCCCGGTGCGGGGCTGCGGAGTTAACCTGCCTCTACATCGCTGGAGCATGGGGCTGTGGCTCGGAGATATGGTCGTTGTGAATGACACTGCGTGATATGTGGAGGCGTTTTCGAGAACCACGCGTTGTTTTGGGCCGGGAGTACCTCACAGCTCCTACTCTATTCCTGTCTGTCGACACCCTAGAGGAACCCCAGTGGGCTGGACGGACTCCGGTCGCTTTGCGGAGGCATGGGTCGCAGGGACCCGAAACAAAGAACACTTCCCTTTGAGAAGCTTGCGGATCAACCATCAGAGGTTGCCCCTGCCATGGCGGAACGTGCTGAAAGCCCGGCTGGTGGTGCGACGGCCCCGGCCCCGCCCGTGGACTGGCTGCAGGAGATGAGGGCTGGATTCAGATCCATAGATAGTCGCTTTGACTCCCTGGACAAGACGCTGGAATCAATGGGCGCCAAGATACAAGCGCATGATCGACGTCTGGATGTGGCAGAGACCAGGATCTCCGACATTGAGGATGGTGCTGCGCAGGCAACCAAGCGACTCGACAGAATGGAGGGCATACTAATGGATGTGGCCATTAAAAACGAGGACCTTGAAGCGTGCAGTCGACGCAATAACGTGCGTATTCTTGGGGTTCCGGAATCCACAGCAACGGGTCGTCTGGATGTATTTGTGGAAAATTTGCTTGCGGACATATTTGGTAGAGACACTTTCACGCCAGGCTTTGTGGTGGAGAGGGCGCACCACTCCCTTGGGCCGCGACCTAATCTGGGACTCCCTCCTCGCCCTCTGATAGCCCGCATCATGAACTTTCGAGACCGAGACACTGCCTTACGTCTGGCCAGAGAGCGGGTGGACGTAACCTGGCAAGGCTCAAAAATTGCACTTTACCCTGACTTCACAGTGATGGTACAGGAAGCCCGGCGTAAATTCATAGGGGTAAAGGCTGCGCTCCGCAATCTCGGCCTCAAGTACGGCATGCTATACCCCACACGGCTGCGAGTGGAGATTGAGGGCCGGGTACGGTTCTTTGACAATCCTACAGATGTTCTGGACTTTTGTCGTACATACAAACCTAATAAGAGTCCACCGCGAGGTGGGAGGGGGTGGACCATCTCCTCCGCACAGTGGCTCTGTGGCTAGCTTGGACCTGTTTTCTGGCTCCGGGGTGGGATGAAGTTGTGCACTGTTTGATCCTTCTTTCTGCATTGTCTATATGTTGGGGACACATGACACCTTTGTTGAGTAAGCTATGCAATGCTGGGTTGCTGTCGTGACGTTGCCACCCTCTATGGTGGAAACCTCGGGGATCTTATGCTGGTTCTAATGTTCTTACTGTTAATTGCGTTTGCCTATGGCACAAAATGTATGGCGCGCTTTTTTTTGTTCACAGGTTGGGATTGGCCTCACGCTTTTTGTAGTAAGGCTGGGTGGGGGGAGGGGGGATGAGGAAGGTTGTTTTGATCTCAGTAGCATCTATTTGGTGTGTTGTATTTGGTGGTATATGGGTGATATGATGACATCTGTTCTCGTCTGTTTCTTCACGCTCCTGGATGGCTCGGATAGGCTTAAATGAATGCACCTCGGACTTGTCACTGATGTCTTGGAATGTCAGGGGTCTTAATAATCAGCGTAAATGCAGGCAAGTGGTGCACTACTTGAATAGGCATAATGTGGACGTCGCCTTCATCCAAGAGACACTACAGATGCAGCACGTTTTGCGGCGAGCTGGGGTGCGCACAGGTACTTCGCCAATTTTAGCAATTATGCTAGAGGCACAGCAGTATTAATTCATAAAAGGGTCCCGTTTCATTGCCAACAGGTCATCGGAGATAGAGAGGGGCGCTATATCATCGTAAGGGGGGTGGTGATGGGACACGGGGTCAATTTGGTCTGCGTCTATGCCCCCAACAATGACTCCCCGGAGTATTTCCATGAGCTACACGCTCAACTTTCTAAACTTGAACCTGCTTTGCTTTTGATCGGCGGAGATTTTAATCTTTTGCTGGATGCAAGCCTGGATAGTACCTCGGGTGCGGCTGACACTAAGCCCAGAGCACGGCGCGCAGTCCGTGAACTCTGTGACCAATTCTCCCTTATTGACATTTGGCGCAGGCGTAACCCTTCCACCACTAACTACACACACTTTTCTGGCCAACACAATACTTGGACTAGGATTGATTTCTGTCTGCTTTCCCCTGGTGTGTCCCCCTGGTACCGGACATTGAAGACCCTCCCTAGGTCGTACTCTGACCACTCTCCTGTGCTGCTTTGCCTTCACGTACCGCACCCCGAGGGGTTTGAGAAACAATGGCGCTTCCCTGGCCACGCGCTGTTAGACGACCTTTTCCGTCATGAGGTCAATGAGGCGATTGAGGAATATTTTGCAATTAACACTGGCTCTGTGGATTCCTGGGCCATGCTGTGGGAGGGGCTTAAGGCCTATATTCGGGGTGTTTGTATATCCAAACATGCAGGGGTCCTTAAAGCGTTGCGTACATCACTTACACAGTTGGAGGCAAAACTAGAGTCACTGGATGCAGATGCGCTTCGCGCTCCTCCAGGCTCTGTACTGGCCAGGCGGCTGAGCCTCCTATTCGATTACAGGGAGACTGCGGATAAGGAGATCCTTTATCTGGGTAAATATCAAACTGCCCGTAGATATGGGGAGGGCGACCGTCCGGGCCGTACCTTGGCTCGGGTTCTGAGACCACCGTACAGCAATGCGTTCGTCACCGAAATCCGTGGCCAGGACGGGTCGCTACGCACGACACCCGCGGAGATCAGGGACGAATTTGTTGCATACTACTCCGCATTATACACGACTAGACACAGCAGTGACACTGATGCGCGAGAGGACTACTTATCTGAAATTGCACTAGTGTTATTAGAGAAAGGCATGCAGGAATTCATGGTGGAGCCCATAACGGTGACCGAGGTACGAAGGGCGATTAAAGTGCTTAGGGGCTCCTCTGCTCCGGGCCTTGGTGGCCTGACTGGCGAGTTCTACAAGGCCTTTTCGGAACTGTTAGCACCGAAACTCATTGAGGTGTATGCTGAGGCCTTGGAGCGGGAAACCCTGCCTCCCACCTTGTGCGAAGCGGTCATTATTTTACTTCCAAAGCCTAATATGGACCCAACACTTTGCGGGTCATACACGCCCCTATCGCTATTGAACATCGACTATAAGATCCTCGCCAAAATTGTAGCTAACAGACTCTCACAATTGATGGAGTTTATTATTTCGCCGGCTCTATCGGGCTTTGTTCCCCACCGCTCAACCTCATTGAACTTGAAGACTTTGTTCTCAGTACTGCATAGAATAAACCCCGCTACTCCAGCGGCTGCCATACTGCTTGACACAGAAAAAGAATTCGATACTCTTGAATGGCCCTTCTTCCTATCCATAATGCGGTGGATGGGCATGCCGGCTGGTTTCATTGCCACCACGAGACTCTTGTACAGTCGGCCCACAGCAAGACTCCGCATTAATGGCACGTTGTCACGCCCGTTTGCTCTTACCAGTGGCACCCGCCAGGGTTGTCCGCTGTCCCCTCTTTTGTTCATTCTAGCTATGGACCCTTTAATTCGACATTTTCAAGAGCGTCATCTTCATAGAGGGCTGCAATTCAGGACAGGCCCCCTATTGGTTTCATTATATGCCGATGACACTATCCTTTATGTTAGAGAGCCACATCTGAACCTAGCACCGCTTATACGGGAAATACTTCGCTTTGGTCGGCACTCTGGGCTGGGTATCAATTGGCATAAGTCCATAATTTTTCCGTTGACCAGCAGCACCTCCCCTTGGCAATGCGAGTTTCCGCTGGAATGGTGCGCGGACACGGTAAAGTATTTGGGTATCCACATAAACCTGAATCAAGATCAGATTCTATGACTTAATTATGGCTGCGCGATTACGAGACTCGAGTCGCAGGTTGACAAATGGCTACGGCTTTGTTTATCTATGGCAGGTAGAATCGCTATCATAAAGATGATAGTGCTGCCCAAATTTCTATACTTTTTAAATATTATCCCCATGCCCCTCACTCAGAGTTTTTTTGCCACATTGCGATCCCACCTGGTAAGATTGGTCTGGGGCGGTAAACAGCCCCGGGTCCGGTGGAAGATACTCACTCTCCCGTATGATAGAGGCGGATTAGGAGTACCTGATTTTTATCTATGTTACCTGATCGCACAATGCGCCCATGCCTACGCCTGGTACCACCCTAATGCGCGGATTCCATTTCTGCTCCCGGAAGCTGACTTTGTTCTTCCTGACCGCTTGGCAGCGGTACTGCCTAGAGACGAACCCAGGAGTCCGGTCGACATACAAACGGTTTCGACCACTAGCTGGGCATGGAACTGGCTCCTGCGCTACACAGGCCAGTCCATTTTATATTTCTCGTCTCTTCCGTTGCCAAATGCCCTTTGGCAGCCCATAACTGGCGAGATACTCGTACAACGCACATTGACTTAAGTTTGCAATCACCAAGATGGGTGATTTGTACCCGGGCGGTCAAATATCCTCGGTCTCAGAAGATGCACGCTTCAGGGACGCCACATTCATGGACAAATTTGTTCTCAATCGTCTTTATTTAACAGCAAGTTCTGAGATAAGGGGATTCCCATTGGAGCCTGCCTCTTTCGAGCCATTGACTCTCCTCATTGAGAAGGAAACAGGGGCGCATATAATTTCCAAACTGTACAAACTGTGTATAGCACAGGTTCCCTGCATAGACGATAAGCTGCGTTTGGAGTGGGAGTCCGACCTGGGACGTCGGATTTTGCATGATCAATGGTCCGCCTGCTGCAAGGTCACCAAAAAAAGTATCATTAAATAGTCGCCATAAGCTTTTACATTATAAGTTTCTTCGTAGAAGCTACATGACACCTGCAAAACTACATAAAATTGACCCGGAGAGGCCACATATGTGCTGGAAATGCGGCGCCCCACACGCTGATTTTGCCCATATGACTTGGATCTGTCCACGTATACAATCGTACTGGGCACAGATACACGAAATACTGGGGGAGATGCTTGGGCTTACTTTTGTTCCTACCCTGGAGGTTGCATTGTTGGGGTATACGGTCAATTTTCCCAAGACAGTCCGGAGGTTGGCATCCCTGAGTTTTCTGCTGGCAAAACGAGAGATTGTACTGCGCTGGGGGGGGGCGGTTCCCACGACACAGAACTGGCTTACTGGGTTGGCCTTTTGCAGCACAAACAGCGAGATTTATTCTTGTCTACTTCCCAGCATAGCGCGCCCTAAGGATTATTGGGGTCCCTACAGAGCATATATCGCGACACTATCCACTGCCTCTTCATCCCACTCTAGCTCAGGGATTGTGCCCACGGGGGTTGGTTAGCTCATGAGGTCGGAACACTGTCACGTCGACCGGGGCATTGTGGTCATGGAGGCGTCATCCCGTTCCCCCCTCCGGACAGGCTCAGAATCGGAAGATGAGACAAAGTGGTTGAGAAGGATCAACATGCTTAGGGAGCCTTGGTTAGCTGAACCACACAAGACGGTCCCGATATTCACTTGTGTGACTTCTGTTCCACAGAAATGATAACATTTAGATTTGTTCTCATAAGAAAATACATTATTAGTTTTAAGTCTTTGGAGAGGTTGTTGGCTTTTGCTGTTAGATTTTGTGTAAGTGTGTGGCGCATTAATGGGTGCCGTAACACTGAGTTAATTTTCCTTGTTTGGGTAATTGCGTGTGAATTTTGAACAAAATAATGCAGATGCACCAGAATGATCATTTCTGAAGGTTAAAAATAAGATAGAGGTTTAAATATCCTGTGCAGCTGCCTCCGAGTGATGCTTTCTTTACCCTCAAGGATGAATCCCATTCTACGATTCATAAGTGCGCAAACTTCTGAGCTTGTACATGGGTGGTGAAGCTTGTCCAGAAATGGGACTTTTAGTCACTTTAATTTTCATCTGCTGACCTCCCCAGTGAGGCATTCATAGAAATGCTTATGTTGTACAAACTCTGCTTGCGTTGTGAAAGTTTATCTCAAGCCTCACAATCTAATGTGGATTCTGGAATGTACCGTACTTCATGCAGTGTAGAGTGGACACTGGAAGCAGCATGACAATGGGGTCTATAATGCTTCTACCGTTTATGCAGAGCAAGGTAGGGGGTCTGCGGAGTGATGAACAGAGATGGATATTTTGTGGTGTGCAGAGAGGAAATATTTGTGTGGAGAGTGACACAATACTTTGAGTCTTTAAGTAATGCTATTTCTTGTGTCTTTGCAGCACTCACTGTGGCATAGAACATCTGGAATATTTTAGAAGTGCAGCCCTACAATTATCAACCACATCTATCATCGTTCTGGGAGAGAAAGGGTAAGTGACAGAGAACATCAGTGGATAGATGTGAACCGTATGGTTCAGTATTTCTTTGGCTCCACCTGCATACTCTGTTGTTGTCTTTCAGGAATTGGTGTCTAAGATCCAACCTAATTTCCCACCACCAGCTGCTCCTCATCTGTAACTGTGATGTCCAATCTGTAAATTACAGCGACTCCATGACTATCGCGAAATTCACCTGCTCTCACCACACTGACATCTCGTCGATCTTTCCTGGCCCTGACTGGCTGGCTTTTCTTTACACCACGGTTCTTACCTGCCAGAACCTGTTGCTCCTGTTCTTTACCCATCTTAACACTTTATATCCAGACTTATTGGTTTGCCAGTGAGTGTTGATGCAGTATCCATATTACAGATGCATTGTGGAACCTTATTTAATATATGTATTGTTATACATCATTTTAAAGTGTAATAGAAAGCTTAGCTGATCGTAATCCATAAATGGCCTTTTTTGAAAAAAAAACTATTCCTGCACCTTTTTTGATAATCTTGCAATAAATTCCAGAAGAAAATAACACTCCCATAATTTACATTTAAAAATTTGTCAGAATGTATGCAATCATTTATGCAAACATAAAAATGGTGTGGATCAGTGCCACTGGATTCAAGCAAGCCTGGCTGAAGACGGCTGAAATGCCAGAAACCGGTCCTAGGAAGCTTGTTTCCGGTCCAGGGAAGACATGGCTTGGCAGTTCGGGCTGGACTGTTCCCATGAGGCACAGGGTCAGACTGATTTGCATATGGCCATGTCTGAACTGGGGTGGCAGAGTGGGCTAAAGAACAGTGATGGATTAAACCCAGATCAGTTGACTGGGGGTGAGTGTTTGCAATGTTCAACACTCCGTCCATCATTTCCTTTGGTTTTTGCTTTGTTCGCCATAAGTTGGCAGGGTATGCTCAGACGTGAGTCCCTTGCTCACTTTGACACTGGATTCAAGCAAGCCTGGCTGAAGACGGCTGAAGTGCCAGAAACCGGTCCTAGGAAGCTTGTTTCCGGTCCAGGGAAGACATGGCTTGGCAGTTCGGGCTGGACTGTTCCCATGAGGCACAGGGTCAGACTGATTTGCATATGGCCATGTCTGAACTGGGGTGGCAGAGTGGGCTAAAGAACGGTGATGGATTAAACCCAGATCAGTTGACTGGGGGTGAGTGTTTGCAATGTTCAACACTCCGTCCATCATTTCCTTTGGTTTTTGCGTGGATCAGTTTGCCCCATGTATGCAGAAAAGAAGCACAAATTTGCCCTGTATTGCTTTATTTGCATCAGTGCAAGCGTCCATGGTTTTATTTGCTTCAGTGCAGACCTCTGTCGTCTTTAGAACTTTTTGTAATTAGAAAGACAAGCTGAAATCTGTTATATCTTCGCCCCCTCCAAAACTTCTCAGGCCCTTCTCACTCTGCCATAGCTGCTCATAGCTACGAAGATTCCCCTGGTTCAGAATTGAGCAGCTAATCTAGTCCATGCTCTTTGTTTCTTTAGATTCTAGGACTTATTTTCCTGATTTTATACAGCTAAACAAGGACTACGAGTCCTGGAATGAAAAGTAAAAATCCGGACTAAAGCAGATAGTCAGGCCTGGACCTGGTGAACTTGTAAGGCAGGGAAGTTCCTGCCAGCTCTGTTTTGCCGTGTCTACACTCCAGTAATATAAAGCTTGGTCCTAACGTGATCATTGTGTGACTGAGCACTCCATAGTGATAATAATAATACAGGAAAGATCTTAACACTTATTCTGTTTCTTATTGTGAAAAAGGTGCAGGAGGTGCACCAAAAGCCAAATTAGTCACTATGTATTGAAATACAAGTAATGTAATTGTTCAGTGCACCATTGCTGTTTGGAGCATGATTAGCTAATATTTTTGTTCAAGTTATCTAAAAATGTAAAACAGTTTTTTCTGTTTCATTAGCCCTAACTGAAATGTATATTTATATATTTTTCTTTTCTAGGTGACAGAGCTTTTCTTTGACAATGTCTGCTTCCAGCGCAAGCACGCAGCACAAATAAATAACGTTGCTATATTGATGCAAATTGGAGAATAAAATAAATGTTGTCAAGAAAAAATGCTGCTGTCTAGATGTTGCATCACTTTATTCTGTTTCATGCTGCCCAATCTATCTGTATACTGTTCATACTCTTACTGACAGTTTGAATAAAAGTGAAAGCTGTAGAAATTGAGGTTGAGATTTTGAGGAACATTTATGATTAAAAAAAGTGTTGTGCTTCCATTGTGCCTGATCTTAGATTGGAATAAGGTCCAAATGGCCGGGCATAGGTCCCCGTCCCAACTAAGATGGTGTACATAGTGCACAAACTGTGCTTTCATACTAGAAGTGGGCTACTGTTTCTGTGCATGGCTATGTGCAGTGAGCGGCTGCCATGAGCAACTTCTTCATGTGTAGTACTCTTGCCTAAACACTGCTAACATGCATCTGCACCAGATGATTTATTGATCCCAGACATGTCAGAGGTTTTTGTGATGGCCGGATAAGCAACATGAAGAGAAGCCCTAAGGACGGACACAGGGCCTGTTTTAGAGTTTGGTGCATTGGGGTTACTCCATGCCGGACGTGGTGGATATCCCATCCGCATATTACAATATCATTATATCCAGCTGAACTTATAATACGGCGGACGGGATATCCCTCATGTTTGTGACATACTGACCTGTCCGCCAAGCTCTAAATCTACCCTTTAGTTTCACTTCTTTAAAATATGTGCTTCGAAGAATAAGCAAACTCGGCACACCCAGCAGGCGCTGAGCTAGTGGTATTAGCCGGGTTTGCTGCCTCATTATTAGTAAGAATTGGCAAAGCTAATAGGCTTCACCTTTATAAAGTGAGTACTGAGCGACTGGCTTTGTGAAAGCGTAGTTAGAAAAGTTAAAGAGATAAATTGATATATTGAAGGAAAAGCAAATTATTTTCTTAAAATATCTCGAAATTGAACATTGAGTTCAATATTCTCAATCATCAATAGCATCTCAGATCTCATCATTTGTGAGAACACGCATGGTAGAGTGCCGAGTTGAAGCTAATATAGTGTGGCTACCAAGTAGTGTAGAATAGCAATGAGTGTCGTTAAATGATATTTTTACGCAGCATATAGCCATAAAAAGAAAGATATCACACTGCAGCAAACAGTTAAAATACGAATTGTACAAACAATGCTCCAGTAGAAGCTTATAAAACGCATCAAAATCCTGATAAAATATGCAAAGGAAGCCATGTCACTCTATAAAACTCTTAATTAATTGCCGTATGGCGAAAAGGGTCACCTGAACGTTAAATATACATTCCTACACACATACGGGCTCCCAATGATCAGAAACTTTCCCAGGTCATCGGTAAAATCATATTACTACCCGAGTCCAATTACCAATTCATTCAGCGATATCTGTATTGCAATTAAAAATCTTCCCATTGCACATGTCACATTTAAAAATCTCATTTGTCAATAAGCTGAGTGCTTGATCCCTACTATCAGATTTATAGGCAATAAAAAGAGGTTTTAAAAGTTCTTTCAGGAACCACAGACAATCCAGCAAAATATGTGGCCACTCCATTTTACTTGTAATCCACATGTGCACAGACCCTGGCCATTTGTCATTGCCGATTTTATCTTCCAATCAGCATTACAAGGATTCAGGCCAGCTCTAAACTTCAATACTGCATTTCTAAGGTTCGGGTTTGGCATGGCCTTGATATAGGGGAACATCTGATCGTTAGTATAACCGTTTACAAAGAATTGGGTGGACGATTTGCTCCCTAAGTAACGTACATCTTTTTCACAGGCCTTAATGTTGATGATATCACGTTGTTCCTGCTTAGGGGTCTGCCGCCCTGCTTCCCATTGATCTGGTTCTAAGGAAAGTTTAACGCATAGCTTATCTAACTTATGTCTCACTTGGGACGCCCAGTTAAGTTCACTTTCCTCTATTTCCTTTTTACAAAGATTTGATACTTTGGGGAGCCTTCTCTATTCAATCACTGCCATAAATTCAATGATGCTTGCATTCCCCAAAAGTTCCAGGCTGTGAGATGACATTCCACTCTCACAGCCTGTATCATGGTTGATGGAGGAAGAGCAAGGAGCTGATTCACGCATTTACCCTCCTCTAAATTCCAATCCAATTTGCCTCCTAAGGATAGAACCTCTCCACCACATTGGAATTGTGGGTGAACAATTGCATTCAAAGCTGATAAAATTGGCCGCAGGGAGGGGCCACCATACTTCTGCTTGAAGTGTTTGAGGCCCCATACTGAAGAGAGAGTCTTTGATTTTAATGACTGTATGTGGTCCTTCCAATTTAACTTGCTATTGAACCACATACCCAAATATTTATATTTGTCCTCTTCTTCGACTTTAACCTCACCCAGCATACTGTAAAATGAGCTCTTACTTTTACCCAGCACCATTTTTTTAGTCTTTTCTAAATTAATCAGGAGGCGTTTTTTTAAACAATAATTTTTAAAAATTTCAATTTCTTTTTTAAACCCTGCTGTGTCATGTCCGTTATCACCAGATCGTCAGCGTATAGCAGAGATGATACATGGGTCCCCCCCATTTTAGAGCTTAACTTACCAGCCTTACTCAGTATTTTTGGTAAATCAGAAAGGAGCAAAGAAAATAACTGGAGCCAAAACGCAGCCCTGATGCAATCCATTCTTTATCTGAATTTTCTTTGATAATGTTCCAAGGCTATCCAAGATTACTCTGGCCCAGTTCAGAGAATGCATTTCCTGAATTAATGAAAGTACTGTCTTGTTGATTCTGAGGTTTGCCAGCATAATCCACAGTAGACTATGGTCTACCTAGTCGAAGGCGGCTCCCAAATCAACAAAACAGCAGAACAGATTTCCTCGCACTTTCATTGCCTTTTTTTGCCATTGCCCATAAATAAGGCAATGGTCTATAGTTGAGTGGCCGTCTTTGAACCCAGCCTGCTCTATTGGTATCAGATTGTGCTGTTCGGCCCCGGTGTTCAATACGCCTAACAATATCTTAGAGAATACTTTCTCCCCTCTGTTAGACCTGGCACCTTGGCGTGAGTCTCCCTTCCACTTTTTTGTCGCTGTGCCTCATGTGTTTTGATGGTGTTGGCCGCTCAGCGCACTGTGCCACTGCCAACCAGTGCCACAGTGCAAGTGCTCCCTATGTAAAATGTAAATGTTGGTTGGATTCCATGATTGGCTTATTTGGTTTACTATCAGCTCCTAGTAAAGTGCACCAGAAGTGCCAGGGCTTGTAAATACAAATGCCGCTGGTGGGCTTGCAGCACTGGTTGTGCCACCCACAGAAGCGGCCTGGTAAAATATGTCTAAGGTCTGCCATTGCAGAACCTGCGTGCAGTCTGGTACTGACATGCTGACTGGGCATGTGCACAAATTGCTGAAGCAGAGTTTTCTGTTGAAAATCTATTGGGTTTTTTAAGCTCTGGTTTGTCTATTTGTCAAAAATAAAAATATTAATTCATAATTATTAATTATTTGTTTTGTGTAAATGTTCTGATTAACCAATACGAATTAACAAGAGAAAACTATACGTGGGGATGCGTTTGTGTTGCTTACTAATAATGTGCATGCTTTATTAATAAATGTTGCTGAGTGCTGTTTGTTTTAAAGCACAAAAACGCTTTTGAAATGTCGTGTACTAATGCTTAAATGTGTCGCAAAGGCTTGATAATTACATACACATAAGGGTATTAGTGGGGTTAACACTGTTTAATCACTATGCTGTGGTAACGTTGTTTTTGTCTCTTTTAATTAAGATGGTACGTTTTGGCCTATTGAAAAATGGTTACCGTTTAAAGCCTACATTCGAGTGCTGAGATTTGTGATGAGAAGGCCTTGCTGAACATGGTCGAGAGTCATCTGACCACAGTCTTCGCCTGGTTAAAAGTTTTCCGTGAGGACAGCAGCTTTGGGCGGACATCCAAGTGTCCTTGGAAGACAAAGGAGCCACAATGAACATTGTGATCACCATGCTGGTTCCGAGGAAATATGAACATGAAAAAGAAACATTTTCAAGTTTTAGTTCCGTCTTCCGTCTTTTTATTTTTGTGGTTTTTTCTGAGCGGAGATTTTTCCAAATGTAGCGATGCTACATCCTTTCCTGCTCACTCTGCTCAGCGGTTCAGCGGATATCTAAAACATTTTATGTTGCCTTCTTTTGTTAAATTTATTATAAATATACTAGACTAGAGAGGGTCGGTGGTCATTGCATTTTGGATTTTGAGGCCACTTCTTTCCGAACTTGCGTTGGTGAGGATCGATGCTGTGAGGACGGCGACTTGAGAGACTTTTATCGAGAGACCTGTCCTGACTCGTTTATGACATTTAGCTAGAATAGGTAATTATGAGAATAATGATTTTGCTTTTGAATTAATTTTCTTTGAACTAATTTTAGATAAATTACCATTATTTGAAATACTGTGTTGGTGGTTATTTCTTGTCAATTATTGAGTACTCTATTTTGATTATTGTTGATTATTATTGGTTAAATCATGACTCAAGACAGTGTCAATTAGGTCTTATCGACCGTAGTGTAGATGCAGGGTGTTTAAAAGGTTTTCTTTCCACAGGTTCAGTGCTGATAGAGTAATCTGAGTGTATGTTAGTGAAATGCGCCCAAGCGTATGATGAGTGTATGTGCGTGTATCTATGAATTTACTCTATCCGTGGAAGTAGGGAGAATTTTTTACACCCCAATCTGCACCAATTTCCTGGTAGCAGAATTTCATGGTTTTGATGATTGTCTTGATCTGATTAGATTGCTTGTACATTGGTTTTTGATTTATTGATTATTGATTGATGTTGGTATATGTACTAATACTATATGTTGGAGTCGTCATGTTGAGTTTTATGTAGTGCTTCTGGAATTTGGGAGCTGGTAGCAGTTCCGTAGTAGGGCAGAGGGAAGTATATGCTGCTCTCGGGAAAGACGGGATTGTTGGTCCTGTACGTATGCAGGAAAAACGTGTGACAATTGAAGTTGCGCGTCACATTGTCTGTGTTCGGAATTAGTGACATCATTGTGTGTTACTATTAGAAATATTTCTGGTATAAAAAGGAGTGTGTATGGTAGCGAAGGTTATCTGTGAAACTCTGGTCTTAAGTCCCAGGGATCCGTAAGGTTCACCGTTAAAGCTTATCGCGGGAGGAGTAATAGGTATTCTCTGAGCTTGTTTGAAGGACTGGGCAGAGGTAAACACTGCTTGGTTAACGTATGTTATAATTCTGTAGTGGGACAGATTGTTCGCTGTTCTCGGGAAAAGCAGGATTCTGTGTGCATGTACTACATTTTCTTGTATGAATGTGCGTGAATGTACGAGCATTTAGTTGATTGTAAGACTCTTTGGAGCAGTCCTAGAGGAAACAGTTAATGAATGCATGTTAGAAGGGCAGAGTAGAGGGATGTGCTACTGTGTCAACGGGATTCTTGTGAAATAGATTTTCTTTACTATTCTTTGGTTAGCGAAGCAGACAATGGAGATGTTTATATGTTGTAACTAATAGATTTTGTAGAATCTGACACAAAGTCTACTGAGAAGTTTTGTAAAGGAGGGGTAGACGACTGACAGGAGACAGGAGCAGGAGAGACTGCAGCTACTGCTGACGTCAAACAGACCGCGCTCTGATTGGATATTAGATCAGAACAGTGCTCGCGCTGAGATTGGTGCGTTGGTGTGAGCCGCGCAAGGATTGGAAAGAGTCACCTTATACTCTTGTGACGTAGACGCTCCAGGATTGGTGCGTTAGTGTGAGTCGCGCTGTTATTGGATAAAACATCGTACTATTCAGTTGTATTACGGAAGGGATTAGAAAGTTTGGTAAAAGCTAAAATGTATTACCAAGAAGAGAAAAAGAAAAAATCTTTGTTCAGAAAGATTAAAAATTGGTTCGACAAGGATAAAGATGTTAAAACGAGAAAAGGTGAATTGTTACCTCCATCGAAAACGCCTGCATCCTTTATGGCTGCGAGATATGGGTATCATACCTGCATATGGTTGGAGAATTGGGTTAGGTATACCAAAGAAGATGGTGTCCTAGCATTTCCAGAACATGGTTCATTTAATCTGGCCGTGTTGAAAAATTTATGGGAAAAGATGTTGTGTCTTGACCCAAGACCAATTCCGACACAGTTTGAGGCTTTAGTGGAATGGGAAGAGGAAGTACATGAGCGAGAAAAACAGAGGTCTGGAGGAAATTACAGATACATGTTTGGGAGGAGACATGATCGTGAAACTCATCATGATCGAATGAAGAGATGGCGAGATGCTAGTATGACAGAGGGATTATACCCTATGAGAACAGTTGAAGAGAAGGGTACAGAAAGGGTTCCTGAGGCAGAAGTGAGAAGATATGGAGTTAATGAGTATGAGGATGAAGTCTTGAATGACATGATTTACAAAAGACCACCTCCATATAGACCAGAACCAGAAGAGAGCACACCAGTTGTTTCTCCGATAAGAGATACATTGCGCATTATTGAAACAGAAAATGTGACACCTGAGTTAAGAAGTGGTAATCCTTTCAGGGAGAGAGAGAATCGATGTGGTGACGAGAATACGAGAGAATTAGCCAGAACTACATCAGAGCTGACTGAAAAGATTAGAGAGTTGACAAAGAATCTAGAAGCTGTTACGGTGCCTGTAACCCTAGGTCCGGTTATGCCTGTTTTTGATAAGCAGAGGACAGGTGAGAATGGTTTGGTGATTCCATATGTTGGGAATAGATTGACAAGTTTGGCTGGTCCCTCAGGAGATTCGGGAAAAAGGACAGAAAATGATGATTTGAGACAATCCAGACATGAGACATGTAGTGAAGGATTAGAGACACAGTCTAATTCGAGATTGGATGCTAGTGAAGCTAGTTGTTCAGGGATGCCGATTTTAGAACCGCAGAAAAAAGTGGTTCCAATGAGAAAATCTACTGAAATAACAGCTGAAGATTTGAATGAATGGATGAAAGTTCTTCAAAAGAGGGATAAAGATTCACAGGCAATTGATGTGGCTAGGTTACGTGTAGAATTAGAAGAGCTTGTTGCAGGGACAGTTCCTACGGAAATTCTGAAAAATCATCATGATGGTGAACTGTTATTTATGTGTAAAAATATCACCTGGAGAGCTAAAAATACACATGACAGGTTAAGAGTAGTAGCGAATGAGCAGGGAGTTGACATGGATAAAGTGAAGGCTTTGCAGAAGTCTTACAGGATGGATTTCACGGACAAAGATATTGAAAATCTGAATGGTGCTGGTAGAACAGGACAGATTAAAGAGATGATCGCTTTATTGCGAAAATGGGGTGATGTTGAGAAGTGGAAGGATAGGTGGTACAAGAAAAGAGATGAATCAGGGGATAGGACTTATTCAGCATTTCCTGTGAGAGAAAAAGAGAAAACAGTGGATGCTTATCCTATGAGAGAAATACCTGGAGGAGGATATGTACATGTTCCATGGACCAGACAGGATATTTTATCATTTACGAATGATTTCCCTCGACTGAGAGAAAAGCCCGTCGAGTGGTATAGGCAGGTAGATAGGTTTGTGAAATTGTCAAAAGTGCTGTGGATTGACCTGAATAGTCTGTTTGATATAATTGTTCCAGCAGACTTGTGGGCTGGGTGTAAAATAGTTGTAAGTTGGCCTACTGAGGAATATCCAAGAGATCAGAGAACAGGAGCACCAGATCCAGAGGTAATGAGAAAGTATGAGCAGGTGATCGTATACCTGAAAAATAAAGTACCTCCAAAAGAGACAGACTGGGTTAAAATAGATCGAACACACCAGGAAGCAAAAGAATCGGTTCATGCTTTTTATGAGAGGCTGATACTGGCTTTTAAACAATTCAGTGGGGATGAACACCTGGGTGACAAGGATTTGAGTCATTTTGTATACAGATTTGTATATGGCCTGAGACCTGAGATTAGTGAGAGAATTCGTGAGCATACAGTGGATTGGCAGAGTAAGAAAATAGATGAGATTTTGAGACATGCAAAATACTTCAGTGATGAAATTGAAGCAAAACAGAGAAAGCTGAAAGAAAAAGCAATGTGGGCACAAGTGAAAGTTGCGGAAAGACAGGAAGCACAGTTGGTGGAACAGGCGAATAATGCAGGAAATAATCCAGGGAATAGGCCCAGATATGCAGGGAAAGGAAAGGGGAATCTTGAGGAAGCCAAAAAGAAGTTCCCGTGTCACAACTGTGGCCAACTGGGACATTGGAGATCTGAATGTACCAATCCACCATTAGCGAATAATGAGAATAAAACCTTAAATCAACAGGTGCAGAACGAAGGGATTAATCGACAGCAGCAACAACCTTCTGTTGTGAAACAGCAGAGTCAAGAGCCAAAACAGCCCTTGCCGCAGAATAGAGGATCACAAAAGTACAATCAGGATTCGGGATTCTACAATGAGGAGCAGGTAAACAAACCAAGGCGTTCTAACCAGGTACAGCAGTACTTGTTAAAGAATGAAGGGAGTGAGTCTGAAGGTGATTATTGACGGTGCCGAAGAGAGGAGGAAGAGTGCATACTTGGTGCAACTCTAGAAATAGACCAGGCAGGACCATTTGTGGATGGGAAAATAAATGAAGAAGGTGTTACTTTTTTAGTAGACACAGGTGCAACAAGATCAACTGTCAGGTCAACAGATATTAGAAATCTTCCTCTCTCGGATGAAGCAATCCAAGTAGTTGGTGTAGCCAATACACAAATCAAGACACGTCTTACTGAACCAGTAAGAGTACAAATAGGGAAATTTTCAGACATGCACAGATTTATTGTCTGTGACACTAGTCCAGTGAACTTGTTAGGCAGGGATCTGCTTTGTAAGATGAACTGTACAATTTTTTGTACACCGGATGGAATAGCTTTTGAAACACCAGATGAGGATGTTTTGTACCGAATGACTCTAGAAAATAGAGAGAGTGAGTTGATTGGTGCATATGCTGTGTTTGATCCGGAGGATTTGCCTCGAGAGCTGAGAGACACAGTGAAAAGGACAGTTTGGGATTTTACTGGAGAGGATGTGGGATTGATGAATAATGTAGATCCTGTGAAAATTGCAGTGAAAGAAGGAATTACTTATCCTAACATTCCTCAGTACAAAATGACACCAGAAATAATTGAGGGAATAACTCCTATAATTGAGAAAATGATTCAGCAAGGAGTTTTGAGAGAACTGTTGAGTAGTCCGTGTAATTCACCGATAATGGGGCTAAAGAAACCTAATGGGAAGTTCAGGATTGTACAGGATTTGAGAAAAGTTAATCAAATTGTGGTGGCATGTTGTCCCATTGTGCCAAATCCGTCAGTGATTTTGTATCAGATTCCACATGATGCTGAGTGGTACACAGTGATTGATTTGTGTCATGCTTTCTTTTCAATTCCATTGCATCATGACAGCCAACCGATTTTTGCATTTAGGTTTGGCCAGCGTATTTTAGCATGGTGTCGTATCCCACAGGGGTATACGGAAAGTCCTTCGATATTCAATCAGTTATTGAAAAAATCATTGGAGAGCTTGATTATGCCTGAAAATTCAGTACTAGTGCAGTATATTGATGACTTGCTTGTGGCATCAAAGACACGTGAAGCTTGTGAAGTAGATACCATAGCTTTACTGAATCATCTGGCAGATGGAGGGTTAAAGGTATCTCCAGCCAAATTGCAATTTTGCAAGAAAGAGGTGCATTATCTTGGACACAATATTGAAAAAGGTCTAAGAAAAGTGACTGATGACAGGATCAGAATTATCAGAGAAATGAAAGCCCCAAAGACCCAGAGAGAAGTGAGGATGTTTCTGGGAATGGTGGGTTATTGTCGTCAGTGGATAATTAATTTCTCCCTAATAGCAAAGCCACTAATTAAGCTGACAAAAAGTGAGATGACAGATCCATTGGAACTAGATGGAGAACAAATGGCAGCATTTGAGGAGCTGAAGAGCAGAATGTGTGAAGCCCCTGCTTTGGGTATGCCAGACTATGAGAAAGAGTTTGAATTGTACTGTAGTGAGAGAAATGGATGTGCACTTTCAGTGTTAATCCAGAAGCATGGATTACTGAGAAGGCCTATTGCGTACTTCTCATCGACACTTGACCCTGTAGCTGTGGGTTTACCAGGTTGTCTGAAATCTGTGGCTGCAACATGCAGAAGTCTGGAACAGAGTGAGGGAATTATAATGGGATATCCTGTAAGGGTATTTGTACCTCATAATGTGGCAATTCTTTTGACAAGAAGCAGAACTCAGTACATGTCACATAGTCGGCTGACTAAATATGAGAAAGTCATTCTGGGAGCATCAAATGTGACTCTGGAGAGATGTGTGAATGTGAATCCAGCGACATTATTGCCGGATATTGAAAATGTGGGTGTGAAGACAGAAGATGATCACAATTGTTTGGATGTGCTGGATTACTGTACAAAACCGAGACCAGACATAAGGGATCTTCCCTTGCCTGAGAGTGATCATGTGTTGTTTGTAGATGGATCATGTCTGAGGAATGATGAGGGTGTGCTGAGTGCAGCATATGCAGTGTGCAAGGTTTCAGAAGTGATGGAAGCATCACCATTGAAAGGAGTGAAATCTGCACAAGTTGCAGAATTGGTGGCATTGACGAAAGCTTGTGAGATTGGGAAGAATCTGAGAGTGACTGTGATGACTGATAGTCAGTATGGATTTGGAGTTGTGCATGATTTTGGCCAACTTTGGCTACAGAGAGGTTTCTTGACGTCGAGTGGGACTCCAATAAAGAATGCTGAAGTGATTGGAAAATTGCTTGAGGCGATACAGCTGCCTAAAGAATTAGCAATTGTGAAATGTGCTGCTCATGGACAAGGAGATGATTTTGTGACAGTTGGAAACAGATTTGCCAACGACATTGCACAGTATTGTGCTAAGAACAATCACTCAATTAATAGGGAACGAGAAGGAGAAATGTCTTTTTGTTCTGTGATGTTTACTAATGTCCTAGAAACGTGGGATGAAGTGAAACAGTTGCAGGATGAGGCAGGAAAGGAAGAAAAGAAAGACTGGATCAAGGCAGGTTGTGCCCCAAGAGAAACAGACCATGTTTGGGTCTATAGAGATGGCAGACCAGTCATGCCTAATTCTATGCTGTCGACAATGGCAAGGATGTATCATGGCCAGGGACATTTGGGAAGGGATGCGATGATCAGGTCTTTTAAACAGACTTGGTACAATGCAAAATTCAGGACAATTGCAGAGAGCATCTGTCAAAGATGTTTGATTTGCCAGCAATTTAACACTGGGAAAAAGACAGTGGTGAGTCTGGGAACGATAGGCAGAGAAGGTGGTCCTTTCACGAGAATGCAGGTAGATTTCATTGAAATGCCACAAGTGAACAGACTGAGGTATGTTCTAGTGGTAGTCTGTTTGTTCTCAAGATGGGTGGAGGCCTATCCGACTAGGAGAAATGATGGAATAACAGTGGCAAAGTTACTGTTAAGAGAGTTGATTCCTAGGTACGGGTTTACAGTAACGATTGAGTCTGATAGAGGTGGACACTTCTATAATGAGCTCATGAGTTTGATTTGTGAAGCATTGGGCATACAGCAGAAGCTACATTGTGCATACAGGCCAGAGGCTTCTGGTGTGGTTGAACAGATAAATGGCACAATCAAGAGCAGGATTGGTAAGATGTGTTTAGCCACTGGAATGAAATGGCCTGATGTCTTGCCTCTAGTGCTAATGACTATTAGATCTACTCCAGATAGAACTACTGGGTTGAGTCCGCACGAGATTTTGATGGGACGTGCAATGCGTCATGCATTTGTACCTGTCAATAAGTTGATGACAATAACTGATGACATGATTTTGGATTACTGTAAAGGCCTGGCTGACGCAGTTCATTCTGTGTTTCACCAGGTTGGAGAAGAAGCTACCACACTTGAGAAGAAGCAAGCTCATGATCTGAGTCCAGGGGACTGGGTGAGGATTAAAGTACACAGAAGAAGAAATTGCTTGGTTCCAAGGTGGGGAAGGCCAAGACAAGTTATTTTGACTACGACAACTGCAGTGAAGTGTGCTGGTGTGAAAAACTGGGTACATGCGAGTCATACTCTGAGAGTTCCAAACCCAAAGGATGGGACTGGTAAGGAGTATTTTGAAGAGTCAGATTCCAGTGATGATGAAGACCCAGAACCAGTGAGAAAAAATCAAAGTTCAGAAAAAGAAGCAGAAAAGACTTCAAGAGAACCATTGAGAGTCTCAGAAAGGAGATCAGATTCTGTAAGAGAGCCTGAAGTTCCAAAAAGCAGTGGAGGAAAAAGAAGAGAAAATAGTAATTCCACAGAGACTACTCCTGAATCAGATGAGGAGGTTGAAGAACCACTTGAGATTATACCTGAAGAAGTAGGGTCAGAAGAAGATAGAGAGGGACAGATTGCGGAAGACCCCCGAGGAGGTGTAGGGAACATTCCTGATAAGCTAGGTGAAGGGACAAGTAGACAGCAAGAGATTGCGTGTCGGAGACTCGAGGAGGGAAAGAAGCAGGGAAGTCTCAAACAGTGGTGAAAAAGACTGTGGAGCGAAAGAAAACTGCTGAAGAACAAGAGGCATTTGAGACAGAATCGGATGAAAGTGAGAATGAAAAATCAGAAGGTCGAGTTCTGAGAAAGAGAACTTGGATTGGAGAAAGAAATAATACAGAAACAAGACCGAAAAAGGTTGTAAGAGGAGATTTTTGGCCTAACAACAGAGTAAGGAGGCTGAGATACAGACTGATAAGAGCAAATACATCGAAAGCTGAACAAGTGAATGAGGTGTCGAGTCAAAATGAAATAAAAAGAAAGGAGCAAAAGGAGTCAAGAGAACCTGAGGAGATAAAGAGAATTAGAAGACCCAACCAAAAGTACAGATCACCGGAATGGTCTTATGTGGCACTGTCTGAAGGAGGAGAAGAAGAAGAAACAGTGAATCGAGACAATCCGGAGGGGATCTTGAGAAAAGTGGTTGAGGAAAAGGAAAAATCTGTTGGAATCTTAAAAGTTATCCTGACTGACATTGGAGAAGAGTCGGATGCACAGGATGTTGTTGATGATCTGATACAATTTGATGTTGCTGAAGAAGAAAAAGTGAAAAGTGATGAATATCCAAATTGAGTGTACTGAAGAAATCATTTGGAGAAAAGTGAAAAGGAGAAAGTCTGAAATTCAGTTGTCTGAAGTGATAAAAAATAAAGAATTGCAGTAGTGGAGTAGTAGAGGCTAAGTCAAAAGACACGGTCAAAGTAGTAAAATGGCTAACATAGAGAATAATCAAAGTAGATGTGCCTTTTTGAAAAGATGGTGTAGAATGTGCTGTTGCTGTACTGCATTATTAATGCTACTATGGGGTGTTTTAGCTTTATTAGTTACATTTAGAGTTACAATAGGTACATTTGAAATACATACTGAGAATGAGACTAATGTAGAGAAAAGTTCACAAAAAGTAGTTCCAACTAGAATTAGTAATATTTACATGCATAAAGATAGGTCAATTAATGATTTTTCTAGCAATGTTTTTTCGAAATTGTTGTATGAATATGTGAAGACAATGGAAGTGAGGGATTGCTACGTTTGTATGCAATTACCTGCATCCGTTTCAGAGGGTGTTACTTATCACCATTTACCAGCTACGTATGGAATTTCTTGTAGTGTGTTAAGTAGTGTTTTTTATTTGCTAGGGAAAATAGATTTTGAGATGTCTAACAAAGATAGTATTTTTGGGCAATTGCCTATGAATAAAAAGCTGAATCCAGCTAAAGAAGCTAACATTTTTGGTGAGATTTTCATTGAAAAAGAAGAATTAACATTAGATTACATTTTTAAGAATAATTTAACTTGCAGTTTGAAAGAAGAGGAGAAAGCTTTCCTAAACATGGTGGAGGAAAGGAGAATGAGCATGCATGAAAAGGTAGGGAAATACAAAGTGAGTGAGACAATTTGGGACATTGAGATGGGAAAAGAATTGAGAAATGGAGCTAGTCCAACTTTAGCTTTAGATGCACCACAGAAGGGTAAACTGTGCATTACAAGAAGGAAATCCCAATATGATACATACTTTGTTGGGACTAGTGAGTGTCATGATACATACTTCATTGCAACAGGATGGGGTTTTAGAGGAGGAGAGGATCCAGTTTTCCCAGGAGTGTATTATGTTTGTGGGAACAAGGCTTATTACAAGTTGCCTGACCATTGGTATGGCACGTGTTATGTGGGCCTGGTCTTTCCAAAGATCTTTCATATAGATATAATAGAAGATGTAGAACATATTAATTTATTAACACGTTTTAAGAGAGAAACTTGGTCAGAAATAGTGGGTGACATTTTTGGAGCTTTAATTCCAGCAGTGGGAATTTCTTTGAATGCATATGGAATTCGGAAACTGTCAACAGTGGTGGATCGCTTATCGACAAATACCGCTGGAGGGTTTGTTTTGGTGAATACGGAATTGATTGCCGTATGTGCCATGTCTATGCAAAATCGACTTGCCCTTGATATTCTATTAGCCAAGGAGGGTGGGGTCTGTGGAATACTGAAAGTTCAACATTGTTGCACTTACATTCCAGACGAAAGCAAAGACTTGAAGGTCTATATCAAAAATATTACTGATTTGCATGAAGAATTAGTACCACTGGAAGCTGAGAGTATTTGGACTAAAATAGCTAATAAAATAGTTGCTGTTAAGAGTTTTATTGCAAAAATAGGTAGTACTATTATAGGTAAGATATTGTTTCCTTTGACTTGTATAATTGTTGCTTTATTGATACTAAGATTGGTGTGTTTGTGTTGTAAAAACAGGGGAGGGAAAAAGAAATTAATCAAAAGAAATATTGAAAAGAGAAATAAAAGGTTGAAAAGAGATCCACAAGAAATAGAATTAGAAGAATTGAGGGAGAGTGTTTATTTGGAAACAAAGAGGGATGATGAAAGGGAGTCTGGTGTCTAGTGTTGTGAAGAAGAAAAAGACATTTCCAGTTTCTCCTAAAATTGGGATTAAAATTTTACTAATTTTTTTTTTTGGGTTGTTTATTTGGTGATAATATCACCAAAGGGGGGATTGCTGGAGCAGAGTTTTCTGTTGAAAATCTATTGGGTTTTTTAAGCTCTGGTTTGTCTATTTGTCCAAAATAAAAATATTAATTCATAATTATTAATTATTTGTTTTGTGTAAATGTTCTGATTAACCAATACGAATTAACAAGAGAAAACTATACGTGGGGATGCGTTTGTGTTGCTTACTAATAATGTGCATGTTTTATTAATAAATATTGCTGAGTGCTGTTTGTTTTAAAGCACAAAAACGCTTTTGAAATGTCGTGTACTAATGCTTAAATGTGTTGCAAAGGCTAGATAATTACATACACATAAGGGTATTAGTGGGGTTAACACTGTTTAATCACTATGCTGTGGTAACGTTGTTTTTGTCTCTTTTAATTAAGATGGTACGTTTTGGCCTATTGAAAAATGGTTACCGTTTAAAGCCTACATTCGAGTGCTGAGATTTGTGATGAGAAGGCCTTGCTGAACATGGTCGAGAGTCATCTGACCACAGTCTTCGCCTGGTTAAAAGTTTTCCGTGAGGACAGCAGCTTTGGGCGGACATCCAAGTGTCCTTGGAAGACAAAGGAGCCACAATGAACATTGTGATCACCATGCTGGTTCCGAGGAAATATGAACATGAAAAAGAAACATTTTCAAGTTTTAGTTCCGTCTTCCGTCTTTTTATTTTTGTGGTTTTTTCGGAGCGGAGATTTTTCCAAATGTAGCGATGCTACATCCTTTCCTGCTCGCTCTGCTCAGCGGTTCAGCGGATATCTAAAACATTTTATGTTGCCTTCTTTTGTTAAATTTATTATAAATATACTAGACTAGAGAGGGTCGGTGGTCATTGCATTTTGGATTTTGAGGCCACTTCTTTCCGAATTTGCGTTGGTGAGGATCGATGCTGTGAGGACGGCGACTTGAGAGACTTTCATCGAGAGACCTGTCCTGACTCGTTTATGACATTTAGCTAGAATAGGTAATTATGAAAATAATGATTTTGCTTTTGAATTAATTTTCTTTGAACTAATTTTAGATAAATTACCATTATTTGAAATACTGTGTTGGTGGTTATTTCTTGTCAATTATTGAGTACTCTATTTTGATTATTGTTGATTATTATTGGTTAAATCATGACTCAAGACAGTGTCAATTAGGTCTTATTGACCGTAGTGTAGATGCAGGGTGTTTAAAAGGTTTTCTTTCCACAGGTTCAGTGCTGATAGAGTAATCTGAGTGTATGTTAGTGAAATGGGCCCAAGCGTATGATGAGTGTATGTGCGTGTATCTATGAATTTACTCTATCCGTGGAAGTAGGGAGAATTTGTACACCCCAATCTGTACCATGTGCACACACTTGCCAGTCCCTAAACCTTCCCTTAACTTCCTGTTAGTCACCCCATGGTAGGCCCAAGGGCAGGGTGCATTGTAGCATAAGGTAGGACAAGCCCTGCTGTGTGTGGCATGTCCTAATAGTGAATTACACCCATTTTCGTTTTTCACTATTGTAAGGCTACCCTGTTCTCATAGGCCAGACTGGGCTGTTAAGATTGTTACATCCTATGATCCTAACATGCCCAGGGAACATGGTAGAAACTCGAGTTTAGTATGCCTGAACTCAGAATAATAAGGTACACCTTTTAGTAAGGGTTATTTTAATATTCTGCGTTTGCAAATGCCACTTTTAGAAAGTTGGCATTTGCTTGCCTAACCATTTCAGCCCGCCTCTGCGTGATGTGTATCTGCTGTCTGGCTTGTGTGAGTGACAGGGCTGGGGAAACCCAGATGGGCAGGGCTAGGTAGCCTGGTGGTGAATAGAAAGATTGACATATAGATGGGTGGGAGGAGTACACCTGGACTCTGAATAGGGCTGTGCTCTGCCACCACAATGCTGGCTCCGCCCCCTGTGGAGCGTCTGATGGCTCTGCCCTGCAACCTGAAAGAAGAAGCCTGCATCGCATCAACAAAGTGCTCCAGAACTGGACTGAACTAGGAAAGGGCCCCCCTGGCCTGGGAGAACAAAGGATTTGTGGTATAAATGTAGGAGCCCTGCTCCTAATAAACTAGATCCTGTCCTGCCAAGAAGAAACCTCTGTCCGACGAGGAGGAACCGGGAAAGCTGCATGGAGGAGTACTGTCCCTGACCTGGGGGATTGGCCTGCAGTGGTTGCCTTGCTGCTGAAGAAAAGGAAGAAAAGACTAAAGGAACTTTTATTTAACTTGTGCTGAAGATCTCCAAGGGCTTGTGAGTGAGCTTGCCCCCTGAACGAAGTCCAAGGACCAATGGACTTCACCGCCGTGAAGAGAACACCGGAGAACTGCCGTTTTCCCCGTAACGAAGAAACGAACTGCCGGATACGTCTCCACGATCGAAGCGTACCATCGGAAGCCTAGACCCTGCTGTCCGACCCGAGCAACGTGCCTAGAAGCCCCCAACGAGCCGTAGCTCGCAACGCAAAGGAAGGACCTGTCCGGCCCAAGCAACGCGACTGAAAGGCTCCTGCGAGCCATAGCGTACAACGTAAAGGACGGACTGTGCATCGTTTTTGCTTATAGTTCCTACGGACCGTACTACTCAGCGTACGCTCCTTTCCCCTGCTCGGAAAGGCTGCGGTGCGTAGAGTAGCTGTGTACGTCTCCCCTGAGCGGAGCGTACTGTTCGCTTCCACATTGCGCTTCCAAGAAGGGTGCCGATCCCAAGTTATGGCGCGTACGCCGCCACAGAACTCATGCGCACCGGTCCTCCGCACCGTCCCCTCAAGCAGCCGTGACCCAAGGCCCAACGTGCCGTAGTACGCCCCCGCTACAGGAGGACACCGCGATGGACCCCGCGCTGATTTTCAAGGCAGCATCCGTGGCGACCTCATCCAAGATAAAGGTACTGTGTGTGAGACCCGGTCTCAAGCATTGTTTTCACCGCGTACGAAGCGTACGAAGAGGCCCAACGCGCACAGAACCTGAACATACGCTAAACCTCAAGAATTCTTTCGTTTCCTTGTGCAAAGTATTGTGGGCCCGTCTAAAACGTTATTGGGTCTTGTGATAAGTCTGATTTTATAAAAACGTATATTTTTGATAAACCCAGGGTGGAATCCATTTGTGGGGGTGTCATTAAGTTATTGTATGTGGTCACCAATGCTTAACCATTACGCCTAAGATAACGCCTTGTCTGCTCGCGCCAAGCTACCTAGAAGGTGAGCAGGGGTTATTGTTAGAGTGTAACCCCTTACCCTGACTAGAGGAAAGGTTCCCTGCCTGACACAAGTGTCTTCCTGTGTCAACCAGAGAACCCAGATTCTAACACTCTCACATCCAGCAGGCTTATAAGGCGATAGTTCTGGGGCAATGTGGCGTCCTCCTTTTTATATATTGGTCAATGGCCCCCTTCCAACTTTCTGGGAAAATCCCAGAGGTTAAAATATTTTGGAAGGTCACATTTAGAAAGCTTGCCCACCAGTCAGTATTATTTTTTAATATAATTTCTGGTAGGTTATCTGGCACTGCGGCTTTAGTTCATTTTTTTTTTAAACATACTTTATTTGTCAAGTTGCACCTGTATTGCAGAGCTCTGCATCCCAGAGACATCTGCCCAATCAACCCATATAGATATGATGACTTTGACTTTTTCCAATGTTGTCCGAACATATATATGCAACAAATAAATTGAAAACCTCAATTCCCCCCACCCCCCACCCTTCCCCCCGATTGCAAAAGGGCTGCTCAGTCCTGCCCCCCATACATGCATATTTTTAAGTTCTGAGTATTTACTCCTCTTTACGTATTTGCCAATATTTCTTTAATTCAATATTTCCTGAGGAAGACAATTGTCCAATATTGATTTTGAACAAAGTCTTTATTAATGTAATAAAATATGGTTCTTATGATGATACAGTAACCAAACAGCCGACACGTGTTTCGCCCCCTGGTCAGTACGACCTGGGCTTTCTCAAGGCTTTTTTAGTCTCAATTGAAAATCTTGTGCATTACATCATAGAGTTCTTCAAGGCATTTAAAAGCAAGTATATGTCATTTTCTGTCAAAAGTTTAGGTCAGCTCGAGTGCGGGAAGCAAAGTCCACCTCTGTCCTTGTTATCCTTACCGGCATTCAAGCGCCATTGCTCGTGTAAAGGGAGCACTTCTTACAAGTGGAACGGCAGACAGCCCAACCTGTGCCGTCTTGCATGCAAAGCCTGGCGAATGGATCTCCCTGAGCCCCCCCACCATTGCACCCCCACCTCCCATAGCGTATCTATGACCTATCACAGGAAACGAGTCTCCTTCGCCGGTGGCGATTCCGGCTTTAGTTAGTTTTAAAGATCGGATGGTTTCTTTTATATTTTGAAAAGAGAAGTACGGCAATAAATAATTGTTCTAACTCCTTAGATCTTATCACCGGGGTCTTTTTCATCCTTTTCCCACTATATAAGTTATTCAGGTGATTAACCCAATCGTCTTCTCCCACTAAGCATCGCATTTCCCCTTGTACATTTCCCTCTTTTATAATTCACCAGAATAATCTCATATTTGTGTGTATCACTTCTAACATTGTTTGCCAATTTTTGGACATATATTCTATTTTCCTTTCTCTCAGCTTATTTTTATACACAAGTTTTGTCACTCGAAGGCTCTCCATTGTAACCTTATCCTGCACAGTGTGCAAGACAGCGTTCCTCAAAGAAAGCAACCGCCAGTAGGTTATATACATATATACATGCTTACATGTATATATTCAGTGAAAAAACAAAGGTTACATCCTTTGTTATATTTATTTATTCCTTCTATACAAACCAAATTTAAACTACATATACATTACTAAGTTAAATTACTATAACATTATTTTTTAGATACAAAACAAACTTAAACTACTCTAATATAACGTATACCATATAAATGAATAGTTTTTACAATAACCCTTATTGCATCTCAGATCACATTTGTGAGAACACACTGCATGGTAGAGTGCTGAGTTGTAGTTAATATAGTGTGGCTACCAAGTAGCATAGAACAGCATTGAGTGGAGTGGCGTAGAGTGGAGCTGCATACATTTTAGTGACATACAGCGGAGTGATCCTCTTGTGTGCTTATCATAAAATGCATGAAAAATGTGTTCAGCTGCAGCACGAACATGAAAAAATGGAAAAACAGTTTGTTGAAGCCAAAAATACCTTTACGATGTTAACTTGTCAGAATAAGTTATTACAAGATAAGTTGGAAACTTACCAGATTGTGGCAGAAAAGGCTGCAGTTTGTATCGCGCAATACAAGTACAAGAAAAGGAGCGGAAGGGTTAACCAGAGAAAAGTTTGCTTAGCTATTGCAATGGTAGGAATTGACTGGGACCCTGAAACGTGGGCTGGGAATATTTGGGATTCTTCTTGGCAGTGGTATTGGTATTAGGGGTGGTGCTATTGGATTGGTGGTGGTGGTATTGGTAGTATCAGTGGTTGTGGTGTTGGTGGCATTGGTGGTATTGATGGTGGTTGTGGTACTGGTAGTGCTGGTATTGGTGATGGTGGTAGTTGTATTGGTGGTGGTGGTATTGGTGGTTTTGATGGTGGTTGTTGTAGTAATGGTAGTGGTATTAGTGGTGGTGGTGGTACTGGTGGTGGTATTGGTGGTAGTGGAATTGGTGGTATTGGCATTAGCAGTGGTATTGATGGTGGTGGTGGTATTGGTGGAGGTGGTATTGGTGGTGGTGTTATTGGTATTTTGTGGTGGTGGTATTGGTGGTGGTGGTATTGGTGATGGTTTGGGTGGTGGTGTTGGTGGTATTGGTAGTGGTGGAGGTTGTGGTGTGTGTGGTGTTAGTGGTAGTGGTGGTACTGGTGGTATTGGTGATGGTATTGGTGGTGGTGGTATTAGTGGTGGTTGTGCTATTGATGGTGGTATTGGCATTGGCACTGGTATTGGTGATGGTGGTGGTATTGGTGGTGGTGGTATTGGTGGTATTGGTGGTGGAGGTGGTATTGGTATTGGGGTGGTGGTATTGGTGGTGAACGTGGTGATATTGATGGTGGTGTTGGTGATATTGGTGGTGGTATTGGTGGTGGTGGTGGTGGCAGTATTGGTGGTGGCGGTCTTGGTGGTGGTAGTAGTTGTATTGGTGGTATTGGTAGTGGTGGTATTGGTGGTAGGATTGGTGGTGGTGTGGGTGGTGGTATTTGTGCTGGTGGTATTGGTTGTATTGGCAGTGGTGGTAGTATTTTTGGTGGTAGTATTGGTGGAGGTGGTGGTATTGGTGGTGGTATTGGTGGTGGTGGTATTGGTGGTGGTGGTATTAGTGGTGGTGGTATTGGTGGAGGTGGTATTAGTGGTGGCATTGATGGTGGTATTGGCATTAGCAGTGGTATTGGTGGTGGTGGTATTGGTGGTGTTGGTATTGGGGGCATTCGTGGTGGTATTGGTGGTGGTTTTGGTGATATTGGTGGTGGTATTGATGGTGGTGGCATTGGTGGTGGTGGTGGTATTGGTGGTGGTGGAGGTAGTGGCATTGGTGGTATTGGTGGTGATATTGGTGGTGGTGGTGGTGGTATTGGTTGTGGTGGTATTGGTGGCATTGGTGGTGGTGGCAGTATTTGTGGTGGTGGTGTTGTTGGTGGTATTGTCGGTGGTGGTGTTGTTAATAAAAATGTTTTTTGAAAACAACCAGTCAGGTGGCTTTAGTACAGATGACATGTAACACAGATGTACTGTTGTCAGCTCAGCCCATTGGCACCGGATTATGTGCTACCTGGAATTCACATGACTTAATTTGCTCATCATTTCTAAATCCATTTTACTTGGGGGGAGGGGGGTGGGGTTGAAACAGACACAAGATATTGCCTGGTTACAGTGATTAAAAGCAGGCACCTGTGTTACGGGGGCGGCCGTGCTGCTTAAAAGAACACAAGAGGTTTCAGCTGAAGCAGCGCATGTCCGCCCTGCAATAAGAGAATCTCAATAAAGAAAATAGTGCTTACAGACCAAATAACAAGTCCTGTGTAACAACCGAAGTAAACGGGCCAGTAGCCATTTTAGGTTACAAATGAAGAGAAGGCCGTACTAAGGAGGGACTAACAAGCCTATCGACGAATCCCGAAGGCAGCATTTACGAAAGACAATGACACAAGCCAATGAAAAATATGGGAGGTGAGTAAAAAAAAATTCTTGCTATCGCATGAAGAATTTTCAATTCTATTAAGGACAAGGAGGCGAGGATTATGCTTCTCTTTCCTTTACTGCTCAAAACACAGCAGTCAATCACATTACAGTATAACAAAAAACTACACTTCCCATAACCCCAGTAGTCCTGTAACCACCAATCACAGGGGCACAATACATATAAAACTCCATGTAACGATCTCACTTCCTCTTTCTTTGCAGACGCAGTGGCCGCAATTAAGTCATTTTGCTTATTGGTTTATTCATGTTTGTATGTGAGTGAGAAAGCGAGCGCTAACGCTGCCAATTGAGCGCGATACACGGGACCTCTGTTGCCTGTAAAATTGTTGCCGTGGAGTGGGAGAGGTTCGCTCTGTATACGCACTACCCGGTCCGTGTCGTCTTGTTGCCGGGCACTAACGCATGCGCAGTGAGGCTGAAATCAGGTTTTTTTCCCATCAGCTCACTGCGCGCCAACCTCGAGAGCTGCACACACCGCTTCTAGTCCCAGAGAATGCCAGACAGTGCGAACTTACGTTGATAAGGGCCACGCCCTAGGAAAGCAGCTGCCTCCCTCCACACTCAATACAGGCAACCACTTTGGGGACTGTTTGACCCCGTTTGTGCTACCAATACTAGCTTGCACCTGACTGCGACTTTTCTCTCCCCCCCTGGAACCTCCTCTGAGCCTGTTTTCAACAGGGAATTAACTAAAAGGAAAAGAGTTAAAGTAACAATCATGGCTTACCAATACGACGTGGGTGAGGACTATCTAGAATATTCAGAAGTCCCATTTGAGCCAGACATGGAGGAGCGTCTTGTGGAGGCACTTGATTCCCAAGTACAATGCTCGGTGAACCGGGCGTTAATTAAAGCCCTACACCCGTTTACCCAACCACTGTAAAGGTATGGCTGGCGAGAATTACTGGGCGCAGTAAGGGGCACGTCTAGGGGTGATATGGCCTGGCAGGATGCAGGTTTTGCCCGCAGAACTTCTAAAGGGTCGTCGGCTGAGGTCCTCTCCCAGCTAGCGCTATCGGTTCTGCTGCATCACGAATACGGAAGTGCAGAGGATTGGGGATTCTTTGGTTACTCTAGAAGTTCCACCGCCACGGCGGACCCACCCACCTCCTATTGTGATTGGCTGCTGTGTTTTGAGCAGTAAAGGAAAGAGAAGCATAATCCGAAGCCTCAATCTCCTGCCATAGAATGGGCGCCGCTTCTCTCCCATACTCTACTACAGCAGTTTCGCAGAACGAGCAATGTACGCGCGCTGCCGCTAGGCTCAACCTAAAAAAGTCACGCTGGGAGCCCTAATAAAGGACCCATTGACACCAATAAATAACTGATCGGGCAGCAGTGACAACCCAGCGTTTATTATAAAGACACTGCATCACCCCTTAACTGCAGGGCCTTGTCACTCAATACACAGGGGGCTAGTGTGCTTGAGATACATTTCAATGCGTGAGATACATTTCAATGCGTTATGCTAACTCGTGATGCGCGGCACTCAGCCGGACTCGGTTGCAATGCAAACGTGAGCTGCCATGAGACTGAGCTTCAGATGCAAACTGAGCCTTTTCATGAACTACACTCACTCACTACAAACTACGCATCCCCATATGATACGAGACGCCTGTGAACTGCGCATGCTCAAATACAAAAATATTTAACAAAAAGACAACAGTGGCAAACTACGCATGCTCAAATACAAAAAAGACAACTGTGGCAAACTGCGCATGCCCAAACACAAAGACACAGGTTGAAACTGCGCACGCTTGGCTACGAGGCTCGTGTTGCAAACTACGCATGCTCAGTTACCAAAGACACTGGTTGCAAACTGCGCAGGCTTGGATACGAGGCCCGTAGTGCAAACTGCGCACGCTCAGTTATAAAGGAAGCAGGAGTTTGCGAACAGCGCACGCTCAAAACCAAAAAAGTTTTGCGGAGAGACATCGGTTGCAAACAGCGCATACTCACATTCCAGCCAAAGATGTTAGACTGCGCACGTTCAGTTACAAAGATACCTTTAAACTGCGCATGCTCAGAAATAAAGGTTCTAGCCGAGCCGCGCTTGCTCAGTAAGTGAGTGACCACCACATCCGCGCATGTACAGAGGCAAGTGAAGGCCTACAGAGTCCGCGGCAGTGAGTGGCGCATGCGCAGATTTACCATCAGGACCTCCGATGGTGACGTCCTCTGAGTCCGCGCCCAGTCCTTTCGCAAATTAGTATCCCGAGCTCCACGCATGCGCAGATTTCCACTCCGTAAATGACGTCCTCCGTGGCTGATGTCCCAGGGGCGCTCCGAAGTAGAGGCTTTATCTCCAAGCGCTGTGAGTCTGTCAGCATATTACAGGACTGTATTTTATTAGGATAGCTCAGTGGGTTAATGCGCCTCCTGCAGAGAGTCTGCCAGCATATTACAGGACTGTATTTTATATGGATAGCTCGGTGGGTTAATGCGCCTCCTGCAGAGAGTCTGCCAGCATATTACAGGACTGTATTTTATATGGATAGCTCAGTGGGTTAATGCGCCTCCTGCAGAGAGTGTGTCGGCTTATTACAGGACTGTATTTTATATGGATAGCTTGTGGGTTAATGCGCCTCCTGCAGAGAGTCTGTCACCATATTACAGGACTGTATTTTATATGGATAGCTCAGTAGGTTAATGCGCCTCCTGCAGAGAGTCTGCTGCATATCACAGGACTGTATTTTAAATGGATAGCTCGGTGGGTTAATGCACCTTCTGCAGAGAGTCTTCCAGCATATTACAGGACTGTATTTTATACGGATAGCTCAGTGGGTTAATGTGCCTCCTGCAGAGAGTCTGTCACCATATTACAGGACTGTATTTTATATGGATAGCTCGGTGGGTCAATGCGCCTCCTGCAGAGAGTCTGGCAGCATATCACAGGACTGTATCTTATATGCATGGCTTGGGTCAATGCGCCTCCTGCAGAGAGTCTGCCAGCATATTACAGGACTGTATTTTATACAGAGAGCTCAGTGGGTTAATGCGCCTCCCGCAGAGAGTCTGCCAGCATATTACAGGACTGTATTTTATATGGAAAGCTCGGTGGGTTAATGCATCTCAACCTCGCTCCCCTCACCTCGCTCCTATCTCGCCAGATCATGTCACATGATCCCTGGCTCTACTCTGTCTTTGATCCTTTCGTCCCCCTGTTCTTACATCACCATCCCTAAACACGGCCAACTCTTCTTCACCTTCGTTTTTATTAATACCGCACATCACGGCTGGCATCTCATTCGAGATAACCTCATGAGCACGTGTGTATGGACTATCAGTTGCCCTTTTTAATTTTTTTACTTCTTGTTTTTCCTGCTTCCTCCCTATTTTTCCATGGTTTATGCAATTACAGTCTATTGCATACAGGCATGTCACTCTAATGTCCTGAAGATGATCCCACTATTTATTTATGGGATCGAAACGCCGTCGACAAAATGTACACCATATACATTCACTAAACTGCTATGTTTGAATATGTAATGGTGTCTCTACAATATTCTGTCTATTTCATTTGTATCACGTTTGTATACAGACACGCTTTCTTTGCCTGAACCCTTTACTTAATGGTGTTTGTCTATTCATGTTAGTAGGACAAAGGCTGTGTCCCACTTGGATTGTTTCCCATTCTTTATGTTATACTTTTATTGCATATTAAATACCTGTCTGGCTGGACAGAAATATAGTACTGATCAGGTCTGTATTAATTTGTATTGGACTAGAATACTGTCCTGCAAAGAGTATGTCAGTGTATTACGGAATCATATTTTTTCTCGATAGCTCAGTGGGTTGCTGCTTTTGTCACAGAGATCCCTTTGTTACTCGTGGTTCAGCCGCACCTGGCGCTGAGGTCGGGGTGGAGGGTGCTGATCATTTATTAATAATAGGTATAAAAGCTCCTGCTGAAGTGTTTACGTTTCTCGTTGCTCAAATGGCTGCCATTTCTGATATTTGTCTGTTTCCGTGGACGTTTTGCATGATTTTGGTCTTGAGAAAATGTCACTCCTATAAGTGCCTCGCGTTTAGTCGTTGAATGTCACTCCTGGCAACAGCGGTCGCACCCTGGGAGCGGAAGAGCACCCCCAACCCCCCTCCCCATTGCGCAGAAAGCTGTAAAAATAAAATGGTAATAAAAGGAACTTATTACCATTTTTCTATTCTGACCAAACAGAGAGGGTAGGGCCAATGCGTCATTGCTGATGAGTGGCCCCTTCAGTATGAAGTGCGCATGTCGGTTAGGCCAACGCATGTCAGAATAGAACATTTTCCAGCATTTGCAACAGTAATGTTAGATTCTATTAAGGATACAGAGACAAGGATTATGCTTCTCAATCTTTACTCCTCATTAACAAAGTAGCCAATCAAAAAACAGTAAAACATTTCCATACAAGTCCCATGAGGCTTTGAACCACGCCTCCATCAAACACCAATCGGAACAGTCCAATGTCTACAAAATAGCGAGGCACCATCTTACTGCCTCTTTCTTTGCAACAAGCGGTCTCTTTGTGGTGCAGTCCAAGAGAGGATACAGTCCCAGCTCTCGATGGAGAGAAAACTCCTTGTAACAGGGTCTCGGCAGAGACAACTTTTACATAATGAGACAGCGATCGCCAAACAGCTAGGAATCTCCAGAATTCAGTTTTGTTTTGAATCTGCACCAGAAATCAGAAGCAAGTTTGAATACTATGGAATGTATGAACCTAAACATATCAAGCAAGGGAGAGAACAATCATGTCATATTCAATCATATAACATCATGACAGTTGAAATACAACTCTTACCTGTCCCAACGGGTGGGATAATCCTCGCCTCTGTGTCCTTAATAGAATCTAACATTTTTGTCACATATGCTGGAAAATGTTCTGTTCTGTGTCAGGACCGGAGGCTCAGATTATGCTGGTTCAAAGCTCACCAACAACACGCGATGAAGCATGTACAATAGCTTTGTAATAGAACATTTTAAGCATGAAGTTATATGACCAATCATCCGCTTTAAGGAAATCCTCTAACCGGGATCCCATAACAAAGGCTTTAGATGCCATCGCACCTCCAGTGAAACGAGCACCATACACAGATATGTCTACACCAGCTTCAGACATGACCCAATGAACCCAGAAAGCTTATATAGCTGCCGATACAGGTCTGAAAGGCTTCTGAATTGACAGAAGTAACAGACCCTAGGGTTCGGTTCTGTGAGACAAGGTACGTTCTTCATAAATCTTCAGACATTTAACCACACACAGTTTATCATTGTGAGGAAATGCAGGGTAATCAATGGAGCAGGACATAGTCTTAGTTCTCCTGGATAAAATAAAGGATACACCACGTGGAGAAAATAACCTAACTGCTAGGTCCAATGCGCGCACATCTGATACTCGTCGGCAGGAAATAAGACACAAAAGCATGGTAAGCTTAGCTGAAAGTTGTTTGAACGATAGATCTTTATTCCCTGGCCATGACTCCAACAATGATAATACATTGGTAACATCCCATAAGGTATTCTATCTGGGTCTCGGAGGTCGAGCTACTCTTATTCCTTTTAGAAGTTTGCATACCACCGGATAAACACCAATAGGTTTCCCATCTATATGATTATGTCTGGCTGATAGTGCAGATCTAAAGTTGTTCACTGATCTGTAACATTATCCATATTCTGCACATTCTGATAGAGAATTCAGGACATCTTTCAAATCGGATCTCACGGGATCCACATCCCATTGAAGGCACCAAACCACCCAACTTTTCCATGCAGCAGAATATCGTTTACAGGTGGAAGGAGGCCAAACCTGTTGTATAAACTCGGCAGCCGCCGATGAAAGTCCTTCAATTTGTTTGTGTTTCCTGAAATTTTCCAAACCATGAATTGTTAGTTGACCTTGCAGAAGCAACGGATGAGGAGACTTGACTGGGTCCAGAAGCATTTGAGGAAAAATCAGGCGATGAAAAGGCAGGTCTATCGACGATTCCAAGAGAGTGGGGAACCACGATTGTGTCTTCCATAGTGGTGTGACTAACTCAAGTGATGCTGACTGTCGGCGGCCGTGTGCCGCTACTCTCGGGATCATTGCAAACAGGGGAAAGGCGTAATTTGTCAGTGATCCCCAAGGGTGAAGGAATGCCTCCGTCTCCAACTCTGTCCGATCCAGTCTCCAGCTGTAGAACCGGGGAAGTTGGGCATTCATTCGAGAGGCAAACAGGTCCACCTGGCATGGGCCTTGAACAGTCATCTCTTGAAATAGAGAAGGATGGAGTTTCCAGTCGCTGCAGTCTTTCAGGAATTTGGAATTCCAGTCTGCCACTAAGTTGTCTTTGCCGGGGACATACTCTGCCAGAACCATAATCTTCCGCGAGAGGCAGAAGTGACAAAACTCTCGAGCTATGTTGGCTAAAAGACGTGATCTGGTAACTCCTAGACGATACATATATCTAACCTCTGACACATTTTCCTTCCGAAGCAGGATGTAACAATTGCTCTTTATTGGAGATATCAACTTGATGGCAAACGACCCTGCCATTAGTTCCAGGCAGTTGATGTGTAGCTTTAAGTCTTCTGCTGCCCAACTACAGCCGGTAGCAAAATCTCCGTATCTGGCTTGCCAGCCCCATCGGCTGGCATCGGGTTCGATGACTACATCTGGAGACACACCGAAAATGGCCTTGCCATTGCATGCGTCCATGTGTGTCAGCCACCACTGAAGCTCCTCTTGTGCTTCAGTTGTCAACGGAATCGTGTGATCGTAGCTGAAACCCTGTTGAAGGTAATGAATCTTTAGGCATTGTATCACTCTGTAATGGAGCGGTCCAGGGAAAATCGCCTGGATTGAGGACGCTGGCAGGCCAACAATCCTTGCTAGGGACCTCAAAGAAATCATCTGTTTCAACAACGTCGATCAGAGTTCTCTCTTGATGGATTTTATTTTGGCTGGAGGGAAGAGTAATTTAGTCCATTCTGGATTTGATCAGAAATCCCAAGAAGTCCACCTGTTGCGAAGGGGTCGTCATGGACTTCTTGAGATTTATGACAAAACCCAGGCCCTGGAGGAGAGACCCTGTCCACTGCAGATGTAGTATCAGCAAAGCACGGTCCTGGGCTAGAAGAAGCATGTCGTCTAGGTAGACAATCATGCGAACTCCCATTTCTCTTAGGCGACATGCCACAGGTTTCAATAGTTTGGTGAATACCCAGGGAGCTGACGAAAGGCCGAATGGCAGGGATTGATACCAAAACCATTGATCCTTCCCAAGAAATTGGAGGTAACGTTGATGAGGAGGATAGATTGGGACTGTCGGATATGCATCTTTTCAATATAGCCAGACCATCCTGTCCTTTTCTAACAGAAGGTCTCTCAAAAGATGGATCCCTTCATCTTGAAATGGCGATACGTCCCAAAGGGATTGAAAGATCTGAGGTTTAGTACTAATCTATGACCACCTCCTTTCTTTTGAACCAAGAAGATGTTGCTGCAAAAACCCTCAGGCATAAGAATTCCAGTAGCAATGGCCTGCATTGCCAAAAGATCTAGCAGCCCGAAGTCTATAAAAGACTCTTCTTGTTGGGGAAAAATGGAGCTGGGTAGGAAGAGAGTCTTGGGTCGGAGGTAATGACAGCTCTATCTGATACCCCTGAACGGTGTTCAACACCCACTTGTGTGAAGTAATTTTTGCCCAATTGTTTACAAAATACATCAGCCTGTCCCCCAAGGGGATAGAAGGAAGAAGCAGTTGAATCATTACCTGAAGACTGGGTGTCATTGTTTCGAAAGCCTCTATTGACACCTCTGTTGAAGTGGCCTCTGAAGCCCCCTGACCTAGTGGGGTAGAAGCCAGCTAGGGCTGGGTCTTGGGCGTATCCTCTGTGTCTTGGATTGTACCCACGGTGAGGACCTTGTTGGCTGAAGCAATGTCCTTGACAAAGCGGTCTCCAAATAGTTGCCCCTCCGCTAAGAGGCCAAGTTCTGCTGAAGCTAATTCAGCCAGTTGTGGATCAATCCTCAAAAGAGCAGACTTGCGTCTCTCGGAGGAGAGCACGCAGTTTGCTTTGCCAAGAGGACAAATCGCTCTTTGAGTCCAACCAGCAAGGACTTCACCCGTTTCTTGAGCCTGAAGGGCCAGTTCCAGGATTTTTGCCAACAGGCCGGAAACATCTAGGAGCTTGTCCCGGCATGCTCTCAGAGCTCTATCGATGCCTTTCTTGGGGTCTTTACTGTATTTCTTTAGAAAGGTTGTATTGAAGTATCTATGTCGGGAGTGAGGGCAGTTTTGTTAGGAAGGTCTGGCTGATGACACTCTGACCTGATGTGGGACCTGACCTCTCTGTCAAAGCATTTACGCAGGTTAAGCTGCATATATTCCGCCAACTCCGGGCCGGGGTACAATCAGAGGATCTGGGGTGAACTTTGGAAGAAGGATCAAAAGTGAACGGGGATGGGGTCATAGGAGAGGAGGTGCATTTGCAGTTCTTGGAACGCTTGCGAGGATGGGACTCTTGTGAGGATGAAGTGTCCATGTCAGTGTGGGGGGGGTTAGACTTGGGAGGCGGTGGCGAAGGGGCCATTGGGTCGGCACTGTAGTCCTAATCCTTGCCCTTCTGGGTAACTTTGGTTTAAATCTTTTCATGAGGCCACAAAAGGACGGAGGGCTCTGAGGGAGGTGGGTATTGGATGGAGGTTCAGAAAAAGGGATAGACGGGCCGCTACCTAACAGCTGGTCAAGGCGTATGTAGGAGGGCTGACGACAAAGCTTTATCTAATTTCTTATCTAAGGTTTTATCTCTGATGGTTTCCATATTCTCGTCATATCAGTAATCTTCACCTTCTGCTGGGTCATATGCGGAGAAGTCCTGTTCATAGACTTCATAGTCAGACATCTTATGGGATATAGTATCTGTAGGAAAAACAAGGAAAGAGCAAGGGATAGAACAGGGGATACGTCCTGGTCCCCTGGAAGGCAAGCTTAGACTTAAACAATATGGACGAACCCACTAAGTGTATGTATTGTAATCACTATAACAAGTGTAATCAATATGTAGGAAGCCCAATTGAGATCGCAAATGCTGAAATTCGCCGAATTTCGGCGTTTGCGATCGCAATTTGGGCAGTGTGCTATGTAGCACACAAAAACCCACACGCAAAATAAGGAATCGCAAAATTTGCGATTCCTTATTTTGCTAATGCATTTAAGGAATCCCAAATTGCGATTCCTTAAATGCAATGTAGGAAGCACCCAAGTTGTGCAATTTTGGCTTAAGGAATCGCATATTACCACCAACCTCAGGTTGGTGGTAATTTGCGATTTCCTTGAAAAATGCACTTTTTTGCATTTTTCAAAGTGCCATGTGGCGCACATACATGCCCTTAGCGCATGTATGTGCGCCACATGTGCACACATGTTTATTTCAGGGGTGCAAAAGGGTGTCCTATTGACACCCTTGCAACCTTGAAATTGCATTCTCAATTTGCGATTCTCTAATTGAGAATCGCAAATTGAGAATGTCTTCCTATTCATTCCTATGGGCCTTCTAGCACATAGGAATGAATGGCGAGGTATTCCTTATTTGCGATTCTCAATTTGGGATTCGCAAATAAGGAATAGGTGGGAATCGCAAAATATTTTGCTAATCCTACCTACATTCCGTTTTGCAATTCTCTAATTGCGATTCCCTAAAAATTGCAATTACAGAATCGCAAAACACGTTTTACCTACATATGGCCCAATGTGTGGTAGGAACATGGACCCATTAGGTGTTCTTAAAAGATACCTCACACACCAACCTAGTTGGTGTCATGCTTCATCATTGGGATCCCAACCGGGCGGCCGAGTGCCCCCCGGTTGTGCTACGACGCCTGACTACAGCGGAGCGGGTGTTGTGCAGATGTGTGATGTGAATTATAAATACCTCTGAGAATCCTTGCCTTTAGACTTTAATATTGGCGGCTCAGGATATGATTGAAAAGAAAACTATGTGGTGCAACTATCAGGAGATTATGTCCGGTTAGTTGACTATGTGTCGCAGTCTACATGTTTCACCCCGTTAAAAAGTGAGAGGGCTTTCTTCAGGACCAAGTGAGTGAAAAAGGTGGAGGTGAAGAACCAGAACCTTTTGGGCCTGGCGGCGCAGGGTATGCCCAATGTCTCCGGAGTTCACCTGCTTCGCTACACAGAGACACGGGACACTCTGTCGGCGTTAGAAGATCAGATTTATTTAGCTGCAGCTAATACAGTTACCCTAGAAGTACACAAAGTAGGTTCTCAGGAGACTGCCACTTCACTCTGTGGCACATCAGGTTAAATACTATACAATGATACAATTATTGACGAAATACACTCCCAAAGCATACAAGAAAGAGCCAATAAGGAAAGTTGGAAAACAAGGCGGAACCAATAGGAAAGGTTTGAAAACAGAAATATCAGATGACTCGAAGAGACCTCTCCTCCAACTGTGTTTGTCACCCCACCCTCAAACTAATTTATTAACGGATTCATAACTAACTTGCAGGTGGCGAGATACGTTTGTGTGTGTTTGGAGGACAGTCGTGACACGAGAGAATGCTAGCAGGAGACAGTGAAGGCCAGTCAATAAGATAAGGTCAGGAAAGAATAGTGTGAGCCAACAGATAGTTGAGACGAGGATTAGAAAAGCCAGACAGGGATTAGTGTACTCGGCTAGTTCTAACACCAGCTTTGCAAATAGAGGCCGAGGGCGTATTTCGACACCAGGCTACAGAAAAAGCAGAATAGACTTTGTTCACCGTGCTGCCTGAGTGATGGCAACACAAAATGGCGGCGGGCCACAAAAAGGCGGGTCGATTCGATCGTGATCGAAAATCGAAGTTCCTCAGACCCTCCTTTTGCCAGAACTCAGACAAGATTGACTAATGTTAATCTGAGTCCACGTCAATTGCCATGAGGTCATCAAGCTGTTGCTGTAACATCATTCTTATGTTTTCTGTTACTTGTGGCTTGGGTTTTGGGATGCACATAGTAGCACAAAGATCACAGATAGCGGGACCACAGTGCATACAAAGGCAACAGGAAAATATAATGGTCAAAATTATACCAAGAAACGTCAATGCTTTCCAACCTCATTTGGACAGTCGTCCCCAAAACCATTCCGTTAAAGAGCAATCTCCTTCGTCCTGATGAATAGACTCGGAGATTATGTGCAACTTGGAGATAGCTTGGTATACTGTCGGAGCGTCATTAGGAATGAAAATACAGCAACTTGACCCGATCAATTTACACACTCCACCACGATCGGCAAGAACAAAGTCTAAGGCAACTCGATTTTGTATTGTCATAAGACGATCCGCCTGTAGTTCTGCCGTGATGTTACTTAAGGCTCCTACAGTGATGTCTATTGTAGTCTCTACGACACGGACCAATTGCCTTATATTTCGGCTGTTAGCCATTGGACCACAGAAGGGAAGAAAACCTTTAAGGAAATCTCCTCCTTCTTGTCCTGCTGTGTCCTTTAAATCAATAATCCCTCTGCCGTATCGGGTTTGGTGATGATTTGCGGAAGCAGTGTAAGTAGGGGGAAGAAGAAAGGCTATATAACAAGTACCAGAGAAACCCGTTGGTAACCAAGTATAGGCTCTATCATAGCAGATGAAATAGGTGCCTTGAGACGGCATTAGAGGAGGCGAGTTTTGAGAGGAATAAACGTACGTGTAGGAGCAGTTATTCCTTTGTGTAGTGTCAGAAGAGCAATCATTTATCTGTAAGCAGAAGTTACCCTGATGTGGTATAGTCCAAATTGGCGAGGACTTTCCTTTTCCCACCTTACTATTAAGACTAGACATGTATTGGGTGACGTTCCAATTAGTGTATGCTTTTATTTCGTCAACGGAGATTTTGCTGTTTTCCATGATTTTAGCCATAACTACCATACCCTTAATCAAAGAACTATGACTAAAATCCGGATAATTAATATGTGAACTAACAGATCGTCTGAACTTACTTTGATAAGCATTGGAGAAGATGACGAAGTAAGCCCAAGCAGAACCTTCATAAGAAAAAGGAAGAACTAGATATGGCATTCCTTTCTCTGTGGTATGTGGCATAACACCACACACCCAACAATCCGTTGTATTAATCACTAATTGGTGCTGATGTAATAGCTGGATAAAGGTATTGTTATAATACTCGGTTCTTCTGACAAGTTCATGTGAAGGAAGAGTATAAAAGAGGTGTGGAGAGACAGTAGATGTCAGGTTCTTCGTTCCGATGTCCCCGGGGCTGTGTTGATGCTCTATGGGGGCCCACCTCTGGATGACCCCAAGTCCGGCTATTGAAACCGCGGACTTTTGGGGTGATCGAGCGGGGGAAGGAAAGGGTGGGGACTGCAGGGAGGGAGATCTGTGAAGGCAAAAGAGACAACAGAACACAGCATAAGACGTTTTGTTTCCAGTTTCTCTCAATGGAAAACACCCGCGTTATTTTAGCACGAGGGTAAACGCGAGCTTGCCCTCACCTGAAAAGGAAAATAAGGTATTGCCGGACATATGGGGGAGAGCTACAGGTCGTGGTCTTTTCGTTTGCAGGCACTAATATAAACGACAAGGAAAGGCACACGTGGGGAGAATGACAAGGATCAACATACAGACACAAACACCATATATAACTTTGTGGAGTAATACCCACTTGTGACTGCCCAGCTCACTCCTTGCCTTCGGCTTTGTAACCACCCCTCTCTCCTGTCTCGCACATATGTCTATAATATAAGCAGAAGAAATCAAAAGTGTAAACCAGGCCACCGCGGGGTGCGAACGCTCACTGCTAGTGTCTGCCTGGGAACTGAGGTCTGTGAGGCTGGCGTACGATACGCCTATGCTTCCTATGCCTCCGATTTGTCGGACGATTGCACTAGGTCTCTTTGTCTCAGAGTAATGTTCGGGCTCGCTCTCTGCCTGTCTTGAACAGCGAGGCTTGCCCCCTTAAGTCTATTCACTCTCTTTATACTTGGTCGCTCCCCTGCATGAGACCAGCCGGTCTCGCCAACAGAGGGGCGGGTCTGTGATTTCTCTATGACTCGGAGAGCTTGTCTCCGACTAGGATGGGTCGAGCCCCGATGGAAATACTGCCACAGTACTCCTACCTCGGTCACGACGAACCTCCGGGTTTCACGGGCCGCTACCTGGGTGATGAGCTCGTCCGAACCTTCGTCTCGCGGCGTCTCCTCGTCTCGTCTCCCTGGTCGAAGAATTATCGGCTCCGTGTGCAATGACCTTTCGCCTTTTGACGTCTTGTGGTGGGGCGTGGTGCGCATTACGCATCGCACCTCCCGCGCTGCCCATCGGGAAGTGTAGTTCTTCGCGCAGTCCTAGTGTGTCGCTAGTATCGGCCGGCGTGCGCTGATAAGTCTGACAGCACATCCCTCTTCCGAGGATCACCGCCGGCCGCTAGGCTTGTCTGGGTGCATCCTATGGAACCGAGCTACCAGTCTGGGTGCATGGACCGCCGTGGCTGGTTCCCATGAGTCATCTTCTGGACCGTACCCTTTCCAAGCGATCAAGTACCACAACCTGCCTCGCACTGTCTTTGCGTCCCGGATGGCCCTGACTTCGTACTCCTGTTCCTGCATTACCTGAATCGAGGATGGACGGCTAGACGGGGGTTGTGGAGCGCGTTTCAGAAGGGAAACATGGAACACGGGGTGTATCCGAAAGTGCGATGGTAAGCGAACCTTCACAGCCACCGGGTTTACGTGTCCCAGCACTCTATACGGGCCTATGTATTTGGGGTTGAACACGCTATACCGTTTAAAACGGATGTTACGTGTTGAAACCCACACCCAATCTCCCCGACTATACACTGGCCCTGGTCTCCGACGTTTATCCGCCTGTTTTTTGTACTGTTCCTTTGCCTTCAACAGATTTCCTCTGGCTACCGCAAGCACCCTACGCATAAGCTTCAGCCTGTTGTGCAGTTCAGGGCGTCGAGTGTCAGTGTTGGGCAGAAGTAGGGGAGTAAACCTGGGATGGAACCCATAAGTGCTAAAGAACGGAGTGAACTTCGTGGATGCATGCATGGTACTATTATACGCTACCTCCGCTGCCCATAACCATTCCACCCATTCCTCTGTAGCTGAGCTCACATAACAACGGAGGTATTGCTTGAGTGTCTGATTGAGTCTCTCAGTTTGGCCGTCTGTCTGGGGGTGGAAGCTTGTTGACAAGGAAGAGGTGACCTGGAGTTTGGAACACCACGTTTTCCAAAATCCTGAGGTGAATTGGGCCCCTCTGTCCGATACTATGACCTGTGGAAGTCCATGAAGCCTAACGATGTGCGTTAGCAGGAGTATGGCCGTTTGCCCCGCTGTGGGAGCCTGTTTGCAGGCAACAAAGTGCCCCATCTTGGTGAAGTAGTCGACCACCACCATGATGGCGGTCATTCCATGATCGTTAGGAAGTCCCACTATGAAATCAACTGAAATTCGTTCCCACGGTCGTTCTGGTGTGGGCAGAGGATGTAACAAACCCTGTACGGGTTGGCGGTCTGCTTTCATTTGGGCGCAGATGGAACAGTTTTGCACCCATTGCTGAAGGTCGGGACGAACCGAAGGCCACCAGAACTGTCGAAGCACCTTTTCTAGGGTCTTGGTGCGCCCGGTATGTCCGGCACAGGGGGAGTTGTGACACCATTCGAAGACCATCCTCCTCAATGCTCCTGTGGGCATAAGCAGCTGCTTCCCTTTTACTGGGAGGCCTTGATGGAGTCTCCATTCAGGGTGGAACCTTAACCAGGTTCTCCAAGTGGTGTGGCGGATTCCTCTCCGCACGCTGTTCAGGAAGTCGTCTGTGGCCACGAGACCTACCACTCGACTAGGTTCTATGATCGATGCCTCCTTCACGGGTTCTTTCTGTGAAGTGTTTTCCTGTCGTGTGAGGGCGTCGGCCTTCCGATTGTTGACTCCCGGGCGGAATGTGACGATGAAGTTATACTCCGCGAAAAACAGCGTCCAGCGTAACTGACGCGGTGTAAGGTGTCGAGCCGCTCGCAAAAACTGCAGATTGCGGTGGTCGGTATACACGGTAATCTGATGTACTGCCCCCATCAGCCAATGCCTCCATTCCTGGAAGGCATCCTTGATTGCTAGGAGCTCTTTTTCTGCTATCGTGTAATTCAGCTCTGCGGGGTTTAGTTTTCTGGACATAAAGGCGATAGGATGTAGATATCCGGTGTACTCCTGTCTCTGTGACAAGACCGCTCCTACCGCGATGTCCGAAGAGTCTGCTTCAACAAAAAATGGCAACTCCGGTTTAGCATGTACTAGAATAGGAGCGGAACTAAATGCATGTTTCAGACGATCGAAGGCCCATTGGGTTTCCGTCGTCCAAACAAAGGGAACCTTCACTCGGGTCAATTTGGTCAGAGGGGCGACCGTGTTGGAGAAATGTTGTATAAATCGCCGGTAGAAGTTTGCGAACCCGAGTAGGCTTTGGATATCTTTCACGTTCTGGGGACGGGGCCAGTCCGTCACTGCCTTCACTTTCCTCTCGGCCATCACTTGTCCTGAAGGGGTCAGCATCACCCCGAGGAATTCCACGGTGGTCACATGAAACTCACACTTTGTGAGTTTGCAGTATAGGTGGTTTGTGAACAAGGCGTGTAGCACTTTTTGCACGTGTGTTATGTGTTCGTCTTCTGTGAGGGAATACACGAGGATGTCGTCAATGTATACGACCACGAAGATGTCCAGAAAATCACGCAACACCTCGTTGAGAAAGAATTGAAAGGCGGCCGGGGCGTTACAGAGCCCAAAGGGCATTACGAGGTACTCAAACAGCCCATACCGCGTTTTGAATGCCGTCTTCCATTCATCCCCGTCGCGCATACGCACGAGGTGATAAGCTCCTTTCAGGTCCAATTTGGTGTATATCGTTGCAGCTCTCACCTGCTCCAAAAGAACCGGAATCAACGGGAGGGGGTATCGGTTCTTCACCGTGATAGCGTTGATCGCTCGGAAGTCGATACAACATCTCAACTCCCCATTGGCCTTTGGTATAAAAAAGAGTGGTGATGCCGCAGGTGATCTGGACGGACGAATAAAGCCGAGTTCCAGATACTTATCCAGGTATGCTCGTAGGTGCAGGTTTTCTGGGATGGTTAGAGCATATATTCGCCCACAGGGTATCACCGCCCCGGGTACCAGATCTATCCGACAGTCAAATTCCCTATGTGGAGGGAGTTCTTCTGCCTTACTGTCGCTGAAGACTTCTTGGAAGGCAAGGTAGCAGTCTGGTAACTTGGTCTCCTTTTCTGCCGCCGTGGCTATCCCATGGACAACGGCGAGCACCGCCGCCGGCTGCACTGGTTCGCGATTACAATGGGCTTGACAAAATGCCGACCTCAGCTGGAGGGTCTTCGAGGCCCAGTGAATCCTGGGTTCATGTTGCTGTAGCCACGGGAGTCCGAGGATGATCCCGTACTGCGGGGCGTGGATGACGTTGAACGAAATCCATTCGCGATGCTCCCCCTCATACCATAGTTCGTACTCCGCTGTGTGATGTCGTATGGGTCCGGAATCCAGCTCTTTTCCGTCCACAGCATAGACCAGTTCAGGGGAGGCTTTTAGGCAGAGCTGTACGCCTAGTCGTTTGGCCTCCTGCACATCCATAAAACAGCCTGTGGCTCCGGAATCAACCATGGCTCGGACCGGGAGGAGCACGTTATTGATGTCCATCTGCATGTTTATAAAGAAGTGTTCTTTTTCCCGAAAGGAAAAAAAATCCACTGAAGGGATGGTATGTTTCCCTGAAACCTTCCCTCCTTCCGATTTCAGGTACGACAGTTTTCCTCCCCTTTTTCCGTGGTTGCGACTGCCGCCTGGCCCATTCGTGGCCGTCCAAATGCCGGTTTCACGGGGCATTCTCTGATGAAGTGGCCTTTCTTGCCACAATAGAGGCACAATCCCTGTTTGCGCCTATGATCTCTTTCGCTCACGGTTAATGAGGCCCTCACTGCTCCGATCTCCATAGGTTCGGGTTTAGAAGGAGGTTTCTCCGGTGGTCCGGTCCGATCACTCCATGGGGTACCCCTGTCTTTGCGGGTATGCGCGCCTTTCCGCTCTCTCAAGCGGTGGTCCAACCGCAGCGTCAACTCGATAAGGGCCGCACAAGTACTAGGTTGTGGCTCGATTTGGGCCAGGACGTCCTTCAACTCATCTGTGAGGCCATGGTAAAAGACGACCAACTGTTTGGCTTCCGGCCAATCGGTCTCGGCCACCAGTCTTCGAAAGTTGTTCAGGTAGCTCACCAAATCAAGAGAGCCTTGCTTCAGCTCCATTATATCCTTATCCGCCGAGAACGTCTCGGCTCGTCGATCAAATGTTTTCTCGAAGGCCATGCGAAAGGCGTCCCAATCGTACAGCAGATGGTCGTCGTTCCTTACTATAGGGACCGCCCATTGGGCAGCTTCGCCCCCCAAATACGATATGAGAAACGCGACCCTGGCTTGATTGGTGACAAACACCTTCGGTTTGCAAGTGAAGTGGAGCAATATCTGTGTTATAAACACCTGAACCTTTTTCTGGTCACCATGGAACCTCTCTGGGGGGGCCAGGGGAATAGCCGCCGGCACTTCTACCACTAAGGACGTAGGGGAAGACGGGCTACCCATGCTAAACGGGTTCCTTTGCATGTAATCAACACGTGAGTGCAATGACGCATTTTCCTGTCGTGAGGCGGCTAAGTCCACCTGCATCGACGCTGTTTCCTGGCGTGAGGCGGCTAAGTCTACCTGCATCTGTGCTAACGTGGCCATCACGTCCTCTAAAGTAGTCATGACCAGCTTTCAACACAACCAGGGGGATAAGAGAATTCTTGGGCCGATAATTCTGTCAGGTTCTTCGTTCCGATGTCCCCGGGGCTGTGTTGATGCTCTATGGGGGCCCACCTCTGGATGACCCCAAGTCCGGCTATTGAAACCGCGGACTTTTGGGGTGATCGAGCGGGGGAAGGAAAGGGTGGGGACTGCAGGGAGGGAGATCTGTGAAGGCAAAAGAGACAACAGAACACAGCATAAGACGTTTTGTTTCCAGTTTCTCTCAATGGAAAACACCCGCGTTATTTTAGCACGAGGGTAAACGCGAGCTTGCCCTCACCTGAAAAGGAAAATAAGGTATTGCCGGACATATGGGGGAGAGCTACAGGTCGTGGTCTTTTCGTTTGCAGGCACTAATATAAACGACAAGGAAAGGCACACGTGGGGAGAATGACAAGGATCAACATACAGACACAAACACCATATATAACTTTGTGGAGTAATACCCACTTGTGACTGCCCAGCTCACTCCTTGCCTTCGGCTTTGTAACCACCCCTCTCTCCTGTCTCGCACATATGTCTATAATATAAGCAGAAGAAATCAAAAGTGTAAACCAGGCCACCGCGGGGTGCGAACGCTCACTGCTAGTGTCTGCCTGGGAACTGAGGTCTGTGAGGCTGGCGTACGATACGCCTATGCTTCCTATGCCTCCGATTTGTCGGACGATTGCACTAGGTCTCTTTGTCTCAGAGTAATGTTCGGGCTCGCTCTCTGCCTGTCTTGAACAGCGAGGCTTGCCCCCTTAAGTCTATTCACTCTCTTTATACTTGGTCGCTCCCCTGCATGAGACCAGCCGGTCTCGCCAACAGAGGGGCGGGTCTGTGATTTCTCTATGACTCGGAGAGCTTGTCTCCGACTAGGATGGGTCGAGCCCCGATGGAAATACTGCCACAGTACTCCTACCTCGGTCACGACGAACCTCCGGGTTTCACGGGCCGCTACCTGGGTGATGAGCTCGTCCGAACCTTCGTCTCGCGGCGTCTCCTCGTCTCGTCTCCCTGGTCGAAGAATTATCGGCTCCGTGTGCAATGACCTTTCGCCTTTTGACGTCTTGTGGTGGGGCGTGGTGCGCATTACGCATCGCACCTCCCGCGCTGCCCATCGGGAAGTGTAGTTCTTCGCGCAGTCCTAGTGTGTCGCTAGTATCGGCCGGCGTGCGCTGATAAGTCTGACAGTAGAAGAAGGCAAAGAGGAAGAAGGGGAGGCATTTCTTGGCTGCAAAGCATAAATTATCCAACTAATAATCGCCAAAACAATACATAATGATATAAAAACACATAAAGTTATACTAAAACGATTGTACATTATTTTACAGGATTTTTTCTTCATTTCATCTCTTCTTTCTTTATTACTTAGTGTAGTTTCCATCTTACTAATGGATGCTCACGGCAATCTTCTTCAATCACTGAAGTCACGATGCTCTACCGTCCTATGACACTGAAGTTCCTGCAGACCTATTGCCACTACTCAGGTCGTGACCTAGACTCCTACTGTGACCCTGCAACCGGGACAGAATTCTACACAAGGGAGAAGAGAGTCTTAAATGTTCTTTGGCCTGGGTCTCAAATTGTAGTGTTCCTTCCCCGGAACATTCTGATTTTGGAACAATGTTCGTGGTTAAGTCGTATCCAAGCGACGATGCGATGGAATTGCTTCCTGTATAATGTTGTCGTCCTCTTTCTCAGACAGTGTCCCATTCAGGTGTGCATCACTGAAGGGTACGAATCGTGGAGTCTTTTCACTTTCACAGTCACCAACACCTCTACGAACCCACTGATCAAAAGGCAAAGGCAAAGGCACTTTCTTGCAATGCACACCGTGAATCAAATTTTTCTTTCCTTCCACTTTAACTGCTGTCCTTGTAGTCAACAAGACCATTCGCGGCTCCCGCCATCTGGGTTGCAGATTGCTGGACCTCTGAAAATTCTTCACACATACCCAGTCACCTGGTCGGATGGAGTGACCTGGGTCTGTGGAAGCCTCCGGCAGAGCACTCTGAACCTGTTGATGAAGAACACGCAATATAGTCGTAAGGTCATGCAGATAATCAATCAACATTGGATATGGCAAGTCTGAGAATTTCTTAGGGCGAGGTATTCCCCCATACGTTGGCCGGACGGCCAAATACCACTTCGTAAGGGCTAAGTCCCAAACGAGAGTGTACGGCAGTTCTGGTGGATAGCAGAGCTAACGGCAAAGCATCAGGCCAATTGAGTCCTGTACTTGCTTGAACCTTTGCTAACTTCAACTTCAAGGTTCCGTTGTAACATTCTACTAAACCCACTGAGTGTGGATGATTTGCCGCGTGGAACTTTTGCTTGATACCAAGACCTGCACAAACTTTCTGCATGACTTGGCCAACAAATTCGCTCCCATTGTCGCTCCAGACAATCCGCGGAAAACCAAACCTAGGGAAGAATTCTTTCAGAAGGATTTTAGCTGTGGATAGGGCTGTGTTATCCTTTAGAGGGTATGCTTCTATCCACCTCGAAAAGGCGCATACTACCACCAGAACATATTTGAGGTTGTTGCATCGCTCCATGTGAATGGAGTCCTGTACTTGCTTGAACCTTTGCTAACTTCAACTTCAAGGTTCCGTTGTAACATTCTACTAAACCCACTGACTGTGGATGATTTGCCACGTGGAACTTTTGCTTGATACCAAGACCTGCACAAACTTTCTGCATGACTTGGCCAACAAATTTGCTCCCATTGTCGCTCCAGACAATGCGCGGCAAACCAAACCTAGGGAAGAATTCTTTCAGAAGGATTTTAGCTGTGGATAGGGCTGTGTTATCCTTTAGAGGGTATGCTTCTATCCACCTCGAAAAGGCGCATACTACCACCAGAACATATTTGAGGTTGTTGCATCGCTCCATGTGAATGTAATCGATTTGCAACACCTCAAATGGATATGTCGGAGGAGCAAAGTGACCTGCTGGAGTTGGCGTTCCCTTTCCCGGGTTGTACATTAAAAAAACAATACAGTGCTTCACTACATTGTCTGCACATTTCGGGATATTCTCATTTTGCCAGACTGGAGCCAGAAGTTTACAAATGCCTTTTGCACTTAAGTGGGCTGGACCATGTGCCACAGTAACCACTGGGAGAACATAGGCATCTGGTAACAGCCAATTCCACCCAACAACCCATTTCATCTAACATTCCCGTACTTTCATTCCACTTGCTCATCTCTCTTTCTGAAGCCTCTTTCTGAATCGCTTTTACACTTTCCACTGTATTCTCATACATTCCTCTCTCTCTGACCCAATTCGCAGGACCTGCCACATACATTCGTCTTTTTGAATCTCTTGCTGTCTTCTTCGCTATTTCATCTGCATATGCATTTCCTCGACCAACATCATCCGTAATCTTTTTGTGTGCACTACACTTCACTATCGCTATTTGGATGGGTAAGGCAAGTGACTCAAGGAGATCAGTCACTAACTGACCATGTTGTATTTTGGTGCCATGTGAAGTAAGGAAACCCCTCTCTTTCCAGAGACGCCCAAAATTGAACGCTACACCAAAAGCGTATTGGCTGTCAGTGTATACATTCACTCTTTTCCCTTTCGATAATACACAAGCTCTCGTTAGTGCTATCAATTCTGCTGCTTGCGCTGAATTGTGTCTAATACGTGCAGTTTTCACAACCGTATGTAAGGTAGTTACAGCATAGGCTGAAACCGTATCTCCATTGGGCATCTTAAAACAAGAACCATCTACCCATAGAGTTCCATCCGGATTCTCTAGCGGTGTGTCTCTCAGGTCAATTCTTCCTTTTGTTTCTTCCTCAGTACGGAAGAAACAATCATGCTGATCCTCAACATTTTCCTCATTTGGAAAGGGCAACAGAGTAGCTGGATTTAGGGTATTACATCGCTTAATGTGTATGTGACTAGCCAAAAGCGTCAGCTCGTAACCAGTTAGACGTGCACTCGTAAGATGCTGTGTTTTTGTTCTGTTTAGCAAGGTATCCACTGCATGTGGCACCATGACAATGAGAGTGTTATCCAACACCATTCCAGCAGACTGTCGGATAGAAATTGCTGCTGCTGCTGTCGCTTTGAGACAACTGGGCAATGCTTTAGCTACAGGAATCTAACGTAGCCGAAAAATAGGCACATGGCCGCTGTTTGTCTCCAAACTGCTGCACTAAAACTGACAATGCACAGCCTTCTCTCTCATGCACATAGAGCGTAACAGGCTTAGTGTAATCTGGAGTGCCTAGTACAGGAGCAGAACACAGAGCAATACGTAAGTCAGTGAAACTCTTTTGGCACTCATCAGACCATGGAAGGGGCTGAGGTGTATCTTTTAAAGTGAGTGCCAACAAAGGTTTGGCAGTTAGAGAAAAGTTAGGGATCCACTGCCTACAATAAGAAGTGATACCCAGAAAGGCACGTACTTCCCTTTGTGTGGATGGTACAGACAATCGTGCAATCGCCTGAATTCGTTCTGGTGTCAATCGTCGCCCCTCCTTTGAGAGGAGATGACCCAAATAGGTAACCTCTCGACAAACATATTGTAGTTTGGAAGGAGAAACCTTATGATTCAGTTTAAACAAGTGGTAACAAAGCAACAGTGACATCTTTGCAGATATCTTCTGAATCAGCGGCGACTAATAAGTCATCCATATATTGAATAAGAGCAGCACCAGATGGCAAATGAAAAGTGTCGAGATGATATTTTAAAGCTTGACTGTAAATGGAGGGACTTTCACAATAGCCTTGGGGTGCACGGTTAAACCGGAAGCTTCGGCCTCCAAGAGAGAAACCAAAAATGTCCCTACTCTCTAATGCAATGGGAATACTAAAGAAGGCATTCTTTAGATCGATAACCGAAAACCAAGTCGCTGTGGAAGGTATCATTGTCAACAAAGCAGTGATATCTGGAACACAAGAAAATTGTGGAATCACAATTTTGTTTACTTCTCGCAGATCAATAACAAAACGGTACACAGGAGGCTGAGAAGGATCAGTGCGTTTAAGAACAGGAAGAATAGGACTATTGCATGTGTTACCTCTTGTTTCTTCAACCACACCCTTCCAAATCAAGTCATGGGTGATTTCCAAAAGCGCTTTCTCACCTTCAGCAGAAATTCTATATTGTGGGATGCGTGGTAATTCAACATTGCGCTTGAGAGTGACAACATAAGGCGGAATCTCAAGACAACCCACATCGTTCGGACCCGTGGCCCAAAGTGCTGTTGGAAGAGAAAGCAATTCAGGAGGAAACTGATCTTTGGACAAATACATTGGGGAGACCAAATTTCTGACCTAGAGTAAGATGTACGCCTGAAGGAGAACAATATATTGTAGCATGCATTCTTTTCAATAGGTCTAGACCCAACAGATTCTCACCGCAACCATTCGTCAACAGAAGTGGAGCTTCCAAATCATAAGGACCAACTGAAATAGGCAAAGGGCAAGAAACTGGATTGCGAACAGGGGCGCCAGAAAATCCTACGGAGTCATTCGTTAAGCCAGACAAAGGTGCCCCAGGGAGTTTAGAATGAATGATAGAACTTCTCATTGCTCCAGTATCTAGAAGAAATGGCTCTGAAACACCCATTGTAGTGACGTTAACATAAGGTCCATTCTGATCTACTGGGATTGGCACAACTCCCTTACTTTGTCCATGGCTGCCCTAGTTAGCATGAAGACTCTCATTCTTGCTGCAAGAGAACCTTCGTCTTTAAATCTTTTGCCTTTTTCTCTTGCTTTTCTCTTTCTTCTTTGTCCCTATTCTCATAATATTGCGCAGTAGCCAATATCTGAGCAGAAGAAACAGCCCATGAACTTTCTGAATCTTTTAATTTGTGTGACAGCTCGGGAAGCAAATTAAATACAAATTTGTCCACGAATAATCGCTGTCCACCCTCTGTAGCCATGTCTTGACCACTGTGGTCGATAAATGTCTCCTCGAAACGAGTAAAGAAGTCAGAGACACTTTCATCTTTCTTTTGTTTGCATGCTGCTAGTTTATCCCAATTAACTCTCAGTGCAGGCATCATAGTTTTCATTAACGTAATGATTCTACCAGGAAGTTCCGAGATCAGAGCGTCAGGCTTTGCGCCACCCACTTGGTCTCTATCTGTATTAGTTATGACATCCCAAGTAGCACCTAGTTCCTGTGCGTGATCCTCTCTACGAATCTTAGCCCATATTGTCTGTGGGACTACATTACCCATTAGCATGTCAATATCTGCTAGATTCATAATACAAGCATCAATTGTCTGCGATAATTCTTTGTAATAACCTGCAGGGTTCTTACGAGGATCTGGTAGAGTCTGCTTGAGGGCCAAAACTTCAGATCTCTTCCAAGGGACATGTACCCATATACGTTGGAAATGAGCAGGAATAGGTGCATTAGCACCTACAGCCGCAACTGCCTCCTTCCATACTGGAGGAACCTCTCTCATAGGGTAATTTTTCGACGTCAGTCTAACCGACGGATCGGAATCAAGAAAAATCTGAGAAAATAATAAGGATCTATAAGAGATAAGCGTCCTTACAGCTTCCTCAACTTTAGAACCTACAATAAGTCCTTTTTCAAAATCAGCCTGAATATTTAACAGATCTTGTGAGATCGGACTTGAACTCACATCTTCCCATTCTTTAATGAGAGTGTCACACATTACATTGAAAACGTATCTTTGCGTAGGCGCATTCCATTGCAAAAAGGTAGGCATAATATCAAGCACACTGTATTGTGGACCCTTCTTGATCCATCCTCGTGCAAGAGAGTCCAACCTCTCTCATTCCTCAAAATCTTGTAACTGACTACGAGATTGTCTTCGAGCAAAAGCCGGAGACACATTTAAAGCTCCAAAGAAAGGAGATAGAATACTGGTGACAGAGTCTGTGAGACGCTTACGCACAGACGGTGAACTAGACAGAAGAATTGGAGACAGAGTATTAGGGGAACCAACAGGAGAAGAACTGGTAATTGCAGGAGGAGCAGAAGGCAAAGGAGAGCTAAGATCAGGGGATGAGGGCAAAGAAGTTGAGACTAACGGTAAAACCGGCAAGGGCGGTAATACTGGAGGAGGCAAATGCTGAAGAGCCGGAACCGGCGGAGGTACCACTGGCAGCTGGCAGCTGGACAGGCTGTAACAGCTGAGGTACATTGGCATTTTGCACATAGGGCGGAGGCAACCTTAATAAATGGGACATTAGGGGATCTTCTTCTATATCTTTCTTATTATCAGAAGGAGAAACAGGCAACACTGGATAGCATTTATCTATCGCCATACGATGTTGTCTTTCTGAAATTTCAGTCGCATTATCAATTTCATCATTTTTGAACTGTTGGGCAGCCTGTATAATTGTCACACCCTGTGCTTTCCTATCTCGTTTTGCTTGTTTAATTTCTTTCTGTTTGGCTTCCTTACGCCAAAGGCGGAAAGAGTCAAACATTGCCGGCCGGGCTTTTCTTTTGAACAAAACTGCTTCCAAATTATCTAGCACATCAGGATCAAAGCTACCGTTTTCTGGCCATTTGAGAACACCATCTTTCTTCGTGTATCGAGTCCATGTCTCATTAAAGGCAATGGGGCCGATACCATGTTTTGAATAGAGCTCATATGTGGGAGTTCCAACCGAAGGAATCGGACAAGAGTCCTCAAGTCGGGAGTCCCTATTACAACCAAGACAACAAATTCTTTCAAACTTAGTCAGACCAGGCATCTCGAGATGTCTCCGGACTGTTCACAAACTTCAAGAGAGTAAAACTCAGTTTACGCAGCACAAATGCACTTACCCTCGGCTTTATCTTTTGCAAAAGTTAAATCTAAGAAACCTAAGGAAATCAAACAAAGAACAAAATTGTGGGCGCGACCCACGAAAATACTTAACTAAGAACGTCTTCTTCCACCAACAGAGGCCCGTCTATCGTCTCGCCTTACCATACATCATCAAAGGAAGGGCCAAAGCAGGGCGGCAGTCAGGGCAGCGGTCGTCAGTAGCCGTCAGGAAGGAGTAACCGCGCTGCAAAAGACCTTCGGACTACTTTCGACATACAGGGGTCGCTTAGTGTGACTCGCGAACCCTCTGGAATTTTCTTGCGGGGTCCTCATGACCTTCGAGCAGAACCAGTACCACTGAAGCCGCCCGACGTTGGGCGCCAGTTGAAGAACCAGAACCTTTTGGGCCTGGCGGCGCAGGGTACGCCCAATGTCTCCGGTGTTCACCTGTTTCGCTACACAGAGACGCGGGACACTCTGTCGGCGTTAGAAGATCAGATTTATTTAGCTGCAGCTAGTACAGTTATCCTAGAAGTACACAAAGTAGGTTCTCAGGAGACTGCCACTTCACTCTGTGGCGCATCAGGTTAAATACTATACAATGATACAATTATTGACGAAATACACTCCCAAAGCATACAAGAAAGAGCCAATAAGGAAAGTTGGAAAACAAGGCGGAACCAATAGGAAAGGTTTGAAAACAGAAATATCAGATGACTCGAAGAGACCTCTCCTCCAACTGTGTTTGTCACCCCACCCTCAAACTAATTTATTAACGGATTCATAACTAACTTGCAGGTGGCGAGATACGTTTGTGTGTGTTTGGAGGACAGTCGTGACACGAGAGAATGCTAGCAGGAGACAGTGAAGGCCAGTCAATAAGAGAAGGTCAGGAAAGAATAGTGTGAGCCAACAGATAGTTGAGATGAGGATTAGAAAAGCCAGACAGGGATTAGTGTACTCGGCTAGTTCTAACACCAGCTTTGCAAATAGAGGCCGAGGGCGTATTTCGACACCAGGCTACAGAAAAAGCAGAATAGACTTTGCTCACCGTGCTGCCTGAGTGATGGCAACACAAAATGGCGGCGGGCCACTAAATGGCGGGTCGATTCGATCGTGAACGAAAATCGAAGTTCCTCAGAGGTAGCCACGTGAAACCTGTGAAAGTACCTACACATGCACTAAGGTGTGTGGTAAAGGAGTCAGCATACTCACTGACACCTGCGAAATAACCTGTAATGGGAGAAAAAGGACAAGACAAGACATATAGTGGCAGCAACATAAAATGTAATCTTTTAGGAAGGCAATATTAGGAGATGGTGTAGTCATTGTCTCTGTGACTACCATAGTGATTGTCGCGTTGAAGTGTGGCTCATGCTGGATTTGACATGCCCTAAAACGATAATCAGTTTACTTAAAGTAGGTGAATGTGAAATCAGGCGTCTCGACCAGCAATTGTAGCTTAATTACGATCAGGCGGTTACAAATCAATAGTTGCCTAGGCCTGGTGGCCTATTGACGGTAAAGGTAGTGCCCTTTGAAGCCCGTAGGCTATGAATAATGTGGCACCGTGCTGTTAGTGAGGGCCACTAAGGAAATGTGCTTAGTGGTCTGCGGCGCACTATGCTTGCATGTACTAGCAATAGCATGCAGTATAGTGCACTAATAAAATAATTACAAAAATTAAAAAGGTAGATAGAAACATGCATGGTGTTAAGCAGTCATAGTTACACTATTATGAGATATTATGCAGAATATTGAGGCTCGGGGGGAGGTCTCTTCCAATGTCCCAAACTAAAAGTTGAGAAAAAAGAGCTAGAGCATCCGTGTGGGCTCGAGCGGCTCAAAACCCAAATGGTACACACACCCACAAGCTGGAGCGCGCACTGTCCTACCTGGTCTCGTGTGAGTGCCCCGTATCAAACCTAGAGAGGTCCCCCGGCGTCCCGTCTTGTAACGCACATTGTGCAGGACTGGGCTTAAGTAGCTATGTTGTAATGACAGGTACGTGCCGGGCAGCATGATTTCCTAACCATGATTCAGCTGTAATCCTGCGCGCATGCGCACGCATGAGCCGAAGGTGGCTGTCCCGAGGTTCTGTGACTGTCAGAACGCGGCGGACATCTTGGGACAGGGTAAATGTTATTGATCACCAAGTCTGTGCAGGAGTGAGTCCAGCGTTCGGCTGCGCTTAGTGAAGAGGGGGTCCCCAATACTACTAGGAACCAAGGACACTAATGTTTATAAAACCGGCAGGCATACATGGGGCAAAAGTGCGAATGTGATAGTCCTATTCAGGAATTATGAGGCAAGCACAGGCCACAGTGGGTGAGAGTGTAATGGAATCTAACGCAGTTAGGATGTCAAAGCAATGGCCCTGGTAGGCTGCTGAGCCCATGTGTTTTTATTATATAGGACCATCCAAGAGATACAGCGATGGCGAAGTAATGTGAACATCACATATTCAAGTCCTGAGATGTGATCGACAAGCCAATGGCCTTCTAGCTGGACGTTCTGGTGTAGATCTTGGCCTGTTGAGGCTGTACCAAGGGATGTTATCGTTTAGGCCTGTCTTGTGGCTAGATACGCGGTAGATCTTTGTTCCTTCTCCACTGGTTGATGTTGTATGTTGGGTAAGCTTGGGTCAAGTGCCTCAATAACGCATGTCATTTGTAGTGTGGCCGGCTTCAATGAAGTGGTTGGTAAGTTTGGTAGTGTTCTTTTTGCACCTTATTGTACTGCGGTGTTCGCAGATTGTGGTCTTCACTTTTCTGTTTGTCATCCCAATGTAGGTGAGATTGCAGGGGCACTTGATGCGATATATTACATGTGCAGTGTTGCAGTTAGTATGTTGTCGTAGTTGCCAGGTCTTGCCTGGTTTTAGATTGAGATGTTTAGTTGTTTCAGACACGTGGCACACACTGCAATTGCCACACGAGAAGTGGCCAATGACTTTCGAGAGTCCCCATGCATTGAGAATTGTGTTTCCAGGTTTTTGCTGTATTACTGGTCGTGTCGATTCCAGGGCGTCTTTTATGGATTTGGCTTTTTTGTGGAATAGTAGAGGAGGGTCCCAATTTAGGTTCCCTGTTTGCGGGATACGCCAATGCTTCTTTAAGATCTGAGAGACTTTGTTGGAAACAGTGTTGAAAGTCGTGACACATGTCAGTGGGGTTGGAGTAGCTTCACGTGGCTGTGTTTTGAGGAGCCCTTCACGGTTTTGATTTCCAGCTCTTTTCTTGGCTTTTTCTGTAATGTGCTTTGGGTACCCACGCCTCAGTAGTTTTTCGCTCAAGTCCTTGGCTTGGTCTTTAAAATCTGATATGTTACTGCAATTTCTCCCTAGCCGGAGGTACTGGCCATACGGGAGATTTTCTCGCAGAGGCCTGGGGTGGAAACTGGAGTAGTGTAGAAGTGAGTTGCGAGCCGTTGGTTTGAAGTGTGTTTTGCTCTTCAGGTAACCATCGTTGGCTTCGATGTCCAGATCTAGAAAAGTCGTCTTGAGGTGATCGAAGCTGTGAGTAAATTTGAGATGTGGGTCGCATGTATTTAGCTATTGGCAGAATGTTGTCAGTGACTCTGCATTGCCTTCCCATATGAGCAGAATGTCATCTATGTATCGCTTATAGAATTTTATTTCAGGGATCCATGACACATTGTTGTTGGAAATGTACTTGGTCTCAAAATTGTGTACGTAGAGGCCAGCCACGCTGGGAGCGAAAACGCTCCCCATCGAAGTGCCATACTTCTGAAGATAAAGCTGGCCCTCAAATTCAAAGAAATTTTATTTTAATGCCAACCTGGCACACTCCATGATGAATGATTTAGAAGTCTGGTATTGCCAGTCGCTGATTTTCAGGGCCAATGTCAATACTGTTAGGGTGTCGTCTTGTGGGAGACTCGTGTAGACGCTCTCTACGTCAAGACTCAACAAAAAAGAAGTTTCTGGATTATAGGTCAGATTGTTGAGTAGTCTTAGCAGGTCCTTGGTATCTTGTAGATAGGTGTTGGTGGACTTCACCATGGGTTGGAGGAAGAAATCACAGTACCAGGAAAGAGGTTCCAGCAAGGACCCTATCCCTGATGCAATCGGGCGCCCCGGAGGGGGTGACTTACTTTTTTGTACTTTGGGCAGTATGTAGAAGTATTGTATCTTTCCAAGGGTTGTCATTAGGAATTTGGCTTCACTAGGCGTAATTTGTCCAGTGGCCTCTGCTTCTTCCACTAGCGTGTCAATACGTGATCTCAAAGTTTCACTTGGATCTTGAGTACGTTTTTGATAGTTTTTGGTGTCGTTGAGTAGTCTCATGCATCTCAGTTGGTAGTCCTCTTTGTTTAAGATAACTGTGCCTCCGCCCTTGTCAGCAGGCTTTATGACAAGTGAGTGGTTTGATCTCAGCGATTGTGTGGCTTGACGCTCAATGTTGCTAGTGTTCTGAAAGGTGTGACCCTCGTTTAGTGCTTCAATTTCCTTGAAGACTGCTTGCCCATAAACAGCCACTTCCGGAGGGATGGCGCTCGGTGTTGGCATGAAGGTAGATTTGACTCTGAGGTGTGTGTCTCCCTGTTGTTCGGGGGCTGGTTGGTAGGGCGAATGTTCAATAAAAGCCTTCAATCTGAGTTTTCGGAAGAACTCTGCTAGCTCACAATGTAGCTGGAATTTGTCAAGTCTCGCCGTTGGTACAAACCTGAGTCCTTTTTCAAGGACTGCTAGTTCTGTGGGTGTCAAGGTGTAGGACGAGAGGTTAACAAACAATAAAGACCTTCGTGGATATGCTATAGTGATCTGCACCTCATTAGATGTACATAGAATGTATTGTCAAACAGTAGAAGATCAAACAGTATTCTTTGGTTGTTGGAAGGGGCGATCTCAGGGGGGTTACGGAACACGTTCCTGACCACCCCGTGACCCACCTCTCCCAGAATCAGGGCGAGCACCGGCGGGGAGGCTCTTCCAGGAAAGGGACTCGTACTTTAGGATCGCACTCGCTGAGCTGGCACTACTTGACAAATGGACACCACACAGTAGGGTCCAGTAAACGGAGATCTTTATCTAAGATTCTTTGGATCTTTAGGATCCGCAAGGTAGTCTTTGGTCAATACAACAAGCTTGGTAAGTCATTGACAAAGGGGATTGGGGTAGCGGGACAGTTCTAGGTTCAGAGTCAATGCCGAGTATCCTTCGCACAGCTCTCAATCCTCGAGCCGGGGGACACGGTACAGGCTTGGGTCCAGCCGGACCAGGGTATTCTCGAGCCGCGACCACGTCCGCAGGGCTCCGGTAGGAAGGAACTGTCAATCGGGAGATCTTCGGGGAGCCGCGACTCACTCGGCAGGCCCAGCTGGTCTTAGAGTTGGGGGGAGCCGCGAGTCTCTTAGCGGGCTCCGATGGTCTTAGAGTCAGGAGGAGCCGCGAGTCTCTCAGCAGGCCCCGATGGTCTTAGGGTCAGGGGGAGCCGCGAATCTCTCAGCAGGCTCCGATGGAGGAGCCGCGAGTCTCTCAGCAGGCCCCGATGGTCTTAGGGTCAGGGGGAGCCGCGAATCTCTCAGCAGGCTCCGATGGTCTTAGAGTCAGGAGGAGCCGCGAGTCTCTCAGCAGGCCCCGGGGCTCGTAGTGTTCTCGGGAGCCGCGACGACGTCAGCAGGGCTCAGATGGTTTCCAAGGATCAGGTAGTGTCCTTCTTTGCAGGTTCGTCGAGCCGCGACCAGGTCCGCAGGGCTCTCTTAGTTCCAGGTCTTCTCTACCCCCGTCCCCTCAGCACCCCCTGTTATACGCCTTATTCTCTTTGAAGTCCGGCGTCCACACAGAGAGGTGTCTTTGCTTCCGGGGGCGGTGTTGGGATTTCCTGCCGCTCGGCTCTTTGATCCTTTCAGGTTGGCCTGGGAGGGACTCCAGACACCCAGCACGCGGGGAGCCAGCTCCCTGGGGGTCCGGAGGGCGATCGAAACCCTCTGTTGAGAGGAGGCCAGAGGTGTGACAGAGACTACTCCTCCCTGTCTTGCTTCGCGGGGGTTCCCTCTCCCTTGGCCGGTCATGGCGCGTTCAGGGTCTAGGTTTCGCTGGGGCCCGGGCCGGCCATCGGGACATCGGGACATGGTGGCCAGGGGTCTTCGGTCGGGCGACTATAACCCGGGACCAGGGGTGGTGTATGGGTTGGGGCTGGGTGCTAGTGGTCAAGGAGGCCCACGCAGGAGGCCGGGCCCCACATGGGTTCTAACATGAAGCCAAATACTCATCCACTAAGAGTATTAAATAATCTTTGCGACTATAGAAATCCAAAGATTTGAATCTACTAGAGAGGCAACGTAGCACACCAGTAGGACGAGAGGTTAGTGACTAGACTCATCTCGTGCTGGGCCCTGGTTGCTGATCCTTGGTTTTGCTCCTCGTCAGCGCTCCTTCGTATTGGTCCTCGCCCCAATGGACTTGGTTCCCTTGTCGTCTTCTTCCACGGCCTCTTTGGCCTCCTCCTAAAAAAGGGAATCGTTGGTTCTGATTCATGTAGGGAGGTGGTGGAGGTGGTCCAAAGGGTGTGTTCCAGCCGTACCCGTACTGTGGAATCATCTGGGGGTACGGGGCTTGGTAATGCATATTGGGTCCTGGTGGACCTTGGGCCCATGGTTGTTGCCAACCGGTGTTCCTTCCTCTGCCCTGTTGTCGTTTTTTGTAGCTACTTGTGCTGGAATTTCTACTTCCTGATGAGTCTTCATCGGAAGACCCACCCGATGTCTCTGGTCTTTTTGGAGCTTTACATTCTGTGTCCGCATAAGGGTATGTTTTCAAATAAGAGAATTTTTTAGGGTCTTTTTGGAATTTGTTTATTTTGCTCTGTCTCAGGCTTTCTTTACACCACATCACACATCTGCACAACACCTGCTCCGCTGTAGTCAGGCGTCCTAGCACAACCGGGAGGCACTCGGCCACCCGGTTGGGACCCCAATGATGAAGCATGACACCAACTAGGTTGGTGTGTAAGGGGTCTTTTAAGCACACCTAATGGGTCCATGTTCCTACCACACATAGGGATTACAATACATACACTTAGTGGGTCCGTCCATATTGTTGAAGTCTATATAGTATCTGTATCCTTATCAAAAATACCCAGGGGGAAGCCATTTTATACAACCCTGAGCAGCTTATGAAACAGGGCGTCAAAAGGGAGCAAAAAGGCTGGAGCAGAGAGGCCAAAAAAGGTACCTCAAGCTGTCTCTATAGGACTTACTGGGAGCTCAGAGCCCAGATCGCCTAAGAGCACAGCTAAGAGTTCCAAAAATTATATTATATGTCTTCGATATATTGGCATCGAAGTAAATTCTTTAAATGGTATGAAAAAATGTCCAGTATGCAAGCATTACGAGGCCCGGTACCGGAACAACACTGCAAGGCTTGAAAATCCCTGTTTTCTTAGCCCGGGGAGAGGCGTTTTCCAACCTTGTATCGGGAGGCTGCCTCACGTGCACTGACGCTTGTAGGCTACCGAGAGGTTATGCGTGTGCAGCCTATGCATCCTCGCTCCCTGGGAGGAGCCACTCCCAAGTGGTAGCGCAAGGAGCTCGCACTGCAGCGGCACAGCCGCACCGGGCAAAAGTAATAAAACAGGAGATGAAGGGGGAGGCGGTGCAACACGCGCCAAAAGCTCAGAGAAGGGAGGGTCACCTCGAAAGAGACACGGTTAGAGGCAAGCGAGTGACCCGCAAGTAATCAGTTATCAATAAGTATGATTAAACAGCAATAAGTGAATAACCATGAAGCAAGTATGACATGCAATCGAATAGTGTACAAAATAATGAGGCACTTCTCTTTACTGCGTAGCAGCAAGGAAAGAGGCAGTAAGATGATGCCTCGCTATTTTGTAGGCATTGGACTGTTCCGATTGGTGTTTGATGGAGGCGTGGTTCAAAGCCACATGGGACTTGTAGTATGGAAATGTTTACTGTTTTTTGATTGGCTGCTGTGTTAATGAGTAGTAATGAATGAGATGCTGAGAAGGCTCTGCGTTTCTATAAATCAATGTCTTGATTAATCTAATTTCTGACAACATTTAAAGTCGCTCAGTTCATGATAACACCCAGTCGATATATTATTGATAGCGCCTAGACACCGCCACAGCTCTTCTTCTAATAACAGCCACGCTATTACAGCCGTGCAATCCACACACTGCGTCATTCATATCCTTGATGCTCTCTCTGTTCTGAGTTCTTCCCAGACTCTGCTGTAGGTAGCGCCTAAACCCACTGTGCTCTTCATAGCCCATGCTCTGGCTCCGCTGTAGACAGCGCCTAGACCCACTGTGTTCTTCATAGCCCATGCTCTGGCTCCGCTGTGGGTAGGGCCTCGACCCACTGTGTTCTTCATAGCCCATGCTCTGGCTCCGCTGTAGGCAGCGCCTAGACCCACTGTGTCCTTCATAGCCCCTGCTCTGGCTCCGCTGTGGGTAGCGTCTAGATCCACTGTGTTCTTCATAGCCCATGCTCTGGCTCCGCTGTGGGCAGCGCCTAGAACCACTGTGTTCTTCACAGCCCCTGCTCTGGCTCCGCTGTAGGCAGCGCCTAGACCCACTGTGTCCTTCATAGCCCCTGCTCTGGCTCCGCTATGGGTAGCGCCTAGACCCACTGTGTTCTTCACAGCCCCTTCTCTGGCTCCGCTGTGGGTAGCGCCTAGACCCACTGTGTTCTTCATAGCCCATGCTCTGGCTCCGCTGTAGGCAGCGCCTAGACCCACTGTGTCCTTCATAGCCCCTGCTCTGGCTCCGCTGTGGGTAGCGCCTAGACCCACTGTGTTCTTCACAGCCCCTTCTCTGGCTCCGCTGTGGGTAGCGCCTAGACCCACTGTGTTCTTCACAGCCCCTGGTCTGGCTCCGCTGTGGGTAGCGCCTAGACCCACTGTGTTCTTCATAGCCCCTGCTCTGGCTCTGCTGTGGGTAGCGCCTAGACCCACTGTGTTCTTCACAGCCCCTGCTCTGGCTCCGCTGTGGGTAGCGCCTAGACCCACTGTGTTCTTCATAGCCCCTGGTCTGGCTCCGCTGTGGGTAGCGCCTAGACCCACTGTGTTCTTCATAGCCCCTGCTCTGGCTCTGCTGTGGGTAGCGCCTAGACCCACTGTGTTCTTCACAGCCCCTGCTCTGGCTCCGCTGTGGGTAGCGCCTAGACCCACTGTGTTCTTCATAGCCCCTGCTCTGGCTCTACTATGGGTAGCGCCTAGACCCACTGTGTTCTTCATAGCCCCTTCTCTGGCTCCACTATGGGTAGCGCCTGGATCCGCTGCTTTAGATGGCATCTACATTTGTTCTTTTCAGTCATACCTTATCGTGCCCTTAATAATCCTGTTCTCTCTCTGCTATAGATAGCGCCTAGACCCACTGTGCCCTGCATATGACCTACACTTGCTGTGCCATGGAGGAGCACCTTGACCCGCTGCTCTAGATAGCATCTACACCTGCTCGGGGTCCTACCTTATTTTTCCCTTAATATTCCTGTTCCCTCACTGCTATAGATAGCGCCTAGATCCACTTTGCTCTGTATGGGACCCTCTCACGCTCTGCTCAGGGTTGTAACTTGCTGTGCTCTGTATATTCCTGTTGTCGCTCTATGACAGATGATGCCTAGACTCACTGGGCTTAAGATCGCACCTACACCCTCCCATCTGGGGCTATCGCTGGTGTCAATCTCCTCTCCATTGCACCTACAACCCCTGTGAAAATAGCCCATTCTCATAAACCATTCAAATACCGACCAAAAATTGGATGCCTATACAATGATGCGACAGTAGCCACATCATTGCACCTTTTTTCTGATGTATTGCAGCATTGGGAAAGACTATTCGTCTAAAAGGTGTGAATTATTGACTTTGCCAATATGTGTTTCAAATAGTTCTAAACCTCCTGTTCCTCGTGTAGCTATAGTCTGAGCCTGGGATCTCTGGAGTTACACTATGAGGAAGATGCTTAAATGATCTGTCCAGATCCTATCCCAGCCTCTCTGATAGGATAAAGGACTCACTTGCAGCAGTTGCTTATGTTTCCTGGTGTTATTGTGATGCTCGGTGTTGCATGGTCCATTCACTGGAAAAGGCTGCATCTTGTAATATTTGTTAGGCCTTGTGATAACAGGGAGCATTCCCTGGATAAGAAGGGAGGCATCTTGTCGCTATGGATTTAACATTGTAGTGTGTCGTGGGGAGAGGGTCTCACTAACTGAACTAGGAACCTTCTCTGGTGTCTTGTTTACTCCGTGAGTTCACACTCCTCGACAGAAGGAGGTCACAAAAGGATTGTATGCCCTTACTCTGCCTATTACATCTGTACATTAAAAGTGTAATCTAGAAATTATTCACCACAATTAAATGTCCAAATGAATTCCAATAGATTTTTGTGACAGACTCTGCATTTCAACTTATTCAGTGTTTCTTTTTCTTAATCTAACAGGTGAAATAAGTGCAGTGATAAATGAAAAAGGTAAAGGCATGAAACAACTTTTGTTTCGGAAGTGATGTAAAAACAGTATACCTCAAAATCTCTTCCCTTGAAGGCTAACGCCCCGGCAAAGTCTTTTTCTACAGCAGAAAACCCAAACTGACCCAATAAGGTCTGTACTTGGCTCTTAGGCATTAGCTGATATTTGTAGAAGACATAACACACTGACATACTGAAGCAAATCTGGGGAGGTGCTCATTACGAAGGAAAAGCTAACCTGGTGTGAGAAAGAACAAACAGGAGAGAAACCATATGAATATCTAGAATGTGACAACACATTTATTTGGCTGAGAAAGAGCAAGTGCGACATCAGAAACCTCATACTGAAGAAAACCCATTTTGATGGACTGCCTGTGGAAAGGTGTTATTTGCAAAGAAAGACCTAATGCAGCACCAGAGTGTCCACATAAATGAGAAAATATTTAAATGTACAGAATACGATAAGGCATTTATTACCAATCAACACCTAACGCAACATCAGAAAGTCCACACTGGGGAGAAACCAAATGAACATACAGAATGCGATAAGGCATTTTTTACCAATAGAAAGCAGATGAAACATCAGAAAATCCACCCTGGGAGGAAACCATTTCAATGTACAGAATGTGGCAAAGCATTTTTTTTAAATGGACACCTAACACGACATAAAAAAATCCACACTCAGGAGAAACCGTATCAATGTACAGAATGTGACAAAGCATTTATAACAAATGGAGCACTAAGGGAACATCAGAAAGTCCACACTGGAGAGAGACCATTCAACTGCACTGAATGTGACAAGACCTTTATTAGAAAGTCACGTCTAATGCAACATCAGAAAATCCACACTGGGGAGAAACCCTATGAATGCACAGAATGTGACAAAGCATTTATAACAAATGGAGCGCTAAAGCAACATCAAAAAGTCCACACTGGCGAGAGACCATTCAACTGCACTGAATGTGACAAGGCATTTATTAGAAAGTCACGCCTAATGCAACATCAGAAAGTCCACACCAGGGTGAAACCCCATAAATGTACAGAATGCTACAAGGCATTTATTACCAGGCAAAGGTTAATAGTGCATCAGAAAGTGCACACTGGGGAGAAACCGTATGAATGTTCTGAGTGTGACAAGTCCTTTATTACGAATGCAAACCTAACGCAACATCAGAAAGTCCACACTGGGGAGAAACCATATAAATGTATAGAATGTGACAAGGCATTTAATACAAAGCAAAAATTAATACAGCACCAGAAAGTTCACACTGGAGAGAAACCATATCAATGTATTGAATGTCAAAAAGCATTTATAACAAATGGTGATTTAAAACGACATCAGAAAATCCACACCGGGGAGAAACCGTATGAATGTAGTGAATGTGGCAAGGCATTTATTACCAACGGAGAACTATCGCGACATCAGCAAGTCCACACTGGGGAGAAACCGTATAGATGTACAGAATGTAATAAATTGTTCCAAAGGAAGCAGAACCTAAAGCAGCATCAACAACTCCATGCTGATGAGAAACCATATGAATGTACAGAATGTGACAGGGGATTTATTAGAAACGAACATTTAACACGACATCAGAAAGTTCACACAGGAGAGAAACCATATGAATGTACTGAATGTGACAAAGCATTTATCACAAATGAAGAGCTGAAACAACATCAAAAAGTCCACACTGGGGAGAGACCATTCAACTGCACCGAGTGTGACAAGGCATTTAGTAGAAAGTCACATTTAACACAACATCAGAAAGTCCACACAGGGGAGAAACCCTATAAATGTACAGAATGTGCCCAGGGATTTATTACAAAGCATCATTTAATACGACATCAGAAAGTTCACACAGGAGAGAAACCATATCAATGTATTCAATGTCACAAAGCATTCATAACAAATAGAGAACTGACACGACATCAAAAAATCCACCTGGAGAGAAATCCTATGTATGTACAAGAATTTAATAACCGGAAGAATAAGCTAATGAAGCATCAACAAATCCACACTAGGAAGAAACCATATTAATTTACAGAATGCAACAAGGTATTTATAAGAAAACAAAATAAAATGACATCTGAATGTTCTCAGAGTAATGAAACTATATAAATGTATTGAATGTGACAATGCATACATAAGAAATGGAGAGCTAACGCAACATCAAAAGTCCACTCTGAAGCCTGGTCTGAATGTGGCAAAGCATTTATTAGCAAGGGAGAGTTAAAACAACATCAGAAAGTCTGTAGGAATGTACAGAATGTGACAAAGTGTTCTTAGAATTATCCACATGAATGTACAGAAAGTGACAAGGCATTTGTAGGTCCAGCCTAGCGGCAGATAGTATTTGCTGCTCGCTCTGCGAGACTGCTGTAGTAGAGTATGGGATGGAAGCTGCGCCGACTCTCCTCCCATATTTCATTATTGGCTTGTGTCATTGTCTTTCGTAAATGCCGCTTTCGGATTCGTTAATAGGCTTGTTTGTCCCTCCTTAGTACCGCCTTGTCTTCATTTGTACCCTCCCATGGTGACTGGCCCTTTTACTTCGGTTGTTACACGGGACCTGTTATTTAGTCTGTAAGCTCTGTATACTTTATTGAGTTTCTCTTACTGCAGGCCGGACATGGCTGCTTCGGCTGAAACCGCTTGTGTTTTTTTTAAACAGCACGGCTACCCCCGTAACACGGACGCCTTCTTTTAATCACTTTAACCCGGCATTGTCTTGTGTCTGTATCAAGCCTCCCAAGTAAAATTGATTTAGAAATGATTAGCAAATTAAGTCATGTCAATTCCAGGTAGCACATAATCCTGTGCCAATGGGCTGAGGCTGACAACAGCACATCTGTGTTACATGTCATCATTTTATTAACAACACAATCCCCACTAATACCACCACCTCCAATACCAACACCACCACCATCAACCCCAACAATACCACCATCAACCCCAACAATACCACTACCTTCAATACCACCACCAATACCACACCTCCACCACCACCAATACCACCATCAACAATAACACTGCCACCACCACCACCAATACCATGACCACCAATACCACCACCACTATCAACATCACCAATACCACCACCAATACCACCACCACCTATACCACCAATACCACCACCAATACCAACACCACCAATACCAACACTACCACCACCACCAATACCACCACCAATACCTCCAATACCACCACCAATACCGCCACCACAAGTACCTATACCAGTACCCCACCACCAATATCACCAAAGCTACCACCAATACCACCACCACCAATACCAGTACCACCAATACCACCACCACCAATACCTCCATCACCACCAAACCCACCACCACCAATACCAGCAGCACCAATACCACCACCACCAATACCACCACCACCACCAAAACCACCACCACCACCACCAATACCACCACCTCAGCGCCTCGCACTCACTGGTAATATCAGGTGCACTGTACAAGGCCGGAGCTGCAGCTGAAACCATCCCTCCCTCCCTGCCTGCCATAAAGTACAGCCCACCCTGCACCAGGAGGTGAAGCCAGGGCCCTACTACAGCTGAAGTGTTTTTTTATTAGGCCAAAGATAGCAATGACATTTAATCAATGCCACACTGCACAATCAAATCACGGAGAGGGCAGGAAATAGCCCCCCTCCCGCTCTTCCTCCTGTAATCACAGAGCGAAAGGTGTTGGAGCGCTTTGTTAGTGTTTATAGCTCAGATCATATGTAACTCTCACTTCATACTGCTTTGCTACATTATTTATCACTACTTTGAAGATATCGCAGGCCGGTCTCTTCCTCTGATATTTACAATCTAACAAGCGGTCAAGAAGCCCTTTATTGCAATGCAATAGGGCTCCCACTTGCGAAAGTTTAAGCTATTAGCATTGTAAATATCAATGCCTTTAATTTATGTTTTAAAACCCAAAACATAAATAAAAGGCATCGTCATTTACAATGCCAATAGCTCGAAACTCTCGTGAATGTGAGACCTATTGCATTGCAAATGCTTGGTTAGAAGGGCACAGCACAGCCAATATACCATCAGAAAGTCCACATAGGGGAGAAAACATGTCAGTGCACTTACTATGACAAGGCATTTGCTAAAAAGCAAGCTAGCACAACATCAGAAAGTTCACACGGGAGACAGATTATATGAATGTACTGAATGCAACAAAGCATTTATTATAAAGGCACCGCTATTGCACGATCAAAGTCCACACAGGGCAGAAAATCATTACACGAAGAACGCATATCCCAACAAATGTGTCCTGGCATTTGGCAAAAGAAGAAAGACCTAACACAACATCAAAAAGTCCACCCTTGGGAGAAACATTAATTGTACTGAATTTGACAATTCATTTATTGGCAGCAGACAGGTAATACAATAACAGTAAGTCGACACAGAGGAAAAAAGCCTGACAGTGGAGAATGCATATCACTGCACTCAATGTGGGATGGCATCCTATTTACAAAGGCAAAATTGACGCAACATCAGAAAGTCACTACTAGTGGACACCTGTCCTCCACACAGGAGCGACACCATAGGAATATACTGAATGTGACAAAGCCGTCATTACACAAAGGGACTGTTAATATAACATCTGAAAATCCACACTGGGAAGTAACTGTAGCAATAAATGTGACAGGTGTTGATCAGATAATCCATATACCGTTTCTTGCAAAGCATTTTTTCACCGGAGGAACCTAATGTGTCAACATGCATTCCATGGAGAAACCGTATCTGTCTTCAGTATGACAAGGTATTCATTACAAAGGGTTAGCTAACGCTTCAGAAATTAGCGCTCAACAAAAGAAAGGTTTCAAGGCAACGTACCCCTTTCCAACAGAAGTGACGATGTGCAAACTCCAGAGAGCATCAAACTTTAACAGAATGCAAATGTTACAGAAAGCAACAGCTAGATTCCTTTCCCTGTTCCCAGTCTGCTCTGGTATAAGGACTATTTTGACTACCACGTGATAAGACCTGGCTCTGCCTATTTACTCCGTAATGGAAATTTGTTCTGCAGGGCCTTCTAGGGCTCGTAGCCACAGTTTTAGCGACATCTGTGGACATTTGTGATAATTCAGTTCAGGATGTGTTATGTAGGATGTTATGTTCATTCTATTTTGGTTGGCATTTTGTTTCTTTCATTAACACTACTGCCTGGGAGAGGAGAAGTGCAGTTTTGGGGTCGGTTGGAAGTCGGATGCCACTGGCCCTAGAGGTTTGCAGCCCCTAAAGTATCTGTGCATCAGGTTTATGGTTTCATGTGAGACAGGAGCTGCCACCATTTGTATAGACATTGCTGGACAGTTTGCTGGACAACCTGTGAGTAAGAGGGTTCTACTTACAGCAGTGATTACACTCTCCTATCTCACTTGTAGCCTACAATTGTGTTTTTTCTACTTCTGTTCGGTGTATTTTTTAACATGTTGATCTGTAATAAAAATTAACCTCTGCTGAAAGTACAGACTGCAAAGATGTTTGAACGCTATAAACTTTCTTATACCTTATACCTTACCTTACAGCACGATTTAAGAGCAACAAATGGGAGAACTAGGTCGGACCCAAATGGAGAACACACTTTCAACAGACCCAGTCAAACCAGTAGAATAGATTATAGATTATTGTTTAATCACCTCCAACAATCTTTGGCCCTTAGTGGACGATATGGAAGTGGTGAAAAGATCAGAGAGTGACCATAACGCCCTAGCCCTTGTCTTTACTAAACTTGACCCCCCCCCCCCCCCGCAGACCACCAACCTGGGGTGCCCTGATTTGGGGGTGCTCTCGTCACAAACAACCAAAGAGCCGTCCAGTGGGCCTGGGTCGAGGAGCATCCGGCAGCTTTAGGAGCTGTGAAGGAAAACGCAAAGCAGTTGATCAAGGAGCTGGTCAACATACCTGCCAAGGATGCAGTGGAAAGCCTGGGGCCCCGTCACAAGCAGTTCTTTAGTGAGATAAGGGACACACTTAATCGACCATCCACAGTGCGGGGGAAGGGGAGACATTGTAATGACCCGCTGAAAGCCACTAAGAGTCCTTGGTATTTCCAGGAGTGCAGGAAGGCTAAGGGCTTACTTATGGGTGCATTAAAACGTTGGGTATGTGCGGGGATAGCATCCTGTAGAGCTGAGTATAAAATGGCCATCGGCAGAGCCAAAATGGTTTGGGAGGGTTCTCTCTGGGCTTCCTTAAATACTGCATTGATGGATAAAGACCCCAAGGCCTTCTGGAGACAGGCAACATACTGGCTAAAGGGGGCAAGGCAAACACTGGAATATACTGTCCAGCCCGATGAGTGGGTTGCCTATTTTGGCCCTCTTTATGGTAACGGTACAAACAAAGGCAATGAGACTAGTGAGATTAGGGTCGAATCTCTGGGAGGAGAAGGTGAAACTTTGGTCTTCTCCATAGAGGAAACCCAAACTGCAATCTCATCTTGTGTGCCAGCAAGAGCCCCGGGTCCAGACAGAATACCAAATGCCCTGTACAGAGAAGACAAAATGCTCTGCGGTTCGTACTAAACCTGGTAACTAATCTGATCTTGTCTGGGGCCCCTATTCCATCATCATGGCAGGTTGCCGAAATAGTGCCCATTTACAAGAAAGGAGATAGATCGAAACCGGTGAGCTACAGGCCGATAGGCCTCATAGACTCCCTTCAAAAGATGTTTTGTAAAAAGGTCATAGGAAGGATAAAGGACTGGATGACGAAGGCTCAAATCCTGAGTGATTTCCAGGCAGGTTACCGTACGAAAGTTAGTACTCTGGACCAGTCCTTCCATCTTATCTGCATTTATTGGAAGGAAGTAGTCGTTAAGGGGGGTAAACTATATGTGGCTTTTCCGATTTGTGTACTGCATTCGACCTAGTACCCCGGGTAAGGCTTTGAAGGGTCCTAAAAGAGATGGGTCTCCCTGCTAATCTTTTAAACCTTTTAATTAAACTCCATTCATCTAACACCGCACAGGTTAGGTGGGGCGCAGACAGCCAAGTAACAGAAACCTTCCCTGTCCAACGTGGAGTGAAGCAGGGTTGTGTGTTGGCGGCCACCCTTTTTTACTCTTTTTATAAACCGAGTTGTTGATTATGTAGACAGGGGCGGCTGTGATGCCCCTAAATTTGGTGTTAGAAGAGAACCAGTACTGTTGTTAGCTGATGACACTCTTATAATATCCAAATCGCCACAGGGTCTCCAACAACTCCTGAACGATTTTATAAGGTTTTGTGTTGATAGGGGCTTAATCGTAAATGAGACAAAAACCAAGTTCATGATTTTTAATAGAGGGAAAAATAAATCAACAACTAGATCTGTGTGGGCTGGTAGCGCCAAGTTGGAGCAAGTTGAAGTATTAGACTACCTGGGTGTCCGCTTGACTCCATCGATCAACTGGGGGGCACATATGGAAAAAGCAAAGCTACAATTAATCTACCAATGTGCCTACATCAGCAAAATACATAGGAAGACGGTATCTCGCCAAATTGCCCCAGCCCTCGATATCTATAACACCAAGGTTTTGGGAGGAGTTCTCTATGGTGCCGAGCTATGGGGCACGGGCAATCAATCGCCCTTACAATTGTCGAACACCGCTTCCTAAGATCGCTGGTTGATCTTCGTGTTAGCTCCCCCTTAAAACCCTTGTACTTGGACTTTGCCCATAGGCAGCTGCAACACAAGTTGAACTGTAAACTGCTAATGTTTTGGTTTAGGCTATGGACTGTGGATGAGCTGGAAACCGATCAAGGGACTCTGAAAGATCTCCTGAAATTTTGAAAGGCATCCTCGATCAGGTGGTTTATCTCCCAACGAGAATGACTGGGGAAGTTGGGGCTGGAGTCCTTCTGGACCAATCCTGAAAGTATGGGACAATTCTCGAGGGTGAAGCTGAAAGAACTGTGTTGGGAAAAGACACTGGCAATGGCCCTGGTAGAACCAGCGAATAGTTTGACAAAAGACTTTTTGCTCTTTAAATCCGTTCCATTGTTTGAGTCATCTATAGATGAAATCATCCCAACGTTTGCACACAAAAAGATTTTTCCAGTGTGTAGACTTGTTGGCCCGGGACATTATCTTGAGGTAATTAGAGTATTATGCACTGATACCCGTAGACCAATGGTTTTTGGCCTTTCAAGATTCTGGTATGCTCTGTGGATCAGGCGCGGGAAGTTGCTTGCATGAAGCACTTTAGAATCGCTGTATCTTGCTTTTTGCACATTTACTTAATGCAATTGTTTTTGATGTATCTATTCTTAAATGTTTATATCTCTGTTTTTATACTCGTGCTGTGTACTTTGTAGGATCCTGGTGATCGTAATAAAGTTTTTTTGATGATGATGATGATGATGAAAGGCTAACTGTTGTTAATTCCACTGTGAACAAGGCTTTCTCTTGTGCTTTGAAGATTGTAACAGAGGGAGGCACTCGGTGTATGAGCTAGAAAAGTTCTCCCCAGTCCATAGTTCACCAGCCACTAATCCTCGAATAACCACCCACAGTCTCAAGGCAGGTTACATCTCTCATTGATATGGAAGAAGGACAGGCTTCTAACACTACTGTTGTATCTAACACAGCAGGGCATCACACGAGTCTGGGCGCCAATGTGATAGGTGCCAATCTGGCTCCTGAAGACTAGACTGTAATGCTTTGGTAAGGTTACTCATCACTGGTGGCTGCCTCCTTTAGACAGTGGTGGGGCACATAAATGACTTTCAAACTATTAAAATAAAAAATAAACTTAGCTCTCCGCAGCCTGCAGCACACGTTCAGACCCTGCCTCGCGCTGCTTGCTGGGTAAAAGCATCGAGCCCATCCAAACACTGCTCTGTTGCTGCTTACAATGCTAAACAGCATGGGAGCACTGCAGTGCTAGGACTGGCCGGACCAGGCAATCACAGCGCTTCTCCAAAGACCTTCAGGCTGTGCTTCTCCTCCTCAGCTGCCTTTCAGCTGTTGAAGTAGAAGCCCTAACTGCGCATGTCAGGCTGGCCAGAGTGAAAAGACCGGCCAAGCTGACATGCGCAGTTCAGTTAACGCAGCCTGCACTGCTGCTGCCATGCTGGGAGGGAGAGAACTCCGATATGGCCCGCCCTCTAAGAAGGTGAGAGTGGAAAGCGTGAGGGGGACATGAGTACTGTGTGTGTGCAGTGGGTCGCAGTGTGGAAGTTAGAGGTCAATGCCTCCACGCTCCTATGCACAAACCGCCACTGTTACTCATGCAATGTGGGTAGGGGTTTGTTGGGAGGGCTGTTTGGGCGACTAATACTAGAACACAGGGGTCTGATGTCAGAAACACTTCTGATCTGACAGATACGCTTAGAGGAAAGAGATGGCAGGAACTGCAGAACCAACTCATATGACTGGGGCACGCCCTGGATGTTTGTTTCGGCTTCCCACCTGGACTGTGAGAGGGATGAATGACCACCACAAGGCCTGACTGGTGAGCACGGACCTCAATAGACATAAAGTAGATGTTGCATCAATTGAGGAAATGTATGGTGCTTCTGCGGAAGTTAATAATTTTGACAAATGCTGGAGCTCATACCTCTATTACTCTTTCTATTCCTCCTTTGCTGGGGGAGGGGCCATATTGGTGTAACAAGGTTTGTGGTTTAGGCCTCTGGACACGTTCTGCAATGGAGAGGGCAGATGTGTGGTTGTGCAGGGGCTGCTGGGTTTTGCACACATTGCATTGATCAATACGTATGGCCCCAACTTCACCAGTCCCCTTTTTGTTTAAAACTAAAGTTAGAGGCAAGCTTGTGGCCACTTCCACTCACTCTGAATATAGGGAGGAAACTTTAATGTAATGCTGTAAGCTGATTTGGCTAGCACTGGCAGTGGGTGCAGCCGGCACACCCAAGCACAAGAAGATCTATGGGATATTATGCACCAGTAGAAGCGGCCAGACTTGTACCGTGTTGAATGCCCCAACTGCAGTGTGTATACATTACATTCCAAAGTACACGGAATACCTTCCAAGGAGTGCTTTATGTGAGCCGGTGGTGTCCGGTTCTCGGCACCAGCACTTTATTGTCAAAACAGGCACTTGTGACAGTCTGCCACATGGTGGCACTTTTTGGTTCATTTAGAAATGACCACAACAACTGGTATTTATTACTTCAATATACATTAAAAATGACTATTACCTGCCACCAAAGCTTTTCTTCTAACTTTGGGGGCCTGTAATAGTCTGAATTGTCACACATGCAGCAGTGTGTTGGTTAGTAATTGTGTTGTTGCTATCATTGGCAGCGTGGCATTTGTAATGTGCTGTGCATGCTGCAGTGGTCTCCTGACGAGAGCCCTGGCACTTCTTCCAGGATTGATTACAGGGTAGGATCTGGAGATGCAACGGGCTGGGCTGAAACTATAACATATTTACCTAGGACGTTTTCTGATAATTTTCCAGTTCTGATGGCTTGGACCGTCTCCAACTATGTGGGGATAAATAGAATGTAGCGACTGCACTCACCTGAGCTGTCAGACCCAGTCTTTACACAGAATACCTCCAAACAATTTTAGCCCACCCCCCAGTAAACTAGATCTCGGTTGCCTCTGTGGCAACACAGTACGAAGCCTTTAAACCCATTATTAGGGATGAATGCAGAACTAGAGTCACCGGATATTAAGATCTCTGAGAGATTGTATGTCCTGCCCAGAGCAAGCGATATCACTAGAGTGAGACTATGCGAGTACTTCAGCTCAACCAACATTAGCTATATTAAACCTAAAAAGGCAGGATTCCTGTGGCGCAGGGCAATGAAGTTAAATTCCTAGATCAGCATACTACTGCCCGATGGTGCGGCGAGGGCAGGGGGCACCCGTGCTGTACACTGCCCGGTATGTTCGACCACCTTTGGTGGCTTCAGACATAGTTGCGATAGAATCCGGCGATGCCGCATATAGACTACAAGACTTTAGAGACTTTTATACAGAATTTTACACTGTATCGGCGGATATTCCAGCCCAGGGTATACATACGTATCTGGATAGGGCAACCATGACATGGCTTGATCTGTCCAAAGAGAGCCACAGTGCACCCCATCACTGCCCAAGAGATTAGGTCTGCAATAAAATCATGAGAAATGGTTCCGCTCCAGGTGGTGACGGGCTCCCAGTGGAGTTTTATAAAGAATACGCATCACAACTTTCCTCAGTTCTACTAGAAATGTACAATGAGGCGTGAGCGAGTTACGCGACTCCCAAACATGTGGGAAGCCATTGTGATTACATTACTAAAACCTAATGAGCCACCACATAGGTGTGATCACCAGCCCTCCCATTACCACAAACACATTTTGACAATTAAATACTTGCTAGCATTTTTGCGGACAGGTTACTTCCCCTTTTGCTTGTCTTGTCCTACCAGAACAGTCTGGTTTCATTCCGGGGTGATCAACCGCAGATAACCAGAGCACACTTTCATGGTTACTTACCAAGTTGACCCAGATATTGAGGCAGTTGTGGAGTTTTTAGTCTCAGCCAAAGATTTTGATTCCGTAGAATGGCCCTTTTGATTCACACTAATAGAAAGGATGGGAGTGGGCAACGCTGGGCTCAAATGGATCCCTCTACTATACACCACCCTGAGGGCAAGAATGAATGTCCGCAATGTATTGTCTGCTCCAATATCGATACATAGGAGCACGAGGCGAGGCTGTCCTCTCTCTTCTATCCTTTTGGCCTTCGCTGTAGAGGAACTTGCCAGCCTTCTTCCACCATCACAGAGGCCTACAGTTATCGTTCTCTCGATGGATGCACACAATATTCTGCTATTGCTCAAGGATCCTGAAATAACTATATTAGGGGAATGGTGTGGATTAAACACTAATTGGTCTAAGTCAGCAATGATGTCCCTAACCAGGTGAACACCTAACCCTGAGATGCAGGTACCGCTGAGGCGGCGATTAGAAACCTCGATGATACCCGTGAGTTGGGTGTCATTGGGATTTGTCCATATTAAATAGTGAAAACTATTGAAAGTGCCTGACCAAAGTACTAAACAGATAGATGGATCAAAGTGCAGATATCGGGAGTGGGAGAAGTGCCTTCTGAAGATGGTGTTTTTGTACCTATTTCAGAATATCCAGATGCCGCTAAATGAAGCTGGATCTCAATATTCTCAGTTGATAAAAATCAGTGCGGGGAGGTAGACAGCCCTGAATTGTGTGGTATAATAGCCATACAAGCATGGGGAGTTCAAGCTCCCAACTTTGAAGTATATCACCTTACATCCAGGCACAGTTTGGCCATCACTGCGTCCACAATACTAGACAACCACCAAACCGTGGCATTGAAGTGGAATTAGCGGCCTCCGGTTCCACTGAGTACTGGTCTTGGCAGAAGGTCAGGCATCCATGTGGTGCCGTCCATACAGTAAGATGCACCTGTTGGGCATGGAGTAGGCTGGATAAACTGGTGGGGCAAGAAAGGCCATATTCACTAAACTTTCCTCTGCTTCATAACCGTAGATGAGAATTAACTAGCCTTCAGGTGATTAGACAGCTGGGTAGTAGAAAAACTGGTGACATTGGGGGACACCTACAATAATAACACATTTATCGTGCTCTCAGAATACTTGCAATGTGATACTATCACAGCTATGGTTATTCTGACATGCTGCCAACTTCGATGCTGTACAACAGAGTTACTCCCAGAAATGCCTGGTGATTCATTAGTTTGGTCATTGCGATCCCTGGCCCCGTAAACCTGATTACACAAATGTACAGTTGTAGTTTGGCTAAACTGCAAGAGGTGATTTACACATCAAGACAACATGGGAACTAGAAGCGGGCAATGAGATTGCATAAGTGAAGTGAATAGAATACTGCTAACAGATTAAAGATATTTCACCCAGAGGCACACCTAGACTAATACACCTAAAATATATACATAGAGCAATTTACCAGCGGCTAGCACGCTAGCCGTAGACACCACTTGTTAGAGATGTGCAACAAATGCAGATTTCTTGCAGATGGCCTGGCAGTGTCCACAGATATATGCATGTTGGCGGCAATCAAGACTATTCTCTCTGTCAAGCTTGTCACCTCCCCCATGGTGGCCCTGCTTGGATATGTAAAGGAAGTCCCCAAGTCATCCCAGAAGCTTACTGCCATTGCGAGCAATCCGGAGTCTTCGGATGCTTATTGCCTGAGGCTTCCAGCCCTAGAGATATTCAGGGGCCTTTACAAAGTTACCTGGCAGCCTCGGCTGAGCGGCACTAGATCTGTACATGTAACATTAGCCTGAGTTGTAGGTAGATGTACGCTTCTGTTGTTTGCCTGTATGTGTAATGTTACTCTGATTATCAGAGATATGATCCCTCTTACTGTTAAACTGACCAAATACTTGTAAATTGTGTGAGTTGAGATGATACACTTTGTTTTTTTTTTCTCTGCCATTGGAAACCTGTGTCATGTTCCAGATGTTGTCGCATAATTTTGAACTTTTCGCCTTATTAAATATGAAAAGAAAAAGCATGAAAAAACTATTCTCCTGAACAAGAGGTACACAACATCTGTCATTTCCAGATCTCATGAGAAGTTGCAACTATTGATAAACCGGAAAGGGTACTCTGCTTGTGAACAATATTGGGAGGATGCTTCTACTGTTCCAGACTTGGTCCGTCAGGTTTTCAGACAAACCCAGATGAACCAAGAGAGGGGTATAGAGTCATTCCTGCCCCTGTATTATGACGCTTGAGAATATGATGGTGAATGCCTCAGAGACTCGGGGTGGGGGCAGTTTTAGTTCTTACCCGCTGTGTCAGAACTTCCTAAAGTGTGCTTCCCCATTTGTTAAGGGCCACACTCGTTTCCAGCGTGTCTTTTGTCAGCATTCCTGTAAGATTTGGGGCCTGACTATTGCCGCTCTTCTGAGATTACTTGGTGTCCATGTCTTCTTCTTCCCAGTTGACCTTGCAGGAAGCGATGCAGAGTCTTTATCTGTGCAGCTATTCAAGATGGCTGTTGTTTATGTTTTTACCTTCGTATTAGCCCATTCAAAGATGGCAATGGAGAGTATGGTGGTAAAGCATCCTGTCTGGGGAGTATTTTAGCAGTCAAGGCTTGAAGGAAGCTAAAGACAGAAGCGGGCAATGGCGGACCAGGTAACCGCACTTCCCTGCTATGATTATATCCACAGGTAGTCCAAAACAGTGTGCACATACAACTCCGGCACCCGCCATAGTTTGGTGCCAATGGCCAAGCAGAGAAAAGACTAAGACAAAGGTGGAGTGGAGCACTCACCAGATGAAATTTCTCAATAAATCCCGTATTCTTGTTTAGTTGTGTCAGTAAATCCTTTATTCTCAATGTCATCCGACAATAAAAAGATCCAGCCTTTCGTTCATTTGGAAATGAACTTCTTCAGGGCTGTAAATTAGAATATATAAAACACATAAATATATATACAAACATATAATTTCACTCCACATAGGACATTTGTTAAGACAAGGCTTGAAGGAAGGTGTGCCGCAACTATTTCGGATTTCTTTCATTGGCTACTTCTCCCTTGCCGTGCCAGCCTTGTCTTCTCCTTCCAGTTCCTGGTTCATCGTCATCATTTCAACTTTATTTCAATTTTCAAGATCATAAAAGTTGAACATACATAAATCCATCATTATAAAATGCATACAAATGTGAAGACTATTGACATTTTTGGAGAGCTTTGAGAATAGTTGCTCCCACTCTGGGACTTCTAGTACACTGGGGCTACTCAAGACCCTACTTCAGGACAGCAAAACATACATTACACAAATTCATTCAAATAAACCATTTCAATGTTTAAAAACCGTATTAAAAAAGAAAATTATTTCGATCATAGAGGGGAGGAGCCTAGCGCGCAACCAAGATGGCCGCGTAGGTGCGAGGCTCCCGAGGACCTCCGCGACCTCCTATGACTATCCTGAACATATCCTGTCCCAGATGAGGGGACTGTGTTGGTGAGCCTGAGCTGAGTTGGCACCCGTTTTCCGCTTCCAAATCGGACCTCGGACACCGGCTTTAGCACCGATTGAGGTTTGCGGCCTCCTCCTAGCCGAACCCCGGATTTGCGCTGTGGGGCGATCCAGTGACAAAGTGAACAACAGCGGCGGGCAGGGCTTGGTGGCTCGCGTACCCCGCACTTTCGCTTTCGCTTTCGCACCCCCCTTGCTGTCTCTGCGAGGTTGGGTCGCGGGGCTTTGTGTGTTGGTGTGGCCTCGCCGGGGGACCCTGCCTGCCCGCCGGCTGTGGTCCGCCCGCAGATCTGGGGTGGCACCCCCCCGGAGCCCGTGGACCGGCTTGCCTGCCCTTCACGACGTGGCTGGTGCGACCGGGAGACTGGGACCATGGCCACGAAACAAGATGGTGACCGGGCAAAGATAAAATCGACCCGGCGTGGCGCAGTCCAACAGCATGGATCGATATACCCTCCAGAAGGGATCTCCCGAGGTGCCACGCAGGTCCCCTGAGGGCCCTACCGATGCCCCCGATCTGCCCACGGATCTGACTCTGCGGGATGTCATGGGCGCCATCGCCGAGATGAAGGCCTCGGTGGGCCAGCGTTTTGATACACTGGCGCAGAAGATCGACTCGGTCCTCGTGGATGTTGGCCTGGTAAGGGCCGATCTCTCCAAGACCAACGACCGAGTCGACTCTTTGGCCCACACCGCATCGGGCCTTACGACAGATGTGGCGGCCCTACAAACGGAGGTGCGCCGGCTTGCTCGGGCGAGTGCGCTGATGGATCGCCGCCTGGAGGACTCTGAGAGTCGGGCCCGGAGGAACAACATCCGTATCATCGGGGTGCCTGAGGGACGTGAGGAGGCGGCGGCGGACCTTTTCGTGGAAGACCTGATTGTTACCCATCTCCAGCCACGGGGGCTGAGTAAATTCTTTGCTGTGGAGAGGGCCCACAGGGTTCCCGGGGGAAGGCCTAAGGTCGAAGCCGCTCCGAGACCTCTCATTGCCCGGATTTTTAATTTTCGGGACAGAGACGCTATCCTGCAATCCTCCAGACTACAGGGACCGATTAGACTTGACAATATGGACATTAATTTTTATCCTGATTTCACCCCTGCGGTCCAGAAGCAGAGACTGAGCTTCCTCGGTGTCAAACGCCGTCTTCGGGACCTAAACCTCAAATACGCCATGCTTTTCCCAGCTAAGCTGCGAGTGGAGGTGGATGGTCGCACGCACTTTTTTGATCGTCCCGAAGCGGCCGGGGACTGGCTGGATACTCTTGTCTGGGGATCGGGGTGGCGGGGGGGGAGCGGCCGGGGGAGAGGGCTCGCCGGATCAAGACTGAGGGACTAATATTAGGCCTCGCTCGGGACAAAAATGATGCCACTTTTGACCATACGTCGGTTCGCTTAAGTTCCCCTCCTATGGAGGTTGAGTGGGGTCTCTTGGGGGTTCTCCCTCCTCCTCTGGGGGTCTAGTTAGTTTAACTATCTATGGGGCGACAGGCACACTGCACGTTGGGGGGGCTGTCTGGGCTCATGCAGGGGTGCAGGGAGGGGGGAGTTCTGTTGGGGTGGGTGGGCAGGGATGGGGTGTTGTTCGTTATTATCACAAGGCAACCCTTTTTTTGTGTTGGTTCTACTGTGCTCTCAGGGGGACGAATGATGGTTTCTGTGTATGATGGGGGGTAGGGAATTAACTTTGTTGTCTTGGAACGTTAATGGACTGGGGGACAGGATCAAACGAGGTGTGGTCCTGCAGTATCTGAAGCGACTCTCGCCCGATGTAGTCTTTCTGCAGGAGACACACCTTATTGGCAATTCCTTCTGTGCCATGAATCGGCGTGGCTACCGCCTCGTGGCCCACTCGGGCTTCACGTCAGGCTCAAGGGGTGTGGGTATCATGGTAAAGAACTCGCTCCCGTTAGAAATTGATGAGGTGCTCCACGATGATAGGGGACGTTACACTGTCTTGGTGGGGAGAATGGAGGGCAAAGTGGTAGTCTTTGTGTCAGTGTACGTCCCACCGGGGTTGCAGTCGACCACCTTTGCAGACCTGGGGCGCCTCCTCCTTGGCCTTCCGGGGGGGCTTCTGGTGGTGGGGGGGGATTTCAACGCGGTGGTTTCTGGGACTGTGGATCGTCACCCCCTAGGGACCTCCCCCGGGCACAGGCGTGGCTATCCGGCCTCTTGGATACACTGGGATTGGTGGACTGCTGGCGCTTAAAACATCCCACGCAGCTGCAGTACACTTTCCACTCGGGGGCCCATGGTAGTCTCTCACGGCTTGATTATGTCCTTGTCCCGGCGGCCTATGTCGGGAGGGTGGGGGAGGTGCGCCATTTGGCACGGGGTATCTCGGACCACTCCCCGCTTCTGTTACATTTCGATGTCTTTCCGAGGGGTGAGAGCAGGGTGGTCCCAATCAATTCCTGGTACCTGCGCGACCCCACCATTCGCGCTGACTTGATTAAATCCCTCCAGCGCTATTTTGATGAGAATGTGGGGTCAGTGCCTTCGGCTATCTCCCTGTGGGAGGCCTTCAAAACAGTACTCAGAGGGGAGGCCCTATCCCTTATTTCCCACGCCCGGAGGTGCGAGCGGGAGGAGGTGACCCGGGTGGAGGCTGAAATAGCTGAGTTGGAGGGTAATCTAGAAGATGGGGTGACGGATGCTGCACTACATGTCCTCCAGCTCAAACAAGCGGCTTATAGGGCCCTCGTTACGGAGGCGGCCAGGGGCCTTAGTAGAGAGCAGCAGGGGCGACTGTATGATGTGGGTGATAAGGCTGGTAAATTGATAGCGTGGTTGGATAAAAAGGAGAGAGCGAATCGTGTGGTCCAGCTGATTGAGAAAACGAATGGTGTGTGTGTAACTGAGCCAGAAGAAATTGTCTCCTGTTTCGCGGATTATTTCCGCGAGGTGTATTCCCCGGTCTCTTCTTGCTCTGAAGAGGATTCCCGTGCCCTGCTCAGGGATATCGCGCTGCCTTCCCTTTCCGGGGAGGACAGGGTGTCGCTGGACGCCGCTCCCACCTCCGACGAAATCGCCCTCGCCATACGCTCGGTCGCTTCTGGCAAGGCCGTGGCCCCGAATGGTATCCCTATCGAGTTGTATAAGCTGCGACCGGATACATTGGCGCCTCACCTCCGCGCAATGTTCCTGGCGGCCCACTCGCTGGGCTCCCTCCCGCTTGACCAGCGTCTGGCTACAATCGTGGTGATCCACAAGGAAGGGAGACCTCGGGACCGGGTTACTTCTTATCGGCCTATCTCACTACTGAATGCGGAGCCCAAAATTCTCGCCAAGGTACTGGCCAATCGGCTGGTCGGTGTGGTGGGAGATCTGGTTCATCAGGACCAGTCTGGCTTTATTCCCCATCGCAACACAGCCCTTAACCTGCGGCGTTTGCATGGGGTGCTCGCGCGCGTCCCATTTATACGGGAACCGGCCATTTTGGCGTCCTTGGACGCCACCATGGCGTTTGACACGCTTGAGTGGCCATATATCTGGGCGATGCTTGCGAAGTTTGGATTTGGCCCAGGATTCATCAGTTGGGTCAAATTGTTGTATTCGGGCCCATTGGCGCAGGTGGTCGTGAACGGGAGAGTATCGGCCCCGTTTGAGCTGGGCCGGGGCACGCGACAGGGCTGCCCCTTGTCGCCGCTTCTTTTTGCGCTTGCCTTGGAGCCCCTGGCGGAGTGGCTGCGGTGGGAGCCTTCCATCCGTGGTCTCTGTTGGACCCCCGAGTATGAGGACCGCGTATCCCTATACGCTGATGACATCCTTCTGTACCTAGCCTCCCCACGTAAATCACTTATAGTGCTGGTTGATGTTTTACATTCATTTGGTCGTAACTCCGGTCTCGTCATCAACTGGGCTAAATCGTGCGTGTATGTTCTCTCTGGGGAGGCTCCTATTCTCCCGCGGGGCTGTCCGATCCAGATCGCCCCGCAGGGATTTCGGTACCTGGGTGTCTTCATTACTCTGGACCCGGAGGCCCGGTATGAACGGAACCTGCTTCCCCCCCTCCAGCGCCTGCGGGTAGATGTCGCACGCTGGCGGCGCCTGCCGCTTTCGCCGCTCGGCCGGGCGGCATTGTTCAAGATGATGTCTCTGCCGCGTTTCCTGTACGCTTTGCAGAACACTATGGACTTAGTCCCGGCGCGCTACTTCCGTGAGGTGGAGAGTCTGCAACGCCGCCTGTTCTGGGACGGGAGGCCACGTATTGCCCTGGCGAAGCTGACGCTCCCATGGTATGACGGGGGGATTGCCCTCCCGGATATTAAACGGTACTATTGGGCCTCCCAGCTCGCTGCAATTAACCATGGCCTATACGGGCCCGCCTTAAACCCGGCATTCGAAATGGACAAGATGCTCCTGCCAGGTGGCGACTACAATCGAGCGCTCTATTCTAGCGCGCCCGACGCTCGTCTGACGGGCCCCACGCGTGTCATGGTGCAAGTCTGGCACGCGGCCAATGCAGCTATGGGGTGGAAGGACCGTTTGACCCGGGCGTCACCACTATACGCGTCTGAGCGGTTAGGTTCCCTGTGGACCTCTAAGGGCTTTGAGAAGTGGGACATAATAGCTATCAGTAAAGTGGGGGATCTCTGGACGAGGGGAGGATTTAAAACGTTCGATATGCTGCAGACGGAATTTCAGTTGCAGGGCAGTGAATACTTTCGGTATTTGCAGGTCCGTCATGCGCTGGGCTCCGTCTTCTCGGACGTTGCCTCCAACCCGGAATATTCCCCCCTGGAGGATAGAATGCTGGATGGGCACGTCCCGGACAGCACGATCTCACTGATATACAAAAAGCTGATAAACGACCGCTCGGGCCTGTTGACTGCCCTTCGTGCGGCTTGGGTTGCCGACGGGCTGGAGTTGGACGACGAGGACTGGACCTCCGCGGTGGCCTCCCCGAAGGAGGTGGCCATACCGGCTCGCCTTCGCTTCGTCCAGCTCAAGATACTCCACCGGGTCTACATGACGGGGCCAAAGCTTCTGCGTATGGGCTATGCCGGAGATGGGTTGTGTAAGCGTGGGTGTGGTGCTTTGGGGACCTTTCTGCATATTTTATGGGAGTGCCCGGAGGTGGAAGGGTTCTGGCGTGGTGTACATGAGGTGCTGCGACTGGTTACGCATGTGGCGCTGTTGCCTGAAGCGAGGAGATGCCTGTTGAATGTGTGGGAACCGACTGATTACTCGGCGCCGCAGACGTGGTGGGTGACTCTGGGATATATGATAGCCAAGCGTGATATTGCTCAACTGTGGGGATCCCAGAGGCCCCCGACGGTCTCGGCCTGGAAAGAAAACATGGACTGGTGCATGTTTCGAGAAAAGGTGGTGTATGTGGCGAGGGGAAAGCCTGCGACATGGGTGAAAGTATGGGGCCCCTGGAACGCCTACCGCGGGGGTATCTGTGCGCCGCCGCTGCTGCCTGATCCCTCGCCAGCCCCATCCCCTTAGCCGACTCATTCCCCCGCTGCCGGGCATTGGGTTCCCCCAGTCCTCGCTCTGTTCTCTTCCCCCTCTTTAGACTTCTGTGGATAGTTGGGATCCCCCCTCTAGGGGAGCACGTGCTGCTATTTTCGATTGTGGGTTGCCTTGTGGGTGTGGTTTTCTTGTTGTTCTTAATTTAAAATGAAACCGCATAATGGGGTCTGGATGATGTGGCTTTTGACGTTCTTACCTACTGAGAAATGCTCCTCCGTAACACCACGTGTTTCATAAATGTATGTCGTATGTTTCTATCATTGCTAGCGGCCGGCCGGAAGGTTGTAGGCCCATACTTGTATACTCTTAAGACTTGTAATAAACGGTTTCAAAAAAAAAAAAAAAAAAAAAAGAAAATTAAAAACTTTTCGAACCTATTCTCATTTAGGCCTTGCCAGAGTTCACTCTGCACTATCTCCCTTCTCCGAGGAGAGGACTGCAACAATAATATCCAGGTCTTGGGCCCTAGTTCCTTCTTTACAAACATTCGCTTTAAGTAAACACAGAAAGTGCAAGGATGCAATAGGCAGTGAAGTGCAATCACAGTTTAAAACCTATTCCAAGTAAGGTACTCTGACCTAACGAAACACAATCACTACCAAAGAGGCCCATATTAGTGTAGGATTGCAGGTTAACACAGCTCAACCCAGCAAGGGTCTCTGTACATTATGATCCCCCGGTTGCTCAGGTTCACAACCACCCGTAGGACTAACGGGGCGCCGTCGCTCCTCCAGGGTCCAACGCGAGGACCTCCCTGTGGATATTTGGCTTCAGCACCCTGACTGTGCTCGTGCAGAGGGTACCCTTCTGTACCTTACAGCCTCTGGATCGCCCTGTAACTCCGCCACAGCTCTGGGTGTGGCCACCGTCACAGCCAGGGCCCCCCACCAAGGTAGACCTCTTCACCTCCTTTTGGCAGATTCCAGGGCCCCTCCCAAGTCCAGCAAAATAAGCCTATGCCCACTCTGGGCGGTGCGCCCCATCCTCTTTCAAACTCCCAGTGGACTTGGCATGCAGCATGCCAATGCCTGATGGACCAAACCCCCCCTGTTCCTCGAATCTGCGCCTGGCACTGTGAACTCTGCTGCATGAGGAATCCCCGGCAACCTCTGACCGAGCCCCTCGCCACACTCCAAGTGGGGTTATCTCTGCTCATCGTAACACCCATGCCTACCATAGGTTGCCTAACTTACGCCCAAAGTATTTCATTACTGTCCGCAGTGCCCTACTACCCGGGTAAGTAGAATCATGCCTCCCCGGTGTCCGACCTAACTGTTGGGAGGGGAGACACCCCCCCAGTCCGTGCCGCAGCTTCTACAGCCAGCTGAACCAGCGCATGCTTGGGACCCCCAACCAACTTATCTCAGTGGAGTGCCGCAGCTTCTCCAGCAAGCAGTTCTAGCGCATGCCTGGGCCCCTCAACCAAATAAGTCAGTGGTGGAAACCCATGCCTCCATTTCTAGAATTTCGCCCGTCACGTCAATCCCAGCCCGCACGGACAGACCTTTGATCCTGGCAAAATAAAGAAATGCTTGGTTGCTAACACCCTTTATTGAAAACTGCACACCAGTATAAACAACTACTCCAGCGGGAGAGGTATATGTACCTCTTTCCCCCACCCCCTCCTGCCCGGATGTGACGTGGACGTGGGGGACCCACAAGGGTCCCAAACACTGGGAGGCTAACTCGTCGTGTGCCATCCTGTGGCACTAAGGTGGGGCTGCCCTCTTGGGAGGGCCCCCTGTGAGGGCCCAGGGCAGCCCTGCATTAAGTTCAACTGTGGATAAGATCTCGTAGAGTTCTGTAGAGACCACGTCTGCTGAGGGATTGGCCACTGCCAAGAATCCCGAGGTCCTGGAGTCCAGGTTTCTAAGGGCCGGTAGGTGTTTTTCTTTGACCCTGGAACCCAAAATCACTTGTCGTCTCCACCCATACGTCTTGAAGTGTCGAGCTCGCACTCGGGCTTCAGGGAGCTGTATCTGATGTGAGTTTGGCTGAAAATGTATCCCACTCTTTTGCCCATAAGTGACAACTAGAACTTCTGTTTTGTTTGTGTGATTTAGTTTGTGGTCTCCATGGGTCACATTCATCACTTGGTTCCTCAGCGCCCGACCTCCGGCCTCTTCTGTGGCATGTTAACTCTCTATGAACATGTCTAAGGCCCTAACACCTCTACAGCAGTGGCGTCACACAGGCCCCCACAGCCCCCTCAGCACTGTATTCTAGCCTGAGAGTTGCGGATTAAATTTGGAGCGGGGCCCCTCCATGTACCTTGCAGGGGGGTCCCCACAATTGTTCGCCCGGCCTCTTAATAAATTACATAGTGCGCACGGCACGCAGGCCACAAATAGAAGACGAGGTCATACATACACACGCACACACACAGACACAGGTGTAAAAGAATCACACCTGTGTCTGTCTGTGTGTGTGCGTGTGTATGTATGACCTCGTCTTCTATTTGTGACATCACTCGGTGTTTGCCTCAGACCTACGGTGACGCAGCTTCCTGGATTTGGCAGGACAGCCCTGTAAAGCACTTCAACACCTGTTCAAGGGTAGTAAGCGCTATATAAATGCAATTACAAATTTATGAGTCTGAACTCAACTTACAGTGCCTGCAAATGTGTCTCAATGGACTATGGTGGGAAAGAAGGGCGAAGGAAAGAAAAAGGGAAAGAGAAATAGAGCGAGGAAGGGGGTGTAAATGAGAAAGTGGTGAAAGAAAAGGAACAGAAAGAGAAGGGAAGAGGGAAACAAAAACAAAGAAGGGGAAATCGAAGTAAGGGAAAGAGAGGATAGTAAAGATGGGATGAAGAAAGTGAAGTGAAAGGGTAATGAGAAAGAGATGGGACAGGTGTGATGGCAAGAAAGGAGGGAAGACAGAAAAAGAGCAAGAAAGAACGCAAGACAGAAAAAGAAATAATCTGAATGAGAGCAACAGAGAAAGTAAACGAAGCACATATGTAAATAAAGAGAAAGTCGGAAACAAATAAAGAAAAGTAGCATAGAAAGAGGATGCCAGGAGAGAAAAAGTAAAGGAACTGAGCTCTAGGTGATGAAATAGACAAATGGAAGTGAGGGGAAAAGCACAGATAGAGACAGTGTAGAGGACAAAGGGAGAGGGGAGGAAAGAGTCAACAATAGGCTTAGGAAAAACCAACCATTCTGAGAGCACCTACAGTCCAGATCCTTCACCTTGTATATCAGTTAGAAGGCCTTAAGTCTAGCTACAACTGTTAACATATCACTACATCTTTGGGAACACATAGTCTCAGGTGAAGGATCTTGACTGGAGGTGCTCTCAGAATGGTTGGTTTTTCCTAAGCCTATTGTTGACTGGACATTACGTGCTCTTGGCCATAGTACTTAGTGTGTACATCTTATCTTAAGCAACATTTCAGCACTCCTTGTTTTGGAATATCTTCTACTCTATTTAAAGGTATTTTCTGGATTCCTGGTATGAATGGCTCCAAACTAAATGGCCAAGAATGAGTTCTGGTGTTGGAATGTGCAGAAGGGTTCAGGTTTGTGCATAGACTGTGATGAGTTTTCAACTTCCAGAGAAAATATAGAGAGAACATGAGCTGAGAGAAATCTCTTAAAGGCAGACTTTTTGAGGAGGCCCTCTGCTTTTGATTGCAGTGGCTCAGTTTATTTGGTGATTCATAATTCCAGTCATGGGTAAAACATGGCTTGTTGAACATAGATGAGATGTACTTGCAAGTTGTTGGATTCCGTATTGCATTTCAGGTTCTCAATTTGACCAATCTTTTTACTTCTTACCACCGAAATATGAGTGTCTTCCTGGTCGAGGACCACACTGCTTTTTCTCTTATCTGTCTTGTATCAAGACCCTGCTGGACTATTGGGTGAAAGAAAGCTTGAAAAAGCAGCTACCTATGTTATATGAAATCTCTTTATTAATGTAATAACTGCACTTTCACAATTGCTTTATTAACCTTCCTGCTTCCTCAAATTTGCTCGACAATGCACCATTTGTCCTCCCTCTTTTCAAAATTTTCTTGGGGGGAGAACCCCCCGAGCCCCCGTTAGGTTGTTCAGGCTTAGCTGGCTACGCTCGCTCATTGCGGTGCAGTATGCCAATCATTTAACGCCCCACCTCTTTCAAATGTCACCAGCTGACCCTGTTATGCACTATGCATCATTTCAATCAACAGTTGCAAGAGACTGGCTAAGAAATTTCGTAAAAACTTTGAGGGGGTTGAATTTACTTATGAGAAATGACTTCTGGGTATTTTCTTTATGAAATGATAAGGTTCTTCTCATTTTATGTAAAGTTGATGTGCTCAGTGTTCTTCTGAGCAACATCAAAATCTTAAAAAGGTGCGGTATTAGTATGTGCCAAAAGTTTTTAAAAGCTCCTGCCCACGCTCTCCTTCAACGTCATGAATCTGGTGCATGCGTTGTTTGTAAGGGGGAAGCTGGCACGGAGTAGGGTGTGTGTGTAATGCATCAGTGAGTGACTGCGAGTATGAAGCGTCCTGTTGCATGGAGGAGAATGTAAAAAATGACACAGATGCTAGAACGTGCATATTCTCGTCCCTTTCTCACCCAGTCAAACCACCTGGCGTACCCATGAAGTGGACACAGGTGAGAGTCTACATGTCAAAAATAAAATCTACAGGCAGGCTGACCATATCAGAGATTGCATCAGGACAGAGGGCCAAAGGTTGCTGGAGTTGGGAGTGATTGAGCCCTCAGATAGCTCATGAGCTAGCCCAGTAGTCCTAGTACCCCATAGCTCACACCAAGGGTGGAAAAAGAGAGATGAGGTTTTGTGTAGACTACATGGGACTCAACGCAGTCACTAGGACTGATGCTCACCCATTTCCTAGGGCAGATGAGCTTATTGACACTTTGGCCTCAGCCAAGTTCTTAAGTACATTTGACCTTACTGCTGGCTATTGGCAAGTCAGATTAGCTGAGGATGCCAAACCAAAAACAGCATTTTCAACCCTTATTGGGCATTATCAATTTATTGTAATGCCCTTTGGTTTGAATAATGCACCTGCCACATTCCAAAGGCTGGTGAATAAAGTTCTCACAGGTCTGGAAGCCTATAGTGCAGCATATCTAGATGATATAGCTGTCTTTAGCTCCACCTTGGAGGATCACCTGGTCCACCTGAAGAAAGTTTTGAAGGCTGTGCAGAAAGCATGTCTCGCTATCAAGGCCACCAAGTGCCAGATAGGGTAGAATAAGGTAGTGTACCTGGGCCACCTTCTAGGTGGAGGCCATGTTCAACCATTGCAGAGCAAAATCCAGACCATCATGGACTGGGTTGCTCCCACTACCCAGACTAAGGTCAGAGCTTTCTTGGGCCTGACTGGGTATTACAGGAGATTTGTAAAATGATATGGGTCCATAGTGATTCCCTTGAATGATATTACATCAAAGAAAATGGCCAAGAAAGTTCAATGGACAGCTAGTGGTCAGAAGGCATTTGATGATCCCAAGCAGGCCATGTGCACTGCTCCCATTCTGAAGAGTCCTGAGTACTCCAAACAATGTATTGTCCAAACAGATGCGTCTGAATTGAGGGTAGGGGCTGTGTTGTTGCAACATAATGCAGAGGGCCAGGATTAGCAAGTAGCTTTTATCAGCAGAAGGTTGACCTCCAGATAGAAACGTTGGTCAGCTATTGAGAGGGAAGTCTTTGCTGTGGTCTGGGCCCTGAAGAAGTTGAGGCCATACTTGTTTGGCACTCACTTCATTGTTCAAACAGACCATAAGCCCCTCTTGTGGCTAAAACAGATGAAGGGTGAAAACCCTAAACTTTTGAGGAGGTCCATTTCACCCATGGGCTAAAGCATGCATTATGTCACCCATGGGAGACTATTCAAAATGGCACTACAGGCCTGCTATTGCAGCCTGTGTAAGCTGGTGCTAGCACCACTTACAAAAGAAAGTTTCCTTTATCTAGGGTCACTGCACTTAAAACTTATAAGTCACCCCTATGGCAGGCCTTTGCAATCCTGAGGGCAGGGTGCTTGGTTCTAAGTGAGATGGTGCCCCTACATGAGCAGGACACCCCTACAGCCTACGGAGTCCATTGTCCCGGGTTGTCAGTGAAGCACCCATATACTAGAGGGGCACCGCGTAATTACGCAATGACCATCTCAAAAACATGTTTGTATCAAACATGTTGGAATCATAGCCCACACCATAAACGGTGTGGGAGGTATGATTCCAAGTACTGGAAGAGCCCTCCGTTAAACTCTCAGTATTCCAGGTACTAGTCTGCTTGACCAGGACAGCACAAAACGGTTGCTACTGACCAGAGTCACAATTCTGCCCTCCTGCTGCTGAGCCAAGCTTGAGCAGGGGAAGGCATAAAAATAGGCATCCGGTCACAGGGAGGTGTGACCACCTCCCAGATAGGATTTAGTGTATTGGGGTAGGGTGGATGCGCTTGCCAGCGCCACTCAGTCTGCATGAGGGACACATTTGGTGTCCCCATGCATATTCCAGTTCAAACCAGTCCTGGGAGCTATGGCTCCCGCTCTGGCGCAAAACTGGACAAAGGACATGGGAGTAACCTCCCCAAAGTCCAGACCCTCTCCTGGGAGGGTCACCTGAATCGTCCTAACCATTTCCCTAGGTTACTTAAGGGCTTGCCTGGGTGTAAGTCCCCAGATTCGTCGTGGGATAAGATTCAGATCAGACACCACTTCTTCTTCTACTGTCTGGGCACTCTGGACTTCGCTGGACTATGTTTGGGCTCGACTTCGTACCCCTTCCAGTCTACTGCATTGTCTGTGCCTGTGCACCATACAGGAACCTTCCAAGGCCTGTGGGCATCAAAGACACCTGAAGGAATCTCCCTTGAAGTGAAGGAGTCACTTCCCTGCAACCGCAGGCACTGCAAATTAGTTGACCAGTCTGATGATCCTGAACTCCTCCGGACTTCAAAGGGTCTGCAACACAGGTGGTGGTTTTCCACAGCTCCTGAGGCTTGCCCTCTCACCAAGTTTGAGGCCAGTATCCCTCGTGGGGGTTGCAATAACCGAACCCCTGTGCACTGTATTACCTTACAGTTGCAAAGGCTTGATGACTTCCTTCCAAAAAGATCTTCAGGCCCCATGTAGCCCCAACCTCAAGCACCCCTAGTGACCAGAATCTTCAGCCACATCGCATCGTGTGCTCCACAGCATTCATCTTTTGGTGAGCTACTCAAGGTCCTCTCGCGACTCCAGTGCCTCCGGCCTGTGGGTCCATCTGAGGGTCACACTTGTTTCTTTTGGGCTTCCCTGATTGTTCGGGGCCTGCCCTGACTCCCCTGCTTGTGGTGAGTCTCCTGGACCCTGGTGGTCCCAACGTTGCTCTTTCTTCAATTCCTGCATTCTGTGCATTTGCCAAGGCTTGTTGGTGTTTCTGCCAGACACCAACCCCTCAGCACTTGACATCCTTCGTGGGACAGCTCGTGAATGGCTCCAGGTCTTCCTCAGCATCGCCTGGTCCTCACAGCTGCAGAGTCAAGTTCCTTGTCACCTATCCTGCAACACCCGACATCGGAAGGCATTCGTCTTCCAAGTCACCCCTGAGTGACATAGACTCTGTCCCCTCTCCTTGTTGGTACCTCTCATCTAGAATCCACCTTCGGATTCCACCAGACACTTTTTCCTTCTTCATCAGCAGCACTTTCCTGAAGTCCTCCATGGGTTTGCAGCGGTTTTCGACACCACTTCACACATATGCACCCGGCTTCCCTGGTGTAGGTAACGTGGGTACTATGGTATCCAAGGGTGGGGTGGCTCTCAAACCTTCTGTCTTCATTGGGGTTTCTTCAGGGTCCACTTGGAAGGGTCCTTAATCTTTAAAAATCCAACCGCAACTTACACGTGGAGTTTTACGGAGTATGCAGTCATGTTCCCACACTGCACACGCTCTCCGTGGGGTCCATATCTACTCACCTTGAGTGGTTCCTTGGGTCCCCAGCACTTCTACGTCCCCTCAGCCTCGTCTTGACCCAAGTCATGGTTCTTCTACCACTTTCTTAGTTCATGGTTTGGTCCCCTATGGGTTCCACTGCGTATTCTGTGCTATTTACTGTATTTCTTCGCAAAGTATTGTGTGCATAGTGCATATCTCCAGATAGATGTTTGTATGTGTTAGAGAGTACATATAAAATACATATTTTTATAAATACCTTGTGTGGTTCTTTTTCACTTAATCTATACTATCTATACTAACAGATTGCATTCTGGTAAAACAAGCTGCTTTGCACTCCTTCTGGAGTGAGCCTGAAGGCTGCTCTCCACAGCTACCACTTAGAGAGCTTTCTAAGGTTGTCTAAGACCTCTTAATTCACCATAATGGTTATCGGGACTGGTGCAAGGTGTTGACTTACATAATTGTACATCATATACCAGGCCAGCTTCTCACAGTAATTGACTGAGGAAATGAAGCGTCCTGTTGCATGGAGAAGAATGTAAAAAATGACGGATGCTAGAAAGTGCATGTCCTCGTCCCTTTCTTCACTTCAGGTGGTACAGACTTTATGTCCCTACCTGGTCTGTGTTGTACTGTAGTGGTATTGTTAGTGCTTTCTGTAACCCTTGCAAGGTCTACAGAGTTTTCTCAATTGATAAGAAGCTACTCCCTTTGCATAACTTTATGAGGGCAAAGTACACATCAGCCCTCTTATCCATAGGTCATGGACAGGGAAATAATAGGTTTATGCCATCTGAAGCATAGAATACGACAGGGGCATGCCCTTGCTAACAAAATAACAGAGGGAGGTGCCTCCTTGGCATCTCTGTTAGAATGTAGTTTTTTCAGGTATAGAGATACCATAAATGGATAGTTGGACAGAACATATTTTTACACTTCTGGCAGCCTTTGAAGCCTTGGGTTTCGCATTCGCCCGGATCATAGAAACCAAGCTTGTCCCGGAAGAGCCAATTGGCTTGTTTCAGGTTCACTACTTCAGCGCTCGTGGGGCTCTCACCCCCTACCACCAAAAGACAAAGATGTATTGTGGGAAAGGGGAGAATCTTGCCTTTCCAATCGTACCCTTCTCTAGTAGATCCCTTCTTGGGGATCACCGCAGGAGGGTGATTCCCAAGCAGGGATCCACCACTAGACATCAGGGAGGGGGGAGGGGCCCCTTGGGCAAGGCCCTTTGCTCCCCTCATATCAATTTGGGCATTTTCAGTCTTTCTGCCCCCCCTCCCCCCACCCCGGAGGACCAAAACGCACACTTGACACCAGGGATTTTTTTTAGTATTTACGGTTGTGGGCTGCACTAAATGGGCACTAAAATGCCCCACCCCTCCCAATATTTGTCAGTCTTTCTGCCCCCCCTGGAATGCAGATGGGGGCAATTGCCCCTGATCTGCCCCTCCAGGGGGGGCAGAAAGTCCACTATCCACCAGGGATATATATATTTTGTTTTATTTAAAAAGGGGTGGGGGCTTCACACAATGGGCATGTCAGTGCCCCCATCCTCAACACAAGAGGGACATTCTTTTTGGCGCCTGTGGAAGGCAGGTGGGGGTTATAACCCCCGATCTGTCCACCGGGGGGGGGGCAGAAAGCCCAGTAGACACCAGGAATTATTTTTTTATTGCTTGTGGGTGGGGGCTGCCCTACATGGGCACTATAATGCCCCCACTCCTCCAAAAAATTGCCACAGTCTTTCTGTCTCTCCGGGGTGCAGATGGAGGCAATAGCCCCTGATGGTCTATGTTTAAAGCCGATAGGTTGGCTGTGTGTGAACCTGCATTTTGTTGGCAGTGTGAGTGGACTTGTACATAGCTAGCTGTGTGTATGGGCTAGCGCTTGGCTGGCAGTAAGCACAGACTGTCACTTGGCTAGCAGTCTGCATGGATGGCCCATGTCTGGCTGTGTGTGTGGACTATTACGTGGCTGACAATGTGTGTGGATTGTGGCTTGGCTGGCGAGGTACTTGGATTGTGGCTTGGCTGGCGATGTGCTTGGATGGTGCTTGGCTGGCGGTGTGCATGTATGTCACTTGGTTGGCAGTGTGAGTGGACTTGTATATAGCTAGCAGTGTTATGGACTAGCGCTTGGCTGGCAGTAAGCACAGACTGTCACTTGGCTAGCAGTTTGCATGGATGGCACATGTCTGGCAGTGTGTGTAGACTATTAGTTGGCTGGCGATGTGTGTGGATTGTGGCTTGGCTGGCAAGGTGCTTGGATTGTGGCTTGGCTGGCGATGGTGCTTGGCTGGTGGTGTGCATGGATGGCACTTGGTTGGTGGTGTGTGTGGATGGTGCTTGGCTGCAGTGTGGCTTGCATGGATCCCCCAGAATCCCCTGCCACTTTTTGACACTTTATACTCATGTCCAATCTCATTTCTTTTTTAAACCTATAAACAGTGAACAAATTAATCAGACTGCACGTTATCCATAACACAATCTGAGATACTGCACCAGATTTGCTAGAAGTAATCATTCGTCATCTGACAAAGTGGGCACACTTAAAAATAAGGCATTTCTGTGTTTAGAGTATCACCTGTAGATTACATGCCAGTGAAAAGTAAATGACCATTCATTGTGGGCAGAGAGAAATGTATGTGTCGATAGAGGAGATGGTCCTTGAACTGAATCGTGCCTGATGCCTCTTTGTTTCTTCTTTGATGCCTTCACAGCAGCCATCCCACGCAGACGCACTGGAAATGAGACTGATTCAGGTCTAGTACCTTATATTTGTGGAAGTCAAACTGTAAGAAAGTAGACACGGGTTAAAATAGGTCTCTGTTGTGGGTGGATTTGGGTTTGTGGAGGTGGGTAGGAGCTTTCACTATTTTTCTTTGGTATCTAGTCAACTAATGTTTGGTTTAATTTTGAGCAGCCTATTACAACACCCCAATCTGCATACAGAAGAGATTCGAGCAATCCAGATGTGGTTCTGGAGATGTCAAGATCATTCAAAGGACCATGATGCTTTCTGTGTCTTTGGGGTTGTGCTAGGTTGCTGGAGAGACACCCACAATTGGAGAATAAAAATGCTTTTTAATTAAAATACACACACACACACACAAGAGGTTTCTTTTTTCTAGTTGTTTTCCTTCTAGTGTATTTCAGTGTGTGTGCAAGCGTGTGAGTATGTAGACGTGTGTGAATGTGGCTTTATTTTTTGTACATTAAACCTACATTTTTACATTTGCTTGTTTTTCCAGTAGTGTTCTTTTTATGTTGATGAAATAAACATTCTGCCTGCAAAGCAAATGGTTAAGAAAAGTGTTTATACAGCTAGCTTGAATACAAAGCGAAAAATCCATCTGTTGGAGAAGCACAATTTGCCAGAGCTTTTCCCCTGCCACATGAGTCTCTCCTACTGGGCCTCATGTTGGGCCCACAGCAACTGACATTTTCTCCTTTACTCCCCGTAGGAACACCCACTTATTCCCTTCTCCCTTCTCATGTCCATCAACAGGCAGCCCCAGGCAGTCCAACAGTTGTCTCTATGCATTTTGTCCTTTCAGCTTTCTAACCACAGGAGCCAGCTATCACAGGGAGGTGTAAGCCTAGAGCAGAACCAAGAGTCATGATAGCATCCAGTGGAAGTAATTTTTTAATAAGAAATTGATTTTGTATTTTTGTGTGTGAGTGCATGTCTGTCTCTGTGCAACTACATGTGTGTTGGAACGTGCATGCATGTGTATCTCAAACTCTGCATGCATGTATGAGGAGTGTGTGAGTGTTGTGTCCACTGCCCGCCCTGGTAGATTGCTAGCCCATGCACAGTGGTCCTAATTGTTATCAGCTTGTGGGCATCTATAGGATGACACTTATTGATAATGTGTGATAAAATGCAGGTCTCCACTTAATGGCGTAATATCTGGCAACTCCTGGGCCATCCATGGCATGCTGCAACTCACCCCAATAAAATGGCGTCCGGAGTAGAATGATGATAATTCTTGGCAACTTGATAATTTCATGAGAGAATTCACATTGCCTACCCATGGTAAAATGACGCGCCCTCACATAATGGTAATACTTCTTGGTATCTTGTAGCCATTTATGGAACAAAGTCCACCCGGTAATAAATCCTGTCATGCCATGTTGGTGCATATATGTGGCATGGTGATGGCCCTTGGAGAATGCTGGGCATTCTTGGCATATTTAGAAATGCCAGAGTCTGATCCGTCTGCCATAGAGAATGGAACCAGAGTGTGACTCAGATGGATTGGCAAAGAATGTATGATGGGATACTCCAAACATTTCTATTTTAACCTTGTTAGTATGTCTATTCTATAGAGCCTGTGGGTAAGAATAGGACTATTACTTGCCAAGGAGAATCACCCGTAGGATGCATGACACTGAAAAGTGAACAATCGTGGGCAGAGAGAAAATGTATGTGTTGATGGAGGTGATGTTCCTTTCCCTGGATTGCGCCTGATGCCCTTTTTTTGCTTTTTTGGTTTATTCGCAGAACCCATCCAACGTGGATGCACTGGATTCGAGATTTGTGACTGATTCCAGGTCTCATACCGGATATCTGTGGAAGTCACAGATGCCAGTGTTGCATCCCTCAGTTGACGTTCCACAGATTAGGCCGTGCATTCGTGCTGGGCCCCCATGATCGCAGAGGGTAAGTGATGGGATACACACCCATATGTCTGAGTGTTTCCTCTGTCCTCAGTGCGTGCTCTGGTACAAGTCTCTAGCTGTGGATCCTGTTATCTACCTGAGGCTTTTTTATATTCTGCTTCCCTCAGTTATAAACTTATTTCCTCTACAATACTGAGGAAGCCATGGTTGCTCTACACTCATTCATCCACTAACCCACCTGCTCTCACCAGATTTATGTCATTTCCTTCCACTCCATCCATACACAACGCTTCTTGCCAATCAATGTTTATGTTTATGTAGTTAAGTACTCAATTCATGACGTCATTACTTTTAGGCTTCTGAGATATCCTATGTGGTATTGGCTGGGGGTTAGTGGACTGCCCATGTTTTCTTAGTCACTACTTTCATACCTTCCAAGTTAACTCAGCGTAAAACACTTATGGGCCTGGATAGATTCTGGTCTTTCCTGACATTGGTGGGTATTTAAACCATAGGAAACTATAAAAGATGCCTTTTCTTGATAAATGACATTAAAGGTAAAATCAACTTCCTTTTCTAAGAGTTTGTGCTGATCTTCCTTCTTAGCCAAGAAAATGTTGAGAACTGTAGGCAGCTCAGACATGACAGACGTTGTGACAATGTTTAGTGCAGTCGACTCCTGCACTCAGTTTAGCTTGATGCCCTTTTTTTGTTTTCACAGCTACCAGATTGCCTGACATGGGAGCATCCTGGCCACTGAAATCATAGTTCGTGTGCTGGGATATGAATCCTGGTGGGATACAAATGGTAGGTAAGAGGGGATGTAAGTGGATTGAGTTGGAACCATGTCTGTGAATGCTTTCCCTTGGGGTCCCACGCTAGTGATGAAGAAATTGCCTCTATTATACTTATTCAGCATGACATGTCACATATATTGACCATTGTCCCTCACAACATCTAACACTCACCTCCTCGTCCAGTTCGTTTCAATAGTGTCTTCAACGAAAGGCGCTCACTATGATTCACACTCGACTCTTTCCCATCGCCAGCATAGGCTTATGCCGGTACACATCTTTCAAACAGCTGTTTTGCTTGATTGTTCAAGAGCATATTTATTTTCATATCACCTACATCAATATCCCATACAATGAACATTTGCGTTGGATCAATAGCGTAATCATCTAAAATGTCTCTGTTTTGTATTGAAATCCACGCTGAGAGTTTTTAAAAATTATCCCTTGTGACTGCACATTGGAGGGGAGAAATAGAATGCAATGTTGGTCCTGACAATGGCAAGTAATAGTCTTATTCTTACCCAATGGCTCTATACAATAGACATCCTAACAAGGTCAAACTATAAATATTTAAGAGTATCTCAATATAGATTCTTTGCCAATCCATCTCATTTCACACTCTGGTTCCGTTGTCTATGGCACACCCACCAGACCCTGGCATTTCCCAATGTGTCAACAATGTCCAGCATTCTCTAAGGGCCATCACCATGCCAGATATATGCACCACTGTGGATGCCCACAACATGGCAGGATTTAATACCCTTGTCTCCAAAATTTGCTAGTAGGTGGGTATTGTGCCATAAATTGCCACAAGTTGCCAACAAATATATAAGTATTATGTGGGGGCCGGTCATTTTAATATGGGTAGGCAATGTGAGTTCTCTGAAAGTAGCAAGTTGCCATGAATTATCATCTTAGTTCTAGTGCCACCATTTTGCTGAGTGTGAATGGGCAACGTGCCATTGATGTCCCACGTGTTGCCAAGTATTTCCACCATTAACTGGGGACCAGCATTTTATCACACATGATAAATCAGTGTCATTCGATAGATGCCCACAAGCTGCCAACAATTAGGACCATTGTGCCTGGGCTATCAAATTACCATGGTGGGCACAACAGTCAAATGCCCCTCATAAATTCATGCAATCACAGATCCACATACATGAACATATTGACCCACATGTATGTGCGCGCATACACACATGCATGCACTCTTGCACACAAAAATATATTTTATGTAGCCTGCTTGCTTTCTACAGTTCTCTCTCATTTGCTGTACTTCATAGAATCTAAAATGGCTTCTGTGGTTTCAGTGATCTAGTTGCTTGCCTAAGGCGACCTTGATGGGCTACTAAATTAAACTTGGATATCCTTTTCACATATGGTACATGGTCTTTGTATGACAATGGAGGATACTCAAAGCATGTGAATCTGTGAAAGATACCAATGCTGGGGAAATAGTGCAGGTAAGGTTTTTATCCTCGATCCCCTGTGACTTCCCAGAAACTGTGTTGATGGTACGGGAGTATCTGTGATCATCTCTCTGCTTCGGCAAAATACCAAGGGGTGCTAAAGTGGGTTACAAAGAGTGAGGGGATTTCTCATTGTGGCAAGGGATGTTGTCTGCTGTTAGTAGAAGTGGTTTTTGGGGCGGCTCCTCCACTAGGGCGGAGAAGCGTCGCCCCGTTGCTTTCTCGCAGCGCGAGAAGCAGAAGCATAAAATGGTAATAACTACCATTTTATGTTTTTGCTTCTCGCAGTGCGGGAAAGCAGAACAGAAGGGATTGGTTGGGGGCAGGTGAGTGGGCGGGGCTGCTCTTCAAGCAAGGGAGGAGTGGCGTGCCCACTCCTGAGTGCACAGTGATTGTTTGGTCGGCCCTCTGGGGCCGCCCAGACCTATCATGAGCACTTTGCCCTTTCTCCATGCAGGCTAAAATGCAGCCTACATGGAGAAAATATCCTCTCCGTAAGCCCCTTGCTAGGCAGCGTCTTCACCAATCACAACAGGGCCATTGCTTAGGGAAGGGGAGGGATGCTGCCTGCTTCCTGTTCCTGCCGGAGGCAGGAGAGCAAGAGCAGGCGCCGAGCAGGATTGGTGCCGAGAAAACGTGGGACCCGACCGGCGGACAAGTAAGTTTTTTCTTTATTATATTATTAACCCCTCCTCCTCCCCGCATTACCCCCCGCCCCACCACCTGTGAGTAATGCCACCCGTGACTGCTGATGACCTCTTTTGGGAACTTCACAGACCCCACCACTCCCCACTCACAAGAGAGCGCGATGCAGAGAAGCGATCTAAACCTTATGCTGCCAGGAGTGGAAGGGTAAGTGCTTTGATAGACAGGGCTTCCAAGGGGTGGAGTGAGAGGACGTGAATAATAATATATTCCAATTGAAGTGCAGTTGTAGCGTGGCCGTGCAAATTCTGCAGTAAATGAAAGTACCTGTACTGGATAATACCCAGTGATTACTAGCTTCCGACGCAAAGGCTGAACACTATGTCCTGTGCTCACTGTGCCGTAAGACGCCTGATGCACCTCACTGATGGCAAAGCATAACGGAGTCGCATGTGCGCTCATTCAGAGAGGATAAGCCCTAGCAGATCACGGTGGAACCGCCGCTACTGGAGTGAGCACCTAGAGTGATTTGCATTTAATTGTGGCATATGGTTGGTCTGTAGTAGCAAAGTGAGAAAAAATCAGTGAACTGGAATGTAGCAAAGAGTAATTACCAATCGCTGGGATTAATTCAAGCATTAGAACAATCACTTTGTTGATCGTATCGCTAAAGGTTGCCTGATGCACTTTTTTAGTGTCTTTCAGAGGAATCAATCTGGCCTGGTAAAGAGGAAAATAAGGAGTGCACGCCGTTAAACTATAGATACCGGCAGGATCCGGAGCCCGAGTGAGAGCAGGCATCCTTTGGAGGGGGATAGACCATACAAAGCCATCCTACCATGTACAGGTAAGACTGAGAGCTTGAGAGCAGGCATCCTTTGGATGAGGATAGACCATACAAAGCCCTCCTACCATATACAGGTAAGATTGAGAGCCCGAGTGAGAGCAGGCATCCTTTGGAGGGGGATAGACCATGCAAAGCCCTCCTACCGTATACAGGCATGATTGAGAGGGTGAGTGAGAGCAGGCATCCTTTGGAGGGGGAGAGACCATACAAAGCCCTCCTATGATACACAAGCAAGATTGAGAGCGTGAGTGAGAGCAGGCGTCCTTTGGAGGGAGATAGACCATGCAAAGCCCTCCTACCATGTACAGGTAAGACTGAGAGCATGAGTAAGAGCAGGCGTCCTTTGGATGAAATGAGCCATGTGTTTGAGTCTTTCCTTTGTTCTCCATGCATGCTCCGTAGTCCTCTATCATTGGCCTCCTCTAAATCTGCCCTAATGCCTCATTCCTTGCTGTCCCTCCTTAGCTGAAACTGACCAATCTCTAATCTAGCCCTCCTCCAGTACCACTCACCAGGTGGTAAAGCTGGCATAAATGGTTAGGACCATTGTTAAAGAAAGCTTATAACTTCTTCACTCTAAATCCTTGTTTGCGTAGGTAGGAAGATGGTACGACGTAAAGTAAAAAATACATGTACTTTACCTAAAAAATCAAATTATTTTTAATTTGTTTGTTTTCTTTGCTGTCACACCTTTTAAGTTTATGGAAAAACACTCTGCTCGTCCTGCTAGCCTTGCTCCTGTAGAAAATGTATCAGATCCAGAATCCTGAAGACCAGCTTACACCTTGTTGGTCCAACAGCTCAACCACCTACAATCACCACATAGATGTCTTCTTCATCCTTCCGAGCACAGCCTGGTTGCTGCACCCTTGAGGTATGATTTAAGTGGCCAGAAACCATCTGTCTTTCCCAATATCTTTCCCAAGGTTGCTTTTCACTCCTTGTCCCTCTCCAATACTTCTCTTTTCTTAACCACCACAACTTCCTTATTGGTGTCTGCACAAAAAGAAACAGTGTCTGAGTTTTCAGCACATATAGCAATGGATAATTGTGCTTGATCACTCCCCATACACACCAAAAATACAACTTTCAGGCTTTATTCAGTACATTGGCACTACCAGTAAGTGCCGACCTAAGGATTTCTTACCTCGCCAAAAAGCATCAGCCCTGTGCACAGAAAACAGATACACCAAACAAAACCAGATTTTTCATCATATGTTTACTTTCCTTTGACAGCGTCAAAACAGGCGTTTTGGTCCCAATATATGTGTATGTCAATATTCCGATAATGTGACAACATGGGAAGTACAGGCTGATGGACATAGAGGATTCTGTTCTGAGTGTGGTCTTGTGTTCTTGTCTGATACTTTTTATTCAAATCTTTACATTTGCCAGACTTGCATACCTCAGGTGGCACACAAAAGAGAAGCATCGCATGGGTGGTGCGACTCACAGCAAAGGGTAAGTGGCAGGGTGTCAGTGGGCATACCCATGTGCCTGTTTGTTTTGTTCCCACTGTGTGCTTGGTTATAATGTTCTAACAAAGGAATCCTCTTCAAATCGACTGTATCTTTTATACCCTCCTTCCCCTAAATGATCTACCATATCATTAAAGTAATTTTCCAATGCACCACTGAAGACACCATTTAGTTTTAAGGGGCAAACTTACTATTCACGCAGTGCAGCAAGCATGGTTGCTGTGCTGCATTGTGTGAAAGGAAGAGAGTGGACAGTACCATATCTATAAAGATTCAGCACTGCTGCTCTCTACCCAACGCTGGTTCTTAAGTATGTCTAGCTCTAGGCACAGACCTGTGCACCATAGTGCAAAGATGTTGTGTAACTCTAGAATATGTTTTGTACTAGAAAGAAACCCTTTCAGTTCAAGTGCTTTGCTGAGACATGTTTTTTAAACTCTCCCACTTTGTATGTCTTCTGTACGCACAAGCAAAGACTGAAAATGTTGTACCCAAAAACGTATTTTCACCGACGTTGCCTCCCGAGGGCGGCTATCATTTTTTGGCGCATCGGCCTGTCTCCCCTTTATAGTATATAGGACTTTGTCTCAAACTCCATTTGTGGTTTCATAGGAATGCGCATGTGTCATCCTTGGAATGCCCCTTGGCACAAATAAAGCTACACTGCTTTACGTTTATCAACTTTCCAGCACGAATAAATCTTTGCGCTCAAAGGTACCTTATCCGGACTATGCACTGATGCGCATTTCTTTTTGTGACTTGCACTGGTGCAAAGGCTTGATACATCTGCCTCTACATTCTTATTTCATTTAACATACACTGATGTAACTTCCATCCACCTTGCTTTATGTAACTACTTCCCTCGTACACCATGCTTATTGACAAACATTAATGTTTAATCGTTTAGTTAAGCTCTCAACATGATGGATTCATACAGAATGAGAGTTACTGCATGACTTTCACATTGTTTTTAATTGTATTGGTAAGTGACTGTACAAGTGTGGAGGGGGGATATTGCAAAGCGAGGGTCTTCACCTCAGTTTCTACCGTTGGCTCCCGCTGTTTAGTCAAGAGTACTAAACACGAAGAAGGCACGCGCTGCACAGAGCCATATTCAGAAACGGTATCCCACTTCTGTTGATCTGGCACAGTTTGTGCACTCTGTACTGTCCTAGCTGGGACTGGGAACTATGCCCCGCCATTTGTCCCTCATCCCACTGCTAGAAGGTTGACTGCTTTGAATCCTAGATGGCAAGCTGGTGGAGCTTAAATTTGTACTGTAGGTATCAGAGTGATGAACATTCAGGGCAGTTTGAAGCTGAGGAAAAGTGGGACTTTTTTGTTGAGGTGTGACTGGTCGGGGCTTTTGCATGAAGAATAGAAAGGTGAATGAAAGTGTTTGAGGTTTTCATAGTCTTTTAGTCTGATGGGAGGAGATTTGAGTGATATACAGGGCATTGCTGTAGTCACATTTGCTAGTGTCCCTACCACCGGGGAGAGGGGATTTGTTGTGGTATGGGACAGAAATTTTTAGGAACTTTTTTTGGGAAAAGGTGGTATTGACCATTGCTTCTGTCAGTTAAGAGGGTCTGTGACTAAATAATGAAAAGGTTCCTGCCTTTGGTTGTGATGGAACAGTGTCACCAAGATGTGGCAGTGACATTATTTTTTAAGGGATGTGTGGTGCCGCAGCACCAGGATTTCTGTTGTTAATCCAGTGAGCTTCAGGCTGCTCTGACTCATCCACATCTCTGTTGCTTTGGGGTCTTCGGTCACATTGGTGGATCGTTTTCTGTGACCCACAGGTAAATCTACATGCTATCATCTTCGGAGTGGGAAGGTAATTTTTGTTTTTGATGGTAATAGATGCTCTGGGCACTGTGCCACTGCCATTCAGTGCCACCCCGCGAATGCTCCCTTTGTAAAGATGACATGTGAATTGGTATATCCATGATTGGCTTATTTGGTTTACCTGTTAGTCCCTAGTAACGTGGCCTGTGTGTGCCCAGGGCTGGTACACCAAATGCTGCTGGTGGGCCTGCAGCGCTGGTTTGCGCCACCCACAGAAGCAGCTTGTAAAGTGTGTCTCAGACCTGCCACTGCAGTGTCTGTGTGAAGTCTAGAACTGCCATCTTGGCTGTGAAGTGCACCCACTTCCCAGCCCCTAAACCTTCCCTTGGCATCCTGTAAGTCCCCCTTATGATAGGGCGCATTGTATGTGTAAGGTAGGACATGCCCTGATGTATGTAGCATGTCCTAGTAGTGAATTACACCCCATTTCGTTTTTCACTACTGTAAGGCTACCTGTTCTCCATAGGCCAGAATGGGAGGTCTGGGCTATTACATTCTATAGTCCTAACTGACCCACAGAACATGGTAGAAAAACTAATCTAGTATGCCTGAGCTCAGAATATTAAAATACATCTTTTAGTAAAGGTTATTTTTATATTCTGTGTTTGAAACTAGCACTTTTAGAGTATAGGTACTTTCTTGCCTAAGCCTTCCAGTTTGCTCTGCCATGATGTGTATTGGCTGTCTGGTTTTGGAGGGACAGGGCAGGCTGAGTCAGACCTGGGTTGAATAGAGCGACCTGCATTGGTGTGAGGGGAGGGGTAGCTCCTGCACTTGAATAGGACTGTGCCTGGCAAGGTGAATGCTGGCTCCACCTCCCACTGTGCGTCTGAGGCAGACCCCCTCTTTCTGAAAGGAAGGATGCAGCCTGATCAACAAAGTGCTCCAGGGCTGGGCAGAACTGGTTCTGGCTGGGTTCAGAGACTTGGGACCCCTAAGAACAAAGACTTTGGGGGTATAAATATTTGTGCACAAACCCCCTACAATTTGTATTGCTCCTGGATAACAAGAAGAACCTCTGTCCGTGGGACTACAAGAATCTGCAGGAGAAGGACTGTCCTTGTGCTTGTGTGCTGTTTCTGGGACTGGCCTGCAGCTGTTACTACTGGACTTCAAGAAGAGGAAAAGAACTTTGATTGGACTTTTATTTTTGTGCTACAGCAATCACCCAAGGGCTAGGAGAGAGCTAGCCTCCTGCTGGAGTCTCAGGCACAACAGACTCCACCATCAGCCTCCTGTTTCCTCCCAGCGAGGATTACTATCTGCAGGTGAGGCTCCTGTGTGTTCCAGGGCCTCTAGTTCTACTGCTGAGAAGAGAGCGCTGGAAATCATCGCTAACCTCCGTTAGCGAGCCGCTGCAGCTGGTGAGCGTGAGAAAATTCGCCGCTCCGCTGTCACTGAGTGCTCGCTAACCCCGAAGATCATCGCAGCACCTGTCTGCGGGCCTGAAAACGCCCGCTATCTGGAAATCATCACAACAGGATCATCGCAGCGCGGACGCCGAGCGTTTGCCATTTTCCCCGCATCGAATCCGGATAGTCGCTTCCTCGCGGAGCGCCATCTTTGTCAACGCAGCAAGATCGCACACGCAACAGGCTTGGTGCATCATCCTCCCTTCGCGGCAAGGATTTCATCGCATCACCGGCTTAGCGTGAGGAAGTTTGTCGCTTTGTCCTGCCTGCAACCCAGCGCATCATCCTCCCTTGCGGTAAGGATTCAACGCATCGCTGGTTAGCGTGAGGAAATTTATGGCTAAAACGCCTTAGCGACATTTTTGTTGCTTTGCTCCAGGAACCAGATACTTTGTGAGTAAAAGGGTCGCAGAGACCACTGCCTTGAACCAAACATCATTTTGTGCATCCTGAACTATTTTTCCTTGCAGCATTTCTAAAGTAATTATATTTTTATAGTATTGTGGATTTTTACTGTTATTGGTCTTGTGATTAAGTCTATATAAAAATACCTATTTTTCATAACTACTTGAGTGGTGTCCATTTGTAGTGTTCCTCATTATATTACTGTGTATGGTTCAAAATGCTTCACACACTGCCTCTGAGATAAGCCTAGCTGCTCGTGCTACGTTACCACAGGGTTGAGCAGGGGTTGTCAAAGGGTGTAGGCTGCTTACTCTGACTTAGGAAGAAGGGTCCCTACTTGGACAGTGGCCAGCCATTGCCAACTAGAGACCCCCATTTCCAACATTGGTGGTCAGCGGTGAGGATCTGGACTTGCATTTATGATTGCATACAGTAATTATAGTGTACACTACTAGTGAGTGCAGACCATAACATAACCACGTACGTTTTGGAGATTTTTTGATTCTATTTTTGATCGTTATTGCCAGTTATTGCTACAATGGGCAAGCCCAGATCCAATGCCTCTGAGGATCTCTCCTGGGAAGAAGAGAAATTAGACACCTACAATGCCAAGCAGCTCAAATATTTTTGCAAACGCTTCACAGTCCCCATCACAGGTCTCACTAGAAGGGAAGAGTATTACAAGGCATTGAAGGCCTGGCTAGAAGCCAGGGATGCCCCTAGGAATGAGGAAGGGCCTGTGGAGGGGGGAGAGAATGCAGGAGAGCAGCAGGGAGAAATTGTAGATTTGGTAGGGGATAAAGCAGTTTCCAGCCCGGGCACTAGTGTGTCCTCAAGGGGTCTGTCTCCAGAAGAGATGGAGGACAGGGAGAGAGATAGGCGGCATAATATGGAGATGGCTAAGCTCAAATTGGATGGTCAGAAGGACCTAGAGAATAAGAAGTTGGAAGTTGAGATAATGAAGATGAAATTTGAACATGAGAGAATTTTGAGGGAATTGGAGATTAAGGCCAAGAGTATTGAGATCTCCCCCTCTGGTGGCAGCATACCAGTAATGCATACTGAGAGTAGAGTATATATCCCTAAAGATGTTATTAAGGATTTTCATAAAAGTGAGGATATTGGGCAATGGTTTGCCGCTTATGAATTAGCTATGGTGTCCCACCGGGTCCCTGAGAAGGATTGGGGACGCTTTGTGAGTGAGGGGAGGGATACCATGTTGGACCTACCCCCAAAAAGTAGGATGATTTATGCCCACATGAAGGAAGCTTTGATTACCCGCTATGGTTTGACCCCTGAAATGTACAGGCAGAGATTTAGAACCTGCAAGAAGATAGAGGGTACCACGTGGGTAGAATGTGTCTTTTTTTGGCAGAGCAATGGAGCGCTGGGTAAAAGGCAGCAAAGTAGAAACTTTTGAGCAACTGTATGACTTGATTGCATGGGAGCATTTTTCTAGTAACTGTTTTCCTGAGCTACGCCAGCATCTGATAGATTGCAAGCTGACTAACCCTAGGAAGCTTGCTGAGGAGGTGGACCGCTGGGTGAGCACCCGGGTTCGCAAGGGTCCAGTGGGAGACTTCGCCAAAGGTGGGCAGGGTCCCCAGCAGAGAGGTGGGGGGGACAGGGGTAAACTAAGGGAGTTCCACCGAGGGCCCCAAGATAATTCCCAAGGGAACCAGGCAGTGGTATCCCAGCCTCCCCCAGATAAGAAGCCAGTGCCTCCAACAGGTAATCCTGTTCCAAGGAGACCCCCTACTTGTTTTAAGTGTGGCCAGGTGGGCCACAGATACTTTGACCCCCAGTGTCCCCAAAAGGATACTCCTGCACCACCCCGTGCACCGCCCCGCCAGCTTGCTAGTGTAGCCCTGGGGGAGGAGCAGATGGGTGCCCCGGGTGGGTGGGACCCCGTAGAGTTGACCCTTGTCTCACTAGGAGACTTTGAAATGGTTCCTAAGCCTGCACTGCCTGATAACACTAAAAAATACAGGCAGTGGGTAACCATCAATGGCCATAGAGTGGAGGCTCTGAGGGACACCGGAGCCAGTGTAACTGCTGTCAGCTCCCGGTTGGTGTCAAAAGAGCAGGTTGTGCCCAATGCATTCTACCCGGTAGTGTCTGCAGACAACACAGAGAGCCAATGTGAGGTGGCTCAGGTTCCCTTTGAGTGGGGGGGGTCTCAGGAACTCTACAGGTGGCTGTGAGGCCCGCCATGCCTGTGGACTGTCTGTTGGGCAATGATTTAGAGAACTCACCGTGGGCTACAGTGGAGAGGAGAGCTCACTTGCAAATGTTGGGGCTGCCTGAGTGGGCATGTGCTACCACTCGGTCCATGGCAGCCAAAGAGAGTGTTGAAAAAGACCTGGAGCCTGAGAATATGGCCCAGGTCCCTGCCTTAGAGGGAGGGGGCAGGGGGCACGGGAAACCGGCCCCCTTGGTTCCCACGGCCCAGGAGGGAGCAGACCCTGAGGGGGATGCCCTGGAGCCTACCGGGGAGCAGAGTACCGACCTGGGGGACCTGCCTGAGCTGACCCAGTGGCAGCAGGAAGGGGGGCCCACCAGGGAGGAGTTTTGTGAACAGCAGAGAACTTGCCCCTCTCTTGAGGGTATGCGGCAACAGGCTGCAGCCCAGGCAGCAGGTGATATGTCCGGTTCACATCTGATTTATTGGGAGAACAGTCTCCTGTATAGCGAGCCTAAGGTTGCTGAGCCGGGGTCAGCCCGTGTGCTGGTGGTACCCGAGTGCTTCAGAACCTTCCTACTGGGGTTGGCTCATGACATTCCATTGGCAGGACATCTGGGGCAGACCAAGACCTTTGAAAGGCTGGTCACCCACTTTTATTGGCCCCAGATGCGCAAGAGTTCAGATACGTATTGTAGGACCTGTGAGACTTGCCAGGCAAGTGGGAAGAGTGGGGGGAAGATCAAAGCCCCACTCCAACCCTTCCCAGTTGATAGCACCCCATTCGAGCGAGTGGGCATTGACATTGTGGGGCCTCTGGACCCCAAGACAGCCATGGGCAACAGGTACATCCTAGTCTTGGTGGACCATGCCACCCGGTACCCTGAAGCCATCCCGCACAGGACAGTGACGGCCCCCGTGGTGGGACGTGCACTGATGGGGATCTTCTCCCGTGTGGGGTTCCCCAGAGAGGTGGTGAGCGACAGGGGGACCAACTTCATCTCCCAGTATATGAAGTCTCTGTGGAAGGAGTGTGGGGTGACTTACAAGTTCACCACTCCTTACCACCCCCAGGGTAATGGTCTGGTTGAGAGATTCAACCGGACCTTGAAGGGCATGATCATGGGCCTAGAGGAGCCCCTGAGGCGTAAGTGGGATGTCCTCTTGCCATGCCTGTTGTTTGCCTACCGTGAAGTGCCACAGAAGTCCTTAGGGTTCAGCCCCTTTGAACTGCTCTATGGCCATCCGGTAAGAGGGCCTCTGAGTCTGGTCAAGGAAGGCTGGGAGCAATCTCCCAGGAAACCTCCCCAGGATGTGTTTAGCTACATCCTGGCCTTCAGGAACCAAACTCGGCGTTTCAGAAACATTGCTGAGGCAAATCTGGAAGCCAGCCAGGAGGAGATGAAACGTTGGCACGACCAGAATGCCACTCTGGTCGAGTTTCAACCTGGTCAAAAGGTTTGGGTACTGGCCCCAGTGGAGCCCTGTGCGCTCCAAGATAAGTGGACCGGTCCATTTGAGGTGGTGGAGCGCAAAAGTCAAGTTACCTATTTGGTGGACTTTAAATCTCCCAGGAACCCCCTGCGGGTCCTGCATGTGAATCACCTAAAGCCCCACTTTGAGAGGTCTGAAGTGGGCATGCTTCTTGCCACAGATGCTGGGATGGAGGAGGAGAGTGAGCCTCTTCCTGACCTCCTGTGTGCATGGGAGAAGGATGGGTCAGTGGAGGGTGTGGTCCTCTCCACCACACTGACCCCAGAACAGCAGAGGGATTGCCACCAGCTGTTGGGGCAATTCCCAGATTTATTTTCCCTGATACCTGGTGTCACTGACTGGTGCGTCCATGATGTAGACACCGGGGACAGTCCTCCTGTCAAGCACAAGGCTTACAGGGTGACCGACAGGGTAAGGGCCTGCATTAAGGAGGAGGTCTCCAAAATGTTTGCCCTGGGGGTGATTGAGTCCTCTAGCAGCCCTTGGTCCAGCCCCGTGGTCTTGGTACCAAAGGCTGCAGCGCCTGGTGACACTCCAGAACTTAGGTTCTGTGTGGACTACCGAGGTCTCAATTCGGTCACGAGGACCGACGCGCACCCCATCCCCAGAGCTGATGAGCTCATAGATCGGTTGGGGGCTGCACGGTACCTCAGTAAGCCCCCCGTATGATAGGGCGCATTGTATGTGTAAGGTAGGACATGCCCTGATGTATGTAGCATGTCCTAGTAGTGAATTACACCCCATTTCGTTTTTCACTACTGTAAGGCTACCTGTTCTCCATAGGCCAGAATGGGAGGTCTGGGCTATTACATTCTATAGTCCTAACTGACCCACAGAACATGGTAGAAAAACGAATCTAGTATGCCTGAGCTCAGTATATTAAAATACATCTTTTAGTAAAGGTTATTTTTATATTCTGTGTTTGAAACTACCACTTTTAGAGTATAGGTACTTTCTTGCCTAAGCCTTCCAGTTTGCTCTGCCATGATGTGTATTGGCTGTCTGGTTTTGGAGGGACAGGGCAGGCTGAGTCAGACCTGGGTTGAATAGAGCGACCTGCCTTGGTGTGAGGGGAGGTGTAGCTCCTGCACTTGAATAGGACTGTGCCTGGCAAGGTGAATGCTGGCTCCACCTCCCACTGTGCGTCTGAGGCAGACCCCCTCTTTCTGAAAGGAAGGATGCACCCCATTTCTAACAATATGGGACAGAAATTTTGAGGAACTTTTTTTCGGAGAAGGTGGTATTGACCATTGCTTCTGTCATTTAAGAGGGTCTGTGACTAAATAATGAAAAGGTTCCTGCCTTTGGTTGTGATGGAGCAGTGTCACCAAGATGTGGCAGTGACATTATTTTTTAAGGGATGTGTGGTGCCGCAGCACCAGGATTTCTGTTGTTAATCCAGTGAGCTTCAGGCTGCTCTGACTCATCCACATCTCTGTTGCTTTGAGGTCTTCGGTCACATTGGTGGATCGTTTTCTGTGACCCACAGGTAAATCTACCTGCTATCACCTTAGGAGTGGGAGGGAAGGTTGTGGTTTATTAGGAGGCCCATGTGGGGCTTCAGGTAAATATTAAAGGGATGTATAGGAGAGATGCTCTGGTACTCCTCATGTGACCTCTCAGTGTAGAACAATTCAGACCATTGCACTGGAGAGGTCACTGAAGTGTGAAACAGACTGAAGTCAGAATCGGAAGATGAGAGGGGCGTGGCCAAGCCGCGAGCTATGATGGCCGCGCGGTGTTGAAGCTCCGCCGGCAGCCCAGCATACACAACGATGTCCCCTACCTCCTGAAGCAAGGAACAGACTGCGAGAGATGCTGCTCCGTCCCTGGATCCCGGTAGCCTGATTTCGGGGCTCTGTACCTGCGGAGGCGTCCGTTTGCGGCCCCGATACGGCGCTCCCAGCGACATGGGGAATCGCAAGATGGCGGCCTGAGTGTCAGAACCACTGGTCCTTCGACACGAATAGTTAATGCGATTAACACATATCCGAAATCAAGCGGGAACAGGAGAAGTGGAAAATGCACAAAAGATCGCGCTTGGAGTGCCTTGCTGCAAAGAAGACATTCCAAGATGGCCGCCGCGGTACAATCGCGGTAGCGGTCTAGTCTTGTCTTCACACCTGTGTGGAGCCTTGGTGGAACGCGCTCTCCCTAACGAGTGCGCACTTCACTGAAGCGTCGCCCGAGGTCGGAGCTGAACTTGCGCGTCTCAGGAAAATCTTAGAATTTCGAAGATAGTGATTAATTCAGTTTACAGTAAGGGTTTGGAGAGCCAAGGCCCTGTTATCTAGTTCTTTCCCGATGTGTTCCCCAAGTCAAGAGATTTCAAGACTCGAGTGAGGAACTTTTCCTGACGTAACCACTCCGCCTCAGCAACACTTGACAGGAGTTAACTCTAGCGGCTCGAAGGAAGAAGAACACGGAGCCGACTTCGAAAGCTAAGTTATATGTTGTTCATTGTGGAAAGAGTATTACGAAAAATGCATTGCTAGTAGAAAAAGAAATATAAAAGACATTGTCACTGTATAAGAAGAGAAAAACTTACCTAAGTATAGAGAGAGATACCTGCTAAAGTATCAAGCTAAAAGAAAGGATGAATACAAGATAAAATAACAGAATAAATGCAATAACAAGAAAACAACTACGCAGAACATAAATCCTAGTGAAGGAAAAGACGACGAAATCTATCACAACAATACAGAGAAGAATAGTGAACGCTAAATTAAAAAGATACTGGTAGGTGAGCAGATAAATAGAATAAATAATAATTAGAATTAGATTAAAGGACAGGTATTAACCATTAAATGTTTATATGTCTCAGGTAGAACTGTACAAAACCAATAAGAGAAGAGACATTCCAGGCAGTCAACTACCACCACACGAAGAGGGGCTAGTTCAAGAGGATTAAGGGGTACGTTCCTTCCAAGGGCACAACTAAAGATTTGTAGAGTTGGTAGACAAGAGCAGAGTAGACTATGGTGCTAAGTATTGTGCTCTATTAGTTCCCTCAGGCATCGTTCAAGAGAAGGTCCATAGAACGGACTGACAAGAAGAAGGGTGCTGCGGAGGAGCTCCGAAGAATCCTGAACCAGTCTCTTTTTTCTTTTATTATTTTATCCACTCCCCCTTCCCCCTTTGGGGTTGTTTAGAGACGTGATCTAATTCGGTCTCTGGAGGATCCTGGAGGGGGCATTGGGAACCAGCATCTCTGTTCCTGTGCAAGTACATGGTAAGAATTCCTCTGTTGTAGATCTTGACAGAGTGAAGTGCCCACGTTTTAAAACTTGCACCCGGACAGAATGGCTGAAGGAATAAACTTGCAAACCTTGGGATCCGTTTTAGAAGCTATACAAAAGGAGTTAGTCGCAGTTAGAGAGGACAATGAGCATATCTTAGGGTTGGCTGATATGCAATAACTGGTGATTTTATGGCTTGGCAAGGGGGTTATTTGGCCAAGTCGAATTGTCAGTTTAAAATTGCATTCAGGCTGCAGTTGCGGACCTGGGAGATGATTAAAAGGGCTGCTTAAGTGGGTGGCACAATAAATGCTGCAGGCCCACTAGTAGCATGTAATTTACCGGCCCTTGGTACATGGTATACCACTTTACTAGGAACTTATAGTAAATATGCCAATTATTTGTAGGCCAATTCTACCATGTTTTATGGAGTGAGCACAAGCACATTAGCACTGGCAGCAGTTGTAAAGTGCAGAGTCCTAGGGTCAACAAAAACAAATAGGAGGCTGAAGGCAAAGGTTTTGGGTGTGACCCTGCAGAGAGGGCCAAGTCCAACAGTCTTTAACAAGAGACAGCTAAATGTAGTCAGTAGGTGATACCTTAAAGGGGTAGCTTTTCTGTAAAATCTATAAATAACTTGCAGTATGAGTATGGGGTCCGGAAGAATGGACGGTCCTATGCAGTGTCTAATTTGTAAAAGCATAAATGCAGGTGCCCAAAAGTTTCATAGGATGGTGCCGCCCTCTTCCTCCACTGGCACTGCCCACTTGTACCTCTGACACCGCCCATTGCCTGTAAGGGCAATGCTAAAAGGTGAATTTCAACAAGCGAGCAAAGTGTGCAAGACAGCCTTCCTCAAAGAAAGCAACCGCCAGTAGGTTATATACATATATACATGCTTACATATATGAATATATATTCAGTGAAAAAAACAAAGGTTACATCCTTTGTTATATTTATTTATTCTTTCTATACAAACCAAATTTAAACTGCATAAACATTACTAGGTCAAATTACTATCACATTATTTATTTTTTAGATAAAAACCAAACTTAGACTACTCTAATATAACTTATACCATTTAAATGAATAGCTTTTACAATAACCCTTATAGCAGCTCAGATCACATCATTTGTGAGAACACGCATGGTAGAGTGCCGAGTTGTAGTTAATATAGTGTGGCTACCAAGTAGCGTAGAATAGCAATGAGTGTCGTTAAATAATATTTTTTACGCAGCATATAGCCATAAAAAGAAAGATATCACACTACAGCACACAGTTAAAATACGAATTGTACAAACAATGCTCCAGTAGAAGCCGCATAAAACGCATTAAAATCCTGATAAAATATGCAAAGGAAGTGATGTCACTCTATAAAACTCTTAATTAATTGCCGTATGGCGAAAAGGGTCACCTGAACGTTAAATATACATTCCTACACACATGCGGGCTCCCAATGATCAGAAACGTTCCCAGGTCATCGGTAAAATCATATTACTACCCGACTCCAATTACCAATTCATTGAGCGATCCCCGTATTGCAATTAAAATTCTTCCCATTGCACATGTCACATTTAAAAATCTCATATTTGTCAATAAGCTGAGTGCTTGGTCCCTACTATCAGATTTATAGGCAATAAAAAGAGGTTTTAAAAGTTCTTTCAGGAGCCACAGACAATCCAGCAAAATATGCGGCCACTCCATTTTACTTGTAATCCACATGTGCACAGACCCTGGCCATTTGTCATTGCCGATTTTATCTTCCAATCAGCATTACAAGGATTCAGGCCAGCTCTAAACTTCAATACTGCATTTCTAAGGTTCGGGTTTGGCATGGCCTTGATATAGGGGAACATCTGATCGTTAGTATAACCGTTTACAAAGAATTGGGTGGACGATTTGCTCCCTAAGTAACGTACATCTTTTTCACAGGCCTTAATGTTGATGATATCACGTTGTTCCTGCTTAGGGGTCTGCTGCCCTGCTTCCCATTGATCTGGTTCTAAGGAAAGTTTAACGCATAGCTTATCTAACTTATGTCTCACTTGGGACGCCCAGTTAAGTTCACTTTCCTCTATTTCCTTTTTACAAAGATTTGATACTTTGGGGGGCCTTCTCTATTCAATCACTGCCATAAATTCAATGATGCTTGCATTCCCCAAAAGTTCCAGGCTGTGAGATGACATTCCACTCTCACAGCCTGTATCATGGTTGATGGAGGAAGAGCAAGGAGCTGATTCACGCATTTACCCTCCTCTAAATTCCAATCCAATTTGACATCTAAAGATAGAACCTCTCCACCACATTGGAATTGTGGGCGAACCATTGCATTAAAAGCTGATAAAATTGGCCGCAGGGAGGGGCCACCATACTTCTGCTTGAAGTGTTTGAGGCCCCATACTGAAGAGAGAGTCTTTGATTTTAATGACTGTATGTGGTCCTTCCAATTTAACTTGCTATCGAACCACATACCCAAATATTTATATTTGTCCTCTTCTTCGACTTTAACCTCACCCAGCATACTATAAAATGAGCTCTTTCTTTTACCCAGCACCATTTTTTTAGTCTTTTCTAAATTAATCGTGAGGTGTTTTTTTAAACAATATTTTTTAAAAATTTCAATTTCTTTTTTAAACCCTGCTGTGTCATGTCCGTTATCACCAGATCGTCAGCGTATAGCAGACATGATACATGGGTCCCCCCCCCCCATTTTAGGGCTTAATCCACCAGCCTTACTCAGTATTTTTGGTAAATCAGAAAGGAGCAAAGAAAATAACTGGAGCCAAAACGCAGCCCTGAAGCAATCCATTCTTTATCTGAATTTTCTTTGATAATGCTCCACGGGTATCCAAGATTACTCTGGCCCAGTTCAGAGAATGCATTTCCTGAATTAATGAAAGTACTGACTTGTTGATTCTGAGGTTTGCCAGCATAATCCACAGTAGATTATGGTCTACCTAGTCGAAGGCGGCTCCCAAATCAACAAAACAGCAGAACAGATTTCCTCGCACTTTCATTGCCTTTTTTTGCCATTGCCCATAAATAAGGCAATGGTCTATAGTTGAGTGGCCGTCTTTGAACCCCGCTTGCTCTATTGGTATCAGATTGTGCTGTTCCGCCCCGGTGTTCAATACGCCTAACAATATCTTAGAGAATACTTTCTCCCCTCTGTTAGACCTAGCACCTTGGCGTGAGTCTCCCTTCCACTTTTTTGTCGCTGTGCCTCATGTGTTTTGATGGTGTTGGCCGCTCAGCGCACTGTGCCACTGCCAACCAGTGCCACAGTGCAAGTGCTCCCTATGTAAAATGTATATGTTGAGTGGATTCCATGATTGGCTTATTTGGTTTACTATCAGACCCCAGTAAGTGCACCAGGAGTGCCCAGGGCTTGTAAATAGAAATGCCGCTGGTGGGCTTGCAGCACTGGTTGTGCCACCCACAGAAGCGGCCTGGTAAAATATGTCTAGGGTCTGCCATTGCAGAACCTGCGTGCAGTCTGGTACTGACATGCTGACTGGCCATGTGCACACACTTGCCAGTCCCTAAACCTTCCCGTTAGTCACCCCTATGGAAGGCCCAAGGGCAGGGTGTGCATTGTAGCATAAGGTAGGACAGGCCCTGATGTGTGTGGTATGTCCTAATAGTGAATTACAGCCGTTTTCGTTTTTCACTATTGTAAGGCTACCCTGTTCTCATAGGCCAGACTGGGCTGTTAAGATTGTTACATCCTATGATCCTAACATGCCCAGGGAACATGGTAGAAACTCGAGTTTAGTATGCCTGAACTCAGAATAATAAGGTACACCTTTTAGTAAGGGTTATTTTAATATTCCGCGTTTGCAAATGCCACTTTTAGAAAGTTATGATAATGAGGATGCACTCCTTCTCTTAAAACGACACCAACTTGCAAACTTAATTGAAACGTGCGTGCGACCAGTAAAGCGGATCGCCCATGAGCCGCTGATACAACTGAGTAAACCTGACAGAGCCATACATTTGTGCTCTTATTACTGATGCACTGCTAGAAGCGGGAACAACTCCCTCCGATATGTAATGTTCATCCTGGTATTCCATAGTACTCGTAATCAACCTGTACGTTTATCGTCCTTTACTGCTAATTATTTCATCTTGTTCTTCACCACAACGGAGACAGATAAGTTCAATCTGTATCTTTATTAAACATTTCCAATACTCGCTGTATGCCATTCCAGGCTTCATGCAACAGTACGTGCAGATTGACCTCCATATTTAATAAGCACACCTTATAATATCCCAATGCATTTCGAGCCCGGAGGGCTCTTCGTCAGGGGATTTTCAACATCTCTCCTCAGACAACTCTGTCCTCGTACTTGCTCGTACTTGCACTGAATGAGTCCTCATTCAGTGTGCTTATTAAATATGGATATGGAGGTCAATCTGCACGTACTGTTGCATGAAGCCTGGAATGGCATACAGCGAGTATTGGAAACGTACAGGTTGATTACGAGTACTATGGAATACCAGGATGAACATTACATATCGGAGGGAGTTGTTCCCGCTTCTAGCAGTGCATCAGTAATAGGAGCACAAATGTATGGCTCTGTCAGGTTTACTCACTTTTAGAAAGTTGGCATTTGCTTGCCTAACCATTTCAGCCTGCCTCTGCGTGATGTGTATCTGCTGTCTGGTTTGTGTGAGTGACAGGGCTGGGGAAACCCAGATTGGCAGGTCTAGGTAGCCTGGTGGTGAATAGAAAGATTGACATATAGATGGGTGGGAGGAGTACACCTGGACTCTGAATAGGGCTGTGCTCTGCCACCACAATGCTGGCTCTGCCCCCTGTGGAGCGTCTGATGGCTCTGCCCTGCAACCTGAAAGAAGAAGCCTGCATCGCATCAACAAAGTGCTCCAGAACTGGACTGAACTAGGAAAGGGCCCCCCTGGCCTGGGAGAACAAAGGATTTGCGGTATAAATGTAGGAGCCCTGCTCCTAAGAAACTAGATCCTGTCCTGCCAAGAAGAAACCTCTGTCCGACGAGGAGGAACCGGGAAAGCTGCATGGAGGAGTACTGTCCCTGACCTGGGGGATTGGCCTGCAGTGGTTGCCTTGCTGCTGAAGAAGAGGAAGAAAAGGCTAAAGGAACTTTTATTTGACTTGTGCTGAAGATCTCCAAGGGCTTGTGAGCGAGCTTGCCCCCTGAACGAAGTCCCAGGACCAGTGGACTTCACCGCTGTGAAGAGAGCACCGGAGAACTGCCGTTTTCCCCGTAACGAAGAAACGAACTGCCGGATACGTCTCCACGATCGAAGCGTACCATCGGAAGCCTAGACCCTGCTGTCCGGCCCGAGCAACGTGCCTAGAAGCCCCCAACGAGCCGTAGCTCGCAATGCAAAGGAAGGACCTGTCCGGCCCGAGCAACGCGACTAAAAGGCTCCTGCGAGTCATAGCGTACAACGTAAAGGACAGACTGTGCATCGTATTTGCTTATAGTTCCTACGGACCGTACTACTCAGCGTACGCTCCTTTCCCCTGCTCGGAAAGGCTGCGGTGCGTAAAGTAGCTGTGTAGTCTCCCCTGAGCGGATCGTACTGTTCGCTTCCACATTGCGCTTCCAAGAAGGGTGCCGATCCCAAGTTACGGCGCGTACGCCGCCACAGAACTCACGCGCACCGGACCTCCGCACCGTCCCCTCAAGCAGCCGCGACCCAAGGCCCAACGTGCCGTAGTACGCCCCTGCTACATCCAAGATAAAGGTACTGTGTGTGAGACCCGGTCTCAAGCATTGTTTTCACCGCGTACGAAGCGTACGAAGAGGCCCAACACGCACAGAACCTGAACATACGCTAAACCTCAAGAATTCTTTCGTTTCCTTGTGCAAAGTATTGTGGGCCCGTCTAAAACGTTATTGGGTCTTGTGATAAGTCTGATTTTATAAAAACGTATATTTTTGATAGACCCAGGGTGGAGTCCATTTGTGGGGGTGTCATGAAGTTATTGTATGTGGTCACCAATGCTTAACCATTACGCCTAAGATAATGCCTTGTCTACTCGCGCCAAGCTACATAGATGGTGAGCAGGGGTTATTGTTAGAGTGTAACCCCTTACCCTGACTAGAGGAAAGGTTCCCTGCCTGACACAAGTGTCTACCTGTGTCAACCAGAGAACCCGGAACACCCTCAAATCCAGCTGGCTTATAAGGCAATAGTTCTGGGGCAATGTGGCGTCCTCCTTTTTATATATTGGTCAATGGCCCCCTTCCAACTTTCTGGGAAAATCCCAGAGGTTAAAATATTTTGGAAGGTCACATTTAGAAAGCTTGCCCACCAGTCAGTATTATTTTTTAATATAATTTCTGGTAGGTTATCTGGCACTGCGGCTTTAGTTCATTTATTTTTAAAATAAACTTTATTTGTCAAGTTGCACCTGTATTGCAGAGCTCTGCATCCCAGAGACATCTGCCCAATCAACCCATATAGATATGATGACTTTGACTTTTTCCAATGTTGTCCGAACATATATATGCAACAAATAAATTGAAAACCTCAATTCCCCCCACCCCCCACCCTTCCCCCGATCGCAAAAGGTCTGCTCATTCCTGCCCCCCATACATGCATAATTTTAAGTTCTGAGTATTTACTCCTCTTTACGTATTTGCCAATATTTCTTTAATTCAATATTTCCTGAGGAAGACAATTGTCCAATATTGATTTTGAATAAAGTCTTTATTAATGTAATAAAATATGATTCTTATGATGATACAGTAACCAAACAGCCGACACGTGTTTCGCCCCCTGGTCAGTACGACCTTGGCTTTCTCAAGGCTTTCTTAGTCTCAATTAAAAATCTTGTGCATTACATCATAGAGTTCTTCAAGGCATTTAAAAGCAAGTATATGTCATTTTCTGTCAAAAGTTTAGGTCAGCTCGAGTGCGGGAAGCAAAGTCCACCTCTGTCCTTGTTATCCTTACTGGCGTTCAAGCGCCACTGCTCGTGTAAAGGGAGCACTTCTTACAAGTGAAACGGCAGACAGTCCAACCTGTGCCATCTTGCATGCAAAGCCTGGCGAATGGATCTCCCTGAGCCTCCCCACCATTGCACCCCCACCTCCCATAGCGTATCTATGACCTATCACAGGAAATGAGTCTCCTCCGCCGGTGGCGATTCGGGCTTTAGTTAGTTTTAAAGATCAAATGGTTTCTTTTATATTTTGAAAAGAGAAGTACGGCAATAATTGTTCTAACTCCATAGATCTTATCACCGGGGTCTTTTTCATCCTTTTCCCATTATATAAGTTACTCAGGTGATTAACCCAATCGTCTTCTCCCATTAAGCATCGCATTTCCCCTTGTACATTTCCCTCTTTTATAATTCACCAGAATAATCTTATATTTGTGTGTATCACTTCTAACATTGTTTGCCAATTTTTGGACATATATTCTATCTTCCTTTCTCTCAGCTTATTTTAATACACAAGTTTTGTCACTCGAAGGCTCTCCATTGTAACCTTATCCTGCACAGTGTGCAAGACAGCATTCCTCAAAGAAAGCAACCGCCAGTAGGTTATATACATATATACATGCTTACATGTATCAATATATATTCTGTCACGTTCCACTGCGTCTCCGTTGGTCTTGACCGAAGCACAAAGGTTCCACCTCCAGACGTCCCCGACTCTGGCTTTAAACCAACACAGAGTGCTAGGGCTATCAGGTGAGGGAAAGGAATTAGGAAGGGAACAGCGGGGAAAAGGATACCTGTAACAAAAGATTACACAAAGCATAACATAACAAACATCATGACTACTCTCTTTCGGTCTCACTAAATGCACCTCACTAGATGTGTCTCTACATGCACTTCACCGCACATGCCTTGAATTCCTAGAATGATGCGTATACCTCCAGAAGGACCTCCATAGCCCTGAAACCCCAAGCAGTCACGGAACAGTCATATGGTGGTATTGGTGGTGGTGGTGGTATTGGTGGTGGTGGTATTGGTGGTGGTATTGGTATTAGGGGTGGTGCTATTGGTTTGGTGGTGGTGGTGTTGGTAGTATCAGTAGTGGTGGTTGTATTGGTGTTGGTATTGGCGGTGTTGGTATTGGTGGTGGTGGCATTGGTGGTATTGATGTTGGTGGTGGTACTGATAAAGCTGGTATCGGTGATGGTGGTATTGGTGGTAGTTGTATTGGTGGTGGTGGTATTGTTGGTGGTGGATGTGGTGGTTTTGATGGTGGTGGTTGTAGTATTGGTGGTGGTGGTATTGGTGGTGGTGGTATTAGTGGTGGTGGTGGTACTGGTGGTGGTATTGGTGGTGGTGGTGGTGGTGGATTGGTGGTAGTGGAATTGGTGGTATTGGCATTAGCAGTGGTATTGATGGTGGTGGTGGTATTGGTGGTGTTGGTATTGGTGGTGGTGGTATTGGTGGTGGTGTTATTGGTATTGGTGGTGGAGGTATTGGTGGTATTGGTGATGGTATTAGTGGTGGTGTTGGTGGTGGTGGTATTGGTAGTGGTATTAGTAGTGGTGGAGGTTGTGGTGTTGTTTGTGGTATTAGTGGTAGTGGTGGTACTGGTGGTATTGGTGATGGTATTGGTGGTGGTACTGGTGGTGGCATTGGTGGTGGTATTAGTGGTGGTTGTGGTATTGGTATTGGGGGGGTGGTATTGGTGGTGGTGGTGATATTGATGGTGGTGTTGGTGGTATTGGTGGTGGTGATATTGGTGGTGGTATTGGTGGTGGTGGCAGTATTGGTGGTGGTGGTGGCGGTCTTGGTGGTGGTAGTAGTGGTATTGGTGGTATTGGTGGTGGCATTGGTGGTGGTGGTGGTGTGGGTGGAGGTGGTATTAGTGGTGGTATTGATGGTGGTATTGGCATTAGCAGTGGTATTGGTGGTGGTGGTATTGGTAGTGTTGGTATTGGTGGTGGTGGCATTCGTGGTGGTATTGGTGGTGGTGTTGGTGATATTGGTGGTGGTATTGATGGTGGTGGCATTGGTGGTGGAGGTAGTGGTATTGGTGGTATTGATGGTTGTATTGGTGGTGGTATCAGTGGTGTTATTGGTGGTGGTGGTATTGGTGGTGGTATTGGTGGAGGTGGTGGTATTGATGGTGGTGGCATTGTTGGTGGTGGTGTTGGTGGTATTGTCGGTGGGGGTGTTGTTAATAAAAATGGTTTTTGAAAACAACCAGTCAGGTGGCTTTAGTACAGATGACATGTAACACAGATGTACTGTTGTCAGCTCAGCCCATTGGCACCGGATTATGTGCTACCTGGAATTCACATGACTTAATTCGCTCATCATTTCTAAATCCATTTTACTTGGGGGGTGGGGAGGGGGGGGGGTTGAAACAGACACATGATAATGCCCGGTGAAATTGATTAAAAGCAGGCACCTGTGTTACGGGGGTGGCCGTGCTGCTTCAAAAAAACACAAGCGGTTTCAGCTGAAGCAGCGCATGTCCGCCCTGCAATAAGAGAATCTCAATAAAGAAAATAGTGCTTACAGACCAAATAACAAGTCCTGTGTAACAACCAAAGAAAAAGGGCCAGTAGCCATTTTAGGTTACAAATGAAGACAAGGCCGTACTAAGGAGGGACTAACAAGCCTATTGACGAATCCGAAAGCAGCATTTACGAAAGACAATGACACAAGCCAATGAAAAATATGGGAGGAGAGTAAAAAAAATTCTTGCTGTCGCATGAATAATTTTCAATTCTATTAAGGACAAGGAGGCGAGGATTATGCTTCTCTTTCCTTTACTGCTCAAAACACAGCAGCCAATCACATTACAGTATAACAAAAAACTACACTTCCCACAAGCCCCAGTAGTCCTGTAACCACCAATCACAGGGGCACAATACATATAAAACTCCATGTAACGATCTCACTTCCTCTTTCTTTGCTGATGCAGTGGCCGCAATTAAGTCATTTTGCTTATTGGTTTATTCATGTTTGTATGTGAGTGAGAAAGCGAGCGCTAACGCTGTCGATTGAGCGCGATACGCGGGACCTCTGTTGCCCGTATAATTGTTGCCGTGGAGTGGGAGAGGTTCGCTCTGTATACGCACTACCCGGTCCGTGTCGTCTCGTTGCCAGGCACTAACGCATGCGCAGTGAGGCTGAAATCAGATTATTTCCCATCAGCTCACTGCGCGCCAACCTCGAGAGCTGCACACACCGCTTCTAGTCCCAGAGAATGCCAGACAGTGCGAACTTACGTTGATAAGGGCCACGCCCTAGGAAAGCAGCTGCCTCCCTCCACACTCAATACAGGCAACCACTTTGGGGACTGTTTGACCCCGTTTGTGCTACCAGTACTAGCTTGCACCTGACTGCGGCTTTTCTCTCCCCCCCTGGAACCTCCTCTGAGCCTGTTTTCAACAGGGAATTAACGAAAAGGAAAAGAGTCAAAGTAACAATCACGGCTTACCAATACGACGTGGGTGAGGACTATCTAGAATATTCTGAAGTCCCATTTGAGCCAGACATGGAGGAGCGTCTTGTGGAGGCACTTGATTCCCAAGTACAATGCTCGGTGGACCGGGCGTTTATTAAAGCCCTACACCCGTTTACCCAACCACTGTAAAGGTATGGCTGGCGAGAATTACTGGGCGCAGTAAGGGGCACGTCTAGGGGTGATATGGCCTGGCAGGATGCAGGTTTTGCCCGCAGAACTTCTAAAGGGTCGTCGGCTGAGGTCCTCTCCCAGCTAGCGCAATCGGTTCTGCTGCATCACGAATACGGAAGTGCAGAGGATTGGGGATTCTTTGGTTACTCTAGAAGTTCCACCGCCACGGCGGACCCACCCACCTCCTATTGTGATTGGCTGCTGTGTTTTGAGCAGTAAAGGAAAGAGAAGCATAATCGGAAGCCTCCATCTCCTGCCATACAATGGACGCCGCTTCTCTCCCATACTCTATGACAGCAGTCTCGCAGAGCGAGCAGGGCATGCGGACTGCCGCTAGGCTCAACCTAAAAAAGTCACGCTGGGAGCCCTAATAAAGGACCCGCTGACAATGTTTCAAACATTTCCTTTGGTGCACGGACGAGGCAGCTGGCATTACCTGTTCCCTCCCTGACAAACTGGGGGCATCTACGACGCTGTAGCGCTGATGAGAACGGCGATCACCGGCTTCGGAAAAACTACACTACCCAGGCTCCCTCAGGGCATCGGAAGTGTGGACACTGTGTTTGGCGCGCGTTTGGCGCTTGAAAAGCAACTCCACCCCCGGCTGAGTGGGGTCTGTTTCAAACATTTCCTTTGTCCTTTGGTGCACGGACGAGGCAGCTGGCATTACCTGTTCCCTCCCTGACAAACTGGGGGCATCTACGACGCTGTAGCGCTGATGAGAACGGCGATCACCGGCTTCGGAAAAACTACACTACCCAGGCTCCCTCAGGGCATCGGAAGTGTGGACACTGTGTTTGGCGCGCGTTTGGCGCTTGAAAAGCAACTCCACCCCCGGCTGAGTGGGGTCTGTTTCAAACATTTCCTTTGGTGCACGGACGAGGCAGCTGGCATTACCTGTTCCCTCCCTGACAAACTGGGGGCATCTACGACGCTGTAGCGCTGATGAGAACGGCGATCACCGGCTTCGGAAAAACTACACTACCCAGGCTCCCTCAGGGCATCGGAAGTGTGGACACTGTGTTTGGCGCGCGTTTGGCGCTTGAAAAGCAACTCCACCCCCGGCTGAGTGGGGTCTGTTTCAAACATTTCCTTTGGTGCACGGACGAGGCAGCTGGCATTACCTGTTCCCTCCCTGACAAACTGGGGGCATCTACGACGCTGTAGCGCTGATGAGAACGGCGATCACCGGCTTCGGAAAAACTACACTACCCAGGCTCCCTCAGGGCATCGGAAGTGTGGACACTGTGTTTGGCGCGCGTTTGGCGCTTGAAAAGCAACTCCACCCCCGGCTGAGTGGGGTCTGTTTCAAACATTTCCTTTGGTGCACGGACGAGGCAGCTGGCATTACCTGTTCCCTCCCTGACAAACTGGGGGCATCTACGACGCTGTAGCGCTGATGAGAACGGCGATCACCGGCTTCGGAAAAACTACACTACCCAGGCTCCCTCAGGGCATCGGAAGTGTGGACAATGTGTTTGGCGCGCGTTTGGCGCTTGAAAAGCAACTCCACCCCCGGCTGAGTGGGGTCTGTTTCAAACATTTCCTTTGGTGCACGGACGAGGCAGCTGGCATTACCTGTTCCCTCCCTGACAAACTGGGGGCATCTACGACGCTGTAGCGCTGATGAGAACGGCGATCACCGGCTTCGGAAAAACTACACTACCCAGGCTCCCTCAGGGCATCGGAAGTGTGGACACTGTGTTTGGCGCGCGTTTGGCGCTTGAAAAGCAACTCCACCCCCGGCTGAGTGGGGTCTGTTTCAAACATTTCCTTTGGTGCACGGACGAGGCAGCTGGCATTACCTGTTCCCTCCCTGACAAACTGGGGGCATCTACGACGCTGTAGCGCTGATGAGAACGGCGATCACCGGCTTCGGAAAAACTACACTACCCAGGCTCCCTCAGGGCATCGGAAGTGTGGACACTGTGTTTGGCGCGCGTTTGGCGCTTGAAAAGCAACTCCACCCCCCGCCTCGCGGGGACCGCGCGCGGGCTAAGCCCTGGCAAAGGGCGGGCCGTCTGTGGCCGTCCGGGGCCGGCCGAGGCTGGGCTGGGCCTGGTCCCTAACATCTTGCTGAGGTCGCTGAAAGAACATTAAGGTACTGTTCATTTGTTGCGAAATCGTCAAGCTATTGTGGCCCTCTGCCCCCATTCTGCTGTTTGCATTGGTTAACTAGGTAACAAAGAGGCCTGTTGCAGGGACACCCTCTGCATTGTGTTACGTAGTGATATCAATCCTATAACTGCATGAGCAGAATGGCATCTAACACTCGAACCAGATCTTCCAAATTGAGCACGAAGGACCATGTCACTCCATCACAAAAGAACAGCTCAAAAGGTACCCCCGCCCAAGTCCCAGCACAGCAGACTGCCATTGACAGAATGTTGCTTAAGGCCATTGGTGAAGTTTCGAACGAGATCGAGCGCACAGAAAGACGGCTCTCACTAACTCCCCATTTGAGCCAACTCGCTTCACCTATTACTAATATGCCCGCGATCACCCTTGACTCGTCCCCGGAGGCCCCGCTGATAAATACTTCTCCGCCACAAATAACTCCCACTGGTGATACACTGGACTATGGCAAAGGGGGAAAGACCCGAGCGACGAAGAAAAAGGGGAGTAGCAAGGGGCCACTGGGACCCAAAAAGACTAGAACCCGCACGACCTCCAATTATCCAGACGCCCCAATTGGAGAAGCTACTCGTGACCAAGCATTGGGCACACAGGCTCCCCCGGGGTGGGTGTCCCAGACTATTAATGATCTACAGTTACATTTTGAGCTACTGATCAACACTCAGATGAAACAAATCCTGAGCAGGCTGGACAAAATTGTTTCTCTAGTGAAGATAAGGGGTGGAGGGACAGGCAACACTCCATTACCACCACTGAGCAACAATCCGGCCACTGAGTTGCCGATCGCTCAAATAACTAAACCTGGAGCTGAAGATCAGCCCAATAAAAATATGCCTATCATTCCACCTGATAACACCCCAGCAGGGCCCTCTAATGCTACCACGAGAACCTTACTATTGCCAAACACGACTCATTTACAAACGGATAGGACACATACAGGCCTTCCCGCGAACACAGCCCACGTAAACTCAGCACTACTGCACACTCCGCCGGAGTTGTCACACCGCACACAATTACCCCCATTTAAACCTACTTCCATTGGGCCCTGTATACACTTGCCCCCGGATGCAGCCCCGTATGTCATCATACTTACAGGGGTCCCAGAGTTAAAACCTGGGTACACAGAATCGCATGATGAACTCAAGAACAAAGTCACACACTGGCTAAATAAGAATAGGCCATTGCCGAGGGACGTACAGGGAGAAATCCTACATGTAAGAAGGGTGAGATGGCTGGGGAATAGGCAAAAGAATGTAGTTGGTGATTGTGTGGTGGTGAATTTAAGGGATTACAGGATAGTTGATCATATATTAAGCTGGGGTCCGGCGGCTCAAAGCAGTAACATAAGCTCACTACCACTGGGGCTCTTCTATGCTGCTGATAGAAGCACATACCGCCGAAATGGGGGCAGTTATGATAAAGATGAGTATTTGTGGGATGGCAGGGCTCATCACGAAATGAAGTCATATGCCCCCCCGGGGAGTCAAGGCAGAATTGCCCTAAGGAACAGATTTGACCCCCTTAAGTCTCTGGAGGAGGTGGATTGACTGAACGGGGTTAAAGCTTATGCTGAGCAAACACCGATACAACTAAACACTGCACAAATTACTCCCGTCGTTATGACCTCCTGTCATCCCAAGAGGAGCAAAATTTGCATTCATCATCCAACTAGAGGGAGGTCCCCAGAGGAAATTATTGCAAACAAACACAAAACAGTGAATAGGTTGGATAGCCTAGGTCAAAGACAAGAGGAGGTTGAGATTAATGAGGAACTTACTCACGTGGCCTCACACACACAGCACCCACAAGTTACTCAGACCCCACTAGTGCCTAATACAGATGGAAACTTGGGAGAGTCTGACCACACTATCCCTAAAAACTCTGCCCCAATAGGGAGAATATTGCAGGAGGGGATTGAATTGGTCTCATGGAATGTAGCTGGGCTGTCCTCCAAATTTCACAATCAGGAGTGGAGGCAATACATTTCCAGATTCCACATAATCTGCCTGCAAGAAACTTGGGTTGTGGACCACAATCCTTACCATTTAGCAGGATCCAAATGCTTTGCTGTTTCTGCAAAAAAACTGGCCCCGGGAAGAGCAATGGGAGGGTTAATCACCTATGTGGACCTAAAGTTAGAAGGTTCATGGATTGATTTAAATTGGAACTCACCCAACATTCAAGCTATTGGGTTTAATGCAAGCAGGATAAACGCTGTCCTAATTAACGTATACAATGCTATAGCAGGGAGTGGGAAAGGGCAAATAATACACGACGTGGACACCTACCTGACCCGAGAACTGAGCCTAAGGAAGATAGGTAGGGAGCCATGTGTGGTTATAGCAGGAGACTTAAATTGTCACCTGTGTCCAAATCTGAGCCCATCAAAGGGTGCCTGGACCGGCTGCACACTGGCAAAAGGGGCGCACTTTGAACACACACCGGGAGGGCTGGAGTTACAGAGGGTCCTGGAAAACCATATGTTGAGGCATACATTAGACCTGATGGGTTTCAAAGATAGCTGTGAGGTCATACCTACATTTAAGGGGAGAGGGCAATGCTCTATTATAGACTACATAGTTGTCTCTCACCATTTTAGGGATTGGATAAATGATGTAGGAATTGAATGGAGCATATTCAGTGACCACAACCCACTAGTACTGAATATCAAAAATTGGTTTGCCCGAAATGTGAAGAAAAGGACCGAGGTTATTAGCACAATGAGGGCAACTGACCAAGGGAGACGCCTCAGATGGGCAAAAGTGGATGGGGAGGCCTTTTATAAATCTCTAATAGAGAAAGGCAAAGAGATGATTGAGGTGTGCTTAGATCCATCACTTAAAGGTCCTGTGGTGGTTAAAGCGTTCGAGTCTATGGCACACCTTATAGATGGTTTACTTAAATCATCTTCGAGACCGGTAGTCAAGACTTTCCCTAGATGGTTTGACAAAAACTGTTCCCGGGCCCACAAAGAGCTAAAAGAATGTTTAAAAATAGTTCCAAAAAACAAGAGGGATATTGCACAGTGTAGGATTGCATATAAAAAGGCAATCAAACAAAGGAAATTGGCATTGCAAACACAGGTATGGGAAGACTTGCGGGACGCAGCTGATAGAAGAGACTCAAGTGCATTCTGGAAAATAATTAATAAACCCTGTTTCCAGGACACTGCTGCCCCAGTAATTGGCACATCTATTCTCCCAGAGCAATGGTCCAAACACTTTGAACTACTGTACAATCACTCGAATGTGAACTCGAGGGGCGATGGAAATCTTTGCCCATGGGCATCTAATATTGAATTCTCGCTGGAGGAAATAGCAGAGGGCATTAAAGGTCTTACAAAAAATAAAGCCCCCGGCCCGGATGGAATCCCTCCCGACCTCTATTTAAGTAGGGTTGAGCTCTGGGCCCCAATTCTCACAAGAGTAATAAATACAGGAATAGCAACCGGTTTGCCACGATCTTGGTCTGAGGCTACAATAGTCCCAATTTTTAAAAAAGGGAAAAAGGACGACCCGCAGTGTTACCGCCCCATATCACTAATTGATGTGACTGCTAAAGTCCTGGGGCGTGTAGTTTTGAATCGCCTATTAGACTGGGCCACTGAACACCAAATAATCACGGATTTGCAATATGGTTTCAGGAGTGGAAAATCAACAACAGACCAATGCCTGAACCTTTACCTAATAGTGGCCAAATACACCATTGCAAGTGATCAGGCGGTATATCTGGGGTTTATGGACCTCTCAGCCGCTTTCGACCATGTCAACAGGGAAAAACTCTGGGCTCTGATGATTAGATTAGGGGTAGAGCAGGGCCTAGTGGATATTCTAAGAGCACTTCACTGGAACACTTCTGCTAAAGTGCGCTTTAACTTGGAGGGTGACACGACAGCATCCTTCCCTTGCACAAGTGGGGTGAGACAGGGATGCATCTTGGCCCCGTTCTTGTTCTCTCTATACATAAATGAGTTAGACCGAGCACTGTGTGAGATGAACGTGGACACCCCCAGACTAGGTTCCCGACCAGTTCCCGTGCTACTGTACGCGGATGACGCTGTACTTTTAGCCCGCACACCTAAAGGTCTTCAGAGCCTGCTAGACGGGTTTGTTAGCTTCATGGCCAGTTTAGATCTATCGGCCAACCCCACCAAGTCTTATGTGATGCTGGCTGGGTCTAAACCTTGCAAAAGATTTTCTTACAAAATAGGCACACATAAAATGGAAAAGGTTGAAACCTTCTCCTATCTGGGTATACTTTTTGATGGGCTTTTAAATTTTAAATTTTTAACTGAAGAGCGTAGGTCAAAGCTAGTGGTATCCACAGGGGCCATAATGAGCTATGGGCGCAGGCTGGGCAGGTGGTCCCCTGAGCAGGTTATGCACTTATATGGCTCCATCTGTTGCCCCAAAATATTATACGGGGCAGAAGTGTGGGGCTTTGTAGCTACCCAGCAAATACAGATTGAGGAGAATAAGTTTCTGAGAAAGATTCTCCAAACCTCTCAGAGTATATCGGCCTTTATTTGCCATGACGAATTGGGTAGAACATATATGGAAGATCTGATTAAAATCAGACCTATTATGGCCTGGCTAAAAATCTGGACCAATCCAGAGGCGGGATTGAGCAGACAAATAGTCATTGACTGCATGAATAGGGATAAGGGAATGTGCATACCATGGCTGAACTACGTTAGAGTCACCCTGGAGAGTTTAGGGTGTATGGATCTTTTTTATAACCCGCTAACAATAATTCCCGAGGACAAAACCAGAATTAAAAGAATTTTCTTCGAAAAAGTGACCACACGAAGAGCGATCCTTGAGGAAAGTAAGCCTACAGTCCGCGCCCACATAATGGTAAAGACAGTAGAAGGTATGGAACCGTACCTTGCCCTCGTACACAATGCACAGGACAGGTTCCTAATTACACGATTTAGGTTCAACCTTCTACATCATCTACTGGCTGACCCGCTTGGTTTTACTGTCACAGTCGAAGAGAAGGGTACCTGCGGCTGCGACAATAGGTCTCCGCAGGATACCCTTCATTTCGTTTTATTATGCCCTTTTTATTCGATACCTAGACGTACATATTTAGTAAGGATTCTTAAACAAATGAAGTTTAGACATGCTAAGGTCGCTCTTTTATATTTACAAATATCTGAGAACCCACTAGCACTGGCTTGTATTTTAAATTTTATTAAAGTTGCCATAAGACTTAGGAAAACCAAGGGACTCCCTTGATTTAAATGTGAATTGGGAATGAATTGATGATAATGGTCTCTGTGCAGTTATTGGATTTGTAATGAACTGAATGTTGTTTTTTAACTGTATATTTGTACTTTTATGATATTTTTTAAATATCGAATAAAGGAATTAAATTGAAAATTGAAATTGACACAGACAACTGGGCAGCAGTGACAGCCCAGCGTTTATTATAAACACGTTGCATCACCGCCGTAACTGCAGGGCCTAGTGTGCGTGAGATGCATTTCAATGCGTTATGCTAACTCGTGATGCGTGGCACTCAGCCGGACTCGGTTGCAATGCAAACGTGAGCTGCCATGAGACTGAGCTTCAGATGCAAACTGAGCCTTTTCATGAACTACACTCACTAACTGCAAACTATGTGTTCCCACACGAGACACTATCTGCAAACTGCGCATGCTCAAATCCAAAAACACAGATTGCAAACTGCGCACGCTTGGATACGAGGCACGTTGTACAAACGGCGCATGCTCAGTTATAAAGGAAGCAGGAGGCTGGGAACAGCGCACGCCCAAAAAAAAACATTCTGGCGGAGACAAATCGGTTGTAAACAGCGCATACTCACATTCCAGCCACGTATGTACGACTGCGCACGCTCAGTTATAAAGTTACCTTTAAACTGCGCATGCTCAGAACTAACAGCACCCGGCCGAGAAGCGCATGCTCAGTTTTTTTTAACCACCACACATCCACGCATGTACGGAGGCAAGTGAAGACCATCGGGGTCCGCGGGCAGTAAGTGGCGCATGCGCAAACTTACCCTCACAACCTCCCCTCCTCTGAGTCCGCGCAAGTCGTTTTGCAAATTTGTATCCCGAGCTCCACGCATGCGCAGATTGTAACTCTCAGTCTCTTTACTAACTAGTAACCCGAGCTCAACGCATGCGCACATTTCCACTCACCACTCCGGGAATGACGTCTTTCGTGGCTGCAGTCCCAGGGGCGCGCCGAAGTAGAGGCTTTATCTCCAACCGCTGTGAATCAGAGGTGAGGATTAGAAGGGGGAGGGGGATGGGGATGTGCTCAGTCTACTGGAAGTTTACACTCTCAGCATCAAGCAGCGCAGAGGGTTAATGCGCCTCCTGCAGAGAGCCTGCCAGCATATTACAGGACTGTATTTTATATGGATAGCTCAGAGGGTTAATGCGCCCCCTGCAGAGAGTCTGCCAGCATATTACAGGACTGTATTTTATATGGAGAGGTCGGTGGGTTAATGCGCCTCCTGCAGACAGTCTGCCTGCATATTACAGGACTGTATTTTATATGGATAGCTCGGTGGGTTAATGCGCCTCCTGCAGAGAGTCTGCCGTCATATCACGACTGTATTTTATACGGATAGCTCAGTTGGTAAATGCGCCTCCTGCTGATAGTCTGCCAGCATATTCCAGGACTGTATTTTATATGGAGAACTCAGTGGGTTAATGCGCCTCCTACAGAGAGCCTGCCGGCATATTACAGGACTGTATTTTATATGGAGAGCTCAGTGGGTTAATGCGCCTCCTACAGAGAGTCTGCTAGCATATTACAGGACTGTATTTTATATGGAGAGCTCGGTGGGTTAATGTGCCTCCCGCAGAGAGCCTGCCGGCATATTACAGGACTGTATTTTATATGGAGAGCTCAGTGGGTTATTGTTAATGGGCTTCCTACAGAGACTGCCAGCATATTACAGGACTGTATTTTATATTGAGAGCTCGGTGGGTTAATGCGCCTCCTACAGAGAGCCTGCCAGTATATTACAGGACTGTATGTTACATGGAGAGCTCAGTGGGTTAATGCGCCTCCTGCAGAGTGTCTGCCGGCATATCACAGGACTGTATTTTATACGGATAGCTCAGTGGGTTAATGCGCCTCCCGCAGAGAGTCTGTTGGTATATCACAGGACTTTATTTTATGTGGATAGCTCAGTGGGTTAATGCACCTCCCGCAGAGAGTCTGCCGGCATATCACAGGACTGCACTTTATACGGATAGCTCGGCGGGTTAATGCGCCTCCCGCAGAGAGTCTGCCGGCATATCACAGGACTGCACTTTAAACGGAGAGCTTGGCGGGTTAATGCGCCTCTTGCAGAGAGTCTGCCGGCATATCACAGGACTGCATTTTATACGGAGAGCTCGGCGGGTTAATGCGCCTCCTGCAGAGAGTCTGCCGGAATATTGCAGGACTGTATTTTATACGGATAGCTCGGTGGGTTAATGCACCTCCTGCAGAGAGTCTGCTGGCATATTGCAGAACTGTATTTTATACGGATAACTCGATGGGTTAATGCACCTCCTACAGAGAGTCTGCCGGCATATCACAAGACTGTATTTTATGTGGATAGCTCAGTGGGTTAATGCATCTACACGCATATTACAGGACTGTATTTTATATGGACAGGTCGGTGGGTTAATGCGCTCCTGCAGAGAGTCTGCCAGCATATTACAGGACTGTATTTTATACAGATAGCTCAGTGGGTTAACGCGCCGCCTGCAGAGTGTCTGCCAGCATATTACAGCACTGTATTTTATACGGATAGCTCAGTGGGTTAATGCGCCGCCTGCATAGAGACTGCAAGCATATTACAGGACTGTATTTTATATGGATAGATCGGTGGCTTAATACGCCTCCTGCAGAGAGTCTGCCAGCATATTACAGGACTGTATTTTATATGGATAGCTCGGTGGGTTAATGCGCCTCCTGCAGAGAGTCTGCCAGCGTATTACAGGATTGTATTTTATATGGATAGCTCGGTGGGTTAATGCGCCTCCTGCAGAGAGTCTGCCAGCATATTACTGGACTGTATTTTATATGGAGAGCTCGGTGGGTTAATGTGCCTCCTGCAGAGAGTCTGCCAGCATATTACAGGACTGTATTTTATATGGAGAGCTCGGTGGGTTAATGCGCCTCTTGCAGAGAGTCTGCCAGCATATTACAGGACTGTATTTTATATGGAGAGCTCGGTGGGTTAATGCGCCTCCTGCAGAGATTCTGACAGCACATTACAGGACTGTATTTCGTATGGAGAAGTCGGTGGGTTAATGCGCCTCCTGCAGCGAGTCTGCTAGGATATTACAGGACTGTATTTCGTATGGATAGCTTGGTGGGTCAATGGGCCTCCTGCAGAGAGTCTGCCAGCATATTACAGGACTGTATTTTATATGGATAGCTCAGTGGGTTAATGCGCCTCCTGCAGAGTCTACCAGCATATTACAGGACTGTATTTTATATGGAGAGCTCAGTGGAGTAATGCGCCTTTTGCAGAGAGTCTGCCAGCATATTACAGGACTATATTTTATATGGATAGCTCAGTGGGTTAATGCGCCTCCTGCAGAGAGTCTGCCAGCATATCACAGGACTGTATTTTATGTGGATAGCTCAGTGGGTTAATGCATCTACACAGCATATTACAGGACTGTATTTTATATGGACAGGTCGGTGGGTTAATGCGCTCCTGCAGAGAGTCTGCCAGCATATTACAGGACTGTATTTTATACAGATAGCTCAGTGGGTTAACGCGCCGCCTGCAGAGTGTCTGCCAGCATATTACAGCACTGTATTTTATACGGATAGCTCAGTGGGTTAATGCGCCGCCTGCAGAGAGACTTTCAGCATATTACAGGACTGTATTTTATACGGATAGATCGGTGGGTTAATGCGCCTCCTGCAGAGAGTCTGCCAGCGTATTACAGGACTGTATTTTATATGGATAGCTCGGTGGGTTAATGCGCCTCCTGCAGAGAGTCTGCCAGCGTATTACAGGACTCCTATTTTATATGGATAGCTCGGTGGGTTAATGCGCCTCCTGCAGAGAGTCTGCCAGCATATTACTGGACTGTATTTTATATGGAGAGCTCGGTGGGTTAATGCGCCTCCTGCAGAGAGTCTGCAGCATATTACAGGACTGTATTTTATATGGAGAGCTTGGTGGGTTAATGCGCCTCTTGCAGAGAGTCTGCCAGCATATTACAGGACTGTATTTTATATGGAGAGCTCGGTGTGTTAATGCGCCTCCTGCAGAGATTCTGACAGCATATTACAGGACTGTATTTCGTATGGAGAAGTCGGTGGGTTAATGCGCCTCCTGCAGCGAGTCTGCTAGGATATTACAGGACTGTATTTCGTATGGATAGCTCGGCGGGTTAATGCGTCTCCTGCAGAGAGTCTGCCGGCATAATTCAGGACTGCATTTTATACGGATAGCTCGGCGGGTTAATGCGCCTCCCGCAGAGAGTCAGCCGGCATTTTACAGGACTGAATTTTATACGGATAGCTCGGCGGGTTAATGCGTCTCCCGCAGAGAGTCTGCCGGCATATCACAGGACTGCACTTTATATGGATAGCTCGGCGGGTTAATAAGCCTCCCGCAGAGAGTGTGCCGGCATATCACAGGACTGTATTTTATACAGATAGCTCAGTGGGTTAACGCGCCGCCTGCAGAGTGTCTGCCAGCATATTACAGCACTGTATTTTATACGGATAGCTCAGTGGGTTAATGCGCCGCCTGCATAGAGACTGCAAGCATATTACAGGACTGTATTTTATATGGATAGATCGGTGGCTTAATACGCCTCCTGCAGAGAGTCTGCCAGCATATTACAGGACTGTATTTTTTATGGATAGCTCGGATGGTTAATGCGCCTCCTGCAGAGAGTCTGACAGCGTATTACAGGATTGTATTTTATATGGATAGCTCGGTGGGTTAATGCGCCTCCTGCAGAGAGTCTGCCAGCATATTACTGGACTGTATTTTATATGGAGAGCTCGGTGGGTTAATGTGCCTCCTGCAGAGAGTCTGCCAGCATATTACAGGACTGTATTTTATATGGAGAGCTCGGTGGGTTAATGCGCCTCTTGCAGAGAGTCTGCCAGCATATTACAGGACTGAATTTTATACGGATAGCTCGGCTGGTTAATGCGCCTCCCGCAGAGAGTCAGCCGGCATTTTACAGGACTGAATTTTATACGGATAGCTCGGCGGGTTAATGCGTCTCCCGCAGAGAGTCTGCCGGCATATCACAGGACTGCACTTTATATGGATAGCTCGGCGGGTTAATAAGCCTCCCGCAGAGAATCTGCCGGCATATCACAGGACTGCACTTTATACGGAGAGCTTGGCGGGTTAATGCGCCTCCCGCAGAGAGTCTGCCGGCATATCACAGGACTGCACTTTATACGGAGAGCTCGGCGGCTTAATGCGCCTCCTGCAAAGAGTCTGCCAGCATATCACAGGACTGCATTTTATATGGATAGCTCGGTGGGTTAATGCACCTCCTGCAGAGAGTCTGCCGGAATATTGCAGGACTGTATTTTATACGGATAGCTCGGTGGGTTAATGCACCTCCTGCAGAGAGTCTGCCGGCATATTGTAGAACTGTATTTTATATGGATAGCTCGGTGGGTAATGCACCTCCTGCACAGAGTCTGCCGGCATATCACAGGACTGTATTTTATGTGGATAGCTCAGTGGGTTAATGCATCTACACGCATATTAAACGACTGTATTTTATATGGATAGGTCGGTGGGTTAATGCACTCCTGCAGAGAGTCTGCCAGCATATTTCAGGACTGTATTTTATACAGATAGCTCAGTGGGTTAACGCGCCGCCTGCAGAGTGTCTGCCAGCATATTACAGCACTGTATTTTATACGGATAGCTCAGTGGGTTAATGCGCCGCCTGCATAGAGACTGCAAGCATATTACAGGACTGTATTTTATATGGATAGATCGGTGGCTTAATACGCCTCCTGCAGAGAGTCTGCCAGCATAGTACAGGACTGTATTTTATATGGATAGCTCGGTGGGTTAATGCGCCGCCTGCAGAGAGACTTTCAGCATATTACAGGACTGTATTTTATACGGATAGATCGGTGGGTTAATGCGCCTCCTGCAGAGAGTCTGCCAGCGTATTACAGGACTGTATTTTATATGGATAGCTCGGTGGGTTAATGCGCCTCCTGCAGAGAGTCTGCCAGCGTATTACAGGACTCCTATTTTATATGGATAGCTCGGTGGGTTAATGCGCGTCCTGCAGAGAGTCTGCAGCATATTACAGGACTGTATTTTATATGGAGAGCTCGGTGTGTTAATGCGCCTCCTGCAGAGATTCTGACAGCATATTACAGGACTGTATTTCGTATGGAGAAGTCGGTGGGTTAATGCGCCTCCTGCAGCGAGTCTGCTAGGATATTACAGGACTGTATTTCGTATGGATAGCTTGGTGGGTCAATGCGCCTCCTGCAGAGAGTCTGCCAGCATATTACAGGACTGAATTTTATACGGATAGCTCGGCGGGTTAATGCGTCTCCCGCAGGGAGTCTGCCGGCATATCACAGGACTGCACTTTATATGGATAGCTCGGCGGGTTAATAAGCCTCCCGCAGAGAGTCTGCCGGCATATCACAGGACTGTATTTTATACAGATAGCTCAGTGGGTTAACGCGCCGCCTGCAGAGTGTCTGCCAGCATATTACAGCACTGTATTTTATACGGATAGCTCAGTGGGTTAATGCGCCGCCTGCATAGAGACTGCAAGCATATTACAGGACTGTATTTTATATGGATAGATCGGTGGCTTAATACGCCTCCTGCAGAGAGTCTGCCAGCGTATTACAGGATTGTATTTTATATGGATAGCTCGGTGGGTTAATGCGCCTCCTGCAGAGAGTCTGCCAGCATATTACTGGACTGTATTTTATATGGAGAGCTCGGTGGGTTAATGTGCCTCCTGCAGAGAGTCTGCCAGCATATTACAGGACTGTATTTTATATGGAGAGCTCGGTGGGTTAATGTGCCTCCTGCAGAGAGTCTGCCAGCATATTACAGGACTGTATTTTATATGGAGAGCTCGGTGAGTTAATGCGCCTCCTGCAGAGATTCTGACAGCACATTACAGGACTGTATTTCGTATGGAGAAGTCGGTGGGTTAATGCGCCTCCTGCAGCGAGTCTGCTAGGATATTACAGGACGTTATTTCGTATGGATAGCTTGGTGGGTCAATGGGCCTCCTGCAGAGAGTCTGCCAGCATATTACAGGACTGTATTTTATATGGATAGCTCAGTGGGTTAATGCGCCTCCTGCAGAGTCTACCAGCATATTACAGGACTGTATTTTATATGGAGAGCTCAGTGGATTAATGCGCCTTTTGCAGAGAGTCTGTCAGCATATTACAGGACTGTATTTTATATGGATAGCTCAGTGGGTTAATGCGCCTCCTGCAGAGAGTCTGCCAGCATATCACAGGACTGTATTTTATGTGGATAGCTCAGTGGGTTAATGCATCGACACAGCATATTACAGGACTGTATTTTATATGGACAGGTCGGTGGGTTAATGCGCTCCTGCAGAGAGTCTGCCAGCATATTACAGGACTGTATTTTATACAGATAGCTCAGTGGGTTAACGTGCCGCCTGCAGAGTGTCTGCCAGCATATTACAGCACTGTATTTTATACGGATAGCTCAGTGGGTTAATGCGCCGCCTGCAGAGAGACTTTCAGCATATTACAGGACTGTATTTTATACGGATAGGTCGGTGGGTTAATGCGCCTCCTGCAGAGAGTCTGCCAGCGTATTACAGGACTGTATTTTATATGGATAGCTCGGTGGGTTAATGCGCCTCCTGCAGAGAGTCTGCCAGCGTATTACAGGACTCCTATTTTATATGGATAGCTCGGTGGGTTAATGCGCCTCCTGCAGAGAGTCTGCCAGCATATTACTGGACTGTATTTTATATGGAGAGCTCGGTGGGTTAATGCGCCTCCTGCAGAGAGTCTGCCAGCATATTACAGGACTGTATTTTATATGGAGAGCTCGGTGGGTTAATGCGCCTCTTGCAGAGAGTCTGCCAGCATATTACAGGACTGTATTTTATATGGAGAGCTCGGTGTGTTAATGCGCCTCCTGCAGAGATTCTGACAGCATATTACAGGACTGTATTTCGTATGGAGAAGTCGGTGGGTTAATGCGCCTCCTGCAGCGAGCCTGCTAGGATATTACAGGACTGTATTTCGTATGGATAGCTTGGTGGGTCAATGCGCCTCCTGCAGAGAGTCTGCCAGCATATTACAGGACTGTATTTTATATGGATAGCTCAGTGGGTTAATGCGCCTCCTGCAGAGTCTACCAGCATATTACAGGACTGTATTTTATACGGATAGCTCGGCGGGTTAATGCGTCTCCTGCAGAGAGTCTGCCGGCATATTACAGGACTGCATTTTATACGGATAGCTCGGCGGGTTAATGCGCCTCCCGCAGAGAGTCAGCCGGCATTTTACAGGACTGAATTTTATACGGATAGCTCGGCGGGTTAATGCGTCTCCCGCAGAGAGTCTGCCGGCATATCACAGGACTGCACTTTATACGGAGAGCTCGGCGGGTTAATGCGCCTCCCGCAGAGTGTCTGCCGGCATATCACAGGACTGCACTTTATACGGAGAGCTCGGCGGCTTAATGTGCCTCCTGCAAAGAGTCTGCCAACATATCACAGGACTGCATTTTATATGGATAGCTCGGTGGGTTAATGCACCTCCTGCAGAGAGTCTGCCGGAATAATGCAGGACTGTATTTTATACGGATAGCTCGGTGGGTTAATGCACCTCCTGCAGAGAGTCTGCCGGCATATTGCAGAACTGTATTTTATACGGATAGCTCGGTGGGTAATGCACCTCCTGCAGAGAGTCTGCCGGCATATCACAGGACTGTATTTTATGATGATAGCTCAGTGGGTTAATGCATCTACACGCATATTACAGGACTGTATTTTATATGGATAGGTCGGTGGGTTAATGCACTCCTGCAGAGAGTCTGCCAGCATATTTCAGGACTGTATTTTATACGGATAGCTCAGTGGGTTAATGCGCCGCCTGCAGAGAGACTGCAAGCATATTACAGGACTGTATTTTATATGGATAGATCGGTGGCTTAATACGCCTCCTGCAGAGAGTCTGCCAGCATATTACAGGACTGTATTTTATATGGATAGCTCGGTGGGTTAATGCGCCTCCTGCAGACAGTCTTCCAGCGTATTACAGGACTGTATTTTATATGGATAGCTCGGTGGGCTAATGCGCCTCCTGCAGAGAGTCTGCTAGCATATTACTGGACTGTATTTTATATGGAGAGCTCGGTGGGTTAATGCGCCTCCTGCAGAGAGTCTGCCAGCATATTACAGGACTGTATTTTATATGGAGAGCTCAGTGGATTAATGCGCCTCCTGCAGAGATTCTGACAGCATATTACAGGACTGTATTTCGTATGTAGAAGTCGGTGGGTTAATGCGCCTCCTGCAGCGAGTCTGCTAGGATATTATAGGACTGTATTTCGTATGGATAGCTTGGTGGGTCAATGCGCCTCCTGCAGAGAATCTGCCAGCATATTACAGGACTGTATTTTATATGGATAGCTCAGTGGGTTAATGCGCCTCCTGCAGAGTCTGCCAGCATATTACAGGACTGTATTTTATATGGAGAGCTCGGTGGGTTAATGCGCCTCCTGCAGAGTTTCTGACAGCATATTACAGGACTGTATTTCGTATGGAGAAGTCGGTGGGTTAATGCGCCTCCTGCAGCGAGTCTGCTAGGATATTACAGGACTGTATTTCGTATGGATAGCTTGGTGGGTCAATGGGCCTCCTGCAGAGAGTCTGCCAGCATATTGCGGGACTGTATTTTATATGGATAGCTCAGTGGGTTAATGCACCTCCTGCAGAGTCTACCAGCATATTACAGGACTGTATTTTATATGGAGAGCTCAGTGGATTAATGTGCCTTTTGCAGAGAGTCTGCCAGCATATTAGAGGACTTTATTTTATATGGATAGCTCGGTGGGTCAATGCACCTCCTGTAGAGAGAGTCTGCCAGCATATTACAGGATTGTATTTTATATGGATAGCTCGGTGGGTTAATGCGCCTCCTGCAGAGAGTTTGCCAGCATATCACAGGACTGTATTTTATATGGATAGCTCAGTGAGTTAATGTGCCTCCTGCGGAGAGTCTGCCAGCATATTACAGGACTGTATTTTATATGGAGAGCTCGGTGGGTTAATGCGCCTCCTGCAGAGAGTCTGCCAGCATATTACAGGACTGTATTTTATATGGATAGCTCGGTGGGTTAATGCGCCTCCTGCAGAGAGTCTGCCAGCGTATTACAGGACTGTATTTTATATGGAGAGCTTGGTGGGTTAATGCGCCTCTTGCAGAGAGTCTGCCAGCATATTACAGGACTGTTTTTTATATGGAGAGCTCGGTGTGTTAATGCGCCTCCTGCAGAGATTCTGACAGCATATTACAGGACTGTATTTCGTATGGAGAAGTCGGTGGGTTAATGCGCCTCCTGCAGCGAGTCTGCTAGGATATTATAGGACTGTATTTCGTATGGATAGCTTGGTGGGTCAATGCGCCTCCTGCAGAGAGTCTGCCAGCATATTACAGGACTGTATTTTATATGGAGAGCTCGATGGGTTAATGCGCCTCTTGCAGAGAGTCTGCCAGCATATTACAGGACTGTTTTTTATATGGAGAGGTCCGTGGGTTAATGCGCCTCCTGCAGAGTCTACCACCATATTACAGGACTGTATTTTATATGGAGAGCTTAGTGGATTAATGCGCCTCCTGCAGAGATTCTGACAGCATATTACAGGACTGTATTTCGTATGGAGAAGTCGGTGGGTTAATGCGCCTCCTGCAGCGAGTCTGCTAGGATATTATAGGACTGTATTTCGTATGGATAGCTTGGTGGGTCAATGCGCCTCCTGCAGAGAGTCTGCCAGCATATTACAGGACTGTATTTTATATGGATAGCTCAGTGGGTTAATGCTTCTCCTGCAGAGTCTACCAGCATATTACAGGACTGTATTTTATATGGAGAGCTAAGTGGATTAATGCGCCTCCTGCAGAGATTCTGACAGCATATTACAGGACTGTATTTCGTATGGAGAAGTCGGTGGGTTAATGCGCCTCCTGCAGCAAAACTGCTAGGATATTATAGGACTGTATTTCGTATGGATAGCTTGGTGGGTCAATGCGCCTCCTGCAGAGAGTCTGCCAGCATATTGCAGGACTGTATTTTATATGGATAGCTCAGTGGGTTAATGCGCCTCCTGCAGAGTCTACCAGCATATTACAGGACTGTATTTTATATGGAGAGCTCAGTGGATTAATGCGCCTTTTGCAGAGAGTCTGCCAGCATATTACAGGACTTTATTTTATATGGATAGCTCGGTGGGTCAATGCACCTCCTGTAGAGAGAGTCTGCCAGTATATTACAGGACTGTATTTTATATGGATAGCTCGGTGGGTTAATGCGCCTCCTGCAGAGAGTTTGCCAGCATATCATAGGACTATATTTTATATGGATAGCTCAGTGAGTTAATGTGCCTCCTGTAGAAAGTCTGCCAGCATATTACAGGACTGTATTTTATACGGATAGCTCGGCGGGTTAATGCGCCTCCCGCAGAGAGTCAGCCGGCATTTTACAGGACTGAATTTTATACGGATAGCTCGGCGGGTTAATGCGCCTCCCGCAGAGAGTCAGCCGGCATTTTACAGGACTGAATTTTATACGGATAGCTCGGCGGGTTAATGCATCTCCCGCAGAGAGTCTGCCGGCATATCACAGGACTGCACTTTATATGGATAGCTCGGCGGGTTAATAAGCCTCCCGCAGAGAGTCTGCCGGCATATCACAGGACTGTATTTTATACAGATAGCTCAGTGGGTTAACGCGCCGCCTGCAGAGTGTCTGCCAGCATATTACAGCACTGTATTTTATACGGATAGCTCAGTGGGTTAATGCGCCGCCTGCATAGAGACTGCAAGCATATTACAGGACTGTATTTTATATGGATAGATCGGTGGCTTAATACGCCTCCTGCAGAGAGTCTGCCAGCATATTACAGGACTGTATTTTATCTGGATAGCTCGGTGGGTTAATGCTCCTCCTGCAGAGAGTCTGCCAGCGTATTACAGGACTGGATTTTATATGGATAGCTCGGTGGGTTAATGCTCCTCCTGCAGAGAGTCTGCCAGCATATTACAGGACTGGATTTTATATGGATAGCTCGGTGGGTTAATGCTCCTCCTGCAGAGAGTCTGCCAGCATATTACAGGACTGGATTTTATATGGATAGCTCGGTGGGTTAATGCTCCTCCTGCAGGGAGTCTGCCAGCATATTACAGGACTGGATTTTATATGGATAGCTCGGTGGGTTAATGCTCCTCCTGCAGAGAGTCTGCCAGCATATTACAGGACTGGATTTTATATGGATAGCTCGGTGGGTTAATGCTCCTCCTGCAGAGAGTCTGCCAGCATATTACAGGACTGGATTTTATATGGATAGCTCGGTGGGTTGCTGCTTTTGTCACAGAGATCCCTTTGTTACTCGTGGTTCAGCCGAACCTGGCGCTGAGGTCGGGGTGGAGTGTGCTGATCTTTTATTAATAATAGGTATAAAAGCACCTGCTGAAGTGTTTCAATGGAGAGCAAACTCCTTGTGACAGGGTCTCGGCAGAGACAACTTTTCCATAACGAGACAGCGACTGCCAAACAGCTAGGAATCTCCAGAATTCAGTTTTGTTTTGAATCTGCGCCAGAAATCAGAAGCAAGTTTGAATACTATGGAATGTATGAACCTAAACATATCAAGCAAGGGAGAGAACAATTATGTCATATTCAATCATATAACATCATGACAGTTGAAATACAACTCTTACCTGTCCCAACGGATGGGATAATCCTCGCCTCTGTGTCCTTAATAGAATCTAACATTTTTGTCACATATGCCGGAAAACGTTCTGTTCTGTGTCAGGACCGGAGGCTCAGATTATGCTGGTTCAAAGCTCACCAACAACACGCGATGAAGCACGTACAATAGGTTTGTAATAGAACATTTTAAGCATGGAGTTAGATGACCAATCAGCCGCTTTAAGGAAATCCTCTAACCAGGATCCCATGACAAAGGCTTTAGACGCCATCGCACCTCCAGTGGAACGAGCACCATACACAGATATGTCTACACCAGCTTCAGACATGACCCAATGAACCCAGCAAACCTAAGTAGCTGCCGACACAGGTCTGAAAGGCTTTTGAATTGACAGAAGTAACAGACCCTAGGGTTCGGTTCTGTGAGACAAGGTACGTTCTTCATAAATCTAAAGACATTTAACCACACACAGTTTATCATTGTGAGGAAATGCAGGGTAATCAATGGAGCAGGACATAGTCTTAGTTCTCCTGGATAAAATGAAGGATAAACCACGTGGAGAAAATAACCTAACTGCTAGGTCCAATGCGCGCACATCTGATACTCGTCGCAGGAAATAAGACACAAAAGCATGGTAAGCTTAGCTGAAAGTTGTTTGAACGATAGATCTTTATTCTCTGGCCATGACTCCAACAACGATAATACATTGGTAACATCCCATAAGGATCTTATTCCTTTTAGAAGTTTGCATACCACCGGATAAACACCAATAGGTTTCCCATCTATGTGATTATGTCTGGCTGATAGTGCAGATCTAAAGTTGTTCACTGATCTGTAACATTATCCATATTCTGCACATTCTGACAGAAAATTCAGGACATCTTTCAAATCGGATCCCACGAGATCCACATCCCATTGAAGGCACCAAACCACCCAACGTTTCCATGCAGCAGAATATCTTTTACAGGTGGAAGGAGCCCAACCCTGTTGTATAAACTCGGCAGCCGCCGATGAAAGTCCTTCAATTTGTTTGTGTTTCCTGAGATTTTCCAAACCATGAATTGTTAGTTGACCTTGCAGAAGCAACGGATGAGGAGACCCGACTGGGTCCAGAAGCATTTGAGGAAAAATCAGGCGATGAAAAGGCAGGTCTATCGACGATTCCAAGAGAGTGGGTAACCACGATTGTGTCTTCCATAGTGGTGTGACTAACTCAAGTGATGCTGACTGTAAGCGGCCATGTGCCGCTACTCTCGGGATCATTGCAAACAGGGGAAAGGCGTAATTTGTCAGTGATCCCCAATTGTGAAGGAATGCATCCGTCTCCAACTCTATCCGATCCAGTCTCCAGCTGTAGAACCGGGGAAGTTGGACATTCAGTCGAGAGGCAAACAGGTCCACCTGGCATGGGCCTTGAACAGTCATCTCTTGAAATAGAGAAGGATGGAGTTTCCAGTCGCTGCAGTCTTTCAGGAATCTGGAATTCCAGTCTGCCACTAAGTTGTCTTTGCCGGGGACATACTCTGCCAGAACCATAATCTTCTGCGAGAGGCAGAAGTGACAAAACTCTCGAGCTATGTTGGCTAAAAGACGTGATCTGGTAACTCCTAGACGATACATAGATCTAACCTCTGACACATTTTCCATCCGAAGCAGGATGTAACAATTGCTCTTTATTGGAGATATCAACTTGATGGCAAACGACCCTGCCATTAGTTCCAGGCAGTTGATGTGTAGCTTTAATTCTTCTGCTGCACAACGACAGCCGGTAGCAAAATATCCGCATCTGGCTCGCCAGCCCCATCGGCTGGCATCGGGTTCGATGACTACATCTGGAGACACACCGAAAATGGCCTTGCCATTGCATGCGTCCATGTGTGTCAGCCACCATTGAAGCTCCTCTTGTGCGTCGTTGTCAACGGAATTGTGTGATCTTAGCTGAAACTCTGTTGAAGGTAATGAATCTTTAGGCATTGTATCACTCTGTAATGGAGTGGTCCAGGGAAAATCGCCTGGATAGAGGACGCTGGCAGGCCAACAATCCTTGCTAGGGACCTCAAAGAAATCATCTGTTTCAACAACGTCGATCAGAGTTCTCTCTTGATGGATTTTATTTTGGCTGGAGGGAGGAGTAATTTAGCCCATTCTGGATTTGATCAGAAATCCCAAGAAGTCCACCTGTTGCGAAGGGGTCGTCATGGACTTCTTGAGATTTATGACAAAACCCAGGCCCTGGAGGAGAGACCCTGTCTACTGCAGATGTAGTATCAGCAAAGAACGGTCCTGTGCTAGAAGAAGCATGTCGTCTAGGTAGACAATCATGTGAACTCCCATTTCTCTTAGGCGACATGCCACAGGTTTCAATAGTTTGGTGAATACCCAGGGAGCTGACGAAAGGCCGAATGGCAGGGATTGATACCAAAACCATTGATCCTTCCAAAGAAATTGGAGGTAACGTTGATGAGGAGGATAGATTGGGATCGGATATGCATCTTTTCAATATAGCCAGACCATCCTGTCCTTTTCTAACAGAAGGTCTCTCAAAAGATGGATCCCTTCATCTTGAAATGGCGATACGTCACAAAGGGATTGAAAGATCTGAGGTTTAGTACTAATCTATGACCACCTCCTTTCTTTTGAACCAAGAAGACGTTGCTGCAAAAACCCTCTGGCATAAGAATTCCAGTAGCAATGGCCTGCTTTGCCAAAAGATCTAGCTGCCCGAAGTCTATAAAAGACTCTTCTTGTTGGGGAAAAATGGAGCTGGGTAGGAAGAGAGTCTTGGGTCGGAGGTAATGACAGCTCTATCTGATACCCCTGAACGGTGTTCAACACCCACTTGTGTGAAGTAATTTTTGCCCAATTGTTTACAAAATACATCAGCCTGTCCTCCAAGGGGATAGAAGGAAGAAGCAGTTGAATCATTACCTGAAGACTGGGTGTCATTGTTTCGAAAGCCTCTATTGACACCTCTGTTGAAGTGGCCTCTGAAGCCCCCTGACCTAGTGGGGTAGAAGCCAGCTAGGGCTGGGTCTTGGGCGTATCCTCTGTGTCTTGGATTGTACCCACGGTGAGGACCTTGTTGGCTGAAGCAATGACCTTGACAAAGCGGTCTCCAAATAGTTGCCCCTCCGCTAAGAGGCCAAGTTCTGATGAGGCTAATTCAGCCAGTTGTGGATCAATCCTCAAAAGAACAGACTTACGTCTCTCGGAGGAGAGCACGCAGTTTGCTTTGCCAAGAGGACAAATCGCTCTTTGAGTCCAACCAGCAAGGACTTCACCCGTTTCTTGAGCCTGAAAGGCCAGTTCCAGGATTTTTACCAACAGGCCGGAAACATCTAGGAGCTTGTCCCGGCACACTCTCAGAGCTCTATCGATGCCTTTCTTGGAGTCTTTACTGTATTTCTTTAGAAAGGTTGTATTGAAGTATCTATGTCGGGAGTGAGGGCAGTTTTGTTAGGAAGGTCTGGCCGATGACACTCTGACCTGATGTGGGACCTGACCTCTCTGTCAAAGCTTTTATGCAGGTTAAGCTGCATATATTCGGCCAACTCCGGGCCGGGGTACAATCAGAGTATCTGGGGTGAACTTTGGAAGAAGGATCAAAAGTGAACGGGGATGGGGTCATAGGAGAGGAGGTGCATTTGCAGTTCTTGGAACGCTTGCGAGGACGGGACTCTTGTGAGGATGAAGTGTCCATGTCAGTGTGGGGGGGGGTTAGACTTGGGAGGCGGTGGCGAAGGGGCCATTGGGTCGGCACTGTAGTCCTAATCCATGGCCTTCTGGGTAACCTTGGTTTAAATCTTTTCATGAGGCCACAAAGGTACGGAGGGCTCTGAGGGAGGTGGGTATTGGATGGGGGTTCAGAAAAAGGGATAGACGGGCTGCTACCTACCAGCTAGTCAAGGCGTTGTGAAATAGGTAGGAGGGCTGACGACAAAGCTTTATCTAATTTCATATCTAAGGTTTTATCTCTGAGGGTTTCCATATTCTCGTCATATCAGTAATCTTCACCTTCTGCTGGATCATATGCGGAGAAGTCCTGTTCATAGACTTCATAGTCAGACATCTTATGGGATATAGTACCTGTAGGAAAAACAAGGAGAGAGCAAGGGATAGAACAGGGGGTACGTCCTGGTCCCCTGGAAGGCAAGCTTAGACTTAAACAATATGGACGAACCCACTAAGTGTATGTATTGTAATCACTATAACAAGTGTAATCAATATGTAGGAAGCCAAATTGCGATCGCAAATGCTGAAATTCGCCGAATTTCGGCGTTTGCGATCGCAATTTGGGCAGTGTGCTATGTAGCACACAAAAACCCACACTCAAAATAAGGAATCGCAAAATTTGCGATTCCTTATTTTGCTAATGCATTTAAGGAATCCCAAATTGCGATTCCTTAAATGCAATGTAGGAAGCACCCAAGTTGTGCAATTTTGGCTTAAGGAATCGCATATTACCACCAACCTCAGGTTGGTGGTAATTTGCGATTTCCTTGAAAAATGCACTTTTTTCATTTTTCAAAGTGCCATGTGGCGCACATACATGCCCTTAGCGCATGTATGTGCGCCACATGTGCACACATGTTTATTTCAGGGGTGCAAAAGGGTGTCCTATTGACACCCTTGCAACCTTGAAATTGCATTCTCAATTTGCGATTCTCTAATTGAGAATCGCAAATTGAGAATGTCTTCCTATTCATTCCTATGGGCCTTCTAGCACATAGGAATGAATGGCGAGGTATTCCTTATTTGCGATTCTCAATTTGGGATTCGCAAATAAGGAATAGGTGGGAATCGCAACATATTTTGCTAATCCTACCTACATTCCGTTTTGCAATTCTCTAATTGCGATTCCCTAAAAATTGCAATTAGAGAATCGCAAAACACGTTTTACCTGCATATGGCCCAATGTGTGGTAGGAACATGGACCCATTAGGTGTTCTTAAAAGATACCTCACACACCAACCTAGTTGGTGTCATGCTTCATCATTGGGATCTCAACCGGGCGGCCGAGTGCCCCCCGGTTGTGCTACGACGCCTGACTACAGCGGAGCGGGTGTTGTGCAGATGTGTGATGTGAATTATAAATACCTCTGAGAATCCATGCCTTTAGAGTTTAATATTGGCGGCTCAGGATATGATTGAAAAAAAAACTATGTGGTGCAACTATCAGGAGATTATGTCCGGTTAGTTGACTATGTGTCGCAGTCTACATGTTTCACCCCGTTAAAAAGTGAGAGGGCTTTCTTCAGGACCAAGTGAGTGAAAAAGGTGGAGGTGAAGAACCAGAACCTTTTGGGCCTGACGGCGCAGGGTACGCCCAATGTCTCCGGAGTTCACCTGCTTCGCTACACAGAGACACGGGACACTCTGTCGGCGTTAGAAGATCAGATTTATTTAGCTGCAGCTAGTACAGTTATCCTAGAAGTACACAAAGTAGGTTCTCAGGAGACTGCCACTTCACTCTGTGGCACATCAGGTTAAATACTATACAATGATACAATTATTGACGAAATACAATCCCAAAGCATACAAGAAGGAGCCAATAAGGAAAGTTGGAAAACAAGGCGGAACCAATAGGAAAGGTTTGAAAACAGAAATATCAGATGACTCGAAGAGACCTCTCCTCCAACTGTGTTTGTCACCCCACCCTCAAACTAATTTATTAACGGATTCATAACTAACTTGCAGGTGGCGAGATACGTTTGTGTGTGTTTGGAGGACAGTCGTGACACGAGAGAATGCTAGCAGGAGACAGTGAAGGCCAGTCAACAAGATAAGGTCAGGAAAGAATAGTGTGAGCCAACAGATAGTTGAGACGAGGATTAGAAAAGCCAGACAGGGATTAGTGTACTCGGCTAGTTCTAACACCAGCTTTCCAAATAGAGGCCGAGGGCGTATTTCGACACCAGGCTACAGAAAAAGCAGAATAGACTTTGTTCACCGTGCTGCCTGAGTGATGGCAACACAAAATGGCGGCGGGCCACAAAATGGCGGGTCGATTCGATCGTGATCGAAAATCGAAGTTCCTCAGACCCTCCTTTTGCCAGAACTCAGGCAAGATAGACTCATGTTAATCTGAGTCCACATCAATTGCCATGAGGTCATCAAGCTGTTGCTGTAACATCATTCTTATGTTTTCTGTTACTTGTGGCTTGGGTTTTGGGATGCACATAGTAGCACAAAGATCACAGATAGCGGGACCACAGTGCATACAAAGGCAACAGGAAAATATAATGGTCAAAATTATACCAAGAAACGTCAATGCTTTCCAACCTCATTTGGATAGTAGTCCCCAAAACCATTCCGTTAAAGACCAATCTCCTTCGTCCTGATGAATAGACTCGGAGATTATGTGCAACTTGGAGATAGCTTGGTATACTGTCGGAGCGTCATTAGGAATGAAAATACAGCAACTTGACCCGATCAATTTACACACTCCACCACGATCGGCAAGAACAAAGTCTAAGGCAAATCGATTTTGTAATGTCATAAGACGATCCGCCTGTAGTTCTGCCGTGATGTTACTTAAGGCTCCTACAGTGATGTCTATTGTAGTCTCTACGACACGGACCAATTGCCTTATATTTCTGCTGTTAGCCATTGGACCCCAGAAGGGAAGAAAACCTTTAAGGAAATCTCCTCCTTCTTGTCCTGCTGTGTCTTTTGAATCAATAATCCCTCTGCCGTATCGGGTTTGGTGATGATTTGCGGAAGCAGTGTAAGTAGGGGGAAGAAGAAAGGCTATATAACAAGTACCAGAGAAACCCGTTGGTAACCAAGTATAGGCTCTATCATAGCAGATGAAATAGGTGCCTTGAGACGGCACTAGAGGAGGCGAGTTTTGAGAGGAATAGACGTACGTGTAGGAGCAGTTATTCCTTTGTGTAGTGTCAGAAGAGCGATCATTTATCTGTAAGCTGAAGTTACCCTGATGTGGTATAGTCCAAATTGGCGAGGACTTTCCTTTTCCCACCTTACTATTAAGACTAGGCATGTATTGGGTGACGTTCCAATTAGTGTATGCTTTTATTTCGTCAACGGAGATTTCGCTGTTTTCCATGATTTTAGCCATTACTACCATACCCTTAATCAAAGAACTATGACTAAAATCCGGATAATTAATATGTGAACTAACAGATCGTCTGAACTTACTTTGGTAAGCATTGGAGAAGATGACGAAGTAAGCCCAAGCAGAACCTTCATAAGAAAAAGGAAGAACTAGATATGGCATTCCTTTCTCTGTGGTATGTGGCATAAGACCACACACCCAACAATCAGTTGTATTAATCACTAATTGGTGCTGATGTAATAGCTGGATAAAGGAATTGTTATAATACTCGGTTCTTCTGACAAGTTCATGTGAAGGAAGAGTATGAAAGAGGTGTGGAGAGACAGTAGAAGAAGGCAAAGAGGAAGAAGGGGAGGCATTTCTTGGCTGCAAAGCATAAATTATCCAACTAATAATCGCCAAAACAATACATAATGATATAAAAACACATAAAGTTATACTAAAACGATTGTACATTATTTTACAGGATGCTTTCTTCATTTCATCTCTTCTTTCTTTATTACTTAGTGTAGTTTCCATCTTACTAATGGATGCTCAGGGCAATCTTCTTCAATCACTGAAGTCACGATGCTCTACCGTCCTATGACACTGAAGATCCTGCAGACCTATTGCCACTACTCAGGTCGTGACCTAGACTCCTACCGTGACCCTGCAACCGGGACAGAATTCTACACAAGGGAGAAGAGAGTCTTAAATGTTCTTTGGCCTGGGTCTCAAATTGTAGTGTTCCTTCCCCGGAACATTCTGATTTTGGAACAATGTTCGTGGTTCAGTCGTATCCAAGCGACGATGCAATGGAATTGCTTCCTGTAAAATGTGGTCGTCCTCTTTCTCAGACAGTGTCCCATTCAGGTGTGCATCACTGAAGGGTACGAATCGTGGAGTCTTTTCGCTTTCACAGTCACCAACACCTCTACGAACCCACTGATCAAAAGGCAAAGGCACTTTCTTGCAATGCACACCGTGAATCCAATTTTTCTTTCCTTCGACTTTAACTGCTGTCCTTGTAGTCAACAAGACCATTCGCGGCTCCCGCCATCTGGGTTGCAAATTGCTGGACCTCTGAAAATTCTTCACACATACCCAGTCACCTGGTCGGATGGAGTGACCTGGGTCTGTGGAAGCCTCCGGCAGAGCTCTCTGAACCTGTTGATGAAGAACACGCAATTTAGTCGTAAGGTCATGCAGATAATCAATCAACATTGGATATGGCAAGTCTGAGAATTTCTTAGGGCGAGGTATTCCCCATACGTTGGCCGGACGGCCAAATACCACTTCGTAAGGGCTAAGTCCCAAACGAGAGTGTACTGCAGTTCTGGTGGATAGCAGAGCTAACGGCAAAGCATCAGGCCAATTGAGTCCTGTACTTGCTTGAACCTTTGCTAACTTTAACTTCAAGGTTCCGTTGTAACATTCTACTAAACCCACTGACTGTGGATGATTTGCTGCGTGGAACTTTTGCTTGATACCAAGACCTGCACAAGCTTTCTGCATGACTTGGCTAACAAATTCGCTCCCATTGTCGCTCCTGACAATGCGCGGCAAACCAAACCTGGGAAAGAACTCTTTTAGAAGGATTTTAGCTGTGGATAGGGCTGTGTTATCCTTTAGAGGGTATGCTTCTATCCACCTCAAAAAGGCGCATACTACCACCAGAACATATTTGAGGTTGTTGCATCGCTCCATGTGAATGTAATCGATTTGCAACACCTCAAATGGATATGTCGGAGGAGCAAAGTGACCTGCTGGAGTTGGGGTTCCCTTTCCCGGGTTGTACATTAAACAAACAATACAGTGCTTCACTACATTGTCTGCACATTTCGGGTTATTCTCATTTTGCCACACTGGAGCCAGAAGTTTACAAATGCCTTTTGCACTTAAGTGGGCTGGACCATGTGCCATAGTAACCACTGGGAGAACATAGGCATCTGGTAACAGCCAACGTTGATGTTCAGATAATTCCACCCAACAACCCATTTCATCTAACATTCCCGTACTTTCATTCCACTTGCTCATCTCTCTTTCTGAAGCCTCTTTCTGAATCGCTTTTACACTTTCCACTGTATTCTCATACATTCCTCTCTCTCTGACCCAATTCGCAGGACCTGCCACATACATTCGACTTGTTGAATCTCTCGCTGTCTTCTTCGCTATTTCGTCTGCATATGCATTTCCTCGACCAACATCATCCGTAATCTTTTTGTGTGCACTACACTTCACTATCGCTATTTGGATGGGTAAGGCAAGTGACTCAAGGAGATCAGTCACTAACTGACCATGTTGTATTTTGGTGCCATGTGAAGTAAGGAAACCCCTCTCTTTCCAGAGACGCCCAAAATTGAACGCTACACCAAAAGCGTATTGGCTGTCAGTGTATACGTTCACTCTTTTCCCTTTCGATAATACACAAGCTCTCTTTAGTGCTATCAATTCTGCTGCTTGCGCTGAATTGTGTCTAATACGTGCAGTTTCCACAACCGTATGTAAGGTAATAACAGCATAGGCTGAAACCGTATCTCCATTAGGCATCTTAAAACAAGAACCATCTACCCATAGAGTTCCATCCGGATTCTCTAGCAGTGTGTCTCTCAGGTCAATTCTTCCTTTTGTTTCTTCCTCAGTACGGAAGAAACAATCATGCTGATCCTCAACATTTTTCTCATTTGGAAAGGGCAACAGAGTAGCTGGATTTAGGGTATTACATCGCTTAATGTGTATGTGACTAGCCAAAAGCGTCAGCTCGTAACCAGTAAGACGTGCACTCGTAAGATGCTGTGTTTTTGTTCTGTTTAGCAAGGTATCCACTGCATGTGGCACCATGACAATGAGTGTTATCCAACACCATTCCAGCAGACTGTCGGATAGAAATTGCTGATGCTGTTGCTGTCGCTTTGAGACAACTGGGCAATGCTTTAGCTACAGGATCTAACGTAGCCGAAAAATAGGCACATGGCCGCTGTTTGTCTCCAAACTGCTGCGCTAAAACTGACAATACACAACCTTCTCTCTCATGCACATAGAGCGTAAAAGGCTTAGTGTAATCTGGAGTGCCTAGTACAGGAGTAGAACACAGAGCAATACGTAAGTCAGTGAAACTCTTTTGGCACTCATCAGACCATGGAAGGGGCTGAGGCGTATCTTTTAAAGTGAGTGCCAACAAAGGTTTGGCAATTAGAGAAAAGTTAGGGATCCACTGCCTACAATAAGAAGTGATACCCAGAAAGGCACGTACTTCCCTTTGTGTGGATGGTACAGACATTCGTGCAATCGCCTGAATTCGTTCTGGTGTCAATCGTCGTCCCTCCTTTGAGAGGAGATGACCCAAATAGGTAACCTCTCGACAAACATATTGTAGTTTGGAGGGTGAAACCTTGTGACTCAGTTTAAACAAGTGGCAACAAAGCAACAGTGACATCTTTGCAGATATCTTCTGAATCAGCGGCGACTAATAAGTCATCCATATATTAAATAAGAGCAGCACCAGACGGCAAATGAAAAGTGTCGAGATGACATTTTAAAGCTTGACTGTAAACGGAGGTACTTTCACAATAGCCTTGGGGTGCACGCTTAAACCGGAAGCTTCGGCCTCCAAGAGAGAAACCAAAAATGTCCCTACTCTCTTCTGCAATGGGAATACTAAAGAAGGCATCGATAACGGAAAACCAAGTCGCTGTGGAAGGTATCATTGTCAACAAAGCAGTGATATCTGGAACAACAGGAAATTGTGGAATCACAATTTTGTTTACTTCTCGCAGATCAATAACAAAACGGTACACAGGAGGCTGAGAAGGATCAGTGCGTTTAAGAACAGGAAGAATAGGACTATTGCATGTGTTACCTCTTGTTTCTTCAACCACACCCTTCCGAATCAAGTCATGGATGATTTCCAAAAGCGCTTTCTCACCTTCAGCAGAAATTCTATATTGTGGGATGCGTGGTAATTCAACATTGCGCTTGAGAGTGACAACATAAGGCAGAATCTCAAGACAACCCACATCGTTCGGACCCGTGGCCCAAAGTGCTGTTGGAAGAGAAAGCAATTCAGGAGGAAACTGATCTGTGGACAAATACATTGGGGAGACCAATTTCTGACCTAGAGTAAGATGTACGCCTGAAGGAGAACAATATATTGTAGCTTGCATTCTTTTCAATAGGTCTAGACCCAACAGATTCTCACCGCAACCATTCGTCAACAGAAGTGGAGCTTCCAAATCATAAGGACCAACTGAAATAGGCAAAGGGCAAGAAACTGGATTGCGAACAGGGGCGCCAGAAAATCCTACGGAGACATTCGTTAAGCCAGACAAAGGTGCCCCAGGGAGTTTAGAATGAATGATAGAACTTCTCATCGCCCCAGTATCTAGAAGAAATGGCTCTGAAACACCCATTGTAGTGACGTTAACATAAGGTCCATTCTGATCTACTGGGATTGGCACAACTCCCTTACTTTGTCCATGGCTGCCCTAGTTAGCATGAAGACTCTCATTCTCGCCGGATAGGCTTGCTGCAAGAGAACCTTCGTCTTTAAATCTTTCGTCTTTTTCTCTTGCTTTTCTCTTTCTTCTTTGTCCCTATTCTCATAATATTGCGCAGTAGCCAATATCTGAGCAGAAGAAGAAACAGCCCATGAACTTTCTGAATCTTTTAATTTGTGTGACAGCTCGGGAAGCAAATTAAATACAAATTTGTCCACGAATAATCGCTGTCCACCCTCTGTAGCCATGTCTTGACCACTGTGGTCGATAAATATCTCCTCGAAACGAGTAAAGAAGTCAGAGACACTTTCATCTTTCTTTTGTTTGCATGCTACTAGTTTATCCCAATTAACTCTCAGTGCAGGCATCATAGTTTTCATTAACGTAATGATTCTACCAGGAAGTTCCGAGATCAGAGCGTCAGGCTTTGCGCCACCCACTTGGTCTCTATCTGTATTAGTTATGACATCCCAAGTAGCACCTAGTTCCTGTGCGTGATCCTCTCTACGAATCTTAGCCCATATTGTCTGTGGGACTACATTACCCATTAGCATGTCAATATCTGCTAGATTCATAATACAAGCATCAATTGTCTGCGATAATTCTTTGTAATAACCTGCAGGGTTCTTACGAGGATCTGGTAGAGTCTGCTTGAGGGCCAAAACTTCAGATCTCTTCCAAGGGACATGTACCCATATACGTTGGAAATGAGCAGGAATAGGTGCATAAGCACCTACAGCCGCAACTGCCTCCTTCCATACTGGAGGAACCTCTCTCATAGGGTAATTTTTCGACGTCAGTCTAACTCAGCCGGACTCGAACTCACATCTTCCCATTCTTTAATGAGAGTGTCGCACATTACATTGAAAACGTATCTTTGCGTAGGCGCATTCCATTGCAAAAAGGTAGGCATAATATCAAGCACACTGTATTGTGGACCCTTCTTGATCCATCTTCGTGCAAGAGAGTCTAACTTCTCTCGTTCCTCAAAATCTGGGAACTGACTACGAGATTGTCTTCGAGCAAAAGCCGGAGACACATTTAAAGCTCCAAAGAAAGGAGATAGAATACTGGTGACAGAGTCTGTGAGACGCCTACGCACAGACGGTGAACTAGACAGAAGAATTGGAGACAGAGTATTAGGGGAACTAACAGGAGAAGAACTGGTAATTGCAGGAGGAGCAGAAGGCAAAGGAGAGCTAAGATCAGGGGATGAGGGCAAAGAAGTTGAGACTAACGGTAAAACCGGCAAGGGCGGTAATACTGGAGGAGGCAAATGCTGAAGAGCCGGAACCGGCGGAGGTACCACTGGCGGCTGGACAGGCTGTAACAGCTGAGGTACATTGGCACTTTGCGCATAGGGCGGAGGCAACCTTAATAAATGGGACATTAGGGGATCTTCTTCTATATCTTTCTTATTATCAGAAGGAGAAACAGGCAACACCGGATAGCATTTATCTATCGCCATACGATGCTGTCTTTCTGAAATTTCAGTCGCATTGTCAATTTCATCATTTTTTAACTGTTGGGCAGCCTGTATAATTGTCATACCCTGTGCTTTCCTATCTCGTTTTGCTTGTTTAATTTCTTTCTGTTTGGCTTCCTTACGCCAAAGGCGGAAAGAGTCAAACATTGCCGGCCGGGCTTTTCTTTTGAATAAAACTGCTTCCAAATTATCTAGTACATCAGGATCAAAACTACCGTTTTCTGGCCATTTGAGAACACCATCTTTCCTCGTGTATCGGGATCGTGATCGAAAATCGAAGTTCCTCAGAGGTAGCCACGTGAAACCTGTGAAAGTACCTACACATGCGCTAAGGTGTGTGGTAAAGGAGTCAGCATACTCACTGACACCTGCGAAATAACCTGTAATGGGAGAAAAAGGACAAGACAAGACATATAGTGGCAGCAACATAAAATGTAATCTTTTAGGAAGGCAATATTAGGAGATGGTGTAGTCATTGTCTCTGTGACTACCATAGTGATTGTCGCGTTGAAGTGTGGCTCATGCTGGATTTGACATGCCCTAAAACGATAATCAGTTTACTTAAAGTAGGTGAATGTGAAATCAGGCGTCTCGACCAGCGATTGTAGCTAATTACGATCAGGCGGTTACAAATCAATAGTTGCCTAGGCCTGGTGGCCTATTGACGGTAAAGGTAGTGCCCTTTGAAGCCCGTAGGCTATGAATAATGTGGCACCGTGCTGTTAGTGAGGGCCACTAAGGAAATGTGCTTAGTGGTCTGCGGCGCACTATGCTTGCATGTACTAGCAATAGCATGCAGTATTGTGACTCAGGGCACTAATAAAATAATTACAAAAATTAAAAAGGTAGATAGAAACATGCATGGTGTTAAGCAGTCATAGTTACACTATTATGAGATATTATGCAGAATATTGAGGCTCGGGGGGGTCTCTTCCAATGTCCCAATCTAAAAGTTGAGAAAAAAGAGCTAGAGCGTTGAGGTTCCGTGAAAACTGAACCCATGTTTCTGAACTAATGGTACCATGACGATTCCGGTATTAGCGAATCGCAAATGATGAGTCTAATATAAGAGAGCGTTTTCGCAACGCTGCACTGAAGGATTCGTCATGTATTGCTGATTCTTGTGTTCGAACCTACGGGTTCCATTTCGTGCACGACGTCCATTTTGTATCATTGCCCTCACATAGTCAGTGAATGGGCGATGTCCGAACAATGACCCTGATTAGGTAACCTCGAGGGCACGTAGTCCCTAGCGCGCGCTCTGCCAAATTCTGCATGACTTGGCGAAAGCTGACCCTGTCGCCTGAGGCGGACCCTGCCGTACTGGTTTTCTGTCCTGTCCTGCCTGAACAAGATTACTGGCCCTGATACAATAGACCACGCTTCTTTTATGTGCCTACGAATATGTCTTATCTGACTCTTCTATTTTCTACATCTGTCCCTGTATTTCCCTCTAGCCTTTTATGATGAGGAGGTGACCAATTTTATTATGGGGCAGACCGGCCTTTCAATAGAGGGATGTCAGAAACATGTGATTGAAGGCCGGACACCTGGAGATGGGAATGTGATGTTGTGTGATCTTATTGTTTGGAATACAGAAACGGGAATAATTGTAAACTTGTAGGAATGTTTGCCCGAAGCAGAATATTCAGTATTTAAGGAGCGACCTGCTTTGTACAAATCGAGCAGTCTCCTTAGAATCTATCTCGTATGATACTTCTGTGACTTCTGTTCCTGACTGCAGTCATTAAAGACGATCTTTTGACGCCAGAGGAAGAGTCCCGTGTCTCTGTTTGTTAAGTACGCCAAAACAGGTGAACCCCGAAGGTTTCAGGTGTTGTCCCCTGGCACCGCTGGGTCTTAGAAATTGCCCAGTCCTTCAGTTGGCACCCTAGCGTGGTGCGACATTAAGCGGTTCCGGTCCTAGCCTGAAGAATTGTGAGGAGCTTCGTGTGAAATTTCCGAGGGAGGTGCACCCCACTTCATCGATCCATGTATGTCGCATAAGTGGTCCGAAGGTCTTTTCCCGCGAAGGTTCCCGCTTCCAGACGGCTGCAAAAGACTGGCGCCCTGACTGTCGACCTGATTTGGAGCCTGGCGTAGTCCTTAGTACGGCGAGACGATAGACGGGTCTTCCTGGTGACGTCATTGATCTTTCAGTTAAGTATAAGTGGGTCGCTCCCAATCCTTAGGTTTGTTCTTTTGTTTGGTAACTCGAGTTCTTTGGTCCTTAGTTTTGGTTTGCATGGTTCCATTGCATTTGGTTTAGTTTGGTCCTTAGGATTCTTTGGTAGCTGCAGTTCCCAAAAACCGAGGGTCTCGTACATTTACGAGTGTATCGGTAGAGATAGCCCCTTGAAGTTTGAAACTCGGTTAGTGAGCGAAAATGCCTAACCGTAGTCTTGGTTTCTTGTCTTGTCTTGGATGTTGCAACAAGGATTCCCGATTGGATGACTCTTGTCCGATACCTCCGGTTGGAACATCCTACTTATGAGCTCTATTCAAAGCATGGTGTGGGCCCTATCACGTATAACGAGGTATGGGTCCGCTATACGAGGAAAGATGGTGTTCTCGGATGGCCACTACATGGTAGTTTTGAAACTGCAATTTTGGATAATTTGGAGGCGAAGTTATTTAAGAAGAAAGCCCGGCCAGCGATGTTTGACTCTTTTCGTCTATGGCGCAAAGAAGCCAAGCAGAAAGAAATCAAACAGGCTAAAAAGGATAAACGAGAAAAAGGTGTCTCGATTATGCAAGCTGCTAGGCAGTTTAAGGAAGATGAAGAAGAGAAAACGACCGAGATTTTCACTAGACAACATAGCATGGCAATTGATAAGTGTTACCCTGTTCTGCCATCATACCCCGATAAGCCGAAAGAGGACCCCGAAAAGGATCCTCTGATATCTTATTTATTGAAGTCGCCACCTCCTTATGTACAAGGTGCTACAGCCCTTTTGGTTCCCCCTGCTGTACAACCGGCTGCTGGTCAGCCCGTGGTAGTTCCTCCCCCACCACCTGTTCCTCAGCAGGGTTATGTTCCTCCGGCACCCCCTCTTCCTGGGTTGCCTTTTTCGTCTTTAACTGCTACACCTCACCTTACTACGTCTGTCACTCCTGTTTCTGTTACCCCTTTTGCTCCTTTGCTTTCGCTGAATGCTGTCTCTCCTGCTCTTATGTCTACTTCATGTTCCGCTCGTCGGCGAGTAACCAACACCGTCCCTAGTTTTCTGACTCCTCTTTTTGGGTCGCTAATTGCGCCCGTCGTTCCTGATTCTATGCAGAGACGTAGCCAGCTCCCCGAGTCTAGGGAACGAGCATTATTAGATTTGATGGCTCATAGGTGGATTTTGAAACCCGATAGGTATAGTTGTCGTATAGTTAACGATACATTTTCTCAGTGGAATGAACCGACTCAGAGATATGTGTTTGAGGAGATGTGTAAATTGTTGCAAGACGAATGGGACAAAGACGAATTAGACTCAGCCCCTGCTGAAATGCTCGACCTCCAGAGTCAATTTGCGAAAGGTATGATTGTGGGCTCTGATGCTAGACATGCGTTAGAACGGCTTCTTGCCTATAGGTCTGTATTACCGTCTAGAGTTTTGTTTGCGAATGATTCCTCGGCAAAGAAGACGTTAGGACAGTATCCTATGAGAGAGGTTCCAGCAGTATGGCGTGATGCAGTACAGGCTGATGCAGGGAGAGGTATTGCGGCCGCTCCGGCACATTTTCAGAGAATTTGGATACATGTCCCATGGTAAAGGTCTGAAGTATTAGCATTAAAACAGACTTTGCCAGACCCACGTAAGAATCCCGCTGGTTACTATAAGCCAGGAATTGTCCCAGACAGTGGACGCCTGTATTATGAACATTGCAGATATTGAGATGTTGTTTGGCAATGTAGTGCCACAACCGATATGGGCAAAGATCCGCCATGAGGATCATCCGAACGAGTTAGGTGGTACCTGGACTGCTATTTTAGCTGCGGATGCTCTCCAAGTAGGAGGGGCAAAGCCCGAACCACTAGTAGCGGAGTTACCAAATAGGATAGTTAATTTAATGAAGACGCTGATGCCAGCGTTGAGAGTAAACTGGGATAAATTGTCGGCTTGTAAGCAGAAGAAGGATGAAAGTGTGTCCGACTTTTTCACGCGATTTGAGGAGACTTTTGTGGACCACAGGTCAAGATATGAGTTCAGAGGGAGGCCAGAGACTATTTGTTGATAAGTTCGTGTTTAACTTGCTGCCTGACTTGTGCAACAAATTGAAAGACTCAGAAAGTGCTTGGGCTGTCTCTTCGACGGCTCAGATTCTAGCCACAGCCCAATATTACGAGAACAGAGATAAGGAAGAAAAAGAACGTGTAGAGAGGAAAACGAAGGACCTGAAGACTAAGGTGTTGTTGCAGCAGGCGTATCCGCCTCGCTCGAATCAGAACGATTCGCAGCAACGTACGCAATTTCAGCAACAGACACCGTTTCCGAAAGTACAACTGAGACCGGAGTATTTCGCTTCCAGGCCCTTGTTAGGATTGAATCAATGTGCATACTGCAAGGAAGAAGGTCATTATAAGAACGAGTGCCCTGCTCTGCGACAGCGTATGAATGGTGTGCCAGTTCAGAGAGGTCGTGGTTTTCACCAAGTCTCTAGAGGTAGAGGGCGTGGTGTCACGTCTTCTCAGAATGAGCGTTCTCTCCCGTCACAAAGTTCTCTTAATTGTTTTGACCAATCAAAGGTGCAATCTGATAGATCTCCGCAGTACCATGTAGATGATTACTATGTCGAGGGCGAGAGTACTGCGTACAATGATTGCTAGGATAGCCATGGACAAAGAGAGGGAGTAGTGTCAGTTCCAGTTGATCAGGGCGGGCCTTACGTTTCAGTAGCTTTATCAAGTGTGGTTGAGCCTTTTCTGTTGGATACTGGTGCGGCAAAAAGTTCAATAATACATTCTAAACTCCCTGGCGCACCCTTGTCTGGCTTAACTAATGTCTCAGTAGGATTCTCTGGCGCCCCTGTTCGTAATCCAGTCTCTAGTCCTTTGTCCCTTTCAATTGGACCATGTAAGTTAGAACCGTTGATTTTGACTACTGGTTGTGGTGAGAACTTGCTGGGTTTGGACGTGTTGAAACGATTGTATGCGACATTGCATTGTTCCCCATCGGGAGTACAACTTACATTGGGCAGGAAAGTGATCTCTCCTATGTATGTGTCGACAGATAGGCTTCCACAAGAATTGCGTTCGCTCCCCGAATCTCTTTGGGCTACGGGTCCTAATGATGTGGGTCTTCTGGGAATTCCTCCATATGTTGTTCAGCTCAGACCGAATGTTAGGTTACCGCGAATTCCGCAATATCGAATTTCGAGCGATGGTGAACGAGCACTCTTAGCGATCATCCACGATTTGATCAAGAAGGGTGTGATCGAAGAAACACGAGGTAACGCGTGTAATAGTCCTGTTTTGCCGATTTTGAAACGTACCGATTCTTCCCAACCTCCTGTGTATCGTTTCGTAATTGATCTTAGAGAAGTGAACAAGATTTTGGTTCCGCAGTTTCCTGTGGTTCCCGATATCACAGCTTTATTGACATTGATTCCTGCTTCAGCTACCTGGTTCTCTGTGATTGACTTGAAGAATGCCTTCTGTAGCATCCCGATAGCAGAAGAAAGTAGGGACATTTTTTGTTTCTCCTTGGGAGATCGTAGCTTCAGATTCAAGCGCGCACCTCAAGGTTATTGTGAAAGTCCCTCGATATATAGTCAGGCTCTGAAAAGCCAGCTTGATACCTTTGTATTGCCTGTCGGGGCTGCTTTGATCCAGTACGTAGATGATCTTTTAGTGGCTGCTGATGACAAAACAACTTGCAAGCAGCTACGATTTCTTTGCTACAGCATTTGTCTGATTTACATCACAAGGTGTCACCTTCTAAACTGCAATATTGTTGCCAAGAGGTAACCTACTTAGGCCATCTTTGTCAAAGGAGGGAAGAAGGTTGACCCCAGAACGAATTAGAGCAATTGCTCAAATGACTGAGCCAAACACTCAAAGAGAAGTACGTGCCTTTTTGGGTATCACATCATACTGCAGACAATGGATCCCGAATTTTTAATTGTTAGCAAAGCCTTTGTTAGCTCTCACGTGCAAAGATGTTTCGAATCCTCTGCCATGGTCTGATGACTGCCAGAAGAGTTTTTCTGAGCTACGCGATGCGTTGTGTTCAGCTCCTGTGTTGGGTACCCCCGACTACAGTAAACCATTTACACTATACGTTCATGAACAAGAGGGTTGCACGTTGAGCGTGTTGACGCAACAATTTGGTGATAAACAGCGTCCGTGTGCGTATTTTTCTTCAACCTTGGATCCAGTAGCAAGAGCATTGCCGAGTTGTCTTAGAGCGACAGCGGCAGCTGCTGTGTCTATTCGACAGTCTGCTGGTCTGGTCATGAATAATATGTTAGTGGTAATGGTTCCACATGCAGTAGATACTTTATTGAACAGAACGAAAACTCAACATCTCACGAGTGCTAGGTTGTCAGGCTATGAGCTGACACTCTTGGCAAGTCATATTCAGATTAAGAGATGTAGCGTGTTGAATCCAGCCACATTGTTGCCGACTACTGTAGAGTCGAGTGATTCAGAACCACATGATTGTTGTTTGCGAACTGAAGAAGAAACGAAGGGTCGGATCGATTTGAAAGATACCCCGTTGTCAGATTCGGATGGTGCTTTGTATGTGGATGGTTCGTGCTTCAAGTTGCCGAATGGTGATGTGACTGCCGCGTATGCTGTGACGACATTGAGTACGATTGTTGAGACCGCGAGAGTAAGTCAGAATTCTGCACAAGCTGCAGAGTTAATTGCGTCGACGAGAGCGTGTGTTTTGGCTGAGGGAAAGAGAGTGAACGTGTTTACCGATAGTCAGTATGCGTTTGGTGTTGCACACAGTTTTGGACGATTATGGAGAGAGAGAGGATTTTTGACGTCCCACGGGACAAAAATACAGCATGGACAATTGGTGAATGAGCTCCTGGAATCACTTACTTTGCCAAAGCAAGTTGCGATTGTGAAGTGTAGTGCTCATCGTAAGGTCACGGATGATGTTGGTCGTGGTAATGCATTTGCAGATGAGATTGCGAAAAATACGGCAAAAAACATGTCGAGTCGAATGTATGTTGCAAGTTCTGCAAGATGGGTTACGGATGCTGGAATGTGTGAAGACACGATTGAGAGTGTGAAGTCAATTCAGAATGAGGCTACTGAGAGTGAGAAGAATGTGTCTGAACATCAAAGATGGATGTTACCTGATGCGTATGTGCTTGCAGTAGTTACAATGGCACATGGAATGGCACACATTAGTGCGAAAGGAATTTGCAAGTTGTTGGCCCCAGTATAGAAGAATGATGGAATTTCTAAGTGTGCGGAGAGGGTGGTTAAGAATTGCATGGTGTGCCTGATGCATAATCCTGGCAAGGGAACTCCAACTCCAGCTGGTCATTTTGCTCCCCCGACTTGTCCCTTTGAGATTATCCAATTAGACTTCATTCACATGGAAAGGTGTAACAACCTTAAGTATGTCCTTGTTGTAGTTTGTGCATTTTCACGATGGATTGAAGCCTACCCCTTGAAGGATAATACAGCCCTGTCCACAGCCAAAGTCCTTCTCAAAGAGTTTTTTCCTAGGTTTGGCATGCCACGGATTGTATGGTCGGATAATGGAAGTGAGTTTGTGGGAAAGGTTATGAAGAGTGTGTGTGTGGGTTTGGGGATTAGACAGAAGTTCCATAGTGCAAATCACCCACAGTCCGCAGGTCTTGTTAAGGGTTATAACAGGACTCTTAAATTAAAGTAAGCCAAGATCCAAACGACTACTGGATTGTCATGGCCAGATGCATTGCCTTTGGCTCTCCTATCCACTAGGGCGACTGTTCACTCTCGAATAGGGCTTAGCCCGTATGAAATCGTGTTTGGTCGTCCTGCGAGCGTTTGGGGAGTCCCTAGACCTAAGGAATTCACCCAGCTCGAATATCCCATGTTGATCGATTACCTTTATGACTTGACTGCTAAACTAAGTGCCATTCATCAACAGGTTTTTGAGGCTCTGCCAAAACCAACAGAGGGACCAGGACACAAGTTACAGCCTGGCGATTTCGTGGTCGTAAAGAACTTTGGGAAATCAAGAAACTTGGATCCAAGATATATCGGACCGTTCCAGGTCCTGTTGTCAACACGAACTGCTGTTTGATTGGCTGGAAGAAAGCATTGGGTACACGCTGCCCATACGAAACGTGTACCGCTTCCTTTACCGTATGACAAATCGATTAGACAGGGAATTGGTAATTCTGAGACAGAGTGTGTTCCTAGGCTTTTCCCGTTCAGCGATGCACAACTTAAAGGTCTTGAGTCTGCTAAACTAAAGAACGCTGCTGCTTCACCTGGAACTGTGCCTTTGCCCCTGCATTCGAACATTACTCCGTTCAAACATTCACCTGAACAATTGAACACTGTTTCGCCATCTGGTCCCTTGTTCGAAGAACAGACACAACCTGGAAGACATCGTTACTCTTTACGCTCCCATTCCAAGGACTAATAAAGTGAATACCCCTTTCTTGTTTTCCTTTGCCCCCTCTGCCCTGACAACTCATCTTTGGACAATTGTATTCTCCTCAGCCAGGAAGTTTGCTATGTGCGTGTTTTTGAACCGGCCATCCGGGTTCGCCGTAGGGCCGTGACGTGTGCCTAGTTTTGATTTGCAGGTTACCAGACACTAGGTCGGTTTCCCCGGTTGGTCTTTGGGAACTCCCAAGGCTAACGGACGCATTTCCGAACAGGTACAAACCAACCGCCACGGACGGCTCGAGTAGAGGATGGAGCTTCCTGCGCGGCGAGGTGTTAATACTGTGATTGAGCGTAAAGTGAAATTGCATGAAATATTGCACAACAAATATTTCCTGATCCAGTGTGCCCTAATGTTTTTGATTGTCTTGGTGAATCTGATGGGTGGAATTGTTTTTGGTGCCCAGTTAATTTTTGTACCTGCTATGTCTACGGTGCCTCCTCACGTTTCCCTTCCTGTTACCACTGCTTCTTCGCACTCTTTCCACCCTTTACCTGAACACGAACAAGCTAGACGTTCTGAGTTTGTGAACAATTCATTTCTTCAACTCCTGCATCAACACCAACTAGTGATGAATATGACTAATTGCTGGGTGTGTGGTTTGATGCCGCATACCGTTGATAAAGGTATCCCGTATCTAGTTCTGCCTTTTAGCTATAATGGGTCATCGTGGGCTTTCCAGACTATGTTCTTCTTTGCGCTTGAGACCTATCCCCCGCGACCACCGCGCTCCACAAGATATAGCTCGAGCAATAAAACCTTGGTAAGAGGAGTTGCCGATATGAGTAGAGATATCGATGCATATTCATCCATTCCTAAGGATGAGTTGCGAGCTTATGTGGGTTGGAATGCGACTGGGTATAGCATTAGTCTGTGTGAGAAACAGCGCAAGAGCTCGTCTCCGATTTGGGTCGTACCACACTTAGGTCGTTTTTGTTTGCAAGGTAATGGTCAGAATCCGAGAGCTCAACTAGGGAAGAGTGACTGTACTGAAACGTACGTTTTCCCATCACAGTCTTCTCCTGCGTTTTTGGCTGCCAAGGGTACATACTTTGTCTGTTATGACCGAGCATACACATGGTTGCCCCCTGATTTTTCGGGAACATGTTATGTTGCTAACTTACTGCCGCCGACATTTACGGCTGCCCCTGATTATCACAAGGCCAGAATTGTGAGGGGTGTTGTTAGTCAGGAGGATACTGCTGGTCAGGAAGTGGGAGACTTCCTCAAGGGTTTCCTGACTCGTGTAGTTGAATCCACTGTTAATGTAACGGCTGGTGCCCTTGGTAACTTGACAGCCGAGCTTCAAGCGGATCGCCTTATGACGTTGCAGAACCGTATGGTTCTAGATGTGGTACTTGCAGATCGAGGTGGAGTGTGTAAAGTGATCTGATCGAGTTGCTGTGTTTTCATTCCGGATAATGCTCCGACAGTTTATGAGGCCATTTCCAAGTTGCATAAGATCTCTGATTCTATACATATGGATGAAGGGGAGTGGTCGCTAACTGAATGGTTTTGGAACCTATTATCTGCGTGGGGATGGAAGATTCTGATGGTCATTGCGGTTGCTTTAGTTCTCCTGTTTTCATGCTGTCTCTGTGTTCAGTGTGGTCCTGCCTTATGTGGCCTTTGTGCTACAACGTGTATAAGAAGGCCACCTGTTACTAGAGATGATGCTTCAGCAACACCTCAGTGATTTGATGAAAATAGGTATCGACTCAGATATCGATTAGTGCTTGCCTATGTAAGGGCAAAAGGAGGATCTGAGGTTCCGTGAAAACTGAACCCGTGTTTCTTAACTAATGGTACCATGACGATTCTGGTATTAGCGAATCGCAAATGATGAGTCTAATATAAGAGAGCGTTTTCGCGGGGGGCGCTAGGTGGCGCCAAACCAAGATGGCCGCGCTTTAGCAAGGCTCTCGCCCGACCGAGCACTTTTTCTATCCTTTAGAGCATCCTGATCATCCTATCCTGCATTTTGCTATCTCCGATGGACGCCTGAACACTTGTGGAGCAAAGCGGTATCAGCGGCGTCGCTGAAAACTGGCGTCCGGCTGGTGAATCGGCGTGTGTTCGCCTGGGCGAAGAGACTGGTGGCGCTGTGGCCAGCAGAGGCGAGGCGTCGGCCAGCCAGGAAAGTCCGTGGCTTTCTGCGGCCTTGAGGCCGCGACAGAGACGTCGCCCCACGAGCAGAGCCTTGCACGAGAATGAGCCGGTGAGGTCTCGGAGGGGATGACAGCGCCTGCGGTGCCCTGGAGGTAGGAGTCTTCCCCCGCGCTTGGGGATGTGACAGCGCGATCGGCTGTGGCCCGGGACTCGGGCGGCTTCGACTCACTGCTGGATGCGGGAGGCTGTGGGGTCTCGGACACCGCCATAATTCGCCCGACGCTGCTTTGGCCCCTTGGAAGATTTACCGGGCTGTGAGTGGGCCCCCCACCCTTCTGTTGGACTGACCTGCGCCGGTGGGGTGCTATCAGGCCTCCCGCGGCCCGCGTGGGGGAGGGGAGGAGCTCGCTGCGCGCTGCGGCCTACCCGGCCGGGATCCGGGCACCGTCCGTCTACCCACCTGGATTGAGGGCCGGCGAGGCCCGGAGTCACTATAGCCCAACTGCCCTGGGGGTGAGTGGAAACGCGGGGGAGCGCCTTCTCCCTTGGCTTGCGGTGGAGGCAGGCGAGCTGGGCCCGACTGAACTATTGAACGCGGCCGCCCCCCTCCTGCCCTCTCCCCTTCTGTGGCCCCCCGGCAGAACAACGCGTCGTGGCTGCTGGCTTGCCTGGCCCCGGACGCGGGGGCGCGCCAGTTCTGGGGTGCGGTCTGGCAGCTTCCCGCCCCGGGATACTGGGGCGGGGCCGCCTGACGGTCGGGAGGTGAGCGCGCACACTACCGGGGCCTGCGACGGGGGTGGGCCCAGCCTTCTACGTGCCCCGATATACGGCTCGAGATCGCCGCTGAGTTGGCGCCGGTTCGGCCGCCCTTGTGTTGAGGGGGCCGGACGCGGCGGGGTCTGCCTGCTGCTCCCTCCTTCCACTCGCCCACTGCACGGGGGCCGCGAGGCACCACCCCTCACGCTGCCCTTCGAGGCCTGCATCACCGGACTGGTCTGTTCTCGCCCCCGGTCCGTGGGGATCCTCCTGTCGTCCGGGCTGTTGAGGAGGCCTGGTCTCCGGAACGGACGGGCCGGGCCATGGGACGTAGCGATGCCAGGCAGTCTAAGCTGCCGTTCGAGACCAAGAAGGCCCCCATGACGGCGCCAGAGTCGGGGAGCGGTCCATCTGCCGCTACTGCCGCTAGTGCCCCGGACGATGACTGGAAGTCCCTATTAGTGAGCATGAAGCTCAGCCTGTCGTCCATAGACTCAAAAATAGACACCATCAATACCCGATTGGACAGTGTGGTTGCTAAGCTGGAGCACCATGACACACGTATCAAGGAAACTGAGGACAGGATCTCTACCCTTGAAGATGGAGCCACTTCTACCGACAAGCAGGTGACCCAAATGGACAGGCTCCTCAAAATCATCGCGGACAAAAATGAGGATTTAGAGGCGAGGTCCCGTCGCAATAACATCCGCGTTCTGGGCCTTGCGGAGTCCACCAACACAGGGAAAATGGAGGTCTTCATCGAGAACCTTGTCGTTGAACTGTTTGGGAAAGAATCCTTCTCCTCACATCTCATCGTGGAAAGAGCCCATAGATCTCTGGCTGCCCGACCTCCGCCTGGGGCTCAGCCGCGGCCCGTCATCGCGCGCTTCCTTAACTACAGGGACCGAGACGCGGTGCTGAGACGCGCGAGGGAGATTGGCACAGTGGTGTATGGGAATGCCACATTATCCTTCTTCCCCGACTTCACTGCCTCGGTACAGGAGGCCAGGCGGAAATTCGCTTGGGTTAAAAAGAATCTACAGACCCTGGAGCTGCCCTATGCCATGCTCTACCCTGCGAAGTTAAAAATTTCACATCAAGGCAGGCTGCATTTTTTCCAGACTCCACAGCAGGTGGAGGACTTCCTCAAGCATTATAAGAAAGACATAGCCGAAGCTGGGGCGGGCGGGAGGCGCTCTGGGGCGGGCGGGAGGCGCTCTGGGGCGTCTTCGCCGACGGCACAGCAGGACTGATCGTGCCAGGCTGACGCTCCGGACTCGAGCGACCGCCGCTGCTGAATATACACGTCATGACTAGAAGTACATATCCCGGTGAGGCATTTATAATGTTTAGAACTGCTGTCTGCGGAACTGATATATCTTGCAATCCGTGCCCGGTCACCCGCCTCCGTCCCGCATTGTGATTCCAGAAGCTTCTCTGGTTTCTAGTGGGTGTAAGTAGAGAGGCGGTGGGCAGGTTTGGTGCCCTTAGGCATAATCCCCCAATGGGCGAACCCCCATACACCCCATCCCTCAGTAGAGAGGGGACATTAGTTATTTCCTTTTTGTTGTTGTGGTTGGTATTGGTTGGGGCGGGAGGGGTAGGGAGGGAGCTATATACCCGGTCAGTAGGGAGTGCCGGTGTGGGAGGGTGCCAACTCCGCCTTGTTTCAGAGATCTTAGCCTTATCAGTACTCTACACATGGAGCTGGGAGGGGGCGGCAGTTGTTAGGGGGGTTTGTTCTCTTGGTGAAACTGTGTGCTACACAACTTTATATGTTATGACAATATGCCACGGATTTTTATGTCTGTATGAATGGGAGACGTAGTTGACTCTCGGCCCACTTTGCAATTTCAGCTGGTATCATGGAACGTACGAGGGCTGAACAACCCGAGGAAGAGTAGACAGGTCCTGGGGTATCTAGACAGGCAGGGGGTGTCTGTTGCTATGTTACAGGAGACGCACCTATTACCGGGTGGGTCCCCCTTATTTGCATCACGCTGGGCGTCATGTAGAGTGTTCTCATCCTATTCGAACTATGCTAGGGGTGTCACGATTTTGGTAAGACGGGGGGGTGGGGTTCATACCTGCCGGGACCGAGGTGGACTCTTGCGGCAGGTACTGCTTGTCTGGGGGACGCTGCACTCACACACAATGCTTTTTGCTTGTTACTATGGCCCCAACGTGGACGATCCGGCCCCCTTTCTTACAATGTGGGGGAAGATTCAAACCCTGGGAATCGCTCATGTCATATTGGGGGGCGATTTCAACACCGCGCATCGGCCAGCGACGGACAGATCACACCCTCAGTCGTCACACTACACGCACACCCAACGCACACTGTTAGGCATAGTTGACGAACACAACCTGGTCGACGCATGGAGGCACTCACATCCCTCGCTCAGACAGGGTACTCATTACTCGGCAGTGCACTCTACATGGGCACGCATAGATTACATATTCCTGTCAGCCGGTCTTTCTCCATGGGTGGCTCGGACACTGCATCTTACCCGCACTTTCTCAGAGCATTCTCCGGTCCTCCTTTCACTACGCATACCCGTAGCGATGTCCCCTTATTTGAGTTGGCGCCTAAACCCGGCGCATCTCACGGATTCGGCCTTCAGGGCGGCACTGGAGCAAGATATTCAGGAGTTTTTCGAACGTAATGTTGATTCGGTGTCCAGTCTTTCCACGGTCTGGGAAGCATTCAAGGTCACTGTGAGAGGCTGGTGTATAGCTAAAGGGGGGGGGTCCTTAGATCTTTGCGAGGGGATCTGCGCAAACTGGAAACTGAGCTGCGCCACTTGGAGGGCGAACTGGCGCGGCGCCCGCGGGAGGCAGTAACGGCAGCGCAGCTACTAGAGAAAATGACGGAATATACTGTAGCGGCGGATAAGGAAAGCAAGTTCCTAGGGAAGCCGTTTGTGGCGCGGGTATACCGCGAAGGTGACAGACCCGGTAGAGCGTTAGCCGCAGCAGTCTGTCCCCCTAGGTATCGCAATTACGTAGCCTCCCTGCTAGACGAACAGGGCGTCCCGCAGCATGACCTCCCGGATCAGCTTCGGATTCTTACGGACCATTACGCCAGACTCTACACCTCACACAGGACGACACCGATCAATCTACATGAGTATCTCGATGACACGGCTATTGCCTGGCTGGGCCCTTCTCAGCAACAATTCCTACACCACGAAATCGAATTAGACGAAATAAAAGAAGCTATAATGTCCATGTCTTCGGGTAAAGCACCGGGTTCGGACGGGTTACCGATCGACTTTTATAAAGCTTTCATTCACGTCCTTGCCCCGGTGCTGAAGCAAGTATACTACACCGCGCTGGAGGAGGGCTTCCTTCCGGCGACCATGCGCGAGGCCCTTATCGCGTCATTGTTGAAACCGGGGAAGCCACCAGAGCAATGTGATTCGTATAGACCTCTGTCGTTGCTGAATGCGGATATTAAAATACTTGCAAAGGTACTGGCCACGCGCCTTAATCTTCTGATGGAACGCCTGCTCCTCCCAGACCAGGCGGGGTTTGTTCCTAATCGTGCGACTGCACATAACCTGCGCACCCTGCAGGCTGTGCTACAGGATATCGACCCTCGGTGCGAGGCCGCCGCGGTTTTCCTGGACGCCACTAAGGCGTTTGATTCCCTGGAGTGGGATTACATTTTGGCGCTGCTGGAGCGGATGGGCATTCCCTTCAGCTTCCTGAACTGGATCCGATTGTTATATTGCCGGCCACAGGCTACGGTCTTGCTTAATGGGGCCCGCTCTGCCCCCTTTGTCATCCGCAGAGGGACCAGACAGGGGTGCCCCCTCTCTCCGGTGCTGTTCGCTATCGCGATTGAACCCTTGGCGGCCAAACTCAGGCAGCACCACAACCACCGCTCTCTTATATATCCAGAACGCCAGCTCCTTATTGCCCTTTACGCGGATGACATAACCCTTTATGTGCACAAGCCGCAAGAAAATCTAAACCCTTTACTGCGGGAAATAACCAAATTTGGAGCCATAGCTGGTATTCAGATAAACTGGGCGAAGTCGGCCTTATTCCCCTTGACTGACAGGACCTTGCAGTTCCCTCTAGACTACCCCTTGGTGTGGGAGTCGGAGGAGATTAAATACCTGGGCATCAGGGTGACCAGAAATCGGGAGACCCTTCTCAGGGCTAATTATGGGACGGCACTTGACAAAATTTCTGATAATGTCACTAAATGGATCCACCTCCCGCTGTCTATGGGAGGGCGTATTTCCCTGATCAAGATGGTGGTTCTTCCCAAATTGTTATACCTCTTTACCAACATACCATACAACCCAGGTTCCTACTTCTTCCGGGCTCTTAACTCCCAAATGTCGCGTCTAATCTGGGGTGGGAAACAGGCCAGGCTCGGGATGCGGACCCTCACGCTGCCTTACCACCAGGGGGGGTTTGATGTGCCTAATTTTCGGCGCTACTACGACTGCGCCCAAGGGCACTTTGCGGCCTATTGGCTACACCCCCCACCCTTTATGGCGCACCTGGCGGTGGAAGATGGGTATATGAGGCCTGAGCAACCTTCAGGTTATCTATATTCGGAGGTCCGGCTCGGGGATCGTGACCCCACTACGGTGGACTGCACGGTACGGGCCTGGAAACGCATTGCGGAACATCTGGAGGTCAAATTCCTCTATTCTCCTCGTATGATCCTAGCTCATGACCCCAGACTGAGTGTTGCCCGAGAGGGACTCGGTCGCAAAATGCTCACTAGGCTCGCGACCCGCACGTAGGGGGACCTATTTCACCATGGGAGTTTCCGCACGGCGGCACACTTCTTTGGCGAGAATTCCCCGTCGGCGATGGATACTTTTCTTTACGTTCGGCTGCGGCAAAATATAAAGGTGGTTACGCCTAATTTCCCGGAGGAGCCAGTTGTATTGGCGCCTCTTCATACTCTGTTGCAGGCAGGCACTCCGAAACATGTGGTCTCCATGTTATATGCCCATGTGCAGGCGGCTCCGCCCCCCTCCCTCCGAGCACGCGCGGACTGGGACAGCGACCTGGGGGCCCAACTATCGGACGAACAATGGGAGGAGAGTTGTTCTCATGCCACTGCAGTGACGGGCAATGCTCGACTTAGACTAGTTCACTTAAAATTTTTGCACCACCTCTACTATACCCCTGCCAAACTGTGCTGGTACGGACTGAGGGATGACGACCGCTGTGGGAGGTGCAGGGGGACGGGCGATGACTTTCTGCACCTGGCCTGGTCGTGCCCAGCCGTTGCCACTTATTGGGAGGAGGCCTTCACGGCCCTGTCCGAGATGATCGGGGTGGTCACCGCGCCTTGCCCTGCGCTTGCCCTGCTGGGCAGTTTGCACCCGGCGCTGAAGGCACATCGGAAATTCTTCGCTTTGGGTCTTCTGCTGGCAAAACGACACGTGGCGTGCAGATGGGGACGTGGGCGTGCGCCTAAATTCAAGACTTGGCTGGGTACGATGTCCACTTGGCAGGAAAGACTTCATCAGTATGCTGACCTCTTGCCCCCCAAGTCGCGGCCTAGGGATCTCTGGGGGCCCCTCGTTGCGTACCTCCTGCGGGCTCGGAATGATGACGTTTCCGAGGACGGCGGGACCGGGACTGTAGAGGGAGCTAGCTCATCCGCCACGCATTGTCTTGACCCTCCCCTGTTGACTACGGCGGCAGATTGATTTCCATGGCCCCCTTTCTCCTTCGTTCCCTCCCCACGGATGGCATACGCCCCGATTGGGTACCCGCTTTCTGGCAAGATGGCATTCTTCGCACAGATTACACGGGTGGGAGGGGGGGTGAGGTAGAAGTCTCCCGGGTCTACGGACACCATAAAACCTACCCTACCACAGCGCATGCTGCGTGGCATTGATAGATGTAGCACCAGTTCACGTTCACTAATTGCACTAACGATATCTCCTCCCAGGTCATTGGCTGGGTCAGTTAAGTGCAGAGCAACATCACACCGAGCTTGGACCATACTCAGCAATGGGACGCTTCACACTATGGCCCTGCACTGGTCAGTTCCTTACGCCACATACTAAGTATGGTGGATATGCACTGGGGGAGCACAGTTCTTATTGGAGTTCAAGGTTGGTTATCACAAAATGAAAAGAAACCTCATAGAGTCACTGGTCGAGCACCACTTGCTGTTATTGCTGCCAATGTATACATCCTTAAACAGCTGGTATACACTACTCCGCGGCCGGCCCATGTGGGTTGTAGGCAACACGCGGTGTTCTTAAATTACTCCTGTTTACCAAGTGTTATAAGTCTGTCGAACTGCGTGTTGTTGCTGCTGGCCTGGTACCATGGTTGTAGGCAAAAAGCTGTGTACTATCTGCTACTGACCAATAAAGGTTTTCCCCCCCAAAAAAAAAAAGAGAGCGTTTTCGCAACGCTGCACTGAAGGATTCGTCATGTATTGCTGATTCTTGTGTTCGAACCTACGGGTTCCATTTCGTGCACAACGTCCATTTTGTATCATTGCCCTCACATAGTCAGTGAATGGGCGATGTCCGAACAATGACCCTGATTAGGTAACCTCGAGGGCACGTAGTCCCTAGCGCGCGCTCTGCCAAATTCTGCATGACTTGGCGAAAGCTGACCCTGTCGCCTGAGGCGGACCCTGCCGTACTGGTTTTCTGTCCTGTCCTGCCTGAACAAGATTACTGGCCCTGATACAATAGACCACACTTCTTTTATTTGCCTACGAATATGTCTTATCTGACTCCTCTATTTTCTACATCTGTCCCTGTATTTCCCTCTAGCCTTTTATGATGAGGAGGTGACCAATTTTATTATGGGGCGGTCCGACACCTGGAGATGGGAATGTGATGTTGTGTGATCTTATTGTTTGGAATACAGAAACGGGAATAATTGTAAACTTGTATGAATGTTTGCCCGAAACAGAATATTCAGTATTTAAGGAGCGACCTGCTTTGTACAAATCGAGCAGTCTCCTTAGAATCTATCTCGTATGTTACTTCAGTGACTTCTGTTCCTGACTGCAGTCATTAAAGACGATCTTTTGACGCCGGAGGAAGAGTCCCGTGTCTCTGTTTGTTAAGTACGCCAAAACAGGTGAACCCCGAAGGTTTCAGGTGTGTCCCCTGGCACCGCTGGGTCTTAGAAATTGCCCAGTCCTTCAGTGTCCGTGTGGGCTCGAGCGGCTCAAAACCCAAATGGTACACACACCCACAAGCTGGAGCGCGCACTGTCTTACCTGGTCTCGTGTGAGTGCCCCGTATCAAACCTAGAGAGGTCCCCCGTCGTCCCGGCTGGTAACGCACATTGTGCAGGACTGGGCTTAAGTAGCTATGTTGTAATGACAGGTACGTGCCGGGCAGCATGATTTCCTGACCATGATTCAGCTGTAATCCTGCGCGCATGCGCACGCATGAGCCGAAGGTGGCTGTCCCGAGGTTCTGTGACTGTCAGAACGCGGCGGACATCTTGGGACAGGGTAAATGTTATTGATCACCAAGTCTGTGCAGGAGGGAGTCCAGCGTTCGGCTGCGCTTAGTGAAGAGGGGGTCCCCAATACTACTATGACCTGATGTGGGACCTGACCTCTCTGTCAAAGCTTTTACGCAGGTTAAGCTGCATATATTCGGCCAACTCCGGGCCGGGGTACAATCAGAGGATCTGGGGTGAACTTTGGAAGAAGGATCGAACGGGGATGGGGTCATAGGAGAGGAGGTGCATTTGCAGTTCTTGGAACGCTTGCGAGGACGGGACTCTTGTGAGGATGAAGTGTCCATGTCAGTGTGGGGGGGGTTAGACTTGGGAGGCGGTGGCGAAGGGGTCATTGGGTCGGCACTGTAGTCCTAATCCTTGGCCTTCTGGGTAACCTTGGTTTAAATCTTTTCATGAGGCCACAAAGGTACGGAGGGCTCTGAGGGAGGTGGGTATTGGATGGGGGTTCAGAAAAAGGGATAGACGGGCCGCTACCTACCAGCTGGTCAAGTTGTTGTGAAATAGGTAGGAGGGCTGACGACAAAGCTTTATCTAATTTCTTATCTAAGGTTTTATCTCTGAGGGTTTCCATATTCTCGTCATATCAGTAATCTTCACCTTCTGCTGGATCATATGCGGAGAAGTCCTGTTCATAGACTTCATAGTCAGACATCTTATGGGACATAGTACCTGTAGAAAAAACAAGGAGCGAGCAAGGGATAGAACAGGGGGTACGTCCTGGTCCCCTGGAAGGCAAGCTTAGACTTAAACAATATGGACGAACCCACTAAGTGTATGTATTGTAATCACTATAACAAGTGTAATCAATATGTAGGAAGCCAAATTGCGATCGCAAATGCTGAAATTCGCAGAATATCGGCATTTGCGATCGCAATTTGGGCAGTGTGCTATGTAGCACACAAAAACCCACACGCAAAATAAGGAATCGCAAAATTTGCGATTCCTTATTTTGCTAATGCATTTAAGGAATCCCAAATTGCGATTCCTTAAATGCAATGTAGGAAGCACCCAAGTTGTGCAATTTTGGCTTAAGGAATCGCATATTACCACCAACCTCAGGTTGGTTGTAATTTGCGATTTCCTTGAAAAATGCACTTTTGTCATTTGTCAAAGTGCCATGTGGCGCACATACATGCCCTTAGCGCATGTATGTGCGCCACATGTGCACACATGTTTATTTCAGGGGTGCAAAAGGGTGTCCTATTGACACCCTTGCAACCTTGAAATTGCATTCTCAATTTGCGATTCTCTAATTGAGAATCGCAAATTGAGAATGTCTTCCTATTCATTCCTATGGGCCTTCTAGCACATAGGAATGAATGGCGAGGTATTCCTTATTTGCGATTCTCAATTTGGGATTCGCAAATAAGGAATAGGTGGGAATCGCAAAATATTTTGCTAATCCTACCTATATTCCGTTTTGCAATTCTCTAATTGCGATTCCCTAAAAATTGCAATTAGAGAATCGCAAAACACGTTTTACCTACATATGGCCCAATGTGTGGTAGGAACATGGACCCATTAGGTGTTCTTAAAAGATACCTCACACACCAACCTAGTTGGTGTCATGCTTCATCATTGGGATCCCAACCGGGCGGCCGAGTGCCCCCCGGTTGTGCTACGACGCCTGACTACAGCGGAGCGGGTGTTGTGCAGATGTGTGATGTGAATTATAAATACCTCTGAGAAGCCTTGCCTTTAGACTTTAATATTGGCGGCTCAGGATATGATTGAAAAGAAAACTATGTGGTGCAACTATCAGGAGATTATGTCCGGTTAGTTGACTATGTGTCGCAGTCTACATGTTTCACCCTGTTAAAAAGTGAGAGGGCTTTCTTCAGGACCAAGTGAGTGAAAAAGGTGGAGGTGAAGAACCAGAACCTTTTGGGCCAGGCGGCGCAGGGTACGCCCAATGTCTCCGGAGTTCACCTGCTTCGCTACACAGAGACACGGTGTACTCTGTCGGCGTTAGAAGATCAGATTTATTTAGCTGCAGCTAGTACAGTTATCCTAGAAGTACACAAAGTAGGTTCTCAGCAGACTGCCACTTCACTCTGTGGCGCATCAGGTGAAATACTATACAATGATACAATTATTGACGAAATACACTTCCAAAGCATACAAGAAAGAGCCAATAAGGAAAGTTGGAAAACAAGGCGGAACCAATAGGAAAGGTTTGAAAACAGAAATATCAGATGACTCGAAGAGACCTCTCCTCCAACTGTGTTTGTCACCCCACCCTCAAACTAATTTATTAACGGATTCATAACTAACTTGCAGGTGGCGAGATACGTTTGTGTGTGTTTGGAGGACAGTCGTGACACGAGAGAATGCTAGCAGGAGACTGTGAAGGCCAGTCAACAAGATAAGGTCAGGAAAGAATAGTGTGAGCCAACAGATAGTTGAGACGAGGATTAGAAAAGCCAGACAGGGATTAGTGTACTCGGCTAGTTCTAACACCAGCTTTGCAAATAGAGGCCGAGGGCGTATTTCGACACCAGGCTACAGAAAAAGCAGAATAGACTTTGTTCACCGTGCTGCCTGAGTAATGGAAACACAAAATGGCGACGGGCCACAAAATGGCGGGTCGATTCGATCGTGATCGAAAATCGAAGTTCCTCAGACCCTCCTTTTGCCAGAACTCAGGCAAGATAGACTCATGTTAATCTGAGTCCACATCAATTGCCATGAGGTCATCAAGCTGTTGCTGTAACATCATTCTTATGTTTTCTGTTACTTGTGGCTTGGGTTTTGGGATGCACATAGTAGCACAAAGATCACAGATAGCGGGACCACAGTGCATACAAAGGCAACAGGAAAATATAATGGTCAAAATTATACCAAGAAACGTCAATGCTTTCCAACCCCATTTGGACAGTAGTCCCCAAAACCATTCCGTTAAGACCAATCTCCTTCGTCCTGATGAATAGACTCGGAGATTATGTGCAACTTGGAGATAGCTTGGTATACTGTCGGAGCGTCATTAGGAATGAAAATACAGCAACTTGACCCGATCAATTTACACACTCCACCACGATCGGCAAGAACAAAGTCTAAGGCAACTCGATTTTGTAATGTCATAAGACGATCCGCCAGTAGTTCTGCCGTGATGTTACTTAAGGCTCCTACAGTGATGTCTATTGTAGTCTCTACGACACGGACCAATTGCCTTATATTTCTGCTGTTAGCCATTGGACCCCAGAAGGGAAGAAAACCTTTAAGGAAATCTCCTCCTTCTTGTCCTGCTGTGTCTTTTGAATCAATAATCCCTCTGCCATATCGGGTTTGGTGATGATTTGCGGAAGCAGTGTAAGTAGGGGGAAGAAGAAAGGCTATATAACAAGTACCAGAGAAACCCGTTGGTAACCAAGTATAGGCTCTATCATAGCAGATGAAATAGGTGCCTTGAGACGGCACTAGAGGAGGCGAGTTTTGAGAGGAATAAACGTACGTGTAGGAGCAGTTATTCCTTTCTGTAGTGTCAGAAGAGCGATCATTTATCTGTAAGCAGAAGTTACCCTGATGTGGTATAGTCCAAATTGGCAAAGACTTTCCTTTTCCCACCTTACTATTAAGACTAGACATGTATTGGGTGACGTTCCAATAAGTGTATGCTTTTATTTCGTCAACGGAGATTTTGCTGTTTCCCATGATTTTAGCCATTACTGCCATACCCTTAATCAGACCCCCCCAGGATATAGCGGCATAGATTAGCAAATTTAGCGGCACAAATATGGAAATTTAGCGGCACAAATATGGGAATTTAGCGGCAATTTAGCGGCGTTTTATTTGGCAGTTTATCCTACAACAAACACAGATCTCTTTGTTTTTTGAGTTATTTAACACCATGAAGCTATGTATATTTGGTTTATTTACAATGTAGAGACTTTGTTTGTCTTCAAGACTACAAATAGGACATAAACCTGTTACTGAATAAATGCTCAGGGTACCTGTATGCTTGTCGTGTTAATCTTGCAGTTCTTCTGAGCAGTCCAAATGCAGCCCAATATTGTGCTGCTGATTATAATGCAGGAACAATAATGCCCGGATGGATTGCTCTGAGAGGGACCGTCGTCTGGCTGACAAAATAATTTTGTAGATGCTGAAGGGCCCAATTCCATTGTTAAATTATGCTCTAAAAGAATGCGGGGCTACCAGCATGCATGATAATCTCCGTCTTGTAATGAAATGGCGATTTTCCAAATAAAGTGCCATGAGAATCTGAATTCTATTTAAGACACCGAGGCTAACATTATCTTACCTGCCCTCCCTGTGTGGGCATGAGGGATAAAAATGAAAAAAAAAGAGAGCGATATAAGTGGAATTATATATTATAAAATCATAAAATGTGTAAGATTATTTCACTAGCACCCTTTAACAGTGATCAAGTCACCATAACCACACTCTCTCAGATGCATTGAATTAGTTATATAGCGCCACTCATACCAGTGTAGGGTGTCCGAGCACTTTACATCACACAGAGACAATCAATCATACGTGTGTAAATCAGTGTATAGGAAATGTTACATAAGCCAAAGGACTAAAAGTGTAGGAGTCACATGTCATCCATACTCGTAGGCAGTATAGTTTACGAGTGCTTGGTGCGGAGAAAGCACAAACGCAGAGTCGAAAAAGAAACCGCATAGTTGGGAGTTTTGTTTAATAAAAAGAATCGATTTCTACCCAAAGAAACCCTTTTTGCAACATTAATCTATGCTCTAATGTTTGCTTTGCAGTGTGTATGCAGCTCTTTGATGAAAGTTAATACCTCGTTGTTCTATATTAGGACTTTGTTATCAATTGCAAAGAACAAAAAGGACATCTCTTTTAAAAGCAGAAAACCTGCTGATCTATTTACATTATATGCACTCTGTAATCTACATGGTACACGTTTCTGCAGCAGGCATATTAACACTCTGCGCAACCTTCACATAAGTCAAAACATTAACTATACAAAACTTTAATCTCTCTCCACGAAGAACATTAATCACAAGAGTTAACTTTGCATTTTTGTGAGGCCTGGTAATTGCCGGAGAAAAGGAACCCGGCAGCAGGTGCTTTAAAAACATAATAAACTTGCAAGTATGGTGCCCCCAGGAAGCCAGCACCCGGTGCGGTAGCACCGCTCGCACCGCCCTAGAGCCGGCCCTGGGTGCCAGATTAAAACAGGGTTTGATTGGTTGTGGTTTAAGACGGGGCAGGGTAAAGTGACATTTAGGGCTAGGCCAAGAGGATATAGGGCCTCTTCAGCGAAAGGTGGGTAGCGCGCCAGACCTGTTGGTAGGCCTTAGGTTTTTGTAAATGGCTATAAGAAATGGGCATGGCTTAGGGCCTTTTGTGGTGATGCTGATTAAAAGTGGGGGGTTTACATGCTGGTCAGGTAGCCTTAATGGGTCAGGTCCATGTTTATATACACACAGATATTTTAAAGATATTTGTAAAGTTAAAATAAGTGGATCAATCAATGTTCTAATAATGTATACTTTGCGGTGTGTATGCAGTTCTGGGATGAAAGGTAATAGCTCGCTGTTCTATATTAGGACTTTAAGTTATAAATTGCAAGTAACAAAAGGATGTCTCTTTTGAAAGCAGTAACCTGCTGATCTGTTTACATCCTACGCATTCTGTAATCTACTTGGTACACGTTCTTTGCAGCAGGCACATTAACCCTCTGCACTAACTTCACCCAAGTCAAACCCTGAACTACACAAAATGCTGATCTCTATCCAGGAAGATAATTAATCACAGGAGTTATCTTGACATTTATGTGAGGCCTGGCCATTGCCCGTGGAAAGAAACGCTGCGGCAGGTGCTTCAAAAGCTTAATAAACTTTAATTGACGGAGCCCCCAGGAAGCCAGCACCCTAAAGCCGGCCCTGAATAAGAGTGCAACGTATAACTATATACAATCTATAGCCCTTCTGCAGCGGCGGCCAGCACGGGTCGATCCTTCACTTTTATTGCCTGTGGAAGCAAATGTTAAGGGCGAGAGACGCCTCCCAGCTCACAGCAGCTTACCTGGGCCTCCCGAGACGACGACGACGATCCGACGATCCACCACCAGCCAGACAACGATACAATGACGATCCAGACCAGCAGCGCCGCTCCAGACCAGGTGAGTCTCGTCGTCATCGAGTCGTCAGCACTGCCTGCTGTGAGGACCCCCCCTTAACCCCTTTCTATTGGTCTATTGGACCCGTGGCAAGAGCCACTGGCCCAATAGAACAATAGAAGAGGAAGAGAGGCGCGTGATCTGCTGTCTGCTGCTGGATGGGGGTGGGATGCCGCCAGGATGCCAGGATTTCGCGGGCACTTTTGTAAAAATCGCGGCATTTTTACAAAAGTGCCGATTTCGCGATTTTTTTGCAAATCGCGAAATCGCGAAATCCTGGGGGGTCTGCTTAATCAAAGAACTATGACTAAAATCCGGATAATTAATATGTGAACTAACAGATCGTCTGAACTTACTTTGATAAGCATTGGAGAAGATGACGAAGTAAGCCCAAGCAGAACCTTCATAAGAAAAAGGAAGAACTAGATATGGCATTCCTTTCTCTGTGGCATGTGGCATAAGACCACACACCCAACAATCAGTTGTATTAATCACTAATTGGTGCTGATGTAATAGCTGGATAAAGGAATTGTTATATTACTCGGTTCTTCTGACAAGTTCATGTGAAGGAAGAGTATGAAAGAGGTGTGGAGAGACAGTAGAAGAAGGCAAAGAGGAAGAAGGGGAGGCATTTCTTGGCTGCAAAGCATAAATTATCCAACTAATAATCGCCAAAACAATACATAATGATATAAAAACACATAATGTTATACTAAAACGATTGTACATTATTTTACAGGATGCTTTCTTCATTTCATCTCTTCATTCTTTATTACTAAGTGTAGTTTCCATCTTACTAATGGATGCTCATGGCAATCTTCTTCAATCACTGAAGTAACGATGCTCTACCGTCCTATGACACTGAAGATCCTGCAGACCTATTGCCGCTACTCAGGTCGTGACCTAGACTCCTACCGTGACCCTGCAACCGGAACAGAATTCTACACAAGGGAGAAGAGAGTCTTAAATGTTCTTTGGCCTGGGTCTCAAATTGTAGTGTTCCTTCCCCGGAACATTCTGATTTTGGAACAATGTTCGTGGTTCAGTCGTATCCAAGCGACGATGCGATGGAATTGCTTCCTGTAAAATGTCGTCGTCCTCTTTCTCAGACAGTGTCCCATTCAGGTGTGCATCACTGAAGGGTACGAATCGTGGAGTCTTTACGCCTTCACAGTCACCAACACCTCTACGAACCCATTGATCAAAAGGCAAAGGCAAAGGCACTTTCTTGCAATGCACACCGTGAATCCAATTTTTCTTTCCTTCGACTTTAACTGCTGTCCTTGTAGTCAACAAGACCATTCGCGGCTCCCGCCATCTGGGTTGCAGATTGCTGGACCTCTGAAAATTCTTCACACATACCCAGTCACCTGGTCGGATGGAGTGACCTGGGTCTGTGGAAGCCTCCGGCAGAGCACTCTGAACCTGTTGATGAAGAACACGCAATTTAGTCGTAAGGTCATGCAGATAATCAATCAACATTGGATATGGCAAGTCTGAGAATTTCTTAGGGAGAGGTATTCCCCATACGTTGGCCGGACGGCCAAATACCACTTCGTAAGGGCTAAGTCCCAAACGAGAGTGTACTGCAGTTCTGGTGGATAGCAGAGCTAACGGCAAAGCATCAGGCCAATTGAGTCCTGTACTTGCTTGAACCTTTGCTAACTTCAACTTCAAGGTTCTGTTGTAACATTCTACTAAACCCTCTGACTGTGGATGATTTGCTGCGTGGAACTTTTGCTTGATACCAAGACCTGCACAAACTTTCTGCATGACTTGGCCAACAAATTCGCTCCCATTGTCGCTCCAGACAATGAGCGGCAAACCAAACCTGGGAAAGAACTCTTTTAGAAGGATTTTAGCTCTGGATAGGGCTGTGTTATCCTTTAGAGGGTATGCTTCTATCCACCTCGAAAAGGCGCATACTACCACCAGAACATATTTGAGGTTGTTGCATCGCTCCATGTGAATGTAATCGATTTGCAACACCTCAAATGGATATGTCGGAGGAGCAAAGTGACCTGCTGGAGTTGGGGTTCCCTTTCCCGGGTTGTACATTAAACAAACAATACAGTGCTTCACTACATTGTCTGCACATTTCGGGATATTCTCATTTTGCCACACTGGAGCCAGAAGTTTACAAATGCCTTTTGCACTTAAGTGGGCTGGACCATGTGCCATAGTAACCACTGGGAGAACATAGGCATCTGGTAACAGCCAACGTTGATGTTCAGATAATTCCACCCAACAACCCATTTCATCTAACATTCCCGTACTTTCATTCCACTTGCTCATCTCTCTTTCTGAAGCCTCTTTCTGAATCGCTTTTACACTTTCCACTGTATTCTCATACATTCCTCTCTCTCTGACCCAATTCGCAGGACCTGCCACATACATTCGACTTGTTGAATCTCTCGCTGTCTTCTTCGCTATTTCATCTGCATATGCATTTCCTCGACCAACATCATCCGTAATCTTTTTGTGTGCACTACACTTCACTATCGCTATTTGGATGGGTAAGGCAAGTGACTCAAGGAGATCAGTCACTAACTGACCATGTTGTATTTTGGTGCCATGTGAAGTAAGGAAACCCCTCTCTTTCCAGAGACGCCCAAAATTGAACGCTACACCAAAAGCGTATTGGCGAGGAGGAGCCTAGCGCGCAACCAAGATGGCCGCGTAGGTGCGAAGCTCCCGAGGACCTCCGCGACCTCCTGAATTAATCCTGATTATATCCTGTCTTTGACGAGGGGACTGTGTCTGTGTACCCGAGCTGAGGCGGCACCCGTTTTCCGTTTTCGAATCGGACCCCGGACACTGGTGGGAGCACCGATCGAAGATTGCGGCCTTCTCCGCGCCGGCCCCCCGGATTGGAGTTGTGGGGCGATCCGGGGACAAAGCGAACAACAACGGCGGGCAGGGCTGGGCGACTCGCGTACCCCGCGCTTTCACTTTCGCTTTTGCGCCCTCCTTGCCCTCAAGCGAGGTAGGGTTGCGGAGCGGGGTGCGGTGGTGTGGCCTGGCCCCTGTGCCCGGCTGACCCGCCGGCTGTGAGTTGTCCTGCGGTGCAGTGGTCAACCCCCCCCCCGGAACCTGTGAACTGGTTTAGCGGCCCTTTCGAGGAGATTGGCACGACTTCGGGAGTGCGACATGTCCACAAAGCAAGATGGCGACCGGGCCAAGGTGAAATCGACCCGCCGCGGCCCGGCACCTCAGTCAAACAGTATGGACCGCTACACCCTCCAGAAGGGATCCCCAGAGGCACAGCGTACATCCCCCGCGGGCCCGGCTGAGGCGTCTGCTCAACCCGCGGATCTGACCCTCCGGGACGTCATGGGCGCCATTGCCGAAATGAAGGCCTCGGTGGACCAGCGCTTTGATACTCTGGCGCAAAAGATAGACTCGGCCCTGGTGGAGGTGGGCCTGGTGAGAGCCGACTTGTCTAAAACAAATGACCGGGTCGATTCCCTGGCCCACACCACCTTAAGTCTCACTACAGACGTGGCGGCCCTTCAAAAGGAGGTGCACCGGCTTGGCCAGGCGAGCGCCATGATGGACCGTCGATTGGAGGACGCCGAGGGTCGGGCCCGGAGGAACAACGTTCGTATTGTCGGGGTGCCGGAGGGACGGGAGGAGGAGGCGGCAGATTTGTTTGTGGAAGACCTGATCCTCGCCCATCTCCAGCCCCGGGGGCTGAGTAAACTTTTTGCGGTGGAACGTGCTCACAGGGTCCCCGGAGGAAGACCTAAGGTCGGAGCTCCGCCGCGGCCTCTCATTGCCCGGATTTTTAACTTTCGGGACAGAGACGCTATCTTGCAGACTTCCAGGCTACAGGGACCGGTCAAGCTTGATAATATGGACGTGAATTTTTACCCTGACTTTACTCCGACGGTCCAAAAGCAGAGACTGAGTTTTCTCGGAGTTAAACGTCGCCTACGGGACATGAACCTTAAGTACTCAATGCTTTTTCCAGCTAAGCTGAGGGTAGAGGTGGATGGTCGCACGCATTTTTTTGACCGTCCCGAGGCGGCTGGGGACTGGTTGGATACTCTGCCTGGGGATCGGGGCCGGGGGGGTGGGGGGGTGCGGTTGGCGGGGAGGGCGCACCGGATCAGAACTGAGGGGTGAAAAGTAGGCCTTGCTCTGGACAACATTTTGGTTACCATTCACTGATCGTGTATGTTCCCCTCCTATGGAGGTCGTCCGGGGTCCGTTGGGGGCTTTCCCTCCTCCTCTGGGGGACTAGTTAGTTTTTCATCTATGGGGCGACAGGCACACTGCACTTTGGGGGGGCTGTCTGGGCTCATGCAGGGGTGCAGGGAGGGGGGAGTTCTGTTGGGATGGGTGGGTGGGGGTGGAGTGTTGTTTGTTTGCACCGCAAGGCGAACCCTTTACTGTATTGTCGTTTTTGAGATGCTCTGTGGGGGACGATTGATGGCTTCCATGTATGATGGGGGGTAGGGACCTGACTGTGTTATCATGGAATGTTAACGGACTGGGGGATAGGATTAAGCGTGGTGTGGTCCTGCAGTATCTGAAACGAATTTCACCAGATGTGATCTTCCTGCAGGAGACACACCTTATAGGTAATTCCTTTCATGCCATGAATCGGAGAGGCTATCGCTTGGTGGCCCATTCGGGCTTCACCTCGGGCTCGCGGGGGGTGGGCATCATGATTAAGAACTCGCTCCCATTGGAGATTGATGAGGTGCGCCATGATGAGAGGGGACGTTACACTGTCTTGGTAGGTAGAATGGAGGGCAGAGTGGTCGTTTTTGTATCAGTGTACGTTCCGCCGGGGTTGCAATCTACCACGTTTGCGGACCTGGGGCGCCTCCTCCTTGACCTCCCGGATGGGCTTCTGGTAGTTGGGGGGGACTTCAATGCGGTGGCTTCAGGGTCTATGGATCGTCATCCCCCCAGGGACCTCCCCCGGGCACAGGCGTGGCTGTCCGGCCTCTTAGATACCCTAGGATTGGTGGATTGCTGGCAACTAAAGCATCCCGCTCAGCTGCAATACACCTTTCACTCGGGCGCCCATGGTAGCCTCTCGCGGCTTGATTATATCCTTGTTCCTGCGGCCTCTGCTGGGAGGGTGGGAGAGGTGCGCCATTTGGCGCGGGGTATTTCAGATCACTCCCCACTACTGCTGCATCTGGATGTCTTCCCGAGGGGGGAGGGCAGGGTGGCCCCAATTAATGCCTGGTACCTGCGCGACCCCACTATTCGAGCCGAATTGATCAAATCCTTGCAGCGGTACTTTGAGGAGAATGTGGGGTCTGTCCCTTCTGCCATCTCCCTTTGGGAGGCTTTTAAGGTAGTTCTTAGGGGGGAGGCCCTCTCCTTTATCTCCCATGCCCGGAGGCGCGAGCGGGAGGAGGTAACCCGGGTGGAGGCCGAAATTACTGAACTAGAGGGTGACCTGGGGAGCGGGGTGACGGATGCCACATTGCATGTTCTACACCTCAAGCAGGCGGCCTATAGGGCCCTCGTCACGGAGGCGGCCAGGGGCCTCAGTAGAGAGCAACAGGGGCGACTGTATGATGTGGGTGATAAGGCTGGTAAATTGATAGCGTGGTTGGATAAAAAGGAGAGAGCGAGTCGTGTGGTTCCGTTGATCGAGAGGATGGATGGTGTATGTGTCACCGAGCCGGACGCCATTGTCTCCTGCTTCGCGGATTATTTCCGCGAGGTATATTCCCCTGTATCTCCCTGCTCGGAGGAGGATTCCCATGCCCTGCTTCGGGACATCGCGCTGCCCTCCCTTTCGGTGGAGGACAGGGATTCGCTGGACGCTCCTCCCACCTCGGACGAAATTGCCCTTGCTATCCGCTCGGTCGCATCTGGCAAGGCCATGGGCCCCAATGGCATTCCTATCGAGCTGTACAAGCTGCGACCGGATGTGCTGGCGCCCCACCTGCGCGCGATGTTCCTGGCGACCTGCTCGCGGGGTTCCCTTCCGCCGGACCAGCGTCTGGCCACGATCGTGGTGATCCACAAGGAGGGGAGGCCCCGTGAGCGGGTCACATCCTATAGGCCTATCTCGCTCTTGAATGCGGAGCCCAAAATCCTCGCCAAGGTGCTGGCCAACCGGCTGGTCGGCGTGGTGGGCGATTTGGTCCACCAAGACCAGTCCGGCTTCATACCCCATCGTAACACGGCCCTTAATCTGCGACGCTTGCACGGGGTGCTCGCGCGTGTTCCGTTCGTGCGGGAACCGGCCATCTTGGCGTCCTTGGATGCCACCATGGCGTTTGATACGCTTGAGTGGCCATACATTTGGGCGATGCTGGCGAAGTTTGGCTTCGGACCGGGCTTCATCAGCTGGGTCAAATTGCTGTATTCCGGCCCATTGGCACAGGTGGTGGTGAATGGACGAGTTTCGGCCCCATTCGCACTGGGACGGGGTACGCGACAGGGCTGCCCCCTGTCGCCTCTCCTGTTTGCACTGGCCCTGGAGCCCCTGGCGGAGTGGCTGCGGTGGCACCCTTCCATCCGTGGTCTCCGTTGGACCCCCGAGCATGAGGACCGTGTGTCCCTCTACGCTGATGATATCCTTCTATATCTTGCCTCCCCGCGTAAATCACTGATCGTCCTAGTTGATGTTTTGCGCTCATTCGGTCGCAACTCAGGCCTCGTCATCAACTGGGCGAAATCCTGTGTATATGTGCTTGCCGGGGAGGCTCCGGTCCTACCACGGGACTGTCCGATCCAGATCGCCTCCCAGGGGTTTCGGTACCTGGGTATATATATTACTCTGGACCCGGAGGCCCGCTACGAGCGGAATTTGCTGCCCCCCCTCCAGCGCTTGAAGGAGGACGTGGTGCGTTGGCGGCGTCTGCCGCTTACGCCGCTTGGCCGAGCGGCCTTGTTTAAAATGATGTCGTTGCCGCGCTTTCTGTACGCTCTCCAGAACACTATGGATTTGGTTCCGGCGCGCTACTTCCGAGAGGTGGAGAGTTTGCAGCGTCGCCTGTTCTGGGACGGGAGGCCACGTATCGCCTTGGCTAAATTGACGCTCCCGTGGTACGATGGGGGGGTTGCCCTCCCGGATATTAAACGGTATTACTGGGCCTCCCAGCTAGCTGCGATTAATCATGGCCTTTACGGGCCCGCCCTGAACCCGGCATTTGAAATGGACAAGATGCTCCTGCCCGGTGGCGACTACAATCGGGCGCTTTACTCTGGCGCGCCGGACCCTCGCCTGACGGGACCGACGCATGTCATGGTGCGTGTGTGGCACGCGGCTAACGCAGCTATGGGGTGGAAGGACCGTTTGACCCGGGCGTCACCGCTATATGCATCGGCGAGGTTGGGCTCCTTGTGGACCTCGAAGGGCTTCGAGAAATGGGACACGATCGGCATCAGCACAGTGGGAGATCTCTGGACGAGGGGGGGATTCAAAACTTTCGAGATGCTGCAGACGGAGTTTCAGTTGCAAGGCAGTGAGTACTTCCGGTACTTACAAGTCCGCCACGCGCTGGGCTCCGTCTTCCCGGATGTCGCGTCCATTCCGGAGTCTTCCCCCCTGGAGGACAGAGTGCTGGATGGCCATGTCCCAGACAGCACGATCTCCCTCATATACAAAAAACTGATTAACGACCGATCGGGCCTGCTGACTGGCCTCCGCGAGGCCTGGGTTGCCGAGGGGCTGGAGTTGGACGACGAGGACTGGATGTCCGCGGTGGCTTCTCCGAAGGAGGTGGCCATCCCGGCTCGCCTTCGCTTCGTCCAGCTTAAGATCCTCCACCGGGTCTATGTGACGGGGCCAAGGCTACTACGTATGGGCTTAGCTGAGGATGGACTGTGTAAGCGTGGCTGTGGTGCTTTGGCAACTTTCTTGCATATTCTGTGGGAATGCCCAAAGGTGGAGCGATTCTGGCGTGGTGTGCATGAGGTCCTGCGAGTGGTTACGCGTGTCGTGCTGTTGCCTGAAGCGAGGAGATGCTTGCTGAATGTGTGGGAGCCAACTGACTACTCGGTTCCGCAGACGCGGTGGGTGACTCTGGGATACATGATCGCTAAGCGTGACATTGCTCAATTGTGGGGATCCCAGAGGCCTCCGGCGGTGTCGGCCTGGAAAGAACACATGGATTGGTGTATGTTTCGTGAAAAGGTGGTGTATGTTGCGAGGGGTAAGCCTGGGGCGTGGGTGAAAATCTGGGGCCCCTGGAACGCCTATCGCGGGGGTATTTGCGAGCCGCCGCTGCTGCCGGCTGCTTCACCAGCTCCGTCCCCCTAGCCGACCCCCTCCCCCAGCCATGGGCACGTGGTTCCCCAGTCCCTGATTTGTTCTCATTCCCCTCTTCAGAGTTTGGCGATTGGTTGGGGTCCCCCACTTAAGGAGCGCGTGCTGTCACTTGGGATTGCGGGTTGCCTTGCGGGTGTGGTTGTTTTTGTGTTGTTGTGTTTTGCCAAAAGGAAACCGTATTGTTGGCTCGGAGTTATGTGGCCTGCACTGCTGATATCTCCTGATTTACTCTTTTCGCACCGCCAAGAGATTTTTCTGTATGTATGTCATAGGCTACTGCTACTCTAGCGGCCGGCCAGAAGGTTGTAGGCCCATACTTGTAACTATTTGAGATTGTAATAAACGGTTTCAAAAAAAAAAAAAAAAAAAGCGTATTGGCTGTCAGTGTATACGTTCACTCTTTTCCCTTTCGATAATACACAAGCTCTCGTTAGTGCTATCAATTCTGCTGCTTGCGCTGAATTGTGTCTAATACGTGCAGTTTCCACAACCGTATGTAAGGTAGTTACAGCATAGGCTGAAACCGTATCTCCATTAGGCATCTTAAAACAAGAACCATCTACCCATAGAGTTCCATCCGGATTCTCTAGCGGTGTGTCTCTCAGGTCAATTCTTCCTTTTGTTTCTTCCTCAGTACGGAAGAAACAATCATGCTGATCCTCAACATTTTTCTCATTTGGAAAGGGCAACAGAGTAGCTGGATTTAGGGTATTACATCACTTAATGTGTATGTGACTAGCCAAAAGCGTCAGCTCTTAACCAGTTAGACGTGCACTCGTAAGATGCTGTGTTTTTGTTCTGTTTAGCAAGGTATCCACTGCATGTGGCACCATGACAATGAGAGTGTTATCCAACACCATTCCAGCAGACTGTCGGATAGAAATTGCTGCTGCTGCTGTCGCTTTGAGACAACTGGGCAATGCTTTAGCTACAGGATCTAACGTAGCCGCAAAATAGGCACATGGCCGCTGTTTGTCTCCAAACTGCTGCGCTAAAACTGACAATACACAACCTTCTCTCTCATGCACATAGAGCGTAAAAGGCTTAGTGTAATCTGGAGTGCCTAGTACAGGAGCAGAACACAGAGCAATACGTAAGTCAGTGAAACTCTTTTGGCACTTATCAGACCATGGAAGGGGCTGAGGCGTATCTTTTAAAGTGAGTGCCAACAAAGGTTTGGCAATTAGAGAAAAGTTAGGGATCCACTGCCTACAATAAGAAGTGATACCCAGAAAGGCACGTACTTCCCTTTGTGTGGATGGTACAGACATTCGTGCAATCGGCTGAATTCGTTCTGGTGTCAATCGTCGTCCCTCCTTTGAGAGGAGATGACCCAAATAGGTAACCTCTCGACAAACATATTGTAGTTTGGAAGGAGAAACCTTGTGATTCAGTTTAAACAAGTGGCGTAACAAAGCAACAGTGACATCTTTGCAGATATCTTCTGAATCAGCGGCGACTAATAAGTCATCCATATATTGAATAAGAGCAGCACCAGACGGCAAATGAAAAGTGTCGAGATGACATTTTAAAGCTTGACTGTAAACGGAAGGACTTTCACAATAGCCTTGGGGTGCACGGTTAAACCGGAAGCTTCGGCCTCCAAGAGAGAAACCAAAAATGTCCCTACTCTCTTCTGCAATGGGAATACTAAAGAAGGCATTCTTTAGATCAATAACGGAAAACCAAGTCGCTGTGGAAGGTATCATTGTCAACAAAGCAGTGATATCTGGAACAACAGGAAATTGTGGAATCACAATTTTGTTTACTTCTCGCAGATCAATAACAAAACGGTACACAGGAGGCTGAGAAGGATCAGTGCGTTTAAGAACAGGAAGAATAGGACTATTGCATGTGTTACCTCTTGTTTTTTCAACCACACCCTTCCGAATCAAGTCATGGATGATTTCCAAAAGCGCTTTCTTACCTTCAGCAGAAATTCTATATTGTGGGAAGCGTGGTAATTCAACATTGCGCTTGAGAATGACAACATAAGGCAGAATTTCAAGACAACCCACATCGTTCGGACCCGTGGCCCAAAGTGCTGTTGGAAGAGAAAGCAATTCAGGAGGAAACTGATCTTTGGACAAATACATTGGGGAGACCAATTTCTGACCTAGAGTAAGATGTACGCCTGAAGGAGAACAATATATTGTAGCATGCATTCTTTTCAATAGGTCTAGACCCAACAGATTCTCACCGCAACCATTCGTCAATAGAAGTGGAGCTTCCAAATCATAAGGACCAACTGAAATAGGCAAAGGGCAAGAAACTGGATTGCGAACAGGGGCGCCAGAAAATCCTACGGAGACATTCGTTAAGCCAGACAAAGGTGCCCAGGGAGTTTAGAATGAATGCTAGAACTTCTCATCGCCCCAGTATCTAGAAGAAATGGCTCTGAAACACCCATTGTAGTGACGTTAACATAAGGTCCATTCTGATCTACTGGGATTGGCACAACTCCCTTACTTTGTCCATGGCTGCCCTAGTTAGCATGAAGACTCTCATTCTCGCCGGATAGGCTTGCTGCAAGAGAACCTTCGTCTTTAAATCTTTCGTCTTTTTCTCTTGCTTTTCTCTTTCTTCTTTGTCCCTATTCTCATAATATTGCGCAGTAGCCAATATCTGAGCAGAAGAAGAAACAGCCCATGAACTTTCTGAATCTTTTAATTTGTGTGACAGCTCGGGAAGCAAATTAAATACAAATTTGTCCACGAATAATCGCTGTCCACCCTCTGTAGCCATGTCTTGACCACTGTGGTCGATAAATGTCTCCTCGAAACGAGTAAAGAAGTCAGAGACACTTTCATCTTTCTTTTGTTTGCATGCTGCTAGTTTATCCCAATGAACTCTCAGTGCAGGCATCATAGTTTTCATTAACGTAATGATTCTACCAGGAAGTTCCGAGATCAGAGCGTCAGGCTTTGCGCCACCCACTTGGTCTCTATCTGTATTAGTTATGACATCCCAAGTAGCACCTAGTTCCTGTGCGTGATCCTCTCTACGAATCTTAGCCCACATTGTCTGTGGGACTACATTACCCATTAGCATGTCAATATCTGCTAGATTCATAATACAAGCATCAATTGTCTGCGATAATTCTTTGTAATAACCTGCAGGGTTCTTACAAGGATCTGGTAGAGTCTGCTTGAGGGCCAAAACTTCAGATCTCTTCCAAGGGACATGTACCCATATACGTTGGAAATGAGCAGGAATAGGTGCATTAGCACCTACAGCCACAACTGCCTCCTTCCATACTGGAGGAACCTCTCTCATAGGGTAATTTTTCGACGTCAGTCTAACCGACGGATCGGAATCAAGAAAAATCTGAGAAAACAATAAGGATCTATAAGAGATAAGCGTCCTTACAGCTTCCTCAACTTTAGAACCTACAATAAGTCCTTTTTCAAAATCAGCCTGAACATTTAACAGATCTTGTGAGATCGGACTCGAACTCACATATTCCCATTCTTTAATGAGAGTGTCGCACATTACATTGAAAACGTATCTTTGCGTAGGCGCATTCCATTGCAAAAAGGTAGGCATAATATCAAGCACACTGTATTGTGGACCCTTCTTGATCCATCTTCGTGCAAGAGAGTCTAACTTCTCTCGTTCCTCAAAATCTGGGAACTGAGTACGAGATTGTCTTCGAGCAAAAGCCGGAGACACATTTAAAGCTCCAAAGAAAGGAGATAGAATACTGGTGACAGAGACTGTGAGACGCTTACGCACAGACGGTGAACTAGACAGAAGAATTGGAGACAGAGTATTTGTGGGAACTAACAGGAGAAGAACTGGTAATTGCACGAGGAGCAGAAGGCAAAGGAGAGCTAAGATCAGGGGATGAGGGCAAAGAAGTTGAGACTAACGGTAAAACCGGCAAGGGCGGTAATACTGGAGGAGGCAAATGCTGAAGAGCCGGAACCGGCGGAGGTACCACTGGCAGCTGGACAGGCTGTAACAGCTGAGGTACATTGGCATTTTGCACATAGGGCGGAGGCAACCTTAATAAATGGGACATTAGGGGATCTTCTTCTATATCTTTCTTATTATCAGAAGGGGAAACAGGCAACACCGGATAGCATTTATCTATCGCCATACGATGCTGTCTTTCTGAAATTTCAGTCGCATTGTCAATTTCATCATTTTTGAACTGTTGGGCAGCCTGTATAATTGTCATACCCTGTGCTTTCCTATCTCGTTTTGCTTGTTTAATTTCTTTCTGTTTGGCTTCCTTACGCCAAAGGCGGAAAGAGTCAAACATTGCCGGCCGGGCTTTTCTTTTGAATAAAACTGCTTCCAAATTATCTAGTACATCAGGATCAAAACTACCGTTTTCTGGCCATTTGAGAACACCATCTTTCTTTGTGTATCGGGATCGTGATCGAAAATCGAAGTTCCTCAGAGGTAGCCACGTGAAACCTGTGAAAGTACCTACACATGCGCTAAGGTGTGTGGTAAAGGAGTCAGCATACTCACTGACACCTGCGAAATAACCTGTAATGGGAGAAAAAGGACAAGACAAGACATATAGTGGCAGCAACATAAAATGCAATCTTTTAGGAAGGCAATATTAGGAGATGGTGTAGTCATTGTCTCTGTGACTACCATAGTGATTGTCGCGTTGAAGTGTGGCTCATGCTGGATTTGACATGCCCTAAAACGATAATCAGTTTACTTAAAGTAGGTGAATGTGAAATCAGGCGTCTCGACCAGCAATTGTAGCTAATTACGATCAGGCGGTTACAAATCAATAGTTGCCTAGGCCTGGTGGCCTATTGACGGTAAAGGTAGTGCCCTTTGAAGCCCGTAGGCTATGAATAATGTGGCACCGTGCTGTTAGTGAGGGCCACTAAGGAAATGTGCTTAGTGGTCTGCGGTGCAATATACTTGCATGTATTAGCAATAGCATGCAGTATTGTGACTCAGTGCACTAATAAAATAATTACAAAAATTAAAAAGGTAGATAGAAACATGCATGGTGTTAAGCAGTCATAGTTACACTATTATGAGATATTCTGCAGAATATCGAGGCTCGGGGGGGGGGCGTTCTCTTCCGATGCCCCAATCTAACAGTTGAGAAAAAAGAGCTAGAGCGTCCGTGTGGGCTCGAGCGGCTCAAAACCCAAATGGTACACACACCCACAAGCTGGAGCGTGCACTGTCTTACCTGGTCTCGTGTGAGTGCCCCGTATCAAACCTAGAGAGGTCCCCCGTCGTCCCGGCTGGTAACGCACATTGTGCAGGACTGGGCTTAAGTAGCTATGCTGTAATGACAGGTACGTGCCGGGCAGCATGATTTCCTGACCATGATTCAGCTGTAATCCTGCGCGCATGCGCACGCATGAGCCGAAGGTGGCTGTCCCGAGGTTCTGTGACTGTCAGAACGCGGTGGACATCTTGGGACAGGGTAAATGTTATTGATCACCAAGTCTGTGCAGGAGTGAGTCCAGTGTTCGGCTGCGCTTAGTGAAGAGGGGGTCCCCAATACTACTAGGAACCAAGGACACTAATGTTTATAAAACCGGCAGGCATACATGGGGCAAAAGTGCGAATGTGATAGTCCTATTCAGGAATTATGAGGCAAGCACAGGCCACAGTGGGTGAGAGTATAATGGAATCTAATGCAGTTAGGATGTCAAAGCAATGGCCCTGGTAGGCTGCTAAGCCCATGTGTTGTTATTATATAGGACCATCCAAGAGATACAGCGATGGCGAAGTAATGTGAACATCACATATTCAAGTCCTGAGATGTGATCATCATGCCAATGGCCTTCTAGCTGGACGTTCTGGTGTAGATCTTGGCCTGTTGAGGCTGTGCCAAGGGATGTTATCGTTAAGGCCCGTCTTGTGGCTAGATACGCGGTAGATCCATCTTTGTTCCTTCTCCACTGGTTAATGTTGTATGTTGGGTAAGCTTGGGTCAAGTGCCTCAATAATGACCCATCGCATGTCATTTGTAGCGTGGCCGGCTACAATGAAGTGGTTGGTAAGTTTGGTAGTGTTCTTTTTGCACCTTATTGTACTGCGGTGTTCGCAGATTCTGGTCTTCACTTTTCTGTTTGTCATCCCAATGTAGGTGAGATTGCAGGGGCACTTGATGCGATATATTGCATGTGCAGTGTTGCAGTTAGTATGTTGTCGTAGTTGTCAGGTCTTGCCTGGTTTTAGATTGAGATGTTTAGTTGTTTCAGACACGTGGCACACACTGCAATTGCCACACGAGAAGTGGCCAATGACTTTCGGGAGTCCCCATGCATTGAGAATTGTGTTTCCAGGTTTTTGCTGTATTACTGGTCGTGTCGATTCCAGGGCGTCTTTTATGGATTTGGCTTTTTTGTGGGATAGTAGAGGAGGGTTCCAATTTAGGTTCCCTGTTTGCAGGATACGCCAATGCTTCTTTAAGATCTGAGAGACTTTGTTGGAAACAGTGTTGAAAGTCGTGACACATGTCAATGGGGTTGGAGTAGCTTCACGTGGCTGTGTTAAGAAGAGCCCTTCACGGTTTTGATTTTGTGCTCTTTTCTTGGCTTTTTCTGTAATGTGCTTTGGGTACCCACGCCTCAGTAGAAATCACAGTACCAGGAAAGAGGTTCCAGCAAGGACCCTATCCCTGATACAATCGGGCGCCCCGGAGGGGGTGACTTACTTTTTTGTACTTTGGGCAGTATGTAGAAGTATTGTATCTTTCCAAGGGTTGTCATTAGGAATTTGGCTTCACTAGGCGTAACTTTTCCAGTGGCCTCTGCTTCTTCCACTAGCGTGTCAATACGTGATCTCAAAGTTTCACTTGGATCTTGAGTACGTTTTTCATAGTTTTTGGTGTCGTTGAGTAGTCTCATGCATCTCAGTTGGTAGTCCTCTTTGTTTAAGATAACTGTGCCTCCGCCCTTGTCAGCAGGCTTTATGACAATTGAGTGGTTTGATCTCAGCGATTGTGTGGCTTGACGCGCAATGTTGCTAGTGTTCTGAAAGGTGTGACCCTCGTTTAGTGCTTCAATTTCCTTGAAGACTGCTTGCTCATAAACAGCCACTTCCGGAGGGATGGCGCTCGGTGTTGGCATGAAGGTAGATTTGACTCTGAGGTGTGTGTCTCCCTGTTGTTCGGGGGCTGGTTGGGAGGGCGAATGTTCAAAAAAAGCCTTCAATCTGAGTTTTCGGAAGAACTCTGCTAGCTCACAGTGTAGCTGGAATTTGTCAAGTCTCGCCGTTGGTACAAACCTGAGTCCTTTTTCAAGGACTGCTAGTTCTGTGGGTGTCACGGTGTAGGACGAGAGGTTAACAAACAATAAAGACCTTAGTGGATATGCTATAGTGATCTGCACCTCATTAGATGTACATAGAATGTATTGTCAAACAGTAGAAGATCAAACAGTATTCTTGGGTTGTTGGAAGGGGCGATCTCAGGCGGGTTACGGAACACGTTCCTGACCACCCCGTGACCCACCTCTCCCAGAATCAGGCCGAGCACCGGCGGGGAGGCTCTTCTAGGAAAGGGAGTCGTACTTTAGGATCGCACTCGCTGAGCTGGCACTACTTGACAAAGGGACACCACACAGTAGGGTCCAGTAAACGGAGATCTTTATCTAAGATTCTTTGGATCTTTATGATCCACAAGGTAGTCTTTGGTCAATACAACAAGCTTGGTAAGTCATTGACAAAGGGGATTGGGGTAGCGGGACAGTTCTAGGTTCAGAGTCAATGCCGAGTATCCTTTGCACAGCTCTCAATCCTCGAGCCGGGGGACACGGTACAGGCTTGGGTCCAGCCGGACCAGGGTATTCTCGAGCCGCGACCACGTCCGCAGCGCTCCGGTAGGAAGGAACTGTCAATCGGGAGATCTTCGGGGAGCCGCGACTCACTCGTCGGGCTCAACTGGTCTTAGAGTTGGGGGGAGCCGCGAGTCTCTTAGCGGGCTCCGATGGTCTTAGAGTCAGGAGGAGCCGCGAGTCTCTCAGCAGGCCCCGATGGTCTTAGGGTCAGGGGGAGCCGCGAATCTCTCAGCAGGCTCCGATGGTCTTTGAGTCAGGAGGAGCCGCGAGTCTCTCAGCAGGCCCCGGGCTTCGTAGTGTTCTCGGGAGCCGCGACGACGTCAGCAGGGCTCAGATGGTTTCCAAGGATCAGGTAGTGTCCTTCTTTGCAGGTTCGTCGAGCCGCGACCAGGTCCGCAGGGCTCTCTTAGTTTCAGGTCTTCTCTACCCCCGTCCCCATAGCACCCCCTGTTATACGCCTTATTCTCTTTGAAGTCCGGCATCCACACAGAGAGGGGTCTTGGCTTCCGGGGGCGGTGTTGGGATTTCCTGCCGCTCGGCTCTTTGATCCTTTCAGGTTGGCCTGGGAGGGACTCCAGACACCCAGCACGCGGGGAGCCAGCTCCCTGGGGGTCCGGAGGGCGATCAAAACCCTCTGTTGAGAGTAGGTCAGAGGTGTGACAGAGACTACTCCTCCCTGTCTTGCTTCGGGGGGGTTCCCTCTCCCTTGGCCGGTCATGGCGCGTTCAGGGTCTAGGTTTCGCTGGGGCCCCGGGCCGGCCATCGGGACATCGGGACATGGTGGCCAGGGGTCTTCGGTGGCTACGGGGTGGGAAGGACGGGCGACTATAACCCGGGACCAGGGGTGGTGTATGGGTTGGGGCTGGGTGCTAGTGGTCAAGGAGGCCCACGCAGGAGGCCGGGCCCCACATGGGTTCTAAAATGAAGCCAAATACTCATCCACTAAGAGTATTAAATAATCTTTGCGACTATAGAAATCCAAAGATTTGAATCTACTAGAGAGGCAACGTAGCACACCAGTAGGACGAGAGGTTAGTGACTAGACTCATCTGGTGCTGGGCCCTGGTTGCTGATCCTTGGTTTTGCTCCTCGTCAGCGCTCCTTCGTATTGGTCCTCGCCCCAATGGACTTGGTTCCCTTGTCGTCTTCTTCCACGGCCTCTTTGGCCTCCTCCTAAAAAAGGGAATCGTTGGTTCTGATTCATGTAGGGAGGTGGCGGAGGTGGTCCAAAGGGTGTGTTCCAGCCGTACCCGTACTGTGGAATCATCTGGGGGTACGGGGCTTGGTAATGCATATTGGGTCCTGGTGGACCTTGGGCCCATGGTTGTTGCCAACCGGTGTTCCTTCCTCTGCCCTGTTGTCGTTTTTTTGTAGCTACTTGTGCTGGAATTTCTACTTCCTGATGAGTCTTCATCGGAAGACCCACCCGATGTCTATGGTCTTTTTGGAGCTTTACATTCTGTGTCCGCATAAGGGTATGTTTTCAAATAAGAGAATTTTTTAAGGTCTTTTTTTGGAATTTGTTTATTTTGCTCTGTCTCAGGCGTTCTTTACACCACATCACACATCTGCACAACACCCGCTCCGCTGTAGTCAGGCGTCGTAGCACAACCGGGAGGCACTCAGCCACCCGGTTGGGACCCCAATGATGAAGCATGACACCAACTAGGTTGGTGTGTGAGGGGTCTTTTAAGAACACCTAATGGGTCCATGTTCCTACCACACATAGTGATTACAATACATACACTTAGTGGGTCCTTCCATATTGTTTAAGTCTATATAGTATCTGTATCCTTATCAAAAATCCCCAGGGGGAAGCCATTTTATACAACCCTGAGCAGCTTATGAAACAGGGCGTCAAAAGGGAGCAAAAAGGCTGGAGCAGAGAGGCCAAAAAAGGTACCTCAAGCTGTCTCTATAGGACTTACTGGGAGCTCAGAGCCCAGATCGCCTAAGAGCACAGCTAAGAGTTCCAAAAATTATATTATATGTCTTCGATATATTGGCATCGAAGTAAATTCTTTAAATGGTATGAAAAAAGGTCCAGTATGCAAGCATTACGAGGCCCGGTACCGGCAAAACACTGCAAGGCTTGATAATCCCTGTTTTCTTAGCCCGGGGAGAGGCGTTTTCCAACTTTGTATCGGGAGGCTGCCCGCTTGTAGGCTACTGAGAGGTTATGCGTGTGCAGCCCAATTGGGCTGCCTATGCGTCCTCGCTCCATGGGAGGGGCCAAGGAGCTCGCACTGCAGCGGCACGGCCGCACCGCGCAAAAGTAATAAAACGAGAGATGGGGAAAGAAAGGGGAGGCGGTGCAATACGCGCCAAAAGCTCAGAGAAGGGAGGGTCACCTCGAAAGAGACGCGGTTAGAAGCAAGCGAGTGACCCGCAAGTAATCAGTTATCAATAAGCATCATTAAATAGCAATAAGTGAATAACCATGAAGCAAGTATGACATGCAATCGAATAGTGTACAAAATAATGAGGCACTTCTCTTTACTGCGGAGCAGCAAAGAAAGAGGCAGTAAGATGGTGCCTCGCTATTTTGTAGACATTGGACTGTTGCGATTGGTGTTTGATTTTGATAGAGGCGTGGTTCAAAGCCTCATGGGACTTGTAGTATGGAAATGTTTACTGTTTTTTGATTGGCTGCTGTGTTAATGAGTAGTAATGAATGAGATGCTGAGATGGCTTTGCGTTTCTGTAAATCAATGTCTTGATTAATCTCATGTCTGACAACATTTAAAGTCGCTCAGTTCATGATAACACCCAGTCGATATATTATTGATAGCGCCTAGACACCGCCACAGCTCTTCTTCTAATAACAGCCACGCAATTACAGCCGTGCAATCCACACACTGCCTCATTCATATCCTTGATGCTCTCTCTGTTCTGAGTTCTTCCCATACTCACTCTGCTGTAGGCAGCGCCTAGACTCACTGTGTCCTTCATATCCCCTGCTCTGGCTCCGCTGTGGGTAGTGCCTAGACCCACTGTGCTCTTCATAGCCCCTGCTCTGGCTCCGCTGTAGGCAGCGCCTAGACCCACTGTGCTCTTCATAGCCCCTGCTCTGGCTCCGCTGTGGGTAGCGCCTAGACCCACTGTGCTCTTCATAGCCCCTGCTCTGGCTCCGCTGTAGGTAGCGCCTATACCCACTGTGTTCTTCATAGCCCATGCTCTGGCTCCTCTGTAGGCAGCGCCTAGACCCACTGTGTCCTTCATAGCCCCTGCTCTGGCTCCGCTATGGGTAGCGCCTAGACCCACTGTGTTCCTTATAGCCCATGCTCTGGCTCCGCTGTAGGCAGCGCCTAGACCCACTGTGTCCTTCATAGCCCCTGCTCTGGCTCTGCTGTGGGTAGCGCCTAGACCCACTGTGTTCTTCAAAGCCCCTGCACTGGCTCCGCTGTGGGTAGCGCCTAGACCCACTGTGTTCTTCAAAGCCCCTGCACTGGCTCCGCTGTGGGTAGCGCCTAGACCCACTGTGTTCTTCACAGCCCCTGATCTGGCTCCGCTGTAGGCAGCGCCTAGACCCACTGTGTCCTTCATAGCCCCTGCTCTGGCTCTGCTGTGGGTAGCGCCTAGACCCACTGTGTTCTTCACAGCCCCTGCTCTGGCTCCGCTGTGGGTAGCGCCTAGATCCACCGTGTCCTTCATAGCCCCTGCCCTGGCTCCGCTGTAGGCAGCGCCTAGACCCACTGTGCTCTTCATAGCCCCTGCTCTGGCTCCGCTGTAGGCAGCGCCTAGACCCACTGTGCTCTTCATAGCCCCTGCTCTGGCTCAGCTGTGGGTAGGGCCTCAACCCACTGTGTTCTTCACAGCCCCTTCTCTGGCTCCGCTGTGGGTAGCGCCTAGACCCACTGTGTTCTTCACAGACCCTGGTCTGGCTCCGACTGTGGGTAGCGCCTAGACCCACTGTGTCCTTCATAGCCCCTGCTCTGGCTCCGCTATGGGTAGCGCCTAGACCCACTGTGTTCCTTATAGCCCATGCTCTGGCTCCATTGTAGGCAGCGCCTAGACCCACTGTGTCCTTCATAGCCCCTGCTCTGGCTCTGCTGTGGGTAGCGCCTAGACCCACTGTGTTCTTCAAAGCCCCTGCACTGGCTCCGCTGTGGGTAGCGCCTAGACCCACTGTGTTCTTCAAAGCCCCTGCACTGGCTCCGCTGTGGGTAGCGCCTAGACCCACTGTGTTCTTCACAGCCCCTGATCTGGCTCCGCTGTAGGCAGCGCCTAGACCCACTGTGTCCTTCATAGCCCCTGCTCTGGCTCTGCTGTGGGTAGCGCCTAGACCCACTGTGTTCTTCACAGCCCCTGCTCTGGCTCCGCTGTGGTTAGCGCCTAGATCCACTGTGTCCTTCATAGCCCCTGCTCTGGCTCCGCTGTAGGCAGCGCCTAGACCCACTGTGCTCTTCATAGCCCCTGCTCTGGCTCCGCTGTAGGCAGCGCCTAGACCCACTGTGCTCTTCATAGCCCCTGCTCTGGCTCCGCTGTGGGTAGGGCCTCGACCCACTGTGTTCTTCACAGCCCCTTCTCTGGCTCCGCTGTGGGTAGCGCCTAGACCCACTGTGTTCTTCACAGACCCTGGTCTGGCTCCGCTGTGGGTAGCGCCTAGACCCACTGTGTTCTTCAAAGCCCCTGCACTGGCTCCGCTGTGGGTAGCGCCTAGACCCACTGTGTTCTTCAAAGCCCCTGCACTGGCTCCGCTGTGGGTAGCGCCTAGACCCACTGTGTTCTTCACAGCCCCTTCTCTGGCTCCGCTGTGGGTAGCACCTAGACCCACTGTGTTCTTCACAGACCCTGGTCTGGCTCCGCTGTGGGTAGCGCCTAGACCCACTGTGTTCTTCAAAGCCCCTGCACTGGCTCCGCTATGGGTAGCGCCTAGACCCACTGTGTTCTTCAAACCCCCGCACTGGCTCCGCTGTGGGTAGCGCCTAGACCCACTGTGTTCTTCACAGCCCCTGATCTGGCTCCGCTGTGGGTAGCGCCTAGACCCACTGTGTTCTTCACAGCCCCTGATCTGGCTCCGCTGTGGGTAGCGCCTAGACCTACTGTGTTCTTCACAGCCCCTGATCTGGCTCCGCTGTGGGTAGCGCCTAGACCCACTGTGTTCTTCACAGCCCCTGATCTGGCTCCGCTGTGGGTAGCGCCTAGACCCACTGTGTTCTTCATAGCCCGTGATCTGGCTCCGCTGTGGGTAGCGCCTAGACCTGCTGCTCTAGATGTCACTTACATCTATTCTTTCAGGGTCGTACCTTATTGTGCCATTAATGTTCCTGATCTCTCTCTGCTATAGATAGTACCTAGATCCACTTTGCTCTGCATAGGACTCTCGTCTGCTCTGCTCGGGGTTCTAACTTTCTGTGTTCTGGATATTCCTATTGTCGCTCTGTGTGTGAGAGAGAGAGAGTGCCCAGACCCATAGTGTTTAAAATCTCACCTATGCCCGCCCTGCTCTGGTTATTCCTGGTGCTGCTCTACCCTCCATAGTACCTTTGACCCACTGTGTTCCTCCTAGCCCATGCACTGGCGCCACGATAGGTAGCACCTAGACCTGCTGCTTCTTGATGGCATCTACATGTCTTCTGTTCTGGGTCATATCTTATTATGACCTTAATATTCCTATATCCCCTCTGCTATAGATAGTGCCTAGACCCACTGTGCTGCACATACACTTAATGTGCAGTGAATTAGCGCCTAGACCCGATGCTCTGGGTGGCATCTACACCTGCTCTGGGTCCTACCTTATTGTTCCTTTAATATTCCTGTTCTCTCTCTGCTATAAATAGCGCTTAGATCCACTTTGCTCTACATAGAACCCTCACCCTCTCTGCTCGGGTTCTTAATTTGTTGTGCTCTGGGTTTTCCTGTTGTCGCTCTGTGAGTGACAGCGCCCAGACTCGCCTTGCTTCAGTTAACACCTAAGCTTGCCCAGCTTGGGTTACCTCTAGTGTGTCTGTTTTCCAAAGCGCCTAGACCCACTGTGAATATAGCACAGATTCATAAAATGTTCAAACACCGACTGCAGTCAAGGGTCAGTCGAGATGCGCGACTTCAGAAAGATTGAAGAATAACTGCCCCACTGATACTGGGTTTTGTTACAAATTACAGGGGTACCCCAAAAGAACCCTTAGAACCTGGATTGCATATGGGATGTAAAACAGTAAGGTTCCACTGGTACGCGATCAAAGATGCAACATTTAATTTGCAATGTAGGCGAGCAAGAAGCAAAGATCAAACAATAAAGGAGTCACAATACTGAGTTGAACAGTCACATTAAATTTTATATATCATAAGGTCATAAACATTATATTAACCAAAGGAACCCATCCAATTTACTCCATATTGGTTGCTCCAAATAGAGTGAAAAGGAAAGTGAATGTAGTGGTGCTCATGTGCGCAGTGATCAGAAAGAAAAAGTAAGAAAGAAATTTAGTAACTGTGGCAATGAAAAAATCAAATTTAGCCAAAGCCAAATAGCCTGTCTGAGGAATTTACAAAATCTCTTTTTTCTCATAAAAAAAGGGGTGTTGTTTAAATAGAACACACGCCGCTCGGAGGTATTGATAATCCAGGCTGGGTTGTTTAATATTGGCTCCGTGATGGTATGAAGGTCTCTCTAGGAAGCTGGCGTTCTATATCGTGTACTAACAAGAGGTACACTGTGCAGAGTCCAGTGGGTCCCCAATTGGTTTACAGAGGCTAAAGTAGATAATACTAATGCTCTTTTTTGTGTAGTGTGGGCGAGCAGTTAGGCTTATCACAGGGTACTACTAAGCATTTGTTGTACTCACAGAGGTATAAATGACGGACACACTCAAAGAATAAATTGTAGACCAATTTATAAAAATAACCCTTCTTAGGTCGAGCCCTGAGCCAGCGCGCCAGCGCTGCTCTGGGGTTGATCTGGGGTAGTTGAGTACGTAAGAGAAGCCACGCCCACACCCCGCCCATCATTTTCTAAGTCTGGGCTGTGCCCCTTTGATCTTACCTGACTGGGTACCGTGCTATGTGAAGACCGGGGGTTTCTGGCACTGCGCCCGGTCATTCCATTTTCAACTGCAGCTAATCACTGAGTGCCCGGACTTCAATAAATAACCCTCTGTGTCATGCGCAATCCCGCCTTGTTACAGCTCCATTGGTTTGTGCAAGATCACACGATTGTGCTGCACCATCACATTGTCGGAACAGCAGCACGTAACACGGTCGAGTTTGCCGTCTAATGTATAGGACTAGGATAGCGCCAACCTAGCTGAAAGAAGCAGAGCGTTGCAAACAAATGTTGAAAGTGGTGAGAAGCGAATATTACAAGGCAGAAGAGAGGTGAGCCAAGGCAAGCCACGCAGAAGGGATTGTGAAGTGGAGGCAGAGTGAGGTTATGCACGGACAGGGTAAGGGTCGAAAATCCCTCGCACAGTACGTGTTCGATACCCTGCTCCTCATTTTGTCATTCTCACTTAACCGGTATGTTTTTCTGTGCTTCAGACCTATGTCTCGAATTCCCTGACGAATGCTCACCGTGATTCTGGCTATTCATCACCACCAGTGGTAGATTGTGTTGAAAATAGGAGTACAAAGATGGTGGTGCCTTTTTATCACAGGAGACTTCAGACTCATGACCAGGCCATGACACAACTGGTGGTGTGTTGCTGCCCATCAACAGTTGCGAAGTACACATTTTTATGTCCCTGCACCCCAGCAGGAGGACTGCCTTTCTGTATAAATCTTTGTAACCTGGCAAGACTTGGTATTCCTCGGTACCCCCCGAAGTATACGAGGGCTGGGTGGGTTGGGGTGCGTGTGTGTGCGTTCTGAGCCCTGGTGCAAGCAAGGAAGGTGGTTCCTTTCACTGCTGTTGCAAAGTTATTTATATGTGCCCCACTGGTCTGTAGACCCGGGTGCCACTGAACCTGCTGCACTAATGGGAGCTACCCCCCTGCTACCCCTACATATGAAGCAATCCCTCACCCCCACTGTGTGAGTGTATGTTTGGGGAGGGCTCGTGGGGCTGGTCTATTCTGGGCCGGAGGCGGTAAACGGCTTCTCCCCATGTGACCCTCCCTCACCTGTCTGCTCCGGAGAACACGTTGAGCTGTAAAGTGAGTGTGCCACAGAGTCAATATGTGTCCCTTCTGTGCACACGAGCCTGCTCTCCGGAGTCCACGCTCCTCCTGCCCTGTCCTTCTTAAAGAGCCCCACTGGGTCGCAAACACATTGCACTACTGCAAACATGGGCAATCCAGGTCGCCAGGGGTTTAAGTGGGATGCAGAAAGTGTGGGGGGGGGGGTCTTTGAAATGGGCAGGGCCTATATTATTAAGGACGGGTCTTAACCATATACACTAAAATTTGCTTAGAGTGCCACCGTACCCACACATTTGCATAGAATCGCAACTGCAACTGGTATACGTGACCATTGCTCCGTGCGCTTTCTAAAGATGCCAATGATTGTATGAGCACGTGTTCTGAGCATCTTTTTGCCCCTGACAGGCACTCGCACTGCCTTCAGCCAAAACTAAGTTGCACCCTGTTGTTGTCAATGCGATCTATGATCTTCTCCTCGGGATGGCACTGATGCTGTGTATGGGTCCACCTCCCATCCGTCCCCAGCCCGGAGAATGTAGTATACACGCGGACTAGGGAGACGGGTGAGCGAGGGAAAACGGGATGGGAACCGCCGGGAGAGAGAGACCTGGAAGAAAAAAAGCACAGGGTGAGAAGGGGAGCTAGGACACCTGTACCCCTCCCTATAACTCTCTTGGAGTGTAAAGACCCTGGTACCTGGTACACCAGACTCTAGAAGGCAGAGGTTCTCCACGCTGCAGGTGGTGGATTCGAGGGTCACCACGACTCGAGGAAGCAAGGTTCGGGGTGGCGCTACTACTTCCACGCTCGGAAATCCGTGAGCAGAGGAGCGCCAGCCAGGAAGGTTCTCTCCCCCTCCCCCTTATTCACGGAGTGAGGTGTGGAGCGTTCCGCTTGGTTCCCTCCCGATAGTCTGGGGAGAAACGAGCAGCAAGCTGTAGAGGGGTTGCGGGAAATCTCTTCGGAGATGTCCGCGCTTCTACTCGATGCTCACGGATCCTCCGTGAGCAGAGGAGCGCACTCCGAGGTGTTGCACGCCCGGAAATCCGTGGGCTGAGTGGGAGTGTCAGGGGTCTGAAGTGGTGGTGTCCGTTAAGTTGCCGACGGGCTGGGGGTCAGGACTTGCGGCGTAGCTAGGTAGCTGAGTGTACTGAGTCACTCACCTCACTGCGACGGCGTCGGCGATCTCACCGGCACAGGAAGGCGGAGGCTCGGACGGACGCTGGAAATTCCGATGTGCTGCAGAGGTTGGCGGGCTGGAAACCGCGAAGCTGGCAGTCTGAGAGCCGTTGTAAAGATTGCAAGAATCATAGGCAACGCCCCCGGGGTGGCTGTGGTCTTTTAATCGTTGCGGGGAGGTCACGTGATCGGGCGGCCGCGGCGCCTCTGGGACGTGTAGTTCTTCCGGGTTCTTCGTGGCGGTGCCGGCGATCACGGAACATGACAGTTGTAAACACATGGAGGCCACTCCGTTGGAATGATGCACCACAGGACTTTAAGTGGGCCGGGTCACTCCGGGTCCCTGACCCGGTAGTATTTTAAAACGGACATTGAAACTGGTCTCTTTCGGGCCCCATATTCATGTCCTTAACTCTTCATGCAAAAGGCACTGATCTATTTCTGGACGATAGAGGTAAAAAACGTTAAAGCATACCATGTCGCCCCTGCTCTTATAGCACATCCTTTAATTAAACCTGCATTCGCTGTTGGTGTTTGCTTATCCAGGATGCTGTGTTACTTATTTGTTTTTCTCGGACGACATATTACTCTTATCTGGTGCATCAGCTTTAAGTGAGATGACAAACATGGGGAGTCTCTCAAAGGGGCGTGGCCTGTATAATTTAGGGTGTGGCTTAAAAACACTTAAGCTAAAAAAACTATGCTTGGCACTGTGTGCCACCCAACTGGTATTTTAGTCATTGCATCCAGATATATATCTCACAGCAAGCAACATCTTACCTATAAGTAGGCTTTCCTGTTTTCAGTTTCTATTTTTGGTAAATTCTGGTGGTGTTTTCTCAGTGTTTTCCAGTGATTTCAATACCTCGAAAAAACAGTGCTTTTGAGTGGTTACTAATTTTCGCGCCATAAAAAACAACTGAAACGGTGTTTTACCGGTGTTTATGGGACGCTTTGCTTTTATTATTGTTTGCTTTCTTAATTGGTGCATGGAATGTAGACAGTCTATGTACAGTGTATATGAGGTTAAAATACATTTTTACAAGTCGAATTTATTGTAGTACACCATACAATATTTCTTCAGTGAATCTTTGGTCATTCGCACTCTCTCTTTCCTACCCATGTACACTTTTATTTGGGAAAAGGCCCTCTCGACATTGGCACTTGAGACTGGCAACGCCAAAACAGACAGTACACAATTTGCCAACTCTGGCCACTGACGTAGCTTTCCATGCCAATACTGGTGCACCTCAAGGTTGACATTGTCTGGGCCAGGTTCTGAAACATATGAGTTGAACTGGGTGCATATGCCCTCAGAGGTTTTAAAGCGGTCAAAAATGAAGCTGTACTTCGCAAAGTCTGGCGAAAATTCCCCTTTACGGAAGGGATCTAACACTTGCGCAGAGTACCAAAGTGAGGCTTCATTGGCTTCAAACGCCATGGTTGGTGAAGGGACATTTCTATGCATCATAGCTAGCCATTTCTCATGCATTCAGGGAGTTACGACTGGGGGAGACTTGTCTCCATATTTACAATACAAACACTGGAGATTAGTATCTCCACACTAACTTCAGTCTCTTGCATTGTCAATCCCAACACCGGGCACTGCCGCCTTAAAACATTATTTCACAATGTGGTCTCCAAGCAACACGCTCTAATGCTGATGCAACATTGGGGGTATAAGACCACAAACCCATTACAAATTATTTTACAAAAGGAGATGCTGCACTCCCAGGGACTTTTGCAAAATCCATTTATTCGATCATCAGTCTTGAAGCTAAAACCCTACGATGTGTGTCGACCGCTGTCATCTTCAAGTAAGTGGGGTCTATAGTAAGATCAACTTTCATGCTAATAACTTTTAACAGGCATTATTGGAAATGTGTCTTTATAGTTCCAGCGCAGTGCTGAGCTATTTTAAACCTTTTCAGTTGTTTCCTTTATAGTAAAATCCTATGACCATTGCACTTTTCTTTGCTGTTCCAATCTGAAAAGATGAGCTGCTGGCCCCTTGACCCTTTCTCCCAAAGCAATAATAGACCACATCAATGTCTTTGGTGCAAGGGACTGGTGCTCTCCATATTGCTCGTCAGATAAGGGTGAAGTTGCACTAGGTATATTTAGGGAATTACGACCGCGGAACACTGACTCATACATGCCAACATTTCAGAAGAGCAAAGAGGGAGATTTTTTAGAAAAAATCGGGAGAATGGGGCCTTGAATCGGGTTACTCTCAGGTATGGGCTTTGGAAGTGTGCTGCTGCAGGATCGGACATTTGAAACGCAAATGCACGTTTTTTTTCTTCATGGAGCGCAATGGCAGGCAGAGAGAGGGTGATGCAAGTATTGTAAACTGGCCTGGCAGGTTGCTGGCAGTGCATACACCCCCGGGCACGCACACAGCCGCCCCCGAGTACTTCACAGGTCTTTAAAAGACCATTCGCTTGTTAATGAGGCTTTGTTGGTTTTTCACCTCATCTAGAGCCCCTGCATCGCCACTGGCTGTTGCTGGAAGAATTAGCACGTTACACAATACCAAGCCCTGTCTGCTGAAACCCAGAGGAATCGGGTTTCTGGATGCTTGAATCGGGAGGCGGGAGACTATCCTTGAAATCGGTAGTCTCTCGCCTGAATAAGGAGGGTTGGCATGTCTGCTGACTTGTCTCCCTATGTACAGTACACATGCTGGAGATTATTATTTCCATGCCAGCGTCGGTCTTTTACGTTGTCAATCCCAACAGTGGGTGCTGCTGCTTTTAACCATTTTTTCACACAGTGGGCTCATACTCAAATCCATGCAGTCGTCAATGCCATGTAAAACACTTATACCAGTGTGCCTTGAAAAGTTCAATACTGCCCCAATTAGCAAGTATGGGTCATGTTTTTTAGCTATCTAATTCACTAACGAGAGCTAATTTTAATTTGGTGGCAGGCCTATTTTCTGTCCCAGTCCAACTCTGCAAGTAAATAATAACGAGGGAAAGCTTGGAAGGAAAGCAAAAGCATATGTGAGCAGATCTGTTAAGAAATAAGGTGTCACTGTGTGCCATTTAAAATCAGCTCTCTTTAGACAGTCTCCCTGGTGAAAGAAAAAGTAAGTTAAAAGGAAAACGCAGAGCGGTGTGTATGATCTGCAGAGCGAACGCCAACCAGGGTGTCGGTGTCAGAAGCGGCGGTCGAAGTGCATTTACATATTACAAGCTCGAAAACCCTACCCCTTGGTTCATGGCCCACCCCTCCTAGGCTTTCTAAAGCAGTGATGGACACAAAGTCCTGCCCCATTTCCTGACCACGACCCCCCAAGGCCCTGCACCCTCTTGTCACATGGTAGAAATATCTATACTGTCGGCAGGTCTATGAGAACAGTTCTCTGCTGTTCTTATTAGAATGGATGCGCTGCTATCCCATGGACTATTTCTCCCAACGCAATAACGGGCTGCATCAATGTCTTCGGTGCAAGGGACTAGTTCTCTCCATACTGCATGAAAAGATCGTCCCTGGAGGATTAAGTCGTATTAGGCGCATTTAGGGAGTTGCAACCGCAGGCCACTTACTTGTCTCCCTGTGTACAGTACACGCTACAGTATCTAACGCTTTGGCTCCATCAAGTGGCCAAGTGGTGCAACAGCAACGAAAATCAGTGACACTCTGTTTAAACCGAGTCCGCTGATTTTCGTCCGGTAGGGTACTGTCGGTTAGATTCGGTTAAAACCGAATTCCGGACAGCCTACCTATAAGTCAGGACTATTGGCTTTGTCAGTGGTGTTATGCATAAGATGATTAAGCAAAAACTATGGCTTCGTTGTATATAATATTGAAAATGTTTCAGTTTGGAAATGATGAGAGTTTGAAAGAACTATAAATATTCTCTTTGAAGTTGCATCAAAGGCAGGGAATGGTGGCACTGCTCCAGATTTAAGATTTTTATTTTCACCCTGAGGGTGAGGGCAGAAATGGAGAGCCCGATAGCTACCCGTCTGAGTACCGGCTTTTTAGAACTGCCAGTAGGACCCGGCCCACTTAAAGCCCTGGTGGGCTCCATTCATTTTGTGCACCGTCGAGACCCATGGTAGTGCATTGCTACTTTCGTTCCATTAAAAAAATGTCATGTCCTTTTGTTGAAGTGGCAGCAGGCCACTTTGTTCTGTTTGTTGGTAAGGACAAGGTCTCCAATAGCCTCTGTGCAGCAGCGAACCCTGAACACCACTTGATTCAGCAAACGCTGTTGAAGGTTTGGGGCAGGTACTATTTCCCAAACTACAACCCCCCTCCTATATTAACCCCTTCGGTGCTGATGACGGAGCAGTTCCGTCATGAGCCACGGTTGGCTTGCGTGGATCCCCCAACATTCTCCCACCCAGAATCCCCTGCAAACCTCAAAGTCTCCACAGTACGATTTGGGCTATTTCCTGTTGCAGCCACTATACCTACCCACACAAGTGAGGTACCATTTTTATCGGGAGACCTGGGGGAATGCTGGGTGAGTGGAAATTTGTGGCTACAAACAGATTCTATAACTTTCCTACACAGAAAAGTGAGTTTTTTCAGTGAAGTTTGAGGTTTGCAGGGGATTCTGGGTAGGAGAATATTGGGGGACCCTCGCTGGACTCCCCCGGGTTTCTAGTTTCCAGAAATGTGTGGGTTTGGTAGGTTTCCCTAGATGGCTGCTGAGCCCCAGGCCAAAAACTCATGTGACCCCCCTTGCAAAACCAGGTTGGTTTGTGATTGGTAATTTTGATGTCGCCTCAATAGGTTTTGGGCCCTTGCCTGTTGCGGGTCCTTGACCCACCCACATGAGTGAGGTACCATTTTTATTATGAGACCTGGGGGAACGCTGGGTGGGAGGAAGTTTGTGGATCCACGCACATTCCAGAACTTTGCCACACAGAAATTTGAGGAAAATTTGATTTTTTTGGTCAATTCTTTAGGTTTGCAAGGGATTCTGGGTAACAGAACCTGGTGAGAGCCAGTCATGTCACCCCATTCTGGATTCCCCTGGGTGTCTAGTTTTCAAAAATGTATAGGTTTGCTAGGTTTCCCTAGGTGCCGGCAGAGCTAGGGTTAAAAAGCGACAGCTTGGCTCCTTGCAAAAAAAGGGTCATTTTTCACTGTGAAATTGTGGTGTGTCCACGTTGCGTTTTGCGCCGTTTCCTGTTGTTGGCACTAGGCCTACCCACACAAGTGAGGGACCATTTTTAACGGAAGACTTTGGGGGACGCGGGGTGGGTGGAATTTTGTGGATTCACGCAGATTCGAGAACTTTCCACCACAGAAATGTGAGGAAAATGTGGTTTTTTTGGACAATTTTTTAGGTTTTCAAGGGATTCCGTGTAACAGAACCTGGTGAGAGCCAGTCAAGTCACCCCATCCTGGATTCCCCTGTGTGTCTAGTTTTAAAAAATATATAGGTTTGCTAAGTTTCCCTAGGTGCCGGCAGACCTAGGGTTCAAAAACTACAGCTAGGCACTTTGAAATGTGGTGTGTCCACGTTGCCTTTTGGGACATTTCCTGTCGCGGGCACTAGGCCTACCCACACAAGTGAGGTACCATTTTTATCGGAAGACTCTGGGTAACACAGAATTGTAGAGCAACTGTTATTACCTATTGACTTTCGATGCATTTCTGCCTTCCAAATGAAAGACAATGTGTAAAAAAGAAATCATTTAAAAAAATGACCTATAATTCTCATGCTAGTATGGGTACTCCCAATTTCGGAAATGTGCAAATATCTACTGTTTCTAAACTCTATTTTTTGTTCCCATTTCGGAAATACATAGGTGTCTTTCATACCGATTTTTCTATGTATACATTTTCCTAGAATTATTGCTATATACCCGGTACATAATAAAAAACCATTGCAAGACGCTGCTCAGTTATTGGCTCTGGGTTCGTCGGGTTCTTGGTGAGCCTAAAATACATATCCCCACAACCAGAAAGGTTCAGCGGATGTAACGGTATATTACTTTCAAACAGCTGTCATAATTAAAAGAAGTAACAGGTGAAAACGTTGACACAAATGGCTGTTTTTTTCAACTAATTTAAAAATGTTCTTATATTTAACTGTTAGTTTCTATAAAGAAACCTTGAAGAATATACACAAATGACCCCTTGCTGAATTCAGAGTTTTGTCTACTTTTCTCAAATGCATAGCTTTCTGGATCCATTATTGCTTTCATACCCATTTCTACCATTAACTGTAAGGTTGAAAGCACAAAAAATAGCAAAAATAGGCTGTGTCCAAGAAAATTGCCAAAACTGTTTTTTTTACAAAAGTCTGCTTGCCCCTGAAAGCTGGGAAGATGGTGATTTCAGCACCACAACCCCTTTTTTAATACCATTTGCAGGGAAAAAACAGATTCTTTCATCTGTATTCCTTTTTTCCAATTAAAAAAACAAAAAAAACAATTAGCTGTATTTTGGCTAATTTCAGGGTCCCCTCCAGGGGAATCCACAAACCCTAGGTACCTTTAAAATCCCCATGATGTTGGAAAAAAAGGACGTATCATTTGGCGTGTATACCTTTTATGGCCAAAAAGTTACAGGGACCTAAGCAAGAACTCCTCCAAATAGCCATAAAAAGGCTTCGCACAGGGGGGGGGAGCGAAGGAGTTACATAAAACCTATAACGAGTACTGGAACAGGCAAGAAGTTGCCAGCACTGCAAGGACAAAAAACTAGAAGACATTTTATATTCTTTCTTTAACAGGGAAGTTCAGTTGTACATAATGTCTTCTTGGTTATATTTAAGGTAACAAAAATGCTTATAACACTTTTATATTATACCTTTTCAACATACTGCACAGTAGCCACACTGCTCTACAACATAGCTTAATAACATTCGCAAAGCCAATAGCTCTGCCTAAACACTTATAAGGTTCCAAAGGCGAGACCTATTGGCTATGCCAATGCTTGTTTTATATATGTTTCAAAACAAAGAACTTCAAAGGTGAGTACTGTTTTCAATAGCAATTTGTACAAGTAAAGCTTTTAAAGTTGTGCACCTTTACGCACAATGCAATCTATGGAAGAAAAAGTAATGATAAAGGTAGGCACAGTTGGTTTCAGGGGTTCACCTTCGGCGTTCTGAGTTGTAGTGGGCCAAGGTCCAAAGTACTACAAGCCACCCAAAAACAGGCTCCACAAGGGGACCTGGGGACAGGTCCGAGAGCTCCCAAATGGAAGCTTGGGTTGCAAGGGGTTTCGAAGCAAGGGTGCACAGCTGGTTTTTCGGGACCTGGGCTGGGTGGCTCAGGTGCAGAGTGGTTAGGTCAGCCTGGCTGGGTGCACAAAAATGCTCCTTGCAGTCATGTAGACACAGCTCGCAGGGGCAAAATAAAGACAGATGGGCCACTCACAAACCTGGTAGTCAGAAACCTGTCTATGGGAGCTCGCTGGTCGAGACCAGTCAACACACTTGTAGTTGATAGGTGTTCAGGGGGCACCTCTGAGGTGCCCTCTAGGTGCATTGCTTAATAAACCCGCCACTGGCATCAGTGTGAGTTTATTAAGATGAGGTGTTTGATACCAAACACCTTGGGGTACAGTAAAGCCACCATGTAGCTGGGGAACTCGTAATCACGAGTGTCCAGCCCATGTACTCATTATGCTACCCTGTGCACTTGTAATATCGAAGGTTCTGATGAGATATCCCAAGGGCACATCCACTCCCACAGATATGCCCACACGTGGGGTATTGTGCACCCTGCCTTAGGCCTGTAAGGCCTTCTGTAGGGGTGACGTACCTATACCACATGCAGTGTTTTCCTTGCATGGCACACAGGGGTGGGTACCTTGATGACTCTTAGTTTTTCTCTGCACCAAGACATGCAGGCTGCAATGACAGTTTTCAGTAGCTTAGTGAGTGGCACCTTAGGGTGGCACAATGTGTGCGGCAGCACTTAAGGACCCTCTTTAGTTCCAAGGCCCTGGATACCAGGGGTACCACTTACTAGGGACTTACTGGGATACCATAAGGGTGCCAATTGTGGAGAGTGGTGCATTTTAGGGAAAGAACACTGGTACTGGGGACCTGGTTAGCAGGAACCCAGTACACGTTCAGTCAAAGTTGTACCAGATACCAGGCTAAAGGGAGAGGGGGGTACTGCAACAGAGTCCAGTTCCCTACAGACTCTTGCAGCAGTTGCTTATTTTTCCCGCTGTTATTGTGATGCTCTGTGTTGCAGGGTCCATTCTCTGGAAAATGCTTCCTCTTGTATTATTTGTTAGGCCATATGATAATAGGAAGCATTCCCTGGATAAGAAGGTAGACATCTTGTTGCTGTGGATTTAACATTGTAGTGTGTCGTTGGAAGAGGGCTCACTCACTGAACAAGGAACCTTCTCTCGTGCCTTGTTTACTCCTGCAGTCCACTCTCCTTGAAAAAAGGTGATCACGGAAGGATCATATGCCCTTACTCCGCCTATTGCATTTTTACATTGAAAATTAAATCTATAATTTCTTCAGTGCTCTTGTCTATGTGGACGATTAAATGTCTCATTAAATGCCAATAGATTTTTGTGATTGACTCTGCATTTCAGCTTATTCACTGTGTCTTTTTCTTAATCTAACAGGTGAAATAAATGCAGTAATAAATTAAAAGGTAAATGCATTAAACATCACTGGCGTAGGAAGTGATGTAAAAACAGTATGCCTCTAAATCTCTACCCTTGAAGGCTAATGCCTCGTCAAAGTCTTTTCCTGCAGCCGTAAACCCAAACAGCCTGATGAGGTCTGTACTTGGTTCTTCTGCATCAGCAGATATACTTTGAAGACATAACACACTGACATACTGACGCAAGTCTAATGAGGTACTCATTACGAAAGAAGCACTAACCTGGTATCAGCAAGAAATATCTAGAATGTGGCACCACATTTATGAGGCAGGGAAAGAGCAAGTGCGACATTAGAAACTTCATACTGGAGAAAAACCATATCAATGGACTAACTGGAAAAGTGCTCTTTGCAATGAAAGACCTAATGCAGCATCCGAGTGTCCACGCAGTGGAGAAACCATATCAATGTACAGTATGTAATAAAGTGTTCCATAGGAAGAGGATTCTAAAGCAACATCAACAAATCCACACTGGTGAAAAACCGTATGAATGTACAGAATGCGACAAAGCATTTATAACCAATGGAGAGCTAAAACGACATAAAAAAATCCACACTGGGGAGAAACCCTATGAATGTACAGAATGCGACAAGGCATATATTACTAATTGGCTCCTAATGCAACATCAGAAAGTCCACACTGGGGAGAAACCATATCAATGTACAGAATGTGATAAAGCATTTATAGAAAAAGGAACGCTGAAGCGACATCAAAAAGTTCATATTGGAGAGAGACCCTTCAACTGCACTAAATGTGAGAAGGCATTTATTATAAAGTCAAGTCTAACACAACATCAGAAAGTTCACACTGGGGAGAGACCTTATCAATGTACAGAATGTGACAAAGCATTTAAAACAAATGAAGAGCTGAAGCGACATCAAAAAGTCCACACTGGGGAGAGACCTTATCAATGTACAGAATGTGCCAAAGCATTTAAAACAATTGAAAAGCTGAAGCGACATCAAAAACTCCACACTGGAGAAAGACCATATCAATGTACAGAATGTGACAAAGCATTTATAACAAATGAAAAGCTGAAGCGACATCAAAAAGTCCACACAGGAGAGAAACCATATCAATGTACAGAATGTGACAAAGCATTTATAACAAATGTAGAGCTGAAGCAACATCAAAAAGTCCACACTGGAGAGAGACCCTTCAACTGCACTAAATGTGAGAAGGCATTTATTACAAAGTCACGTCTAACACGACATCAGAAAATCCACACCGGGGAGAAACCCTATGAATGTTCAGAATGTGACAAGGCATTTTTTAACCACGAAGATCTAACAAAACATCATAAAGTTCACACTGGGGAGAGACCATATCAATGTACAGAATGTGACAAAGCATTTAAAACAAATGGAGTGCTGAAACGACATAAAAATGTCCACACTGGAGAGAGGCCATATCAATGTACAGAATGTGACAAAGCATTTATAAGAAATGGAGCACTAAAACGGCATCAAACAGTCCACACTGGGGAGAGACCATTTCAATGTACAAAATGTGACCAAGCATTTAAAACAAATGGATATCTGAAGGCACATCAAACAGTCCACACTGGAGAGAGGCCATTCAGCTGCACTGAATGTGGGAAGGCATTTATTAGAAAGTCACAACTAACACAACATCTGAAAGTCCACACAGGAGAGACATCCTTATCCTATGAATGTACTGAATGTGACAAAACATTTATTGTAAAGCAAAATTTAACACACCATCTGAAAATTCACACTGGGGAGAGACCATTCAACTGTACTGATTGTGAGACGTCCCTCCCCGTTGCCATGGACGGATCATTTCCTGATCCCCATCTTTTGGGCCACTGTACATAGCCCTCTTCCTTCTTCTACAGTTATTCGGAATGAACGTAATTGGTCAAAACTTTCCCGGGCTGATTGGGCGTTGACCCTCGAAGCGTCCAGGCCATCTTTTAACCCTGATCCTACCCTAGCCAACCAAAACTATAATAGATGGATTTTAAATTCTTTAGACTCTGTACTCCCCATAAAATGAATTAAACCCAAGCGTGGCACTAAGACTGCCCTTTGGTATTCCCAAGACTTGCGAGAAAGCAAGCGTCATTGCAAAAAACTGGAGAGGAAGTGGCGTCTGGACAACTCACTCCCCAGAAAAATCGCATATAGAGCTGCGATAAAATCTTATAAAAATGAAATCATAACCTCGCAAGCAGCCTTCTATGAAAATAAGATCAACGCAGCAGCCTCTAAGCCTAGGGAAATTTATCAAATTGCAAAAACCCTTCTTAAACTTCCAGAAAAACCTCCAAACCCCCTTAACGCCCAATCCCGCTGCAATGATCTGGTAGAGTTCTTCTACAATAAAATCCAAACGATCTATACTTCCTTTCCTCACACCCAGATCCCCACATCGGCCCCTAAACCTATTGAGACAGAGCTTCATTCCTCAGTAACACTTGATAAACTCCCCTCTCTCGATTGTTCCATGTTGCAGGTTATTATGCTTCAGGTTAAATCTGGTTCTCCCAATGATCCTGTGCTCTCTGTTGTCAGTCACCTCACATATTCTACCCACTATTCTGGATCTGCTCAACGCTTCCCTAGCTACCCGTATAGTCCCGCTCCCCTGGAAACGGGCTATGGTTAAAGCTCTCTTAAAAAAACCAAACCTGGACAGAAATAACCCTGGGAACTATCGTCCAATTTCCTTACTGCCCTGGCTCAGCAAGATCTTAGAGAAACACGTCAATAAGACATTGACGGAGTTTCTCGAGACCAATCACTTGCTTGACCCCTCCCAGACAGGATTTCGACCCATGCATGGGATTGAGACCGCCCTTGTTACCATGACTGAGGAGGCTAGGAGGATTATGGATCAGGGAGGCACTGTAGCCATCTTCCTCCTGGACCTAAGTGCCGCCTTTGACACTGTAAATCATAGCATCCTACTACAGAGACTTACCAACTTAGGAATCTCAACTAATGTTCTCAGATGGTTTGAATCCTTCCTGTCTGACCGTTCCTTCCAGGTCTTTGAGGGCGATGTCACCTCTCCCAGCAAACCACTCGGATGTGGTGTGCCGCAGGGCTCTTCTCTTAGCCCTACGCTTTTTAAAATTTATATGAGCCCCCTCGCTGCGATCGTCCGCCCCTTTGGGATAAAAATTGTCACCTATGCGGACGATACCCAGTTAGTGGTAGCCCTAAATCAACCTCACATCCGGACAAACAACAACCTGAGGGACTGCTTAGAAGTAGTGACCTCATGGATGACTTCTTCTTGTCTGAAACTAAATGGGGACAAGACAGAGCTGATGCTCCTAGGTAATTCCTCTAACATCACCATCAATTCCCTCTGGCCAGTGTGCCTCGGACCAACCCCCACTCCCAAGGACTCAATCAAAAGCCTGGGTATATGGTTGGACAAATCTTTTAACTTTAACCACCAGGCAGCTAAACTCTCAGCAACCTGTGTCGACATACTTAGGCTCACCCGGAACATTCTTCCTCTACTACCCTTTAAAGCCAGACAAATCATGATCCAAGGTCTTATATTATCTCGTCTGGATTTTGGGAATGCCCCCCCAGGCTACTCTAAATAAGCTCCAGGTCATCCAGAATTGTGCAGGGCGAACTCTCCTTCAGATGCCTCGCCGTCTCTCGGTTAAATCTGAATTAAGGAAACTTCACTGGCTCCCAATCAGGGAAAGAATATCATTCAAGAGCCTATGTATTGATCATCGCGCCTTTTGGAAAACGGGCGCTATTATCAACCATTACCTGATTTCTCCCCACTAGACAACTCAGATCGGCTTCCATGTTTCTGGCCACAGTGCCCAAAATCAAGAGAACTAGATCCGGGGGCCGGTCGTTCTCCTATAACTCGGCCAAACTTTGGAACTCTCTTCCCCTACATTTACACTCAGAATCCAATCACCTATCCTTTCGAAAGGGGCTAAACACCCTGCTGTTTAACAACTCAGACTAGGTCCCCTCTCCGTCTCTCCACATTCAACTGTATATAGCGCTAGGATGCCTCAGGGTAGCTATCGCGCTCTACAAATGTTCTTTTCATTTCATTTCATTTCATTTATTAGAAAGTCACAGCTAATGCAACATCAAAAAGTCCACACAGGAGAAATCCTATGAATGTACTGAATGTGACAAGGCATTTATTGAAAAGAAAAGTTTAAAAATACATCAAAAAGTCCACACTGGGGAGAAACCATATAAATGCACAGAATGTGACAAAGCATTTTTAAGAACTGGAGAGCTAAAACGACATTAGAAAATCCACACTGGGGAGAAACCATATGAATGTACAGAATGTGACAAAGCATTTATAAGAAAAGGAGATCTGAAACGACATCAGAAAATCCACACAGGGGAGAAACCTCAATAATGTACAGTATGTGACAAGGCATTTATTACAAGGTGACGTTTAAAACTACAGGAGAGAAACCATATGAATGTACAGAATGTGACAAGGGATTTTTTACAAAGCAAAATTGTATGCAACATCAGAAATTTCACACAGCGGAGAAACCATATCAATGTATTGAATGTCACAAAGTATTCATAACAAATGGAAAACTGAAGCGACATCAGAAAATCCACATGGGGAGAAATCCGATGTATTTACCGAATGTAATAGTCTTCTGCAGGAGGAATAAGCTAATGCAGTATCAACAAGTCTGCACTAGGGAGAAACCATATTAATGTACTGAATGCATCAAGGGATATATTGCAAAACAAAATGTAATATGACATCATATGACATCAGAATGTTCCCACAGGAGAAAAACTATTGAACGTGACAATGCATGCATAAGAACAAGAGAGCTAATGCAACATTATAGGTCCACACTGAAGACTGCACTGATTGTGGCAAAGCATTTATTAGCAAGGGGGAGTTAAAACAGCATCAGAAAGCTCCCATTGAGGAAAATCTGTATGAATGTACAGAATGTGACAAAGTGTTCTAAATTTTGTAACTGTATGAATGTACAGAAAGTGACAAGGCATTTATTAGAAGGGTACAGCCACATTTCCATCAGAAAGTTCACACAGGAGAAGTCATATCAGTGCACTTACTGTGACAACCTATTTGTTGAAAAAGCAACCTAACACAACATCAGAAGGTTCACAATGGATAGAAATTATATGACTGCACTGAATTCAATAAAGCAGTTATTAGAAAGGCACCGCTAATGTACCATCAACGTCCACACAGGGAAGAAATTCATGACACGAAGAAGGCATATCACAACAAATTTGTCCAGGCATTTGTCAAAAAAGACCTAACACAACATCAAAAAGCCCACCCTAGGGAGAAACCATATAAAGGTACTGAATGTGACAATTTATTGATAGCACAAAGCTAATACAATAACAGTAAGTCAAAAGAGAGGAGAAAGTCCTGACGGTGGAGAATGCATATCACTGCACTCAATGCGCCAGCGCATCCTTCACAAAGGCAAAGCTAATACAACATAAAGAAAGGCAGTACTAGTGGGACTCCTTAGGAATATACTGAATGTGGCAAAGGGTTGTATGATGGATCCATGCATGCTATTACAACGCATGCTTTTACAACGCATCCTTAGCAATGCTTATGCTTTTACATCACGTGTCTTTGCCATGCAAAACTTTACCACACATATGCCTTTACCACACATATGCCTTTACCACACATGCCTTTACAACAAAAAATGTTTATGTATTTTGCAGGTTAGTGTAAAGTCTTGTATATATAATACAGATATATTTTACAACACATAAAAACGATCTATTGAAAGTATAAGGTAATTGTAACATCACAAGCAAGGTATTGGAGCCAAGGATCAATAATTCCAGCATTTATGCAAATAAATTAGGTAGGAGGATATTACTTGAAATATACCAACAAATAGGTTGGCGGTGCTTTACCCATTATCCATATAGGTAATTTTACAAATCTGTGGATCTATATATTTACATATTTTTAAATTTGGGCAAGCAGTTTAATTATTTATTTACTTGCTGTCTGTGAATTGATATGTGGTTTTTGTTGATTTGCAAAATCACATATGTTGATCGAATGAATGGAACTCCTGTTACTGAAAGAATTAGAGTATGTCTTCCCTGTTTATGATCACATGACACGGAAGATAGGGGTGTGTGCACTAAGCAATTATAAAACGTTATGGCGGACTGCGCTCCGTATGTGAACAAGTGTACTTGTTGCCCGAAACGCAGCATCGTCTGTGAGGAGAAAATAAAAACATCTTGCCAAATATCTTGGGTCCGCCAATCTTTCTTCACCGGGAGGAAGTTGTGGGAGTTCACAGGTCTACGAGATATATATATATATATATATATATATGTGTGTGTATGTATATATATATATTCACTGAAAAAACCATAGGTTTCAGGGGTGTTATAGTTAGCTGGACATTTCCCTCGTACAAAACCCTAGAAATTCCCCCGTTATAGTTAGTTCAGGTAACTATAACTCGCGCGCCCCCGCAATGCACTGCTGATGACGCCACATATTACATCACTCATGACATGGTCATTGACATCACTGATGACATCTCAAATGACATCACTGATGATATCACTGATGACATCATCCATGTAATAAATTAGTGCATCTTCTTACACCCTAATATAACCTTTTTCCTTGTTGTTCCCTCCAAGTAAAGAAATTTGGCTGAAACTTACCTGTGGTGGGCTTCCTTCTAACCGGGCACCTTTGGTCTTTGATGTTTAGCGGCCTCGCCTAAGCCGCGGAGGAAGCACCGGTGCCCAGCACCCCTGCAGCGACGCCAATTGACGCCGTTGTTCAAGGAACAGGTTGCCTGTTATTTGGAGATACGCAGTGCCAACAAGGTTACGAGCTTTGCGGCACCACCCACTGTGGTTTAATTTTAACATTTTGACTGTGAGGTAATGGCTGCTCACTGAAGTAAGAATATGGCACTGCAACTACCATCATGCCATGGGATGTGATCACGCCCACTGAGGCGGAGCTTGCAATTGACTTTTAAGTGCCTGAAATGTGCCTTGCCTCATGGTTCACAAATTCATCGCCTCTGAAGAAGTGAAGATCACGAAACGCGTCAGGCGGCTGTGACGATACTCCTGTGCCTTAGAACCTTATTTCCTTGTTGTTCCCTCCAAGTAAAGAAATTTGGCTGAAACTTACCTGTTGTGGGCTTCCTTCTAACCGGGCACCTTTGGTCTTTGATCTATATAAGTGTGTGTATGTACATTTCCCTCGTACAAAACCCTAGAAATTCCCCCGTTATAGTTAGTTCAGGTAACTATAACTCGCGCGCCCCCGCAATGCACTGCTGATGACGCCACATATTACATCACTCATGACATGGTCATTGACATCACTGATGACATCTCAAATGACATCACTGATGACATCATCCATGTAATAAATTAGTGCATCTTCTTACACCCTAATATAACCTTTGATACACCGACTCAAAATTTCAGACGGCCAGTCTCAAAACCATAGATACTCCAATAACAATAACTACATACCCACTCATTGACTCTTAGGTCTACACACACCTCCACTCACTCACCTGTAGAGTCACTCATACTTACAGTCACTCAGTACAGGACTATCATATGCATTTATACACCTATATAGACACTCAGACACCGCCAATCATCCATAGACATACTCACACACCTAGTCAATCATGCAAATAATTAATCACTCTCCAATTTACTCACCTATACAGTTATACACACACACGTTCACTTACTCATAAAAATACTACCACATTCTTACGCTCTTATACAATTACTGATACAAGCACACGCTCATCCATACAGCCACTCTCACAATCACCCACTCTCACATATACCCAGTTATATACTCTTACACACATATACCCTGCCTTTCACATATGTAGTTACTCACACATGTACCACTGAGATATACATTCAATCACTAACACACCCATACATACACTCACCCAACCATACAGTCCATCACAGATGCACTCTTAAAACCATGCACCCATAGAATCACCCACTCACACATCTATGCAGAGTCACACACACCCTACCCACACAAACACTCAGGCACCCATACAGATACTCATACAACCAATCAATAACCCATATAGACACTCATATAGCTATTCACAAAACCATGCAGCCACTTATACACCAACAGACAGATACAGACATTCACACAGTTTAGTCACTAGTCTGCAGTAAGATACATTTAATGACTCACTTATAGAGTCAGTCACACACTTAGAAAATCATCCATTCACACACTTATACACCCACTCATTCTTCCATAGGTCTTTCCCTATATATATTAAGCATATTAAAACTCTACAGAAACATAGACTCACTGGATGACGTGATCAGTGATGTCATCAGTGATGTAATTTGAGATGTCATCAGTGATGTCATGAGTGATGTCACTGACCATGTCATGAGTGATGTAATATGTGACATCATCAGCAGTGCATTGCGGGGGCACGCGAGTTATAGTTAGCTGAACTAACTATAACGGGGGAATTTCTAGGGTTTTGCATGAGGGAAATGTCCAGCTAACTATAACACCCCTGAAACCTATGGTTTTTTCAGTGAATTTCTAAGGTTTTTTAAATGCCAATTCCTAACTATAACGTGCATGAAACCTATGTGTTTTTTCAGTGAATTTCAAAGGTTTTTTAAATGCTAATTCCTATCTATAATTTATTTCTAAAGCTATGATGTTTAATGATTTTCATTGAATTTCTAAATGTTTCAATTTCAGTGTGTCAATTCCTTTAATTATGTTTTTTTAAAATACTTTTTTATCACCTTTTTTGTAACTTATTTTTTCAATTAATTCTTTTAAAAATTAAAAAAAATTGTTTTTATTGGTTATTTAAAAAATATTGTTAATGTTTTAAAATATATTTTTATATTTTTTAAAATATTTTTTAAACTATATTTTCAAAACTTTATTTATTTATTTATTTTTCCATTTTTTGGGGATCCGCGCACCCAACGCGTTAGGAACCACGCACCCTGCGCGCATTGCGCCGTTTAAAAAAATAAAAGGGGGGGGCCCCATGGGGTCCTTCTGGTACCCCATAAGCAACACTAGAGGGTCAGAGTATTTCTACCCTGCCCCCTTTACATCTTTCACACACTTATTTACCTTACTTAATCAGCCTCGCTTCTACCGAGGCACAAAATGTCTGCCAATAGTTCCTGGTTTCGAATGTAGACAGACACTTGACAGCCAATTAGCATTCAGCGCGTGATCGGGAAGGTGTGCATAGGGTGCGCGGATCCTCTGAGGCCATAGATATATCTATCTTTTTTATTCTAACCTTCTCAGGAACTACTGAACGGATTTACACCATTTATGCAAAAGGCACGAGTCTGAACTGAGGACTACCTCTTTGCCAAATTTAGTGTAATTCTCTTCAGGAGTTCGGGCTGTAGCTGCGTCAACAGGTCTTATGGGAAATTGCATGGGGAAAACACGTTTTGGGACCCCCTTTTTTTCTCAGCCCCGCTTGATAAATCACCACGAAACTTTCAGGATAGGAGCGGACCGGAGCTGGCCAAAAGTTTGAAAAATTTCACGAAGATTCGTCAACCGGCGCCACACTTATTGGGAATAGAATGTTGCGGATTTCCTATGGAAAATAGGTCCTAACTATAACTACCTACCGGCGACCGCCAGTAGGTAATATATATATATATCACTTCCCAATGCAATCCATCGCTCGCGGATAAGAACGGGCATGGACTCCGATGTTGCTGGTGCTGTATAACATTTATTTCTCGTTACATGTCATGCCGCGTTTCTGTCACCTCAGCCTTGATCACATGGAAAACGCTTTGCAGCAGTGTTAATTTTTAAAGGAAACCTTTGTGTTACCACGTGATACATCATAAGATAAACAATGAAAATAGACTATTAACGGAGCTCAATTGAATTTATAGGTTATTCATTTCCTAAAGTTAACTAACAAATGTTCTCTGTGGAATTTACCTGACTCTAATTTCTATGGCCATAAACAAACATCACTGCTTCATTAAATATTGAATGTGCTAAGTAATACATTTTCATTCAATTATAATTGCAAGAGACCCCATATCATCAGTGCCTTTATGTGTACCTAAAGTGCTAATAATGAATAATAAAGTACAATGTGCTACCAAAGTGCTAAATTAAATGACAGTAAGTATTACTGAGGGAGGGTATTAAAGCAGCTAAGAGGAACTTGAACTCGTCACTGAGTCTTATTGTGTTAAGCATTCTGATGTGTCTCAGACCTTTGCTACAGTTGTCTTTAACCTTCCATTATCATATAGTTACGACCCAGTGCATTGAACCAGCCCATTTGCATAAAAGATTACATTGGCTAATATATAATATAATAGCGGTTATACAAAATCTAACTAAATACATTTATAAGTATACAAAAGTATTCACAAAAATATTTAAAAGCAACTTCATAGAAAATTGTGCAAATCCTCGTTATTATTCAGACCGAATGGTAATTTGGGATCTAATTCCAAAATGAAACGCAACTCAAGCTGGCGGAGCATTGTTTCTCTATTGCCTCCTCTTCTTTGTGGTGGTATTGCTCTGATTACAAGGTATGTGAGGCATTTGAGGTCATTGTTATGTTCTAGTTTGACTTGTCTAGCCACCGGGTATGTGGGATCTGAGTTAACAATTGCCATTAGATGTTGCAGAGTTCTCATGTGAACCTGTAGCTTTGTGCTACCCATATAGCGCAGCCCACAGGTGCACTCAAGACCATAAAGAAAAGGATGGTGTACCAGGGTGGAGTCAATGAGCTTCAAAATTCTTCAGAATTTTGAAGCTCAATGACTCCACCCTGGTGCACAATCCTTTTCTTTATGAATTCTTCTATCTGGTTTGCAGTGGAGTGAAAGTGCGGCGAACTCCGGATGTGGATGCACAGACATTTTACTAATTTATTGATTTAGGAACCGAGGTGCAGAACTGTGGTCAGCCACATATTGCTTTGTTTTCTGCACTCAAGACCATACACAGCGAATTCTGTTTGACAATTGTAATTACCCTTTAAGGCCAAAGGTTCAGGACTAAGGGCCAGATGTACGACCCGCCAATTAGGGACTCGCTAATTGGAAAGCACTCCAGTGTCTCAGACACTGTTTGCGATTCCTAATGGAGTAGCAAATTAATATTAATGAGGCAAGCGCAATGTCTGTGACTGCTTTTTTAATAATATAGTGTTAGGGTGTGTAGCTCAAATTTAGACCACTTTTAACGAAACCACTTTACCAACTAAAGTGGTTTGGTGTTTTTATTTCACCATATAATTCAATTACTATTTAGTGAACACATAAAACATTAATATCAAATCAGAACGAAAAAACAACCACCTGTAGGTGGTAAACTGCAAGTGTTTTGCAACCGCAAATGCAGCCGCAAAACATTAGTACATAGCATGTTGACTCGCTATTAGGAAGGGACGCCCCTTCCTAATAGCGAGAGTCGCAAATGGTATTTTGTGGGTCAGCGACTCGCAAAATAGCATTTGTACATGCTATTGCCCTTTTTTGTGGCCGCAAACGGGAGGATCTCCCGTTTGTGGCTGCAAAAAAGGGTTGTATATCTGGCCCTAGATGGTGTGGTATATTGGGTGGTATTAATACCAAATTTACATGCCCTGCAAGAGCTACATCTGTAGAACCCTTTCTTTGGTATGAGCCAGGTAATGTTGATACTTAACTCAGGGCTGCTCTTTACCAGTGTATCTCTCATGGACGGTGCTCGCCTGAATGTGAGAGTGGGTTTATCAGGTAGTATTTGGCCCAACACCGCATCCCTTAATACGATGAGCCACTGGTTGTTCATGATAGACCTTATCTTTCTCTCCCGTCAACTATAGGAAGTGATGAGCCTAATCTTAGAATCTTCACACTTCCTGGCTGTCCTGGTGTTAACCCTGGAATCTGGGCTATAATTAACTGGCACAAGAATATTTTCCCTCTGTATTGTATTTGCTTTGGAAATAGCTTGTTTTATAATCTTATTACTGTATCCCCGTTCCAAGAATCTCTCCTTAACTTCTTTTTGACATTGTTCTTGTCAGAGCTGCAAATATTTTGCAATCTTAAAAATTCACCGTAGGGAATACTATTGATTAAGTACCTACGGTGAAAACTGGTCGCATGTAGTGTGGAATTACCTGCTGTATTTTTACGATGTAGCATTGTCTAAAGTTTTTTGTCCGGCACATAAATATGTACATCCAGAAAATCTAAAGAGTACTCATCATTGTGCAAAGTAAATTCTAGATTGAGATTATTATTGTAAATTTTTCCTATGATGGCATCTTTAGAGCGGTTCCACACTATAAAAGCATCGTCAATGTACTTCAACCACCTAATCCCATGTGTTTCATACTCCACAAGATGAGCCACCCTGAGAACCTTTTCCTCCCACCAGCCCACACGTAAACACGCATAGCTGGGGGAGAAACAGGCTCCCATCGCTACACCCCTCACTTGCCAGAATACTTCCTTCCCAAACAAGATGAAATAGTTTTTTAGACACCATCTGATTAATTCTAAAAGCATCTTGTTATGACTGTTCATGTTAATCGGTATTTTTCTTTAAAAATGTTGTACCGTCATCAAGCCATCTTGGTGGTCGATGCTGGTGTACACGGATGTTATGTCCAAGGTGATGAGGATATAGTCATCCGACCAAGGCACTTCATTCAATTTGGTTAAAAAGTCTCCGGTGTCCTTAATATACAAAGACAGCCTTTGAACATGTTCTTGCAGGAAAAAATCCACATATTGGGTAATCTTTTCGAAGAGACCATTCTTTGCCGATACAATGGGTCTACCCGGTATTGGGGAAACTCTTTTATGGATCTTCGTAATAAAGTATATCACCGGCAACACAGGAAATTCATTATGCAGATATAAAAATTCATCTTTTGAAATAAGGCCCTCGTGCTTCCATTTCATCAGATCTTGTTTAAGTCCTTCCTTGATAGATTTAAAATGTTGAAGATTTGATCTCACATAGTATTGGCTGTCGTTAAGTTGTCTTTTAGCCTCTTGTAAGTATTGTTGTGCAGGCCAGAGGACTATGTTCCCTCCTTTATCTAATTTATTGATTGCAATTTCATTGTTGTCCCTTAGCTTTTTCATCAGACTTGCATATTGTTCCTGACGATATTTTAGCTTCTGAGACATATGTCGAGCTTTAGAGTATACTTTATTAATTTCTTCTATTACTCGATCATGAAAAATGTCCACTGCGTCTCGTGGCATCATTGGCATGAATGTCGAACTAGGTTTGAATGGACTAATAGCAGCTGTGGAGGAATGGATACCAATGTCCTGTAATCTTGTTTGCATCGAGCTTTACCTTAGTCATGCAGGGTTAGCAGTGTTGATGCATCAGATACTTGTAGATTATCACAGTTCCCATTTGTGTGAGGTGGAGTGTTATGGTCAACTCCTTGCTTGATGGTAAAATACTTTGTGAGTTTGTTTCCGAATGAATTTAATATCTATATATATATATTATCTACTGGCGGTCGCCAGTAGATAGTTATAGTTAGGACCGTGTTTCCATAGGAAATTTCAAAATTCTATTTTGAATATCGTTGGCGCCGTTTGACAAATCTTCGCGAAATATTCAAAACTAATGGGGCGCTCCGCTCAGCTCCTACCCTGAAAGTTTCGGGGGGATTCGTCAAGCGGGGGCCGAGAAAAAAGGGGGGTCCCAAAACGCGTTTTCCCCATGCATTTTCCCATAGGACCTTTAGTCGAAGGTACAGCCCGAACGGCTGAACAGAATTACTTGAAATTTGTCAGAGAGGTAGTCCTCAGGTCAGGCATGTGCCTATTGCATATATGGAGTCAATCTGTTCAGTAGTTCCAGAGAAAATTGCAGTAAAAAGCACATACATATCTATAGCCGCGCACCCTATCGTGCGCGAGTGTAATTCTGATTGGTTGTTACATGTCAGTCAACGTTCGAATCGGTCGAAATCAGGAAGTGTCGGCCGCCATTTTGTTTGTTTTCAGTGCGAGAGTGGAAAAGGAAGGTGGCGAACGTGAAAAGGGGGCAGGGTAGAGAGTTCCTGACCCCCTAGCCTTGGTCAGGGGGTCCCTGAAGGACCCCGAAGGCAGAAAAAAACATTTAAATATATATTTTTTTTAAATCGCGGGGGTGCGCGCACGGTGAAAAACCATAAATTTTAATACGTAGTTTATTGAAAAATAAATATATAAAAAAAATAATAATACATACATAACTTAGCATTTAAAAAAAACATACAAATTCACTGAAAAAACCATAGGTTTCACACACGTTATAGTTAGGAATTAGCATTTAAAAAACCTTGCAAATTCACTTAAAAAACCATAGGTTTCACACATGTTATAGTTAGGTGGATATTTCACTCGTAAAAAACCAATGAAATTCCCCCGTTATAGTTAGTTGAGATAACTGTAACTCGCGCGACCGCCACTCTATCACAAGGATGATGTCATCAGTGATGTCATGAGTGATGCCACTGACCATGTCATGAATGATGTAATATGTGACGTCATGAGCAGAGGATTGTGGGCGCGCGAGTTATAATTATCTCAACTAACTATAACGGAGGAATTTCATTGGTTTTTTACGAGTGAAATATCCACCTAACTATAACATGTGTGAAACCTATGGTTTTTTTAAGTGAATATATCTTTTAGCGCGGCCCACTGAGGGTATTTAAATGAACGCATGCGCAGAATCAGAGACATCTGCGGGAGCAAAATGACAATTGGCTTATGATTAAGAGGCATGAGCCTCGAAACGCGTCAGGCCGGAGAACTGCTACATGGAATGCTGATGCGTGTTTTCCTTTTGAATAAACCTGATGGTTCCTTCGGCAGTCGAGTGTGTCCTCAATGCTTTGGGCAATCTGTGGTTAATATATATATATTTATATATATATATAACAAAGCTTCATCCAAGATTTCTAAATATATATATATATATATATATATATATATTCTTATCGACCCCAGCCCCTAAGCCCTCCCAACCCTAAACTTAGCCTTGCCACCCAATACCCCACCCACTCTAAGCCCTTAAGATACCCTTGCCACCCAAATCCCCATACACACCCTAAACCCTAAAAGTACCCTTGCCACCCAAATACCCCTTCCCACACTAAACCTTAAAAATTATCTTGCCACCCAAATACCCCTACCTGCCCTAAACCCTAAAAATACCCTTGCCACCCAAATACCCCTACCCACCCTAAAATATCTTTTCCACCCAATACCCTAATCCACCCCTAAGCCCACAAAAAATTCCCTTTCCACCCAATACCCTAACCCACTCTAAAACCACCCTGGCCCTACTTATCTGCAAAATACATACATTTCTGTTGTAAAGGTATATGCGTGGTGAAGACATGCGTGGTAAAGACAAGCGCTGTAAAGGCATATGAGTTGTTATGGATAGATCGGAATGGTATTATGTGGTAATGGGCGCGTTGTAAAGACTGTTTCTCATGATAAAGCAATCACCACAAAGGGACTGTTAATGCAACATCTGTAAAATCCACACTGGGAAGTAACTGAAGCAATAAATGTGACCAGGTGCTGATCAGGTTGTCCCTTTGGCAGAAACAACTGTTTCTTGCAAAGCATTTTTTCACAGGAGGAACCTAATGTATTAACATGCATTACAGGGAGAAACTGCATCCGCCTTCAGTGTGACAAGACATTCATTACAAAGAAATAGCTGACGCTGGATCAGAAATTAACACCAGGGAGAAGCCATTTGAATATTATAAATGTGAAAGCGCATTTCCTACCAAATGCTCTCTGATGCGGCGTCAAAAAGGCCTCCCGGGTTTAAAATGTACTGATTGTGAAGTCTTTGATTTGAAACAGTCATCAGTTGCTACCGCAAAACATCCACACCTGTTCACTGATGTATGGGATGAAATACCTAAAGAAAATATGGAACAAAAGGACAGAAATAGCTTAATTCATCGAAGGCGCCAAAGGATTAGTCCAGAAAAGGTCTCAGGACAACGTACCCGTTTCCCACCCAGGTGACAACATGCAAACTCCAGAGAGCATCAAACTTTGTCAGAATGCAAATGTTACAGAAAGCAACAACTAGATTTCTTTCCCTGTTCCGAGCCTTCTGTGGTATAAGGACTATTTTGGCTTCCTAGTGAAAAGAAGTGGCTCTTCCTATTTACGCAGTTATTTGAGATGTGTTCTGCAAGGCCTTCTAGGGCTCGTATCCACAGTTTTGATGACATTTGTGATACAATTCAGAGAGTTTGTTATCCAGGATCTTATCTTCAATCTATTTATGGTTGGCATTTTGTTTCTTTCATTAACAATACTGCCCGGGAGAGGACAAGTGAAGTTTTGTGGAAGTCCGATGCCACAGGCCATAGAGGTTCCCATCCCCCGACGTATGTGTGCATCAGGTTTATACTTTCATGCAGTCAGGAGCTGCCACCACTTGTATAGACATTGCAGGGCAGTTTGCTGGACAACGTATGAATAAGAGGCCTCTAGTTAGAGCAGTGATTCCAATCCCCTATATTACGTGTAGGCAACAATTGTATTCTTTCTACTTCTGTACAGTGTATTTCTTAGCATGCTGCTCTGTAATGAAATAAGCATCTGCTGAAAATACAGACTGCAATCCTAGATGATTGAACACTGTAAACCTCCTTATTCTGTTTTTTAGGTCTCTCCTAGGCTCTGCGAGCCATGCTGTATTCAGGATATGGGCTTTAAAAGCTCCGCCTATTTTCAAGGACTGCCCCTGTTACATGTGTTGTTATTCATAGCTTGTGAGCACTATTTCTTAAAGCTGGAGCACTAGAGACCAGGGCTCATAGTTTGAAGAGCTCTGTTGTGAACAGGGCTGTAAATCTTGCTCTTCTCTTGCCCCATATGCTGTGCATTCTAAGACGAGGTCTATTTTGGCTGCAGCTGCCTTCCCCGCCCTCCCGCTTTTCAAACGCACAGCCTGGCGTCACGGTCCCTGCCTTCCTATGGCTGATGCCTCCTTTGTCTCAGAGCTCCACAAGCATTTGCCATCCAATAGGTCTTGCATATGTGAGTTTGAGCTATTGGCATTGTAGATGACAATGCCTTTTATTTATGGCTTTTGAGAATCTGCAAGCGATGCGTAAACACGCACTTTGTGCTTATAGTCGTTGCTTGTGAGAAGCAAGGCTGGAAGTAACTGCTCCTCTTTTACTGCCAGCCTTGCTTCTCATAAGCAAGGACTATAAGTACAAAGTTTGTGTTTACTCACCGCTTGCAGGTTTTCAAAACATATAAATCGGAGGCATTGTCATTTACAATGCCAATAGCGCAAACTCTCACAAATGCAGGACCTATTGCATTGCAAATGCTTGTTAAATAATTTTTATTGAGGTTTTATTTCTTTAATGTGAAGGTCCACTTATAACATGTCTTATATAATATAGAAAGAGGAGAAAATAGCTAGTCGTCCTATCCTAACAATGGAAGAGTAAATGACGGACATAAGCATTTACATGGCAAACAAATGAAAATGATTGATCTTATTATCTGAACCAGACACCGCTTCGGACACATGGGGACACTTATCCTGCAGGCTTTATCACTTGTGGAGACACATATATTGTGCTTTCTGGTGCTCGGTCTTCTTTGTACTTGGGACCCGGACACCGCTACTTGACTTTAAGAGAATTACTATCTATTTACGTATTGTAATTTCATTCTGATTGTTCACACAAGAGTTGCACCTCTATGAACTTCTGAGCAATGCCATTGACCTATTAAGCCCTGAAGAAGTCCTTAGGAGGACGAAACACGTCGGCAGTCTTGTCCATTGCATGCTATATTTTAATTGATCTATGGATTAAAATAATAAAAGGAATCGCTTTCTACAATCAAAACGACGTTTTTTTTTTTCATTTGGGAAGACACCAACTGATTCCTTTGTGCTTGATTATGGACAATAATGTGTCTTCACTAATTATTTATTTGTTGTTTTGAGTGCAGGGAAATTCATGTTTAATTTGTTTTAGTGGTTTCTTTACCACTTTTCTTGGGACGTATGGAGGTCACATCCCAGGCTCATTGCATCTTGTTCTGTTCAAAATTGTAGCCACATTACATGATAAACAACTGGTGCAGGATTCTTTGCCCTGTTCCTCCTTTTTTTGGGTTGTAAATGAAAATTAAAACACTGTGTCTCAATAATACAGTCCAAAAAGATTTGAAACATCTGGAATCAATTTATGAGCCCAATGACACACATCCATATAGAGTTAAGTGGTGTAAGATCTAAACTGAAGCATCTTGAGCACTCCATAGGGGCGGATGCAATATAAAAGAGTGAGAGAAAAGAAACCTCTATCGTAAATATGGAGAACCAAGAAATGGAAGAGAAACTTGTATTATAGGAGAGAACTAGGAATAAGGGGCAAGAGCAGCAGAGAAAGAAGGAGAGCGTTGGCTGGTGACACAGGGGGTGTGGGGGATTCAGTTGAGGCCTACAGGAGCTCTCAGGCCCACCATTGTTGACTACGGGGGGAGGAGGGTGGAGAACGGCTCTGAGCTGGCACAGGATCTTGGGAGCAGCACAGTGGACTAGGAGGAAATGAGGCTCTTTAAACTGGATTAGAATGGTATCTCAGGCACCTGCTATGGGGTGTTGGCAGAGCTGCCGGGCTTCCTTTCAATGTAGTGTGGTGCTTTCTCCTCCCCCTTACCAAACAACGGATTAGCGCTGTCCCATTGAGCAAGACTGGCGAAGCGTGACCGCACTTTCTGATTATTTCCCCCAGGGAAGATACCTAAGCCCTTAACCTCCCAAGAATTCAACGTCGCAAGTTCTGTAACTGTGTCCAGTGTGGCGTGTATTGCATGCTAGTAGTTGGCTATACTTGGGCGGGACCAGAGCGTATGCTAGAGGATGGGCTCAGGCCTGGCACCTAGAGCAGGTGAGATTGGCCCCGGAGCACATGCAGTTCAGCAGAGAGTCTGTGAGATACTCTCTGTGTAACGCCATTAATTGAATATTTTTGAAGCGTGTGTTTTGTGAAATTGCTTCAGGGGACTCCTGGGTTTTGGCCCATTCGGTGTTGTGTAAGGGTCGAGCCAAATCCTCTTCCCAGACCTGATGAATGCTTCCCATGTGCTTCCTAAGTGCTCATAGAGCCACCTTACTGGGTGACGTCTCCCATAGTTTATAAGGTGCGTATGATGGGGTGAGTGGGGTGTTTTGGCCACTGCACCCCACAGAGTCCAAATCATTGCCAGGAGCTGCCCATGTAATAGAAATTGGCCTGGGGGGATGGCGTACCTGATCAAACAGGAGGAGATGGGCATCTTAGAAGAGACCACCCACTGTATCAAGAGAGCGATCATGCCACGCTGTTAGTTGGTTGGCTGTAAAGCGAGATCCTGGAGGGGGATAGCGAGGCAGTAGGGGAGTACCCGTCTGGGAAGTTGGGTCATTCTGATGAGGCACTTCCGGGCCATCCACACATGAAGGCACCAGGAGTGGAGGAACTTAATGGTAGGGAAGAGTAGTTGGCAGAGAATATACAAGAGAAGAGGACCATTTCCATCACTGGTCTCCTATAAGTTCACATCTGCCAGCCACTGGGATACCCATTGAAGCTGTGCTGCAAGGTAGTAGGACTCTAAAGACGGGCACCCAAATCCAACCTGTTCCACAGGTAGCTGTAGTTTAATAAGGGCCACCCTGTGCCGTTTACTATCTCACAATAAATCTCCGAACATCTGATCCAGGTCCCAGAAGAATTATCTTGGATGGAACACCGGTACCCTGACGAAAAATAGAGAAGGCGTGGAAGAGAATCATCTTAGAAAGTACTATCTTTTTTTGAAAACTTCTTTTTATTTTAACATTTGAACAGAGCAATTCACAATCATCGTTTGCACAAAGCCAAGTACATTGACATCCATTGTTATTTGATAGTCACCCGGTACAGCTACAATACAATTTTACAGCATCCTACATTCATCAACTGTCCTCTTTGTGTCTGGAGTTAGATTGGGACGACCTGTGTGTTATGTGCATACATTCTCAGTGTTTCCCACTCGGGTCTAGCGATTGGGGGTGGGCATATGTGACCCCGATAGGTGTTCCACTTTCCCCACATTTGTTCCCATTTCTTGGGGCACCCCCTATTTTTGTAGGTTGCTTTCTCAGCCACCATGCTCCAATCCATATCTTTTTTCCACTCAGTCAACGTTGGTGTATTCTACACTCCCCATCTCCTAGCTAAGTTACGTTTGGCAAGCATTATCCCCGTTGTTACCCATTTCTGTTCTCTACGAGCGAGGTCCGTTTCGTCCCATATGTGCAGGAGGCACCATTTGGGTAGGGGGTGTAATTCTATCCCATGTACTTCCCGCATGCATTGTATCACTGCCTCCCAATCCGTTTTAATTTCTGGACAATCCCAGAGTATGTGTTAAAAAGATCCCTCCTGCTGGCATCCCCTGCGGCATTTCGAGTCAGTAGCCCTTCCCATCTTCAAGTAAGACACTACATGATAGATACATCCTATGAAGTATCTTTAATTGAATTAATTTAAGTTTAGAAGTTATAATTGAATCCTTCGGCAAGGCTACGGCCTCTTGCCAGTCTTCGTCGTCCAGTGTACCTAGATCTGCTTGCCAGCCATTTTGGCTTTTTATAAGGGGGTCTGGGGAGTTGTTAATAAGTTTCCAGTAAGCAAGGGAGATAGCTCTACGGTCTATGTATTCAGTTAACAATCTATCTTCTAGTGGGGTTGCCTCTGGTGGTGTTGTTCCTCGTGGTATGGCTGAGTGTAGCGCATGTCTGATTTGAATGTACCGGAACATTTCCGCAGTCTTTAAGTCATATTCTTGTTATGTTTTTTAAAGGGGGCTACATCTTCTTCAGACCACAGGTCTTTCACAGTAGAGATGCCTATCTGGTCCCACCTCTCGAAGCCTAGACTTTCCGCAATGTTCCAAGCACTTCAGCGTCCCACAGTGGTGTTGCTTGAGTTATTGTGGCCTTCCATCCCAATTTTTTATGGATGTCGTGCCATAACGTGACTGTCTGGAGTGTAGGTCCTGTCATGTTGTATTTCCTAGGAGTAGTGTATAGTGCTGTTGTGTAGCCCCCCTGTCGCAGTATATGACGGTCCATCCAATATGCTGGTTCATCATCTGGGAGGTGGACCCATTAATTTACAACTGCCAACTGGGCCGCCCAGTAGTAAATTTGGATATTGGGTAGCGATATTCCGCCATCGTACCACCCCGCACTAGTTTTTGTTTGGCTATTTTAGGTAGTCTCCCGTCCCAAAGTAGATTTCTGATCTCGTTATCCATTGCCCGGAAGTAGGAGTCCTGCACACGGTATGGTGTATTTTCTAGCACATACAGGAATTTCGAGGGTGCCATCATTTTAAATAGAGCGGCGCGTCCCAGTAAGGAAAGGGGGAGCGATCTCCAGTGTTTAACCTCCCTTTGTAGTCGCTGCAGTGGGATAGCCAGATTTTGCTCGTAGAAGAACTCTGGGTCACAAATATCCTGAGATACTTGAAACCCTGCGTTACCACCTCCACTTCATAGTTAGCTGGCAGTTCAAGTCTTTCCTTTCAGTAGAAAGATGACTGATTTGGCCCAGTTGATTGTATAACCGGAGTACTGGCCGAAATTTGTAAAGATGTGAAGTACTCTATGAAAAGAGGTGCATGCTGCAGCTACGTATAGCAAAACGTCATCAGCATATAAGGATATCCTGTCTTCCCAATCAGGGGTCCATCTGAGTCCGCGAATCAATGGGTCACCTCTGACCCAAGTTGATAGGGGCTCTAGGATTGATTCAAAAATTAGTGGTGAGAGGGGACAGTCCTGCGTTGTGCCCTTCCGGAGAGAGAATAGGCGAGAGGACCGTCCATTCACTATGACCTGCGCTAGTGGGTCTGCATATAATAATCAAATCCATTTCAGGTATTTTGGGCCAAATCCTAGCCTTTCTAGAACCGTGAATAGATACAGCTATTCCACAGTATCAAAAGCCTTTCTTGCGTCTAAAGACATTATTACCGCATCTTCGTTTATTGTATCAGCCCTGCCGAGTATTCCGTGGAGTCTGCGTAGATTGAGTGCAGTATTTCGCCCTGGTATGAAGCCGGATTGGTCGGTGTGGACCAGTGTTGTTATTACAGGGATCAAGCGAGTTGCCACCATTTTGGCTTTGATCCTAACCTCAGAGTTGAGGAGTGAAATAGGTCGGTATGAGTCACATTGTGTAGTTGGTTTGCCTTCTTTATGAATCACAACTTTGGAGGCGAGATGTTGGTCTGTGGGCAAAATGTCGTATTTGGCACTTTCAGCATACATATTTAAGAGACTGGCAGCGATACAGGTAGCACTAATTTTATAAAATTCAATGAGAAGGCCATTGGGCCCCATTGCTTTCCCTTATCTAATGTTACAGATTGCATTTGCTAACTCTTCCACTGAGAAGTCATATTCCAATGATTCCTTGTCTTCCAAGTAAAGCATCGAGAGGGGCAAGTCAGCTGAAAAGTCTCTGATTATCTCCTTTGTAGCCGTGCTCTCTGGGGAGTATAAATTCTAGAAGTATTTTGCGAAAGCCTCCTCTATTTCTTGCGGGCCTCGCATTTATTCCCCTCTTGCATCTTCTAGGGCAGTAACCCAGCTACTCGCTTGGGCCCGTTTATCTAGCCAGGCTAACAATTTACCAGTTTTATTCTCTAGTTCATATATTTTGTATTAAGTCACGGTGTGTCTGGCCCTTGCTTCTCTAGGTCTTGATAGTCCTGCCTCTTGAGTTCTAGTTTATGGCTAGCATTGTCTGTATTTTGAGTAGTTACTTCTGTTTCTAGAAGAAAGATTTCCCTTTCCAGTTTCTCAACTTCTGCCCTTTCATTTCTTTTGAGTCCTACAGCCAGAGACAAAGCTTGTCCCTTTAGTACTGTTTTAAAGGCCTCCAACAAGATCCAGTGGTATCGACTAAGGATTCATTTTCTTTAAAGTAGTTGTCAGTTTTTTTATGTGAGGGATCTTTAAATAGCAGGGGTGCAATTTAATGGACTGTCTGGTTTGTGTCCCGTTTAGCTGATATTGCGCCCAGATAGGTGTCGCACATCTTGGAATTTAAGTAATCTGTCTACTAGCATAAGAAAAATATCTATTCGTGAGTGGCTATTATGTGCCCCTGAATAAAATGTGTATTGTTTCAATACTGGGTTATGTGCTCGCCAAACATGAATCTGCCCCATTGCCTCTAGAAAGTCAGAAAATCGGTTTGTCGCACCTTTGGGAGAGTTCGATCTAAAACGTCGCACATCGTCGTATTGAAGTCCCCTCCAACCAAGAGATCTACTTTTGCAGGGATTCTGCTCATCCACAAAACTGTGCACAGAGACCCAGGACCTCAGTGAATAGTGGTGTACCAAAAAACGCACCTCAGTTCCTAGAACCCCTAACTGACTAGCATCAGTGTCTCGTTAGCTCTTCGTCCTATAGCAAAGAAACCAATGATTAGACAACCCAGAACATGCGACTTAGGTTACTCTCAGGAATGGTGGGAATCAAGAACACTCTTTTGTTCGATATTCTCATACCAGTCCACAACATGAGTAAAAAGAGACACGGGAAAGTTTAAAATGTTTATTTTAACAACGTGCTCTAAGATGCAGTATTTTTACTAACATAAGCAGGCATATGATTAAAAATAACAGTATCAGCATTGTTACAATTCCATAAAACACAAAGGGAGAAGTCATATTATAATGATAGTGGAAACAGGTCCTATAGTGCCTTGTGTACCACCCTCCCTTGCTAGGAACTAGGTTTTATATAATAACAGAAGGTCTCTTAGGCGTGAATGGGGAACGCCATACCTCCAAGATCAGTAGAGATGAATCACAGCAGGAGCTGCAAAAGCTCTCTCTCTCTGGAAACAGATTTTCTCCAAGTGTCTTAATCGCGCATGCAGTGCAATATTAAAGGCGCTATTTCAGTTAGCTGCAGCTGCGTGCATGTTGTGTCTACAGCGTGGGCCGATCAGCCCGAATACAGCTAACATTGTTATGATAACCTTGGAGGCCTTGGCACTCACTGTGCAGACTAAGGTCGCGATGTAAGTCTAGGGATGTTGAAAACAAGCCATTCTCAAGTGAATAAATTCACGCAACCTAACTTACAGTTACATGCAGTGTCGTGTGCAAAGGCAGCAAAAAGGTAAAATGGCGTTTAACTTTCTAACAAGCCTATGCTAACATAGCAATGTGCGCAAGCAGGGTCCTGCCTTCACTACACCACCTCGGGCAGTCCAAGTAGCAGAGTGCTCAACTCCGGCAGCCCCACCGAATGTAATGCTGGCAGTATATATACCGATACTATGTTGATTGGCCTCTCCTCCCAGATACCAGCGATGGCCGTAAATCGGCCCTAGGTGTCGGTCTATTTATTCTCCACTATGAGTGGGAAGTTTTTCCTCAGTAATATGGTCTACCCCTCGAGATCCCAAAATGAACCCCGCATGTGATGCTAAGCAGTAAACCCCCTGTCTAGGCCTTACATGTGTTACCGACTAGGTGGGTTTCTTGCAAGAGGACTACATTGGGTGCTTTCCGTTTGATGTATTTTAGCACTATACCTCATTTTATTTTGTTGCCCAGTCTGTTAACATTCCAGGGCAGTATTTTGAGTGTGGGGGTAGATGCTTTGTCCATCATGTATTGGTTGTGCTTACCCTCCGGACTCCCCTCCCCCTAGATAGAGAACACGGGTCAAGAATAGAGGCGCTTGTCAATTGCCTTGCATCAAGTTTTGCTGCTAAGTTGTACATGAGGTATGTAGTCAGACCTGGCCGTTACAATGTGTATTGTATGAAAGCGAAGTCAGAGGCGAACCTTTGAATTTGTCTCTGTTTGAATGCTCCTATTCAAACTATAGAACAATTTAACTTCAACGGTGAAACTAGTTTCCTCCCACCCTGCCTCCCAGCACGACGGACCCAAACTTACCCACCTCCCCAAGTTTGCAGAACGCCTGTCATCCTTACCCAACTTAAACTAGAGGGCTATGGCCTGGCCTATGGGGCATCCCGCTCTCCCACCCCAGAAGAGTATATATTAGAGGGTACCAAACTCGTAGGAGAATTTCCATTGTCTCTCACGAACTTCTATTTCAGATCCGCCTGCCACGAAAGTTCGGTCTCTTCCTACGTGCCAATAAGCCTGCATTTTATCAGCTGGGTCCGCCCTTAATTTTCTAATATATATTAGTAGAGAGGTGTGGCTCACTGGTTAGAGGCGGCAGACCCGTAAGCAGAGAATTGGCCAGGGACCAGGGTTCAATTCCCGACGCGGCAGGGTCGTGGACCAGGGTCAAAACGGACTTGATAATTCTCGCCTCGGTACCTACTCTAACCAGGAACACACTCGGCAACTCTGGGCATTAAGCTTGCCTCATCTCTACAACGGCCCCCCACAGACGCTGGGGATGCCTGGTTTCACCTTGGAGATACCCAGAAAGGGACCATCTCACAGGGATAGCCAGGACGGGTTCCCCAGCGGTCTATAGCGCCGGGACACCTCCTTGTGAGGTAGCTGTTCGCGCTTTACAAATATCAGTATTATTATTATTATTATTATTACCTTGTTTATCAAATCCAGTCTAAGAGTACTTTCTTATTCCTCCTCCTGCGGTATTTCCTCGTTCTGTCGGTCTCTGCCCAATTCAGGTTCCACGTCTCTCATCAGTTTCCTCAGTCTCTGGCAATTTTTTTGCATTGCGGTTCGGATTTCCTACTCGTCGCCACAAATCCATCCATTCCCATACCTCCTTGGGTTGTGTGAAGAACCAGTATTTCCCTTCTGCCTCCACAAGCAAATTAGCAGGAAAGAGCATGGCATACTTGATTCCTTCATCTTGCAGTGCTTTTTTTTTACCTCTAGGAAGCTTCTCCATTGTCTCTGCACTTTGATAGTAAAGTCCAGGCAAAAGGATATGGTGCTGTTCTCATATTTTACTAATGGGGCACTGTGTATCATCTGCAATATGACATCTCTGTCAGGGAAGTTGAAAATACAAGCCAAGATAGGTCGTAGGGGAGCCCCCGGTTTGGGTTTGCCACCTGGCACTCGATGTGCTCTTTCCACTGATAAGAAATTAGAGAGTCCGCGGGGTTGTATATGTTTGAGGATCAGGTCCTCCACAGAGAGATCCATTGCCGGCCCTTCTGCGCATTCCTGAACTCCAATGACTCTGACATTGTTTCATCTGGACCTCCCTTCACAATCATCCAGTTTGTCCTCAAGAAGTTTGCTTGATCTGTGCAACTCGGCAACTTGTCTCTTGAGAGCCTTGGTGTTAGTTTGCAATGTGGTAGTTTTTTTCACCATCTCAGTAACCCTTATTCCCAAGTTCTGGAGGTCTGCCCTTATTAACGAGACCTCTGATGCAACTGTTTCTATGCTGATCTCTAGGGAGGATCGCACCGCAGTGATGGCGGTCATTATGTCAAGAAGTGTAGGGTCTTTGGTTTCCACAGCTGGCAATGTTGTGGCCTGTTTTTGTTCTTGTGGGTGGTTCACCATCTCTGGATTTTTCCGCCATACAAATTTGTCAATTTTACTCTGCTGGGAGTTACGAACTGCTTTCCCTCCCGTCATGTTTATCTGCTCTCACTTGTTATGTTATGTTATGTTAACTTGAATTTGTAGAGCGCTTAATACCGACGGGTCTCTAAGCGCTGTGAGCAGAACTACGGAAGTGCCAGGAAATGAAAGTATTGTAGCAAGGGCTTTAGGCCCAAGCCTCCGTGAATAAGAGGGTTTTCTTTTTTTTTTTTTTTTTTTTTTTTTTTTTTTTTGAAACCGTTTATTGCAATCTCAAATATATACAGGTATGGGCCTACAACCTTCCGGCCGGCCGCTAAAGTGACGATAACAAATGAGAAACATACAATGAGGCACTTAGCTTTGCATAGACACTAAGGCAGGAGGTATCAACAACGCAGGCCATATGGCTCAGAGCCCGCAATACGGTTTCATTTTCTACAACACAACAACATAAGTAAACACACACCCGCAAGGCAACCCACGATCGAGAGTGACAGCACGTGCTCCTCAAATGGGGGACCCCAAACCATCCACTGAAAACCCCCAAGAGGGGAAGGGAAACAAGTCCAGGACTGGGGGAACACTATGCTTGGAGCTAGGGAAGGGAGAAAACTAAGGGGATGGAGCTGGTGAGGCGGGAGGCAACAACGGCGGCTCGCAGATATCCCCGCGGAAGGCGTTCCAGGGGCCCCATATCTTCACCCATGCACCAGGCTTACCCCGCGCCACATACACCACCTTTTCTCGGAACATGCACCAATCCATGTGTTCTTTCCAGGCCGATACCGCCGGGGACCTCTGGGATCCCCACAGCTGTGCAACGTCCCGCTTAGCCACCATATAGCCCAGAGTCACCCATCGCGTCTGCGGAACTGAGTAATCGGTCGGTTCCCACACATTCAGCAGACATCTCCTCGCTTCAGGCAACAGCGCGACATGCGTAACCGCTCGCAGGACCTCATGCACACCACGCCAGAATCGCTCCACCCTCGGGCATTCCCACAAAATGTGTAGAAAGGTCGCTGAGGCACCACATCCACGCTTACACAGTCCGTCCTCGGCATAGCCCATACGCAGAAGCCTTGGCCCCAATAAGAGGGTTTTCAGTTTCCTCCTGAAGGGCAGGAGACTGCTTTCAGAGCGCAAGTTGCTTGGTAGTTGTTAGAAATGATGGGGCTCTGGTTGACGCAGGTGTAAACCCACAACAAGCAGGGACCCTTTACTTCTTGTCATGGCGAAGGATGACTCCCCAGAATAACCCCTGCTCACCCTCTAGGTGCGTGGCGTGAGCAGTCTAGGCTAAGTCTCAGGCGTACACGGTTAAGCAAATGCAATTACACATACAGTAAACCCCTTGCATGCACCACAAACGGACACCAATCAGGAAGTATAAAAATAAGCTTTTATGTAGTTTCAGCAGATGTAATACAAGGCCCAGTAACGTTGAACTGATGGGGCCACAATTCTTAGGAATACGGTAAAGTTCTCTTTGTTACGGAAAGTTCTTTAGGCGGGCACAAGGTGACTGTAGGCATCAGCGCACTTCGCTCTGAGGCAGCGCCCGGGAAGCACGCGGCAGATGACAGGGAAATCAGAACGTTGCGGACCCTGGATCCGATGCGAGCTCGCGGTCGAGTTCGTAAGTACAGTACCTTGTTTCTTGACGCGAAGGTGGGTGCGGGATTTCAGCGGCTCTTCGACAGAAGGGCGAGGCGGCGTCCGGGGCTCCCACACTTCACGATGGGGGTCTGATCTTCAGGCTCACGACAAGAGCGGGGTGTTGCAGGTGGCGGGTGAACAAAGCGGGGCAGCCGGGCACGCAGATACGTCCGGGCCGTCCGAGGCTTGGAGATGCTCACAACGCCGATTCCGGCGGGAGGGTGAAGGTGCACAGCGAGCCTCCAACGAGCGAGGTGACAGGGGCAGCCCAGCACAGCGTAGGGGGAGCGGCTCCGATCGAGCGAGGCTCTTCCCAAGGCGGGGGCGGCTAAGCAGACCTGGTCACGGCTCAAGGAGGGACTGGGGCACGAGGGTCACAGCTCCGGCGAGGGAAGGGACACCACAGTCCAGCGGCAGGCGAGTGAAGATCAGGTAGAGCCCAATGGTCCTGGGGCTCAGTTCAGGGGGCAAGCTCAGTTCCAAGCCCTTGGAGATCGTTTTGGAAAAGCACAAGTCTTGAAAGTAAAAAATAAGGCAAAGTCTTCAGCAACAGTTTCTCTTCTCCCCTTTGGCAGCAAGGTCACCACTGCAGGCCAATCCCCCAGGACAGGGACAGTCTTCCTCCTACAGCTTTCCCGGTGCCTCCTCCTCAGGCAGAGATTCTTCTTAGTCAAAAGCGGATCTAGTTTCTTAGGAGCAGGGCTCCTCCATTTATACAGCAAATCTTTTGTTCTCCCAGGCCAGGGGGGCCCTTGCCTAGTTCAGTCCGGTTTCTGAGCACTTTGTTTACGCGATGCAGGCTTCTTCTTTCAGAGTGCAGGGCAGAGTCCTCAGACGCTCCACAGGGGGCGGAGTCGGCATTGAGGTGGCAGAGCACTGTCCTATTCAGAGCCTAGGAGCACTCCTCCCACCCATCTACCTGTCGATCGTCCTATTCACCACCAGGCTACCTAGCCCTGCCCATCTGGGTTCCCCCAGCCCTGTCACTCATACCAGCCAGACATCAGATACACATCACGCAGAGGCGGCTGAAATGTTTAGGCAAGCAAAGGCCAGCTTTCTAAAAGCGGCATTTGCAAACCCGGAATATTAAAATAAACCTTGCGAAAAGATGTATCTTATTATTCCGAGTTCAGGCATACTAAACTCGATCTTCTACCATGTTCCCTGGGTCGGTTAGGATCATAGGGTGTAACAATCCAGGCCGCCCATACTGGCCTATGAGAACAGGGTAGCCTTGCAGTAGTGAACAACAAGATGGCGGTCATTCACTACTAGGACATGCCACGCATCCAGGCTTGTCCTACCTTAGGCTTACAACGCACTCTGCCCGTGGGCCTACCAGAGGGGTGACTAACATGCAGCTAAGGGAAGGTTTTTGGGACCGGCAAGTGTGGGCACTTGCCAGTCAGCATGTCAGTACCAGACTGCACGCAGGTTCTGCGATGGCAGACCTTAGACATATTTTACCGGCCGCTTCTGTGGGTGGCACAACCCGTGCTGCAAGCCCACCAGCGGTGTTTGCATTTACATGCCCCGGCGCTCCTGGCGCACTTTACTGGGGTCTGATAGTAAATCAAACAATCCAATCATGGAATCCAACCAACCTATACAATTTACAAGGGAGCACTCGCACCGCGACACTGGTTGGCAGTGGCACAGCGCGCTGAGCGGCCAACACCATAAAATCACATGAGGCACAGTGACAAAAAGAGGAAGGGAGACTCACGCCAAGGTGCCAGGTCTAACACGTGTCCCCTCCAGCTGAAAAGTGGGGAGAACTACCCTACCCCAGGGAGTTCCTCATCACTAAGGCGGAAAAATCTGGACAGACCGTCAGCATTGGCGTGATTTGTACCAGGGCGATGTTCCACCATGAAATCCATACCCTGTAGGGAAATGGACCACCTCAACAGCTTTGGATTCTCACCCCTCATATGCATCAACCATCTGAGGGGCCTGTGGTCCGTCTGAACCCGGAAGTGAGACCCAAACAAGTAGGGTCTTAGCTTCTTCAGCGCCCAGACCACAGCAAATGCCTCACGCTCAATAGCACTCCACCTCTGTTCCCGTGGATGTAACCTCCTGCTAAGAAAGGCTACGGGTTGATCTAGGCCCTCCTCATTAATCTGTGAAAGAACAGCCCCCACACCATGCTCTGAAGCGTCTGTCTGAACGATAAACTCTTTGGAGAAGTTGGGAGCCAAGAGCACGGGCGCCGTGCACATAGCAGTTTTCAAGGCCTCAAAAGCTTTCTGACAGGTGTCAGTCCAGATCACTTTCATGGGCTGCTTCTTCGAAGTCAGCGCTGTCAAGGGGGCAACCATGTTGCCATACCCCTTGACAAACCTCCTGTAGTACCCGGTGAGACCTAGGAAGGCTCTCACCTCCGTCTGGGTTTTGGGCGCCTCCCAATTCAGGATGGTTTCTATCTTGGGCTGAAGGGGTGCCACCTGGCCACTCCCAACTTGGTGTCCCAAGTACACCACGGAACCCTGCCGGATCTGGCACTTACTCGCCTTGATCGTGAGGCCTGCCTTGCGCAGCGCCATCAACACTTCCCAGAGGTGACGCAAGTGTTCCTCCCAAGTGGAGCTGAACACTGCGATGTCATCCAGGTAGGCTGCACTGAACGAATCCAGCCCAGCCAACACCTGGTTGACCAATCTCTGGAAGGTGGCAGGGGCATTCTTCATCCCAAATGGCATAACCCGGAACTGGTAGTGCCCATCTGGGGTGGAAAATGCTGACCTCTCTTTGGCCCCCTCGGTCAAGGCGATCTGCCAATACCCAGACGTTAAATCAAACGTGCTGAGGTAGTGGGCAGCCCCTAGCCGATCGATGAGCTCATCAGCTCTGGGGATGGGGTGTGCGTCGGTCCTAGTGACCGAATTGAGTCCTCTGTAGTCCACACAGAACCGGAGTTCGGGTGTGGCTCCCGGCGCTGCAGCCTTTGGGACCAAGACCACGGGGCTGGCCCAAGGACTGCTAGAAGACTCAATTACCCCGAGTGCAAACATCTTGGAGACCTCCTCCTTGATGCATGTCCTCACCCTGTCAGTCACCCTGTAGGCCTTGTGCCGCACAGGTGGACTATCCCCAGTGTCCACATCATGGACGCACGAATCAGTGACACCAGGGACCAGGGAAAACAGGTCAGAAAATTGTCCCAGCAACTGGCGACAATCATTCTGTTGCTCAGGGGTCAGGGTAGAAGAGAGGATGACACCATCCACTGACCCATTTTGCTCTTTGGCTGACAGGAGGTCAGGAAGAGGTTCTGTCTCCTCTTCCATTCCAGCATCTGTTGCCAAGAGCATGCCCACTTGGGACCTCTCCAAGTGGGGCTTGAGGCGGTTGACATGTAGGACCCTTAAGGGGTTCCTAGGAGACTTCAGGTCCACCACGTAGGTAACAGGACTCTTGCGCTCCACCACCTCAAAGGGACCGGTCCACTTATCTTGGAGCGCGCACGGCTCCACGGGGGCCAAGACCCATACTTTCTGTCCAGGCTGAAGCTCTACCAGAGTGGCATTCTGGTCGTACCACCGCTTCATCTCCTCCTGGCTGGCTTCCAGATTTGCCTCAGCAAGTTGCCTGAATCGCCTAGTCTGATTCCTGAAGGCCAGCATGTAACTATATACATTCTGGGGAGGTTTCCTGGGAGATTGCTCCCAGCCTTCCTTGACCAGACTTAGAGGTCCTCTGACTGGGTGACCATATAGAAGCTCAAAGGGACTGAACCCCAGAGACTTCTGTGGCACCTCACGGTAAGCGAAAAGAAGGCATGGTAAGAGGACGTCCCACTTACGCCTCATGCGTCCTTTTAGGCCCATTATCATGCCTTTGAGGGTTCGGTTGAATCTCTCAACCAACCCGTTTCCTTGGGGGTGGTAAGGTGTGGTGAACTTGTAGGTTACACCACACTCTTGCCAAAGAGATTTCATGTATTTGGACATGAAATTGGTACCTCGGTCAGACACCACCTCTAGAGGGAATCCCACTCGGGAGAAAATTCCCATCAGTGCACGTCCCACCACGGGGGCCGTCACTGTCCTCAGAGGAATGGCTTCCGGGTACCGGGTGGCATGGTCCACCAGGACCAGGATGAACCTATTGCCCATCGCTGTCCTGGGGTCCAGTGGCCCTACAATGTCAATCCCCACTCGCTGGAATGAGGTACCGACCACAGGGAATGGCTGGAGTGGAGCCTTCTGCTTCCTTCCACTCTTTCCACTTGCCTGGCAAGCCTGGCATGTCCTGCAGTGAGTATCTCAACTCCTGCGCATTTGAGGCCAATAAAAGTGGGTGACAAGCCTTTCAAAGGTCTTGTCCTGCCCCAAATGCCCTGCCAATGGCACATTGTGAGCCAGCCCCAGTAGAAAGGCTCTGAAGTCCTGGGGTACCACCAGCGCACGGGCTGACCCAGGCTCAGCAACCTTAGGCTCGGTATATAGGAGGTCGTTCTCCCAGTAAACGAAATGTGATCCTGACTGATCACCTGCGGCCTGGTCTGCAGCCTGCTGCCGCATACCCACGAGAGAAGGGCACTCCTTCTGTGCCTTGCAAAAGTCCTCCCTGGTGGGACCCCCTTCCTGCTGCCAATGGGTCAGCTCCGGCAGGTCTCCCAGTTCAGCTATCTGCTCCCCTGTGGGCTCCAGGGCATCCCCCTCAAGGTCTGCTTCCTCCTGGACCGTGGGAACTTCAGGGGCCGGCTTCCCGCGCCCCTTGCTCCTTCTCTCTGAGGCCGGTTCCTGGGCCTCCCTCTCAGGCTCCAGGACCTCTTGAGTACCTCTACTGGCTGCCATGGACCGTGTGGTGACACACGCCCAATCCGGCATACCCAACATCTCCAGGTGAGCACTCCGCTCCACCTTAGCCCAAGGTGAGCTCTCCAAATCGTTCCCTAACAAACAGTCTACAGGCATGGCGGGCCTCACAGCTACCTGAAGAGTACCAGAGACCCCCCCCCACTCAAAGGGAACCTGAGCCACCTTGCAGTGTCTCTCTGTGTTGTCAGCGGCAACAACGGGGTAGAATGCATTGGGGACCACCTGCTCTTGAGACACCAGGTGACACCTGACAGCTGTCACACTGGCTCCTGTATCTCTAAGAGCTTCCACTCTATGGCCATTTATGGTCACCCACTGCCTGTACTTCTTAGTGTTCTCAGGCAGCTGGGTTGGAGGGACCACTTCACGGTCTCCTAGCGAGACCAGGGACATCTCTGTGGGACCCCACCCACCTTGGACATCCCTCTCCTCCCCCAAGGCTACACTAGTCACCTGCCGGGGTGGAGCACCAGTGGGTGCTGGTTTACCAAACAATGGGCACTTCACATCAGAGGCAAAATGCCCCAAATTACACATGTAACATCTTACGGGCCCCTTCTGAACAGGAGGACCTGTCGGGGCCCCGGTCGGTTTCTGGGGTGGGGGAGGCTGAGAACCCTTCCCTTGGTTCCCTTGGGGACTATTTTGGGGCCCTTTTTGGAACTGCTTCTGTTTACCCCTGTCCCCCCCACTCTTCTGCTGGGGACCCTGCCCACCTTTGGCGGAATCTCCCACGGTACCCTTGTGGACCCTGGTACTGACCCAGCGGTCCGCCTCCTCAGCAAGCTTCCTAGGGTTAGTCAGCCTACTATCTATCAGGTGCTGGCGTAGCTCAGGAAAACAATTACTGGACAAGTGCTCCCATGCCATTAAATCAAGAAGCCCTTGATAATCATTTACCTTACTACCCTTTACCCAACCATCCAGCGCTCTGCAAAAGAAAGTCACATACTCCACATACGTACTATTGGGAATCTTAGTGCAACCCCTGAACCTCTGTCTATATAACTCAGGGGTCAACCCATACCTAGTCATCAAGGCTTCCTTCATATGGGCGTAAGAATTATGAACATCAGCAGGTAAATCTAACAGTGTGTCCCGCCCTTCACTCAGGAACCGTCCCCACAACCCCGCTCCCCAATCTCTCTCAGGGACCCGGTGGGAAGACATGGCTACCTCGTAGGCTCTGAACCACTGCCCGATGTTGTCATTCTTGAAGAACTCCTTCGTGGCTCTTCGGTTGTGGAACGCCCTTCCACTAGAGATGAAAGTTCTACCTTCCATCATTCTTTTTAAGAAAGCACTTAAAACATGGTATTTTGCTAAAGCCTATCAATAAGCAACTGTTACTCATTTTGCTGATTGTATCTCGGTTAGGCGCCTTGACGCCCATTGGGCTAAGTTGCGCGGTATAAGTCTGATTTCATTTCATTTCATTTCATTTCACTACATCCTTGGGAATATAAACTCTTGGTTCCGCCGTTACTGGCGGTGTGCTGCCACCAGAGGGATTAAGCTCCAAACTTTTTGCTTTCAGCTCCAGCTCCCTCAGCTTCATGTCATGCTCTAATTGTAGTTTCTTTTCTTCCATGGCTAATCTTTGTTTTTCCATATCCATCTGCCCATGAAGTTTTGCCATCTCCACTTCGTGTGCCCGGGTTGCTGCCCTGTCTGCCAACTCTTCTGGCGGCAGGCCTCTGCCAAACTCATGGACACTTTCTGGTGGAACCATTTCCACCTGATTCTCTGGTGCCTTTGACTCATACCAGGCCCTCAGTGCCTTCACGAGTTGGGCCTTGTTTTTCAATCCAGTTTGGGCAATCCTGAACTTGGAGCAAAAACCTTTAAATTCTTCATTGGTATGATTCTGAAGTGCGTCTTCTTCCCAATCTATGTCCTCAAATCCAGAGATTATAGAAGCTGCCCTTCCGGCGGGAAGTGAACCAGGCATGGCTCTAACAACGGAGATTCTTGGCAAAACAAAAACAGATGCTAGTCTTGTGGCTGTGTTACTGGTCTGCTCTCACTACGTGGTGATCAGTGGTTCACTATACGCAAACCGCAAATGCAAATCCGTAAATCCTCACCGCTGCCACCAATGTTAGAAATGAGGGGGCTCTGGTTGACGCAGGTGTGAACCCACAACAAGCAGGGACCCTTTACTTCTTGTCAGGGCGAAGGATGACTCCCCAGAATAACCCCTGCTCACCCTCTAGGTGCGTGGCGCGAGCAGTCTAGGCTAAGTCTCAGGCGTACACGTTTAAGCAAATGCAATTACACATACAGTAAACCCCTTGCATGCACCACAAACGGACACCAATCAGGAATTATAAAAATAAGCTTTTATGTAGTTTCAGCAGATGTAATACAAGGCCCAGTAACGTTGAACTGATGGGGCCACAATTCTTAGGAATACTGTAAAGTTCTCTTTGTTACGGAAAGTTCTTTAGGCGGGCACAAGGTGACTGTAGGCCTCAGCGCACTTCGCTCTGAGGCAGCGCCCGGGAAGCACGCGGCAGATGACAGGGAAATCAGAACGTTGCGGACCCTGGATCCGATGCGAGCTCGCGGTCGAGTTCGTAAGTACAGTACCTTGTTTCTTGACGCGAAGGTGGGTGCGGGATTTCAGCGGCTCTTCGACAGAAGGGCGAGGCGGCGTCCGGGGCTCCCACACTTCACGATGGTGGTCTGATCTTCAGGCTCACGACAAGAGCGGGGTGTTGCAGGTGGCGGGTGAACAAAGCGGGGCAGCCGGGCACGCAGATACGTCCGGGCCGTCCGAGGCTTGGAGATGCTCACAACGCCGATTCCGGCGGGAGGGTGAAGGTGCACAGCGAGCCTCCAACGAGCGAGGTGACAGGGGCAGCCCAGCACAGCGTAGGGGGAGCGGCTCCGATCGAGCGAGGCTCTTCCCAAGGCGGGGGCGGCTAAGCAGACCTGGTCACGGCTCAAGGAGGGACTGGGGCACGAGGGTCACAGCTCCGGCGAGGGAAGGGACACCACAGTCCAGCGGCAGGCGAGTGAAGATCAGGTAGAGCCCAATGGTCCTGGGGCTCGTTCAGGGGGCAAGCTCAGTTCCAAGCCCTTGGAGATCGTTTTGGAAAAGCACAAGTCTTGAAAGTAAAAAATAAGGCAAAGTCTTCAGCAACAGTTTCTCTTCTCCCCTTTGGCAGCAAGGTCACCACTGCAGGCCAATCCCCCAGGACAGGGACAGTCTTCCTCCTACAGCTTTCCCGGAGCCTCCTCCTCAGGCAGAGATTCTTCTTAGTCAAAAGCGGATCTAGTTTCTTAGGAGCAGGGCTCCTCCATTTATACAGCAAATCTTTTGTTCTCCCAGGCCAGGGGGGCCCTTGCCTAGTTCAGTCCGGTTTCTGAGCACTTTGTTTACGCGATGCAGGCTTCTTCTTTCAGAGTGCAGGGCAGAGTCCTCAGACGCTCCACAGGGGGCGGAGCCGGCATTGAGGTGGCAGAGCACTGTCCTATTCAGAGCCTAGGAGCACTCCTCCCACCCATCTACCTGTCGATCGTTCTATTCACCACCAGGCTACCTAGCCCTGCCCATCTGGGTTCCCCCAGCCCTGTCACTCACACCAGCCAGACATCAGATACACATCACGCAGAGGCGGCTGAAATGTTTAGGCAAGCAAAGGCCAGCTTTCTAAAAGCGGCATTTGCAAACCCGGAATATTAAAATAAACCTTGCGAAAAGATGTATCTTATTATTCCGAGTTCAGGCATACTAAACTCGATCTTCTACCATGTTGCCTGGGTCGGTTAGGATCATAGGGTGTAACAATCCAGGCCGCCCATACTGGCCTATGAGAACAGGGTAGCCTTGCAGTAGTGAACAACAAGATGGCGGTCATTCACTACTAGGACACGCCACGCATCCAGGATTGTCCTACCTTAGGCTTACAACGCACCCTGCCCGTGGGCCTACCAGAGGGGTGACTAACATGCAGCTAAGGGAAGGTTTTTGGGACCGGCAAGTGTGGGCACTTGCCAGTCAGCATGTCAGTACCAGACTGCACGCAGGTTCTGCGATGGCAGACCTTAGACATATTTTACCGGCCGCTTCTGTGGGTGGCACAACCCGTGCTGCAAGCCCACCAGCGGTGTTTGCATTTACATGCCCCGGCGCTCCTGGCGCACTTTACTGGGGTCTGATAGTAAATCAAACAATCCAATCATGGAATCCAACCAACCTATACAATTTACAAGGGAGCACTCGCACCGCGACACTGGTTGGCAGTGGCACAGCGCGCTGAGCGGCCAACACCATAAAATCACATGAGGCACAGTGACAAAAAGAGGAAGGGAGACTCACGCCAAGGTGCCAGGTCTAACAGTAGTTTGTTCCAAGTTTGAGGCATAAGGGTGGAAAAGGCTCGGCCCCCCGTTTTGGAGTAGTGGAAACGTGGGCATTTTAGTAGACCCTCCGCGGAGGACCTGAGAGTGCGACCGGGGGTATAGATTGTCAGACGTTCTTTAATATATTTGGGGGCATGCCCAAACAAGGCCTTGTGTGTGATGCAGAGGCCTTTAAATTTGGCCCTCTGCTTGATGGGCAGCCAGTGTAGTTGTTGTAGTAAAGGGGAAGCGTGAGTGTGTCTGGGTAGTTTAAATATTAATCTGGCTGCATCGTTCATAACCACCTGTAGTCTGTGCAGTAGTGTGGAAGGAAGACCAATATATAGTGCATTACCATAGTCGAGCCGGGCCAAGATCAGGGCGGATACTACGGTTCTCATTGTTGAGAAAGAGAGGATGGGGGAGAGTTTTCTTAATCGCCTGAGAAGGCTCACACAAGTCCCGAAGACGGAGGTGATCTGATTTGACAAGGAGAGATTCGCATCGATTTTAATTCCCAGACTTTTTACCATTGTGGCTGGTGCAGGGATTGCCCCCAGTTCATCGGGCCAGAACTGGGAGTTCCAAGGGTTGCTATTGGTTGTGATTGCTAACACCTCAGTTTTATCGGGGTTGATCTTAAGTGAGTTAGAGGTCATCCACCTGACCACAAATCTCAAGATATCTTTTACCCTATCGTGTGCTTGCGTGCTGTTGTCTATTTGGATAATGATTTGTGTGTCGTCCGCATAGTTGAAGACTTGGCAGTCCAGTAGGGCGAGCTTCCTGATCAAGGGGCCCAGGTAGATGTTGAACAAGAGGGGGGATAGTGCTGACCCTTGGGGAACACCGCAAGGAATGGATCCCTTCTCTGACGTCAGATCCCCCATCTGTATTTTGAGGGTACGATCTGACAAGAATGATTCAATCCAGCGGAGGATCGACCCTCCAATGCCGGTGTCTCTAATTCTATCCAGGAGTTGGGCATGATTGACCGTGTCAAACGCTGCCGACAGGTCGAGAAGAATTAGGACGCAGGGTTTTTTGTTGTCTGCTTTGGTCCTAATTTCATCTAGAACTAGACTGTACTGTGGTGAGCCCTGAAGCCGGCTTGCCTGTCCTCAAATAGATTGTGGGACTCCATAAATTTGGAAAGGGTTTGGAGGACGTATTGCTCCAGTGTTTTAGCGAGGAAGGGCAGCTGAGATATGGGTCTGAAGTTTTTCAAGTTGGATACATCAGCCCCAGGCTTTTTAAGAAGGGGGATAACTCTAGCTTCTTTGAATTGGGGTGGGACACTTCCTGAATCCAGCGAGGAGTTCATCAGGGCCAGGATTTCATCCTCGATTGCTGGAAGGGCCAGTTTGAAAATCTTGGGAGGGCAAGGGTCTAATGGTGAGCCGGATTTTATTTTGGTCACAATGCTTCGCAGTGTCTCCAAGTCAAGGGGCTGGAAACAGGATATCAGCTCAGTTCCTTTCCCTTTTGCCTCCACCCTCATGTTAAGGGGGAGTTTAAAGGGGGAATTGTTAATGTCCGTCAGAATATCTTGGACTTTATCCGAGAAGAAGGATAAAAATTTGTTACATAGTTCCTTACTAGAAGGGGCAACTGGCACCTGTTTTTGACTTAGTTCATTGAGGATATTAAATGTTTATTTTTGTTTGTTAGTGGCCATCTGGATCTTGTTCTTGTAATGTTTGGCCTTGTAGCTCAACAAGGTCTTTTTGTAGATGGCTAGTTTTGCCTTATATTCTGCATGAGCTTGTGGTTCATAGGCTTTGCGCCAACGTCTTTCATATTGGCAAAGTGTGCTTTTCAGGACTCGGAGTTCGTTTGAAAACCAAGGGGAGCCTTTGCCCTTATTTCCCGTTTTTTTCTTTTTAATTGGGGCAAGTGTGTTTATGGCATATATAAGATGGTTATTAATGGAATCTGTCCATTTTTCCAGATCCAATGTAATAGGCCTCTTGACAGGGTTACTCCGAAGAGTACTCTCTAGGGTAGGACCGGAAATATTGTTCCAGCTTCTAACTACCTTCCAGGTAGAAGGTGGACTGGGGTTATGTTTAACCGGAGGGAGTAAAAGGTTAATAGAGTAGTGATCAGACCACCCACAGGGGATGATATTTATTAAGTTCACGGAGGGGGAAGTAGTCCATGCCAGGTCAAGGGTGTGACCTTTCTCATGGGTGGGGCCTGACACCAACTGGGTGAATCCGAGGGAGGTAAGCATTGTCTCAATAAGTAGAGCCTGTCCCCCTCTGGGTGTCTGATCCCAGTGGTAGTTAAAGTCACCTACTATCAACATTTGTTGGAAGCGTGAACGAAGGTTAGTAATACAATCGGTGAGGAGGTCGACAAAGGAGGGTGAGCAGCTAGGTGGCCTGTAAACAGTCACGATGACTATGTTAGAGGCGCTGTTGCAGACCTTGGTGACCAGTATGTCTGCTGCCTCCAAGTTTTCCCCAGACAGCTTCTCAATTGTCAGATGATCTTTGAAGATAAGGGCAACCCCACCGCCACGCTTCCCTGCTGACCTATCGTGCCAAAGGGCATCAAAGCCTGGAGGTAGGGATGCGATTAGCGTGGGTTCTGAGTCCTCGTCGAGCCAAGTTTCGGTCAGGGAGAGGGCGTCGGGGGCATCCTCTTGTAGGAGGGTGAAAATTTCTGGGGCGTGTTTATGGAGTGATCTTGTATTGAGGGAGACGAGTTTCATTGGGATAAGATGCTTAGAGTGGGTGAGGTCCGGATTGGGCGGGGGAGAGGCGCAGCCTGTCCCCTTCACCTGTGAATTAAGAATACCTTCTCTCTGGAGGGCAAGCAAAGTTTCTGATGTTAGGGGATGTACGTCAGTGCCTAGACTTAGAAGCTCATTGTGTGAGTATTTGAAAGCAAGGGCAGAGTTTTTGGTCCCTGGGCCCGTTCGGGCGCGGACGGGCGCAGACGGGCTTGCCTTAGGCGTGCCTTCGGCACGCCAGCGGCGCGCCCGCTGCGCGCGTCCGCTCCAGCGTGTCTTTTCAATGCTTCCGGAGGGTACTTATAGCTAAGCGTTGTGAGAAGGTGGCCTGATATATGCTGTCCACTAGTTCTAGTGGGCACCTTGTATCAGTCCAAACAACCCCTTATGGTGAAATGGTTAAAGACAACCTTTATTGAAAGCTATCCTAGTGGTAGCTATGGAGAGCAGCCTTCAGGCTAAGTCTTGAAGGAATGTAAAGCAGCTTGTTTTACCAGTCTATAATCTCTTGAATGATCAAATGAAAAGACAACCACACCAGGTATATATTTAAAATATATGTATTTAGTATAAAACACATCCCCTCTAGTCTCTTTATGAGACTGGAGTTCGAAGTACTTAGATTACAAGTCAGCAATTATCAGTAATAGCACAAATACACGTTTGAGCCCTAGAGGCATACCAAACCATATACCGAAAAAGTGGTAAAAGAACCGCGACTGGAATAGACACTAGACCTATAGCCTCTAGAATCGCTGGGACCCCAAGGAACCACCCAAGGTAGTGACAGAGGGGACCCACGGGGACTGTATGCAGTGTGTAAACACAACCCTGGGTTCCCGTTATCTTCTATGGGCAATGTCACGGTTGGAAATTCAAAGATTAGGGACACTTTTAATCGAGTCTGGACCAAACCCTTTTGGACTTAAGAAGTTCTAGGGCTAGCACCCACGAGAGCACCGGAGTACTCGAGTTACCTCACCCAGGGAAGCCGGGTGCATAGGTGTCTTTTGGTGTCGGGTCGCGTCGTTGATTTCAATGGGAGCCTGCAAAGAACTGCTGCTGCCGTGAAGAGGAGAAGTGTCCGAAGAGATCCAAGCCTGGATCTAGGATGGAAGTAACCTGAAAGCAGAGGGGACAGAGTCTGGGTCACTAGCCAGTGACAAGGTCAAGATGGACTAATGCCCACAGATGTCGGGTGCTTCAGGTGAGTTGATGGGTGTCTTGACTCTTCAGCCACGAGGTCCAGGAGGCGTTGAAGAAGTCCATGAGCCAGATTTGAGCTGTTCCATGAAGTCTGTCGAGTGCTGTGGTGTCGGCGACCAGAATGGACCCAACAAGCCTTGGCAACGGCAAGTCACTGGAATTCAGAGAAAGGACTGCGGTGCAGACCAGCAAGGTGTGAGGGACTCACCCAGCGAGGGTAAGTCAGGGCATGTCTGGAGAAACCAGGAACGCCCAATCAGAAAAGGAGTTGCCTTCGTGGGGACCTGCTAGACAACGGGCTAGTGATCGCGTAGGAGCCTCGAGCGGTCGCACTTGAAGCTGGCCCGCGGGTCACTCGTGGAGTGGAGGCCAACAATCTTCGGTGCAGGAGGTGCTCAAGGCTGGGGCTACTCGGAGCCCAATGCACAACTTCGAGGAGGACCAGGAAGATAGTGTTGCTGCAAAGTCCACGTCACCCACGATAGCCACGGGCCTTAGCTTTGCTGTGGACTTAGGGTAGCCTCGGGGAAGTCTGGAAATCCACCTCTGGTGATGCAAAGACTCCGGCGTCCGGGAGCAGCTTCAGCAATGCAGACCGGTCAGTTGCTTCTTTGGTGCCTGCCAAGCAGGGGAGTCACTCCTTGACCCCAAGGGAGATCTCTTCAGTCTTGTAGTCAGGCTAGAACTTCGAAGGTCCAGGATGTACGTTGCAGAGTTTCGTCCAGGGTAATCTAAAGTCCTAGGGACTGGATTCCTATACTTATAGTAAGTTTAGGGGATGGACTAACTCTAATGCCCCACCTATGGGTGGGCCTGGAAAGAGGGGTGGTTACACCCATTTCCTTTGTCCAGTTTCACACCAGAGCAGGTTTGAACTGGGTTATGCATAGGGACAGCAAACGTGCCCCCAGTGCAGGACTTCAAAGCACCAGAGAGTGCTCCCGCCCAGCCCCAATACACATCAGCCTGTCTGGGGAGGTGGTCACACTTCCCTTCGACAGGAAACCTATTGTCCAGGCCTCCCCTGCCAGAGTTTCGGTCAACAGCAGGAGGCCAGACCTGTGTCTGTGGCAGAGGCATCCATTTTGTGATGCCAGGGCTCAGGAAAGTCCTACCGGGTTTAGCCAGTGTGAACATGTCTCTCCCTCTAGAAAGGTGGAATGCTACCCCCGCCACCAGAACTGGCGGGGGGTTAGTTTTCCAAAGTGTTTGACACCAAACATGACATGTTTTGATGCAGCCATTCCAAAGTTAGCATTTACTGCAAGGTTATAATGCACTTAAGGGTATATGGTATAGCTGTATCACAGAACAGCCATAAGGAAGTATTTCCGAAAGCTGCAGAGGGGCTCAGCTCATGCTTGGGCACCCTCTCACATAAAGCCAAGCACTCTGCCTTCAGGATTGTCAAGGCCTGCAATAGGAGTGGCTTATAGGTATATATGTGTCTGTATATATGTGTGGATATAGGTAGCCTATACTACAGTAAGGGGTGCAAGCACACCCTTACCCAGGCTGCAGTAGCAGACCTGTGGTGCCATTTTGGAGTGCTTCCCAGGGGTGGCATAATATATGCTGCAGCCCCTGGTAGGCCTCTGAGGTACCTATGCCCTATGTACAGAGTATACCATATACTAGGGGTTTATAAGGCACTCCAGAATCCAATTAGATATGTACCTAATGTACATGGAAACTATTTTAGAGAGGAAGCAGCAAGGCTGTGGTCCTGATTAGCAGGGACACAGCCAGACCAAGGTCGAAAAACTGTGAAACACCAGCAAAAAGTGGGGGTACCCATGTGAAGCAGATCCTACTCTCCTACAAGCGTATTGCAGGGAGGTCCCGCCTCCTGCCTGGGGTCCCACTTGGATCTCCGTGTGGCCTGTCGGTGCCTCCTAATCAGTCCTACTATATAATAGAACTCAGTTTACAGTGGTAGAAAGTCCCCACACTTAATGAGTCAATGAGGGGGCGATATCTTATTGCAGCGTATAGCCTTCTATGGCTCTGAGTACTTGAACTTGAAAGTTAGCGGTCACATGTGATTGGCAGAGTAGATAATCACTCACACAGTGTAGTCACCCGTTTGGTCTGCAGTGCGGCGGCTACACCCTCTTTCCACCAGCGAGGAAGAGGAGGATAAGTAGGGACCATCAACATCAAGAGGCAAGGGGATTGCGCCCACCCGGACTGACAAGGGACTGACAAGGGACACCCTGATGCTGGTGCTACATCCCGGGTGGAGGCTGCAGACTTTGAAAGGGGGGGTGAACACGACACCTCGGCCCATGATGTGGTGGAGAGCTACTCTCCCCAAGACTCTTTACCTGTGGGCCCTGAAGAGGTGTCCTCGGGGCAGGCCAACACATAATCTGGGCCTGCCATCAGCCCCTCCCTACCTCTAGAGTCCCCCATTCCATCGGGGGCTCCAACTGCATCCCCTGCAACCAGTCCCCCTCATCGTAGCTGCCAGCTCGACGACATCATTTGCTCCAGATCTGAGGCACCACATCCCTCCTGTCCCCCCCAGGCCCCTCCTGGTGTTGTTCCTCCTGTGGCTGTGCCAGTGGACATGTCCGCTTGCATCATGCTACAAGTGTGTATGGAGGTACGCATGATGCGAGAGGACATTCTCCGATCTCTGGCCACCCTCACCACCAGCATCAATTCAATGACCACAGCCAAGTTGTCTGTTGTCTCCCAAATCCCTTCCCATACCACCGTCAATGTCTCCCCCTGTCCGTTGCCCCACACTGTTTCCCCCATACTCCTCGTGTGTCACGAACACATGTGGTGCCTGTTCCTACACCTACCAGCCGTGTGCCTGCATCGGACTCAGAAGATCTGGACATTGTGGTAGTAGAGGATGACCAGAAGGACACTTGACTTTTGACTGAGACGTCGTCCTGAACAATTATTTCCATTTCCCCTTGTAAATAGACTGTTTTCCCTGACGCTCCCTGACGTGTTATATTTTTGTTGCCCCACCGCAATCCAAGTTCCCTTCTCCATTTGCATTAAGATCATCATTTGTTTTCCTTTCTCCCTTCCAAACGGACGGTTGTTCTTCTGTACCTTCATAAATATCAATGAGGAATTCTAATTACTTCAACTTGTTTGACTTCATTTTGAATGTCTGGTTCTGAATATGGACACATATTTGGTGAGTCATCTGCTATGCACATAATGGCTTGTTGCAATGATGGGTTACACTTGTAACTGTGTCACACACACACATACCTTCTCACATCTCTAGGCCACCTACATCGTTACACAGGACATGATACACAACAGAATCTTTTTTTTGTAGGTCTTTATTTGTTCAACACACATTCACGTGGTTACATTGTCTTGGGGTTCCTGTCACTGGCGATCGTGCTTGCGCCATCGCAATTTGGGGGGTGATGACCGCTCGGAGGGGTCAGGTCTGGCTCGTCGCCTACATGGAGGTGGGTATTGTCCTCGGGACTGTCCAGGGTCATCTACATGTGCTGGAGCAGATGGTGTATGCACATTGGATGCTTGTGCCTGGACAAGGGCTGGTTGTGCACGTGGTGGGAGTGCCTGCACAGGGGTTGGTGGTGGTTGTGCAGGTGGTGGCAGTGCCTGTACAGGGGCTGGTGGTGGTTGTGCAGGTGGTGGCAGTGCCTGTACAGGGGTTGGTGGTGGTTGTGCAGGTGGTGGCAGTGCTAAACAGGGGATGATGGTGGTTGTGCAGGTGGTGGCAGTGCCTGTACAGGGATTGGTGGTGGTTGTGCAGGTGGCGGGAGTGCCTGTACAGGGGTTGGTGGTGGTTGTTCAGGTGGTGGCAGTGCCTGTGCAGGTGTTGGGAGTGCCTGTTCAGGCCGCCGGTGTGGATGTGTACCTTTGCTGTTGTGCTGTGCAGTTGGTGGTACAGGTGTGTGGATGTGCTGTCCTGTAGGCAGATATGATGGCTCCCCTCCCTGCGTTGACCGTGAAGGGAGACTTTGGATCACTTTCAGCATGCCCTCCATCACCTTCATGGCCAAGGCATGGTATCTTGCACTCTCTTCCCTTTGGATGAATATCATGTCTCTCATATTCCCGGACATGTCCTGCCAAGTTCTATCCATCCTATCTAAAACTTTTCTCAGCCTATCCACCACCTGAGGGAATTGGACCATGTCCTGCAGGGACTCAGACATGTTGGACAGGGTAGCCCCTATGGCACGAATGTCCTGCCTCACATCTGTCTGCTGTTGGAAGAAGTCCTGCTCCCACTCGCCATCATAGCCAGGTGCAGGCCCTCTCTGCAGCTGTCTGCCATGGATGGGACGAGCAGGTCCAACAGCAGGGGAGGGGGTGGCAGGTGGGAGCCTGTGGGCAGGAGAATGGTGCCCAGGGGATACCTGCACCACAACAGGGCTGGTACTTCCCCCAGATGGTAGAGAGGATGGCAGGGATACACTGTCTAGGGAAGAGCGGGTAGGGGAACCACCATGTCGGTCCTGGACGTGAGGGCTGTGAGGGAGTGATGTCTGTGTTGGGATGCGTGGGAGCTGTGGCTGGTTTGCTCGATGCTGGGGACAGGCCATACTTTGCTTGGGAGGAGGCTGACGAATGTTGCTTGGCAGAGGATTTGATGCCCTGACCGATTTTGCCAGTCTGGCACGATAGCCCGCATTGGCATCATCCTCCTCCTCTTGAGCAGTACTTGCTGCCGACATCACTGCTTGGAGGATCAGGGGATTCTCCCCTCTGATTCCCCGTCGGCCCGCACTGGTCATAGGCCTGTCATCCTCATCCTCAGCATCCCCTGGAACACAGAGGTTGCAACCGTATTAGTGATTGACCTGGTATAACATGTGGTGCAACACAAGGGTTGTATTAACTGTACTTTGCATCAACAGATGAGGATCATGTGACCTGTGTAGGGTACCACCACAAATGACAGCTCATACCATAGCACTGAGGTGTTACACAGAGATGTACATGATTCAAGCAAACTCACCAGCTCCAGCCACAACTTTCTGTCCCTTGGTGTTCCCCCCTAGTGTCACCTGCTGGACCTGTCTCCTCATAGCTGTTGTAGACATAGCTGTCCCTGATCCAGCAGCTGTAGAGGGAAGTGACAACATTCTCAATGATCTGCATCACTCATTGACAGACAGGCACATGACGCTCCTGATTTGTGTTTCACTTTGTAAACATCAACTGCTGATTCCATGCAGAGGGGATCTTGATCTCTGTCATGGCTTAGGAATCTAAGCTAGTGACACACCTCATGCCAGAATTACCTGAAGGACAGGTGCGCAAGGGTTTCACTGCTGCAGCCAGGCTGTCATGCAGTCCCCGGGATGGTGTCCGCTGCTGTGGTGTCATCCTGTCAGCAGCTGTGATGAGACATACAGGTCTATATTTTTGTACAACAGAGGGTAGCTCTGAGCCAACACGTCATTCTCAATTACCATTTGTGGGTAATCCAGGACAATGTGCAGCATGTTTACCTCATGAACTTTACATGTGGGCACCTGCTCACATGCAGCAGTTGCCAGCCGTTACCTCCACACAGCACTGACATCAATAAGATGACACATCAACAGACACACTTGTATGAGAAAGTTACTGATACGAAGGGATAAATGACCCGGACTCCTCCGCATTACATTGCTTTCACCTTTGCCATTAAGGCTTACATATTTCCAGAGTGTAATGTTGTCTGTTGACAAGTCAGAAAGGGGTTCATGTGTGAGATGTGCAATAGTCAGGGACATGATGTTGCTCATTTGTGCTTCCCTACGCATGAAGTCACACAGCTCATTTTTGAATGCGAGAACACAGGTTTCTTATGTCCATCCTTTGAGTGTCCTCTCTTTGCGTACTCTATTTTCAATATCATGGTACTACTTAGCTGACGATGATTGGTGTCTTGTACAGCAGACATCCAAACCCCATATGTCAAACGCTCACCTATGCATGTGAATACGGTAGGAGAGGAGGCAAGCAGAATGCAACATTTGGTTATGCTAACACATTGCGGATAGGCTGAGAAGCTTTGATGCCTTCCGCCTGCACTGGATTAGCGTGTTGCTGTTCAGCCAAGTCATTTTGCAGGTGTAACTGCATGAAGATTCACCTTAGCAGCCCCTACACCCATCTCAAAGGTACACAACTGGCATCAGTGTTGGCCTCAGCCATGCTATTTTCATCATGGTTTTTCCTATCATTGAATTGCAAGCCGGTTGTGTTCTGGTCACTTCATATGACTCAATGTACTATTGTATGTCCATTCTGCACTCACTTGGCATACATTTTGTGTCATCCTTTCATGTGCCACCAGGGTCTGATCTTGCATGGGTTCAAATGCCATATATGAGCATATTGTGATGCAGGACAACAGTGTTGTATAACACATACAGCATACGGTGGAGGTGAAAGGCACATTTAATAAGCATTCAGCCTGATTTATTCTTGGGTTTATTTCCCTTGGCCCATCACCGGAACAGTGTGTGGTCCCTGAACAGATGTCACAGCCAACCTTGAAGCAGAAGTCAGTGTGTGTCTTTGATTCTGGGAGGACCTCGTTGTACCTACAATGATAAGTGTGTTTTGATACTTTACATTCCTGCAGCCACTAGATTTCTGGCACAAAGGATGAGCACAAGCAGTTGTGGGCACCAGCGTTGCATTAGTGTGTTATACTTAATATCATGATTGATTCCACATATAACTTTGAATGGGCCCACTACCTAGATGCAACTTATATCACAATGACATGTCTACGGATCATGATGTGAGGTCCACTACCGTGTTTTGTTGATGGACAACACAAAAGCCAGCCAATGTAAGTGGTACATGACCAGCTGTGTGGACTGGGCATTTGATCTATACTGGAAACATTCAAAGTTGGACAGTGTATGCATTGTCAATACTACTGACCCTGGTATCTCACTTCTTGTTCATCATTGCCATATTTGTGCAAATTAGATTTATTGATTAGGTCTACAGACACCATTACAACATAGTGGGGACACCCTTTTGACTAGTTGTGGCACTCGATAACAGGATAGGATTCCCAAGTCTGTGGATGTTGCTGAAAATCATGTCATGTTCTACAATTACAAAGGTATGATGAGCCAAGACATTTAATATTTTGTCTTTCGCTGTTCACAATTATCATTTGCTAAAGGTGGATGTCCATTGACAACTCCAATAGTAATGCAGCTATTTTTTCATCTCTGGTTGACTTTCATATGTGGGCACTATATGTCCCTCGGTCACTCCTGACAATGTATGCATTTTGACCATCTCCTGGCCACTTTGACTTACCAGTCGGTGAGGGTGGTATGCCTTTCTCTGTACGATGTCGATTCCTCCCAGTAGATGCAGGGACCTCTGCTACTGCAGTTGTCTGTGCTCTGGCTGAATGTGTCAATGGGTGAGAAGAGAGAAAAGTAAACAAATGGGAAATGTGCTTGTGGAACTTTTCTGGGATTTCCCCATTTCTCGTGCATGCTAACAGTGTTGTGCAGTACTGCCGCAGACTGGGCAGGTAGGAGCAGTGGTGCGTTGAGGATGTAATGGCGTGGCAGGGTTGGAAATGTACAACAGAATAGCTGTATGACTATTTTGATCTGATGATTCTCTCACCTTCTGCTTTGTGCTTTAAGCTGGCACGGGGTGATTTACTTCTTGGATAATTTGTGGCAGGTTTACACGCCCCTTGGAATACATTTACACCGCAGTTGCGTCACTTCTCTGACACAGCGGTGGGGTAATACGGGTGACACATTTAGACTTATTCACAACGTAATGCATCTATGGGGATGTGTCACGTTGTGCAGCCCTGCGCAACATTAAACATGCATCCGCTGTGATGTAGGCAGGGTGTGCGTTTCTTTGGTTATGCCTCGTACAAGTGATGCAGTGTAATCGACGAGATTTCACAGAGTCACTTTTCATAGGGTGGTGCTACGCAAACTTACGCCTGCTTGAAGCACATGTAATGAGTGGCACAGAACGTTAGGTGTAGGCGGTCCATGGACATTGTTGGAGTTGCGTCACACTTGCGACACTACTCCAGCAAAGCACCCCCTAATGCCATCAAATGCGACACACATCTGTCTATCCCTGCGCCACAGTGCACCGCATTGTAAATGTGACGCATCCGTAGTTTCACAAGAGTTGGGTTGCGTGTCGCATTGTTACTGGCGCATCTCTGCTGATATTTGTCAATTGCTACTTAACAGGCTTGTGTATTACTGCAACAGTACAGTGCCCATGTTTTCTAAAGTGGGGAGGGATTTGCCATTTCCATTGCTAAGGATTGTGGGACTTGTGGTGCTACATACAGAGGGTGACACATGAGTCTCTGACTGACTATAACTTTTATATACACTTTGGACTACTTCCTTATTCGCAATGACAGTGCAACACAGACAATCTTTTCATGCACTTTTCTTTTCATCCCACTTACCTGGTACCACATAGCAGACGTCACTAACAGGCAGCCCATGGACCAAGTGGGGGTGCATTGTGGTCAGGATATCCTCCTCCAGTGGGGTGAGGCGGATGCAGGGTCCAGAGTATGCAGCAGGGAGGATCCGATTTAATTCGATCCGGGAGTATTTCTCCTTCACCCTCTGCCTCTCATCCTGCCACTTTTTCTTGATGTCCTGGACTGTGCGCCTCTCCTCCCCCAATGCTGTGACAGCAGTGGCTAATTGCTGCCATAGGGCTGCCTTCTGTGTGCCACTGGTGCAGTAGGGTGGGAGTCCATAGAGGCGTTTGTGGTGCCTGACGATGAACTCCACAAGCATGGTGGTCTCCTCTGCAGTGAAATTCCTCTTCCTCCTCAATAGCTCCATTGTTCTCTGCCAACACAAACTCTCTGTGGCCAAACCTGTTCCTTCACTGTGTGCTGCTTTTAAATGTTTTTTGCTGCTGGTCAATGAGTGTTAATTGGCTTCAGCTGGAGCATGGTGGGGGATGGTAGGCACTTGCAACATCATGGCAAACTGGAGCTGTTGGCTGTGATTGGCTGAAGTGTGTCAGCTGATGTGTCAGCTGATGCATGGTGGGGGATGGTAGGGACTTTGACAGGTTTTTACCCTTGGCTCAAATGATCAATGGCCGCAAGCGGACTTCCCGCTCCGGGTGCGGAATTTCCGCTTCGGAGGCGGAAATTCCGGCCCGAGTGCGGACGTAAAGTTAGTAGTCGTAAATCCATTCTGTGAATAGCAAAAGTAGTAAGTTCATTCTGTGAATGCCAGAAGTAGTAAGTGCATTCTGTGAATACCAAAATGGTAGTAAGTTTAGTATTTTGTCTTAAGTTAGCTCTGTGAATCGGGCCCATTGAGCTTGCAAAGTTGGGCACAAGCTTTGGCCTCCTTTGTTTTGCTAAACAATGGATGAGCCTGCAGCGTGGCAGAAGGTGGGTAAAGGAGAGGTAAGGTCATCTTTTGCCTTATTTGCCCCATGCACACATTGTGCACTGTGTTTATTGTGCTTACATTCAGAGGTGGTGGGTAAGCTGTATCAGTTTCAATGGCAAGAGGAGGCAAGTATTTGGGGGGGTTTGGTCAGTAATAAGCAAAGTGAGCTTGAGCACTAAGATGGTTAAGTAGCATATCTGGTATGGCTCATCCTCCAATATGATATGGCAGTATTAGGGTGGTCCAGTCTATTTGTGGTTGTTTGCCCGTCCAAGGGAAACACACTTGTAATGAGGCGGGAGTTTAAAACAGTGATTGGTTAATGTGATGGGTATCGTTACAAAGTAGTAGAGGAACCTCAGTAAAACGTCATTTTTACTAAGCCAATTTGTTCCACCATAGAAAGCTGTAGTTTTAGCCGACCAGTTATTTGTTCTTCTAGTCTAGAGATCACTATGCCACAATTTAGGGCTAGGATTTCTACAGTGTCTAGACTAATCCATACACCCAGATATTTAATGGGAGAGGTTGCCTACGTCAGCGCTATTCCAGCTCAAATCTGTCCATGCAAGATGTAAGCGGCAATATGCTTGACCTTTCTGAATTGATAGAAAGACGCAACCATTCTCCAAACTGGATGAATTCTCTTAAAAGAAGGTAGAGTCCTTTTTGTGGATTCCTTAAAAACAAAGCTATATCATCCGCATATATCGAGATCAATAGGAGTCTGTTACCAAATCCCAAAGAATATTGGCTATATTACATTATAGCACCCCAGTGCAATGCATTGTAGTGAGTAGTACAAATACACTTGATAGTACACCATTGAAATGCATTGTAGTGAATGGTACCAATATGCAGGATATCACCCCATTGAAATGCATTGTAGTGAATGGTACCAATATGCATGATAGCACCCCATTGAAATGCATTGTAGTGAATGGTACCAATATGCATGATAGCACCGCATTGAAATGCATTGTAGTGAATGGTACCAATATGCATGATAGCACCCCATTGAAATGCATTGTAGTGAATGGCACCAATATACATGATAGCACTCCATAGTGAATGGCAGCTTTTTGAGGGTCCCAAAAAAGAGAATGTATAAACGGTGATAACAAATTTTAGTTACAAAATATAACATTTGTTGATGGTACCATACTAATTTTAAGAATAGTGGTGTGTTCTAAGTTTATTTTACATTTTGAGAAAGCCTTCTGCTGGGATTTCTTGAAACATGTTTAAGAGAACACTGTTCTTTCATGATTTTCCCATAGAGGTTATGGAAGGTGCTCCAGAAGCTAAAATGCAGAGCATATTTTCTGTAAATTCTCACTACCTTTCTCAGTAATATGAAAATGAAGCCTGACATTCTCAGTAAATCATGCACTTCCAACAGGAGCAGCCTGTCTGCTGATTCCCATTAGTTAAACTGCAGCTTCCCAGAGTGTTCTAAAGAACAACTAGAGCGCTAACAGAGTTACTTTTGACAAAACTATGGCACACTTGAAGCCATCTTGATTTAATCAAACTGATAGATTTTAGAACATTTAATTTAGTAAAGATCAAAATGAGGGTGTTCACTTTGTTGTAGAAATTATGGTTACTGCCGTAGAAAGAAAAATTAGGACACATTTTAAGTTCTCAAATATGTTCCTCTTCTATTTCATTGAAACGTGCCCTTTCAACACCAGCAGCAGATTGCCCGTTCACTCCCTGGTGGTCAGCAGCTTTAATGCAGTGCTCTAATGAACAACTAGAGTGCTAACAGCAAGTGGATGGAGTTTGGTAGTGCTGTCTGCATAAGTCACCTGGTGAAACTCACCACGTAGCAACCTCCCTGGAGGCACCAGCACGTCTAGGACCATAATTACAGAAGCCCCTGTGTCTCTGATAGCCTCTACCTCAGCCCCATGAACTTTAGGCCACTCCCTGCACTTGTCCATGTTTGGAGGTAAGGCAGCAAGGGTTGCAATATTCACCCCACCAAGGGACACTAAGGTTGCTTTCACCACCTGACTACCCCTCTCTGGGGCACCACACTCCACCCCTATACTGACACTGGCAATCCCTGTGGATGGCCCCTTAGGGGGGAGCTTCTTGGTGCAGACAGCATCTCCCTTTTTGTGCCCTGGCTGGTTACAGTCAAAGCTCTTACGCACCTTTGTGGGATCAAAGAACCTTCCATCCTTTTCCTCATACGCAATCCCTTTGAATTGGGTTTGGCTCGGGTCCCCCTCTTTGTTCAGATTTTTGTGGGTCTTTGGTAGACTCTGTCTGTTTTTGACATTCTTTCGGCTGGGCTTTCCCCTGGGCAGGGACCTGTCCATCTTTTTTCTGGTCACTCCCCAGTGCTGAATGAAAACCAGCTCTCTGGGGTCTGTCAGTTTAGAGTCTACTAGGTACTGGCATAACTTCTCTTCTGCACAATGTGTCAAAATATGTTCTTTCAAAAACAATCTATACAACTTCCCCATCTGTGTCTACTTTGTTACCAACAATCCAGCCTTCTACTGCCTTCACTGAAACGTCCACAAAGTCTTCCCAGGGCTTTGAACTCAGTTTCTGAGTGTCTAAACATCATACTGTACTGCTTTGGAGTCAGACCAAATCTTTTGACTATGCATGCTTTTATCTGCTGGTATGAATCTGCATCCTCCCCCCTCGGGGTCAGGAGCCTCTCCCTTCTGGCTATTGGAATCAACTCCCACAGGAGTGCACCGCAATACTCAGAGTGGACCCTACTATTTTAAGGGCCCTCTCAAAAGCTGCTAGCCACTTATCAATGTCATCCACCTCTGTGTACTTGGGGCACGATCCCTTGGGAAGATTGTTATCAAATCCACCACCCCTGGACATCTCAAACTCTTCATCATTTTCACTGCCACCATTTCTTTTCTCTTCCTCCTTCTCCCATCTCCTCTGGGCTAATTCCAACTTCTCCCTTTAAAAGGCAATGAGAACTAGTTGGGCCCCAAGCTGCCTCTCTGCTAGGGACAGTGATGGTTCCTGAGTAGGGGACCCTGCCCTCCACCCACCATCTGGAACTGCACGGCTAAGTACAGAAAAAATGGTAGACGCAACATCCTCACCCCCCCCTCCCGGGTGAAGGTGGGGAGAACATCCCCTCCGTATCTCCTCAACTACTCCAGCCCAGGTCTTTAGGGACTTAAGTAACCCTGCCTTCCTAATCGTGTTAGAAGTAGGCAGCCCCCTCAACCTCCAGGTACCCTAAGATCAGCCATCCTGAACTGGGACAGTTTAGCCAGGTCCAGCTCCATGGTTCCCTAGTTTTGGGTCATAACAACTAGGCACACAGTCTTAAAATAATTTGGAAAAATCAAAACAATAGATTAAACCAGTTTCAGTCCAAATTCCCAAAATCAAACTGAAAAGTTTTGTTCTAAGGCAATTTAGAGGATTTTTAAAATCTTAATTCACTTTACTGAAGGGTGCACTTTTTTAAACGCAAGTCCTAATTCACACCGCTGAGCACCAAATGTTGGAAAGTGGATTATTAGTAGTGGCAGATATGCATTTACCACTGGCAATAATACCACGGACACAGTATAGGGCTCAGAACAGGTCTCACAGAATCATTCCCATGCTCAACCCTTGGTAACTTGCGTCAAGCAGGTAAGCTCAACTTCAAAGACAGGTATGTAAAGCATTTTAAAACACAACCAATTCAGTAAATAATTAAGACACTACACACCCTAAAAGTCCAAAACCATTTTATACAAATAGGAAATACCTGTATCTTTACAATGGCATCAATACAAAAAAGTCCACTGTAGGGAACCAGAGATATGAATTTTTAAGTTGCATCTGACAGGGACAAATTCAAACTTAGCATCTTTTCTGGAGGATTTTTAACCAGATGGTGTGCAGCCTCCTCCTGCAGGCCTAATTTATTAGGAACTCCTTCCGGAGGTTCCTCTTGTGGGCCCAAAGAGTCCAAAACACCATCCAGGGGTCTGGAATCTCCAAGATGGTCCCTGAAAGTTTGGGAATTTAATTCCTACAATCCAATTGGACGAAACGCCTACGAATCCACTGGTACTCCAGGCTGGGGATTCTTTGTGGAGATGTTCCCGGTGAGCTCTGTTCACCTTAAGTTTGCAGGGAGTCCCCTCTTTCGTCCTTTTGAAGCAGGCTTGATCCACGGGGCTGTAGTTTCAAAGGGTGCAGGGGGCGCAATCTTCAGAGTGCAGGGCCTGGTTAATGCACATCAAACTCCTCAGCGTGGCCCCTTCTTGCTCTTTTAGGTTTCAAGCAGCAGATCCGAGAGGCACTGCCCCTCCCAGATACTTAATCAGTGTTCTCTGGGGTCAAGCAGGAGGGCGATCCTGTCCAGTGAGGTACAGGGCAACACCCCAGAGCACGACCACCTCCTCCAAAGTGTGGCACAATTATATTCTAGAAAGCACTATTCCTCCAAAATTCAATATCTCAGAATTTTAAGTAGCAATGGAGCAGGTAAAGCAACATTTTGTATACCTCCTCCATTTTGCATGAAAATACTAATTACTTAATCGACTTATATTATAATTTGAATTAACTGGGTGCTGTGTTATACCAATCAACATTTTGCATTTTATTGGTAAACACAAATTACACGCGGGACTCATTGCTATTTGCATGGCAGAATAACTCTAATAACTAACTGTGGCACGCCTATTAATAGTAGTACGTGTGGTGATAGGATATTGCATGATTTATGTTGCTTTGGTGACGTTTGCGTTCCTGTTTTGGACCGAATGGTGAATTTTATTGCTTTAAATGTCGCTATAAGCTAGGAAAATACTAATACATAAAGGGATTAGTGAGGGTTTAACATTAGAATCTTCATTTCTGTGTATTAATTATTCGTTTGTGTTTGTTTTGCTTAAGTTGGCATTTGGGCCTATCAAACCATGACATCCACAATGGAGTTCAGAAGTGGCCACCGTCTCGTGAGCGCGATGTCTACTGCGCAGACTCGGATGGCTCCGTAGATCTCCAGGCGACCCCAAGGCACAGTGTTCCTGGTCAAGGAAAGGAACATGGAGGACTGCCCAACTTCAGTCAGTAAAAACCAATACAAGAACAATGAATTTCCACAACCAGGAGAAATACAAAGTTGCATGGACATGTCATGAGCCGAGGAAGTGACTTAACACTTCTTTGGGAACCAAAAGTCTGGGAAAGTGGGACGATGTTAAAATTTCCTTCAAATGGACCAATCGGATTATAGTATTGTTAAAAGAATGTTTCATATTATCCCGAATTTTATTATAAAAATGGTAGTAGAATAGGGAGGAATCACCGCACACCCCTACCGCCCCGAGTGGCGATGACAGATGAGCTAGATGCTTGCACGATCCCTGGTCCTTTGGAGATCTTTGGGACTGTGACATGCTGAGCAAAGAACTATTACGGACTTTGAGTCTTGGCCTGCTTTATTGGGACAATTGAGCAGTAAAATTTGATTTATGCAAAGCCAATTGAATTAGAAAAGCCCCGATAGCAAGAATAGGTAAATATAAAATGTCATGCGATTTGTGTTGTTTGACTAAAATTCAACTTTGATTTGACTGAAATGCTAACTATATAACTCCAAACAAGATTTAGATAAACAATAACTTGATTAACAGAAATTATGAGTTTGTGATTTTTCCAATAGGAGATTAGAGGATTCTGAAGCTTAAATGTGTTTTAGCTGGTTCTAAATCACCATCAACCAGTCCAACTAATTGGTCCGTCGTGTGCCTTGATGTTAAGGTTAGGATCCTATAGGTGGTGATGCATTCATGTATATTCTGTAATATAACTTTTTCTTCCCTATAGGTTATAAGGTACCCCCCCCCACATGTCCAGCGCATCATTCCTCCTGTGTGCAGACTTGTGAGAAAACGTATGAGTGTTGGTGTTATGGGCCCCACCAATGAATGCGTGTGTGAATGAGTTAGCGTGACGACGGGTCTGCGACGCAGAGAGGATCTGTCAATTTTGCCCCCCCAGTTTTGCGCTGGACAAGTAGGAAGAGGAGAGCTGGCTAAACACACCTCCAGGGTGGCTAACCTCCATAGTTTCTCCCCCTTGCATCTGCTCATTCCTTCCTTGAGCCTATCATCTGGCTTGTTCCAAAGAGGAGAGTGGTAAATGAAACTGGTGTCTTCAGCTTGTCTCCTTCTTCTATTGAAGGGCATTATTTACTACCCCTTCTCCTGGCTCTGGCATTCCTATGCCCAGCAACCTCTCCTCCCAGAAAGGCTTCCTACGCCCAGGGGTTCATTTATCACTTCTTCAAAGCAGCCTGACTAAACCAGTGATCTCTGACCAATCAAAGCAGAGCACTAGAGGGATGAATTTTGGCTTTCAGACAAGAAAGTTGTATAGCTCCTTGTGTGTCCTTTTTATTCAACAATACCATATTGTTAAATTTATCATTACCATTATACTGAGTCCTGTTTTTTCTTATTATAATTGCCTTTAGTGATACCAGGAAGGGTCTTAGGTGTGGGTGTCCTCACCAGAGAAAGATGCCAGTTGCACTTGTTGCCTCGGAAATTTGCCTCTACGCTCAAGTCAGCCGTACTGCACTGGCTTGGTGACGGTCACCTAAGACTAAGTAGTAGGTCCCTGCTGTAACGAAGTGGGTAAAACTCACTGGCAGGAAACTGGGCAGCATGGCCAGCGCCGGACGCTACTGGGACGTTGACGGGTGCAGACGGGCTTACCTTAGGCACGCCAGCTGCGCGCCCGCTGCACGCATCAGTTTGCATCTAAACTATAGAGGCAAAGCAAACTAGACCGCTCATGCTGCAGAGGAAACGGAATCTGTGAGGGCGGAAGTGAGGCACCCGAAATTGAAAGACCAGCCCTCTGCACAATCGGAGTTATCAGTCGCAGCAGACCAGGACTATTAGACGAGTACAAGGAGGCAGGGTATCAGGAGGATTAGAGCGGCGAGTAAAGTGTAAGTGCCAGTAAGTGAAAGACCACAGAAGCATTTAAAAATACACAAAGAATAAAAGTCTAAGACACAAGTAAAATGTAGTTTTAAAATCACTGTTGGTAGGTAAAAACACTCAGGCCTACCACTATCGACTGCGCGCGTTGGATTGCATCTGAAATATAAAGGCAGAGCAAACTAGACCGCTCACGCTGCAGAGGAAGTGGAAACTGCGAGGGCGGAAGTGAGGTGTGAGAAGTTGGCCTGGCATATGCTGTTCACTATTCTAGTGGGCACCTTGCACCAGTCCAAACTGCCCCTTATTGATGGTAGGTTAAAGACAACCTTATAGAAAGCTATCCTGGTGGTAGCTGTGGAGAGCAGCCTTCAGGCTAAGTCTTGAAGGAATGTAAAGCAGCTTGTTTTGCCAGTCTATAATCTCATGTAATGACCAAATGAAAGGAGAACCACACCAGGTATATATATAAAATATATGTATTTATTCTACACACATCCCTCGAGTCTCTTTATGAGGCTAGTGGCAAAAGTACACAAGTAAACTTATTCAACACACAGAATGTTAGCACAATATATGATTAGCCCTAGGGGTGTCACAAACCATATACTAAGAAAGTGTTATAAGAACCACGACTGGCATAGAGACAAGGCCTAGAGCCTTGAGAACCGCTGGGGCCACCAGGAACCACCCAAGGTAGTGACACAGGGGACCCACGGGGGACGCGTGCAGTTTCTAAACACAGCTGCGAATCACCATTAATTTTTATGGGGAAAGTCGCGGTTGGAAAATTACAGATTAAGGACACTTAGGAGTGGACTTGGAACAAACCCTTTGAGAATTGGACAGTTCGAGAGTCAATACCCACGGAGCACTGGAGTACTCGTGTTACCTCACCCAGGGAAGCCGGGTGCATAGGTGTCTTTTCGTGTCGGCTTTCGTAGTCGTTTTCTATGGCGAGCTGCGAAGAAGTGCTGCAGGCGACCAAGTGGAAAGTGTCCGGGTGGATCCAAGGGTGGATCAAAGATCTGAAGAACCTGAAAGCAGAGGGGACAGAGTTTGTGTCACTGTCCAGTGACCAGGAAGGCAAGGAGACGATGCCAACCAATGTCGGGGGATTTCAGGTGAAGGTGAAGCTTGACTCTTCAGCCACGAGGACCAGGAGGCGTCGACGACAACCAGGAGCTGGATTCGAGCAGTCCCATGAAGGATGTTGAGTGCTGCAGCGTCGGTATCTGGTTTGGACCCAACAAGCCTTGGCAACAGCAACCCACGCAGAAAGCAAAGATTGGCTTCGGTGCAGACCAGCATGGTCTGAGGGACACACCCTTTGGAGGAGAGTCAGGGCACGTCTGGAGCAATCAGGAAAGCCCAAGAAACAGAAGAGTTACCTTCGTGGGGACCCACCAGTCGACGGACCAGGGATCGCGAAGGGGCCTCGAGCAGAAATGCTAGAAGTGCGCCCACGGAACACTCGTGGAGTGTAGGCCCACAATATTTGGCGCAGATGGTGCTCAGGGCTTGGAATACGAGTAGCCCAATACACAACTTTGGGAAAGCTCGGGAAGTCAATGCACTAGCAAATGTGCACGGTGTCCAGGAGTTCCGGTCCCACGTCTCTCGTGATGGTTACAGGTCTCACCTTTGCTGGGATCTCGTGTTAGCCTCGGAGATGTCTGGAAGTCCATGTCCTGTGTCGCAAAACCTTCGGGTTCCGGCAGGATCCTTTGGAAATGCAGACCAGCAAGATGCTTTGTTGGTGCCTGTTTGAAGAGGGGAGTCACTCCTTGACCCCAAGTGAGATTCTTCTGTCTTCTATTCGAAATAGAATGTCGAAGTTCCAAGTTATATGTTGCAGAGTTTCGTCCAGGGTAATCTAAGTCCTAAGGACTGGGTTCCTATACTTATATTAAGTTTAGGGGTTGGACTTACTCTAGGGTCCCACCTATGGGAGGACCCAGGGTGGGGGTGGTTACACCCCTTTCCCTTTGTCCAGTTTTGCGCCTGAGCAGGGGCTGAGTGCCCCTGCAACCAGTTTGAACTGGAGTATGCACAGGGACACCAAGTGTGCCCCAGCACTGTCTGAAAAAGCATTCTATGAATGCACCCACCCAGCCCCAATACACTAAAGCCTGTCTGGGAGGTGGTTACACCTCCCTGTGACAGGAAACCTATTGTCCAAGCCTCCCCCGCTGGAGTTTCGTCCAGCAGCAGGAGGTCAGACCAGTGTCTGTGACATCCATTTTGTGATGCCAGGGCTCTTTAAAACTATTACCGTTTAAGTAGGTGTGCACTTGTCTTCTCCCTCTAGATGGGTGGAATTCTACCCCCGCTGCCAGGACTGGTGGAGGGGTAGGATTCCAAAGTGTTTGACACCAAAGACGACATGTTTTGATGCAGCCATCCCAAAGTTAGCATTTACCGCAAGCTTATAATGTACTTCAGAGTATATGGTATGGCTGTATCACAGAACAGCTACAGAGAAGTGATTCTGAAAGCTGCAGAGGGGCTCAGCTCATGCTTGGGCACCCTCTCACACAAAACCAAGCCTTCAGGATTGTTAAGGCCTGCCATAGGAGTGACTTATAGGTTTATATGTGTCTGTTATATAAGGTAGATATAGGTAGCCTATATCTTAGTAAGGGATGCATGCACCACCTTACCCAGGCTGCAGTAGCAGACCTGTGGTGCCATTTTGGAACGCTTCCCAGGGGTGGCATAATACATGCTTCAGCCCCTGGTAGGCCTCTGGGGTACCTATGCCCTTGGTACCTAAGGTACCATATACTAGGGACTCACAGGGGTAACCCAGTAACCAATCTGGAGTGTACCTAATGTACAAGCAATCAATTTAGAGATGAAGCAGCTAGGCTGGGGTCCTGGTTAGCAGCTCCCCAGCCAGACTAAAGTCGAAAAACAGTGAAGCACCAGCAAAAAGTGGGGGTAACCATAGTAAGCAGATCCTACTCTCCTACATACCCCCCAAACGCAGGGACATTAAACTAAACTTGACCAGTTGAGTCTTCATGTTCTAAGTGGAAATATTTGGAGAGTCCATCTGCATTGGTATGGTTACTCCCAGGTCTATGTTCCACTGTATAGTCCATCCCCTGTGGGGAAATGGACCACCCCAAAAGTTTGGGGTTTTCTCCCTTCATTTGTTTAAGCCATAAGAGGGGCTTATGGTCAGTCTGAACAGTGAAGTGAGTGCCAAACAAGTATGGCCTCAGCTTCTTCAGAGTCCGAACCACAGCAAAGGCCTCCCTCTCAATAGCTGACCAACTTTTCCCTCTAGGGGTCAGCCTTCTGCTAATAAAAGCTACTGGCTGGTCCTAACCTTCATTATTCAATTGTGATAGCACAGCCCCTACCCCCCAACTCAGATGCATCTGTTTGGACAATGAATTCTCTGGAGTAGTTAGGACTTTGCAGAATTGGTGCTGTGCACATGGCCTCCTTCAGGTCATCAAATGCCTTATGACTGCTTACTGTGCACTGAACTTTCATAGGCATTCTTTTAGAAGTTTAGTCATTCAGGGGTGTCACAATGGAACCATACCCCTTGACAAATCTCCTGTAGTACCCAGTCAGGCCCAAGAAAGCTCTGACCTGAGTCTAGGTAGTTGGAGCAACCCATTCCATGATGGTTTGGATTTTGCTCTTGTAACGCCCTGAACGTCTCAGGATCGTTTAACAGACACGATAATGAGAACGCAACCACTTGTGAAGGTTTAGTTATCTTAATGAAGGCAAAAATAATACAAGGAATAAACAAAGGTTATAGTCACTGGAATCCTCCAGGCTAAGTACGTTACCAGCCCACAGCACGGATGGTCCTAACCGTCCTCTGCATATACGCCGATCCCGGCGTATGCCAACAGAGGGCAGAAACGAAATGGCCGACAATGCCAATCGGTAGGCTGTGAGGGGCACGAAGAGTGTTGGGGAGAATCGAGGAGTCAGGGAAACACCCAGCCGGGGTCTCTACCTGAAGGGAGCAGCCGCTCAACCTCTTCCTCAGACTGCACCGGGACGCGGAGTCACCTCCTGGTGATGCGTCACCGATACCCCAATCACAAGCAAAGAAGACTGAACCGAGAGCAGCCGCTCGATCGATCCTGTGGACTTCCGAGTCTGTAACGCGGCAAACACCTCCTGGTGTGCGTTACAGCTGGCAGTCCCTGTATGTCTGGTCGGGCTGGGAGTTACGACTCCAACCAGCAAAAGCGCCACTGCGCTGTGACTCAGCCGAGTCAAAAAGCGAAGCTCAATGGTTATCCGGTAGAGCTTCCGGGTCCTTCACAGGTGACGATGGGGCAAGACACGGCCCAGGGAGTAACGACTCGACCTACCTCCGTTCTTGCCTTACTGGAGCACCACTCCGGAACACTGCTCTTCACTAAGCAGGTACGTCGGTGTAAACACAATATCCGACAGCGTTGTACCTCCCGGTTCCTCCCTTTATAGGGCGTGTTTTCCTTGAGTTATGTAACAGCTCTCCTGTTTACATAAGGGCGTGTTTTCCTTGAGTTATGTAACAGCTCTCCTGTTTGCATAAGGGCGTGTTTTCCTTGAGTTATGTAACAGCTCTCCTGTTTACATAAGGGCGTGTTTTCCTTGAGTTATGTAACAGCTCTCCTGTTTACATAACCTCTCAACCGCTAAGCATCCTGGGAGATGTAGTCCGTTTTCGCTGGTTACCGTTTTCCTCCCCTCGCATGACAGGAATTCTTGACAGTACATCCTCCCTCTCAGCGGCTCCCCACGGGTCCAGCGCTGGCAGGAAAACGCCGATGGAACAAGGAGACCAAGCGCGGAGCATGAACCCCTTCAGCCGGTTCCCATGACTGCTCCTCCGGGCCATAGCCTTTCCACGCAACCAGGTACCACAGCTTCCCCCTGCGCCATTTGGACGCCCGTATGCCCGACACTTCATACTCCACCTCCGACTCCACGCATACCGGCCTAGGTGTCCCAGACGGCTTGGAGGGTGCTGGTTTGAGCAATGATACATGAAAGACAGGGTGTATCCGCAATGACTGGGGCAAGCACACCTTCACGTTCACGGGACCCATACACTTGGTAATTCGATAGGGGCCCATGTACTTGGGATGGAACACACTGTTCTTTCGAAACCTCATGTTTCTTGTGGATATCCAGACGTAGTCTCCAGTGCGGTACAGTGGCCCGGGCCTTCTCTTCCTGTCTGCCGCAGCCTTGTATCTTCTCTTGGCCTCTATTAGGACAGCCCTTGAGCGCATCAACGTGTCTTTTATGTGTGCCACCCTGTCCGCTGTGGCGGGAATCCTGTCCTCTCTGAACGGATGTAGAAATGGCAAGAACCTGGGATGTTGGCCATAGTTGCTATAGAACGGAGATGACTGTGTGGAGCTGTGAGTGGCGTTGTTATAGGCTATCTCTGCAACCCATAGCAACTATGGCCAACATCCCAGGTTCTTGCCATTTCTACATCCGTTCAGAGAGGACAGGATTCCCGCCACAGCGGACAGGGTGGCACACATAAAAGACACGTTGATGCGCTCAAGGGCTGTCCTAATAGAGGCCAAGAGAAGATACAAGGCTCGATCGATCCTGTGGACTTCCGAGTCTGTAACGCGGCAAACACCTCCTGGTGTGCGTTACAGCTGGCAGTCCCTGTATGTCTGGTCGGGCTGGGAGTTACGACTCCAACCAGCAAAAGCGCCACTGCGCTGTGACTCAGCCGAGTCAAAAAGCGAAGCTCAATGGTTATCCGGTAGAGCTTCCGGGTCCTTCACAGGTGACGATGGGGCATGACACGGCCCAGGGAGTAACGACTCGACCTACCTCCGTTCTTGCCTTACTGGAGCACCACTCCGGAACACTGCTCTTCACTAAGCAGGTACGTCGGTGTAAACACAATATCCGACAGCGTTGTACCTCCCGGTTCCTCCCTTTATAGGGCGTGTTTTCCTTGAGTTATGTAACAGCTCTCCTGTTTACATAAGGGCGTGTTTTCCTTGAGTTATGTAACAGCTCTCCTGTTTACATAAGGGCGTGTTTTCCTTGAGTTATGTAACAGCTCTCCTGTTTACATAAGGGCGTGTTTTCCTTGAGTTATGTAACAGCTCTCCTGTTTACATAAGGGCGTGTTTTCCTTGAGTTATGTAACAGCTCTCCTGTTTACATAACCTCTCAACCGCTAAGCATCCTGGGAGATGTAGTCCGTTTTCGCTGGTTACCGTTTTCCTCCCCTCGCATGACAGGAATTCTTGACAGCTCTGCAATGGTTGAACCTGGCCTCCGCCTACAAGGTGGCCCAAGTACACAACCTGACTCTGCACTATCTGGCACTTAGTAGCCTTGATAGTTAGGCCTGCTTTCTGCAGGGCCTCCAAAACATTTCTCAGGTGGACCACATGATCCTCCCAGGTGGAGCTAAAGACAGTAATATCATCTAGATATGCTGCACTATAGTCTTCCAGGCCTGTTAGGACTGTATTCACCAACCTTTGAAACGTGGCAGGTGCATTCTTCAGACCAAAGGGCATTTCCACAAATTGCTAATGTTCACTAGGGGTTGAGAATGCTGTTTTTGGCTTTGCATCATCAGCTAGTCTGATCTACCAGTAGCCAGCTGTAAGATCAAATGTGCTCAGAAATTTGACAGAGGCCAACATATCTATGAGCTCATCTGCTCTTGGGATTGGATGGGCATCAGTCCTAGTGACTGCATTGAGACCCCTGTAGTCAACACAAAACCTCATCTCTCTCTTTCCACCATGGGTGTGAGGCTTGGGTACCAAGACTACTGGAGTAGCCCAAGGGCTATCCGAGGGTTGAATCACTCCCAAATCCAACATTTTCTGGACTTCAGTCCTGATACAGTACCTAACATGATCAGGTTGCCTGTAAATCTTATTTACAGGCAAACTGTCCCTAGTGTCCACTTCATGAGTGCACCAGGTAGTCTGACTTGGAGTCATAGAAAACATATGTCTGAACTGATTGACAACTTGTCTGCAATCAGTTTGCTGCTGGTCAGTGAGGCTGCCTGCCAAGGCTATTCCATCTACTGACCCATCATCAGGGTTCTGAGATAGCAGGTCTGGGAGAGGGCCACTCTCTTCCTCCTGTCCTTCATCAGTCGCCATGAGCAAGCCCATGTCTGCCCTGCCAACATATGGTTTCAGTCTGTTGACATGAAGCACCCTATGGGGGCTCCTGGGAGTTACAAGATCTCCCTTGTGTTCAACAATAGTGTGGGGTCGATTCCACTTGTCTTGGAGAGCTGCTGGGGCCACAGGCTCCAACACCCACACTTTCTGTCCTGGCTGGCAAACAGTCAGTACAGCATTTTGGTCATGCCAGGCTTTCTGTAATTCCTGGCTAGCCTCAAGGTTTTTAGTTGCCTTTTTCATGTACTCAGCCATCCTGGAGCGGAGACCAAGTACATAGTCCACAATATCCTATTCGGGAGGTTTGAGAGGTAACTCCCTCCCTCTTTCACCAAACAGAGTGGGCCTCTTACAGGATGCCCAAACAGAAGTTCAAAAGGGCTGTAGCCAACCCCCTTCTGAGGAACCTCCCTGTATGCAAACAAAAGGCAGGGCAGTAGGATGTCTCATCTCCGCCTAAGCTTTTCTGGGAGACCCTTGATCATACCCTTTAAGGTTTTGTTGAATCTTTCAACTAAACCATTGCATTGTGGGTTATAGGGTGTGGTGAATTTGTAGTTCACTCCACACTCCTTCCACATTGCAGTCAAGTATCTAGACATAAAGTTTGTAGCTCTGTCTGATATTACCTCCTTAGGTAAACCCACTCTTGAAAACACTCCCAAGAGGGCTCTTGCCACAACAGGTGCTGTAGTGGTCCCAAGGGGAATAGCCTCTGGGTACCTAGTGGCATGGTCCACCACCACTAGGATAAACCTGTGCCCAGATGCTGTCTGAGGATCCATTGGTCTAACAATGTCAACCCCCACTCTCTCAAAGGGAACCCCCACCACAGGTAGTGGTATCAGGGGGCCTTTGTAGAGCCACCTGCCTTACCACTGGCTTGACAGGTTACACAGGAGCGATAAAACTCCTTTGTGTCTTCAGATATGTGGGGCCAGTGAAAGTGGGGGACAATTCTGTCCCAAGTCTTGTTCTGGCCCAGGTATCCTGCTAAAGGAATATCATGGGCTAGTGTCAATAGGAAGCCCCTGAACTTTAGAGGTATAGCCAACCTTTTGGCTGTACCAGGCTTGGAGTCTCTACTCTCTGAGTACAGGAGTCCATCATCCCAATAAATCTTATGGGTGCCACTAGCATTCCCAGCAGCCTCAGCAGCAGCTTGCTGTCTGAGGGGTTCAAGAGAAGGACAGCCCAGCTGCTCCTGACTCAGATCTGCCCTGGAAGGGCACCCTGTCCCCAAGAACTCAACCTGATCAGGCTCAAGCTCCTCTGGGACAGTTCCTTCTTCAGGCTCACAATCAGCTCCCTCAAGAGACTGATCATCACTCTGAGTCAGGGGGGAAGGCACTGCCTTAACCCTACTGCTCCTTTTCTTGGAAGGCACCTGGTCCATTAATCCAGGATCCAGGGCCTGTTCAGTGTTATACTTTCTGACCTGTGACCTAGTCACAGCAAACACATGTGCAGGGCTCCCTAACATTTCTGCCTGGGTCCTTAACTCCACTTCAGACCAGGCGGAAGTCTCTAAATCATTGCCAAGCAAGCATTCAACCGGGAGGTCTGCACTAACCACAACTTTCTTAAGGCCAGTTACCCCTCCCCAGGAGAAATTAACAACTGCCAGGGCATGGTTGTTCCTGACATTGCTAGCATTGGTCACTTGGTATATCTCACCAAGTATGATCGGTCCAGGGTCCACAAAGTCTGGTGTCACCATTGTGACACTTGGCCCTGTGTCCCTGTAGGCCAGAGCTTTCCAAACTCTGTGTCGCGACACAGTACTGTGTCGCCTGCCATGTGCTGGTGTGTCGCGCGACGTCGACCAGATGCAGTAAAATTCGCTTTTTGAACAGGACTGCATGTCAGTGATGCAGTGCGGTACGCGGAGGAGGAAGAGCGTTCCCTTTGACGTGCGCGTCAAATGCACTATCAGTTCACAGAGCCGCCTCTGCTCCCCGTTCCATGCACTCAGTACGGCGCAGTTTTGACAGGAGAGGCAGCCCGGGTGCTCCCACAACCATCAATGTCACCACTTACATTATTTAATTTTACTCTGAACATTTAGAAAATGCAAGGTGCATCAACAAGTGACCAGCAAGAGCGGCATTGTAAAATAATCTGATTAGCTTCGGCAATATTTGTAAATCTACAAGTCACGCGATGAGCATTATTATATGCAATGATATGATGGGGTACGATTCGGATGGAGAGCTGAAGGTTAGGGCGTGTTTGGGGGGGCGAGTCTCGGAGACAAAAGGGAGTGAGAATCGTTTTCATTTTGGCCGAGACAGGAGAAGACGGAAAACAAGTGGGACAGAGGCAGGCATGGGAGGTGGGGAGGGTAAAGAAATGAGAAAACAGAAAAGCTGTGAGAGAAGAAACTTAAGCGAGAGACAGGCACAGGTGTGAAGACATTATTTCCAAAGGACGCAGCTTCTTTCGATAAAAAGGATGCGGTTAAAAGTTGACACCTGACCGGCACTAATAATGCTTGCTTGCCCTGTGGCTGGCGCTCTGTAGTTTAAACTACTCTCTGCCCAGTAAAGTTGACTGACTGCAGTTAGACTTTCACTAACACTTACCAACATTGAACTGCAACAGTGAGAGATCCTGGCGCTGTGCTCCAGTCCAGCCTCCGTTTATTCCGTCCTCGAGTGCATACTCAAGCCGGGTCCGCCATTGAGAGTGCCGCTGCCTTCAGAGAGCTTGTGCCATCACAACGCGTCTGTGCTTGCCTTTTGAGCACCTGGCTGCAACTCACCCCCTGCCCCGGCCCCACAAGCAGCACAATTTGTTTTCTAATTAGAGTGGGTCTCTTGGCATCCCAGGGACAACGGGGCTGAAGGGAACAGATGGGCTTAACGAGGCTGTCTCCAATTAAAACGGGATGGGCTGCTGAGCTGGAGCCTAAGATGGGAAGGGAGACTCCCAACACTGGCAGGAGTTTTCCTAGGTCCCTCGGAATTCACTCAGCGTGAACGGAAGTCCAACACTCCTACTTCCTGTGAGCAACAGTAGGAACATGGCCCTCACCTTGGGTGGAGGACGAAGAATCTGGGTCTGAACAAAGGAAGCCATGATCCCAGAAATACACGAATCCACACAAAATCGGAAAATCACCCCTGACCAAGACCATCTCACTTTAAACTAAACATAAAAGAACCTTTTTTGTTGTTGTAGTTTTATATAGCGCAAACTCGACCCAAAGGTATCATACAGATTTAGAGGAGCAACAGTTGCGTTACAGATGAAATATTTGAGGTAATAATGTTAACTGTCAACGTTTAACACTAATAAAGCCACTTATTTCAACACGAAAAATCTAACTTCTTCTCTTCCTATACCCAACCTGAAATCATTAATTTCTTTACATTTTTAGACAAATGGATTTGTTACATCCCAAACAGACCATAACAGTAATAAGAACTAGCACTAGCCCAACAGCCGGAAGAGCAGAAGCAGTAACACACCTTTGCTCCCTCGCAAGGTTTATGCAATGTATGTACCTTTGCGCACATATTTTATTTGTACTCAACCCTAGAACAATTATTCAAATTTGAAAATGGACCATTTTACCAGGCAATACTGGAAGTTGAACATGTGTCATTTTAACCTTCAACACTGAAATGTAAAATTATATATGGCCCTTCACAGACTTGGAAAATTTGCGTTTGCACTTCCAACCCTGAAACAAAGAACTATTATGTTTGATAGATTTGGGAAACAACCGTTTCAAAATTGCTTTATTAACCTTCCTGCTTTCTCAAATTTGTTTGAAAATGCACCATTTGCCCTCTTTTTTTCAAATTTTTCTCAGGGGAAGGACCGCCTGAACCCCTTTTAGTTGGTTCCAGCTCGCTCGCTCGCTACACTGCGTTACTGTGTCGCAAAATGATGCATGTCGAAAAAGTGTGTCACCAACATGAAAAGTTTGGAAAGCTGTGCTGTAGGCCAAAGCCTATTTTTCATTTATTAAAGGCTGTTGTCTGTACTTGCTCAGATTACTGGGACTTACAGAGGAGGACATATCTATGACTCCATCACAGACTAACACAGCCTGAGTTGGAACTCTGACTAGGCCAGAGCCCATCTCAGTACCCAGGGTTAACCCTACTACACCCTTCTGCTGAGTACCACCACTTGAAGCTGAACTAGGGGTAACAGTTGCCTTAGGGGCAATGGTGGCTGGAGTTGCATCCTTCTTGGGGCAATCACTTGTCCAATGGCTATTCTGTTTACAGATTTTACACCATGGTTTCTTTTAGCCTTTTCCTTTCTTAGAAGATTGGGAATCCCCACCAGTAGAATTTTTTTGGGGACCTTGTGAAGACTTCTGGTCTTTACCCTTCTCCCCACCCTTATTAGGATCTTGCTTCTTCTGGTCACCACCTTGGTTCTGTACCTTCTGCTTCACCCTGGTTCTGACCCATTTGTCTGCCTTCTTTCCCAATTCTTGGCGAGATGTCAGATCAGAGTCTACCAGGTGCTGATGCAACAGCTGATTCTGACAGTTATTACGGATTTGCTCCCTCACGATCAAGTTATACAATCCTCTATAATCACACACTTTACTGCCCAGTAACCAGCCCTCAAGAGCCTTAGCAGCACAATCAACAAAGTCAACCCAGTCCTGTGTCTGTGCCTTTTGGGTATCTCTGAGCTGTATCCTATACTGCTCAGTGGTTAGGCCAAACCCATCTATAAGTGCACTCTTCAGTACTTTGTAATTATCAGCATCCTCTTCTCTAACAGTGAGGAGCTTGTCTCTACCGTAGTCTGAAAAGGAGAGCCACAAGATTGCTGACCACTGCCCCTGGGTTACCTTCTGTACTTTGCCGGCCCTCTCCAGTGCAGTTATCCATTTGTGGATGTCACCCCCACTCTTGTAGGGAGGGACAATCTTGGAGTTCCGGTCCCACGTCTGTTGTGATGGCTACAGGTCTCAGCTTTGCTGGGATCTCGTGTCGGCCTCGGAGATGTCTGAAAGTCCATGTCCTGTGTTGCAAAACCTTCTGGTTCCGGTTGCAGCCTTGGAAATGCAGACCGGCAAGATGCTTCGTTGGTGCCTGTTTGAACAGGGGAGTCACTCCATGACCCCTAGGGAGATTCTTCTGTCTTCTAGTCAAAATAGAATGTCGAAGTTCCAGGATATATGTTGCAGAGTTTTGTCCAGGGTGATCTAAAGTCCTAAGGACTGGGTTCCTATATTTATACTAAGTTTAGGGGTTGGACTTACTCTAGGGTCCCACCTATGGGAGGACCCAGGGTGGGGGTGGTTACACCCCTTACCCTTTGTCCAGTTTCGCGCCAGAGCAGGGGCTGAGTGCCCCTGCAACCGGTTTGAACTGGGGTATGCACAGGGACACCAAGCGTGCCCCCAGCACTGTCTGAAAAAGAATTCTATGAATGCCCCCACCCAGCCCCAATACACTAAAGCCTGTCTGGGAGGTGGTTACACCTCCCTGTGACAGGAAACCTATTGTCCAAGCCTCCCGTGCCGGAGTTTCGCCCAGCAGCAGGAGGTCAGACCCGTGTCTGTGGCATCCATTTTGTGATGCCAGGGCTCTTTAAAACTGTTACCGTTTAGGTAAGTGTGCACATGTCTTCTCCCTCTAGAAGGGTGGAATTCTACCCCTGCCGCCAGGACTGGCATGGGGGTAGGATTCCAAAACACGACATGTTTTGATGCAGCCATCCCAAAGTTAGCATTTACCGCAAGATTATAATGCACTTAAGAGTATATGGTATGGCTGTATCACAGAACAGCTACAGAGAAGTGATTCCGAAAGCTGCAGAGGGGCTCAGCTCATGCTTGGGCACCCTCTCACACAAAATCAAGCACTCTGCCTTCATGATTGTTAAGGCCTGCCATAGGAGTGACTTATAGGTTTATATGTGTCTGTTATTTAACCCCTTCGATGCTGCGCAGATTCCGCCGCTGTGCTGACGGAATCTTGCGCGGGTGTGCTCATGACGGAATGGTTCCGTCATGAGCACAGCTCAACCGTGGGTCATGACGGAACCATTCCGTCATGAGCACCGAAGGGGTTAAGGTAGATATAGGTAGCCTATATCTTAGTAAGGGGTGCATGCACCACCTTACCCAGACTGCAGTAGCAGACCTGTGGTGCCATTTTGGAAGGCTTCCCAGGGGTGGCATAATACATGCTTCAGCCCCTGGTAGGCCTCTGGGGTACCTATGCCCTTGGTACCTAAGGTACCATATACTAGAGACTCACAAGGGTAACCCAGTAACCAATCTGGAGTGTACCTAATGTACATGCAATCAATTTAGAGAGGAAGCAGCTAGGCTGTGGTCCTTGTTAGCAGGGCCCCAGCCAGACTAAAGTAAAAAAACTGTGAAACATCAGCAAAAAGTGAGGGTAACCATAGTAAGCAGATCCGACTCTCCTACATGAGGCGGGCAACATTTAAAGACCAGCCCTCTGAACAATCAGCGTTATCAGCCGCGGCAGACCAGGACTGACTGGAAGAGTACAAGGAGGCGGGGTATCAGGAGGATTAGAGCGGCGAGGAAACTGCAAGTGCCAGTAAGTGAAAGACCAAAAGAGCATTTAAAAGTAGACAAAGAATTAAAGTCTAAGACACAAGTAAAACGTAGTTTTAAACTCACTGTTGTTAGGAAAAAACACTCAGTACTACCGCTATCGACTTAAAGGTACTTTCAATCCCCCTGCCCTATTATGTACTAGGGCCTTATAGTGTAACCTAGTGTATGTAGGTGCTTTCACGGTATTCTAAGTGTCTCTTTCAGCGTAGCACTGGCCCTGGGCCTGGTTAGGCAGAGCCCAGGGTCAGTCAGAGTCTGTTATCACCAGTACCAGTCCGCAAAAAGGTGGGGAGTACCCAGGGCACAGGATGACTTTGCAGCATATAACAACTCTCTTTTACCGCCTCTCATCCATTGGACGATTTAGAGCCTTACTACATGACCCACATGCTGCACCACCACCCCTAACTCATACACCTTCTGCCCTAAACAGAGACAAACAAAATAAGCAACATGCCACACCTCACAACTTCACTTCTCCAGGTCTACTGTACAACAAGTTTATACTACAAAAACAACACAGCATACCAACTCACTCCCAACCACCATCGCCACCACCTACACAAGCAGGCCCATCAAAATGCCTTCTTAGCCTGCTGGACAAAGAACACGATACAGAACAGCTACATGATTGCTATCCTCATACAGCTAATGCCAACACAATGACACACCTGCTGCAAGCCCACAAAAATCTGCTCACTCTTCTACAAAACAAAATCACACAATCGCCAGAGCACATTCTCTAAACTGTCTACTAATAAATGCTTGATCGCTCTCTAAAAACAAGCATCACATCTACAACCATCTCACTGACACAAAACCTGACATACTCTTCATAACTGAATCATGGTTGGTAGGTGATATGGCTCCAGTCCTGCATGAAGTCGTTCCTCTAGGCTATCAAACAATCATCCACAATTGCATAGGCAAAAAACGGAAGTGACCTAGCTGTTGTGTTCAAACATTACATATCACTAAAGCTGACAACGACTCCATAAAATATTTTGAGGCCCTTTTCACTAGATGCAATCCTACACAATCTTCCTGCAGTAATTTCCTGCTACTTTACAGACCTCCACCTAGGAACGCAACATTCCCAGATACACTTCTAGATAAATCTGATAACTATACTCCAACCTATGCATTCTGGCTGAACTCAACATTTGGTTTGACAAATCCAATATTCCCCGTCAGAAAACAATCATCGCTGGGCTAGACACACTGAACCTTCATCAGATTGTCCACAAACCCACACACATCGCTGGATACATCCTAGATGTCCTTTTTGCAAATGCAGAACTAGTTATCTTTCAAACAATGATCAGACCATCATTTGCTTGCTTTCCAACACCAAACAACACTAAGCGACGCACCTAAAACCACATTATGTGCATCCACCTATCGACCATGAAACAAACTCAGTTTGGAACACTTAGAAATACAACTAACATCCTGTTGTGTAGTTCCTATAACCCTATATAGGATCTGTGCGTTAAGACAACATACAATGTGGGCGTGGTGCCCGAACTGATTCCTGACACCCCCATCGAATATGTCAGCCTGTATACCAGCTAGCTCACAGTGCCCTCTTACCAAGGAGAGAAAAGTTCTTGGCAACTATGGAACATGACAACCCTGATCTCTCAGAATCGTGGAAACAGTGCTACTAGTCACTCAGTCGTTCATGCTCACTTTGTCTCTGAGAGAGATACATAGAATAAACGATGGGGATGTTTTCCAATAAGTATTTATTGAACCAGCATAATTCTAGTGTAAAATACATGTGCCGACACAATCATTAGACAGTAACTGAAATAGAGGGTTATAAGCACTAACAGAGTAGAAGGATGGTAGATTTCTACCATAGTGCTAAAACGATAAATACAGGCAAGTATAAAAAATACAGGACAGTAATAAAAGTGTACTCCTCCGATGCGACCCAAACTAGATGTACCTAAGAGTACCTAGCATCTATGTAGGTGTGGAAGCCAAGAATCCCTCTAGGATAAAGTCAACCCCATTACCTGAAGTGAGAGACTGTGGGACCCTGTTCTGGTCTCAAGGTGAACACCCCGCAAGGGATGTCAGACCACTGCGAGCTGGAGTATCTGCATGCAGGAGCCTCAGCGTCTCTCGTCAGTGTGTCGGCATGGAAGTCCTTTTCTCCTCACTCTACCTTAGCAAGAGATGGTGTATATATGCTCAGAGTAATACTCCCTGGGGATATACCTCGCTGTGTCATGTCAAACTAGGATGACGGAAGGAATAACTCTTGTACATAGTTTTTATGCAGGAGATGTTCGGCCTGCTGCCCAGCTGCGATTCCAAGAATCCTAATGCATAATGAATGAGGCTTAGGCCTTTCGGAGAAAACCCCAGGTCCCTTAGTCATCACCTCAACTAGGTAATAGGTCAGTCCTAAGAACCATTATATAGGGTATTATGAGGGCAATGTAGGTGAAAGATGCAATTAGTACCTGAGCCGATATTGGGGTACCGAAATGGAATATAACAATCCAGTACAGAACTAGACACAATTAATCATGTCAAAGACTATTTGAGTGACTACAGGAAGCTTTTGATACCCTGATACTACTAAAAACCAAACAACAGTACATAAGAAAACAAGCACCATGGGGAAATAGAGATAAAAGAGATAAAACATCAATTAGAAAGCTGCAACATGCCTGGCTCAAAACAAACACCAATCAAGACAAAGTTCGCTTACAGAAAATTAACAGATTATACAAGTCACCTTTAAAATAAGCCAAGAAAAGATAATATTCAGACAGAATTAAAAATGCTAAATGTGCAAATAAAGAATTATATAAAATTCTCGATGAATTCCATAAACCATTGCCTAGAAGGAGCTCATCCCATTACTCAAGATTTCACAGACAAACTAGCAAATCATTACACAACTAAAGCCGACACGTTGGACTCATACTTAAAACAAAGACAAAGCACCAGCGCAGACCCTTTTCCAAAACAACAGTCCAAGAATACTCTAACCCAGCCTCTTCGTTCTTTCCAACACATTTCACAAGATAAATTTATGGAACTGGTCAAAGCATGCAGGCCTGACGCATGCCCCCACAAACTTTCAAGACAATTCTTCTAACAACATCTGCTGCCACTCTAGTAAGAAAAATCCTCAACAAATCCTTAACTACTGAAATATTTCCAGAAGAACTCAAAAAGTCATACATGTGCCCATTCCTGAAGAAAACCATATTTGACCCGCTGAACCCTGATAAGTACAGCCTTTGAAAACTGATAGAATGAGCAGCATTCGACCAGATGTCACAATTAATTGAAGATAATGCCCTACTTTCAGACTTCCAAACAGGATTCCGTCCAGGAAAAGGCGCAGAATCTGCCCTCCTTGCCATCTGGGATGACCTGAAGAATACAGTTGACCGAAACAGGGCTGCTACGCTACTTTCCTTGGACCTCTCGGCTGCCTTTGACACAGTTGACCATGACACTCTGATACAAAGACCCTATGAAGCCAGCATGGAGGGGACTGCTCTAGACTGAATCTCATCCTACCTCCGCAACAGAACTAATGTCATCCATACTCCCCCTTTATCGTCCAAACCTTACTGCACAAAAGCAAGGGTCCCTCAAGACTCTATAATCTCACCCAAGCTTTTCAACATTTACATGAAGTCATTACCGTCACTGATCAATCAATTTCACCTCACATGCTATAACTATGCAGATGACACGCAAATACTTCTTGATCTGGAATATCCCAAAGACACTGGAAACTCGCCAATTTTCTGTTGTCTCAGAGCCATGGATCAATGGATGGCGTGGAGCGATCTCAAATTGAATGCTTCCAAAACAGAAATACTCACGTGTGACGATGGGAAACATTATGACCCACTCGCTGCATGGCCGGATGATCTGGGAATGCCGCATAAAGTATCGAAGAAAGTAAGAATGACCATGAACTCCAAGCAATCGAGAAATGCTCAAATGGACAAACTAGCAAGATCAAGCTTTGTTACTATAAAAACTCTGCAATAAATCTTCCCCCATTTGGGATTTCCACACAAGAAAGAGGTTATTAAACGATATACCAGGATATGTGTAGTTAACTCTCTACTTGTTCTTGGAGCAGAGGGGAGTGGTAAAATCAAGGGAGTAGCCAGAAAATGAATACACCCCCCATTTTAAACCAAACAGTTCAAATGATAGCACCAAGATAGCAAGCTTGACCCTCCCCAGAAGAGCTCCCTTGGCATTTCTAACCAAGCATCTATCAATTCATCCTTCCACCTTTCCATCCGCCCACTTATATCCATTTCGCCTTTACATTCTGTCATTCATTCTTTCTTTCCTCCATCATTCAATCTTTCACCATTGTATACAGGCATTGGCCATTTCATCGTCCATTCACCCATCCATCCTATATGCATCCATTCAGTCATGCATCCATCATTTGACCTACCCTTCTATCAATAAAGCCTTTTATTCATCAATTAATCCTCTTGTCCATCCACCCCCCAGATTTCCATTTAGTCTGCTATATTTTCCTTCACCATCCACTCGTTTACCATTCTTTCACGCAGCCATCCTTTCACCCATTCATCCGTCTATCTTTGCCTTTTATATCAACCTATCACTCTTTATTCCTTAGCTTTCATTATGAGCTTTTACTTGCCGCGTTGCAGAAAGAAGAGACCCATAAGGAATCCCACACTCTGTGTGGCAGTAAAGCGGGGGTTGACAGCCCCTCTGGGTGGAATAAAGTTCCCTCCTAGGCCTGGGTTGAAGGATTTTCATACTGCTACTAGTGAAGAGGCATAAAAATAGGGGGACTCACAACAAATTTACAGGGAGAGCAAAGCCATACCTGAACCATAGGTCGGCTTGGCTCTAAGAGACCATGCACAAGCCGAGCCACGAAAATATTTTGAATGTCAATCATCCCACACACATCATGTCAAAATATGAGGCCTCTTTAAAATGAAAAAAAAAGCTTATTTCTATAAGATGCCTAATCGGTTCACCCTGGATCATCAAATAATACAACTGCATTAGGAGGTATTAAAAGTGCTAATTTTGAAATATGAACTTAGGAGCATTCCTGCCCCCCTGCCATGATGACTATGCTACTACCGATGCAAATAGAGTGTGTTTTTGAAGATGCTCTCGTATAGGGCGATAAAGATAAAGGAAGCATGGTAAAAAAAAATATTTACCTAGAATCACACAGTTTGGGTATGAGAAAGCTGGGACTGATCCCTGGTGTTCTGGTTTCACATTGTACAACCGAGGCATGAGATGAGTATCTCCCTCTCTCGCTCCTTGTAAATGAAAGTCACTGCTTTGATGTAATTCTTGGTGCGTGGTGTCGAGCGTGAGTGGCAGGGTGAAGCCACTTGAAAGCTCAGCTTGGTCTATTGAATGATGGAGGGTAACTGGAAGCAAAGGAAGTGTAATTGGAAGCAAAGGGAGGGAACCTTTGAGGTGAACCTGAAGCAAATAGAGGAAGAAGGGTGATGGAAAGAGGGATGGAAAGAGGGATGAGGCTAAGTGAAGGGAGAGGGGAGTAACTGAAAAGTGAGCACTTAAAGGAGGACGAAGACTGAATGACAAAGGAAGGTGACTGAATAGAGAGGTTAGAGAGAGATCCCCTTGGTCTCCTGATTAAAATTATACCTCACTTGTATGGGTCGGCCATGGGCCTTGGAAAGGCCAAAAACGTAGAGATATAGGGGATAGCACAGTGAGCTATAAGTACGGGTGTTTATATAGGTTTTTAGGCAATTCTGCATTGGACACCCAAACAAGTGAGGTATCATTTTACTCGGTATATCAAGGGGAACTCTGAGTGGTAGGAAACTTGTGCTGTGCTGGTATGATGATCCTAGAACAGAAATGTAAGTAAAATATGAGTTTTTTAGCGTAATTTTAGGTTTACTGGGGATTCTGGTTAAGAAAATGTTAGAGGATCCACGCAAGTCACACCTCCCTGGACTACCCTCGGTGTCTAGATTTGAGAAATGTTGGGGTTTGGTAGGTTCCCCTTGATGGCTGCCTAACCCTGTACCAAAAACACAGGTTCCCCCTTCCAAAACCAGATCCTTTTGTGATCGATAATTTTGATGCCTCCGCAATACTTTTTAGGCCCCTCCCTGTCGCTGGTACGTGGCCCACCCACGTAAGTGAGGTACCATTTTATCGGAAGACCTGGGGGATCGCTGTGGCGGCCATTTAGGGAAACCTACCAAACACAAATATTTCTGAAAACTAGACGCCCAGGGGAGTCCAGTGAGGTACGGTTTGCATGGATCCTCCAAACCTTTCTTACCCAGAATCCACTGCATACCTCAAATTTAGCTAAACAAATTACATTTTCTGCACATTTCTCTCTGGAATCACCAGACCAGCACAAATTTACTACCACCCAGCATTCCCCCCGGTCTCCCAAGTAAAATGAAACCTCACTTGATTGGGATGACTAAGAGCCTGTGACTGGGAAAGGCCAAATAGGTTTGCAGGGGATTCTGGGTAAGAAAACATTAGAGGATCCCCGCAAGTCACACCTCACTGTACTCCCCGGGTGTCTAATTTTGAGAAATGTCGTGGTTTGGTAGGTTTCTTTAGATGGATGCCTAACCCGGGACCAAAAAAGCAGGTGCCCTTCCCTGTCAAGGGTGCTTCGCCCACCCACACAAGTAAGGTACCATTTTTATCAGGAGACCTGGGGGATCGCTTGGTGGTAAGAAATTTGAGTCGCCCCATTGATCCTACAACTTTCCCTCACAGAAGCAAAAATTATCACCCAGCATTCCCCCATGCAGTGTGTTCTCACAAATGATGTGATTTGAGATGCAATAAGGGTTATTGTAAAAACTATTAATTTATATGATTTAAGTTATATAGTATAAAAGGGATAAGCAAGCGCGAGTTAAAGTTTATGTAGTGTAGCTGCTAAGATAAATACGCTCAGTATGGAAGTGCAGGAGTTATAACTTGAAGGTGGTGTGTAAATTATACATTAAAGGTATAAGTATACCTTTAGAATTTCTAGTTTAAGTTTGGTTTGTATCTAAAGAATAAATAAAGTTATACCAATTTAACTTAGTGATGTTTATGTAGTTTAAATTTTGTTTGCATATAAAGAATAAATAAATATAATATAGGATATAACCTTTAGTTTTTTCACTATATATTGATACATGTAAGCATTTATTTATGAATATAACCTACTGGCGGTTGCTCTCTTTGAGGACGGCTGTATTTCACACTTTGCTCGCTTGTTGAGATTCACCTTTTAGCATTGCCCTTACAGGCAATGGGCGGTGTCAGAGGTACAAGTGGGTAATGCCACTGGAGGAAGAGAGTGGCACCATCCTATGAAACTTTTGGGCACCTGCATTTATGATTTTACAAATTAGACACTGCATAGGACCTGCAATTCATCAGTACCCCTCACTCATGCTGCAAGTTATTTATACATTTTACAGTTAAGCTACCCCTTTAAGGTATCACATACTGACTTCATTTACCTGTCTCTTGTTAAAGACTGTTGGACGTGGCGCTCTCTGCAGGGTCACACCCAAAATGTTTGCCTTCAGCCTCCTATTTTTTTTTTGTTTGTTTTTGTTGACCTTAGGCCTGCACTTTACAACTGCTACCAGTGCTAATGTGCTTGTACTCACTCCATAAAACATGGTAGAATTGGCCTACAACTAATTAGCATATTTACTAGAACTTCCTTGTAAAGTGGTAAACCATATATCAAGGACCAGTAAATTACGTGCTACTGGTGGGCCTGAAGCATTTTTTGTGCCACCCACTTAAGCAGCCCTTTTAATCATCTCCCAGGTCCGCCACTGCAGCCTGAATGCAATTTTAAACTGACAATTCGACTTGGCCAAATAACCCCCTTGCCAAGTCTTAAAGTCACCCGTTTTTGCATATCAGCCACCCCTAAGATATGCTCATAGGGCAGGGTGCATTGTAATTAAAAGGTTGGACTTTAAGTTCTACATGTCCAGATAGTGAAAAAGTCCTAAATTCATTTTTCACTACTGTGAGGCCTACCTCTCCCATAGGATAACATTGGGCTAACTTATGCTTGGGTGGGAACAGGTAGAGATTTCATGTTTGATATCTGAGAAATTGGAATATAAAATCCTCTTTATTGGTTAAGTAGGATTTTAAGTTACAATTTTGAAAATGACACTTTTGGAAAGTTATAATGAATGCTGATTAACTTAATGCACTCCACCGTTCAACGATGTGCTATCAATGCCTCAAATGTGAAGGGTACTGGCGGGTATCACCCACTGACCCAGGGTATGAAATTAATGCTAATAAATGCCCTGTGGCAGACTTGGGTTGCAATGTTTTATAAACCCATCTTATCAAAAAATATTCTTGTCTAAAACCGTTTTGTGGATAGATAATTCGAAGTATATTGAATTTGTTTCTTTCATTCAACTAACTTTCTATTTATTCAACATTTATATATTGATGAATTCACTTCCAACAAATAAAGTTCAAACCAAAACCCTCAAAGCGTTTTGGACCCTTGGTTCTTCATCAGGAGTTTATTTTCAAAATAGAACACAAAGGCACCACTCCATGTTACAACTGCAACAACATACTAAAGGGATCAGAGATAAATCATCCATCCAAAGGCACTAATATCAGCATTTTTGCAGACTTACCTCCAAACACAACTCAGTTATATAGAGCTCCAAAGTCCTCTATCAACCTATAATAAAGCAGCACATTATATGATAAACATATATAAATGATACTAAATGAATAATGCATTTATGATGTGTGCATGAACACATGAAATGCAATTCGGGACACATGAGCAGAAAAACACAAAGCTTACATCACTTCGTGTCTCCCCATGTGCTGCTTTCCTCTCCCATCCCTGCCTTCGAGTATTGCCGATCTTGCTTTCCACCCCTCTCCTAATCCATAAACACACAGCCGCAGGTCTATTTTGGCCTGGTATGATTACATGGCAAACTCTGTAATATTGAGTATTTGTTTCCGTTCCTCATTGGATGGAAAGTTAATGACACCCTTTAAATTCTGACACTTCCTCAGGCAGCTGTTGTTCTTTTCACTGCCTGCAACTAGTCCTCACTGTTATTTTGAAGCTGGACCACATGAAATAGGCTATTTAAATTGTGGCCTGAGCTTTCTGTGTGAATTTTAAAAAATAACCCGTTATTTATCAAGATTGACAATATTGAACTCAATGTTCAATTTCGAGATACTTTAAGAAAAGAATTTGCTTTCCTTCAATATATCAATTTATTTCTAACTACGTGTCGCCTAGTAGACCCACCTGCGTGAAGTCGTAGTCCCAATCCACAGGAACGACGAGAATACCCCCCACACTCTTGAGGCCAGTCCACGGAAGCGTGAACCTGTTTACACTCTAGCAGCAGACTGACCCTGAGAGATGTGGGGACAAGGTTTGGAAGAGCTCACTTGAATCCCCCAGCGGGCGTTTCCTAATAAGCACAGCAGAAATAACCCGCTGGACATCTCGTTAAGCTGCAAACAGCGACTCAGCTGGGACTTGGAGGAAGCAGCAAGGCAGGGGAGGAAAATCCGCCAGGCAATGAACAGGAGATCGAGGCCACTGTTGGAAACTAAAAAGGAGGAATACTACACGGGGTAAATTCAGACTTGGAGGCTCAAATAAGACTCTACAAAAGAGTATAAATGAAAAGAAGAGGAGGATTTCTTTAGGCTTCAGAAACCCTGTGAGTCAATATCGAAAGAAACAAAATGTGACCAACAGGCCTATGTACAAGCACCACACAAGGGCCAAGAAATTACTTGAGGATCCTCAAAGGAATTTCCTAAACGCGCACCAAGCGCGTGTAAAAATAAATACAATCCCCTTCAGCAGATTACAAGGCGCGGTGAGCTCGAATACAGGAAACAATGTATCCGACTGACTCTGCTGACGCCTAAGGCTCTGGGAATGCAACCGCTCTAACCGAGCGTAAAGGAATGAGGAATGCAACAATGTTGCAAGTTCACCGCGGTCGCGTTGCTCAGTACAACACACGCGACTGCATCCAATTGGAGACGGGGAGAATCAGGGATTAGATACACATATCAGGTTCTGAGAGGGGCATGGACAAAGGAAAGGTTGCAGGAGAACAGCAAAGCGGGCTCCCTAGGACAACAGGAACACAGCGAGGAGGGGCGTGGACTGAGGACTCTACGAATCTGAAAGCCAAGCACCGGTTTGCTGCTGAGGAGAGCTATTTAAGGGAGAAACTCAGTGGACACTCCCTCCACCACTTGCACTAAGGGAGCGTCTAAAAAGTACAGGTTGTTATAGCTTGCACTAAGGAAGCTTCTAAAAAGTACAGGTTGCTATTCGCTTCTTTCCCTGAATCCCCGCAAGGACACAAGATGCTTGTCGTGTAACACTACGCTTTCACAAAGCCTGTCGCTCAGCACTCATTTTTATAAAGGCGAAGGCTATTAGCTTTGCCAATGCTTACTGATGATGAGGCAGCAAACCCGGCTAATACCACTAGCTCAGCATCTGCTGAGTGTGCCGAGTTTTCTTTTTCTCTGCAGCACATATTTTAAACAATGGGTAGATTTAGAGCTTGGTGGACAGGTCACTATGTCACAAACATGAGGGATATCATGTCCGCCGTATTATAAGTTCGACTGGATATAATGGCATCGTAATTTGCGGATGGGATATTCACCACGTTCGTCACGGGGTAACCCCAATGCACCAAACTCTAAAACAGTCCCTGCGTCCTTAGGGCTTCTCTTCATGTTGCTTATCCAGCCATCACAAAAACCTCTGACATGTCTGGGATGAATAAATCGTCTGGTGCAGGTGTTTGTTAGCAGTGTTTAGGCAAGAGTACTACACATGAAGAAGTCGCTCCTGGCAGCCGCTCACTGCACAGAGCCATGCACAGAAACGGTAGTCCACTTCTGGTATGAAAGCACAGTTTGTGCAATATGTACACCACCTTAGTTGGGACGGTGACCTATGCCTGGCCAAATTGTTTAATCATAAATGTTCCTCAAAATCTCAAACTCAATTTCCACAGCTTTCACTTTTATTCAAACTGTCAGTAAGAGTATGAACGGTATACAGCTAGATTGGGCGGCATGAAACAGAATGAAGTGATGCAACACAAAATCACATCTAGACAGCAACATTAATTCTTTACGTTATTTTTATTCTCCAATTTGCATCAATATAGCAACGTTATTTATTTTTTGCAGCGTGCTTGTGCTGGAAGCAGACATATTTCAAAGAAAAGCTCTGTCACCTAGAAGAGAAATATATAAATATACATTTCAGTTAGGGCTAATGAAACAGAATAAAACTTTTACATTTTTAGGTAACTTGAACGAAAAAGTTAGCTAATCATGCTCCAAACAGCAATGGTGCACTGAACAATTACATTACTTGTATTTCAATACATAGTGACCAATTTGGCTTTTGGTGCACCCCCTGCACCTTTTTCACTAGTAAGAAACAGAATAAGTGTTAAGATCTTTCCTGGATTGTTATTATCACTATGGAGTGCTCAGTCGCACAATGCTCACGTTAGGACCAAGCTTTATATTACTGGAGTGTAGACACGGCAAAACAGAGCTGGCAGGAACGTCCCTGCCTTACAAGTTCACCAGGTCCAGGCCTGACTATCTGCTTTAGTCCGGATTTTTACTTTTCACTCCAGGACTTGTAGTTCTTGTTTAGCTGTATGAAATCAGGAAAATAAGTCCTAAAATCTAAAGAAACAAACAGCATGGACAAGATTAGCTGCTCAATTCTGAACCAGGGGAATCTTGGTAGCTATGAGCAGCTGTGGCAGAGTGAGAAGGGCCTGAGAAGTTTTGGAGAGGGCGGAGATATAACAGATTTCAGCTTGTCTTTCTAATTACAAAAAGTTCTAAAGACCACAGACGTTTGCACTGATGCAAATAAAAGAAACCAGGGCAACTGTGTGCTTCTTTTCTGTAGATTTAGAAATGGGGGCAAACTGACCCACACCATTTTTCTGGTTGCGTTAAATGAATGCATATATTCTGACAAATGTTTTAATGTAAATTATGGGAGTGTTATTTTCTTCTGGAATTTATTGCAAGATCATCAAAAATGGTGCAGGAATAGTTTGTTTTTCAAAAAAGGCCATTTATGGATTACGATCAGCTCAGCTTTCTATTACACTTTAAAATGATGTATAATAAATATGGTTCCACAATGCATCTGTAATATGGATACTGCCTCAACATGCACTGGCAAAGCCAAGAAGTCTGGCTATAAAGTGTTAAGGTGGGTAAACAACAGGAGCAACAGGTTCTGGCAGGTAAGAACCAGGGTGGAAAGAAAAGCCAGCCAGACGGGACTAGGAAGGATAGACGAGATGTCAGTGTGGTGAGAGCAGGTGAATTACAGGACAGTCATGTAGCCGCTGTAGTTTACAGATTGGACATCGCAGTTACGGATGAGGAGCAGCAGGTGGCGTGAAATGAGGTTGGATCTTAGTCACCAATTCCTGAAGGACAACAACAGAGTATGCAGGTGGAGCCAAAGAAATAATGAACCATACAGTTCACTTCTCTCCACTGATATTCTCTGTCACTTACCCTTTCTCTCCCAGAACGATGAGCGATGTGGTTGATAATTGTAGGGCTGCACTTCTAAAATATTCCAGATGTTCCATGCCACAGTGAGTGCTTCAAAGACACAATAAATAGCATTAGTGAAAGACTCAAAGTATTGTGTCACTCTCCACACAAATATTCCCTCTCTGTACACCACAAAATATCCCTCTCTGTTCATCACTCATCGGTCCCCCTAACTTGCTCTGCATAAACTGTAGAAGCATTATAGACTCCCATTGTCATGCTGTTTCCAGTGTCCACTTTACACTGCATGAAGTACGGTACATTCCAGAAGCCACTTTAGATTGTGAGGCTTGAGATAAACTTTCACAATGCAAGCAGAGTTTGTACAACATAAGCATTCCTATGAAAGCCTCACTGGGGAGGTCAGCAGATGAAAATTAAAGTGATTAAAAGTCCCATTTCTGGACAAGCTTCACCACCCAAGTACAAGCTAAGAAGTGTACGCACTTATGAATTGTAGAATGGGATTCATCCTTGAGGGCAAAGAAAGCATCACGCTGAGGTATGTGTAGGATATTTAAACCTCTTTATCTTATTTTTAACCTTAATGGGCATTCTGGCGCATCTGCATTATTTTGCTCAAAATTCACATCGAATTACCCAAACAAGGAAAATTAACTCTGTGTTACCGCACCCATTAATGCGCCACACACTTGCATAAAATGTAACAGCAAAAGCTAACAACCTTTCGTAAGATTTAAAACTAATAATGAATGTATTTTCTTATGAGAACAAATCTGAATGTTGTCATTACTGTGGAACAGAAATCGCTCTGGTGAATACAAGGACCGTCTTGTGTGGTTCAGCTAACCAAGGCTCCCTAAGCAAGTTGATCCTTCTCAACCACTTTGTCTCATCTTCCGATTCTGACTTCAGTCTGTTTCACACTTCAGTGACCTCTCCAGTGCAATGGTCTGAATTCTTCTACCCTGAGAGGTCACATGAGGAGTACCAGAGGTTCTCTCCTATACCTCCCTTTAATAATTACCTGAAGCCCCCTTGGACCTCCTAGGAACCCACAACCTTCCCTCCCACTCCTAAGATGATAGGATGTAGATTAACCTGAGGGTCACAGAAAACAATCCACCAATGTGACCGAAGACCTCAAAGCAACAGAGATGTGGATGAGTCAGAGCAGCCTGAAGCTCACTGGATTAACAACAGAAATCCTGGTGCTGCGGCACCACACATCCCTTAAAAAATAATGTCACTCTGCCACTTCTTGGTGACACTGCTCCATCACAACCAAAGGCAGGAACCTTTTCATTATTTGGTCACAGACCCTCTTAACTGACAGAAACAGTGGTCAATACCACCTTCTCACAAAAAAAGCTCCTCAAAATTTCTGTCCCATATCACAACAAATCACCTCTCCCCGGTGGTAGGGACACCAGCAAATGTGACTACAGCAATGCCCTGTATATCACTCAAATCTCCTCCCATCAGACTGAAAGACTAAGAAAACCTCAAACACGTTCATTCCCCTTTCTTTTCTTCATGCAAAAGCCCTGACCAGTCACACCTCAACAAAAAAGTCCCACTTTTCCTCAGCTTCAAACTGCCCTGAATGTTCATCACTCTGATACCTACAGTACAAATGTAAGCTCCACCAGCTTGCCATCTAGGATTCAGAGCAGTCAACCTTCTAGCAGTGGGATGAGGGACAAATGGCTGGGCATAGTCCCCAGTCCCAGCTAGGACAGTACAGAGTGCACAAACTGTGCCAGATCAACAGAAGTGGGATACCGTTTCTGAATATGGCTCTGTGCAGCGCGTGCCTTCTTCATGTTTAGTACTCTTGCCTAAACAGCGGAAGCCAACGGTAGAAACTGAGGTGAAGGAAGGCCCTCGCTTTGCAATATCCTCCCTCCACACTTGTACAGTCACTTACCAATACAATTAAAAACAATGTGAAAGTCATGCAGTAACTCTCATTCTGTATGAATCCATCATGTACAGAGCTTAACTAAACAAATAAACATTAATGTTTGTCAATAAGCATGGTGTTCGCGTGAAGTAGTTACATAGAGCAAGGTGGATGGAAGTGACATCAGTGAATGTTAAATGAAATAAGAATGTAGAGGCAGATGTATCAAGCCTTTGCACCAGTGCAAGTCACAAAGAGAAATGTGCATCAGTGCAGAGTCCGGATAAGGTACTTTTGAGCGCAAAGACTTATTTGTGCTGGAAAGTTGAATAAACGTAAAGCAGAGTAGCTTTATTTGTGCCAAGGGGCATTCCAAGGATGACACATGGGCATTCCTATGAAACCACAAATGGAGTTTGAGACAAAGTCCTATACACTATAAAGGGTAGACAGGCCGATGCACCAAAAAATGATAGCCTCCCTCTGGAGGCAACATCGGTGAAAATAAGTTTTTGGGTACAACATTTTCAGTCTTTGCTTGTGCGTACAGAAGACATAGAAAGTGGGAAAGTTTAAAAACATGTCTCAGCTAAGCACTTGAAATGAAAGGGTTTCTCTCTAGTACAAAACATATTCTAGAGTTACACAACGTCTTCGCACTATGGTGCACAGGTCTGTGCTTAGAGCTGGACATACTTAAGAACCAGCGCTTGGGTAGAGAGCAGCAGTGCCGAATCTTTATAGATATGGTACTGTCCACACTCTTCCTTTCACACAATGCAGCACAGCAACCATGCTTGCTGCACTGCACTGCGTGAATAGTACGTTTGCCCCTTAAAACTCAATGGTGTCTTCAGTGGTGCAGAGGAAAATTACTTTAATGATATGGTAGATCATTTAGGGGAAGGAGGGTATAAAAGATACAGTCGATTTGAAGAGGATTCCTTCGCTAGAACATTATAACCAAGCACACAGTGGGAACAAAACAAACAGGCACATGGGTATGCCCACTACCACCCTGTCACTTACCCTTTGCTGTGAGTTGCACCACCCATGCGATGCTTCTCTTTTGTGTGCCACCTGAGGTATGCAAGCCTGGCAAATGTAAAGATTTGAATAAAAAGTATCAGACAAGAACACAAGACCACACTCAGAACAGAATCCTCTATGTCCCTCAGCCTGTAGTTCCCATGTTGTCACATTATTGGAATATCGGCATACACATATATTGGGTCCAAAACGCCAGTTTTGACGCTGTCAAAGGAATGTAAACATATGATGAAAAATCTGGTTTCGTTTGGTGCATATGTTTTCTGTGCACAGGGTTGATGCTTTTTGGCGAGGTAGGAAAGCCTTAGGGCGGCACTTACTGGTAGTGCCAATGTACTGAATAAAGCCTGAAAGTTGTATTTTTGGTGTGTATGGAGAGTGATCAAGCACAATTATCCGTTGCTATCTGTGCTGAAACCTCAGACACTGTTTATTTCTGTGCAGAGACCAATAAGAAAGTTGTGGTGGTTAAGAAAAGAGAAGTATTGGAGAGGGACAAGGAGTGAAAAGCAACCTTGGGAAAGATATTGGGAAAGACAGATGGTTTCTGGCCACTTAAATCATACCTCAAGGGTGCAGCAACCAGGCTGTGCTCGGAAGGATGAAGAAGACATCTATGTGGTGATTGTAGGTGGTTGAGCTGTTGGACCAACAAGGTGTAAGCTGGTCTTCAGGATTCTGGATCTGGTACATTTTCTACAGGGGCAAGGCTAGCAGGACGAGCAGAGTGTTTTTCCATAAACTTAAAAGGTGTGACAGCAAAGAAAACAAACAAATTAAAAATAATTTGATTTTTTAGGTAAAGTACATATATTTTTTACTTTATGTTGTACCATCTTCTTACCTACGCAAACAAAGATTTAGAGTGAAGGAGTTATAAACTTTCTTTGACTGGTCCTAACCATTTATGCCAGCTTTGCCACCTGGTGAGTGGTACTGGAGGAGGGCTAGATTAGAGATTGGTCAGTTTCAGCTAAGGAGGGACAGCAAGGAATGAGGCATTAGGGCAGATTTAGAGGCCAATGATAGAGGACTAAGTAGCATGCATGGAGAACAAAGGAAAGACTCAAACACATGGCTCATTCCATCCAAAGATTGCCTGCTCTCACTCGGGCTCTCAATCTTACCTGCGTATGGTAGGAGGACTTTGCATCGTCTGTCTCCCTCCAAAGGATGCCTGCTCTCACTCACGCCCTCAATCTTGCCTGTATATGGTAGAAGGGATTTGTATGGTCTATCCCCCTCCAAAGGATGCCTGCTCTCACTCGGGCCCTCAATCTTGCCTGTACATGGTAGAAGGGCTTTATGTGGTCTATCCCCCGCCAAAGAATGCCTGCTCTCACTCGGGCTCTGGATCCTGCCGGTATCTATAGTTTAACGGCGTGCACTCCTTATTTTCCTCTTTGCCAGGCCATATTGATTCCTCTGAAAGACACTAAAAAAGTGCATCAGGCAACCTCTAGCGATACGATCAACAAAGTGATTGTTATAATGCTTGAATTAATCCCCGCGATTGGTAATTACTCTTTGCTACATTCCAGTTCACTTATTTTTGCTCACTTTGCTACTACAGACCAACCATATGCAACAATTAAATGCAAATCACTCTTGGCGCTCACTCCAGTAGCGGCGGTTCCACCGTGATCTGCTAGGCCTTATCCTCTCTGAATGAGCGCACATGCGACTCCGTTATGCTTTGCCATCAGTGAGGTGCATCAGGCGTCTTACGGCACAGTGAGCACAGGACATAGTGTTCGGCCTTTGCGTCGGGCGCTAGTAATCACTGGGTAAGCAACAAGATCACGGAAACCACAGAAGCCATTTTAGATTCTATGAAGTACAGCAAATGAGCGAGAACTGTACACAGCAAGCAGGCTGCATAAAATATATTTTTGTGTGCAAGAGTGCATGCATGTGTGTGCGTGCACATACATGTGGGTCAATATGTTCATGTATGTGGATCTGTGACTGCATGAATTTATAAGGAGCATGTGAGTGTTGTGCCCACCATGGTAATTTGATAGCCCAGGCACATCGGTCCTAATTGTTGGAAGCTTGTGGGCATCTATTGGATGACACTAATTGATCATGTGTGATAAAATGCTGGTCCCCAGTTAATGGTGGAAATACTTGGCAACCAGTGGGCCATCAATGGCACGTTGTCCATTCACACTTAGCAAAATGGTGGCCCTAGAACGAAGATGATAATTCTTGGCAACTTGATACTTTCAGAGAACTCACATATCCTACCCTTATTAAAATGACCGGCCTCACATAATACTTATATATTTGTTAGCAATTTGTGGCAATTTAGGGCACAATACCCACCTACTAGCAAATTATGGCGACAAGGGTATTAAATCCTGGCATGTTGTGGGCATCCACAATGGTGCACATATCTGGCAAGGTGATGGCCCTTAGAGAATGCTGGACATTGTTGACATATTGAGAAATGCCAGGGTCTGGTGGGTGTGCCATAGACAACGGAACCAGTGTGTGAAATGAGATGGATTGGCAAAGAATCGATATTGAGATACTCTTAAATATTTATAGTTTGACCTTGTTAGGATGTCTATTGTACAGAGCCATTGGGTAAGAATAAGACTATTACTTGCCATTGTCAGGACCAACATTGCATTCTATTTCTCCCTCCAATGTGCAGTCACAAGGCACAATTTTTAAAAACTGTCAGCATGGATTTCAAGACAAAACAGAGACATTTTAGATGATTACGCTATTGATCCAACGCAAATCTCGATTGTATGGGATATTGATGTAGGTGATATGAGAATAAATATGCTCTTGAACAATCAAGCAAAATAAATCTCCTATCATAGATAGAAAGCATTGCATTGTCAACACAAAACAGCTGTTTGAAAGAAGTATACCGGCATAAGCCTATGCTGGCGATGGGAAAGAGTCGAGGGTGAATCATAGTGAGCGCCTTTCGTTGAACACACTATTGTAACGAACTGGACGAGGAGGTGTGTGTTAGATGTTGTGAGGGACAATGGTCAATACATGTCATGCTGAATAAGTATAATAGAGGCAATTTCTTCATCACTAGCGTGGGACCCCAAGGGAAAGCATTCACAGACATGGTTCCAACTCAATCCACTTACATCCCCTCTTACCTACCATTTGTATCCCACCAGGATTCATATCCCAGCACATGAACTATGATTTCAGTGGCCAGGATGCTCCCATGTCAGGCAATCTGGTAGCTGTGAAGACATTAAAAAAGGGCATCAAGCTAAACTGAGTGCAGGAGTCGACTGCACTAAACATTGTCACAACCTCTGTCATGTCTGAGCTGCCTACAGTCCTCAACATTTTCTTGGCTTAGTAGGAAGATAAGCACAAACTCTTAGAGAAGGAAGTTGATTTTACCTTTAATGTCATTTATCAAGAAAAGGCATCTCTTATAGTTTCCCATTGTTTAAGTACCCACCAATGTCAGGAAAGACCAAAATCTATCCAGGCCCATCAGTGTTTTACACTGAGCTAACTTGGAAGGTATGAAAGTAGTGACTTAGAAAACATGGGCAGTCCACTAACCCCCAGCCAATACCACATAGGACATCTCAGAAGCCTAAAAGTAATGACGTCATGAATTGAGTCCTTAACTAAATAAACATAAACATTGATTGGCAAGAAGCGTTGTGTATGGATGGAGTGGACGGAAATGACATCAATCTGGTGAGAGCAGCTGGGTTAGTGGATGGAATGAGTGTAGAGCAGCCATGGCTTCCTCAGTCTTGTAGAGGAAATAAGGTGATAACTGAGGGAAGCAGAATATAAAAAAGCCTCAGGTAGACAACAGGATCCACAGCTAGAGACTTGTAACAGAGCACGCACAGAGGAAACACTCAGACATATGGGTGTGTATCCCATCACTTACCCTCTGCGATCATGGGGCCCAGCATGAATGCACGGCCTAATCTGTGGAACGTCAACTCAGGGATGCAACACTGGCATCTGTGACTTCCACAGATATCCGGTATGAGACCTGGAATCAGTCACAAATCTCGAATCCAGTGCATCCACGTTGGATGGGTTCTGCGAATAAACCAAAAAAAGTAAAAAAAGAGCATCAGGCGCAATCCAGGGAAAGGAACATCACCTCCATCAACACATACATTTTCTCTCTGCCAACAACGATTGTTCACTTTTCAGTGTCGTGCATCCTACGGGCGATTCTCCTTGGCAAGTAATAGTCCTATTCTTACCCAATGGCTCTATAGAATAGACATACTAACAAGGTTAAAATAGAAATGTTTAGGAATATCCCATTATACATTCTTTGCCAATCCATCTGCGTCGCACTCTGGTTCCATTCTCTATGGCAGACTCTGGCATTTCTCAATATGCCAAGAATGCCCAGCATTCTCCATGGGCCATCACCATGCCACATATATGCACCAACACGGATGCCCACAGCATGCCAGGTTCTATTACCGGGTGGACATTGTGCCATAAATGGCCACAAGATACCAAGAAGTATTACCATTATGTGAGGGCGTGTCATTTTACCAGGGGTTAGGCAATGTGAATTCTCTCATGAAATTATGAAATTATCAAGTTGGCAAGAATTATCATCATTCTACTCTGGCCGCCATTTTACTGGGGGTGAATTGCAGCATGCCAGGGATGGCCCACGAGTTGACAGATATTACGCCATTAAGTGGAGACCAGCATTTTATCACATATGATCAATAAGTGTCATCCTATAGATGCCCACAAGCTGATAACAATTAGGACCACTGTGCATGGGCTAGCAATCTACCAGGGCGGCAGAGGACACAACACTCATACACTCCTCATACATGCATGCAGAGTTTGAGATACACATGCATGCACCTTCCAACACACATGTAGTTGCACACAGACAGACATGCACTCACACAAAAATAAAAAATCAATTTCTTATCAAAACATTACTTCCACTGGATGCTATCGTGACTCTTGGTTCTGCTCCAGGCTTACCTCCCTTTGATAGTTGGCTCTTGTGGTTAGAAAGCTGAAAGGACAAAATGCATAGGAACAATTGTTGGACTGCCTGGGGCATAAAACAGGAGTGCCTGTTGATGGAAATGAGGAGGGAGAAGGGAATAAGTGGGTGTTCCTACGGGGGAGTAAAGGAGAAAATGTCAGTGGCTGTGGGCCCAACAAGAGGCCCAGTAGGAAAGATTCATGTGGCAGGGGAGAAGCTCTGGCAAATTGTCCTTCTCCAACAGATGGATCTTTCGCTTTGTATTCAATCTAGCTGTACAAACACTTTTGTTAACCATTTGCTTTGCAGGCAGAATGTTTATTTCATCAACATAAAAAGAACCCTACTGGAAAAACAAGCAAATGTAAATAAGTAGGTTTAATGTACAAAAAATAAAGCCACATTCACACACGTCTACATACTCACACGCTTGCACACACACTGAAATACACAAAGAAGGAAAACAACTAGAAAAAAGAAACCTCTTGTGTGTGTGTGTGTGTGTGTGTGTGTATTTTAATTAAAAAGCATTTTTATTTTCCAATTGTGGGTGTCTCTCTCCAGAAACCTAGCACAACCCCAAAGACACAGAAAGCATCATGGTCCTTTGAATGATCTTGACATCTCCAGCACCACATCTGGATTGCTCAAATCTCTTCTGTATGGACGTTGGGGTGTTGTAATAGGCTGCTCAAAATTAAACCAAACTTTAGTTGACTAGATACCAAAGAACAACAGTGAAGGCTCCTACCCACCTCCACGAACCCAAATCCACCCACAACAGAGACCTATTTTAACCTGTGTCTACTTTCTTACTGTTTGACTTCCACAGATAGAAGGTACTAGACCTGAATCAGTCTCATTTCCAGTGCGTCTGCGTGGGATGGCTGCTGTGAAGACATCAAAGAAGAAACAAAGAGGCATCAGGCACAATCCAGTTCAAGGACCATCTCCTCTATCGACACATACATTTCTCTCTGCCCACAATGAATGGTCATTTACTTTTCACTGGCATGTAATCTACAGGTGATACTCTAAGCACAGAAATGCCTTATTTTTAAGTGTGCCTACTTTGTCAGATGACGAATGATTACTTCTAGCAAATCTGGTGCAGTATCTCAGATTGTGTTATGGATAACGTGCAGTCTGATTAATTTGTTCACTGATAATAGGTTTAAAAAAGAAATGAGATTGGACATGAGAATAAAGTGTCAAAAAGTGGCAGGGGATTCTGGGGGATCCATGCAAGCCACACTGCAGCCAAGCGCCATCCACACACACCACCAACCAAGTGCCATCCATGCACACCGCCAGCCAAGCACCATCGCCAGCCAAGCCACAATCCAAGCACCTTGCCAGCCAAGCCACAATCCACACACATCGCCAGCCAACTAATAGTCTACACACACTGCCAGACATGTGCCATCCATGCAAACTGCTAGCCAAGTGACAGTCTGTGCTTACTGCCAGCCAAGCGCTAGTCCATACACACTGCTAGCTATGTACAAGTCCACTCACACTGCCAATAAAATGCAGGTTCACACACAGCCAGCCTATTGGCAGTAAACATAGACCATCATCTGAACTACAGTTCACACACACACACACACACACACACACACATGCACACACGCACACACACAGAAACATTCACTAGTGTCTAGTGGTTTTCTGCCCCCTTGGGAGCAGATGTGACTAAAAATATCGCTGATCTACCCCCAATGGGACCTGAAGCAGTCAAAATGTGTTAACAGAAAAAAAGGGGAGCAACAGTTGCCTAAGGGGTCACTCCCTGACAAGCCCCTAAACATATCTCTGGAGCCTAGTGGGCTTTCTTCCCCCGTGTGGGCCAGTTTGGGGACATTGCCCCCTTTCTGCCCCCTGCCCCATGGGGGCAGAAAGATTGTGGCTGTTTTTTGTTGGAGAAGGAGGCATTGGCAAGCCCATTTTGGGCAGCCCCCAACACTCTTTGATTAAAAAAAAACAATCATCCCTGGTGCCTAGTGGGCTTTCTGCTCTGGCCCGGGGGGGTGGGGGAGGGCAGATCGGGGGCTATTGCCTCCATCTGCACCCCAGAGAGACAGAAAGACTGTGGTGATTTTTTGGAGGAGTGGGGACATTTTAGTGCCCATTTAGGGCAGCCCCCAGCCATAAGCAATAAAAAAGAAATAATCCCTGGTGTCTAGTGGGTTTTCTGCCCCCCCGGAGGACAGATCTGGGGTTGTAACCCCCACCTGCCTTCCACGGACAATGTCACTCTTGTTTTGGGGATGGGGGCATTGACATGCCGATTGTGGGAAGCCCCCACCCCTTTTTTAATAAAACAAAATATATATCCCTGGTGCATAGTGGGCTTTCTGCCCCCCCCCCCTGAAGGGCAGATCAGGGGCAATTGCCCCATCTGCATCCCAGGGGGGCAGAAACACTGACAAATATTGGGAGGGATGGGGCATTATAGTGCCCATTTAGTGCAGCCCACAACCCTAAATACTACAAAAAAATCCCTGGTGTCGAGTGTGAGTTTTGCTCCTCCGGGGTGGGGGGGGGGGGGGGCAGAAAGACTGAAAATGCCCAAATTGATATGAGGGGAGCAAAGGGCCTTGCCCAAGGGGCCACTCCCCCCTCCCTGATGTCTAGTGGTGGATCCCTGCTTGAGAATCGCCCTCCTGCGGTGATCCCTAAGAAGGGATCTACTAGGGAAGGGTACCATTGAAAAGGCAAGATTCTCCCCTTTCCCACGATACATCTCCCGTGTGTTTTGGTGGTAGGGGGTGAGTGCCCCACGAGCGCTGAAGTAGTGAAACTGAAACGAGACAATGGCTCTTCCGGGACAAGCTTGGTTTCTGTGATCCGGGCGAATACAAAAGCCAAGGCTCCAATGGCTGCCAGAAGTGTAACAATATGTTTTGTCCAACTATCCATCTATGGTATCTCTATACCTGAAAAAATTCCATTCTACCAGAGATGCCAAGGAGGCGCCTCCGTCTGTTATTTTGGTAGCAAGGGCATGTCCCTGTCATATTCTGTGCTTCAGATGGCATAAACCTATTGTTTCCCTGTCCATGACCTATAGATAAAAGGGCTGATGTGTACTTAGCCCTCATAAAGTTATGCAAAGGGAGTAGCTTCCTATCAATTGAGAAAACTCTGTAGGCCTTGCAAGGGTTAAAGAAAGCACTAACAATACCACTACAGTACAATGTTAGAAGGTGACCTCAGAGGGGCCCGGAGGGGGCCCTGACTGTCCTGAGACCCACCCTCAAAGTATCGTAGCCGGGCACTGGCGGGAGACTCCGCAGGGGAGGAATCTCGTATCTAGGATCGTACACTCGGCACCACACGACAAAGAGACACCACACCGAGGGTTCTTAGGATTCAAGCTTTATCAAATTGAAGTGGTAGGATCTTTATGATCGGCAAGGCAGATATTTACAAGCAGAGCGTGGGCTCACAGAGTCTTGGTGGGGGTAGGAGGTAGTGGGACAGTGTTTGGGGGGATATGGATCAAATGCAGGAGCGTACCCGGCGCACAGCTCACAATCCTCGAGCTGGGGGATACGCTTGTCGTCGTGGGGTCCGGCGGGACCAAAGAGAGTCTGGGGGAGCCGCGAGTCACTCAGCAGGCTCAAGCACAAGTTCGGAGGTCTTACGATCTTCAGGGAGCCGCGAGTCACTCAGCAGGGCTCAAGCACAAGGTCGGAGGTCTTACGATCTTCGGGGAGCCGCGAGTCACTCAGCAGGGCTCAAGCACAAGTTCGGAGGTCTTACGATCTTCGGGGAGCCGCGAGTCACTCAGCAGGGCTCAAGCACAAGTTCGGAGGTCTTACGATCTTCAGGGAGCCGCGAGTCACTCAGCAGGGCTCAGATGTTCCAAGGCGAATCTGCCGGACAGTCCCAGAGCACCCCTTGTTATAGGTCGACCCCTCTTTGATGTCCGGAGTCTGTGCAGGCAGGGGTCTTGTCACCTGGGGGTCGCTTGTCGAGGTTTCCTGCCATTGTCTTTTGATCCTTTCAGGGCCGGGTCGGGAGGAGTCCCAGATACCCAGCAGGCATGGAGCCAGCCCTCAGGGAGGCCGGAGGGCCGATCGAAACCCATCGTCCCAGGGGAGTTCAGAGGTGCGATAGAAACTGCTCCTCCCTCTCTCATCCCCTGGAAGCGTGATGTCCTCCAGCCGGAGTGGCGCCTCTAGGCCCGGGTTGTGCTGGGGCCGGGCGGCCATCTTGGTGCATGAAGTGGGCACGCGTGCCCGGGGTGGCTGAAAGGAGAGAGGCCATGGACGGGGAGGCCCGGGTCGCGTGTGTGTGTTCTGGTGGGAAGGATCGGCTGGGCCGTGTGCTTGGGGTCCCAGGTACCAGGTTAGGTAGTGCGAGGACAGTAAGAGCCATGCTACGAGGCCGGGTCTAACACGCGTCCCCCCCAGCTGAAAGCCGGAGAGAACTACCCATCATCTTGGGGGGTTCTCTTCGCTGAGGCGGAAGAACCGGGAGAGGCCGTCAGCGTTGGCGTGGTCCGTACCAGGGCGATGTTCTACGGTGAAATCCATCCCCTGGAGGGAGATTGACCACCGCAGTAGCTTGGGGTTTTCTCATCGCATCTGCATGAGCCATCGCAAGGGCCGATGGTCGGTTTGGACTTTGAAATGGGTGCCAAACAGGTAAGGGCGCAGCTTCTTGAGGGCCCAGACTACGGCAAATCAAATGCTTCGCGCTTAATGGTGCTCCACCTCTGTTCTCTGGGCAACAGCCGCCGGCTGAGGAAGGCGATGGGCTGGTCTAGGCCTTGGTCATTCACCTGGGACAGGACGGCTCCAATGCCATGCTCGGAGGCATCGGTCTGGACTACAAACTCCTTCGAGTAGTCGGGAGCCTGGAGGACGGGGGCCGTGCACATGGCCTCCTTTAGGGCATCGAACGCTTCCTGGCAGGCAGTCGTCCACTGCACCCTCTTGGGCTGTTTTTTGGATGTGAGTTCGGTGAGGGGGCCAACCAGGATGCCATACCCCCGGATGAATCTTCGGTAGTAGCCAGTGAGGCCCAGGAAGGCTCGGACCTCCGTTTGGGTGGTGGGTGGTTCCCAGGCTAGGATGGCGTCGATCTTTGGCTGTAGAGGGGCGACCTGACCGCTCCCGACCTGGTGCCCCAGGTAGACTACTGATCCTTGCCCAATCTGGCACTTGCTGGCTTTTACTGTGAGGCCTGCCTGGCGCAGGGCGGTTAGCACTCTCCGGAGGTGCTGGAGGTGCTCACTCCATCCGGAACTGAAAACGGCGATGTCGTCTAGATAGGCCGCACTGAACTGTTCCATCCCGGCCAGGACCCTATTCACCAGTCGCTGGAAGGTGGCCGGGGCATTTTTCATTCCGAAGGACATTACGCGGAAGCGATAATGCCCATCTGGGGTGGAGAAGGCGGACCGCTCCTTGGCTTCCTCTGTGAGCGCAATCTGCCAGTATCCGCAGGTGAGGTCGAATGTGCTGAGGAACCGGGCCGCCCCGAGTCGGTCAATGAGCTCGTCGGTTCGGGGGATGGGGTGGGCATCGGCCCGGGTGACGTCATTGAGCCCCCGGTAGTCCACGCAGAATCGGAGCTCGGGGGCGACACCGGGGGCCGCTGCCTTCGGAACTAGGACCACGGGGCTGGCCCAGGGACTATCGGATGGCTCGATCACCCCCAGGGTCAACATCTTCGAGACTTCAGCTTGAATGCAGGACCGGACCCGGTCAGGGACTCGGTAGGCTCGGTGTCTTACTGGCGGGCTGTCCCCGGTGTCCACGTCATGGACACACCAGTCGGTGACTCGGGGGATCAGGGAGAAGAGGTCGGAGAATTGTCCTAGGAGCTGCCGATAGTCCGCTTGTTGCTGGTCAGTGAGGGATGGGGAGAGGTTCACTCCTTCCACGGAGCCATCCTTCTCCTTGACACACAGGAGGTCCGGGAGGGGATCGGACTCATCTTCGGCCCCGTCATCGGTGGCCAGCAGGAGGCTCAGTTCTGTCCGCACGAAGTGAGGCTTGAGGCGGTTCACGTGTAGGACCCGCAGGGGATCCCGGGGCGACTGGACGTCCACCAAGTACGTGACTGGACTCTTCCGCTCAATCACTTTGAAGGGCCCGGTCCACTTGTCCTGGAGGGCGCCAGGCTTCACGGGGGCCATGACCCATACCTGCTGGCCCGGCTGGAACTCGACCAGAGTGGCATTCTGGTCGTACCAGCGCTTCATCTCTTCTTGGCTTGCCTCCAGGTTGGCCTCGGCCAGCTCTCGGAACTTTCTGGTCTGGTTCCGGAGGGCCAGAACGTATTGGAACACATCTCGTGGGGTGGTCTGGGGTGCTGCCTCCCACCCTTCCTTAACCAAGCTGAGGGGACCTCGGACGGGGTGTCCATATAGTAATTCAAACGGGCTGAACCCCAAGGACTTCTGTGGGACTTCCCGGTAAGCGAACAGGAGGCAGGGGAGCAGGACGTTCCACTTATGCCGGAGGGGTTCTTCTAGGCCGTTGATCATCCTTTTCAGAGTCCGGTTAAACCTTTCTACTAGGCCGTTCCCTTGGGGATGGTACGGGGTGGTGAACTTATAGGACACCCCACATTGTTGCCACAGGGACGTCATGTATTTTGAGATAAAATTAGTGCCGCGATCGCTCACGACCTCGCGGGGAACACCCACCCGGGAAAAGATCCCCATCAGGGCTCGGCCCACCACGGGAGCCGTGACGGTGCGTAGGGGGATCACCTCAGGGTATCGGGTGGCGTGATCCACTAGGACCAGGATGAAACGGTGACCTTGGGAGGTGGGGGGATCCAGGGGCCCCACGATGTCGATTCCGACTCGTTCGAATGGGGTACTGACGACCGGGAAGGGTTGGAGGGGAGCCTTGCGCTTCCCCCCACTCTTCCCACTAGCCTGGCACGTGGGACAGGACTTGCAGTGGGCTTCTACAGCTGCTCTCATCCTAGGCCAGTAAAAGTGAGTCACGAGACGGCTGTAGGTTTTGTCTTGACCCAGGTGGCCGGCGAGGGGGACGTCGTGGGCCAAGCCCAGGAGGAAGTCTCGGAAGCGTAGGGGTACCACCAGCACCCGGCCGGATCCTAGCTCCACCGACTTCTGCTCACTGTACAAGAGGTTATTCTCCCAATAAACTCGGTGCGTTCCGGTTTGGTCGCCTGCGGCTTGGCCCTCGGCCTGGTGCCGCAGTCCGACCAGGGAAGGACAGGTGGCTTGCTCCCGGCAGAACTCCTCCCGGGTGGGCCCGCCCTCGTGGCGCCACGGGGCCAATTCGGCCAGATCGCCTAACTCGGGGACCGGGGTGGTGTCGGACGGTGAGGGTTCGTCGCTGGCGACTGACCCTCCCGATGGGGGGACGGGAGGACCCTCGGCGGGGACTGCTCTGACTCCCTCGTTCGGGGGGTCCTCGAATTCCCCCAGGGGGGTGAGTCGGGCGGACATAGATCGGGTGGTGGCGCACACCCACTCGGGGAGTCCCATCATCCCTAGGTGGGCCTTGCGCTCGACGTACTTCCAGGGAGAACTCTCCAGGTCGTTTCCTAAGAGGCAGTCGACCAACTGGGAGGTTCTTACGGCAACCCTCAGTTTACCTATCACCCCTCCCCACTCAAACGGCACCAGGGCTACCTGACACATACTCTCTCTATTATCTGTGGAAATTACGGGGCAAAAGACGTTGGGTAGGATCTGCTCCTCGGGGACTAAGTGCCTGAGGACACCGGTGATGCTGGCCCCGGTGTCTCGCAGGGCTTCTATTTGGTGGCCATTGATCTTGACGAGCTGCCCGTACTTCTTCGTGTTGGAGGGCAGGAGGCTACCAGGGACCATCTCTCTATCTCCCAGGGATACTAGGGCCATAGCTGCGGGTTCCCACTCCCCGGTGTCCTCAACCTCCTCCCCCAGGGCTACGTTGGCTATCTGTCTAGCAGGGTTTGCAGCAGGGGGGACCTGGGGGGCCATGGGGCACTCCGGGTCATTGGCGTAGTGCCCGGGCCTCTGACAACGGAAACAAGTGATGGTTACCCGGTGCCCCCGTCTCCCGGGGGGTCCGGAGACTGGTGGGGGGGGGCGCCGGGAAAGGTGGAGGTTGGGCCTTCGGGGGACTCGACTGGGACTCTCTCTGCCCTCCCTGGTTCCCTCCCCCTCTCTGGCGGGGTGGTCCCTGACTGGCTCGGGGGTATTCTCCTACAATGCTCCGGGGGACCCGGGTGTTGGTCCAGCGGTCTGCTTCCACAGCCAGCTTCCGGGGATCGGTGAGTTTGCTGTCGAGCAGATGCTGGCGTAGTTCCACAAAGCAGTTCGCCGCCAGGTGTTCCCACAACATGAGGTCGGTGAGTTCCTCGAGGGTGGTGACCTTGCTGCCCTTGATCCACCAATCGAAGGCCCGACTGAAAAAGTTTACATACTCCACCCAGGTGGTGCCCGGGATCTTCCTGCAGTCCCGGAATCGCTGATGGTACATCTCTGGGGTGAGGCCATACCTAGTGAGGAGAGCCTCTTTCATGTGGCTGTAGGAGGTCTGCAGGGAGAGGGGTAGGTCGAGCAGGGTGTCCCTTCCTTCGCTCAGAAACCGTCCCCACAGCCCTGCCCCCCAGTCCTTCTGCGGGACCCGATGAGAGGTCATGGCGACCTCGTAGGCCCTGAACCATTGTTGAATGTCATCATTTTTATAATATTCTTTGACCACGTCCTTGGGGATGTGGACCTTCTGTTCCGCTGGGGAGGCCGCCTCTCGGTTCCCCGGGGGCCTCCCTTTCTCGTTTCTGGCTTTGAGCTCGATCTCCTTCAAGCTGCGTTCGTGCTCTAGTTGGAGCTTCCTTCCTTCGTGCTCCCGTTGGAGCTTCTTCTCTTCCAATTCGCCTTGTACGCGCATTTGTTCTACTGCTAGCTTTTTTTCCGCTAATTTCAATTCGCCTTCGATTTTGAGTTTGGCTAACTCGAGTTCGTGATTGCGACTTCTCTCTCTGTCTGCGAGTTCTTCCGGGGAACGGCCCCCGTCTGGCACGAAGCCTCGCACCTGATTGCTGCTGCTTTCGCCTTGGGTGGGTTCTGCTTCGTCGTGTCGCTCCCCCATGCCTTCTGGGCGGGAGGCCCCGGCATCCACCCAAGCTTTCAGTGCTTTCTGCAAATCTTCTTTGGTGTTGAGTCCGGTGGTAGCGATTTTAAGTTCTTTGCAGAATTGCTTCAGTTCTTTGTGCGTGTATTCTTCTAGTTGTTCCACCTGGAACACCCTGTTGGTGTTGGTTTCTGCGGGGCTCATGGCGCTTCCTTCTGCCATCTTTGTCGGTAGTGCGTCAGTCGTTCACGGTACGATCTCTAGGTTATGGGCCCGAATCCCGTCGCTTGCCACCAATGTTAGAAGGCGACCTCAGAGGGGCCCGGAGGGGGCCCTGACTGTCCTGAGACCCACCCTCAAAGTATCGTAGCCGGGCACTGGCGGGAGACTCCGCAGGGGAGGAATCTCGTATCTAGGATCGTACACTCGGCACCACACGACAAAGAGACACCACACCGAGGGTTCTAAGGATTCAAGCTTCATCAAATCGAAGTGGTAGGATCTTTATGATCGGCAAGGCAGATATTTACAAGCAGAGCGTGGGCTCACAGAGTCTTGGCGGGGGTAGGAGGTAGCGGGACAGTCTTTGGGGGGATATGGATCAAATGCAGGAGCGTACCCGGCGCACAGCTCACAATCCTCGAGCTGGGGGATACGCTTGTCGTCGTGGGGTCCGGCGGGACCAAAGAGAGTCTGGGGGAGCCACGAGTCACTCAACAGGCTCAAGCACAAGTTCGGAGGTCTTACGATCTTCAGGGAGCCGCGAGTCACTCAGCAGGGCTCAAGCACAAGGTCGGAGGTCTTACGATCTTCAGGGAGCCGCGAGTCACTCAGCAGGCTCAGGTACAAGTTCGGAGGTCTTACAATCTTCGGGGAGCCGCGAGTCACTCAGCAGGGCTCAAGCACAAGTTCGGAGGTCTTACGATCTTCGGGGAGCCGCGAGTCACTCAGCAGGGCTCAAGCACAAGTTCGGAGGTCTTACGATCTTCAGGGAGCCGTGAGTCACTCAGCAGGGCTCAGATGTTCCAAGGCGAATCTGCCGGACAGTCCCAGAGCACCCCTTGTTATAGGTCGACCCCTCTTTGATGTCCGGAGTCTGTGCAGGCAGGGGTCTTGTCACCTGGGGGTCGCTTGTCGAGGTTTCCTGCCATTGTCTTTTGATCCTTTCAGGGCCGGGTCGGGAGGAGTCCCAGACACCCAGCAGGCGTGGAGCCAGCCCTCAGGGAGGCCGGAGGGCCGATCGAAACCCATCGTCCCAGGGGAGTTCAGAGGTGCGATAGAAACTGCTCCTCCCTCTCTCATCCCCTGGAAGCGTGATGTCCTCCAGCCGGAGTGGCGCCTCTAGGCCCGGGTTGTGCTGGGGCCGGGCGGCCATCTTGGTGCATGAAGTGGGCACGCGTGCCCGGGGTGGCCGAAAGGAGAGAGGCCATGGACGGGGAGGCCCGGGTCGCGTGTGTGTGTTCTGGTGGGAAGGATCGGCTGGGCCGTGTGCTTGGGGTCCCAGGTACCAGGTTAGGTAGTGCGAGGACAGGAAGAGCCATGCTACGAGGCTGGGTCTAACATACAACACAGACCAGGTAGGGACATAAAGTCTGTACCACCTGAAGTGAAGAAAGGGACAAGAACATGCCCCTTCTAGCATCCGTCATTTTTACATTCTCCTCCATGCAACAGGACGCTTCATTCCCTCAGTCACTCACTGTGAGAAGCTGGCCTGGTATATGATGAACACTTATGTAAGTCAACACCTTGCACCAGTCCAGATAACCATTATGGTGAATTAAGAGGTCTTAGACAACCTTAGAAAGCTCTCTAAGTGGTAGCTGTGGAGAGCAGCCTACCGGCTTAGACCAGAAGGAGTGCAAAGCAGCTTGTTTTACCAGAATGCAATCTGATAGTATAGATTAAGTGAAAAAGAACCACACATGGTATTTATAAAAATATGTATTTTATATGTACTCTCTAACACATACAAACATCTATCTGGAGATATGCACAATGCATACAATACTTTGCGAAGAAATGCAGTAAATACCACAGAATTCACAGTGGAACCCATAGGGGACCAAACCATATACTAAGAAAGTGGTATAAGAACCACGACTTGGGTAAAGACGAGGTCGAGAGGACATAGAAGTGCTGGGGACCCAAGGAACTACCCAAGGTGAGTAGATATGGGCCCCACGGAGAGCGTGTGCAGTGTGGGAACACAACTGCATGCTCCGTACAACTCCACGTGTAAGTTGCAGTTGGATTTTTAAAGATTAAGGACCCTTCCCAGTGGACCCTGAAGAAACCCCAATGAATACAGAAGGTTTGAGAGCCATCCCACCCATGGATACCCTAGTACCCACGTTACCTACACCAGGGAAGCCGGGTGCATTTGTGTAAAGTGGTGTCGAAAACCGCTGCAAACCCATGGTGGACTTCAGGAAAGTGCCACTTTTGAAGAAGGAAAAAGTGTCCGGTGGAATCTGAAGGTGTATTCTAGATGAGAGGTACCAACAAGGAGAGAGGACAGAGTCTATGTCACTCAGGGGTGACCAGGAGACTTGGAAGACAAATGCCTTCCGATGTTGGGTGTTACAGGATGGGTGACAATGACCTTGACTCTGCAGCTGTGAGGACCAGGCGATGCTGAGGAAGACCTGGAGCCATTCACGAGCTGTCCCACGAAGGATGTCAAGTGCTGAGGGGTCGGTGTCCGGCAGAAGCACCAACAAGCCTTGGCAAATGCAAAGAATGCAGGAATTGAAGAAAGAGCAACATTGGGACCACCAGGGTCCAGGAGACTCACCACAAGCAGGGAAGTCAGGGCAGGCCCTGAGCAATCAGGGAAGCACAAAAGAAACAAGTGTGACCCTGAGAGCGACCCACAGGCCGGAGGCACTGGAGTCGCAAGAGGACCTTGAGTAGCTCACCAAAAGATGCAGGCCGCGGAGCACATGATGTGATGTGGCTGAAGATTCTGGTCACTAGAGATGCTTGATGTTGGGGCTACGTGGAGCCTGAAGATCTTCTTGGAAGGAAGTCATCAAGCCTTTGCAACTGTAAGTTGATACAGTGCACAGGGGTTCGGTAATTGCAACCCCCACGAGGGATACTGGCCTCAAACTTGGTGAGAGGGCAGGCCTCAGGAGCTGTGGAAAACCACCATCTGTGTTGCAGAGCCTTTAGAGTCCAGAGGAGCTCAGGATCAGCAGACTGGTCAACTTAGTTGCAGTGTCTGCGGATGCAGGGAAGTGACTCCTTCACTTCAAGGGAGATTCCTTCAGGTGTCTTTGATGCCCACAGGCCTTGGAAGGTTCCTGTATGGTGTACAGACAATGCAGTAGACTGGAAGGGGGACGAAGTTGAGCCCAAACGTCGTCCAGCGAAGTCCAGAGTGCCCAGACAGTAGAAGAAGAAGTGGTGTCTGATCTGAATCTTATCCCACGACGAATCTGGGGACTTACACCCAGGCAAGCCCTTAAGTACCCTAGGGAAATGGTCAGGACGATTCAGGTGACCCTCCCAGGCGAGGGTCTGGACTTTGGGGAGATTACTCCCATGTCCTTTGTCCAGTTTTGTGCCAGAGTGGGAGCCAATAGCTCCCAGGACTGGTTTGAACTGGACTATGCATGGGGACACCAAATGTGCCCATCATGCAGACTGAGTGGCGCTGGCAAGCGCACCCACCCTACGCCAATACACTAAATCCTGTCTGGGAGGTGGTCACACCTCCCTGTGACCGGATGCGTATTTTTCTGCCTTCCCCTGCTCGAGCTTGGCTCAGCAGCAGGAGGGCAGAATTGTGACTCTGGTCAGCAGGAACCGTTTTGTGCTGTCCTGGTCAAGAAGACTAGTACCTGGAACACTGAGAGTTTAACGGAGGGCTCTTCCAGTGCTTGGAATCATACCTCCCACACCGTTTATGGTGTGGGCTATGAGTCCAACATGTTTGATACAAACATGAGAGGATTAGTTGCAGCTGTTTTTGAGATGGTCATTGTGTAATTACGCGGTGCCCCTCTAGTATATGGGTGCTTCACCGACAACCCGGGACAATGGACCTCGTAGGCTGTAGGGGTGTCCTGCACATGTAGGGGCACCATCTCACTTAGAACCAAGCACTCTGCCCTCAGGATTGCAAAGGCCTGCTATAGGGTTGACTTAAAAGTTTTAAGTGCAGTGACCCTATATATTGGAAACTATCTTTTGTAAGTGGTGCTAACACCAGCTTACACAGGCTGCAATGGCAGGCCTGTAGTGCCATTTTGAATAGTCTCCCATGGGTAACATAATGCATGCTTCAGCCCATGGGTGACCTCTGGGGTACCTATGCCCTGGGTACCTCAGTACCATATACAAGGGACTTATAAGGGTACCCCAGTATCCAATCTAGGATGTACCTAAGTACTAAACATAACAATTTAGGGAGAAAGCAGATAGACTGGGGTCCTGATTAACAGGATCCAGTCAGACTAGTCAATAACAACTTAGCACCAGGCAAAAGGTGGGGGTAACCATAGAAGCCGGTCCTACTTTCATACATACCCCCCACCCCCAACATAAGGAGATGAGACTAACCGTGCCCAGTTGAGTCTTCATTTTCTAATATCTGGAGAGTCCATCTGCTTTGGCATGGTTACTCCCAGGTCTATGTTCCACTGTATAGTCCATCCCCTGTAGGGAAATGGACCACCTCAAAAGTTTGGGGGTTTCACCCTTCATCTGTTTTAGCCACAAGAGGGGCTTATGGTCTGTCTGAACAATGAAGTGAGTGCCAAACAAGTATGGCCTCAACTTCTTCAGGGCCCAGACCACAGCAAAGACTTCCCTCTCTATAGATGACCAGCGTTTCTCTCTGGGGGTCATCCTTCTGCTGATAAAAGCTACTACCTAATCCTGGCCCTCTGCATTATGTTTCAAAAACACAGCCACTACCCCCAATTCAGACGCATCTGTTTGGACAATAAATTGTTTGGAGTAGTCAGGACTCTTCAGAATGGGAGCAGTGCACATGGCCTGCTTGGGATCATCAAATGCCTTCTGACCGCTAGCTATCCATTGAACTTTCTTGGCCATTTTCTTTGATGTAAGATCATTCAAGGGAATCACTATGGAACCATATCCTTACAAATCTCCTGTAATACCCAGTCAGGCCCAAGAAAGCTCTGACATTAGTCTGGGTAGTGGGAGCAAGCCAGTCCATGATGGTCTGGATTTTGCTCTGCATTGGTTGAACCTGGCTTCCACCTACAAGGTGGCCCAGGTACACTACCTTACTTTAACCTATCTGGCCCTTGGTGGCCTTGATAGTGAGACATGCTATCTGCACAGCCTCCAAAACATTCTTCAGGTGGACCAGGTGATCCTCCAAGGTGGAGCTAAAGACAGCTATATCATCTAGATATGCTGCACTATAGGCTTCCAGACCTGTGAGAACTTTATTCACCAGCAGTAAGGTCAAATGTACTTAAGAACTTGGCTGAGGCCAAAGTGTCAATAAGCTCATCTGCCCTAGGAATTGGGTGAGCATCAGTCCTAGTGACTGCGTTGAGTCCAATGTAGTCTACACAAAACGTCATCTCTCTCTTACCACACTGGGTGTGAGCTTTAGGTACCAGGACTACTGGACTAGCCCAAGGGCTGACTGAGGGTTCAATCACACCCAAATCCAACATCTTTTGGGCTTCTGTCCTTAATACAGTCCCTGACATGGTCAGGTTGCCTGTAGATCTCATTCTTCACGGGTAGACTGTCCCCAGTGTCCACTTCATGAGTGCACCAGGTGGTCTGACTTGGAGTCAGAGAAAACATATGTCTGAACTGGCTGAGAAGGTTTCTGCAGTCAGTTTGCTGCTGGGCAGTGAGGCTGCCTGCCAAGGCCACACCTTCAACTGACCCATCATCAGGGTTCTGAGAAAGCAGAGTGACTGGGGCCATGGGGTGACCTTCCAACTGGCACAGGGGGCACATTGAGATTGTAAGAGTATGTTTTTCAGTTCCTTTTTGAAGTCCAGGTGGTTTTCCTTGTAGGAAATCCCGGGAAATGGGCAGTCAACACTCTGAGAATCGAAGTCTAAAGGAAGGTTCTTTTCATTCTGTGATCTCACAGTAGTTCCTGGTTACTGATGTTCCACCTACTAGAGACCACAATTGTTACAAGGGTTACCCATGAATTCCTTGGGCCCCGTGCCAGGGAGCATCAATCGTAAGAAAATATGAGGTTTCGATAGGAGACTCATGTGGAAGGGGATGTGGCTAATAAGTAACAATATATCACAGGAACAGTACCAAATGCAAGGGTCAATTCTAGCAGAAATTACATGAAACAGTGACATTAAAAATGTCTGAGCAAAGAGGGCAAAGAAAAGTACTAAGTGGGAAGACTGAAGTTGACAACCAGATTGGATTTTACATTCGCGAGAAGCAGACAATGGGCTGACTGATGGACCCAGAAGTGTATTTGCTGTCAACAGTAAGTTCCAGACAAACTTAACTGTAACATCTGTGCAAGAAGATGGGAAAGAGTTGTACTTCACAAGTCAAACTTAGTGAACTGTAACATCTATGCCAAAGGATGGGAAATAGCGGAGTTTTATAAGCCAAACTTAGTGAACTGTAACATCTGTGCCAGAGGATGGGGAAATAGCTGAGCTTTGTAAGTCAAACTTAGTGAACTGTAACATCTGTGCCAGAGGATGGGGAAATAGCTGTGCTTTGTAAGTCAAACTTAGTGAACTGTAACATTTGTGCCAGAGGATTGGGAAAAAGCTGTGCTTTATAAGTCAAACTTAGTGAACTGTAACATCTGTGCAAGAGGATGGGAAAGAGCTGTGCTTTATAAGTCAAACTTAGTGAACTGTAACATCTGTGCAAGAGGATGGGAAAGAGCTGTGCTTTATAAGTCAAACTTAGTGAACTGTAACATCTGTGCCAGAGGATGGGGAAAAAGCTTTGCTTTATAAGTCAAACTGATGACAAACCCCCGCTCCTGTTCTCTACTGCTGCAGTTGGTAGACCATAACCTCAATATTTCTCAGCAGTAAACCTTGAATAATAGGGTCATTAGCACCACTAACAGGTGAAATGATGTGGCAGAAGGTCCTTGATGCACAGAACTGGTGCCGGAGGAACATGCAGACAATGGGAGACTACGTATGATCCACACTTGTAGCTAGTGGTTCTCCCCTGATGCATCTCCTCTCTACACATCCCAGTCATCACTCATTGTCACAATCTTGATCAGGCTGGGCAGTGGTTGCAGGCCTCCAGTCTCAGCAATCTTGATGAACAAGATTTACCACATCAGGGTGGTGGGCAGCTGGATGTGGCTCTGAGCTGAGGTAAGTCACATTCTCTACATTTCGGGCAGTCTTTCTCCTTCTCTTCTTCATGGTACAACAGAACCAAAGTTCTAGGGTATATTCCCTACTCCTTTAAGGGAGTCATTCACGTTATCTTGCGTCTGGTCTCACTGAGAGTGCAACCCTGGTCACTGCCGTAGACAGCCCTGCTGGAACTGGTTTGGCCCAGAGAACGTGAGCACAAGGGATTGTCCCTGCTCCAATCAAGTTGATGTGATTGGAACCCAGACATGTACACCTGGCTTCACAATGGTGCCTACTGTGAGGGTTGGCATGGACAGTGCAGGGAAGGGAGAGAGGGATAAAGGGAGGCCGCAGATCTGACTACGAGTAAACCCCGGTGATCATCCTGCAGCCTTAAAGACTGTATACAGACTCGGAAGACCCCAATTGAGGTTCATCAGCCCTTTTGTACCCAAGGACTACTCACACACACAAGATACAATCAGGGGAATCCAAGGGCTCAGACATGAAAGACTGCACAAATGCACATATGAAGAGCTTGTAGGTACTCCGCCCACTGGAGTGCAGTTATACAGGTGTGTACCCCATGAATATTAATCAGCTATCACCAACCAGTGTCACAGCTGGGTTGAGGAAACAGTAGTCACACATGTGAAAGGAAGTACAACTTTGGCTGTTCCTCTCTCACCGAACAGACTCTAGCACTCTGCTTGAAAGCAAAATCCAAAATCATATTGAACACTTCTTAGCAGGCTTGTGACACACGTCTCCTGCATTGGAAATCATATGGAGTCAGTCCGAATGAAAACATTTCATGAGACGGATGTCACACGGCTACTGCATCAGGGACTTTTAATCCCCCCATGTTGAATCCTATAAAATACCTCTCAAGAGGCTGCCTTTGACTGTCGCCTGATAGTGAAAAAGGAACCTTTTAGACAGGTGATTCCTTAATTATAGGGTTGTTGAATCACTTAACATATTTTACCCGTTATGGTAAGTTTTCTATACCTCTGTGGCCAAGGAAATATGTTCCTTAAAGTATGATGCCACTTTCTTTCTTTGTCTTGAAAGAACGTACAGATGTTCCATGTTGCAAACTGTAATTTTGATAATCGCTCTTCACTTACTTTTAAACAGATATACTTCATGTTGTTAGTCGTATGTGAGGGGGAGGGCAAGCATATCAACCTAACTAGTTGTTTCAGTTAAGCTAACCAAAGGCCTCTACTGCTTGGGAAAACTGCTTCTGCACCGGGTACTGGAATTTAAATCGTTGGTTAAAATGAGCTTTCTGATGTATTAGTCATCAACAATGGATTATGGGTTTGCAGATCTGTTCATCTTAATCAAAACTCATTTTGGCATTGAAACCAAATCCAAGGACCCACTTAGGATGACCCCTTACCTCCATCCTGGATCATATAGGAACCACGTAGCCAGAAGCAGCAGCATTTATGCAACTGAAGGGTGAGAGAGAAAGGTGGTTAGTTACCTTTTCATAGATTGTTGTTATTAATTAGCTCTTGCATAGCTCAAAGCCAGCAATTAGCATGATATCACAGTTCCTTTCACTAGCCTGAACTACCAAGAGTAGCATTTTTCTTCATCTTATTTGTTGCTTTCCGAAGGCATTATCCGTCCTCTGCAACCAGACTGGTTCTCCGTTAGTCTACAGGTGAAACTCAAGGCTCTTTTAAGAACCTACACTGCGATGAATGGCCTGGCCATACGAAGCCCGAGCAATCCCACATAATGTACCAAGTAAAGGCTGTACCAAGCCCGAGCAATCCAGCATAATGTACCATGTAAAGGCCGTACCAAGCCCGAGCAAGCCCACATAATGTACCATGTACAGACCAGACGAAGTCTGAGCAAGCCCACATAATGTACCATGTAAAGGCTGTACCAAGCCTGAGCAAGCCCACATAATATACCATGTAAAGCCGGCACAATGGACAAGTTAGACAAAAACCACCAACTGTCAGGACAAGCTCCAAGGCCAACCATAAAGCAAACCCTCAAAAGTCAGAGAAGAAAAGGCCCTGCCTGACTCCAAATCATTAGTAACTGCACCCAACCAAAACGCAACTATCAAATACAAAAGCCATCAACCGTGCCCAGGCAAACAAACTATTCACATCCCATGAGAAGCTAGGAGTTTCAAAGGCACATTCAGGACTATACAACCAGGAAAGAAAACAGCTACCAAGTGAAATAAGAATGTTTTGCATTATCAACAATTTGTTTCTAACAATGTACTTGGGAATCCTGAACTCAGCTGGTGATTGTTGTGTTTGGTGAACCCAGGCCAGTACCTCGTCAGCGTACTATGCATTCTTATGCATTCAAATATTTTTAGTCACTAAACCAAAGTCATCTGTCACATATAGAAAATGATTTGGGCTCGGCCTCAATAGCGAGGTTATGAGATACCAAGGCAAGCAGAGCTACGTAGTGTCACCACCATTGCTAATGGGAATGTGAGATCAATATGCACGGTGCCGTAGTGGAGGTGAAACATATCCTGCGTCAACTATAAAGCTCTTCTTTAGGAGCCATATAAATCCCAATATGATTCAAAAATATAAAAGAGAGGCCGTGTTAGACACAAAACTAACAAGAAGAGACTTTCAGAGCTTTGACCCCATCAATCAAGCACCAATTAAAAGGAAGGCCGCCCAGCCAAGCTGAACATCAGGACCACTTAGGTCTCCAAACAGAAGTGGGCTGTTTCTACCAGAGAACCAGAGGAAAGTACTGCCCCCTTCCCCCTCTCTTCCAACTCTAAACCACCCTTCTACTCTGAACAAATAGACTCTCACCCTAGGGATCTCAAAGGAAACAGAAAGGGATCCATCTGTGAATGCCGGGAGATGGAAGTTTGATCATTCGCCAACAACAGGAAACTGAAAACAAAAAATACAGCGCGAAAGAAATACAGTCGTTAAAAATACCTTAAAAAACACACTTAGATTTGTGAGCTTTACAGGATGGTGAGTTGAATCGATATAAAAAGCAAACATGTAAGAAGTGTGGGACTGGGAAGCGTTAGGTGCTATTGTACCCCTATTCCCTGGTGATGCACAGCCCCCCAATTGCACAGCCCAGCACCCTGAAGTAGGAAACACCATTAGATAAAATTAAAAGAAAACGCTCAAACTCGTTTTACTAGGAATCCTTCTGTGAATGAAAGGGGAGATGCAGAGGGAAAGAGCTCTTTATCGCTCTGATCTTCTGATTCCACTGAAGCTGGGGCCTCGACTCAAATTGGGAAAACTTTCAAAGTGGGGGGCTACTGTCCCCATGTGCAGGCCATGGTACAACTAACAGTTGGTGTTATCTGATCACTAGTTATGGGCCTTCACTGACCCAGTCTGACTGAACTACAACCTCATCTCATTAGCAAATTGTATTTGCCTGTGCCAGACGCTCTGAAGTAACCAAAAGGTGGCACATAGCCCTTTCCTTTAAATTCTCATTAAGGCAACCATGCAGATCCTGGGTGTCCCCTAGTCCATAAGCCCCTCCCCACTCTTGAGAGGAGGGGTATTAACTCATCTCATACTCTATGCCTTTTAATTCCCTTTCTTTGAAAACATACCACATCCCTGAAATGGTACAGTTTTGTGAAAAAATAGCATTAATAAAATAGAAATTAAAAAACACATTTTTACAATGGTATTTTTAACAATGTACCCCTCTGTAAATGAAAAGGGGGTGGGGGTTGGAGAGGCAGTTGTGAGGGCTGAAACAGCCATATCCTATCTCTCTCTTCAGACATCTCTCTGTGTGGATTGAAACAGTCCGTATGCTTTATTGGAGTGGTTGAAAGTTATTAATTCGCTCATCTTTCAAAATATGCTTAGACTCTAATTGATCCCCTTTCCCTTCCCCTCTCCCTCACTGAAAGTCCTCCATTGTGATTCCTTTCTCTCTTCCTACGCACTTGTCATTTATCTACACTACATATTCTCTCCTGCAATTAGAACTTGAAAGTGTGCAAGGAAGACAATACATTTTAGAAAAGATAAATGTACATCCTAAAATAAAATCAATCTAAATGAGTCTGCTTAACTACATCAAAATCAGTGTATATGACACCATAACCTTTCACATTATATTGAGATGTCCCTTTTTTCCCTATCACTTTTCACTCTTGCCTTCTTCCAGTTAATGTAACCCCCTCCAACTTTCATGGTCATATGGTTGTTTTACTCTTCTCTACCTCCCCCCTGCTTCGTCTGTGTCATTTCCCCATCCGCTCGCTCCTTCTCCTTTTTTGTCCCACTTTCTCCTAAACATAATGTAGTGGTTTGGCACCCTATGATGACCTCCAACTACCACAATTTTAACTGACTTTAGTGTATTATTTTACTCTAGCCCTAATGTAGGATGGTCTGCTTCTCTTCTTTCCTGTAATCTTGCTGTCTTTCTTTGATATGGCCTCATGTCATCCTGCTTTCTGACTTTACCTTGCTTCACACCTTTCTGTGTGCACGGTGGAGCTTGTAAATTGTGTGGATGAGAATTATAGGTGCTGGCTATTGCCTTTGACAGGGCCTCATGTCTGACTCTGCCTTGTTGCTGCGTGCACAGCAGTGCTTGCAAGTTGTTTGGGTTATTCACATTCAAGGTCTTGCTGTTTTCCTGAGCGATTGTTTTTGTTTAGTGTACTGTGGAAGGCCTTGTGAGAGCTTCGTCAAGACAGAGGCTGGAAGAAGTGCGAATGGAGGACGAGACTTGAGAGCTCCTTACTGCCATGAGGATTCTTGCTTGGAACTTGGCCAGTTCTGGTAAAATTCCTCTGGCGGTGGGAGGAGGTCTTTCACGAATCTTCTAGTGTGTTTAAAGCTGAGGGTTGCAGGCCGGGAGTTTGGGAGTTTGGATTCCGAGCGAGGGCAGACGTGTCCATCTAGGATTGAACCCTAATTGCTGAGCTCTGATCCTCGGCTGTGTGAAGACTTCCCCGGACAGAAGTGGGCAGTGTATGCATCAGGTGATGTATTGAGTTTTGTGGTTATTGCCATTGTGATGTGAGCCAGTGGCTGTGATCGTTTGAGGTGTTTTCTTTGTGGTGTGGGAGGTGCACATCCAGAGTGATCCTCTACTGTGTATATATATATATCTTTCTGATCTCTTGCAGGACGTCCAGTGTATCTTACCTTATATCAGTTATTGCTTGTTTATTAATCAGTATTATAGTTTGCTCAGTTATTGATTCATGCCTTTAGATTATACGTTTGCTACATATATATATTTTTTTTAAATTTCTTTTTATTTGCAGAAATAAACAAATCAACAACATGGTCAATGGATTCGCATTAACATCATTCGAACACCGGTGACACACAGTGACAGTATGAGTTAGAGTTTCCTGTGAATTAGCTAGAAGCGGTCAATATGTTCAGTCTATGGCCTCCAAGCCGTAGCGGCGAGCCTGCGGGGGCTCACAGATGTAACCTCTGTATTCATTCCATTTGGACCACACCTCCCCCCACTTCCGGGGGCACCCTCGTGCCGTGTACACAGTCTTTTCCTGCAGCATACACCAGTCCATGTCTCTTTGCCATTCGGCCAATTTCGGTGGAGCGGATGCACCCCAGAGGCGGGCAATGTTCCTTTTAGCCACCATTTGCCCCAGTGTGACCCAGAGTTTCCCTTTCACAGGCAGGTCCGTGGGTTCCCATATGTTGAGGAGGCATCTCTTCGCCTCCGGGCGTATTTCTACCTCCCATACCTCCTGCATGCAAGACACCACCCTCCTCCAGTACCTCCGCACACTCGGGCAGTCCCACAGGATATGGAAGAAGGAGCCGGTCTCTCCGCAGCCCCGCCTGCACAATCCCTCCCCCCCCGTCCCATCGCCTGCAGTCTAGTGCAAGAGATGTATACTCTATGCAATATCTTCAGTTGTATGAGCCGGAATCTGGCCGAAATTGCCACCTCTCTAGGGGACGCCAGCGCCCATACCCAGTCCTCATCGTCAATCTCAAGTCCATCCGCCACCCATTTCTCTTTTAGGGACCCGAGTGGGTCAGGGGAATTATTGATCAGTTTTTTATATGTGAGGGAGATGGCGTGCTCCGGCATGTGACCATCCAACAACCTGTCCTCGAGTGGGGAGGCCTGTGGGGGCTTAGTTCCTGGTGGTATGTTGGACTGGAGGGAGTGCCTAATCTGCATGTATCTGAAGTATTCAGTGCGGGCCAGGTCGTATGTGTCCTGAAGGTACGAAAAGGGTCTGATCCCCTCGGGCCCCCACAAATCTTTGACCTGTGAGATGCCAATAAGGTCCCAGCTACGGAACCCCTTGGTGTGCCCCAAGCTGCCCAGTCTCTCCGATGCCCACAATGGAGTGGCCAAGGTAAGAGTATCGGACCAACCTAGTTTACGCTGTGCCGCATGCCATATTTGCACAGAATGTTTCGTCGGCCCAGTGAGCTGATGTTTACCAAGTTTAGAATAGAGCGCGACCTCATAGTTCCCACCTGGGAGTAACCATCTATCCATCCCGTAAGCCGGGTCGTTACCGTCACTGTACGTCCCCTGGTTTATCGCAGATAAGTGAGCGGCCCAGTAATACTTGCGGATATCGGGGAGTGCTATCCCTCCGTCATACCATCCCAGCGTGAGTTTATGCAACGCTATTCTAGGTGTACCGGACCAGAGGAGTGCTCGCTGCGCCGCCTCTATTGCCGCGAAGTAAGAGTTCGGTACTAGGTCCGGATAGTTTTGGAGGGCGTAAATAAACCGAGGGAGTGCCATCATTTTGAAAAGGGCCGCACGGCCCAGCAGGGATATAGGAAGCTTCTGCCAAGTCTTTGAGTCGCGTTGGAGCCGGCGCAAGGGGGGTAGTAGATTCTTTTCATACAGAATGGACTTGTCAGTGGAGACGAAAACTCCGAGGTATTTGAATCCGTCCTCCGCAACGGTGAGCGGGCAGTTGCTGGGCAGCCTGGGGGGGCCGCCATGGAGGACATATAGGAGAGACTTGCTCCCGTTGATGCGGAACCCCGAGTTCTTCCCAAAGTTGGTGAGAATATCCATTGCTACCACAATAGACCTCCGTGGTTTGGACAGGTAGAGAAGGATGTCGTCTGCGTAGAGGGAGATTTTGTCCTCCCAGCCATCCACCCATTGTATCCCTGTGAGGTATACATCCTGCCTGATCCACGCGCTAGCGGCTCGAGGGAGAGCGCAAATAAGAGGGGTGAGAGCGGGCAGCCCTGTCTGGTACCCCTCTCCAGGGCGAAGACCTCGGAGAACTTGTTAACAACCACCTGGGCCAGGGGCTCTGAGTAAAGAAGACGGATCCAGGCTATGAAGTGTGGCCCGAAGCCCAGTTTGCGGAGAACCGCCATCATGTAGGGCCATTCTAGGGTGTCGAATGCCATGGTGGTGTCTAGCGACACCACCACCGCGTCTTCTTGCATCTTGTGGCACCTCCCCAGTACACCATTCAGGCGTCGAATTGCTACATATATTTGAATCTTATGCATTTGGTATCTGAGACAGCTTTTGTTTAGAGAGTATTCTGTAATAAACCCCAAGCCTTATTCTAAAAGTGATAGAGTCTTTGCATTCTGTTAAATAAAACCCCTTTTCAAAAGGTGCTGTTTGTTTTGTGTTTCAGTCTTGTGCCAGGGGTGGTAAGACATGCTCAAAAGTGTATATTGTGCAAAGGTGCAGTGGTATATTTGCCTCCCAGGTGGGAGCGCAGGGATTGGGTGTGGCTTATTGGTGAGAAGCCACATTCAAAACACATTCTCCTTACACTCCAACAATCTGTCATTCTAGCACTGTTTTTGTGTTTTTATCATTTTGTTCCAAGAAGCAGAATGAATTCCCTTCTTTAGAGGAAACGGCAAAAAGCTCTAAAGTTACATTATCCTGAACTGAAGAGTCTAAAGTTTAGCGAGGATGGAGCCCTCAATCAGAGAACCAGTCACTGATGCATGTTCACCTTTCATTGGTTAGCAGGATGGATAGGTCTATTCCAGTAAATAGCCATGCAGCCCCCCCTGCACCCTCCCAACCCTGGTACCATCAACTCAAATGGTAAAGAAACTATAAAATTAGGAGAAACATGCACTTCACCAAATACCTTTGTGTGAAAAGACGGTAACGTTTAGTTTTCAGAATATAAAGTAACCCACATTTTAAGCAAGTAGTCAACAATCTAACTTTAGAATGTATAATCCACTGACAATGATTTTTATCGGGATAAACTGAGAATATATTAATTGTTTTGTATCCAATTGTATGTTTGTGTGCCCATTGGATTATCATAAATAATTTTTTTAAAGCAGCAAATCTCAACTTACTTGTGTAAAAAAGTGACGCTCCGCTTTCAGACCAAGTAAGTTCCCCAAATTCAAAGCAAGTCTCCAAAATTCAAAAAGGTTGCCCTTTCTCCAGTTAGGTGTCGCAGTAGAAAATCTCCAAGATTATAATAGACTCTGAAGGCCAATGCTTCTAACCAAAAGGTCAGAGCAAGTGGAGAAACCTCCTAACTCATCCACCTCTGAGCAGAAATGGCCACACAGATGGGTTGAGGCACACTGATGAGCAGGAGGGACTATGACATGGCTGGTGAGGTCATTTGAATTATATCCTTGACCATCACAGCACGGTTTGCAAAATGCCAAACCACTGGGGCCAAGTAGCATCTCACTATTTTCTGACTTTACCAAATCTTCTAATTAAGTTTATTCTTTGCTTTACTCTGTTTAAAGGACCGAATGTTGTTTTTAATAGTGAAATGTTTCTTTTCCTTATTTCATGGAATTTAATTTAGCCATATGCTTCTAAAACTATGGAAAGAATATCAGGCTCCAGTGATGGGCATTGCTCTTTCCTCCACTGAGATAAACGAGAAGAAATTCCCTGGGACTAAACTCCAGTTTTTTTTTTATAGGAGGTTTTTAGTAGCACGAAAGATGCATATTGTTAATGGGGCAAGGTGAGGGGATTTACCCCCTCTGCTCTCAAGCAATGAAAGTTGCCAAATGTCCACAAAATGTGCTGGAGGTCATCAAGTCTGTTGCATTCATTTGGTCCCTCTGTACCATCATCAGGCATAATCTCTTTGAAGAACATATATACTGTGATACCCATGATTACTTTTGGTTCGAGAAAGGGGCGATCTTGCAGATTTAATATAATGCCAGATGGGGGTGGAGGTGGGTAGGAGCCTTCACTGTTGTTCTTTGGTATCTAGTCAACTAATGTTTGGTTTAATTTGAGCAGCCTATTACAACACCCCAATGTACATACAGAAGAGATTTGAGCAATTCAGATGTGGTGCTAGAGATGTCAATATCATTCAAAGGACCATAATACTTTCTGTGTATTTGGGGTTGTGCTAGGTTGCTGGAGAGAGACACCCACAATTGGAGAATAAAAATGTTTTTTAATTAAAATACACACACACACACACATGCACACACACACACATAAGAGGTTTTTTTTCTAGTTGTTTTCCTTCTTTGTGTATTTCAGTGTGTGTGCAAGCGTGTGAGTATGTAGACGTGTGTGAATGTGAGTTTATTTTTTGTACATTAAACCTTCTTATTTACATTTGCTTGTTTTTCCAGTAGGGTTCTTTTTATGTTGATGAAATAAACATTCTGCCTGCAAAGCAAATGGTTAAGAAAAGTGTTTATACAGCTAGCTTGAATGCAAAGCGAAAAATCCATCTGTCGGAGAAGGAAAATTTGCCAGAGCTTTTCCCCTGCCACATGAGTCTTTCCAACTGGGCCTCATGCTGGGCATTTTCTCCTTTACTCCCCGTAGGAACACCCACTTATTCCCTTCTCCCTCCTCATTTCCATCAACAGGCACTCCTGTTTGATGCCCCAGGCAGTCCAACAATTGTCCCTATGCATTTTGTCCTTTCAGCTTTCTAACCACAAGAGCCAACTATCAAAGGGAGGTAAGCCTGGAGCAGAACCAAGAGTCATGATAGCATCCAGTGGAAGTAATGTTTTAATAAGAAATTGATTTTGAATTTTTGTGTGTGAGTGCATGTCTGTCTGTGTGCAACTACATGTGTGTTGGAACGTGCATGCATTTGTATCTCAAACTCTGTGTGCATGTATGAGGAGTGTGTGAGTGTTGTGTCCACTGCCCGCCCTGGTAGATTGCTAGCCCATGCACAGTGATCCTAATTGTTATCAGCTTGTGGGCATCTATAGGATGACACTTATTGATCATATGTGATAAAATGCTGGTCTCTACTTAATGGCGTAATATCTGGCAACTCGTGGGCCATCCATGGCATGCTGCAATTCACCCCAGTAAAATGGCGGCTGGAGTAGAATGATGATAATTCTTGGCAACTTGATAATTTCATGAGAGAATTCACATTGCCTACCCATGGTAAAATGACGCGCCCTCACATAATGGTAAAACTTCTTGGTATCTTGTGGCCATTTATGGAACAAAGTCCACCCACTACTAACAGCCTGAGACAACGGTAATAAATCCTGGCATGCTGTGGGCATCCATGTTGGTGCATATATGTGGCATGGTGATGGCCCTTAGAGAATGCTGGGCATTCTTGGCATATTTAGAAATGCCAGAGTCTGATCCGTCTGCCATAGAGAATGGAAGCAGAGTGCGACTCAGATGGATTGGCAAAGAATGTATAATGGGATATTCCTAAACATTTCTATTTTAACCTTGTTAGTATGTCGTCTATTCTATAGAGCCATTGGGTAAGAATAGGACTATTACTTGCCAAGGAGAATCACCCGTAGGATGCATGACACTGAAAAGTAAACAATCATTGTGGGCAGAGAGAAAATGTATGTGTTGATGGAGGTGATGTTCCTTTACCTGGATTGCGCCTGATGCTCTTTTTTTGCTTTTGTTGGTTCATTCGCAGAACCCATCCAACGTGGATGCACTGGATTCGAGATTTGTGACTGATTCCAGGTCTCATACCGGATATCTGTGGAAGTCACAGATGCCAGTGGGATGTATGACGTAACAACGCGAGTCATTACAACGCGTGCAGTTACATCGCGGTCGTTACAACGACTGCGATGTTACCACGCTATGCCATTACAACGCAAGTCTTTACATCGACTTGCGCTAGATGGCGTGCTAACATTAGAAAAGTGTAATTTACTATTCCAACTCCAGTCCACTTAACAGTAGGGAAGGTGTTGGGATAGTAAACTACACTATTTCTAATGTTAGCACGCCATCTAGCGGAAGTCGATGTAAAGACTTGCGTTGTGATGGCATAGCGTGGTTACATCGCGTTCGTTGTAACGACCGCGATGTAACAGCATCGCGGTGTACTGACTGCGATGTTAAGGATGTTTCCCATGCCAGTGTTGCATCCCTCAGTTGACGTTCCACAGATTAGGCCGTGCATTCATGCTGGGCCCCATGATCGCAGAGGGTAAGTGATGGGATACACACCCATATGTCTGAGTGTTTCCTCTGTCCCCAGCGCGTGCTCTGTTACAAGCCTCTAGCTGTGGATCCTGTTGTTATCTACCTGAGGCTTTTTTATATTCTGCTTCCCTCAGTCATAAACTTATTTCCTCTACAAGACTGAGGAAGCCATGGCTGCTCTACACTCATTCCATCCACTAACCCACCTGCTCTCACCAGATTGATGTCATTTCCTTCCACTCCATCCATACACAACGCTTCTTGCCAATCAATGTTTATGTTTATGTAGTTAAGGACTCAATTCATGACGTCATTACTTTTAGGCTTCTGAGATGTCCTATGTGGTATTGGCTGGGGGTTAGTGGACTGCCCATGTTTTCTTAGTCACTACTTTCATACCTTCCAAGTTAGCTCAGTGTAAAACACTGATGTGCCTGGATAGATTCTGGTCGTTCCTGACATTGGTGGGTATTTAAACCATGGGAAACTATAAAAGATGCATTTTCTTTTTTTTTTTTTTTTTTTTTTGAAACCGTTTATTACAGGTCTTAAAAGTATACAAGTATGGGCCCACAACCTTCCGGCCGGCCGCTAGCAATAGTAGGAACACACGACATATATACATGGAACACGTGGTATTACAGGAGGAGCGTTTCTCAATAGATAACAGTGTCGAAAAACCACATCATCCAGGCCCCATTATGCGGTTTCATTTTAAATTAAAACAACAAAAATTAAAACCACACCCACAAGGCAACCCACAATCAAAAATAGCAGCACGTGCTCCCCAAGAGGGGGGATCCCAACTATACACAGAAGTGTGAAGAGGGGGAAGAGAGCAAAGCGAGGACTGGGGGAACCCAATGCCCGGCAGCGGGGGAATGAGTCGGCTAAGGGGATGGGGCTGGCGAGGGATCAGGCAGCAGCGGCGGCGCACAGATACCCCCGCGGTAGGCGTTCCAGGGGCCCCATACTTTCACCCATGTCCCAGGCTTACCCCTCGCCACATACACCACTTTTTCGCGAAACATGCACCAGTCCATGTGTTCTTTCCAGGCCGAGACCGTCGGGGGCCTCTGGGATCCCCACAGTTGAGCAATATCACGCTTGGCTACCATATATCCCAGAGTCACCCACCACGTCTGCGGCGCTGAGTAATCAGTCGGTTCCCACACATTCAACAGGCATCTTCTCGCTTCAGGCGACAGCGCCACATGCGTAACCAGACGCAACACCTCATGTACACCACGCCAGAACCCCTCTACCTCCGGGCACTCCCACAAAATATGCATAAAGGTCCCCAAAGCACCACACCCACGCTTACATAACCCATCTCCGGCATAGCCCATACGCAGAAGCTTTGGCCCCGTCATGTAGACCCGGTGGAGTATCTTGAGCTGGACGAAGCGAAGGCGAGCCGGTATGGCCACCTCCTTCGGGGAGGCCACCGCGGAGGTCCAGTCCTCGTCGTCCAGCTCCAGCCCGTCGGCAACCCAAGCCCGAGCGGTCGTTTATCAGCTTTTTATATATAAGTGAGATCGTGCTGTCCGGGACATGCCCATCCAGCACTCTATCTTCCAGGGGGGAATATTCCGGGATGGAGGCAACATCCGTGAAGACGGAACCCAGCGCATGACGGACTTGCAAATACCGGAAGTATTCACTGCCCTGCAACTGAAATTCCGTCTGCAGCATATCGAACGTTTTAAATCCTCCCCTCGTCCAAAGATCCCCCACTTTACTGATACCTATCATGTCCCACTTCTCAAAGCCCTTAGAGGTCCACAGGGAACCTAACCGCTCAGACGCGTATAGTGGTGATGCCCGGGTCAAACGGTCCTTCCACCCCATAGCTGCATTGGCCGCGTGCCAGACTTGCACCATGACACGCGTGGGGCCCGTCAGACGAGCGTCGGGCGCGCCAGAGTAGAGCGCTCGATTGTAGTCGCCACCTGGCAGGAGTATCTTGTCCATTTCAAAAGCCGGGTTTAAGGCGGGCCCGTAGAGGCCATGGTTAATGGCAGCGAGCAGGGAGGCCCAATAGTACCGTTTAATATCCGGGAGGGCAATCCCCCCGTCAAACCATGGGAGCGTCAGCTTAGCCAGAGCAATGCGCGGCCTCCCGTCCCAGAACAGGCGGCGTTGCAGACTCTCCACCTCACGGAAGTAGCGCGCCGGGACCAAGTCCATAGTGTTCTGCAAAGCGTACAGAAAACGCGGCAGAGACATCATCTTGAACAATGCTGCCCGGCCGAGCGGCGAAAGCGGCAGGCGTCGCCAGCGTGCGACATCTACCCGCAGACGCTGGAGGGGGGGAAGCAGATTCCGTTCATACCGGGCCTCCGGGTCCAGAGTAATGAAGACACCCAGGTACCGAAATCCCTGCGGGGCGATCTGGATCGGACAGCCCCGCGGGAGAATAGGAGCCTCCCCAGAGAGAACATACACACACGATTTAGCCCAATTGATGAGGAGACCGGAGTGACGACCAAACGAGTGTAAAACATCAACTAGGACTATAAGTGATTTGCGTGGGGAGGCTAGGTACAGAAGGATGTCATCAGCGTATAGGGATACGCGATCCTCATACTCGGGGGTCCAACGGAGACCTCGGATGGAAGGCTCCCACCGCAGCCACTCCGCCAGGGGCTCCAAGGCAAGCGCAAAAAGAAGCGGCGACAGGGGACAGCCCTGCCGCGTGCCCCGGCCCAGCTCGAACGGGGCCGATACTCTTCCGTTCACGACCACCTGTGCCAATGGGCCCGCATACAGCAATTTGACCCAACTGATGAATCCTGGGCCAAACCCGAACTTAGCAAGCAGCGCCCAGATGTATGGCCACTCAAGCGTATCAAACGCCATGGTGGCGTCTAAGGACGCCAGAATGGCCGGTTCCCGTATGAATGGGACGCGCGCAAGCACCCCATGCAAACGCCGCAGATTAAGGGCTGTATTGCGATGGGGAATGAAGCCAGACTGGTCCTGATGAACCAGATCTCCCACCACACTGACCAGCCGATTGGCGAGTACCTTGGCGAGAATTTTAGGCTCCGCATTCAGTAGTGAGATAGGCCGATAAGAAGTAACCCAATCTCGAGGTCTCCCTTCCTTGTGGATCACCACGATTGTAGCCAGACGCTGGTCAAGCGGGAGGGAGCCCACTGAGTGGGCCGCAAGGAACATTGCGCGGAGGTGAGGCGCCAATGTATCCGGTCGCAGCTTGTACAGCTCGATAGGGATACCATTCGGGCCCATGGCCTTGCCAGAAGCGACCGAGCGTATGGCGAGGGCAATTTTGTCGGAGGTGGGAGCGGCGTCCAGCAACACCCTGTCCTCCCCGGACAGGGAAGGCAGTGCGATATCTCTGAGCAGGGCACGGGAATCCTCTTCCGAGCAAGAAGAGACCGGGGAATACACCTCGCGGAAATACTCCGCGAAGCACGAGACAATGTCTTCTGGTTCAGTTACACACACACCATTCGTTTTCTCAATCAGCGGGACCACACGATTAGCTCTTTCCTTTTTATCCAACCACGCTATCAGTTTACCAGCCTTATCACCCACATCATACAGCCGCCCCTGTTGCTCTCTACTAAGGCCCCTGGCCGCCTCCGTAACGAGGGCCCTATACGCCGCCTGTTTGAGCTGGAGGACATGTAGTGCAGCGTCCGTCACCCCATCTTCTAGATTACCCTCCAGCTCCGCTATTTCAGCCTCCACCCGGGTCACCTCTTCCCGCTCACGCCTCCGGGCGTGGGAAATAAGGGATAGGGCCTCCCCTCTAAGTACTGTTTTGAAGGCCTCCCACAGGGAGATAGCTGAAGGCACTGACCCCAAGTTCTCCTCAAAATAGCGCTGGAGGGATTTAATCAAGTCAGCGCGAATGGTGGGGTCGCGCAGGTACCAGGAGTTGATTGGGACCACCCTGCTCTCAGCCCTCGGAAAGACATCAACATGCAACAATAGCAGGGAGTGGTCCGAGATACCCCGTGCCAAATGGCGCACCTCCCCCACCCTCCCGACATGGGCCGCCGGGACAAGGACTGTCGTGACCCGGAATCCTCAGGATCGTGCGTTGCTCAAAAGGGGTCCACCTCTCGACACCCTCAAGGTCTGATTAGATATTCACAGACTCAGTGAGGTGGTCCAGTGGGGGAAGGAAAGGATGGGGACAGCAGGGAGGGAGACCTGAAACGAGAAAGAAGAGAAATATCAGTACTCCCCTCCCTACAACTCCTTCTTGCTCAGTCCCTGCCCCTTCCCACTCCTAGCGCCCTGGCCCTACCTGTAAAGGAAAAGAATGCGCTGCGCTGGTTTGCACCTACAAGACGTAGGGAAGCCTTCTCTGAGATCTGGAAGAAAGATATAAAGTGGTATGAGAGTTGTCACCCACCCAAGGGCCTCACTCGCACTAAACTGACAATGGCAGAAGGGGTGGCAACGTACCATACACTAGAGGCTTCTGGCAATACAGGGGAGCGGATGAGCGAACCTCCAGCTCACTCTCAAACCCCTGCTACAATGACAAGAAAAGAAAACAGTTAGCCTTCTGGCCTAATGCCTAATCTCTGTCTCCGGAATCACACACTGGTTTTTTGCATACATATTAGCATTACTTCATGAGAACATGTTGGAGCATACCCAGCGTTGCATTGACAGAGATTTCAGCCTCAATAACAAAGTTTCCTGCTAGAACGGAATTCCTCTCGTAATGCAGGTCACATGAACTACGTCCTTTCTCCCCGCAAGAACCGGTTCGCCAACGCGGGAGAAAGGCGCACAGGGAGTACTGGGAAACGTAACCTCACGGAAACGATATAGGATAAATGTACTACGCCTTTTTCTCCCCGCAAGAACCGAGGAAATATCGGTTCGCCAACGCGGGAGAAAGGCGCACTGGGAGTACTGGGTAAACGTAACCTCACGGAAACGAAATAGGATAAATGTACTACGCCTTTTTCTCCCCGCAAGAACCGAGGAAATATCGGTTCGCCAACGCGGGAGAAAGGCGTACAGAGATCACGGGGAAAAAGGAACCTCAAAGGCTACCAATGGTTGCTTCGCATGGAAACCCTCCTGGGAAACCGCCAACGAAGCAACGGAGAATACCACGAAGGTATGGCCACAATACCTGAGCTGAAGAAGTCCTCGGATTAGAAAGCGCGGTGCCACAAGCACCCTTACCCGCCTTCTGCTCGCTCTTGATTCAGCTCCCGGCATGGAGTAATCGGCACCGTGAAGGTGTCCCGGAAGCCCTATGTCTGCTTCCGCTACCGTGCGTCATGACGTCACCGCCGTCTGCAGCCCGCAAAGGCTCTTGGGGATTGTAGTTTCTGTATCTTTGGCAGCGCTCTCGCGCGGGTCGTCAGTGTTCCTTGGACCCTCCTGACATGAGCCCTGACAGTACATCCCCTTCCCGAAGAACACTGACAGAGGCAGGGTTTCCTGGGATAACGTAGATGAAACAACCTGACACACCGTGGGGCACGAACCCCTTCCGCTGGTTCCCAGGAGTTCTCCTCATCACCATACCCCTTCCAAGCTATGAGATACCACAACTTAGAGCGGTGGATCTTGGAATCAAGAATACCCCTGACCTCGTATTCTTCTTCCTCGTTTACCACCCCCGGGGGAGCCCCCTGCTTCCTAGCTGAACGCGCTGGTTTTAGCAAAGAGGTATGGAAAGCAGGATAGATTCGTAAAGAAGAGGGTAGATGTAATTTGACCACTACGGGATTGATGAGTTTTACAATGCGATATGGACCAATATATTTGGGGTTGAAGATGCTGTACTTTTTAAAGCGGATGTTTTTGGTGGAAAGCCAAACGTGGTCTCCTATTTTATATACTGGCCCTGGGCGTCTGTGTTTGTCCGCATATGCTTTATATCTCCCTTTTGCTTTTCTCAACCTGTTCTTCACGAACTCTAGAGTTTTCTGAATGTGTCTAACTCGTTCCTGTACTCCCGGGATGTTTCCCGCTTTCCCAGGGTGCAAAAAGGGGATAAACCGTGGATGAAACCCGTATGTGTAGAAAAAAGGGGAAACCTGAGTGGAACTGTGTGTTGCCCCATTATATGCAACCTCTGCTAACCATAAAGAGTCTACCCATCTTTCTGTTGTGCGATCGACGTAACACCGTAAATACTGTTTGAGTGTTTGGTTTAACCTCTCCGTCTGACCGTCGGTCTGGGGGTGGAAACTGGTGGAAAGGTCCGGAGAGATTTGTAGAGTAGCACACCATTCTTTCCAAAATTTTGCAGTAAATTGGGGCCCCCTGTCCGAAACCACCCACCGAGGCAACCGTGTGCCCCTGATCACTGGGCATGCCAACGATGAAATCCAGGGAGATGTTCTGCCAAGGACCTTCTGGAGTGGGCAGGGGTTGTAACAGTCCTGCTGGACGGGCGTGAGAGGCCTTCATTTGTTCACAGATCACACACTCCTGGACCCATTGCCGTATGTCGGCATGAATCGAAGGCCACCAAAACTGGCGAAGAATACGTTTAGTGGTCTTTTCAACCCCGGTATGACCAGCGCTTGGGAGAGAGTGACACCAGCGAAACACTTGTTTCCGGAGGGTGTTGACAGGAACCAACAGCTGTCTTCCCCGAAGAGGTAGCCCGTCTTTCATTCCCCAATCTGAATGTTGTGACAACCATGACTTCCACTTGTCCGTTGTCATCGTTTTTGCTACGCTTTGTAAGAAAGGTTCGGTAACTGTAGTACATATGACCTTGCTTGGGTCAATAATGGTTTGTTTGAGCGGTTCTTCCACGATCTCGGAGCCGGATTGTCGCGTTAGGGCGTCTGCTTTTTTGTTGTCCTTTCCGGGACGATAGGTGACCAGGAAGTTGTACTCTGCGAAGAATAGTGTCCACCGCAACTGACGGGGTGAGAGATGTCTAGCTGCCTTCATGAATTGGAGATTGCGGTGATCCGTGAACACCGTTACCACGTGTTTGGCTCCTAGGAGGTAATGTCGCCACTCCTCAAAGGCGTCTTTAATGGCTAGAAGTTCTTTCTCCGCAATAGTGTAGTTGCTTTCTGCAGAGTTCAGCTTGCGGGACCGATAGGCCACAGGGTGTAACTGACCCGTCGAGGGGTGGCGTTGTGACAATACCGCGCCCACCGCATAGTCAGAGGCATCCGCCTCTACGATATATGGTTGGTCCGGGTCCGCATGGACCAACACTGGAGCCGACACGAACGCCTTTTTGAGTTCCTCAAACCCTCTCTGGGTTTCTTCTGTCCATTGAAAGGGTACCTTCTTTCGCAACAATCGTGTTAACGGGGTTGCCAAGCCAGAGAAATGCCCAATGAACCTCCGGTAGAAGTTGGCAAATCCGAGGAAACATTGGATATCCCGAACGGTCTTGGGGATGGGCCAATCTTTTACTGCCGCTATCTTTCTTTCTGACATCTCCTGGCCGTGGGGAGTGAGCATCACCCCTAGGAATTCGACAGTGGAAACACTGAATTCACATTTGCTAATCTTGCAATAGAGGTGATTCTCCTGAAGGGTTTGCAAGATGGCGCGCACGTGATGTACATGGCTCTCCACAGAGGGGGAATATATGAGAAGGTCGTCAATGTATACCACGACGATACGATCAAGATATTTGCGAAGGACGTCGTTTAAAAAGAACTGAAAGGCCGCGGGCGCGTTACACAACCCAAAGGGCATGACGAGATATTCGTATAAACCGTACCGTGTTTTAAACGCGGTTTTCCACTCGTCGCCTTTGCGCATTCGCACCAAATGGTAGGCCCCTTTCAGATCCAGTCGGGTGTAAATGACGGCCTTCTGTACTTGTTCCAGGAGCACCGGTATTAACGGGAGAGGATACCGGTTCTTGACGGTAATGGCGTTTAACGCCCTGAAGTCTATGCACGCTCTTAGTTCTCCGTTAGCCTTGGGAATAAAGAACAACGGAGAGGCTGCAGGAGACATAGAATTCCGGATAAAGCCAAGGGCGAGGTACTTGTCCAAGTATTGTTTCAGAAAAGTGTTCTCCGGCTCTGTCAAGGCATATACTCTCCCTGTGGGTACCACGGCTCCCGGGATTAAGTCAATCTGGCAGTCGTATTGCCTATGAGGAGGTAACCTTTCAGCCTTGTCTTCGTTGAACACATCTTCGTACATATGATACGCCTGGGGTAACGTAACCGGGTGTTCCGCAGCGGTGGCTACATGGTGGACGACTGCCAGCGTCTTCGCCGGGCGGAGGTCTTGGGGGAAGCAATGCATCCTACAATAGTCTGATGTAAAACGCAGTTCTTGGTTCACCCAATCCACGAGCGGATTGTGTTGTTGTAACCAGGGCAACCCCAATATCAGTCCGTATTGTGGCGCCTGGATGACATTAAAAATCAGTGTTTCGACGTGTGCCTCTCCTAGGCGTATTTCCAAGGCTTCCGTCTGAAACCGAATTGGTCCAGCCTCTAACAGTTTTCCATCTACTGCATAGACGTTTTCTGGTGTCTTCTTAGTATCAAGGGTTATGCCTAAACGAGATACCACGGTCTGATCAATGAAACAACCCGTGGCTCCAGAATCCAACATGGCCGTCTCATGGTAGGACTTTCCTTTTACAAATAGTGAGAGGACCAAAGTGAAGTGAGAAGTAGGGATCGGTGTCTTCGCACATAAGGAAGGGATGTACCACTGGCTTAAAGAATTCCCTTCTTCCTTCCTTAAGCACGCTCGTTTCCCTGGGGTTCTTCGGAAGTAGCCGCGAGCTGTTTGCGGGGCTCTGCGCGGGGATTTTTGCTTCTTAGGCTGCATTCCCTTATAAAATGCCCTTTCTTCCCACAATATATACACAGGCCTTTCTTCCTCCTGTAGTCCCTCTCTTCACTCGTGAGGGCAGAACGGACCGCGCCTACCTCCATAGGTTCCGCTCTAGTAGTTGGTGTTATCTCTGTACTACGGGGAACATCCGCCCTCCACGACCCACGGTCCTTTCTTCTAGTGTCCACCTTTCTTTCGCTGAGTCTATGATCCAAGCGGAGGACCAAAGATATCAGCTCTTCGCAAATAGTTGGCTGGGGGTCAATTTGAGCTAAGATGTCCTTCATCTCCTCCCTGAGCCCTCGATGGAATACTGCCAACTGCTTTACTTCTGGCCAATCAGTTTCTGCGACTAAACGCCGGAAATCGTTCAGATACGCGATAAGATCGCGATTCCCTTGCCTCAGTTCTAGAAGATCTTTATCCGCCGACAGAGTGGCCGCCCGGCGGTTAAAGGTTTTCTCGAAATCCCTGATAAACTGGTCCCAATCATATAATAAGGGATCATCGCGTTTCACCAAAGGAACTGCCCATTGTGCTGCGTCCCCTGCCAAGTAAGAGATCAAAAATGCTACTCTCGCATGATTGGAGGAAAAGGCCTTAGGTTTGCAAGAAAAGTGCAACATTATCTGCGTAAGGAACACTTGAACCTTACTCCCTTCTCCATGGAATCTTTCCGGGGTGGCTAAGGGGACTGGGGTGGGGATCTCTACTACTAAAGGAGCCGAATGAGAGGCTCCAGGGCTCCCGATACTAAAAGGGTTTCTTTGAATTCGGTCTACCGTGGCCTGTAATGCCGCGGTTTCCGCTCGGGAGGCAGCTAACTCTGTTTGGACTAACTGTAAGGCAACGAGGACGTTTTCCAACGTCGCCATTGTACCTATCAACCAACGCACAACCGGGAGGATAAGAAATCGTGGGCCGATTACTCTGTCGTGACCCGGAATCCTCAGGATCGTGCGTTGCTCAAAAGGGGTCCACCTCTCGACACCCTCAAGGTCTGATTAGATATTCACAGACTCAGTGAGGTGGTCCAGTGGGGGAAGGAAAGGATGGGGACAGCAGGGAGGGGGACCTGAAACGAGAAAGAAGAGAAATATCAGTACTCCCCTCCCTACAACTCCTTCTTGCTCAGTCCCTGCCCCTTCCCACTCCTAGCGCCCTGGCCCTACCTGTAAAGGAAAAGAATGCGCTGCGCTGGTTTGCACCTACAAGACGTAGGGAAGCCTTCTCTGAGATCTGGAAGAAAGATATAAAGTGGTATGAGAGTTGTCACCCACCCAAGGGCCTCACTCGCACTAAACTGACAATGGCAGAAGGGGTGGCAACGTACCATACACTAGAGGCTTCTGGCAATACAGGGGAGCGGATGAGCGAACCTCCAGCTCACTCTCAAACCCCTGCTACAATGACAAGAAAAGAAAACAGTTAGCCTTCTGGCCTAATGCCTAATCTCTGTCTCCGGAATCACACACTGGTTTTTTGCATACATATTAGCATTACTTCATGAGAACATGTTGGAGCATACCCAGCGTTGCATTGACAGAGATTTCAGCCTCAATAACAAAGTTTCCTGCTAGAACGGAATTCCTCTCGTAATGCAGGTCACATGAACTACGTCCTTTCTCCCCGCAAGAACCGGTTCACCAACGCGGGAGAAAGACGCACAGGGAGTACTGGGAAACGTAACCTCACGGAAACGATATAGGATAAATGTACTACGCCTTTTTCTACCCGCAAGAACCGAGGAAATATCGGTTCGCCAACGCGGGAGAAAGGCGCACTGGGAGTACTGGGTAAACGTAACCTCACGGAAACGAAATAGGATAAATGTACTACGCCTTTTTCTCCCCGCAAGAACCGAGGAAATATCGGTTCGCCAACGCGGGAGAAAGGCGTACAGAGATCACGGGGAAAAAGGAACCTCAAAGGCTACCAATGGTTGCTTCGCATGGAAACCCTCCTGGGAAACCGCCAACGAAGCAACGGAGAATACCACGAAGGTATGGCCACAATACCTGAGCTGAAGAAGTCCTCGGATTAGAAAGCGCGGTGCCACAAGCACCCTTACCCGCCTTCTGCTCGCTCTTGATTCAGCTCCCGGCATGGAGTAATCGGCACCGTGAAGGTGTCCCGGAAGCCCTATGTCTGCTTCCGCTACCGTGCGTCATGACGTCACCGCCGTCTGCAGCCCGCAAAGGCTCTTGGGGATTGTAGTTTCTGTATCTTTGGCAGCGCTCTCGCGCGGGTCGTCAGTGTTCCTTGGACCCTCCTGACATGAGCCCTGAAAAGGACATAATCAAGCCGTGAGAGACTACCATGGGCCCCCGAGTGGAAAGTGTATTGCAACTGTGTGGGATGTTTTAAGCGCCAGCAGTCCACCAATCCCAGTGTATCCAAGAGGCCGGATAGCCACGCCTGTGCCCGGGGGTGGTCCCTAGGGGGGTGACGATCCACAGTTCCAGAAACCACCGCGTTGAAATCCCCCCCCACCACCAGAAGCCCCCGCGGAAGGCCAAGGAGGAGGCGCCCCAGATCTGCAAAGGTGGTCGACTGCAACCCCGGTGGGACGTACACTGACACAAAGACAACCACTTTGCCCTCCATTCTCCCCACCAAGACAGTGTAACGTCCCCTGTCATCATGGAGCACCTCATCAATTTCTAACGGGAGCGAGTTCTTTACCATGATACCCACACCCCTCGAGCCTGACTTGAAGCCCGAGTGGGCCACAAGGCGGTAGCCACGCCGATTCATGGCGCAGAAGGAATTGCCAATAAGGTGTGTCTCCTGCAGGAAGACCACATCAGGCGAGAGTCGCTTCAGATACTGTAGGACCACACCTCGTTTGATCCTGTCCCCCAGTCCATTAACGTTCCAAGACAACAAAGTCAATTCCCTACCCCCCATCATACACAAAGACCATCATTCGTCCCCCCGAGAGCACAGTAGAGCCTACACAAAAAAAGGGTTGCCTTGTGAGAATAACAAACAACGCCCCATCCCTACCCACCCACCCCAACAAAACTCCCCCCTCCCTGCACCCCTGCATGAGCCCAGACAGCCCCCCCAATGTGCAGTGTGCCTGTCGCCCCATAGATAGTTAAACTAACTAGACCCCCAGAGGAGGAGGGAGAACCCCCAAGAGACCCCACACAACCTCCATAGGAGGGGAAATTAAGCAATCCGATGTATAGTCAAAAAGTGGCATCATTTTTGTCCCGAGCGAGGCCTAATATTAGTCCCTCAGTCTTGATCCGGCGAGCCCTCTCCCCCGGCCGCTCCCCCCCCGCCACCCCGATCCCGATCACCAGACAGAGTATCCAGCCAGTCCCCGGCCGCTTCGGGGCGATCAAAAAAGTGTGTGCGACCTTCCACCTCCACTCGCAGCTTAGCTGGGAAGAGCATGGCGTACTTGATGTTTAGGTCCCGAAGACGGCGCTTGACACCAAGGAAGCTCAGTCTCTGCTTCTGGACCGCAGGGGTGAAATCAGGATAAAAATTAATATCCATATTATCGAGTCTAATCGGTCCCTGTAGTCTGGAGGATTGCAGGATAGCGTCTCTGTCCCGAAAATTAAAAATCCGGGCGATGAGAGGTCTCGGAGCGGCTCCGACCTTAGGCCTTCCCCCGGGAACCCTGTGGGCTCTCTCCACAGCAAAGAATTTACTCAGCCCCCGTGGCTGGAGATGGTTGACGATCAGGTCTTCCACGAAAAGGTCAGCCGCTTCCTCACGTCCCTCAGGCACCCCGATGATACGGATGTTGTTACGCCGGGCCCGACTCTCGGAGTCCTCCAGGCGACGATCCATTAGCGCACTCGCCCGAGCAAGTCGGCGCACCTCCGTTTGCAGGGCCGCCACATCTGTCGTAAGGCCCGATGCGGTGTGGGCCAAAGAATCAACTCGGTCGTTGGTCTTGGAGAGATCGGCCCTTATGAGGCCAACATCTACGAGGACCGAGTCGATCTTCTGCGCCAGTGTGTCAAAACGCTGGCCCACAGAGGCCTTCATCTCGGCGATGGCGCCCATGACATCCCGCAGAGTCAGATCCGTGGGCAGATCGGGGGCATCAGTAGGGCCCTCAGGGGACTTGCGGGGCACCTCAGGTGATCCCTTCTGGAGGGTATAGCGATCCATGCTGTTGGACTGTTGGGCTGCGCCACGCCGGGTCGATTTTACCTTTGCCCGATCGCCATCTTGTTTCGTGGCCATGGTCCCAGTCTCCCGATCGCACCAGCCACGTCGTGAAGGGCAGGCAAGCCGGTCCACGGGCTCCGGGGGGGTGCCACCCCAGATCTGCAGGGCGGATCACAGCTGGCGGGCAGGCGGGGTACCCCAGAGAGGCCACACCAACACACAAAGCCCCGTGACCCAACCTCGCATAGACAGCCAGGAGGGTACGAAAGCGAAAGTGAAAGTGCGGGTTCCGCGAGCCACCAAACCCTGCCCGCCGCTGTTATTCACTTCGTCACTGGATCGCCCCACAACGCAAATCCGGGGTTCGGCTAGGAGAAGGCCACAAACCTCGATCGGTGGTAAAGTCGGTGTCCGAGGTCCGATTTGGAAGCGGAAAACGGGCGCCACCTCAGCTCGGGCTCACCAACACAGTCCCCTCATCTGGGACAGGATATGTTCAGGATAGTGATAGGAGGTCGCGGAGGTCCTCGGGAGCCTCGCACCTACGCGGCCATCTTGGTTGCGCGCTAGGCTCCTCCCGCATTTTCTTGATAAATAACATTAAAGGTAAAATCAACTTCCTTCTCTAAGAGTTTGTGCTTATCTTCCTACCAAGCCAAGAAAATGTTGAGGACTGTAGGCAGCTCAGACATGACAGAGGTTGTGACAATGTTTAGTGCAGTCGACTCCTGCACTCAGTTTAGCTTGATGCCCTTTTTTAATGTCTTCACAGCTACCAGATTGCCTGACATGGGAGCATCCTGGCCACTGAAATCATAGTTCATGTGCTGGGATATGAATCCTGGTGGGATACAAATGGTAGGTAAGAGGGGATGTAAGTGGATTGAGTTAGAACCATGTCTGTGAATGCTTTCCCTTGGGGTCCCACGCTAGTGATGAAGAAATTGCCTCTATTATACTTATTCAGCATGACAGGTCACATATATTGACCGTTGTCCCTCACAACATCTAACACACACCTCCTCGTCCAGTTCGTTACAATAGTGTCTTCAACGAAAGGCGCTCACTATGATTCACCCTCGACTCTTTCCCATCGCCAGCATAGGCTTATGCCGGTACACATCTTTCAAACAACTGTTTTGTGTTGACAATGCAATGCTTTCTACCTATGATAGGAGATTTATTTTGCTTGATTGTTCAAGAGCATATTTATTTTCACATCACCTACATCAATATCCCATACAATAGAGATTTGCGTTGGATCAATAGCGTAATCATCTAAAATGTCTCTGTTTTGTCTTGAAATCCATGCCGACAGTTTTGAAAAATTGTGCCTTGTGACTGCACATTGGAGGAGCGCAATAGAGCAATGTTGGTCCTGACAATGGCAAGTAATAGTCTTATTCTTACCCAATGGCTCTGTACAATAGACATCCTAACAAGGTCAAACGATAAATATTTAAGAGTATCTCAATATAGATTTTTTGCCAATCCATCTCAATTCAAACTCTGGTTCCGTTGTCTATGGCACAGCCACCAGACCCTGGCATTTCTCAATATGTCAACAATGTCCAGCATTCTCTAAGGGCCATCACCATGCCAGATATATGCACCACTGTGGATGCCCACAACATGGCAGGATTTAATACCCTTGTCTCCAAAATTTGCTAGTAGGTGGGTATTGTGCCATAAATTGCCACAAGTTGCCAACAAATATATAAGTATTATGTGAGGGCGGTCATTTTAATATGGGTAGGCAATGTGAGTTGTCTGAAAGTATCAAGTTGCCAAGAATTATCATCTTCGTTCTAGGGTCACCATTTTGCTGAGTGTAAATGGGCAACGTGCCATTGATGGCCCACTGGTTGCCAAGTATTTCCACCATTAACTGGGGACCAGCATTTTATCACACATGATCAATTAGTGTCATCCGATAGATGCCCACAAGCTTCCAACAATTAGGACCGATGTGCCTGGGCTATCAAATTACCATGATGGGCACAACACTCACATGCTCCTCATAAATTCATGCAGTCACAGATCCACATACATGGACATATTGACCCACATGTATGTGCATGCACACACATGCATGCACTCTTGCACACACAAATATATTTTATGTAGCCTGCTTGCTTTATAGAGTTCTCGCTCATTTGCTGTACTTCATAGAAACTAAGATGGCTTCTGTGGTTTCCGTGATCTTGTTGCTAGCCTAAGGCGACCTTGATGGGCTACTAAATTAAACTTGGATATCCTTTTCACATATGGTTCATGTTTTTTGTATGACAATGGAGGATACTCAAAGCATGTGAATCTGTGGAAGATACCAATGCTGGGGAAATAGTGCAGGTAAGGTTTTTATCCCCTATCCCCTGTGACTTCCCAGAAACTGTGTTGATGGTACGGGAGTATCTGTGATCATCTTTCTGCTTCGGCAAAATACCAAGGGGTGCTAAAGTGGGTCACAAAGAGTGAGGGGATTTCTCATTGTGGCAAGGGATGTTGTCTGCCGTTGATAGAAGTGGTTTTTGGGCCGGCTCCTCCACTAGGGCGGAGAAGCGTCGCCCCGTTGCTTTCTCGCAGCGCGAGAAGCAGAAGCATAAAATGGTAATAACTACCATTTTATGTTTCTGCTTCTCGCAGTGCGGGAAAGCAGAACAGAAGGGATTGGTTGGAGGCAGGTGGGTGGGCGGGGCTGCTCTTCAAGCAGGCGAGGAGTGGCGTGCCCACTCCTGAGGGCACAGTGACTGTTTGGTCAGCCCTCTGGGGCCGCCCAGACCTATCATGAGCACTTTGCCCTTTCTCCATGCAGGCTGAAATGCAGCCTACATGGACAAAATGGCCTCCCCGTAAGCCCCTTGCTAGGCAGCATCCTCACCAATCACAACGCTGCCATTGCATAGGGGAGGGATGCTGCCTTCTTCCTGTTCCTGTCGGAGGCAGGAGAGCAAGAGCAGGTGCCGAGCAGGACTGGTGCCGAGAAAACGTGGGACCCGGCCGGCGGACAAGTAAATTTTTTCTTTATTATATTATTAACCGCTCCTCCTCCCCGCATTACCCCCCGCCCCGCCACCTGGGAGTAATGCTAGCCACGACAGCTGATGACCTCTTTTCGGACCTTCACAGACCCCACCACTCACCACTCACAAGAGAGCGTGATACAGAGAAGCGATCTAAACCTTATGCTGCCAGGAGTGGAAGGGTAAGTGCATTGATAGACGGAGCTTCCAAGGGGTGGAGTGAGAGGACGTGAAAAATAATATTATCCAATTGAAGTGCAGTTGCAGCGTTGCGGTGCAAATTCTGCAGTAAATGAAAGTACCTGTACTGGATAATAACCAGTGATTACTAGCGCCCGACGCAAAGGCCGAACACTATATCCTGTGCTCACTGTGCCGTAAGACGCCTGATGCACCTCACTGATGGCAAAGCATACCAGAGTCGCATGTGCGCTCATTCAGAGAGGATAAGGCCTAGCAGATCACGGTGGAACCGCCCCTGCTGGAGTGAGCACCTAGAGTGATTTGCATTTAATTGTGGCATATGGTTGGTCTGTAGTAGCAAAGTGAGCAAAAATCAGTGAACTGGAATGTAGCAAAGAGTAATTACCAATCGCTGGGATTAATTCAAGCATTATAACAATCACTTTGTTGATCGTATCGCTAAAGGTTGCCTGATGCACTTTTTTAGTGTCTTTCAGAGGAATCAATCTGGCCTGGCAAAGAGGAAAATAAGGAGTGCACGTTGTTAAACTATAGATACCGGCAGGATCCGGAGCCCGAGTGAGAGCAGGCATTCTTTGTTGGGGGATAGACCACGGAAAGCCCTCCTACCATATACAGGTAAGATTGAGAGCCCGAGTGAGAGCAGGTATCCTTCGGAGGGGGATAGACCATGCAAAGCCCTCCTCTCATACACAGACAAGATTGAGAGCGTGAGTGAGAGCAGGCATCCTTTGGAGGGGGATAGACCACGGAAAGCCCTCCTACCATATACAGGTAAGATTGAGAGCCCGAGTGAGAGCAGGCATCCTTTGGAGGGGGATAGACCATACAAAGCCCTCCTACCATGTACAGGTAAGATTGAGAGCTTGAGAGCAGACATTCTTTGGAGGGGGATAGACCATGCAAAGCCCTCCTCCCATACACAGACAAGATTGAGAGCGTGAGTGAGAGCAGGCATCCTTTGGATGAGGATAGACCATGCAAAGCCCTCCTACCATACGCAGGCAAGATTGAGAGCGTGAGTGAGAGCAGGCATCCTTTGGATGGGGATAGATCATGCAAAGCCCTCCTACCATATACAGGTAAGATTGACAGCGTGAGTGAGAGCAGGCATCCTTTGGAGGGAGATAGACCATGCAAAGCCCTCCTACCGTATACAGGCATGATTGAGAGGGTGAGTGAGAGCAGGCATCCTTTGGAGGGGGATCGACCTGGTACTCCTCATGTGACCTCTCAGGGTAGAACAATTCAAACCATTGCACTGGAGTGGTCACTGAAGTGTGAAACAGACTGAAGTCAGAATAGGAAGATGAGACAAAGTGTTTGAGAAGGATCAACATACTTATGGAGCCTTGGTTAGCTAAACCACACAAGACGGTCCCGGTATTCACGAGTGCGATTTCTGTTCCACAGTAATGACAACATTCAGATTTGTTCTCTTAAGAAAATACATTCATTGTTAGTTTTAAATCTTACGAAAGGTTGTTAGCTCTTGCTGTTACATTTTATGCAACTGTGTGGCGCATTAATGGGTGCGGTAACACTGAGTTAATTTTACTCGTTTGGGTAATTCGATGTGAATTTTGAGCAAAATAATGCCGATGCGCCAGAATGCCCATTGTTTAAGGTTAAAAATAAGAGAAGGAGGTTTAAATATCCTACACATACCTCAGCGTGATGCTTCCTTTGCCCTCAAGGATGAATCCCATTCTACGATTCATAAGTGCGTACACTTCTTAGCTTGTACTTGGGTGGTGAAGCTTGTCCAGAAATGGGACTTTTAATCACTTTAATTTTCATCTGCTGACCTCCCCAGTGAGGCATTCATAAGAATGCTTATGTTGTACAAACTCCGCTTGCATTGTGAAAGTTTATCTCAAGCCTCACAATCTAAAGTGGATTCTGGAATGTGCCGTACTCCATGCAGTGTAGAGTGGACACTGGAAGCAGCATGACAATGGGAGTCTATAATGCGTCTACAGTTTATGCAGAGCAAGGTAGGGGGACCGATGAGTGATGAACAGAGAGGGATATTTTGGGGTGTGCAGAGAGGTAATTTGTGTGTGTAGAGTGACACAATACTTTGAGTCTTTCACTAATGCTATTTCTTGTGTCTTTGAAGCACTCACTGTGGCATGGAACATCGAGAATATTTTAGAAGTGCAGTCCTACAATTATCAACCACATCTATCATCGTCTGGAAGAGAAAGGGTAAGTGACAGAATATCAGTGGAGAGAAGTGAACTGTATGGTTCAGTATTTCTTTGGCTCCACCTGCATACTCTGTTGTTGTCCTTCAGGAATTGGTGACTAAGATCCAACCTCATTTCACGCCACCTGCTGCTCATCTGTAACTGCGATGTCCAATCTGTAAACTACAGCGGCTCCATTACTGTCCTGTAATTCACCTGCTCTCACCACACTGACATCTCGTCTATCCTTCCTAGTCCTGTCTCGCTGGCTTTTCTTTCCACCCTGGTTCTTACCTGCCAGAACCTGTTGCTCCTGTTGTTTACCCACCTTAACACTTTATAGCCAGACTTCTTGGCTTTGCCAGTGCATGTTGAGGCAGTATCCATATTACAGATGCATTGTGGAACCATATTTAATATATGTGTTGTTATACATCATTTTAAAGTGTAATAGAAAGCTGAGCAGATCATAATCCATAAATGGCCTTTTTTGAAAAACAAACTATAACTGCACCATTTTTGATGACCTTGCAATAAATTCCAGAAGAAAATAACACTCCCATAATTTACATTAACAAATTTGTCAGAGTATATGCATTCATTTAACGCAACCAGAAAAGGGGTGTGGATCAGTTTGCGCCCATGTCTAAATCTACAGAAAAGAAGCACACATTTGCCCTGGTTTCTTTAATCCCTTGGGCGCGGGTTTATTTTCCGCGCTGTGCGGGAGAAATAAACGGTGGGCGGGATTCGGACGGCTCCCGGCCGTCGTGTGCACACGCCCACCGTGATGCATGAGGGCCGGGAGCCGTCATGAGCATACAAGGGATTAATTTGCATCAGTGCAAACGTCTGTGGTCTTTAGAACTTTTTGTAATTAGAAAGACAAGCTGAAATCAGTTATATCTCCGCCCTCTCCAAAACTTCTCAGGCCCTTCTCACTCTGCCACAGCTGCCCATAGCTACCAAGATTCCCCTGGTTCAGAATTGAGCAGCTAATCTAGTCCATGCTGTTTGTTTCTTTAGATTTTAGGACTTAATTTCCTGATTTTATACAGCTAAACAAGGACTACAAGTCCTGGAATGAAAAGTAAAAATCCGGACTAAAGCAGATAGTCAGGCCTGGACCTGGTGAACTTGTAAGGCAGGGACGTTCCTGCCAGCTGTTTTGCCGTGTCTACACTCCAGTAATATAAAGCTTGGTCCTAACGTGAGCATTGTGTGACTGAGCACTACATAGTGATAATAATAATCCAGGAAAGATCTTAACACTTATTCTGTTTCTTATTGTGAAAAAGGTGCAGGAGGTGCACCAAAACCCACATCCACAGAGGAACGGAAACAAATACTCAGTATTACAGAGTTTGCCATGTAATCATACCAGGCCAAAATAGACCTGCGGCTGTGTGTTTATGGATTAGGAGAGGGGTGGAAAGCAAGATCGGCAATACTCGAAGGCAGGGATGTGAGAGGAAAGCAGCACATGGGGAGACACAAAGTGATGTAAGCTTTGTGTTTTTCTGCTCATGTGTCCCGAATTGCATTTCATGTGTTCATGCACACATCATAAAGGCATTATTCATTTAGTATCATTTATATATGTTTATCATATAATGTCCTGCTTTATTATAGGTTGATAGAGGACTTTGGAGCTCTATAGAACTGAGTTGCGTTTGGAGGTAAGTCTACAAAAATGCTGATATTAGTGCCTTTGGATGGATGATTTATCTCTGATCCCTTTAGTATATTGTTGCAGTTGTAACATGGAGTGGTGCCTTTGTGTTCCATAGTGAAAATAACCTCCTGATGAAGAACCAAGGGTCCAAAACGCTTTGAGGGTTTTGGTTTGAACTTATTTTTGTTGGAAGTGAATTCATCAATATATAAATGTTGAATAAATAGAAATTTAGTTGAATGAAAGAAACAAATTCAATATACTTCAAATTATCTATCCACAAAACGATTTTATCCAAGAATCTTTTTTGATAAGATGGGTTTATAAAACATTGTAACCCAAGTCTGCCACAGGGCATTTATAAGCATTAATTTCATACCCTGGGTCAGTGGGTGATACCCGCCAGTACCCTTCACATTTGAGGCATTGATCGCATATCGTTGAACAGTGGAGTGCATTAAGTTAATCAGCATTCATTATAACGTTCTAAAAGTGGCATTTTCAAAATTGTAACTTAAAATCCTACTTAACCAATAAAGACGATTTTATATTCCAAATTCTCAGATATCAAACATGAAATCTCTACCTGTTCCCACCCAATCATAAGCTAGCCCAATGTTATCCTATGGGAGAGGTAGGCCTCACAGTAGTGAAAAATGAATTTAGGATTTTTTCACTATCTGGACATGTAGAACTTAAAGTCCAACCTTTTAATTACAATGCACCCTGCCCTATGAGCATATCTTAGGGGTGGCTGATATGCAATAGCGGGTGTTTTTATGGCTTGGCAAGGGGGTTATTTGGCCAAGTCGAATTGTCAGTTTAAAATTGCATTCAGGCTGCAGTGGCGGACCTGGGAGATGATTAAAAGGGCTGCTTAAGTGGGTGGCACAATAAATGCTGCAGGCCCACTAGTAGCATGTAATTTACCTGCCCTTGGTATATGGTATACCACTTTACTAGGAACTTATAGTAAATATGCCAATTAGTTTAGGGCCAATTCTAGCATGTTTTATGGAGTGCGCACAAGCACATTAGCACTGGTAGCAGTTGTAAAGTGCAGGCCTAAGGTCAACAAAAACAAACAAAAAAAAAATAGGAGGCTGAAGGCAAACATTTTGGGTGTGACCCTGCAGAGAGCGCCACATCCAACAGTCTTTAACAAGAGACAGGTTTTGAAGTCAGTAGGTGATACCTTAAAGGGGTAGCTTTTCTGTAAAATGTATAAATAACTTGCAGCATGAGTATGGGGCCCTGAAGAATTGCAGGTCCTATGCAGTGTCTAATTTGTAAAATCATAAATGCAGGTGCCCAAAAGTTCCTAGGATATTGCCGCCCTCTTCCTCCACTGGCACTGCCCACTTGTACCCCTGACACCGCCCACTGCCTGTAAGGGCAATGCTAAAAGGTGAATTTCAACAAGCGAGCAAAGTGTGCAAAACAGCCTTCCTCAAAGAGAGCAGCCGCCAGTGGGTTATATACATATATACATGCTCACATGTATCAATATATAGTGAAAAAACTGAAGGTTACATCCTTTGTTATATTTATGTATTCTTTCAATGCAAACACAATTTAAACTACATAAACATTACTGAGTTAAATTGGTATAACTTTATTTATTCTTTAGATACAAACAAAACTTAAACTTTTCTAAAATTAGGAATTCGAAAGGTATACCTTTAATGTATAATTTACACACCACCTTCAAATTATAACTCATGCACCTCCATACTGAGTGTATTTTTCTTAGCAGCTACACTACATTAACTATAACTCACACGTATTGTGGAGATATCAAAATTATATATCACAAAATGACGTGGTTTTGCAAGGGGGCACCTGCTTTGTTGGTCCCGGGTTAGGCATCCAACTAAAGAAACCTACCAAACCACGACATGTCTCAAAACTAGACGCCCGGGGGAGTACAGTGAGGTGTGACTTGCGTGGATCCTCCAAAGGTTTCGTCCCCAGAATTCCCTGCAAACTTCAAATTTAGCTCATACTGTCCTTACATTTCTGTCTAGGATCGCCGCGCCAGCGCAAGTTGCCTACCATGCAGCGTTTCCCTTGGTCTCTCAATAAAAGTGATACCTCACTTTTTGGTTGTCCAATGCAGAATCACCTAAACACCTATATAAAAAAAATATAGCGCTTAGAGTTCGCTGTGCTGTGCCTTCAATCTCAATGTTTTTGGCCTTTCCCAGTCACAGGCTCTTGGTCATCCCAATCAAGTGAGGTTTCATTTTACTTGGGAGACCGGGGAATGCTGGGTGGTAGTAAATTTGTGTTTTTGGTACAGGGTTAGGCAGCCATCTAGGGGAACCTACCAAACCCCAACATTTCTCAAATCTAGACACCCGGGGTAGTCCAGGGAGGTGTGACTTGCGTGGATCCTCTAACGTTTTCTTATACAGAATCCCCAGTAAACCTAAAATTTAGCTTAAAAAAACTCATATTTTACTTACATTTCTGTTCTAGGATCATCATACCAGCACAGCACAAGTTTCCTAGCACCCAGAGTTCCCCTTGATATACGAAGTAAAATGATACCTCACTTGTTTGGGTGTCCAATGCAGAATTGCCTAAAAACCTATATAAACATTTGCGCTTATAGCTCACTGTGCTATCCCTTATATCTCTACGTTTTTGGCCTTTCCCAGTCGCAGGCCCATGGCCCACCCATACATGTGAGGTATCATTTTAATTGGGAGACCAAGGAGATCTCTCTCTAACCTCTCTATTCAGTCACCTTCCTTTGTCATTCAGTCTTCGTCCTCCTTTAAGTGCTCACTTTTCAGTTACTCCCCTCTTCCTTCACTTAGCCTCATCCCTCTTTCCATCCCTCTTTCCATCACCCTTCCTCTATTTGCTTCAGGTTCACCTCAAAGGTTCCCTCCCTTTGCTTCCAGTTACACTTCCTTTGCTTCCAGTTACCCTCCGTCATTCAATAGAGCAAGCTGAGCTTTCAAGTGGCTTCACCCTGCCCCTCACGCTCGACACCACGCACCAAGAGTTATTAATCAATACCTTTCTACCATGTTAACCTATGTAACAGGGGATTTGCAATTGGAAAAATGACTTGGGCTATTTTTCCAGTACCAGGACTTACAAAAAATGTTTTTATAAGTACTTGCCTTATATCTACAGGAATCCCACCCCCTGTGTAAGAAGGGGAGACTTTAGGGGTTCTGAATCTCTAGAAATATTGAAGATTCTCCCTCCACAGTAATAATAGTGGGGAGATAGAAGATGGAAGCATTTAGAAATCTTTGTTTTTGTTTTGGAGCTAATAGCAGTAGGAGGAGGCTTGGGATGAGTAAAAGGGAGGTGGAGTGGAAGAGTCAGAGGGAAGGGTTTAGAAAGGCTTGTTAGGGAGATCTGAATAGTAAAAGAGGTATGAGAGGATGCAAGGAGGGGTAGAGAAGGAAAGAGTCTAAAAAGGGTTATTTTGGGGATCATAGTAGTGGTATGGGGCTTGGGATGAATGAGAGAATGAAGGTAGAGGATAAATTGATAGAGAAATAAGGTGAGAAATAGGATAGTGCATTGGAAAGAGTAGTAGAAAGACGGTGAGTTGAGTGAGAGAGTTGAGGTAGAGGATATATTGAGAGCAGTATATGGTGAGAAATAGGGTCATTAATTGGATATGCTGAATTAGAAGAAAAGTAAGAAATATATACATCCATAAGTACATGGAATGCATATGGATGCTTAAAGGATGGTAGTATATGTAGATTAAAGATGCATTAAATAAATTCCGACCTTCAAGGTTGTTGTACTTTAAATTAATTTGATTTATTTATTTTTGTAATTCAGTACTGAATCAACTGTAGATAAATAGTTATGATAAAAGATTTTCTTATTAATGCAGTCACTTAAATACATGTTAAAAACAGAATAATGTAGCTCAGTAATCTGTACTTTTGTTAAGCAGAACTAATGAATATCTATATTTTTTAAAACGTAACTATTGTACACGTTTATACAAAGCCATACACTTATAAAGGTACATATTTATAGTACAAATAAATGATTATATACAGAGGGATATGCTGTATATTTCTTTTTGGTGGGTATCCGTGGATCTTATGTTTGGGGGTAAAGACTTGCATAGTTTGGCTGCTTGAACAGAGAAGGATGTGCCACTCATGGTTTTTTCTTGTAACTTGGGATTTTGAAGCGAGTTGCCACTCTAGAGCGGAGGTTCCTTTGTTGAATGTGTTTGGTGATTTTATTCCTGATGAAGAGCGGTCTCGTTCCATGTCTCGCTTTGTGGGTGATACAAAGCAGCTTCGATGTGGATCGTCTGGCAACCAGTAACCAATGCAGGACTTTCAAGGCAGGGGAGATGTGGTCTTGCGGTTTTATGTGTAAGAGTAGTCTGGCAGCTGAGTTCTGAATCCGTTGTAGTCTTTACATAGTCGGTAAAGGTGATCCATGGTAGAGGTATTGGCGTAATAGAGTTTGGACAGAACAAGGGAGATGGAGGCCTGGAACTTGTGTGGAAATCCCAAATGGAGGAAATTTTTCGCAGAGTTTTTATAGTAACAAAGCTTGATCTTGCTAGTTTGCCCATTTGGGCATTCATTGATAGATTGGAGTCCATGGTCATTCCGAGGTTTCTTACTTTCTTCGATACTTTATGCGGCATTCCCAGACCATCAGGCCACGCGGCGAGCGTGTCATAATGTCTCCTATCGTCACACATGAGTATTTCTGTTTTGAAAGTATTTAATTTGAGATCGCTCCACGCCATCCATTGATCCATGGCTCTGTGACAACTGAAAATTGGTGAGTTTCCAGTGTCTTTGGGATATTCCAGATCAAGAAGTATTTCCGTGTCATCTGCATAGTTATAGCACGTGAGGTGAAATTGATTGATCAGTGACGGTAATGACTTCATGTAAATGTTGAAGAGCATGGGTGAGTTGATAGAGCCTTGAGGGACCCCTGCTTTTGTGCAGTGCAATTTGGCCGAAAAAGGGGGGAGGGTGTATGGATGAGATTAGTTCTGTTGCGAACGTAGGATGTGATCCACTCTAGAGCAGTCCCCTCTATACCGGCTCCATAGAGTCTTTGTATCAGAGTGTCATGGTCAACTATGTCAAAGGCAGCTGAGAGGTCCAAGGAAAGTAGCGTAGCAACCCCGTTTCGGTCAACTGTATTCTTCAGGTCATCCCAGATGGCAAAGAGGGCAGATTCTGCGCCTTTCCCTGGATGGAATCCTGTTTGGAAGTCTGATAGTAGGGCATTATCTTCAATGAACGGTGACATCTGCGCGAATGCTTCTCATTCTATCAGTTTTCCCAGGAAAGGTCCATTTGTAATCGGTCTGTAGTTGTCAGGGTTCAGCGGGTCAAATATGGTTTTCTTCAGGAATGGGCACATGTATGACTTTTTGAGTTCTTCTGGAAATATTTCAGTAGTTAAGGAATTGTTGAGGATTTTTCTTAATGGAGTGGCAGCACAGGTTGTTAGAAGAATTGTCTTGAAAGTTTGCGGTGGAAACGGGTCAGAAGGGTTATGTTATGTTATGTTATGTTAAGTGTTGCTTGTAAAGCGCACTGACACCGAAGCTTCCTGGCGCTGGTAGACAGAACAGAGCAGAGTGAGGGGGAAGTGGAGGTAACAGAATCTACATGGGGGTAGGGAAGAGAAAAGTTTTTAGCATTTTCCTGAAGTTAAGGAAGGACGAGCAGGATTTGATAGAAAGAGGGAGGGTGTTCCAGAGTCCAGGGGCCAACTGGGAGAACCGGCGTCCGCCGAATCTCTTGGTTTTGCCCCTGGGGATGATCAGCAAGTCAAGGTGAGCGGATCGAAGATGACGTGTGGGACAGTAAGGGTGGATGGTGGATTTCAGGAAAGCAGGGGAGGGGCAATGAAGTGCCTTGAAGGTAAGACAAGCCACCTTGAAGGCAGCCCTTCGCTCGACCGGGAGCCAGTGCAGATTCACAAGCAAAGGTTTGGCTGATTGCCATCTGGGTGTTCCGTGGATCAGGCGGGCAGCCTGGTTCTGAACAACCTGGAGGCGTTGGATCAGGTATTGTGGAAGACCGTGATAGATAGCGTTAGAAAAATCCAGGCGGGAGAGTACCAGCGAGATGACAGTTTGGGTGAGTGCTGCCGGGGGGAGAAAATGGCGGACTTTGCGGATCCTCCGAAGTTGAAACATACAGGAGGAAACCACCGCTCCCACCTGAGCCCTGAGAGAAAGCTCGGTGTCAATGATGACACCTAAACTTTTTACTGTTTTTGCAGGAACGGGGGGGGAGCCGAACTCTGGAGGCCAGAACTGTGGGCCCCAGTAGGTGGAGCTGAGTCCAGGGAGTAGAAGCTCAGTTTTACCGGGGTTCAACTTCAATTGGTTCTGGTTCATCCAGAGTTGGATGTGAGTCATGGCTCCATGAAAAGTTTTGATGGCATTTGGTGAGTTGAGGGGGAAGATGATCTGGAGATCGTCAGCGTAGTTATAAGTGACGATGTCCCATTTCAAGAGTGATTGAATAAGTGGTCGGAGGTAAAGATTAAAGAGAAGCGGGGAAAGGGAAGAGCCTTGGGGGACACCACAGGATGTGAGAGTTTTTTTAGCAGTGTAGGGACCAAGGCAGACCGCCTGAGTTCTCCCCGTGAGAAAGGACCTGACCCATTCAAAAGCAACGCCCTGGATGCCCGCCTGCCCGACACGGTGGAGAAGGATGTCATGATCCACCGTGTCGAACGCGGCCGACAGATCCAGTAGGACGAGGGCTTGGGGTTTTCCTACGTCCGCGTTGCCTCTGAGTGTGTCAAGGGCTGCCAGGATGACGGCTTCAGTAGAATGGGCGGGTCTGAAGCCGGCCTGAGTTGGTACAAGGTAGCCAGAGGATTCTATGAACCTGGATAGGCAGCGAGTGACATGAGCCTCCATAAGTTTAGAGAAATAAGGGAGAAGGGAGATGGGGCGGTAGTTTGATGGCTCCGACATGTCGGCGCCAGGTTTTTTTAGTAAAGGGACCAGAATGGCTTCCTTGAAGGAAGTGGGGCAGACGCCGCTACTGAGGGAGCTATTAAGGAGATGAAGAATACTGTCAGGTAAATTGAGACAAATGCTCCGCAAAACGGACGGTGGGCAGCAGTCATTTGGGGAGCCGGATTTTACACGAGTGGCTAGTTCCGCCAGAGAAGAAGAGTCTAGAGCCGGGAAAGAAGTGAAGGACAATGTGTTATTAAGGGAAGTATCCGGTAGTGACAGTTGGGAAAGTGAGGGAATGGATTTTTTAATTGTGGAAATTTTTTCTAAAAAGAACGAGTTCAAGGTGTCGCAGGCCTCCTGAGTTGGGGTCTGGGCTGGTAGGGTCCTGTCGTCTGTGGTTAGCTCGTTCAGGACTCTGAACACCTCCTTAGATTTGTTAGCTGCCAGAGAAATCCTACTGGCGAAGTGTTCAGTTTTTGCTGAACGAATAGCTGACTTGAATTCTTTACGGGCAATCAGGTAAGATTGTTTGGCTAGGTCAGAATAATCACGTCTCCAGATGCGTTCCAACTGGCGGGTTTTGAGTTTCTGGGCTTTGAGGTCGTCGGAAAACCATCTGTGAGAGTTCCTGTGTCTAGTGCAGGGGAATTTGACCAAGGGGGCAAACAAATCGCTGGCCGACTCAAGCCAGGAGGCCACGTTATGTTCTAGCCTATCCGTATCAATAGGGTCAGAGATCACCGGGCAAGAGTCAGCCAGGGCAATAAGAAATCCCTGGGAGTCATATGAACTCCATTTGCGGGCAAGGCCGCCGGCCATCAAGGGCGCAGGGGCCTGAGCAGCAGCCGTGATGGTGGTGTCTACCAAGTGATGGTCAGACCAGGCACACGGACGTATGACTGGTAGAGACAACTCCAGGTTGCAGGTCCAGATCTGGTCCAAAACATGTCCCTTGATGTGAGTGGGTTCGGAGACATGTTGGACAAGGTTCAGGCTTTTGAGCGTCTCAAAGAGCTCAGTAGCATGAGGGCCGGCGTGACTGTCGCCAAACCAGTAGTTCAAATCGCCAAAAATGGCGAGGTGGGAGTGCGATATAAGAAGGGAAGATAGTTGTTCACTAAGGATGGTGGAAAAAGATGGCATGGGGTGTGGGGGCCGATAAAGTAGAAGAAAAGTGAGGGGACCAACATCCGTTTGCACGCTGATAATTAGGTTCTCCACCTCAGGTAACGGAAGGGAGTAAGAGGATAAGGATATCAGACGCTTGGAGATAATGGCCGCTACTCCACCCCCAGGCCGGTCGCCAAGGCGGTCGGCGCGAAGGATGTAGTAATCGGGAGGGAGGGCTGCCAGAATATCCGGCGTGGACTCTGAGGTAAGCCATGTTTCTGTCAGTAAAAGCATATCAGGGGTCGAGCTAGTTAGCAGGATAAAAATATCCTCAGAGTGCTTCACCATTGAACGGGTATTAAGATAGGAAACCCTGAGGGATGTGGTGTTCACTGGTGGCAATGCTAAGGGTATACGGCCATTGACAAGGAGTTGGTTAGGACGCGATAGGCCTGCTGACATAATGCGATGCAAAGTCGTAGGGGATGGTAGAGTGACGGTGTGCTGAAGGTCTCTGAGTGCTTGGGGGGAATATATGATAGGCTGGGCAGCATGGCATGCCCTCAGGCCCGTCCTGGCGCGGACGGGCGCAGACGGGCTTGCCTTTGGCGCGCCTTCGGCGCGCTGACGGCGCGCCCGCTGCGCCCGTCCGCTGCGCGTACGGGGAAAGCACATTTTTATAGGATGAGAAGTAGAGGGGGGGGGGGTGTGGTGTGTTGGGAGGGGGCGTGGCCAACAGCCTCAGGAGAATGGCGGCGTAGAAGTAGTGGCACCGCTGCAGCTCTACAATCGGTTGCGCGGGAAATGCCAAGATCACAAGTGCAGTGCCCAGGAGGGGGAAGTGAGTAAATGAAACAAATAACAGATTACACACTTTTAAAAACACGAAATACACTATCTCCCGGCTTCCGCCTCAGGAGTTCTGACTGTCTCTGCCTCGCGCTCGTATTCCGCGCGTTTTTAAAGGCTTCGGCGAGGGGGCGTGGCGTGTTGGGAGGGGGCGTGGCCAACAGCCTCAGGAGAATGGCGGCGTAGAAGTAGTGGCACCGCTGCAGCTCTACAATCGGTTGCGCGGGAAATGCCAAGATCACAAGTGCAGTGCCCAGGAGGGGGAAGTGAGTAAATGAAACAAATAACAGATTACACACTTTTAAAAACACGAAATACACTATCTCCCGGCTTCCGCCTCAGGAGTTCTGACTGTCTCTGCCTCGCGCTCGTATTCCGCGCGTTTTTAAAGGCTTCGGCGAGGGGGCGTGGCGTGTTGGGAGGGGGCGTGGCCAACAGCCTCAGGAGAATGGCGGCGTAGAAGTAGTGGCACCGCTGCAGCTCTACAATCGGTTGCGCGGGAAATGCCAAGATCACAAGTGCAGTGCCCAGGAGGGGGAAGTGAGTAAATGAAACAAATAACAGATTACACACTTTTAAAAACACGAAATACACTATCTCCCGGCTTCCGCCTCAGGAGTTCTGACTGTCTCTGCCTCGCGCTCGTATTCCGCGCGTTTTTAAAGGCTTCGGCGAGGGGGCGTGGCGTGTTGGGAGGGGGCGTGGCCAACAGCCTCAGGAGAATGGCGGCGTAGAAGTAGTGGCACCGCTGCAGCTCTACAATCGGTTGCGCGGGAAATGCCAAGATCACAAGTGCAGTGCCCAGGAGGGGGAAGTGAGTAAATGAAACAAATAACAGATTACACACTTTTAAAAACACGAAATACACTATCTCCCGGCTTCCGCCTCAGGAGTTCTGACTGTCTCTGCCTCGCGCTCGTATTCCGCGCGTTTTTAAAGGCTTCGGCGAGGGGGCGTGGCGTGTTGGGAGGGGGCGTGGCCAACAGCCTCAGGAGAATGGCGGCGTAGAAGTAGTGGCACCGCTGCAGCTCTACAATCGGTTGCGCGGGAAATGCCAAGATCACAAGTGCAGTGCCCAGGAGGGGGAAGTGAGTAAATGAAACAAATAACAGATTACACACTTTTAAAAACAAGAAATACACTATCTCCCGGCTTCCGCCTCAGGAGTTCTGACTGTCTCAGGGGTTGCTGGCAGGCCTGCATGCTTTGACGAGTTCCATAAATTTATCTTGTGAAATGTGTTGGAAGGAACTGGGAGGCTGGGTTCGAGTATTCTTGGACTGTTGTTTTGGAAAATGGTCTGCGCTAGTGCTTTGTCTTTGTTTTAAGTACGAGTCCAATGTGTCAGCTTTGGTTGTGTAATGATTTTCCAGCTTGTCTGTGAAATCTTGAGTAACAGGATGAGCTCCTTCTAGGCAATTTGGTTTATGAAATTCATTGAGAATTTTATAGAATTCTTTATTTGCAAATTTAGCATTTTGAATTTTGTCTGAATAGTATCTTTTCTTGGCTTTTTTGAAAGCTGACTTGTATAATCTGTTAATTCTTCTTTAGGCGAACTTTGTCTTGATTGGTGTTTGTTTTGAGCCAGGCCCGTTGCAGCTTTTTAATTTGATGTTTTATCTATTCATCTCTATTTTACCACGGTGCTTGTTTTCTTTTGTACTGTTGTGTGGTTTTTAGTGGTACAAGGATATCAAAAGCCTCCTGTAGTCACTCAAATCGTTTTTGAACATAGTTTATTGTGTCTAGATCTCTACTGGATGTTATTTGTATTTCTAAGTGTTCCAAATTGAGTTTGCTTCATGGTTGATAGGTGGATGCACGTAAGGTGGTTTTAGGTGCGTTGCTTAGTGTTGTTTTATGTTTGAAAGCAAGCAAATGGTGATCCGACCATGTGCCCGGAGTCATTGTTTGAAAGATAACTAGTTCTGCATTTGCGAAAATGACACCTAGGATGTATCCAGCGATGTGTGTGGGTTTGTGGACAATCTGAGTAAGGTTCAGTGCGTCTAGGCCAGCGATGATTGTTTTCAGACGGGGGATATTGGATTTGTCAAAACAAATGTTGAGTTTACCCAGAATACTTAGGTTGGAGTGTAGTGTTATCAGGTTTGAAACCGTGTTTAGAAGTGCATCTGGGAATGTTGCGTTTCTAGGTGGAGGTCTGTAAAGGAGGAGCAGGAAGTTACTGCTGGAAGATGGTGTAGGATTGCATCTGGTGAAAAGAGACTCATAGTTCTTCATGAAGACTTCGTCAGCTTTAATGATATGTAATATTTGTCTGAACACAACAGCTAGGCCACCTCCTCTTTTGCCTATACGAATTTGGGTGATCGTTGGATAGCCTAGAGGAATGACCATGCAGGACTGGAGCCATCTCATCTCCCAACCATAATTAAGTTATGAAGAGTATGTCAGGTTTTGTGTCAGTGAGATGGTTGTAGATGTGATGTTTCTTTAGAGAGCGATCAATCATTTATTAGTAGACAGTTTAGAGAATGTGCTTTGGCGATAGTGTGAATTTTGTGGGCTTGTAGTAGTTGTGTCATTGTGTTGGCATTAGCTGTATGAGGATAGCAATCATGTAGCTGTTCTGTATTGTGTTCCTCGTCCAGCAGGCTAAGAAGGCATTTTGATGGGTCTGCATGTGTAGGTGGTGGAGATGGTGGTGAGAGTGAGTTGGTGTGCTGTGTTTTTTGTAGTATAACCTTTTTGTTCAGTAGACATAGACAAGCGAAGTTGTGAGGTGTGGCACGTTGGTTATTTTGTTTGCATCTGTTTAGGGCAGAAAGTTTATTAGTTAGGGGTGGTGGTGCAGCATGTGGGTCATGTAGTGAGGTTAAAAGAGTTGCTGTGTTGCTGTATATTGTAAAGTCATCCTGTACCCTGGGCACCCCCCAGCTTTTTGCTGACTCGTACTGGTGGTAAGAGTCTCGGACTGGCCCTGGGCGCTGCCTAACCAGGCACAGGGCCCCTGCTGCGCTGAAAGAGACACTTAGAATACCGTGAAAGCACCGACCCACACTAGGTTACACTACAGGTTAGAGTCCCCTTTGATTGGCATGACCTCCCCTATAAGGCCATAGTACAAAATAGGGCAGGGGATTGAAAGTACCTTTATGTCACTAGTATAGAATAGGGCAAGGCAATTTAGAGGCCAGCAGCCTGTTCTGCACTTGCATGTGTGCACTGCTGGAGCCTGAGGTCCGGTTAAAAACAGCCCTGTGTTGCAGGACTGCTTTTAAAATGCACGTTGTGCCCAATACTCGAGTTTGGAGTTTGGGGCACTTTAATATTGATACACTACAATGTTTGGGCAGGGTAGGTGGCCCCAGGGTCTCCCCTAGGTGTCCCAGGGGTGGGGGTCAAGTGCATTTTAAGGAGAATCCTTATAAAAAAGGTTTAATTTGTCCTGGGGTTAGTGAAATTGCACATTTCACTCCCCACATTATAGTCAGTGCTTCCCAAAATCGGCTTTTGTGCTAAGAGTACTGTGAGATGAGGATCTGCAGTATTTGGATATATTCAGAACCCCTAAAGTCTCTCCTAGGTGTTTGTGGAGTGGGGGTCCTGCAGCTATAAGCACGGCCCTTATAAACCCTGTTTTATAGGCCCTGGCATTGGAGAAATTGCCCAGTTCATTTTCCATTGCAGATCCCCAGCCCATAGGTTAACATTGGAAGAGGTTATTAGTTAATAACTGGAGAAAGAAAAGCCATAAAACTAGGATTAAAGGATTCAGTCAGGGCCGGACTGATAATTCCGGGAAATCCCCCGGTGTGCTGGATGGGGTGGGGGACGTTTTTTTGACAGGGGGCCAGTTTTGTTGCTGGGGCTGGTTTTCGGTCCGTGACCGTGAGTCAGAGTCAGTTCTGTAGTCTCAAGTAAGAGTCAGGACAAGCCAAATACGGTTTTTTTCGCAATGAGAAAATTCCAATGCAAGGTGTGCAGAGTGAATATTATTTTTGGGTGTTTTGTGACTCGCTTAAAAGGCTCCAAGTCAGTTTGTAAGAAAGGAGTGACAGCCAGCACGAGTTTCCCCCCTTTTACATAAAGGCCCTCAGACCTCGTTGACGTTAAGGCAGTGTTCTTCATGGCATTATAAGCTTCCCTCTCAGAATGAGTTACCATCAGAGTACTCAGTGGTACTGTCTGTTCAGGCTGAATGGCCTGCACCGGAGGCTGGGCTCCATTCTCGTCCAGCGCCTCAACAAAGTTATTGAGACCAAGTGACACTTTTGTGGGACAGCTGGCGGTGTTGGGACCATGAGACCTGTACTTACAAATCAACCATCTCCACAGACTTGCCTCTCCCACCGAATGACTCTGACTCCACTGTTACCTTATTTCACATTATGGACAATGTTGAAGGTCACGTAGACCGGAAGGTTTTCAGGATGCCAAAGAATCCCAGAATTCAGAGAGATTAACGCTCTGTCAACGAGCCGGGTCCCAAGACTTTTGGAAAAGCTCTCACAGAGAGCATTGTACGTAGGTTTAAGGGCTATTGATTTAAAAGGATTTGAACTTGAAAAGCTGTACCCTCCTAGACAAGATTTCCTTCAGCCTGGAATGGAAAGCATGCAGAAAGAGGACAATCCGTAGGAGGGAGTTAATGGCAAAGCATTTACGAATAAAAGCAGAAATGACCACAGAGTGTTCGATTCATAATAATAAGTTAAAGAAATCCTATGCTCTATAAGTGGGAGCCTATAAAGGACAGAGATTAGGGTAGAAGCATGACTGGTGTGCCCTTTCTTCTGAGTGCCCTGGCTGGGAGCCCAAAGGGTAGAACTGGCAGTTGTTAGTCACTGATAAGCCGTGGTTTGTGTAACTCTCCCGTTAATGTCAATCTGAGACCCCATATCAGCCTGTCACTGCACTAGACTAAATATTCATATGCCGCCCGCAGTGCGATCCATGAGCCATGCGTAGCTGGGTAATGCTACACCACCTCACCCACATTCTTCCAGCAGAGCAAGCCATAGTCATGTGAGGCTATCATGCCAGTCACCCTCCCTTTTGCACAACGTCAAAGTCCTGCCCAATGATACCAGCCAAGCCCATGCTGTGATGTCATAGCGCATGCTCTGAAGCTCTACGTGTGCGCACAATTGTGCTGTATAAATATTTACAGCAAGTCTGCAGTGTATGTATGACTTTCAAAGTCAGTACGTGCTCTCCAGTACATCCAGCAGCGACACAGGGACATGCGCACAGCGCCACTAGCAGTAGAAGTGGAAGCCGTGCATAGAGAGCATACTGCCTAATGCCAGGCATGATAATGACCCTGTACATCTGCATTTTGAGAAGACATGACGTTACTTTGCTGCACAGAGAATCTCCAAGTAGATTGTGCAATGGAAGCACTATGCAGCTTAAGCCATAACATCTCTCACTCATGTGCCATCCTGCTGCTCGGGGAACATTCTCATCAGGAAACATACTGATTTAGGCAAACAAGAGGTAACCTATTTTTATAATTTAATACCAATACGAGGTGGCCTTTGATGCGAGAGGGGGCCCTTGGGAAAGAACCCTAGTTCTACAGTGAGAAAGCTGTCGGGCCAAACTCTTTCAATGTCCTTCGCAGACATTTTTGTCCTCTCATCAAAGCACATCCATCCATCCATCTATCTATTCATTCATCCATCCATCCATATATCCATCCATTTAGATGGGATTACTCTCCGTAGTCACCTCCAGGTTCTTTTGAGATTCAGAAGGCTGCGTACATGCAATGCACATGTAAAGCACATGCCTGTTATAAAGTGTCCTACAAGTTGTCACACAAGTGAATTGTCACATAAGTGCCCTTGAGGACAACCTATGCTTCATGTTCACGGTTGGGCTAAATGGTTGGTGGGGTCTGTAACTATTTGCTGCTGATACAATGGCAGTGTGATATGCCAGTTATTAACTCCTCAAAGTAAATGGACATACATATCTGCTAATCTGCTTCACATGGCACTCAGAATACTTTAAAAGAACTTTAAAGAATATGCATCCGTAAACTCTCTCCTGTGTTAAATATTCAAAATGATACTGGGATTCATGGGGAGATGCTCTTCAAGGGTGGTGAGCTGTCGCACGAGTCTTCCACAGGCCTCCCTTGTGAAGTGTTTTTTAGATACATATTGTTCATACTGACTGCTGAGACATGGTTAGATAAGTCCTTGTCGGCCTCAGATTCCTCCAAATTGGGTATATTTAAATTCATGTTTTGTGCTCGACACTTCATTTTGTAGTGTTCTCTGTAGGAATGTCTGTGATTTATGACTGGGTATCCTGGTGCTCCATAAGGTAATCATTTACTATGCTTTAAAAGTTAATACAATCTAATATGTAAAGAAAGATGTGTTGAAAAATTATTTGTTTTGGCCTTTCTGTTTCTAAAATTTTCTTGGGGGGAGAACCCCTCAAAATCCATCTAGTAGTGGTTGCTTGCTGCGCTTGCTTGCTACACACCTTATGGGGGCTGGTCTCCCTTTTGCTTTGTTCTCTCTGATTCACTAGTCGTGTCTATTTTTGGTGCTCTCTGTGAGAATGTCTATGGGTACATGTGACTGGGTGGATCGCCTGCTGCTCTTTAATGTCTATGGGTACATGTGACTCGGTGGGTAACCTGCTGCTCTTTAATGTCTATGGGTACATATGACTGGGTGGGTAGCCTGGTGCTCTTTAACGTCTATGGGTACATATGACTGGGTGGGTAGCCTGCTGTTTTTTTAATGTCTATGGGTACATATGACTGACTGGGTGGGTAGCCTGCTGCTCTTTAACGTCTATGGGTACATATGACTGGGTGGGTCACCTGCTGCTCTTTAATGTCTATGGGTACATATGAGTGGGTGGGTAGCCTGGTGGTCTTTAATGTCTATGGGTACATATGACTGGGTGGGTAACCTGCTGCTCTTTAACGTCTATGGGTACATATGACTGGGTGGGTCACCTGCTACTCTTTAATGTCTATGGGTAGATATGAGTGGGTGGGTAGCCTGGTGGTCTTTAATGTCTATGGGTACATGTGACTGGGTGGGTAACCTGCTGCTCTTTAATGTCTATGGGTACATATGACTGGGTGGGTAACCTGCTGCTCTTTAATGTCTATGGGTACATATGACTGGGTGGGTAGCCTGGTGGTCTTTAATGTCTATGGGTACATGTGACTGGGTGGGTAACCTGCTGCTCTTTAATGTCTATGGGTACATATGACTGGGTGGGTAACCTGCTGCTCTTTAATGTCTATGGGTACATATGACTGGGTGGGTCGCCTGCTGCTCTTTAACGTCTATGGGTACATATGACTGGGTGGGTCACCTGCTGCTCTTTAATGTCTATGGGTACATATGAGTGGGTGGGTAGCCTGGTGGTCTTTAATGTCTATGGGTACATGTGACTGGGTGGGTAACCTGCTGCTCTTTAATGTCTATGGGTACATATGACTGGGTGGGTAACCTGCTGCTCTTTAATGTCTATGGGTACATATGACTGGGTGGGTCGCCTGCTGCTCTTTAATGTCTATGGGTACATATGACTGGGTGGGTAGCCTGCGATCTTTAATGTCTATGGGTACATATGACTGGGTGGGTAGCCTGCTGCTCTTTAATGTCTATGGGTACATATGACGGGGTGGGTAGCCTGGTGCTCTTTAATGTCCATGGGTACATATGCCTGGGTGGGTAGCCTGGTGCTCTTTAATGTCTATGGGTACATATGACTGGGTGGGTAGCCTACTGCTCTTTAATGTCTATGGGTACATATGACTGGGTGAGTAACCTGCTGCTCTTTAATGTCTATGGGTACATGTGACTGGGTGGGTAACCTGCTGCTCTTTAATGTCTATGGGTACATATGACTGGGTGGGTGGCCTGGTGCTCTTTAACATCTATGGATACATATGACTGGGTGGGTAGCCTGATGCTCTTTAATGTGTATGGGTATATATGACTGGGTGGGTAGCCTGGTGCTCTTTAATGTCTATGGGTACATATGACTGGGTGGGTAGCCTGCTGCTCTTTAATGTTTATGGGTACATATGACTGGGTGGGTAGGGTGCGATCTTTAATGTCTATGGGTACATATGACTGGGTGGGTAGCCTGCTGCTCTTTAATGTCTATGGGTACATATGACTGGGTGGGTAGCCTGCTGCTCTTTAATGTCTATGGGTACATATGACTGGGTGGGTAACCTGCTGCTCTTTAATGTCTATGGGTACATATGACTGGGTGGGTAACCTGCTGCTCTTTAATGTCTATGGGTACATGTGACTGGGTGGGTAGCCTGGTGCTCTATAATGTCCATGGGTGCATATGACTGTGTGGGTAGCCTGCTGCTCTTTAATGTCTATGGGTACATATGACTGGGTGGGTAACCTGCTGCTCTTTAATGTCTATGGGTACATATGCCTGGGTGGGTGGCCTGCTGCTCTTTAATGTCTATGGGAACATATGCCTGGGTGGGTAGCCTGCTGCTCTTTAATGTCTATGGGTACATATGCCTGGGAGGGTAGCCTGGTGCTCTTTAATGTCTATGGGTACATATGCCTGGGTGGGTAGCCAGGTGCTCTTTAATGTCTATGGGTACATATGACTGGGTGGGTAGCCTGCTGCTCTTTAATATCTATGGGTACATATGACTCGGTGGGGAGCCTGCTGCACTTTAATGTCTATTGGTACATGTGACTGGGTGGGTAGCCTGCTGCTCTTTAATGTCTCTGGGTACATATGACTGGGTGGGTAGCCTGCTGCTCTTTAATGTCTCTGGGTCATATGATTGGGTGGATAGCCTGCTGCTCTTTAATGTCTATGGGTACATATGACTGGGTGGGTAGCCTACTGCTCTTTAATGTCTATGGGTACATATGACTGTGTGGGTAACCTGCTGCTCTTTAATGTCTATGGGTACATATGACTGGGTGGGTAGCCTGGTGGTCTTTAATGTCTATGGGTACATGTGACTGGGTGGGTAACCTGCTGCTCTTTAATGTCTATGGGTACATATGACTGGGTGGGTAACCTGCTGCTCTTTAATGTCTATGGGTACATATGACTGGGTGGGTCGCCTGCTGCTCTTTAACGTCTATGGGTACATATGACTGGGTGGGTCACCTGCTGCTCTTTAATGTCTATGGGTACATATGAGTGGGTGGGTAGCCTGGTGGTCTTTAATGTCTATGGGTACATGTGACTGGGTGGGTAACCTGCTGCTCTTTAATGTCTATGGGTACATATGACTGGGTGGGTAACCTGCTGCTCTTTAATGTCTATGGGTACATATGACTGGGTGGGTCGCCTGCTGCTCTTTAATGTCTATGGGTACATATGACTGGGTGGGTAGCCTGCGATCTTTAATGTCTATGGGTACATATGACTGGGTGGGTAGCCTGCTGCTTTTTAATGTCTATGGGTACATATGACGGGGTGGGTAGCCTGGTGCTCTTTAATGTCCATGGGTACATATGCCTGGGTGGGTAGCCTGGTGCTCTTTAATGTCTATGGGTACATATGACTGGGTGGGTAGCCTACTGCTCTTTAATGTCTATGGGTACATATGACTGGGTGAGTAACCTGCTGCTCTTTAATGTCTATGGGTACATGTGACTGGGTGGGTAACCTGCTGCTCTTTAATGTCTATGGGTACATATGACTGGGTGGGTAGCCTGGTGCTCTTTAACATCTATGGATACATATGACTGGGTGGGTAGCCTGATGCTCTTTAATGTGTATGGGTATATATGACTGGGTGGGTAGCCTGGTGCTCTTTAATGTCTATGGGTACATATGACTGGGTGGGTAGCCTGCTGCTCTTTAATGTTTATGGGTACATATGACTGGGTGGGTAGGGTGCGATCTTTAATGTCTATGGGTACATATGACTGGGTGGGTAGCCTGCTGCTCTTTAATGTCTATGGGTACATATGACTGGGTGGGTAGCCTGCTGCTCTTTAATGTCTATGGGTACATATGACTGGGTGGGTAACCTGCTGCTCTTTAATGTCTATGGGTACATATGACTGGGTGGGTAACCTGCTGCTCTTTAATGTCTATGGGTACATGTGACTGGGTGGGTAGCCTGGTGCTCTATAATGTCCATGGGTGCATATGACTGTGTGGGTAGCCTGCTGCTCTTTAATGTCTATGGGTACATATGACTGGGTGGGTAACCTGCTGCTCTTTAATGTCTATGGGTACATATGCCTGGGTGGGTGGCCTGCTGCTCTTTAATGTCTATGGGAACATATGCCTGGGTGGGTAGCCTGCTGCTCTTTAATGTCTATGGGTACATATGCCTGGGAGGGTAGCCTGGTGCTCTTTAATGTCTATGGGTACATATGCCTGGGTGGGTAGCCAGGTGCTCTTTAATGTCTATGGGTACATATGACTGGGTGGGTAGCCTGCTGCTCTTTAATATCTATGGGTACATATGACTCGGTGGGTAGCCTGCTGCACTTTAATGTCTATTGGTACATGTGACTGGGTGGGTAGCCTGCTGCTCTTTAATGTCTCTGGGTACATATGACTGGGTGGGTAGCCTGCTGCTCTTTAATGTCTCTGGGTCATATGATTGGGTGGGTAGCCTGGTGCTCTTTAATGTCTATGGGTACATATGACTGGGTGGGTAGCCTACTGCTCTTTAATGTCTATGGGTACATATGACTGGGTAAGTAACCTGCTGCTCTTTAATGTCTATGGGTACATGTGACTGGGTGGGTAATCTGCTGCTCTTTAATGTCTATGGGTACATATGACTGGGTGGGTAGCCTGGTGCTCTTTAACGTCTATGGGTACATACGACTGGGTGGGTAGCCTGCTGCTCTTTAATGTCTATGGGTACATATGACTGGGTGGGTAGCCTGCTGCTCTTTAATGTCTCTGGGTCATATGACTGGGTGGGTAGCCTGCTGCTCTTTAATGTCTATGGGTACATATGACTGGGTGGGTAACCTGCTGCTCTTTAATGTCTATGGGTACATATGACTGGGTGGGTAACCTGCTGCTCTTTAATGTCTATGGGTACATGTGACTGGGTGGGTAGCCTGGTGCTCTATAATGTCCATGGGTGCATATGACTGTGTGGGTAGCCTGCTGCTCTTTAATGTCTATGGGTACATATGACTGGGTGGGTAACCTGCTGCTCTTTAATGTCTATGGGTACATATGCCTGGGTGGGTGGCCTGCTGCTCTTTAATGTCTATGGGTACATATGCCTGGGTGGGTAGCCTGCTGCTCTTTAATGTCTATGCGTACATATGACTGGGAGGGTAACCTGCTGCTCTTTAATGTCTATGGGTACATGTGACTGGGTGGGTAGCCTGGTGCTCTTTAATGTCCATGGGTACATATGACTGGGTGGGTTGCCTGCTGCTCTTTAGTGTCTATGGGTACATATGCCTGGGTGGGTAACCTGGTGCTCTTTAATGTCTATGGGTACATATGACTGGGTGGGTAGCCTGGTGCTCTTTAATGTCTATGGGTACATGTGACTGGGTGGGTAACCTGCTGCTCTTTAATGTCTATGGGTACATATGACTGGGTGGGTAACCTGCTGCTCTTTAATGTCTATGGGTACATATGACTGGGTGGGTAGCCTGGGGCTCTTTAATGTCTTTGGGTACATATGCCTGGGTGGGTCGCCTGCTGCTCTTTAATGTCTATGGGTACATATGAAAGGGTGGGTAACAGGGTGCTCTTTAATGTCTATGGGTACATATGCCTGGGTGGGTAGCCTGCTGCTCTTTAATGTCTATGGGTACATATGACTGGGTGGGTACCCTGCTGCTCTTTAATGTCTATGGGTACATATGACAGGGTGGGTAGCCTGCTGCTCTTTAATGTCTATGGGTACACATGACTGGGTGGGTAACCTGCTGCTCTGTAATGTCTATGGGTACATATGACTGGGTGGGTAGCCTGGTGCTCTATAATGTATATAGGTACATATGACTGGGTGGGTAACCTGGTGCTTTTAATGTCTATGGGTACATATTACTGGGTGAGTAGCCTGGCGCTCTTTAATGTCTATGGGTACATATGACTGGGTGGGTAGCCTGGTGGTCTTTAATGTCTATGGGTACATATGAGTGGGTGGGTAGCCTGGTGCTCTTTAATGTCTATGGGTACATATGACTGGGTGGGTAGCCTGCTGCTCTTTAATGTCTATGGGTACATGTGACTGGGTGGGTAGCCTGCTGCTCTTTAATGTCTATGGGTACATGTGACTGGGTGGGTAACCTGCTGCTCTTTAATATCTATGGGTACATATGCCTGGGTGGGTAGCCTGGTGCTCTTTAATGTCTATGGGTACATATGCCTGGGTGGGTAGCCTGGTGCTCTTTAATGTCTATGGGTACATTTGACTGGGTGGGTAGCCTGGTGCTCTTTAATGTCTATGGGTACATATGCCTGGGTGGGTAGCCTGGTGCCCTTTAATTTCTATGGGTATGTGCCTGGGTGGGTAGCCTGGCGCTCTTTAATGTCTATGGGTACATATGACTGGGCGGGTAGCCTGGTGCTCTTTAATGTCTATGGGTACATATGACTGGGTGGATAACCTGCTGCTCTTTAATGTCTATGGGTATATGTGACTGGGTGGGTAGCCTGGGTGGGTAGCCTGGTGCTCTTTAATGTCCATGGGTACATATGACTGGGTGGGTAACCTGCTGCTCTTTAATGTCAATGGGTACATGTGACTGGGTGGGTAGCCTGGTGCTCTTTAATGTCTATGGGTACATATGACTGGGTGGGTAACCTGCTGTTCTTTAATGTCTGTGGGTACATATGCCTGGGTGGGTAGCCTGGTGCTCTTTAATGTCTACGGGTACATATGCTGGGGTGGGTAGCCTGGTGCTCTTTAATGTCTATGGGTACATATGACTGGGTGGGTAGCCTGGTGCTCTTTAATGTCTATGGGTACATATACCTGGGTGGGTAGCCTGCTGCTCTTTAGTGTTTATGGGTAGATATGACTGGGTGGGTAGCCTGCTGCTCTTTAATGTTAATGGGTACTTGTGACTGGGTGGGTAGCCTGGTGCTCTTTAATGTCGATGGGTACATATGCCTGGGTGAGTAGCGTGCTGCTCTTTAAGAACATCATCTACTGTTTACTGTGCTTTAAAAGTTAATACAGTTGGATATGTAATGAAAAATGTGCTGTAAAATTCACCATTTTGGTCTGTCTTTTTCCAAAATTTTCTTGGGAGAAGATCACCCCCAAACCCTCCTAGTAGTGGCCAGGCTCACTCGCTGCGCTCGCTCGCTTCACGCCGGAAGGGGGCTAGTCTGCCAAAATTTGCCAGGGCTGCTTTTAGTTCCCAGTCCGACCCTGGATTCAGTAGAATAATAATGATAATATGGTATGATATGGTATTGTTGAATTTATTCTTAAATGTACAGACAAGAAGTTATAAGACTTCTGTTTCTGTAAACCAAAATTCAGCCCTCTAGTGCTCTGCCTTGATTGGTCAGAGATCACTGGTTTAGTCTGGCTGCTTTGAAGAAGTGATAAATGACCCCTGGGTTTAGGAAGCCTTTCTGGGAGGAGAGGTTGCTGGGCATAGGAATGCCAGAGCCAGAGGGAGGGGTAGTAAATAATGCCCTTCAATAGAAGAAGGAGACAAGCCGAAGACACCAGTTTCATTTACATCTCTCCTCTTTGAACCAAACCAGATGATAGGCTCAAGAAAGGAATGAGTAGATGTAAGGGGAGAGACTACGGAGATTAGCCATCCAGGACGTGTGTTTAGCCAGCTCTTTTCTCAACACTTAAAATTCTGACACATTGAATTTTGGAGGAATCGTGCTTTCTAGGATATCATTGTGCCACACTTTGGAGGAAGTGGTCGTGCTCTGGGGTGTTACCCTGTACCTCATTGGACAGGAGTGCCCTTCTGCTTGACCCCAGAGAGCACTGATAAAGTATCTGAGATGGGCAGTGCCTCTCAGATCTGCTGCTTGAAACCTAAGATAGCAAGAAGGGCCCAAGCTGAGGAGTTTGATGTGCATTAACCAGGCCCTGAACTCTGAAGGTCGTGCCTACTGCACCATCCGAAAATAAAGCCCTGTGAACCAATCCAGCTTCAAAAGGATAAAAGATTGGATTCCCTGCAAGCTACAGGTTAACAGAGATCACCTGTACCATCACTACAAAGAATCCTCAGCCTGGAGTATTACCAGGGAATTTGTAAGGGCTTTGTCCAAGTGGATTGTGGGAACTGAAGTCCCAAAATTTCAAGGACCATCTTGAAGATTCCAGACCATTGGATGGTGTTTTGGACACTTTGGACCACTAGTTGAAGGTCCTTTTGCCTGTAGACTATGTCAGTATCAGAGTATTGCTGATGAAGCAGGGCCGACCCGCGTAACATCAGACTAGTCTTTATTAAGCAAGGCTCTTCCCTGTACAAAGCCTGCCCCCTCTCCATGTGGCACGAATCCTATAAATGGAACCCAGAGGACATGGAAAAACATGTTATTTAATATTCGCTCTCTGCCCAGACATTCTATTGACATTTGGGACTTACTTTCTTCTACACAGCCTGAGCTTGGGTTCTTAACTGAAACCTGGCTAAAGCCCCTCTCCACACCCTCTGCCGCTCTTGCCATACCGGAAGGCTATAAGCTTATCAGGATAGCCAGACCAACTAAGATGGGGGGAGGGATTGCTATCGGCCATAAAGACAGCATTAATGTTTCTTTATTTTTCGAATAGATTTTTCACCCCAAGTCAGTTGGAAGGGGGCTTTAGTCTATCGCCCGCCAGGTCCTTTAGCAGATTTCTCACTTTTACTTACTGAATGAATAGCTCCTTATGTACTTGCAAGTAGCAACTTCCTATTATTAGCGAATGTACCACCAATGCTGAGTCACGAGCCTTTCTGGACGGCCTAGCACTCTTAGCCCTAAATAAACAGATTGAAGGTCCTACTCATACGGCCGGCCTTACGCTAGATATTATTCTGTCTAACTCCCCCAATGTATGGTGTGAGTCACCACTACAATTAAACATGGACTGACCATGCTTTAATTGAATTTTCCATTAAGGGCCATAAAGAAGAACACAGGGGTCAACATTTGGAGACCTTTACGACTCCCAGGCAATGGCAAAAGGTCTCTCCAGAGAGATTCCAAGCCTCTCTGGAAATACCACAAAATAATTCTTCAGACAATTTAGTAGAAGCCTTAACCAATTACAACCTGGCACTAACTCGGACCATTGACCACCTTGCATCTCTGAAACGTTTTCCCACTCACTCTAAACACCCGCAAGCTGCCTGGTTCTCCCCCCAGTCACATTTACAAAAAGAACTGTGTAGGAAATACGAGAGGAAATGGCGTATTACCCATGAGGAAAGTGACGAAACCCAGTTTTTAATTTCTTTGTCAAGTTACCATAGTAGCATCAAGACTGCACGTAAAAATCACATTTCCACCCAACTTACATTGGCTGGTAATGCTCCGAAGGTTCTAGCCAACATCCTTCAGTCATTTATAAAACCTAAGGCCTGTGAGAATGCTGAAGGACCCTCACAAACACTATGCAATGACATTGCATTATATTTCTCACAAAAAATAGAACTAATTTATGAAAAAATAGTTTTTTCAGGAAATTCACATCAGATTCTCATGACCAGAGAAGTCCCAGAATCAATCCCTTCCATGTTGCTTGAAAATTTCCCCCCACTAACTAAAGCAGATGTAGAGGCTTTAATGCATAAAGTGAAATCTGGTTGTGCTAGAGTAGCCAGCACCCTAATCCCTCAACTATCTCCACTGATTGAACATCTTCTCAATTTGTCAATAAAGGAAGGTTTTGTTCCCGTGGAATGGAAAGCTGCACAGATAATGCCGATTCGCAAGAACACCAAGGCCCCTCTGACTGATCTGCCCAATCTTCGTCCTATTTTGCTCCCACCATTTCTGAGTAAATTAGTAGAGAGCTATGTCAACAAACATCTCTCAAACCATGTCAAACTCTCAGGCTGCTTAGATTCTTCCCAGTCAGGCTTTAGGCCCACACATAGCACCAAATTAGGCCTGCTAGTAGTCACGGATAACATCAGAATTACTCTAGACAATGGCCACTCTATGATTCTGGTGCTATTGGACCTATCTGCCGCGTTCGACACGGTTTCCCATCAAATATTACTCAGATGGTTGAGGGAAATTGGACTAAGAGACTCCGCCTTTCAGTGGATGTCAAGCTTTTTATCTGGTCAATCTCAGATGGTCAAACAAGGCCCATATCGTTCGCCACCCATGGAATTGTCCAAGGGAGTACCACAGGGCTCTTCTCTGAGTGCTACTTTATTCAATATTTATGTGGCTCCCTTGGCCAAAGTTCTAAGAAAATATGGGTTTATTCCAATATCATATGCCGACGACACACAGCTACTCTTCCCTTTTGATGAATTCACCCCCACTGTGCATAAGACCTTCTCTTTGGGGATGAGCGCCTTCTCACATTGGAAGAAGAATAACTTCCTCCAATGTAATGTTGGGAAACTGAGATTTTACTTTTCGGAGAGGCCCCCATAATATGGTCACCCAATTGGTGGCCTATCAACCTTGGGATTCCTCCCGATCCTAAAACCTCCGTTAAGAACCTAGGAGTCCGTTTAGACCATGCCCTTACTTTTAAGGAACATATTGGTCAGACAGTGGGTACCTGTTTCTATACTTTGGGCCTACTTCGACGAGTCTTTCCTTTGCTCCAGGACTCTGTTCGGAGGACTCTGACTCAGGCACTCATATTGAGTCGCCTGGACTATTGTAGCGGCCTGCTGCTCTCCGCCAATGAAACCTCGATTAGTAGACTTCAGGTGGTTCAGAATACGGCGGAACAACTGGTCCTGAATATGCCTCCCAGATCAGCATCCCGCCCTCTTTTTTTGAAACTCCACTGGTTACATATACGCCAACGGATAAAATGTAAAGTCTGTTGCACTATCCACAAGGCATTGTTTAATCTTGGCCCCAGCTATCTGTCAGAAAAAATCACCTTTTATCAACCCTCAAGGTCCCTACGATCTAGTGCCAAACACTTGCTGAAGGTCCCCTGAATAAGGAGAGCAAGGCTAGGAGGAAAGGCTCTTTCATATCTTGGCCCGAAATACTGGAATTAACTTCCCCTACTCTAAAGAGAATGCTCGAACCATCTTCTTTTTAGAAAGCTACTTAAAACCACCCTGTTTCGCTTTTAAGTTCCAAAGGCTCCACATATGTAAATGATGCGCGTCCAAAGCGCAGAGATACTCCTTGGAGTCGATTCTGGCGCTATACAAAACATAAAATAAATAAATAAAGAGGAACTTCAGGATGGAGTTCCTAATGGAATTAGGCCTGCTGGAGGAGGCTGCACGATGTCTGGATAGAAAAGTCCAACACAGACTACCAGTCCAGGTCCTCCCTGAACTGAAACACAGAAACCAAGGACTGGTTTGGCCCTTATTAGGGCCCAGCATCCAAGTATATCTTGGTTCCAGTGGCACAGCGAGCAAAGGAGCCACTTCTGAGCATAGCCCTCACACTTAGGGCATCAAAAACAAAGTGATGGACAGAATGCTTGAACTAATCTCAGACACGTGCAATTGCTTGGGGCCGCTTCCCAAACCATTGTTTTTGCTCACCAGGCCACCTCAGTTTGGACCTAGCCATATGTAAATCAATGTTGACCCTGCTCCAATGAGAACAGTCCAGCCTTAACTGTCAGGCCAGGTTCTCGCTGAACAGGAACACAAGCATCCCAGGACTGGTTTCACCCATGTTAGGGCTCATCAGCCACCTATAGCATGGTTCCAACGACATTCTGCACGAGACCCACATATGGGCATGCTTGTCACACTTAGGGCGGCACACTAACATATACATAATAGAATGCTTGGATTAATCTCAGTCACTGGTGATTGCTCGGGGCTGTATCCCGAAATTATTTCAAGCATTCCATCCATCACTTCTTTGTGTACTTTTTTCTAATGTAGGACAACAGTCTGTTTAGGGAATAGATCTCACCAGTCATTAATTCTATCGGTTTAGACTACCTAGGGAGTGAAAACTGAGAATTAGAAGCAACTATGATTACGACAAAGAAAAAGGCAATGCAGACATATGCTGTATGATTTGCATGGTGACCAGTACTAAAAGTAGCAAAACAAAATATGGGTGATAGGAGCTAAGGAGTATAATGATGCCCTGCGGTACTTGAAACGGGCATTAAAAAGAGTGAATAGGATCGCCATTTTACTTTACCGCATAACGAATATGAGGACAGAGCATTGCAGCTCACCACAAAGAAGTGAGTAATGCAGGGACATGCCATGAGTTTGGCCCTTTGGCTTTAGTGGCATTTAAAAATACCCTAAGCTTACAAAAAAGCAAAGGGCCTAGAACTAATGAAGATTGGTTATTTCCTGTAAAAATCCTGAGATATGGGTCTATGAAACTCTTGCGTGATTTGTGGGCCACACGTTTCAGACGGCCATCTTGACTTGCAGGTGGCATTTTAACCGCACCAAACTCATGTGGTAGCGTTTAGCTTTGTTCCTTCGAGAGAGCAGGATGCTCTCATTCTACTCTCCTGGAAGCCTGCACCCCTTCCTGTTTTTCGTCTTCCTAACTTTCCTGCGACATCTTGGGGTGCCTTGCAGTCGCTCAAGTCACCCATCCAGATCACTGTGAGCCTGATCCAGCGACGCTACATCCTGAGGCAAAGACTAAAGAAAAGAGAAATGTTGGTGCACGAATGAAGCGCAACAGTGGGCCCTTCCCTATCCACTACATTCTTTGAGTTTAGTGCACAGCATAACAATCTGTTATACATCATCGAGATATCTGAGAATTGTGCATTTCTATTTGTGAGACTATTTGAATAAGGAGATGCACAGAACATCTCTCCTCATACCCTTTGCACATTGCTACGTACAACAAGTTATGTTATGTTATCCGTTCTTCTATAGCGCACAGCTGCCCCAACAAAGGGGCGTCCCGGCGTTACGTTACCCTGTGAGCGTTCAAGTGCAGAAATTCAGACCCGTTGGGGCGATTCCTGAGGCTCGGCCTAAACAAGAGCCTGTTGTCCCTCTATGCCGGAATACAGACCTGCATCCTATGCTGCAAAAGTGTGCACGTGTGTTATTGACAGCATTCACTCACCCTCAGATAGAAGACTCTGAGAACCGTGCAGAGCCAGAGAAAGAAGTGGGAAAGCCCTGGAGGTCCCAGTAGCTGCTTCAGAAGCTGCAAGTCTTTCCCTCTTTGCTATTTTGTCCCAACCTCCCTTCCCTTTTGGGACAGTGTTCAGTTTGAGATGTTCTTTTCCCTCAATCGGACACAGCAGCAAGGGTGAGCGGAGGTTCAGCATCCTCTCAATGAAAGAGATCTTCAGGTGAGCGGCGTGACATTGAGTCAGCAAAAGCATCCCTTTATCACCAAACTGACCCAAGGGTATCACAGCATTTGTGCTACTCAAACAGAGAGTGTCGGATAATGTTACAAAGTGATAGAATTTGAAAGGGCCAAACCATGGAATAAAACAACAGTTAAGGACATCTATTCTCTGGTGATTTAGCCACACTCATTGATTGAGGAGAGGCAATGAGTTGATGACCCTCGCCCTGCCATTATTGAAATACTATGCGTATCATTATAAACACCTCTGGCATTTCCAATGCACATGCCCGAAACAGGAGGCTGATATTCCATACAAAAATTTAAAAGCATATGGCAAACAAATTATATTGAGATGACAAAAAGAAAACCTATGCTATGAAAAACAACGTTCAGTGCTTAACAGGGTAAGCTAAAGAAAAAAACACAATTAGGAGATCTGGTAACAAAGATATAGGCAGGGTCGCTGGAATTATGCAGCTGGGTTGACTAAATTATGCTACAAAACGAGGCAAATTATGCAGAATGTTGCGGCACATGTCATAATAGTCTGTATTTTGTGATTTTTACACACGGTAACACAGGGCATGCATTACACCTCATTAGTATTTAGGGACCCATCATCCTTTTGTGAACGGCCTTTCGCATGTTTAGTTTTTTTTCATCCGACTGACTAAGCTCGAAGCAATTTTGTTCTGGTGAAATATGCAGATTATGCACCAGATGATGAATTATGTGGCAGAACTGGGAAACCAATACTTTACGGAAAACGCTGCAGCCATAAAATCGCACAATTCCAGTGGCCCCGGGGACAGGAAAATGGAAAATACACATTGGCCCTTAGTCATTGGCTTTTAAAAAACCTCACTTTAAGGTAAATGAAAGAATGGAAATCACCTCATCATCCATGTCATAGTGAATTACCCCTGACCCTCAGTGTGACTAAACTCAGCTGGTGAGCATTTCTGGTCGGAGAGCGATGAGTTGGGAGGTTTCTCTGTGTGCCTTACCCTTCAGAGACTCTTCCTGTCCTGAGAGCCGGCAGCCTGGCATACGCGGAGAGAGGTCCACTTTGTGGAATTTTGGTTACTTTGCTTTCAATTGGGGCTGAACCTTCACACCTCAAGTAAGCTGGCGAGTCTTTTTTAAACTTAAATATGTTTATTTAGACAGTCAAATGCTCACACAGCATGCAGTTGCATACCGAGCAACAGTTGTAATCAAAGGCTACTCAAGTGAAAATCATTCTATGGAGGTAATACATTCTAATACTGGGGTTTGGGCTACATGCTTTGAAGTTTGGAAACTGGTTTTATATTCTGAAAACTGAATATTCCCACCTTTCCAGACAAGTTCTTTGGTTAACTTGATTTTTTCTGTTTTCTAATTTAATAATTTCTTTAATATTCCTGAGTTGATGGTGGCAAAGTTGGAGAAGGGGGCAGCATAGATGTTTGGTGCAACCTATTCGTCCTGCTGCCGTATAAAAGCATAACACACCAGTGATTGGTTCTCTAATTGAGGGCTCTCTATCTCCTGGGTGGTATCGAGACTCTTTAGTTCAGGTTCATGTTGAGACTTAAGTGCTTTTCCCCTTTCCTCTGAATAGAGGAGAAAGAGAAAGTGAAGAAGAACATGGATGGTAAAATGGGCACAGATGATGCAGGTAGTGAAGATGGAGGAGGGTAATATAAGGGTATGACAAAGACAGTTTGATAGAATTACTATGAATGGAAAAAGAGGGATGGTAGAAAGTGAGCGATGGTGGAAGATTGGGTATATCAATTTAATTCAAAAGAATATTTAGGGTGTCATGTGAGCTGATGTTCATCTTCCTAAAGGGGCTGAGTCAGGGTTTGATTTTCTTTTAGTGATGTCACTTTTGATTGTATCAAATGTCTTGTGCCTTATGTGCACCTTGAAGCTCTAATTGAAGGGCATGTGTGTAGTATAATAAAAGTGATTTAGTGTGGAAGAAAAGGGAAAAGTGTAATGGAAGACTTTGATTGAGGGCGAGAGGAAGCGAAATGGGGAGGACAATGAGAGCGCAAGCATTGATGAGAAGATGAGAGAATTAGTAACCTCTGACCAATCCAAACATCAAATAAACAGTTTCAAAACATACTTAGGGATATCAGAAAGAATATAATAGGGATGGTTCACTTACTGCCTCTCCCTCCAACCCACACCTTTCCATTTACAGAAGGACATCTTATGAAAAGAAATATTGTTAGAGAGTGGTTTTCAATCCCTATTTGAAGAATGCAAATTTTCTCACATGGTGTGACATTTTGGGTATACAGTGTCTTTCAAGAAGAGGGGATTTAACAATACACAGAGGATCCAGTAAGATAATACTGCACCTCTGAGGACGGGCGCTGCTTCAAAGAATATCAGGAGTCCAAATGGTTGTCTTAGTCAGAATCTAAAGGAATAAACTCTAATGCGGAGCTCACAAGTTACAGATTTATCGAGTTTTATACAGTATTCCGTGTGGCCTTTCAGTTCCTGCAGAGTGCTTGACTGAGAAGAATACAATTTACTGATTAGAGGAGTCTGGAGTCCGAAGAGACAGGGCCAGTGAGCCATTCCCATCTGGCATGATATTGAATCTGCAAGAGCCCCCCTTTCTCAACCAGAGGTATTCATGGGTGTCACAGTAGAGACGTCACTCAGGCAGGTGGTGCTTGATGTTACGGAGGCACCGAATGATGGCCCAAGCCATGGCAGACAACGTACTTTATGAGATCTAACACATTTTGTGGACAATTTCTCACTTTAATTGCTTGAGGGCAGAGGTTAATGAACCTCACCTTGAACTGCTAACAATATGCATATTTTATGCTACAAAAATAAACTCACGGTTAAAAACAAAATCTAGAGTTTAGTCCGAAGGATTTCCTGTTTAGTTTTGTCAGTGGGAGAAAGAACAATGCCTGTTATGTTTGTAGTTAAATGACCATTACTGGAGCCTGATATTTCTATAATTTTAGAAAGATATTGCAAAACATAATTCTTTGAAATACAGAAAAAACGCTTTTTTGTTCAAATTTCTGTGCTTTACACAGAGAATTAAAGAATACATATTATATTAGAAGATTTAGTAATTCAGAAACAGGGAGATACCGATTGACCCTTAGTTGTTGGCATTTTACAAACCTTACTGCAAAGGTCAAGGATAGGATGTAATACAATGACCTCACCGGCCATGTCATATTGAGGAGGGTACCTGAGCCCTGCTGTGACCATTTCTGCTCAGAGAGGGATCATTTAGGAGGTTTGTCTACTTGCTCTGCACTTTAGGGCAGAAACATTGATCTTCCGAGTCTGTTGTATTGTTTGAGACTTTCTTGTGTGATTCCCAAACGGAGAAAGGACCACTTTGGGGAATTTTGGACGTTTGCTCTGAGTTTGGGGTACTTACTTGGCGGTCTGAAAGTGAAACATCGCTTTTCACACAAGTATGTTATGTTGAAATTTGTTTCTTTAAAACGTCAAATATTTAGATAATTAAAGAGCCACACAAACATAAAATTGTATGCAAAAAAATTATACTCTTAGTTTATCCAGATAAAAATCACTGCTACAATATTGTGCATTCTACTATTGGAATTTGGGCTACTTGCTTTAATGTGGTTTACTTCATATTCTGAAAAATGTTAGCACCTTTAACAGAGGTTGAGTTTCTGTTTCTTATATGCATATTTCTTTCCTATATCATGGGAGTGATGGTGTCAGGGTAAGGGGCGGGAGAGAAGGGTCTGCGTTGATATTTCCTAGAATACACCGATCAATTCTGCTGTCGAGTATACACCGATCAATTCTGCTGTCGAGTGAAAGATGAACATGCGTCATAATTGATTGTCTGAGGGCTCCATCTCCGCTTTATCACACTTACAATGAAAAAGGAAGTACATTTGGTTTCTAGGAATGAGGTGATAAAACAAATAGTACAGAATACTAGAGTGGTAGATGGAAGGAGTGTAGGCTGCCAGTAAGTTTAGAAAACGGAGGGTAGAAGAGAGGCCAGGGAGAGCAGATGTGATGGCAAATTTACACAGACGATGCAGGGGAGAGATAGAAAATAATGTAATCCCAGCATATTAGCATGAAATTTGGAGAGGGTTTCAGTAAATGGACACAAGAGTGAAAGAGAGATGGGGAAAGAAGGGACATCAATTACATTTGAAAGAATATGTTGTCAGATGAAAAGATTTTCATGCAGTTAAATGGACTAAATCAGTCATTTTTTTCTAGGAATTTTATTTTTTCTGAATTAGAGTTTGATTTTCTTACAGAAATGTTATTTTTTATGTTATCAAATGTGTTGTCTCTTATGTGCACCTTGAAGCTCTAATTGCAGGACTTGTGTGTTTTGTAATAAATTCCATTGAGTGGGGAAGGAAAAGTAAAAGTATTCTAATGGAAGACTTTGAGTAAGGGAGACGGGAATCAAAATGGCGAGAACAATGAGAGTCCAAACATAGATGGGAAGATGAGTGAATTGGTAACCTCTGACAATCCAAAAAGGAAATTAACAGTTTCAAAACACACAGGGGGATGTCAGAAGGAGTGGATGGTTCACTTCACCCCTCTGCCTCTCCCACCGCCCAATATATTTTCATCACAGAAGGGCATCTTATAATAAGGAATATTGTTAGAGTTGGCTTTTCAATTCCTATTTTATTGATGCAAATGTTTGCGCATCGGTGAGAAATTTTGGGTACATGGAGTCTATTCAGAGTACGGGAATTAACATACACAGGATAACGTAAGATAATACTGTCCCACTATGACAGTGAGCTTCTTCGAAGAAGGAATATCGGGAGTCCAAGTGGTTGCCTTAATCAAAATCTAAAGGAATAATCTCTAATGTTGAGCACAGAAGTTAGATTTATTGAGTTTCATAAAGCTTTCCGAGTCACCTTTCAGAGTGATTGGTTGAGGGGAACACAGTTTACTGCTTAGAGGAGTCTGAAGTCCAAACAGACAAGGTCAGTGAACCATTCCCAGCTGGCATTATATTAAATCTGCAAGATCAACCCTTTCTCGTACCAAAAGTAGTCATGGGTATCACAGTATATATGTTCTTCAAATAGATCATGCCTGATGATGGTACAGAGGGACCGAATGAATGACCCAAGCCAAGGAATGCAACAAACTTGATGACATCTAGCACATTTTGTGGACATTTAGCAACTTTCATTGCTTGATGGCAGAGGGGGTAAATCCCCTCACCTTGCCCAGTTAACAATATGCAGCTTTCATGCTACAAAAAATCTCCTATAAAAAAAACAAAAAACTGGAGTTTAGTCCCAGGGAATTTCTTCTCGTTTATCTCAGTGGAGGAAAGAGCAATGCCCATCACTGGAGCCTGATATTCTTTCCATAGTTTTAGAAGCATATGGCCAAATTAAATTCCATGAAATAAGGAAAAGAAACATTTCACTATTAAAAACAACATTTGGTCCTTTACACAGAGTAAAGCAAACAGTAAACTTAATTAGAAGATTTGGTAAAGTCAGAAAATAGGGAGATGCTACTTGGCCCCAGTCGTTTGGCATTTTGCAAACCTTGCTGTGATGGTCAAGGATATAATTCAAATGACCTCACCAGCCGTGTCATAGTCCCTGCTGCTCATCAGTGTGCCTCAACCCAGCTGTGTGGCCATTTCTGCTCAGAGGTGGATGAGTTAGGAGGTTTCTTCACTTGCTCTGCCCTTTTGGTCAGAAACATTGGTCTTCGGAGTCTATTATAATCTTGGAGACCTACTACTGCGGCACCTAACTGGAGAAAGGGCAACCTTTTTGAATTTTGGAGACTTGCTTTGAATTTGGGGAACTTACTTGGCAGTCTGAAAGTGGAGCATCACTTTTTTACACAAGTAAGTTGAGATTTGTTGCTTTAAAAAAATTATTTAATATAATCCAATGGGCACACAAACATACAATTGGATACAAAACAATGAATATATTCTCAGTTTATCCCGGTAAAAATCATTGTCAGCAGATTATACATTCTAATGTTGGAATGTTGACTTCTTGCTTAAAATGTGTGTTTTTTTATATTCTGAAAACTAAACGTTACCGTCTTTTCACACAAAGGTATTTGGTAAAGTGCATTCTTCTCTCTTCTAATTTTATAATTTCTTCAATATACCATTTGAGTTGATGGTACCAGGGTTGGGAGGGTGCAGGGGGGGCTGCATGGCTATTTACTGGAATAGACCTATCCATCCTGCTTACAAATGAAAGGTGAACATGCATCAGGGACTGGTTCTCTGATTGAGGGCTCCATCCTCGCTAAACTTTAGACTCTTCAGTTCAGGATAATGTAACTTTAGAGCTTTTTGCCGTTTCCTCTGAAGAAGGCAATTAATTCTGCTTCTTGAAACAAAATGATAAAAACACAAAAACAGAGTGCAAGAGTGACAGGTTGATGGAGTGTAAGGAGAATGTTTAGGAAAAAGTGGGACAAAAGATGCTACTTGGCCCCAGTCGTTTTGACATTTAGCAAACCTTGCTGTGATGGTCAAGGATATAATTCAAATGACCTCACCAGCCGTGTCATAGTCCCTCCTGCTCATCAGTGTGCCTCAACCCAGCTGTGTGGCCATTTCTGCTCAGAGGTGGTTGAGTTAGGAGGTTTCTCCACTTGCTCTGCCCTTTTGGTCAGAAACATTGCTCTTCGGAGTCTATGATAATCTTGGAGACTTTCTACTGCGACACCTAACTAACTGGAGAAAGGGCAACTATTTTGAATTTTGGATACTTGCTTTGAATTTGGGGAACTTACTTGGCGGTCTGAAAGCGGAGCATCACTTTTTTACACAAGTAAGTTGAGATTTGTTACTTTAAAATAATTATTTAATATAATCCAATGGGCACACAAACATACAATTGGATACAAAACAATGAATATATTCTCAGTTTATCCCGGTAAAAATCATTTCCAGCAGATTATACATTCTAATGTTGGAATGTTGACTTCTTGCTTAAAATGTGGGTTACTTGATATATTCTGAAAACTAAACGTTAGTCTTTTCACACAAGTATTTGGTGAAGTGCATGCTTCTCCTAATTTTATAATTTCTTTAATATACCATTCGAGTTGATGGTTCCAGGGTTGGGAGGGTGGAGGGGGGCTGCATGGCTATTTACTTGAATAGATCTATCCATCCTGCTTAGAAATGAAATGGGGACATGCAACAGTGACTGGTTCTTTGATTGAGGGCTCCATCCTAGCTAAACTTAAGACTCTTCAGTTCCGGATAATGTAGTGATGTTAGAGCTTTTTGCCGTTTCCTCTGAAGAAGGAAATTAATTATGCTTCTTTGAACGAAATGATACATAAAAACAGTGTGCTAGAGTGACAGATTGATGGAGTGTAAGGAGAATGTTTAGGAGAAAGTGGGACAAAAGAAGAGAGGGAGCGAGCGGATGGGAAAATGACACAGACGAAGCAGGGGGGAGGTAGAGAAGAGTAAAACAACCATATGACCATGAAATTTGGAGGGGGTTACATTAACTGGAAGAAGGCAAGAGTGAAAAGTGAGAGATAGGGAAAAAGGGGCATCTCAATATAATGTGAAAGGTTAAGGTGTCATATATACTGATTTTGATGTAGTTAAGCAGACTCATTTAGATTGATTTTATTTTAAGATGTACATTTATCTTTTCTAAAATGTATTGTCTTCCTTGCACACTTTCATGTTCTAATTGCAGGAGAGAATATGCAGTGTAGATAAATGACAAGTGCGTAGGAAGAGAGGAAGGAATCACAATGGGGGACTTTCAGTGAGGGAGACGGGAAGGGAAAGGGGGTCAATTAGAGTCCAAGCATATTTTGAAAGATGAGCAAATGAATAACTTTCGACCACTTGAATAAAGCATACGGACTGTTTCAGTCCACACACAGATATGTCTGAAGAGAGAGAGATAGGATATGGCTGTTTCAGCCCTCACAACTGTCTCTCCAACCCCCACCCTCTTTTCATTTACAGAGGGGTACATTGTTAAAAATACCATTGTAAAATTGTTTTTTAATTTTTATTTTATGAATGCTATCTTTTCACAAAACTGTGCCATTTCAGGAATGTGGTATGTTTTCTAAGAAAGGGAATTAACAGGCCTAGAGTATGAGATGAGTTAATGCCCCCCTTTCTCTCAGAGTGGGGAGGGGTATTGACTGCAGTACTGCACGGTTGCCTTAATGAGAATTTAAAGGAAAGGGCTATGTGCCACCTTTTGGTTACTTCAGAGCGTCTGGCACAGGCAAAGACAATTTGCTAATGGGAGGAGGTTGTAGTTCAGTCAGACTGGGTCAGTGAAGGCCCATAACAAGTGATCAGATAACACCAACTGTTAGTTGTGCCATGGCCTGCACATGTGGACAGTATCCCCCCACTATGAAAGTTTTTCCAATTTGAGTCGAGGCCCCACCTTCAGTGGAATCAGAAGAGAGCGATAAAGAGCTCTTTCCCTCTGCATCTCCGCTTTCATTCACAGAAGGACTCCTAGTAAAACGTATTTGAGTGGTTTCTTTCAATTGTTTGCTAATGCGGTCTTAGGCAATGGTGTTTCCTACTTCGTGGTGCTGGGCTGTGCAATTGGGGGGCTGTGCATCACCAGGAAGTAGGGGTACAATATCCCCTAACGCTCCCCAGGCCCAGACTTCTTACATGTTTGCTATTTATATCGATTCAACTCACCATCCTGTGAAGCTCACAAGTCTAAGTGTGTTTTTTAAGGTATTTTCAACTGCTTTATTTCTTTGACGCTGTATTTTTTGTTTTCAGTTTCCTGTTGGCGAATGATCAAACTTCCATCTCCCGGCATTCACAGATGGATCCCTTTCTGCTTCTTTTGAGATCCCTAGGGTGAGAGTCTATTTGTTCAGAGTAGAAGGGTGCTTTGGAGTTGGAAGAGAGGGGGAGGGGGCAGTGCTTCCCTCTGGTTCTCTGGTAGAAACAGCCCACTTCTATTTGGAGACCTAAGTGGTCCTGATGTTCAGCGTGGTTGGGCGGCCTTCCTTTTAATTGGTGCTTGATTGATGGGGTTGAAGCTCTGCCAGTCTCTTCTTGTTAGTTTTGTGTCTGACACGGCCTCTCTTTTATATTTTTGAATCATATTGGGATTTATATGGATCCTAAAGAAGAGCTTTATAGTTGACGCAGTTTATGTTTCACCTCCACTACGGCACCGTGCATATTGATCTCACATTCCCATTAGCAATGGAGGTGACACTACGTAGCTCTGCTTGCCTTGGTATCTCATAACCTCGCTATTGAGGCAAAGGCCAAATCATTTTCTATATGTGACAGATGACTTTGGTTTAGTGACTAAAAATATTTGAATGCATAAGAATGCATAGTACGCTGACGAGGTACTGGCCTGGGTTCACCAAACACAACAATCACCAGCTGAGTTCAGGATTCCCAAGTACATTGTTAGAAACAATTTGATATATTATGTAGGAGTGCTCGGGCTTGGCATGGCCAGGCCATTCGTTGCAGTGTAGTTCTTAAAAGAGCCTTGAGTTTCACCTGTAGACTAACCGAGAACCAGTCTGGTTGCAGAGGATGGATAATGCCTTCGGAAAGCAACAAATAAGATGAAGAAAAATGCTGCTCTTGGTAGTTCAGGCCAGTGAAAGGAACTGTGATATCATGCTAATTGCTTGCTTTGAGCTATGCAAGAGCTAATTAATAACCACAATCTATGAACATTGATTCTATTTATGAAAAGGTAACTAACCACCTTTCTCTCTCACCCTTCAGTTGCATAAATGATGCTGCTTTGGCAACGTGGTTCCTATATGTTCCAGGATGGAGGTAAGGGGTCATCCTAAGTGCATCCTTGGATTTGGTTTCTATGCAAAATTAATTGACTTTTGATGAAGATGAACAGATCTGCAAACCCATAATCCATTGTTGATGACTAATACATCAGAAAGATAATTTTAACCAACAATTTAAATTCCAGTACCCGGTGCAGAAGCATTTTTCCCAAGCAGTAGAGGCCTTTGGTTAGCTTAACTGAAACAACTAGTTAGGTTGATAAGCTTCCCCTCCCCCTCACATACGACTAACAACATGAAGTATATCTGTTTAAAAGTAAGTGAAGAGCGATTATCAAAATTACAGTTTGGAACATGGAACATCTCGACATTCTTTGAAGACAAAGAAAGAAATTGGCATCATACTTTAAGGTACATATTTCCTTGGCCACAGAGGTATAGAAAACTTACCATAACAGGTAAAATATGTTAAGTGATTCAACAACCCTATAATTAAGGAATCACCTTTCTAAAAGGTTCCTTTTTCACTATCAGGCGACAGTCAAAGGCAGACTCTTGAGAGGTATTTTATAGGATTCAACATGAATGATGCAGTAGCCGTGTGACATCCGTCTCATGAAATGTTTTCATTCGGACTGACTCCATATGATTTCCAATGGAGGAGACGTGTGCCACAAGCCTGCTAAGAAGTGTTCAATATGATTTTGGATTTTGCTTTCAAGCAGAGTGCTAGAGTCTGTTCGGTGAGAGGGGAACAGCCAAAGTCTTACTTCCTTTCACATGTGTGACTACTGTTTCCTCAACCCAGCTGTGACACTGGTTGGTGATAGCTGATTAATATTCATGGGGTACACACCTGTATATCTGCACTCCAGTGGGCGGAGTACCTACAAGCTCTTCATATGTGCATTTGTGCAGTCTTTCATGTCTGAGCCCTCGGATCCCCTGATTGTATGCGGTATGTCTGAGTAGTCCTTGGGTAGAAAAGGGTTGATGAACCTCAATTGGGGTCTTCCGAGTCTGTATACAGTCTTTAAGGCTGCAGGATGATCACCGGGGTTTACTGGTAGTCAGATCTGTGGCCTCCCTTCATCCCTCCCTCCCTTCCCTGCACTGTCCATACCAGCCCTCACAGTAGACACCATTGTGAAGCCAGGTGTACATGTCTGGGTTCCAATCACATCAACTTGATTGGAGCAGGGACAATCCCTTGTGCTCACGTTCTCTGGGCCAAACCAGTTCCAGCAGGTCTGTCTACGGCAGAGACCAGGGTTGCACTCTCAGTGAGACAAGAAGCAAGATAACTTGAATGACTCCCCTAAAGAAGTAGGGAATATACCCTAGAACTTTGGTTCTGTTGTACCATGAAGAAGAGAAGAAAGACTGCCCGAACTATAGAGAATGTGACTTACCTCAGCTCAGAGACCACATCCAGCTGCCCACTACCCTCATGTGGTAAATCTTGTTCATCAAGATTGCTGAGACTGGAGGCCTGCAACCACTGCCCAGCCTGATCAAGATCGTGATGAGTGAGCACTGGGATGTGTAGAGAGAGGAGGTGCATCAGGGGAGAACCACTAGCTACAAGTGTGGAGCATACGCTGCCTCCCATTGTCTGCGAGTTCCCTCCGGCACCAGTTCTGTGCATCAAGGCTTTGACCTTCCTCCACATCATTTCACCTGTTAGTGGTGCTAATGGCCCTATTATTCAAGGTTTAATGCTGATAAATATTGAGCCTATGGTCTAGCAACTGCAGCAGTAGAGAACAGGAGCAGGGGTTTGTCATTAGTTTGACTTATAAAGCACAGCTCTTTCCCCATCCTCTGGCACAGATGTTACAGTTCACTTACGGTTTGCAGCAATAAAACTTCTCGGTCCATCACTCAGCCCATTGCCTGCTTCTCACGAATGTACAATCCAATCTGGTTGTCAGCTTCAGTCTTCCCGCTAAGTGCTTTTCTTTGCCCTCCTTGCTCAGACATTTTTAATAATGTCCCTGTTTCATGTGATTTCTGTTAGAATTGACCCTTGCATTTGGTACTGTTCCTGTGATATATTGTTACTTATTAGCCACATCCCCTTCCACATGAGTCTCCTATCGAAACCTCATATTTTCTTAAGATAGATGCTGACTGGCTTGGGGCCCAAGGAATTCATGGGTAACCCTTGTAACAAGTGTGATCTCTAGTAGGTGGAACATCAGTAACCAGGAACTACTGTGAGATCAAAGAATGAACAGAACCTCAGAACTACAGATTCTTAGAGTGTTGACTGCCCATCAGACCACCTGGTGCACTCATGAAGTGGACACTGGGGACAGTCTACCTGTGAAGAATAAGATCTACAGGCAACCTGACCATGTCAGGGACTGTATAAGGACAGAAGTCCAAAAGATGTTGGATTTGGGTGTGAATGAACCCTCAGTTAGCCCTTGGGCTAGTCCAGTAGTCCTGGTACCTAAAGCTCACACCCAGTGTGGTAAGAGAGAGGTGAAGTTTAGTGTAGACTACATGGGACTCAACGCACTCACTAGGACTGATGCTCACCCAATTCCTAGGGCAGATGAGCTTATTGACACTTTGGCCTCAGCCAAGTTCTTAAGTACATTTGACCTTACTGCTCTCTATTGGTAAGTCAGATTAGCTGAGGATGCCAAACCAAAAACAGCATTTTCAACCCTTATTGGGCATTATCAATTTATTGTAATGCCCTTTGGTTTGAAGAATGCACCTGCCACATTCCAAAGGCTGGTGAATAAAGTTCTCACAGGTCTGGAAGCCTATAGTGCAGCATATCTAGATGATATAGCCGTCTTAAGCTCCACCTTGGAGGATCACCTGGTCCACCTGAAGAAGGTTTTGGAGGCTTTGCAAAAAGCTTGTCTCACTATCAAGGCCACCAAGTGTCAGATAGGGTAGAATAAGGTAGTGTACCTGGGCCACCTTGTAGGTGGAGGCCAGGTTCAACCATTGCAGAGCAAAATCCAGACCATCATGGACTGGGTTGCTCCCACTACCCAGACTAAGGTCAGAGTTTTCTTGGGTCTGACTGGGTATTTCCGAAGATTTGTAAAATGATATGGGTCCATAGTGAATCCCTTGAATGATCTTACATCAAAGAAAATGGCCAAGAAAGTACAATGGACAGCTAGCAGTCAGAAGGCATTTGATGATCCCAAGCAGGCCATGTGCACTGCTCCCATTCTGAAGAGTCCTGAGTACTCCAAACAATGTATTGTCCAAACAGATGCGTCTGAATTGGGGGTAGCGACTGTGTTGTCTCAACATAATGCAGAGGGCCAGGATTAGGTAGTAGCTTTTATCAGCAGACGGTTGACCCCTTGAGAGAAACTTTGGTCAGCTATTCAGAGGAAAGTCGTTGCTGTGGTCTGGGCCCTGAAGAAGTTGAGGCCATACTTGTTTGGCACTCACTTCATTGTTCAGACAGACCATAAGCCCCTCATATGGCTAAAACAGATGAAGGGTGAAAACCCCAAACTTTTGAGGTGGTCCATTTCCCTGCAGGGGATGGACTATACAGTGGAACATAGACGTGGGAGTAACCATGCCAATGCAGAAGGACTCTCCAGATATTAGAAAATGAAGACTCAACTGGGCACGGTTAGTCTCATCTCCTTATGTTGGGGGTGGGGGGTTTGTATGAAAGTAAGATCTGCTTCTATGGTTACCCCCACTTTTTGCCTGGTGCTAAGCTGTTATTGACTAGACTGACTGGATCCTGCTTATCAGGACCCCAGTCTATCTGCTTTCTCCCTAAATTGTTATGTTTAGTACTTGGGTACATCCCAGATTGGATCCTGGGGTACCCTTATAAGTCCCTTGTATATGGTAGTAAGGTACCCAGGGCATAGGTACCCCAGAGGTCACCCATGGGCTGAAGCATGCATTATGTTACCCATGGGAGACTATTCAAAATGGCACTACAGGCCTACCATTGCAGCCTGTGTAAGCTGGTGATAGCACCACTTACAAAAGATAGTTTCCTATATCTAGGGTCACTGCACTTAAAACTTATACGTCACCCCTATAGCAGGCCTTTGTAATCCTGAGGGAAGGGTGCTTGGTTCTAAGTGAGATGGTGCCCCTACATGAGCAGGACCCCCCTACAGCCTGTGAAGTCCATTGTCCCGGGTTGTCAGTGAAGCACCCATATACTAGAGGGGCACTGCGTAATTACACAATGACCATCTCAAAAACAGCTGCAACGAATCCTATCATGTTTGCATCAAACATGTTGGAATCATAGCTCACACCATAGAGTTAAACTCTCAGTGTTCTAGTCTTCTTGACCAGGACAGCACAAAATGGTTGCTGCTGACCAGAGTTACAATTCCGCCCTCCTGCTGCTGAGCCAAGCTCGAGCAGGAGAAGGCAGAAAAATAGGCATCCGGTCACAGGGAGGTGTGACCACCTCCCAGACAGGTTTTAGTGTATTGGGGTATGGTGGGTGCGCTTGCCAGCGCCACTAAGTCTGCATGAGGGGCACATTTGGTGTCCCCATGCATAGTCCAGTTCAAACCAGTCCTGGGAGCTATTGGGTCCCACTCTGGCACAAAACTGGACAAAGGACATGGGAGTAACCTCACCTGGGAGGGTCATCTGAATCGTCCTGACAATTTCCCTAGGGGACTTAAGGGCTTGCCTGGGTGTAAGTCCCCAGATTCGTCGTGGGATAACATTCAGATCAGACCCCACTTCTTCTTCTACTGTCTGGGCACTCTGGACTTCACTGGACGATGTTTGGGCTCGACTTCGTCCCCCTTCCTGTCTACTGCATTGTCTGTGTCTGTGCTCCATACAGGAACCTTCCAAGGCCTGTGGGCATCAAAGACACCTGAAGGAATCTCCCTTGAAGTGAAGGAGTCACTTCCCTGCATCCGCAGGCACTGCAACTAAGTTGACCAGTCTGCTGATCCTGAGCTCCTCCGGACTCCAAAGGTTCTGCAACATAGGTGGTGGTTTTCCACAGCTGCTGAGGCCTGCCCTCTCACCAAATTTGAGGCCAGTATCCCTCACGGGGGTTGCAATAACCGAACCCCTGTGCACTGTATCAACTTACAGTTGCAAAGGCTTGATGACTTCCTTCCAAAAAGATCTTCAGGCTCCGCGTACTCCAACCTCAAGCATCTCTAGTGACCAGAATCTTCAGCCACATCACATGGTGTGCTCCGCGGCCTGCATCTTTTGGTGAGCTACTCAAGGTCCTCTTGCGACTCCAGTGCCTCCGGCCTGTGGGTCCATCTGAGGGTCACACTTGTTTCTTTTGTGCTTCCCTGATTGCTCGGGGCCTGCCCTGACTTCCCTGCTTGTGGTGAGCCTCCTGGACCCTGGTGGTCCCGACGTTGCTCTTTCTTCAATTCCTGCATTCTTTGCATTTGCCAAGGCTTGTTGGTGCTTCCGCCGGACACCGACTTCTCAGCACTTGACATCCTTCTTGGGACAGTTGGTGAATGGCTCCAGGTCTTCCTCAGCATCGCCTGGTCCTCGCAGCTGCAGAGTCAAGGTCATTGTCACCCATCCTCCAACATCCGACATCGGAAGGCATTTTTCTTCCAAGTCTCTTGGCCACCCCTGAGTGACATAGACTCTGTCCCCTCTCCTTGTTGGTACCTCTCATCTAGAATCCACCTTCGGATTCAACCGGACACTTTTTCCTTCTTCAACAGCGGCACTTTCCTGAAGTCCTCCATGGGTTTCCAGCGGTGTTCTACACCACTTCACACATATGCACCCGGCTTCCCTGGTGTAGGTAACGTGGGTGCTATGGTATCCAAGGGTGGGGTGGCTTTCAAACCTTCTGTCTTCATTGGAGTTTCTTCAAGGTCCACTGGGAATCGTCCTTTAATCTCTAAAAATCCAACCGCAACATACACGTGGAGTTGTACGGAGCATGCAGTCGTGTTCCCACACTGCACACGCGCTCCGTGGGGTCCATGTCTACTCACCTTGGGTGGTTCCTTGGGTCCCCAGCACTTCACATCCTCTCAACCTCGTCTTGACCCAAGTCGTGGTTCTTATACCACTTTTAGTATATGGTTTGGTCCCCCTATGGGTTCCACTGTGTATTCTGTGGTATTTACTGCATTTCTTCGCAAAGTATTGTATGCATTGTGCATATCTCCAGATAGATGTTTGTATGTGTTAGAGAGTACATATAAAATACATATTTTTATAAATACCATGTGTGGTTCTTTTTCACTTAATCTATACTATCAGATTGCATTCTGGTAAAACAAGCTGCTTTGCACTCCTTCTTGTCTAAGCCTGAAGGCTGCTCTCCACAGCTACCACTTAGAGAGCTTTCTAAGGTTGTCTAAGACCTCTTAATTCACAATAATGGTTATCTGGACTGGTGCAAGGTGTCGACTTACATAAGTGTACATCATATACCAGGCCAGCTTCTCACAGTGAGTGACTGAGGGACTGAAGCGTCCTGCTGCATGGAGGAGAATGTAAAAAATGACAGATGCTAGAAGGGGCATGTCCTCGTCCCTTTCTTCACTTCAGGTGGTACAGACTTTATGTCCCTACCTGGTCTGTGTTGTACTGTAGTTGTATTGTTAGTGCTTTCTGTAACCCTTGCAAGGCCTACAGAGTTTTCTCAATTGATAAGAAGCTACTCCCTATCTGGTAGAATGGAATTTTTTCAGGTATAGAGATACCATAAATGGATAGTTGGACAGAACATATTTTTACACTTCTGGCAGCCTTTGAAGCCTTGGCTTTTGCATTCGTCCAGATCACAGAAACCAAGCTTGTCCCGGAAGAGCCAATTGTCTCGTTTCAGTTTCACTACTTCAGCGCTTGTGGCGCTCTCACCCCCTACCACCAAAACACACGGGAGATGTATCCTGGGAAAGGGGAGAATCTTGCCTTTCCAATGGTACCCTTCCCTAGTAGATCCCTTCTTGATGATCACCGCAGGAGGGTGATTCCCAAGCAGGGATCGACCACTAGACATCAGGGAGGGGGAAGTGGCCCCTTGGGCAAGGCCCTTTGCTCCCCTCATATCAATTTGGGCATTTTCAGGCTTTCTGCCCCCCCACCCCACCCCGGAGGAGCAAAACCCACACTCGACACAAGGGATTATTTTTAGTATTTAGGGTTGTGGGCTGCACTAAATGGGTACTATAATGCCCCACCCCTCCCAATATTTGTCAGTCTTTCTGCCCCCCCTGGGATGCAGATGGGGGCAGTTGCCCCTGATCTGCCCCTCCGGGGGGGGGGGGGCAGAAAGCCCACTATGCACCAGGGATTTATATATTTTGTTTTATTAAAAAAGGGGTGGGGGCTTCCCACAATGGGCATGTCAATGCCCCCATCCACAACACAAGAGGGACATTCTTTTTGCTTCCCCCAGGAGGCAGGTGGGGGTTACAACCCCCGATCTGTCCACCGGGGGGCAGAAAGCCCACTAGACACCAGGGATTATTATTTTTTTATTGCTTATGGGTGGGGGCTGCCCTACATGGGCACTATAATGCCCCCACTCCTCCCAACAATTTTCTTAGTCTTTTTGTCTCTCCAGGGTGCAGATGGAGGCAATAGCTCCCGATCTGACCTTCTCCCCACCCCCCGGGCCAGAGCAGAAAGCCCACTAGGCATCAGGGATGATTGTTTTTTTTTATAAAAGAGTGTTGGGGGCTGCCCAAAATGGGCTTGCCAATGCCTCCTTCTCCAACAAAAAATTGCCAGTCTTTCTGCTCCCATGGGGCAGAGGGCAGAAAGGGGACAATATCCTCAAACTGGCCCACGCAGAGGAAAAAAGCCCACTTGGTACCAGAGAAATGTTTAGGGGCTTGTCAGGGAGTGACCCCTTAGGCAACTGTTGCTCCCCTTTTTTTTGTGAACACGTTTTGACTGCTTCAGGTCCCATTGGGAGTAGATCAGCGATATTTTTAGTCAAATCTGCTCCCAAGGGGGCAGAAAACCACTAGACACTAGTGAATGTTTCTGTGTGTGTGTGTGTGTGTGAGTGTGTGAAGAGGAGTTTGCCTGATGGTCTATGTTTACTGCCGATAGGCTGGCTCTGTGTGAACCTGCATATTTTTGCCAGTGTGAGAGGACTTGTACATAGCTAGCAGTGTGTATGGACTAGTGCTCAGCTGGCAGTAAGCACAAACGGTCACTTGGCTAGCAGTCTGCATGGATGGCACATGTCTGGCAATGTGTGTAGACTATTACTTGGCTGGCGATGTGTGTGGATTGTGACTTGAATGGCAAGGTGCTTGGACTGTGGCTTGGCTGGTGATGTGTTTGGATCGTACTTGGCTGGCGGTGTGCATGGATGGCACTTGGTTGGTGGTGTGAGTGGATGGCGCTTGGCTGCAGATAGCTTGCATGGATCCCCCAGAATCCCCTGCCACTTTTTGACACTTTATACTCATGTCCAATCTCATTTCTTTTTTAAACCTATTAAAAGTGAACAAATTAATCACACTGTCCGTTATCCATAACACAATCTGAGATACTGCACCAGATTTGCTAGAAGTAATCATTCATCATCTGACAAATTGGGCACACTTAAAAATAAGGCATTTCTGTGCTTAGAGTATCACCTGTAGATTACATGCCGGTGAAAAGTAAATGACCATTCATTGTGGGCAGAGAGAAATGTATGTGTCGATAGAGGAGATGGTCCTTGAACTGGATTGTGCCTGATGCCTCTTTGTTTCTTCTTTGATGTCTTCACAGCAGCCATCCCACGCGGACGCACTGGAAATGAGGCTGATTCAGGTCTAGTACCTTATATTTGTGGAAGTCAAACGGTAAGAAATTAGACACGGGTCAAAATAGGTCTCTGTTGTGGGTGGATTTGGGTTTGTGGAGGTGGGAAAGAGCCTTCACTGATGTTCTTTGGTATCTAGTCAACTAATGTTGGGTTTGATTTTGAGCAGCCTATTACAACACCCCAATGTACATACAGAAGAGATTTGAGCAATTCAGATGTGGTGCTGGAGATGTCAAGATCATTCAAAGGACCATGATGCTTTCTGTGTCTTTGGGGTTGTGCTAGGTTTCTGGAGAGAGAAACCCACAATTGGAGAATAAAAATGATTTTTAATTAAAACACACACACACACCCATACACACACACACACACACACACGCATACACACACACACACACACGAGGTTTCTTTTTTTTAGTTGTTTTCCTTCTTTGAGTGTATTTCAGTGTGTGTGCAAGCGTGTGAGTATGTAAACGTGTGTGAATGTGCCTTTATTTTTTGTACATTAAACCTACTTATTTACATTTGCTTGTTTTTCCAGTAGGGTTCTTTTTATGTTGATGAAATAAACATTCTGCCTGCAAAGCAAATGGTTAAGAAAAGTGTTTATACAGCTAGCTTGAATGCAAAGCGAAAAATCCATCTGTCGGAGAAGGACAATTTGCCAGAGCTTCTCCCCTGCCACATGAATCTTTCCTACTGGGCCTCTTGTTGGGCCCACAGCCACTGACATTTTCTCCTTTACTCCCCCGTAGGAACACCCACTTATTCCCTTCTCCCTCCTCATTTCCATCAACAGGCACTCCTGTTTGATGCCCCAGGCAGTCCAACAGTTGTCCCTATGCATTTTGTCCTTTCAGCGTTCTAACCACAAGAGCCAACTATCAAAGGGAGGTAAGCCTGGAGCAGAACCAAGAGTCACGATAGCATCCAGTGGAAGTAATGTTTTAATAAGAAATTGATTTTGTATTTTTGTGTGTGAGTGCATGTCTGTCTGTGTGCAACTACATGTGTGTTGGAACGTGCATGCATGAGGAGTGTGTAAGTGTTGTGTCCACTGCCCGCCCTGGTAGATTGCTAGCCCATGCACAGTGATCCTAATTGTTATCAGCTTGTGGGCATCTATAGGATGACACTTATTGATCATGCCTGATAAAATGCTGGTCTCCACTTAATGGCGTAATATCTGGCAACTCGTGGGCCATCCATGGCATGCTGCAATTCACCCCCAGTAAAATGGCTGCCAGATTAGAATGATGATAATTCTTGGCAACTTCATAATTTCATGAGAGAATTCACATTGCCTACCCATGCTAAAATGACGCGCCCTCACATAATGGTAATACTTCTTGGTATCTTGTGGCCATTTATTGCACAAAGTCCACCCACTACTAACAGCCTGAGACAACGGTAATAAATCCTGGCATGCTGTGGGCATCCATGTTGGTGCATATATGTGGCATGGTGATGGCCCTTGAAGAATGCTGGGCATTCTTGGCATATTGAGAAATGCCAGAGTCTGATCAGTCTGCCATAGAGAATGGAAGCAGAGTGCGACTCAGATGGATTGGCAAAGAATGTATAATGGGATATTCCAAAACATTTCTATTTTAACCTTGTTAGTATGTCTATTCTATAGAGCCATTGGGTAAGAACAGGACTATTACTTGCCAAGGAGAATCACCCGTAGGATGCATGACACTGAAAAGTAAACAATCATTGTGGGCAGAGAGAAAATGTATGTGTTGATGGAGGTGATGTTCCTTTCCCTGGATTGCGCCTGATGCTCTTTTTTTGCTTTTTTTGGTTTATTCGCAGAACCCATCCAACGTGGATGCACTGGATTCGAGATTTGTGACTGATTCCAGGTCTCATACCGGATATCTGTGGAAGTCACAGATGCCAGTGGGATGTATGACGTAACAACGCGAGTCATTACAACGCGTGCAGTTACATCGCGGTCGTTACAACGACTGCGATGTTACCACGCTATGCCATTACAACGCAAGTCTTTACATCGACTTGCGCTAGATGGCGTGCTAACATTAGAAAAGTGTAATTTACTATTCCAACTCCAGTCCACTAAACAGTAGGGAAGGTGTTGGGATAGTAAACTACACTATTTCTAATGTTAGCACGCCATCTAGCGGAAGTCGATGTAAAGACTTGCGTTGTAATGGCATAGCGTGGTTACATCGCGTTCGTTGTAACGACCGCGATGTAACAGCATCGCGGTGTACTGACTGCGATGTTAAGGATGTTTCCCATGCCAGTGTTGCATCCCTCAGTTGACGTTCCACAGATTAGGCCGTGCATTCATGCTGGGCCCCATGATCGCAGAGGGTAAGTGATGGGATACACACCCATATGTCTGAGTGTTTCCTCTGTCCTCAGTGCGTGCTCTGATACAAGTCTCTAGCTGTCGATCCTGTTATATACCTGAGGCTTTTTTATATTCTGCTTCCCTCAGTTATAAACTTATTTCCTCTACAAGACTGAGGAAGCCATGGCTGCTCTACGCTCATTCCATCCACTAACCCACCTGCTCTCACCAGATTGATGTTATTTCCTTCCACTCCATCCATACACAACGCTTTTTGCCAATCAATGTTTATGTTTATGTAGTTAAGGACTCAATTCATGATGTCATTACTTTTAGGCTTCTGAGATGTCCTATGTGGTATTGGCTGGAGGTTAGTGGACTGCCCATGTTTTCTAAGTCACTACTTTCATACCTTCCAAGTTAGCTCAGTGTAAAACACTTATGGGCCTGGATAGATTCTGGTCTTTCCTGACATTGGTGGGTATTTAAACCATGGGAAACTATAAAAGATGCATTTTCTTGATAAATAACATTAAAGGTAAAATCAACTTCCTTTCTAAGAGTTTGTGCCTATCTTCCTACTAAGCCAAGAAAATGTTGAGGACTGTAGGCAGCTCAGACATGACAGAGGTTGTGACAATGTTTAGTGCAGTCGACTCCTGCACTCAGTTTAGCTTGATGCCCTTTTTTAATGTCTTCACAGCTACCAGATTGCCTGACATGGGAGCATCCTGGCCACTGAAATCATAGTTCGTGTGCTGGGATATGAATCATGGTGGGATACAAATGGTAGGTAAGAGGGGATGTAAGTGGATTGAGTTGGAACCATGTCTGTGAATGCTTTCCCTTGGGGTCCCACGCTAGTGATGAAGAAATTGCCTCTATTATACTTATTCAGCATGACATGTCACATATATTGACCGTTGTCCCTCACAACATCTAACACTCACCTCCTCGTCCAGTTTGTTTCAATAGTGTCTTAAACGAAAGGCGCTCACTATGATTCACACTCGACTCTTTCCCATCTCCAGCATAGGCTTATGCCGGTGCACATCTTTCAAACAACTGTTTTGTGTTGACAATGCAATGCTTTCTATCTATGATAGGAGATTTATTTTGCTTGATTGTTCAAGAGCATATTTATTTTCATATCACCTACATCAATATCTCATACAATAGAGATTTGCGTTGGATCAATAGCGTAATCATCTAAAATGTCTTTGTTTTGTATTGAAATTCACGCTGACAGTTTTTAAAAATTGTGCCTTGTGACTGCACATTGGAGGGAGAAATAGAATGCAATGTAGGTCCTGACAATGGCAAGTAATAGTCTTATTCTTACCCAATGGCTCTGTACAATAGACATCCTAACAAGGTCAAACTATAAATATTTAAGAGTATCTCAATATAGATTCTTTGCCAATCCATCTCAATTCACACTCTGGTTCCATTGTCTATGGCACACCCATCAGACCCTGGCATTTCTCAACATGTCAACGATGCCCAGCATTCTCTAAGGGCCATCACCATGCCAGATATATGCACCATTGTGGATGCCTACAACATGCTAGGTTTTAATACCCTTGTCTCCAGAATTTTCTAGTAGGTGAATATTGTGCCATAAATTGCCACAAGTTGCCAACAAATATATAAGTATTATGTGAGGGCGGTCATTTTAATATGGGTAGGCAATGTGAGTTGTCTGAAAGTATCAAGTTGCCAAGAATTATCATCTTCATTCTAGGGCCACCATTTTGCTGAGATTAAATGGGCAACGTGCCATTGATGGCCCACGAGTTGCCAAGTATTTCCATCATTAACTGGGGACCAGCATTTTATCACACATGATCAATTAGTGTCATCCGATAGATGCCCACAAGCTGCCAACAATTAGGACCATTGTGCCTGGGCTATCAAATTACCATGGTGGGCACAACACTCACATGCTCTTCATAAATTTATGCAGTCACAGATCCACATACATGAACATATTGACCCACATGTATGTGCACGCACACACACATGCATGCACTCTTGCACACAAAAATATATTTTATGCAGCCTGCTTGCTGTGCACAGTTCTCGCTCATTTGCTGTACTTCATAGAATCTAAAATGGCTTCTGTGGTTTCCGTGATCTTGTTGCTTGCCTAAGGCGACCTTGATGGGCTACTAAATTAAACTTGGCTATCCTTTTTACATATGGTACATGGTCTTTGTATGACAATGGAGGATACTCAAAGCATGTGAATCTGTGAAAGATACCAATGCTGGGGAAATAGTGCAGGTAAGGTTTTTATCCTGTGACTTCCCAGAAACTGTGTTGATTGTACGGGAGTATCTGTGATCATCTTTCTGCTTCGGCAAAATACCAAGGGGTGCTAAAGTGGGTTACAAAGAGTGAGGGGATTTCTCAGTGCGGCAAGGAATGTTGTCTGCCGTTGGTAGAAGTGGTTTTTGGGGCGGCTCCTCCTCTAGGGCGGAGAAGCGTCGCCCGTTGCTTTCTCGCAGCGCGAGAAGCAGAAGCATAAAATGGTAATAACTACCATTTTATGTTTCTGCTTCTCGCAGTGAGGGAAAGCAGAACAGAAGGGATTGGTTGGAGGTAGGTGGGTGGGCGGGGCTGCTCTTCAAGCAGGGGAGGAGTGGCGTGCCCACTCCTGAGGGCACAGTGACTGTTTGATCAGCTCTCTGGGGCAGCCCAGACCTATCATGAGCACTTTGCCGTTTATCCATGCAGGTTGAAATGCAGCCTACATGGACAAAATGGCCTCCCCGTAAGCCCCTTGCTAGGCAGCATCCTCACCAATCACAACGCTACCATTGCATAGGGGAGGGATGCTGCCTTCTTCCTGTTCCTGCCGGAGGCAGGAGAGCAAGAGCAGGTGCCGAGCAGGACTGGTGCCGAGAAAACGTGGGACCCGGCCGGCGGACAAGTACATTTTTTCTTTATTATATTATTAACCCCTCCTCCTCTCCGCATTACCCCCCGCCCCGCCACCTGAGAGTAATGCTCGCCACGACAGCTGATGACCTCTTTTCGGACCTTCACAGACCCCACCACTCACCACTCACAAGAGAGCGTGATACAGAGAAGCGATCTAAACCTTTTGCGGCCAGGAGTGTAAGGGTAAGTGCATTGATAGACAGGGCTTCCAAGGGGTGGAGTGAGAGGACGTGAATAATAATATTATCCAATTGAAGTGCAGTTGTAGCGTTGCGGTGCAAATTCTGCAGTAAATGAAAGTACCTGTACTGGATAATACCCAGTGATTACTAGCGCCCGACGCAAAGGCCGAACACTATGTCCTGTGCTCACTGTGCCGTAAGACGCCTGATGCACCTCACTGATGGCAAAGCATAACGGAGTCGCATGTGCGCTCATTCAGAGAGGATAAGGCCTAGCAGATCACGGTGGAACCGCCGCTACTGGAGTGAGCACCTAGAGTGATTTGCATTTAATTGTGGCATATGGTTGGTCTGTAGTAGCAAAGTGAGCAAAAATCAGTGAACTGGAATGTAGCAAAGAGTAATTACCAATCGCTGGGATTAATTCAAGCATTAGAACAATCACTTTGTTGATCGTATCGCTAGAGGTTGCCTGATGCACTTTTTTAGTGTCTTTCAGAGCAATCAATCTGGCCTGGCAAAGAGGAAAATAAGGAGTGCACGCCGTTAAACTATAGATACCGGCAGGATCCGGAGCCCGAGTGAGAGCAGGCATTCTTTGTTGGGGGATAGACGACGGAAAGCCCTCCGACCACATACAGGTAAGATTGAGAGCCCGAGTGAGAGCAGGCATCCTTTGGAGGGGGATAGACCATACAAAGCCCTCCTACCATATACAGGTAAGATTGAGAGCCCGAGTGAGAGCAGGCATCCTTTGGAAGGAGATAGACCATAAAAAACCCTCCTACCATGTACAGGTAAGATTGACAGCGTGAGTGAGAGCAGGTATCCTTCGGAGGGGGATAGACCATGCAAAGCCCTCCTACCATACACAGACAAGATTGACAGCGTGAGTGAGAGCAGGCATCCTTTGGAGGGGGATAGACCATACAAAGCCCTCCTACCATACACAGACAAGATTGACAGCATGAGTGAGAGCAGGCATCCTTCGGAGGGGGATAGACCATGCAAAGCCCTCCTCCCATACACAGACAAGATTGAGAGCGTGAGTGAGAGCAGGCATCCTTTGGAGGGGGATAGACCATGCAAAGCCCTCCTCCCATACGCAGACAAGATTGACAGCATGAGTGAGAGCAGGCATCCTTTGGATGGGGATAGACCATGCAAAGCCCTCCTACCATGTACAGGTAAGATTGAGAGCGTGAGTGAGAGCAGACATCCTTTGGAGGGGGAGAGACCATACAAAGCCCTCCTATGATACACAGACAAGATGGACAGCGTGAGTGAGAGCAGGCATCCTTTGGAGGGAAATAGACCATGCAAAGCCCTCCTACCGTATACAGGCATGATTGAGAGGGTGAGTGAGAGCAGGCATCCTTTGGAGGGGGATCGACCTGGTACTCCTCATGTGACCTCTCAGGGTAGAACGATTCAAACCATTGCACTGGAGTGGTCACTGAAGTGTGAAACAGACTGAAGTCAGAATCGGAAGATGAGACAAAGTGTTTGAGAAGGATCAACATGCTTATGGAGCCTTGGTTAGCTGAACCACACAAGACGGTCCCGGTATTCACAAGTGCGATTTCTGTTCCACAGTAATGACAACATTCAGATTTGTTCTCTTAAGAAAATACATTCATTGTTAGTTTTAAATCTTACGAAAGTTTGTTAGCTCTTGCTGTTACATTTTATGCAACTGTGTGGCGCATTAATAGGTGCGGTAACACTGAGTTAATTTTACTCGTTTGGGTAATTCTATGTGGATTTTGAGCAAAATAATGCCGATGCGCCAGAATGCCCATTGTTTAAGGTTAAAAATAAGAAAAAGAGATTTAAATATCCTACACATGCCTCAGAGTGATGCTTCCTTTGCCCTCAAGGATGAATCCCATTCTACGATTCATAAGTGCGTACACTTCTTAGCTTGTACTTGGGTGGTGAAGCTTGTCCAGAAATGGGACTTTTAATCACTTTAATTTTCATCTGCTGACCTTCCCAGTGAGGCATTCATAGGAATGCTTATGTTGTACAAACTCTGCTTGCATTGTGAAAGTTTATCTCAAGCCTCACAATCTAAAGTGGATTCTGGAATGTACCGTACTTCATGCAGTGTAGAGTGGACACTGGAAGCAGCATGACAAGGGGAGTCTATAATGCGTCTACAGTTTATGCAGAGCAAGGTCGGGGGACCGATGAGTGATGTGCAGAGAGGTAATTTGTGTGTGTAGAGTGACACAATACTTTGAGTCTTTCACTAATGCTATTTATTGTGTCTTTGAAGCACTCACTGTGGCATGGAACATCTGGAATATTTTAGAAGAGCAGCCCTACAATTATCAACCACATCTGTCATCGTCTGGAAGAGTAAGTGTAAGTGACAGAGAATATCAGTGGAGAGAAGTGAACTGTATGGTTCCTTATTTCTTTGGCTCCACCTGCATACTCTGTTGTTGTCCTTCGGGAATTAGTGACTAAGATCCAACCTCATTTCACGCCACCTGCTGCTCCTCATCTGTAACTGCGATGTCCAATCTGTAAACTACAGCGGCTCCATTACTATCCTGTAATTCACCTGCTCTCACCACACTGACATCACGTCTATCTTTCCTAGTCCTGTCTGGCTCGCTTTTCTTTCCACCCTGGTTCTTACCTGCCAGAACCTGTTGCTCCTGTTGTTTACCCACCTTAACACTTTATAGCCAGACTTCTTGGCTTTGCCAGTGCATGTTGAGGCAGTATCCATATTACAGATGCATTGTGGAACCATATTTAATATATGTGTTGTTATACATCATTTTAAAGTGTAATAGAAAGCTTATCTGATCGTAATCCATAAATGGCCTTTTTTGAAAAACAAACTATTCCTGCACCATTTTTGATGATCTTGCAATAAATTCCAGAAGAAAATAACACTCCCATAATTTACATTTACAAATTTGTCAGAATATATGCATTCATTTAACGCAACCAGAAAAGGGGTGTGGATCAGTTTGCGCCCATGTCTAAATCTACAGAAAAGAAGCACACATTTGCCCTGGTTTCTTTAATCCCTTGGGCGCGGGTTTATTTTCCGCGCTGTGCGGGAGAAATAAACGGTGGGCGGGATTCGGACGGCTCCCGGCCGTCGTGTGCACACGCCCACCGTGATGCATGAGGGCCGGGAGCCGTCATGAGCATACAAGGGATTAATTTGCATCAGTGCAAACGTCTGTGGTCTTTAGAACTTTTTGTAATTAGAAAGACAAGCTGAAATCAGTTATATCTCCGCCCTCTCCAAAACTTCTCAGGCCCTTCTCACTCTGCCACAGCTGCTCATAGCTACCAAGATTCCCCTGGTTCAGAATTGAGCAGCTAATCTAGTCCATGCTGTTTGTTTCTTTAGATTTTAGGACTTATTTTCCTGATTTTATACAGCTAAACAAGGACTGCAAGTCTTGGAATGAAAAGTAAAAATCCGGACTAAAGCAGATAGTCAGGCCTGGACCTGGTGAACTTGTAAGGCAGGGAAGTTCCTGCCAGCTCTGTTTTGCCGTGTCTACACTCCAGTAATATAAAGCTTGGTCCTAACGTGAGCATTGTGCGACTGAGCACTCCATAGTGATAATAATAATCCAGGAAAGATCTTAACACTTATTCTGTTTCTTACTTGTGAAAAAGGTGCAGGAGGTGCACCAAAAGCCAAATTGGTCACTATGTATTGAAATACAAGTAATGTAATTGTTCAGTGCACCATTGCTGTTTGGAGCATGATTAGCTAACTTTTTCGTTCAAGTTACCTAAAAATGTAAAAGTTTTATTCTGTTTCATTAGCCCTAACTGAAATGTATATTTATATTTCTCTTCTAGGCGACAGAGCTTTTCTTTGAAATATGTCTGCTTCCAGCACAAGCACGCAGCACAAATAAATAACGTTGCTATATTGCTGCAAATTGGAGAATAAAAATAACGTCAAGAATTAATGTTGCTGTCTAGATGTGATTTTGTGTTGCATCACTTCATTCTGTTTCATGCTGCCCAGTCTAGCTGTATACCGTTCATACTCTCACTGACCGTTTGAATAAAGTGAAAGCAGTGGAAATTGAGGTTGTGATTTTGAGGAACATTTATGATGAAACAAAGTGTTGTGCTTCCATTGTGCCTGAGCTTAGATTGGAATAATTCCATAATGCTGGGCATAGGTCCCCGTCCCAACTAAGATGATGTACATAGTGCACAAACTGTGCTTTCATACCAGAAGTGGACTACCGTTTCTGTGCATGGCTCTGTGCAGTGAGCGGCTGCCAGGAGCGACTTCTTCATATGTGTAGTACTCTTGCCTAAACACTGCTAACAAACACCTGCACCAGACGATTTATTGATCCCAAACATGTCAGAGGTTTTTGTGATGGCCGGATAAGCAACATGAAGAGAAGCCCTAAGGACGCAGGGACTGTTTTAGAGTTTGGTGCATTGGGGTTACTCCGTGACGGACGTGGTGGATATCCCATGCGCAAATTACGATGCCATTATATCCAGTCGAACTTATAATACGGCGGACATGATATCCCTCATGTTTGTGACATTGTGACCTGTCCTCCAAGCTCTAAATCTACCCATTGTATAAAATATGTGCTGCAGAGAAAAAGCAAACTCGGCACACTCAGCAGATGCTGAGCTAGTGGTATTAGCCGGGTTTGCTGTCTCATCATTAGTAAGCATTGGCAAAGCTAATAGCCTTCGCCTTTATAAAAATGAGTACTGAGCGACAGGTTTTGTGATAGCGTAGTTAGAAAAGTTAGAGATAAATTGATATATTGAAGGAAAAGCACATTTTTTTCTTAACGTATCTCGAAATTGAACATTGAGTTCAATATTGTCAATCTTGATAAATAACGGGTTATTTTTTGAAATTCACACAGAAAGCACAGGCCACAATTTAAATAGCCTATTGCATGTGGTCCAGCTTCAAAATGACAGTGAGGACTAGTTGCAGGCAGTGAAAAGAACAACAGCTGCCTGAGGAAGTGTCAGAATTTAAAGGGTGTCATTAACTTTCCATCCAATGAGGAACGGAAACAAATACTCAGTATTACAGAGTTTGCCATGTAATCATACCAGGCCAAAATAGACCTGTGGCTGTGTGTTTATGGATTAGGAGAGGGGTGGAAAGCAAGATCGGCAATACTCGAAGGCAGGGATGGGAGAGGAAAGCAGCACATGGGGAGACACGAAGTGATGTAAGCTTTGTGTTTTTCTGCTCATGTGCCCCGAATTGCATTTCATGTGTTCATGCACACATCATAAATGCATATTCATTTAGTATCATTTATATATGTTTATCATATAATGTGCTGCTTTATTTTAGGTTGATAGAGGACTTTGGAGCTCTATATAACTGAGTTGTGTTTGGAGGTAAGTCTGCAAAAATGCTGATATGAGTGCCTTTGGATGGATGATTTATCTCTGATCCCTTTAGTATATTGTTGCAGTTGTAACATGGAGTGGTGCCTTTGTGTTACATAGTGAAAATAACCTCCTGATGAAGAACCAAGGGTCCAAAACGCTTTGAGGGTTTTGGTTTGAACTTATTTTTGTTGGAAGTGAATTCATCAATATATAAATGTTGAATAAATAGAAAGTTAGTTGAATGAAAGAAACAAATTCAATATACTTCGAATTATCGATCCAAACAATGGTTTTATCCAAGAATATTTTTTGATAAGATGGGTTTATAAAACATTGTAACCCAAGTCTGCCACAGGGCATTTATTAGCATTAATTTCATACCCTGGGTCAGTGGGTGATACCCGCCAGTACCCTTCACATTTGAGGCATTGATCGCATATCGTTGAACGGTGGAGTGCATTAAGTTAATCAGCATTCATTGTAACTTTCTAAAAGTGGCATTTTCAAAATTGTACCATAAAATCCTACTTAACCAATAAAGAGGATTTTATATTCCAATTTCTCAGATACCAAACATGAAGGGCCATATGTAGGTAGCCTCACATTTACCGATTCATAAATACCGAATTTTACCGATTCGGTATTTATGAATCGGTAAATGTGATGTAGGTAATGATACGGTAAAGTTTACTGAATCGGAAAAATTCGGTAATTATGAATCGGTATTTACCGATTCGGTAATGAGGCATACCTTCCCATTGATTCCTATGGGCCTGGAGGCCCAGAGGAATCAATGGGAAGGTATGCCTCATTACCGAATCGGTAAATACCGATTCGGTAATGGGGGGAGCATATACAAGGGTGGCAGGGTGTCATATTGACACCCTGTTGCACCCCTGAATCTTGCATGTGTGCACATGTGGCACACATACATGCCTTAAGGGCATGTATGTCTGCCACATGGCACTCTTAAATCAGCAAAATATTGCTTTTTGCAAGGTATTCGTTATTTATCACCAACCTGTATTTGGTGGTAAATAACGAATTTCTAATTCTAATTTTCACTCTTTAGAGTGCTCCCTACATCTGATTTCAGGATTCGGTATTTACCGAATCGGTATTTTACCGATTTCTTAATTTCCGATTCGGTAAATACCGAATCCAGAACTCAGCCCCCTACATCGCAAATGCCTAAATACCGGTCGGTAACGGGATATTTACCGAATTTTGGCCGTTACCGACCGGTATTTGGCTTCCTACATGAGGCCCGAAATCTCTACCTGTTCCCACCCAATCATAAGTTAGCCCAATGTTATCCTATGGGAGAGGTAGGCCTCACAGTAGTGGAAAATGAATTTAGGAGTTTTTCACTATCTGGACATGTAGAACTTAAAGTCCAACCTTTTATTTACAATGCACCCTGCCCTATGAGCATATCTTGGGGTGGCTGACATGCAATAACAGGTGATTTTATGGCTTGGCAAGGTGGTTGTTTGGCCAAGTCGAATTGTCAGTTTAAAATTGCATTCAGGCTGCAGTGGCGGACCTGGGAGATGATTAAAAGGGCTGCTTAAGTGGGTGGCACAATAAATGCGGCAGGCCCACTAGTAGCATGTAATTTACCGGCCCTTGGTATATGGTATACCACTTTACTAGGAACTTATAGTAAATATGCCAATTATTTGTAGGCCAATTCTACCATGTTTTATGGAGTGAGCACAAGCACATTAGCACTGGTAGCAGTTGTAAAGTGCAGGCCTAAGGTCAACAAAAACAAACAAAAAAAATAGGAGGCTGAAGGCAAACATTTTGGGTGTGACCCTGCAGAGAGCGCCACGTCCAACAGTCTTTAACAAGAGACAGGTATATGAAGTCAGTATGTGATACCTTAAAGGGGTAGCTTTTCAGCCATTCATACCTCCGCTCTCGGCTCATGCTGTCAGTCCAACAGTCTCTTTTCGTCCATCTTTCTTCCCTCTATCCCTGCCGGTATTCAGAGGTTGTGGCCTCCATTCTCTCTTGAAGCCGGCTTCTCTCCTTAACCCCTCGCTGCTGACATCAGCCGCTCATACCTCCCTCCACTCTCGTCTCATGCTGTCTCTCAGCAGTGTCTTCTCCTCTGCCCTTCTTTCCTCTCTCCCCTCCAGTCACCAGAGCGTGTTGCATCCATTCCCTCTTGAAGCTGGCTTCTCTACTTAAATCCTCGCTGCTGACATCAGCCGCTCATATCTCGGCTCACGCTGTCACTCCAGCAGTCTCTTCTCCTCCGCCCTTCTTCCCTCTCTCCCCTCCAGTCATCAGAGCTTGCTGCATCCATTCCCACTTGTAGCCAGCTTCTCTGCTTACGTCCTCGCTGCTGACGTCTGCCGTTCATACCTCCGCTCTCGGCTCATGGTGTCTCTCAGCAGTCTCTAATCCTCCTCCCATCTTCCCTCTCTCCTTCAGGCTTCAGAGCTTGTGGCATCCATTCCCTCTTGAAACCGGCTTCTCTCCTTCACCCCTAGCTGCTCACATCAGCCGTTCATACCTCCGCTCTAGGCTCATGCTGTCTCTCAGCAGTCTCTTCTCCTCTGCCCTTCTTCTCTCTCTCCCCTCCAGTCTTCAGAGCTTGTTGCATCCATTCCCTCTTGAAGCCGGTTTCTCTACTGAACTCCTCGCTGCTGACATGAGCCACTCATACCTCCACTCTCATCTCATGCTGTCTCTCAGCAGTCTCTACTCCTCCATCCTTCTTCCCCCTCTCCCTTCCAGTCTTCAGAGCTTGTTGCATCCATTTCCTCTTGTTTATTTATTTTTATTTATTTTTAAGGTTTTATATAGCGCTGGCTAGACCCGGAGGTATCAGAGCGCTTTACAAGAGTATCAGACAATAATAGCAGGTTACATCTTTACAAAGGTTAAACGGTTATTAGAGCATGGCAATATAGTGACAAGTAAGGTTGAGACAAACAAAAAGGAACATATAGGTCAGGGAAAAAGCAGGCAAAAGGGAGAGATTCGGGGGGGGTAAGAGCAGGGGAAGTAGAGGAGGGAAAGAGGATGGGAGGGTGAGAGACACAGCATGGCAAGAGGAGGGGGAGGGTGACGGGTACACAAACCGGAAGACGAGTCAATGCTGCGCCCAAAGTCCAGTAAACTGTGATCCCAGGGGGAGTGGTATCATTACCCCAACTTTCCCTCCTGAATCCGGCTTCTCTCCTTAACTCCTCGCTGCTGACATCAGCCGTTCATACCTCCCTCCACTCTCGTCTCATGGTGTCTCTCCTGCAGACTCCTTCTCCTCCGCCTGTCTTCTTCACTTGTTTGAAACCTTTCATGTGCCACACTGGTGCTGCCCTTGTGTTCTCAGTGTTAATGTCACTGCTTGAAGGGCCTCGGTGCTCAGATGTGGAGTCTCCCCTGCAGTCATGGTCTGATTGCTTCTGTCCTCGGAGGGAGTCTTTTGGGAACTACGGACGGTAGAATATCTGTCTTTAGGGCTGAACTCAAGACTTTTCAGACCCTGCCTGCTATCTTCTCATAGTGCCAGGACGCTCCTGTTAGAGCAGTTGTGCTGTTTGCACCTACGAAGTTGGTTCCATTCACTCACTCATTCATTCATTCAGTGACCTTGAGCAGCATGACTTACTGATCACTGCCAATAAGGTTTCCATCCCCATGGTTAGAGCTCCCTGACATGACTGAACGTCATAGGGATGATTGACAGTGGCTCAGTGGCTACCCTGGTGCTGCTAGCCCTCGCCACCACCTTTGACGTGTTGGATGCCACCACGGTGCTTGATTGCCTTAAGTCAGTAGCTTTACTTGAAAGGTTTGAATCCTTTTCTGCCCACTGCACCACTAATGCCCGTCTCAATATTGTTCGCTCAATGCCCTATAACTGGCTGATGTCCACTGAGACTGACTGAAAACTCATGCAGGGACCGAATACTCACCATATTTATTCCACAAAATGTGTTGACTCCCTCCTACTTCATGGACGGCTCCTAGGTTTTCAGTCTGACAGAGACAACACAAGAAATGTTGGATACCTCATCCCTTCAGTGCTGCTCACTGGTCTCACACTCTCCACCTATAGCCGTGGTCACTTCTCTTTGGTCTCTCGCTCTGGTCTCATCCTTCTGGTATTCACTGATGTCTAATCCCTTTATTCTTCAGTTCATGCCTCATCCCTTTGTTCTTCGTGTTTGTCTTGAATCTTTGGTCTTTAGTGCTGATCTAATCCCTTTATTTTTCAGTTCAAGGCTCATCCCTTTGTTGCTCAGTGCTCGGCTTCTTCCTTTGGTCTTTAGTGGCGGTCTAATTCCTTTATTCTTTATGCCTCATTCCTTTGTTCTTCTTGTTTGTCTTGTATCTTTTGGCTTTAGTGCTGCTCTCATTCTTTGTATCTTCATGATTGGAATACTTCTATCTGTCTTCTTTTGTGGTCTCCTAAATTCAGTATTGAAAGGTGGCCTTGCGCCCTCTCTTTGTATCACATGTCTCTTGCTTCAGGTTTTCTCTTCATTCCCAGCCCTTCATCCTCCCATTGTCAGATTGTTGTTATGATCCCGCCTCCCAAGAGCCAGCTGCCTTCAGATATTGTCCACCTAGATACTGGTGCACACACTCGTTATACCCACCTCTAGCTTCTAACTCCTGTCCTACCTGTTCACTCTCTCACTTCAGGTGACTCCATCCCATCTCTCTCTACAGCCTCCCATTGTCAGATTCTTTTTGCGCTCCCGCCTCCCCAGAGCCAGCTGCCATCAGGTATTGGCCTTTGGATACTGGTGCACACACTCGTTATACCACCTCTGTCTACTCCCTTTAGCTTCTAACTCCAGTCCTACCTGTTCACTCTCTCACTGTAGGTGACTGCTTCCAATCTCTCTACCTCCTCCCCAAGTCCAGTTCATGGAGTAGATGTAATTTAGCATAATCTCTTTGCGTTGTCTGTCTGTCTGTCTAGAAATATGCGGAAAATGCGATTTTTTTTTAGCTAAATTTGAGGTTTGCAGTGAATTCTGGGTAAGAAAACTTTGGAGGATCCATGCAAACCTTACCTCACTGGACTCCTTTGGGTGTCTAGTTTTCAGAAATATTTCTGTGTGGTAGGTTTCCCTAAATGGCTGCCAAGCCCGGGACCAGATACGCAGGTGACCCCCTTGCAAAGCCAGGTCATTATGTGATGGATAATTTTGATGACTCCACAATATATTTGGCCCCTTCTCTGCTGTGGGTTCTTGGCTTACCCACACAAGTTAGGCTCCATTTTTATCTGGATACTGGAGAAAACTCTGGGTGAGATTTTATTTCTGTGTGGGAAAGTTGTGGGATCAATGGGCAACATAAATTTCCTACCACTACAGCGATCCCCAGGTCTCCTGATAAAAATGGTACCTCATGTATGTGGGTGGGCCACGTACCCATGACAGGGAAGGGCCTAAAAAGTATTGCGGAGGCATCAAAATTATCGATTACAAAAGGTTCTGGTTTTGGAAGGGAGGAACCTGTGTTTTTGGTACAGGGTTAGGCAGCCATCTAGGGGAACCTACCAAACCCCAACATTTCTCAGATCTAGACACCCGGGGGAGTCCAGGGAGGTGTGACATGCGTGGAATGTGCCGCGATTTGTTGCCCAGAATCCCCTGCATACCTCAAATTTAGCTGAAAAAATCATTTTTTCCTTACATTTCTGTCTAGGATTGCCGTGCCAGCACAAATTTCCTACAAGCTTGCGTTCCCCTTATTATCCTGAGTAAAATGATACCTCACTTGTTTGGGTGTCCAATGCACAATTGCCTAACAACCCATATAAAATAAATGTAGCGCTTAGAACTTGCTGTGCTATCCCGTATATCTCTAAGTTTTTGGCCTTTCCTCGTCGCAGGCCCATGGCCGACCCATACAAGTGAGGTATCATTTTAATTGGGAGACCAAGGAGATCTCTCTCTAACCTCTCTATTCAGTCACCTTCCTTCCTCAGTCAGTCTTTGTCCTCCTTTAAGTGCCCACTTTTTAGTAACTCCCCTCTCCTTTCACTTAGCTTTGTCCCTCTTTCCATCCCTCTTTCCGTCACTCTTCTTCCTCTATTTGCTTCAGGTTCACCTCAAAGGTTCCCTCCCTTTGCTTCCAGTTACACTTCCTTTGCTTCCAGTTACCCTCCATCATTCAATAGAGCAAGCTGAGCTTTCAAGTGGCTTCACCCTGCCCCTCACGCTCGACACCACGCACCAAGAATTACATCACAGCTGTGACTTTCATTTGCAAGGAGCGAGAGAGGGAGATAGTCAGCTCATGGCTCGGTTGCACAGTGTGAAACCAGAAAACCGAGGATCAGCCCCAGCTTCCCCATAGCCAAACTGTGTGATTCTAGGTAAATATTTCATTTCACCATGCTTCCTTTATCCTTATTATCCCATACGAGAGCATCTTCAAATACACAATCTATTTGCATCGGTAGTAGCATTGTCATCATGGCAGGGGAGCACGAATGCTCCCAAGTTTATATTTCAAAATTAGCACTTTTAATACCTCCCAATGCAGTTTTATTATTTGATGTGCAAGGGTGAACCAATTAGGCATGTTATAGAAATAAGCTTTTTTTCTTCATTTTAAAGAGGCGTCATATTTTGACATGATGTGTGTGGGATGATTGACATTCAAAATATATTAACGGCTCAGCTTGTGCATGGCCTCTTAGAGCCAAGCCAGGCCCCTGGTTGCGGTATGGCTTTGCCCTCCCTGTAAATGTGTTGGGGTGTCCCCCAATATTTATGCCTCTTCACTAGTAGCAGTATGAAAATCCTTCAACCCAGGCCTTGGAGTGAACTTTATTCCACCCAGAGGGGCCGTCAACCCCAGCTTTACTGCCACACAGAGTGTGGGATTCCTTATGGGTCTCTTCTTTCTGCAACTTGGTAAATAAAAGCTCATAATGAAAGCTAAGTAAGAAAGAGTGATAGGTTGATATAAAAGGCAAAGATAGATGGATGAGTGGGTGAAAGGATGGGTGAGTGAAAGAATGGTAAACGAGTGGATGGTGAAGGAAAATATAGCAGACTAAATGGAAATCTGGGGGGTGGATGGACAAGAGGATTAATTGATGAATAAAAGGCTTTATTGATGGAAGGGTAGGTCAAATGATGGATGCATATAGGATGGATGGGTGAATGGAAAATGAAATGGCCAATGCCTGGATACAATGGTGAAAGATTGAATGATGGAGGAAAGAAAGAATATAAGTGGGCGGATGGAAAGGTGGAAGGATGAATTGATAGATGCTTGGTTAGAAATGCCAAGGGAGCTCTTCTGGGGAGGGTCAACCTTGCTATCTTGGTGCTATCATTTGAACTGTTTGGTTTAAAATGGGGGGTGTATTCATTTTCTGGCTACTCCCTTGATTTTACCACTCCCCTCTGCTCAAAGAACAAGTAGAGAGTTAACTACACATATCCTGGTATATCGTTTAATAACCTCTTTCTTGTGTGGAAATCCCAAATGGGGGAAGATTTATTGCAGAGTTTTTATAGTAACAAAGCTTGATCTTGCTAGTTTGTCCATTTGAGCATTTCTCGATTGCTTGGAGTTCATGGTCATTCTTACTTTCTTCGATACTTTATGCGGCATTCCCAGATCATCCGGCCATGCAGCGAGTGGGTCATAATGTTTCCCATCGTCACACGTGAGTATTTCTGTTTTGGAAGCATTCAATTTGAGATCGCTCCACACCATCCATTGATCCATGGCCCGAGACAACAGAAAACTGGCGAGTTTCCAGTGTCTTTGGGGCATTCCAGTTGAAAAAGTATTTGCATGTCATCTGCATAGTTATAGCATGTGAGGTGAAATCGATTGTCGGTGCCGGTAATGACTTCATGTAGATGTTGAAAAGCATGGGTGAGATGATAGAGCCCTGAGGGACCCCTGCTTTTGTGCAGTACAGTTAGGACGAGAAAGGGGGAGTATGGATGACATTAGTTCTGTTGCGGAGGTAGGGTGAGATTCAGTCTAGAGCAGTCCCCTCTATGCCGGCTTCGTCGAGTCTTTGTATCAGAGTGTCTTGGTCGACTGTGTCAAAGGCAGTTCAAGAGGTCCAAGGGAAGTAGCGAAGCAACCCCGTTTCTGTCAACCATGTTCTTAAAGTCATCGTAGATGGCAAGGAGGGCAGATTCTGCTCCTTTTCCTGGACGGAATCCTGTTTGGAAGTCTGAAAGTAGGACATTATCTTCAATTAATTGTGACATCTGGGCGAATGCTGCTCATTCTATCAGTTTTCAAAGGCTGTAGATATCAGGGTTGTTAGAATTAGGGGTCTCTGGTTGGCACAGGTAAGAACTTGTGACAAGCAGGGACCCTCTCCTCCAGTCAGGACAAGGGACTTACTCTTAAAAATAATCCCTGCTCACCCTCTAGGTTGTGTGGCGCAAGCAGACAAGGCTAAACTTCAGAGCGTTATGGGTTAAGCATTTATGACCACACACAGCAATTCAATGTTACACCACAAATGGACACCAGTCTAATTTTGTATCAAAAATAGGTTTCTTTATATATATCTCAAGCAGACTTAATACAAGACCCAGATAACATTTAAAAAATGATGCCACAATACTACTTAGCAAAAGAAGAGGATTTGGTGTTAAAAATGCATAGTTCTTGTTTGGTACGTTTCGCGCCCTCTGTTTTACTCGCCCGGTGGTGAAAAGTAGGTCTACAACATGGCACCGGCCCGTCAGACACTCGGGTCCGAGGCGGGTGCTGTGGGTGTGCGAGGCGTGCAACAATACCTTCTTGATGGGCTTGGCTTGGACGTGGCTTTGCAGGAGGTGAAGGCAGTCTAGGTGCGTTGGGGCCCTGGATTGGAAGCGTTTGTTGCTCCTTGCGGCATTCGAGCCGTACCTTCTTCAGCGGGGATGCCTTGGTGAGGTGCGCAGCGCAGCACGAGGTGGCCGGTACGTGCCGAATGTACGGGCCAGGCTCTTGGAGTGCGGCGCTGCGGGGGGGCCTGGATGAGCGCGGTGCACGGTGGCCGGTACGCTGCGGTGTACGGACCGTACTGGATCGTGCGGTGCGCCCCAATCCTTTACCCAGCGGCAGGAGTGCGGCGATGTCAGTGCGGCTCCCACAAAGAGGGGAGAGAAGGAAGCGAGGTGCGGGCGGCCCTTGCAGACGGTGCAAGCGATGGCTCGAGTTGAGAGCCGAAGGGCACGGAGAGCGGGGCGGCCAGGCACGCTGTTACACGACAAGCCTCTTGTGTCCTTGCGGGGATTCAGGGAAAGAAGCAAATAGCAACCTGTACTTTTTAGAAGCTCCCTTAGTGCAAGCTATAACAACCTGTACTTTTTAGACGCTCCCTTAGTGCAAGTGGTGGAGGGAGTGTCCACTGAGCTTCTCCCTTAAATAGCTCTCCTCAGCAGCAAACCGGTGCTTGGCTTTCAGATTCGTAGAGTCCTCAGTCCACGCCCCTCCTCGCTGTGTTCCTGTTGTCCTAGGGAGCCCGCTTGCTGTTCTCCTGCAACCTTTCCTTTGTCCATGCCCCTCTCAGAACCTGATATGTGTATCTAATCCCTGATTCTCCCCGTCTCCAATTGGATGCAGTCGCGTGTATTGTACTGAGCAACGCGACCGCGGTGAACTTGCAACATTGTTGCATTCCTCATTCCTTTACGCTCGGTTAGAGCGGTTGCATTCCCAGAGCCTTAGGCGTCAGCAGAGTCAGTCGGATACATTGTTTCCTGTATTCGAGCTCACCGCGCCTTGTAATCTGCTGAAGGGGATTGTATTTATTTTTACACGCGCTTGGTGCGCGTTTAGGAAATTCCTTTGAGGATCCTCAAGTAATTTCTTGGCACTTGTTTGGTGCTTGTACATAGGCCTGTTGGTCACATTTTGTTTCTTTCGATATTGACTCACAGGGTTTCTGAAGCCTAAAGAAATCCTCCTCTTCTTTTCATTTATACTCTTTTGTAGAGTCTTATTTGAGCCTCCAAGTCTGAATTTACCCCGTGTAGTATTCCTCCTTTTTAGTTTCCAACAGTGGCCCCGATCTCCTGTTCATTGCCTGGCGGATTTTCCTCCCCTGCCTTGCTGCTTCCTCCAAGTCCCAGCTGAGTCGCTGTTTGCAGCTTAACGAGATGTCCAGCGGGTTATTTCTGCTGTGCTTATTAGGAAACGCCCGCTGGGGGATTCAAGTGAGCTCTTCCAAACCTTGTCCCCACATCTCTCAGGGTCAGTCTGCTGCTAGAGTGTAAACAGGTTCACGCTTCCGTGGACTGGCCTCAAGAGTGTGGGGGGTATTCTCGTCGTTCCTGTGGATTGGGACTACGACTTCACGCAGGTGGGTCTACTAGGCGACAGACGCACTTCAGAGCAGACAGGGGTAGGAGTCACACTCGGATCGCGGCTCCGGCAGCAGGCAGATCTCTGGCAATATCCAGCGGGTTTTGAAGAAGGCAGGAGGAGTCCAATATTCCTGGGACTCCGTTCAGGGGGCAAGCTCACCCACAAGCCCTTGGAGATAGATTGAAGCACAAGTTCTGCAAAGTCTCTTTCAGTCTTTTCCTCTCCTTTCTCAGCAAGGCACCCACTGCAGGCCAATCCCCCAGGTCCGGGACAGTACTCCTCCTTCAGCTTTCCCAGGTCCTTGTAGTCGGGCAGAGGTTCTTCGTGGTTCAAGCAGGATCTGATTTCTTAGGAGCAGGGCTCCTATCTTTATACTGCATTTCTTTTGTTCTTTGCGGCCAGGGGGCCTTTGCCTTGTTCAGTCCAGTTCTTGAGCACTTTGTTGTGGTGACTCTGGGTTGTCTTTTCAGTGTGCAGGGCAGAGACATCAGACGCTCCACAGGAGGTGGAGCCAGCATTGTGGTGGCAGAGCACATCCCTATTCAGAGTCAAGGGGCACTCCTCCCACCCATCCTGGTGTAATCTTTCTATTCACCACCTGGCTGCCCAGACTGCCTCCTGGAATTCCCCAGCCCTGTCGCTCACACAAACCAGACAGCAGATACACATCAGCGCAGAGGTGGGCTGAAATGGTTAGGCAAGCAAATACCAACTTTCTAAAAGTGGTATTTGCAAATACAGAACATTAAAATAAACTTTGCTAAAATATGTATTTTATTATTCTGAGTTCAGGCATATCAAACTCGAGTTTCTACCATGTTCCCTTGGTCTGTTAGGATCATAGAGTGTAATAATTCCAGCAGCCCATTCTGGCCCATGAGAACAGGTAGCCTTACAATAGTGAAAAACGAAAATGGCTGCAATTCACTATTAGGACATGCCACACACATCAGGGCTTGTCCTACCTTACACTTACAATGCACCCTGCCCTTGGGCCTACCATAGGGGTGACTAATATGAAGTTAAGGGAAGGTTTAGGGACTGGCAAGGGGGTGCCCTTGCCCAGTCAGCATGACAGTACCAGTCTGCACGCAGGTTCTGCACTGGCAGACCTTAGACACATTTTACAGGGCTGCTTCTGTGGGTGGCACAACCAGTGCTGCAAGCCCACTAGCAACATTTGGATTTACAAGCCCTGGGCACTCCTGGTGCACTTTACTGGGGTCTGATAGTAAACCAAATAAGCCAATCATGGAATCCAACCAACATATACATTTTATACAGGGAGCACTTGCACTGTGGCACTGATTGGCAGTGGCACAGTGCTCTGAGCGGCTAACACCAGCAAACCACATGAGGCAACAGCAACAAAAAGTGGAAGGGAGACCCACGCCAAGGTGCCAGGTCTAACACGTGTCCCCTCCAGCTGAAATGTGGGGAGAACTACCCTACCCCAGGGAGTTCTCATCACTAAGGCGGAAAAATCTGGACAGACAGTCAGCATTGGCGTGATCTGTGCCAGGGCGATGTTCCACCGTGAAATCCATACCCTGTAGGGAAATGGACCACCTCAACAGCTTTGGATTCTCACCCCTCATTTGGATCAACCATCTGAGGGGCCTGTGGTCTGTCTGAACCCAAAAGTGAGACATAACAGGTATGGTCTTAGCTTCTTCAGCGCCCAGACCACAGCAAATGCTTCCCGCTCAATAGCACTCCACCTTTGTTCCCGGGGAAGTAACCTCCTACTGATGAAGGCTACAGGTTGGTCAAAGCCTTCCTCAGTCACCTGTGAAAGAACCGCCACTACACCATGCTCTGAAGCGTCTGTCTGTACAAGGAACTCTTTGGAGAAGTTGGGTGCCAGGAGCACGGTCGCCGTACACATGGAAGTCTTCAGAGTGTCAAATGCTTTCTGACAGGTGTCAGTCCAGATCACTTTCTTTGGCTGCTTCTTGGAAGTCAGCTCTGTCAAGGGTGCAACAATGTTGCCATACCCCTTGACAAACCTCCTGTAGTACCCTGTTTGTCCTAAAAAGGCTCTCACCTCTGTCTGGGTTTTGGGGGGTTCCCAAGCCAGGATGGTCTCAATCTTGGGCTGCAGGGGCGCCACCTGGCCGCTCCCAACTTGGTGTCCCAAGTACGCCACTGAACCCTGCCCGATCTGACACTTGCTTGCCTTGATCGTGAGGACTTCCTTGCGCAGTGCCATCAACACTTCCCAGAGGTGGCGCACGGGTTCTTCCCATGTGATACTGAACACTGCGATGTCATCCAGGTAGGCGGCGCTGAACTCATCCAGCCCAACCAACACCTGGTTGACCAACCTCTGAAAGTGGGCAGGGGCATTCTTCATCGCAAATGGCATAACCCGGAACTGGTAATGCCCATCTGGTGTGGAGAATGCTGACCTCTCTTTGGCCCCATCAGTTAAGGCGATCTGCCAGTACCCAGACGTTAAATCAAACGTGCTGAGGAACTGGGCATCCCCTAACCGATCGATGAGCTCATCAGCTCTGGGGATGGGGTGCGCGTCAGTCTTGGTGACTGAATTGAGTCCTCTGTAGTCCACACAGAACCGGAGTTCGGGTGTGGCTCCCAGCGCTGCAGCCTTCGGGAACCAAGACCACTGGGCTGGCCCAAGGACTGCTGGAGGACTCAACCACCCCAAGAACAAGCATCTTTGAGACCTCCTCTTTGATGCAGGCCCTGACCCTGTCAGTTACTCTGTAAGCATTGTGCCTCACAGGTAAGCTGTCTCCTGTATCTACATCATGGACACACCAATTTGTGACACTAGGAATCAGGGAGAACAGGTCAGAAAACTATCCCAGCAGCTGGCGACAGTCATTCTGCTGCTCAGGGGTCAGGGTGGGAGAGAGGTTAACTCCGTCCACTGACCCATCTCGCTCTGTGGCTACCAGGAGGTCAGGAAGAGGCTCAGTCTCCTCCTCCATTCCATCAACTGTTGCCAAGAGCATGCCCACTTCAGACCTCTCTAAGTGGGGCTTCAGGCGGTTGACATGCAGGACCCTCAAGGGGTTCCTGGGCGACTGCAAGTCCACCAAGTAGGTGACAGGACTCTTGCGCTCCACAACCTCAAAGGGGCCGGTCCACTTATCCTGGAGTGCACAAGGCTCCACTGGGGCCAAGACCCACACCTTCTGTCCAGGCTGAAGCTCTACCAGAGTGGCATTCTGGTCGTACCACCGCTTCATCTCCTCCTGGCTGGCTTCCAGATTTGCCTCAGAAAGTTGCCTGAAACGCCTAGTCTGATTCCTGAAGGCCAGCATGTAGCTATATACATTCTGGGGAGGTTTCCTGGGAGATTGCTCCCAGCCTTCTTTGACCAGACTTAGAGGTCCTCTTACCGGGTGGCCATACAGGAGCTCAAAGGGGCTGAACCCCAGAGACTTCTGTGGCACCTCACGGTAAGCAAAGAGAAGGCATGGCAAGAGGACGTCCCACTTACGCCTCATGGGTTCTTCCAGACCCATAATCATGCCCTTTAGGGTAAGGTTGAATCTCTCAACCAACCCATTTCCTTGGGGGTGGTAAGGTGTGGTGAATTTGTAGGTTACACCACACTCTTGCCAAAGGGATTTCATATACTTGGATATGAAATTGGTACCCCGGTCAGACACCACCTCTAGAGGGAATCCCACTCTGGAGAAAAATCCCATCAGTGCACGTCCCACCACAGGGGCCGTCACTGTCCTCAGAGGGATGGCTTCCGGGTACCGGGTGGCCTGGTCCACCAGGACCAGGATGAACCTGTTGCCCATGGCTGTCCTGGGGTCCAGTGGCCCCACGATGGTAATCCCCACTCGCTGGAATGGGGTACTGACCACAGGGAATGGCTGGAGAGGAGCCTTCTGCTTCCTCCCACTCTTTCCACTTGCTGGCAAGTCTGGCAGGTCCTACAGTGAGCATCTGAGTTTCTGTGCATTTGAGGCCAATAAAAGTGGGTGACAAGCCTTTCATAGGTCTTGTCCTGCCCCAAATGCCCTGCCAATGACACATCGTGAGCCAGATCAGTAGGAAGGCTCTGAAGCGCTGGGGTACCACCAACGCACGGGCTGACCCAGGCTCAGCAACCTTAGGCTCTGAATACAGGTGGTCATTCTCCCAATAAATGAAATGTGTTCCGGACTGATCACCGTTGGCCTGGTCTGCAGCCTGCTGCCGCAGACGTATGAGAGAAGGACATTCTTTCTGCGCCCTGCAGAATTCCTCCCTGGAGGGGCCTCCTTCTTTCTGCCAATGGGTCAGCTCAGGCAGGTCCCCCAGTTCAGCTATTTGTTCCCCGGTAGGCTCCAGGGCATCCCCCTCAAGGTCTGCTTCCTCCTGGGCCGTGGGAACTTCCGGGGCCGGTTTCCCGTGCCTCCTGTTCCTTCTCTCTAAGGCCGGCTCCTGGGCCTCTCCCTCAGGCCCCAGGACCTCTTGAGCACCCCTACTGGCTGCCATTGACCGAGTGGTCACGCACACCCAGTCAGGCAGACCCACCATCCGCAGGTGAGTGCGTTTCTCCACCTTCTCCCAAGGTGAGCTCTCCAAGTCATTCCCTAAAAAACAGTCTACAGGCATGGCGGGCCTCACAGCTACCTGAAGAGTACCAGAGACCCCCTCCCACTCAAAGGGAACCTGAGCCATGGGACACTGGGTCTCAGTGTTGTCGGCGTTCACGACTCGGCAGAATGCATGTGGGACCACCTGCTCTTGAGACACCAGGTGATGCTTGACAGCTGTCACACTGGCTCCTGTATCTCTAAGAGCCCCCATCTTCTTGCCATTAATGGTCACCCACTGCCCATATTTCTTAGTGTTGTTGGGCAGTTGGTTTTCCTGGACCATATCATAGTCTCCTAATGAGACAAGGGACATCTCTGCGGGACCTTCCCCGCTTTGGACAACCCATTCCTCACCCAGGGCTACACTTGCCATCTGCCGGGGGGCTGCACTCGGGGTTGCAGGTTTACCAAACTGGTGACACTTTGGATCATTGGCAAAATGACCCACCTCACCACACTTGTAACACTTGAGGGGCCCTCTTTGAACAGGGGTACCTGTCGGGGCCCCGGGTGGTTTCTGGGGCGTTGGAGGCTGAGAACCCTTCCCTTGGTTCCCTTGGGTATTACTTTGGGGCCTCTTCTGAAACTCCCTCTGGTTATCCTTGTCCCCCCCACTCTTCTGCTGGGGACCTGCCCACCCTTGGCGGAGTCCCCCACGTGATCCTTGTGGACCCGGGTACTGACCCAGCGGTACGCCTCCTCAGCAAGCTTCCTAGGGTCAGTCAGCTTGCTATCAACCAGGTGCTGGCATAGCTCAGGAAAACAATTACTAGACAAGTGCTCCCATGCAATTAAATCAAAGAGACCTTGAAAATCATTCACTTTGCTACCCTTCACCCAACCATCCAGTGCTCTGCAGAAAAAAGTTACATACTCCACATGGGTACCATTAGGAATCTTTGCACAACCCCTGAACCTCTGTCTATACAATTCAGGAGTTAACCCATACCTGGCCATCAAAGCATCCTTCATGTGGGGGTAAGAGTTATGAACGTCAGAATGCAAATCTAGCAGTGTGTCCCGCCCCTCGCTAAGGAACCGCCCCCACAACCCTGCTCCCCAATTTCTCTCAGGGACCCGGTGGGAAGACATGGCTACCTAATAGGCCTTGAACCACTGCCCTATGTCATCATTTAAAAAAAACTCTTTTACCACCTCTTCAGGTATGTACACCCTTGACTCTACCTGCACTGACATTGCGCTGCCACCAGAGGGAGGATTGTCCAAACTTTTAGCTTTCAGCTCCAACTCCCTCAATTTCATCTCATGCTCCATTTGGCTTTTTCTCTCTTTCATATCCAGCCTTTTGCTTTCCATTGCCAGCTGTCCATTAAGTTTTGCCATCGCCATTTCATGTGCCCGGGTTTCCTTCCTGTCTGCCAACTCCTCTGGCGACAGGACTCTGCTAAAATCATGGAGCTTTCAGCTAATTGCATTTCCACCGCATTCTCAGGTGCCCTTGACTCCATCCAGGCCCTCAGCGCCTTTTGGTAGTGGGACTTGTTTTTGCATCCAGACTGTGAAACTCTAAACTTGAGACAGAAGCCCTTCAGTTGGGCTACGGTGTAGCTCTCCAGCCTCTTTTCTTCCCATTCTAGTCCTTCAATGTCAGGGATGATAGATGCTGCCTTTCCTCTATTGAGTGAAGCAGGCATGACTTTTCTTTAAAAAAATGGAGAATTCTCAGCAAAACAAAAATTACAAGTATGTGGCTGCGTTATTGGTCTGAACTCACTACGTGGTGTTCACCAATTACTGTGTATAAATCACAAATGCAAATTCGAAAATCCTCACCGCTGCCTCCAATGTTAGAATCGGGGGTCTCTGGTTGGCGCAGGTAAGTACCAGCGACAAGCAGGGACCCTCTCCTCCAGTCAGGGCAAGGGACTTACTCTTAAAAATAACCCCTACTCACCCTCTAGGTTGCGAGGCGCGAGAAGACAAGGCTAATCTCAGAGCGTTATGGGTTAAGCATTTCTAAATACACACAGCAACTCAGTGACAACAACACACATGGACACCACACCACGGTTTGTATAAAAATAAGTATTCTTTATATAAAAGGCTTAGCACAAGACCCAAATAACGTTTTTAAAAGGAGGCCACAATACCATCTTATGAAAGAGTGTTTCTTGGTACAAAAATGAGTATCTGTGTGTCCTGTGCGCTTTGCGCTGACTGTGCGGTTTGTTTCGGGGTAGATCGTATCCCAAAAGAGTTAGCTGAACGTAGCGGACACTCGGGTCCGATGTGCACCCATTCAAGGGCGATGCTCACAGTACCTTGGAAGGTCGACGCGGATGATGCTGCAGGTGAAGGGGTTCCAGGAGCGTGCGTTGGTTCTCCTCCGGTGCGGCCCGGCTTGGTCAGATACCTCGGATCGGGGCGTCTGGGCGGGGCTGCAGGGCGGAGCGGATGGTCCGGGTTGTAGCGGCTTCACTGTGCGGCGCGGGATGCGCGTCTTGCCTTGGAGCGGGGATGCCAATCTGAAGCTTAGCGGACTTTACTCTGAGTGCACCTTCCGTTATGTAAAATTCTAGGAGCATGGTTAGAGCCAGTGCTTTACCTGGGAATATAAAAGTGTAGGCACTCATTATTTAAAGCACCTGTTTGCTTCTGAGAAGTGCAGGTACTCTCCTTTTCCATTTAACGAAGTACTGGTTAGAGCAATTAATATGCCTCAGAGAGAAATCTGTTGTGCAAACCAGTCTCCTATGAGGTTCTAAGAGTGTGAAATGAAAATTTCCCCTGGACTACCCTTCACCTCAAAATCCTGGGATTCCATATCCAGCACTGTGTACTCTCATCTCCAAAGTAAAAGAATGCATTTCAGTCAAAATTTACCTATTTCTCTCTTTTTAATTATGCACATCCTATATCTGCGGTAATAAATCAAGGGCCCGAGGTAGGTGGCTAAATACCGGTCGGTAACCCTGAAATTCGGTTACCGACCGGTATTTAGCCATTCCTAATGTAGGTGATGATTTGGTAAATACCAAATCGCTAATACAGAATGGCTTTACCTACCCATTCATTCCTATGGGCCTCCAAGCCCGTAGGAATGAATGGGTAGGTATTCCTTATTACCGAATCGGTATTACCGATTCGGTAATAAAGAATATTAAGGGATCGGTATTTTTTACCGATTCATTAGCTATATAAGAAATACCGATTTATTAATACTGAATCGGTACAATTCTGTATTAAGAATTCGGTATGTATGGATTATCTACATCTGGCCCCAAATACTATATTTCTCTTTGGGAGAAATGCCAACCATCCTTTTACTCATCCAAGGGGATCCCGCCAGGGTCCAACTGTCCTTTAGGGCGATCAGGCAGTGCCCAGTGGGCTGCTCTGCAAGTTCAGTGTGTGGGCTGCTTATTTGGATGTTTGTGGCCTGTTTTTATGATCTGGTGGGGCAGCTTTCATTGTTAATTTCCTGACATTAAAACAAATATTGCCTGTAGCAAGCTCAAATCATTGCAGTCTTCCATACCTCACAAAACACTTCTACAGGATGTCTTTACACGTTCCAAACTGCCCCAACTTGCAAACATGAGAGCACCTGTCAGGCTGGGGCATCTTGCTGCCCCTGAATTGGCATGTTGCCACATGGGTTACCTGGGGGCAAAGAGTGACTGAGTCATTGCTGCAACGCAGGACTGTCGTTTTACGTGTGCAGACCCTGAGACATTTTATTTTCGCGTTCTGTCTGGTTTGCATCTCAGCAAGAGCTGCAGATTCCTGGCGTCGTCCGCCTTCTCATTGGTTCACCTCCTGCTGGATTTGGTGTGCGCCATGGAGTCCTTTATCACTTTAACCAATCATAGCCAAGGAAGGGACAGGCTCTTCAGGTCAGTCCTTGTTGTCCGCCTTCTCATTGGTTCACCTCCTGCTGGATTTGGTGTGCGCCATGGAGTCCTTGATCACTTTAACCAATCAGAGCCAAGGAAGGGACAGGCTCTTCAGGTCAGTCCTTGTTGTCCGCCTTCTCATTGGTTCACCTCCTGCTGGATTTGGTGTGCGCCATGGAGTCCTTTATCACTTTGACCAATCAGAGCCAAGGAAGGGACAGGCTCTTCAGGTCAGTCCTTGTTGTCCGCCTTCTCATTGGTTCACCTCCTGCTGGATTTGGTGTGCACCATGGAGTCCTTGATCACTTTGACCAATCAGAGCCAAGGAAGGGACAGGCTCTTCTGGTCAGTCCTTGTTGTCCACCTTCTCATTGGTTCACCTCCTGCTGGATTTGGTGTGCGCCATGGAGTCCTTGATCACTTTGACCAATCAGAGCCAAGGAAGGGACAGGCTCTTCAGGTCAGTCCTTGTTGTCGCCTTCTCATTGATTCACCTCCTGCTGGATTTGGTGTGCGCCATGGAGTCCTTGATCACTTTGACCAATCAGAGCCAAGGATGGGACAGGCTCTTCAGGTCTGTCCTTGTTGTCCGCCTTCTCATTGCTTCACCTCCTGCTGGATTTGGTGTGCGCCATGAAGTCCTTTATCACTTAGGCCAATCAGAGCCAAGGAAGGGACAGGCTCTTCTGGTCAGTCCTTGTTGTCCGCCTTCTCATTGGTTCACCTCCTGCTGGATTTGGTGTGCGCCATGGAGTCCTTGATCACTTTGACCAATCAGAGCCAAGGAAGGGACAGGCTCTTCAGGTCAGTCCTTGTTGTCGCCTTCTCATTGGTTCACCTCCTGCTGGATTTGGTGTGCGCCATGGAGTCCTTGATCACTTTGACCAATCAGAGCCAAGGAAGGGACGGGCTCTTCAGGTCAGTCCTTGTTGTCCGTCTTCTCATTGCTTCACCTCCTGCTGGATTTGGTGTGCGCCATGAAGTCCTTTATCACTTAGGCCAATCAGAGCCAAGGAAGAGACTGGCTCTTCAGGTCAGTCCTTGTCATCCGCCTTCTCATTGGTTCACCTAATGCTGGATTAGGTGTGCGCCATGGAGTCCTTTATCACTTTGACCAATCAGAGCCAAGGAAGGGACAGGCTCTTCAGGTCAGTCCTTTTTGCAGGTTTTTTCATTTATTACTCAGGGGTTTAAAAACCAAGTACACATATACTTGCGAAATATCTATAGAAATGAATTTTAAAAATCGAACAACTAAAGACAAAATCATAATTTGATGTATGGAAATTGCTGTGCATTAAATTAATAGATTAGGCTGGGCATAGTTCTCTCTGACAAGTTTACTACAGAGAAATACTGTGTCTGTTTTTTCCTTTTTTAGGTTTCGCCTCAGAGCGCCTGCGCTGTGCTAGTTAGGTTTCACCTGCAGAGCGCCTGCGCTGTGCTAGTTAGGTTTCGCCTGCAGAGCGCCCGCGCTGTGCTAGTTAGGTTTCGCCTCAGAGCACCTGCGCTGTGCTAGTTAGGTTTCGCCTGCAGAGCGCCTGCGTTGTGCTAGTTAGGTTTCACCTGCAGAGCGCCTGCGCTGTGCTAGGTAGGTTTTGCCTCAGAGCGCCTGCGCTGTGCTAGTTAGGTTTCGCCTGCAGAGCGCCTGCGCTGTGCTAGTTAGGTTTCACGTGAAATATATTGTATTTAATATAAACCTCAAAAAGGGGTTTTAGTGACATACATTGCACAGCTGCTCACCAAGCTACAACTTACAACTGCTCTCTCTGTTCAGACCTCTTACCAAGGTGATGGGGGTGAATAGTAGGCAGTGGTAAACAAATACCATCTCAATAAGACTGCTTTCTATGGCGACAATTGTACCCTAGAGTGTATTCAGAGATCGCCGACTCCATTCTACAATTCACAGTCCCGCAAGATCCCAACATTTTTATACAAATTATTTTTAAAAAATGATCACTGTACTTCTTATGCCTTACAGACCTGCTTTCAATAACTAGGGGGACTTGATGCCTTTCTCCTCCGTACAAATATTGCTTTTTTTAGTTAATTTCACAATACTTGACATTTTTCAATGTTAACCGTAGTGGCGGATATTTAAGTAAACAATTTCCAAAAGCCAGCCAATCAGAGCACTTGGTCCCGCGGGACTCACAGGAGTGAGAAGGCTGATGGGGAGAACGGGCCTCTCGACCAATCACAGGGCCAGTGGGGTAACAATAGTCCCCGCAGTGCAGGTGGGGTCGAGCTCCAGGGGGCCTCCTCTGTCACTGTGCACGGTTGGCAGCTGAGAGCTCCTGACATGGTGCGGAGCAGGGGGAGCCCTCTATGTACTTTGCAGGGGGCCACCCTAAAGTTTTGTTACACCACTGCACAGAGAGCAATTTTTAGGTCGAGCCTGACCCAGCGCGCACGCGCTGCTCTGTGAGGCTTCTTGTGTTTACTCCGTTTGGGTCTGACTCCTCCCACACATTGGATTACCTTTTGTGTGTGTCTTTCAATAATGAAAGCACACAAATGGCTAAATACGGGCGCATGTCCCACCTCTTTTTTAATGTTCACTCCCATGGCGTTAAGCTCTCAGGAGCGAGCAGCAGCGTGCAGGGTGGCAGCTGCATTCCTCGTTCTATTTCCTTGCCGCACTCTGCCTACTTAGGTGGCGCTTCCTGCCTCCGGCTTGGAGCTGCACGGCCCAGCGCGGGTCCGCATCAGAGCTGCGTGCTGTCCGCTTCTTTGCCGCAGTACTTTGGGGTCGCGATGCCTCTCTTACCGCTCATCTCCTCGCCCAACAATGCTGTCAACCAGTCTGCCGCTTCCTGGTCCGACACTGAGGCACCTCTCGGGGACAGCCGCAGTCGCGATCTGCACGTCGTGGCCCTCCTAAATATTTCAAGGTTAGTGTGGCCAGGCAGACCAGGAAGAGAACTGTAGTCTCAGTCCCACATTTCACCGGGCCAACATCTTGGTCTTGGTCCGCCACACTCGGGCTGTGGCAATTTCTCAGTCCTCAGGCATGCGGTGTGGGCCTTGGCAGCAGCAAAGCACTTTCCCGTCGATTAGAACCAAGAACGGCTGTTGCAGCTGTCGGATTATGGTGGATTCTCCGACCGGCCTGCAGAGCCTCACAGGATGGCGGCAATCTTGCGGCCGGGCTCTCTAGCATCCCCCGGAGAAGCGAAAGTATAGTGAGCAGTTCTAAACGTGCCGCATGGTACAAAATTGCACTGTCACTGCTCGTCTCTTGCTGTGAACCCCGTCTCATTCTGCCATGATAGTAGAAGACCGACTTGACTACCAATGCCTTTCATTAAGCAACCTTAAAATTCTCCTACTGTCCGCTGGTCACAACGAAAACTATGAAATAATTCACTGAGAGTATAACATCTTGAAATAAAATGTAGTCAGTTTATATAAATACATTTTCTTTAAAAAGTAAGGAACAGTACTTTAAAACACAGAAAAATAACTTTGACATTAACATCTGTTACACAGTAGAACTAGAACTTCTGAGTAATGAAAACTCAGCATAAAGCGCCCACTGTCTCTTCGCTAATTTTGCATCAAGAGATGGTACCCCATTCCAAGATGGCCGATATGTTTGCACATAGCTCGACTTGACGTCAATTTCATGACAGTCGGATCATCACAGGGCAAGCAGCCATAGAGGCGCAGGAGGGAAAAAGCGACATCAGGAGGAGGGTCATTGTGGGACAGGAGAAGAAACAAGATAAGAACATAATTTACAGACCTATTCCATGACGGTCAGAGAAGCACAGAGAAAGCAATCACAGGGCATGGGTGGGAGCAAGCAACAGTGGAAAGAGGGTGATTGGGGTACAGAATAAGAACAAATGCAGCAATTGTGCGAAAACACAAGCGCTTCTGAGGAGGGCTCTTAGACACAGAAAAAAGAAGTTCCTAAAATGGGGAAAAAAATAGGAGCAGTGGATGGATATTAGAAATTAGTCCATGCTAAACACAGGAATCGGCGTGATGCATGCATGCCATGGACAAACGGGAGAAAAAATAGGAGAGTTGTGGTAAATAATTTAATTACCGGGACTTAATTTGATACAGAAAAATAATAAATATAGCTCAGTAAAATAAGAGGCAAAATCCGTGACATTAGAGGTTCGGAATGGGCTTTATTCCAATGGACGATTCGAATTGTTGACTCCAGGTTCCATCACCACGGAGGTTCAGGAAGTGAAGTACATACTTTATTGATAAGTAATTACTTTTATACAATAGGCATTACAGTGAAGCAAATGCAGGAGGCGTAACAATTGATGATAAGGATAAAACATACATGCGTAGCAAAAGTGGGCGTAACTGGGTGTGACTAAAGAACGTCATCAGGTGTGATGTCATAATAGGGTGGTTCCATGAAGGAATTTCGCAATGTCAGCAGAAATACTTAGCAGAAATGCGCGCGCAGCAGCATGACGTATGATTGACGTGCAACTAGGAGGTGAAGGGGATTTGACATTTAACTCTACATGTGGCGACAGATGTCTGGAGGGTCAAGTCAACCTTATCCCAAATCATATCTAACATCCTATGTTTAAAGAACTATGTTATCCAAAAGAGAGGTCTCTTAGAGTAGAATCTTATTCTATACTGACTATACTGACTGTTAGTGCGTGTACAAGCGTCTAAGTGTCTACACTAGATGCGAGGGCAGAAGTCTTCCATAATAATAGGGCTATGAATTACTTGCATAAAGACAGAGAAGCCGGGCCTTTGCTTGGTAGCTGGAAGACTGTTTACTTAAACTACTAGACAGGAATGCGTTGGGCAGGGAGCGGAGCAGATAATTTCGAAGGTGAAATACAGTTTTTGGCAGGCAGCGAGCTGATGTCAGGCACCGTGAGCCGCGCAGAGAATGAGGACAAAGTTCATGGATACAGATGCAGGCTCAGACTGGAGCTCTCAGAGGCAGAAGGCAGGAAAAGCTTGATGGCAGAATCAGGGCCTACTCGCCTGAACTGTAAAATGGCATAAGTGAACCATATAAAGCCGGTGGCCTTTCGTACTTAGGAATGGAATATCCGGCCCATTCATGGCGGATCTGAAAGAGGACATGTTAACGGTGGACGCACATGTATTTGCGTCTTCATAACTGGAACTGGAGGGAACATACATGTACTTGTGATTTATACATGGAACCGTTGGGGTCCAAGATAGGGGACATAACTGATCATAAAAATCCATATTTCCACATTCCCTCCTTGTCCCCTACTTGCCCGTTAAGAGATATCAATCTTCATCAATCCGTTGATCTGTTCATATAGCATCATTTGTTCTTCTTTTTTCTTCTTCCGGGATGAATGAAATCTTGGTGGTGGAATACACGATGTGGCACACAGACCACAGATCGCTGGTCCACATTGTAGACATAGACAGCAACTGAATAGTATGAGAAAGCCAATACCTAGGAAGGATAGGACCTTCCATCCAAAGGTAGATAATACACTCCAAAACCAACCGGACCAAGTCCAGGTGCCTGGATTCTGGTGTATCTGGCTTACAATCTTATGAAGGCGGGTTATGGCTTTATATACAGATGGCGAATTTTCTGGTATGAAAATGCAACAACTTGATCCGATGACCCTACAAGCTCCGCCCCTATCGGCCAGGATGACGTCAAGAACAAGACGATTTTGAAGCACAACAATCCGCATAGCAGACTGCTCTTCTGTTAAATTGCCTAAGGCGGAAATAGTTTCATTCACTACTGCTTCAAGGGTTCTAGTTAATCTACGTATCAGCTTACTATTAGTAACGGTACCTATATAGGGAAAGAGACCTTTATTGAAATCTGTGTATTTTTCCCATGCGGTCTCAGTATAATCGACTATTGGGAGATCTCTCCTTTCTCTATTGTGTACTAACTGAGTATTTCTGTGATAATCAGAAGGAGCTAGGAAAACAGGTGGCAAAAGGAATGCTATATAACAGGTACCATCCCAATCTAGAGGTAGGCGTATATATGCGGTCTGACCACATATAAAATAGGAATGGCGGTAAGCTCTAAATGTCGACTTGCCTTGATCACTAAATTCTATTACAGTGGTGCATCTACTATGGCCCATATGTATGGAACCATTCTTTCTTACACATAATTCACCTTTTACTCGAAATACTGACATGGCGGGCAAAATTGGAGTAGCTTCGGATTCGACATTTAGGATCATAAGATTAAGCGTAAAATTACCTAATCCATATACTTCATTTTCTAGATCAGTTCCTGTTCTTTTGGGAAGTCCCTCCTTGTTGGGGTGGCAGACTTTAAGTAAAACTAAGTTCAAATTTCCCCATACCCAGTTGTCTTGATAAACTGCAGAATTCGAATCTTGGGAATTAATTAAACTAAACCATGCTCCACAGGAGCCGTTGTGTGTGAACGGGTATGGAAAGAGAGGTAGAATTCCTTTATAATTCTGATAGGGAGGGAGTCGGCCACATATCCAACAATTTGTAGCATTGCTAACCTGATGGGAATGATGTAACATACTAATAAAAGTGTTATTGCGCAGCGCAAATCTATATGACAATTCATGCGGAGGTAATTCACTAAAAGAATGTTCAGCAGTAACATTATAAACATGTCTAGAAATAGGATAACATATGTGCAACAATATACTTGCAGTAATTATTAAAAGACTTAAGAAAAACAAAATTAATAACGTCACTGTGCAATGACTACGCAGGGATTTACAGTATGCATGTCGTTTCAACATTTTTCGGGTTTTTTCTCTATTCAGGTCTAAGGGATACATGTCAGAGACAAATTCAACCGCTTCACCTTGGAGAGGACTTAAACAATCAAATTGCCTGACTGGTTAGACCTGAGTTTTAGTTTATATTGTTCGTGATTACTTGATTCAACCAAAGGAAGTTTTGAGTCAATGGGTGAAGACACACGAGGTGTGGTATTTACATCCGATGGTAGTCCATGAAATTTCTTGATATGACTTGAATGTATCCAGCCTTTTCGACCCTCGATCTTCACGGCTGTCCTCGTCGTTAATAACACGAGCTGAGGCGACCTCCACCTAGGGTCCAGCTGAGACTTCCGATCAAAGTTCCTCACTAGGACCAGGTCTCCTGGAATTACGTCATGGGGTTTCACCTCAGTGTTGTCGGGAAAAGCTGCAGCTACCTGTGAACGACAAGATTGTAGTGCAGACATCAAGGAAGCCAAGTAATCTGTCAGCATATTACAGTCAATATCAGTTATTTTGCGTGGTATAGGCGTCCCCCACATATTTGGTGGTCTACCGAAGATCACTTCATAAGGGGATAGCCCTGTTCGAGAGTGTGCTACCATTCTCATGTAAAAGAGTGCAACTGGTAACGCTACTACCCAGTCGACACCTTTCTCCCTGCATATTTTGGACAATCTAATTTTCAGAGTTTGATTATGTCTTTCCACGAGACCTGCTGCCTCGGGGTGTCGGACACAGTGAATTTCCACTGATAGCCTAACAAAAGTGAAACGTGTTTCATTAGTTCGGATGAGAACGGCTGGCCGTTATCTGAGTAGACAACACGTGGTAAACCGTACCGTGGGAAGAATTCTCGAACTAACTGTTTGGCAGTAGTCGGGGCAGTATAATCTGAAACCGGGTATGCCTCTGTCCAACGGGAAAGAGCACAGACAACTACGAGAACATATTTGAATCCTCGACATCGTTCCATCTGGATATAATCCATCTGGAGGATTTCAAAAGGGTGATCAGGAGGCTGAAATCCACCCTGTTCTACGGGAATGCTTTTTCCTGGGTTAAACTGACAACAGATCATACAGGTACGGACTTTTTGTTTAGCTGCTGCTCGTAAATGTTTGTTGAACCAAATGTGTTGAATGCTGTCTAGCATAGCTTTTTCTCCTAGATGTGCTGGACTATGTACAGTGTTAATAACGACTTGGACCATTGAATCAGGAAGGAACCACACAGATTTTTCCTTTGTCATCCATCCCTGATCCGTTTGGATCCCTCCTAATTCAGTCCATTTCTTTATTTCGTCTGGAGTAGCATGTGTCTGTATGTCAATTACGTCAAGAGCGGGATCCTTAACCATCATGCAATGTGTTGGCGTCGGGACTATTGTCTTTGTCATGTCGGATGTTTGAGTTTGAGCAGTCTGTTTAGCTGTTCTGTCAGCTAGATCATTGCCTTGAGAAATGATATCAGTAACTTTCGTATGAGCTTTACATTTCATAATTGATATTGCAGTGGGTAGATGTATTGCATCTAATAAGGCATGAATGAGGGGTCCGTGCTGAATGTGGGCACCGTGAGAAGTTAAATAACCTCTCTCTCGCCACAGCACGCCGAAGTCATGTACAACTCCGAATGCATAACGTGAATCAGTGTATATGTTGACTTTTTTATTTGTGGCTTGAATACAGGCTTGTGTCAGAGCGATGAGCTCTGCTGCTTGAGCGGACAAGGTATTTATACAATTTGTTTCAATGATTTCAGCGTCTGTTGTGACTGCATAAGCGGCCACTAACTCTCCTGTACCTGTTCTCATACATGAACCATCTACATACAACGTCAGGTCTGGATCTGATAATGGAACGTCTGTTAAATCTTGTCTGGGTTTCGTTGTGATTGTAATAACATCAATACAATCATGCGCAAGTGGATCTGTTTATTGTAACATGGTGTTGCTAGGACAGGTGCTTGACATAAAGCTTTCTTTAAACTTTCAAAAACGTGTGTATGTTCCTGAGTCCAAGGGAGGACAGTCAATGTGGCTGCCTCCTGTGTTGTCAATTGAATGAGTGGTTTTGCTAGAAATGCATACTGAGGGATCCACTGCCTACAATATGAAGTGAGGCCTATGAAAGCCCGCACCTCCTTTTGTGTCGTGGGTATTGGCATATTTGCAATTAGCTGGATGCGATCTGGTGTAAGCTGCCTTCCCTCCTTGGACAGCGAGTGACCAAGGTAAACAACTCGCTGTACACAGAATTGCAGCTTAGAAGGGGACACCTTGTGCCCCTTTTCGGCCAAAAATTGTAATACCGTCAGTGATGCTTTCTCACATTCAGGTTCGTTTCTAGCGGTGATCAGCAGATCATCGACATATTGAAGCAGGGCAGTGTTGACTGGCATGTGGATACTGTCAAGTTCTCGTTTCAGTGCTTGGCTATAGATGCTGGGGCTTTCTGTAAATCCTTGAGGTGCGCGTGTGAATTTAAAGCTACGTCCATTTAAACTAAATCCGAACAAGTATTGGCTTTCCGGATCTATTGGGACGCTGAAAAAGGCATTCTTGAGATCAATTACAGTAAAGAATGTTGCTTCGGAATCAATAGCTGTCAGTAATGACGAGATATCTGGGACCACAGGGAATTGTGGCACAATGCATTTGTTCAATTCGCGCAGATCAATAACCAATCGATATACTGGCGGAGCCTTTGGATCTGTTCGTTTAAGAATCGGAATTATCGGGGAATTACATACATTGGAGTCTGTTTCCACAACCACTCCTTGGACAATGAGCTCGTCAATAATTTGCAGTAAAGCCACTACAGCATCTGGGGGTAACTTGTATTGTCGCATTCGTGGTAGTACCACTCCTGCCTTTAATGTAACCCGATATGGTGTAATATTCATGCAACCCACATCAGTAGGGCCTTGTGCCCATAAATGTGTAGGTAAAGTCTGCAGTCAGGGATCCATGTCTCGAGACACATAGTGACCTTTGAAATCACGTAAAAACAATCTTACTCCTTCCGGAGAACAACATATTATAGCTCCTAGAGCTTTCAGTGTTTTTATACCTAACAGGTTTTCTGGACATGATTTAGTAAGCAATAAATCTGTAGTTCGGGTTAAGGGTCCTATCGTAAGTGGAAGAGGCTGTGATACTTCATTAACAATAGGTTTTCCTGAAAAACCAAGGGAAATATTCTGTGAGCCTGAGAGGGGTGCCCCTGGAACTTCACTACGTTTTATAGTTGTTCGACTTGCCCCTGTATCAAGTAAAAATTTTCTATCTTGGCCTAATAATTCACTATGTACATAAGGTCCTTCTTGGTCTACAGGGACCTCGATAAGGGGTAAGTCAACTTCCCTCTCCAGGCTGGTTCATGCGTATCGTTGATAATCAGGATAATCATACTGTGCGGTCTGGTACAGCTGTCGTGTCGTGGTTTGTGTGGCAGCAACAGGCAGCGCTGGTGCAGCTGGCACAAACTGTATAGACTGTTGTGGAGCTGGCATGGACTGGGCATGCTGCAATGCTCCTTGTTCATTCTGATCCTGTCTAGGTGGCCGTGGTCTTTCTTGTGTTTTACCTGTGGCGATATTACGCTTCAAGACTGGGCAATCGTGTATGTAATGACCTGGTTGTTTACAATAGTTGCATGTCCCTTTTACAGGTCCTGCTGAATCACCGGACTGTGTCGTACCCTTTTTATGACCTTCAGCTGGAACTGTCTGGGAGACTAGCATTTTCATTTTTGTGTCTTTCATGCGTTTCTGTTCATGTTCTTGTTCCTCTCTGATTCTATTGTAATGGTACTGTAACATTTGTAACATTTGTGATGGGGTATTACCTTGCCAGGTACTCTCGAATTTTAATACTCGATTCTTCACCTGGGGCAAGGAATTTTCAACTAATTTTGTCACAAACAGATGTGGGTATGACTCGCTACTTGCTTTTATACCACTATTTATACCAAAACATTTTTCGAATCGGGCATAGAAATCACTAGTGTCTTCATCTTGCTTTTGTTTACAGGCTGAGATTGCACCCCAGTCTTCCTTTTTCGTGGTTAATAAACGTGGCAGTACCTGTACTAGTAAACCTGGTAGTGCTTTAGTTTTATCCCCAAGCCCTGAACCTGGACCTCGGGCCCTTTCTTCATTTTCTAATGCTGTCCAGTCTATCTTTTGGTCTCCTACCTCCCACTCTTTTTCCTTGAGTTTCTCATAAATGCCAGCAGGCATTAATACCTTTAATATTGTCATAATGTCGGGATAGGTATACTCTCCCATGAGTAACATGTCTTTAATTTCTCGGTGAAAACCCGCTGGGTCTTTGTCATGACTGGGTACCACTTTCTTCATTTCTAACAATTCTATTTTCGATATGGGCGTATATACATATACACGTTTAAACTGATTGTCCTCGCCCTTTATTGGGTGTACTTCTCGTAAGGGATTCTGTCTGTCCATGTAATATGTCGTTCTTTCCTTGATGGGCAGTGAGACACGTTCTGGGCATACAAAAAGAATGTACTGCTTTCTTGATTCTAGTATTTCCTTAATTAACTTAGTACCTGAACCTTTCCATCTATTCGTGAGTAATTCAGTCAATATATCAGGTAACGGACCAGGATCTGAATGTTGACTTTGATAAAGTATAAGAAGTTGTTGAATCATATAAATCCCAGCTAAACGCTGTTCATCTGGGGTGAGGTTCAAAAATGTGTGTGCTACTGTATCATCACCATATTTTCCGGGACTGTCAGCCCAATGAACGGCTGACCTGGCTAATTCTTGTTCATCCATAGAATCGAGTAAATGATAACCCCTTCGTTCTCGGAGTAATTTGTCAGCGGCTTGGAACGAATGCTCGGGGGACCTTAGATTTATTATAGGTGTTTGGAAATTCCTGTTATTATCTGGACATATCGGACGTATCGGGTCAGTGAAACATCTAGTACTATTACAGGATCTTCCTCTACCTACATAGGCTATGGTTTCTGACTGTCCTGTGGGCAGTCCTGATCCTTCCTCCTCCTCATCTTGTTCAAACTGGTCTACCGTTAATCTCTCTTCGTGTAGGCGTTCTATTTCTTTACGGATCTTTCGGCACATGGCTATTATACATTTTTGCCTATCATGTCTCCCCTCTGATATATTCTGGCTCCATCTGGTAAGGGTTTGCATTATTTCCGGATCTACCCCCGGTCGGTCTTGATTTCTGATTACACAATTTATGAGGAAACGTAACAGTTCCCCCTGTATCTCCACTTTCTGGTATTCCATAGCTCTGTTAATACATTCAGAATCTCGCCCTGTTTGGACATAATGATATATATTGTCTAAATGCATAGTCATTCCTGGTAACTTCCCTAAATACACCGCAGCTCGTCTGATACGTAGTGATGCCATGATCATTTCGTCCTCTTTTCCGGGCACAGGGTCATATCTACAATCTACAAGAAGTTCCTTAAGCGTGCGGGCATTTATGAGTTTGGGGGTGCGTGGATGTGCTGATTCTTGAAAAGTAAGTTTATTTATTCTGGGTGGCGTAGAAAAAATGTTGGTAGCACCTCCGGTAGCCCCGTCTGGGGTATCGGGCGTGAAAGGATTCGTTGAACGCGATACAGCAACTATAGGTGTGGGCACAGCTATAGAAGCAGCTGTAGGAACAGACGTGGAAACGGATGTGCTTGCCGGAACTTGTGTCAGGATTTGATGCTGTCGGGATACAGATACAGGGTCTTGGCGTTGAACCTCCCCGGCAGACGGTCTATGTGGGGCGGGGTTAGCATACTCGAGAGCTGCTTCATCTAAATATGAGGAAAGAAAAACATCTTCTGCTGTTCTAGGATGCCCTTTAGGATGCATTTTTATTGGGAACAATGGGGGTGGCAAGTCTTTTGGTATCTCCGGAGTAGCCTTAGGTAATCCCTCGGCCAGAAGGGGATACATACCATTCATAAGGGCATTTCTTTGTCTGTCTACTTGTTCTGATTTCACTCGTGTACCTTCTTCAATTAATAGATTTTCTCGGACTTTATTTGAATTTTCCTTACTCTTCTCTTCCTGTCTACGTGCTTTTTCTGTACGTCTATACGATTCTTTACGCCATAATTCAATGGCGTCTTTCTGTGATTGTCTAGCTTTCCTTTTCCATAATTCTTCCTCTACTTTCACGATGCAATCTGCATCCCAGGTCCCAGCTGCGGGCCACCTCTGACTTTCTGGTAATTCCTTAGTGTAGTCTACCCATAGATCAAGAAATAATATGGCGTCTAGGCCATGTTTATGGTACATGAAGTACCCTGGAGTGTCCCTAGGAGGAATGGGAACAGCTTCTTCGAGTACCCCTTTTCTAGTTGTGATCTGTCTTAGTTTCGAAAAGAGCGGCATACTGAGAACTGATCTGATACTTGGTCTTGAAAAAACTTAATACAATAAACACATTAATGAACAGTCATTCACACCACAATATGCAGGACGTATTAACACATTTAACATTTGACGTTTTTAAATGAGCAACAATGATGATGACGATCTAAGGAAACTTAATCACTGAACATAATACTCGGCATTAACTGAATTATTCTGAATTTATATACTTGATATACTAGATATACTGCTAAACAGTACAGATACACCGCTAAAACAGTGCAGACCGGATTTGTGTACCCAAACCCGTCTGGACCGGCACAACTTATGTGCACGCCAGAACGCCTCCCCAGTAATGGTACTCACCGGGTAGCTCGGAACGGAAGGCCTCGGAACGGAACTGAACTGAACTGGACTGGACTGGACTCGAAAACTTCGGAAACTTCGGAACTTCGGAACTTGGTGGGCCTCTGTATACCTCGGATCTTGCTCTCTCAGCTAGGCTCTGGTCGGGATACTTCGCACTTCTCACCGCCTCGTCTGGGTGTTGATCGCAGCCTCAGTCGCCCCCGCTTGACCGGAGGGAGATACAGGAAATCCTGCTGGTACGCGTTGTTGTCCGTCCAGCTGTGGCAGGAGACCGGGCCTGCAACGCACCGCCGGCGCGTGAGATGAGAAAGTGTCCCTGTTCGGGCGCCATTCATGTGGTAAATAATTTAATTACCGGGACTTAATTTGATACAGAAAAATAATAAATATAGCTCAGTAAAATAAGAGGCAAAATCCGTGACATTAGAGGTTCGGAATGGGCTTTATTCCAATGGACGATTCGAATCGTTGACTCCAGGTTCCATCACCACGGAGGTTCAGGAAGTGAAGTACATACTTTATTGATAAGTAATTACTTTTATACAATAGGCATTACAGTGAAGCAAATGCAGGAGGCGTAACAATTGATGATAAGGATAAAACATACATGCGTAGCAAAAGTGGGCGTAACTGGGTGTGACTAAAGAACGTCATCAGGTGTGATGTCATAATAGGGTGGTTCCATGAAGGAATTTCGCAATGTCAGCAGAAATACTTAGCAGAAATGCGCGCGCAGCAGCATGACGTATGATTGACGTGCAACTAGGAGGTGAAGGGGATTTGACATTTAACTCTACATGTGGCGACAGATGTCTGGAGGGTCAAGTCAACCTTATCCCAAATCATATCTAACATCCTATGTTTAAAGAACTATGTTATCCAAAAGAGAGGTCTCTTAGAGTAGAATCTTATTCTATACTGACTATACTGACTGTTAGTGCGTGTACAAGCGTCTAAGTGTCTACACTAGATGCGAGGGCAGAAGTCTTCCATAATAATAGGGCTATGAATTACTTGCATAAAGACAGAGAAGCCGGGCCTTTGCTTGGTAGCTGGAAGACTGTTTACTTAAACTACTAGACAGGAATGCGTTGGGCAGGGAGCGGAGCAGATAATTTCGAAGGTGAAATACAGTTTTTGGCAGGCAGCGAGCTGATGTCAGGCACCGTGAGCCGCGCAGAGAATGAGGACAAAGTTCATGGATACAGATGCAGGCTCAGACTGGAGCTCTCAGAGGCAGAAGGCAGGAAAAGCTTGATGGCAGAATCAGGGCCTACTCGCCTGAACTGTAAAATGGCATAAGTGAACCATATAAAGCCGGTGGCCTTTCGTACTTAGGAATGGGATATCCGGCCCATTCATGGCGGATCTGAAAGAGGACATGTTAACGGTGGACGCACATGTATTTGCGTCTTCATAACTGGAACTGGAGGGAACATACATGTACTTGTGATTTATACATGGAACCGTTGGGGTCCAAGATAGGGGACATAACTGATCATAAAAATCCATATTTCCACAGAGTGACGATGGAGGCAGCATATGGGAAACCTATGGGCAGGCTGAAGTCCACAAAGTATATACAGCATGTCTCTTTGAGACAGTGCATGCGTTGTCTAGAGCCGAGACCTAAAAAAGAGCATTAAGATCAAACCTAAAAGCACATATCAGCAGCTCTTGAAAACCACAGAGGTTTAACCCATTCCATGCTGAGGACGGACCCTGGCCGTCCCACGTGACAGTGGGCGTGTGCAGAGGACGGTCGGGGGCCGTCCAAACCCCGCCCACTGATTAAAATGCCAGCAACCGAATTCGCGCCACGGTCAACGGGTTAAAGGTGTTTTCCCCCCCACAGCCTGCATGTTTTACGTTGTGAGCAGTATTCTTTGTTTTTCCTTGTTCATTGCAGATGGCATCTCTTGCTCATAATACACTGCTATTTTTTGAGAAATTCAACTTATTTCTTTTCACTTTAGGTCGATCTGAGGCAATCAACAGTAGTCACGAGATTGTAAGTAAACCCTGGAGACTCTCTGGTGTTCAGTAAGATCTGAACCTTCTGCCAGAGTAAAGCAGTCGGAGCCCTTGTCTTGTTAAGAGTTGAGGATTCCTGGAGTGCTCGGACAGGCTGGACCTGAGGAAGGAAAAGACGCCTCCCCTGCTTGGAGAGGGCAAGAACTGAAAAGGTGTGAGGATGAGCAAGAACCCACTGTGTTATTGTAGCCTTGTCTTATGCTTGCAAGCTGCTTGTGGTTGCTTTCCTCTAAACAAACCTTGCAGAGATGCCAGGAATGAGAACACAGTTTAGAGAAGATGCCACTGGCCCCTGTTGGTGGTTAAAGCTAGTGCTGTCCCTTGCTGGTGTGCATGCATAGGTAGCACTGCCCCCTGCTGGTGGGTAAATGTAGCACTGCCCTCTGCAGGTGGGCAAAAGTGGCACTGACTCCCCCTGCTGGGGGGTAAAGGTAGCACTGCCATCTACTGGTGGGTAAAGGTAACACTGTTCCCTGCTGGTGAGTAAAGGTAGCACCCCCCAAAGGTGGGCAAAGGTATCACTGCCCCTTGCTGGTAAGTAAAGGTAGCACTGCCCCCTGGTGGTGTGTTTAATGAGCACTCCTTGTGTGCAAAGGTAGCACTACCCCCTGCAGGTGGATAATAGTAGCACTGCCCCATTCAGGGGTAAAGATAGTAGCACTGCCCTCTGCTGGTGTATAAAAGCAGCATTGCCCCATGCAGGGGTAAAGATGGTGGCACTGCCCTCTGCTGGTGTATAAAGGTAGCACTGCCACATGCAGGGGTAAAGATGGTAGTACTGCCCTCTGCTGGTGTATAAAGGTAGCACGGCCCTCTGCTGGTGTGTTAAGGTGGCACTGCCCTCTGCTGGTGTGTAATGTTAGCACTGTCCTCTACTGATGGGTAAGGGTAGCAATGCCCTCTGCTGGTGGGAAAGGTAGCACTTCCCCCTGCTGGTGGAAATAGGCAGAGCGCATGGGAATGCAAAATGTCCTAGGTTTCATGTTTGGGTGTTATTCAGTTAATGCAGAGGCACATTTTCTGCTTTGCTTCAGCACTTTCTATATAAGCTGTGAATCAAAGCAAGGAAATATTATTGAACTACAAAACCCATAGCTCCATAAATAAATCACAGCATCTGAACAAACTGTCCAATTAGCTGTAACCACAATAAGTCCAACCAGCAGAGCCATATTCGCCTCTTTCTTCGCCTCTGTGCTGCACCAGTCACTCCATTCTTTCTGTTTCTTGGCTTTGGAGAAGTCAACTCATTTCATTTCATAAGGCTTTATTCGAACATTAAGTAAGTTCATAAAAGCACACAATACAACAAAAATTTGTTATAAAATACAGAGGCAGAAAAATTCATCAAGATAAAGAAACATTTAAAAAAGCATAATTTTCCTAGCATTAATGGATTTAAGAAGAAAAGTAGCCGTATAAAAACATACTACCGGATTATGTAAATTAAAAAGTAGACACATACAGTCACGTATAGTTCTGACTTCAAATTTTAAAAACAGGGGTTTCAGATAAGCTATCCGGAAGTGTTTATACAATTGACAAAGCAGAAGAAAGTGCACAGTGCTTTGGGAAGTGGAGTTATCACATAAACATGGACCAACAGGATGTAAATTCATAATCGGGAAGGCAACAAGGTTGTGGACAACTCCCATTCTAAATCTGGTCAACACAAACCGATGTGCCTTCCAAGTTATTTGAGACAGATAGGGTTGAAAGCCCACAACTTCATTTAAATCATGATAAAAAGTATAAGATGAAAGATTGGAGCTGTTCTGATGTCTCTTAATAGCAGCCTGTTGTAAAAAACACTGCTTGAGATCAGTTTTAGACAACATATCTGCCCCGTGATGATCCGCTAAGATGTCGATGTTAAAGACCACCCGAAAGCTATCAATAACATACTTCAACCACGGAATCCTTATAAAATTGTCCAAAGTAAGACAGTCAGTAATGATAGCTCTACACAAGGAAGTCTCTTCTTTAATCCAAATGGAGCGCCATAGGAGCAAAGGTCTAAGGGGGGTCAAATCGGAGAGATGGCAAATACCCAATTCGTTATGCACTAAGGTGTTCGAGACAGAGCTTGGCAGACACAGAAGTTTTTTCAAAAATACGTTCTCTTCAACCTGAAGAGAACCTGCCGGGGCATAGCCCCATATGCCTGCTCCGTACAATGCAATTGAGACACACCGTGACTGATAAATTTTCAGCATGTCGTTTATCCGCCTGTCTCCTAATTTGGTAGCCATAGTAAAAATACCAAAGGCACTCCTGGCCATTTTAGACCGTACATTCTTAAGTTCAATTGCCCAGGTGTTTTTATTTGAAAAAGTAACCCCCAAATATGAAAAGTTATCAACAACCTGGACCTTTTGACCCTCCATGAAAAAAGAGGGTTGTTTCTTTCCAATCCTATGGCCGCATTCCATAACATAGGTTTTGGATTTGTTTAAAATTAGCTTTCTGCTTTTGATAAATTGCATGAAACCATCCAACAATAATTGAAGACCATATGGTGTACGTGAAATTAAAACCGCGTCATCCGCGTAGAGTAACACGGGAACATATTCATTATTAATTTTGGGAGCATCCACTGCCAGAGATTTAAGGAAGGATTCAATTTCATTGATAAAAAGAATGAAAAGCAATGGGGCTAGCACACAACCCTGACGAATTCCACGCCCAATCTTAAACATAGGTGTACATTCGCCTTGTGACCCAAAACGGACACAGGCTCTTAATTTAGAATATAGGCGTGCGAGAAAGAAAATAATACCCTCTGGGGCCCCCATTTCTAACAGCTTTTCCCAAAGAATGCCGTGGTCCACCAGATCAAAAGCACTACTGAGATCCGCAAAGCAAAGGTAAATAGTGCCAGTCTTTGCCATGGTATATTTACCAACCAGCAGTTCTAAATTTAAACATTGCTCTATCGTTCCGCGACCCTTCCTAAAGCCAAACTGGCTCTCGGCTAAGATGCCATTTTCTTCGGGCCATTCCTCCAATCTCACCATGAGCACTCGGCTCATGACTTTAACAGAAGAGTCCAACAGGGAGATTGGTCGGTAATTCTTGGCTTCCCCGCGATTACCTTTCTTGAATATTGGGATTAAAATGGATTCTTCCCATGTCGGGGGCATCTTATTTCTGACAGCTGCGTTAAAAAATATTAGTAAGCAGAGGCCCCCAGATTTCTGGGACCAATTTATACTTTCCCCCCCTTACTATCCCGTATACTGTCTAAAACCTCTTGAACCGTAAAATTTAATGGGATATGCGGCCATTGTTTCCCTGAAATTTGCGCTCCACCATCAGGCTGGAAAATTTTAGAAAAGTGCGTAATCCAGTCTGCCTGCATAACATAGGAGGTTAGTTCTGGAATTTTGTCATCTTTAAGAAATGGGGAGTTGACAGTTTTCCAGAATAGGGAACAATTGTTCAGTTCAGCTGCCAAGGACAAATTTTCCCAGGCCTCTTGCCGAAGTTCCACTTTCCTATTTTTAAGGGTTTCGTTGTATCTGGCTCTTAGATCTATGACCAGTCCCTTATCTCTGGGTTTGACAGATAGAGCAGATTTCAGCTCCCTCAGGGCCGAGGTGCAAGCTGAATTAAACCAGCCCCGCGGTTGGTCCCCTTTATGTTTACGGGTACCTGTGAGTTTTAGGTTAATGGCCGCATTAATACTAATAAAATGTTCAAATGAGGAAGAAGTACATAAATTATCTTGGAGAATCGCGGTAATATGTACCAGGGAACTGGTTATGATGGAATCAGACGTAATGTCTGCCTTATCCCCCTTCCACCTGAGTCTTGTACCATTAGGGCGCTCTGCCTCTAAACTATTAATAATACGGCCCGGGATACTAACACCATCCTTTTCCCACAACTTAGCCTTTACTACCAGGCAGTTGTGGTCACTTAATTGAATATCTATTACCTTTGGGGCCGTGAGCAAAACCTCCAGGCCCGTGGAAATGCAGATAAAATCTATTACAGAGTTCATACCCCGGCCTGAAAAGGTGGGACAAGTATCCCCTTGTGCATTTTTCTCGTTATCCATAATGTGCATATTATATGAGGCGAGGAAATTATTTAGGGCATCTCCATAATAATTGTGTTTAAAATGGAGAATCCCGTCCTCGTGAGCGTCCACTAATCCGCAAACATTATCCTCAGAGAAAGGGCAGGTGGTAATATTAAAATGCCCTACCAGGAGCAAATCAAAGACTTCATTGGAGTCCTTATACAACTCTTCTAGTGCTTTGGAGAGGTCTTTGACTGGCTGATCCCTGGAGTCATTAAAACAATTATTGTAAAAATTAATTAAAAGAATGTTCCTACCTCCTTTTATTTGCAGCCATAAAATCTGGGAATAAACCCCAACTTGTACATATTTAATAACTGATAAGGGGGCTTTAACTGAAATCAAAACAAGTAGACCTCCCTTGGCTCTACCTGAAACCGAGCTGATAGCAGGAAGCTGGTATGAGTTAAAACCACTATAGCCTTTAAAATCAGTACACCAAGTTTCCTGTAAACAAATAATGTCAAAAAGATCCAAGAATTCCATCCACCCCAGACTATCTGTTTTTGATCGGATCCCAGCAATGTTCCAACTTACAATGTAACACTCAGATGAGGTGTGGGTACCTGTCCCCAAATTTATACCAAAGCTATCCTGTTGAGAAGGGGCAACATTTAAAATCTCGTCTTCTGACACAGGGTTATCCGGTATATTTCCCATTTCGGATAGGGGCAGACAGACTACAGGGATTTCCGCCACCAACCCTGATAAACAAATTTTCGGGCCAATTGTCAACAAGCCTAGGTTCCCTGGAGGTTCTTCTGTAGGACCTGGGGCAGCACCCTTCTCCTGTCAATCATTTTGGTCCAATCCACTCAGGCATTGATAACGGGTAGCAGTAGCTACCTCAGTGTTTAACAGACTAAGGCCCTCGTCTCCCCTCATTATCCCTCCCCTCCGCTGCAATGGGAGGTGCTCAATATGTTGCCTATAGAAAAAGCCAAGGGGACGGGACGTGGCGCGAATCAGAGCTGTCATTGCTAGGTGAGGGTTACTAAAATTTATGATAACACAATCACCAGGAATGTTTTGGGGGGACATTCCAATCCAATTTGTTCTGGTGGTAACCAGAATCTGATCCGCCATAGCCACAGGAAAACCGCATTCACGGTTGAGCCAAGCCACAGTTTTATTCTTAAGGGAATCATGGGATTCCACAGTACAATTAGGCCCGTCCTGTCTGATAACTGGCACGTTGGTCAAAACTGCCACATAAGGTGCGCAGTCGGGTGGCAGATTAGGTTGGGGGAGGCGATTATCATTAAACCTCCCTCTTCTTGAAGACCTATTCGTGTTCCCTGTATCATGAGTAATTATATTAGTCGGGGCACCGTTAGCTGGAGTAGCACTAGATGTATCCCCGGGGGCGCATTGTGTGGCATTACCAGCAAACCCCCGCCGATCATTACTTGGAATAATCCCTTTAGTTAACTGAGTGGGAGAAATAGAACCCATGCATGTTTGACCGGTACTTTTTAAGGTTTTAGATTGTTGCACAAGTTGGCCCATTAAATCCCCGGTCTCCCCCTCCACAGCGATCGATGGGGAGCTGTTATGGGATTTAAATCCCTGTTGCACCAGTTCACCCAATCTGTTCACTTCCCTGGATACAGCCTCGAGTTTATCTAAGAGCGGTATGATAATTTTGTCTAGCTTGCTATCAATCATACCGATTAACATGTCGAGCTGAGCTGGCGCTAGTATCATTTGGGTACGGTTATCTCCATTGTCTAGACAGGTATGCTCAGGGGAGCCGGCATTAGTGACCGTGTTCTTTTTGCTTTTGCGGCCCCCCTTTTTGGGTTGAACATATCTGTTAACATGTAAACCTGATCTTAGCACTCTATATGTTTTAGGGGGTACAGGGGTTGAAACTACAGTGACATTAGGAGACTTGCTAATATCAGAATCCATGGGCAAATCGATATCAGGCAAGGGAACCGGGGTAGACTCTGTTACACAAACGCCCACCCTCGATGGAGAAACTGTAAGTACCGATGCTTGGCTGTCATCAAATGAATGTATCTCGACCGAAACTAATTGGCTTGTAGTCTCAGGACTACGATTGCTAGTCAGACCTAGGGATAGTCTGCGTTCCTTGTTGATTTTGTCTACGACTTTGACTAAATAGTTATTGAGTGTAGACACAGTTGAACGAGGGGTCCCAGTCGTTTTAGACATGCTGCCCAAAAATGAAAATCAAAATAATATAATAAAATTTCTAAAACAGTAGCGACCGTTTAAAATAACACTTACTATGAAATGATACCACCAATATAAAAGTTAAATACAAATTAAAAGTTGTTATATACCGTGGTGAAATGCCTTGGAATTGAATGCTTATTAGCTAATACTATATTCCTAGGACCTTTATGTGCAGGGAACAGAGGCCAACTACACACCACAAGAACACGTATATAACATATGCGGGCACAGACCTAAATAGCGTAACACAACACCTCAACATCCACAACATACAGCGAGGTGTCGTTGAGCCACAACAAAATTAAAGCACCCTGATTACTTCAATGTATTTAACCACGTCCAGATGTTAACAACTAAGGGGGGTAGCCCAGCCCGGCCTCTTCCGGCCCCTGGCGGCCACACACGGTCCCGCCCTTGTCCCGGACTTCTCCCGGCGCCGACCCGCGTGCGATCCCGCGACGCGGAGGGAGCTTCTGAATAAGTAGCGCCTCCGGGCGCGTAGTCCGGCGGAAGTGGGCGGGGCAAAGGGGAATGCTGGGGCTTGTGGTTCCACCCTGCTGCAACCTCAGGTGGCGCGAGGCGGCAGGGGAACCAGGCGTCCACACGACGTCCACACAGCGCAGGAGTCACTCGCAAGTTCCCCAGGAGCCAGGTAAAAACAGCACAGCGTCCACGCTTGCTGGCCTCGAAGCGTTAACCCCCCGCTCCACCGAGGGAGCTTCTGAATAAGTAGCGCCTCCGGGCGCGTAGTCCGGCGGAAGTGGGCGGGGCAAAGGGGAATGCTGGGGCTTGTGGTTACACCCTGCTGAACCTCAGGTGGCGCGAGGCGGCAGGGGAACCAGGCGTCCACACGGCGTCCACACAGCGCAGGAGTCACTCGCAAGTTCCCCAGGAGCCAGGTAAAAACTGCACAGCGTCCACGCTTGCTGGCCTCGAAGCGTTAACTCATATTGAGTGAAAGGAGGTGGAAACAAGACTTCTCAATCTTGAATGTATCCCCTATCTGTTCAGATAGAATAAGGTGTTAAGGTAACGTCTTCTAGCAAAAAATCACCTATTTCAGATCAGAACGAGACCAAGCAGCAAAACATGACTTTATGGAAAGAAAGAAAACTTTATGAGATTATCGAGCAATAAACCAACCCCATAACGAAACTCAAGATCACCCCATCTGCTGTAAAAAACAAAGAGTTATCTGATTTCAACACAACCAACTTCTATAAGATTGAACTTTGACTACCAAGAATCCAAGTTCTCTCCGTGGCTTTTCGCTTAACTTTGAAAACCAACCTGGCCTGGAATGAATTCAGACCAGTCTAAGAAGAGGATGTTGCCTCACCAATCCAGAAAGTGAAGCCATCTGCTCATCTTGTTGATCTGTTTCCTTCTTTCCTAATCAAAGAATACAGTTGGGACATCTCATCATTCTGGACACAGCTGATTAGCACCTCATTGGCAACAGACTGTCTGAATCTTGGTCAACTCACTCTGCCGCTAAAAACAAACAGGAGCCAACACAGAACGTGAAAAACTTCCACCCAGTAGCAGATCTCTCACTCTGAAATTCTGGACAGCCATGTCGCTACCCGTCTAAAGCAGTGGATCAAGGAGCTCCAAATGAGAGAACTTCCAGTCGGGCTCCAGACAAGGAACCAGCAAGGAATAGTCACTCTCCAGACAGTGAATGATGTCCTTAGCCCCTCAGATTAAGGAGCGTCTTGTGCATACTTCGGGATCTTTTCTCTGCCTTTAACACCCAACCACAAATTCCTGTCTAATTCTCACAGAAGGAAATCAAATTTGCAGAACAATTCTTTGCTGGTTCCCCTCCTATTTAGACTACCGCCATCAGCGTCAAATTGGACAAGTATCCTCTGGAAACGACCAACATCACCAAGGGTGTACCCCAAGACTCTCTTCTCTCTCTTCTGCTTCAATCAGTGCGTAGAACCACTAACCACTTCTAAAACAGGCAGACAACTCATATCATCACTGCGCTGATGACACTGAGCTTTATCTCAAAGCTGTGAATGAAATCCCTTAATGACATCAAAGGCGGTCTACCTGAAACAAATCCCTCATAGGATGCAGTTCCCCCTTATTACCCCCACCCGTCCCTAGTGCCTCAATCCAAGAATGACTAGTCTCACTAAATAATGCTTGAATTTGATCTCAAATCATTTAATGCTCCAAATCTCTTGGGATCACCTTAAACAGGAATCTGAATCATCAAGAGCACGTGAACAACTCAAGAGAGAGTGCCTAAGCTCAACTGAGACTCCTAAAACAGATTAGCCCTTTCATTCCAAACTCAGACCTGAAACCCTGGCCATCCCTAGGCTGGGGTGTGGCCAAGTCCTCTTAAGAGCAGAGCCTTCCCAAGATGCACCTGGCACCCTTGAAGGCAGTCATGCACTCTGCAGCTAGGCTTACTTCAGGTACAAAGCGCTTAGATCTCATTGTTTGCATCTGTCAAAAGAGAACTGAAAGCTCTTTAGTTCCAGATATATCTTATGAACTAAACTCTATCCTCTTTGTTCTCTCGGTGAGCTGACTCTCCCTCATCACTTCTACACTCCCTAATCCCTTTCGGATTGTTGTATGGTGTAATCAGGAGACTGGGGCACCCTTGATTGAACCTCTTATGCAATAGTTGCACATTTGATAAGCTGTATCTCCTGCACTTACCCCCCCCCCCCCGCGGCAGACTGGTATACCTGACCCTGCTCTACGCCCTGCACATTCTGAGTGAGGTATAGAGCCAATTACCCATGTTTTTTCTGATAGCCCTTATGTTAGAATTTACTGCTATTTGAGATGTACTATATCTATTACAATACAATAAGGACCTGATCCTTTAGCTGAACATGATGGTTGGATTTTCCTTCGCCATCGTTGGCCACACAACATTATGTATATCAACAGCAGCTACAGCTATACTGTCTGTTGTTGGGAATCCATGTTCACCTTTGTATAAAATTCTTGTACTTGGTCTCCCCCGGTTAGTATACCACCTTGTAGTGCAAATAATCAAGTGTTTAGAAAAAGGTGGTGAAAAGGCTGGCAGTGCCTCACGGAAGCAACACCATGGGAGTTTACTGAACGTTTTCCACCCGTAAACTCAGGTTCTCATCACCAGCAACTGCCATGCCACAACAGAAAAATGTGTAAAATTGTAGAAAAAGTAAAGAAAAAGTCACATGCTCAGTGTGGTGAATCGTAAGCCCGGCACTTGGATAACTTATCCGTATGCCCACCTATTCTGACCCAATAACGGAATAGCGGGAACTAAACATGAATACCGCTACACCGAGACTAAACAACGAGCTAGACAACCACTAGCTGTACTGTTTTATTCTATGCTGTGGGTCTGCTCACATTAAAACCAAGACACGCTGTTGCCATCTATCTATTTTGTCATAGAGGGCCTACATGTTTCATTCCCATGATTGAACATATGGCAATTTCTTCAGGACATGGGTCAGTTCCCGCCACAATGCAACAATCTTTTTATGTATTTTACCGATGCCCCTCCTGGGCATACCTGCAACCCTCTCTTTTTCGAATGTGTGTACGAGGCCACACTTCTGGAATGTAGCGCCACAGCTGCTTATCGTCAGCCGGGTCTCCTAGAGTGTTTGTCCTTCGTGTTGATATAATATAATATATGTTGTATAATATATGTCTTTGTAATGTAAGTAGCTTGCAGCGCACTACTCCATACTAAACACAAGATGTACTATATCTGTACCATATGTGTTTGTAATGTAAGTAGCTTGCAGTGTACTACTCCCTACTGAATGCAAGATGTACTATATCTGTACCATATGTGTTTGTAATGTAAGAAGCTTGCCACGTACTACTCCATACTGAACACGAGATGTACTATATCTGTATCATATGTGTTTGTAATGTAAGTAGCTTGCAGCGTACCCCTCCATACTGAACGCGATATGTACTATATCTATACCGTATGTGTTTGTAATGTAAATAGCTTGCAACGTACTATTCCATACTGAACACGAGATGTACTATATCTGTACCATATGTGTTTGTAATGTAAGTAGCTTGCAGCGTACCACTCGATACTGAACGCGAGATGTACTATATCTGTACCATATGTTTGAAATGTAAGTAGCTTGCAGCGTACTACTCCATACTGAACGCAAGCTGTATTATATCTGTACAAAATATGTTTGTAATGGAAGTAGCTTGCAGTGTACTACTCCCTACTGAATGCAAGATGTACTATATCTGTACCATATGTGTTTGTAATGTAAGAAGCTTGCCACGTACTACTCCATACTGAACACGAGATGTACTATATCTGTATCATATGTGTTTGTAATGTAAGTAGCTTGCAGTGTACCACTCCATACTGAACGCGAGTTGTACTATATCTGTACCATATGTGTTTGTAATGTAAGTAGCTTGCAGCGTACCCCTCCATACTGAACGCGAGATGTACTATATCTATACCGTATGTGTTTGTAATGTAAGTAGCTTGCAACGTACTATTCCATACTGAACACGAGATGTACTATATCTGTACCATATGTGTTTGTAATGTAAGTAGCTTGCAGCGTACCACTCGATACTGAACGCGAGATGTACTATATCTGTACCATATGTTTGAAATGTAAGTAGCTTGCAGCGTACTACTCCATACTGAACGCAAGATGTATTATATCTGTACCAAATATGTTTGTAATGGAAGTAGCTTGCAGCGTACCACTTCATACTGAACGCGAGATGTACTATATCTGTACCATATGTTTGAAATGTAAGTAGCTTGCAGCGTACTACTCCATACTGAACGCAAGATGTACTATATCCATACCAAATGTGTTTGTAATGTAAGTAGCTTGCAGCGTACTACTCCATACTGAATGTGAGATGTACTATATCTGTACCATATGTGTTTGTAATGCAGGTAGCGTGCAGCGTACTACTTCATACTGAACGCCAAGATACGTGATTGCTGGATGCGGTTTTCTTGCCAAACACGTCTTGGACGGCTGATCCAAAGACTTTGAACACTAGACCTCAACCTTACCATAGCTTAATCAACTCTGAATCTATGATGTATAAAAATGCATTTCTAACATGCCCTGAGGAAGCCTGTGATAAGGTAAAACACGTTGGCTGCGCTTGCTTGTGTATTCTGAAGAAGAACACGTATAAAAGACAAACACAAGCAAAAGGACCAACTACTCTTGTCTTTGTTGCTTCATGTAAAAACTTCCTTTGTATACACTTTGTTTTGTTGCCTCTTGAGTTTATTCAAAAATACTATTGCAAAGTGCCCTGTCTCCCTCATAACTAGTGTGTGCTATAGAAAACTCTGACAGAAATAAATTCTTTTGAAGTTCATTCACCTCCAGGGGATAGTTAAACATGAATCCAAATAATCCAGTAATGTGAAATTAGGTGAGAAAAAACAGCAATAACACAGCATTTTCAGCATAATGTTTAGAATTGGGCTGGGATAGAACATGTCACTATGAGGCCGATTCACAGAACTAACTTAAGACAAAATCCTAAACTTGCTACTTTTGGTATTCACTGAAGGCATTTAGTAGTAGTAAAGTTAGGATTTTTTCTTAAATTTGACTTAAGACAAACTTAAGACAGACTTAAGACAGACTTAAGACAAACGTATGACACATTTAAGACAAAATCCTAACTTAAGTCCGTCTTAAGTCTGTCTTAAGTTTGTCTTAAGTCTGTCTTAAGTCAAACTTAGGACAAAATCCTAACTTTATTACTACTAAATGCCTTCTGTGAACACCAAAAGTAGTAAGTTTAGGATTTTGTCTTAAGTTAGTTCTGGGAATCGGGTCCAGCGTCCTTAATAGCATTAAAACTTTCAGCAGCGACAGCTAGAACATTTAGCATTTTTTTCAGGACCAGCAGTAAGTATTATACTTCCTTAAAGCTTTTCAATCAAATTAGAAGCCATGCTGGCAAATGGTTTAAACATTTTTTTTAATATGTTGAATCATCTGACCAACCTGCGGCATTCAAAATGTATTCGAAAAGTTCCTCTGCGAAATTGGACTTTTATGTCATCGCTCATTGCCCTGAGCATGCTCCAACATAAACACCCGATTCAGCCATGAACCACTCAACTCAGCAAGCTATAGTACCTTTGACAGCTGGATCAAAGGGTTTAATGAAAGATTTCAGCTGCTCTCTGGCATTCCTAAGCCCAACATTTCTGATTCTGTGTGAGACCCTTTCCGACACTGTGCGACAGACACACAGACGAGGCTTATCTGCAAATTTTGCAAAGTTCTTTACTCGTCTACTAAGAACAAAAGAGGCACCCTCCATTGTAAATGGTCTACCTTCCTGGTCTAAGACTCTGACATCTGGAACTCTGTTGCAGGAAACCAGGTACAAGGACATTGCCAACTTGGCCAATCATTATTTTATGGAATAAATCAGAATTATCAGGCAAGTCTCCAAAATTCCAGGCACCACAAAATTAACATCCCAGAGGAATGAATATCGGACTTTTGGAGGCACCATCAATCTGACACCCTTCAAAGGTTTCTTGATCAGAAAAAGTTTTCCCAAAGCGCCTCTAGAAACTGGACTATATCCAGCCAAAGTGGCTGAGCCGCAGGAACGGATTGAAGCCGGACTATATCCAGCCAAAGTGGCTGAGCCGCAGGAACGGATTAAAGCCGCACTATATCCAGCCAAAGTGGCTGAACCGCAGGAACGGACTCATGCCAGACTATATCCAGCCAAACTGGCTGAACAGCAGGAACGGATTGAAGCCGGACTACATCCAGCCAAAGTGGCTGAACCGCAGGAACGGATTGAAGCCGGACTCTATCCAGCCAAAGTGGCTGAACCGCAGGAAAGGATTGAAGCCGGACTCTATCCAGACAAAGTGGCTGAACCGCAGGAACGGATTGAAGCTAGACTCTATCCAGCCAAACTGGCTGAACAGCAGGAACGGATTGAAGCCGGACTCTATCCAGCAAAGTGGCTGAACAGCAGGAACGGATTGAAGCCGGACTATATCCAGCCAAAATGGCTGAACCGCAGGAACGGATTGAAGCCGTACTCTATCCAGCTAAAGTGGCTGAACTGCAGGAACGGATTGAAGCCGGACTACATCCAGCCAAAGTGGCTGAACCGCAGGAACGGATTGAAGCCGGAATCTATCCAGCAAAGTGGCTGAACCGCAGGAACGGATTGAAGCCGTACTCTATCCAGCTAAAGTGGCTGAACTGCAGGAACGGATTGAAGCCGGACTACATCCAGCCAAAGTGGCTGAACCGCAGGAACAGATTGAAGCCGGAATCTATCCAACCAAAGTGGCTGAACCGCAGGAACGGATTGAAGCCGGAGTCTATCCAGCCAAAGTGGCTGAACCGCAGGAAAGGATTGAAGCCGGACTCTATCCAGACAAAGTGGCTGAACCGCAGGAACGGATTGAAGCTAGACTCTATCCAGCCAAAGTGGCTGAACTGCTGGAACGGATTGCAGCCGGACTCTATCCAGTCAAAGTGGCTGAGCTGCAGGAACCGATTGAAGCCAGACTATATCCAGCCAAAGTGGCTGAACCGCAGGAACGGATTGAAGCCTGACTCTATCCAGACAAAGGGGCTGAACCGCAGAAACGGATTGAAGCTGGACTCTATCCAGCCAAAGTGGCTGAACCGTAGGAACGGATTGAAGCCGGACCAGCCAAAGTGGCTGAACCGCAGGAACGGATTGAAGCCGGACTATATCCAGCCAAAGTGGCTGAACAGCAGGAACGGATTGAAGCCGGACTATATCCAGCCAAAATGGCTGAACCGCAGGAACGGATTGAAGCCGTACTCTATCCAGCTAAAGTGGCTGAACTGCAGGAACGGATTGAAGCCGGACTACATCCAGCCAAAGTGGCTGAACCGCAGGAACGGATTGAAGCCGGAATCTATCCAGCAAAGTGGCTGAACCGCAGGAACGGATTGAAGCTGTACTCTATCCAGCTAAAGTGGCTGAACTGCAGGAACGGATTGAAGCCGGACTACATCCAGCCAAAGTGGCTGAACCGCAGGAACGGATTGAAGCCGGAATCTATCCAGCAAAGTGGCTGAACCGCAGGAACGGATTGAAGCCGGACTCTATCCAACCAAAGTGGCTGAACCGCAGGAACGGATTGAAGCCGGACTCTATCCAGCCAAAGTGGCTGAACCGCAGGAAAGGATTGAAGCCGGACTCTATCCAGACAAAGTGGCTGAACCTCAGGAACGGATTGAAGCTAGACTCTATCCAGCCAAAGTGGCTGAACTGCTGGAACGTATTGAAGCCGGACTCTATCCAGTCAAAGCGGCTGAGCTGCAGGAACCGATTGAAGCCAGACTATATCCAGCCAAAGTGGCTGAACCGCAGGAACGGATTGAAGCCGGACTCTATCCAGACAAAGGGGCTGAACCGCAGAAACGGATTGAAGCTGGACTCTATCCAGCCAAAGTGGCTGAACCGTAGGAACGGATTGAAGCCGGACTCTATCCAGCCAAAGTGGCTGGGCTGCAGGAACGGATTGAAGCCGGACTCTATCCAGCCAAAGTGGCTGGGCTGCAGGAATGGATTGAATTCGGACTCTATCCAGCCACAGTGGCTGAACCGCAGGAACGGATTGAAGCCGGACTACATCCAGCCAAAGTGGCTGAACCGCAGGAACGGATTGAAGCCGGACTATATCCAGCCAAAGTGGCTGAACCGCAGGATCGGATTGAAACCGGACTCTATCCAGCCAAAGTGGCTGAACCGCAGGAATGGATTGAAGCCGGACTCTATCCAGCCAAAGTGGCTGAACCGCAGGAATGGATTGAAGCCGGACTCTATCCAGACAAAGTGGCTGAGCTGCAGGAACGGATTGAAGCCGGACTCTATCCAGCCAAAGTGGCTGAACTGCAGGAACGGATTAAATCCAGACTCTATACAGCCCAAGTGGCTGAACCGCAGGAATGGATTGAAGCCGGACTCTATCCAGCCAAAGTGGCTGAACCGCAGGAATGGATTGAAGCTGGACTATATCCAGCCAAAGTGGCTGAACCGCAGGAACAGATTGTTCTGTAGCATGGCCTCTGCTCAGTAAGTTCCAATACAAAAATCTCTGTCTTCACCAAATCTACCCCCAATGGATACAAGTGTTGCTCGGACAAGACCCTGTCCATTTACGTCAGCCAACCTATGTATTCTTTAAATTCCTGTTGCCCAGGCCTGGTGAATGAAAAATAAAGTTGAGGGCAATAATTATGGGATTTGCCATCTTGCCCTGAAATCTGCCATGTCATCAGACATATGTGACCCGACACAATCAGGCAGTGGAATCCCTCTTGGGCATTCATTGGAATCTGTGCAGTCTGGGGAAGAAGGATTGGTGACACATGCATGGTTCTCACAGGAATATGAACCATACAGGTGACCTCCACACTGTTTTTAGGTTGAGCCTGGGCAGCGCATGCAGTAGTGGAGTATGGCTTTGAAGCCCTGCCAACTCTCCGCCCATAATTAGGATTGGCTTGTGTCATTGTCCTTCGTAAATACTGGCTTCCGAGTCGTTATTAGGTTAGTTAGTGCCTCCTTGGGACCGCTTTAAATTTTTACTAATGGCGGTCTGCTTTCACTATATCGGCCGCGTTTTTTAAATGTATTTATTTATTTATTTTAGTAGCGCGGTCTGCATTTAACGGACGCACTTATTTATTTATGTATTTATTTTGTTTACTACCGCCGATGCAGCACTTTCACATTCATAGAGGCTGCGCCACTTTCTTTACACAAACCTCATCTAAAGAAAGGTATGCAGCCGACATTAAAGTGAAAGTGCAGTATTCACGCTTTTACCCAAAAAAATCTGTTTGTCAACTTGACAGATGCTTTTTTTTTCAAATCCCCCATGCCGAGGTTTCACTTTAATGTCGGACACACTCCTTTCTTTAGACGCGGCATGTCTATAGAAAGGGGCGCGGCCTTCATGAATGTTAAAGTGCTGCATGGGCTCTAGTCATAAAACAAATATTTGCAATTGAGTAGGTCTCGCGTTTGCGAGAGTTTAAGCAATTGCATTGCCAACAGCTTAAACTCTTGTTAATGCATTACCCTTTGTATTACAAATGCTTGTTTGTCTCTGTCCACTGTGGTGACCAGGGAACCAAAACAAATATTGGAAACACATAGTGTAATTCTCTGTGGCAGTCCTGTGGAAATACATCTATGGCCATAGCTTCCAGATCTAGTCGCCGACTATAAAATTGGTCTAGCTGGAGATTCAAGCGCAAGACTCTGAAATATTTGAGGGTTCAATATCCTATCTCTGGACAGTACTCCGTCATCACAGAATAATTTTGCTCTATGCAATAATGTCAGAAATCCTTGACTAGGTCTGAAAGGATCTTGCGCCCAGTTTCACTCAATATGTTTATGTATCTGACTTTAGAGGTAATATCTGCCTTCAGTAGCAGTGTATGTGGAGCGGATGTTCCTATTTGGACCCGGATTCACCTGTAGATAATTAGCAGCATCTGGCTTCCCAATCCTAGTCTGCTGACATCAGGTTCTATAATGATGTCCTGCACTCATCCAAAGATCTTTCTGCTGTTGCAAGCTTCCATGAGCTGTTGCCACCACTAATGTCCCCATCAGGTTTCCCATGTCAGTTTGATCCTGTTCAAGATAGACCTGCGGCAGATGTTGTACCTGACGTGGCCTTGGAAATTCCTCTTAGGTGGAAGAGGACAGCAGTCCTTTCATTCTCGCCTCTAGTCTCAATAGGACATGGTCCAGGTTGAGGGTTCTACTGAGTTTTCCTCCTGATCACACTGACACACTATATCGTGAAGCCCGCAAAATTGATCTGTTTTTTTGGTGTGATATCTGATTTTGGTTTGATGATCAGGAACCCCAGACTCTAAAGATGGCAGGAGACATTTGTGAAGTAAGTGATTAAGGCTCCTGAGAAATGAACATCAAATTGTCATTTAAATTCCGCGAGTTCTGAGATATCTTGCTGCTGGGCATGTCTTCTTAGTAAAATACCAAGGTTCTGAGAAGAGACCAAAAGAGAAGAGTGTAAATTCATAAGGATGTCTCCTCCACAGACACTGAAGATACCTTGTGTACGGTTGAACAACTGGGCTTGTCGGATCTGGACAAATCATTCAATCCCCTTCATGAAGAATGTCCTTTGAGAGATGGATCCCTTCGATCTTGAAGTTTGAGAGATGGATCCCTTCGATCTGTCAGTGGAGTGGACTACACCACCCACCCCTAACCTTCAGAGGAAAAGCATTCTTTTTCTGAGACGAACTTGACTGATCTAGAAATAGACCCAAATACCTCTTCAACATCAAACAACTAATCTCCTCTCTCTCCAACACACAACTAATGACTGCTATGTGCTGCAAGAATTCTTAAAATAGTCCTCTAATAAAATCTCTAACATCAAGCTCTCCTTTGAGCCTCTCAACCCTTTACCCTGCACCAAGGATGCCCCCTTCACACAAAGGGCCTAACCAAAGCCCTACCTTCAAAGGACAGCTGCCCCCATCTCAGCAGCACTGTCCACCATTGCAATTGAAAAACGATGGGGGAGAGATGCTTCGACCACATCACTCCTGCTCTCAGGAATCGTAACTGGCTACGAAATAAGGCAAGAGCTATATTAAAAACTGTGTGCATAACTCACAAAGCGCTCAACACTGAAAACCCAATCTACCTCACACATAAATTAACAAAAGCTGTCCAAAAGAGACCCCTCCGAAGCTCTAACTGTCTACTCCTGATTCCACCCAAATTTAAGCGAGAGAAATCTTGCACACGTTCTTTCTCCGGAAACGACCCCAGAATTTGGAACTCACAACATCAAGATTTACGGGACAATCCATCATTCTCTCACTTCTAAAAGAAACTGAAACTGCTTCTCTTGGACAAATACCTAAACTCCCCCCCTTAAACCGTTAATCCAAACTGTTTACCTCCATCCTACACCCTCTAAGCAAATCTAAGCATTGCCACCTTCGAGTAGGACAATGCCTGTAGGAAGATAGAATCTGCCTCTTATGGTTACCCCCACTTTTTACTTTTGCACCCACTGTTTTTGACTAGTCTGGCTGGGATCCTGCTATTCAGGACCCCAGCCTATCTGCTTTCTCCTCTAAATTGATACCATGTACTTTGTACATCTCCAGATTGGATACTGGGATACCCTTATCAGTCCCTAGTATATGGTACACCATGTACCCAGGGCATAGGTACCCCAGAGGCATCCCAGGGGCTGCAGCATGTATTATGCAACCCCTGGGAGATCATTCAAAATAGGAGTCTAGGTCTGCTACTGCAGCATGTGTAAGATGGTGCTTGCACCACTTACCTTAGATATAGGTTCACTATATCTATGTGTACCAGCCTGGACAGAAGGTATGGGACCTACCTTGGGATCCGAAGATGGCGCCCCCTTCACTAGGCTTGATTCTCGGCAGGGCATGGATATAGAAAGGGGCCTGCCCCTCTCCCAACCTATGGCGGCCATCATGGAATGGACACTCAATTGCCATATATGACCGCACCGGGCCCTGCTATATGTGCCTCAATACCACACATTATGCAGTGGTTTTCCTATCCCTTATGTTGGTTCTCGAACTGCCTGCCTTGCCTGCTTCCCAAGAGGTAATTCCACTCTAGAGACTGCCTCTATTCATCAAGGTCCAACCCCTGGTCTCTTAGCCCTAGATTATCGGGCCCTTCTGAAACTAGTCGACCCTAAGGATCCCGAGGGGGCTGCTAGCAATTAGAGAGATTCCCATGCCCGTGTCGCCTGGTATTCTTACGCCTCTGATGGTGGAGGCCGAACTCTGCCCTGCTGCCCTCTTACCCACGCTGGTGCGCTGAGAAGACATTTGCCAATATGGAGCCTAAACTTCCAATCCTTTGCTTGCCAAACCTGGAACCTACTTGACACAACGCTTTCCGAATCAGATACCCCCGAACTTATCTAAAAATTCAGCAAAAAACTTCAAACATAAACTACTTAAATCACTTCCGGAAACCCTCATCTCAGACCCCTACTTCTCTACCAGTAAGGGTGCTACCATAAATCGCCTCCTCTTCTACACTAATCGTCATGCTCAATGGCGGAAGGCCATCCACTCTCGGCTCAAGATCTCCACTTCCCTGAAAACGCCACATGGTCTGAGATTGATGGTGGCGCCCTCCGTGGATTACAGAGCTGAAGCCACCATGTCCCTCTACAAAAATGGAATCATTCTTATACAAGCCTCCGACCACAATCTAATGCGATTTGACACATTCTTCCCCACCATCTTAAATACAGTGGCTAGCGGCAATCCTGCACACCGCGCAAGGGCGGGACCCCCAGTGGTTCCCCAGCACTCGCAGACTCTATCCCCTACCTCGACACCACCTCCCGCTGATCCCACATTTGCCTTGTTGGTCCCCCCACTTCCTACCCTAACTCCTGATAACAACTCTCTTGCAATGCCCGCACTGTACGAGCTGCGCCAGTTCAGCCATCTTGCGAACCCTCCCGCTCCCCCATATGGTTAGCTAGTTCTAACCCGCCTAGCCCCATTGCTTACAACACTGCCCGATTCTTCTCAAGTCGCCTTCCTCCAGCCCAATTCACACTCCCTCCAGGCTCCCATCGGCCTCCACTGGTCGTTATCCATCATTCCCCTCCTCTCCTATCCTATCCATCCTTGAAGTGCCACTTCCTTGAATCCCTCCCCTTGGGGCACATTCAGGCGCCTACTGCCCTACCTTCCCCCGACCTCACTAGTTCCTACCCTTCCATACCCATTCTGAGCATGCTGCTCCACTGCCCAAAAACGTTTCCTGCTGGGCGCATCCAGTTTCCTACCACCCATCTTTCCCCTGACTTCGCTTGCTTTTTCCCTAGCCTATCCATTCCGAGTGGGCAGCTCCAGTGTCCTGAATCTCTTCCCGCTGGACATAGGCAGTCCCCACCTGCCCTACCTTCCCCCAACTTCACTAGCTCTCTCCCACTCCAGGAGCCTCACTGGAAGGCCGCCTTAACGAGATAGTACTCTGCCTACAACAACTCAAGACAGAGGTCCACAGTATATTACATATCACAAAGGCCTTGTTTGCAAACCCCAGTCCTAGCGGCTCCACCACGAAAAATCACCATCGCCGCTCGCTTCCTGATCACTGACGTTCTGGGCTCCTCTCCCCCCTTGACGCACAGAGGTCACGTCTCATGTTTCTCACATACCTCATAGGTGGGTCTCTGCTCCGCTACCTAATGACTCGGCGCGCCCCTCCAGATGCAAAGCCCCCCTGTCCGATACAGATATTCTCTCTCTCCTACATTCTTATGTTCCAGCTCACCCACCATCCATAGCAAACGTGCAACAAATTGAATCCATCGCCAAGGATCCCTTCGGGGAACCGAGGCCTAACACCAGAGCCCTAAATGAGAACAACCTCAGGCGAGTCACCACCACGCTTCCCGCTCCAACAGACACCATCACTAGTCTCAAATGTGTGCTCCTAAATTGTAGATCCGTGCAAAAACAACAATTGATGGACAGAATGCAGAACAATGTCATACATTCACCCCAGTACAGAGATCTGGGCCTAAATCCATCGTTTTTTTGCTCACCATGCCGTTCCAGTTTGAACCCAGCCATATGCAAATCAGTCTTGACCCTGTGCCTCATGGGTACAGTCCCGCCCGAATTGCCAAGCCAGGTCCTCCCTGAACTGGAAACAAGCATCCTAGGACCGGTTTCGGGGTTTCACCCCTCTTCAGCCAGGACAGCTTGATTCCAGTGGCATGGAGAGCACGGGACCCACGTCTGGGCATACCCTTCCCACTCGGTGTGACAAATGCAAAAACAACAATTGACGGACAGAATGCAGAACAATGTCATACATTCACCCCAGTACAGAGATCTGGGCCTAAATCCATCGTTTTTTTGCTCACCATGCCGTTCCAGTTTGAACCCAGCCATATGCAAATCAGTCTTGACCCTGTGCCTCATGGGTACAGTCCAGCCCGAACTGCCAAGCCAGGTCCTCCCTGGACCGGAAACAAGCATCCTAGGACCGGTTTCGGAGTTTCACCCCTCTTCAGCCAGGATAGCTTGATTCCAGTGGCATGGAGAGCACGGGACCCACGTCTGGGCATACCCTTCCCACTCGGGGTGACAAATGCAAAAACAACAATTGATGGACAGAATGCAGAACAATGTCATACATTCACCCCAGTACAGAGATCTGGGCATAAATCCATCGTTTTTTTGCTCACCATGCCGTTCCAGTTTGAACCCAGCCATATGCAAATCAGTCTTGACCCTGTGCCTCATGGGTACAGTCCAGCCCGAACTGCCAAGCCAGGTCCTCCCTGGACTGGAAACAAGCATCCTAGGACCAGTTTCGGGGTTTCACCCCTCTTCAGCCAGGATAGCTTGATTCCAGTGGCATGGAGAGCACGGGACCCACGTCTGGGCATACCCTTCCCACTCCGGGTGACTAATGCAAAAACAACAATTGATGGACAGAATGCAGAACAATGTCATACATTCACCCCAGTACAGAGATCTGGGCCTAAATCCATCGTTTTTTTGCTCACCATGCCGTTCCAGTTTGAACCCAGCCATATGCAAATCAGTCTTGACCCTGTGCCTCATGGGTACAGTCCAGTCCGAACTGCCAAGCCAGGTCCTCCCTGAACTGGAAACAAGCATCCTAGGACCGGTTTTGGGGTTTCACCCCTCTTCAGCCAGGATAGCTTGATTCCAGTGGCATGGAGAGCACGGGACCCACGTCTGGTGATACCCTTCCCGTGCTCAGACGTGAGTCCCTTGCTCACTTTGCCACTGGATTCAAGCAAGCCTGGCTGAAATGCCAGAAACCGGTCCTAGGAAGCTTGTTTCCGGTCCAGGGAAGGCATGGCTTGGCAGTTCGGGCTGGACTGTTCCCATGAGGCACAGGGTCAGACTGGGGTGGCAAAGTGGGCTAAAGGACGGTGATGGATCAAACCCAGATCTGTTGACTGGGTGTGAGTGTTTGATTAGTTCTGATGCTCCGTCCATCACCACCCCCTTTTGTACCGCTTTGTTCGCCATAAGTTAGCAGGGTATGCTCAGACGTGAGTCCCTTGCTCACTTTGCCACTGGATTCAAGCAAGCCTGGCTGAAGAAGGCTGAAATGCCAGAAACCGGTCCTAGGAAGCTTGTTTCCGGTCCAGGGAAGGCATGGCTTGACAGTTCGGGCTGGACTGTTCCCATGAGGCACAGGGTCAGACTGATTTGCATATGGCCATGTCTGAACTGGGGTGGCAGAGTGGGCTAAAGAACGGTGATGGATCAAACCCAGATCTGTTGACTGGGTGTGTGTGTTTGATTAGTTCTGACGTTCCGTCCATCACCACCCCCTTTTGTACCGCTTTGTTCGCCATAAGTTGGCAGGGTATGCTCAGACGTGAGTCCCTTGCTCACTTTGCCACTGGATTCAAGCAAGCCTGGCTGAAGAAGGCTGAAATGCCAGAAACCGGTCCTAGGAAGCTTGTTTCCGGTCCAGGGAAGGCATGGCTGGGCAGTTCGGGCTGGACTGTTCCCATGAGGCACAGGGTCAGACTGATTTGCATATGGCCATGTCTGAACTGGGGTGGCAGAGTGGGCTAAAGAACGGTGATGGATAAAACCCAGATCTGTTGACTGGGTGTGAGTGTTTGATTAGTTCTGATGCTCCGTCCATCACCACCCCCTTTTGTACCCTAAATTGTTGATCGGCAGCTAAACATGCTGCGGACATTGCAGATCTCACCCTGGCGCAGGATCTTGACCTTGTAATGCTGACGGCAACCTGGCTTAATGACTCAGCTACCCCCTTCTTGGACCTCTTAATACCGCCCAACTATGACATCATTAGGTTGGACGGATCCTTAGGGCAAGGTGGAGGCATTGCATGTTTACATCGGAGCAATCTTACAGTGAAGGTACTTCAGACTGACCTTCTGCCATCCTGTGAATACCTCTGCATTGAAGTGACTGGGGACAACAATCACCCCTGCAAACTGCACACATTTTACCACCACGCTCCCGACAACCTTCCCTTCAGAGAACAGATCATGGACATTATCTCAGCTAACGCAGACTCCCACGGCTCCCAAATCTTCAACCTCCATTGGAATGATGTAAATGATGGGGTGGTCAATAGCCTCAAATCCTTCCTTCTGGACCTTAACCTAATTCAAATCTGTGACAGCCCCACGCGTATCAAAGGAGCTACCTTAGATCTCGTCATTGGTAAGCCCAACTCCCTCCTCCTGGATTCTATCCGCCCTTGTGATTGGACAGATCACTATTACATCATTTTCCGTATCAGCCCAAGAACCCAAAACAGTTGAAAAGATGCCTATGGAATGCCAACCCGCATGATCTGACTGCTCTCTGTGATAACATCCTGCCCTCACCACCTAACATGTCGAATGTCCACGAACGTACAGCCCATTATAACCATGCAATGCTGAATGTCCTAGACTCGGTCGACCCACTACAGCACAAAAGAATCCCCTCCAAACGCTCCAAACCATGGTTTACCGATAGTCTTAATTCAGAAAGGAGAAACCTAAGACTTGCTGAAAGGCTGTGGAGGTCCAATTCATCCCTTGAGCATCTGTACCACCTAAGATCCCTGAGAAGCTCCTATAATAAACGCATCAGATGCTCAAAGGCCACCTTTTTCAGATCTCAGTTAGACCAAGCAAAAAAAGTCCTAAAAAACTGTTCAAACTCATCAAGTTCCAAGCCAATAGTCATACGAACTCTGCATTACTGGGTCAAAGGACATTGCCCAATTGCGAAGAATTCGCACATTTCTTCATAGATAAGACCAGTAAGATTGAAACAGAACTACGATCGGCCTGTAACCACTTGTCGATCAGCCCACCAACCCCCCTATGCCCACCTAGTAGCGAGTGCATGGTCCCGGCATTCCCACACCTCCCTAAAAATAACGCCTCCTGGAGTCTCTTCCAAACCTTGGATGAATGCACTATACGCAAAACGCTGGCGACTCTGAAACCTTCCAACCATTACAATGACCCGTTGCCATCAATCCTCTTCCCGGATGTTAGATCCTCCCTACTAACATTGTGAACTACAATAGTCAATGCATCACTGCGTCATGGTTTTATTCCAGACTGCCTAAAAATGGGTCAAGTCACTCCGATTTTAAAGAAACCTTCTGCGGATCCCTCGGGCCTTCATAACTTCCGCCCAATCTCCAACATCCCCACCTTAGCAAAGCTCCTGGAGAAATGTGTGCTTGCCCAACTCTGCAACCATATCGATCATTTCCAACTCCTGGACCATTGCCAATCTGGTTTCCGCTTGGGCCGTAGCACAGAGTCGGCCCTAACGCACATTGTCGATGACGCGTTAAGAATGTTGGACCACAATGAGTATTGCCTACTGATCCTTCTTGACCTTTCGGCAGTATTTAACACTGTCAATCATGATACTCTAATTGACCTCCTGGAACACAGGATGGGGTTGTCAGGGCCTGTGCTTAATTGGTTCTCCTCATTCCTCCTGAATAGATCCCAGCGCTTCAAGGTGAACCGATCCCTGTCGCATCCTGCACCGGCTTCGCTGGGGGTTCCCCAAGGTTCAGCAGTCTCTCCCACACTCTTTAACCTGTTCATGGAGCCTCCATCGTAAATGCTCAAATCATCCAGCATTCACTATCACATGTATGCAGATGATACTCAACTATACCTGAAGATCGCCTCCCCTGAGGACATTCAGTCCCTCAACTCAGTTCTATTGGAACCACAAAGCTGGCTGACACGTAACCACCTGAAACTAAATGCTCTAAAAACAGAATTCCTCCTTATCTCTTCCGATAAGCAATCACCGGACATTGAACAATGGTTGAACCAGCTTACGGCTCTTAACTGCAGACCTCACCTCGTTGACTTGGCATCCTCGCTTGGTATCGTACTAGACAAGAGTTTGAACATGCAAAAACACATAAGTTCCCTCACCAAAGGAACTAACTTTCAACTCAACATCCTTAGGAAGCTCAAACTTTATCTCCCTGATAATGACCTATATGTTGCAGTGCAAGCATTGGTGATCGCAAAGCTGGACTATGGCAGTGCTACGTTGTGTGGCCTGCCCAGAGTGATAACGGCTCCCCTTATGGTGACCCTCAATGCTGCGGCCAGGCTTGTTACGGGCACAAATTCAACCACATCTCTCCGGACCTGCTAGCTCTGAAATGGCTCCCCTATGAAGCTCGGATACAGCTGAAAATTGCATGTATGATACACAAAGCCATCCACCTCAAGACCCCGATGTACCTCGCTCAGAAACTGGAGCTCTCATGTGGTTCAAGAGCCTCTAGAAGTGCCAGCACCCTATTACTCAAACCACAAACATTCAAGAAAGAATAGACCTATAATCGATCATTTTCAGGTGTGGCGCCAAGGATCTGGAACTCTCTGCCCCCCCGAAGTCAGGGTGATCCCTTTGTCTGCCCTCTTCAAATCAGAAGTTAAAGAGCTCTTGATGAAGAAATATCTGCATGTCTCCCTTCCCCACTTGACTCCCGGGCCATTTTGACGCTGCTCTGTGCCCTAGATGCTAGGTTCCTGAGAATGTTGGACATTCCAAGTCTATGTACCTGTCGATATGCTGATTATTTGTGTTTCCATGTACTCGTCCTACGGCATAATCTGTAAAGCGCTCTGATACCCTCTGTGGTCATGATTGCGCTATATAAAACTTTCAAAATAAATATCAGCACACTTCAAAACTCGTAAGTCACCCCTCTCACAGGCCTTATCAATCCTGAAGGCAGGGTGCACTGTTTTTGTGTGAGAGGGTGCTCCTGCATGAGCAGGGCCTCTCTGCAGCCTACGGAACCAATTCTCCCGGGCTATACATGGTATCACCAGACATATAGGTTAAGTGGCATTATAACCAATCGGTAAATGCTAACTTTGTAACTACCGTTTAGAAACATGTCGTGTTTGGTGTCAAACACCTTGGAATCATACCTCCACGCCAGTAACTGGCATGGGAGGTATGATTCCTCCCCTCAGAACCGAGGTTCTGGGGGTGCATAAGTCAACCGGTACCAACTCTCTATAGCCTCACAGCTCAAAATGAATGCTGCCAGCCACAGACACCGGGCTGCCCTCGGGCTGCTGACCGAAACTCGCAGAGGAGGAAGCCCAACAAAACAAAAGGTATCCTGTCACAGGGAGGTGTTACCACCTCCCAGACAGGAGTTTGTGTATTGGGGCTCGGTGGGGGCACTGTTGGTGCCAGAGAGACTGCACGTAGGCCACATTTGGTGTTCTCGTGCATAGTCCAGTTCAAACCAGTTCCGGGAGCACCCTGCTCCCACTCTGGCACGAAACTGGACAAAGGACATGGGTGTAGCTGCCCCTCTGTCCTGATCCTCCCAGAGGAGGGTCCCTAGAATCTGTCCTTCCCTCTCCCTTGGGTATAAAAGGGGATACTTGGCTACAGGACTTTGGATATTACCTGGACAAGATTCTGAAACTGAAGATTCTGAGGCAACCAGTAAGCTGACTTTCTGGACATCGCTGGACCTCCCGTGGGCTCGACTTCGTCTTCCCTCACCGTCCTCGACTGCTCCAAGTCCCAAATCCACTCAGGCTCCGTGCAGGACCCCATGGGACTTCAAAGACCTCCTCAGCATCTCCCTTGGAGTAAAGGAGTTACTCCCCTGCAGAAGCAGGCACCATAACGCATTTCTCCAGTCGCTGGCCCCTAGCTCCTGTGGACTCCGACGATGTCAGCAGCACCAGAGGAGGGTCACTGAAGGTCCTGAGGTTGTGCCTGCCCTCTCACAAAGTTTGAGGGCACCAACTGTCAAGGGGACCACATAACCTGCACCTCGGTGCACCATGTGTTATTGCAGCAGCCAAGGCTTGTTTACAAGCAACAAACTTGTGCTTCAGGCTAAGTGTAGCCCTGACCCCAGTGCATCTTTTCCTCGAAGGATTCCAGCATCCTTGCACTCTGTGCCCTGCCAGCTGGTCTCCTGTGAATCTGCCTGTGATCCCCTTGCGACTCCTGTGCCTCCGGCCTGTGGGTCCACTTGAGGGTCAATCTTGATTTCCGTGGGCTCCCCTGGTTGCTTCAGGCTTGCCCTGACTCTCCTTGCTTTGGTGAGTCTCCTGTGCCGAACCGAAACAGATCTGCATCTTCCTGTTATTTGCCGCTGTCAAGGCTTGTTTGGTGCTCCAGCCGGACACCGACCCCTCAGCACTCGAAATCCGACATGGAACAGCTCGCTTCCGGCTCCTGCTCGTGCAAGATGCCTCTGGGTCCTCGCAGCTGATGAGACAAGATCATCGTCAACCATCCTAAAGCACCCGACATGGGTGGGCATTCGTCTTCCGAGCCCCTGGTCACTCCTGAAGTCCCCTCTGCTTTCAGGTTCCACACATCACGAATCCCGGCTTGGGTTCTTCCGGACACTCTTCACCTTCACGGCAGTAGTTCATCTTCACGGTGCTCCATAGAAAATGACGGCGGTTTCCAGCGCCTTTTGACACCTATGCACCCGGCTCCTCTGGGTTAGGTAAAGTGGGTGCTTCTGTATCCATGGGTGGGTTGGCTCTAGAACCTCCTATGTTCCAAGGGAATTCCTCAAAGTCCTGCTAGAAGAGTCCATTTTCTTTAAAATTGCAACCGCGACTTTCCCTATTGAATTGCATAGTCCGCGGCTGTGTAGTCACACTGCACCTGTTCTCCGTGGGGTCCCTAACTACTTACCTTGGGTGGTTCTTTGGGGTCCTAGCAATTCTACACCTCTCAGACTAGGTCTGAGTCAGAGTCGTGGTTCTTATTCCACTTTCTTAGTATATGGTTTGGTCTCCCCCTGGAACCCACTGTGTATTGTGCTAGTTACGTTTGATTCTTTGCAACTGTATTATTTGAATTGTGTTCAATTGTGTTCTATCCTCGTGTCGAGGGTACTAGAGAGTGTTATTAATAAATACATATTTTTATAATGACTGTGTGGTTCCCTTTTCAGTCCAGCAACACTATAAGATTGTCTCTGGTAAAACAATCTGCTTTACATTCCTTCAAGACTTAGTGTGAAGGCTGCTCTCCATAGCTACCACTAGGATAGCTTTCAATAAAGGTTGTCTTTAACCTATCATCAATAAGGGTTGTTTGGACTGGTGCAAGGTGCCCACTTTAATTAGAGGACAGCATATACCAGGCCAATTTCTCACAATGCCCCACTCTCCCCACTTTCACTACACCATACCTTAGTTAGCTCAGACCTTACATCGGTCATCTACACTACTGTTCGTCGTCTACAAGGAAGGTTAAATTCCTCTATTTATTGTTATTATGGACTCTTGTCTCCTCCTCATGTAAGCTTTGTTTTCGCTGCTGGTTTAATTCTGTCTGGCGATTTACATATATATACCTTACTTATCTCCAAGAAGTGTCATCAACGTACCCTCATGTCTACTGTGCACGCCCTTTATGTAGTGTCACTGTGTCTTTATCTACACCTAATACAGCTCACGTCATGGATTCTATGCCAATTCTATGAAGCCCTCTAATGCCTTCAGATCAAGTCATGATGTGACCTTACAGCTAGAGCGGTCGACCTCGAAGTTGGGGAACCGGGTTCGAGTCTCGGCAACAACGCTCAACATCCTGTGATTCTGGGCAAATTACTTAATCTCCCTGTGCCTAAAACAAATGAATGAGTCCATCTGTAACGAAACTGGTGCTCATGTAAAGCACTCTGACACCTGATATCTTCCTGTCAAGTTAGAGCTATATTAATAAAAGCATTAAAAAACTATACAAAATAATTTTTTAAAAGTTGACGCAAACACTCCACGGAACCAAGGCGCTGACGCGTCCTGCCCCCGGGGAAGTCAGTGTGAGAAGTTGGCCTGATATATGCTGTCCACTAGTTCTAGTGGGCACCTTGAATCAGTCCAAACAACCCCTTATGGTGATAGGTTAAAGACAACCTTATGTGAAAGCTATCCTAGTGGTAGCTATGGAGAGCAGCCTTCAGTCTAAATCTTGAAGGAATGTAAAGCAGCTTGTTTTACCAGTCTATAATCTCTTGAATGATCAAATGAAAGGACAACCACACCAGGTATATATTCAAAATATATGTATTTAAGATAACACACACCCCTCTAGTCTCTTTATGAGTTGTTTACAAGTTAGTAAGCTACAATAATAGCACAAATACATGTTTGGGCCCTAGGGGCGTCCCAAACCATATACCAAAAAAGTGGTATTAGAACCAAGGCTGGAATAGGCACAAGGCCTATTGCCTCTAGAATCGCTAGGACCCCAAGGAACCGCCCAAAGCAGCAAAAAATACAACGTGATCATGGTGATTATGAATGGGGGAGGATCTTTACTTTCGCTAGAAAGTATGATGACATTTCAAATAAACTGCCACAAGCCCCTGAAGTGACCACTAAAAATCCAAGTGTTTCGTCTAGTTCTGCTTCCCTCTCTTCGATAGGGAGTGATTTAAGCGAGGGACCCAGCTCGAGTACGATTAACACAGAACCACCATCTGTTTCAAAGGTTCCGATTAGGGAACAAAAAGAAAAATCAACCAGAAGAACAAGGAGGGGTGGCAAAAAATACAAGGGCCGGTACAAAGGCAAGGATAGCAAATGGACAGACCAAATAGATGAGGAGAATGTGAGCCCTAATGTGGACAGTACTGATAAAGAAAATAAAACAAATACACTAAATGTGGTTAACTTATCCTTACGAGTTCTGAGTGAAGGAGAATTGTCAGTGTTGTGTAAAGGATTGAACTATTGTCCAACTGAGAAACCATGTCTAGAAAATGTACATGTTGATTTATACAAATTTGTTCGCAAGCTGCGATTAAAACAATTTTTTGATGAACATCCAAAAGTACGTGATGTGTCAGTTAATAATGCATGCAAATCTGATTTCACTATCTTTGACACATTTCCTTTACAAAAGGAATGCCAGTCATTTGGAGCATACCCGGATGTTACTGGAGATTGCAAAACTAATACTGACCCAAAATGCTTTTTTACATGGAGAACAGTGGTTCCTAGAACAACAATGGACTGCGATGGGCTCCAGATTTGCTCCATCTTATGCCAATTTATTTATGGGACTATATGAGGTGGAGCATGTCTGGGGCCCAAGAGCGCATCACTGGATTGAGAATATTCTATTCTATGTCCGGTATATAGATGATATACGGTTGATATGAACGGGTAGTGATGAGGATTTGCAAGAATATTGTCAATATCTCAGTGACAATAACTTCAATGTCAAACTGATATCTAACAGTTCTAAAACGGAGATCACATACTTGGACTTGCGACTATACACTTTGGGTGACAGCCTTCAGAGTGATATATTCAAGAAAACTACGGCATGCAACAGTGTGTTGCATGCGGATAGTTGCCATCCTAGTGCCACTATTATGGCCATTCCATTTGGCGAAATGGTGAGGGCACGACGTAACTGCAGCCAGGAAAACGATTATGAAAGAACATTGAGAGGCATTGAGGGAGACTTTAAGGCAAGAGGATATAACAACACTTGCCTTAAAAGAGCTTCAACCAAGGCTAAAGGATTACGCAGAAAAGATACTCTTGCAGACAGAGAGTCAAAAGCGAATAAGAAATATACAGATCAGGTGGCGTTTGTGACAGAATATAATATGTATAGTACACATATTTATAATATACTACGTAAGAATTGGCGTTTTCTGCAATCAAACACATTACCTGAAAATACTGTCTCTCTAAAACCCCAGGTTCTATACCGTAGGGGGAAGACTTTGAGAAATATGCTTTGCCCTAGTCATGTTACGGGACCAATCGCAGCATCAAAGATATGGCTACCAGACAAACCGGACGGTTTCTATGTCTGTGGCAGCTGCTGTATCTGCAGATTTGGGCAACACAAATGTTCTAGCTTTCAACATAATGGTTCTAAAAAATATAATATACTTTCTTTTATAAATTGTAATACCACCTATACAGTATATATATTGAAATGTGCATGTGATCGAATCTATGTTGGCAGTAGTATCAGATGTTTAAAGATCCGCATACAAGAACATGTCAGAGACATTAGAAACAAAAATGCTCAGTCTCCTGTTGCTTTACACATACGTGACGCGCACCCTGACAGACTACAGATCCCGTTCCATGTGATTGATCAAGTAAAGAACAGTTCTAGAGGTGGAGATAGGATGACCATGTTGAGACAAACTGAAGCGCTATGGATTTGCCGTTTGAGAGCGGTTACATTGGGTCTTAATCATAATAACGAATTTCATCACTTTCTATGAGACAGTCATCTATGTGTATTGTTATACCATCTGTATGGTACAACCTAGAAATGCGTTATTGCCCATTACATAGACAAATCGAGGAATTAGAACCTGGGTTGTCACGGAATTTGTTATAGTTTTTAATAGACTATGCGTTATTGTTCTCTTACAAAGAAGAGACCGGAATATGGTTATTGACTCAATATTGTTGGATAAGTCACAGTCATTGCACATAAACTTTCTCAATATATGTACGAATTATTTAATCCAATTATTTACTTACACACACAAAGATGGCGCCCAAATTTAGGGTCATGTGATCGCGTTCACTTTATATATCCATATTGGGTATAGTTCCTACAAGATTCTGTGCCAATCTCATGCCAAAAGTTATAAATTATATATAATGGCCAAATTAAATTATCTATAGACCCACGTGTATACGCCGCTATACCTAGGGTCGTGTTGACCGTCGATTAATGCTCTGACAAAAAAGATTTTATATCAATCCTATACTTTTTCGAAAGAGAAAAGAAAATACAGACGTCCGTTTAATATTGTTGAGAAGCCGTAATGAGGGTATATAATAATCTTGGCAATCGTATACAATGCTCAAACTGTGTATTTACCTGTGTTAAGATGGCGCCCATGAATACACATTTATTTAATGCCCAAATTGCTTGCTTACCCGTGTTAAGATGGCGCCGAGGGTCGTGTGACTGCCGATTAATGTTCTGACAAAAAAGATTTTATATTAATCCCATACTTTTTTGAAAGAGAAAAGAAAATATAGACGTCTGTTTAATATTGTTAAGAAGCCGCAATGAGGGCATATAATAATCTTGGCAATCGCATACAATGCTCAAACTGTGTATTTACTTTTGTTAAGATGGCGCCTATGAATACGCATTTATGCAATGTCCAAATTGCTTGTTTACCCGTGCTAAGATGGCGCCCACGCATACGCGTTCAGCCATGTGATTACGATATTATTTGGATGGATCACAGGTGCGAGTACTTGTGAGAGAGGAGAATTCAAGTACGGCATGGACATGGAGGAGGCAACATAGCAATGTAATGTGATCCTTTTTTCTTCTGTTCCCCTGTGCACCGCGTCTCCCCCTCGTCCCCCATTTCCCGCCGACGCGTCCCGTAGCTCTGCCCCCTCGCACCCCATTGGCCGCCCCGCTCCCACCTCCCAGCTGCTCCACCCTCCCTCTCCCACTCATATGGAGGCCGCGCAGCGGCTGCGCAGCGCGCCTAAGGCAAGCCCGTCTGCGCCCGTCCGCGCCTGGCCCACGCCCAGCGCCAGACCCCCTGGCCCCCGCAGATGCCAGCCCACCCGCCAGACCTACAACGCCGCCACTCTCATCGCACTCAACACCGGCTGCTGCAGAGCCACCCCAAGACGCACCCTTCACCTGCCAATCCTGCAAGTTCTCCTGCATCTGGACCCGTACCGCACCCTCCAAGCCAAGCACCAGCAGCAACCACCTGAGGCCCTGTACTTCTCTATTGCTTGCTCCCCGTCTGTATCTTTCACAGGTGTTCTTATTTACAGACCACCTGGACTGAGATCTAATTTTAGTTGTGAGCTGCTTAGAATTTTGGAACCTTACTTTGGTAAGTCTCATTTGACCATTCTTGGAGATCTAAATTTTCACTTGGATGATTTGGGTTCCAATGATACACTTTCCCTGGTTGACTCGCTGGACGCGTGTGGCTTTAGTCAATTGGTAAGCAGTCCTACTCATCGAGCGGGACATATTTTAGATGGGGTGTTCTCCAACGACCCGAGGCTATCAGTCGGTCTCCGCTTACGGCTGATTTGGTCCGACCATCTGGCTGTGCCCTTGGAACTAGCAGTTCCCCTCGTAGGGGCGTCTAAACTGAGCTTTACCAATAGAGTTCCTAAAAGGTGCTACAAGAATATTACTAACGAATCCCTTATTCCTTTCATAGCGGCTATCTCACACTCCTCTACCAAGGAAGCTCGTGAGGCTGCACAAGAGCTCGCTAATTCCATCTCTAGAGCGGTTGATGTGTTAGCCCCCACCTCCGTTCGGTATGCAGCAAGACGTAAACCTTCTGCTCCGTGGTTCTCTGAGCCACTGAGGCTTTTGAGTCAGGGAGTTAGGAGACAGGAAAGGAAATGGCGGAAATTCTGGAACCCCAGGGAAAGAGAGGCATATAAACATCTACTGCGAGATTATAAGGCCAGGGTGATAAAGGAAAAGCAGGAGTTTTTCTCTAATCTTACTTCATCCCTTTCGTCATCTAAGGAACTTTTTAAGATCGTGGATTCCCTCTGCTCCCTTCAAGTACCTGAGCCGGTGGTAGGGTCACAAGAGCTTTGTAATAAAATCTCGGAGTTCTTCCACAATAAAATCGAGGACATCTACCATGCCCTGGAAACACAGAGGAGCACTCCGGGAATCCATCCTTCCTCGGCCTTGGAAAAAATGGTGTCATTTTCCTCCGCTGTCCCTTGAGGAGCTTGTGCTTTTGTTGGAAAAAACAAAATCAGCCTCTCCTCTGGACCCTTGTCCCCTGAAAGTGTTGAAATCATGTCAGGACACGTTACTACCTCCTTTGTTGGAGGTTATGAACGATGCCATGGCACAGGGGACCTTTCCAGTTATCTGGAAAAAGGCGACAGTGAGGCCCTTGCTTAAGAAACCCACCCTGGACCCAGAAATACTGAAAAACTTCCGTCCGATATCTTTGCTGCCTGCTCCAGCTAAAATGCTCGAATCCCACCTGAACTTGCATCTGTCGGCCTTTTTGGACTCCTCTGGCTATCTGGACAATTCCCAACAAGGTTTCAGAAAATTCCATAGCACTGAGTCGGCACTGACTATGGTGGTGAATAACATCCGACTGAAGGTGGATCAAGGTCAGATCACACTTCTGGTCCTACTGGATCTTACGGCAGCTTTTGATACCCTGTCTCCCTCAACTTTAACATCTCGTTTGAGGGAGTTAGGAGTAGCAGGCCCGGCCCTGAGCCTTCTGTCCTCTTTTTTAGAGCTAAGAGAGCAGAGGGTCAAGCTTGGAGAGTTCCTCTCCCCTGCTAAATCCCTGCAATGTGGGGTCCCACAGGGGTCGGCCTTGAGGCCGACCCTGTTTAACATCTATGTGGCCCCACTTGCTAGGCTTGTGAAATCTCAGGGGATGGAGGTGGTGTCATACACCGATGATACACAAATTATGGTGTCCTTAACTCATTCGGCCTGCACCTCCGCTCTCAACTTCAGGAACTGCATGCAAGCAGTCGCAAAATGGATGACTCAAAATTCCCTGAAGTTGAACGGCGAAAAAACAGAGGTGCTGATTTTTGGTAATAATCAGGATATCTGGTCAAATGAATGGTGGCCCCCATCTTTGGGAACTTGCCCTATGCCATCTTGTTCGGCTAGGAATCTCGGCGTTATATTTGACACCTCACTGAATATGACTCTACAGGTTAATAGAACGGTGGCCACCTGTTGGGGGGTTATCAAGATTCTGAGGAGAATTGTTCACTATCTCTCCCCTCAGGCTCGTAAGCAGACGGTAGTTGCTCTAGTGTGTTCAAGATTGGACTACTGTAATGCTTTGTATGCTGAGATCAACAAGGGTCTCATCTCTCACCTCCAGGTGGTACAGAATGCCGCACCAAGATTTGTTATCGCTGCACCCTTTCGGTCCTCGGCTACGTTAGCCAGAAAAAGTTTGCACTGGCTTCCTATCCAGCAGAGGATTTCTTTTAAACTCTTGTGTTTAGTGTTTGGAGCCCTATTCTCCGGATCCTCTAATGCACTAGGTTCTTTGCTAACCCTCTATACTCCGAGTAGGAGCTTGCGTTCCTCTGAGAAGAATCTTTTGGTAGTTCCTCGGGTAAAGAAAGTCAGATGGGGTGGCAGAGCTTTCTCCAACTTGGCTCCCCGTTTATGGAATACTCTTCCCGCAGAAATTAAGGCCCAACCGTCACTAGCCCAGTTTAAAAAAGCGCTTAAAACATGGTGTTTTATCAAGGCCTACCAGTAAGCAAGCTTATTGTACTTATCTAGCTTTTGGTTAGGCGCCTTGATGCCCATTGGGCTGAGTTGCGCTTTATAAATCTGTTTTCATTCATTCATTCAAGTGCATCCTGCTCAACACCCGCTCCGTCCACAGACACGACGTGGAACTCTGGAACCTGCTCGACACCACATCCCCAGACGTCGCCTTCCTCACGGAAACTTGGATGAACGCCTCCTCAGCGCCTGACATCGCCATCGCCATCGCCATCCCGGACGGATACAAGATCACCCAGAGGGACCGCGCCAACCAGACAGGAGGAGGCATCGCAATCGTCCACAAAAACACCATCCGCATCACGACCAACTCCGACGACACCCTCACAGCCGCCGAACATCTTCATTTCCAGATTCACACCGACCCCAAGACCACACTCAGAGGCACCCTCATCTACAGACCCCCACGACCCCGCACACAATTCAGCGAAGACATCGCAGACTTCATCAGCCCACACGCCCTCCCCTCCGCTGACTACATCCTCCTAGGGGACCTCAACTTCCACCTGGAGAACAACAGCGACAACAACACCACCACCCTGCTAGACAACCTCGCCAACCTCTGACTCAAGCAACTGGTAAACACCCCCACCCATTACGCCGGACGCACGCTTGACCCAGTCTTCTCCTCCAGCAAGCACATCTCCTTCAGCCACTCCACCGGACTCCACTGGACAGACCACAGCTGCGTCCACTTCAGCTTCAGAAGAACCACAACTCACCAGCAACAGGTTCCCCGCAGGAGCTGGAACAAGGTAACCACGACCAGCTCTCCACAGCACTGAGACAGAACCCTCCCACCAACTCAACGGACCCCAACCAAGCAGCCAACAACCTCACACAGTGGATCACCAACTGCGCTGACGACCTTGCACCCCTGAAAAACCATCCCAACAGGCCCAAAAGCAATACAGCCCCCTGGTTCAACGACGACCTCAAGAACTCCAAGAAGAACTGCCGCACCCTCGAGAAAGCCTGGCGAAAAAACTCGACAACAGACAACATGAACGCCCTCAAGCACGCCTCCCGCAAACACCACCAGCTGATCCACACCACCAAGAGGACAGCATTCAAGGAGCGACTAGACAACAATGCACACAACAGCAAGGAACTCTTCAGCATCGTCAAAGAGCTCTCCAACCCCAGCGCCGGAAATAACGACATCACTCCCTCACAAGACCTCTGCGACTCACTCGCCTCATTCTTTCACCGCAAGATAGCCGACATACACAACAGCTTCGACGCACAGACCACGCACCCAACCACCGAACCGTCGCCCCCCACCACCACCCTCCGCGCCTGGACCCCGGTCAGCACCAAAGATACCATCCACACGATGAACACCATCCACTCTGGATCACCAACCGACCCATGCCCCCACCACGTCTTCAACAAGGACGACTCTGTCATCGCACCCCAACTCCGGGACATCATCAACTGCTCCTTCAACACCGCCACCGCCACCAGCGGAGAGCTGGAAGCATGCCGAACTCAGCGCCCTCCTGAAGAAACCATCAGTAGACTCCACCGACCTCAAGAACTACCGCCCCATCTCGCTCCTCCCGTTTCCTGCCAAGTCATCGAGAAGTCCGTCAACAGACAGCTTGCCGCCTTCCTCGAGACGAACGGATCCCTCGACCACTCGCAATCCGGATTCCGAGCCAACCACAGCACTGAGACCGCCCTCATCTCAGCCACTGACGACATCCGAGCCCTGCTCGACAACGGGGAAACAGCGGCCCTCATCCTCCTAGACCTCTCCGCAGCATTCGACACTGTCTGCCACCGCACCCTACTGCAGCGCCTCAGCAACATCGGAATCCAAGAGAAGGCTCTAGAGTGGATCATCTCATTCCTCGCCGGAAGAACCCAGAAAGTCCGCCTCCCCCCGTTCAGATCCGAGGCCACCGGAGTCATCTGCGGCATACCACAAGGATCATCACTCAGCCCCCCCTCTTCAACGTCTACATGAGCCCCCTCGCAGCAATCGCACGCCAACACAACCTCACCATCATCTCCTACGCCGACGACACCCAGCTGATCCTCTCCCTCACCAACGACCCAGCCACCGCCAGAACCAACCTTCACGAAGGGATGAAAGACGTAGCCAAGTGGATGACGAACAGCCGCCTGAAACTGAACTCAGACAAGACGGAAGTCCTCATCCTTGGACCATCTCCCTCAGCTCGGGATGACTCCTGGTGGCCCTCTGCCCTGGGCAGCGCACCCAAACCAACGGACCACGCACGCAACCTGGGCTTCATCCTGGACTCCTCCCTTTCAATGACCAGACAAGTCAACGCCGTCTCATCATCATGCTTCAACATCCTACGCATGCTCCGAAAGATCTTCCGATGGATCCCCACCGAAACCAGGAAGACGGTCACCCAGGCACTCATCACCAGCCGTTTGGACTACGGTAACACCCTCTACACCGGAACCACAGCCAAACTACAGAAAAGACTCCAACGCATCCAGAACGCTTCCGCACGACTCATCCTGGACATCCCCCGTCTCAGCCACATCTCCGGACACCTGAAAGACCTGCACTGGCTCCCCGTCAGCAAGAGAATCACGTTCCGACTCCTCACCCACGCACACAAAGCCCTCCACGACCTGGGCCCCAGGTACCTCAACAACCGCCTGACCTTCTACACTCCCACCCGCCAGCTACGATCGTCCAGCCACGCCCTCGCCGCCGTTCCACGCATTCGAAGAGCCACCATGGGAGGAAGATCCTTCTCCTACCTGGCAGCCAAGACATTGAACTCCCTCCCCATCCACCTCCGTCTTACCCAAGACCACCTCTCCTTCAGGAAGCATCTCAAGACCTGGCTGTTCGAGCAGTAGTGGTCCCCCCCTTGCCCAGCACCTTGAGACCCTCCGGGTGAGTAGCGCGCTTTACAAATAGATTGATTGATTGAGTTTTACTACCCCTTCGCTAAGGAATAGATAACGCGAGTCACGCACCATAAACATTGTATTTAAGACGCCTATGTAACTATTTGTTACATTTACTTTGACATTTCATTAGGTGCTTCAGGGAAAGTGTGTTATCCTGTGGTATTTTATAATATGGTGTGAGAAGTTAAAAAAATGTGTTGGTTTGGACACGCAAAAAATATGGTGATTAGGATAAGTTTTTATGAAAGTAGCGTTTGCTCGATCTTGTCTTTTTAAATTTGACAAGATGTGCTTCTATGTAGCATTACTCTAGGTATTATGATTTGTAGATTTATAGTTACGAGATGCATTTTGGTTGTATCTCGTGCGCTAGTGAGTAGAAGTCGATTCAAGCCCTGACATGGTAAATGTATGATGGTCTGTCAGGCGTTAGCATTCCTGTTGTTATATAAACGGGATGATATACGAGTTCATTTGGGTGATAATACTGAGGTCAGTGGCCCCTGAAAATGGCACGTTGTCTGTGACACAATTTGTGACATTATTCGAGGTTAAAAAGCGAGTGAATCCAATTGAGCAAGTCACATTCTATTGATATTAATAAACTTCGAAAGCTTTGTTAAATTAAATTATGCGTTCTCGTATTACACTTTTGAATTTCTGCTACTGAATGAGATTGAATATAGGACTCGGATAGATGACAATTAGGTCATAATTTCATGTACTTTACAGATTTACACCAGAGAAGAATTCATGTTTCTTACATAAAAAGTGAAGTCCGCATTGTAAACATTTACTGACCGCACAGATACTTATGCAAATAACCACGCTCGATTCTAGTAGTAAGTGTTTTTATATTATTTATTTATGTGAGAAACAGGCTATTATACCTAGTCCCAGTTGTGAAACCAAAATATGCACACACTAATGAATAATGAGTAGTAATCCATGCACTTTTCAATGTATTATTGTTCTAATTTTATTGAATAAATACTATAGTTTGTGTTTAATACATTGTATACTATGATATCTTTTTGTCAATACAATGAATGTTTTGCGGTTGTATGTGTGTATATAATATGAATATGCGTTGAACCAAAGCCTAAGAGCTGAGACACAATTGTTTTTGTTTATAGACATACAGAATTCACTTGTGGTGCTGTCGACATTGGTCTGGCACTATACTCACTACCAAAAAAGACAGCACGCTGATGAGGTATGAATAACAGTATTGGAATGACTTACTATTATAAACAATATCTTTATTTAAATTAGAGCAAGGAGTGATTCAATGTGTGATCTATGAATATACTTACTGACTATGAGACAGCCATACTGAATTAGGTATCTTAAGTTGTGAATACACTGACTACAGAGTGAAAATAGTTATTGTAATACTTTAAAGCACTACAGAGTAGAGGTGTTCCTTCCTTAATAAATTAAAACTGTGAAATTTCAGGCACTATATAAAGTAGCTTCCCAGTCTGCTAAGCATGCAATGAGAATATTTTCCATTCACAAATATGAACTGTGTCATTGACAGAGTATTGTGACATATAAAGTGACATAAATTGTTACTCAGGTGGTACATAGAGGTCCACGATAATGTTTTAGCATATAAATATTGTACATAAGAATTGTAAATAAAGATTTGTGAATAGTGTTTTTGTAAATTGCTTTTTAGCCCTGAAGAAGTCCCAAGAGGGATGAAACGCGTTGGCAAAGCAATCATTTGTTGATGTTAAAGGAAGATAATGGAATTTCAATAAAGAATCTTACGTCGTTCATAGATAGATGCATGCATGGGAAGCCTAATAATTGTGTTTTTTGTAATTTTTCCATCACAATAAGCCACACTGCATTGGGATAGAGGTAATATACATCGCTCGGGTGCAGGATCAGTGTGTAGTCTGGTAACGGTGGTTTTTAACCACCAGATTGGGGTGTATGTGGGTCACACCCCAGATCTCACTGCACCGAGGCTCAATATTAATACAATAGGCTGATTTATTGGTGACGTCTGGTGCTTGGTCCTCTAAATGCTCTGACCCTGTCTTTTGGTTAATATAGTAAGTCTTGAAGGAATGTAAAGGAGGTTGTTTTACCAGTCTATAATCTCTTGAATGATCAAATGAAAGGACAACCACACCAGGTATATATTCAAAATATATGTATTTAAGATCAAACACACCCCTCTAGTCTCTTTATGAGGCTAGAGTTCGAAGTACTTTGTTTACAAGTTAGTAAGCTTCAATAATAGCACAAATACATGTTTGGGCCCTAGGGGCGTACCAAACCATATACCAAAAAAGTGGTATAAGAACCACGGCTGGAATAGGCACAAGGCCTATTGCCTCTAGAATCGCTAGGACCCCAAGGAACCGCCCAAGGTAGTGATACAAGGGACCCACCGGAGCTGTATGCAGTGTGGAAACACAAACGCGGGATCATATTATCTTCTATGGGCAATGTCGCGGTTGGAAATTTAAAGATTAGGGACACTTCTAATCGAGTCAGGACCAAACCCTTTTGGACTTAAGCAGTTCTAGGGCTAGCACACACGAGAGCACCGGAGTACTCGAGTTACCTCACCCAGGGAAGCCGGGTGCATAGGTGTCTTTTGGTGTCGGGTCGCATCGTCGATTTCAATGGAAGCCTGCAAGGAACTGCTGCTGCCGTAAAGAGGAGAAGTGTCCGAAGAGATCCAAGCCTGGATCTAGGATGTAAGGAACCTGAAAGCAGAGGGGACAGAGCCTGGGTCAGTAGCCAGTGACCGAGGGCAGGATGGACCAATGCCCACAGATGTCGGGTGCTTCAGGTGAGTTGATGGGTGTCTTGACTCTTTAGCCACGAGGTCTAGGAGGCGTCGATGAAGTCCACGAGCCAAATTCGAGCTGTCCCACAAAGTCTGTCGAGTGCTGCAGTATCGGGGACCAGAATGGACCCAACAAGCCTTGGCAACGGCAAGTCACAGGAATGCAGATAAAGGACTGCGGTGCAGACCAGCAAGGTCTGAGAGACTCACCCAGCAAGGGTAAGTCAGGGCACGCATGGAGCAACCAGGAAAGCCCAAGAAGAAGAGGAGTTGCCTTCGTGGGGACCTGCTAGCCAACGGGCTAGTGATCACGAAGGAGCCTCCAGTGGTCGCACTTGAAAACTTATGGTGTGGAGGCCCACAATCTTCGGTCCAGGAGATGCTCAAGGCTGGGGCTACTCGAAGCCCAAAGCACAACTTTGAGGAGGACCAGGAAGATAGTGTTGCTGCAAAAGTTCACGGTGTCCAGGGGTGACGGTTCCATGTCACCCACGATAGCCACGGGCCTCAGCTTTGCTGTGGACTCAGGGTAGCCTTGGGGAAGTATGGAAATCCACCTCTGGTGATGGAAAGACTTCGTTGTCCGGCGGGAGCTTCAGTGATGCAGACCGGTCAGTTGCTTCTTTGGTGCCTGCCAAGCAGGGGAGTCACTCCTTGACCCCAAGGGAGATTTTTTTCCATCTTCTAGTCGTGATAGAAAGTCGAAGGTCCAGGATATATGTTGCAGAGTTTCGTCCAGGGTAATCTAAAGTCCTAGGGACTGGGTTCCTATACTTATACTAAGTTTAGGGGATGGACTAACTCTAAGGCCCCACCTATGGGTGGGCAGGAAAGAGGGGTGGTTACACCCACTTCCTTTGTCCAGTTTCACGGAAGAGCAGGGGCAGGTAGCCCCTGCAACCGGTTTGAACTGGACTATGCACAGGGACACCAAATGTGCCCCCAGTGCAGGACTTCAAGCACCAGAGAGTGCTCCCGCCCAGCCCCAATACACATCAGCCTGTCTTGGGAGGTGGCGACACCTCCCCTCGACAGGAAACCTATTGTCCAGGCCTCCCCTGCTGGAGTTTCGGTCAGCAGCAGGAGGCCAGACCTGTGTCTGTGGCAGAGGCATCCATTTTGTGATGCCAGGGCTCAGGAAAGTCTTACCGGGTTTAGACAGTGTGAACATGTCTCTCCCTCTAGAAGGGTGGAATGCTACTCCCGCCGCCAGGACTGTCGGGGGGGTAGTATTCCAAGATGTTTGACACCAAACACAACATGTTTTAATGCAGCCATTCCAAAGTTAGTATTCACCGCGAGGTTATAATGCACTTAAGAGTATATGGTATGGCTGTATCACAGAACAGACATAAGGAAGTATTTCCGAAAGCTGCAGAGGGGCTCAGCTCATGCTTGGGCATCCTCTCACATAAAACCAAGCACTCTGCCTTCAGGATTGTCAAGGCCTGCCATAGGAGTGGCTTAAAGGTATATATCTGTCTGTATAAGTTAGTGATATAGATAGCCTATACCACTAAAAGGGGTGCAAGAACACCCTTACCCAGGCTGCAGGGGTCAGGGAAAATGTGAAAGAGAACTTCTCCACCGATCATATCAAGAGTATCATATCAAATTTAAAATTAACACGAGCAGCAGGTCCGGACAATTTACCAGCAGTTGTTATAAAAACGAACTCTGAGTGGTGGGCCGAGTTCTTTTCAAAGATGTTTCTGAAGATATTGATTACAGGAATTTTCCCAGATAGCTGGAAAGGGGCGATAATTAGGCCAATACATAAAAAAGGTGATGTAAAAGATCCCAAAAATTATCGCTTGATAAACCTCCTGGATATAGGCGAAAAAGTATTCTCCAAAGTAATCCTAGGTATGCTAAAGGATTGGGCATATGATAATCAGATAGTACCCCCAGAACAGGGAGGATTTAGAGAAGGACATTCGACGGTGGATCACTGTTTTGCTCTCTGGGCAATAGCGCGGAAGTCGATAGAACAGAGGGGTAATTTATTCTGCTGCTTTGTGGACTTCCGCGCGGCTTTTGACCTTGTGGACAGAGAGCAGTTATGGACAACCCTGATAGGATATAAAATAAAGGATGATCTTTTAGCACTGATCCAAGCCCTACACATTGAAAACTGGGCACAGATAATTTTGGATAAGGATGGAGGTCTGTCAGGGAGGATACAAATTGGAAATGGATTGAGGCAGGGGTGTGTACTTGCCCCCCTACTTTTTTCCCTGTTCATAGCAGATCTACCTCAAAAATTAAGAGAGGTTAGAGGGGCTAGCCCGAAACTGGGAGGGAATCATGTACCCTGTTTACTATATGCAGACGACCTGGTGATTATGGACCAGACGGAGATAGGTCTCCAGAGAAAATTAAATAGGTTTAAAGACTACTGTGTGAATAAAAAACTAGTAGTGAATATGGAGAAGACAAAAATGTTATGCTTCGGAAAGAATAAAACAAAGTTTCAATGGAATCTTGGTATAGAACGCCTCGAGAGAGTTACGGAGTATAGATATCTAGGTATATGGTTTACGAGTAATCTAAAATGGAATACTCATCTGGAAGCGCTAAAAATACGGGCAGCGGCGTCTGTGAAGGGCCTAAAAAGATTTAATAGCGTATATGGGGAGATGTCGGATAGGCCGGTTATAAAGGCCTATATAGCAATGGTTCCGCCACAATTCCTGTACGGGATAGAAGTACTATATTTAAGCGGAAAATCCAGCTGGGATAAAGAAGAGGGAAATATCTTTAAAAGTTTGTTCTCGCTGCCAAAATCATCAATGGTACAAGCAGCAAGGCTTGAGTTGGGAATCACCTCATGGGCCATAACAGCCTGTATGGCACTAATACGCTTCTGGCAGCGCTTAGGGGCAGAGGAGTCTCATAAAGTGTCCCAGTGGTGTAAAGCAGAAATTGCCACGAGTGAGCTGTCCTGGGCAAAAGAGGCAAAATCTGTAATAAAGGAAGCGTATGGAATATTAGGTTTAATGCTGGATCCGCAGTTAGGTCACCCTCGAATAGATAAGAAAGAACTCAGGTCATTGGGTTTTGATACGTCATGTATACATGACCGGGAGTATCTCTCACGAAAAATTTCAGTATCACATATGATTTTGGCTTGGGAAAAGGATAAACATTACCCTTATATAGATAGGTTACCAAGTCACTATTTACGACGAGAGGTGCTAAGAGTGCGAATGGGGATAAACCCCTGTTATATGAATAATAGGGTGACAAATCTCATGATAGATCTTAGGGGGAAATGCACTTGCACTTTGGGGACCCCCTGTGATATTCTACACATTTTACTGGATTGTATGAAATTTTTAGATTTACGAAAGGAGATTCTACGCCCAATATTCATAAAATACAGAATAATGAGTAGGACGCAAGCTGTTGAACTTTTAATGGAAATGAGGAATTTAGACATAGCTTGCGCCATGGGGAAATTTATGTGTAAGGTCAAAACGATTCTTAAGGGCTTAGAGTAACCTTTGTATGGATACTTAAACGTTGTTATGAGATGGCACAACGAAAAGACATCAGTCCTGCAATTGATCTATCGGAAATACTGGATGTAAAGGTACAAACGCAGGAATCACCTGGTTTTATTAATTTTAGAATATTTTATAGGATATGGATTATTTTAGCTATGATGAATATGTGATATATTTTATATATGTATTTTAATAGATGAAACAGATGTAATGTACACTTTTATGGTTGTAACAAACTAAATAAAGTTAAATTGACTGACTGACTGGGTGCAAGAACACCCTTACCCAGGCTGCAGTAGCAGACCTGTGGTGCCATTTTGATGTGATTCCCAGGGGTGGCATAATACATGCTGCAGCCCCTGGTAGGCCTCTGAGGTACCTATGCCCTAGGTACATAGTATACCATATACTAGGGGCTTATAAGGCACGCCAGAATCCAATTAGATATGTACCTAATGTACATGGAAACCATTTTAGAGAGGAAGCAGCTAGGCTGTGGTCCTGATTAGCAGGGCCACAGCCAGACTAAGGTCGAAAAACAGTGAAACACCAGCAAAAAGTGGGGGTACCTATGTGAAGCAGATCCTACTCTCCTACAGCCAGAGTCCGCCATGAGCTGTGCATGTCAACCCCACTCCACCAAGCGCTCAGGGCCGCAGCCTGCAACCTCTGAGAGCTACAAAAACCCACCTTCTAGCACTATATTGAGACTGTAGCCACACACACACTAAGAAAGGCGGCAGAAGAAGGGGACGGGGCCCGCGGATGGAGAGTCAGCCCCACAGGTGAGGTGACCAGGCGTCCCGGATTTGCCCGGACAGTCCCGGCTTTTAACTAGCTGTCCTGGCAGATTTTTGCAATTTTGGCTCATGTTCCGCTTTTTAGGTCTCGCCTGGCGTAAAACTGCGCAGACATGCGCAGTCTCGCTGGCAAGATTTAATGTTTTAGGGTAGATTTCTCTAGTGGGCTTTAAGCCCCGCCCCTCGTTTCCATTGGCTGGCATCACCGTTTATGCTAAACGGTGGCCAGCCATTGGAAAAGAGCGTCTAGTGACGTACACTTTTCTCTTTTAGAGCCGTCCCAGTTGGACTGGCTGCCCCGACTTACTGCTGGCGTAAAAGTTTTTTTTATCTTTATGGCGCCAAACACATGGCCCCATAAAGATAAGAAACCAGTCATGTGAGGCAGTCCAACTGGGACGGCTCGCGAGCCAGTCCAACTGGGACGGCTCTAAAAGAGAAAAAAAAGCGGGAGGCAAAAAGGGAAACATAAACGTAACTACCCTACCTAAATGTATGATCGTATTGAGTGAGGCTACATCAACCAGGCGCTTTGGTATCATTTGCCCGAAAGCTGCACCATACATTGACACACCACAAATATATATGTGTATATCTATTCTCCGAAGCGCTACAACTCCAAAACTCACAGAGTTCTCGGCTGCCCGTCGTCCTCCATGACTTCTCTTTGACAGGTGAGCGCGTCTCTCAAATGAGAGAACGAGCCCAGAGTAGAAAGCTCCCAGACCTCTAAGCCAAGGCTGCAGGCTCTGCAGACTCAGGAGCCGCAGTCAGAAGAAAACAAAATGGCGGCCGGCATCCAGTCAGGAAGCCGCTTACAGCGCAGACTCGTAGCATCCGCGTCTGTTACGGAAGCAATTCGCATCCATAGATACCAAAGAAAGGCAAGCAAGACACTGTGTAATGCGAGGTACCGGCAGAAACTCAGATAGTTAGCTGTCTTCAACAGGAAAACCAGAATGAGCAGTGATGGATATTAACATGCTTATGTTAGTAAGAAGATTTATACAGATCAGTTGAAGTAACGCAACATATTTATAAACAATTTTGATTTGAAGAGAATTTGGAAAGTCTCATGATTTAAAGATAATTTGCAAAGTCTCTTGTTTAATAAAGACAAACTTTTTTGTAGGCTCCGCCCCTTGTCCCTCCTCCTGAAACCTCTTACAACCGTTTCGGTTTGGGGTGATTGGAAGGTGTGCTGAGGCTGTCCCATCTGAGCCCCGACCCCTCCCCATGCCGCACTTCTGACGGCACTGTGGAATGGCAGGGGTGGGACCACCTAACCCCTAGATGCCAGACACAGACTGGCGAGTTATTTTCATCCCGAAGTGCTGTGAAGTGAGCGCGCCGTGTGACCTGCTGCATGTGAGTTGTCGATGTGGGAGGGTTGGAGGCCGAAAGGGGAAGGTACTGAGTGAGAGGGGTTTTGTTTCCCCCTTCGGTCTGCAATGTAATTGTGGCGTAAGGGCCTGACCTCCTGACTCTGGAGCTGGGAGACCAGGTTGGAGTTTCGGCGCCTGACCATCTCCTGTGATTCTGAGCAAATCACTTACCCTCCCCCTAACAAAAATGAAAGTATCCTTGAGTAATGTAACTGGTGCTGGTGTGAAGCGCTCAGATACCTTCGGGTCAATTTTGCGCTAGATAAAACTACAATAACCCAAAAAATTAATTAACAACAAGAACTTTAACTCTGTCCAGGACACCCCCACCCCCAGAGGTTTTCAGGCATGTGACGGGTGAAACTGGGCTATATTGCAATAAACGCGAGGGCTATTCCGCTACCCCGTCCCTTCACTCTGCCCCCTGTCTTCGACTCGCTTCCTCTTAGTGACCACACCGTCATCCGCTCCACTCAACACGTATGCACAGACATCACCCAAAGATTACACTGACACATTATTTATGGGTGAAGAACTGCTGCAGGTTTATTTCATACAACATAAGTATGACAATAGAGTGGGTTATCTTACGGGCGATCCTGGGCAAGCAGCCCCTCGCTGCTCCGCCCGCTTCGCGAGCCGGCACGCACGGTGGGTCGATGCCCGGCAGTGCGGCACATTATTTTCGGATCCTCCTTAGGATCACGTGATCTGTCTCATACTCCCGCCCCTTTTAACAGGGGCGGAGCGTGTTATGGCACACCCCCAGTTGGTTAGGCCCCCCAACCGCCCGAAGGACTAACGGGGCGCCGTCGCGGTCTTCCCAGAACCTCCTTTGGCTCACGGACCTTGGCTCGGGCACCCTTACTGTGCCGGACAGGGGTACCCTTACTGTACCGTCTGTCGCAGAGGTACCCTTACTGTACCCTTCTGCCTCCAGATCGCCCTGTAACTCCGCCACAGCTCTGGGGAGGCTCCCGTCGATGCCAGAGCCCCCCCTTCCCTCTATTGCTGCTACTGCTGCCCTGCCCCTGCGAGCGCCTCTTGTACGTCCAGCAAGAACATGTCCATCCCTACCCTGGACAGGTGTACCCCATCAGACTCATAGAACCCCTCCACCTTCTCTTGGAGCAATGCATGTCTGATGAAAACCCATGCCCCAAGTGATGTATTGAGAGTGTCATGGTTCCCAAATTGCTGTTGCTTCGAGGTTTGCATGATGTCTCGACAGGGCAAAACATTAATGTAACTGCTATATGGACGCCGTTTATCATGGCTCCGGATGAAGCTACTATGACTGACTGAGCTGCTGAAGAATACTTATCTCTCAGCTCGAGGACCAAAATTAGTGAACGTTTCCCAACTCCCTGGCTCCAAGGAAAGGCTGAGCGGGAAGGGCAACACCTACATCTGCTTCTCAGGCTTGAAAATATGGCATTGGTAACACGGCATGGTGAAATAGGCGCTTATGGACCTGCAATCTGATTATAATTTTCAATTGCAAATGAGGGGCCTTCCTGGCTTAAAAGTGTGTTTCCAAACAGCTACAGCACAATAAAGCAAGGTGAAGGTAACGGGAGAGTAACCACCTCCCCTACGTATATAAACACAAGCTGACATCACGGGTATCTCATGAGGGGGGGCGGGTCCTTGAAAGCCGTGAGCGTCAGACAGTAAGGGGGGCAACAGCCTCTGTCTTTGGGCTCTCACCCAGCACACGGGAACATATACTCACTGTCCCTGGCTGCACATGTCACTGTTTCTGGATGGTTAATGCCACAACCTTAGCTGGTCACAGCATTGTTGGCAAATGTGTCGTAGAGACAATCTCACCTTCCTACCGCATGCCAGTACAAATAACTGAAAATACGCTAAAACTGCTAACTCTGCCACGTTTACCTTTTAGGCCATTAACCCCCTACTTTTGCTTCCTTTCACATTGTATCATCCTATTGTTTAATGCAAACCGACCCGTATCTTAGCAACAGCTCCTTGTTTTGGCCTTTCTACTTGCAAATTAAGTTGCATTAAATTGGATGATAGGGTCTTAAACTAGTCCCGCTGTTCATCCCAATCTTTCCTTGCTCTCCACTGTGACAGCGTATAAAGTTTCATTGCTGGTTGAATATGGGCTAGATATAAACTTTATTGCTGCTGCAAGGAGTTAATGGTTTGCCTACAGACCTTGTTATACCAGTGTTGCTGCGTTATGGTAATTCGTGGCACCGACATAGTGGCTTGAAAAAGAAACCTCTTATTTTATCAAATAATTTGTTGTGAGCCCCAGTTATGATTCAGTTCACATCTTCATAGTTGGCAGTGTCTCTATCTTGCCAATACCTGGGTCACGTCTGCCTTAATTGATGACAATACATCTGGCTCTTCCGCTAGCTTTGCAAATTTAACCTGTCAAATGTCGTTGGAAGGCACACATCTCTGGTCATGCTCATTTCAGAAGGTCAGGCGCGGCCTCAGGGAGCGATGGACCAAAGGGGGGGGGGGGGGAGGCTCCGACGGGCGGCCACTAGAGGGCTGCCCTGCTGATGTCCCCCTGCGCGGGACGCGGGCAGCGGCATTCTTCCCACTCGCTCCACCTCACTCTCTACGCCCCTTTCCTCTCCCTCCTCTGTCTCTGTTCCTTCCACCTCCCCTTTGTTTGTCCCTTCTTTGGCTTTTAGCAATTCATACACTTCGGTCCCTATCGGACAGTTGCACCTAAAAGGGTCCACTGGTGATCAGCCTTAGAGCCCAGTAGGGCTGTCTCAGCCTCTCATCCTTGTAAAGTGGATTAATAGTAGCTGTTATGACGAGGTATTGTGTGTGATGTCATCTTACATCGAGTTGGATGTGATGCTTGTTTAACACACTTAACAATTCTGTTGTCTCCGTGCTCTGGTGTTAGCTTGTCTGCAGTTGTGTGTTCGCCCACGTGGCAGATATATTTTGGGGGCGGGGAGGGGGGGATGCATGTGCTGTAAGTGTGCTGTTTCCCTCTGGGTGGGATCCAGGAGCGGAGGGTCCGGGAGTCCGGGGGTCCAGTTGTCAGGGTTTGTTTTTAGGTCGCAGCTCCTGCAGACATCTTGAGGGGTGTCAGAAAGTGGCCCTGGGAGTGCATCCGTCGTGGCTCGCTCATCACATTTGCTGCAGTCAAAGACCAGATCAAAGGTCAAGCGCTGTCCTCCCAGGTGGGTTTGTAAAGCTGCCGCGTGCAAGGAGCACATATACATCCAGAACAGCCGAGCAGGGGCACTTTCACACTTCTGTGAAAGTGCCATTGTGATGTAAAGCCAACAAAATCTGTGTAAACGACTCCCTTCATCTTGGGCCAAAGCAATGTAAATGGGTCACACCTCCATGAAAAGCCTGGAGTTTCCAACCAGTCATCCTGCCCAGGGTGTGCTGAATCCAGACCGTGGCTGGCACGGTGGCTATGCAGCCCTTTGGCCGACGCCATCTCCCAGACTTTGCTGCATAGCTTCTGATATCTGCTCTCGCCCATTAGATATGGCATATGGGCACTGACTTGGGGGGATGCTCTAGGACTATTAAATCTCACCAGACGCCTAAAGGAAGTGCTTAGCTTCGCCATTCGCAACTCTATAAACCTATTGTTTTACCTCTCCAAATAGTATGGTTATTTTAATAACTGCTTGGTACCTTAGAAAAATATTTTCAAATATCAGACAGACACACGTGTGAGTTCTTGAATTTACTGTGGGCCAAGGCGCCGGCTGCAGTTCATCCGTGTGCAGCAACGTGCAGTTCACAGGGTTGAATGGGGTGGGGTCTGCTCATTCTCTCATCTGCCCGAAGCCGATAATAAGTGCATCGCTGAGTAGGGTAACAGCCTGAACGCCACATGAGACTGCACCAGCATTCTTACGGGCCATCGCCATTCACATAGGACAGTCCGGTCCTGCCAGAAACAGTACAACTTCACATGGATGGAAGTCATAATGTACATGGAAGATGAGTTGTTGACAGGTTGCCATATAATAAACAATGTCAATGGAGCAGGGAGATAAAGCCATCTGCCCAGGATCACAGGAGGTTGAGCGTCTCAGCCGAGACTCAAACCCGGTTCCCCAGCTCCAAGGTCGACCGCTCTAGCCGTTAGGCCACATCGTCTCCACATCTCCTGCAGGGATTGCCCATTATTTTGCACTCTGTCACTCAATGCTCCAGTGACATTGTTTATTATTATATGGCAACCGGTCAACAACTCACCTTCCATCTACACCGTGACCTCCATGTGAAGTTGTATTGTCTCTGGCTGCGGTAACCTGCTCTGATGACCATTAAACACCTTAGGGAAAATGTAAGGGAATAATAAAAACATTTAGCGCACTCCCTGTGCAGGATAGACTTGTGGCACATTCATGAGGTGTTATTAGCAAACAGCTTGTTTTTTCATTGGTTGGTTTCATATTTTTTGCCGGAGGGTCTGGGTTTCTCTCCTTCTTCTTCGCTCGTTGCCTGCTTCACCAACAAGCATTGAAAATGCAATAGGCCTCGCCTTTTATTAAGTTAAAGCCATTTGCTTTGCTAATGGTATTATATAGCAAAGCAAATGGCTTTAACTTAATGGTATTGTTAGACCTGCAACCATGGCGTGAGTCTCCCTTCCACTTTTTGTCGCTGTGCCTCACATGTTTTAATGGTGTTGGCCGCTCAGAGCACTGTGCCACTGCCAACCAGTGCCACAGTGCAAGTGCTCCCTATGTACAATGTATATGTTGGTTGGATTCCATGATTGGCTTATTTGGTTTACTATCAGGCCTCAGTAAAGTGCACCAGGAGTGCCAGGGCTTGTAAATACAAATGCCGCTGGTGGGCTTGCACCACTGGTTGTGCCACCCACAGACGCGGCCTGGTAAAAATATGCCTAAGGTCTGCCATTGCAGAACCTGCGTGCAGTCTGGTACTGACATGCTGACTGGACAAGTGCACACACTTGCCAGTCCCTAAACCTTCCCTTAACTTCATATTAGTCACCCCTATGGTAGGCCCAAGGGCAGGGTGCATTGTAGCATAAGGTAGGACAAACCCTGATGTGTGTGGCATGTCCTAATAGTGAATTACAGCCATTTTCGTTTTTCACTATTGTAAGGCTACCCTGTTCTCATAGGCCAGAATGGGCTGTTAAGATTGTTACATCCTATGATCCTAGCAGGCCCAGGGAACATGGTAGAAAAGCGAGTTTAGTATGCCTGAACTCAGAATAATAAAATACATCTTTTAGCAAGGTTTATTTTAATATTCTGCATTTGCAAATGCCACTTTTAGAAACTTGGCATTTGCTTGCCTAACCATTTCAGCCCACCTCTGTGTGATGTGTATCTGCTGTCTGGCTTGTGTGAGTGACAGGGCTGGGGAAACCCAGATGGGCAGGGCTAGGTAGCCTGGTGGTGAATAGAAGGATTTACCTATAGATGGGTGGAAGGAGTACACCTGGACTCTGAATAAGACAGTGCTCTGCCACCACAATGCTGGCTCCATCCCCTGTGGAGCGTCTGATGGCTCTGCCCTGCACCCTGAAAGAAGAAGCCTGCATCGCATCAACAAAGTGCTCCAGAACTGGACTGAACTAGGCAAGGGCCCCCCTGGCCTGAGTGAACAAATGATTTGTGGTATAAATGTAGGAGCCCTGCTCCTAAGAAACTAGATCCTGTCCTGCCAAGAAGAAGCCTCTGTCCGACCTGAAGGAACTGGAAAAGCTGCATGGAGGAGTACTGTCCCTGACCTGGGGGATTGGCCTGCAGTGGTTGCCTTGCTGCTGAAGAAGAGGAAGAAAAGACCCAAGAAACTCTTATTTGACTTGTGCTGAAAGATCTCCAAGGGCTTGTGAGTGAGCTTGCCCCCTGAACGAAGTCCCAGGACAAGTGGACTTCACCGCCGTGAGATCGCCTTGGAAAATGGACCGTTTTTCCCGCATCTTCGACTCGAACTGCTGCGTACGTCTCGCTGATCGCAGCGTACCCCCTGCAAGCTGGTATCCCGCTGTCCGGCCCGAACAAAGTGTCTGAGGCCCCTCTATGAGCCGTAGCTCGCACCACAAAGGAAGGTAACCCCGGCCTGAGTAACGCGACTTACAGGCCCCTACGAGCCGCAGCTCACACCGTGACTGAAGGACATCGTCCCGTACCCCTTGCACCCACCTCCGGACCGTACTGCCAGCGTGCGCACCTCTCCCCTGCTTTGGGAAAGGCTGCGGTGCGTATGGTGGTCGCGTACATCTCCTTGTCCGGAGCGTACTGTTCATCTGTTGCCAGCACTTCTCAGAGTCAAGACCCGCGATCCCGGTACGACGCGTACACAGCGCCTGTAAAGAGAGAGCTGTACCTTCGCACCGTCCCCTGAAGCCGCGCACGCCCAAGGTCTAACGTACCGTAGTACGCGGTGCCCCCCCAGAGGACATCGCACCGTACAGTCCGTTGTTGCCCGTGAAGTGTCCGTGTCGACCCAAAGACTCAAGGTACTGTGCCCGTTCGCACCCTAGGGTGGACGCTTCATTTCCGAAGCGTCTGCGGTGCGTATGTAAGACCCGTTCCCAAGTCTATGTTAACCGCGTACGAAGCGGACGCCGAGGAACGAAGCGCATAGACTATTCCGAACAACGCTAAGCTCAAGAACTCTTTGTAAACAAGTATTGTGGTCATTCTAAACGTTAGCTTTGGTCTTGTGCTAAGCCTGATAAGAAAATATAAAACACTATTTTTTATATATATCCCGGTGTGGAGTCCATTTATGGAGGGTCACTGGACTACTGTGTGTGTGTTCACAAACGCTTAACCTAAACGCTCTGGGATAGGCCTTGTCTGCTCGCGCCAAGCTACCTAGAGGGTGAGCAGGGGTTATTGTTATAGTGTGCCCCCTTACCCTGACTGAAAGGGCTCTCTGCTTGTCCCAGGTACCTACCTGTGCCAACCAGAGAATCCGGATTCTAACAGGTATTATATAGCAAAGCAAATGGCTTTAACTTAATAAAAGGCGAGGCCTATTGCATTTTCAATGCTTGTTAGAGGGGTTCGCCTGAAACCAGTGAGAAGTGAGATTGTGTGTTCTAAAGTTGTGCTAGTTAGCAGCTGTTAAAAGGAAGCAATTTAAAAGGAAGCAATTTGATGAACAGGTATGCTGCTGGTTTTAGAAATTACATTTTATTTATTTTCTTAGCTCTTCTTCTGGGTTCCAATGTTGATAAGAGATGTCATTCTGCGCAGCATTGTTGAGGTAAAATTGTAGTCCTTCTTCAATTTTTGCAAAGGTCCCGGTTGTTGGTTCTCAAGATCTGGTCACCTTACCCACAGGCCTGCCCTGGTGGGGGAGCACCAGCATACATGCCAACATTTCAACTTCGATAAGAGGGAGAAATATGCATGCGTGGAAAGACCTGAATAACTCGTAACACGAAACGGGTCAGGCTTAACACAAAATGGATCCCCTGTCACAAAATCAGGCCCCCCACCCTACCGGACGCCCGGGGAAATGCCTGGCATTGCTAGTCAAGCCCTGGGCACCGGCCACAAAAACACAACGCACAAACCCTAAATTGTAGTAGTTCCCTAACCTTCCACTGCCAGCTAAATCCAAGGGGCTCTGCCCCGTAGATCCAAGAACCACAGGACAAGCCCATAACGTGCAAAAACCAGGTGTGAATAGCTAGGGATTACAAGAAAGACAAAATGCACACAGGTTCATTTAAATTAATGCAGTAGCTATGCTCCTAAGAACTACAAACATCATTAAAAGACAGACAGATGTCCCAGTACTACATCAAATGATTAAAAAGTCCACCCCTGATGGTGGAGTTGGCAATGGGGAAAGGTTATGGATTTATGATTGGCTCCATGCAAGATTCTGCGACAAAATGTGCCCAAGGCATGTAGTGGAGAGCTCTGTATTTGATGAGTAAGTAAATTAAAAGAAGACCTGTAGTTACGATGGCTACGTGGCGGCCATTGCGTTTTCAACTCGTTTTCATATAACTTGACTTGCATAATATCAAAAATCCAAATTCAGCAGAAAAGTCAAAGCTGGATCAAAAAAATCTCACTCTCACAAACATCACGACTTACAAAAAAACTATAACAGACATGCCAACCCTCCAGATTCAGGCGGGAGACTACCGATTTCAAGGCTAGTCTCCCGCCTCCCGATTCCTGCAAGCAAAAACCCGATTCCTCGTGGTTTCAGCTGACAGGGCTTGGTAATGTGTAACGTGCGAATTTTTCCAGCAACAGTCAGAGTGGCGATGCAGGGGCTCTAGAAGGGGTGAACAACCAACAAAGCCCCATTAACAAGCGAATGGTCTTTTAAAGACCTGTGAAGTACTAGGGGGAGGCTGTGTGTGTGCCCGGGAAGCTGTTTCAGCCTGGGCTGGCCCACATACGGGGGGGGTTGGTGTATGCACTGCCAGCAACCTGCCAGGCCAGTGCACAACACTTGCATCGCCCTCTCTCTGCCTGCCACTGCGCTCCATGCTTCTGAAAGGTAAGAAAAAAACGTGCATTTGCGTTTCAAAAGTCCGATCCTGCAGCAGCACACTTGCAAAGCCCATACATGGCAGTAACCCGAATCAAGGCCCCATTCTCCCGACTTTGTTTTTTTAAAATCTCCCACTTTGCTCTTCTGAAATGTTGGCATGTATGTCTCTCGGTGTTGACGGTCCTGGGAGTGTCCTCTTGGTGTTGACGGTCCTGGGAGTGTCCTCTTGGTGTTGACGGTCCCGGTTGTGTCCTCTCTCGGTGTTGACAGTCCCGGTTGTGTCCTCTCTCGGTGTTGACGGTGCAGGTGTGTCCTCTCTCGGTGTTGACGGTCCTGGTTGTGTCCTCTCTCGGTGTTGACGGTCCCGGTTGTGTCCTCTCTCGGTGTTGATGGTGCAGGTGTGTCCACTCTCGGTGTTGACGGTTCCGGTTGTGTCCTCTCTCGGTGTTGACGGTCCCGGTTGTGTCCTCTCTCGGTGTTGATGGTGCAGGTTGTGTCGGTGTTGACGGTCCCGGTTGTGTCCTCTCTCGGTGTTGACGGTCCCGGTTGTGTCCTCTCTCGGTGTTGACGGTGCAGGTGTGTCCTCTCTCGGTGTTGACGGTCCCGGTTGTGTCCTCTCTCGGTGTTGACGGTGCAGGTGTGTCCTCTCTCGGTGTTGACGGTCCTGGTTGTGTCCTCTCTCGGTGTTGACGGTCCAGGTTGTGTCCTCTCTCGGTGTTGACGGTCCCGGTTGTGTCCTCTCTCGTTGTTGATGGTGCAGGTGTGTCCTCTCTCGGTGTTGACGGTCCCGGTTGTGTCCTCTCTCGGTGTTGACGGTCCCGGTTGTGTCCTCTCTCGGTGTTGATGGTGCAGGTTGTGTCGGTGTTGACGGTCCCGGTTGTGTCCTCTCTCGGTGTTGACGGTCCCGGTTGTGTCCTCTCTCGGTGTTGATGGTGCAGGTGTGTCCTCTCTCGGTGTTGACGGTCCCGGTTGTGTCCTCTCTCGGTGTTGACGGTGCAGGTGTGTCCTCTCTCGGTGTTGACGGTCCTGGTTGTGTCCTCTCTCGGTGTTGACGGTCCCGGTTGTGTCCTCTCTCGGTGTTGATGGTGCAGGTGTGTCCACTCTCGGTGTTGACGGTTCCGGTTGTGTCCTCTCTCGGTGTTGACGGTCCCGGTTGTGTCCTCTCTCGGTGTTGATGGTGCAGGTTGTGTCGGTGTTGACGGTCCCGGTTGTGTCCTCTCTCGGTGTTGACGGTCCCGGTTGTGTCCTCTCTCGGTGTTGATGGTGCAGGTGTGTCCTCTCTCGGTGTTGACGGTCCCGGTTGTGTCCTCTCTCGGTGTTGACGGTCCCGGTTGTGTCCTCTCTCGGTGTTGATTGTGCAGGTGTGTCCTCTCTCGGTGTTGACGGTCCCGGTTGTGTCCTCTCTCGGTGTTGACGGTCCTGGTTGTGTCCTCTCTCGGTGTTGATGGTGCAGGTGTGTCCTCTCTCGGTGTTGACGGTCCTGGTTGTGTCCTCTCTCGGTGTTGATGGTGCAGGTGTGTCCTCTCTCGGTGTTGACGGTCCCGGTTGTGTCCTCTCTCGGTGTTGACGGTCCCGGTTGTGTCCTATCTCGGCGTTGACGGTGCAGGTTGTGTCCTCTGTAGGTGTTGACGTTCCCGGTTGTGTCCTCTCTCGGTGTTGACGGTCCAGGTTGTGTCCTCTCTTGGTGTAGACGGTCCCGGTTGTGTCCTCTTTCGGTGTTAACGGTCCAGGTCGTGTCCTCTCGCGGTGTTGACGGTCCAGGTTGTGTCCTCTCTCGGTGTTGACGGTCACGGATGTGTCCCCTCTCAGTGTTGACGGTGTAGGTTGTGTCCTCTGTAGGTGTTGACGTTCCCGGTTGTGTCCTCTCTCGGTGTTGACGGTCCAGGTTGTGTCCTCTCTTGGTGTAGACGGTCCCGGTTGTGTCCTCTTTCGGTGTTAACGGTCCAGGTCGTGTCCTCTCGCGGTGTTGACGGTCCAGGTTGTGTCCTCTCTCGGTGTTGACGGTCACGGATGTGTCCCCTCTCAGTGTTGACGGTGTAGGTTGTGTCCTCTCTCCAGACATACCAGCCCTCCCGATTCAGGCAGGAGACTACCGATTTCAAGGCTAGTCTCCCGCCTCCCGATTCCTGCAAGCAAAAACCCGATTCCTCGGGGTTTCAGCTGACAGGGCTTGGTAATGTGTAACGTGCGAATTCTTCCAGCAATAGTCCGAGTGGAGATGCAGGGGCGCTAAGAAGAGGTGAAAAACCAACAAAGCCTCGTTAACAAGTGAATGGTCTTTTAAAGACCTGTGAAGTACTAGGGGGAGGCTGTGTGTGTGCCCGGGAAGCTGTTTCAGCCTGGGCCGCCCCACACACGGGGTTGGTGTATGCACTGCCAGCAACCTGCCAGGCCAGTGCACAACACTTGCATCACCCTCTCTCTGCCTGCCATTGCGCTCCATGCATCTGAACGATAAGGAAAAACAGGCATTTGCGTTTCAAAAGTCCGATCCTGCAGCAGCGCGCTTCCAAAGCCCATACATGGCAGAAACCCGATTCAAGGCCCCATTCTCCCGACTTTGTTTTTTTAAAATCTCCCACTTTGCTCTTCTGAAATGTTGGCATGTATGGTTTTAATCAGAGGTTAGCTTTGAAATTGTTTGAATCAGAGGGTAGCTTTGAAAACACAGCAAAAGCTAAGTGCCATCGTTTTATAATATAGGTGCCAAAGAAGATCTCAAACCTGTTAACATTGATTCTGCTTTTAAACATGTTGCTGTGCGGAAGTCAGTGTTCTCGTTGATAAACCTGCGATTGCCGTAACTTCCTCGCACGAAGAAGACGCACATTATTCACGTCACCTAATTAGTGCTGGCATCGGGTTACTTGATGCATGAATCGCAGGCGGGAGACTAGCCTTCAAATCGGTAGTCTCCCGCCTGAATCGGGAGGGTTGGCATGTCTGCACCAGTCCTCGAGCTGGCACAGTCCGGGTGCTGATGCAGCGCTGCACTTGGGGGGGGGGGGGGGGGCACGGAATCTCCTTTTATACCTCTCGCCCCAGCACCTCCTGCATCCCCAGCCCTCCAACTCCCCCCTCCTTCCTCTCTGTAGAAGAGGGGGGCCCGTCCAGACACATCCCCCTCCCTTGGGGGATGGGCGCCGAACCAAGGGGCATAACAGACAGGGTGTTTTGGGACTGACTGCCCCCCCCCACCCCCCATCTGACCACTCCCCCTGGATGACGCACATGTAACGTCACTGGCAATGGCAGGGCGACCACACAAGTCCTGAATGCCAGCCTTCGGCAGGTGTTATTTTCATTCGGAGTTGCTGTGTGAGGTGAACGCGCCGTGTGATCTGCTGCAGGTCACAGTGAGTTGTGGGGTGGCAGACACAGACAGGCGAGTTATTTTCACTCGGCAGTGTTGTGTGAGGTGAGCGCGCCGTGTGATCTGCTGCAGGTGAGTTGTGGGGTGGCAGACACTCAGATTATTTTCACCCGGAAGTGCTGTGTGAGGTGAGCGCGCCGTGTAATCTGCTGCAGGTGAGTTGTGGTGCTGTGTGATCTGCTGCAGGGGAGTTGTGGTGCTGTTTGAGGTGAGCGCGCCTTGTGATCTGATGCAGGTGAGTTGTGGTTCTGTGTGAGGTGAGCGCGCCGTGAGATCTGATGCAGGTGAGTTGTGGTGCTGTTTGAGGTGAGCGCGCCGTGTGATCTGATGCAGGTGAGTTGTGGTGCTGTTTGAGGTGAGCGCGCCGTGTGATCTGATGCAGGTGAGTTGTGGTGCTGTTTGAGGTGAGCGCCAGAGGCGCAACTAGAGCCAAATTTCAGGGGGGGCTGAGCAAAAATTTCGGGGGGGCTGAACTTTAAGCAATAGGCAGAGTGGAGCCGCAGGGGCTCTTAGAAGGGGTGAAACAACAGCAAGGCCTCATTAACATGCACATGGTCTTTTAAAGACCTGTGAAGTGCTCGGGTGCGGCTGCTTTTTTGCCCGGGAAGGTGTCTCATCCCGGGCTGCCACACACGACGGGGGGGGGGCTGAAGCCCTTTGAGTCCAATGGGTGTTGCGCGCCTGGTGAGCGCGCCTTGTGATGTGATGCAGGTGAGTTGTGGTGCTGTGTGAGGTGAGCGCGCCGTGTGATCTGCTGCTGGTGAATTTTGGGGTGGCAGACACGCACACTCGGATTATTTTCATCCGAAGGTGCTGTGTGAGGTGAGCGCGCCGTGTGATCTGTTGCAGGTGAGTTGTGGTGCCGTGTGAGGGGAGCGCGCCGTGTGATCTGATGCAGGTGAGTTGTGGTTCTGTGTGAGGTGAGCGCGCCGTGTGATCTGATGCAGGTGAGTTGGGGTGCTGTTTGAGGTGAGCGCGCCTTGTGATCTGATGCAGGTGAGTTGTGGTGCTGTGTGAGGTGAGCGCGCCGTGTGATCTGTTGCAGATGAGTTGTGGGTGGCAGACACAGACACTCGCATTACTTTCACCCGGAGGTGCTGCGCTTGTACTTCGTGCAGTTTTCAGCTGCGTGTTCCAAGCCGAAGTGTAATGCTTTAATATATAGATGTGGGCACTGGGTTACCACTGCCCCCCTTTCACAGGCGAGCCAGGGTCGTGGTCTTAGTTCGTTCCTCGCACTCTCTTTTGCATTCAATCTGACCGTGTGACCCCTGCTGCTGACCTCTGCTTACAGCTGATGCCCCCGTGCCACATGTGTGGATTCTAGTGACCACACCGTCATCCGCTCCACACAACACGCATGCACAGATGTCACCCAAAGATTACACTGACACTTTCATTATGGGTGAAGAACTGTCGCAGGTTTATTTCATACAACATAAGTATGACGATAAGTGGGTTAGCTTACGGGCGATCCAGGGCAAGCAGCCCCTCGCTGCTCCGCCCGCCTTGCGAGCCAGCACGCACGGTGGGTCGATGCCCTGCAGTGCGGCACATTTTTCCAGATCCTCCTTTGGATCACGTGATCTGTCTAATACTCCCGCCCCTTTTAACGGGGGCGGAGCGTGTTGTGGCACACCCCCGGTTGGTCAGGCCCCCCAACCGCCCGTAGGACTAACGGGGCGCCGTCGCGGTCTTCCCAGAACCTCCTTCGGCTCCCGGACCTTGGCTCGGGCACCCTTACTGTGCCGGACAGGGGTACCCTTACTGTACCGCCTGTCGCAGAGGTACCCTTACTGTACCCTTCTGCCTCCAGATCGCCCTGTAACTCCGCCTGCAACGCAAGAAAAAACATTACAACATTCCGATAGCGCGCTGCCTCTGCCGCGCAGGGTAAGCGGAAAGGGTGGGAATTCGCGTGGCCAGGAGCGCAGGAAGCAGAGGAAGCTCTGAGGGGGTGAGGCGCTTAAGAGGGGGGTCTAGCCTCGCCCCAGCCTCGCGGCACGCCTCCCCCAAGACAAACCCATTGGGGGCCTCCCCTCCCCGAGGCGCGGCCTCGCTAGAGAGGCGGAGCAGGGGGGGGGCTCCGACGGGCGGCCACTAGAGGGCTGCCCTGCTGATGTCCCCCTTCGTGGGACGCGGGCAGCGGCATAGTGACCACACCGTCATCCGCTCCACACAACACGCATGCACAGATGTCACCCAAAGATTACACTGACACTTTCATTATGGGTGAAGAACTGTCGCAGGTTTATTTCATACAACATAAGTATGACGATAAGTGGGTTAGCTTACGGGCGATCCAGGGCAAGCAGCCCCTCGCTGCTCCGCCCGCCTTGCGAGCCAGCACGCACGGTGGGTCGATGCCCTGCAGTGCGGCACATTTTTCCAGATCCTCCTTTGGATCACGTGATCTGTCTAATACTCCCGCCCCTTTTAACGGGGGCGGAGCGTGTTGTGGCACACCCCCGGTTGGTCAGGCCCCCCAACCGCCCGTAGGACTAACGGGGCGCCGTCGCGGTCTTCCCAGAACCTCCTTCGGCTCCCGGACCTTGGCTCGGGCACCCTTACTGTGCCGGACAGGGGTACCCTTACTGTACCGCCTGTCGCAGAGGTACCCTTACTGTACCCTTCTGCCTCCAGATCGCCCTGTAACTCCGCCACAGCTCTGGGGAGGCTCCCGTCGATGCCAGAGCCCCCCTTCCCTCTTGCTACTACTGATGCCCTGCCCCTGAGAGCGCCTCTTGCACGTCCAGCAAGAACATGTCCATCCCTACCCTGGTCAGGTGTACCCCATCAGGCTCATAGAACCCCTCCAGCCTTCCTAGGAGCAATGCATGTCTGATGACAACCCATGCCCCAATTGATGTATTGAGAGTGCCATGGTTCCCAAATTGCTGCTGCTTCGAGGTTTGGATGATGTCTCGACAGGGCAAAACATTTTACGTAACTGCTGTGTGGACGCCGTTTATCATGGCTCCGGATGAAGCTACTATGACTGACTGAGCTGCTGAAGAATACGTATCTCTCAGCTCGAGGACCAAAATTTGTGAACGTTTCCCAACTCCCTGGCTCCAAGGAAAGGCTGAGCGAGAAGGGCAACACCTACATCTGTTTCCCAGGCTTGAAAATATGGCATTGGTACCAAGGCATGGTGAAATAGGTGCTTATGGACCTGCAATCCGATTATGATTTTCAATTGCAAATGAGGGGCCTTCCTGGCTTCAGTGTGTTTCCAAACAGCTACAGCACAATAAAGCAAGGTGAAGGTAACGGGAGAGAAACCACCTCCCCTACGTATATAAACACAAGCTGACATCACGGGATCTCAGGGGGGGGGGGGGAGGGTCCTTGAAAGCCGTGAGCATCAGACAGTATGAGGGGCAACAGCCTCTGCCTTTGTACTCTCACCCAGCACACGGGAACATATGCTCACTGTCCCTGGCTGCATCATGTCACTGTCTCTGGATGGGTAATGCCACAACCTTAGCTGGTGACAGTGTTGTTGGCAAATGTGTCGTAGAGACAATCTCACCTTCCTACGGCATGCCAGTACAAATAACCCCATCCCAATCTTTTCTTGCTCCCCACTGGGACAGCGTATACAGTTTCGTTGCTGGTTGAATAGGAGCTAGATTTTAAACTTTATTGCTGCTGCAAGGAGTTAATGGTTTGCCTACAGACCTTGTTATACCAGCGTTGTTGCGTTATGGTAATTTGTGGCACCGACATAGTGGCTTGAAAAAAGAAACCTCTTATTTTATCAAATAATTTGGTGTGAGCCCCAGTTATGATTTAATGTACATCTTCATAGTTGGCAGTGTCCATCTTGCCAATACCTGGGTCACGTCTGCCTTAATTGATGACAATACATCTGGCTTTTCCGCTAACTTTGCCCATTTAACCTGTCAAATGTCGTTGGAAGGCAACACAGCTCTGGTCATGCTCATTTCAGAAGGTGTTAAGCCCTTTCCATTATTAGAAAGTTTAAGTGCAAAGTCCAAGAGATATGGACGCTCTCTGCTCCCTCAATTATGACCATGTAGATGAGGGCATGCCATTCTGGGGTGTCTGGTTGAAGTATGCACAGGTAATGGACACTCTCCCCCGTGTAGTGCTGTGAAACGAATGAAATGGTACATCAAATTCAGTCAGCCACCCCACTAGGCGGAGGCTTTGACTCCCTAACCTCTGCTAGTGTAGAACCCGGTCACACCTCCAGTTCATTAGAATTTAGTAAATTCCCGACATTGACGACCCCCAGGGGCCTGGTACTGGGTTGTGTATATGCGGCCCTATATCACCTTGGACACTTAGCTTGGGGTGGATGGGTGTCAACCTAGCCTGGCTGAAGTGCAATACCTTTGACAATCACTCCTGACCAGATGTGCCAACGCAGGTAGAAGTAAGGGGTATCGAGCCCGCCTTGCTTCCTTTCTCAGTTCAACACAGGTCGAAAAAGATGCCCCTTCCAGTCACTGGTTTTAGGCCCTGGAAGGATAGCCCGTGGGGCAGACAGGTCTGTTGGAACCGGCGGTGAACCATATCCCCTGGCAGGATATCGGGAATGCCAAATGGTCTATAACCCCTTGTCATTATTTGTGCTCTAACGCTGTGTTTACCAAACCTCTTGCATCGCAGTTACACTTACTGGGGGATTAGTGTGCTGTGCTCCTCGCCTGTTTGCTCGCAAGTGGTGATGGTCCCTCGAGGGGTGAAAGGTCAGGGCCTTATCCCTGAAGCTTAGCCATGCGGCATTCTACGGGAAATCTACAGCATTGCTTTGTAACGCTGCCCCTGGTTCCACTGTGAATTATAGTCGATATGCTCTCCCTCAGTTTGGACAAATCTCAGCTGATCGTACGCCTGCCTAATTCCCAGGGCCGACTGGTTTAATGCTTTACACATGGAATTGCCCCACGAATGTGGCCTTGCACTGAAACTTCACTGGGTTCTCTCAACTTTTTTTTTTTTTTTTTTTTGCGCTAGAAACGCCCCCCGTGGTTACTAAAATGGACCCGTTCCTTAGTTTCCAGCACACAATGCACTTAAATGTCATCTGGCCCTGTTGCCTATCAAACAACAGTGACAGCCTCTGTCACCTTCATACAATACATAAACAGACCTCACAAGGTCGCAGAAAAGGCAAGCCAGGCTAGGTCTCGGTAAACCCTGTCACTCTGTGCTTTCCCTGGCCTCCCTGTGGAACAGGGAGAATAACCTCAAAGATGTTAAGTATGACCCACAAACCCAGGCCTTCTACATGTCTCAAACAGCTCAGGCTGCAGGCTTCTGTATAGACTAAGCTGCCACTATGCCTGATTTGAAAGAAACCTTACCCCAGCTGTTTCCGAATAGCAAGGCAAAGATGAAAGACAGCAGCATCTCGTGACTCATGCGTTGAACTCATAATGTTAACATTGGTAGATCGATTTCTTTGTTACACCTTTCCACAAGCTGACCATTGCATTATGGTTGAGACTGGGTTTTGGGCTGAACCTTGACCTACTTGTATTCCTGCTACCAAGATGACATATCTATATATACTCTCTTATCCTGTTGCACCACTTGGGACCCATAACTTAGGCCCTTCGTACCTACAGGCATTGCACTAATGCCAATGAGATTCCCCCCTTGTACCGGATAACCTTAATAAATGATGGATTTTGGGACAAAGATACCAAGGAACCTATGTAAAGGGCCTTCCAGTGCGTGTGAACCCATGTCATTGCGATTAGTAACTGTCGCTCAGTTTGAGCTAAAACATGCGACTTCATTCATACTAATCAATTAGTCAGCAAAGCATGCTGGAGATGAAGGAATGTGTGGCCAGCCCAAGGATATACAAAATGAGCCACGGCATTGCATGGTTCCAGAGACATGGCTGAGTGAAGCGGCCTCACGACTTTTGTGACCGTGCGATAGGGGGTATAACCCTAGTGGGCGTAGGCCTCGCGCGCGAGGCAGCAAGGGGGAAGGCTCCGACGGGCGGCCACTAAAATGCTGCCCTGCTGATGTCCCACTGCTTGGGACGCGGGCAGCGGCATAGTGACCACACCGTCATCCGCTTCAGTCAACACGCATACACAGACGTCACCCAATGATTACACTGACAATTTATTAGTGGGTGAAGAACTGCTGCAGGTTTATTTCATACAACACAGTATGATAATAAAATTGGGTTATCTTACGGGCGATCCAGGGCAGGCAGCCCCTTGCTGCTCCGCCCGCCTGGTGAGCCAGCACACACGGTGGGTCGATGCCCGGCAGTGTGGCACATATGCCACACTGCCGGGCATCGACCCACCGTGTGTGCTGGCTCACCAGGCGGGCGGAGCAGCAAGGGGCTGCCTGCCCTGGATCGCCCGTAAGATAACCCAATTTTATTATCATACTGTGTTGTATGAAATAAACCTGCAGCAGTTCTTCACCCACTAATAAATTGTCAGTGTAATCATTGGGTGACGTCTGTGTATGCGTGTTGACTGAAGCGGATGACGGTGTGGTCACTATGCCGCTGCCCGCGTCCCAAGCAGTGGGACATCAGCAGGGCAGCATTTTAGTGGCCGCCCGTCGGAGCCTTCCCCCTTGCTGGAAGCAGAGGAAGCTCTGAGGGGGTGAGGCGCTTAAGAGGGGGGTCTAGCCTCGCCCCAGCCTCGCGGCACGCCTCCCCCAAGACAAACCCATTGGGGGCCTCCCCTCCCCGAGGCGCGGCCTCGCTAGAGAGGCGGAGCAGGGGGGGGGCTCCGACGGGCGGCCACTAGAGGGCTGCCCTGCTGATGTCCCCCTTCGTGGGACGCGGGCAGCGGCATGCCCTCGATACGTCCTCGAGTCAGAGGGCTCCTTCCCTTGTGCCAGTCCGCTTTCCTTCCAGTGAGTGGCATCACGTCCTATTCAACACCCCCCCCCCTTAATTGGTCTGGCATGAGAGCATGCCCCCCCCCTTCATTGGTCTGGCATGACAGCATGCCCCCCCTCTTCATTGGTCTGGCATGAGAGCACGCGCCCCCCTCTTCATTGGTCTGGCATGAGAGCACGCCCCCCACTTCATTGGTCTGGCATGAGAGCATGCCCCCCCCCTCTTCATTGGTCTGGCATGAGAGCACGCCTCCCTCTTCATTGGTCTGGAATGAGAGAACGCCCCTCCCCCTTTTTATGGTCTGGCATGAGAGCACGCCCCCCCTCTTCATTGGATTGGTCTGGCATGAGAGCACGCCCCCCTCTTCATTGGTCTGGCATGAGAGCACGCCCCCCCCTCATTGGTCTGGCATGAGAGCACGCCCCCCCCTTCATTGGTCTGGCATGAGATCACGCCCCCCTCTTCATTGGTCTGGCATGAGAGCACAACCCCCCTCATTGGTCTGGCATGAGAGCACGCCCCCCCTCTTCATTGGTCTGGCATGAGAGCACGCCCCCCCCCTTCATTGGTCTGGCATGAGAGCACGCCCCCCTCCTTCATTGGTCTGGCATGAGAGCACGCCCCCCTCCTTCATTGGTCTGGCATGAGAGCACGCCCCCCTCCTTCATTGGTCTGGCATGAGAGCACTCCCTCTTCATTGGTCTGGCATGAGAGCACGCCCTCTTCATTGGTCTGGCATGAGAGCACAAGTGACGTATGCATCCATGAGCACTGAGTGTATAAAGTATACTAGATGCGTGCGCGCGAGCATGGCAGTGTCACCCCTTCTATCACTCTTGCACCCCCATCATGCAGTACGTTCATTTCAATGTATGAGGGACTCTTTCACACTTAAAAAGTGCCCCCACTAACACAAAAGGAGTTTGAGGGACCCGTTCCCAGGCAGGCTTTACAAGCCAGGGTCTATGCAGATTTCGGGGCCTTCGAGTCTGATTGCTGTGCTGAGGAGGGGGCGGTTTTAGTTGTTTGTTAATCACTAGGGGCACTTGTTCCAAGTCTTGCATGCTCGCACACGTATTATTTGCTGCTCTTGTGTCTTTGGCACAATTGTGCTCCATTTGGTAATGTTGTGTCTTATTTCCACGCTCACATGCCTCCACCTCTGGGGCTCGCCTTGGCACTTTGTCCATCACCTTTGTTCCTGCGTGTGGGGCATTGGTTCAATCCTTGTGTCTCTCACTTAGTGACAGGTCTCTAGAGTGACCCCCAACATTTGGCTGTATTTCTGTGGCTGCCCCCTTCCTGCATTGCAATCCTTCCTGGCACTGCCAGTGTCACACACTTTGTCTCAGTCTTATTCTCAGGGCTCAATTCTTAACCCTTTGATTTCTTTGGCCCCTACTGAATCACTGCTAAAAACCGGGGGCCCCACCGAAGCTATTTCTATGCTTTGAACCTCAAAACTATGCGCAAAATACAGAGAGAAATATACAAAAAACAATGCAAAATTATGAAATGTTTGACTTAATAAACACACCAAAAATATATAAAAATCACATTTTAATGGGAAGGTTGGAACTTTTCAAAATCTGTTTTTATTTCTAAAAGGCAAAGCTGTATGCTGGACTAGCAGACCACTCTGCTTCCTTGCTCCTAATTAGGGCTCCCGGTTTTATGGTATTTATTTTTTCGTCATTTCCGTCTGTATTTATCCATATTTATTTTGGATTAGGTGGAAAAATGAAGCTGAAGTCAGTATTTTTCCACATTTCTTTAACCTATAAATATGCGCTCTTGCTTGCATGTTTGCCAGGTTTCAGTGCTGTGAACACCCGCAGAAGATACATCCGTGCACCTATAGAAAAATATGCACATTTCAGTTTCAACCTTGTGCGTATCTACTGTTAAAGCCTCTTTACTAAAAGTCCTTTTTTTTTTAACCCCATTTCCTATCAATCCACACATTTATTGGCCTGGCAGTCATGGTAGACAGTATTTAGAATTACTCAAAAATCAACCAATTTCCGTTTTTATCCACACTTAAAAATAAATACAGACAAGAAAGTGAATGTTTTATGTCTGTATTTATCTGTAAAAATAAGTAAAAACAGAAAACAGGGAGGCTTACTCATGCTGCATGTTGTCCTTTTGTTGACGCATACCAATGCTTCAGTTGAGACCACCCATACCAGCAGGATTCTGCTTGCTGTCCTTGTGCTGCTCCCACTAATCAGGCTAAGGAGACAACTTACATTTTAGCCTCCCATTTCATGTTCCCTCACACTTGTACAGAGTTGTATGTTTTTCAATTTTACAATGTTTCTAATATTATTTCATTTCTCACCTGTCAAGGCTCCCATAAATTGTTGTTTAAGGCCCCAGATTAAGACCCATAGATCTATGCCTTTGTGTTAAAGGAATAGACTTTGCGTCTGTGTTTATATCACATCGCTTGTGTTGATTTGCTGTCTTGTTTTTCAGCCTGCATCGTCAGCACTGTGTCTTTGTTTGCGGATCCTTGCGCTCTTGTCGCGGTCTATTCCATATCTATGGTGGTGATGCACCGAGTGTCTGTCTTAATGTTGCTAGTTTAGCTGTGCCATTAGCCTTGTAGTTGTATGTCTATGTTGCAGCAACCATTTTCTCTGCCTCTGTTGCCTTTGGTGTTGTCCGTGTCCGTGTCCCTCTGGTGCAGGCTTTGGCATTCTAAACATGTTCTCAAAAGTCGACCATGGGATGCTTCCCACCTCTCAATGCAGTTATTATGCTATGAATAACCCCTAAATTCTGCACTTTATTAGGTGTAGTTTGACAGCGCAGCTGTCACTAAATCTTGTGTGATCAACAGGAAACAAGCTTCAGAGTACTCTTGAGAGATCGACCTTGGCTCCACCTGCTTTTCGATAACCGAGTACAGCATCGAGTTTGGCAAATGTGTGGTTTCACTGAAAAAGAGCGCTTGTGTTGCACTTTCTTGGACATGTAGGGAGTCTCAGTCGCAATTGTGTACTGCTAACTCCTCGTCGCTGTTGTGACCATATGGGAATTTTGTACTGGATTCAATAATGTAATGGAATTCAAGGAGTTGTAGTTGTTTCTCATGATCCCCCTCCTCTCAACTTTTTTACAACTTGGTCTATGCCAGTATATTTCTAAAGGGTATTTTCACACGCACTCTCTCTCTCGCACACGCACTCTCTCTCGCACACGCACTCTCTCTCGCACACGCACTCTCTCTCGCACACGCACTCTCTCTCGCACACACGTACTGTCTCGTGCGCGCTCTGTCTCGTGCGCGCTCTGTCTCGTGCGCGCTCTGTCTCGTGCGCTGTCTCGCACGCTGTCTCGCGCTCTGTCTCGCGCTCTGTCTCGCGCTCTGTCTCGCGCTCTGTCTCGCGCTCTGTCTCGCGCTCTGTCTCGCGCACTCACTCTCTCGCGCACTCACTCTCTCGCACTCACTCTTTCTCTCGCTCTCTCGCGCTCTTGCTCGCTTTCTCTCTCACTCTTTCTCTCTTTCTCTCTCACTCTTTCTCTCACTCTTTCTCTCTTTCTCTCTCACTCTTTCTCTCACTCTTTCTCTCTCACTCTTTCTCTCACTCTTTCTCTCTTTCTCTCTCACTCTTTCTCTCACTCTTTCTCTTTCTCTCACTCTTTCTCTTTCTCTCTTTCACTCTCACTCTTTCTCTCTCACTTTCTCTCACTCTTTCTCTCTTTCTTTCTTTCTCTCTCACTCTTTCTCTCTCACTCTTTCTCTCACTCTTTCTCTCTTTCTCTCTCACTCTTTCTCTCTTTCTCTCTCTCACTTTCTTTCTCTCTCACTCTTTCTCTCTTTCTCTCTCTCGCTTTCTTTCTCTCTTTCTCTCTCACTCTTTCTCTCTTTCTCTCTCTCGCTTTCTTTCTCTCTCACTCTTTCTCTCTCTCTTTCTCTCTCACTCTTTCTCTTTCACTCTTTCTCTTTCACTCTTTCTCTTTCACTCTTTCTCTCTCACTCTTTCTCTCTTTCTCTCTCTCGCTTTCTTTCTCTCTTTCTCTCTCTCGCTTTCTTTCTCTCTTTCTCTCTCACTCTTTCTCTCTTTCTCTCTCTCGCTTTCTTTCTCTCTCACTCTTTCTCTCTCCCTCTCTCACTCTTTCTCTCTCCCTCTCTCACTATTTCTCTCTCTCTCTCACTCTTTCTCTCTCTCACTCGCGCTCTCTCTCACTCGCGCTCTCTCTCACACACACACACTCGCTCGTCATTTTATAGTTGGGTCAGAGTAAGTTTCCATACGAAGAGTATTTTTTATTTATTTATTTTTTAAATTTGTATTGTTAATAGTTCAGTTTGAGTCTGCACAATACAAAAAAAACTATCATCCACCTCCCCCGTCAGGGCCACAAAACATCAGTTTCCCATGTTAATTCAAATGATAACATCTGGATATATGGTTTGTTTTAATATTAGCAGGGTATCGATGGACCATTCAAATAACCTGAAGATAATTCCTGAATATCCACCAGATTGTTCCAGCTGTGACGCTGATGGTGCGGGCATTGGCCCCATATTATATTCCACTCTCCTAGCTTAAATCTCCTCTGGAATACAGTTTTTGAATACTGTGTAAACAAATTGAATATTAAATTACTACAAGATCCCAGCATGGTTTTACTTGTATATTTATCCTCATTGGGATTATCAGGTGAGGTTTGTAAATTAATACCTGTTTCTGTGCTCATTGCTGGATCATTAATATTACAAAAAAGAACAACTAAATTAATTCAAACTTTTTTGGAATGCCTCGTCAAAATGTATACAGTAAAACAGTGAACACTGTGTGCGGCCCAAGTGGGAGCCATGCAAATCATTTTCAAGCTGTAAAAAATGTTGCTTAGACTATTGTATTAAAATCCAGAAGATACATTGAAAAATAGATTATCTTTAATTGATAATCAAAACACATCATTACAATGAACAGATTAATTAAATCATCAAAAAGAACCCCACAATCTCAAAAGTATCTTTATTCGGATATTAAAACATCCATACAAGAACAATGTATTTACACATTTCACATATAGTAATCTGAACATTTCATCTAAAAATGTTAAAAAAGGAAACATATCTGATGGACCATTCCAGGATATCAGTTAGGCTCAGGATTAAGACTAAATTTCATGTTAAAAGTTATAAAGTGCAGTGCGAGGACATCTATACAGGTAGGGAATACCAAACTTATGACAGTGAATAAAATACAGGATCGTAGTTCATATAAGATCAATCACATTAAAAATAAGCCGTAGCCAAATTAAAACAAACATCTTATAACATCCCAGGTACTGTAAACATTACAGTTCATCCTTTGTGTAATCTCCATAAATCATCTCCTGTTCTGTGTACAATGTAAGACTATCGTGCGGGGGGCCTTTTAATCCGGATGCCTACAGCGCCCGGCAAATAAACTCACTTACATCTCCCCTCTAGATTTCCTCAGTTTCGCGGCTAGTCTTAAAAAATTTACGATACAGAACAGTGTGAAGGGTTCCACAGCCAGTTTTAAATATAAAAGGGCTACTCTAACCTGGGTAAATTTATTCGCCCTTAGGATGGATTTTAAAAAAAGAGCCCGCGGATATTCATAAAAAGGGCAAAAGAAAACAAAATGTAGGGTATCCTGTGGAGATCCTAGATCGCAGCCACAGGGACCTTTTGTACCAATTTCTTTCGTGTACCCCGCGGGAACTGCTAAAATGTGATGTAAAAGATCCAGTCTAAATCTGGTCATTAAAAATCTATCATTTTTGTTATGGATTAGTGCCAGGTAGGGTTCGAGACCTTCAACAGATTTAGTTAATATATGAGACCTCACTGACCCTTTCGGAATTTCGCTATCTTCCCTGGCACAGGCTATCCGCCTCATATATTCTGCCTTTAAAATGCCCTTTAACTGAGGTGTTAATGTTGACGGTTCCCTGAAATATTTTGCACATCCCAGCCACTCCAGTTTATCCTGAACATATTTAAGCCATGGGATTTTATGACCTTTTTCCCTGTTAATGCAGTCTGTTATTATTTCTCTGCTTAGGCTTGCTTCGGGGTTGGTCCAAATTTTGATCCAGCACAATAACGGCCTAAAGCTTAATCTGTCAGAGATATACGGGATCCCTAGCTCCTCGTGAATAATATGGGCTGGTGTGCTTTGGGGAACCTGCAAGATCCTCCTAAGGAACTTGTTTTCCTCTAGTTGTATAGAGTCCACATTTCTAAATCCCCAGACCTCACTCCCATAAATAATTTTAGAACAACAAATTGAGTTATATAAGTTCAATATTTCCAGCACTGACCATCTACCTAATCTCGTGGCACGATTCATGATTGAGCCCATAATGCTCACGTGCTGTTTGCATTTATCAGTCGCTAGTGCTCTAAAATTAAGATGTTTGTCGAAGGTAATCCCTAAATAATTGAAAACCTCGACCTTCTCTAGTTTGTGTCCCCCAATTTTACAAATAAAATTCTTGGTTGGTCTTTTTCCTACTTCCATAATGTAGGATTTTGTGAGGTTAGGGGATAGATCTAAGTTTGCCATAAACTCGCAGAAGCCATCAATAAGAGATTGCAGACCCCTCCCTGTACGCGAGAGGAGTACTGCATCATCTGCGTACAATAAGACCGGGATACTTCTACTTGCGACTCTCGGGCAGTCCACTCCCAATGTGCACAGGGCCTTATCCAAACCGTTTATGTATAATGTAAACAAGAAAGGCGCCAAGATGCAGCCTTGTCTCACGCCCCCTGTACAAGAAAAGTGGTCCGTTAGGTTCCCCTCGTTACTATACCTGACCTGAGCTGTGGTACTAAAGTGCAATGATTTTAAAATAAATAACAAGCTCGAATCTACCCCTAGCAACTCTAGAATCTCCCATAATTTCCCTCGATTAACCCGGTCGAAGGCTGCTGTTAAGTCCATAAAAGCTAAAAAGACTGTACCTTCACCAGCAACCGTGTATTTAGCGACCAGATTATATAGATTGAGGCATTGGTCAGTAGTTGAGCGGCCCATTCTGAAGCCATACTGGGTGTCTGTGACGATATCTTTTTCCTCTGCCCAGTCCATGAGACGGTTTAATATCACCTTCCCTAACACTTTTGCAGACACATCAATTAAGGAAATCGGTCTATAACATTGTGGATTACTCTTATTTCCCTTTTTAAATATGGGGACGATATGGGCAGTTGACCAGGACCTTGGCAGTCCCTCTTCCACGGCTGTATTAAAAATTCTTACTAATATAGGTGCCCACAGCTCGACCTGCGATAAAAATAGATCTGGAGGAATCCCATCTGGCCCCGGGGCCTTATTTCTTGTCAGGGCACAAATTCCATTTTTGACTTCCTCCACTGTGAACTCTACCCATGAATTTGACAGAGTCCCCACATCTGTGGCTGATTGGGTTGAATCACTGGCATGATTGTATAGCTTGCTAAAATGAGAGACCCATTCATCTGGGAGGATATTACAGACCATCTTCTCACTATTTAATGTCTGGAAAATTGGGTCATTAATCACCTTCCAGAATTTAGACATGTCTCTCAACTCCCCTGCCTCCTTCAGATTCCCCCAGGCCTCAGATTGGATAGTTTGTTTCCTCCTTTTTATGGCCAGCTTGTATTGGGCCCTACATTCCGAGATCCTGCTTTTATCTTTCGGTACTTTTCTGAGTGCCCGTTTTAATTCTTTTTGGGCACTAGAGCAAGCTTTATCAAACCATTTCGGTTGACTGTTGGCCGTAGATGGTGCTTTAGCCCTGAGTAACTTATCGATTTCCTTTGCCATATTTATGAAGGCATTTATCAATTTTTTTCCTTTCACATCCGGGTCTAGACACGTCCAAATCCCACTATCGGGGGTTGCAATAAGATTTTTATAAAATACTTCCCCATCTATATTCGACCAACGTATGTGCCTGCCTTGATCGATTGCATCTAGTTTGCCCCTTGTCATACTGGCCATTGCCTTAGCGGGTCCATCCTCAACCCTTAATAACAGCACCAGGGGGTTATGGTCACTAAAAATACTAATTTGTATACTAAAATCTACAATCCTGTGTTTAAAATCATTTGATATAAAAATAAAATCTATGATGGTGTCCCTCCCTCTGCCTTTAAACGTCGGATTAATCACATTAGAGTGAGTAAGCTTAATTAACTCCATCGTGGGGATCAGATCATATGAGCCCAAGATGTTACCAAGTTTGCTACCTTCTAGTGTGTGTTCTAGGTGCCAGTCCTTGGTAGAGGGGCAACAATCCCATTTAGCCCCTTCCCATTTTAAGTTTGGGCATTGGTGACAATTAAAGTCGCCCGCCAGAATCAGGGTTGGGGGGTTGAATCCTCCAGCGTGTAAATCTGATAATCTATCCTCGAGCTCATTCAATCTATGCGTTGGTTGGGCTGCATTATAAAAATTTAATAAGACAAAACCTAAGCCCTTCCTGCGGTAAGAAATACCCTGTAGATGATCCGAACTCCAGCCCATAACCTCCCAGGATCCTTGTAGTTTGAGAGACACATAAATGATTAGTCCACCTTTCGCTCTTCCCATATTAGATTTCCGGGCCGGTACGAAAAACATTTTGTATCCCTCTAGGTGTACGGTACTACTATCTGTCTCCCATGTCTCTTGCAAACAGATGATATGGAATTTCTGGCTGAAATCCAACCACTCCTTATTTTTTAACTTGGAAGATAATCCTGCGATGTTCCAAGAAACCACCCTAAGTTCCTCCTCCTCGTGATTTGTTGGCCTCCTTGCTAGGGTGAGCTGATTTAGGTCGAGGGACCCTGCAAGACAAGTCTCTCCTATAACCACGCTGGTAACTAAAGGAGTTGGTGAGGTTTCAATTCGCCTGAGGGATAGTTCTAGAGTGTTTCCCGTACTATCCAAGCCTTCCCTGTACTCTAAATTGGCTAGGGGAGAAAGGGGCTCTAAAAGCTCTTCATGGGCCAGTCAGTCCAATTCATCCATCACTGTTCTCTCACATAATGGGGTGAACCGATTGGGGCCAGCCCACGGGCTATTAATTCTTGTGGTAGGCTTTTCCCTTCTTCTCCAGTTCGTTTGTCTTTGCTCAGCTCGGTAGTCCCTATAGAAAAAATTAAGTGGGAGCATTTTAATTGTCGACCCACCATCAAAGAACCCGCAACTAAAAGCCAGTAATTCTTTTACCATTTGCGGGTCTCTGAAATTAACAACCACGCAATCTCCTGAAAATTTTTTCTCTGATGGTCCTACCCAAGCTACCCTTCTAGCCATAAGAATATGAGTGTTCCTTGTATTAACTCCCCTAACGTTATTCAGTAACCAGTGCTTAGTTTTGTTTATCAGGGAGTTTATCGATTCTTCTCTGTCGGGGTTTTGGGCTGGAACTCCCGCTAGGATTATTGTGTATGGGCAGGAGGCTGGGGGCAAGTCCAATGTCTGAAGACCCGGAGTACTTTTGGTCTGTGCATCAGGAGGACTGTGAGCTGTTACCATCCCCCTATTCTTACCCTCCTGTTGTGATCTAGGGGTTGCAGTGATGGGAGGTGTAACTCTGTCCTTATTCACTATGGTGGCAGCTCTCGTGTTGCTCCCTGCCAGCCTACTATTGTTTAAGTCGGCGCTGTCTGGACGCAGATCCTTCCTCGGCCCTTCCTGACTTGCATTAATTCGGGCCACCGGCTGATCCCTATTTTGTGCGTCCAATAGTCTAATTATTTTCCCCTCTATTTTGTTAATATGATCTGCTAGGGGGGCCAAGTGTTTGACAAGAAGGGCTTCTATATTGGACTCTATTACTTTCATTGCTTCCGTTAACCATTCCTTTCTAACTACAGTTGAACAAGATTCACATTGTGTGCAAGTAAATTGCGATCTTGTGTCTTCGGTGGCTATGGGCTCATTCCTAGGTATACCTTTTTTGGTTTTATTAACGTTTCTGGCTTTTTCGGTACCTTTACGGTTTACATTTGGCAGGGACTTGGTATTCGTAATAGGACCAGAGACTGGGATGGGGACTGTCCCTAATAATGTTTTTTTCGATCGGGTAATCACTTCACTTTCTCTCCCTAGTGGTCTGTCAGGATCTCTCTCTACCCCCGTGGCGTTCCCGGCTTGAACTTCGGCTCTATTTTCCCTGATGCCCGGGGCTGGTGACACCACCCTATTTGAACTTGATGGAGAAGTATGATGTTTACATGGGGGGGTTATAGACCCCTCCAAGCTTATTACCTCTTGTTCCCCCTCGACTACCGTTGGAGTATGAACTAACGCTGTAGTCACAAGCTGGATATTACTATTGCTATTAGCTAAGGTGTTCTGACCTTCAAGGGTGCCCCCCCCAGGTGTGACACATTCAGCGATTGCTCCCAGTGACGATCGTTTGTGGGCCAGGAGGGAATCAAGAGATAGCCTCCGCTCAGTCAATAATATTTCGTGTGAGAGTAAGGATTCTGCCCGTGTTATAAAAGCGTCAAGGGTTCCCCTTGCTCCTCCCCTTGGTCTACTCTGGGGTTTTTTTGGTTTTACCATAGTCCAATATTACCAGAAACAACAAGTTTTGTCCGCCAGAAATGTGTAGCCACAAAAATTGCCCCCTGCTATTTATCTCTCCTTGTCCTCTTGAGGGTATAACAGTGTTCTGGAAATGGCTGAGGAACCAAGATTTGTAGCCCGGCCCGGCCTCCTTCGGCCCCGGACGGCCACAGACGGTCCCGCCCTTGTCCCGGGCTTCTCCCGGCGTCGCCCGCGCGCGTCCCGCGACGCGGAGGGAGCCTCAGCAATTTATGCGCCTCCGGGCGCGCAGCTCGTTTCCACCCGGAAGTGGTACCGGGAACTCAGGGAGCTGTAGTCTCCCCCCACAGCGGCCAGCGGTAGCGATGGCGGCGGGAGAGACCAGCAGCGTGAGCAGCCCAGGCGAGGTGCAGCAAGAAGTGACAGGGTGTCGGCGGCGTCAGGTGAGTGCAGTTTCAGGCCCCCACTCCACCGAGGGAGCCTCAGCAATTTATGCGCCTCCGGGCGCGCAGCTCGTTTCCACCCGGAAGTGGTACCGGGAACTCTGGGAGCTGTAGTCTCCCCCCACAGCGGCCAGCAGTAGCGATGGCGGCGGGAGAGACCAGCAGCGTGAGCAGCCCAGGCGAGGTGCAGCAAGAAGTGACAGGGTGTCGGCGGCGTCAGGTGAGTGCAGTTTCAGAACCCCACAATCAATAACACCCAAATAGTCCATTCATTAAAAACCAGGCCTAGTAGCAGCATGAGGGTCTTCAACAAACCGGAGAAAGTGTCTTTAGCATTCTTCTGCCAAGCCACTGTGGACAATAAGAATGTTTCGGTGGACATCCTCCAATTACCTGCCAATCTTCATCAGGACCAAAAGTAAATAAACATCTTAGATAATGCTTCTCATAATTAGGAATCACTAGAGTCATGTGAAGTTCGAGACATCTAACGCAACAAGACCCAATGAAGGAAGGCTCTACGAGCTTTATGAGCAGCAAGGAAGCAATTCTAGAGGCAGGAGTCTGAGCAACCTAAAGAAGAAAATGCATGATGCTTAGATGCAGGGTACAAATAGAATCAGGGCATGTAAATCTTATCTAATAAACAACTGCCCAGTCTGAACTGTAGTTCAGTAAATAGCAGCCTACGGGAATGCGGTGGAAGAAGTGTGGCTGAGCAATGTACTTCGGACTCAGCAGGCAGGACATTGGGACTCCAAGTCTTGGATATATTGGCACCATCTGGTGTCTGTGTCCATCCTGCCTCTATTTAACTTTCTTGATAGAAAACTACCAGCAGAGGTCAGTAAAATACCAGAATCACTTGAGCATTCTCTAGATTCCAGCCCATAGAACTTGTCTTCCACGAGCACCCGTAGACAAAAATAATTTTTTCAAATCTTGTATTTCAGTGATATGACCATCGAAGGCCCTGATTTTATATTAAAAAACTGAGCTTTTGGACTATGCCATTTCCCGCTGAAAGGCAATATTTCTCTCCATGTGTTCCCATACCTGTTGTGTCACACAGTTTGGTGCTTACTTTCCCTCCATGTTAAAGAACAGTAGCTGTTTCAGCAACCAGGCTAATGTGCTGCATAGCTAAATAAATATAAGGTCCCAAAGGTGAGGCCAATTGCACTGCAAATGCTTGTTTTTAACCCTGCTATCCAGGACCCTGTTTCTAATCCGGTGCTAGTAGTGCGCCTAGCTCTGAGTACAGTCCAAGGGTATTATTAAACAGTAACATTACCAATCTTGCATAGATGTCTAGGAACAATTTAATTGAAAAATATCACCGCTCAGACTGCCAATCCTGTTGGGTATGTGGGCTGAAATGGAAAAGTGTCCGCCAGAGCACCCAAAAATGGTGGTCCCTGGTATACCACGTGATAAAGTTGGGGGCAGTGTCCCTGGATTATAACACATTGGTGTGTTTACATAGACCTTAGCTTAGAAACGCACAGCACCTATAGAAATACTGTGCAGTGAAAGTACAGTAAAAATAAAGGTACATTGGATTGTTCGATGTTAAATGTTTAACAACATGGCTGTAATGTTGGGGTTGGTTTTGTCACTAAGCATCAGAGCAGCGTTCTTTTGATAATCAAGCAACTTGCGTGACTGTCAGAGTGCTTAACACTGTAGGTTGTGAGAGACCTGTGGGTGATGGGCGACCCTGCTCCCGCTCAGAGTACCTTACTCCCATTCGGAGCACATATTGGATGTACCCTACTCCCACTCGGAGCACACATTGGGTGTACCCTACTCCCACTCGGCGTACATATTGGGTGTACCCTACTCGGAGTGCATATTGGGTGTACCCTACTCCCACTCAGAGCACATATTGGGTGTACCCTACTTCCACTCGGAGCACATATTGGGTGTACCCTACTCCAACTCTGAGTACATATTGGATGTACCCTACTCCCACGCGGAGTAAATATTGGTGTACGCTACTCCCACTCGGAGTACATATTGGATATACCCTACTCCCGCTTGGAGTAATTTAAAAAAAAAGATTTAAAAAAAAAAAGTTTTATATAGCGCGAGCTCGACCCGAGACATCGGGTATCGGATGACTTTACATCCGCACCAGTTTTGTTACAGAAGGACACATTCATTTTTTGGTAGGCACAGGGAGATTAAGTGATTTGCCAATGGATCACAGGATGTTGAGCGTCGTTGCTGAGACTCGAACCCCATTCCCCAGCTTTGAGGTCGACCGCTGTAGCCGTAAGGCTACATCCTCTCCCCATATTGGGTGTACCCTACTCCCACTCGGAGTACATATTGGGTGTACCCTACTCCTACTCAGAGCACATATTGGGTGCAACCTACTCCCACTCGGAGCACATATTGGTTGTACCCTACTCCCACTCGGAGCAAATATTGGTTGTACCCTACTCCCACTCGGAGCAGATATTGGATGTACCCTACACCCACTCGGAGCACATATCGGTGTACCCTACTCCCACTCGGAGCACATATTGAATGTACCCTACTCCCACTCGGAGCACATATCGGTGTACCCTACTCCCACATATTCGATGTACCCTACTCCCACTCGGAGCACACATCGGTGTACCCTACTCCCACATATTTTATGTACCCTACTCCCACTCGGAGTACATATTGGGTGTACCCTACTCCTACTCGGAGCACATATTGGGTGTACCCTACTCCTACTCGGAGCACATATTGGGTGTACCCTACTCTCACTTGGACCACATATTTTAATGTCAGCCTTTTTTAATGGAGTTCCCTCCACCCAAGCTATTTATTGCTTGAGTAGTGTACATTGATCGTGGCAGTAGGTTGGCTGTGAGGACCAGGGGGGTGTTCTTGTCGGTGCTTGCATGCATTCTCTGCTGTTTGTGTCATTGGACGGTTGTCCATCACCTGACTGGTTGTGTCAACTTTCCATGGCATGGTGATGAGGCCCCTGTTTTAATAATGGAGGTCTCACTTTGTGACCTTTTTAGTTAAGGCAAGTTTATTTTGAGTTTCTTTACTTTAACCCCTTGCATGCTCATGACGGCTCTCGGCCGTCATGCGTCACGGTTGGCGTGTGCGCACGACGGTTGGCATGTGCGCCCGCTGTCTTTTTCTCCCGCACAGCGCGGAAAATCAACCCGCATCCAAGGAGTTAAGTACCCCCCCTCCCCACCCCCAGTGAAAACTTGTTTACTGAAAATTGTAAGTAAAATCATAGACTATCCTGTTTATCTACAATGAAGAATAAATACTAAATGTTATTGCTAGAACGAAAAATGTAGTCCAAGTTTCCTTTGTTAAATACCCACCCCTTATTTAGAAGGGAGAAATTCTTCAATCTGTTTCCCGCAAGTTGTACTGATTGAGACTAGAGTTTTAAGGTTTTGATTAACGGAATGTTGATTAAACAAGAAATCTCACCAGAATTATGAAGAATGGTCATGGCGATGAAAGCCATATTTCATGAGTCCCATTGAAATGTTTAATGTTTTTAGGTCGAGCATGCGCTGCTCTACGAGGCATACTATATTGGAGTATGTAATTGAAGCCCGCCCATATTTGTCATTGGCTTGTGTCATTGTCCTTCTTAAATATGGCTTCTGATTGGTTAATAGGCTTGTTAGTCCCTCCTTTGTCCTGCCTCATCTTCATTTGCAACCTTCCATGGTGACTGGCCCTTTTACTTCGGTTGTTACACGTATGCTTTAATTAGAGCCTGGGAGCACTATTTTCTTATTTGGTTTTCTTCTGCCTGATGTTGCAGGCAGGACACGCTTTCTCTCTCAATGCTTTTTTTTTTAGGTCGAGCTAGGAAGCGCATCTGTCTCTACGAGACCTGCTGTAATCGGTCTGTGGACATAAAGTCCATCCCCATTCTTGACACTGCTTTTCATTTGTCTCTGACTGCTGAGCCACGTCCTCTTGCTCTGGTGATCCCTTCTGGAGTCGCTCTTTGTTCGCCTCAAGCCACGCATTAGCAACAGCTCGCTCTCGGGCTTGTTGTTTCATTCCGTAGTGCTTTGCAAAAGCACCAGCTACATTACACATTTCAGTTTCATATTTTTGGTACACACAGGAGATTAATTGGCAGCTCAGGACATTCCTTGTCTTTAACAGAGCTGCCGATTAATCTCCTCATGTCTACAAAAAATATGAATGTCATTGGGTAATGTTACTGGTGCTCGATGCTTAGAGGAAATGCTGTGATTCTTTGGTAGGCTCTGTTTTTATCAGAGGGTGATGTCAGCAGCACAATCAACAGAGATCAGATGGTTGTTAAAATGTGCTCAAGATCAAACTGGAGCCATAGTTTAAAGATCTTCAAAGGGACTGGGGTGCTTGTTTCAACATGTAGGGGCTTGATGGGGGAGGGGGCAAGGGAAAGTAGAGCAGACTATTGGCAATGACCCATCAGGGTTATTGGCGGCGCTTATCCGTATTCTATTTTTTGTTACATTTTCTATTGCAAATCTGTTGAAGAGCGCCTGTCACCAACACCCAGCACTATATAAATTAGAATACAAATACAGTGATTACATTTTATTTTAATTTTATCAAAATAAGATTTACTGTCCCACTTTTACATAAAATAAATGTTGTCTGCTAGAGGTTAATTTTCTTTTTCTTGAGTGCGTTTGCTTGAAGGGAGGGTGGGTGTAGTTTCTCTTGCCTGTCCGTTGTGGTAATTCAGAGGAGGCCGCATGCTGTCACTGCTGCCTGAGCCTTGCGTGTAAAGATGGACTCATCTCCGTGGTGCTTCCTTTTTGGTTTATAGATATAATGGAGTCTAATTCACTACGTATCTCTGGAATCGCCAGGGTTCATCTCGTTAGTTATTTTTCTGCTTTAATTCTGTGTGCTGTTTCTTGGCCAGAGGTAATAATTGTCTCATTTTTTATTAACCTAATTGTAGCAGGGAGACGTATAGTGTGCACTCTGTCAACATGTGGACAGGCTACTCTGTGTTGCTTCTCATCTAAATGCTGTTATGTTTGGCTTGGTGTACATTGTGGGAAACCTGGCATGCTTCTGATGCCTTGGGCAATATTTTATTAAAAATCAAGTATTAAAAGAACTGGGGTGGGGATATCTTCTTTCCCTCAGTGCTTTTTTAAACTTTTGAGGCACCTCTTTAATGAAAAATTTGAGATCTTTAGTATTAACAATCAGTTGTTTTTCACTTGTAGCCAAAATGTTATGTAGCTTAAGTATCCAAACCGTGTATGTGATGTCTGGTAACACCTAGATATATTCATGTTGTCGTATAGCAGCTCAAGCAGTGCAGTGAGTAAAGGTGTTTCAATAAGTGCATCCTTATCAGCTATTGAAGAAGAATGTCCAGGGGAAAAAGATCTGAAGAAAGAGAGTGGAATATGTCAATTCTCACTTTATTTAGGCGGCATAGACATTTCTGTCCAGCGACCTCCCTTTCATATTCTCTACTGTATGTTGCTGGGGGCACCGTGACGTCTCAGCTGGAATCTAATACGTTATTACAGTAGAGTAGATCTGTTGTTTTCTTATTACGGTTGGCCACAAGTAGACCGTAATAACTTATTACAGTTGAGTTGTGACATGGTGTCTGCTGCCAGAGCAACAGCCAGAGTGAAAGGCAGGTCAAAGAGCACCATAGCAGGTGCAGTTTAAACAAAGAAAAGGAGAACTGCCTTTTTAGGTCGAACTTGGGGAGTGCATCTGCTGCTCTGCGAGACATGCTGTATTCGAGAATAGACGTGAAGCCCTGCCCACTGTCTGCCCATATTTGTCATTGGCTTGTGTCAATGTTCTTCGTACATGCTGACTTCTGATTCGTTAACAGGCTTGTTTATGCCTCCTTAGTACTGCCTTGTCTTCGTTTGTAACCTCTCATGAGGACTTACACTTTTTCAAACCTTACCTGTGTGGGAGCGAATTATCAGATGGAGATGCTGTTCTCTTAAATATCGTCGTATCAGCCCAACAGACCTTGTGGCCAATTGTCGCTGTTGCCGATCTTGCTGAGCCCGCTGTTGCCGCTGTTGACTTTGAGTGTTTATTAGCTGACATCGATTTCATGAACAGACCACCGGTTTATTTTTCCATGAATCTTTTCACTTAAGAAGCACTTGTTATTCTGAGAACAGTGAAGTAGTTTCCCAGACTAACAACTCCCTCTTGTGGACAAATTTTTTCCCTATTAACCTGCTCGCTGCAGACGGCTGTAACAATCCTTTGATTTGCCTCATCGATATCCTATTTTTGAGGCCCGTGCTTCTTCTTAACAGTTTCCACTCGATTGTCGGACGTCTTTAAAGTCTTATCTACGTCTTTCTGGTCCCATGGACACTGGATATGTATAAGCCCTCACGCCCTGAAGAAGGTGGTACCCCGTGATAGGGGGTTCAACACCGAAACGCGCGTCGGCGTCTTGATCTTATTTGTCCCTTAGCTTTATATTTCACTCATTAAGTTGTACCGATGTACTAAGGTTTATGTCATTTGTTCATTTGGACAAAAGTTCCCTTTCACCTTTTGGACTCATTTAGCCACACATTTTGAACTGTATATCAACAATTTGACTTCTTGTACGAGAAAAACGAGATTTGATATATGCTTAGGGACTATGAATTACAATTTTCTATATTTTGGGGTGAATGTCTAGTGTATGTCCACGGTTTGAATGGATCCATATGAGAGTGAGAATATATAAATGATTTGTGTGAAAGATTGTCCATGGGAATTATTGTAGTTTTCGGTTTCAGTGAATTATGTAAATTGATTATTATGCAAATATATGATTTTGTACATGGTCTAGCAAGAGTGGCCTTTCTATAAATTGACTTAATTGCGTCTAGTTTAAGCACATAGGTACAGCAGATTGTTACGTGTCTAGTATTTGTTGAATATTCCTCTCTGCTCTACCTTTATCTATACAGGGGTTCCCATTTTTTTAGTGTTTGGCACTGTGACGTCTCAGCTGGAATCTAATACATTATTACAGTAGAGTAGATCTGTTGTTTTCTTATTACGGTTGGCCAAAATTAGACAGTAATAACTTATTACAGTTGAGTTGTGACATGGTGTCTGCTGCCAGAGCAACAGCCAGGGTGAAAGGCAGGTCAAAGAGCACCATAGCAGTTGCAGTTTAAACAAAGAAAAGGAGAACTGCCTTTTTAGGTCGAGCTTGGGCAGCGCATCTGCTGCTCTGCGAGACATGCTGTATTCGAGAATAGACGTGAAGCCCTGCCCACTGTCTGCCCGTATTTGTCATTGGCTTCTGTCAATGTTTTTCGTACATGCTGACTTCTGATTCGTTAACAAGCTTGTTTGTGCCTCCTTAGTACCGCCTTGTCGTAGTTTGTAACCTCTCATGAGGACTTACACTTTTACTTCTGTTGTTACATGGTATGTCTTATTTAGTCTGTAAACACTACTTTAATGAGTTTCTCATACTACAGCCACGACATGCTTTCCTGCAACATTCAGCGCACCATGCGCTCTTTCACTTTCCAAGCAGCCCGGGATAATGGCTGCCGCTTCTTTGAAATGAAATAGGTCTCGCATTTACAAGAGTTTGAGCTATTGGCATTTTAAATGACAATGCCTTTTATTTATGTGTTAATTATCAAAACAGATAAATAAAAGGAACTGTCATTTACAATGCTAATAGCTTAAACTCTCGCAAATGTGTTACCTATTGCATTGGGTTGTACGATGGCATAACGCTGGTATATATATTGCATGCATTTTTTACTGCGATTATGCATTCTCATCTCATTCCAATACCACGTATTGTTTTTATATTTGGACCACCCACTCCCCCCAACTTACCTTAAATTTGTGGGATTGGAATTTGATGTAAATGTATAATCGTGGTAAAAAATGCGTTCTAAAAAAATGCGGAGCAAAGGCATGCGATTTATTTACCTCATTGTAAAGGCGGCTTCTCATTGCATTGCAAATGCTTGTTTAATTTGAGCAGCACTGCCGCTTCAGCTGGGAAAACAGCAGAGTTGTGCAAACCCGGTGAGCGCTACGCGTGCGGCTTCCAGGAGGAGCGTGAGTAAACATTGAATGAGTCTCGGACAGAGAGCTACAGCAGGGAAGGAACCTTGTGAATAAACATTGAATGAGTCTCGGCTAGAGAGCTACGGCAGGGAAGGAACCTTGTGAGTAAACATTGAATGAGTCTCGGCCAGAGAGCTACAGCAGGGAAGGAACCTTGTGAGTAAACATTGAATGAGTCTCGGCCAGAGAGCTACGGCAGGGATGAACCTTGCTCCAGCTCCCCAGTGAGCCGGCGGCAGGTCGAAGAGACGTCTAGACATCAGCTGCTCCTGCAGGACCGACGGGCAGCAGATGAGTATACTGTGTGTGCTCTGTCTGCCTGCACTGACTTCCCACTGGGCTCGTCTGGCTGCAGTATGGGGGCTAGGGCTCCAGGCACATGGTCCCCTCTCCATTCCCAGCCCATCAAAGGCTGGGATGTGCACGCATCCCCCTCCCCTGAGCCGTGCAGTTATCTGGAGGCCGTGAACGGCTGTTAAACACCTGACTGGCTAGGGAAGTCAAGTGTGAAAATACCAAGCGCTGTTCCCAAAAAATGTAATTTCCCTTGGCATAAAATGCACGGGAGAAATGGCGAGATTGAACCGCAAATAAATGCAGGGTGGCGTCGGAACACAATCCATGTGTTTTTTGTGCTTAATTTGAAAAACCTTGGGGACTTTCTAAAAATGGTCCCCTTTTGAATGCACGCGCAGATGTGGCTTTTTCTATTGCAGAAAAAAACCTCAGCACAACATATGTTAGAATTTACAGACCATTTTCCACATGTTCTAACTCTTTAAAAAATGTTCCATTAGCTCTCGTTGTGTGATTACGCCCTTACTCATTCCTTAATCTGTCCCTCTGAGAATAAAAAACAAATATGACGTCTTTAATTCTCAGTCCTATGATGAACGTACATTCTCCCACAAACATAAAAATTATCATGAAATCTTTAATTTACGGCAAGGACTTTTGTGGATTTGGCTAATGTGAATTATGGTTAGCTAAAAGAAAACAGATGCTGAGTTTACTAGAATGTAATTATCTTTCGTAAAATAAGTGTTATTCTCAAACAGTTGAATTCCTATTTTAGACTTTGAATTGACAAGTTGCCTGTGCTCCGAGACTGAGGAATTCTCTTGACTGGGGGTGAATGTTTTGATTTGTTCTGCATTCCGTCCATCAATTGTGTGTCTTTTGCCACTCTCCGAAGTGGGCTCTTATACCTCACTGGCTTGTTAAAAACTCAACTTTATAAAATGAACCCTCTGTAGAGTTGTCATACGCTAAATCCCTTCCAGTTCCAGGAGTCGGTTACTTTTCTATTAGTGGCGAGGCGTGTGTGACAATTGAGGAGGAAGGAATAAGCAGCACTCTTGGCAGGCAGCTTGTCTTCTCAAAATGCTTGTATTTTTATAAGGCAATAATCTAGTCATTCCATACATATCAATAACACATGCCTTCCTTGCTAAGCATTATATTTTTCTATAAGAGTGAGTTTAATTTTGGATATGATTATTAGCATCAAAAAGATGCCTGCTCTTCTTGTGGAAGCATCGTGATAATGCTTTCTAATTGTTTATAAATTAGGCTCATCCAACGAAGGTTGACGAGGGCCAAACTACACACCCATTCTGGTTCCCATTTTCATTATCGCATGTAAATAAGGTTCAGGTGGATATTGTGAAAACCTGACATGGCTCCACCCTCAAAGGCTTTACTGACCAGGTAGGTTTACATGATAACTCCATGTCATTGAGAATGCGATTCACCAGCACTGGGTTTTTCTCTTACAATGTCCTTCCCTTGAAGCAATCCTCACTGCCCCTTCTCCCCGGAGCACTTTTTTTGTCTCCTTCACCTAAAGCACTCTGCTTGCCTTGCCTTTACCTCCTCTCAGGCATTAGCCTTTGCCCTCTCTCCTAGGCCCACCAAGGCACTCTATGCATCCCTATCACCAAGGGTGACCAACTGGCATTGGTGTAAATTTAGGACGATGAGAGTAAAAATTATAGGACACTGCTTTGCTACTTCCTAATGGGTTCACGCAGAGATGCATCACTTCGGTTTTTCCGCAGCTGTATGTGCTCACTGTATCCCTGCCTCCCTGCAATATGCTAGCTCTCACCAGTCATCTTCGCTCCCAATGTGTCCATTGCATACACCCCCAGTCTCTGTGCCTAGAGGGGTGTTCATCCTCCTCTTCTTATGCCTTGTTGATACCCCGTGCTCCAATGTTTGTCCACCCCCCAAATGCACCCCCTTTGGTTTATGTATCTCTACCTTCATAACCTGTAATTCCTGTGTCTGCTTCAGTTCACATTGTCTCACTGTAGCCCTGCTCATCGTGTCTCTGCTCCCCAGGCCTATGCATCCTGTGCGTCCCAGTCTGACTCCATGTTCATCCTATCATTACAACCTCTGGCTATGTTTCATTAGTCTGTGCACAAACCTACTAGTTACAACCTGGAATTTTCTCTTTATTCTGCTTGTTTTGGACCCCTAGGGATAATTGCACCAGATTCATAGCAGCCACCCAACAGGGTGTTAAAAACCAGGTAAAATTAGCACCATCATACTGCTCAACGTTATTAAATATCCACAAATAAAATAATCAGGTGGCTCTTATTCTCTGGGGTTCAATATGTCCTTATTCTCTTGGGTTCAATATGTCCATACCCAGCATTTCCCTTTATGTAATAAAGCATTCTCGTCGTGTCCTTAATAACTGCATAGTATTCATTTGCTAAAACAAATCCAGGATTGCTTTAAACTGTATCCCAGTAAGCCCCATACACCAGAAACACAATCAATACGCTTGCTTATAAATTAATTGTAAATCACACAATTGCCATCACATCCATCCACTACTAAGCGCATAAGTAAAACATATTTATATTTACACTTATAGCTCCAACTCTAAAAAATGCGAGACCCATTGCATTGCAAATGCTTGTTCTATCTTGACATTGTGCAGCATTGAGTAAGCCTATATGTCTAAAAGGTGAGACTTCTTGGATTTGCCAATGTGTGTTTGTTGTGGTTGTAAACCTCCTTTTTCTTGTGTAGCTCTGGTCTGAGCCTCTGATCTCTGGAGTTACACCATGTGAAAGATGCTCAGATTATTGTCCGGGTCCTATCACGGGCTCTGATAGTATAAAGGACTCCCTTGCAGCAATTGATTATATTTCCCACTGTTATTGTGATGCTCTGTGTTGCGTGGTCCATTCACTGGAAAAGGCTCTGTTAAACCTGACAGCCTTAGGGTGATCTTTCCCCAACTTTTTACCTGCCTCCCTCCATTTTCTGTGCTCGTTTTTGCTGGCTTTAGGACTCTGCACCTGTTACCACTGCTAATCAGTGCTAACGTGTTTGTGCTCTCTCCCCTAAACATGGTAACATGGGCTCATACTCAGTTGGCATATTTAATTTGCTTATGTCCCTAATAAAGTGCACTACATGTGCCCAGGGGCTGCTAATTATTGCTACTAGAACTATGGTGCTGGTATTGATTTATCGGCCACCCAAAACCATGATTACTTTCCCAGTCTCGCTGTCTGAGCAAATGGCCAGTCTAATCGTTAATTACGATAAAGTCATGTTGATTGGAGATCTAAATTATTGGTACAATAACCCAGAAGCAGGACCTCAGGGTACAGAACTTTTTGAGCTTCTCTCCCACATGAACTTTTCTCAATCAGTTCTGATTCCAACTCATAAAAGGGGACATATCCTGGACCAGATTTGGTCTCGTAATGTCCCACTATCCACTCCAACGATAACGCCCTGCATATGGTCGGATCATCACCAATTGCAATTCTCAATCACCCTTTACGGCCATCTAAAGGCTCCTGCCTCTGCGGGGGGGCTAGTAAGGAAATGGAGCTCATTAAATAAACAAGATTTCCTGTCCACTTTGGCCAACTCTCTTCCAGCATTTTCCCCAGACATTAATCTCATGGATAAAGATCTTACAGAATGGCTCCTGGCTGCCAGTAACAAGCACGTTTCTTTAACTAAGTTCTCACGTGCTCGCCGCATGGAAGCCCATAGGTGGTTTACTGCAGACCTAAAAAATCAAAAATTAGAGCTGCGTCAATCGGAGAGAAAATGAAGACATGGGTACTCTGATGAAGATAGATCTTTATTTACAGCTGCCCGTAGGAAGTATAAAAATTCTATCTTATCGGCTAAGGCAGCTTTCTTCTCCGAAAAAATCTCTAACGCCCAAAACAAATCCAGAGAAATCTTCAGGGTCGTAAATGACCTATGTAATGATGTCAGAACCTCCCCCTCTCAAGCTCCAACTCAATTGATGTGCAATCAGCTTAATGATTTTTTTAAGGATAAGATCGCCATCATAAAAGAGAGCATTCAGTTTAGCTTGACCACCGCGGAAAGAGTGGATATTTGCAGAAATCCCTATGAACTCGAGGTGATCCCTCCTATAGATCCATCAAGGTTAGCAGAATTGATGGACAGAGTAACATCCGGGTCTCCCAATGACCCTTGTCCCCCGCACATATTGAAGGAAGTTTACTCTACATTATCTCAAGGAATACTTCCCCTTCTGAACGAGTCCCTAATACAAGGAACAGTCCCTAACTCTTTCAAGAACGCCACGTTGGTTCCATTAATTAAAAAACCTGGCGCTGACCCTTCTAATCTATCGAACTACCGGCCTATATCACTCCTCCCTTTCGGTGCAAAGATTCTAGAAGCCCATGTGGCCAGCTGTATCTCTAGCTTTATAGAGACATCTGATTTTCTAGAGCCCAATCAAGCCGGCTTTCGCCAGGCGCACTCTACCGAGACAGTAATCCTAGCTGTCTTGGACACAATGAGGTCTAATGCCGATAAGGGCATACATCAGGCCTTGGTGCTTTTGGACTTGTCCGCAGCGTTCAACACGGTGGATCATACCATCTTATTACACCATGTCGAACAGGCCGGCCTACGTGGTACGGCTCTCGGATGGGTCAAGTCCTTTCTGAATGACTGATTCCAGGCTGTCAAGCTTCAGAACTTTACGGCGCCCAAACTCTCTACCACCTGCGGCGTCCCACAGGGCTCGTCATTGTCCCCCCTCCTGTTCAATTTATATCTCAAACCTTTGTTGTACTCCTTGAAAAATAGGAAGGTTACAATATACAACTATGCAGACGACCTGCAGCTCATATTCCCATTAAACTCCACAGACTCCGTGGAGGAATTTCAGGCCACTATGTTGCACATTCAAGGTTGGATGGAGATGAACCACCTAAAACTCAATCCTGGAAAGACCGAACTGGTTCTCCCGGGTAAAAGTGCGACCAGCTGGGGCCCTCATTTCTAGCCGCCCAAAATGGGATCTTCCCCGTCTCCCTCTCCATCAGTAAAAAGCCTTGGGATCACCCTTAACACCGATCTGCCTTTAAAAAGTCAGGTGGGAACTGTGATCTCTTCATGCTTCTTCCAGCTACGGAAGATCAAGAAGATCGCTCATCTGCTCACGCACTCTGCCCTCATCCAGGTGGTAATTGCCTTGGTCCTCTCCCGCTTGGATTTCTCTAACTCCATCTATCTAGGCATCCCCCTGGCTCTCTCGAATCGTTTACAGATTGTGCAAAATCAAGCGACCAGACTAATATTTAAATGCAATGGTAGGAGCTCGGCGAAACCACTTCTAGCTACCCTTCACTGGCTACCTTTAGCCCAACGGGTAACCTTCAAAATAGGCTGCTTGGCCCTTCATGGAAAAAGCCCCAAGTTTATAAACCATCTCATAAAGAAACACGAACCGGTTCGTAATCTTCGCTCTGCCCACCTGTCCCTCCTTACCACGCCCCTTTTCAATAAGAAACGCCTCGGTGGATGCCGATTTGCCTAGTGGGCCCCAAGGATCTGGAACTCGCTCCCCTTATCTCTTCGGAGCTGCACTAATCTAATGGATTTTAGGGGCACTTTGAAGACCTGGTTGTTCAAACAAGCACACGGCTAGGATACTGCTTACCATCCTCACTCTTCTCTAGCGCCATGAAACCTCTGGGTGCCCGTACGCTTTACAAATTGCGAATAACATAACATAACATACTAGTGGGCTGCAGCACTGACCGTGCCACCCACATATGCAGCCTGAAATCATGTCTCAGGCCTGCCACTGCAGTGCCTGTGTGTGAAGTTTACTGCCACATCGACTTGACATTTAAAGCTACTTGCCAAGCCTAAAACTTTTTATTACATATAAATCGCCCCTAAGGAAGGCCCTTGGTAACCCAAAGGGCAGGACGCTATACTTCTCTGTTTTACATGTCCTGGTAGTGACAAACAGCTAAATTACTTTTTCACTGCTGTAAGGCCTACTCCTCTCATTGGCTAGAACTGGGAATTCCTCAGAATACCTTTAAGCTGTAATTCCTGATTGAAAAGGAGTAGCCTTTTCATGTTTTATATCTTTGCAATGGTAATGAGAAATCCTCTTTACTGGTAAAGTCGGATTTAACATTACTATTTTAGAAAGTGGACTTTTCTCTGCTTGTACTGCTCTTTGTGCCTTACAGCCTGTCTCTAGTACACTTCAGGGCTAGGTGACCGACCCCTTTGTGTATTCCTTCTAGAGAGCCACAGACACTGCAAGGGTTGGGTGTGATTTAGCACTTATCTGCATCCATCTGCATCCTGATGAGTCTTTCTGGGCAGATGGGAGGAAGGGACCCACTCTTACCCTTCAGAGGGTAGTAGACTGACCACATACAAAGGAATGATTACTCCCTTTGGTAGTCTGGAGTGAGTGCTGGGATTGAAAGAGATACCGGTGCACGTCAAAACCACTCTATTGCATCTTTACATTGAAAGTGTAATCTAGAATTTCTTCAGTGCACTTGTCTGTGTTCCATTAAATGTCTAATTAAATGCCAATAGATTTTCATGATGGACCTACCATGTAATCTTATCCAGTGTTTTCTTTATATATTTTTTCCAACAGGTGACATAAATAAAGTAATGAACAAAAAAGGTGAAAGCATTAAACATCACTTGTGTAGGAAGTGATGTAAAAACAGTACACCTCAAAATTTCTTCCCTTGAAGGCTAATGCCTCGCCAAAGTCTTTTTCTACAGCAGAAAACCCAAACTGCCCAATGAGGTCTGTACTTGGCCCTTAGGGATCACCTGATATACATTGACAAAATGACACACTGAAGCAAGTCTGATAAGGTTCTCACTACGAAAGAAGAGCTAACCTGGATCAGAAAGAACACACAGAAGAGAAACCGTATGAATATCTAGAAAGTGGCAACACATTTATTAGGGAGAGAAAGAGCAAGTGCAACATCAGAAAATCATACTGGAGAAGAACCATATTGATGGACTGACTGTGGAAAAGTTTTCTTTGCAATGAAAGACCTAATGCAGCATCAGAGTGTCCACGTAGAGGAGAAACCATATAAATGTACAGAGTGTGACAAAGCATTTATAATAAATAGAAAGCTAAAGCTCTATCAGAAAATCCAAACTGGGGAGAAACCATATAAATGTACAGAATGTGACAAAGCATTCATTAAAAAGTCACATCTAATGGTACATCAGAAAGTCCACACTGGGGAGAAAGCATATCAATGTACAGAATGTGAAAAAGCATTTACAACAATTGTACAGCTAAAGCGACATCAGAAAATCCACACGGGAGAGAAACCATATAAATGTACAGAATGTGACAAAGCATTTATAACAATCGGACAGCTAAAACAACATCTGAAATTCCACACTGGCGAGAAACCATATAAATGTACAGAATGTGACAAAGCATTTATAACAATTGGACAGCTAAAACAACATCTGAAATTCCATACTGGGGAGAAACCATATACATGTACAGAATGTGGCAAAGCATTTGTAACAAATGGAGAGCTAAACCGACATCAGAAAATCCACACTGGAGAGAGATCATATCATTGTACAGAATGTGACAAATCATTTAAAACAAATGGAGAGCTAAAGCAACATCAGAATATCCACACTGGGGAGAAACCATATCAATGTACAGAGTGTGACAAATCATTTAAAAGAAATGGAGAGCTAAAGCTACATCAGAAAATCCACACTGGGGAGAAACCATATCAATGTACAGAATGTGACAAAGCATTCATTAGAAAGTCGCATCTAATGGAACATCAGAAAGTCCACACTGGGGAGAAAGCATATCAATGTACAGAATGTGAAAAAGCATTTAAAACAATTGTACAGCTAAAGCGACATCATAAAATCCACACTGGGGAGAAACCATATCCGTGTACAGAGTGTGACAAAGCATTTATTACAAGGTCACGTCTAATGGAACATCAGAAAGTCCACACTGGGGAGAAAGCATATCAATGTACAGAATGTGAAAAAGCATTTATAACAATTGTACAGCTAAAGCGACATCATAAAATCCACACCGGGGAGAAACCATATCAATGTACAGAGTGTGACAAATCATTTAAAAGAAATGGAGAGCTAAAGCTACATCAGAAATTCCACACTGGGGAGAAACCATATCAATGTACAGAGTGTGACAAAGCATTTAGAACCAATCAACAGCTGAAGCGACATCTAAAGGTCCACACTGGGGAGAAAGCATATCAATGTACAGAATGTGAAAAAGCATTTACAACAATTGTACAGCTAAAGCGACATCATAAAATCCACACTGGGGAGAAACCATATCAGTGTACAGAGTGTGACAAAGCATTTATTACAAGGTCACATCTAATGGAACATCAGAAAGTCCACACTGGGGAGAAAGCATATCAATGTACAGAATGTGAAAAAGCATTTATATCAATTGTACAGCTAAAGCGACATCTTAAAATCCACACTTGGGAGAAACCATATCAATGTACAGAGTGTGACAAATCATTTAAAAGAAATGGAGACCTAAAGCTACATCAGAAATTCCACACTGGGGAGAAACCATATCAATGTACAGAGTGTGATAAAGCATTTATAAGAAATGGAGACCTAAAGCTACATCAAAAAATCCACACTGGGGAGAAACCATATCAATGTACAGAATGTGACAAAGCATTCATTAGAAAGTCACATCTAATGGAACATCAGAAAGTCCACACTGGGGAGAAAGCATATCCATGTACAGAGTGTGACAAATCATTTAAAAGAAATGGAGAGCTAAAGCTACATCAGAAATTCCACACTGGGGAGAAACCATATCAATGTACAGAGTGTGACAAAGCATTTATAACCAATCAACAGCTGAAGCGACATCTAAAGGTCCACACTGGGGAGAAAGCATATCAATGTACAGAATGTGAAAAAGCATTTAAAACAATTGTACAGCTAAAGCGACATCATAAAATCCACACTGGGGAGAAACCCTATCAATGTACAGAGTGTGACAAATCATTTATAAGAAACGGCGAGCTAAAGCTACATCAGAAAATCCACATGGGGAGAAACCATATCAATGTACAGAACGTGACAAATCATTCATTAGAAAGTCACATCTAATGGAACATCAGAAAGTCCACACTGGGGAGAAAGCATATCCATGTACAGAATGTGAAAAAGCATTTAAAACAATTGTACACCTAAAGCAACATCATAAAATCCACACTGGGGAGAAACCATATCCATGTACAGAATGTGACAAAGCATTTATAACCATTGTACAGCTAAAGCAACATCAGAAAATCCACACTGGGGAGAAACCATATAAATGTACAGAATGTGACAAAGCATTTATAACGATTGGACAGCTAAAACAACATCTGAAATTCCACACTGGGGAGAAACCATATAAATGTACAGAATGTGGCAAAGCATTTATAACCAATCGACAGCTGAAGCAACATCAAAAGGTCCAAACTGGGGAGAAATCATATCAATGTACAGAATGTGACAAAGCATTTATAATCCATGGAGAGGTGAAGCAACATTAGAAAATCCCCACCAGAGAGAGATCATTCAACTGCACTGAATGCGAGAAGGCATTTATTAGAAAGTTGCATCTTATGCAACATCAGATAGTCCACGTGAGAGAGAAACCCTATGAATGTGCATAATGCAACAAGACATGTATTACTAGGCAAAGACGAATACTACATTAGAAATTCCACACTGGTGAGAAACGATATGGCTGTACTGAATGTGACTTTGCAGTTATTACAAAGCAAAGTTTAAAAATACATCCGAATGTTCACACATGAAAGAAACCATATAATTGTACAAAATGTGACATAGCATTTATTCCAAATGGAGGGTGACCATTCAACTGCACCGCATGTGACAAGGTATTTATTATAAAGGGAGAGTTAAAGCAATATCGGCATCCACACTGGGCAGAAACCACATGAATTTATAGAATGTAACAAGGGATTTATTGCAAAGCAAAATGTAATACAAGATCAGGAAGTTAACACAGGGGAGAAAACATATGTATGTACTGAATACCACAATGCATTCATTATAAATGGAAAACTTAAGCGACATCCGAAAATCTACATGGCAAGAAACCCAATGTATGTACAGAGTTTAATAAAGTCTTCCACAGGAAGAATAAGCTAATTCAGCATATACAAATCCACATTAGGGAGAAACCCTATTAATGAATAGAATATGACAAGGGATCGATTACAAAACAAAATGTAATATATCAGAATGTTCACACAGGAGAGAAACTCAATAAATGTATTGAATGTGACCATGCATTCATAAATGGAGAGCTAACTCAGCATCAAAAGTCAACCCTGAAGACCGCACTGAATTTAGCAAGGTATTTATTGACGAGGGAGAGTTAAAACCGCATCAGAAAGTCCCCACTGAGAAAAATCTATATAAATCTACAGACTGAATCAATCAATGGTTATTGAGCGCGGCAAATCATCAGTGAGGTTCTCAAAGGCGCTGGGGTGAGGAGTTGCAGCCAGGTAGGAGTAAGAGCGACCTCCGTTCCTGGTGCCTTAGACTCAGGGAGTTTAAGCTAGGAAGAGGGAGGCGGAATGCAGGTGTCTGGTAGGGAGCCATCAAAAGATCTTGTGGCGCATGCGCATTGTGAGAAAACCGATGGAGATCATGTTGATTTGTTTCTTCATAGAGAGCTTGTCCAGGACAATGCTGGCGTCATGGGCATGGTCGGTAGGGGAGGGGAAGAAGCCAGGTTCTGCTGACCACCATGCGTTGCTTCAAGGAGATGCATGGTTACTGAAGATGAGGATTTCTGTCTTGTCCGTGTTCAGTTTTAGACAGTTGTGCTTCATCCAGTCGGTGATGTTGGCCGTGCACCTATGTAAGTTGTCTCTGTAGGTAGTGAGGTGGGTCTAGTCGGTGTAGAAGATGACCTTCAGCCCATGCAAACTGACAATGTTGGCTAGGGGTGTCATGTAAGTGTAGGAGAAGGGGGGCTAGACTAACGGAGGATCCTTGTGAGGTGCTGCAGATGTTGTCCTTGGGTTCAGGAGTTGGGCGGGAGTCTGAGTTTTTCTAGTGAGGTAGGAGGTGATCCATTTGAGGGCATTTCCTTGGATTCTGATATGGTGGAGCTTGTCGATCAGGATTTGGTGGGAGACCATGTTGAAGGCAGCTGAGAGGTCAAGGAAGATGAGGGCTGCAGTCTCACTGAGGTCCAGGAGGGCTCTGATGTCATCTATGGCTGCTATCAGGGCAGTCTCTGTGCTTTGATTGGCTCGGAAGCCAAACTGGGAGGAGTTGAGGAGGTTGTTGTGCTCCGACTTTGGCCGGGAATGAGAGCAGGGGTATCAGTCAGGAAATCTTCAGCTGCTCTAGGTCTGCTGAAGGTTTCTTCAGGAGGGGTTTCACTTCTGCGTGTTACCACTCTTCCGGGAAGGAGGCCATGGCGATGGATCTGTTCAGTGGTTTTGTGAGCTCTAAGCTGATCGCCTTGCTCCTGATGTTAAAGATAAGGTGGGGCATGGATCAGTGGGTACCCCAGAGTGCATCGACTTCATTATAGAGGTGGTGTCTTGTGCGATGAGGAGGTCCCAGGAAGCGGCGGGAGGTTGGAGTTAGTGTCAGTGGGTGTGAGGAGGTCGAGGCTCTCACTTGCGGAGAGCTGAGATTCAAAGTCCCTGTAGATGCCGGCGATCTTCTAATGGAAGTAATCAGCAAGCATGTCGCACAGATCCCAGAAGGGAGTTATGGTATTCTCAGTGGACGCAGGGTTGCTGAATTCCCTAACTATGGCAAAGAGCTCATTGCTGTGGTTTGAGCTGAGCTCTATGCAGCATGTGACGGCACTCTTCGCTTCTTTAAGGAGAAGGTGGTAGTGGTTGATCAATGTCCTGAAGGTGGTGTAGTGCACTGGATCCTTACTAGTAATCCATCTTCTTTCTAGCCAACAACAGTCTCATAGAGAGGTCTAAAGTTCCGGGGTGTAAACAAGTTGACACACTTTGCGGATTCTCTGATCTTGTTCGGCTCGGTGGAGGTGACTTAGTCGGTGATCCAGTCTGTGAAGTTCCTGATGGCTTTTTTAAGGTCTGGAGCTGTGTCCGGTCAGTTGGCATGGAGAGTGTTGTTCCAGTTCTCGTCTGAGACAGTTTTCAAGTTGCGCTGAGGTGTACTGGGTGGTTTGGCTTTGGTTTCTGTAGCGTTGTGCCCTGTGATGATGAAGTGGACAATGGAGTGGTCGGTCCAGGTGAGTTCTGTGACATGGTGGTACTTGATTGTTTCACGGGAGATGAAGATGGAGTCACGTGTGTGCCCTACGATGCGTGTTGGGTTGATGATGAGTTGGATGAGGCCGATGTTGTTCATGCTTTCTATTAGGTTGTCAGTGCTGGCATCGCTAAGGTCTTCCATGTGGAAGTTGAGATCTGCTAAGAATATATAATGTTCGGGGGCAATGGTGAGTTGGGTGATGAAGCAAGGGATGGCTTTGCAAAACTCGGGGCGAGTTCCTGGAGAATGTGACAAAGTGTTCTTAATGAAGTTACCATATGAATGTACAGAAAGTGACAAGGCATTTATCAGAAGGGCACCGCACAGCCAATGTACCATAGGAAAGTCCACCATGGGGAGGAACCATAAAGGGCCAAGGGTATGCCCAGACGTGGGTCCCGGGCTCACTGTGCACTGGATTCAAGCTGACTGATGAGGGGTGATACCCCAAAACCTGTCCCAGGATGCTTGTTTCTGGTCCAGGGAGGACCTGGCTTTGCAGTTCGAGCTGGACTGTTCCCATGAGGACCAGGGCCAATGGTTTGCATATGGCAGGGTCTAAACTGGCGTTGCATGGTGAGCAAAAGAACAATGGATTTAAACAAGATCTCTTGACTGGGGGTGAATGTTTGATTTATTCCAAATTCCGTCTCTCATTTGTGCTTCTTTTGGTTACGTATATAAGCACAATGCAAATTTTAAACCAGCAACAAAACGCAAGAGACATTGTATCAATTTTATCAACTCTATGCCTGCATACTTAGATTGAGGTGGTCTGTGATGTCACTGCTGGTTGTGGTGACGGGATAACACATCCAGTGATGTGTCCTGTTAACAAAGCTGACTCATAGTCACTAAGCAGCTTGACAAAGCCCGGTTCCTGTTCTAGAGTCTACTATTATATTGTCATGACAAAGGCAATCGCTCTATACCACGCTCCTCTCCGACTGGGCTCCCACCAAGTAACAATGATAAAAAACATAATACTACTGAACTGTATGGGCCAATTTGGTGACCAAAGAGCCACATTGGGAAGTATACAAAAATAAATCCTCAGCCCTTGAATGGACAGAAGGGGCAATTGATAGGTCAGTGTGTCACCCTCCTGAAGACATCAATACTTGGATAGAGGCTATAAAAAAACTGGTCGCTTCGCTTTACTTGTTCATGAAAGGCTAACTGTTAATTCCACGGTGATCAAGGTTTCAATCAAGCAGGATTTATAAAGCACGGCTAATCGCACAATAGGTTATCCAGGTGCTTGCAGGTCCTGAAGGCTTATTCGAACAGCCAGGTCTTGAGGGCTTTTGCAGGGTTATCCTCAAACTTTTTGCTTCTTCCTCCTATTTTTTCCTGACCTGTTGTTGTTGGTTTTAGGACTCTGGGCACTTTACCACTGCTAATCAGTGCAAAAGTGCATATGCTCTCTGTGTAAATTGGTATTATGATTGATTTTCACTTATTGGCATATTTTGATTTACTGGTCAGTCCCTAGAAAGTGCACTGGGTGTGCCGGGGCTGGTAAATCAAATACTACTAGAGGGCATGCAGCACTGATTGTGCCACCCACATGAGTAGCCCTAAAAAGATGTCTCAGGCCTGCCACTGCATTGCCTGTGTACAGTTTGCTAACTGCCATGTCGATTTGGCAAGTGCACACACTTGCCAGGTCCTAACCTTCCCTTATGGTAGGCCCAAAGTACCCCCCTGGGCAGGGTGCAGTGTATGTGAAAGGTAGGACATGTTCTTATGTGTGCAACATGTCCTTATAGTGAAATACTGCCAATTTTGTTTTTCACTATTGAAAGGCTATCTTGCCCCATAGGACAGAATGGGGAATGCTCGGTAACATGTTACAAGCATATCTTCCCATAGGATAAGATGGAAAATTAACCTTTAGGCTCTCTGAACTTAGAATTTAATAACACATCTTTTATTAAAGATGGTTTTAAAATTGTGTATTGACTGTCTGGTTTTGGAGTGACAGGGGCTGGGGAAGTGCATTCTCTCAGACAGCCACCGGGGGGGGGGGGTTAATGTGTGTCCTGCCTTTCCTGAATGAGTCGGGTCTGGGCTGAATAGACCTGGGCTGCAGTCAGAGTAGGGGGAGGAGTTCTCACTAGCACCGGAGTAGGCCCGGTCTGCATTTAGAGTGGTGGGAGATGATTCCCCTTGCACCTGAATAGGACCTGTCTGCCTTACACAATGCTGTCGCCACCTCCTGCCAGGCAGCTGCACCAGAGAGGACAGAACTGGTTTGGACTGGGCTCGGAGACCCTTGCGCAAAGAGGACAAAGACATTCTGGGGTATAAGTATTAGACCTAAAACCCCTGAATTTTAGACTACTTCTAGTATCAAGAGGATCCTTTGCCAAGGAGAAGAGCTGGAGAAACTGAGGGGGAAGTACTGCTCTTACTGTGTGTCTGAGGTTGGCCTGCAGCTACTATTTTCTGCCAAGGAAAGGAGAAGGAGTTTGCTGTGTGCTGTATCCCCTGCTTGAGGAAAGTCTCCAAGGGCTTGAGTAGAGCTTGCCTCCTGTTTTGAAGTCTCAGGAACACAAAGACTTCACCTCCAGCTCTCCTGAACTTCCTTGCTGGGAGTTCTGGCCTGCCAAGAGGTGCCTGAGAGTCTTGGGCCTCTGGAGGTTGTTTCTGCTGTCGGGAGCTGGAAAAGCAGCGCAACGACAAGGAAATCAATGCATCGCTCTTTTTTTGACAGTTTTTCCCAACCCAATGCCTTGGTGCGAGAAGAATCTCCCCGCATCGCCACACCACTGCCGAAACCAACGCAGCACTTGTCACCGCGGCAAGAATCAACACATTGAGGGATTGCAGCTGAAAAGGTCAATGCAGCTCCTCACTGCCGCTGCATCGTTCGCCGATGCATCCCGGATTTCCATGCATCGCCCCTGTGTGGCAAGTTTTTCCCCACGCATCACCTGCAGATCGGAGTCATCTCAGAATCGATGCATCGCTTCCCCCTACAGACCGGACCCGACGTATTGCTCCCCTGTGTACAGCGGAACTGTCGCATCGCATCCACGAAGGTCTAAGGAACAACGCATCTCTTTGCTGTACGACGCTTCTCATCGCTGCGGCTGTTTGGCTTGGTGAATTTTGTCGCAACAGCAGGTATGTTGCAAGAAATCACACATCCATATTTTTCTATGGACTCAGTTGCTAAAACCTTTTGAAAGTAATTTTCTTAAAACTTGGATGTTGGATTTTTGTAATTTTGGTCTTGTAAAGTTTAGATAAAGATGCTTTATTTTTCTAAACCAGTGTGGTATCCATTTGTGGTGTTATCACTGTGTTACCATGAGTGTTGGTACAAATACTTTACACATTGCCTTTGGGATAAGCCTGTCTGCTCGTGCCAAGCGGGTGTGCAAGGGTTATCTGAAGTGTATATCCCCTTACCCTGACTAGAAGTAAGGGTCCCTATTTGGACAAAGGTACCTACCTCTGCCAACTAGAGACCCCTGTTTCTAACAAGGGCGATTCGGAGTTCCAGAGTGATAATAATGATAATAAATGTAATTTGTAGAGTGCACGGCTACCTCAACAGAGGTGTCCCGGTGCTAGATTGCAGATTTGAGGTTAACAAGTGGGTCAATCCAAGGCAGGTTAAAGAGCCAAGTTTTTAGTGCCTTCCTTTAGGCCTTTTCTGACTCCATCTTGCGGAGGTGAAGGGGCATAGCTTTCCAGAGTTTTGCAGTTTTCACTGTGAATGCTCTGCCACCTATCCTGGACTTAAGGAAGCGAGGAACCCTGAGCAGTCGCAGGTGGTTTGATCTCAGGGCCTGGTCTTGCTGGTATATTTGCAATCTCTGCCTCAGATAACCAGGGCCCTCCAAGTGTTCTTTGAAAGAGCACACCAGCTGAGTGTAGGAGACTACTCTCACACCCCATGTCTCAACCAGGGTCGCTAAGGAGCCACGTATACATTGAAAAGTATCGGGCTCAGCGCTGAACACCGGGGTATCCCGCAAACAAGGGATTTCTGGGAGGAGGCATAAGGGCGTCGGAATACTTGTTGTTAGAGATTCTCCATGAACGACTGGAGACAGGACAGAGCAGTACCCCTAACTCGCACCTGTCTCAGTCTCTCCAATAGAATAGGCTGGACCACAGTGTCGTAAGTTGTGGACAGGTCCAGTATAGCTGAGGTGCCCTGACCCCCAGATTCGCACACAGTTTCAGAGACTTCAAGAAGTGCGGACTCCGGTTTGTACCCCGTTCTAAAACCCCGATTGCAAATCATGAAAGTAAAGCAGTTGTCCAATTCAAGAAATTCAGCCAGTTGCTTCTGGACCTCCTTCTCCAGAATTTTCGCTGGAGCTGGCAGTAGGAATATGGGCCTAAAATTCTTGTGTTCTGCTGGATCCACATCTGGTTTCTTAAGTAGAGGCAGCAAGGATGCTTTTTTTCCAGGCAGCTGGATAAATGCCAGTTGTCATGGAAGAGTTCCAGATCTGGTTCTGAAGCAGATTGAGCCAAGGGGCCAGTAGTTTGAAGAACTGAGCCGGGCAAGGATCTCCCGGAGAACCAAACTTACGCCTGTGCAACTCCCTGAGTGACTCCTTGGGCGGAATTCAGACCAGGTTAGACTTGGCACATGGGAGGACGTTGACAGAGGAAAGGCATTTGAATCTTTTCCTCAAAGTAGTCTGAAAGGTCAGCACAGAGGGTAGAAGATGGCATTACTGTACTGTCCAGAGCAGTGGGAGTAGTAAAGCTTTGGACAATTTTAAACAATTCTTTGACCGAGTTGTCAGATTGTTTGATTTGGTTAGAGAAATATTCTCTCATAGTACTGCGCTTAAGCCTATGGAATTTTTTAAATGCCTTTGTGTTGAGGCATTTAGCCACTGGATCATAGGATTTTCTCCAGGAACGTTCACATTTTTTGCAGAAACTTTTCTATGTAATTCTGTGGAGAACCAGGTGGCTGAGGGTTTCCTTCTTGAAGACGTCACCGACTTAAGTTGGGGCGACACTGTCTAAGGCGGAGGTGACCCAGCAATTGAAGCTGGATACGTCACTGTCGGGATCACCCGTTCGCTGGGGCAGAGCATCTTAGAGTGCCGATTCCATAGCTTCTGGGGTGACCCTCCTCCAGTTTCTCCTCCCGTCAGGAATCGACCAGGAGTTAGACCGATTGGATTCAAGCCAGAAATGGAACGATACCAGAAAATGGTCCGTCCAGGTCAGGAGTACTGGTGCCTCCACTTTAAGGTTAGGATTGTTGGAAAAAATAAGGTCAAGCATGTGGCCTGCCGTATGCGTAGGGGTGGTCACCCATTGCGTTCGATTTACACCCTCTGGAGTTTCCTACAGCAATAATGCCTTGGGAAATTTTTTCACTAACCACATGGATGTTGTGTAGCCAGCACAGTTAGATTGGTGTACTTCAGAGAGAGTTAAGCGACAATGTCACGGAGCTGTAACAGGTGGCAGGATGGGCTGTCAGGAGGTCTATATACCAACATTACGGCCAGCGAGGAGGAGGAGGGTGAGATTCTGACACAGGTCAGAGCCTCAGTGTGCTCCATTCTCCTACTGGAGATCTCCCAAACATCCCTCAGGATAACAGCCATACCCCCTCCTATCTTGTTGCCACCACAATTGGTACAAGTAATCCGAAAGCCGCCGGGTATCGCCAGCATCCGGTCATGGTCAGTGCCCTCCCTCGGCCAGGTTTCTGATAGAAACATAAGATCCCAGGAGTTTGACTCCAGGGAGAGCCAAATGTCTTCTGCGTGTTTGGGTGAAGATCTACAGTTGATCAAACAGGCCTTGATATTAATTCTATTGGCTAAGGGGGGTACCAGAGGGTGCTTCGACGTGGTCATACTGCCACTCGCCCTACCTCCGCTAACCACCGACTGTGCCTGTGCTGCAGCAATACTCAGAGGCGCTCGTCCCCAGGTCTATCTTGCCCTTACCTGGACAAGCCGCTTTAGCCATGCTTAGAAGCTGATCTCCAGACCAGGCAATACGGGTCAAGGTTGAAAATCGGGCAGCATGGCTGGCGCTGGCCACGGACGGGTGCAGACAGGCTTGCCTTTGGCGTGGCTGCATCACGTCCGCGTCGCGGCTCCTATTAAATAGGGGGTTGGGTCAGGTCGGCCGGTTGACAACTAGACCGCGCCCCTCAAAATGCTGCCCAACAATGTCCCCAAAGGGACAAGGGAAGTGAGGTGATGGTCCGGAGGAGTGTGGGAGGCTGTTTCAGGTCTTTGCTGTAATGTGGAAGGAGGGTCCTTCACTTCTGCTTGGGTGGATGCAGGGAGTATGGGTAAGTGAAAGGGAGGCAGAGCGTAGTCTTCTCGACGGTTGGTGCAAGTTCAGGCAGTGGTTAATGTATATAGGTCCTTGGTTTTGTAGAGCCTTGTGTGCGTGAGTCAGCAGCTTGATTTGTCATCTCTTCCGTACAGGGAACCAGTGGAGTTGCCTGAGGTGGTTTGTGATGTGGGTTTGTCGGGAAAGGCAGAGGATGAGTCTGGCTGTGGCATTTGGTTTGGTTTGAAGTCTCTGTAGGAGGTGTGCAACAATTCCTATGTATAGGGTGTTGCCATAGTCCAGTCGGCTGGTGATGAGGGCCTGTATCACGGTGCATCTTGCGTGAAGGGGCAGCCACTTGAACATCTTCTGTATATGCATAGAGTGTTGAAGCAGGCAGAGGAGGTGGCGTTTATCTGTGATTTCATGGTGAGATGATTCCAAGGTTTCTGGCGTGGTCGGAAGCAGTGGGTGCGGGTCCTATGTCTGATGGCCACCAGGAGTCATTTCATGTGTTGCTGCTGTTTCCAAAGATTAGTACTTCTGTCTCGTCTGTGTTTAGCTGCAGGCAGTTTTTCTTCATCCAGTCAGCGATGTTTGTCATACATCTGTGGAAGTTGGTTCTGGTGGTGGTAGGTACATCGGTGAGTGTGAGGATGAGTTGGGTGTCGTCTGCGTAGTAAATTATGTTGCGACCATGGGATCTGACAATGTTGACCAGCGGGGTCATATATGCGTTGAAGAGCGTGGGGCTGAAGGATGAGCCCAGGGGGACACTGCAGGTGACAGGCGGGAGGTGGGTAAGGAGGTGTTCCAAGTGAGTGCGCCTCCTTGGAAGCTGATGTGGTGGAATCTTTCGATCAGTGTGTGGTGGGATATGGTGTCAAAGGCTGCTGAGAGGTCAAGGAGGATGAAAGCTGCTGTTTCTCCTTGGTCGAGGAGGGGTTAGATGTCGTCAGTGGCTGCGATCAGGACGGTTTCGTAGCTGTGATTGCTGTGGAAGCCGGATTGGGAGGCGTCGAGTAGCTGGTTCTGCTCCAGGTGAGCCATGAGTTGATTGTTGATGATCTTTCCCAGTACCTTCGCTGGGAATGGGAGCAGGGAGATTGGACAGTAATTTTTGAGTTCTCTGTGGTCGGCAGAGGGATGTTTGAGGCTTGCTCTCGTTCTTTAACATTTTTTAAAGAGGGAGGAACTCAACCAGTGTGAGAGTTAGAAAAGGTCTCCCCCCGCCCACAATTCACCAGCTACTAATCCTTGAATAATCACCCACAGTGTCAAGACATGTTATATATCTCATCGTTATGCAAGAAGGACAGTATTCTAACACTGCTGAAATATCTAACACTACAGAGCATCACTTGAGTCTGGGCATCAATATGATAGATGCCAGTTTAGCCCCCTGAGGCTAGACTGTAAAGCTCTGCTAAGGTTACTCATACAATGTGGGTAGGGGTTAGTTGGGAGGGCCGTGTGGGTGACTATCCCTAGAACACAGGTGACACAGGGTTTTGATGGTAGAAATACTTCTGATCAAATAATTCTGATTTGACAGAAAAGCTTAGCAGGAAGAAGGGGGGTCGAAATTGCAGACACAACACATATGACTAGGGCAAGCTCTGGATGTAAGGCTAGGCTGCTCGCCTGTAATGTGAGAGGGGTGAATGACCACCACAAGGCCCGACTGGTGACTGCATACCTCATTAGGCCTAAGGTGTATGTTTTCCATTAGTTCCGGAGGTGCATGCTTGTTATGTGGGGGTTAATCATTTCTCCAAAATCTGTAGCTCATACCTCCATTTCTTTTCCCCAGTCGCTACAGAAGTGGCTATATTGGTTAAACAAGACTTATGGTTCAGGCCTGTGGACACGTTCTGTGATGGAGAGGGCTGATGTGTGATTATATAGGGGTTGTTGGGTTTGGTACACATTACTTTGATCAGTACATATGGGCCGAACTTTGACATCCTGCTTTGTTTTTTTTTCCCACTGAAGTTAGAAACAGGCTTGTGGACGCTTCCCCCTCGCTTTGTAATATGTGGAAAATACTTTAATACTGCAAGCTAATTTGGATAGTACCGGCAGCAGGTCCAGGTGACACACCGAAGCGCAGGAAGATCTATGCCATGGGATATTATGCACCAGTGCAAACTGCTAGACTTGTACCAAGTTGAATGCCCTAATTCTAGAGTGTATACATTCCATAGTACATGGAATATCTTCCAGGATAGATTTCTGGTTAGGATCTAGAGATGAGATGGGCTGGGTTGAAATTATAACACATTTGCCTAGGACTCTGTCCGATCATTGTCCGGTTCTGATGGCTTTGAGCATCGCCAGCTATCTGGGGATATATAGAATGTAGCAGCTGTGACCATCTGAGCTGTCAGACCCAGTCTTGGATCAGAAAGTCGCCAAGTGATTTTAGTTTGAAATCTTTTTAATTGAAGTATTAACAAACAAGATGCAGTGAGACATCAGCCTGAGGGATAGGTCGGCAATTGTCGTTGTGCTTCGCAGAGCATCAAAATAACATAAAATAAGAACTCTCCTGCCTCCCTCCCTATCCCCCTTCCCGTCCCCTCCCCCGTTCCAGATGCCCGATCAATAAGGTGAAAACAGGCCCAGCACACCATAGCACATTCGAGTAGTGTTCAGCTTGCGTCTTGACTCAGTTCGGTAAGGCGGAGCAACCGTAGATATCTAGGGCAGGACAGCTTGCGAAATTCGGTACACAACAGGGAGACAAAGGGGCGCCACACATCAGCAAAGGAGACCCCATCCCTTTGAAGCAAAGAGGTAATGCGTTCCATGCTAAGAACATACCACAATCGGTGTAGCCATCCCTGTACATTAGGTATGTTGTCTGTGCCCCAGTGTGGTAATATATTTTGCAATGCCGCTCCTTGGGCTATACCCATTTGCCTACCTTTGCGAGACTTGAGGGGATAGGTAGTCTGTCAGACACCCCCAGGACCACATACTCAGGGAAGTGTAGGAGCGTGGTGTCGAAGTGGCTGTCAATCTCGTCCAGCAACTGTGTCCAATAGGTAGCAAGCGCAGGGCATTCCCATAGCAGGTGCAAGAGCGTGCCATCTTAATCACATCCCCTTTCCGGCAAGTGGCCGAGCGGTCCGGGTCACTCTTGTGAAGTCGAGAGGGTGTAAGGCACCAGTATGTCATGATCTTGGTGGCCGTTTCAATGCTATTCATGTTACGTGCTGAGTGTCTGGCTCAGTAGTAAATATTTGCCCACTCTTTGGGGGTCAGGGTCCAACCTAGCTCCACCTCCCACCGTCTTTGGCCTGCAGATTTGAGCAACTGTTTGGGGGCACAAAATATGGTAGAGTTCTGTGATAAGTCGCTTTGTGGAGTGTTTCGAAAGCAGCCAGCCAGAGGGACCTCTCCGCTCCCAGTGCGGATTTGCGGTTGCAGGACCCAGTGTCATATTTGCAAGTAATGGTAGCGCTCCGGTTCTGGCACATGGAATTCAGACTTAAAATCCTCAAAGGAGCGAGGGCCTTCGAAATCAAGAAAAAGCCTTACAGACCTGCGTCCTGTTGCGTCCCAGTTGCTAAACGCATCCCAATTAAGGCCCGGAAAGAAATCCTGATTTTTCGTGATGGGGGTGAGGGGAAAGTCATCAGGCCATTGCGGGTAGCTGTCACATCCCAGGCTTTCAGTGTGGCATGGGCCACAGGGGAGATCCCTTTCCTTGGGTGTGAGCACTTTTAAAATGAAACAAAGTTTCTCCTCAGGAGTATTCAAATGATGTTCACCTCAATCTTTGTTGATTAATCATTAAAGGTTTTATTCATCATTTTATCCATGGTATACGAGTTCTTCTGCCATCTTGTAATTTCAGATGCAGCAAGCGTTCATGATTAAATGCTTATAAACCCAATGCATTTCGGGTCCAACTTGACCCTTCTTCAGGGGTCTGCAATACATGAATAGCCATAATCGCTATAAGTATTTCATCAACTCATAAATACAAACTTATAGTTTCAACCTAGTAAGTCTGATTACATAGGAACATGTTAAATAGTTACCACAAGTTAATGCAATTTCTTCACTCACTCATGAAATCAAGTCTGTAAAGTTCCACTACATGAATATGATAAGACATGACACATTGTATAGTTAAACCCAAATGCGTAGTACTCAGCATGTTTTTAGGGAATGCCCCATATAATCTGTCTAAACACATATACAATGAAACAATGCTTAAAAACGTTCCCCAAACATAAGTGCAATATTCACAGAAAAACAATGTTCACAGAAAAACAAAAACGGAAGGTTACGTAGTAACCCCGTAAGAAATAATGGGCGCTACTGTGATTTTCACAATCATGAACATGAGCGCTGGAGCTGGGAAAAATGCCTGCTCATGTTTAAAAAACAGTATTCGTCATAATCTGCGGACATTCAAAGTTTCGTATGAAAGGGATATTTAACCGCTTTGCGGACGCAAATGCAATGTCCGCAGGACACAACGTATCTTTGAAAAGATACAGACAATCGAAATACGATATTAGTCAATGACTGAAATTCCAACAAATATGCGGATATGGAAGTGCTGTCGCTATTACGAAAGATTTTTTGAGGGAGCCCTTTAACTATAAAGAAGATTTAACTAAAAACGAATATCCTGATCGGGAGAACACGGGAAAAGTCTTCTCCGTTAGCCACTATTCTCACGGCTTTGCTTGTTTACGTAGCAAACGTGAATTTGAAAGCTGGAAATCTTAAAGCAACAGTGGTCTGACAAGTGCTAAAAGCCGCTATGAAACTACCTGGACCATAATGCTAGATTCTATGTTGGTTATAAAATGAAGTGCTTTTATGTCTATTCAGCGATAATATGTGAAACTGATTGCAAAAGAAAAGAAAAAAGGGAGGAACGCGATCGATGTCTATAAACTACCAATGTGCCCCGTTACGAATGTGCTAGACTAATTATATTTTTGTGCTAAGTATTTTTAGAATGGGACAAGAAATTAAATGCTACATGCAAGATTCTATCTGCTGGCTGCAAACAGGATTCCTTGGAGCATGTGTCCATCAATCTAAATTCGAACTATGCTGGAAATCGAATGTTTCAGGTTAATTGCACCACATGATCCATAATACATTTCACAATGGCATAATATATGGGTAAACCGAGTATGTTAGTCATATGTATAGAATGAACAAGAACCACAATAATTATTTTCTTTGACAAGAACATCCAAACAAAATCATTGTTTATGTTTGTATGTGAGTGAACCCATGAACATAAGTTCATAAAAAGCATGAAAGTTCAATCCGATCATTCATCCCGGGCCGTTGCATAGATTGCAATTTCTTGATCCAAAACAATTCAGCTTCTAATATTTGTTTTTGTGGATCCATAAAAGTACATGGCTGGACTACTTGCAAAATGGTGAATTTTAGTTGAGAGATTTGATGGTTGGATTCATTCTAATGAGCGGCCACTGTAGATTTCATATTTTTTTGCCGTATGTTACTTTTATGTTCGGTAATACGGACTTTTATTTTCCTTTCTGGAAGTCCAACATATGTTTTGCCACAGCGGCGCTTAGTTACATAAATTACGTTCTTAGTGTCACATGTGCTAGTATGTCGCAATGCAATTTTAGTGCCTTTCGTTGGATGAAAAAATTCATTACCCACCATCACATTGTTACAATGCGTGCAGTTCTCGCATCTTTGCATACCCTTAAATTTCTGATGTTTATCTTCTTTTTTGACAGAATATCCTTAATGTTTTTGCCACGCTTAAAAGCAAATGTAATTTTCTCATCATATTGATTGTGTAAATCGGGTTCATTTTATATCAGACTGCAATGTTTCATCATTATATTTTTGATTTTCTTTGCCTGTGTTGAATATTTTAATGTACAGATTGTTGATTTCTTTTTTGTATTGTCTGCTCCACGTAGTAATGATTCCCTATTCATTGTGCTTATGCCTTCAATGGATGTTTCAATGATTTCTTTGGGGTAACCTCTTTGGATGTATTTTTCTCCGAATTTCTTGATAGTTTCATTAGCTTCTTCTGGATGGGATGTAATGCGCTTTAATCTGATGAACTGTGAAAATGGTAGATTTTTTTTTAAAGATTCTGGATGAAAGCTCTGGTAATGTAAGCAACTGTCCCTGTCCGTAGTTTTGGTGAATACGTTAGTTTTTATGGTGATCTTGTCAATAGTAATAAAAACATCCAAGAAGGATATTTGTTTCTTCGCAATACTTGCTCTTATCATACATAATTGTCTACCATTTTCTAAGTGCACCAACCAAATAACATGTCTTTTGAGAAAATTGCACAAATCACAGCCGAAAAGGCTGAAACTTTGGTTTACTCCAATGAAGCAGCATCAGAAATGTATGGACTCATACATGAAGCCAGATCATTCAGTCCACAAGTGAACACAGCAGCACAACTTTTGAAGCAATTTGAATATATCAGTAAACGTGAAATAAACCAACGGTTACATGCGACCACACTGATTCATTATCATAAAACACAGCGCATTCCCGCGAGATCTAAGGATTGCACTAAAACCTATGCTCTGCAGGAACAATAAAACATTTCTGGAAAAATGGTATCAAATATTAAATAAATGTTCATTGAACCTCATCCTATTAATTGTTGAAGAACTAGCAAATATTTTGAAAGCTTTAAAAGAGGAATTATCATCAATAAAAAGAGAACTTGAGCAACATGACGATTTAACTGAACTTCTAGAAGACATCAACTAAAAACTTGAAAATTATGCTAAAGAAACACATGACAGATAGGTCAAAAAGTATCGGAGGGATACAATAGATTAGAAGAAGTTTATACTTGGGCTGAAGTTTATAATCAAAGAAGATGGAAGAAACCCAATAACGGACGCAGTTCATCACAAGAAAGCGTGGCCACAGAGGCGGATATAGCCCAAAATAGAGCTCCTCTACAGAATGAACCAGGCAACTCGCAACAAAAAGGAAAACATCAACACTCCACAAAAGCACAAAAAGCTTCTTTTTTAGTTACAAGTCCAGCGGCAAACAATGCCTCACAAACCGACAAACCCGGAGGGGGGAAAGAAACAGCAAGAAGAAATAGAAAAAAGAACAACCAGGAGTCAATCAAAGACAGTCTAGTCATTAATATCTCAAGCACCAAACTTACTCCAGCTCAAGAGAAATTGCTTAATAAAGGAACATCTTTTGTCCCCACCCAAAAAAGTGGCATTGGAGAAACAGAAATAGCCATTTTTAAATTTGTACGAACATTGAAATTAAGATATTTATTTGATGTGTTACAACCTACTCTCATGACATCTGAACCAAATGAATATAAAGAATTCAAAGTAAAAAGCACATTTTGTGCTCCTATTTCTCATAAAACTATTGACTCCTTTGAAAGGATGTTAGTATCAGAAATCAAGCAAATACATTTTGAAAGCAGTGCACAAAGTAATTTTTCCAAAGAGGATTGGAGTACATTACAAAGTTTGACAAGTAACAAGGATATCACTTTTCAAAAAGCAGATAAGGGAGGATCACTGGTCGTGATGGACACGATTTTCTATGAAAACAACGTAAGAACGCATGTAGAGGATAAAAGGGTCTATATGAAACTTGATCAAGATCCCACTAGCACTTTCCAAGAAATATTGAGAAAAATTCTAGATCAAGCATTAGAAATGGAATGGATTTCGAAAAAAACATACACATTTCCAGATAAGAACTGTCCCCGTCGACCGCACCTGTACATGCTTCCAAAAAAACACAAGAACTTACAGTCCCCTCCATTCAGGCCCATAGTATCAGCATGTGGGTCCATATTGGAACCAGTAGGACAATATATTGATTTCTTCTTACAACCGATGGTACAGAAATGGGAAACATATGTTAAAGACACTACAGCATTTCTACAAATTTTAAGATCAATTGAAAATCAAAACATGGATGATTGGTGGCTATGCACAGTAGATGTGACCGCCCTGTACACATCAATTCCTCACAACGAAGGTCTAGAAGCCTTAGAATGGAGTTTATTAAGGAATGATTGTGAAGGAGCCAACAAAATATTTTTAGTGGAATTGATGAATTACGCCTTGTATCACAGCTATTTTCAATGACAGGAAGACTTCTTTGCCTAATGTAATGTACGCAAATATCTATATTGCAAAATTTGAATACAATCACATTTTACAGAACCCAAGATGGAGTGATAACCTCATTACATTCAAAAGATACATTGATGACATATTCATCATCTGGAAAGGTGACTGTCAGAATCTTGAAGAGAACATCAAACAATTGAACGCACATCAAATTTACTCACAATATTGCAAAGAAACAAATATTCTTCTTGGATGTTCTTATTACCATTGACAAGAACACCAATAAAACTAACGTATTCACCAAAACTACGGACAGGAACAATTGCTTACATTACCAGAGCTTTCATCCAGAATCTTTAAAAAAACATCTACCATTTTCACAGTTCATCAGATTAAAGCGCATTACATCCCATCCAGAAGAAGCTAATGAAACTATCAAGAAATTCGGAGAAAAATATATCCAAAGAGGTTACCCCAAAGAAATCATTGAAACATCCATTGAACGCATAAGCACAATGAATAGGGAATCATTACTACGTGGATCAAACAATACAAAAAAGAAATCAACAATCTGTACATTAAAATATTCAACACAGGCAAAGAAAATCAAAAACATAACGATGAAACATTGGAGTCTGATACAAAAGGAACCCGATTTACAAAATCTATATGATGAGAAAATTACATTTGCTTTTAAGCGTGGCAAAAACATTAAGGATTGTCTGTCAAAAAAGAAAAAAGTAGATAAACAGAAATTCAAGTGTATGCAAAGATGCGAGAACTGCACGCATTGTAACAATGTGATGGTGGGTAATGAATTTTTTCATCCAAAGAAAGGCACTAAAATTGCATTGCGACATACTAGCACGTGTGACACTAAGAACGTCATTTATGTATAGAAGTGCCCCTGTGGCAAAACATATGTTGGACTTACAGAAAGGAAAATAAAAGTGCACATTACCGAACATAAAATTAACATAAGGCAAAACTATCTGAAATCTACAGTGGCAGCTCATTGGAATGAATCCAACCATCAAATCTCCCATCTAAAATTCACCATTTTAGAAGTAGTCCAGGCATGTACTTTTATGGATCCACAAAAACAAATATTAGAAGCTGAATTTTTTGGGATCAAGAAATTGCAATCTATGCAACCGCACAGGATGAATGATCGGATTGAACTTTCATGAATTTATGAACTTATGTTCATGAGTTCACTCACATACAAACATAAACAATTATTTTGTTTGGGTGTTCTTGTCAAAGAAAAGATTTATTGTGGTTCTTGTTCATTCTATACATATGACTAACATACTCTGTTTATCCATATATTATGCCATTGTGAAATGTATTATGGATCATGTGGTGCAATTAACCTGAAACATTCGATTTCCAGCATAGTTCGAATTTATATTGATGGACACATGCTCCCAGGAATCCTGTTTGCGGCCAGCAGATAGAATCTTGCATGTAGCATTTAATTTTTGTCCCATTCTAAAAATACTTAGCACATATTATAATTAGTCTAGCACATTCGTAACGGGGCACATTGGTAGTAAATAGACATCGATCGCGTTCCCCCCCCTTTTTTCTTTTCTTTTGCATTAATATTTGCATCAGTTTCACATATTATCGATGAATAGAGACATGAGAGCACTTCATTTTATAACCAACATAGAATCTAGCATTATGGTCCAGGTAGTTTCATAGCGGCTTTTAGCACTTGTCAGACCACTGTTGCTTTAAGATTTCCAGCTTTCAAATTCACGTTTGCTATTTAAACAAGCAAAGCCGTGAGAGTAACGGCTAACGGAGAAGACTTTTCCCGCGTTCGATCTTGCAGCAGCTAACGTAACTGTTCTCCCGATCAGGATATTAGTTTTTAGTTAAATCTTCTTTATAGTCAAAGGGCTCCCTCAAAAAAATCATTTGTTATACCGACAGCGCTTCCATATCCGCATATTTGTTGGAATTTCAGTCATTGACTAATATCGTATTCCGATTCTATGTATCTTTTCAAAGATACGTTGTGTCCCGCGGACATTGTATTTCCGTCCGCAAAGGGTTAAATATCCCTTTCATACGAAACTTTGAATGTCCGCAGATTATGACGAATACTGTTTTTTAAACATGATCAGGCATTTTTCCCAGCTCCAGCGCTCATGTTCATGATTGTGAAAATCACAGTAGCGCCCATTATTTCTTACGGGGTTACCACGTAACCTTCCGTTTTTCTGTGAACATTGTTTTTCTGTGAATATTGCACTTATGTTTGGGGAACGTTTTTAAGCATTGTTTCATTTTATATGTGTTTAGACAGATTACATGGGGCATTCCCGAAAAACATGCTGAGTACTACGCATTTGGGTTTAACTATATAATGTGTCATGTCTTATCATATTCATGTAGTGGAACTTTACAGACTTGATTTCATGAGTGAGTGCAGAAATTGCATCAACTTGTGGTAACTATTTAACTGTCTGTGATAACTTTATTTCGGTCGACCGACCATAAAAGTGCACATGCATACATCAACAATTACAAAGACATGATAAAACAATAAATATACATATAAAGTTAAAAAAGTTAAAAAGAATTAAACTTGAGGTTATCATACAAAGATAGTTAAGTTAAGAAGGTTTGTCTCCTACGCCACATACTGTGCAAATAGCGGGATACAGCAAAGACAATGTTGGGATGAGTGTCATAGATTAGTGACCTGCAAGCCTGCTTAAAGTGGCGAAATCCCAAATTCCTACAAATAGGAGTCAACCAACATTTCCTGATTGCGTGATAGGCTGGACAGAAGAGCAGTACATGTGCAACAGACTCTGTTTTATAATTGCAAGCAGGACAGCTTTCCTGATTTTGAGTCTGCCACTTAGACGAAAAGGACCGAACCGGTAAAGTACCAAATCTTAGCTGGATATACAATTTTCGTGCCAATGGGGGTTCTATTTGATCCATGAATTCCTCTAGTTTGGAGTCTTGCTTAACCATGAGGAATTCTAGGGACAACCTACCCAAGGCTGAAGAGCTCGAAAAGGAAGAAAAATTCTTCATGGATATCAGGGCAAGAAGTTTTTTCCTTGTTATCCCAGGGCAACTTGCTTCCGGGTTTGCCCACAGATCTGGAAGTCCTAATTGGATACAACCTTCATTAATATGTGTAAGCCAGGGGATCTCTTTATATTTAAGAGCAGGCCAAATCTTTGCGAATTCTGACCTATAAGAGGTCAATTCAGGCACTGACCACAGCCTCTTCCAATACAAAATTGGTCTCGCACTGATGATCTCCTCTATTGGGACTAGTCCAAGATCAAGCCTAAGGGGGATCAGCGGAGTGCTAGAAGGAAGCCCCAAAAGGGATCTTAGGAAAGACTGCTCAACCTTGAGGAGAGACACTGTCTGCTTATGCCCCCAAAGTTCAGCCCCATAAATTACTGCCACTCTTGCCTGTCGACAATAAATTTCAAGGGCAGGGGAGACAGGTTTAAAAGTTGATTTTTTAAAAACTTTATTTAAACCCCCTGTCAATTGGGCAAGTTTGAGCGTAGACTTAGCAATTTGGGAATTCCAGCTAAAGTTCTCCGTTAATGTAACGCCCAGATAAACAAAAGTTTTGACCCTTTCAAGGGGAATATCAAATAAAACTGGGTTAGGACGCACCCGCTTAGGGGGGTTAAAAATCATATATTTTGTTTTCCCCAGATTTATTTCAAGTCCTCTTAGCTCACAAAACCTCGCAAAACCATTCAGTATGTTTTGTATGCCCGATGACGTTTTTGACAATAACAGAGTATCGTCTGCAAACATCAATGCGGGCACACGACCTGACACCAATTTAGGAGCGTCATTGTCTACCACACGGTTTAGGTGGTCGACAAGACCATTTATATAAAGGCTGAATAATGTCGGGGCCAGGACACACCCTTGGCGAACGCCTTTTTGAACAGGGAAGCGTTCAGTAAGCTCACCATACTTGCCACACCTTACTTGGGCAAAATTGTTGTTATGGAGCCTAATTAGGACGGCCAATAAGTAAGGTGGAAGGCCCAGTTCTGCCAATACTTGCCACAGTTTAGTTCGTGGGACTAGATCGAATGCCGCCCGCAGGTCCACAAACACTAGGTAGAGGCTGCCACCCTCAACCAGAGCTGTTTTCCAATACAAGACCTGCAGGCGAAAAATCTGATCTAGGGTAGAGGTACCAGCCCTAAAGCCTCCCTGAAATGTGGAAAGAATCCCATTCTCCTCAATCCATCCCATGACCCTGTCCAAAAGAACCCTCCCCATTAATTTTTGTGAGGTGTCGATAAGGCTAATCGGCCTATAATTGGAGGGGGTTAATGGACAGCCCTTTTTAAAAACGGGTACTATTTCGGCCCCAAGCCAGGTGTAAGGTACTTCACCCCCCTGTAGGATACGATTAAACAGGACAACCAAGTACGGTGCCCATATCTTTGGTTGAGCCCTAAATAAGTCCCCTGGCAATTTGTCCAAGCCTGGAGCCTTATTTGGGAGCATTTTTCCAATTGCTATTTCCACCTCAGCCAAAGTGAAAAGTTCAGATGGGGCATAGCACCCTGGGGCTGGTAAAAGATCTGGAGTATCAATAGACAGACTATCAAGGTTGCTTGCGCCATAGAGATCACTAAAATGACGTTCCCAAATTGAAGCAGCTATGTTAGGGGCAGGGGTGTGGGAATGCCCACCAACTCCAGTTGCAACAATGGTCCAAAAGGATTTTATGTCCTTGCAGCCAAGCGCACGTCCCAACTCTTCCCACAGTACAGCCTCCCCTTCCTTCTTCGCTTTGCTGATTGCCTTTTTATACAAAGAACGATTTGCTCTAATTTGCTCCCTGTCCTTAATTTTTATTGCAATCAGCAAGTCCTTTTTGGCTGTGCGGCAGGTTTTATTAAACCACCTGTCTGTTAAGGCCCGGGACTGTTTAACCCTTTTAACTGGGTATAGGGTGTCCTTTAATGCAATAACCAGATTGCCATGGATATCTGTAGGGCTACCAAGAGGCCCGACTCTCCCCATCTCTTCTATGAATGGTATTATTATTCCATACAGCTCCGCCAGCTTACTAATGGACATTTGAAGTTCTGGCCACTTTACTCTCCTTCTACAATTTGTGATTGTCAATGGGTCAATCACAAGATGGTCACCCGGAGCAGGATTTTTAAGTCCAAAACTTCCTGGTTTAAGTGTCAGGGCTAGAGCATTGTGATCACTATCAGACCTCTCAATGACCACAAATTCATGGAGCCTGTCCCAATGTCTGGCTTCAATGAAAATGTAGTCAATTGTTGAGGTATGATTTGCTCTATTAAACGTTACATTACCAGGTCTATCTGGCATCACCCTACCATTGCATGCTCGCAGTGATGTAGCTAGGGAGAGTGACTGCAATTGCAAAACAAGGGGGGTCCATACCTTGACCAGAGGGGCCAGTGGGTCAGGAATATTCCATAATGCATCTACTTCATCACGTTCTCCCGTATTTGAGTCCAGAAGAGGCTCAAAGTGGCAGTTAAGATCCCCGCCCAGGATTAACACAGTAGAGGAGTCAAGTAACTGTAAGAGTTTAGACACTACAGTAATAGCCTTTGACTCAAGGCCCCTCTTAATAGGCCTTGAGTAGACATTTATCAGGGCAATGCTTGGGCCGTTCACTACATCCAATAATACAAGTTGTACATCCCGAGAATCAGTTGGAATATCCTTTGCCTTAATCCCCAGATGGGAGCCAACCCATATAGACAGCCCCCCCGATGGCCTTCCCCTACCACTCTTGCATGCTAGAATGTCAAATGTTGCAAAACCCGGGGCCGCACTCTCTTTAAGCATCCAGGTTTCTTGCAGCATGCAGATGTCAAAGGAGGAGATGAATGTAACCCACTCAGGGTTGGGGAGTTTATTTTTAAGGCCTGCCACATTCCATGAGATTATTTTAATCCCTTCAACGTTGGGGGTTTGCTTAGTTATTTGAGGTTCCAATAAGTTAGTAGAATAACTCAAAGTTAAGGGACCAGCATCCACCCTCTGTTTGGTTACGCATTCTAGAGGGGGGCATGGGGTAGCAGGAGGGACAGGTAATTCTGGAGTCAAGATCCTCTTCAACAGACTTTGTCGCTCAATTTGTCCGGGATTACCATTTTGAAGCAGCCCGAGATGTACAAGTAGATCAGACTGGGTAGCAACAAGGGGAAGTTTGGTCGTATGTCTCATCTGTCAATCGCAATCATCAAGATTCGAAAGAACCTCATATCGATTCGAGACATCCAGTGGTGTAAGAGGGATCAAATGATCCTGCCTCCCAATACGATTCCCATAGCCCCATGGTAGTACAGTGTCCCACCCTGGAATGCTATCAAGGAACATTGGTTTGGCATTAATTTCAGACCTTTTATACTCTTTTTTATGAAATAGACAAGAATTAGTCAAAGAAACGGAAGGAAGCCCAAGGTATCTTGTTCTGCTCCCTTGGTTTCTGGGGTAAAAAAAGGTTAACTCCAAGGGAGTAATAGAAGTACCAAATGTCTCTGCAGGCCAATTAAGGATATACCTTACAGCCGCAGGGTCCCTAAAGTTAATAAGAATTAAATCCCCCTTAATATCCTTCTTCCTACTTCCCAACCAATCCAGTCGGCGAACGTGAAGAATTTCGCCATTGATGATATGGGGGAGTGGGCGATTTTGACTCAGCCAATGTACAGTCTTATTTTTAAGCTGAGCAAATCCCTCCCTCTTACCATCAGGCAGTTTAGGAACTCTCGCCAACACCACCACATAGGGGACTGCTTCAGGAGGTAATTCAACCTGGGGCTCCCTGAAATTTTTTCCCCTAGCAACACTGGGACTCACGCGCTCATTAAAGCCCGCATTTTTTCCATCTCGTTTATCCCCAACCCTCTGAGTTTCATTTTGGGCTTGTACGTCCAAATATCTTACAGATTTAGGGGTTAATTGGGACAGCTCTTTAGCGCTAGTAATCGTTACACTAGCTCCGGCTGGACCTTCTCCTGCGACAGGACATGGAAGTAGTTTGGTTACAACAGGAGAATGGTCTAACATTACTATATCTCTAGTCTGTCCCATTTTATAGTTGATGGCCGATTCTATGTTCCCCAGTCTTTCCTCAACCCTCTTTAACCTCTCAATAATAGGTAAAATGAAGGACCTTATAAGGTGCTCAATACTTTCAAGGGGGTCATTAAGTTGTATTTCCTTAGGAGGACAATGTTGGGGGGTGCCTACCTCCACCAGGTTTAGAACAGTATTCGAGGCAACCTTTTTGGTTTGTTCAGGCAACGAGGGAGCTTTAGGGATAGTAACAACAGGTTTGGTGATAGACGTATCACTTCTCCCAAAATCAGTGTGACTAATTTTAGGTCTACATGCATCTCCGCCCTTCTTTCTCCTTTTTTTGGGTGGTGGGCCGGGAACTTTAGACTGCACTAAAGGTCTAGTCTTCCTTTTAGTAGGCTCTTTACTTGGCAGGGAAGAGATTGGTAGCACTTCTGTTCCCGACAAAGACTCACGCGAACAAGAGACAGTTATTACATGTGTGGAATCCAAGGAATTAGGTGGGGAAGATGGGGGAGATAACTCCCGAAGAAGTGCAGGGACACCATCTAATGAGGTCAAATCATCGTTAGACGGGTTTACAACCGACTGGGTATCTTGTTGTAAAAGGTCAGTAGGGGGCCTTTTCTTCAGGCATTCAATTGACTGGCGGCGCTCAGCCCTTCGCTCAGCTAGTATGTCCTCTCGCTCTAAGTCCATAGTGACCTTACTGAAATATCGGTCCAATGTGCCCTTAGCCAAACCACCAGACTTTAAAGATGACGAGAACTCTTGATTCTCAGCCATAGTGTCTTAAATAAGCAAGCAAGCGACCACTACAAAAGAAGGGGAAGGGAGTAGACGGCCCCAAGCAAAAAAATGTCACACACAATATGAGTCCAGGTAACTCCCAATCAAAGTCACTGGCCCACGATGGGCCTATCTCCAACCGAAGACAATCCACAGAGAGTGACAAAGTGAATCCTGATAATCAGGTGCTACTAATATAGCCAGTCAGGGTAGGTCCAATGATGCAAAGCAGAAAGACAATATACAGATGGAAAAGATGGCAGGAAAGGCCAACACTTTCAACACTTACAGATTGGTAGAGATGACAGAGGGTATGCCCAGCCCGGCCTCGAGCGGTCCTTTACGGGCAAGGACGGGCCCGCCCTTGGCCCGGGCTTGGCCCGGGCGCTGCCCGCGCGCGTCCCGCGCTGCGGGAGGCGACCGGATCTTTTGAGGGATTTCCTCCCCTCAGCTGCGTCAGCGCGCGTGCTGCGCAAAGCCCTCTGGGGGCTGTAGTTTGACCACAGTAGAGCCGTTCCCCTCACGGCTTTCGAGATTACAGGTGCGGGGCAAGGCAGGAGTAGCGACGGATGGATCAGCAACAACCGTTCCCCTCACGGTGAGTAAGTAGACTTCAGCGCGCGTCCCGCGCTGCGGGAGGCGACCGGATCTTTTGAGGGATTTCCTCCCCTCAGCTGCGTCGGCGCGCGTGCTGCGCAAAGCCCTCTGGGGGCTGTAGTTTGACCACAGTAGAGCCGTTCCCCTCACGGCTTTCGAGATTACAGGTGCGGGGCAAGGCAGGAGTAGCGACGGATGAATCAGCAACAACCGTTCCCCTCACGGTGAGTAAGTAGACTTCAGCGCGCGTCCGACCTCAATTATGACTGTGCATTTTTTCACCAACCAGGTCGAAGAGGGGCCGATTTCTTTCTTGATTTCAATAGATGACATCACAATATAATCTGTCTCCCCTCGTGGTCCCTCTCTTCACCTTCAAGCCTGCTTCCTCTCTTCTTATTTAACATGTTCCTATGTAATCAGACTTACTGGGTTGAAACTATAAGTTTGTATTTATGGCTTGATGAAATACTTGTACTGATTTTGGCTATTCATGTATTGCAGACCCCTGAAGAAGGGTCAAGTTGGACCCGAAATGCATTAGGTTTATAAGCATTTAATCATGAACGCTTGCTGCATTTACAAATTACAAGATGGCAGAAGAACTCGTATACCATGGATAAAATGATGAATAAAACCTTTAATGATTAATCAACAATGATTGATGTGAACATCATTTGAATACTCCTGAGGAGAAACTTTTTGTTTCATTTTAAAAGTGCTCACACCCAAGGGAAGGGATCTCCCACCCACACAGATTCGGATTCAGTCATAGGCACTGCCAGACATAGTGCAACGGATGTTGTAGCACACAAAAAACGTTGTGAAAAAATATTGAAAGAACTTAAATAGCTGAGTGCACTCAAAAACTTGTTCTTACGGGCCACAGGGGAGCCATATAGTCCCAGGGGTCTATGGGCCTTGCGAAGGAAGAGGATTTTCCAGAGAGCGTTTTCCGCGAGTGCTCGCTCGATGAAGAGCCAGCTCTTCCCAGACTCCGGTTGAGCCTATTCCAAGAGAGTCGGCAATTGCGTCGCTTTGTAATAACAGTCAAGGTCGGGAATCCCCAGCCCCCCCTCATCATGAGGTCTGTAGCTCAGATCCCTGATCGTACGCGGCCTCTTGCCTGCCCAGACAAATGTGGCAAATTCAGATTGTAGCTGTTTGAAGACACCCGGGGTGGGGGTGGGGGGGGCTACAGGGAGGGTTTGAAAGAGATATAGGATTTTGGGAAGTATGCTCATTTTGAGGGCCACTATTCTACCTAGCCGTGAGAGAGATTAAACGGTTGCCACTTTTGGAGCTCCTGTCTCGTCTGCCGCGGTAGCCAAGAGAAATTTAGGGGTGTCGTCTCTGCAATGGATAGGGACAGCTTAATGCCCAGATAGGGCATAACCTTTTGGTCCCATTGGATAGGGCATGCGTGAGCTAGGACCATGATGGTGGTCTGCTTCAGTGAGAAGCTCAACGCTTGGGACTTAGCTACGTGGACTTTAAAGCCAGAAGCTGCTGCAAATTCCTCCAGTTCGGCCAGAAATGCCGGGACTGAGGTGTGGGGGGACTCAAGCGCGGCAACAACCTCGTCAGCATAAAGGCTAACGGCATGACGGTCTCCTCCAAAAAGGATTCCCTGGATCAGCCGGTTCTCCTGTATCCTCTGAGCTAGGGGCTCCATGTAAAGAGCGAACAGCAGGGGGAGAGCGGGCAGCCCTGCCGTGTTACCCATGTGATATTAAAAGGTTCAGAGGTGAAACTGTTCACTCTAACATTAGCAGTTGAGCAGCTGTAGCCACTAAACACCCACCGGTGAAAGCGGCGTCCAAACCCAAACTTCTCCAGGACAGTCTCCAAGAAGGGCCAGTGGACCCTATCAAACGCCTTCTCAGCGTCTTTTTATAGGAAGACGCGTTCCTCGGAATGTCTATGGGGCTTATCTAAGAGGTGTAGTAGCCATTTAGTATTGTCACTGCATTGCCTGGTCGCAACAAATCCGGCCTGATCCGGATCTATGAACCTCGGCATCATGGGCCCCCAGTCGAGCCGCAAGGATCCCTGTAGAGATCTTGAAGTCGGCCTGTACGAGGCACAATATCTATTATCTTTCTCGGGTTTGGGCAGCACTGCCACTGACGTCAGAAACATTGTAGGTGGTAATTCCCTAGTATTGTCTATAGAATTAAAAAGTTGTGTCAATATTGGGCCACAAGGGAGCAAAATGTTTTATAAAAAACGGCAGGTGAACCCGTCCGGGCCAGGGGATTTAAGAAGTTTGTTGAGCAATAGCTGAGATGACTTCTTCAAGTCTGATAGGACTATCCAGGGCTGTTTCCTGGTCCGCTGTCAGCTTGGAGAGTGTCACGTCTTGACAATACCTAGACGGGTTCTGATTGGGCAGAGTACTGAGTGGCCTAAAAGTCTCGGAATGTGCTTGCTATGTCCTCGCCCAGTGTATGTTTGACGCCTTCGTCAGTCAGGATGAGTGGGACTGTCACTGCCTGTCTCTGTGTGCAGTTTATGGGCCAATAGGCGGCCGCATTTGTCCCCCAGTATAAAATGTATGATTCAGCCAAAGCGCAGCATATTGCGCCCTATAGAGGTCAAGGCTGGCCAGCTGCGACCGAGCCGCTTTCAATTTCCTCCCAAAGTCGAGGGGCTCCCATCCTTTTATGGATCCCTTCTAATTCAAGCACTTGCTCAGAGAATTCGTCTCTCTTCTCTTTATGGGCCTTATTGTCTGCAGCAGAAGTGGCTATGAGATAGCCCCGGGCTACTAATTTGAGGGTTTCCCAAAGGGAGACAATAGTGTCATGCGTGTCGATGATAGCTAAGAAGTCTTCCAGCATTTTTGTGAGGTGCGTGACTACTTAAGGGCGGTAGAGGTGTCTTTCCCACGTTTCCCGGAGTTTGGTGGTCTGGTGATGGGGGAAAACAATAGGGTCGTAGTGAGAGCCGCATGGTCTGAGAGCGCTTGAGGTTCAATGACTGAGGACTGCGTTATTTGGAGGAGAGAGCAGGATGTTAGGAAGTGGTTGAGCCATGCGTAAGTCCCCCCTGAGCATGAGAGTAAAATGTGTAGTCAAGTGTATGAGGGTGAAGGTCGAACATGATATTGAAATCCCCCCCCCCCCAATGAGCATTTGTCCATCAGGCGTGGAGGTTAAGTCACTTATTGCTTTGTGGAGAAATATCTCTTGTCCCTCGTTAGGAGCGTATATGGTGGCCAGTGTCAAGGTATGCCCTCCTATGGTCACCGAATGTGCCAGGAGCCGCCCCTTAATCTCCATCACCTTGGCCCCCACTCTCCCAGGAAACGTATGCGCAACCAGGATGGCTACCCCAGCCCTTTTGGTGGGTAAGGAAGAGTAATACTGATGTGGAAAGCCTTGGAGCGCATTCTGTCGGTGTCGCTGTGCATCAAGTGGGTTTCCTGCAGTAGGCAGACATGGGCCCCAGATAAGACAGGATTGCTTTACGCTTAATTGGGTTGTTAAGCCCCTTCACATTCAGAGTAAGAATTTTAATACTCATGTATACTATGTGGGGGGAGAGCCATGCTCTGCAGGAGTCTAAAGGCCAGACTAACAGTAGGTCTCTGGGAAGCAAGGTAGCCCAGATGATGCGCATATAGTATGCATGGGTAACTAACCTGCGTAACTAACCTGCGTGCGCTCAAAAGAGATTCAGCAAGGGGGAGGAGATCCCAACTTAGAAAAAACAAAACCCAGAAAAAGCAAAAACAGAAGAATCATAAAATCAAAGTCAATGTCCAGAGCTTCCTGCTCCTAGAGAAAAGGGTGCTTGTGGCCCAGAGCTCCCCGCTCCCACCAGAAGGCTCATGAGAAATGAACAACTCAATCGGCTAGAGGTGAGGGTGCACTTTCAAAGAGTTGTACAAATGACAGGGGTCTCTCTCATTCTGAAGATGCTCCTGCGAGGGATGACAGCACTGCTTGTTGCGCCTTAGCCACAGTGTCTGGATCAGGGCACGCACGGATCACGGGGGCGTAATGGTGGTCCAGCCATGACCGCTTCGGCGTCTGCGGGCCCGCGAGTTCTGGCTCGGTTGGTCCAGTGCGGGTTCCTCAATGCTCAGGAGCTTGTAGGCTGCTGAAAGTGAGCAGATTTGCCTCAGCTCCCCCTTGTAAGAAAAGTTCAGCTGAAATGGATGCCCCCAGGAATACTTTATGCAAGAGTCACGGAGGTGGAGTGTGATGAGGACTTACGCTTGAGCAGCATGGAGGCAGCCAAGTTCTGGAATAAAGTGGGAGTCTGGCCCTGGTACGTGAAGGTTGGATTCCACCGAGACTCACGGAGGATCATCTGCTTTAGTTGGTAATTGTGGACACAGGTTAAGATATATGCTGGCGGTGCAGGGGCCACCCTGCGTGGGCCCACCTTGTGAGTGCAATCCAGCTTGACCCGGAACTCCAGGGGTTCCCCTAGAATGGAGCGGAACAGACCTGCCACGAGGGCCTCGATATCCCGATCACTGTCATCTTCATCATACCTCGGATGCGGATGTTATTCCGACGGGACCTGTTTTCTAAGTCCTCGGCATGGGCCTGCAAGTCCAGTTTCTGCTCCTGTAGCCGGATGACTTCCTGTTGGAGGTTCTCCAGTTCCTCATCCCTTCCAGTTTCGTGCTCTTCCAGCATGTGCACCTGTTCCCCCAGTGAGTCCACGTCATGGTATACGTCCTGTAGGTCCGCCTGGAGGTTTCGCTTCATGGTGGCCATGTCGTCTCGGAAAGAGGAAAAGAGCGACTCCAAGAAGGAGCTGCTGACCGGGGCCCCCGGGCCCTCACTCCCCTCAGTGTTGTCCGCATGTCCCGGGCTTGTCAGGTGCCCCAGCTGTTGAGTAGACTTGATCAGTAGCTCTTTCACAGACCTGTCCTTCCTGCCTTTGGGGCAGCCATGTCCTTCCCACGTGTAGAGCCCAGCGCCTGAATGGGAGCGAAGAGCACGGGTGTGCCTGTGAGGGAGGCCGTGGGAAAGCAGTAGGGAGTAGTATCAGGCCAGAAGGCCACAGCTATGTGTCCTCCTGCTCAAACTCCCCTCAGTCACCTCACGTGCACAGCACAACAGAAGAGTGGCAGCCGCCGGGGCCTGTTTCTGGGCCTTGCCTCCTCCGTGCAGCAGCGATGGCATCTATCTCGCAGCTGGGGCCCCTGGGATTGCGCCCCTGTTTCAGAGACACTGCTCACGAGGGGTTCAAACAACAGCAGCCAGAGTCTGAGTCCTTGTGGCCTGAGCGATGTATGGGGGGCCTTGCCACGTCCCCGAGCGAGAAGTAGCTGCAGCTGCACAACATGAAACTCTGGGATTTGGCCAGGTAGCTTGCACAATCTCTGAGCTCTTCAGTCTGGTGCTGAGGCGTGCAAGCAGCCCCTTAGGAAGGGAAGGGCTGGTTGTGGTGTGATGGGGCCCAAAGATCCTCCTCCACCGGGCCGATGGTGGCGGGCCCCAGCCAGAGAGCCCCGCTGTGTGCGCATACCTCTGGGGCCAAGCAGATGGCTAGGCTGGGTCTCAGGGCCTCACGTGTGTGACACAGCCCCACATGCACTCCTCTCCGCCTCTGCCATCCAGGGCTGCACCGACCCCAGACAATCCAGGTGAATCAGCGTCAATGAGCTCCTCTGCTGGTGCTGCAAAGAGAAGGGGAGCAGATAGCTCAAGGCACCCAGAGCGCAGTGCAGGCCGCAGGCACGGTGGCCACTCCCACTTCAGGACCTCGAGGGTGAGGCCTTCACGCTGTTGCGGCGCCGGGGTCTCGCGTGGTCATCGCAGTCCGAGTCGGCCTATGCAGCTCCGGTCCTGGATCAGCCGTGACTCCAAATGGGGAGGCTGCCTTGGAGATGCATTGCTGCAGCCCACAGGGCACACGGGGGACAGCTGCGGTATGTCAATCACTTGCCCTCTTTTCCGGGATCACTGTGGGCCTCTCTGGGCAGATGACAGCTCCGCCGGACGGTCCTGCTGCTGCAGTTCGACGCCGCACCAAAGCGTTGGCGCCACCACAGCATCTCCCCCCGTTAGGCAGCACAGCTCCGGGGAGGGACCCCTGGCTAATATCAGCACCCCTGCATCGCCGGGAGTGCAACAGGTAGTCCGGTGGGAGCGGAGAGCGCTGAAAGTGCGCCCTAGCAAGACGCCATCTTGGCCATGCCCTAGAAAGTGTTATTCTACTGCATGTTGAACCAGGGCTCTGTTACCTCTGTGGCTATGCTGTGGGAAGCATTTTAAGAGTGATTAGGGGTGAATACATATCTAAAAGTCACAGGATATTTTATTTGATGAAAGATACAATGTCACACCTAGAGCAAGTGATATCATTGCTAGAGTGAGAACAGGGGAGCTCTTGAACCCACTGTGTTGCTTTTAATCCCCTGTGCCCCTAACAGTTGCACATTATGTTTTGTCATTGAGTCAGCTTTCTGCTTACCTGGGGAGATGTGTTAACGACTCTCAGGAAAGGATACAATAGGGGCTTTCACTGGAAGGAGGTGTTCTCCCCCTGTAGGAAGTAGGCCTGGGCGAAAATTTCGTTCCGTTCGCAGAAATTGCGATAATTTGACATTTTCGCGTTCCGCGGAGAGCGCGAAAATGTCAAAATTTCCGGTTTCCGCAGCTTGGCGATAATTTGTTTCTTGCTCGCACTGTAAAATAATACATTCTCGCGCGCGCGCGATCGTCTTACCTGAATCCCTGAGTTCGCCGACAAGTTTTCTTGATCCGGTCGCGTTCTCCATGAGATGTTGTATTGTTTTTAGCCATTTGCGCTGTCTCGCGACAGTTCGCGCCCGCAGTGACATCATGCGTCACGCGATCACGTCTTTCTTCTCGCGATTATGCACCGCGAGACAACTCAAAACAAGATGGCCGCGCCCGCAAGCAACCACATGGGTAAGTTGGCGACCCGCAACCATGCAGATAATCTCGCGAACATGCGGGAAAAAAACTTCTGCATCTTCGCGATATTTCCGCTTGTTTGCGATAATTTTAAACATTTGCGTGATAATTTGCAAAAGTTAATTTCGCAAATTCCGCCCACCCCTAGTAGGAAGTCGCACGTATGTTGGCTCAAAAGGCGAGCTTCAAAGCAGAAACAACCTTTGAAGGGCACTTGGGAGAGGGGCTGCTGTATTGTCTGGATAGACAGGCTTGCACCAGGTACAGGAAAGGGGGAACCAGTTGCCAAACCAGTTTTTCAGGGGAATTGTGCTCCCTTCGGAGCCACACCTCTGAATTGGGCTAAGGGGTTCTGGGTGCCAAGAAAAGGGTTCTGCCTTAGTGAGAGTGGATAGAATGGTGCAACCTAAGGTATCTTTGCTGTGTCCTGCTAGTGGAGAAGTTGTTTTCCGGGCCCAGCCGAGGCAAGAGACTCGAAGGACCAGCTGGCAGACCTACTGTTCGCAGCATAGTGACACAACAGTTATAGAAGTCTGCTAAGGGCAAGTGATAGCCCAGATCCCCTGATCGCAGCTCCTCATCGCTGTGCAGGACCAAGGACCAGGACCTGGCTGTCAGAAGTTGCATCTGAGTCTGCTGGACCTGGGAAGGTTGCCGGAGAAGCTACAGCCCAGGGAAGGATTTGGCTGTGACAGTGACACAGGACAGCTGGCAGTTCCGTGGCAACTGGACTTCTGCCAGGCCCAAGAAGACCTCAAGAGACATTGACTTGTGTAGCCAGGATCCCCTCACCAAACCTGCAGACCAGGGAGCAGCTGCAGGAAGACCTCCTTCGATCACATCGTATCCACACCACCCTTGAGCATTTTCAGCATGCTGTATCCTTCGCATCAGAACCACTGCCTTAGGAATCCATTGCAGCGAGGTTAAAGTACCTAGGACTGTCGGAAGACTGCTTCACCTGTTTCTGAGGGCATTGCGGGTCCTCCTGACCGGCTCCCTGCTGAAGTTGGTTGCCCAAAGTAACTCTAACTGACCACATTACAACTAGTTCAACTTTTTGGTGAAAATAATTCTAAGTGCCAAATTCGTTAAATTTGCCATTGCTTATTTGCGGTCAAGTGACATTTTCTGATTTACTATACCTTGTAAATTCCAGATCCCTCCAGTGGATAATTTTCATTGTGGTTTTTAGAAATATATAAAATCTGCTTTATTTTTATGAATTGGTATCTGATTTCCTGTGTCTAAGTTATTTCTTCTTCAATTGTTTTGGTGGTTTCTTAAATGCTTCACACTTGTACCTTTGTGTAAGCCTTGCTGTCCTGAGCCACAGCCACCGAGGGTTGAGCTAACATTTCACAAACTAAACCTACTGATCCTAAAAGGGATGGTAGCTGAATTACATGGTGAGGTCACAGTCCCACAACCATACCATAGAATATACCCCATTTCCTCACAACCACACACCAATATTATTTTATAACCTTAACTCACAGCATTCCAGGCACCTGCTCAGACTTACAGGGAAAGGGAGCACAGGATACAAGACATTTCACACTCTGGTTCATACATACATGGTATGGGCACATAGATTGTGGCATACATTCCAAACACTGGCTCAGACATACAGTGAATGCGAGCACAGGATACGTCACAAATTCTATATGCCAGCTGAGACGTACAGGTAATGTTAGCACAGGATGCAACACACAATCTGGACACCAGCTCAGACATACAGGGAATGGGAGCACACAGGATACGAAACACATTCCCGACACCGGCTCAGACATACAGGGAATGCGAGCATAGGATATGACACACATTCCAGACACCACTTCGGACATGTAGGGAATGGCAGCACAGCATTCAACCCACATTCCAGACCACAGCTCAGACACACACGGAATGGGAGCAGAGGATATGATGCACATTCCAGACACCAGCTGAGACATAAATAGAATGGGACGACAGGATACGACACACATTCTAGACAACAGCTTAGACCTACAGGGAATGTGAGCATAGGATAAAACACACATTCCCGACACCGGCTCAGACATACAGGGAATGCGAGTAAAGGATACAACAGGCCTCTCTTCATTACTAACTAAACAGAAAACATCTATTCTATTGCATATAAGCATTTGGAATGATCATTCACAACCACTCCATCTCCAACTTGTCTCATTTACACATTCACCCAACACCAATCTCTAAAACTCTGCAGTACCCACGAAGACACTCATTGACAATGTAGAAGCTGGAATAAAAATAGACCAAGACTTTATCAATAACTTTTATATACGTGTACACGGGACCATAGGCTAAGCAACCCAGTTTCCAGTTTGCAGAAGTCCAGTGCAATCTTTTATTGTTGTAAACCACAAAGGGCGTTTTAATATACATCCAATGAACATACAGTCACAAGGAGCATTTCTACATATCATGCACAATTGCATCTTATGCTGTTGATCAGGAGAATAGTTCAGCATGATTATCAAGAACATAACCTAACAGAGAAAGGCAATGGGTTGTGCCACCAGCATGCTACAAGATGGTGGCCTTCGTGATTTCCACATGCTCAATGATTCAGACCTGTACTTTCCAAAGTATTTTAAAAATAGCATATTGTGCCACATTCTTTTATCCAATAAGGGAGGAATGTTAAACATAGTCTATCTATGGTGCGACTCTGATAGCTGTTCCTAAGCTGTCTAAATGCGGTGTTTAAAAAGTTTCATTTTCCAAGCTTGCCTTGCATAAAAGCTGTTTATAACGAAAGGGTACATGGGTTCACTGAAGGTCACTTGCCTTTTGCACACGTTCTGCATGCCCTGCCATCATTGAGTATCACATACTGTTAAAAATGGGGGTCTCTGGTTGGCAGTGGACCCTTCTTTCTAAGTCAGAGTGAAGGGCTGCACCCCCTTGACAACCCCTGCTCCACCCTGTGGTAGCATAGCACGAGCAGTTAGGCTAATCTCAGATGCAGTGTGTAAAGCATTGATGATCATATGCAGCAAATACAGTGAGGAACACTACAAAGGGACACAACACAGGTAGTTATCAAAAAATAGTTATCTTTATATAGAGGCTTATCACAAGACCAAATAACGAGGGAACCGCAATACTGTACAAAAAAAAGAATAGTTCTCTCTGGATGCTGCAAAAATAGTTCCAATGGGGAAGGTAAAGCTCAGTTCAGGGCAATGGTCTCTGCGATCCTTTCTACTCACAGTTCTGAATAATCCACAAGAAATGTCGCTCCGGCGGGTTAGCGATGTTTTTCCTCATGCTATGGTCACGGCCGCTCGCTAACGGGGGTTAGCAACTATTTTCCGGACCCTCAGCCACTGTAGCGATGATTTTCTGGCCGCAACCGTGCGGGGCGATGATCAGGCCAGCAGGCCTTCAGCGGCAGCGATGCAACGATTTTCCGGACGCTCAGCAGCTGTAGCGATGATTTTCTGGCCGCAAACGTGCGGGGCGATGATCAGGCCAGCGGGCCTTCAGCGGCAGCGATGCGACGATTTTCTTTACGCTCAGCAGCTGTAGCGATGATTTTCTGGCCGCAAACGTGCGGGGCGATAATCAGGCCAGCGAGCCTTCAGCGGCAGCGATGCGACGATTTTCTTTACGCTCCTCGGCTGCGGCGGCTCGCTAACAGGCCTTAGCGACGAAAATGAAGTCTACTGGTCCTGAGACTTCAGTCAGGGGGCTAGTTCTCTCTCTAGCCCTTGGGTGATTGCAGGGTCAAGATTAAAAAGTTCTCTTACAGCTCCTGTTCCCTCCTTTTTCCAGTCCAATGAAAACTACTGCAGGCAAATCCAGGGAACAGCACACAACACAAGGTCAGTCCTCTCCTGCAGCTTTCTTTAGTTCCACGGACAGAGGTTGGTCTTGAAATCCAGGGGAAATACAAATTGTAGGGGTTTCAGCACAGATATTTACACCCAAAAAGTCTTTGTTCTAAAGAGTCACAAGTCACTGAACCCAGCCAGAACCAGTTCTGCTCAGTCCTAGAGCACTTTGTTTACTAGGCTGCTTCTTTCCTTTCAGGGTGCAGGGCAGAGACATCAGACGCACCACAGGAGGTGGAGCCAGCATTGTGGAGGGAAGGCACAGCCCTATTCAGGTCCCAGATGCAACTCCTCCCACCCATCTAGATGCAGATCTCGCTATTCACCACTGGGACACCTCACCCTGTCTCCTGGAATTCCCTAGCCCTGTCACTCCAAACCCAGACAGCCAATACACATAACAGCAGAGCACACTGGAAGGCTTAGGCAAGAAAATACCTACTTTCTAAAAGTGGTATTTTCAAACACAGAATATAAAAATAAACTTCACAAAAATATGTATTTTAATATTCTGAGCTCAGGCAACCTAAATTGGTTTTTCTACCATGTTCTATCGGTCAGTTAGGACTATAGAATGTAATAGCCAAACCTCCCATTCTGGGAAAAGGTAGCCTTATAGTAGTGAAAAACGAAATTGGGTGTAATTCACTACCAGGACATGATACACACATCAGAGCATGTCCTACCTTACACATACAACGCACCCTACCATAGGGGTGGCTTACATGATGCCAAGGGAAGGTTCAGGGGCTGGGAAGTGGGTGCACTTCACAGCCAAGATGGCAGTTCTAGACTGCACACAGACACTGCAGTGGCCGGTCTGAGATACACTTTACAAGCTGCTTCTGTGGGTGGCGCAAACCAGCACTACAGGCCCACCAGCAGCATCTGGTTTACCAGCCCTGGGCACACACAGGCCACGCTACTAGGGACTAACAGGTAAACCAAATAAGCCAATCATGGATATACCAATTCACATATCATATTTACAAAGGGAGAGCGTATGCACTTTAGCACTGATCAGCAGTGGTAAACTGCCCAGAGTCATAAAATCAACACAAACAGGTCAGAAAAATACATGAGGAAGGCAAAAAGTTTAGAGATGCCCCTGCAAAAAGGGCCATTTCCAACACTCATAAAGTCCTATGATGTTGCTGAGCACCACGTTGAGAAGTCAGCAATCATCATTACTTTGCAACTGACAGTCTCCAGGTTTGTGAATTCTGACAGCTGATAAAGATGGTGAGAGATCAGTTATCAATGAAGAACAGGCTGCTTTAAAAAAAAACAGTCCGTAGTATCACACCTGCAGGCAAGAATCTTTCAGTTACTGAACTGTAACGTCTATACCAGAGGATGGGGAAAGAGCTGTGCTTTATAAGTCAAACTTAATAACCCGTAACATCTATGCCAGAGGATGGCGAAAGAGCTGTGCTTTATAAGACACACTTAGTGAGCTGTACCATCTGTGCCAGAAGATGGGGAAAATAGTTGTGCTTTATAAGTCAAACTTAGTGAACTGTACCATCTGTGCCAGAAGATGGGGAAATAGTTGCGCTTTATAAGTCAAACTTAGTGAACTGTAACATCTGTGCCAGAGGATGGGGAAATAGCTGTGCTTTAGAAGACAAACTGATGACAAACCCCCTGCTCCTGTTGTCTTCTGCTGCAGTTGGTAGACCATAAGCTCAATATTTATCAGCAGTAAACCTTGAATAATAGGGCCATTAGCACTACTAACAGGTGAAATGATGTGGCGGAAGGTCAAAGCCTTGATGCACAGAACTGGTGCCGGAGGGAACTCGCAGACGATGGGAGACAGCGTATGCTCCACACTTGTAGCTAGTGGTTCTCCCCTGATGCATCTCCTCTCTCTACACATCTCAGTGCTCACTCGTTGTCACAATCTTGATCAGTCTGGGCAGTGGTTGCAGGCCTTCAGTCTCAGCAATCTTTTAATTTTTTTTTTTTTTATGTCCTCATACATGCCACCAGAAGCGAATAAACTCTAGATGGGATCCCTCTGCGCCTTCCACACAGACATATTCGTTGACCACCCTAGTGGATGGCCTGTGACGGGCAAACAGAGTTCACCCAGAGGTAAGGCTGTCTCCTGGTCCCACTCCTGTTCACCGCACCTGACCAACCATATGTTATTAGGGAGGACCGGACAACAATCCTCTGGCATAATCATAGGACCGATCTTACTTCTCCCTCCAGGTCTCTAGAGACGCCCAGATCTTATTGACACTTGATTTGTCGCAGGCCATATCCGATTGGCTAATCATGATGATATTCTTAAGACAATCTGCGAATGAAGGTGGAGTCTCAGATTTCCATGCTCTGCAGATTTCCCTTCTGGCAATAACTTACATAAAATACAAATTTCGAAACAAGAGCACTCATACAATAATCTGGCAAGAGACCAAGAAAGATTAATCTTGGGCTTACTTCAATCCGCTTCAGCAGCACATCCTCCAGGAAACCACATACCTCGGTCCAGTAAGAACCAATCTTCGGGCAATCCGTGAACATGTGTTGATCGTCTGCGGCTGGGTACTTACAACTGGGATAGTGATATATCTTCGCAGTCACCTTAGACAGTTTCCCAGGAGTCCAGTACACTCTATAGGCGGTAGACAGATGATTCCTCCTAAGGGTCGCAGGTTTAATCACTGTCTGTAACATAATGAAGGAGTCACACCAGATGTTCCGTATCCCCTCCCAGTCACCTGAGAAAACACTGCCCCAGAGGTTCCCCAGTTCAAAGTCCAGGCGGTCTTCTGCGCCAACAAGGGCCCCATACCAGAACGAGACCTCACGTTTCCATGGGCCCGTTCTGGAAAAAAAATCAATGATCGTACTGGCATCCTCGTTGCCCCACGACTGTGTTGCCCACCATGCGGCTAACTGGTAGAACTTAAATCTCGTTAATGTCCCGTTAGTCAAGTTGGAAAGAGACTCCCAGCTAATAAGTTGTGAGTCCTTACGGAGATCACCCCACAAAGCAATACCTGCTTATTTAGGCGGCTGACACAGTTGGTCCTGGAGACATTCTGGAGTGCCAGGGGAGTCCCAAATTGGAGCCTGTGCTATGTAATATGGTATTCTCAAGACTCTCCCGATATACCCCCAGTTATTGAGTGCAGCCGACAAGGTCTTAAGCCTGACTTTTTTGTAAAACTTGGGATCACCAAATTTATAATGAAAAAACTCCTGTCCCTGCAGCACATCCTGTAGCATTGCCTGAAATAGGAGGCCCAACAAAGAAGAATCTAATTTGTTTGCCAAAATTCTAAAATTCTTAAAATGGAAAGCATGGCAGTAGGAAAGTAGATCGGGTAGGGCCAGTCCCCCGAACCTTAACCCTCTCCTGAGTTTTTTCCATGCTATTCTAGGGGTTTTTGTAGCCCATATGAAGGAACCGATTTTACCCTGAAGAGTAGCGAGATCCTTAGTACTAAAAGGTAGTGGGATTGTATTAAACAAAAAGGTTATTTTGGGCAAAATTATAATTTTTTACGAGGTTAACTCGACCATATATATTCAATGGCAGATTCGCCCTTCTCAGTAGTAGCTTGCCAACCTCCTTAGATGCCTTCTCCCAGCTGTTCTTTGGTGTATCTGTCAGCTTCTGGGCTAGATGGATCCCCAGGTATCTCATCCGCCCCTTTGCCCCCTGTATTGTATTCGCACAATTCCATCCCATTATTTCGTTTTTTTCTCTGTTTTATAGCCAGAAATTTTACCGAATTCCTCAACCAGTTCGAACAACCGAGGTATTGCTTCAACATGATTGGAGGTATACATAAGAAGGTCATCAGCATATAGGGCGATCTTAAGATCCCAATCTGCAATTCTAAAAGACCTTTTTACTGGTATCTGCTCCAAGTGCACATACAAAAGGTTCAATATATAAATTGAATAATAAGGGTGACAGGGGGCGCTAGAGGGTGCCAGACCGACATGGCCGCACATCCGTGAGGCTCTCGCCAGTCGGGCGCTTTGCTGCTTCACCAGCCCATCCTGCATTATAGAACCTCGGATTTAACCAGCACCGATCGTTGGGCTGCGGCCGGAGAACACCTGGTTCGAGTCCTGGGCCATTCTGTCCGGTGGTTCGGTGGAAATTCTCGTCGACGTCTCCGGCGGCCGCGGCTGGAGCCCGCTCGGAACGAGGAGGCTGGCGTGCGTGAGCACGCAACAACGTGGATCTGCAGTGCGCGACGGGCCGCTGGGCGCGGCTGAGGTCGGGGGAGACGGACGGCGGCCGATGCTCGCACGGAGACCTCTACTATCCACCGCTGACCATCCGGTAAGGCGGGGGCGGGCCGAGGCGACACCGAAGGCTGTGGAGCTGCCGCCCCGTGGATGACTTCGTCCCCTGGGCTGGAGAGGGGAGAGCTTGTCCTGGCTTGAGCGGCTCTGGGGTAGGAGGGGGTTGTGACTCTTGGCTGCTGGGGCCCCCCCCCTCCGGGCCCACGGTGAGGAACTGCCCACCATTTGTCCCGCATCGGCCCCGGCGGTGAGCCACCGGGAGGGGTGGTCTCGCATGGGACGGGCGCCGTAAACATCGCCTGACGGCCTGGGTGGAGATGAGGATCCGGGGAGAGCGGGGTGGCTTGCCCCCGCACGCTATTATCGCTGCCCCTAAATGCCCGGAGGACTGGAGGGCACGGGATTGACTGAGATGGACCCACCGTCAGGGCTGAATTGACCATTTGAGCTGTGCTCCTGCTGGCCTCGTGGGGTGAATATCGTCAATACTCCTGCTGTAGGTCACACTCCTTCCATAGCGGAGGGAATTACTTGTGGTGCTCTGGTGGAAGCTAATCCCCCCTTCTTGATTATTGATGGGCCTATCGCTTTGCTAACGCTATGAGCAACCCCCGTGGCGGTGGCGCCGTGGTGCAGACCGAGATCCATATTGTGCCGCGCGTCCGGACATTGGCTGCCTTGTAGGGTCTGCTCCGGGCCGGTGTTCCTGCGTGGAGGCCCGGCCTTTAACTACTATAATGGGGAAGACAGACACTAAGCAATCTCGGCTCCCCTTTGAATCCCAAAAACACAAGAAAAAATCAAGCGCCCCACCGCCGGGGGACGGCGATTCTGACGGAGGGGACGCCGAAGAGGTGGACTGGAAGGCGCTCCTACTCAATATGCAGACTAGCATCACCTCCATTGATTCCAAGATAGACGGCATGTCTCGCCGCCTGGACGCTGTGGTGCACAGACTGGATCAACAGGAGGAGCGAGTCAAAGAGACGGAACAACGGATTTCTGGGCTTGAGGATGGGTCGTCAGCCACCGCGTCCAAGGTCTCGCAGATAGAGAGATTGCTGAAGGTGATCGCCGATAAGAATGAAGACTTAGAAGCGCGATCACGTCGCAATAACGTGCGCCTTATTGGTCTGGCGGAGACTACTTCGGTGGGCAAGATGGAACTCTTTATTGAAAAGCTCCTGTCTGACCTTTTTGGCGCGGATGCCTTCTCTCCGCAGCTGGTGGTGGAGCGGGCGCATCGCACCCTGGGTCCTCGTCCCGTGCCGGGGGCGCCCCCGCGGCCTGTTGTCATCCGATTCTTGAATTACAGAGACCGTGACACTCTACTCCGCCTCGCCCGGGAGAAACAACCTGACCAATTTGAGAACACCACGCTCTCCTTCTTTCCGGGCTTCACGCAATCAGTGCAGGATGCGCGCCGTAAATTTGGACAGGTCAAGAAACGACTGCTTCAAAGTGGGATACAATACTCCATGTTATACCCGGCCCGTCTGCGGGTGGTTCACCATGGTAAGCCTCATATCTTTCAGGATCCATCCCAGGTTGAACTCTTTCTGAAGGACCATAAACGATCTTCTGAGACTACTCGCTCCCCGATGGTAAGGGCGGGCTCCCGATCGCCCACTTCTGCTATTGACTGATTGGCACCTTAACAATGGATGTTCCTCTCCTTTTTGCTGAAACTCTTGCTGTTTGGCCTTGCTTTGCTCCCGCCTTCTGATTTTTGAGGCTCTGGTGCTCGTTAAGTTCCTGGCTCTGCGCCTCAGCCCTATATTGATGAGCCACCACTAGTTGGGCTCTGTCGCTATCAGAGGTTCCTTGATGTTGTGTAAACTTGACTTTGCCCTGGCACCTACCTCCCCCTCCCGCGCCTTCCGCTGGATATTGTTTCTGGGGGATAGCGGGTGCAATATCGGGAGAGTTGGATGGCGGGTCTGGACCCCTGGTGTCCCCCTATTGGGTTTTCCCCAGTACAGTAATGACAGGACATTGTGGGTTTGTGTGGGGTGGGGAAGATGCCCGACATGTTTGGGATGTCGGAGTGGGTTGTCATTCAAGGGGTTGTTTTTGTTATGTTCAAATTCAGCATGGATACTAGCGTACTACATTGTGATGTTGCACAGTTTGACACTTTGGATAGACACTTGCACTTGGGGAGACATTGCTTGATGGGCTCCTTGAGCTATGATTCTCCTACCTGCAGTCTTGAACCACACCGCACACCCTGATCCTGGTGGGGGGGCCTGCTCTCCGCTATTACATGGAATGTCAGAGGACTGGGGAACCCCAGGAAGCGAAGGCAAATTCTAGGGGCGCTAGATAGACTAAATGTCCAAGTGGTCTTCTTGCAGGAGACCCATATGGATCCCCACCGCAGAGGTACCTTTGCGGCCAGGTGGGCAGCGCATTCGATTCTAGCGCCATTCTCCTCTTATGCGAGAGGCACAGCTATTCTAATTAAAAGAAATGTTCCCTATATTCCCCTGGGCGCCGCCACAGATCGCGAGGGCCGGTACTGTATAGTTTGGGGCAGGATAGGGGTCGAGACCATCACCCTGGCCTGCTCCTATGGCCCTAATTGCGATGACCCGAGCAGCTTCATTGCTCTTTGGAACCGGATCAGGGACGTGGGGTCGACACATCTCATCTGGGGAGGGGACTTCAACGCTGTGCTTGACCCTGCTCTTGACAGATCCAACCCCTCTGCACAACACTATACTAATACTCACAAATACCTGAGGGACGTTTGCGATACTCAGGATGTCACTTACACCCGACTTTAATGGAAGGCACACACTGGAATAATGCACAAGCCACATGGGCCAGACTGGATTACATTTTGGTGAATAGGGCACTGGCCCCCTCCCTGGGACGCACTTTTTCTGACCATTCCCCGGTGTTGGCCAAGTTCCGCTTACCAGACATAATGGGTGGACCCCGACATGGCGACTTCAACCCAACATTCTACTCGACGAACTTTTCCGTACCGAACTATGTCAAGAACTTGAAGACTTCCTCTCCCGTAACAAGGGACGGTGGACCAAGTGGCCACCATGTGGGAAGCGCTAAAGGTCACAATACGTGGGTTTTGTATCTCTAAAAGCTCAGGCGTGCTGAAAGCCTTATGTGCTACGATACACAGATTGGAGAACACATTGCACACATTAGAAACTAGACCAGACTATGCTGTCAATCCCGATGCCCAGGCGCAATACCGCGAGGCGCTGTCGGAGTACACTTCCACTGCTGAGCGAGAGGTCAACTTCCGGGGCAAACACTTCAGAGCTCGGGCGTACGGGGAGGGAGAGCGACCCGGCAGGTTCCTGGCGGGAGTGGTTCGCCCACCCCGCGGCTCAAATTTCGTGCTGGAACTGGAGGGGGACGGAGGGGTTCCTCTACGCGACACGCATTCGCTCCTGGCTGCCTTCACTACACATTACTCTGCACTCTACTCTACCACTAGAGTGGGTGAACTAAACATAGACGACTACCTGAAGGAGCTCACCCTGGGCTGGCTTTCAGATCGACAGAGGGAATTTTTGGCCGAACCTATAGGCCTGGATGAAATTAGAGACGCAATCAATCAGATGGCACCCGGGAAGGCTCCGGGCCTGGACGGTTTACCTATGGACTTTTACAAGGCGTATGTGGATATCTTGGCCCCGGTGCTCCGAGAGGTTTTTATGGAGGCACATGAGTCTGGCACGCTCCCCCCGACCATGCAGGAGGCGCTCATCACCTCCCTCCTAAAACCTGGGAAACCACCTCAATATTGCGACTCTTACCGTCCTCTCTCATTACTTAACTGTGACGCCAAGATTCTGGCCAAGGTGTTGGCCAATCGTTTGCAGTTGCTATTGGGGGGCCTGGTGCTGTCAGATCAGGTGGGATTCGTCCCGGGCAGGGCTACCTCTCGGACACTCTTCTCCATATTGCACAATGTGGACCCTGACTTGCCGCTGGTGGCGGTCTTTTTGGACGCCACCAAGGCCTTTGATTCCTTAGAGTGGGACTACCTTCAATGTATTTTGCGAAACATGGGCATACCATTGGGCTTCACGCAGTGGATTGGTCTCCTTTATTGTAGGCCGGTCGCTAGGGTGGGGTTGAACGGTAGGATGTCGGAGGCCTTTGCAGTGTCGAGGGGGACTCGTCAGGGTTGTCCCCTATCTCCATTGCTGTTTGCCATAGCGATGGAACCACTGGCTGCCCGGCTCCGCCAGCACCACCGGGACAAGGCACTGCGCTGTCTTCAGCGGGAGGTGCTCGTATCCCTGTACACAGATGACATCACGCTCTACATCCGCGACCCCGCTACTAACCTTAACCCCATCCTCAGGGAGTTCATTCGCTTTGCAGGCATGTCTGGGGTTCATATTAACTGGGGGAAATCCACTATCTTTCCGCTCACGGCGGCTGCCCGGCCATTCCACCTGGACTACCCGCTACGATGGGATGAGGATGAGGTCCGTTACCTGGGCATACTTCTCTCTCGTGATCGGGAGGAGTTGATGCGCATGAACTATGGCCGCACATTTGACCATATTCAAAACTGCGTGACCAGATGGATCACGCTGCCCCTCTCTTTTGCGGGCCGCGCATCTCTCATTAAGATGGTGGTTCTTCCTAAGCTCCTCTACCTCTTCCTCAATATCCCATATTATCCAGGCTAGTCCTTTTTTCAACTTTTACGGTCCGAGCTTATTCGATTGGTCTGGGGAGGGAGGAGGCCGCGTCTGAGTTGGGAGATATTGACCCGTCCTTTCGCTCAGGGTGGCTTTGACTTACCGGATTTTGAGATGTACTATTACAGCGCCCAGGCCCACTACGTTCATCATTGGATCCAGCGACTCCCTTTCTCCCGCAGATAGCGGTGGAACATTGGTTGGCGGATCCTATCCCATTAGAAGGGGCAATATTTAGTGCACCGGAGACACGGGCGGCGTATCACACCACGATCTCCAGTACCATTCTAGCTTGGCAGCGTATCGGGAAAAAAACCCACACGACACTGCTGTATTCTCCACTGCTTCCGCTGGCATACCATCCCCTAATACCCCTACTGCAGGAACGATTGTTTAAGAACTTTATGGCCAAACTCAACCTTAAGACATGGGGAGATCTCTATCAGGACGGGCGCTTCCGCTCGCAGACATACATGTTAGCTGGCCTCACTCCTACTCCCATGGACACATTTTTATACATTCGGCTTCGCAGCGGTGTTCGGGCATTGACGGGGAGTACTCTGCTGAACCACCCACTTTAGAACCCCTACACCAGTTACTCAAAGCTACTACTCCGGCACACGCGGTTTCTAATCTATATCACTCACTACGTACTACACAGGACCCGGTACCCTGCAGGGCGCGCGCTAAATGGGAGGCGGAATTGGGACTGCCCATTGAGGATGAGCTCTGGAGCTATTGCTGTTTGCAAACCGAACAGATATCATCCAGCAGCAGATTCAGGGTCATTCATTATAAATTCCTACATAGGCTCTACTGTACTCCAGCTCACATGTATAGGGTGGGCCTCCGGGAGGACGATGCCGGGAAATAACCGAATATTGGCAACAGGTATATTCTGGCATATCGGAGATGATAGACGTCCCATTGTCGCCCTCTCCAACGCAGGCGCTTCTAGGCTACACGAAAACCATTAAGAAATCGGTGCGCAGATTTACCACAGTACTTTTTCTCATGGCAAAGAGACTAATAGCCTGTAGATGGGGGAGGGGCAGGGCCCCTAAATTCAAGGATTGGATCAGAGACATGGTACACTGTCAAGATACTTTGCTCAGATATGCAGAACTTCTGCCTACCACATCTAGACCAGTTGAAATCTGGGGTCCTCTGACGACATATTTGTTGTCCCATCCGCAGCTATAACACACTCTCATTGTTCAGCTGTCCCCCGATTGTTGCGTCGCCTGTTTCCCACTCTGTGCCTCTGATGTACTGTATAATTGAGAAGTGGCAGGGGATGCCACTGCACATTACGGTGTTCACCTCTGTCTACCCTGTATATGTTGATACGGAACAATTATTAATTGCAAGTTACGGAACACTAGAAATGAGATGCCCATTGGAATATCGTACTACCCATCGGAGATTATTGTGCCTCGGCCGGCCCCTGGTGGGTTGTAGGCGGGCAGCTGTGTACCACACGAAATCTATTTTTCACACCACGCTGCCGGCCACTCGTTGGTTGTAGGCATGGGGCTGTGTATTATGTGTTCATGCTGAATAAAGGTTTTGGAAAACAAAAAAAAAAAAAAAGGGTGACAGGGGGCAGCCCTGCCTAGTACCTCTTGAGATGCTAAACCATTCAGTTAAGGCACCGTTAACTAAAACTTTTGCTCGGGGGTTCAAATAAAGAGATTTGATAGCCTCAACAAAATTAATTGGAAAACCAACTTTATTCATGGTCTCCCAAAGATAACACCAGTTCACCTGTTCAAATGCCTTAGCGGCGTCAATTGCGACAATAGTGAGTGGCAGCTTTTTTACCGTTGCAACGTCTATTTCCCCAATAGTTTGAATGGTGAGCTCATTGAGCTGTCTACCAGGTATAAACCCCCTCTGATCAGGGTGTATGATGGTTTTAATAATTTTAGACATCCTAGTAGCCAATATTCCGGAGAAGATCTTAAGATCCGAATTTAGCAACGAGATCGGTCTGTATGTTTTAATTTTTTGGGGATCCTTATTCTGTTTAGGAATCAATGAGACTGTCGCTTCGGACCATGATGGGGGGATGCCCTCACCTTGTAGATATATTTTATTAAAAAGGGATTTTAATACCGGCACTACCCTATCTGAGAGACCGAGATAAACTTAAATTGGTAACCCATCGGGGCCAGCAACTTTACCCCTACTCATTTTTTTAAGTTGTTCTCTAATTTCCCCCTCAGAAATACTAGTAGCTAAATACAGTCTGTCAGGTTCAGACAGTCGAGGAAGATCCTTCAGATTTAACCATGCCTTATCTTCATCTGGTCTATATATGATGTCCGCTTGATATAGATCATGCATAAAGGATCTTGCCTCCTCTCTAATGTTGTCATCCTCCTGTAACAGGGCACCTGACCCCCTTTGTACCAGGCTCTTAATGTGGTTTCGCAGCAATCTTGATGAACAAGATTTACCACATCAGGGTAGTGGGCACCTGGATGTGGCTCTGAGCTGAGATAAGTCACATTCTCTACATTTCGGGCAGTCTTTCTCCTTTTCTTCATGGTACAACAGAACCAAAGTTCTAGGGTATATTCCCTACTCCTTTAGGGGAGTCATTCAAGTTATCTTGCTTCTGGTCTCACTGAGAGTGCAACCCTGGTCGCTGCCGTAGACAGCCCTGCTGGAACTTGTTTGGCCCAGAGAACGTGAGCACAAAGGATCGTTCCTGCTCCAATCAAGTTGATGTGATTGGAACCCAGACATGTACACCTGGCTTCGCAATGGTGTCTACTGTGAGGGTTGGCATGGACAGTGCAGGGAAGGGAGAGAGGGATAAAGGGAGGCCGCAGATCTGACTACCAGTAAACCCCGGTGATCATCCTGCAGCCTTAAAGACTGTATACAGACTCGGAAGACCCCAATTGAGGTTCATCAGCCCTTTTGTACCCAAGGACTACTCACACACACAACATACAATCAGGGGATCCGAGGGCTCAGACATGAAAGACTGCACAAATGCACATATGAAGAGCTTGTAGGTACTCCGCCCACTGGAGTGCAGTTAAAAAGGTGCCCCATGACTATTAATCAGCTATCACCATCCAGCGTCACAGCTGGGTTGAGGAAACAGAAGTCACACATATGAAAGGAAGTACGACTGGCTGTTCCCCTCTCACCGAACAGACTCTAGCACTCTGCTGGAAAGCAAAATCCAAAATCATATTGAACACTTCTTAGCAGGCTTGTGACACACGTCTCCTCCATTGGAAATCATATATAGTCAGTCCGAATGAAGACATTTCATGTGACGGATGTCACACGGCTAATGCATCAGGGACTTTTAATCCGCCCCCCCTGTTGAATCCTATAAAATACCTCTCAAGGGGCTGCCTTTGAGTGTCGCCTAATAGTGAAAAAGGAACCTTTTAGACAGGTGATACCTTAATTATAGGGTTGTTGAATCACTTAACATATTTTACCCGTTATGGTACGTTTTCTATACCTCTGTGGCCAAGGAAATATGTACCTTAAATATGATGCCAATTTCTTTCGTTGTCTTCAAAGAATGTCCATGTTGCAAACTGTAATTTTGATAATCGCTCTTCACTTACTTTTAAACAGATATACTTCATGTTGTTAGTCGTATGTGAGGGGGAGGGGAAGCTTATCAACCTAACTAGTTGTTTCAGTCAAGCTAACCAAAGGCCTCTACTGCTTGGGAAAACTGCTTCTGCACCGGGTACTGGAATTTAAATTGTTGGTTAAAATGATCTTTCTGATGTATTAGTCATCAACAATGGATTATAGGTTTGCAGATCTGTTCATCTTAATCAAAACTCAATTAATTTTGCATAGACACACTTAGGATGACCCCTTACCTCCATCCTGGAACATATAGGAACCACGTTGCCAGAAGCAGCAGCATTTATGCAACCGAAGGGTGAGAGAGAAAGGTGGTTAGTTACCTTTTCATGAATAGAATCAATGTTCATAGATTGTTGTTATTAATTAGCTCTTGCATAGAACAAAGTCAGCAATTAGCATGATATTAGTTACTTTCACTGGCCTCAACTACTAAGAGCAGCATTTTTCTTCATCTTATTTGTTGCTTTCTGAAGGCATTATCCATCCTCTGCAACCAGACTGGTTCTCGGTTATTCTACAGGTGAAACTCAAGGCTCTTTTAAGAACTTACACTGCAATGAATGGCCTGGCCATGCCAAGCCCGAGCAATCCCACATAATATACCAAGTAAAGTCTGTACCAAGCCTGAGCAATCCCACATAATGTTTCATGTAAAGGCCATATCAAGCCTGAGCAATCCCACATAATGTATCATGTAAAGGCTGTACAAAGTGTGAGCAATCTCACATAATGTACCATGTAAAGCCGGCACAATGGACAAGTTAGACTAAAAACCATCAACTGTCAGGACAAGCTACAAGGCCAACCATAAAGCAAACCCTCAAAAGTCAGGGAAGAAAAGGCCCTGTCCGACTCCAAATCATTCATAACTGCACCCAATCAAAATGCAACTATCAAATACAAAAGCCATCAACCATGGCCAGGCAGACAAACTATTCACTGCCCATGAGAAGCTAGGCGTTTCAAAGGCACATTCAGGACTATACAAACAGGAAAGAAAACAGCTACCAAGTGGAACAAGAATGTTTTGCATTATCAACAATTTGTTTCTAACAATGTACTTGGGAATCCTGAACTCAGCTGGTGATTGTTGTGTTTGGTGAACCCAGGCCAGTACCTCGTCAGGGTGCTATGCATTCTTATGCATTCAAATATCTTTAGTCACTAAACCACAGTCATCTGTTTGCCACATATAGGAAATGATTTGTCCTCGGCCTCAATAGCGAGGTTATGAGATACCAAGGCAAGCAGAGCTACAAATGTGTCACCTCCATTGCTAATGGAAATGTGAGATCAATATGCACGGTGCCGTAGTGGAGATGAAACATATCCTGCGTCAACTATAAAGCTCTTCTTTAGGAGCCATATAAATCCCAATATGATTCAAAAATATAAAAGAGAGGCCGTGTCAGACACAAAACTAACAAGAAGAGACTGGCAGAGCTTCAACCCCATCAATCAAGCACCAATTAAAAGGAAGGCTGCCCAGCCAAGCTGAACATCAGGACCACTTAGGTCTCCAAACACAAGTGGGCTGTTTCTACCAGAGAACCAGAGGAAAGCACTGCCCCCTCCCCCCTCTTCCAACTCTAAAGCACCCTTCCACTCTGAACAAATAGACTCTCACCCCAGGGATCTCAAAAGAAACAGAAAGGGATCCATCTGTGAATGCCGGGAGATGGAAGTTTGATCATTCGTCAAAGACAGAAAACTAAAAACAAAAAATACAGCGTGAAAGAAATACAGTAGTTAAAAATACCTTAAAAACACACTTAGACTTGTGAGCTTTACAGGATGGTGAGTTGAATCGATATAAAAAGCAAACATGTAAGAAGTCTGGGCCTGGGGAGCGTTAGGTGCTATTGTACCCCTACTCCCTGGTGATGCACAGTCCCCCAATTGCACAGTCCAGCACCCCGAAGTAGGAAACACCATTGCCTAAGACAGCATTAGCAAACAATTACAGGAAACCACTCAAATACGTTTTACTAGGAGTCCTTCTGTGAATGAAAGGGGAGATGCAGAGGGAAAGAGCTCTTTATCGCTCTCTTCTGCTTCCACTGAAGGTGGGGCCTCGACTCAAATTGCAAAAACTTTCAAAGTGGGGGGCTACAGTCCCCACGTGCAGGCCATGGCACAACTAACAGGTGGTGCTATCTGATAACTAGTTAATGGCTTCACTGATCCAGTCTGACTGAACTACAACCTCCTCCCATTAGCAAATCGTATTTGCCTGTGCCAGACGCTCTGAAGTAACCAAAAGGTGGCACATAGCCCTTTCCTTTAAATTCTCATTAAGGCAACCATGCAGACTCTGGGTTTCCCCTAGTCTAAAAGCCCCTCCCCACTCTTGAGAGGAGGGGCATTAACTCATCTCATACTCTATGCCTTTTAATTCCCTTTCTTTGAAAACATCCCACATTCCTGAAATGGTACAGTTTTGTGAAAAGATAGCACTAATAAAATAGAAATTAAAAAACACATTTTTGCAAAGTTATTTTTAACAATATACCCCTCTGTAAATGAAAAGAGGGTGGGGGTTGGAGAGGCAGATGTGAGGGCTGAAACAGCCATATCCTATCTCTCTCTTCTGACACCTCTCTGTGTGGATTGAAACGGTCTGTATGCTTTATTGAAGCAGTCGAAAGTTAATCATTCGCTCATCTTTCGAAATATGCTTTAACTATAATTGACCCCCTTTCCCTTCCCGTCTCCCTCACTGAAAGTCCTCCATTGTGATTCCTTTCTCTTTTCCTACTCACTTGTCCTTTATCTACACTACATATATCTCCTGCAATTAGAACTTGAAAGTGTGCAAGGAAGACAATACATTTTGAAAAGATAGATGTACATCCTAAAATAAAATCAATCTAAATTAATCTGCTTAACTACATCAAAATCAGTATATATGACACCATAACCTTCACATTATATTGAGATTTCCCTTTTTCCCCAATCTCTCACTTTTCACTCTTGCCTTCTTCCAGTTAATGTAACCCGCTCCAAACTTCAAGGTCATATGGTTGTTTTACTCTTCTCTATCTCCCCCCTGCTTCGTCTGTGTCATTTCCCATCCGCTCGCTCCCTCTTCTTTTGTCCCACTTTCTCCTAAACATTCTCCTTACACTCCATCAATCTGTCACTCTAGCACACTGTTTTTATGTATCATTTCATTCCAAGAAGCAGAATTAATTCCCTTCTTCAGAGGAAACGGCAAAAAGCTCCAACGTCACTACATTATCCTGAACTGAAGAGTCTAAAGTTTAGCAAGGATGGAGCCCTCAATCAAAGAACCAGTCACTGTTGCATGTCCCCATTTCATTTCTAAGCAGGATGGATAGATCTATTAAAGTAAATAGCCATGCAGCCCCCTCCACCATCCTCCAAACCCTGGGACCATCAACTCAAATGGTATATTAAAGAAATTATAAAATTAGGAGAAGCATGCATTTCACCAAATACCTTTATGTGAAAAGACGGTAACGTTTAGTTTTCACAATATAAAGTAACCCAGATTTTAAGCAAGTAGTCAACATTCCAACATTAGAATGTATAATCTGCTGACAATGATTTTTACCGGGATAAACTGAGAATATATTCATTGTTTTGTATCCAATTGTATGTTTGTTTGCCCATTGGATTATCTTAAATAATTTTTTTAAAGCAACAAATCTCAACTTACTTGTGTAAAAAAGTGATGCTCCGCTTTCAGACCGCCAAGTAAGTTCCCCAAATTCAAAGCAAGTATCCAAAATACGAAAAAGTTGCCCTTTCTCTAGTTAGTTAGGTGTCGCAGTAGTAAGTCTCCAAGATTATAATAGACTCCGAAGACAAAAGCTTCTGACCAAAAGGGCAGAGCAAGTGGAGAAACCTCCTAACTCATCCACCTCTGAGCAGAAATGGCCACACAGCTGGGTTGAGGCACACTGATGAGCAGGAGGGACTATGACACGGCTGGTGAGGTCATTTGAATTATATCCTTGACCATCACAGCAAGGTTTGCAAAATGCCAAACCACTGGGGACAAGTAGCATCTTTTGTCCCACTTGCCCCTAAACATTCTCCTTACACTCATCTATCTGTCACGCTAGCACTTCGTTTTTCTGTTTTTATAATTTCGTTCCAAGAAGCAGAATTAATTCCCTTCTTCAGAGGAAACGGCAAAAAGCTCTAAAGTTACAACATTATCCTGAACTAAAGAGTCTAAAGTTTAGCGAGGATGGAGCCCTCAATCAGAGAACCAGTCACTGTTGCACGTCCACATTTCATTTCTAAGCAGGATGGATAGGTCTATTCCAGTGAATAGCCATGCAGCCCCCCTCCACCCTCCCAACCCTGGTACCATCAACTCAAATGGTATATTAAAGAAATTATAAAATTAGGAGAGAGAAGTATGCACTTCACCAAATACCTTTGTGTGAAAAGATGGCAACGTTTAGTTTTCGGAATATTAAGCAACCCACATTTTAAGCAAGTAGTCAACATTCCAACATTAGAATGTATAATCTGCTGACAATGATTTTTATCGGGATAAACTGAGAATATATTCATTGTTTTGTATCCAATTGTATGTTTGTGTGCCCATTGGATTATCTTAAATAATTATTTTAAAGCAACAAATCTCATCTTACTTGTGAAAAAAATACTGATGCTCCGCTTTCAGACCGCCAAGCAAGTTCCCTAAATTCAAAGCAAGTATCCAAAATTCAAAAAAAGTTGCCCTTTCTCCAGTTAGTTAGGTGTCGCAGTACAAAGTCTCCAAGATTATAATAGACTCCGAAGACCAAGGCTTCTAACCAAAAGGGCAGAGCAAGTGGCGAAACCTCCTAACTCATCCACCTCTGAGCGGAAATGGCCACACAGCTGGGTTGAGGCGCACTGATGAGCAGGAGGGACTATGACACGGCTGGTGAGGTCATTTGAATTATACCCTTGACCATCACAGCAAGGTTTGTAAAATGCCAAATGACTGGGGCCCAGTAGGATCTTTTGTCTCACTTTCTCCTAAACATTCTTACACTCCATCAATCTGTCACTCTAGCACTCTCTTTTTGTGTTTTTATCATTTCGTTCCAAGAAGCAGAATTAATTCCCTTCTTCAGAGGGAACGGCAAAAAGCTCTAAAGTTACATTATCCTGAACCGAATAGTCAAAAGTTTAGCAAGGATGGAGCCCTCAATCAGAGAACCAGTCACTGATGCATGTTCACCTTTCATTTGTAAGCAGGATGGATAGATCTATTCCAGTGAATAGCCATGCAGCCCCCCTCCACCCTCCCAACCCTGGTACCATCAACTCAAATGGTATATTAAAGAAATTATAAAATTAGGAGAGAGAAGTATGCACTTCACCAAATACCTTTGTGTGAAAAGATGGCAACGTTTAGTTTTCGGAATATTAAGCAACCCACATTTTAAGCAAGTAGTCAACATTCCAACATTAGAATGAATAATCTGTGGACAATTATTTTTATCGGGATAAACTGAGAATATATTCATTGTTTTGTATGCAATTGTATGTTTGTTTGCCCATTGGATTATCTTAAATAATTTTTTTAAAACAACAAATCTCAACTTACTTGTGTAAAAAAGTGATGCTCCGCTTTCAGACCGCCAAGCAAGTTCCCCAAATTCAAAGCAAGTCTCCAAAATTAAAAAAAGTTGCCCTTTCTCAAGTCAGTTAGATGTCACAGTAGAAAGTCTCCAAGATTATTATAGACTCCTAAGACCAATGTGTTATAAAGATGAATGATGTACAGACTCCAAGGCAGGTGAGTCCAGTTATCTTTATTACTGATCATCCACTCTCCATCTCACAGGATGGTTCACCAACATTCTAACTTGAGCTCCTTGGGAGGGACTAACAACTGGGGACTGGCAGGGGGAGCGGAGTGAACCATTGCATGGATAATACACATGTACATTATAAACACATGCTTGTTACCTTCTAACACATACTATTAAATTACAACACAATGCTTCTGACCAAAGGGGCAGAGCAAGTGGAGAAACCTCCTAACTCATCCACCTCTGAGCAGAAATGGTCACACAGCTGGGTTGAGGCACACTGATGAGCAGTAGGGACTATGACACGCCTGGTGAGGTCATTTGAATTATATCCTTGACCATCACAGCAAGGTTTGCAAAATGACAAACCACTGGGGCCAAGTAGCATCTCCCTATTTTCTGACTTTACCAAATCTTCTAATTAAGTTTATTGTTTGCTTTACTCTGTGTAAATGACCGTATGTTGTTTTTAATAGGAAAATGTTTCTTTTCCTTATTTCAGGGAATTTAATTTGGCCATATGCTTCTAAAACTATGGAAAGAATTTCAAGCTCCAGTGATGGGCATTGCTCTTTCCTTCACAGAGATAAACGAGACGAAATTCCCTGTGACTAAACTCCAGTTTTTGTTTTTTTATAGGAGGTTTTTTGTAGCATGAAAGATGCATATTGTTAACGGGGCAAGGTGAGGGGATCTACCCCCTCTGCTCTCAAGCAATGAACGTTGCTAAATGTCCACAAAATGTGCTAGATGTCATCAAGTTTGTTGCATTCCTTGGCTTGGGTCATTCATTCGGTCCCTCTGTACCATCATCAGGCATGATCTCTTTGAAGAACATATATACTGTGATACTCATGATTACTTCTGGTTTGAGAAAGGGTTAATCTTGCAGATTTAATATAATGCCAGATGGGAATGGCTCACTGACCTTGTCTGTTGGACTTCAGAGTCCTCTAATCAGTAAACTGTGTTCCCCTCAGCCAATCACTCTGAAAGGTAACACGGAAAACTTTATGAAACTCAATAAATCTAACTTGTGTGCACAACATTAGAGATTATTCCTTTAAGATTTTGATTAAGGCAACCACTTGGACTCCCGAAATTCCTTCTTCGAAGAAGCTCACAGTCTTAGTGGGACAGTATTATCTTACGTTATCCTGTGTATGTTAATTCCCGTACTCTGAAAAGACTCCATGTACCCGAAATGTCTCACCCGTGCACAAAAATTTGCATCAATAAAATAGGAATTGAAAAACCAACTCTAACAATATTCCTTATTATAAGATGCCCTTCTGTAATGAAATTATATTGGATGGTGGGAGAGGCAGAGGGGTGAAGTGAGCCATCCACTCCTTCTGACATCCCCCTGTGTGTTTTGAAACTGTTAAGTTCCTTTTTGGATTGTCAGAGGTTACTAATTCACTCATCTTCCCATCTATGTTTGGACTCTCATTGTCCTCCCCATTTTGATTCCCGTCTCCCTTACTCAAAGTCTTCCATTAGAATACTTTTCCTTTTCCTTCCCCACTCAATGGTATTTATTACAAAACACACAAATCCTGCAATTAGAGCTTCAAGGTGCACATAAGAGGCAACACATTTGATAATATACAAAAAATAACATTTCTATAAGAAAGCCAAACTCTAATTCAATTCCTTTAAGTAGATAAAAATCAGCACACATGACACCCTAAATATTATTTCAAATTAAATTGGTATATCCAATCTTACTCTACCGCTCACTTTCTTTCATCCCTCTTCTTACATTCACAGTAATTCCATCCAAATGTCTTTGTCATACCACTGTATTACCCTTCTCTATCGCCATTACCTGCATCATCTGTGTCTATTTTACCATCCAAGCTGTGTTTCACTTTCTCTTTCTCCCCCTTCAGAGGAAATTGGAACAGCATTTAAGTCATGACACAGCCCTGAACTGTAGAGTCTAGACACAACACAGGAGGTGGAGACCACTAAATTAGAGAACCAGTCGCTGGTGCTTTACCCTTTGATTCAGCAGCAGGAAGGATAGGTTGCAGCAAACATCTATTCAGCCCCTTATTCCCCTTCTCCAACTTTACCACCAACAACTCAGTCATATTAAAGAAATTATTAAATTAGGAAACAGAAAAAAGAGTTACTTCACCAAATTACTTGTCTGAAAAGGTGGGAATATACAGTTTGCAGGACATAAAGCACAATTTCAAAATCCAGATGTTGGACCTCCGCTCACTCTTGCTGGGGGGAGCGGAGGTTGGGACAAAATAACAAAGAGGGAAAGACTTGAGGCTTCTGGAACAGCTAATGGGACCTCCAGGGCTTTCCCACTTCTTTCTCTGGCTCTGCACGGTTCTCAGAGTCTTCTATGTGAGGGTGAGTGAATTCTGTCAATAACACACGTGCACACTTTTGCAGCATAGGATGCAGGTCTGTACTCTATTCCGGCATAGAGGGGCAACAGGCTCTTGTTTAGGCCGAGCCTCAGGAATCGCGCCCAAGGGGTCTGAATTTCTGCACTTGAACGCTCACAGGGTAACGCAACAGACTTGTTGTAAATAGCAATGTGCAAAGGGTATGAGGAGAGATGCTCTGTGCATCAACTTATTCAAATAGTCTCGAAAATGCCCAATTCTCAAATTTCTCAATGATGAATAACAGATTGTTATGCTGTGCACTCAACTCAAAGACTGTAGTGGACAGGGAAGGGCCCGCTGTGGCGCCAACATTTGTCTTTTGTTCTGTCTTGGCCTCAGTGTGTGGCGTCGCTGGAGCAGGCTCACGGTGATCTGCATGGACGACTTGAGCGACTGCAAGGCACCCCAAGATGTCGCAGGAAAGTTAGGAAGATGAAAAACAGGAAGGGACGCAGGCTTCCAGCAGAGGAGAGGGAGAGCATCCTGCCCTCTCAAAGGAACACAGGTAAGCACCACCACATGAGTTTGGTGCGGTTAAAATGCCACCTGCAAGTCAAGATGGCCGTCTAAAATGTGTGGCCCACAAATTGCACAAGATTTTGATCGCACAAGGCAAAGGGAATACAGTACACCAGGGCCCTAAGAACCGTGTGCGGGGTGGTCTGCTAGGCCCAGGGAGGCCCCAGGGGAGATAATTGCACAATGGAGAGCTGGCCCTGGGGAGAAATCGAGTTTGCAATCCGTGTACAACCAAGGTGGGCCCTAACCAGCAGAACGGCACCCAGGCCCCAGGAAGGCACCTGAGAGGGAATCAACCGGGAAACACATGAGGCGGGCTCTGAAGAATGCAATGTGAGCCCCAAGTTGTCCCAAGGCACAGACAGCACAGAAATAGGATACCAGAGTCATGACACTCAACATAGTGACCGATGGGAACGGTCTGAAGGGACTCTAACTTCCACACGACGCTTTATGTAACTCCTCAATAAAAATGTAGTTTCTTAGCTCAGTTGAATATCATTCCTTTAGATTCTGATTACGACAATCATGCTGACTCTGGGTGTCCTCTACTCAAAGAAGCCCCTCCTCATTTTGAGAGGGAGAGGGACTTCATTTCATCTAATCCGCTGTGCCTGTTAATTCCCTTCATCCAAAATCACACTGCGTCTCCTAAAAAGCACAATCCTGTGAGAACATTGACATTAAGAAAAGAAGAATTGAAAAACATGTTTTCGTAATATTCTTTTTCACACTATGCCCACATGCAAATAAAAAGCTGGTGGTGGGGGAGAGGCAGATAGGAGGAGAGCTGGAACAGCCCTATCCGCTCTCTCTCTGCGTGCTTTGAAACTGTTAATTTGCTTTGCTGGATTGGTCAGAAGTTATTAATTCACTCATCTTCCCACATACTCTGACCCATGGGTGAAGAACATGAATAAAATTGTGGCGGATCTGGATAATGCAATAGTATTAAAAATTGGAGGAAGCGCGGCACACCATAGAAAAAGAAAATATATATATAAAGAGTCATTGTTTAAAAATCATATAGAGGAGTACAGATAAAGACAGCTACTAGCTCCTTTGATGTTTACAAACTAAAAGAGCCATCTCCAACTGTACTTGAAGGGCATCAAACCCAGAAATTTCAAAAGATGGATGCCAAAGCATAGACTAGGCCAAGTTCCCGCTTTTACACACTGGAGGAAGGATAATAACTTAGGAGTGGAGGGGTCTGAGACGGCCATTTATCCTTTCTGCAAGTCTAGCATTCTGACAGTTTCCCACTTGAATGTATTATGCACGTGTTTTAGTCTAAGAAGAACAAAATTGTAACTCCCTGTTTATAGAGACTACGGATAATGTGAAAACATTAAATTACTTCATATCCCGGGTACATTGTTATTAAAGAGTGGCGCTGCCGATATAGGCAAAATGCGACCTGGGGGAATGCGGACTAGCCAGCCTTATGGTCCTAAGGAAGGGTACAAATATCTCCTGTGAGGACATATCTGCACACGCAGATATGCCCCTGCAATATCCATGTCGATTCTTAGATCTTGTAAGTGAACAGGGAAGCCACAGTAAGCACATGGGTTGGACACTCTTCATTACGACTTCCCCAGCTCCATGATGGCTTCACTGTATTATGAGATGTTTGATACCAAACATCTTGTTGTAGTAAACCTGCACTGATTCCAATGTCAGATTTATTAAATACTGCACACAGAGGGCCCCTCAGAGGGGTACCCCGAAACTAACCCTTAGTGTGGTCATCAACTGGTCTAAGCCAGCCTGCTACCACTCAACAGGGTTCTGCCCTCATGGCAGGAGCGCCTAAACGCTTAGAGGTCGAGAACAATGACTGCCCCGGGCGGAGATGTTCACACCTGCCACACCCCAGGTCAGGAAGAGCCATCTGTGGCAGGAGGGTTCAAAGGTCTTGCCGCCTCTGACATGCAACCTCGGCCTCTCCTGACAGAAAGAGCAGGCCCTCCCTCCTGTCCTCACCCCTTTTGGGGGGAAGACAGGTGGGAAAATGAAGAAAGAATAGTTGGTGTGCCCCCCTCCCCCTCTGCCAACTCCACCCCTCAGGTGCTGAAGGTGAGGGGAAACACATTTTTCAGTGCCCACCATCTTTCAATGGTGGGACTTCTCTAATCAGGTCTAGGGTTATGCTCCCCTCCCACAGGAGGGTGGCATTATAGAGGGTATAGACACCCCAGATTAGGGGCCCATTGGCCACTACCTGTCACTCCTTTGTAAATTCCCTAAATCTACTATTTAGGTGGCATCCCCAGACCCTGATCTTAAGCCTCCCCGGACACAAGAAGAAGACGAATAAGGAAATGCTTTTGGGCCAATAACTGCATTCCTTGTGGTGAACTTTGTGCGCCAACTCCTGCTTGCTGCCACAGAACTCGACGATTGGCACCCTCCAGCTCGTCTAATTGCTTTGTGGCCTCCACAAAACCTAGCGGGTCATCAGCACTTCACAAATCAACAAGGAGCACCCTTGAGATAGTGGGCAAAGTCTGCTCAAGGGTCGTCCAGTTCCCAAGCCCAACAGACTTCTCTGTGTGCCAGCCAATGGATGTGGCCTAACAGCTAGGGCGGTCCACTTCGGAGCCAAGGACCCGGGTTCGAGTCTCAGCAGGGACGCTTAACATTCTGTGATTCTGGGCTAATCACTTAATCTCCCCATGCCTAACAAAAATGAATGTGTCCGTCTGTAATGTAACTGGTGCTCATGTAAAGCGCTCTAATACCTCCGGGTCTAGTTCGCGCTATATAAAACTCAACACAAAAAAAACTTGCTCTGGAGGGTCAGCTTGACCTTTGCCCCAAATCTTGAGGCCCCAGGACCCACTGATTGAACGAATACCCGGGATACCAGACCCTTCGCTGAACCTACAAAACGGAGTCCTGGCGGACTCCAACTTTACAACGAGCTACAATCGGGACTCTGGAGACCCACCGCAGCAGTGTCTCAGAAGCTCCAGAATCGCTGCTCAAAGGTACCAGCCCTAGACCACAAGGTGCATCTTTATGCGCCACTGTCCAGCTGCTCATCGCCACTGCACCCAGCCTGCCCAGCCGGGGCATCTTCAAACCAGCTTTGCTCCTGTGGTCCAAGAGCTCTTGCGACCTCTACTGTCCCTTGAGAGTCCTCGGACTTGCGTGCAAGTCCCCCTTTGCTTTGCTTTTACATGTGACCCCTTGCTTCGTAGCAGGCCAGCTACAGACTCTCCTTGCTCCCGGGAAGCTTCTGAGAACTTGGCCTTGGATCTTTGGACCTTGGTCCTCGAACCTTCTGATTCCCAAAGGTGAACCACTGAGGTACCTCTATTGCATTGATTTTCCAATTGCATTTTTCCTTCCATAGGAAATGTATTATGTGTAATTGCGCACAACTGTGAATATTGCATTTAGTGTGATTTTTCCATATTGAGAAAAGTATTTACGTTGTATACAATGTTCTTGGTCTATATAAAAAGAAGTACTATTTTTTTATTGGGTCTTGTATTCATTAATTAAGTCTGTGTTTCATTTATTGCCTGTGTGCAGCATGACAAATGCTTAACACTACCCTTTCATAAGCCTAACTGCTCGCCCACACTACCACAAAAATAGAGCGTTAGTATTATCTACTTTTGCCTCTGTAAACTAATAAGGGTCTTTTCGACCGCTGCACAGTTTACCCTATTGTGGTGCACTAAATAGAGAGGTGGGTTTCCTACACTCAGCATTCCAGACACCAACTCAGCCATACAGGGAATGGGAGCACAGGATACAACACACATTCCAGACACCTGCTCAGACATACAGGGAATGGGAGCACAGGATACAAAACGCATTCCAGACACCAGCTCAGACATACAGGGAATGGGAGCACAGGATACAACACACATTCCAGACACCAGTTCAGACATACAGGGAATGGGATTATAGGATACGACACATATTCCAGACACCAGCTCAGCCATACAGGGAATGTGAGCACAGGATACGACACGCATTCCAGACACCAGATCAGACATACAGGGAATGGGAGCACAGGATACGACACACATTCCAGACACCAGCTCAGACATACAGGGAATGGGAGCATAGGATACGACACACATTCCAGACACCAGATCAGACATACAGGGAATGGGAGCACAGGATACGACACACATTCCAGACACCAGCTCAGACATACAGGGAATGGGAGCACAGGATACGACACACATTCCAGACACCAGCTCAGACATACAGGGAATGGGAGCACAGGATACAACACACATTCCAGACACCGGCGCAGACATACAGGGAGTGGGAGCACAGGATACAACAGACTTCTTTTCATTACAAACAAAACAAAAAACAGCTATTCCATTGTGTATAAAGGACTGGAATGATCATTCACAACCACTCCATCTCCAATGTGTCTCGCTTACACATTCACCCAACACCAAACTCTTAAACCCCCAGTACATGAGAAGACACTCAATGGCCACAAATAGCATTTACAGAAAATATGAGACAAGCCAAGACATGAGAATCAACACACTTTATGCCAAACAAAGAAAGGAGACATCAACTAGGGTGTGACTACCCGGGAGTTCCAGTTAGGGCTCCATTCTCCCTCCAACTGAGCCTATCTCGGAGCTACCACTGCAGACCCCACACCAACATTCTACTGCATCATTGAGTCTCAGGATTCCACTCTTAGCTTTCCAGACGCCAGCTCAGGCACACAGGGAAAGGCAGCACACAGGATACCACAGTCTCCTCACTCCAGGTATAGGAACGTGAGCAATACACTCTGCTGTCTCGGAACAAAGGCCTTACAAATCCATCTTGTGCAGGGACAAGAGCATTCAAGATGGATACCACTGGCCTCCATTTCTCTGGTTCACTTACGCACAGCATTCATGTGTTACACTTGGTACACATGCAAACACACTTAGCACACACTCAGGAGGTTAGCATGAAGGAATGGGTAAGCACACAGAAGGGGACCTAGACATAGGTGGGACAATAGGCCTCTGAAGGAAATCCGCTTTTTCTGTATGATCACCCCGTATTTTTAACCTTCTGCTGAACTCTATACTTTTGCTGGCTTTAGAACTCTGTGCAGAATACCCCTGCTAACTAGTATCCTCCCCCTTTAACCGTGGTTAAATTGGCTTATTAATAATAATTTCACATTTGTAAAACGCAAACTTATCACCCCTAAGGCTATCCAGGCACTGGGGGGCTGTCACGATTTCCTAATAGCCAATTTCTGCGATTCGCTATTAGGGAATCACAAACAGCTATGTACAACTGTGTGTTTACACTGTTAGCGATTCCCAATGGGTCACAAGGGACCTACCTCATTAATATTCATGAGGCAGGTCGCAATTTGCGACCCATTGGGAATGGCCGGCACTCACAGGGATGATGACTTGCTGGGGTCAGCAGATCACCACGTCAGTGGCTGTTTTCCTGAAAGGAAAAAACCGATATATTTTAAAAAGAAAAATGAAACCTTTCCTTTCTGTTTTCTAAGAGTAGGCAGTGGTCCGCAGGAGCACTGCTTGCTCTTAATAAATGTTGACGCCCACATTCACAAAGGGGAAGGGGTTCCCTGGGACCCCTTCCCGTTTGCGAATGGGTTTCCACCTCCTTCAAGGAGTTGGTAAGTATGAATGTTTTACGACCGCATTCCGGTCGCACAACATTCATACATGCCCCTGTGGCTCGGTATTAGGGAGGGATGCCCCTTCCTAATAGTGACTTGCAAACCCAAATTTCCGATTCACTAAAAGCTTACTGAATCGCAAATAGGGCTTTGTACATTTAAAAGTGCTTTTTTCAGGTTGCAGCTGAAAAAGCTTCTTACATCTGTCCTTAAGTGAGCTATTGCTTAGAGTCACATAATGCTGAGCTGAGCTGCCACCAGCAACAGGGATCGAACCATGAGCCCCGCGCTCTGGAGTCAGCCTCTCTGTTCGCTGTGCCTTACCTCTCCCACTGATTGGCTCGTGCATGGTGTAGAAAATTGCACATAGGGCCTGTAAGTCAAATGGCATATGTGGCCTATAGCCCACATTGTGCCATCTACTAAAGTGGCAGCAAACATGGCCTACACCGTGTATCCCGACTGCTACAGTGTAAACATGCAGTGTGACCCATTGTTTTAACAGCACACTCTCACACCCTGATTGTGCCACGTCTAACACTCAGAGTGCCCTTCAATGTGAGAGAAGTGAATGCCAAAACAATTTCTGTCAAACCCCTTCTTGGCTGCTAAAGAACCCAGCTTTTGTCCAACTAGACTTCTGTCTCTAGGTTTGTTGTGGGTTCAGTGCCTGCTTCAAACTGGATTTTACTGATGGATGTAGCAAGACACTGGAATTACCACAGTACGTTTCCCAGTCACGCCCCCAGCCTCAGCGCCCAGCTTTAGGCTGAAGACTTTCAGCATCTTGAAAATGCCCTGACACATGGCATTTTGGTCTGGTCTTCAGTGCGCAAAAATGATATACTGCAAAAGGAGGTAAGGTTGGCCTGGGAATCTTTTCAGGACAAATAAAATGAAAAGATTTTAATTTTTTTATTTTTAGTTTCTTGAGAGTCCCAATAACAGCCCAACACACTGTGGACACTGCAATTCACTTCAAGGCTGTGTCTCCTTTGGAAAGTGGACTATGTTTCAGTACCAGACAGCAAACGCGGGCATGCAAGTGTAGAACACTCTTCATTCATCTCCTACTTACCCTCACATAAAGAGTAATTAAGTATTCTGGCCACGACAAGGGACACTTCCCTGTAGTTTCACACTTGCGAAAGCAAAGTAATAATAGTTATACTTATAGATCTCGATCTGGTACTGTAAAATTGGACAAGACCCAACACAAACATAATCGCATATACGATGGTTGACAACACGTAGTGATGATAAACATTACCTATAGGTGGTTTTTCAGCATCATATCCTGTTGATTGAATGGGAATGAACTGTTGTTATGTAGTTCCTACCAATCCGTAGGATCTGCGCATTGTTTGGACAACATAAACTAGGGGCTTGGTGTCAAGGCCGATTCCGGACACCCCCTCAGGATATGTTGACCTATGGACCAGTTAGCTCACAGTGCCACCATAAGCCCCCCTAACCCTACCAGGGAGTCAATAGTTTCTGGCAACCACTGAACATGACAACAATGTCCCCTCAGGGATCATGGAAACAGAACAGAACGTTTTTCTCAGTCACTCGTGCTCACTTAGTCTCAGAGAAATATACAGAGAATACACAGTGGGACGTTTTCAATAATGTTTATTGAACCAATGTCATTCAAGCATAAAATACGTGTGCTGCAATGATTAGGATATAGGAGCAGATAAACGTGATTCCGAGCAGCAAAAGCGATAATAGTAGGTAAAGTTCTACCATGGTGCTAAAACAATGTATATATGCAGGCATATAAAACAAGGCAGTAATCGGGCGTACTCCTACAATGGAACCCTACTCTAAGTGTACCTAGAGTGTGTGTAGGAGTAAAGCCAAGAATCCCCCCCAAGGAATGATCCAACCCCATTACCTGATGGGATAGAGTGAAGGACCCAGTCTTGGTCACAAACTGGACACCCTTCACAAGATGTCAGACCGCTGTGTGGTGATTTCTCAATATGCACGGACCTTAGGTGTCAGTTGAAGTGCCTCCTCTACTAATCTATCGGGATGCTCAACTTTTTTTATAATAGAAAGTTTTTATTCTTAAAACATCTAAAAGTGGTCTTCCCTTTTAAATATTTAATAGTCATAATATCATTCGAGATCTCAAGCACTCAGAACGCAATGTTGTCAAATTGTTCCCACACAGAAAATGCCAATTGTTTGTGTGTTCTGAGAGGTAGGCACAACATTGGTATTGGCCACATCTGCAGACGTTCCCAGGGGCGCACCTCGTAGCATGTTTAGGGAGCAAAGGGGATTCCATCCAGTTCCCACAGCAGCCGGTGAGGGAGGCGTCATATCCCATACATTTTCCACAGAGCCTTTGTTCACATCACTAGGAGCTGAAGCATCCCAGGGTGGCCCGGTTCCATTCCGCAGCAACCTTGATCATTCAGCATCAAATAGCTCCCATTTGACAGCAGCCTGAACACAGGATGAATCACAGCAGCTGGGGAACCCTTCAGATAACAAGACAAGTTTGCCATTAAAGCATTGCACGCTCCGTGGAAAGAAATGTCCTTGCAAAGCAAGGAGCAGCTTGAGGCATCTTCACAGTCTGAGCCACTAAGAAAAACGTCTGTGCCCCCATTCCTGCATCTAAACCTGATCAGTAACTCCCAATACCCGTGCACAAATCCTTCCCTTAGCACTTCATATCTACCTTCCTGTTGGCATTGGAGACAATATTGGAATTGGAAAGTCGTGACCGAAAGGGTGATGAAACCATGGATTATCCAGTCTGTGGATGGTGTCTCAGCCATGGTGAAAGGTAATTGGTCTAATTTCGCATCGCTATGCACCATTGTTCTCTGTCTTTCTGTTAGATCGTATGCCGAAAACAGACTTGTACTGTTGATGTAACGCCATTGCACGTGGCCAGAAATTAATGTTTGTAACATCCAGCTTAGTATTACTATTGACCGTAATTGGGACTGTCCATGTTGTAATATAGACATGTCTTCTTGTATTATGTCAATTGTGGAAGACACTATGTTGCCCAGTGAATAAATTCTGAATGACAATGTGGTCATACCGTTGTCAACCTCAGCCAAAGCCTTTTCTAAATTAACCCTATCAATCTCGCACAATCTCTCAGCAGTTTCCTGTTCGGAGATCTTCCACAGCTCGTTGTATATTCGGTACACAAAGTGCCTTTGATGTGAGGTGGGGGACCTCTTAAAAAATCCCTGAGATCCATGTCATCAGAAAGAAGGGACAAGTGTTGCTTCACCTGAGAGAGTGTTGAGGTTTTTAGCCAGTCAAGGCACAACTTCCCAACAGTATATGATGTCACCAACCCCGAGTTGTCTGATTGTACATGTCGCTGATTAGGGCTATTGATCCTAAGCCCTTCGCTGTTACCCAGGAATCTGGATTGACACCCATGTGTGTCCACAGGCAAAACCAACCATCCCTTTCAAGTGGGGTCTGATGAATTATAAGAACCATTTCGTATCATGGTGTCTAGTATATCAATACTGAATTGTGTGAAATGCTACAAGTTCTCAAAGTGTGAGAACGTGGGAATGTGAGGTGTATTCAAATCCTTCATCTTGACTAATCCAAGACAGGAAGTCTATTGCACTGTTTTATTCAGGAAGACTTTCTTATGTGGTATGAGGCATGCTCTGAATAAGGCCTCAGTTCCCTGACACTGACAATCTTTTGTCCCCAGACAGAATTTGCATCTATGATATCTTTCCAAAAGTCGAAACCCTGTTCAGACAGTTGGGAAATAAAGGAAGCAGAGTATATGAGCTTGGTGTTTGTTAGCAAATCTTTCTTAGCAAGTATAGGTGCATGCCTATAGTAGTGAGAGGCTGGGTCTCATGTGTCAAAATCAGAAAAATTAGCAAACTTCTGTGCACATCTTTTTGAACTCCCTTTGGTGGTGTTGGGCAGTGTTCCCGTTGAGTGTAATTATAGACAGCACATGGGATACTAGCTTTGTATAAAAAGTAGTGACCATAATGTTGACAGCAGAACATTTCACAAAATTAGATGTACCATCATATAGTTCATCAGAAAAAAATGCAACCAATTACTCTAAATTTGCAAGCAAATTGTGCACAGTTTCAATGTGCCAATCATCAGAGAAAGTACTAGAGGTGATGATATAATTTAAGGAAAATTTAAACAAATATGGTATTTGTATGAGTTGAGTTGGACCATACACATAATACGATGCCCTATCCCATACTATTCCTTCCAGGAACTGGAACTGCTGTAATGTTCACCAGAGACAGGTCCCTAAGTTCACGGTACGATGATGCATGTGGTTTCAGAAACAAGTTCACATTTCTGGGGAATAGTGTCCATTCAGAAGTAGGAAAAAGACAGTCACCAAATCAATCCATAGGAACGGGAAGAGTCAATCCAATTGTAATCCAGAGATGTAACCAAGGAGCAACAAAGTATGTCTTTTTCAGCCAAAGATAGAGAGCTCGTGTTTTCAGCTTGTTAGGGAGAGGCAGTGGTATCTCAGGTTCACTTGAATCTGATGAGAATTCGTCATAATGCAAGTAGCCATACACTGTCCGGTCCGTTTTTGGTTGCTCAGCAGGTTTCATAGAATTGTGGCATATTCACATAGCCATGTCAATTGTTTGAATTGAAATTTGTGTTTCTGTACTTGTTGATTGTACAGTTGTAGTTGTTTCAACAGGAAGAAGTAATACTTCATTCTTGTTTACAGTTTTTCTTTGGAGAGTGGATTCTTCTGTGGTTATTAAAGTGTGGGGGCTACCCAGGAGCCCACTTGGCCTTCTGTTGAAAATCGGCCACATAGTGCGGTTTGATCAGAACAATTGAGACAAACCTTTTATCTTGATGGTCAGCAAGGGATGGAAAAAGTACAGTTCTGGTACCTTCGACAGCCAGGACAGGTACAGATGTAAGATGGCCCAAATTATTTCTTGTCCACTATTTGTTCCCTGACCAGGTCCCCAATCTTCGTGACCCAGCCGGTTCTTGCTGGTACAACCTTCACTTCTACAGTGGTGGTCCGTTTTACTTGGACGTTGCTTTGTACGCCCCGGAATGCATTGAGTTCCTGTAAAACAGCCAAGCTTTCATTAATGTCAAATGGTGTTTCTGCTGCCACAGCTCTGACATTATTGAGGTCGGGTACCCACATTCTCACACCAAACAGGATTTCGTATGGAGTACGACACCCAGGGGATTTTCTTGACATGTTGTTGAGTGCCCTTTGGACCCCATATTGGTGATTGACCCAACTGTAACCTGATCCTAATACCCTTGCTGTAAAGGACTGCTTTAAGTCACGGTTCATCCTCTCGACTATCGAATTCCCCTTGTGATGATAGGGGGGAGGAGTACCGCAAGGCCATGCCCAAACTTCACGTGGCTTCTTTGTAAGCCGGAGAGCTAAACGCTGGGCCCTGGTCAGAATGTAGTATGCCAATTGCGTATGTTGAGAGGAAGACTCGCAAATCTTTTATAACAGTTTGAGCATCAGCTGAGCGCTGTGGCAAAACTCACAGGAATCTGGAGCTTGAATCCACTGGCACCAAGACGTGCTTGTAAGAACCATCTGAGTATAGGGAGCCACAGTGGTCCAAATAGACACAATCCAGAGGCTTGTCTGAGATCAATAGAGGTGGCTGGGGTGGACGTGATACTGTTGAGCCCTTCATCTGCTGGCAGATGTCACATTTCAGGACAAAATCTTTGGTCTGTTTAGTTAGACCTGGCCACCAATAGCGCTGCTTCAGTAGAGAAACGGTAGCAGTAACCCCTGTGTGTGCTGAACCCAGACCTTCATGTGCAGCTAGTATCAGTCTCAATCTAAGATCAGTGTTTGGCATATAACTCTATCCCCCATTCCTGGAATCTGAGCATCTGAAATGTTTGTGCATCTAACTTGTAGGAGTACTTGAGTGGAAAGCATTTCGGCAGGTGTGTGTCGTTGCGCGTAGCATGGACAGCCACCATAATGTCTCTGTCTAATCTTGTACTTGAACAAGTGATTGCAGCAATGGCAGCAGTGCGGACTGTTGCCTTAGCGGCTTCATCAGCCATGGAATTCCCTTCAACGTTAATGCCAACACGAATCAACGGTGGATAACATGAGCCCGCGGCAAGCATTCTTTCAGCTTTGCCACCTGTTCCCAAAGCAACTTGTGCATGATTGTGCAACCCTTGGAATCTCAAAATCCATTTTGGCCCCAATAGTGAAGATGTTCATTACAGTACTGGACACAGTAATATGAATCACACACTATAAGTGAGGGGAATGCATGATCTGTACTCTGCAGTGCCAGTATCAAGGCTTTTAGTTCTGCCAGCTGCACTGTCCAGTCCCCAAGGGACTGCGTGTGTGTTTTTTCAGGATGGAACTTTCCAACATGCATGCGCCCCTTTACTATGGCACATGCACCAGAGTATTGAAGCTTCGGCCTTACAGCAGGTTGAGCAGATTCATCAGTATAAATTATGTAATCATATTGTCTAGAGGTATTGTTTCATTTGACAGAGGATATTCTTGTTCATACTGCAGGAATGCTTGTGTTTGTAATGTAGAATCAAATCTGTAATATATATCTGTTGCTGTGAGAGAATTAGCCCATTGTATCCTTCGTGGGTGTAATGCTTTGGCACTTCGAACACTTGCTTTTGGTAACAGTCTCTAAGGTTGGTACCGGGGTAACAACAATTACGCGGTTTCCCTGTGCTAGTGCTCTCTCTCTCTCTCACTACAGCAGTCTGTACCACTGTGAGAATTCTCTCAGTAGGTGCAAAACGTATTTCCGAGTTTGTGTACAAATGTGATCTGTATGCTATGGGTACCGTATCACCTTCATTGAAAGTTATATTGGTGTACCCAGTTGGTACAGCAACTACTCGGATCACCGGGTTAGTTGTTTTTACACATGTGTGTAAATGTTTGGAAGCTATCATGGCAACCAGGCTACTCTATGGCAACCATCCTGGATACGGCAGACTTGGATAGAACTTCTAAGAGTCAGGTCCTGGTCCTTGGTGCTGCATGACAATGAGGAGTGGCGATTTGGTGGTCTGAGCTACCACTCGCCCTTAGCTGACTTCTTCAACTTTTGTAGCCCTGTGCTACTAACAGTAGGTCAGCCAGCTGATGCTTGGAATCTCTTACTCCGGCTGAGCTTGAGGAACAACTTATCTATTAACAGAACACAGCAGGACCAGTCCCTTCTCCTTTGCCACCCACCAGGTGCATCCCATGTTGGTGCAGCCTCTCTTCTCAGAAAACCTGGTGCAGCAGGGCAGTCCTTTTTCCAGTCCAGTTGAGATTGGAATTCAGGGTGCCCTATTTATCTTCAGAAAATGCCCTCACGGTAGGATGTGGTCAGTAGCCAATGGGCTTCCAGGTTCCCTCCCAATTTGTTACAACTACCTGCAAAGTGTATCATCTGCCCTCTCAGGATGCACCATTCTGCCCACTCCCAACATGGTGTCAAGAGCTCCCGAGCCCAACACAGATCTGTGGGTACCAGGGGGGGCTACATGCCCCCGGAAAACGAGTTTGGCAACTGGTTTCTCCTTTTCTGAAACTAGTGCCAGTCTATCTACCCAGACAATGCAGCAATCCCTGTCCCAAGTCAAAGCCTTTCAAAGTCAGAAACTACTTTGAAGCTTGCCTTTTGGGCCAACACCAGTGTGGCTTCCTGCAGGAGAGAGATAACACCTCCTTCCAGTCTAGGCCCCTACTGTATCCTTTCCAGGGAGTTGTTAGCATGTCTCCCCAGGAGGGCAGAAAGCTATCTCAGCAACAAGACCCCATGTGCAACTGTTAAGGGCACAGAAGATTAAAGCAACACTGGCAGCTTTGCAAAAGTTGCATATCGTAACCGGTTACATTAATTTCCACTTGATGATTAAGTCGAGCTCAACGTAATGATAGTTTGATAGCGTGGAGTATCAGCTTTGGTCGCACCATTCTAGGGTCAGCGTGTAACTCAGCACTCATCATTTGGGTGACCAAGACTTTCCACAGTAAAAATGACAGGTTCACCTTTGTGCTGTGGGAACATGTAAAACACATGTTCTCCCCATGAAATATGCCGCACCCTGCCTTAGGGCTCGCTCGGCCTGCTTTAAATGTTACTTACACCTAATACCGGGGGAGACGTGGCTTTGACTTTGCTTTAAATGGCAGAGTCGGGCAGTAATTTAGAACTGCTCCTCCGATCCGCAGTAGCAGATTGGGAGACTGGAAGGATGGTACAACCAGGGCTGCAATCTCTGGAGTGACCCTCTGACTTACATGCCGTGGGTACCATATACTAAAGACTTACAGGTAAGCTAGCTTATGCAAATTCAGTACAAGCCGATTCAACATCTACATTTTGGAGTCAGGGCACTGGCAATGCGGACTGGTCAGCGGGCCTCAGTCTACTCTCAGAATTGAAAAAGCAGCGGCACCAGTCCAAAAACGTGGGGGTGGACAAACAAACAAGGCATATCTTTACAGTGGCGTTGAGTGGAAACTAAGAGATGGGGACAATTGGAGGGAGACTGGGGCCCTGACAGGACCCACCTGTTCTTATAACACAAGGACTTAACATGAAATAAAGAAGATACCCCCTACCTGTACGACTCTTGTAGGACGACCCACCCTCTGACTACAACATAGATCTTGACACTGAAGTAAGGGGAGTGGAGACTGGACGCCTTCAGTTAGTCATTGAGCTGCTCATTGGTCTTCCAGGGCACTGCCGTGTGGTGGATGGTAGGAGTGAAAGAGGAGGAAGCCTTTTGGCGATTCCTGCCCCCTGGTATTATCCTGATTACACCTTTGATGGGCTGATGACAGTCAGGTGTAGAAATCTCACACCTCTTTGTGACTCTGTTGTGGATTCTCCAGAAACCAGATGACTCTGCGGTGTGAAGCATCACTCTACACGACGCCTGTATCTGTGGAACAGCTGGGAACAGACAATGCATCAAGAGCAGGACGCTGGATCTTCGAGTCCTTCTTCCACCAGGGTTGGGTGAGATTTGAAAGACCCTTTCCAGTAGCCACAGTACCGTCCAAGGAAAGCAGTCTCACTGGACAACTAGTGTCTTCCAGAATGAGCCTCCAAGAAGGAAAAAGCCACAAGGACCAAAAACCTTCAGTAGTCACTGGAGCTAAATCCAGAAGAATCGGGAATCCAAGAAGAAAGGAGTTTGATGATAAACAGGAGATGAAAAGGGTTGATGAACTAGGATTTGGAGGAAGGAGACAAGGCAGGAACAGAAGGGGAGAAGTATGTGACAAAAGAAATCTGAAGGAATTGCAACATACCTACCTCCAAGTGATGGCTGTTTAAAGACTCCCCAGACATGAAGCTATTCCACAGTACTCTTCCCTGCCATCTTAGAATGGGCTAATCTGAAGGGAAAAATCATATAACACCTGATAGCTTGGATAGGGGCACAGAGAAAGACTGCATCACCTCCAGCAAGGTTAAAGTCATGAATACCAAGTAATCGCCGAAGAGCTGCAACAGTCAGGCCCCAAGTGTTACAGGAATGCCGACAGAAGACACATTGGAAACAAGTGTGGCCCTTAACAAATGAAAAAGCACACTTTAGGAAGTTCAGGCACCGCGGGTAAGGACAGCAGGTCCCACGAGTCTCTAAGGGGCTCACAGTCTTAGTCTCGAGCGTCATACGGGGCAGGCAAGACAGTATACCCCTCCCGTGGTTTATTTGGGTTTGTCTATGAAACTGACCGATCAAGTCTTGAGCATTAACAGTAGAAGCATCTTCTTAATACTGTTCACTAGCAGGACATGTTACATGCATTAAACTTTAATTCTGTGTATTTCTCTTTCAGTATGAATCCTAGGTCGCATGCTATCGCAGGTGACATGTTATGCTTTCAAGGAGGTTCTACAGTCTATGGTGGAGCTTCATTGAAAGATAGGCAGTTAAGGATTCATTCAACTGGAATTGGGAACAGGAGAAGATGTATTGAATATGCTGACAAATAAAGAACTTATCAATATCTTATTCAGGTTGGATTAAATTTACTTTTAACAGGCACCCTTTCCAATTTGTCAATAATTGCAACTTGTCAGGAGATATGGAAATCACAGATGCGGTGTACCTCATGTACAAGAGAATAATTTTTTATGGTTTTTCTTTTTATAGAGAATATCCAGATCCATCTTTATTTAGCGGGATCTGGATATTCTCAAACAGGTGCAACAGTTTCGGGAGCAGCACCATCTTAGTAAGGCAAGTCCCCCCTGCTGATATCAGCACTTTGATCCATCTATATGTTTAGGGCCTCATTTATGAGAAGTGACGCATCACTGCGTGAAAGCAGCGACGCGTCATTTCTCAGTGCGCCCTCCTTGCGACATGATTGATGGCCATATTTACTGTATGACGTATCATGTCACAAGGAGTTACAGATACGTCAGTATTTCTGACGTATCTGTATGGGGCAAAAGTGATGCATCGCTGGAGTGTGTCACAAAAGTGACACAACTCCAGCAATGTGTCCTTTCACATGGGGTAAGCGCCATGTGAAAGGGCCTGCCTCAGTCTTATGCCAGGCGTAAGATATTGACGCATTTGCACCCTAGAAGTGGTGCAGTAAAATCTGGTAGATTTCACTGCGTCACTTCTACGTGGCTTACTTACGTGGGAACACCCACCCTGCATACATTATACCTGATGCAGGTATAATGTAGCGCAGGGGTTTACAAAGTGACGCATCTGCTTAGATGCGTAACTTTGTAAATAGGTGCACCAGGAGGCATGTTTTACGCTGCTGATGCGTCACAAAAAGTGACGCAACGGAAGCGCAAAACTGTTGCACGGCCTCATAAATAGGGCCCTCAGTACTTTGTCACAAACTTCCCATAGTTTTCACTAATTATTGTTGACAAATCCCAATGACACCCATCTGATGGGTATCTTACAGGTTCCAATTGCTGCCTCAGCTGTACCTGCAGCTCAGGGGTAGTTGTCTGCCTGATTAGGGGTATCATTGCTAAGACCAACTGATTTTTTAATCCAGACCATTCCCCTAATATAGTTATTTCAGTAATTAAAGGTGAAGATTACAAGCAGGGTCCTTGAGCAACAGCAGAACATTGTCTGCATACATCGAGAGAACAACCCTATGTGCACCTAATTGAAGGCCTCTGCGGTGGTGGAAGAAGGCTGGCAAGTGGCTCTACAGCTAAGACAACAAGCATTTACAATGCAACGGTCTCGGCATTGTTAATGTTAGAGCTATTGGCATTGCTCATGACAATGCAGTTTCTTTAAATGTTTTAAAAACAAAAACAGAAACAAAAATAATGTCATGAGCAATGCCAATAGCTCTAACTTTACCAATGCCGAGACCATTGCATTGTAAATGCTTGTTTTTTTAGGCACGGGGAAATTAAGTGATTTGCCCAGAGTCAAAGGATGTTGAGCAGGCGCCGAGACTCTCCCGGTTCCCCAGTTCAAAAGTGGGCACCAATGGCCGTACCGACACATCCTCTTCCTTGGCACTGTTTGCACCGCGAAATCACTTGCGCTGTACCAGTGCGGACCGGCCCCGAGAAAGTAGCTTCCTTGCAGGAGTAAGTGAGAAAGTGAAACTCTCGCCAGTCCTTGGCTAGAAGTGCAGGGTCAGCTGGCCCATGGCTGTCCTACTTTTCGGAGCTGGGAGGGGCGGGAGGAAGCTCTCATGTTTTGCCCTGGGGGTTTTCCATGAAGAAGTCTCTCTTGCGTCAGAACTTCCCCAACCACTAATTGCAGACATCTGAGTAATGGGGACCCCCCCCCCCCCCCCCTTCCCTCGACAGTAATCCATAAATATATGAGACAATCCTGTGGGCCCGTTCCAGACAGAGCATGAATTAATAAAGCGGTGAAACTCTGAAGTACGCGCGGGTTGGGGGGTGGGGGGTAATTTACGGGCTTATAGGAGGGGCAGAGACAGGGGGCGAGACAGACGAGGCCATAAGGGGCGCGGGCAGGGAGAATGAGTGACTCTCGTGACTGGCTGAAAGGTTGGGCTTGGTGGGACAGAGGAGGGGCTGCAGATGTCACATATATAACAATATGTTCTTGGGCAGCGAGAACGGTACATGACAATGGCGTAACACAAAACGATGCCCCCCAAATGTGACGAGGCCAGGCTCGGCTCCGAGCTTCCGTTATCTCATACATGGCTATTCATCAGCCTTGGGCTGAATGCTCCCCCCCTCCCCCCCCCCCCCCAAAAAAAGACCTACTTTATGCCCCAGGGACATGGGGCTAGCGGGACAGAGCCCGTGTGGAGTCTGGTGGTCCACTCAAAGCCACTGTGTGCTTTTAGTGCGTTGAAGTGCAAGGTATTCCCGGGTTGGTTTATTTGGAGTCTGCTGCTGCGGGAATTTGAGCCCTCCCCGCGGCAGCGGGGTCGATGTTATCGGCGCCTTGTTGAAGGATGGGCTGTTTACTCTGGAGATAAACAATCACCACCTTTCCTCCCCCCGCCCCCCCAGTCTAAACCAGACCCTTTCGACCGGCGGGCTAAACCTTTCAGAACCAATCCCGTGCCGAGGAATAACACCAACATTTGTAGTAAACACCAACGTAAAAGAAAAAGTCAAAATATGTGCACAAACCGTAATAAGAACAAACATAACTGACTTTAAAAAAGTGAGTTTTCAACAAATCTGTTCGTGCATTTTTTAAACCCACCGCATCATGTACTTTGGGTGTCAAACATATTATTTTAGTTGTTTTTGCACCATTTTTGGTATGTGTCCCTGCCCTTTACAGCGTTGGGGCACAACGTTATAGTTGCTGTTCTGTCCCCGATTCAAGAAAGATGTTGTCGATGCTGCTGAGCGGTCATTCAGTGTGAAATCTCTGCGTGAAACGTGGGCGCATAATGTCAGTGGGCACGCTAAAATCGGCAACGGGAAGTGCAAAGCAGAGTGCTGTGGAAACCCCGTGGCTGGTGTCAAGTCAGGCCGCCCAATGTAAATGCGGCCCAAAAGACAGCTAAACATTATTGAAGGGTACATATTGGGGGCATGGAGATTATCCGCCCCACAGAATGTTCCCGGGCAGTGCTCAAGGCCGCAGGGGCGGCCTTAGGCATGTGCAAGCTGTGCACCTGCACAGGGCCACCAAACCCCAGGGGCCACCACGAGGAATCGGATACAATACATATTCGTGGTGGCCCCTGGCAGGGATTTGGCGCGTGAACGACTGAGGCGTGCTAAATCCAATGTGATGCACGCTGAATAGTTGTTCTTATACTCTTTTCTTTTCTAACCCAGTCTCGTCTTTGTGTGGGGTCGGCCTTGTTTCAGACTCTTCTGGTAGGTCTTGTGCTTGTTTAGAACTTTTTTCCAGGAGAATCGAGCTTGTTTTAATAGTCCAGATCTGGCATCTCCGGAGGCTCGCATGCGCGCGCATGCGCAGTGCCCGCGAGTCCTGCAGCGAAGGGGTTACAGAAGCACCAAGCATCACTGGCGGCAGGAGGGGTGGCAGCTCCCGTGCCCGGCGTGCAGCGAGCAGCACCCAGACCGGCCGAGGCCATGCACCGGCGCGCCTAGAGACCCTGGGCAAGAAAGGTCACCTTGCATGCCAGTGTGCAACCTTTGGTGCCAGCTGCGAGGTGAGCAGCCCGAGGGTCAGGGCATGGGGAGGGGGAGTGAGGAGGTCAGCGTGTGCCACTGCAGAGTGAACCCGAGGGATGATGTTTCAGTTTCTCTGTCTGAGGGTCTTTTGTAATAATCCTCATCCTGAGTTGGTAAATGCTGCATGTTTGTATCAATTTCAGAGTCACCTTGTTCATTTTCATTGGTCTGCTCATGAGTATCATTCTGCTCATGGATATCATCATTTTTTTGTTCTTCTTTATGGTCGTCAGCGCCTGTTTTACCGAGTGCATCAGCAGTACTCTGGCCAGAGGATTCTCCATCTTTAGGTTTCCCTTGGGTGATAAAGTTCAGGATTGCTCCTTCCTGTGACACTACGAAAGCCTGCTGAGCCACCTTTCTCTTTCGTTTCGAATAACCAGATTTGTGTACTCAAATTCTCTTCATTTTGCTTGCAAGGCAGCGGGCGAGGCTAGCAGTGGGTAGGGAAAAAAAGAAGACAATCAGCAGTGGCGGCTGCTGAAAGATTTTGATTTGTCATTTTTATTTTCTTGCAAAAACAACAGTTGATGGACAGAATGCAGAACAATGTCATACATTCACCCCAGTACAGAGATCTGGGCCTAAATCCATCGTTTTTTTGCTCACCACACCACCCCAGTTCAGACATGGCCATATGCAAATCAGCCTTGACCCTGTGCCTCATGGGAACAGTCCAGCCCGAACTGCCAAGCCATGTCTTCCCTGGACTACACAATGAAGGACCAGCATACCTTAATGAACGAGTGAATTTCCACCAACCTACCAGGAAAATATGTTCCAGAACCATCTCCCTAGCAGCCACCCAATGCAGCCGCTGATAAAACAGTGGAGGCCGCTACTTCTCCCACCTGGCAGTGAAGACCTGAAAACCCTCCCTCTGCACCTCAGAGCCTCACCATCGCTCCAGCAGTTCAGGAAGGACCACAAGACCTCGCTGTTCAACCAACAAGCAGCATGATCCAGCAGCATGAATCCCACACCGCCTCGAGACCCTTATGTGTGAAGCAGCTGAGCTTTACAAACCCTGACTGATTGATAGTAATTACCCTTCCCACTACATGTATGACACATTACGAGGACTAGCCACATATGGAAGGTTTATTTGAAGAGTGTTATAAAACTATAGGGTAGATCATGTGACTTGGCATACAAGGTCTGTTTTCTCAGTCCACTGAGAACAGTAGAGCCTGGAGAATAGTTCATGATCTATTTGGGAAGTGACCTTAGCAGGAAGAGAGTAAGCTACCTTGAAATCATGGCACACAGAGACCTGTCTCAGTACGTCACTAACTGATCCTGAAGAAAGACCTACAGGTAACCAAAGACTCGTCCACTTTACCACATTGTCAAAAGACAAAATACAATATATTTAATTAAGGTTTCTTGTATAGTGCCATATTCCAGCAACCAGTTCTGCTCGCTTTCAGAGCACCTATTAAACAAGGATTAATTACAGTGAGCCCTAAGGCTATGAAAAGGCACTAGAGGTTCACTGAAGCAAAATTAATGTGCAAGGAACATCCAGTCAGGAGACAACTTTCAAGCAGACGTACGAATCACTAGCACAGCGTACCAACGACCCCATGGGCCGTGGCATAAGCAAGGAAAATGGCCCCTTTGGCTGCTCAGGAAGTAAAATATAGCAATTATCAGGGTTCAATGGGCCCCTGAGGGTTTTGGGTCTCAGTACCACTGTACTTGCTGAACCAATGGTAACTATGCCCCTAGTATGGACAGAGAAGGCTGCTACACCAATTGCAAACTGAGGACTAGTTAAACTAGTTTTCTCTGCTAGTCACATGACAAGCACTAGAATGTAATTAAAGAAATGATCAAGAAGCCAGTCTCCTACCAAGGTCTCTGCAAAAGGGCATTAGAATGAGTTAACATGTTATGTTATGTTAAAAAGTATTTATAACGCGCGCTATCACCATTGGTTTCTTGGCGCTCAAATTGACAGATAGCGTGATCCAGGATGAGAGGGTTAGTCAAACGCAGAATGGAAAAGCAGAGTTTTTAAAAGTCTGCGAAAACAGTCATACTGTGGGCAGAGACGGAGTGAGGGTGGCAGAGAGTTCCAGGTAGAGGAAGCCTGAACCGAAAAACTCAAGCCACCATGCTTTTTCCTTTTAAATTTGGGGACCTCAAGAAGATTGAGAGAAGCTGAACGGAGAGCCCTAGAAGGGGTATAGCGGATCAAGCACGAAGAGATGAACGCAGGGGCGGCATTGGAGAGGGCCTTGAAAGTAGAACATGACAGTTTGTGAGTGCAACGTTTGGAGATAGGGAGCCAGTGCAAACTATGGAGGAGAGGAGTGACGTGCTGATGTTTGGGCTGGTGGAAAATCAGGCGAGCTGCTTGATTCTGCACCAGCTGTAGTCGGTGAAGGAGACAGGCCGGGATACCCGCATACAGCGTGTTGGCGTAGTCTAGCCTTGAGGTGATGAGTGCAATAACAACTTGGGTCAGGGCGTCTTTGGTAAGAAACCTGCTGATCTTACGGATCCGCCTGAGGTGGAAAAAGCAGGCTGAAGTGACCGAGTTGATTTGCGGTTTCATCGAGAGATCTTCAGATATGATCACCCCTAGGCTTTTGACTGAGCGCACGGGAGTGGGTGCTGTCCCCAGAGATGTTGGCCAGTAGGTGGAATTCCATGGGTGATTAGAACCTCCTACCAAGACGAGCTCAGTTTTGGTAGGGTTCAGTTTTAAGTGGCTGTGATACATCCACTCCGCAATGGTCAACATGGTGGTCTGGAAATTAACGCGGGAGGAAGGAAGGGAATCTATAGGAAAAATTAACTGGAGGTCGTCCGCATAGTTAAAGATTGTGACCGGGGAGTTGCGAAGGGAGGCTAATAGGGGTTGGAGATACAAATTAAAAAGAAGCGGGGATAGTGCAGAGCCCTGAGGGACTCCGCAAGAAAGGGATGTGTAGGGTGCGGACAGAGTGGAGAGATGGACAGACTGTGATCGCTGGTGGAGGAAAGATCGGAGCCAGTCGAGGGCCACTCCCTGAATGCCGGCATTGTAGACACGGTCGATCAAGGTGGTATGATCGACCGTGTCGAATGCCGCCGAGAGATCTAGTAGGACAAGGGCCTGGGGGATGTTATTGTCAGCGCCCTTCCTAAGGGTGTCCAAGACTGCTACTGTGACCGCCTCGGTGGAATGGAGGGGTCTGAAACCCGCTTGCTGAGGATCCAGATAGGAGGATTTCTCTATAAAAGAGCTCAAGCAGCGGGTAACGTAGGTCTCCAGGATCTTTCCTAGGTAGGGGAGGAGGGAAATAGGTCTGTAGTTGCTGAGTATGGTAGGATCTACGTTGGATTTCTTCAGGATAGGTAGGATGGCAGCTTGCTTGAAGGAGAGAGGGACCTCCCCCATTGCAAGAGAGTTGTTGAGCAGAGCCAGGGGGGGGGGCCTGGACATGCAAGGAAGGCCTCTCTCAAAACCCCTAACATGGGTAGGCACTGCCATCCTATTCCAGGCGTCCATCCATAGGTGCTTGCATTTCATGTCTGCCTCAACACCATATAAACAGACATAACCAAATGCCAAGTACATTCGAACACTCGATGTTTTAAAAGATTTGTCCACTCATTAGATCACAAGTATCAGCTTCATACTCTGTTTTCATGATTGTTGATAAGCAATTGTAATCATTTTAATGAATCCTTAACATTACGTCTAACCCCTCGTACCCTGCTCTCCTCTTCCCCCCAATACGACCGTGCCTCCCAAGTTACACCTCCAAAAGTCACCATGCCTCCCCTCAGCCACAAGTAAACACCGCCCCTGCACTCCTGACTCACTCTTCCCTCAACATACAGCGCCGATCTGTACCACTCCCTACCCCTGGCGCACGGTGACCACCTCTCCGACCCGCTCCCTCTCAGAGATGAATCGTGAGAGAGAGGCTCTCTCTCACGATTCATCATGCCCTCCCTTCCCATGACCACCAGAATACCTCCAGCTCGCCACCTCACATGGCTTACCTCCACCCAAAGCACACACCATCTACAATAACATCCTCACCCAACCTTCCCCACGCCCCCGGCTCCTCACCCCCATGGGCTGGGATACATTACTACGCCTGATCTGCCCTCCTCTCCAGGGCTCCCCACACCCTCGTCCAATGGCTCACCTTCCCTCGGGTTCACTCTGCAGTGGCACACGCTGACCTCCTCACTCCCCCTCCCCATGCCCTGACCCTCGGGCTGCTCACCTCGCAGCTGGCACCAAAGGTTGCACACTGGCATGCAAGGTGACCTTTCTTGCCCAGGGTCTCTAGGCGCGCCGGTGCATGGCCTCGGCCGGTCTGGGTGCTGCTCGCTGCACGCCGGGCACGGGAGCTGCCACCCCTCCTGCCGCCAGTGATGCTTGGTGCTTCTGTAACCCCTTCGCTGCAGGACTCGCGGGCACTGCGCATGCGCGCGCATGCGAGCCTCCGGAGATGCCAGATCTGGACTATTAAAACAAGCTCGATTCTCCTGGAAAAAAGTTCTAAACAAGCACAAGACCTACCAGAAGAGTCTGAAACAAGGCCGACCCCACACAAAGACGAGACTGGGTTAGAAAAGAAAAGAGTATAAGAACAACTATTCAGCGTGCATCACATTGGATTTAGCACGCCTCAGTCGTTCACGCGCCAAATCCCTGCCAGGGGCCACCACGAATATGTATTGTATCCGATTCCTCGTGGTGGCCCCTGGGGTTTGGTGGCCCTGTGCAGGTGCACAGCTTGCACATGCCTAAGGCCGCCCCTGATTTGGCATTCTGAAGGAGGTTCAGAGTTTACAGACGGATGATGCTGGTATTGAAAAGGAAGCCAAAGAGCAAGACCATGTTACAGACCCGTGTTCTGAATATGATTTATGTGATTGGAGGGATCCTACTTTGTGGCCGAACTCTCTTAAGGACGCGCAACGTGTTTTTTTTGTTGAAAGGGGTCCCTCCAGAGAAACAGATTCAAAAACAAAGTATCCAAGTGAAGAGCACTCAAAAAGTAAACGCCGTTTTTCTGTTACCATGTTACTGGTCATCTAACGCCTTTTCTGGACGTTTTATTAAAACACCTTCCTGAGCTCCGCCCCGCCCGGACCCCCTCTTCCGGGGCCCCCTACCTGCGCTCCCTGCACAGGGCCACCATGAGCCTAGAGCCGCCCCTGAAGGCCGGCGCGAGGCGCCACCGCTCGAGGAAAATGCGCCGAGAGCCGGGCTCTGCAGAGTGGGCTTTCAGCTGACTGCTGGGGGACAATGGGCGCCATTATCAGCAGCGAGGCGTCCCTGACTCCCAGAGCGGGCCTGGGGACGGGGGGAGAGCGGATCGGCACTCCAGCCTAACGAGGGGCTGCCCTTCTCCCCTCCTCCTCCATAGAAACCACGAGTCCGCCTCCTCTTCCCAGACATTTCAGTCCATGCGAACTCCTTTAGAGAGCGACTGGTGCCATCTGCGACCCCGACCCCCTCGCTACAGCGGAAGACACAAGCTTCTGGGGGGACTGGGAGCATGGGGGGGGGGAACACGGTCACTGTTCACTGTCTCTGCTTCACCCCTCAGAGCGCACAAGAAGGATGTGCAGGCCTTCCATTATTCAAATATGCCATGGTGTAATGCAATTTAAACCCACTAACACGATATGCCGCGTTAAGTGCATTATTATACGAGGCACTTGTGCGTCAAAGCCCTGTATGGCGTGTGTAGTTATCAACGTGCGGAGGGAGGCCCGTGCTGCCTATTTATACACGCTTTTTCACGCAGGGAGGTATCGTAAACAGAAGCGAGCGCGCACTCGGCGAATTTTTGTATAAATTAAAAGGGTGCCAGTTTGTGTATTTAAAGGCGCGACCGTTTCCCTTTTAAAGTCTGCGAGCGGCTCTTGAAGCAGCGCTGCTGCCTTATGTCACCTCGACAGCAGAACGTAAACACGGGCCGCCGACTGGAAAAGCTACAGCAAGTGCCTCGGCTTGGATGGGTAGCCTGGCTTCTCAAAATTGAAGTAAGTTGAGACTAGACCGAAAGATCAACAGAAAAGGCAACCCCGAGAGGTGTATTTATTACGGTAAGCGAAAGCCAAAGAATGCTTCTGGGCGCTACAACCAATATGCATCCTGCCTCAAAAAATCACACGCTAATAGGAGCAGGAGTTTGTCTCAGAGTAGCCGAGAAATTAGACTCTAAATCATCACTAGATTGACAGTGGAGGAAGCCTCAAACCACAGTCTAACAAGCACAGCACTGCCTTTCTCCGAGGCAGAGCAGAAATGCCTCGGAGAAACGCAGTGGCCTTTTCGGATTCGGGGGCGTGTTTTGCTTTTCTCTCCTCTTGCCATTGGCTGGAGGAGATAATTAGAAAAGTAACAAAAAACACGCCCCCGAATCCGAAAAGGACGGGGCCTGTTCTGTCAGGCCGAACACCCGGTAGTCACTGACTGCCGCGATTTCGAAAAGACTACAAATCCCGTGAGGCGTTGCGCGTAACGCGTTTACACGTGACGCTTATGCTGTGCGCCGGATCCCTTATCTGTGAGACGGAAGCAGCAAACAGACGCTGGTTATTCCTCCTCGGCGTCCAGTCCTGGCGAGCAGTCGATACGCTCCAACCCGAAGACAGGCTTCAGCGCTTCTGGACGCGGGACGTGAGTAGAAGTCACAGAGCAGCCCTCGATCCGAATCGGTATTTTCCTCGTTCGCTCCTCTGTTGGTGACACTCCTTGACGGAGCCTCGTGCAGAGGAGCGCTAAAGCTTCTTGTGGTGCTGTTTCCAAGCACCTTCTTCGTTCGCTCCTCTGTTGGTGAGACTCCGTGACGGAGCCTCGTGCAGAGGAGCGCTAAAGCTTCTTGTGGTGCTGTTTCCAAGCACCTTCTTCGTTCGCTCCTCTGTTGGTGAGACTCCTTGACGGAGCCTCGTGCAGAGGAGCGCTAAAGCTTCTTGTGGTGCTGTTTCCAAGCACCTTCCTCGTTCGCTCCTCTGTTGGTGAGACTCCGTGACGGAGCCTCGTGCAGAGGAGCGCTAAAGCTTCTTGTGGTGCTGTTTCCAAGCACCTTCTTCGTTCGCTCCTCTGTTGGTGAGACTCCTTGACGGAGCCTCGTGCAGAGGAGCGCTAAAGCTTCTTGTGGTGCTGTTTCCAAGCACCTTCCTCGTTCGCTCCTCTGTTGGTGAGACTTCTTGACGGAGCCTCGTGCAGAGGAGCGCTAAAGCTTCTTGTGGTGCTGTTTCCAAGCACCTTCCTAGTTCGCTCCTCTGTTGGAGAGACTCCTTGGTGGAGCCTCGTGCAGAGGAGCGCTAAAGCTTCTTGCGGTGCTGTTTGTAGGCATCTTCATACCGTGGAAGTGTTCCCCACGCCCGATATACACACCATAAGGCAAGGGCGAACTACCCGCACCTCAGCACGACGAAACAGTAAGACTCCTTAACGGGAGATATGGTTTACTTACGTCTTGCCAAATATTAGATACGTTGTGTTTACATTCTCTGACAGAACGGATCCACCACTGTGACGCTAACAGTACCCACTGTATGGTTTATTCTCCTTTTTGTTCTGGTTAGAAGAAGGTTCGAGCGAGGGGGTCGAAGAACTTTAAATACCTGTGTCTGTATCCATGTCTACCCCTGGACCCTCTCTCTCTCCTGACATTACTGCATTTGTTCTCTTCCGTTACAGGTAGGGGGTTGTCCCTGGGTAGACCCACGCTACACTAGTTATTAGTTGTTCATGTGAGACAGTGTTCCACCGCGCAGGTTGATTGTGTGTTTTCTCGTTACAGATCTCCTTCCCTGCTGTCCCTACCCTTTCCTTCCCTCGCTCGATCACCTCACCAGTCTGTGTTATTCCATAATTCCGGACTTGGGGAGGTCGAGAGGTGGACCCCATTCAGCATCAGTACAACCCCGAGGAACACCGGAAGACGGAGCGTGACAGAATAACCAGCCCACGAATTCGCTCCTCCCGGTTGTGCTGGTGTGAGAATGACCACGCTGGAAGATGTCATGGCGGCCCTGGCCCTTGTTCAAGCAGAACTCACGGCCTCACGTACTGAGAGCGCAAATCTCCTGGCTAGAGTAGATAGGATGCAAAGGAATCCCTTTGATGCAGGAGACACCATGCGCCCTCATCCAGTTCCAGTAGTCGTAGAGATGCCCACACAAATCCCGTTGGCCTCCCCTGAAAGGTTTTATGGGGATAACAAAAAGATACAAGTGTTCATAACCCAAGCCCTGCTTCATTTTAATTGCAAACCACGGCTATTCAACACGAATCAAGCTAGAGTAGCGTTTGTGATCTCTTATTTGGCGGGAGAAGCAGCCCAGTGGGCAGTGCCATTGGTGAGAAGGGACGATCCATTATTGTACGACTGGGACGCCTTCAGAATTGAATTCGAGAAAACCTTTGATAGAAGGACCGAGTCCTTCGCGGCAGACAGGGACTTATTGGTACTACGCCAGGGTAATACAGACTTGCTTACTTACCTGAACCAGTTTCGGCGGTTGGTGGCTGAGACAGACTGGCCCGAATCCAAGCAAGCCGCCGTCTTCTACCAAGGTCTGAAGGAAGAGCTGAAAGACGTCCTTGCCCAGATTGACCCTCAACCCTCCACATGCTCTGCCCTCATTGAGTTGACGTTACGACTGAACCATCGCCTCCAAGAACGGAAAGGGGATCACCGGAGAAAGGACAGAGGGTCGTTACCACCAGACCACAGTCAGTCAATGGACTCTTCGGCTAGCAAATCTGAGCCTATGGAAATCGGACCCGTGCGTGCCTCCCTCACTCTGAGCGAGAAAGACCAACGGAGGAAACAAGGCCTCTGTCTCTATTGCGGCAAAAAGGGGCACTTCCTCCGCGAATGTCCTGTACGACCGCGGTATGGGCGTCCGCGACCAGGACAGACGGCCGCAGCAACAACCGGAAAAGAGTCGGAAAACTTCAAAGCTTGAAGGTTCACGAAGGGGAGCCATCAAGCACGTATCTGATCCCCTCAGTTAACAGCCATAACGCCGTCGAAGCCAAACACTTCTTCATAGAGGTTGACATCCTGACGGACGACCAAAGAAAACCAACACAAGCCATGATTGATTCCGGCGCCACCGGGTGCTTTATAGACCACCAAGAAGCTCAACGTCTACGGTTACAGCTCATTCGGAAAACCACCCCTGAAAGAGTATTCGCCGTTGACGGCAAGGAATTGGAGTCCGGGCCTATCAGCTACATGACCCAAGAATATGAAATTGTCTATGGAGGGTATCACCACGAAATGCTGTCCTTCCAAGTCATTCATGCCCCACACTACGGAGTGATCCTGGGTCTCCCCTGGCTTCAGAAGCATGAACCAACCATACAATGGACCCACAAGACCTTAATCCTGCAATCCCACTACTGTCAGGAGAAGTGCAACCACTACCCCACACGACCATCGGAGACATTGGCCGCTGGTTTCCATGTGGCAACGGCTGCAGAAAAAGACGTGACCCTACCAGAATGTTATGAGAAATACGCTGTAGTGTTCAGTGACAGTAAGGCGGAAGAATTTCCCCCACATCGGGACTATGACTGCCGCATCGATTTGGTCCCAGGCACTGAAATTCCGTGTGGTAGGGTCTATGCGCTCACCACTCCTGAAAATTTACATCTCCGCGAATATCTCGACAAGTATCTGCACTTAGGATTCATCCGCCCTTCTCGATCGCCAGCGGCGTCCCCCCTTTTCTTTATCCCCAAGGCCAACGGGGACTTGTGGTGTTGCATTGATTATAGAGCCTTAAATGCCATCACCGTTAAGAACCAATACCCCTTGCCCTTGATTCCGGTTCTTCTGGAACAGGTAAGGACGGCGGTGGTGTACACCAAATTGGACCTACGCGGGGCATACCATCTGGTTCGCATGAGAGAAGGCGACGAGTGGAAGACGGCCTTCAAGACGCGGTATGGGCTGTTCGAGTACTTGGTCATGCCCTTCGGGCTATGTAACGCCCCGGCCGCATTTCAATTTTTCCTGAACGATGTCCTACGGCCATTTCTGGATCGGTTTGTGGTCGTCTACATAGACGATATCCTAGTTTACTCCACCACCGAAGCGGAGCATCGTGCCCACGTAGGAAGAGTGTTACAGGCCCTTCAGGATCATCAACTCTACTGTAAAATCTCTAAATGTGAGTTTCATGTGGCCACGGTCGAATTCCTGGGGGTGATGCTTACCCCGTCTGGTCAGGTTATGGCAGAAAGAAAGGTGCAGGCGATCCTCGACTGGCCCCAACCCCGGACCGTGAAAGAAATCCAGAGTTTCTTAGGGTTTGCTAACTTTTATAGGAGGTTTATCTCGAACTTTTCGGAGACAGTAACACCTCTCACCAAACTTACCCGAAAAAAGGTACCCTTTCATTGGTCTTCTGACGCCCAAGATGCTTTCGAACAGCTCAAACAAGCTTTTACTTCTGCTCCTGTGTTGGCCCATGCTCGTCCAGAGATACCTTTCATCGTGGAAGCCGACGCTTCGGAAGTTGCTGTAGGAGCGGTCTTATCTCAAAGGAATGAAGAAACGGATACCTGCACCCCATAGCATTCATGTCCCGAAAGCTCAACTCCGCAGAACAGAACTACACGATTGCAGAGAAGGAGCTCCTAGCGATAAGGGATGCCTTGTTAAAGGCCAAAATGCAGTACAAAGCTCAGGCGGACAAACATCGTCGACCGGGGCCCTCATACAAGAAAGGGGAGTGGGTTTGGCTGTCGACCAAAAACATCAGGTTTAAAAGACACAGCGCTTTTCATCCTAAATACATAGGTCCGTACCGGGTGATCCGGCATGTTAACCCTGTAGCTGTCAAACTGAATTTGCCAACCTCCTTACACATACATCCGGTCTTTCATGTCTCTCTCCTTAAGCCATCCTATTGTCCTGTGAAGAAACATCCGGTGCCTATATGGGTACAACACGATCAGGAATATGTGGTACAAGGCATCGTGGACTCCAAAATACTGAGAAACAAGTTGTGGTATTTGGTGGCGTGGAAGGGTTATGGGCCGGAAGAAAACTCTTGGGAACCGGCCTCATCGGTTCATGCGGCCCGGTTGGTTACGGCATTCCACGCCCGATACCCTGCGAAACCAAGGGCCAGTCAGTGTCCTCGGAAAGGGGGATGTACTGTCAGGCCGAACACCCGGTAGTCACTGACTGCCGCGATTTCGAAAAGACTACAAATCCCGTGAGGCGTTGCGCGTAATGCGTTTACACGTGACGCTTATGCTGTGCGCCGGATCCCTTACCTGTGAGACGGAAGCAGCAAACAGACGCTGGTTATTCCTCCTCGGCGTCTAGTCCTGGCGAGCAGTCGATACGCTCCAACCCGAAGACAGGCTTCAGCGCTTCTGGACGCGGGACGTGAGTAGAACTCGCAGAGCAGCCCTCGATCCGAATCGGTATTTTCCTCGTTCGCTCCTCTGTTGGTGAGACTCCTTGACGGAGCCTCGTGCAGAGGAGCGCTAAAGCTTCTTGTGGTGCTGTTTCCAAGCACCTTCTTCGTTCGCTCCTCTGTTGGTGAGACTCCGTGACGGAGCCTCGTGCAGAGGAGCGCTAAAGCTTCTTGTGGTGCTGTTTTCAAGCACCTTCTTCGTTCGCTCCTCTGTTGGTGAGACTCCTTGATGGAGCCTCATGCAGAGGAGCGCTAAAGCTTCTTGTGGTGCTGTTTCCAAGCACCTTCCTCGTTCGCTCCTCTGTTGGTGAGACTCCGTGACGGAGCCTCGTGCAGAGGAGCGCTAAAGCTTCTTGTGGTGCTGTTTCCAAGCACCTTCTTCGTTCGCTCCTCTGTTGGTGAGACTCCTTGACGGAGCCTCGTGCAGAGGAGCGCTAAAGCTTCTTGTGGTGCTGTTTCCAAGCACCTTCCTCGTTCGCTCCTCTGTTGGTGAAACTCCTTGACGGAGCCTCGTGCAGAGGAGCGCTAAAGCTTCTTGTGGTGCTGTGTCCAAGCACCTTCCTAGTTCGCTCCTCTGTTGGAGAGACTCCTTGGCGGAGCCTCGTGCAGAGGAGCGCTAAAGCTTCTTGCGGTGCTGTTTGTAGGCATCTTCATACCGTGGAAGTGTTCCCCACGCCCGATATACACACCATAAGGCAAGGGCGAACTACCCGCACCTCAGCACGACGAAACAGTAAGACTCCTTAACGGGAGATATGGTTTACTTACGTCTTGCCAAATATTAGATACGTTGTGTTTACATTCTCTGACAGAACGGATCCACCACTGTGACGCTAACAGTACCCACTGTATGGTTTATTCTCCTTTTTGTTCTGGTTAGAAGAAGGTTCGAGCGAGGGGGTCGAAGAACTTTAAATACCTGTGTCTGTATCCATGTCTACCCCTGGACCCTCTCTCTCTCCTGACATTACTGCATTTGTTCTCTTCCGTTACAGGTAGGGGGTTGTCCCTGGGTAGACCCACGCTACACTAGTTATTAGTTGTTCATGTGAGACAGTGTTCCACCGCGCAGGTTGATTGTGTGTTTTCTCGTTACAGATCTCCTTCCCTGCTGTCCCTACCCTTTCCTTCCCTCGCTCGATCACCTCACCAGTCTGTGTTATTCCATAATTCCGGACTTGGGGAGGTCGAGAGGTGGACCCCATTCAGCATCAGTACAACCCCGAGGAACACCGGAAGACGGAGCGTGACATGTTCGGAGTGACAAAGCCTCTTCTCCAATGGCTGGCCAGCATTCAAGAGGCCAGCCAATGGAGAAGAGGGGAGAAGAGGGGCGGGTTCAAGCCGCTCTTCTCCAAAACATTAAATCTCCGACTTCCGGTTCTGCCTTCGGCAGACCGGACGGTCCTCGACCTAAAAAGGATAGAAGAGAGGGCACCCTTGCCTTGTGCTCCTATGTATCGATATGGGAGAAGACAATAAATTGCTGACCTTTATTCTTGCCTTGAGGGTGGTGTAAAGTAGAGGGACCCATTTGTTTATAGATTTGCCCAATCCCATCGCTTCTATTAGTGTGAGTAAAAAGGGCCGTTCTATGGAATCAGAAGCTTTGGTTGAGTCTAAAAACACTGCCACTGCCTAAATATCTGGGATCATTTGGAAAGTAACCGCGAAAAGTGTGCTAAGGTATCTGCAGTTGATTGCCACGGAATGAAAACACATTTTTTGTAGTATTTTATTTAAAAAAAAGTTTTAGTAACAATGGGCGGTGAGATCACACCTATGTGGTGGCTTAACAGGTTTTAGTAATGTAATCACAATGATTTCTCTGATGGTTGGGGGTGGTGTGAATGTCTCGAGGCTCATTGTACACTTCTAGTAGAAATGAGGAAAGGTCTGTTGCATATTCTTTATAAAACAACACCAGGAGTCCATTACCACCTGGGTCTGAACGGTTTTTAATGGATTTAATCCCTTGAGTAGTAATGGGGTGCACAGTGGCTCCATGTGGACAGCTCAAGCCATGCCAGGGTCACGCAATCCAGACACACATACCCTGGGCAGGAATATCCACCATAGCAGTCTGAAGTTCCATATAAAAGTCTGTAAATTCCTGAAGCAGTTCAGGGGGAGCCTATGCTCGCCATCCAGTTTCTATTGCAGCTATGTCCGAAGCCGCCCCCACTGGCCGAATCATATCAACCAGTGTAGAGCCCAGACACCCACTCTTGCGGTACTGCAAGCAGAAGTATTCTTTTCTAGGAATCTAACTTCACTGTCCACTGGGCCACAAAAATCCAGCCTTTTTAGGTTTAATATAGCTAGTGCTTTGGGGCGGACTTATTCACCGAGGCCTGGTTTACCGCAAGGTAGGATAAAATTGCTTGGCGGTTTGACAGCTCAGATGGTGACAGTAGCAGCATTCTATGTATCCCCACATAGCTGGTGATGTTCAAAGCCAATAGGACAGGAGAATGAGCAGGCAAAGTCCCAGGTAAATGTTATAGTGTCAACACAGTACATCTCATCTCTAGATTCTAACCAATAATCGATCCTGGAAGGCATCCCATGGACTACGGAATGGAATGTATACACTCTGGAATTAGAGCTTTCAACATGGTACAAGTCTGACAGTTCGTACTGGTGCATAATATCCACTAGATCGTCCCGCACTTGGGTATGTCAGCTGGACCCAATGCCAGTGCAATACAAATCAGCTTTCAGCAGTATTCTCCACATATCACAGAGGGAGGAGAAGAGGTCACAAGCCCGTCTCGAACTTTAGTTAAAAAGAAAATAAATAAGGGGGCTGTGAAGTTGAGGCCATATTCCTTGATCAATGCCAAGTGTTTCGAACACAGCAACCGCTAAACAACCACACACCAGCCCTCTCCATCACAAAACGTGTCCGGAGGCCAGAACCACAGACCGTGAGCCTGGTTTACCCAATATGGCCACTCCCCTAGCGAAAGAGGACTAGGAAGAGAAATAGAGGTACAAGCTCCAGCTTTTGGCAAACTGATTAACTCCTGCTGACGCAGCATGCATCTACAGAATTAATGCAATATCCACCTTATGTCTATTGAGGTATGCGATCACCGGTTGGGCCTTGTGGTGGACATTCACCCCACTCACAATCTAGGTGGGCAGCCTAAATTTACATTTGGGGCTAGCCTCAGTCAGCCTTTGTGTCTACAGTTTCAACCCTCTTTTTCCACTAAGCTTATGTCAGATCAGAAGTATTTATGGCATCAAAACCCTGTGCCACCTGTTTTAGGGATAGTCACCCAAATAGCTAGCCCAACCCATCCCATCCACATTGAGTCCCAACTTCTCAATAATGATCACTGATGCCCCAAATAATGCAGAAACACGCAACATTGCAGAACACTGCATGAGTGACCTTCCCAGAGCATTGCAGTCTAGCCTCTGGGTGGCTAAACTGGCATCAATCACATTGTTGCCCTGACTTATGTGATGCTCCGCAGCGTTAGATATAACAGTAGTGTTAGAGGTCCGTCTCCATATTGATGAGAGAGATAGCTTGTCTTGAGACTGTGGGTGGTTATTCGAGGATTAGTAGGTGGTGAATTGTGGGAAGGGGACTCCTTTTCTAACTCACACTTTCTGTGCCTCCCTGTCTTTACACTCTTTAAAGCAGGAGAGCAAAGATTGCTCACTGGGAAATTAACAACAGTTAGGTCTTTCAGTGAAGAGAAGCTTCCAGTTGTTTAATAGTCTCTATCAAAGTACCAATGTCTTAAGGATGGCAACCCCCCGACCTATCTATTGCCTCTTCTGTCCATTCAAGGACTGAGGATTCATCTTAGAGTTCTCCGCACTGTGGCTCTTTGGTCACCAAATAGGCCCGTACAGTTCAGTAATACTATGTTTTTTATCATTCTTACTAGGTGCAAGCCCAGTCGGGGACCAGGTCAGAAGGGAGTCTGGTACAGCTCTGCTGCGTTTGTCACGATAGAGTATTACAGCAGTCTCTGAAAAAGGAAAAGGGCTTTGTCAGTTTGGTTAGGGACCATGAGTCGGCTTTGTGAACAGCACACATCATTGGATGTGTTAGCCTATCACCTAAATCTAAGTATGCAGGCATAAAGTTTTTAAAATTGATACAACTTCTCTCTCGCATGGTGTCAATGGTTTAAAAGTTGTATTAAGGTGATATCATGTAAAATGCATGATCTTTTCCTATGTACAGTGCTTTGATTCTTTTGGGTCTTGTTCACGCTTTACAAAGCTCTGTAAATGAAAATAAACAATTAGTGAAAAGATCTGGATTCAATGAATTTTTGCCACATCCCCATCATTGCAAGACCACTTACAGACAGCGGAAGAAACTAAGGGGGTCCATCGATCAGGTTCTCACATTTAATGATACTAAGGGATGGGGTTCTAGTTCCTCACACACAAAAGTAAAGTAAGGGTATACAGAAACAAGCTAATGTACTAGGTGGCACATGCTTTGTTTTTTTAAAACTGCCCTCACCCTCAAATTGTGGCATGCATCATCATAGGGTTTGCTAACAATACCCCGCGCTGACTAACACCCGGGGTGGAGCAACAGGGAAGGGCAAGACAATACAAACAAAATCATAGGGATCTTAAAAAGAAATGTTGGTGCAGAAAATAGAGTTTAAAACTGTCTCAGAAATGTCTGCCCTCACATTTTATTACTGGATTTCCCGGTCAGGATTAAAGTAAATATAGAATGGTGGTGTCAGGGAATTCTAGTAGCCCCTCACCCCTCCTGTCTGCATGTTTGTCAACGTGTTTCAGCCAATTTGAGGTAGCCCATGCACAGGTCTTACGGCTATCATCAGGACCTAAACAAACCCTATATTCCACTTCTCTCCTACCTTACTTTAGTAGGTTGAAGATGGACCCAATCTGGTCTGGGCTGCTAAATACAGTGCGGTAGTACCTGTAAAAGAAAATATAACAGTAATAACCATTATTTTATACTGAGAGGACTCACTCTCTGTGTGGTACAGCAGACTAACATGCATATGTTTAATCTTATCATACTCATGCCACTCCTTCATTGCTTCCAATCGTGGTCCCCACCAGGGGTCTGGTTAATACATCACTCAGGTAGCATGCCTATAGGTTATGTTAACCCGTGTGTTTCACTGTTCTGCTTTTCGCTTTCTTTCTCTTTAGATTAGCTTATTTATAACTATGAGGAGAGGAAGGGGAAAACAGAGAGGTACACAAAGAGTACAGTGGGAGGATCTACATCAACGGGTGACCAGGAGCATGTCACGGGATGGTGTCCCATGAACAAGCAAGGAATGGCATTGGTCATGAATCTGACAGACGAAATTCTATCAGAACACCAAGAAAGAGTCTTGAAAAAGGGGTTGAGGTTTGTCCCCACAAACCTACTGAATAGTTTCCAACTGCAACAGGAACTAGTATTTCAGGAATATAAGATTGAAAATATTCTCGAGTGTAAAGTAGAGACTAGAACAAGGCGAGGGGATACCACCTTTTGTCCCAAATCAAATCTTACTCCACCAATCTCGACACTCCCCCTAGAGGTGGCCACATTGGAACAACTAAGACAAAACACTGACTTGATTATTGAACCAGCAGACAAGGGAGGAGCTATAGTCTTCCAGACCAAGATAGCCTATGAGAAAGTGCCTTAGGCTCCTGTCGAACAGAGGGAACTATGGCATCCTGACCCGGGACCCAATACCTGAAATAAGAATAGAAATAGCTACCTCAGTTGAGGAAGCAGTGAACAATAACTGGATTTCAGAACAGGAAGGGCTCTTCTTTTGTAAGTATAGCACTGTTATCCCATATTTCTATACATTGCCCAAAGTACATAAACCCACCAGACCTCCACCAGGGAGACCAATAGTATCCAGTATCGGTACAATACATGAACCGTTATAACAATTTTGTGATTTTTTCGCCAAGACAAAAAATGGAGGCATATTTGAAGGACACGTGACGAGAGATGTACTAAATCTAGTAAAAGACATAGAATTTGACTCTACAAAAGAATTCCTGGTAGGCTAGATTTTGAATCCCGCTATACAAATATCCCTCAAAGGAAAATATTGAGGGCGGTAGAGGATTTACTGTATGTCCAGGATTGGATATACAGTACTCCGAGATCACTCATATTAAACCTAGCAGAATTTGCACTGGCCAAAGACATTTTTGAGTTTCAGGGAGCCATTTACCTGCAGACTCATGGGACATCCATGTGAAATGCTTTTGATCCTAGCTGTCAGGGCGCACCAACTAAGAACACATTTCCTTCCACAGGAGCAGTTGCTAAATCCCAACTCCCTCCTGCCGGTGAGTGGGCGAACTTAGAAAACAATCCGCACAACTCCACCAACAGGGGGGAAAGGACAATGGGAAGACAAGAGAGACCACCTCCAGATCCAGTAATCCTCTGCTCCTCTCAGTACTTGAGTTAATTGGAACTCGCATCAAATAAAGGAGAGCAGAACCTGTACAAACATTACATTTCACTGATTAGTACTGTGTCTTAAATGCAACACTACTACAGGCGTATTTTACATGTTAGAAAAATTCTTAACAATATAACTCTACACACACCTGGATTATTAGGAAGGCTAGCTCCTCTCTGAGACTGAAGAAACTTAAACACCTTGTCTATTGAAAATCGCTGAAAAAACACTGGGATGTGGTCTGAAAGAATGAATGTTCTACAAGTAAATATATATTTTACATGTTAGAAAAATTCTTAACAATATAACTCTACACACACCTGGATTATTAGGAAGGCTAGCTCCTCTCTGAGACTGAAGAAATTTATACACCTTGTCTATTGAAAATCGCTGAAAAAACTTAGGATGTGGTCTGAAAGAATGAATGTTCTACAAGTAAATATATATATATTAATTAATTATATAGTAATAATCACAACTGTTCAACCAATATGTTGGTTTTATTGGTTAAACATGCCAGAAAAGATTGTGAAAGATTAAATGACACCATTGACAAGCTGACGGAGCAAATTAAAGCCCTATGTGAACAGGAAGAATTCAAAAAAGAGATGGATAAGATAGAAAGGAGTCTGGAAAAAATTGAGGATGATATAAAATTGAAAAAACAAAGAAAATTTCAAAGGGACCTTGTCGATTACCAAAAGGGACAAATCCTGACCTTCGCTAAAAAGTACGACCAACTTAGAAAAAATTCCCCAACCACAGTTGCTCCAATTGAAAATGCCAAGAAAGCAATGAGCAACCATCAAGAAGATCAAGCTGAGATTGAAATCAGCACTGATGAAAGCGCTACAACTAGTAGGGAAATTTCAAATATTTCCGAATTCAATGGTGTAAAAACCAGTATTTTAACAGAGTTCAGTCTCATGGCCAAAGGGAGACAAACAAACAACAAACAGGGAAACACACGAGGTCGTGGAAGAGGAACCAAAGGCGCAAGAGGAGGAAACAAATCAAGACAAAAAGAATCTGTGAGCCCAGTGGGAAGTCGTACAAGGGGCCAAAGCAAAACGAAATAATGGATAAAAAAACAGATATCAATCTATCGGATTGTGTACTAAGTGACTTTGAGTTGGAACTACTTTCTCTTGGACTCACTTTTTGCCCATCAAACAACTTTAACTATACACAAAGCCGCATTGACCTTTTTTACTTTACAAGAAAATTGCGCATAAAGAAATGGTATGCGACAAAGGTGGGATCAGGAGTGGAAATCAATAGAGAGATGCCAAGCACTATGCAAAGAATTGTGGCTAACCATGAGGAAACGCAAAAGAACTAAAGTATCTTATCTAGCCCACTGGGGCAAAATTCTCCGAGTATTCCCATGATTATGTGGCTGTTTTTGGATATATACTTGATTTTCGCCCACTGGGGCGTTAGAAGATCGTTTAAAAAAAACTCATTATTATTGAGTTGATTGCCACAATTTTTGTTCACTTCGAATATGCTATTTGATGTTTCAAATATGGTTATACGAATACGCATTATGACAAGATGTTATCAACAAAATACTTATTTAAAGTTTTATTGAAAAAAACGGAGCGATGCAATGAATTACCGCAAAGTATGTTTTCACTTTCTATGATTTTGAAATCACGTGACTGTTTTAAAATACTTCCTGGTTTTTGCACACTTTACTCGTGAGCAAGGGATTGCTATCCCGAAACGCGTAGAGACGGTCGTTTGGCCAATGCTCCAATAAAGGACTGTTTTGAAGCTCAAGAGTTGTCCGTGGCTGCTGTGTGTTTCGAGTATTAAGGAATAACAACGTTTGGTTCATATATATATATATATTCACTGAAAAAACCATAGGTTTCACACATGTTATAGTTAGCTGGACATTTTACTGATAAAAAACCAATGAAATTCCCCCGATAGCTAGAATATTTTTTATTCCTTTGTGTTCTACTGCAGCTTCCCAGAGTGTTCCAAAGAACAACTAGAGCGCTAACACTCCTACTTATGATAAACGTATGGCACACCTGAAGCCATCTTGATTGGAATAAAGTGGTAACTCTTAAAACATTTAATTTAAAAAGGAACAAAATGAGGGGGTTCATTTTGCCATAGAATGTATGATTAGTGCTGCAGAAAGAAAAATTAGGGCACATTTTGAGTGACTTCTCAAATCCTCTTCTATTTCATTAAAGAATTCTGACATGCAGACTGAAACATGCACTTTCAATACCAGCAGCAGACTTCCCTGGTGAGCAGTAGCTTTACTACAGTGATCTAATGAGCAAAAAGAGTGCTAACATTCTGAATTTATGGCAAATGTGTGACACGTCTGAATGCCTTCTTCATTGAATCAAAGTAAAAAACTGACAGTATGCCTACTGAGGAGACTGTAGTAAATGAGGAAATTAGGAAACTTCATAACAAGTCTCCCAAGATGGCCACCAGAGACAAAAGAGCCCAAATGTAGCACAAATATCACCGAGATGTAGCCCAAGTATAGCCCAATGACAGAAATCCCAGAGTGTTTTAAAGAACAACTAGAGCGCTAACAGTCTTACTTATGACAAAAGTTTGGCACACCTGAAGCCATCTTGATAGGAATAAAGTGGTAACAACTTAAAACATTTAATTTGCAAAGGAACAAAATGAGGGGGTTCATTTTGCCATAGAAATTATGATTAGTGCTGCAGAAAGAAAAATTAGGGCACATTTTGACTTCTCAAATCCTCTTCTATTTCATTAAAAAGTTCTGACATGCAGACTGAAACATGCACTTTGAAAACCAGCAGCAGGCTTCCCGGGTGAGCAGTAGCTTTACTACAGTGATCTAATGAGGAACTAGAGTGCTACCATTCAGAATTTATGTCAAATGTGTCACATCTGAATGCCTTCTTGATGGAACCAAAGTAAACAAGCATTGAAAATGCAATAGGTCTCGCCCTCGTTTAAGTTAAAGCAATTCTGTTTGTAATTAGGTGGCTTTTTAGCTTTGCTTTTATTAGTGTTTTTCAAAATGTCATGTACATAACATGCATATATGTATATGTATGCATGCATTTATATTTGTATTTCTATAGCTATGCAGATTATATATATGTTTATATATGTATGTATATATATATATACACATACATATATATAAATGAATATGCATATATGTGCATATGTGTGCGTGTAGAGAGAGGTAGAGAGAGGTAGAGAGGTAGAGGTGTAGAGGTAGAGACGTAGAGGTAGAGAGGTAGAGGTAGAGAGTAGTGTAGAGAGGTAGAGAGTAGAGGATGAGTAATAGAGAGTAGAGAGTAGAGAGAGAGTAGTAGAGAGTAGTAGAGAGAGTAGCAGAGAGTGAGTAGGAGAGAGTAGTAGAGTGAGTAGTAGAGAGTGAGTAGTGTAGAGTAGTAGAGAGTGAGAAGTAGAGAGTAGTAGAGAGTAGTAAAGAGTGAGTAGTAGAGTGAGTAGTAGAGAGTAGTAGAGAGTGAGTAGTAGAGAGTAGTAGAGCGTGAGTAGTAGAGAGAGAGTAGTAGAGAGTAGTAGAGAGTAGTAGAGTAGTAGAGAGTGAGTAGTAGAGAGTGAGTAGTAGAGAGTAGTGGAGTAGTAGAGAGTGAGTAGTAGAGAGTAGTAGAGAGTAGTAGAGAGTGAGTACTAGAGAGTAGTAGAGAGTGAGTAGCAGAGAGCAAGTAGTAGAGAGTGTGTAGTAGAGAGTGAGTAGTAGAGTGTAGTAGAGAGTGAGTAGTAGAGAGAGAGTAGTAGAGAGTGAGTAGTAGAGTAGTAGAGAGTGAGTGGTAGAGAGTAGGAGAGAGTAGTAGAGTGAGTAGTAGAGAATAGTAGAGAGTGAGTAGTAGAGCTAGTAGTAGAAAGTAGTAGAGTAGTAGAGAGTGAGTAGTAGAGAGTGAGTAGTAGAGAGAGAGTAGTAGAGAGTGAGTAGTAGAGAGTAGTAGAATGAGTAGTAGAGAGTGAGTAGTAGAGAGTAGTAGAGAGAGTAGTAGAGAGAGAGTAGTAGAGAGTGAGTAGTAGAGTAGTAGAGAGTGAGTGGTAGAGAGTAGGAGAGAGTAGTAGAGTGAGTAGTAGAGAATAGTAAAGAGTGAGTAGTAGAGAGTAGTAGAGTAGTAGAGAGTGAGTAGTAGAGAGTAGTTGAGAGCGAGTAGTAGAGAATGAGTAGTGGAGAGTGAGAAGTAGAGAGTAGTAGAGAGTGAGTAGTAGAGAGTGAGTAGTACAGAGTGAGTAGTAGAGAGTAGTAGAGTGAGTAGTAGAGAGTAGTAGAGTGAGTTGTAGAGAGTGAGTAGTATAGAGAGTGAGAAGTAGAGAGTGAGTAGTAGAGTTGTAGAGAGTGAGTGGTAGAGAGTAGGAGAGAGTAGTAGAGTGAGTAGTAGAGAATAGTAGAGAGTGAGTAGTAGAGTGAGTAGTAGAGAGTGAGTAGCAGAGAGAGTAGAGCAGAGAGAGTAGTAGAGAGTAGTAGAGAGTGAGTAGTAGAGAGTGAGTAGTAGAGAGTGAGTAGTAGAGAGTAGTAGAGAGCGAGTAGTGGAGAGTGAATAGTAGAGAGTGAGTAGTAGAGAGAGAGTAGTAGAGAGTGAGTAGTAGAGAGTAGTAGAGTGAGTAGTAGAGAGTGAGTAGTAGAGAGTAGTAGAGAGAGAGTAGTAGAGAGTGAGTAGTAGAGAGAGTAGTAGAGTAGTAGATAGTGAGTGGTAGAGAGCAGCAGAGAGTAGTAGTGAGTAGTAGAGAGTCAGTAGTAGAGTAGTAGAGAGTAGTCAGTCAGTGTCAGTCAGTGTCAGTCAGTGTCAGCCAGTCAGTGTCAGTCAATCAGTGTCAGTCAGTGTCAGTCAATCAGTGTCAGTCAGTGTCAGTCAATCAGTGTCAGTCAGTGTCAATCAGTGTCAGTCAGTGTCAGTCAGTCAGTCAGTGTCAGTCAGTCAGTGTCAGTCAATCAGTGTTAGTCAGTGTCAGTGTCAGTCAATCTGTGTAAGTCAGTGTCAATCAGTCAGTGTCAGTCAGTCAGTGTCAGTCAGTCAGTGTCAGTCAGTCAGTCAGTGTCAGCTATAGCAGCTCTGCTGACCTGGTTCTCTGGCTCTAAAGCAGCTCTGCTGACCTGGTTTCTCTGGCTCTACAGCAGATCTGCTGACCTGGTTCTCTGGCTCTAGAGCAGCTTTGCTGACCTAGTTCTTATGCTACAGAGCAGCTCTGCTGATCTAGTTCTCTGGCTTTACAACAGCTCTGCTGACCTGGTTCTCTCCCTCTAAAGCAGCTCTACTGACCTGGTTTCTCTGGCTCTGCAGCAGCTCTGCAGACCTGGTTCTCTGGCTCTAGAGCAGCTCTGTTGACCTGGTTCTTAGGCTCTAGAGCAGCTCTACTGACCCAACATTCTATTCCCAATAAGTCTGGTGCCGGTTGATGAATCCTTGCGAAATTTTCCATACTTTTGCCCAGCTCCGCTCCGCTCCTACCCTGAAAGTTTCGTGGTGATTCATCAAGCGGGGGCCGAGAAAAAATGGGGGTCCCAAAACACGTTTTCCCCATGCAATTTCCCATAGGATCTGTTGTCGCAGCTACAGCCCGAACTGCTGAACGGAATGACACCAAATTTGGCAAAGAGGTAGTCCTCAGTTCAGACTCATGCCTTTTGCTTAAATGGTGTAAATCCGTTCAGTAGTTCCTCAGAAAATTAGAGTTAAAAGTACATATATATCTATGGCCGGGGAGGATCCGCGGACTCTACCCGCACCGTAAACGCATCCGCCCCGAACCGAGCGCGCACCCTCCCGATCGCGCGCTGAATGCTAATTGGCTGTCGAGTGTCTTTCTACATTCGAAACCAGAAACTGTTGGCGGCCATTTTCTGCCTCGGTATAAGCGAGGCTGAAGAAGCAAGGGGAATAAGTATGTAAAACATATAAAGGGAGTAGAGTGGAAATACTCTGACGCTCTATACCTGCTTAGGGGGTCCCAGGAGGACCCCCTGGGGCCCCCTTTAAAAGAAAAAAAAACGGCAAAATGCGTGCACGGTGCGCGCATCCTATCGCGTTGGGTGCTCGGATTCTCTCGCGTAGGGTGCGCGGATCCACCGGAAAAAAAATTGAAAAAAGACAAGAAATCATTGGTTGTATGACTACTTTCTACACTGAAAGGTAGGGTGTATATTTCTGTTTTTTAAAGGTATGATTCTTATTGGTTAACAAAAACAGATTGTAAGGAACATTATATATGATAAGCTGATATGTTGAAAAGTCAAGCACACTTGATGTCTTGTTTAGTAACATTGTGTGCTGAACTTGTGACCTGTGTGCTCAGTGCAGTGTTCCATGACCTGTTTCAATGGTAACAGGCAGAAGGTAGATTGAGGGAAGGGTTGAAATGTATTTCAGTTGGAAAGGGTTGAAATGTTTAACCAATAGAAATGTGTGTTTGCTTTTGAGTTTATGTGTGAAGGATTGTGATTTGATGTTTACATGTATATGTGTGGCAAATGAAAGGGAAACTTTTCCATTCTTTGTTTTTGCTGAGAGGTGCACAGTGCAGAGATTCTGTAAAAGAAAATCTGGTGTGTGACTGATATACTTCTTAATCTACAAAACAACTTGAAAGGTGAGTTATTTAATTGTGAGTAGATGTATGTAGACTATTTTGATTTTAATCAGACTAATGTATTTCTCCCGCTAAAGTGTAGGGAGTACTTTTTTTTCTCTACAATGTTATTGACAGTGTGTGTGCATGTAGAAACCATTCTGTGATAAGCATTTGTGTTTTTCATGTTTTTGCAGATAGATAACTGTGCTGTTTTTATATTTTGGTAGAATTAGAAAGCAGTCATTGTTTATGAATTTGTGAAATGAGTTATGTTTCTATATTAAAATGTAGTACTCCTTCTAGATGAAGAAATGTGTTTTGGTATAGTGCAAGGGTTAGTGTTGTTTGTCTGGAATCACACAGTGAGTATGTGTGCATTTGGGAACCACTGTGACAGAAGCATTTGGTAACATCGTGTAATTGCTGGCAGATAACTGTTTTAAAACCTGTCATGTTGTCAAGTTTTAGTAGCATTAGAAGCCAGTCTTTGCTTATGCATTGATAAAATAAGTCATGCTTTGACACTAATGTGCTGTACTTTAATATGTAGATTGTGTGTAGTCTCCTTACCCCTTGCACAGTAGTGAATGAGTTTTGGTAAGCTGCTAGGGATAGTGTTGCTTGTCTAGAATCACACTGTGAGTCTGTGTGCATTTGGGAACCACTGTGAGAGAAGTATGTGGTAATATCGTGTATTTGCTGACAGATAACTGTTTTAAAACCTGTCTTGTTGTCAAGTTTTAGTAGCATTAGAAGGCAGTTTTTGCTTATGCTTTGAATAAATGAGTCAGGCTTTGACACAAAAGTGCAGTCCTGAAATATGTAGATTGTGTGCAGTTCCTTTACCACTTCCATTGTAGTGAATGAGTTTTGGTAAACTCCTAAGGATAGTCATGCTTGTCTAGAATCACACTGTGAGTTAGTGTGTACTTGGGAGCCACTGTGAGAGAAGCATTTGGTAACATCGTGTATTTTCTGACAGATAACGTTTTTAAAACCTGTCATGTTGTCAAGTTGTAGTAGCATTAGAAGCCAGTCTTTGCTTATGCTTTGATGAAATGAGTTAGGCTTTGACACATAAGTGCAGTCCTGAAATATGTAGATTGTGTGCAGTTCCCTTACCACTTCCACAGTAGTGAATGATTTTTGGTAAACTCCTAGGTATAATGGTTGTTGTGTAGAATCACACTGTGAGTCTGTGTGCATCTGGGAACCACTGTGAGAGAAGCATTTGGCAACATTGTGTATTTGGTGACAGATAACTGTTTTAAGACCTGTCATGTTGTCACATTTTAGTAGGATTAGAAGCCAGTCTTTGGTTATGCATTGATAAAATGATTCATGCTTTGACACTAAAGTGCAGTACTGAAATATGTAGATTGTGTGCAGTCCCCTTACCCCTTCCACAGTAGTGAATGAGTTTTGGTAAGCTGCTAGGGATAGTGTTGCTTGTCTAGAATCACACTGTGAGTCTGTGTGCATTTGGGAACCATTGTGAGAGAAGCATTTGGTAACATAGTGTATTTGCTGACAGATAACTGTTTTAAAATTGGTCATGTTGTCAAGTTTTAGTAGCTTCAGAAGCTATTCTTTGCTTATGCATTGATAAAATGAGTCAGGGTTTGACACTAAAGTGCAATACCATGTACTATTCTCTTCACTGTGCCAGAACTGAAAATGTAAAAGTTTTACCCAGGCACTGTCCTAGCAGTAGTCTGATGATTTAGTCAGTTTCCAAGTACTCATGTTGTGAACCATACATTACCACATAGATTGCTTCAAATGCCTATGCAGTATGCATGCAGTCTTCTAACATACTATACACTTGTCTTTCACATTTTCAATTCCCTAGTCAGTATCCATACACTTCCAGGAAACACCCTGTAACTCCCTTTGCAGTCCTCTAGTGACCCATTCAGCACCATGTTCTAATCCATTCACTGTGCCAAAACCCAAACACTTATAAATTCACCAAGACACTCTCTTTGCAGTACTCTAATCATTCAGTCAGTGCCTAAGTATTCATGCACTGAGCAAGGCCTTAGCACATGGACTGCTTCAAACCCCTTTCCACTATGCATGCAGTCTTCTAACCACCTAGACACTTGTCTTTCACACTTTCAATTCCCTAGTCAGTATCCATACAGTCCAGCAAACATCCTGTCACTCCCTTTGCACTCCTCTAGTGACCCATTCAGTACCAAGTACTAATCCATTCCCTGTGCGAAAAGCCTACCACTTATAAATTCACCCAGGCACTCTCCTTGCTGTACTCTAATCATTCAGTCAGTACCTTAGCACATGGACTACTTCAAATACCTATTCACTATGCATGCAGGCCTCTAATCACCTGCACAGTTGTCTTTCACACCTTCAATTCCCCAGTCAGTATTCATACACTTCTAGCAAACACCCTGTCACTCACCCAGTGTGTCTCCTTATAGTACTGTAATCATTCAGTCAGTTAGCATGTAGTCTTTTAGTGAGGTAGGCTTTAGGGCATGAACTGCTTCAAAGTAGTATGCACTATGCATGTAGTGTTTTAACGATTGTCACACTTGTGGTTCAGGGCTATAGTTTCTTAGTCAGTTTTTATATAAAATGTGTTTGTACAGTAATGGAATAGTATACATTTGAAAGTTATTAATATACATTAATTTGTGATTCTTTTTTACAGATACAGAACAGGAGTGTTTCTCATCTGTTTGCACTCTTCTCGTGCAAGATTGTTTGGATGAAGGGTCCTTCGGAGTTTCATCATACTTTCCGTGCCGTATGAGTATTTCTTGTTAGGATCCCCTTGCAACAGAACTCTTTTGCAAATCTTGCACGTGACCAAGGTGGCATTGGTCTTTGTTTGCCCCTCGGGAACAGTAAAAAATGTCCACACCACTGAAGGAAAACCTGGTGGGCGTGGTGCGTCCTCCAAAAATTCATCCTTAGATTCGGTGAATATTTTAAAGCGACAACATTTACAGTTTTTGTAAGTTAAACTTATAAAATGTTGTTAGCTGTAAGCATTTTATATATCTGTGATTTGTATCTTGTGGTATTTTGTTGAGAATAGCATGTTGTTTTTTTTTTTTAACACTCTTTGTGATTGTTTTTTTTTGCCCACTGTTAAGTGATGAGTACGATTGAAATCACTATTTTTATTGAAATTTAATATATTCTGAGAACAGCAAATAATTTTTTTTTCCTTTTCTTTCACAGATCCAAATTTTAAAATAAGCAATTTATATGAATTTAGATTGGAATGAAAATCTGGAAAAAATGTATACCATTTTTTATTCCTATTACTGTGAAGGTATGTCTCAATATGCAGAATGAGGAGGTCTGCAAGAAGCTACAAAGTTGAAACACGTTTCTAAAAACACTCTGTTTATACCTATGTAGTTTTGAAATCTGACCATAATCAGATATCATGTGACCTGCAAAAAAAGAGATTTGAGGGGTTCATAATATTTCCCATTTTAGCTATTGAAGGACCGTAATTATTTCAATCATTCTTCTTTGAACATCTTTGCAGACAAAACTCTGTGCTTACTGTGAGAAGTTGGCCTGATATGTAGTGCTCACTATTCTAGTGATCACTGTGTATCATTCCAAACAACCCTTATTGATGATTGGTTGTAAGTCAACCTTATAGACCAGCTATCCTAGTAGCGTGGATACGAGCAGTCTTAGGCTAAACTCTAGAGGGCGTGTTAAGCCAGCTGTTTACCATCACATATACCCCTTGAACACCAAGTGCAAGGACACCACACAAGTTGTTATGAAAATAAAAGGATATTTATTTATAACAAGACTACCCTGGCTCTTTATGAGTCAGGGAGCTAAGCACACTACAAAACTCTTAGGAAAATACTTCAGTTGCACAATTTACACAAATGCCCGAGGGGCACGAGAAACCATCTACACTAACAGTGAAATGCGAGTGGTTAGAGTCTGGAGATACTGATCCCGGAGTGATCCGATCAGTGGGACTAAACGAAAAAGGAACTGGACACTTGTAGAGCGAACCTGCGATGGAGCACCGAGATGCTCGAGTTACCTAGCCCGGAGGCTGCGGCTGCGTGAAGTTCGTCAAGATGTCGGGAGTCCTCGTGTAGTCTCAGGAGCCTGAAAGAAGAAGTTGCTGGCAGGCGACCAGTGACGATGTTCAGAGCGATCCAAGCCTGGATCGGTGGTGAAGGAAAACCTGAAAGCAGAGGGGACTCAGTTCTCAACCGCTAGCCAGCGATCGTGTGGGTACCAGGAGGGTACCGGCTGAAGTCACCTCGACCAGGTGAGTGGGTGACGTCGGACTCGGCTGTTCCTCGGACCAGGAGGCGCGGCGGCGACCAGGATGGAGGGCGAGCTGTCCCACGAAGGTGTCTGCTGTCGATGATGCTGGGCCCAGGAAGGGGCAGCGAATCTTGGCAGTGGCCACCCAAGCGGGGGAGTCAAGATGGCGTCGGGAGTGGACCAGGAGGGTCCGGGGTACTCCTCTGTTGAAGGGGAGCAAGAGCCAGTCTGGAGCAACCAGACTAGTGATGAAACAAAACGTGGTGCGTCGTGAAGAGGGCCACAAGCCGGTCGGCAAGTGGTCGAACAACGCGGTGAACAACAAGGAGCGGAAGGGCCCCCACGCAGATCTCGGGGATGCTGGGGAGGCAGACTTCGATGCTGGAGCTGCTCAGGGTTAGGGCTTCTCAAACCCTAGGCGCACTCACTCGAGGGTCCCTCGGTGGGCGTGCTAGATAAGCGTCGTGCAGGTCCTGAAGATAGCCGGTCCCGCAGGTCTCGTCACACCTACGACTCTCAGCTGAGCTGATGAGGGAGGTAAAAGGTCAGAGATGGCAGGGAACTCGGGTCTCGTCGAGCTGGGCAGTCTTGATCCGTAGGAGAGACTTACAGCAAACCGCAAGCGCTTAGGTGGTGCCTGCTGGTGCAGGGTGGCTACTCCTTAGCCACAAGGGAGAGTCTTCAGAAATAGTCAAGAGTTCCTTTCGTGGAAAGTAGTTCGTGATTCGGAGTTACCCGATTATCTGATTATCCAATTTGGGAAGGGGACTCGCTCCTACCTTTATTCTAAGAAAAGGGGCTGGCCCGTGACTAGGTTCTACCTATGGGTGGAGCCAGGAGGGGGGTGGTTACACCCCTATCCTTTGTCCGGCTTCGCGCCAGCTCAGGGGCTGGTGTGCCCCCGAAACTGGTTTGAGCCGGGCTATGCACAGTGAGCACCGGGGTGCCACTTGCAATCACCTTCCTTTCAGCCCTGCCTACCTGGGATACACAAACCCTGTCTGGGACGGTGCTAACACCGCCCTCGACAGGAAACCCTTTGTCCAAGCTCCCCTTGCTGGAAGGTCCCCCAGCAGCAGGAGGTCAGACTTGTGTCTGGTGGCAGCATCCATTTTGTGATGCTGAGGCTTGAGTCAACTTTAACCGGGGTTCAAGGTTACTTCCATGTCGTGTCCCTCTAAAAGGGGGGAATGCTAACCCCGTCACCAGGACTGGCGAGGGGTTCGTATTCCCATTCGTATGACACCTTACTCGACATGTATAGGTGATGCGATGCCAAAGTTAGCAAATAACCGCAAGGATTATAATGCATTAAAAGTAGTTGGCCCGCGTCACCATGGAACGGCTATTAGGGCTTGGTTCCGCAAGCCGTCGACGGGCTCAGCTCGCGCCAGAGCACCGTCCCACATGATTCCCTGCACTCTGCCTTCAGGATTGATAAGGCCTGCTATAGGAGTGACTGATAGGAATCCATGTGTCCATTTTAGGGTTTAGGTGTAGGAATACTACACCTACAGCAACGGGTGATTACACCACGTGGCCCCAGCTGTCGTGCAGCCAGTTGTGTCAGATTTGGGCGGCCATTCCAGGGGTGGCATAATACATGCTTCAGCCCCTGGTAGGCCCTGGGTACACCGATGCCCTGGATACCTGTGGTATGCTGAGACAGAGACTGACAAGGCGGCCCAGTTCCAATTAGTGGATGCACCTAACGTACATGTGTGTTAATTTCGAGAGAGAACAGCTAGGCTGTGGGTCTGATTGGCAGGCCCACAGCCGGAGAAAGTCGTAAACCAATGAAGCAAAAGCAAAAAATCTGGGTGATCATAGGATTGCAGACCCTACTCTCCTACATGACCCCCCCCCAAACTTTGGGACAATAAGCTAACCTTGACCAGGTGAGTCTTCTTGCTCTAAGTGGAAATACCTGGAGAGCCCATCTGCATTGCCATGATCAGTGCCAGGTCTATGCTCCACTGTGAAGTCCATACCCTGTAGGGAAATGGACCACCTAAGTAGTTTGGGGTTTTCACCCTTCATTTGATTTAGCCACAAGAGGGGCTTATGGTCGGTCTGAATCTTGAAGTGAGTGCCAAACAAGTATGGCCTCAACTTCTTCAGGGCCCAAACCACAGCAAAGGCCTCCCTCTCAATAGCTGACCAATTCTTCTCTCTGGGGGTCAGCCTCCTGCTAATAAAAGCTATGGGCTGGTCATGACCATCAAAATTCAGTTGCGATAGAACAGCTCCCCCACCCAGCTCCGAAGCGTCTGTTTGGACAATGAATGGTTTGGAGTAGTCTGGACTCTTTAGGATAGGTGCTGTGCACATGGCCTGCTTTAGGTCATCGAATGCCTTCTGACAGCTTGCTGTCCACTGAACTTTTTTTGGCATCTTTTTACTTGTCAGGTCGTTTAGCGGGGTCACAATGGATCCATAATTTCTGACAAATTTCCGGTAATAACCAGTCAGGCCCAAGAAAGCTCGAACCTGAGTCTGGGTGGTTGGAGGAGCCCAGTCCTGGATGGCCTGTATTTTGCTCTCCAATGGTTGAACCTGGCCTCCACCTACAAGGTGGCCCAGGTATACAACCTGTGTCTGCCCTATCTGGCACTTGGTGGCCTTGATAGTGAGGCCTGCCTTCTGCAGGGCCTCTAACACTTTCCTCAGGTGGACCAGGTGATCCTCCCAGGTGGAGCTAAAGACAGCGATATCGTCCAGATACGCCGCACAGAAGTCGTCCAACCCAGTGAGAACTCGATTCACCAGCCTTTGGAAGGTGGCAGGTGCATTTTTCAAACCAAAGGGCATTACCACGAACTGATAATGCCCACCCGGGGTAGAAAATGCTGTTTTGGGCTTGGCCTCCTCAGCTAACCTGATTTGCCGATACCCAGCTGTCAGGTCAAACGTACTTAAGTAGTTGGCCGAGGCCAACCGGTCGATAAGTTCGTCTGCTCTTGGTATCGGGTGGGCGTCGGTCTTAGTGACCGCATTGAGACCTCTGTAGTCCACGCAAAACCTCATCTCTTTCTTACCGCCCTGGGTGTGAGGTTTCGGCACGAGCACTACGGGACTAGCCCAGGGGCTGTCCGAGGGTTCAATGACTCCCAGCTCCAACATTTTCTGCACCTCTGTCTTGATGCAGTCTCTGACATGATCAGGTTGCCGATAGATTTTACTCTTTACGGGCAGACTGTCCCCAGTGTCGACCTCGTGGGTACACCACTTGGTCTGACTGGGTGTCAGAGAGAACATATGTCGAAAGGATTGAAGAACCTGTTTACAATCCTCTTGTTGATGTCCAGAGAGGCTGCCACAAAAGACAACACCATCTACTGATCCATCGTCAGGGTTCTGAGAGAGCAGGTCTGGGAGAGGGTCACTCTCCTCCTCCTGTCCCTCATCTGTGGCCATGAGCAAGCCCATGCCCTCCCTGTCGACATATGCCTTGAGCCTGTTTACGTGGAGCACCCTGTGGGGGCTCCGGGGAGTTCCCAGGTCTACCAAGTAGGTGACCTCTCCCTTTTGCTCAATGATCGTGTGGGGCCCAGACCATTTGTCTTTGAGTGCTGCTGGGGCCACTGGCTCCAGCACCCACACCTTCTGTCCAGGCTGGTACACAGTCAGGACAGCCTTTTGGTCGTGCCAAGCTTTCTGTAATTCTTGGCTCGCCTCCAGGTTTTTAGACGCCTTTTCCATGTACTCCGCCATCCGCGAGCGGAGACCGAGCACATAGTCCACAATGTTTGATGCCGGCTTTCTGAGAGGTCTCTCCCATCCTTCCTTTACCAAACAAAGGGGTCCCCTTACAGGATGTCCGAACAGAAGCTCGAAAGGGCTGTAGCCAACCCCCTTCTGCGGGACCTCTCTGTAGGCGAACAAGAGGCAGGGTATCAGGACATCCCATCTCCGCCGAAGCTTTTCAGGTAGTCCGTGAATCATCCCTTTTAGGGTCCGGTTGAATCTCTCAACCAGCCCATTGCATTGTGGGTGATAGGGTGTGGTGAACTTGTAGTTGACACCACATTCCTTCCACATAGCAGTCAGATATCCCGACATGAAGTTTGCACCTCTGTCTGAGACGACCTCCTTAGGGAAGCCCACTCTGGAGAACACTCCAAGCAGGGCCCGTGCCACCACAGGTGCTGTAGTGGTCCTAAGGGGAATAGCTTCAGGATACCTGGTGGCGTGGTCCACCACCACCAGTATGAACTTGTGCCCTGATGCTGTCTGGGGTTCCATTGGTCCGACAATGTCGATCCCCACTCGTTCAAAGGGTACCCCCACCACTGGTAGTGGTATGAGGGGGGCCTTTGTCGTGCCACCTGACTTACCACTGGCTTGGCAAGTGACACAGGAGCGGCAAAACTCCTTCGTATCTTCGGACATGTGGGGCCAGTGAAAGTGTGGAACAATTCTGTCCCAAGTCTTATTCTGGCCTAAGTGACCTGCAAGGGGAATCTCGTGGGCCAAGGTGAGAAGGAAACCTCTCAGAGACAAGGGGATGACCAACCTCCTGGTCGCACCAGGTTTGGGGTCTCTTGCCTCGGAGTACAGGAGTCCATCGTCCCAGTACACCTTGTGGGTACCTGTGGCGTTCCCTGCAGCCTCAGCAGCGGCCTGCTGTCTGAGGGGTTCAAGTGAGGGGCAGTCTAACTGTGCCTTCCCCAGGTCTTCCCTGGAGGGTCCCCCTGAGCCCAGAAACTCAACCTGACCAGGTTCAAGCTCTTGCGGCTCAGTTTCCCTCAGTTCTTTAAGGTCAGCCTCCTCGGAGACTTGATCCACGACCTGGGGCAAGGGGGAAGGCGAAGCCTTACCCTTACTGCTCCTTTTCTTGGAAGGTGTCTGGTCCGTTCTTCCAGGATCCAGCACCTGTTCAGTGGGGCATCTTTTGGCCTGTGACCTGGTCACAGCAAGGACATGTGCTGGCAAACCTAACATTTCCATGTGAGTCCTCTGCTCCACTTCTGACCATTGTGACGTTTCCAAATCATTGCCCAACAGACATTCTACGGGGAGGTCTGAACTAACCACAACCTTTTTCGGGCCACTTACCCCTCCCCAGGAGAAATCAACAACTGCCATACTGTGATTGGTAGTGACGTTGCTGGCATTGGTCACTAGGTAACTGGTACCTAGCATGATCTGTCCAGGGTCCACGAAGTTAGGCGTCACCATGGTGACACTGGCACACGTGTCCCTGTAGGCCTGAGCCACTTTTCCATTTATCAAAGGTGTCTGCCTGTATTTGCCCAAAGTATTGGGACTGGCATCAGGGGACATATCCATATCCCCTGTACAGACAAGGACGGCCTGAGTGAGCGTGCCGACTAAGTCGTCACTCCCCTCGGTTCCCAAGGTTAACCCAACTAATGCCTTGGGAGGCGCACTACCACTGCTGACTGTACTAGGGGGCGCAGGTGCCTTAGGGGCTGCAGTGGTAGGAGTTTGCCCTCCTTTCTTGGTGCACTCACTAAACCAGTGAGTCTTACTTTTACAGTATTGGCACCACCTTTTTGACTGGCCTTCTTGAGTCTTCTTCTTCTGTGAAGCCTGACCCCCACCCTCTTTGGTTTGTTGGGGACCTGTCGAAGACTTCTGGTCATTTTGTTCGTTCTTGTTACCCTTTTGGTCTGCTTTCTTCTGACCACCCTGGTTCTGATTCTGGTTCTGCTTGACCCTTGTTCTGACCCATCTGTCTGCCTTCTTTCCCAATTCTTGGGGAGAGGTCAGATCCGAGTCGACAAGGTGCTGATGCAACAATTGGTTCTGACAGTTGTTTAAAATCTGTTCTCGCATGATAAGATTGTACAATCCTGTGTAATCAGTAACCTTGCTACCCAGCAACCAGCCTTCCAAAGCCTTAGTGGCACAATCGACAAAGTCAGCCCAATCCTGAGACTGAATTTTCTGGGTGTCCCGGAACAGCACCCGGTACTGTTCCGTGGTTAAGCCGAACCCATCAATCAGTGTGTTCTTCAGGACTTGGTAGTTGTTAGCATCCTCAGCTCTTGTAGTGAGGAGCTTGTCCCTTCCTTTACCTTCAAAGGAAAGCCACAGTATAGCTGCCCACTGACTTGGGGGGACGCACTGGACAGTGCAGGCCCTCTCCAAGGCAGTTATCCACTTGTGGATGTCGTCCCCTTGTTTAAAGGGGGGCACGATTTTACTCAGGTGTCTAGTGTCTATACCCCTGTCTTTCTCTCTATTGAGAATGCTGCCACCAGTGGGATCTAACCCACTTAATTTCTGCTCTCGGGCTAAGGCAAGTCTTTCTTTGGCGAGGGCAAGTTCTTCCCGCTCGATCCTCAGATTGACCTCCCGCATCTTCGCTTCATGCTCCCTCCTCTGAGGGGAAGTCATTCCTCTCTGAGAGGATGCCTGAGAGACATGTGTATGAACCGATCTGCCAGAGCCTCTGGAGAGAGACCTAGCTCGTCCGTTCCCAAGGTTAAGCCTGCTTGAGCGTGGGCCCGGGGCTCCCCCAGTTCCATTCTCATGCCTGCTTAAGTTGGTCCTTGTAAGCCTGCCGACTACCGCTGGACCTTTGTCTGCCTCGTCTCCCGATAACTCATCCTCGTCCTCCTCCTCTGTGTGGAGGTCGAGGTCTGGGTCACCGAGGGTTCCCTCTAAGGGCGGCATGTTCCCATCTGCACTGGGGGGACCTGGGTTAGAGGACCTCCTAGCATCGTACGCCTCTAAGAGACCTATCAGTATTGCGATGGTAGGGTTAGAACCCTGGTTTAGCTTCCTGGAGGCACACAGTTGTCTCATCTCCTTGAAGCTAAGAGTTGCATATCGTGACACGACCTGTGGAGGGTCACTGACCACTAGGGGAGTCCCTGCAGACTCTCCGTGGACCGACATGCTTTTCTAGTGAGGTGTAAGTGTTGCACCTACCTACACTATGGGTTTACCTACTGATCCCTTGCTAGGAGTTGTAGTCAGGGTGTGCTAAGCCCTGTTACACTACAACAGCCGGTTCAGTAGAACTCGGAGTATTCTAAGTTAAGTTATATGTACCTGGGTACTTATGTGATCTTTCACTGCGATATTCTTAGGATACGTGTGTGGTAAAACAACAGCAAGCTCAAATCCCAACCGCTGCTCACCAATGTGAGAAGTTGGCCTGATATGTAGTGCTCACTATTCTAGTGATCACTGTGTATCGTTCCAAACGACCCTTATTGATGATTGGTTGTAAGTCAACCTTTTTGACCAGCTATCCTAGTAGCGTGGATACGAGCAGTCTTAGGCTAAACTCTAGAGGGCGTGTTAAGCCAGCTGTTTACCATCACATATACCCCTTGAACACCAAGTGCAAGGACACCACACAAGTTGTTATGAAAATAAAAGGATATTTATTTATAACAAGACTACCCTGGCTCTTTATGAGTCAGGGAGCTAAGCACACTACAAAACTCTTAGGAAAATACTTCAGTTGCACAATTTACACAAATGCCCGAGGGGCACGAGAAACCATCTACACTAACAGTGAAATGCGAGTGGTTAGAGTCTGGAGATACTGATCCCGGAGTGATCCGATCAGTGGGACTAAACGAAAAAGGAACTGGACACTTGTAGAGCGAACCTGCGATGGAGCACCGAGATGCTCGAGTTACCTAGCCCGGAGGCTGCGGCTGCGTGAAGTTCGTCAAGATGTCGGGAGTCCTCGTGTAGTCTCAGGAGCCTGAAAGAAGAAGTTGCTGGCAGGCGACCAGTGACGATGTTCAGAGCGATCCAAGCCTGGATCGGTGGTGAAGGAAAACCTGAAAGCAGAGGGGACTCAGTTCTCAACCGCTAGCCAGCGATCGTGTGGGTACCAGGAGGGTACCGGCTGAAGTCACCTCGACCAGGTGAGTGGGTGACGTCGGACTCGGCTGTTCCTCGGACCAGGAGGCGCGGCGGCGACCAGGATGGAGGGCGAGCTGTCCCACGAAGGTGTCTGCTGTCGATGATGCTGGGCCCAGGAAGGGGCAGCGAATCTTGGCAGTGGCCACCCAAGCGGGGGAGTCAAGATGGCGTCGGGAGTGGACCAGGAGGGTCCGGGGTACTCCTCTGTTGAAGGGGAGCAAGAGCCAGTCTGGAGCAACCAGACTAGTGATGAAACAAAACGTGGTGCGTCGTGAAGAGGGCCACAAGCCGGTCGGCAAGTGGTCGAACAACGCGGTGAACAACAAGGAGCGGAAGGGCCCCCACGCAGATCTCGGGGATGCTGGGGAGGCAGACTTCGATGCTGGAGCTGCTCAGGGTTAGGGCTTCTCAAACCCTAGGCGCACTCACTCGAGGGTCCCTCGGTGGGCGTGCTAGATAAGCGTCGTGCAGGTCCTGAAGATAGCCGGTCCCGCAGGTCTCGTCACACCTACGACTCTCAGCTGAGCTGATGAGGGAGGTAAAAGGTCAGAGATGGCAGGGAACTCGGGTCTCGTCGAGCTGGGCAGTCTTGATCCGTAGGAGAGACTTACAGCAAACCGCAAGCGCTTAGGTGGTGCCTGCTGGTGCAGGGTGGCTACTCCTTAGCCACAAGGGAGAGTCTTCAGAAATAGTCAAGAGTTCCTTTCGTGGAAAGTAGTTCGTGATTCGGAGTTACCCGATTATCTGATTATCCAATTTGGGAAGGGGACTCGCTCCTACCTTTATTCTAAGAAAAGGGGCTGGCCCGTGACTAGGTTCTACCTATGGGTGGAGCCAGGAGGGGGGTGGTTACACCCCTATCCTTTGTCCGGCTTCGCGCCAGCTCAGGGGCTGGTGTGCCCCCGAAACTGGTTTGAGCCGGGCTATGCACAGTGAGCACCAGGGTGCCACTTGCAATCACCTTCCTTTCAGCCCTGCCTACCTGGGATACACAAACCCTGTCTGGGACGGTGCTAACACCGCCCTCGACAGGAAACCCTTTGTCCAAGCTCCCCTTGCTGGAAGGTCCCCCAGCAGCAGGAGGTCAGACTTGTGTCTGGTGGCAGCATCCATTTTGTGATGCTGAGGCTTGAGTCAACTTTAACCGGGGTTCAAGGTTACTTCCATGTCGTGTCCCTCTAAAAGGGGGGAATGCTAACCCCGTCACCAGGACTGGCGAGGGGTTCGTATTCCCATTCGTATGACACCTTACTCGACATGTATAGGTGATGCGATGCCAAAGTTAGCAAATAACCGCAAGGATTATAATGCATTAAAAGTAGTTGGCCCGCGTCACCATGGAACGGCTATTAGGGCTTGGTTCCGCAAGCCGTCGACGGGCTCAGCTCGCGCCAGAGCACCGTCCCACATGATTCCCTGCACTCTGCCTTCAGGATTGATAAGGCCTGCTATAGGAGTGACTGATAGGAATCCATGTGTCCATTTTAGGGTTTAGGTGTAGGAATACTACACCTACAGCAACGGGTGATTACACCACGTGGCCCCAGCTGTCGTGCAGCCAGTTGTGTCAGATTTGGGCGGCCATTCCAGGGGTGGCATAATACATGCTTCAGCCCCTGGTAGGCCCTGGGTACACCGATGCCCTGGATACCTGTGGTATGCTGAGACAGGGACTGACAAGGCGGCCCAGTTCCAATTAGTGGATGCACCTAACGTACATGTGTGTTAATTTCGAGAGAGAACAGCTAGGCTGTGGGTCTGATTGGCAGGCCCACAGCCGGAGAAAGTCGTAAACCAATGAAGCAAAAGCAAAAAATCTGGGTGATCATAGGATTGCAGACCCTACTCTCCTACACTTACCTTCTATCATTCGCAAGGAATTTTAAAAATGGAAATATGTCACTTTTTGTAACATAGTTATTGTGCAAGATACTCTTTCATATTTACAAAGAGAGGAAAAGGCACTCTGTGCACTTTTTATACTCCATGTAAATACAACCTCAGCATGCACACCACTTTGTATTGAAAGGGTGTTCTATAAGTGTTGTTGTGCATGATTGCACTGAATTCTCATAGAACAAGACACATGTCTAGATTTATCAGAAATCATAAATGTCGATATGTGTGTGAATGCTGCACCATTCTAAAATTGCTGTAGGAAAGCACAACAAGGAGAATTGTTTTAATTTCTCCACGTTTTTATATCTTCAATGTATGCTGAAATGTTCAGCATACATTGAAGGAGAAAACTGCATTCTCTTATTGTTTTTGTGCAGGAAGGTGTGTCTTCCTGTAGAAAAACAAACAGCACATGACACAGATATCCCTGCACTATGGTGCAAGGGTGCCTGTGTCTCCACATGGCTGCAGTTTAAGCAGCCGTGCAGAGAGAAGCATATATTTGCAACATATTTATGTACATATGTTGCATCCCTGTGCTTTGGAAGTACTACAGCACACAGCAGTTAAAGAGGTTACTGTGTGATGCTGCAGCACTTCCTCATAGTTCTGCACTTATACATTCACCATACGCTACTAATGCATTCATTCAGTCAAAACGTACTACACATACATTCATCTAAACTTTCACACACTAACAAAGAAATGTAGCTCTTTTTTTAAACCAGGAAAGTTGGGGGCATATGTATCAAACTCCCGTTTAGCGAATCCTAATTTGCGATATTTTGCGATTCGCAAATTGAGATTCGCTAAGCGGGATGTAAAAAATTAATCGCAAATAAATTGCGATTTCTTAAAAATCGCAATTTATTCTCAGACACCCATTTTGCGATTTCTTAATAGCAAAATTCGCTAATTAAGAAATCGCAAAAACGGGAATCTGCAATCCAGGTGCAGCCTGATGACATCACAAACAGGAAACTGGAGTGATTTCCTGCACCTGCCCACCTGAGCCACACCCAGAGGCTGCTTGGGGAGTGTGAGGAGGCATCCCAGGAGAGTGCAACCAGCAATGGATTCCACCAAACAACAGCAGGGCATGGATGCAGAGAAAAGGAAGAGAAAACATAAGTTCTCTGAAAAGGAGCAGGAGGTCCTCATTGAGGAGATAGTCTGCAGCCATGAGCTCCTCTTCGGCAAGAAGGCACTGCGTGTCCCAGAGGCGAGGAAGAGGAAAATCTGGCTAGAAATACAGAATAAGGTGAATGCAGTGGGAGTCACCACACGTACCATCGAAGAGCTGCGCAAACGGTGGTACGACATGCGCCAGAGGTCCAAGGAGAGGGTGGCAGCCAGACTGAAGGACGCAAATCAGACTGGAGGAGGACCATCCACTGAAGAGCAGCCAACCCCCCATGAGGAGCTCGTGGAGTCTACTCTCCTGCCTGAGAGCATTGGTGGTGTGGCTGACATAGACAGCTCCGACCCTGCATCCAGCAGTCAAGGTAAGATGCATGCAAAATCAATCTGCACCCCTCCCCATCCCATGCACACTTCCCCAAATGCGCATAGTAAACTCCCAAAATGTCAATCCAGCCCAGGTCTTACAGCACACCCAGCAATGCATCATGGGACTCGTAGTACTGTGTATGACTGTGTGTCCATGAGACTAAGGAAATTAAATGCAACATGTGGGTTGGGGATAAGTGAATGATACAGTGTCAGAGGTTAGCCAAAAAAAACTTTAGGAACTTTATTGATTGCCACATGCATACAATAACACAAACTCATGTAGTCCCCTTTACATCCACAGCACATGGCATGGCACAAGAAGACAGCGCAGAGGGAGAGGAGCCTGTACACCCTGCGGACTCCAGCGATGACACTGAGCAGCAGCCAATCCAGCGCAGGAAGCGCGCACATGTGCCCCCACTGCCTCCATTTGAGGATGAATTACCTGCCACAAGGGATGACACCGACAGGAGAGAGGGGAGTCAGGGTGTGTCACACATGCCCATACATGACACACAAACGCCAAGGAGTAGACCACAGGAGACATCCAGATCAAGGCCCAGGAGCAGCACTGCGACTGAAGCAGAAGGGTCCGTGTTCTCAGGCCTGGAACAGAGCATGCTGCAGGAACAGCGCCTGCAAAGCAAAGCACTGCGGTCAATTAATCGGCAGCTATGCCGCATACACAAGGACCAGAAGAACATGGGGGAGGGCTTTGTGGCCATGGCAGGGGCGATCCATGAGCTCTGTGACACTTTGAGGCACACCCAAGCCGCCAATGACAGGGCTGGCCGACGTGCCAATGCACGCCTACACAATTACACAAAGGCCGTGAACCGCCTCTGCACCACCACCAGCACCCTCACACGCAGAAGTGTAACAATGCAGGTCGAGATGGCACACTGCTGCTAGGATATTACCCGAGGACTTGCGCAGGTAACCCCTGCTGTGGAGCAGCTGCAGACAGCCAATGCTGGTGGCAGTGCACTCATGGCCTCTGCCGAGAGTGAGGAAACCTCAAGTCGGAGCAGCCTCACTCCCACCTTGCCAGGGGAAAGACGCCACAGTGCCAGACAGGGTGCAGGCCAAGGGAAAACCATGGGGGGCACTCAGCCTGGACGTCACCGAAGGAGGTGAACATGTGCAGTGACACTCACTGCAACACGGGTGCATGAACCCGAAAATTCTGTTTGCACAATGACTTGTGCCTTACCTGCACTGTGTGCACAACATGTGCTGGGGACAGCTAGAATTTCTTCAATGTGAAGTGTGATTAAACACTTCACACATCATCAAGCTTTGTTGTCTCATTTCATCATTACTCACCTAGAAGTAGTTTTGTGTGATCTCTGTCCGTCTCTGGCGTCCAGCAGCTGCCCCAACTCCTGCTGCAGGTCTGGCAGGGGGAGCAGGGCGCTCGTCATCCGATGTGTCTGCATCGGTCACATCAATTGCGGTGCCTTTCCTCATTGCCATGTTATGTAGCATTGCACAACTTGCCACGATTTTACAGCAGGTCTCAGGGCTGTATTGCAGTGCGCCTCCGCTTTAATGCAGGCACCTGAAGCGGCTCTTCAGGATTCCAAAGGTACGCTCAATGACGCAGCGTGTAGATCTGTGTGCCCTGTTGATGCTCCTCTCACTTGCATTTGCAGGATCCAGATATGCGGTCAGGATGAAGTCGCGCACTGCATAGGCACTGTCACCTGCATGGACAAACACAATAGGTAAGTCAATGTCCCCCCCCTCAAGTGATGTAGTGGATGTATTGATGTGTGCCATGTATTTACCTAGCAGGTATCCCTCCACAAACTCTCCAGCACTCAGACGTCTGTGTATTCCGCTGTGTCTAAAGATGAATGAGTCATGTGTACTGCCGGTGTATTTGGGGACAATGTCAGTGATGATATATTTTGCGTTGCACACAATCTGTATGTTGAGGGAATGGTAGCATTTCCGATTTCTGTAGACATATTCAGTTGCTGATGGGGGTGTGATGGCCACATGGGTCCCATCGATGCAGCCAATGACGTGGGGGAAACGTGCAATCTGGTAGAAGTCCAGTTTTGTTTGCTGTAATGCCTGTTGGGTGGTGGGGAAGTAAATGTGATGTGAGAGCCTCTGTAGCATTGCATCTAGGAAGGCATGGAAGAAGCGCGAAAGTGCACTCTGTGACACCCCACGAACCTCCGCTATTACCCGTTGAAAACTCCCTGACGCCAGGAGGTGCAGGGAGCACAGGACCTGCACATGTGTGGGAACTGTTTGTGTCCTGCGTGTAGGGTGTTCCAAGTAGGGTTTCAGCTCCTCAATCAGGTCCATTATGGTATGTGGGTGCAGTCTGTACTTGTCATAGATGTCCTCTTCAGTGTGCTGTGACAGAGTGATGCGCAGGCTGAATATACGCTCCTGTCTCATTCTCCTCTGTACAAGAGCCCGAATACGCAGCCTCCTGGCTATCATTCCTGCCATTGTGGGTGGGTCTGTTGCATTGTGGGGTGGTTTAAGTACCTTGCACCAGTTTACCACCTGCATGCAATTGGTGTTAATAGCGATTTCTTAATTTGCGAATTTCGTGAATTCGCAATTTGCGAAATTTTCTTACATGTGTCAGCGATTTCTTATTTTGCGATATCCTTCTTGCGAATTTCGCAATGTTAGGAAATCGCAAATTAAGAAATCTCAAGTATAATCGCAGATTTCTTGTTTCGCAGACTAAGAAATCGCTAATTTAGCGATTTCTTAATTTTCTCTTAAGATGTGTGTCATACATATGGATTAGCGAAAAATCAGTCGCAAACGCTGCTTTTTGCGATTCGCAGCGTTTGCGAATAATTTTTCCTTTCATACATATGGGCCTTAGATCTTAGAAAAACTTTTTTTTGTCTTCTTTTTTATTTTTTAATTTTTTTTGTACTTTTTGGAACAATTTTGTTATTTTTTTGTTTTTTTCAAAAGGAAAAAAAGACAACAGGAGGAACAAAACAGTCAACTTCTGCAAAAAAAATAATAAACACAAGTTTAGCACTTGTGGTTTTGCTGCGCTCTGCAGATTAGTTCAATTGACTGCTCGCCGTAACATAGTAGTTTGTTGCATTTAATGCAACTCATTTTTAGTTTTCCAAATTCTGGACGTATGTCCGGGTGAGTGCTTGATGGTGATGCTGCAGAAGTGCTTGCCACTGCTGGCTGAGGCTGCTGTCACAGTCTTCTGCATTCCTGCTTGGCCAGGTTCACGGGATGCAGAGTCTTCAGGTGTTTTAACATACTTGCAGTTCCACAAGAGTATTTTTTTGATGGATCTCCTCTGGAAAGCACTCTTTGACATATTTTACATGTCACTTTAGTTGAATTAGTTTTATTTTGTCCTTCTGGGAAGGAAAAAAATTTCCACACCACAGAGGTGTATCTTTCTGGGCATGGAGGTTCCACAACAAATTCCTCATCGGACGAATGGTCTGATTCTGATGGTGGCTGCTGTACAGAAGCCATTGTCTTCAGAACAATTGCAGCTGTGGAAATCTTCCCCAAAAAGTTTCTTCTAGTACTAAGGTGTAAGATGTTCCTCCAAAGAAGCTCAAAGAATGATTGAAATGGGTGGGGTCTTTCAATAGTTAGAATAGGAAGTGTAATGAACCAATCAAATCTCTTTTTTTGCAGGTCACATGGGATCCGCGCACCCTGCGCTTACGCAGCACGCACCCAGCGCGCATCCGCGAAATTGAATTTAAAAAAATTATAGGATTAGATGTAAAAATATATTAGTTTTAAGACTAGTTTAGAGTTTGTCTTCAATTAATATTCACATGAAATACATATATATATGTTTTTTTAAATGTTAAATATTTTGCGGGATCCGCGCACCTACCGCGTCATAGACGCAGATGACGCATAGCGGAAGCGCGTAAACGTCGCGTTACATACATCGAACGTGTCGCGTATAGGCTGGGAGTCCCGTACCTGTCGCATTGCGATCAGCACTAAACACGTACCCAACGCATACCATGCGTGGATGCAATCGCGTAGGGATCGGGAACGGTGCGCTTAGGGTGCGCGGATCCAAAAACATGGAAAAAATATATAAAATAAAGTTTTGAACATATAGTTAATAAAATATTTTGAAAAATATAAAAAAATATGTTTGAAAAACCCATTAAATTCAAATAATATTTTTTAATTTTTAAAAGAATTAATTGAAAAAATAAGTTTAAAAAATGGTGATAAAAAGTATTTAAAAAAAAAAAAATGAAATTGACACACTGAATTTGATAAATATAGAAATCCAATCAAAATCATTAAATATGATATCTTCAGAGATAAGTTGAAGATAGGAATTAGCATTTAAAAAACCTTTGAAATTCACTGAAAAAACCATAGGTTTAATGCACGTTATAGTTAGGAATTGGCATTTAAAAAACCTTAGAAATTCACTGAAAAAACCATAGGTTTCAGGGGCGTTATAGTTAGCTGGACATTTAGCTCGTACAAAACCCTAGAAATTACCCCGTTATAGTTAGTTCAGCTAACTATAACTCGCGTCCCCGCAATGCACTGCTGATGACGTCACATATTACATCACTCATGACATGGTCAGTGACATCACTGATGACATCACTGATGACATCTGAAATGACATCACTGATGACATCACTGATGACGTCATCCATGTGATAAATTAGTGCATCTTCTCACACCCTTTGATATACTCAATCAAAATTTCAAACGTCCATTCTCAAAACCATAGATACTCCAGCAACTACTGAACAGATTTACACCATTTTTAAAAGGTCGTTTTCTGAGCCAAGCAGTACCTTTTTGCCAAATTTGGTGTAATTCTGCTCAGCAGTTCGGGCTGCAGCCTTGGCTAAAGTTTCCTATGGGAAATTGATTTTTTGACTCCTGCATTTTCCCAGGGTGCCCACCCCCAGGACACTGCTGTTTGCTCTGGGAGGACGGAAGCTGTGCGGCTCCCGCCCAGTCATAGCAAACTCTGGTTTGGATTTTGTAAGTGAGAGCAGGTTTCCTGCTCTCGCTTACAAAATCCAAACCATATTGCTACATGTTAGCAGCTCCCCTTGTGGAAAAGCAATGCCGGTTTCCGCAGGAAGCGGGGAGCCGGCGGGACCATGGAGAAATTGGGGTCCCCCCACGGTCCCCAACAGATAGGGCCGGCCCCAGGGGGTGGGGTCCCTGGGCCATGAGTGGCCTAGGAGGGGGGCAACATGGCCCCCCTACATCAATGAATTAAAAAATAATTTTTTAAATGAGGCACAGCCCTGGGGGAAGGGGTCCCCAGTGCCACTTGAGGCCTAAGGAGGGGGGCCATGCAGCCCCCCTCCTTTAAAGAAAATTTTTAAAAAATCAAAATTTGGCCATGCTCTGGGGGATGGGGTACCCCGGGCCGAAATTGGCCTCGGGAGGGGGGGCCACGTGGCCCCCTTCCCGTTTAAAAAAATATAGATTTTTTTTAAAAGCAGGCCGAGGGGAATGGAGGACCAAGGGCCCCGAATAATTTAAAAGGAGGGGTCCCACAGCCCCACTTGAAAAAAAAAAAAAACGGCATCGCGGCGGAGGCCACGCCCCCTAACTGCAGCACCCAGCAAACATGCATCCCAGTCCGTTGTAGGTGGGGGAATTAATTTCCCTTGAATACTGAGGGTCCCTGGGGGCCAACTAGGCCACCAGGTACCTCCAGTATGCGCCAGGGAGCTGCGTTGCAGAGAGGTGTTCAGAGGCTACGCCCCTTTTTACACCTCTCTGTAAAGCAGCTCTGTGGCGCTTACCGGAGGTACCTGGTGGGCTAGTTGTCCCCAGGGACCCTCAGGACTCAAGGGGAATTAATCCTCTAATTTACAACGCGCCAGGGGGCGCATTTGCACAGTGGTGCAGGGAGGAGGCAGGGCCTGACATACCAAGTATGCAAACGCGCCCTGTGGCGCGTTTTAAGTTGGGGAATTAAGTCCCCTTGAATCCTGAGGGTCCCTGGGGGCCAACTAGCCCACCAGGTATGTCCAGTGAGCGCCACAGAGTTGCGTTGCAGAGAGGTGGAAAAGGGAGCAGGGCCTCAGACCACCTCTCTGCAAAGCAGCTCTGTGGCGCTCACTGGAGGTTCATGGTGGGCTAGTTGGCCCCCAGGGACTCTCAGGATTCAAGGGGGATTAATCCCCCAAATTAAAACCTGCCAGGGGGCACGTTTGCACAGTTGTGAAGGGAGGAGGCGGGCCTGATGTGACATGTGTGTACTTATGCAATCACTCCACCAAAACCCAAGCACTTTTAAATTCACCATGCACTCTCCTTGTAGAACTCTAATCATCCAGTCACTACCCATACACTCATGCAATGACCCATGCACTAACTCATGCACTGCTACAATACCCTGAGCAGTACCCATGCAGTCCAGCCATTGCCCTGTCACTCCTCCAATCACCTAGCAAGCACCATGTACTTATCCAATCACTCCACCAAAACCCAGGCACTTATAAATTTACCATGCACTCTCCTTGCAGTACTCTAATCTTCCAGACAGTACCCATGTACTCATGGAGTGACCCAGGCACTAACACATGCACTGCTACAATCCCCTGTGCACTACCCATGCAGACCTCTAACCACCTAGACAGTACTGAGTCACTCCTCCAATTACCCAGGTTGTACCCATGCACTCCAGAAATCCCTCTGTCACTACCCATGCACTCCTGATATATGTAATCCAGCATCATGAATTTAACCAATCACTCCGCCAAAACACATGTCGCAGGGATTCTGCTTCTACACAGAACTGTGCACAGAGACCCAGGACCCCAGTGAATTGTGGTGTACCAAAAAACTTAGCTAAGTGCCTAGAAACCCTAACCAGCTAGCATCAGTGTCACATTACCTCTTCATCCAATAGCAAAGGAACCAATGATTAAACAACCCAGAACATGCGACTTAGGTTATACTCAGGAATGGTGGGAAGCAACAACACTCTTTCGTTATACTCTCATACCAGTCCACAACAGGAGTAAAAAAGAGACTCGGGCAAGGTTAAAATATTTATTTTAACGACGTGCTCTAAAATGCAGTATCTTTGCTAACATAAGCAGACATACGATTAGAAATAATATGGTCAGGATTGTTACAATTCCATAAAACACAAAAGGAGAAATCATATTACAATGATGGTGAAAACTGGTCTTATATGCCTAGTATAACACCCTCCCTAGATTGGAACTATGTTTAAAAAAATCTAGAAGGTCTCTTAGGCTTGTGCGGGGGACCCCATACCTCTAGGATCAGCAGGAGTGTATCACATCAGGATTTGCAAAAGCTCTCTGTCTCTCTGGAAAAACGGGATTCTTCCAAGTGCCTGAAATCATGCATTCCGTGCAATATTAAAGGCACCAGAATCACGTTGGCTGCAGCTGCATGTATGTTATGGCTAAAACGTGAGCCGAGCAGCACGAACAACAGCTACCTTGTTATGATAACCTTGGAGGCTTTAGCACTCAATGTGCAGAATGGAGCCACTATGTAAGTCTAGGGATGTTGAATACAAGCCTTGTCTCATGTGAAGAAATTCACGCAGCCTAACTTACAACAACAGTTATATGCAGTGTCGTGTGCAAGAGCGGCAAAAAGGTAAAATGGCTTTTAAACTTCTAATAAGCCTATGCTAACTTAACAATGTGCACATCAAGGCCCAGCCCTCACTACACCCTCCCTTGATCGGAGAACGCACAATAGCGGGGGCAATTTTTAGAATGCAGAGTTCAAGTTCGAATGAGACAGAATCAAGTTCAAAATTTCGCCAAACTGGATAATTGGGAGTAAAATCCGAATTAGTGACCAAAAAATATTTCAAAACCCAACAGTGGTGTACAGTGTCAAAACACATGTACTTTGTAGAGTGAGAAAAAAAAAATGAAGGGAAATCATTCTATTACGTGTCTATGAAGCAGAAAAAATTGTAACTTCAATCCAACAGCGTATAGGCACAGTACGTTGCAATTGCCTCCAATAGGAAGTCGTTGTTATCATCAGTGAACATTTCAGCCATCCAATTCAATAATGGAAAAGAACACACATGTTCTTCAATAACCGGAGCCTCTAGCACCATCAGAGGACAGCTCGGGTGTTTTTCGAGATAACTGCGTGCCAGAAAGTCATGGGCTGCAGTCCATATATTCCAATTGCCTAGGACTCCATGAGCTGCTGCGCAGGCCATAATCCCGACTCCAGAACAGTCTAGTTCATGAGCAACTAAGGGACTCATTAGTAGATCATAATCCAGGTTAGTAGACACCGTGTTGCTGAGACACAAATCCAGAGCCCACTCAAAATCGCAATCCAGGCAGTGGAAAACTGTCTGCACGCATGTAAAGCATGAAAACTGGAAAAATGAACCATACGTCACACTCAGAGTCGCCAGAGGCAGCGATCCATAGTATTCAAGCATCCGGTTGAGAAGTTGGAGCAGCCGTGGCTGACCGTCATGGGGCACAGAATGTGCTACCATTTTGCAGCAAGCAAATTAACAGCAGTACACCGGCAGCAAAGGCGAGAATTAATGGTAAACCACCAAAGACGCTGGAAAAAATAGAATGAAAAAATGCCGGTATCACACCAAATATAGTTTGGAATGAAGTCACAAGGCCAGAACTTATTACTTTGAAAAAGTGAGCCAAGCCTGTGGTCGAAGAGGCATTAAAGATAGTGTGAATCAATGCCCCAAAATGCAGGGGGAGATCTGTGTTTAGTAAGGCATGTACCTCTGTACCAGTATTAGCCACTTGAAGGACGAATGTTTCAAGTGCAGATGTAAGGGCGACTTCTTTTTGAGACAAAAGAGCCCTTATTCGACTCATCTTGTTGAACTCTGCTTTCAAGGTCGGAATACACAAGTGAGGGAGGATTGATTGCGCCCTTTTTGGGGTTTGCTCATGCACAACAGAGCGCATACGCTAGTGAGTGAGGATTGATTGAACCCTTTCTGGGGTTTTCATATGCACAACAGAGCACATACGCTAGTGAGTGAGGATTGATTGAACCCTTTCTGGGGTTTTCATATGCACAACAGAGCGCATACACTAGTGAGTAAGGATTGATTGAACCCATTCTGAGGTTTTCATATGCACAATAGAGTGCATACACTAGTGAGTGAGGATTGATTGCACCCTTTCTGGGGTTTGCTCATGCACAACAGTGCGCATACACTAGTGAGTGAGGATTGAATGCACCCTTTCTGGGGTTTGCTTACTCACAACAGTGCGCATACACTAGTGAGTGAGAATTGATTGCACCCTTTCTGGGGTTTGCATATGCACAACAGAGCGCATACACTAGTGAGTGAGGATTGATTGCACCCTTTCTGGGGTTTGCTCATGCACAACAGCGCATACACTAGTGAGTGAGGATTGTTTGCACCCTTTCTGGGGTTTGCTCATGCACAACAGCGCATACACTAATGAGTGAGGATTGATTGCACCCTTTCTGGGGTTTGCTCATGCACAACAGAGCGCATACAGTATTGAGCGAGGATTGATCGCACCCTTTCTGGGGTTTGCATATGCACAACAGCACACACACTAGTGAGTTAGGATTGATTGCACCCTTTCTGGGGTTTGCTCATGCACAACAGCGCATACACTAGTGAGTGAGGATTGATTGCACCCTTTCTGGGGTTTGCATATGCACAACAGATTACATACACTAGTGAGTGAGGATTGATTGCACCCTTCCTGGGGTTTGCATATGCACAATAGAGCGCATACACTAGTGAGCGAGTGTTGGACTTGGCCCTTCTGGCAAGTTCACCCCGAGAACTTTTTGCATTTATCCTAGCCTTTTTCCTATGTTGCATTGGTGGTTTTAGGCCTCTAGACGCCTTTCCACTGTGTCCCAGTGGAAAGTGCGTGTGCTCTGTGTATGTTGTAGTGAGACTGACCTGCCCTCCCATAGGAATGCATGGGGGATCTGAGTGACCGTGTTAAATGGTAGAGGCAGTTTCAGTCGATAACCCTTCAAGTATTGCCCGGCGGTAATCGCCTCTCATACCATTCGATAATTTACCAATGAAAGAGGCAGGCGCCGGAGACTGGAAGGCAGGAAACAAAGTTTTATTCCGTCGGAGCAGAACACATCAGATCAGACAGCAAGGTATCGTCACGAGGTGTCTCTTATACACACGTTTATGACTTTATTGCAGGGTTATTGTACATGGCACATTGTTGAGATTACTTTGATGTATAAAAGAACGTCTTCGGAATCCCCACTTCGAACTCGTTCCCACACATATCTACAGTGGAAGTCCCCACCCCATCTACAGTAGGAGATGGCTATCACGCAGCTGGACATTCCGCCAATTCCCGGGGATGTGTGCAACCGGCCGGGTCTCAGGGGGTAGGGGCTTTGATCCACTGTAATCCCTTTGATGTGGGGTGTTTCCCTTACAGTAGGGGCAATAAACTGCATCCGCAGGGCTAGGTGATGGCCTGGGATCGGTTCGGATAATGGGGCGCAGAGGAAGGGGGTTATCAAAGAGAGGCATGACCATGTATGGGATGTCGGTCAGGCGTGGGATGTGGTTCCATGGCAGGGTCGCGCAGAATGAGGAGGTTTTATGGTCCGTGTATGAGAGAGCGGGGGTGGCCGGCGCGCGGGGGATGCTCGCAGGGGAAAGCGCTGGCGATCGAGAATGAGCGGGGAGAGAGTGGGGTGCCTAAAATGGCGGCCATGCGTTCGCTGTGCGTGGCGCAGGGGAGAGGCAAGATGGCGCAGATAATGTTCAGTTACAAGCTAAATTTCCACAGTCCTCCCTTTTAACATATCTCGCCAGCTTGTCTAGTTCGGATCTATCCCCATAATGCTACGAATTTCCACCTCTTACAGAGCTTTCATTCGCTCTGTTTCAAAGTCCAAAGTCTTAGGGCAGATGCAGTTCATAAAAAGCGAACATAAAGGTGGCAGACACTGAATCCCCAAGCAACATCCACTTAGTATCACAATCGGTATTAGGATAAATGAAAACAGCCTCCATCCCCAACTTTTAATAGTGTCCCAAAACCAACTCCCCAGTGACCATTCTTCTTGCTCTTGATGGACCTCTGCGGATAGTCTGTGGAGGTGTTCAATTGCTTTGTAGACTGAGGGTGAGTTATCCGGTACGTAGGTACAACAGCTGGACCCAATGATGCGGCATGCTCCTCCACGATCAGCCAGAACCACATCTAGAACGAGGCGGTTCTGAAGAGCCACTAGGCGGACGGCCTGGAGCTCAGCGGTGTTGTTGGCGAGGATGCCGGCCGTAATGTTCATCGCCGTTTCGACTGCCTGGGTTAAGTGGCGGATGGCACGGCTGTTTGCCATTGGACCCCAGAGTGGAACAAGGCCTTTTACTGCGTCCATGAACTGCGCTCCGGCGGAGTCGGTTTGCACAATGTCTTTGGCCCGTTTCTGTCGGTGATGGTTTGCTGGAGCCACATATGTCGGAGGAAGGACAAAGGCGATGTAGCAGGTGCCTCCCCAACCTTTCGGAAGCCAGGTGTAGGCCTTAGTACCACAGACGAAGTACATATTCGGGGAGGCAACAAAGGAAGGCGGATCAACTGAGTCCAATGTTCGGGTGATGAGGCAGGAGCTGTGGCCCACCGGCTGCGCCCCCAGGCCTTCGAGGCATACAAATCCAGTGATGTTGACGACGGATAGGGCCACTGTCAGGGTGGCGGCCGTTCGTTTCTGGAGGTAAGAGAAGGTGGGTCTGGCTGGGTTGTTGAACACTTGCATTTCAACTCGTTCTTTGGCAGGGATGTCCATGTGAAAGGAAGTGTTTGATCTCAGAGGACAGAAGGGGGCAGAAGTTCTTCCAGTTTTGTTCAGCCAGAACCCATGGTAAAAGTGTGACATGGTTCTGCTGGAAGTGGCATTGTCCTTGTAGCTTTCCTGCAGGAGGATTAACCAGGCGAGGCAGGAGCCATGGACAGAAAAAGGTGAAGGGATGAAAGGGATAGAGTGTCCAGTGGCATGTGGTAGCAATCCACAGATCCAGCAATTAGTGGCGTTGGCAGCAAGATTGTGTTGGTGGAGCAACTGCACAAAAGAGTTATTCCAGAACTCCTTACGCCTCTCTCGGAGTTGGGGTGAAAGTGAGATCAGATGGTGTTCCTTCATGGTGGTAGGTTGAACGGTGGTCAGCAATGTCTTATGAGCGGGTGTGCTCTCCTCCATGATCCAGAAGGTGACCACGAGGAGAAGGCAAAAGAGAAGGGTAATGAAAAGTGCAATAGTCTTTGAGCTGTGCATTCGGTCAGTCTTTGGGTTTTTGTAGTGGATCTTCGGACGTCCGGTTGCTTCCATCATCTTCATGTCGGGCGCTTCCATCACCTTCAAGAGACTCGGTAGCGGGCAGAACCACAGACTTTGTTTAGTTTCTCTCCTGGTGGCCTTTGAGGTGACTAGGCTACCGCTCTGAGATTTCCACTTAGCCTGTGGTCTGTTTAGCCGAAGTTCTCTCCTTTCGTCGCAAGTTATACCCTTCCTTGGATGGCACGGTGGGATCGGGATATCTTACTAACTCAAGTGTCTCTGTATCTGGGCAGCGGCTCAGGGATGGTCGGTCTTTGTCCAGAAGTTCTTCTTGGGCGGTGATGTTGTCCGTGGTTGTCAGGGTCGGTGATACCTTCTTGCAGTGGTGTGCATGCAGCCAATTGCGTTTCCCCTCCACTCGAAGAGCTGTTCGGGTGGTGATCAGGACTTGCAGGGGGCCCGTCCACCGGGGCTCCAGACTCTTGGTGCGCTGGAAGTTACGCACTAAGACGAAGTCACCGGGTTGGATGTCGTGTCCGGGGCCCCTCGAAACATCGGGAATGGCGTGCAGCACCTGCTGATGGATAACAGACAACGTTTTAGTTAGGTTATACAAATAGTCAGACATGAGGACGTCCGGGACGTCGTGGATGGATGTTGGCTTTGGAGCAGCCCAAAGGTTCATGGGCCGCCCGAAAACGACCTCGTAGGGGGTTAGGTGGTGTTTAGTGGGGGTGGAACGCATTGATAGCAATGCTAGCGGGAGAGCGTCTGGCCATCTCAGTCCTGTGGTGGCGACTATTTTTGCTATCTTAAGCTTCAATGTGGCGTTGTGTCGCTCAACCAAGCCTGCAGATTGGGGATGGAAGACCGCATGGAATTTCTGTTTTACACCCAACCCTTTTAAGATGAGTTGGATAACTTCGGCTACGAAGTGGGGGCCGTTGTCGCTCCACAAAATTCGACAAAGGCCGTATCGGGCGAAGAATTCCTTCAGTAGTACTTTTGCGGTAGTCATAGCGGTGTTGTCATGGGTTGGGTAGGCTTCCACCCACTTGCTGAAGGCACACACAACGACAAGTACGTACTTCAAACCTTGGCACCTTTCTAACTGGACATAGTCCATTTGTAGGACTTCAAAGGGGTGATTGGGGACCCCAAACCCTCCCCGGGGTACAGCAGTTCCTTTCCCAGGGTTGTGTTGGAGGCATACTAGGCATTGTTGGACCAGACGTGTGGCTGAGTCTGGGATTTTGTCGTTGTGCCAGACTTTGGAGATGAGTTCGATCATGGGGGCAGACCCTATGTGTGTGGGGGAGTGTGCCATGGTCAGCATGGGGATCAAGTATGAGTCTGGTAGCAACCATTTGTTCAAGTCTTTAGTTCACCAGCAACCGTCATCGTCTTTCAATCCCACCCGGGCCCATTCAGTTAATTCGTGTGGTGTGCTGGCTAGTTGGATATCCCTAATCGTTTCCCTAGCATCCTTCCACTTCTCAGTTTGTGACCTGGTCACGTACATACGGGTCGTGGACCTATTCTCGGCTGTGGTTCGGGCAGAAATGTCAGCCAGTGCATTTCCCTGTCCTATAATGTCTGTCACCTTCTTGTGTGCCTGGCATTTGATCACAGCTAACCGTGTGGGGAGGAGGACTGCTTCGGTCAGGGCAGAGACTAGATCTCCATGCAGGATGGGTGTGCCATGTGAAGTCAAGAATCCCCTCTCTTTCCATAAGAGCCCAAAGTGGTGAACTACCCCGAAGGCGTACTGACTGTCTGTGTAAATGTTTGCGGTTGTCCCTGCTGCCAGGATGCAGGCTCGTGTGAGAGCAATTAGTTCCGCCGCCTGTGCGGATCGCTGTGTGATGCGGGCTGTCTCAACAACTGTTCGGGCTGTGGTGACTGCATAGGCAGCTGAGGTGGTGCCATCGGGGAGCTTGATGCATGAGCCATCCACCCACAGTTCTCCGTCAGGGTCTGGGAAGGCAGTATCCCGGAGGTCAACCCTACTCTTGGTTTGTTCGTCGGTGAGGGTCACGCAGTCATGTATAGGGGACGCATTGGGGTCAGCGTCAGGGAGAGGCAGTAGAGTAGCTGGATTCAGAGTGGTGCATCGTTTCAATGTGATGTGGGGTGCAAGCAGAGTCAGTTCGTAACCAGTCAGTCGTGCGCTAGTCAGGTGTTGAGTCTTGGTTTGGTTCAGGAGGGTGTCAACCGCATGGGGTACCAATACGGAGAGGGGGTTCGAGAGCACGATCCCCTCGCTTTGCCGGATAGAGATAGCAGCGGCGGCTACTGCTCGAAGGCAGGCGGGCAAAGCTCTGGCTACAGGGTCAAGAGTGGCAGAGAAGTAGGCACAAGGGCGTTGCTTAGGGCCTATGGACTGGGTTAGGACAGACAACGCACATCCCTCCCTTTCGTGGGTGTAGAGGGAGAAAGGTTTAGTGTAGTCTGGGGTTCCTAGGACTGGGGCCGAGCAGAGGGCGTCTCGTAATTCTTTGAAGGAGGATTGACATTCGGGTGTCCAGGGGAGGGGGAAGGAGACATCTTTAGCCAGCAGGGAAAGCAGAGGTTTTATGATAAGACTGAAATTTGGCAACCATTGTCGACAAAAGGAGGTGAGGCCTACTAGGGACCGTACTTGCTTCTGAGTCTTGGGAACAGGGGTTTCTAGGATGGTCTGAATTCGGTCAGGGGTAAGTTTTCTCCCGTCTTTGGATAGTAGGTGGCCTAGATACTTGTGGTTGGCAGAATTGCAATTTCTTCCTGGAGACCTTGTGACCGTTCTCCGCGAGCAAGCGGAGGAGGTGAATGGTGGCTGTGACGGCAAGTGGAGTGGTGTCGGCCGCCAAAAGAATGTCATCGACGTACTGTATCAACACCACTCCATCGGGTAGTTGGACTGCATCTAGTTGCCTCTTGAGGGCTTGGCTATAAATACTGGGACTCTCAGTGTAGCCTTGGGGTGCCCTGCAGAATCTGTACGAACGGGCTTTTAAAGTGAAGCCGAACAGGTAGCGGCTGTCTGGGTGGATGGGGATGGAAAAGAATGCGTTCTTGAGATCAATAACAGTAAAGGTGGTGGCAGTGGAAGGAATCAGGGTGAGGATGGTGGTGAAGTCTGAGACCACGGGGTACTGGGGTATGACTACTTTGTTAACCTCTCGCAAGTCAACAATGAAACGGTAGGCTTTCTCATCTCCCTCGCCTTGCTTCTTTACAATGGGTAGGATAGGGCTGTTGCAAACATTACTGACTACTTCTTCTACCACTCCTGCCTCGACTAGGGACTCGATGATTTCCACCAATGCCTTCTCGCCTTCGGGCGATATCCGATACTGTGGAAGCTTTGGGAGCACTGCTTCCGGTCGGACGGTTATGTGTACCGGGTCGATCACCATGCGCCCTACATCTGAGTCGGTTTTAGCCCATAGATGTGAAGGTAATGTGTCGAGTAGGGACATGTCAGCATCGGTTATAGAGAGCATACGCCGTGTGTGACAGGGTCTGGACAGATCTGGGTTATCGTGTAGGATGACTCGAACTCCGTCTGGGGAGCATCTGATGGTAGCTCGAAAATGTTTTAGCAAATCAAGTCCCATAATAGCATCGGGGGTGTTGGAGGAGAGCAGAAAGGTCGTGTCAGTGGTGTTATCTTCTAGGTCAAAGGAGATTGGTGCTGATAAGGGGTTAGTGGAGGGCGTTCCATCGAAGCCTATTGAGGTTACATGTGAGCCAGACAAGGGTGCCCTAGGAATCAGTCATTTAGATAACGCACTACGTGTCGCCCCAGTTTCTACCAGGAATGGAGATTTTGTGCCCAAGACCTTAGCAGTGACGTAAGGACCTTGCTGGTCAACACGGAGTTCGACTGGATCCCTCCCTTGCCCCTGGCGGTCCTATGCGAAGTCATGGGTGCTTTCATAGTCGGACTATTGACACTGGTTTTGTCGGGGGCGATCAAAGGTGTTTGGTCTGCCTGGCCTGTCGTTGATGGCGTCGTTCGTGTACCCTCGTCCCTGTCCTCTATTTCTGGGGTCATATGCTGTGTCTCTGGGGTCCCTATTTTTGTTCATTTCCAGAAGGACCGGGCACTGGGATTTCCAGTGTCCGAACCCTCTACAGAACGCACATTGATTCCCATCTAAGTCTCTCCGTCCGTTGTAGGGTGCAGGGGTATGGTCTCTAGGGGGTAGCTTTCTAGGGGCGGTTGGTTGGTAATTCCCTTTCGGGGGTTCTCTTCCTATGGTTACCCCTTGCAACTGTGCTATCATTACCCTCTCCTTCAGTTCCTTTTTCTTCCTTTCTGACGCCCTATCGTTCTCATTCTTTTGGTTTTCGTAGTATTGGGCCATCTGGAGGATAGCTGCGGGTTTGGAGGCTGCCCAACTACTCTCGCTGGTCTGCAGCTTCTGGGAAACTTCTTGTGACAGACCCTTCGCATAATTCTGGACAAAGAGGTGATGTCCGGTTGCAGTGGTCATGTCCTGGCCACTATAATCGGAAAACACAGTCTCGAACCGAGAGAAGTATTCAGACACATCCTCCTGGGGTTTCTGGCGACAAGCCGTCACTATTGACCAATCTACCTTTCTTTCTGGGATTAGAGTCTTCAACTTAAGTACAATCTTGTCTGGGAGCTCCAATATGGCTTTCGGGGGTTTCTGTCCTGGTTCTCGCTGTTTATCTATGGTATCGAGTTGTACCCAGGTATATCCGAACGGCTCAGCGTGGTCAACTTTCCGGATTTGTTTCCACACATCAGCCGGCAGACATAATCCGAAGAACAAGTCGATATCTGCTAAAGTCATTATTGTTGAGCCTAAGGCTGTACCTAGTTCGGTGTAGAAGGCAGTCGGGTTCTTTCTTAAGTCGGGTAGAGTTTTTCTAAAGGTCAAAATATCTTGTCGGTCCCATGGCAGGTAGACCCAATTATATACAACCCTCCCCTTCTCATCTTGGTGGTTGATGTCGTCATGTGTTCCCTGACCTCGTGGGGGGACCCAGTAGGGGGCGGCCTCTTTGATGGGCATCATGGTATCAGTCCTTCCTTCCTGGGGCTTAGCCGCTATGGGGGTTTCTGTTTTGGTTGTCTGCCTGTGTTCTTTAAGGTGTCGATAGACCTCGAGTGTACGAGTGAAGAGGTTTGTCACATCGCCCTCTCCTTCTTCCCCAATGTCTACCTTCCTATATAGGGCCGCTAAGCCTTCGGGACCTTTATCGCGGTACCTATCCTCATATGCATTCAGGGCGTGGTAACAAAGTCGTATGACAAAGTGTCGTCTGCGGCTGTCGGCATACGAGTTATACACATCTGTTATATACTCCTCACTTTCCTTTCGCTCCACCAGTGTCCCTACTATCTTGTCGATTCCTGCTCGTTCATCCTTTGTTAGTCGATTCATTCTGGTGGAATCTTTCTTTCTTATCTCAGGGTCATCCAACGTCATTGCCGACGTTGTGTTCAGTACAAGAGGCTCGGCCGGCGCGGAGGCCGTGAGGACCGAGGCCCCTGTACTGCTTTCGCTCGTGTTTGGGGGTTGTGGGTGTTGCACTACCGATTGGGAGGGTGCGTACGGAGGGGGCATGTAAGTGATTGGGGGACCTAATAGTAATTCGTCATTCGTTCGTTGCTTAGAGGACAACTCAGGGTAGAGCATAGAGGGGGTCCTAACAGCGTACTGGCCTGAGGTTTCGGGCTCCTGTCTTAGTTTAGTTTCCCTTCTCTCCTTTATTTCTTCTTCTAACTTTCTAGCGGCAAGGTGCGCTGCCTTTCGTAATTCCTTTTCTGCCTTTACTTCTTCCCTCTTTTTCCGTTGCGTTGCTTCTTTGCGCCACATGCCGATACTGTCAAGCATAGTAGGCGTCGTCTTATTGCTACGCAGAGCCATTTCTAGCACTTCTATCTTATGGTCGTCGAAGGATCCCATCAGTGGCCACTGACTCTCGGGGTCCTTCCTTGTATATTTATGCCATAGCTTGCTATAAGCTACGGCGACTAGTCCATATTTAGTGAACATGTCCTTATTAGGGGTGCCTTCCAGTGGAGCCGGATGGTCCACCTCTAATAAGCGGTCCGGGCAGAACCAACTACCAATCAGTGGGGAGAAGATAGGCATGACGGGTTTCAATGGGGACAAAAGTCAGCACTACCTATCTTTTCACTGCTTGCAAAGACTAGACAGAATATCTCTATTCCTCGTTATTTGTAAGCAGAGAATACCTCCAAAGAACCAATATCGAACAACTAGTGTTCGGACAATCAATCAATCAATCAATGGGGAGATAAAGATAGGCACGACGGGTTACAACGGGGACAAAAGTCTGCGTTACCTACCCTTCACTATTTGCAAAGACTAGACAGAATATTTCTATTCTACGTTATTTGCAAACAGAGAATATCTCAAAGAGCACTATTCTTCAAAACAATCAATGTTCGGACAATCAATCAGTGGGGAGATAAAGATAGGCACGACGGGTTTCAACGGGGACAAAAGTCTGCGTTACCTACCCTTCACTATCTGCAAAGGGAGAGAGAGAGAGTATTTCTACTCCTCCCCGTTTGTAGACAGCGAATATCTCAAAGAGAACAATCAATGAGCAATACTAGTATTTCAAAACTTCAAACAATCAATCAATTATTTTGCAATTTGTCGTGTATCACGACCTTACCCGGACCGCGTGGACAGTTTCTCGTCTTCCGCCTCCAGCGCCCGATCGTCCTCTACTCTCCGTATTTGCCGCGGCACTCCTGATGGTTCCCAGTCAGGACCGTAGATCACTCGAGAGAGGTCTGCTCGGAACCAGTGAAGTTCGGATGATCGGCTGCCAGACGAGGGTCTATTGGGCAGGAGCTCTCCCGATCGTTGCAGTCGTTCACTCTGTCGTCAGGACCTCTCCCACTGGATCCACGTGTCTCTGATGGGCCCCACGCTTGGGACGCCAATTGTTAAATGGTAGAGGCAGTTTCAGTCGATAACCCTTCAAGTATTGCCCGGCGGTAATCGCCTCTCATACCATTCGATAATTTACCAATGAAAGAGGCAGGCGCCGGAGACTGGAAGGCAGGAAACAAAGTTTTATTCCGTCGGAGCAGAACACATCAGATCAGACAGCAAGGTATCGTCACGAGGTGCTCTAACTGCATCTCTGAGACCTGGTCTCTTATACACACGTTTATGACTTTATTGCAGGGTTATTGTACATGGCACATTCTTGAGATTACTTTGATGTATAAAAGAACGTCTTCGGAATCCCCACTTCGAACTCGTTCCCACACATATCTACAGTGGAAGTCCCCACCCCATCTACAGTAGGAGATGGCTATCATGCAGCTGGACATTCCGCCAATTCCCGGGGATGTGTGCAACCGGCCGGGTCTCAGGGGGTAGGGGCTTTGATCCACTGTAATCCCTTTGATGTGGGGTGTTTCCCTTACAGTAGGGGCAATAAACTGCATCCGCAGGGCTAGGTGATGGCCAGGGATCGGTTCGGACAATGGGGCGCAGAGGAAGGGGGTTATCAAAGAGAGGCATGACCATGTATGGGATGTCGGTCAGGCGTGGGATGTGGTTCCATGGCAGGGTCGCGCAGAATGAGGGGGTTTTATGGCCCGTGTATGAGAGAGCGGGGGTGGCCGGCGCGCGGGGGATGCTCGCAGCGCCAGGGGAAAGCGCTGGCGATCGAGAATGAGCGGGGAGAGAGTGGGGTGCCTAAAATGGCGGCCGAGCGTTCGCTGTGCGTGGCGCTGGGGAGAGGCAAGATGGCGCAGATAATGTTCAGTTACAAGCTAAATTTCCACAACCGTGTTAAGTCCTGATGTGAGAGGAGTGCAGGGTCGAGTTTGGTATGTGCGAACTTGTGAGATTGAACGCTGCGCGATGATGTGTGCAGCATTACGGTGTCTAGTGTAAAAGTGACATTTCTAGAAGCTGGCATGTCTGTGTAATAAATGTGAAGTGACTGTCTGGCTTGTGATTGGCTGGTGTGCCTGGCTCCAGGAGTCAGGATGGGTCTGCCCCGGTGGTGAATGGAGAGATCTGCATGCTGATGGCAGGGAGGAGTACACCTGGGACCTGAATAGGGATGGGCTTTCCCTCCACAATGCTGGCTCCCCCCCTGTGGTGCGTCTGATGTCCCTGGCCTGTCCTGTGAATAGGAGAGGGGCTGAGCAAAACAAAGTGCTCAGGAACCAGTTGCATCTGGTTCACCCCTTCCCTGCACCTTTGGAGACAAAGGATTCTGTGTATAAAAGAGGGGCTGTGACCCCATGAAAATGTTCTTGTTTTGTGTACTTGAATCTACCAGGGGCGTGCTGCTGCTGGGGCTCAGGGGAAGGCTTGCCTCCCTGGGCCCTGCCCTACCCCTGGATACCTGGAGGACTTTCCCTTGCTGGGAGCTGCGTTGCTCCATCTTCTGATGCCCAGGACTGCTTGGACCTTTTTCCTTTACCAAGGCTTGTTACAGCCTGCCAAGCGCCCTGGGAGCATGTGGGTCTCGCATCATGGCACTGCTCGAAGAGTGAGAGAGGGAATCTCCAGCGAAGGGATTCCCCCATGATGCCGGCCTCGTGGGTGCCCACCCCGCTTATTTTTATATTTACTGCGGGTGCCCACCCCGAGTTTCTCTGATACTGCGGGTGCCCACCCCGCCTACTGGTGCCTTTTGTCTTCCACTCGAGGGTGCCCACCCCGCTGGTTTGTGCCTTGGATTGAGCGGGTTCCCACTCCGCTTGCTATTTATTTATTCTTTGGTTGCGTATTGAGGGAGCCTACCCCTCATTGCCCCCGAGATCCACGCTGCCGTCCGCGGCCCACCTGGTTGTGGGCGGGTCCGCCGGACGGAAACGGAAGTCGCCTGCGCATTGCTGACGCGGGGCTCCCATGCTGAGGGGAGAGCCCCGCGGTGGCAGCCGCATGAAGGGAAGCCCCGGGTCCCAGGAGGGGGCCCGGGTGAAAAGAAGGAGGCAGCCTGGGGCCTCGCGGGCCCCATCCTGAAGTCCCGGTCCTGAGACGGGGGACCGGGTGAAGCCTGGTGCAGCAGCAAGGCGGGGCTCCCGCTAGGAGGGAGAGCCCCACCGGCGCCAGCGGCAGAATAGAGGGACCCGCCGCATGGACGAGACCCTACGCCCAGAGCCCGGTAAGGAGAGGGCTCGGGGGGGGGGTCCTGTCCGTTTTAAGTTCCCGAGCGGCCCCACTTGGCAGCGGGCCGCTCCAATGAGGCCCGCCTCGCTTCCACAAAAGGGGCTGCATGCTGGCACTAGCGAGTGCCTGTCCTGAGCGGTTCCGCAGTTGCGGGCCACTCCATCGGGGGCATAATGAGTTTAGGAGCCAGTGCGCTCCGTGGGGGCACAGCGTTCTCAGAGCCAGATGGCTCCCACGCCCCCCCAGACATTGTCTTCGAGCCCGTGCGTGGCTCCAGCGGGGGCAAGGTTATTTTTAAGAGCCCCAACAGGGCCCAGAGGGCACCGTTGTGTCAGGGTCCATTTTGTCCTTCCCCCCACAGTTCATTAGGGGACACATGTTTGTTTCAAGAGCCAGATGGCTCCCACGTTTGCGCATTGGTTGTTCCAGAGCCTAGAGGGCTCCAAGGATTGGCGCAGTTTGTTCTGGAGGGCTAGTGAGAGCCCCCCCTGCCACAGTTTGACTTCCACAGCTGCGCAGCACTTAGTGCCAGCTACAGCGTTTAGGCCCTGTTCTTATCCCCAGCTGCCCAGCAAGTAGTGGGCAACTGCTACGTTTAGGTTCCGGTGCAACCGGACCCTAATGTGATTGAAGTACTATTGTGGTTTAATGCTTTGGGTGTTAGGAAATGTACCGTGTGTAGTATGTTTTGCGCACCCTGTGTTGATGCTTATGGTGTTAGGAAATGTACCGTGTGTAGTATGTTTTGCGCACCCTGTGTTAATGCTTATGGTGTTAGGAAATGTACCGTGTGTAGTATGTTTTGCGCACCCTGTGTTTTATACCTCTAGATATGATTTCTGCATAGGAGGTTGTTTTACCTGTTTAGGTTTATGTTAGGGAGATTATACTTCCCTGTGTGATGTACGCCCCTAGTGTAATTATACTTAGGAGGTAGGGTCTAATGCGTTAGACTTGTGAGAGATTGCATAATGTGTTTATGCCCCTGTGATGTATACAGGATAGGTTTTATACCTGATTCTATTGCGATAATGCTGAGGTAATTATTGCGCCAGTAGTTACTGGTTGTGCTCTACAGTTATAATTTGTGTTACAGTTGGTATATGTTCTACATTTACAATTGGTGATTTGTGCTAATTCTGACAGTGGTCCATGTGGCCCTGTCTTGTGTAAATAGTCCCCTGTAAAATTCTGCCCAGTGCCAGTTGGCACAGTGTAAATTATGTGATTATCATCTAATGTGTTTATTATAATACAAAGGCTATTTTTTTATATATAACCTTGTGTGGAGTTTCTTTTGTGGTAGGCCTAGGGTGTTGTTGCTGTGTGCGCGCGCAAACGATTTACACATTGCCTCCGGGATAAGCCTGACTGCTCGTGCCAAACTACCAAGGGGGTGAGCAGGGGTTATCTTTGGCGTGTAACTCCCCAGCCCTGACTTAGAGTGGTGGTCTCTGCCTTGCTTTGGCGCAAGCCTTAGCCAACCAGAGATCCCATTTCTAACAGTGAGGATTGATTGCACCCTTTCTGGGGTCTGCCTATGCCCAATAGAGCGCATACACTAGTGAGTGAGGATTGATTGCACCCTTTCTGGGGTTTGCTTATTCACAATAGAGCGCATACACTAGTGAGTGAGGATTGCTTGCACCCTTCCTGGGGTTTGCATGTGCACAGCAGAGCGCATACACTAGTGAGTGAGGATTGATTGCACCCTTTCTGGGGTTTGCTTATTCACAATAGAGCGCATACACCAGTGAGTGAGGATTTATTGCACCCTTCCTGGGGTTTGCATGTGCACAGCAGAGCGCATACACTAGTGAGTGAGGATTGATTGCACCCTTTCTGGGGTTTGCTTATTCACAATAGAGCGCATACACCAGTGAGTGAGGATTTATTGCACCCTTCCTGGGGTTTGCATGTGCACAGCAGAGCGCATACACCAGTGAGTGAGGATTGATTGCACCCTTTCTGGGGTTTGCTTATTCACAATAGAGCGCATACACCAGTGAGTGAGGATTTCTTGCTCCCTTTCTTGGGTTTGCTCATGCACAACAGAGCGCATACACTAGCGAGTGAGGATTGATTTCACCCTTTCTGGGGTTTGCTCATGCACAACAGAGCGCATACACTAGTGAGTGATGATTGTTTGCACCCTTTCTGGGGGTTGCTCATGCACAACAGAGCGCATACACTAGTGAGTGAGGATTGATTGCACCCTTTCTGGGGTGTGCTCATGCACAACAGCAGATACACTAGTGAGTGAGGATTGATTTCACCCTTTCTGGGGTTTGCTCATGCACAACAGAGAGCATACACTAGTGAGTGATGATTGTTTGCACCCTTTCTGGGGGTTGCTCATGCACAACAGAGCGCATACACTAGTGAGTGAGGATTGATTGCACCCTTTCTGGGGTTTGCTCATGCACAACAGCACATACACTAGTGAGTGAGGATTGATTGCACCCTTTCTGGGGTTTGCTCATTGTTACACCTGGCACCTTGGCGTGAGTTTCCCTTCCACTTTTTGCTGATGTGCCTCATGTGTTTTGTTGGTGTTAGCTGCTCAGAGCACTGTGCCACTGCTAATCAGTGCCACATTGCAAGTGCTCCCTATGAAAAGTGCATACATTGATTGGTGTCCATGATTGGCTTATTTGGTTTACTATCAGTCCCTAGTAAAATGCACCAGGAGTGCCAGGGCTTGTAAATACAAATGCTGCTGATGGGCTTGCAGCACTGGTTGTGCCACCCACAGAAGCGGCCTAGTAAAATGTGTCTAAGGTCTGCCATTGCAGAACCTGCATGCAGTCTGGTACTGCCATGCTGACTGCGCAAGTGCACCTACTTCCCGGTCCCTAAACCTTCCCTTAACTACATATTAGTCACCCCTCTGGTAGGCCCAAGGGCAGGGTGCATTGTAGGAATAAGGTAGGACATGCCCTGATGTGTGTGGCATGTCCTAATAGTGAATTACAGCCATTTTCGTTTTTCACTATTGAAAGGCTACCTGCTCTCCATAGGCCAGAATGGGCTGCTGGAATTATTACACTCTATAATCCCAGCGGACTCAGAGAGCATGGTAGAAAGTCACGTTTAGTATGCCTGAACTCAGAATAATAAAATACTTCTTTTAGTAAAGTTTATTTTAACATCCTGTGTTTGTAAATACTACTTTTAGAAAGTTAGTATTTACTTGCCTAACCATTTCAGTCCGCCTCTGCTGTTTGTGTGTGTGCTGCCTAGTTTCAGTGAGGGGCAGGGCTGGGGAATTCCAGGAGACAGGCTGGCTGCCAGGTGGTGGGTAGAGAGATTACCCCAGGATGGGTGGGAGGAGTACACCTTGACTCTGAATAGACCTGTGCTCTGCCACCACAATGCTGGCTCCGCCCCCTGTGGAGCGGCTGATGTCTCTGCCCTGTGCACTGAAAGGAAAGAGCAGAGTCACCACAACAAAGTGCTCCAAAACCGGACTGAGCCAGGCACAGGCCCCCTGGCCACAAAGAACAAAATAAACTGTGTATAAAAGAAGGAGCCCTGCTCCTAAGAAAACAGATCCTGTTTATGCCAAGAAGAACCTCTGCCCGACGAGAAGGACCTGGGAAAGCTGCATGGAGGAGTACTGTCTCTAAGCCTGAGAGACTGGCCTGTGGTGGGTGCCTTGCTGCAAGAAGGAGAGGAAAAGACTGAGAAAGACTTTATTTTCAACTTGTGCTTTGTGAACAATCTCCAAGGGCTTGCTTGTGAACTTGCCCCCTGAACTGCGCCCCAGGAACAGTGGGCGCTACCCCTCCCTGGAAGAAAGGAAGCTGCTGCTGGTGAATTGCCCTTAACGTTGACTCCAGAGAACCTGTGTGCCCATCCCGCTGAGCAACGCGACTCCTGCACGACTGTGCCGCTGTGAGCATCGTGACGGCCTGCCCCGCCTGGCCTGAACATCGTAAGCTGCTGCCCCCTCGAGCCGAAGCTCGCATCGTAAGGAAGGATTGTCCGATCTGAGCAACGAGCCTCTGTGGCCCCCGAGCCGTAGAGTCCACCGCAAGGACTGACGACACCCAAGTTCACCGCTTCTGGCCGACGCTGCAGCACCTCGCCGCTGAATTCACCCCCGAGCCGGGAATGCACCGCAACGTGGGACGCCCCTCCTACAACTGCCGAGGCCGCCCCGAACTCACCATCAAGAAACAAGGTACTGTGCGCCTAGAACGCCCCGGTACGACACATACCAGTCACTCTATGGCCCGTACTGCTCTGTACACCATCGTCCCCGTACGCTGACACATGCGGGAAGCATGAGCCTTCGGAGGGATCGTCCTGAAGAGCGTACACCCTGGTACGACGCGTACTATCCACTGTACGGCCCGTACTGCTCTGTATGCCATCGTCCCTGTACGCTGACACACGCGGGAAGCGTGAGCCATCGGAAGGATCGTCCTGAAGAGCGTACACCCCGGTACGACGCGTACTACCCACTGTACGGCCCGTACTGTCCTGTACGCCAGTGTCCCCGTACGCCTGCTCACGCGGGAAGTGGGAGAGTAGTGGGGGAAGCGTTCCAAAGACTGTGTGACCCGTACCAACAGCAGTACGACCCGTACGAACGGCGCTTCGACGCGCACTGACCCCCAAGAGGTGCAGACTGCACCCAACCTGGCATTTTAAAGAACTGTGGCATCCTTAAGACCAAATTTGAACATTGCAGACAAGTAACTGGAACCGTGTTGAAAAGATAAAGACTGTAACTAAAGCACACTTGAAGAGTCTATATAAAGAGCTTTATTTTCCTAAATACAGTCTGGTGTCTCTGTGTGGTGGGTTGGTGGTTATTGTGGGACATCCTAAATCCTTAACATTATGTACTCTAGAGTTTAGCCTGACTGCTCGCGCCACACTACCGAGAGGGGGAGCAGGGGTTATTCGCTGAGGGTAATCCTTTGCCCTGACTTGGAGGAGAGGGTCCCTGCTTGTCGCAAGTACATACCTGCACCAACCAGAGACCCCCGATTCTAACATTGGTGGCAGCAGTGAGGATCTACGGATTTGCATTTGTGGTGTCTGCGCAGTGATTACTAGCCATTGCACAGTGAGGACAGTCCAGTAGCTTGAGCCACAGACTTTTAATTTTTGCTTGCCAAGAAAGAAGATTCCTTCTGTTTGGAGTCATGCCTGGCCCAAACAGCATAGAGAAAACAACCTCTGAAGCCTCTGAAATAGAAGATGTAGAATGGGATGAGTCCAAACTGAACAGGTACAAGAAATCCGAACTCAAGTACTTCTGCAGGAAGTTCAAGGTTCCACATGTAGGATGCAGGGTCAAACCAGATCTCTACAAGGCGCTGAAAGCCTGGATTGAATCAAGGGGTGCAAAAGAGGAGGTTGTACCAGTGGAACCAGCGGAGAGCATTCATAGTTTTGGCAGAGGCCTGTCGCCAGAGGAGCTGGCAGACAGACAGGCCACCAGGGATCATGAAATGAAATTGGCAGAGCTGAAATTAAATGGCCAATTGGAGCTAGAAAGCAAGAAGATGGCTCTGGAAGAAAGGAAAATTCAGATGGAGCATGAAATGAAAATGAGGGAGCTGGAGCTAAAAGCCAAAAGTTTGGAAAACCCTCCCTCTGGTGGCAGCGCAACGCTGGTGCAGGTAGAGTCATGGGTGTACATGCCAAAAGATGTAGTTAAAGAGTATTTTAAGAATGATGACATAGGGCAATGGTTCAAGGCCTATGAGGTAGCCATGTCCTCCCACTGGGTCCCTGAGAGAGGTTGGGGAGCGGGGTTGTGGGGGCGGTTCCTCAGTGAGGGGCGGGACACACTCTTAGATTTGCCCTCTGAAGTCTATAACTCTTACCCCCACATGAAGGAAGCTTTAATGACCAGATATGGGCTAACTCCTGAATTATATAGACAGAGGATCAGGGGTGTACCAAGATTGTTGGGAGTACGTGTGTGGAGTATGTAACCTTTTTCTGCAGAGCACTGGATGGCTGGGTGAAGGGTAGCAAAGTGAATGATTACCAAGGTCTCTTTGATTTAATTGCATGGGAGCACTTGTCCCTTAATTGTTGTCCTGAGCTACGCCAACACCTGATCGATAGCAAGCTGACTAACCCTAGGAAGCTTGCTGAGGAGGCGGACCGCTGGGTCAGCACCAGGGTCCACAAGGGTCAAGTGGGAGACTCCGCCAAGGGTGGGCAGGGTCCCCAGCAGAAGAGTGGGGGGGACAGGGGAAAACAGAAAGGGTTCCCAAAAGGCCCCCAAAGTAATACCCAAGGGAACCAGCAGAAAGGTTCTCAGCCTCCCCCACCCCCGAAGCAGGCAGGGGCCCCGACAGTTAAACCTGTTCCAAAGGGGCTCCCACAATGTTATAAATGTGGTGAGCTGGGTCACTTTGCCAGTGATCCCAAGTGTCGCCAGTATGTAAAACCAGCACCCACTGGTGCTTCCCCCAGGCAGGTGGCTACAGTAGCCTTTGGGTAGGAGGTAGAAGTCCAAGGTGGGTGGGACCCCGTCCAGATGACCCTGTCTCATTAGGAGACAGTGAAATGGTCCCTGAAACCTACTTGCCCTCCAACACTAAGAAATATGGGCAAGTGGTGACCATCAATGGGAGGAAGGTAGAGGCTCTTCGAGACACAGGAGCCAGTGTGACTGCAGTGCGGCAGCACCTGGTATCTCAAGAGCAGGTTGTACCCCATGCCTATTGTCGGGTTGTCAATGCTGACAACACAGAGAGCCGTTGTCCAATGGCTCAAGTTACCTTTAAATGGGGGGGGTCTCTGGTACTCTGCAAGTCGCTGTGAGAACTGCCATGCCTGTAGACTGTCTCCTAGGAAATGATTTGGAGAGCTCCCCTTGGGAAAAGGTGGAGAAGACAGCTCACCTGCGAATGGTGGGTTTACCCGACTGGGCGTGCGTGACCACCCGGTCAATGGCAGCCAGTAGGGGTGTTCAAGAGATGCTGGAGCCTGAGGGAGAGGCCCAGGAACCGGCCTTAGGGAGAGGGCGCAGGAGGCGCGAAAACTGGCCCCTAAAGTTCCCACGGCCCAGGAGGAAGCAGACCTTGAGGGGCATGCCCTGGAGCCTACCGGGGAACAGATAGCCGAACTGGGGGACCTGCCTGAGCTGACCCATTGGCAGCAAGAAGGAGGCCCCTCCAGGGAGGAATTCTGCAGGGAGCAGAGAGAATGCCCCTCTCTCGTGGGTATGCGGCAGCAGGCTGCAGCCCAGGCCAATGGTGATCAGTCCGGTACACATTTCATTTACTGGGAGAATGACCTCCTGTATTCCGAGCCTAAGGTTGCTGAACCTGGGTCAGCCTGTGCGCTAGTGGTACCCCAGCAGTTCAGAGCCTTCCTACTGGGGCTGGCTCACGATGTGCCATTAGCAGGGCATTTGGGGCAGGACAAGACCTATGAGAGACTTGTCACCCACTTTTATTGGCCTCAAATGCACAAGAGGTCAGATGCTCATTGTAGGACCTGCCAGACTTGCCAGGCAAGTGGTAAGAGTGGAAGGAAGCAAAAGGCTCCACTCCAACCTTTCCCTGTGGTCAGTACCCCATTCCAGCGAGTGGGAATTGACATTGTGGGGCCACTGGACCCCAAGACAGCCATGGGCAACAGGTTCATCCTGGTCTTGGTGGACCATGCCACCCGGTACCCTGAAGCCATCCCTCTGAGGACAGTGACGGCCCCCGTGGTGGGACTGGCACTGATTGGAATTTTCTCACGAGTGGGATTCCATCTAGAGGTGGTGTCTGACAGGGGCACCAATTTCATATCGAAATATATGAAATCCCTTTGGCAAGAGTGTGGTGTAACCGACAAGTTCACCACCCCTTACCACCCCCAAGGAAACGGGTTGGTTGAGAGATTCAACTGAACCCTAAAGGGCATGATTATGGGTCTTGAGGAACCCATGAGGCGTAAGTGGGACGTCCTCTTACCATGCCTTCTCTTTGCGTACCGTGAGGTGCCACAGAAGTCTCTAGGGATCAGTCCCTTTGAGCTTCTGTATGGCCACCCAGTACGAGGACCTCTCAGTCTGGTCAAGGAAGGCTGGGAGCAATCTCCCAGTAAACCTCCCCAGAATGTATACAGTTACATGCTGGCCTTCAGGAACCAGACTAGGCGTTTCAGGTAACTTGCTGAGGCAAATCTGGAAGCCAGCCAGGAGGAAATGAAGCGGTGGTACGACCAGAATGCCACTCTGGTTGAGCTTCAACCTGGACAAAAGGTATGGGTCCTGGCCCCTGTGGAGCCTTGTGCACTCTAAGACAAGTGGACCGGACCCTTTGAGATTGTGGAGCGCAAGAGTTCTGTCACCTATTTGGTGGACTTGCAGTCTCCCAGGAACCCCTGGAGGGTCCTACATGTCAATCGACTAAAGCCCCACTTGGAGAGGTCCGATGTGGACATGCTCTTGACCACAGATGATGGGGCGGAAGAGGAGTCCGAGCCTCTTCCTGACCTCCTGGTAGCCTCAGAGCGAGACGGGTTAGTGGATGGAGTTAACCTCTCACCCACTCTGACCCCTGAGCAACAGGATGACTGCCGGCAGCTGCTGGGGCAGTTTCCTGACCTGTTCTCCCTGTTTCCTGGTGTCACAGATTGGTGCGTCCATGATGTGGACACAGGAGACAGCTTGCCTGTGAAGCACAAGGCTTACAGAGTGACTGACAGGGTCAGAGCCTGCATCAAAGAGGAGGTCTCAAAAATGCTTGCTCTAGGGGTGGTTGAGTCCTCCAGCAGTCCTTGGGCCAGCTCAGTGGTCTTGGTCCCAAAGGCTGCAGCGCCGGGTGCCACACCCGAACTCCGGTTATGTGTGGAATACAGAGGACTCAATTCAGTCACCAAGACTGACGCGCACCCCATCCCCAGAGCTGATGAGCTCATCGATCGGTTAGGGGCTGCACGGTACCTCAGCACGTTTGATTTGACGTCTGGGTACTGGCAGATCGCCTTGACTGATGGGGCCAAAGAGAGGTCCGCATTCTCCACACCAGATGGGCATTTCCAGTTCCGGATTATGCCATTTGGAATAAAGAATGCCCCTGCCACCTTCCAGAGGTTGGTCAACCATGTGTTGGCTGGGCTGACCGAGTTCAGCGCCGCCTACCTGGATGACATCGCAGTGTTCAGTGGCACATGGAAAGAACACCTGCACCACCTCTGGGAAGTGTTGATGGCACTGCGCAAGGCAGGCCTCACGATCAAGGCAAGCAAGTGTCAGATCGGGCAGGGTTCCGTGGTGTACTTGGGACACCAAGTGGGGAGCGGCCAGATGTCGCCCCTCCAACCCAAGATTGAAACCATCCTGGCTTGGGAGCCCCCAAAGACCCAGACAGAGGTGAGGGCCTTTTTAGGACTCACAGGGTACTACAGGAGGTTTGTCAAGGGGTATGGCAGCATTGTTGCTCCCTTGACAGAGCTGACTTCGAAGTTGGTGTTAGCTGCTCAGGGCACTGTGCCACTGCCAATCAGTGCCACATTGCAAGTGCTCCCTATGAAAAGTGCATACATTGATTGGTGTCCATGATTGGCTTATTTGGTTTACTATCAGCCCCTAGTAAAGTGCACCAGGAGTGCCAGGGCTTGTAAATACAAATGCTGCTGGTGGGCTTGCAGCACTGGTTGTGCCACCCACAGAAGCGGCCTAGTAAAATGTGTCTAAGGTCTGCCATTGCAGAACCTGCGTGCAGTCTGGTACTGTCATGCTGACTGCGCAAGTGCACCTACTTGCCGGTCCCTAAACCTTCCCTTAACTACATATTAGTCACCCCTATGGTAGGCCCAAGGGCAGGGTGCATTGTAAGCATAAGGTAGGACATGCCCTGATGTGTGTGGCATGTCCTAATAGTGAATTACAGCCATTTTTGTTTTTCACTATTGAAAGGCTACCTGCTCTCCATAGGCCAGAATGGGCTGCTGGAATTATTACACTCTATAATCCCAGCGGACTCAGAGAGCATGGTAGAAAGTCAAGTTTAGTATGCCTGAACTCAGAATAATAAAATACTTCTTTTAGTAAAGTTTATTTTAATATCCTGTGTTTGTATATACTACTTTTAGAAAGTTAGTATTTACTTGCCTAACCATTTCAGTCCGCCTCTGCTGTTTGTGTGTGTGCTGCCTAGTTTCAGTGAGGGGCAGGGCTGGGGAATTCCAGGAGACAGGCTGGCTGCCAGGTGGTGGGTAGAGAGATTACCCCAGGATGGGTGGGAGGAGTACACCTTGACTCTGAATAGACCTGTGCTCTGCCACCACAATGCTGGCTCCGCCCCCTGTGGAGCGGCTGATGTCTCTGCCCTGTGCACTGAAAGGAAAGAGCAGAGTCACCACAACAAAGTGCTCCAAAACCGGACTGAGCCAGGCACAGGCCCCCTGGCCACAAAGAACAAAAGAAACTGTGTATAAAAGAAGGAGCCCTGCTCCTAAGAAATCAGATCCTGTTTACGCTAAGAAGAACCTCTGCCCGAAGAGAAGGACCTGGGAAAGCTGCATGGAGGAGTACTGTCTCTAAGCCTGAGAGACGGGCCTGTGGTGGGTGCCTTGCTGCAAGAAGGAGAGGAAATGACTGAGAAAGACTTTATAATCAACTTGTGCTTTGTGCACAATCTCCAAGGGCTTGCTTGTGAACTTGCCCCCTGAACTGCGCCCCAGGAACAGTGGGCGCTACCCCTCCCTGGAAGAAAGGAAGCTGCTGCTGGTGAATTGCCCTTCTGACTCCAGAGAACCTGTGTGCCCCATCCTGCCGAGCAACGCGACCCCTGCCCCGACTGGCCTGAACAAAGTAAGCTGCTGCCCCCTCGAGCCGGAGCTCGCATCGTGAGAAAGGACTGTCTAATTCCGAGCACCGAGCCTCTGTGGCCCCCGAGCTGTAGAGCCCACCGCAAGGACTGACGACACCCAGGTTCGCCGCTCTGAACGACGTTGCAGCGCCTCGCGCTGAATTCACCCCCGAGCCGCCCCTCCTTCCTCCCAACTCGAGGCGAGCCTTGAAGTCCCGAGGCGCCCCCCCCAAGCATCGTTGTCCTCTGCCAAGTGAAGACTGCACCGCGACGTGGGACGCCCCTCGCCCGACTGCCGAGGCCGCCACGAACTCTTCTGCCTGAAAAGAAAAGGAATTGTGCGCCTCGAACGCCCCAGCGTACTTGTAGCATACTGCTGCCTGCACCGGTGCGGTACACGTCCTCGCGGGCTAATGGTACGGCCCGTACTAGCGTAGAGACCATTGTCCCTGTACGCTTACCCCCGCGGGAAGCGTGAGTTATTGGAGGGAAGAGCCCCGAAGAGTGTACAGCCCGTACTCGCACCGGTACGACTCGTACCATCACCCATACGGCTTGCCCTGCCTGGATCGTCATCGTTCCCGTACGCCTGCTCACGCGGGAAGCGTGAGACGTGGGGGGAAGCATCCAGACGAGTGTACGGCCCGTACTGATCCCGGTACGACGCGTACGAACGGCGCTTCGAAGCGCACCGACCCCCAGAAGGTGTGTATTGCACCCAAATGGTGCATTTGGAAGAACTGTGGCACCCCAAGACCTAATTTGAACACTATAACAAGTAACTGGAACTATATCTGAAAAACAAAGACTGTATTGTAAAAGCCTGCTTGCAGAACCCTATATAAAGAAGCTTTATTTTCATAAATACAGTCTGGTGTCTCTGTGTGGTGGGTTGGCGATTGTTGTGGGACATCCTAAATGCTTAACCTAATGTACTCTAGAGTTTAGCCTGACTGCTCGCGCCACACTACCTAGAGGTTGAGCAGGGGTTATTGTCTGAGAGTAATCCTTTGCCCTGACTTAGAGGAAAGGGTCCCTGCTTGTCGCAAGTACATACCTGCGCCAACCAGAGACCCCGGATTCTAACAATTCCCTATATGTCTGAGCTGGTGTCTGTAATGTGTGTTGTATCCTGTGTGCTCCCATTTGATGTATGTCTGCGCTGGTGTCTGGAACGTGTTGTATCCTGTTTGATCCCTTTCCGTGTATGTCTGAGCTGGTGTCTGGAATGTGTGCCATATCCTGTGTGCTCCCATTCTGTGTATGTCTAAGTCGGTGTCTTGAATGTGTCATAACCTGTGCTTTCATTCCCTGTATATCTGAGCTGGTGTCTTCAACGGGTGTGATATTCTGTGGGCTTCTATTACTTGTATGTCTGAGCAGGTGTCTGGAATGTGTCATATCCCGTGTGCTCCCATTTCCTGTATTTCTCAGCCAGTGTCTGGAATGCGTTGTATCCTGGGTGCTCCCATTCCCTGTATATCTGAGCTGGTGTCTGGAATGTGTATTGTATCCTGTGCTCCTATTGCCTGTGTGTCTCAGCCGGCGTCTGGAATGTGTCGTATCCTGGGTGCTCCCATTCTCTGTATATCTGAGCTGGTGTCTGGAATGTGTGTAGTATCCTGTTCTCCCATTCCCTGTATGTCTGAGCTGGTGTCTGGAATGTGCCGTATCCTGGGTGCTCCCATTACCAGTATATCTGAGCTGGTGTCTGGAATGTATGTTGTATCCTGTGCTCCTATTGCCTGTGTGTCTCAGTCGGTGTATACAATTTGTGCGGTATCCTGTTCTCCCATTCCCTGCCTGTCCGAACTGGTGTCTGGAATGCATAGAGTGAAGAATGTAATAGAACGTTGGTTTGTGGTTGTGAGGAAATGCGGTGTATTACAAAGTATGGTTGTGCGACCTCACCATGTAACACACTTACCAACCCCTTCAGGACCAGTAGGTTCTGTTTCTTAAATGTTAGCTCAGGCCTGGGCAGCTGTGGCTCTGAGCAGCAAGGCTTAAACAAAGGAACACGTGTAAAGCATTTTAAAAAAGCACCAAAACAATTGAAGAAATAACTGAGACACTCAAGAAATCTGACACGAATTTATAAATATAAAGCATATATTTTATGGTTTTAGACACCACAATGAAAAAGACCCACCACAGGGTTTCAGAGATCTGGAATTTACGAGGTATAGTAAATCAGAACGTTTCACTCTAACGCAAACAAGCATTGGCAAATTTAACAAATGCCACTTAGAAACGTTCACCAAAAAGTTGGACTAGTTGTAATACGGTTGGTTAGAGTTACTTTACGCAACCAACTCCAGCGGGGGCCAGTCAGGGGGACCAGCAAGACCCTCAGAAACAGTTACCTCCACAGATGAAACGATCTCAAGACAGGTCAGGCACTTTACCCTCATTGCAATAGAACACTGTGAGATTGGTCCTGATGCTGAGGATACAAGATGCTGAAGATGCTCAACACAGTCTCCTCCAGATGCTGCCACGCCCTCCGCATGATCTGGAAGATCTTCAGATGGCTCCCCGTCATCACCAGGAAAACTGTCCCTCGAGCCCTAGTCATCAGCTGGCTAGACTACGGCAATGCACTCTATGCAGGAATCACCACCCAACTCCTGACGATACAGAACTCAGCGGCAAGACTCATCCTCGACCTCCCCAAATGGATCCACATCACCCCCACCTCAGGAACCTCCACTGGCTCCCCACCCAGAAAAGATGCTAATTCGAGCTGATGATACACGCCTACACGACTGTAGAAGCAAAAGACACACAGATGATGGACGGAATGTACAGCAAATCAAACATTCTCCCCCAGTCAATAGATCTGGGTTAAATCCATTGTTCTTTAGCTCATTTCTCCACCCCAGTTTAGACCCAGCCTTATGCAAATCAGTCTTGACCTTGTGCCTCATGGGAACAGTCCAGACCAAACTGCCAAGCCTGGTCCTCCCTGGACTGGAAACAAGCATCCCGGGACCGGTTTCGGGGCATCACCCCTCATCAGCCAGGCTAGCTTGAATCCAGTGGCACAGTGAGCCCGGGACACACATCTGGGCACACCCGGCGCACTTAGGGCGAGAAAGCCAAAGACCCGACTGTGGAAGCTATTTTCCTTCTGCTCCCTAATACCAACAGCCTGACCATTTATACCCAATAACTACAGATAGCCTGCAGAACGTGTGTAGTAAAGAAATTACCCTGAGTAAACAGATCTACTTTTATCGTAAGTAAGCTGGCATCGCTATGCAAGGCTTGCTCAAGGATACCTTCCACATAGCACCTAATTCTAGCTTAGAAACAGGCATTATTGCGACACCATATTTAGAAGAGGCAAAGCTTATGTGTCCCTGATTGAACAAATATTACAGACAGCATTTACTGTTTCTAGTGCATTGCATTAGTTTGAAAAGTCCCAAATGGCACAATAAAAGGACACATAGGTAGCAAGATCCCCACCATCTTACACTATGCAGGAGTCCCGCAGTGTTGGCCTCTCCGGATTTGTCTGCTGTTCAATAATTGTGTAACCTGCTGAGTCTGATGATGGGCAGGTGACACCTCCGTCCATCATTTCTGAGAAACTGTCTTATTCTGGTGATTTTATTGGACATGTATTGCAATGCCTTTTTGTGATTTTTGACAATAAAGATTGTGTGAGACTTCTCCTTTTCAGATGCTTGGCTGCTGGCTGACTGTCCCTGTGCTGCACGTATTATAATAACATTTTCTCTTTCATCGTATATGCTGACGGAGTTTGTATTTATTTTATGTGGGATTCTACATGACCAAAGACAAGCCTATATCAGCCTCCACCTGAACTTCCACCAACCCTTCAGATGCCTGCACTCCACCTCCCTCACTCTCACATACACTTCCCGCACCCGCCAAAGCTACAGTGGAGGACGATCCATCTCCTACCTCGCCATCAAGTCCTGGAATGACCTTCTCCTTCACCTCTGAACATCATCCTCTCGCCTGGAACTCAGAACGTGACTCAAGAACTGGCTTTTCAACTGATCCTATCAAGAACCTAGAACCTCAATGACCTCAATGAGTCACACTCTAAAAATCAGAGTTGATTGACTGAAAGATGCTGTGGATGCGACATGGCCGACTGAGGTTTTCCTGCAGCTGTTTCTCAGTCCACAGGCTTGACGAGGTGATCCTGGCCACAGGGGTCGACGTCTCTCTATGTCTTCTCAGGCCTGCCAGTCGTCCGATGATCTGGTCACAGACAGATCTTTCTCTGAATTGTAGCTTGCCTTCTCGGTGAACAAGCTACACTACGGCAACCATCCCATATCCAGCAGACTTGGGCGCAACTTCTAAGAGTAGGGTCCTGCTCCCTGTAGCTGCACAACGAGCGGCGATCTGGTGGTCTGAGCTATCGCTTGCACTTAGCAGACCCCTTCAGCTGTAGTGGCCCTGTACTACTAACAGCAGGTCAGCCAGCTGACCCTCAGAATCTCTTGCTTCGGCTGGGCTTGGGAAACAACTTCTCTGTTAGCAGGACACAGCAGGCACAGTCCCTTCTCCTTTTCTAGCCAAGAGATGCTGCGTATATCGGTGCAGCCTCTCTTTGCCGGAAACTTGCTGCAGCAGGGTAATCCTTTTTCCAGTCCAGTCAAGATCGAGGTTCAGGGTGCCAAGGGTTCCCTATTTGTCTTCAGAAAATGCCCTCAGGGTAGAATGCGGTTTGTAGCGAATGGGCTACCAGATTCCCTCCCACATGAATACCACTTCCTGTGGAGTGGGATATTGGTTTTTGCTAGGATGCACCATTCTGCCCACCCCCAACATGGCAGCAAGAGCTTCCTAACCCAACCCAGAGGTGTGGGTACCAAGGGGTCAACAAACAATAGAAGGAGTACATCCAGGAGACAGATCAATGTCTCCAGAATACTGGGAAAGGTGCACAAGAAAATACATTTTTCTTTTCTTAAGAAGACCCCTCACTCACCAACCTAATTGGTGACATGCTTCATCATCGGGGTCCCACCCGGATAGCAGAGTGCCATCCGGGTGTACTTCGACACCTGATTACAGTGGAGCTGGTAGTTTTTTGTGCACGTGAGTGAACAGTGAATTAAAAATTGGACAGATATAACTCACTTAGAAGTTTTATTCTGGAGCAATTGGACAATATTAAAATTGTTGGTTAGATACCTTACTTGGTTAAATTGACCTATGGTATCTAGTGGTGAAGAATTGTGCTAATAAGTGCCTAAAAACGGTTTACATGTTTCAACCTGTGGAATGGTAATACTAGGTTTTCGTCAGGACCAGTGGGCGTGACCCGGACGGTGTACACACGCTAAGGTGTACCCTACCCTTGATCACTGCAACCTAACCATCTACTCACGGTCAGGTATCCTATCATCCAATTTGTAGACAGGAGAAATCTGTAAAGACAAACACATAATCACAAGCAGATGCAATAATTAGCATGTAATACAGTGTTTTGATGATTAAGTGCTCCTTGAGCTCCCAGAAGTGTGCGTTGAACACATACACAGCACAAAGATTACCTCCATGTTTCAGAGGTAAAAGTGCATAAGCATTGCAGTATTCAATTCAGTTAATAAGAGCTTGATTATGACCCGTTCATAGTCATTTGGTACAATAGGCGTATATACACCGTCAAATGCAAATGCATTATATAAACACACAGGGTTCCAATTGAGCCTGTGAAAGAATCGTACAGACCCACTTTCATCAGTCATTCATAGTGGGTGTCTCCGCTCTCAAACATGATGGTGAAGGCGTACGTTACATAGCATGCATGGTAAGTGTAGGAGCGTAAGAAAGTGGTACCAAGAAAACACATGAGAGGAATAAAAGGTGCTTACTAAAAACCGCGAAATTGCATGCCTCATGGGAGTCAGAGTCGTGGTGCTTGCTCAGTAACACGATCTGGAGAAAATGGGCATAGCGACATAAAAGGTGAAATATCTAATTGGGCGCATGTAAGAGAAGGAAATTGCCGTGAATCCATGCCGCATCAAGATGCTGTACTTACTTAGTGGAGCCAGTCACCGGCTGATACGCCTACCCTAAGCGACCCGTCTCAGCTCCCCGAGGTTTACTGCATCCAAACGTCTTTGCCAGTTAAATGCAGAACACTTCCGGGAGCGAGGACGGCGGGGGCGTGGTCACGTTGTCATGTGACTTTCGTGGGGGCGTGGGTACGTGGTGTTCATCGTAGCAAGTTCGATAACGTACCTAAAAAGGTGTGTCACTCGTGCTGAGTAAACAAACATGAAACTACAGTGCCTCTACAAAATGGCAGCCCAGCCCAGTATTTAGCCATTAGAGATAATGTAAGGACCCGCAAATTTGGAAAAAAGGGCCTACAATCCACTGTCTTCCATAATGGTTTGTGTGTCTTATACCAGAAGAATATGAGCAATAAATCTTGTGCAGTGGGCTGAATATCATACCTGGTTCAGGCGTAAAGTGATGCACATCTGTCCAAATTAAATTCTATAGGATTTTTAAGGTGACAATACTAAGGCCAGGTGTGCCACACAGGTGATATTCATACATGAGCAGCCAGTGACCTAGTAGTTGGAAAATAAATGTATGTATTAATATGTGACACAGTATAGCGCCTCGTTCTCATTCAGACAGTGCTGACCTGTTCGTTGGAAACCGAATGTCAGTGTTGATGTGTGACACAGTCTAGCGCCTCATTCTCACATATAAAAATGAATGCCTCATAGCGGAAGAACGATTGTTGAAGTTATTTGGAAAAGACTGAATGCCACGGGATATTATCGTTCAGGCCGTCTTTGTGAGTAGATAGCCTATAAATCCACCGTTGTTCTTTCTCAAAAAGACGCTGTTGGATCTTGGTGCCTGTTTTTATCTGTTCAATAACAGTCCATCTCATGTCGTTGGTTGTGTGGTTACATTGGAGGAAATGTTCGGTGAGTTTGGTTGTCATCCTTTTACACCTTATTGTACTGCAGATTCTTTGCTTAACCTTCCTGCAGGTCATCCCTACGTACTTCAAGTTACACTTATCATTTTATCAGATTGACCACATTGGTACTATTACAATTTGTATGAGCCCGTTGGCTCCACATTTTTCCTGGTTCCAGTGACAATGTTTTTGTGTTGTCGGTCAGGTGGCAGACACTTTAGTTGCCGCATTGATAATGTCCTACTATATTCGGTGGGCCCCGTGCGTTGGTTGCAGTTGGCGTTGCCACCTGTGGGCAGCCTTTAGGGTGTGTGTTCACCAAGGCATCTTTTAGACTCCTTGCTTTCCTGAAGGAGAATAGGGGTTCTCCCAGTGTAAATTCCCTGTGTTAATGATGGACCAATGCTTATTGATAGATCTTGTCATTTGGTTGGAGGCTGTACTGTATGTAGTTACACACGTTAATGGTATTTCGTCATCCATCTGTACTCTATCTTCCAGCTGGGCCTCTCGGGGTTGATTGCGTGCTCTCGTTTGACATTTATTGAGAATTCTTTCAGGGTAACCTCTATTTGAAAGTTGTTCAGTGAGATCCCTTACTTGGTCGCGATATTCTGTGATTTTACTACAGTTGCGGCGCAGTCTCAGGTATTGACCGTAAGAAAGATTCTCCCTTAAGGGTCTTGGATGAAAGCTCTCAAATCTTAATAGGTTATTTCTCGCACTGGGTTTATGGTGTGTTCTGGTCTCCAGGCGGTCATTCTCCTTGGTGATTACCACATCCAAGAATATTATTGTGGTAGGGTCCATTGTGTAGGTGAACCTCAAGTTTTGGTCACAGGTGTTGATCCATATGCAGAATTCGGTTAGAGTCTTGGTCGGTCCTTGCCAGATGGTGCATCTTCTCCAGAAAACAATGTTCGAGGAGAAGGGAATCTGTGCATTCAGTATGAATCGTTTTTCGAAATCAAAGACATAAAGTCCTGCCACACTAGGGGCGAATGTACTCCCCATTGAAGTACCCCCCGTTTGGAGATAGAGTGTTCCTTCATATTCAAAATAATTTCTCTTTTAAGCCATTCTGGCACATTCCAGGATGAAACCCAGTTGAGCTCAATCTAATGATTGTTTGATACCTTGGATATCTACGTTGGTCGCGGCGTTTCAGAGATAGCACAGTTGAGCTCAATCTAATGATTGTTTGATACCTTGGATATCTATGTTGGTCGCGGCGTTCCAAAGATAGCACAGTTGAGCTCAATCTAATGATTGTTTGATACCTTGGATATCTACATTTGTCGCGGCGTTCCAGAGATAGCACAGTCGAGCTCTAATGATTGTTTGATACCTTGGATATCTACGTTGGTCGCAGCATCCAGAGATAGGGCAGCTGAACTCAATCTCATGATTGTTTGATACCCTGGATATCTACGTTGGTCGCAGCGTTCCAGAGATAGCCTAGTTGAGCTCAATCTAATGATTGTTTGATACCTTGGATATCTACGTTTGTCGCGGCGTTCCAGAGATAGCGCAGTTGAGCTCAATCTAATGATTATTTGATACCTTGGATATCTACGTTTGTCGCGGCTTCCAGAGATAGCGCAGTTGAGCTCAATCCAATGATTGTTTGATACCTTGGATATCTACGTTGGTCGCAGCATTCCAGAGATCGCACAGCCGAGATCAATCTAATGATTGTTTGATACCTTGGATATCTACGTTGGTCGCAGCGTTCCAGAGAGAGCACAGTTGAGCTCATTCTAATGATTGTTTGATACCTTGGATATCTACGTTGGTCGCAGCGTCAAGAGATAGCGCAGCTGAGCTCAATCTAATGATTGTTTGATACCTTCGATATCTACGTTGGTCGCAGCATTCCAGAGAGAGCACAGTTGAGCTCAATCTAATGATTGTTTGATACCTTGGATATCTACGTTGGTCGCAGCGTTCCAGAGATAGCACAGTTGAGCTCAATCAAATAATTGTTTGATACCTTGGATATCTACGTTGGTCGCAGCATCCAGAGATAGGGCAGCTGAGCTCAATCTAATGATTGTTTGATACTCTGGATATCTACGTTGGTTTCGGCGTTCCAGAGATAGTACAGTTGAGCTCAATCTAATGATTGTTTGATACCTTGTATATCTACGTTGGTCGGAGCGTTCCAGAGATAGCGCAGTTGAGCTCAATCTAATGATTGTTTGATACCTTGGATATCTACGTTGGTCGCAGCGTTCCAGAGATCGCACAGTTGAGCTCAATCCAATGATTGTTTGATACCCTGGATATCTTCGTTGGTCGCAGCATTCCAGAGATCGCACAGCCGAGATCAATCTAATGATTGTTTGATTCCTTGGATATCTACGTTGGTCGCAGCGTTCCAGAGAGAGCACATTTGAGCTCAATCTAATGATTGTTGGATACCTTGAACATCTACATTAGTCGCAGCGTTCCAGAGAGAGCACAGTTGAGCTCAATCTAATGATTGTTTGATACTTTGGATATCTATGTTGGTCGCAGCATTCCAGAGAGAGCACAGTTGAGCTCAATCTAATGATTGTTTGATACCTTGGATATCTACGTTTGTCGCGGCTTCCAGAGATAGCGCAGTTGAGCTCAATCCAATGATTGTTTGATACCTTGGATATCTACGTTGGTCGCAGCGTTCCAGAGATAGCGCAGTTGAGCTCAATCCAATGATTGTTTGATACCTTGGATATCTACGTTGGTCACAGCGTTCCAGAGATCGCACAGTTGAGCTCAATCCAATGATTGTTTGATACCTTGGATATCTACGTTGGTCGCAGCATTCCAGAGATTGCACAGCAGAGATCAATCTAATGATTGTTTGATACCTTGGATATCTACGTTGGTCGCAGCGTTCCAGAGAGAGCACAGTTGAGCTCATTCTAATGATTGTTTGATACCTTGGATATCTACGTTGGTCGCAGCGTCAAGAGATAGCGCAGCTGAGCTCAATCTAATGATTGTTTGATACTCTGGATATCTACGTTGGTTTCGGCGTTCCAGAGATAGCACAGTTGAGCTCAATCCAATGATTGTTTGATACCTTGGATATCTACGTTTGTCGCGGCTTCCAGAGATAGCGCAGTTGAGCTCAATCCAATGATTGTTTGATACCTTGGATATCTACGTTGGTCGCAGCGTTCCAGAGATAGCGCAGTTGAGCTCAATCCAATGATTGTTTGATACCTTGGATATCTACGTTGGTCACAGCGTTCCAGAGATCGCACAGTTGAGCTCAATCCAATGATTGTTTGATACCTTGGATATCTACGTTGGTCGCAGCGTTCCAGTGAGAGCACAGTTGAGCTCAATCTAATGATTGTTTGATACCTTGGATATCTACGTTGGTCGCAGCGTTCCAGAGATAGCACAGTTGAGCACAATCAAATAATTGTTTGATACCTTGGATATCTACGTTGGTCGCAGCATCCAGAGATAGGGCAGCTGAGCTCAATCTAATGATTGTTTGATACTCTGGATATCTACGTTGGTTTCGGCGTTCCAGAGATAGCACAGTTGAGCTCAATCCAATGATTGTTTGATACCTTGGATATCTACGTTGGTCGCAGCATTCCAGAGATTGCACAGCAGAGATCAATCTAATGATTGTTTGATACCTTGGATATCTACGTTGGTCGCAGCGTTCCAGAGAGAGCACAGTTGAGCTCATTCTAATGATTGTTTGATACCTTGGATATCTACGTTGGTCGCAGCGTCAAGAGATAGCGCAGCTGAGCTCAATCTAATGATTGTTTGATACCTTCGATATCTACGTTGGTCGCAGCGTTCCAGAGAGAGCACAGTTGAGCTCAATCTAATGATTGTTTGATACCTTGTATATCTACGTTGGTCGCAGCGTTCCAGAGATAGCGCAGTTGAGCTCAATCTAATGATTGTTTAATACCTTGGATATCTACGTTGGTCGCAGCGTTCCAGAGATCACACAGTTGAGCTCAATCCAATGATTGTTTGATACCCTGGATATCTTCGTTGGTCGCAGCATTCCAGAGATCGCACAGCCGAGATCAATCTAATGATTGTTTGATTCCTTGGATATCTACGTTGGTCGCAGCGTTCCAGAGAGAGCACATTTGAGCTCAATCTAATGATTGTTGGATACCTTGGATATCTACATTGGTCGCAGCATTCCAGAGAGAACACAGTTGAGCTCAATCTAATGATTGTTTGATACCTTGGATATCTACGTTGGTTGCGGCGTTCCAGAGATCGCACAGTTGAGATCAATCTAATGATTGTTTGATACTTTGGATATCTATGTTGGTCGCAGCATTCCAGAGAGAGCACAGTTGAGCTCAATCTAATGATTGTTTGATACCTTGGATATCTACGTTGGTCGCAGCGTCCAGAGATAGCCCAGCTGAGCTCAATCTAATGATTGTTTGATACCCTGGATATCTACGTTGGTCGCAGCGTTCCAGAGATAGCACAGTTGAGCTCAATCAAATGATTGTTTGATACCTTGGATATCTACGTTGGTCGCAGCATCCAGAGATAGGGCAGCTGAACTCAATCTCATGATTGTTTGATACCCTGGATATCTACGTTGGTCGCAGCGTTCCAGAGATAGCGTAGTTGAGCTCAATCTAATGATTGTTTGATACCTTGGATATCTACGTTTGTCGCGGCGTTCCAGAGATAGCGCAGTTGAGCTCAATCTAATGATTGTTTGATACCTTGGATATCTACGTTTGTCGCGGCTTCCAGAGATAGCGCAGTTGAGCTCAATCCAATGATTGTTTGATACCTTGGATATCTACGTTGGTCGCAGCATTCCAGAGATCGCACAGCCGAGATCAATCTAATGATTGTTTGATACCTTGGATATCTACGTTGGTCGCAGCGTTCCAGAGAGAGCACAGTTGAGCTCATTCTAATGATTGTTTGATACCTTGGATATCTACGTTGGTCGCAGCGTCAAGAGATAGCGCAGCTGAGCTCAATCTAATGATTATTGATACCTTCGATATCTACGTTGGTCGCAGCATTCCAGAGATCGCACAGCCGAGATCAATCTAATGATTGTTTGATTCCTTGGATATCTACGTTGGTTGCAGCGTTCCAGAGAGAGCACATTTGAGCTCAATCTAATGATTGTTGGATACCTTGAACATCAACATTAGTCGCAGCGTTCCAGAGAGAGCACAGTTGACCTCAATCTAATGATTGTTTGATACCTTGGATATCTACGTTGGTTGCGGAGTTCCAGAGATCGCACAGTTGAGATCAATCTAATGATTGTTTGATACTTTGGATATCTATGTTGGTCGCAGCGTTCCAGAGAGAGCACAGTTGAGCTCAATCTAATGATTGTTTGATACCTTGGATATCTACGTTTGTCGCGGCTTCCAGAGATAGCGCAGTTGAGCTCAATCCAATGATTGTTTGATACCTTCGATATCTACGTTGGTCGCAGCGTTCCAGAGATAGCGCAGTTGAGCTCAATCCAATGATTGTTTGATACCTTGGATATCTACGTTGGTCGCAGCGTTCCAGAGATCGCACAGTTGAGCTCAATCCAATGATTGTTTGATACCTTGGATATCTACGTTGGTCGCAGCATTCCAGAGATCGCACAGCCGAGATCAATCTAATGATTGTTTGATACCTTGGATAACTACGTTGGTCGCAGCGTTCTAGAGAGAGCACAGTTGAGCTCATTCTAATGATTGTTTGATACCTTGGATATCTACGTTCGTCGCAGCGTCAAGAGATAGCGCAGCTGAGCTCAATCTAATGATTGTTTTATACCTTCGATATCTACGTTGGTCGCAGCGTTCCAGAGAGAGCACAGTTGAGCTCAATCTAATGATTGTTTGATACCTTGGATATCTACGTTGGTCGCAGCGTTCCAGAGATAGCACAGTTGAGCTCAATCAAATAATTGTTTGATACCTTGGATATCTACGTTGGTCGCAGCATCCAGAGATAGGGCAGCTGAGCTCAATCTAATGATTGTTTGATACTCTGGATATCTACGTTGGTTTCGGCGTTCCAGAGATAGCACAGTTGAGCTCAATCTAATGATTGTTTGATACCTTGTATATCTACGTTGGTCGCAGCGTTCCAGAGATAGCGCAGTTGAGCTCAATCTAATGATTGTTTGATACCTTGGATATCTACGTTGGTCGCAGCGTTCCAGAGATCGCACAGTTGAGCTCAATCCAATGATTGTTTGATTCCTTGGATATCTACGTTGGTCGCAGCGTTCCAGAGATAGCATATTTGAGCTCAATCTAATGATTGTTGGATACCTTGGATATCTACATTGGTCGCAGCGTTCCAGAGAGAGCACATTTGAGCTCAATCTAATGATTGTTGGATAGTTTGGATATCTATGTTGGTCGCAGCGTTCCAGAGAGAGCACAGTTGAGCTCAATCTAATGATTGTTTGATACCTTGGATATCTACGTTGGTCGCAGCGTCCAGAGATAGCCCAGCTGAGCTCAATCTAATGATTGTTTGATACCCTGGATATCTACGTTTGTCGCAGCGTTCCAGAGATAGCACAGTTGAGCTCAATCAAATGATTGTTTGATACCTTGGATATCTACGTTGGTCGCAGCATCCAGAGATAGGGCAGCTGAACTCAATCTCATGATTGTTTGATACCCTGGATATCTACGTTGGTCGCAGCGTTCCAGAGATAGCATAGTTGAGCTCAATCTAATGATTGTTTGATGCCTTGGATATCTACGTTTGTCGCGGCGTTCCAGAGATAGCGCAGTTGAGCTCAATCTAATGATTGTTTGATTCCTTGGATATCTACGTTTGTCGCGGCTTCCAGAGATAGCGCAGTTGAGCTCAATCCAATGATTGTTTGATACCTTGGATATCTACGTTGGTCGCAGCGTCAAGAGATAGCGCAGCTGAGCTCAATCTAATGATTGTTTGATACCTTCGAAATCTACGATGGTCGCAGCGTTCCAGAGAGAGCACAGTTGAGCTCAATCTAATGATTGTTTGATACCTTGGATATCTACGTTGGTCGCAGCGTTCCAGAGATAGCACAGTTGAGCTCAATCAAATAATTGTTTGATACCTTGGATATCTACGTTGGTCGCAGCATCCAGAGATAGGGCAGCTGAGCTCAATCTAATGATTGTTTGATACTCTGGATATCTACGCTGGTTTCGGCGTTCCAGAGATAGAACAGTTGAGCTCAATCTAATGATTGTTTGATACCTTGTATATCTACGTTGGTCGCAGCGTTCCAGAGATAGCGCAGTTGAGCTCAATCTAATGATTGTTTGATACCTTGGATATCTACGTTGGTCGCAGCGTTCCAGAGATAGCGTAGTTAAGCTCAATCTAATGATTGTTTGATACCTTGGATATCTACGTTGGTCGCAGCGTTCCAGAGAGAGCACATTTGAGCTCAATCTAATGATTGTTGGATACCTTGGATATCTACATTGGTCGCAGCGTTCCAGAGAGAGCACAGTTGAGCTCAATCTAATGATTGTTTGATACCTTTGATATCTACGTTGGTTGCGGCGTTCCAGAGATCGCACAGTTGAGATCAATCTAATGATTGTTTGATACCTTGGATATCTACGTTTGTCGCGGCGTTCCAGAGATAGCGCAGTTGAACTCAATCTAATGATTGTTTGATACCTTGGATATCTACGTTTGACGCGGCTTCCAGAGATAGCGCAGTTGAGCTCAATCCAATGATTGTTTGATACCTTGGATATCTACGTTGGTCGCAGCATTCCAGAGATCGCACAGCCGAGATCAATCTAATGATTGTTTGATACCTTGGATATCTACGTTGGTCGCAGCGTTCCAGAGAGAGCACAGTTGAGCTCATTCTAATGATTGTTTGATACCTTGGATATCTACGTTGGTCGCAGCGTCAAGAGATAGCGCACCTGAGCTTAATCTAATGATTGTTTGATACCTTCGATATCTATGTTGGTCGCAGCATTCCAGAGAGAGCACAGTTGAGCTCAATCTAATGATTGTTTGATACCTTGGATATCTACGTTGGTCACAGCGTTCCAGAGATCGCACAGTTGAGCTCAATCCAATGATTGTTTGATACCTTGGATATCTACGTTGGTCGCAGCGTTCCAGTGAGAGCACAGTTGAGCTCAATCTAATGATTGTTTGATACCTTGGATATCTACGTTGGTCGCAGCGTTCCAGAGATAGCACAGTTGAGCTCAATCAAATAATTGTTTGATACCTTGGATATCTACGTTGGTCGCAGCATCCAGAGATAGGGCAGCTTAGCTCAATCTAATGATTGTTTGATACTCTGGATGTCTACGTTGGTTTCGGCGTTCCAGAGATAGCACAGTTGAGCTCAATCCAATGATTGTTTGATACCTTGGATATCTACGTTGGTCGCAGCATTCCAGAGATTGCACAGCAGAGATCAATCTAATGATTGTTTGATACCTTGGATATCTACGTTGGTCGCAGCGTTCCAGAGAGAGCACAGTTGAGCTCATTCTAATGATTGTTTGATACCTTGGATATCTACGTTGGTCGCAGCGTCAAGAGATAGCGCAGCTGAGCTCAATCTAATGATTGTTTGATACCTTCGATATCTACGTTGGTCGCAGCGTTCCAGAGAGAGCACAGTTGAGCTCAATCTAATGATTGTTTGATACCTTGTATATCTACGTTGGTCGCAGCGTTCCAGAGATAGCGCAGTTGAGCTCAATCTAATGATTGTTTGATACCTTGGATATCTACGTTGGTCGCAGCGTTCCAGAGATCACACAGTTGAGCTCAATCCAATGATTGTTTGATACCCTGGATATCTTCGTTGGTCGCAGCATTCCAGAGATCGCACAGCCGAGATCAATCTAATGATTGTTTGATTCCTTGGATATCTACGTTGGTCGCAGCGTTCCAGAGAGAGCACATTTGAGCTCAATCTAATGATTGTTGGATACCTTGGATATCTACATTGGTCGCAGCATTCCAGAGAGAGCACAGTTGAGCTCAATCTAATGATTGTTTGATACCTTGGATATCTACGTTGGTTGCGGCGTTCCAGAGATCGCACAGTTGAGATCAATCTAATGATTGTTTGATACTTTGGATATCTATGTTGGTCGCAGCATTCCAGAGAGAGCACAGTTGAGCTCAATCTAATGATTGTTTGATACCTTGGATATCTACGTTGGTCGCAGCGTCCAGAGATAGCCCAGCTGAGCTCAATCTAATGATTGTTTGATACCCTGGATATCTACGTTGGTCGCAGCGTTCCAGAGATAGCACAGTTGAGCTCAATCAAATGATTGTTTGATACCTTGGATATCTACGTTGGTCGCAGCATCCAGAGATAGGGCAGCTGAACTCAATCTCATGATTGTTTGATACCCTGGATATCTACGTTGGTCGCAGCGTTCCAGAGATAGCGTAGTTGAGCTCAATCTAATGATTGTTTGATACCTTGGATATCTACGTTTGTCGCGGCGTTCCAGAGATAGCGCAGTTGAGCTCAATCTAATGATTGTTTGATACCTTGGATATCTACGTTTGTCGCGGCTTCCAGAGATAGCGCAGTTGAGCTCAATCCAATGATTGTTTGATACCTTGGATATCTACGTTGGTCGCAGCATTCCAGAGATCGCACAGCCGAGATCAATCTAATGATTGTTTGATACCTTGGATATCTACGTTGGTCGCAGCGTTCCAGAGAGAGCACAGTTGAGCTCATTCTAATGATTGTTTGATACCTTGGATATCTACGTTGGTCGCAGCGTCAAGAGATAGCGCAGCTGAGCTCAATCTAATGATTATTGATACCTTCGATATCTACGTTGGTCGCAGCATTCCAGAGATCGCACAGCCGAGATCAATCTAATGATTGTTTGATTCCTTGGATATCTACGTTGGTTGCAGCGTTCCAGAGAGAGCACATTTGAGCTCAATCTAATGATTGTTGGATACCTTGAACATCAACATTAGTCGCAGCGTTCCAGAGAGAGCACAGTTGACCTCAATCTAATGATTGTTTGATACCTTGGATATCTACGTTGGTTGCGGAGTTCCAGAGATCGCACAGTTGAGATCAATCTAATGATTGTTTGATACTTTGGATATCTATGTTGGTCGCAGCGTTCCAGAGAGAGCACAGTTGAGCTCAATCTAATGATTGTTTGATACCTTGGATATCTACGTTTGTCGCGGCTTCCAGAGATAGCGCAGTTGAGCTCAATCCAATGATTGTTTGATACCTTCGATATCTACGTTGGTCGCAGCGTTCCAGAGATAGCGCAGTTGAGCTCAATCCAATGATTGTTTGATACCTTGGATATCTACGTTGGTCGCAGCGTTCCAGAGATCGCACAGTTGAGCTCAATCCAATGATTGTTTGATACCTTGGATATCTACGTTGGTCGCAGCATTCCAGGGATCGCACAGCCGAGATCAATCTAATGATTGTTTGATACCTTGGATATCTACGTTGGTCGCAGCGTTCTAGAGAGAGCACAGTTGAGCTCATTCTAATGATTGTTTGATACCTTGGATATCTACGTTGGTCGCAGCGTCAAGAGATAGCGCAGCTGAGCTCAATCTAATGATTGTTTTATACCTTCGATATCTACGTTGGTCGCAGCGTTCCAGAGAGAGCACAGTTGAGCTCAATCTAATGATTGTTTGATACCTTGGATATCTACGTTGGTCGCAGCGTTCCAGAGATAGCACAGTTGAGCTCAATCAAATAATTGTTTGATACCTTGGATATCTACGTTGGTCGCAGCATCCAGAGATAGGGCAGCTGAGCTCAATCTAATGATTGTTTGATACTCTGGATATCTACGTTGGTTTCGGCGTTCCAGAGATAGCACAGTTGAGCTCAATCTAATGATTGTTTGATACCTTGTATATCTACGTTGGTCGCAGCGTTCCAGAGATAGCGCAGTTGAGCTCAATCTAATGATTGTTTGATACCTTGGATATCTACGTTGGTCGCAGCGTTCCAGAGATCGCACAGTTGAGCTCAATCCAATGATTGTTTGATTCCTTGGATATCTACGTTGGTCGCAGCGTTCCAGAGAGAGCACATTTGAGCTCAATCTAATGATTGTTGGATACCTTGGATATCTACATTGGTCGCAGCGTTCCAGAGAGAGCACATTTGAGCTCAATCTAATGATTGTTGGATAGTTTGGATATCTATGTTGGTCGCAGCGTTCCAGAGAGAGCACGGTTGAGCTCAATCTAATGATTGTTTGATACCTTGGATATCTACGTTGGCCGCAGCGTCCAGAGATAGCCCAGCTGAGCTCAATCTAATGATTGTTTGATACCCTGGATATCTACGTTTGTCGCAGCGTTCCAGAGATAGCACAGTTGAGCTCAATCAAATGATTGTTTGATACCTTGGATATCTACGTTGGTCGCAGCATCCAGAGATAGGGCAGCTGAACTCAATCTCATGATTGTTTGATACCCTGGATATCTACGTTGGTCGCAGCGTTCCAGAGATAGCCTAGTTGAGCTCAATCTAATGATTGTTTGATGCCTTGGATATCTACGTTTGTCGCGGCTCACCAGAGATAGCGCAGTTGAGCTCAATCTAATGATTGTTTGATACCTTGGATATCTACGTTTGTCGCGGCTTCCAGAGATAGCGCAGTTGAGCTCAATCCAATGATTGTTTGATACCTTGGATATCTACGTTGGTCGCAGCGTCAAGAGATAGCGCAGCTGAGCTCAATCTAATGATTGTTTGATACCTTCGATATCTACGATGGTCGCAGCGTTCCAGAGAGAGCACAGTTGAGCTCAATCTAATGATTGTTTGATACCTTGGATATCTACGTTGGTCGCAGCATTCCAGAGATAGCACAGTTGAGCTCAATCAAATAATTGTTTGATACCTTGGATATCTACGTTGGTCGCAGCATCCAGAGATAGGGCAGCTGAGCTCAATCTAATGATTGTTTGATACTCTGGATATCTACGCTGGTTTCGGCGTTCCAGAGATAGAACAGTTGAGCTCAATCTAATGATTGTTTGATACCTTGTATATCTACGTTGGTCGCAGCGTTCCAGAGATAGCGCAGTTGAGCTCAATCTAATGATTGTTTGATACCTTGGATATCTACGTTGGTCGCAGCGTTCCAGAGATAGCGTAGTTAAGCTCAATCTAATGATTGTTTGATACCTTGGATATCTACGTTGGTCGCAGCGTTCCAGAGAGAGCACATTTGAGCTCAATCTAATGATTGTTGGATACCTTGGATATCTACATTGGTCGCAGCGTTCCAGAGAGAGCACAGTTGAGCTCAATCTAATGATTGTTTGATACCTTTGATATCTACGTTGGTTGCGGCGTTCCAGAGATCGCACAGTTGAGATCAATCTAATGATTGTTTGATACCTTGGATATCTACGTTTGTCGCGGCGTTCCAGAGATAGCGCAGTTGAGCTCAATCTAATGATTGTTTGATACCTTGGATATCTACGTTTGACGCGGCTTCCAGAGATAGCGCAGTTAAGCTCAATCCAATGATTGTTTGATACCTTGGATATCTACGTTGGTCGCAGCATTCCAGAGATCGCACAGCCGAGATCAATCTAATGATTGTTTGATACCTTGGATATCTACGTTGGTCGCAGCGTTCCAGAGAGAGCACAGTTGAGCTCATTCTAATGATTGTTTGATACCTTGGATATCTACGTTGGTCGCAGCGTCAAGAGATAGCGCACCTGAGCTCAATCTAATGATTGTTTGATACCTTCGATATCTATGTTGGTCGCAGCATTCCAGAGAGAGCACAGTTGAGCTCAATCTAATGATTGTTTGATACCTTGGATATCTACGTTGGTCGCAGCGTTCCAGAGATAGCACAGTTGAGCTCAATCAAATAATTGTTTGATACCTTGGATATCTACGTTGGTCGCAGCATCCAGAGATAGGGCAGCTGAGCTCAATCTAATGATTGTTTGATACTCTGGATATCTACGTTGGTTTCGGCGTTCCAGAGATAGCACAGTTGAGCTCAATCTAATGATTGTTTGATACCTTGGATATCTACGTTGGTCGCAGCGTTCCAGAGATCGCACAGTTGAGCTCAATCCAATGATTGTTTGATACCCTGGATATCTTCGTTGGTCGCAGCATTCCAGAGATCGCACAGCCGAGATCAATCTAATGATTTTTTGATTCCTTGGATATCTACGTTGGTCGCAGCGTTCCAGAGAGAGCACATTTGAGCTCAATCTAATGATTGTTGGATACCTTGAACATCTACATTAGTCGCAGCGTTCCAGAGAGAGCACAGTTGAGCTCAATCTAATGATTGTTTGATACCTTGGATATCTACGTTGGTTGCGGAGTTCCAGAGATCGCACAGTTGAGATCAATCTAATGATTGTTTGATACTTTGGATATCTATGTTGGTCGCAGCGTTCCAGAGAGAGCACAGTTGAGCTCAATCTAATGATTGTTTGATACCTTGGATATCTACGTTGGTCGCAGCGTCCAGAGATAGCCCAGCTGAGCTCAATCTAATGATTGTTTGATACCTTGGATATCTACGTTGGTCGCAGCATTCCAGAGATAGCACAGTTGAGCTCAATCAAATGATTGTTTGATACCTTGGATATCTACGTTGGTCGCAGCATCCAGAGATAGGGCAGCTGAACACAATCTCATGATTGTTTGATACCCTGGATATCTACGTTGGTTTCGGCGTTCCAGAGATTGCACAGCTGAGCTCAATCTAATGATTGTTTGATACCTTGTATAACTACGTTGGCCGCAGCGTTCCAGAGATAGCGTAGTTGAGCTCAATCTAATGATTGTTTGATACCTTGGATATCTACGTTTGTCGCGGCGTTCCAGAGATAGCGCAGTTGAGCTCAATCTAATGATTGTTTAATACCTTGGATATCTACGTTGGTCGCAGCGTTCCAGAGATCGCACAGTTGAGCTCAATCCAATGATTGTTTGATTCCTTGGATATCTACGTTGGTCGCAGCGTTCCAGAGAGAGCACATTTGAGCTCAATCTAATGATTGTTGGATACCTTGGATATCTACATTGGTCGCAGCGTTCCAGAGAGAGCACATTTGAGCTCAATCTAATGATTGTTGGATAGTTTGGATATCTATGTTGGTCGCAGCGTTCCAGAGAGAGCACAGTTGAGCTCAATCTAATGATTGTTTGATACCTTGGATATCTACGTTGGTCGCAGCGTCCAGAGATAGCCCAGCTGAGCTCAATCTAATGATTGTTTGATACCTTGGATATCTACGTTGGTCGCAGCGTTCCAGAGATAGCGTAGTTAAGCTCAATCTAATGATTGTTTGATACCTTGGATATCTACGTTGGTCGAAGCGTTCCAGAGAGAGCACATTTGAGCTCAATCTAATGATTGTTGGATACCTTGGATATCTACATTGGTCGCAGCTTTCCAGAGAGAGCACAGTTGAGCTCAATCTAATGATTGTTTGATACCTTTGATATCTACGTTGGTTGCGGCGTTCCAGAGATCGCACAGTTGAGATCAATCTAATGATTGTTTGATACTTTGGATATCTATGTTGGTCGCAGCGTTCCAGAGAGAGCACAGTTGAGCTCAATCTAATGATTGTTTGATACCTTGGATATCTACGTTTGTCGCGGCGTTCCAGAGATAGCGCAGTTGAGCTCAATCTAATGATTGTTTGATACCTTGGATATCTACGTTTGACGCGGCTTCCAGAGATAGCGCAGTTGAGCTCAATCCAATGATTGTTTGATACCTTGGATATCTACATTGGTCGCAGCCATCCAGAGATCGCACAGCCGAGATCAATCTAATGATTGTTTGATACCTTGGATATCTACGTTGGTCGCAGCGTTCCAGAGAGAGCACAGTTGAGCTCAATCTAATGATTGTTTGATACCTTGGATATCTACGTTGGTCGCAGCGTCCAGAGATAGCCCAGCTGAGCTCAATCTAATGATTGTTTGATACCTTGGATATCTACGTTGGTCGCAGCGTTCCAGAGATAGCGTAGTTAAGCTCAATCTAATGATTGTTGGATACCTTGGATATCTACATTGGTCGCAGCGTTCCAGAGAGAGCACATTTGAGCTCAATCTAATGATTGTTGGATAGTTTGGATATCTATGTTGGTCGCAGCATTCCAGAGAGAGCACAGTTGAGCTCAATCTAATGATTGTTTGATACCTTGGATATCTACGTTGGTCGCAGCGTCCAGAGATAGCCCAGCTGAGCTCAATCTAATGATTGTTTGATACCCTGGATATCTACGTTTGTCGCAGCGTTCCAGAGATAGCACAGTTGAGCTCAATCAAATGATTGTTTGATACCTTGGATATCTACGTTGGTCGCAGCATCCAGAGATAGGGCAGCTGAACTCAATCTCATGATTGTTTGATACCCTGGATATCTACGTTGGTCGCAGCGTTCCAGAGATAGCGTAGTTGAGCTCAATCTAATGATTGTTTGATGCCTTGGATATCTACGTTTGTCGCGGCGTTCCAGAGATAGCGCAGTTGAGCTCAATCTAATGATTGTTTGATACCTTGGATATCTACGTTTGTCGCGGCTTCCAGAGATAGCGCAGTTGAGCTCAATCCAATGATTGTTTGATACCTTGGATATCTACGTTGGTCGCAGCGTCAAGAGATAGCGCAGCTGAGCTCAATCTAATGATTGTTGGATACCTTGAACATCTACATTAGTCGCAGCGTTCCAGAGAGAGCACAGTTGAGCTCAATCTAATGATTGTTTGATACCTTGGATATCTACGTTGGTTGCGGAGTTCCAGAGATCGCACAGTTGAGATCAATCTAATGATTGTTTGATACTTTGGATATCTATGTTGGTCGCAGCGTTCCAGAGAGAGCACAGTTGAGCTCAATCTAATGATTGTTTGATACCTTGGATATCTACGTTGGTCGCAGCGTCCAGAGATAGCCCAGCTGAGCTCAATCTAATGATTGTTTGATACCTTGGATATCTACGTTGGTCGCAGCATTCCAGAGATAGCACAGTTGAGCTCAATCAAATGATTGTTTGATACCTTGGATATCTACGTTGGTCGCAGCATCCAGAGATAGGGCAGCTGAACTCAATCTCATGATTGTTTGATACCCTGGATATCTACGTTGGTTTCGGCGTTCCAGAGATTGCACAGTTGAGCTCAATCTAATGATTGTTTGATACCTTGTATAACTACGTTGGTCGCAGCGTTCCAGAGATAGCGTAGTTGAGCTCAATCTAATGATTGTTTGATACCTTGGATATCTACGTTTGTCGCGGCGTTCCAGAGATAGCGCAGTTGAGCTCAATCTAATGATTGTTTAATACCTTGGATATCTACGTTGGTCGCAGCGTTCCAGAGATCGCACAGTTGAGCTCAATCCAATGATTGTTTGATTCCTTGGATATCTACGTTGGTCGCAGCGTTCCAGAGAGAGCACATTTGAGCTCAATCTAATGATTGTTGGATACCTTGGATATCTACATTGGTCGCAGCGTTCCAGAGAGAGCACATTTGAGCTCAATCTAATGATTGTTGGATAGTTTGGATATCTATGTTGGTCGCAGCGTTCCAGAGAGAGCACAGTTGAGCTCAATCTAATGATTGTTTGATACCTTGGATATCTACGTTGGTCGCAGCGTCCAGAGATAGCCCAGCTGAGCTCAATCTAATGATTGTTTGATACCTTGGATATCTACGTTGGTCGCAGCGTTCCAGAGATAGCGTAGTTAAGCTCAATCTAATGATTGTTTGATACCTTGGATATCTACGTTGGTCGCAGCGTTCCAGAGAGAGCACATTTGAGCTCAATCTAATGATTGTTGGATACCTTGGATATCTACATTGGTCGCAGCGTTCCAGAGAGAGCACAGTTGAGCTCAATCTAATGATTGTTTGATACCTTTGATATCTACGTTGGTTGCGGCGTTCCAGAGATCGCACAGTTGAGATCAATCTAATGATTGTTTGATACTTTGGATATCTATGTTGGTCGCAGCGTTCCAGAGAGAGCACAGTTGAGCTCAATCTAATGATTGTTTGATACCTTGGATATCTACGTTTGTCGCGGCGTTCCAGAGATAGCGCAGTTGAGCTCAATCTAATGATTGTTTGATACCTTGGATATCTACGTTTGACGCGGCTTCCAGAGATAGCGCAGTTGAGCTCAATCCAATGATTGTTTGATACCTTGGATATCTACGTTGGTCGCAGCCATCCAGAGATCGCACAGCCGAGATCAATCTAATGATTGTTTGATACCTTGGATATCTACGTTGGTCGCAGCGTTCCAGAGAGAGCACAGTTGAGCTCAATCTAATGATTGTTTGATACCTTGGATATCTACGTTGGTCGCAGCGTCCAGAGATAGCCCAGCTGAGCTCAATCTAATGATTGTTTGATACCTTGGATATCTACGTTGGTCGCAGCGTTCCAGAGATAGCGTAGTTAAGCTCAATCTAATGATTGTTGGATACCATGGATATCTACATTGGTCGCAGCGTTCCAGAGAGAGCACATTTGAGCTCTATCTAATGATTGTTGGATAGTTTGGATATCTATGTTGGTCGCAGCGTTCCAGAGAGAGCACAGTTGAGCTCAATCTAATGATTGTTTGATACCTTGGATACCTACGTTGGTCGCAGCTGTGAGAAGTTGGCCTGATATGTAGTGCTCACTATTCTAGTGATCACTGTGTATCATTCCAAACGACCCTTATTGATGATTGGTTGTAAGTCAACCTTTTAGACCAGCTATCCTAGTAGCGTGGATACGAGCAGTCTTAGGCTAAACTCTAGAGGGCGTGTTAAGCCAGCTGTTTACCATCACATATACCCCTTGAACACCAAGTGAAAGGACACCACACAAGTTGTTATGAAAATAAAAGGATATTTATTTATAACAAGACTACCCTGGCTCTTTATGAGTCAGGGAGCTAAGCACACTACAAAACTCTTAGGAAAATACTTCAGTTGCACAATTTACACAAATGCCCGAGGGGCACGAGAAACCATCTACACTAACAGTGAAATGCGAATGGTTAGAGTCTGGAGGTACTGATTCCGGAGTGATCCGATCAGTGGGACTAAACGAAAAAGGAACTGGACACTTGTAGAGCGAACCTGCGATGGAGCACCGAGATGCTCGAGTTACCTAGCCCGGAGGCTGCGGCTGCGTGAAGTTCGGCAAGATGTCGGGAGTCCTCGTGTAGTCTCAGGAGCCTGAAAGAAGAAGTTGCTGGCAGGCGACCAGTGACGATGTTCGGAGCGATACAAGCCTGGATCGGTGATGAAGGAAACCTGAAAGCAGAGGGGACTCAGTTCTCAACCGCTAGCCAGCGATCGTGGGGGTACCAGGAGGGTACCGGCTGAAGTCACCTCGGCCAGGTGAGTGGGTGACGTCGGACTCGGCTGTTCCTCGGACCAGGAGGCGCGGCGGCGACCAGGATGGAGGGCGAGCTGTCCCACGAAGGTGTCTGCTGTCGATGATGCTGGGCCCAGGCAGGGGCAGCGGATCTTGGCAGTGGCAACCCAAGCGGGGGAGTCAAGATGGCGTCGGGAGTGGACCAGGAGGGTCCGTGGTACTCCTCTGTTGAAGGGGAGCAAGAGCCAGTCTGGAGCAACCAGACGAGTGATGAAACAATCGTGGTGCGTCGTGAAGAGGGCCACACGCCGGTCGGCAAGTGGTCGGACAACGCGGTGAACAACAAGGAGCGGAAGGGCCCCCACGCAGATCTCGGGGATGCTGGGGAGGCAGACTTCGATGCTGGAGCTGCTCAGGGTTAGGGCTTCTCAAACCCTAGGTGCACTCACTCGAGGGTCCCTCGGTGGGCGTGCTAGATAAGCGTCGTGCAGGTTCTGAAGATAGCCGGTCCCGCAGGTCTCGTCACACCTACGACTCTCAGCTGGGCTGATGAGGTAGGTAAAAGGTCAGAGATGGCAGGGACTCGGGTCTCGTCGAGCTGGGCAGTCTTGATCCGTAGGAGAGACTTACAGCAAACCGCAAGCGCTTAGATGGTGCCTGCTGGTGCAGGGTGGCTACTCCTTAGCCACAAGGGAGAGTCTTCAGAAATAGTCAAGAGTTCCTTTCGTGGAAAGTAGTTCGTGATTCGGAGTTATCCGATTATCTGATTATCCAATTTGGGAAGGGGACTCGCTCCTACCTTTATTCTAAGAAAAGGGGCTGGCCCGTGACTAGGTTCTACCTATGGGTGGAGCCAGGAGGGGGGTGGTTACACCCCTATCCTTTGTCCGGCTTCGCGCCAGCTCAGGGGCTGGTGTGCCCCCGAAACTGGTTTGAGCCGGGCTATGCACAGTGAGCACCGGGGTGCCACTGGCACTCACCTTCCTTTCAGCCCTGCCTACCTGGGATACACAAACCCTGTCTGGGATGGTGCTAACACCGCCCTCGACAGGAAACCCTTTGTCCAAGCTCCCTTTGCTGGAAGGTCCCCCAGCAGCAGGAGGTCAGACTTGTGTCTGGTGGCAGCATCCATTTTGTGATGCTGAGGCTTGAGTCAACTTTAACCGGGGTTCAAGGTTACTTCCATGTCGTGTCCCTCTAAAAGGGGGGAATGCTAACCCCGTCACCAGGACTGGCGAGGGGTTCGTATTCCCATTCGTATGACACCTTACTCGACATGTATAGGTGATGCGATGCCAAAGTTAGCAAATAACCGCAAGGATTATAATGCATTAAAAGTAGTTGGCCCGCGTCACCATGGAACGGCTATTAGGACTTGGTTCCGCAAGCCGTCGACGGGCTCAGCTCGCGCCAGAGCACCGTCCCACATGATTCCCTGCACTCTGCCTTCAGGATTGATAAGGCCTGCTATAGGAGTGACTGATAGGAATCCATGTGTCCATTTTAGGGTTTAGGTGTAGGAATACTACACCTACAGCAACGGGTGATTACACCACGTGGCCCCAGCTGTCGTGCAGCCAGTTGTGTCAGATTTGGGCGGCCATTCCAGGGGTGGCATAATACATGCTTCAGCCCCTGGTAGGCCCTGGGTACACCGATGCCCTGGATACCTGTGGTATGCTGAGACAGGGACTGACAAGGCGGCCCAGTTCCAATTAGTGGATGTACCTAATGTACATGTGTGATAATTTCGAGAGAGAACAGCTAGGCTGTGGGTCTGATTGGCAGGCCCACAGCCGGGGAAAGTCGTAAACCAATGAAGCAAAAGCAAAAAATCTGGGTGATCATAGGATTGCAGACCCTACTCTCCTACATGACCCCCCCCCAAACTTTGGGACAATAAGCTAACCTTGACCAGGTGAGTCTTCTTGCTCTAAGTGGAAATACCTGGAGAGCCCATCTGCATTGCCATGATCAGTGCTAGGTCTATGCTCCACTGTGAAGTCCATCCCCTGTAGGGAAATGGACCACCTAAGTAGTTTGGGGTTTTCACCCTTCATTTGATTTAGCCACAAGAGGGGCTTATGGTCGGTCTGAATCTTGAAGTGAGTGCCAAACAAGTATGGCCTCAACTTCTTCAGGGCCCAAACCACAGCAAAGGCCTCCCTCTCAATAGCTGACCAATTCTTCTCTCTGGGGGTCAGCCTCCTGCTAATAAAAGCTATGGGCTGGTCATGACCATCAAAATTCAGTTGCGATAGAACAGCTCCCACACCCAGCTCCGAAGCGTCTGTTTGGACAATAAATGGTTTGGAGTAGTCTGGACTCTTTAGGATAGGTGCTGTGCACATGGCCTGCTTTAGGTCATCGAATGCCTTCTGACAGCTTGCTGTCCACTGAACTTTTTTTGGCATCTTTTTACTTGTCAGGTCGTTTAGCGGGGTCACAATGGATCCATAATTTCTGACAAATTTCCGGTAATAACCAGTCAGGCCCAAGAAAGCTCGAACCTGAGTCTGGGTGGTTGGAGGAGCCCAGTCCTGGATGGCCTGTATTTTGCTCTCCAATGGTTGAACCTGGCCTCCACCTACAAGGTGGCCCAGGTATACAACCTGTGTCTGCCCTATCTGGCACTTGGTGGCCTTGATAGTGAGGCCTGCCTTCTGCAGGGCCTCTAACACTTTCCTCAGGTGGACCAGGTGATCCTCCCAGGTGGAGCTAAAGACAGCGACATCGTCCAGATACGCCGCACAGAAGTCGTCCAACCCAGTGAGAACTCGATTCACCAGCCTTTGGAAGGTGGCAGGTGCATTTTTCAAACCAAAGGGCATTACCACGAACTGATAATGCCCACCCGGGGTAGAAAATGCTGTTTTGGGCTTGGCCTCCTCAGCTAACCTGATTTGCCAATACCCAGCTGTCAGGTCAAACGTACTTAAGTAGTTGGCCGAGGCCAACCGGTCGATAAGTTCGTCTGCTCTTGGTATCGGGTGGGCGTCAGTCTTAGTGACTGCATTGAGACCTCTGTAGTCCACGCAAAACCTCATCTCTTTCTTACCGCCCTGGGTGTGAGGTTTCGGCACGAGCACTACGGGACTAGCCCAGGGGCTGTCCGAGGGTTCAATGACTCCCAGCTCCAACATTTTCTGCACCTCTGTCTTGATGCAGTCTCTGACATGATCAGGTTGCCGATAGATTTTACTCTTTACGGGCAGACTGTCCCCAGTGTCGACCTCGTGGGTACACCACTTGGTCTGACTGGGTGTCAGAGAGAACATATGTCGAAAGGATTGAAGAACCTGTTTACAATCCTCTTGTTGATGTCCAGAGAGGCTGCCACAAAAGACAACACCATTTACTGATCCATCGTCAGGGTTCTGAGAGAGCAGGTCTGGGAGAGGGTCACTCTCTTCCTCCTGTCCCTCATCTGTGGCCATGAGCAAGCCCATGCCCTCCCTGTCGACATATGCCTTGAGCCTGTTTACATGGAGCACCCTGTGGGGGCTCCGGGGAGTTCCCAGGTCTACCAGGTAGGTGACCTCTCCCTTTTGCTCAATGATCGTGTGGGGCCCAGACCATCTGTCTTTGAGTGCTGCTGGGGCCACTGGCTCCAGCACCCACACCTTCTGTCCAGGCTGGTACACAGTCAGGACAGCCTTTTGGTCGTGCCAAGCTTTCTGTAATTCTTGGCTCGCCTCAAGGTTTTTAGACGCCTTTTCCATGTACTCCGCCATCTGCGAGCGGAGACCGAGCACATAGTCCACAATGTTGGATGCCGGCTTTCTGAGAGGTCTCTCCCATCCTTCCTTTACCAAACAAAGGGGTCCCCTTACAGGATGTCCGAACAGAAGCTCGAAAGGGCTGTAGCCAACCCCCTTCTGCGGGACCTCTCTGTAGGCGAACAAGAGGCAGGGTATCAGGACATCCCATCTCCGCCGAAGCTTTTCAGGTAGTCCGTGAATCATCCCTTTTAGGGTCCTATTGAATCTCTCAACAAGCCCATTGCATTGTGGGTGATAGGGTGTGGTGAACTTGTAGTTGACACCACATTCCTTCCACATAGCAGTCAGATATCCCGACATGAAGTTTGCACCTCTGTCTGAGACGACCTCCTTAGGGAAGCCCACTCTGGAGAACACTCCAAGTAGGGCCCGTGCCACCACAGGTGCTGTAGTGGTCCTAAGGGGAATAGCTTCAGGATACCTGGTGGCGTGGTCCACCACCACCAGTATAAACTTGTGCCCTGATGCTGTCTGGGGTTCCATTGGTCCGACAATGTCGATCCCCACTCGTTCAAAGGGTACCCCCACCACTGGTAGTGGTATGAGGGGGGCCTTTGTCGTGCCACCTGACTTACCACTGGCTTGGCAAGTGACACAGGAGCGGCAAAACTCCTTCGTATCTTCGGACATGTGGGGCCAGTGAAAGTGTGGAACAATTCTGTCCCAAGTCTTATTCTGGCCTAAGTGACCTCCAAGGGGAATCTCGTGGGCCAAGGTGAGAAGGAAACCTCTCAGAGACAAGGGGATGACCAGCCTCCTGGTCGCACCAGGTTTGGGGTCTCTTGCCTCAGAGTACAGGAGTCCATCGTCCCAGTACACTTTGTGGGTACCTGTGGCGTTCCCTGCAGCCTCAGCAGCGGCCTGCTGTCTGAGGGGTTCAAGTGAGGGGCAGTCTAACTGTGCCTTCCCCAGGTCTTCCCTGGAGGGTCCCCCTGAGCCCAGAAACTCAACCTGACCAGGTTCAAGCTCTTGCGGCTCAGTTTCCCTCAGTTCTTTAAGGTCAGCCTCCTCGGAGACTTGATCCACGACCTGGGGCAAGGGGGAAGGCGAAGCCTTACCCTTACTGCTCCTTTTCTTGGAAGTTGTCTGGTCCGTTCTTCCAGGATCCAGCACCTGTTCAGTGGGGCATCTTTTGGCCTGTGACCTGGTCACAGCAAGGACATGTGCTGGCAAGCCTAACATCTCCATGTGAGTCCTCTGCTCCACTTCTGACCATTGTGACGTTTCCAAATCATTGCCCAACAGACATTCTACGGGGAGGTCTGAACTAACCACAACCTTTTTCGGGCCACTTACCCCTCCCCAGGAGAAATCAACAACTGCCATACTGTGATTGGTAGTGACGTTGCTGGCATTGGTCACTAGGTAACTGGTACCTAGCATGATCTGTCCAGGGTCCACGAAGTTAGGCGTCACCATGGTGACACTGGCACACGTGTCCCTGTAGGCCTGAGCCACTCTTCCATTTATCAAAGGTGTCTGCCTGTATTTGCCCAAAGTATTGGGACTGGCATCAGGGGACATATCTATATCCCCTGTACAGACAAGGACGGCCTGAGTGAGCGTGCCGACTAAGTCGTCACTCCCCTCGGTTCCCAAGGTTAACCCAACTAATGCCTTGGGAGGCGCACTACCACTGCTGACTGTACTAGGGGGCGCAGGTGCCTTAGGGGCTGCAGTGGTAGGAGTTTGCCCTCCTTTCTTGGTGCACTCACTAAACCAGTGAGTCTTACTTTTACAGTATTGGCACCACCTTTTTGACTGGCCTTCTTGAGTCTTCTTCTTCTGTGAAGCCTGACCCCCACCCTCTTTGGTTTGTTGGGGACCTGTCGAAGACTTCTGGTCATTTTGTTCGTTCTTGTTACCCTTTTGGTCTGCTTTCTTCTGACCACCCTGGTTCTGATTCTGGTTCTGCTTGACCCTTGTTCTGACCCATCTGTCTGCCTTCTTTCCCAATTCTTGGGGAGAGGTCAGATCCGAGTCGACAAGGTGCTGATGCAACAATTGGTTCTGACAGTTATTTAAAATCTGTTCTCGCATGATAAGATTGTACAATCCTGTGTAATCAGTAACCTTGCTACCCAGCAACCAGCCTTCCAAAGCCTTAGTGGCACAATCGACAAAGTCAGCCCAATCCTGAGACTGAATTTTCTGGGTGTCCCGGAACAGCACCCGGTACTGTTCCGTGGTTAAGCCGAACCCATCAATCAGTGTGTTCTTCAGGACTTGGTAGTTGTTAGCATCCTCAGCTCTTGTAGTGAGGAGCTTGTCCCTTCCTTTACCTTCAAAGGAAAGCCACAGTATAGCTGCCCACTGACTTGGGGGGACGCACTGGACAGTGCAGGCCCTCTCCAAGGCAGTTATCCACTTGTGGATGTCGTCCCCTTGTTTAAAGGGGGGCACTATTTTACTCAGGTGTCTAGTGTCTATACCCCTGTCTTTCTCTCTATTGAGAATGCTGCCACCAGTGGGATCTAACCCACTTAATTTCTGCTCTCGGGCCAGGGCAAGTCTTTCTTTGGCGAGGGCAAGTTCTTCCCGCTCGATCCTCAGATTGACCTCCCGCATCTTCGCTTCATGCTCCCTCCTCTGAGGGGAAGTCATTCCTCTCTGAGAAGGTGCCTGAGAGACATGTGTATGAACCGATCTGCCAGAGCCTCTGGAGAGAGACCTGGCTCGTCCGTTCCCAAGGTTAAGCCTGCTTGAGCGTGGGCCCGGGGCTCCCCCAGTTCCATTCTCATGCCTGCTTAAGTTGGTCCTTGTAAGCCTGCCGACTACCACTGGACCTTTGTCTGCCTCGTCTCCCGATAACTCGTCCTCGTCCTCCTCCTCTGTGTGGAGGTCGAGGTCGGGGTCACCGAGGGTTCCCTCTAAGGGAGGCATGTTCCCATCTGCACTGGGGGGACCTGGGTTAGAGGACCTCCTAGCATCGTACGCCTCTAAGAGACCTATCAGTATTGCGATGGTAGGGTTAGAACCCTGGTTTAGCTTCCTGGAGGCACACAGTTGTCTCATCTCCTTGAAGCTAAGAGTTGCATATCGTGACACGACCTGTGGAGGGTCACTGACCACTAAGGGAGTCCCTGCAGACTCTCCGTGGACCGACATGCTTTTCTAGTGAGGTGTAAGTGTTGCACCTACCTACACTATGGGTTTACCTACTGATCCCTTGCTAAGAGTTGTAGTCAGGGTGTGCTAAGCCCTGTTACACTACAACAGCCGGTTCAGTAGAACTCGGAGTATTCTAAGTTAAGTTATATGTACCTGGGTACTTATGTGATCTTTCACTGCGATATTCTTAGGATACGTGTGTGGTAAAACAACAGCAAGCTCAAATCCCAACCGCTGCTCACCAATGTGAGAAGTTGGCCTGATATGTAGTGCTCACTATTCTAGTGATCACTGTGTATCATTCCAAACGACCCTTATTGATGATTGGTTGTAAGTCAACCTTTTAGACCAGCTATCCTAGTAGCGTGGATACGAGCAGTCTTAGGCTAAACTCTAGAGGGCGTGTTAAGCCAGCTGTTTACCATCACATATACCCCTTGAACACCAAGTGAAAGGACACCACACAAGTTGTTATGAAAATAAAAGGATATTTATTTATAACAAGACTACCCTGGCTCTTTATGAGTCAGGGAGCTAAGCACACTACAAAACTCTTAGGAAAATACTTCAGTTGCACAATTTACACAAATGCCCGAGGGGCACGAGAAACCATCTACACTAACAGTGAAATGCGAATGGTTAGAGTCTGGAGGTACTGATTCCGGAGTGATCCGATCAGTGGGACTAAACGAAAAAGGAACTGGACACTTGTAGAGCGAACCTGCGATGGAGCACCGAGATGCTCGAGTTACCTAGCCCGGAGGCTGCGGCTGCGTGAAGTTCGGCAAGATGTCGGGAGTCCTCGTGTAGTCTCAGGAGCCTGAAAGAAGAAGTTGCTGGCAGGCGACCAGTGACGATGTTCGGAGCGATCCAAGCCTGGATCGGTGATGAAGGAAACCTGAAAGCAGAGGGGACTCAGTTCTCAACCGCTAGCCAGCGATCGTGGGGGTACCAGGAGGGTACCGGCTGAAGTCACCTCGGCCAGGTGAGTGGGTGACGTCGGACTCGGCTGTTCCTCGGACCAGGAGGCGCGGCGGCGACCAGGATGGAGGGCGAGCTGTCCCACGAAGGTGTCTGCTGTCGATGATGCTGGGCCCAGGCAGGGGCAGCGGATCTTGGCAGTGGCAACCCAAGCGGGGGAGTCAAGATGGCGTCGGGAGTGGACCAGGAGGGTCCGTGGTACTCCTCTGTTGAAGGGGAGCAAGAGCCAGTCTGGAGCAACCAGACGAGTGATGAAACAATCATGGTGCGTCGTGAAGAGGGCCACACGCCGGTCGGCAAGTGGTCGGACAACGCGGTGAACAACAAGGAGCGGAAGGGCCCCCACGCAGATCTCGGGGATGCTGGGGAGGCAGACTTCGATGCTGGAGCTGCTCAGGGTTAGGGCTTCTCAAACCCTAGGTGCACTCACTCGAGGGTCCCTCGGTGGGCGTGCTAGATAAGCGTCGTGCAGCTTCTGAAGATAGCCGGTCCCGCAGGTCTCGTCACACCTACGACTCTCAGCTGGGCTGATGAGGTAGGTAAAAGGTCAGAGATGGCAGGGACTCGGGTCTCGTCGAGCTGGGCAGTCTTGATCCGTAGGAGAGACTTACAGCAAACCGCAAGCGCTTAGATGGTGCCTGCTGGTGCAGGGTGGCTACTCCTTAGCCACAAGGGAGAGTCTTCAGAAATAGTCAAGAGTTCCTTTCGTGGAAAGTAGTTCGTGATTCGGAGTTATCCGATTATCTGATTATCCAATTTGGGAAGGGGACTCGCTCCTACCTTTATTCTAAGAAAAGGGGCTGGCCCGTGACTAGGTTCTACCTATGGGTGGAGCCAGGAGGGGGGTGGTTACACCCCTATCCTTTGTCCGGCTTCGCGCCAGCTCAGGGGCTGGTGTGCCCCCGAAACTGGTTTGAGCCGGGCTATGCACAGTGAGCACCGGGGTGCCACTGGCACTCACCTTCCTTTCAGCCCTGCCTACCTGGGATACACAAACCCTGTCTGGGATGGTGCTAACACCGCCCTCGACAGGAAACCCTTTGTCCAAGCTCCCTTTGCTGGAAGGTCCCCCAGCAGCAGGCGGTCAGACTTGTGTCTGGTGGCAGCATCCATTTTGTGATGCTGAGGCTTGAGTCAACTTTAACCGGGGTTCAAGGTTACTTCCATGTCGTGTCCCTCTAAAAGGGGGGAATGCTAACCCCGTCACCAGGACTGGCGAGGGGTTCGTATTCCCATTCGTATGACACCTTACTCGACATGTATAGGTGATGCGATGCCAAAGTTAGCAAATAACCGCAAGGATTATAATGCATTAAAAGTAGTTGGCCCGCGTCACCATGGAACGGCTATTAGGACTTGGTTCCGCAAGCCGTCGACGGGCTCAGCTCGCGCCAGAGCACCGTCCCACATGATTCCCTGCACTCTGCCTTCAGGATTGATAAGGCCTGCTATAGGAGTGACTGATAGGAATCCATGTGTCCATTTTAGGGTTTAGGTGTAGGAATACTACACCTACAGCAACGGGTGATTACACCACGTGGCCCCAGCTGTCGTGCAGCCAGTTGTGTCAGATTTGGGCGGCCATTCCAGGGGTGGCATAATACATGCTTCAGCCCCTGGTAGGCCCTGGGTACACCGATGCCCTGGATACCTGTGGTATGCTGAGACAGGGACTGACAAGGCGGCCCAGTTCCAATTAGTGGATGTACCTAATGTACATGTGTGATAATTTCGAGAGAGAACAGCTAGGCTGTGGGTCTGATTGGCAGGCCCACAGCCGGGGAAAGTCGTAAACCAATGAAGCAAAAGCAAAAAATCTGGGTGATCATAGGATTGCAGACCCTACTCTCCTACAGCAGCGTCCAGAGATAGCCCAGCTGAGCTCAATCTAATGATTGTTTGATACCCTGGATATCTACGTTTGTCGCAGCGTTCCAGAGATAGCACAGTTGAGCTCAATCAAATGATTGTTTGATACCTTGGATATCTACGTTGGTCGCAGCATCCAGAGATAGGGCAGCTGAACTCAATCTCATGATTGTTTGATACCCTGGATATCTACGTTGGTCGCAGCGTTCCAGAGATAGCGTAGTTGAGCTCAATCTAATGATTGTTTGATGCCTTGGATATCTACGTTTGTCGCAGCGTTCCAGAGATAGCGCAGTTGAGCTCAATCTAATGATTGTTTGATACCTTGGATATCTACGTTTGTCGCGGCTTCCAGAGATAGCGCAGTTGAGCTCAATCCAATGATTGTTTGATACCTTGGATATCTACGTTGGTCGCAGCGTCAAGAGATAGCGCAGCTGAGCTCAATCTAATGATTGTTTGATACCTTCGATATCTACGATGGTCGCAGCGTTCCAGAGAGAGCACAGTTGAGCTCAATCTAATGATTGTTTGATACCTTGGATATCTACGTTGGTCGCAGCGTTCCAGAGATAGCACAGTTGAGCTCAATCAAATAATTGTTTGATACCTTGGATATCTACGTTGGTCGCAGCATCCAGAGATAGGGCAGCTGAGCTCAATCTAATGATTGTTTGATACTCTGGATATCTACGCTGGTTTCGGCATTCCAGAGATAGAACAGTTGAGCTCAATCTAATGATTGTTTGATACCTTGTATATCTACGTTGGTCGCAGCGTTCCAGAGATAGCGCAGTTGAGCTCAATCTAATGATTGTTTGATACCTTGGATATCTACGTTGGTCGCAGCGTTCCAGAGATAGCGTAGTTAAGCTCAATCTAATGATTGTTTGATACCTTGGATATCTACGTTGGTCGCAGCGTTCCAGAGAGAGCACATTTGAGCTCAATCTAATGATTGTTGGATACCTTGGATATCTACATTGGTCGCAGCGTTCCAGAGAGAGCACAGTTGAGCTCAATCTAATGATTGTTTGATACCTTTGATATCTACGTTGGTTGCGGCGTTCCAGAGATCGCACAGTTGAGATCAATCTAATGATTGTTTGATACCTTGGATATCTACGTTTGTCGCGGCGTTCCAGAGATAGCGCAGTTGAGCTCAATCTAATGATTGTTTGATACCTTGGATATCTACGTTTGACGCGGCTTCCAGAGATAGCGCAGTTGAGCTCAATCCAATGATTGTTTGATACCTTGGATATCTACGTTGGTCGCAGCATTCCAGAGATCGCACAGCCGAGATCAATCTAATGATTGTTTGATACCTTGGATATCTACGTTGGTCGCAGCGTTCCAGAGAGAGCACAGTTGAGCTCATTCTAATGATTCTTTGAATCCTTGGATATCTACGTTGGTCGCAGCATCAAGAGATAGCGCACCTGAGCTCAATCTAATGATTGTTTGATACCTTCGATATCTATGTTGGTCGCAGCATTCCAGAGAGAGCACAGTTGAGCTCAATCTAATGATTGTTTGATACCTTGGATATCTACGTTGGTCGCAGCGTTCCAGAGATAGCACAGTTGAGCTCAATCAAATAATTGTTTGATACCTTGGATATCTACGTTGGTCGCAGCATCCAGAGATAGGGCAGCTGAGCTCAATCTAATGATTGTTTGATACTCTGGATATCTACGTTGGTTTCGGCGTTCCAGAGATAGCACAGTTGAGCTCAATCTAATGATTGTTTGATACCTTGGATATCTACGTTGGTCGCAGCGTTCCAGAGATCGCACAGTTGAGCTCAATCCAATGATTGTTTGATACCCTGGATATCTTCGTTGGTCGCAGCATTCCAGAGATCGCACAGCCGAGATCAATCTAATGATTTTTTGATTCCTTGGATATCTACGTTGGTCGCAGCGTTCCAGAGAGAGCACATTTGAGCTCAATCTAATGATTGTTGGATACCTTGAACATCTACATTAGTCGCAGCGTTCCAGAGAGAGCACAGTTGAGCTCAATCTAATGATTGTTTGATACCTTGGATATCTACGTTGGTTGCGGAGTTCCAGAGATCGCACAGTTGAGATCAATCTAATGATTGTTTGATACTTTGGATATCTATGTTGGTCGCAGCGTTCCAGAGAGAGCACAGTTGAGCTCAATCTAATGATTGTTTGATACCTTGGATATCTACGTTGGTCGCAGCGTCCAGAGATAGCCCAGCTGAGCTCAATCTAATGATTGTTTGATACCTTGGATATCTACGTTGGTCGCAGCATTCCAGAGATAGCACAGTTGAGCTCAATCAAATGATTGTTTGATACCTTGGATATCTACGTTGGTCGCAGCATCCAGAGATAGGGCAGCTGAACTCAATCTCATGATTGTTTGATACCCTGGATATCTACGTTGGTTTCGGCGTTCCAGAGATTGCACAGTTGAGCTCAATCTAATGATTGTTTGATACCTTGTATAACTACTTTGGTCGCAGCGTTCCAGAGATAGCGTAGTTGAGCTCAATCTAATGATTGTTTGATACCTTGGATATCTACGTTTGTCGCGGCGTTCCAGAGATAGCGCAGTTGAGCTCAATCTAATGATTGTTTGATACCTTGGATATCTACGTTGGTCGCAGCGTTCCAGAGATCGCACAGTTGAGCTCAATCTAATGATTGTTTGATTCCTTGGATATCTCCGTTGGTCGCAGCGTTCCAGAGAGAGCACATTTGAGCTCAATCTAATGATTGTTGGATACCTTGGATATCTACATTGGTCGCAGCGTTCCAGAGAGAGCACATTTGAGCTCAATCTAATGATTGTTTGATACCTTGGATATCTACATTGGTCGCAGCATTCCAGAGAGAGCACAGTTGAGCTCAATCTAATGATTGTTTGATACCTTGGATATCTACGTTGGTTGCGGCGTTCCAGAGATCGCACAGTTGAGATCAATCTAATGATTGTTTGATACTTTGGATATCTATGTTGGTCGCAGCATTCCAGAGAGAGCACAGTTGAGCTCAATCTAATGATTGTTTGATACCTTGGATATCTACGTTGGTCGCAGCGTCCAGAGATAGCCCAGCTGAGCTCAATCTAATGATTGTTTGATACCCTGGATATCTACGTTGGTCGCAGCGTTCCAGAGATAGCACAGTTGAGCTCAATCAAATGATTGTTTGATACCTTGGATATCTACGTTGGTCGCAGCATCCAGAGATAGGGCAGCTGAACTCAATCTCATGATTGTTTGATACCTTGGATATCTAAGTTGGTCGCAGCATTCCAGAGAGCGCACAGCCGAGATCAATCTAATGATTGTTTGATACCTTGGATATCTACGTTGGTCGTAGCGTTCCAGAGAGAGCACAGTTGAGCTCATTCTAATGATTGTTTGATACCTTGGATATCTACGTTGGTCGCAGCGTCAAGAGATAGCGCAGCTGAGCTCAATCTAATGATTATTGATACCTTCGATATCTACGTTGGTCGCAGCATTCCAGAGATCGCACAGCCGAGATCAATCTAATGATTGTTTGATTCCTTGGATATCTACGTTGGTTGCAGCGTTCCAGAGAGAGCACATTTGAGCTCAATCTAATGATTGTTGGATACCTTGAACATCAACATTAGTCGCAGCGTTCCAGAGAGAGCACAGTTGACCTCAATCTAATGATTGTTTGATACCTTGGATATCTACGTTGGTTGCGGAGTTCCAGAGATCGCACAGTTGAGATCAATCTAATGATTGTTTGATACTTTGGATATCTATGTTGGTCGCAGCGTTCCAGAGAGAGCACAGTTGAGCTCAATCTAATGATTGTTTGATACCTTGGATATCTACGTTTGTCGCGGCTTCCAGAGATAGCGCAGTTGAGCTCAATCCAATGATTGTTTGATACCTTCGATATCTACGTTGGTCGCAGCGTTCCGGAGATCGCACAGTTGAGCTCAATCCAATGATTGTTTGATACCTTGGATATCTACGTTGGTCGCAGCATTCCAGAGATCGCACAGCCGAGATCAATCTAATGATTGTTTGATACCTTGGATATCTACGTTGGTCGCAGCGTTCTAGAGAGAGCACAGTTGAGCTCATTCTAATGATTGTTTGATACCTTGGATATCTACGTTGGTCGCAGCGTCAAGAGATAGCGCAGCTGAGCTCAATCTAATGATTGTTTTATACCTTCGATATCTACGTTGGTCGCAGCGTTCCAGAGAGAGCACAGTTGAGCTCAATCTAATGATTGTTTGATACCTTGGATATCTACGTTGGTCGCAGCGTTCCAGAGATAGCACAGTTGAGCTCAATCAAATAATTGTTTGATACCTTGGATATCTACGTTGGTCGCAGCATCCAGAGATAGGGCAGCTGAGCTCAATCTAATGATTGTTTGATACTCTGGATATCTACGTTGGTTTCGGCGTTCCAGAGATAGCACAGTTGAGCTCAATCTAATGATTGTTTGATACCTTGTATATCTACGTTGGTCGCAGCGTTCCAGAGATAGCGCAGTTGAGCTCAATCTAATGATTGTTTGATACCTTGGATATCTACGTTGGTCGCAGCGTTCCAGAGATCGCACAGTTGAGCTCAATCCAATGATTGTTTGATTCCTTGGCTATCTACGTTGGTCGCAGCGTTCCAGAGAGAGCACATTTGAGCTCAATCTAATGATTGTTGGATACCTTGGATATCTACATTGGTCGCAGCGTTCCAGAGAGAGCACATTTGAGCTCAATCTAATGATTGTTGGATAGTTTGGATATCTATGTTGGTCGCAGCGTTCCAGAGAGAGCACAGTTGAGCTCAATCTAATGATTGTTTGATACCTTGGATATCTACGTTGGTCGCACCGTCCAGAGATAGCCCAGCTGAGCTCAATCTAATGATTGTTTGATACCCTGGATATCTACGTTTGTCGCAGCGTTCCAGAGATAGCACAGTTGAGCTCAATCAAATGATTGTTTGATACCTTGGATATCTACGTTGGTCGCAGCATCCAGAGATAGGGCAGCTGAACTCAATCTCATGATTGTTTGATACCCTGGATATCTACGTTGGTCGCAGCGTTCCAGAGATAGCGTAGTTGAGCTCAATCTAATGATTGTTTGATGCCTTGGATATCTACGTTTGTCGCGGCGTTCCAGAGATAGCGCAGTTGAGCTCAATCTAATGATTGTTTGATACCTTGGATATCTACGTTTGTCGCGGCTTCCAGAGATAGCGCAGTTGAGCTCAATCCAATGATTGTTTGATACCTTGGATATCTACGTTGGTCGCAGCGTCAAGAGATAGCGCAGCTGAGCTCAATCTAATGATTGTTTGATACCTTCGATATCTACGATGGTCGCAGCGTTCCAGAGATAGCACAGTTGAGCTCAATCAAATAATTGTTTGATACCTTGGATATCTACGTTGGTCGCAGCATCCAGAGATAGGGCAGCTGAGCTCAATCTAATGATTGTTTGATACTCTGGATATCTACGCTGGTTTCGGCGTTCCAGAGATAGAACAGTTGAGCTCAATCTAATGATTGTTTGATACCTTGTATATCTACGTTGGTCGCAGCGTTCCAGAGATAGCGCAGTTGAGCTCAATCTAATGATTGTTTGATACCTTGGATATCTACGTTGGTCGCAGCGTTCCAGAGATAGCGTAGTTAAGCTCAATCTAATGATTGTTTGATACCTTGGATATCTACGTTGGTCGCAGCGTTCCAGAGAGAGCACATTTGAGCTCAATCTAATGATTGTTGGATACCTTGGATATCTACATTGGTCGCAGCGTTCCAGAGAGAGCACAGTTGAGCTCAATCTAATGATTGTTTGATACCTTTGATATCTACGTTGGTTGCGGCGTTCCAGAGATCGCACAGTTGAGATCAATCTAATGATTGTTTGATACCTTGGATATCTACGTTTGTCGCGGCGTTCCAGAGATAGCGCAGTTGAGCTCAATCTAATGATTGTTTGATACCTTGGATATCTACGTTTGACGCGGCTTCCAGAGATAGCGCAGTTGAGCTCAATCCAATGATTGTTTGATACCTTGGATATCTACGTTGGTCGCAGCATTCCAGAGATCGCACAGCCGAGATCAATCTAATGATTGTTTGATACCTTGGATATCTACGTTGGTCGCAGCGTTCCAGAGAGAGCACAGTTGAGCTCATTCTAATGATTGTTTGATACCTTGGATATCTACGTTGGTCGCAGCGTCAAGAGATAGCGCACCTGAGCTCAATCTAATGATTGTTTGATACCTTCGATATCTATGTTGGTCGCAGCATTCCAGAGAGAGCACAGTTGAGCTCAATCTAATGATTGTTTGATAACTTGGATATCTACGTTGGTCACAGCGTTCCAGAGATCGCACAGTTGAGCTCAATCCAATGATTGTTTGATACCTTGGATATCTACGTTGGTCGCAGCGTTCCAGTGAGAGCACAGTTGAGCTCAATCTAATGATTGTTTGATACCTTGGATATCTACGTTGGTCGCAGCGTTCCAGAGATAGCACAGTTGAGCTCAATCAAATAATTGTTTGATACCTTGGATATCTACGTTGGTCGCAGCATCCAGAGATAGGGCAGCTGAGCTCAATCTAATGATTGTTTGATACTCTGGATATCTACGTTGGTTTCGGCGTTCCAGAGATAGCACAGTTGAGCTCAATCCAATGATTGTTTGATACCTTGGATATCTACGTTGGTCGCAGCATTCCAGAGATTGCACAGCAGAGATCAATCTAATGATTGTTTGATACCTTGGATATCTACGTTGGTCGCAGCGTTCCAGAGAGAGCACAGTTGAGCTCATTCTAATGATTGTTTGATACCTTGGATATCTACGTTGGTCGCAGCGTCAAGAGATAGCGCAGCTGAGCTCAATCTAATGATTGTTTGATACCTTCGATATCTACGTTGGTCGCAGCGTTCCAGAGAGAGCACAGTTGAGCTCAATCTAATGATTGTTTGATACCTTGTATATCTACGTTGGTCGCAGCGTTCCAGAGATAGCGCAGTTGAGCTCAATCTAATGATTGTTTGATACCTTGGATATCTACGTTGGTCGCAGCGTTCCAGAGATCATACAGTTGAGCTCAATCCAATGATTGTTTGATACCCTGGATATCTTCGTTGGTCGCAGCATTCCAGAGATCGCACAGCCGAGATCAATCTAATGATTGTTTGATTCCTTGGATATCTACGTTGGTCGCAGCGTTCCAGAGAGAGCACATTTGAGCTCAATCTAATGATTGTTGGATACCTTGGATATCTACATTGGTCGCAGCATTCCAGAGAGAGCACAGTTGAGCTCAATCTAATGATTGTTTGATACCTTGGATATCTACGTTGGTTGCGGCGTTCCAGAGATCGCACAGTTGAGATCAATCTAATGATTGTTTGATACTTTGGATATCTATGTTGGTCGCAGCATTCCAGAGAGAGCACAGTTGAGCTCAATCTAATGATTGTTTGATACCTTGGATATCTACGTTGGTCGCAGCGTCCAGAGATAGCCCAGCTGAGCTCAATCTAATGATTGTTTGATACCCTGGATATCTACGTTGGTCGCAGCGTTCCAGAGATAGCACAGTTGAGCTCAATCAAATGATTGTTTGATACCTTGGATATCTACGTTGGTCGCAGCATCCAGAGATAGGGCAGCTGAACTCAATCTCATGATTGTTTGATACCCTGGATATCTACGTTGGTCGCAGCGTTCCAGAGATAGCGTAGTTGAGCTCAATCTAATGATTGTTTGATACCTTGGATATCTACGTTTGTCGCGGCGTTCTAGAGATAGCGCAGTTGAGCTCAATCTAATGATTGTTTGATACCTTGGATATCTACGTTTGTCGCGGCTTCCAGAGATAGCGCAGTTGAGCTCAATCCAATGATTGTTTGATACCTTGGATATCTACGTTGGTCGCAGCATTCCAGAGATCGCACAGCCGAGATCAATCTAATGATTGTTTGATACCTTGGATATCTACGTTGGTCGCAGCGTTCCAGAGAGAGCACAGTTGAGCTCATTCTAATGATTGTTTGATACCTTGGATATCTACGTTGGTCGCAGCGTCAAGAGATAGCGCAGCTGAGCTCAATCTAATGATTATTGATACCTTCGATATCTACGTTGGTCGCAGCATTCCAGAGATCGCACAGCCGAGATCAATCTAATGATTGTTTGATTCCTTGGATATCTACGTTGGTTGCAGCGTTCCAGAGAGAGCACATTTGAGCTCAATCTAATGATTGTTGGATACCTTGAACATCAACATTAGTCGCAGCGTTCCAGAGAGAGCACAGTTGACCTCAATCTAATGATTGTTTGATACCTTGGATATCTACGTTGGTTGCGGAGTTCCAGAGATCGCACAGTTGAGATCAATCTAATGATTGTTTGATACTTTGGATATCTATGTTGGTCGCAGCGTTCCAGAGAGAGCACAGTTGAGCTCAATCTAATGATTGTTTGATACCTTGGATATCTACGTTTGTCGCGGCTTCCAGAGATAGCGCAGTTGAGCTCAATCCAATGATTGTTTGATACCTTCGATATCTACGTTGGTCGCAGCGTTCCAGAGATAGCGCAGTTGAGCTCAATCCAATGATTGTTTGATACCTTGGATATCTACGTTGGTCGCAGCGTTCCAGAGATCGCACAGTTGAGCTCAATCCAATGATTGTTTGATACCTTGGATATCTACGTTGGTCGCAGCATTCCAGAGATCGCACAGCCGAGATCAATCTAATGATTGTTTGATACCTTGGATATCTACGTTGGTCGCAGCGTTCTAGAGAGAGCACAGTTGAGCTCATTCTAATGATTGTTTGATACCTTGGATATCTACGTTGGTCGCAGCGTCAAGAGATAGCGCAGCTGAGCTCAATCTAATGATTGTTTTATACCTTCGATATCTACGTTGGTCGCAGCGTTCCAGAGAGAGCACAGTTGAGCTCAATCTAATGATTGTTTGATACCTTGGATATCTACGTTGGTCGCAGCGTTCCAGAGATAGCACAGTTGAGCTCAATCAAATAATTGTTTGATACCTTGGATATCTACGTTGGTCGCAGCATCCAGAGATAGGGCAGCTGAGCTCAAACTAATGATTGTTTGATACTCTGGATATCTACGTTGGTTTCGGCGTTCCAGAGATAGCACAGTTGAGCTCAATCTAATGATTGTTTGATACCTTGTATATCTACGTTGGTCGCAGCGTTCCAGAGATAGCGCAGTTGAGCTCAATCTAATGATTGTTTGATACCTTGGATATCTACGTTGGTCGCAGCGTTCCAGAGATCGCACAGTTGAGCTCAATCCAATGATTGTTTGATTCCTTGGATATCTACGTTGGTCGCAGCGTTCCAGAGAGAGCACATTTGAGCTCAATCTAATGATTGTTGGATACCTTGGATATCTACATTGGTCGCAGCGTTCCAGAGAGAGCACATTTGAGCTCAATCTAATGATTGTTGGATAGTTTGGATATCTATGTTGGTCGCAGCGTTCCAGAGAGAGCACAGTTGAGCTCAATCTAATGATTGTTTGATACCTTGGATATCTACGTTGGTCGCAGCGTCCAGAGATAGCCCAGCTGAGCTCAATCTAATGATTGTTTGATACCCTGGATATCTACGTTTGTCGCAGCGTTCCAGAGATAGCACAGTTGAGCTCAATCAAATGATTGTTTGATACCTTGGATATCTACGTTGGTCGCAGCATCCAGAGATAGGGCAGCTGAACTCAATCTCATGATTGTTTGATACCCTGGATATCTACGTTGGTCGCAGCGTTCCAGAGATAGCGTAGTTGAGCTCAATCTAATGATTGTTTGATGCCTTGGATATCTACGTTTGTCGCGGCGTTCCAGAGATAGCGCAGTTGAGCTCAATCTAATGATTGTTTGATACCTTGGATATCTACGTTTGTCGCGGCTTCCAGAGATAGCGCAGTTGAGCTCAATCCAATGATTGTTTGATACCTTGTATATCTACGTTGGTCGCAGCGTTCCAGAGATAGCGCAGTTGAGCTCAATCTAATGATTGTTTGATACCTTGGATATCTACGTTGGTCGCAGCGTTCCAGAGATAGCGTAGTTAAGCTCAATCTAATGATTGTTTGATACCTTGGATATCTACGTTGGTCGCAGCGTTCCAGAGAGAGCACATTTGAGCTCAATCTAATGATTGTTGGATACCTTGGATATCTACATTGGTCGCAGCGTTCCAGAGAGAGCACAGTTGAGCTCAATCTAATGATTGTTTGATACCTTTGATATCTACGTTGGTTGCGGCGTTCCAGAGATCGCACAGTTGAGATCAATGTAATGATTGTTTGATACCTTGGATATCTACGTTTGTCGCGGCGTTCCAGAGATAGCGCAGTTGAGCTCAATCTAATGATTGTTTGATACCTTGGATATCTACGTTTGACGCGGCTTCCAGAGATAGCGCAGTTGAGCTCAATCCAATGATTGTTTGATACCTTGGATATCTACGTTGGTCGCAGCATTCCAGAGATCGCACAGCCGAGATCAATCTAATGATTGTTTGATACCTTGGATATCTACGTTGGTCGCAGCGTTCCAGAGAGAGCACAGTTGAGCTCATTTTAATGATTGTTTGATACCTTGGATATCTACGTTGGTCGCAGCGTCAAGAGATAGCGCACCTGAGCTCAATCTAATGATTGTTTGATACCTTCGATATCTATGTTGGTCGCAGCATTCCAGAGAGAGCACAGTTGAGCTCAATCTAATGATTGTTTGATACCTTGGATATCTACGTTGGTCGCAGCGTTCCAGAGATAGCACAGTTGAGCTAAATCAAATAATTGTTTGATACCTTGGATATCTACGTTGGTCGCAGCATCCAGAGATAGGGCAGCTGAGCTCAATCTAATGATTGTTTGATACTCTGGATATCTACGTTGGTTTCGGCGTTCCAGAGATAGCGCAGTTGAGCTCAATCTAATGATTGTTTGATACCTTGGATATCTACGTTTGACGCGGCTTCCAGAGATAGCGCAGTTGAGCTCAATCCAATGATTGTTTGATACCTTGGATATCTACATTGGTCGCAGCGTTCCAGAGATCGCACAGTTGAGCTCAATCCAATGATTGTTTGATACCCTGGATATCTTCGTTGGTCGCAGCATTCCAGAGATCGCACAGCCGAGATCAATCTAATGATTTTTTGATTCCTTGGATATCTACGTTGGTCGCAGCGTTCCAGAGAGAGCACATTTGAGCTCAATCTAATGATTGTTGGATACCTTGAACATCTACATTAGTCGCAGCGTTCCAGAGAGAGCACAGTTGAGCTCAATCTAATGATTGTTTGATACCTTGGATATCTACGTTGGTTGCGGAGTTCCAGAGATCGCACAGTTGAGATCAATCTAATGATTGTTTGATACTTTGGATATCTATGTTGGTCGCAGCGTTCCAGAGAGAGCACAGTTGAGCTCAATCTAATGATTGTTTGATACCTTGGATATCTACGTTGGTCGCAGCGTCCAGAGATAGCCCAGCTGAGCTCAATCTAATGATTTTTTGATACCTTGGATATCTACGTTGGTCGCAGCATTCCAGAGATAGCACAGTTGAGCTCAATCAAATGATTGTTTGATACCTTGGATATCTACGTTGGTCGCAGCATCCAGAGATAGGGCAGCTGAACTCAATCTCATGATTGTTTGATACCCTGGATATCTACGTTGGTTTCGGCGTTCCAGAGATTGCACAGTTGAGCTCAATCTAATGATTGTTTGATACCTTGTATAACTACGTTGGTCGCAGCGTTCCAGAGATAGCGTAGTTGAGCTCAATCTAATGATTGTTTGATACCTTGGATATCTACGTTTGTCGCGGCGTTCCAGAGATAGCACAGTTGAGCTCAATCTAATGATTGTTTGATACCTTGGATATCTACGTTGGTCGCAGCGTTCCAGAGATCGCACAGTTGAGCTCAATCCAATGATTGTTTGATTCCTTGGATATCTACGTTGGTCGCAGCGTTCCAGAGAGAGAACATTTGAGCTCAATCTAATGATTGTTGGATACCTTGGATATCTACATTGGTCGCAGCGTTCCAGAGAGAGCACATTTGAGCTCAATCTAATGATTGTTGGATAGTTTGGATATATATGTTGGTCGCAGCGTTCCAGAGAGAGCACAGTTGAGCTCAATCTAATGATTGTTTGATACCTTGGATATCTACGTTGGTCGCAGAGTCCAGAGATAGCCCAGCTGAGCTCAATCTAATGATTGTTTGATACCTTGGATATTTACGTTGGTCGCAGCGTTCCAGAGATAGCGTAGTTAAGCTCAATCTAATGATTGTTTGATACCTTGGATATCTACGTTGGTCGCAGCGTTCCAGAGAGAGCATATTTGAGCTCAATCTAATGATTGTTGGATACCTTGGATATCTACATTGGTCGCAGCGTTCCAGAGAGAGCACAGTTGAGCTCAATCTAATGATTGTTTGATACCTTTGATATCTACGTTGGTTGCGGCGTTCCAGAGATCGCACAGTTGAGATCAATCTAATGATTGTTTGATACTTTGGATATCTATGTTGGTCGCAGCGTTCCAGAGAGAGCACAGTTGAGCTCAATCTAATGATTGTTTGATACCTTGGATATCTACGTTTGTCGCGGCGTTCCAGAGATAGCGCAGTTGAGCTCAATCTAATGATTGTTTGATACCTTGGATATCTACGTTTGACGCGGCTTCCAGAGATAGCGCAGTTGAGCTCAATCCAATGATTGTTTGATACCTTGGATATCTACGTTGGTCGCAGCCATCCAGAGATCGCACAGCCGAGATCAATCTAATGATTGTTTGATACCTTGGATATCTACGTTGGTCGCAGCGTTCCAGAGAGAGCACAGTTGAGCTCAATCTAATGATTGTTTGATACCTTGGATATCTACGTTGGTCGCAGCGTCCAGAGATAGCCCAGCTGAGCTCAATCTAATGATTGTTTGATACCTTGGATATCTACGTTGGTCGCAGCGTTCCAGAGATAGCGTAGTTAAGCTCAATCTAATGATTGTTGGATACCTTGGATATCTACATTGGTCGCAGCGTTCCAGAGAGAGCACATTTGAGCTCAATCTAATGATTGTTGGATAGTTTGGATATCTATGTTGGTCGCAGCGTTCCAGAGAGAGCACAGTTGAGCTCAATCTAATGATTGTTTGATACCTTGGATATCTACGTTGGTCGCAGCGTCCAGAGATAGCCCAGCTGAGCTCAATCTAATGATTGTTTGATACCCTGGATATCTACGTTTGTCGCAGCGTTCCAGAGATAGCACAGTTGAGCTCAATCAAATGATTGTTTGATACCTTGGATATCTACGTTGGTCGCAGCATCCAGAGATAGGGCAGCTGAACTCAATCTCATGATTGTTTGATACCCTGGATATCTACGTTGGTCGCAGCGTTCCAGAGATAGCGTAGTTGAGCTCAATCTAATGATTGTTTGATGCCTTGGATATCTACGTTTGTCGCGGCGTTCCAGAGATAGCGCAGTTGAGCTCAATCTAATGATTGTTTGATACCTTGGATATCTACGTTTGTCGCGGCTTCCAGAGATAGCGCAGTTGAGCTCAATCCAATGATTGTTTGATACCTTGGATATCTACGATGGTCGCAGCGTTCCAGAGAGAGCACAGTTGAGCTCAATCTAATGATTGTTTGATACCTTGGATATCTACGTTGGTCGCAGCGTTCCAGAGATAGCACAGTTGAGCTCAATCAAATAATTGTTTGATACCTTGGATATCTACGTTGGTCGCAGCATCCAGAGATAGGGCAGCTGAGCTCAATCTAATGATTGTTTGATACTCTGGATATCTACGCTGGTTTCGGCGTTCCAGAGATAGAACAGTTGAGCTCAATCTAATGATTGTTTGATACCTTGTATATCTACGTTGGTCGCAGCGTTCCAGAGATAGCGCAGTTGAGCTCAATCTAATGATTGTTTGATACCTTGGATATCTACGTTGGTCGCAGCGTTCCAGAGATAGCGTAGTTAAGCTCAATCTAATGATTGTTTGATACCTTGGATATCTACGTTGGTCGCAGCGTTCCAGAGAGAGCACATTTGAGCTCAATCTAATGATTGTTGGATACCTTGGATATCTACATTGGTCGCAGCGTTCCAGAGAGAGCACAGTTGAGCTCAATCTAATGATTGTTTGATACCTTGGATATCTACGTTTGTCGCGGCGTTCCAGAGATAGCGCAGTTGAGCTCAATCTAATGATTGTTTGATACCTTGGATATCTACGTTTGACGCGGCTTCCAGAGATAGCGCAGTAGAGCTCAATCCAATGATTGTTTGATACCTTGGATATCTACGTTGGTCGCAGCATTCCAGAGATCGCACAGCCGAGATCAATCTAATGATTGTTTGATACCTTGGATATCTACGTTGGTCGCAGCGTTCCAGAGAGAGCACAGTTGAGCTCATTCTAATGATTGTTTGATACCTTGGATATCTACGTTGGTCGCAGCGTCAAGAGATAGCGCACCTGAGCTCAATCTAATGATTGTTTGATACCTTCGATATCTATGTTGGTCGCAGCATTCCAGAGAGAGCACAGTTGAGCTCAATCTAATGATTGTTTGATACCTTGGATATCTACGTTGGTCGCAGCGTTCCAGTGATAGCACAGTTGAGCTCAATCAAATAATTGTTTGATACCTTGGATATCTACGTTGGTCGCAGCATCCAGAGATAGGGCAGCTGAGCTCAATCTAATGATTGTTTGATACTCTGGATATCTACGTTGGTTTCGGCGTTCCAGAGATAGCACAGTTGAGCTCAATCTAATGATTGTTTGATACCTTGGATATCTACGTTGGTCGCAGCGTTCCAGAGATCGCACAGTTGAGCTCAATCCAATGATTGTTTGATACCCTGGATATCTTCGTTGGTCGCAGCATTCCAGAGATCGCACAGCCGAGATCAATCTAATGATTTTTTGATTCCTTGGATATCTACGTTGGTCGCAGCGTTCCAGAGAGAGCACATTTGAGCTCAATCTAATGATTGTTGGATACCTTGAACATCTACATTAGTCGCAGCGTTCCAGAGAGAGCACAGTTGAGCTCAATCTAATGATTGTTTGATACCTTGGATATCTACGTTGGTTGCGGAGTTCCAGAGATCGCACAGTTGAGATCAATCTAATGATTGTTTGATACTTTGGATATCTATGTTGGTCGCAGCGTTCCAGAGAGAGCACAGTTGTGCTCAATCTAATGATTGTTTGATACCTTGGATATCTACGTTGGTCGCAGCGTCCAGAGATAGCCCAGCTGAGCTCAATCTAATGATTGTTTGATACCTTGGATATCTACGTTGGTCGCAGCATTCCAGAGATAGCACAGTTGAGCTCAATCAAATGATTGTTTGATACGTTGGATATCTACGTTGGTCGCAGCATCCAGAGATAGGGCAGCTGAACTCAATCTCATGATTGTTTGATACCCTGGATATCTACGTTGGTTTCGGCGTTCCAGAGATTGCACAGTTGAGCTCAATCTAATGATTGTTTGATACCTTGTATAACTACGTTGGTCGCAGCGTTCCAGAGATAGCGTAGTTGAGCTCAATCTAATGATTGTTTGATACCTTGGATATCTACGTTTGTCGCGGCGTTCCAGAGATAGCGCAGTTGAGCTCAATCTAATGATTGTTTGATACCTTGGATATCTACGTTGGTCGCAGCGTTCCAGAGATCGCACAGTTGAGCTCAATCCAATGATTGTTTGATTCCTTGGATATCTACGTTGGTCGCAGCGTTCCAGAGAGAGCACATTTGAGCTCAATCTAATGATTGTTGGATACCTTGGATATCTACATTGGTCGCAGCGTTCCAGAGAGAGCACATTTGAGCTCAATCTAATGATTGTTTGATACCTTGGATATCTACGTTGGTCGCAGCGTTCCAGAGATAGCGTAGTTAAGCTCAATCTAATGATTGTTTGATACCTTGGATATCTACGTTGGTCGCAGCGTTCCAGAGAGAGCACATTTGAGCTCAATCTAATGATTGTTGGATACCTTGGATATCTACATTGGTCGCAGCGTTCCAGAGAGAGCACAGTTGAGCTCAATCTAATGATTGTTTGATACCTTTGATATCTACGTTGGTTGCGGCGTTCCAGAGATCGCACAGTTGAGATCAATCTAATGATTGTTTGATACTTTGGATATCTATGTTGGTCACAGCGTTCTAGAGAGAGCACAGTTGAGCTCAATCTAATGATTGTTTGATACCTTGGATATCTACGTTTGTCGCGGCGTTCCAGAGATAGCGCAGTTGAGCTCAATCTAATGATTGTTTGATACCTTGGATATCTACGTTTGACGCGGCTTCCAGAGATAGCGCAGTTGAGCTCAATCCAATGATTGTTTGATACCTTGGATATCTACGTTGGTCGCAGCCATCCAGAGATCGCACAGCCGAGATCAATCTAATGATTGTTTGATACCTTGGATATCTATGCTGGTCGCAGCGTTCCATAGAGAGGACAGTTGAGCTCATTCTAATGATTGTGTGATACCTTGGATATCTACGTTGGTCGCAGCGTCAAGAGATAGCGCAGCTGAGCTCAATCTAATGATTGTTTGATACCTTCGATATCTATGTTGGTCGCAGCATTCCAGAGAGAGCACAGTTGAGCTCAATCTAATGATTGTTTGATACCTTGGATATCTACGTTGGTCGCAGCGTTCCAGAGATAGCACAGTTGAGCTCAATCAAATAATTGTTTGATACTTTGGATATCTACGTTGGTCGCAGCATCCAGAGATAGGGCAGCTGAGCTCAATCTAATGATTGTTTGATACTCTGGATATCTACGTTGGTTTCGGCGTTCCAGAGATAGCACAGTTGAGCTCAATCTAATGATTGTTTGATACCTTGTATATCTACGTTGGTCGGAGCGTTCCAGAGATAGCGCAGTTGAGCTCAATCTAATGATTGTTTGATACCTTGGATATCTACGTTGGTCGCAGCGTTCCAGAGATCGCACAGTTGAGCTCAATCCAATGATTATTTGATACCCTGGATATCTTCGTTGGTCGCAGCATTCCAGAGATCGCACAGGCGAGATCAATCTAATGATTTTTTGATTCCTTGGATATCTACGTTGGTCGCAGCGTTCCAGAGAGAGCACATTTGAGCTCAATCTAATGATTGTTAGATACCTTGAACATCTACATTAGTCGCAGCGTTCCAGAGAGAGCACAGTTGAGCTCAATCTAATGATTGTTTGATACCTTGGATATCTACGTTGGTTGCGGAGTTCCAGAGATCGCACAGTTAAGATCAATCTAATGATTGTTTGATACTTTGGATATCTATGTTGGTCGCAGCGTTCCAGAGAGAGCACAGTTGAGCTCAATCTAATGATTGTTTGATACCTTGGATATCTACGTTGGTCGCAGCGTCCAGAGATAGCCCAGCTGAGCTCAATCTAATGATTGTTTGATACCTTGGATATCTACGTTGGTCGCAGCATTCCAGAGATAGCACAGTTGAGCTCAATCAAATGATTGTTTGATACCTTGGATATCTACGTTGGTCGCAGCATCCAGAGATAGGGCAGCTGAACTCAATCTCATGATTGTTTGATACCCTGGATATCTACGTTGGTTTCGGCGTTCCAGAGATTGCACAGTTGAGCTCAATCTAATGATTGTTTGATACCTTGTATAACTACGTTGGTCGCAGCGTTCCAGAGATAGCGTAGTTGAGCTCAATCTAATGATTGTTTGATACCTTGGATATCTACGTTTGTCGCGGCGTTCCAGAGATAGCGCAGTTGAGCTCAATCTAATGATTGTTTGATACCTTGGATATCTACGTTTGTCGCGGCTTCCAGAGATAGCGCAGTTGAGCTCAATGCAATGATTGTTTGATACCTTGGATATCTACGTTGGTCGCAGCGTTCCAGAGATCGCACAGTTGAGCTCAATCCAATGATTGTTTGATACCCTGGATATCTACGTTGGTCGCAGCATTCCAGAGATCGCACTGCCGAGATCAATCTAATGATTGTTTGATACCTTGGATATCTACGTTGGTCGCAGCGTCAAGAGATAGCGCAGCTGAGCTCAATCTAATGATTGTTTGATACCTTGGATATCTACGTTGGTCGCAGTGTTCCAGAGATCGCACAGTTGAGCTCAATCCAATGATTGTTTGATACCCTGGATATCTACGTTGGTCGCAGCGTTCCAGAGATAGCACAGTTGAGCTCAATCTAATGATTGTTTGATACTCTGGATATCTACGTTGGTTTCGGCGTTCCAGAGATAGCACAGTTGAGCTCAATCTAATGATTGTTTGATACCTTGTATATCTACGTTGGTAGCAGCGTTCCAGAGATAGCGCAGTTGAGCTCAATCTAATGATTGTTTGATACCTTGGATATCTACGTTGGTTGCAGCGTTCGAGAGATCGCACAGTTGACCTCAATCCAATGATTGTTTGATACCTTGGATATCTACGTTGGTCGCAGCATTCCAGAGATCGCACAGCCGAGTTCAATCTAATGATTGTTTGATACTTTGGTTATCTACGTTGGTCGCAGCATTCCAGAGAGAGCACAGTTGAGCTCAATCTAATGATTGTTTCATACCTTGGATATCTACGTTGGTCGCAGCATCCAGAGATAGGGCAGCTGAGCTCAATCTAATGATTGTTTGATACTCTGGATATCTACGTTGGTTTCGGCGTTCCAGAGATAGCACAGTTGAGCTCAATCTAATGATTATTTGATACCTTGTATATCTACGTTGGTCGCAGCGTTCCAGAGATAGCGTAGTTGAGCTCAATCTAATGATTGTTTGATACCTTGGATATCTACGTTTGTCGTGGCGTTTCAGAGATAGCGCAGTCGAGCTCAATCTAATGATTGTTTGATACCTTGGATATCTACGTTTGTCGCGGCGTTCCAGAGATAGCACAGTTGAGCTCAATCCAATCATTGTTTGATACCTTGGATATCTACTTTGGTCACAGCGTTCCAGAGATCGCACAGTTGAGCTCAATCCAATGATTGTTTGATACCTTGGATATCTACGTTGGTTGCAGCCTTCCCGAGATCGCACAGTTGAGCTCAATCCAATGATTGTTTGATAACCTGGATAGCTACGTTGGTCGCAGCATTCCAGAGATCGCACATCCGAGGGGTCAGCGTGTAATTGTGCACTCGCCATTTGGGAGACTAATACTTTCCAAAGTAATAACAACTTTTCATTTTTACTATCAAAACCTGAAAAAGACGTGCTCAACCAATGAAATATGCTGCATCCTGGCATAGGGCTCGCTAGGCCTGCCTTGGGGTGACTAATACATAGTACAGGGGAGGTTTGGTTTTACCATGCTTTAACTGGTTAAGTCGTGACAGCAGTTTAAAGCTGCTCCTCCAGTCTGCATTGGTGGACTGGGAGACTCGTTTTACTTGTGTCACACGCAGGGTGGTACAACCAGTGCTGCGGTCCCTGCGGGGACCCTCTGGCTTACATGCCCTGGGTACTAAATACTAGGGATTTACGGGTAAGCTATCTTATGCTAATTTGGTAAAGGACATTTTGACATATACGTTTTAGGGTCAGAGAACTAGCACTGAGGTCTGGTTAGCAGGCCTCGGAGCGCTCTCAGAGTCGAAAAAGCAGCAGCAACAATCCAAAAACTTGGGGGTGACCATACAACAAGAGGGGTTTCCTTACAGCGGTGCTGTGTGATCGCTAGGGGATAGGGACCGTTGGAGGGAGGACAGAACCCTGGGGGTGACCATACACAAAGAGGGGTTTCCTTACAGCGGTGCTGATTGATCGCTAGGTGATAGGGACCGTTGGAGGGAGGACGGAGCCCTGACAAGACCCACCTGCTGTTCCTATAGCATAAGAACCTAACGTGAAATAATGAAGACACCACCCATCTGTATGACTCTTGTAGGGTGACTCTACCCTCCGACTACAACATAGATCTTAACACAGAAGTGGGGGAGTGGAGACAGGGCTCCTTTACTTAGTCCTTGAGCCCTTTTAGTTAGTAAGGAACTGCTCATTGGTCTTCCAGAGCCCTGCCATGCGGTGGATGGCAGGAGTGAGGGGTGGGACTGCAGACTCTGTTGTGAAAGAGGAGGAAGCCCTTTGGCGATGCCTGCCCATTGGTATTTCCCTGATTACACCCTTGATGGGCTGATGACAGTCGGGTGCAGAAACCTCACACCTCTTTGGGTCTCTGTGGTGGGTTCTCCAGATAGAAGATGACTCTGCTGTGAATAGCATCACTCTACGCAACGCCTGTATCTGTGAAGAGCATCACTCTATGCAACGCCTGCATCTGTGAAGAGCATCACTCTATGCAACGCCTGCATCTGTGAAGAGCATCACTCTATGCAACGCCTGCATCTGTGAAGAGCATCACTCTACGCAACGCCTGAATCTGTGAAGAGCATCCCTCTTAGCAATGCCTGCATCTGTCAAGAGCATCCCTCTACGCAGCGCCTGCATCTGTGAAGATCATCCCTCAAAGCAACGCCTGCATCTGTGAAGAGCATCCCTCTACGCAACGCCTGCATCTGTGAAGAGCATCACTCTACGCAGCGCCTGCATCTGTGAAGAGCATTACTCTATGCAACGCCTGCATCTGTGAAGAGCATCCCTCGACGCAACGCCTGCATCTGTGAAGAGCATCACTCTATGCAACGCCTGCATCTGTGAAGAGCATCCCTCTATGCAACGCCTGTATCTGTGAAGAGCATCACTCTACGCAACGCCTGAATCTGTGAAGAGCATCCCTCTTAGCAACGCCTGCATCTGTGAAGAGCATCACTCTATGCAACGCCTGCATCTGTGAAGAGCATCCCTCTATGCAACGCCTGTATCTGTGAAGAGCATCACTCTACGCAACGCCTGAATCTGTGAAGAGCATCCCTCTTAGCAACGCCTGCATCTGTGAAGAGCATCCCTCTACGCAACGCCTGCATCTGTGAAGAGCATCACTCTATGCAACGCCTGCATCTGTGAAGAGCATCCCTCTACGCAACGCCTGCATCTGTGAAGAGCATCACTCTATGCAACGCCTGCATCTGTGAAGAGCATCACTCTATGCAACGCCTGCATCTGTGAAGAGCATCCCTCTATGCAACGCCTGCATCTGTGAAGAGCATCACTCTATGCAACGTCTGCATCTGTACATTTACTTCCTGTCGGTTCTTCTGTACTAAATACAGGATATAATCCTTCCACTACCACAGCCTGTCTCCATTGTTTCATCTGTCTATCTCATGTTTCTCTGGGAAATCTGGGATAAAATGTACTTAAGTTCCTGTCACATCGGGGTCTGTCGCGCTCAAAAGTCTCAGTCTCCCACTCTTCTAAAGCTTCATACTGCGTTAATCTAAGTCTTGGTTCCAATTCATTCATACGAGTTCGCAAATTGTGTAAAATTCTCCCATTAAATGTTCCGTACTCTGGGAATGCTAGTACTCAATCATTTTTAGTGTATTCTATCCAATTTTCTAACCATACGCAAGTGTGATAGACCCTTTCTATCACCATGTATGATGCAGGTATTTTCGGGGGAGGAATAATAATCCCTTCTCTCGTTTTTATGGGTTTATCCTTTTCAAAATAATTCCTAATTTTCTGCATAAATGAAATTTTTCTCTTTTCTCCGTACATGATGTTTGGTCTTCCTCTAATGTACTGCTCATGGGCAAAACCTATAAATCTTCTATCTGGACGAGACCCTGTTATAGTTGGATCGGGGTTCCACATATAATCACCACTATCAATTAACACTGAAAATTCTATTTTTGTAATACCAGTGCGTCTCTTATTTTAATTTATTTTTGAAAGTTTTATAGAGCGCGGACAAGACCCTTGCGGGTATCAGAGCGCTTAACAGTACATCAAGTATTATACATAAACCAAAGACAAATTGAAGCATCTATATGCAAAACATGTTACAAAAGCAAGGTGATCAGGTACAATAGGACGCTATTCTCATGCGACAAACAACAGGAAGATGGGATGTCCAGATTGCTTAGTAGGTCCCTTGTCCTAGTCAGGGTAATGGCCACGCTGTATTAGTTCGTCACAGAACAATGGGCCTTAATCAGGTGAATTTGGCCATGAGAATTGATTTTACTTCCTTTTTGAATGAGACAATAGAGGGGTTAAGTCTGGTTTCAGATTTACAGAACTACTTCAACCAATGCTTGCGCGGCTTTCCTGTGACATGAGTTTCACTCTCTGGGCTCATCCCTCCAATACAATATTACCTCAGCTGCACACCCGCTGTCTCAACCAATCCCAGCGGGGTTCTTAGTGACGTCAGTGCAACACCCGCGACTGACCCCTCCTTTGCTAGGTAATACAAAACTCAATCTTTTCCAATTTTAATTACACATTTCATTAATTAACAACATAAAAACATTCGCTACTGTGCCTGATTGACTAAATTCAAAGACAAGTCAATTGCTTTCACGGCGAGTAAAACCTTTCCGTTTACCCTTCACACACTACGAGTAAAACCTCTTCCGTTTACTCTTCACTCAAGCATTGAAGAACCTGCTACTCCTTTTGACTTACCCTTTCTAGGTGATATAAGACCAAAATTTCACCAGCGAACTCCTTTGCTATCAATCACTCTCACTTTTATACAACAAAAATAATCCCTAACCAGTGCTTCAAGTTCTACCTAACTTTCCGCACTTATTTCATCAAGGCCAGTAACCTCACTGCAGTGTGGCTTCCACTTACCACCCGCTATTCAATATCCCCAGGGAATTCTAGACAACATGTAACAATACAAACGGGTTTTGGTTAAAACATAAAATCAATATAAAATCCATACACAACTAACTAACTAAAACGTAACCATAGCTCTGTTACCAAGAAAATACTGATGGCGCGAGATTACCAGTTTAGGATAATTCCTAAATCACCATACTCACCTGGGCCTGTAAACATACACACTTTAAACCAGTGATCTATTTCCTGCCGATCAGGAGTTTATTTTCTTTATTATGGTTTACACCTGTGTACCATAACTTACCAATTTCTTGTCACTTAGTATTTTAATTCCTTAGTTCAATGGGTCTGTTAGTTAGAATAATAGGTATAAGTTAAAAATTTACCTTTTCATGTAATAACCACAGCCTATGGAAAGTTTTAAACACTTTATCTATGCAATATTTTGTGAGTCAAGTACCAGTACATATCGGTTAATAACTTTTTAAAATGTATAAAAATAATGATCAAAGAAAAAATCTTTAGAGACTTAGCAAAATTACTTTTAGACATTGGTACCTGGGGAGGGTGAGAAAAGGAAACGGTACAAAAACATGCCACACAGAATTATATTTACCTAGAATGGTGCGAGGACCAACCCCTGGCCAAGGGCTGGAAAGAAAGGACTCCCGACCAATCAGGAGCCAACGGATCAGAACAGGTGCAGGACAGGACAGGTAACCTCCGCTAAGTGCAACGCCAGCATCACACCCCTCTCTGCAGCTACTCTTGTTCCTCTTCTAGGTGACAGAGCCTTCTCCTTCAGCAATTTCCCAAATTTTCTTTCAGAGTGCTCGACCAGCCGTCTGAACTCTGCGGCATCCACGATCTCCTTCAGCATACGTTGGGTCAGTGACAGGTCTGGGACAAGTCGGACAATCTAACTGACTAAACCTACCTTAGTTATACCATTTTCCAGGGTATGTTGCAAATTTGTGTATTCCCTTCATTTGATTGGTCAGAGAGACGGGGAGAGATCATCACACCATACTGGTATGAAGTCATTTTCCTTTAGTTTCTTTGATCTATGTTCCCGCCCATAATTTACTTTCCCAAGCTTTTATTCCACCCAGCAATATTCATTTCATTTCGTATACAATGTATAGATTTCATTTGCTTTTTGTTCCTCTCTCCGGGTCAAGAGGTGAGGTTCTCAGGCGCATCGCGGGTAAGATGGGACATGGCAGACATTCAATGCCATGACTTCAAGGCTTTCAGAGTTCAAGTGCGCACGCACAGCAAATCCAAGATGGAGTTTTCAGACACCCTTCAGGCCCAAATACGAGCTAATAATAAAGTCAAAGAAGGACATGTTAGAATACAAAAGTAAATGAATGCACTGTATACCACTTATTTCTACTCTAACCTCATTACCTTATTTTATCTATTGCATTAGCATTTAGCAAAACACACGAGGTTTAGTTCAAGCAAAAGCATTTGCATTGGCATGTGATGTTCGGAGCAGCCATTTTTAGCACTACTGCGCAGCCGCAAAGAATTCCCACCAAAAGCAAAGTACGCCATACTACGTAGATGTAGTAGACGCATGCGCAGAAGAGTTCCCGCGTTTTCGGCAGCCATATTGAGACACTCGGGTTACTGGTTAGTAAAGCACATTCAAAACCTTCCCCTAGATACTGAAATGTTGTGTAATGCAATTATTAGTACTTACAAAACATGTCGGTTAATTCGTTACATGTTATTTCGAGAGGGCTGAATACAAGCAGGTTTCCTTACTTATGAAACCTTGCTCCATCAGAAGTATGTGATTAAAGAAATCCGAAAGAGTTCAGATACACCTTCCTCCAAGCCTTGGTTGTTTAAATACTCCCCAGACAGGAAGCTATACCACTATTCTCTCCCGTGCCATCTTAGAATGGGCTAATCTGAAGGAAAAAACATAGACCAGCAGCCATCCTGGTTAGGGGCTCAGAAAAAGACTACATCACTTCCTGCAAGGTCAGCTGAGAAGAAGACCTGGACGCCAAGTAACCCCAGAAGAACGGCAAGATCAGGCCCTAAATCTTACAGGAATGCGGACAGAAGACACGCTGAAACCGAGGGTTGCCCTTAACAAATGCAATCGCACAATGTGGAAAGTTCTGGCACCGCGGGTAAGAACTGCAGGATGCACTCTGCAGAAAGTTTGGGCACCGCGGGGAAGAACTGCAGGACGCACACTGCAGGACGTTCTGGCACCGCAGGTAAGAACTGCAGGACGCAAACTGCAGGGAGTTCTGGCACCGCGGATAAGAACTGCAGGATGCACACTGCGGGGAGTTCTGGCACTGTGGGTAAGAACTGCAGGACGCACACTGCGGGGAGTTCTGGCACCGCAGGTAAGAACTGCAGGACGCACACTGCGGGACATTCTGGCACCGTGGGTAAGAACTGCAGGACGCACACTGCAGAAAGTTTGGAAAGTTTGGGCACCGCGGGGAAGAACTGCAGGATGCACACTGCGGGACGTTTCGGCACCGCGGGTAAGAACTGCAGGATGCACACTGCAGGACGTTCTGGCACCGCGGGTAAGAACTGCAGGACACACACTGCAGGGAGTTCTGGCATCGCGGATAAGAACTGCAGGATGCACACTGCAGGGAGTTCTGGCACCGCGGATAAGAACTGCAGGACGCACACTGCGGGGAGTTCTGGCACCGCAGGTAAGAACTGCAGGACGCACACTGCGGGGAGTTCTGGCACCGCGGGTAAGAACTGCAGGACGCACACTGCGGGGAGTTCTGGCACCGTGGGTAAGAACTGCAGGACGCACACTGCGGGGAGTTCTGGCACCGCAGGTAAGAACTGCAGGACGCACACTGCGGGGAGTTCTGGCACCGCGGGTAAGAACTGAAGGACGCACACTGCGGGGAGTTCTGGCACCGCGGGTAAGAACTGTGTTGTGCTCTGTACATGAAGACACTGGTAGCCACTCAGGATATAACAAACTGCAGGTGCCACGAGTCTCTGAGGCGCTCACAGTCACAGTCTGGAACGTTATACAGGGGCAGGCACGACAGTATATCCTTCTCCTGATTTATCTGGGTTTGTCTAAAAAACTGAGGGATTAAGTCTGGAGCGTGAACAGTAGATGCGTCTTCCTAATATTGTTCGCTAGCAGGGTACCCTTTCCAGTTTAGCAATAATTGCACCTTCTTGTGAGCTCTGTGAATCAAAGATGTTGTGTACCTCATGTTCAAGAGGATTGTTTCTTTATGCTTTCTTTGATATATTTAACAAAGCGACAAGTTAGAATCCACTTCAAAATGATACAGTGTCATTTGGGACATGACAGGGGTTTCCAATGGCGGAGAAAAAACTCATAAGGTGTAGAGTCTCCGCTCACACAGTTTATACATATGTGGTCAGAGTAATAGGCGAGAGGGTTTATATGTCTGATAATCAGTAGGGGTGGGCGGAATTTGCGAAATTCACTTTCGTAAATTATCGCGAAAATGTTAAAAAATCTCCGCAATCACGCGGAAATATCACGAAGATGCGGAAGTTTTTTTCCTGCCCGTTCGCGAGATTTTCTGCATGGTTGCGGCTCGCCAACTTACCCATGTGGTTGCTCGCGGGCGCGGCCATCTTGTTTTCAGTTGTCTCGCGATCATGCACCGTGATCGCACGACGCATGACGTCACTGTGGGCGCGAACTGTCGCGGGACAGCGCAAATGGCTAAAAACAATACAACATCTCATGGATAACACGACCGGATCGGGAAAACTTGTCGGCGAACGCGGGGATTCAGGTAAGGCGATCGCGCGCGCGCGCGAGAATGTATTATTTTACAGCGGGAGCAAAAAACAAATTATCGCTAAGCTGCGGAATGCGGAAATTTTGAAATTTTCGCGCTTTCTGCGGAACGCAAAAATGTCATATTATCGCAATTTCCGCGACCGGAACGAAATTTTAGCCCAGGCCTAATAATCAGAGTAACGTTACATATGCAGGAAAACAACAGAGACGGACACATTCCTACAACTCAGGTTGTTACATATACAGATCTAGTGCCGCGCAGGCAAGGCTGCCAGGTAAGTTTGTAAAGGCCCTAGGGCCAGAAGCGTGAGGCAATAAGGATCCGATGACTCTGGATTGCTCGTAGCCCGTGGTAGGATTCCGCTTTTAATGGTCTTGTTCCAAGTATCAATGTCTTTAGGATGGTGAAAGCACAGGACAGAAGGACACTGCAGGGTGTGTTGCCTCCGTCAAGAGGGGCCCACCATCTTCGGCTGTTAAGCCACGCCCCTCATGTAAACCTTCTTATATCGTACAGTGTGTATAGTTATTTACTTTTCTAAAGCGCTCTAATGCCCATTCAGACTGATTGTGCAATAGAACAAAACATGTAGCCATCATTGGGGGGAAAGGGTGAGGATTAATGAGGCGATTCAAATGGAGGATTTATGTTTAGAGGCCAGGCAGAGGGACTAGAAATGTCAGCAATGTGTACCCCCGCACCCTATTATTATAGGGGAGCGAAGAGCCACAGTGGGAAGAATACGAAGATGAATCCTCAGTCCTTGAATGGACAAAAGGGGCAGTGATAGGTCGTCGTTTCACCATCCTGAAGACATCGATACTTGGATCAAGACCATTCAAACCGGAAGCTTCCCCGGATGGGCCCATACACGTCAGTAATATTATGTTTTTTATGATTGCTACTAGGTGGGAGCCCAGTCAGAGACCAGGTCGAACAATAGTGTGGTACAGCGCTGTTGCATTTGTCATGACACTTTATTACAGTAGACTCTGGAACCGGAAAAGGGCCTTGTCAAGTTGGCATCGTCGACCACCTCAATCTAAGTATGTGGGCATACAGTTGATAAAACTGATACAATGTCTCCCTTGTGCTGTGCTGATAGTTTAAAAGTTGCATTGTGCATATATATGCAACCAAAACAATATTTTACTAGGCACGGTGCTCTGATTTGTTTGGGTTATGTTGATACTTTAGAAAACGCTCTAAATAAAAAGAAATAAATAATTATAGAAAAGTTTGAATGAATTTCTGCCACATCCTGGACATTGTAAGACACGAAGGGGAGGGTGATACTAGGACATTTACTCACACTGGAAGAAACTCAGGAGGTCCAGCGACCAGGTGCTCACATTTTATAATGATTGGGGGGCGGGGGTACACATTGCTGACATTTCTAGTCCCTCTGCCTGGCCTCTAAACATAAATCCTCCATTTGAATCGCTTCATTAATCCTCTCCTTTTTCCCCCAATGATGGCTACGTGTTTTTTTCTATTGCACAGTCAGTCTGAATGGGCAATAGAGCGCTTTAGAAAAGTAAATAACTATACACACTGTACGATATATGAACGTTTACAGGAGGGGCGTGGCTTAACAGCCGAAGATGGTGGGCACCTCTTGACGGAGGCAACACACCCTGCAGTGTCCTTCTGTCCTGTGCTGTATCTGCCTTCCCAACGCCACTGGGGAGATCTGTGCCGACATGAAGACTGCACATTCTGGTGTGGGGACAGCCGCTTGCCAGGAGGCCTCGCTTCCTGGGCTTGTGGAGCCTGTCTGCTCCAGCGGTACACAACGGGGGCATTCGTTGTGCATTTGGCAACCACTAGGGGCGACAAGGCATGTCTGCAGGGGGGGGGGGGGGGGTGGACAACACTCCTGTCGCTTCTTTGATCCCTGCTGGGGCCTCTTAGCTTAGACCTGTACCACGGAGAACCCAGACAATGCTGCCGCACCCCTGCTGGAGACCCCAAGCGGATCCCTCACCAGGATTCTGCAGGCAGTCCACCCACATGGACATACGTGCATCCCTGCGGGCAGGACAGTGGCCACAGAGACACCCACACTCCTGCAGGAGACCCCAAGCGGATGCCTCCCCTCCCCTCCCCGGGATTCAGTGGGCAGTCCACACCATGGACATATGTCCATCCCTGATGGGGGCCAGTGGCCACAGAGACACCTACACTCCGGCTGGAGACCCCAAGCGGATCCCTAGCGAGGATTCTGCAGGCAGTCCACCCCCATAGACATACGTGCATCCTGCGGGCAGGCCAGTGGCCACACAGACACCCGCACTCCTGCAGGAGACCCCAAGCGGATCCCTCCCCGGGATTCAGCGGGCAGGCCACCCCATGGACAAATGCCCATCCCTGCGCGGGGGGCAGTGGCCACAGAGACACCCACATTCCGGCAGGAGACCCCAAGCGGATCCCTCCCCGGTATTCAGCGGGCAGTCCACCCCATGGACATATGTCCATCCCTGCATGGGGACAGTGGCCACAGAGACACCCACACTCCAGCAGGAGACCCCAAGCGGATCCCTCACCAGGATTCTGCAGGCAGTCCACCCGCATGGACATATATGCATCCCTGCGGGCAGGACAGTGGCCACAGAGACACCCACACTCCTGCAGGAGACCCCAAGCGGATCCCTCCCCGGGATTCAGCGGGCAGGCCACCCCATGGACAAATGCCCATCCCTGCGCGGGGGGCAGTGGCCACAGAGACACCCACACTCCGGCAGGAGACCCCAAGCGGATCCCTCACCAGGATTCTGCAGGCAGTCCACCCCATGGACATACGTGCATCCCTGCGGGCAGGACAGTGGCCACAGAGACACCCACACTCCTGCAGGAGACCCCAAGCGGATCCCTCCCCAGGATTCAGCAGGCAGTCCACACCATAGACATATGTCCATCTCTGATGGGGGCCAGTGGCCACAAAGACACCTACACTCCGGCTGGAGACCCCAAGCGGATCCCTAGCAAGGATTCTGCAGGCAGTCCACCCCATAGACATACGTGCATCCCTGCGGGCAGGCCAGTGGCCACAGAGACACCCACACTCCTGCAGGAGACCCCAAGTGGATCCCTCCCTGGGATTCAGTGGGCAGTCCACCCCATGGACATATGTCCATCCCTGCGTGGGGGACAGTGGCCACAGAGACACCCACACTCCGGCAGGAGACCCCAAGCGGATCCCTCACCAGGATTCTGCAGGCAGTCCACCCGCATGGACATACATGCATCCCTGCGGGCAGGACAGTGGCCACAGAGACACCCACACTCCTGCAGGAGGCCCCAAGCGGATCCCTCCCCGGGACTCAGTGGGCAGTCCACACCATGGACTTATGTCCATCCCTGCGCGGGGGGCAGTGGCCACAGAGACACCTACACTCCGGCTGGAGACCCCAAGCGGATCCCTAGCGAGGATTCTGCAGGCAGTCCACCCCCATAGACATACGTGCATCCCTGCGGGCAGGCCAGTGGCCACAGAGACACCCACACTCCTGCAGGAGACCCCAAGCGGATCCCTCCCCGGGATTCAGCGGGCAGGCCACCCCATGGACAAATGCCCATCCCTGCGCGGGGGGCAGTGGCCACAGAGACACCCACACTCCGGCAGGAGACCCCAAGCGGATCCCTCACCAGGATTCTGCAGGCAGTCCACCCCATGGACATACGTGCATCCCTGCGGGCAGGACAGTGGCCACAGAGACACCCACACTCCTGCAGGAGACCCCAAGCGGATCCCTCCCCGGGATTCAGCAGGCAGTCCACACCATGGACATATGTCCATCTCTGATGGGGGCCAGTGGCCACAGAGACACCTACACTCCGGCTGGAGACCCTAAGCGGATCCCTAGCCAGGATTCTGCAGGCAGTCCACCCCCATAGACATACGTGCATCCCTGCGGGCAGGCCAGTGGCCACAGAGACACCCACACTCCTGCAGGAGACCCCAAGTGTATCCCTCCCCGGGATTCAGTGGGCTGTCCACACCATGGACATATGTCCATCTCTGATGGGGGCCAGTGGCCACAGAGACACCTACACTCCGGCTGGAGACCTCAAGCGGATCCCTAGTGAGGATTCTGCAGGCAGTCCACCCCCATAGACATACGTGCATCCCTGCGGGCAGGCCAGTGGCCACAGAGAATCCCACACTCCTGCAGGAGACCCCAAGCGGATCCCTCCCCGGGATTCAGCGGGCAGTCCACCCCATGGACATATGTCCATCCCTGCACGGGGGCAGTGGCCACAAAGACACCCACACTCCGGCAGGAGACCCCAAGCGGATCCCTCACCAGGATTCTGCAGGCAGTCCACCCGCATGGACATACATGCATCCCTGCGGGCAGGACAGTGGCCACAGAGACACCCACACTCCTGCAGGAGACCCCAAGCGGATCCCTCCCCGGGATTCAGTGGGCAGACCACACCATGGACATATGTCCATCCCTGATGGGGGCCAGTGGCCAAAGAGACACCTACACTCCGGCTGGAGACCCCAAGCGGATCCCTAGCGAGGATTCTGCAGGCAGTCCACCCCCATAGACATACGTGCATGCCTGCGGGCAGGCCAGTGGCCACAGAGACATCCACACTCCAGTAGGAGACCCCAAGCAGATCCCTCCACGGGATTTAGCGGGCAGTCCACCCCATGGACATATGTTCATCCCTGCACGGGGGCAGTGGCCACAGATATACCCACACTCCTGCAGGAGACCCCAAGCGGATCCCTCCCCAGGATTCAGCGAGCAGTCCACCCCATGGACATATGTCTATCCTTGCGCAGGGGCAGTGGCCACAGAGACACCCACACTTCGGCAGGAGACCTCAAGCGGATCCCTCACCAGGATTCTGCAGGCAGTCCACTCCATGGACATACGTGCATCCCTGCGGGCGGCCAGTGGCCACATAGACACCCACACTCCTGCTGGTAGGGGATCATGGTGGGCTCATTCTGCCATGTTGTCAGCAATGTGGTCGGCACGTGGGCCTCAACACACACCTTCTGCACTTGGGGGCAGTGCAGTAGGACCCTCTCCCTGGTGGCACCCTGGAGTTGCCTCATCTGGATGGAGCTGGACTCCATTGGCTCCTTGGACCCGCTGGGAGACCGTATTGTAGTTGTGGTTGGCACGAGGGTTGCTGCTGCCATTTCATTGACAAGGTAGGCCCTTCTCTTCTTTGGTCCAAGTGTTTCCAGCTGCTGGCCCCACACGTGCAGCCCTTCACTGCTGCAATTATCCTGGCGGCCCTTGCAGTCACAGACACACTCCTGAGAGGGGGTCAGACTAATAGTGACGGGCCATTGCCCCAGGCCCTCGAAGCTGTCACTGTATACGGTCCGTTGGGGGGTACCTGGTGCTCGATGGGGGGTGCGCTGTGGGATCCACTGAGATTATTTCCCTCTCAGACCTACATTGGTTCACACCTAGATTCATAATTTTAGACACATTTTAGTCTTTGTGTTGACTTTGCAGACTCTGTGTGCAAAGTTGCCATAAGTCACATTTTGCTGTTCAGCCATTATTCTAGGAACATGCTGGCAATGCTGCTTATTATAGTAGGACTTCGGTCTGCGCATTCCGTTCAAGGCTAGTCTAGAATACATTACATCGCAGGCCTTCGTCAAAACAGGAGCTTAGTGCCAATATCGGCAACACTCACCATCCCCTCATACAGCAATCTCCTAGAGAAATAACCAGACAAGACACCTTCTTTGTGGAGAAAACTGATGCAGGTTTATTAGCATTACAAATATGCCAACATTGGTGGGTTACCTTATTGGCGATCCCAAGGCAGGCTGCTCCTCGCCGCCTGCCACCTGATGAGCCAAATTACACCGTGGCCCTGCCCAACGGTGTTTGCCATATTTTGGGGGAGGGAAGACCACCCCCACCGGTGGACCAACAGCACACCCCTTCACTCACGCCCCATAAGGGGGCAGAGCCTGCCACGCAACCCCCGGTTGCTCAGGTCCACAACCACCCGTAGGACTAACGGGGCGCCGTCGCTTCTCCAGGGTCCAACACAATATTTTTCACAGACTCTCTCCTGAGGCGGAAGCCGGGAGATTTTAGCCTCACTAGCACGTTGTGTTTTTAAATCTGTAATTGACTGTCACTTGAATTTACTCTGATGCGCTCGCTCGCTGATGACACCTGACCGCCCAGCAGATCCATTGCTGTAGCGGAGAGGGTTGCCACAGCAACGCCGCCCTCGGCCACAGGACACGCCCATCGGCGCTCACCACGCCTACAAGCCAGTCCTTAAATTGATTCGCGCTGCGTACTAGCGCTGTTTCACAGACTCTCTCCTGAGGCGGAAGCCGGGAGATTTTAGCCTCACTAGCACGTTGTGTTTTTAAATCTGTAATTGACTGTCACTTGAATTTACTCTGATGCGCTCGCTCTCTGATGATGACACCTGACCGCCCAGCAGATCCATTGCTGTAGCGGAGAGGGTTGCCACAGCAACGCCGCCCTCGGCCACAGGACACGCCCATCGGCGCTCACCACGCCCTCTACTTTTATCCAAATCAATACTATTTACATGCACAGGAACCGGAAGCGCAGCGGACGAGCGCAGCGGGCGCGACGATTGCGCGCCGAAGGCGCGCATAAGGCAAGCTCGTCTGCGCTCGTCCGCGCTGAGGCCGGGCCTAGGGCCACCCCCCCTACTCTGCCTGGTCCGCGGCCCATCACCAACTCTCCTCTGCTACCCTACTCCTCCGTAGAACTCCTGAATTATAAACCATACGCCGAGAAAGCCCACCCCATACCCTTCCTTAACTACAACTCTTGCATCGGACCGCTTAAATGTCCCACATGCACGGAGATGCCGTCTACAGACACCACTACCGCCCCACCCACAGTGTCTGCAGCCCTAATAAACGTCCGTTCCTTACCTAAACACAAAATTTAAATCGCCGAGTTCATTGACTCCCATGATCTGGATATATTATTTATTACCGAGACATGGGGAGACAAATCCTCTGGACCTGACTTCAGAGACGCTATGCCTAACAACTATTGTGTAAGCAAGCTAGATAGACCCTTAAGAAAAGGCGGAGGAATAGCAATTATACACAAAGAACACCTAAAACTAACAACATCAGAAACAACTCTTCCTGAGTGCGAGGCTCTCCTTTTCGCCATATGTATCTCCAGTAAAACTACCTTTAGAGGTTTGCTAATCTACCGCCCCCCAGGATCCAGATCAAAATTTCTTTCAAACTTAGACAAAATCATCGAGATGTCTATTGGATCCCAACACTTCACCGTTTTAGGTGACTTCAATTTTCATCTTGAATCTCATGATGACCCTGATACAGGAACATTACTCGGTGACTTGGAGACAGTAGGCCTTATGCAAATTGTCAAATCACCCACCCACTTAGCAGGGCACACCCTAGACGGCCTATTTACCAACAACAGAGACATCACAATCACTAAGGTCACCCCTCTAATATGGACAGACCATTCTGCAGTATGCTTTTCAGTTCCCATTAATCCTTGTCCACCTTCCCAGACAACTTCTGGATCAACGAAATTCAGAGACTGGAAGAACATTAATCTCAACCAGCTCACTCAGATCATACATGACAGCCCTCCGCTAAACAATCAGGACCCTGTAGCTGCTTCAGCTACCTACCTGGAGAATCTGAACGCAGCCTGTAACAAACTAGCCCCCACAAAAACCTCTCACAGGAACAGAAAGCTTCCATCCGCCCCCTGGTTCTCAGAATCTCTCAGATTACAGCGCCAATATTGCAGAATCTTAGAAAGGCAGTGGCGCCGACACTATAATAACCCGGACAAGATTAGCTATAAAAACGCCCTCTCTAATTACAAAAAACTGATTACATCCGAGAAAACCACCTACTACACCAACCAAATTAATCAGGCCAAAAACTCATCAGGAAAACTGTTCCAGGTGGTAACATACCTGTCCAATCCTCTGCCACCCTCCTCAGAAGGATCCCAGGCTCTTTCAGATGCACTGGCCACATTTTTCGAAGATAAGGTCAGAGCCATCTTCTCCACTTTTTCGCCTGACCCTTCCTTATCCCATACCGAGCACTCCACTGCCAATAATACTCCTCAATTTTCAGCCTTTGAAAATACCACGAAAGAAACTGTTCAACCCCTGATTGCCCGAACCAAATCCGGATCACCACTTGACCCATGCCCTCCTGCCGTTCTCAACCTCATCGCAGAAGCCGTTGCCCCGTCACTCACCACTATCTGCAACGCAATGTTCACATCCGGCACCTACCCTTCGGTATGGAAGGAAGCCATTATTAAACCGCTACTCAAAAAACCCAGTTTAGATCCTTCTCTTCCAGCCAGCTACAGGCCTATTGCATGCCTCCCTTTTCCGGCCAAAATCTTTGAAAAGATCATGAACCAGCAATTGTCAACATACATCCACAACAACAACTTACTGGATGACACCCAGTTCGGGTTCCGTCAGGGACACGGCACGGAGACAGCACTCCTGAAAGCTGCGGACGAGATACGATCCACTATGGACAATGGAGGAGCTGCAATCCTCATACTTTTAGATCTGTCCGCAGCCTTCGACACGGTCGATCATACCACACTGATCGACCGTGTCGCGGCTATAGGAATAAGGGACAAGGCTAAGGAGCTTCTCGCCTCATTCTTGTTAAACCGCCCACAAACGGTGAAGTTGGGACAATACACCTCCCAGACTTTCTCCTTGCCTTGCGGTGTACCACAGGGATCCTCGCTAAGCCCGACACTATTTAATATATATGTGTCTGACTTAGCGAGGGTCATCAAATCCCACGGAATTTATCTCACCACATACGCAGACGACACACAACTGGTGTTGTCCGTATTCGATGACGGCCAAACAGTAGCTTCAAACTTCCAATCTGGTATGAAAGCAATAAGTGCCTGGATGTCATCAAATTGCCTTAAGCTAAATTCTGATAAAACAGAAGTGTTGACATTCGGGAGACTACAACCAATCTGGTCTCCACAATGGTGGCCCCAACAAATGGGACAACCTCCAGAACCAGTAGTCAAGGTACGAAATCTGGGGGTTATCTTTGACAACAAATTGTCCTTCCAGCAGCATGCAAATTCAGTGGTTTCATCCTCCTTCCACACCTTAAAAAAGATCAAAAAACTCATTCCGTACTTACCATCTTCTGCAGGCAAAACTTTAGTCAGCACGTTAGTCTTTTCTAAAACGGACTATTGTAATGCCTTGCTTCTAAATGCACAACAAAAGGTCCTCAACAAACTACAGACTGTACAGAATGCAGCAGCCAGGACCCTGCTACCCATTCCCAAATTTGCATCTGTCTCCCCCTACATCCAACAGCTACATTGGCTGCCGGTGAGGAGCCGCATCAAATGTAAAGCCTTGTGCATAGCTTATAAAGCGATCCACAATCATGGCCCCCTATTCCTAAAACAAGCCTTTCACCCGCCCGAACAGCGAAGAACACTGCGTTCATCCTCAGCCCATCTGCTAACAGTCCCCCGCACAAGAAGGGCTAACTGGGGAGACAAACGCTTCATCGTTGCCACAGCTAGACTGTGGAACACTCTCCCTCTCCACATCAAATGTGCACCAACTCTGCTCAATTTCAGAAAAAAACTGAAAACATGGTTGTTCCAAGCCTAAACCCCCTTCTCTGACAGAGAGTTCTGTGACAACAGCGCCGAGACACCCTCGGGTAATTGCGCGCTCTAAAAATCGCCATAAATAAATAAATAAATAAATATTTGGCCTTTGCACCCTTGTTGTGCTCCTGCAGAGGGTACCATATGTACCTTACAGCCTCTGGATCACCCTGTAACTCCACCACAGCTTTGGGTGTGGCAACCTTCACCACAGAGCCCCCCACCAAGATCACCTTCATTACTTCCACCCTGCTATCTCTAAGGCCTCCCCCAGATCAAGTAAGAACAGGTCCATACCCACTCTGGACAGGTGTACCCCCTCTATATCAAAACACCCTGGGGCCTTAGTGTGCAGTAACCCATGCCGGCTGAAGCCAAGCCCCCTTTGCTCAGTCAATTCCCTCATGGCGCTGTTGACCTTCCTGCGAGAGACCACCATGTCTTCCCTTGATTGTGCGCCTTGCCACACCTGCCGGGGCGTTGTCTCAGACCACCACATCTCACAGGTCTCCAGCTGGTTGCTCAACTTACACATGGTGACCGTCAATGCTTGAAGCAGTGTCCTTCTCCCCAGAGATGCCAGATTATTCCCTCCCAGGTGTATGACCAGCACATTAGGAGGAGGAATCCCCCCCCCAGTTTCTGCTGCAGCCTCTTCGGCAAGCAGGTCCAAAGCATGCCTGGGTATCCTAGCCAGATAATGTCTGTGGCCGTGAGGCCGTTAACTCTCCTGTGCAAGGATTCCTGGCCTCCTTTGACCAGGCTCCTTGCCCCATTAAGCGAGGGATTATGCCTGACCCCTCTAACTCACATACCCCCCCCAATTAGTTGCTTCTCTTACGCATGGAGGACTTCTATTAGGAGGGGAGACCCCCCCGGTCAGTGCTGCAGCAATCTTCAGCAAGCTGTTCTAGTGCAAGCCTGGGCCCCCCAACCGAATTAACTCAGTGGTGGAAAAACCCATGCTTCTGTTTCCTGCATTCCACCCCTCGTGCCACCCTCAAGACACATGATAGGCCATATACCCAAACCATTGATCCTGGCAAAATAAAGAAATGCTGGGTTGCCTCACACCCTATATTGAGCACTGCACACCTTTATATACACTCCGCTTTGCACTTAAGCATCTTTACCTGCATTCTGCTGATTTGAGGGCCTCTCCCAGGTCCAGCAAACACGTCCCTGCCCACTCTTGACAAGGGTAGGCACCTTTACCTACATCCCGCTGATACCCGGGCCTCTCAACCGGGTCCAGCAAACAAGTTCAAGGCCACTATTAGCAGGTGAAACTCCATCTTCTTCAAAGCACCCTGTGGACAAGGCAAGCAAAAGCATAACTCCCATGCCCCCAGTTGTTGCCTAACTTAAACATGGAGGACTTCATCTCTTGCAACAGATCCCTCTCCCCCACGAGAGTCAAGTGTGTACATGGGGCCAGTGCTCTTGGCTAGTGGAGCCCTGTAGTAAATCATACGCAGAACTTGCCTGCCCCTTCTTTTCCTATTGCCTGCAAGTCTATTACCGTCTGCAAGCGATCTACAGATGCTGAGTCACCAGGCTACTGTCCCCACCCTGGTGTGAGTGGCCCTGTGCCGAATTTCTGTTCCTGTAAACCAGGAAGCTGACAAGTGGATGGTGAGAACGGGAGGACAGTTTGAAGCGAATCTCCCCCCAGTCTGACTGCGTACTTTGAACTTCTGTTCCTGTAAACCAGGAAGCAGACAAGTGGATGGTGAGAACGGGAGGACAGTTTGAAATGAATCCCCCCCAGTCTGACTGCAGACTTTTATGTATGTTGTGTAGCCGTCCCGGTGTACCCACCCTGGTGTGGATTACCCAGCCCTCCGATTGGGATGTTGCTGGGATGCAGGAGAGGAGATGTAGGATCTCTAATACACTTTATCATTTAGAGTCCTCCAACCAGTGTACCCCACACCCTGAGAACCTTGCCCGCCTCTAAGGGTGACCACTTCTACTCATCTGGCTGGGCCAGCTATGGGGCAGGCAGTCTCATAACCCTAAGTGAAGCGTCCTGTGGTACCCACTGCTCATGTTGAGGGGCATCCCTGTTAACTGGCCACTTCCTAGCCTGGCAATCGCACGCTAGCCCCACACCTTCTGTCTGCAAATATAAGAGCTGGTATTCCGAGCTCATGTCCCCTCCAAGCGCAAGACATGCACTTCCCAAACTTCTGACCCAACCCTGGCGTGAGTGGCCCTATGCCAAACCTCTGTTAGTGTATACCAGGAAGCCGGCAAAGGGGTGGTGAGAACGGGGGAACAGACTGAACAGACTCCAATCCCCATCCTACTAAGGGTTATGACTGATGATGCGAAGATGTACCGGTGCACACCCTGGTTATACTGAGGGACGATCCCGTTAACTGGCCACAGGTTGGCCCCTCCCCCGGGATTGTTGATACAACTGTATTGAAATAATGTTGCGAGATGGTCCAGTACCCATGGGGAATTGTCTTTTGTACCTCCCCAAGTCAATCCCCTGCCTGTTTGACACTGTTCAAAATCTTGCAGTACTGCATGCTAATTGGGATGATCGTTGGATAGACCCAACCGGGAGTGATCATGTGAAATGAGGTAGGGACCACTCCCCCACCCCCCGCAGGTGAATCGGTCCAGGTTTACTTTGCCAAGACCCAGTCTGTGCCCTTAGAGATCACCATTAACAACCTGCAAGTAGCTAGGTGGCAGGCACCCAGCGGGACCTGCCAGTCCTATTTACCCTTCATCTCCTTGAATGCACAATATGTGTGATGTTGTGCAGGTGTCGAGGAATCATTATCTAATAGCTGTGAATAGCACACCCAGCACAATCGTAATTTTGTCTTGATGCTTAATAAAATTTGTTAATTGCAATGCAACTTACTGGTACCAATTTTATCCCACTCAAAGAGTGAAAGATTGAGCTTGCTACTTAAGCACCGAACCTTACAGATGGGGTTTGCAGCAAGCACATACCCCAGTGAGCTGTCTTGTTAGGAAAGGATCTTTGACCTGGGATAACACCTCGATACCTATGCCAAATGCAAGAACACATTAGGAAATGTACTAGTCAAATCTGTGGCCTATAGATTATGCACACTGCTTTGCAGCAGATCATGACCCATCTCATAACTTTACAAACCTTGGAAGCAAACATTTCATGGTTACCCACAGATCCTTACAGTGCACGCCTTAACACTGAGCTCTCTTACTAAAAGAAGCATTCGTCGAACAGATCCTGCTGTTGAGGTAAGCACAGAGAGTTCATGTTCCTAGTGTGGAAATCTGTAGACCGATTGGTACAGGAAAGCATCACCCAATGAAGCACTTAGATTGCAGGCAGCTACAATGTCCCTTAGGAAACAAAAAATCAAGTGGCATTTAACTGGGCATATGAAGTACAGCAAAATTAAAGAACCTCTTTTAAAGATACCATACATAAACTAAAACACAGGCACAGTTTGAAAGACCCTTCCCCCCCGTCACAAGGTCTCCAAGGCCAGACGTAAAATGTCATCCAAAATGAAAGTCGACGAGCCAACGCACCAAGCCTCACTCCGGTGAGTCCCCCCAAAGCAGACAGGATCACAAGATGTTGGGCCTCACCCCGGTCACCCACCATAAACCAGCTGGTACCAACTCCAACATACATTCTAGCGCCCGAGCCCAAAGGGCACACCACGCCATGATTGCGACGTCGAAAGCCCCCACAAACAGGAGAATACTTGATGGTAAAATGGTTCGAGGATCTTTCTGCCTTACACTCAGAGGTCAGACCAAGCCAAACCTTCTGTCTCATAGTGATATTATAACTCGCCCTGGAAGAATGAGTGCATCACCAAGGCAACAGAAACGCACTGTCCCACGTGAACAACCGACAGTCTGCGCCATGTCCAAGGACCACACAATTCACAACACAGGAGTTGGACTGTCGGGGCGAGTCCGCCCAGCCCCTCCCTTCGGGGTAACCCTCTTCTGCCGTGACCTCGCTAGTGAAAGATGCCACAGGGCACACAGAAGACCCAAAACGCAGCAACATCACTGCAGACAACACCCCATGCCACAGCAGTACAAGACCTCGTCGCTCTGATGGAAGTTCCTTGAGGCCCAGCTCCCACATAGAGCATGCTCCTCGCACGGTGCTGCATAGCTGATGCGGTGTGGGCAGTGGAGAACCGCATGCGACTAAACTATATTAATTGCTAATGTACTGATTTATTTTCTATTAGCTTTGTATAGTGCAATCTGGGTCGGCGATAGTGGTACACTTTACTTTGGCACCAGTTCAGTTACTTTACCCAAGCCCATATTTATTTGTTGTATCACAGGCTGTTAAGCCTACATCAGGCTTGTGGTGTAGCGGTCTAGTCCGCGACGCACACTGCGTGTGACGTCGGCGGACATCCGGCAGCGGTCATCTTGCGGATCGGCACTAGCGTGCCGATTGCTAGCGTGTACGGAGCTCCGCTCCGGCGCTCCTGTAAGAGTGTACAAATAAATGAATATACACACCCAAGCAAAGTCTGTGTGTCTACTGCTGTGAGGTTCAGGAGGTGAGGAGCCACCATTTTACAATGGCGACGAGGTGGTGAAGGAGTGCCCCACATTCCTTGGGGAACCCACGTGGGGAGCAGAGAGCCCGGCAAGACACCCAAGAGATTACACACCTGGGAGTGCGGCAGAGCAGCGGAGAGCGCAAGGTGCAGGGAGCGGAGAGATAATCTACAGGTCACCCAGCTCCGAGCCTGGTAAGGGGGTGCACGCATAAATCCCGCGCCGTCTGAGGCGGAGAGCAGGCGCCAATACAGTCCCGGACAGGGGAGGTGCCCTACAAACTGGAAGAGGCCAGTGAGGACCACACGGGGAGTGGGGAGTCCAGCCAGGACGACGAAGCAAGGGGCGGAGGCACCCAAGCGTCCAGTGCACCTGGCGGTTCTACCACAGAGGGACGACGCCCCAGAGAAGGTGTGAAGATGAGTTCACAGACGTTCTCGCTGACGAAGCCTGTGCCCTTCCTAGCAAAAGTCGGGGAACCCGAGATGCCATGGGAGGATTGGAAAAGGTATTTCCTAAATTACTTGTCGGCATTAGAAGAGGAGGGCGAGACAGAATTCTCGAGCTCGCGGAAGAAGAAGATTCTCCTCCATCATTTGGGTCCGGCGGGACAAAGGGTGTATGAAGACCTGGTGAAAGAAGTGAGACCAGCGGCTGACGACAATGTGTTTCAACACGCAATAGAGGACCTAGACGCCCACTATCGCCCAGCTGTATGCACAGCTATTGATCGGTACAACTTCTACCATAGGGCGCAAAACAAAGGGGAAACGGTCGATGAATATGTGGCGGCCCTACAGAAACTGGCGCTAACGTGCAAATTCGGGACCTTACAAGAGGAATTAATCAGAGACCAGATAATCATGCACACGGTAAACACCTCCATCCAAGCGAAGCTGTGGGCGAACGGCGATGCACCGTTGAAGACGGTCGTATCCATGGTGAAGAAGGCAGAATTGACTAGGAGGTGCGCGGAAGCGGACAAACGTGAACGCCAGCCGGAACAGGCGGTATGCAAAGTAGAGGACTGGAAAGCCACGGACAGCAAACAATTGGCAGGACAGCAAGGCACTCGGAACAACAGAAGGTTCAACGCCCGGACGACGAGACCCCAAGGACAGCGGCAGTGGAGCACGAACGCCTGCTACAGGTGCGGCAGTGGCACTCACACCGCCAACGACAAGGGCTGCCCGGCGTTCGGACCCAAGTGCGCATACTGTGGGCTGTTAGGACACTACAAAAAAGTGTGCCGGAGGAAATCCCCGAGGCAAGAAGTGAAGTATGTGGCACAAGAAACGCACAAAGGGGAAAGAGAAGAGAACCAAGAGGAGGAAGACGAGATCCTGATAGTGGAAGAACAAATGTTGGGCATAGAGAGCTCGGTGGAGAAAAAAACGAAATGCGACATGAGCATTGGCGGAGTAAGAGTCACCATGGTAGCAGACTCGGGATCGCCCTACACGATAATAAGAAGAAAGATATGGGAGGAAGATTTCGCAACGCGAATAAAGCATCACCTGAGGCCCACGGACATTCATCCAGTAACATTCACCGGGGAACCCATACCCATGGTAGGGTATTGTCTTTTAACCTTTGAATTCAAGGGCAGAACGTGCGAGGGAAAGTTGTATGTGGCTGAGAAAGGACCATCGGTAATGGGCTGGAAAGACCAGGGAGAGTTGGGGATAAAACTGAACCCAGGAGGACGCACGCAAGTTCTCATGACCGAGGAAGGACCGGAAAATGAGGCGCAGCGGTGGAAGGATGAATTCCCGGAGGTCTTCAAGGACTCCATTGGTCGCCTGGCGAAGTTCACACATAAGATACACCTGAGAGAAGGGGCCCATCCAGTGTCCCACAGAGCACACAACATCCCATTTCGGACCAGGGCAGCCGTACAGGAAGAGTTGCAGAGACTGGAGGACAATGGGGTAATAGAAACGATAGACAATGCGGAGTGGTTGGCACACTGGGTAGTAGCACAGAAGCCCAACCGGAAAGGTGAGGTTGTGTGTGGACCTAAGGGAGCTGAACAAGAACATAGTGGTGGACAAGTTCCCACTCCCAAGGATCAACGAAATGTTGGCCAAGACCCAAGGGGCACAATGGTTCTCCACCATAGACTTGACGTCGGCCTACCACCAGATTGCTTTACACCGGTCATGCTACCACCTTACGTCATTCATCACCCCGTTTGGATGCTATAAATTCCTGAGAATGCCATTTGGACTCGCCTCAGCGGCGGCAGTCTTCCAAAAACGTATGTACCGGCTGTTTCATAAGAAGGCAGGCATCCAATACTTCCAATACGACATCTTGGTAATGGGAACATCTAAAGCGGATCACAACAGAAAGTTGGAGGAAGTGCTAACCGTGCTAAGGCAGAACGGGCTCACCGCCCAATGGGACAAATGCAAGTTCGGCATGAGCAAAGTCACGTATTTAGGGCATGAGATAAGTCAACACGGCATAAAACCAAAAGCGTCCAACGTAGCAGCCATTAAAGAGGCTCCCACGCCCACGAACAAGGAGGACGTCCGAACATTCCTGGGCATGGCAGAGTTTTACAGTAAGTTTGTACCACACTTTGCCTCCAAGACCCACCACATGAGATCACTTCTCAAAGACAAAGCCACGTTCCGATGGATGGAAGAACAACAGCAGGAATTCGAAGAGATGAAGAGACACATCAGTGAGGCGGTGCCCATTCAGGGATTTGACCCAACGGCGCTAACTGTATTAACCACAGATGCCAGCGACCGGGGACTAGGTGCGGTGCTCACACAAAGGACCACCGAGGGAGTGACCACCACGATAAGTTTTGCATCCCGAGCGTTAGCTCCCTACGAAAGTAGGTTCAGCGTCATTGAAAAAGAAATGCTCGCAGCGGTGTGGGCAATGGAGAGGTTTCGGCAATTTCTGTGGGGAGGAAGATTCCTATTGCGCACGGACCAGAAACCGCTGGTGAAGGTCCTCACGTCCAGCGGGCACGAACATGCCACTCCAAGAATCGCCAAGATGACGCTGAGACTTCTAGACTATGTATACGACGTGGAGTATCTGCCAGGACACAAGAACAAAGTAGCTGACTTCCTGAGCAGAGCAGCGTCCAAGGAGGTCACGGACGCCCAGGATGAAGGTGGATGGGAGGACTACGCAGTGGCGTTCACTGGAGATCACGAAAGAGCCATAAGTGGACAGGAGTGGGAGACGGAATATGGTAAGGATGAGAAAATGAGAGCAGTCAAAGCATACGTAACCAAGGGATGGCCGGACAAAAGATTACTAGAGGAAGAATTGAAACAGTATTGGGAGGTCCGGGAAGAATTGTCGGTTGGGGACAAACCTTGGATCTTGTTACGAGGCAGCAAAGTAGTTCCCCCACACACGCTGAGGCAACGCATTGTTTCCATCGCACATGAAGGCCATTTGGGGATAGTGAAAACGAAAGGGAGAGTGAAGGAAGACTACTGGTGGCCGGGGATGGACATTGTCGTGGAACGCCATGTGAGAGCGTGCGAGCAATGCAGCAATGTGGATAAGACCCAAAGAGTGTTACATCCGCCCCTGGGGAGATATGAATGTCCCGATAATCCATGGGAAGAGATTTCAATTGACATCCTGGGACCGATACTAGACACCAACGGCGTCCAGAAGTACCTCACTGTGGTCATTGACCGGTACTCCAAATGGCCAGAGGTCCATGTGGCTGACAATGCAGAGACTGAAACTATACTAGAATTCCTAACAGAGGTCTTTATAAGAGAAGGAATTCCCAAAGGGATTCTAAGTGACAATGGCCCGCAATTCACATCAAACAAGTGGGAAGCCTTCATGGACAGGAATTGCATCACAGTGCGACACACGCCGATTTATCACCCGGCGGGAAATGGAGCAGCGGAACGATTCAACCGGGTGATTATGGGGTCGGTGCAGGCAGCGATTAGCCAAGGAGTCAACTGGGAAAAGGAGTTAAAGCGGCTGATGTGGGCGTACCGGATAACACCCACTACCACGGGTTACAGTCCGTTCCGCGTATTGAGAGGGAGAGTGCCTTTCACAAAGGATAACGTGGCCTGGAAACGACTCACAGTACAAAGTCACTGGTTCCCAGCGGTAGTACGCAGAAACCTGGAGAGAGCACAGGCAGTGTACACGGAATACTATGACAAGAGACACAACACCAAGGAAGTTGCACTCGAGAAGGGTGAGTGGGTAAGAGTCAAATTACCCACACAAGGGAAGAAAGGAGACAGCAAGTTCACATCCCCGTTCCAAGTGGTAGAGCCATACTCCAGGTCAGCCCTCCTCAGCGACGGGAAGATATGGTCCCAAGACCGTATGGCGAGATGCAACCTTGCCAATGGGAGGGGGCCTAGTGTAGAGTTGGACGATACCGGAGCCGCTAGTGCCGCGATGGCCTCGGAGGCACGAAGAGAAAGATCTGGGGAAGCAGATGGCAGTCCCCGGCCACGAACTGGGCGCAAAGGAGGAGAGGAAAGCACAGGACAGATACCCGACACCCAGGAGGAGCCTGGTGCGGCAGACTGGAGTAATGTAGGACTAAGAGGAGAAGGCGAAACATCATGCCTGGAGGGGGTCGCCACCACCCCGTCTACAGGCGAGAGTGGTAGGAGGACACGATATGGGAGAAGAGTAATGTTGCCCAGGAGGTTCGAAGAGTTCAGTATGGACCATTTTGGGTGTTTGTTAAGGGGGAGATGTGGTGTAGCGGTCTAGTCCGCGACGCACACTGCATGTGACGTCGGCGGACATCCGGCAGTGGCCATCTTGCGGATCGGCATTAGCGCGCCGATTGCTAGCGTTTACGGAGCTCCGCTCCGGCGCTCCTGTAAGAGTGTACAAATAAATGAATATACACACCCAAGCAAAGTCTGTGTGTCTACTGCTGTGAGGTTCAGGAGGTGAGGAACCACCATTTTACAAGGCTCGACCTGCACCCGCATTGGCCTTACACCACGGCCTGACCATGAGGTGGGGGTGGGGAGCAGGGGAATTGCGACGGAGATCAGCTGATTCCGGCCTCGTGGTGAAACAAGTCATTTTAGTGCTGAAAGCAGCTTCTAGCACGAACGACACCCTACCCCAAGCCCACTCACTCCTTATGGCCCTCGGCTTCGTGATTCTACGCACTGCCCGTACCACTATACCTGAATTTCCTGCGTGTTTCGTGGTCAACATTCTGAAGCTACAGGTACCCCCCAAAACGGGCATGTCTGAGTTGGGGGAGAGGGACCGGGAAGGTTAACTTAGTATTCCACTCAGGGAAACTATGCCATGCAATCTGCTGCACGTGTCACCTATCCCCCTGGGAACTACAAACACCACCTCGCAAGGGCAGGGGGGGCAGACTGTCCGGGATTCCTGACGCATCCGGGCCACATCTGGGCTCGGCTCAAAATGACACCATTAGGAAGACGTGGACATGGAGTGTCCAGCCAGCGTGCTGCTCCCTTGTCCCCCCTCCCACTCACCCCATCAGAGGCCAGCACTCGACTCACAGTACCTAAACTATTAGATCCATGCGGATCCCGGCAGGGGCCCGGGTGCGAGCGGGCATCAGACCAGTATGGGCAGGGTAGGAGGCAGGTTACCACCTACTTACCCAGGGTGCTGAAACTGCGCAGGATGTGCATGGTATCAATGCGCGGCTGCCTACAAGGCCACCGGCGGCCCTTTGCCCTGCAGACCCATGGGCCTGCACAGGGACTCCCCCTTACTCCAGATATCCCCCATCAGCAGTGGAGGTGGGGTCAGTGACCCTGCAGAGACCCAGCCCCCGCCAGTGCACAAACAGGCTACCAGGTCGGAGGCCGGAGGCCGGAGACGGCCCCCGGGAGACAGGCACCTACACTGCAGCCCCGGAAGCCTCCATAGCTGCAACGGCAAGGGGCCCCCCGCGCCCCATACCAAGGACGGGAAAATAGCTCTTATGCCACCATCCAAGTACGACCCCGGGAGCTGCCCCAACCCCCCCCCCAAGGCGGACCGCGGCCGGGCCATCCAGCCCTAGATGCTGCCCAAGTAATTGGGCGACAGGGCGAGGAGGACCGGTGGGGAGGGGGCTTATGCACTCACTGCACTAAAAGATGCCAGCAGGTCCGCGGGCCACATCTAAACGGCATTGGGGTAGAGGGGAAAGAGGGCACCCAGTGGGCAGGGAGAGGTATATGTACCTCACTCCCCGCCCCCTCTACCCGGAAGTGACCCGGCACACCGGACCCCTGAGGGTCCCGAATACTGGAAGGCTGCCTCCTGTGCCTCTTGTGGCACTAAGGCGGCCGCCCTCTTAGCGGGTCTCCTTCGTGGACCCCGAGCAGCCTGCATTCACTACATAAAACAGGCCGCAGGTTTTGGAGGTTAGAGGAGCCATTCGAAGGGGCCGGCTGGAGGTGGGACGAGAGCAGAATCTGAAATGCAGGTCTGTGCAAGCTGAGCTTACATCATACAGAGAGGGTCTCTCGGCTTGTAGGTGTGGGGTCTCACTGCCACCTGCAGAGATCACACAGATAATAATAACATTATCACGAAGCCCTCAGGTTTGAGCTAGCAGCAGATAGAGAATCATCTTTATCATGATTGTTGGACTTGGCCCTTCTGGCAAGTTCACCCCTAGAACTTTTTGCATTTATCCTAGCCTTTTTCCTATGTTGCATTAGTGGTTTTAGGCCTCTAGGCGCTTTTACACTGTGTCCTAGTGGAAAGGGCGTGCGCTCTGTGTATGGTTTAGTGAGACTGACCTGTCCTCCCACAGGAATGCATGGGGGATCTGAGTGACCGTGTTAAGTCCTGATGTGAGAGGAGTGCAGGGTCGAGGTTGGTATGTGCGAACTCGTGAGATTGAATGCTGCGCGATGATGTGTGCGGCGTTACTGTGTCTAGTGTAGAAGTGCCACTTCTAGAAGCTGGCATGTCTGTGTAATAAATGTGAAGTGACTGTCTGGCTTGTGATTGGCTGGTATGCCTGGCTCCAGGAGTCAGGATGGGTCTGCCCCGGTAGTGAATGGAGAGATCTGCATGTTGATGGCAGGGAGGAGTCACCTGGGACCTGAATAGGGCTGGGCTTTCCCTCCACAATGCTGGCTCCACCCCCTGTGGTGCGTCTGATGTCCCTGGCCTGTCCTGTGAATAGGGAGAGGGGCTGAGCAAAACAAAGTGCTCAGGAACCAGTTGTATCTGGTTTGCCCCTTCCCTGCCCCTTTGGAGACAAAGGAGGTTGTGTATAAAAGAGGGGCTGTGACCCCATGAAAATGTTCTTGTGTTCTGACTTGAATCGACCAGGGGCGTGCTGCTGCTGGGGCCCAGGGGAAGGCTTGCCTCCCTGGGCCCTGCCCAGCCCCTGGATGCCCTGGATGCTGGAGGACTTCTTTTGGACCCTCCTGCCTGAGGATGGCTGGGAGACTGTCCTTGCCCTTCATTCCTAAGGACTTATTATTTTTGATTGCTGAGGACTTGTGATTTTGGAGCTAGGGCTCCTCGCGCCCTGTGAGCGCTTTGTTATTTATATTCCATGGCCTTGAGGACTGGGACTGCATATAGCGCATCGTGTGCGCTTTCTTTCAATTCCCCTAGGAGAGGGGAGTGCTAGAGCCTCGCAGGGTCAAGCTGCCCATCGCTCTGGAGGGAATCCCCAGCGTAGGGATTCCCCCCACATTGCCGTAATTGAGCGGGTGCCACCCCGTGTTTGGGCCTCTTCGGAGCGGGAGCCTACCCCACTTCCGGAACCTTTAATATAGCGAGTGCCACCCCGCTGATTTTTACCTTGGATTGAGCGGGTGCCCACCCCGCTTGCTATTTATTTATTTCTTTGTTGCGTATTGAGGGAGCCTATCCCACATTGCCCCCGAGATTCATGCTGTCGTCCGCGGCCCGCCTGGTTGTGGGCGGGGCCGCCGGACAGAAACGGAAGTAGCCGGTGCAACGCTGACACGGGGCTCCCATGCGGAGGGGAGAGCCCCGCAGTGGCAGCCAGATGAAGGGAAGCCCCGGGTCCCAGGAGGGGGCCCGGATGAAAAGAAAGAGGCGGACGTGCGGGCTGGAAAAAGCCCCGGTCCCAGAAGCGGGACCGGGTGAAGAGGAGCCTTCACCCCCAGCGCCGGTGAGTGAGGGCTCCGAGGGGGTCCGGGCCGCATTTCGCTCCCGCCGAGGAGGGAGCCGATAACTGTTGTAAGTGCCAGTGAAGGCACTGTGTGTAGAGTTCTTGGGCGGCCCCGTCTGAAAGCGGGCCGCTCCAACGGGGGCATGGTTGGTTTGACTGCCCCTTCGCTCCACTGAAGGGGGCATTATTATTCTAGAGCCCAGAGGGGCTCCACCGAAGGGGGCATGTTTAGTTTAAGAGCCCCGTGTGGCTCCAACGCTTTGGGGGGCATGTTGTTTGGTGCCAGTACTTGCTTTCTTGTTGGCTGAGTCACAGCTTCACCGCACCAGCGCGGGCAGCTGCAACGTTCTCGCATATCTGTCTGGAGGGCACAGTGGTGCCAGGCCTTATTACCTCACAGCTGCCCAGCAAGTAGTGGGCGGCTGCATCATTTAGGCCGCAGTGCTTTGGAGACATGTCTTTGGAAGTTAGGAGTGAGATGCACTCCTTGACCCCACATCTTCACAGCTGCGCAGCATTTAGTGCCAGTTGCAGCATTTAGGCCCGGTTCTTGTCCCCAGCTGCCAAGCAAGTAGTGGGCAGCTGCTACGTTTAGGTTGTGGCGCAACCTGGACCCTAATGTGATTTAGGTGCTATTGGGATTTATATACTAATGCTTTGGGTGTTAGGAAATGTACCGTGTGTAGTATGTTTTGCGCACCCTCTGTTTTATACCTCTAGATATGATTTCTGCATAGGAGGTTGCCTTACCTGTTTAGGTTTATGTTAGGGAGATTATACTTCCCTGTGTGATGTCGCCCCTTGTGTAATTATACTTAGGACGTAGAGTCTAATGCGTTAGACTTGTGAGAGATTGCATAATGTGTTTATGCCCCTGTGATGTATACAGGACAGGTTTTATACCTGATTCTATTGTGATAATGCGGAGGTCATTATTGCGCCAGTAGTTACTGGTTGTGCTCTACAGTTATAATTTGTGTTACAGTTGGTATATGTTCTACATTTACAATTGGTGATTTGTGCTAATTCTGACAGTGGTCCACGTGGCCCTGTCTTGTGTAAATAGTCCCCTGTAAAATTCTGCTAAGTGCCAGTTGGCACAGTGTAAATTATGTGATTATCATCTAATGTGTTTATTATAATACAAAGGCTATTTTTTATATAACCTTGTGTGGAGCTTTTGTGGTGGGCCTAGGGCGCTGTTGCTGTGTGCGCACGCAAACGCTTTGCACATTGCCTCTGGGATAAGCCTGATTGCTCGTGCCAAGCTACCAAGGGGGTGAGCAGGGGTTATCTTTGGCGTGTAACTCCCAACCCTGACTTAGAATGGTGGTCTCTGCCTGGCTTTGGTGCAAGCCCTAGACAACCAGAAATCCCATTTCTAACATTGGTGATCAGCGGTGGGATTAGGACTTGCGTTTGCGCAGTACCACAGCGACAGCTGGCTGCACTACAAAACTCTGCATTTAGATAGTCACATGGAAAGGGATTATTGTTCTAAATTGTTCTAAGTGTCATTTCCTTGTGAATTGTGTACTACTGTTTTAGCTGAGACATCTAGGTTCCTTGTGTTGAACTTTTCTTGAGAACGTCCGCCAAAATGGAGCCTGCTTTTAATGTCTGTGGTCTGTTTAGATACAGTATGTTGGAGTTGGTAAGGTTCTGGGAAGAGAGAGACATAAAGGTGGGTTAGTCAGACACCCAGTCCAAACTGAGGGACAACCTGATCCTATGGCAAAAGGATCAATGGGACCTTGAGCGCAGTTGTAGTTTTCTGGATTCCCCAGTGAGGGTGGGATCCAGTGGTGGTAGCAGATGTGTGTCCAGTGCATGTATTCCCATTCCCAGTTCCCGGAGAAATGGTACCTGTGTCACGTGGTGGTCAGGTTGAGAAATCAGGGGCGGTAGAAACTGTCTTACCAGTCTGGGGGGGATGTGTGTGGATGAATGGTGTGTTGCACTGGACAGGTGAGTGTGAGTTCTCTGAAATAAGGAGCTTGCTGAATACTTTGGTGTGAGTTCACTGAAATAGGGAGCTTGCATTGGGCAGTGATTCCAAAAGGTGTGGCTGAGGTGTCTTCCAGCCCAGCGTGGTGGAAGAGGTTCAGAGTAGCCCAGCTAGGTCTCGGTGTAGGGGCTCACGTCCTGACTCTGCGGAGAAGGAGTGGGTGGGACTGTGTGTCTCCAGGTGCCCGAAACCCAGTCTCAGGGCCTGGATGGTTTCTTTAGGGAACACCAGGTTGGGGGCCTAGGCTGTACTAATAAGCCATTTGAGGAGGATCTTCCCTTGTTCTAGGATCTGAAGAGGCATTTGGGAGTGATCACATTAGGAACCAAGGAGAAACTTTTGTTGGGGTAGAGGAAGCAGATGAAACTTAGGAAAGGCTATCCCTGAAACTGGGGGAAGTGGCCTGCAGTGGTTGCCTGACTGCCCAAGAAAGGAGCAAGGACCTGTGTGTGTACTTAATTTTCAACTTGTGTAGGATCTCACAGTGTCTAGAGGACGTGGAGTGTCTGTAATCAGAGCTCCAGCAGTCCTGGTGTCTGGCGGTACCGCTCCAGCTGGGAGGGAGCGGAAGTCCAGAGGGAGGGGTGAGATGGGGAGGGAGTCCCCAGTGGGAACCAGTAGGTCAGGGACCAGCCGGGAGGGCTGAGTCACCACTGAGTGACCATGGTGTTGCCACTTCTGTCCTGGGGGGTCTGCACGCACTGTCAGATGGACAGGAGGTCATTAGATCAGCGCCAGGCAGACGGTCACACGACCCATTAGTTATGTGTCACCCTCGTTAAGTCCTGGTTCGCCAGGCATCTGACCAAAGGGTACGTCCCTCGGTTGTGGAGCCAGTAGTCGGTGTTTCCAGCTCTGGACGTAAGGGCGGCTGTAGTCCTGAGGGCAGGTGGGGCTCATCTTAAGTGAAGAGACCCTGCTCTACAGTGGAAGGGGGTGCTGAGGGAGGGAGTCCTTGCCTCTGACCCCCGTGGATCCCAGGTGGTAGACCAGTTGGTGGAGAGAGGTCCCGAACTGGTGGGAGAGTTGTGTTCTGGTGGGTGCTTCCCTGGGAGGGTGCAGAACCCCTGAAGTAGAGGTAGGGTGGGGCATTCTTGCCCGTGACCTCTGGTCAGCCTGAGGGTGCGGACCCTAGGTTGAAGAATCAGTGGTAGTTCGGAACTACACTGCGAGGGAGAGTGGAAAATGGCTTGGATGCCAGGGGTTACTGCTCCCCACTCTGTGCTTGGCAAGGACCAGTGGTATCTGGGTGGCCTAGGGCCTGGTCCTGGCCGTGGACAACTAGGTAGTACCAGTGGGGTAGCCTAGTTGGGCCTGAGGTTTTTGTTGGGTTTTTTTTTCAGATGGAACCACGTTGCTTCAGAATGGCGTAGAACCGGAGGGTGTCCCTGCAGTTCGGGCCTACGTCCGTGTTCTATCGCCCCAAGCAGGGAAGACCATCACAGTGGTGATTCGTCTGCCCAGCGTTTTGGCTGGAAGGGGGTAGTGTTGGACTTGGCCCTTCTGGCAAGTTCACCCCTAGAACTTTTTGCATTTATCCTAGCCTTTTTCCTATGTTGCATTAGTGGTTTTAGGCCTCTAGGTGCTTTTACACTGTGTCCCAGTGGAAAGGGCGTGCGCTCTGTGTATGGTTTAGTGAGACTGACCTGTCCTCCCATAGGAATGCATGGGGGATCTGAGTGACCATGTTAAGGCCTGATGTGGGAGGAGTGCAGGGTCGACTTTGGTATGTGCGAACTCGTGAGATTGAATGCTGCGCGATGATGTGTGCGGCGTTACTGTGTTTAGTGTAAAAGTGCCACTTCTAGAAGCTGGCATGTCTGTGTAATAAATGTGAAGTGACTGTCTGGCTTGTGATTGGCTGGTGTGCCTGGCTCCAGGAGTCAGGATGGGTCTGCCCCGGTGGTGAATGGAGAGACCTGCATGTTGATGGCAGGGAGGAGTACACCTGGGACCTGAATAGGGCTGGGCTTTCCCTCCACAATGTTGGCTCCACCCCCTGTGGTGCGTCTGATGTCCCTGGCCTGTCCTGTGAATAGGGAGAGGGGCTGAGCAAAACAAAGTGGTCAGGAACCAGTTGCATCTGGTTTGCCCCTTCCCTGCACCTTTGGAGACAAAGGATTTTGTGTATAAAAGAGGGGCTGTGACCCCATGAAAATGTTCTTGTGTTCTGACTTGAATCTACCAGGGGCGTGCTGCTGCTGGGGCCCAGGGGAAGGCTTGCCTCCCTAGGCCCTGCCTAGCCCCTGGATGCCCTGGATGCTGGAGGACTTCTTTTGAACCCTCCTGCCTGGCCTGAAGATGGCTGGGAGACTGTCCTTGCCCTTCATTCCTAAGGACTTATTATTTTTGATTGCTGAGGACTTGTGATTTTGGAGCTAGGGCTCCTCGTGCCCTGTGAGCGCTTTGTTTTTTATATTCTATGGCCTTGAGGACTGGGACTGCATATAGTGCCTCGTGTGCGCTTTCTTTCAATTCCCCTAGGAGAGGGGAGTGCTAGAGCCTCGCAGCGTCAAGCTGCCCATCGCTCCAGAGGGAATCCCCAGCGTAGGGATTCCCCCCACATTGCCATAATCGAGCGGGTGCCACCCCGCGTTTGGGCCTCTCCGGAGCGGGAGCCTACCCCGCTTCCGGAACCTTTAATATAGCGAGTGCCACCCCGCTGATTTTTACCTTGGATTGAGCGGGTGCCCACCCCGCTTGCTATCTATTTATTCCTTTGTTGCGTATTGAGGGAGCCTATCCCACATTGCCCCCGAGATCCACGCTGTCGTCCGCGGTCCGCCTGGTTGTGGGCGGGGCCGCCGGACAGAAACGGAAGTAGCCGGCGCAACGCTGACACGGGGCTCCCATGCGTAGGGGAGAGCCCCGCGGTGGCAGCCGGATGAAGGGAAGCCCCGCGTCCCAGGAGGGGACCCGGGTGAAAAGAAGGAGGCGGACGTGCGGGCTGGAAAAAGCCCCGGTCCCAGAAGCGGGACCGGGTGAAGAGGAGCCTTCACCCCCAGCGCCGGTGAGTGAGGGCTCCGAGGGGGTCCGGGCCGCATTTCGCTCCCGCCGAGGAGGGAGCCGATAACTGTTGTAAGTGCCAGTGAAGGCGCTGTGTGTAGAGTTCTTGGGCGGCCCCGTCTGATAGCAGGCCGCTCCAACGGGGGCATGGTTGATTTGAGCGCCCCTTCGCTCCACCGAAGGGGCCATTATTATTCTAGAGCCCAGAGGGGCTCCACCGAAGGGGGCATGTTTAGTTTAAGAGCCCCGTGTGGCTCCAACACTTTGGGGGGCATGTTGTTTGGTGCCAGTACTTGCTTTCTTGTTGGCTGAGTCACAGCTGCACCGCACCAGCGCGGGCAGCTGCAACGTTCTCGCATATCTGTTTGGAGGGCACAGTGGTGCCAGGCCTTATTACCTCACAGCTGCCCAGCAAGTAGTGGGCGGCTGCATCATTTAGGCCGCAGTGCTTTGGAGACATGTCTTTGGAAGTTAGGAGTGAGATGCACTCCTTGACCCCACATCTTCACAGCTGAGCAGCACTTAGTGCCAGCTGCAGCGTTTAGGCCCGGTTCTTGTCCCCAGCTGCCAAGCAAGTAGTGGGCAGCTGCTACGTTTAGGTTGTGGCGCAACCTGGACCCTAATGTCATTTAGGTGCTATTGGGATTTATATACTAATGCTTTGGGTGTTAGGAAATGTACCGTGTGTAGTATGTTTTGCGCACCCTCTGTTTTATACCTCTAGATATGATTTCTGCATAGGAGGTTGCCTTACCTGTTTAGGTTTATGTTAGGGATATTATACTTCCCTGTGTGATGTACGCCCCTAGTGTAATTATACTTAGGAGGTAGAGTCTAATGCGTTAGACTTGTGAGAGATTGCATAATGTGTTTATGCCCCTGTGATGTATACAGGATAGGTTTTATACCGGATTCTATCATGATAATGCTGAGGTCATTATTGCGCCAGTAGTTACTGGTTATGCTCTAGTTATAATTTGTGTTACAGTTGGTATATATGTTCTACATTTACAATTGGTGATTTGTGCTAATTCTGACAGTGGTCCATGTGGCCCTGTCTTGTGTAAATAGTCCCCTGGAAAATTCTGCCCAGTGCCAGTTGGCACAGTGTAAATTATGTGATTATCATCTAATGTGTTTATTATAATACAAAGGCTATCTTTTATATAACCTTGTATGGAGTTTCTTTTGTGGTGGGCCTAGGGTGTTGTTGCTGGGTGCCCGCGCAAACGCTTTACACATTGCCTCCGGGATAAGCCTGACTGCTCGTGCCAAGCTACCAAGGGGGTGAGCAGGGGTTACCTTTGGCGTGTAACTCCCCAAACTTGACTTAGAGTGGTGGTCTCTGCCTGGCTTTGGCGCAAGCTTTAGCCAACCAGAGATCCCATTTCTAACAATGATAAATATTAATATTGTTTTCACAATGTTCGTGATGCCAGTTGTCCGATTCTGTATCATCTGTCTCCTAATAGCAGCACACATGCTCCATGTTAGAATACGTTAGTTTAAATAAATATATTGTAAACTTTTATCGTGTCTTTCATGTACTTACCAAAGGAATGCATGGATAAACGAATGAAAGGTTAAGATTTGTTTCCACAATCCCGTGGGGAGTCAGTGTCATATTCGAGGTTGTCACAATCACTTGTTACTCTGGACAGTTTTGGAGCCCAGAAGCTTTAAGCCCGGCCTGGCGTCTACTGATCCCCTCTCTTCCTTCTCCTCCTGGACCAAGGCTAAACTGACCCCTCCGAGGCAAATACACCCCATCCTTCCCAACCCGAACAGAGATGCCTCCCGCAATCTGAGATGCAGCATTTCTGACAACCTCACTAGGGTGACCATCATCCAGACTTCTTCCCCCTCGAATCCGCTTTGTCTCAAGTGCGTACTATTAAATTGCAGATCAGCCAGTAAACACGCCTCTGATATCTTTGACCTCATTCAACACAATGATTTTGATATTATCATCCTCACCGAAACTTGGCTAAATCCCGCTTCTACTCCTATTTTAGACCTCCTAGTACCTTTTACTCATGATATAGTCAGGCTTGACAGAAATTTGAAATTGGGTGGTGGTCTAGCCTGCATCTATAGGAACACTCTCTCGATCTCCCAGGTGGAGTCCGCTCCCCCCTCCTCATGTGAATACCTCTGTCTCAGCATCTCAAGTAAGAACCTTCCGATCTGTAAACTTCACACCTTTTATCACCCACCGGGAGATAATCTCCTTTTCATTGAACACTTAATGGAAAATGTTGACTCTGCAGTATCACAAATCTTCCTAGGGGACTTCAACCTGCGTTGGTCCAAACACAATGACCCCGCGGTTTCCTGCCTCAAATCATTTCTAAATGATCATGATTTGTCACAGCACTGTGACCAACCAACCCACACGAAAGGGGAAATCCTTGACCTCATCATCTCCAAGGAACAGACCATCTCTTTAGAATCCATAACCCTTTGTGACTGGTCGGACCATCACAGCATCCTCTTTTATATAAACAGGGAGGTGATATTGAGGAAGGCTCAACCGCTTAAATCAAAGATTTGGAAACAAGATCTCAGATCAATAAACCACGACAAACTAGCTGCCCAATGTAAATCCGTCCTTTCCTCCCATGCTGACTTGGTTGAGGTTCAAACTCTCATGGACCACTACAATTCCAGCATCGCCAAAATCATGGACGACATTGCTCCACTCCAGCTTAAAAATACTACATCAAAAATTTCCAAACCGTGGTATAATGAAAACTTAAACTCCGAACGTCGCAACCTTAGAGCAGCTGAACGTTCCTGGCGTTCCAATCCCTCTTTGGATCAACTAAAACTTCTGAGAGATGTCAGAAGCCTCTACAATAAACATATCAAGAAAGCTAAAGTTCACTACTTCAGATTACAACTAGACCAAGTGGCAAATCGCCCCAAGAAACTCTTCGAATTCGTCAAACAGCAATCTGTTACTGCTTCAAGCCTCTCTGATACAAGTGGCAACCCACCCTCTTGCGAGGAATTTGACGCTTTCTTCACAGAGAAATCACGACTCATCTCCATTGACCTCGCCTCTAAGAAGGCCCTATTGCCCCCCTTTTTATCTGCCTTGCCCTCTAACTTCCCTGAAAAGCGTATCCCGACCATCTTTGACGCTAAGAACAATGCTTCATGGGGCTCCTTTTCCCCTTTTAGTGAAAAAGACATTGAAAAAATTCTCCAGACTATCAACCCGTCTAACCACTTTGGTGACCCCCTGTAGGAAGGTGGAATCTGACTATATGGTTGCCCCCACTTTTTTCCTGGTGTTTGAATGGTTTTTGACTAGTCTGGCTGGGATCCTGCTATCCAGGACCCCAGCCTATCTGCTTACTCCCTTAAAATGATTGGTGTGCATATTAGATGCACTAGTGATTGGATACTGTGGTACCTTATGAGCCCCTAGTATATGGTACCTTAGGTACCTAGGGCATTGGTACTTCACAGGCCTACCAGGGGCTGCAGCATGTATTATGCCACCCCTGGGAAGCATTCACAATCTGACACCACAGGCCTGCTACTGCAGCCTGTGTGAGGTAGTGTTAGCACTCCTCACGGAGGTATAGGTTCCTATATCTCACCATACACACACATATAAACCTATCAGTCACCCCTATGGTAGGCCCTATCAATCCCAAGGGCAGGGTGCTTGGTTTACTATGTGAGGAGGTGCTTCTGCCTGAGCAGGACCCCTCTGCAGCTGGCAGAGTCTATTCTCTGCTGCTGTTTGTGGATGCGGTTATACCACATACTCTTAAGTGCATTATAACCTCGCGGTAAATGCTAACTTTGGAATGACTGCATCAAAACATGTCGTGTTTGGTGTCAAACATCTTGGAATCATACCCCCACACCAGTAACTGATGTGGGAGTATGATCCCACCCTTCTAGAGGGGATGACATGTACCCACTGTACTAAACGGTAGAAATCTTCTAGAGCCCTGGCATCACAAAATGGAAGTCTCAGAATTCTGCAGAAAATTAAAACTGAAAGCCTTTTTTTCTGGAAAAGAGACGGAACAGAAAGAAGGGGATACATCCCTACGCCTAAAGTCCACTTTTTGTCCACTAAACCATCAGGTCCCTATTGAACTTTTGGCCTTTGAACAAGCCATAATGAAAGAAATCGACGATTTAACAGTTTCGAAAAAACCATTCATGAATCTAACCAACGCAGAAAAACAAGCATTGGAGACATTGAAAAACAATAAAGACATAATAATAAAACCGGCAGACAAGGGAGGAGGCATTGTTCTAATGAGCAGAGAAGGCTATAACCATCAATGCCTTGATCTACTGTCAGATGAGAAATTCTACAGCCCAATCACTACAGATCCAACCACAAGACTCCAACAGACGATTAAGATTATGGTGGAAGAAGCCGAAACCAACAGATGGATATCACGCAATGAAGCTGAATTTTTGAAAACTATCTCACCCAAAACACCATATTTTTACTCCCTCCCCAAGATACACAAGGAGAAGAGACCACCTCCAGGCCGCCCCATTGTGTCGGGCATAGGATCGGTCCTGGAGCCGCTTTCGCAATTTGCGGACCATTTTCTAAAACCGTTAGTCCAACAAACACCTACCTACTTGAAGGATACTCGCGACCTACTGAATCTCTTGCAAAATGTGAACTTCTCTCCCGAGACAATGCTTCTAGTAGGTTTCGATGTAGAGAGTTTATATACCAGCCTACCTCAACAAAAAACTCTCGAAACTTTAGAAACAATACTCTTTGGTCAAAATTGGACATACCAAACCCCCAGACATTTTATCCTACAATGCTGTACCTTGGCCCTCACAGAAAACTACTTCGAATACGAAGGGAGACTTTACCAACAGCGACACGGAACTTCGATGGGGAGTACCTTTGCGCCCAGCGTAGCTGGACTCTACGTTAGCGCATTTGAACAAATGTACATACAAAACCCCATAAACCCATACAATACCAACATCCGTTTTTGGAAACGATACATTGATGACATCATGGTGATCTGGGAAGGTAACCAGGAAAGCCTTAACAACTTCCATCAATGGATGAATGTCCAAGATGAATGTCTTAAATTCACCTACACAGCCAACAATCTACGGCTCGATTTTCTAGATCTCACCATTTATGTTGAAAATGACATCATCAAAACACGAACATTCTTCAAACCAACGGCAAAAAACAGTATCCTTTCATTCAACAGTTTTCACCCACGCCCCCTGAAAGAAAATCTACCTTACAGCCAGTTCCTACGGCTCAAACGTAACTGCAGTGATCTAGCAGAATACAAGCAACAAGCGGACGACTTAAGTTCCAAACTGCTCAGAAGAGATTATCCGATCAGGATTATCTCCAAATGCAAAAAAAGAGCCAGAAACCAACCTAGAGAATGTCTACTCCAAACTACAGCAAGGAACCCAACAGATGATACACCCACTTGTGTCACCACCTACAGCACAGCAAGCAATGCTGTCAAGAAAATAATTAACAAAAACTGGCGTATCTTCATTTCTGGCAACCTGAAATGGCAGAAACCCAGATTTGCAAATAAGAGGACTAGAAATCTAAAAGACATCTTGGTACACACACGACCTGCAGCTCCACTTAAACTGAAAAACACCCTTTGGGACCTCCAACCAGTTACAGGTCACTATCCATGTGGACAGTGTTCGGTATGTCATCTAACAACACCGACAAAGACTATCCAATTGCTACCCAACCTGAAATGGACCATAAAACAACACACCAACTGCAACACAGCCTTTGTAATCTACATGATTACCTGTCCGTGTAATCTCAGGTACATCGGAATGTCCTGCAGAAAAATAAAGGTGAGAATCTGTGAACACAGAAGTAATGTTAAATGCAGACGTGAAACCACCAAAATGAGCCGTCACTATATTGAACAAAGACACTCAGTGGATGATCTTAAATGGATCATAATTGAAACATTAGTAGGGTGCAAGAACAATGCCGAGAAAATTCTCTTCGAAAGAGAACAGAGGTGGGTCCACCGCCTCAGCACAGACACAAAAGGCCTGAATGATAATATACCTTGGCTCAATTTCAAATAAGGTACGAGCCACCTGGTTTATTTGTTACACAGCACCTAATACGCTGAAAAGCGCCATCCTGATCCGTTCATAAGCTCCCAGTTCTGAATCATACACATGCAAGGCCACTTTGACTTTTAAACGCTTTCTACCCATTTAAAAACACACCGGGTCTATTCTAATTATATCGAGTGGCTACACCCCTTTCAATTATTTATCACCCCTTTTCATGAACAATACGTAAGTCTTTTTTCAGTCTTTTTCATACACGGAGCTAAAAAACCGGCAACACACGGGATCTCGTTCTCCATGAGCCCTGCCCGCCAGCGTCAGCACAAGTCGTGCTCTGCCCGCAACTGAGGTACGGAAGGCTCATCCCGTCGGTGGTCAACAAACCGCTTCGAAGCTCAACAAACTAACGGTATCTGTAACACCCTATCCCCCAACCCCCCCCCCCTCTTTCCTCTTTCCCTTGCCCCACCTCCCCTCCCTATCTTCCCCGTTCTTCACCATTACAGGCAAGACATTGACGCTGCCAAGGCAAAACCGCAACTCGGATGCGTCTCAAGGTAATCTGCCTCTCTCTACTTAACGTTGGGGTCTGCATGTATTGTGAATGTTCAAACAACCACAAAACTTATAACGTACAGATAACAGAATGACTGTATCGATTGCCCTGTTCATGTTGTCGAATCTAATGAGATCCTACCACGACTTTCGTGACATTTTTTCCAACCAGTTGATAAACCAAGGGAAACATATCGTAAAAAAGTGTTCGGTCAATCGTACCGCACCATGAGATATATTTTTCCTTGGCTAATTTCCTCACACAGTATATCAGAGATTTGCCATTATATAAGTTGCTTGACAGTATCAATAAGAATTGCCATTTTTTGTTTGTTCATTGTTTTAACTCACTTACTTTCTAAAAGCCCACCGCCACCCAGAAATTGGGGTTTTTTTCTCATTGATTGTCTCTTAGATTTTATTTTCATTTCTCCACAGGTAACAATATTTCTGAGACGTAGCTATCTATCACATTGTTTGAAGACAGCATTTTTTCAATTCCTTGAACTGTACAATAACAGCTCACACTACTAATAGGTCCTGAAGAATGCCCCACGACCCCCTCCTGGGGCACCGAATGGGCAGAAACATGTTGACCTTTTGATATGGACACCTACAGTGCTCTGGTTACATAACCTAACCCTTAGCACCACCTCTCCTTTTTAAAAGTCTCCCCACACGCCCACCAGAATAAATTGTCATTTCTTCAAGGTAGTGTGGGTGCGACACTTTTAACCTCACTATCATCACTTTTGCACTACTATTACTGATCACTACCAAGAAGCAGTGGTTCCCTCCAGGTGGAGGCAGCATGACAAAAAAGAGACCCAATGATAATGCTGACGCGTATTCCAAAGGCGGAGAATCAAGATAAACCGCCCAAAACCGCCCATCCCACTCGAAAAATACGCTATTGAGGGTTCTCATTAACACCTATCTAGGTGTTAAAAGTTTCAAATCTAAATTTACGAACCTCTACTTCTGGTTACAAGTGATCCATTCCCCCTTGATTTACGATCACAAAATGGATGGCACCAGCACAGACACCGGGCTGCCCTCCTGCTGCTGACCGAAACTCGCAGTGGAGGGAGCCCAACAAAAGGTTTCCTGTCACAGGGAGGTGTCACCACCTCCCAGACAGGATTTAGTGTATTGGAGCTGGGTGGGTGCACTTCCGGAGTGCTTTGAAGTCCTGCACTGGGGGAGCAGTAGGCTCCTCTGTGCATATGCCAGCTCAAACCGGTTCAGGGGCTACCTGCCCCTGCTCTGGCGCGAAACTGGACAAAGGGAAGTGGGTGTAACCACCCACTACCCTGACCCTCCTAGAGGAGTGGTCATAGAGCTAGTCCCTCCCATCTTTTCACTATAAGATACCAAGCATTGCCAATGCAATCCAGATTACCCCTGGATGACGCTCTACAAAGAAGAATCCTGGCCCTTCGACATTCCACTATCTCTGGAAGACTGAAGAATCTCCCTTGGAGTCAAGGAGTGACTCCCCTGCTTGGCAGTCACCAAAACTCTTCAACAACGGTTGCAAACTTCACCGCTCCCGCCGGAGTCCGAAGTCCCTGCGTCCCCTGAAGCGGATTTCCTGACCTCTCGACGGCCATTTTGAGTCCCCAGCGGAGCTGTGGCATCTGGACCCCACAAGTGACGAGGAACAGCAATACCAGGGAACCGTGCACTGATTTCGAGTGCAAGCCCTGAACCACGTTCAACGAACTTGTGCTTTGGACCATCTGTAGTCCAAGTCCCTAGCAGGTCTAGTACCGAGAATCAGCAGCCTACCCCGTCCCGAGTGACCGTGGGCTGCTGTGAAACTTTTCCTGCAAAGGCGTCTTCGCGGTTGCTTGCCCGTTGGCTAGTGACTCGCCCGGAGACTTTCTCATCTACTTCAAGGGCTCTCCTGGTTGCTCCGGGCCTGCCCTCACTTACCCTCGCTGGGTAAGTCCCTCAGACCTTGCTGGTCTGCACCATTGACAATCTTCACTCCACACGAGACTTGCAGTTGCCATGGCTTGTTGGCTCCAATCCGGGTGCCGACACCGTCATCAGCAGCAGACCTCGTGGGACCCTCCGAATCCAGCTGCTGGTCATCGTCGATCCCTCCTGGACCTCGTGAGCGAAGAGACAAAACGACATCGACGACCTGAAGCGACGCGACAGCTGTGGTCATCCATCTTGCTGGCCACCGGTCACTGGCAAGTGACTTTGAATTCTGTCCCCTCAATTTACAGGTCCTCTGCAACTCCAATCCATCTTCGGATTCCAGCGGGCACTTCTCCCGACGTCACAAGCAGCAAGTCTTCAGTGATCTCCATTGAAAACAGCATCGCGACCCAACACCAAAGGACACCTATGCACCCGGCTTCCCTGGGTGAGGTAACACGTGCACTCCGGTGCCCAAGTGTGTGTTGGCCCTCGAAATACTTACCCTGTAAGTGGCTTGCTTGTTGACTTTTCCGAAGTGCCCTAAAACTGTAAACGTATAGGAAACCCGCATGTGTGTTTAGACACTGCATGCGTCTCCCGTGAGCTGATTACTTACCTGCTAACACTGCCATTTTCTATTGTGCTCAGATACATTATAGTTTTTGCTTCAAATCTTGATAGTAAACTGTTGATGCTGTTTCCAGTTATATGCTTTAGAACTGTCCATTTTATGTCATTTGGACCATGATTTTCTTCAATGCAGTGTGCTACCATCGGTGCGTTTGGTATCTTGCATCGTATCCTTGATCGGTGTTGGGTTATTCGCTTCTTTATAGGCTGTGTGGTTTTGCCAACATAAGCCTTTCAGCAAGGACATATGACGCAATAGATAACATTGTGTGTTACAATTTGTGAACTCTTCGTGCTTCTCGAATTTGTTTCCATATGTAAACTTAGTGCCTTCAATTGTGCTGTCGCAGGACTTGCAATTACCGCATCTCCTATGTCCTCTGATGGGTGGTAAGGACAGCATGGTTCGAATGGACGGAGTGGTATTCTTTTTTACAGTATTCGCCCGCACTAGTTTGTCCGTTATGCTCTTGTTCTTCTTCAAGGCAAATATGGGAATTTGTGCAAACGGTTCCAGTCCCTTCGCAGTGTTCCAGTTCTTTTGTACAATTGTTTTCACTTCAGTAGTTAAACCTGACAAGTGTTGAAAAAGTCTGTGTGTATATACACAAAAAACAGAGGTGCATGTTGTAAATGTGTTGGGGGAAAGAAACCCTCATTTCTTAAAAATAGAAAGAAGAATTCAAAAAGATTGAGTTAATAAAAAGGACTACTGTGGCACAAGTTAAGTTGTATTTGTGGTCTCAGAGGCATATTCTGTTGATACTGTTATATTGATTCCAGCCTCTGAGTTTCCGGTACTGAATCCTCCCCCCTGTTACCAACTTTTTCAGTCCCGGGAGCACCTGGCCTGGCAGCTCAGGCTGGACTGTTCCCATGAGAGGCAGGATCAAGACTGATTTGCATATGGCAGGGTCCAAACTGGGGTGGCATATTGAGCAAAAGAATTATGCTCTTTGTCAGCGCCTCCTGGCATACACAAAATTGCTGTAAACCAACCCAACTGAAATGTGCATGAGTATGCTGCCTGGTCTCTTCCCCTTTTCCGTCAGCTGGGGAACTCGACAGGGCTGCCCCTATCCCTTATCTTTTTCTCCATAGAGATGGAGCCACTGACTCACCGTCTTTGGCTAGAGGGCTTTCATTGGGGTGTCCCTCTAGATGATACCATTCACACAGAATCACTGTATACGAATGACCTTTTACTATACCTTCAGGATGCAGCCACCAATGCAGACTCGAATGCTTCAATTTTCCAGTGCTTTGAAGAGGTAGCTGGTCTTAGGGTCAATTTGGGGAAGTGATGTGTCTTTCCGCACCTGCAGGATGCCCCCACAGGCAATATGCCTAGACTGCGAGCCTTTAACCTGGACGACTTTGGTGGTCAGGTACCTTGGCATTATATTATATCATTTGCAGAAGGATCTATTTGAGGGCAACTTATAGCGGGTGGTTACGGCCCTCAAGTCTACAATTCTGGCAGCGATTGTCAATCACTCTCACAAGCAAGATGGTACTTTCTGGGGGCGTGGTCAACCGGCAACGAAGATGGAGGCAAGTTAGAAGAGCTCCGGCGGCCAACCGCAAAATCCCACACCATCTGTAAACAGATCCGCATAGCAGGGGCCAAGTCATGTGCTAATAACACCTGGCACCCCACTAGGAAGACACCACCAGTGGAGAAGCCCGACACCACCAGTGGAGAAACCCAGCAACAAGCGGAAAACAGAATCCGGCCTGATCGAACGAATGAGCCAGGTCCTCTAGTAACCATCCCTGCAGGGCAGCAGAATGGAAGAGAGGCTCCCAGAACTCTATCTGATTCGCAGGAGAAGCTGATCGTGCAGCAGACCAGAGCACTTGGATAGGCAGTGTCTGGACGGACCCAGTTAGAGCAGCAACAATTCATGCCTTTCAGCGCCACCCGTAATATCGTATCGTAACACAGTCCTGGCAGTGATGCTAAAAAGCGAGAAGGCAAGAGAGGTGGCAAGTGCATACACGGCCTGAAGCGCAGACACGATCCAAGGGCACATTTGCACTAGAGGGAAGCAGATACGTCACAGTTAACCTCTCCCATTCTTTACACCCTTGGAGGGGCACATGGCAACCATACCTCCTTTGTCAGACCGGCACCCTCGCCAGTTGGGGCCCAAGGCGACCAGAGTCGAATAGCATTGTGGGCAACAGAGAGGCCGAACAGTGACGGATTCACCTGCGAAAGGCAGTGGCAGGCAAAGGGAGCAGCCAGCATATCTGCTTTAGGAAAAGACCAAATGGGTGACTACACCATGTGAGTGATTACCTACTCTGCCAATCACAATGTGACCGCTAACTTGGAAGTATTCAGAGCCATAGAAGGTGATACGCTGCAATAAGATATAGAAGACAGAGCTCACCCCCCTCATTGGCTCATTAAGTGTTGGGACTTTCTAGCACTGTAAACTGAATCCAATTAAATAGTGAGACTGATTAGGAGGCACCAACAGGCTGCACGGACACCTGAGTGGGACCGCAGGCAGGCGGCGGGAACCTCCCTGCTATACACCCAGCTACAAGTACCCTCCAGAAGTGCAAGTGAGAGCACATAAAAATGATGGGAGGAAAAGCAGTACGTAACTCCCACCAGAGTAAACTCAACAAATTTACATGGCAGAAAAATCCAGAGACGGTAAACCACCCACAAGATCAACAACAGGACACAACATTGCCAGCTGGGGAAACCCAAGACCCTACACTTCGTGACATAATGACCGCCATCACTGCGGTGCGATCCTCCCTAGAGATCAGCATAGAAACAGTTGCAACAGAGGTCTCGTTAATCAGGGCAGACCTCCAGAACTTGGGAATAAGGGTTACCGAGATGGAGAAAAAAACTACCACATTGCAAACTGACACCAAGGCTCTCTAGAGACAAGTCGACGAGTTGCAAAGATCAAGCAAACTTCTTGAGGACCAATTGGATGATTATGAAGGGAGGTCCAGGTGAAATAATGTCAGGATCATTGGAGTTGTAGAACGAGCAGAGGGGCCGGCAATGGGTCTCTTTGTGGAGGACCTGATCCTCAAACATATACAACCTCGCAGGACTTATAATTACTTATCAGTGGAAAGGGCACATCGAGTGCTAGGTGGCAAACCCAAACTGGGAGCTCCCCTGCGACCTATCCTGGCTCGTATTTCCAATTTCTGTGACAGAGATATCATATTGCAGATGGCATGCAGCGCCCCAATAGTAAAATATGAGAACAGCACCATATCCTTTTGCCCGGACTTTAATATCAAAGTGCAGAGACAAAGGAGAAGCTTCCTAGAGGTCAAAAAAACACTGCGAGATGAAGGAATCAAGTACGCCATGCTCTTTCCTGCTAAATTGCTTGTGGAGGCAGAAGGGAAATCCTGGCTCTTCACACAATCCGAGGAGGTATGGGAATGGATGGATGGGTGGCAACGAGTAGGAAATCCGAACCCCAATGCAAAACAATTATCAGAGACTGAGGAAACTGATGAGAGACGCAGAACCAGAATTGGGCGGAGACCAACAGAACGAGGAAATTCCGCAGGAGGAGGAATAAGAAAGTACTAACTCTCTTAGACTGGATTTGATACACAATGTAATATATATCAGAAAATTAAAGGCGGAACCAGCTGATAAAATGCAGACGTATTGGCACGTGGGAAGAGACCGAACATTCGTGGCAGGCGGATCTGAAACAGAAGTTCATGAGAGACAATGGACATTCTCCTACGAGTTTGGTACCCTCTAATATATACTTTTCTGGGGTGGGAGAGTGGGATGCCCCATAGGCCAGGCCATAGCCCTCTAGTTTAAGTTGGGTAGGGACGACAGGCACTCTGCAAACTTGGGGAGGCGGGTAAGTTTGCATGCAGGGAGGCAGGGTGGGAGTAAACTAGTTTCACAGTTTAAGTTAAATTGTTCTATAGTTTGTATAAGAGCATTCAAACAGAGACAAATTCGAAGGTTCACCTCTGACTTTCATACAATACACATTGTAATGGCCAGGTCTGACTACATATCCAATGTACAACTTAGCAGTAAAACTTGATGCAAGGCAATTGACAAGCGCCTCTGTTCTTGACCTGTCTTCTCTATCTGGGGGAAGGGAGGCCTGGAGGGTAAGCACAGCCAACACATGATGGACAAACCATCTACCCCCACACTCAAGATACTGTACTTGAACGTTAACGGACTAGGCAACAAAATAAAACGAGGTAAAATGCTACAATACATCAAACGGAAAGCACCCGATGTAGTCCTCTTGCAAGAAATCCACCTATTCGGTAACACATGTAAGGCCTAGACGGGAGGTTACTGCTTAACATCATTTGTGGTGTTCACTTTGGGGTCTCGAGGGGTAGACCATATTACTGAGGAAAAACTTCCCACTATACGGCTATCGCTGGCATCTGGGAAGAGAGGACAATAAACATAGTGGGCCATATGTAGGAAGCCAAATTGCGATCGCAAACGCCGAATTTCAGCGTTTGCGATCGCAATTTGGGCAGTGTGCTATGTAGCACACAAAAACCCACACGCAAAATAAGGAATCGCAAAATTTGCGATTCCTTATTTTGCTAATGCATTTAAGGAATCCCAAATTACGATTCCTTAAATGCAATGTAGGAAGCACCCAAGTTGTGCAATTTTGGCTTAAGGAATCGCATATTACCACCAACTTCAGGTTGGTGGTAATTTGCGATTACTTTGAATAATGCACTTTTTTGCATTTTGCAAAGTGCCATGTGGCGCACACACATGCCCTTAGGGCATGTATGTGCGCCACATGTGCACCCATGCTCATTTCAGGGGTGCAACAGGGTGTCCTATTGACACCCTTGCAACCTTGAAATTGCATTCTCAATTTGCGATTCTCTAATTGAGAATCGCAAATTGAGAATGTCTTCCTATTCATTCCTATGGGCCTTTTAGCCCATAGGAATGAATGGCAAGGTATTCCTTATTTGCGAATCTCAATTTGCGATTCGCAAATAAGAAATAGGTGGGAATCGCAAAATATTTTGCTAATCCTACCTACATTGCGTTTTGCAATTCTCTAATTGCGATTCCCTAAAAATTGCAATTAGAGAATCGCAAAACACAGCTTATCTACATATGGCCCAGTATTGGTATATATACTATCAGCATTACATTCGGTGGGGCTGCCGGAGTTGAGAACTCTGCTACTTGGACTGCCCGAGGGGGAACTCTTGGTTGGAGAGGACTTCAATGCGACGATGTGCGAAGTTTTAGATCAAAATCCCCCAGAGATGCGACAAACCGACTTTTTGACTTTCTAGAGGCAGTGGGGCGGATTCATGTTTGGCAAGCACATAACCCACTATTGAAAAAAAACACCTTTCATTCAGTGGCACATAATAGCCACTCATAAATAGATATTTTTCTTATGCTAGCAGACAGATTGCTTAACTTCCAAGATGTGCGACAACTAGCACGAGGAATCTCAGACCACTCGCCTATCTGGGCACAATATCAGCTAAACAAAGCACAAACCAGCCACTTCATCAAATTGCACCCCTGGTATTTAAAAACCCCGCACATAAAAAAAGACATAGAAAAAACAATTGATAACTACTTTAAATAAAATGAATCCTCAGTCGAATACCACCGGATCTTGTGGGAGGCAATTAAAACAGTACTAAAGGGACAAGCGTTGTCTCTGGCTGTAGGACTCAAAAGAAATTAAACGGCAGAAGTTGAGAAACTGGAAAGGGAAATATTTCTTCTAGAAACATAAGTAACTACCCAAAATACTGACAATGCTAGCCACAAACTAGACCTCAAGAGGCAGGAATATCAAGGCCTAGTTAGAGGAGAAGCAAGAACCAGACACACCGTGACTTAATACAAAATATATGAACTGGGGGATAAAACTGGTAAATTGTTAGCCTGGCTAGATAGACGGGACCAAGCGAGTTGCTGGGTTACTGCCCTAGAAGATGAAAGGGGAGACTTAATTAGAGGCCCACAAGAAATAGAGGAGGCTTTCGCAAATTACTTTCAGAATGTATACTCCCCAGGGAGCATGGCTACAACAGAGATAATCAAAGACTTTTTGGCTGACTTGCCCCTCCTGATGCTTTCCTCAGAAGACAAGGAATCATTGGAATGTGACTTCTCAGTGGAAGAGTTAGCAAATGCAATCCGTAACATTAGATAAGGGAAAGCGATGGAGCCCAACGGCCTTCCCATTGAATTTTATAAAATGAGTGCTACCTGTATTGCTCCCAGTCTCTTAAATATGTATGCTGAAAGTGCCAAATACGACATTTTACCCACAGACCAACGTCTCGCCTCCAAAGTTGTGATTCATAAAGAAGGCAAACCAACTACACAATGTGACTCATACCAACCTCTTTCACTCCTCAACTCTGAGATTAAGATCCTAGCCAAAATGGTGGCAACTCGCTTGATCCCTGTAATAACAACACTGGTCCACCCCGACCAATCCGGCTTCATACCAGGGCAAAATACTGCACTCAATCTACGCAGACTCCACGGAATACTCGGCAGGGATGATACAATACACGAAGATGCGGTAATAATGTCTTTATACCCCAGAAAGGCCTTTGATACTGTGGAATAGCCGTATCACAGTTCTAGAAAGGATAGGATTTGGCCCAAAATTCCTGAAATGGATTTGATTATTATATGCAGACCCACTAGCGCAGGTCATAGTGAATGGACGGTCCTCTCGCCTATTCCCTCTCCGGAGGGGCACAAGCCAGGGCTGTCTCCTCTCACCACTAATTTTTGTTAGCAATCCTAGAGCCCCTATCAACCTGGGTCAGATGTAACCCATTGATACGCGGACTCAGATGGACCCCTGACTGGGAAGACAGTATATCCTTATATGCTGATGATGTGTTGCTATACGTAGCTGCAGCACGCACCTCTTTTCATAGAGTACTTAACATCGTTACAAATTTTGGCCAGTACTCCGGTTATACAATCAACTGGGCCAAATCAGTCATCTTTATACTGAAAGGAAAGACTTGATACTGCCGGCTATCTATGAAGTGGAGGTGGTAACGCAGGGTTTCAAGTATCTCTGGATAGTTGTGACTAAGGACCCAGAGCTCTTCTACGAGCGAAATCTGGCTATCCCACTGCAGCGACTACAAAAGGAGGTAAAACACTGGAGATCGCCCCCCCTTTCCTTAATGGGACGCGCCGCTCTATTTAAAATGATGGCACTCTCGAAATTCCTATACGTGCTAGAAAAAACACCATACCGTGTGCAGGACTCCTACTTCCTGGCAATAGATAACCAGATCAGAAATCTACTTTGGGACAGCAGACTCCCTAGAATAGCCACACAAAAACTAGTGCGGGGTGGTACAATGGCGAATAGCCCTACCCAATATCCAAATTTACTACTGGGCGGCGCAGTTGGCAGTTGTAAATTAATGGGTCCACCTCCCACATGATGAACCCGCATATTGGATGGACCGCCATATACTGTGACAGGGGGGCTACACAAGAGCACTATACACTAACCCTAGGAAATACCACTTGACAGGACCTACACTCCAGACAGTCACACTATGGCACAAGATACATAAAGAATTGGGATGGAAGGCCACAACAACTCAAGCGACACCACTATGGGACGCTGAAGTGCTTGGAACATTGCGGAAAGTCTGGGCTTTGAGAGGTGGGACCAGATAGGCATCTCTACTGTGAAAGACCTGTGGTCTGAAGAAGATGTAGTCCCCTTTTAAAAAAATAACAAGAATATGACTTAAAGATTGCGGAAATGTTCTGATATGTTCACATCAGACATGCGCTACACTCACGGGGAACACCACCACCAGAGGCAACCCCACGAGAAGATAGTTTTTTAACTGAATACATAGACTGTAGAGCTATTTCCCTTACTTACCGGAAACTTAGTAACAACTCCACAGACCCCCTTATAAAACGCCAAAATGGCTAGCAAGCAGATCTAGGTACACTGGACAACGAAGGCTGACTAGATTCAATTATAACTTCTAAACTTGAATTAATTCAATTAAAGATACTTCTTAGGACGTACCTATCATGTAGTGTCATACTTGAAGATGGGAAGGGCTACTGACTCAAAATGCCGCAGGGGATGCCAGCAGGAGGGATTTTTATCACATACTCTGGGATTATCCAGAAATTAAAATGTATTGGGAGGCAGCGATACAATGCATGCGGGAAGTACATGGGATAGAATTACACCCCCTACCCAAATGGTGCCTCCTGCCCATATGGGACGAAACGGACCTCGCTCGTAGAGAACAGAAATGGGTAACAACGGGGATAATGCTCGCCAAACGTAACTTAGCTAGGAGATGGGGAGTGTAGAATACACCAACATTGACTGAGTGGAAAAAAGATAAGGATTGGAGCATGGTGGCTGAGAAAGCAACCTACAAAATTAGGGGGTGCCCCAAGAAATGGGAACAAATTTGGGGAAAGTGGAACACCTATCAGGGTAACGTATGCCCACCCCCAATCACAAGACCCGAGTGGGAAACACTGAGAATGTATGCACATAACACTCAGGTCATCACAATCTAACTCCGGACACATAGAGGACAGTTGATGAATGTAGGATGCTGTAAAATTGTATTGTAGCTGTACCGGGTTGCTATCAAATAACAATGGATGTCAATGTACTTGGCTATGAGGAAACAATGATTGTGAATTGCTCTGTTCAAATGTTAAAATAAAAAGAAGTTTTCAAAAAAAGATAGTACTTTCTAAGATGATTGTCTTCCACGCCTTCTCTATTTTTTCGTCAAGGTACCGGTGTTCCCTACAAGAGAATTCTTCCGGGACTTGGATCAGATTTTGGGGGATTTATTGTGAGATAGTAAACGGCACGGGGTGGCCCTTATTAAACTTCAGCTACCTGTGGAACAGGTTGGATTTGGGTACCCGTCTTTAGAGTCCTACTACCTTGCAGCACAGCTTCAATGGGTATCCCAGTGGCTGGCAGATGTGAACTTATATGAGACCAGGGCAGGAAATAGGCCTCTTCTCTTGTATATTCTCTGCCAACTACTCTTCCCTACCATTAAGTTCCTCCGCTCCAGGTGCCTTCATGTGTGGATGGCCCGGAAGCGACTCGTCAGAGTCACCCAACTTACCAGGCGGGTACTCCCCTGCTGTCTCGCTATCCCCCTCCAGGATCTCGCTTTACAGCCAACCAACTAACAGCGTGGCATGCTCGCTCTCTTGATGCAGTGGGTGGTCTCTTCTAAGATGCCCATCTCCTCCTGTTTGATCAGGTACGCCAACCCCCAGGCCAATTTCTATTACATGGGCAGCTCCTGGCAATGATTTGGACTCTGTGGGGAGCAGTGGACAAAACCTCTCACTCACCCCATCATACACACCTTATACACTATGGGAGACGTCACCTAGTAAGGTGGCTCTATGAGCACTTAGGAAGCACATGGGAAGCCTTCATCAGGTCTGGGAAGAGGATTTGGCTCGACCCTTACACAACACCGAATGAGCCAGAACCCAGGAGTCCCCTAAGGCAATTTCACAAAACGCACGCTTCAAAAATATTCAATTAATGGTGTTATACAGAGAGTACCTCACAGACTCTCTGCTGAACTGCATGTTCCCTGGGCCAATCTCACCTGCTCTAGGTGCCAGGCACGAGCCCGTCCTACAGCATATGCTCTTGTAGTGCTAAAGGCACTCCCATGGTTTGAAACCATGTGATGACCTTTGACTTCCATGATTTTAATTGACTTTTGGTGTTTCATTTTACACTAGCCTGAATGTACGACATTTTTCCATGCATGTGCTTTTTTCCTTGAAGATGTCTTTCGTATCTCTTGTAGTTTTAAAGTGGGGGCTGTCACAGAGTAGAACAGCTTGCCAGTAACAGAACATGTGGTATGTGCATTTGAAAGCATGAGAGAGGTGTGGAATGTACTTTTTGGACTCAAAGTGCAGTGTTGCTCAAATGTGTATTATGTTGTACATTGGGAGGTGAAGTGTGTGATGCTATAGTCAGTGGTGCACAAATGTGCATTGTGTTGTATATTGGGAAGTATTATGAAAATCTTACTATTGGCTTTGACATGCCCTTATGTTATCTTGAATTCGGACTCTGTCTTGCTTGAGCTTTTTTCGTGCACAGCCAGGCCTCCAGATTACTCAAGTTGTTTGGGTTATTCACGTTCAAGGTCGTTTTGTTTTCTGCTGGATGGAGGCTTTCGTGAGCTTCGCTGCGATAATCTGCAGGAAGTGTGCTTGGTGCCTTTAAGAGCAGAGATTGTTGTTGCCAGAGAAATGTGTGGAATGTACAGCTCTGTCTCGGAGTCAGAATACAGGGGCATGACCAGCTTCTGTCTTGACCTTGACACAGAACAGTATGGTCAGCTCAGTTTTTCGTAACAGAAGAAAGGGGAGCGAGGTTTCTAGAACCTTTGCCTTAGGTTGAGTAAAAGGTATTAAATGCGGGGGATTTTTGCACCCTGGCGGGAGGTCACTTGTGGGGCAGACGTGTTATCACAAGAGAATTTGGGAACCCGATCACGAGTCCTGCCTGGCTGTCAAAGGGCTCCTCTAGCTTGAGTTGGCAAGGATGTTGAGTGAACGATCTGTGAGGTGTTTTGTTATTTGAGTATTGACTTTGTGATGTGTGAGTGACTCTGTGTGCACATCCAAGTTAATTATCTGATGTATTTAGTGTATATATCTTTCTGATTTCTTGCAGGACGTCCAATTATTATTATCATCTGCTTGTGTTTATTATTCTCCATGCATTTAACAGTTGCATTTGCTAAATGTGTTATTATTGCTTTTATATACTACCTACTGGCGGTCGCCAGTAGGTAGTTATAGTTAGGACCTATTTTCCATAGGAAATCCGCAACATTCTATTCCCAATAACTTTGGCGCCGATTGACGAATCTTCGCGAAATTTTCAAAACTTATGGCCAGCTCCGGTCCGCTCCTATCCTGAAAGTTTCACGGTGATTCGTCAAGCAGGGGCGAGAAAAAAGGGGGTCCCAAAACATGTTTTCCACATTCAATTTCCCATAGGACACTTTAGCCGCGGCTACAGCCCGAACTGCTGAAAGAAATTACACCAAATTTGACAAAGAGGTAGCCCTTGGTTCAGAAAGGTGCCTTTTTGTTAAATGGTGTAAATCCGTTCAGTAGTTGCTGAGAAATTCAAAAGTAAAAACACATATCTAGGGCCGCGGATCCTCCCGAGCACGAGCTTTATGCTAATTGGCTGTCAACACTTCAAACCAGGAAGTGTTGGCAGCCATCTTGTGCCTCGGTAGAACAGAGGCACAAGAAAGCAGTGAAACAAACCGCGCAAAACACGCAAAGGAGGCAGGGTAGAAACCTGCTCTCACTTCAATGAAGCAAAGCAGATTGCTTTTCCACATGGGGAGCAGCATGTTAGCTGCTCCCCATGTGGAAAAGCAATGCTGGCTCCCGCAGGATGCGGGGAGCCGGCTGGGACTGTGGGGGGATTGGGGACCCCCCCAGTCCCCAACGGAGAGGGCCAGCCCCGGGGGATGGTGTCCCCGGGGCTACAAGTGGCCGGGAGGGGGGCCACGTGGTCCCCCTCCCCTTAGAATAAAAAAAAGAGGCAGGCCGTCCCTGGGGGATGGGGTCCCCAGGGCCATAACAGGCCTGAGGACGGGGGCCACACGGCCCCCCTCCCAAATTTTTTTTCAAAAAAACAATGGCCAGGCCCCGGGGGATGGGGTCCCCGCGGCCAGAAGTGGTCAGAGGAGGGGGGCCACGCAGCCCCTCTCCAAAAATTAACAAAAAAGAAAGTGGCCATGCCCCGGGGGAAGGGGTCCCTGGGGCGATTATGGCCTAGGGAGGGGGACTTCATGGCCCCCTTCCCAAATTAATCAACAACAAAAAAGGGGGTCAGGCCCTGGGGGATGGGGTCTCCAGGGCCCGTGAAAAAGGAAAGGAAGGGGGCCACACAGCCCCCCTTCTTAAAAATAATAATAAAAAAAAAGACCAGCATCGCACCGGAGGCCCCGCCCCCTCCTTGCACCACTCTGCAAAAGTGCCCCCTGGCGCGTTTGCAGATGGGGAACAAATTCCCCTTGAATACTGGTGGTCCATGGTGGCCATCTAGCTGACCAGGAACCTCCAGTATGTGCCAGGGGGCTGTGTTGCAGAGAGGTGTTCTGAGGTCACGCCCCTTTTTACACCTCTCTGCAACGCAGCTGTGTGGCGCTTAATGGAGGTAGCTGGTGGGCTAGTTGCGCCCCAGGGACCCTCAGGATTCAAGGGGAGTTAATCCCCCAACTTAAAACACGCCACGGGGAGCGTTTGCACAGTGGTGAAGGGAGGGAGCGGGACTGAGGTGACATGTGTGCAAAAATGCCCTGTGGCGCGTTTTAAGTTGATGAATTATTACCTCTTCAATCCTGAGGGTCCCTGGGGCCAACTAGCCCACCAGGTACCTTCAGTAAGCACCATGGAGCTACGTTGCAGAGTATTGTAAAAAGGGGCGTGGCCTCTGAACTCCTCTCTGCAACGCAGCTCCTTGGTGCATACTGGAGGTACCTGGTGGGCTAATTGGCCCCCACGGACCCTCAGGATTGAGGAGGAATTAATTCTCAAACTTAAAAACGCGCCACAGGGCGTGTTTGCAGACATGTCACCTCAGGCCACGCCCCCTTCCTTCACCATTGCGCAAACGTACCCCGTGTCGTGTTGTAAGTTGGGGAATAAATTCTCTTTCAATACTGAGGGTCCCTGAGGGCCAACTAGCCCACCATGTACCTCCAGTATGAGCCACGGAGCTGCGTTGCAGACAGGTGTTCAGAGACCACGCCCCTCTTTACACCTCTCTGCAACGCAGCTCTGTGGCGCTTACTGAAGGTACCTAGTGGGCTAGTTTGACCCTAGGGACCCTTAGGATTCAAGGGGACTTAATTTCCCATCTTAGAACGGACACAGGGCGCGCTTACACAGTGGCGAAGGGAGGGGACGGGGCCTGAGGTGACGTGTGCAAACACGTCCTGTGGCGTGTTTTAAGTTGGGGAATTAATTCCCCTTCAATCCTGAGAGCCCCTGGGGGCCAACTAGCCCACCAGGTGCTTCCAGTAAGTGACACTGCGCTGCGTTGCGGAGAGGTGGTGCAGGCCGTGCCCCTGTGGCGCTTACTGGAGGTACCTAGTTTGCTAGTTGGACCCAAGGGACACTCAAGATTCAAGGGGACTTTATCTCCCAACTTAAAACGGCCACAGTGCGCGTTTACACAGTGGTGAAGGGAGGAGATGGGGCCTGAGGTGACGTGTGAAAACAGGCCCTGTGGCGCGTTTAAAGTTGGGGAAATAATTCCCCTTCATTCCTGAGAGCCCCAGGGGGCCAACTAGCCCACCAGGTGCTTCCAGTAAGCGCCACTGCTCTGTGTTTCAGAGAGGTGGCCCAGGCCGTGCCATTTTTTACACCTCTCTGCAATGCAGCTCTGTGGTGCTTACTGGAGGTACCTAGTGGGCTATTTGGACCCTAGGGACCCTCAGGATTCAAGGGGACTTAATCTCCCAAATTAAAATGGCCACAGGGCGCGTTTATTCAGTAGTGAAGGGAGAGGATGGGGCCTGAGGTGACGTGTGCAAACATGCCCTGTGGCGCATTTTAAGATGGGGAAATAATTTGCCTGCAATCCTGAGGGCCCCTGGGGGCCAACTAGTCCACCAGGTGCTTTTTACACCTCTCTGCAACACAGCTCTGTGGCGCTAACTGGAGATACCTGGTGGGCTAGTTGGACCCAAGGGACACCCAGGATTCAAGGGGACTTTATCCCCCAAATTAAAACGGCCACAGGGCATTTGCACACATCAGCTCAGCCCCCCCTCCCTTCACCAGTGTGCAAACGCGCCCTGTGGCGCGTTTTAAGAGGTAGTTTAATCCCCCTGCTCTATTATGTACTATGGGCTTACAGAGGAGGTCATTCTAATCACAGAGGTACCCCAACACATAGTGTTCCCAAGTGTATGTAGGTGTTTTAACTGTATTCTAAGTGTCTTTTAGCATAGCACTGGCTATAGGACTGGTTAGTCAGAGTCAGTTACCACCAGTACCCATCTGAAAGAATTGTAAAAACTGCACCAAAACCCAAACACTTATAAATTCACCCAGGCACTCTCCTTCCAGTACTCTAATCATTCAGTCAGTACCCAAGTACTCATGCAGCGAGCCAGGTCTTAGCACATGGACTGCTTCAAACGCCTATCCACTATGCATGCAGTCCTCTAACCACCTACACACTTGTCTCTCACACCTTCAATTCCCCAGTCAGTATCCATACACTTCCAGCAAACACCCTGTCACTCCCCTTGTAGTCCTCTAGTGACCCATTCAGAATCATGTACTAATCCATTCACTACGCCAAAACCCAACCACTTATAAATTCACCCAGGCACTCTCCATGCAGCACTCTAATCATTCAGTCAGTACCCAAGTACTCAACCAGTGACCCTGACAAAAAACAAAATTTTAGTTTCAATATTTTAAAACACATTTTTATTTCCATTTATATTAAAAATATATAATGTAATTTAAAAAATAAAATATGTAAAAATAAACAGTTAAATAATTGTAGAAACTATTATTACATTTCAAAATGATCATTTAAAAACCATAGGTTTCAGACCTGTTATAGTTAGGAATTAGCATTTAAAAACCCTTAGAAATTCACTGAAAAAACCATAGGTTATAGGGCTGTTATAGTTAGCTGGACATTTCACTCGTACAAAGCCAATGAAATTCCTCCGTTATAGTTAGTTCTGCTAACTATAACTCGCGCACCCGCAATCCACTGCTGATGATGTTACATATTACATCATTCATGACATGGTCAGTGACATCACTGATGGCATCACTGATGACATCTCAAATGACATAACTGATGGCATCATCCACGTGACAATCAGAAACACCTCATCATACACTAGTATAACCTTTCATCACTCACTGTAAAATGTCACTGACCATGTCATGAATGATGTAATATGTGACATCATCACCAGTGGATTGCGGGCACGCGAGTTATAGTTAGCAGAACTAACTATAACAATGGAATTTCAATGGTTTTGTACGAGTGAAATGTCCAGCTAACTATAACAGCCGTGAAACCTATGTTTTTTTCAGTGACTATATATATATATATATATATATATATATATATTCACTGAAAAAACCATAGGTTTTACAGACATTATAGTTAGGAATTAGCATTTAAAAAACCTTAGAAATTCACTGCAAAAACCATAGGTTTCAGGAACGTTATAGTTAGTTGGACATTTCACTCATACAAAACGATAGAAATTCCCCTGTTATAGTTAGTTGAGCTAACTATAACTCGCACCCCCGCAATGCACTGCTGATGACGTCACATATTACATCATTCATGACATGGTCAGTGACATCACTGATGACATCTCAAATGACATCACTGATGACATCACTGATGACATAATCCATTGACTATGTGTTTCTATAACATGTAAATATGTTTTATGTGTATATGCCAAGGTATATTGAAGAATGAATGGGTGTTTAACAGTCAGGATGCATGAATGCATGATTAAGTAAGTGTGTGACTGACTGTATAAGTGAGTTATTAATTGTGTCTTACTTAATGCATGTGTTAGCGACTGATACAGACATCCACACAGTTTAGGTTGTCAGATGGTGTGTAAGCGGTTGCATGGTTTGGTTAGCAGCTAAAGGGGGATCTATATGGGCTATTGATTGCTTGTCTGAGTATCTGTATGGGTGCCTGTGGGTCTGTGTGGGTGGGTGGGTGGGGGGTGTGACTGTGCATAAATGTGTGAGGGGATAATTCACTGCATATGTGTTCAAGTCTGTATCTGTGAAGGGCTGTATGGCTGGGTGAGTTTGTGTATGGGTGTCTTGGTGAGTGAATGGATGCCTCAGTGGTACATGTGTGAGTAACTGCATATGTGAAAGGCAGTATATGTGAGTGTTGGACTGTATAAATGACTATATGTGAGAGTGAGTGATTGTGAGAGTGCCTGTATGGATCAGTGTGTGCTTGTATTAGAGTGAAAGTATGTGTTAGTATATGTTTAAATAAGTGAGGTGGTATGTGTGTAACTGTACAGGTGAGTAAATAAAAGTGTGATTCATTATTTCCATTACTGACTAGGTGTGTGAATGAGAGGCGGTGTCTGAGTGTCTGTATAGATATGTGACTGGATATGGTAATGCTGTATTGATGGCTGACTGTGTGTATGAGTGACTGTATGGGTGAATAAATTGATGTGTGTGTAGACCTAGGAATTAGTCAGTGTATATATACTAACTGGTATTGGTGTGTTCATGGTTTCGAAAATTATAGTCTGTATTTTAGAGTGGGTGTATCAAGTATTATATTAGGGTCTGATGAGTTGCATCAGATTGTCACGTGGATGATGTCATCAGTGATGTCATTTGGGATGTCATCAGTGATGTCACTGAGCATGTCATGAATGATGTAATATGTAACGTTATCAGAAGTGCATTGCAGGGGCGCGAGTTATAGTTAGCTCAACTAACTATAACAGGGGAATTTCTATCGTTTTGTATGAGTGAAATGTCCAACTAACTATAATGTTCCTGAAACCTATGGTTTTTTCAGTCAATTTCTAAGGTTTATTAAATGCTAATTCCTAACTATAACGTCAGCGTAATGGCGGGTCAGGGACAGACAACACAGTTCTGGTTGTCAAACGGGCTTTTATTGCACGACAGGTGGTTTTCTTTCTACTGGTCAGTCTTTCGTGGGCAAAGCGGGGCGGATCCGTGGTGTGAGGGGACGTGGAGTCTTCCGGCAGGGGTTGCTGCGATTCTCTTGGGTCGGGCTGCTGCTTCCAGGCGTCCGTGTTCTCCGGGACGGTGTGAGGCCCCCAAAAGTAAGGAAAAGACACTGGTCAGTGGTGCGATGTCAGCCCAGAACGCCTGACCCTGGGACCGGGAGTGAGGAAAACCCCTAGCGGTGCTCAGTGTTCGCTAGCCCCACCCCCTCTCTCCTGTTAGTGACCCCGCAGTGAAACTCGTGACTTCCCGATATACCGTGAGGATAAACAAAAGTAGGGTGAGGGAGAACACAATACACACAATAACACACGCTTCTCCGCGTCCCGTTGGAGGGAGCGATACGATCTAGGGAGGCTTCGGTTCCCGCAACCCCACCCATCCCGCTACGCGGTCTCGTACCTGTCCTAGCCACGCTCCTCCCCTGGGAACGTGGCGGGGCGCTGCGTAGTATCCCAGTGTATCTCCAGGTCGGGTCTCGTCTTCTTTCTTCTCCTCGTTTTTGGTTTCCTTAGCCGCTCCTTTCTTTACTCCGCTCGTCTCCTCACCGCAGCTCCGGTCTCCTACTGCAGTCCTCCGGGAATCGCCGTCCATCCACTTTCGGGCTTCTCCTCCATTTGACGCCGCGAACGTCGGGACGTCATCAGGGGGTGTGTCCGGGGGTGTGTCCGAGGGTGTGTCCGTCCAATTAAAGGGAACGAGGTCGTCGCTTTGACTCCAAGATAATGCATCGGGAGCCTGATGCCAGTCGTCCTGCGACAAGGGGACAAGAGGTGGTGAAAAGGGTACAAATGTCCACCAATCTTCCTTTGCGGAACGTCCGCCTTCGTTACAGTCTGTAAAACCTATGGTTTTTTCAGTGAATATATATATATATATATTTGTATACATCTGAATGTTGTTCATTAGACATCTGGGAAAGTCTTTCTGTTAGAGAGCAATGCATAAATAAAACCCCAAGCCTTATTCTGAGAACCGTCTTTGATGTGCTTCATTTTAAAAAGTGAAATCCCTTTCCAGGTGGTGTTGTATAATGTGTATTGCTTCGTCGTGATTGAGCCACCATGTTGTAGAGTGCTATTCTGTATTATCTGGGAGTACGAAGCAAGACAGCTATGGTCCTGCCCAAGTATAGCCAACTACTGGCATGCAATACACACTAAACTGGACTCCGTTACAGAACTTAAGACGTTGAATTCTTAGGAGGTTACAGGCTTACGTATCTTCCTTGGGGGAAATAATCAGAAAGTGCGGTCCAGCTTCGCTAATCTTGGTCTCCTGCTAGCTAAGCGACTTTCACTATACACTGGAGGGCCCACCTACCTCTGACGTCTCCCTAATGGCACATCGCTAATCCGTTGGGGGAAGGAGGAGGAGAAAGCACTACACTACATTGAGAGGAAGCCCGGCGGCTCTGCCAACGCCCCATAGCAGGTGGCTGAGATACCATTCTAACCCAGTTTAAAGAGGCTAATTTCCTACTAGTTGACTGTGCTGCTCACAAGCCCCTGTGCCAGCTCAGAGCCGATCTCCCCCCTCCTCCTCCTGTAGTCAAGAACGGTGGGCCTGAGAGCTCCTGTAGGCCTCAATTGAATCCTCCACACTCCCTGTACCACCAGCTCATGCTCTCCTTCTTTCTCTGGGATGACTATTCTCTGCCGCTCGTGCCCCTTATCCCTTGTGATCTCTCATATTACAAGTTTCTCTTCCATTTTTTGGTCCCCCTGTTTACCATAGAGGTCTCTTTTCTCTCACGCTTTTATATTACATCCGCCCCTATGGAGTGCTCAAGATGCTTCAGTTTAGTTCTTAAACTACTTAAATCCATATGGATGTGTGTCATTGGGCTTATAAATTGATTTCAGATGTTTCAAACCTTTTTGGACTGTATTTGCGAGACGCAGTGTATTCATTTTCATTTGTTTACCATGTATATGCTTATGTCTGTCATTTACTCTTCCATTGTTAAGATATGACAACTAGCTATTCTCTCCTCTTTCTATATTATATAAGACATGTTATAACCAGACTTTCACATTAAATAACTAAAACCTCAATAAAAATTATTTAACAAGCATTTGCAATACAATAGGTCGAGCATTTGTGAGAGTTTGAGCTATTGGCATTGTAAATGACAATGCCTTTTTTTATAATGAGTTTTGAAAACCTGCAAGGGGTGTGTAAACACAAACTTTGTACTTATAATCCTTGCTTACGAGAAGCAAGGCTGGCAGTAAAAGAGGTGCAGTTACTGCCAGGCTTGCTTTTCGCAAGCAACGACTATAAGCACAAAATGCATGTTTACGCCCCGCTTGCAGATTTCCAAAAAAAGGCATTGTCATTTACAATGCCAATAGCTCAAACTCTCACAAATGCAAGACCTACTGCATTGCAAACGAAGGAGGCACCAGCCATAGGAAGGCAGGGACCGTGACACCAGGCTGTGCGTTTGAAAAGCAGGAGAGCAGGGAAGGCAGCTGCAGCCAAAACATACCTCAGTCTTTGAATGCACAGCATATGTGGTAAAAGAAGAGCAAGATTTACAGCCCTGTTCACAACATAGCTCTTCAAACTACGAACCCTGGTCTCGAGTACTCCAGCTTTAAGAAATAGTGCTCACAAGCTATATAAAACACCACATGTAACTGGGGTACAGAAGTAGAAAGAATACAATTGTTGCGTACACGTAATATAAGAGATTGGAATCACTGCTCTAACTAGAGGCCTCTTATTCATACGTTGTCCAGCAAACTGCCCTGCGATGTCTATACAAGTGGTGGCAGCTCCTGAATGCATGAAACTATAAACCTGATGCACACATACTTCGGGGGATGCGAACCTCTAAGGCCGGTGGTATCGGACTTCCAACAGACCCCCCAAAACTTCCCTTGTCCTCTCCTGGGCAGTATTGTTAAGGAAAGAAACAAAATGCCAACCATAAATAGATTGAAGATAAGATCGTGGATAACAAACTCTCTGAATTGTATCACAAATGTCATCAAAACTGTGGATACGAGCCCTAGAAGGCCTTGCAGAACAAATCTCACATAACGGAGTAAATAGGAAGAGCCATGTCTTATCACTAGGAAGCCAAAATAGTCCTTATACCACAGAAGGCCAGGAACAGGGAAAGAAATCTAGTTGTTGCTTTCTGTAACATTTGCATTCTGTGAAAAGTTTGATGCTCTCTGGAGTTTGCATATTGTCACCTGGGTGGGAAACGGGTAAGTTGTCCTGAGACCTTTTCTGGACTAATCCTTTGGCGCCTACGATGAATGAAGCTATTTCTGGCCCTTTGTTTCATATTTCTTTAGGTATTTCATCCCATATTTCAGTGAGCAGTTGTGGATGTTTTGCGGTAGCAACTGATGACTGTTTCAAATGAAAGACTTCACAATCAGTACATTTTAAACCAGAGAGGCCTTTTTGACGCCTCATCAGAGAGCATTTGGTAGGAAATGCGCTTTCACATTTATAATATTCAAATGGCTTCTCCCTGGTGTATAATTTCTGATCAAGCGTTAGCTATTTCTTTGTAATGAATGTCTTGTCACACTGAAGGCGGATGCAGTTTCTCCCTGTAATGCAGGTTAATACATTAGGTTCCTCCTGTGAAAAAACGCTTTTCAAGAAACAGTTGTTTCTGCCAAAGGGACAACCTGATCAGCACCTGGTCACATTTATTGCTTCAGTTACTTCCCAGTGTGGATTTTACAGATGTTACATTAACAGTCCCTTTGTGGTGATTGCTTTATCATGAGAAACAGTCTTTACAACGCGCCCATTACCACATAATACCATTCCGATCTATCCATAACAACTCATATGCCTTTACAGCGCTTGTCTTTACCACAAATGTCTTCACCACGCATATACCTTTACAAAGAAAATGTATGTATTTTGCAGGTAAGTAGGGCCAGAGTGGTTTTAGAACTTAGGAGTGGGTTAGAGTATTGGATGGAAAGGGTATTTTTTGAGGGTTTAGGGGGGGTTAGGGTATTAGGTGGAAAGGGTATTTTAGGGTTTAGGGTGGGTAGGGGTATTTGGGTGGCAAGGGCATTTTTAGGGTTTAGGGCAGGTAGGGGTTTTTGGGTGGCAAGGGCATTTTTAGGGTTTAGGGTGGGAAGGGGTACTTGGGTGGCAAGGGTATTTTTAGGGTTTAGGGTGTGTATAGGGATTTGGGTGGCAAGGGTATCTTGAGGGCTTAGAGTGGGTGGGGTATTTGGGTGGCAAGGCTACGTTTAGGGTTGGGAGGGTTTAGGGGCTGGGATCGCTAAGATTATATAAATAAAATTCATTCAGAATCTGAAACTCACAAAGTATTTTACCATCAAGCAAGGAGTTGACCATAACACACCACCTCACACAAATAGGAACTGTGACAATCTACAAGTATCTGATGCATCCACACTGGTAACCCTGCATAACTTACCCAATGAAACAGCTGACGGACTAAGGCAAAGCTCGACGTAAACAAGATTACAGGACATTGGTATCCATTCCTCCACAGCTGCTATTAGTCTGTTCAAACCTAGATCGACATTCATGCCAATGATGCCACGAGACGCAGTGAACATTTTTCATGATCGAGTAATAGAAGAAATTAAGAAAGTATACTCTAAAATTCTACATAAGTCTCAGAAGCTAAAATATCCTCAGAAACAATATGCAAGTCTGATGAAAAAACTAAGGGACAACAATGAAGTTGTAATCAATAAATCCGATAATGGAGGGAACATAGTCCTCTGGCCTGAACAACAATACTTACAAGAGGCTAACAGACAACTTAACGACAGCCAATTTTATGTACTGTCCCTGACCGGGGGATTGGCCTGCAGTGGTTGCCTTGCTGCTGAAGGTGAGGAGAAAGATTGCTGATAAACTTTACTTTAACTTGTGCTGTTTAAGATCTCCAAGGGCTTGTGACTGAGCTTGCACCCTGAACGAAGTCCCAGGACCAGTGGACTTCACCCCCCCCCTTGAGAATCGCCGCCGAGGACCGCCGTTCTCACCGCAAAACCGAAGCCGAGGAAAGCGTGCGCCGCCTAGGTCGGCGCGCGCACACTGGAAGGCCTGTGCCCAGCTGTCCGGCCCAAAGAACGCGACTAAGGCCCCCCTACGAGCCGTAGCTCGCACCGTGAAGGAAGGACTTCGTGTCGCACTTTTGCTTCCCCCCTTCGAATCACACTGCTCTGGCGTGTCCCCCTACCCCTGTTGTGGGCAGGCTGCGGCGTGTAGAGTGGTTGGTACGTCGCTCACCATCGGAGCGTACTGCCTGCTTCGCACCGTGCTGAAAGAAAAGGCGCCGATCTCAAGGTACGGCTCGTACGCCGCACGAACATCAAGAGCACCGTATCTATGCACCGTCCCCTCGAACAACTTGACTGAGGCCCTCTATGAGCCGTAGCTCGCACCGTAATAGGAGGACATCGCAACGTACAACGCGCTTGTTGTCATCGCATCGTCCATGACAAACTCTCCAAGATAAAGGTACTGTGTCCGCTTCGCACCGCAGCGTGTACGCTTCGCCCAGAGTGTCTGCAGCATTTGTGAGCCCCGTTCGTAAGCACCGCAGGGTGTACGCTTCGCGCCGGAGCATCTGCAACGCTTGTGAGCCCCGCTCGTAAGCATCTTTCATCCCGTATGAACCATACGAAGAACGAACCGCACAGAACTGTAAAAGACGCTTGAATCAAGAACTGCTTATTGCCAAGAGTATTGTGGGACTTTGGATCGTTATTTGGTCTTGTGCTAAGTCTGCCTATATATAAAATAATAATTTTTGATAACCCCAGTGTGGAGTCCATTTGTGGGGTTGCCATTGAATTACTGTATGTGGTCACAAATGCTTAACCATTGCACCCTGAGATAAGCCTTGTCTGCGCGCGCCAAGCTACCTAGAGGGTGAGCAGGGGTTGTGTTAGGAGTGTAACCCCTTACCCTGTCTAGAGGAGAGGATCCCTGCTTGACACAAGTACTTACCTGTGCCAACCAGAGATCCCCAATTCTAACATTGGTGGTCAGCGGTGAGGATTCTGAATTTGCATTTGTGACTCATGTACAGTGATTTTGTGAACGCCACTTAGTGAGTTCAGACCAATAACGCAGCCACATACTTCTTGATTTTTGTTTGCCAAGAAAGATCCATTTTTAAAGAATCATGCCTGGTTCAGTCATTCTTGAGAAAGCGGCATCTGTAGTCTCTGAAAGCGAAGAAGTAGTATGAGAAGAGGAGAGACTAGAGAGCTACACCAAGGCCCAGCTGAAGGGCTTCTGCAAAAAGTTCAAAGTTCCCCATGCTGGATGCAAAGTCAAAGCAGACCTACTCAAGCCGCTGAGGGCCTGGATTGAGTCAAGGTCATCTGAGAATGTGGTAGTTGTTGAACCAGCAGAAAGCGTCCAGAGCTTTGGCAGAGGCCTGTCGCCAGAAGAGTTGGCAGACAGGAAAAAACCAGGATGCATGAAATGGAGATGGCAAAACTTAAATTGAATGGGCAACTGGAGCTGGAAAGCAAAAAGCTGGCTCTGGAAGAAAGAAGAATCCAAATGGAGCATGACATGAAGTTGAGGGAATTAGATCTAAAAGCTAAAAGTTTAGAGTCTACTCCCTCTGGTGGCACCACACTGTCAGTGCAGGTAGAATCAAGGGTGTACATACCAAAAGATGTAGTAAAAGAATTGTTTAAGAATGATGACATAGGGCAGTGGTTCAAAGACTATGAGGTAGCCATGTCTTCCCACCGGGTCCCTGAGAAAGATTGGGGAGCGGGGTTGTGGGGACGGTTCCTCAGTGAGGGGCGGGACACACTGCTAGACTTGCCTTCAGATGATTATAATTCTTATCCCCATATGAAGGCAGCTTTGATGACTAGGTATGGGTTGACCCCTGAGTTGTATAGGCAAAGGTTCAGGGGTTGCACAAAGATTCCAAACAGTACGTATGTTGAGTATGTAACTTTTTTTTACAGAGCACTGGATGGTTGGGTGAAGGGTAGCAAGGTTGATGATTTTCAAGGGCTTCTTGACTTAATGGCCTGGGAGCACTTGTCTAGTAACTGTTTTCCTGAGCTACGCCAGCACCTGATTGATAGTAGGCTGACTAACCCTAGAAAGCTTGCTGAGGAGGCGGACCGCTGGGTCAGTACCAGGGTCCACAAGGGTCCAATGGGAGATTCCACCTAAAGTGGGCAGGGTCCCCAGCAGAAGAGTGGGGGGGACAGGGGTAACCAGAGGGATTTCCCACAAAGGCCCCAAAGTAATCCCCAAGGGAACCAAGGGAAAGGTTCTCAGCCTCCCAAACCCCAGAAACCGACCGGGGCCCGACAGGTCCACCTGTTCAAAAGGGGCCCATCAAATGTTACAAGTGTGGTAACATAGGTCATTATGCCTCTGATTTAAAGTGTCCTTTGTTTGGTAAACCAGCACCCACTGGTGCCCCACCCCAGCAGGTGGCTAGTGTAGCCTTGGGGGAGGAGAGGGCAGTCCAAGGTGGGTGGGGTCCCGCAGAGATGTCCCTTGTCTCGTTAGGAGACTGTGAGATGGTCCCCCAAACCCAACTGCCTGAGAACACTAAGAAATACAGGCAGAGGGTGACCATCAATGGCCGTAGGGTTGAAGCTCTGAGAGATACAGGAGCCAGTATGACAGCTGTCAAGTGTCACCTGGTGTCTCAAGAGCAGGTGGTCCCAGGAGCATTCTATCTAGTTGTTGCCGCTGACAACACAGAGAGTCACTGCAAGGTGGCTCAGGTTCCCTTTGAGTGGGGGGGATCTCTGGTACTCTTCAGGTAGCTGTGAGGCCCGCCATGCCTGTAGACTGTTTGTTAGGGAACGATTTGGAGAGCTCACCTTGGGCTAAAGTGGAGCGGAGTGCTCACCTGGAGATGTTGGGTATGCCGGATTGGGCGTGTGTCACCACACGGTCCATGGCAGCCAGTAGAGGTACTCAAGAGGTCCTGGAGCCTGAGAGGGAGGCCCAGGAACCAGCCTCAGAGAGAAGGAGCAAGGGGCGCGGGAAGCCGGCCCCTGAAGTTCCCACGGTCCAGGAGGAAGCAGACCTTGAGGGGGATGCCCTGGAGCCTTCAGGGAAACAGATAGCTGAACTGGGGGACCTGCCTGAGCTGACCCATTGGCAGCAGGAAGGAGGCCCCTCCAGGGAGGACTTTTGTAAAGCACAGAAAGAATGCCCTTCTCTCGTGGGTATGCGGCAGCAGGCTGCAGCCCAGGCCACAGGTGATCAGTCTGGGTCACATTTCATTTACTGGGAGAACAACCTCCTGTATACAGAGCCTAAGGTTGCAGAGCCTGGGTCAGCTCGTGTGCTGGTGGTACCCCAGGATTTCAGAGCCTTCCTACTGGGGCTGGCTCAAGATGTGCCATTGGCAGGGCATTTGGGGTGGGACAAGACCTTTGAAAGGCTTGTCACCCACTTTTATTGGCCTCAAATGCGCAGGAGTTCAGACACTCACTGCATGACATGTCAGACTTGCCAGGCAAGTGGAAAGAGTGCGAGGAAGCAGAAGGCTCCTCTCCAACCATTCCCTGTGGTCAGTACCCCATTCCAGCGAGTGGGGATTGACATTGTGGGGCCAATGGACCCCAGGACAGCCATGGGCAACAGGTTTATCCGGGTCCTGGTGGACCATGCCACCCGGTACCCGGAAGCCATCCCTCTGAGGACAGTGACGGCCCCCGTGGTGGGACGTGCACTGATGGGAATTTTCTCCAGAGTGGGATTCCCTCTAGAGGTGGTGTCTGACCGGGGTACCAATTTCATATCCAAGTATATGAAATCCCTTTGGCAAGAGTGTGGGGTAACCTACAAGTTCACCACAAGTTACCACCCCCAAGGAAATGGGTTGGTTGAGAGATTCAACCGTACCCTCAAAGGCATGATAATGGGCCAGGAAGGACCCATGAGGCGTAAGTGGGACTTCCTCTTACCATGCCTTCTCTTCGCTTACCGAGAGGTGCCACAGAAGTCTCTAGGGTTCAGCCCCTTTGAGCTCGTGTATGGACACCCAGTGAGAGGACCTCTAAGTCTGGTCAAGGAAGGCTGGGAGCAATCTCCCAGGAAACCTCCCCAGAATGTATATAGCTACATGCTGGCCTTCAGGAATCAGACTAGGCGTTTCAGGGAACTTGCTGAGGCAAATCTGGAAGCCAGCCAGGAGGAGATGAAGCGGCGGTACGACCAGAATGCCACTCTGGTAGAGCTTCAGCCTGGACAGAAGGTATGGGTCTTGGCCCCTGTGGAGCCTTGTACGCTCCAGGATAAGTGGACCGGTCCCTTTGAGGTTGTGGAGTGCAAGATTACTGTTACCTACGTGGTGGACTTGCAGTCTCCAAGGAACCCCTTATGGGTCCTTCATGTCAACCGCCTCAAGCCCCACTTGGAGAGGTCCCAAGTGGGCATGCTCTTGGCAACAGATGCTGGGATGGAAGAGGAGACCGAGCCTCTTCCTGGCCTCCTGTCAGCCCAGGAGCAAGATGGGTCAGTGGATGGTGTCATCCTCTCTTCCACCCTGACCCCTAAGCAACAGAATGATTGTTGCCAGCTGCTGGGACAATTTTCTGATCTGTTTTCCCTGGTTCCCGGTGTCACTGATTGGTGCATCCATGATGTGGACACTGGGGATAGTACACCTGTGAGGCACAAGGCCTACTAGGTGACTGGCAGGGTGAGGGCGTGCATCAAGGAGGAGGTCTCCAAGATGTTTGCACTCGGGGTAATTGAGTCCTCTAGCAGTCCTTGGGCCAGCCCAGTGGTCTTGGTCCCAAAGGCTGCAGCGCCGGGAGCCACACCTGAACTCCGGTTCTGTGTGGACTACAGAGGACTCAATTCAGTCACCAGGACTGACGCACACTCCATCCCCAGAGCTGATGAGCTCATAGATCGGCTAGGGGCTGCCAAGTACATAAGCACGTTTGATCTAACGTCTGGGTACTGGCAGATCGCCTTGACCGATGGGGCCAAAGAGAGGTCAGCATTTTCCACCCCAGATGGGCACTACCAGTTCCGGGTCATGCCCTTTGGGATGAAGAATGCCCCTGCCACCTTCCAGAGGTTGGTCAACCAGGTGTTGGCTGGACTGGATTTGTTCAGTGCAGCCTACCTGGATGACATCGCAGTGTTCAGCTCCACTTGGGAAGAACACCTGCGCCACCTCTGGGAAGTGTTGATGGCGCTGCGGAGGGCAGGCCTCACGATCAAGGCGAGTAAGTGCCAGATCGGGCAGGGTTCCGTGGTGTACTTGGGGAACCAGGTTGGGAGCGGCCAGGTGGCGCCCCTTCAACCCAAGATAGAAACCATCCTGAATTGGGAGTCGCCCAAAACCCAGACAGAGGTGAGAGCCTTCCTAGGTCTCACCGGGTACTACAGGAGGTTTGTCAAGGGGTGTGGCAACATTGCTGTCCCCTTGACAGTGCTGACTTCTAGGAAGCAGCCCAGGAAAGTGATTTGGACTGACACCGGTCAGAAAGCTTTTGGGGCCCTGAAAGCTGCTATGTGCACGGCGCCCGTGCTCTTGGCTCCCAACTTCTCCAAAGAGTTTATCGTTCAGACAGACGCTTCAGAGCATGGTGTGGGGGCTGTTCTTTCACAGATTAATGAAGAGGGCCTAGATCAATCTGTAGCCTTCCTTAGCAGGAGGTTACTTCCACGGGAACAAAGATGGAGTGCTATTTAGCGTGATGCATTTGCTGTGGTCTGGGCACTGAAGAAGCTAAGACCATACCTGTTTGGGTCTCACTTCCGGGTTCAGACAGACCACAGGCCCCTCAGATGGTTGATGCATATGAGGGGTGAGAATCCAAAGCTGTTGAGGTGGTCCATTTCCCTACAGGGGATGGATTTCACGGTGGAACATCGCCCTGGTACAGATCACGCCAATGCTGACGGTCTGTCCAGATTTTTCCGCCTTAGTGATGAGGAACTCCCTGGGGTAGGGTAGTTCTCCCCACATTTCAGCTGGAGGGGACACGTGTTAGACCTGGCACCTTGGCGTGAGTCTTCCGTCCACTTTTTTGTTGCTGTGCCTCATGTGTTTTGCTGGTGTTGGCTGCTCAGAGCTCTGTGCCACTGCCAACCAGTGCCACAGTGCAAGTCCTCCCTATATAAAATGTATATGTTGGTTGGATTCCATGATTGGCTTATTTGGTTTACTGTCCGACCCCAGTAAAGTGCACCAGGAGTACCAGGGCTTGTAAATACGAATGCTGCTGGTGGGCTTGCAGCACTGGTTGTGCCACCCACAGAAGCGGCCTGCTAAAATACGTCTAAGGTCTGCCACTGCAGAACCTGCATGCAGTCTGGTACTGTCATGCTGACTGGGCTAATACACCCACTTGCCAGTCCCTAAACCTTCCCTTTACTTCATGTGAGTCACCCCTATGGTAGGCCCAAGGGCAGGGTGCATTGTAAGCATAAGGTAGGACAAGCCCTGATGTGTGTGTCATGTCCTAATAGTGAATTACAGCCATTTTAGTTTTTCACTATTGTAAGGCTACCTGTTCTCATAGGCCAGAATGGGCTGTTAGAATTGTTACATCCTATGATCCTAACAGACCCAGGGAACATGGTAGAAAATCGAGTTTAGTATGCCTGAACTCAGAATAATAAAATACATCTTTTAGCAAAGTTTATTTTAATGTTCTGTGCTTGCAAATGGCACTTTTAGAAAGTTGGCATTTGCTTGCCTAACCATTTCAACCCGCCTCTGCTCTGATGTGTATCTGCTGTCTGGTTTGTGTGAGTGACAGGGCTGGGGAATTCTAAGAGACAGTCTGGGCAGCCAGGTGGTGAATAGGAAGATTACACCAGGATGGGTGGGAGGAGTACACCTGGACTCTGAATAGGGCTGTGCTCTGCCACCACAATGCTGGCTCCATCTCCTGTGGAGCATCTGATGTCTCTGCCCTGCACACTGAAAGCAGAAGCCTGCATCATGTTAACAAAGTGCTCAGAAACCGGAACAAACTAGGCAAGGGCCCCCTGGCCGCAAAGAACAAAAGAAATGTATTATAAATATAGGAGCCCTGCTCCTAAGAAATCAGATCCTGCTACAAGACAAACCTCTGTCTGAGGAGAAGAAACCGGGAAAGCAGTAGGAGGAGTACTGTCCCTGACCGAGGGATTGGCCTGCAGTGGTTGCCTTGCTGCTAAAGGTGAGGAGAAAGATTGCTGATAAACTTTACTTCAACTTGTGAAGTTTAAGATCTCCAAGGGCTTGTGACTGAGCTTGCCCCCTGAACGAAGTCCCAGGACCAGTGGACTTCACCTCCCCATTGAGAATCGCCGCCGAGAACCGCCGTTCTCACCGCAAAACCGAAGCCGAGGAAAGCGTGCGCCGTCTAGATCGGCGCGCACACTGGAACGCCTGTGCCCAGCTGTCTGGCCCAAACAACACGACTAAGGCCCCCCTACGAGCCATAGCTCGCACCGTGAAGGAAGGACTTCGTGCCGCACTTTTGTTTCCCCCTTCGAATCACACTGTTCTGGGGTGCCCCCCTACCCCTGTTGTGGGCAGGCTGCGGCTCGTAGAGTGGTTGGTAAGTCGCTCACCATCGGAGCGTACTGCCTGCTTCGCACCGCGCTGAAAGAAAAGGCGCCGATCTCAATGTACGGCTCGTACGCTGCACGAACAGCAAGAGCACAGTATCTACGCACCGTCCCCTCGAACAACGTGACTGAGGCCCCCTATGAGCCGTAGCTCGCACCGTAACAGGAGGACATCACAACGTACAACGCGCTTGTTGTCATCGCATCGTCCGTGACGAACTCTCCAAGATAAAGGTGCTGTGTCTGCTTCGCACCGCAAGGTGTACGCTCCGCACCGGAGCGTCTGCAACGTTTGTGAGCCCCGTTCGTAAGCACCGCAGGGTGTGCGCTTCGCCCGGAGCGCCTGCAGCGTTTGTGAGCCCCGTTCGTAAGCACCGCAGGGTGTACGCTTCGCACCGGAGCATCTGCAACGCTTGTGAGCCCCGCTCGTAAGCATCTTTCATCCCGTACGAACCGTACGAAGAAGAACGAACCGCACAGAACTGTAAAAGACGCTTGAATCAAGAACTGCTTATTGCCAAGAGTATTGTGGGACTTTGGATCGTTATTTGGCCTTGTGCTAAGTCTGCCTATATATAAAATAATTATTTTTGATAACCCCAGTGTGGAGTCCATTTGTGGGGTTGCCATTGAATTACTGTATGTGGTCACAAATGCTTAACCATTGCGCCCTGAGATAAGCCTTGTCTGCTCGCGCCAAGCTACCTAGAGGGTGAGCAGGGATTGTGTTAGGAGTGTAACCCCTTACCCTGACTAGAGGAGAGGATCCCTACTTGACACAAGTACCAACCTGTGCCAACCAGAGATCCCCAATTCTAACAGGAAATCAAAGAGATGAATTTGATCAAGTTAACTGACAAAAATTATGGCATTTTAAAGGAAGTCATTAACAGACACCAGCCACAGATCAAAGATAAAAAACTAAGTAAAATCAGACGAGATGAGAGGGATTATAACAAGGGAAAGGCTTTGATGAGGTCCCTAAACCAAAACAAATAGTGGGTACTGCGATGCAAGCGTGAATTGAGCTCAGTAAATTATAGTAGTTCTAGTATTTCATCTATTGATGAACCACCAATCACTGGGAGCAGGGGGAGGCATACCAGTAAAAAGCTTGTCTTTTTCCAAGGAGATTTTAAGGATCAAAAGAGGACGGAAAAAAGGATCGGGAGAACAAGGAAATATCAGAATAGGAACACACAGTCAAGACAAAGTCAGGAAATAGATGACAGCTCAGAGATCACCAGGCTTATGAGCAGTATGTTGGATGATGAACTGGAGGTGATTAATCTTGCCGATAGAGTATTGAATTATCATGAATTCACTGTCTTGAAAAAAGGATTATCGTTTTGCCCTAGAAATTTGTGTAACTTTACTGATTTGGAAATTGATTTGTTTAAATTTTCCAGAAAAATGAAACTGAAAAGTTTTTTTTGCTACAATGGACAAACCTATGAATGTTAAAGGTTCCGAAATTACTATTTCAGAATTACAGGATGCGCATTTACTTATATCATTGACGGAGGGGGACGGGTTGGGTGTAGATGATGTTGCTACCATGTTGAACATACCAACCGATTATAGTGGCACGAGCAGTTTGAGACTGAAATCGAAATTCACACCTAAGGGTACACAATTTGCAGCCATAGATATGTATGTCAAAAAGACTATGAAATATTTGAACATTTGGCTGTACGAATTAATTACTGCTTTGTTGGATTTGGAATTTCTACATTTTTTAAACTTTGGAGAAAATGTTTTGACCAATAACGAACTGGAAAAAGAAACAAGAAAAAAACAGACTGCAATATTTGATTGTTTATTGATGTAAAGCACACACTCCTTCTTTACTGTTTATATTCTTTGGAATGATAGTGGTCTGGACGGTGGGCCACAGGAAGTTGAGCGTCCTTATTTAGATAATTATTTCTGGGCTTTCATAGAAACACTCACCAGTGCATACCAGGTCTTGACCCTCATCGTTTGTTTGTTATTGAATATATATTATATATAGGGCTCCCGGTTTTATGGTATTTAATTTTTGTCATTTCCGTCTGTATTTATCCATATTTATTTTTTCCTAATTTTACCTGTATTTATCCACATTAATTTTAGGTTTTGTGAAAAAAATGAAGCTGAAATGTGTATATTTCTGCCTTTATTTAACCAGTTAATGTGCACTCGTGCCTGAACGCCTAACAGGTTTCCATGATATATACGCACTCAGATGGTAAAATATGGACTTGTAAGAAAATATGTAAATGTTTGTATCAAGGTTGTGCAAATCAACTGCTGTTTAAGTCTCTTTATTAAAATCCCTAATTTTTTTTTAATCCCCTTACCTGTCAATCCACACAGCTATTGTCCTGGCAGTCATGATTGACAGAGTATAGTATCACTCAAAAACAACCCTATTTCTGTTTTTATCCACATTTAAAAATAAATACAGGCAGGAAAATAAATGGATTTCTGTCTGTATTTATCTGTAAAAATCAGTAAAAACGGAAAACTGGGAGCCTTAATTATATATATGACTTTATACTAACCTGCAAAATACATATACATTTTTTGTAGTAAAGGCATATGCCTGGTAAAGTTATGCATGGCAAAGACATGCAATGTAAAAGCATAAGCATTGCTAAGGATGCGTTGTAAAGGCATGCTTTGTAATAGCATGCGTGGATCCATCATACAACCCTTTGCCACATTCAGTATATTCCTAAGGAGTCCCACTAGTACTGCCTTTCTTTATGTTGTATTAGCTTTGCCTTTGTGAAGGATGCGCTGGCGCATTGAGTGCAGTGATATGCATTCTCCACTGTCATGACTTTCTCCTCTCTTTTGACTTACTGTTATTGTATTATATATGTGCAGCCAATAAATTGTCACATTCAGTACCTTTATATGGTTTCTCCCAGGGGTGGGCTTTTTGATGTTGTGTTAGGTCTTTTTTGACAAATGCCTGGACACATTTGTTGTGATATGCCTTCTTTGTGTCATGAATTTCTTCCCTGTGTGGACTTTGATGGTACATTAGCGGTGCCTTTCTAATAACATTCTTTATTGAATTCAGTGTAGTCATATAATTTCTATCCATTGTGAACTTTATGATGTTGTGTTAGGTTGCTTTTCAACAAATGTGTTGTCACAGTAAGCGCATTGATATCTCCCGTGTGGACTTTCTGATGGAAATTTGGCTGTACCCTTCTAATAAATGCCTTGTCACTTTCTGTGCATTCATACAGATGTTACTCAATAGGGACTTTCTGATGCTGTTTTAACTCTCCATTGCTCATAAATGCTGTACCACATTCAGTGAAGTCTTCAGTGTGGACCTTTGATGTTGCGTTAGCTCTCTATTTCTTATGAATGCATTGCCACGTTCAATAGTTTTTCTCCTGTGGGAATATTGTGATGTCATATTACATTTTGTTCTGCAATATATCCCTTGGTGCATTCAGTACATTAATATGGTTTCTCCTTAGTGTAGACTTGTTGATACTGCATTAGGTTATTCCTCCTGCAGAAGACTGTATTATATTTTGCACATACATAGGATTTCTCTCCATGTGGATTTTCTGATGTCGCTTCAGTTTTCCATTCGTTATCAATGCTTTGTGACATTCAATACATTGATATGTTTTCTCCGCCGTGTGAAATTTCTGATGTTGCATTAAATGTTGCTTTGTGACAAATCCCTTGTCACGTTCTGTACATTCATATGGTTTCTCTCCTGTGTGAATTTTCTGATGTCGTTTTAAACGTCGCCTTGTAATAAATGCCTTGTCACATTCTGTACGTAATTAAGGTTTCTCCCCAGTGTGGATTTCCTGATGTTTTTTCAGCTCTGCTTTTCTTTTAAATGCTTTGTCACATTCTGTGCATTCATATGGTTTCTCCCCAGGGTGGATTTTCTGATGTATTTTTAAACTTTTATTTTCAATAAATACCTTGTCACATTCAGTACATTCATATGATTTCTCCCATGTGTGGACTTTTTGATGTTGCACTAGGTGTGACTTTCTAATAAATGCCTTCTCACAATCAGTACAGTTGAATGGTCTCTCCCCAGTGTGAATTTTCAGATGGTGTGTTAAATTTTGCTTTGCAATAAATGTTTTGTCACATTCAGTACATTCATAGGATAAGGATTTCTCTCCTGTGTGGACTTTCAGATGTTGTGTTAGTCGTGACTTTCTAAAAAATGCCTTCCCACATTCAGTGCAGCTGAATGGCCTCTCTCCAGTGTGGACTGTTTGATGTGCCTTCAGATCTCCATTCCTTCTAAATGCTTGGCCACATTCTGTACATTGATATGGTCTCTCCCCAGTGTGGACTGTTTGATGTTGTTTTAGTGCTCCATTTCTTATAAATGCTTTGTCACATTCTGTACATTGATATGGTCTCTCTCCAGTGTGGATTTTTTGATGTTGTTTCAGCTGTAGATTTGTTATAAATGCTTTGTCACATTCTGCACATTGATATGGTTTCTCTCCAGTGTGGACTTTTTGATGTTGCTTCAGCTGTCCATTTCTTAAAAATGCTTTGTAACATTCTGTACATTGATATGGTCTCTCCCCAGTGTGAACTTTCTGATGGTTTGTTAGATCTTCGTGGTTGAAAAATGCCTTGTCACATTCTGAACATTCATAGGGTTTCTCCCCGGTGTGGATTTTCTGATGTCGTGTTAGATATGACTTTATAACAAATGCCTTCTCACATTTATTGCAGTTGAAGGGTCTCTCTCCAGTGTGGACTTTTTGATGTCGCTTCAGGTCTACATTTCTTGTAAATGCTTTGTCACATTCTGTACATTGATATGGTTTCTCCCCAGTGTGGAGTTTCAGATGTTGCATTAGGTGTCGAATGGTAATAAATGCTTTGTCGCATTCTGTACATTCATACGGTTTCTCCCCAGTGTGGATTTGTTGATGCAGCTTTATGTTCTTCTTCCCATGGAACACTTTATTACATTCTGCACATTTATATGGTCTCTCCTCTACATGGACACTCTTATGCTGCATTAGGTCTTTCATTGCAAAGAGCACTTTTCCAGTTAGTTCATCAATATGGTTTTTCTCCAGTATGAAGTTTCTGATGTCGCACTTGCTCTTTCTCTGCCTAATAAATGTGGTGCCACATTCTAGATATTCATACGGTTTCTCGCCTGTGTTTTCTTGCTGATATCAGGTTAGCACTTCCTTCATAATGAGTATCTCATTAGACTTGCGTCACTATGTCAGTGTTTTATGTCTTCAAAGTATATCTGCTGATGCCTAAGAGCCAAGTACAGACCTCATTAGGCAGTTTGGGTTTACGGCTGTAGGAAAAGACTTTGGCGAGTCATTAGCCTTCAAGGGTAGAGATTTAGTGGCATACTGTTTTTACATCACTTTCTACACCAGTGATGTTTAATGCATTTACCTTTTAATTTATTACTGCATTTATTTCACCTGTTAGATTAAGAAAAAGACACAGTGAATACGCTGAAATGCAAAGTCAATCACAAAAGTCGAATGGCATTTAATGAGACATTTAATTGTCCACATAGACAAGAGCACTGAAGAAATTCTAGATTTAATTTTCAATGGAAAATTGTAATAGGCAGAGTAAGGGCATACAACTCTTCTGTGATCTTCTTTTTTCAAGGAGTGTGGACTCAAGGAGTAAACAAGGCACGAGAGAAGGTTCCTTGTTCAGTGAGTGAGACCCTCTTCCAATGACACACTACAATGTTAAATCCACAGCGACAAATGTCTACCTTCTTATCCAGGGAATGCTTCCTATTATCAAACGGCCTAACAAATAATACAAGAGGAAGCCTTTTCCAGAGAATGGACCATGCAACACAGAGCAATACAATAACAGCGGGATACATAAGAAACTGCTGCATGAGTCTGTAGGGAACTGGACTCTGTTGCAGTACCCCTCTCTCCCTTTAGCCTGGTATCTGGTACAACTTTGACTGAAAGTGTACTGGGTTCCTGCTAACCGGGTCCCTAGTACCAGTGTTCTTTCCCTAAAATGCACCACTCTCCACAAGTGGCACCCTTATAGGATCCCAGTAAGCCCCTAGTAAGGGGTACCTCTGGTATCTAGGGCCTTGGAACTAAAGAGGGACCTTAACTGCTGCCGCCCAAATTGTGCCACCATAAGGTGCCCCTCACTAAGCTACTGAAAACTGTCATTGCAGCCTGCATGTTTTGGTGCAGAGAAAAATTAAGAGTTATCAAGGTACCCACCCCTGTGTGCCATGCAAGGATAACACTGCATGTGGTATAGGTATGTCACCCTTACAGCAGACCTTAAAGGCCTAAGGCAGGGTGCACAATACCCCACGTGCGGGCATATCTGTGTGAGTGGATGGGCCCTTGGGGTATCTAATCAGAACTTTCGATATTACAAGTGCACAGGGTAGCCATAACGAGTACATGGGCCGGACACTTGTGATTACGAGCTCCCCAGCTACATGGTGGCTTTACTGTACCCCAAGGTGTTTAGTATCAAACATCTCATCTTAATAAATCCACACTGATGCCAGTGGTGGGTTTATTAAGCAATGCACCAAGAGGGCACCTCAGAGGTGCCACCTGAACACCTATCAACTACAAGTGTGTTGACTGGTCTCGACCAGTGAGGCACCAAAGACAGGTTTCTGACTATCAGGTTCGTGAGTGGCCAAGCTGTCTTGATTTTTCCCATGCAAGCGGTTTGTACATGACCGCAAGGAGCATTTTTGAGCTCCAAGCCAGGCTGACCTAACCACTCTGCACCTGAGCCACCCAGCCCAGATCCCGAAAAACCGGCTGTGCTCCCTTGCTTCAAAACCCCTTGCAACCCAAGTTTCTATCTGGGAGCTCTCTGACTTGTGCCCAAGTCCCCTTGTGCAGCCTCTTTTTGGGTGGCTTGTAGTACTTTGGACCTTGGCCCACTACAACTCAGAACGCAGAAGGTGAACCCCTGAAACCAACTGTGCCTCCCTTTATGCATCACTGACTTTTTCTTCCATAGATTGCATTGTGCGTAAAGGCGCACAACTTTAAAAGCTTTACTTGTACAAATTGCTATTGAAAACAGTACTCACCTTTGAAGTTCTTTGTTTTGAAACATATAAAAAACAAGCTTTGGCATAGCCAATAGGTCTCGCCTTTGGGACCTTATAAGTGTTTAGGAAGAGCTATTGGCTTTGCAAATGTTTTTAAGCTATGTTGTAGAGCAGTGTGGCTACTGTGTAGTATGTTGAAAAGGTATAATATAAAAGTGTTATAAGCATTTTTGTTACCTTCAATATAACCAAGAAGACATTATGTACAACTGAACGACCCTATTAAAGAAAGAATATAAAAATGTCTTCTAGTTTTTTTTGTCCTTGCAGTGCTGGCAACTTCTTGCCTGTTCCAATACTCGTTCTAGTTTTTTTTTAATATAGGAGGGGGTTAGAGGTTGGGAAATAGTACCTGCCCCAAACCTTCAACAGCGTTTGCTGAATCAAGTGGTGTTCAGGGTTCGCTGCTGCTCAGAGGCTATCGGAGACCTTGTCCTTGCAAACAAACAAAACAAAGTGGGCTGCTGCAACTTCAACAAAAGGACATGCCATTTTTTTTAATGGAACAAAAGTAACAATGCACTGCCCTGGGTCTCGGTGGTGCACAACTGGAATGGAGCCCACCAGGGCTTTAAGTGGGCCGTTCTAAAAAGCCGGTGCTGAGATGGGTAGCTATCGAACTCTCCATTTCTGCCCTCACCCTCAGGGTGAAAATAAAAAGCTTGACTCTGGAGCAGTGCCACCATTCCCTGCCTTTGATGCAATTTCAAAGTGAATCTTTATAGTTCTTTCAAAGTCTCATCATTTCCAAACTGAAGCATTTTCAATATTATATACAACAAAGCCATAGTTGTTGCTTAATCATCTTATGCAACTAACACCACTGACAAAGCTAATAGTCCTGGTTTGTAGGTATGATGTTGCTTGCTGTATTATATATCTGGATGCAATGACTAAAACAGCAAAATACCAGTTAGGTGGCACACATTGCCAAGCACAATTGTTTTTAGCGTAGGTGTTTTTAAGCCACACCCTAAATTTTACCCCTTTGAGAGACTCCCCACTTTTGTCATCTCACTTAAAGCTGATGCACCAGATAAGAGTAATATGTCGTAAGAGAGAACAAAATAAGTAACACAGCATCCTGGATAAGCAAACACCAACAGCGAATGCAAGTTTAGTTAAAGGATGTGATATATAAGCAGGGTCGACATGGTATGCTTTAATGTTTTTTTCCTCTACTGTTCAGAAATAGATCAGTGCATTTTGCATGAAGAGTTAAGGACATCAATCAGTCAGGGGTTTGTAAAGCGCACTACTCACCCGTGAGGGTCTCAAGGCGTTGGGGGGGGGGGGGGGGTTGGGGGCTCTGGATCAGTCGAAGAGCCAGGTCTTCAGATCCTTCCTGAAGGTGTGCAGGGTTTGCGAACATCTGATGTTGACGGGGAGCTCGTTCCAGGTCTTGGCTGCAATGTAGGAGAAAGCTCTGACACCTGTTCTGCTCCTGTGAATGCGGGGGACCTCTGCGAGGTCGCAGGAGTGGAAATTCCCCTTGGGTGCGTGGAAGGAGAGTCTATTGTTGAGGTACTTGGGTCCGATGCTATTGAGGGATTTGTAAGCGTGGGTGAGGAGTTTGAAGGTGACCCTCTTCTCAACTGGGAGCCAGTGGAGCTGAATAGAGGGCCCGAAAGAGACCCGTTTCAATGTCTGTTTTAAAATACCACCGGGTCTGAGACCCGGAGCGACCCGGCCCACTTAAAGTCCTGTGGTGCATCATTCCAACGGAGTGGCTTCCATCTGTTTAAAACAGGGTGCAACTGAGTTCTGCCTGAAGGCAGTGCGAGTGCCTGTCAGGGGCAAAAAGATGCTCAGAACACGTGCTCATCCAATCCTTGGCCTCTTTAGAAAGCGCACAGGGCAATGGTCACGTATACAAGTTGCAGTTGCACTTCTATGCAAATGTGTGGGTATGGTGGCACTCTAAGCAAATTTTTGTGTATATGGTTAAGCCACGCCCTTAATAATATAGGCCCTGTCTGTTTCAGAGATTCCCCCCCACACTTTCTGCATCCCACTTAAACCCCTGGCGACCTGGATTGCCCATGTTTGCAGTAGTGCAATGTGTTTGCGACCCAGTGGGGTTCTTTAAGAAGGACAGGGCAGGAGGAGCGTGGACTCCGGGCAGGAGGCTCGTGTGCACAGAAGGGACACATATTGGCTCTGCGGCACACTCACTTCACAGTTCGACATGTTCTCCGGAGCAACCAGGTGAGGGAGAGAGAGGGTCACACGGGGAGCAGCCGTTACCGCCTCCGGCCCATAATACACCAGCCCCCCGAACCCTCCCCAAACACACACACGCACACACATAGTGGGGGCATTGCTTCGTATGTAGGGGAAGCAGGGGGGTAGCTCCCATTAGTGCAGCAGGTTCAATGGCACCCGGGTCTACAGACCTGTGGGGCACATATAAATAATTTTGTAACAGCAGTGAAAGGAACCACCTTCCTTGCTAGCACCAGGGCTCGGAACACACACACACGCACCCCAACCCACCCAGCCCTCATACACTTCCAGGGTACCGTGGAAAGCCCAGTCTGGCCAGGTTACAAAGATTTATACAGAAAGGCAGTCCTCCCGCTGGGGTGCAGGGACATAAAAATGTGTACCTCGCAACTGTTGATGGGCAGCAACACACCACCAGTTGTGTCATGGCCTGGTCATGAGTATGAAGACTCCTGTGATAAAAAGGCATCACCATCTTTGTACTCCTAATTTCAACACAATCTACCACTGGTGGCGAGGAATAGCCAGAATCATGGTGAGCATTCGTCAGGGAATTCGAGACATAGGTCTGAAGCACAGAAAAACATACCGGTTAAGTGAGAATGACAAAATGAGGAGCAGGGTATCGAACACGTTCTGTGCAAGGGACTATCGACCCTACAGCTTACCCTGTCCTTGCATAACACCATGGTTACTAAATAACTTTGTTGACGTACCCCTCTGCCTCCACTTCACATTCTCTTCTGCGTGGCTTGCCTTGGCTCACCTCTCTTCTGCCTTGTATTATTCGCTTCTCACCAGTTTTAACACTTGTTTGCAATGCTCTGCTTCTTTCAGCTATGTTGGCGCTATCCTAGTCCTATACAGAAGATGCCAAACTGGACATTGTTACTAGCTGCTGTTACGACCTCTAATTTTTTTCCTCTGTGTGCGGCAGTGTGAGGTCTCTGTGCGCTCCAGCCACGGCAATGTGCGCCAAGAACCCGACCACATGTGTGGGTGCAGCGACAGGGGTTCTTACTCTGGAGTTCCTGCTTGATTGTGTAGATATATGACCTAGGTACTAGAACGGAGGAGGCCTGTTTGATGGGGCAGGCAGGGTCGGACTGGGCACCCAAAGTAGCGCTGGCAATTTTTCCGCACTGGCTCCCACCCACCAGAGGGGAAGTGGGGGGGGGGCAAGTGTCAAGCACTATTGCTTAAACCTGGTCCCCAGCATTGTTTTTTTTGTTATTGAGGGCCCATATTGTAACATCACTGCAAAACTGCCCCCAGTAACACAACTGCCCCCCCTGCTCCAAAACTGACCCCAGCCTGCCAGGCAAACACCTGATGCCTGCTAAGGCCAGTCCAGCCAGGGGGGTGGCCTTCGTATTGGTGACTGGCGTACAATGGTTGTGTCATGTTCGAAATGAGAAAGTGCAGTGCAGAGCATCTGCAACCACAACAAAGCTACACTAATATATATATTAGCAAAACGGGGCAACCGGCCTCATTCCACAGTGCCAGTGAACCTCTTCTTTCCTAACTAACTACACAGCGGCGTCTCAGAGACATCTTAAGGACTTTGAGCGCCCTCGGCCAAACGTATTTTGGGAGCCTCTGTGCGGATCAGCTTTGAATTTATAATCCAGTTTCAGTGTTCTCGTGTCCTTTTGGCCAGATCACAAACAGTGCACAGACACACTGGTTCAAATTCAAATGTGTTTATAGTTAATAATCAGGGATATGGATGTATTTTTCCAATATTGTAACACAGTAGAAACCCACTAATACTACTGCAAATAATCACTGTGACATCCTCCCATTTCTCATATCCGAGATCCTGTTTAAATCTAAAATAAACATTTTTTATGGATGCTGCAGGAAACAAAACCACATTTGTCAAAAAAAATTTATAATACAATCTCACACATTACCCAGATTAAAAATAAATGAAAGGAGAATGCTATTTGCAATAATCGGTTTAAGAATTATTCAAGATCATCAGGGCAAGACTCTGCAGAACAGATCTGGCTCTACCAAGACGGGGGTTACTCCACTCTTTAAAACTGATAATCATAGTTCACTTATCCGCTCTGAAGATTGTTTCTTGGATACGCAGGGGGGGAATGTACATAGAAGTCCACCATGTGTGCATTCAGAGTCACTAAAATATGTTAGTGATTCTGAAAGCACACGTGGTGATGCGCGGCCGTGCATGTTACTGGGAACACTGGTTACGACAATGTGATGGGCGCAGTGCACTCGTGTGATCTTGTATAAACCAATGGAGGTGTACAAGGCGGGGGTGCGCGCGAGGCAGAGCATTATTTATTGAAGCCTGGGCACACAGTGATTATGTGCAGTTGAAAATAGAATGACCAGGCGTGGTGCCAGAAACACGCGGTCTTAACATGGCACGGCACCCAAGCCCTTAAAATCCAGTCAGGTAAGATCAAAGGGGCGCAGCCCAGACTTGGAAAAATATTTCCAGTCATGTGGGTATACATGTTTCTCTTCTACTGGAACGGGGATGAGGGGCATATTTTGTCTACAACTAAACCTTTAACCAGGCCTCCAGCAAGCTTGTCCAATCAATGGAGCTCGGTGCCTGACCCGCAGCCACCGCTTTCACTTTGAGGACTGTGACCCCTGTTCAAAGAAAGGGAGGGAGACTTTAAATAAGCATTTACAATGGAATAGGACTCGCATTTACGCGACACCTATTGCATTGCAAACGGTCGGGCGGGAGCAGGGGGCATAAAGGCACGAACAACAGGAGTGCTGGGAGGGGCGAGAAGGCACGGACTGCGGGAGGCGGGGAGAAAATTGAACTGGAAGTAAAGGGGCCAGTAGCCATGTAAGGTTACAAATGACAGCATGGCCGTCATAGGGAGGTACTAACAGGCCTATAAACCAATGGAAGGCAGCATTTAGTAAATGACACAAGCCAATGAAAAAGATGGGTGGGGAGTGGGTGTGGCTTCTCTCCCATACTCAACTACCCCAGATCAATCCCAGAGCAGCACTTGCACTCTGGCTCAGGGCTCGACCTAAGAAGGGTTATTTTTCTAAATTGGTCTACAATTTATTCTTTGAGTGTGTCCCTCATTTATGCCTTAGTAGGACCCTGTACTTAGTAGTACAAGGTACTACTATGTACAACAAATGCTTAGTAGTACCCTGTGATACGCCCAACTGCTCACTCACATTCCACAAAAAAGAACATTAGTATTATCTACTTTAGCCTCTGTAAACCAATTGGGGATCCACTGGAATCTCTGCACAGTGTACTTCTTGTTAGTACACTATATAGAAAGCCAGCTTCCTAGAGAGACCTTCATACTATCACGGAGCCAATATTAAACAACCCAGCCTGGATTATCAATACCCCTGAGCGGCGTGTGTTCTATTTTGACAACACCCCTTTTTTGAATAAGAAAAAAGAGATTTTGTAAATTCCTCCAACAGGCTATTTGGCTTTGGCTAAATTTGATTTTTCCATTGCCAGAGTTATTACTTTCTTACTTTTTCTTTCTGATCACTGTGCACATGAGCACTACTACATTTACTTTACTTTTCACTCTATTTGGAGCAACCAATAAGGAGTAAATTGGATGAGTTCCTTTGGTTAATATAATGTTTATTCTTATGATATATAAAATTTAATGTGACTGTTCAACTCAGTATTGTGACATCTTTATTGTTTGATATTTGCTCGCCCACATTGCAAATTAAATGTTGCATCTTTGATCGCGTACCAGTGGAACCTTACTGTTTTACATCCCATAAGCAATCCAGGTCCTAAGGGTTCTTCTGGGTTACCCCTGTAATTTGTAACAAAACCCTGTATCAGTGGGGCAGTTATTTTTCAATCTTTCTGAAGTCGCGCCTCTCGACTGACCCTTGACTGCGGTTAGTGTTTGAACAGTTTATGAATCTGTGCTAAATTCACAGTGGGTCTATGTGCTATGGAAAACAGGGACACACCAGAGGTAACCCGAGCTGGGCAGGCTTTGGTGTTAACTCAAGCACGGTGAGTCTGGGCGCTGTCTCTCACAGAGCGACAACAGGAAAATCCAGAGCACAACAAGTTAAGACCCCGAGCAGAGAGGGTGATGGTCCTATGTAGAGCAAAATGGATCTATGTGCTATTTGTAGCAGAGAGAGAACAGGAATATTAAAGGAACAATAAGTTAGGACCCAGAGCAGAACTTTGCACTATTTGCACATTTTGTGGCGTAGTGGGCAAAAGAACGATGGATTTAACCCAGATCTCTTGACTGGGGGAGAATGTCTGCATTGTCAGCATTCCGTCCATCATTTGTTTGTTGTAACGCTTTTCGCCCTAAGTGGGATGGGTATTCCCAGACGTGGGACCCTTGCTCACTACGCCACTGGAGTCAAGCTATCCTGGCTGATGACGGCTGATAGCCAGAAACCGGTCCTAGGATGCTTGATTCCAGTCCAGGGAAGTCATGGCTTGGCAGTTCGGGCTGGACTGTTTCCATGAGGCACAGGGTCAATACTGATTTGCATATGGCCATGTCTAAACTGGGGTGGCGTAGTGGGCAAAAGAACGATGGATTTAACCCAGATCTCTTGACTGGGGGAGAATGTCTGCATTGTCAGCATTCCGTCCATCATTTGTTTGTTGTAACGCTTTTCGCCCTAAGTGGGATGGGTATTCCCAGACGTGGGACCCTTGCTCACTACGCCACTGGAGTCAAGCTATCCTGGCTGATGACGGCTGATAGCCAGAAACCGGTCCTAGGATGCTTGATTCTGGTCCAGGGAAGACATGGCTTGGCAGTTCGGGCTGGACTGTTCCCATGAGGCACAGGGTCAAGACTGATTTGCATATGGCCATGTCTAAACTGGGGTGGCGTAGTGGGCAAAAGAACGATGGATTTAACCCAGATCTCTTGACTGGGGGAGAATGTCTGCATTGTCAGCATTCCGTCCATCATTTGTTTGTTGTAACGCTTTTCGCCCTAAGTGGGATGGGTATTCCCAGACGTGGGACCCTTGCTCACTACGCCACTGGAGTCAAGCTATCCTGGCTGATGACGGCTGATAGCCAGAAACCGGTCCTAGGATGCTTGATTCCGGTCCAGGGAAGACATGGCTTGGCAGTTCGGGCTGGACTGTTCCCATGAGGCACAGGGTCAAGACTGATTTGCATATGGCCATGTCTAAACTGGGGTGGCGTAGTGGGCAAAAGAACGATGGATTTAACCCAGATCTCTTGACTGGGGGAGAATGTCTGCATTGTCAGCATTCCGTCCATCATTTGTTTGTTGTAACGCTTTTCGCCCTAAGTGGGATGGGTATTCCCAGACGTGGGACCCTTGCTCACTACGCCACTGGAGTCAAGCTATCCTGGCTGATGACGGCTGATAGCCAGAAACCGGTCCTAGGATGCTTGATTCCGGTCCTGGGAAGACATGGCTTGGCAGTTCGGGCTGGACTTTTCCCATGAGGCACAGGGTTAAGACTGATTTGCATATGGCCATGTCTAAACTGGGGTGGCGTAGTGGGCAAAAGAACGATGGATTTAACCCAGATCTCTTGACTGGGGGAGAATGTCTGCATTGTCAGCATTCCGTCCATCATTTGTTTGTTGTAACGTCTCTCACAGAGCGACAACAGGAAAATCCAGAGCACAACAAGTTAAGACCCCGAGCAGAGAGGGTGATGGTCCTATGTAGAGCAAAATGGATCTATGTGCTATTTGTAGCAGAGAGAGAACAGGAATATTAAAGGAACAATAAGTTAGGACCCAGAGCAGAACTTTGCACTATTTGCACATTTTCTCTGGCAACAGTTATTAATTTAATGAAGCCTGTAAACCAACCTGCCTTTTAATCGGTACTCCTCATTTGTATTACTTTGTACTGTGGGCACTGTCTGTCCCCGTTCCGCAGCGGCTTGTTCCGTTTGCACGGAGGGACTCGTGGACTCTTTTTTCAACTTCTGCTTTTACTGGCTGGGTCAGCGGTCTAGTGGTCCCACGCTTTCTCTCCTCCTGCCTACTTAAAGCAGGAAGGGGCACGGACGCGAGCAGCGGCGCGCCAAAGGCAAGCACGTCTGCGCCCGTCCGTGCCAGACCGCCGCCAGCTGCCAGGACCCATGCCCATTTTATCTAAGCTTTGATAGGGAAAGAAACCTAAGCTTGGTCCACTTTAACTATGGCCAAACGGCGCTACTCCAGTCAAGAGCTAAAACCACTAAATATACCTCCTATCACTTTTAAACCTAAAACACTATTAGATACTGAGGTGCATATTGTCTCTCCTGCTGCCTGCACCTAAATTAAACAAAACTAGGAAGCCCTTTGATACCTCTAAACAATTAAAAGGGCTCTATCTCAATGCCCGGTCGATCCCTAAGCATACATTGGAATTATGGAGTCTTCTGGATTCTGAAAAACCGGACATTTGTTTTATAACAGAAACATGGCTCCATGAGCCGGCTTCCCCTGATGTGGCTACCGCATTTCCATCTCAATACCACTTAACTAGACTAGATGGAGTTGTTAGTAGAGGAAAGGGGATAGCAGTGACCTCCAGAGACGAATTTGAAATTATTACGTTAGACTCTTGTATTACCGAAAAAGCAGAAATACTTATTTTTAAAATCGTAACTCAATCAACCGGAACATGGAGTGGGGCCCTAGTCTATAGAACCCCATGTCAAAAAACTAACTTTGTAAATCATCTACTTGAACTAATCGCCCACATGAATTAGCTGCAGATAACTTTATCCTCATTGGTGATTTTAATAACCATGCAGAGTTATTATGGGACCCCGACACCAATCAGCTGGTAATGAATCTGGAGACGTTGGGTCTGGTCCAAATGGTGGTGGGACCCACTCGTCAAGCTGGCCATACTTTGGAATTGTTATTTACAAATTCAGCTAAACTTAGAGTAGAGCAACCTTCACCCCTACTCTGGTCCGACAACACTTTATTAAAAGTTTGTATACCCATAGGTACCTTAAAACAATCGTCCTAATAATGATTTTACCTGGATCAGGCCATGGCTTAAGTCACTGAAGCAACAATCTCAGCTCACTTTAACCACCAGTCTGTTTCCCATACAGAGAACATAGACCACGTAGCAACAGCCTTTGAAGACGCAATTACACTGACCCTGAACAAAGTCGCACCATTGTCAAGGGTTAAGGTCAAGGCCAAAGCGTCGCTCTAGTTTACATCAGCATTAAAAATTGATAAATTGTCCAGCAGGACTGCTGAACGTCAATGGAGGAAAACAAAGACACAAGAGGATTGTATAAAATATAACCAGATTCATCACATCTATCTAAATAACATCAAACAGGCTAAAAAGATGCATCTGACTAACAGGGTCAACAATGCAGTAAATTCCAATAAAGAGCTCTATAAAATATTGAAGGAGTTTACCACTCCTCACGCGGACCAGCACATCTACAGCCCCAAGCAAGAATGGGTAGACACACTCTCCTCCTTCTTCGATTAAAAGGTCAAAGCTATATACAGGTTTTTCCCTCATCACGACATTAATAATGTAGACCCTCATCCAGCCATTAACAGGGATCCTACCTTGCCTTTATTATTGGAATTTAAAGCAGTTAATTGAGAAGAAGTCTCCTTAGCCCTAGCCAAGATCAAATCAGGTTCACCAGTAGACCCTCTCCCACCCCGTTCCTGCACAAACATAGCCCCTCTTCTTATAACTAAACTTATGGAGATATTCAACATGTCACTAGACCTGGCCCCGGTCCCTACTAGATAGAAAGCAGCACAAGTTAAGCCAATTCGAAAAAAAGCCCGCCTCAGACCCAAAGGTACCAGGCAACTACTGTCCTATATCACTGCTGCCATACTTTGGAAAGGTACTTGAGTCCTTGGTCAATAAACAGCTTACCGGCCATTTGGATAACCACAGACTTCTCGACCCATCGCAATCAGGGTTTAGGGCAGCACACAGTACCGAAACAGCAGTGGTAGAGGTTGTTGACAACATCAGGCTGGCCCTGGACAACAGGGAATCAGCCATGCTGGTCCTTTTGGATCTGTCAGCCGCATTCGACACCATCTCCCACAGCATTTTAGAACAACAGCTTTGGGAGATGGGAGTCAGGGGAAGGACCCTGTACTGGTTCAAGAACTATCTAATGAACCGTACAACCACAGTACAAATAGGTACTCTGGCCTCATGTAATTGGTCTGTAAGCATAGAAGTTCCTCAGGGCTCTATCCCGAGCCCTCTGCTTTTCAACCTCTATGTAACACCTTTGGCCAGGGTAATCAGGTCCTATGGCTTTGAGGCAGTGTCATACGCTGATGACACTCAGCTGTTAATCACGTTTCGTCCTGACCCTACAGACACAATGACCCGTTTTAAAAATGGTATGTCCCATATTAACAACTGGATGGCCAATAACAATTCTACAGCAGGAGCTGAGGCGAGTATTATGCATTTCTTTCCTCACATTTATTCAACAGCAAGTTCAAAGAAACAGAAAAACATGACATAGAACTACGACTCCCATGAACCTCGGGAGTAACCATGGCCACCAACAGTCCAATCATAAGAGGTAGTGAAGTCCATATACAGTTGCTGCAATCGTAGTCCCTCCTCTTTCTTCAGTGCTGGCCTGTCAGTTAAGTCCCTTCACTACTTTCCTGGTGGTTTGGGGATTTTGGCTTGGTGGGCTGCTTTGGCGGTTATATAGTAGTCTGTTGCCTGTATTGCCTTGCTCCGCTTTACCTGCGGTCTCCATTAGCGGGTGTCATTCCCAGGTTCTGCAGCGCGGTAGGCTTCGGCCTGAGCGCGTTATTTTTTGGATTCAGCGCGGGTGCGCTAGGTGGCGCTGTTTCGCGCCTTCACCGCATATTCTCGCTCCACAGTTGCGCTGCTGGTGGGGTAGCTGCGCTGAGGAATCAGAGCGGCCTCCCGCGCCTGGATTCCCTCTCCCCCTTGCCTAACACCGCCGCGGGCGGTAAGTTTAACGGGCTTAGCCCATTGGATATTTGCCGGTTCCCGGCTCCAGCTTGCTCTCGCCTGTGAGTGACAGCTTGTTTGGACACCGGCAAGGGGGTGGCCCCCCTTAACTAGATTGGGGCGTTTTTTCTGGGTGTCCTCGCCTCCTTTTCAACATGCACTCTCAGCGTGAACATGACTACACCCCTTCTTTATCCTCGGAGGAGATCTGCGCGCCTGGGAGAACCGACCTGCAGAGATGGACAGGCTCCTCTCTTCGGCCATTGCCCAGGCACTTGCCCCTTTGCAGGAAAGCGTTGACCGACTGTCCGCCCACGTTTTCAAGGGCACTGGAATACTGGGGGACGGGGGAGCCGGGGCTAGCGGTGTGCTTCCCGTTAACCCGCGCAAGGCACCTAAGCGTGACGCGCGGCACCTCGAGGGCTTCAGTCGTCTGGCGGAAGTCTTCCAGAACAGTGCGCACATGCTTCGTGATGCACCCTACCGGGGAAAGAGTTGTCCGGAGATACTGGCGACGATGGCGCCATGGATTTCGACCCCGAGAAGGGGTTACCCGAGATGGGGGAGGTGGAATGTGAAGATGATGGGGATTCCTCAGACGGGTTCCAGGAGCCCGACAGGTCATGGCGCCCTCAGTCTTCACAGGATCTCCTTGTGGCAACTGGCCAGGATAGTTGGCTTGTTATCTTCCTCGATTCAGGCCATCTTTCTGGGACCCCTGCACTACCGAGAACTTCAGAGGCTGAAAGCGTCCCATCTGCGGAGGGGTCTTACCTACTCTCAGTTAGTCTCTCTGACTCAGGAGGTCAGGACGGAACTCCAATGGTGGATCAAACATGGAGGCTTGGAATGGCAGAGCGATCTTTGGGTCGCAGCCGGATCTTGTGATAGAGTCGGACGCCAGTCGCCTGGGATGGGGAGCCAGATGCGGCTCGACCTCCGTGGGGGGCAAGTGGACGGAGGAGGAACTTTCCCTTTATATCAACTGTCTGGAGCTTCTGGCGGGCTCCTTTGCTATTCGGTCCTTCACGAGGGACAAGGTGTCTTGCTGTGTGCTCCTCCAGATGGACAACACGACAGCGGTGCAATACATCAACCGCTTAGGTGGCACGCAGTCCAGCGCTCTGGCGGAACTAGCCAAGGACATCTGGCATTACTGCCTTCAACGTCAGATTTCGGTGACAGCCGAATACCTCCCTGGAACACAGAACTCGGTTGTGGACTGGAACTCCAGGCACTTCCGGGATGCCAGCGATTGGAGGCTGGATTCAGCAGTCTTCGAAACACTGATGGACACTTGGGTCCCCTGCCAATTGGATCTCTTCGCTTCCAGATGGAACGCCCAGCTCCCCAGATACTTCAGCTGGAGACCGGACCCCGGGGCGGAGGCGGTGGATGCTTTCCATCAGAACTGGTCGTCGATATTGGCTTACGCCGTCCCTCCATTCTTGTTCATTCAGCGTGTGGCGGCGCAGGTTCGTCGGCAGAAGGCCTCAATAATCCTGATTACCCCGATTTGGCGATCTCAGGCGTGGTTCCCTTCTCTCCTAGTGCCGGCTTGGGACTCTCCGATTCGTCTGCCATTGTTCGACGGAGTCCAATCGGACCCCCTGGGCCATCCTCATCTCTTAGTTCTCCAGGGCCATCTTCATCGTGGAGGATTTCAGGCAACGTTGGTAGGACAACTCACTTTCGCAGGATGCTGAATTCCTCATCCAGCAGGCATGGGCCCCGGGGATCATCAAGAGATACAAATCAGCCTGGAGGCGATGGGTACGTTGGTGTATGGAGAAACACCTGGATCCCGTGGGCTCCAATGTTTCGGATGTAGTCAACTTCTTAGCAGAGTTTTTCAGGAAGGACTGGCTTATTGCACCATTAACTCCTTCAGATGGGTCATTTCGGCAGGCCATGTTCCAGTCAACACCACTCCGTTGGGGGAGCACCCCTGGGTGAGTAAGCTCCTGAAGGGCATTAGGATTTCTCGGCCCCCTGAGCCTCGTTATGTGGGCCTTTGGGATGTCAACCTGGTCCTACATTTAATGTTATCCTGGCAGGACAATCAATATCTGTCCAGAAAGGAAATCTCTGAGAAACTGGCAATGCTGTTATGCCTCATTTTGTGTAAGAGGGCGTCGGATGTAAGAGCCCTAGATCTTACAGCAAGAATTGAAGAGGAGAACCAAAACGAGTACAAGGTCAGTAACTTATCCTGCTTTCCCTGATTCCCCGAAGTTGTGCATTGTCAGATGCCGAAGGCCTATGAGGATATGATATTGGAGGTACGGCCTCCGGGTGAGCGGCAACTCCTGATTGCTATTAAGAAACCGTTCAAGGCGGTATCCTCGCCGACCATTGCAAAATGGGTCAGGTGGATAACGACAGAGGCTGGTATTGACACTAGCGAATTTGGCGCACACTCTACCACGGGGGCAATGGCTTCCAAGGCTATTCAGATAGGGGGTAGATTGGAGGACATTATGAATGTGGCGGATTGGTCTTAAGATTCAACTTTAAAAAAGTTCTACTTTAAACCAATCCATGAGGCAGCTGCATTGGTGGTAAGTAAGCTTTAAAGATGCATAATCCTCGTCTCCGCTCCTGCTGTAGAATGAGAAATTTCCAAGTTATCACGAAGGAAAGTTTCAATTGTAATAAGGAGGCGAGGATAATCCCCCCTGGGCAAGTTATACATGTGCCTCCCACCCTAGGGGAGCTTTCGCAGTATCTCTAAGGATGGACCGGGTCCAGAGTTTGTCGTAACAGGGAAGTAACTTCTTAGTCTTCTTATGACCTTGGATCTCAGTGATGTACGATGCATTGTTATGTATATATTTTTCTATGATTGGTTTCTGTATCGTGTTATTGCATTATCGTGAGATAGTATGCTTTGTGGCTTGTTGCTTTTACTGGATTATAGAATTGTCTTATTACCATAAGCATTCTGGTTTGGTTTTGGTTTGTGTTGAGGTTTCATACACAGTCCTCAATATCTTCTCAATATCCTCCTAGGTTCTGACTCCGAGGCGGAATAGGACCCACAGGGCTTAACTTCCTGCAGCAGAGAAAGAGGAGGGACTACGATTGCAGCAACTGTAGATGGAATGCACGACCTCTTATGATTGGACTGTTGGTGGCCATGGTTACTCCCGAGGTTCATGGGAGTCATAGTTCTATGTCATGTTTTGCTGTTGCTTTGAACTTGCTGTTGAATAAATGTGAGGAAAGAAATGCATAATCCTCACCTCCGCCTCCTTATTAGAATTTAAACTTTCCTTCGTGATAACTAGGAAATTTCTCATTTACTGCTCAATGACAGCAAGACAGAGATCATCCTGTTTGGTAGGGCCGAAGAGTACTGGTCCAACGATTGGTGGCCCCGAGCGATGGGCCCATGCCCATCCCCTAAACAAGCAGTGCGCAATCTCGGAATAACGATTGACAATAAGTTGTCAATGAAAAATCATGTAAATCTTGTAATGGGATTTTGCAGAAAATATGCAAAATCTTTCAAAGGATTCAAATTGAATCCAGAAAACCATTGGTAGAGGGAATTATTGTAAGTCGCCTGGACTATGGGAATGCCTTTTTAGCCTCCATAAATGAAGATCTATACTAAAAACTTCAGATCTTGCAGAACACGGTTGCCAGACTCATTTTAAATCTTTCATCGAGAGCCCCATCAGCCCCCAGTCTGAGGATTCTTCACTGGCTTGCGGTAAAAAAGAGAGCTCCATCAGCCCCCAGTCTGAGGATTCTTCGATGGCTCGCGGTAAAAAAGAGAGCCCCATCAGCCCCCAGTCTGAGGATTCTTCGCTGGCTCGCGGTAAAAAAGAGAGCCCCATCAGCCCCCAGTCTGAGGATTCTTCACTGGCTCGCGGTAAAAAAGAGAGCCCCATCAGCCCCCAGTCTGAGGATTCTTCGCTGGCTCCCGGTAAAAAAGAGAGCCCCATCAGCCCCCAGTCTGAGGATTCTTCACTGGCTCGCGGTAAAAAAGAGAGCCCCATCAGCCCCCAGTCTGAGGATTCTTCACTGTCTCCCGGTAAAAAAGAGAGCCCCATCAGCCCCCAGTCTGAGGATTCTTCACTGGCTCGCGGTAAAAAAGAGAGCCCCATCAGCCCCCAGTCTGAGGATTCTTCACTGGCTCGCGGTAAAAAAGAGAGCCCCATCAGCCCCCAGTCTGAGGATTCTTCACTGGCTCGCGGTAAAAAAGAGAGCCCCATCAGCCCCCAGTCTGAGGATTCTTCACTGGCTCCCGGTAAAAAAGAGAGCCCCATCAGCCCCCAGTCTGAGGATTCTTCGCTGGCTCCCGGTAAAAAAGAGAGCCCCATCAGCCCCCAGTCTGAGGATTCTTCGCTGGCTCGCGGTAAAAAAGAGAGCCCCATCAGCCCCCAGTCTGAGGATTCTTCGCTGGCTCGCGGTAAAAAAGAGAGCCCCATCAGCCCCCAGTCTGAGGATTCTTCGCTAGCTCGCGGTAAAAAAAGAGAGCCCCATCAGCCCCCAGTCTGAGGATTCTTCACTGGCTCCCGGTAAAAAAGAGAGCCCCATCAGCCCCCAGTCTGAGGATTCTTCACTGGCTCGCGGTAAAAAAGAGAGCCCCATCAGCCCCCAGTCTGAGGATTCTTCACTGGCTCGCGGTAAAAAAGAGAGCCCCATCAGCCCCCAGTCTGAGGATTCTTCACTGGCTCCCGGTAAACAAGAGAGCCCCATCAGCCCCCAGTCTGAGGATTCTTCACTGGCTCGCGGTAAAAAAAGAGAGCCCCATCAGCCCCCAGTCTGAGGATTCTTCGCTGGCTCGCGGTAAAAAAGAGAGCCCCATCAGCCCCCAGTCTGAGGATTCTTCACTGGCTCGCGGTAAAAAAGAGAGCCCCATCAGCCCCCAGTCTGAGGATTCTTCGCTGGCTCGCGGTAAAAAAGAGAGCCCCATCAGCCCCCAGTCTGAGGATTCTTCACTGGCTCCCGGTAAAAAAGAGAGCCCCATCAGCCCCCAGTCTGAGGATTCTTCACTGGCTCCCGGTAAAAAAGAGAGCCCCATCAGCCCCCAGGCTGAGGATTCTTCACTGGCTCGCGGTAAAAAAGAGAGCCCCATCAGCCCCCAGTCTGAGGATTCTTCACTGGCTCGCGGTAAAAAAGAGAGCCCCATCAGCCCCCAGTCTGAGGATTCTTCGCTGGCTCGCGGTAAAAAAGAGAGCCCCATCAGCCCCCAGTCTGAGGATTCTTCAATGGCTCGCGGTAAAAAAGAGAGCCCCATCAGTCCCCAGTCTGAGGATTCTTCACTGGCTCCCGGTAAAAAAGAGAGCCCCATCAGCCCCCAGTCTGAGGATTCTTCGCTGGCTCGCGGTAAAAAAGAGAGCCCCATCAGCCCCCAGTCTGAGGATTCTTCACTGGCTCGCGGTAAAAAAGAGAGCCCCATCAGCCCCCAGTCTGAGGATTCTTCACTGGCTCCCGGTAAAAAAGAGAGCCCCATCAGCCCCCAGTCTGAGGATTCTTCGCTGGCTCCCGGTAAAAAAGAGAGCCCCATCAGCCCCCAGTCTGAGGATTCTTCGCTGGCTCGCGGTAAAAAAGAGAGCCCCATCAGCCCCCAGTCTGAGGATTCTTCGCTGGCTCGCGGTAAAAAAGAGAGCCCCATCAGCCCCCAGTCTGAGGATTCTTCGCTAGCTCGCGGTAAAAAAGAGAGCCCCATCAGCCCCCAGTCTGAGGATTCTTCACTGGCTCCCGGTAAAAAAGAGAGCCCCATCAGCCCCCAGTCTGAGGATTCTTCACTGGCTCGCGGTAAAAAAGAGAGCCCCATCAGCCCCCAGTCTGAGGATTCTTCACTGGCTCGCGGTAAAAAAGAGAGCCCCATCAGCCCCCAGTCTGAGGATTCTTCACTGGCTCCCGGTAAACAAGAGAGCCCCATCAGCCCCCAGTCTGAGGATTCTTCACTGGCTCGCGGTAAAAAAGAGAGCCCCATCAGCCCCCAGTCTGAGGATTCTTCGCTGGCTCGCGGTAAAAAAGAGAGCCCCATCAGCCCCCAGTCTGAGGATTCTTCACTGGCTCGCGGTAAAAAAGAGAGCCCCATCAGCCCCCAGTCTGAGGATTCTTCGCTGGCTCGCGGTAAAAAAGAGAGCCCCATCAGCCCCCAGTCTGAGGATTCTTCACTGGCTCCCGGTAAAAAAGAGAGCCCCATCAGCCCCCAGTCTGAGGATTCTTCACTGGCTCCCGGTAAAAAAGAGAGCCCCATCAGCCCCCAGGCTGAGGATTTTTCACTGGCTCGCGGTAAAAAAGAGAGCCCCATCAGCCCCCAGTCTGAGGATTCTTCACTGGCTCGCGGTAAAAAAGAGAGCCCCATCAGCCCCCAGTCTGAGGATTCTTCACTGGCTCGCGGTAAAAAAGAGAGCCCCATCAGCCCCCAGTCTGAGGATTCTTCGCTGGCTCGCGGTAAAAAAGAGAGCCCCATCAGCCCCCAGTCTGAGGATTCTTCGCTGGCTCGCGGTAAAAAAGAGAGCCCCATCAGTCCCCAGTCTGAGGATTCTTCACTGGCTCCCGGTAAAAAAGAGAGCCCCATCAGCCCCCAGTCTGAGGATTCTTCACTGGCTCGCGGTAAAAAAGAGAGCCCCATCAGCCCCCAGTCTGAGGATTCTTCACTGGCTCGCGGTAAAAAAGAGAGTCCCATCAGCCCCCAGTCTGAGGATTCTTCACTGGCTCCCTGTAAAAAAGAGAGCCCCATCAGCCCCCAGTCTGAGGATTCTTCACTGGCTCCCGGTAAAAAAGAGAGCCCCCAGTCTGAGGATTTTTCACTGGCTCCCGGTAAAAAAGAGAGCCCCATCAGCCCCCAGTCTGAGGATTCTTCGCTGGCTCGCGGTAAAAAAGAGAGGTTGTTTTCAAACTCTATGTCTCACCCACAAGAGCATACACGGAACCGGACCTAGTTACTTAGCTAAACAAGCATTTGCAATGCAATAGGTCTTGCATTTACGCGAGTTTAAGGTATTGGCATTGTAAATTTCAATTGCTTTTATTTATGTTTTACAAACCAAAATATAAATAAAAGGCGTTGTCATTTACAATGCCAATAGCTTAAACTCACGTAAATGCGAGACCTATTGCATTGCAAATGCTTGTTTTTCTAACTGCCAGCCCTGCTGCACGCTGCTGTACGGCATGGCTATAAGACATTGACACTGCCAATGGCTCTTGAGTAGGCGTGACCTATTGGCTTTGCCAACGCTTGTTATATGTTGAGGTCGCTTGAAATTACAGCCATCGGTTTGTTGCTCTTCTGAATCAGAGGGGATTTCTTTATCCTTCTTTTCTTTAGGACAGTATTTCAGAGAAGGCTCTCCCGCCCAGTGGGGTTCCTTTAAATGTGGGGTGGCTAATCGAGAGTGGAGCAGCTCTGGATCTGAGCTTCCCCCTTTAGGTGAAAATCTTGGCTTTACATTGTAAAAACGGTGGTCCTGTACCCCGGATTGCTCAGTAGGCAACGCAGCGAACTGTGAATGAGTCTCTTCTAGCACTAGGAGGTTAGCGCCTTGAGTGCAGGAGTATGCGTTGCATTGTCTCAGGTTAGCACATAGCTAGCTATAGCATTCTATATTCATGATGGTGCAGTGTATAGCACACTAAACAAAATGAGCTGGATCTACATGCTTTTGTCACCTACTTGTGCGATTCTCTTATCATCCATCTCAATTGAATGAAAGGCGGAGTCAGCCCTCAGTCTGATCACAGTTCTCCACAACAGGTGCTCAACCCCTACGCTACCTTGCAAGCCTTTCTGATTAAGTGTAATGTGTTTGTCATGGGGCATCTCGATATGCAAGCCAACTTCCTGTGAGGACAGACGCTTTCAACTCATTTTCTAAAATATTACTCGGGAAGTGGTCTAAGGTAGCACACCTGGGACATGGAAATGATTTACTGTTGAAAAACTGTTTCCTGAAAGTAATTAGGGTTAGCACATCTGCAAACACCATGAGATGGGTAGACTGGTACAACTTAAAATTAGTTATGGTAGTATTTATGTAATGTAAACTTAGATTAGTGTGGTGGAGCTATGAACAGAAACGGAATGGAAGGGACACCTTTGACTTAGAAACGATACAATGACACACCAAGACAGTGAAGGGTAGCAAACCTGCGAACCCTACACGTTAAAGGATTTTCCATCTGACAATGCATAGCTTCGTCATCTGTAAATGCATACCGTCGTACACCTGTTTTCTGAAATTTGAACACAGTGCGTCTTTACTTCTAAGCCGCACACGTTGAGACAAAATAGTTTGAGGGTGACTCCATGTCAGTGGACCAGAATGGAGCCTGTCTTAAATGTAATTTTATGAAACACTGCTTTTTAGTTTTTTTAGATAAACCGATAAAATTCAAGTGTATAGAAAGATCTCTGATGGTGGCGCATGACCTGCTGAGCAATCCATGCTAAGCTATGCACACGATCTGCATACAATGCGCCTGCAGGAGATTTCGTTTAGAGGCTGCATTTAAAGTCCTCATCCAGTATTTAAGCATTAATCCTAGCCGCATCCGCAGCTGGTAGCGCATCCGCACAGGAGTCATAGGTGCCGTCAAATACTTTGGGGCGATTTTCTTTGGCTCAACAAGAATTATTGCAGCCTCTAACATACTGAATGTGCCCTGTGCCCACTACAACAGCACTGTATGCTCTAGCGATCAGAAGGTTTGCAGTAGAACCAGGAAATTAAAGTAAGAGTCCCGGCTTCTTCATGCGCCGACACTGTGATATAGGGTAAATTACATATCTTGGTACAGCAGGCGGAACTGAACACTTATTGTGTCCAGACTGAACAGGTACAAGTTAAAGTCTGAAAAGTGAGCAAACCCATCACCAAAGAAACAAGCTCTTTGTCTGTTAGCTGGCAATGGCGGTCGCTTGTTTGTATCTGCAGCGCACCCTGCGTGCTTTCACTTTATGAAGCAAGTGGTGTGAAGGATTACAGCTGTTCTTCAAGTGAAAGCGCTTATTGCGCCCTGCGAATACAAACAATCGACTGCCATTGTCCCGGCTCAATAAACAACAAGCATTTGTTTACGAGGCCGGGGACACTGAGAAGATGAAGTAGTCCCAAAACGAAAGATATACCAACCTACAGCGTAACTAAACTGTAGTTAGTCGGTGCTGCTTCCGACAAAACAGAAGCGACATATTGCATGGCCAGCCAATAGTGAGACTTTTTTTAAAGGAACAGTGGTCCCATGCAAGAGTGGTCAAAAATGGTTATCACAGTTACTACAATGAGAGATTGGAGTACAAAGGAGCAATCAATGCAAGTTTATGAAAGAAAATTATTTATAATGATAATTCGAAAAACATAATGAACAAAACAATAAGTGAACTAGCCGTGAGGAGGTTAAAAGGGAAATCAGCCGATTTCCTTAACCCAGGCTGGTGACTTAAAAAGTGACTTTTTAGTGAACGGTGAGAATACGTAAAAGTCAGATCAGCATCTCATACTCAAACAACAAATATATAGTAAAGAATTGAGTTTAGAGACGATCTCTCATTGTAGTAATTGTGATAACCATTTTTGACCACTCTTGCATGGGACCACTGTTCCTTTAAAAAACGTGTTTACCCCTGGTCCCGTCTGACTTTGAGGGTTTTCCTTGTCTTCTTTTTGAGCCAATAGTGAGACAGCTTAACGGATCAAAGCAAGAGTGAACCAATGTCAAGCGGCAGGCGGGATTACCCTCCCTATTCTCTTTACTTCAGGTCTTGCGACAGCGCATGAGCTGTCTAGGCTCAACCTAAAAACTAAACTGGTATCAGCCAGGTAGACTCCTAAGATCTAGCACAAAACATCTCCTCACTCCGCAACGAATTCGCATGGCAAGAAACGGAGACAATCTTCTTCCTTTCTTGCCCCCGAACTTTGGAATAAGCTCCCGTCTCATCTTCTTTCCATCTCTGATCACAAGCTTTTTCGGAGGGAACTAAAAACCTGGTTATTCGACCATCAATAATGTTGTTCAGATCTGATTCCCAGCCTATATGTAGTCTTTGCAAGCGCCATGAGACCTTTCAGGTGATTTGTGCGCTTAATAAGTTCCTCTGACTTGACTTGACTAGATGCTACCCAGAGCATCGGGTCTAGACACTAATCCACTGCACAGCAAGCATATGCGCTATGCACAGCACAGTGGGTCTAGGCACTATCTATAGCAGAGTGGATATAGGAATATTAACGGCATCATAATAAGATATGACCCAAAACAGAAGACATGCAGATGCCATCTAGGAGCAGCAGGTCTAGGTGCAAACTATAGTGGCGCCAGTGCATGGGCTAGGAAGAACACAGTGGGTCTAGGCACTATGGAGGGTAGAGCGACACCAGGAATAACCAGAGCAGGGCGGGCATAGTTGATATTTTAAACACTATGGGTCTGGGCACTCTCTCTCTCTCTCTCTCTCTCACACACAGAGCGACAATAGGAATATCCAGAACACAGAAAGTTACAACCCCAAGCAGAGCGGACGACGGTCCTATGCAGAGCAAAGTAGATCTAGGTACTATCTATAGTAGAGAGAGAACAGGAACATTAATGGCACATAAGGTATGACCCTGAAAAGAACAGATGTAAGTACATCCAGAGCAGCAGGTCTAGGCGCTACTCATAGCAGGGCCAGATCAGGGGCTATGAAGAACACAGTGGGTCTAGGCGCTACCTCCAGCAGACTGAGTCTGGGAAGATTTCAGAACAAACAGATTGCCAATGATATTAATGAGGCAATGTGTGGACTGTACGGCTGAAATAGGGTCGCTGTTATTAGAAGAAGAGCTGTGGCGGTGTCTAGGCGCTATCAATAATATATCGACTGGGTGTTATCATGAACTGAGTGACTTTAAATGTCATCAGGAAGGAGATTAATCAAAAGATTGATTGACAAGAACGCAGAGTCATCTCAGCATTATTAGTAATGGATGAGCTAAGTGGGCCTGATAAATAAATTAATTGGCTTTACACTGAGGGACGCTGTATCCAAAATCCTGAGTCACTCAGTAAAATTAACTACTCTACCTGCAAATTACAGGCTCTATTTTGTCATTTCAGGGATGATATCACATTAAGGAGCTGAGTTGTGTATTTGTTTAATGTTTAATGACACTAGGGGTTAGGTGCCGTGTAATATAATTTGCTATGATGCCTCTGTAGGAAAGTGCCCATTTTTCATGGTTAGCCCCCTCTTTTTGCCTGATATTTGATGCACTTATACAGAGTGTGCATTGGGTCCCTGCCAATCAGGTTCCCAGTGCCTGTGTTCTTTCCCGAAACTATACCTTTGTTTCCAGAATTGGCACAACTCTGGCCTACATGCAAGTTCCTTGTAAAAGGTACCAGTGGGGCCAGGGGCCATTGCAGACTGTGTGTTTTAGTGAGATCAAAACTTAAGAGTCGACATGGGCCACATCCCTGTGTGCCATGTCACGACACACTGCCTGTAGTATAGGTATGGCACCCCTCTAGCAGGCCTCACAGCCCTAAAGCAGGGTGCACTATACCACAGGTGAGTGCATAGCTGCAGAAGCAGTATGCCCCTACAGCGTTTAAGTCCATTCTTAGACAATGTAAGTGCAATAACGCATTATTCAGTACATGGTCTGGGAGTTTCTCATTACGAGTGCCACAGCTCCATGATGGCTTTACTGAAGGCGAAGTAGTTTGGTATCAAACTTATCAGCGTAATAAACCCACACTGATGCCAGTGTTGGATTTATTACCAAATGCACTCAGAGGGCATCTGGATGCCCTCTGAAAAACAACCAACTCAACAGTGTGCCACTGACTGGTTTGCACCAGACTGCCACACACAGACTTGTTTCTGGCCCTCTAAGGTGGGAGCCCTTGTGTTCTCATGGGTCAGGAACATAGCCAGCTTGGGGTGGACGTGCTTCTCGCCTACTCCCCAACAGGAACAGCATTTTGGGTGGTGAGCCTCAAAGTCTTTCTGCCTTTTGTTATGCTGTGTAGGGCCTCTTCAACTAGTAGAGATGTCCGCCCACCTGACCAAGCCCCACTTTTGGTGGCAAGGTCGGCGGGAAAATTAGTTGCAAGGAGGGGTGTGTCTCCTCTCTGCCAGGACCACCCCTACGGTGCCCTAGACCGAGATGACCCCCCCTTCCTTAGAAAATCCTCCATCTTGGATGGAGGGATTTTAGCCAATCAGATTAGGGGATACCCCCTCCCCACAGGGAGGGGCATTCAAATTGTGTAGTCACCCTAAAGGTAAGTAGCCCACTGGCTACTATCTGCCAGTGCTAGTAACGCCCCTAAATTCAGTATTTAGGGGTACCCCTGAACCTTGGTCCTCAGATTCGATGGACCAAAGAAGAAGACGACCGTTGTCGGACCAGGAACTGAACCGCTGCAGAAAGAACTTGGGTAGAACCCTGCCACTTGCAACCGTTTCGACAACTGGACTTTCTGTCCTTCTAGAAACCCAGCAAGACCTCCAACAGACCTTTCAACCTTCGCCAAAGTACCAAGAACCTTCCTTTGGACTAGAGGCTCTAGTCCCTGGCATTCGCCAGTACAGGAACCGCAACAGTTGAGGACCGGAACTTGTGTTGAGGTGACTCACTGTTGCAAAAGAACCATAAGACTGTAGTGGTAGAGAACAGGCACTTGTGTCGAAGTGACTCTGTCCTGAAAAAAGAAAGCACCACAGGTAGGCAGCCTCCACAACTTCGAGGGATCCTCTTGGCCCAATGACCCAAGCTGTTCACAACTCCATGCCCAAGAGCCTGTACCCTCCTGTAAGTGGCCCTGTCAACCTCCACCTGCACCGCCTGCACGACCACTGCCTCTCGGTGACGGTCCAACTATGGCGGAACTCACCCATTGCCTGGGCATCTCCACGACCGCTGGGTTGGCAGTGCCTCCACTTGATCTACAGTAACCTGCTGACGGAGAATGCGACTGTTATTGTGTTGGCGGTATACTGAATCCTATCCTGCTTCATTGCTCTCCGCTGACCACAAGGGTAAATATCATTGCCGGTATCGACCACTGTGGCATAGATACTGAAACCCGCACCTTTGCGGGTGCCGCCAGTCCCCCCCTCGACTGACATTGTGCCCAGTGTTGGTCCTAAACCCTCGGGGACTGGAAGAGTACGTTGAGTTCTTACCTGCCAACGCTTATAACTGTTTTCTTTCCATAGGATTGCATTGCCTTGCCAATCTATTGCATACAAAAGCTTAAATTGTACTATTGCAAAGTTCTATCGTTTTCAATCCAATACAAAAGTATTCCTATTCCCTGTAAAGATTTGTTCACTGCCTTGCAAAACAATTACGACTCATTTTTTAAGAGTATTTGCTACTTTTAAAACTGTACTTACTTGCAACTGAGTCTGCTTAGTTCTGGCTATAAAATAACAAAGTAATACTTTTTCATACAAACAATTGGTCGGATTCAGTCTTTGAGTGATGGCTATCATTTCTAGCCTGAGTCTGTACAATAAATGCTTCACACAGCCCTCTGATAAGCCTAACTGCTCGACCACACTATCACAAATAGAGCTTTTAGTAATATCTACTTAAGTCTCGGGTTCCACTGGACACTGTGCACACTATACCTTACTTTGGTGTATTATACAGAGCCAGCTTACTACAGCCACCCATTACTGTATTTTTGTACTGAGAATTTGACACAATTAAGTGTGAGAACTGGACTCTTTATAGCTGTGGCTTCACAGCAAAGAGATTTTTCTTAAATGCAGTGCAGAATACCCGTGCTGTATGCTTCTGGGGGCAGAGTGACCCCCGGTTGGTTAAAGGTGAGTCACCGCAGAGTACAAGGGGCCTCAGAGCTGCCCATGACTTCTGTCCAGTGCCTCTCTCATGTCCCCATCTCTAGAACCCACACCTCTCTCATGTCCCTATCTCCTGCACCCACACCTCTCTCATGTCCCTATCACTTGTACCCACACATCTCTCGTGTATTCTTCTCTTGTACCCACACATCTCTCATGTATTCATCTCTTGCACCCACACCTCTCTTGTGTATTCATCTCTTGCATCCACACCTCTCTCGTGTCCCCATCTCTTGCTCTCACACCTCTCTCATGTATTCTTCTCTTGCATACACACCTCTTTTGTGTCCTCATCTCTTGCACCCACACCTCTCTCGTGTATATATCTCTTGCATCCATACCTCTCTCGTGTATTCATCTTTTGCATCCACACCTCTCTCGTGCCCCAATCTCTTGCTCCACCTCTCTTGTGTACCAATTTCTTGCACCCACACCTCTCTCGTGTATTCATCTCTTGCATACACACCTCTCTTGTGTCCCTATCTCTTGCACCCACACCTCTCTCGAGTATTCATCTCTTGCATACACACCTCTCTTGTGTCCCCATCTCCTGCACCCCCACCTCTCTCGTCCCCATCTCTTGCACCCACACCTCTTTCGTTTATCCATCTCTTGTATACACACCTCTTTTATGTCCCCATCTCTTGCACCCACACCTCTCTCATGTATTTATCTCTTGCACATTTTCAGCAGGTGCATAAACCAACCAAGCCATCTTACTTTATTTAGAAAAAGTGACCTGCATGTTACCTACATCCCACCCTAGCAGGCACTGGACTTCATGACCTCTCTCAGTGGGACTGGACTATGTAACCTGCAGGTGACAAGTTTATGACAAGGGCTCTACTCACCTCTTCATCATCATCATAAGCTTTTATTCGATATGCAAGATATCTTGTAAGCACATTAAAAAATACAATTATTACAATGTACAAAAAAGAAACAAAAGCTACAAGAAGCCAGTATGAAGTTCATAAAAAGATAAAAGGACATGAAGTGCCCGTTAATAAATTAGCTAAAAAGGAATTAAACAGCTACTGACAATCTCTTACAACGAATTAGCCTAAACCATTTAAAAAATTTTGCAATTCCACACACTAAAGAGGGGGAAGTGTCCGTGGTTAGGATACGCAAGGCTTCTAGGTGGCTACGTGTGCCCATATTTCGGCAAAGGGGTTTCAACCAGGAACTCCTAGGCCTTGCGTAATCCGGGCATACAAATAAGACATGCGCAATGGTCTCAACCTTGCTTGGGCAACATGCACAGTTGGGAGAAATACGGGCCGCTGGTGACCAACTCGATACCACTGTACCTAGCGGGAGGGATCCAACTCTAAATTTAAAATAAAGGGCTCGGTCAAAGGGGAGAGTGATCAAGTCCAGGTAGGGTTCAAAAGCCACAATGTCTTTAATTTGCAAAAAGGAGACAGTGGACTTGCAGTGGTTAGAGTTTGTAATTAGACGCTCCGCACACCATTTCCAATAAAGCGCCTTAACGACTTCTTTTGGAGGGGCTGAACGTGATGACCAACAGCCTCCTAGACCGATCTTCTCCAAAAGCTTTTTGGTTTCTCTTAGCCACTTTATCTTAGCCCAGCCCCCCAGGCTCATTATTTCCCCCAGGGCGTCAGCATAGGACTTTAGTTCTTCACCCCTCCAGATACGTGTCCATAACAAGAGCGGGCGAAGCTGGGCCTGGTCTTTAATGTTTTTACAGCCCGTGTCCAACCGCACTGGTACAGATGGTGTGCTCAGGGGCACGGAGATAAAACATTTCAATAGCTTGCTCTCCGCTGTCTCTAGGGCGTTCAGACGACAGTGGCCCCACAGTTCTGCCCCGTACAAGGCTGATGACACTACTTTAGCCTTGTAGATATCAATTACTGGGGTAAGTGATCTCCTGGGAGAGGCCCTGAACTCCCTCATAAGAGCACCTCCCACTCTCCTATGGTTGAGGACCATTTTATCAATATGATTAGCCCAAGACATCCTATCCGTGATCCGAATGCCGAAGTAATCAAATTCGGCTACTTTCTCTAGGGGGATCGAGTTAAGTGTGGGTGGACGGCCCAATTTCTTAGGAGGATTTAGGACTAGATATTTTGTTTTGTCCACATTTATTGTTAATCCTCTTGCAGCACAAAACTCCTGAAATCGCGTTAGTAATTTCTGGAGGCCTTGAGGGGTCTTCGAAATCAGGAGCGTGTCGTCCGCAAAAAGCAGGGTGGGGATGCGGACTCCTCCGAGACAGGGGGCGTCGGCTGGTTCTTGTTGCAGATGTTTTACCACCCCGTTCACATATAGTGAAAATAGGGTGGGTGCCAAGACACAGCCCTGTCTTACGCCCCTGGACACTGGAATCTTCTCAGTGAGTTCTCCGTTTTTACCCCAACGGACCTGAGCAAAGGTATGGGCGTGAAGGCTAATGAGAAGGGACAAGATGTATGGGGGTAATCCCAACTCATAAAGTACCCTCCAAAGATCTTCCCGGGGGACTAGGTCAAAGGCAGTCTTCAGTTCTATAAAGGCCAAATAAAGACTACCCTTGCCCAGTTCCACCACCTTCCACCCCAATAGTACCAGCCTGAACACCTGCTCTATTGTCCCCATTCCAACCCGAAATCCTGCCTGAAAGTCTGAAAGGATTTTGTTCTCCTCCACCCAGTGGAGAATCCTTCCAAGGATAGCTTTACCAGCTATCTTTTGGGTGGAGTCAATCAGACTTATAGGTCGGTAGTTCCCCGGTGTTTCCCTGCACCCTTTTTTTATAAATCGGGACCACCACCGCCCCTTTCCAGGATTCTGGCACTGCCCCTCCCATCATAATATCATTTAGTAGAGCTGCTATGACCCGTGCCCATTCCGCTGGATATGCCCTCATAAGGTCCCCCGGGAGGCCATCAGGGCCCGCCGCCTTGCGAGGGGCTACCCACCCTATAACCCCCTCAATCTCTAACGGAGTGAAGAGATCATAGGCATGAGGTTCAGTTATTCGTGTGTGGTCCATCCCCACATTACGATCCCCATCTGGAGGGAGGTATAGGGACCCAAAATGCTTTACCCAGTTTTGAGGCGGGATGTTACAGGGTCTCACAAGTGCATCGGGGTTTTTCCGTGTACTTATAAGATGCCAAAATGCCCTTGAGTCCCTAATTTTGCTGGCCTGTAGCAGGTCTTCCCAGTATTTGTCTTCCCACTCCCTCCTAGCGAGTTTAAGGGACTTATTGTAGGCCTTCCTTGCTTCCTGTATCGCACTACGGGACTTGACTTTGAGTGCCTCAACTAGCTTTGCCTTGTAAGCCCTACATGTTTGGGTATACCAGCCATCGGCTGTTTTTTTAGAATGTTTGTTACCCAACTTGTTATGGTATAATGTAAAGACGTTAGTTAAGGCTTCTACCAGGGAGACAAAGAGCCCACTCACTCTACCCACCCCTTCTGAGGAGATTCCAAGGTTTGATACCGCATAGTTTAGGTGTAATTGTATTTCTTCTACCTTTGCCTCTGATAAAACCAATTTGGCCCATTTTATTCGTCTACCACAAGGGGAGACTTCAGAATCATCCGGAGGTGCTACTACCCGATTTATATTAACCTTACTTGAATGTCACCACCACTGGACCATACTTAAGGAAAGCAAGTTGTGGTCACTTTCAGTCGAGGGGACCACCTGCATGTCCTTTACATAAGGCCATAAGAATACGTCTACTAAAAAATAATCTAACCTAGAGGTATGTCCTGGCTTATTATACGTGTGGGCACCCAACCTATCCGAGGGTGTCCTCCCATTTGCTGCCCTTAAGTTGAATTCAAGGCTCAGGGAGTATAGCTGGGGCGCCACTTCTGACCACCTTCTAATCGGTGGGATTTCCAGAGCCGGAATCCCCCACCTGGTATCCTCCTCTTCTTGGTCGAGGGAAACGTCCGAGCCCAAAGGCTCGAACGTACAGTTCAAGTCACCAGCAACCAATGTACGAGACTTATGTGGGGTATTGTTTAACAAGGTCTCAAGGAGAGATATTACAGGAGACTTTCTCCCGCCCACAGTTCCCCGGGCATAAACATTATAAACATTTAAGACAACTCTTCCCCTTTGATCTATTAGGGTAATGTTTTGTATGTCAGGGGAACCTGTGGGGAACTCCATGATTCTACAGTCTAGAGAAGCCGCGACCCAAATAAGGAGGCCACCCGCTGGACGCCCTCTCCCTGAATCCGAAACCTGAGCAGGGGAAGAATAGGAAGAAAAGCCCACCCTACGGACCGGCACACAGCTCCATGTCTCTTGGAAAAGGCACAGGGAGTGCTCATCAACCGATGCAATAAAATCCGGTAGAGCCAGTTTTCTTGCGATCCCTGCGACATTCCAGCTGAAAACCTTAAGGGCTAGGTCCGTCACAGCTGGAGTGTCGCAGGGCGCCGGAATGCCCCTGCCTGTGGGCCTCCTCGGAGGAACATGAGGGGAGTGGGGGTCATGCGGGGTGGATATAGAGTCGCCTATCCCACCTATAGGATTTCTTTTGCTCAGTACTAATGCTTCCGCTGAATCTGGTCTATACCCAATTTCCAGTCAAATAGGTCCTGCTGTCCACAAATGTTTCTCCCTAATATCCCCTGAAACCCCAGTCCAATTCTGGCCAAGAGGAGGGGGACTTAAACTTCCTCCAGTAGAATCAAGAATTTGCCTGGGGTAAAAGTAGGAAAGATCTACCACTTTAACCCCAGGAGCCCCCATACTTTTAATAGGGGTGCAAATCGATGGTACCACTCTTGGGTCTTGGAAATTTATGATTATACAATCCCCCTCCTGCGTTTTTTTCCCCTGCCCTACCCAGTCCACTCTGCGGACACTTAAAATAATGCCATCCACACCCAACGGGATTGGCTTGTTTGCCTTCAGCCAGTGGATACACGTATTCTTAAGTGATTGATGATTTTCCAACTGGCCTTCCTTTAGAGGGGGCACATTGACCATGACTGCAACAAAAGGTTGACAGTCTGGTGGGAGATTTACAGGGGGGATCCGTCGTACTGGCTTGCTAGAGGCCAGTGAAGGGGTGGATATAGAGGTAGGATGGGGAACAGGCCTAGGGACTTTCTCTAGGGCTAACCTGTTAAAATTGCTACATGCCCCTGGTTTTTGGGAAACTTCCATTTTGCCACTAGCTGTCTGTGGCTGCTTTTGATGGAGAGGCTTAGACTTATTTTTATCATGCTCTATGTGAGTTAGTGAACCCTTTTGCTGTGGACCTGCTTTGGGACGGGGGGGGGGAGATATGAGAGCTGGGATTAATGGACTATTAGAAACACCCTTGTTAAGACAAATTGGGTGCTTAGGGTCTCTCTGAGGTAAGGGCTCGTTCCCGTTTGCACCCAAGTCCTTGATTTCAGTCACTCTAATTATTTGTTTAACTGTTGTTTTAAGTGAATGAAAGCCGTCAAGGGTTGATTGCTCAAGTTTGTCTATCCTTTCCCCGAGACCTTTAACTTGTGTTAGCAACGGGTTCAAGAGGCTGTAAACCTTCTCAAAAATATTTTCAGCCGTTGCTAAGTCAAGAAGCTTTAAAGGCTTCACAGTATTTGCGTCTGGGTGTAACTCCTCAGAAGGATTCAAAACATCCCCAACTATGTCAGATTCATTCACTATAGCCTTAGCCCTTATGGTTCTCATACCAGCTCCAAAAGGCTTTCTTAAGCTTTGATAAAGAGCGGCCTGTCTGACTGGGGAACCCTTTTTACGTTTTCGAACCTTCTTACTTGGGGGCCTATTCTCCTGTCTGATGATTGGAGTTTGGGAGTATTTGGGAGACCTAGCTAGCTCCCCTTCTGGTAGGGCTAAAGGCGAAGTGAGCAGTGTTGAGGGTTCCAGATCACTGATAGCTTCGCTTGGGGGATTAGTGGATGATGTTGTGGAAAGCTTACCAAGGCCATCAACCTCCGCAGTGACTATAGGAAAAAGAGCAGCCAAATTTTCTAGTCTACCTATGTTTTGCTCTATGCCAACCAACTGGGGGGGGTCTATGGAGACACTAGGCACACTAGGAGGAGAAATGGCTTGGACCTGGGCACTGGCCGGTATCAATGATGATTGGGCGTCGACCCCCAGGGATGAACGTCTTGAGGGGAGGTAAACCTCAGATAAACGCCGCTCAGACATGGCAATCTCCTTTTCAATGACCGCCGCCACCCTGGTGATAAAACGGTCCATAGTCCCTATAATGGGGCTTGCCGCATTTGGCCCCCTTGCGCCTTCGTTCCTTAACAACTTTCCAGAACGTGTAGACATAGTTTTCCAGGTACAGAGCGGGGGTATGTACTCACAGTTACTGAAGAGGAAGGGGACGTGGCCCAGCCCAGCCTCCTTCGGCCCCTGACGGTCACAGACGGCCCGCCCTTTGTCCGGGCTTCATCCGGCGCGTCCCGCTCGCGTCCCGCGTAGCGGATGGCGCCTCCTCCTTTATGGGACGTGACAGGGCTAGGTCGGGTGGGCGGGGAGAGAGCACAGGTGCAGCCGAGCACGGGCTCCTGGGACACGGAGTCCCGCGTCGTGTCTCAAGCCCTCCTCGACTCCTCTGAGCGCAACAGCGGTAGCAGGCAGCCCCTCTAGATGGCAGCGAGGGAAGACAGCACCCCAGCAGCAGGTAGGACTCCAAGCGATGCGGGACCCGCGCCAGCGGGTTCCGCGAGGTCTTTAAAGCAGTCCAGGTCGGGTGGGCGGGGAGAGAGCACAGGTGCAGCCGAGCACGGGCTCCTGGGACACGGAGTCCCGCGTCGTGTCTCAAGCCCTCCTCGACTCCTCTGAGCGCAACAGCGGTAGCAGGCAGCCCCTCTAGATGGCAGCGAGGGAAGACAGCACCCCAGCAGCAGGTAGGACTCCAAGCGATGCGGGACCCCGCTACTCACCTCTTTATTGACAGCTTCTCAAGCTCTTTCTGTCCAACTCACAGACCTCAATACTGGGAGGGGTCTGAAGGGCTCTACTCACCTCTTTATTGACAGCTTCTCGAGCTCTTTCTGCACAACTCACAGACCTCAATACTGGGAGGGGTCTGAAGGGCTCTACTCACCTCTTTATTGACAGCTTCTCGAGCTCTTTCTCTCCAACTCACAGACCTCAATACAGGGAGAGGTCTGAAGGGCCCTACTCACCCCTTTATTGACAGCTTCTCCAGCTCTTTCTGTCCAACTCACAGACCCCAATACAGGGAGAGGTTTGAAGGGCTCTACTCACCTCTTTATTGACAGCTTCTCTGGCTCTTTCTCTACAACTCACAGACCTCAATACTGGGAGAGGTCTGAACGGCTCTACTCACCTCTTTATTGACAGCTTCTCGAGCTCTTTCTCTCCAACTCACAGACCTCAATACTGGGAGAGGTCTGAGGGGCTCTACTCGCCTCTTTATTGACAGCTTCTCAAGCTCTTTCTGTACAACTCACAGACCTCAATACTGGGAGAGGTTTGAAGGGCTCTACTCACCTCTTTATTGACAGCTTCTCGGGCTCTTTCTGTCCAACTCACAGACCTCAATACTGGGAGAGGTTTGAAGGGCTCTACTCACCTCTTTATTGACAGCTTCTCTTTATTGACAGCTTCTCGAGCTCTTTCAGTCCAACTCACAGACCTCAATACTGGGATAGGTTTGAAGGGCTTCAAGAATAATTTTACCCTTTCTATCCTGATACTTGTATGGTCCCCCACGGCTCCTTCCCCTCACCTACATCTCATTTTGTTTCTCCCATTCTTGTGTGTTTGGTGTTGCACATGCAATAAAAACATGCAAAGTAAACACTGAAAAACAGTGTTGTGCATCATGATGCAGGCGCTGTAATTTAAACAATGAGAAAAACGGATTTTAAAGAGTTATGAGAGTAGCAGAAATACATCAAAGTGATAAAAAAAAAACATTGACAACTGGATACCCTGTATACCCACCCTTACACCTCAATGCCTGGATCCCATCCAAAAGGAAACATTACACTTACAGATCACATTTTCTCACTGTATGAGAGCACATGCACGGACCCCCAGCCATAATACCCGTCAGGTGGGTGAACCCACAGCCAAAGTCAAAACCCTTCAGAAAAAACAAGTGCCAGATCCCTCCACCCTCGCTAACCTCCGGCCCATCTCACTACTGCCTAGCCTATGCAAAATCGTTGAAAAAGCAACTAACTATCTTCCAGGAAGAGGCTAACATTTTGCCCCCTGACCAGTCGGGCTTCCGGCCCAAACATTCGACAGATTCTGAGTTACTGGAAGTTACTGATACCCTAAAACTTGCCCTAGATGCTGGAAGGAATGCAGTGCTGATCCTATTAGTTCTATCAGCCGCATTCAATACCATATCCCACGATATACTACTGCATTGTATGAAAAGCTGTGGCATCTCCCATCTGACCTTAGCCTGGCTGATGCCGTTTCTTTCCGATCGAAGGCAAGTAGTTACATTAGGACACTATCGGTCGACGGAAAAGGCAATTAGCTCAGATGTCCCTCAGGGATCTTCCGTTAGTCCGGTGTTGTTTAACATATATATGGCCCCTCTCATTCTGCTGATATCATCCTTTACTATGGACTCCGCAGACCCTGAACACTATTTTAAGTTAGGCCTTACTGAATTCATCCGTTGGAAGCAACTTAACCATCTTAAATGTAACACTGAAAAAACAGAGATTATGCTAGTAGGGAAATCGAATCCCTTTGACCCAAGCTTATGGTGGCCTAAAGACACTCCACCCACCCAACACTGTTGAGGTGGCAAAAAATCTGGGAGTAAAATTTCATACCTCCCTATTTCGACGGCCATGTAGGGAAACCTACCAAACCCAGATATTTCTGAAAACTAGACACCCAGGTGAGTCCAGGGCGGTGTAGCTTGCATGGATCCCCCAATGTTTTCTTACCCAGAATCCCCTGCAAACCTCAAATATAGCTTTAAAAAAATAAATCACATTTTCCACACATTTCTGTATGGTAAAGTTGTGGGATCACTAGGCCGACACAAATTTCCTACCACCCAGCACTCTCCCATGTCTCCCAATAAAAAAGGTACTTCACTTTTGTGGGTCGGCCAAGTACCCATGACAAGGAAGGGCCCAAAACAGTGTGAAGACATAAAAATATGTATCACAAAAAGACCTAGTTTTGCATGGGGGGGGGGGACACCTGCGTTTTTGGTCCCGGGCTAGGCGGCCATCTAGGGAACCCTACCAAACCCAGACATTTATGAAAACTAGACACACAGGGGAGTCCAGGGAGGTGTGACTTGTGTGGATCCCCCATCGTTTTCCTACCCAGAATCCTCTGCAAACCTCGAATTTAGACTTAAAAAAAGCATATTTACCTTAGATTTCTGTCTGGGATCACTGCGCCAGCACAAATTTCCTACCACCCAGCGTTCCCCTTGGTCTCCCGATAAAATTATACCTCACTTGTTTTGGTATCCAATGCAGAATCGCCTAAAACATATATATAAAAAATATAGCGCTTAGAGCTTGCTGTGCTTTCCCCTCAATATCTATGTTTTTGGACTTCCCAGTCGCAGGCCCTTGGCCCACCCACCCACACAAGTGAGGTATCATTTTACTCTGGAAATGATGGTTGGTAGGAAATTTGTGCTGGTGCGGTGATACCACACAGAAATGAGAGGAAATATATAATTTTTTTAGCACAATTTGAGGTTTGCAGGGGATTCTGGGTAAAAATCTTGGGGGATCCACGCGAGCCACACTTCCCTGAACTCCCTCGGGTATTTAGTTTTCAGAACCGTCTGGGTTTGGTAGACTTTCTTAGATGGCCGCCGAGTCTGGGACCAAAAACGCAGATGACCCCCTTGCAAAACCAGGTCGTTTTGTGATCCATCATTTTTTAAGCCACTACAGTATGTTTTGGGCATTACCTGTTGCGGGCCCTTGGCCCACCCATCCAAGTGAGGTAGCATTTTTATCAGGAGAGCTGGGGGGGGGAACGCTTGGTGGTAGGAAATGTGTGTGGGCTTGGTGATCCCACAGCTTTCCCACACAGAAATGTGAAGAAAATGTGATTTCTTTAGCAAAATGTAAGGTTTGCATGGGATTCTGGGTAAGAAAACCTTGGGGGATCCACGCAAGCCACTCCTCCCCGGACTCCCTCAGATGTCTAGTTTTCAGAAATGTCTGGGTTTGGTCGGTTTCCTTAGAAGGCCGCTGAGCCCTGGACCAAAAACGCAGGTGCCCCCTTTACAAAAACAGGTTGTTTTGTGATAGATTGGGGGCACTTTCCAATTTTGACCCGGATTGGGACATCAAGGGAAACCTACTAAACCTAGACATTTCTGAAAACTAGACACCCGGGGGGGTCCAAAGAGGTGTAGCTTGAGTTGATTCCCAATGTTTTTTACCCAGAATACCCTGCAAACCTCAAATTGAGCTAAAAATGCACATATTGCTTCGATCACCGCTCCGGCACAAATTTCCCACCACCCAGCGTTCCCCTCAATCTCTTGATAAAAATGATACCTCACTTGTGTGGGTGCCAAAAGCAGAGTCAGCCTAATAACTTCTAAAAATAAAACTGCCCTTTTGGACCTACTTTGGTTCCCCTCAGTTTTTGATTTTATACATTTTTAGGTTCTCTGCGTTGGGCACCCACACAAGAGAGGTATCTTTTTTATCAGGAGACTAAGGGGAAGGCAGGGTGGTGGGAAATTTGTGCCGGAGAGGTGATCCCACAACCTTTCCACAAAGAAATGTGAGGCAAGTGTGACTTTTTAGCTAAATTGAAGATTTGCAGGGGATTCTGGGTAATAAAACGCTGAAGGATTCACGCAAGTCAAACCGCCGGGCAAGCGCCATCCATGCACACCACCAGCCAAGTGCCATCCATGTACACCACCAGCCAAGCGACAGTCCACACACACCGTCAGCCAAGCGATAGTCCACACACACTGCCAGACATGTGCCATTCACGCAGACTGCAAGCCAAGCGACAGTCCACGCACACCGCAGGCCAAGTGCTAGTCCACACACACACTGCCAGCTGAGCGCAAGTCCACATACACCACCAGCAAAATGCAGGTTCACACACAGCCAGCCAAACACCAGTACACACAGACCCTCAGCTGAACTCCAGTTCACACACACAAGCTATTGTCTAGTGGTTTTCTGCCCCCTTGGGGGCAGATGAGCCTACAAATATTGCTGATGTGCCCCAAAGGGGGAGGGGGGCCAGAAGCAGCTAAAATGTGTTCACAAAAAAAGGAGAGCAACCCTTGCCTAAGGGGTCGGTCCCTGACATGCCCATAAACATATCTCTGACGACTAGTGGGCTTTCAACCCCCACCCCGGGGCAGATCAGGGGCTATTGCCCCTATCTGCCCCCAGGGGTGCAGAAAGACTGGGGCTATTTTTTGGTGAGGGGGATTGGCCTCACCCATTATGGGCAGCCCACATCCATTTTTTTTTTTTTTAATCCCTGGTGTCTAGTGGGCTTTCTGACCCCCTGGGGCTGATCGGGGGTAATAATCCCCATATGCCCCTCAAGGTGGGCAAAAAAGACTGTCCCTTTTATATTTGGGGATGGGGGCATAGGCATGCCGATTTTGGGCAGCCCCCCACCCATACATATTCAAAAACAAGAAATCCCTGGTGCCTAGTGGGCTTTCTGCCACCAACCCGGGGGGCAGATCGGAGGCAAGTACCATCGTCTGCCCTCCAGGGGGGCAAAAAGACTTCTCTTTTCATAATTGTGCGGTGGCTGCATGGCCTTGCACACTGTGGGCAGCCCCATCACTCTTTAATTCAAAAAACAAAATCCCTGGTGATGGTGTTTTAACTAATTCAAATAGTTTTTTGAGTCAGTTTTTAGCTTGGTCTAAGTGGATCCTAAAAAAGTTTGCTTTAGACCTTCTGATGTTTTTGTAGGAGGAGTTCCTAGTAGCTCTTAGAAGCTTAAGGTGCTCAAGGGACGGGGAGGATCTTCACCGATGTTCAATTAGTCTTAAGGTTTGAGGCTGCCATCGTACCATGGTTTGGAGTCTTTAGTGGAAAGTCTTTTCAGTTGTTGTAGTGCAACTGAATCTAGTACAGTTGTCATGGAACTGAAGTAGTGGTTTGTAAGACCCTGTACATCAGATAAGTAATCAGGGGAAGGCAAGAGGTTGCCACTGATAGACGTCAGTAGATTGATGTTAGTGCTTTTTAGGCTCCTTTTCCATACTTTCGGTTTCATAGGTTGAGCAGAATTTAGTCTTACAGCTTCATTAATGAGGAATGTAATGAAGTAGTGGTCAGACCAATCACAAGGGAGGATCGATTCAAGTTGAATGGAATCAGCCTTGGCAATGACAAGATCGAAGATTGAACCCTTGTCATGTGAGGGGCTGTTGCAGATTTGATTCAGGTTGCGGTCCATAAGGAATGCTTGGAGGCTGTTCACAGCAGAGTCATTTAGATCGTTCCATTGTTGGTTGAGATATCAGAGGAAAATTTGGGGGCCTTGTTGTCCTGTGTTTGTAGTAACGATATCCATAAACTGTTGAATGAAAGTGAGGTTGTCACCTGGAGGGTGGTAGAACGTGTACAGAGTGCAAACTGGTCTGTTGTTACTTGTGATATCAATACAAAGGTATTCGCAAGAGGATAATACCGGTGAGTGAGATTGTTTTACGGTACGACTATTCCGATAGATGCAGACAATGCCACCCCCAAGTCTACCAGATCTATCTAATCAGTGATATCATGGTTTGGAGGGACCAGAATATCAAGGATGGGAGTGGACGATTCATTTAACCAGGTTTCGGTCAGGATTAGAAGGCCGGGTTCACGAGCAAGTATAAGATCAACTATGTCTGCCGCATGTCTTGAAGCCGATCTACAATTTAAAAGTATACATTTGAGATGGGGCTTGGCAGGAGCTAGGGAGTCCTGTGTGAGGGTAACTCACATAAGTTTGTGTTGATGTATTCCTCTATGGTTGGGTCTTGGATCCCTATGTGGATTAGGGGGGATGGATTGGATTAGGGCATGGCTAGTCGTGTTATCAGGGCGAGATGCATTGCGATCCTGTTGCGGAAGATCATAGGAGCGGAGGACAGAATGGATATCATTGACCGATAAAGGATCCATCAATCGGACTGGCCGAGTAGGCGCATTGGGGTAAGGTAAAGTTCTCCATCTCGGGTGCAAGTGCTTCAGAGAAATTGATTTCATAGTGGGGAGGTTTGGAGAATAGTCATTGTAATAATTTGTAACCAAATCCCTATTAGGCCATCTGAACTTGGGTGACTGTAGGATAAGGCCAAGCAGGATTTGGAGGTCTGCTTTGACTTGTTGTAGTGAGAGTGAGATCTCGTCAAGTCTGGAATCTATTGAGGGGTGTGTACAAGCTACTTATTCTGCGGGCAGGAGGTGAGTGGGTGGGCCACGCCTGGGCTTTAAGGGGTTGCCATACCCCGGGCCTATGTAAGGTGATAGGTAGGAAGGGTGGCTCTAGGGGGAGGTAGGAGAGGGGATAGAGGGAGATGGTGAGGAGAGTCCTGGCTCGGGTCCTGGTGGGGCAAGCTGTGAGTGGGAGGCCTTTTGACATGTAGGAGACCAGTGGGCCCCAGAAGTATTTTAAGTTCTTAAATTCATTCAGAAAGACGGAGCTCATTCACTCCATTGTGATGGCATGCAATAGTTATGCATGGCATTGCGTTAAGAGTGGGAGCTTCCATTTTCTTCCATGCCCCTGCGAGTGTCAGCTTGGCTGCTCTCAGGATTAGCTAAATTACTGCTTGATCTGATCGTGTCTGGTGGCATAGGGAGTCATCTCTAAGGCCCAGTAGGACATAATCTGGAGTGAGAGGCAAAGGATAGCCAAGCATCTCCTTGAGTTGGGCCAGGATCTCGGCCCAGAAAGGTCGAATCATATAAGCTGGAAATCCCCCCGGGGCCCACAATCCCTCCAGCAACGTTCTGATGTTTTGGGGAAGAGTTTGTGTAGCTCGTGGGGTAGTGGTACCAGTCAAACAGCACTTTATAGTGCGCAGTTCTCGTGACCATAGAACGGTTATGTCTTATTATATCTTTTCATAGTGCCTTCCATTGGCTATCTTGTATTTCATGCCCTAATGTTTGTTCCCAAAAAGTCGTGAAGCGTGGCTTGTGGGAGAGTAGAGTATGTAGAAGTATAGAGTATAGAAAAGAGATTGTGACTCTGCTCCCCCTTGTGCTTTTCAAGAAGTGTTTAATTCGTATCAGATCTCTTGTTGCTGCTTCTCTCGCCTGGCTGCAATGCCCAGTGTCGTAATTGTAGGTAGTGATAGTGTTCATTATCAGTGAGACCGAATTCTTGTTTGCAATTATCAAAGGTGAGGAGATCTCAGTTGTGGAAGAGCTGTTAGAGAATCAGGCAATGCCCCACCCTCCAAGCCTCGAAGGGCCCTTGCTGTTGAGCAGGAGGAAAGGCCGGATTGAAATAAATCGGGATAAAAGGTGAATGAAATGTTGTCCACTCCGCTGTTCTAATTACCTCGTCCCACACTTTTAAAGATGTGTCCGTTGGGATGCTGAGATAGGTGTTGCGTGGGTGATCCTCCTTTAGTTTCCACAACAGGTCCCAAATGACCCGACCCACTATCGCCCCATCCATATGCAACCAGTGTTTGTCCGATTCCATCTTCGACCATTCCGTTATGACACGCAATTGAGATGCTTTGCAAGGCCTGTCCAATCTCATCTTTCGGTCATCGGAGAAGTTTTCAGGGTAGCTGAGCCCTCCCGTTTTGCCATATAAATTTAGCTTAAATGGTTTGCAGGAAGTCATAACAGCCCCTCTCTATAGGAATTGGTAGACTCTGAAAGAGATGTAGAAATTTAAGTAGCACTACCATTTTAACTGCATGAATCCTGCCCATTTAAGAGATGTATAGAGGTGCCTGGCACTTTAGATCCCCTTGCAATTCCCGTAGACAGGGGGGGGGGGGGGGAGTTGGTTAAGAAGAGGCTAGATATCTGGGGCGTTAAGTTAATTCCTAGGTAGGTGAGCTCTTTTTGGGCCCATTGGAAAGGGGTGAGGAGTCTTAATTGTTCCACTTCTCCCTGCGTCAAAGTCAGGTTTAGAACGTAGGATTTAGTCGGGTTAATGCGAAACCCTGCTATGGGTTCAAATTGTTGGAGTTCCTTTTGCAGTGCCTTGAGGGAGTCATGGGGGTTTGAAAGTGCCATTACGATATCATCGTCAAAAAGAGATATCTTATGCTCTGTCCGCTCAAAATAGATGCCTGTGATGGTCTGGTTAGCCCTGATTTTAGCCGCCAGAGGTCCTATACTTAATGCAAATAGGAGAAAGGAAAGTGGACATCCCTGTCTAACCCCCCTCTCAAGGTTGAAGATGTCCGAGCTCGTCCCATTATCCATCACTCTAGAGGATGGTGACGAATAGTTTGCAGAAATCATTTGGATGAAGCAGTCGCCAAAGACAAATTTCCTAAAGGTGTTGAAAAGAAAGGGCGGATCCGCGCGGTCACACCCCTTCTCGCCATCCACACCTAGTAGGATTGCCAGGACTTTTTTCTTATTGACCTTCTCTATAAGGTGGATCACCCTTTGCACATTGTCATGGGTTTGGCGTTCCTTGACAAAGCCTGACCGATCAGGGTGAATGAGTTACGGTAGAAGGCTTTCTAGTCATGTTGCTAAGATTTTAGAGTAAAGTTTTGCATCTAGATTTAGAAGCGCTATGGGTGGTAAGATCCGCAATTTCGAGGGTCCTTGCCAGGTTTTAAGAGTACTGAAATCACCGCCTCCCCCATGGTAGGTGTGACATTCCCTGATGCTGCTATGTGGTTAAAAAGCTCAGTCAGGTGAGGGACCAGTTCCTGGATGTAGGTTATATAAAAGAGTGCAGTGTAGCCATTTGGCCCTGGTGCTTTATGTAGTTTAAGAGAGGTGATTGCCAGTTTAACTTCCTCTTCTGTAATTGAGTTTTCCAGCATTTCATTTTGTATCCAATTCACTTGTGGGAGCTGTACTCCATGTGAGTAATCCTGTTGGGCCCTCGGGTCTGATATATCTGCCCTGTAAAGATGGGCGTAGAATTGACCCATGTCCTGAACTTTCTCCCGCTCCGAAGACACAAAGTCTCCCGAAGGAAGTTGCAGCTCTCCTATGTATTCCCTCTCCCTCTGTGATCTAAGTTGCCTAGCTAAGTATGCCCCCGTTTTGTTGCCCTGCAGATAAGCGTTATGTTTGAGCCTAAGAAGGGTCAGCTCTGCCTTGTTGTTGTAGATCGCATTTAATTTCCCTTGCAGGGCTGTCACTTTCCTTTGGAGGGTCAGTGTAGGTGTCAGCTTGTGGGCCTCTTCCATAGCGCGTAATTACTCCTCTAGAGTTAAGCGTTCCTTTGTCTTTTGTTTGAGTAGGGCTGAGTTGAGAGCCACATATTGGCCCCTAATTACATCCTTGAAGGCATCCCAGTTATTTGAGGGTGATGTGTCTTGGGCCTTGTTAACCAGAAAGTAATCCCTAATGATTTTTCGCTATTCGTCTCAAGAGGGTTAATCTCGAAGAAATGTTTGAGGGATATAACACTGTTTCCCTTTCGTCATGGGGCCGTGCCAGTTGAGGGTGAGGAGAATTGATGCATTGTCCGACATAGTAATCGGTTGTATTTCAGCCTGTCTGATATTTTGGGACAAGGCTTGATTTAGGAATACATAATCTATCCTGGAGTAAGTGTGGTCTACATGGGAAAAGAATGTGTAGCCCTTATATAGAGGGTGATGTGTTCTCCAGGTGTCTATCAGTCCCAAGTCATGAAAGGCCTGTTTAGTGCTCTTGGTAAATAAGCCTGTTTGTGTCCTGTGCGGGTACATGCTGTCCAGGCCTGGTTGCCATGTGAGATTAAAATCTCCCATGAGAATGATATCCCCCTCCGCAAAGCCCCCTATAAGAGCTAACAGGTTGTTAATGTGTGTACCCTGGTTTGTGTTGGGAGCATAAGTGGCTACCACTGTACATAGTCTACCCTGTAAAACCCCTTTTACCATTACTGTTCTCCCTTCCTTATCCGATTTGTGGTTCTTGGATTGGAATTTTGTAGCTGTGTGGAATAATAGTGCCACCCCATTGGGTTTTGTTGTGTCCCTTCACTCCTTCCTCCAGGTGCCGGTCCTGATGTTTTCCCTCCGTGACCTATTTTCCAGGACCTCCAATTTGAGTATCGACTCCTGAAGTTTCCTGTTCCGGTCCGTACCAGGTTTTGCAGTTTGCCAGACGCCGTGTGAGCGAGCGAGCGTGAGCGCAGGTGGAGGACGCCACACCGCTCTGCTTTGTCCCTGAGCGCCGCCTGAGTTTTGCCGAGGCTTCCCGGCTTCCCGCGGCTCACGTGGCTCCCGTGATCCCTGCCGCTTGCGGGTCGCTGCCACTGCCGGCTCAAGGACCTTGTTTTGGAGAGAAAAAGCGGAGCAGAGAAATCGGTGCAGCGCGGTGGCGGCTAACCTCCGGCAACGGTGCAGAAGCGAGCCGTTAAGTAGCTCAGCCGTTCAGCTTGGCAAGGGGTCAAATGAGGATCTGTGCCTGAGCTTGAGCCTGAGTCTGACTCTGACGGACTACGGGATAAGGATCACCGGTTTATTGGCTCCTTCGGTCCATGGAGCCGTGTCGCGCTTTCCAGCAGCAGTCTGATCCACCTGATCGACCTGAATCAGCTGTGAATCAGCTGGTAATTAGCTGGAAACCCACGCCGCTACAGTGGTAAGTTCGGTTGATTGCTGATGTCTGCAACGAGACAGAAGTCAGCCAAGCATACCAGTTGAATATTTAGGTCTGCTGAAAACAGCAGCTAAACTGCAAGATTGTTAGACTACGAGACTGACTGAAAACCTTTATTGAAAAACCTGCATTGCAGTATTACAGTGGTACGTCTGTGGACCTGGAATCAGGAGGGATTGGTAATACCAGGTAGCCCAGTAGGGGGGGGTGGGAGGGAGGGGGGGGGAGGGGCCAATATAAGCTTATTCAATCTTCCAATTTTCAAACCCTTGATCTAGCCTGTAGACGATGAGATCAGGCCGACAGCGAGAGGTGCCGCTTAGACCCCAATCAAAGCGACGTCAAAAGAGCGAGGAAAGTTTTGATAATTGTGCTACTAGGGGACGCTCTGTTTGCTTGCGGTCAGCTGCTGCCCTGACCACTTACCTGTCGTGAGGGGAACGGCTTCGTTAGTGAATCCAGCGGGGACACTTGGTTTCTCCCTCGCTCTGTTTGCGGACGTTTCCGCCTCCACCACCACCGCCGTGAGGGGAACGGCCCACCGGAACTCAATCTCCCGGCATCCCTGGAGAGCGGCGCTGCAGTGACGACACCTGGCGGCGCCGGAGCACTTCAAAGGCCGCCAGGTGTCACCGCAGCGCGGGACGCGCGCGGGCGGCGCCCGGGCGAAGCCCGGGCCAAGGGCGGGCCCGTCCTTGCCCGTCACTGACCGGAGCTGGACGGGGCGGGGCAACCCTTCTAAGTTGTGTTATACCATCAGTGGTCACCCCAAGGTACTGTGGACTTTGCTTCCTAACGAATTGTTTGTACTACTCCTGGTTGCTAACCCAGTTTCCCCTGTGGATTATCTGTTGGGCACGGTGGCAGTCGGCCCTTCTAGGATAAAATTGCTTTTTCTGACTCTTGTTATGCTATTTAATGATCGTAAAGGCAGAGCAGCCAATGATCATTTTCAATCTTGTTAACAAGGTCAACGTTGACCACACGGGATTGGTCTGGGAATAGTTTGTGGCCGTCCGAATTTGGACGAGGTTGGGCTTGTCCACAATTATTGGGTTTTCATCCCATTTCATTGTGTTTTTTATCGCAGAGGGCATCTACCTATTAATACAGATTGGGGTTTGTTATAGGCACTGCTTGTCTCAATAAAACTTAATATGCCTCTAAGGTCCGGTAAAGATCGCCCAGTTCAACTGCAAACTTCTAAGGGAATAGTTTCTGGTCCGCTTGATGCTTTTATAATTCGAGCAACTGGGATTTTAGAAAAAGAAATAGCATTGACCGAGAAAAGGCTTTCCCTAGACTTAGTTAGTGGTAAGCGTTCCTCTTTAGGAGCCCTTGCTACTATTTCTAGCCCTGTGGCTCAAGTCCCGTCTAATTGTTTACATTCATTAACGACGGAGGCACTAATGCATGCTGAGGGAGAAGGGGTGGGTTCCCTACATTCTCCAGACAATACTGATTTGAGTTTAGATGATATCCAGCATAGTGGGGCTCAAGATAGAGGCACAGATAGAGTGGACACAATCACTAATTTAGTGTCGAATCCATCGGAAGCGATTGATTCTTTTAGAAAAAAAGACTATAAAAGGAAAAACATTCTGAGCAATCATGGGGGAAGAGCACAGAAGCTGCTTAAATAAAATGTTTCTAATAGTACTTGTGCAGCTGGTTCGCTGCTGCCCATTGCTATGCAACCCCCCCCGGTACTTCCAAATGTATTGTGCCCCACTCTAACCTCTATTGGTTCATCAGATCCTTGCCCTACTTGTCTTAATAGTGACGAAATATTGTTGGCAAAAATGGAGGCCATGATTAAAACCCTCCTGCTCCCCGTCCTGGAGCAAACCAGACTGATGACCATCAAAATCGATGCTTTGGAGTCTGCCGCGAATATGAACATGAACCTACTTCAGAAGCTATCCGTCCCCTCCATAGTTATGGGGGCTTCTACTTCTCAGGCAAATCCAATTAAGTGCACAGACAATGTTAGCTTTGATAAAGCAACGGGGGCTGTAGTAACCAAGTCTCCAGCACAGGTGGGTTCCAGGGACAATGTTAGCACTGTTGGCGTTGGCACCTTGGCGCAGGAATCTAGTAAAGTCACCTCCATGATAACAGCGCAACGAGCACAAACAGGCAGGACGGACGACAGGGAAAATGTTGCACATAGCACCCTATCCCCGCCTTCTCTAGGAAAGCCAGCTACTAATCGTAATCCCACTACTCATACTGGGGGAAACAATGCTAAGTGTGCTTACCTCCGTATTGACTTACCCCCAGAAGCAAATCAATATACTATTGTGTTAACCGGGGCAGCACCCGTTAAGGAGGGTGTTAATGAGACAGACAGGGATTTACGTAATAAAGTAGTATTCTGGCTCAATAAAAATCGCCCCCTCCCGCCATCAACTTCAACTGAAATCCTATTAGTAAGGAGAGTAGATTGGGTGGGTTTTGGGACCAAATACTTAGAGGGTGATTGCATTTTGGTATCGTTTAAGGATCCCTGGGTGGTAGAGTCCATTCAAAGGGAAGCAAGGTTTGCAAGAATGGGTGATATTCAAACACTGGACCTTGCTTATTTTTACCCCGAAAGACATTCTAAACTCCCACCTGGCCCCCCACCTACGAGATTACTAGACAGGAGGCGTCCAATTGTTAGATCACCTTACCGCCCCCAATACCCTCTACTTTTCAATCGTTATGGCCCCCTTTCCGACCTTGAGGCTGTCGATTGACTACACCTACCAAGTAAGGTGAACAGCACTGTTGAGTGTTGTAGGGATGTAGTAACCAGGCCCGAAAGGGTGGAATCTTCTATGGAGTTCGTCAAAGAGGGGGGCCCAATGCCAAATCTTATGGGGGGGGCGGTCGAAGCGACTGCTGAGGATATTTTAGAGGAAATTGCGGGGGTGGATAGTGTATGTATGACTTCCAGTTTCGAGATACGGGCAGAACCTGTGAAGGCAGTGGAGAACCAAGCCTCCACTGTGCCAATGGCTCAATTATCTAAAAGTAATGTAACAACTTCACACGATATATTAAAGGTAGCTTCCTGGAATGTGGCTGGGATTAAGGGCCGGCTACTCTCAGAGGAGTGGTTGGAATTTATAGATACTTTTGATATTATATTACTTCAGGAAACATGGGCAACGGTCCCAATCCACAGGGTTGGGTTTATTAATTTCTCCAAACCCGCAATCAGTGGTAGTAAAGGGCGCGCTTCAGGGGGCCTATTGATCTGGGTGAAGCAGGCTTTGGGAGTCCACCTGTCTGAAATATTTGTAGGACATCAGGACCTCCTGGGTATTAAAATGAGTAAAGCTGCCCATCGGGATTTGATTATTATTAACATCTATGCACGAGGCCTACCTGGAGGCCGCTGCCCTGGTATTGTTGATGTAGTGGACAGGTATCTCGATGGGTTAGGAAGTGACAATTTTTTTGTCCTAGCGGGTGATTTGAACTGCACCTTTGAGCCGCTTCAGGCAGCTGGGGACAGTTGGGGGTCCACTGAGGATGCAGTCTGGAATATTCCGGACTTATCTATTGATAAAATTGCCAAAGGGACTGAGGCTGCTTTGAACTGGATGGCTTTATGCTTGAATAGGGGCTTAAGGGCAGCTAATGGCCGCTCCTTATCAGACCAATGTGCCTGCGATACCTATGATAATGGTTTAAGGAAAAGCCGTATAGATTATATTTTGCTAAAGTTGGAATTCTGGCAATATATGATCGACATGGAAGTGGTATCCCGCCCAGAAAGCGACCACAATCCTTTGTCGCTTAGTTTAAGGTTCCCGGGCTCAAATAGATTGAGGAATCCAGATACTTTTAGGATTGGAGATGTCACCTTGTCCAATGACAGAAGAAGGCTGAAGTGGTCTAGGTTGGGGGGTGACGCCTCCCTCCTTGAAAGTATTAATAATTTGGTCACCAACACGGTGAATGAACTCATGCCCAATGTGTTTGAGGGGGTTGGCATCGATCATGTTACCGAGACTCATGAATGCTGTTTTGAGCAGCTCAAATCTCTTCTATCCCGTCCATGCTTAGAAGGCCCGCCTAAAAAACTTGGTTCCCGTCAGAAATGGTACAACGGGAAATGTAGGGAGGCCTACTGCCAACTAGTTAAAGCGGTTAAGTCTCGGGTTATGAGTGATGTCAAGTTAGCTAGGGTACAGTATAAAAAAAACCAGTGGGATGCTAAAAGAGAGTGGGAAGATAGGCACTGGTCCGATCTCCTGGATGCATCTACATCCAATAACCAGACTAAATTCTGGGAACTTGTAAAGTGGGGCAGAGACCCAGATTCGAAAACGCCTACAAATCATGTCTCCCCCGGAACTTGGGTGGATTTTTATGCTGCCCAATTTAGGTCTGAGATCTCGGAATCCTCCACCACGTTGAGTAATGAGTATACACTGTTTGATCACGGTGGGGTCCTGATCTTCTCAGAACAAGAAACTGAATTGGCCCTGGGTTTGACTCAGCGGGGGAAAGCACCAGGGATGGACCTAATCCCCGCTGACTTGTTTAAAGCCAACCAAGAACTTTGGGTACCGTACATTACCAGGTTAGCCAACGCAATTGCTAAAGGAGCTAGAATCCCAAAGAGCTGGAAGGGGGCTGAGATCCTTCCAATCCACAAAAAAGGAGATCGGTCTAATCCGGGCAACTATCGCCCGATCAGCCTTATTGATTCTCTTCAAAAGGTCATTGCACGAATAGTCTTGGGTAGAGTTCAGGGCTGGATGGTCTCTGAGGGCATTTTGTCTCCCATGCAAGCAGGTTTCAGATCTGGTATCAGCACCATCGACCAGGTGTTTAGACTTTGTCGGATTTACTGGAAGGTGGTGCTGTTGGGCGGGGGAAAATTTTTAGCCGCTTTTATTGATCTGAAGGCGGCTTTTGACATGGTCCCGAGGGCTAAACTGTGGCGTGTCTTGAGAGACTTGGGTTTGCCCTTGGAACTATTGGATTTAATTGTTAAACTGCATGAGGACAATTTTGCAAGGGTCCGGTGGGGAGGTCAAGGACAAGTGACGAACAGTTTCCCAGTAACACGTGGGGTTCGTCAGGGGTGTGTCCTGGCACCCACACTCTTTCTGTTATTTATTGACCAGGTAGTAAATTTTTTCAAGGCCTTCCCCACTGATGCTCCCTCCCTGGCTGGGAAGAAGTTCCCCATGCTTATCTTCGCTGATGACACTCTGCTCCTTTCTAAGACCAGAAGCGGTTTACAGCGGGCTCTGAACCGCTTTGAGGAGTTCTGTGCCATCAATGATTTGAAGGTAAACGTGGGCAAAACTAAGTTCATGGTTTTCACTAAGAACATTTCGGTTCGGAGCACGGTAAGGATGGGTGGGGCCAACTTGGAACAAGTAGATCATATGACCTACCTAGGGGTTACCCTAGACTTTCGCCTGAGATGGAAGGAGCAGGTTGTCGAACAGCAGCTTAAACTGGCCCGCCTAACTGGCTGTCTCCTTAGGGAACAAAGGAGATCCATCACTAAACGTGTGCTCCCAGCGCTAAAAATTTACGACGCAAGGATTAACGCTGCTATTTTATATGGAGCAGATCTCTGGGCGTATATGGACCTTTCTAGTCTGCTCAAAGCACAGTGCAAGTTCTTGCGGAGTTTAGTGGGGCTACCGCAATCAACTCCATCTATACCCCTTTGTTTGGACTTAGGATGTAATCCAATAAATGAGATGGCGAGGTTCAGATTGGTAGCCCTTTGGAGACGGATTTGGTCTTCTCCTGATTTAGCCATATTTCCTAATGAACTTGTAGAAGTTAGGTCCATTGAGGGCTCCGGGAGAATTCCATGGCTACGCATGGTAAAAACCATTCTGGTGGAAATGGGATTGGAACAGCTGTGGGTGTCTCCAGGAACCAATGTGTTTCCCACCAAACAAGAATTTAAAGCATTGTACTGGGCCTCAGTTCGGCAAACCCTAGTGTCCGCCTCTAGTTCTACAAGTTTAACAGGAAGGTTCCTGGCTAATAAGTTGGATCCTTCCCGTGAGAACTACTGGGATATCATTACCAGACCCCTTGACAAGAAACTCTACCATCAGTTTCGGGTGGGATCTCTGCCCTTGAATTCATTTACTAAAAATTGGGGTACTGGAGCAACCGAATTTTGCAAATGGTGTCCTGGCCATAAGGAGACTGAGGGCCACCTTTATTTTGCCTGTCCCATGTATAAAGTCCCACGTAGAAAATGGATAAAACCTCTGTTCCAACGCCTTACTTGCAGTAGGTCTGTGGAGGCCATTCGGGCATTGAAGACCAATACCTCAGAGTTGTTTGTGGTGAGCACAGCAAAATTCCTTGGCTGGGTTTGGATTATTAGAGCTAACAAACAGATAGAAATGATTGCTCATCCGAATTGTATTTAAAACTTTCATTCCAAAGATGGACATTGTATAGTATTTTAAGATGGTTTTTATCGACTGATTTTATGCTTTTAAAAATTTATATAGATGGATTGTCTAAATACAAATGGGATGCTTAACAAGGGTTTTTTAAATGTATAGCTTTTACGGTGCGTAATAAATATTTGTAAACTGGACAGTATATGGTGATTGCAAAGCATGGTTCAAACTGTATGCGTTAAGTTTGCTGTCTTTTATGATTTTATTATCGAAATAAAGACATTAAACCTGAACCTGATACTACAAAGAAGTGTACATTAAGAGAAGTCCCCATGAATAATTCAGTCAAAACGGCAGTCACCCCTACAAATTCTGGTCAAGACTATAAAAATCAAGTCCATGCTAATCAGCCGTCTATTAAGAGCTTTTTTAAGCATCACCAAAAACAGTTTCAAAAACAACAAAAAACCAAAAATAATGAGTCTGACAATGGCCTCCTATCACCTTTATCTTCAACAAGCGTAAAGAGAGTCTGCCTGTGTGCAAAACTACAATCTAAGTTGCCCTTAGAAATAGAGGAGTTAAAAGATGGTGGACAACTTCAAGCTAAGATCAAAAATTCAGGCTCAGAAAAGTTTAAAAAGTGTCTCCAACCCTGAAACCAATTCTAAAATCGTCTGGCCAGTTACAGGCAAAAGCCCAAATTCATGTGCAAGACTCTGCTATACAATTTGTTGCGGTATCTATGGCCGATGAATCTCTAGCGGTAAATCCAACTAGACGGGAGGAGCCTATTAAATCGCTGGCTTGTAGTCAAAGTGAGATTGCCTCAGTGATTAACATCTCCTCAGGCCTGGACCAAAACCTAAGCGACGAGGTCTTCATGTTAGACTATGTCGCTGACGAGAAAGAAAGTAAAAGGGGGAGTCAAATAATGATACCAGTGATACCTGAATTATCATCTAGTCCAAAGGGCCTAACTGATATAGTCGGTAATGCAACGTCATTTAATCCGGATCAGTCAAGTATAATCCTGGAAAACAGATTTATCCATAACAAATCACTACTGGTACCAGGTATTGCCAGTGCTGAGAATGTGCTCATTTCAAATGAGCAAGGCAAATTCACACAAGTAGTTCCAAACAATCAGTTCAACTCGGTGGACTTATCATTATTAACAAAATGTGATGGCAATTATCAAGCTAGATCTGGCGACATAGAAAACAATCCTTCTAGTCCTGATCGTGGAATATGGGTGCGTTTACTCCACACTATGGATTCGATCACAAATGCTCTTAGCTTCCATTCAGATAAATTAAATATCCAAGTAGTAGGGATCGACGCAAAACTCCTCCAATTGACTAATTTGATAACTAAAGTCCAATCGAATACAGAGAACCAACTAGTAACTTTTACTTCTGCACAACTGATTGACAAAATTTCAGACCTTCCGTCAATTGTTAGTTCTATGGTACAGGAAGTAAAACTGATGTCGGATAAAACAGCTCAAGGCAAAATAATTCCCAACAAAGATAAAACTAATTTATTCGTGGCAACAAATTATTCAAATTATCCTGACCAATTGGGATCGACTTCCATAGAAAAGTCAGTGAATTCACAAGAAATAGTGAATAGAGGAAATCAAATTACAAATGTAAACTACCCAAGGAGTAAAAGTCAATTCCAAAGTGCAATTAGCGCAAATAGTAAAATCGTCGATACGAATAATCAACTTGTAAATGATACCATTATCTTTAAAATGTCTGAGCTATCTCAAGATAGGCTCAAAAGAACTGAACCTAGGGAACAACTAATAGTGGAAGAGGTGAACACCATCCAATCTAAAGTGAATCAAGCTTCAAGTGCTACTACAAACTCTTAGATCCTGTCCAAAAGGGCAAGAAAAAGGCTTAGGAAAACCCACAATAAATTATCAAAGGGAAAAAAAAACTCTTAAGGAGGCTGTCATAAAAGAACCCAAAGAGCCTGATACGAAGATCTTTTTTCCAATTTTTAGATCCGCGGAAGTACCTGCGGTCAACCCAAAGGTTAACCAAAACAGACAAGTTACTGACGTTCCCACCCCTGACGTGTCTAATGGCAGTATATGGTCTAAATATTCTGCTCCATCAATGTCAGGGGTCATTAGGCGAGAACAGTCACCTAAAGAATCGGCCGATCGATGTGGAGAACAAAATACCCTCCCACAGAAAATTGTAAATAACGTCAGCCATCAGAGTCATAACGAGATCTATATTGAGCATCCAATTATCCCTGACCAAAAGTCATCAGAAGTCCAAGTACCAGGAGAATCGGCATTCCATTTAGGCCTACAGATAAGGAGAAAATAGAGGCTACAGATTACTCGCATGAACTGAAGAAAGTAGTCTTTTGCCCTCAGTATACTACAAGAGGCCCTTATGATATCCTGAACCATGGAAATATTCTGAAATTATTGAATGCAATTGCAGACTTGAAGGATGTAACATCAGATGATTTGCAATCAGTTGAGTTCAAGAAAGATTGTAATAACCTCTATAATGAAATAACTGTTACAACTCGGCAAAGTGATGAAATCATCAGCAAAATAATTACTAATAATAATCAATTTGAGAAATGGGGAATCAAAGTTTGGAGAATTTATGGGTCTCAATACCCTACTTTGTTGATTCCGAGTAGGTCATCTTGTAGCCCGGTCTCAAAGATCAGAGGGCAAAAAACAGGTCCGGGACCACACGTTAGAGTTTTAAAAGGTGCCTCAGGACCATCAGCAAAGTTGAATTTGTCGTTTGGCATTAAGATCAGGAGCTGTCAACCAGGACTTAGAATATGTGAAGAGTCAAAGAAAGAAATGAATCCGGTTGAAGATTGGAGTTGGCTCCCGTCCACACTGGCAAATGGAAATCTTGTGAAGCACGATTGATGCCCGTACCCTTGTGAAAAAGCATTAAAACCTTTTAAAATCTGTTCTTGGAACACAAATGGTTTTAAATCACTTCTCGAGGATCCATATGTAATAAGATTTTTTAGAGACTTTGATATATTAATGCCCCAGGAAACTTGGAATATGATCTGTGAACCCCTTATTGGTTATTTTGAATATTCAAATGTGGCTCTCCGCAAGGTCTCTACTGGTCGCCCCAGTGGCGGCCTCTACACCTATGTTTCTGTGAACTTGGATGTTAAACATTTTGAGATTGACTTTCAGGTAAAATGGCTACAGTGTATTAAATTAATTTCCAAGCAACCCATTATCTTTTTAAATATTTATATAAGTTCAAAATATAAGGTTAAATCTACCGAACTATCGAGTCTGTGGGAAATAGTAAAAGTGTTGTACTATGACCATTTAGACTCATTGACAATTATTTCCGGTGATTTTAACACGCATTTTTTTACTTGTAAAAAGTCGAATATACACCCGGAAATTCAATCCCAGTGGATTAATTCCCAGTTTATGAAATGTAATCTTAAAATATTGCAAGACGAGGATCACACACACCGACATTTCAAAAAACGTGTAATCCTTCTATTATGGATTACTCCATAATTTCTGAGAAACTGGTAAATTTGCTTCTAAGTTATCATGTATCACCAAGGATAGAGAGTGATCATAATCCACAAGTTATTTCCTTCGCTTTTTCTTTCGATCATTTACCGGAAACTAGAATAATTAAAACTGCTCCTACTCCATTTAATCTTAAAAGGTTAATATGGAATGAGAGAACCGAAAAGGATATAATGGAAGTCCTTTCTTGTTTAATTTTAAAAGCTCGAGACGCAATTGCTGAAGGAAAATCTATGGTTGCTCTCTGGCCTTTTTTGTGTTCCGCTCTTTGGGTTAATTTTCCTAACTCCAAAACATCAAAAGGTGCAAATTTGACTTCAAATAAACCAGGGTGGTTTTCAAACCGGTTACTCTACCTTAAAAGAAGTCCTAATAGAGCATTAAGAGCATTGTATAGAAAAGCGAAAGGAACATTTAATTTCCTTGTGTCCCAAAAAATTAAACAATTGAAAAAGGGATACAAGAACGAAATATGGAAGGCTAAACAAGCACACTACGATGAAGAAATTTGGGCTAAATTAAATTTTTCATGTAAAATTAAAGACTCAAGGTCATTCTGGGGTATCATTAATAATCTTGAACTTGGTAATCATAGAGGCAATAGCGCCAATATTGAAGAATCAAGCTGGGTAAACTTTTTCAATAACTTACACGCTGTTCCTCCGGGTTCACAGTTTGATTCTAATAAATTTGACTTAAATTTGACTTAAATGTCCATGACCCACCGAGTCTATTCGATAAAGAGCCATGGTGGGTAGAGAAAGTTAAAAAAGTAATAAATAATATTAGATCAAATGGAGCTCCCGGTCCGAACGGAATCCCTAATATAGTTTTTAAAACAAATCTAAAGTATTGGCCAGAGGTCTTAACATTTTTATTCAATGATGTGCTTAAAACGGGTTCCATTCCTGAATCATGGCAGGGAAGTATCATCCAACCAATATACAAAAGCACGGATGTGGAGGCTAAAATATTTGCTAGTTGTCTTTTGGAAGAACTGGAAGCATGGGCCTTGAGAAAGGATTTGATTCCAAATTTACAAACTGGTTTTAGAAGAAGAGAATTGACTAACACGAATTTGATTTTATTGACGTTATTGGGCGAGAGGGCCAAATACAGGAAACAAAAGTTGTATATTTGTTTCATCGATTTGAAAGCCGCCTTTGATTCTGTACCGCGAAATTTATTATGGTTAAAATTAACCAATTGGGGCATATCTAATACCTTACTTAATATGATTAAATTATTATACTCCAACACATGGGTACAGATCAAAGTTGGTGATGGAAGACACACAACTCGGCGTCTTGAGACCAATATTGGATTGAAACAGGGTTGTGTCTTGGCACCTTGTCTTTTTAATCTTTTTATGTCTGATCTCCCAGTTCATTTCAAACATGTTAATGCCCATTCTCCTGCTATTTTAGGGAAGGAGATTAAATATCTACAATATGCCGATGACACCATTTTATTCAGCCAATCTGTCATAGGACTAAAAAGATTAATAGATTCTTTTAACCAATATGTTTCTCAAAATGGCCTAAAAATAAATACAAAAAAGACAAAAATAATGACCGCAGGAAAACGAAATTAGGAATGAAAGAATGGAATATCAATGGTTTGGTCGTCGAATGTGTAAAATCGTACAAATATTTAGGAATCACAAGCGACGATAGTATGACGTTTAGGCAGCATTTTAATAACCTTGAAGCTAAGGGAGCATCACTATCATTTGCTTTGAGAAAATTGAGAGATAAGCTATCATGCCCAAATTATGATCACCTGTTGAAGGTCATGAAAGCAAAGTTGATTCCATCCTTGGATACGGTTCTATTATCTTCTGCGGCAAAGACGCGAAAACCCTTGATGATAATAAAATAAGAACATATAAATCAGTTTTTAGGATTCCCAGATATATTAGCCGTGCCAATATAAGACTAGAATTTGGCCTAAAAGACAAACACTGGCCCGACAATCCACATTTTTAAAAACCTTATTGTCATTGTGTCGTGGTGAAGAGGGTTCCCTCGCAAACCAGTGTTGGCATGAGATGATGAGAAGTGAATACGCGAGTAGCTGGCAAACATATCTAAATGAGTGTTTGCATAATTTTCATTGTCCAAACCTAGAAGATGAAATCAGGAGTAAAGTTGTTTATAAAAAATCAATTAACCAATCAGCTATTTTATTGTCGACTATAATAGATAAAGATGAACTTAGGAAAAAAAACACTTATGGTCAATTGCAAATTCTTTTGGTAAATTCACTCCCCAACCATATTTGTTATTCCATTTAAAACCCTCAATTAAGAATACATTTATGCTACTACGGCTCTGGAGATATCAGACTTAAGATGGAATACCAAAATGGGAAAACAAGTGGCCTTCTCAATTGTGTAGGTTATGTGGTTCTTGTGAGGAAACTTTAGTGCACATAGTAACTTTATGCCCCAAATTGTTAGAAGAGCGGAAAACTATATTAAGGTCTACTTTTAATGAATTGGGTGTTAGATCTTGTAGAAACACCATCATCTTATGTCTAAATGGTACCACTGCCCGTCTTATTTCCCGATTTGTTAAGTTTATTTTTATTTTTATAGTTGAAAAGAAACTTTGTAATATTGACAATTGAAGCGAAGATATTTTCAACATGAAATTTATTTATAATGCTGCAATGTACTTTTAAGGGTTAAGCATGGACCACCTTAAACCATAGTTGCTAAGGTTTGCTAATAGAATGGTACCTTATTTTGATTGATAGCCCAAGTGTATTGTTGCTGTTTGTTATATCGCTATTAAATGTTCTTAGGGGTAGTGCTGGTATCCTCTAAATTAAAACAGTTAAAGTTTGCTTAGCGGAAACACACATCATCTTCGAGGTTTGAACAATTGTATTATACTACGATTTTTTCTTTTCTGTTCCCGCTTATAATATTATAAAGCACTCTCTAGAATGATGTATGGTATATTGTAAACTAAGGTTGCCAGTACAAAGCATTTTATTTTTGTTGCTAAAGTTCATTAACACAAACGTACTTTATTGCTAATGTCGTTCCAAATGTAATTCTATTACGGGCAATTTTATTTTTGCAGCTCCTATTGTTTTAAAGATTTTCTTAGAGAAATGTATTGTATACTGTAAACTATAGCAGCTAGAACAAAGTATTTTATTTTTGCTTGCTGATCATTTGCAGTCAAACAAACCATGTTGAGGCTTAGTTGTAGACCTTGCTTAGATATAATTGTACACTGTAGCCGCAAAATAATTGTGAAGGGAAGATGAATCTTTTATTTTCTGTTTGAATGTTATATTCTTAATCTAATTTTATTTTGTATGTGTATTCTGCTGGTTGTAATGATTTTAAATACAGAAAAATGATGGCTGCGGAACGCCACGCCGCGTAGCCTCAGGTGATCTAATCCCCGCCCCCGGCAATGGCGGATTGCTCCTGGCGTGGGTCTGGGAGGCTGGCGTTTTCGTGCTCGGCTTGGTAACTTCGGAAAGCGGATGAATGCGGCTCTCCTTGGAGATCGAGGCAAAGAAAAAACGTTCATTTCTTCCTTGTTTTCAGCGACGTGTTGAAACGTTGTTCTTTGGAGCTTTGTTTTGAGCCAAGCATCCGCTTCTATCCGCTCGAACACTCGCTACGAGAAGCTGCATGAAGCCACATGAACTTGCATGATCAGGCGGGGTATTGAGCCTCACGTTTTGGGTACACCCGCATTTTTTTATCAGCAAAAAACAAGAGGAGGTGAGGAGGATTGGAGTGGTGGAATTGGGGCTGAGGCGTTTTTGAGGAGGAGAAAAAAAAAAGCCTATACAGTCGTGTTTTAACTGCAAAAGTGGGGGAAAGATAGCAAAAGAGAAGAAAAAAAAAGAAAATATAAAAAACATCCGCAGAATTGGGTCATAGTACCGTTTTCTTTCTTTACTTCCTCGTTCCAGTACTGGTCACTGGAGCAGGTCTGCAATGGGGAGACATAACAAACAGGGCAATCCAGCTGGAAGGATTGATGCAGCGACTGGTTTGAAAGCTAAGACTCGCCTAGCACAGGCGCAGGCTAAAGCACTATCTGCTGGAATAGGAGGAACGGGACTTGTGGGGAGTCGCCTTGATCAGAGTTCTAGTCTCGAAAGCTCCGAAGACGAATTGGTATCGCAATCTGTTGGTGTAAGCCAGGCATCTAGAATTCCTCCTTCCATATTTTTACCAGAGATTGAAGTAAATGGGGAGGAGAGTAAGTTGAAAGCGGATAAGAGTGACAACAATGAAAACAGCAAAGAGGAGGGAAAAAGTGTTAAGGAGTTCCCCCTCTTCACGAAAAAGATAATACAGCCAGCCCTTTTCCAGTCCATGGCACCACAGACAGTGGTGGTGGATCCTCATAGCTTGTCGCAGCTCTCTTTAGACGCCAGCTCTCCTGCAACCTCCACTTCTCCTGTCTCTCCAGTACCTCTGTGTGCTCAAAAGTCTACAACTTCGACTCTTTTAACGAATGGGCTCGATGACAGTGCCTTTAATCCTCCTCCTCTACCTGCTGCAAAGGATGGAGCCCAGTTATGCTTCCAGATAATTCCAATCCGGACACAGAGCGCCAGTAGTTCAATGCTCCCCTCAGGGCTTTTGGAACAGGATCAATTAGTCCAACTGCATCTTCAAAGTCAGCAAACGTCCATTCATAATAGTCAGAAGGTATCAGATATGGTACAATTTCCAGCGCCCGATATAGCTTCTGGTCCGGCTCTAGATATAGCTCAAAATATAATAACTGTTCCTGTAGAGACAAGTTCCATCAAACAATTAGATGTCAAGACTTTGCTTAACCTTATTCTCGAAGAGGTTTGCGAAATGAAAAGGTTGCAGGAAAATGAGATTGCCTCTCTTCATATCCGCCTTGGGAAGATCGAAGACGCGGTGGCTTGTCTACCAGTCAAGATACAGGAAGCAGAATCTAGGATCTCTCAGTTGGAGGATCAGATGTCCGGACTATCTACTAAAGTATGCGAGGTCATAAGGGACAGAAGCTCGTTAGAGATCAAGCTCGAGGAGTTGGAAAACCACTCCCGCCGCTCAAACCTACGTATAGTGGGGGTACCTGAGAGAGTGGAAGGTGCCCAGACATCGCAATGGGTGGAATCCTTTATTAAAGAAAAAGTACTTCCCGAGTTTGGGGGGGGATCTTACAATTACTAGAGCCCATAGAGTTCCGTTTCATCCTTTGCCAAGCACGAGTGGCCCACGTACCATATTAGTCAACTTTGCAGATTACCGGATAAAAGAAAAGATCCTGGCTAAAGCGATACAACAAAGACAGTTCCCAGTGAATGAGACCTCTAATTGTAGAATTTTCCCAGATATGTCTGCTACTGCAGCTCGGAGACGCAAAGAATTTGTTAAATTGCTTTTCTTATTTAAAGCTCAAGGTGCACAGGCATCATTTGCTCAGCAGTCTAAACTCTGGGTTTTAGTCAAGGGGAAATTCCATATGTTTTCCAACTTAGAGGATGCTCAGGTCTTTCTTAAAGGAATGTCAGCTTCGAAAGGAATCAATGGATGATTGAGGGTTTTTTTTTTTTCTTTCTTTTTTTTTTTTTCTTCTCTTTCTTCTTTTCCCTCCCTTTTATATATCTTGAAGGTATAATAGGTATGGGGGTTAGGTAATTAGGTAATTTAAAGTAAATTTGGAAATAGGAGAATCGATGGTCGCAATATTTGTTTTTTTTTACCAGGATATTTATAGTAATCCATTGCCGAGAGGTGGGGTGGTGGGTCATGATAGGTGCAGTTTCATGGCACCCTCTAAGTTAGCAGAGGTGAGGTGGAGGTTGATAGCGTGGTGGGGCACCTCCCTGGAGGGTGGGCTGAGTGGGGTGGGGATGGGGGTCAAAATTAAAACAGATAGAAGAGCAGAAGCAGGGACACTAGTGTATAATTTTTTCCTTTTAAGAAACTCAGGATGGGAAATGTTCATAGTTGTTGTATGCAGTCTGTACTTTTATATGAGTTGCTATGAAGAGTATTTGTGATACTGTTTCCATCAATGTCAATGGGATACTGAATAAATCTAAATATGGAGCCTTAATAAGGTGGCTGGTGTCCTCCTCCCCTCAGGTTGTATTTTTTTTAGGAGACACACTTAAAAACCAACTACCCCAAGCTGTATGTTCCTAGGTTTTTTTTGCATGTTTTTTTTGCTTCAGCCGGGTTGGCCAAAAGGGGGGGGGGGGTCGCTATAAATTTTTGCCGCAGTCCTCCGTGGGAATTCCGCCAAAGTCGGAGAGATCCATTGGGACGTTGGTTGTGGGTCGAGGCTAGATTAAATGGGATAAATCTAAATTTTATAAAATTATTATGGGCCGATAGTAGACGATGCTACATCCTTAAAAAAGATTGTGGAGTTTCTTAGGGGTACCCCGGGACAAATAATTCTTGGTGGCGATTTTAATTTTATTCAAGATCTCAAAAAAGATACGTCAAATAAAAATAAAAAAGAGTGGAAACCCCAAACAAAGAAAGTTGTGGAAGCCATAAGGCAGGAATATTTATTAGTTGACCAATGGCGTAAATTTAACCCCAGGTTAATGAAATTCACTTGCTATTCTAAACAATTTCATACGGCCTCCCAGATTGATTTTTTTTTCTCTTCACGCTCTTTGAAAATACTAGATACCACGATAGGGGTTAACTCATTTTCAGATCATTCCCTTATTTCGTTAAAGCTGGAAATTGAAGGGGGGATTAAGACGGAATCCAGGTGGCAGATGGATCGTCTGCTCCTGCAAGATCCTAATTGGGTTACCCAAACTAAAAAGTGGATCTTGGAGTTTTTTAGCATAAATGAAGAGACAGCAGATATTTTTTCAGTATGGGGTGGGTTTAAGGCAGCTATGTGGGGGCAGATAATTGCCCATTTAGCTGCTTTGTCGAGAAAAAGGCGGATAAAGATTAACCAACTCCAACAGGCTGTAAGTGATGCCATGAGTTTAAAAGACGCTCAGCCACAGGGGAGTCGAGATGCTGCTATTCAGCTAGAAAAAGCAAAATCAGTCCTTAAAGAATTTTTTTTAATTGTAGAAATTAATAGTTCTAGAACTTTTCAGCAGAAAGTTAATGAGGAGAGCCAAATGGTGGGAAAACTGTTGGCAGGGCAGACAAAAGCAAAGCAGGAAAACGCATTCATCTCTGAAATTATTGACCCTAAGACTCAAAACATCAGCAGAGAGAAGGGTGATATAGCTCACGTTTTTTGGGAACATTATGCTCAGCTGTATTCTACAAATTTTGTGGTAGTCTCAGATCTTATCCGTAAATACTTTGATGAAGTGAATGTTCCGATTTTGTCTGACCCTATGGTAGATCAACTGGAACGTGAAATTATGGTGGTAGAAATTGTGGACACAATCAAATCAATAGTGGGGGTGAAGGCCTGTGGAACGGATAGGTTTCCAATTGAATTTTATAAAGTTTTTTGTGAACGAGTTGACTCCCTTTTTGGCAAAACTATTTAATGCTGTTAGAATGGATGGCAATGTTCCTCCGAGTTTTAAGGAGTCCATCATTGTTAGTTTTGTCAAGAAGGGAAAGAATCATAAGGATGTTAACTCCTACAGGCCGATTAGCTTGCTTAACACTGATTTTAAAATTCTTATGAAAATATGGGCCCAAAGTTTTACTCCAATTGCAAAGTTACTAATACACCCGGACCAGGCTGGTTTTGTGGCAGGAAGGACAATGGCCTCAAATACTGGATTTTTAATTCAGGCTCTTGATTATGTCACTAGTAATAAAATTTCAACTTTAGTTACAATGGTCGATGCCGAGAAGGCATTTGACCTGGTCCACTGGAAGGCTCTTTTTTTTGGAATGCAAAGATTTGGCTTCCCGGCCCGGGTGATTGAAATGTTGAAAAATATTTACCAAGGTGCCAAAGCTTGAGTGGTGATTAACGCTAATACGGTAGGGGTAATTGATATAAATCGAGGCACCAGGCAAGGTTGTCCATTGTCCCCTATTTTGTTTACTTTTTTTATTGAGCCGCTCGCACTAAGAATTCGTGGCAATCCGGAAATTAAACCACCAATAGAAGGAATGGCGAAAATAAAATTATTCGCTGATGATATAATTTTGTATCTGCAACCAGATAAATTGAATCTTGATCTAGCCCTGTCCGAATTTAGTAAATATGAAATGAAAGGCGGATATAAAATTAATCAAAATAAAACCGAGGTTCTTGCCTTGAACGTGGACCATAATTTTCTACCATCTAATTTAAAATCTCAAGCTCTAAAAAAAAAACCTATTAGATATTTAGGTATTTATGTTTCTAGTCAATTTGAGCAACTATTTAATCTAAATTATTTAGCAATGCGAGATAAAATTAAGGGCTTGCTGGAGAGATGGATTATTTTACCATTGACCTTGATTGGTCGTGTAGCACTTATTAAAATGTCGATTCTGCCTTTATTGGTTTTTCTTTTTATTAATGTACCGCTAAAAATCAATTCCCATTTTTTTAAAGATATTGAGTCCATGATCAGAGCATTTGTATGGAATCGAAAAGCACCTAGGGTCAGGCTACCTATATTGCAGTTAGTAACAACCCAAGGGGGGCTGGCGCTACCAGATATTCGCACTTATTATTTGGCGGCGGTCCTCGATCTTTCAGCACGATTATTAGATCCTAATGGGTGGACAGATAGGTTTTTTAATGACAGAATGATTCAGGAGTCGGGCTCGCAAGTTTCCATTTTTTTTAAAACAGCTAAACTACCCAAAAAGACCCGTTATAAGACTATTCGGGATTTTTTTCGGATAGACTCCAGTCCTTCTTTAAACAAGCTGGGTTTGGTGGATTTTATTATCTCAGTTTGGAAGAATCTAAGGCTCTAGGGCTCCAATTCCATTCACTAAATGTAAAAGATGGAAGGACTGTGGTCTAGGTGAACTGGGCTACTTTTTTGCCACAGGGAAACTTATTACTTGGCAGGAGGTCTTAGAGAGATCCGATAATCGTTTAGCAACCGTTTTTTTGGAATATCTCCAGATATTTAACTTTATAAATAAATATAATATGACAACATGTGGGACATTATCTGCTCTGATTAACATATAAAACTAAATTAAAAAGGTGTGGGAAACTGGTATACTCTACTAAGAAAGGGCAAAGAGTGTCCTCTGGTTGAAGAAATTCTCAGTAAAATAACTTGTGAAACTATTTACTCCTTCACGAGACAGGAGTGGGAACAAATCGCTCAGTTAGGAAGTAAGGCTCTTAGAGGAGCCAATTTTAAAAGGATGTCTTTTTTATCTCGCTGGCTGGCTTATTACACTCCGAAGGTTCTTAATAGACGCTTTTCGGAAGTGGATAATAAATGTTTTCGTTGCAAGCTTCAAAATGGGGGAGATTGGCTTCATATATTTTATACATGCCCGAAGCTTGAAGCTTTTTGGCGTGAGATTTTTGCAGCAATGAGCTTAGCAATTAGAAAAGAGCTTGAACCTGAAACTGAGGTGGCTCTTTTTGGCTTGATGAGAAAAAGAATGGACTTGTCCAACGCCGAAGAGTCTTACGTGGCGATCTGCTCGTCAGTAGCCCGCTTCTTAATTCTCCAAAATTGGAGATCTGAGGATATACCATCATACTCGAAATGGGTGAATAAAATGCAAAGGATAAAAAGCTATGAAGAGGCCTATGCCAAAAGAGTTGGGGCAATAAAAAGGTTTACCAAAACTTGGAATTTATGGGATAATGATTTATCTATCTATGTCACATAGCACTTTAGTATTAGGGTTTTTATTATTGTTTTTAATTAGATAAATTTTTAACATAGGTATTTTTACCACTTTAAAAATCTGTTAGCACTTTATTGAATTAGTGATTGTAGTAAGCACTAAGCACTTGTATTTTTCTGTCAGGCCTGACGCTATGTGAAGTTGAGACTGCAGCGTTCTAGGTGGATTTCTTATAAAGCATATTGATTATGTATATAGGAATTAATATTCTTGCTTATTTTGCACATTTTGCACTATTTGCACAACTGAAATTATATGTATAGATAATTAATGCCCTATGTATTGGGAGGCCAGGTTGAATAAGGTAATTATCATAGGCTTCTGGTTAGCCTGCTTATTTTTTGCACATTTTGCACTATCTGCATAAATGACATTATGGATATGTATATCTTTGTCTAAAGTTTGTTGTTTTACAATTATTTTGATCTACTGTTCATGGACTTTGTTTATTCTGTATACTGTGTACTGGCTTTGTTGTTTTCCTGCTCTGCTCAATAAAAAATTTAAAAAAAAAAAAAATCAACAAATAAATAAATACTACTACTACTATCCTGAAGTTGTGCCTGGAGGGTAGGGGTGGTCTCCTTCATGCATTTAGTCAGTTGTTCCAGTTCCTCCATCTTTGTTTCCAAGTCCATTACCCTGCTTCCTGCCGAGTCCACGTCATTCCTGAGGGCCATTAATTTTCTGAGAGATCTGCTTTCAGAGCAGCCAAAGAACAGGCCATATCCCCCTTTAGTTCTTCCCGTAGCTCCTTTTTAAAGTCATTAAGGGAGGATAAGAGTATTTCTTTTGTGACCCCATTTCCTGGTTGACCTCAATACCAATCACAATGCTGCATTGCAGCATTGTGATTAGCCAGGGGTGCCTGGCTGTACTCTTCCTGTGCGTGCCTATGGCGAAGAGAGAAGACGCGGCACCCGGCGCAGCAAGGTAAGTGTTTTTTATATTATATATAATGTTTAAATTGCCCACCATTTCACCCCCGCTTCACCAACCATGCCGGCCGCCACTGGCAGGAAGGCGGTGACAACACCATATTGCCCTCAAGATCTGTCAGCTCACTGGCTGTGTTGCGGCTATTCCTTTTTTCATAATTTCTTTGAGATTGTCATCTATGCATTGTTTACACTCACAAAAGTCCTTCGACCCTGCTTGGTGACATTCTTTCTGTTCAAATGAAACGCATGGTTCAATTTACTGGTTCCATCGGTGGGGGGAGAAAGGGGGTTATGTTGTAACGTATAGCCTTACATGCATGGTCTGGAGAGGGAAGGGTACAGGACCGTAGGGGGTAGCTAACTTTACTCGTTTCTAGGCCACTTTGGTCTTTCTGGGCTACAGCGCGCAGCAGGAGTACCCAGTCTACCCCTCACGACTAATCCTTATGCTGTAGGATTCGCCTCTTTGTTTTGGGCTGTGCTCGTGACGAGAAGGGACTAGAAAACTTGCTGTGACCCAACACAGCTGTGCCAGGTGAGGCGCACACACATGGCTGCGATCGAGCCCACAACAGAGAGCTGTAAGCATTTATCACAACAAGTGGACAGGCCACTGAAAGTGCATTTGATTAATCTGCATAACCAGGTGCATCAAACACTGAACTTTCTGTTTACCCTAAAAGAGACACAAATAATTTAGAGCTGCATATCGATTGTTCCTTGACTCGTTGAGTGCCCAGAGCATGTTACCGGTGCTTAACATGGATAAATAAAAGTGCTGGCACTCTCCCACCAACTTCACTTGCAGTGCGACTCTGGTCACTCCAGTCAGTCTAATCAGCCCCTCTCTCAGTCACTCCTGTCAGTCTAACCAGCCCCTCTCTCAGTCACTCCTGTCGGTCTAACCAGCCCCTCTCTCAGTCACTCCTGTCAGTCTAACCAGCCCCTCTCTCAGTCTAACCAGCCACTCTCTCAGTCACTCCAGTCAGTCTAACCAGCCCCTCTCTCAGTCACTCCTGTCAGTCTAACCAGCCCCTCTCTCAGTCTAACCAGCCCCTCTCTCAGTCACTCCAGTCAGTCTAACCAGCCCCTCTCTCAGTCACTCCTGTCAGTCTAACCAGCCCCTCTATCAGTCACTCCTAACCATCCCCTCTCTTAGTCACTCCTGTCAGTCTAACCAGCACTTCTCTCAGTCACTCCTGTCAGTCTACCCAGGCCCTCTTTCAGTAATGGAGGCTGCCGCATCCGCCAAGATAATTTGCAGCAAGGTAGCCCAGTGCCTGCCGCCTCCCGAAAGTTAACTCCGGCAGCAGGACGTCACGTCCGGTCCCCGTGGCCCTCATGTATGTAAGATTGTAGCATTGATTACTGCAGCCTGGCAACAGAGCTAGCCCAAGCCTGCGGAGCAGTGCACACATGCCACAGAACGCACTGCCAGCTGCCACTCCACACTTGTATAAAGGCAGTGCTATAAAGGGCATGTCTTGACAACTGGAGCATAATGCATTATTTGTGAAAATGCATTTCAGTGCGGTGATGCGGATCACCACACTGAAATGCGTTAGTCTAACATCTGATGCATGGTACTTGGCAGGACTGGGGCCCCACTTATTTTGTTAGGCCTTGTGTTCTGAGTACATACATAATTCACAAATGATTTATAAACTGTGGCTAGTAAAAGACAAAGGCTTCTTCACAGGAGCACATCAGGGGTTATAATAATACAGGATCTATAGCACAGGTACTGATAGTATGGCCCGTGGGCCGCCAGCGGCCCGGCAAGCCTTCCTTGGCGGCCCGCAGACCTTGCAGACATTGTACCGGTGTTTAAAAAATAATAATTAAAGAGTGTCAGCAAACACCTCCGCAGCAGCGCGGACTCCGAGACGCTGTACTCTATGGGGGTCGGGCGATTCACAACAAAGCCTCATTAACAAGTAAATGGTCTTTTAAAGACCTGTAAAGTACTCGGGTGTGGCTGTGTGTGAGTGCTCCCGGGAAGCTGGGGTGAGGTGACAGAGGGTGACAAACAGAGGGAGGGAGATAGACAGAGGGAGACGGAGGGAGAGAGAGACAGAGGGAGAGGGAGACAGAGGGAGGAAGACAGGGGGAGGGAGACAGAGGGAGGGAGTCAGAGAGGGATACAGACAGAGGGAGAAGGAGGGAGAGAGGGAGGGAGTCAGAGGGATGGAGACAGAGGGAGATAGACAAAGGGAGGAGGGCGACAGAGGGTGGGAGACAGACAGAGGGAGGGAGACAGCTAGAGGGAGAAAGAGGGAGGGAGATAGATGGAGATAGACAGAGGAAGGGAGAGGGAGGGAGACAGAGAGAGAGGAAACAGACGGAGACAGAGAGAGGGAGACGGAGACAGAGGGAGGGAGAGAGAGGGAGACAGACAGAGGGAGACAGACAGAGGGAGGGAGAGGGATAGGGAGACAGAGAGAGGGCGACAGGCAGAGGGAGACAGGCAGAGGGGGACGGACAAAGGGGGACAGACAAAGGGGGACAGACAAAGGGGGACAGACAAAGGGGGACAGACAAAGGGGGACAGACAAAGGGGGACAGACAAAGGGGGACAGACAAAGGGGGACAGACAAAGGGGGACAGACAAAGGGGGACAGAGAGAGGGTGACAGAGAGAGGGAGAGGGAGACAGAGAGAGAGAGGAGGGAGACAGAGAGAGAGGGAGGGAGACAGATACAGACAGATATAGAGACAGACAGAGACAGGGACAGACAGAGACAGATAGAGGAAGAGACAGGGACCGGGGCAGATAGAGGCAGTCACAGACCGAGACAGAGAGACGGAGAGGGAGGGAGACAGGGACAGACAGATAGAGGCAGAGACTGAGACAGACGGAGAGAGAGGGGGGAGGGGGAAGGAGACAGAGAGAGAGGGAGACACAGAGAGGGAGACAGAGGAGGACAGACAGAGGGAGACAGACAGCGGGAGACAGCGAGAGAGGGAGACAGCGAGAGAGGGAGACAGCGAGAGAGGGAGACAGCGAGAGAGGGAGACAGCGAGAGAGGGAGACAGCGAGAGAGGGAGACAGCGAGAGAGGGAGACAGCGAGAGAGGGAGACAGCGAGAGAGGGAGACAGCGAGAGAGGGAGACAGCGAGAGAGGGAGACAGCGAGAGAGGGAGACAGCGAGATAGACAGAGGGAGACAGACAGAGGGAGACGAGAGAGAGAGAGAGGGAGACAGAGAGAGGGAGACCGAGGTGAGACAGAGACCGAGAGAGACGGAGACCGAGGGAGACAGAGAGAGACAGAGGGAGACAGACAAAGGGAGCGAGACAGAGAGAGGGAGACAGAGGGTGACAGACAGAGGGAGACAGACAGAGGGAAAGAGACAAAGGGAGCGAGACAGCCCGATGGAGACAGACAGAGGGAGCAAGGTGACAGAGGGAGGGAGACAGAGGGAGCGAGACAGATAGAGGGAGGGAGACAGAGAGAGGGAGACAGAGGGAAAGAGAGGGAGGGAGACAGAGAGAGGGAGACAGAGGGAAAGAGAGGGAGGGAGACAGAGAGAGGGAGATAGAGAGAGAGAGGGAGACTGAGTGGGTGAGGCAGAGGGGGAGAGAGAGAGAGGGGGAGAGAGAGAGAGAGGGGGAGAGAGAGAGAGGGGGAGAGAGAGAGAGGGGGAGAGAGAGAGAGGGGGAGAGAGAGAGAGGGGGAGAGAGAGAGAGAGAGAGAGAGAGAGAGAGAGAGAGAGAGAGATATAGATAGAGAGAGGGAAGGGAGACAGAGAGAGGGATGTGTGTATGCTCATGGTGGCTCAGTGGACGAAGGCATCCGCTGCAGGGGCGTGTGTTCAACCTCATGGTCACAGTTTTTTTTGCTCTAGCCCCGCCCCCCCCCCCACTGACCCCACCCCCACCTGTGTGGCCCTCGGCCACAAACCACACTGTAAATTTGGCCCCCGAGAGAAAGTTTGTGAGTACCCATGATTTTTAGGAATCAATGCTTGTGGGATAAGGGTCAAACACAGGGATGGGAAAGCATGGAAGAGAACCAGAGAGAGATAAAAAAGAGAAACAAAGACACGCAAAGCGCTGTCTGGCTGCACAAGGCTAGACCTGATCTCCTCCTGGAGCTCCTTCCTTCTGCGCTTCCTGTCATTAGAAGGAACAGAGGCCTGCGCCTGCCCAGATGTTTCCATCTGTGGTAAAGGTGTCAAATGCGGCATAATACGGGCCTCAGCAGCCCCCGCAGCGCAGAGGGCCCCCAAACACAGCTGCAAAGGTTTGAGATTATTTTCTGTGTGACATTTTCATAGTTTCAGAGTGCTCATGAGTGGCATTCAATGACTACATTTGTGGCACTTAGAGTGAGACACTTTCTCGCGAACAAAATTATACATTATGTCCATGAAAACAGACAAATATCAGAAATGACAGCTATTTGAGCAACGAGAAACTTAAATCCTGCAGCAGGTGCTTTTAAACCGATTATTTATTTGTAAATGATCAGCACCTTCCACCCCGACCTCAGCGCCAGGTGCGGCTGAACCACGAGTAACAGAGGGATATCTGTGACAAAAGCAGCAACCCACTGAGCTATCCATATAAAATACAGTCCTGTAATAAGCTGACACACTTTCTGCAGGAGGTGCATTAACCCACTGAGCTATCCATATAAAATACAGTCCTGTAATAAGCTGACGCTCTCTGCAGGAGGCGCATTAACCCACTGAGCTATCCATATAAGATACAGTCCTGTAATAAGCTGACACACTCTCTGCAGGAGGCGCATTAACCCACTGAGCTATCCATATAAAATACAGTCCTGTGATAGGCGGACACTCTCTGCAGGAGGGGCATTAACCCACTGAGCTATCCATATAAAATACAGTCCTGTAATATGCTGACAGACTCTCTGCAGGAGGCGCATTAACACACTGAGCTATCCAAATAAAAATACAGTCCTGTAATATTGTGGCAGACTCTCTGCAGGAGGCGCATTAACCCACTGAACTATCCAAATAAAAATCCAGCCCTGTAATATGCTGGCAGATTCTCTGCAGAAGGCACATTAACCCACCGAGCTATCTATATAAAATACAGTTGTGTAATATGCCAGCAGACTCTCTGCAGGAGGCACATTAACCCACTGAGCTATCCATATAAAATACAGTCCTGTGATATGCTGCAGGCCCTCTGCAGGAGGCGCATAAACACTACCCCCCCCCCCCCCCCCTCCTCTCCTCAGCCTCAACTCTGACTTCACTTACCAAGCATCACAGCGCCTGGAGATGAAGCGTTTGCTTCGGGGCGCTCTTGGGGCTGCAGCTGAACTGTCCTCGAGTCACGCACCCTGGCAGTAGACACTGATGACGTCACTTCCGGAGGTGCGAGTAGAGATCTGGGCATGCTCTCAGCTCGGGTTAAAAGTTCGTGGTAAGACAAAAGATACAATCTGCGCATGCGTTGAGCTCGGGATATCAATTTGAGAAAAGACTGGGCGCGGACTCGGATGACGTCCCTGCGGAGGTCGTGAGAGTAAATCTGCGCATGCGCCACTCACTGCCCGGCAACTCTGAAGGCCTTCGCTTGCCTCCGAGCGCCTTCACTTGCCTCTGAGCGTGCGCGGACTCGATCCTTACTTATTTACTGAGCACGCGCAGGAGAGCTGTGTCTTCTCAGACTGGGGCAGGAGTCTGTTCTACCCGGGGCGGGTTTTATTTTTCAGTTAAAGTGCGAGAACCGATTATTAACGTGTATTAAGTTTTGTTGAAATAAAATTCGATTTGGTCAGATTCGCTTTTAAACAGAACATCTTGTTTTTCCACCATGCTTGGAGCGGAGAGCAGTATCTCGTCTCTGGGCATGCGCAGGACGAGTCTTCCGCGTCCACGGACGGACACAAGCCGGTTCCCTGGACTTCTGTGACCGCCCCTTCGGTGCCAGGGCCAGAGGCGTCCTCTAGGTCTGCAGCAGACAGAGTCACTCCATCGCCACCCCAAGGGGCAGGTGGGAGATAACCTGTCTGCATATCCCAGCTCAGCTCCAACCTGAGGGTCACCGTCTCCTCCGACACAGTTCCAACCTGAGGGTCACCATCTCCTCAGGCACAGCTCCAACCTGAGGGTCACCGTCTCCTCAGGCACAGCTCCAACGTGGGGATCACCATCTCCTCAGGCACAGCTCCAACCTGAGGGTCACCGTTTCCTCAGGCACAGCTCCAACCTGAGGGTCACCGTCTCCTCAGGGACAGCTCCAACGTGGGGATCACCATCTCCTCAGGCACAGCTCCAACCTGAGGGTCACCGTCTCCTCAGGCACAGCTCCAACATGAGGGTCACCGTCTCCTCAGGCACAGCTCCAACCTGAGGGTCACCGTCTCCTCAGGCACAGCTCAGTCCTCTTGGTATCAGCTATATCCATAGTAGCATCTGGAGCCCGTGCATCAATGCATTTCTTCAAACACAGCTCGAGTTGTATGTAACCTAATATCCTGAGGCACAGAACTTCTTCTGTGGTGAGGCCTGCCTAACGCTGTGGGCACTTGCACAACTGCTCCCGCTGACATAAGCTCCTCATTGCCCTCTCTAGAGGCCCCAGCAGAGAGCTGCCATCCATGGCTGCCCTGAAGTACGCTGGCCTGGAGGACACAGATAGCGAGGAGGAGCTGCCCCCGGGCTGGGAGGAGAGGAGCACCCGCGACGGGTGGGTCTACTTCGCAAATCATGGGGAAGAGAAGACCCAGTGGGAGCACCCCAAGACTGGCAAAAGAAAGCGCGTGGCGGGAGAGCTGCCATATGGCTGGGAGCAGGAGAGCGATGCTAATGGGCAAGTATTCTACGTGGACCACTTGAACAAGAGAACAACTTACCTTGACCCGCGGCTGGCCTACACAGTCGAAGACGGCCCTGTGAGAGCCAGTACCAGGCAGCGGTATGATGGGAGCACTGCAGCCATGGAGATTCTGCAAGGCGTCGATCTGACCGACAAAGTGGCTATTGTTACTGGCGCAAACTCTGGCATCGGCTTTGAAACAGCCAAGTCTTTAGCTCTGCACGGGGCAACCGTTATCCTAGCCTGCAGGAACCTGGTGCAAGCAGAGGAAGCCAAGCGCCAGATCCTGGAAGAATGGCACAAAGCCAAGGTGGAGGTGATGCCCCTGGACCTCGCATCCCTCCGCAGTGTGCAGCATTTTGCTGAAACATTCAAAGCCAAGAATCTGCCTCTTCATCTGTTGATTTGCAATGCTGCCATTTTTGGAAGCTGCTGGAGCCTGACTGAAGACGGACTGGAATCCACCTTCCAGACAAACCACCTGGGACATTTCTATCTCGTTCACCTTCTTCAGGAGTCTCTGCGTCGCTCCTCTCCTTCAAGAGTTGTCCTAGTGTCATCGGAATCTCACAGGTTTACAGATATTAAGGGTTCCTCTGGGAAACTTGACCTTAGCGTGCTTTCCCCACCTAAGAGGGGGTACTGGGCAATGTTAGCATACAATCGTTCAAAGCTTTGCAATATACTGTTCTCCAATGAGCTGAACCGCCGTCTCGCTCCCAAAGGTGTGACCTCAAATGCAGTGCATCCAGGGAATATGATGTACTCCTGCATCCATCGCAGCTGGTGGCTGTACACCCTGCTTTTCACCTTGGCCAGGCCATTTACAAAATCCATGCAGCAGGGTGCAGCAACCTCTGTATACTGTGCCATCTCCCCAGATCTGGAGGGTATGGGAGGAATGTACTTCAACAATTGCTGCCGCTGCCTGCCCTCTCAAGAAGCCCAGAATGAGGGAACGGCTGCAGCCTTGTGGGAGCTGAGTGAGAGACTAATCCAGGAGCGACTCAGTGTGCAGGCAATATCATGATGAGGATACAAGGACCCGGCTGCAGCCTTGTGGGAGCTGAGTGAGAGACTAATCCAGGAGCGACTCGGTGTGCAGGCAATATCATGATGAGGATACAAGGACTCAAACAGGCTTTCAAATCTCCTGCTATGGACTAATTGCACGTATATGACTTAATGGGATTCCAATTATATCAGACATAGATCAGCTTCTATTAATTATATGCTTTACAAATTAGTAATACGCTTGAAAGTGCTACTGGGAAATTACGAATACATTACAAGTAAAATGGGTAATTTTTTCTGGGGACAGTTTAGTTGATTTTGATCATAGTCTAATTAAAGTTTAAAGTAAAGTGTTGTGGTAAATTTAAATTACCTAGACTTAATTTATGCGGTAAAATTCAATAAGAATAACTCAGTAAAAATAAGAGGCAGAATCCGTGGTATTTGAGGTTTTAAAAGGGAATTTATTCCTTACAAAGGAATTGGTTCGAACCAGGCAATCGGGTTCCGTCACCACGAAGGTTCAGGAAGGAATAGGCAATACATTATTGACAGGTTATCATATATATAGTAAATGCATTACAGTACAGACAGATGCAGGAGGCGTAACAGCTGATAGGAAAGATAAGAATACACATACGTAATGAAAAAGGCGTTACAATAGGCGTGCATAAAGGCGTATACTAGAAACGTCATTAAGAGGATGTCACAGGTGGGTGGATCCATAAGAGAATCCTGCAATGTCAGCAGAAATACATGGCAGAGATGCGCGCGCAGCTGCATGACGTGTGATTGACGTGTAACTAGAGGGTGAAGGGGACTTGACATTTAGCCCTACATGAGGAGACAGAAGTCTGGGATGTCAGAACAACCTAATCCCAAATCGTATCTAATATCTTGTGTTTAAAGAACTATATTATCTGGAAGGAAAGGTCTCTCAGACAGAATCTATTCTATACTGACTGCTAGTGCGTGTACAAGCGTCTACGTGTCTACATGAGATGCGAGGGGGCATGGGCCTACCATGGTAACAGGAGCTATGAATTACTTGCACGGAGACAGTGAGGCCGGGCCCTTTGCTCTGCAGCTGGAAGGATGTTTACCTAAACTACTAGACAGGAATGTATTGGATGAGGAGCGGAGCAGATAACTTGAAGGCAAAATACAGTCTTGGCAGGCAACAGGCCGAGCCAGGCACCGTTTAGCCTCGCAGGGAGTAAAACAAAGGTCATGGATACAGATGCGAGTCCAGGCTGAAGCTTTCAGAAGCAGAAAGCAGGAAAAGGCTCGATGAAAGAATTCAGGGCCTACTCGCCAGAGCTGAAAACATGAAAGGTGCACCATATAAAGTCGGTGGCCAAGCATACTTAGGAACGGAATATCCGACCCATTCATGGCGGATCTGAAAGAGGACATGTTAACGTTGGACGCACATGTATTTGCGTCTTCATAGCTGGAAGTGGAGGGAACATACATGTACTTGTAGCACGTACATGGAGCCGTTGGGGTCTAAGATAGGGGACACAATTTGATCATAAAAATTCATATTTCCTCATTCCTTCCTTGTCCCCTACGGACCCTTCATGAAATATCGATCTTCATCAATCCATCAATCTGTTCATACAACATCATTTGCTCTTCTTTCTTCTTACGAGATCTTAAATTAAAACTTGAATGTGGAATACACGATGTGGCACACAGGCCGCAAATCGCTGGCCCACATTGTAGACACAGGCAGCAACTGAATATTATGAGAAGGCCAATACCTAGGAAGGATAGGATCTTCCATCCCCAGGCTGACAACACGCTCCAGAGCCAACCGGACCAAGTCCAGGTGCCTGGATTCTGGTGTATCTGGCTTACAATCTTATGAAGACGAGTTATGGCTTTATATACTGATGGCGCGTTTTCTGGAATGAAAACACAGCAACTCGATCCGATGACTCTACAGGCTCCGCCCCTATCAGCTAGGATGACGTCAAGGACAAGACGATTTTGAAGAACAACAATCTGCATCGCAGACTGCTCCTCTGTTAAGTTGCCTAGGGCGGAAGTAGTTTCATTCACTACTGCTTCAAGGGTTCTGGTTAATCTGCGTATCAGTTTACTATTAGTGACAGTGCCTATGTAGGGAAAGAAACCTTTATTGAAATCTGTGTATTGCTCCCATGCCGTTTCAGTGTAGTCGACAATCGGGAGATCTCTCTGGGGTCTATTGTGTACTAAATGGGTATTTCTATGATAATCAGGAGGGGCTAGGAAAACAGGTGGCAGAAGGAATGCAATGTAACAGGTACCATCCCAATCTAGAGGTAAACGTATATATGCGGTCTGACCACATATGAAGTAGGAATGACGAGAAGCTCTAAATGTAGATTTGCCTTGATCACGGAATTCGATCACAGTGGTACATTTACTATGGCCCATGTGTACTGAACCATTCTTTCTTACACATAATTCACCTTTAACTGGAAATACTGACATAGCAGGCAAGACTGGTGCAGCTTCGGATTCAACATTCAGAATCATGAGGTTAAGTGTAAAGTTACCTAATCCATATACTTCATTTTCTAGATCAGTTCCTGTCTTTTTGGGAAGTCCCTCCTTGTTAGGGTAGCAGACTTTAAGCAAAACTAAGTTCAGGTTTCCCCATACCCAGTTGTCTTGGTAAACTACGGAATTTGAATCTAAAGAGTTAATCAAACTAAACCATGCTCCACAGGAACCATTGTGTGTGAATGGATACGGAAAGAGGGGCAGAACTCCCTTGTATTTCTGGTAGGGAGGGAGTCGGCCACATATCCAACAATTTGTAGCGTTGCTGGTCTGATGGGAGTGATGTAACATACTAATGAATGTGTTGTTGCGCAGCGCAAATCTGTAGGACAACTCATGCGGAGGTAATTCGCTAAAAAAGTGTTCGGCAGTAACATTGAAAGCACGCTTGGAAATAGGGTAGTATATGTGCAACAGTATACTTGCAGCAATAATCAAAAAGCTTAGAAAAAACATAATCAATAATGTCACTACACAGTGACTACGAAGTGATTTACAGTATGCATGTTTCTTGAGCTGTTTCTGTCTATTTCTCTCTCTAATTCGGTCTAGAGGATACATGTCAGAGACTAATTTAACCGATTCACCTTGGAGAGGACTTAAACAATCAAATTGTCTGACTTGCTAGACCTTAGTTTCAGTTTGTATTCTTGCGATGCGGTTTTCTCAACCAGGGGGAGTTTTGAGTCAGTCTGTGGGGGAAGGCAGGGCTGAGAGTTCAAATCAGAAAGTGGTCCATGAAATTTCTTGATATGGCTCAAGTGTAGCCAACCCTTGCGACCCTCAATCTTCACTGCTGTCCTCGTGGTCAGAAGTACTAATTTCGGCGTTTGCCAGCGAGGCTCCAGCGGGCTCCTCCTGTCGAAATTTCTTATGAAAACAAAATCTCCGGGAACCACTTCATGGGGCTTCACCTCGGTGTTGTCGGGAAAGGCTGCAGCTACCTGTGAACGGCAAGATTGTAGTGCAGACATCAAGGAAGCAAGGTAATCTGTCAGCATATTACAATCAACATCAGTTATTTTTCGAGGTATAGGCGTCCCCCACATATTTGGTGGCCTACCGAAGACCACCTCGTACGGGGATAGCCCTGTTCGAGAATGTGCTACCATTCTCATGTAAAAGAGAGCAATTGGTAAGGCTACTATCCAGTCGACACCTTTCTCTCTGCAGATTTTAGAAAGTCTAATTTTCAGAGTCTGATTATGACGCTCCACGAGACCTGCTGCCTCGGGATGTCGGACGCAGTGGAATTTCCATTGATAGCCTAACAAGAGTGAAACGTGTTTCATTAGCTCGGATGAGAACGGCTGACCGTTATCTGAGTATACGATACGGGGCAAACCATACCGTGGGAAGAATTCACGAACTAACTGTTTGGCAGTAGTCGGGGCAGTGTAATCTGAGACGGGATATGCTTCTGTCCAACGGGAAAGAGCACATACCACTACGAGGACATATTTGAATCCTCGACAACGTTCCATCTGGATATAATCCATCTGGAGGACTTCAGAAGGGTGATCGGGAGGTTGAAATCCACCTTGCTCTACAGGAATGCTTTTACCTGGGTTGAATTGACAACAAATCATGCAAGTACGCACTTTCAGTTTGGCTGCTGCTCGTAAGTGTTTGTTGAACCAAATGTGTTGAATACTATCAAGCATAGCTTTTTCTCCTAGGTGCGCTGGACTATGTATTGTGTTAATGATGACTTGAACCATGGAGTCGGGGAGAAACCATATAGATTTTCGCTTCGTCATCCATCCCTGATCTGTTTGGATCCCTCCTAATTCAGTCCATTTCTTGATTTCCTCGGGTGTAGCATGTGTCTGTATGTCAATTCCATCAATGGCGGGATCCTTAACTGTCATGCAGTGTGTTGATGTCGGAACTATTGTCTTTGTCACGTCAGTTGCATGAGTCCGATTCTGAGCTGTCTGCTTAGCTGTTCGGTCTGCTAGGTCGTTACCCTGGGAAATAATATTGGTGACTTTTGTATGGGCCTTGCACTTCATGATAGATATCGCAGTAGGTAGATGTATTGCATCTAATAGTGCTTGAATGAGGGGACCGTGTTGAATGTTGGCACCATGAGAAGTTAAATAACCTCTCTCTCGCCAAAGGACTCCGAAGTCATGGACAACTCCGAATGCATAACGTGAATCTGTGTATATGTTAACTTTCTTATTTTTGGCTTGAATACAGGCTTGTGTCAGAGCGATGAGCTCTGCTGCTTGAGCTGACAAGATGTTAATACAATTCGTTTCAATAACTTCAGTGTCTGTTGTGACTGCATAAGCGGCCACTAACTCTCCTGTACTTGTTCTCATGCATGAACCATCTACATAAAATGTCAGGTCTGGATCTGATAATGGAATGTCTGTCAAGTCTTGTCTGGGTTTCGTCGTAATAGTAATGACTTCAATACAATCATGTGCCAATGGGTCTGTTCCACTTAATGGCAAAAGTGTGGCAGGATTTAATGTACTACAACGTCTGATTTCTATGTGTGGTTGGAACAATGTTAGTTCATAACCCGTCAGTCGTGCTATAGTCAAGTGTTGTGTTTGTGTCCGGTTCAAGAGAACCTCTACTGCGTGTGGTACTTGTACTGTCAATTGATGTCCTAATACTATGGAATCGCTTTGTCTAATCGCTAAAGCTGTCGCTGCGACTGATTTCAGGCACGCAGGAAGAGCCTGGGCTACTGGATCTAACGTGCTAGAAAAGTAAGCACATGGTTTGTGTGATCCTGCTTGTTCCTGAGTGAGTACTGACAAGGCAGTACCTTCACGTTCTGTAACAAAAAGTGTAAAAGGCTTACTGTAACATGGTGTCGCTAAAACAGGTGCTTGGCATAAGGCTTTCTTTAAGTCTTCAAAAGCTTGTGTATGTTCCTGAGTCCAAGGGAGGACAGTCGATGTCGCTGCCTCCTGGGTTGTCAACTGAATGAGTGGTTTTGCTAGAAATGCGTATTGGGGGATCCACTGCCTACAGTACGAAGTGAGGCCTATGAAGGCCCGTACCTCCTTTTGTGTCTTGGGTGGTGGCATGTTTACAATTAACTGGATGCGATCAGGTGTGAGCTGTCTCCCCCCCTTGGACAGCAAGTGCCCAAGGTACACAACTTGCTGGGCACAGAATTGCAGCTTCGAAGGGGACACCTTGTGTCCCTTGTCGGCCAGAAAATGTAAAACCGTCAGTGATGCTTTTTCACACTCGGGTTCGCTTCGGGCGGTGATCAGCAGATCATCGACATACTGAAGCAGGGCAGTGTTAACAGGCATGTGGATACTGTCAAGTTGTCTTTTCAGTGCTTGGCTATAGATGCTGGGGCTTTCTGTGAATCCTTGAGGTGCGCGTGCAAATTTAAAGCTTCGTCCATTTAAACAGAATCCAAACAAATATTGGCTTTCCGGATCGATTGGGACGCTAAAGAAGGCGTTCTTGAGGTCAATTACAGTAAAGAACGTTGCTTCTGAATCAATAGCTGTTAGTAATGAAGAGATATCTGGAACCACGGGATATTGTGGTACAATGCATTTATTCAATTCGCGCAGATCAATAACTAATCGATATACTGGGGGTGCTTTTGGATCAGTTCGTTTAAGAATCGGAATGATCGGAGAATTACATACATTGGAGTCGGTTTCCACTACCACTCCTTGTGCAATGAGCTCGTCAATGATTTGCAGCAAAGCCACTACAGCATCTGGAGGTAACTTGTATTGTCGCATTCGTGGTAATACCACTCCTGCTTTGAGTGTAACTCGATATGGTGTAATGTGCATACAACCTACATCAGTGGGGCCTTGTGCCCATAAATGTGCAGGTACATTCTGTAACCGGTGATCCATGTCTCTTAACACGTAGTGACCTTTAAAGTCACGCAAAAATAGTCGTACTCCTTCCGGAGAACAACATATTACAGCTCCTAGAGCTTTTAGTGTCTTTATACCTAACAAGTTTTCTGGACATGATTTTGTAAGCAATAAATCTGTAGTCCGTGTCAATGGACCAACTGCAAGTGGAAGAGGTTGCGATACTTCGTTAATAATAGGCTTTCCTGAGAAACCAAGGGAAATATTCTGTGAGCCTGAGAGGGGTGCCCCTGGGACTTCGTCATGACTTATAGTAGTTCTGCTTGCCCCTGTATCAATTAAAAACCTTCTGTCTTTCCCTAATACTTGACTATGTACATAAGGACCTTCCTGATCTACAGGAACCTCAATAAGGGGTAAGCCAACTTCCTTCTCTAGGCTATTTCATGTGTATCGCTGATAATCGGGATAATCATTTTGTGCATACTGGTACATCTGTTGTGTCGTGTTTTGTGTTGCAGCAATAGGCTGTGGCTGTGATACTGCTACGGTCTGCTGTGGAACCGGCATAGGCTGTACATGCTGAGGTACTTGTTGTTGGATCTGATCCTGTCTAGGTGGACGTGGTCTCTCCTTGGTTTTACCCGTAGAGATATTATGTTTCAGGACTGTACAATCGTTTATATAATGACCTGGCTGTTTACAATAGTTGCATGTCCCTTTCACAGGAACCGCTGAATTACTGGACTGTGTCGCACCCTTTTTATGGCTGTCAGCTGGAACTGACTGAGCAACAAGCATTTTCATTTTCGTGTCTTTCATACGTCTTTGTTCGTGTTCTTGTTCTTCTCTAATTCTATTCTGGTGATACTGTAACATTTGTAACATTTGTGAAGGAGTGTTAGCTTGCCAAGTGCTCTCGACTTTCAATACTCTGTTCTTAACTTGGGGCAGGGAATTCTCGACTAGTTTTGTTACAAAAAGATGTGGATATGACTCGCTATTTGCTTTTAGGCCGCTATTAATACCAAAACATTTTTCAAATCGGGAATAAAAATCACTAGTGTCTTCATCGGGTTTCTGTTTACAGGCTGATATTGCACCCCAGTCTTCCTTTTTCGTAGTTAATAAACGTGGCAATACTTGTACTAATAATCCTGGTAATGCTTTAGTTTTGTCCCCAAGCCCTCGGCCTGCAGTTCGGGCATTTTCTTCGTTTTCTAATGCGGTCCAATCAATCTTTTGGTCTCCCACCTCCCATTCTTTTTCTTTGAGTTTCTCGTAAATACCGGCAGGCAATAATACTTTTAATATTTTCATAATATCAGGATAGGTATAATCACCCATGAGTAACATGTCTTTTAGTTCACGGTGAAAACCTGCTGGATCTTTGTCATGGCTGGGCACTAATTTTTTCATTTCCAATAATTCTATTTTAGTTATAGGCGTGTACACAAACACGCGCGAAAAAGAATCATCCACATTTTTAACTGGGTGCACTTCGCGTAAGGGATTCTGTCTGTCTATGTAATACATTTTTCTTTCCATGGAGGGAGCTAATTCATGCTCTGGACATAGGAAGGCACTGTATCTGTGCCGATGTTCTAGAATTTCTTTAATTAGATCGGTACCCAGACCTCTCCATTTATTCATGAGTAATTCTATTAGTATATCAGGTAGGGGACCAGGATCTGAGTGTTGGCTTTTATACAATATAAGGAGGTGTTGTATCATGTATATACCAGCTAAACGCTGTTCGTCTGGGGTAAGATTCAGAAACGTGTGTGCTAGCGCATCATCACTGTATTTCTCAGAACTGTCAGCCCATTGTACTGCTGACCTGGCTAATTCTTGTTCATCCATAGAATCGAGTACATGGTACCCCCTTCGTTCTCGGAGTATTTTATCAGTAGCCTGGAATAAGTGTTCAGGGGTCCTTGGATTTGACATAGCTGCTTGAAAAATTCTGTTACATTCTGGACGTATCGGACGCATTGCATTATTAAAAGATCTTCCCTTACCTACATAAGCTATCATTTCTCTAGCTGGTAATTGTAATTGTCCTGTTGTCATTTCTGACTGTTCCTCCTCCTCCCCCTCTGATTCAGTTTTATCTGCCTCCAATCCTCTTTCATGTATTCGTTCTATTTCTTTTCGAATCTTTCGGTGCATAACTTCTATACTCTTCTGTTTATCATGTTTTCCGTCTGCTATATTCTGACCCCATCTGTTAAGTACTTGCATTTCATCTGGATCTGCCTCAGGCCTATCTCTGTTTCTGATCAAGCAGTTTATGAAGAAGCGTAACAATAATTTTTGCATGTCCACTTTCTGGTATTCCATGGCCTCGCCAATACTTTCCGGACCTTGCCCTGTTTGGATGAAGTGATATATTTTGTCTAGATGATCAATCATTCCTGGTAGCGTCATTAGATAGTTCGAAACTCGTCGTAGACGTACTGATGATAGCAACATTCTGCCGTCTTTACCGGGTACTGGATCATATCTACAATCTGTAAGAGGCTCATTAAATATATTGTGATTAGCTGTTTGAGGTGTACGTTGGTGTGCTAAATCCCTATAAGTCAATCTAGGTGCTGGCGGTGGCGTGGAAAAACCTCCTGTCGCACCTCCTGAGGTGCCAAGTCCAAAAGGATTTGTTGGGTGTAAGGTAGAGAGTGTAGATGCAGGAAGGACTGTAGAAACAGGTGGAACGTTTGGAATGTGAGGAGGAGTTTGTTGCTGCGGAGGTGGGGGCAGATGATCTTGGGGTTGAGCGTCGTCAACAGGTGGTGCGCGTGGCTGCGCACCATTAGCATATTCGGGGGCGGCATCATCTAAATAGGAAGAAAGGAAAATGTCCTTTGCGGTCTTGGGGTGTACTTTAATCGGAAGTAATGGAGGTGGCAGATCTTTTGGTACTTCCAGGGCGGCCTTAGGCAAACCCTCGGCCAGAAGAGGATACATACCATTCATAAGAGTGTTTCGTTGTCTGTCTACTTGTTCTGTTTTTACTCGGATACCTTCCTCAATTAAGATGTTTTCTCGGGCTTTGTCTGAATTCTCCCTACTTTTCTCTTCCTTTCTGAACGCTTTCTCTGCGCGTCTATGCGATTCTTTACGCCATAATTCAATGGCATCTTTCTGTGACTGTCTGGCTTTCTTTTTCCATAATGCTTCTTCTACTCTCATGATGCAATCTGCATCCCATGTTCCAGCAGCGGGCCATCTCTGAGTCTCTGCTAAATCCTTGGTGTAGTCCACCCATAAATCAAGATATAATACGGCATCTAGGCCATGTTTGTGGTACATAAAGTACCCTGGAGTGTCCCTAGGTGGAATGGGAACGGCTTCTTCGAGTATCCCTTTTCTAGTTTTTATCTGTCTTAATTTTGAAAAGAACGGCATCTTTAAACCTTGCTACTTGATTCTTACTCGGACTTTAACACTTGGACTTGAACACAATTAATACAATAAACACAATAATGAAGATTGAACAATCACTCGTACCACGACATTTTTGAAACATATTAAAACATTTAACATTTAAAACGAACAACGATAATTAGAATAAAACTAGTTACTGACATAATACTAGATATACTGGATGTACTGCTAAACAGTACAGATACACTGCTAAAACAGTGCAGACCGGATCTGTGTACCCAAACCCGTCTTGACCGGCACAAACTAATGCGCACATCTAAATGCGTCCCCAGCAACGGTACTCACCGGGAAGCACGGAACGGAAGGCCTCGGAAACTGGACTGGACTGGATCGGACTGGACTCGACTCGACTCGTGACATAGGTACTTCGGAACTTCGGAACCTGGGTGGGCCTCTGTATACCTCGGATCTTGCTTTCTCAGCTAGGCTCTGGTCGGGATCCTCCGCACTCCTCACCGCCTCGTCTGGGTGTTGATCGCAGCCTCAGTCACCCCCGTTGGCCGGAGGGAGATACAGGAAATCCTGCGGGTACGCGTAGTTGTCCGTCCAGCTGTGGCAGGAGACCGGGCCTGCAACGCACCTCCGGCGCGTGAGGTGGGGAAGGTGTCCTTGTTCGGGCGCCAATTATGTGGTAAATTTAAATTACCTAGACTTAATTTATGCGGTAAAATTCAATAAGAATAACTCAGTAAAAATAAGAGGCAGAATCCGTGGTATTTGAGGTTTTAAAAGGGAATTTATTCCTTACAAAGGAATTGGTTCGAACCAGGCAATCGGGTTCCGTCACCACGAAGGTTCAGGAAGGGATAGGCAATACATTATTGACAGGTTATCATATATATAGTAAATGCATTACAGTACAGACAGATGCAGGAGGCGTAACAGCTGATAGGAAAGATAAGAATACACATACGTAATGAAAAAGGCGTTACAATAGGCGTGCATAAAGGCGTATACTAGAAACGTCATTAAGAGGATGTCACAGGTGGGTGGATCCATAAGAGAATCCTGCAATGTCAGCAGAAATACATGGCAGAGATGCGCGCGCAGCTGCATGACGTGTGATTGACGTGTAACTAGAGGGTGAAGGGGACTTGACATTTAGCCCTACATGAGGAGACAGAAGTCTGGGATGTCAGAACAACCTAATCCCAAATCGTATCTAATATCTTGTGTTTAAAGAACTATATTATCTGGAAGGAAAGGTCTCTCAGACAGAATCTATTCTAAACTGACTGCTAGTGCGTGTACAAGCGTCTACGTGTCTACATGAGATGCGAGGGGGCATGGGCCTACCATGGTAACAGGAGCTATGAATTACTTGCACGGAGACAGTGAGGCCGGGCCCTTTGCTCTGCAGCTGGAAGGATGTTTACCTAAACTACTAGACAGGAATGTATTGGATGAGGAGCGGAGCAGATAACTTGAAGGCAAAATACAGTCTTGGCAGGCAACAGGCCGAGCCAGGCACCGTTTAGCCTCGCAGGGAGTAAAACAAAGGTCATGGATACAGATGCGAGTCCAGGCTGAAGCTTTCAGAAGCAGAAAGCAGGAAAAGGCTCGATGACAGACTTCAGGGCCTACTCGCCAGAGCTGAAAACATGAAAGGTGCACCATATAAAGTCGGTGGCCAAGCATACTTAGGAACGGAATATCCGACCCATTCATGGCGGATCTGAAAGAGGACATGTTAACGTTGGACGCACATGTATTTGCGTCTTCATAGCTGGAAGTGGAGGGAACATACATGTACTTGTAGCACGTACATGGAGCCGTTGGGGTCTAAGATAGGGGACACAATTTGATCATAAAAATTCATATTTCCTCATTGTAACAATGTATATTTGTCTCCAAATAATTATTAAAGCATCTTATCTTTGGGTGTTCTCTTCTGTGCCTTAGTAAGGTAGACCAAAAGGGGTAAAATTTCTGTGGATGGGGGGGTCAGCTTTTAATTTTTACACTGTTGGTAAAAGGATCACTATTTAATTTAAAATTGAGCTATTGTTTACGCCAAGAAACAAGAGAAAAGCTCTTCATTGCCATAACTGTAAAATATTCATATAATACATAATCATTTAAATTGGTGTATTAACTTAAACTGCTTTATGTTATTTAAATTAGTTGTAAGCACGCCACAAAAGTGTTTACGTGAAGAGACACAAATATGTTATACATACACAAAATGAATTAAAAAGAAACAACGAAAAAGGTGCCAACGTGGGATCACAGTGTCCATTATTTAACATAGAGTTTATGATGTCCTTGTTAATCAGGTTTCTTATATGGCGCGACTACTCACCCGTAAGGGTCCCAAGGCACTGAGTGTGTGTGTGGTTGTGTGTGTGGGGGGGCGTTCTGCAATTCAGTCGAAGAGCCAGGTCTTGAGGTCCTTCTTGAATTGTGGCAGTGACGGTGATTGCCTGAGGTGCATGAGCAGGGAGTTGCAGGTCTTCGCAGCGAGGTAGGAGAAGGATTTTCTTCCAGCCGTGGTCTCGCAGATCCGTGGGATGGTGGCCAGGGCCAGTTGGGCTGAGTGGAGATGTCTAGTAGGAATGTATGAGAGACGGTGGTTGAGGTATGTAGGTCCGCTTTGTGTAGGGCTTTGTAGGGGATGCATGAGGAGCTTGAAGGTAATTTTTTTTGTTGATAGCCTGTGAAGGTCTCTCAGGTGGCCGGTGATGTGGCTGCGGTGTGGAATGCTCAGGATGAGTCTGGCAGAGGTGTTCCGGATGTTCTACAGTTTCTTTAGGAGTTTCTGGGTGGTGCCTGCGAACTGTGTTTCCATAGTAGAGTTTGCTGCTGATGAGCACATGGGTGACCGTTTTCCTGGACTCAGTGGGGATCCATTTGAAGATCTTAAAAAGCAGACGCAGCATGTGGAAGCAGGTGGATGATCCGGCATTGATTTGGCGGTTCATTGAGAGCGAAGAGTCCAGGATGATGCGGAGGTTTCATGCGTGGTCTGTGAGTGTGGGTGTGGGGAGGAGGTCGGATGTTAGGGTTTGCCTTTTTAAAAAAAAAAAGCAACTTTACAGTCAAGGGTTGAGCCTCTGAGCAGAGGTGGAGGTTGGTGCACGTGTAGAAAAAGAGGTGGCGCCCACATGAACAGGTGGAAGCTAGAACTCCTGTGCATAGTTGGCAGCTATAACCACTAGCTAGAGGTTACAACCCCATGCAAAGGTGCAGGTTAAGACCCCAAGCACAGGTGGAGAGTGGAAACTCTGGAACCCCTCCGCAACGGTGGAGGATAAAACCATAAGTGGAAGCTAAAATCGTTGTGTACAGGTGAGGGTTGAAACCACTATTTACAGGTGGATGTTAGAACCTTGGAGCACAGGTGGAGGATAGAACCCTGATGGAGAGGGGGCGGATAGAACTTTTTTGCACATTATGCATCACAGGGATTCAGACAACCGAGAGGCACTAGAAGAACGTCACAATTTTCTGCCTTAATCACAGTCAGACACAAAGTGAAAAATCATTTTGTTGTACTAGTTTTTCAAGTGGAACCTCGTGAAACTCATCTACAATCATGGAACAATCACCCATGACCAGAAGATGGGTCAGTGGTGTCTTATTGATCCTTTGATCTTTGGGAATGTAGTTTATCTCAAATTGGGGTTTCAAGACCTATATTATGTGTGGCTTCACTACTTTCACACTCTCCATAACACCGTGTGCACATGGACAGCAACATGTGTGTGCCATGATTGGAACACTGGATTAATGGAAAAGAAATGTAGAGCTGTTCTTAATTTATGGGATCAGTTTTACATGATACTTTTTTCTTTTTTTATAACAAGGGCTTAGCACAACCTTTGTTTAGTCTATGTGGTGCCTGCCATTGAACAAAAACATAAATCACACAATTTAATGGGGCAGTTCAAATTCAAGTCAGTCAAGGACAGAAGAACAAATAAATACTGAATAAGAAAGCTTACTCTTTTTGTAACACCTCACAGGCTGACCAGATGTTTAATATTTAGTTAGAAAGTCATGTTTTTTATCCATCTGTCCTGACAGATTTTGAAAAAGTAATATGTTCTGGTTTCAGGGGGTTAAATTAATACTTTTTTCTCTGCACCAGTGCAGAATCAGTTAGAAGGCTCAAACAGGTAGCATTTGAATAACATCTAATACTGAGTATAAAGGCTGAATTTAATTCCCAATATACCCTCATTTCTTTGATTTCTATGCTGACAAGTGCTGTCAATTACGCCAGTCTGTGCTCGTTGGTAACTGCAAAACTGTTATTTCTACTTCTATGTTTGTGGCATGTCCCAGTTTTCAGATTCAGTAATTTGGTCACCCTACCCTTCATACATTGAGTGATATGAGGTAACCCACTAGAGTGCAATTTGTAGTAAATACTTTCTTACATTCAGTTAATTCTTGTGGTTTCTGTCAGGTGTGAACTTTCATGTTACATTTTATATTCCTACCTAATGAATGTCTTGTCACAGTCTGAAAATTCATGTTTTCTAACCACTGTGGACTCTGAGCCTTGTCACATTCAATAACATTCTTATTGTTTCTCTGTGGTTTGGACATTCTGGTGTACCAGTACGTTTCTTTTTGTAATGAAATCTTTATCACATTTGAAACATTCATGTGGTTTCTCTCCAGTGTGGGATACCTGCTTTGCATTAACTTATCCTTTTTACTAATTGCCTTGTCACATTCAGTGTGTTCATATGGTTCCTTCCTCGTATAGAGATTCAAATGTTTATTTAGTGATGAGTTTGTGATGAACTTCTTTTCACAATGAGTAAATCTGGGTTTTCACCATTGTCAGATTTCAAATGATATAGCAGTCTAGTCGTTGTACTGTATGCCTTGTCACATTCAGTACACTGATGTGGCTTCTTTCGGTGGAAAATCACAGATGAGAAAACAGTCTTCCTTTTTTTGAATAAATGACATGTCACATTCTACTTTCGATGGCACATTGGATGTCTCTTTGTTATGAATGCATTGTCTCATTCTGATCAGTGGTATGGTTTCCACCCTTTATGAACCTATCAATGTAAAAATGGTCCTCCTTTTTAATAATTGCTGTGTTGGATTGAGTACATTGATATAATTTGCCCCGGTGTGAATTCACATGGTCTGTCTCCTGTGTGGGTTCTCTGATGTTGCAGTAGGTGTTTTTGCTAATGAATGCCTTGTCAAACCAATTACAAGCATATGGTTACTTCCCATGTGGATTTTCTGATATAGTACTAATAGGTGCTTTACTCGTCGTGCTTTTGGACCTGCTGCATTTCTTCTCTTAATTGAGCACGGCTGGGGGCTGATTGTGAGCCATTGTGAAAGTAAGTTTTGCCTGCAGTGGGCAATTGGTGGACAGATGCCCATTGGCACCAGAGGAATATTATCTCTGCTACCCACTTCGGGATAGGTGGTTGTTCAGATTCAGCCAGCTTGCGGTTGCCAAAGATGGACGTTGGCTTTTCTGGAGAACCCCTGAACCGAGTCATGAGGATGGGGCATCCCCTGCTAACCTTTAGGTCTGTTTTTGGTGATTGATTCTGTCAGCGGATTCGAGCTGCAGATTTTATTAGTAATTTTACGTTACAAACGTAACTGAATTACCACATTTCTCCAATTCTGAAATAGAATTAAAAATTCCACCCGCCTCTAGCATTAACTGGAAATGAACTATAAACATTTGATTCAAGAGGCACTTTTTCCGCACACATGGACAACATGAAAGCCAATGTTGCTACCCTAACTTTAGGTTTTCATACACTTTCAAGATCTCTGCAAGGCCCAATCTTAGGACATGTTCAGAAGGCCATGGTGGCAAAGCTGCTTCTGTCCATTTCATATGGCTATCAAATACTGGCAGAAACAGGTGTCAAGGCTGCTGAACCTACTACTTGAAACGGACTACAGAACTGTCTAGCAGCTTCCAAATTATACAATCACAGGCACAATTGCACTGAAACCTAAACCTAATAAAACAACTGTTTTACATTAAATGCTCTTTTTTTTAAAAATGTGACAAGGATTTAGACAGGCTGAGGATAACACATTACGGCAGTTGTATAGTTGGAAATGATTAAGCCAAACTCAAAATCATCATCACCTGCTTGCAAGAGATCCTACATTAAGTATCTTTAGTTCACAAAAATACTTTTTGTATATATGCCAATGAGATATTTGAACAATCAGAGCAGATATTCAAAAATACAAATGAAAAGATCTAACTATGACATAACCACGTTTGAATTGTATATTGCAGACGATATTTTAAAAGCAAATATATGTGCAACATTGAATAAAGATGGTATAATCCATGTGATCAAATGTCCTTGTTCAAAAATATATGTGGGACAGGCAACACAGTGATTTAAGTAAGGAATCACTAGTATAACTCGCAATCAATAATGGAGATGTCGCAGGGAATCTGCTAAGGTACTGAACTATGCTTGGGACCATAGAACAACAGTAGTTAGGGACTGAGTCATCATACCACTTCAGTACCATGAGCCTGGGCCAAACTAGCTATAGTGTCTCCCTTGCCTTTCTACTCATAACCAGAGGAACAAGTGAATTGACACCCCAGAAGACAACACTCCCAACCACTGTTCCCTGTAAGGTGAGCGCGCACGAGTGCATGCGCATATTTCACTCCGAGCGTGCAGTGTCTTCTATGGAGCGCGCACACACACAGCATATCCCCCAAGAGACAAGAGTTCATGTTAATCGCAACACCCTGTAGAAGCATGACCGGTGCTGCGATCAACATGAATACTTTAAAAAAAAGCAGAAAATGTGCCCCCAGCCGCGTTCTATTAACAAACGGCATGCAGCGAGCCTAAAAGCACGACGTGTGCTTTCACAATCATTAATATATGTTAGTGATTGTGAAAGCGCACGTCATGCTTCTGGACTTGCTGCGTGCCTTTTGTTAATAGAGCATGGCTGCAGGTAGATTGTGTAATAAATGCCAAATTTCATGATGGAGACACAAGTCAAAAAATTGGCAGGTTCATGCTTTGGCATTTTAAGATCCCCAAAGAAATTCTTGCAGATGCTATCTTTCCCTTATAGAAGGATAGATATAGTAGAACAAATATATATATATACTTCAAAATCCTTTCCTCTTCTATCCATCCACTATCCTTTTCAATCCAAATAATAGACTAACATGTCCACCACTCAAATTAATTTCATAATTCACTATACTAATTCAGCACTATTTCTTTATAGGGTCCAGAGTAGCATGCTACTCACTGAATATGCAATTCAACACCTCATCAGGAGTAGCAAGCGCTTTATAAATACAAATCTTTTTCCCTCTTTTATCCCTCCACTATCCTTCTCAATCCAAATACCAAACTAACATATCCACCACTCAAATTACTTTCATATTTCACTATACTAATTCACCACTAATCCTTTATGGGTTCCGGAGTAGTGTACTACTCGCTAAAAAAGCGCTCAACACCCCATCATGGGTAGCTAGAGCTATAGAAATGCAAACCTTTTTTCCCTCTTCTATCACTCCACTATCGTTCTCAATCTAAACAACTGACTAACATATCTACCACTCAAATTACTTTCAGATTTCACTATATTAATTCACCACTAATCCTTTATGGATTCCGGAGTAGCATGCTACTTGCCGAAAAAGCGCCTAAACACCCCAGCAGGGGTAGAAAGCGCTATATAAATGCAATTACAATACAATACAATATATCTGGATGCAATAACAGAAGCAGCACGATAACAGTCGGGTGGCATACTATGCTAAATAGCATTTTCCTTTAAGTTATTTTTAATCTGGGTAATATGTGAGTCTATTACAGACATTTTATGACAAATGTGTTTTTGTTTCATGCAACATCCATAAAAAATGTTTCTTTTAGATCCGAACAGGATCTCAGATATGAGAAATGGGAGGATGTCACAGTGTCAACAACCAAGTGAAACCCTAGGGTCTAATCTGAAGTTTACAAAATGTAAAAAACTACTATATCATTAGTGGGTCAAAGGATCCCAGATACACAAGTGAAACAAGTGAAACACCGCCTAAGAACAATCATGGGCATATCCCGTGAAAGGACGAAATCCCTTACTCACCAGAGGTGACATGCTTCATCATTGGGATTCTCCAATCCCAGAGGAAACCCCTAGTTCCTCTGGAGGCTACAACTCCCTCTCTATGAGGGAGGAGCACACGGATGTTTTGTTGTTCAAATAAGTGGGATGTACTAAATCCACAATGGCGAGCTAGTGGTATAAGTAAGGGCGCAGCGCAGAAAAAATATTTTTTGTTATGTATAATTATGTGATATAAAGTGCAAGTGAAAGTAAAAATAGCTCAAGAGCGTCAGAGCACCACTTTGTTCATATTGCGTCCTTGGCTACAATTAAAATGATAGTGCACCAGTAGTCAGCAGTTTTTTAGACCATGGTGATGGTGATAGTTGTCAACATGTTTCAGCCTTAGAGCCTACAGATATGGCACGGCTTTCGTCAGGACTCGAAACAGCTGCTGCGTATAAGAAAACCAGAAAAGGATACTCTGGGTCCAATTCCTTAAGTCAAGTGCATCATGAGTAAAGACCACCCGTGAATACTGGGTAAGTCAGCCAACCTCTCACTGGCAACTGCTCAGGAAAAGTGCACCGCTCTGTCCGTCGGTACACCGTGGCCTAAATGAGCCCGATGCCGGAGGAACAACAAAACATCCGTGTGCTCCTCCCTCATAGAGAGGGAGTTGTAGCCCCCAGAGGAACTAGGGGTTTCCTCTGGGATTGGAGAATCCCAATGATGAAGCATGTCACCTCTGGTGAGTGAGGGATTTCGTCCTTTCACGGGATATGCCCATGATTGTTCTTAGGCGGTGTTTCACTTGTGTATATGGGATCCTTTGACCCACTAATGATATAGTAGTTTTTTACATTTTGTAAACTTCAGATTAGACCCTAGGGTTTCATTTGTCTATGTCACAGTGATCATTCGCAGTAGTATTAGTGAGCTTCTACTATGTTACAATATTGGAAAAATACTATCCCTGAATATTAACTATAAACACATTTAGAATTTGAACCAGTGTGTCTGCGCACTGTTTGTGATCTGCCCAAAGATGACACAAGAGAGCTGAAATTGAATCATAAATTCAAAGGTGATCCGCAAAGGACCCCTAGATACGTTTAGCCTAGGGCCCTTAAAATTCTTAAGATGTCCCCGAGCCGCTGCGGTGTAATTAGTTGGGAAAGCAGAGGTTGACTGGTGCTGTGGAATGAGGCAGGTTGCCCTGGTTTTCTGATATATATTAGTGTAGCTTTGTCATGGTTTCAGATGCTCTGCACTGCACCTGTTGATTTCCAACATGACACAATTAGTGTATGCCAGTCACCAACACGAAGGCTGGACTGGCCGTAGCAGGCATCAGGCACTTGCCTGGGAGACTGGAAGGGTGGGGACCAGATTTGGACAGTGGGGCCGGTTTTGTTACTGGGGTGCAGTTTTGCAGTGATGCTACAATATCGGCCCTGAGTAACAAAAGCAGCAGTGCTGGGGACTGGTTTTGTTAAGCAGTAGTGCCCTGGGTCCCAGTCCGACCCTGCCTGCCCCATCAAGCAGGCCTCCTACATCCCAGTACCTAAGTCAGTTATCTGCACAATCAAGCGGGAACCCCCATGTCAGAACAGTTGTCGCTGCACCCACACATGCGGTCGGGTTCTTGGCGCACATAGCTTTGGCTGCAGCGCACGGAGACTTTACACTGCCACACACAAAGGAAAAAAATTAGAGGGAACATTGGTTACTTCCCGGTGTGGATTTTCTGATGTAGAACTAATAGGTGCTTTAAAGTGAATGCCTTGTCCTATTCAGTATATTTATAGGGATTTTTCCCAGTGTTGACTTTCTGATGCTGTGTTAGGATGTTCTTTGCAACAAATGCCTCGTCACATCAAGTGTATTCATATTGTTTCTCCCCAGCGTGGACTTTCAGATGTAGCATTAGGCAGTCCTTTGAAAGAAACCCCTTCTCACATTCACAACAACCATATGGTTTCTCTCTAGGGTGGATTTTCCAATGTCGTATCAGCATGTGCTTTTTTTTTTTTTTTGTCCTCATTTGCCAAATCCCTCATTCTCTGAATACACCGACCACCTCGCGTGCCCCCCTTTGGAGACCAAGATTAATTTCTCTCCCGAGCCTAGGCACGATATCATATTGGCGGATGATGATGAACCAGAAAAAGAGAGTAATCACTCACCCCAACTAGGTGTGTTACAACCTGTAGGATCTTGTTGGGAAAACCGGAGATCAAAGACCCTAGATCCTTGGAGTTATTTAGGCATAATCATAGGACCCGGGGGAAAGAAAAAAAAAAAAAAAACCCCGGCACCCTATCTCCAATGAATCAAGAAGTCCCAAAATGCTCGATTACGTTTGTTACCCAGCCTGGCTAAATCTACCTTTGATGTCTCGATTAAGGACGTCAGCCAGCCAGCATGCTGAGGCACAGATGATTCAACCCAGACTTTACAAATCTGTCTTCTGGCAAAAAGCATTGCATAGAATAAAAATGACCTGGCCTGGCCCGTAACATTAGGATCTAATCCAAAAACAATTAATGGCAAAGTTATAGTCAAATCAGCGTCTAGAATGGAATTCAACGATGTAATGACTTCTTCCCAAAACCGGCCAATGGAAGGGCAGTCTTTGAACATATGAACATCCGATGCATTGGGAAGATTACATTTATTGCATTTTTTCATTTTGCTGGTACTTTGAGAGTCTTAGCGGGGAAAGGTAGGCCCGGTGTACCGTAAATAGATGGTTCCGTCTGAGCCATGCTGGTTTCACAATTTTGTAGAGTAGGGAGAAGGATTTAATCCAGTCATCCTTGCAATGAGAACCCAGTTCTTCTCCCCAGAGATCACCAGGGAGGGTAAACTCGCCATCAATATCTTCAAGCAGGCTCCAGTACCACAGATTAACCTCTTTACCCCCCCTTTGCCGCTCTACCAGCTGTTGTTCCAAGTTACTAGTGACCCCCAAAGGAAGCCCCTTTTTACCAAGAGCCCTGACCCAGCTTACAAGTTGTATATACTTAAATCTTGCCACTCCCGATCCAACCTTATCTCGCAAATCATCCCATGACACGATATCACCTTCAAACATAAGATCCCCCCACCTTGCGATTCCTACATCCCTCAACGGTATGGCCAGACTGTCTTTTAAACAAGGCGGTAGGCCTGGGGAATCCCAAATTGGTGCATAGTTGGAATAGTAGGAGAGCCCCAGGTTCTTCCTGATCAATGCCCAAGCTTTAGCCAAGGATTGTAGGATTTTTAATTTCACCTTTTTAAAAAAATTTTGATCTCCGTATTTAAACATGAATCCATCTAATGGTAGACCCGCCCCTACTACCATTGCGTTGTACATTGACCCCATTGGTATACTGGATGGAGACTTCAAAAGCATCCTTGAATTAGACAACGTAAAAGCCCATGCATAATATTCCAAGTCAGGCAGTGCCAGCCCCCCCTTCTCTCTTCTCCTCCTCAGCTTTTTCCATGCAAGCCTAGTAGCTCTATTGTTCCAAATAAAGGAATTAATCTCTCTCTGGCATCTATTCAAGATTTTAGAGTCAAAAACCAAAGGGATAGTATTAAAAAGAAATATATATTTGGGCAGGATAGACATTTTAATTAGGCTGACCCTCCCCATGATAGTAAGTTGGAGATAGGCCCATGATTTTAAGAGCCTCCGACATTCCTTAAAAACCCGGTCCGCATTGCTTTGTACGATTTTTTCAATATCATGTGTTACCCGAATCCCAAGGTATCTCATGGAGGAGGTCATCTTCAGGTGTTCACTGACGACATTCCATACCATGATTTCTGTTTTACCGGGATTGATTTCATAGCCAGAAATGCGACCAAATTCCTCTGCCCTTTTAATGACAGTAGGGAATGCTAGATCCGGGTCAGATGTTAAAATAAGGATGTCGTCAGCATAGAGTGCAACCCTCCTCTCCCACTCCTCAAATTTGAAAGATGGAATATTCGCGTCTGTTCTCAAAAACTGCGCAAAGGGTTCAATATATAAGTCAAGGAGCAAGGGAGAAAGAGGGCAGCCCTGCCTAGTTCCTCTCCTCATTGTAAAGGGTTCTGTCAACTCCCCATTAATTAGTAACCTAGCTGATGGTGCTCCATACAGCAAAGAGATAGTACGACAGAAATATTCACCGAAATTAAATTTCTTCAGAACCGCAACCAAATAGCTCCAATTGACCCTGTCGAACGCTTTAGTAGCATCCAACGTAAGGGTTGCCAAAGGAAGAGAGAAGGCAGTGGCAATATCGATAGCACCAACCAACTCCCTTGTCAAATCAGCCAATTGTCGCCCCTTAATAAAACCCTTCTGATCCTGGTGTACAATTGAGCCAACTACACTCCCCAATCTTGCTGACAAAATAGTTGCGAAGATTTTATAATCGCTGTTAAGGATCGAAATTGGCCGATAGGAACCGCGCTCAGACGGATTTTTCCCTGGCTTGAGGATCAACACAATGGTTGCATCGTTCCAGGACTTAGGAGGAACCTTACCCTTGATCAAAATCTCATTAAAAAGGGCCGTCAGTGTTGAGACCAAAGTTGGTGTCAGCACCCGAAAGATCTCCCCGGGTAAGCCGTCGGGACCAGCTGCCTTCCCTTTTTTAAGTGAACCGATGGCTTTAATAACTTCGACCTCCGAGATTTCCTTCTCTAAGTATTTAGATTGAATCTCGGTGAGAGTTGGCAACAGTATTTTCCCCAGCCAAAGATCTCTTGTGGCTTGGTCCTCAATAGTATCCTCATTATATATATCCCTCAAAATTCGAGGAAAGCATTGCCAATATCCAAATTAGAGGATCTAAGGCCGATCTCCCCTTCCACTTTTATCTCTCTAATATAGTTTTTAGCCTGATCAGCTTTAACTTTCCAGGCCAACAACTTTCCTGCAGCTTCGCCAAACTCAAACTGAGAGAGCTTACTCGCCTCCCACCTCCTTGTAACCCTTTCTTGTAGGATAAATTCCAGCTGACTTTTTAGATCCATGAGCCTCTTTTGCTCAGCAACTGAGCCCATAGAGAGACCAAGATTTTGTTACAGCTTCCGCCTATAAGAGGCTCTGTTGGTAAGATTACCTCTAAGAAAGGCTTTCCATGTCTCCCACACCGTTGTTATAACAGCAGAATCTAAATTTATCTCTAAAAAGGTCTTGCTTTCTGCTGCCAGATAGATGATTTCATCATCATCTAATAGTATTGTACGGTCAAAAGACCACATAACATGCCTAGGCTGCTGGTCACCTCTTAAGGAAAAAGAGATGGCCGAATGGTCAGACAGGTGAGGTGGGAGGTAATCTATTGAGATCAGCGAGTTATTTAATGAGAAGCTGAATAATGCATAATCTATCCTAGATTTATGCTTATACTTGGAGTTCTGAAAGGAGACCCCCAATTTATTACCCGATCTCTCTCTCCATATATCCGCTAGACCCAGCTGCTTCATAATTGACATCAAGGTTTGTCTAGAGTTAGATAGAACATGGGCTCTAGAACTTGTTGATTTATCCAGTTTGGTATTAATAACAATGTTGAAGTCCCCCATCCATATTATAGGGTCTTGGGATGTGACCAGATGGTTTCTTATGCAGTCCAAATAATAGGGGTCATCTTGGTTAGGCCCATAATAACCCACTAATGAATACGCTCGACCATCAACCAAAATTCGAGTTAAAAGCCACCTGCCACTTTGATCTTCTTTATAGTCCAAAATTTGAACCTTCACCGATTTCTTGAAAATGATAATAATCCCTCGTATATTGGCATTGTGGTCCATAGATATAAATTTGTCGATCCATCTCTGCTTCCCTAGAATTTCAGAGGCTTCGGCCTTAAGAAGATGTGATTCCTGAATGACAATAATCTGCGCGGGGGAATCTCTCAAATACTGGAAAATATGATCTCTTCTGCTCCTCACGCGCAGACCATTAACATTCCAGGATAAATACTGTACAACAGACATAGTCCCGATTACCTACCCGTCTCCCATCCACCCTAACCATCCCCTCCGTCCAGCTCGCTGTACGCAATTGAGAATAGCTTGGAATAACAGCTTGGGGACATCCTAGTCTTAAAGAGAACTGACAAATGAGAGTTTTTAATTGATTTCCACCACCACCCAAAACTTCCCCCCACCCCCCCCTGGAAAACCCTCCCTTACTTCCTCTGACCTGTTGGACTGTCAGATTTACATCCTTGAGCAGTAGCCCAATCCTCCACACTACTTACGCAGTCTACCCTTCTGATTCCCCAAAAATAGACATTCGCAGGGGAGGAGAAAAAAATTAAAAGAAAAGTTTCCTAACAAGATTAGAAGAATATATTTCTCTTTTAATTTCTAATATCTAAAACTATATTTGAGATTTTCTTCCTTTTTTTTTTTTAGTCTTTTTTTAACCCCTTCCTTCCATATTATTATTTTTTTTCAACCTATGTCTATCGTGACATTGCTTTGTTTTTTTATTTTTTTATTTTTTTAACTTCCCCTCCTATAGAGAAGACATATGTTCACAAACCCAAAATTAAATGCTTAACTCCCCCCTTGTAAGTTCCTTACAATATCATTCAGCCATACATCCGCCTCCTGGGGAGATCTAAAATTAAGCATTTTATTTTTATGCATCACCCGCAAGAAGGCGGGAAACCTCATCTGCACCGTAGCACCCAATGATCTGAATTTTTCCATTCTTTGGCCTAACTCCCACTGTCGATCCAGTGTGGTTTTAGACTAGTCCGACCGCACCTCAAAGGAGAACTCAGGACCCTTAACAGATTTTTCTTTTAACGCCAAATTTAATAGCTTCTCCTTTAGGGCGTATGTCTGAAAATTGATCAGGATTTTTCTCGGTTTGGCTCTTCCAGGTTTTAAACGAAAAGGCTCCCGATGAATCCGCTGTATGTCCTTCTCCAAAGCCTCAACATCCTCATCGAAGACTAAAGAGGCTTTAAGCAAATTAATCACGAAGAACTTGATGTCCCCTCTTTCCTTTCCCTCCGGAACCTTAAGAAGTCGGAGATTATTTCGACGTGAGAATTTTTCGAGAGACTCAACTTTTTCTTTCATAACGTCCCCCTCTCTCTGTAAGGTCTGGATTTTATTCTCTGCTTTCTCCATACCCAGTTTCAGGACATCGACGGAGGTCTCAAGACTCTCAATCCGTCCCCCAAGATCATCAACTTTTTTTTCAAGAGATTCACATGTAGCTCTTATCTCTGCCTGATTGATCTTAGAGGTTGAAAAATCAGATCTAATCTCCTCCCTCATTTCTGCTAGTGTCACTATGAGGTCCTCCAGCCTATTTTGTCCCTTTAAGCATACACTGCCAGTATTGACACCAGTCTCCATAGCCTCCAATAGGAGTTCCTCTCTACTGTCCCCCACCACTGTGGCCCTGTCAACTTGGGTGATAAGTGTTTGTTCATCACAAACTAAGGGCCTTATCTCAGACATAGGGTCGGGAGAGGGGTCAGCCATGACTGACAGGGGGGCTTTATTAGCACGAATCTCCAGAACTTGAGGCAAGACCTTAAAAAAAGAGCACAGGGAGGGAGTTATTCGTACTGCACTGCTCTGTTTATTGTTTGCTCCCTTCTGAGAGGTAATTTTCCCTCTAATGCGCTTATGTACTTCTTTAACCTCCCCCTCCTGACTCCGACCTGCCCCTCTGTTCCTTAGGTCCCCTTCGCCAGCCGGATAACATCTCCTGACTTCTTCCACTTTAAACTCTTCGCTGACCCTCTCAACCGCCCTTGCAGAGATTGGCACTTTCTTACTAGGGACCTGCTTATGAGACGCACTTTTGTCTCCCTTACACACTTTCTTCATTCTGCCGATGATTTTTCCTTTGACACGTCTACCATTAGTACTGTGACCCTCCTCCTTACTATCCTGTGGCAAAATCTTACCTTCTGGCTCCCTGACAGAGCCACGACTTACTTCCGCGCAGGCCGGAACGGATGTCTCTAAATCATTGTCCTGATTTCCATCCCCCACAGCCTCACCCGTAGAGACCTCTCGACAGCCGGCATCTGCGCCTCCTGTGGGGCCGCCGAACCGCCCTCTCAGGAATCCGCGAGCCGCCACGCCTAAGCTCCACGGCTGCCCAGCTCCACCTCCATAGAAAGGAGGGAGGAGGTAGCTTCGCCCCAGCAAAGCACATCCACAGGGGTTACTGGAGAAAAGACGAGAGAAAAAAAGGGAAGCTCCTACTAAGCCGAAGCACCCCGGACCTCCGAAGTCGAGAAAGGAATCAAAAAGGCATTCCCATCAAACAACGAAACAGTGGAGATTTGTCTGGAGGTACTGCTCAGAACGCGCGAGCCGCACTAGCCTGCGGCTGCCATGTTTTCCCCCATGTGCTTTAGAGTGATTAACTTTCAGCGCATTCATATGGTTTCTCTCCAGTGTGGGTTTTCTGATGTTGTACTAGCTTGTACTTTAGAGCGAATGCCTTTTCGCATTCAGTACATTCATATGGTTTGTTTCCTATGTGGACGTTCAGATGTTGCATGAGGTGGGTCTTTCTCCTAAATGCCTTGCCACATTCAGTGCATTCATATGGTCTCTCCCCTGTGTGGGTTTTCTGATGTTCCCACAAGTGGTGTTTTCTACCATATGCCTTGTCATATTCAGTGCATTCATATGGTTTCTCTCCAGTGTGTGTATTCTGATGTACCATTAAGTGTTGTTTTCTGAAGAATGCTTTGTCACACTCACTACATCCATAGGGTTTCTTCCCAGTATGGATTTCCTGACGATGTTCTAGCTGGTGCTTTAGAGTGTATGTGTTGGAGGGAGGACCACCGGGTAGTCGGGGGGACTATTCCGGGGTACCTTCCTACCGCAAAGTTATAGCCGAGCGCCGCTGAGAAGCCCCCTCGGGGAGGTCTTTCTCCTATGATCGTACTAGGCCCAGTAATACCACCACACAGGACTCAATATCAGTTGCGTGACTTGGTTCTTTATCAGCAGCAATACGTTCAATATTTACAGTGGGATCGAGGGATCCTATAAGAGTCTCAATGTCTGTTAGAGGGACAGGGTAGCGGGACAGTCTTAGTACCAACCAGGTACGAGAGGGCTCTGCGCCAGGCCTTGAATGCTGGTCTCAGAGCGGCTCGGACGTGGGGAGCCGCGACGGCGTCTGCAGGGCTCAGGTGGTAGTTCCGCTTAGGTCGAGCCGCGACACAGTCAGCAGGGCTCCGGTGGTAGGTCCGCTTCGGTCGAGCCGCGACGAGGTCAGCTGGGCTCTGATGGTAATGTTCAACAAGGTCGGGCCGCGACAGCGTCAGCAGGGCTCCAAAGGTTCGTGAAGGTCTTTAAGCACGGTGGAGCCGCGACGTCGTCAGCAGGGCTCATAGGGTGAGTTCAGGGTGAGTCTTCGTCCGTAGGGTCAGCCGCGATCCGATCAGCAGGGCTCTTGACTCCAGGATACAACTGCTGTCCTGTTGTCGGGTCGCCCCAGATATAGGACGGGAGCCCTTTGATGTCCGGACCCTTGCGCCCGGAGGGGGCGGAGAGGCCGAGTAGGGAGCGGCCAGACGCCCAGCAGGAGAGGCGCCAGGCCCCAGAGAGCTGTGGGGCGATCGCACCTAGGTGTGGAAGGACGGTTGGGGGTCCCATCGATACTGCCCTCCGCCGGGAGTGGGAAGGGCTCACGTGGTATCCCCCGGGCCAGGGGTTGGCGTCTCGATGTCGGGCCTCGCTGGGACCGAGGCCGGGTAGAGCAGGGTCACGCAGGTGGTCACGTGGAGTGACGTATAATCCAAAATGGAGGAGCCCCGATGTGCATGGAACCTCGTGCGGCTTAGCGCGGGGAAACAGGACCACGCCACGAGGCCGGCACCCACATGCGTCCCCCCCAGCTGAAGGCAGGGAGAGTCACCCATCTCCTTGGGGGTTCTCCTCGCCGAGGCGGAAGAATCGGGACAGGCCGTCAGCATTGGCGTGGTCGTTGCCGGGCCGGTGTTCTACAGTGAAGTCCATCCCTTGCAGCGAGATGGACCAGCGTAACAGCTTGGGGTTCTCGCCCCGCATTTGCATGAGCCACCGCAAGGGCCGGTGGTCAGTCTGGACCCTGAAGTGGGTGCCGAAAAGGTAGGGCCGGAGCTTCTTGAGAGCCCATACCACAGCGAAGGCCTCCCGCTCGATGGTGCTCCACCTCTGTTCTCGCGGCAGCAGTCGGCGGCTGATAAAGGCCACCGGTCGGTTGAGGCCCTTGGCGTCCAGCTGGGAGAGGACCGCCCCGACCCCGTACTCCGAGGCATCGGTCTGGACTACAAATTCCTTGCTGTAGTCGGGGGCCTGTAGCACAGGGGCAGCGCACATGGCCGCCTTGAGAGCATCAAACGCGGTCTGACAGCGGGGCGTCCAGTGCACCGCCTTGGGCTGTTTCTTTGAAGTGAGTTCCGTAAGGGGGCCCACAATGCTGCCATAATCCTTGATGAATCGTCGGTAGTAGCCTGTGAGGCCTAGGAAGGCCCGGACAGCGGTTTGGGTTGCGGGGGGCTCCCACGCCTGGATGGCGTCGACTTTTAACTGGAGGGGCGCCACCTGGCCACTCCCCACCTGGTGGCCCAGATAGGTCACAGATCCTTGACCGATCTGGCATTTACTGGCCTTAATGGTGAGCCCGGCTCTTTGGAGAGCGGCCAGGACTTCCCCAAGGTGTCCTAGGTGCACGGCCCAGTGGTCGCTGAAGACAGCAATGTCGTCGAGGTAGGCCGCGCTGAAGGCTTCTAGTCCGGCCAGGACCTTGTTTACTAGCCTCTGAAAGGTCGCTGGGGCGTTCTTCATACCGAAGGGCATTACCCGAAAGTGGTAGTGCCCATCGGGGGTGGAAAAGGCTGATCGTTCTTGGGTGCCGGGAGTGAGCTTGATCTGCCAGTACCCAGCGGTGAGATCAAAGGTGCCTAGGTAGCGGGCGGCCCCTAAGCGATCGATCAGCTCATCTGCTCGTGGCAAGGGGTGGGCATCGGTCTTGGTGACTGCGTTCAGGCCCCGGTAGTCGACACAAAATCTGAGTTCGGGGGCAGTGCCGGGGGCGGCGGCCTTCGGCACCAAGACTACCGGGCTGGCCCACGGACTGTCGGAAGGCTCGATGACTCCGAGGGCGAGCATCTTGGCGACCTCGGTCTGTATGCAGGCTCGGACTCGGTCAGGTACTCTATAAGCGCGGTGTCGTACAGGGGGGCTGTCCCCCGTGTCCACGTCGTGGACGCACCAGGGGGTCACCCCGGGCGTGAGAGAGAAGAGAGCAGCGAAGGGTTGCAGCAGCTTCTGGCAATCATGGCGCTGTTCTGGTGTCAGGGTGGCGGAGAGGCGGACGCCCTCCAAGGAGCCGTCTTGGCCCGAGGACCCCAGGAGGTCTGGTAGGGGCTCGGAGTCACTTTCGCCCCCCTCGTCGGTAGCCAGCAGTAGGCTTAGTTCAGTTCGGGCAAAGTGGGGCTTGAGCTGGTTGGCGTGCAGGACCCGGAGGGGGTTCCTCGGGGACTCCATGTCGACCAGGTAGGTGACGGGGCTCTTCCTCTCAACTACCTTGAAGGGCCCGGTCCACTTGTCCTGCAGGGCGCAGGGGTCCACAGGTGACATGACCCAGACTTGCTGGCCCGGCTCGAACTCGATGGCTGAGGCATTTTCGTCATACCAGCGTTTCATGCCTTCTTGACTGGCTTCGAGGTCGGCTTATGCCAGGGCCCGGAACTTCCGAGTCTGGTTCCGCAGGGTCAGGAGGTACCGGTAGACATCGGGGGGGGCATCTTGGACGTTCGCCTCCCAGCCCTCCTTGACCAGGCTGAGGGGCCCTCGGACGGGGTGCCCATACAACAGTTCGAAGGGGCTGAAGCCCAGGGATTTCTGTGGTACCTCCCGATAGGCGAACAGGAGGCAGGGCAGCAGGACATCCCATCTCCTCCTTAGGGGCTCTTCCAGGCCCTTGATCATCCCCTTCAGGGTTCGGTTGAACCGCTCGACCAGTCCGTTCCCCTGGGGGTGGTAAGGGGTGGTGAATTTATAGGTGACCCCACATTGTTGCCAGAGGGATCTCATGTACTTCGAAATAAAGTTCGTACCCCTGTCGCTCACCACTTCTCGGGGGAACCCCACCCTGGAGAAGATGCCCATCAGGGCCCGGCCCACCACTGGAGCTGTCACAGTTCGGAGGGGGAAGGCCTCTGGGTACCGGGTGGCGTGGTCGACCAGTACCAGGATGAAGCGGTGCCCCAGGGCGGTTCGGGGGTCGAGGGGCCCCACAATGTTGATTCCCACTCGTTCGAACGGGGTGTGGACGGCTGGAAATGGTTGGAGGGGGGCTTTCACTCGTCCCCCAGTCTTCCCGCAAGCTTGGCAGGTCGGGCAGGACCGGCAGTGCTGGTCCACGTCTCTTCTCATTCGGGGCCAATAGAAATGGGTCACTAGGCGGCTGTAAGTCTTGTCCCGCCCGAGGTGTCCGGCGAGGGGCACGTCATGTGCCAGGTTCAGGAGGAACTCTCGAAATCGGAGGGGGACCACCAGCACCCGGCCGGCCCCTAGTTCGGCGACTTTCTGCTCGCTATACAATAAATAAGTCATTGTCCCAATAGACCCAGTGGGTTCCCGTGGGGTCCCCCGCAGCCTGGGCGGCCGCTTGCTGTCGGGCCCCCTCGAGGGACGGGCAGGCCTTCTGCTCTTGCTGGAATTGTTCGCGGGTGGGGCCCCCGTCGTGGCGCCACTGGGCCAGCTCGGGGATCTCGCTGAGGGGGGCGGCCTCGTTGGGAGAAAGTTCGGATGGCCCGGCCTCCTCGTCACGTTCCTCCATGCCGGAGGAGGTGGATAGTTCGGAGCCCGTCGGCTTGTCGGGGGCCGTGGCAGCGGCTGGTTGGGCGGTCATGGACCGAGTGGTGGCGCAGGCCCACTCGGGTAGTCCTAGCATCCCCAGATGCTCTCGGCGTTCCACCTGTGCCCAGGGTGAGCTCTCTAGGTCGTTCCCCAGGAGGCAGTCCACCGGGGCGTCGTCGCGGACAGTTACTTTTAGGGTGCGGGACACTCCTCCCCACTCAAAGGGGATCCTGGCCATCCGGCACATGCTCTCGGTGTTGTCCGCGGTCCGGACAGGGCATAGGACATGCGGCAGGATTTGTTCGGGGGTCACCAGATGGCAGCGGACAGCGGTCACACTGGCCCCAGTGTCCCGGAGGGCCTCGGCCCGTCGCCCATTGATGGTGACCCACTGTTGGTACTTCTGGGTGTTGCTTGGGATGGCGGCTCGGGGCACCATTTCTCGGGAGCCCAGGCATACAAGCGACATGGCAGCTGGTTCCCACTCGGGGAACCCGTCATCGTGGTTTTCCTCCTCGTCTTCTCCCTCCCCCAGGGCTGCGGCGGCTATTTGTCGGGGAGGGGGCCCAGCGGTCCCGTTCCGTCGGTTCACGGGGCAGGTCGGGTCACTTGCATAGTGGCCGGTCTGCTGACAGCCGAAGCAGGTCACTGTCGGTCGTGGTCCAGGCCGTGCGATAGGGGTCCCCCTTCGGCCCTGGGTCGGGGAAGTGTGGTTGGTTGCTTGACCGCGTGGCGGGCTTCTGGGCGGCCCGGCCGGGAATTCTCGACTGCGGTGGGACCCCCCTCCTCCGCCTCGCTGGCGGGGAGGTCCCGTGGTACTCCGTGTGTAGTCCCCCACGGGGTTCCGGGGGACCCGGGTGTTGACCCATCGGTCCGCTTCGGCGGCGAGCTTCCGGGGCTCGGTCAGTTTACTGTCCAGGAGGTGTTGCCTTAGTTCAACAAAGCAGTTGTTGGCGAGGTGCTCCCAGACAATGAGGTTGAACAGTTCATTATATGAGGTGACCTTGCTTCCTTTTATCCATCCTTCCAACGCTCGGCTGAAGAAGTCCACGTATTCGACCCATGTGGTACCGGGGAGCTTCTTGCAGTCCCGGAAGCGTTGCCGGTACATCTCGGCTGATAGTCCGTAGCGTGTGAGTAGGGCTTCTTTCATGTGGTCGTATGAGGTCATCACCGCGTCGGGGAGTTGCAGCAGGGTATCCCGGCCCTCGCTGAGGAACCTCCCCCATAGGCCAGCACCCCAATCCTTCCGGGGTACCCGATGGGAGGTCATGGCTACTTCGTACGCTCGGAACCATTGCTGGATGTCGTCATTTTTATAGTACTCCTTGACGACATCCTTGGGGATGTGAACCTTCGGCTCGGTCAGGGGCAGAGCGTCCCGGGCTCCGGGGTTGCTGGTCTCCCCTGTTTTAGCTTTTAGTTCAAGTTCTTTAAGGCTCCTCTCGTGCTCGAGTGTTAGCCGTCTCTCCTCTAGTTCCCGATGCCTTTTCTTTTCCTCGATTTCCTCTTGCAGCCGTAGTTGCTCCAAGGCTATCTTCTTCTCCGCCAGTAGGAGCTCACCGTCCAGCCGGAGTCGGGCGAGGTCCATTTCGTGTGTCCGGACCCTTTCCCGTTCTCGTATTTCTTCGTGGGAAAGGCTGGTTTCTGGGACGGTTCGCTCCCCATCTGTCGGGGTTGGGGTCGGCAGGTTTCCGTCCCGGGCCGAGGTCCCTTCGGCTCGGGGTGGAGTGGTCTCGGGTTCTGCCCAGGCTTTCAGGGCTTTCTGCATTTCCTCCTTGGTGCCCAATCCTGTGGTTGGGATCCCTTTGTCCTTGCAGAATTGTTTGAGTTCTTTGTGGGTGTATTCTTCCAGTTTTTCCAACTGGAAGGTTGCGGCCACGGTTGCTTCTTGGCCATCCATGGTTCCCTTTTTCTTTTTCCGTCTGGTCAGGTATTGGGTGCGTTACTTGCCTGTACGATCGCGTCTGGCTCGGATCCCGTCGCTGGCCACCAAATGTTGGAGGGAGGACCACCGGGTAGTCGGGGGGACTATTCCGGGGCACCTTCCTACCGCAAAGTTATAGCCGAGCGCCGCTGAGAAGCCCCCTCGGGGAGGTCTTTCTCCTATGATCGTACTAGGCCCAGTAATACCACCACACAGGACTCAATATCAGTTGCGTGACTTGGTTCTTTATCAGCAGCAATACGTTCAATATTTACAGTGGGATCGAGGGATCCTATAAGAGTCTCAATGTCTGTTAGAGGGACAGGGTAGCGGGACAGTCTTAGTACCAACCAGGTACGAGAGGGCTCTGCGCCAGGCCTTGAATGCTGGTCTCAGAGCGGCTCGGACGTGGGGAGCCGCGACGGCGTCTGCAGGGCTCAGGTGGTAGTTCCGCTTAGGTCGAGCCGCGACACAGTCAGCAGGGCTCCGGTGGTAGGTCCGCTTCGGTCGAGCCGCGACGAGGTCAGCTGGGCTCTGATGGTAATGTTCAACAAGGTCGGGCCGCGACAGCGTCAGCAGGGCTCCAAAGGTTCGTGAAGGTCTTTAAGCACGGTGGAGCCGCGACGTCGTCAGCAGGGCTCATAGGGTGAGTTCAGGGTGAGTCTTTGTCCGTAGGGTCAGCCGCGATCCAATCAGCAGGGCTCTTGACTCCAGGATACAACTGCTGTCCTGTTGTCGGGTCGCCCCAGATATAGGACGGGAGCCCTTTGATGTCCGGACCCTTGCGCCCGGAGGGGGCGGAGAGGCCGAGTAGGGAGCGGCCAGACGCCCAGCAGGAGAGGCGCCAGGCCCCAGAGAGCTGTGGGGCGATCGCACCTAGGTGTGGAAGGACGGTTGGGGGTCCCATCGATACTGCCCTCCGCCGGGAGTGGGAAGGGCTCACGTGGTATCCCCCGGGCCAGGGGTTGGCGTCTCGATGTCGGGCCTCGCTGGGACCGAGGCCGGGTAGAGCAGGGTCACGCAGGTGGTCACGTGGAGTGACGTATAATCCAAAATGGAGGAGCCCCGATGTGCATGGAACCTTGTGCTGCTTAGCGCGGGGAAACAGGACCACGCCACGAGGCCGGCTCCCACAGTATGCCTTGTCACATTCAGTACATTTATATGGTGTCTCTCCAGAGTGGACTTTCTGGTGTCGCCTTAGGCTTCTCTTAGCAAAAAAATGCCTTGTCGCATTCATTGCACTGATATTTCTTCCCAGTGTGGGTTTTCTGATGCTCCATTAACTGCTGTTTTGTAATAAATGCCTTCTCACATTCACTACAACCATATGGTTTATTTCCGGTGTGTGTCTTCTGATGTAGTATAAGCATGTACTTTGTAGTGAATGCCTTTCCACAGTCAGGGCAATCATATGGTTTCTCTCCAGTGTGAGTTTTTTGGTGTCGCTTTAATTCCATTTTTGTAACAAATGCCTTCTCACATTCACTACAACCATATGGTTTCTCTCCAGAGTGATACTTCTGATGTCGCAAGAGATGGGCTTTTCTAAAGAATCCTATTCACAACAGGTACCTAATGGAAAATTCTTTGTTGATCAAAAACACAATGTGTCTAATTTCTCAAAGTTGGGCATATGTTTTTTAAAGACGAGAACCCTCACTCACCACTGGGGTGACATGCTTCATCATTGGGTTCCCTCTTGCACATAGTGCCCGCAAGGTGCACTATGTGGGCTACAACTCTCCCAATGGAGAGGAGCGTGAGGTGTTTTGTAACTCCAATGGAAAACAGTGACTGAGGGGCAGAGTGCAAATCAAAAGTGACTCAAAAACATCTCAGAAGGAAACGGGACTTTAATAGCTTTCCTAATGGATGTAGATAAAAAGTAGTGTGACAATAGGTATATAGATATTCCCTATCTGACTAGGTCAACATGTTTCTGCAAGGTGACATAAAGTTCATTGCATTCTTCAGGACCACTGTCTTGTCACTCTGCTATAAAGTGAAAAAAATGATAAACGCCATACTTATATCATGTATGTGTATCACAGAGACCAACTGCAGTCTGGTCTTCCATCTGTAATAGAAAAAATACCATTCAATGAATAAAATGAATAAAGCACATTGTGATAACCAACCGACTCATACCCAAGTGATGTGAAAAATGTGACAACAACCAACACCACTGTGAAATACAACATGAGTCTGTAGTCTCACCAATTCTAGATGAGAACATCCTCCTCTACCTAATTCAGGTCCTTTTCAATATGTGGGTACCTAATAAGCAGAGTCAAAATAACACACATCAATCGTGAGGGAACTAACTTCTTAAAAAACTTTTGGCAGATTTATAACTCTCACGATGTCGCTGAGAGAGCTGATTAACTTCTTATGGCCCATCCATTTCGCTCTTTCTCATTTAAAAATGGTCCCATGAATAACAATTTAACATCATTATCAATCCAAAATGGCCACACGTATTCTTAAAAGAGGAAAAACGTAGCAATATATCCCTCACTACAACCCTCATATCTTATTGCATCACACGCTCCCCTGTGTAGGCAATCTACAGTCACCATTCATTGCTGCCCGCTCTATAACTATGTGCGAGTTATACACACACAATGAAAAACTGCTCGCATATAGCGGGCACCTCTTCTCACCGCTTCCATAGCGGATAAGTTACTTGTGGACTCACCGAATAACGCCACATAGATCACCTCAATTCGGGGCCAGGACGCAGGTTATATTCGGACTCCGGAGGTGAAGATACAGAGATACCAGATAAGATGATTTAAACAAACTACTGGTTACAGAAGGAATGTGTTACAATCAACTGGAATGCCCAACGTGTTACAATCACATATAATGCCCCATCTGTGTGAATAAATACATGGCCATATTGTATCAAACCTTGATTAAGCTATAGAATAGCCAGTGCAAAACTTTTACCATTAGTGTCTGCAGTGAAGTGGAGCTTCTAACACTCTAGTGAATTGGAGCCTTACTGCTTGTCTCACGGAAGAAAACATGTACTCTGACGCCTGTGTGTAATGTAACAGGGCCAGTAGAAAGCGCTTTGACACCTTCTGGATAAAGCTCCGCCATGCAAATTCACATACAATCACATGACGGTGCCGTGCACCAGAAACCACCCAGTCAAATTTCCACCGATCAACTTGATGCATAACTTAACGGACCCCCCCCCGCCCGCTGCTGTTTGAACCCATAGTCATGGTTCAAGCACCTTTCCTTAGCAAATGTTTTGTGCTAGTTCACTGGTTGGGGGGGGGGGGGGGACGAGCGGGTTCAAGCCTATTTGTCAGTTCTGAGAACTTAGTTGCCTACCTGCATTCTCATAAGAAGCTGGGTGGGGCAATAACTTGCGAACCGCCTGTGTGCTGATGCAGTAGTGTAGTGTCTTGGGAATATTCACAATTAGCCAAATGCTGAGCATAGTGACCTATGTGCGCTTTGGAGTGTGTGATTTTGAATCACTTCCTTCACATTCCTTTACTATCCCTACTAGACCCTAAGCGTGAGGACCTGTACGTCATAGTGCTGCGAGATTCTGTCTGCCTTTAACACAAATGGGAATCCCTGAAAACACTTGTCTTGTTAAGGCTCCTACTATTGGGCTTTGTGCAATTGCAGGTGAGAAATCAGTTGCGGGAGAGAAATCTCAACTGTTCTATATTGTTCAACGTCCCATTAGGCAAACACATGGAATTCGTTCATACACTTCAGACAACCAACGTGTGTGGAAAGTTGCCGGGGAGGGAGGAGTCTCTGTGGGCGTAGCTCGCGCGATGTGTTGCTGCCGGAGCAGGCGCTCAGCGCCAGCTGCCCACCACCGGCACTCCAAACCCCACTGCCGTGCCTTGTACCCCCGCACCAGGAGACCCGACAACCCTGCCCAGCTGCCCACCAGCGGCGCTCCAAACCCCCACTGCCGTGCCTTGAACCACCGCTCCTGGAGACCCGACAACCCTGCCCAGTTGCCTACCACCGGCGCTCCAAACCCCCACTGCCGTGCCTTGAACCCCCGCACCTGGAGACCCGACAACCCTGCCGAGCTGCCCACCACCGGCGCTCCAAACCCCCACTGCTGTGCCTTGAACCCCCGCACCTGCAGACCCTACAACCCTGCCCAGCTGCCCACCACCGGCGCTCCAAACCCCCACTGCCGTGCCTTGAACCCCCACAACTGGAGACCCGACTACCCTGCCCAGCTGCCCACCACCGGCGCTCCAAACCCCCACTGCCGTGCCTTGAACCCCTGCACCTGGAGACCCGACAACCCTGCCCAGCTGCCCACCACCGGTGCTCCAAACCCCCACTGCCATGCCTTGTACCCCCACACCTGGAGACCCGACAACCCTGCCCAGCTGCCCACCACCGGTGCTTCAAACCCCCACTGCCATGCCTTGAACCCCTGCACCTGGAGACCCGAACAACCCTGCCCAGCTGCCCACCACCGGCGCTCCAAACCCCCACTGCCATGCCTTGTACCCACACACCTGGAGACCCGACAACCCTGCCCAGCTGCCCACCACCGGCGCTTCAAACCCCCACTGCCGTGCCTTGAACCCCCGCACCTGGGGACCCGACAACCCTGCCCAGCTGCCCACCACCGGCGCTCCAAACCCCCACTGCGTGCCTTGAACCCCCGCACCTGGAGACCCGACAACCCTGCCCAGCTGCCCACCACCGGCGCTCCAAACCCACACTGCAGCGCCTTGAACCCCCGCACCTGGAGACCCGACAACCCTGCCCAGCTGCCCACCACCAGCGCTCCAAACCCCCACTGCCATGCCTTGAACCCCCGCACCTGGAGACCTGGCAACCCTGCCCAGCTGCCCACCACCGGCGCTCCAAACCCCCACTGCTGTGCCTTGAACCCCCGCACCTGGAGACCCGACAACCCTGCCCAGCTGCCCACCACCGGCGCTCCAAACCCCCACTGCTGTGCCTTGAACTCCCGCACCTGGAGACCCGACAACCCTGCCCAGATGTGCCCACCACCGGCGCTCCCAAACCCCCACTGCCGTGCCTTGAACCCCCACACCTGGAGACCCGACAACCCTGCCCAGCTGCACACCACCGGCGCTCCAAACCCCCACTGCTGTGCCTTGAACCCCCGCACCTGGAGACCCGACAACCCTGCCCAGCTGCCCACCACCGGCACTCCAAACCCCCACTGCCGTGGCTTGAACCCCCGCACCTGGAGACCCGACAACCCTGCCCAGCTGCCCACCACCGGCGCTCCAAACCCCCACTGCCGTGCCTTGAACCCCCACACCTGGAGACCCGACAACCCTGCCCAGCTGCCCACCTCCGGCGCTCCAAATCCCCACTGCCATGCCTTGAACCCCCGCACCTGGAGCCCTGAAAACCCTGCCCAGCTGCCCACCACCTGCGCTCCAAACCCCCACTGCCGTGCCTTGAACCCCTGCACCTGGAGACCCGACAACCCTGCCCAGCTGCCCACCACCAGCGCTCCAAATCCCCACTGCCATGCCTTGTACCCCTGCACCTGGAGACCCGACAAGCCTGCCCAGCTGCCCACCACCAGCGCTCCAAACCCCCACTGCCGTGCCTTGAACCCCCGCACCTGGGGACCCGACAACCTTGCCCAGCTGCCCACCACCGGCGCTCCAAACCCCCACTGCCGTGCCTTGAAACCCCGTACCTTGGGACCCGACAACCCTGCCCAGCTGCCCACCACCGGCGCTCCAAACCCCCACCACCGTGCCTTGAACCCCCGCACCTGGAGACCCGACAACCCTGCCCAGCTGCACACCACCGGCGCTCCAAACCCCCACTGCTGTGCCTTGAACCCCCGCACCTGGAGACCCGACAACCCAGCCCAGCTGCCCACCGCCGGCGCTCCAAACCTCCACTGCCGTGCCTTGAACCACCGCGCCTTGGGACCTGACAACCCTGCCCAGCTGCCCAACACCGGCGCTCCAAACCCCCACTGCCGTGCCTTGAATCCCCGCACCTGGAGACCCGACAACCCTGCCCAGCTGCCCACCACCGGCGTTCGAAACCCCCACTGCCATGCCTTGAACCCCCTGTTAGACCTGGCACCTTGGCGTGAGTTTCCCTTCCACTTTTTTGCTGATGTGCCTTATTGTGTTTTGTTGGTGTTAACTGCTCAGGGCACAGTGCCACTGCTAATCAGTGCCACAGTGCAAGTGCTCCCTTTGGAAAGTGTGTATATTGATTGGTGTCCATGATTGGTTCATTTGGTTTACTGTCAGCCCCTAGTAAAGTGCACCAGGAGTGCCAGGGCTTGTAAATACAAATACCGCTGGTGGGCTTGCAGCACTGGTTGTGCCACCCACAGAAGCGGCCTAGTAAAATGTGTCTAGGATCTGCCAGTGCAGAACCTGCGCGCAGTCTGGTACTGTCGCGCTGCCTGGGCAAGTACACCCACTTGCCAGTCCCTAAACCTTCCCGTAACTACATATTAGCCACCCCTCTGGTAGGCCCAAGGGCAGGGTGCATTGTAGGCATAAGGTAGGACATGCCCTGATGTGTGTGGCATGTCTTAATAGTGAATTACAGCCATTTTCGTTTTTCACTATTGAAGGCTACCTGCTCTCCCTAGGCCAGAATGGGCTGCTGGAATTACTACACCCTGTAATCCCAGTGGACTCATAGAGCATGGTAGAAAATTATGTTTAGTATGCCTGAACTCAGAATAATAAAATACTTCTTTTAGTAAAGTTTATTTTAATATCCTGCGTTTGTAAATACTACTTTTAGAAAGTTAGTATTTACTGATCTGGCCATTCAGTCCGCCTCTGCGCTGTGTGTGTGTTCTGCCTAGCAACAGTGAGGAGCAGGGCTGGGGAATTCCAGGAGACAGGTTGGCTGCCAGGTGGTGGGTAGAGAGATTACACCAGGATGGGTGGGAGGAGAACACCCTGACTCTTGAATAGACCTGTGCTCTGCCACCACAAAGCCGGCTCCGCCCCCTGTGGAGCGGCTGATGTCTCTGCCCTGCTGCTGAGAGGAAAGCGCAGAGTCACCACAACAAAGTGCTCCAGAACTGGACTGAGCCAGGCCCAGGCCCCCTTGCGCTAAAGAACAAAAGATTTGTGCTATAAAAGTAGGAGCCTGGCTCCTAAGAAATCAGATCCTGTTTGCGCCAAGAAGAAACTCTGCCTGAAAGAGAAGGACCTGGAGAAGCTGAAGGAGGAATACTGTCTCTCTGCCTGAGAGACTGGCCTGCAGTGGGTGCCTGTCTGCTGGAAGGAGAGGGAAAGCCTGAAGAAAAGGACTTTGATTCAACTTGTGCCTTTAAAACAATCTCCAAGGGCTTGTGTGTGAGCTTGCCCCCTGATCTGCGCCCCAGGAACAGTGGGCGCTACTTCCCCAGAAGAAGAGGAGCTGCTGGAGGTGATCTTGAACGCTGACCCCCGAGTACCTGTGTGTCCCCCTCTATCTGAGCACCGCGACTTCTGAGCACCGCGACTTCCGCCCACCGGGGCTGCTGTGAGCGCAGTAAAGGCCTGCATGACTGGCCCGAGCACAGTGTGGTAAATATTTTATTACCGGGACTGAATTTAATACGGAATCTAAATAAAACAGCTCAGTGAAATAAGAGGCAGAATCCGTGGTATAAGAGGTTTCTGAATGGGCTTTATTCAAAATGGCCGACTCGAGTCGCGGCCTTCATGTTCCGTCACCACGGGGGTTCAGGAAGTGAAGTACAATATTTTATTGACAGTCAGTCATTTTTATAGAATGTACATTACAATGAAACAAATGCAGAAGGCGTAACAATTGATAAGAAAAGTGACAATTTACATGCGTAACCAAAAATGGGCGTAATGAGGAGTAAAAAGAAACATAATTGGTTATGAGGTCATATGATGTCATATATAGGTGGATCTATGAGATAATACTTGGCATAGATGCGCGCGCAGCTGCATGACGTGTGATTGACGTGCAGCTAGGGGGTGACGGGGACTTGACATTTAGCTCTACATGTGGAGACAAGAAGTCTGGGGGGTCACGTCAACCTAATCCCAAATCATATCTAACATCCTATGTTTAAAGAACTATGTTATCCACAAAGGAAGGACTCTCGGACAGAATCTATTCTATACTGACTGTGTGTGCGTGTACAAGCGTCTAAGTGTCTATATGAGGTGCAAGAGGCAGAAACTTTCCATGGTAACGGGGCTATGAATTACTTGCATGAGGACAGAGAGGCCGGCCCCTTTGCTCGGTAGCTGAAGGAAATGTTTACCTAAACTACTAGACAGGAATGCATCGGCTGAGGAGCGAAGTAGATAATTCGAAGGTGAAATACGGTTTCTTGGCAGGCAGGCGAAACCGGCCGAGGCAGGCACCGTTAGCCGCACAGGGAGTAGGACAAAGTTCATGGATACAGATGCGAGCTCAAGCTGAAGCTGTCAAAGGCAGAGAAAAAAGGAAAGGCTTGATGGCAGAATCAGGGCCTACTCGCCTGAACTGCAAAATGGAGTAACTGAGCCATATAAAGTCGGTGGCCTTTCATACTTAGGAATCGAATATCCAGCCCATTCATGGCGGATCTGACAGAGGACATGTTGACGGTGGACGCACATGTGTTTGCGTCTTAGAAACTGGAACTGGAGGGAATATACATGTACTTGTAACATGCACATAGAACCGTTGGGGTCCAAGATAGGGGACATAACTGATCATGAAAATCCATATTTCCACATTCCCTCCTTGTCCCCTACTTGCCCATCAAGAGACATCAATCTTCATTAATCCATCGATTAGTTCATGGAGCATCATTTCTTCTTCTTTCTTCTTCCGGGATCTTGAGTGAAAACCTTGATGTGGAATACACGATGTGGCACACAGGCCACAAATTGCTGGTCCACATTGCAGGCATAAGCAGCAACTGAATAGTATAAGAAGGCCAATACCTAGGAAGGATAGAACTCTCCATCCCCAGGCTGATATCACACTCCAAAACCACCCGGACCAAGTCCAAGTGCCTGGACTCTCGTGTATCTGGCTCACAATCTTATGAAGGCGCGTTATAGCTTTATATACAGATGGCGAATTTTCTGGTATGAATACGCAGCAGCTTGATCCGATGACCCTACAAGCTCCGCCCCTATCGGCCAGGATGACGTCAAGGACAAGACGATTTTGAAGAACAACAATCCTCATCGCAGATTGCTCCTCTGTCAAGTTGCCTAGGGCGGCAATAGTTTCATTCACTACAGCTTCAAGAGTCTTAGTTAATCTACGTATCAGCTTACTATTTGAAATTGTACCTATATAGGGAAAGATGCCTTTATTGAAATCTACATACTTGTCCCATGCCGTCTCAGTGTAATCGACAATTGGGAGATCTCTCCGCTCTCTATTGTGTACTAAATGAATATTTCTGTAATAATCAGGAGGAGCTAGGAAAACAGGTGGCAAAAGGAATGCAATGTAGCAGGTACCATCCCAATCTAGAGGTAAACGCATATATGCAGTCTGACCACAGATAAAGTAGGAGTGGCGAGAAGCTTTAAATGAAGATTTGCCTTGATCACTGAACTCTACTATAGTAGTGCATTTACTATGGCCCATATGTATGGAACCAATTTTTCTTACACATAATTCACCCTTTACTGGGAATACTGACATGGTGGGCAAAATTAGTTCAACTTCGGATTCGACATTCAGAATCATGAGATTAGGTGTAAAATTACCTAATCCATATACTTCATTTTCTAGATCAGTTCCTGTTCTTTTGGGGCGACCCTCCTTGTCAGGGTAGCAGACCTTGAGTAAAACTAGGTTCAGGTTTCCCCATACCCAATGATCTTGGTAAACTGCTGTGTCTGAGTCTATGGAATTGATTAAACTAAACCATGCTCCACAGGAGCCATTATGTGTAAATGGATGTGGAAAGAAAGGCAAAACTCCCTTAAAATTCTGATAGGGAGGGAGTCGGCCACACACCCAACAATTAGTGGCATTACTAGTCTGATGGGAATGATGCAACATACTAATGAAAGTGTTATTGCGCAGCGCAAGTCTATAGGACAATTCATGCGGGGGTAGGTCACTAAAAGAATGTTCATCAGTTATATTAAAAACATGTTTAGAAATAGGATAATATATATGCAACAATATACTTGCAGTGATTATTATAAAACTCAAGAAAAACAAAATTAATAACGTCACTATACAGTGGCTACGCAGTGATTTACAATACGCATGTCGTTTCAACATTTTTCGCGATTTTCCATGATTCAGGTCTAAGGGATACATGTCGGAGACAGATTCAACCGCTTCACCTTGGAGAGGACTTAAACAATCAAATCGTCCGACGGTTTGGGCCTAAGTTTTAATTTATAGAGTTCTTTACTGGTAGCCTCAGCCAAAGGTAGTTTTGAGTCAATAGGTGAGGACACACGAGGTGGGCTGTTTACATCTGAAGGAAGTCCATGAAATTTCTTGATATGACTTGAATGCACCCATCCTTTCCTGCCCTCGATCTTCACGGCTGTCCTTGTGGTCAGCAAGACCAACTTGGGTGTCTTCCACCTGGGCTCCAGCTGAGTCTTTCGGTCGAAATTTCTCACAAGCACAAGGTCCCCCGGAACTACGTCATGGGGTTTCACCTCAGTATTGTCGGGAAAGGCTGCAGCTACCTGTGAACGACAAGATTGTAGTGCAGACATCAAGGAAGCCAGGTAATCTGTCAGCATATTACAGTCAACATCAGTTATTTTACGTGGTATAGGCGTCCCCCACATATTCGGTGGTCTTCCAAAGATCACCTCATAAGGGGATAGCCCTGTTCGAGAGTGTGCTACCATTCTCATGTAAAAGAGTGCAACTGGTAAGGCTACTACCCAATCAACCCCTTTTTCCCTACATATTTTGGACAATCTGATTTTCAGAGTTTGATTATGTCGTTCCACGAGACCTGCTGCCTCGGGGTGTCGGACACAATGAAACTTCCACTGATATCCTAGCAAGAGTGAAACATGTTTCATCAGTTCGGATGAGAAGGGCTGGCCGTTATCTGAATAGACAACACGTGGTAACCCGTACCGTGGGAAGAATTCTCGAACTAGCTGTTTGGCAGTAGTCGAGGCAGTGTAATCTGATACTGGGTAGGCTTCGGTCCAACGGGAAAGAGCACAGACAACTACGAGAACATATTTGAATCCTCGACATCGTTCCATCTGGATATAATCCATCTGGAGGACTTCAAAAGGGTGATCAGGAGGCTGAAATCCACCCTGCTCTACGGGGATGCTTTTTCCTGGGTTAAACTGACAACATATCATACAGGTACGGACTTTTTGCTTAGCTGCTGCTCGTAAATGTTTGTTGAACCAAATGTGTTGAATGCTGTCTAGCATAGCTTTCTCCCCTAAGTGTGCCGGACTATGAATTGTAGTTATGATAGCCTGGACCATAGAATCAGGAAGGAACCATACAGATTTCTCCTTCGTCATCCATCCCTGGTCCGTTTGGATCCCTCCTAATTCCGTCCATTTCTTTATTTCGTCTGCGGTAGCATGTGTCTGTATGTCAATTATGTCAAGTGCGGGATCCTTAATCGTCATACAATGTGTTGGTGTCGGGACTATTGGCTTTGTCATGTCGGATATGCGAGTCTGAGCAGTCTGTTTAGCTGTTTTGTCAGCTAAATCATTGCCTTGAGAAATGATATCAGTGACTTTCGTATGTGCTTTGCATTTCATAATCGATATAGCAGTGGGCAGATGAATTGCGTCTAACAGAGCATGAATGAGGGACCCGTGCTGAATGTGGGTGCCATGAGAAGTTAAATAACCTCTCTCTCGCCAAAGCATCCCGAAGTCATGTACAACTCCGAATGCATAACGTGAATCAGTGTATATGTTAACTTTTTTACTTGTGGCTTGAATACAGGCTTGTGTCAGAGCAATAAGTTCTGCTGCTTGAGCTGACAAAGTATCTATACAGTTTGTTTCGATGACTTCAGTATCTGTCGTGACTGCATACGCGGCCACTAAATCTCCTGTACCTGTCCTCATACATGATCCATCTACATACAACGTCAGGTCTGGATCTAACAATGGAACGTCTGTCAAGTCTTGTCTGGGTTTCGTTGTTATTGTAATAACTTCAACACAATCATGAGCTAGTGGGTCTGTTCCTATTACAGGTAAAAGTGTGGCAGGATTCAATGTATTACAACGTCGGATTTCTATATGTGGCTGAAACAATGTCAGTTCATACCCTGTAAGTCTTGCTATGGTCAAGTGTTGTGTTTGCGTTCGGTTCACAAGAACCTCTACTGCGTGTGGTACTTGTACTGTCAACGGATGTCCTAACACTATGGCATCGCTTTGTCTTATTGCTAAAGCTGTTGCTGCCACTGATTTCAGGCATGCAGGCAAAGCCTGAGCTACGGGATCTAATGTACTAGAGAAATAAGCACATGGCTTGCGTGATCCTGCTTGTTCCTGAGTGAGCACTGACAAAGCAGTACCTTCACGTTCTGTAACAAAGAGTGTAAAATGTTTATAGTAACATGGTGTCGCTAAAACAGGTGCTTGACATAGCGCTTTCTTCAAGCTTTCAAAAGCTAGTGTGTGTTCCTGAGTCCAAGGGAGGACAGCCGACGTGGCCGCCTCCTGTGTTGTCAACTGAATGAGTGGTTTTGCTAGAAATGCATATTGAGGGATCCACTGCCTGCAGTATGAAGTGAGGCCTATAAAAGCCCGCACCTCCTTTTGTGTCTGGGGTATTGGCATGTTAGCAATTAACTGAATGCGGTCGGGTGTGAGCTGCCTTCCCTCCTTGGACAGCGAGTGACCAAGATAAACAACTCGCTGTACACAGAATTGCAGCTTAGAAGGGGATACCTTGTGCCCCTTTTCGGCTAGAAATTGTAAAACCGTCAGTGATGCTTTTTCACATTCAGGTTCGCTTCGGGCGGTGATCAGCAGATCATCGACATATTGAAGCAGTGCAGTGCAAGCTGGCATGTGTATACTGTCAAGTTCTCGTTTCAGTGCTTGGCTATAGATGCTGGGGCTTTCTGTGAATCCTTGAGGAGCGCGGGTGAATTTAAAGCTTCGTCCATTTAAACTAAATCCGAACAGATATTGGCTCTCCGGATCTATTGGGACACTGAAAAAGGCATTCTTGAGATCAATTACTGTAAAGAATGTAGCTTGTGAATCAATGGCTGTCAGTAATGATGAGATATCGGGGACCACAGGAAACTGTGGCACAATGCATTTGTTTAGTTCGCGCAGATCAATAACCAGTCGATATACTGGCGGGGCCATTGGATCAGTTCGTTTAAGAATCGGAATTATCGGGGAATTACATATATTGGAGTCGGTTTCCACAACCACTCCTTGGGCAATGAGCTCATCAATGATTTTCAGTAAAGCCACTACAGCATCTGGTGGTAACTTGTATTGTCGCATTCGTGGCAGTACCACTCCTGCCTTCAGTGTGACTCGATATGGTGTAATGTTCATGCAACCAACATCAGTAGGGCCTTGTGCCCATAAATGTGCGGGTAAAGTCTGTAATCGGTGATCCATGTCTCTGGATACATAGTGACCTTTGAAATCTCGTAAAAACAATCTTACTCCTTCCGGAGAACAACATATAATAGCCCCTAGGGCTTTCAATGTCTTTATACCTAACAAGTTTTCTGGGCATGATTTGGTAAGCAATAAGTCTGTAGTTCGTGTCAAGGGACCAATCGTAAGTGGAAGTGGCTGTGATACTTCATTAACAATAGGTTTTCCTGAAAAACCAAGGGAAACATTTTGAGAGCCTGAGAGGGGTGCCCCTGGAACTTCACTACGTTTTATTGTTGTTCGACTTGCCCCTGTATCAAGTAAGAATTTTCTGTCTTGACCTAATAATTCACTGTGCACATAAGGTCCTTCTTGATCTACTGGGATCTCAATAAGGGGTAAGTCAACTTCCCTCTCTAGGCTTTTTCATGCGTAACGCTGATACTCAGGATATTCATACTGGGCGGTCTGATACATTTGTCGTGTTGTTGTTTGTGTGGCAGCAACAGGCAACGGTGGTGCAGCTGGCACAAACTGTATTGGCTGTTGTGCGGCTGGCATGGCCTGTGCATGCTGCGGAGCTCCTTGTTCATTCTGATCCTGTCTTAGTGGCCGTGGTCTTTCTTTTGCAATACCTACAGCGATATTGCGCTTCAGGACTGGACAATCGTGTACATAATGGCCTGGCTGTTTACAATAATTGCATGTCCCTTTTACAGGAACTGCTGAATCTCCGGAATGTGTCACACCCTTTTTGTGACCATCCGCTGGTACTGTCTGGGAAACTAGCATTTTCATTTTAGTGTCCTTCATACGTCTTTGTTCGTGTTCTTGTTCATCTCTAATTCTATTGTGATGATACTGTAACATTTGCAACATTTGTGACGGAGTGTTACCCTGCCATGTACTCTCGGATTTCAATACTCTATTCTTCACTTGAGGCAAGGAATTTTCCACTAATTTTGTCACAAATAAATGTGGATATGACTCACTATTTGCTTTTATCCCACTATTTATACCAAAGCATTTTTCAAATCGGGCATAGAAATCACTGGTGTCTTCATCTTGTTTCTGTTTACAGGCTGAGATTGCACCCCAATCTTCTTTTTTTGTAGCTAATAAACGTGGCAGTACCTGTACTAGTAAACCTGGTAGTGCTTTAACTTTATCCCCAAGCCCTGAACCTGCAGTTCGGCCTCTTTCTTCGGTTTCTAATGCTGTCCAGTCTATCTTTTGGTCCCCCACTTCCCACTCTTTTTCCTTAAGTTTTTCATAAATGCCCGCAGGCATTAGCACCTTTAATATCGTCATAATGTCAGGATAGGTATACTCTCCCATCAGTAACATGTCTTTAATTTCTCGGTGGAAACCCGCTGGGTCCTTGTCGTGACTGGGTACCACCTTTTTCATTTCCAACAATTCCATTTTAGATATGGGTGTATATACAAATACACGGTGAAACTGATTATCCTCGCCTTTTATTGGGTGCACTTCTCGTAAAGGATTCTGTCTATCCATGTAATACGGTGTTCTTTCCTTGTGGGGCAGTGAGAAAGGATCTGGGCTTACAAAAAGAATGTACTGCTTTCTGGATACGAGTATTTCTTTGATTAACTTATTACCTGAACCTTTCCATCTATTCGTGAGTAATTCAGTTAATATGTCAGGTAAAGGACCAGGATCGGAATGTTGGTTCTTATATAATATAAGAAGTTGCTGAATCATGTAAATTCCAGCTAAACGCTGTTCATCTGGACTGAGGTTCAAAAACGTGTGTGCTACTGTGTCATCACCATATTTTCCGGGACTATCAATCCAATGAACGGCGGACCTAGCTAATTCTTGCTCATCCATAGAATCGAGGAGGTGGTAACCCCTTCGTTCTCGGAGTATTTTGTCAGCAGCTTGAAACGAATGTTCGGGAGACTTCAGATTTATGATAGGTGTCGGATAAGTTCTGTTATTATCTGGACATATCGAATGAATCGGATCAGTAAGACATCTAGTATTATTGCAGGACCTTCCTCTACCTACATAGGCTATGGTATCTGACTGTCTTACGGGATCCCCTGATTCGGGCACCTCGTTTTGTTCAAACTCGTCTGTCTCCAATCTCTCTTCATGTATACGTTCTATTTCTTTCCTTATTTTTCGACACATGGCTACTATACTTCCTTGTTTATCATGTCTTCCGTCTGATATATTCTGACTCCATCTCGTAAGAGTTTGCATTATTTCCGGGTCCACCCCCGGTCGGTCTTGATTTCTGATCACACAATTTACGAGAAAACGTAGCAATTCCCCCTGTATCTCCACTTTCTGATATTCCATAGCTCTGTTAATGCATTCAGGATCTCTCCCTGTTTGGACAAAATGATATATGTTATCCAGGTGCATAGCCATTCCTGGTAGCTTCCCTAAAAACCCTGCAGCTCTTCTGATACGTAATGATGCCATGACCATTTCATCCTCTTTGCCGGGCACCGGGTCATATCTACAATCTACTAAAAGGTCCTTAAGCATGCGAGTATTTATAAGTTTGGGCGTACGTGTATGTACTGGTTCTTGAAAAGTAAGTTTACTTATTCGGGGTGGCGTAGAATAAATGCTAGTAGCACCTCCGGTAGCCCCATCTGGGGTACTGGGCGCGAAAGGATTCGTTGAACGTGCTACAGCAACTACAGGTGTGGACACAACTGTAGAATCGGCTGCGGAGACAGATGCGGAAACAGATGTGCTTGCCGAAGCTTGTGTCGGAGTTTGTTGTTGCACAGAGACAGATACCTGATCTTGACGTTGAGCCCCCCCAGCAGACGGTCTATGTGGTGCGGGGTTAGCATACTCGGGAGCTGCGTCATCTAAATACGAGGAAAGAAAAACATCTTCTGCGGTTCTGGGATGTCCTTTAGGATGTACTTTTATTGGAAACAATGGGGGTGGCAAGTCTTTTGGTATCTCCGTAGTAGCCTTAGGTAATCCTTCGGCCAGAAGGGGATACATACCTTTCATAAGGGCATTTCTTTGCCTATCTGCTTGCTCTGCTTTTACTCGTGTACCCTCTTCAATCAATAAACTTTCTCGGACTTTATTTGCACTTTCTTTACTTCTCTCTTCCTGTCTTAGCGCTTTCTCGGTACGTCTATGCGATTCTTTACGCCATAACTCAACAGCGTCTTTCTGTGACTGTCTAGCTTTCCTCTTCCACAACTCTTCTTCTACTTTTATAATACATTCTGCATCCCAGGTCCCAGCTACGGGCCATCTCTGACTTTCTGGTAATTCTTTGGTGTAGTCCACCCATAAATCAAGGAATAATATGGCATCTAAGCCATGTTTGTGATACATGAAGTGCCCTGGAGTGTCCCTAGGAGGAATAGGAACTGCTTCTTCAAGTACCCCTTTTCTAGTAGTGATCTGTCTTAACCTCGAAAAGAGCGGCATATTGACAACTGATCTGATACTTGAACTTGAACACACTTAGTACAAAAAGTACAACAATGAACAATCATTCATACCACAATATACAAGACGTTTAACACTTTAAACATTAAACATTAAACATTTCTTTTTTTAACCTTTAAAATAACCAACAATGATGATCGTCTGCATAACTAATCACCAAGCAGAATTCTTGACAATAACTAGATACTTCGGAATACTTGATATACTGCTAAACAGTACAGATACACTGCTAAAACAGTGCAGACCGGATTTGTGTACCCAAATCCGTCTTGACCGGCACAACCTAAGTGCACGTCAGAACGCCTCCCCAGCAATGGTACTCACCGGGTAGCTCGGAACGGAAGGCCTCGAAATGGGACTGGACTGGACTCGACACTGCGGACATCGAACTCTCTGGACGTCGGGACTTCGAAATCTGGTGGGCCTCTGTATACCTCGGATCTTGCTCTCTCTCTGCTAGGCTCTGGTCGGGATACTTCGCACTTCTCACCGCCTCGTCTGGGTTGATCGCAGCCTCAGCCGCCCCCGCTTGACCGGAGGGAGCTACAGGAAATCCTGCTGGTACGCGTTATGGTCCGTCCAGCTGTGGCAGGAGACCGGGCCTGCAACGCACCACCGGCGCGTGAGATGAGAAAGTGTCCCTATTCGGGCGCCAATCATGTGGTAAATATTTTATTACCGGGACTGAATTTAATACGGAATCTAAATAAAACAGCTCAGTGAAATAAGAGGCAGAATCCGTGGTATAAGAGGTTTCTGAATGGGCTTTATTCAAAATGGCCGACTCGAGTCGCGGCCTTCATGTTCCGTCACCACGGGGGTTCAGGAAGTGAAGTACAATATTTTATTGACAGTCAGTCATTTTTATAGAATGTACATTACAATGAAACAAATGCAGAAGGCGTAACAATTGATAAGAAAAGTGACAATTTACATGCGTAACCAAAAATGGGCGTAATGAGGAGTAAAAAGAAACATAATTGGTTATGAGGTCATATGATGTCATATATAGGTGGATCTATGAGATAATACTTGGCATAGATGCGCGCGCAGCTGCATGACGTGTGATTGACGTGCAGCTAGGGGGTGACGGGGACTTGACATTTAGCTCTACATGTGGAGACAAGAAGTCTGGGGGGTCACGTCAACCTAATCCCAAATCATATCTAACATCCTATGTTTAAAGAACTATGTTATCCACAAAGGAAGGACTCTCGGACAGAATCTATTCTATACTGACTGTGTGTGCGTGTACAAGCGTCTAAGTGTCTATATGAGGTGCAAGAGGCAGAAACTTTCCATGGTAACGGGGCTATGAATTACTTGCATGAGGACAGAGAGGCCGGCCCCTTTGCTCGGTAGCTGAAGGAAATGTTTACCTAAACTACTAGACAGGAATGCATCGGCTGAGGAGCGAAGTAGATAATTCGAAGGTGAAATACGGTTTCTTGGCAGGCAGGCGAAACCGGCCGAGGCAGGCACCGTTAGCCGCACAGGGAGTAGGACAAAGTTCATGGATACAGATGCGAGCTCAAGCTGAAGCTGTCAAAGGCAGAGAAAAAAGGAAAGGCTTGATGGCAGAATCAGGGCCTACTCGCCTGAACTGCAAAATGGAGTAACTGAGCCATATAAAGTCGGTGGCCTTTCATACTTAGGAATCGAATATCCAGCCCATTCATGGCGGATCTGACAGAGGACATGTTGACGGTGGACGCACATGTGTTTGCGTCTTAGAAACTGGAACTGGAGGGAATATACATGTACTTGTAACATGCACATAGAACCATTGGGGTCCAAGATAGGGGACATAACTGATCATGAAAATCCATATTTCCACAACAGCAAGCAACTGCCCCCCGAGCCGTAGCTCGCAAAGTGAAGAAGAAACTGACCAGGCTCCAAACGCCAAGCCTCTGCGACCCCAGGGTGTGGAGGCCACTGTAAGGACCTGCGACGCACTGATCATCTCCCGATTACAGCCGACAGCGCGACACACTGAAGAATTGCCTCCGAGGCTGCCTCTCGACTCCTGACCTCGTTGGTGGGTGTGTGTTGCCGCTGAAGAGTGCCCCCCACGAAGCATCCCGGTCCACGGATGAGCCGGGACCCAGACGCGACGTGGGACACTCGTGCACAACTCTGCAGACTGCCGCGAACATTTGCCCCAGAGAACAAGGTATTTTGCGCCCCACGCGCTGATAGACGGTCCGTACTAACCATCGTACGGACCGTAACTGCTTTGCCCCTACCTGTGCTTGGTGCGCACCGTACTGCCTGCGAAGTGCCTTAAAGCGTACTTGCTTCCACCTTGTGCCTCGTCCCCACTGACTGGTGCCTGGTGCATGGTCCGGACCGCACTGGCCTGCAGAGGGACACCGTTCGCCCCGCAACTGCATTCTGGGTGTCCTGCACGCACCGTACTCGCCTTCAGAGATCACCAGGTACGGAGCGTCCTTCCCCCGGTACGGACCGTACCTTCGTCAAAGCCAGCAGCAGCGCTCACGCGAGAAGCGTGGGACTTGGCCTGCAAAGCCGAGCGCACGTTCGACGCGTCCTTGCTCAGTATGGCCCGTATGGTTCAAGGCCGGTAGTCGCGTACCTCACGTGAGAAGCGTGGGAAACGGCACAACGGATGGAAATAGCGGTACGAAGCGGCTGAAAGCACCACGAAGCGTATAAATACCCAAAAGACTTCCTTTTAATCAGAATTGTGGCCTTTAAAGACCTATGGACTGCCCTTAAGCCTATAAAAGTAACTGGAACGTAATTTTACCAAGAGAACTGTATTTATGCAACCTGCCTGAAAGAAAACCTTTTATATAAAGAATTATATTTTACTATAAATACAGCCTTGTGTCTTTGTGTGGTGGGGAGGTGATTATTGTGTGGGACAACTTGAACGCTTAACCTTATGCCCTCTGGAAATTTAGCCTGACTGCTCGCGCCACGTTACCTAGAGGGTGAGCAGGGGTTATTTTTAAAGAGGTGATCCTTTGCCCTGACTTAGATGAAAAGGGTCCCTGCTTGTCGCAAGTGCATACCTGCGCCAACCAGAGACCCCGGATTCTAACATTGGTGGCAGCGGTGCGGATTTACGGATTTGCGTTCTTGTTGTCTGCGCAGTAGTTGCTAACCATTGCACAGTAGACGGTCCAGTAGCTTAAGCCACAGAACTTTTACAATTTAATTTTGCCTGCCAAGCAAAGAGAATCCCTTGCGTTGAAGCCATGCCGGGCTCAACCAGCACAGCATCTGAAGCCTCTCGAATGGAATTGGAATGGGATGCATCAAAGCTGGATAGCTATACAAGAGACCAACTCAGGTACTTTTGCAGAAAACTAAAGGTTCCACATGTAGGATGCAGGAACAAAACAGAGCTCTACAAGGCGATGAGAGCCTGGATTGAATCAAGGGGCGGAGCTGAGGAGGTGACACCCGAGGATGTTGAACCTGAGGATGTTGACCAAGTGGAGCCAGCAGAGAGCGTCCACAGTGCTGGCAGAGGTCTGTCACCAGAGGAGCTGGCAGACAGACAGGCCGCAAGAGAGCAACAAGTCACTTTGGCAAAACTGAAAATAGATGGTCAATTGGAGCTGGAAAGCAAAAAGCTGGCTCTAGAAGAAAAGAGAATGGCTCTGGAGGAGAGAAAGATCCTGATGGAGCACGACGCCAGAATGAGGGAACTGGCGATAAAAGAGAAGAGTTTGGACAACACTCCCTCTGGTGGCAGCGCAACGCCGGTGCAGGTAGAGTCAAGGGTGTACATACCAAAGGATGTAGTTAAAGAGTTCTACAGGAATGATGACATAGGGCAATGGTTCCGGGCCTATGAGATAGCCATGTCCTCCCACCGGGTCCCTGAGAAAGACTGGTGAGCGGGGTTGTGGGGACGGTTCCTTAGTGAGGGGCGGGACACACTTTTAGATTTGCCCTCAGACATGCAGAATTCTTACCCCCACATGAAAGAAGCTTTAATGATCAGATATGGGCTACTCCTGAAATGTATAGACAGAGGTCCAGGGGGTGTACCAAGAATTCGGGGGGTACGTATGTGGAGTATGTAACCTTTTTCTGCAGAGCACTGGATGGCTGGGTGAAGGGTAGCAAAGTTAATGATTACCAAGGTCTCTTTGATTTAATTGCGTGGGAGCACTTGTCGGTTAATTGTTTTCCTGAGCTACGCCAACACCTGATAGATTGCAAGCTGACTAACCCTAGGAAGCTTGCAGAGGAGGCGGACCGCTGGCTCAGCACCAGGGTCCACAAGGGTCACGTGGGAGACTCCGCCAAGGGTGGGCAGGGTCCCCAGCAGAAGAGTGGGGGGGACAGGGGAAAACAGAAAGGGTTCCAAAGAGGCCCCCAAAGTAATACCCAAGGGAACCAGCAGAAAGGTTCTCAGCCTCCACCACCCCCGAAGCAGACAGGGGCCCCGACAGGTAAACCTGTTCCCAAGGGGCCCCCTCAATGTTATAAATGTGGTGATCTAGGTCACTTTGCAAGTGATCCCAAGTGTCGCCAGTATGTGAAACCAGCACCCACTGGTGCTCCACCCAGGCAAGTGGCTACAGTAGCCTTTGGGGAGGAGGTAGAAGTCCAAGGTGGGTGGGACCCCGTCCAGATGACCTTAGTCTCACTAGGAGACAGTGAGATGGTCCCCCAAGCCGACTTGCCCTCTAACACTAAGAAATATGGGCAAGTGGTGACCGTCAATGGGAAGAAGGTAGAGGCTCTTAGAGACACAGGAGCCAGCGTGACTGCAGTGCGGCAGCACCTGGTATCTCAAGAGCAGGTCGTACCCCATGCCTATTGTCGGGTTGTCAATGCTGACAACACGGAAAGTCATTGTCCAATGGCTCAAGTTCCCTTTGAGTGGGGGAGGTCTCTGGTACTCTGCAAGTCGCTGTGAGAACTGCCATGCCTGTAGACTGTCTCCTAGGGAATGACTTGGAGAGCTCCCCTTGGGAAAATGTGGAGAAGACAGCCCATCTGCAGATGGTGGGCTTACCTGATTGGGCGTGCGTGACCACCCGGTCAATGGCAGCCAGTAGGGGTGTTGAAGGGACCCTGGAGCCTGAGGGAGAGGCCCAGGAACCGGCCTTAGAGAGAGGGCAAGGGAGGCATGGGAAACCGGCCCCTGAAGTTCCCACGGCACAGGAGTAAGCAGACCTTGAGGGGGATGCCCTGGAGCCTACCGGGGAACAGATAGCCGAACTGGGGGACCTGCCTGAGCTGACCCATTGGCAGCAAGAAGGAGGCCCCTCCAGGGAGGAATTCTGCATGGAGCAGAAAGAGTGCCCCTCTCTAGAGGGTATGCGGCAGCAGGCTGCAGCCCAGGCCAAAGGTGATCAGTCCGGAACTCACTTGATCTACTGGGAGAACGACCTCCTGTACTCAGAGCCTAAGGTTGCTGAACCTGGGTCAGCCCGTGCGCTGGTGGTACCCCAGAAGTTCAGAACCTTCCTACTGGGGCTGGCTCACGACGTGCCATTAGCAGGGCATTTGGGGCAGGACAAGACCTTTGAAAGGCTTGTCACCCACTTATATTGGCCCCAAATGAGCAGGAGTTCTGATACTCACTGCAGGACATGCCAGACTTGCCAGGCAAGTGGCAAGAGTGGAAGGAAGCTGAAAGCTCCACTTCAACCCTTCCCTGTGGTCAGTACCCCATTCCAGCGAGTGGGGATTGACATTGTGGAGCCACTGGACCCCAAGACAGCCATGGGCAACAGGTTCATCCTGGTCTTGGTGGACCATGCTACCCGGTACCCTGAAGCCATCCCTCTGAGGACAGTGACGGCCCCCGTGGTGGGACGGGCACTGATGGGAATTTTCTCGTGGGTAGGATTCCCTCTAGAGGTGGTGTCTGACAGGGGGACCAATTTCATATCGAAATATATGAAATCCCTTTGGCAAGAGTGTGGTGTGACATACAAGTTCACCACCCCTTACCATCCCCAAGGAAACGGGTTGGTTGAGAGATTCAACCGAACCCTGAAGGGCATGATTATGGGTCTTGAGGAACCCATGAGGCGTAAGTGGGACGTCCTCTTGCCATGCCTTCTGTTTGCGTACCGTGAGGTGCCACAAAAGTCTCTGGGGTTCAGCCCCTTTGAGCTTTTGTATGGCCACCCAGTACGAGGACCTCTTAGTCTGGTCAAGGAAGGCTGGGAGCAATCTCCCAGAAAACCTCCCCAGAATGTATTTAGTTACATGCTGGCCTTCAGGAACCAGACTAGGCATTTCAGGCAACTTGCTGAGGCAAATCTGAAAGCCAGCCAGGAGGAAATGAAGCGGTGGTACGACCAGAATGCCACTCTGGTTGAGCTTCAACCTGGTCAAAAGGTATGGGTCCTGGCCCCTGTGGAGCCTTGTGCACTCCAGGACAAGTGGACCGGACCCTTTGAGATTGTGGAGCGCAAGAGTTCTGTCACCTACTTGGTGAACTTGCAGTCTCCTAGAAACCCCTTAAGGGTCCTACATGTCAATCGCCTTAAGCCCCACTTGGAGAGGTCCGAAGTGGGCATGCTCTTGGCCACCGAAGATGGGACGGAGGAGGAGTCAGAACCTCTTCCTGACCTCTTGGTAGCCTCAGAGCGGGACGGGTCAGTGGATGGAGTTAACCTCTCACCCACCCTGACCCCTGAGCAACAGGATGACTGCCGCCAGCTGCTGGGGCAGTTTCCTGACCTGTTCTCCCTGGTTCCTGGTATCACAGATTGGTGCGTCCATGATGTGGATACAGGAGACAGCTTACCTGTCAAGCACAAAGCTTACAGGGTAACTGACAGGGTTAGAGCCTGCATCAAAGAGGAGGTCTCAAAGATGCTTGCTTTAGGGGTGGTTGAGTCCTCCAGCAGTCCTTGGGCCAGCCCAGTGGTCTTGGTCCCAAAGGCTGCAGCGCCGGGTGCCACACCCGAACTCCGGTTCTGTGTGGACTAAAGAGGACTCAATTCAGTCACGAAGACTGACGCGCACCCCATCCCCAGAGCTGATGAGCTCATCGATCGGTTAGGAGCTGCACGGTACCTCAGCACGTTTGATCTAACGTCTGGGTACTGGCAGATCGCCTTAACTGATGGGGCCAAAGAGAGGTCTGCATTCTCCACACCAGATGGGCATTTCCAGTTCCGTGTTATGCCATTTGGGATGAAGAATGCCCCTGCCACCTTCCAGAGGTTGGTCAACCAGGTGTTGGCAGGGCTGACCGAGTTCTGCGCCGCATACCTGGATGACATCGCAGTGTTCAGTGGCACATGGAAAGAACACCTGCAACATCTCTGGGAAGTGTTGATGGCACTGCGCAAGGCAGGCCTCACGATCAAGGCAAGCAAATGTCAGATCGGGCAGGGTTCAGTGGTGTACTTGGGACACCAAGTGGGGAGCGGCCAGGTGGCGCCCCTCCAACCCAAGATAGAAACCATCCTGGCTTGGGAGTCCCCAAAGACCCAGACAGAGGTGAGGGCCTTTTTAGGACTCACAGGCTACTACAGGAGGTTTGTCAAGGGGTATGGCAGCATAGTTGCCCCCTTGACAGAGCTGACTTCAAAGAAGCAGCCCAGAAAAGTGATATGGACTGACGCCTGTCAGAAAGCCTTTGACACCCTGAAAACTGCCATGTGCACGGCGCCCGTGCTCTTGGCTCCGGACTTCTCCAAGGAATTCCTAGTGCAGACAGACGCATCAGAGCATGGTGTAGGGGCTGTTCTCTCACAGATGACTGAGGAGGGCTGGGACCAACCTGTAGCCTTTATTAGTAGAAGGTTACTTCCACGGGAACAAAGGTGGAGTGCGATAGAGCGAGAAGCATTTGCTGTGGTCTGGGCGCTGAAGAAGCTAAGACCCTACTTGTTTGGGTCTCACTTCCGGGTTCAGACCGACCACAGGCCCCTCAGATGGTTGATGCAAATGAGGGGTGAGAACCCAAAACTGTTGAGGTGGTCCATCTCCCTACAGGGTATGGACTTTACGGTGGAGCATCGCCCTGGCACAGATCACGCCAATGCTGACGGTCTGTCCAGGTTTTTCCGCCTTAGTGAAGAGGAACTCCCTGGGGTAGGGTAGTTCCCCCCACATTTCAGCTGGAGGGGACACGTGTTAGACCTGGCACCTTGGCGTGAGTTTCCCTTCCACTTTTTTGCTGATGTGCCTTATTGTGTTTTGTTGGTGTTAGCTGCTCAGGGCACTGTGCCACTGCTAATCAGTGCCACAGTGCAAGTGCTCCCTTTGGAAAGTGTATATATTGATTGGTGTCCATGATTGGTTCATTTGGTTTACTGTCAGCCCCTAGTAAAGTGCACCAGGAGTGCCAGGGCTTGTAAATACAAATACCGCTGGTGGGCTTGCAGCACTGGTTGTGCCACCCACAGAAGCGGCCTAGTAAAATGTGTCTAGGATCTGCCACTGCAGAACCTGCGCGCAGTCTGGTACTGTTGTGCTGCCTGCACAAGTGCACCCACTTGCCAGTCCCTAAACCTTCCCTTAACTACATATTAGTCACCCCTCTGGTAGGCCCAAGGGCAGGGTGCATTGTAGGCATAAGGTAGGACATGCCCTGATGTGTGTGGCATGTCTTAATAGTGAATTACAGCCATTTTCGTTTTTCACTATTGAAGGCTACCTGCTCTCCATAGGCCAGAATGGGCTGCTGGAATTACTACACCCTGTAATCCCAGTGGACTCATAGAGCATGGTAGAAAATTATGTTTAGTATGCCTGAACTCAGAATAATAAAATACTTCTTTTAGTAAAGTTTATTTTAATATCCTGCGTTTGTAAATACTACTTTTAGAAAGTTAGTACTTACTGATCTGGCCATTCAGTCCGCCTCTGCGCTGTGTGTGTGTTCTGCCTAGTAACAGTAAAGGAGCAGGGCTGGGGAATTCCAGGAGACAGGCTGGCTGCCAGGTGGTGGGTAGAGAGATTACACCAGGATGGGTGGGAGGAGTACACCCTGACTCTTGAATAGACCTGTGCTCTGCCACCACAAAGCCGGCTCCGCCCCCTGTGGAGCGGCTGATGTCTCTGCCCTGCTGCTGAAAGGAAAGCGCAGAGTCACCACAACAAAGTGCTCCAGAACTGGACTGAGCCAGGCCCAGGCCCCCTGGCGCTAAAGAACAAAAGATTTGTGCTATAAAAGTAGGAGCCTGGCTCCTAAGAAATCAGATCCTGTTTGCGCCAAGAAGAAACTCTACCTGAAGGAGAAGGACCTGGAGAAGCTGAAGGAGGAATACTGTCTCTCTGCCTGAGAGACTGGCCTGCAGTGGGTGCCTGTCTGCTGGAAGGAGAGGGAAAGCCTGAAGAAAAGGACTTTGATTCAACTTGTGCCTTTAAAACAATCTCCAAGGGCTTGTGTGTGAACTTGCCCCCTGATCTGCGCCCCAGGAACAGTGGGCGCTACTTCCCCAGAAGAAGAGGAGCTGCTGGAGGTGATCTTGAACGCTGACCCCCGAGTACCTGTGTGTCCCCCTCTATCTGAGCACCGCGACTTCCGCCCACCGGGGCTGCTGTGAGCGCAGTAAAGGCCTGCCTGACTGGCCCGAGCACAGCAAGCAACTGCCCCCCGAGCCGTAGCTCGCAAAGTGAAGAAGAAACTGACCAGGCTCCAAACGCCGAGCCTCTGCGACCCCAGGGTGTGGAGGCCACTGTAAGGACCTGCGACGCACTGATCATCTCCCGATTACAGACGACAGCGCGACGCGCTGAATAATTGCCTCCGAGGCTGCCCCTCGACTCCTAACCTCGTTGGTGGGTGTGTGTTGCCGCTGAAGAGTGCCCCCCACGAAGCATCCCGGTCCACGGAGGAGCCGGGACCCAGACGCGACGTGGGACACTCGTGCACAACTCTGCAGACTGCCGCGAACATTTGCCCCCAGAGAACAAGGTATTTTGCGCCCCACGCGCAGATAGACGGTCCGTACTAACCATCGTACGGACCGTAACTGCTTTGCCCCTACGTGTGCTTGGTGCGCACCGTACTGCCTGCGAAGTGCCTTAAAGCGTACCTGCTTCCACCTTGTGCCTCGTCCCCACTGACTGGTGCCTGGCGCGTGGTCCGGACCGCACTGGCCTGCAGAGTGACACCGTTCGCCCCGCAACTGCATTCTGGGTGTCCTGCACGCACCGTACTTGCCTTCAGAGATCACCAGGTACGGAGCGTCCTTCCCCCGGTACGGACCGTACCTTCGTCAAAGCCAGCAGCAGCGCTCACGCGAGAAGCATGGGACTTGGCCTGCTAAGCCGAGCGCACGTTCGACGCGTCCTTGCTCAGTACGGCCCGTATGGTTCAAGGCTGGTAGTCGCGTACCTCACGCGAGAAGCGTGGGAAACGGCACGGCGGCTGGAAATAGCGGTACGAAGCGGCTGAAAGCACCACGAAGCGTATAAATACCCAAAAGACTTCCTTTTAATCAGAATTGTGGCCTTTAAAGACCTATGGACTGCCCTTAAGCCTATAAAAGTAACTGGAATGTAATTTTACCAAGAGAACTGTATTTATGCAACCTGCCTGAAAGAAAACCTTTTATATAAAGAATTATATTTTACTATAAATACAGCCTTGTGTCTTTGTGTGGTGGGGAGGTGATTATTGTGTGGGACAACTTGAATGCTTAACCTTATGCCCTCTGGAAATTTAGCCTGACTGCTCGCGCCACGTTACCTAGAGGGTGAGCAGGGGTTATTTTTAAAGAGGTGATCCTTTGCCCTGACTTAGATGAAAAGGGTCCCTGCTTGTCGCAAGTGCATACCTGCGCCAACCAGAGACCCTGAATTCTAACACCCCCGCACCTGAAGACCCGACAACCCTGCCCAGCTGCCCACCACCGGTGCTCCAAACCCCCACTGCCGTGCCTTGAACCCCCGCACCTGGAGACCCGACAACCCTGCCCAGCTGCCCACCACCGGCGCTCCAAACCCCCACTGCCATGCCTTGAACCCCCGCACCTGAAGACCCGACAACCCTGCCCAGCTGCCCACCACTGGTGCTCCAAACCCCCACTGCCGTGCCTTGAACCCCCGCACCTGGAGACCCGACAACCCTGCCAAGCTGCCGACCACCGGCGCTCCAAACCCCCACTGCCGTGCCTTGAACCCCCGCACCTGGGGACCCGACTACCCTCCCCAGCTGCCCACCACCGGTGCTCCAAACCCCAACTGCCTTGCCTTGAACGCCCGCACCTGGAGACCTGACAACCTTGCCTAGCTGCCCACCACCGGCGCTCCAAACCCCCACTGCTGTGCCTTGAACCCCGGCACCTGGAGACCCGACAGCCCTGCCCAGCTGCCCACCACCAGTGCTCCAAACCCCCACTGCCAAGCCTTGAACCCCCGCACCTTGGGACCAGATAACCCAGCCCAGCTGCCCACCACCGGCGCTCGAAACCCCCACTGCTGTGCCTTGAACCCCTACCCCTGGAGACCCGACAACCCTGCCCAGCTGCCCACCACCGGCGCTCCAAACCCCCACTGCCGTGCCTTGAACCCCCACACCTGGAGATCCGACAACCCTGTCCAGCTGCCCACCTACGGCGCTCCAAACGCCCACTGCGGTGCCTTGAACCCCCGCACCTGGAGACCCGACAACCCTGCCCAGCTGCCCACCTACGGCGCTCAAAACCCCCACTGCCGTGCCTTGAACCCCCGCACCTGGAGACCTTGACAACCCTGCCCAGCTGCCCACCACCGGTGCTCAAAACCCCCACTGCCGTGCCTTGAACCCCCGCACCTGGAGACCCGACAACCCTACCAAGCTGCGCACTACCGGTGCTCCAAACCCCCACTGCCGTGCCTTGAACCCCCGCACCTGGAGACCCGACAACCCTACCAAGCTGCCCACTACCGGTGCTCCAAACCCCCACTGCCGTGCCTTGAACCCCCGCACCTGGGGACCCGACTACCCTCCCCAGCTGCCCACCACCGGCGCTCCAAACCCCCACTGCCTTGCCTTGAACGCCCGCACCTGGAGACCTGACAACCTTGCCTAGCTGCCCACCACCGGCGCTCCAAACCCCCACTGCTGTGCCTTGAACCCAGGCACCTGGAGACCCGACAACCCTGCCCAGCTGCCCACCACCAGTGCTCCAAACCCCCACTGCCAAGCCATGAACCCCCGCACCTTGGGACCCGATAACCCAGCCCAGCTGCCCACCACCGGCACTCCAAACCCCCACTGCTGTGCCTTGAACCCCCACCCCTGGAGACCCGACAACCCTGCCCAGCTGCCCACCACCGGCGCTCCAAACCCCCACTGCCGTGCCTTGTACCCCCGCACCTGGAGACCCGACAACCCTGCCCAGCTGCCCACCACCGGTGCTCCAAACCCCCACTGCCATGCCTTGAACCCCCGCACCTGGGGACCCGACAACCCTGCCCAGCTGCCCACCACCGGGGCTCCAAACCCCCACTGCCATGCCTTGAACCCCCACCCCTGGAGACCCGACAACCCTGCTCAGCTGCCCACCACCGGCGCTCCAAAGAAACCCCCACTGCCGTGCCTTGTACCCCGCACCTGGAGACCCGACAGCCCTGCCCAGCTGCCCACCACCGGTGCTCCAAACCCCCACTTCCGTGCCTTGAACCCCCGCACCTGGGGACCCGACAACCCTGCCCAGCTTCCCACCACTGGCTCTCCGAACCCCCACTGCCGTGCCTTGAACCCCCGCACCTGGAGACCCGACAACCCTGCCCAGCTGCCCACCACCGGCGCTCCAAACCCCCACTGCCGTGCCTTGAACCCCCGCACCTGGAGACCCAACAACCCTGCCCAGCTGCCCACCACCGGCGCTCCAAACCACCACTGCCGTGCCCTGAACCCCCACACCTGGAGACCCGACAACCCTGCCCAGCTGCCCACCACCGGCGCTTCAAACCCCCACTGCCATTGAACCCCCGCACCTGGAGACCCGACAACCCTGCCCAGCTGCCCACCACCGGCGCTCCAAATTCCCACTACCGTGCCTTGAACCCCCGTACCTGGAGACCCGACTACCCTGTCCAGCTTCCCAACACCGGCGCTCCAAATCCCCACTGCCGTGTCTTGAACCCCCGCACCTGGGGACCCGACAACCCTGCCCAGCTGCCCACCACCAGCGCTCCAAACCCCCACAGCCGTGCTTTGAACCCCCGCACCTGGAGACTTGACAACCCTGCTGTTGGACTTGGCCCTTCTGGCAGGTTTACCCCAAGACTTTTTGCAATTATCCTAGCTTTTTCCCTATGTTGTGTAAGTGGTTTTTAGGCCTCTAGGCGCTTTTACACTGTGTCCCAGTGGAAAGTGCACGCTCTGTGTTACATTTAGTGAGACTGACCTGCCCTCCCATAGGAATGCATGGGGAATGTATGTGTCCATGGTAGTTCCTGGTGCGTGGGGAGTGCAGGGTCGAGTTTGGTATGTACGAACTTGTGAGATTGAATGCTGCACGATGATGGTGCGTCTTTACTGTGTCTAGTGTGGAAGTGCCACTTCTAGAAGCTGGCATGTCTGTGTAGTAAAGGTGAAGGGACTGTCTGGCTTGTGATTGGCTGGTGTGCCTGGCTCCAGGAGTTAGGATGGGTGGAGAGATCTGCATGCTGATGGCAGGAAGGAGTACACCTGGGACCTGAATAGGGCTGAGCTTTCCCCACAGAATGCTGGCTCCGCCCCCTGTGGTGCGACTGATGTCCCTGGCCTGTTCTGTGAATAGGGAGGGGAGCTGAGCAAAACAAAGTGCTCAGGAACCAGTTGCATCTGGTTCGCCCCTTTCCTGCACCTTGAGACAAAGGAAACCTGTGTATAAAAAGGGGCTGTGACCCCATGTAAAAGTCTCTCTCTTGTTCCTAATTTGAGGGGGGCCTGCTGCTGCTGCTGGGCGCCAGGAGGACCGCCACTGGGGACTGCCTCCCTGCCTGTAGGGCCCTGTGAGCTGGCCCCTGGGCCCAGCCCTTGCCCCCTGCCTTCTGAAAGACTTTCCCCTGGAATTGGGACTCTATCGCTTTACTTTTAATTAGGGAACCACTTGGCTTATTGAGGAGAGTGCCTTACTTGGGTGTCAGCGCGCTTGCCTTTTATCCTGGTAAAAGCGCCAGATCGCCAAAGTGAAGAGGAGCATGCCTGCTCCGCAGCGCTGAGCTGCCCATCATGAAAAGGGAATCGCCGGCGTGGAGATTCCCCATCAATTCTCCGTATTCCAGGAAGCGGGTGCCCACCCCGCATTGCAGTGAACGTTGGCGGGTGCCCACCCTGCGTGTATGCTCTTGTGGTTGCGGGTGGCCACCCCGCCACTTTATTTAATTTAACCATACGAGGGAGCCTACCCCTCATTTGCCCCCGCTTCACCGCCGCCGGCCCGAGCCACCAAGAACACGGAAAAGCCGGAAGTCAGGCCATGAGTTGCCTGACGTGGGGCGGGACTTTCGCTTTCCCGAGGGAAGCCCCGCACCCACGGAATCTCCAGGAAGTGCTGGCCGGCGAAGGAAGGGACAGAAGCAGGCCGTCTGGGGCCTCGGGGACTCCGCCTCCAAGTCCCGGGTCCCAGGAGGGGGCCTGGGTGAAGTCAAGGGATCGTGAATCAAGGCGGGCCCCCGTGAGCGGAGAGGAGCCCCGCATGGTGTCCTGCTGCCGAGAAGCCTCCCCAGTGTGACCGGAGTCCTGCGCACGCCCGGGGAAATGAGTTCAGCGAAAGCCCTGGAACTCTGAGGCCCGCGGGAGGAAGCAACGCGGGAGACCAGAAAAGCGGAGACAACACGGGAGTCCCAGGTGAGTGGGACTCCACGTGGCTGGGGATTGTGCCCGTTTGCTTCTCAGTGGCACCGCCGTAGCGGGCCACTGTAACGTGGGGCTTAGGGGGCATTTATTGGCGCCCTCAGTTTTTTAGTGCCAGTGAAGGCACAGTGCTTGAGCGGCCCCGCCTGCCAGAGGGCCGCTCCATCGTTGGGGGCATTATTCTTTTAGAGCCCAGAGGGGCTCCACCGAAGGGGGCATTTTTAGTCTAGACCCCAGAGAGGCTCCAACGTTTGGGGGCCCTAGTGTTTTCAGAGTCCCAGAGCAGGAGTCCAACGTGCACCTGGTTGGTGCTGGCATTTCCCCTAGCTGCCCCGTGTGATAGAGGGCAGCTGCAACGTGGCGCAGTTTTGTTAGAACGGGCACAGTGAAAGCCCGGGCCCATCTTTGAGTCTACAGCTGCCCAGCAAGTAGTGGGCAGCTGCATCGTTTAGGCCTGATCCTTTGCGCCTTCTGCCTGGGCTGCCTGCACAGCCCAGCCCTGACATTTGGGACAAAGGGCGTTTGAGCCCCTGAGAGGCCAAGTTGGCCTGGGGACAGTTTTCTGTGTTGTGCCCTCACCTAGGGTACATGGTTATTCTTACCGGTGTATGTTTGTGCAATATACATTACCTTTATGCTATTTTTATCTCCTAACTGTGTCTATGCATAGGAGACTGTTTTCCTAGTATAGGTTATGCTAGTGAGTTCATGATTCCCTGCGTGATATATGCCTAAGGTGTTTAGGATTGCGTAGGGTGTACTTACCTTTTACCAGTGGTTACTGGTTGTGTGCTACATTTATTATTTGTTCTACATTTCTACAGTTACAATTGGTGATTTGTGCTAATTCTGACAGTGGTCCATGTGGCCCCCTGTAAATAGTCCCCTGTAAATTCCGCCCAGTGCCAGTTGGCACAGTGTAAATTGTGTGAATATTATCTAATGTGTTTATTATAATACAAAGGCTATTTTTATATATATCCTTGTGTGGAGTTCCTTTTGTGGTGGGTCTTGGGTGTTGTTGCTTGGTGCGCGCGCAAACGCTTTACACATTGCCTCCGGGATAAGCCTGACTGCTCGTGCCAAGCTACCAAGCAGGGGTTATCTTGGGCGTGTAACTTCCCAGCCCTGACTTAGAGTGGTGGTTTATGCCTGGCTTTGGCACGAGCCTTAGCCAACCAGAAATCCCATTTCTAACACCTGCCCAGCTGCCCACCACTGGCGCTCCAAACCCTCACTGCCGTGCCTTGAACCCCCGCACCTGGAGACCCGACAACCCTGCCCAGCTGCCCACCACCGGCGCTGCAAACCCCCACTGCCGTGCCTTGAACCCCCGCACCTGGAGACCTGACAACCCTGCCCAGCTGCCCACCACCATTGCTCCAAACCCCCACTGCCGTGCCTTGAACCCCCGCACCTGGAGACCCGACAACCCTGCCCAGCTGCCCACCACCGGCGCTCCAAACCCCCACTGCCGTGCCTTGAACACCAGTACCTGGAGACCCGACAACCCTGCCCAGATGCCCACCACCGGCGCTCCAAACCCCCACTGCCGTGCCTTGAAACCCCGCACCTGGAGACCCGACAACCCTGCGTTTGAATAAGCTGCTGTGTTCTAATATATATTTGGAAAGGTGCCCGAGGGGCGTTCCCTCAGGTACCGGGGTGTGTAATCCAGCAATGCTTATTCTGGATTCACTCGGCATACCGTGAGTCTGCGGTAGTTGAAAGCAGACATCTCTGGAGTAATTGGAGACCAGCATTTCATAATTGTCACCCGTCAGGATTGTGGGCTTCTAATTGCTGCCTCCCGCGAACGCATGGCTAAGGGAAAGCACAACGTTTGGCACGGTGACGCCTTTTCTGTAAGCCTGGGCAAAGCACTACCCTACGCTCGCGTAGTTTGCGAAGTTCGCGCTACTTCGCATTACCCGAATTGCACATAGCACAGTGCGAACACGCGTATTACCTGGGTTCGAACCCTCGGCACTAGATACAAACTCCACATCTCTAACCAAGTGTGCCATCGCCGTCTAATAATTCTATTGACCTGGTGAAAACAAGATCAGGCAGCTGACGAGCCTGCAAGGCTGTCTTGCCGTCGGGCGTATGCGGGTGAGGAGACACTTCCGCTCCCCTTGGCGTCCTGGTGATTAGACCTCCGGTCTTGGGAGTGCCCAGGATATCCGATACTGCTGCCTGTTCTTATCCTATGGACTGTGATAAGGGCAGCTCGAGGCTGGAGCTGGGCCAGCCGCCTAGGCGGCAAGTCTCCTGGAGAGGAACGATGTGGGTTGTGCATCACTCACACTGTCGGTGCACCCCGCCCGCCCGCCCCAAAACCAAGGCATACCGGCACAAGCCAGCGGAGCAATCGCCGGACCGGAAGGAGTGAGCCCTGGTCCCCGACACTGCAGGTGAGGACGAAGGAAGTCCTGGCTTGGAGGGGGTTTGAGGGGCAGACCGCGTGCCCTGTGCTGCTCCTGCCCATCCGGCCCTGAAGGGCTTTCAGGACCCAATTCAAGCCGAGCAAGGTCTAAGCCATCTCGATGGCTCCCGCAACCTGCGCTTCCACATCTCGTGCCCCCCCACCCCCAGCGGCCGCAACCAACCATGAAGAGTGCCCCCCAGCACTTTATCCCGAGGCGAGGGTGGCCTCTCGTAGTGGCCAAGCCCGCGCAATCTAGCGGCCACAATCTTTACCAATAGCCGCCCCTGCCATAAGGCGGGAGCAGCCTTTCTGCGCAGTGCAGGATGGTCCACGCGCACATGCGTGGCGTTACTAAAACGGCAGCTAACATGCGCCAATGCATGTTAGCGCCGCCTTGTTAATAGGGCGATGAAATTGTCGCTGCTTTAGTGCCAAAAATTGCCGCTAAAGCGGCGATAATGCCTTTGTAAATATGCCCCTTTATTTTTTCATTTTCCATATTGTAAAATCGACAGATTTGTGCAATGCGCATTGAAGCAAAAACACGGGATCTTTTGGAGACATATTGTGATTCACTTCCATGACCTCCGTTTGGCTTGTTTGCTGGGACAGCTGGACAAATCTAAGTGCTGGTCCAATAATACGGAGTCAAGCGAGCGGCTGAGACAACTGGACACACTAGTTCGTCTGCATACATGTTGTAGTAGTTTCATAATACACGGCCACCTCATGGGTGTTTATTCGGAGCCATGGGCCTGCTGTAAATGGGCGGCTCTGGGTATAAGCAGCGTGATAATTTGGGTGCAAAGAAAATGGTGAGGACAATGCTTTTTTGGAAGACATGTTCATTCTCTCACACACATAAAAATCACAGGTAGGTATGTAAATTGGGTGTATCATGGGCCTGAGATAATGGCCGTTTCAAGTTTTGGCAGAGAGTTGATGGAGGCGTAATGAGAGGTTGATAGGGGGGAGCACACATGTTATGATACAGTGTAATAAAAGCGGCTTCATCGGGTGTGTTTATTGTTCTTGCCATTTAAGTAATTGCCAGTTTTAGCACAGCGTTGGTTGAAGTGCTATGAACGGTGGATAGGACAGGGCACACAGGTTCCACTGTCCGCATACAAGCTGTGGTACTGTTTAGTGGCACACGCCCACCTCGGGTTATGTTTAGTGGCAGGCCCTTGGGCCTCAGTTAACCGGACGGCTCCGAGTCCTGTGCAGCAATGCGCTGACGGACATCTGCACCCAGCCCACCTATCTCCCCATCACGGAGCGCAGACTCTAAGCGCGAATTTACTGTACACACTAAGGCTATGGGCAGCGAGTCACCGTCCCTGCAGATAACACTTATCTAAAGTTTCACTGATTCAGGGAATACCGCTCCGACTCATCTGTGTTTACTCCTTGTACAACCATAAACGTCTTTTGCTGATGAAGATCCCTGCTGATACTTATTTGTTGGTATAGAGTTGAAACATGAATAATGACCCAGGCCTGCGGTGCCGCGCCCCAGTTGGCCGGCAGAGTGGAGAGCGTGCTCAGGCCTACCGCCGCCCCCCGGTACTGAAAGTCCAGTGTCAGGGGCTCAGCCTTGGCGTGTGGCTGGCTGTGGTTGAAGAGGTTGGTGAAGAGGTCGTTGTGGCACAGCTCTAGGGTGGGCACCGCCGACATTGCGTTTATGTAGGAGCCCGACTTGCGGGCGTTTGGGGCGGGGGGTTGAAACAAAGCCTGACAAGCAGCGAGGGACGGAAACTAGTGGTCAGGAGACAACATGGGACTGAGTGGAAAAAACACAGTACGTACGAAGTTATAAAGGAGGCCGTGTAGTGCTGTCAGTACACAATTGAGTTCAGATGGGTGGGCCAAAAGGAGACAGGGCGGTAACACAAAAGCCTCACTTTCAATCAAATGCCAGCATTTACCATAAAAGATGATGCCAGCCAATGAAAATGTTAGGCGTGGCTTCAAGTCCACTACATAAATCTTCTCGATTACTATAAGCCTCGCAGAGCGAGGAGCGCATGTGCGCTCCAGCGCTAGGTCTGCGACACCTGATAAGCATTAGTAGAAAGAGGGTGAAAGGTGGAGGGAGAACTGAAATGGTGTGAAGCAATAGTGTGAAACAAGCATTTGCAATGCAATAGGTCTCGCAATTGCGAGATTTTCAGCTATTGGCATTGTAAATGACACTGCCTTTTATTTATATGTTTAAAAACCTGCTATAATAAAATATATCTCGCCCTTGCCCCTATCGACGTTGCAAAAGATTGTAAGCCCTGTCGTACAGCATCCCCGATGCTGTACATTTTTTTTTTTAAACAGGAAAAATGGTGCACGCCTACGTTCCCTTTAAGGTGCGCGTGCGCGCGCGCACGCGCACCTTAAAGGGACCTTCCCCGACGTCTGCGCACTCACGGATGTGGAGCGAGCACAACGATTCCAGGACATCACGGCGGAGAGGTGCCGGCCACGCCGCCGCTTTAAGAAGCGAGAGGCGCGAAAACCAGGCACTTTTTCGAGCGGTGCCAGCGAGGAGTCGTGGAGAGTGCAGATAAGGGGGCTTAGGGGCTTGTGGGGGCTTGAGAGCTTGTGGGCTTGTGGCGGCTTGGGGGGAGCTTGTGGCGGCTTGGGACGGCTAGTGGTGGCTTGGGGGGGGCTCGGGGCGTGTCGCTGCAGAGCGCGGGGCTGATTGTGGCCTTTTGTTTATGTACTGATGGTAATCACAGCCCGTGAAGGGGCTCTGATTACCATCAATACTTAAACAAAAGGCCACAATCGTTCCCGCGCTTTACTAACAAAACAGTAGAGTCGGTTTAAAATCACAGCGTGTACCAAAGTGCACGCTGTGTTTTTAAACTGGCTCTACTCTGTTGTTAGTAAAGCGCGGTGCGGGGATGATTGTGGCCTCTTGTTTAAGTATTGATGGTAATCGGAGCCCCTTCATGGGCTGTGATTACCATCAATACTTAAACAAGAGACCATAATCGGCCCCGCACCGCGCTTTACTAACAGCAGAGTAGAGCCAGTTTAAAAACACAGCTTGTACTTTCAGAAAGTACACGCTGTATTTTGAAACTGGCTCTACTCTTTTTGCTAGTAAAGCGCAGTGCGGGACTATTTCAGGCAGCAACTTTGGGGCCAGAGGCCAGAGTTCGAGCCTCGAGGTCGCACCCACATCCTGTGATTGTGGGCAAATCACTTAATCTCCCTGTGCCTGAATATGTAATGTAAAGACGGTATTTATTTAAACCGCTCCAATACCTGCAAGATGTCGCACACAGGTACTCCTACCATGTACCAGTGTTTGCGTGTTGCTTTTTTACAGCATGTTAGATGTTGCCTCCCGTGGCAGCTTTCTTGGTAGACTCTGCTGTCTACCAATAAATCTGTTTGTTTGTTTTCCTGGCAGCTCTTGCCTGGTGTCAACTTGTATGTCCGGTGACTTCGTCTGTACACTGACCCATTTTCAGGTCACGCTCTGTGGCTGAAAAGCACTTTTTGCCATCTTTTTAGAGAGTGTGCCAGCCTGCTGCCAGCGCCATGTCTGTTCCAAAAAATGTACGTCTCATTGACGTGTCATGTTTTATACATGGGAGTCAACGAAGGGACAGCAGTGATGCAGCAGGAAAAAAAAAGCAGTGGGACAGTAGTAAGTGGGGGCGGAGGGGTAGACGGACAAATGGGGAGGTATAGGGCAGGTTTCAATTATCTCATGTAGCACAGAGGGTTAATATACCTGCTGCAAATAACGCATACCATGTATTTTATGTGCATAGGTCAGTTGGTTACTGCTTTTGTCACAGAGATTCTTTTGTTACTCTGCAGCTCATAAGAGACCATCATAATCTAGCACAGAGACCTATAAACTGTCATCAAAGATCTGCTTACACATTGCATGGTACAAATTAGTAATTTATGTTTTTCCCTGTCTTTCATTATCCTGATGCTGCTAAAGGGGTTTGTTTGGGTGGAAATACATAATTATTGTGAAAGTCAATGCTAACCACTGTGTTATGTTCCGAATCCTGAATTTGTGCTTTTCCAGACAAGCACTCTTTAAAAATGCCTACCAGTATGAATGACATTTGTCCAGTGGCAGCTTTGAGTCATCTCAGGAAGCCCAGATTATTAATATGCCTGCTGCAAAAAATGTGTACCACGCATTTTTAAAAAAACAGTATATTGTTTTGTGCATAGCTCAGTCAGTTCCTACTTTTGCTACAGAGACTCTTTTGTTATTATGCAGTTCACAAGTTCCAATCGCATTTAGCACAGTGAGCTATGAACTGACATCAAAGAGCAGCAAGCAAACACATGGTGCAAGTTAGTAAGTTATGCTTTTTCACAGTCTTTCATTAACCCGATGCTGCTAAAAAGGTTTGTTTGGTTAGAAATAAATCCTTATTAGTAAAGTCAATGCGAACCCCTGTGTTATGTTCTGAATCCTGAGTTTGTGCTCTCCAGACCAAGCACTCTTAAAAATGCCTACCAGTATGAATGACATGTGAATCCTACACCTTGTAGTCCCCTTTGCCTTATGTAAGATTTTCTAGTCACTGATTTACAGACGTATGATTCTTTCTCTCTGTATGTGTGTGATGTAAAGTGCTCTGACACCCTACAGTGGTATGAGAGGTGCTATAAAACAAATTAAAGACATGTGACAGTGGGGCTTTGGAGAGATGAGAGGCACTGTTGGAGGGTAGTAGTGAGGGAATCGATGAAGATTGATAAGAGATTGTTGTATGCTGGTGCATAGTAATGTCATCATTTCAATTCAATATATAATGACAAATTTGTTGTAAAATGCACAATTTCCCCCAAAATGTTTTGGGGGAGAGGCCTCCAATGCCCCCTTTGTAGTGCTCAGACTCACTTGGTGTGCACTGTGTCTGCCAACATTTGCCAGAGCAGCTTTAAGTTTCCAGTCCAGCCTTGGCAGGAGCAGGAGCCCCAGGCTGTGAACTAAAACCAAACAATGGAAAGTTAGTCGCGAGATGCAGCACCAACCTTCCCATTGAGGAAATATGAATTTTTATGATCAGTTATGTCCCCTATCTTAGACCCCAACGGCTCCATGTGCATGCTACAAGTACATGTATGTTCCCTCCAGTTCCAGTTATGAAGACGCAAATACATGTGCGTCCACCGTCAACATGTCCTCTTTCAGATCCGCCATGAATGGGTCGGATATTCCGTTCCTAAGTATGAAAGGCCACCGACTTTATGTGGTTCACTTTCCACATTTTACAGTTCAGGCGAGTAGGCCCTGAATTCTGCCCTCAAGCCTTTTCCTGCCTTCTGCCTCTGAAAGCTCCAGTCTGAGCTCGCATCTGTATCCATGAACTTTGTCCTACTCCCTGCGCGGCTAACGGTGCCTGATCCGGCCTGTTGCCTGCCAAAAACTGTATTTCACCTTCAAGATTATCTGCTCCGCTCCTCATCCAATGCATTCCTGTCTAGTAGTTTAGGTAAACATTCTTCCAGCTACCGAGCAAAGGGCCCGGCCTCACAGTCTTCATGCAAGTAATTCATAGCCCCTGTTACCATGGAAGATTCCTGCCCCCTCGCATCTCATGTAGACACTTAGACGCTTGTACACGCACTAAACAGTCAGTATAGAATAGATTCCATTCGAGAGACCTTTCCTTTTGGATAATACAGTTCTTTAAACATAAGATATTAGATATGGTTTGGGATTAGGTTGACCTGACCCCCCAGACTTCTGTCTCCACATGTAGAGCTAAATGTCAAGTCCCCTTCACCCTCTAGTTGCACGTCAATCACACGTCATGCGGCTGCGCGCGCATCCCTACCAAGTATTTCTGCTGACACTGCAGGATTCTCTTATGGATCCACCCATTTGTGATATCATGTTTAATGACGTTTCTAGTATACGCCTATTAATTACGCCTCTTTTCATTACGTATGTGTATTCTTATCTGTATTATCAGCTGTTACGCCTCTTGCATCTGTCTTAATGTAATGCTTTTCATATAAATATCTTTACTTGTCAATAATGTATTGCCGATCCCTTCCTGAACCTTCGTGGTGATGGAATTTGATTGCCTGGTTCGAACCATAATTCCTTTGTAAGGAATAAAGCCTTTCAGAACCTCTAATACCACGGATTCTGCCTCTTATTTTTACTGAGTTATTCTTACTAGACTTTACCGCATAAAACTAGTACAGGTAATTAAAATATTTACCACATAAATTGGCGCCCGAACAGGGACACTTTCTCATCTCACGCGCCGGAGGTGCGATGCAGGCCCGGTCGCCTGCCACAGCTGGACGGACAACAACGCGTACCCGCAGGATTTCCTGTATCTCCCTCCGGCCAAGCGGGGGTGACTGAGGCTGCGATCAACACCCAGACGAGGCGGTGAGAAGTGCGAAGTATCCCGACCAGAGCCTAGCTGAGAGAGCAATATCCGAGGTATACAGAGGCCCACCAGGTTCCGAAGTTCCGTGTCGAGTCGAGTCCGGTCCAGTCCAGTTCAGTTCCGAGGCCTTCCGTTCCGTGCTACCCGGTGAGTACCGTTGCCGGGGAGGCATTTAGACGTGCACATTAGTTTGTGCCGGTCAAGACGGGTTTGGGTACACAAATCCGGTCTGCACTGTTTCAGCAGTGTATCTGTACTGTTTAGCAGTATATCTAGTATGTCTTGTATATAATCCAGTATTATCCAGTATTAGTATTATGTCAGTAACTAGTTTTCTTCTAATTATCATTGTTCGTTAAATGTTAAATGTTAAATGTTTTAATACGTTTTAAAAATTGTGGTGTGAATGAGTGTTCATTATTGTGTTTATTGTATTAATTGTGTTCAAAATTAAGTAACACGGTTTAAAGATGCCGCTCTTTTCAAAATTAAGACAGATCAAAACTAGAAAAGGGGTACTCGAAGAAGCTGTTCCCATTCCACCTAGGGACACTCCAGGGTACTTTATGTATCATAAGCATGGCCTAGATGCCGTATTATTTCTTGATTTATGGGTGGACTACACCAAGGATTTACCAGAAAGTCAGAGGTGGCCCGCAGCTGGGACATGGGATGCAGATTGCATCATGAGAGTAGAAGAAGAATTATGGAAAAAGAAAGCCAGACAGTCACAGAAAGATGCCATTGAATTATGGCGTAAGGAATCACATAGACGTACAGAAAAAGCGCTCAGACAGGAAGAGAAAAGTAGGGAGAATTCAAATAAAGCCCGAGAAAATATATTAATTGAGGAAGGTACCAGAGTAAAAGCAGAACAAGTAGACAGACAACGAAACACTCTTATGAATGGTATGTATCCTCTTCTGGCCGAGGGTTTACCTAAGGCCACCCCGGAAATACCGAAAGATCTGCCACCTCCATTACTCCCGACAAAGGCACATCCCAAGACCGCTAAAGATATTTTCCTTTCTTCCTATTTAGACGATGTAGCTCCCGAATATGTTAATGCTCCGCCACACACACCGCCTGTCGATGGTGTTCAACGCCAAGATCATCTGCCCCCACCTCCGCAACAACAAACATCTCCGCACATTCCAATAGGTCCATCTGTTTCCACCGCTTTTCCCACATCTACAGTTTCTATCTTACATCCAACAAATCCTTTCGTGCCTAGCACCTCAGACGGCGCAACAGGAGGTACGACAGACATTTTTGCCACGCCGCCGCGAGGAAATAAATTATCTCTTAGAGATTTAGCATACCAACGTACACCCCAACTAGCAACTTCGGACATGTTTAAGGAACATCTAGTGGATTGTAGATATGATCCAGTGCCCGGTAGACAGGACAGAATGCTGCTGTCATCACTACGTATACGACGAGCTTCAAGGTATTTAGCGACGCTACCAGGAATGACGGCACATTTAGACAATATATATCACTTTGTCCAATCGGGGCGAGGCCCTGAAAGTATTAACGAAGCCATGGAATACCAGAAAGTGGATGTACAGAGACAACTGTTACGCTTCTTCATAAACTGCGTGATCAGAAACCAAGACAGGCCTGAGGTAGAGCAGGAGGAAATGCAAGTACTTACCAGATGGGGTCAGAATATATCAGAAGGGAAACATGATAAACAGACGTGTATAGTAGTTATGTGCCGAAAGATCCGCAAAGAAGTAGAACGAATACATAAAGAAAGATTAGAGGCAGACAAAACTGAATCAGAGGGAGAGGAGGAGGAAGAATCAGAAATGCCCGCAGGACAATTAGAAACGATGGCTTATGTAGGTAAAGGAAGATCTTTTAGTAATACCAGATGCTTTAATGATCCGATACGTCCGATACGTCCAGAATGTAACAGAAATTTTCCAGTCCCTATGTTAAATACAAGGTCTCCTGAACACCTATTCCAGGCTGCTGATAAATTACTCCGAGACCGAAGGGGGTATCATATGCTCGATTCTATGGATGAACAAGAATTAGCCAGGTCAGCAGTACAATGGGCTGACAGTCCCGGAAAATACAGTGATGATGCGCTAGCACACACGTTTTTGAATCTTAACCCAGACGAACAACGATTAGCTGGCATATACATGATTCAACACCTCCTTATATTATATAAAAGCCAACACTCCGATCCTGGTCCCCTACCTGATATACTGATAGAATTACTCACAAATAAATGGAGAGGTTCAGGTACTGATTTAATTAAAGAAATTCTAGAATATCGAAACCAGTACATTGTCTTCGTATGCCCAGAACATGTTCCGGTTCCCACTATGGGAAGAAAAATGTATCACATAGATAGACAGAATCCCTTACGCGAAGTGCACCCAATAAAAGGTGACGACAATAATTTTAAACGCGTGTTTGTGTACACGCCCATAACTAAAATTGAATTATTAGAAATGAAGAAAGTAGTACCTAGCCATGATAAAGATCCAGCAGGTTTCCACCGTGAGATAAAAGACATGTTACTCATGGGAGAGTATACCTACCCTGACATTATGAAAATATTAAAAGTATTAATGCCTGCTGGTATTTACGAGAAACTCAAAGAAAAGGAATGGGAGGTGGGAGACCAAAAGATAGATTGGACAGCATTAGAAAACGAAGAAAAGGCCCGAGCTGCAGGTTCAGGGCTTGGGGAAAAGACTACAGCACTACCAGGATTACTAGTGCAGGTACTGCCACGCTTATTAACTACGAAAAAGGAAGACTGGGGTGCAATTTCAGCCTGTAAACAAAAACAAGATGAAGACACTAGTGACTTCTATTCCCGATTTGAAAAATGTTTTGGTATTAATAGTGGCATAAAAGCAAATAGCGAGTCGTATCCACATCTGTTTGTAACAAAATTAGTTGAAAATTCCCTGCCCCAAGTTAAGAATAGAGTATTGAAATTCGAGAGTACCTGGCAAGGTAACACCCCGTCACAGATGTTACAAATGTTACAATATCACCACAATAGAATTAGAGAAGAACAAGAACATGAACAAAGACGTATGAAAGACACGAAAATGAAAATGCTTGTTGCTCAGTCAGTTCCAGCTGACGGTCACAGAAAGGGTACGACACAGTCCAGTGATTCAGCAGGTCCTGTAAAAGGGACATGCAACTATTGCAAACAGCCAGGTCATTATATACACGATTGTGCAGTTCTGAAACATAATATCTCTACGGGTAAAACGAAGGAGAGACCACGTCTGCCTAGACAGGATCAGATCCCACAACAAGTACCTCAGCATGTGCAATCTATGCCAGTTCCACAACAACAGACGGTAGCAACATCACAGCCGCAGCCTATTGCCGCAACACAAGCAACGACGCAACAGATGTACCAGTATGCACAAGCTGATTATCCCGATTTAACAGCGATACACATGAAATAGCCTAGAGAGGGAAGTTGGCTTACCCCTTATCGAGGTTCCTGTAGATCAAGAGGGACCTTATGTACATAGTGAAATATTAGGGAAAGACAGAAAGTTTTTACTTGATACAGGGGCAAGCAGAACAACTATAAGTCACAGCGAAGTTCCAGGGGCACCCCTCTCAGGCTCACAGAATATTTCCCTTGGATTCTCAGGAAAGCCTATTATTAATGAAGTATCACTACCTCTTCCACTTACGGTTGGTCCATTGACACGAACTACAGATTTATTGCTTACTAAATCATGTCCAGAAAACTTGTTAGGCATAAAAACACTGAAAGCTCTAGGAGCCATTATATGTTGTTCTCCGGAAGGAGTACGATTATTTTTGCGTGACTTTAAAGGTCACTATGTGTCCAGAGACATGGATCACCGGTTACAGAATTTACCTACACATTTATGGGCACAAGGCCCTACTGATGTTGGTTGCATGCACATTACACCATATCGAGTCACACTCAAAACAGGAGTGGTACTACCACGAATGCGACAATACAAGTTACCCCCAGATGCTGTAGTGGCTTTGCTGCAAATCATTGACGAGCTTATTGCCCAAGGAGTGGTCGTGGAAACCGACTCCAATGTATGTAATTCCCCGATAATTCCGATTCTTAAAAGAACGGATCCAAAAGCACCGCCAGTATATCGATTAGTTATTGATCTGCGCGAATTGAATAAATGCATTGTGCCACAATACCCCGTGGTCCCAGACATCTCTTCATTATTAACAGCCATTGATTCAGAAGCCACGTTCTTTACTGTAATTGATCTCAAGAACGCCTTCTTTAGCGTCCCAATAGATCCGGAAAGTCAATATTTGTTCGGATTCAGTTTAAATGGACGAAGTTTTAAATTCACACGTGCACCTCAAGGATTCACAGAAAGCCCCAGCATCTATAGCCAAGCACTGAAACGAGAACTTGACAGTATCCACATGCCAGCTAACACTGCCCTGCTTCAATATGTCGATGATCTGCTGATCACCGCCCGAAGCGAACCTGAGTGTGAAAAAGCATCACTGACGGTTTTACAATTTCTAGCCGACAAGGGGCACAAGGTGTCCCCTTCTAAGCTGCAATTCTGTGTCCAGCAAGTTGTTTACCTTGGGCACTTGCTGTCCAAGGAGGGAAGACAGCTTACACCCGACCGCATCCAGTTAATTGTTAACATGCCACCACCTAAGACACAAAAGGAGGTGCGGGCTTTTATAGGCCTCACTTCGTACTGTAGGCAGTGGATCCCTCAATACGCATTACTAGCAAAACCACTCATTCAGTTGACAACACAGGAGGCAGCCACATCGACTGTCCTCCCTTGGACTCAAGAACATACACAAGCTTTTGAAAGCTTAAAGAAAGCTTTATGTCAAGCACCTGTTTTAGCAACACCATGTTACAGTAAACATTTTACACTTTTTGTTACCGAACGCGAAGGTACTGCCTTGTCAGTACTCACTCAGGAACAAGCAGGATCACACAAACCATGTGCTTATTTTTCTAGTACATTAGATCCCGTAGCTCAGGCTCTTCCTGCGTGCCTGAAATCAGTGGCAGCAACAGCTTTAGCAATCAGACAAAGTGATGCCATAGTGTTAGGACATCAATTGACAGTACAAGTACCACACGCAGTAGAGGTTCTCTTGAACCGAACGCAAACACAACACTTGACTATAGCAAGACTTACCGGTTATGAATTAACATTGTTCCAGCCACACATAGAAATCAGACGTTGTAGTATATTAAACCCTGCCACACTTTTGCCAGTAAATGGAACAGACCCATTAGCACATGATTGTATTGAAGTCATTACTATCACGACAAAACCTAGACAAGACTTGACAGATATTCCACTACCAGATCCAGACCTGACGTTGTATGTAGATGGTTCATGCATGAGAACAAGTACAGGAGAGTTAGTGGCCGCTTATGCAGTCACAACAGACACTGAAGTGATCGAAACAAATTGTATTAACACCTTGTCAGCTCAAGCAGCAGAGCTCATCGCTCTGACACAAGCCTGTATTCAAGCCACAAATAAGAAAGTTAACATATACACAGATTCACGTTATGCATTCGGAGTCGTCCATGACTTCGGCGTGCTGTGGCGAGAGAGAGGTTATTTAACTTCTCACGGTGCCCACATCCAACACGGACCCCTCATTCAAGCTTTATTAGACGCAATTCATCTACCTATTGCAATATCTATTATGAAATGCAAAGCCCATACAAAAGTTACCGATATCATTTCTCAGGGTAACGACCTAGCTGACCGAACAGCTAAACAGACTGCTCAGAATCAGACTCATACAACTGACACGACAAAGACAATAGTTCCGACACCAACACATTGCATGACAGTTAAGGATCCCGCCCTTGATGTAATTGACATACAGACACATGCTACACCAGAAGAAATAAAGAAATGGACTGAATTAGGAGGGATCCAAACGGATCAAGGATGGATGACGAAGGGAAAATCTATATGGTTTCTTCCCAACTCCATGGTTCAAGTCATCATTAACACAATACATAGTCCAGCGCACCTAGGAGAGAAAGCTATGCTAGATAGTATTCAACACATTTGGTTCAACAAACACTTGCGAGCAGCAGCTAAACAGAAAGTACGTACCTGTATGATATGTTGTCAGTTCAATCCCGGTAAAAGCATTCCCGTAGAGCAAGGTGGATTTCAACCTCCCGATCACCCTTTTGAAGTCCTCCAGATGGATTATATCCAGATGGAACGATGTCGAGGATTCAAATATGTTCTCGTAGTTGTCTGTGCTCTTTCCCGTTGGACAGAAGCCTACCCGGTTTCAGATTACACTGCCCCGACTACTGCCAAACAGTTAGTTCGAGAATTCTTCCCACGGTATGGTTTGCCACGTGTTGTGTACTCAGATAACGGCCAGCCATTCTCATCCGAGCTAATGAAACACGTTTCACTTCTGTTAGGCTATCAATGGAAATTCCACTGTGTCCGACATCCCGAGGCCGCAGGTCTCGTGGAACGTCATAATCAAACTCTGAAAATTAGATTGTCCAAAGTATGTAGAGAAAAAGGTGTCGATTGGATAGTAGCCTTACCAGTTGCGCTCTTTTACATGAGAATGGTAGCACATTCTCGAACAGGGCTATCCCCGTATGAGGTGATCTTTGGTAGACCACCGAATATGTGGGGGACGCCTATACCTCGTAAAATAACTGATGTTGACTGTAATATGCTGACAGATTACCTGGCTTCCTTGATGTCTGCACTACAATCTTGTCGTTCACAGGTAGCTGCAGCCTTTCCCGATAACACTGAGGTGAAGCCCCATGATGTGGTTCCGGGGGACCTCGTGCTTGTGAGGAACTTTGACAGGAGGAGCCAGCTGGAGCCTCGGTGGCAGTCGCCGAAACTCGTCTTATTGACCACAAGGACAGCCGTGAAGATTGAGGGACGTAAAGGGTGGTTGCACTCGAGCCATATAAAGAAATTTTATGGACTACCGTCAGACGTGAATCCTCAGCCCTGCATTCCCTCACAGACTGATTTAAAACTACCCCTGGTTGAAAAGACCGAGAGTGAAACTTATAAACTGAAACTAAGGTCTAGCAAGTCAGACAACTTGATTGTTTAAGTCCTCTCCAAGGTGAATCGGTTGAATTTGTCTCTGACATGTATCCTCTAGACCGAAATAGAGAGAGAAATAGACAGAAAAAGCTCAAGAAACATGCGTACTGTAAATCACTTCGTAGTCACTGCATAGTGACATTATTAATTTTGTTTTTTCTAAGTCTTCTGATTATTATTACCAGTGTATTGCTACATATGTATTACCCTATTTCTAAGTGTGCTTATAATGCTACTGCTGAACATTCTTTTAGCGAATTACCTCCGCATGAGTTGTCCTATAGATTTGCGCTGCGTAACAACACTTTCATTAGTATGTTACATCATTCCCATCAGACCAGCAATGCTACAAATTGTTGGATATGTGGCCGACTCCCTCCCTATCAGAACTACAAGGGAGTTCTGCCTCTCTTTCCGTATCCATTCACACACAATGGCTCCTGTGGAGCATGGTTTAGTTTGTTTAATTCCCTAGATTCAAAATCTGTAGTTTATCAAGACAACTGGGTATGGGGAAACCTGAACCTAGTCTTACTTAAAGTCTGCTACCCTAACAAGGAGGGACTTCCCAAAAGAACAGGAACTGATCTAGAAAATGAAGTATATGGATTAGGTAACTTTACACTTAACCTCATGATTCTGAATGTTGAATCCGAAGCTACACCAATTTTGCCCGCTATGTCAGTATTTCCAGTTAAAGGTGAATTATGTGTAAGAAAGAATGGTTCAATACACATGGGCCATAGTAAATGTACCACTGTAATAGAATTCAGTGATCAAGGCAAATCTACGTTTAGAGCTTCTCGTCATTCCTACTTCATATGTGGCCAGACCGCATATATACGTTTACCTCTAGATTGGGATGGTACCTGTTACATTGCATTCCTTCTGCCACCTGTTTTCCTAGCCCCTCCTGATTATCACAGAAATACCCATTTAGTACACAATAGACAACAGAGAGATCTCCCGATTGTCGATTACACTGAAACGGCATGGGAGCAATACACAGATTTCAATAAAGGTTTCTTTCCCTATATAGGTGCAGTCACTAATAGTAAGCTGATACGTAGATTAACTAGAACCCTTGAAGCAGTAGTGAATGAAACTACTTCCGCCTTAGGCAACTTAACAGAGGAGCAGTCTGCGATGCGGATTGTTGTTCTTCAAAATCGTCTTGTCCTTGACGTCATCCTGGCCGATAGGGGCGGAGCTTGTAGGGTCATCGGATCAAGTTGCTGTGTTTTCATACCAGAAAACTCGCCGTCAGTATATAAAGCCATAACTCGCCTTCATAAGATTGTAAGCCAGATACACCAGAGTCCAGGCACCTGGACTTGGTGCGGTTGGTTCTGGAGCGTGTTGTCAGCCTGGGGATGGAGGATCCTATCCTTCCTAGGTATTGGCTTTCTCATACTATTCAGTTGCTGCTTATGTCTACAATGTGGGCCAGCGATTTGTGGTCTGTGTGCCACATCGTGTATCCCACATCCAAGTTTTCATTCAAGATCCCGGAAAAAGAAAGAAGAACAAATGATGCTATATGAACAGATTGATGGATTGATGAAGATCGATATCTCATGAAGGGTCCGTAGGGGACAAGGAGGGAATGAGGAAATATGAATTTTTATGATCAGTTATGTCCCCTATCTTAGACCCCAACGGCTCCATGTGCATGCTACAAGTACATGTATGTTCCCTCCAGTTCCAGTTATGAAGACGCAAATACATGTGCGTCCACCGTCAACATGTCCTCTTTCAGATCCGCCATGAATGGGTCGGATATTCCGTTCCTAAGTATGAAAGGCCACCGACTTTATGTGGTTCACTTTCCACATTTTACAGTTCAGGCGAGTAGGCCCTGAATTCTGCCCTCAAGCCTTTTCCTGCCTTCTGCCTCTGAAAGCTCCAGTCTGAGCTCGCATCTGTATCCATGAACTTTGTCCTACTCCCTGCGCGGCTAACGGTGCCTGATCCGGCCTGTTGCCTGCCAAAAACTGTATTTCACCTTCAAGATTATCTGCTCCGCTCCTCATCCAATGCATTCCTGTCTAGTAGTTTAGGTAAACATTCTTCCAGCTACCGAGCAAAGGGCCCGGCCTCACAGTCTTCATGCAAGTAATTCATAGCCCCTGTTACCATGGAAGATTCCTGCCCCCTCGCATCTCATGTAGACACTTAGACGCTTGTACACGCACTAAACAGTCAGTATAGAATAGATTCCGTTCGAGAGACCTTTCCTTTTGGATAATACAGTTCTTTAAACATAAGATATTAGATATGGTTTGGGATTAGGTTGACCTGACCCCCCAGACTTCTGTCTCCACATGTAGAGCTAAATTTCAAGTCCCCTTCACCCTCTAGTTGCACGTCAATCACACGTCATGCGGCTGCGCGCGCATCCCTACCAAGTATTTCTGCTGACACTGCAGGATTCTCTTATGGATCCACCCATTTGTGATATCATGTTTAATGACGTTTCTAGTATACGCCTATTAATTACGCCTCTTTTCATTACGTATGTGTATTCTTATCTGTATTATCAGCTGTTACGCCTCTTGCATCTGTCTTAATGTAATGCTTTTCATATAAATATCTTTACTTGTCAATAATGTATTGCCGATCCCTTCCTGAACCTTCGTGGTGATGGAATTTGATTGCCTGGTTCGAACCATAATTCCTTTGTAAGGAATAAAGCCTTTCAGAACCTCTAATACCACGGATTCTGCCTCTTATTTTTACTGAGTTATTCTTACTAGACTTTACCGCATAAAACTAGTACAGGTAATTAAAATATTTACCACACCATTAGGATTTTTCTATTTTTGCAAATATTTTATTATAAAAGTACTAAAATCTTTAGTAATTTAAGTCTAGTCTATGTTTGATGCACACACGTGTGTTTTTTTTTCTTCTTCGAATTAGTTTTAATGTTTGACATTTAAATCTTACAAATTGCCTGGGGGCCCCGGCTGCCAGTAGTGACTCAATGGGGGTCCTCAGGAGTGAAAAGTTTGGGAACCACTGGTATGGGAGATGCCCTTAAGACACTTATTGTGGCACTGTATGTGTGAAAATGAACCATCTTTTCACTTATTAAAGTAAACGTTCTGAGTGACATTTGGCGCCGTACACACGCGCGGTGTGGTTCCTGGCGCACATAGCCATGGTTGCAGCGCACAGAGACCCTTCACTGCCGCACACAGAGGAAAGAAATTAGAGGGAACATTGGTGCATGCAGTCATCTTTGTAATGTGCAGGCGCAAGCACTACAACATGACACAAGCAGTTTTAAATAAAAAAGATTTTGCTTGCTAGTTTGAGTTGGACTGGTACAGAAAAAGAAAACTATGGAACGGGAGGCGAGGGCTATAGGCAGTGGGGGGTTGTAAGGAATCGCAGACGGGGTGTTGGTAAAACCATATGGGGGATAAGTGTTGCTTTTGTAAAGCACTTCAATAGCTTCCGCTCAAGCATAGGCTATAGAACAAGCATTGGCATAGCCAATAGGTCTCGCCTTTGGGACCTTATAAGTATTTCGTTATGCAGTACAATATCCTTGGTGCAACAACATCAACTGTTGCATGGCTAAACACTTATAAGGTCACAAAGGCGAGACCTATTCGTTATGCCAATGCTTGTTTCCAGACTGCAGTGACAGCAGGCACATCAATGTGCGCCTGCTCTCACTGCTTACTTCTCACTAGTGGAGAAGTTACGACATGACGTCATGCCAGGTGAACGCTGTAGGGGACGAAAAAATCCTTAAAAGAGAGTCATTTTCTCTCTGGATTTCCCTTCTCTTTTAGAAACTCAGGAGCCGAAATTGTCATGGTGTCACCAGGGCTTTAAGTGGAAGCTTTTTCACTATCATATGCAAGCCATAGTTGCTGCTTATTTATCTTATGCAACTAACAACCATTGACAAAGCCAATAATCCTGACATCCGTAGGTATAAAGTTACTTGTATCATATATCTAGATGCAATGACAGAAACAGCAAATTACAAGTCAGGCGGCACACTATGCTTAGCACAGATTTTTAGCGTACTTGTTTTTAAGCCACGCCCTTAATTACATTGCTCACATCTCTTTGAGAGACCCCCTCAGTTTTTTCAACACACTTAAAGCCCTGCGTAAGGCCACATCCTCTCTCAATTCGACTTCTCCGCCAAGTAGCACGAATTAGCACGCTTTATATCTTCATGTCAGTTTATAGGCAAAGGTGCAGCCCTTTCCGCTGCCATGGAAACCAGCCGCAGCATTGCCCGTCACGTGACATTACAATGACCGGAGTTATCGAGCACAGGGCCTGGCTGGTTCTGCGTCTCGGCGCATGCGAGCTGTAAGCTCTTCGCATATCTTTTGAGTAACTGACTAACTACTGGCACCATTTGGGTGCGGGGAGCAAGTCCATGGTGCGGAGACGAGTCGACAAGGAAAGATGTTGCGGTATGATGAACGCTACCAGGGCGGTACGTAACACACACTTAGAAGGTTGTCCTGTGGTGGTGTACCTGAGAATGTGAAGTGCAGCACGGTTGACAGTTCCGTACACTTATAAGAGACTCCCTGTTCTCTGTAAAAGTTATCAGCTGTAGGGGGTGTGCGTTCTTAGCGGTGATAGGAAACAAGTCACATACCATTTCCTTATTTTAAGAGGCTCCTAAAGATCTGTTTGACTCTTCATGCACAGCTTCGGAGCTTTATAGCTGGCGAACGTCTTTCCGGGACGGGAACGCGAAGTTAGTTTTGACACTCCGACGCCCGCACCTCTGAAAACCCCAACCTAGAGTCAACATGCTTATTCTCCTGGACTATAACGTGAAATGGCGGCGCTCCGAGCTCTCGCTTAAAATGGTTGCCCGTCACATTGCAGGAGCAGGTGTCGGATTTGCAGATAGTTGCGTATGTGCTCGTTACAAATGCGCGTGTTAGTCTACCAGAATCTAAGGGGCTTATTTACAAACCCCTTGTGCCACCGGTGCAAAAAGTGATGTACCGGCGGTGTAAACTTGTAAATAAGCCCTAAATGTCTCTTCCAGAGCTACCGGTCTGTGTGTACCACCCCGGAAGTCATTCTATTTCAATGTTTCCTTGTGGCATCTCGACGAAGGCATGTTGAAAAACATCAAAATAATATAGAACTGAGTAATGTAGTAGTTTAACCCAGACCCAAGCTGTCGACTTTAGGACTGGGGGATCCAGGTTCCATTCTCGGCGTGGGCTCTACTTCGTGATTCAGGGAAAACAAAAAACGAACGTGTCCTTGTTTAATGTAACTGGTGATCTTGTAAAGTGCTACAATACCCATGGGTCAAGTTCGTGATGTATACAACTGCAAAACAAGCGCTGAAACACAAGCGCGGCCTGCAGCCGCGAAAGTGAAACAGTTCTCCGGGTCAACAAGTGGGAGGAGTGGGGGGAGTGCAGCCGAGAGAACACAGAGTGATTCCCTTGCGGGAGCGAGCCTTCGGCACCATCTGTTTGGAAGTTAATTACAAACAGATGTTGCCAAAGCTCGCTCCCGCAAGGGAATCACCAAACGTGCACGCTTTGCAATTGAATGCAATGCAACGCGTGCACGTTTTTGGGGACAAAAGCGGATCGATTCCAAGAGGTCCCCCCTAAGCGGAGCATGCGCGCTGCGTAGGCGAGACCTAAAAAGAAGTAAACATCATGTGAAAACGGACTAAAAACACAGAATAGTTTAAACATACAGACATCACTTGCCACAAAACGATGGCCCTCTAGTCAACTCCGCATACCTGTGACTTAGGAGCTGCCTTCAGAAGAGTGCCGAACAAGTCACTCCAACTCGATGATAACAATAACATGCAGCTCTGACTCACGCCTGCACTGCTGGCAATGATTACTAAGCGGCTGCGAGGCCCCTGCACAGCATACTTGTGCGCAGCACATGGCTCCTCCGGCCAGGCTGGAGTAAAAGTGGTCCTGGCTCTATGTGCGCCCTTTTGCAGTGCATAGTTGTAACTTTAAGGCAGCTGCTTATAACATGCCTGCCTTCGTTGGAGCTGCAGGAGGGCGCTCTGGAGAAGCCCAAATCCATTCAACTTTCGGAGGGAGAACCAGCTTTGGTGGGAGAGGGCTCTGAATGCTGGAGCCAGGAGTCCAGACTTCACCAGGAGGTGCTGGCCTGCTTTCCTGGCCGTTTTTTTGGCTCTGGAGCAAATGAGGCCGAGGGAGGAGGAGCGCAAAAGGGGAGGCTGAAGCTAGCGGTGAGAGTGGAAAGCTGCCTCTAGCCTCTACTACCTCCCCGTTCAGTGTTAACGGAGTGTGGGCGGGGTCTCGGCATCAGCGCTCTCCATTGAAAAATACAATGAAAAGTGAAAGCCATATATGTTAAAACAATGCCGTCAGCGGAGCACGTTTGTTTTAGAGCGTAGACAAACCAATAACCAGTGTGCCTCTCCCCCCAAAAAATAAATGTGAATGCCAAGTGTGAAGTAAAAAATTGGCGGAGCTGGTTTGATTTCCAGCCAAGCCAATTAAAGTAAACAGTGTAAACAATGCAGGCTACCCAGGGTCCACAAAGGAGACCCGCTAAGGGGGGGCCGCCTTAGTGCCACAAGATGGCACAGGAGGCAGCCTCCCAGTGTTTGGGACCCTCAGGGGTCCGGTGTGCCGCGTCACTTCCGGGTATAGGGGTGGTGGGGTGAGGTACATATACATTCCATCACCCACTGGGCGCCCTCTTTGCCCACTACCCTGATGCTGTTTCGGACGTGTCCCCGGGATCCGCGTTTAATTGCGGTGAGTGCTGTTCCTCCCTCCCCCCTCCCCCGATGCAGGGCGGCCGTGCCCGGCCCCTGCCGTGGTACGCTCCGCCATGGGGGGGGGGGGGGGAAACAGCTCCTGGGGGAAAAGGGTAGCGGCACCCCTTCCCTGGTAGTGCACTGTGACCGGGGAGTGTGTTTTTGATTTAATTCAGCCCCAGAGCAAGTGGTAGGCGCCAGCCGGGACCCGGCCCGACTCGGGCCCCAGGGTCCGCTGCTGGCGAGGGGGCTTATGTCCGCGTGGGCTCGGGGTGAGGGCGGGAGAAAATAGCGAGCCTCGTGGCACCTCCCTCCTTCCCCCATGAATTTCCTGATGGCAGCTTCTTCTGGCTCCATGTCGACGGCCCACCAGCAGGCCACTTACTGGGCCCTGACCCCCCCATGCCTAGATTTGCCTTCCTCTCACTGGGGGGGGTAAAGGCACTGGGATTCCGTACGTGGGAGTGGAAGGAGCACGACCGAGGGACTGGTGCGTACTGTGCGAGGGAGGGAGGGTGGCTCACCGGTTTGTGTGCGCGCAGCTCCCGCCCAGCGGGGACAGAGTAAACCGGGCCTTTCTAGGTGCTTCACCTCCCTGCTGGACCCCCAGTGGAGCTGTCCTCGCGGTTTTGTCCAGCGCAGGCCTGCTGTTGCCGAGGTGGGGGCAGACATCGAGCGGTGAGCCCTTCCCCAGCCCCCCTGTCCTACTCAGCTGGTCCCCGGAGTCTTCCCCAGTGCGAATGCAGGCTCTGCCCACAGCTTACACCGGGTTATTTCCGGAGCGGGGTTACAGTCGGGCGGCATATGGGTGCCCCCTGAGTCATGCTGCACGTGTTGTTGGAGGTGCTTCTTTGCAGCCAGAGGTGCTGGCTGTGCAGCAGTGGCACCGGGTTCGGGTACCGGGACAGTCTGTGTGGAAATCGTGGCACTTTGAAGCACTGGAGCACGTCGCGGGGTGGCCCAACCAGCATCGGACATCCGCTGCCACAGCCCTGTGGTGCCTGGGCCCTAGGCCCACATGCAGCTAAAAGGATGGACACGGACACTGGGGTTGGAGTTAGATAATTGGCCACGAGCACGTGCGCTCGGCCTCTTTTATTATCAGGGTCACCTGACTGGTGACGCCTGTGGTGGGTGGGTGTTTAGTGTGGGTCTACAATATGCAAAACACTAGACTGATGATCGGACGATCACTACATCCCTCCCAAACTTTAATGAAAGTTAAAACGAATGAAGTCCGAACCTGTGGGAGAGAAAACACAAGTTACAAACAAAATATAAATCGGTGATTAGGACTTCCACGTAGCCTCTTCGCTGATGGTCAACTGCCGGCGATGGTATCCTTGCGGCCGGGACCACTCTGTCTCCTTGGCACGATGTCCGGGTGCTCTGCGGAGGTGTTCGTTTGGACTCGCACCGTTAAAGTGTGCCTTACAGTCTCTTTCTTGTACTGCCGTCAGTGAAAGTGTAGATGGAATGATGGTGGACCATTGTTGTTCTACTTTCCGCTGTGTGGTCCTGGTAGAGGTGTTTTCTCCAACTGGTAGTTGTCTTCTAACAGGATTCACCGTTGCAGGATATCCCTCTCATGGATACCCCTCTCTCGTGGGTGTCCCCTCTCACTGGACGACCCGGAGGCCCTTTGTTGCCAGGCTTCCACTGGACCGGTGGACCGCCGCCTTGTCGCTCCAACCGCGTTGGAGGAGTCGCTACGGGTCCTCTCTCCGTGTCCAAAGCTCCACCTGAAAAGGGTGCTGTTGGCACTTGGTCCTTCGCGCTCTGCCTCTGTTCTCCCAGGAGCTCCAGAGCCAGCTTCAACAGTCCATCTCTCGTTTTGGGAACCGCTGCCACCGGTGTCCCTGAGGCCTCTGCCCCTTGGATATCCACGGTCTTGTTTCCGTTCCATCCCAGAGGTGGTTGTTACCAACGGACCGGCCTGCTCGCCTCTGTCGTCCCAGTGTGACCTTCGGGTTTGCACATAGACGTGTACTCCCAGTGGAGCTGATGTTTTCCTAGGTATTGTATTCGGATGTCCATGCACCTTCTCACTTTCTTCTTCGGGTCTTCCCCTTCCGGTGTGTGTTGTGTTGATCTGTCACACACACCTCCTTGCTCTTCTCTCCTTCCCTTCTTCCTTCGACGTGGCATCGTGCCACTCAGGATCTGTCTTTCTTTTCTTTCTTTGCGACGTGGTCCGGTCTTCCTGCCTTCTTGCTCGTCCTTACCAGGCTTCTCCGTGTAGCGCGCACTCTACACGTTTCCCTCTGGTCTTGTCCCAACACTAGGATACTGTCTTCCTTTCACTCTGTGACTGGACCGGTCGTCGCGACCTTCTTTCTCGTGATTACTTCTGATTTTAGCGTGATATTGTTGGACCTCTCGTCCGTCTCTTTCTGGTCCTCTTCGCGGACCTCTCCTGGGGTCCTCTTGTAGGTCTGCATCCTCCTTGCGACCATCTGGTTGGTCGGCTCCGTCCTCCTTGCGACCATCTGGCTGGTCGGCGTCGTCCTTGCGACCATCTGGTTGGTCGGCTTCTCTCTTGCGACCAACTGGCTGGTCGGCTTCTTCCTTGCGACCATCTGGGTGGTCGGCTTCTCGCTTGCGACCATCTGGGTGGTCGGCTTCTTCCGTGCGACCATCTGGGTGGTCGGCTTCTTCCGTGCGACCATCTGGGTGGTCGGCTTCTTGCGTGCGACCATCTGGGTGGTCGGCTACTTCCGTGCGACCATCTGGGTGGTCGGCTTCTTGCATGCGACCATCTGGGTGGTCGGCTTCTTCCGTGCGACCGTCTTCTCGGTCTTCTGGCTTCTCATGGTCCGCGCAACCACTTCTTTGTCTCTCCGCAGTCGCATTGCTTCGGCGCGCTTCTGACTGCGCCCTTCGGTCCATCATACCTGGAGCTGTAGCCGCTGTTCCTGCGCTTCTTCTAACTTGCTTGGTGCTGAGTTCTGGAATCTCTGTTGGTTCGTGTGGCGGGGCTCCTGTCTCTTCCTTACTGCTGCAGCGACAACCTGTGGCCACCAGGCATCGCTGCACTCTCTCCCCGGTTGTCTTCGGTGCTTCTGGAGGGCTGCGTCACCGCTTCGTCAACCTTCTCCTGGTCACTCCCTTTTGCGCGCTGGTGGCCGCGCTCTTCTTCGGGTCCCAATTCGCTGTCCTCGTCGGTCTTGGCTAACGTACCCACAACTGCATCTCAATGCTGATCATCAGTATGCCTCAGTGCTCTTCCTTGTGTCCCGGTGCTGTTGCACTCGCTGCGCTCTCTGTGCTACGTTTATGCACTCCTGGCACTTTCCTGCTCAGTGCCTTTTCCTATCCTAAGGCCGTACCTGGACTCGGCCACTAGACGGTAGTGTTGTCTTACATGACACGTGGGCTCAGGCTGTTTACTTGGAACTACGGCCTCCCGCTTTTCCATTCTTCTCAGGGTGCGCTTGAAGAACCGGGCTTTTAAAGCCTGGCGGCGCAGGGCACGCCTGAAATCTTCTTAGTTAGCCTTCCAAATGACAGAGACACGGAACACTCTGCTTGGCATAGGAACTTTTGTTTATTAGCTGCAGCTAGGTACAGTTGTCCTAGAAGTACCTCAGTGGTAGGTTCTCAGGAGACTGCCACCTCAATCCGTGGCTCACAGTCTTTTGTAGCGCTTGAATCCCCTAAAGCAACAACCACCTTAATGTGCAATAAAAATACAAATCATCCACAAGAAAACATTCTTTGTACAAGATGCAGGATAATGGGTAATAGAAATTCCTTCCCTAAGGTCGTGTTCTCTACCCGACCCTATAGGTCAGGTGGCATAGCCATTCCTTGGTTAAATTAATTTACAACAGCACGTGTTTGCGCGAGGAAAGATGGTGATTCGTAAAACAACTGTAGGGGCCGAGAACGGTCACCAAGGGTCAAAGAGATGCTTATCTCGGGGATTAGTTGCTTCGAGCCGGGTCTCAGAATGGACTTAGCTCGGGGTCAAGGAAAGGTCGTGTAATATGTGCAACAGTAAAGTTTGTAAAGAAACGTTACAGAGGGTGAAGGTGCCTGAGTGAGGGCAACAGCGTAATGGTGTTACAACGAAAGATGGGGCCGAATTTAAATTTCCTCACGCCGGTACAAGGCGTCTTGTGACCTCGGCTCCCCTTGTGACTTCCCCCACAGGGCATAAGCACTCTTGACCCAGGCAGGGTCCCTTCCACACTTTGCCTGTTTACTGTGTGCTGTATGAAAAATACCTTTCTCCCCGTCTCAGGAGAATCGGGGACCACACCAATGTAGTCCTTGTTATAGGCCTGTCCTGCCTACATTGCTTACACTCCCAGGTGTGGTAGCTATAAGTGTCCACCAGGTGGCGCTGCTGCTCTCATTTCGCCGCACCGGCAGCTTTCTACATGCTAAGGTCTTCGCGTTGTCTCAGCCCCTGCCGATCTCGAATGCTGCCTGGCTTCCTGCATGGTGATGGCGCTGCCTGAATCCACTCTGCAAGGACTCCACCGCCACCTTGCTCTACAGAGGGACTTCCTCTCCACCAAGGTGAGTCTTCTTTCCTTTTCTTGAGCCCCTGTAGAGGTCCGACATGTACCTTCCTTCCAACTTCTTTCCAGGCGGCCCTCTGCCTTCGTTATGGGCCTCGCGCTACGTCTCCCCTCCTGTCCCACTGTCACTTAGGAAGGGGGTGGGAAGCCACAGTTCTTTGGCGGCTGCTTTTCTCGCTGCCGCGGGTCCAGCCTACCGCTTGCCTTCACTTCTGCCAGCCCCCGCTGGCCGCGCACTGCCACCTCATGCGGTGACAGACCTCACCTCCGGGCACAGTCTCGCTGCTCCCTTCCCACCCGCGGCAGCCTCATTCAGTACATACGCTGCGCGGGGTGGGGGTTGGAGCTGCTGTCGGGGCACTGGTTCACCTGTTGCCGATGCGAGGTGGGCTCACGCCGTCGTTACCTTCACCCCACTGCGGGCTCCCGCAGGTTTTCCCTTGCGCGGCTCCTCACCTTCTGCCGGCGGGCCTCCTCCTCCACGCGGGTGGGCTCCGCGTGGTTCACGCCACTTGCGGGGTCGCGGCCGATGTGGGTGGGCTCCGATTGGTCTGCTTTCTTTTGGGGCACTTACCCACAGGAGCACATGGCGGCAGGCGCGACGGGGTCGGGTGGCTCTCGCTCTGGGGCCCTGTGTACGCCCGCAGGTCGACGCAGCAGTGCGGGGTGGGCTCCCGGTCACCGTCGCTCTGGGGCCCTGTGTACGCCCACAGGTCGTCGCGGCGGTGCGAGGTGGGCTCCCGGTCACCTCGCTTCACGCCGGGGCTCTTCACACTCCTGCAGGCGATCAGGCGCTGTTCTCGCCTGCTCGGGGGGGTGCCCTTCACGCTGGCAGCTCTCCCCCCTTTTCCCTCATCTGCTGGGCTGCTGCACGCACGGGCACAGCCCCCTCGTCGCCATTGTAGTGTCTGGGCCCTAGGCCCACATCGACTAAAAGGATGTTCACGGACACTGGGGTTGTAGTTAGATAATTGGCCACGTGCGCTCGGCCCCTTTTATTATCAGGGTCACCTGACTGGTGACGCCTGTGGTGGGTGTTTAGTGTGGGTCTACAACAGGCAAAACACTAGACTGATGATCAGACGATCACTACAAGCCCAACGGCAAAGGCCCCTCGCTACTTGTAGCGGCTTTGCATGTTTTGACTTGAAGGGAGGAGGGGTCAGGGTGCCGTCGGTCCCAAAGCGGGGCGGTCGTGGGGTTCCTCATCCCCCCACCCGGCCTGCTTGTGGGTTCCGGCTCGTGTCTCAGCCCTGGTCTGCGCTGCGGGAGTTATGAGTGCGGTCTAGCGCGAGTGTTGTTTAGTTATCTTATGCAACTAGCAATCATTGTCAAAACCCCAGTCCTGACTGGTATCTCGAGTGCTAATTATGTATATTATGCAGACGGCAGGCAGCACCGGTGTTCAGGCGTCATATTGGAAGTGTTTCCATAACAGGCGTTATTTGTGAACCAAACTAGACTCGTCATCTGTGACCGCAGGCACATTTTACGGCTGTGTAAGGAGGCATGCAGCCCGGTCGGAGCACTGTTAATGAGTAAAGATGTTAACCCCTGAGCAGACACCGCCTATAGCTTGTATGTGTATGAAATGCCACTACACAGGAAAGCCTTGCTAGCATTGTGAATACAGTGTCTGTTACATTAATAGTACCCTTGCATCACAAGGGGTGGTCTGTGCGGTTTAACCCTTTGTAAGCCGGGTTCAAGGTTATAGAGGAGACAGGACTACACAAACGCATGGTCCATGCCTGGCATGAAGGTTGCCAGTACCAAAGCCGCGGCTACTGGGACGCCATTTGAAGCACTGGGGATATCGTATATTACTAGTGTCAGCATGGTCAAGTGCCATGGTGTACCAGACGGTTCAAGTGGAGATGACATCCACAAATGGATAACTGCCTTGGAGAGGGCCTGTAAAGTACAGAAGGTCCCTCAAGGTCAGTGGGCAGCAATCTTAAGGCTCTCCTTTGCAGACAAAGGTAGAGACAAGCTCCTCACTGTAAGAAAAGAGGATGCTGAGATTACCAGGTCTTGAAAAATGCACTAATAGATGGGTTTGGCCTAACCACTGAACAATATAGGTTAGAGTTCAGAGACACCCAAAAAGCACAAAATCAAGACTGGGTTGACTTTGTTGACTGTGCCGCTAAGGCTCTGGAAGGTTGGGTATTGGGCAGTAAAGTGGGTGACTTCATAGGATTGCACAATCTAATAATGAGGGAGCAGATTCTTATTAACTGTCAAAATCAGCTGTTGCACCAGTACCTGGTAGACTCGGATCTGACCTCTCCCCAAGAATTGGGAAAGAAGGCAGACAAATGGGTCAGAACCAGGGTGAGGCAGAAGGTACAGAACCAAGGTGGTGACCCAAAGAAGCAAGATTCTAAGAACTCTGACAAGGTAGGGGACAAGGGTAAAGAAAAGTAGTCTTCTCAAGGGCCCCAAAAATCTTTTTCACGTGGGGATTCACAGTCAGGAAAGGGTAAAGGCCAAAAGAAACCTTGGTGAAAAATCTGTAAACAGAAAACTCACTGGACTAGTGACTGCACCAAGGCCAAGGAGAATACTCCAGCCCCCACCAATGCCCCTAAGGCACCTGCTCCCCTAGTGCAGTTACAATTGGTGGTGGGAATACACAGAATAAGGGCATAGTAGGGTTGACCCTGGGTTCTGAGATGGACTCTGGCCTAGTCAGAGTACCAACTCAGGCTGTGCTTGTCTGTGATGGGGGCATGGATATGTCCCCCTTTGTGAGTCCCAGTAACTTGGGCAAAAAACAGACAGCAGCCTTTAATTAATGGAGTAGAAGTTTGGGCACTTAGGGACACAGGAGCAAGTGTCACAATGGTGACAAAAGATCTTGTGGATCCTGGGCAGATTATACTTGGTGAAATGTACCAAGTGACCAATGCTAGAAATGTCAGAACAGACCATTCTCTGGCAGTTGTTAACTTCTCCTGGGGAGGGGTAACTGGCCTTAAGAAGGTTGTGGTAAGTGCGGACCTTCCAGTACTGTGCTTGCTTGGCAATGATCTAGAAACTTCAGCTTGGGCTGAAGTGGAGCTAATAACACATGCAGAAATGTTAGGGATCCCTGCACATGTCTTTGCTGTGACCAAGTCACAGGCAAAAACTTGGTCTCCGCTCCCGGATGGCTGAGTACATGAAAAAGGCAAACAAAAACCTTGAGTACAGCCTGGCATGACCAAAAGGCTGTACTGACTGTTTACCAGCCAGGTCAGAAAGTTTGGGAGTTGGAGCCTGTGGCCCCAGCAGCTTTCCAGGACAAGTGGAGTGGACCCCACACTATTGTTGAACAGAAGAAAGAGGTTACTAGAGCCATATGTGGACAGGGCTGAAATGGACTTGCTCATGGCAACAGATGAGAGACAGGAGGAAGAGAGTGACCCACGCCCTGACCTCCTCTCACAGAACCCTGAGGATGGGTCAGTAGATGGTGTAGCCTTGGCAGGCAGCCTCACTGCCCAGCAACAAACTGATTGCAGACAGGTGCTCAATCAGTTCAGACACATTTTCTCACTGAGTCCAAGTCAGACTACCTGGTGCACTCATGAAGTGGACACTGGGGACAGTCTGCCTGTTAAAAAAAAGATTTATAGGCAACCTGACCATGTCAGGGACTGTATCAGGACAGAAGTCCAGAAAATGTTGGATTTGGGTGTAATTGAACCCTCGGATAGCCCTTGGGCTAGTCCAGTGGTCCTTGTGCCAAAATCTCACACCAGTGGTGGAAAAAGAGATGAGGTTTTGTGTGGACTGCAGGGGTCTCAATGCAGTCACTAGGACTGATGCCCATCCAATACCAAGGGCAGATGAGCTTATAGATACTTTGGCCTCAGCCAAGTACCTTAGCACATTTGACTTGCCAGCTGGCTACTGGCAGATCAGACTAGCTGATGATGCAAAGCCAAAGACAGCATTTTCTACCCCTAGTGGGCACTATCAATTTGTGGTAATGCCCTTTGGTTTGAAGAATGCACCTGCCACTTTCCAAAGGTTAGTGAATACAGTTCTCACAGGCCTGAAAACCTTTAGTGCAGCATATCTAGATGATAATGCTGTCTTTAGCTCCACCTGGGAGGATCACCTGGTCCACCTTAGGAATGTTTTGGAGGCCCTGCAAAAAGCAGGCCTAACTATCAAGGCTACTAAGTGCCAGATAGGGCAGAGTCAGGTTGTGTACCTGGGCCACCTTGTAGGTAGAGGCCAGGTTCAACCATTGCAGAGCAAAATCCAGACCATAATGGACTGGGTTGCTCCAACTACCCAGACCCAGGTGAGTGCCTTCTTAGGCCTGACTGGGTACTATAGGAGATTTGTCAAAGGGTACGGATCAATAATGACACCCTTGAATGACTTAACTTCTAAGAAAATGCCTAAAAAGGTTCAGTGGACAGCTAGCTGTCAAAAGGCATTTGATGACCTGAAGCAGGCCATGTGTACTGCTCCCATTCGACAGACTCCTGACTACTCCAAAAAGTTCATTGTTCAAACTGATGCATCTGAATTGGGGGTCGGGGCTGTACTGTCACAATTGAATGAAGAAGGTCAGGATCAGCCAGTAGTTTTCATAAGCAGAAGGCTGACCCCTAGAGAGAAACGTTGGTCAGCCATTGAGAGGGAGGCCTTTGCTGTGGTTTGGGCTCTGAAGAAGTTGAAGCCATACTTGTTTGGTACTCACTTCCTTGTTCAGACAGACCATAAGCCCCTCTTATGGCTAAAACAAATGAAGGGTGAAAACCCCAAACTGCTTAGGTGGTCCATTTCCATACAGGGTATGGACTTTACAGTGGAACATAGACCTGGAAGTAACCATGCCAATGCAGATGGACTCTCTAGGTATTTCCACTTAGAACATGAAGACTCAACTGCTCAAGTTTAGTTTAATGTCCCTGCCTGTGGGGGGGATTCTGTAGGAGAGTAGGATCTGCTTCACATGGGTACCCCCACTTTTTGCTGGTGTTTCACTGTTTTTCGACCTTAGTCTGGCTGTGGCCCTGCTAATCAGGGCCACAGCCTAGCTGCTTCCTCTCTAAAATGGTTTCCATGTACATTAGGTACATATCTAATTGGATTCTGGAGTGCCTTATAAGCCCCTAGTATATGGTATACTATGTACCTAGGGCATAGGTATCTCAGAGGCCTACCAGGGGATGCAGCATATATTATGCTACCCCTGGGAAGCACACCAAAATGGCACCACAGGTCTGCTACTGCAGCCTGGATAAGGGTGTGCTTGCACCCCTTACTGTGGTATAGGCTACCTATATCACTACCCTACACAGACACATATAAACCTATAAGCCACTCCTATGGCAGGCCTTGACAATCCTGAAGGCAGAGTGCTTGGTTTTATGTGAGAGGGTGCCAAAGCATGACCTGAGCCCCTCGGCAGCTTTCGGAAATACTTCCTTATGGCTGTTCTGTGATACAGCCATACCATATACTCTTAAGTGCATTATAAGCTTGCGGTAAATGCTAACTTTGGGATGGCTGCATCAAAACATGTCGTGTTTGGTGTCAAACGCTTTGGAATACTACCCCTCCCCCCCGCCAGTTCTGGCAGCGGGGGTAGCATTCCACCCTTCTAGAGGGAGAGACATGTTCACACTGGCTAAACCCGGTAGGACTTTCCTGAGCCCTGACATCACAAAATGGATGCCTCTGCCACAGACACGGGTCTGGCCTCCTGCTGCTGACCGAAACTCCGGCAGGGGAGGCCTGGACAATAGGTTTTCTGTCGAAGGGAGGTGTCCCCACCTCCCCAGACATGCTGATGTGTATTGGGGCTGGGCGGGAGCACTCTCTGGTGCTTTGAAGTCCTGCACTGGGGCACGTTTGCTGTCCCTGTGCATAGCCCAGTTCAAACCGGTTGCAGGGGCTACCTGCCCCTGCTCTGGCGTGAAACTGGACAAAGGAAATGGGTGTAACCACCCCTCTTTCCTGGCCCACCCATAGGTGGGGCCTTCGAGTTAGTCCATCCCCTAAACTTAGTATAAGTAGTTTTTATCCAACCAACATTGTGACTAAATGTTAAAAACAAGTAAAAAAGCACAATTGGGATATCCTGCGCCAACAAGAAGAGGCACCCTCTACTCTAGTTCTGTTGACATGTACAACTACGTCGACGCAGCATCAAATCATCGTAAGGCGTTCGTCCGTAAGAACAGGAGGATTGTCAACACAGGAGGTTTCAGTTGGCCACAACTCCACTTGGCCTACAAAAGGGAGAGAATACAATTGTTGCCTACACGTGATATAGGAGATTGTAATCACTGCTGTAAGTAGAGGCCTCTTATTCAGATTGTCCAGCAACTGTCTAGCAATGTCTGTACAAAAGGTGGCAGCTCCTGTCCCACACGAAGCCATAAACCTGATGCACACATACTTTGGGGGCTGAAAACCTCTAAGGCCACTGGTATCTGTCTTGCAACCGACCCCAAAACTCCACTTCTCATCTCCAGGGCAGGATTGCTATTCAATGAGTTACATTTAAGGGGTAGATTGTGGTAGAGGGGAGTGGGGTAAATTGAAGTGGGTTAGAGTGAATTGGGGTGGACTGGGGTAGAGTGGAGTGGGGTAGAATGGAATGAGGTAGAGTGGGGTTCATTGGAGTGGGATAGATTGTAAAGGAGTGGAATGAGGTAGATTGGAAGGCTGTAGACTGGTGTAGAGTGGACTGGGGTGTAATGGAGTGGGTCAGAGTGGGGTAGTTTGGCGTAGATTGTTGTGCAGTAGGGTAGTTGTAAGTAGGTAGATTTGGGTAGAATAGCATGGCGTAAACTGGGGTGGAGTGGGGTAGACTGGGTAGAGTGGGGAGGAGTGGGGTACATTGGGGCAGAGTGAATTGAGGTAGATGGGGTAGAGTGGAGTGTGGCAGATTGGGGTAGAGTGGAGTGCAGTAGATTGAGCTAGAGTGGAGTCGGGTAGATTGGGGTAGAGTGGGTTAGAGTAGGGTAGGTAGATTGTGGTATAGTGGAGTGGGGTATATTAAGGTAGAGTGACATGGGATATATCAAGGTTGAGTGGAGTAGGTTGGAGTAAAGTAGACTGGTGTAGATTGTAGTGAAATGGAGTGGGTAGATTGGAGTGGTGGGATTTGGGGTAGAGTGGGGCAGGTAGATTGGTGTAGTTTGAGGCGGAGTTGATTGGGGTAGAGTAGGTAGATTGGGTTAGAGTGGGATAGATTAGCATGGAGTAGATTGGGGTAGAGCGGAGTTGGGTAGATTTGGGTAGAATGGTGGGGTAGATTGGGGTCTGGTGGAGTGGGGTACATTGGAGAGACTGAAGTGGGGTAGAGTGGCGTAGATTGGGGTAGTGTAAATTGGCGTAGAGTGGAGTTGGTAGATTGAGGTAGAGTGGTGTTGATTTGGGTACAGTAAGGTATATTGGTGTGGAGAAGATTGAAAAAGAGGCAACCTCTAATCAAGTTCTGTTGACATGCCCAACTACGTCGATGCAGCATCAAATCATCATAAGACGCTCATCCGTAAGAACAGGAGGATTGTCAGCACAGGAGTTTTCAGTTGGCCACAACTCCACTTGAATTCTCCTCTCTGTTTTCCAAATGGCAAGTCCCAGTTTTTATGATAAGAATTGCTGTGCGAGTGACAGAAAGCAGCAGATGTTCCCTGGTGTTATGTCTGAATGTTAGCAGATGTGCTGACTAGGCATAGCAAAACAGGGCTTCATGTTGTCCGACATAGAAATACCATGTATTTCTATAATAGTATTATGGCACAAAATCAACGTGTAATCTACATGTAATATAGATTTTGAGGTAGAGTATAGTGGGGTAGATTAGAGTTGAGTTCATTTCATTAGAGGGATTGTGGTAGATTTGTGTAGAGTTATGGGGGTAGATTGGGGAGAGTGGAGTGGGGTATACTAGGGTAGCTTGGGCTACATTGGTAGAGATTTGAGTGGGGTAGAGTGGGGTAGGTTGGAGTGGAGCAGATTTTAATGGAGTGGGGTACATAGATTGGGGTACAATGGAGTGGGGTAGATCTGGGTTGAAGGGGTAAATTGGTTTAGGGTGGGCAGGGTGAATTGGGGTAGGGTGGATTGGGGTGGGGGTGAAATACATTAGATTGGGGTAGAATGGAGTAAGGTAGATTGGGGTAGGGTGGAGTGGGGTACTGTAGGGTAGCTTGGGGTTCATTGGGGTAGATTGGAGTGGGGTAAGTTGGAGAGGAGCAGACTGCGGCAGGGTGGGGTTCACTGGAGTGTAGTAGAATGGGGTAAATTGGAGCGGGATAGATTGATGTAGATTGTAGTGGAGCTAAGTGAAGTGAGGTAGATTGGAGTGGCATAGATCAGAGACAGGCAAATTGGGGTAGAGTGGCGTGGTTGTAGACTGGGGTGGGTGGGTAAGAGTGGGGTAGAATTTAATGAGTGGGGTAGATTGGGATAGAGTGTAGTGGGATAGATTGAGGTGGAGTGGGGTAGATTGGCGTAGAGTGGAGCGGGGTAGATTGAAGTGGTGTAGATTGTAGTGGAGTGAAGTGAGGTAGATTGGAGTGAAGTAGATTGGGGTAGAGTAGAGTGGGGTAGATATTGGTAGAGTGGAATGTGGCTGTTTGTAGTAGAGTGAAGTGGGGTTGATTGGAGTGAAGTAGATTGGGTAGAGTAGTGTTGGGTAGATTGGGGTGGAGTAGGGTAGATTGGGGTAGAGTGGGGTCGAGTGGGGTAGTTTGGAATAGAGTGAAGTAGGGTATAGTGGGCTAGATTGGAGTAGGCTACATTGGGGTAGATTGGAGTAGGGTGGATTACAGTGGAGTAGAGTGGGGTAGATTGGGACAGACTGGACTGAAGTAGATTGATGTAGATTGTAGTGGAGAGGGGTAGTTTGGTGTGGGGTAGATTGGCAAAGATTGGAGTGGGGTAAATTGGTGCAAAGTGAAGTGGGGTAGAGTGGGGGAGAGTGGAGTGGTGTAGAGTGTGGCAGACTGGTGTATATATGAGTAGGTAGTTTAGGGTACAGTGGAGTGGTATAGAGTGAAGTGGAGTAGAATGGGATAGTGGAGTGGGTTAGTTTGGGGTAGAGGGAAATGGGATAAAATGGGGTTAAGTGGGGTGGGATAGAGTGAGGTAGTTTGGAGTGGGGTAGGTTGAAGTCGAATGTAGTGGGCAGATTGGAGTGATTTAGATTGGGGTAGAGTGCAATGGGGTAGAATGGGATGGGTAGATTGTGGTGGAGTAGGGTAGGTTTGAGTGGAGTGGGGTATAATGGGCTGGAGGGTATAGACTGGGGTAGGATGAAGTGTGGCAGAACTGGGTGGAGGAGGTAGATTAGGGTAACATAGTATGGGGTAACTTGTGGTTGAGCAGATTGGGGCATAGTGCAATGTGGTGGCATACAGTGGGTAGAGTGGGGTAGATTTGTGTAGGGTATATTGTAGGGGAGTATAGTTAAGAAGACTGGAATAGGGTGAAGTGGGGTAGGGGTAGATTGGGGGAGGATAGTATGTGATAGAGCAGGGTAGAGAAGGGTAGAGTAGTGTACTGTGGAGTGACGTAGGATAGATTGGAGTGGAGTAGATTTGTGGTAGTGTGGGATGGGTGTAGAATGGGGTAGGTTGGTACAGATTGTAGTGGAGTGGAGTGGATTGTAGTAGAGTAGATTGGGCTAGATTGTAGCGGAGTAGAGTGAGGAAGACTGGGGTAGAGGAGAGTAGATTGGTGTAGATTTGAGTGGGGTAAAGTGAAGTGTGATAAAGTGGTGATATAATGGGGTAGATTGAGGTAAATTGTAGTGAAGAGGAGTGAGATAGGTTGTGGTAGGGTAGACAGTAGTAGAATGGGGTGGAGGGGGAAGGTTGGGGTAGGGTAGAGTAAATTGGAGTAGAATGGAGTGGAGTAGATTGAGGTACAGTGGGTAGATTGAGTAGAGTGGGGTAGATTGTTGTGGAGTTGATTGGGTAGATTGTAGTGGAGTAGAGTGGGGTAGATTGTAGTGGAGTAGAGTGGGGTAGATAGGAGTGGGGTAGACTGGGGTAGATTGGAGTGGGGTAGACTGTGGTAAAGTGGATGGGGTTGAGTGGGGTAGAGTGGAGTAGATTTTGATAGATTGGGGTGTGGTAGATTATGGTCGGATAGAGTGGGGTAGACTGGGATGGATTAAGATAGATTGGGATGGAGTGGAGCAGGTAGAGTGGGTTAGATTGGGGTATATTGGAGTCATTTAGATTGGATTGGGGTAGAATGTGGTAGATTGTAATAGACAGGGATAGGGTAGAGTGGGGAAGATTGAGTGGGGTAGATTGGGCTACAGCCGAGGGAGAGAGGTGTTATTGAAGTAGACTGTATTGGAAAGAGGTGGGGTAGATTGAAGTGGGGTAGATAGATGTAGATCGGAGTGGGCTAGAGTGGGAAGATTGGAGTGGAGTACATTGGGTAGAGTGGGATAGAATTTATTGGAGTAGATTGGAGTGGAACCAATTGGGGTGAATGGGGATGAAGTAGGGTAGAGTGAAGTAGGGTAGATTGGGGTGAATTGGAGCGGGGAAGACTGGGTTAGAGTGACGTAGATTGGAGTGGAGTAGATTGAGGTAGAGAGGGGTAGAGTTGAGTGTGGTTGAGTGGTGTACAGTGGGTAAGAGTTGAGCCAGTTAGAGAGAGGGTAGATTGTAGTGGAGTGGGGTAGATTGGGATAGAGTGGAGTGGGGTAGATTGGGGTATAGTGGAGTGGAGTAGATTGGGGTATAGTGGAGTGGAGTAGACAGGTAGAGTGGAGTGGGGTAGATTTGAGTAGAGTAGAGTGGGGTAGATTGGTGTAGATTGCACTAGAGTAAAATGGGGTTCATTGCGCTGGGGTAGAGAGGAGTGGGGTTGATTGGCGTGGAATACATTGGGGAAGAATGGGGTAGAGGAGAGCAGAATGGTGCAGAGTGGAGTGGGGTAGAGTAGTGGTATAGTGGGGTAGATTTGAGTGGAGTAGGTTGTAGTGGGGTAGATTGGAGTGGGGTAGAATGGGATAGAGTTGAGTGTGGTAGAATAGATAGGAGTAAACTGGAGTCGGGTAGATTGGGGAAGAGTGAGGTGGAATGTTGTGGAGTGGGGTAGGTTGGGTTGGAATGGGGTACATTGAGGTAGAATGGGGTAGAGTGGGGACACTGGGGTACATTGGAGTGGGGTAGATTGGGGTAGAGTGATGTAGATTGCAGTGGAGTAGACTAAGGTAGATTGAGTGGGGTAGACTTGGGTAGAAAGGAGTGGGGGATAATAAGGTAGATTAGAGTGTGGTAGATTGGGGTTGGGTCGATTAGAGTGGAGTAGATTGGGGTGGAGTGGGATAGAGTAGGTTGGGATAGAGTGGAGTATATTGAAGTGGGATAGATTGAGGTAGGGTGGGGTAGAGTGGGTTGGAGTGGGGTAGATTTAATGAGGTAGATTTGGGTAGAGGGAAGTGGGGTAGTTTAAGGTAGAGTGGGATAGATTGGAGTGGGATAGAGTAGGGTGAAGAGGCGAAGATTGGATTGGGGTAGATTGTAGTAGAGTGGGGTTAGACTAAGGAAGAGTGGAGTGAGTTAGAGTGGGGCAGCTTGTAGTGGAGTGGGTTAGATTGGGGTAGAGTGGTGTGGGGTAGATTGGGTTAGTTTGGGGTAGAGTAGGGTAGATTGGGTTAGGGTGGAGAAGGGTAGAATGGGTTGGGGTAAATAGGGGTGGAGTAGATTGGGGTCGAGTGGGTTGGGGTACATTTTGGTGGGGTAGAGTGGAGTGAGGTGGATTGTAGTAGAGTGGGGTAACTTGTAGTGGAGTGGGGAACATTGTAGTGGAGTGGGGTAGATTTAATGAGGTAGAGTGGGGTACAGTGGAATGGGGTAGATTGGGGTAGAGTGAATGGGGGTAGCTTGGAGTAGAGTGGAGTAGATTGGGGTAGGGTGGATTGGGGTAGATTAAGGTGGAATGTGGTGGAGTGGCGTGGGGTAAATAGGGCTGGGATAGATTGGGGTAGAGAGGGTTGAGTTGGTTGGGGTACATTTTGGAGGGGTAGAGTGGAGTGGGGTAGATTATGGTAGCTTGGAGTAGATTGGTGTATGGTGGAGTGGAGTAGATAGGGGAGGGGTGGACTGGGGTAAAGTGGGGTGGGGTAGAGTGGGGTGGGGTAAATAGGGGTGGGTGAGATTGGGTAGAGTGGGTTGGGGTACATTTAGGAGGGGTAAAGTGGAGTAGGGTAGATTGTGGTAGCTTGGGTAGGGTGGGGTAGATTGGGTTATGGTGGAGTGGGGTAGATTGGGTGGGGTGGAGTGGGGTAAAGTTGGGTGGGGTAAATAGGGATGTTGTAGATTGGGGTAGAGTTGGTTGGGGTACATTGTGGTGGGGTAGACTGGGGTATATTGAAGTGAAGTAGATTGTTGAAGAGTGGGGTAACTTGTAGTGGAGTGGGGTAGATTGCAGTGCAGTGGGGTTCATTTAATGAGGTAGAGTGGGTTACAGTGGAGCGGGGTAGATTGGGGTAGAGTGAATTGGGATAGCTTGGGGTAGAGTGGGGTTGATTTGTGTAGGGTGGAGTGGGGTACATTGGAGTGGAATGGGGTAGAGTGGGGTGGGATAAATAGGGGGGTAGATTAGGGAAGAGTTGGTTGAGCGGGTTGAGGTACATTTTGGAGGGGTAGAGTGGAGCGGAGTAGATTGTGGTAGATTGTGGTAGATTGGGGTAGGGTGAAGTGGAGTATATTGGGTGGAATGGGTTAGAGTGGGGTTGCGTGGAGTAGGGAGTAGGGTGTGGAAAATAGGGGTAGAGTGGGTTGGGGTACATTTTGGTGTGGTAGAGTGGAGTAGAGTTGAGTGGGGTATATTGAAGTGGAGTAGATTGTTGTAGAGTGGGGCAGAGTGGGATAGGTTGTAGTGGTGTGGGCAGCCATGGCCCATGCAGATAAAAGTGGTGGGGCCAGCTGGGGGGGATTTCGAGAGAAGACCATGAGGAAAAATAATTAATTATTTAATTTTCCCTCGCAATCTTCTCTCGAAATCCACTGCCCCACCCATCCCCACAGCCCCACAGCTCTTACCTGCACGGGCCGCGACTGGGAGAGGGTAGATTGAATGAGATAGAGTGGTGTAGATTACACGTTGATTTTGTGCCATAATACTTTTTTAGGAATACATGGTATTATTATTCAGTGCTTCTTCCTGGGATTCAGTCTGAACATCATGTATAAGGTCGGACAACATGAAGCCCTGTTTTGCTACGGCCGGTCAGCACATCTGCTAACATTCAGACATAACACCAGGGAACATCCGCTGCTTTCTGTCACTCGCACAGCAATTCTTATCATATAAAATGGGACTTGCCGTTTGGAAAACAGAGAGGAGAATTCTTGCGGAAGGAGAGCTCATGGAACAAGCCCACCAGGCTTGCGCAACCTAAGATGGAGACCACCTAACTATAAATTCCAGGTATGGGGCCCGGTTCTAATCCCAGAGATCGATATATTTCCTGCTCTCACATAGTGAAGATAGGCTTAGACAAATGTATAATTTACCATGATAGGGCTTTTATTTGTCTATAGATTTGCTGATCACTTTGCTGAGTTGCATATGTTTAATAATCGCAGCACAGTTGATTCATAATCGAGCACGAAAGTGGTATTAAATATTTTAAACTTACATAGTGTCTTTCTTTTGTTCATTATGGACATGCATAAGTGAAAAAAATGAAAGGTGATCTATTTCCACCGTTCCCTAGGGGACTGGAGTGTTGTGTTCTATTCAGCTGTTACTCTGGTATGGTTATAATGGCAGATTAGGCACTGTGAGCTGGTCGGATTCAGGCCCACACGTACTGATGGGGTATGGTGACTCAGTCCCTGCATTCTGACGTTCTGTGGTCCAAGGCACAGTTCTGCGTAAGCAGAATCCATGCAACAGATTGTAGTGGAGTAGGGAAGACTGGAGTGGGGTAGATTGGAGAAGGGTAGATTGGGGTGGAGTGGGGTACAGTAGGGTGGAGTAGGTTTGACTGGTGTATATTGAGGTAGCGTGAGGTGATTGGAATGGGGTAGATTGGAATGGGGTAGATTGGACTGGGTAAGAGTGGAAAGGGATAGATTGGGGTACAGTGGAGTGCGGTAGATTGTGGTATAGTGGGGAGGAGTGAGGTAGAGTGGGCTAGATTAGGGTGTGGTAGATTGGGGTATGGTGGAGAGGTGTAGACTGAAGTAGATTAGATTGCATTGGGTTAAATTGGGGTAGAGTGGATTGGGGTAGAGTCGGTTGTTTGGGGTGGGGTAGATTGGATTTGGGGAGATTGGCTAGAGTGAGGCTAGATTGGTGTAGATTGGAGTGGGGTGGAATGGGAGTAGGTTGGAGTGGTGTCGATTGGGGTGGGGCATATTGGGTAGAGTTGAAAGGGGTAGATTGGATTGGGGTAGATTGTGGAAGAGTAGGATAGATTGTAGTGAGGTAGATTGTAGGATAGTGGGGTAGGTTAGAGTAGGGTAGATTAGAGTGGGTTAGATGGAGTGGGGTTGATTGGGGTAGAATGAAGTGAGGTGGAACAGGGTAGAGTAGTTTGGGGTGGGGTTGATTGGGTAGAGTGGAGCAGGGTAGACTGGAGTATAGATTGGGATAGATAGTAGTGGAGTGAGGTAGAGTGGAGTGGGATAGATTGGAGTTGGTTAGAGTGGGGGTACATTGGTGTGGGGTTGATTGGAGTGAGTTAGAATGGGGTAGAGTTGGGGTAGAGTGGGGAAGAGTGGAGTAGATTTGGATAGATTGTAGGGGAGTGGGGTAGACTGGAGTGTAGATTGGGATAGATAGTAGTGGAGTGATGTAGATTGGAGTGGGGCATATTGCAGTTGGTTAGAGTGGGGCACATTGGGGTGGGGTAGATTGGAGTGAGTTAGATTGGAGTAGACGTAGGCCTGGGCGGTAAATTCCGTTCCGCTCGCGGAATTTGCGGAATTTCGGTAATTTCGCGTTCCGCGGAGAACGCGAAATTGCCCAAAATTCTTCTTTCCGGGACTTCGCGAAATTTTTTCTTGTTCGCGTTCTCAAAATGCGTGTTCGCGAGATATTTCTCCCCGAGCATGCAAACAGCAACTGTGAACAGGAAAAAAGCATCGCGAACAAGCAATTCCGCGTGTTCGCGGAATTTCTGCATGTTCGCGGAGATTTTTTACCGTTTCGCGGAGATTTGCGTAACGCGATTACGCAAATTCTGCCCACCCCTAGAGTAGAGTGGAGAAATGTGGAGTAGATTTGGATAGATTGTAGGGGAGTGGGGTAGATAGGGGTAGGGTCGATTACAAAGCAGCAGCGGTCGCCATGGAATATGCAAATGGGCGGCATTCTTGAAAATAATTTTAACCGCATGAAATGACCAGGTCACATACATGCAATTGGTCCTACAACAGGGTGACTTCCAACCACCCTCTTGTTTTTAGCCTGTGTAACGCAGTCTACATGACGGGTTTGTAATGGGCCGTGTCAGGCTTGTCTGCAGGGCAATCAGGCAGTACAAAAGGGGGTGGTGATGGACGGAGCATCAGAACCAATCAAACACTCACACCCAGTCAACAGATCTGGGTTTGATCCATCACCGTTCTTTAGCCCACTCTGCCACCCCAGTTCAGACATGGTCATATGCAAATCAGTCTGACCCTGTGCCTCATGGGAACAGTCCAGACAGAACTGCCAAGCCATGCCTTCCCTGAACCAGAAACAAGCTTCCTAGGACCGGTTTATGGCATTTCAGCCGTCTTCAGCCAGGCTTGCTTGAATCCAGTGACAAAGTGAGCAAGGGACTCACGTCTGAGCATACCCTGCCAACTTATGGCGAACAAAGCGGTACAAAAGGGGGTGGTGATGGACGGAGCATCTGAACCAATCAAACACTCACACCCAGTCAACAGATCTGGGTTTGATCCATCACTGTTCTTTAGCCCACTCTGCAACCCCAGTTCAGACATGGCCATATGCAAATCAGTCTGACCCTGTGCCTCATGGGAACAGTCCAGCCCGAACGGCCAAGCCATGCCTTCCCTGGACCGGAAACAAGCTTTCTAGGACCGGTTTCTGACATTTCAGCCGTCTTCAGCCAGGCTTGTTTGAATCCAGTGGCAAAGTGAGCAAGGGACTCATGTCTGAGCATACCCTGCCAACTTATGGCAAACAAAGCCGTACAAAAGGGGGTGGTGATGGACGGAGCATCAGAACCAATCAAACACTCACACCCAGTCAACAGATCTGGGCTTGATCCATCACCGTTCTTTAGCCCACTCTGCCACCCCAGTTCAGACTTGGCCATATGCAAATCAGTCTGACCCTGTGCCTCATGGGAACAGTCCAGCCCGAAATGCCAAGCCATGCCTTCCCTGGACCGGAAACAAGCTTCCTAGGACCGGTTTCTGGCATTTCAGCCGTCTTCAGCCAGGCTTGCTTGAATCCAGGGGCAAAGTGAGCAAGGGACTCACGTCTGAGCATACCCTGCCAACTTATGGTGAACAAAGCGGTACAAAAGGGGGTGGTGATGGACGGAGCATCAGAACCAATCAAACACTCACACCCAGTCAACAGATCTGGGTTTGATCCATCACCGTTCTTTAGCCCACTCAGCAACCCCAGTTCAGACATGGCCATATGCAAATCAGTCTGACCCTGTGCCTCATGGGAACAGTCCAGCCCGAAATGCCAAGCCATGCCTTCCCTGGACCGGAAACAAGCTTTCTAGGACCGGTTTCTGGCATTCAAGCCGTCTTCAGCTAGGCTTGTTTGAATCCAGTGGCAAGGTGAGCAAGGGACTCATGTCTGAGCATACCCTGCCAACTTATGGCGAACAAAGCGGTACAAAAGGGGGTGGTGATGGACAGAGCATCAGAACCAATCAAACACTCACACCCAGTCAACAGATCTGGGCTTGATCCGTCACCGTTCTTTAGCCCACTCTGCCACCCCAGTTCAGACATGGCCATATGCAAATCAGTCTGACCCTGTGCCTCATGGGAACAGTCCAGCCCGAAATGCCAAGCCATGCCTTCCCTGGACCGGAAACAAGCTTCTTAGGACCGGTTTCTGGCATTTCAGCCGTCTTCAGCCAGGCTTGTTTGAATCCAGTGGCAAAGAGAGCAAGGAACTCATGTCTGAGCATACTCTGCCAACTTATGGCAAACAAAGCGGTACAAAAGGGGGTGGTGATGGACGGAGCATCAGAACCAATCAAACACTCACACCCAGTCAACAGATCTGGGCTTGATCCATCACCGTTCTTTAGCCTACTCTGCCACCCTAGTTCAGACATGGCCATATGCAAATCAGTCTGACCCTGTGCCTCATGGGAACAGTCCAGCCCGAAATGCCAAGCCATGCCTTCCCTGGACTGGAAACAAGCTTCCTAGGACCGGTTTCTGGCATTTCAGCCGTCTTCAGCCAGGCTTGCTTGAATCCAGTGGCAAAGTGAGCAAGGGACTCACGTCTGAGCATACCCTGCCAACTTATGGCGAACAAAGCGGTACAAAAGTGTGTGGTGATGGACGAAGCATCAGAACCAATCAAACACTCACACCCAGTCAACAGATTTGGGTTTGATCCATCACCGTTCTTTAGCCCACTCTGCCACCCCAGTTCAGACATGGCCATATTGAAATCAGTCTGACCCTGTGCCTCATGGGAACAGTCCAGCCCGAACTGCCAAGCCATGCCTTCCCTGGACCGGACACAAGCTTTCTAGGACCGGTTTCTGGCATTTCAGCCGTCTTCAGCCAGGCTTGCTTGAATCCAGTGGCAAAGTGAGCAAGGGACTCACGTCTGAGCATACCCTGCCAACTGAGGGCGAACAAAGCGGTACAAAACGGGGTGCCTGATGGGTTGGTCTGACAGGTATCTGTGGGGCTCTTTTAGGGCTGGCTTAGGGCCAAGTGGGGCAGCTTTTACTGATAACTTCCCTGATATTACCACAAGCATTGCCTGCAACAAACACACATGCATGCAGTCTCTTGTACCTTGCAAAATACCCACACAGGGTGTCTTTACAAGTTCAAAACTGGCCTAAATTGCAAACATGGGCAACTTTTTAGCGACCTGGATCACTAATCAGGGCCACTTTTATGTTTGTGGCCAGACCTACTTTTTGTCCCAGTCCGACCCTGGTAATGAGAACAGTTAAAGTGCAGGGTAGCGTGTTTACTGCTGCTGACTGAAAACAGCACCATCTGAAGCCCGCCCACAGTGGTGCATTAGCGGCTCAACAATTGCAACATTGAAGGGCTTCGGCTGGAAAAAACAAGCGGTGTCGCCTCTACAATCTGTGATTCTGAGCAAATCACTTAATCTCCCGGCAAAAGAAAATGAATGTGAACAGGTTTCCAGTGGCAGAGAAAAAACTCATAAGGTGTACAATGTCAGCTCACATACTTTATTGTTATTTGGTCAGTTTAACAGTAAGAGGGTTCATATTTCTAATAATCAGTCACATTACACATACAAGCAAACAACAGAAGCGTACATCTTCCTACAACTAAGACTAATGTTACATGTACAGATCTAGTGCTGCGCAGCCAAGGCTGCCAGGTAACATTACACATACAAACAACAGAAGCGTACATCTTCCTACAGCTCAGGCTAATGTTACAAGTACAGATCTAGTGCTGCGCAGCCTAGGCTGCCAGGTAACATTACACATACAAACAACAGAAGCGTACATCTTCCTACAACTAAGACTAATGTTACATGTACAGATCTAGTGCTGCGCAGCCAAGGCTGCCAGGTAACATTACACATACAAACAACAGAAGCGTACATCTTCCTACAGCTCAGGCTAATGTTACATATACAGATCTAATGCCGCGCAGCCGAGGCTGTGAGGTAACATTACACATACAAACAACAGAAGCGTACATCTTCCTACAGCTCAGGCTAATGTTACATGTACAGCTCTAGTGCCGCGCAGCCGAGGATGCCAGGTAACATTACACATACAAACAACAGAAGCGAACATCTTCCTACAGCTCAGGCTAATGTTACATGTACAGATCTAGTGCCGCGCAGCCGAGGCTGCCAGGTAACATTACACATACAAACAACAGAAGCGTACATCTTCCTACAACTAAGACTAATGTTACATGTACAGATCTAGTGCCGCGCAGCCGAGAATGCCAGGTAACATTACACATACAAACAACAGAAGCGTACATCTTCCTGCAGCTCAGGCTAATGTTACATGTACAGATCTAGTGCTGCGCAGCCGAGGCTGCTAGGTAACATTACACATACAAACAACAGAAGCGTACATCTTCCTACAGCTCAGGCTAATCTTACATATACAGATCTAGTGCTGCGCAGCCAAGGCTGCCAGGTAACATTACACATACAAACAACAGAAGCGTACATCTTCCTACAGCTCAGGCTAATGTTACATGTACAGATCTAGTGCTGCGCAGCCAAGGCTGCCAGGTAACATTACACATACAAACAACAGAAGCGTACATCTTCCTACAGCTCAGGCTAATGTTACATATACAGATCTAGTGCTGCGCAGCCAAGGCTGCCAGGTAACATTACACATACAAACAACAGAAGCGAACATCTTCCTACAGCTCGGGCTAATGTTACATGTACAGATCTAGTGCTGCGCAGCCAAGGCTGCCAGGTAACATTACACATACAAACAACAGAAGCGTACATCTTCCTACAGCTCAGGCTAATGTTACATGTACAGATCTAGTGCTGCGCAGCCGAGGCTGCCAGGTAACATTACACATACAAACAACAGAAGCGTACATCTTCCTACAGCTCAGGCTAATGTTACATGTACAGATCTAGTGCCGCGCAGCCAAGGCTGCCAGGTAACATTACACATACAAACAACAGAAGCGTACATCTTCCTACAGCTCAGGCTAATGTTACATATACAGATCTAGTGCCGCCCAGCCAAGGCTGCCAGGTAACATTACACATACAAACAACAGAAGCGTACATCTTCCTACAGCTCAGGCTAATGTTACATATACAGATCTAGTGCCGCACAGCCGAGGCTGCCAGGTAACATTACACATACAAACAACAGAAGCGTACATCTTCCTACAGCTCAGGCTAATGTTACATGTACAGATCTAGTGCTGCGCAGCCAAGGCTGCCATGTAACATTACACATACAAACAACAGAAGCGAACATCTTCCTACAGCTCGGGCTAATGTTACATGTACAGATCTAGTGCTGCGCAGCCAAGGCTGCCAGGTAACATTACACATACAAACAACAGAAGCGTACATCTTCCTACAGCTCAGGCTAATTTTACATGTACAGATCTAGTGCTGCGCAGCCGAGGCTGCCAGGTAACATTACACATACAAACAACAGAAGCGTACATCTTCCTACAGCTCAGGCTAATGTTACATGTACAGATCTAGTGCCGCGCAGCCAAGGCTGCCAGGTAACATTACACATACAAACAACAGAAGCGTACATCTTCCTACAGCTCAGGCTAATGTTACATATACAGATCTAGTGCCGCGCAGCCGAGGCTGCCAGGTAACATTACACATACAAACAACAGAAGCGTACATCTTCCTACAGCTCAGGCTAATGTTACATGTACAGATCTAGTGCCGCGCAGCCAAGGCTGCCAGGTAACATTACACATACAAACAACAGAAGCGTACATCTTCCTACAGCTCAGGCTAATGTTATATGTACAGATCTAGTGCTGCGCAGCCACGGCTGCCAGGTAACATTACACATACAAACAACAGAAGCGTACATCTTCCTAGAGCTCAGGCTAATGTTACATATACAGATCTAGTGCTGCGCAGCCAAGGCTGCCAGGTAACATTACACATACAAACAACAGAAGCGTACATCTTCCTACAGATCAGGCTAATGTTACATGTACAGATCTAGTGCTGCGCAGCCAAGGCTGCCAGGTAACATTACACATACAAACAACAGAAGCGAACATCTTCCTACAGCTCAGGCTAATGTTACATGTACAGATCTAGTGCTGCGCAGCCAAGGCTGCCAGGTAACATTATGCATACAAACAACAGAAGCGTACATCTTCCCACAGCTCAGGCTAATGTTACATATACAGATCTAATGCCGCGCAGCCGAGGCTGCCAGGTAACATTACACATACAAACAACAGAAGCGTACATCTTCCTACAGCTCAGGCTAATGTTACATGTACAGATCTAGTGCTGCGCAGTCGAGGCTGCCAGGTAACATTACACATACAAACAACAGAAGCGTACATCTTCCTACAGCTCAGGCTAATGTTACATGTACAGATCTAGTGCTGCGCAGCCAAGGCTGCCAGGTAACATTACACATACAAACAACAGAAGCGTACATCTTCCTACAGCTCAGGCTAATGTTACATATACAGATCTAGTGCCGCGCAGCCAAGGCTGCCAGGTAACATTACACATACAAACAACAGAAGCGTACATCTTCCTACAGCTCAGGCTAATGTTACATATACAGATCTAGTGCCGCGCAGCCAAGGCTGCCAGGTAACATTACACATACAAACAGCAGAAGCGTACATCTTCCTACAGCTCAGGCTAATGTTACATGTACAGATCTAGTGCCGCGCAGCCAAGGCTGCCAGGTAACATTACACATACAAACAACAGAAGCGTACATCTTCCTACAGCTCAGGCTAATGTTACATATACAGATCTAGTGCCGCGCAGCCAAGGCTGACAGGTAACATTACACATACAAACAACAGAAGCGTACATCTTCCTAGAGCTCAGGCTAATGTTACATATACAGATCTAGTGCTGCACAGCCAAGACTGCCAGGTAACATTACACATACAAACAACAGAAGCGTATATCTTCCAACAGCTCAGGCTAATGTTACATATACAGATCTAGTGCCGCGCAGCCAAGGCTGCCAGGTAACATTACACATACAAACAACAGAAGCGTACATCTTCCTACAGCTCAGGCTAATGTTACATGTACAGATCTAGTACTGCGCAGCCAAGGCTGCCAGGTAACATTACACATACAAACAACAGAAGCGTACATCTTCCTACAGCTCAGGTTAATGTTATATGTACAGATCTAGTGCTGCGCAGCCACGGCTGCCAGGTAACATTACACATACAAACAACAGAAGCGTACATCTTCCTACAGCTCAGGCTAATGTTACAAATACAGATCTAGTGCTGCGCAGCCAAGGCTGCCAGGTAACATTACACATACAAACAACAGAAGCGTACATCTTCCTACAGCTCGGGCTAATGTTACATATACAGATCTAGTGCTGCGCAGCCGAGGCTGCCAGGTAACATTACACATACAAACAACAGAAGCGTACATCTTCCTACAGCTCAGGCTAATGTTACATGTACAGATCTAGTGCTGCGCAGCCAAGGCTGCCAGGTAACATTACACATACAAACAACAGAAGCGAACATCTTCCTACAGCTCAGGCTAATGTTACATGTACAGATCTAGTGCTGCGCAGCCAAGGCTGCCAGGTAACATTATACATACAAACAACAGAAGCGTACATCTTCCCACAGCTCAGGCTAATGTTACATATACAGATCTAATGCCGCGCAGCCAAGGCTGCCAGGTAACATTACACATACAAACAACAGAAGCGTACATCTTCCTACAGCTCAGGCTAATGTTACATGTACAGATCTAGTGCTGCGCAGCCGAGGCTGCCAGGTAACATTACACATACAAACAACAGAAGCGTACATCTTCCTATAGCTCAGGCTAATGTTACATGTACAGATCTAGTGCTGCGCAGCCAAGGCTGCCAGGTAACATTACACATACAAACAACAGAAGCGTACATCTTCCTACAGCTCAGGCTAATGTTACATATACAGATCTAGTGCCGCGCAGCCAAGGCTGCCAGGTAACATTACACATACAAACAACAGAAGCGTACATCTTCCTACAGCTCAGGCTAATGTTACATATACAGATCTAGTGCCGCGCAGCCAAGGCTGCCAGGTAACATTACACATACAAACAGCAGAAGCGTACATCTTCCTACAGCTCAGGCTAATGTTACATGTACAGATCTAGTGCCGCGCAGCCAAGGCTGCCAGGTAACATTACACATACAAACAACAGAAGCGTACATCTTCCTACAGCTCAGGCTAATGTTACATATACAGATCTAGTGCCGCGCAGCCAAGGCTGACAGGTAACATTACACATACAAACAACAGAAGCGTACATCTTCCTACAGCTCAGGCTAATGTTACATATACAGATCTAGTGCTGCGCAGCCAAGACTGCCAGGTAACATTACACATACAAACAACAGAAGCGTATATCTTCCAACAGCTCAGGCTAATGTTACATATACAGATCTAGTGCCGCGCAGCCAAGGCTGCCAGGTAACATTACACATACAAACAACAGAAGCGTACATCTTCCTACAGCTCAGGCTAATGTTACATGTACAGATCTAGTACTGCGCAGCCAAGGCTGCCAGGTAACATTACACATACAAACAACAGAAGCGTACATCTTCCTACAGCTCAGGTTAATGTTATATGTACAGATCTAGTGCTGCGCAGCCACGGCTGCCAGGTAACATTACACATACAAACAACAGAAGCGTACATCTTCCTACAGCTCAGGCTAATGTTACAAATACAGATCTAGTGCTGCGCAGCCAAGGCTGCCAGGTAACATTACACATACAAACAACAGAAGCGTACATCTTCCTACAGCTCGGGCTAATGTTACATGTACAGATCTAGTGCTGCGCTGCCAAGGCTGCCAGGTAACATTACACATACAAACAACAGAAGCATACATCTTCTTACAGCTCAGGCTAATGTTACATATACAGATCTAGTGCTGCGCAGCCGAGGCTGCCAGGTAACATTACACATACAAACAACAGAAGCTTACATCTTCCTACAGCTCAGGCTAATGTTACATATACAGATCTAGTGCTGCGCAGCCAAGGCTGCCAGGTAACATTACACATACAAACAACAGAAGCATACATCTTCCTACAACTAAGACTAATGTTACATGTACAGATCTAGTGCTGCGCACCCACGGCTGCCAGGTAACTTTGTAAAGGCCCCTGAATATCTCTGGGGTGAGAATTGTGAGACAATAAGTATCTGAAGACTCTGGACTGCTCACAGGACGTGGTAGGATCTCTAAGCCAGCTCAGTACCCCTTGCTTCCTCCATTTGATAACAACCCTGCCCTTAGCCAGTAAAAGGGCAATGGCAGTAAGCTTCCGGGATGACTTGGGGACTTCCTTTACATATCCAAGCAGGCCCACCATGGGGGAGGTGACGAGCTCGGCAGAGAGAATAGCCTTGATTGCCGCCAGCATGCATATGTCTGTGGTCACTGCCAGGCCATCTGCAAGAAATTTGCATTTGTTGCTCTACACATCTAACAAGTAGAGTCCAAAGCTAGCGCGCAAGCAACAGGGAAATTGTTCTATGTATATATTCCAGCAGCCTAAGTCTAAATGACCTGCTGGGGGAAATATCTCTAATCTGTTGGCAGCATTACATCCACTTCACTTATATAATCTCATGGCCCAATTCTTGTCTTCATGCTTAAATCACCACGTGCACTTTATCCAAACTACAACTGTACATTTGTGTAATCAGCTTTGCTGGGCCAGGGATCGCAAGGACCAAACTGAGGAGATCCCAATCCAATGGATCATCTGGAATTTCTGGGAATAACTCCATCATACAGCATCGAAGTTGGTGATATGTCGGAATAACCTTAGCTACGAAGGCATCACATTGCAAGCATTCTGATAGCAAATGATTTATTATTGAAGGTGTCCCCCAATGCTACCAGGTTTTCAACTACTCAGCTGTCTAATCGCCCGAGCGTTAGGTAATTCTCCTCTCGGGTTATGAAGCAGAGGGAAGTTTAGCGAATGTGGCCTTTCCTTCACCACAAGTTTAGCCAGCCTGTCCCATGCCCAGAAAACGACCATACGCACACCTAATTGTAGGCCTCTGTGGTGGTGGAAGAAGGCTGGCCGGTGGCTACGCAGCTAGGGAAGAAAGATAGAAGAGAGAAGACCGCCTTGCCTGATGCTCCTATGTTTTGATTTTGGAGAATACAAATTGTTGACTTATTTTCTTGCCTTGGGGGTAGTGTATAGTAGAGTGATGCATTTGAGCACAACTTTGCCCATTCCCATCCCTTCTATTAGTGTGGGTAAGAAAGGCAATCAAGCATCTACTCCCCTTCGCCTCACCACTGGGCAGTCGTATGCTTATCTAGCAATTTACCTTCACTGTCCACTGTGCCACAGAAATCCAGCCTTTTTAGGTTTAATACAGCTAGTGTTGGTTAGGCTGAAGAACTCACATATTCTAACTCTAGCGATGATATCTCTTGCTCTGGGCATGACATTCTATCTCTTAACGATCTTAATATCCTGTGACTTTAGATATGCATTCACCCCTAGTAATGGCTTTAAACATTTCCCACCGCATAGCCCCAGAGGCAACCGAGCCCTGGTTTACCATGAGGTAAGATAAAATTGCTTGGCTGTTTTCTGTTTAAAGACAGGGGTATGACAGAGTGAGGGGAAGTGGCTGCAAACCTGTCTCTTACTTTACTTTTAAAAAATGGGGTTGTCATAGTTGAGCCATACTTATTGAACCCAACAACCACACACCAGACCTCTCCATCACAGAACTTATCCAGAGGCCTGAACTGTAAGCCTTGATTAACCAACATGGCCACTTCCTTAGCTAAGGAGGAAGAGTGAAAGAAGTACAAGCTCCAGCTATTGGCAAAATGATTAGCTCTCACAGAAGCAGCATGCGACACCCACCTAATGTCTATTGAAGTACACAATCACCATTCGAGCCTTGTGGTTGTCATTCACACCGCTCACATTCCAGATAAGTAGCCTAATCTTACATTCAGGGCTTGCTTCAGTCATATGTGTTGTGTCTGTAGTTTTCACTCCCTCTTCCCTCTCAGCTCTTCTGTCAGATCAGAAGCATTTCTGACATCAAACCCCTGTGCCACCTGTGTTCTACTAACTGCACTCCCAATCATTCCCTACCCACATTGCATGAGTAACCTTACCAGAGCTTCACAGTCTAGCCTCGGGGTGGCTAAACTGGCATCAATCACATTGTTGTACAGACTCAAGTGATGCTCCGCAGTGTTAGATATAACAGTAGTGTTAGAAGCCTGTCCTTCTTGCATATCGATCAGAGATGAAACTTGTCTTGAGACTGTGGGTGGTTATTCGAGGATTAGTAGCTGGTGAGTTGTGTATGGGGGAGACCTTTGCTAACTCACACACTGACTGCCTCCCTCTTTTACAATATGTATAGCACAAGAGCAAGTCTTGCTCACTGTGGAATTAACAACAGTTCACCTTTCATGAACGAGTGAAGAGAAGCTTCCAGATTTTTTATAGTCTCTATCCAAGTGTCAATGTCTTCAAGATGGTGAAACAACGACCTATCAATTGCCCCCTTTTGTCCATTCACGGACTGCGGATTCATCTTCGTATTCTTCCCGCTGCGGCTCTTCAGTCACCGGATGGGCCTATACAGATCAGTAATATGTCTTTTATCATTTTTACTAGCTGGGAGCCCAGTCAGAGAGCAGGTCGGATGGGAGTGTGGTGCAATGCTGTTGCATTTGTCATGACAGTTTATCTTTATTTATTTATATGCAGAGTTTTTTAAAGCTCAAACATAAACCCATCAGGGTATCAAGAGTACTCTACATATAGCAGTCAGGTCATACATGCAAGAACATACAATGCAAGAGGGAACATGCAGGGAGCAATGATGATACAAACACGGGTTGTTTTTTTTCTATTGCATGGGCATAGTCTGAATGGACATTCGAGCGCTTAGCAACGGTATAAGAAAGTTTGCAGTGTTCAAACATTTAGGAATGCATTCGGTACTTTCAGCAGATGTTCATTTTATTACAGATGAGCATGTTTAACAAATACACCGTACAGAAGTAGAAAGAATACAATTGTTGCCTACATGTGATATAGGAGATTATAATCACTGCTGCAAGTAGAGGCCTCTTACTCAGATTGTCCAGCAAACTGTCTATCAACGTCTGTGCAAATGGTGGATGCTCCTGTCCCACATGAAACCATAACCCTAATGCACACATAATTTGGGGGCTGCAAACCTCTAAGGCCAGTGGCATCCGACTTCCAACCGACCCCAAAACTCCACTTGTCATCTCCAGGGCAGGATTGCTATTGATAGAAAGGAAATGTCAACAATAAACAGCAAGAACATAACATCCTAGATAACAAACTGAATTTCATTATCAGAAATGTCCCTAAAACTGTGCTTACAAGCCCTAGAGAAAGCCTTGCAGAACAAATATCACTTTACTGAGTAAATAGGCAGAGTCAGGCCTTATCACAAGCTGGCCAAAATTGTCCTTATACTACAGTAGGCTGGGAACAAGGGAAAACATTTAGCTGTTGTTTTCTGTAACATTTGCATTTTGTCGAAGTTTAATGCTCTCTGGAGTTGGCATATTTTAATTAGGCCTGGGCAGTAAATTCTGTTCCGCTCACCGAATTTGCGGAATTTGGGTAATTTTGCGTTCTGCGGAGAACGCGGAATTGCCAAAAATTCCGCGAACTGCAGCTTTGCGGAATTTTTTGCTTGTTAGCATTTTCAAAATGCGTATTCACGAGATATTTCTCCCCGAGCACGCAAACAGCATTCGCGAACAGGAAAAAAGCATCGCGAACGGGCGGAACAATCAATTCCGCGTGTTCGCAGAACTTTGCGTGTTCGCGGAGATTTTTTATCAGTTCGCAGAGCTTTGCGTAGCGTGACTATGCAAATTCCACCCACCCCTAATTTTAATCTCTGCGGGATGGGGGTAAGGTGGGACCTTTTCTTGATTAATCCTTTGGCACCTACGATGACAGCCACTATTGCTGTTCCTTTGTGCCACATTTTTTCAAATATTTTGTCCCCCTACATCTGTGTGAGGTGTGGATTTTTTGACATAGCAACTGATGACGTTTCAAATGAAAGGCTTCAATATAAGTACATCTTAAACGCGGGGGGCATTTTGATACCTTATCGGAGAGCGTTTGGTAGGAAATGCTCTTCCACGTTTATATTATTCAAATGGCTTCTCCCCGGTGTATAATTTCTGATCAAGCGTTAGCTATTCCTTTGTAATGAATGTCTTGTCACACTGAAGACAGATATAGTTTCTCTCTGGAATACATGTTGACACATCAGGCCCCTACTGTGAGAAAACACTTGCAAGAAAAAGTTGTTTCTGCCAATGTGGACTATCTGAGCAGCACCTGACCAGACATATTGCTTCAGTTACTTCCCAGTGTGGATTTTCAGATGTTGCATTAATAGTCCTTTCATAATGATTGCTTTATCACGTTTAGAGTCGCTCCTGTGCGGATGACAGGTGTCCCACTAGTAATGACTTTTTGATGTTGCATCAGCTTTGCCTTTGTAGAGGATGCCATCCCATATGGTGTGCAGTGATATGCATTCTCCACGATCATGACTTTCTCCTCTCTGTTGACTTACTGGTATTGTATGAGCTGTGCCCGGCCAACAACTTATTTGTCACATTAAGTACATTTATATCGTCTATCCCTAGGGTGAGCTTTTTGACGTTGTGTTTGATCTTTCTTTTTTAACAAATGCCTGTACATATTTGTTGTGATATGCGTTCTTCATGTCATGACTTTCTTCACTTTGTGAACTTTGATATTACGTTAGCTGTGCCTTTCTAATAACTGCTTTGTTGAATTCAGTGCAGTCATATCATTTCTATTGCATGTGATCTTTCTGATGTCATGCGAGGTTGCATTTTTAACAAATGAATTGTGACAGTAAGTGCATGGATGTGGTTTCTCCCCTGTGTGGGCTTTCTGATGGTTTGTGCTGTGCCCATGTAATAAATGTCTTGTCACTTCTGTACATTCAAGCGGTTACTTCCAAAAATACTTTGTCACATTTTGTACATTCATAGAAATTTTCCTCAGTGGGGACTTTTTGATGTTGTTTTAAGTCTCCCTTGCTAATAAATGCCTTACCTCATTCCGTGCAGTCTTCAGTGTGGACTTTTGATGTTGCGTTAGCCCTCCATATCTTATGAATATATTGTCACTTTCATTAAATGTATGTAGTTTCTCACCTGTGTAAACATCCTGATGTCATTGATTTTGGTTTTGTAATAAATCTTGTCACATTCTATACATTAAAATGATTGTTCCCTAGTGTCGATTTGTTGATGTTGCGTTAACTTATTCGTCCTGCGGACTTTATTACATTCTTAGCATACATAGGATTTCTCTCCATGTGGATTTTCTCATGTTGCTTTGGCTCTCCACTTGTCTTAAATGCTTTGGCATGTTCTGTACATTGATATGGTTTCTCTCCAGTGTGAACTTTCTGATGGGCAATTAAATTTTGCTTTCTAAAAATACAATGTTACATTTAGTTCATTCATATGGCTTCTCTCTATAGTGTATTTTCGATGTATTTTTTTTACTTTTATTTGCAGTAAAGGCCTTGTCACACTCTGTACATTGATATGGTTATCCCCCAGTGTGAATTATCTGATGTCGTTTTAGCTGTCCATTTGTTGCAAATGCTTTGTCGCACTCTGTACATGGATATGGCTTCTCCCCAGTGTGGATTTTCAGGTGTTGTTTCAGATCTCCATTTATTATAAATGCCTTGTTGCATTCTGTGCATTCATATGGTTTCACTCCAGTGTGGATTTGTTGATGTTGCTTTAGCTTTCCAGTTGTTACAAAGTCTTTGTCACACTCTGTACAATGATATGGTTTCTCCCCAGTGTGGATTTTCTGGTGTTGCTTTAGCTCTCCATTTGTTATAAATGCCTTGTCACATTTTGTGCATTTGTACGGTTTCTCTCCAGTGTGGATTTTCTGATGTTGCTTCAGCTCTCCATTTGTTATAAATGCCTTGTCACATTCTGTACATTTATTTGGTTTTTCTCCTGTGTGAACCTGCTTATGTATTTTTAAACTTTTCTTTGTAATAAATGCCTTGTCACATTCTGTACATTTATGTGGTTTTTCTCCTGTGTGGATTTTCTGATGTAGCTTCAGGTCTCCATTGGTTATAAATGCTTTTTCACGTTCAGTACATTCACACGGTTTCTCCCCAGTGTGGATTTTCTGATGTAGCTTCAGCTCTCCATTGGTTTTAAATGATTTGTCAAATTCAGTACATTCATACGGTTTCTCCCCAGTGTGGACTTTCTGATGTTGTTTTAGCTCTCCATTCGTTATAAATGTTTTGTGACATTCAATACATTCATACGGTCTCTCCCCAGTGTGGACTTTATGATGTCGTTTTAGCTCTCTATTTGTTATAAATGATTTGTCACACTCCATACATTCATACAGTTTCTCCCCAGTGTGGACTTTCTGATGTTGCTTCAGCACTCCATTTGTTATAAATGCCTTGTCACATTCTGTACATTTATGTGGTTTTTCTCCTGTGTGGATTTTCTGATGTAGCTTCAGGTCTCTATTGGTTATAAATGCTTTGTCACATTCAGTACATTCATACGGTTTCTCCCCAGTGTGGATTTTCTGATGTAGCTTCAGCTCTCCATTGGTTATAAATGCTTTGTCACATTCAGTACATTCATACGGTTTCTCCCCAGTGTGGACTTTCTGATGTTGTTTTAGCTCTCCGTTTGTTATAAATGCTTTGTCACATTCAGTACATTCATACGGTCTCTCCCCAGTGTGGACTTTATGATGTCGTTTTAGCTCTCTATTTGTTATAAATGCTTTGTCACACTCCATACATTCATACGGTTTCTCCCCAGTGTGGACTTTCTGATGTTGCTTCAGCACTCCATTTGTAATAAATGCCTTGTCACATTCTGTACATTTATGTGGTTTTTCTCCTGTGTGAACCTGCTGATGTATTTTTAAACTTTGCTTTGCAATAAATGCCTTGTCACATTCTGTACATGCATTTGGTTTCTCTCCAGTGTGGACTTTCTGATGTTGCTTTAAATCTCCATTTCTTATAAATGCTTTGTCACATTCTGTACATTGATATGTTTTCTCCCCAGTGTGGATTTTCTGATGTCGTTTTAGTTTTCCATTTGTTATAAATGCTTTGTCACATTCAGTGCATTGATGTGGCTTCTCCCCAGTGTGAATTTTCTGATGTCGTTTTAGGTGATAATTTTTTATAAATGCTTTGTCACATTCAGTGCATTGATATGGCTTCTCCCCAGTGTGGATTTTCTGATGTTGTTTCAGATCTCCATTTGTTATAAATGCCTTGTCGCATTCTGTGCATTCATACGGTTTCACCCCAGTGTGGATTTGTTGATGTTGCTTTAGCTTTCCATTTGTTACCAATTTTTTGTCACACTCTGTACATTGATATGGCTTCTCCCCAGTGTGGACTTTCTGATGTTCCATTTGGCCTACATTGGTGATAAACACCTTGTTGCATTCAGTGCATTTATACGGTTTCTCTCCAGTGTGGATTTTCTGATGTTGCTTCAGCGCTCCTTTTCTTACAAATGCTTTGTCACATTCTGTGCATTTATACGGTTTCTCTCCAGTGTGGATTCTCTGATGTTGCTTCAACTCTCCATTTGTTTTAAATGCCCTGTCACATTCTGTACATTTATGTGGTTTTTCTCCTGTGTGAACCTGCTGATGTATTTTTAAACTTTGCTTTTTCATAAATGCCTTGTCACACTCTGTACATTCATATGGTTTCTCCCCAGTGTGGATTTTCCAATGTTGCTTTAGGTTCTCCTTACTTCGGAACACTTTATTACATTCTGTACATTCATTTGGTTTCTCTCTAGTGTGGACTTTCTGATGTTGCTTTAAATTTCCATTTGTTATAAATGCTTTGTCGCATTGTGTACATTCATATGGTTGCTCACCAGCATGCATTTGTAGATGCTGCTCTAGATTCTTCTTCCTTCCAAACACTTTATTACATTCTACACATTTATATGGCTTGTCCTCTACGTGGACACTCTGTTACTGCATTAGTTCTTTCATTTCAGAGAAAACGTTTCCACAGTCAGTCCATCAATATGACTTTTCTCCAGTATGAAGTTGCAGATGTCGCACTTACTCTTTCTCTGCCGAATAAATGTTTTGTGACATTCATACAGTTTCTTTCCTGTGTGTTCTTTCTGACACCATGTTATCTCTTCCTTCGGTATCAGCACCTCATAAGGTATGTCAGTGTGGTATATCTTCTATGTATATCATCTGATGCGTAAGACCCAAGTACAGACCTCATTGGGCAGTTTTGGTTTTCTGTTGTAAAAAACATATTTTGACGAGGCACTAACCTTCAAGAAAGGAGATTTCGAGGTATTCTGTTTTACATCACTTCCTACACGAGTGATGTTTAATGGCTTTATCGTTTTCGTTTATCACTGCAGTTATTTCACCTGTTAGATTAAGAAAAAGAAACACTAAATAAGCTGAAATGCAGAGTCCATCACAAAAATCTATTGCCATTTAATTGTCCCTATTGTTAAGTAAGGTGAAGAAATTCTAGATTATACTTTCAATGAAAAAATGCAATCATCAGAGTTAGGGTATACACACCTCCCATGGTCCGTTTCTATCGAGGAGCATGGACTCAAGGAGAAACCAAGACACCAGAGAAGGTTGCTTTTAAAGTGAATGAGACCCTCTCCCCTATGACAAACTACAATGTTAAATTCATAGCGACAAGATGCCTCCTTAGTCCAGGGAATGCTCCTATTATCACGCTGCCAAGACGCTTCGGCATTCGTTGCGCTATATAAGTATTTATCCTATCCTATCCTACCTAACAAATAATACAAGATGGAGCCTTTTCCAGTAAATGGACCATGCAACACAGAGCATCACAATAACGGAGGAAAACATAAGCAACAGCTGCAAGGGAGTCCTTTATACTATCAGAGAGCCTGGGCTAGGACCCGGACAGGAAATCTGAGCATCCTCCACATAGTGTAACTCCAGAGATCCGAGGCTCTGACCAGATCTACTCAAGGAACAGGAGGTTTACAACCATTTTAAACACACATTGGCAAAGTCAATAAGTCTCACCTTTTAGGGGTATAGGCTTTTCCAATGTGGAACAACATTAGAAAAAAAAGAAAAACAGAGGGGCTGTGATGAGGCTACTTTTGCATCATTCGGTAGGTTGGAAAAAATGTCTCCACATATGTGCACACCTACAGATTGACACATGCACAGTTTACCGTGTTCAGTCTTGTTTTGCGTAGATTTAGATACCGTATATAGGTTTCCCGATTAACGTCCTTATATAGGCACAATTCGCATTGCCCATATTTAGGCATAGAAATCCTACCCTTATTTAGGCATTATCCATGCTAACCAAATACAGGCATGGCCACCTACATCTGTCTATCCACGTCCCTTCTTGTTTATTCAAGAAGTTTCTAGTGACCTCTGAATTAGCTGGCACACACAAGTAATTAAGTTTAATGTACTCAGTAGAGACATACTGACCTCAGTCCTATGTCAAAACTATAGTGTATATTATTCCAATGAGCAGAGCCTATCAGGGATATAGGAACTACACTACATGGCACCCAACAGTTTGGTAAGGCACCAATTTAACGCTAGATACTGAAGTAACTCAGTCATGCTTTTCTCAGAGACCCCTACTCATAGTACTCCATAAGACGTCTGGAGTGGGTATGGATAATATCTACCATAGCTGAGTAGGACGAAAATCCTATGTATTAGCTTTTCGGTTTGTTCAACGTTGAAGGATACAGTGTTCCAAAATATCGTGCACCTTATCTTTGTTCCCTTGAAACTTGCTCTGCAACTTTCATTAAACAATGACAGAAGACGGCATTAACAACGAGGCAGTACCCGACAATGTCGTAGTAGCTTTTGATTATACAGGTTTTAATGAAACCGATGAAAATGCGATAATCATCGCTCCAAATTTAAGGAGAGCCATCACTCTAAAACTTATAAAACATGGCCTAACACCAAGAGGTGGTAGAGCAGTTTTTGTGATAGAGGCATATGCAGCTCACCAGACAGAGGTATTGTACTCATGGATAGTATTCCCTGAATCACATCCAGTAACTAAAACGCTTCACTTCTACAAAGAAGATGATCCACCCGAGGAATATATTCCTTTCGAGGATATTGAAATTCCACTCACATACCAGGAGCATGATCTCTGGTTTAAAGGCCCCCTGAAACATTCAAATCACATTACCAGGCTTGGTCCACTAGGTAGACCAGGAGCGACATGGACGATTTTAGCCAGTTATACACCTGACATTGAAGAAATTACAGATCTAGAATTACTTGCTCAACTCAAAGAGTTAATCAAAATTTATAGACAATTGGTTCAATATGTCACGCGGACTTTCACAGTCCAACCAACAATAGCTATTCCAAGACAAACGTCTCACAAGGGGAAAGCGCTAAAAATCACTCCACAGACTTTACACACAGTCCTGGGTAAAATGCCCACAAAACATAAGCAAATTCTGTTCTGGATAGCTCAAAAAATTACTCAAATTGAAGCAGTATTTCATAATACTAGCCCTTATGAGAAACAGAATTTTAACAATCTGTTTACCAGTGGGGATCACACCACATCTGGAAGACCTTATCACTTGGGGCACAGTCTTTGCTGCTATCTATATTAAAACACATGGTGTTCAGTCTATGGCGGAAACACCTGATGTCCTGAAACAAATTCAAAACGAATACGGGGCAGAGCCTGCTCTGAATTTAGGTATGAAGTTACTTAAAAATTTCGACCAGGTCTCAACAATAATATGATCTAATATTAAAGGAGAAGCAGCATCAGTGGCAATCCGCCAGAAATTAAGGGAATTTGATGTAACAGAACAACCACAAGAATTAGCCAGAATCATTGAAAAATCCTATGAAGAATTAGGCAGAGACAGTTTGGGTGGTAAACCAGTTAAACCACAACTGCATGGAGGTCCTGAGAAGGACTTTATTAAACCCAATGCTACCTCTTCAAAAAAGAAGTGGGAAAATAACAAACAAGATTCAAAAGAGAAACATTCTAAAACCCGAGGTAGGTCTCCTCAAAAGGAGCCCTCTGAAAGGAGGTACAACCTTAGGAATAGGGATAATTTGAGAAAATCTAACAGGTATGAAGATACTGATACACGTTCCTCTCGTACTTTTCAGATATCGTCACAGACATCCGAAAGAAGAGGACGGTCAGATCAAAAAGAAGAACGCGTGAAGTACAAAGAGGATCAACACGTTTAGAAAAACAAACCAAAACCTCAATTCTCCAAGAAGAAGGTAGCAGGTCTGAAGATCAGACATGCCGTGGATTCTGAGAACACAACTCAAGAACAGAGAATGGGCTCAGACAATGCTGGACAGTGCAGCAAAAGTAACAATAGCTCACCAGAACCTGAAGGGACTTCTGGAGACAGTGGACCTGAATGAAGACATTCAAGTTCAGACTGTAGACACCAGGGTTAGTTCTCCACATAGGTTATATGAAATAACACTCCAGATGGAGGGGGACATACCAAGAAAAGTGAAAGCACTCTTTTGGGAGCATCTTTCAGAGGGTTATGATATACTTCTAGCAGAACAGTACAGGCCACCAGAATTTGTCAGGGAGTGCCCACATGGCGAAGACATCATTATGCCAGCCTTCTCCAACCATGTTCCAGTACATTTAAAATATACTTATGCCAGCAAATGGGCAGTTGCCCAAGCCCCAGCATTATACAAAAATCATGTAGGACTGCACAGAGGCAGTACCCAATTAAGCAAGAAGCTAAAAACAGGTCAGGGAGATCTTAGATCAACTTGAATACCAAGGGGTGATTGAAACGTGCACCTCATTAATGAACAATCCTTTGTTTCCTGTTTTCAAACCAGGCAATACATATTGTCTAGTTTTGGATTAAAGACACCTAAACTCTTGTTGTAAAACATTAGCAGGTCAAAATGCACATAGTACAGCATTAATAAATAACATTGAGCTTAAAAAACTATAAAACCACTTTAGATATTTCTAACGGTTTCTTTTGTCAAAACATAGCACCTGAAAGCAGGTATTTGACAGCTTTCTCAATAATGGGGACCCAGGGTCAATTCTGTCATCTCCCACAGGGATTCAAGAATAGTCCGGATTTATTCTCAGCAATGGTAACAGAGTTACAACAAATTTATGATGACGAGGCATTGTCATATGTCGATGATATCTATCTGACAGACGATGACCTGAACAGGCACTTGAACAGGGTGAACACCATTATACTGGGCTTCGCCTCTGAGGGTTATAAATTCAATTTAAAATAATCAAGAATTGCCCATCTCCACGTCCTTTTTCTAGGATATGAACTATCAAGTGAAGGCAAAAGCCTGGCAGCCAACTTTTTAGAAAAGTGTGCCCTGCTCCAACCTCCATAAATGATGAAAAACTTTGTTGATTCTAGGTTTCCTGAATTTTGGAAGAACATACATTCTAAACTACACAGAAAGGTTTAAACCTCTCTACGAATTAATCAAACCTGATTTTAAAATCACACATTGGACACAGGAACACACAGATATCCTGCGTTCACTTCAAGCGGACATGTAAGCAACAAATCACCATTATACTGGGCTTCGCCTCTGAAGGGTACAAATTCAATTTTAAAAAAATCAAGAATTGCCCATCTCAACGTCCTTTTCCTAGGATATCAGTTATCAAGTGAAGGCAAGAGCCTGGCAGCCAACTTTTTAGAAAAGTGTGCGTTGCTCCAACCTCCAAAAACACTGAAAACTTACAGTCAATTCTAGGTTTCCTGAATTACGGAAGAACTTACATTCTAAATTACACAGAAAGGATTAAACCTCTCTACGAATTAATCAAACCTGATTTCAAAACAGTAAATTGGACACAAAAACACACCAAAATTTTGCGTTCACTCCAAACAGCCATGTTAGCAACAAAACATTTGCAAACACGCGTAAACGTATGCAACTTAGTGGTCCGAATCATTCCGGGTCAATGCGGATTCACCTACTTAACTTTTAACGAAGGTGAAAAAGTACCAATTGCATACAAATCACATTTGTGCACGCAAGCAGAAATAAAATTTAAAATCAACAGAAAAAATTCTGACAGCAGTTCAAACCGCTATAGCAAAAGAAAGAGCCCTAGCACAGGGGAAACACATTATGGTCGTAACTCCTGTACCAGCCTTAGAGGCAGTTACAAAAGCGAGCATTCCGAATGCAAAAGCTTTACATCCAAGATGGATACAATGGGTTAATTCACTTGCTGCAACTGATGTTGAATATGTTTTTGATCCTTATTTGAAAACACAAGCATTCCTGCAATACGAACACAAATGTCCTCTGCCTACTGAGATTCTCCCTCTTGACCAGTTCAAATTTATAATTTATACTGACGGATCTGCACAACTCGCTACGGGGGGTTGCAAGCTTATAGTGCAGCATGCGCAATCGTTAAAGGTCGTATGCGCGATGGCAAATTTAGACCAATGGTCACAAAAACGCAATCTCTAGGAGATTGTACAGCACAGCGAGCTGAACTACAAGCATTCAAAATGGCACTTGAAAATACGGATCGCGAATTCCCCACACTCATAGAGTGCGATTCTTTTTACTGTGTTCAATCATATAATGAATATTTACAGAACTGGCTTCAAAATGGTTTGAAAGATGCAAATGGTGGCACAATCAAGCATAAAACGCTTTGGAAACAAGTTGCAAGACGGACTACCAAACACTCACGTGATACACACGCTGAGTCATCAATGTGATGGCGTTCACATTGAAGGGAATTCATTGGCTGATGAAACCGCGAAGGGGGCTGTGCAAACAGGTTCCGTAGCTGCAATCACTCGTTCAAAAACAAAAATAGACAGTGAAATAATACCGGCTGTCAATGCTTCAAGCAAAGGCAGCGGTGCAGCGTTACCTAAAAAGTTTCCACTCAAATACTCATATACAATTGATGCGAACAATGTTCCGTTTGCTCGAATCCCTGGGGTGGGGGATAGGGTAATACTAAACATGGAACTTAGATTAGGACTAATCCTAGCAGCACATGAAGGGATCGCCTGCGCTCATGCAGGTGTTTCTGCCACAGTATCGTTATTAAAACAGAGATACTGGTGGCCAGGCATTAGGAAACAGACCAGAAACTATGTTTTGGACTGTGAAAAATGCCAGAAGATGAAAGTCTCAACTGTGAAACGTCCTGCGCAGACACCCCTGTTAATCTCAGATAAACCATTAGCGTGTGTTTACCTGGACCACTGCGGTCCCTTACAAAGGGATGGTAACTAGAAATATATCATGGTCTCAGTGGATTCACGTTCAAGGTTCCTTTGGATGTGGCCTCAGCGCTCGGCTGATGCTCGAACTGTTATGAAAGATTTGCGAGTCTTTATCGGCACATATGCAATTGGCACACTACACTCTGACCAGGGTCCTGCGTTTAGCTCTCGAGCTTACAAAGAAGCCATGGCCAGTTTGGGCGTAGCATTGCGGTACTCTTCTCCATTCCATCCTGAGGGTAATTCTGTTGTGGAAAGAAAAAAACGGGACATAAAGAAGTCTATAACAGCTAGGGTATTAGGTTTGGGTGATGAGTGGGTCAAACATCTTCATGGGGTCCAACGCTCATTAAACAATTTGCCAAGAAGTTCTCTAGGGGGTGTCACTCCATACGAGGTCCTATTTGGGACAAGAATATTGATACCGGACCTTGACATGAAAGACACAGTGGTGGAAAATCAAAAGTTTGATATCAAAGATCGTTTGGCTGTTTTACAGGACTTAAATGAACTAAGATCAAAACAAAGAAACGTGTTCCTGAAGCCAACCACCACTGGGGAAAACAACTGTCCCTGCAAGGCCTGTCTGGATCCCAAAGCTTGGTGATCTAGTCAGAGAAAAGATCGCGGACAGGAAGGAATTTGGGCCTTCTTACAGACAACCAGTACCTGTCCTAGCAATCCACGGATCAAGAACAGTACTTTTGCCGCCCCTTGCTGGTAAAAAGGATAAAAGATTTGTGTCCATTGACCTCATCAAACCACACTCTGTAGCCGATACTAAGCAGTAGGCCAAGGGGACTCTGACAATGTAGCAGACGCACTCCTCTAGCTACAATCCAAGAGGTTCAAACTGAGAGACTCATCACCTTTGAAGATTGTACAGTGAGAAATGAAGGACTATGCAACAAAGCCATGGAACTCGTCACTCTTGAGATCCAAATAACAGTTCGTCCTGATACACCAGTCTACAACGAAGTAACAAGTGATCAACTGGTTCCAGCGATTTCAACGAATCCTGATGCAATTCAAACCATTGACAGAACTGCCTCTGGCTATTTCATTAACTTTGATACATTTTCTGAGGATCCCAGTGAACCTGAAACGACACCAGCACAAAGAACTTTCAAAGAAAAAGAAACAGACTTTTTTCATCTCCTGAAAAAGACTTACCAGGTTTCACCATGGATTGAACTATGGATTGTTTTGGGAATATTCTTCTTTCTACTTTGGTTATCTCTGGTAATAACTCTAGGTATGCTGATAAATGGAAGATATAGTCAAATGGACACAGCAAGTAAAAGAGTGAACTAACTTCTCCAGCCACACAAGAGAAGCAAGAGACTTGTCAGCAGTGAACATCACAGCCGTTACTATACCAGATGGTATAGTTTGGGACAGACAGAATATGGCATTTTTTGCCCATCGGAACTTTTGAAGATTCCACACTTATTTAAAATTTCTTTAAGTGACTTTATTACCTCTAGTACCTTTTCTGATGATTGGGACTTCGAGACTGTTAATAGCATGATGTCTGATCTAGAAATGTCTGCAGTATTCACAAATCATGAATATTAAGAGGGTTCATCAGACTATGAACAAATGTATTGTTATAACTATTTTGTCCATCATTTCTTGCATAAGACTGCAACACCTAGAAATGTATTTATGTATAACCAATGGGAACATTGTCCTACTCCTCTAAAGGGTAGCTCAAAAGCGTTTGCAAAGAAATTTCCATATTTTTCAGGGTTAAACTTGTGAAATCCAGAAACGTTTTTCTTTAAAAATGTGAACAAGACAGGAATGAAAAAAAGCTTAACCAATACAAAACAGATTTATTCTGCAGCCTTTTGTCAAGAATTCCTGTCATGCGAGGGGAAGAAAACGGTAACCAGCGAAAACGGACTACATCTCCCAGGATGCTTAGCGGTTGAGAGGTTATGTAAACAGGAGAGCTGTTACATAACTCCAGGAAAACACTCCCTTATGTAAACAGGAGAGCTGTTACATAACTCCAGGAAAACACGCCCTTATGTAAACAGGAGAGCTGTTACATAACTCAAGGAAAACACGCCCTTATGTAAACAGGAGAGCTGTTACATAACTCAAGGAAAGCACGCCCTTATGTAAACAGGAGAGCTGTTACATAACTCAAGGAAAACACGCCCTATAAAGGGAGGAACCGGGAGGTACAACGCTGTCGGATATTGTGTTTACACCGACGTACCTGCTTCGTGAAGAGCAGTGTTCCGGAGAGGTGCTCCAGTAAGGCAAGAACGGAGGTAGGTCGAGTCGTTACTCCCTGGGCCGTGTCTTGCCCCATCGTCACCTGTGAAGGACCCGGAAGCTCTACCGGTCAACCATTGAGCTTCGCTTTTTGACTCGGCTGAGTCAAAGCGCAGTGGCGCTTTTGCTGGTTGGAGTCGTAACTCCCAGCCAGACCAGAGATACAGGGACTGCCAGCTGTAACGCACACCAGGAGGTGTTTGCCGCGTTACAGACTCGGAAGTCCACAGGATCGATCGAGCGGCTGCTCTCGGTTCAGTCTTCTTGCTATTTGATTGGGGTATCGGTGACGCATCACCAGGAGGTGACTCCGCGTCCCGGTGCAGTCTGAGGAAGAGGTTGAGCGGCTGCTCCCTTCAGGTAGAGACCCCGGCTGGGTGTTTCCCTGACTCCTCGATTCTCCCCAACACTCTTCGTGCCCCTCACAGCCTACCGATTGGCATTGTCGGCCATTTCATTTCTGCCCTCTGTTGGCATACGCCGGGATCGGCGTATATGCAGAGGACGGTTAGGACCATCCGTGCGGTGGGCTGGTAACGTACTTAGCCTGGAGGATTCCAGTGACTATAACTTTTGTTTATCTTTGTATTATTTTTGCCTTCATTAAAATAACTAACCCTTCACAAGTGGTTGCGTCCTCATTATCGTGTCTGTTAAACGATCCTGAGGCGTTCAGGGCGTTACAAAATATCCGACCTTAATACACTAACTGTCTCCCGGTCGATAACAGACATGGCAACACTTGATGATGTGCTGGCTGCTTTAGCGACCGTGCAAGTTGAATTGGCTGCCTCTAGGCAAGAAACAGCCGATGTAAAAGCCAGACTGGATGCTATCCACTTGGACCCGCTCACGCCCAGCACCTCCCTCACGGACCAGACCCCTGCTGTAGTAGTGGAAATGCCGGTAGCCGTCCCCTTGGCAACACCGGAGAGGTACATTGGGGATCCTAACACAGTGCAGGTATTCCTCACACAAGTGGCGCTACATTTATCGTGCAAACCAAAGGCGTTCCCCACGAGTCAGGCTCGTGTGGCTTTCCTTATTTCCTATTTGGCTGGAAACGCGGCACAATGGGCCGTACCTCTGGTGAGCAGGGACGACCCCATCTTATGTGATTGGGGTGCTTTTCGCGAGGAATTCCTGAAGGTATTCGAAAGAAGGGCTGACTCGTACACGGCGGACCGTGAAATGCTTGAGTTGAGACAGGGATCCAACGACCTGGTGCAGTATCTCAACGCGTTCCGACGGCTGGTTGCGGAAACCAAGTGGCCTGTTGCTAAACAGATGGCGCTCTTCCATCACGGGCTGTGCGATGAGCTCAAAGACGCCGTGGCTCATATTGACCCTCAACCCAAGACATGTGAGGGCCTTATCAACCTGGTATTACGGCTGGAACATAGGCTAAGTGAAAGAAAAGGGGATCATGGGAGAAAAGGAAAATCCCTTCCATCCTATGTGACAGTGGGAAGTCCTGAAACTTCCACCGCATCCAAGGAAGAACCCATGGACATCGGCGCAATACGAGCGAGCCTCACAGCCACGGAGAAAGAGTCACGCCGTAAACAAGGATTGTGCCTATATTGTGGCAAAAAAGGCCACTACGTACGGGAATGCCCTGCCTACCGAAGACGTCACGTTATCGGGCCAACCGGTCGGTAACAGCCGTGGTGGACATACCGGCGGAAAACTAGAGGACTCCCAGACCAAAGAAGGGGCATCTCGGAGTCACTCATCCATCCCTTCACTTTCCAACTCGGTCACTAAGGGACACCGACACCTGTTTCTCACGGTGCACGTGGGAGTGCATGACCAGTGGATACCTGTTGTGGCCATGGTGGATTCCGGGGCCACTGGCATGTTTATGGACCACAACGAGGCATGCAGGCTAGGGCTAGTGCTTCTTCCCAAAGCTGTACCCGAAGACGTCTATGCTGTAGACGGAAGGCGATTGGTGACGGGGCCCATCGGGCAGCACACGGGGGTCCTTCCGATGAGATATGGGAGGAACCATTTGGAACAAATCGATTTTAACATCATCCGAGCGCCCCAATATGGCGTCATATTGGGATTGCCGTGGCTACAGAAACACAACCCCTCTGTGGATTGGCCAACACATCGCGTCGAAATGACGTCACCGTATTGCATCCTGCATTGTGGAAAAAGAACGGAATCCCTTGACGCAGATGAGAGCGGGAGTCAGACGGTGGCTACAGCGGCAGAAAAAGATGTGGCTCTCCCCCAGGCTTATCACAGTTTTGAGGATGTATTTGATGAGGTGAAGGCGGAAGTGCTACCACCACATAGACAGTTTGACTGCCAGATCGACCTGGTGCCAGGGGCCAGCGTTCCCAGCGGCAGGCTGTATGCCCTGACGGAGCCTGAAAACGTGCATCTCCGGGGGTACCTGGATAAACTCCTCAAGCTAGGATTCATCCGCCCGTCCAAGTCTCCGGCCGCCTCGCCACTCTTCTTCATCCCGAAAGCTAATGGGGAGCTGAGAGCCTGTGTGGACTTTAGGGCATTGAATGCGATAACCATAAAGAATCGGTACCCCTTGCCTCTCATCAGTGTACTTCTGGAACAGGTCAAGAAAGCTCGTATCTACACCAAGTTGGATTTGAAAGGGGCATACCATCTGGTGCGCATGAGGGACGGAGACGAGTGGAAGACCGCCTTTAAGACCAGGTTCGGCCTTTTTGAGTACCTCGTCATGCCGTTCGGTCTGTGCAACGCCCCGGCAGCCTTTCAGTACTTTTTGAATGAGGTATTCAGAGAGGAGTTGGATATCTACGTGGTCGTATATATCGACGACATCCTCATCTACTCGTCCAGTGTGGAGGAGCACGTACACCACGTCAAAGCTGTGCTCCAAAAGCTGAGGGAAAACAAGCTGTTTTGTAAACTCAGCAAGTGTGACTTCCACGTCACGTCCGTGGAATTCCTCGGAGTGATGCTGAGTCCAGAGGGACAGGAGATGGCAGAACGAAAGATCAAGGCGGTGAAAGAATGGCCGGTGCCCCAAAGCGTGAAGGACGTCCAAAGTTTCATTGGCTTCGCCAACTTTTACAGGCGGTTTATAGATGGATTTTCAGGATTGGTGGCCCCAATCACACAGCTACTGAGGAAGTCCAAGGAGTTTGTCTGGTCCCCTGAAGCGAACACAGCCTTTGAGGCCCTGAAAAGCGCCTTTGGTAAGGCGCCGGTGTTGGCTCACCCCGATCCGGATCTCCCCTACGTGGTGGAAGCGGACGCTTCGGATGTGGCGCTGGGGGCTATCTTGTCCCAACGCAACCACGACACAGGGGTGCTTCATCCCGTTGCGTACATGTCCCGCAAACTCAACGACGCCGAACGCAACTACCATATTGCGGAGAAGGAGCTTCTTGCAATCAAGGACGCCTTCACCGAATGGAGGCATTGGTTGATGGGGGCAAGACATGTGGTATCGGTGTACACGGACCATCGGAATCTACAGTTCATGACGGCCGCAAAACACCTTTCTCCCCGGCAGCTGCGGTGGATGATCTTCTTTGCGGGGTTCAACTTCCGCATCACATATCGGCCGGGGACGGAAAACCGGAAGGCGGACGCCCTGTCCCGTCAATCTGCAGTTAAGGAACCATTGCCTGCGACCGAGCGTTCCATCATTTCCCCGAGGATGGTATTGGGGGTTATCCAACCGGATACTTTCCTGAGGGGAATAAAGAGAGGGATCAGGTCGTTCGCATGGCGGAGGTGGCTCCTCAGTCACAGAGAATGGCAGCTGAAGGACGGGATACCCCTAAAGGGCAGGTGCCTATTGATACCCACGCCTAGGCTAAGGAAACAAGCATTCACCTGGTGCCATGACTCTCCATGCGCAGGTCATTTGGGCTTTGAAAAAACGGTGGCTAGCATGGGACGGCATTTCTGGTGGCCAACCATGAGAGTGGATGTCAGGAGGTGGGGACAGGAGTGTCCTACGTGTGCTACCATGAAGGCCGACCATGGCCGAACCCAAGGGCTCTTACATCCACTTCCGACCCCGGATAGACCATGGGATAGCATATCACTGGACTTCGTGGTGGGCCTACCGGTAGACCAGGGGATGACGGCAATACTGGTGGTGGTGGATTACTTGACGAAAATGGGGCACTTCATCCCCTGCAAGAGAGTCCCTACGGCCGGGGAATTGGCGTCACTACTTCTAAAGAACGTGGTACGACTGCATGGATTACCTGGGGTGATCGTGTCGGACCGGGGTCGCAGTTTACTGCGCAATTCTGGAAGACTTGGTGCACTGCGCTGCATGTTAAGACCGCCCTGTCCACCAGCTACCACCCTCAAACGGACGGCCAAACCGAGCGCCTGAACCAAACGCTCAAACAGTATCTGCGATGTTTTGTGGACCAGGGCAGGGAAGAATGGGTCGACTTGCTATGGGTTGCAGAGATAGCCTATAACAACGCCACTCACAGCTCCACACAGTCATCTCCGTTCTATAGCAACTATGGCCAACATCCCAGGTTCTTGCCATTTCTACATCCGTTCAGAGAGGACAGGATTCCCGCCACAGCGGACAGAGTGGCACACATAAAAGACACGTTGATGCGCTCAAGGGCTGTCCTAATAGAGGCCAAGAGAAAATACAAGGCTGCGGCAGACAGGAAGAGAAGGCCCGGGCCACTGTACCGCACTGGAGACTACGTCTGGATATCCACAAGAAACATGAGGTTTCGAAAGAACAGTGTGTTCCATCCCAAGTACATGGGCCCCTATCGAATTGCCAAGTGTATGGGTCCCGTGAACGTGAAGGTGTGCTTGCCCCAGTCCTTGCGGATACACCCTGTCTTTCATGTATCATTGCTCAAACCTGCACCCTCCAAGCCGTCTGGGACACCTAGGCCGGTATGCGTGGAGTCGGAGGTGGAGTATGAAGTATCGGGCATACGGGCGTCCAAATGGCGCAGGGGGAAGCTGTGGTACCTGGTTGCGTGGAAAAGCTATGGCCCGGAGGAGCAATCATGGGAACCGGCTGAAGGGGTTCATGCTCCGCGCTTGGTCTCCTTGTTCCATCGGCGTTTTCCTGCCAGCGCTGGACCCGTGGGGAGCCGCTGAGAGGGAGGATGTACTGTCAAGAATTCCTGTCATGCGAGGGGAAGAAAACGGTAACCAGCGAAAACGGACTACATCTCCCAGGATGCTTAGCGGTTGAGAGGTTATGTAAACAGGAGAGCTGTTACATAACTCCAGGAAAACACGCCCTTATGTAAACAGGAGAGCTGTTACATAACTCCAGGAAAACACGCCCTTATGTAAACAGGAGAGCTGTTACATAACTCAAGGGAAACACGCCCTTATGTAAACAGGAGAGCTGTTACATAACTCAAGGAAAGCACGCCCTTATGTAAACAGGAGAGCTGTTACATAACTCAAGGAAAACACGCCCTATAAAGGGAGGAACCGGGAGGTACAACGCTGTCGGATATTGTGTTTACACCGACGTACCTGCTTCGTGAAGAGCAGTGTTCCGGAGAGGTGCTCCAGTAAGGCAAGAACGGAGGTAGGTCGAGTCGTTACTCCCTGGGCCGTGTCTTGCCCCATCGTCACCTGTGATGGACCCGGAAGCTCTACCGGTCAACCATTGAGCTTCGCTTTTTGACTCGGCTGAGTCAAAGCGCAGTGGCGCTTTTGCTGGTTGGAGTCGTAACTCCCAGCCAGACCAGAGATACAGGGACTGCCAGCTGTAACGCACACCAGGAGGTGTTTGCCGCGTTACAGACTCGGAAGTCCACAGGATCGATCGAGCGGCTGCTCTCGGTTCAGTCTTCTTGCTATTTGATTGGGGTATCGGTGACGCATCACCAGGAGGTGACTCCGCGTCCCGGTGCAGTCTGAGGAAGAGGTTGAGCGGCTGCTCCCTTCAGGTAGAGACCCTGGCTGGGTGTTTCCCTGACTCCTCGATTCTCCCCAACACTCTTCGTGCCCCTCACAGCCTACCGATTGGCATTGTCGGCCATTTCATTTCTGCCCTCTGTTGGCATACGCCGGGATCGGCGTATATGCAGAGGACGGTTAGGACCATCCGTGCGGTGGGCTGGTAACGTACTTAGCCTGGAGGATTCCAGTGACTATAACTTTTGTTTATCTTTGTATTATTTTTGCCTTCATTAAAATAACTAACCCTTCACAAGTGGTTGCGTCCTCATTATCGTGTCTGTTAAACGATCCTGAGGCGTTCAGGGCGTTACACCTTTATTGCCCAACTGTCTAGACAGGGTTTCGACTTTTGGAAAGACAACATTGAGACAAAATCTGTCTGGGGTACAAAAGATTGACAAGTGCAGGGGTAGAAGCTTTGTTTAGAGCCTGTATCATCCCTGAGCAAATTATGTTTTTGAATGACACTGTCCAACAAACATCCTGCCTTGGGTTAGCCAAGATCAAAGACATGAACACTCTGTCCATACCTGCACCTGCAAGTAATAGCACGACACAGGGGGAGGTCTACGTACATACTATTTTGCATCAAAACAGATCAGATCCAGAATGGAACAAATGGTTGCTCTGGCCCACAGACACAAACAACTGTCAAGATCGATTCCTGAACAAAACACAGGGTTTCACAATCAATAGGCCAGACCCACGCTATGTTCAAAGACAGCATCCAGGGGTAGTAACAACATACAGTGTAGGGAAGCTTTGCCTTGATTGGCTACAGAAAGCTACACTAGAGGATGTGAAACAACACTTAATTTTACTTCAAGAAAGCGCAGACCTTAGGGAATCCTTGCTTTGTCCAAGAAAACCGCGTCAAAAACGTTTCATATATGCCGGTATCAGATTCCTAGGCTTGAGTTTGATAAATTAGATCTTCTAAGATGGCGGATATAGTTGACCTATTATGTGTCGGATAGCGCATGTGTCAATTCGGACTTAGCGTTTTAAACTGGTGTCCTGTTGAACTCGTCTTGCCTACAAGGATGAATATACTACATTTACGGTAAATTAGGGTGAAAATCTTCTCTTATCGTGCATTTATGTATGCATGTGATGAACTGGCGTTCAACAACTCTGTGGGCTGACCCTAGCATTTTATGATAGGAACAGCTACCTGGCACATAGTTTCATGTGCCTTAATATACTAAAGTACGAATATTCATGTATGTACGCGAATTTCGGTGTTGACATGTGACAAAAATAAACTTAGATTGATCAAACGCACAGCTAAATGTGAGTAAAAAGCCGTTCTAATATGGCGGATTTCGCTGACATAACATATGTCCAGGCGCCTATCATATGATCTGATCAGCAAGGTCTGTGACTTGCTGAACGCGCTCGGCTTAACAGGCATTGCAACAGAGTCACAACTCTTTGAGATCCACCAATTCTGGGCTTCTTTTGAATTGGGTAATAATGGTGTTATTAATAGCCGCGCTCACGGATTATTTGGGAGTAAAGAGGGCAGTCTGCTCACTTTGCTGCACTTTGCTGCATTGATCTAGACCTATGTAACTTGTCACTACACGTATTTGATCACATGCGTATGTGTTTGTTTGATATATATAAAGGAGCTTTGTCCTTACCTTTATTTTTTAGATCCGGATAATAGCGATGACCTAAAAGCTATTTAAAGATACATCTTCCTACGTATAGGACATTCATCAATTTTAAAAACAGATTTAATAATACTATCGAACATGGCTTAAGGTATGGAACAAGTTCAATAATATTGGAATTTGGTATAAAGAACATTGCGATTGACTTGGCTTGATTAATTATTTTTAAGGACTTTAAATAAGAGATTTGGAAATTGGACAGATCTTTTTGTTTGCATATTAACACTGATGCAATGTTATACAATTGATTGTATGAAATATGACTGTTGACTATATGTAATTATTGCAATATATATATTCCTGTAGAAAGAAAGGCGAGGTAAAACCAGCGTATTGAAAATCATTCAAATACTGATAAGAAAATCATCTGCTGAGGTATTGAAATTATATTTGAATTTGCACATAAATGTGAAATGTAAAAAACACTTGATGATGGATGAGGCTATATTGTGGTTAAGGATAAAAAGGAATGTAATATAGGACCTCTCCTTTCTTACACAAGCAAGCTGCATGAGTATTTATTTTTATTGAAAAAATAGGAAGAAATTAAATGTTTGGTGTGTCAACATGGTCCTTTTATTAATCTTTTGACAGTACTCTATGAGTTTCCCATACTGTCTAAATTTCTGTACCTACACACTGATTACTACTGAAGGACTATGTGCCTGGTGAATTGGATTCATGAAACTTTGGAAATGTAAAAAGTGGCATTGAGTCAATACATCTGCATTTGTCACTTTGTTTGTCTTTTAAAAAAATGGTTAAAAAAAGAGAAAAACAAGCTTTTATTATAGTAAAGTTTTTTAACAATAGTTATTATTTATGTTGTAGCCCTGAAGAAGTCCTTAAACAGGACGAAACGCGTTGGCTACTAGAAGAAAGGATATGAAAATAAAGAACAATCTAAAAATACACAAATTGGATGGACTTGTATTCTTCATATGAGTGCGGATCAAAATTCCTTATATTGTTTTGAGTGAAAGTTTTCTTCCACTTTTTGGGAAGCGGAGGGGTCTTGCTTCTCTGATCCTTGCACCATACGTTTACTGACATTCCCGAGACAGGGATAAGTGCTGTACCTATATCCTAGACCTCTTTTGTAAATCCTTATATGCCGGTATCTACCTGCTTATAATGAAATATGTAAGGTTAACCAAGCAGAAACTACAGAAAGAATACGAGAAATTGATCGTATTAATTTAGAGAAATCTCTCGCTGTAGTAAACAATGGGTTAACGACTCTGTCATCCAGGATATATTCATTGGACAGCATTGTATCCTCTGCCATAGACATTATAGAACAAGACTTGGTCATGCTGCAACATGGTCAGTCTCAGCTACGTTCTATCATGCTATTAGGCTGTACGCTTCAAAACCTGCGTTCTGGCAATGTGCCTTGGGGGAGCAGACTATACGGTGCTAAGCATTGAAAAACTGGAAAAATTACCATTCACGGTGGCAGAAAAACCAGCTACTGAGTGGATCATACATGGTAAAATTACTCTGCCTGTTACAACTTTCCATTTTCAATATTGCTTAAAACATATACCAGCAGGCACATATGAAAGGTTGGGTAAAGAATACATCAAGATATCCTGGGATTTACCTTACACACACTCAGATGTTGGAGTGGGGGGTGTGAAGTGTTTCTCAGCGGTACAAACTGTGAAAACGCACTAAGCGGTTCTCTCCTATGCAAGGGTATTAATTTACACGGGGCCTGTGATGGTTCCACTATAAACGTATCCTGCCACCTGCAAGGTTCACCTGCTGCAGTGATTAATCCAATTTTTGGCCAACTTTCGAATGGAAGTTGCATATGTTGAATGATCACAGCTGCTGTGGCATGTTGCCAGGTATTCCATATCTAGTAACGGTTACAGCCAGGGTCACTTGCTGTATGCAAGTATTGTTCCCACAGACCGAGACAGTCAGGGAGTCGCCTTTATGGCCTTCACTTGAACATCTCTTCTATACGAATTGATACTGTAAGCAGAATGAAAGCCATTCTTTTACAACAAACAGTGCCTCTGACTTCGGCCAAAGAAATCTATGATCTACAAGTCGCAAGGACTTTAGCTGAGATACAAGCCCTTTTGTATACAAACTGCCCTGTACATTTCTCAGAAATGTTGGAACGTATCTTAAACATGTCTGATACGAGCGGTATTGTACATGTATTTAAGAACGTGTGTTCAGGACTGTTAGCACCTTTTCAAGCAGTCCTCGGAATAATTCCCAACTTTGTGCACTCTGTGTTTGGCGGACTGCCACTAATTTTAGCACTCGTTGCAGGGATCCTATTTTTGCTCCTACTGCTATGATATGGCAAGCCAAATCACCAGCGTCACTCCAAGCACCATAGAGAGAGCTCTATTGGAGATGAAGTGTCGTGAGCGCATCGTCCACATTTTAGATTTACCTAGTCCATGAGAATTAAATACCACATGGTTTCTGTCATTCAGACCAATCTGGCAAGATTGCATCTTACCTGTTCTACGCTGCCTGCTTTGCGGTAAAGAATGCGTGCTAGACATCTGTCTAACACTCCCATCAGTCATGCCTACGGATATCGATACTCTGCTGGACCCGGTAACGGCCCATGCTCCGTGTTATCCCCAGCGGCTACCAATCCTGATGACGGCATTCATTGAGATCTCACAGACGCAAATTGATACGGCTGAGGTACGAGAGGAAACAACAGGCGCACAAGTAACATCCGATAAGAACATTGCTGATGCGACCAATGCTGAAGGCGATGCTTCTCATCTATGTCTTCTAAACGAGGTAATCCAGCTTTCACCTACAACAGTAGATGACTTTTTGTAGAAGATTTTATGTTTTCTCCATCCCCATACACTGACTCTTGAATCAGCACACAGTGTACCGGGAAGACTCTGAATTTGGCCTTCATTTTTCAAAACAAAGACTAAACTTTGAACATTTTCCTATGATTAATTTTTTTTTCTAAATTTGAATTTTTCTTTTTTTGGCCCAGTAATCTGCTTACAGTAGAACTATTCATAGAGAACAGAAATCTTTGAAACACTTTCAAAGACAATATGTCACCTTGTCAATAACAATTGTTTTATGTAACTTCACATGAAATGGTTTCAGCTTTTTCTTCTGTATTTACGAGCCATTTCATCATGTGTATATATATGTATGTTCATTCATTTAGCATTCACTGTAAATATATGCTTGGAATGAAACATAGCTTTAATATGTACAACCCCAATGCATTTGTTATGCATAGCAACAGTTTTAATGCATTTTTTACAATGTATTTTAGACCCGTTTTTAGCAATCCGTGTATAGCCATATTTTAGATATGTTTAGCATGTTTAGAATTTAGTAATGTCGTTCATACGAAAGTGGAGTGGGTGTTGTGTGTCGATTTAGATACCGTATATAGGTTTCCTGATTTATGCCCTTATATAGGCACAATTTGCATTGCCCATATTTAGGCATAGAAATCCTACCCTTATTTAGGCATTATCCATGCTAACCAAATACATGCATGGCTACCTACATCCGTCTAGCCACGTCACAACGAGTTCTTGGAAAACCAGACTCTTAAGCCTTTAGGACTTCCCCGTGCTTGGATTATTGATTTCTCCAAGAAGTCATTTATTATGCATGAACATCTATTCCTTAGGGATTCATTCATGACGTTCTTCTGCCCGACTTTTACGTCAATAATGGCATTCCTAAACACCTTCAAGGTATAAATATACTTTCACTTGCCATGGCAAACCACGGTTCGGCTGCATACTTGCATGACACGGCTCGACACGGCAAGTTCGGAAGGAAGTCGAGTCCCCGCCTGACGCACTGACCAGACGCTGTCATCCTCCTCGCAGAGAATCCAGCTCCAGTGTTTCTGACTCCCCTTGCGGGGTGTTAGAGATCGAGACCCGGAAAGAGATTCCAACCTCTCTCATTCTAAGGTATGGAGCGGACTAGAACCTAGACAGACTTTTGGCAAATCTTGGCAACACCAATCCAAACTATAGCTAAACTAGACTATAGAAAAACAGCACCTACTTCTTACCTCGTACTACACTTAGGTTAGGTACACTGGGAAGAACTAGCTAGAAGCACCAGATAAGTAATCACACTTTAGCCTGTTATTTATGTATGTATGTTTATGAATATATGTCATAGCTATAAACCATGCTATTGCAGAATTATTTTATCTTACTGCTAACGCTGTATGTATTATACTTCGCATTCTGTGTTACGATTTTACGATTGTAGCAGTTCATATCTCTTGCAGGACACATTTCAGATTTATCAGTTCCTGCCTCCTGCTAATGATGTTGTAAATTCCTTTTGGAGCTGCCTTTTTTTTATCAGATTGCTGCTATATCAGAGTATACCAGATGGTGTCCATTTGAACCTATTCTTTATAAAGTAATTCACTTTTTAGAATGCACACAATGAAATGCAATTATACCTGCACTCCTGTCTGTATTTTAACTGAGGACTACAGCTCTGCTTGTAAGCCAACTTAGTCTGTATGTCCTGGTTGCAGGTCTTTCTAGTTTGCTTTCAGCGTTCGTTTGTCGTGCTGATATAGATATTTAACTATTATATTACTAATTGAATCTGCGCTGCGCCATCTTTCTTTGCAATCCTATCTCTCTCTGTCTGTGTGTGTGTCGATCTACCCGTCTCACTGTCCGTCTATATATATGTGTCTACCTGTCTATCTATCATCCTGTCTATTTATCTAGTAACCCTAAATCTACCCGTCTGTCCTTCTATCTATAAGGCTTCTATCTTTGCAGCTCTATCAATCTTTTTGACTTCTATGTCTCTTTGCAAAGAAATTTATCTTTGCAAATCTATCATTCTATCAATCAGTCTATCTATCTTTTCAGGTGTATCTGTCACTATCTACAAGGTTATCTCTGTCAATCTGTCTATTCAACCCTGACTGCCTGTCTTTACGAGCTGCTCTGTTTTGCAAGCCTCTCTATTTATCTATCTTTTCAAACATCTCTAGCTATTTGTAACAAAGATTTACAAAAAAGCATTAGCAAAGGCAAGAGGCTGGCAGCCAACACCAGATCACTTGTATTTTTTAGGCTGGGTGTTAGTTTGACCTTTCGATTTTATCAAATGTATGTATTGGACACGGTTATTTATAGTGGCTTTCAGTCAGACGTCATCTATAAGTCTGTTTAGTCATTCACATTTTATTATTTTTTCCTTTCCTTTTAGAGCGACGAGGGTCCGGCAGCTTCCTCAATAATAACGTTTTGCAAAAACCATGTCAGAACAAATCAAGCATTGACAAAGTCAAAAGGCTGGTGACCAATGCCAGATCAGTTAGCTTGGATTGCAGCCTTTATAGTGCCATCCACTAGAGTGACAATGAAACGTGGCTTCAGGCCTGGACTGCAGCATTTATCATGACATCCACTAGAGTGGCAAAGAAATGTGGATTCAGGACTGGATGTTAGCCTTTATAGTGCCATCCATTAGAGTGGCAATGAAAAGTGGCTTCAGGCATGGACTGCAGCATTTATAGTGCCATCCATTAGAATGGCAACGAAATGTGGCTTCACGCCGGGACTGCAGTATTTATAGTGCCATCCACTATAGTGGCAACGAAACATGGCTTCACGCCCGGACAGCAGCATTTATAGTTCCATCCACAAGAGTGACAACGAAAAGTGGCTTCAAGCTTGGACTGCAGCATTTATAGTGCCATCCATTAGAGTGGCAACGAAACGTGGCTTCACGTCCGGACTGCAGCATTTATAGTGCCATCCACTATAGTGTCAACAAAATGTGGCTTCACGCCCGGACTGCAGCATTTATAGTGCCATCCACTAGAGTGGCAATGAAACATGGCTTCACGCCTGGACTGCAGCATTTATAGTGCCATCCACTAGACTGCAGCATTTATAGTGCCATCCACTAGAGTGGCAATGAAACGTGGCTTCACACTCGGACTGCAGCATTTATAGTGCCATCCATTAGAGTGGCAACGAAACGTGGCTTCACTCCTGGACTGCAGCATTTATAGTGCTATCCAATATAGTGGCAAGGAAACGTCGCTTCGGGCCCGAACTGCAGCATTTATAGTATCATCCACTAGAGTGACAACAAAATGTTTATTTTTCAGTACATTTCTGGGGTTCTTTACAAATATTTCTGAGGTTTGTGGACTCTAGTCAAGCATTTGCAAACTTTTGCAGGCTCCTGGTTGCTTGTCCAGCCTTCCATGGGGTTTACAAATGTGCAAGAGGGCCAAAAAAGGACCATGACCACTTGCTGCACGTTTGCAAACCTCGGGAGTCGTGCTGAAGCATGTTATTCCTGCAGTCGGGTCTGCAAATTCCACAACAGAATATACCTTTCAAAAAGCTTGCTATTTGAACGTTAACCGTTTGGACCCCCAACATGGTCTGGGGGTCAGGGTTTACTTACCCTCCACTATTATGCCATTTCTTTTTTTTCAGGATGTGGGCAGCGATTGACTGATTCCAATAATGACAGGCACAACATTCTTCTCATGCAGCAGTTAGTCAACCAGCTTCACAGACGATTTCCAGAACCAGATAAGGACAGCACAAACATTAGCTCCCATATCCAATCAGATTGAGTTATTCTTTCAAACGGCGTGTGCACGAACACAGATTTGCGGATCTCAGTGTAATAACACTTTAAATAATTCCATTTGTTAACCATTTCAAACCCACCAGAAATGTTTTAGAAGACTAATTTCTCAAAAGCTACTGAATGGATTTAAAACAATCGAAGAAATGGCAGTTCCTGGAGTAACATTTTCGTACAGAATGAGGCATCACCTCTTCTCCCAGAATGGCCACTCAGTGTTAGCCCAAAAAGCGAGCTTCAAGGGGTGAAGCCGCCTTGTGAGAGAAGTAGCACCAACACCCCAGAGCAGGATGCCTTTTGCTACTGTAGACAAAGTGGAGACAGGGTCAAGCGGGGAAAAACTTGCCCGCAAACTGGTTCTACCATGGGCAGGTAGCCCTCTGGCAGCCACACCTCTAGGGCTGGCTACCAACTTCCTAACAACTGAGGAAGGGTTGTGCCATCTTGAAAGGGGCAAGAATGTGACACTCTGGGGTAGCCAGGTGGCACACATCACAGGAGCGTCATCATTAGATAGGATGGGACCCAGTAGCCCATTGGCTAGTGACCGCGTGGTACCCTCAGGGCACTTTCCTGGGATTAATATGGCACCCGAGGCACTCTGACCCTTAGATCACACTAGAATTGGAGAGAGGACCAAAGGACCCTGATGCTGCCCTTGGACCTGTAAAGCTTTTACTGTGCCTGCAGGTCCCGGCTTGGGGAAAAGTTGTTTGCCCCAGTCCACCCATGGACGGGGAGCACCCAAAAAGACAGCCCTGTCGAGCACCACAACCGGAGCATTCTTGGAGCATCTTTTGGCTGCTTTCTGCGTAATCAGGATCGCCACATTGATGTCGATGGTGTTGTCCTGTAAAGTTTGGATTTTGCTTCAAAAATGTTCTGATGGCCAGGTAACTGCCCAAAGCTTTGTTGCAATAGTCTGTTTCAGCCCACATTTTTTATTTCCTTGCAGGCATATCTGTGCCATTTTAGGAGGTGCCCGGCTCCTGCTAGAGTGTGTACCATAATGTAGAATGTTTGTACCTTTTTATCTTGTTTTTACCAGTTTGCCTTCTCAGATTTTATTTGAATTTGTTTTTATTTACCAGTATCTTTCCTCCCACAGGGGAGTTTGAGGGGTTACTGGACCCCGGTTAGCCTTTTATTTCTCCCACCTTTTTCAGGCCATTGCACGCTGGGAAAGCATCGGACCTCGGACATGCCCCCCTTGCATGGCGGGCTATTTAGAGCCTCTGCCAGCATGTCCACCACACTGGCGCACCAATGGCAAGACCGTCAGCACCCGTCCGCGCCATGACAGCGCCTAGAACCATACCCCATGGCATTGTCAAGCCCCATCACCCCCATCGGAGATGCTATACTCGTGAGGCGCTACTAGCTCTGCCAAGGGGGGTACCTGCATCAGAACTGAGCCAGGTTCTGTGGCTAATACCCTTAACTTGACTTAAGGACTGTAATAACTTACTGGAGAGCTTTCAAACTTGTGGCAATGGTAACCCAACTAATACTGGGGAGTCTCGCCCGCACTCCAGTCAAGGAAATGTCACCCGTGCTGTCATTAACGCGAGGTCACTGGTGAAACACTCAATAGAATTTGCAGTCTTTCTTGATTATCACAGCCTGGGTTTTGTCTGCAGTACCGCCTGGTAACGCGCTCTACAGACTGTATAGGACTCCGAAGGGCAGATTCACTGTCGTTTATCAAGGCCACGTACCGGCACTTTTACAACCAGTTCCGTCCTTGGAGTCGAAGCACTTTCCTTTAATAGTGACTTGTCGAGAACCCAGTTAGGCATTGGTCTGTTCATTTATCATCCACCCGGACCTAGAAACATTTTTATACAGGATGTTACCACCCTTTTGGAAAAGTGTTTACATTCATCAGATTACACCTTCCAAGGGGACTTTAATTTTCACTCGGAGGTGCACGTGGAGAAGAATACGGACGCTTTGAGTGACATCATGTCCTGTTCTGGCCTCACCCAAAGGGTGGATGGCCCAACCCACCTTGCAGGACACACGCAAGATGACACCTTTACCATCAACTCCTTTTTAACCAAAACAGACATTCTACCGCTGACTCGGTCTGATCATAACGGGGTAATATTTAATATAAAGGTTGCTCACGGGGAGTGCTCGGCCACAGCGCACGCACCTCTCAAACACATCGGGCTAGGGACAAAATTCAATCTGACTATTTTAATCAGCTTTATTCCGAGTCTCAGCCCAACTGGACTGGGGACTTCGATCAATTAACTTTTACCCACTCCAATTGGCTGAGCCCCGCACTTTTGACTCTGGCCCGTGCTGAAGTAGCTGCACATCTATGAAGTAATACTTTGACGCCATGGTTTTCAGACAAACTTAGGAACCAGAAACAACACTGCAGGAGGCAGGAACGGAAGTGGAGAAAAGACTAGAATGACTTAGAGAAATACAAATATAAACTATGCATAGCAGAATATAAGATCCTGTTAGAAGAAGAAAAATCCCAATATAATACCCGGAAAATTGAATCAAGCAAAGAATTCATTGAAGGAACTGTTTCAGACGTCAATAAGCCCGTCAACGTTTCTTGTAACAATGTAACAGGAAGTAGCCAATCCTTTTGCAAAACGCAAGCTATCTTTTTCCAAAACAAAGTTGAACGGATTTACAATAGATTCGACTCTAACATCAAATCTGAGTCAAAGGAAAGTAGTTCAGTTTCCCCTTCTACAGAGAACAACGCGCTCACTGAATATGCCCCTGTCAAGCAGAAACAACGAAAAGAGCTAATGAATTCTACCAAATCAGGCACCCGTTTGATCCATTTTATTTATGTATTTTATTTATTTTGAGAGTTTTATACAGCGCCAACAAGACCCTTGCGGGTATCAGAGCGCTTTACAGGGGAAGTGTCTTAATTACCTAGTCCATGTAAATGATATAGGGTTCAATGCAAGTCAATGATGGCATAAACATAATCTCGTAGGGTACATAGTTATATGGTACATAACATAACGATCCTAAAATAACAAGCATCATGTAGTTACACTATCTAGGATATCTGGATGGACCGTAGGCATTCTAAAGTTCCATATCGAAGATACGGTGGGTCGTAACTTGTCAGTAGTCCAAGCTCAGGTGTACTAAGCCATGAGAAGCGATTTTACCTCTTTTTTGAAAGATGCAGTAGAGGGAATAAATCTAGTTTCGGGAGTAGAGCATTCCAGATTCTGGGCGCCATCCCTGAAAAGGTTTGTTTGTATGTTTTCTTCTTGTTGAATCTTTGCAGTTTCATTAGTAGGTTTTTAGCGCTCCTTGAAGATCTGACACCACATGAGGGCGCCAGTTTCTGTGCCAGATAGCTGGGTGCGCTGTGATGAATGGCTTTATGTGTCATACATGCTATTTTCAAATGAATTCTGGTTTCAAAAGGTAGCCAATTGAGGGATTTTACATCAGGGGATATGTGGGAGCTTCTTTTCGCGCCATTGATGTGTCTTGCTGCGGCGTTGATTGATGCTCTTAGTGGGGCTGTTGTGATTTTGGGTAGGCCGCAGAGAGAGACACTCCCGTAATCCACTCTTGGGATGACTAGGGCTTGTACTGCCAGCTTGAAGTCCTTTTCCGGCAGGAAAGGTTTCAGCTTTCTCAACGTATTTATCTGAAAGTTTGCTACTTTTGTTGCGGTGGTGATGTGTTTTTACATATTGAGGTTTCTGGCCAGTGTTATTCCCAGCGATTTCGCTGAGTCCACGATGATAGGTTGGCAGTTTAGTGCAGTGAGGTGTTTAATCCAGCTTTGCATTATGGGTACTTGGGTGGGAGGGGTGATTAGGAGGAATTCGGTTTTGAGGGCATTCAATTTTAGATGGTTTTCAGCCAGCCACGTCTGAGTCTTTCCAAGAGTTGTGTCCATGTCCCCCATCTGTTGTTCAACCTGCTCCTGACATTATTGCAAATCATCTCTTGAAAATCTTCAATACAAGGTTTAAATGTGGTTATTTTCACAAACAGTGGAAAAGAGCATTGATTTTTCCTTTGCTAGAAAATCTAACCTGAATCGTAGAGACCCTCATATCTTTCGTCCCATCTCTAAAATCATGGAAAAGCGATGAATCAGCAATTAGCTACTTTCATGCTGAAGCACCAGCTCCCGGATCCACTTCGTTTGAGTTTAGGAGCGACCATGGCACAGAAACGGCATAGATAGCAGCAACGGAGGAGATTAGGGCAACTTTGGATACGGCACTCACCTTACTCGACCCATCGGCGGCTTTCGATACGGTCAACCATGGCTTCCGATTGACCGCCTCTTTAAGATTGGAAACGAAGGGGCCCTTTTCAGTTCCTTTCTCAGCGGGGGAGAACAAACAGTGTCAATAAAGGAGTTTAACTCAGACCCCTTCTCCCTGCCCTGCAGAGTCCCTCAGGGGTCTTTGTTGAGCCAGATGCTATTTAACGTCTATGTAACGCCACTGGCTTGCCTGATCATATATTTTTGTTTCTCCCTTACGTTCTATGCAGACGACACTCAGATCGTAGACTCCCTTTCTAGCAATGACAATAACACTAGTAACAGATTTCATCACTTTTTGCTGGCAGTCAGGGATTGGATGAGCAATAACTGCTTGAAGCTAAATTTTGGGAAGACGGAGGTCCTTCTGCTCAGTAAAGAGGACTCCTTTTGGTACCCATATTGGTGGCCTCAAGAGCCGAGAACGCTTCCATTACCAGCCAGGAACTCTCCCATTACCAGCTAGGAACTCTCCCACAACCAACTAGGAACTCTCCCATTACCAGCCAGGAACTCTCCCATTATCAGCCAGGAACTCTCCCACTACCAGCTAGGAACTCTCCCATTACCAGCTAGGAACTCTCCCATTACCAGCCAGGAACTCTCCCATTACCAGCTAGGAACTCTCCCATTACCATCTAGGAACTCTCCCACAACCAGCTAGGAACTCTCCCATTACCAGCCAGGAACTCTCCCATTACCAGCTAGGACTCTCCCATTACCAGCTAGGAACTCTCCCATTACCAGCCAGGAACTCTCCCATTACCAGCTAGGACACTCCCATTACCAGCTAGGAACTCTCCCATTACCAGCTAGGAATTCTCCCATTACCATCCAGGAACTCTCCCATTACCAGCTAGGAACTCTCCCATTACCAGCCAGGAACTCTCCAATTACCAGCTAGGAACTCTCCCATTAACAGCTAGGAACTCTCCCACTACCAGCTAGGAACTCGCGCATTACCAGATAGGAACACTCGAATTACCAGCTAGGAACTTTCCCACAACCAGCTAAGAACTCTCCCATTACCAGCTAGGAAATCTCCTATTACCAGCTAGGAACTCTCCCATTACCAGCCAGGAACTCTCCCATTACCAGCTAGGAACTCTCCCATTACCAGCCAGGAACTCTCCCACAACCAGCTAGGAACTCTCCCACAACCAGCTAGGAACTCTCCCACAACCAGCTAGGAACTCTCCCATCACCAGCTAGGAACTCTCCCATCACACGCTAGGAACTCTCCCATTACCAGCTAGGAACTCTCCCATTACCAGCTAGGAACTCTCCCATTACCAGCTAGCACTCTCCATTTACCAGCTAGGAACTCTCCATTTACCAGCTAGGAACTCTCCCATTAGCAGCTAGGACTCTCCCATTACCAGCTAGGACTCTCCCATTACCAGCTAGGACTCTCCCATTACCAGCTAGAACTCTCCCATTACCAGTAGGAAGGTAAACAATCTAAGTGTCTTAATAGACAGCAAGCTTGCAGATGGAGATCAAGTCAATGCCACTATTTCCTCCTCCTTCTATACACTAAAGATAGTGAAGAAAACCCTCCCTTATATTCCATCGGTTTTACAAGAACCTACGTGCCAGACTTAGACTTGTTTAAAATAAACTACTGTAATGGGTTCTACTTGAACATGCAACAATAGTTTGTGAACAGGCTCCAAAGTCTCCAACATGCAGCGGAACGCATGCGGTTAAGGATTCTTACATTTCAAGCTGTAACACACGCCCTGCAAAAGCTTCATTGGCTGCTTATCAGAGAATCAGCTCTGAAGCTTGTGCACCACCTACAAGCACTTCACGAGACAGGCTCAGAATATCTGAGAGAAGGTTTTCAATGGTGCTATCCTAATAGGCAGCTACGTTCCATTGGTGCCGAGAATGTTGCTATCCCTAAATTGAGTGCTCCTCATAGGGCGGGAAACGCTCTGTGGTGTGTGAAAATCTGAGTCCAATCGAAAAGTACACGGAAATATCAAGTCAAAAGACTGCGACCCAAAAATCAACACAAACAAGATATCCAACATAACTTACTGCCAAAACTATTTTTTCAACTGTTTCCAATTCTTCATAACTATTGGTATATGGAAGTGTTTGAATAATAAACCGATGGAGAATATACCAAATACGAGCTGCTTGTAGTTTATATAATGTAAATACATGGGTTTTGTTCTGGCTAATGCCCCGCACCCCAACCCTTCTACTCTGGCCACAACCCATCTCAGAGCTTTTAATCTAACACTGAGCATCCAGTGAGTGCTCTCAGAAGCAGAAGCCACATGGAGTGGAGGCAAAATTTAGCAATCCTTGGACCTTTCAGCGGTCAGAAGAGGCACAAAGTGCAACCCACAAATGTTAAACACTAAACCTGGTCAGGCTTCCTGAAGAGGCCAAACGGCCTGGCCTGTGGGAACGAATGCAAGCACCGCGTGTTACGCAGCCACAAGCCGCGCGCATTACTGGGGAGAGGGCAGTAAAGCCAGCGTTACATCGAATGTCTCTCATAAAGGTTTATATCATACAGTGTGGGCATATTTCCAGGAATTTTACCGTCTTTCTCTCTGTTGCTGTCCAGATTCAAAAAGATTGGATGTCGCCAAGTGGACCAAAACTGTCTGCCTCAGACAGACAGGGCAATTGGCAGGTCTTTGTCAAATATTACCTCTACAGAGGTAGCAGTGGTTAAACGCTGTTGCACATATACGACATGTGCCATGTTATTTATATACTCTTATATCTTTGAATAACAACGGAGGATGCTCTGACCAGCAAAAAAAAGTGCGGGTTGAATTGTTGACAGCTCAGTAACCCGTTTGAAATATGTACATAATGGAAGAACAACACCTGTCAGAATGTTGCTTGTTTTAGAAAGATTTGTTTATTACATATTTCGTCCGTTTATGGGATTTTTCAAAGCTGTGAGGTTTAATAACATTCTATATAAATAGATACAGAATCTCTACAAATTACGAAACGATATCAAAATAAAAAAGCAGCGCTGAATATCGCTTTAATGTCACTATATCTAATGCTGTATTGTGCTCTGTAATACACGTTAGCGCCACCTGGTGTATTTCATGCAGTATGGCCCCAGAAATGTTCTGCCAAATGAAATGTATCTATGTCACATAAAAAAATGGCAATAAAAACACGCATTTAAGGGTGCCCGTGATGAGCTTGAGTGATGCGCTTAATGAGGAAGAGGTAGGAAGCCAGATGCCGGCTGCGCGCATATACACGCGCGTAACAGCAAGCCTTAAGCCACAAGCAAAAGCTTGTGGTCGCATTTCTAAAGCCCTCACTCACTAAATGTCTCGTCCAGCACATGCGATGGCTCAGGCGAGACCTAATAAAGGCACAGGGATGCATTTTTTTCAATTTATTTACTTTTGAAGCAATCGCGGCACCTGCACTTTAGCTTAAGATGTTTACAGCTAAAGTGGGCGTGCTGCAATTGTAAGAAAAGTAAAGAAATTAGAAAAAAACAGTGCATTGGAATTTGGCAAGCCCCAAATAAGAAAAGAAAGGTGCGGCTACCAATATTGCAGCTGAGGTGTGCCGCGCTGGGTAAAAAACAAAAAACATTCACGGAGAGTGTGCAGGCACGAGTGAGTGATTTAAGAAAGTAGTGCTCACGGACTGTAATTAAAATATGTAGAGTGACGACACACATAACAGGGGCTGTCCTCATGGGAGGTTACAACAGGAGAAAGGGAGGTACTAAGGAAGTACAAATAAGCTTATTAATGAATAAAAAGGCACCATTTACAAAGGACACTATCAGGAGCTAATTGAAAAGATAGGAGGAAAATGGGTGGAACTTCAAGTCCATAACTGAATATAGAAAGTCTCGATGAGACAGCGCAAGCGCAGCCTATGCGAGACCTAAAAATGAAACGAAAGCTTTTTCCTTTTTGAAAGGCATCCTGTTTTCCTTTAAGGAAAACAGCCTGCATTGTTTTTTAAAAAGTGCTTTATTTAAAAAGCAGTCACAGCCAAGGCAGTCTACTGACCCCAGCAGGCCACCATCCCAATGAGTGCCAACCATTCTCCATAGGTCGTAAATTGCAACCTGCCTCATGAATATTAATGAGGCAGTGTCTGAGGCACTGTTGTACATCAGGTTTTGTGACTCACAAGTTGCGAGTTGCTAAAATTGCAATTTCGGAGTTGCAAAAGCTGAAGTTCGTACATATGGCCCATACAGTTCCTTTGCTAAACATTAGTGCTCGCAGCCACAGCTACCCACGGCTGGGCTTGAGGTTAAGAAAAAACGAGTCTGACTGGACCCAAGATGGTATTCGTGAGTGTACTGCACGATAAGGCCCCCCCGCCATATCATACAGTACACCCAAATCCTCACAGGAGAGGTGTGGCTCACTGGTTAGAGGCGGCAGACCCGTAAGCAGAGAATCGGCCAGGGACCAGGGTCCACTTCCCGACGCGGCAGGGTCGTGGACCAGGGTCAAAACGGACTTGATAATTCTCGCCTCGGTACCTACTCTAACCAGGAACACACTCGGCAACTCTGGGCATTAAGCTTGCCTCATCTCTACAACGGCCCCCCACAGACGCCGGGGATGCCTGGTTTCACCTTGGAGATACCCAGAAAAGGACCATCTCACAGGGATAGCCAGGACGGGTTCCCCAGCGGTCTACAGCGCCGGGACGCCCCGTTGCTGGGGCAGCTGTGCGCTTTACAAGTCTACAACATTTACATTTACAGTGCCCCAGGCTTAAAGTCCTGCATTTGAGAAAATAATAGTTTTTTAAAGTGCTTCATTGCACCATAATGTTTTGAATAATGAAACAGAAGGGCTGTGAATGTTGGCTTGTTCACTACAGCTGTTCCGTCAGGGTGATTCAGGGGTCACTCAGAACACCTCGGGGTATAGTGCGTTGGCACCATCGGGTGCGACCCCCACTGTAAGAGCTGATGCCCCAGCAGTGACTGACACCTGATGGCTCTGTCACCCACTGATGCCCGGAACCCTTCACATGTTAAAGGTTTGCTTCTCTCACTCCCTGTGCTGATAATAGCGATGGTAGCCTCACGTCATGTGGTTGTGGGTGAACTGTCCATGTTCCTAAAATTATACTTTTTGTTCGGTAAAGCAAATTCAGCAATATGATTTCAGCCAGACTCCCCCATGCACATGTTCAGCAGGTGCATATATCAACCAAGCTATTCTACTGGCTTTATAACAAGTGACCTGCATGTTATCCACAGACCACCCCACCAGGCACTGGACTTCTGACCTCTCTCAGTGGGACTGGACTGTGTAACCTGATGTTATCCACAGACCACCCCAGCAGGCACTGGACTTCTGACCTCTCAGTGGGACTGGACTGTGTAACCTGATGTTATCCACAGACCACCCAGCAGGCACTGGACTTCTGACCTCTCAGTGGGACTGGACTCAATCAATCAATCAATCATAGCATTTGTAAAGCGCACTACATACCCGTGAGGGTCTCAAGGCGCGAGGGGGGGGCTGCTGCTACTGTTCGAAGAGCCAGGTCTTGAGGAGTCTCCCGAAGGATAGAAGGTCTTCGGTCTGCCGTAGGCGGATGGGGAGGGTGTTCCACGTCTTGGCGGCAAGGTGGGAGAATGATCTGCCACCGCAAGTCACTCTTCGGATGCGGGGGAAGGTGGCGGGGGTATGGTCTGTGGAGCGGAGCTGGTGGGCGGGGGTGTAGAGGCTGAGTCGGCTGTTAAGGTACGCTGGTCCGTTGTCGTGGAGTGCCTTGTGTGCGTGGGTGAGGAGCTTGAAGGTTATCCTCTTGTTGATGGGGAGCCAGTGCAGGTCTTTCAGGTGGTGTGTGATGTGGCTGCGGCGGGGGATGACCAGGATCAGGTGAGCGGAGGCGTTCTGGATGCGTTGGAGTCGTTTCAGGAGTTTGGCCGGGGCTCCTGCGTAGAGTGCGTTGCCGTAGTCCAGTCTGCTGCTGACGAGGGCCTGGGTGACCGTCCTTCTAGTTTCAGTGGGGATCCACTTGAAGATCCTGCGAAGCATGCAGAGGGTGTTGAAGCAGGAGGAGGAGACGGCGTTGATCTGCTTTGTCATGGAGAGTGTGGAGTCAAGGATGACCCCTAGATTTCGTGCGTGGTTGGTGGGTGTAGGGGGTGCTCCTAGTGCCATCGGCCACCAGGAGTCGTCCCAGGCCGAGGGGGTGGAGCAGAGGATGAGGACCTCCATCTTGTCCGAGTTCAGCTTCAGTCGGCTGCTCCTTATCCAGTCTGCGACGGCTTTCATTCCTTCGTGGAGGTTGATTTTGGCGGTGTGGGGGTCCTTGGTGAGAGAGAGGATCAGCTGGGTGTCGTCGGCGTAGGAGATGATGTTTAGGTCGTGCAGTCGGGCGACGTGGGCGAGTGGTGCCATGTAGACGTTGAATAAGGTTGGGTTGAGAGATGAGACTTGGGGTACGCCGCAGATGATCTCGGTGGCTTTGGAGTGGAAGGGGTACAGGCGGACGCTCTGGGTTCTTTCGGAGAGGAAGGAGGTTGTCCAGTCCAGGGACTTCTCTTGGATTCCGGCGTCGTGGAGGCGTGCTCATAGTGTGCGGTGGCAGACTGTGTCGAAGGCGGCTGACAGGTCTAGGAGGATCAGGGCCGCGGTTTCTCTGTTGTCGAGCATGATCCTGATGTCGTCGGTGGCGGCGATGAGGGCAGTTTCGGTGCTGTGCCTGACTGGGATGGGTACAGAATGTTGTTCTCTTCGAGGAAGCTGGTCAGTTGTTTGTTGACGGCCTTTTCGATGACCTTCGACGGGAACGGGAGCAGGGAGATGGGTTGGAAGTTCTTGAGGTGCTTGGGGTCTGCCTTGTGTTTCTTTAGTAAGGCGTTGATCTCTGAGTGCTTCCAGCTCTCCCCGGGAAGGTCACTGTCTCGAAGGAGATGTTGATGGTTTTCCGAAGGTGGGATGCGATGGTCCTACTGGCTTTGTTGAAAATGTGGTGTGGGCAGCAGTCTTCCGGGGATCCGGAGTGGATGGTGTTCATGATCTTGGTGGTGTCGTCGTCGTTGGTGTTGGTCCAGGCGAGCAGGCGGTTGGTGCGGGTGGTGGTCGTGGGAGTGGGGGTGTCGGCTGTTGTCGGGGTCGTGACGGCGTCAAAGCTGTTGTGGATGTCTGGGATCTTGCGGTGGAAGAAGCTGGCCAGCGAGTCGCACAGTTCTTGTGACGGTGGGATGTTGTTGGTGTTGGAGCTCTTGTTGGAGAGTTCCTTCACGATGCTGAAGAGTTCTTTGCTGTTGTGTGCATTGTTGTCGAGGCGGTCTCTGAAGGCGGACCTTTTGGCGGATCTGATGAGTTGGTGATATCGTCGGGTGGCGTTCCTGTGGGCTGTGTATCTTTCCGGTGTTCTTTCACGGGTCCAGTTTTTTTCTAGTTTTCGGCAGGTTCGCTTGAAGGCCTGGAGGTCTTCGATGAACCAGCTGGCTCTCTTGCTGGTGTGGGTGTTGGGGGGTTTCTTGAGCGGGGCGAGGGTGTTGGCGCAGTCGTTAATTCATTGTTTGAGGTTGCGGGCTGCGGCGTTGGGTTCGGTTGGGTCTGTGGATGAGCTCTGGGCGAGGGCGGCGGTTAACTGGTCCTCGGTGATCTTGCCCCAGCTGCGGCGAGGCATCTGCTGGGTGTGGTGGTGTGTGGTGGGTTTCCGAAGGTGAAGTGGATGCAGCGGTGGTCGGTCCAGTGGAGTTCGTTGGTGCTGTCGAAAAAGACATGGGTGCTTGCTGAGAAGATGGGGTCAAACGTGTGGCCGGCGGAGTATGTGGGTGCTATGACGAGTTGTCTGAGTCCGAGGTTGCGGAGGTTGTCGATCAGGGTGGAGGAGTTGGGGTCGTTGTTGTTCTCGAGGTGGAAGTTCAGGTCCCTGAGGAGGATGCAGTCCGTGGAGGCGAGGGCGTGTGTGCTGACGAGGTCGGTGATGGAGTCGCTGAACTGCGGTTGGGGTCCGGGGGGTCTGTAGATGAGGGTGCCTCTGAGGGTGGTGTTGGGGTCAGTGTGGATCTGGAAGTGCAGGTGTTCGGCGGTGCTGAGGGTGTCGTCGGCATGTGTCGAGATTTTGAGAGTGTTCCTGTGGACGATGGTGATTCCTCCTCCTGTTCCGTTGGTGCGGTCCTTGCGGGTGATCTTGTAGCCTTCCGGGATGGCTATGGCGATGTCAGGTGCCGAGGAGGGAGTCAGCCAGGTCTCCGTCAGGAATGCGACCTCTGGGAAGGTGGAGTCGAGTAGGTCCCAGAGTTCGATGGCGTGTTTGCGGGTGGAGCGGGTGTTGAGTAGGATACATCTGAGGTAGTTGGTTTCCATGTTGGGCGGGTTGACGGGCCGGATGCTGGTGAAGCTGCAGTTCCGGCAGGAGAAAAGTCCTTGGGTGCGCTTCGGGGCGGCCAGGCAGCAGGTGCGAGACCGCCCGGCGTTGAGTGCGTGGAGGGTGCTGGAGTCGTAGTGGAGGTGGGCGTCGTGGTGTGTGCGGGGGCCAGGGTTCCTCGCGCTGGACGCGGTCCAGGCGCGGACGGGCGCGGACGGGCTTGCCATAGGCACGCCAGCAGCGCGGCCACGCAGAGTCCGGCATAGATGGGGAGGTGGGAGGGAGAAGCTGCTGGGAGGTGGGAGGTGGGATCAGCAAATGGGCAGTGGGCAGTCAGGGAGGCGGAGCTACAGGGTGCACAGCGGAGGGGGAGACGAGGGCACAGAAGGCAAAATGTGGCACAGAAGGGGGAAGAACAGTGGTAGAGAAGGCAAAAATCGGGGCACAGAAACGGAGGAAGCACACTTACGGGCGAGATCTTAGCAGCGGCAGCTGGGGCAGGGGCACACAAGTGGAGCTGTGCGGAGGGGGAGCGACCTACCAGGAGGGTCACGGGTCGCTCTCCTTATCGCGCAGTGCCCGGCATATATGGGGAGGTGGGAGGGAGGAGCAGCTGGGAGGCGGGAGGCGGGATCAACGAATGGGCAGTGGGCAGTCAGGGGGGGCGGGGCGCAGGGTGCACAGCAGCGGGGGAGACGAGGGCACAGAAAGCAAAATGGGGCACAGAAGGGGGCAAAACAGTGGTACAGAAGGCAAAAATCAGGGCACAGAAGGGGGCAAAACAGTGGTACAGAAGGCAAAAATCGGGGCACAGAAGGGGGAAAAACAGTGGTACAGAAGGCAAAAATCGGGGCACAGAATGGGGGAACAATAGTGGTACAGAAGGCAAAAATCGGGGCACAGAAGGGGGAAAATCAATGGTACAGAAGGCAAAAATTAGGGCACAGAAACGGAGGAAGCACACTTACGGGTGAGATCTTAGCAGCGGCAGCTGGGGCAGGGGCACACAGGCGAAGCTGTGCGGAGAGGGAGCGACCTACCAGGAGGGTCAGGGGCCGCTGATGTTATCCACAGACCACCCCAGCAGGCACTAGAATTCTGACCTCTCAGTGGGACTGGAGTGTGTAACCTGATGTTCTCCACAGTCCACCCCAGCAGGCACTGGACTTCCTGACCTCTCTCAGTGGGACTGGACTGTGTAACCTGATGTTATCCACAGTCCACCCCAGCAGGCACTGGACTTCCTGACCTCTCAGTGGGACTGGACTGTGTAACCTGCAGGTGACAGTTTATGGCAAGGGCTCTATTCACCTCTTTATTGACAGCTTCTCGAGCTCTTTCTGTCCAACTCACAGACCTCAATACTGGGAGAGGTCTGAAGGGCTCTACTCGCCTCTTTATTGACAGCTTCTCCAGCTCTTTCTGTACAACTCACAGACCTCAATACTGGGAAAGGTTTGAAGGGCTCTACTCACCTCTTTATTGACAGCTTCTCAAGCTCTTTCTGTACAACTCTCAGACCTCAATACTGGGAGAGGTTTGAAGGGCTCTACTCACCTCTTTATTGACAGCTTCTCGAGCTCTTTCTGTCCAACTCACAGACCTCAATACTGGGAGAGGTCTGAAGGGCTCTACTCACCTCTTTATTGACAGCTTCTCGAGCTCTTTCTGTCCAACTCACAGACCTCAATACTGGGAGAGGTTTGAAGGGCTCTACTCACCTCTTTATTGACAGATTCTCGAGCTCTTTCAGTACAACTCACAGACCTCAATACTGGGAGAGGTCTGAAGGGCTCTACTCACCTCTTTATTGACAGCTTCTCGAGCTCTTTCTGTACAACTCTCAGACCTCAATACTGGGAGAGGTTTGAAGGATTCAAGAGTGATTCTACCTTTGCCACTATTGTCCACCCCGACACTTGCATGGCCCACACAACTGACCCTCAGCTCCATCTCCTTTTGTTTCTCCCACTCTTGTGTGTTTGGTGCTGCACATGTAATAAAACATGCAAAGTAAATAATAACAATAGAGATACTTCTATAGCGCAAACAGCTACCTCAACCAGAGGTGTCCGGGCGCTTATCCGTAATCAGGTGAGCAGATAAGGGACGCCGTGGCTAGCTAGCCTAGCCGAAGAGCCGCGTCTTCAGGTGCCTTCGAAGGTCGGATTCAGAGTCCAGTATGCGACGATGCAGAGGTAGCGCATTCCATAGGATAGCTGTCCTGACCGAGAAGGCCCTGCCTCCCTTTCTGGCCTTGGAAAGCCGGGGAACGCACAATAGGTGCTTGGAGTTAGATCTAAGATGGGGTCCAACGTGTGGCCGGCGGAGTATGTGGGTGCTATGACGAGTTGTCTGAGTCCGAGGTTGCGGAGGTTGTCGATCAGGGTGGAGGAGTTGGGGTCGTTGTTGTTCTCGAGGTGGAAGTTCAGGTCCCTGAGGAGGATGCAGTCCGTGGAGGCGAGGGCGTGTGTGCTGACGAGGTCGGTGATGGAGTCGCTGAACTGCGGTTGGGGTCCGGGGGGTCTGTAGATGAGGGTGCCTCTGAGGGTGGTGTTGGGGTCAGTGTGGATCTGGAAGTGCAGGTGTTCGGCGGTGCTGAGGGTGTCGTCGGCATGTGTCGAGATTTTGAGAGTGTTCCTGTGGACGATGGTGATTCCTCCTCCTGTTCCGTTGGTGCGGTCCTTGCGGGTGATCTTGTAGCCTTCCGGGATGGCTATGGCGATGTCAGGTGCCGAGGAGGGAGTCAGCCAGGTCTCCGTCAGGAATGCGACCTCTGGGAAGGTGGAGTCGAGTAGGTCCCAGAGTTCGATGGCGTGTTTGCGGGTGGAGCGGGTGTTGAGTAGGATACATCTGAGGTAGTTGGTTTCCATGTTGGGCGGGTTGACGGGCCGGATGCTGGTGAAGCTGCAGTTCCGGCAGGAGAAAAGTCCTTGGGTGCGCTTCGGGGCGGCCAGGCAGCAGGTGCGAGACCGCCCGGCGTTGAGTGCGTGGAGGGTGCTGGAGTCGTAGTGGAGGTGGGCGTCGTGGTGTGTGCGGGGGCCAGGGTTCCTCGCGCTGGACGCGGTCCAGGCGCGGACGGGCGAGGACGGGCTTGCCATAGGCACGCCAGCAGCGCGGCCACGCAGAGTCCGGCATAGATGGGGAGGTGGGAGGGAGAAGCTGCTGGGAGGTGGGAGGCGGGATCAGCAAATGGGCAGTGGGCAGTCAGGGAGGCGGAGCCACAGGGTGCACAGCGGAGGGGGAGACGAGGGCACAGAAGGCAAAATGTGGCACAGAAGGGGGAAGAACAGTGGTAGAGAAGGCAAAAATCGGGGCACAGAAACGGAGGAAGCACACTTACGGGCGAGATCTTAGCAGCGGCAGCTGGGGCAGGGGCACACAAGTGGAGCTGTGCGGAGGGGGAGCAACCTACCAGGAGGGTCACGGGTCGCTCTCCTTATCGCGCAGTGCCCGGCATATATGGGGAGGTGGGAGGGAGGAGCAGCTGGGAGGCGGGAGGCGGGATCAGCGAATGGGCAGTGGGCAGTCAGGGGGGGCGGGGCGCAGGGTGCACAGCAGCGGGGGAGACGAGGGCACAGAAAGCAAAATGGGGCACAGAAGGGGACAAAACAGTGGTACAGAAGGCAAAAATCAGGGCACAGAAGGGGGCAAAACAGTGGTACAGAAGGCAAAAATCGGGGCACAGAAGGGGGAAAAACAGTGGTACAGAAGGCAAAAATCGGGGCACAGAAGGGGGAACAACAGTGGTACAGAAGGCAAAAATCGGGGCACAGAAGGGGGAAAATCAATGGTACAGAAGGCAAAAATTAGGGCACAGAAACGGAGGAAGCACACTTACGGGCGAGATCTTAGCAGCGGCAGCGGCAGCTGGGGCAGGGGCACACAGGCGAAGCTGTGTGGAGAGGGAGCGACCTACCAGGAGGGTCAGGGGCCGCTGATGTTATCCACAGACCACCCCAGCAGGCACTGGAATTCTGACCTCTCAGTGGGACTGGAGTGTGTAACCTGATGTTCTCCACAGTCCACCCCAGCAGGCACTGGACTTCCTGACCTCTCTCAGTGGGACTGGACTGTGTAACCTGATGTTATCCACAGTCCACCCCAGCAGGCACTGGACTTCCTGACCTCTCAGTGGGACTGGACTGTGTAACCTGCAGGTGACAGTTTATGGCAAGGGCTCTATTCACCTCTTTATTGACAGCTTCTCGAGCTCTTTCTGTCCAACTCACAGACCTCAATACTGGGAGAGGTTTGAAGGGCTCTACTCACCTCTTTATTGACAGCTTCTCAAGCTCTTTCTGTACAACTCTCAGACCTCAATACTGGGAGAGGTTTGAAGGGCTCTACTCACCTCTTTATTGACAGCTTCTCGAGCTCTTTCAGTACAACTCACAGACCTCAATACTGGGAGAGGTTTGAAGGGCTCTACTCACCTCTTTATTGACAGCTTCTCCAGCTCTTTCTGTCCAACTCACAGACCTCAATACTGGGAGAGGTTTGAAGGGCCTCTACTCACCTCTTTATTGACAGCTTCTCCAGCTCTTTCTAAACAACTCACAGACCTCAATACTGGGAGAGGTCTGAAGAGCTCTACTCACCTCTTTATTGACAGCTTCTCGAGCTCTTTCTGTCCAACTCACAGACCTCAATACTGGGAGAGGTCTGAAGGGCTCTACTCACCTCTTTATTGACAGCTTCTCGAGCTCTTTCTGTACAACTCACAGACCTCAATACTGGGAGAGGTCTGAAAGGCTCTACTCACCTCTTTATTGACAGCTTCTCGAGCTCTTTCTTTCCAACTCACAGACCTCAATACTGGGAGAGGTTTGAAGGGCTCTACTCACCTCTTTATTGACAGCTTCTCCAGCTCTTTCTGCCCAACTCACAGACCTCAATACTGGGAGAGGTTTGAAGGGCTCTACTCACCTCTCTATTGACAGCTTCTCAAGCTCTTTCAGTACAACTCACAGACCTCAATACTGGGAGAGGTCTGAAGGGCTCTACTCACCTCTTTATTGACAGCTTCTCGAGCTCTTTCAGTACAACTCACAGACCTCAATACTGGGAGAGGTCTGAAGGGCTCTACTCACCTTTTTATTGACAGCTTCTCGAGCTCTTTCAGTACAACTCACAGACCTCAATACTGGGAGAGGTCTGAAGGGCTCTACTCACCTCTTTATTGACAGCTTCTCGAGCTCTTTCTGTACAACTCACAGACCTCAATACTGGGAGAGGTCTGAAGGGCTCTACTCGCCTCTTTATTGACAGCTTCTCGAGCTCTTTCTGTCCAACTCACAGACCTCAATACTGGGAGACGTTTGAAGGGCTCTACTCACCTCTTTATTGACAGCTTCTCGAGCTCTTTCTGTCCAACTCACAGACCTCAATACTGGGAGAGGTCTGAAGGGCTCTACTCACCTTTTTATTGACAGCTTCTCGAGCTCTTTCAGTACAACTCACAGACCTCAATACTGGGAGAGGTCTGAAGGGCTCTACTCACCTCTTTATTGACAGCTTCTCGAGCTCTTTCTGTACAACTCACAGACCTCAATACTGGGAGAGGTCTGAAGGGCTCTACTCGCCTCTTTATTGACAGCTTCTCGAGCTCTTTCTGTCCAACTCACAGACCTCAATACTGGGAGACGTTTGAAGGGCTCTACTCACCTCTTTATTGACAGCTTCTCGAGCTCTTTCTGTCCAACTCACAGACCTCAATACTGGGAGAGGTTTGAAGGATTCAAGAGTGATTCTACCTTTGCCACTATTGTCCACCCCGACACTTGCATGGCCCACACAACTGACCCTCAGCTCCATCTCCTTTTGTTTCTCCCACTCTTGTGTGTTTGGTGCTGCACATGTAATTAAAACATGCAAAGTAAATAATAACAATAGAGTTACTTCTATAGAGCCAACAGCTACCTCAACGAGAGGTGTCCGGGCGCTTATCCGTAATCAGGTGAGCAGATAAGGGACGCCGCGGCTAGCTAGCCTAGCCGAAGAGCCGCGTCTTTAGGTGCCTTCGAAGGTCGGATTCAGAGTCCAGTATGCGACGATGCAGAGGTAGCGCATTCTATAGGATAGCTGTCCTGACCGAGAAGGCCCTGGCTCCCTTTCTGGCCTTGGAAAGCCGGGGAACGCACAATAGGTGCTTGGAGTTAGATCTAAGAGTGCCGGCCCAACACTGAAATACAGTGCTGTGCGTCTTCTTACAGACGCTGCAATTTAAACTATGAGAAAAAACTGATTTTAAAGAGTTATGAAAGCAGCACAAACACATCAAAGTCATAAAAAAATGAATAAACACCGACAAATGGATTCCACCCCCATACCCACCCTTCCACCTCGATGCCTGGATTCCATCCAGAGGGAACCATTACACTTACACCACATTTACTCACTGGACGAGAGCACATGCATGGACCCCCAGCCACAATACCCCTGTCATGTGAACCCACAACCGCAGACAATCTAACACTTGAGCACGAAAATAACACATAATTGTTAAAAAAGTGTTTAAATAAACATCACATTACATCAAATCCGCTTCAAGATGACATCACACTCCATATTTTGTCATGACAGCTTCTAATATCCACTTCAAAAGGATGAGAGGCTGAGACAGCCCTACTGGGGTCGAAGGTTGATCACCAGTGGCTTCTTTTAGGTGCAATAGTTTGGTCCTGATAAAATCAAGGACCAAAGTGTATGTAGAGATGAAAAATAAAGATGGAACAAACAAAGGGGAGGAGGAGGGAACAGAGAGAAAGAGGAGGGGCGTGGGAGAGAGGGATGCAAAGGGAGAGAGGGATGCAGAGGGGAGAGAGGGAGGGAGAGATGGAGGCAGAGGGGAGAGATGGAGGCAGAGTAAGAGACTGGGCAGAGGGGAGAGAGATGGAGGCAGAGTGAGAGACTGGGCAGAGGGGAGAGAGATGGAGGCAGAGGGTAGAGAGGGGGGAGAGGGAGGAGAAGGAGGCAGAGGGGAGAGAGGGAGGCAGAGGGGGGCAGAGGGGGAGAGAGGGAGGCAGAGGGGGAGAGAGGGAGGCAGAGGGGGAGAGAGGGAGGCAGAGGGGAGAGAGGGGGGCTGAGGGGGAGAGAGGGGGCAGGGGGGAGAGAAGGAAGAGACGGTGCAGAGAGATAGAGGGAAGGGATGAGGCAGAGGGAAGGGTTGGGCGGCGGCACCGGAACAGCCGTCGCATTTATAGTCATAGTTTCACCGGTCACAGGCCTGAGACCCTCCGAAAGCGGCCTGTTTTTATTCCACTAATTACATCACAAAGAAGAAGGGAACAAAACCCCCTCACTCTGTACCTTCCCCGGCTCCAGCCCTCCCACACAGAGAACTCACCTGCAGCAGATCACACGGCGCGCTCACTTCACACAGCTCTTCGTTTGCTTTGAAAATAACTCGCCTGTCTATGTTTGGCATCCAGGGCTTGTGTGGTCGCCCCCACCATTAGCCGTGACGTCAGAAGTGCTTCATCCTGAGGGGGTGGTCAAACGGGGCAGCCCCTGTACACCCTCCAAGCACCCCCACCCGAAGCGATGGTGAGAGGTTTCAGGACAGAGAGATAAGGGCAAGGGGGCCCTTTTGTCTCCCTGGTTACACAATAAATGTGCCCCCCCCCCCTGCTCTCTAGTGCAGCTCCTCTCAAGAGACAGGAAGGGGTTGGCAGCATCTTGTAGACATGTGCTCAGTAACTTCCTCTCCCCCAGCCCCCACCTCATGCTTCCTCTTGTCACCACCGCTCCTCCCTCTAACCCCCCCCCTCCTACTTGTGGTCTGTGGTGCAGCCTCCTGTAGGGACATGTGAAGTGCCTTCATGCCCTGAACACACCCCACACCCTGTGCTTGCCCCCGCCCTGCCCTGGCTGCACCCCTCGTATTGCAGTACAGCTCTCCCCTCCACCCCAGGGCCCCCTGCTTGCCCCCCGTCCTGGCTGCACCCCTCGGACTGCAGTACAGCTCTCCCCTCCACCCCCAGCCCCCCTGCTTGCCCCCCTGCCCTAGCTGCACCCCTCGGACTGCAGCACAGATCTCCCCTCCACCCCGCCCCCCTGCTTGCCCCCCCCCCGCTTGCCCCCCTACCCTGGCTGCACCCCTCGGACTGCAGCACAGCTCCCCCCCTCCATTCCTGGAGCTATTCCATTGCCCTGACAGGTCTCTTTCATGCCCCCTCCACTGCAGACCCCCCCCCCTTTCACCAAATCTCTGGGGCCGATTATACCTTTCTTTCCCCGGCCCCAGTGCCCCCCGCTTAGCACAATCCAGGTCCCACAAACCTGGAAACCCTTCCCTCCCCCAACAAAATATTCTTCTTCTATAGCGCTCCAGCACCTTTGGGTAATGTCAGCGCTATATAATTATGCATGAATGAATGCATAGAAAATCACTGTTGCTGTTCATCGCTTCGTCACATTGTGCCTTATGGCCCAAAGGATTTTTCCTGCTCAGGCTCCCGATACCCCTAGGCTGTCCCTGCTGATACGGTCTGGGCCCTGGGGCAGCTGCCCGTCCTCTGAGCCTCACCATGGCCTGCCCGTCCACCCAGGCACACCGTGGCCTTCCTGTCCTCTGAGCCTCACCGTGGCCTGCCCATACACCGAGGCCCCCCCGGCCTGCCCTCCACAGAGGCTGCCCATGGCCTGCATGTCCACCCAGCCTCCCCTGGCCTGCCCGTCCACGATGCTCCCCTGACCTGCCCGTCCATCCTGACTCCCCAGCTCCTACCGTCAGGCGCGCAACACCCATTGGACTCACAGGGCTTCAGCCCCCCCCGTCGTGTGTGGCAGCCCGGGCTGAGACACCTTCCCGGGCAAAAAAGCAGCCGCACCCGAGCACTTCACAGGTCTTTAAAAGACCATTTGCATGTTAATGAGGCCTTGCTGTTGTTTCACCCCCTCTAAGAGCCCCTGCAGCTCCACTCTGCCTATTGCTTAAAGTTCAGCCCCCCCGAAATTTTTGCTCAGCCCCCCCCGAAATTTTTGCTCAGCCCCCCCCGAAATTTGGCTCTAGTTGCGCCTCTGCCTACCGTCCACCGAGGCTCTCTGTGGCCTACCGTCCACCGAGGCTCTGCATGGCCTGCCTGTCCACCGAGGCTCTGCATGGCCTGCCTGCCCACCAAGGCTCTCCATGGCCTGCCTGCCCGCCCACCAAGGCTCTGCATGGCCTGTCTGTCCACCGAGGCTCTCCATGGCCTGCCCGTCCACCGAGGCTCTGCATGGCCTGCCTGTCCACCGAGGCTCTCCATGGCCTGCATGCCCACCAAGGCTCTACGTGGCCTGCCTGTCCACCGAGGCTCTCCATGGCCTGCCCGCCCACCTAGTGCCAATATCGGCAACTCTTGGACATAACACATAAGTACATAAATAAACCACACGACACATATGTAGGTGGAGAAATATTGCTGCAGGTTTATTAGCATAACCAATATGCAAACATGGTGGGTTATCTTACGGGCAATCCAATCCCAGGGCAGGCGAACCCCTGTGCCGCCTGCCCGTCTGATAAGCCTGAATCACACCGTGGCAGTCACCAATTGGTGCATACCAAATCTTGGGAGGGGCCACCCCATCCCATCAGTGGACCACCAGTCCACTTGCTTACTCACGCCCCCTCCGAAAGAGGTGGGCGGAGGGTATTATGGCAGTCCCCGGTTGCTCAGACCCACAACCGCCCGTAGGGCTAACGGGGCGCCGTAGTTGTTCCAGGGGACAACGCTAGACATCCCTGGGTATCCTGGCTTAGCACCACGCTGTGCTGCTGCATGAAGTACCCCTTGGTATCTGCAGACTCGGGATCGCCCTGTAACTCCTCCTGCAACACAAAGTAACATGTTAGAAGCGTAACCCCCCCTCCTTGGTACCTCCGTCTGCTGGGTAAGCGGAGGGGCGGGCAAGGCGAGACGAGAGGGACAAGAGGGCGAGGAAGGGGTGGGGACAGCCTAAATACCCCTGCCCCCTCCGCCGGAAGTGGTCTTTTTGCCAGACGTCTTCCCTGGCAAACCCCAGGGACTAGACCGACTACCCCCAGTGCCATCATGCGGCACTAAGGCGGCCGGCCTTTTAGGAGGGTTGCTGCGCAACCCCCCCGGGCAGCCTTGCATAGTGCCAATATCGGCAACTGTTGGACATAACACATAAGTACATAAATAAACCACACAATACATATGTAGGTGGAGAAATATTGCTGCAGGTTTATTAGCATAACCAATATGCAAACATGGTGGGTTATCTTACGGGCGATCCGATCCCAGGGCAGGCGAACCCCTATGCCGCCTGCCCGTCTGATAAGCCTGAATCACACCGTGGCAGTCGCCAATTGGTGCATACCAAACCTTGGGAGGGGCCACCCCCTCCCATCAGTGGACCACCAGTCCACTTGCTTACTCACGCCCTCCCGAAAGAGGTGGGCGGAGCGTATTATGGCAGCCCCCGGTTGCTCAGACCCACAACCGCCCGTAGGACTAACGGGGCGCCGTAGTTCTTCCAGGGGACAACGCTAGACATCCCTGGGTATCCTGGCTTAGCACCACGCTGTGCTTCTGCATGAAGTACCCCTTGGTATCTGCAGACTCTGGATCGCCCTGTAACTCCTCCTGCAACACAAAGTAACATGTTAGAAAACCTAACCCCCCCCTTGTACCTCCGTCTGCTGGGTAAGCGGAGGGGCGGGCAAGGCGAGACGAGAGGGACAAGAGGGCGAGGAAGGGGCGGGGACAGCCTAAATACCCCTGCCCCCTCCGCCGGAAGTGGTCTTTTTGCCAGACGTCTTTCCTGGCAAACCCCAGGGACTAGACCGGCTACCCCCAGTGCCATCATGCGGCACTAAGGCGGCCGGCCTTTTAGGAGGGTTGCTGCGCAACCCCCCTGGGCAGCCTTGCATAGTGCCAATATCAGCAACTGTTGGACATAACACATAAGTACATAAATAAACCACACAACACATATGTAGGTGGAGAAATATTGCTGCAGGTTTATTAGCATAACCAATATGCAAACATGGTGGGTTATCTTACGGGCGATCCGATCCCAGGGCAGGCGAACCCCTATGCCGCCTGCCCATCTGAAAAGCCTGAATCACACCGTGGCAGTCGCCAATTGGTGCATACCAAACCTTGGGAGGGGCCACCCCCTCCCATCAGTGGACCACCAGTCCACTTGCTTACTCACGCCCTCCCGAAAGAGGTGTGCGGAGCGTATTATGGCAGCCCCCGGTTGCTCAGACCCACAACCGCCCGTAGGACTAACGGGGCGCCGTAGTTCTTCCAGGGGACAACGCTAGACATCCCTGGGTATCCTGGCTTAGCACCACACTGTGCTGCTGCATGAAGTACCCCTTGGTATCTGCAGACTCGGGATCGCCCTGTAACTCCTCCACAGCCTTGGGAATGGCCACCGTCACTACCAGGGCCCCCCACCAAGATAGACCTATTTACTTACAACCTGCTGCAGCCAAAGCTTCCCCTAGGTCCAGTAGGAAAAGATCCATACCAGGGCCCCCCACCAAGGTAGGCCTTTTTACTTACAACATGCTGATTGCCGGGCTTCTCCCAAGTCCAGCCAAAACAAGTCTTAACCTATACAGGACCGGAGGCCAGCATGCCCCATCAGGACAGGTGCCCCCATCCTTTCTAAACTCCCCGTGGATTTTTGACTGAATTGACCTGAAACCTAAAATAGGCGATGGTCCAATGTTACCTTTGCCTGGCTGAAGAACAATACCTATGACAAGCCACTCCTGCCAGGAAGTGCCAATGCGGGTGGGGTTAAGAGTTGACAAGCCCACTCTACTTCCTCTTTCCTCAGTTATCTGAGTCTAGCACTAGTCGGAGTATGACCATCACCTTCCGACAGTCACCGCCCTATGTGAAGCCTTGCCCTCCCAAACTTCTGCTAGCATACCAGGGAGCAGACAGGACAGAGCGACCCAGGGGGGAACCAAAGCATGAATACCTCTCTATGTTGAATACTGGGAATGGCAATAGTTCTCCTTCTACTTTGTAGACCAAATATGTTTCCCAGGAGTTTCCCCCAATCATATGGATCAAATCGCCCCCGTTGAAAGGCCACTTCCACAACCTGCATAGCTGCCAGTCAGTGCTGGAGGGCGGGAGAAGTTACCCGTTACTGTTACTCACATCAATGGTACCTGTTTTGTCGAACTCAAGGACGGGCTACTAAGTGAGCTTACCAGGCTCCGCCCATGTAACCAAAGGTCAGACCCAAGCCCCTCTAAGTTCTGCTGCTTCACCTGCCTGTTAACACGAATCCCAGGGCAGACCACCGGCCTCCAGCCCATGCTTGGCCATGCCTGAGCTAAAACACCTCTGAAAAGCATGATAACAGGCTAACCACCAACATTGCATTCTGAATGTTCCTGATACTGCCAAGGAACATGCGCATAACTGAAGCAACTGGCACCATGCCATAAAAGTATCAATTTAGCCTTCTATGAATGCAAAATGTGCTCTTGTGGCTATCCGTATTAGTGCTCCCTCCAAACAAGCAGCCCTAACCAGGCAACCCGCACCCTCTTGGCACTGGCACACTCCCGCCCCAGCTGCCCTAGAGTGCCTGTTCGTGTGTAGCCACAACCTTACGTTTTATCACTGACGTTATACCGGGGTATGATGACACTCATCTTACTCTACTGCTGAGTGCCCGTTGCACCATCGCAAGTATGTCTTTGCCTACTCAGTGTCTGGCTGCAAAGTTTGATGACATTGGCAGCCTGGTCCCGGGCGAAAATAGGAGCGTTACAGTTTCTGGTGCTATCGACAGTACCCGTAGCCTGATGGAACAGAATGGAATTCCCTTACTCCTGTTGAGCACGAACCCACAACCAATTGCTCACCATGGTTCAATATCTTCCTGCTAATAATCATTTCCTTGAAGAATGTTGACAAATCTCTGTTCTGCAATGGCACTACTTAGCAGCCTGCACCATTCTGCCAGTGCCGAAAAGACCTTTGTCATGCTGCCTGGCCTAATCCATCTGGCCCTGCTCTAGAAGCGCCCGCTTCGGCCTTAGGTCAAACAATCCGCCAGTAACATAGCTTAGCAGAGTGTGCTGCCGGGTTCTGCCTCCTCATCCATCGCAACCAATTATGAATCAACCCTCATCCGGCCCTGCAGCAAGCAGGACTAGGACTCAAAGCGTCACACCAGGACTCAGTCACAACCCCCGGAACGGACGTGCTCCCCCCAACCTACTGATCCACAGACCGCTTGCATACTGCTCACCGTAAGGCTGCGTAGAGAGGCTGTTGATTTAAAACCCTTTTAGGCGAACCTTAGACAGACCCGACAGGGAGCATCATACGAAATGAGGTCAGGACCACAGCACCCGCCTGTGAATCAGCCCCGGTGATATTCGTCGTGACCCCTCCTAAGACCTTGGAGATCAACATCCACAACATGCAGTGGCCAGGTGGCAGGCCCCCAGCGGGACCTTCAAATCCCAGATACTCTCCAAGCCCTTGCCGCCTGGCGGCGCTCCCTGCTGCAGGAAACTTGCTGCCCCACAACTCGCCCCTCTTGGCCCGTTGGAAATTAAACGCTGAAGGGGGGAGTCGGTGGAACATATAACATGCGTCCCGAATGAACAATATACGCGAAGGTGTGCAGGCGTGTAGGAATCAGAACCTAACAGTGACTGTGCATAGGAACTAGTATTCAAACTGCGACCTATAGAATATGCGTGGTGCTATGCAGCACAGCTTGGCCCATCTGATCCACTTCACAAACCTTGGAAGCAAGCCTTTGCTGGTTACCCTCAGATCCTAGCCGTGCACACCTAACCCAGGGGGTTCCCTTACTCACGAAGCATTAGGCCTAATGCTAGCAAGCTTACCGCTCAGTGTCCCAGGACATGAAATGCTAAATCCACCACATAATCTACGTTCTCCGACCGCAAGTGAAAGGATAATGTGTTCACCAAACCAATGTAAACTAAAATTGCAAGCGGCACTTGTCTGGAGACATTCAACATCTGTCATGAAGCGCAGCAACGTGGCAATCAAGCTTGGGGAGCTGACACGCCTCTATTTCCCTTGAACTCCAAGAGGCCAAAAGAGGCACAACCGCCCCCCCCCCAAGGCTAGGAGGATAGCTTGGGCAGGAGGAAAGCTGAATGTAACCGACGAGCCAAATCCCAACACAGGGGAGCACAGTTACTGCGAAAATGGGTATCCTACCATCAACAGGATCCAACAAAAGACCTACCTGATAGCCCTAATGGTATAGGTTCCACTGCCTCACTCATGAAAACCGGTCACCCGAAGTGAAAGGCTAACATAAAGACACCAACGGGGCAGGGGGAGCCCAGCGTCGAGTTCAAGGATCGTTTAACAGTTAACTAATCTGCAGGGCTACGCAGCTTGCTCAGGCGATTACCCTGGCAAGCAGACCAGCCACCAGCACACCGCGTCGTTACTAGGTGTTCCGCACACTGAAATCCTGACTGATCACTATTGATGGCGAATCTCCGCGCATTGAGAAACCTCTCAATGTACAAATGTAAATGATGTGACGCCGGTGTAGAAACGTGAAACAAGAGCTCCCGGTTACAAGGGATACTGAGCACCTGTCATGCGTCCCTAACTTAACTACAAAATAAGCACTCCCTACAACCAGCCCCTCTATTGGCTAACCAGCTGACCAACAGAAGCGTGTGATAACAGGGTCAAACGTGCACGTGCCGTGGGCCCACTGGAAGGCAACAGTCTTAAGATGCCTAACAGGTGTCCCGCTCCGTGGAAGCCTGCATGATCACCATTATAGCGTTACTCTAATGCGCATAGAGAAATACATTTTGATTATACAAATGTCTGTGTATGTGAGCGCAAAGGTGTTGCAACGATAAACATGAGCTCCAGTTACATGACCTACTGCGCACCTAGCATCGCATCTCTATATTTACTACGCAAAGAGCACTACCTACCCAAGCCCATCTATCGGCTGATTAGTGCTTATAATTGCATATAGTGAAAGAATTCCTCATCATAGCTCAGTTGCAACGCCCACCGAGAGCTATTCCATCTCCTGTCAGCCTGCCTGCGAGTACGACAGCTGGGCTGTCCCCCCACACCAGTAAACAGCCAATTCTCAGGAAAGACACCCACAGCGCCGAGTGCACCCTGCGCAAGCTTCAAGTATTGAATAAGAGTTCAAAACTGGTCTGCAGGGCTCCCCAACTAGCTCAGGTTTCCATAGTAGGGAGACACAATAAGTCCTGCAGCCCACTTGTAGCATTTAATTTACAGGTCCTAGGTACAAATAGCACCATATAATAAGTACTTATTAGTAAATTAAATGTGCGAAATCGGTGTATGGAATTTTACCAGGTTTAAGAGGGAGAGCACAAGCCTATTACTATTGGTTAGCAGGAGTTGAAGTGTACAGAGCCCTGTGGCCAACTAAAACAGGTTCTGTCACAGAAGGCAAAACATTTAAGGGATGCCACATAAATGGTCATGTCCTATAATCTGCAACATAGCAATTACTGGTATAAAATTACCATACACTTACAAAAAATGTTCAGAATGTCACTGTGCTAAGTATGTCACATCTCGATAAAGAAAAGGGGCACTGCCTTCCAATGGAACTATGGTATGAGGCCATAAATATTAGAGATATTCCAAAGTCAATCATTATGGGGAAATTAGGCAGGTAGACAGGGAAATGCAGTTCAGTGAATCCTGCTAATAATAAAAAAAAAGAGTATGAACATAGTTTAGGTATTTTAATGATGAGATAAATCACCTCCATTGAGTGACAATTCCAATCAATGATAAGGTGCTACATGTGACGGTGCAGTGAAAATGAAGGTAAATGATAAAATAGTACAGGATATATACAGTGTGCATTACATAAGATAGTCTTAACCACCAGCACAATAATTTAGAATAGAGGAACCGTAGACTTAAACAGTTCCTTCAGTAATGAAAAGTGGTTAAGACATAATAGTCGACGGTTAAATCCCAAGAGCATCTGGCCATCTTCCACATGCAAATAGAAGAAGCTGTGCATCAAGTTTGCCACGAGGTCAGGTGATTCACTAAAGGGCCCAAAAGAGACAGCACTAGGCCATGTTTTGTAATTCATTAAGTTCAACTTTTAGCTCTTTGCAGCTCTTGCTGCCTATAGACAAAGTTCTTCCCCTACTTCTTTCTTCACTCTCCCAGTAGTAAGGATTTTATGGAAGTTTGTACAAATGTTTCCTCTCCAAATATGTTGGGTTCTCCCAGGGATCTTAACAATAAGCTATTTAAACGAATGCCTTCCATCTCAAAGCCCCTGCATATAGCTGCAGTTCACCGTTTGTGCTGAGTTGCTACTACTTGAGCACATAATTAGTGTAATGCAGCCCCTATGTTTCATTAAGCCATATATCATATTTCTCAAAAACAAGGCAATGATAAACATGACCCCTACCTTCCTCCTCAAAGTTATTTCTAATTTGTGCCAATCAGATTATGTTGTCCCTTAAACGCCCTTTCCATATATTTCCTTGCCAGATGAAAATCATTTCACACCCATGAAGCAGAGTTCTTAAATAGTGCCTAGTCAAAACTAAAGACTTAAGGCAGTCTACTCAACTATGCTCCTCTCCATAATCAGATGGTGCTATCTAAACAGTCTTCAACCAAGTTAAACCATATCCTGCATTGTAACAACAAATAAACAATCTCTTTCAGGCGGGCTGAAGTCCTATTTACAACTGATGCAGGATTTTTGCATTGGTCTATACACACACGAAGTACAAATATTACAGGTAGTAATACTTTCAGGATGCCTAAAAAAAAACGAGCCTTAAAAAGTTTGCCCCTATTCACGCATGTATCCCACATTTCTGGGCCCCTTTTTATCCGGACATTTTGCCTGCTTTTAGTAGATAAAACAGCGTTAACTGTGATTTTTCTGAGAATCTGTACTAGGGCCATAAGAGTTCATTCTACACGGCGAAGATCAGACACAGCAGGCCTGCCTACAAACATCCCTGCCGTTGGAAGGTTCAGGGCAGATACCTGGCTATTATCTCCCACATTTACGAAGCACTAGTGCCTGGGTTCTGACTGTAGGATGGATGCCCAGATGGATAAAGCGTGTCTGTAAAACCTGTTTGATTAGGAACCTGCATCCTTTATCAGTCCATCTTTTCTCGAATATTACTTTTCCTGCTTTTGCAGGTGGGTATTATCTTGCTATCATATTCAGTGCTCGTGAATATCAATGAAGATCCCATGGCAGAGAAGGGAATGTTGCTTGCTCATTATTCTAGTTCTCCACCGCGGGAACCTTTCTGAACACATGTACATCACACCCTTCTACCTGGGAAATGAGAAGTGACGCTCGGTGAACAGCAACCGTGATCGAAATTGTTCCATAGCGCGAACTCGAGAAGGAATTGGAACGCTATAATAGCACCGTAGTTACATTACCATTCAAGTACGGGGGAAAAAATTAACTGCGCGCCCTCGTCCCAGGCTAGGGACGCGCCCTCGGGCTCGAGCTAAGTTGGCGGCAAAAACGACGGACCACCTCTCTCACCACGAGACATATAATGTGGCCGCGACCCCGACACCAATGCTGCGTATCGCAGCGCCACGCCCTCCCCAAAGATAAACAGTGCCGCTCCGTGTGGGAGGGGGGAGGGGGGGCAAGCGACTGGCGATGTAAGCACCGCTGCTACCCCCAGGCGAGCCTCCCAAAGGTTACTGCCCACCACCGTATATAGATTGCCCGGACTAGGAGCGCAATCCTAAGCTCCGTATGTACCTTACACAGTCCGGCACGGGGAAAAATTGTTTTACCCGGACACCAGGATGAGGGCGCGCCCGCGAGGCTCGAACCCTGGTTCCCCGCACAATATTCGTCAAATTATCATCCAATTGTTCCCATAATCGTGAACCATCACTGGGCGTGGGCAGGAGCGTAGCACACCCGAGCCCAGTAACCCTGCGCTCATTGTACCTTCCGAAATTGAAGCAACCCATAGTCTAATAGCGTAGCGAACACACAAAGCCTGCCCGGGGACAAAGATTCTGCTACCGAACGCCGCTCTGTGATCCCCCATTCAACTCAGTGCCGGACGTGCCCCAAAGCCAGACCAGTATGCTTCCAATTCACCCCGCATACCAGAAGCATACCAGATAGTCAGGTTACACGCAGGGGGCGAACCTTCCCCAAACCACACCGGAGCGACCAGGCTGCTAACCCCTATCCCAGTAATGACATGAGCAAGTACCCCAGGCTCGTCGCATGACCCGTGAAAACGTGACCCAACAGTCCCTCGCAAACAGGGTGCCCAGAACTTCTCACGGAGAACTTGCTTCGAGCTAGTCCCAGGCATATCACCCTGCCTCGAAACTAATTCCACAACCAACACCGATCAAACCCCCGACCGCGTGGCACCCCATGGCATCCTTCGCACCCGACATGTGCACGACACTCCTCGCCGCCAGACCAGGGGTCCCCAGTGCGTGAGGCAGGGGGCCCGACTCACCGCCATACAGAAGAGGCCGGCCATCAACCACGCGACAGGGCAATCCTGCACGACGCCGACGCATGACCACAAGGCGAGACGAGAGGAACAAGAGGGCGAGGAAGGGGCGGGGACAGCCTAAATACCCCTGCCCCCTCCGCCGGAAGTGGTCTTTTTGCCGGACGTCTTCCCTGGCAAACCCCAGGGACTAGACCGGCTACCCCCAGTGCCATCATGCGGCACTAAGGCGGCCGCCCTTTTAGGGGGGTTGCTGCGCAACCCCCCCCGGGCAGTCTTGCAAAGGCTCCCCAGGGCTCGGAATGCAGGCCACTAGACATGCCGCCACTGTGTTTTACTCCCATTGAGAGGTGAGTGTGGGGCTGTGAGTATTTGCTGGGCTCCAGGGGGAGGTTTTTCCTCTGTAGAGTGAGAGCGGGGTCTGCAGAGAGATATCACAGCGACTCAGAGACTTTCTACTTTCACTTTTGGATTCTCTGCTGACCTGAGCTAGGACCTTGATGCCTTTGAGGCCTTTGAAACATTGGGGCGTGACTGTTGTCTGCAAGGTAACTGCACTTGTGACTGGCTGTTTAATAGTGGAATATAGCAATATTAGGTGTTTTGTGGGGTGCCTGGAGCTTTTGAGCCTGGTGCCACTGCACCTGCTACACCATTACAATCATGGCCCCAGTGAAGGGCCAGACTACGATCGCCAATCTCGTAGAACAGGCAAATGACCGTGTTTACAATCCAAGACTCTTAGTGCCAATATTGGCAACACTCACCACGCAGACCCTTCCACAGCAATCTCAGAGAAATAACCAGACACGACACCGTTTGTGTGGAAAGAAATATTGCTGCAGGTTTATTAGCATTACAGCTATGCCAAGATTGGTGGGGTAGCTTACGGGCGATCCTCAGGCAGGCAGCCCCTCGCCGCCTGCCACCTGATGAGCCAAATTACACCGGGGCCTTGCCCAACGGTGTTTGCCATATTAGGGGGAGGGAAGACACCTCCCCCCAGTGGGCCAACAGCCCACCCCCTTTGCTCACGCCCCCTAGAGGGGCAGAGCCTGCCAGGCAACCCCCGGTTGCTCAGGTCCACAACCGCCCATAGGACTAACGGGGCGCCGTCGCTCCTCCAGGGTCCAACGCAAGGACCTCCCTGGGGATATTTGGCCTTTGCACCCTTGTTGTGCTCCTGCAGAGGGTACCCATATGTCCCTTACAGCCTCTGGATCGCCCTGTAACTCCGCCACAGATCTGGGTGTGGCCACCATCACCCCAGAGCCCCCCACCATATCCCTTACTTACACCCTGCTTACCCTAAAGCCTCCTCCAGGTCAAGTAAGAACAGGGTCTTGTCAACTCTGGACAAGTGTACCCCATCATTCTCCCAACACCCAGTGGCCTTAGTGTGCAGTAACCCATGATGTATGAAGCCAAAACCCCTTTGCCCATTGAACCTCCTCATGGCGCTGTTGATCTTCCTGCGAGAGACCTCCATGGCCTCTCTTGAACGCGCCCCCTGCCACACCAACCGTGGTGTTATCTCTGACCACCAGATCTCACAGGTCCCCAGCTGACTGCTCAACTTGCACATGGTGACAGTCATTTCATGGAGTAGTGCCCTCCTACCCACAGATGCCAGGTCGTTCCCTCCCAGGTGTATCACCAATACATTAGGAGGGGGAATCCCCCCCCAGTCTCTGCTGCAGCTTCTCCAGTAGGCAGGTCCAGCGCATGCCTGGGTATCCTAGCCAGACAATGTCTGTGGCTGTGAGACCGTGTCTCCATTTCCTGCTCTCTGCCCACCATGCCAATCGCAACACGCCTGAATGTCCAATCACCCACACCACATAGGAGGATGATGGAGTACACTTGTCCAGAGTTGGCATGGACCTGGGTGACGGTGATGGTGGCCACACCCAGATCTGTGGCGGAGTTACAGGGCGATCCAGAGGCTGTAAGGGACATATGGGTACCCTCTGCAGGAGCACAACAATGGTGCAAAGGCCGAATATCCACAGGGAGGTCCTCCGGTTGGACCCTGGAGGAGCGACGGCGCCCCGTTAGTCCCACGGGCGGTTGTTGACCTGAGCAACCGGGGGTTGCCTGGCAGGCTCCGCCCCTCTAGGGGGCATGAGCAAATGGGGTGGCTGTTGGCCCACTGGTGGGAGGTGTCTTCCCTCCCCCAAATTTGGCAAACACCGTTGGGTTGGGTCGGGGAAGGTATAAATACCTCGCTCCCCCCGCCTCCTATCCCCAGAAGTGACGTAACCCTACTGGACCCTAAAGGGTCCTAAAGACTGGGCAGCTGCTTCCTGTGCCTTCTTGTGGCACTAAGGCGGCCGCCCTCTTATCGGGTCTCCTGCGTGGACACCGGGCAGCCGGCAGTCGCAGTTGTCTGTCGCTGTAATGTTATACAGAAACTGTCCCAACGGATAAAGGGGGTTAAAACATCCCTTCAGAGCGCCACGGAGCGTGCTCACGTAAAGCACCGCAATCACATCCTCGGGTTTACTCCAGCACCACGGAGTGTGCTCACGTAAAGCACCGCAATCACGTCCTCGGGTTTACTCCAGCACCATGCAGCCTGCTCACGTAAAGCACCGCAATCACGTCCTCGGGTTTACTCCAGCACCACGCAACGTGCTCACGTAAAGCACCGCAATCACGTCCTCGGGTTTACTCTAGCACCATGCAGCGTGCTCACGTAAAGCACCGCAATCATGTCCTCGGGTTTACTCCAGCACCACGGAGCGTGCTCACCTAAAGCACCGCAATCACGTCCTCGGGTTTACGCTACATACACACGAAGAGTAGCTCTTGTATATAAACTTTATTTCTAACATGCAACGTTTCTTACAATATTTAGATTCTGATCACAATGAGCAAATAGATTTATTTGTAAAAAACGATTCGATAATGCCTACAAGGTGCAAAGAAAGGTACTGAGGCATGAATAGGAAATGCCACAAGCGTTCTAAGGCTAATGCATCTGCTTTATACAACAAAGTAATAACAAGCATTGGTAAATGCATTAGGCTTCGCCCATGTGGTTTTTTATTAAGGGTTTTTTGTCAGTCTTAGCTTGGTAAGCAGTTGAGCAATATAAATTAAAGAAAGCAAGAATGAGGCGTGAGGAGGTGGGGTGAGGGAGATTGAAAACACGGGAGAGCAGGAAGGGGGTAGGAGGAAGCCGGGGTGGGTTCAAAAAAGGGCAGAGGTCAACGAAAGAGACAACATGTACTCTACGAGTGCAGGGTTGAAATAAAAATAACAAGCATTTGCAATGCAATCGGTCTCGCCTTTGGGACCTTATAAGTGATTAGCGATGCACCACATTATTGCACATTACTGCAACGAGGCTGGTTTTGTCCGTGCTTGCCGACTGCTAATAAGGACTATTAATGACAGCATCTCCAGCTGTGACAGCGCTACGTGTTGGCCTGGTGATGACATATTAATAATCTATAACGTCAGGTCTGTTCATGTGATATCAATTTCAGGGGTGTCATAATTAATTTGCTAGCCTGCATAAACAAGCCTCTTTTGGAGTAAGAATAGTAATTAGTACCCCTACACTATCCAGCCCTTACCCTACTGATGCACCCCCCTGGAGTAAGAATAGTAATTAGTACCGCTACAATATCCAGCCATTACCCTACTGATGCACCACCCTGGAGTAAGAATAGTAATTAGTACCCTAACACTATCCAGCCCTTACCCTACTGATGCACCCCCTGGAGTAAGAATACTAATTAGTACCCCTACACTATCCAGCCCTTACCCTACTGATGCACCCCCCTGGAGTAAGAATAGTAATTAGTACCCCTACACTATCCAGCCATTACCCTAATGATGCACCCCCCTGGAGTAAGAATAGTAATTAGTACCCCTACACTATCCAGCCCTTACCCTACTGATGCACCCCCCTGGAGTAAGAATAGTAATTAGTACCCCTACACTTTCCAGCCCTTACCCTAATGATGCACCCCCCTGGAGTAAGAATAGTAATTAGTACCCCTACACTATCCAGCCCTTACCCTAATGATGCACCCCACCTCGAGTAAGAATAGTAATTAGTAACCCTACACTATCCAGACCTTACCCTACTGATGCACCCTCCTGGAGTAAGAATAGTAATTAGTACCCCTACACTATCCAGCCCTTACCCTAATGATGCACCCCACCTGGAGTAAGAATAGTAATTAGTAACCCTACACTATCCAGACCTTACCCTACTGATGCACCCTCCTGGAGTAAGAATAGTAATTAGTACCCCTACACTATCCAGCCCTTACCCTAATGATGCAACCCACCTGGAGTAAGAATAGTAATTAGTAACCCTACACTATCCAGCACTTACAATACTGATGCACCCCCCTGGAGTAAGAATAGTAATTAGTACCCCTACACTATCCAGCCCTTACCCTAATGATGCACCCTCCTGGAGTAAGAATAGTAATTAGTACCCCTACACTATCCAGCACTTACCCTAATGATGCACCCCACCTGGAGTAAGAATAGTAATTAGTAACCCTACACTATCCAGACCTTACCCTACTGATGCACCCCCCTGGAGTAAGAATAGTAATTAGTACCCCTACACTATCCAGCCTTTACCCTACTGATGCACCCCCCTGGAGTAAGAATAGTAATTAGTACCCCTACACTATCCAGCCATTACCCTAATGATGCACCCCCCTGGAGTAAGAATAGTAATTAGTACCCCTACACTATCCAGTTCTTACCCTACTGATGCACCCCCCTGGAGTAAGAATAGTAATTAGTACCCCTACACTATCCAGCCCTTACCCTAATGATGCACCCCCCTGGAGTAAGAATAGTAATTAGTACGCCTACACTATCCAGCCCTTACCCTAATGATGCACCCCACCTGGAGTAAGAATAGTAATTAGTAACCCTACACTATCCAGACCTTACCCTACTGATGCACCCCCCTGGAGGAAGAATAGTAATTAGTAACCCTACACTGTCCAGCACTTACAATACTGATACACCCCCCTGGAGTAAGAATATTAATTAGTAACCCTACACTATCCAGCACTTACAATACTGATGCACCACCCTGGAGTAAGAATAGTAATTAGTACCCCTACACTATACAGCCCTTACCCTACTGATGCACCCCCCTGGAGTAAGAATAGTAATTAGTACCCCTGCACTATCCAGCCCTTACCCTAATGATGCACCCTCCTGGAGTAAGAATAGTAATTAGTACCCCTACACTATCCAGCCCTTACCCTAATGATGCACCCCACCTGGAGTAAGAATAGTAATTAGTAACCCTACACTATCCTGCACTTACCCTACTGATGCACCCCCCTGGAGTAACAATAGTAATTAGTACCCCTACACTATCCAGCCCTTACCCTACTGATGCACCCCCCTGGAGTAAGAATAGTTATTAGTACCCCTACACTATCCAGCCCTTACCCTACTGATGCACCCCCCTGGAGTAAGAATACTAATTAGTACCCCTACACTATCCAGCCCTTACCCTACTGATGCACCCCCCTGGAGTAAGAATAGTAATTAGTACCCCTACACTATCCAGCCATTACCCTAATGATGCACCCCCCTGGAGTAAGAATAGTAATTAGTACCCCTACACTATCCAGCCCTTACCCTACTGATGCACCCCCCTGGAGTAAGAATAGTAATTAGTACCCCAACACTTTCCAGCCCTTACCCTAATGATGCACCCCCCTGGAGTAAGAATAGTAATTAGTACCCCTACACTATCCAGCCCTTACCCTAATGATGCACCCCACCTGGAGTAAGAATAGTAATTAGTAACCCGACACTATCCAGACCTTACCCTACTGATGCACCCTCCTGGAGTAAGAATAGTAATTAGTACCCCTACACTATCCAGCCCTTACCCTAATGATGCACCCCACCTGGAGTAAGAATAGTAATTAGTAACCCTACACTATCCAGACCTTACCCTACTGATGCACCCTCCTGGAGTAAGAATAGTAATTAGTACCCCTACACTATCCAGCCCTTACCCTAATGATGCAACCCACCTGGAGTAAGAATAGTAATTAGTAACCCTACACTATCCAGCACTTACAATACTGATGCACCCCCCTGGAGTAACAATAGTAATTAGTACCCCTACACTATCCAGCCCTTACCCTAATGATGCTCCCACCCTGGAGTAAGAATAGTAATTAGTACCCCTACACTATCCAGCCCTTACCCTAATGATGCACCCCACCTGGAGTAAGAATAGTAATTAGTAACCCTACACTATCCAGACCTTACCCTACTGATGCACCCCCCTGGAGTAAGAATAGTAATTAGTACCCCTACACTATCCAGCCTTTACCCTACTGATGCACCCCCCTGGAGTAAGAATAGTAATTAGTACCCCTACACTATCCAGCCATTACCCTAATGATGCACCCCACCTGGAGTAAGAATAGTAATTAGTAACCCTACACTATCCAGACCTTACCCTACTGATGCACCCCCCTGGAGGAAGAATAGTAATTAGTAACCCTACACCGTCCAGCACTTACAATACTGATACACCCCCCTGGAGTAAGAATATTAATTAGTAACCCTACACTATCCAGCACTTACAATACTGATGCACCACCCTGGAGTAAGAATAGTAATTAGTACCCCTACACTAGCCAGCCCTTACCCTACTGATGCACCCCCCTGGAGTAAGAATAGTAATTAGTACCCCTACACTATCCAGCCCTTACCCTAATGATGCACCCTCCTGGAGTAAGAATAGTAATTAGTACCCCTACACTATCCAGCCCTTACCCTAATGATGCACCCCACCTGGAGTAAGAATAGTAATTAGTAACCCTACACTATCCTGCACTTACCCTACTGATGCACCTCCCTGGAGTAACAATAGTAATTAGTACCCCTACACTATCCAGCCCTTACCCTACTGATGCACCCCCCTGGAGTAAGAATAGTTATTAGTACCCCTACACTATCCAGCCCTTACCCTACTGATGCACCTACCCTGGAGTAACAATAGTAATTAGTACCCCTACACTATCCAGCCCTTACTCTAATGATGCACCCACCCTGGACTAAAAATAGTAATCATTACCCCTACACTATCCAGCCCTTACCCTACTGATGCACCCACCCTGGAGTAACAATAGTAATTATTACCCCTACACTATCTAGCACTTACCCTACTGATGCACCCCCCTGGAGTAAGAAGAGTAGGATGCCCCTACACTATCCAGCACTTACCTTACTGATGTACACTACTGGAGTTAAATTAGAAATTAAACAAAAAGATTATTTTAATTATAATTTAAATAAAAATAAAAAATACATAAAAAAATTATTTTTAATTTTCTAAATAATTATATTAATAGATACTATGATTTATAATTATTTTGAAATTTTTGTAGATAATAAAAAAATTCCAAAATGTAATTTAGAGGAATTTTCCCACGCTTTGACATTGAAGTGAATGTGAAGAATTGTCCTTCTTTTATTTCACTAGTTCACATTGAGACTGCCTCATCAATGCAATTCAAGTTCATTTGAAGTGGATCGCGTGAGTGAATACAAGCAGGAATGTCTAGATAAACGGAAAGTAAGTGAATTAAAGGATATTGCAATGTTTAAAAAGTAGTAATTTGATCAAATTAAATAGTTAAACAATGATTAAATAAATGCGAGACTGCGTTGTTTATTTAATTTATTTTTAACATTTTTAAAATAATAATTGTAATTTTTAAAGCATATTAATGCTTACAAAATGTAGAAAATAAATATTAGACATATAATTATTTTAAACAATAATACTAATTATAATTAAAAAAAAATTAAATTCCGTTTTTCGTTTCTGTTGCTCCAGATGAGGTTTACGCGTAAACGTGAAACTTGAAGGCAGCCATTTTGAGTAGCGTCGCAGGACAAGGCAAAAGCTTGGGAGATCTGCGCTCAGGTAAGAAACTTTAAAAAACAAATATACAAGTACATGAGTGTTTATTATTGCAAGGAGAGTCGAGGGAGGTTTGTAGATGCAATAAATGAGATTACTTTGAATTATCGTAACTTGTTACGAAGTATGTTGTTAGAGTATGCCCATGTCGGGTCACGTGTTTACCTTTCAAAATTGTTTGTACAAAAATAATAGGAGCTAGAAAGGTTTAATAATTGTAAAAACTGTAGAAAAGATAAAATGTTAAAAAATTTGGAAAATAACAAAGCTGGCAAAAGAAAAAGAACGATTTTCGTCATTTGGATTTTTTTGGATTCCGGTTGGACATTTTTGATTTTTTTTTGCGTTTACATCTATGCTTTTTTGGATTATTATATTATTGACTTGGACTGCAGATTCAGAAGGATTTCGATTTTGGAAATTTATTTAAGAACGTTCGATAATAATGGAATTTTGGGATTATAAACAACCTGGAGCAGGAGAAGATATACCGATGGATTTGCACGTGGAAAATCGACCTTTTTAAATTTTGTGGAATGTCTTTGGATTTTTTTTTTTTTTTGTTACTACTATTTTTGGAACGTATGCGCATTTTTTTAAATGGCTTCCTACTTATGAAAAAGTACTTAGAAGAAGACTTAGGTGTAGATTCCGTACGAATCGTACAAGCACCGTACAAACTGGCAAGTACGATTCGTATGGGAAAGAATACATACGAATCGCATTGGGAAAATTCCCCAACACGTCCTCGGGTCGGGAAAAGAGTCCGACACGTCCCCAGACGATTTTACGTACGAATCGGAAAACTGAAGTCCAAGCGCGCAAGTACAATCCGTCCCGTCCGTCCGATTGTACAACCGTATGGAAAAAACACCGTACGGAGCGAACCGCAATAGCAACCATGGAGACATGTGCCCGCATACGCGCTGTACGGTGCGGACTCCCAGCGCCTAGCGCTGGGGGTCCGCACCGTGCATACACGGGTGGGGGTACGCTGCGTACATACACGGGTGGGGGTACGCTCTGTACATACACGGGTGGGGGTACGCTCCGTACATACACGGGTGGGGGTACGCTCTGTACATACACGGGTGGGGGTACGCTCCGTACATACGCGGGTGGGGGTGCGGCGCATACATCCGTGGGGGGGCTGGGGGGGGGATGGCACGAACCGGGCCCCCTATTCCGGTCGCATCGCGGTGTACTTAGCTTTTCCGGCACTTTTTGGGATCCGTAAAAATATTGCCATCCGGACTGCTGTCGGTACGAATCGTACTTGCAGGTACGTGAAAACATGCCTAACTCCGTCCGGACGTCACGTCCGCGGTGTCCCGGATCACATTCGTATGTATTTTACTGTCGGTCGTTCTTTTTTCCGACTCGTACGGAAATGGTGTTTCCGTACGAATCGTACTTGCAAGTTTGTAGGGTTTTTTTCCCGGGTACGAGTCGGACGGAGTAAACGCTCCGACCGACGGTTCGTACCCGGTTTTTCCAGGATCGGATTCGGCACCTTAATGTTTTGAAGAAAAAGATATTGGCAATTTTTTTTTCTTTTGTGAAAAAAAAAATATGGGATCTTTGCAAGTGGATTTGTTTTTTGAAAAAATACAATCATGGACAAAAATTTTTGGATTGCACAGATGAAGACTAGAAAAAAGAAAACATCAAAGGTAAGGTGAACCGACTTAATAATTTTTACAATGTTTTTAAAAATGCAAATTAAAACAGGAGAGATATTTTAGGGTAAAACAGGAAAGTAAAAGTCTAGTGTGTATTAGTAATATAGTATGTGTGCAACATTATCCAGGTAGTCTGAAGCCACACACAACGAAAAATGTTGTAAAGTTCCCAATAGTCTTTCAGACATTTCCTTAGATTTTTTGCTAATTCGTGGGTTTAGACTACCTGTTAATGCTTGTGACAATCTCATTTCTTGGTAACTTTGCTCCTTCCTCAAAGTTTCCAAAAAATGAAAAAAGTTTGGATGTGATTTGCCTATTGAATGATTGAAGGAGTTGTGCCATCCCTCTATGGCATTGTTTGTCTTTGCTCCTCCTTCTAAACAGGTCGAGTAGCAGTTCCACCACTCCACATGGACACGTGGTTTCCTCCTGCGACCCGACCTGCTTAGATGCCCAATCCATGTGTCTTCAAAATAATTTAGTAAGGGTGTCAATTTGTCTTCGTTCGTGGTATAAAAGTCAGATTCTGTAATTGCAGTGTAGTATTCGTCTACACTATCAGGAGGAACAAAGCAAAGTGCAGTTAGTTTTTTTAGTTCAAATTTCAGTTTGCTATCCGATACGTAATCCACAAGTAAGGATGTTTATTGTATCTTACGCCAAAATGCCTGGGAAAAGTGGAAAAAACATCCTTGAATTTGGGTATCCACGTACGTTTTGGAAATAACATTAATCATTGCAAATTCAAAATCTATTATAATTTTCCTAGGACTTTTGTTGGATGTTTTTGATTTTAACACTGTTAAAAGTTCAGTGTAAGTTGTGGATTGTTTATCAGGTAGCAACGTGTATACCAAGGGGAATACAGTATTGTTAATTTTAGCATCAATGGTGTATATTTGGGTGAAAGAATGGGGCGTGCTTTTAACCCCTTCGATGCTGCGCAGATTCCGCCGCTGTGCTGACGGAATCTTGCGCGGGCGTGGTCATGACGGAATGGTTCCGTCATGAGCACAGCTCAACCGTGGGTCATGACGGAACCATTCCGTCATGAGCACCGAAGGGGTTAAACGTGCCATCCATCATCCAAACATCACTATTCTCTAACTTAACTAGATTACGGGGTGTGCTAAAGATAAGGATTCTTTTCAGTGGGTTTTTGTTGTCATGCAGTAAAAAAGGTTTGTTAGAAACAGAAAGTGAGAGTTCAGGAGGAATTAGAATGTCAGAGAAGGTTTGTAGTGTAACTCTTTGTGGGTTACTTGCCTGTTTTTGGCGTTGTATAATTCGTCTCAGATTGGGTATAATGGGCATACTGCTGGCAACATGGTTTGGGACATGTTGTGCAACCTCCCTCAAAATGGAACCACAGGAGTCATTGGAGGTGCTTGCAATTTCCTTCATTTCATTAATTGTTTCTCTCACCTCAATCTCCATTGCAGAGGCAGAGTGGTTATGATCTGTGGTTTTTAAGACAGAGTCACCCAGAGTAACCGCTCTGCCTGTGCAATGGGTTGAGTAGTATTGCACACTCCTCCAATGACACTTTGGTTCTGTTAGTCGCTCCTTGCAATAAATGTACCCTGCATGCTTTAGGAGGCGGTTTCCCTTCCTTGATGTAATGTAATTTGCAGTCTTATTTGTTGACATTATCTGAAATGAAAAGAAAATATAGGTAAAAAATGTAAGTTTTAATCCAATTTTAGAGATTTTTTTATTGATTCTTTTTATACATCTCTTCTAAAAAAATGTATTAAAGATTAACTGCTTTGCTTGTTTCATTTTGAAAATTAGAATTTTTCTTCTTGGAAATAAAATAATAATTTATGGATTTGATTCAGTAGAAAATACCATTTGGATTGCTTTACTTTGTTTCAAGTTGGAATTTTTGGTTCCTAAAGTTGATCTTTGCAATGTTGATTATTCAAAGCTGGAAGAGAAAAGGAAATTGCTTTGGTATATATTTATTGCTTATTTGGTGTGTTGGTCGTTTGGGAAAAAAAGGTGTTATTTATAATTGTTCAATCTTTTTAAAAAGAACCTACCTTTGCAATTATTTGTTGTGGTTCTGAAGATGCTGTTTCTTTTCTTTTGAAGGTCTGGCAAAGCTGGTGTTCTATGGATTTAGTGAAAGCTCTTTACTGACTGTTGATATCTGTTTAAAGTTATATGATATAACTGTTAAATATTTCTTAAAAATAGATATCCCTTTTTTTTTTAAATGAATTTTTTGGGGGGAAAAAGTTATACAATGTTATCATTATCCATTTATGTATGGAAATTTTATAAAAAAATATTTCATTAAATACATTCGACTTGTGAGTTTTTTATACAGTTGCAGTTAGGTTCAAGATTTTAAGATGAATCTTTTCAATATTCTGCCTGTTCGATACATTGTTAACTTTTTTTAGAGAAGTGGACATCTATAACATTATGTTTTTCCCCACAATTATCCTGTTATGTACGATGCACATGTATATTAAATTATTGGTTTACCAAGTGGTACCTCTTCTGTATTCTGCATCTAGTATAAGTAAGAAGTACGTTCCTTTTAAAAAAATGATTACTAAGACATCATTTTTAGAAGACATTTTCCTCTAGAAAAAATATTGATTAGATTTAGTATTTCCTATTTTTAATGTTACCTTTTTTTAAATGATAACACTTCCTTCATCTTCGTATCAGGTGTGGATTTATTCTTTAGATCTCCTAGAGTAATTATAAAAAAAGGTTATAAACATTTCCATGGTTTTAAACTGTTTATTTTTTCCTGGTAATAATTTTGGGTTTAAATGAACTCACCTGTAAAAGTTCTGTGGTAATTTGAAGAAGGTTATATGGAATTTGGATGTTTTTTTCTTCCGAACAATAATTTGGGTTCTGAATTGTTTCTCTGATGGAATAATTATGATTAGAAATGGTTAGGATTTTTAAGAAAAGAATAGGTTTTTAAAATAAATTACTTTCAAACCTCGTTTTAAATTATTTTCGTTTGTATGCTCCAGTTTATAATTATAATATTTCTTATTAGTCAAACACTATACACCTATTTTTTTAAAAAAAATATCAGACAACTTTAAAAAACACAACAATCCTCCTTTACACCCCTATTTTGACTATTTTGTGAATCTTTTACAATTAATGCTCAGTAATACAAGTCTTGTTTATGACAGGTTTGCTACTTCCTAACATAAGTGCAAATAATTTTTTAAACTCATTTTTATAGTGTCATATTTTCCATCACTAATTCATTTAGCAACATTTCCCTTTTATTCCACACTTATGTAGATGTTAGAGTTATCTAAACATTTACTTTGAACAGCACATTTCATATTTTTCATTTAAAAAGAACCACGTTTAGTTATTATACATTTTTTTAAAATTTCATTTTCTTCACCACTATATGTCTTATCATCTGAGGATGGCTCATTAAAACATTTCACATTTTTTATTTATTAATTTTTTCAAACACATTGTTCAATAGTTTTGAAAACATTTAAATAATGTATTTTATTATTTGACTTTCTTTCGAGTTTAGTATGCGAAAACCAATATTTTCCTCGGTTCAACAAATTCTCTTGAAAGGTATTCGATAAACTGTAAAATAATGAACATTTATAAAATTTATGTTCTGTAGATTTAAAAATGTGAGTAAGTTATTCATTTTTTAAAATTTAATTTACTTACTTGCTTGATTGGAGAGGCTGTTATGTGATGTCACAGTGAGATTTTCTTTGAGAGACAGTGAGGCAGCCAAAATAGCGTGTGCTCTCGCTGGTAGTCAGTCGACCACTGTTTGCAAAATGGTGGACGTCTTCTTTTTATACCTTTTTTATGTACCACCATTATTTTCATAAAAATATGTATTGCGTTAATCACTTTTTTCTTGTTTTTTACATGTGAAAACATATATTTAAATTTTCATTTCCATTTATGCCCGTTTATTTGGATTTTGTTTCCTTGACGCTGTAGTTTATATCATTGAAACTGTTGTAGGACTTGTGTTCGAGCTAAGGTCATAAAATGGTGGTCCGCTTGTTTTCTTTTAGGTCGTCTTCATTTTAAACTCTGTTTTTTTACGTTATTTAAATTTATTTATTATATTATGTTATTTCTCAATTGCTCGGAATTTTATAAAATTATTATTACTTTTGTGCGTAAGTTTAATACTCAAAAAAAACTCGCGTATTAAAATTAATAACTGAGTATTACTTTTGTAATAGAGTATTAAAAACAAAATCTGTGTACAGTTTCGGACCACATTTTAATACACTTACCCACCCAAAACCCCTACTTTCCCTGCATCCCGTGCCAGGTTGTATTTTACACATTTAAAAAAAATATATTTATGCGTTGTAATGGAATGCGTTGTATTGTCTTGCTAAGTTATGGCTCTTTTAATGCATTTAATATACTTTGCGTTGTAAAAGTTAACGTAGTAAAAACATTCGTTGAAACAGACTATGCGTTGTTAAAAATGCGTTGTAAACGCATGCGTTAAAATAGCATGCGTTGTATCGTCATACATCCCGGTCTTCTTTCCTGTGTTTCTTTCCCCTAGGTTAACATCAGGAGCGCTTACAACCAATGGGTTGTAGCCATCATACAGTCCTACTTGTCAGCCCTGAAATTTTGAGAGGGTACCTATATTTTAAATTTGGATTTCACGTGCACTTCACTCTAATTGTTGTTTTGGTCCTGAAGAAGCGCTAATGACGTTTATGGCAATAAAGGCGCGAAACATGTCGACCTATTAGACCTTTTACATTAGGACATACTATGCCCTTTAGGACAATATTCCTTTGTATGCTGCCTAGGGCTCCATCATTTCTACAAATGCTGTATGACACCCTCTAGCAAGTTTTTAACTATCTTGCACGTTATTATGCACCTTATATAGAGCACCCACTTTCCCCGCACACCCACATGCACCATCCGGCAGTCCTTAAAAGATCTCCGATAAAGTGACCCTTCGGGGGACCCGTTGGGAATTGCAGCGCCGGCCCAACGAGGAGCACCTGCCCGATGATGAAGCATGACATCCTCCGGGGTGTGTGAGGGCAACAAGTAAAAGGACATGTTCTTCCCACTTCACTAGTGGGTTTACGCACAATACCTGGGGTCTTTTTCTTTTCCTGTACCTTTCTTTCATTTGATAGGCCTGGGTGACTATTTGCACCCGACCATAGGAACAGTGTTCTTTTGTTGTAATTGCTAGGCATGAGGAGCGTGAATACTGGACCATAATCAGCTCCTAGGTCCCCACCTTTTGTTTGGATAGTGATAGCACGGCAGTTGTGCCGAGGGACCTCTATCTTCTCTCTTTTTTCTCTGCTTCCTTTTTCCTTTCACACATTAGGCATTGTGGTCCCATATTGCGGGCGTTTTATATTTATTTTTATATACTAATTTTTATACACAGATTCATGCCTTTATCCAATTGGCTTGTTTTGGGATATCTATCTCCCAACCTCCTGCTGTGTTTGAAGTACTTTAGGATTTTTAGCTACTGGGGTAACGACCACAATTAGTGTGGGCTACCTTAAGGTACTTTGTTTAACTTTTTTGCAGAAATACTGGCCCTGCTGCACCAGCATCTCTTGTGAGCGGCGGGTACTATTGCACACTAATTTTTGTGTCTCGACACCTGCTTGGTAAGAGCCTATGTCATTATATAGGCATTTCCAACTAGTACGCTGATGCCCTGTTACCGGGTGTAGTCTCCCTGGTTGACACATGCGCATTTTTGATAGCATCCCATGCATGCGCATCACTTGGGAGCTCACGCGGACGCCCCGGAAGGGGATTCCAATCGGGCTCCGACTTCCTTGGTTATATCTAACCCTCTTTCCCGCCAGGAGTAGTGCACCATTGGCGGATGGATGGACGGGTTTTAAAGAGGGGAGCCGGTCCCCGACTAGTATTTTGAGTACATAGTAGGCACCTGATAGGTGTTAGAACACCTTACAGTGACTTAGTTACCGCCTCGGATGTGCAACTAGAGTATCTGCCTCTCTTTGCCTTTCTGACTGCCCTCCTCTTTTTATTCCAGTACGGCGTGCTTTTCCCCCCGGCCTCCTGAGTTTGGTAGCGCGGTATATAATATACACCGCGTTTGGATTTTAAGAGCACGGTGAGACTACATTTTTATTTCCGGCATGTCGACTTGGCTTTTTAAGTAGGGGAGGTACTATAGACAGGGTTGCTGCATATTTCATTGACCACGTGGTCGTGTTTGGTGTCCACCAGGGAGTTACCCAAGTCTGCCCTAGTATTGATTTGTGTCCCACGAGTTTGGATTTACTTTAAATGTTCACACTAATTTTGGGGTGTAAACATTGTGCTTAATTACTGTTCTTCACCCGTACGGTCCCTTGAGAGACCAAGCCCGTACCAGCCATGGGTATTGGCCACCAGTGGTACTGGGCCCTTCTACGGACATTCGTGAGGGGTCACCTGGATATGTCAATTCTGCCCTTTTGCCTTATGTGTCTTTGTGAGTGTGATTTTGTGCACACGACCGTGGCACACTATGATACATCAAGCCAGGCTGATGATCATAATCTGTCTTCTTTCCTGTGTTTCTTTCCCCTAGGTTAACATCAGGAGCGCTTACAACCAATGGGTTGTAGCCATCATACAGTCCTACTTGTCAGCCCTGAAATTTTGAGAGGCTACCTATATTTTAAATTTGGATTTCACGTGCACTTCACTCTAATTGTTGTTTTGGTCCTGAAGAAGCGCCAATGACCTTTATGGCAATAAAGGTGTGAAACATGTCGAAATATTAGACCTTTTACATTAGGACATACTATGCCCTTTAGGACAATATTCCTTTTTATGCTGCCTAGGGCTCCATCATTTCTACATATGCTGTATGACACCCCCTAGCAAGCTTTAAACTATCTTGCACATTATTATGCACCTTATATAGAGCACCCACTTTCCCCGCACACCCACATGCACCATCCGGCAGTCCTTAAAAGATCTCCGATAAATTGACCCTTCGGGGGACCCGTTGGGAATTGCAGCGCCAGCCCAATGAGGAGCACCTGCCTGATGATGAAGCATGACATCCTCCGGGGTGTGTGAGGGCAACAAGTAAAAGGACATGTTCTTCCCACTTCACTAGTGGGTTTACGCACAATACCTGGGGTCTTTTTCTTTTCCTGTACCTTTCTTTCATTTGATAGGCCTGGGTGACTATTTGCACCCGACCATAGGAACAGTGTTCTTTTGTTGTAATTGCTTTTTTAGCAGAACCACTGCTTGTGGGAGTCCCAGTCTTGGTAGAGTCTCAAGGCAGTCAGGTCCTATGGGGTTTGTGACGTTGCTGACCACTGAAGGCGCCGGAGTTTCGCAGGAACAGGTTCAAGGATCAACAGGCCGGTAGGGTTGGGGCAAAGTCAGTTGGTGTCGTCCTCTTGTGAGCAGCAGCACGGCAGGTCTTCTGGTTTCTTGATCTTCTTGCTTGTTTCAAATCGGGTTCTGATGAAGGAAGATTCAGGGTGCTCCTAAATACTAAATGTAGGGGTGTTACAGGTAGAGCAAGTGCAGGGACCAATGGGTCCCTGTCCTGGGGTGACTACACCCCCTATCCTGCTCCTCTCCTGTGGGAGGGGGGCAGGGGCCTAGCTCTGATTGGGCAGGACTCCCCATCCTCAAGATGTTGGTAGCCCGGAGTTGTGCTTCACCTCGCCTCTCCCACCTGAGGGGTGGGGTTGGCAGAGGCTGGCACATCCCCTTTCCTTCCTTTAGGGTTTCCCACCTGTCTTCCAACCAGAGTGGAGGGCAGAACCGATGGGGTCAGTTGTTCAGTACAGCAATTGGTCTGGGGAAGCTCACAAAAGTTGGCATTCCTTTGAAGCTTCCCCTGCCCATCCTGGGGGAGGAGGCTTGGCACCTCGTCCCAGGATGTGCATTGTTTCAGGCCCCCGAGAGCGGCAAGCTCTCGACCCAGGGGTCCAGAAACATGTCTGGTGGTGGCAGCCTCGGTTGTTACGCAGTCAGGACACTTGGAGTTGGTTAGGTTTCAGGGCGCACCTATAAGATGCCCTCTGTAGTGCATTTGGCATTAAATCCCACACTGGCATCAGTGTGGGTTTAATGTGCTGAGAAGTTTGATATCAAGCTTGTTAGTCTTCAGTGTAGCCATTATGGTGCTGTGGAGTTCGTAACGACAACCTCCCAGCACCATATACTCTTAATGGCATCACTGCACTTACAGTGCCCAGGAATGGCCCTGGGTACTGTAGGGGCTCAGGGCTCATGCACCTGTGCCCACCCCACAGGCATAGTGCACCCAGCTAGAGGGATGACTGATGTATGCCACAGCAGTGTGTTTGTGGGCATGGCACACAGGGATGTGTGCCATGTCGACTCTTTGTTTAGTTCTGCACCAAGACACTCAGCCTGCAAAGGCAGTGTGTGTGTCAGGGTACAGGGCCCCTAAGGGTAGCACAATAAGTGCTGCAGCCCTAAGTTAGGAGTCTTCTCTGGTCACAGTGCCCTGGGTACCTAGGGTACCATTTACCAGGGGCTGACCGGTGGCCAGAGATGCCAATTCGGTTTAGGCTTTAGTACATTTTTTGGGAAGGAAAACAGCAGGGTGAACAAACAAACCAACCAATGAATGGAGCGACCTCTAACAGACCACCCAGGTCACTTAGACCTCCTCATCGTGCCTTCCCAAAGTACTGAGGAATCAACTAGAGAGTACAAACCAAACAGCTTTATTGAAGACTCTGCAGAGTGAGCCCTGTCAGCTGAGCCTCCGACGGAATCTTCCGAGGGACTGGTTTCACCCCCCCAGCGGGTACATAGTAAACCCTCCAGAAACAAGACCCTCACACACCTCACAGTGGAACTTCACCAGCCCTGGACATCAACGAACAATGGGGCACAGTGGACAGAGCCAACACCTGCAGATACACACTCCCTCCATCTGCTGTGCAAGGTCACAGTGCCGGTTCTAGGCTCGTTATCTCATGGGAGGAGAATTGTGCACAGAGAATGGAATGCAAGGGTTTGACTATCGCCTTCCTGCCAAATGAAGCTTTCACCTTGGGCTGGAAGTCTGTCTCACAGCAGTTCGTGGCAGACAGGGGTTTGCGAGGCCTACCAGCCATTACAAAATAATACAAGTAATACATGGAGCAAACAAGTGGCAAAATGGAACTTAGCAGGCAAGGCTAACATAACGTATTAATATATATACATAAGTAAGAGTAGCAACAGGAGTATTATGTGACACAATCTATCAGACCCTCCTTTTAGCCTAGTCTGCAAGTTCTGCTTTATTTACTAAAAGACAGGGGGTCTCATGTAGGTAGCCAAATACCGGTCGGTAACGGCCGATTTTCGGTAATTATACCGTTACCGACCGGTATTTTGGCTATTGGTATGTAGGGGGTCAATTTCTGGAATCGGAATTTACCGATTCGGTAAAACTACCGAATCGGTAAAATTACCGAATCGGTAACGTTACCGATGTGGTAATTTTACCGAATCGGTAATTTTACCGAATCGGTAAATTCCGATTCCAGAAATGATATGTAGGGGGAGTGTGTGGGTGTGTTTAGGAGTCGGTATTTACCACCAACTTATAGTTGGTGGTAAATAATTAATGTATGTGTGTATGCATTTTGAAGCGCGTAGCAGTGTGCAATGTGGCATACATACATGCCCTTAGGGCATGCATGTGTGCCACATGTGCACACATGGCCGAATCAGGGGTGCAAAAGGGTGTCAATGTGACACCCTGCCACCCTTGCATGTTCTCCACCAATACCGAATCGGTATTTACCGATTCGGTAATGAGGCATACCTTCCCCTCAATGGGAAGGTATGCCTCATTACCGAATCGGTAAATACCGATTCGGTAATTACCGAATTGTAACGAATCAGTAAAAATTACTGACTCATTACCTACATACGAGTTACCACTTCTTAAATACCGATTCGGTAACGTTCGGTATTTTAGAAGTGGTAACTGGTATGCTACCTACATGAGGCCCAGGGTCTTTACAATTGCTAGGGGACAGCGAGCGTCAATACTCAAATATGCCTTCATCGATATTCATCAAATCTTGAACAACTTACTGTAAGAGGGCCCTTCCAGGAGGGATTTTCTCCTGGGTAGGAGAGGAAGGTGCTAGCTTAGTAACACAGTATGATGTGCATAAGGAGCACCAGGCTGGAAGGCAATTAATGCATAAACAACACGTCAATATCATGACAGCTATACTTATTATTGTCAAGATCTTCCATCCCCAAGACCCAAAAATGCTCCAGAACCAGCCTGACCAGGGTCCATTTCCTTGATAGATGTCGGAAGCTATTTTGTGTAATTTCTGTATAGCAGCATAGACTGTGGGGGCAGTGTCAGGGATATACACACAGCAGCTACTCCCGATGATGCGACAAACTCCACCTCGGTCGGCCAATGTAACATCTAGAACCATTCGATTTTGGAAAGGAGTCTGGTCACTTGAAGCTCTTGCCTTATGTGTCTTTGTGAGTGTGATTTTGTGCACACGACCGTGGCACACTATGATACATCAAGCCAGGCTGATGATCATAATCTGTCTTCTTTCCTGTGTTTCTTTCCCCTAGGTTAACATCAGGAGCGCTTACAACCAATGGGTTGTAGCCATCATACAGTCCTACTTGTCAGCCCTGAAATTTTGAGAGGGTACCTATATTTTAAATTTGGATTTCACGTGTACATCACTCTAATTGTTGTTTTGGTCCTGAAGAAGCGCCAATGACCTTTATGGCAATAAAGGTGTGAAACATGTCGAAATATTAGCCCTTTTAAATTAGGACATACTATGCCCTTTAGGACAATATTCCTTTTTATGCTGCCTAGGGCTCCATCATTTCTACATATGCTGTATGACACCCCCTAGCAAGCTTTAAACTATCTTGCACATTATTATGCACCTTATATAGAGCACCCACTTTCCCCGCACACCCACATGCACCATCCGGCAGTCCTTAAAAGATCTCCGATAAATTGACCCTTCGGGGGACCCGTTGGGAATTGCAGCGCCAGCCCAATGAGGAGCACCTGCCTGATGATGAAGCATGACATCCTCCGGGGTGTGTGAGGGCAACAAGTAAAAGGACATGTTCTTCCCACTTCACTAGTGGGTTTACGCACAATACCTGGGGTCTTTTTCTTTTCCTGTACCTTTCTTTCATTTGATAGGCCTGGGTGACTATTTGCACCCGACCATAGGAACAGTGTTCTTTTGTTGTAATTGCTTTTTTAGCAGAACCACTGCTTGTGGGAGTCCCAGTCTTGGTAGAGTCTCAAGGCAGTCAGGTCCTATGGGGTTTGTGACGTTGCTGACCACTGAAGGCGCCGGAGTTTCGCAGGAACAGGTTCAAGGATCAACAGGCCGGTAGGGTTGGGGCAAAGTCAGTTGGTGTCGTCCTCTTGTGAGCAGCAGCACGGCAGGTCTTCTGGTTTCTTGATCTTCTTGCTTGTTTCAAATCGGGTTCTGATGAAGGAAGATTCAGGGTGCTCCTAAATACTAAATGTAGGGGTGTTACAGGTAGAGCAAGTGCAGGGACCAATGGGTCCCTGTCCTGGGGTGACTACACCCCCTATCCTGCTCCTCTCCTGTGGGAGGGGGGCAGGGGCCTAGCTCTGATTGGGCAGGACTCCCCATCCTCAAGATGTTGGTAGCTCGGAGTTGTGCTTCACCTCGCCTCTCCCACCTGAGGGGTGGGGTTGGCAGAGGCTGGCACATCCCCTTTCCTTCCTTTAGGGTTTCCCACCTGTCTTCCCACCAGAGTGGAGGGCAGAACCGATGGGGTCAGTTGTTCAGTACAGCAATTGGCCTGGGGAAGCTCACAAAAGGTGGCATTCCTTTGAAGCTTCCCCTGCCCATCCTGGGGGAGGAGGCTTGGCACCTCGTCCCAGGATGTGCATTGTTTCAGGCCCCCGAGAGCGGCAAGCTCTCGACCCAGGGGTCCAGAAACATGTCTGGTGGTGGCAGCCTCGGTTGTTACGCAGTCAGGACACTTGGAGTTGGTTAGGTTTCAGGGCGCACCTATAAGATGCCCTCTGTAGTGCATTTGGCATTAAATCCCACACTGGCATCAGTGTGGGTTTAATGTGCTGAGAAGTTTGATATCAAGCTTGTTAGTATTCAGTGTAGCCATTATGGTGCTGTGGAGTTCGTAACGACAACCTCCCAGCACCATATACTCTTAATGGCATCACTGCACTTACAGTGCCCAGGAATGGCCCTGGGTACTGTAGGGGCTCAGGGCTCATGCACCTGTGCCCACCCCACAGGCATAGTGCACCCAGCTAGAGGGATGACTGATGTATGCCACAGCAGTGTGTTTGTGGGCATGGCACACAGGGATGTGTGCCATGTCGACTCTTTGTTTAGTTCTGCACCAAGACACTCAGCCTGCAAAGGCAGTGTGTGTGTCAGGGTACAGGGCCCCTAAGGGTAGCACAATAAGTGCTGCAGCCCTAAGTTAGGAGTCTTCTCTGGTCACAGTGCCCTGGGTACCTAGGGTACCATTTACCAGGGGCTGACCGGTGGCCAGAGATGCCAATTGGGTTTAGGCTTTAGTACATTTTTTGGGAAGGAAAACAGCAGGGTGAACAAACAAACCAACCAATGAATGGAGCGACCTCTAACAGACCACCCAGGTCACTTAGACCTCCTCATCGTGCCTTCCCAAAGTACTGAGGAATCAACTAGAGAGTACAAACCAAACAGCTTTATTGAAGACTCTGCAGAGTGAGCCCTGTCAGCTGAGCCTCCGACGGAATCTTCCGAGGGACTGGTTTCACCCCCCCAGCGGGTACATAGTAAACCCTCCAGAAACAAGACCCTCACACACCTCACAGTGGAACTTCACCAGCCCTGGACATCAACGAACAATGGGGCACAGTGGACAGAGCCAACACCTGCAGATACACACTCCCTCCATCTGCTGTGCAAGGTCACAGTGCCGGTTCTAGGCTCGTTATCTCATGGGAGGAGAATTGTGCACAGAGAATGGAATGCAAGGGTTTGACTATCGCCTTCCTGCCAAATGAAGCTTTCACCTTGGGCTGGAAGTCTGTCTCACAGCAGTTCATGGCAGACAGGGGTTTGCGAGGCCTACCAGCCATTACAAAATAATACAAGTAATACATGGAGCAAACAAGTGGCAAAATGGAACTTAGCAGGCAAGGCTAACATAACGTATTAATATATATACATAAGTAAGAGTAGCAACAGGAGTATTATGTGACACAATCTATCAGACCCTCCTTTTAGCCTAGTCTGCAAGTTCTGCTTTATTTACTAAAAGACAGGGTCTTTACAATTGCTAGGGGACAGCGAGCGTCAATACTCAAATATGCCTTCATCGATATTCATCAAATCTTGAACAACTTACTGTAAGAGGGCCCTTCCAGGAGGGATTTTCTCCTGGGTAGGAGAGGAAGGTGCTAGCTTAGTAACACAGTATGATGTGCATAAGGAGCACCAGGCTGGAAGGCAATTAATGCATAAACAACACGTCAATATCATGACAGCTATACTTATTATTGTCAAGATCTTCCATCCCCAAGACCCAAAAATGCTCCAGAACCAGCCTGACCAGGGTCCATTTCCTTGATAGATGTCGGAAGCTATTTTGTGTAATTTCTGTATAGCAGCATAGACTGTGGGGGCAGTGTCAGGGATATACACACAGCAGCTACTCCCGATGATGCGACAAACTCCACCTCGGTCGGCCAATGTAACATCTAGAACCATTCGATTTTGGAAAGGAGTCTGGTCGCTTGAAGCTCTACAGTAATATTAGTCGTGATCTCGGCAGTGGTATTAATAACAGTCTCTACTACACGCAATAATCTATGTTTACTTAGACTATTATACATGGGACCCCACATGGGAAGGAGGCCTTTAAGAGCATCCATGAATTGCTGTAATGTTGTGTCGGACCAATCCACATCATCCACACTGATAACACGTCGGACTCTAAGTAAGGGGGTACTCCTATGATACAGTTCATGGTGGTGACGATACTGAGAGGGAGTTGCATAGACAGGGGGTAGTAGAAAAGACAGGTAACAGGACCCTGCCCGTCCCTTCGGGAGCCACAGATAAGCTTGGGGCCCACAAACAAAATAAATATTTGGTGGTGCAACCAAGGAGGGGCTCTCCTCCACAGACAGTGAATAAGTGAAATTACAAGTACTTATCCCTACTGGAATGGGTCCCGAACCATTAATACAGAATGGAGCAATAGTATTGATAACAAATATGGACTGAAGTTCTTGACTGGACATATTACGACTTATGAAATTCTGGTAGTAATCTGTAGAGTTAAAACCTTGAAAATCTAACATCTCCATCTGTTCCCAGGTGATGTTCCGTTTCCCATAGTAAGAAGCAGTGCATGTTTTAAGGAAACGTCTATTATTCCCACTTGTGCTATTATGAACACCAGAAGGCAAGAGATGCCTCAGGTGTACTGTATGGGTCCTGGTGTTCACCGGGGCCCTTTGCAAACCCGGGGACAGAGAGTCCTGTTTTATCATGTCGATCAATTCGAACCTTCCTTCACAACTACTCACATATGACAAAGGTAAGGACAACAAATTCTTAGATTTATGCGTGACTGAAGGGAGTAACCCACAAATCCAACATTTGGTCATGTTCGATCCCTCATGGCTTTTATGCAGCATCTGTATGAATGTGTTATCTCTATAGGATCGTCGGTGTTCTGCCTTATGGAAAGACAGTGTTACAAAGGAATGCTCAGGCGGTACAGGAGTGGTAGCAATTAATAATCGTGCAGGATAATGGTGTTCCAGGTACCAAAACACTACTGCTGCTACAATCAATGCAACACCTATGATAGTAATTATACCTATTTTCATCTTTCTAGACATATTTGACCAAGTGGATTGATCACATGTTGGGGATGAGGATGAAGGGACAAAGGTCAAGGAGTCTTCCTCTGGGATGGGGGGGAAGACCAAAAGTGTATAGTCTAATCATTCTACTAAATGGGAAGCTTAAATGCTTTGAACAAGGAAACCCAAATTCACGCAGCACGTCCGTCGCACCAGAAGGGTGGGCACAAGTCACTTCTCCCAGGGTCCGTTCAGTAAGCCTCCCTGGTAGGCTTCTATCATTCATTAAAATATTTCTTTTCTAAAATGGAGTTGCCCAACTCGCAATTCAAACAGACAACCGGGTTCCCAAAGTTAATTATCTCAGGATAGGGCACTCACTCTCCAGGCAAGTGTCCTCAGCGATCCTGTCCAGTGTCTCAGGCAGTGCACCAGTGTTCACCACTCTAATCTAACAGGCACCAGAGATACAGCACCTGCACCCTGCACTCAAGTCCTTCCCTAACTCCTGTATTGTTCTACTGATGCACGGTTCTTTCGTCGGGGACGCAGATTGTATCTAGAAACACCAAACAAAGGGAGAATGTTATCCTCCCCGCCTCGTATCTGCTTATCGTCTGCTGTACTTGGAGGCACCAAAGATGAGGATAGCAGTGTGGCGGGTGCAGCTTGTTGATCAGGATGCACCGCTTCTCGTAGCACTGCGTCACTGTCTTCCTCTGTTTGGTCACAAGTCAGACGAGCGTCAGAAAAGGGCACAAAGCGGGGGACTGACTCCGTCCCATGATCTCCTACTCCAACTTGGACCCACTGATCGTACGGGAGAGGCACGCGTTTGCAGGGACTTCCATGAATCCAGTTCTTCTTGTCTTTAACTTTCACTGCGTGCCGTGTGGCCAATAGTACAAGATGTGCGCCCTTCCATCTAGGTTGCAACCAGCTCGTCCGATGAAAATTCTTCACGACCACCCAGTCGCTAGGTTGTATTCGGTGCCCAGGCCCTTCCGGTGCTGGCTTCAGCGCTGCCTGAACCTGCTGATGGAGAGAACAAAGATCTTTAGTCAACTCATACAAATAGTCTGTTAATAAAGGGTATTCTATTTCTGAGAAACGCTTAGGACGTGGGACTCCCAAAACATTGGCAGGCCGGCCAAAAACTACCTCATAAGGAGACAATCCAGTTGTAAAATGTGCTGTCACCATCGTAGAAAGCAATGCTAGCGAAGGGCGTCCGACCATGCTAGGCCTGTACTTTGCACAATCTTAGCAAGTTTCAACTTCAGAATCCCATTGTACTTCTCAATCAGCCCTGCTGTTTGGGGGTGATTTGCCGAATGGAATTTCAGTTTCACATGCAGGCCCTCACATACATGTTCAACAACTTTGTTATTAAAATGTCCACCGTTATCACTTCAGATCACGCAAGGCAATCCATAACGAGGGAAGTACTCCTTAAGGTGTGCCTTCGCAGTAGCAAGGGCCGTATTCTCTTTAGTGGAGAATGCTTCCACCCATTTGCTAAAAGCGCACACCACTACTAGGACATATTTCAAATTATTCACCCTATCCATTTGGAAATATTCCATCTGGAGGACCTCAAAGGGAAGGGTGGGGGGGCACAATTACCAGCCGGAGTGAAGGTGCCCCTGCCTGGATTATGTTGTACACAAACTATACAGTGCTTAACTAGCTTGTCTGCCGTTTTAGGAATGTTGTCATTTTTCCAGACTGGATCTAGTAACTGGCAGATCCCTTTCATACTAATATGAGAGGGGCCATGGGCCATAGTAACCACTGGCAATTCGAACGCATTTGTCAGCATCCATCTTTGTTTATCTGATAAATCTGTCCAACATCCATCATCATTCAGCCGCCCCGTACGTTCCTGCCATTCAACCAACTCCTCCCTCGTAGCCTCACTCTGAATGGACTTGACTCTATCCAGTGTATCTTCAACCATACTATGGTCGGGAACCCACCGAGCAGGGCCTACCACACACACTCTACTCTTCTGGGAGCGTGCTGTTTCCCTAGCTGTCTGATCTGCAAACGCATTGCCTCTTCCCGTGTCATCAGTGACTGCTTTATGGGCACTGCATTTAACAATGGCCACTTTCGTGGGCAATGTTAATGCTGTCCAGAGTCTATGTGTCAAAGGACCATTCTGAATTTTCAACCCATCGGATGTGAGAAAACCCCGCTCCCTCCAGAGCCGCCCGGATCTGTGTGCCACCCCAAAGGCATACTGGCTGTCCGTATAGATATTAACAGTCAGTCCCTCACTCAACTCACACGCTCTCAGCAAAGCCAGCAATTCCGCTGCCTGGGCAGACTGGTAAGGAACTCACGAGGTCTCGACCACAGTGCGAAGAGTGGTGACAGCACAGGCAGCTGAGGTCGTTCCATCGGGAAGCTTGAAACAAGAACCATCAACATACAATTCACCATTTGGGTTTGGCAATGGGAGATCTGTCAAATCCACACGCCCTTTCATTTCTTCCCCTGTACAGTACTCACAATCATGTGCATCTCGATCCTGCTCCCCGTCTTGCAAAGGGAGGGGTAGTAGGGTAGCAGGATTGAAAGTGGTACATCGCTTAATAGTCATATGGGGTGCGAAAAGGGCTAATTCATACTGGGTAAGACGCGCACTAGTGAGGTGTTGTGTCTTGGTTTTGTTCAAAAGAATGTCCACTGCATGGGGAATGAGGACCGTAAGGTTGTTGTCGAGAAGGAGCCCGACGATTGTCTAATAGAGAGTGCAGGAGCCGCCACAGCTCGCAGACAGCTCGGAAGAGCCTTGGCCACGTTATCAAGCATAGCTGAAAAGTATGCACAAGATCTTTGCTTTCCTTCAAACAATTGCACCAATACAGAGAGCGGGCAGCCATCAACTTCATGCACATAAAGCGAAAAAGTCTTACGTTAATCAGGAGTACCTAGGACCGGAGCTGAGTATAGCGCATGTTTTAGTTGCTGAAAAGCTTGCTGGCATGCTGGTGTCCATGGCAAAGTTTCATGCACGTATTTTGTAGTAAAATAAAGTAAAGGTTTTGCAAGCAAAGAATAATTAGGAATCCAATGCCTACAGTACGATGTTATACCTAGAAAAGCACGTACATCCCGCTGAGTCTTGTGGACGGGTATATTATTAATAGCAGTAATGCAATTTACTGAAACTAAAAGAAAAGAAGAAAGAAAAACAAACTACAAACAAGAAATGCAAATCACAATCAATTTGTCGATGTTGCACCCAAACTCGTCACCATACATGCATACTCATTCAAGCACCATTCAGAACGCTTCACTTTCCAATATTTTTTCAAACCACACAGGTAGGCTTTTCACCCCAGGCCTTTTCTGTAGTAAATTGTGCCTAATTCCCAAAAGGCCTGTCAGAAAATCTCTGGGCAGTGTGGACCTTTTACGATCGGTTTGCCAAATTCCCAATTGGTCCGTCAGTCAGCCCATTAACCCTTCGGACCCTTCGGACCCTGTAGGACCCTCCGGGTCCGAGACAAGAGCCCGTCGGCTAATGCCTTCCAAATTCAAGACACTGATCTCTAGCGCATGTCAACCAAAGCACAGCTCGCCGGCATGTGCTGAACCAAACCAAAGCACAGCTCGCCGGTATGTGCTGAATCAAACTAAAGCACAGCTTACGGGCATGTGCTGAACCAAACCAAAGCACAGCTCGCTGGCATGTGCTGAACCAAAGCACAGCTTACGGGCATGTGCTGAACCAAACCAAAGCACAGCTTTCGGGCATGTGCTGAACCAAACCAAAGCACAGCTCGCCGGCATGTGCTGAACCAAACCAAAGCACAGCTCACCGGCATGTGCTGAACCAAACCAAAGCACAGCTTACGGGCATGTGCTGAACCAAACCAAAGCACAGCTCACCGGCATGTGCTGAACCAAACCAAAGCACAGCTCGCCGGCATGTGCTGAACCAAACCAAAGCACAGCTCGCTGGCATGTGCTGAACCAAACCAAAGCACAGCTTACGGGCATGTGCTGAACCAAACCAAAGCAAAGCTTACGGGCATGTGCTGAACCCAAGACGCTGCCAGTAGGCTAGTGTCAAACAAGAGTGGCGCCACCACGTTTCACCAAAAGAAAAGAAAACTCCACTCACCCGGTACACACAGGTAATGTGACGTTATTCTCTACCGCCAATTCCTCTGACCAACGGGGTCTCATCCAAAGGGTTCGCCTCTTTAGGACTCCGGCTGGGTGACCACAAACGGTAGAGCGGTCTGACCAAACGGGCGGGGCGATCGCGAGAACAACGCTCTATTTGATGGGGTACCCCGGTCCGCCCATCCAGCTGAGTTACTACCCCAGCCCCTCAAACCCGGATACGGGGTGGGCGTCACCCTATATGGCAGAGTACCTGCTCGGGCGGCATTCTGAAGAGAGCGACCTCTAACAGACCACCCGGGTCACTTAGACCTCCTCATCGTGCCTTCCCTGAGTAATGAGGAATCAACTAGAGAATACAAACCAAACAGCTTTATTGAAGACTCTGCAGAGTGAACCCTGTCAGCTGAGCCTCCGACGGAATCTTCTGAGGGACTAGTTTCACCCCCCAGCGGGTACATAGTAAACCCTCCAGAAACAACACCCCTCCCACCCCTCACAGTGGAAATTCACCAGCCCTGGACATCAACGTTCAATAGGGCACAGTGGACGGAGCCACCACCTGCACATACACACTCCCTCCGTCTGCTGTGCAAGGTCACAGTGCCGCTTCTCGGCTTGTTATCTCATGGGAGGAGAATTGTGCACAGAGAATGGAATGCAAGGGTTCGACTATCGCACGGTTACTCACAGTACGGCCTGCGGGACGCCAGCGGCACGGCAAGCCTTCCTTGGCGGCCCGCGGGCCTTGCAGACATCCTACCTGTGTTTTAATAAAAAATGTAAATAGTGTTAGCAAACCCTGCTGGTTGCAGCAGCCCGGACTCTGAGACTGTGCTCTGTGGGGGCCGGGGAATTCCAGTGATTGTCAAAGTGGAGATGCGGGGGCCTAAGAGGTGAAATACAACAAAGCTTTATTAACATGTAAATGGTCTTTTAAAGACAAGTGAAGTACTTGGGAGACAGAGAGGCGCAGTCTGGGGGAGACAGAGGGAGGTAGACGGAGAGGGAGGGAGAGGGAGGGAGGCAGATGGAGGGAGAGGAAGGGAGACAGAGAGAGACAGAGAGAGGAAGGCAGAGAGGGAGCAAGAGGGAGACAGAGGGAGGGAGACGGAGGAAGGGAGACGGCGGGTGAGGGAGGTAGGGAGAGGGAGGTAGGGAGAGGGAGGGAGGGGGGAGGGAGCGAGAGGGAGACAGAGGGAGAGAGACAGAGGGAGAGAGACAGAGGGAGAGGGAGGGAGACAGAGGGAGACAGAGGGAGGGAGAGAGAGGGAGGGAGAGAGAGACAGGGAGAGACAGAGGGAGAGAAACAGAGGGTGAGGGAGGGAGATAGGGAGGGAGACAGGGAGGGAGACAGAGGGAGGGAGACGGAGGGAGGGAGACAGAGGGAGACAGAGGGAGGGAGACAGAGGGAGGGACAGTGAGGGAGGGAGACTGGGAGGGAGGGAGACGGAGGGAGACTGGGAGGGAGGGAGACGGAGGGAGTGAGACGGAGGGAGAGAGACAGAAGGAGAGGGAGGGAGTCAGGGAGGGAGACTGAGGGAGAGAGACAGAGGGAGAGAGACAGAGGGAGGGGGAGACAGAGGGAGGGAGCGAGACAGGGAGGGAGATGGAGGAAGGGAGACGGAGACAGGGAGGGAGACGGAGACAGGGAGACAGAAGGAGGGAGACGGAGGGAAGGAGACGGAGGGAGAGAGACGGAGGGAGAGAGACGGAAGGAGAGGGAGGGAGGGAGACAGAGGGAGGGAGACAGAAGGAGGGAGACAGGGAGGGAGACAGAGGGAGGGAGACAGAGGGAGGGAGATAGTGGGAGACAGAGAGGGAGACAGAGGGAGGAGGGCGACCGAGGGAGGGCGACAGAGGGGGAGACAGAGGGGGAGACAGAGAGGGAGACAGAGAGGGAGGAGGGAGACAGAGGGAGGAGGGAGACAGAGGGAGGAGGGGGGAGGAGGAAGACAGAGGGAGGAGGGAAACAGAGGGAGGAGGGCGACGGAGGGAGGGTGACACAGAGAGAGACAGGGAGAGAGACAGGGGGAGAGAGACAGGGAGAGAGAGAGACAGGGAGAGAGAGAGACAGGGAGAGAGAGACAGGGGGAGAGGGGGAGGAAGGGAGAGGGAGGGGGAGAGAGAGAGGAAGGGGTAGAGAGGGAGTGAGAGGAAGGGGGAGGTGAAGGGAGGGGGAGGGAGAGAGGGAGGGAGAGGGAGGGGGGAGAGGGAGGGAGGGGGAGGGAGAGAGAGATGTGTTTATGCTGGGTCTGGTGGCTCAGTGGACAAACGCGTCTGCTGCAGGGACTTGTGTCCAACCTCATGGTCCCAATTTTTTTTTACTTTAGCCCCGCCCCTCCCCCTCTGACCCCGCCACCACCGGTGCGGCTCTTGGCCACAAACCACACTGTAAATTTGGCCCCTGAGAGAAAGTTTGTGAGTACCCATGGATTATCGCCTTCCGCCGAATGAAGTTTTCACCTTGGGCTGGAAGACTGTCTCACAGCAGCTCGTGGCAGACAGGGGTTTGCGAGGCCTAGCAGCCATTACAAAATAATACAAGTAATACATGGAGCAAACAAGTGGCAAAATGGAACTTAGCAGGCAAGGCTAACATAACGTATTAATTATATACGTAAGGAGCATTATGTGGCACAATCTATCACCAACATATACAAACTCTCAGCAAAACACGCAGCTCTACACACACATACATGCAAACACTTTCAGCAAAGCAGACACACACAGGCAGACAAATAGACACACACAGCAAAAAATAGGGAGGAAAACAAACCCAATCAGAAAACCAGAGAAACGCGAATAACAAAGTTAGAAACATCAACAAACGGAAGAACACATCCACACAACAATGCCACACTCTCTCTCACTTAAGCACACCCAGGCACACAGGCTAGCGCACATAAGTAGACCCAAGGCAACTTTGTGTTTCCCACACACACGGACAGATGACCACAAACAGGAAGAAATACCAACAGTTACAAAAGTACAGACCAGCATAGAAAATGATTCAAACACTTCAAACACTGCCACATGTAGATGCGCAGCAACAAACAAGCATACGCGCATACACTAACTCAAACACACTAACACATCAAACATGCAATTCGCACACTGACAAAAACCAACACATTGACAGCAGAACACACACAGCAACGCTATAGGCAGCAAATAAATACAGATATTAAAATATTAAGAATAAGTGGGAAACCCAATCTACCCTTGACGGCTTGGGCAATTACATTTTGGCAGGTATGTGAACCTACTTGAGAGAGTTTGCCAACATTGAATGCAGCAATTAATGTAAACATATGGTTTAGTAAATCCCTTGTAGGCTCACATACCTGCCACAGAGAGGCAGATCTGCAAGGAAGTGCCGCAGCGTGGCACCGCAAGCCCTTTGGCTGCGCCACTTCCGGAGCACAGGGCTGCAATATATTTACAAGAATATGCCGCATCTCTGTGCTTCCCCCTGCGCTGGCGCTCAAACTGCAGCCATGCGCTGGTGCAGGCACCCTTGTGCAAGGATGCCTGCATTGTGGGGAGATTGTTTTTGTGCAGGAAGGGGCACCTTCCTGCACAAAAACAATCACTTCAGGCATTTTCTTCTTTCAATGCGTGCTGTAGACTGCAGCACGCATTGAAAGAGGAAAAAACGAGAAGAAATTAAAACATTTCTCCTCGTTGGACCTTGCTACGCCACCTCTAGGGTGGTGTAGCATTCTGATGCATCGCCAGATTTACGATTTCTCGTAAAACTGGAGAAGTGTCTTGTTGCATGGGAACACCCACAGCAACACCCATGGAACGCCCTTTAAACGCCAAGTGCTGCGTTTGAAGGGGCCGTATTTACAAGGAGAGGAAAAGTCACGCAGGGTAGCTTTTCCTCTCCTTGTAAATATGGAGGAGCCCCCTGCGCCACCAGTACGTCAGAAAAGTGATGTACTGGTGGTGCAGGGGGCTTCTAAATCTGCCCCAGAGAGTTTTAGTGATTTGCCTAGAAGCAAACAATGTTATGTCAACGCCATGACTTGAACCTTGCTCCACAGTTTCAAAGTCGGCAGCTCTGGCTGATAGATTACTATTATGGGTCAATCTGTGTACAGCAAAATGAAACAAGCAGCACCAAACAACAGGATGAGGAGTGGGGACGTTGAAAATGTGACCCCTGGGGTCGGACAGAAGGCCATCGGTGTATTTACACCACGGTTGGAGGATAGCGCCTGACTGGGAGGGAGGGACGAAAGGGCAGCCAGAACGCTTGTTTACCTTCTTTGTTTCCCCTCCTCCCCCTGGAGTCTGGGCTCAGTAAGTGTGCAGTGTTGCCACTGCTGGGGGCGGGGCCCGAGGCCCAATCCAGAGCATTGGAGCCTGGTGGAGAGACGACTCGGAGTTGAACAAAGGGAGGGAGGGGAACTAATTGAAGGAGACAGTATAACCCACGCCACCAGTGCCCGATCGTAATATCGGCAACCCACCCCCGCTCGTGAATCCCCCTGTCTTCAGTCACTGTGCTGCTGCTGAGCGCGGTGTCCCTGAACCGTGCACCGTGCTCGGGATTACATTATAATAAAAAATTATTTTAAAAAACGAGTGCTGTCTCCCTATCACAACCGGAATTGGGCAGGATGGATCAACGTTAAGTACTTGTTTCTGACCTCTTGTGTGACCTGATAACGAATTATGGGGGATATTAACAATGAATTGCGGCAAACATCGCAAATCCCGCTTAGCGTGATTTGGAATATCGCCACCTATCGCTGGTTTACATCGCCGTGTTTGCGGCATATTTACAATGCCTTGCTCACAGGCGATGTACAAACCTGCGATAGACGGCGATATTCATCATAAGCGTGTGAAATCAAGCGATGATTTCACACGCTAATGAAAAACTTGATAATAGGGGAGTGTGGCCGTAACCAAAGAATCCACCTCCCATTCAAAACGTGCCTAAGTCAAGTTTTGACCAGGCGTAAGGATCCGGCATAAACCGCGGTTAGCACGGCTTTCATCATCGCTTCGTGGTTCCGGGGCCACGTTGTAAATACCGTGATGTCCTGTTCGGGACCTTTTGTCATGGTGTTACGGTAAGGTACGCCTACTGTGCATCTCATTAGCGATGTATATCGCTAAGATGCGTGGCGTTACTAAGACGGCAGCTAACATGCGCTAATGCATGTTAGCACCGCCTTGTTAATAGGGCGATGAAATTATCGCCGCTTTAGCGGCAAAAAGTGCCGCTAAAGCAGTGATAATGCCCTTGTAAATATGCCCCTTTATTTTTTCATTTTCCATATTGTAAAATCGACAGCTTTGTGCAATGCGCATTGAAGCAAAAACACGGGGTCTTTTGGGGACATATTGTGGTTCACTTCCGTGACCTCCGTTTGGCTTGTTTGCTGGGACAAGCGAGCGGCTGATACAACTGGACACACTAGTTCGTCTGCATACATGTTGTAGTAGTTTCATAATACACGGCCACCTCATGGGTGTTTATTCGGAGCCATGGGCCGGCTGTAAATGGGCGGCTCTGGGTATAAGCAGCGTGATAATTTGGGTGCAAAGAAAATGGTGAGGACGATGCTTTTTTGGAAGACATGTTCATTCTCTCACACACATAGAAATCACAGGTAGGTATGCAATAGGTCACGCAATTGCGAGATTTTCAGCTACTGGCATTGTAAATGACACTGCCTTTTATTTATATGTTTAAAAACCAGCTATAATAAAAGGCATTGTCAGTTACAATATCAATAGGTCAGAGTTTCAAAGATTGCAAAAGTGTCAAAGAAAGCAGATCACCAAGTATCGCCACCACGAGTGTAAAAATAAATTACAGAGCTTAGTAAAACAAAACCTCTAAAGTGTAAAACATAAGGACTGGAATCCACAGTTGCGCAAAAACAAGTAGGTTAAACACATCATAAGGAGTATTAATACCTTACGATGTAGTTAGACCTTTTTAAAGTGGAATACAGAAGCATTAGAATTCCAAATATCCCCAATGGGAACATGTAAAATAAAACACATGCGCTAGTAAAATGGTGTGTTAATCCTAAAACAGTATCACAGAGCGTAGTGAAACCCTTGTAAAGCATAACCCAAACATGTGGATCCCCAGTATGAACATGTGAAAAAATCACAGGGTGTAGAGAAAACAACTGTAAAGTGATACATAGACACTGAAGGCTCTCTCTGTATCACCAGCACATGTGATAAGCAAAATCCCAGAGAGAAGACCTAAAAGTAATCGCCTCAACGTGAGATTTGTGACGAGTGAGAGATTTTATAGGGATCATTGGGCATGTCTGAGATGTCAGAGAAGGGGAGTTTAGTTTATTATGTGTACAAAAACCGCTCTTGGCCAAGGCAATATATCTCGCCCTTGCCCCTATCGACGTTGCAAACATTGTAAGCCCTGTCGCACAGCATCCCCGATGTTGTACAGTTTTTTTTTAAACAGGAAAAAGGGTGCACGCAGTCATCTTTGTAATGTGCAGGCGCAAGCACTACAACATGACAGTCACACAAGCAGTTTTTAATAAAAAAGATTTTGCTTGCTAGTTTGAGATGGACTGGTACAGAAAAAGAAAACTGCGGAACGGGAGGCGAGGGCTATAGGCAGTGGGGGGGTTGTAAGGAATCTCAGGCGGCGTGTTGGTAAAACCATATGGGGGATAAGTGTTGCTTTTCTAAAGCACTTCAATAGCTTCCGCTCAAGCTGAGGCTACATGGAACAAGCATTGGCATAGCCAATAGGTCTCGCCTTTGGGACCTTATAAGTATTTTGTTATGCACTACAATATCTTTGGTGCAACAACACCAACTGTAGCATGGCTAAACACTTATAAGGTCCCAAAGGCGAGACCTATTTGTTATGCCAATGCTTGTTTCCAGACTGCAATGACAGCAGGCACATCAATGTGTGCCTGCTCTCACTGCTTCCTTCTCACTAGTGAAGAAGTTACGACATGACGTCATGCCAGGTGAACGCTGTAGGTGAACGCTGTAGGTGACAAAAAAATTTTCTCTCTGGATTTCCCTTCTCTTTTAGAAACTCAGGAGCCGACATCGTCATGGTGTCACCAGGGCTTTAAGTGGAAGCTTTTTCACTATCATATACAAGCCATAGTTGCTGCCTATTTATCTTATGCAACTAACAACTATTGACAAAGCCAATAGTCCTGACTTCCGTAGGTATAATGTTACTTGTAACATATATCTAGATGCAATGACAGAAATAGCAAAATACAAGTCAGGCGGCACACTATGCTTACACAGATTTTTAGCGTACGTGTTTTTAAGCCACGCCCTTAATTACATTGGTCACATCTCTTTGAGAGACCACCTCAGTTTTTTCAACACACTGACGTGCCGATTCCGATCCGTTAAAAATTTCCCCCGTACGAATCGTATCCGGATTTTTTACCGTACGAATCGTACACGTGCCGTACAAACTGGCAAGTACGATTCGTATGGGAAAAAGTCCATACGAATCGCATTGGGAAAATATCCCCACACGTCCTCGGGTCGGAAAAAGTGTCCGACACGTCCCCGGATGATTTTACGTACGATTCGGAAAAATTAAGTCCGACCGCGCAAGTACGATCCGTACCGGCCGTTCGATGTTACAACCGTATGGAAAAAACACCGTACGGACCGAACTCCTATAGCAACCATGGAGACATGTGCCCGCATACGCACCGAATACCCCCCCAGCCCCCGTATGTATGCGCCGAACCCCCCATCCCCCGTATGTACGCGCCGAACCCCCCCAGCCCCGTATGTACGCGCCGAACACCCCCCATCCCCCATATGTACGCGCTGAACCCAGCCCCCCCACGGATGGACGCACCGAACCCCCACCCCACCAGTGTATGTACAGAGCGTACCCCCACCAGTGTATGTACGGAGCGTACCCCCACCCGTGTATGTATGGAGCCTACCCCCACCCCACCCGTGTATGTACGGAGCGAACCCACACCCCACCAGTGTATGTACGCACCCTACCCAAGGCCACCACACCAGCACCCTCACCCAACATCGCGCATGTACGAGTCGAACTAAGCCATAGCAAAGGTCAGCACTGTACAACAACATGGCCGAAGTACGCACCGTACAGACGCTAAAAACACTTGTACTCAACCAGGACAAAGCAAAACAACACAAGGAGAGTCAATTCGAATCGCACAACACCACAAAACATGTCCAACAAGCACAAAGACAACCTATAAACTGACCTGCAACTGCCAAACACCTAAACAGAGGCCCAAAACACAACCACTCCTTATAACACACCCACCCAAAGTTCAAACACAGCCACACCAACAAATGGACCAATAAAAAGGGCCCACACACAAACCATGAGCCTTTGCAACAGACCCACTGCTGCCAGACCACACATACATACAACTGCACCATACTTCAACCTGCACTACACCTTACACTTGCACACCTTCACACAACCACCTACACAAACACCCCCTCATCACATTCACACACACCTCCACAACCACACCCACACACCCACTACCATCCACACCCACACCCCCACAACCATCCACACCCACACCCCACACCATGCCCACCACCAAGAATCCAAAGTTAACTACGCAAGAGTTGGAGATCCTTGTCGATGAAATCATCAGAGTCGAGCCACAGCTCTTTGGAACATTGGTCAGACAGACCAGCATATCCGAAAAATCTGCCATGTGGCAGAGGATTGTTGATGCTGTGAATGCTGTTGGGGCCACCAGAAGGACCAGGCATGAATGCCAAGCCAGGTGGTACGATCTGCGGAGGACGGTCCGCCGCAAAATGACCGACGACCACAACCAGGCCAACATCACAGGAGGAGGGCTGCCCCGCAGACCGGTACACTACCATCCCTGGGAGGAGAAGGTGATGGCCACGCTGCCGCTGGTGGGAGTGCACGGAGTAGAAGGACTCCGAGAGCCTGGTGAGTACACAAACAACTCACCTCACATGGGGGGAACGCCATCCACTACCAAAATCCCAATAATGCACCCACCCACCCACCCCAAAGCCATCACCGGACCCAACCACACTCCAAAAACACACACATGCCACTAGCGCCTCCATGCCCCATGCACCAAGCAAGGCCATGCCAAGTCACAGGCTACACAAAACACCAACACAAGACAGGATATCCCGGATGCCGGGAGGGTGTCCCTCAAATTTAACATAGTGCAACTCTGAAGCAGACAACAATGCCCTCAGCCCATATGGCCTAGGTCACAGCCAGACAAACAGTGTGTCCCCACACAGTACTGTGTTGCCTGCAAATGGCGGCCGCGTTGCAGGATGACATGGGTGTAAAGCCACAATTTGCACATAACAGCAGCTAATGAACAGGCAACACTCTGAAAGAGTGGCAGCACACACCACCACAGCAGCAGCGCAGACTCAGACACTCCGCCCAATGGGTGCCTGGCGATTACAACCAAACCCACATGAACAAGCCAATGGCCTTTTAAACACCTGCAAACTGTGTGTGCCCAGGAAGCTGGGCTGAGGTGACAGAGTGTGACAGACAGAGGGGGGGAGAGGGGGAGAGAGAGGGAGGGAGACAGAGGGGGACACAGGGAGACGGACAGAGGGAGGAGGCTGACACAGGGAGGGAGAATGGGAGAGACAAGGAGACATACAGAGGGAGGAGGCTGACAGAGGGAGGGACAAAGGGAGACGCAGGGAGAGGGACAGAGGGAGGAGGCTGACAGAGGGAGGGAGGGAGAGGGGGAGAGAGAGGGAGGGAGACAGAGGGGGACACAGGGAGACGGACACAGGGAGGAGGCTGACACAGGGAGGGAGGGAGAGGGGGAGACAGAGGGAGGGACAAAGGGAGACACAGGGAGAGGGACAGAGGGAGGAGGCTGACAGAGGGAGGGAGGGAGAGGGGGAGACAGAGGGAGGGACAAAGGGAGACACAGGGAGACCAAATGACCCTTGGGTGGTGTGGGCATGTCTGCTCGTCAGCAGGTGGACTGTGTGCATGTAGACAAGGTTAGCCAGTGCCTGAATCCCCCCTTTTTCCATAGCAAAACACAGGGCCATATCTCAATCAGTGCACGAGTCGATCCGTGCTGCAGGCACAAACCTAACCTTACACCCAGTATACCCACTCACTGTGTGTGTTAGCACCCAGTCACAAATGCATAAGTTACCTACCTGCATTCTCGAAGTGTTTGGAACACCACCATTTGGCCACGTACAGTGCAACACGTAAGGCGGCAATGCATGGCTTGATACTGCCGCTCACTACACTGCTGACTGCAGTCAACAATGATGCATCAACTAAGAGTGTGTCACACATAGGTAAAGTGTCGAAAGCTGTGGCCAAGGGACATACCCATGCACAAGTGCACTGTGAGGGGAATGCGAGACATATCCAACTACCCAGAGGAACTGTGCAAACTTTAATATGAATGAAACATGGATGTCGCATGGAACACAATTAACATTGTCTCTCTCACACACAGGTCAACGTCGTCGATCTCCCCCCAACACTGGGGGGGAACACTCACAGGACCAGGCTCTGCAGGAAGAATCCCACCGGCAGCGACGACTCTCACCACACCGTGGATGACCCCGACCAACCTGGCCCCTCTGGTGTCCAACCACCTGCAGCACCTGCGTCAGGTACAACTGGGCCAACCACCACCCCCATTCCTGCCACATCCCAGGACACACGCAGGAGCCCTGCCCGCCCAGCACAACGAAGCCAGTCTGACCAGGAGGGACAAGGTTCTCCGGGCACCTAGGAGGAGGCAGGCGACACCGCAAATGCCATCCCTCAGTGGTCCCCGAGACCCGATGCGCCCACAACGGCAGGCCAGGCGCAAGTGGGCAGGGGTTGTGGGAGTGGAGGATGGCGGAGGCGCGAGCCTGACCAGTTGGCTCAGGAACCGGTATTGTCCCACGTCAGCAACATCCTGGATGCATACCGGCGTGACACCAGGGGCATCAGCCACGTTGTGTCCACCCTCAACGAGATGAAGGGGACCCTCGAGGAGATCAAGACCCAGCAGGCCGAGCAACATGCCAGTCAACAGCGACACCAAGGACGGATGAAGGACAGACTGGCTGAGCTCTTGACGGTGCACACGGAAATGAACCGTTCACTCCGTCGGATTGCCGACAACATGGGCAACCCTCCCTGTGCCACCAGGCGAAGAACAACACCAGCCACAGGGAGGGATCAGGAGGACGAGGATTCATCCGACGGAGCATCACAAGCATCGTCACGGCCTGCTGCTGAGGGTCCCCGCAGGAAGGTGGGTCGTCCACGCAAAAGACCGTGAGAGTCAGCGGAACATCACCATCTCCCAGGACACCTGGCCTGGCACCTGGCCCTCTGGCCCAACAGCAGCACATCAGCAAATGACATTCTCTGCCACATGGACTTGCTGGTCACTGTCTGACCAATGTTGACAAAGACTGTGGCATGGACTCTGATGATTTCCAATGGCAAGGATACCATCTCCCCCAGTGAACTTTGGATTCTACACACCCCGAAAGCACCTCTTGTCATCCCCCCCCAACACGTACCCCACCACAAATAAAATACATCACAATCAAGAGATGATGCCTTCATTTTACATTATTCCATAACATGTGTGTGTCGTGAAGTCAAACCATGCCTGAGTTGGAAATAACTCCAACCATCCATACCCTGGGGTCTGAGTCTGGCACAGGACAAACATGGGTCACAATGTATCATCCAATACAGACATGGAGCACCATACTCACCCGTGATGGGCCCAACCAGCTGAGGGTGTGCCTGCACAACTGTGCGGACAGACCTATATCGAAGAGCAACAGTCATGCGTAGAGGTCAAGGATCATGTGGAGTGTCCTGGGGTGGGAGTCCCAGGTATGTGTAGCCAGGTGGGAGAACTATGTCCTGCATGCTGGAGTCAGGTGGATGTGGAGAATGGTGGCCAGGCCAAGGTTGGATGCATGGAGATGGCACAATGGGGTCTTGGTTGACAGTGCCACAAGGTTGTGTTGGGGTTGTGGGCTGCATCCTGAGTGTGGGCGTGGATTGTGAAGGTCATCCTGCAGCTGGCAGTGAGCCATTCCCGCTATCTCTGTTGGACGTTGATGTGGTTGGTCGCCAGATGTAGAAGCAGAGCTGTGCAGATGCACCCTGGATGTGGACAAGTATCATGGGAGTTGTAACGTACATGTCCGTAGAGTGCAGGGTAGGATTAGACACGGATGTTGTAGTTGACCTGGGGGATGGTCTATCTTGCCTTGAGGTGGTTGCAACTGGGGATCTTGTGCAGAATGCAGAGTGTGCTGCAGCATGAGGCACAGATACTGCTGATCAGCCTAGCACATGTGAGCAAGCAATCCATGATGAACACCAGCTCGTGTGCGTGGACACTGTGTGCCCTTGCTGCAGGGCCTGCAGCAGCATGCGCCATGTCAAGAAAACAATGCCGCAAGTTGCACACAAAGACAAGGATGTCAGGAAGGAACTATGCAAAAGGTGAATGGTAAGGAAGGAATGTCTGGTTCAACATGGCACACACACACACAATGGATGCACATGCATCACCGTGGCCGTCGTGGAGACTGACATGCCACAATACCTACACAGCCATGGACATCATGCAGAATACTGATTATAATCCATTACCAAAAGCTTGCATCTTGCTACTCTACACATCCACTCATATGCACAATGTGTGATCACTATGCCAGACATGCCGCATGCACAGTGGCAACAGACCAGCATTGACAGAGATGAGGCACCTTGGCGGCAGAGGGACACCTTTATTAGTCATGTGTGCCGGAAGGCAAATGCATCTATGTGAACAGATACACAGGTAATGTGGATGAACATGTGGGACCAACACTGGCACCCCCCTGTGCACCACAGATGCTGGAAATCCCTAGAACTGGCACACAAGTGACGGCTTACAGCTAAACACACCCTGCTGCTCACGGAGACGCTGCTATACACCATTGAGCCTCTAATGGGGAGGTCCCAAACCATGTCAACCCGGTGCAACCCGTATGTTTCCGAGGGCAGTGTTACACACATTGATGCCTTCATCACAATCCACTATCCCATTACAGATGACTGTCACCAAGTCTGACCATCAATTCAGGTGAATCCAGCTCCATGTCATGTGCCCCATGGTGATTCTACATGTATGCAAAGTAACCAAACATGGACAGGAGCAGTGCACACACATTCAAAACAAATACCACACCCAAAAAGCTGTGATGCATCCCTTACCCTAAGGAGATTTTCTAACTTGTCCGTGCATGTAACGCAGAGTTAGCACAGGTTGCTGTGTTCATGAGGAATAGCAGGACCACAACAATGCCAGCAGCAGACAGCATGCGCAAGTACCTGGGGATGAGAGACACACAAGAAGTCAGTCAAAAGAAGCACATCCGCTTGCATGTGCATGTACTCAACACGTATAAGGATGTCAACATGCTAGGTGACAATGATGACTCAGGAAAACATTCATCAATTGCACCATCACTCGAGTGACACATCCAAACACACCTCTGACTCACTATGCATACATGCAGCTGGATACACACAGTGCAACACATGCCACACAAGGCACAATGCGTGCTCACTCAGAAACTGGAACTCACCACTAAGCAAAGAAGTCGCGTATGAGCCGACTCCGGATGTCCACTGCCGCCGCCTCCTCCACATCACTTGCCTCGTCACCAAGCCCTTCATCCTCCACGGGTGGATGTTCCTGCTCATCCGGATCCAGGATGAGTGGCACAGCTTTCTCAACTGCCATGTTGTGCAGCATGCAGCAGACCGTGAAGATATTGCAGACCTTCCCCGGTGCATATGGGAGTGCGCCGCCGGTCTTGTGGAGGCACCGGAATCGGCTCTTCAGGAGGCCAAACGTCCTCTCTATCACTCGCATGGTCCGCCCATGGGCGTTGTTGTAGCGTTGCTCGGCAGCCGTGCTGGGGTTGCGGAGAGGCGTGATCGGCCATGGCATGTTGGGATAGACAGGGTCCCCTACATGGAAACAACATGGACAAAAGTGGGTCAGGAGAAGCAGTCAGACAGGAATTGTACGCTAAATACAGGACTGACAGAGTGTACCCACCAACAATACATGCTCGTTCGTTGCGCAGCTGCAGCATCATTTCAGGCACCCTGCTACCCCTCATGATGTAGGCATCGTGTGCTGATCCTGGAAAATGAGCACAGACATGGGAAATCACCATGTTGGACAGACACACCACAAGGGCATTGATGGAGTGGTAGTGCTTGCGATTCCTGTACGCTACCTTCTGTGCCTGTGGTGGTACCAAAGCCACATGTGTCCCATCTATGGACCCAATGACATGGGGCATCCCTCCCAGGGCATAGAACTCACGCTTGACACCTGTCAAGTGCTCAGGAGTTGGGAAATGGATAAACTCATCCAGGTGAAGCAACATGGCCTCTAAAAAATCATGCAGCACACGGCTGAACATGGTCTGGGACATGCCACCCACATGAGCTATGGTATATTGAAAGGTACCCGTGGCAAAGAAATGTAGGGCTGCCATCACCTTCATCTTGGGTGTCAGTGCCGTAGGATACCTGTGTAGCGGTTGGAGGTGTGGTGCCAGCCTTGCCGTCAACTCCTCAATCAACCGTCGGGGAAGCGGTAGCGGCGTATGCAGTCATTTTCCCTCAGGTCAGCCAAGTCCGGAATTGGTCGGGGGAGAGGCAGAGCCCTGCAGTAATTTGGAAGGGACAACGAAGAGAGAGTTCAGTACAACAACAATGTCAATGTACTGAGCACATGTTCAACAGGCAATACACATATGCTACATACTGAGTCAGGTCTGTGCAATATGCTCTGGACACATATGCCATCCAGGTGACACTCCTACCAAGAACCAGCTACACACGTGGATTCTGAACCTCCACATCCCATGCCATTAAACTAGCTGTGGGCCAGTGTAAGTGAACTGGCAGACGCATTACAGGAGTGACAGACATCCACAGATGTGCAGAAGAAGGATGTTTATCCTACAAACAGGTTGCGGAACACTAGAGGCACAGGTCACATGTCCCTCAAAAAAGGACACACCACACACCTTGCCATGAAGGGGTGCATGTCAGGACTGATCACACATACATTGAGACTACGCACATATGTCCCTGTCTGGCAAGTCCATGTTCGATGCATACATACACACGTTACGTCTGATCCCACATGTGGCCTGGTGTGCGGAATAGTGTGCCATGCCCATCTACACACAGACACATGTTGGTTGCAGCAACTGCAGATGCATTTGACGGAACACCAACAGCAAGCTCATGGGAACACATGACACACACATGACATAGTCACATCCTGCAACGCCGGAAGTCACATGTCAGGTGTAAAAATCCCGGTACCTGGCATCAGGGGACAGTTGCGGGTGTTGTTGACTGTGCCATGGCAGTGACGCATAGCTCAAATACTCTTTACTACAAGCAGACATGTCAAAGGAGTGAAGTGGATGTCTGGCACATAGTGCACCATCACACATGACATGTGTACACATCTCATCACACATCTATTGGCTTCACACCTCAGGAGTTATGTGCCACATCACAGCCTGACACACCTGTGCCCGACACATGTAGTACTGCACAGACAATGCCTTGATGTCCAGCCTTGGACAAGTATGACAACTCAATTCTTTTCTGTGTGCCGCCTGTCACCACTGTCAGGTGTGAAAGGCACCGTACATACGCTCTGAGGGCGTGTGTACAGTCCCTATCACTATGGGAGTGCTGCCTTAGGTGTACGCCATGGTGATACGCACCGTACACGCGTGTATGGTCCGTATCAATATGGCGTACGCATACGCGAGCATCTCCCATAGTGATAGGGACCGTACACACGCGTGTACGGTCCGTATCAATATGGCGTACGCATATGCGGCCATCTCCCATAGTGATAGGGACCGTACACACGCGTGTACGGTCCATATCAATATGGCGTATGCATACGCGGGCATCTCCCATAGTGATAGGGACCGTACACACGCGTGGACGGTCCGTTTCACTGCATTTGGGGTGCCCTAGGGCCCAGGAACGCATCGTACCTGTGTGTGAATATCACAATTACATAGGGGACACATGAGGGACAAGTCTAAAGCCCTAAATGCATGCTGGTTGTCATGGAGACCGAGTTTCAAGTTTGAATTTTTCCATCAGGTGGCCAGCAAAAGTCAGTTGGAGACAATATACTTTGTTGCAAAGTGGTTGTTGACTTGACATCATGCTCAATTTTTAAAACATGCCAAGGCACTCACAGGGGTAGGTTTGAAGGGATTGGAGCAAACGTAGGATGCTAATGTGACTGACCAATCACTCTGTACTCCTGTAAATGAAACAGGCCAGCAAGGCAGATATAAGGCAGCCAGCTCCCATGAGAGAGCACTTGCCTGCACATCCTTTCATTCCACAACACTGCTGCTGCTCGTGATTCCTCTGGCACCATGTCCAGTTCGGTGGAGAGGGCCCAGCCATTCACCATGGAGGAGAATATGGCATTGGTGGATGTGATCCTCCCACAGTACACCATGCTGTACGGTCGACCAGGGGAGCAGGTGAGTGCTGAGTCCACTAGCTTAGACTGTGCCCCTTTTTTGTGACTGTGACTTCTGGCATTGTGTCCATGTGTGACAGACATGCAGTGTTGTTTAGAGTGGGTTCCAGGGTGGGGATGGCCTCATGTCTCCCATGCAGAGCATGCTGTAGTTCCTGTGTGCACTCCTCACTTGCATAGTGCGTACTGTGACAATCAATGCATGGTGCATGCCACATTCAGCCTGGCTAATCCTCCTGGGAATGTTGTTTCTACTGTCCTGATGTGATTCTGTGGTCCCCCCTGTGTGACAGGTGACAGTACCCATAGACGTGTGTTTGTTCAGTGTACCTGTGGTGAGAGTGTCCAAATGATGTGGTCGTCCCCTGGACATTGGTGTGTGTGTGTAAGTCTCCTGTCATGTGGGTGAGTGTATATGTGGAGTGTTGCACCCCAGCTGCATGAGGGATGGATATACCCTGCCCATCTGATGTGAGCAGTGCTGTGTGTCTGCCGTGCTGAGCCCGCCCCACACCTGTGACCCCCCCAGTCTAGTGGCACATGTGCAGAGTGAGGTTTGTACCCGCAGTTGGCAATGGCAGGTGATTGTTCTATGCCTCTGTGTGTCTGTGTACTCTGCAGAGGTAGCGTCAGTGGCCTGGGGCATGTGACTGCTTAGAGGTGAGGTACCTAAGCATGGTGTACCTTGTGATGCACAGTGTGATCCTGGATCATTGATTGTGTTGCACCCCTCCTGCCACCTGTGTACTTTCAATGCCACGTAGGGCATTTGCCCTTCCCCAGAGGATAATGTCACTATGACAAGGGTGCAATGAGTTGGCTGCATACTATGCCCTGTTCAAACAAGCCTAATTCGTAATATGTGTGTCTCTGTGACATTAAGCAGGTGGATTAAAGTTTTGTCACTTTTGCATCCTCACAGGTAGGCGTCCATGCCAAGGGGGAGATCTGGAGGCAAGCCGTCAGTGCCGTGAGGAAGACGGATGGTCGGAAGTGGCGCCTAGCCCAGGTGAGGAAACGCTGGCAGGATATCCGGTGCTGGACGAGGAGGATTGCACGGGTCCTGCTGGGGGACTCACCTGTGAGCCATAAGAACCGTGTGCGCCGGCGTCTGACCCACATCCAGAAGCGTGTGCTGGCGGTGGTCTTCCCTGATTTGGATAGGCGTCTACTGGAGAAGCAGCAGCAGGAAGGGGGTAGGTACATGTGTGTTTGTTGTGTGTCACCAGCTTTTGGGAGTGCGCAGTTGCATGGATGCACTGCCAGGGTTTAAATGTGCAATGCAGATCCTGTTCCCCAAAGTAAACCGGTGCTGTTCTTCCTCCCTTCCCCTCCTTGCCATATGTTCCCTGGTCTGTGTGTAGTCACTCTTGCACAAGGTTATCTAGGCTGCCAGTTTATCCAAGTGCCCAATGCTTGCAGCATCATGTGTGGGGGTGGTGTGTAACAGGTTTTGGGACCTTGCCTGTGCCCTGTCCAGTTTAGTCATTGTGGGGTCCATGTTAGTTGGCACTGATGCCGAGTCCCGACATAGGAGTGGGTCTTAAAAGTGTACAGCCTGACAGCATACATGTCCAATGTTGTGCCCTCTGACATGATGTGCTTGAGTGTGAGATATGCATAGTGCAGGGATGGTGGCTTGTGTTGCAGTCATATCCATACAGGACCATGGAGGAGTGTGGCCAATACATTCCCCTGGGGCACCTTTTCCTAGGTATCATGTGTGTCATCCAACAATGTGCACATTCTCTGTGTCTTCGGCATAGGTTGGCCTCTGTGGCATTGTACCCTGGCATCATTTGTATTTACGTGAACTTTGCTACATGTGTCCACTGTACAGGGAGACCCAATTTTGCTTGCGCATACTCACAGTGGCCAGTGCGTGTGTGTGTTGGTACACCTTTCTGATGATGGTTGTCTGTCAATGATATATGTGGACAAGCCCACCAGGGGTATTTTGTGTACTATCAGGATTTCTTGCAGGCCATGTGTTTTTCTCCCCAAGTAAGAGGTGTAAGTACTTTCCCTGTCTCAATCACATTGTCTCTGGTAGGGGGGGGTTGTGCGGCCAAGGCCTACATGTCAAAACCTGAAGTCTCCTTGCTAGGTCTGGCCAGTGTGTGATGTTTGTGTGGACATACACTCAAGGTGCAGTGACACAGTCATGTTGGGCATGGTTTAATGTATTAAATTTGCAGCATGTGCCAAAAGTTAAAAGACATGGTTCCTGCTCATCCCTTTTTTGGCGACGCTGTGTGGTGCAGATGCTGTGCTGGATTGTCCCCAGGGCCTGGCTCCTCTGTCCAATTTGATATCAAGTTATTTGCTGTTGTGTCATGCTTTCCATTGTTTCTCAGTGGCATGGTGGGTCAACCAACTGTGTGTTGCAGGGCCTAGATATGTACCTTGTATTGTAGATGTTACTCATGTTGCTTTTCAGGCTATGCACTGTGATCTATGTAGATTTGACTCATGTGACATATGTATACTGATGTCTGATTATTTCCTGTCTCTTCACCTTGCCCACAGACTCGTCGGGTGACTCCGAGGGAGACACTGGCACGGAGCGTGAGGAGGGAGCGAGCACCAGTGCCAGCAGTACTGTCTTATCTGGCACATCGAGTGGCACGGAGGCGGAGGGGAGTGAGGCGGAGGACCTGTCCAGTCCCACAACCGACTATGAAGCTGACGGGTCCAAGGCTGAGCTCGCCGAGGGGGCAGAGGCTGCACCAACAGCTGAAAGTAGCACTCCATCTCTACCCGCCCCTCCATTCCCATCACCGGCCTCCCACTTGCTCGTGTCCCTTCCCGCCGTGCTAGGTCACCACGTGTCTCCTTCTTGCCAGGCACCGCACCCCCTGCCCCTGTCTCCACTGCTGCCACCAATGCCGAGTCTGTGGACATCCTGCGGCAGTTGCAGGTTGGTCAGACTGCGATGCTTAATGTCCTCCATGGCCACACCAGAGTGCTCACTGTTGGACAGGCCTCACAGACGGCTCGCGCCCTCCCTGCTCGACAAGGCCCGGACCCCGGGCCACCTGGCATAACCCCGCGACAAGCACCTGTACCCCGTTCCCCGACGGGCCCTCTGCCCTCGGACCCCTCCTCATCACGGGGTCCGGCCCCACCGGCTTTCCCGGCCGGGTCAAGCCGCCATCTTGGACCCTGTACCACGCGGCCGCCTGGCCTCCCCTCGACCCTAACCCCGGGCCTGGCCGGCCCCGACATCCCGGCACCACTATCCACCCAGGAGGTGAGCGGACCACTTGACAGGTCAATGGGAGACCGAAGTGTCAAGGGCTCTCCCCCGCCAGGTGCCGATCGCGCCCAGCTCCCCCGAGCACTGGCTCCACCCCCTGCTGGGTGTCTGGACACCTTCATCCCGGACCCTCCGACCTCCAAGTGCGAGGGTCCGGACATCAAAGGGCACCAGCCCTATAACTGGGGCAGCTCCGGAGCAGGAAGGCAGTTGTATCCTGGAGTCGAGAGACACCGAGTGAACTCAACCCTGACGGTCTACTGGCGCTGCCGTAGCCCGCTCTTGTGAACCATCGTCCTGCCTGCTGGCGCTGCCGCGGCCTTCTGCAACCATCATCTTCCTGGGACCTGCTGGCGCTGCCGCGGCCCGTTGTACCGACCATCCTCACCGGGACCTGCTGGCGCTGCCGCGGCCTTCTGTAACAATCATCTTCCTGGGACCTGCTGGCGCTGCCGCGGCCCGTTGTATCGACCATCCTCACCGGGACCTGCTGGCGCTGCCGCGGCCTTCTGCAACAATCATCTTCCTGGGACCTGCTGGCGCTGCCGCGGCCCGTTGTATCGACCATCCGCACCGGGACCTGCTGGCGCTGCCGCGGCCCATACCACCTCATCACCAAAGCTCGAGGATTGTGAGCTCATCACCATCGCATCCGAATTACCTGATTGGTAAATAGACTGTCCCGCTACCCCCTTCCCTACCTTGCGAGACTCTAATCGAGGGGACCCCTGAGTCCAGACCTCCTTGTACCATTTCACCGTACCTTAACTAAGTGCCTATAAAGATCACTGAACCTTATCCGTGTGTGGTATTTGTCTGTGGGGGGGGAAGTTACTTGTCTGTACGATCGCTGGAGACGGCTCTCCCCGGAGGCCTCTCCTCCTGACCCCGGCCGACCCTCCCGGTCCGTCTACCTTTTCTAACATTGGTGGCCAGCGGCGCGATCTGAATCAACGCGTAATCGTACAGAGACTAGCTCACCCCACGACAAAGCACGATGTCGACCAAAGATAGCAGCTCCACCGAGAAGTTCCAAATGGAGAAACTAGAAGAATACAACCACCGCGAACTGAGACAATTTTGCATAGAACTTGGCATTGCTACCACTGGCCTAAGTACCAAGGATGATCTAAAGCGCGCCCTTGAGTCGTGGACAGAAACTGGGGTCGCAGGACCCTCCGACCAAAGAAGCGTCACACCAGACCAAAACAGCGTTACACCAGAGGGGAACGCCACGACTCCCGAGGAGCGGGGAACGGGCCTCTCACCGGAGGAGATACGAGAAAGAGACAGAGTCAGACTGCACGAATTAGAGATGGCACGACTCAAGATGGATGGGGAGCTCAAGTTAGCTGAACAGAAACTCAACCTCGAGCATATGCGGATTCGAGAGGAACGAGAGGAAAAACAGAGACAGAGAGAGCTGGAAGAGAAAAAGATAACGCTCGAGCACGAGCGCCAATTGGCAGAAATAGAACTGCGCAAACAGCATAAAGACTTGGGGGTGCCTGAAAGACCACACACCCCGGGACCAACTGAGAAAAAAGTTCACATCCCCAAGGATGTGGTCCGCGAGTATGTCCGAGAAGACGACATACAACAATGGTTTAAGGCCTACGAGATCGCAATGACCTCCCACCGGATCGACCGGAGTGATTGGGGAGCCGGACTTTGGGGGAGATTTATCAACGAGGGTCGCGATGCCCTGCTGCAGCTCCCCGATCACCAAATGTCGTCCTACGACCACATGAAGGCTGCCCTCCTCACCCGCTACGGCCTCACACCCGAGATGTACCGCCAGAGGTTCAGGGATTGCACCCGGATCCCAGGTACAACTTGGGGGGAATACGTGAACTATTTCAGCCGGGCCTTCGAGGGTTGGATCAAGGGCAGTCAGGTCACCACATACGAACAACTCTTCAACCTCATGGTATGGGAACACCTGTCAAACAACTGTTTCGTCGAGCTCAGGCAGCACCTACTCGACAGTAAGCTGACTGACCCTCGGCAGCTCGCCGCCGAAGCTGACCGGTGGGAAAGCACCCGAGTGGGCCGAAAAGGGCCACACGACCAGAACAGAAACAACCAAGGCCAGCACCGTCCTCGGGGAGGAGGAGGAGGCCAGGGGCGTGGGAGAGACGCCTTACCAGCAACAACCGTGGCCAGCACCCCGCCGCCGGCCGGCCGGGGCAACCCCCCGTTGCGGCCTGGGTACCGAGCCAACGTCACGTGCCACCGGTGCCAGCGACTAGGCCACTACGCCAACGATCCGAACTGCCCACTGAACCAAACGCCCAAGCCCCGCCAGGTAGCTGCCGCTGCCCTGGGGGAGGAGCAGTCGTCGGAGGGACCCGAGGAGTGTGAGCCGGACCAGCAAGGGTGGGAACCGGCCGCCATGGTCCTGGCATGCTTAGGGGGAAGAGACATGGTCCCGCGGGCTCCCCTACCCGCCAACACCAGGAAATACGGTCAGTGGGTGACCATTAATGGACAGAGAGCTGAGGCCTTGCGCGACACCGGCGCCAGCGTGACGGCCGTCCGCTGTCACCTGGTGAAGCCCGAGCAGATCCTGCCGAACATTCTCTGCCCCGTCCGGTCGGCAGATAACTCTGAGAGCATGTGTAAGATGGCCTGCGTCCCGTTTGAATGGGGAGGGGTCTCCGGCCTACTGAAAGTGACGGTCCGGGACGATGCCCCCGTGGACTGCCTCCTGGGGAATGACCTTGAGAGTTCCCCGTGGGCCACCGTTGAGAGAAGAGAGCACTTGGGGATGCTGGGCCTCCCGGACTGGGCCTGCATAACCACCCGGTCCATGGCCGGCCGGGCCGCCCCACGAGCAGAAGAAACCGAATGGCCGGCACCTCCGCCCCCGGTTGCCCCCGTAGAGGACAACGGCGAGACCGACCTCCCAGATCAGACCACTGAAGAAAACGCGCAACCCCAGGACCTTCCGGATCTGGCTCAGTGGCGGCAAGAAGGGGGGCCCACCCAAGAACAGTTCCGCCAGGAGCAAAAGACCTGTCCCTCCCTCGAGGGACTCCGCCAACAAGCCAGCACCCAAGCCGCCGGGGACACCACCGGAACCCACTGGGTCTACTGGGATAACGACCTGCTCTACAGCGAGCAAAGAATCGCCGAGCTGGGGGCCAGTCGAGTTCTGGTGGTACCGCTCCGCTTCCGAGACTTTCTGCTCAACCTGGCCCATGATGTCCCCCTGGCTGGGCACCTGGGCCAAGATAAAACGTACAGTCGTCTGGTGACCCACTTTTTCTGGCCAAAAATGAGGAATGACGTCCTGACCCACTGCCGATCGTGCCCCACATGCCAAGCCAGCGGGAAGAGTGGCCGGAAGCTTAAGGCCCCTCTACAACCCTTCCCGGTGGTCACCACCCCGTTCGAGAGGGTGGGGATAGACATTGTGGGACCGCTGGACCCTCGCACGGCACAAGGACACAGGTTCATCTTGGTACTAGTGGACCATGCCACCCGCTATCCCGAGGCGGTGCCCCTACGGACCGTAACCGCTCCAGTGGTTGGCCGGGCCCTGATGGGGATCTTCTCCCGGGTAGGCTTCCCCCGAGAAGTCGTCAGCGACCGAGGTACGAACTTCATATCGAAATACATGAAGTCCCTCTGGCAACAATGCGGGGTCACCTACAGATTCACGACCCCCTATCACCCCCAAGGGAACGGACTAGTGGAGCGGTTCAACCGCACTCTCAAAGGGATGATTGGGGGATTGGAAGAGCCTCTCCGTCGCCAGTGGGATGTACTGCTCCCGTGCCTCCTCTTCGCCTACCGGGAAGTACCCCAGAAGTCCCTCGGCTTTAGCCCCTTTGAACTCCTGTACGGACACCCTGTGCGAGGGCCCCTCAGCCTAGTGAAGGAGGGCTGGGAGTTGGCCCCCCTAACGACCCCTCCAGACGTCTTCAAATACATCCTGGCCTTACGAAACCAAACCCGGCGCTTCAGGGAGATGGCCAAGGCGAACCTCGAGGCCAGCCAGGAGGACATGAAGAGGTGGTATGACCACAATGCCTCCTCCGTGGAATTCGAGCCGGGGCAGCAAGTATGGGTGATGTCCCCCACCGAACCGTGTGCCCTGCAAGATAAGTGGACGGGGCCCTTCAAAGTGGTCGAGCGCAAAAGCCCCGTCACTTACCTCATCGACATGGGGACCTCCCGGAACCCCCTTCGGGTCCTCCACACCAACCGGCTCAAACCGCACTTTGTGCGCTCCGAACTAAGCCTCTTGATGGCTACGGACGGTGGCACAGAAGAAGACTCCGAGCCCCTCCCGGATCTCCTGAAGACTCAAGAGAAGGACGGCTCCGTGGACGGGGTCCGGCTCTCTGACGCCCTCACTACGGAGCAACGACAGGACTGCCGGGACCTCCTGCTGCAGTTCGCTGCCCTGTTCTCCCTCACCCCCGGGGTCACCCCCTGGTGTTTGCACGACGTAGACACCGGGGACAGTCCCCCTGTCCGGCACCGGGCCTACCGCGTACCAGATCGGGTACGGGCCTGCATACAGGAGGAAGTGGCCAAGATGCTCACGATCGGGGTCATCGAGCCCTCGGACAGTCCCTGGGCCAGTCCGGTCGTACTGGTTCCCAAAGCCGCTGCCCCCGGCACCGCACCTGAACTGAGATTCTGCGTCGACTACCGGGGCTTGAACGCTGTCACCCGGACCGACGCTCATCCCATCCCCTGAGCAGACGAGCTGATCGACCGGCTGGGGGCCGCCCGCTACCTTAGTATCTTCGACCTAACGGCGGGCTACTGGCAGATCGGCCTCACACCCAGGGCTCAGGAACGGTCAGCCTTCTCCACCCCCGATGGCCACTATCAATTTAAGGTCATGCCCTTTGGCATGAAGAATGCCCCCGCCACGTTCCAACGCCTTGTGAACCAGGTCTTGGCGGGGCTTGAAGAATTCAGCGCTGCCTACCTGGACGATATCGCTGTGTACAGCCGCCACTGGGCCGACCACCTCCGTCACCTCCAAGAGGTCCTACAAGCCCTCCAGCGGGCCGGCCTCACCATTAAGGCCGGCAAGTGCCAGATTGGCCAAGGGTCTGTGACCTACCTTGGGCACCAAGTGGGGAGCGGGCTGGTGGCCCCACTACAACTTAAGATTGCTGCCATCCAGTCCTGGCAGCCCCCCGTCACCCAGACCGAGGTCCGAGCCTTCTTGGGGCTCACCGGCTACTACCGGCGGTTCGTGAAGGACTACGGCAGCATCGTGGGGCCCCTCACGGGTCTCACATCTAAGAACCAGCCAAAGCGGATCAATTGGACTCCTGACTGTCAAGCGGCCTTCGAGGAACTGAAGGCCGCCCTGTGCACCGCCCCGGTGCTCCAGGCCCCCGATTACAGTCGGGAGTTTGTGGTGCAGACCGACGCCTCCGACCACGGCATCGGAGCCGTCCTCTCTCAGTTGAACCCCGAAGGTCATGACCAGCCGGTGGCCTTCATCAGTCGACGTCTCCTGGCCCGAGAACAGCGTTGGAGCACCATCGAGAGGGAAGCATTTGCAGTAGTGTGGGCCCTCAAAAAGCTCCGGCCCTATCTCTTCGGTACCCACTTCCGGGTACAGACCGACCATCGACCCCTGCAGTGGCTGATGCAGATGCGGGGGGAAAACCCAAAACTCTTGCGCTGGTCCATTTCCCTGCAGGGAATGGACTTCACCGTGGAGCACCGACCGGGCCAAGACCACGCCAACGCGGATGGCCTGTCCCGCTTTTTCCGCCTCGACGAAGAGAGTCCCCAAGGAGATGGGTGACTCTCCCCGCCTTCAGCTGGGGGGGACGCATGTTGGACAGGCCTCACAGACGGCTCGCGCCCTCCCCGCTCGACAAGGCCCGGACCCCGGGCCACCTGGCATAACCCCGCGACAAGCACCTGTACCCCGTCCCCCGACGGGCCCTCTGCCCTCGGACCCCTCCTCATCACGGGGTCCGGCCCCACCGGCTTTCCCGGCCGGGTCAAGCCGCCATCTTGGACCCTGTACCACGCGGCCGCCTGGCCTCCCCTCGACCCTAACCCCGGGCCTGGCCGGCCCCGACATCCCGGCACCACTATCCACCCAGGAGGTGAGCGGACCACTTGACAGGTCAATGGGAGACCGAAGTGTCAAGGGCTCTCCCCCGCCAGGTGCCGATCGCGCCCAGCTCCCCCGAGCACTGGCTCCACCCCCTGCTGGGTGTCTGGACACCTTCATCCCGGACCCTCCGACCTCCAAGTGCGAGGGTCCGGACATCAAAGGGCACCAGCCCTATAACTGGGGCAGCTCCGGAGCAGGAAGGCAGTTGTATCCTGGAGTCGAGAGACACCGAGTGAACTCAACCCTGACGGTCTACTGGCGCTGCCGTAGCCCGCTCTTGTGAACCATCGTCCTGCCTGCTGGCGCTGCCGCGGCCTTCTGCAACCATCATCTTCCTGGGACCTGCTGGCGCTGCCGCGGCCCGTTGTACCGACCATCCTCACCGGGACCTGCTGGCGCTGCCGCGGCCTTCTGTAACAATCATCTTCCTGGGACCTGCTGGCGCTGCCGCGGCCCGTTGTATCGACCATCCTCACCGGGACCTGCTGGCGCTGCCGCGGCCTTCTGCAACAATCATCTTCCTGGGACCTGCTGGCGCTGCCGCGGCCCGTTGTATCGACCATCCGCACCGGGACCTGCTGGCGCTGCCGCGGCCCATACCACCTCATCACCAAAGCTCGAGGATTGTGAGCTCATCACCATCGCATCCGAATTACCTGATTGGTAAATAGACTGTCCCGCTACCCCCTTCCCTACCTTGCGAGACTCTAATCGAGGGGACCCCTGAGTCCAGACCTCCTTGTACCATTTCACCGTACCTTAACTAAGTGCCTATAAAGATCACTGAACCTTATCCGTGTGTGGTATTTGTCTGTGGGGGGGGAAGTTACTTGTCTGTACGATCGCTGGAGACGGCTCTCCCCGGAGGCCTCTCCTCCTGACCCCGGCCGACCCTCCCGGTCCGTCTACCTTTTCTAACACTCACCAAGATGGAGGCATACATGGAGGGCATTTCAGCCGCGCAGTCTGACCAACGCAACTTGCTGAGGTCCATAGACTCGACACTGACTGCAGCAGTGGGTCTCCTGCAGCGATTCGTCCCCCCCCTACCCCTGCACCATCCACACTTGCCACTCCCATGCCTGTCCCAAGCACACACAGACGTACCCATGCACGCACCCCACCATACACAGGCAGCACACCAGCAGGGAAGGCCAAGCGCACACCTCCTGGCACGCACACACAGGGTGAAGTAGGCACACCCACTGGCTCGGGGGGCAAACAGAAGACACGCAGCCAGAGTGGGAGTCCACATTCCTCACAACCAACACCCTCCAAATCCACTCCCCTCAGCTCTCCTGGCCAACAGTCGGACACAGGGTCAGTCCTGCCCAGTCTGTCCATCAGCCTCAGTGTGGCACCACCCCGCAAGCGGTGGAGGCAGGACACCAGCAGGGGAGTTGAGTCCCACACCCTGTCCACACCCTCCCCCAGTAGTGCTGCGACCCATCCCTCCGACCCCCCCCTCCTTGGGGCCTGTGGTTCCTTCAGGTGCAGGAGAGACGCTGGGGGACCTTGCAACCGTGTGCAGCTCCATTCTCACCACCACCTTTGGCGCTGCCCCACCCCCTGTGGTGGAGTCCTCCGTCCCTGCACCCACAACGCCTACCCTTGCCCCTCCTGTCCCTGCGGTGCCTGGTCCTTCCCCCCCACATGATGCCCCCCCCCTGTGGAAGACATGGAGATCTGAACTGTGCAGGCAAGCTAGGGGACACGCGTCCCAATGTGTCCCCCACGAAGTTAGAACCATGGACTGCCCTATGGGCCTTGTACATATTGAACTTTTCGTAATAATTATTTTTTTCATGCTGAATAAAGCAATGTTGTATTTTTTTTGGAACACTACTGCTTCTCTGGTATTGCTGTTGGTGGTGCTGCTCCATTATTTGGGGGGGGTGATAATGTGTTAGGTGTGTGGGAAATGTAGTAGTGTGCTGGTCATGGAGTGGACCCTGCGATCGGTGTGCCATCACAAGGTATTTGCTAAATATCTTTGTTCATGTAAGCTGTTACTGCATGGTGACATTGTCCCAAGGTGTGTTCCTTCCTCTGTGGACCCTGACATCTTCCCTGCAGGGTGTTTTCAATATGTTGTGCTGAGCTGTGTCTACATTTGCTGGGTGTGTGACGGACCCCTTCAACTGTGCCCATGCATGCTGTGCAATGTCTCCACCTGCTTCATTACTGTCATCCTTGGTGGTCACTGTACTTGTGTATGTAGTATATTGACATGACTTCATGTGGGCATGTTCCCTTTTAGGCACTATGCATGTGTGTACTCCCAGCCTCACACACATGTGTTACGTGTTCTGCAGGATCTTTGGGCACCTGACTGACAATTGTGGGCATTGTATCTGTGGGAACTCCTCCCTTTTCTTTCCATGGGCACTGCTGGGAGGACTCTGCACACACCCCTCCTATGTCTGGGCACTGCTGGGAGTGATAGGCACCCACCCCTCCTATGTCTGGGCACTGCTGGGGGGACTATGCACCCACCCCTCCTATGTCTGGGCACTGCTGGGAGGACTCTGCAGCCACCCCTCCTATGTCTGGGCACTGCTGGGAGTGATAGGCACACACCCCTCATATGTCTGGGCACTGCTGGGAGGACTCTGCAGCCACCCCTCCGATGTCTGGGCACTGCTGGGAGTGATAGGCACACACCCCTCATATGTCTGGGCACTGCTGGGAGGACTCTGCAGCAACCCCTCCTATGTCTGGGCACTGCTGGGAGTGATAGGCACACACCCCTCCTATGTCTGGGCACTGCTGGGAGTGATAGGCACACACCCCTCCTATGTCGGGGCACTGCTGGGAGGACTCTTCAACCACCCTTCCTATGTCTGGGCACTGCTGGGAGTGATAGGCACACAGCCCTCATATGGCTGGGCACTGCTGGGAGGACTCTGCACCCACCCCTCCTATGTCTGGGCACTGCTGGGAGTGATAGGCACACACCCCTCATATGTCTGGGCACTGCTGGGAGGACTCTGCAGCCACCCCTCCTATGTCTGGGCACTGCTGGGAGTGATAGGCACACACCCCTCATATGTCTGGGCACTGCTGGGAGGACTCTGCAGCCACCCCTCCTATGTCTGGGCACTGCTGGGAGTGATAGGCACACACCCCTCATATGTCTGGGCACTGCTGGGAGGACTCTGCAGCCAGCCCTCCTATGTCTGGGAACTGCTGGGAGTGATAGGCACACACTCCTCCTATGTCTGGGCACTGCTGGGAGTGATAGGCACACACCCCTCCTATGTCTGGGCACTGCTGGGAGTGATAGGCACACACCCCTCATATGTCTGGCAACTGCTGGGAGGACTCTGCACGCACCCCTCATATATCTGGCCATGTACGCTCCGAACATACACGGGTGTGGGTACGCTCAATCCATACACTGGTGGGGTGTGGGTACGCTCCAAACATACACGGGTGGGATGTGGGTACGCTCCATACATACACGGGTGAGGGTACGCTCCATACATGCACGGGTAGTGGTACACTCCGAACATACACTGGTGGGGTGTGGGTACGCTCCATACATACACGGGTGGGGGTACGCTCCATACATACACGGGTGGTGGTACACTCCGTACATACACTGGTGGGGTGTGGGTATGCTCAATACATACACGGGTGGGGGTACGCTCCATACTTACACGGGTGGTGGTACGCTCTGAACATACACTGGTGGGGTGTGGGTACGCTCCATACATACACGGGTGGGGGTACGCTCATACATACACTGGTGGGGTGTGGGTACACTCCAAACATACACGGGTGGGGTGTGGGTATGCTCCATACATACACGGGTGGGGGTACGCTCCATACATACACTGGTGGTGGTACACTCCGAACATACACTGGTGGGGTGTGGGTACGCTCCATACATACACGGGTGGGGGTACACTCCATACATACACGGGTGGTGGTACGCTCCGTACATACACTGGTGGGGTGTGGGTACGCTCCATACATACACGGGTGGTGGTACGCTCCGAACATACACTGGTGGGGTGTGGGTACGCTCCATACATACACGGGTGGGGGTACGCTCCATACATACATGGGTGGTGGTACGCTCCGAACATACACTGGTGGGGTGTGGGTACGCTCCATACATACACGGGTGGGGGTACGCTCCGAACATACACTGGTGGGGTGTGGGTACGCTCCATACATACACGGGTGGTGGTACGCTCCGTACATACACGGGTGGTGGTACGCTCCGAACATACACTGGTGGGGTGTGGGTACGCTACATTCATACACGGGTGGGGGTACGCTTCGTACATACCCGTACCCACGCTGTGCAGGCCTGGGTACGGGCCGTACCCATGCCTTTGCAACGTGGGTACGGTGCGGACCCCCAATGTTGGGTTGCCGTGGGGGTACGTACTGTACCCAGGCCTTAAGTGCGTGGGTACGGGTCGCACCACGCGTACCCATACATCACCCTAACAATGCTGGTACGGGCCGTACCCAGGCCTTTGGAACGTGGGTACAGGCCGTCCCGCCATTGTTGGGGTGACGTAGGGGTGGGCGTGGTACGACCCGTACCCACGCTCTTAAGGCGTAGGTACGGTATGTACCAGAATTGATGTGTTGCCGGTTCTCGTCATCACCCACTTCCGTTGTTGCGGATGCTGGCGTTGCTGGACACACCCCCGCCCCCTCGAGTTGACCAGGCCCTGGAGGTCAGGTATGTGCAGGGCATGTATGAATTGTGACTTGGGTGGGGGTTATGTTTCGTGCCCCTGCCCCCCCTTTGCCCCTGGGTGTTGTTCTGACCTTCTGCGGTGTCTGCGTCGGTACCTGTAGAGCAGGTGGACTGATATGAGGGCCGGGATGACACGTAGGTTGGGGTCCATGGCTGTCCATCGCGTACAGGTGCTCCTTGTGCGCGTCGTCCTGATTTCCTGGCAGTTTTTGGCAGTCGGAAAATATAATCCGTGCGGGGTGACGTCGGTACGGATCGTGCTTCCTGGTTCATGAAAGGCAGCCTGAATGCGTCCCGACGTCACGTCGGCGCTTTCCCGGATCACATTTGTATGTATATTTTCGTCGGTCGGTGTTTTGTACGATTCGTACGGAAATAGTGTTTCCGTACGGATCGTACTTGCATATTTGTAATGTTTTGTAACCGGGTACGAGTCGGACGGAGAAAACGCTCCGACAGACGGTTCGTACCCGGTTTTTCCAGGATCCGAATCGGCACCTGAGTGTGTCGGTGAATTTTTCCCAGATTTCTATTTGATTTCCTGGGCTATCAGCTAGTTTATTGAAGAGTTGAATTGCAGCATCAGCTTTAGTAACTGTATTTATTGTTGTGCAATTAATCCTCCGTAGATTAGAGGTATGAATAATCTCCTGGGTTGCTTCCGGCTTGATCGTTTTTGATGCTATGCAAGTTATGTGAAATTCTTGTGGGCGATGGTCACTGTCTCCTTTATCCCCCATTCTGAATCCACCGATATGTTCAAAAAGTGCAAGATTTACGAAGGAGTAGTCCAGGATTGAACTGGTTGTTGAAGAGTAATATGAGGCGACGGGTGGAATGTCGTCTGGGAATCTACCATTTAATGCACGCAGGTTTAAGTGTTCCAGATCATCTAGTAGATGGTTGTTACTTCGATTCTTCTTCTTCTGCTGTGGAACGTGTTGTTTAGGTATATTATAAAGACCTGTTTGCAGCACTACCTCATGTCCCTGGGCCGAGCCTATAAGATGTTGATTAAAATCCCCTGTCAGAATTATCAGAGGATTCTCCGGCGCCATAGAGATTTCTGTCACGTGTTTCACTAGCTCTGTGGCGTCTTTTGTTTTACGTTTAGGACGGATGTATGAGTTTATCCAGATCACCTCTGTTTCTTTATCCTCGATGAAAATTGGAGTTTTCACTGTTATAAATGCATTTGAATTTAGATCCATCGTTGTTACTGATGATATGCGGGTTGTTGAAATGTAAGTGGCCAGCCCCCCAGAACTGTGACCAAATCTTCCGGACCTTATTGTCGGTATAGAGAGGCACATGTATCCCTCAATTTGTATCGGGGTCGTGAGCCAAGTTTCCTGGAATAGTATTATGTCGTGGGCCTTGATGTAGTTTAAAAAGTCTGGGTCAGTTATTTTGGCAGCTAGGCCGTTTCTGTTCCAAGAACAGACTTTAAGGAAAGGCATTTTCAACCGGCCTGTTGTTCCAATTTGTGATCTGGTCAAGCCTGCACTGTACGTCTTTTTATGGTGCATGATATTGCTTCCATTTTACGATCCTGGTATATTGGAGCTCGTGGTTGTGATATTAGTTCCTGTTGGTGGCTGTAGCCGTCAATGCTCCTTTTGGCGAGATCTCCCACGGGCGCCCTTGAGGATGCTGGTTGGTGGTATATCGTCCACTTGTTGGCCTGTACCGTCAGTGATTATTAGTGGTGCCGGGTATGCTGGATTTTGAAATGGGAATATCGCGATGCCCCATTTTTTGAAGACATGTAGTTCAGCCAGGATTAGTTTTGCGGTTCCGCTAGAGGTCCATGTTGTTTTTGTTGCTTCCATAGATTGAGGATTGTTGGTGTTTACAAACTCTATGGATATTAGATCCATTAATCTTATCACAGCTAAAGTTGGAATTGCTTTGAATAATTTTAAGATGTTGCTGCGATTAAGTATATCCTGAGGTCCCCGAGAGACATATATTGGATGAAAAACCAGAACTGTTGGCTCTTGCGTTAGTTTTTGTGTTTCTAAGTGCGTTGTTTGTTCTATCTGTTTGATCCGTTTGAAACAAACCGCTAATTATAGCTTTGTGCTGTATTTCTCCCTTATTACTTGCAGCCTCAGTTCTGTGATTTCCTAAGGGTGACTCAGAAGTTCTTTGTATGGGGTTTGTGTGTGTTAGTCCTCCCCACCTGGACTGTGCCTTGTTATCCGGTAACCTAAAACTGGTGCATTCGTTGGCTTGCTCCTGGTGCTTAGACTCAGTTGGTGGTAGCGCCTGCGTTAGCCTATAAGGCCTAGCTTCCCTTCCCTGGGCGTCCCTTATTTCCCCTTGGTTTTGTATTGTTTTCTGGTTATGTTGAGTTAAATTGTCCTGTATAGATGTACGCAGAGGACTACCCTTATCTTTTGATCGCATGTGTTTGTTTTGGGCTGCCCAAGGTGAACTCTTTTGGTCAAAGCTCTGTTTTTGTTGTTTGTTTTAAATTGTCACCAGATTTGTTGTTGTTTTTGGATAAATTGGGTCTCTTTGACTTCTCCCTTCTTCTTGTTGTGGGATTGACGTAGTTGTTGTTTGATTTGGCTTGCCTTTGTTTACGTATGCGCAGGTGCGCAGTTTCAGATTTTGAGAGCTTTCAAGTTCCAGGGATTGTTCTAAAGTATTCGCAAGAGAAAAATCATGTGTTGATGGACTACTTGTGGTGTCTGGGATGTTTTCATAGTTGGCGTGACTGTCATGCGGATAGGCGAAGATGGGAAAGTAGGAAGACGTACTTTTGTCTGGCTTTTGATTCCGGCCTTTCCTTTTTTGTTGGCGGCGCTGTTTAGCATTTAGTTTTAATTCATCGCCATTTTTGAAGACACTAGAGTTAGCCATTGCCATTGCCTTAGTGACATTGCCCTGCTGTTGAGTTTCTGCCAGACAGTTGGTTTCAGGTCCCTCCGCGATGTTTGAGACCACCTGCATGTGTTTTATGTTTGTCGTTGTTGCTTTTGTCGTTACACTTTTAATCTCTGTTAGCATGCTATTAAGCATTAAGGGTAAAGTAGATAATTTTTCAACAACCTGATCACAATTGCATTTGAGATTAGAAGTTGTTTGAGCTCTTATGATTAGGCTGTTTAAGGTACCCAGTTTTTCATCTATGCCAGCGGTGAAGACGGCCAGAGTGTTCAGTAGTGTTAACTGAATCTCCATTTTTTCTGATTGAAATTGCAAGGCGTTTACGGCCAGTTGGATTGTATTCAGTAAAGAATCCCAAGCGCTGATGTTTTGTGCCTTTGCCAATTCAGATTCGTTGACGATGAAATTCGTCTGATTTATACTGCTTGGGTTATTATAGGAGATTTGGGGGCTGGACTGCCCTTGCTCATGTGCGTCTTCTGAGTTTGGTCGGTAGACCTCCGGGTTGTTATCCTGCTCTTGCTCTTGAGAGTCAGATTGTGGTATGCTTGTATTTGTCAGTGACGCAATCGTGGTCGTGGTCGTCCTCCTTTCCCCAATCGAGGTTGTGTCTGTTGGCCCTAGATCCTCCGATTCGTTTCTTTGATGTAAGTTTAAAGAGGGGTTTGCTGTTGGATTTCCACTTGGATTTCCACTTCCCAAATCATTGCCCGTGCTAAGATTGGTGTTAACGTCACTGAGATTACCAAAGTATAAGCTGTTATTTATACTAGTGTGGCCAGTGATGGTTACAGCACTCTTTGATTCTTCTTTCTCTGCAGTTGAGGTCTCTGTGGTCTCTGTGTCGCGTTTGTTCACAGATTGTTTCCCGGGTCCCACGCCATCCTTCTGCGTTGGTTTTGGGGCTTCCGTGATTTCTAAAAGTTGTTTTAGCACTTGGACCACGGGCTGAGCCCTTGGAGACCCTAGAGACCGCCCTTGATGGCTCGTGCTTGTTCTTGGCCTCTTACTCGTTGGCCCTGGGGTCTCTGTTGGTGTGGAAGCAGTGATGTCCAATTTAGCTGTCGTAGGCCCTTCTTGTGATGTGAGGCTGGTTGACAGTTGTTTAGTCGATTGATTGTCCTGGTGTAAATCCTCTTTGCAGACTTGAGCTGAAACATAGAGTTGCATAGGCAGCATGGGAGATTGTAATCTTGTAAGTGCGGCGTTGCTTGAGTACAGTGCTGACCCAATGTCTTTTAAGAAGTGAAACTTTGTATAGATCTTGGGCTGGTTGAAACGAATAGCATTGGTGGGGGTGGTGGAAACGCACTGCTTCATACCCTTACTGAGCTCTTGCTCTTGCTCTGTTGCTGTTGCTTGATCTTGCGCGCGGTCTTGCTCTTGATTCCAGCTGATAAGCGCAGGCACTGAGCTGGACTGGGCGTGGGTTTGCTTTTTTTCTCTCCCCCGCCAGGGCTTGGACGGCAATGGCGGCATCTCTTCCCTTATCCTTCCTGATCTCATTCGGACTGTTGCCACCCCAGAGGTAGAGAAAACCCACTTCGGCCCGCAAAAGGTGAAGTTTAGAGCTGGAAAGGGTGCGAGAATAGGGCGAGAAAAGGGCCTCTGATTGCCGCTGCTTAATCTGCTTAACCTGCTTGAACTGTTCTGACGGTGCTGACTGTGCTGCTCCGCAGACCGGGCTCAAAGGCAGCTCTCTTCTGTACGCTCGTGTACACTAAAACATGAGATTCAGAGCTTGCCGGCCGCCGTACCACACCGCAGCACACCATCCCCCAGATGGAGGAGGAGGGTCAGCCAAACACTGCACACACTCCTCCTGGTGCGTGATGGGGGCAGTGGGAGGGCGATACACGGCCCAGCAACATAGCAGGTATCTGGGAGATGTCTGGTAATGTCTGGTGTTGATCGGTAGCGGTTTTCAGACCTTAATTATGCCTAATCATGCCTAATCGTACCTCTTTGCCGGCTGGCTGCCGCTGCCGAGTACACAGCATGCTGGTGATCCTCTCAGCGCCGGCGGCGGAAGCTGACGTAGCAGCTGCTTCTCTGAACCCCCCACACGTGGCTCCTCTGAGCTGCGCTGGCCAGGACGGGAGGAGGGTATCCGCAAACTCCCGGCGTTCTCCCGATGGCAGCCTTTGTTTTTTGTTTCGGATTAGGCACTTGGTTATTGTTTTTGGTATTGTTGGTATGTTGCTCAGAGCTCCACTGCCCGCTGCTAACCTGCTGGTGAGCGGGGCGACTCCCCACCTATGTGCTGCGGACTATTAGGAGAAGGCCGGGGGATGTGGGACTGAGGACAGAACGGTTTGGGCAGAGTGCCCCTGTGCTACTCCGGGCTCCGCTGCTCCTGCTCTGCGGTCGGAAGGAAATCACGGCCTGGAATCAGCACCGCTCCTCGAGATCGGGACACTCATAAGAGACTCCCTGTTCTTTGTAAAAGTCATCAGCTGTAGGGGGTGTGCGTTCTTAGCGGTGATAGGAAACAAATCACATAACATTTCCTTATTTTAAGAGGCTCCTAATGATCTGTTCGACTCTTCATGCACAGCTTCGGAGCTTTATAGCTGGCGAATGGCTCGTTCGTCTTTCCGGGACGGGAACGCGTAGTTAGTTTTGACACTCAGATGCCTGCACCTCTGAAAACCCCAACCTAGAGTCGACATGCTTATTCTCCCGGACTATAATGTGAAATGGCGGCGCTCCAAGCTCTCGCTGGCTGTGACGCAGTCGCTAAAAATGGTTGCCCGTCGGATTGCAGGAGCAGGTGTCGGATTTGCAGATAGTTGCGTATGTGCTCGTTACAAATGCACGTGTTAGTCTACCAGAATCTAAGGGGCTTATTTACAAACCCCTTGTGCCACCGGTGCAAAAAGTGATGTACCGGCGGCGCAAACTTGTAAATAAGCCCTAAATGTCTCTTCCACAGCGACCGGTCTGTGTGTACCACCCCGGAAGTCGTTCTATTTCAATGTTTCCCTGTGGCATCTCGACGAAGGCATGTTGAAAAACATCAAAATAATATAGAACTGAGTAATGTAGTAGTCTAACCCAGACCCAAGCTGCCGACTTTAGGACTGGGGGACCCAGGTTCCATTCTCGACGTGGGCTCTACTTCGTGATTCAGGGAAAACAAAAAACGAACGTGTCCTTGTTTAATGTTACTGGTGATCTTGTAAAGCGCTACAATACCCATGGGTCAAGTTCGTGCTGTATACAACTGCAAAACAAGCGCTGAAACACAAGCGCGGCCCGTGGCCGTGAAAGTGAAACAGTTCTCCGGGTCAACAAGTGGGAGGAGTGGGGGGAGTGCGGCCAAGAGAACAGACAGCGATTCCCTTGCGGGAGCAAGCCTTGGGCACCATCTGTTTGGAAGTTAATTACAAACAGATGTTGCCAAAGCTCGCTCCCGCAAGGGAATCGCCAAACATGCACGCTTTGCCATTGAAAGCAATGCAACGCGTGCACGTTTTTGGGGACAAAAGCTGATCGATTCCAAGAGGTCCCCCCTATGCAGCGCATGCACGCTGCGTAGGCGAGACCTAAAAAGAAGTAAACATCATGTGAAAACGGACTAAAAACACAGAATAGTTTAAACATACAGACATTACTTGCCACAAAACGACGGCCCTCTAGTCAGCTCCGCATACCTGTGACTTAGGAGCTGCCTTCAGAAGAGTGCCGAACAAGTCACTCCAACTCGATGATAACAATAAAATGCAGCTCTGACTCACGCCTGCACTGCTGGCAATGATTACTAAGTGGCTGCGAGGCCCCTGCACAGCATATTTGTGCGCAGCACTTGGCTCCTCTGGCCAGGCTGGAGTAAAAGTGGTCCTGGCTCTATGTGCGCCCTTTTGCAGTGCATAGTTGTAACTTTAAGGCAGCTGCTTATAACATGCCTGCCTTCGTTGGAGCTGTTGAAGGGCACTCTGGTAAAGCCCAAATCCATTCAAACTTTCGGAGGGAGAACCAGCTTTGGTGGGAGAGGACTCTGAATGCTGGAGCCACAACTCCGGACTTCACCAGGAGGTGCTGGCCTGCTTTCCTGGCCGGTGTTTTGGCTCTGGAGTAAATGAGGCCGGGGAGGAGGAGCGCAAAAGGGGAGGCTGAAGCTAGTGGTGAGAGTGGAAAGCTGCCTCTAGCCTCTACTACCTCCCCGTTCAGTGTTAACGGAGTGTGGGAGGGGGCTCGGCATCAGCTCTCCCCATGGAAAATTAAAATGAAAAGTGAAAGCCATATATGTTAAAACAATGCCGTCAGCGGAGCACGTTTGTTTTAGAGCGTAGAAAAACCAATAACCAGTGTGCTTCTCCCCCAAAAAATAAATGTGAATGCCAAGTGTGAAGAAAAAAATTGGCAGAGCTGGTTTGATTTCCAGCCAAGCCAATTAAAGTAAACAGTGTAAACAATGCAGGCTGCCCAGGGTCCACAAAGGAGACCCGCTAAGAGGGGGGCCGCCTTAGTGCCACAAGATGGCAAAGGAGGCAAACTCCCAGTGTTTGAGACCCTCAGGGGTCTGGTGTGCTGCGTCACTTCCGGGTATAGGGGGTCGGGGGGAGGTACATATACCTCTCACCGCCCACTGGGTGCCCTCTTTGCCCACTACCCTGACGCCGTTTCGGACGTGTCCCCGGGATCCGTGCTTAATTGTGGTGAGTGCTGTTCCTCCCTCCCCCCTCCACCGATGTGGGGCGGCCGTGCCCGGCCCCTGTCATGGTACACTCCACCATGGGGGGGAATCAGCTCCCGGGGGAAAAGGGTAGCGGCACCCCTCCCCTGGTAGTGCGCTGTGACCGGGGAGTGTTCGTTTTTGATTTAATTCAGGCCCAGAGTAAGTGGTAGGCGCCAGCCGGGATCCGGCCGGACTCGGGCCCCAGGTTCGTCGCTGCTGCTGGCGAGGGGACTTATGCCCACGTGGGCTCAGGGTGGGGGCGGGAGGAAATAGCTAGCCTCGTGTAGTGTAGCGTTCTAGTCATCGCATGTGCGCGATGACGTAGGACGCGGCGGCCATCTTAGATTTCGGCAGAGAGCGCGTAGCCGCGGTGCGGATCGAACGTCTCCCGACGCTCTCCTTAATGTATTGTGAGAACAGTGAAATAAATAAGGCATACTCACATTCAATGGTGCAGGAGTCATTACCTCTTGGTAGGGTTTGGTAACATTACAACTGGCGACGAGACTGGGACCTGGAGCACAGTTCGATAACCAGGAAGAGAATAAAACCCATGTGGGCAGCAAACCAGTACCGAAGAGGCACAAACCACTGAGAAGGCACAAACAGTAAGGAGAGTGTGGCAGAGGCGAAGGAAAGGCATAAAGCACAGCGCACACGGGAGAAAGGATACACAGACAGAGCACTGGCAAGGGAGGAAGGACAGAGTCCACACACCCACCCACATCCTAGCTAGAGGAAACGGATAGAGCCACTAGGCAGGAGGGACAAGGCCCACAAGAAAAAAACAGAGGCCAGAGAGTGACAGGCAGCGCTGAGGCCTGCAACCCCGGTCCACGAAAGCGGAAGGACAGCTGTAGGCCCTGGCGGAGCAAGCAGGACATAGACAAGGAGGTGGAACAGAGGGGCAACAGAGTCCCCCACATACACAATAAGGCAAAGTGCACCAGGTAGCCCAAGGGGTGAAGAAGGGTCACCGGGGAGAAGCAGAGCAGACATGTGTGCACAACCGTCCTCACTCACGACACCCATTCCATTCCTGCCGAAACCAGGAGACCCGTCGATGAAGTGGGAAGACTGGAGAGAATACTTTATGAACTATCTGGAAGCCCTAGAGGACGAAGCCGGAGAAGCTTTTCCAAGTAAGAGAAAGAAGAGGATATTACTTCACAATCTGGGTCCAGAAGGCATCAGAGTGTTCCAGAACATAGTCCCGATGCCACGACAAGCGGCAGATGATGATGTATTCCAACATGCCATTGACGACCTGAACAAGCATTATAGGCCAGCAGTGTGCACGTCCATAGACCGATACAACTTTCAACAAAGGAAACAAGCAGTGGGAGAGTTGGTAGAAGAGTATGTGGCTGTGCTGAGAAAGTTGGCAGCCACGTGTAAATTTGGAGTGCTGCACCACGAATTCATAAAGGATCAGATAGTAATGCACACGACGAATGCGACGATCCAGGACAAGCTGTGGGTGAAAGGAGAGGCGACCTTGTGTGGTAAATAAAATATCACGCTGTCATAATTTTTCAGATATCAATAAGATCATGCATAAAGCAAGAGGCTGAGTCTGTGGTATCAGATTCATAAAGGGCTTTATTCCAATAACTCGAGTCAAAGGGAGAATATCTCCATCACCAAAAAGGATCTGGACGGGGCTGAAAAGTATTCTCAATATTCTCAAAACATTATTCACAGAGTACAGTATATATACATTTCTCAATTGTACGTAAGCAAGAGAGCAAGAGAGAATGAGATAAGAGCATGTGGGCGTGTAAGTAGGCGTGAAGGTGGGCGTCCATGTGGGCGTCCACTTGATGATAATGGGTAAATTGTCATGTGTGGGTGGATACCTGGAGATGATTTCGCAATGTCAGCAGAAATACTTGGCAGAGATGCGCGCGCAGCAGCATGACGTGTGATAGACGTGCAACTAGAGGGAGAAAGGGACTTGACATTTAGCTCTACATGTGGAGACAAAAGTCTGGGGTTATGTCAACCTAATCCCAAATCATATCTAATATCCTATGTTTAAAGAACTGTGTTATCCACAAGGGAAGGGCTCTCGGACAGAATCTATTCTATACTGACTGTGTGTGCGTGCACAAGCGTCTAAGTGTCTATATGAGATGCAAGGGGCAGAAACTTTCCATGGTAACAGGGCTATGAATTACTTGCATGAGGACAGAGAGGCCGGGCCTTTTGCTTGGTAGCTGGAAGAATGTTTACTTAAACTACTAGACAGGAATGCATCGGCTGAGGAGCAAAATAGATAATTCGAAGGTGAAATACAGCTTCTTGGCAGGCAGGCGAAAACTGGCCGAGGCAGGCACCGTTAGCTGCACAGGGAGTAGGACAAAGTTCATGGATACAGATGCGAGCTCAAACTGATGCTGTCAGAGGCAGAGAGCAGGGAAAGGCTTTGAGGACAGAATCGGGCCTACTCTGCCTGAACTGCAAAAATGGAGTAACTTAGCCATAAAAAGTCGGTGGCCTTTCATACTTAGGAATCGAATATCCAGCCCATTCATGGCGGATCTGACAGAGGACATGTTAACGGTGGACGCACATGTGTTTGCGTCTTCGAAACTGGAACTGGAGGGAACATACATGTACTTGTGACATGCACATAGAACCGTTGGGGTCCAAGATAGGGGACATAACTGACCAGGAAAATCCACATTTCCACACTTGAAGGAAGTGATAGCTATGGTGAAGAAGGCGGAGTTGTCAAAGAGATGCGCGGAATCTGCGAAAAGAGAGACAATGGTCAGACCCATTGTGAACAAGGTCACCGAAGAGGAACCACAGGAAAAGAACAAAGGGGCGAAGGAAGACATGAGAGGCCAGGTGAAATGGACGCCCAAGTAGGCACCGGAGAAGAAGCCGAGCAAGGACAGCAAAAATGCGTGCTACCGGTGTGGCAGTCTGTTTCATCCAGCCTACGACGAACGGTGTCCTGCGTTCCGAGCTAAATGCATGTTTTGTGGTATAATGGGACATGACGAGAAAGTGTGTCGCAGGAAACAAAAGAGAACAGCAGTCAAGTTCGTAGCACAGGAAACTGAAGGGGACGGTGAAGAGGAAGAAGAAGATGATGGAGTGCTGTGCATTGAAGAACACATACTGGGAATAGACAGCACTCGTCCTAAGAAACCCCAGTGCGACTTGGTAATAGGAGGTATACCGATAAAGATGGTAGCGGATTCAGGATCCCCGTACACCATAATACAAAAAACGGTATGGGAGGAACAATTCAGAGACCACCTAGGAAAGCACCTGGAACCTCCAGACATTCGCCCAGTCACATTTACAGGAGACCCTATCCCCATGGTGGGGTTCAGAAGTTTGAAGTTCGAGTTCAAAGGGCGGACCGCGACATGCAAGCTGTATGTAGCAGAGAAGGGCCCTTCGGTGCTAGGGTGGATCGACCAGGCAGACCTTGGAATACAACTGAACCCGGGAGGCATCACGCAAGTCTTGATGACAGGTGAAGAACAACGACCAGTCACGGGTGAACTAAAGGAAGAATTCCCCACAGTGTTCGGAGGCAAGGTTGGGAAGTTAACCAAGTTCACACACAAGATAGAACTCCGAGCAGAAGCAAGACCGGTGTATCACAAAGTAAGGAACATACCGATGGCAATCAGAGAAAAAGTACAACAGGAGTTGCGCAGACTAGAGGAAAACGGAATCATAGAACCGATTACCTGCGCAGAATGGTTGGCTCCTTTGGTAGTAGCGATGAAACCGAATGGTCAGGTGCGTCTATGTGTGGACTTGAGAGAATTGAAAAAGAACATAATAGTAGAAAAATTTCCACTACCGAGAATAGACGAAATGCTAGCAATGACCAAAGGAGTGAAATGGTACTCGACCATTGACCTCACATCAGCATACCACCAGATAGCCCTGCACCACACAAGCAGAAAACTGACATCGTTCATAACCCCGTTCGGATGCTACCAGTTTCGCAGGATGCCGTTTGGGCTAGCTTCAGCGGCGGCGGTATTCCAGAAACTCATGCACAGACTCTTCAAAGAAGTAGAGGGAGTCCAATACTTCCAAGATGACATCTTGGTTATGGGGAAGAGTAAAGCAGACCATGATGCCAAGCTGTCAACAGTTTTACATGTCTTGGAACGCAACGGGCTCACAGCAGAGTGGGACAAATGTCGGTTTGGGATGAAGGCAGTTACATACCTGGGGCATGTGATTAGCGACAAGGGTATCACACCCAAACAATCCAACGTCAAGGCAATATGGGATGCGCCCTCCCCTAGGACTAAGGAAGATGTCAGATCATTCCTTGGCATGGCCGAATTCTACAGCAAATTTGTGCCCCACTTTGCAACCAAGACACATCACCTACGTCAACTTCTTAGGGATAAAACGACCTTCAAATGGACGGAAGAGACTCAGGTAGAGTTATAGAAAATCAAGACAGCCATCAGCACTGCGATTCCCTTGAGTGGTTACGATCAAAGAGCCAAATCAGTGTTGACGACGGACACGAGTGAAAGATGCCTGGGTGCAGTCTCGATGCAAGAAAATAAGGAAGGGGAACTAAACACACTCAGCTTTGCATCCAGAGCCTTATCGGCCACGGAACAAAAGTACAGCGTGATAGAAAAGGAAATGTTAGCAGCAGTATGGGCCATGGAGAAGTTCCGACAATTCTTATGGGGCACAAGATTCAGAATCAGGACCGACCACAAGCCTCTGGTCAAAGTCCTCACTTCATCAGGACATGCCCATGCGACCCCCGCATAGCAAAAATGACTTTGAAATCACTGGATTACAGGTACGATGTGGAACACATTCCCGGGGCCCGAAACAAAGTGGCTGACTACCTCAGTCACGTTGCAGCCATGGAGGAAGCTCCGAGGGAGGAGGAGGAAGACGACCTCAGAGTGGCAGTAACGGAGGAGCATGAACGGGTGATAAGCGAACAGGAGTGGAAGGAAGCGTACAAGGTTGACACGGACATTGAGGAGGTTAAAAAGTACATCCTGGAAGGTTGGCCGGAAAAGAGACGCATGGGGACCTCACTCAGAAAATTCTTTGAAGTAAGAGAAGAGTTATCGGTGGGAGACCGAGGGATATTCCTGTAAAGAGGTGAAAAAGTGGTTCCGCCCCAGGCGTTGGTGCCGCGTCTGCTAACCATAATACATGAAGGACACCTAGGCATTGTAAAAACAAATCTAAGGGTGAAACAGATGTATTGGTGGCCAGCGATGGACAACCAGGTGGAGAGGCATGTGCGGGAGTGTGAATAATGCCAGAGAGCGGACAAGTCGCAAAGCATGATGCGTCCTCCTTTGGGGAGAATTGACAACCCTAATAACCCGTGGGAAGATTTGTCGATTGATATTTTAGGGCCGATATTGGACAAACAAGGGGTCCAGAAATATGTGGCAGTAATGGTGGACCAGTACTCAAAGTGGCCGGAGGTGGACATACAGGAAGACATGGACACTGACAAAATATTGAAATTCTTAACCTCTGTTTTTCTCCGAGAAGGGATACCCCGTTCCCTTTTAAGTGACAATGGGCCCCAGTTCCCTTCCGATAAATGGAACGCGTTCATGGGAAGGAATGGGATCAAAGTCAAACATACCTCCATATACCATCCTGCAGGGAACGGATTGGCCGAAAGATTCTACAGGGTTATCATGGGTTCGATACAATCTGCGATAGGATCCGGGAAGGATTGGGAGAAAGAACTCATGAGCATGTTGTGGGCGTATAGAATCACCCCGACCAGCACAGGATACAGCCCCTTCCAAATTCTCAGAGGCCGAGACCCGTTCACAAGAAACAATGTGGTCTGGAAGGAGCGCACAATAACAATCAATCAATCAGAGGATTTGTAAAGCGCGCTACATACCTGTGAGGGTCTCAAGGCGCTGAGAGGGGGGGCGCCGCTACTGCTCAAAGAGCCAGGTCTTGAGGCGTTTTCTGAAGGCGAGTAGGTCTTCAGTCTGACGTAGGTGGGTAGGTAGGGTGTTCTAGGTCTTGGCGGCGAGGTAGGAGAAGGATCTGCTGCCGGAGGTGGTTCGTTGGATGCGGGGGATGGTGGCGAGTGCGAGGCTGGCAGAGCAGAGCTGGCGGGTGGGGGTGTGGAAGCTGAGTCTGTTGTTCAGGTAGGCTGGTCCGGCGTTGTGAAGTGCTTCGTGTGCGTAGTTGAGGAGTTTGAAGGTGATCCTCTTTTCGACGGGGAGCCAGTGTAGGTCTCGCAGGTGGGGGGTGATGTGGCAGTGGCGGGGTACGTTGACGATGAGTTGGGCGGAGGCATTCTGGATGCGCTGGAGTCGTTGGTGTTTGGCAGGGATTCCGGCGTAGTGTGCGTTGCCGTAGTCTAATCTGCTGCTGACGAGGGCTTGTGTTACCATTCTTCTTGTTTCGGCTGGGATCCATTTGTAGATTCTGCGAAGTGTGCGGAGGGTGTTGTAGCAGGAGAAGGAGACGGCGTTTACCTGTTTGGACATGGAGAGGGTGGAGTCGGTGCTGTCCTCAGAGTGGTCGGCCACCAGGAGGCATCCCAGGCTGAGGGGGTGGGTCTGAGGATTAGGACCTCCGTCTTGTCCAAGTTCAGCTTCAGACGGCTGCTCCTCATCCAGTCGCCGATGGCCTTCATTCCGTCGTGGATGTTGGATTTGCCGGTGCGTGGGACCTTGGTGAGGGAGAGGATGAGTTGAGTGTCGTCGGCATAGGAGATGATGTTGAGGTTGTGGTGGCGGGCCACTTGTGCGAGGGGGGCCATGTAGATGTTGAATAGCGTCGAGCTGACGGAGAAGCCCTGGGGGACACCGCAGATGATGTCGGTGGCTTCGGATCGGTACGGCGGGAGGCGGACGCTCTGGGATCTGCCGGAGAGGAAGGATGTGGTCCAGTCGAGGGCCTTCTCTAGGATACCGGCTTCATGGAGGCGAGTCTTTAGTGTGCGGTGGCAGACCGTGTCGAAGGCGGCCGATAGGTCCACGAGGATGAGGGCTGATGTTTCGCCGTTGTCTAATTGGCGCCTGATGTCGTCGGTGGCGGCGATGAGGGCTGTCTCGGTGCTGTGGTATCGTCTGAATCCGGATTGGGACGGGTCCAGGAGGTTGTTGTCTTCCAGGTGGTGGGTCAGTTGCATGTTGACGATTTTCTCGATGACCTTCGCCGGGAACGGGAGCAGGGAGATGGGCCGGAAGTTCTTGAAGTCCTTGGGGTCCGCCTTGGGCTTCTTGAGGAGGGCGTTGATTTCGGCGTGCTTCCAGCTGTCCGGAAAGGTCGCAGTTTCGAAGGAGATGTTGATGACCTTCCGTAGTTGAGGTGCGATGGCTGCGCCTGCCTTGTTGAATATGTGGTGTGGGCACGGGTCTGTCGGCGATCCTGAGTGGATGGAGTTCATGACCTTGCGCGTCTCGTCGTCGCAGACGTTGGACCAGGAGGTCAGGTGGTCGGCGCTGATGGTTGTCGCAGGGGGGGTGGGGTCTGGTGCGGTCGGGTCGGTCGTGGTGTCGAAGCTGTTGTGGATGTCGGCGATCTTGCGGTGGAAGAAGTTGGCGAGGGAGTCGCACAGTTCCTGTGAGGGAGGGATGTCGTTGGCGTTGGCGCTGGGGTTGGAGAGTTCTTTTACGATGCGGAAGAGATCTTTGCTGTTGTGTGCGTTGTTGACCAGGCGGTCTTTGAAGGAGGATCTCTTGGCTAATCTGATGAGGTGGTGGTGTCTGCGGGTGGCGTCCTTGTGGGCTGCGTGGTTTTCCGGTGTGCGGGCGTGGAGCCATATCTTCTCCAATTTCCGTCATGTGCGCTTGGAGGCCAGGAGCTCGTCAGAGAACCAGGAGGCTCTCTTTCTGGTGTGGTTGTTGAAGGGTTTCTTCAGTGGGGCGAGGGTGTTGGCACAGTCGTCGATCCACTGTCTGAGGTTGCGGGCTGCAGCGTCTGGGTTGGTGGGTTCGGTGGGTGGGTTCAGGGAGAGGGTGGTGGTCGGCCGGTCTTCGGTGATTTTGCTCCAGCAGCGGCGGGGCAGCTGTTGGGTGCGTTGGTGCGTGGTAGGTTTCCTGTAAGTGAAGTGAATGCAGCAGTAGTCTGTCCAGTGGGGTTTGGTGGTGTGGTTGAATGAGACGTGGGTACTTGTGGAGAAGACAGCATCTAGCGTGTGGCCGGCGGCGTGGGTGGGTGCGGTGACGAGTTGTCTGAGGCCAAGGTTGGCGAGGTTGTCGATCAGTGTGGGGGAGTTGACGTCGTTGTTGTTCTCGAGGTGGAAGTTCAGATCCCCGAGGAGGATGTAGTCCGTGGAGGCGAGAGCGTGGGTGCTGGCGAGGTCGGCGATGGCATCGCTGAACTGGGCCAGGGGACCGGGGGGTCTGTAGACGAGCGTTTCCCTGAGGGTAGTGTTGGGGTCGGTGTGGATCTGGAAGTGCAGGTGTTCGGCGGTGAGGAGGGTGTCGTCTGCGTGGGTGGTGACCTCGATGGTGGATCTGTGGACGATGGCTAGTCCTCCTCCGGTGCATTTGGTGCGGTCCCTGCGGGTGATCTTGTAACCGTATGGGATGGCGATGGCGATGTCTGGAGCCAAGGAGTCGTTCCACCACGTCTCGGTCAGGAAGGCTATGTCTGGGGTGGTGGTGTCGAGTAGGTTCCAGAGTTCGATGGTGTGTTTTCGAGCGGAGCGGGTGTTGAGGAGTATGCAGCGGAGGTGGTTGGGTCTGGTCCTTGAAGGTTTGGTGGTTCTGTTGTAGGTGGAGCTGCAGTTGCGGCAGGAGAAGGGTCCGTGGGTGCGTTTCGGGGCTGCCTGGATGCAGTGTTGGTCTCGGCCGGAGTTGAGAGTGTGGAGGGAGTCGGCGTCGTAGATGACTCTAGGGCCGGCACGGTGGGGAGTACGGGGTCCAGGGGTACTGGCGCTGGGCGCGGTCCAGGTGCAGACGGGCACAGACGGGCTTGCCGCTAGTGCGCCTGCGGCGCGGCCGCGCAGCAGCCTGCATTAAGAAGGGTGGAGGGAGAGAGAAGCAGCTGGGAGGCGGGTGGCGAATGGGAGAGGATGGGGGCGGGGCCGCAGGGAAGGCAGCAGCGGGAAAGGAGAGCGGGGGGCGGGCGGGGGGAGAAGGGCACTGAAAAAAACCAACAGCACCGAAACAACAGAGAGAGAGAGGAAAAACAGGCAGGCTAAAGGCAGAAAGGCTTATGAAAAATAAAACGAGCAGAGGCTAAAGGCAGAATACAATTAAGGGCAGCAGACAAGCAGGAGGAGGGAAATCGGGAGAGAGAAAGACGGAGAGAGGAAGAGGTCAGACTTGATACTTACCGCCCACCACTGGGCCACCAGGGATGAGGCGCAGGCGGGAGCCTGCGGGTGGAGGAGGGCCTCGAACTTCCAGCAGCAGTGGCGAGGGCAGCAGACAGAGCACCAGCAGGGAATGCTGGTGCGGTGTGGGAGCGGACCTGGCCTGGCCACTCCAATTGGATAGGATCACCTTTTTGGGCCCTGTACAGTGTACCTTAGGTACCCAGGGCATGGGTGTACCCTAGACCTACCAGGGGCTGCAGCATGTATTATGCCACCCCTGGCTGGCCTTCCATTATGACACAACTGGCTGATCACTCAGCTGGGGCAAGGTCGTGTAATCACCCCTTGCTTAGGTGTAGTATTCCTATACCTACCTTATATATAGACACATGGGTAACCTATCAGTGACTCCTATGGCAGGCCTTAACAATCCTGAAGGCAGAGTGCTTGGCAACATGTGAGATGGTGCTCTAGCATGAGCTGAGCCTGTCTGCAGCTTTCGGAACCATGTCCTTATAGCTGTTCTATGATATCGCCTACCATATACTCTTAAAGTGCCTTATAATCCTCGCGGTTTTGGTAACTATGGTTTGGCTTTATCAAAACATGTTGTGTAAGGTGTCTAACACTTTGGAATAATACCCCCACACCATTTCTGGCGATGAGGATAGTATTCCTCCCTTCTAGAGGGAGAAGACATGTTGAAGACCTACTACCCGGTTAAAGTTAACCAGAGCCCCAGCATCACAAAATGGATGCTGCTGCCACAGACACGAGTCTGACCTCCTGCTGCGGGGAGTCCTTCCAGCGAGGGAGGCTTGGACAATAGGTTTCCTGTCGTGGGAGGTGCTAGCACCACCCTAGACAGGCCTTAGTGTATTGGGGCAGGGAGGGATGAATGAAACGAGACACTGCCTGGGGCACACAAGGTGTCCCATGCATAGTCCAGTTCAAACCGGTGCTGGGGCACTCCAGTCCCAGTCCTGGCGTGAAACTGGACAAAGGGAAGGGGGTGTAACTTTTAGAAGGTAGGTATTTTCTTGCCTAACCTTTCAAGCCTGCCTCTGCTAGGTTTTGTATTCCTTTGTCTGGTTTCTGTGAGTGACAGGGCTGGGGGATTCCAAGAGACAGGATGAGTCAGCCCAGTGGTGAATAGAGAGATCTGCATCTAGATGAGGGGGAGGGGTTACACCTGAACCTTGAATAGGGCTGTGCCTGCCTTCCACAATGCTGGCTCCACCTCCTGGGGAGCGGCTGATGTCTCTGCCCTGCACAGTGAATGAAGAGAAGGAATCCTGTCAACAGAGTGCTCCAGGGCTGTACTTGCCTTCCATAATGCTGGCTCCACTTCCTGTGGGGCGTCTGATGTGTCTGCCCTACACTGTGAAAGGAAAGGAGAAGTCTGGTAAACAGAGTGCTCGGGAACTGGTTTGGACTGGGCAAAGGCCCCTCTCCCCTCAGAGAACAAAGGATTTTGGGGTATAAGTAGTGGGACCCTGATCCCAAGAATATAGATCACTTTTGGAACAAGAAGAGACCTTTACTGAGGAGCGGAACCTGAAGAAACTGAGGAGAGACTATCCCAAAGCTGAAGTGCTGCTTGGGGGATTGGCCTGCAGTGGTTTGCCTGACTGCCAAAGGAAGGAGAGACTTTGTGTGCTTATTTCAACTTGTAAGGATCTCCAAGGGCTTGGAACAGAGCTTGACTCCTGCTGAAGTCTCAGGGACAACAGACTTCAACCCCCAGCTCCCCAGAGTTCTTTGGAAGTGCCTGCTGCTGTTTTGGGCCTTCTGAGGGAATGAGTGTCGCAAGGAGCTGGATGTAGGAGAGTAGGGTCTGCTTTCCATGGTCACCCCCACTTTTTGCTTTTGCTTCATTGGTTTTTGACTTAGACGTGGCTGTGGGCCTGCTATTCAGACCCACAGCCCAGCTGTTCTCTCTCTAAATTCACACTATGTACTCTAGGTACATAACCCAATTGGTAAGGATCACCTCAGTAGTCCCTGTACAGTGTACCTTAGGTACCCAGGGCATAGGTGTACCCTAGGCCTACCAGGGGCTGCAGCATGTATTATGCCACCCCTGGCTGGCCTTCCATCATGACACAACTGGCTGATCACTCAGCTGGGGCAAGGTCGTGTAATCACCCCTTGCTTGGGTATAGTATCCCTATACCTGCCTTATATATAGACACATGTGTACCTATCAGCCACTCCTATGGCAGGCCTTAACAATCCTGGAGGCAGAGTGCTTGGTAACATGTGAGATGGTGCTCTAGCATGAGCTGAGCCTGTCTGCAGGTTTCGGAACCATGTCCTTATAGCTGTTCTATGATATAGCCTACCATATACTCTTAAAGTGCCTTATAATCTTAGACGATTATGGTAACTATGGTTTGGCTTTATCGAAACATGTCGTGTAAGGTGTCTAACACTGTGGAATAATACCCCCATCCCATTTCTGGTGATGAGGATATTATCCCTCCCTTCTAGAGGGAGAAGACATGTTGAAACCTAACTACCCGGTTAAAACTAACCAGAGCCCCAGCATCACAAAATGGATGCTGCTGCCACAGACACGAGTCTGACCTCCTGCTGCTGGGAGTGATCCCGGCATGGGAGGCTTGGACAATAGGTTTCCTGCCTAGGGAGGTGCGAGCACCACCCCAGACAGGCCTTAGTGTGTTGGGGCAGGGAGGGAAGAAAGAAACGAGACACTGCCTGGGGCACACAAGGTGTCCCATGCATAGTCCAGTTCAAACCGGTGCTGGGGCACTCCAGCCCCAGTCCTGGCGCGAAACTGGACAAAGGGAAGGGGGTGTAACCACCCACCTCCCAGGTCCCACCCATAAGGCGTGACCTAGCAGGTATCCTAGCCCCCCAGATTAGTATAAGAGTGGGAGCTGGGTCCTTAGGAAATTAGATTATCCTGAACCTGCATCTTGAACAGAAACTCTGGACCTTCGACATTCGACGAAAGAAGAATACTGAAGAATCTCCCTTGTAGCCAAGGAGTGGCTACCCTGTGCAAACAGGCACAATCAAGAGACTTACCCTTTGCTTTGCTGAAGTTCTACGAGGGACCGACTGCAGAGCCCGACCAGAGCCTTGACTTCCAGACTTCTCTGACCTTATTCCACATCCACAGCCGAGCTGAGATCCGTGAGGTGACGAGAGACGTGGGACCGGCTACCTGGGAAAAGTGGCGAGTATCTTCCAGCGCAGCTTCTGAGGCACCCTCGAAGTTGTGCTCCGTGGATTGAGAAGCCCCAACCCCAAGCACCATCTGCACCGAAGATCACCCCCCCCCCACTCCACGAGTCCCGCGTGGGGCCCTTCTGCATTTTCCTGCTTGCCGTGTCTGTCCGGTTGCTTGCCCGTTGGCTAGTAACCTTTGCGACGACACACCTTTGATTTTCTACTGCTGGTTTGGCTCCTCCAGACTGGCCCCCGCTCCTCTGTGAAAGAGAAGCACCCCAGACCTTCCTGGTCTGCACCAGAAGCAAGTCCATCTTCCTGCGTGGGTTCCGCTTGCCCCGGCTTGTTGGGTCCTGACTCGACATTGACGCCGCCGACAGCAAGAGTCTTCGTGGGACAGCTCACTTCCTGGTCCTGGTCCCCATCGACGCCTCCTGGTCCCCGTGACTGCTGCGACAAGCTTCACCTTCACGCCTGCATCTGCACGACATCGCCTGGTTCCTTCCTGGTTCCACGTGGTCACTGGCTAGTGACGCAGACTCTGTCCCTTCTGCTTGCAGGTATCCTTCCTTCTTGATCCCGGCCTTGGGGTCCACCGGACACTCTTCACTGACTGCCTGTCAGCAACTTTCCTTCAGGCATCCATAGAAGTCCACGACGAAACCCGACGCAAGTTCACACCTATGCACCCGCAGCCCGTGGGCTAGGTAACTTGAGTACTTCGGTGCTCACAAGGGTATTGACTATCCAAGGGTCTAGTTTCCGAGTCTCGACTTTCTAGCTATACCAGAAGTGTCCTAAAACTGTTATTTTCTAACTGCTAGTAATTCTATCGACTTTTACGCATTACGCGTGAGTGTTTCCACTCTGCACACGAATCCCGTGGGCCTCCCACTTCCTAACCAAAGCTAGTGTAGTGTAGCCCCAGCGATTCCCTAGGCCTAGGCCTATTCTATTTCCGTGACAGTGGTCCTTATACCACTTACTTAGTATATGGTTTGAGTGGCCACTAGGGCCTAACTGTATTACTTACCTGTGTAAGTTAATGTTTGCTTAATTAATACTGTGTTGTACTTACCTCGAATCTCATAAAGAGTGCTGAGGGTTTGACTAGAATAAATACATTCTATTTTTATATATATCTGTTGTGGTGTCCTTTCATTTGGTATTCAAGGGGTTACATATGGTATCACAGCTGGCTTCACATGCCATTCAGAGTTTAGCCTAAGACTGCTCTTGTCCATGCTACCACTAGGATAGCTGGTCTATAAGGTTGACTTTACAACCAATCACCATAAGGGGGTTTGGACTGATACAAGGTGTACACTAGAACTAGTGACATCATATATCAGGCCAACTTCTCACATTGGTGAGCAGCGGTTGGGATCTGAGCTTGCTGTTGTAATACCATTGTAATCTTGAGATACTAAATTGAAAGATCACTCAGATATTGTTTAGGTACATATAACATAGTTTAAAAATACTTAAGTCCTACTGGACTTAGTTGTTGTAGGTTGAAGGGCCTAGCACACCCTGACTACAACTACTAGTAAGGTTTAGTAGATACAACTAGTGTAGGTAGGTGCACACACCACACCCTCACTAGAATCATGTCCCTGAATGGAGATCACACTGATACTCCCTCAGGAGAGGAGAATCCTAGAGAGATTCCCTCTAGATATGATGCATTCACTTTCCAGGAGATGAGACAACTGTGTACCTCCAGGAGATTAAAACAGGGTTCAAACCCTACCCTTAGACAGCTAGTGGAGCTTCTGGAGGCCTATGATGCTGAAAGAGCTGCCAAGTATGGTGCCATAGCTGTAGATAAGGGCCTCCCCCCCACAGAAGAGACCCCTGACTTAACTGATACAGATGAGCCAGAAGAGACCTCAGAGGAAGAGGGAGGTAGCCAGACCCCAGTCAGAAGACTTAGTCAGGCTAACTTAAGCTTGCATGGGAGCTTGCATGGGAGCTTCCCTTACAGGCCCCCAAGTAATCTTAAAAAGAGAGATAGAAGGGGTAGATCTCCCTCAGGGGACTCTCTCCACTCCTATCACTCAAGAAGCTCCAATGCTTCATCCCACAGGGGGATGACTTCCCCCCAAAGGAGAGAGCATAAGGCCAGAATGAGGGAAGCCAATCTGAGGATTGAAAGGGAAGAAATTGCCCTTGCCAAAGAGAAGCTTGCTCTGGCCAGAGAGCAAAAATTGTGTGGGTCAGAACCCACTGGTGGCAGCAACATTCCTAGAGATAGGGATAGGTCTTATGACCATAGAAACCTAAGCAAGATAGTCCCCCCATATCAGAATGGGGATGACATCCACAAGTGGATGACTGCTTTGGAGAGGGCCTGCAAAGTACAGCAGGTACCCCAGAGTCAGTGGGCAGCTATCTTGTGGCTCTCCTTTTCTGACAAAGGTAGAGACAAGCTCCTCACAGTTAGTGATGAGGATGCTAACAATTACAAAGTCCTGAAGAGTGCTCTGATAGATGGGTTTGGCTTAACCACTGAGCAATATAGGTTGTTGTTCAGAGACACCCAGAAGACACAGACACAGGACTGGGCTGATTTTGTGGATTGTGCCACTAAGGCTTTGGAGGGTTGGTTAACTGCCAGCAAGGTGCAGGACTATACAGGATTGTACAAATTGATTATGAGGGAGCAGATCCTTAGTAATTGTCAGAACTAGCTTCTCCATCAACACCTGGTAGACTCAGATTTGACCTCTCCCCAAGAATTGGGAAAGAGGGCAGATAAATGGGTCAGGACCAGGATTAGGCCTAAAAATCAGGGTGGTGACCAAAAGAAAGATACCACCAAGCCTCAAGAGAAGGGTGGGGATAAAACAAAAGAGAAATCTTCCTCAGGGCCCCAAAACTCCACACAGGGTGGTGGGTCCCAAGCTCCCTCCTCTACCACAGTTAAAAAGCCTTACTGCCATGAGTGTAAAACTCCTGGGCATTGGAAAACTGACAGCAGTTGCCCAAAGGCTAAAAACAAAACTGTTCCTCCAACTACTCCTGTCACACCACCTATTGCTGTCAGCAGTAATCCCCTAGGTGGTGGGAGTGCCCCGAAACATTTGGTTGGGTTTTCTTGGGGAACACAGGGGGATCCTGGCTTAGCCAATTCCCCTACAGCAGATACTCTTGTCTGTGATGGTGGCATGGGGTTTGCCAACTTCACTACCTGTCCCAACACTTTGGGTAGGTACAGACAGGAGCCCTACATCAATGGTAGAAAAGCTGAGGCCTACAGAGACACTGGAGCTAGCATCACTATGGTGGCCCATAGGCTAGTTCCCTCTGAGCAGCTTTTGCCTGGTTTCTTATACCAGGTAACTAACATTGATGGCAAACAGAACAGTCATCCCATGGCAGAGGTATGTCTCAGCTGGGGAGGTGTCACTGGCCCTAAGAGGGTGGCAGTGTCCCCAACCTTGCCTGTAGACTGCTTACTGGGGAATGACTTAGAACTCTCAGCTTGGGCTGGAGTTGAACAAGACACCCATTCTAAAATGGTAGGCCTTTCACAAAAGGGTAGTGGGGTTGTGCTAGCCACAACCCCTGTCCAAATAGATTTCCTCCCTGAAAAGGTTGGAAGGGCAGTGGTAGCCACAGCCCAGGCAAAGACAGACTTCCCTGTAGAGATTGGCAGAGCTGTGACAGTCACAGCTCAAACCCAAACTGAGTGCCTCCCTGAAAAGGTTGGCAAGGCTGTAATGGTCTCAGCCTATACTCAGACTGACATAGGTGTAGTGAAGCCTGAAACTATGGATCACTCCACACAAACAGAGAGTAGTGGGGAGGAAGAAAAGTCTCCCTCTCCCCAGACCTTAGGAAAAGGTCAGCCTCCTCAGGGATCTGACCTCACCCCTTGTGAAGGAACTGCCCCAGAGGTAGCCAGGCCTGGCCTGGCAGAGCCTCTGATGTCAGTGGCCCCTTCCAAGGTGGGACCCAGTCTGGTGCAGGTAGTCTGCCTCTCTCTACCCTGCCTCAGTCAGCCCAGGGCTGCAGAAGTCAGGGAGGCCAGTGGACCCCAAGAGGGCCCCTGTCCACAAGAACCCCCCCCCATCAAAAGAATGAGGATTGCCTGGCTAGTAGCCCTAGCCAGGTGATGGTTAAAAACATTCCTGAAGGATCCCCTTTACAGTTAGTTAAGGACCTCCCCCAGAGGGATTCTGTTGGGCACAGGCAAACATGGGACCTTAGGGCCCCAAACCTGACCTGTCCCTCCAGTAAGCCCACAAAAGGGACCCAGCCTCCAGCTTTAGGTAGCCGGAGGCTGACCCTGAGAGCACAGTGCAACTCAGTTAGAGAAAGAAAGGCATCCGTGGTGGAGGATGATTGGAGGAAACTGAGGCCTCATTTTGAGGACACTCACTTCAGTACTTCCTCTCAACACCAGCCTTTTACTTTGCAAAGATACACCAAAGGTAGAGATTCCCTATGGTGGAGACCCTATGATACCTTTAGGGTGAGGGATTGCTTAGTGGACCATGAGACAGGGGGTAACCATGCCAGTGCTGGTTCTTCCTTATATGGCCACTTAGGCAATATAGGCTTACCTGGTCAAGGACAGCCTAATCTCCCTTCGTTTGGGGGGGGGGGGGGGGTTATGTAGGAAGGTGGATATCTGACTATGGTTACCCCCAACTTTTTGCCTAGTATCTAGCTGGTTTTTCGACTTAGTTGGCCTGAGATCCTGCCATTCAGGGTCTCAGGCTGTCTGCTCTCTCTTTAAAATGGACTCCATGTACCCTAGGTACATTCCCAATCGGTAAGGATCACCTTATTGGACCCTGTACAGTGTACCCTAGGTACCCAGGGCATAGGTGTACCCTAGGCCTCCCAGTGGCTGCAGCATGTATTATGCCACCCCTGGTCTGGCCTTCCAATCAGACACAACTGGCTGATCACTCAGCTGGGGCAAGGTCATGAAATCACCCCTTGCTTAGATATAGTATACCTATATCCACCCTTATATATAGACACATATGTACCTATCAGCCACTCCTATGGCAGGCCTTAACAATCCTGGAGGCAGAGTGCTTGGTAATATGTGAGATGGTGCTCTAGCATGAGCTGAGCCTGTCTGCAGCTTTCGGAACCATGTCCTTATAGCTGTTCTATGATATAGCCTACCATATATTCTTAAAGTGCCTTATAATCTTAGACGATTATGGTAACTATGGTTTGGCTTTATCGAAACATGTTGTGTAAGGTGTCTAACACTGTGGAATAATACCCCCATCCCATTTCTGGTGATGAGGATATTATCCCTCCCTTCTAGAGGGAGAAGACATGTTGAACCCTAACTACCCGGTTAAAACTAACCAGAGCCCCAGCATCACAAAATGGATGCTGCTGCCACAGACACGAGTCTGACCTCCTGCTGCTGGGAGTGATCCCGGCATGGGAGGCTTGGACAATAGGTTTCCTGCCTAGGGAGGTGCGAGCACCACCCCAGACAGGCCTTAGTGTATTGGGGCAGGGAGGGAAGAAAGAAACGAGACACTGCCTGGGGCACACAAGGTGTCCCATGCATAGTCCAGTTCAAACCGGTGCTGGGGCACTCCAGCCCCAGTCCTGGCGCGAAACTGGACAAAGGGAAGGGGGTGTAACCACCCCCCTCCCAGGTCCCACCCATAAGGCGTGACCTAGCAGGTATCCCAGCCCCCCAGATTAGTATAAGAGTGGGAGCTGGGTCCTTAGGAAATTAGATTATCCTGAACCTGCATCTTGAACAGAAACTCTGGACCTTCGACATTTAACGAAAGAAGAAGACTGAATAATCTCCCTTGTAACCAAGGAGTGGCTACCCTGTGCAAACAGGCACCATCAAGAGACTTACCCTTTGCTTTGCTGAAGTTCTACGAGGGACCGACTGCAGAGCCCGACCAGAGCCTTGACTTCCAGACTTCTCTGACCTTATTCCACATCCACAGCCGAGCTGAGATCCGTGGAGGCGACGAGAGACGTGGGACCGGCTACCTGGGAAAAGTGGCGAGTATCTTCCAGCGCAGCTTCTGAGGCACCCTCGAAGTTGTGCTCCGGGGATTGAGAAGCCCCAACCCCAAGTACCATCTGCACCGAAGATCAGCCCCCCACACTCCACGAGTCCCGCGTTTTCCTGCTTGCCGTGTCTGTCCGGTTGCTTGCCCGTTGGCTAGTAACCTTTGCGACGACACACCTTTGATTTTCTACTGCTGGTTTGGCTCCTCCAGACTGGCCTCCGCTCCTCTGTGAAAGAGAAGCACCCCAGACCTTCCTGGTCTGCACCAGAAGCAAGTCCATCTTCCTGCCTGGGTTCCGCTTGCCCCGGCTTGTTGGGTCCTGACTAGACATCGACGCCGCCGACAGCAAGAGCCTTCGTGGGACAGCTCACTTCCTGGTCCTGGTCCCCATCGACGCCTCCTGGTCCCCGTGACTGCTGCGACAAGCTTCACCTTCACGCCTGCATCTGCACGACATCGCCTGGTTCCTTCCTGGTTCCACGTGGTCACTGGCTAGTGACCCAGACTCTGTCCCTTCTGCTTGCAGGTATCCTTCCTTCTTGATCCAGGCCTTGAGATCCACTGGACACTCTTCACTGACTGCAACTTTCCTTCAGGCATCCATAGAAGTCCACGACGAAACCCGACGCAAGTTCACACCTATGTACCCGCAGCCCGTGGGCTAGGTAACTTGAGTACTTCGGTGCTCACAAGGGTATTGACTATCCAAGGGTCTAGTTTCCGAGTCTCGACTTTCTAGCTATACCAGAAGTGTCCTAAAACTGTTATTTTCTAACTGCTAGTAATTCTATCGACTTTTACGCATTACGCGTGAGTGTTTCCACTCTGCACACGAATCCCGTGTGCCTCCCACTTCCTAACCAAAGCTAGTGTAGTGTAGCCCCAGCCATTCCCTAGGCCTAGGCCTATTCTATTTCCGTGACAGTGGTCCTTATACCACTTACTTAGTATATGGTTTGCGTGGCCCCTAGGGCCTAACTGTATTACTTACCTGTGTGACTTAATGTATGCTTAATTAACACTGTGTTGTACTTACCTCGAATCTCATAAAGAGTGCTGAGGGTTTGACTAGAATAAATACATTCTGTTTTTATATATATATCTGTTGTGGTGTCCTTTCATTTGGTATTCAAGGGGTTACATATGGTATCACAGCTGGCTTCACATGCCATTCAGAGTTTAGCCTAGGACTGCTCTTGTCCATGCTACCACTAGGATAGCTGGTCTATAAGGTTGACTTTACAACCAATCACCATAAGGGGGGTTGGACTGATACAAGGTGTACTCTAGAACTAGTGACATCATATATCAGGCCAACTTCTCACACCGAGGCTGCAGCGATCTCACTGCTCGGCTCCCGTGTGCATCCCTCCAATGCCTCCCCATAGATTGGAGTGGGATACAGTAGGGTGGAGAGGCGAAGATTGTATTGGGGTAGATTGTAATAGAGTGGGGTTAGATTAAGGAAGAGGGGAGTGAGTTAGAGTGTGGCAGCATGTAGTGGAGTGGGTTAGATTGGGGTAGAGTGGTGTGGGGTAGATTGGGGTAGTTTGGGGTAGAGTAGGGTAGATTGGGTTTGGGTGGAGTAGGGTAGAGTGGGTTGGGGTAAATAGGGGTGGAGTAGATTGGGGTAGAGTGGGTTGGGGTACATTTTGGTGGGGTAGAGTGGAGTGAGGTAGATTGTGGTAGAGTGGGGTAACTTGTAGTGGAGTGGGGAACATTGTAGTGGGGTAGATTTAATGAGGTAGAGTGGGGTACAGTGGAATGGGGTAGATTGGGGTAGAGTGAATGGGGGTAGCTTGGGGTACAGTGGAGTAGATTGGGGTAGGGTGGAGTGGGGTAGATTAAGGTGGAATGGGGTGGAGTGGGGTGGGGTAAATAGGGCTGGGATAGATTGGGGTAGAGAGGGTTGAGTGGGTTGGGGTACATTGGGGGCCAGCGCCTTGAGACCCTGCGGGTATGTAGTGCGCTTTATAAATGTCTTTGATTGATTGATTGATTGATTGATTTTGGAGGGGTAGAGTGGAGTGGGGTAGATTGTGGTAGCTTGAAGTAGATTGGTCTATGGTGGAGTGGAGTAGATAGGGGTGGGGTAGACTGGAGTAAAGTGGGGTAGAGTAGAGTGGGGTGGGGTAAATAGGGTGGGTGAGATTGGGTAGAGTGGGTTGGGGTACATTTTGGAGGGGTAAAGTGGAGTGGGGTAGATTGTGGTAGCTTGAGTAGGGTGGGGTAGATTGGGTTATGGTGGAGTGGGGTAGATTGGGTGGGGTGGAGTGTGGTAGAGTTGGGTGGGGTAAATAGGGGTGGAGTAGATTGGGGTAGAGTTGGTTGGGATCATTTTGGTGGTGTAGACAGGGGTATATTGAAGTGAAGTAGATTGTTGTAGAGTGGGGTAACTTGTAGTTGAGTGGGGTAGATTGCAGTGCAGTGGGGTTGATTTAATGAGGTAGAGTGGGTTACAGTGGAGCGGAGTAGATTGGGGTAGAGTGAATTGGGGTAGCTTGGGGAAGAGTTGGTTGAGCGGGTTGAGGTACATTTTGGAGGGGTAGAGTGGAGCAGAGTAGATTGTGGTAAATTGGGGTGGAGTGGAGTATATTGGGGTGGAATGGGTTAGAGTGGGGTGGCATGGAGTGGGGTGTGGAAAATAGGGGTAGAGTGGGTTGGGGTACATTTTGGAGGGGTAGAGTGGAGCGGAGTAGATTGTGGTAGATTGTGGTAGATTGGGGTAGGGTGAAGTGGAGTATATTGGGTGGAATGGGTTAGAGTGGGGCTGCGTGGAGTAGGGTGTGGAAAATAGGGGTAGAGTGGGTTGGGGTACATTTTGGTGTGGTAGAGTGGAGTAGAGTTGAGTGGGGTATATTGAAGTGGAGTAGATTGTTGTAGAGTGAGGCAGAGTGGGATAGATTGTAGTGGTGTGGGCAGCCATGGCCCATGCAGATAAAAGTGGTGGGGCCAGCTGGGGGGGATTTCGAGAGAAGACCATGAGGAAAAATAATTAATTATTTAATTTTCCCTTGCAATCATCTCTCGAAATCCACTGCCCCACCCATCCCCACAGCTCCACAGCTCTTACCTGCACGGGCCGCGGCTGGGAGAAGGTAGATTGAATGAGATAGAGTGGGGTACACTGGAGCGGGGTAGATTACACGTTGATTTTGTGCCATAATACTTTTTTAGGAATACATGGTATTATTATTCAGTGCTTCTTCCTGGGATTCAGTCTGAACATCATGTATAAGGTCGGACAACATGAAGCCCTGTTTTGCTACGGCCGGTCAGCACATCTGCTAACATTCAGACATAACACCAGGGAACATCCGCTGCTTTCTGTCACTCGCACAGCAATTCTTATCATATGAACTGGGACTTGCCGTTTGGAAAACAGAGAGGAGAATTCAAGTGGAAGGAGAGCTCATGGAACAAGCGCACCAGGCTTGCGCAACCTAAGATGGGGACCACCTAACTAGAAATTCCAGGTATGGGGCCCGGTTCTAATCCCAGAGATCTCGATATATTTCCTGCTCTCACATAGTGAAGATAGGCTTAGACAAATGTATCATTTACCATGATAGGGCTTTTCATTGTCTATAGATTTGCTGATCACTTTGCTGAGTTGCATATGTTTTATAATCGCAGCACAGTTGATTCATAATCAAGCACGAAAGTTTTATTAAATATTTTAAACTTACATAGTGTCTTTCATTTTTTCATTATGGGCATGCATGAGTGAAAAAAATGAGAGGTGATCTATTTCCACCGTTCCCTAGGGGACTGGAGTGTTGTGTTCTATTCACCTGTTACTCTGGTATGGTTATAATGGCAGATTAGGCACTGTGAGCTGGTCGGATTCAGGCCCACACGTACTGATGGGGTATGGTGACTCAGTCCCTGCATTCTGACGTTCTGTGGTCCAAGGCACAGTTCTGCGTAAGCAGAAACCATGCAACAGATTGTAGTGGAGTAGGGAAGACTGGAGTGGGGTAGATTGGAGAAGGGTAGATTGGGGTGGAGTGGGGTACAGTAGGGTGGAGTAGGTTTGACTGGGGTATATTGAGGTAGCGTGAGGTGATTGGAATGGGGTAGATTGGAGTGGGGTAGATTGGACTGGGTAAAACTGGAAAGGTATAGATTGGGGTACAGTGGAGTGCGGTAGATTGTGCTATAGTGGGGAGGAGTGAGGTAGAGTGGGATAGATTAGGGTGTGGTAGATTGGGGTATGGCGGAGTGGGGTAGACTGAAGTAGGTTAGATTGCATTGGGGTAAATTGGGGTAGAGTGGATTGGGGTAGAGTCAGTTGTTTGGGGTGGGGTAGATTGAATTTGGGGAGATTGGCTAGAGTGAGGCTATATTGGTGTAGATTGGAGTGGGGTGGAATGGGAGTAGGTTGGAGTGGTGTCGATTGGGGTGGGGCATATTGGGTAGAGTTGAAAGGGGTAGATTGGATTGGGATAGATTGTGGAAGAGTAGGATAGATTGTAGTGGGGTAGATTGTAGGATAGTGGGGTAGGTTAGAGTAGGGTAGATGGAGTGGGGTTGATTGGGGTAGAATGAAGTGAGGTGGAACAGGGTAGAGTAGATTGGGGTGGGGTGGATTGGGTAGAGTGGAGCAGGGTAGACTGGAGTATAGATTGGGATAGAAAGTAGTGGAGTGTTGTAGATTGGAGTGGGGTATATTGGAGTTGGTTAGAGTGGGGTACATTGGAGTGGGGTAGATTGGAGTGAGTTAGATTGGAGTAGAGTGGGGAAATGTGGAGTAGATTTGTATAGATTGTAGGGGGGTGGGGTAGATAGGGGTAGGGTCGATTACAAAGCAGCAGGGGTCACCATGGAATATGCAAATGGGCGGCATTCTTGAAAATAATTTTAACCGCATGAAATGACCAGGTCACATACATGCAACTGGTCCTACAACAGGGTGACTTCCAACCACCCTCTTGTTTTTAGCCTGTGTAACGCAGTCTACATGACGGGATTGTAATGGGCCGTGTCAGACTTGCCTGTAGGGCAATCAGGCAGTGCCTGATGGACTGGTCTGACAGGTATCTGTGGGGGCTCTTTTAGGGCTGGCTGTGGGCCTGTTTAGGGCCAGGTGGGGCAGTTTTTACTGATAACTTCCCTGATATTACCACAAGCATTGCCTGCAACAAACACACATGCATGCAGTCTCTTGTACCTTGCAAAATACCCACACAGGGTGCCTTTACATTTTCAAAACTGGCCTAAATTGCAAACGTGGGCCACGTTTTAGCGACCTGGATCACTAATCAGGGTCACTTTTGTGTTTGTGGCCAGACCTACTTTTTGTCCCAGTCCGACCCTGGTAAGGAGGACAGTTAAAGTGCAGGGTAGCGTGTTTACTGCTGCTGACTGAAAACAGCACCATCTGAAGCCCGCCCACAGGGGTGCATTAGCGGCTCAACAATTGCAACATTGAAGGGCTTCGGCTGGAAAAAACAAGCGGTGTCGCCTCTACAATCTGTGATTCTGAGCAAATCACTTAATCTCCCGGCAAAAGAAAATGAATGTGAACAGGTTTCCAGTGGCAGAGAAAAAACTCATAAGGTGTACAATGTCAGCTCACATACTTTACTGTTATTTGGTCAGTTTAACAGTTAGAGGGTTCATATTTCTAATAATCAGTCATATTACACATACAAACAACAGAAGCGTACATCTTCCTACAACTAAGACTAATGTTACATGTACAGATCTAGTGCTGCGCAGCCCAGGCTGTGAGGTAACATTACACATACAAACAACAGAAGCGTACATCTTCCTACAGCTCAGGCTAATGTTACATGTACAGATCTAGTGCTGCGCAGCCAAGGCTGCCAGGTAACATTACACATACAAACAACAGAAGCATACATCTTCCTACAGCTCAGGCTAATGTTACATATACAGATCTAGTGCCGCGCAGCCGAGGCTGCCAGGTAACATTACACATACAAACAACAGAAGCGTACATCTTCCTACAACTAAGACTAATGTTACATGTACATATCTAGTGCTGCGCAGCCAAGGCTGCCAGGTAACATTACACATACAAACAACAGAAGCGTACATCTTCCTACAGCTCAGGCGAATGTTACATGTACAGATCTAGTGCTGCGCAGCCAAAGCTGCCAGGTAACATTACACATACAAACAACAGAAGCATACATCTTCCTACAGCTCAGGCTAATCTTACATATACAGATCTAGTGCTGCGCAGCCGAGGCTGCCAGGCAACATTACACATACAAACAACAGAAGCGTACATCTTCCTACAGCTCAGGCTAATGTTACATGTACAGATCTAGTGCTGCGCAGCCAAAGCTGCCAGGTAACATTACACATACAAACAACAGAAGCATACATCTTCCTACAGCTCAGGCTAATGTTACATGTACAGATCTAGTGCTGCGCAGCTGAGGCTGCCAGGCAACATTACACATACAAACAACAGAAGCGTACATCTTCCTACAGCTCAGGCTAATGTTACATATACAGATCTAGTGCCGCGCAGCCAAGGCTGCCAGGTAACATTACACATACAAACAACAGAAGCGTACATCTTCCTACAGCTCAGGCTAATGTTACATATACAGATCTAGTGCCGCGCAGCCAAGGCTGCCAGGTAACATTACACATACAAACAACAGAAGCGTACATCTTCCTACTGCTCAGGCTAATGTTACATGTACAGATCTAGTGCTGCGCAGCTGAGGCTGCCAGGCAACATTACACATACAAACAACAGAAGCGTACATCTTCCTACAGCTCAGGCTAATGTTACATATACAGATCTAGTGCCGCGCAGCCAAGGCTGCCAGGTAACATTACACATACAAACAACAGAAGCGTACATCTTCCTACAGCTCAGGCTAATGTTACATGTACAGATCTAGTGCTGCGCAGCCAAAGCTGCCAGGTAACATTACACATACAAACAACAGAAGCATACATCTTCCTACAGCTCAGGCTAATGTTACATATACAGATCTAGTGCTGCGCAGCCGAGGCTGCCAGGCAACATTACACATACAAACAACAGAAGCGTACATCTTCCTACAGCTCAGGCTAATGTTACATGTACAGATCTAGTGCTGCGCAGCCAAAGCTGCCAAGTAACATTGCACATACAAACAACAGAAGCGTACATCTTCCTACAACTAAGACTAATGTTACATGTACAGATCTAGTGCTGCGCAGCTGAGGCTGCCAGGCAACATTACACATACAAACAACAGAAGCGTACATCTTCCTACAGCTCAGGCTAATGTTACATATACAGATCTAGTGCCGCGCAGCCAAGGCTGCCAGGTAACATTACACATACAAACAACAGAAGCGTACATCTTCCTACAGCTCAGGCTAATGTTACATATACAGATCTAGTGCCGCGCAGCCAAGGCTGCCAGGTAACATTACACATACAAACAACAGAAGCGTACATCTTCCTACTGCTCAGGCTAATGTTACAGATACAGATCTAGTGCCGCGCAGCTGAGGCTGCCAGGCAACATTACACATACAAACAACAGAAGCGTACATTTTCCTACAACTAAGACTAATGTTACATATACAGATCTAGTGCTGCGCAGCCGAGGCTGCCAGGCAACATTACACATACAAACAACAGAAGCGTACATCTTCCTACAGCTCAGGCTAATGTTACATATACAGATCTAGTGCCGCGCACCCACGGCTGCCAGGTAACATTACACATACAAACAACAGAAGCGTACATCTTCCTACAACTAAGACTAATGTTACATGTACAGATCTAGTGCTGCGCACCCACGGCTGCCAGGTAACATTACAAATACAAACAACAGAAGCGTACGTCTTCCTACAACTAAGACTAATGTTACATGTACAGATCTAGTGCTGCGCAGCCGAGGCTGCAAGGTAACATTACACATCCAAACAACAGAAGCGTACATCTACCTACAACTAAGACTAATGTTACATATACAGATCTAGTGCTGCGCAGCCGAGGCTGCCAGGCAACATTACACATACAAACAACAGAAGCGTACATCTACCTACAACTAAGACTAATGTTACATATACAGATCTTGTGCTGCGCAGCAAAGGCTGTGAGGTAACATTACACATACAAACAACAGAAGCGTACATCTACCTACAACTAAGACTAATGTTATATATACAGATCTAGTGCTGCGCAGCCGAGGCTGTGAGGGAACATTACACATACAAACAACAGAGGCGTACATCTACCTACAACTAAGACTAATGTTACATGTACAGATCTAGTGCTGCACAGCCCAGGCTGCCAGGTAACATTACACATACAAACAACAGAAGCGTACATCTTCCTACTGCTCAGGCTAATGTTACATGTACAGATCTAGTGCTGCGCACCCACGGCTGCCAGGTAACATTACACATACAAACAACAGAAGCGTACATCTTCCTACAACTAAGACTAATGTTACATGTACAGATCTAGTGCTGCGCAGCCCAGGCTGCCAGGTAACATTACACATACAAACAACAGAAGCGTACATCTTCCTACTGCTCAGGCTAATGTTACATGTACAGATCTAGTGCTGCGCAGCCGAGGCTGCCAGGTAACATTACACATACAAACAACAGAAGCGTACATTTTCCTACAGCTCAGGCTAATGTTACATGTACAGATCTAGTGCTGCGCAGCCGAGGCTGTGAGGTAACATTACATATACAAACAACAGAAGGGTACATCTTTCTACAGCTCAGGCTAATGTTACATATACTGATCTAGTGCCGCGCACAGTGGCGTAGCTAGGGGGAGCGGTGGGGGCGGTCCGCCCTAGGCGGCACAATTTTGGGGGTGGCAGCCCGTAGCAACAGCCTTTATAATTTATTTGGGCACACTCACTGACACTGTAGTGTCAAGTCCCCAAATAAATTATAAAGGCCGCCGCCACTGGGGCCCGCGCGCAGCCCCTGTGTGAAGAGCAAGCGCGCTGCGCACCTGATTTTAAAATCATGCTGCCGAGTGACTTCCATGCCCATGCCCCCGGTGTAATTTCCACATTGCACCTGGCCTAATAGGGGGCATCTGAAAGTGAGTCCGCCTTCCCTCCCGTTGTGGCACTGTTTACAGTTACGGTTTCTAGGGCCTTCTCGAGTGCAGAGAGTAGAAAGAACGCCACGAGCCGAGAGGCGCACGGATTTTCCTCTCACTATAAAAAATACCCAGTAGCTTGAAGTAATCCAAAGAAAATATTTCCGTGCAAAGCATGTGGGCTGCCTCGAAAAGCTATTTAAAGGGTCTTGTTAAATGGCAGACAGGATTTTCACCACTGAAATCCGTGACACTGTATCAACAAGTGTCCATTTTTTCACATCGCGCTAAACAAAGGGTTATGCAGTAAAAGTCAAAGCGGTAAAAACAACAAAACCACACAAAAAATTTCACAATATTTTTAGTCCCGTGTTCAGGGTTAGGAAATCAGTTGTATCTAAGTTTAATAACAACACAGGCATTGTGACTTGCATGTTTTACGTCTGACCAACAGGTTAAAGCACGTGAATAGTCACAAATACAGAAGGATGAACTTTCTCCAGTGGTGCAACACATAATTATGGGGGCCCTCTGCAGAAAGGGCTCAAAGGGGCCCCCTGAACGGTTAGCCCCCCCCCACACACAATGCCGGGCCCTACTCGGTAAAGGACAGTGGCTTTCCTGAGCGTTTGAATATTTCTTATTCCATGCCATTGCACACATTCTGCAAGGCACGCAATGGTGTGGCTTAGAGGTCAGGGGGCCCCTCCAAAACAAGAAACTCTGGGCCATCTGTCACCTCGACCCCACATGCAGAGCTGTGGGGGCCTCTGTTATGTCCCTGACTTTCTCCTGTTCTGTGCACTTTGTACAGATTTTTCTATACCACTGTGAATTGGGCATGGACTTGGACACTCATGTCTCCTTCCTGGTAAACAGTGGTCTTGTTGTGTGCTTTGTGCATGGCCCATTGTAGTTTTCTCTACGTTAGTCTAACTGAGCACATTGTAGGCCTCATTTTCCTTTGCATGCGTTACTATATAAACACGCTTGCTATTGTGCCACATTGTACTTTCACACGGAACCTGGATATGTTTTCACGTTCTGTTCTTTTCCTGGGATTTAGTCTGAGCACCACTCACGAGGTCAAACAACAGTGCCCCTTGTTACTCTTTCTGGCCAGGCACTAGCTCCTAGACATATCACAAGAATGCAGCTGTTGTTTATGTGCATACATGTCTTAGCATATAGATGAGTACATGAGCCATAAACAAACAATGGAACAAGAGTTCTGAGACGTGAGCACTGCAGTGCGTCTGCTGCGATGTAGAGCATTCATCTGTGTATGTTAAGGTACCAGGTCTGACGATAATCCCAGATATTTTTTATATAATCATTTTGCTTTACTCACAGGGGTGAGGGGGTTAGATTACTCTGTCTTATAAAATGGCAGCACTTGGAATGGTATATGGGTTTTATTAAACATGCTAACAATATTTTTATTATGCATTTGTGTTATAATTGTGGCACTTATACTGCATTTCGGAGCACAATATTTTGAATAAATGTTCTAAACTTCTTTTGTGTCTCATAGTTATCTTATTGTGGATAAGTACGAGTGAGAGAGCGAAAGGGTGTGTCCTGCTACCGCGATCCCTGAGAGGGTCGAGAGGGTTGTGTTCTGGGGGTGCCAACTCACTTGCTTCTCTGGTATGGTTAGGAGAGCAAGTGAGGCACTATAGCTAGCTGGACTCGGGGTCATGGATACCGAGGTAGTAGGATGACTCAGTCCCTACATGATGTTCAATGGTCCCAAGCATAGTTCTGTTCTAGAGCAGAATACCTGCAACAGTCATGTCAGCAACAATGTGGGGCTTGTGATATTAACAGGAGATAGAGAAATGGGCTACTCAAGTGGTCATCATGGCCCTTAGGTGCTCTCAAATTGTATATTTCTTTGTCTCTCAACCTGTTAAAGTGGTTTATAGGTGCACTCTAGGACTCTTTGTTGGTCTTCTGCAACATGCCAGCTTACCTCTATAATCGAATAGTAGCCCAGGTTTGTGAATTTGCACCAGCTGCAAAAACCTCTTCAACAACTTGTGAATAGGATAGCAGATATATGCATATCCTCATAGATATCGAGGCCCGATCCACAAACACTTTGCGTCGGGTTTTTGTTACTTTTCTAATGCAAAAGCGAAGCAAAGTGCTCAGGTGGGATTTATTATCCAGCATAAATTAGGATTTGCTTTGGACAATAACGCAAATGTGTTCAATAAGCTCCCTTGCTCTACTTTGCATCAAGGGAGCATTCCCTCGTTGGTGCATGGGCATTCCTCTGCAACCACCGATTGGTTTGATGCAAATCTATATCTACAACGAATTGTAGACAGGGGTTTGCACTAAATTCCTATGCGTACTCGAGGTAGGCGCAATGGGGAGAAATATTTTAATGTCTCCTTGTTTTTCTCACTTTGGATGTGTGCTGCATTGTATTGCACGCATACCAGGTGTAGATGATGGATCCCTGAACAGTGTCATGTATGTGCATGTTTGCATTGTGCTGAGGGGATTACCAGGTAATTATTCACGCAGCTCTCTGATGGATGTCACATGCAGTTTTTCTGAGTCCCCAGATAGATCAGTGCAGTCTGTGTGTTCTCTTTTATACTGCCGGTCACTGCCAGTCACCGGTGTATTCAACTGTGTAGCCTTGGACCGTGTCATGTATGTGCATGTAACTTGCATGATCGAGGTAACTATTAGCGGCAATACTACATGTCTCTTGGACCTCTTTCAAGTGTTCGCCGTCCTTTTTCCCCTGCAACCCCCCCTCCCCAGGGGCGGCAATCTGAGGGATAGCCCCGGGCGCCACAAGCTCTAGCTACGCCTCTGGCCGCGCAGCCGAGGCTGCCAGGTAAATTTGTAAAGGCCCCTGAATATCTCTGGAGCGAGAAACGTGAGGCAATAAGTATCCGAAGACTCTGGATTGCTCACAGCACGTGGAAGGATCTCTAAGTCAGCTCAGTACCCCCTGCTTCCTCCATTTGATATCAACCCTGCCCTTAGCCAGTAAAGGGGCAATGGCAGTAAGCTTCCGGGATGACTTGGGGACTTCCTTTACATATCCAAGCAGGCCCACCATGGGGGAGGTGACGAGCTCGGCAGAGAGAATAGCCTTGATTGCCGCCAGCATGCATATGTCTGTGGTCACTGCCAGGCCATCTGCAAGAAATCTGCACTTGTTGCTCTACATCTCTAACAAGTGGAGTCCAAAGCTAGCGTGCTAGCAACAGGTAAATTGCTCTATGTATATATTCCAGCAGCCTAAGTCCAAATGTCCTGCTGGGGGGAAATATCTCTAATCTGTTGGCAGCATTATATCGACTTCACTTATATAATCTCATGGCCCAATTCTTGTCTTCATTTTGTCTTCATGCTTAAATCACCACGTGCACTTTATCCAAACTACAACTGTACATTTGTGTAATCAGGTTTGCGGGGCCAGGGATCGCAAGGACCAAACTGAGGAGATCCCAATCTAATGGATCATCTGGAATTTCTGGGAATAACTCCGTCATACAGCATTGAAGTTGTTGATATGTCGGAATAACCTTAGCTACGAAGGCATCACATTGCAAGCATTCTGATAGCAAATGATTTATTATTGAAGGTGTCCCCCAATGCTACCAGGTTTTAGACTACTCAGCTGTCTAATCGCCCGAGGGTTAGGTAATTCTCATCTCGGGTTATGAAGCAGAGGGAAGTTTAGCAAATATGACCTTTCCTTCACCACTAGTTTAGCCAGCCTGTCCCATGCCCAGCAGGTGGTGCATCTTACTGTATGGACATTGCCACATAGGTGCCTGACCTTCAGCCTCAGACCGGTACGCAGTGGACCCGGGGCCGCTAGTTCCACTTCAATGCACAGTGTGGTGGTTGTCTAGGTTTGGGGAAGCAGTTATGGTCAAACTGTGCCTGGGCCACAAGGTGATATACTTCAAAGCTGGGAGCTCGAATCCCCCATGCTTGTTGCATCTTGCTCCATGGTATTCAGAGCTGTCCACCTCACCACGCTGATCTTAATCAACGGAGAATATCCAGATCCAGCTTTATTTAGCGCCATCTGGATATTCTGAAGCAGATACGACCGTTTAGGGAGCAGCTTTATCTTCGTAAGGCAAATCCCCCGCCATTGATATCAGCACTTTGATCCATCATCTGTTTAGTACTTTGACACAAACTTCCCACAGTTTTCACTAATTATTGTGGACAAATTCCAGCGACACCCAACTCACGGGTACCTGCAGCTCAGGTGTAGTTCTCCACCTGGTTAGGGGCATCATTTCTGACTTGGAGCAATTGATTTTTAAAGACAATTCCCCTAATACAGATATTTTAGTAACTATAGGATGAAGACTACAAGCAGGGTCCTTGAGCAATAGCAGAATATCGTCTGCATACATCGAGAAAACGACAATACGCACACCCAATTGTGGGCCTCTGTGGTGGTGGAAGAAGCCTGGCCGGTGGCTACGTAGCTAGGGAAAAGGGATAGAAGAGAGAAGACAGCCTTGCCTGATGCTCCTATGTTTTGATTTTGGAGAATACAAATTGTTGACTTATTTTCTTGCCTTGGGGGTAGTGTATAGTAGAGTGATGCATTTGAGCACAGCTTTGCCCATTCCCATCCCTTCTATTAGTGTGGGTAAGAAAGGCAATCATGCCTCTCCTCCCCTTCGCCGCACCACTGGGCAGTCGTATGCTTATCTAGCAACTTACCCTAGAGAAAGCCTTGCAGAACAAATATCACGTTACTGAGTAAATAGGCAGAGTCATTTCTTATCACAAGATGGCCAAAATTGTCCTTATACTACAGTAGGCTGGGAACAAGGAAACAAATCTAGCTGTTGTTTTCTGTAACATTTGCATTTTGTCAAAGTTTGATGCTCTCTGGAGTTGGCATATTTTAATTAGGCCTGGGCAGTAAATTCCATTCCGCTCACTGAATTTGCGGAATTTGGGTAATTTTGCGTTGTGCGGAGAACGCGGAATTGACAAAAATTTCGCGATCTGCAGCTTTGCGGAATTTTTTGCTTGTTAGCACTATCAAAATGCGTATTCACGAGATATTTCTCCCCGAGCACGCAAACAGCATTCGCGAACAGGAGAAAAGCATCGCGAACGGGCGGAACAATCAATTCCGCGTGTTCGCAGAACTTTTGCGTGTTCGCTGTGATTTTTTATAATTTCGCAGAGCTTTGCGTAGCGCGACTATGCAAATTCCACCCACCCCTAATTTTAATCTCTGTGGGATGGGGGTAAGGTGGAACCTTTTCTTGATTAATCCTTTGGCACCTACGATGACAGCCACTATTGCTGTTCCTTTGTTCCACATTTTTTCAAATATTTTCTCCCCCTATATCTGTGTGAGGTGTGGATTTTTTGACATAGCAACTGATGACTGTTTCAAATGAAAGACTTCAATATAAATACATCTTAAACCCGGGTGGCCATTTTGATACCTTATCGGAGAGCGTTTGGTAGGAAATGCTCTTCCACGTTTATATTATTCGAATGGCTTCTCCCCAGTGTATAATTTCTGATCAAGCGTTAGCTTTTCCTTTGTAATGAATGTCTTGTCACACTGAAGACAGATATAGTTTCTCTCTGGAATACATGCTGACACATCAGGCCCCTACTGTGAGAAAACACTTGCAAGAAAAAGTTGTTTCTGCCAATGTGGACTATCTGAGTAGCACCTGGCCACACATATTGCTTCAGTTACTTCCCAGTGTGGATTTTCAGATGTTGCATTAATAGTCCTTTCATAATGATTGCTTTATCACGTTTAGAGTCGCTCCTGTGCGGATGACAGGTGTCCCACTAGTAATGACTTTCTGATGTTGCATCAGTTTTGCCTTTGTAGAGGATGCCATCCCACATTGAGTGCAGTGATATGCATTCTCCACAATCATGACTTTCTCCTCTCTGTTGACTTACTGTTATTGTATGAGCTGTGCCCGGTCAACAACTTAATTGTCACATTAAGTACATTTATATCGTCTATCCCTAGGGTGAGCTTTTTGACGTTGTGTTTGATCTTTCTTTTTTAACAAATGCCTGTACATATTTGTTGTGATATGCGTTCTTCATGTAATGACTTTCTTCACTTTGTGGACTTTGATATTACATTAGCTGTGCCTTTCTAATAACTGCTTTGTTGAATTCAGTGCAGTCATATCATTTCTATTGCATGTGATCTTTCTGATGTCATGCGAGGTTGCATTTTCAACAAATGCATTGTCACAGTAAGTGCATGGATGTGGTTTCTCCCCTGTGTGGACTTTCTGATGGTTTGTGCTGTGCCCATGTAATAAATGCCTTGTCACTTCTGTACATTCAAGCGGTTACTTCCAAGAATACTTTGTCACGTTTTGTACATTCATAGAAATTTTCCTCAGTGGGGACTTTTTGATGTTGTTTTAAGTCTCCCTTGCTGATAAATGCCATGCCTCATTCCGTGCAGTCTTCAGTGTGGACTTTTGATGTTGCGTTAGCCCTCCATTTCTTATGAATATATTGTCACTTTCATGAAATTTATATAGTTTCTCACCTGTGTAAACATCCTGATGTCATTGATTTTGGTTTTGTAATAAATCTTGTCACATTCTATACATTAAAATGATTGTTCCCTAGTGTCGATTTCTTGATGTTGCGTTAACTTATTCGTCCTGTTGACTTTATTACATTCTTAGCATACATAGGATTTCTCTCCATGTGGATTTTCTCATGTTGCTTTGGCTCTCCACTTGTTTTAAATGCTTTGGCATGTTCTGTACATTGATATGGTTTCTCTTCAGTGTGAACTTTCTGATGGGCAATTACATTTTGCTTTCTAAAAATACAATGTTACATTTAGTGCATTCATATGGCTTCTCTCTAGTGTGGAGTTTCAGATGTATTTTTTTACTTTGATTTGCAATAAAGGCCTTGTCACACTCTGTACATTGATATGGTTATCCCCCAGTGTGAATTATCTGATGTTGTTTTAGCTGTCCATTTGTTGCAAATGCTTTGTCACACTCTACATGGATATGGCTTCTCTCCAGTGTGGATTTTCTGATGTTTTTTAAGGTTTCCATTTGTTACAAAGTCTTTGTCACATTCTGTACAATGATATGGTTTCTCCCCAGTGTGGAATTTCTGATGTCGCTTCAGGTCTCCATTGGTTATAAATGCTTTGTCACATTCAGTACATTTATATGGTTTCTCCCCAGTGTGGACCTTCTGATGTTGCTTCAGCACTCCATTTGTTGTAAATGCCTTGTCACATTCTGTACATTTATGTGGTTTTTCTCTAGTGTGGACTTTCTGATGTTGCTTTAAATCTCCATTTCTTATAAATGCTTTGTCACATTCTGTACATTGATATGTTTTCTCCCCAGTGTGGATTTTCTGATGTTGTTTTAGTTTTCCATTTGCTATAAATGCTTTGTCACATTCAGTGCATTGATATGGCTTCTCCCCAGTGTGGATTTTCTGATGTTGTTTTAGGTGATCGTTTTTTATAAATGCTTTGTCACATTCAGTGCATTGATATGGCTTCTCTCCAGTATGGATTTTCTGATGTTGTTTCAGATCTCCATTTGTTAGAAATGCCTTGTCACATTCTGTACATTTATGTGGTTTTTCTCCTGTGTGAACCTGCTTATGTATTTTTAAACTTCTCTTTGCAATAAATGCCTTGTCACATTCTGTACATTTATGTGGTTTTTCTCCTGTGTGGATTTTCTGATGTCGCTTCAGTTCTCCATTGGTTATGAATGCTTTGTCACATTCAGTACATTCATACGGTTTCTCCCCAGTGTGGATTTTCTGATGTAGCTTCAGCTCTCCATTGGTTATAAATGCTTTGTCACATTCAGTACATTTATACGGTTTCTCCCCAGTGTGGATTTTCTGATGTTGCTTCAGCACTCCATTTGTTATAAATGCCTTGTCACATTCTGTACATTTATGTGGTTTTTCTCCTGTGTGAACCTGCTGATGTATTTTTAAACTTTGCTTTGCAAGAAATGCCTTGTCACATTCTGTACATTCATTTGGTTTCTCTCTAGTGTGGACTTTCCGATGTTGCTTTAGTTCTCCATTACTTAAAAATGCTTTGTCACATTCTGTACATTGATATGTTTTCTCCCCAGTGTGGATTTTCTGATGTCGTTTTAGGTTTCCATTTGTTATAAATGCTTTTTCACATTCAGTGCATTGATATGGCTTCTCCCCAGTGTGGAGTTTCTGATGTTGTTTTAGGTTTCCATTGATTATAAATGCTTTTTCACATTCAGTGCATTGATATGGCTTCTCCCCAGTGTGGATTTTCTGATGTTGTTTTAGGTGATAATTTTTTATAAATGCTTTGTCACATTCAGTGCATTGATATGGCTTCTCTCCAGTATGGATTTTCTGATGTTGTTTCAGATCTCCATTTGTTATAAATGCCTTGTCGCATTCTGTGCATTCATACAGTTTCACCCCAGTGTGGATTTGTTGATGTTGCTTTAGCTTTCCATTTGTTACAAATTTTTTGTCACACTCTGTACATTGATATGGCTTCTCCCCAGTGTGGATTTTCTGATGTTGTTTTAGGTTTCCATTTGTTATAAATGCTTTTTCACATTCAGTGCATTGATATGGCTTCTCCCCAGTGTGGATTTTCTGATGTTGCTTCAGTGCTCCTTTTCTTAAAAATGCTTTGTCACATTCTGTGCATTTATACAGTTTCTCTCCAGTGTGGATTCTCTGATGTTGCTTCAGCTCTCCATTTGTTTTAATTGCCTTGTCACATTCTGTACATCTATGTGGTTTTTCTCCTGTGTGAACCTGCTGATGTATTTTTAAACGTTGCTTTTTAATAAATGCTTTGTCACACTCTGTACATTCATACGGTTTCTCCCCAGAGTGGATTTTCCAATTTTGCTTTAGGTTCTCCTTACTTCGGAACACTTTATTACATTCTGTACATTCATTTGGTTTCTCTCTAATGTGGACTTTCTGATGTTGCTTTAAATTTCCATTTGTTATAAATGCTTTGTCGCATTGTGTACATTCATATGGTCGCTCACCAGCATGCATTTGTAGATGCTGCTCTAGATTCTTCTTCCTTCCAAACACTTTATTACATTCTATACATTTATATGGCTTGTCCTCTACGTGGACACTCTGATACTGCATTAGTTCTTTCATTTCAGAGAAAACTTTTCCACAGTCAGTCCCTCAATATGACTTTTCTCCAGTATGAAGTTGCAGATGTCGCATTTGCTCTTTCTCTGCCGAATAAATGTTTTGTGACATTCATACGGTTTCTCCCCTGTGTGTTCTTTCTGACACTATGTTATCTCTTCCTTCGTTATGAGCACCTCATAAGGCTTGCTTCGATATGTCAGTGTGGTTTATCTTCTATGTATATCATCTGATGCCTAAGACCCAAGTACAGACCTCATTGGGCAGTTTTGGTTTTCTGTTGTAAAAAACATATTTTGGCGAGGCACTAACCTTCAAGGAAGGAGATTTCGAGGTATTCTGTTTTTACATCACTTCCTACACGAGTGATGTTTAATGGCTTTATCATTTTCGTTTATCACTGCAGTTATTTCACCTGTTAGATTAAGAAAAAGAAACACTTAATAAGCTGAAATGCAGAGTCCATCACAAAAATCTATTGCCATTTAATTGTCCCTATTGATAAGTAAGGTGAAGAAATTCTAGATTACAATTTCAATGTAAAAATGCAATCATCAGGGTTAGGGTATACACCCCTCCCATGGTCCGTTTCTATTGAGGAGTATGGACTCAAGGAGTAACCAAGACATCAGAGAAGGTTGCTTTTTAAGTGAATGAGACCCTCTCCCCTATGACAAACTACAATGTTAAATTCATAGCGACAAGATGCCTCCTTAGTCCAGGGAATACTCCTATTATCACGCTACCTAACAAATATTACAAGATGGAGCCTTTTCCAGTAAATGGACCATGCAACACAGAGCATCACAATAACGGCGGGAAACATAAGCAATTGCTGCAAGGGAGTCCTTTATTCTATCAGAGAGCCTGAGCTAGGACCCGGACAGGAAATCTGAGCATCCTCCACATAGTGTAACTCCAGAGATCCGAGGCTCTGACCAGATCTACTCAAGGAACAGGAGGTTTACAACCATTTTAAACACACATTGGCAAAGTCAATAAGTCTCACCTTTTAGGGGTATAGGCTTTTCCAATGTGGAACAACATTAGAAAAAAAAGAAAAACAGAGGGGCTGTGATGTGGCTACTTTTGCATCATTCGGTAGGTTGGAAAAAATGTCTCCACATATGTGCACACCTACAGATTGACACATGCACAGTTTACCGTGTTCAGTCTTGTTTTTTTGCGATTTAGATACCGTATATAGGTTTCCCGATTTACGTCCTTATATAGGCACAATTCGCATTGCCCATATTTAGGCATAGAAATCCTACCCTTATTTAGGCATTATCCATGCTAACCAAATTCAGGCATGGCCACCTACATCCGTCTATCCACGTCACAACGAGTTCTTGGAAAACCAGACTCTCAAGCCTTTAGGACTTCCCCTTGCTTGGATTATTGATTTCTCCAAGAACTCATTTATTATGCATGAACATCTATTCCTTAGGGGTTCATTCATGATGTTCTTCTGCCCGACTTTTACGTCAATACTGGTATTCCTAAACACCTTCAAGGTATAAATATACTTTCACTTGCCATGGCAAACCATGGTTCGGCTGCATACTTGCACGACACGGCTCGCCACAGCAAGTTCGGAAGGAAGTCGAGTCCCCGCCTGACGCATTAACCAGACACTGTCATCCTCCTCGCAGAAAATCCAGCTCCAGTGTTTCTGACTCCCCTTGCGGGGTGTTAGAGATTGAGACCCAGAAAGAGATTCCAACCTCTCTCATTCTAAGGTATGGAGCGGACTAGAACCTGGAGGGACTTTTGGCAAATCTTGGCAACACCAATCCAAACAATAGCTAAACTAGACTATAGAAAAACAGCACCTACTTCTTACCTCGGCCTCGTACTACACTTAGGCTAGGTACACTGGGGTAGAACTAGCTAGAAGCACCAGATGAGCAATCACATTTTAGCCTATGTTATTTATGTACGTATTTTTATAAATATATGTCATAGCTACAAACCATGCTATTGCAGTATTATTTTATCTTACTGCTAACGCTGTACGTATTATACTCGTATTCTGTCTTACGATTGTAGCAGTTCATATCTCTTGCATGAGGAATAAGACTGTTCAATAAACCCTTTTTATTGAAACGCCCGTCTATCTATTTCTGTGTAAACTCTGTAGAAACGAAGCATGCACGATTGACGAGGTGAAAATGTTATCTATTGTTTCCACAATTCTAAGACTGTTCCGATTCTAAAGGAAACAAAGTTGTCATGTTTATGCGGCTGTCAGAAACTAATCCCTTCTTGTTTATTTGAGAAGTTTCTAGTGACCTCTGAGTTAGCTGGCACACACAAGTAATTAAGTTTAATGTACTCAATAGAGACATACTGACCTCAGTCCTATGTCAAAACTATAGTGTATATTATTCCAATGAGCAGAGCTTATCAGGGATATAGGAACTACACTACATGGCGCCCAACAGTTTGGTAAAGCATTAATTTAACGCTAGATACTGAAGTAACTCCGTCGTGCTTTTCTCAGAGACCCCTACTCATAGTACTCCATAAGACGTCTGGAGTGGGTAGGGATAATATCCGCCATAGCAGAGTAGGACGAAAATCCTATGTATTAGCTTTTTGGTTTGTTCAACGTTGAAGCATACAGTGTTCCAAAATATTGTCCACCTCATCTTTGTTCCCTTGAAACTTGCTCTGCAACTTTCATTAAACAACGAGGCAGTACCCGACAATGTCGCAGTAGCTTTTGATTATACAGGTTTTAATGAAACCGATGAAAATGCGATAATCATTCCTCCAATTTTAAGGAGAGCCATCACTCTAAAACTTATAAAACATGGCCTAACACCAAGAGGTGGTAGAGCAGTTTTTGTGATAGAGGCATATGAATCTCACCAGACAGAGGTATTCTACTCACGGATAGTATTCCCTGAATCACATCCAATAACTAAAACGTTTCACTTCTACAAAGAAGATGATCCACCTGAGGAATATATTCCTTTCGAGGATATTGAAATTCCACTCACATACCAGGAGCATGATCTCTCGTTTAAAGGCGCCCTAAAACATTCAAATCACATTACCAGGCTAGGTCCACTAGGTAGACCAGGAGCAACATGGCCGATTTTAGCTGGTTATCACCTGACATTGAAGAAATGACAGATCCAGATTACTTGCTCAACGCCAAGTTAATCAAAATTTATAGACAATTGGTTCAATATGTCATGTGGACTTTCACAGTCCAACCAATAATAGCTATTCCAAGACAAACGTCTCACCAGGGGAATGCGCTAAAAATCACTCCACAGACTTTACACGCAGTCCTGGGTAAAATGCCCACAAAACGTGAACAAATTCCATTCTGGATAGCTCAAAAAATTACTCAAATTGAAGCACTATTTCCTAATACTAGCCCTTATGAGAAACACAGAATTCTAACAATCTGTTTACCAATGGGGATCACACCACATCTGGAAGACCTTATCACTTGGGGCACAGTCTTTGCTGCTATCTATATTAAAACATATGGTGTTCAGTCTATGGCGGAAATACCTGATGTCCTGAAACAAATTCAAAACGAATACGGGGCAGAGCCTGCTCTGAATTTAGGTATGAAGTTACTTAAACATTTCAACCAGGTCTCAACAATAATATTATCTAATATTAAAGGAGAAGTAGCATCAGTGGCGATCTGCCAGAAATTAAGGAAATTTGATGTAACAGAAAAACCACAAGAGTTATCCAGAATCATTGAAAAATCCTATGAAGAATTAGGCAGAGACAGTTTGGGTGGTAAACCAGTTAAACCACAACTGCATGGAGGTCCTGAGAAGGACTTTATTAAACCCAATCCTACCTCTTCAAAAAAGAAATGGGAAAATAACAAACAACATTCAAAAGAGAAACATTCTCAATCCCGAGGTAGGTCTTCTCAAAAGGAGCCCTCTGAATGGAGGTACAACCTCAGGAATAGGGATAATTTGAGAAAACCTGACAGATATCAAGATACTGATACACGTTCCTCTCGTACCTTTCAGATATCGTCACAGAAATCCGAAAGAAGAGGACGGTCAGATCAAAAAGAAGAACGTATGAAGTCCAAAGACGACCAACACGTTTGGAAAAACAAACCAAAACCTCAACTCTCCAAGAAGAAGGTAGCAGGTCTGAAGATCAGACATGCCGAGGATTCTGAGAACACAACTCAAGAACAGAGAATGGGCTCAGACAATGCTGGACAGTGCAGCAAAAGTAACAATAGCTCGCCAGAACCTGAAGGAACTTCTGGAGACAGTAGACCTGAATGAAGACATTCAAGTTGAGACTGTAGACACCAGGGTTAGTTCTCCACATAGGTTATATGAAATAACACTCCAGATGTAGGGGGACATACCAAGAAAAGTGAAAGCACTCTTTTGGGAGCATCTTTCAAAGGGTTATGATATACTTCTAGCAGAACGAGACTGGCTACCAGAATTTGTCAGGGAGTGCCCACATGGCGAAGACATCATTATGCCAGCCTTCTCCAACCATGTTCCGGTACATTTAAAATATACTTATGCCAGGAAATGGGCAGTTGCCCAAGCCCCAACATTATACCAAAATTATGTAGGATGGGATGAGGACTCACCTCACCATAAGATCCAGTTAAAAAATCAACCAACTGCATAAAGGCAGTATCCAATTAAGCAAGAAGCTAAAAAGCAGGTCAGGGAGATCTTAGATCAACTTGAATACCAAGGGGTGATTGAAACATGCGCCTCATCAATGAACAATCCTTTGTTTCCTGTTTCCAAACCAGACAATACATATCGTCTAGTTTTGGATTACAGACACCTAAACGCTTGTTGTAAAACATTAGCAGTGCAAAATGGACATAGTACAGCATTAATAAATAACATAGAGCGTAAAAAATATAAAACCACTTTAGATATTTCTAACGTTTTCTTTTGTCAAAACATAGCACCTGAAAGTAGGTATTTGACAGCTTTCTCAATAATGGGGACGCAGCCTCACTTCTGTTGTCACCCGCAAGGATTCAAGAATAGTCCAGGGTTATTCTCAGCAAGGGTAACAGAGTTACTACAAATTTATGAGGACGAGGCATTGTCATATGTCGATGATATCTATCTGACAGACGATGACCTGAACAGGCACTTGAACAGGGTGAACACCATTATACTGGGCTTCGCCTCTGAGGGTTATAAATTCAATTTATAATAATCAAGAATTGCCCATCTCAACGTCCTTTTTCTAGGATATGAACTATCAAGTAAAGGCAAAAGCCTGGCAGCCAACTTTTTAGAAAAGTGTGCCCTGCTCCAACCTCCATAAATGATGAAAAACTTTGTTGATTCTAGGTTTCCTGAATTTTGGAAGAACATACATTCTAAACTACGCAGAAATGGTTAAACCTCTCTACAAATTAATTAAACCTGATTTTAAAATCACACATTGGACACAGGAACACACAGATATCCTGCGTTCACTTCAAGCTGACATGTTAGCAACAAAACTCCATTATACTGGGCTTCGCCTCTGAAGGGTACAAATTCAATTTAAAAAAAAATCAAGAATTGCCCATCACAACGTCCTTTTTCTAGGATATGAGTTATCAAGTGAAGGCAAGAACCTGGCAGCCAACTTTTTAGAAAAGTGTGCGCTGCTCCAACCGCCAAAAACACTGAAAACTTACAGTCAATTCTAGGTTTCCTGAATTTCGGAAGAACTTACATTCTAAATTACGCAGAAAGGGTTAAACCTCTCTACGAATTAATCAAACCTGATTTTAAAACAGTAAATTGGACACAAAAACACACAGAAATTTTGCGTTCACTCCAAACAGACATGTTAGCAACAAAACATTTGCAAACACGCGTAAACGTATGCAACTTAGTGATCCGAATCATTCCGGGTCAATGCGGATTCACCTACTTAACTTTTAATGAAGGTGAAAAAGTACCAATTGCATACAAATCACATTTGTACACGCAAGCAGAAATAAAATTTAAAATCAACAGAAAAAATTCTGACAGCCGTTCAAACCGCTGTAGCAAAAGAAAAAGCCCTAGCACAGGGGAAACACATTATGGTGATAACTCCTGTACCAGCCCTGTACCAGCCTTAGAGGCAGTTACAAAAGCTAGCATTCCGAATGCAAAGGCTTTACATCCGAGATGGATACAATGGGTTAATTCTCTTGCTGCAACTGATGTTGAATATGTTTTTGATCCTTATTTGAAAACACAAGCATTCCTGCAATACGAACACGAATGTCCTCTGCCTACTGAGATTCTCCCTCTTGACCAGTACAAATTTATAATTTATACTGACGGATCTGCACAACCCGCTACGGGGGGTTGCAAGATTATAGTGCAGTATGAGCAATCGTTAAAGGTTGTATGCGCAATGGCAAAATTAGACCAATGGTCACAAAAATGCAATCTCTAGGAGATTGTACAGCTCAGCGAGCTGAACTACAAGCATTCAAAACGGCACTTGAAAATACGGATCGCGAATTCCCCACACTCATAGTGTGCGATTCTTTTTACTGTGTTCAATCATATAATGAATATTTACAGAATTGGCTTCAAAATGGTTTGAAAGATGCAAAAGGTGGCACAATCGAGCATAAAACGCTTTGGGAACAAGTAGTTCTGTTGCGAGACGGACTACAAAACACTCACGTGATACACAAGACGAGTCATCAACGTGATGGCGTTCACGTTGAAGGGAATTCATTGGCTGATGAAACCGCGAAGGGGGCTGTGCAAACAGGTTCCGTAGATGCAATCACTCGTTCAAAAACAAAACTAGACAGTGAAATAATACTGGCTGTCAATGCGTTAAGCAAAGGCAGCGGTGAAGCATTACCTAAAAGGTTTCCACTCAAATACTCATATACAATTGATGCGAACAATGTTCCGTTTGTTCGAATCCCTGGGGTGGGGGATAGGGTAATACTAAACATGGAACTTAGATTAGGACTAATCCTAGCAGCACATGAAGGGATCGCCTCTGCTCATGCAGGTGTTTCCGCCACAGTATCGTTATTAAAACAGAGATACTGGTGGCCAGCCTTTAGGAAACAGACCAGAAACTATGTTTTGGACTGTGAAATATGCCAGAAGATGAAAGTCTCAACTGGGAAACGTCCTGCGCAGACGCCCCTGTTAATCTCAGATAAACCATTAGCGTGTGTTTACCTGGACCACTAGGGTCCCTTACAAAGGGATGGTAACTAGAAATATATCATGGCCGCAGTGGATTCGCGTTCAAGGTTCCTTTGGATGTGGCCTCAGTGCTCGGCTGATGCTCGAACTGTTATAAAAGATTTGTGAGTCTTTATCGGCACACACGCAATTGGCACACTACACTCTGACCAGGTTTCTGTGTTTAGCTCTCGAGCTTACAAAGAAGCCATGGCCAGTTTGGGCGTAGCATTGCGGTACTCTTTTCCATTCCATCCTGAGGGAAATTCTGTTGTGGAAAGAAAAAACCGGGACATAAAGAAGTCTATAACAGCTAGGGTATTAGGCTTGGGTGATGGGTGGGTCAAACATCTTTATGGGGTCCAACGCTCATTAAACAATTTGCCAAGAAGTTCTCTAGGGGGTGTCACTCCATACGAGGTCCTATTTGGGACAAGAATGTTGATACCGGACCTGACATGAAAGGCACAGCGGTGGAAAATAAAAAGTTTGATATCAAAGATCGTTTGGCTGTTTTACAGGACTTAAATGAACTAAGATCGAAACAAAGAAACGTGTTCCTGAAGTCAACCACCACTGGGGAAAACAACTGTCCCAGCAAGGCCTGTCTGGAGCCCAAAGCTTGGTGATCTAGTCAGAGAAAAGATCGCGGACAGGAAGGAATTTGGGCCTTCTTACAGACAACCAGTACCTGTCCTAGCAATCCATGGATCAAGAAGAGTACTTTTGCCGCCCCTTGCTGGTAAAAAGGAGAAAAGATTTGTGTCCATTGACCTGATCAAACCACAGTATGTGGCCGATACTAAGCAGTAGGCCAAGTGGACTCTGACAATGTAGCAGACGCACTCCTCTAGCTACAATCCAAGAGGTTCAAACTGAGAGACTCATCACCTTTGAAGATTCTACAGTGAGAAAAGAAGGGCTAAGTAGCAAAGCTATGGAACTTGTCACTCTTGAGACCCAAATAACAGTTTGTCCTGATACACCTGTCTACAGTGAAGTAACAAGTGATCAAGTGGTTCCAGCGATTGCAGCATTTATAGTGCCATCCACTAGAGTGGCAATGAAACGTGGCTTCACACCCGGACTGCAGCATTTATAGTGCCATCCATTAGAGTGGCAACGAAACGTGGCTTCACGCCTGGACTGCAGCATTTATAGTGCTATCCATTATAGTGGCAACGAAACGTCGCTTCAGGCCAGGACTGCAGCATTTATAGTGCCATCAACTAGAGTGACAATGAAATGTGGCTTCGGGCCCGAACTGCAGCATTTATAGTACCATCCACTAGAGTGACAACAAAATGTTTCTTTTTCAGTAAATTTCTGGGGTTCTTTACAAATATTTCTGAGGTTTGTGGACTCTAGTCAAGCATTTGCAAACTCTTGCATGCTCCTGGTTGCTTGTCGAGCCTTTCATGGGGTTTACAAATGTGCAAGAGGGCCAAAAAAGGACCATGACCGCTTGCTGCACGTTTGCAAACCTCGGGAGTCGTGCTGAAGCATGTTATTCCTGCAGTCGGGTCTGCAAATTCCACAACAAAATATACCTTTTAAAAAGCTTGTTATTTGAAGGTTAACCCTTTGGACCCCCAACATGGTCTGGGGGTCAGGGTTTACTTACCCTCCGCTATTTTGCCATTTCTGTTTTTTTCAGGATGTGGGCAGCGATTGACTGATTCCAATAATGACAGGCACAACATTCTTCTCATGCAGCAGTTAGTCAATCAGCTTCACAGACGATTTCCAGAACCAGATAAGGACAGCACAAACTTTAGCTCCAATATCCAATCAGATTGAGTTATTCTTTCAAACTGCAGACAAAGTGGAGACAGGGTCAAGCGGGGAAAAACTTGCCTGCAAACTGGTTCTACCATGGGCAGGTAGCCCTCTGGCAGCCACACCTCTAGGGCTGGCTACCAACGTCCTAATAGCTGAGGAAGGGTTGCACCATCTTGAAAGGGGCAAGAATGTGACACTCTGGGGTAGCCAGGTGGCACACATCACAGGAGCTTCATCATTAGATAGGAGGGCACCCAGTAGCCCTTTGGCTAGTGACCGTGTGGTACCCTCAGGGAACTTTCCTGGGATAAATATGGCACCCGAGGCACTCTGACCCAAAGATCACACTAGAATTGGAGAGAGGACCGAAGGACTGCCCAGCTGCCCTTGGACCTGAAAAGCTGTGCCTGCAGATCCTGGCTTGAAAAAGTTGTTTGCCCCAGTCCACCCATGGACAGGGAGCACCCAAAAAGACAGCCCTATCTAGCACCACAACCGGAACATTCTTGGAGCATCTTTTGGCTGCTTTCTGCGTAATCAGGATCACTACATTGATGTCGATGGTGTTGTCCTGCTAAGTTTGGATTTTGCTTCAAAAATGTTCTGATTGCCAGGTAACTGTCCAAAGCTTTGTTACAGTTGTCTGTTTCAGCCCACACTTTTAATTTCCTTGTAGGAATATCTATGCCATTTTAGGAGGTGCCCGGCTCCTGCTAAAGTGGGTGCCATATTGTAGAATGTTTGTACCTTTTTATCTTGTTTTTACCAATTTGCCTTCTCACATTTATTTTAATTTGTTTTTATTTACCAGTATCTTTTCTCCCACATAGCTAGACTTTTGAATTATCGGGATTGGGGCACGGCACTCCGTTTGGCTAGAGAAAAAGGCAGTCTGAACTATCAGGGAATGAAAGTGGAACTATTTCCTGATTTCACTGTAGCTGTGCAACAAGCGCGCTGAGAATTTCAATCTGTTAAAAAAAAGTTGCAATCCCTACACATCCCATCTGCGATGCTATACCCAGCCCGCCTGAGGATTTAACATGATAGGAAAGCGCGCATCTTCCAGACGCCCAAAGATACACTTCAATATATCATATGGATCAAACGACAAGAGTCGACGAGAGAGAGGGGTGCAGACTCCGACTCTGAGGGATGGTCACGTGAGACTCACACTGTTGGTTGAACTCGGTTGGTGTATCGCTCACAGATTACAGTTATCTCTTATGTATTATTTCTCTTGCTATTCTCAGTACATTATGCAGTTATTACTCTATATCAGGTCTTAATTGCACTTTCCAATATCTTATGATTGTCCTATGTAAACTGCATGATGCTCAAGCTCTTAATACTTTACGATGCCTGTTATATAACATTAGTATGTATACAATATTATGCACTAGGGCTCGTTAATTGTCACTGTGCCCATGGCTGGTTAGCCTGTTTCTTTATGTCTCGACCCACCCTGTTTCAACCGGGGGCTAACGGCTACTAGCAACCCACTGGATGGGAATTCGCCACAAAGTTCTTCCTTATGTTAGGGCGCCTCTTGGTGCCTTTGCTATGTTGATTTCTGTTTTTTCCTCTTTTGTATTCTCTGATTCTGGCATGCAACTGCTTATTTGTTTTATTGTTAAGGCGGGATGTCACAGCAAGTTTCCATGGCTGAAGTGGGTGGAGAGGGATGTTGGGGAGATATGTTTAATTGAAGTAGCATTGGTCACATCACATTGGCCGAGCTCGGCTTGCACAACACTCATTTATAGGCAGCAACACAGTCAGGAATATCACCATCTTTAGATATGACAGAACCAAACGTTTCGACGATTTCGTGGTTAAGCTGGAATGTTAGATGGCTTAACAACCCGAAAAATGTGCGACAAGTGCTCTCATACTTGGATCACCATCATATCCAGATAGCTCTTTTACAAGAGACTCACCTTACCAAGCGGGCGATTTCAACCATAGCCACCAGGTGGGCGGGAGTGCGATTGGCTGCATATTACTCTTCCTATGCGCGGGGAGTGATGATTCTCATTAAGAAAGGGGTCCCCTTTGTACCAATACACGTAGAGGAGGAGGATGGGGGTAGATATATAATAGTACAAGGAACACTATATGGTTCGAAGATGGTTATTGTGAACTTATAGGGGCCAAATGTTGACGAGCCTGCATTTTATGATTCGTTATGGGGTAAGCTTTATAACCTGCCTCCCTCAACTCTTATATGCGGGGGAGATTTTAACGTTGTTCTAGACTGCAATGGATAGGTTATCTAGAGCTGACCCCTCTGTCAAGAAGGCTGCTGCGTCAGTTCACGACGGACTACTTACACTGGGGCTTACGGATATTTGGCAACTGCGACACCCAAGCTCTCGAGAAAGTACATGTCATGCAAGCGTGGTCCCGCATAGACTACTGGCTAGTCACACAAGATGTCAATACATGGACAGTACAGATTAGGCATCTACCTCGGACGCTATCAGATCACTCCCCTGTATTTCTCAGCATGACATTAGCATCTTGTATCCCCTCCCAATTTCAATGGCGACGGCAGTCGTTCTCCTTACTAGACCAGGTATTTTGCGAAGGGATTCGTGAAGCTATCTCTGACTATTTCTCACATAACACCGGGTCTGTTCAGACTGTGGAGACGCTTTGGGAAGCTTTTAAAGTGACCATTCGGGGGGCCTGTATCAGTCTCCCAGCCGGGGTTCTGAAATCGTTACGCGGCACTATGGCTGCGCTAGAACGAGAGTTGTGTGACCTCAAGCGTAGGTATGATGTCACAGAAGAACCCGCCACACTGGCACTCATTAAAACTAAAATCACAGAATATAATGATGCAGCTGATCAGGAGATACGACACATGTCACGGCGGAGCAAAGCTTGGTACTATGGTGAATGTGGCAGGCCAGGTAGAGCACTGGCCAGCCGCATAATGGAGTCTCGAAACAAGGCCTGTCTAGTTAAAGCAATCATTGCAGATGATGCAACGCATTATGACACACCCAATATACTTAAAACATTTGCAAATTAATATGCTACGATGTATGCCAATCAACAAGCTGCAGATGAGGGAGAACTCACACAATATCTTGATGATATAGCGTTGGTATGGCTCTCACATGGGCAACAAGAGTTTATAATGCATCATATTACTCTAGACGAAATACGGGAGGCCATCATTGCGCTGCCTAATGGGAAATCGGCTGGTACCGATAGGTTACCAGCAGAATTTTATAAGGAATATATAGATATACTAGCTCCTTTTCTCCTCCAGTTATATGTGGAAGCATACGAGACTCAGTGTCTGCCACCGACCTTGCGAGAGAGAGAGGGCTTGTGGTCACATTGTTAAAACCTGAGAAACCTCCGGACAGGTGTGATTCTTATCGACCCTTATCATTAATAAATACAGATGTAAAGATTCTAGCGGAGGTATAGCCAACTAGGTTGAAGCTACTCCTTCCAGTTATGGTACTTCCCGATCAATCTGTGTTTGTCCCAACTCGCTGTACGTCCCATAATTTGCGAACACTCTTTGCTGTAAAAGCATGTTCTTGAGCCCACCCTGCCGGCGGCTGCAGTGCTCCTTGACGCTGCAAAAGCGTTTGATTCTATCTCATGGACATATATGTTTGCAATTTTGCACCGTATGGGCGTGCCATTTATTTTTACCAACTGGATTAAGTTGCTTTACACAAATCCCATTGCGCGTGTGAAGGTTAATGATCAGTTGTCGGAGGAATTTTGTATACAGCGTGGCACACGGCAAGGGTGTCCATTATCGCCCTTGCTATTTGCACTTATACGTGAAACGCTATCCTGTATCCTGAGGCAGGGCTATGCTCAGGCTGCATTACGATTTCTCCAACGCCCTCTGGCTGTCTCTATGTATGCCGACGACATGGTGTTGTATGTTTGTGACCCCACTACACATCTGGAGCAACTCATTAGGGAATATATCCGGTTTAAATGGTTCTCAGCACTGGGAATTAATTGGTCTAAATCGGTCATCTTTCCTCTCATGGACAGCACGCAACAAATCGATCTGGATTATCCCCTGGCGTGGTGTTCTGACACTGTGAAATACTTGGGAATATGGCTCCATAGAGATCCGCAGGTTGTCATACAATACAATTATGGTACAGCTATCACGCGCCTTAAAGGACAAGTAAATTGTTGGATTAAGTTGCATAGCGCTAATGAAGATGGTAATTCTTCTGCGCTTTCTGTATTTATTTTGAAATATCCCTGTCCATTTAACACAACACTTTTTTAATACGCTCCGCTCTCTCTTAGTTACGCTGGCATGGGGAGGCAAAAAACCTCGGCATAACTGGGAAACACTTACGCTTCCTTATGACCGGGGGGTTCACAGCGCCCAATTTTCATCTATACTATCTTTGTGCGCAGGCGCATTATGCGTACTACTGGCAGCAGGACCTGGCTTACATTCCCCATGTAGCGGTGGAGGCAGGCGCTGTACACCCGATACCGCTTAAAGCCATGATAGTAAATAAACACACAATATTTGAGAAAGGGGAGTTCGACACTGTGCAAACTACAGCCAAAGCCTGGCAAGAGCTAGGAAAATGAGCACAGAAACTGCCACTATATGTGCCCAGTATGCAGCTACTATACCATACAGAACTCTCTGTTACTGGCGAACCCGGTACATTAAAGACCCTTAAAGACACGGCTATGACAAAAATGGAGGATGTGTTTCCTGGTGGTCAATTTATAAAATCAGCGACTATGGTTGCCGGTGGCAACATCACTGCCATGCAGCTATTTGTCTACACTAGGCTGTGTTCCGCTATGCGTGCGCTCTATCCGCAATTTCCTACAGAACCGCCTGCACTTGAGGCCCTACAGCTTTTATATACTACCACGTCATGAGCCAGGCTGGTTACGAGACTTTATCATGCATCGCAGAGGGAGGAGGTCGCAATAGATATGACTGCACTAACCAAATGGAATGCCATTTTGCCATACCCAATCTCAGAAGACGAGTGGTTCGGATGTTGCCGCCTGACTGGGCAGTTGACTGCAAATGGTAACCTAAGATTGGTGCACTTTAAATATTTTCATCAATTATATTACACACCGGCTCAGCTATATAAATATGGGCTGCAAGACGCTGACAATTGTAGGCGCTTTGTGGAATCTGGTGCTGATTTTTATCATTTAGCTTGGGAATGCCCAAAGGTGAATTCATATTGGGGGTCTGTCACACATATCATACACTTGATGGTGCGGATGCCCATAGCCTGTACTCCCCAACTATGCCTACTGGGCTTGGTCACTATTATGGCATCTCCTAGGAGGTTTGTGGCTATAGCATTGATAATGGCTAAACGCAGAGTCTCTATGGGTTGGGGGGGCAGACCTGCGTCTACCACCAAACTATGGTTGCAAGACCTGACTTACTGTCGGGATCGGTTCACATGTTATGCGGAGGAGCTGCCTACGTCATCGAAACCACGTGATATCTGGGGTCCCCTCACTGCTTATCTGTTGACTGTACCTACTGTCGGATGTCCTGTATTGCCCTGTACTGTCATGAAATGCACTTTTAATCACTGTCATGATTGTGCATGCCTGTAAAGCCGAGTTATGTATTGTTTAGTCATGCCAAATAAGTTGTACATTGTGTCTATGCCATACCAATGCTATGAAATGTATACATTTCCTTGGTTTTTACTTTTGAAAAATCACAAATAAAATGTAAAAAAAATAAATAAATAAAGTTGCTCACAGCGCGTGCTCGGCCACAGCGCGCGCACCTCTCAAACACATCGGGCTTGGGATGAAATTCAATCTGACTATTTTAATCAGCTTTATTCCAATCTCAACCCAACTGTACTGGGGATTTCGATCAATTAACTTTTACCCACTCCAATTGGTTGAGCCTCGCACTTTTGACTCTGGCCCGTGTTGAAGTAGCTGCACATCTAAGAAGTAGACCTTTGGCGCCATGGTTTTCAGACAAACTTAGGAACCAGAAACAAAGTTGCAGGAGACAGGAACGGAAGTTGAGAAAAGACTATAATGACTTAGAGAAATACAAATATAAACAATGCATAGCAGAATACAAGATCCTGTCAGAAGAAGAAAAATCCCAATATTATACCCAGAAAATTGAATCAAGCAAAGAATTCATTGAAGGAACTGTTTCAGACCGTCAACAAGCTCGTCAATGTTTCTTGTAAAAAGGTAACAGGAAGTAGCCAATCCTTTTGCAAAACGGAAGCTATCTTTTTCCAAATGACTTAGAGAAATACAAATATAAACAATGCATAGCAGAATACAAGATCGTGTCAGAAGAAGAAAAATCCCAATATTATACCCAGAAAATTGAATCAAGCAAAGAATTCATTGAAGGAACTGTTTCAGACCGTCAACAAGCTCGTCAATGTTTCTTGTAAAAAGGTAACAGGAAGTAGCCAATCCTTTTGCAAAACGGAAGCTATCTTTTTCCAAAACAAAGTTGAACGGATTTACAATAGATTCTCCTTTAACATCAAATCTGAGTCAAAGGAAAGTAGTTCGGTTTCCCCATCTACAGAGAACAACGCGCTCACTGAATATGCCTCTGTCAAGAAGGAACAAGTAAAAGAGCTAATGAATTCTTCCAAATCCGGCTCCCCGCTTGATCCATGTCCCCCATCCGTTGTTCAACCTGCTCCTGACATTATTGCAAATCATCTCTTGAAAATCTTCCATACAAGGTTTAAAAGAGGGACGGAATGCTGACAATGCAAAGATTCTCCCCCAGTCAAAAGATCTGGGTTAAATCCATCGTTCTTTTGCCCACTTTGCCACCCCAGTTTGGACCCAGCCATATGCAAATCAGACTTGACCCTGTGCCCCATGAGAACAGTCCAGACCGAAATGCTGGGCCAGGTCCTCCCTGGACCGGAAACAAGCATCTTAGGACCGGTTTCAGGGTATGTCACTCTTCTTCAACCAGGTTAGCTTGAATTCAGTGGCACAGTGAGCAAGGGACCCACATCTGGGCATACCCATCCCACTTAGGGCAAAAAGTGATACAGCAAACAAATGAGGGACGGAATGCTGACAATGTAGACATTCTCCCCCAGTCAAAAGGTCCTAGGGATGCTTGTTTCCGGTCCAGGGAGGACCTGGCTTGGAAGTTCGGGCTGGACTGTTCCCATAAGGCACAGGGTCAAGACTGATTTGCATGTGGCCAGGTCTAAACTGGGGTGGCATGGTGAGCAAAAGAATGATGGATTTAACCCAGATCTCTTGACTGGGGGTGAATGTTTTGATTTGTTCTGCATTCCGTCCATCAATTGTGTGTCTTTTGCTTTCTCGCCCTAAGTGCGCCAGGTATGCCCAGACGTGAGTCTTGGGCTCACTGTGCCACTGGAATCATGCTATCCTGGTTGAAGAGGGGTGAAACCCCGAAACCGGTCCGAGGATGCTTGTTTCCAGTCCAGGGAGGACCAGGCCTGGCAGTTCGGGCTGGACTGTTCCCATTGGGCACAGGGTCAAGACTGATTTGCATATGGCCAGGTCTAAACTGGGGTGGCATGGCGAGCAAAAGAATGATGGATTTAACCCAGATCTCTTGATTGGGGGTGAATATTTTGATTTGTTCTGCATTCCGTCCATCAATTGTATGTCTTTTGCTTATTTAAAAAGCAGTCACAGACATGGTAGTCTACTGACCCCAGCAGGTCACCATCCCAATGAGTGCCAACGATTCTCGTAAATTGCAACCTGCCTCATGAATATTAATGAGGCAGTGTCTGAGGCACTGTTGTACATCAGGTTTTGTGACTCACAAGTTGCGAGTTGCTAAAATTGCAATTTCGGAGTTGCAAAAGCTGAAGTTCATACATATGGCCCATAGTTCCTTTGCTAAACATTAGTGCTCGCAGCCACAGCTACCCCCGGCTGGGCTTGAGGTTAAGAGAACGCGTCTGACTGGACCCAAGACGGTATTCGTGAGTGTACTGCACAATAAGGCCCCCCGCCATATCTAACAGTACACCCAAATCCTCACAGTGTTCCTTTCACTTTCAGCCACATTGTCCTGCTCAGGCTTAAAGTCCTGCATTTGAGAAAAGAATAGTTTTTTAAAGTGATTCATTGCACCCTGATGTTTTGAATAATGAAACAGAAGGGCTGTGAATGTTGGCTTGTTCACTACAGCTGTTCTGTTGCAGTGATTCCGGGGTTGCTCAGAACACCTCGGGGTGTAGTGCGTTGGCAACATCGGGCACGACCCCCACTGTAAGAGCTGATGCCCCAGCAGTGACTGACACCTGATGGCTCTGTCACCCACTGATGCCCGGAACCCTTCACATGTTCAAGGTTTGCTTCTCTCAGTGCCTGTGCTGATAATAGTGGAAGTAGCCTCACGTCATGTGGTTGTGGGTGAACTGCCCATGTACCTAATATTGTATATTTTTGTTCGGGAAAAGCAAATTCAGCAATATGATTTCAGCCAGACTCCCCCATGCACATGTTCAGCAGGTGCATATACCAACCAAGCTACCTTACTGGCTTTAGAACAAGTGACCTGCATGTTATCCACAGACCACCCCAGCAGGCACTGGACTGTCTGACCTCTCTCAGTGGGACTGGACTGTGTAACCTGATGTTATCCACAGTCCACCCCAGCAGGCACTGGACTTCCTGACCTCTCTCAGTGGGACTGGACTTTGTAACCTGATGTTATCCACAGACCACCCCAGCAGGCACTGGACTTCTGACCTCTCAGTGGGACTGGACTGTGTAACCTGATGTTATCCACAGACCACCCCAGCAAGCACTGGACTTCCTGACCTCTCTCAGTGGGACTGGATGGTGTAACCTGATGTTATCCACTGTCCACCCCAGCAGGCACTGGACTTCCTGACCTCTCAGGAGGACTGGACTGTGTAACCTGATGTTATCCACTGTCCACCCCAGCAGGCACTGGACTTCTGACCTTTCAGTGGGACTGGACTGTGTAACCTGCAGGTGACAGTTTATGGCAAGTGCTCTACTCACCTCTTTATTGACAGCTTCTCGAGCTCTTTCTGTCCAACTCACAGACCTCAATACTGGGAGAGGTCTGAAGGGCTCTACTCACCTCTTTATTGACAGCTTCTCGAGCTCTTTCTGTCCAACTCACAGACCTCAATACTGGGAGAGGTCTGAAGGGCTCTACTGACCTCTTTATTGACAGCTTCTCGAGCTCTTTCTGTCCAACTCACAGACCTCAATACAGGGAGAGGTTTTAAGGGCTCTACTCACCTCTTTATTGACAGCTTCTCGAGCTCTTTCAGTACAAACTCACAGACCTCAATACTGGGAGAGGTCTGGAGGGCTCTACTCACCTCTTTATTGACAGCTTCTCGAGCTCTTTCAGTACAACTCACAGACCTCAATACAGGGATAGGTCTGGAGGGCTCTACTCACCTCTTTATTGACAGCTTCTCGAGCTCTTTCTGTCCAACTCACAGACCTCAATACTGGGAGTGGTCTGAAGGGCTCTACTCACCTCTTTATTGACAGCTTCTCAAGCTCTTTCTGTCCAACTCACAGACCTCAATACAGGGATAGGTCTGAAGGGCTCTACTCATCTCTTTATTGACAGCTTCTTGAGCTCTTTCAGTACAACTCACAGACCTCAATACTGGGAGAGGTTTGAAGGGCCTCTACTCACCTCTTTATTGACAGCTTCTCCAGCTCTTTCTAAACAACTCACAGACCTCAATACTTGGAGAGGTCTGAAGGGCTCTACTCACCTCTTTATTGACAGCTTCTCGAGCTCTTTCTGTCCAACTCACAGACCTCAATACTAGGAGAGGTCTGAAGGGCTCTACTCACCTCTTTATTGACAGCTTCTCGAGCTCTTTCAGTACAACTCACAGACCTCAATACAGGGATAGGTCTGGAGGGCTCTACTCACCTCTTTATTGACAGCGTCTCGAGCTCTTTCTCTACAACTCACAGACCTCAATACAGGGAGAGGTTTGAAGGGCTCTACTCACCTCTTTATTGACAGCTTCTCGAGCTCTTTCTGTCCAACTCACAGACCTCAATACTAGGAGAGGTTTGAAGGGCTCTACTCACCTCTTTATTGACAGCTTCTCGAGCTCTTTCTGTACAACTCACAGACCTCAATACTGGGAGAGGTTTGAAGGGCTCTACTCACCTCTTTATTGGCAGCTTCTCAAGCTCTTTCTGTACAACTCACAGACCTCAATACTGGGAGAGGTCTGAAGGGCTCTACTCACCTCTTTATTGGCAGCTTCTCGAGCTCTTTCTGTCCAACTCACAGACCTCAATACTTGGAGAGGTCTGAAGGGCTCTACTCACCTCTTTATTGACAGCTTCTCCAACTCTTTCTGCACAGCTCACAGACCTCAATACTGGGAGAGGTCTGAAGGGCTCTACTCACCTCTTTATTGACAGCTTCTCGAGCTCTTTCTGTCCAACTCACAGACCTCAATACTGGGAGAGGTTTGAAGGGCTCTACTCACCTCTTTATTGACAGCTTCTCTAGCTCTTTCTTTTCAACTCACAGACCTCAAGATAGGGAGAGTTTTGAAGGGCTCTACTCACCTCTCTATTGACAGCTTCTCAAGCTCTTTCAGTACAACTCACAGACCTCAATACTGGGAGAGGTCTGAAGGGCTCTACTCACCTCTTTATTGACAGCTTCTCGAGCTCTTTCTGTCCAAGTCACAGACCTCAATACTGGGAGAGGTCTGAAGGGCTCTACTCACCTCTTTATTGACAGCTTCTCGAGCTCTTTCAGTACAACTCACAGACCTCAATACTGGGAGAGGTCTGAAGGGCTCTACTCACCTCTTTATTGACAGCTGCTCGAGGTCTTTCTGTCCAACTCACAGACCGCAATCCTGGGAGAAGTTTGAAGGGCTCTACTCACCTCTTTATTGACAGCTTCTCGAGCTCTTTCAGTACAACTCACAGACCTCAATACTGGGAGAGGTTTGAAGGGCTCTACTCAACTCTTTATTGACAGCTGCTCGAGGTCTTTCTGTCAAAGTCACAGACCTCAATACTGGGAGAGGTCTGAAGGGCTCTACTCACCTCTTTATTGACAACTTCTCTGGCTCTTTCAGTACAACTCACAGACCTCAATACTGGGAGAGGTCTGAAGGGCTCTACTCACCTCTTTATTGACAGCTTCTCGAGCTCTTTCTGCACAACTCACAGACCTCAATACTGGGAGAGGACTGAAGGGCTCTACTCACCTCTTTATTGACAGCTTCTCGAGCTCTTTCTGTCCAACTCACAGACCGCAATACTGGGAGAGGTTTGAAGGGCTCTACTCACCTCTTTATTGACAGCTTCTCGAGCTCTTTCTGTCCAACTCACAGACCTCAATACTAGGAGAGGTCTGAAGGGCTCTACTCACCTCTTTATTGACAGCTTCTCGAGCTCTTTCAGTACAACTCACAGACCTCAATACTGGGAGAGGTCTGAAGGGCTCTACTCACCTCTTTATTGACAGCTTCTCGAGCTCTTTCTGTCCAACTCACAGACCTCAATACTGGGAGAGGTCTGAAGGGCTCTACTCACCTCTTTATTGACAGCTTCTCGAGCTCTTTCTGTCCAACTCACAGACCTCAATACAGGGAGAGGTTTTAAGGGCTCTACTCACCTCTTTATTGACAGCTTCTCGAGCTCTTTCTGTCCAACTCACAGACCTCAATACAGGGAGAGGTTTTAAGGGCTCTACTCACCTCTTTATTGACAGCTTCTTGAGCCCTTTCTCTACAACTCACAGACCTCAATACTGAGAGAGGTCTGAAGGGCTCTACTCACCTCTTTATTGACAGCTTCTCTGGCTCTTTCTGCACAGCTCACAGACCTCAATCCTGGGAGAGGTTTGAAGGATTCAAGAGTGATTCTACCTTTCCACTATAGTCCACCCTGACACTTGCATGGCCCCCACAACTCACCCTCAGCTCCACCTCCTTCTCTTTCTCCCATTCGTGTGTGTTTGGTGCTGCAAATGCAATATAAACATGCAAAGGAAACACTGAAATACAGTGCTGTGCGTCTTCTTACAGACGCTGCAATTTAAACTAAGTTATGAAAGCAGAACAAACACATCACAGTCATAAAAATAAATAAACACCGACAAATGGATTCCACCCCCATACCCACCCTTCCACCTCGATGCCTGGATTCCACCCCCCATACCCACCCTTCCACCTCGATGCCTGGATTCCACCCCCCATGCCCACCCTTCCACCTCGATGCCTGGATTCCACCCCCATACCCTCCCTTCCACCTCGATGCCTGGATTCCACCCCCATACCCTCCCTTCCACCTCGATGCCTGGATTCCACCCCCATGCCCACCCTTCCACCTCGATACCTCGATTCCACCCCCCCATACCCTCCCTTCCACCTCGATGCCTGGATTCCACCCCCCCATACCCTCCCTTCCACCTCGATGCCTGGATTCCACCCCCATACCCTCCCTTCCACCTCGATGCCTGGATTCCACCCCCCATACCCACCCTTCCACCTCGATGCCTGGATTCCACCCCCATACCCACCCTTCCACCTCGATGCCTGGATTCCACCCCCATACCCTCCCTTCCGCCTCGATGCCTGGATTCCACCCCCCATACCCACCCTTCCACCTCGATGCCTGGATTCCATCCCCCATACCCACCCTTCCACCTCGATGCCTGGATTCCACCCCCCATACCCACCCTTCCACCTCGATGCCTGGATTCCACCCCCCATACCCACCCTTCCACCTCAATACCTGGATTCCATCCAGAGGGAACCATTACACTTACACCACATTTACTCACTGGACGAGAGCACATGCATGGACCCCCACCCACAATACCCCTGTCATGTGAACCCACAGCCGCAGACAATCTAACGCTTGAGCACAAAAATAACACATACTTGTTAAAAAGTGTGTTAACTAACATCACATTACATCAAATCCGCTTCAAGATGACATCACACCCCATACTTTGTCATGACAGCTTCTAATATCCACTTCACAAGGATGAGAGGCTGAGACAGCCCTACTGGGGTCGAAGGTTGATCACCAGTGGCTTCTTTTAGGTGCAATGGTTATTGCACCTGATAAAAATAGGGACCAACGTGTATGCAGAGAAGAAAGATAAAGATGGAACATACAAAGGGGAGGTGGAGGGAACAGAGTGAAAGAGGAGGGGCGTGGGAGAGAGGGATGCAGAGGGGAGAGAGGGAGAGATGGGGCAGAGGGAGAGAGGGATGCAGAGGGGAGAGAGGGAGGCACTGGGGGAGAGGAAGAGAGGGAGGCAGAGGGGAGAGAGGGAGGCAGAGGGGAGAGAAGGAGGCAGAGAGAGAGAGAGGGGGGCAGAGGGGAGAGAAGGAGGCAGAGGAGAGAGGGGAGACAGAGGGGAGAGAGGGAGACAGGGAGGAGAGAGGGGGCGGCAGAGGTGAGCGGGAGGCAGAGGAGAAAGAAGAAGGCAGAGAGAGAGGGAGGAGGCAGAGGGGAGAGAGGGAGACAGGGAGGAGAGAGGGATGCAGAGGAGAGAGAGGGAGGCAGAGGGGAGAGAGGGGGGGCAGAGGGGAGAGAAGAAGGCAGAGGAGAGAGGGGAGACAGAGAGGAGAGAGGGGGCGGCAGAGGTGAGCGGGAGGAAGAGGAGAAAGAAGAAGGCAGAAGAGAGAGGGATAGAGGGAAGGGATGAGGTAGAGGGATTGGACCGGCAGCAGCACCGGAACAACCTTTGCATTTGGAGCCATACAGCCCAGTTTCAATGGTCACAGGCCTGAGACCCTCTGGGAGCGCCCCTTTTTATTACACTAAGTACATTACACAAAAAAGGGCAGAAAACCCCCTCAATCTAAGATCCCCGGCTCCAGCCTTCCCACACAGACAACTCACCTGCAGCAGATCACACGGCGCGCTCACTTCCCAGAGCACTTTGTTTGGGTTGAAAATAGCTCGCCTGTCGGAGTCTGACATCCAGGGCTTAAGCAGTCGCCCCCACCCCGTCATTAGCAGTGACGTCAGAAGTGCTTCATCCAGAGGGGGTGGACAGACTGGGGAGTCCCAGGACACCCTCCAAGCACCCCCACACGAAGCGATGGTGAGAGGTTTCAGGACGGAGAGATAAGGGGCGGGGCCTTTTAGTTTCCCTGATTACACAATAAATGTGCCCCCCCCCCCTTGTGCTCTGTGGTGCAGCTCCTCTCAAGACAGGAAGGGGTTGGCAGCATCCTGTAGAACATGTTTCCAGTAACTTCCTCTCCCCCAAGCCCCCACCTCCTGCTTCCTCTTGTCATCTCCGCTTCCTCCCTCTGACCCCCCCTCCTCCTTGTGTTCTGTGTTGCAGCCTCCTATAGGGACGTGTGAAGTGCCTTCCTGCCCTGAACACACCCCACACCCTGTGCTTGCCCTCCTGTCCTGGCTGCACCCCTCGGACTGCAGTACAGCTCTCCCCCCGTCCCCCTGCTTTCACTCCCTGTCCTGGCTGCACCGTTCGGACTGCAATACAGCTCTCCCCTCTACGCCCCCCCCCCTGCTTGCCCCCCTTCCCTGACTGCACCCCTCGGACTGCAGTACAGCTCTCCCCTCCACCCTTGGCCCCCCTGCTTGCCCCCCCCCTACCCTGACTTCACCCCTCGGACTGCAGTACAGCTCTCCCCTCGCCCCCAGCCCCCCTGCTTGTCCCCCTGTCCTGGCTGCACTCCCTGGACTGCAGGATAGCTCTCCCCTCTACCCTCTACCCCCCGCCCCCCCCCCCCGCTTGCCCTCCCCTGTCCCGGCTGCACCCCTTGGACTGCAACACAGCTCTCCCCTCTACCCCATCCCCCCACTTGCCCCCATCCCTCCACCCCGGCTGCCCTGCTTGCCCCCCGTCCTGACTGCACCCCTCGGATTGCAGTACAGCTCTCCCCTCCACCCTGGCCCCCCTGCTTGCACCCCCGGTCCTGGCTGCACCCCTCGGACTATAGCAAAGCTCTCCACTCCCCCAGCCCCCCTGCTTGCCCTCCCTGTCCTGGCTGCACCCCTCAGACCGCAGTACAGCCCTCCCCTCCACCCCTGGACCCCCTGCTTGCCCTCCCCAGCCCTGGCTGCACCCCTCGTACTGCAGTGCAGCTCTCCCCTCCACCCCCGGCCCCCCTGCTTGCCCCCCTGTGCTGGCTGCACCCCTCAGACCGCAGTACAGCCCTCCCCTCCACCCCCGGCCCCCATGCTTGCCCCCCCTGCCCTGGCTGCACCCCTCGGACTACAGCATAGCTCTCCCCTCCAGCCCGACCCCCCTGCTAGCCCCTCCTGCCCTGACTGTACCCCTCAGACTGCAGCACAGCTCTCACCCCCACCCGGCCCTCTTGCTTGCCTCCCATCCTGGCTGCACCCCTCAGACTGCAGTACAGCTCTCCCCTCCACCGCGCCCCGCTGCTTGCCCTCCCCAGCCCTGGCTGCACCCCTCGGACTGCAGCACAGCTCTTCCCTCCACCCCTAGCCTCCCTGCTTGCCCCCCCTGTGCTGTCTGCACCCCTCAGACCGCAGTACAGCCCTCCCCTCCACCCCCGGTCCCCCTGCTTGACCCTCCTGTACTGGCTGTACCCCTCGGACTGCAGGACAGCCCTCCCCCCGCCCCCCACCTGCTTGCACCCCCTGTCCTGGCTGCACCCCTTGGACTAAAGCACAGCTCCCCCCTCCACCCCGGCCCCCTTGCTTGCACCCCCTGTCCTGGCTGCACCCCTCAGACTGCAGTACAGCTCTCCCCTCCACCCCCGGCTGCCTTGCTTGCCCCCCCTGTCCTGACTGCACCCCTCGGATTGCAGTACAGCTCTCCCCTCCACCCTGGCCCCCCTGCTTGCACCCCCGGTCCTGAATGCACCCCCTCGGAAGGCAGGACAGCTCTCCCCTTACCTCCCCCTGCTTGCCCCCGTGCCCTGACTGCACCCCTCGGACTGCAGCACAGCTCTCCCCTCCAGTGCCCCCCCCCCCCGCTTGCCTCCCCTGTCCCGGCTTCTCCCCACGGACTGCAGCACAACCCTCCCCTTCATCCCCGGCCCCCCTGCTTGCACCCCCTTCCCTGGATACACCCCTCGGACTGCAGTACAGCTCTCCCCTCTACCCCCGGCTGCTCTGCATGCCCCCCAGTCCTGGCTGCACCCCTCGGACTGCAGTACAGCTCTCTTCTCCCCCACCCCCCTGCTTGCACCCCCTGTCCTGGCTGCACCCCTCAGACTACAGCACAGCTCTCCCCTCCACCCACAGCCCTCCTGCTTGCCCCCCCTGTCCTGCTGCACCCCTCAGACTGCTGCACAGCCCTCCCATCCACCCCCGGCCACCCTGGTTGCCCCCCCTGTCCTGGCTGTACACCTCGGACTGCAGGACAGCTCCCACCTCCACCCCAGCCCCCATGCTTGCCCCCCCTGCCCTGGCTGCACCCCTCAGACGGCAGTACAGCCAGGACCGGCTGCAGGAATTTTTATATGGGTGGGCCAAGGGTGCATTTGGGTGGGCCACTGCGGGCTCGATTTGTCGCATATATGTCTTCAGGGCCCTCTTTTATCTCTTCTTAATCTTACAAGGCCCAGTAAAACGCACTCTTTTCCAAATCTCTTTCTAAATATTATCACTCTCAAAAATGTTTTTTTTCATGTAATGTTCCTTTGATGGGAAGAGGAGGTTTCTGAGGTGGGAGTATCAGGCAAGTGACACTTCTCAGGCTCCCTCTGTGCGAGCCTTCAGGGAGAATCCCTCTTCATTACTACCCCCTCCTGACCCCAGACTCTGCAGCGCACTCCCTTACAGGCTCCCTCTGTGCGATCCTTCGGGAGAAACACTCTTCATTACTACCCCCTCCTGACCCCAGACTCTGCAGCGCACTCCCTTACAGGCTCCCTCTGTGCGAGCCTTCATGGAGGATCCCTCTTCATTACTACCTCCACCTGACCCCAGACTCTGCAACGCACTCCCTTACAGGCTCCCTCTGTGCGAGCCTTCAGGGAGAATCCCTCTTCATTACTACCTCCACCTGACTCTACAACGCACTCCCTTACAGGCTCCCTCTGTGCGAGCCTTCAGGGAGAATCCCTCTTCATACAACCTCCACCTGACCCCAGACTCTGCAGCGCACTCCCTTACAGGCTCCCTCTGTGCGAGCCTTCATGGAGGATCCCTCTTCATTACTACCTCCACCTGACCCCAGACTCTGCAGCGCACTCCCGTACAGGCTCCCTCTGTGCGAGCCTTCATGGAGGATCCCTCTTCATTACTACCTCCACCTGACCCCAGACTCTGCAACGCACTCCCTTACAGGCTCCCTCTGTGCGAGCCTTCAGGGAGAATCCCTCGTCATTACTACCTCCACCTGACTCTACAACGCACTCCCTTACAGGCTCCCTCGTGCTAGCCTTCAGGGAAAATCCCTCTTCATTACAACCTCCACCTGACCCCTGACTCTGCAATGCACTCCCTTACAGGCTCCCTCTGTGCGAGCCTTCAGGGAGAATCCCTCTTCATTACAACCTCCACCTGACCCCTGACTCTGCAACGCACTCCCTTACAGGCTCCCTCTGTGCAAGCCTTCAGGGAGAATCCCTCTTCATTACTACCTCCACCTGACCCCGGACTCTGCAACGCACCCCCTTACAGGCTCACTCTGTGCGAGCCTTCAGGGAGAATCCCTCTTCATTACTACCCCCTCCTGACCCCAGACTCTGCAACGCACTCCCTTACAGGCTCCCTCTGTGCGAGCCTTCATGGAGGATCCCTCTTCATTACTACCTCCACCTGACCCCAGACTCTGCAGCGCACTCCCTTACAGGCTCCCTCTGTGCGAGCCTTCAGGGAGAATCCCTCTTCATTACTACCTCCACCTGACCCCTGACTCTGCAACGCACTCCCTTACAGGCTCCCTCTGTGCAAGCCTTCAGGGAGAATCCCTCTTCATTACTACCTCCACCTGACCCCGGACTCTGCAACGCACCCCCTTACAGGCTCACTCTGTGCGAGCCTTCAGGGAGAATCCCTCTTCATTACTACCCCCTCCTGACCCCAGACTCTGCAATGCACTCCCTTACAGGCTCCCTCTGTGCAAGCCTTCAGGGAGAATCCCTCTTCATTACTACCTCCACCTGACCCCGGACTCTGCAACGCACCCCCTTACAGGCTCACTCTGTGCGAGCCTTCAGGGAGAATCCCTCTTCATTACAACCTCCACCTGACCCCAGACTCTGCAACGCACTCCCTTACAGGCTCCCTCTGTGCGAGCCTTCATGGAGGATCCCTCTTCATTACTACCTCCACCTGACCCCAGACTCTGCAGCGCACTCCCTTACAGGCTCCCTCTGTGCGAGCCTTCAGGGAGAATCCCTCTTCATTACTACCTCCACCTGACCCCTGACTCTGCAACGCACTCCCTTACAGGCTCCCTCTGTGCGAGCCTTCAGGGAGAATCCCTCTTCATTACAACCTCCACCTGACCCCAGACTCTGCAACGCACTCCCTTACAGGCTCCCTCTGTGCGAGCCTTCATGGAGGATCCCTCTTCATTACTACCTCCACCTGACCCCTGACTCTGCAACGCACTCCCTTACAGGCTCCCTCTGTGCGAGCCTTCAGGGAGAATCCCTCTTCATTACTACCTCCACCTGACCCCTGACTCTGCAACGCACTCCCTTACAGGCTCCCTCTGTGCGAGCCTTCAAGGAGAATCCCTCTTCATTACTACCTCCACCTGACCCCTGACTCTGCAACGCACTCCCTTACAGGCTCCCTCTGTGCGAGCCTTCAGGGAGAATCCCTCTTCATTACAACCTCCACCTGACCCCAGACTCTGCAACGCACTCCCTTACAGGCTCCCTCTGTGCGAGCCTTCATGGAGGATCCCTCTTCATTACTACCTCCACCTGACCCCAGACTCTGCAGCGCACTCCCTTACAGGCTCCCTCTGTGCGAGCCTTCATGGAGGATCCCTCTTCATTACTACCTCCACCTGACCCCAGACTCTGCAACGCACTCCCTTACAGGCTCCCTCTGTGCGAGCCTTAAGGGAGAATCCCTCTTCATTACTACCTCCACCTGACCCCAGACTCTGCAACGCACTCCCTTACAGGCTCCCTCTGTGCGAGCCTTCAGGGAGAATCCCTCTTCATTACTACCTCCACCTGACCCCTGACTCTGCAACGCACTCCCTTACAGGCTCCCTCTGTGCGAGCCTTCAGGGAGAATCCCTCTTCATTACAACCTCCACCTGACCCCAGACTCTGCAACGCACTCCCTTACAGGCTCCCTCTGTGCGAGCCTTCATGGAGGATCCCTCTTCATTACTACCTCCACCTGACCCCAGACTCTGCAGCGCACTCCCTTACAGGCTCCCTCTGTGCGAGCCTTCATGGAGGATCCCTCTTCATTACTACCTCCACCTGACCCCAGACTCTGCAACGCACTCCCTTACAGGCTCCCTCTGTGCGAGCCTTAAGGGAGAATCCCTCTTCATTACTACCTCCACCTGACCCCAGACTCTGCAACGCACTCCCTTACAGGCTCCCTCTGTGCGAGCCTTCATGGAGGATCCCTCTTCATTACTACCTCCACCTGACCCCAGACTCTGCAGCGCAATACCTTACAGGCTCCCTCTGTGCAAGTCTTCAGGGAGATACCCTCTTCATTACTACCTCCACCTGACCCCGGACTCTGCAACGCACTCCCTTAAAGGCTCCCTCTGTGCGAGCCTTCAGGGAGAATCCCTCTTCATTACTACCTCCACCTGACTCTACAACGCACTCCCATACAGGCTCGCTCTGTGCGATCCTTCGGGAGAAACACTCTTCATTACTACCCCCTCCTGACCCCGGACTCTGCAACGCACTCCCTTACAGGCTCCCTCTGTGCGAACCTTCAGGGAGAATCCCTCTTCATTACAACCTCCACCTGACCCCTGACTCTGCAACACACTCCCTTACAGGCTCCCTCTATGCGAGCCTTAAGGGAGAATCCCTCTTCATTACTACCTCCACCTGACCCCAGACTCTGCAATGCACTCCCGTATAGGCTCCCTCTGTGCGAGCCGTCATGGAGAATCCCTCTTCATTACTACCTCTACCTGACCTGGACTCCGCAGCACACTCCCTTACAGGCTCCCTCTGTGCGAGCCTTCATGGAGAATCCCTCTTCATTACTACCTCCACCTGACTCTGCAACGCACTCCCTTACAGGCTCCCTCGGTGCTAGCCTTCAGGGAGAATCCCTCTTCATTACAACCTCTACCTGACCCCTGACTCTGCAACACACTCCCTACAGGCTCCCTCTATGCGAGCCTTCAGGGAGAATCCCTCTTCATTACTACCTCCACCTGACCCCAGACTCTGCAGCGCACACCCGTACAGGCTCCCTCTGTGCGAGCCTTCAGGGAGAAACCCTCTTTATTACTACCCCCACCTGACCTGGACTCTGCAGCGCACTCCCTTACAGGCTCCCTCTGTGCGAGCCTTCATGGAGGATCCCTCTTCATTACAACCTACACCTGACCCCTGACTCTGCAACACACTCCCTTACAGGCTCCCTCTATGCGAGCCTTCAGGGAGAATCCCTCTTCATTACTACATCCACCTGACCCCAGACTCTGCAGCGCACTCCCGTACAGGCTCCCTCTGTGCGAGCCTTCAGGGAGAAACCCTCTTCATTACTACCCCCACCTGACCTGGACTCTGCAGCGCACTCCCTTACAGGCTCCCTCTGTGCGAGCCTTCATGGAGGATCCCTCTTCATTACAACCTCCACCTGACCCCTGACTCTGCAACACACTCCCTTACAGGCTCCCTCTATGCGAGCCTTCAGGGAGAATCCCTCTTCATTACTACCTCCACCTGACCCCAGACTCTGCAGCACACTCCCGTACAGGCTCCCTCTGTGCGAGTCTTCAGGGAGAATCCCTCTTCATTACTACCCCCACCTGACCCCAGACTCTGCAGCGCACTCCCGTATAGGCTCCCTCTGTGCGAGTCTTCAGGGAGATACCCTCTTCATTACTACCTCCACCTGACCCCGGACTCTGCAACGCACTCCCTTACAGGCTCCCTCTGTGCGAGCCTTCAGGGAGAATCCCTCTTCGTTACTACCTCCACCTCACCCCGGACTCTGCAATGCACTCCCTTACAGGCTCCCTCTGTGCGAGCCTTCATGGAGAATCCCTCTTCATTAATACCTCCACCTGACCTGGACTCTGCAGCGCAATACCTTACAGGCTCCCTCTGTGCGAGCCTTCATGGAGGATCCCTCTTCATTACTACCTCCACCTGACCCCGGACTCTGCAGCGCACTCCCTTACAGGCTCCCTCTGTGAGAGCCTTCAGGGAGAATCCCTCTTCATTACTACCTCCACCTGACCCCAGACTCTTCAACGCACTCCCTTACAGGCTTCCTCTGTGCGAACCTTCAGGGAGAATCCCCCTTCATTACTACCTCCACCTCACCCTGACTCTGCAACGCACTCCCTTACAGGCTCCCTCTGTGAGAGCCTTCAGGGAGAATCCCTCTTCATTACTACCTCCACCTGACTCTGCAACGCACTCCCTTAGAGGCTCTCTCGGTGCGAGCCTTCAGGGAGAATCCCTCTTCATTACAACCTCCACCTGACCCCTGACTCTGCAACACACTCCCTTACAGGCTCCCTCTATGCGAGCCTTCAGGGAGAATCCCTCTTCATTACTACCTCCACCTGACCCCAGACTCTGCAGCGCACTCCCGTACAGGCTCCCTCTGTGCGAGCCTTCAGGGAGAATCCCTCTTCATTACTACCCCCACCTGACCTGGACTCTGCAGCGCACTCCCTTACAGGCTCCCTCTGTGCGAGCCTTCATGGAGGATCCCTCTTCATTACAACCTCCACCTGACCCCTGACTCTGCAACACACTCCCTTACAGGCTCCCTTTATGCGAGCCTTCAGGGAGAATCCCTCTTCATTACTACCTCCACCTGACCCCAGACTCTGCAGCGCACTCCCGTACAGGCTCCCTCTGTGCGAGCCTTCAGGGAGAATCCCTCTTCATTACTACCCCCACCTGACCCCAGACTCTGCAGCGCACTCCCGTAAAGGCTCCCTCTGTGCGAGTCTTCAGGGAGATACCCTCTTCATTACTACCTCCACCTGACCCCGGACTCTGCAACGCACTCCCTTACAGGCTCCCTCTGTGCGAGCCTTCAGGGAGAATCCCTCTTCGTTACTATCTCCAACTCACCCCGGACTCTGCAATGCACTCCCTTACAGGCTCCCTCTGTGCGAGCCTTCATGGAGAATCGCTCTTCAATAATACCTCCACCTGACCCCGGACTCTGCAGCGCACTCCCTTACAGGCTCCCTCTGTGAGAGCCTTCAGGGAGAATCCCTCTTCATTACTACCTCCACCTGACTCTGCAACGCACTCCCTTACAGGCTCCCTCTGTGCGAGCCTTCAGGGAGAATCCCTCTTCATTACAACCTCCACCTGACCCCTGACTCTGCAACACACTCCCTTACAGGCTCCCTCTATGCGAGCCTTCAGGGAGAATCCCTCTTCATTACTACCTCCACCTGACCCCAGACTCTGCAGCGCACTCCCGTACAGGCTCCCTCTGTGCGAGTCTTCAGGGAGAAACCCTCTTCATTACTACCTCCACCTGACCCCGGACTCTGCAACGCACTCCCTTACAGGCTCCCTCTGTGCGAGCCTTCAGGGAGAATCCCTCTTCGTTACTACCTCCACCTCACCCCGGACTCTGCAATGCACTCCCTTACAGGCTCCCTCTGTGCGAGCCTTCATGGAGAATCCCTCTTCATTACTACCTCCACCTGACCTGGACTCTGCAGCGCACTCCCTTACAGGCTCCCTCTGTGAGAGCCTTCAGGGAGAATCCCTCTTCATTACTACCTCCACCTGACCCCAGACTCTTCAACGCACTCCCTTACAGGCTTCCTCTGTGCGAACCTTCAGGGAGAATCCCTCTTCATTACTACCTCCACCTCACCCCTGACTCTGCAACGCACTCCCTTACAGGCTCCCTCTGTGAGAGCCTTCAGGGAGAATCCCTCTTCATTACTACCTCCACCTGACTCTGCAACGCACTCCCTTAGAGGCTCCCTCGGTGCGAGCCTTCAGGGAGAATCCCTCTTCATTACAACCTCCACCTGACCCCTGACTCTGCAGCACACTCCCTTACAGGCTCCCTCTATGCGAGCCTTCAGGGAGAATCCCTCTTCATTACTACCTCCACCTGACCCCAGACTCTGCAGCGCACTCCCGTACAGGCTCCCTCTGTGCGAGCCTTCAGGGAGAATCCCTCTTCATTACTACCCCCACCTGACCTGGACTCTGCAGCGCACTCCCTTACAGGCTCCCTCTGTGCGAGCCTTCATGGAGGATCCCTCTTCATTACAACCTCCACCTGACCCCTGACTCTGCAACACACTCCCTTACAGGCTCCCTTTATGCGAGCCTTCAGGGAGAATCCCTCTTCATTACTACCTCCACCTGACCCCAGACTCTGCAGCGCACTCCCGTACAGGCTCCCTCTGTGCGAGCCTTCAGGGAGAATCCCTCTTCATTACTACCCCCACCTGACCCCAGACTCTGCAGCGCACTCCCGTACAGGCTCCCTCTGTGCGAGTCTTCAGGGAGATACCCTCTTCATTACTACCTCCACCTGACCCCGGACTCTGCAACGCACTCCCTTACAGGCTCCCTCTGTGCGAGCCTTCAGGGAGAATCCCTCTTCGTTACTATCTCCAACTCACCCCGGACTCTGCAATGCACTCCCTTACAGGCTCCCTCTGTGCGAGCCTTCATGGAGAATCGCTCTTCATTAATACCTCCACCTGACCCCGGACTCTGCAGCGCACTCCCTTACAGGCTCCCTCTGTGAGAGCCTTCAGGGAGAATCCCTCTTCATTACTACCTCCACCTGACTCTGCAACGCACTCCCTTACAGGCTCCCTCTGTGCGAGCCTTCAGGGAGAATCCCTCTTCATTACAACCTCCACCTGACCCCTGACTCTGCAACACACTCCCTTACAGGCTCCCTCTATGCGAGCCTTCAGGGAGAATCCCTCTTCATTACTACCTCCACCTGACCCCAGACTCTGCAGCGCACTCCCGTACAGGCTCCCTCTGTGCGAGTCTTCAGGGAGAAACCCTCTTCATTACTACCTCCACCTGACCCCGGACTCTGCAACGCACTCCCTTACAGGCTCCCTCTGTGCGAGCCTTCAGGGAGAATCCCTCTTCGTTACTACCTCCACCTCACCCCGGACTCTGCAATGCACTCCCTTACAGGCTCCCTCTGTGCGAGCCTTCATGGAGAATCCCTCTTCATTACTACCTCCACCTGACCTGGACTCTGCAGCGCACTCCCTTACAGGCTCCCTCTGTGAGAGCCTTCAGGGAGAATCCCTCTTCATTACTACCTCCACCTGACCCCAGAGTCTGCAACGCACTCCCTTACAGGCTCCCTCTGTGCGAACCTTCAGGGAGAATCCCTCTTCATTACTACCTCCACCTGACCACTGACCCTGCAACCACTCCCTTACAGGCTCCCTCTGTGCGAGCCTTCAGGGAGAATCCCTCTTCATTACTACCTCCACCTGACTCTGCAACGCACTCCCTTACAGGCTCCCTCGGTGCTAGCCTTCAGGGAGAATCCCTCTTCATTACAACCTCCACCTGACCCCTGACTCTGCAACACACTCCCTTACAGGCTCCCTCTATGCGAGCCTTCAGGGAGAATCCTTCTTCATTACTACCTCCACCTGACCCCAGACTCTGCAGCGCACTCCCGTACAGCCTCCCTCTGTGCGAGCCTTCAGGGAGAAACCCTCTTCATTACTACCCCCACCTGACCTGGACTCTGCAGCGCACTCCCTTACAGGCTCCCTCTGTGCGAGCCTTCATGGAGGATCCCTCTTCGTTACAACCTCCACCTGACCCCTGACTCTGCAACACACTCCCTTACAGGCTCCCTCTATGCGAGCCTTCAGGGAGAATCCCTCTTCATTACTACCTCCACCTGACCCCAGACTCTGCAGCGCACTCCCGTACAGGCTCCCTCTGTGCGAGCCTTCAGGGAGAATCCCTCTTCATTACTACCCCAACCTGACCCCAGACTCTGCAGCGCACTCCCGTACAGGCTCCCTCTGTGCGAGCCTTCATGGAGAATCCCTCTTCATTAATACCTCCACCTGACCTGGACTCTGCAGCGCAATACCTTACAGGCTCCCTCTGTGCGAGCCTTCATGGAGGATCCCTCTTCATTACTACCTCCACCTGACCCAGGACTCTGCAGCGCACTCCCTTACAGGCTCCCTCTGTGAGAGCCTTCAGGGAGAATCCCTCTTCATTACTACCTCCACCTGACCCCAGACTCTTCAACGCACTCCCTTACATGCTTCCTCTGTGCGAACCTTCAGGGAGAATCCCTCTTCATTACTACCTCCACCTGACTCTGCAACGCACTCCCTTACAGGCTCCCTCGGTGCGAGCCTTCAGGGAGAATCCCTCTTCATTACAACCTCCACCTGACCCTTTACTCTGCAACACACTCCCTTACAGGCTCCCTCTATGCGAGCCTTCAGGGAGAATCCCTCTTCATTACTACCTCCACCTGACCCCAGACTCTGCAGCGCACTCCCGTACAGGCTCCCTCTGTGCGAGCCTTCAGGGAGAATCCCTCTTCATTACTACCCCCACCTGACCTGGACTCTGCAGCGCACTCCCTTACAGGCGCCCTCTGTGTGAGCCTTCATGGAGGATCTGTCTTCATTACAACCTCCACCTGACCCCTGACTCTTCAACACACTCCCTTACAGGCTCCCTCTATGCGAGCCTTCAGGAAGAATCCCTCTTCATTACTACCTACACCTGACCCCAGACTCTGCAGCGCACTCCCGGACAGGCTCCCTCTGTGCGAACCTTCAGGGAGAATCCCTCTTCATTACCACCCCCACCTGACCCCAGACTCTGCAGCGCACTCCCGTACAGGCTCCCTCTGTGCGAGTCTTCAGGGAGATACCCTCTTCATTACTACCTCCACCTGACCCCGGACTCTGCAACGCACTCCCTTACAGGCTCCCTCTGTGCGAGCCTTCAGGGAGAATCCCTCTTCAGTACTACCTCCACCTCACCCCGGACTCTGCAATGCACTCCCTTACAGGCTCCCTCTGTGCGAGCCTTCATGGAGAATCCCTCTTCATTAATACCTCCACCTGGCCTGGACTCTGCAGCGCAATACCTTACAGGCTCCCTCAGTGCGAGCCTTCATGGAGGATCCCTCTTCATTACTACCTCCACCTGACCCCGGACTCTGCAGCGCACTCCCTTACAGGCTCCCTCTGTGAGAGCCTTCAGGGAGAATCCCTCTTCATTACTACCTCCACCTGACCCCAGACTCTTCAACGCAATCCCTTACAGACTCCCTCTGTGCGAGCCTTCAGGGAGAATCCCTCTTCATTACTACCCCCAACTGACCCCAGACTCTGCAGCGCAATACCTTACAGGCTCCCTCTGTGCGAGCCTTCATGGAGGATCCCTCTTCATTACTAACTCCACCTGACCCCGGACTCTGCAGCACACTCCCTTACAGGCTCCCTCTGTGAGAGCCTTCAGGGAGAATCCCTCTTCATTACTACCTCCACCTGACCCCAGACTCTTCAACGCACTCCCTTACAGGCATCCTCTGTGCGAACCTTCAGGGAGAATCCCTCTTCATTACTACCTCCACCTGACCCCTGACTCTGCAACGCTCTCCCTTACAGGCTCCCTCTGTGAGAGCCTTCAGGGAGAATCCCTCTTCATTACTACCTCCACCTGACTCTGCAACGCACTCCCTTACAGGCTCCCTCGGTGCGAGCCTTCAGGGAGAATCCCTCTTCATTACAACCTCCACCTGACCCCTGACTCTGCAACACACTCCCTTACAGGCTCCCTCTATGCGAGCCTTCAGGGAGAATCCCTCTTCATTACTACCTCCACCTGACCCCAGACTCTGCAGCACACTCCCGTACAGGCTCCCTCTGTGCGAGCCTTCATGGAGGATCCCTCTTCATTACAACCTCCACCTGACCCCTGACTCTGCAACACACTCCCTTACAGGCTCCCTCTGTGTGAGCCTTCAGGGAGCATCCCTCTTCATTACTACCTCCACCTGACCCCAGACTCTGCAGCCCACTCCCGTACAGGCTCCTCTCTGTGCGAGCCTTCAGGGAGAATCCCTCTTCATTACTACCCCCACCTGACCCCAGACTCTGCAGCACACTCCCGTACAGGCTCCCTCTGTGCGAGTCTTCAGGAAGATACCCTCTTCATTACTACCTCCACCTGACCCCGGACTCTGCAACGCACTCCCTTACAGGCTCCCTCTGTGCGAGCCTTCAGGGAGAATCCCTCTTCGTTACTACCTCCAACTCACCCAGGACTCTGCAATGCACTCACTTACAGGCTCCCTCTGTGCGAGCCTTCATGGAGAATCCCTCTTCATTAATACCTCCACCTGACCTGGACTCTGCAGCGCAATACCTTACAGGCTCCCTCTGTGCGAGCCTTCATGGAGGATCCCTCTTCATTACTACCTCCACCTGACCCCGGACTCTGCAGCGCACTCCCTTACAGGCTCCCTCTGTGAGAGCCTTCAGGGAGAAACCCTCTTCATTACTACCCCCACCTGACCTGGACTCTGCAGCGCACTCCCTTACAGTCTCCCTCTGTGCGAGCCTTCATGGAGGATCCCTCTTCATTACAACCTCCACGTGACCCCTGACTCTGCAACACACTCCCTTACAGGCTCCCTCTATGCGAGCCTTCAGGGAGAATCCCTCTTCATTACTACCTCCACCTGACCCCAGACTCTGCAGCACACTCCCGTACAGGCTCCCTCTGTGCGAGTCTTCAGGGAGAATCCCTCTTCATTACTACCCCCACCTGACCCCAGACTCTGCAGCGCACTCCCGTACAGGCTCCCTCTGTGCGAGTCTTCAGGGAGATACCCTCTTCATTACTACCTCCACCTGACCCCGGACTCTGCAACGCACTCCCTTACAGGCTCCCTCTGTGCGAGCCTTCATGGAGGATCCCTCTTCATTACTACCTCCACCTGACCCCGGACTCTGCAGCGCACTCCCTTACAGGCTCCCTCTGTGAGAGCCTTCAGGGAGAAACCCTCTTCATTACTACCCCCACCTGACCTGGACTCTGCAGCGCACTCCCTTACAGTCTCCCTCTGTGCGAGCCTTCATGGAGGATCCCTCTTCATTACAACCTCCACCTGACCCCTGACTCTGCAACACACTCCCTTACAGGCTCCCTCTATGCGAGCCTTCAGGGAGAATCCCTCTTCATTACTACCTCCACCTGACCCCAGACTCTGCAGCACACTCCCGTACAGGCTCCCTCTGTGCGAGTCTTCAGGGAGAATCCCTCTTCATTACTACCCCCACCTGACCCCAGACTCTGCAGCGCACTCCCGTACAGGCTCCCTCTGTGCGAGTCTTCAGGGAGATACCCTCTTCATTACTACCTCCACCTGACCCCGGACTCTGCAACGCACTCCCTTACAGGCTCCCTCTGTGCGAGCCTTCAGGGAGAATCCCTCTTCGTTACTACCTCCACCTCACCCCGGACTCTGCAATGCACTCCCTTACAGGCTCCCTCTGTGCGAGCCTTCATGGAGAATCCCTCTTCATTAATACCTCCACCTGACCTGGACTCTGCAGCGCAATACCTTACAGGCTCCCTCTGTGCGAGCCTTCATGGAGGATCCCTCTTCATTACTACCTCCACCTGACCCCGGACTCTGCAGCGCACTCCCTTACAGGCTCCCTCTGTGAGAGCCTTCAGGGAGAATCCCTCTTCATTACTACCTCCACCTGACCCCAGACTCTTCAACGCACTCCCTTACAGGCTTCCTCTGTGCGAACCTTCAGGGAGAATCCCTCTTCATTACTACCTCCACCTCACCCCTGACTCTGCAACGCACTCCCTTACAGGCTCCCTCTGTGAGAGCCTTCAGGGAGAATCCCTCTTCATTACTACCTCCACCTGACTCTGCAACGCACTCCCTTAGAGGCTCCCTCGGTGCGAGCCTTCAGGGAGAATCCCTCTTCATTACAACCTCCACCTGACCCCTGACTCTGCAACACACTCCCTTACAGGCTCCCTCTATGCGAGCCTTCAGGGAGAATCCCTCTTCATTACTACCTCCACCTGACCCCAGACTCTGCAGCGCACTCCCGTACAGGCTCCCTCTGTGCGAGCCTTCAGGGAGAATCCCTCTTCATTACTACCCCCACCTGACCTGGACTCTGCAGCGCACTCCCTTACAGGCTCCCTCTGTGCGAGCCTTCATGGAGGATCCCTCTTCATTACAACCTCCACCTGACCCCTGACTCTGCAACACACTCCCTTACAGGCTCCCTTTATGCGAGCCTTCAGGGAGAATCCCTCTTCATTACTACCTCCACCTGACCCCAGACTCTGCAGCGCACTCCCGTACAGGCTCCCTCTGTGCGAGCCTTCAGGGAGAATCCCTCTTCATTACTACCCCCACCTGACCCCAGACTCTGCAGCGCACTCCTGTACAGGCTCCCTCTGTGCGAGTCTTCAGGGAGATACCCTCTTCATTACTACCTCCACCTGACCCCGGACTCTGCAACGCACTCCCTTACAGGCTCCCTCTGTGCGAGCCTTCAGGGAGAATCCCTCTTCGTTACTATCTCCAACTCACCCCGGACTCTGCAATGCACTCCCTTACAGGCTCCCTCTGTGCGAGCCTTCATGGAGAATCGCTCTTCATTAATACCTCCACCTGACCTGGACTCTGCAGAGCAATACCTTACAGGCTCCCTCTGTGCGAGCCTTCATGGAGGATCCCTCTTCATTACTACCTCCACCTGACCCCGGACTCTGCAGCGCACTCCCTTACAGGCTCCCTCTGTGAGAGCCTTCAGGGAGAATCCCTCTTCATTACTACCTCCACCTGACTCTGCAACGCACTCCCTTACAGGCTCCCTGTGTGCGAGCCTTCAGGGAGAATCCCTCTTTATTACAACCTCCACCTGACCCCTGACTCTGCAACACACTCCCTTACAGGCTCCCTCTATGCGAGCCTTCAGGGAGAATCCCTCTTCATTACTACCTCCACCTGACCCAGACTCTGCAGCGCACTCCCGTACAGGCTCCCTCTGTGAGAGCCTTCAGGGAGAAACCCTCTTCATTACTACCCCCACCTGACCTGGACTCTGCAGCGCACTCCCTTACAGTCTCCCTCTGTGCGAGCCTTCATGGAGGATCCCTCTTCATTACAACCTCCACGTGACCCCTGACTCTGCAACACACTCCCTTACAGGCTCCCTCTATGCGAGCCTTCAGGGAGAATCCCTCTTCATTACTACCTCCACCTGACCCCAGACTCTGCAGCACACTCCCGTACAGGCTCCCTCTGTGCGAGTCTTCAGGGAGAATCCCTCTTCATTACTACCCCCACCTGACCCCAGACTCTGCAGCGCACTCCCGTACAGGCTCCCTCTGTGCGAGTCTTCAGGGAGATACCCTCTTCATTACTACCTCCACCTGACCCCGGACTCTGCAACGCACTCCCTTACAGGCTCCCTCTGTGCGAGCCTTCATGGAGGATCCCTCTTCATTACTACCTCCACCTGACCCCGGACTCTGCAGCGCACTCCCTTACAGGCTCCCTCTGTGAGAGCCTTCAGGGAGAAACCCTCTTCATTACTACCCCCACCTGACCTGGACTCTGCAGCGCACTCCCTTACAGTCTCCCTCTGTGCGAGCCTTCATGGAGGATCCCTCTTCATTACAACCTCCACCTGACCCCTGACTCTGCAACACACTCCCTTACAGGCTCCCTCTATGCGAGCCTTCAGGGAGAATCCCTCTTCATTACTACCTCCACCTGACCCCAGACTCTGCAGCACACTCCCGTACAGGCTCCCTCTGTGCGAGTCTTCAGGGAGAATCCCTCTTCATTACTACCCCCACCTGACCCCAGACTCTGCAGCGCACTCCCGTACAGGCTCCCTCTGTGCGAGTCTTCAGGGAGATACCCTCTTCATTACTACCTCCACCTGACCCCGGACTCTGCAACGCACTCCCTTACAGGCTCCCTCTGTGCGAGCCTTCAGGGAGAATCCCTCTTCGTTACTACCTCCACCTCACCCCGGACTCTGCAATGCACTCCCTTACAGGCTCCCTCTGTGCGAGCCTTCATGGAGAATCCCTCTTCATTAATACCTCCACCTGACCTGGACTCTGCAGCGCAATACCTTACAGGCTCCCTCTGTGCGAGCCTTCATGGAGGATCCCTCTTCATTACTACCTCCACCTGACCCCGGACTCTGCAGCGCACTCCCTTACAGGCTCCCTCTGTGAGAGCCTTCAGGGAGAATCCCTCTTCATTACTACCTCCACCTGACCCCAGACTCTTCAACGCACTCCCTTACAGGCTTCCTCTGTGCGAACCTTCAGGGAGAATCCCTCTTCATTACTACCTCCACCTCACCCCTGACTCTGCAACGCACTCCCTTACAGGCTCCCTCTGTGAGAGCCTTCAGGGAGAATCCCTCTTCATTACTACCTCCACCTGACTCTGCAACGCACTCCCTTAGAGGCTCCCTCGGTGCGAGCCTTCAGGGAGAATCCCTCTTCATTACAACCTCCACCTGACCCCTGACTCTGCAACACACTCCCTTACAGGCTCCCTCTATGCGAGCCTTCAGGGAGAATCCCTCTTCATTACTACCTCCACCTGACCCCAGACTCTGCAGCGCACTCCCGTACAGGCTCCCTCTGTGCGAGCCTTCAGGGAGAATCCCTCTTCATTACTACCCCCACCTGACCTGGACTCTGCAGCGCACTCCCTTACAGGCTCCCTCTGTGCGAGCCTTCATGGAGGATCCCTCTTCATTACAACCTCCACCTGACCCCTGACTCTGCAACACACTCCCTTACAGGCTCCCTTTATGCGAGCCTTCAGGGAGAATCCCTCTTCATTACTACCTCCACCTGACCCCAGACTCTGCAGCGCACTCCCGTACAGGCTCCCTCTGTGCGAGCCTTCAGGGAGAATCCCTCTTCATTACTACCCCCACCTGACCCCAGACTCTGCAGCGCACTCCTGTACAGGCTCCCTCTGTGCGAGTCTTCAGGGAGATACCCTCTTCATTACTACCTCCACCTGACCCCGGACTCTGCAACGCACTCCCTTACAGGCTCCCTCTGTGCGAGCCTTCAGGGAGAATCCCTCTTCGTTACTATCTCCAACTCACCCCGGACTCTGCAATGCACTCCCTTACAGGCTCCCTCTGTGCGAGCCTTCATGGAGAATCGCTCTTCATTAATACCTCCACCTGACCTGGACTCTGCAGAGCAATACCTTACAGGCTCCCTCTGTGCGAGCCTTCATGGAGGATCCCTCTTCATTACTACCTCCACCTGACCCCGGACTCTGCAGCGCACTCCCTTACAGGCTCCCTCTGTGAGAGCCTTCAGGGAGAATCCCTCTTCATTACTACCTCCACCTGACTCTGCAACGCACTCCCTTACAGGCTCCCTGTGTGCGAGCCTTCAGGGAGAATCCCTCTTTATTACAACCTCCACCTGACCCCTGACTCTGCAACACACTCCCTTACAGGCTCCCTCTATGCGAGCCTTCAGGGAGAATCCCTCTTCATTACTACCTCCACCTGACCCAGACTCTGCAGCGCACTCCCGTACAGGCTCCCTCTGTGCGAGTCTTCAGGGAGAAACCCTCTTCATTACTACCTCCACCTGACCCCGGACTCTGCAACGCACTCCCTTACAGGCTCCCTCTGTGCGAGCCTTCAGGGAGAATCCCTCTTCGTTACTACCTCCACCTCACCCCGGACTCTGCAATGCACTCCCTTACAGGCTCCCTCTGTGCGAGCCTTCATGGAGAATCCCTCTTCATTACTACCTCCACCTGACCTGGACTCTGCAGCGCACTCCCTTACAGGCTCCCTCTGTGAGAGCCTTCAGGGAGAATCCCTCTTCATTACTACCTCCACCTGACCCCAGAGTCTGCAACGCACTCCCTTACAGGCTCCCTCTGTGCGAACCTTCAGGGAGAATCCCTCTTCATTACTACCTCCACCTGACCACTGACTCTGCAACCACTCCCTTACAGGCTCCCTCTGTGCGAGCCTTCAGGGAGAATCCCTCTTCATTACTACCTCCACCTGACTCTGCAACGCACTCCCTTACAGGCTCCCTCGGTGCTAGCCTTCAGGGAGAATCCCTCTTCATTACAACCTCCACCTGACCCCTGACTCTGCAACACACTCCCTTACAGGCTCCCTCTATGCGAGCCTTCAGGGAGAATCCTTCTTCATTACTACCTCCACCTGACCCCAGACTCTGCAGCGCACTCCCGTACAGCCTCCCTCTGTGCGAGCCTTCAGGGAGAAACCCTCTTCATTACTACCCCCACCTGACCTGGACTCTGCAGCGCACTCCCTTACAGGCTCCCTCTGTGCGAGCTTTCATGGAGGATCCCTCTTCGTTACTACCCCAACCTGACCCCAGACTCTGCAGCGCACTCCCGTACAGGCTCCCTCTGTGCGAGCCTTCATGGAGAATCCCTCTTCATTAATACCTCCACCTGACCTGGACTCTGCAGCGCAATACCTTACAGGCTCCCTCTGTGCGAGCCTTCATGGAGGATCCCTCTTCATTACTACCTCCACCTGACCCAGGACTCTGCAGCGCACTCCCTTACAGGCTCCCTCTGTGAGAGCCTTCAGGGAGAATCCCTCTTCATTACTACCTCCACCTGACCCCAGACTCTTCAACGCACTCCCTTACATGCTTCCTCTGTGCGAACCTTCAGGGAGAATCCCTCTTCATTACTATCTCCACCTGACTCTGCAACGCACTCCCTTACAGGCTCCCTCGGTGCGAGCCTTCAGGGAGAATCCCTCTTCATTACAACCTCCACCTGACCCTTGACTCTGCAACACATTCCCTTACAGGCTCCCTCTATGCGAGCCTTCAGGGAGAATCCCTCTTCATTACTACCTAAACCTGACCCCAGACTCTGCAGCGCACTCCCGTACAGGCTCCCTCTGTGCGAGCCTTCAGGGAGAATCCCTCTTCATTACTACCCCCACCTGACCTGGACTCTGCAGCGCACTCCCTTACAGGCGCCCTCTGTGTGAGCCTTCATGGAGGATCCGTCTTCATTACAACCTCCACCTGACCCCTGACTCTTCAACACACTCCCTTACAGGCTCCCTCTATGCGAGCCTTCAGGAAGAATCCCTCTTCATTACTACCTACACCTGACCCCAGACTCTGCAGCGCACTCCCGGACAGGCTCCCTCTGTGCGAACCTTCAGGGAGAATCCCTCTTCATTACTACCCCCACCTGACCCCAGACTCTGCAGCGCACTCCCGTACAGGCTCCCTCTGTGCGAGTCTTCAGGGAGATACCCTCTTCATTACTACCTCCACCTGACCCCGGACTCTGCAACGCACTCCCTTACAGGCTCCCTCTGTGCGAGCCTTCAGGGAGAATCCCTCTTCAGTACTACCTCCACCTCACCCCGGACTCTGCAATGCACTCCCTTACAGGCTCCCTCTGTGCGAGCCTTCATGGAGAATCCCTCTTCATTAATACCTCCACCTGGCCTGGACTCTGCAGCGCAATACCTTACAGGCTCCCTCAGTGCGAGCCTCCATGGAGGATCCCTCTTCATTACTACCTCCACCTGACCCCGGACTCTGCAGCGCACTCCCTTACAGGCTCCCTCTGTGAGAGCCTTCAGGGAGAATCCCTCTTCATTACTACCTCCACCTGACCCCAGACTCTTCAACGCAATCCCTTACAGACTCCCTCTGTGCGAGCCTTCAGGGAGAATCCCTCTTCATTACTACCCCCAACTGACCCCAGACTCTGCAGCGCAATACCTTACAGGCTCCCTCTGTGCGAGCCTTCATGGAGGATCCCTCTTCATTACTAACTCCACCTGACCCCGGACTCTGCAGCACACTCCCTTACAGGCTCCCTCTGTGAGAGCCTTCAGGGAGAATCCCTCTTCATTACTACCTCCACCTGACCCCAGACTCTTCAACGCACTCCCTTACAGGCATCCTCTGTGCGAACCTTCAGGGAGAATCCCTCTTCATTACTACCTCCACCTGACCCCTGACTCTGCAACGCTCTCCCTTACAGGCTCCCTCTGTGAGAGCCTTCAGGGAGAATCCCTCTTCATTACTACCTCCACCTGACTCTGCAACGCACTCCCTTACAGGCTCCCTCGGTGCGAGCCTTCAGGGAGAATCCCTCTTCATTACAACCTCCACCTGACCCCTGACTCTGCAACACACTCCCTTACAGGCTCCCTCTATGCGAGCCTTCAGGGAGAATCCCTCTTCATTACTACCTCCACCTGACCACTGACTCTGCAACCACTCCCTTACAGGCTCCCTCTGTGCGAGCCTTCAGGGAGAATCCCTCTTCATTACTACCTCCACCTGACTCTGCAACGCACTCCCTTACAGGCTCCCTCGGTGCTAGCCTTCAGGGAGAATCCCTCTTCATTACAGCCTCCACCTGACCCCTGACTCTGCAACACACTCCCTTACAGGCTCCCTCTATGCGAGCCTTCAGGGAGAATCCTTCTTCATTACTACCTCCACCTGACCCCAGACTCTGCAGCGCACTCCCGTACAGCCTCCCTCTGTGCGAGCCTTCAGGGAGAAACCCTCTTCATTACTACCCCCACCTGACCTGGACTCTGCAGCGCACTCCCTTACAGGCTCCCTCTGTGCGAGCTTTCATGGAGGATCCCTCTTCGTTACAACCTCCACCTGACCCCTGACTCTGCAACACACTCCCTTACAGGCTCCCTCTATGCGAGCCTTCAGGGAGAATCCCTCTTCATTACTACCTCCACCTGACCCCAGACTCTGCAGCGCACTCCCGTACAGGCTCCCTCTGTGCGAGCCTTTAGGGAGAATCCCTCTTCATTACTACCCCAACCTGACCCCAGACTCTGCAGCGCACTCCCGTACAGGCTCCCTCTGTGCGAGCCTTCATGGAGAATCCCTCTTCATTAATACCTCCACCTGACCTGGACTCTGCAGCGCAATACCTTACAGGCTCCCTCTGTGCGAGCCTTCATGGAGGATCCCTCTTCATTACTACCTCCACCTGACCCAGGACTCTGCAGCGCACTCCCTTACAGGCTCCCTCTGTGAGAGCCTTCAGGGAGAATCCCTCTTCATTACTACCTCCACCTGACCCCAGACTCTTCAACGCACTCCCTTACATGCTTCCTCTGTGCGAACCTTCAGGGAGAATCCCTCTTCATTACTATCTCCACCTGACTCTGCAACGCACTCCCTTACAGGCTCCCTCGGTGCGAGCCTTCAGGGAGAATCCCTCTTCATTACAACCTCCACCTGACCCTTGACTCTGCAACACACTCCCTTACAGGCTCCCTCTATGCGAGCCTTCAGGGAGAATCCCTCTTCATTACTACCTCCACCTGACCCCAGACTCTGCAGCGCACTCCCGTACAGGCTCCCTCTGTGCGAGCCTTCAGGGAGAATCCCTCTTCATTACTACCCCCACCTGACCTGGACTCTGCAGCGCACTCCCTTACAGGCGCCCTCTGTGTGAGCCTTCATGGAGGATCCGTCTTCATTACAACCTCCACCTGACCCCTGACTCTTCAACACACTCCCTTACAGGCTCCCTCTATGCGAGCCTTCAGGAAGAATCCCTCTTCATTACTACCTACACCTGACCCCAGACTCTGCAGCGCACTCCCGGACAGGCTCCCTCTGTGCGAACCTTCAGGGAGAATCCCTCTTCATTACTACCCCCACCTGACCCCTGACTCTGCAGCGCACTCCCGTACAGGCTCCCTCTGTGCGAGTCTTCAGGGAGATACCCTCTTCATTACTACCTCCACCTGACCCCGGACTCTGCAACGCACTCCCTTACAGGCTCCCTCTATGCGAGCCTTCAGGGAGAATCCCTCTTCATTACTACCCCCACCTGACCCCAGACTCTGCAGCGCACTCCCGTACAGGCTCCCTCTGTGCGAGTCTTCAGGGAGATACCCTCTTCATTACTACCTCCACCTGACCCCGGACTCTGCAACGCACTCCCTTACAGGCTCCCTCTGTGCGAGCCTTCAGGGAGAATCCCTCTTCAGTACTACCTCCACCTCACCCCGGACTCTGCAATGCACTCCCTTACAGGCTCCCTCTGTGCGAGCCTTCATGGAGAATCCCTCTTCATTAATACCTCCACCTGGCCTGGACTCTGCAGCGCAATACCTTACAGGCTCCCTCAGTGCGAGCCTCCATGGAGGATCCCTCTTCATTACTACCTCCACCTGACCCCGGACTCTGCAGCGCACTCCCTTACAGGCTCCCTCTGTGAGAGCCTTCAGGGAGAATCCCTCTTCATTACTACCTCCACCTGACCCCAGACTCTTCAACGCAATCCCTTACAGACTCCCTCTGTGCGAGCCTTCAGGGAGAATCCCTCTTCATTACTACCCCCAACTGACCCCAGACTCTGCAGCGCAATACCTTACAGGCTCCCTCTGTGCGAGCCTTCATGGAGGATCCCTCTTCATTACTAACTCCACCTGACCCCGGACTCTGCAGCACACTCCCTTACAGGCTCCCTCTGTGAGAGCCTTCAGGGAGAATCCCTCTTCATTACTACCTCCACCTGACCCCAGACTCTTCAACGCACTCCCTTACAGGCATCCTCTGTGCGAACCTTCAGGGAGAATCCCTCTTCATTACTACCTCCACCTGACCCCTGACTCTGCAACGCTCTCCCTTACAGGCTCCCTCTGTGAGAGCCTTCAGGGAGAATCCCTCTTCATTACTACCTCCACCTGACTCTGCAACGCACTCCCTTACAGGCTCCCTCGGTGCGAGCCTTCAGGGAGAATCCCTCTTCATTACAACCTCCACCTGACCCCTGACTCTGCAACACACTCCCTTACAGGCTCCCTCTATGCGAGCCTTCAGGGAGAATCCCTCTTCATTACTACCTCCACCTGACCCCAGACTCTGCAGCACACTCCCGTACAGGCTCCCTCTGTGCGAGCCTTCATGGAGGATCCCTCTTCATTACAACCTCCACCTGACCCCTGACTCTGCAACACACTCCCTTACAGGCTCCCTCTGTGTGAGCCTTCAGGGAGCATCCCTCTTCATTACTACCTCCACCTGACCCCAGACTCTGCAGCGCACTCCCGTACAGGCTCCTCTCTGTGCGAGCCTTCAGGGAGAATCCCTCTTCATTACTACCCCCACCTGACCCCAGACTCTGCAGCGCACTCCCGTACAGGCTCCCTCTGTGCGAGTCTTCAGGAAGATACCGTCTTCATTACTACCTCCACCTGACCCCGGACTCTGCAACGCACTCCCTTACAGGCTCCCTCTGTGCCAGCCTTCAGGGAGAATCCCTCTTCGTTACTTCCTCCAACTCACCCAGGACTCTGCAATGCACTCCCTTACAGGCTCCCTCTGTGCGAGCCTTCATGGAGAATCCCTCTTCATTAATACCTCCACCTGACCTGGACTCTGCAGCGCAATACCTTACAGGCTCCCTCTGTGCGAGCCTTCATGGAGGATCCCTCTTCATTACTACCTCCACCTGACCCCGGACTCTGCAGCGCACTCCCTTACAGGCTCCCTCTGTGAGAGCCTTCAGGGAGAATCCCTCTTCATTACTACCTCCACCTGACCCCGGACTCTGCAACGCACTCCCTTACAGGCTCCCTCTGTGCGAGCCTTCAGGGAGAATCCATCTTCGTTACTACCTCCAACTCACCCCAGACTCTGCAATGCACTCCCTTACAGGCTCCCTCTGTGCGAGCCTTCATGGAGAATCCCTCTTCATTAATACCTCCACCTGACCTGGACTCTGCAACGCACTCCCTTACAGACTCCCTCTGTGCGAGCCTTCAGCGAGAATCCCTCTTCATTACTACCTCCACCTGACCCCTGACTCTGCAATGCACTCCCTTACAGGCTCCCTCTGTGCGAGCCTTCAGGGAGAATCCCTCTTCATTACTTCCTCCACCTGACTCTGCAACGCACTCCCTTACAGGCTCCCTCTGTGCGAGCCTTCAGGGAGAATCCCTCTTCATTACAACCTCCACCTGACCCCTGACTCTACAACACACTCCCTTACAGGCTCCCTCTATGCGAGCCTTAAGGGAGAATCCCTCCTTATTACTACCTCCACCTGACCCTAGACTCTGCAGCGCACTCCCGTACAGGCTCCCTCTGTTCAAGTCTTCAGGGAGAAACCCTCTTAATTACTACCTCCACCTGACCCCGGACTCTGCAACGCACTCCCTTACAGGCTCCCTCTGAGCGAGCCTTCAGGGAGAATCCCTCTTCGTTACTACCTCCACCTCACCCCGGACTCTGCAATGCACTCCCTTACAGGCTCCCTCTGTGCGAGCCTTCATGGAGAATCCCTCTTCATTACTACCTCCACCTGACCTGGACTCTGCAGCGCACTCCCTTACAGGCTCCCTCTGTGAGAGCCTTCAGGGAGAATCCCTCTTCATTACTACCTCCACCTGACCCCAGACTCTGCATCGCACTCCCTTACAGGCTCCCTCTGTGCTAACCTTCAGGGAGAATCCCTCTTCATTACTATCTCCACCTGACCCCTGACTCTGCAACCACTCCCTTACAGGCTCCCTCTGTGCGAGCCTTCAGGGAGAATCCCTCTTCATTACTACCTCCACCTGACTCTGCAACGCACTCCCTTACAGGCTCCCTCGGTGCTAGCCTTCAGGGAGAATCCCTCTTCATTACAACCTCCACCTGACCCCTGACTCTGCAACACACTCCCTTACAGGCTCCCTCTGTGCGAGCCTTCAGGGAGAATCCCTCTTCATTACTACCTCCACCTGACCCCAGACACTGCAGCGCACTCCCGTACAGGCTCCCTCTGTGCGAGCCTTCAGGGAGAATCCCTCTTCATTACTACCCCCACCTGACCCCAGAATCTGCAGCGCACTCCCGTACAGGCTCCCTCTGTGCGAGTCTTCAGGGAGATACCCTCTTCATTACTACCTCCACCTGACCCCGGACTCTGCAACGCACTCCCTTACAGGCTCCCTCTTTGCGAGCCTTCAGGGAGAATCCCTCTTCGTTACTACCTCCAACTCACCCCGGACTCTGCAATGCACTCCCTTACAGGCTCCCTCTGTGCGAGCCTTCATGGAGAATCCCTCTTCATTAATACCTCCACCTGACCTGGACTCTGCAGCGCAATACCTTCCAGGCTCCCTCTGTGCGAGCCTTCATGGAGGATCCCTCTTCATTACTACCTCCACCTGACCCCGGACTCTGCAGCGCACTCCCTTACAGGCTCCCTCTGTGAGAGCCTTCAGGGAGAATCCCTCTTCATTACTACCTCCACCTGACCCCAGACTCTTCAACGCACTCCCTTACAGACTCCCTCTGTGCGAGCCTTCAGCGAGACTCCCTCTTCATTACTACCTCCACCTGACCCCTGACTCTGCAATGCACTCCCTTACAGGCTCCCTCTGTGCGAGCCTTCAGGGAAAATCCCTCTTCATTACTTCCTCCACCTGACTCTGCAACGCACTCCCTTACAGGCTCCCTCTGGGCGAGCCTTCAGGGAGAATCCCTCTTCATTACAACCTCCACCTGACCCCTGACTCTGCAACACACTCCCTTACAGGCTCCCTCTATGCGAGCCTTAAGGGAGAATCCCTCTTCATTACTACCTCCACCTGACCCCAGACTCTGCAGCGCACTCCCGTACAGGCTCCCTTTGTGCGAGTCTTCAGGGAGAAACCCTCTTCATTACTACCTCCACCTGACCCCGGACTCTGCAACGCACTCCATTACAGGCTCCCTCTGTGCGAGCCTTCAGGGAGAATCCCTCTTCGTTACTACCTCCACCTCACCCCGGACTCTGCAATGCACTCCCTTACAGGCTCCCTCTGTGCGAGCCTTCATGGAGAATCCCTCTTCATTACTACCCCCACCTGACCTGGACTCTGCAGCGCACTTCCTTACAGGCTCCCTCTGTGAGAGCCTTCAGGGAGAATCCCTCTTCATTACTACCTCCACCTGACCCCAGACTCTGCAACGCACTCCCTTACAGGCTCCCTCTGTGCGAACCTTCAGGGAGAATCCCTCTTCATTACTACCTCCACCTGACCCCTGACTCTGCAACCACTCCCTTACAGGCTCCCTCTGTGCGAGCCTTCAGGGAGAATCCCTCTTCATTACTACCTCCACCTGACTCTGCAACGCACTCCCTTACAGGCTCCCTCAGCGCTAGCCTTCAGGGAGAATCCCTCTTCATTACAACCTCCACCTGACCCCTGACTCTGCAACCCACTCCCTTACAGGCTCCCTCTATGCGAGCCTTCAGGGAGAATCCCTCTTCATTACTACCTCCACCTGACCCCAGACTCTGCAGCGCACTCCTGTACAGGCTCCCTTTGTGCGAGCCTTCAGGGAGAAACCCTCTTCATTACTACCTCCACCTGACCCCGGACTCTGCAACGCACTCCCTTACAGACTCCCTCTGTGCGAGCCTTCAGCGAGAATCCCTCTTCATTACTACCTCCACCTGACCCCTGACTCTGCAATGCACTCCCTTACAGGCTCCCTCTGTGCGAGCCTTCAGGGAGAATCCCTCTTCATTACTTCCTCCACCTGACTCTGCAACGCACTCCCTTACAGGCTCCCTCTGGGCGAGCCTTCAGGGAGAATCCCTCTTCATTACAACCTCCACCTGACCCCTGACTCTGCAACACACTCCCTTACAGGCTCCCTCTATGCGAGCCTTAAGGGAGAATCCCTCTTCATTACTACCTCCACCTGACCCCAGACTCTGCAGCGCACTCCCGTACAGGCTCCCTCTGTGCGAGTCTTCAGGGAGAAACCCTCTTCATTACTGCCTCCACCTGACCCCGGACTCTGCAACGCACTCCATTACAGGCTCCCTCTGTGCGAGCCTTCAGGGAGAATCCCTCTTCGTTACTACCTCCACCTCACCCCAGACTCTGCAATGCACTCCCTTACAGGCTCCCTCTGTGCGAGCCTTCATGGAGAATCCCTCTTCATTAATACCTCCACCTGACCTGGACTCTGCAGAGCAATACCTTACAGGCTCCCTCTGTGCGAGCCTTCATGGAGGATCCCTCTTCATTACTACCTCCACCTGACCCCGGACTCTGCAGCGCACTCCCTTACAGGCTCCCTCTGTGAGATCCTTCAGGGAGAATCCCTCTTCGTTACTACCTCCACCTGACCCCAGACTCTTCAACGCACTCCCTTACAGACTCCCTCTGTGCGAGCCTTCAGGGAGAATCCCTCTTCATTACTACCTCCACCTGACCCCAGACACTGCAGCGCACTCCCGTACAGGCTCCCTCTGTGCGAGCCTTCAGGGAGAATCCCTCTTCATTACTACCCCCACCTGACCCCAGAATCTGCAGCGCACTCCCGTACAGGCTCCCTCTGTGCGAGTCTTCAGGGAGATACCCTCTTCATTACTACCTCCACCTGACCCCGGACACTGCAGCGCACTCCCGTACAGGCTCCCTCTGTGCGAGCCTTCAGGGAGAATCCCTCTTCATTACTACCCCCACCTGACCCCAGAATCTGCAGCGCACTCCCGTACAGGCTCCCTCTGTGCGAGTCTTCAGGGAGATACCCTCTTCATTACTACCTCCACCTGACCCCGGACTCTGCAACGCACTCCCTTACAGGCTCCCTCTTTGCGAGCCTTCAGGGAGAATCCCTCTTCGTTACTACCTCCAACTCACCCCGGACTCTGCAATGCACTCCCTTACAGGCTCCCTCTGTGCGAGCCTTCATGGAGAATCCCTCTTCATTAATACCTCCACCTGACCTGGACTCTGCAGCGCAATACCTTCCAGGCTCCCTCTGTGCGAGCCTTCATGGAGGATCCCTCTTCATTACTACCTCCACCTGACCCCGGACTCTGCAGCGCACTCCCTTACAGGCTCCCTCTGTGAGAGCCTTCAGGGAGAATCCCTCTTCATTACTACCTCCACCTGACCCCAGACTCTTCAACGCACTCCCTTACAGACTCCCTCTGTGCGAGCCTTCAGCGAGACTCCCTCTTCATTACTACCTCCACCTGACCCCTGACTCTGCAATGCACTCCCTTACAGGCTCCCTCTGTGCGAGCCTTCAGGGAAAATCCCTCTTCATTACTTCCTCCACCTGACTCTGCAACGCACTCCCTTACAGGCTCCCTCTGGGCGAGCCTTCAGGGAGAATCCCTCTTCATTACAACCTCCACCTGACCCCTGACTCTGCAACACACTCCCTTACAGGCTCCCTCTATGCGAGCCTTAAGGGAGAATCCCTCTTCATTACTACCTCCACCTGACCCCAGACTCTGCAGCGCACTCCCGTACAGGCTCCCTTTGTGCGAGTCTTCAGGGAGAAACCCTCTTCATTACTACCTCCACCTGACCCCGGACTCTGCAACGCACTCCATTACAGGCTCCCTCTGTGCGAGCCTTCAGGGAGAATCCCTCTTCGTTACTACCTCCACCTCACCCCGGACTCTGCAATGCACTCCCTTACAGGCTCCCTCTGTGCGAGCCTTCATGGAGAATCCCTCTTCATTACTACCCCCACCTGACCTGGACTCTGCAGCGCACTTCCTTACAGGCTCCCTCTGTGAGAGCCTTCAGGGAGAATCCCTCTTCATTACTACCTCCACCTGACCCCAGACTCTGCAACGCACTCCCTTACAGGCTCCCTCTGTGCGAACCTTCAGGGAGAATCCCTCTTCATTACTACCTCCACCTGACCCCTGACTCTGCAACCACTCCCTTACAGGCTCCCTCTGTGCGAGCCTTCAGGGAGAATCCCTCTTCATTACTACCTCCACCTGACTCTGCAACGCACTCCCTTACAGGCTCCCTCAGCGCTAGCCTTCAGGGAGAATCCCTCTTCATTACAACCTCCACCTGACCCCTGACTCTGCAACCCACTCCCTTACAGGCTCCCTCTATGCGAGCCTTCAGGGAGAATCCCTCTTCATTACTACCTCCACCTGACCCCAGACTCTGCAGCGCACTCCTGTACAGGCTCCCTTTGTGCGAGCCTTCAGGGAGAAACCCTCTTCATTACTACCTCCACCTGACCCCGGACTCTGCAACGCACTCCCTTACAGACTCCCTCTGTGCGAGCCTTCAGCGAGAATCCCTCTTCATTACTACCTCCACCTGACCCCTGACTCTGCAATGCACTCCCTTACAGGCTCCCTCTGTGCGAGCCTTCAGGGAGAATCCCTCTTCATTACTTCCTCCACCTGACTCTGCAACGCACTCCCTTACAGGCTCCCTCTGGGCGAGCCTTCAGGGAGAATCCCTCTTCATTACAACCTCCACCTGACCCCTGACTCTGCAACACACTCCCTTACAGGCTCCCTCTATGCGAGCCTTAAGGGAGAATCCCTCTTCATTACTACCTCCACCTGACCCCAGACTCTGCAGCGCACTCCCGTACAGGCTCCCTCTGTGCGAGTCTTCAGGGAGAAACCCTCTTCATTACTGCCTCCACCTGACCCCGGACTCTGCAACGCACTCCATTACAGGCTCCCTCTGTGCGAGCCTTCAGGGAGAATCCCTCTTCGTTACTACCTCCACCTCACCCCAGACTCTGCAATGCACTCCCTTACAGGCTCCCTCTGTGCGAGCCTTCATGGAGAATCCCTCTTCATTAATACCTCCACCTGACCTGGACTCTGCAGAGCAATACCTTACAGGCTCCCTCTGTGCGAGCCTTCATGGAGGATCCCTCTTCATTACTACCTCCACCTGACCCCGGACTCTGCAGCGCACTCCCTTACAGGCTCCCTCTGTGAGATCCTTCAGGGAGAATCCCTCTTCGTTACTACCTCCACCTGACCCCAGACTCTTCAACGCACTCCCTTACAGACTCCCTCTGTGCGAGCCTTCAGCGAGAATCCCTCTTCATTACTACCTCCACCTGACCCCTGACTCTGCAATGCACTCCCTTACAGGCTCCCTCTATGCGAGCCTTCAGGGAGAATCCCTCTTCATTACTTCCTCCACCTGACTCTGCAACGCACTCCCTTACAGGCTCCCTCTGGGCGAGCCTTCAGGGAGAATCCCTCTTCATTACAACCTCCACCTGACCCCTGACTCTGCAACACACTCCCTTACAGGCTCCCTCTATGCGAGCCTTAAGGGAGAATCCCTCTTCATTACTACCTCCACCTGACCCCAGACTCTGCAGCGCACTCCCGTACAGGCTCCCTTTGTGCGAGTCTTCAGGGAGAATCCCTCTTCGTTACTACCTCCACCTCACCCCGGACTCTGCAATGCACTCCCTTACAGGCTCCCTCTGTGCGAGCCTTCATGGAGAATCCCTCTTCATTACTACCTCCACCTGACCTGGACTCTGCAGCGCACTTCCTTACAGGCTCCCTCAGCGCTAGCCTTCAGGGAGAATCCCTCTTCATTACAACCTCCACCTGACCCCTGACTCTGCAACCCACTCCCTTACAGGCTCCCTCTATGCGAGCCTTCAGGGAGAATCCCTCTTCATTACTACCTCCACCTGACCCCAGACTCTGCAGCGCACTCCTGTACAGGCTCCCTTTGTGCGAGCCTTCAGGGAGAAACCCTGTTCATTACTACCTCCACCTGACCCCGGACTCTGCAACGCACTCCCTTACAGACTCCCTCTGTGCGAGCCTTCAGCGAGAATCCCTCTTCATTACTACCTCCACCTGACCCCTGACTCTGCAATGCACTCCCTTACAGGCTCCCTCTGTGCGAGCCTTCAGGGAGAATCCCTCTTCATTACTTCCTCCACCTGACTCTGCAACGCACTCCCTTACAAGCTCCCTCTGGGCGAGCCTTCAGGGAGAATCCCTCTTCATTACAACCTCCACCTGACCCCTGACTCTGCAACACACTCCCTTACAGGCTCCCTCTATGCGAGCCTTAAGGGAGAATCCCTCTTCATTACTACCTCCACCTGACCCCAGACTCTGCAGCGCACTCCCGTACAGGATCTCTCTGTGCGAGTCTTCAGGGAGAAACCCTCTTCATTACTACCTCCACCTGACCCCGGACTCTGCAGCGCACTCCCTTACAGGCTCCCTCTGTGCGAGTCTTCAGGGAGAATCCCTCTTCGTTACTACCTCCACCTCACCCGGACTCTGCAATGCACTCCCTTACAGGCTCCCTCTGTGCGAGCCTTCATGGAGAATCCCTCTTCATTACTACCTCCACCTGACCTGGACTCTGCAGCGCACTCCCTTACAGGCTCCCTCTGTGCGAACCTTCAGGGAGAATCCCTCTTCATTACTACCTCCACCTGACCCCTGACTCTGCAACCACTCCCTTACAGGCTCCCTCAGCGCTAGCCTTCAGGGAGAATCCCTCTTCATTACAACCTCCACCTGACCCCTGACTCTGCAACACACTCCCTTACAGGCTCCCTCTATGCGAGCCTTCAGGGAGAATCCCTCTTCATTACTACCTCCACCTGACCCCAGACTCTGCAGCGCACTCCCGTACAGGCTCCCTTTGTGCGAGCCTTCAGGGAGAAACCCTCTTCATTACTACCTCCACCTGACCCCGGACTCTGCAATGCACTCCCTTACAGGCTCCCTCTGTGCGAGCCTTCAGGGAGAATCCCTCTTCGTTACTACCTCCACCTCACCCCGGACTCTGCAATGCACTCCCTTACAGGCTCCCTCTGTGCGAGCCTTCATGGAGAATCCCTCTTCATTACTACCTCCACCTGACCTGGACTCTGCAGCGCACTCCCTTACAGGCTCCCTCTGTGCGAGCCTTCAGGGAGAATCCCTCTTCGTTACTACCTCCACCTCACCCCGGACTCTGCAATGCACTCCCTTACAGGCTCCCTCTGTGCGAGCCTTCATGGAGAATCCCTCTTTATTACTACCTCCACCTGACCTGGACTCTGCAGCGCACTCCCTTACAGGCTCCCTCTGTGCGAGCCTTCATAGAGAATCCCTCTTCATTACTACCTCCACCTGACCTGGACTCTGCAACCACTCCCTTACAGGCTCCCTCTGTGCGAGCCTTCAGGGAGAATCCCTCTTCATTACTTCCTCCACCTGACTCTGCAACGCACTCCCTTACAGGCTCCCTCTGGGCGAGCCTTCAGGGAGAATCCCTCTTCATTACAACCTCCACCTGACCCCTGACTCTGCAACACACTCCCTTACAGGCTCCCTCTATGCGAGCCTTAAGGGAGATCCCTCTTCATTACTACCTCCACCTGACCCCAGACTCTGCAGCGCACTCCCATACAGGCTCCCTTTGTGCGAGTCTTCAGGGAGAAACCCTCTTCATTACTACCTCCACCTGACCCCGGACTCTGCAACGCACTCCATTACAGGCTCCCTCTGTGCGAGCCTTCAGGGAGAATCCCTCTTCGTTACTACCTCCACCTCACCCCGGACTCTGCAATGCACTCCCTTACAGGCTCCCTCTGTGCGAGCCTTCATGGAGAATCCCTCTTCATTACTACCTCCACCTGACCTGGACTCTGCAACGCACTCCCTTACAGGCTCCCTCTGTGAGAGCCTTCAGGGAGAATCCCTCTTCATTACTACCTCCACCTGACCCCAGACTTTGCAACGCACTCCCTTACAGGCTCCCTCTGTGCGAACCTTCAGGGAGAATCCCTCTTCATTACTACCTCCACCTGACCCCTGACTCTGCAACCACTCCCTTACAGGCTCCCTCTGTGCGTGCCTTCAGGGAGAATCCCTCTTCATTACTACCTCCACCTGACTCTGCAACGCACTCCCTTACAGGCTCCCTCAGCGCTAGCCTTCAGGGAGAATCCCTCTTCATTACAACCTCCACCTGACCCCTGACTCTGCAACACACTCCCTTACAGGCTCCCTCTATGCGAGCCTTCAGGGAGAATCCCTCTTCATTACTACCTCCACCTGATCCCAGACTCTGCAGCACACTCCTGTACAGGCTCCCTTTGTGCGAGCCTTCAGGGAGAAACCCTCTTCATTACTACCTCCACCTGACCCCGGACTCTGCAACGCACTCCCTTACAGACTCCCTCTGTGCGAGCCTTCAGCGAGAATCCCTATTCATTACTACCTCCACCTGACCCCTGACTCTGCAATGCACTCCCTTACAGGCTCCCTCTGTGCGAGCCTTCAGGGAGAGTCCCTCTTCATTACTTCCTCCACCTGACTCTGCAACGCACTCCCTTACAGGCTCCCTCTGGGCGAGCCTTCAGGGAGAATCCCTCTTCATTACAACCTCCACCTGACCCCTGACTCTGCAACACACTCCCTTACAGGCTCCCTCTATGCGAGCCTTAAGGGAGAATCCCTCTTCATTACTACCTCCACCTGACCCCAGACTCTGCAGCGCACTCCCGTACAGGCTCCCTCTGTGCGAGTCTTCAGGGAGAAACCCTCTTCATTACTACCTCCACCTGACCCCGGACTCTGCAACGCACTCCATTACAGGCTCCCTCTGTGCGAGCCTTCAGGGAGAATCCCTCTTCATTACTACCTCCACCTGACCTGGACTCTGCAGCGCACTCCCTTACAGGCTCCCTCTGTGAGAGCCTTCAGGGAGAATCCCTCTTCATTACTACCTCCACCTGACCCCAGACTCTGCAACGCACTCCCTTACAGGCTCCCTCTGTGCGAACCTTCAGGGAGAATCCCTCTTCATTACTACCTCCACCTGACCCCTGACTCTGCAACCACTCCCTTACAGGCTCCCTCTGTGCGAGCCTTCAGGGAGAATCCCTCTTCATTACCCCCTGTCCTGTCTGCACCCTTCGGACTGCAGTACAGCTCTCCTCTCCCCCCTGCATTGGCTGCACCCCTCGGACTGCAGCGCAGCTCTTCCCCCCCACCCCGGCCCCCTTGTACTGGCTGCACCCCTCGGACGGCAGCACAGCCCTCCCCTCCATCCCTGGAGCTATTCCCTTGTCCTGATAGTCCACTTTCCTGCCCCCTCCCTCCCACAGACTCCCCCTGGGGCCCCTCCCACAAATTCCTGCTTATGGGGCTGTTTACCTATTCTGACAGCCCCCATTGGTGCCCCACCCCTCGCAGACTCACCCCCCATGCTTGAGATAGGGGGTGTTATAGTTATGGTCCCCAGGGGCGCCTCTCTTCATATGCAGGGCTTCGCAGCGCTCTGTTGTGGGAGGGACAATCTAGAGGGGCTTGGGGAGGGGTGGGGAGGCTGCAACCCCCTCTGTGGCCTGACTATCTCTGTCTGCGTGGGAGTCCCTTAGAACGACCCCTGGCTCTGTCGCTGCCATTTTCGAACACAGACGAAATGTATATGAAACTACAAGTCCCAGAATGCAACAGTGAATGTAAACGGTGCATTACAAATCATACAATGTTATACGGCAGCAGAAGGCTGACTCAAGATGGGGTGATGAATGTCGGGGCTCCCATGGACGTCATAGTATCGCCATTGGCACCCCTCAGTCCCCCTCCAACAAAATACATTACCCAATAATAACACTCACACAGACTGTTTGATTGGGTACAAAATGCTGCAGGTTTATTACATACACCGTTATGTAATAGGTGGGTTATCTTACCGGCGATCCAAGGGCAGGCAACCAACTGGTCCGCCTGCCCGCCTGATGAGCCGGGCAGCACTGGGGCGAACCCTGCCTCTGCTGCCATCCAAGTGATTCTATTACAGGATCATGTGACCGTTGGTAACTTCTACTCACGCCCCTTCCCGGGGCGGAGCGTAGCATATAGCATAGCAAACCTTCGGTTGTTCAGGCCCACAACCGCCCGAAGGACTAGCGGGGCGTCGACACGGCTTCCGGGACCCTCCCATGAGGCTCCTCGGATTTGGCTCTGGCACCCCCTATGGTGCCGCGCAGAGGTACCCTTGGTACCGGCCTGCTTCCAGATCGCCCTGTAACTCTGCCACAGCTCTGGAGGCGGCCACTGTCGCCGCCAGATCCCCCCACCAAAACAGCTATAGTCTTACCTGCCACCTCTCCTGTCTAGAGCTTCCTGCAAACCAGATGAAAGAGAACCCTCCCTGCTGGTTATAGAAGGCCCCATCTATATCCCATGCCCTTGACGCTATCCTGGGCAGATAGTGTCTGCTGAAACAAAAGGCCCGTCAGGCCTGGGGAGTTGTGCCAAGAGCAATTCACCCCCATGCGGGAAAGTTCCACTGCTTCACTTGCCTCAGCCCGAGCCAGCTCTGGGCGGGGTGGCCACCGACATCCAGGCTCGCAAGGCCCCATCTATGTGCTGATCTCACCTAGCTGCCGTTCTCCTAGCACCAAGTGTGCCTGAAAACCTGCATGCCCATCTATGGGACAGCAGCCCACTTGCTAGGTGACCTTTGCCCCACCCGCCTGCCTGCTCTGGCTATTCTGACGAGAGGGATTTTATTTAACCTTTGAACAGTCCCTTTGTTTGCTAAATCCTGAGTGAGCGTTCATAACTGAAAGTGTGTGGCCATGGGCAAGGGACCCTCTTGCCCTTGCCATGTATCCCTTATTCCTTATGGGAATTATGCCAGTTCAGCTCCTTCTGTGGTGAAACCCCCAGGCATACTAGCTTAGAGAATCTGTCTGATTTAAGCAGTGTCCACTGTCTGCGGCATGGTCCAAGCATTACGGATTGGCTAAGTCCTACTTTAACCCCTCCTAGAATGCTCCCAGATAAGAGGGTGGCCGGGCGGGTACCCACCGCCAGCCCGGAGTATTCCCAGCGGTGACAAATTACCTGCTCCGTTGAAGTTTAGTTTTCGTTACACACTGGGAGTGCCAAATGTTCTATCGACATAGTGTCCCATTGTGTTTGACACGCTGCTACCCCAATTATTGGGACGGCAGCACACTATGTTGGCTGACCGCATCCCCACCAAGCGAGATACAAGTGTCGGTATCCCAGGTTCCCAGTTTCCTGCTAGCTCCAGTACACTACCAGTGGTTCCGCTGGGAGATACCACAACACGCCATGGTCATCTGAACCTTAAGAAGCGCCCCATTCTCACCTGGGTGTACCTCTAAATGATAGTGGTTTCACACAGCTGTAAGGCTAGAGGCACACCTCTTAAACCTATATACTGGTTTTGCTACTCGGCACCCTTATGGTTGGAGCTCTGTGTTTACGCAGCGCGCATGCCACCATGGCACGATGTTGCTGAAGAGCCGGGGTCTGTTACCTTAAATGTCTGACGTGAGGAGTTGAGGAATGCAAGACAGGTAATATGCAACTGGAGAATGTATGTACTTCTGCCAATGACCTGACAGCGGCCCAGCTGTACCCAAAGACCTCACAGAATTCACACCCTTGGGCTGTTAGCCGGTGGCATGGCAGGCTGTAGTTTAGCGGCTCATGACATTGCCTCTGTGTATATACAACAAACACCATGCCTCACTCCACGCCAGTACCTTTGGCTTAAACAATGCTTGTTAGTTGTATAAGATAGATAGGCTTTCCTGTTTTCAGTTTCTATTTTTGGTGAATTCTGGTAGTGTTTTTTCAGTGTTTTCCAGTGAATTCAATACCTAAAAAAAACAGTGCTTTTCAGTGGTTACTCATTTTCGCGCCATAAAAAACAACTGAAACAGTGTTTTACCGGTGTTTATGGAACGCTTTGCTTTTATTATTGCTTGCTTTCTTCATTGATGCATGGTATATAGACAGTGTACATACAGTGTATATGAGTTCCAAATACATTTTTACAAGTCGAAGGTTTCAAGATGGTTGGTAGAGTTGACTCGCCCTGATTTAGATTTATTTAAATGCCCACTCTACTTGCCACTCCTTAGAAATTTCTGAACTTTTGGTTGATCTGTATTTGGAAAATGGGATTACTGAGATCTGAGTTTGGGCCATATCTGGTCCGTGATTAGGGATGAAATTTCACCTAGCTACAAAAATAATTCATGTTGAATTTATCATGGACACAATATGTGGAGGCATATAGTTAGGACAGAATTGTCCTCAAGCATGGCTCAGTAGTGCGTAATGCCTGCCCTGATTTACAGCATATTTTGGTATATTTTAAAATTTTTATACCACATGTGCTCTCTGAGGAGAAGTGAATTGGTATGAGAGCCAGGGTAGGCTCATTGGTCTTGATGTACTCACTAAATATAGCCAGTGGGGTAGCTTGACCTACTGTCATCCAGGGCAGCCCCTAAGTTTAGGTGCAGGTAAGAGCGGGCAACAGACAGCTTGTTCTCGGGGTGCGGGAGGGATGGCAGCCAACTGACGACTTGTTCACAGGGGTGGGGTGGTGGTGTTAGTTGACAGACACGACTTGCTCACATCCGCTGCCCCCAAAAAGAGTGCCGCCCCATTTCTGAAATGAACACCAAGCTAGATTGTTGGCCATCCCTTAACAAGGGCTATGGCCAAGCAAACAACAGCTCCAAAGGAAAGCCAACAAAGACAGACAGTCACCAGGCACAGACTTAATGGCCACAAACTGGAGATCAAAACGTCGAGAAAAACAGAAGTGGAAACCAAGAGGAGCCAGGCTCTGCACTAGGATGGCAATGGAGAACCATATCCACGCACATGGAAAAGTAGAACCTGAGTGACGTTGAGTCTTACACTGTCCATTTAACACTGTGATATAAAACACATCCTATCTCCTAGGATAAGATATCCTGAAAAAAATTAAAGAGGGAAGTTATTCACTGTCCCTCGGAAGCATGCTGGAGTCAACAAAAATATTTGCCATACTGTTACCATGATGCTAGATGTGACATGAAATGTCAAGCATGGCTTCTCGTTTATAGGTACTCTAATGTGTATACTTTTCTCTCAAAACTGAAACTGTGTATCAATATCGCTGTGAAGTCAGTTTAAACGCGTCATGTGTTGAGTTTGGCAACATTGGTATAACTGGTAATGTCAATAAGAATCATTTGAATTTTTTTGGCAGAGAGGGAGACACTTTGAGCTAATAAAAGTAGAGGGGCCCTGAGAGAAAGAGATGAAAAAGTAAGTGGTAAGAGCTGAAAAAATGAGGCTTGGTGATGAAAGAGACAGTAGAGAAAGAAGGAAGCAAGAAGGGCAAAATAATAAGTGTTAAGCAGAAAATGAGAGCCATGGCCCAGCAAAGAGAATAATAATCAAGAAACAATGGAAGAGAGGCCAGGAAAGAGAGAGAGACAACAACATATTGAAGAACCCCTGCAGAAGTGGGGAGAAAGGATCATAGAAAAGGGGAGAGACAGCAGAGATAGACAGAAAACAGAGAAAAGGAAGAGATGGTGGCTAGAGAGAGAAAATCTGAAAGAGACAGCGAAAGAGAGCAAGAAACAGAATGAGCGTGAGGGGAAAATGAGGGAAAATAAAAAGACAAAGAATATGAACTTGAACTTGAAAGAGCTGAAGGGAATTCTGGAAAATGTAGGGAGGAGCTGCTGGAATAAGAAACCAAATATTAGTCTAGGAAAGAGCAGAGGGAGAGGAACCTAAAGGGAGATGGGAGAGGCCGACTGTTAGATATGCATGAAGTGGAAGGAAAATTTACTTACAAGGCTGAAAGAAAACCATGAGACAGGACGAAGAAACTGCAGGAGGCAGGAAGGAAAAGGACAAAAAAACATCGGGAGAAAGGGGGAGGAGGAATGAAATAGGAAGAGAGAAGCTAAGAGCACTGGGGCGTTGAGGCAGAATATGAACATGTTGAAAGGAGGCAAGTGAGATACTGCGCGAGGAAAGCAGGGCGCAGGAGAATGGAGGCTTAATGAGAAGACAATGGGGGCCACAAAAAGAGAAGCAAGGGAGATGAGAAGATGTCGAACTCATGAAAAATGTATTGAATTATGATAGAACGAGGGGAGGAGGAACGGGCGAGAGAATGCGGTAAAAGGGAGTTGGAATGAGGGTGGCGGGGTGGGAGCGAGTGAAATAAGGAGATGAGACAATGAGTCGACGGCAGGGAGCAGAGAGGTGTGCTGGGGCAGGCACCGGAAGTAACACGCACATTCTGGATTAGAAAGAATGTCAGAACGTGTGAATCAGAGGTGACATTTCGGGAGGTTGACAGGTATCAACATATGGCAGCGCTGGCAGGCCTCTCTCCAGAAACAGACAAGGTGTGCAATTATATTAAAAGCGTGCCTTTTATTGTCTACTGCAAGAACACTCTGCCGAATCTGGATAACATGATTATTGCAAGTAAGCATTGTGTGTTTAACTAAAAAATGCGTAGACCAGTTAATGCTAATAACTGCAACCAAAGGGGCATAAATAAAGGACAGTGAATAACGCGTACTTACTTCTTTCTCGATTCAGACCCTCCGGATATGGGGTTCTTTGATGTCATGTATCCGCCCGGAACTAAACCTGGCATAGGCCGCTAACGTGGTTTTGACCTATGGCTAAAGTGTCACGTGGGGTAAGATATCCAATCACCTACATTCCTAAACATTACTTTATTGTTTCACCCGAGACCCCAATGTGAATGAGAAAAGTGACAAACATGACGTACTGTTTCCAACTCATACACATGTACGATAAAAAGCAATGAAGAATGTTTCTGCGCTCAGCCCTGCCCCAGGGGCTCTGAGAAGGGGCGAAAGAATAACAAAGCCTCGTTATCTAAATGGTCTTTTTAAAGACCTATGAAGTACTCGGGTGCGGCCGCAGTCAGAGAGACGGCAGACCACAACAGCTCCTCTCCCCCGTCAACTATGAAAATCAGTGACACTTGGTTTAAACCGGAGCAGCTGATTTTCATCCGGTAGGGTACTGTCGGTCAGAGTCGGTTTAAACCGAATTCTGGACAACCTAAAGATAGATGAAGTAAAATTCTAGCTTCCCTGCGTAGCCTATTGGGGATGCTTCAATTCTGACATGGTGGGACTGTCACCTTAACGTGTTGAACATTCCTTAACTGTCTCTCTTCGATGAATAGCGAGCTCAACCTGCAAATGAACCAACACACTAATCAACTTCCGCAACAGCCAGACAGGTCACCTACACCTGATCAAGGTGCGGGAAGAGGGAGCCCTTTGGAAACGGAATGGTGGCGCACAGTCCCCACCTTGGAGACAAAATGTTTTACCTCGTTGAACTGCGAGATCGGTGCATGCAGAGACAACAAAATATCCTTTGCCAACACTGAGCCAGACCGTAACTTTTGTCTAAATTGGGACAAGGGAAGACCTTGGTAATATTACTGATCAAGTCTGTGATGTCATATATGACCTCTCCCCCTGTGCTTTGTGTGATATTGGCCCTCCTAGGTGTGGGCAGAGCCCCGGGAAGTATACATGGGTTCTAGGCTGATAATGCAGCCTCGCTCGTGGAGAAAGCTGAAACCATGCTTGCCGGTTCCCGGCCAAAACCGACAACCCTTTTACCCTTTGTCAACAGCAGCACATGCATCAATAAGACATTGATAAGGGCCACATGCCTAACTCCTGATGTCCAAAGGACCAAGTAGGCCAAGCAGCGAAACCTCACTAAATGGAATAATACGAAACAGTCTTCTCACGGCGCACGCCACCCAGGCACCGGCAGGACACCGAGGTTTACACCGAACAACCCGATTCCAAAGGAATCCCAATGTGACCTTGGCTGTAGAAGAGCTATCCCTGTCCTAACAGGAAATGAAAACTTTGGAGCTGAAGCCACGAAAGCTAACTAAATGAAGACCAGAGACCGAGGTACTCCACAGGAGTTTATACTCGCAAAGCTGGAGTCATGGAACACGACACGTATAGGATACCAGAGCCTGTCCAGTGGACAGCGAGTCAACTGATACTCAGTTAAATATTGATGGATTTTGAGACACAGGCACCATCCAAACTACTGAAACCAAGTTGGCGGGACTAGTTCTATGGAGAAAAGCATTGAAAGAATCGCTCCTCAACGTCAAATGACACAACTACCTGCTTACGTCTACCTTGCTGGGAAAGGTGGAGCGATGCCCATTATTGGAATAGTGAATGAATAATTTATTCCTACAGCCAAATTGTGAGAGACTGCCCCCCCCGAGTGGTCTTTCCGCTTAATGGCCCCCTGGCAGTGCAATTGATTAGGGCACCAATAATTCACCCCAAACTAGTATGCTGCTTTGCCCCACCCAGGGCACCCTGTCCGGTAAACACCAAGGCAGATGTACCGCAATGCCAACTGAAGGCAGAGTAAAACACAATTTCAGACCTAGGGCTGTTCGAGGCGACACATACATCGTGACGCCCAGTATGACGCCTAGAATTGGCATACGTGCACGCTACATACCGCAAGTCAGTTCTAAGGAACACCTGACAATTGTGCCACTATAAGCCAGGACTCCTGTCCGGCGGCCACCTCCTTATGCACCACACCTTGCTCCTGCGATTCTGCCAATCAATAGTAACACCACAACTACGGACCCGGGTACTCATGCAAACGTGAACATTCAGCCTATTTCAAGCCCTCCAAACTAAACGGATGGCTTGGGCAACTGGCAACAGTGATTTTAATGCCAATTGCATTAATCCATGCCTTCGGGGTCATCTCTACAATAGACAGACAGTGCCAACTCGTGGCAGACTGTCCCAAGCGCCAGTGAGCAATTAAGTCATGGGCAGCACACCAGCACCCACTTAGTCAAATTACACAGTAAACTTTGTGCTGTAATTTAGCCTAGTGGCCGCTGTGTAGTTTGCCGCTATGTAGTGGCTGCTATGTCATTGCATCCCTGTAATCAATACAATATGGGCACTCCACCTACAAGTTCATCTTATGGCTTAGTCAATGCTTCTATTGGCATCAGATAATTAAGCCACAAATCTGGCTCATTTGCCTAGCCACCAAGAGCTAGCCGCCCCCATCCATAGCTGCCAAGGTTTCAGTTTGCTGTGTGTGACCTTTCCATCATATCAGTGACTCTATGAGAGGACATTTTGAGGACCTATGGCTGATTTTTTTTTTTTTTGGTTTGGGTAAGACCGAGTGTAACTACGGGGGCCATATCAACTGTTAGGCAACACATGCCTTGCCTCTGAGGGATGAGTCGTTAACCAACACTAAGCCAAGGGACTCGTGCAAAGTGTATACACTATTAGCCATCGTCCCCATTTCACTGAGACCGCCTAGACGAAGAATGGATAACACGCACCATTCCCATGGTCCTCCTGCTAGTACAAAGTGACGGCTCGACGCAGTGCAACCAGGAAGCCAAGTAGCTACTTCTCAATCCTCCAGCTCACTGCTTTGTTTAGTACAGAGTTGTCCGGCTGTGCCTGTGCAGCAGGGCAAGATGCCCAGCAATTCACTGTGAATGTGGTACCTACGTAGGGGTCTTGGATGAGTCCATCAAATATTTCCCACGGCATCTACGTTCCACAAAAGCACCACTCCGACGCAAACTGACGCCTCCCAGGTCCAAGGGCATCACTGATGTAAAGTGAGAGAAAAGGGACCCCTGCCAGTGCCATAAGCCGGTCCCCTTACTCAAGGCCTGTGCCCCTCCCTGCTGGCCAGGCCAGACCGGTCACTGCCCATGCTTGCGCATTGATCTCAAACAACCACTCCGCACCAGTGAAATAGTTATGTGGCCGAAAAACCCAATCCACGGATGGGACAGCAACTTACTCGATCGATAACATGAACAAACAACCCCAATCACGTGAGCGACCGTGCCCCCAAGGTGCGCCAAAACCCTTTGGTGCTACCGCCAAACAAATTCGATTCCAAGTCGGCACTGTTCTCCTCCTTGTGAAAAGGTTGCCTCTACCAAGGGGGCCCAGCACGGCTGTGACCTATGCCCTAAAGTACGAGGCCAGCTACAGGCGTCCTCTCTAACCTTGTAGTTTCCTGCAGCGCAGAAAACCATGGCAATGGAGTGGCAGATATTAATTAGGATGCATGGTGCTGTACTCTGCCTAGTGAGGAGGCAGCTCTATCATCAGCATGCACTGCGTAGCCTCAGGGAAGATAGTGCACGAAGCAAACGCCCCAGGGGCCCTGCCGGCCGCGTGATGACTCGCCCACAACCCAGCTCCTATTTTCATTCTCCAAAGCGCAAGTGGCACCGTGGCTGCAGGAAGACACTCGGGTGGAGATCAATCGGCAGCCTCTGCTCGTGCAGGGATATGCTGCCCAGGGAGGAGTTGGCTAACTTCAACATATGTGCCGTTTGGGATGTTGGGCTGCGGTCCCACTCCAACCGGGTCACTTGTTGGTTTGTACACAGCAAAGCCTTAGCCTCTGCCCTGCAGCCTGATTTAACGCCCTAAACTATCCCGCGGGTCGTGCAGCCGTCACAGAGAAGTGGACCTTTGCTGTGACTGGCCTGGGGAAACCTGCCTCTGACCATACGTGCGCTCCGATGTCCTGATCCTACCGGCACCCGAAGCTTGCACAATTTGCGCAGCCTTCCCAGGGAAAGGGACATAGCGCACACCAAATAGTCAAGTCAAGTCAAGTCAAGTCAGAGAATTTATAAAGCGCACTACATACCCAGAGGGTCTCAAGGCGCTAAGGAGGGGGGGGGGGGAGGATTACTTGTCAAAAATCCACGTTTTAAGTTGCTTTCTGAAAGCCAGGTGGTTCTGGGTAAGGCGAAGGTGAGTGGGGAGTGAGTTCCATGTTTTAGCAGCCAGGTAAGAGAAGGATCTGCCTCCCATGGTGGTCTTGTTGATGCGAGGCACGGTGGCGAGGGCTTGGCTGGAGGAACGTAGTTGGCGGGAGGGGGTGTAGAAGGACAGTCTTGAGTTGAGGCATTCTGGTCCGATGTCGTAGAGTGATTTGTGTGCGTGGGTTAGCAGTCGGAAAGTGATTCTCTTATTGACGGGTAGCCAGTGGAGGTCTTTCAGGTGACCAGAGATGTGTTCGTTGCGAGGGATGTCTAATATGATTCTGGCTGAGGCGTTTTGTATTCGTTGGAGTTTCTTTTGGAGTTTAGCGGTAGTGCCTGCGTAGAGGGTGTTTCCGTAGTCCAGTCGGCTCGTGACTAGAGCATGGGTGACTGTTTTCCTGGTTTCGGTGGGGATCCATCGAAATGTTTTTTTGAGCATGCGAAGAATGTTGAAGCAAGATGAAGATACGGCGCTGACTTGTCTGTTCATTGAAAGTGAAGAATCCAGGATAACGCCTAGGTTCCGTGCGTGGTCTGTCGGGATGGGTGCTTTTCCAAGGGCTACCGGCCACCAAGAGTCGTCCCATGCAGAGGGGGATGTACCTAGGATGAGGACTTCTGTTTTATCCGAGTTCAGTTTCAGACGGCTATGTTTCATCCATTCAGCAACTTCTTTCATTCCTTCGTGTAGGTTAGTTTTGGCGGTGCTGGGATCCTTGGTGAGAGAAAGGATCAGTTGAGTGTCATCCGCGTAAGAGATGATGTTGAGGTTGTGTTGGCGGGCGATGGTCGCGAGGGGGCTCATGTATACGTTGAAGAGGGTGGGGCTGAGAGAGGATCCTTGTGGTACGCCACAGATGACTTCGGTGGCCTCGGACTTGAATGGTGGAAGACGGACTCTCTGGGTTCTTCCGGTGAGGAACGAGGTGATCCATCCAAGTGCTTTTCCATGTATTCCGATGTTGGTGAGGCGTTGTAAAAGGGTGCTGTGGCAGACTGTGTCGAAGGCAGCAGAGAGGTCGAGGAGGATGAGGGCGACTGTATCTCCATTGTCCAGTAGGGTTCGAATGTCGTCTGTTGCTGCGATAAGGGCGGTCTCAGTGCTGTGTTTTGCTCGGAAGCCAGATTGTGAGGAGTCGAGGGATTTGTTGGCTTCGAGGAAAGCGGTGAGCTGGTTGTTGACAGCTTTCTCGATTACTTTGGCCGGGAATGGAAGGAGCGAGATGGGGCGGTAATTTTTGAGTTCGGTGGGGTCCGCTGTGGGTTTTTTCAGAAGGGCGGTGAGTTCAGCGTGTTTCCAGGTTTCCGGAAAGGTGGCGGAGTTGAAGGAGCAGTTGATGACGTCTCGGAGGTGCGGTGCTATGACGGAGTCTGCTTTGTTGAAGATGTGGTGAGGGCATGGGTCTGTGGGGGATCCTGAGTGGATGGAGTTCATTAGGCGGATGGTGTCCTCAGTGGAGATTGGGTTCCAGTCGTTAAGGGTGTTCGCGGGGGGAGAGTGTTCAGCATGTGGTTGGGTGGGTTGGGCCCCGGGTTGGTTGTCGAAGCTGTTGTGGATGTCTGCAATCTTGTTGTGGAAGAATGAGGCTAGGGAGTCGCAGAGGGCTTGAGAGGGGGTGATGTCGTTGGAGTTGGCCGAGGGATTGGAAAACTCCTTGACGATGTTGAAAAGTTCCTTGCTGTTGTGGGCGTTGTTGTCGAGTCGGTCCTTGAATGCTGTTTTCTTGGCCTTTCGGATTAGTTGGTGGTGAGTGCGGGTGGCGTTTTTGAAGGCGTCCTTGGTGTTGGTGGTTGGGTCTTTTTTCCACGCTTTTTCAAGGGTGCGGCAGAGTTTCTTGGACTTCTTAAGATCATCGTTGAACCATGAGGCCTTCTTGTTGCCAGGTTTGCTTTGACGTTTTTTCAGTGGTGCTAAGGTGTCTGCGGTGTTGGATAGCCATAGGGTGAAGTTGGCGGCGGCTAGGTTTGGGTCCGAGGAGTGGGCTGGGGTGTTTAGAAGGAGCGATGAGGAGATCCGGTCGGAGGTGATTTTGTTCCAGTTTCTTTGCAGAGTCGGTTGGAGGTGGTTGGTGGGTTTGGGCTTGTTGTAGGTGAAGTGAACTCAGCTGTGGTCAGTCCAGAGGAGATCCGTAGTGTGGCTGAAGGAGACATGATTGCTGGATGTGAAGATGGGGTCGAGTGTGTGACCTGCGATGTGGGTAGGGGAAGTGACCAGTTGTTTAAGTCCGAGGTTGGCGAGGTTGTCCAGGAGGGTGGTGGTGTTGTGGTCGTTGATCTTTTCAAGGTGAAAGTTGAGGTCTCCCAGAAGGATGTATTCTTTGGAGGGGAGCGCGAGTGGAGTGATGAAGTCCGTGATGTCTTCACTGAATTTTGCGCGGGGTCCTGGTGGTCTGTAGAGGAGGGTGCCTCTGAGTGTGGTCTTGGGGTCGATGTGGATCTGGAAGTGAAGGTGTTCGGAGTTGGCGAGGTTGGCGTCAGAGCTGGTTGAGATGCGGATTGATTTCTTATGGACGATAGCGATTCCTCCTCCTGTGTGGCTGGTACGGTCTTTGCGAGTGATCTTATAGTCTTCAGGGATGGCAATGGTGATGTCTGGGGCGGAGGAAGCGTTCATCCATGTTTCCGTTAGGAAGGCGACGTCCGGGGAGGTGGTGTCTAGTAGATTCCATAGGTCAATGGCGTGTCTGTGGACAGATCGGGTGTTGAGAAGGATGCATTGTAGGTGGTTGGGGTCGGGAATCTGTGGTGTGGTAGTAGCGGAGATGTTGTCGGTGCCGGTGAATTTGCAGGAGTAGCAGGAGAAAGGTCCATGGGTCTGTCCAGGAGCGGCTTGGACGCAGTTGGGGGCGCGACCGGGGTTAAGGGCTAGGAGGGTGGTGGCATCGTAGGTAATGCGGGAGGGCTGGGCAGCGCGCGGGGCAGGGGGTCTGGCGCTGGGCGCGGTCCAGGCGCGGACGGGCGTAGACGGGCTTACCTTTGGCGCACCTTCGGCGCGGGTTGGGCGCGGACGCTGCGCGTGGACGCTGCGCGCGGGAACTGTTGTCATATATGGGTAGTGGAGGGGGAGGGGCGAGGGCGTCTCAGCTGGGAGGCGGGGCGGGCTAGAGATGAGCACAACAACAACAACAACACAGGCAAAATGGAGGCGGAGGGGGGAGCCCAGCGGAAATGCGCAAATGCTGTAAAAGCGGCGCTTTTAAATTACAGAAATGCAAAAAGTTTAGCGCGGCAACCAGGCACACAGCAGGCAGCAATAATAAGGCAAATTAGCAGATAGGCAGCCAAGCAACGATACCGAGTGATGCAGGAGACACAGGGGAGCGACCACTCAGCCCAAGGGACAGGAGCGAGTCACGGCGCTTTCCGGTATTGGAGCGCTGTTCTGGTCAGTGGGAGGGCGTCTCAGCTGGGAGGCGGGGCGGGCTAGAGATGAGCACAACAACAACAACAACACAGGCAAAATGGAGGCGGAGGGGGGAGCCCAGCGGAAATGCGCAAATGCTGTAAAAGCGGCGCTTTTAAATTACAGAAATGCAAAAAGTTTAGCGCGGCAACCAGGCACACAGCAGGCAGCAATAATAAGGCAAATTAGCAGATAGGCAGCCAAGCAACGATACCGAGTGATGCAGGAGACACAGGGGAGCGACCACTCAGCCCAAGGGACAGGAGCGAGTCCGCCCCTTCACCTCATGTGGCCCGTGGTTGCTTTGCGGAAACCGCCACCCTTGCCTTGCCAACAGCAACCCCCCCAGGTTCCATTTGCGCGACTCGACACAGAAAGACTTTTTTTTTTTTGCATATTTATATAGCGCGAACTCGAACCGAAGGTATTGGAGCGAAAACAAACAGGACTGTACAAGCCCTGCATATTTATATAGCGCGATCTCGACCCGAAGGCATTGGAGCGCATAACATGCGCACCGTGTTTGCATTCCCATTCAAAAGAGGGAGATTGGGTAACACGGAGGAATGAAATGACCCGCGCGACGAAACAGCAAGATTTTCGCATTGTTGTATATTTATATAGCGCAAACTTTAACCAAAGGTATTGGAGCGCTTAACGTGAGCACCGTGTTTACAGTCACATTTGGGTAAACACGGAAGGATTAAATGATTTGCCCAGAATCGAGGATGTGGACGCGACCTCGAGGCTCGCACCCTGGTTACAAGCCCTGCATATTTATATGGCGCGATCTCGCCCGAAGGCGTTGGAGCGCTTAACAGGAGCACCGTGTTTACCTTCACATTCAGGTAAACTCAGAGGGATTAAATGATTTGCCCAGAATCGAGGACGTGGACGCGACCTCGAAGCTCGCACCCTAGTCACAAGCCCTGCATATTTATCTGGCGCGATCTCGCCCGAAGGTGTTGGAGCGCTTAATAGGAGCACCATGTTTACCATCACATTCGGGTAAACTCGGACTGATTAAATGATTTGCCCGGAATCGAGGACGTGGACGCGACCTCGAAGCTCGCACCCTGGTCACAAGCCCTGCATATTTATATAGCGCGATCTCGACCCGAAGGTATTGGAGTGCTGAGCATGGGCACCGTGTTTACATTCCCACTCGGGTAAACACGGAGGGGATCCCCACACGCAGGGTCTACGACCCACGGACCGGAAGCCGAGCAGCAGTGCCACGCCATCCCTGGGGCAGGATCGGCCCGCCGAGCCCCTTCCAGTCAGAGGCGCTAAGGAATCCCAAGGAATCCAGGGAAGGAGGTGGCGGGGAGGCCGCGAGCCGACGCGGAGGCCAGCCACCACCGCCCTCGGGGCATCCATGCCGATGACCACACGAGGTATACACTTTTATCTATATAGCACAGTCTCGACCCACAGCGAGGTATCAGAGCGCATTAATGAGCACCAGTAGCCCTCTGGCCCCCAGGGGTTGTAGAGGGGGCGATTCGGACATGGGCATGTGGCCCGGACACTGCGCCCGTGGCCTCCTTCCCACCCCTGGGTATGGTCTCTGCGCTTGCAGGCTCAGTCCGGCAGGCCGGGCCCTGGGTCCGCACAGCGCGGGGAGGGTGGTGTACCTACAGGTGTCTGCGTGGGGAGGAGGCCGGGTCAAGATGTTGCCGCCTCCCGACAGACTCGAACCTGGTTCCCTAACCTCAAGTCGGTCGCTCTAGCCAATGAGCCACACCCTGGCCGGGCACGCTACAGAGGCCGGGAGACTACAATGTTGAGCGCCGCCACGAGTTGTTGCCCACCACGAGGCACATCCCGGGGGCAGACCCAGTCGAGCGGCGCTAGCCACATACCACCTTCAAAATCCCATAGGCAGAAGCCAGCTTACCCCCCCCAGCCCCCGGCAGCCAACCAGCCTAGGCTGGGCCGCCCCGCCGTGCTGCCCCCAGCTGGGGTGCTCAGGCATGGGGGTGGGGGAGAACAATAAGCACTCACCGCGTAGAGCGTGTTGAAAGTGTGGTGAGATGCGGCGTGCGAGGCGAACAAGAGGTAGCCGGCATGGTGAGGGAGGGCTATATAGCCTCCCCCCACGCCCAGAGGTGCCCCGGAAGTGACGCCCATCGCGTCACTTCCGGGCAGGAAAGAGGAAGGGGACATCGGCCGGAGTCCCTGCCCCCCAGGAGGGGAGGCGGGGAGGGGTGACCGGTGCCCAGGCGACACTAGGGCGATGACCGCTCTAGTGGCCCCCTGCGGGGGCCGCAGTCAGCGGCAGAATCTGGGGGACAGAGGGGAGTATATGGCCTCCAAACCCAGAGCACACTATATAATGCACAGCACCTAATGTGACTTCTGCATGTGCGTGCACAGCACCCTGACACGCAGTGAGACACTGTGCAGTGAGTGTGCAGCACTGACCCGCACGCGTGCTGCTGCCCTATGTGCTGTGCAGGAGGACAGAAGGAGGGGGGCAGGAGAGGATAGCACAGCTGGGAAGGGCACAGGAAGAGGGCACAGGGAGGGGCACAGGAGCCTGTCGTGCACTGAGACACTGTGCAGTGAGTGTGCAGCACTGACCCACACGTGTGCTGCTGCCCTATGTGCTGTACAGGAGTACAGCAGGATGGAAGGAAGGGGCAGGGGGAGAGGGCAAAGGAGGCAGGGCACAGCAAGGGGGCACTAGAGAGGAGTGCACAGGACAGAGGGGCACAGGAGTCTGACGTGCAGCAAGACACCTTGCAGTAAGTGTGCAGCACTGAACCGCACCCGTGCTGCTGCCCTGTGTGCTGTGCACAAGGACAGAAGAAGGGGGGTCAGGAGAGGAAAGGACAGGAGATGAGGACACAGGAGGATTGCACAAGAGTCTGACTTGCAGAGAGACACTATGCAGTTGGCCCATGGTGCTACGCAAGATTGTACTTAGTTTGTTCAGAACTAACTCTGCACACATGTTGGCCCATGGTGTACTTAGTTTGTTCAGAAGTCGTACTGCACACATTCACACCTGGTGCCGCCAACGCACCTCCGCCCTTAAGACTGGGCCCTTGTTTTACCCCTGTACTTGCTTATTCACAAACTTTGGGGTTCACCCTTATAACCGTGTACTGCACCAGCAGTGGAAGTGTACCTGCTCCTTCCAAATTAGAATTTTCCTGATTAAGGGACCCGCCAAGTATTCTGAATACATTGTAGCCTTTTTATGCTTTTTCCTCTTGTTTACCAGAGTGCCGGAAAAGTCTGTCAATGCTGTGGTCTTGAGGACACGGAGTAACATATGAGCAACTGTACCTGCAGCTTCTAAATATGACTGTAAATGTGTTCTGGTAATAGTCAGCATCCGTGCTTCAAACCCATACTTTCCAACACTCTTGCAGTTACAGCACCTATTTTGGGGTGACAAACTAACGCAACCCACCAGGCTGTCTGGCGGATCCAGCGTATGTAGCCCATAAGCCAGCGGTTGCTAGGGTATACAAGTGTGTCAAACAGGGCCAGTGCTTTTGGGACCCTGGAGTAAATCATACGCACCAATTACCTGTCCTTTATTTTTTCATTGCCTGCAAGTCCATCACCATCTGAAAGCGACCTATAGATGCTGAGTCACCCTGCTGCTGTACCCACTCTGGCATGAGTAGCCCCATAGTCCATCACCGTCTGAAAGCGATCTATAGATGCTGAGTCACCCTGCTGCTGTCCCCTCCCTGGCGTGAGTAGCCCCGTGGTCCCTCATCGTCTGAAAGCGACCTATAGATGCTGAGTCACCCTGCTGCTGTCCCCACCCTGGCGTGAGTAGCTCTGTAGTCCATCACCGTCTGAAAGCGATCTATAGATGCTGAGTCACCCTGCTGCTGTCCCCTCCCTGGCGTGAGTAGCCCCATGGTCCCTCATCGTCTGAAAGCGACCTATAGATGCTGAGTCACCCTGCTGCTGTCCCCTCCCTGGCGTGAGTAGCTCTGTAGTCCATCACCGTCTGAAAGCGATCTATAGATGCTGAGTCACCCTGCTGCTGTCCCCTCCCTGGCGTGAGTAGCCCCGTGGTCCCTCACCGTCTGAAAGCGACCTATAGATGCTGAGTCACCCTGTTGCTGTCCCCATGCTGGCGTGAGTAGCCCCGTGGTCCCTCACCGTCTGAAAGCGACCTATAGATGCTGAGTCACCCTGCTGCTGTCCCCATGCTGGCGTGAGTAGCCCTGTGGTCCCTCACCGTCTGAAAGTGACCTATAGATGCTGAGTCACCCTGCTGCTGTCCCTCCCCTGGCGTGAGTAGCCCTGTGGTCCCTCACCGTCTGAAAGTGACCTATAGATGCTGAGTCACCCTGCTGCTGACCCCATGCTGGCGTGAGTAGCCCTGTGGTCCCTCACCGTCTGAAAGTGACCTATAGATGCTGTCACCCTGCTGCTGTCCCCATGCTGGCGTGAGTAGCCCCGTGGTCCCTCACCGTCTGAAAGCGACTGTCTGAAAGCGACCTATAGATGCTGAATCACCCTGCTGTTGTCCCCATTCTGGCGTGAGTAGCCAAGTGGTCCCTCACCGCCTGAAAGCAACCTATAGATGCTGAGTCACCCTGCTGCTGTCCCTCCCCTGGCATGAGTAGCCCTGTGGTCCCTCACCGTCTGAAAGCGACCTATAGATGCTGAGTCACCCTGTTGCTATCCGCATGCTGGCGTGAGTAGCCCTGTGGTCCCTCACCATCTGAATGCAACCTACAAATGCTGAGTCACCCTGTTGCTGTCCCCATGCTGGCGTGAGTAGCCCTGTGGTCCCTCACTGTCTGAAAGCGACCTATAGATGCTGAGTCAGCCTGTTGCTGTCCCCATGCTGGCGTGAGTAGCCCCGTGGTGCCTTTACCGTCTGAAAGCGACCTATAGATGCTGAGTCACCCTGCTGCTGTCCCTCCCCTGGCGTGAGTAGCCCTGTGGTCCCTCACCGTCTGAAAGAGACCTATAGATGCTGAGTCACCCTGTTGCTGTCCCCATGCTGGCGTGAGTAGCCCCGTGGTCCCTCACCGTCTGAAAGCGACCTATAGATGCTGTCACCCTGCTGCTGTCCCCCCCCTGGCGTGAGTAGCCCTGTGGTCCCTCACCATCTAAAAGTGACCTATAGATGCTGAGTTACCCTGCTGCTGTCCCCATGCTGGCGTGAGTAGCCCTGTGGTCCCTCACCGTCTGAAAGCGACCTATAGATGCTGAGTCACCCTGCTGCTGTCCCCATGCTGGCGTGAGTAGACCTGTGGTCCCTCACCGTCTGAAAGCGACCTATAGATGTTGAGTCACCCTGTTGCTGTCCCCATGCTGGTGTGAGTAGCCCTGTGGGCCCTCACCATCTGAAAACGACCTACAGATGCTGAGTCACCCTGTTGCTGTCCCCATGCTGGCGTGAGTAGCCCCGTTGTCCCTCACCGTCTGAAAGCGACCTATAGATGCTGAGTCACACTGCTGCTGTCCCCCCCCTGGCGTGAGTAGCCCTGTGCCAAACTTCCGCTAATATATACCAGGAAGCAGACAAGTGGATGGTGCGAACGGGAAGACAGTCTGAACAAAATCTAATCCCAGTGGGGATTACCCAGCACCCAGATTGGAAGTATTGCTGGGATGCAGGAGAGGAAATGTAGGTAGCTTTAATACACTTTGTCAGCTAGAGTCCTCCCACAAGTGTACCCCACACCTTGAGGACACTGCCCCCCTATAAGGGCAACCACTCACCCCAGGCTGGACCAGCGATGGGGCAGGCAGTCTCATAACAATCAGTGAAGCGTCCTGAGGTACCCACTGGTTATGCTGAGGGACATTCCCGTTACCTGGCCACTAAGTTTGCACCTCCCCCGAATTATTGCTACAACTGTAGTGACCCAATGTTGCGTCATAGTCTAGTACCGTTGGGTAATTGTCTTTTGTGCCTCACCAAGTCAGTCAGCCCCCTGCTCATTTAACCATATTAAAATCCTTGCAGTAACTACATGATTTTTAGGATGATAGATTGATAGACCCAACAGTGTTTGATCCTGTGACTATGAGATTGAAGCCATCACCACACCCAGCAGGTGAATCGGTCCAGGTTTTCTTTGCCATGACCCCTCCTTCTCCCTTTGAGATCCCCATAAAACCTGCAAGTGGCCATGTGGCCGGCACCCAAGCGGGACCTGCCAGTCCTATTTAACCTTCATATCCTTGCAGCATAGCGGCACTCACTGCTGTAGATGTCTTGGTGCAGCCAATACTCGCCCCTATTGAAATCAGTAATTATTTAAACTAATTTAAACTAGGGGTGGGCGGAATTTGCGAAATTCACTTTCGCAAATTATTGCGAAAATGTTAAAAATCTCCGCAAACACACGGAAATATCGTGAAGATGCGGAAGTTTTTTTCCCGCCCGTTTGCGGTATTTTCTGCGTGGTCGAGGCTCGCCAACTTACCCATGCGGTTGCTCGCGGCCATCTTGTTTTCACTTGTCTCGCGGTGCATGAAAGACGTGATCCCGCGACGAATGACGTTACTGCGGGCGCGAACTGGCTACCAACAATCCAACATCTCGTGGAGAACGCGACCGGATCGGGAAAACTTGTCGGCGAACGCGGGGATTCAGGTAAGGCGATCGCGCGCACACGAGAATGTATTATTTTACAGCGTGAGCAAGCAAAAAATTTCTGGTAAAATGCGGATTGCGGAAATTTTCACATTTTTGCGCTCTTCGCGGAACGCGAAAATGTCAAATTATCGCAATTTCCGCGAGCGGAACGGAATTTTAGCCCAGGCCTAATTTAAACAGTGTATATGAATGAAACGATGCACCGTTAATTCGAAAATTTCACACGTACTGTAATGTGACACGTTTTGGACTTGTCCGTCAGATTAAGTTGGTCAATTCGAGTGACCAGTGCAAGTGAAACACATGGAACCAAGTATGGACGCTGAGTGACCCCAATTGAACAGACAGCAGCTCAGTGTGGGTGGGTTGCCCAAATGTAGCTTGGATGCGGTGGAATTATCATCCCCCCCCACATGCAGCAAGTTACTGTACAGCTCTGTCCCCCCCTCACCGGGTTGTAAATATTAGCAATGTGAGTGGTCCAAATAACATCAATGTCAAGTCTAGGATTCACAGGTTATGTTCCATACGCAGCCCCCGTTCTGGAGGGTCCTGCAAGGACCCCCCTGCCTCACTGAGTGAAACCTAGCTACTTTGCACTCAGTGCACATGCATGCCTTTCAGAAAGACTCTAGCCACAGCTTGGCGCACTGCTGCTAAGGGAGCGTACAATCTGTTGCACCCGGCTCTATGGGGCCAACTGGTGACGTTTGGGTGGCCAGGAGCTTTTATATGACTATTTTTTCAATTGCATCTGACTGGAGGGGGGGCATATAGAATGACTTTGTTCTGCAGCTTTGTGAAATAACAAAACTGTCAGCCTAGACCGGCCACATTCCTTTCTATGGACAGGATCGAGCACCATGCCCCCAGGCGTGCACGGAGTGCCTGCGGGGGTTTAGATGACATACATACAGAGCTGCGACTAACACAGCATTAAAGTGCAGCGCTCAATCGCTCCCAAATAATAATTGTGAGAAGGTGGCCTGGTATATGCTGTCCACTAATTAAAGTGGGCACCTTGTACCAGTCCAAATGACCCTTATGATGTTCAAGGTCAAAGATAACCTTTAGAAAGCTATCCTAGTGGTAGCTGTGGAGAGCAGCCTTCAGGCTTAATCTTGAAGGAATGTAAAGCAGCTTGTTTTACCAGAATATCACCTCCAGAATGACTAAATGAAAGGAGAACCACAAAGTGTTTATATAAAAATATGTATTACAAAACACTCTCTACTATTCTCTAACTGAGAATAGAACACAATGCACACAATACGATATCAATAGAACAGTTGTAAGTAGCACAATACACAGCGTTGCTCCCGGGGGAGACTGAACCATATACTAAAAAAATGGTATAACAACCACGACTTAAATAGCCACAGTGCCTAGAGCACGTAGAATCGCTGGGACCCCAAGGAACCACTGTTAGAAATGGGGGTCTCTAGTTGGCAATGGCTGGCCACTGTCCAAGTAGGGACCCTTCTTCCTAAGTCAGAGTAAGCAGCCTACACCCTTTGATAACCCCTGCTCAACCCTGTGGTAACATAGCACGAGCAGCTAGGCTTATCTCAGAGGCAGTGTGTGAAGCATTTATGACCATACACAGTAACATAATGAGGAACACTACAAATGGACACCACTCAAGTAGTTATAAAAAATAAGTATATTTATGTAGACTTAACACAAGACCAATAATATTAAAAATCCACAATACTAAAAAAATAGGGTTACTTTAAAAATGCTGCAAAAATAGTTCAAGGTGATGTTCAGTTCAATGCAGTGGTCTCTGCGACCCTTTTACTCACAAGGTATCTGGATTCTGTAGCAAAGCAACAAAAATGTCGCTAAGGAGTTGTAGCGATAAATTTCCTCACGCTAACCAGCGATGCGTTGAATCCTTACCGCAAGGGAGGATGATGCGCTGGGTTGCGGGCAGGATAAAGCGACAAACTTCTTCACGCTAAGCCGGTGATGCGATAAAATCCTTGCCGCTAAGGGAGAATGATGCGCCGAGCCTGTTGCATGTGCGATCTTGCTGCGATCAAAGAAAATGGCGCTCCGCTTAGGGAGAGACGATCCTGATGTGATGCGGGGAAAATGGCGAACACTCGGCGTCCGCGCTGCGATGAACTTGGTGCGATGATTTTTGGTTAGCGAGCGTTTTGGGGCACGCTAACAAACAATGCGACAATCTTCTGGTTAGCGAGCGCTTACAGGCCCGCAGTCAAGCAATTAAATAACTTGGGTTAGCGAGCGTTTTGGAACCCGCTGACAGGCTCTGCGATGATCTTCGGGATAGCGGGCGTTTCCAGGCCCGCAGACAGGTGATGCAGCGTACTTGGGTTAGCGGGCGTTTGGGGCCCGCTGACAGGTGTTGCAATAATCTTCGGGGTTAGCGAGCGTTTTAAGGCCTGCCGACAGGTGATGCGACGATCTCCGGTAGCGAGCGCTCGGCGGCAGCAAAGCGACGATTTTCCTCACGCTCTCCAGCTGCAGCGGCTCGCTGACGGGGGTTAGCGACGATTTTCAGCACTCTTTTCTCAGCAGTAGAACTAGAGGCCCTGGAACTCACAGGGGCCTCACCTGCAGATAGAAATCCTCGCTGGAAGGAAACAGGAGGCTGGTGGTGGAGTCTGATGTGCCTGAGACTCCTGCAAGAGGCTAGCTCTCTTCTAGCCCTTGGGTGATTGCTGTAGCAAAAATGAAAGTTCCTTCAAAGTCCTTTCCCTCTTCTTTCACGTCCAGTAGTAACCACTGCAGGCCAGTTCAAGAAACTGCACACAAGCACAAGGACAGTCCTTCTCCTGCAAATTCCTGTAGTTACACGGACAGAGGTTCTTCTTGTTGTCCAGGAGCAATACAAATTGTAGGGGTTGGGGCACAAATATTTATACCCCCAAAGTCTTTGTTCTTAGGAGCCACAAGTCTCTGAACCCAGCCAGAACCAGTTCTGCCCAGCCCTGGAGCACTTTGTTTACCAGGCTGCATCCTTCCTTTCAGAAAGAGGGGGTTTGCCTTCAGACGCACAGTGGGAGGTGGAGCCAGCATTCACCTTGCCAGGCACAGCCCTATTCAAGTGCAGGAGCTACCCCTCCCCTCACTCCAAGGCAGATCTCTCTATTCAACCTAGGTCTGACTCAGCCTGCCCTGTCCCTCCAAAACCAGACAGCCAATACACATAATAGCAGAGCACACTGGAAGGCTTAGGCAAGAAAGTACCTATACTCTAAAAGTGGTAGTTTCAAACACAGAATATAAAAATAACCTTCACTAAAAGATGTATTTTAATTTTCTGAGCTCAGGCATGCTAAATTCGTTGTTCTACCATGTTCTATGGGTCTGTTAGGACTATAGAATGTAATAGCCAAAACCTCCCATTCTGGCCTATGGAGACCAGGTAGCCTTACAGTAGTGAAAAACGAAATGGGGTGTAATTCACTACTAGGACATACTACACACATCAGAGCATGTCCTACCTTACACATACAATGCACCCTACCATAGGGGTGGCTTACATGATGCCAAGGGAAGTGGGTGCACTTCACAGCCAAGATGGCAGTTCTGGACTGCACGCAGACACTGCAGTGGCAGGTCTGAGACACACTTTACAAGCTGCTTCTGTGGGTGGCGCAAACCAGCGCTGCAGGCCCACCAGCAGCATTTGGTTTACCAGCCCTGGGCACACACAGGCCACGCTACTGGGGACTAACAGGTAAACCAAATAAGCCAATCATGGATATACCAATTCACATGTCATCTTTACAAAGGGAGCATTCGCGCTGTGGCACTGAATGGCAGTGGCACAGCGCCCAGAGCATCTATAACCAGCAAAAACAGAGGAGACACAGCAAAAAATGGAAGGAAGACTCACGCCAATGGTGCCAGGTCTAACAACCACCCCAGGTGAGTAGATCGGGACCCCATGGACGACGGGTGAAGTGTGTGAACACAAGCGCTGGCTCCGTACAACTCTCTGAGAAAGTCGCGGTTAAAGGTTTACAACTTAAGGACACTTGGAAGAGGACTTCAAGCAAACTCTTTGGAACTTAAGAGGTTCTAAGGGCAACCCACACGTTGATACCGAGGTTCCAGAGTTACCTATTCCAGAGGAGCCGGGTGCATAGGGGTCAAGTGGTGTCGGAAACCTCAGTCGTTTTCAATGGCGTGCTGAGAAGAAGTACTGCTGCCGCGAAGGTGAAAAGTGTCTGGTGGAATCCAAGCCTGGATTCTGAAAGGAAGGAACCTGAAAGCAGAGGGGACAGAGTCTGGGTCACTTCAGGTGACCAGGGGCTCGGTAGTCGAATGCCCACCGATGTCAGGTGCTTCAGGTGCGTTGAGGGGATGTTTGACTATTCAGCCACAAGGCCCCGGAGACGTCAAGGATGACCAGGAGCCGGAGGTGAGCTGCCCCATGAAGGATGTCGAGTGCTGAGGGGTCGGTGTCCGGCTGGAGCACAAACAATCCTTGACAAATGCAACCCATGCAGCAGGACAAACAGGTTATGGTGTGGACCAAGCAATGCAGAGTCCGGGCACGTCTGGGGCAACCAGGGAAGCCCAAGAACAAACAAGGTGACCCTCGCCAGGACCCACAGGCTAATGGACCAGGGATCGCGAGGAGACCTCGAGCAAGATCAAGAAGTACCAGCCCACGGAGCACTTGGTGTGGGGAGGCAGGAGTTCTTTGGTGCAAATACTGCTCAGGGTCAAGACTACTCGGAGTCCAATGCACAAGCTCGGGAATCTCCAACAAGCATATGCAACTGCAAATGTACGTGGTGCACAGGGGTTCGGGTCACGCAGTCCCCATGAGGGATACTGGACTCAGAATTGCTGACAGGGCAGATCGACCTCAGGGACCTTCGGAAACCCCCCTCCTGTGTTGCTGAAATCTTCGAGTCCTCGGGAGATGCAAGCCGGTCAGAAACGCCTGCTAGCAAAAGACACACAATTGATGGACGGAATGCAGAACAAATCAAAACATTCTCCTCCAGTCAAGAGATCTGGGTTAAATCCATCATTTTTTTGCTCACCATGCCACCCCAGTTTAGACCTGGCTATATGCAAATCAGTCTTGACCCTGTGCCTCATGGGAACAGTCCAGCCCGAACTGCCAAGCCAGGTCCTCCCTGGACCGGAAACAAGCATTCTAGGACCGGTTTCGGGGTTTCATCCCTCTTCAGCCAAGATAGCTTGATTCCAGTGGCACAGTGAGCCCGGGACCTACGTCTAGGCATACCCGGCGCACTTAGGGCGAGAAAGCAAAAGACACACAATTGATGGACGGAATGCAGAACAAATCAAAACATTCACCCCCAGTCAAGAGATCTGGGTTAAATCTATCATTTTTTTGCTCACCATGCCACCCCAGTTTAGACCTGGCCATATGCAAATTAGTCTTGACCCTGTGCCTCATAGGAACAGTCCAGCCCGAACTGCCAAGCCAGGTCCTCCCTGGACCGGAACCAAGCATCCTAGGACCGATTTCGGGGTTTCATCCCTCTTCAGCCAAGATAGCTTGATTCCAGTGGCACAGTGAGCCCGGGACCTACGTCTAGGCATACCCGGCGCACTTAGGGCGAGAAAGCAAAAGACACACAATTGATGGACGGAATGCAGAACAAATCAAAACATTCTCCCCCAGTCAAGAGATCTGGGTTAAATCCATCATTTTGTTGCTCACCATGCCACCCCAGTTTAGACCTGGCCATATGCAAATCAGTCTTGACCCTGTGCCTCATGGGAACAGTCCAGCCCGAACTGCCAAGCCAGGTCCTCCCTGGACCGGAAACAAGCATCCTAGGACCGGTTTCGGGGTTTCATCCCTCTTCAGCCAAGATAGCTTGATTCCAGTGGCACAGTGAGCCCGGGACCTACGTCTAGGCATACCCGGCGCACTTAGGGCGATAAAGCAAAAGACACACAATTGATGGACGGAATGCAGAACAAATCAAAACATTCTCCCCCAGTCAAGAGATCTGGGTTAAATCCATCATTTTTTTGCTCACCATGCCACCCCAGTTTACACCTGGCCATATGCAAATCAGTCTTGACCCTGTGCCTCATGGGAACTGTCCAGCCCGAACTGCCAAGCCAGGTCCTCCCTGGACCGGAAACAAGCATTCTAGGACCGGTTTCGGGGTTTCATCCCTCTTCAGCCAAGATAGCTTGATTCCAGTGGCACAGTGAGCCCGGGACCTACGTCTAGGCATACCCGGCGCACTTAGGGCGAGAAAGCAAAAGACACACAATTGATGGACGGAATGCAGAACAAATCAAAACATTCACCCCCAGTCAAGAGATCTGGGTTAAATCTATCATTTTTTTGCTCACCATGCCACCCCAGTTTAGACCTGGCCATATGCAAATTAGTCTTGACCCTGTGCCTCATAGGAACAGTCCAGCCCGAACTGCCAAGCCAGGTCCTCCCTGGACCGGAACCAAGCATCCTAGGACCGATTTCGGGGTTTCATCCCTCTTCAGCCAAGATAGCTTGATTCCAGTGGCACAGTGAGCCCGGGACCTACGTCTAGGCATACCCGGCGCACTTAGGGCGAGAAAGCAAAAGACACACAATTGATGAACGGAATGCAGAACAAATCAAAACATTCTCCCCCAGTCAAGAGATCTGGGTTAAATCCATCATTTTGTTGCTCACCATGCCACCCCAGTTTAGACCTGGCCATATGCAAATCAGTCTTGACCCTGTGCCTCATGGGAACAGTCCAGCCCGAACTGCCAAGCCAGGTCCTCCCTGGACCGGAAACAAGCATCCTAGGACCGGTTTCGGGGTTTCATCCCTCTTCAGCCAAGATAGCTTGATTCCAGTGGCACAGTGAGCCCGGGACCTACGTCTAGGCATACCCGGCGCACTTAGGGCGATAAAGCAAAAGACACACAATTGATGGACGGAATGCAAAACAAATCAAAACATTCTCCCCCAGTCAAGAGATCTGGGTTAAATCCATAATTTATTTGCTCACCATGCCACCCCAGTTTAGACCTGGCCATATGCAAATCTGTCTAGACCCTGTGCCTCATGGGAACAGTCCAGCCCGAACTGCCAAGCCAGGTCCTCCCTGGACCGGAAACAAGCATCCTAGGACCGGTTTCGGGGTTTCATCCCTCTTCAGCCAAGATAGCTTGATTCCAGTGGCACAGTGAGCCCGGGACCTACGTCTTGGCACACCCGGCGCACTTAGGGCGAGAAAGCAAAAGACACACAATTGATGGGCGGAATGCAGAACAAATCAAAACATTCTCCCCCAGTCAAGAGATCTGGGTTAAATCCATCATTTATTTGCTCACCATGCCACCCCAGTTTAGACCTGGCCATATGCAAATCAGTCTTGACCCTGTGCCTCATGGGAACAGTCCAGCCTGAACTGCCAAGCCAGGTCCTCTCTGGACCGGAAACAAGCATCCTAGGACCGGTTTCGGGGTTTCATCCCTCTTCAGCCAAGATAGCTTGATTCCAGTGGCACAGTGAGACCGGGACCTACGTCTTGGCAACTGGTTTTAGCTGGACTATGCACAGGGACACCAAATGTGCCCCCAGTGCAGACTTTCTGGCACTCTCAGATTGCACCCACCTAGCCCCAATACACTAAACCTTGTCTGGGAGGTGGTCACACCTCCCTGTGACAGGATACCTATTGTAATGCGTTTCTCTGCTCGAGCTTGCCTCAGCAGCAAGAGGGCAGAAATGTGTCTGTGGCTGGCAGTATCCATTTTGTGCTGCCCGGGTTGAGAAAGCTGGTACCGGGTAGACCGGTGATCCACACATGTCCCCTTGGAAGGGTGGAATCATACTTCCCGTACCAGTTACTGGTGTGAAGGTATGATTCCAAGGTGTTTGACACCAAACACAACATGTTTCTAAGCAGCCGTTTTAAAGATAGCATTTACCGTGAGGTTATAATGCTGTCTAGCTGCATCACATACATCCCCGGTGAATGGTATCTGAAAACTGAATAGGGGGGCCCCACTCATGCAGGGGCACCCTCAAACGTAAAACCCAGCACCCTGCCTTTAGGATTGATAACTCCTGCCATAGGGGTGACTGATACGTTTTTAAGTGTAGTGTACATGCTTCAGCCCCTGGTAGGCCTTTGGGGTACCTATGCCCTTAGTACCTAGTGTACCATATACTAGGGACTCATAAGGGTACCCCAGTATCCAACCTTGAGTGACCTAAAGTACATACATGCAATTTAAAGTAGAAAGTAGAGAGGCTGGGGTCCCGATTAGCAGGATCCCAGCCAGACTAGTCCAAAAACAGTGAGACATTATTTAAAAGTGGGGGTAACCATAAGAAGCAGACCTTACTTTTCTACACAACCCCCCAAACGCAAGGACATGAAACGAACCTTGACCAGTTGAGTCTTCATTTTTCTAAGTGGATATATCTGGAGAGTCCATCTGCATTAGCTTCGTTACTCCAAGGTCTATGTTTCACTGTATAGTCCATCCCCTGTAGGGAGATGGACCACCTAAAGAGTTTGGGGTTTTCACCCTTCATCTGTTTTAGCCATAAGAGGGGCTTATGGTCTGTCTGAACAATGAAGTGAGTGCCAAACAAGTATGGCCTCAGCTTCTTCAGAGCCCAAACCCCAGCAAAGGCCTCCCTCTCAATAGCTGACCAACGTTTCTCTCTGGGGGGTCAGCCTTCTGCTTATGAAAGCTACTGGCTGATCCTGACCCTCTTCGTTTAGTTGTGATAACACAGCCCCTACTCCCAATTAAGATGCATCAGTTTGAACAATGAACTTTTTGGAGTAGTCAGGACTCTGCAGAATGGGAGCAGTGCACATGGCCTGCTTCAGGTCATCAAATGCCTTTTGACAGCTAACTGGCCACTGAACTTTCTTTGGCATTCTTTTACAGGGAAGATTATTTAAGGGGGTCACTATGGATCCATAACCCTTAACAAACCTCCTGTAGTACCCAGTCAGGCCCAAGAAAGCTCTGACCTAAGTCTGGGTGGTTGGAGCAACCCAGTCCATTATGGTCTGGATTTTGCTCTGCAAGGGTTGAACCTGGCCTCCACCCACAAGGTGGCCCAGGTATACAACATGACTCTGCCCTATCTGGCACTTGGTGGCCTTGAAAGTGAGGCCTGCTTTTTGCAGGGCCTCTAAAACATTTCTCAGGTGGACCAGGTGAACCTCCCAGGTGGAGCTAAAGACAGCATTGTCATCTAGACAAGCTGCACTATAGGCTTCCAGGCATGTAAGGACGTTATCCACCAACTTTTGAAAAGTGGCAGGAGCATTCTTCAAACCAAAGGGCATTACCACAAATTGATAGTGCCTACTAGGGGGTTTTAGTGTTTCATCATCAACTAATCTGATCTGCCAGTAACCAGCTGTCAGGTCAAATGTACTCAGAAACTTGGCAGAAGCCAAATTATCAACTAGTTCATCTGCCCTGGGAATTGGGTGAGCATCAGTCCTAGTGACTGCATTGAGACCCCTGTAATCCACACACAACCTCATCTCTCTCTTACCACCCTGGGTGTAAGGTTTAGGTACAAGGGCTACTGGACTAGCCCAATGGCTATCTGAGGGCTCAACCACTCCCAGTTCCAACATTTCCTGGACTTCAGTCCTGATACAGTCCCTGACATGGTCAGGTTGCCTGTAAATCTTATTTTTAACAGGCAGACTGTCACCTGTGTCCCCCTCATGTGTACATCAGGTTGTCTGACTTGTAGTCAGACTGAATATATGTATAAACTGTTTGAGCAGTTTCTTGCAATCAGTTTGCTGCTGGGCAGTGAGGCTGCCTGCCAAGGCTACACCATCCACTGACCCTTCATCAGGGTTCTGTGAGAGGAGGTCAGAGAGTGGGTCACTCTCTTCCTCCTGTCCCTCATCAGTAGCCATGAGCAAGCCCATGTAAGCCCTGTCCACATATGGCTTTAGCCTGTTGACATGGAGAACCCTGTGGGGACTCCTGGGAGGTCCTAGATCCACCAGGTAGGTGACCTATCCCTTCTGTACTAGAATAGTATGGGGTCCATTCCACTTATTTTGGAGGGCTGCTGGGGCCACAGGCTCCAACACCCACACTTTCTGGCCTGGCAGATAAACAGTCAGGACAGCCTTTTGGTCATGTCAAGCTTTTTGTAATTCTTGGCTAGCCTCAAGGTTTTTGGATGCCTTCTTCATGTACTCAGCCATCCGGGAGCGGAGACCAAGTACATAGTCTGCTATGTCCTGTTTTGGGGGTTTGTGAGGTATCTCCCATCCCTCCTTAACCAGACAGAAGGGACCTCTGACAGGGTGACCAAACAGAAGTTCAAAGGGGCTGTAGCCAAACCCCTTTTGAGGAACCTCCCTGTATGCAAACAGAAGGCAGGGCAAAAGGATGTCCCATCTGCGCCTAAGCTGTTCAGGTAATCCTTTGATCATGCCCTTCAAGGTTTTGTTAAATCTCTCAACTAAACCATTGCATTGTGGGTGATAGGGTGTGGTAAATGTATAATTTACTCTACACTCCTTCCACATAGCAGTCAAGTACCCAGACATAAAGTTTGTATCACGGTCTGATACTACCTCCTTAGGGAAACCCACTCTGGAAAACATTCCCAGGAGGGCTATAGCCACAGCAGTAGCTGTGGTAGTCCTATGGGGTAGGGCTTCTGGGTACCAAGTGGTTAGGTCCACCACCATTAGAATAAATCTGTGCCCAGATGCAGTTGGAGGGTCTAGGAGACCAACAATGTCAATCTCTACCCTTTCAAAGGGAACCCCCACCACAGGTAGTGGTATCAGGGGGGCCTTTGTAGTACCACCTGCCTTACCACTGGCTAGGCAAGTGGTACAGGAGCGACAAAACTCTTTTGTATCTTCTGACATATGGGGCCAGTGAAAGTGAGGGACAAGCCTGTCCCAAGTCTTACTTTGCCCTAAGTGTCCTGCGAACGGGATATCATGTGCCAGTGATAATAGGAAGCCTATAAACTTCAGAGGTATAACCAACCTCCTGGTAGCACCAGGTTTGGGGTCTCTACCCTCTGAGTATAAAAGTCCTTCATCCCAGTAGATCCTGTGGGACCCACTGGCACTCCCAGCAGCCTCAGCAGTAGCTTGCTGTCTGAGGGGTTCAAGAGAAGTGCAGCTGAGCTGCTCCTGACTCAGATCTGCCCTGGAAGGGCACCCTGTCCCCAAGAACACAACCTGATCAGGTTCAAGTTCCTCTGAGCCAATACCTTCACTGGGACTAGGTTCATCTCCCTCAGGAGTGTGATCCTCACTCTGAGGCAGGAGGGGAGACACTGCCTTACCCCTACTGCTCCTTCTCTTGGCAGGTACCTGGTCCATTGTTCCAGGATCCAGGGTCTGTTCAGTGGAAGACATTTTTGCCTGTGACCTAGTCAGTGCAAACATATGTGCAGGTATCCCTAACATTTCTGCATGTGTCCTGAGTTCCACTTCAGCCCAGGCTGAAGATTCCAAATCATTGCCCAGTAAGCATTCTACAGGGAGGTCTGAGCTAACCAAAACCTTCTAAGGGCAAGTTACCCCTCCCCAGCTGAAATTCACAACTGCCAAGGAATGGTCTGTCCCGATGTAGTGTAGTTCCTATATCCCTAATAGGCTCTGCACATTGGAATAACATACACTATAGTTTTGACATAGGACTGAGGTCAGTATGTCTCTATCGAGTATATTAAACTTAATAGTGTGTGTGCCAGAAAACTCAGAGGTCACTAGAAAGTTTCTCGAATAAACAAGAAGGGATTAGTCTCTGACAACTGCATAAACATGACAGCTTTGTTTCCCCAAGAATCGGAACAATTATCTTCAGAGTCGTGGAAACAATAGATAACTACTTCACTCAGTCAATCGTGCATGCTTTGTTTCTACAGAGTTGCACAGAAATAGTGAGACGGGCGATTCAATAAAAAGGGTTTATTGAACAGTCTTTTTTCCAAGCCTGGGCAAAGCACTACGCTACGCTCGCGTAGTTTGCGAAGTTCACGCTACTTCGCACTACGCGAATTGCACGTAGCAGAGTGCGAACACGCGTAGCGTAGTGTTGCGTAGTGCTGCGGTCATTTTTTGCTTGCTCGCGGTCCTCAACGTCAAGTTGGCGACCGCGAGCAAGCAAAATGACATCCCGGCGAGACTTTTTCCTTGTTCGCGATCAGCAACATCAAGTTGGCGATCGCGAGCATGGAATATAAACCTCGCGGCGAGATTCCCAACGCGAGGAGGTCAGGTTTCTCATTGCGAGGGGTCGCGTATGCTCATGACCGCTCGCGATGAGAAACTACCAGTTCGCGTTGAGAAAGCTGCCGCTCGAGTAAAAATCTACTCGAGCAGCAGAAAACTACAGCTCGCACTGTGCAAGATGCCATTTTCAATGATTGCACAGTGCCGGTTGCTTGTCCGCACTGTGCAATCATTGAAACCGACATCTGGCACAGTGCGAACAAGGTACTACGCAGTTCGCGAAGTGCTACACGTAGCTCGCGTAGTGCGAACTGCACTTTGCGTAGCTTCGCGAAGTGCTACTTCGCGAACTACGCCCACCCTTACTTATTTCTCATGCAAGAGATGTGAACTGCTACAATCGTTAGACAGAATGCGAAGTATAAAATGTACAGCGTTAGCAGTAAGATAAAATAATATTGTAATAGCATGGTTTTGAGGCTATCACATATTCATTAAAATACATACATAAATAACATAGGCTAAAACACTCAACTGGTGCTTCTAAATAATTCTACCCCAGTGCACCTAATCTAAGACTAGTACTAGGGAAGAAGTAGGTGCTGCTTTAGCAATTTTTAGTTTTGCCAAGAATCTGCCAAAGGTTTCTCTAGGTTCTAATCAGCTCCATACCTTAGAATGAGAGAGGTTGGTATCTCTTTCCTGGACTCGATTTCCCAACACCCTGCAAGGGGAGTCAGAAACATTGGAGCTGGATTCTCGTCAGGAGGATGACAGCGTCTGGTCAGTGCGTCAGCTGGGGAGCTGGCTTCCTTCGGGACTTGATGTGGCGAGCTGCGTCGTGCAAGTAGGTAGTCGAACTGCACCGAACCACACCGTGCTTTACCACAGCAAGTGAAGGTATATTTATACCTTGAAGGTGTTTAGGAATGCCAGTATTGACGTAAAGTCGAGCATATGAACGTCATGAATAAACCTCTAAGGAATAGATGTTCATGCATAATAAATACGTTCTTAGAGAAATCAATATCCAGGCAAGGGGAAGTCCCTACAGCTTAAGAGTCTGGTTTTCCAAGAAATCGTTGTGACGTAGATGAACGGATGGAAGTAGCCATTCCTGTATTTGGGTAGCATGGGCTATGCCTAAATAAGGACTGGATTTCTATGCCTATATAAGGGCAATGTGAATTGTTCCTATATAAGGGCATGAATCGGAAAATTCATACGGAATCTAAATTGATACACAACACCCACTCCACTTTCTTATGTACGACATTACTAGATCATAAACATGATAACATATCTAAAATATATCTACACACGAAGTGCTACACATATGTCTAAAATACATTTCTAAAAAATGCATTAAACTGTTGCAATGGTAATGTACATTTTTAAAGCAATGTTTCATTCCAAGCATATATTTTTCACATTTGAATGCTAACGGAATGAATCATGAAAATTACATTTATGAAATGGCTCGTAATTACAGAAGAAAAAAGGCCGAACCCATTTCATGTCAGGTTACATAAAACTATTTGTTTGTGGACAAGAGTCATATATTGTTTCTGGAAGTATTCAAAGAATTCTTGTTCTCTATGAATAGTTCTACTTTAAGCAGATTACTTGTGCCAAAAATAAAAAATATAAATTTGGGAAAAAAATAAATCCTAGGAAAAATGTTCCAAATGTAGTCTCTTGTTTTGAAAAAATGAAGGTCAAATTCAAAGTCTCTCAGTACACTGTGTGCCAAATTCAAAAGTCAGTGTTAGGGCTTGGAGAAAACAAAATATCCTCTATTTCTGTAGACAAAAAGTCGTCTACCATTGTAGGTGAAAGTTGAATTACCTCGTTTAGAAGATCAACCACACATAGATGTGAAGCATCGCGTCAGCATTGGTCGCATTAGCAATGTTCGTATCGGATGTTACCTGCGCGCCTGTTGTTTCCTCTCGTACCTCAGCAGTAGCAATTTGCGTCTGTGAGATCTCAATGAATGCCGTCATCAGAATTGGTAGCCGCTGGGGACAACACAAAGCACGGGCCGTTACGGGGTCCAGCAAAGTATCTACATCCGTTGGCATGACTGATGGGAGCGTCAGACAGGTGTCTAGCACGCATTCTTCTCCGCATAGCAGGCAGTGTAGAATAGGTAAGATGCAATCTTGCCAAATTGGTCTGAATGACAGAAACCATGCGGTATTTAATTCTCGTAGACGAGGTAACACCAGAATTTGGACGATGCGCTCACGACACTTCATCTCCAATAGAATTGTCTCCATGGAGAACTGGGTGTCGATGGTGATTTGGCTTGCCATATCGTAGCAGTAGGAGCAAAAATAGTGTGAGAAGGTGGCCTGATATATGCTGTCCACTAGTTCTAGTGGGCACCTTGTATCATTTCAAACAACCCCTTATGGTGAATTGGTTAAAGACAACCTTTATTGAAGGCTATCCTAGTGGTAGCTATGGAGAGCAGCCTTCAGGCTAAGTCTTTAAGGAATGTAAAGCAGCTTGTTTTACCAGTCTATAATCTCTTGAATGATCAAATGAAAGGACAACCACACCAGGTATATATTTAAAATATAAGTATTTCGGTTAAAACAGACCTCTCTAGTCTCTTTATGAGACTGGAGTTCGAAGTACTTTGTTTACAAGTTAGCAATTATCAGTAATAGCACAAATACACGTTTGGGCCCTAGAGGCGTACCAAACCATATACCAAAAAAGTGGTATAAGAACCATGACTGGGATAGACACCAGGCCTAGAGCCTGTAGAATCGCTGGGACCCCAAGGACCCACCCAAGGTAGTGACACAGGGGACCCACGGGAACCGTATGCAGTGTGTAAACACAACCGTGGGCTCCCGTTATCTTCTATGGGCAATGTCGTGGTTGGAAATTTAAAGATTAGGTACACTTCTAATCGAGTCAGGACCAAACCCTTTTGGACTTAAGAAGTTCTAGGGCTAGCACCCACGGGAGCACCAGAGTGCTCGAGTTACCTCACCTAGGGAAGCCGGGTGCATAGGTGTCTTTTGGTGTCGGGTCGCGTCGTCGATTGCAATGGAAGCCTGCAAAGAACTGCTGCTGCCGTGAAGAGGAGTACTGTCCGAAGAGTTCCAAGCCTGGATCTAGGATGGAAGGAACCTGAAAGCAGAGGGGACAGAGTCTGGGTTACTAGCCAGTGACCGAGGGCAGGATGGACCAATGCCCACAGATGTCGGGTGTTTCAGGTGAGTTGATGGGTGTCTTGACTCTTCAGCCACGAGGTCCAGGAGGTATCGACAAAGTCCACGAGCCGGATTCGAGCTGTCCCACAAAGTCTGTCGAGTGCTGCGGTGTCGGCAACCAGATTGGACCCAACAAGCCTTGGCAACGGCAAGTCACAGGAATTCAGAGAAAGAACTGCGGTGTAGACCAGCAAGGTCTGAGGGACTCACCCAGCAAGGGTAAGTCAGGGCACATCTGGAGCAACTAGGAAAGCCCAATTAGAAGAGAAGTTGCATTCGTGGGGACCTGCTAGCCAACGAGCTAGTGATCGCGAAGGAGCCTCGAGCGGTCACACCTGAAACTGGCCCACGGGTCACTCGTGGAGTGGAGGCCAGCAATCTTCAGTGCAGGAGGTGCTCAAGGCTGGGGCTACTCGGAGCCCAAAGCACAACATCAAGGAGGACCAGGAAGATATTGTTGCTGCAAACGTTCACGGTGTCCAGGGGTCACGGTTCCACGTCACCCACGATAGCCACGGGCCTCAGCTTTGTCTGGAAATCTACCTCTGGTGATGCAAAGACTTCGGCATCCGGCGGGAACTTCAGCGATGCAGACCGGTCAGTTGCTTCTTTGGTGCCTGCCAAGCAGGGGAGTCACTCCTTGACCCTAAGGGAGATTTCTTCAGTCTTCTAGTCAGGATAGAATGCTGAAGGTCCAGGATATATGTTTCAGAGTTTCGTCCAGGGTAATCTAGAGTCCTAGGGACTGGATTCCTATACTTATACTAAGTTTAGGGGATGGACTAACTCTAAGGCCCCACTTATGGGTGGGCTTGGAAAGAGAGGTGGTTACACCCATTTCCTTTGTCCAGTTTCGTGCCAGAGCAGGGGCAGGTAGCCCCTGCAACCGGTTTGAACTGGACTATGCACAGGGACAGCAAGTGTGCCCCCAGTGCAGGACTTCAAAGAACCAGAGAGTGCTCCCGCCCAGCCCCAATACACATCTGCCTGTCTGGGGAAGTGATTACACCTCCCTTCAACAGGAAACCTATTGTCCAGGCCTCCCCAGCCTGAGTTTCGGTCAGCAACAGGAGGCCAGACCCGTGTCTGTGGCATAGGCATCCATTTTGTGATGCCAGGGCTCAGGAAAGTCCTTCCGGGTTAGACCAGTGTGAACATGTCTCTCCCTCTAGAAGGGTGGAATGCTACCCCCTCCGCCATAACTGGCGGGTGGGGGGTAGTATTCCAAAGTGTTTGACACCAAACACAACATGTTTTGATGCAGCCATTCCAAAGTTAGCATTTACCGCGAGGTTATAATGCACTTAAGAGTATATGGTATGGCTGTATTACAGAACAGCCATAAGGAAGGATTTCCGAAAGCTGCAGAGGGGCTCAGCTCATGCTTGGGCACCCTCTCACACAAAACCAAGCACTCTGCCTTCAGGATTGTCAAGGCCTGCCATAGGAGTGACTTATAGGTTTATATGTGTCTGTATATATATGTGGATATAGGTAGCCTATTCCACTGTAAGGGGTGCAAGCACACCCTTACCCAGGCTGCAGTAGCAGACCTGTGGTGCCATTTTGGAGTGCTTCCCAGGGGTGGCATAATACATGCTTCAGCCCCTGGTATGCCTCTGAAGTACCTATGCCCTAGGTACATGGTATACCATATACTAGGTGCTTATAAGGCACTCCAGAATCCAATTAGATATGTACCTAATGTACATGCAAACCATTTTAGAGAGGAAGCAGCTAGGCTGTGGTCCTGATTAGCAGGGCCACAGCCAGACTAAAGTCGAAAAACAGTGAAACACCAGCAAAAAGTGGGGGTACCCATGTGAAGCAGATCCTACTCTCCTACAAATAGTATCCTTGCAACGAGTCCGAAAAGTAGGGGCAGTCCGCCAAACACAGAGTGCACGAAGTTTGGAATGATTCCTAGAACTGCTTGTAAAAGTGCTAACAGTCCGGAAAATACGGTCTTAAATACATGTACAATACCGCTTGTATAAGACATGTTTAAGATACGACCTAACATTTCTGAGAAATGTACGGGGCAATTTATATTCAAAAGGGCATGTATCTCGGCAGAAGTCCTTGCAACTTGTAGATCATAGATTTCTTTGGCCGAGGTCAGTGGCACCGTTTTTTGCAAAAGAATGGCTTTCATTCTGCTTAGAGTATCAATTCGTATAGAAGAGATGTTCAGTGAAGGCCATAAAGGCGACTCCCTGGCTGTCTTGGTTTTTGGAAACAATACATGCATACAGCAAGTGACCCTGGATGACACAGTTACTAGATATGGAATACCTGGCAACATGCCACAGCAACTGTGATCATTCAACATGAGGTAACTTCCATTTGAAAGTTGTCCAAAAATTGGATCAATCACTGCAGCTGGTGAACCTTGCAGGTGACAGGATAAGTTGTTAGAAGAACCATCGCAGGCCCCGTGTAAATTAATACCCTGACAAAGGAGAGAACTGCTTAGTGCGTTTTCACAGTTTGAACCGCTAAGAAACACTTCACGACCCCCACTCCAACATCTCTGTGTGTATGGCAAATTCCAGGATGTCTTGATGTATTCTTTACCCAACCTTTCATATGTGCCTGCTGGTATGTGTTTTAGGCAATTCTGAAAATGGAAAATTGTAACCGGCAGAGTGATTGTTCCATGTATTATCCATTCAGTAGCTGGTATTTCTGCTGCCGCGAACGGCAATCTTTACAGTTTTTCAATGCTCAGCACTGTATAGTCTGCTCTCCTCTGTGCCAATTTGATCTGTTAATCAGTGAGAATCGCAAATCTTTTTATAACAGTTCGAGCGTCAGCCGAGCGCTGAGGCCACATCCAAATGAACCTTGATTTAGTATTTCTGGAACTGCATTTGTCCACAGAGACATTTGCACGTAGATTGTCTATTGCTGTCTAACAATGGTGTCTGTACTGGGCTGGCTACGTTGTTGTCAGGTGTCTGGTGGCGTTTTGTACTGCGAATCCTATTGCATGCTATACGGTCATTGATGAAGATGTGAATTTGAGTATTCCTCCCTGGCCACCAGTACATCTCTTTTAACTCTAGTATTGTTTCTGAGATCCTCTGATGTATCAGACCCTCTCCCAGATGTGCTTCGTAAATAAAAGTTGTCCTACGTTCCATGTTTGGAATTACTCTATCCCCCACTCCAGGGATTCGAGCAAACGGAACGCCATTCACATCAATTATATATGAGTATTTGAATGGAAACTTGTTAGGTAACGCTGCACCACTGCCTTTGCTTGTAGCATTGACAGCTAGCATTATTTCACTGTCTATTTTCGTTTTTGAACGAGTGATTGCAGCTACGGAAGCCGTTTGCACAGCTGCCTTCGCGGCTTCATCAGCCAATGAATTCCCTTCAACGTGAACGCCATCACGTTGATGACTAAGCGTGTGTATCACGTGAGTTTTTTTGTAGTCCTTCTCATAACTGAACTACTTGTTCCCAAAGCGTTTTATGCTTAATTGTGCCACCTTTTGCATCTTTGAAGCCTTTTTGAAGCCAATTCTGTAAATATTCATTGTAGGATTGAACACAGTAAAAGGAATCGCACACTATGAGTGTGGGGAGTTCGCGATCCGAATTTTCAAGAGCCATTTTGAATGCTTGTAGTTCAGCTCGCTGAGCAGTGCAATCTCCTAGAGAATGCATTTTTGTGACCATAGGTCTGAATTTGCCATCGCGCAGTTCTTCCAACCAAGCCCTCGCCACTGTACCTCGCATCAACAGGACCACCATGGGAGGCAGATCCTTCTCATACCTGGCTGCTAAAACATGGAACTCACTCCCCGCTTACCTTCGCCTCACCCAGAACCACCTGGCATTCAGAAAACAACTTAAAACGTGGATATTTGACAAGTAATCCTCCTCCCCTTTCTAAGCGCCTTGAGACCCTCTGGGTATGTAGTGCGCTATATAAATTCTCTGACTTGACTTGACTTGACTTAATGATCGCACATGCCGCACTATAAGCCTGCTTCCCCTCCGTAGCGGGTTGCGCAGATCCATCAGTGTAAATTATACATGCATACTGGTCAAGAGGGAGAATTTCAGTAGGCAGAGGACATTCTTTTTCGTATTGTAGAAATGCTTGTGTTTTCAAATAAGGATCAAAAACGTATTCAATATCAGTTGCAGCAAGAGAATTAACCCATTGTTTCCATCTTGGATGTAAAGCTTGAGCATTTGGAATGTTCGCTTTTGTCACTGCTTCTAAGGCAGGTACAGGTGTCAAAACCATAATGTGTTTTCCCTGCGCTAGGGCTCTTTCTTTTGCTACAGTGGTTTGAACAGCTGTGTTGGAAGGCGGGCCTCGGGGGGGGGGGTCGGAGAGACCACCCAGAGGGGCCTCCACACTGCACGAAGTAGCCGAGCGCTGCTGAGAAGCCTCCGGGGAGAGGTCCTTCTCCTATAACGTACTAGCACAGTAACACCACCACACAGGACTCAAGGGGGTTCGCAAGACAAGCAAGTCTTTATCAGTACTTATGAAGTTACGATTATCAATATTTACAAGAGGGGGATCGAGGGATCCACAAGAGTCTCAAAGTCTTTGGTAGGGACGGGGTAGCGGGACAGTCTTTAGCAGCAGCTTGGTACGAGGGTACCGGGGGCCCAGTTCTTATCCCCACGCTGGAGGAACTCCGGATCTCGGAGGGTTCGAGCCGCGACGGCGTCAGCAGGGCTCTGGTGTTCAGTCCGGGGAGTTCGAGCCGCGATCAGGTCAGCAGGGCTCTTACGGTGTCTTGGTTCAGCTCGAGCTGCGACGACGTCAGCAGGGCTCCGAGGGAGGCTTCAGCGAGGTTGGGCCGCGACAGCGTCAGCAGGGCTCCGATGTTCCGTGAGGCTTCGTGACCTCAATAAGGTGGAGCCGCGACACAGTCAGCAGGGCTCGTGGTAGAGTTTCAAGCAAGAGTTCTACTCCGTTGGGTCGGCCGCGATTCAATCAGCAGGGCTCTCGACTCCGGGATACAACTGCGGTCCTGTTGCAGGGTCGCCCCAGATATAGGTCTGGAGCCCTTTGATGTCCGGACCCTTGCGCCCGGGGGGCGGAGAGGCCGGGCTGGGAGAGGCCAGACGCCCAGCGGGAGAGGCACCAGGCCCAGGAGAGCTGTGGGGCAATCGCACCTGGGTGTGGGAGGACGGTTGGGGGTCCCATCGATACTGCCCTCTGCCGGGAGTGGGGAAGTGTTCACGTGGTACCCCCTGGCCAGTTGGTGGTGCCTGGATGTCGGGGCTTGCTGGGGCCGAGGCCGGGTTGAGCGGGGTCACGTAGGCTGGTGTGCAGGGTTACGTACAATCCAAAATGGAGGAGCCCCGAGGAACAGGGGACCTCGTGCGGCTTGGCGAGGGGGAACAGGACCACGCCACGAGGCCGGCTCCAACAAGCGTCCCCCCCAGCTGAAGGCAGGGAGAGTCACCCATCTCCTTGGGGATTCTCCTCGTCGAGGCGGAAGAAGCGGGATAGGCCGTCGGCGTTGGCATGGTCATTGCCGGGCCGGTGTTCGACGGAAAAGTCCATCCCTTGCAGCAAGATGGACCACCGCAGCAGCTTGGGGTTCTCGCCTCTCATCTGCATTAACCACCGCAAGGGCCGGTGGTCAGTTTAGACCCGGAAGTGGGTGCCGAAGAGATAGGGCCGGAGCTTCTTGAGGGCCCACACGACAGCGAAGGCCTCTCGCTCGATGGTGCTCCACCGTTGTTCCCGGGGCAATAGCCGTCGGCTGATGAAGGCCACGGGTCTGTCGAGTCCCTCCGCGTCTGCCTGGGACAGGACAGCCCCAATTCCATATTCGGAGGCGTCCGTCTGCACAACAAACTCCTTGCTGTAGTCAGGGGCCTGTAGCACGGGGGCAGTGCACATCGCCGTCTTGAGAGTCTAGAAGGCCGACTGGCAGCGGGGGGTCCAGTGCACCTTCTTGGGCTGCTTCTTGGACGTGAGCTCTGTGAGGGGGCCAACAATGCTCCCATAGTCTGTGATGAATCGCCGGTAGTACCCTGTGAGGCCCAGGAAGGCCCGGACAGCTGTCTGGGTGGTGGGGGGTTCCCAGGCCTGGATGGCATCAACTTTTGGTTGGAGGGGAGCCACCTGACCGCTCCCCACCCGATGGCCCAGATAAGTCACCGATCCTTGACCTATCTGGCACTTGCTGGCCTTGATCGTGAGCCCGGCCCTTTGGAGGGCGGCCAGGACTGCCTTGAGGTGCCCCAGGTGCTCAGCCCAGTGGTTGCTGTACACGGCAATGTCATCCAAATAAGCCGCGCTGAAGGCCTCTAGCCCGGCCAGAACCTTGTTCACCAGCCTTTGGAAGGTGGCCGGGGCGTTCTTCATGCCGAAGGGCATCACCCGAAAGTGGTAGTGCCCATCAGGGGTGGAGAAAGCGGATCTCTCTCGGGCGCCGGGGGTGAGCTGGATCTGCCAGTACCCGGCGGTGAGGTCAAAAGTACTCAGGTAGCAGGCCGCTCCTAAACGGTCGATGAGCTCGTCGGCCCGGGGAAGGGTGTCAAGAATTCCTGTCATGCGAGGGGAGGAAAACGGTAACCAGCGAAAACGGACTACATCTCCCAGGATGCTTAGCGGTTGAGAGGTTATGTAAACAGGAGAACTGTTACATAACTCAAGGAAAACACGCCCTTATGTAAACAGGAGAGCTGTTACATAACTCAAGGAAAACACTCCCTTATGTAAACAGGAGAGCTGTTACATAACTCAAGGAAAACACTCCCTTATGTAAACAGGAGAGCTGTTACGTAACTCAAGGAAAACACGCCCTATAAAGGGAGGAACCGGGAGGTACAACGCTGTCGGATATTGTGTTTACACCGACGTACCTGCTTCGTGAAGAGCAGTGTTCCGGAGTGGTGCTCCAGTAAGGCAAGAACGGAGGTAGGTCGAGTCGTTACTCCCTGGGCCGTGTCTTGCCCCATCGTCACCTGTGAAGGACCCGGAAGCTCTACCGGTCAACCTTTGAGCTTCGCTTTTTGACTCGGCTGAGTCAAGGCGCAGTGGCGCTTTTGCTGGTTGGAGTCGTAACTCCCAGCCCGACCAGAGATACAGGGACTGCCAGCTGTAACGCACACCAGGAGGTGTTTGCCGCGTTACAGACTCGGAAGTCCACAGGATCGATCGAGCGGCTGCTCTCGGTTCAGTCTTCTTGCTTTTGAGTGGGGTATCGGTGACGCATCACCAGGAGGTGACTCCGCGTCCCGGTGCAGTCTGAGGAAGAGGTTGAGCGGCTGCTCCCTTCAGGTAGAGACCCCGGCTGGGTGTTTCCCTGACTCCTCGATTCTCCCCAACACTCTTCGTGCCCCTCACAGCCTACCGATTGGCATTGTCGGCCATTTCATTTCTGCCCTCTGTTGGCATACGCCGGGATCGGCGTATATGCAGAGGACGGTTAGGACCATCCGTGCTGTGGGCTGGTAACGTACTTAGCCTGGAGGATTCCAGTGACTATAACTTTTGTTTATTCTTTGTATTAGTTTTGCCTTCATTAAAATAACTAACCCTTCACAAGTGGTTGCGTCCTCATTATCGTGTCTGTTAAACGATCCTGAGACGTTCAGGGCGTTACAAAGGGGATGGGCATCGGTCTTGGTAACAGCATTCAGGTCCCGGTAGTCCACACAAAATCGTAGCTCCGGGGGATTGCCTGGGGCGGCGGCCTTCGGCACCAGGACGACGGGACTGGCTCACGGGCTGTCGGAGGGCTCGATGACCCCGAGGGCCAGCATCTTTGCCACCTCGCCCTGGATGCAGGCCCGCACCCGGTCGGGTACTCTGTAGGCTCGGTGTCGCACGGGGGGACTGTCCCCAGTGTCGACGTCGTGGACGCACCATGGGGTCACCCCCGGAGTGGGGGAGAAGAGGGCTGCAAAGGGCTGCAACAGCTGCTGACAGTCGTGGCGCTGTTCCGCGGTCAGGGAGGAGGCGAGTTGAACGCCTTCGATGGACCCATCGTGGTCGCTGATCCGCAGGAGGTCGGGTAGGGGTTCTGAGTCGTCTTTGTCCCCATCGTCGGTTGCCAGCAGCAGGCTCAGTTCGGTCCGGGCAAAGTGGGGTTTGAGCCGGTTAGCATGTAGGACCCGGAGGGGGTTCCGGGGGGACTCTAGGTCGATTAGGTAGGTGACGGGGCTCTTCTTCTCCCCCACCTTGAAGGGCCCAGTCCATTTGTCCTGGAGGGCGCAGGGGTCAACCGGTGCCATGACCCAGACTTGCTGGCCTGGCTCAAACTCAATGGTAGAGGCGTTCCGATCATACCATCGCTTCATGTCCTCCTGGCTGGCCTCGAGGTTGGCTTCGGCCAGGGCTCGGAACCTGCGGGTCTGGTTCCGTAGGGTCAGGAGGTATCGGTAGACGTCGGGAGGGGCATCTTGGGGCTTCGTCTCCCAGCCCTCCCGGACCAGGCTGAGGGGTCCGCGGACCGGATGCCCATACAACAGTTCGAAAGGGCTGAACCCCAGGGACTTCTGCGGGACCTCCCGATAGGCAAACAGGAGGCACGGCAGCAGGACATCCCATCTCCGCCTTAGGGGCTCCTCCAGGCCCTGGATCATTCCCTTTAAGGTTCTGTTGAACCGCTCGACCAGTCCGTTCCCCTGAGGGTGGTATGGGGTGGTGAATTTGTACGTGACCCCGCACTGCTGCCACGGGGACCGCATGTATTTAGAGATGAAGTTCGTACCCCGGTCGCTCACCACTTCTCGGGGGAATCCCACTCTCGAGAAGATCCCCATTAGGGCCCGGCCCACCACGGGGGCCGTCACAGTCCGAAGGGGGATAGCCTCAGGGTACCTGGTTGCGTGGTCCACGAGGACCAGGATGAAGCGGTGACCCAGGGCGGTCCGGGGGTCCAGGGGCCCTACAATGTCTATCCCGACCCGTTCGAACGGGGTGTTGACTGTTGGGAAGGGCTGGAGGGGGGCCTTGACCCGTCCCCCCGCCTTCCCGCTGGCTTGGCAGGTCGGGCAGGACCGGCAGTGGTTGTCCACGTCTCTCCGCATCCGGGGCCAGTAGAAGTGGGTCACCAGGCGGCTCTAGGTTTTGTCCTGCCCCAGGTGCCGGGCGAGGGGCACATCATGCGCTAGGTTAAGGAGGAACTCCCGGAATCGGAGGGGGACCACCAGCACGCGACTGGCCCCCAGTTCCGCAATCTTCATTTTGCTGTACAGTAGGCCCTCTGCCCAATAGACCCAGTGCGTTCCGGTCTGGTCACCGTTGGCCTGCGAGGACGCCTGCTGTCGGACCCCTTCGAGGGAGGGGCAGGTCTTCTGTTCCTGCTGGAACTGCTCTCGGGTGGGACCCCCGTCGTGGCGCCATTGGGCAAGCGCTGGGAGAGCTTCAAGAGAGGCGATTTTGTCTGGGGAGGGTTCGGTGGGTCCGGTATCAGCGTCCGCTTCTCCCTCGCTGGAGGCGGGTGGTGGCGCGGGCCCCTCGGGCCTGGTGGGGTCGGATGCTATGAGTGAGCGTGGGGCCTGGGTGGTCATGGACCGGGTAGTGGCGCAGGCCCATTCGGGTAGCCCCAACATTCGGAGGTGCTCTCGCCGCTCCACCTGAGCCCAGGGAGAACTCTCTAGGTCGTTCCCCAGGAGGCAGTCCACCGGGGCGTCGTCGCGGACAGTCACCTTTAGTATGCCCGTCACCCCTCCCCATTCGAAGGGGACCTGGGCCATCTGGCACATGCTTTCGCTGTTGTCGGCCGTCCGGACGGGGCATAGTACATTGGGCAGGATCTGTTCGGGGGTTACCAGGTGGCAGCGAACAGCGGTGACACTGGCTCCGGTGTCACGGAGGGCCTCGGCCCGTCGTCCATTGATAGTGACCCACTGTTGGTACTTCTGGGTGTTGCTCGGGATGGGTGTTTGGGGCACCATTTCTCGGCTGCCCAGGCAGACCAGGGACATCGCCGCCGGCTCCCACTGAGTGGTTCCTCTGTCGAGGGGTTCTTCCTCTTCCTCCCCTTCCCCCAGGGTGGCAGCCGCCAGCTCTCGGGGTGGGGGCCCGCCGGCCCCACTTCTTCGGTTCATGGGGCAGGCCGGGTCGCTGGCATAGTGTCCGGTTTGTTGGCAACCGTAGCAGGTTATCGGGGGCCGGGGTCCGGTCCGGGCTGGGGCCGTCCCTCTTCGGGCCAGGCTCGGGGAGAGGTGTTGCTGAGGCGGCCCTCGAGGCGGACTTCGGGGTGGCCCGGCGGGGATGTCCCGATTCCGGTTCAACCCTCCTCCTCCGCCGCGCTGGCGGGGGGTCCGGTGGTGCTTCTCTGGTACTCCCCCATCGAGTTCCGGGGGACTCGGGTGTTGACCCATCGATCGGCCTCGGCGGCGAGCTTCCGCGGTTCGGTCAGCTTGCTGTCGAGGAGGTGTTGTCTTAGCTCCACAAAGCAGTTGTTGGAGAGGTGTTCCCAAATAATGAGGTCGACCAGCTGCCCGTAGGTGGTAACCTTGCTACCCTTGATCCATCCTTCTAGGGCCCTGCTGAAGAAGTCCACATATTCTACCCACGTGGTACCGGGGATTTTTTTGCAGTCTCTGAAACGCTGGCGGTACATTTCCACGGTTAGTCCGTAGCGGGTGAGCAGGGCCTCCTTCATATGGTCGTAGGAGGTCACCACCTCTTCTGGTAGCTGGAGCAGGGTGTCTCGGCCCTCGCTAAGGAACCGCCCCCACAGGCCAGCACCCCAATCCTTCCGGGGCACCCGATGGGAGGCCATGGCCACCTCGTACGCCTTGAACCACTGCTGGATGTCGTCGTTTTTATAGTATTCTTTGACGACATCTTTGGGGATATGCACCTTGGCTTCGGTGGGGGGTGGAGCGTCTCTATTACCGGGGGTGCCGGTCTCCCCCTTCTGGGCCTTGAGTTCGAGTTCTTTGAGGCCCCGCTCGTGTTCAAGGGTCAACCTTTTTTCCTCCAATTCTCGATGCCGCTTTTTCTCCTCTATCTCTTCCTGCAGCCGTAGCTGTTCTATGGCCATTTTCTTTTCGGCCAGCCGGAGTTCGCCGTCCAGCCGAAGTCAGGCAAGCTCTAGTTCGTGGGTCCGGACCTTCTCCCGCTCTTGTATTTCCTCCACGGAGAGGCCGGTTCCCAGGCTGTTTCTCCCTCCGTCCGCCGGGGTCGGTGCGGGTGGTGTGGCTGCATTTAGGGGCAGGGGCCCTTCGTTCTGGGAGGGGTCCGCCTCGGACTCTATCCAGGTTCTCAGGGCTTTCTGCATCTCTTCCTTGGCACCTAGGCCGGTGGTTGCAATGCCCTTGTCTTTGCAGAACTGTTTTAACTCTTTGTGAGTATACTCTTCCAACCGTTCTGTTTGGAACTCCATGGTCGCGGTGGTTTCCTGGTTGCTCATGGTTTCTGTTCGTCTGGATGGATAGCGAGTGGGTTACCTGCTTGTACGGACTGCGTTCGGCTCGGATCCCGTCGCTGGCCACCAAATGTTGGAAGGCGGGCCTCGGGGGGGGGGTCGGAGAGACCACCCAGAGGGACCTCCACACTGCACGAAGTAGCCGAGCGCTGCTGAGAAGCCTCCGGGGAGAGGTCCTTCTCCTATAACGTACTAGCACAGTAACACCACCACACAGGACTCAAGGGGATTCCGCAAGACAAGCAAGTCTTTATCAGTACTTATGAAGTTACGATTATCAATATTTACAAGAGGGGGATCGAGGGATCCACAAGAGTCTCAAAGTCTTTGGTAGGGACGGGGTAGCGGGACAGTCTTTAGCAGCAGCTTGGTACGAGGGTACCGGGGGCCTAGTTCTTATCCCCACGCTGGAAGGCCTCCGGATCTCGGAGGGTTCGAGCCGCGACGGCGTCAGCAGGGCTCTGGTGTTCAGTCCGGGGAGTTCGAGCCGCGATCAGGTCAGCAGGGCTCTTACGGTGTCTTGGTTCAGCTCGAGCCGCGACGACGTCAGCAGGGCTCCGAGGGAGGCTTCAGCGAGGTTGGGCCGCGACAGCGTCAGCAGGGCTCCGATGTTCCGTGAGGCTTCGTGACCTCAATAAGGTGGAGCCGCGACACAGTCAGCAGGGCTCGTGGTAGAGTTTCAAGCAAGAGTTCTTCTCCGTTGGGTCGGCCGCGATTCAATCAGCAGGGCTCTCGACTCCGGGATACAACTGCGGTCCTGTTGCAGGGTCGCCCCAGATATAGGTCTGGAGCCCTTTGATGTGCGGACCCTTGCGCCCGGGGGGCGGAGAGGCCGGGCTGGGAGAGGCCAGACGCCCAGCGGGAGAGGCACCAGGCCCAGGAGAGCTGTGGGGCGATCGCACCTGGGTGTGGGAGGACGGTTGGGGGTCCCATCGATACTGCCCTCCGCCGGGAGTGGGGAAGTGTTCACGTGGTACCCCCTGGCCAGTTGGTGGTGCCTGGATGTCGAGGCCAGGTTGAGCGGGGTCACGTAGGCTGGCGCGCAGGGTTACGTACAGTCCAAAATGGAGGAGCCCCGAGGAACAGGGGACCTCGTGCGGCTTGGCGAGGGGGAACAGGACCACGCCACGAGGCCGGCTCCAACAAGCTGTCAGAATTTTTTCTGTCGATGTGAATTTAATTCCTGCTTGTATGTTCAAATGTGATTTGTATGCAATTGGTACTTTTTCACCTTCGTTAAAAGTTAAGTAGGTGAATCCGCATTGACCCGGAATGATTCGGATCACTAAGTTGCGTACGTTTACGCGTATTTGCAAATGCTTTGTTGCTAACATGTCTGTTTGAAGTGAACTCAAACTTTCTGTGTGTTTTTATGTCCAATTTACTGTTTTAAAATCAGGTTTGATTAATTCATAGAGAGGTTTAACCCTTTCTGCGTAATTTAGAATGTAAGTTCTTCCAAAATTCAGGAAACCTAGAATTGACTGTAAGTTTTCAGTGTTTTTGGAGGTTGGAGCAGCGCACACTTTTCTAAAAAGTTGGCTGCCAGGCTCTTGCCTTCACTTGATAACTCATATCCTAGGAAAAGGACGTTGAGGTGGGCAATTCTTGGTTTTTTTAAATTGAATTTGTACCCTTCAGAGGCGAAGCCCAGTATAATGGTGTTCACCCTGTTCAAGTGCCTGTCCAAGTCATCGTCTGTCAGATAGATATCATCGACATATGACAATGCTTCGTCATCATAAGTTTGTAGTAACTCTGTTACCCTTGCTGAGAATAACCCTGGACTATTCTTGAATCCTTGCGGGTGACGACAGAAGTGACACTGTGTCCCCATTATTGAGAAAGCTGTCAAATACCTGCTTTCAGGTGCTATGTTTTGACAAAAGAAACCGTTAGAAATATCTAATGTGGTTTTATATTTTTTACGCACAATGTTATTCATTAATGCTGTACTGTGTGCATTTTGCACTGCAAATATTTTGCAACAAGAATTTAGATGTCTGTAATCCAAAACTAGACGATATGTATTGTCTGGTTTGGAGACAGGAAACAAAGGATTGTTCATTGAGGAGGTGCATGTTTCAATCACCCCTTGATATTCAAGTTGATCTAATATCTCCCTGACCTGTTTTTTAGCTTCTTGCTTATTTGGGTACTGCCTTTGTGCAGTTGGTTGATGTTTTAACTGGATCTTGTGGTGAGGTGAATCCTCATCCCATCCTACATGATTTTTGGATTAATGCTGGGGCTTGGGTAACTGCCCATTTCCTGGCATAAGTATATTTTAAATGTACTGGAACATGGTTGGAGAAGGCTGACATAATGATGTCTTCGCCATGTGGGCACACTTTGACAAATTGTGGTGGCCAGTCTTTTTCAGCTAGAAGTATGTCATAACCCCTCGAAAGTTGCTCCCAAAAGAGTGCTTTCACTTTTCTTGGTATGTCTCCCTCCATCCGGAGTGTTATTTCATATAACCTTTGCAGAGAGCTAACCCTTGTGTCTGCAGTCTCAACTTGAATGTCCTCATTCAAGTCCATTGTCTCCAGAAGTCCCTTCAGGTTCTGGCGAGCTACTGTATCATCTGCTGCGCTGTCCAGCATTGTCTGAGCCCATTCTCCGTTCTTGAGTTGTGTTCTCAGAATCCTCGGCATGTCGGATCTTCAGACCTGCTACCTTCTTTTTGGTGAATTGAGGTTTTTTGTTTTTCTGAGCGTGTTGGTCGTCTTTGGACTCCACGCGTTCTTCTTTCGGATGTCTGTGACGATATCTGAAAGGTACGAGAGGAACGTGTATCAGTATCTTGATACCTGTCAGGTTTTCTCAAATTATCCCTATTCCTGAGGTTGTACCTCCTTTCAGAGGGCTCCTTTTGAGGAGACCTGCCGCGGGAATGAGAACGCTTCTCTTTGGAAGGTTGTTTGCTATTTTCCCACTTCTTTTTAGAAGGGGTAGGAGTGCTTTTGTTAAAGACCTTTTCAGGACTTTCAGACAGTTGTGGTTTAACTGGTTTCCCCCCCAAACTGTCTCTGCCTAATTCTTCATAGGATTTTTCAATTATTCTGGCTAGTTCTTGTGGTTGCTCAGTTACATCAAATCTCCTTAATTTCTGGCGGATTGCCACTGATGCTGCTTCTCCTTTAATATTAGATAATATTATTGTTGAAACCTGGTCGAAATCTTTCAGTAGTTTCATACCTAAATTCAGAGCAGGCTCTGCCCCGTATTCGTTTTGAATCTGTTTCAGGATATCAGGTATTACCGCCATAGGCGGAACACCATGTGTTTTAGTGTAGATTGCAGCGAAGACTGTACCCCAAGTGGTGCAGACCTCCAGATGTGGTGTGATCCCCATTGGTAGGAAGATTGTTAGAATTCTGTGTTTCTCATGAGGGCTAGTATTAAGAAATACTGCTTCGATTTGAGTAATTTTCTGAGCTATCCAGAATGGAATTTGTTCACTGTAATTTGCCCATGACTGCGTGTAAAGTCTGTGGTGTAATTTTTAGTGTATTCCCCTGGTGAGAGGTTTGTTGTGGAATAACTACTGCTGGTTGGACTGTGAAAGTCCACATGATATATTGAACTAATTGTCTATATATCCTGATTACCTCTTTGAGCTGAGTGAGTAATTAATCATTTGACATTTCTTCTATGTCAGGATGAGGTGTAGAGCCGGCTAGAATCGGCCATGTCGCTCCTGGTCTACCTAGTGGACCGAGCTTGGTAATGTGATTTAAATGTTTTAGGGCGCCTTTAAACCAGAGATCATGCTCCTGGTATGTGAGTGGAATTTCAATATCCTCGAAAGGAATATATTCCTCAGGTGGATCATCTTCTTTGTAGAAGTGAAACATATGTGTTACTGGATTTGATTCTGGGAATACTATCCATGAGTACAATACCTCTGTCTGGTGAGATTCATGTGCCTCTATCACAAAAACTGCTCTACCACCTCTTGGTGTTAGGCCATGTTTTATAAGTTTTAGAGAGATGGCTCTCCTTAAAATTGGAGGAATGATTATCGCATTTTCATCGGTTTCATTAAAACCTGTATAATCAAAAGCTACTGCGACATTGTCGGGTACTGCCTCGTTGTTAATGCCGTCTTCGGTCATTGTTTAATGAATGTTTGCAGAGCAAGTTTCGAGGGAACAAAGATCAGGTGCACAATATTTTGGAACACTGTATCCTTCAACGTTGAACAAACCAAAAAGCTAATACATAGGATTTTTCGTACTACTCAGCTATGGCGGCTATTGTCCCTACCCACTCCAGACGTCAATTGGAGTATTATGAGTAGGGGTCTCTGAGACCACCACTTGGAACTGTGCTAGGGGGAGCAGTTGCCTGAGGGGAAGTGGTGGCAGGAGTAGATTCCTTGGCCCTTGGATAATTGGCATCTTTTGTCCAATGGGTGTTCTCTTTACAGATATGACACCAATATTTTTTTTGCCTTTTCCCTTGTTGGATTGTGACTCCCCCCCAAGATGCAGGTTTTTGGAGCCCTTGAGAAGACTTCTGGGGCCATATGTAGGTAGAATAGAATTTGCGAATCGGAAATTGCGTTTTTTCGCGAATCGCATTTTCCGAATCGCAAATAGCTATGTAGGTAGATTTTAGCGATTAATTAGCGATTAGCAAAAATTTGCAGATTAATTTTGCGATTACCCTAATAGCGATTCCTTAATTGCGAAAACGCTATTAAGGAATCGCAAATCTGGGAATCCGCAATTCAGGTGCAGAATGATGACATCACAACCAGGAAGTGTGACTGCCCATGCTGCACCTGATTGCCAGCAGCTGTGTGTGAGCCAGTAGCTGTTTGAGAGGCTGTGTGGAGAGGAGAACAGTGCAGCTCTGCATTTGAAAACCAGCCAAATGGATTCCCAGGGCACTGAAAAGCAGCATGAGGAACCAGCAAGGAAGAGGAAACAGAAATTCAGTGAGAGGGAGCTGGAGGTCCTCACACAGGAGGTGGTCAGCAACCATGATCTCCTATTTGGGAAAAGTTCCCTGAGAGTACCTGAGGCCAGATAGCGCAAGATTTGGAGTGATATCCAAGAGAAAGTCAATGCCATTGGTGTCACACACCGCAGTGTGGAGGACCTACGTAAAAGATGGTATGACATGCGGCAGAGGTCAAAGGAGAGGGTGGCAACAAGACTGGCAGAGGCAAAAAAAAACGGTGGGGGCCCTTCCACTGCAACCGAACCGACGCCCCTGGAGGAGCTGGTGGAGGGCACACTGCAGCGTGAGAGCGTGAGTGGAGTGGCTGACCTGGACAGCTCAGAACACACAGACACCAGACAAGGTAAGGTGCATGGCAAAACCCCCTGCTACATCCCCAAAGCACCCACATCCCCCAAAAGGCAACCTGACTGCAACTCCAGTAAATGTCACACAGCACACACAGAAATGCATTATGGGAAACGTAGTCACATGCACTGATAACTGTGCCAGTGAGACACAGACAGGTGGAATAGGAAGGACTCCATCATACAGAGATAGAAAAAGACCGATAGTACCCATGAGATTTTATTGCTTGAAACTAATGCATGACAAATACCACACAGGACACAGTACTAATGTGTGTCATTTAATCCACAGCACCCCCACCAACACAGGATAGTGAGGCTGAATGTGAGCCAACAGCTGAGATGGAGGACCAGGCAGGCCAGAAGGATCAGGGCACAGCCACAACTGCCGACACAGCACCATGCAGGCGTCGCATAATTGTCCCACCACTACCACTGTTGGAGACACAGGCACCAGACACAGCAGAGGAGCAACAGCCAGTGCACAGGCAGCGTGCAGGACTGCAACAAACACAGTCCCCTGAACAATCAAGAGTAGGGAGAGGGATGAGACGCAGGGAACGGCCGTCCACCAGCACTGCTCCTGTTGAAGAGGACACGGTGTTCTCGGGCCTGGAGGGCAGCATGCTGAAGCAGCAGCGCCTGCAAGTGAAGGGAATCAGGTTAATACAACGGCAGCTGACAGCACATAACCACAACATGACCGAGTTGCGCGCAGGAGTAATGGCCATGACTGGTGCATTGGAGGGACTGTGCAGGGAGATAGCGAGGGACAGGGCAGCGCAGCGCCGGGACAGACATCGCCTTCACACACGGCTGGACCTATACACAAGGGCTGTGAACCGCCACTCAACCGCCACATCCCTGCTGGCCAGAAGATGTGTTGGCATGCAGCGCGAGATGGCCCACTGCTGCCAGGACGTGGGCAGTGTCTTGGTGCAGGTCACACATGCGGTTGACCAGATGCGCGCAACCGCCACAGGTGGCATAGGTGCACTTGCTGCCACGGACACTGATGAACAATCGAGCAGGAGCAGCATCACTCCCCCAATACCACAGGACAGACGCAGGAGTTCACGACAGGGCACAGTGGAGGATGAGTCAAGGGAGGGCACAGCGCGCACACAGCGAGGCGCACCAGGCCGTGCACGTAGGAGGTGAAGGGACACAAGGGACTAATGGCCATGTGTGACGCAACACAGTCCATGTAGACTCAGTGTCTGTTGTTATTCTTTGCACTGTGACACAAACAAGTGCATGCAGGGACTTTGAAGTCACAACGTGAGATCACTCAATGCCTGATAACACTGAAATAAAAATCCCTGTAAGTCACCAATCAGTTTCATTGTGTCATCATTACTCACTTAGAAGTAGTTTTGGGTAATCTCATCACGTCTCATACGTCCGGCAGCTGCACCAGCACCTCCTGCGGGAGCGCGATGTGGTGCTGGTCCATCCTCATCTGATGATTCAGAGTCTGTCAGGTCCACTGGGGTTCCTTTCTTGGTAGCGATGTTGTGTAGCATTGCACAGGCAACCACTATTTTGCAACACGTCTGAGGGCTGTACCGTAGCGCTCCACCACTCTTATGGAGGCATCGAAAATGGCTCTTTAGGATTCCAAAGGTCCTCTCAATGGCACAGCGTGTAGCTCTGTGTGCGCTGTTGTACCCCCTCTCACCTGCAGTTGATGGATTCAGGTACGGTGTGAGGATGTAGTCTCGTACAGCATACGCACTGTCACCTGCGGGGCATAAGCAGATTTATGTTCAATAGTGTCCTGCCACTGCATCACTCTACTGCCTCTGTGTGTGTTTGCCATGCATTTACCTAGCAGATAGCCCTCTCCAAAATCACCATTTGTGAGTCTGCGATGTAATGCACAGTGGCGAAACATGAATGAGTCGTGTGTGCTTCCAGGGTATTTGGCCACAATATCAGTGATTATGTGTTGGGCATTGCACTAGGCCTGGGCAAAAATTTCGTTCCGTTCGCGGAAATTGCGATAATTTGACATTTTTGCGTTCCGCGGAGAGCGCGAAAATGTCAAAAATTCCGGTTTCCGCAGCTTGGCGATAATTTGTTTCTTGCTCGCGCTGTAAAATGATACATTCTCGCGCGCGCGCGATCGCCTTACCTGAATCCCTGCGTTCGCCGACAAGTTTTCTTGATCCGGTCGCGTTCTCCATGAGATGTTGTATTGTTTTTAGCCATTTGCGCTGTCTCGCGACAGTTCGCGCCCGCAGTGACGTCATGCGTCGCGCGATCACGTCTTTCTTCTCGCGATCATGCACCGCGAGAACAACTCAAAACAAGATGGCCGCGCCCGCAAGCAACCACATGGGTAAGTTGGCGACCCGCAACCATGCAGAAAATCTCGCGAACATGCCGGAAAAAAACTTCCGCATCTTTGCGATATTTCTGCTTGTTTGCGATAATTTTAAACATTCTCGCGATAATTTGCGAAGGTTAATTCCGCAAATTCCGCCCACCCCTACATTGCACACTACCTGGATGTTCAGGGAATGATATGACTTTCTGTTGCGAAATACATACTCATTATGTGATGGGGGTGAAATAGCGATATGTGTCCCATCTATGCAGCCAATGACATGGGGGAATTGTGCAATTTGGTAGAATTCTTGCTTGGTCTGATCCAGTGCCTGTGCTGTGCTAGCAAATTGTATGTGGTGATGCAGCCTCTGTACCATTGCATCCAGGAAAGCGTGGAAGAAGCGCGATAGTGCACTTTGGGAGACACCTCCTGCTGTGGCAATGACCCCCTGGAAACTACCTGATGCCAGGAGGTGCAGTGAGCACAGCACCTGTACATGGGTGGGAATGTAGTGTGCCCTGCGTGTGGGGTGGTCAAGTATGGGTGTCAGTTCAGCAATTAAATCCAGGATGCTGTCTGGGTGCAGCCTGTAGTTGACATGGATCTCCTCATCGGTCACTTGGAAGAGGGTGATGCGTGCTCTGTAGATCCTTTCCTGGCGTCTCCTTCTCTGTGTGGCATCCCTGATTCGCAGCCTCCTGGCTATCACGTACAGCCCAGCCATGGTGGAAAGGCCCTGTGGCATTGTGGGCCTGTTTAAATAGGTTGCAGTTGATTACCACCTGCTCAGTGTTGATGGTAATTGGGAAGTGCAAAATTGCGAATTTTGCGGAATCGCTATTTGCGAATTTTCTGAACATGTCATTTTGCGAAATCGCAATTTGCGAGTTCGGTAACAGCGATTTCCGCAAATACTGGAGCGCAGACTGCGATTACGCTAATATATTCGCAGACTCCACTTTACGCAAAATAGCTAATCGCTAAATTAGCGATTCGCACTGTTCTTCTGCGAAAACCTTTCCTACATGGCTCAAGTATGTTTTGCGATCGCAAACACACAGATGCCTGCGAATCGCACTGCTTGCGATCGCAAAACTGTTTCCTACATATGGCCCTTAGTCTTTACCCTTCTCCCCACCCTTATCTAAGGATTTCAAATCCTGCATCTTAGAGTCACCACCTTGGTTCTGGGTTTTCTGCTTCACCCTGGTTCTGACCCATTTGTCTGCCTTCTTTCCTAATTCTTGGGGAGAGGTCAGATCAGAGTCCAGCAGGTACTGATGCAACAACTCATTTTGGCAATTATTAAGGATCTGCTCCCTCATAAGTAAATTGTACAATCCCGCAAAGTCATGCACTGCCAAGTAACCAGCCTTCCAAAGCCTTGGTAGCACAATCAACAAAGTCTACCCAGTCCTGAGTCTGAGTCTTCTGGGTGTCTCTGAACGCAATCCTGTATTGTTCAGTGGTTAGGCCAAACCCATCAATGAGTGCAGGCTTCAGGACAGAATAATCGTCAGCATCCTGTTCTCTAACAGTGAGGAGCTTATCTCTACCTTTGTCAGCAAAGTAGAGACACAAGATAGCTGCCTACTGCTCCCGAGGGACCCTCTGTACTTTATAGGCCCTCTCTAGTGCAGTTATCCATTTGTGGAAGTCATCCCCACTTTTGTAGGGAGGGACTATCTTGTTCAGGTTCCTGTGATCATGGGTGAATTCCTTAATCCTAGGGACACTGTTGCTGCCACCATGGGACTCTAGTCCCAATTTCTTCCTAGCTTTCTGGAGTTCTAGGGATTCCCTGTCTAGGGCCAATTGTTCCCTCTGGATCCTGAGCTTTCCCTTCTCAAGCTCCAGAGATTGACACTTCCTCTCATAAGAGCTAGGCCTCTTATGAGAAACAGAAGTCCCCACAGAAGTAACAGGATGTGTAGATTCTGCAGAGGGAGACCTAGTTCTAGTTCTCCAAGGCAGGGGCGGCTGGTGCTAATGGGCAAAATGGGCGTCGCCCTGCCCCTACCACTCTGAGGGGAGAGGCAAAAAGAGAATTTAGAAAATCGCCACGCAGAAGGAAAGAAATTACTACTTGCTGCTCTCTTATTTTGTTATGGGCAACTGAAGAACTTTGCAGATGTCCTGCTCCTGCTGGGCGAGGTATTCTTCGACCTGCAGGCACAAGCTACAGCTGTGACATCAGTGCAGAGGGCGTGCTGACTTTGAATGCCGTGAATACTTTTGGATTTCGGGCGCTTACACAATGAACCTGGAAGGAGTTCACAGAGCTCCATTCATTTCAATGGCAGGGGGCGGGGCAGACTGAGAAGGAGAACTAGGTGATGGGTGGTAACAATTTAAACTCATCACGAGAGGGGGCGGGCTGTAGGAGGGGTGCAGGTGGATTCTCCCTTCATTCCTCGTGTGCTTTCACTTTTGGAAACGTTACTTAAGAAGTGGAAGCTGTGCCCTTTTGAGGAAATATGAATTTTTATGATCAATTATGTCCCCTATCTTAGACCCCAACGGCTCCATGTACATGCTACAAGTACATGTATGTTCCCTCCAACTCCAGCTATGAAGACGCAAATACATGTGCGTCCAACGTTAACATGTCCTCTTTCAGATCCGCCATGAATGGGTCGGATATTCCGTTCCTAAGTATGATTGGCCACCGACTTTATATGGTACACCTTTCACGTTTTACAGTTCAGGCGAGTAGGCCCTGAATTCTGTCATCAAGTCTTTTCCTGCCTTCTGCTTCTGAAAGCTCCAGCCTGAGCCTGCATCTGTATCCATGACCTTTGTCCTACTCCCTGCGCGGCTAACGGTGCCTGACTCGGCCTGTTGCCTGCCAAAAACTGTATTTCACCTTCAAGTTATCTGCTCCGCTCCTCATCCAATACATTCCTGTCTAGTAGTTTTAGGTAAACATCCTTCCAGCTACAGAGCAAAGGGCCCGGCCTTACTGTCTCCGTGCAAGTAATTCATAGCCTCCGTTTCCATGGTAGGCCCATGCCCCCTCGCATCTCATGTAGACACATAGACGCTTGTACACGCACTAACAGTCAGTATAGAATAGATTCTGTCCGAGAGACCTTTCCTTTTAGATAATACAGTTCCTTAAACACAAGATATTAGATATGATTTGGGATTAACTTGATCTGACCCCCCAGACTTCTGTCTCCTCATGTAGGGCTAAATGTCAAGTTCCCTTCACCCTCTAGTTACACGTCAATCACACGTCATGCGGCTGCGCGCGCATCTCTGCCATGTATTTCTGCTGACATTGCAGGATTCTCTTATGGATCCACCCACCTGTGACATCCTCTTAATGACGTTTCCAGTATACGCCTTTATGCACGCCTATTGTAACGCCTTTTTCATTACGTATGTGTATTCTTATCTTTCTTATCAGCTGTTACGCCTCTTGCATCTGTCTTTACTGTAATGCATTTACTATATATATAATTACTTGTCAATAATGTATTGCCTATCCCTTCCTGAACCTTCGTGGTGATGGAATTCGATTGCCTGGTTCGAACCATAATTCCTTTGTAAGGAATAAATTCCCTTTTATAACCTCAAATACCACGGATTCTGCCTCTTATTTTTACTGAGTTATTCTTATTGAATTTTACCGCATAAATTAAGTCTAGGTAATTTAAATTTACCACATAATTGGCGCCCGAATAGGGACACCTTCCCCATCTCACGCGCCGGAGGTGCGTTGCAGGCCCGGTCTCCTGCCACAGCCGGACGGACAACTACGCGTACCCGCAGGATTTCCTGTATCTCCCTCCGACCAAGCGGGGGTGACTGAGGCTGCGATCAACACCCAGACGAGGCGGTGAGAAGTGCGAAGAATCCCGACCAGAGCCTAGCTGAGAGAGCAAGATCCGAGGTATACAGAGGCCCGCCAGGTTCCGAAGTTCCGAAGTATCCATGTCGCGTGTCAAGTCGAGTCCAGTCCGATCCAGTCCAGTTCAGTTCCGAGGCCTTCCGTTCCGTGCTTCCCGGTGAGTACCGTTGCTGGGGACGCATTTAGACGTGCACATTAGTTTGTGCCGGTCAAGACGGGTTTGGGTACACAGATCCGGTCTGCACTGTTTCAGCAGTGTATCTGTACTGTTTAGCAGTACATCCAGTATATCTAGTATTATGTCCGTAACTAGTTTTATTCTAATTATCGTTGTTCGTGTTAAATGTTAAATGTTATAATATGTTTTAAAAATGTCGTGGTATGAATGATTGTTCAATTTCTCATTATTGTGTTTTATCGTACTAATTGTATTCAAGTCCAAGTGTCTAAGTTCGAGTAAGAATAAAGTAGCAAGGTTTAAAGATGCCGTTCTTTTCAAAATTAAGACAGATCAAAACTAGAAAAGGGATACTCGAAGAAGCCGTTCCCATTCCACCTAGGGACACTCCAGGGTACTTTATGTACCATAAACATGGCCTAGATGCCGTATTATATCTTGATCTATGGGTGGACTACACCAAGGATTTAGCAGAGAACCAGAGATGGCCCGCTGCGGGGACATGGGATGCAGATTGCATCATGAGAGTGGAAGAAGTATTATGGAAAAAGAAAGCCAGACAGTCACAGAAAGATGCCATTGTATTATGGCGTAAAGAATCGCACAGACGCGCAGAGAAAGCGTTCAGAAAAGAAGAGAAAAGTAGAGAGAATTCAGACAAAGCCCGAGAAGACATATTAATTGAGGAAGGTATCCGAGTAAAAACAGAACAAGTAGACAGGCAAAGAAACACTCTTATGAATGGTATGTATCCTCTTCTGGCCGAGGGTTTACCTAAGGCCACCCTGGAGGTACCAAAAGATCTGCCACCTCCATTACTTCCAATTAAAATACATTCCAAGACCGCAAAAGATATTTTCCTTTCTTCCTATTTAGACGATGCAGCCCCCGAATATGTTAATGTGGCGCATCAACGCGCATCACCGGTTGACAACGCTCAACACCAAGACCATCTGCCCCCACCATCACAGCAACAAACACCTCCTCACATTCCAATCGTCCCGCCGGTTTCTACAGTCCTTCCGGCATCTACACTCTCTACCTTACATCCAACAAATCCTTTTGGACTTGGCACCTCAGGAGGTGCGACAGGAGGTGCGGCAGGAGGTTTTTCCACGCCACCGCCAGGACATAGATTGACTTTTAGAGATTTAGCATACCAACGTACACCTCAAACAGCAAATTCTGATATACTTAAGGAACCTCTTACAGATTGTAGATATGATCCAGTGCCCGGTAAAAAGGACAGAATGTTGCTATCATCACTACGTATACGACGAGCTTCGATCTATTTAATGACACTACCAGGAATGGTTGCCCATCTAGACAATATATATCGCTTTGTCCAAACAGGGCAAGGCCCTGAAAGTATTGACGAGGCCATGGAATACCAGAAAGTGGATATACAGAAACTATTGTTACGCTTCTTCATAAACTGTTTGATCAGAAATAGAGATAGGCCTGAGGTAGATCAGGATGAAATGCAAGTACTTACCAAATGGGGTCAGAATATAGCAGACTGTAGACATGATAAACAGAAGAGTATAGAAGTTATGTGCCGAAAGATCCGAAAAGAAGTAGAACGAATACATGAAAACAGATTAGAGGCAGACAAAACTGAATCAGAGGGAGAGGAGGAGGAAGAGTCAGAAATGACCACAGGACAATTAGAATCACCAGCTAGAGAAACGATAGCTTATGTAGGTAAGGGAAGATCTTTTAATAATACCAGATACTTTAATGATCCAATACGTCCGATACGTCCAGAATGTAACAGAAATTTTCAAGCAATTATGTCAAATACAAGGTCCCCTGAACACTTATTCCAGGCTACTGATAAATTACTCCGAGAACGAAGGGGGTACCATGTGCTCGATTCTATGGATGAACAAGAATTAGCCAGGTCAGCAGTACAATGGGCTGACAGTTCTGAAAAATACAGTGATGATGCGCTAGCACACACGTTTCTGAATCTTACCCCAGACGAACAGCGTTTAGCTGGTATATACATGATACAACACCTCCTTATATTGTATAAAAGCCAACACTCCGATCCTGGTCCCCTACCTGATATCCTGATAGAATTACTCATGAATAAATGGAGAGGTTTGGGTACTGATCTAATTAAAGAAATTCTAGAGTATCGGCACCAATACAGTGCCTTTGTATGTCCAGAGCATGATTCAGCTCCCACCATGGAAAGAAAAACGTATTACATAGACAGACAGAATCCCTTACGTGAAGTGCACCCAGTTAAAAATACAGATGATTCTTTTTCACGCGTGTTTGTGTACACGCCCATAACTTAAATAGAACTATTGGAAATGAAAAAATTAGTACCCAGCCATGACAAAGACCCAGCAGGTTTCCACCGTGAAATAAAAGACATGTTACTCATGGGTGACTATACCTATCCTGACATTATGAAAATATTAAAAGTATTATTGCCTGCCGGTATTTACGAGAAACTCAAAGAAAAGGAATGGGAGGTGGGAGACCAAAAGATTGATTGGACCGCATTAGAAAACGAAGAAAAGGCCCGAACTGCAGGCCGAGGGCTTGGGGAAAAAATTACGGCATTACCAGGATTATTAGTGCAAGTATTGCCACGTTTATTAACGACGAAAAAGGAAGACTGGGGTGCAATTTCAGCCTGTAAACAAAAACCCGATAAAGACACTAGTGATTTTTATTCCCAATTTGAAAAATGTTTTGGTATTAATAGTGGCTTAAAGGCAAATAGCGAGTCGTATCCACATCTTTTTGTGACAAAACTAGTCAAAAACTCCCTGCCCCAAGTTAAGAACAGAGTATTGAAAGTCAAGAGTACTTGGCAAGGTAATACCCCTTCACAGATGTTACAAATGTTACAGTATCACCAGAATAGAATTAGAGAAGAACAAGAACATGAACAAAGACGTATGAAAGACACGAAAATGAAAATGCTTGTTGCTCAGACAGTTCCAGATGACAGTCATAAAAAGGGTGCGACACAGTCCAGCAATTCAGCGGTTCCTGTAAAAGGGACATGCAACTATTGTAAACAGCCAGGTCATTATATAAACGATTGTACGGTTCTGAAACACAATATCTCTACAGGTAAAACAAAGGAGAGACCACGTGCACCTAGACAGGATCAGATCCAACAACAAGTACCTCAGCATGTACAGCCTATGCCAGTTCCACAACAGACCGTAGCAGTAGCACAGCCACAGCCTATTGCTGCAACACAAAACACTACACAACAGATGTACCAGTATGCACAAAATGATTATCCAGATTATCAGCGATACACATGAAATAGCCTAGAGAAGGAAGTTGGCTTACCCCTTATTGAGGTTCCCGTAGATCAGGAAGGTCCTTATGTACATAGTCAAATATTAGGGAAAGACAGAAAGTTTTTACTTGATACAGGGGCAAGCAGAACTACTATAAGTCATGACGAAGTCCCAGGGGCACCCCTCTCAGGCTCACAGAATATTTCCCTTGGTTTTTCAGGAAAGCCTATTATTAACGAAGTATCGCAACCTCTTCCACTTACAGTTGGTCCATTGACACGAACTACAGATTTATTGCTTACAAAATCATGTCCAGAAAACTTGTTAGGTATAAAGACACTGAAAGCTCTAGGAGCTGTAATATGTTGTTCTCCGGAAGGAGTACGACTATTTTTGCGTGACTTTAAAGGTCACTACGTGTCAAGAGACATGGATCACCGGTTACAGAATCTACCTGCACATTTATGGGCACAAGGCCCCACTGATGTAGGTTGCATGCACATTACACCATATCGAGTCACACTCAAAACAGGAGTGGTATTACCACGAATGCGACAATACAAGTTACCTCCAGATGCTGTAGTGGCTTTGCTGCAAATCATTGACGAGCTCATTGCACAAGGAGTGGTTGTGGAAACCGACTCCAATGTATGTAATTCTCCGATCATTCCGATTCTTAAACGAACTGATCCAAAAGCACCGCCAGTATATCGATTAGTTATTGATCTGCGCGAATTGAATAAATGCATTGTACCACAATACCCCGTGGTCCCAGATATCTCTTCATTACTAACAGCCATTGATTCCGAAGCAACGTTCTTCACTGTAATTGACCTCAAGAACGCCTTCTTTAGCGTCCCAATAGATCCGGAAAGCCAATATTTGTTCGGATTTTGTTTAAATGGACGAAGTTTTAAATTCGCACGCGCACCTCAAGGATTCACAGAAAGCCCCAGCATCTATAGCCAAGCACTGAAAAAACAACTTGACAGTATCCACATGCCAGTTAACACTGCCCTGCTTCAGTATGTCGATGATCTGCTGATCACCGCCCGAAGCGAACCTGAATGTGAAAAAGCATCACTGACGGTTTTGCATTTCCTAGCCGACAAGGGGCACAAGGTGTCCCCTTCAAAGCTGCAATTCTGTGTCCAGCAAGTTGTGTACCTTGGGCACTTGCTGTCCAAGGGGGGAAGACAGCTTACACCTGACCGCATCCAGTTAATTATTAACATGCCACCACCCAAGACACAAAAGGAGGTACGGGCCTTCATAGGCCTCACTTCGTACTGCAGGCAGTGGATTCCCCAATATGCATTCCTAGCAAAACCACTCATTCAGTTGACAACACAGGAGGCAGCGACATCGACTGTCCTCCCTTGGACTCAAGAACATACACAAGCTTTTGAAAGCTTAAAGAAAGCCTTATGCCAAGCACCTGTTTTAGCAACACCATGTTACAATAAACCTTTTACACTTTTTGTTACAGAACGTGAAGGTACTGCCTTGTCAGTATTCACTCAGGAACAAGCAGGATCACACAAACCATGTGCTTACTTTTCTAGCACGTTAGATCCCGTAGCTCAGGCTCTGCCTGCGTGCCTGAAATCAGTCGCAGCGACAGCTTTAGCGATCAGACAAAGTGATTCCATAGTATTGGGACATCAATTGACAGTACAAGTACCACACGCAGTAGAGGTTCTCTTGAACCGGACACAAACACAACACTTGACTATAGCAAGATTGACGGGTTACGAACTAACATTGTTTCAACCACACATAGAAATAAGACGTTGTAGTACATTAAATCCTGCCACACTTTTGCCATTAAGTGGAACAGACCCATTAGCACATGATTGTATTGAAGTCATTACTATTACGACGAAACCCAGACAAGACTTGACAGATATTCCATTATCAGATCCAGCCCTGACATTGTATGTAGATGGTTCATGCATGAGAACAAGTACAGGAGAGTTAGTGGCCGCTTATGCTGTCACAACAGACACTGAAGTTATTGAAACAAATTGTATTGATACTCTTTCAGCTCAAGCAGCAGAGCTCATCGCTCTGACACAAGCCTGTATTCAAGCCAAAAATAAGAAAGTTAACATATACACAGATTCACGTTATGCATTCGGAGTTGTCCATGACTTCGGAGTCCTTTGGCGAGAGAGAGGTTATTTAACTTCTCATGGTGCCAACATTCAACACGGACCCCTCATTCAAGCCTTACTAGATGCAATACATTTGCCTACTGCGATATCTATTATGAAATGCAAAGCCCATACAAAGGTTACCGATACTATTTCCCAGGGTAACGACCTAGCAGATCGAACAGCTAAACAGACCGCTCAGAATCAGACTCACACAACTGACATGACAAAGGCAATAGTACAGACATCCACACACTGCATGACAGTTAAGGATCCCGCCCTTGATGTAATTGACATACAGACACATGCTACACCAGAAGAAATTAAGAAATGGACTGAATTAGGAGGGATCCAAACAGATCAGGGATGGATGACGAAGGGAAAATCTATATGGTTTCTCCCCGACTCCATGGTTCCAGTTATCATTAACACAATACATAGCCCAGCGCACCTAGGAGAGAAAGCCATGCTAGATAGTATCCAACACATTTGGTTTAACAAACACTTGCGAGCAGCAGCCAAACAGAAAGTACGTACCTGCATGATATGTTGTCAGTTCAATCCCGGTAAAAGCATTCCTGTAGAGCAAGGTGGATTTCAACCTCCCGATCACCCTTTTGAAGTACTCCAGATGGATTATATCCAGATGGAACGATGTCGAGGATTCAAATATGTTCTCGTAGTTGTATGTGCTCTTTCCCGTTGGACAGAGGCTTATCCCGTCTCAGATTACACTGCCCCGACTACTGCCAAACAGTTAGTTCGAGAATTCTTCCCACGGTATGGTTTGCCCCGTATCGTATACTCAGATAACGGCCAGCCGTTCTCATCCGAGCTAATGAAACACATTTCACTCCTGTTAGGCTATCAATGGAAATTCCACTGTGTTCGGCATCCCGAGGCAGCAGGTCTCGTGGAACGCCATAATCAGACTCTGAAAATTAGACTTTCCAAAATCTGCAGAGAGAAAGGTGTCGACTGGATAGTAGCCTTACCAGTTGCTCTCTTTTACATGAGAATGGTAGCACATTCTCGAACAGGGCTATCCCCGTACGAGGTGGTCTTCGGTAGGCCACCAAATATGTGGGGGACGCCTATACCTCGAAAAATAACTGATGTCGATTGTAATATGCTGACAGATTACCTTGCTTCCTTGATGTCTGCACTACAATCTTGCACAGGCGTTCACAGGTAGCTGCAGCTTTTCCCGACAACACTGAGGTGAAGCCCCATGAAGTGGTTCCTGGGGACCACGTTTTCATAAGAAATTTCGACAGGAGGAGCCCGCTGGAGCCTCGCTGGCAGACGCCAAAACTAGTTCTTCTCACGACGAGGACAGCAGTGAAGATTGAGGGTCGCAAGGGTTGGCTACACTCGAGCCATATCAAGAAATTTCATGGACCTCTTTCTAATCTGAACTCTCAGCCCTGCATTTCCTCACAGACTGACTCAAAACTCCCCCTGGTTGAGAAAACAGAACAACAAAATTACAAACTGAAACTAAGGTCTAGCAAGTCAGACAATTTGATTGTTTAAGTCCTCTCCAAGGTGAATCGGTTAAATTAGTCGCTGACATGTATCCTCTAGACCGAATTAGAGAGAGAAATAGACAGAAATAGCTCAAGAAACATGCATACTGTAAATCACTTCGTAGTCACTGTGTAGTAACATTATTGATTATGTTTTTTCTAAGTCTTCTGATTATTGCTGCAAGTATACTGTTGCACATATACTATCCTGTTTTTAAGCGTGCTTTCAATGCTACTTCCGAACACTCTTTTAGCGAATTACCTCCGCATGAGTTGTCCTATAGATTTGCGCTGCGCAACAACACATTCATTAGTATGTGACATCATTCCCATCAGACCAGCAATGCTACAAATTGTTGGATATGTGGCCGACTCCCTCCCTATCAGAAATACAAGGGAGTTCTGCCCCTCTTTCCGTACCCGTTCACACACAATGGCTCCTGTGGAGCATGGTTTAGTTTGATTAATACTTTAGATTCCAATGCCGTAGTTTACCAGGACAACTGGGTATGGGGAAACCTGAACCTAGTTTTACTTAAAGTCTGCTACCCTAACAAGGAGGGACTTCCCAAAAGAACAGGAACTGATCTAGAAAATGAAGTATATGGATTAGGTAACTTTACACTTAACCTCATGATTCTGAATGTTGAATCTGAAGCTACACCAGTCTTGCCTGCTATGTCAGTATTTCCAGTTCAAGGTGAATTATGTGTAAGAAAGAATGGTTCAGTACACATGGGTCATAGTAAATGTACAACTGTGATCGAATTCAGTGATCAAGGCAAGTCTACATTTAGAGCTTCTCGTCATTCCTACTTCATATGTGGTCAGACCGCATATATACGTTTACCTCTAGATTGGGATGGTACCTGTTACATTGCATTCCTTCTGCCACCAGTCTTCCTAGCCCCTCCTGATTACCATAGGAATACCCATTTAGTACACAATAGACAGCAGAGAGATCTCCCGATTGTCGATTACACTGAAACGGCATGGGAGCAATATACAGATTTCAAGAAAGGTTTCTTTCCCTACATAGGCACTGTCACCAATAGTAAACTGATACGTAGATTAACTAGAACTCTTGAAGCAGTAGTAAATGAAACTACTTCCGCCCTAGGGAACTTAACAGAGGAGCAGTCTGCGATGCGGATTGTTGTTCTTCAAAATCGTCTTGTCCTTGACGTCATCCTGGCCGATAGGGGCGGAGCTTGTAGGGTCATCGGATCAAGTTGCTGTGTTCTCATTCCAGAAAACGCGCCTTCAGTATATAAAGCCATAACTCGCCTTCATAAGATTGTAAGCTAGATACACCAGAGTCCAGGCACCTGGACTTGGTCCGGTTGGTTCTGGAGCGTGTTGTCAGCCTGGGGATGGAGGATCCTATCCTTCCTAGGTATTGGCCTTCTCATAATATTCAGCTGTTGCTTGTGTCTACAATGTGGGCCAGCGATTTGTGGTCTGTGTGCCACATCCTGTATTCCACATTCCAGTTTTCATTCAAAACCTCGTAAGAAGAAAGAAGAACAGATGATGTTATATGAACAGATTGATGGATTAATGAAGATCGATATTTCATGAAGGGTCCGTAGGGGACAAGGAGGGAATGAGGAAATATGAATTTTTATGATCAATTATGTCCCCTATCTTAGACCCCAACGGCTCCATGTACATGCTACAAGTACATGTATGTTCCCTCCAACTCCAGCTATGAAGACGCAAATACATGTGCGTCCAACGTTAACATGTCCTCTTTCAGATCCGCCATGAATGGGTCGGATATTCCGTTCCTAAGTATGATTGGCCACCGACTTTATATGGTACACCTTTCACGTTTTACAGTTCAGGCGAGTAGGCCCTGAATTCTGTCATCAAGTCTTTTCCTGCCTTCTGCTTCTGAAAGCTCCAGCCTGAGCCTGCATCTGTATCCATGACCTTTGTCCTATTCCCTGCGCGGCTAACGGTGCCTGACTCGGCCTGTTGCCTGCCAAAAACTGTATTTCACCTTCAAGTTATCTGCTCCGCTCCTCATCCAATACATTCCTGTCTAGTAGTTTTAGGTAAACATCCTTCCAGCTACAGAGCAAAGGGCCCGGCCTTACTGTCTCCGTGCAAGTAATTCATAGCCTCCGTTTCCATGGTAGGCCCATGCCCCCTCGCATCTCATGTAGACACATAGACGCTTGTACACGCACTAACAGTCAGTATAGAATAGATTCTGTCCGAGAGACCTTTCCTTTTAGATAATACAGTTCCTTAAACACAAGATATTAGATATGATTTGGGATTAACTTGATCTGACCCCCCAGACTTCTGTCTCCTCATGTAGGGCTAAATGTCAAGTTCCCTTCACCCTCTAGTTACACGTCAATCACACGTCATGCGGCTGCGCGCGCATCTCTGCCATGTATTTCTGCTGACATTGCAGGATTCTCTTATGGATCCACCCACCTGTGACATCCTCTTAATGACGTTTCCAGTATACGCCTTTATGCACGCCTATTGTAACGCCTTTTTCATTACGTATGTGTATTCTTATCCTTCTTATCAGCTGTTACGCCTCTTGCATCTGTCTTTACTGTAATGCATTTACTATATATATAATTACTTGTCAATAATGTATTGCCTATCCCTTCCTGAACCTTCGTGGTGATGGAATTCGATTGCCTGGTTCGAACCATAATTCCTTTGTAAGGAATAAATTCCCTTTTATAACCTCAAATACCACGGATTCTGCCTCTTATTTTTACTGAGTTATTCTTATTGAATTTTACCGCATAAATTAAGTCTAGGTAATTTAAATTTACCACACTTTCTCTGTGAACACCTCTTGCATCTTGTTGGTTGCAACACAGGCCCAAAAAGAATACAGGTTGGCACGCACCTATGTTCTCTTTAAGCTGCGATTACATGAGCCCCACTGGCTACATTAGAGAGTTCTGCTATTTTTAGGCACCAGGTTAAGCGATTTGCTCAGAATCACATTACAGGATATAGAGTCGGCGCCGAGACTCGAACAGCGCGTAGTGCTTTTTAGGTCTCGCGGAGGCCAGCACATGCGCTGGCTCGGAGAGACATTTTGTATGTGAGTTTTTTAAGTGCTGCTGGCTGGCCTAGCGCGTGCATGCACGTGAGCGTGCATGCGCGCAGCCGCCTTGCGCTAGGCCAGCCAGCAGCACTCAGGAACGCCTTTAGCGCGTCATCTCGATCACTTTGCTTTCACAGCGATCGTGATCGCGAGGCCTTTCGTGTGGCCGCGCGCGCAACACAACTCCCACTTCTCCCCCTCCCCCACCAAATATCGCGTCTTGCGGCCGCTTGTTTTCCTTATGATTTTTAGATTACGTCTTGATTTCTCCAGAAAGGTGCAATTTCAAAACTGTGCATGATGTGAGTGTTTTCTTCTCTAGTCATCACCCAGTCCCCCGCCATGGGCTCAGAGACATCTCATCTTTTCTCCATTTGCAGAGGAGCAGCTACATCGGGAGGCGGCCGAGGCTTTGATGGTACTAAGAAACTCTCCCAAACCAACACATGGTGCTGTGTTAGACTCCCCAGGCACAGCGTGTAACATTTGTCCTTCCTATAGTGATTTGCAGACTTTAAGGGACATGGAATCTGGCCTCCTTCCTCGTTTATATTATCCACAGAGTACATACTCTGTATATTCTGGGGATGTGCTGGCGTCTCAACCAAACACGACTCTACTGAACTTGCCAGCAGCAAAGCTCGGAGGCACAGGGCCTGCGTACCAACACTGTGTGAATGCATTTGCAGGTCTGTGCAAGGTTTTGCAAAGGAAAGGCTACCTCACTGATAGCAATGAAGCCAGACATCTGCAAATCCTTGTGACTGGCTCTTTGTGACATCCACTAGGTCACCTACACATGAGTGTGTCGCACACAGATGATGCAAACACCGCATCAGCGTCAAACCTGTCCATTAGTACATCTGCTCCTCAGTACAGTAAAAAATCATCTACTGAAGAAAGCAGAAGTAAAATGCAAACCCCTCATGTCTATTCAAGCACAAGTGCCCATACCGCCTGGTGATCGCATATGGGCAGTTTCACCATCCTGTAAAGCACCAACGTGGCTCCAAGTACAGATATTTCCAGCAAGGAACGCACACTTCTTGTTTTAATATCTTCAACTACCCTTTCAAAGCAGTGCATTCTTTAAATACACAATCAGTTATTAGAATTTTGCCGCCGACCGCGGCCCCCGCAGGGGGCCACTACAGCGGTCGGCGCCCTAGTGCTGTCGGGGCACCAGTCACCCCTCCCCACCCCCTCCCTAGGGGAGGGGGCGGGGACTCCGACCGGTGTCCCCCTCTCCTCGTGCTGGCCGGATGTGACGCCCAAGCGCGTCACTTCCGGGCCCCGGTGGGAAAGGGGAGGCTATTTAGCCTTCCCCCACCCTCCTGGCGACCTCTTTGTCGCCCACCACGCTGCAGATGCTGCATTGTTGCCACAGGTCGTCGCTTAGTCGTCGTGCTTCTTTGTTGACGGTGAGTCTTGCTGCACCCACTCCGCCCCGGCCCTGTCCCTGGGCAGTACCAGGTCGACGGGGCCCTGTGGCACGGATTGCCACGGGCGGAGGGGGCGCAAGATCGATGCACGGGTGGCGATTTTAGAGGGCGGTTGAGGCGGTCCGTCCGCGGCGCTGCCGAATTGCGGGAGAGAAACTAGGTTTTGAGTCTCGTGTTCCGATTACTTTGGGTCGAGCCCACGCAACTTATCTCTATCTCCCTGTGCTTGGATGTACATTTGGCTTACACTCAGCACTCCGAGGCCTTCAGGTCGAGTTCGCGCTGTGACCCGGTTGGGCTGGTCAGTACCGCAGGAGAAGTAGCCCGAATGGTAGAGCACTTGCTTAGCACGCGAGAGGTAGCGGGATCGATGCCCGCACTCTCCATTAAAAATTTGCATAAATTTTAAAATCACGTACCCTCCTTGACAAGGATGTGGTCCGTCGGCTGCGCTGCCACCTCTGATGCGGGAAAGCAGGTTTCGAGCCTCGAGGTCGCGTCCACATCCTGGGATCCTGAGCAAATCACTTAATCTCCCCCTGCCACGAGTGGGGTCCGGGTGTGGCTTCGACGCAGGGGAAGTAGCCCGAATGGTAGAGCAGTTGCTTAGCACGCAAGAGGTAGCGGGATCGATGCCCGCACACTCCATTCTTAAATTTGCATAAATTTTAAAATCACGTAATCTCCTTGACGAGGATGTGGTCCGTCGGCTGTGCTGCCGCCTCTGGTGTGGGAAAGCAGGTTTGGAGCCTCAAGGTCGCGTCCACATCCTGTGATCCTGGGCAAATCACTTAATCTCCCCGTGCCCGAATGTGTAATGTAAATACTGTGCTATTTAAGGCGCTCCAATACCATCGGGCGAATTCGCGCTATATAAATATGCAACAAAAAACAATTAAGATTAGTTTTGGGGCCCCGCGCCTCTGGGTACAGGTCTAGACCTCGGCAGACGAGTAGCGGTTAGCGGGGAGGTGGGGCGAAGGGGTGCGCGAGCCTGCGTGGGACCTGGGTTTGAGTCTCGGCAACGACGCTGAGCATCCTGTGATTCTGGGCAAATCACTTAATATCCCTGTGCCGAACAAACAAGATATGGTGTCCACAACGGGGCGACGTAAAGCGCCCTGAGACCCGATTTTCGCTCGGTGCCTGTCCATATAGGTAGAAACGGGGCTCATGCACAGCGCCATAATACCCTCGGGGAGCTCGCGCTGTGATTCCGGGCAAAGCACTTAGCCTCCCCGTGCCCGGAATTGAGGTATAAATGGCTCGCTGGGTGAGGCAATTTAATCTCCCCGAGCCGGAACAGGTATGGGAATACGGCGCCTAGGCACGGGCCCCAATACTCTTCAGGCGAGTTCGCGCTGCGGCCTCAAGCTGGGGGGTCGCGTCCACATCCTGTGATGCGGAGCAAATGATTTAAGCTCCCCGTACCTGAATGTGCAATGTAAATACGGCGCTAGGCAAAGCGCTCCAATACTTTCGGGTCGAGTGCAGGAAACCACGGTTCGAGTCTCGAGGTCGCGTCCACATCCTGTGATGCGGAGCAAATGATTTAAGCCCCTCGTACCTGAATGTGCAATGTAAATACGGCGCTAGGCAAAGCGCTTCAATACTTTCGGGTCGAGTGCAGGAAACCACGGTTTGAGTCTCGAGGTCGCGTCCACATCCTGTGATGCGGAGCAAATGATTTAAGCTCCCCGTACCTGAATGTGCAATGTGAATACGGCGATAGGCAAAGCGCTCCAATACTTTCGGGCCGAGTGCAGGAAACCACGGTATGAGTCTCGAGGTCGCGTCCACATCCTGTGATGCGGAGCAAATGATTTAAGCTCCCCGTACCGGAATGTGTAATGTAAATAAGGTGCCATGCAAAGCGCTCCAATACTTTCGGGTCGAATTCGCGCTATCGATACTCCAGTGAGTCATGTAGCGTCATGATAATGTCTGCCACCACGCGGATTTAGCGTCTGCGGCCCTTGCGACGGGCATTTATGTGCACAGACAGGTCTCCGTTCCTCCGGCCGACAAAGAGGAGAAATGCCGTCCATGGGGCGGAAACGCGGACATCACAGCGCTCCTTGGAGCTCCATGTGTTGCCTTTGTGCACCTTACATTTCACCGCGCGGTGCACTGTGCGCCCGAAATCCTTTTCTCTAAACGTGAGATCTGGACAGGGCACTTTAAAATGGCTGCTCTCAGATAATGTAAATTCCCATTGGTGACAAAAATTAATTGTGAAGTCAAAGAGAAGCTGCGAAAACCCCATTGACTTTTCCTCCGATGCGGCCAGTGCGAGGGGCAGGACGGAGGACGTCTCCGGGCGACGCACCGAGGGGGGAGGCTCTGTGACGGTTGGCAGATTACCCAACCTCCCTCGTGCCAACAGAATTCAATGGATCCCGCAACGGGTCATGCATATTGGAGCCATGGGAGGTCATGCGGGGGAAACCGGTTTCGAGGCACAGCACGGCCTGGTCACGCGATGCCACGCAGGGGAATAATGCTGCCATGCGGGTGGAACAGGGTTTGCGTGCGGAAGGGCTCTGTGATTACGGACAGATTACCGAATATTTCCCGTGCCCAACAACATTTACGGGGTTCCGTAACGGGTCACGGACAATGCTCCCATGAGTTTTGGTACAATGGGGCCTCGCGACACGTCTCACCCGGTCTCTGCGGGCTTGGCTAGAGATCATACAACGTCCTCTCCACCCCCTCGCCTAGCGAGGAGCGCTCTCCCTCCATTGCATTTATGGGGTGTCGCCGGACGCACAGGGACCGCGGGCTAATCATCCCGGAGCTTTTAGACCGCCCTATTGAGACCAACAAGGTGCATAGCGGCCAGGTTTCAGATTGCGATGTGCGACACTTCCATGTGCACCGTCTCGTCCCACCGCTGGGAAAGGGTAGCGCTGGTAGTGAACATAACGGGATGTTTTGGCGGTGGTAGAGGATACGGATTTCTTTTCGCAACACAGGAGGGAGAGCGGCGAATAGGGCTTGCAAGAGCCTCGTTAAGCGCGCCACTACCTTCGGTCCGTGCTCGTGCTATATAAACATGCGTCCGGGGCTACTAGGAGTCGCGCGGTGGGGGAGACAACGGGGCGACTTGTGTGCACCTGCGGTTTCGAGGCTTCCTGTCTGGGAAAGACAAAGCGCCGGCACGCCAGGTGCTTTTAGCCGGGGCAGTTACGGTGCCTAGTCCAGGAGAAGGACACTGCACGATTGCCGGCCAAGGCACAATCCACGGTCGCCAATTGAGTTGTTTGCCAGAGCAAAGGTAGGACATGGTTGTGCGCAGAAAGATAGTCTCCTCTTATTTGACGCTTTTGGCGGTCCCAGCATTCGGGGAGGTAGTCCCCAGCACTATGCCCACAGTGTGGTCACTTGCACATCACTGCGGGGGCACTGGAGGGCGAGGTCGACCGCGCTTTGCATGTCATGTCCCCCTTCCCCATGCCCACGTGGGGCAGGTGGAAATTAGGGCAGGCGCCCTGCTGTATGTGTTTAGTAGGGTGAAGTCCCAAAGGTTACTAAGCATATGTGCCACTTTCACCTTTCCAAATGGATGCACTTTCTATACACAACGCACCACAGCCATAAGTGCTGCCCGGTATCGCATGCAACTACAAGCATTGACAAAGCCAATAGAAGGGATTGCGTTGGTGCAGTGCTCCTTTGGTAACATATGTTGGGATGCATCTAACATGCGGCAAATATCAGGCAACTGTAAAGCGCTGCATCCTTCAGGATGCGTGGGGGTTTCTGACCAATTGGTTCAAGATTCAGGCCAGGTCGGAATTAGGGCCAGCATAATGACAGAACCCAGGGGCAATTCCTTAGGGACCAAGGGTCAGCTGTTTAAGCTCAGAACACCCCCGGGCGGCAGGCCATGTGTCCAACCTCTCCGCAAGCAAGGCCCTCACAGTGAGGTAGCCCCCATCTCCCAGTCGCGGCCAGGTCTTATGGGCCCCCTAGTCATGACCATTGGCACTAGTTGGGCAAATGTTAATTTTAAAAAAGGGGCGTAGGTCATGACACCAGGTTAGTCAGGGCCAACTAGCGGTTGGTTGACTCAGACAGGCGAAGGCTCAACACAGTTCTTGCCCAGCCCGCCAGTCCAGAATTGAAGCGTACCTGAGGTATTCCAGGGCCTATCCCTGACAGGGCATAGGACAATGGTCCGGCTGTAGTAATCTGGGACCTTCGTCCTGGCTACGTCTTCCTCGGCTGCCGGCTACTTGCGCCTTACAACATGTAGGGTCCCCGGGTTACGGAATGGTTGCTCAGGTAAAGTGCTCGGTGTCCCGACGTCTCAGGTCGCAGCTCGGCCATATGAAAACTCTATAAAGAATTAAAATAAACAAATAGTCGTAGTCCAGCCCTGCGGGCATACTAAGAGCCAGTAACACAGCTGCCTACAGAAAAGGCAGTGCCAGCACACAGTGGACGCATGCAACCGATAAAAGGCAAGGGCTTTTATGGTTCTTGTCAGGGACCCTAACGCACGCTGCAATTTTGCATTGGCCAGTTGCAACGGGGGACTAAAAGCAGCTACTCTGGCTCAGGTGCGCTTTCCATGGCATTTTAAGGTTAGAGGAGGAATGCCACCTGCGTACTACAGCACAGGCGGTAGTATTAGCGGCTGGAGCAGCGTGGGTTTTGATAAAGCCCAGCACCCCCGTTTTATGCCCACTCAAGGGAAGGTACTGACAGTACACGGGCGTGGCGCATTGGCAACATGGTTACACAGCAGCAGCTCACTAGTAGGACGGAAATAACAGGTACCCTCCCTCTTAGCATCCAGGAGGTTCGGTTTATCAGTGAAACCGGCTAGTGATGGTAAGTGGGGAACACATGGCCTAAGCAGCGCAAGGGGAAGCTGGGCAGGTAGGCATACCAGGGTCGTTAAGTGAAGCGATGTGGGTCGGTATCGTGACCTTTGACGTTCGTTTGCTCTCACAGGGAGAGGATCGAACTGAAACCAGCTCTCGGTTAGCACCAGTGGACAAAGGACGGCGTCCTTTGCGAGCAACCGGAGTGGGATAACCAGCGGGTTGCCACATACAATTAGGGGCCATCCACGAAGGGGGTAGTCCAAAGGGTGGTCCAAGCAGACCCAGGCATCATAGGTTAAGGCATTCACGAAGGATTGAGGGACCAATTTGAACACCCCTGATACCCTAAAGGCGTTGGTGTTCCCAGGACCCAGCTTTGCGAGTACGAACGCCCGGAGCTGCCCCGGTCCGCTGGTCTTCGGTTAATAAGCTTTCATGGCTGCAGCTCCAGGGTTTTCAATTTCTGTAGGTTCAGAGATAGCTCTCCACCAGCCGGTCACATGACCGCAGATTATGCGGAGGCAGGTAAGAAAGCACCTCATGTTAGTCAGCTCCAGATACCACCGGGGAAAGGTATTCAATTAGTCAGAAGTGGATAGGTGAAGGTTTTGTTCCCACTAGCACAGGAGCTTTTATGCAGGGGTGCCATCATTCGCTAGGCTAGGAGGTTAGCTTCGCTATTTCAGAACAAGGGCCGAGTATGTTACGCCCTGTCCTCTCATCCAAGTACGGGCTAACTTCTTGGCACATTGGGATACTGGAGCAAGAGGGTTATGGGACACATAGGCTGGGTAAGGGACGTACTCAAGATCAGTCTTCATGCCCAGGGCCTGCCTGCATTGCCACTGGTCAACAGCCCTTCAGTGGGAAGTATAATTGCATTCTCACCCTGGTAGTTACAACCCAAAGAGAGGCGCTGGGAAACGCTGATAGATAAGTAATAGCAAGTGGGTAACAGTCTCCGCCCCTTCAGCGACACCGTACCCTGGGAGCACGCGCGCTGTGCAAACACAGAGCTCTGACCTGAAGGGTGCCGAGTAGCAAAAACCAGTAAACAGGCTCAAGGGTTGCGTCTCTGGCCTCACAGCGGTGTGAAACCACCATCATTTAGAGGCACGCCCAGGTGAGATTGGGGCGCTTCTTAATGTTCGGAGGACCATTGCGGTTTGTGGTATCTCCCAGCGGATCCACTGCGAGAGTACTGCAGCCAGCAGTAAACTAGGAACCTGGGACCCCGACACTTGTGCCACGCTTAGGGGGGATGCGGTCAGCCAACATAGTGTGCTGCCGTCCCAATAACTGGGGTAGCAAGGTGTTTTAAACACAATGGGACACCATGGCAATAGAACATTTGGCACGTCCAGTGTGTAACCACAGCCAAACTTCAATGGAGCAGGCAATTTGTCACCGCTAGGGATGCCCCGGGTTGGCAGGAGGTACCCCCCCCCTGCCGCCCCCATATCGGGGAGTATTCTAGGATGGGGGAAGTAGGACGTAGTCAATACTTAATGTTTGGACCATACTGCAGACAGTCACGCACGTCCGGTTATGAGCACTCCTGTACGTCAGGATTTAGCAGACAAAGGGACTGTTCAAAGGTTAAGTATAAACCTTCTCGCCTTAATAGCCAAAGTAGGCAGGCAGGTGGGGGAGTGGTCACCTAGCATGGGGGCTGCTGTCCCATAGATGGGGCACGCAGGTGTTCAGGCACACACAGTGCTAAAAAGACGGCAGCCAGGTGAGATCAGCAAATAGATGGGGCAACGTGAGCCTTGGGTATGCAGTCGCCCCGCCCACAGTGGGCACGGGGCAGAGGCATGTGATGCAGTGGAACATTCCCGCAGGAGTGTGAATAGTTCTTGGCACAACTTCTCAGGCTTAACGGGCCTTTGGTTTCTCAGACACTATCTGACCCAGGCTAGCGTCAAGGGCTTTGGGACACAGATGGGGCCATCCATAACCAGTAGGGATGGTTCTCTGCATCTAGATTTGCAGGAAGCTCTAGACAGAAGAGGCTGCAGCTGTTGTGGTGTGGGGCCCTGGCGGCGACGGTGAGCCGCCGCCAGGGCTGTGGCGGAGGTACAGGGCGATCTGGAAGCAGGCCGGTACAAAGGGTACCTCTGCGCGGCACCATAGGGGGTGCCTGAGCCAAAACCGAGGAACCTCAGGGGAGGGTCCCGGAAACTAGTACGTGCCCCACTAGTCCTGCGGGCGGTTGTGGGCCAGAACAACCGGGGGGTTTGCTCTGCGACGCTCTGCCACGAGAGGGGGGGCGTGAGTAAAAGTTACCAACGGCACGTGATCTTAGAAAGAATCACCTGGATGGCAGCAATGGCGGGGATCGCTCCCTCGCTGCCCGGCTCATCAGGCGGGCAGGCGGCCCAGTTGGTTGCCTGCCCTTGGATCGCCCGTAAGATAACCCACCCATTACATATTGGACTATGTAATAAACCTGCAGCAAATTTTACCCAACTCAACAGTCTGTGTGTGTGTTATTTGGGTATGCATTTTGGGGGAGGGGGGACAGAGGGGTGCCCCTGGCGGTACTATGCCGCCGACCGCAGCCCCCACAGGGGGCCACTACAGCAGTCGGCACCCTAGTGCCGTCGGGGCACCGGTCACCCCTCCCCACCCCCTCCCTAGGGGAGGGGCGGGGACGCCGACCGGTGTCCCCCTCTCCTCGTGCTGGCCGGATGTGACGTCCAAGCGCGTCACTTCTGGGCCCCGGTGGGGAAGGGGAGGCTATTTAGCCTTCCCCCACCCTCCTGGCGACCTCTTTGTCGCCCACCACGCCGCATCCCTCCCTACCGCTTACCCGGCGCAGGGGTCGGGTGACGGGGGTTTCAGAGCATTGTAATGTTTCTTTTTTTGTTGCAGGCGGAGTTACAGGCCGATCTGGAAGCAGGCCGGTACAAAGGGTACCTCTGCGCGGCACCATAGGGGGTGCCTGAGCCAAAACCGAGGAACCTCAGGGGAGGGTCCCAGAAGCCGTGTCGGCGCCCCACTAGTCCTGTGGGCGGTTGCGGGCCTGAACAACCGGGGGGTTTGCTATGCGAAGCTCCGCCCCGAGAGGGGGGGCGTGAGTAGAAGTTACCAACGGCACGTGATCTTAGAAAGAATCACCTGGATGGCAGCAATGGCGGGGTTCGCTCCCGCGCTGCCCGGCTCATCAGGCAGGCAGGCGGCCCAGTTGGTTGCCTGCCCTTGGATCGCCCGTAAGATAACCCACCCATTACATATTGGACTATGTAATAAACCTGCAGCAAATTTTACCCAACTCAACAGTCTGTGTGTGTGTTATTTTTGGGTATGCATTTTGGGGGAGGAGGGACAGAGGGGTGCCCCTGGCAGTACTATGAACTGTTCGTACTCGCTGTCCTGGCGGCCATTTTACAAAAAATATGAGGAGCAAAAATATTAGCTATTTATATCGTGCCTGCCACAATCCAATGTATTTCTTGCCATCTAATAGCAGCTGTTTATTCCTATGCAACTGAGTTATACTGATTTCAGTGGCACCACAATGATGAAAGGTTGAGTCAGCTTTTCCAGGAATGGAACCTGTCGCATGCAGGCGCGTGGACTGCTGTTCCGCCCACTTAGCTATCCTAGTGCCTTGGTCTGGGCCCTGCTGCCAGCATTTTAAGATTTCGTCTTCAATGATGCTTTAGTGAAGTTATGGGCCAGACTCTTGTAACTGCGCATGCGCGGTTCTTTATCCTGCTGCCTTGCTCTGGGCCCTTCTGCCAGCATTTTAAGATTTCGTCTTCAATGGTGCTTTAGTGAAGTTATGGGCCAGACTCTTGTAACTGCGCATGCGCGGTTCTAGAGTTAGGTATTTGAGACCACTGCCGAGTGAACATGAAGTAGTGTTTCTATGTTCTTGCTTCCTGTGCCTGGGCATATGGTGCAGATTTAAATAGTTCACGTGTCCTGCATACTCTTGGTTTGCTGCAAAAAAACATCACGTGCACCACCAGACGAACACAAGTGCACAACTGCTGTGGAACTCCACAATCCTCAGTTCTAAAGATTTGCAACAGCACCACAGCTGTACAACTGGGCACCTGCGCATCTCAAAGACTGACTGCAGAACCTGCAGTGACCGCAGCCTGTGCCAGCCTACTTGTGTCAGTGCCATGAGTAGACAAACTGCCTGCCTGTCGGGGTGGATGGCTGGGTTCCTTACTGCTGAGTGTGAATATAAATCAAAGGCCATCAAGTTGATTTGGGTTACCGGAATCATCATGTTCCCATTGGAATACCCTTTGAGTGGCCTGCATAAAACTACGGTCCCGTAATGCCATTGTGTAGGTGGGCAATGCACTGACTGCGGTGCCTTTGGTTGTAAAGCCATACAGGCACATGCATCAACCTTTTTTGCGAGCGCAAACGGTGCGATTTGCAAAAATCATCCGGTTGCGCCCGCAAAAAGGGTCACTGCTTTGCATGAAACTGAAAGGCTCTCGCAATTTAAGAAATCGCAATCTTAAATTACGATTCCTTAAATGCAATGCATGACGAAATCGCAAATAGCGATTTTGCTAATAGGAGGCGCAAATTACCATCAATTTGAACTTGATGGTAATTTGCAACATGTGTGCACAGTTAAATTTCATGGGTGCAACAGGGCGTCCTTTTGACACCCTTGCACCCTTGAAAATCCATGTGCAATTTGCAAGTACCTACTGGTACTCGCAAATTGCGCATGCAATCTCCTGTTCATTCCTATGGGCCTATGAATGTGCTGGCGTCTCAAGCAAACACGACTGCTCCTGACAGTTGCCGTTCAGTCACAGAAACAAAGCTCAGACTACTGGCTGTTTGTACTTATCCTCCACATCTTCTCCTGACACTTTTAATCCGTCTCACATTTTGGATACTTCACCTTTCTTAGATTCGGACAACAAGCCGTGCTTGCAAGCACCTCAACTGATCAGGAAAGGCAGTGGCAACCTTCTTGAATTCAAGCAGGGATCACAGTCTACAGAAGCATTAGGAGCTATACGCCAGAGCCGGATGCTAGCTTTCTAGCCAGCATGCCACAGCACCATGATTTCACCCATGTGTCTGTAAGAAAGATTTTCAGCCCATCACCATCCAGGAACCATAGCACGCACATGGCCATTCCCAATGTCCACTTTGTAAATACGGCTCCCAGTACAAATGCCTCATGTAGCAACACCGTTCATGAGCAGTACCCCGAACCCACTCTTCGGAGCAGTGTGGCATTGGAAACCTCCGATACACAGCGTGAAAGCACACCCCTGCCGCCTGCTTTCTCACAGTCTCCATCACAGGGGGGAGATTCCTGCCTGACCGTGACAAGTTAGGGACTGCTGTGGGTCTGAACCCTCTATCGCTGGATAAAGAAGGAACTCCTACAAATATGCACCCCTGTAGTGTCCCTGTGCTCGTATCTGGCGAGGCGCGTGGGGCCTGCAACGCGCGTGGCGCACAAAGACTCCGGGACACTGGTGCTGGTTATGCTGCCGTCTCCGCAGCACGGGGCTTGACTGCCGCCGCGTCCGCGTGATGTCACATTTATTCTATTACGTACAGCAACGTGCCCTGACGCGCACACCATCGCGTGTCACGTCAGGGCCTAGTATCGCGACATTACATTCCTCCCCAACACACAAAACAAAATTACAGTATTCCCCGAAACAGTCCGTAATTACACTCTTCAACATGGACGGCAGGTCACGCCTTGTCCACCTCTTAGCAGTTCAACAGGCTCATACACAAACATGAACAGTCTTACTTTACGTAGTCTCGCAGCCGGCAGGAAGGCGCTGGGTGCGGCCTCAGGTCGTATCGCATTCCACCACGCTCACCGGCAGCGTCTTGATCTCCGCTCACAAAGTCACCCTCGGCTCCGGTCTCTCCGGCCTCAGGTACGCCTGCGACTCCAGGCGGCAGGGTCTCTGGCCGGGGCGGCATGGTGACATGCCCTTGACTGGTGAGCTCTACCCTCTCACTCACGGGGCTCTCGGGTCCTGAAAACCCTTCTTCTCGCGGCATGTCTCTTAGGTCTCTGCCTTGTCGTTGCACCTCCCTGTCCTGTCGTTGTTCCTCTCCTCCGGAGGGCACAGGAATCCGCTTGAAGAAGGAGACGTTCCGCGCTATCCTTTCAGCGCCCTTCCGGGCCGTCACACAAGTGCCTCTCACTTTCTCCACCCTCCAGGGCTGACGTTCAAAGTTCAAACGAAACTTGCCCCCTGGCACCCTGTTTCGGATCAGTACATAGTCACCTGGGGCTATTGGTGAGGACACAGCCCTCCTCCGGGCGTCGGCTTGGGCAAACGCTCCGCGTCGATGCGCATCAATGGCACTGTCATTGGGAGTTTCGGGCTGCCAATCTGGGTGATGGGGTATGGAATCGGTGACAACCCGCCCCATAAGCAAGTGCGCGGGAGCCACTCCCGTGATGGAGTGGGGCGTTTGACGATAGCTCCGGAGGAACGTGAAAATGGCAAGCTCTACAGACTGGCTCTTTTCGTGGGCTATTCGAATGACTTTGTTGAGAGTCCTCATGAAGCGTTCTGCTTCTCCATTCGCTTGAGGCCATCGTGGAGTGATCCGCCGATGGTGAATTCCGAGAGCCTGGAGGTATGCCGCGAAGTCTTGACTCTGAAATGGTGACCCATTGTCGGTCCTGATTTCCTTGACAATGCCATGCGTGGCCATGATCTTTTCGAGCTTCGGGATTACTTCCTGGGCACTCAGAGCGGTCAGTATCTCAACCTCGGGGTACTTGGAGTGATCGTCTATGGCCACCAAGGTGTGCCTTCCGTCAGGCAGGCTGCCGAAATCAACGCTTATCTTCGACCAGGGCCTCCTTGGGCGAGGCTCCATCACTACCGGGGCAGGCCGTGGCACTTCACCGGACAGTTGACACGCCTGGCACTCGCGAACTGTCGCCTCCACGAGGTCGTCCATGAGAGGGAACCATACTTTGGTTCGGAGCCGTGACTTGGTCTTGACCATACCCTGGTGACCGATGTGGGCGAGATCCACCACTCTCTGAGTGAGGGACGTCGGGATTACCAGCCGGTGGCCTCTCAGCAGGCAACCAGTCTCGTCTTCCGTTAATTCTGTCCTCACGTGGTATAGGCTTTCCATGATCTGCTTGGCCTGAGGCGTCAGACTCTTCCACTCCTCTCGGGCGCGGGTCCAGCTGTTGTCCCGGACCGCCATTCTCGCCCTCTGCAAGCACTCGTCTTCGCGGGTGGCCTGGGACAGGCTGGTCATGGACACTGGCCGGGGGCACGACCGCGCCGTGACGCACCGGACGTACTCCTCCGTTTCTGCCGCCTCTTGTGCTTCTCTTGGAGTGGCTGTTCGGGGGTGACGAGAGAGGTAGTCTGCCGGGTTGCGCGCACCCGGTTGGTACTCAATCTTGCAGTTGTAGTCCTGCAGTTGCAACATCCACTTTTCTATTCGTGGCGGCGGCTTCGTTGATGTGCCTGCAAACAGGGATACCAGTGGCTTATGGTCGGTGGTCACGACGAACGGTTTGCCATAGACATACAAGTGGAAGTGACGACACCCCCAGTGAATGGCGATCGCCTCCTTTTCTATTTGAGAATACCTCTGCTCCGTCTCAGTGAGTGATCGGCTTGCGAAGGCCACCGGGGCCCACTCCTTAGCGTCCGTCTTCCGCTGCAGCAGGACTGCTCCTAGCCCGACCGGACCAGCATCAACGGCAATTTGTGTCAGCTTGGCCGGGTCGAAGAAGGCCAGCGTCGTAGCTTCTGAGAGTGCATGTTTGACTTCCTCAAATGCTCTGCTCTGGTCCATGTTCCACGTCCACGGGGTTGAGTCTTTTGTGAGCTCTCTCAGCGGCGCTGTGAGGTTCGCTAGATCCTTGATGAACCTGCCACAGTAATTCACCATGCCTAGAAAGCTTCTCACCTCTGTGACATTGGCGGGAGCGGCTGCTTCCTTGATGTCTCTGACCTTGTCCGGATCGGGGTTTACCCCATCAGCTGAGAATGTGTAGCCGAAGAACTGGATCTTTCGGCATAAGAACTCACACTTCTCCCGGTGCAGCGTGAGGCCTGCGTCTCGTATGCGTCATAGCACTTGCACCAGTCTCTCGTTGTGTTCCGCTACCGTCGTGGCGTGTATCATGATGTCATCGCTGACATTGAGCGCCCCTGGGATCCCCGCGATCAGTTCCTGGATCACATTTTGGAACACCTCCGCAGCGCTCGAGACTCCGAAGCTCAACCTCGTGTATCGCCTCAGACCGACGTGCGTGGAGAATGTCGTTATGTTCCGTGACGCCTCATCCAGGACCAGTTGATGATACCCTGAGCGGAGGTCCAACTTTGAGAACCACTTGGCGCCGGCCATTTCACCAACGATATCATCGATAGTGGGGGTGATGTGTCGCTCCCTTTTGATGGCCACGTTCGGGAGTCTCATGTCCACACATATCCGGACAGCGCCTGGCTGCTTGGGTTTCTTCGCCACAACGATCGGTGACACCCACGGGGTCGGTCCGGACACCTTCTCGATGATCCCCGCCGCCTCTAGCTTCTTCAGTTCCGCTTCCACGAGTGGCCTGAGGTGGAAGGCTATGCGGCGATGTCGGAGGGCTATCGGCTGGACTGTGGGATCGATGTGTAGGTGGACTTCTTTCCCCCGGAACTTGCCTATTCCCTGAAAGATGTCCTCGAATTCCTCCAGAGTGCGCTGTACTGACTCCTGGTGTACCCCAAACGCGAAGGTCACCACTCCCAGGTCTTCCGCCGCTCGACAGCCCAGGAGCATGCCTTGTCCGTCTTCGGTGACATAGACGTTCGATGTGATCGATCGGGTCCCATGGGATATTACCGTTCTAAACTTTCCTCGCACCTTCAATGGTTCTTCCTGTCCATAGGCGAATACTGTGATGGTCGAGGGCTGTAATGGGGGCTGAGGGCACATGGACTTGTGCATGGCAGCGGCCATGATGTTGATGCTGGCTCCTGTGTCTACCACTGTTGTGACTTCTTCTGACCCTATCCGGATGCTAACTGCGGCAGTCTCCTGGTTCGGCGGGCTGCCGTGCCTATCATGTGCACCCGGTGTATGACCTTTTCCTCCTCTTCGTCGTCGTCCATGTCGCTGGCCCCTGGGCCTCCTTCCTCGACCGTGTGCACAGCCTGGCGGGGCTTCCGAAAACCCTTCGAACGGCACACTTTCTCAAAGTGATTAAAGCGTCCACACCCTCTGCATTTGGTCCCTCTCGCTGGGCACTCTGCCGGGGCGTGGGGTGAGCCGCCACAGTACCCACAGGACTTCTGTTGTTCTTGAGCAGCCGGGGCGTGCTTTCGTCGGGGCCACCTCTGTTTCGGCTTGACCGCCACGGCATTGACCGGCTCGGCCTTCACTGGCACTTGCAGCGCCGCTTCCATGTGCGCGGCGCGCGCCTTGGATAGCTCTTTCGTTCGGCCCATCGTCAGGATGTCTGCTAGAGATTTCCCGGATTCCTCCAAGATCCTCTCCCTTAGCTTGGCGGACGCACATCCTTGAATTATCTGGCCTCGTATCTCTTCCGCCTCGTCTCGAAACCCACAGGTGGCCGCTAAGTTCTTGAGACGAGCGTGGAACTTGTCGAGCGACTCCTCCGGCGCCTGGCGCGCCTGGCGAAATATGAAACGTTCATAGTCGCGATTTGCCATCGGTTCAAAGTGCTCGTTGAGAGCGGCTATGAGCGTCGTGTGCGTCTTGGGGGTGGCCTCTGTGAGAGTCTTCACTATGTTATGAATTTCTTTCCCGCCTAGGTGAATTATCATGGCGCGCTTTTGATCTCTGTGGACCTTCGTGGCCTCGAAGAAGATGCGCACTCGGTCCTCCCAGTCTCTCCACCGGGCCGCTACCGTCGATGGGGACCCCTCGATGGAGAACGGCTCTATTGGAGGGATTGTCGCCATGGTGCGTGCACGTGGCTTGCGCGGGCTTGAACCTCCTTCTTTCAGGCGCAGGCCCGCTGGGCGAGACCTTCTGACGCGCGTGTGTGTGCGGCGCGATGCGAGACCTTGCTTCCCTTGGGCCGTTCAGGCTCCCCTGGGCGAGACCTTTTGGCCTGTGTGTGGCTAACTTTAGGCGAGACCTCTTCTCCCTTGGCCTGTCCTTTGTTCCCAGGGTCCCCAGGGATCCGTGTGTGTGAGTGGGCCAGCCCCTCCCTTTTGCCGTCTGATTTTGGAGAGTCTATGGGAGTCCAGGGGTGCTTGACCCTACCTTCACAGGCCTCCGGTGGTCCCGATGACACCGTGTGCTTTCCTTGGGTGGTCGCGTGGCAGAGAGGCGGGGCACCGAGGCTGCGGCGTGCTCTCCGGGTCAGGAGGTCAGGAGGTCAGGGCACGTGATGTTGTTGAAGCGCGCTGGGCGCCGATTGCAGAGCCGGCCCCAGCGCGAGCAGGCAGGCACACCGAGACGCTTTCTGTGTGGGCTCACAGTATGGGGGCCTCCAGCGCGCTCCGGCGGGGCACGAGCACCGCAACGAGGACCGTTAGCGGCCGCCACTCCAACCGGACGCGCCGAGGCTGAGCAGGGGCACGATCGCACCCTCGTCGCCAATTTGTAGTGTCCCTGTGCTCGTATCTGGCGAGGCGCGTGGGGCCTGCAACGCGCGTGGCGCACAAAGACTCCGGGACACTGGTGCTGGTTATGCTGCCGTCTCCGCAGCACGGGGCTTGACTGCCGCCGCGTCCGCGTGACGTCACATTTATTCTATTACGTACAGCAACGTGCCCTGACGCGCACACCATCGCGTGTCACGTCAGGGCCTAGTATCGCGACATTACACACCCCTACTGTGTTTCAGAAGAACCTGCACTTTCTACAGCAATGTTTAATCCTGTCATGTCTGAGATACAGGCTGTATCAGCAGCCCTCGCCACTGTGCGTCCATTTTCCAACAGCATGTCTCCTTCCTTGATGCCCCTGAATACGCATGCGTCACCTTCTGCAGATTCTTATGCCCACTGCAAGTTTTCCATCGCACCCTCTTATGTGGCACAGACTCCAAAACAGTCACCAGCATCCTCCAAGCTTTTTGCAGCACATGCTACTTCCCATTTACATTCTGCGAAGTTCTGCACCTCCGCATCCGTATCTTCAGCACATCCAGACGCCTCCACCAAAGCATCCACATCCGCTGAACAGTACAACCAAAGCTGGCCTGGAAGAAAATGGAGCTGCCTTCAAGTCATCTAAATACTGGGGGGATATTCAAGCAACATGAAAGGTATGGCGCACTCCTATGATTGCCATTTTGCAAGAAGGTTACATCAAGTATTATGAAAGTTTGCATGGGAGCGAAATGGAACCCCAAAATTGACAGACCTCAGTCAGATTTCACACTTTTCACTTTATCAGAGACGGTGTTATATCTCAGTTTCTGAGGCAATGTGTCCCTGCTTTAAGGCATCTCTAAAGCATCACAATTCAGAAATATAATTTATTATTTAATGGGACAAACCTATAACTGAGTTCTAGATCAATGAGAATTTAAAGGGGTTTAATTACCGAATTAAAAAAAAAAGCGTTAGAGGGTCGGTACCATGAAGGCTGTCAAATGCAGAGTTATACAGAGTATGTAAAAGTCAGAAATTAATCCAAATCCGAAATGGGCAGTAAAATTGGAAAAGAATCAAACAGCATCTTTAGTAAAATAGGAAAGTCTTCTAACTAACAGCCAAAAAATGAAGGGTTTTTCTTCATTATTTTTGCATATTAAATTACTGAAGCTGCAGTCTTACTGAGGTATGAGCAAAGGTATCATTTCATCAGGAAATCAAAGCACATGAAAAATAAACGCAACATTGCCATAACACACAAGCACTGAACCACAGTGTTCGGACAAAATATTGAGTAAAAAATACCGAGATGCATAAATATCGAGTTTTTAAAATTGTGATGCAGGCATATCATTGGCAAAAGTATTGATTTTCTAAGGTAAGTAATATCAAAGTAAAAAATATTTTAGTATCGTTTACAAAAATATCTATGTTGCTAATATCGTTCTCCAGTACTGGATCTTTCATAGATTCACATGCTTGAATCATCCCCTTCATTGAAGCGGGAGTCCCACAGTATTATAGCAAAGCAATTGTATAGTAGCATAAGCTAGGATGGCACTAGGCCATGAATTTAATAGCCTATCTATGACCCTTTTAAAACAAGCATTGGCATAGCCAATAGGTTTTGCTATTGGGACCTTACAAGTGTGTAGCCATGCAACAGTTGATGTTGTTGCACTAAGGATATTGTGCTGCATAACTAAATACTTATAAGGTCCCAAAAGCGAGAACTATTGGCTATACCAATGCTTGTTTTTCTTCTCTCGCACCTCTGTTTTGCCTTGTGCACAGCCTGCGTTTTTCTCTTTCGACAGTGCACATACTATGCCGTGTCTTGTAGTGTTGTTCACCCCATGTCTGTCTCTGCAGGGCACATGGCGTCACGCGTGCCTTTTCTGTAGCGTGGCAGCTGGTACCGGCCTCTCTTATCTCAAGTTGCGGGTGGTGCCTCCTCTGTATTTACACCCACTGGTGGTGGCAAGCCGCGGGTTTCTCCCACTGCCATGGTATGTCCCTATACCGGACTTCGACGGCCGAAATAAGATAGGAGGCTGTTCTTATAAACCAAAGCATTTATAATAACACGGCCTCCCTCCCCTTCACCAAGGCAAGCTTCGCGCTGAGGCTCGTTTGGGCCGAGTCTGCCAAGCAGCAGTCATCCTCCCAGGGCCTACAACTCCAAAAAGCCAAACACTCACTCCGTTGCGCCAGTGGGCAGTTGTTTTGTCTTGGCCTCCCAACCGTGCCTGTCCTCAGGTCTTCACCTCAGGGTCACAGAGCTCAGTCAGAGAGAGGTCATCATGGTTGTGCCGATCTTTTTAGAGGGAACAAAAAACCTAACTTGCAAGCTGTTCCCGGTGCACCATCTGCTTGTGCATCACCAGGCTCTGCGGCTGCCCTCGGCCCCCGCAGGGGGCCACCTCTGAGGGCGGCCACCTTTAGTTGCATTTGGGCTCTCCCCCACCACCACTCTCCTGCAGGACCCCAGGAGGGGTCCCCTTAAAGGGCGTGCCAGACACGTCATGTCCGGTGCGCCAGGGGATGGGGAGGGGTATTTAGGCCTCTCCCCTCCATTTTGGATCCTCTTTGCAGCCCTTCACGCCGTTGGTCGTGTGTTGTCCCATCGTCGTCCCCAGGCCTGGTCGTTCGTGCCTCTTGTGCTCCCACGCGCCATTAGCACGGTGAGTGCATCATTGCCACCCCCGCCCCATCCCTGGGACAGTCCCGTGTTGCACAGGGGCCGTGGCACGGCTGCCATGGGGGGGGGGTGCGAGCTCTTGTGAGGCACTTTGAGGCACTCGCACGATAGGGGGCGACATGGTCCGTTTAAATGGTAATAGTCAAGGCTCCGGTGGATGGCTCAGAGCTACCAGCGGGTAGGGCCGAGCGGAGAGGGGGTGCAGAGCCGAGGTTTTCGGGGCCTATTAAATGGCGGTCACCCGGAGGTCCGGTGGCCAGGGCCCAGCATAACGGGATCGCTCCTCACGCCGTCCCGGGTTGCCACGCCGTCCTGTTCTTGCTGGACAAGCTGTGGTTTCTGTTTCTCCGGTTCTCATCGTCTCGCATTTGTGTGTTCTGCTGCATTTATTCCATGCACCTGATTTGCCATGAGTCGAAGGAAGTCAGGCTTACATTGTTTTAGTGCTACATCGCCACACTAAGTGTGCCGCAAGCACGGGGGGAGGCGGGCAGGGAGGTAGCTCACTAATGCGATGTATAGCAGCGGGGCTGCGGCGGATCTGGTCTTGCGGGTCCCGACTTGAGGGGGGGATATTTGTAGGGCCATGGTTTGCGAGTGCGGGGGGTTCTTTGTGTAGGTCGACGGCACTGGAGAAGGATTTTGCGGGTCACCAAAATGGCGACGAACCCCGGCTGTGACCAGAGGCTGGGTTTGCAGTGACCCGTGGGCTAAATCTCACTCGTTCAAGAAACTAAATTTATATGGCGGGGTTTCAATTACGGGCGCGCTTGTCCCAAGTGGACGCGAGAATTGAATGCAGCTTGTCCGCCTCGTAGACAATCGCTGCATTTTCATGCCTGACATTTTCGCTGTTGGGAAATAGGGGGGCGCAGGGGGATTCTGATCGCCGTGGGCGGGTTGGTCCGTTGCTAAGGGGACGCTTGGCTGCCCCACTACCACCGCGAGTACTTAATTGCCACCGTTAAGTCTGTACTGGATTGTATGGCTTATTTGAATTTGGGTATGTGCGTGTGATCGGTAGTTGCAAAGACTTTTGTGATGATTGATGTCACTCTGAGCAGCCTCGTGCCAGTGGGTCCGCACGCAGCGGGCAGGACTGGAGTGGTGGGTTGGATGAAGGCAGCGAGGCGGATGGTTCCTCCCTCCTCCGCTGCATCCGGTTTCTTTTGCTCGTTGCGAGTGGCATGCTGTGCGGTGGCGGTGAAGCGAGCCGCCTAGTGCCCCACCGCTCCCCTCGCACAAACCCCCACCTCGGGGACGGTCCCAGCGTCGCTTGGCCCGCCCCCCGCCCCCTCCTTGCAGTACTCTGGCGCGCACCACACGGGAATAGAAGGGTTGGAGCGGTCCAAACTTAGGTTGGGCACAGGGTTCGAGTCTCGGCAGGGTGGCGCTACATCCGTGATATTGGGCAAATCACTGAATCTCCCTGTGCCCAACAAAATGAAGGAATGTGCCCATCGGTGAAGCAAGTGGTGGTCTTGAAAAAATCGCGATATTGGTGTATTAGCGGGGCGATCATGAGTTGCTGTACTGCAGTCTTGCAGATTAAGTGATGTAATTTTACACTATAACAGTAGAGTCCCCTGCAACGCAAGAACAAGGTACTTACATACTAGGTACATCACTGTGGACACCCATGACCGTGGCCCTGTGTAATGTAACTGCCCGCACTCCACACTACATTTTAGGTCACTCCTGCTAGTTTGGCACTCTTGGCAATTTTTATATAAAAAAAAAAAATTGCCTTCAGTAAAGGGGTGCAGATAACGATTGCAGTGAATTTTGCCTGGCTTTGTGCTGCAGCAATGACAACACATACTGGATACGACGTTAAGGGTTATTTCGGAGAGTAAACACGTGGTATTGGTACAAGACAAGCGGGGTGGGCCGATTGGCGATACCTCACGCTTCTAGCGAATATTTTGAGTAGGCAGCGCTCCATCATCTCCCCCCACCCCTGCAAACCAGGTGTGTGCACACGGCGGCCTATGGTGGTCTCGTGCCCCCACCTCCTGAATGTATGTTCAAACACGTTGCTGTGGTGCTGTTTTGTAGGTGTATGATGATGGGAGATGTCCAGGATGCTGCTAATGTATAATAACAAATACTGTCTTTGCTACCCTCAGAATTTCGTTAAGGCGGCAAGTGCAGGCCCTCAGCCGAAGGCAAGGCAAGCAGCAAGACAGGACAGCAGATACACAGAGGTATTCAGGGGTGACGAGCAACGTGGTGTGTGCCTGTTGGGAGGGGGGGTACCATGAATTGATCGGGGGCATGGTGCAGAATTAAGCCAAGGGGCGCTAGAAAGGGGGGATGCATTGGGTGGGTGGTGTCCCTTTTATAGGGGATATAACCATTGTCATTCTATCACCAAGGTATGGATAAATCGCCAAAGAGACGAGCGGGAAGACGGACGGAGGCCTCCGGCCCGTGTAACTGGCAGAATCAGTGAGTGTTGAGGATGGTCTCAGTTGCGTCTGCGGGTGGGCAGGGTTGGGGGGGGTGGCTGGATAACAAGCCACCGTGGAATCTTCCATGCTAATTGTTCTTCTTTTCAGGCAGTGGAACCGCCGCTATTTACATGGTCGTTCAGGCACGAAAAGTCACGGCAGATGCTTTGAGGTAAACATTATCACGCCACTAACCCACCTCCCCTCCTGCCCCTTACCATCCCCCTCACCCGCTGTCAGCAACCCCTCCCAATTCCTCCGGTCGAGGGACCATGCCATAAACGCTTACCGGTGGTGTTATCAACATCAAGGAGCACCCCCCCCTGTAAGCCCGGGTGGGAACGACTCGGGGCGAATACCGAGAGGTGACTTAATGATTGTCAATTTTTATCACCAAGTTTCACTGTCAGTTCACACACTACAACCAGGAGGACGATCAGGAGGCCACACTAACGTCTGAATCAGTAAGTTGTTGAGGTGGGACTCCGCAGTGGCGGGGGAGGCAGGGCAGGTGTGAAACCAAGCAGCTTTGAGGGTTTTTGAACTAATCGTTGTTCTTTCCAGGAAAGGAGAACAGACAATTGCTAGGTGGTCGCTCCAGCCAGGAGCAAGTCGCAGCAGAATTGTTTGAGGTAAAACAAGTGTACACCCCTCGTTTACAATGCCCCCCCCACCGTTTTACCCATGATCACCAAGACCCTCCACAGTCACATTGCCTCCAGGTAATGACTGATAAGCCGGATAAGCACTTAACCGTTGTTTTATTTACAGCATAGAGAAGCCACCCCCCCTCACTTGCCGGCAAACACGGACATCGCACCCCGCCCACCCAACAAGGTCAACCATTAACGGACGGACGGAAACTAGAGTGGACGTGTCGACGGGCTAGGGTGAGCCAGGTGTCAAAGATTGAAGTAAGTAAGGGTGAGTGTGAGGGGGTGGGACTCTGATAAACAGAGCCGTGGCGGGGGAGGTTTCAACCCGCAGGTCAGCACTAAGTCCCAGGGGGTCAGATATTCATGATCCTTTGTCTCTGCAGGACCCGAGTAGAGTTTTCGTCACTACGAAGCAGAGGCATGGATAGCCAGGGATCCCCTCCCCTCCTGTTTTCCCAAACCACCACAGTGGAAGAGCCGCAGCCCGGCACGTCGCAGGAAGCTATCTGGGCAGACTTTTGGGAAATGGCCAAGGCCAGAGGAGTCTCCTGGGCCGAAGAGATGCTTGACACCCGAGAACAAGCAGACTCTGGTGTAGTTGAGGGTGTACCTGCTGCGGCTACAGCAATGCCAGTTGAGGCAGCACCCGGGAGGTCGAAGCGTGCCCGCCGGCCGACGAACAAGGATTTTCCAGCAGAGCCGCCTGTCCAGAGAGTCAGGGTGATTTACCCCACACGTGCAGCAGTGCCAGCGGTCATCCCGGCCGGCCCGCCACCTCCGATCACAGTCAACAACACGAACTCTGATAAATTCGGTAAGATGATGGACTCTATGTTGAGCATCTTGGACGACTTTAAATTACGTTTTGTGAGTACAGTACAGACACTCACGCCAGTAGCCGAGGGTCCGAGGGGGGAGAGTACACCATCTATTGTGTGAGTGTGGGGAGAAGTTGCTGGACACGCAGGTGCTCAGGAAGTACCAGGCTCAGCAGCCGCCGTAGCGACAGCAGGGTCACAACAAGGTTACGCTGCGCAAACGGCAATAGAGCGCGACAATAGGGAGACCGCAGCCGCGAGCGGCAATGCAACAACGAGCGCACCTCCAACGGCTACACCCATCTCACAGTCCCTCCCTCCCCCATCCCCAGTCTGACAGACAAAGCTGCCCCGCCATCGGGAAAACCCTTAGACGCTCCCAAGCCCGCAGTACCGGCAGTGGCAGACAAGATAGACACAGTGACAGCTCTGCCGCTAGTCACAGTAGCACCGCTGAAATCGGGACGCTGCTCTCTGGCTTGGGAAGTACCGTTGGTGGCTAAGGAAGGGATCTGGAGAAGGGAATTTGTGGACATCTTTACCCGTCTGATGCACGGGGTAGAGGGTCAAGATACTAGGAAAATGGGGGGGAAGGACGAAGATAAAAAGGTGAAATTTCAGACTTGGCCAGAAAAGACAATTAAGAACTGGGGTGATGCCTTCGCGATATTGGCAGCAGTGGTTTCTGAGAAATTCCCAGAACAGGCGCCCGCAATGTGGCAGTATTCTCGCGTAATCCATGATGAGGCGGAAAAAAACAGGGGGGATCGGGTGGTATAACTACGATCGCGAATTCCGCAAGAGGATGGCGATGTGTCCAGACCTGAGCTGGGACCAAAAAGAAATCTAGCTCTGGGTGGAGCACATGGGGAAATTTACGGCGGACATCAAGGGGACTGTTAGACGGACCGGGAGGGTCGGCCGAGGACAAGGGAAGAGGTCTCCGGGGACAGCCGTCTCCAGCGATCGTACAGATAAATAACTTCCCCCCCACAGACAGACACCACACAGGGAGAAGATTTAGCGTTCTTTATAGGCAATTTCTTAAAGTACGATGAAATGGTACAAGGAGGTCTGGACTCAGGGGTCCCCTCGATTCGAGTCTCTCAAGATGGGGAAAAGGGGGTAGCGGGACAGTCTGGTTACCAGTCTGGTAGTTGAGATGGTATGGTGGATAGCTCACAATCCTCGAGCTCGGTGTTCTAGCTTGGACGGGCCGCGGCAGCGCCAGCAGGTCCCGGTGAAGATGGTCGATACACGGTCCGCGGCAGCGCCAGCAGGTCCCGGTGAAGATGGTCGATACACGGTCCGCGGCAGCGCCAGCAGGTCCCGATGAAGATGGTCGTTACAACGGTCCGCGGCAGCGCCAGCAGGTCCCGACGAGGATGGATGTTGCAGAAGGCCGCGGCAGCGCCAGCAGGCAGGACGATAGTTCACAAGGCAGGGCTACGGCAGCGCCAGTAGTCCGTCAAGGCTGAGTTCTCTCGGTGTCTCTCGACTCCAGGATACAACTGCCTTCCTGCTCCGGAGCTGCCCTAGTTATAGGTCTGGCGCCCTTTGATGTCCGGACCCTCGCACTTGGAGGTCGGAGGGTCCGGGATGAAGGTGTCCAGACACCCAGCAGGGGGTGGAGCCAGCGCCTGGGGGAGCTGGAGGCGATCGGCACCTGGCGGGGGAGAGCCCTTGATGCTTCGTTCTCCCATTGACCTGCCAAGTGGTCCGCTCACCTCCTGGGTGGATGGTGGTGCCGGGATGTCGGGGCCGGCCAGGCCCAGGGTTAGGGTCGGGTGGAGGCCACGCGGCCTCGTGGCACAGGGCCCAAGATGGCGGCTTGATCCGGCCGGGGGAGCCGGTGGTGGTTTGGTCCCGTGATACATGGAGGTCCGGGGGCAGGAGTTCCGTTGGGAGACGGGGTGCGGGTGATTCTTGTGGATAACACCTGGCGGGCCGGGGCTTGGGCCCTGTCATGCGGGGAGGGAGCAAGCCCTTCGTGTGGCCTGTCCAACATGCGTCCCCCCCAGCTGAAGGCGGGGAGAGTCACCCATCTCCTTGGGGACTCTCCTCGTCGAGGCGGAAAAAGCGTGACAGGCCATCTGCGTTGGCGTGGTCTTGGCCCGGTCGATGTTCCACGGTGAAGTCCATTCCCTGCAGGGAGATGGACCAGCGCAATAGTTTTGGGTTCTCCCCCTGCATCTGCATCAGCCACTGCAGGGGTCGATGGTCGGTTTGTACCCGGAAGTGGGTACCGAAGAGATAGGGCCGGAGTTTTTTGAGGGCCCACACCACTGCGAAGGCCTCCCTCTCGATTGTGCTCCAGCGCTGTTCTCGGGCCAGGAGACGTCTGCTGATGAAGGCCACCGGCTGGTCATGACCCTCGGGGTTCAGCTGGGAAAGAACCGCTCCGATGCCGTGAATTCCCGACTGTAATCGGGGGCCTGGAGCACAGGAGCGGTGCACAGGGCGGCCTTCAGCTTTTCGAAGGCCGCTTGACAGTCGGGGGTCCAGTTAATCCGCTTCGGGTGGTTTTTGGACGTGAGACCCGTGAGGGGCCCCACAATGCTGCCGTAGTCCCTCACGAACCGCCAGTAGTAGCCGGTGAGCCCCAAGAAGGCTCGGACCTCGGTCTGGGTGACGGGGGGCTGCCAGGACTGGATGGCAGCAATTTTAAGTTGCAGCGGGGCCACCAGACCGCTTCCCACCTGGTGTCCGAGGTAGGTCACGGACCCTTGACCAATTTGGCACTTGCCGGCCTTAATCGTGAGGCCGGCCCGCTGGAGGGCCTGCAGGACCTCTTGGAGGTGGAGGAGGTGGTCGGACCAGTGGCGGCTGTACACAGCGATATCGTCCAGGTAGGCGGCGCTGAACTCTTCGAGCCCCGCCAAGACCTGGTTCACTAGACGTTGAAAAGTAGCGGGGGCATTCTTCATGCCGAAGGGCATGACCTTGAAGTGGTAGTGGCCATCGGGGGTAGAGAAGGCGGACCGTTCCTGAGCCCGGGGTGTGAGACCGATCTGCCAGTAGCCCGCTGTTAGGTCGAAGATGCTGAGGTAGCGGGCGGCCCCCAGGCGGTCGATCAATTCATCCGCTCGGGGGATAGGATGAGCGTCGGTCCGGGTGACAGCGTTCAAGCCCCGATAGTCGACGCAGAATCGCAGTTCAGGAGTGGTGCCGGGGGCAGCGGCTTTGGGGACCAATACAACCGGGCTGGCCCAGGGGCTGTCCGAGGGCTCGATGACCCCGAGCGTGAGCATCTTGGCCACTTCCTCTTGGATGCAGGCCCGTACCCGATCTGGCACGCGGTAGGCCCGGTGTCGGATAGGGGGACTGTCCCCGGTGTCCACGTCGTGCAAGCACCAAGGGGTGATCCCGGGGGTGAGGGAGAACAGTGTAGCGAACCGCAGCAGGAGGTCCCGGCAGCCCTGGCGTTGCTCTGGGGTGAGGGCATCGGAAAGCCGGACCCCGTCCATGGAACCGTCGTTCTCCTGAGTCTTCAGGAGGTCAGGGAGGGGCTCGGAGTCTTCCTCCGCCCCACTGTCTGTAGCCATCAGGAGGCTGAGTTCTGAGCGCACAAAGTGTGGTTTGAGTCTGTTGGTGTGGAGGACCCAGAGGGGGTTCCGGGGGGTCTCCATGTCGATGAGGTAAGTGACGGGGCTCTTGCGCTCGACCACTTTGAAGGGCCCCGTCCACTTATCTTGCAAGGCACATGGTTCGGTGGGGGACATCACCCACACTTGTTGACCAGGTTCGAATTCGACGGAGGAGGCATTTTGATCGTACCATTTTTTCATGTCCTCCTGACTGGCCTCGAGGTTCGCTTTTGCCATCTCCCTGAAGCGCTGGGTCTGATTGCGTAGGGCCAGGAGGTACTTAAAGACGTCTGGAGGGGTCTTTAGGGGGGCCATCTCCCAACCTTCTTTGACTAGGCTGAGGGGCCCTCGCACAGGGTGCCCGTACAGGAGTTCGAAAGGGCTAAAGCCGAGGGACTTCTGGGGAACTTCTCGATAGGCGAAGAGGAGGCACGGGAGTAGTACATCCCACTGGCGACGGAGGGGCTCTTCCAATCCCCCAATCATCCCCTTGAGGGTGCGGTTGAATCGCTCCACTAGTCCGTTCCCTTGGGGGTGATAGGGGGTCGTGAATCGGTAGGTGACCCCGCACTGTTGCCAGAGGGACTTCATATATTTTGAGATAAAGTTCGTGCCTCGGTCACTGACGACTTCTCGGGGGAAGCCCACCCAGGAGAAGATCCCCATTAGGGCCCGGCCAACCACCGGAGCTGTTACAGTTCGCAGGGGCACAGCCTCGGGGTAGCGGGTGGCGTGGTCCACCAGTACCAGGATGAACCTATGTCCTTGGGCCGTGCGGGGGTCCAGGGGCCCCACAATGTCTATTCCTACCCTCTCGAACGGGGTGGTGACCACTGGGAAGGGTTGCAGAGGGGCTTTTAGCTTACGGCCGATCTTCCCACTGGCCTGGCACATGGGGCAGGACCGGCAGTGGTTAAGGACGTCGTTCCGCATCTTCGGCCAGAAAAAGTGGGTCACTAGGCGACTGTAGGTTTTGTCCTGGCCCAGGTGTCCAGCCAGGGGGACATCGTGGGCCAGAGTTAGTAGGAAGTCTCTGAAACGGAGGGGTACCACCAGCACTCGACTGGCCCCTAACTCCGCGATTCTTTGTTCACTGTATAGCAGGTCGTTATCCCAATAGACCCAATGAGTTCCGGTGGAGTCCCCTGCGCTCTGGGCGCTGGCTTGCTGGCGGAGTCCCTCGAGGGAGGGGCAGGTCTTTTGCTCCTGGCGGAACTGTTCCTGGGTGGGCCCCCCTTCTTGACGCCACTGAGCCAGGCCGGGAAGGTCCTGGGGTTGAGCGACCCCTTCGGCTGTTGGTTCTGGGGGGTCGGCATCGTCGTTGTCCTCTACTGGGGCGACCGGGGGCGGAGGTGCTGGCCATTCTGGTTCTTCTGGTCGGGGGACGGCACGGGCGGCCATGGACCGGGTGGTTACGCAGGCCCAGCCGGGAGGCCCAGCATCCCCAGGTGCTCTCTTCTTTCGACGGCGGCCCACGGGGAACTTTCAAGGTCATTCCCCAGGAGGCAGTCCACGGGGGCATCATCCCGGACCGTCACCTTCAACAGGCCGGAGACCCCTCCCCATTCGAAGGGGACGCAGGCCATTTGACACAGACTTTCGGAATTGTCGGCTGAGCGGACGGGGCAGAGAATGTTCGGCAGGATCTGCTCGGGCTTCACCAGGTGACAGCAGACAGCCGTCACACTGGCGCCTGTGTCACGTAAGGCCTCGGCCCGACTCCCATTAATGTTCACCCACTGGCCATATTTCCGGGTGTTGGCGGGTAGGGGAGCCCGCGGGACCATGTCTTTTCCCCCTAGGCACGCTAGAACCATGGCGGCCGGTTCCCACTCTTGCTGGGCCGGCTCATATTCTTCCTGTTCCTCGGATAGTCGTTCTTCCCCCAGGGCGGCGGCAGCTACCTGGCGGGGCTTTGGTGTTTGGTTCTGCGGGCAGCTCGGGTCATTGGCGTAGTGGCCGACTCGCTGGCATCAGTGGCACGTGACGTTGGCTCGGAACCCCGGTCGCATCGGGGGGTTGCCCCGGCCAGCCGGGGGCGGGGTGCTGGCCGCGGGTGTGGCCGGGATGGTGTCTCTCCCTCGCCCCTGGCCTCCTCCTCCTCCCCGGGGACGGTGCTGACCTTGGTTGCTTCGGTTTTGCTCGTGTGGTCCTCTCCGGCCCACTCGGGTGCTTTCCCACCGGTCAGCTTCGGCGGCGAGTTGCCGTGGGTCAGTCAGTTTACTGTCGAGGAGGTGCTGCCTGAGCTCGACGAAGCAGTTGTTCGACAGGTGCTCCCATACCATAAGATTAAAGAGTTGCTCGTAGGTCGTTACGTGGCTTCCCTTGATCCAACCCTCGAAGGCTCGGCTGAAATAGTTGACGTATTCCACCCAAGTTCTACCCGGGATCCGGGTGCAGTCTCTGAACCTCTGGCGGTACATCTCGGGTGTGAGTCCGTAGCGGGTGAGGAGGGCAGCCTTCATGTGGTCGTAGGATGACATCTGGTGATCTGGGAGCTGCAGTAGGGCATCGCGGCCTTCATTGACGAACCTCCCCCATAGGCCGGCTCCCCAATCACTCCGGTCGATCCGGTGGGAGGTCATGGCGATCTCGTAGGCTTTGAACCACTGTTGTATGTCGTCCTCTCGGACATACTCTCGGACAACATCCTTGGGGATGTGGACTTTCTTCTCGGTTGCTCCCGGGGTGTGCGGTCGCTCAGGCACCCCCGGTTCTTTATTCTGTTTCCGAAGTTCTATTTCCGCCAGTTTGCGCTCGTGTTCGAATGTTATTCTTTTTTCCTCGAGCTCTCTCTGTCTCTGTTTTTCCTCCCGTTCTTCTCGGAGCCGCAGATGTTCTAGATTTAGTTTTTGCTCGGCTAACTTTAGTTCACCGTCCATCTTGAGTCGTGCCATTTCCAACTCATGTAATCTGGTTCTTTCTCTTTCTTGGATCTCTTCCTGCGAGAGGCCCGTTCCTCGCTCCTCGGGAGCCGTGCCGTTCCCCTCTGGTGCGACACCGTTTTGGTCGGAGGATCCGGCGACCCCGGTTTCCGCCCACGACTCAAGGGCGTGCTTCAAATCGTCTTTGGTACTCAGGCCGGTGGTAGCAATGCCTAGTTCCATGCAGAATTGTTTAAGTTCGCGGTGGCTATATTCTTCCAATTTATCCATTTGGAACTTCTCAGTGGAACCGCTATCTTTGGCTGACATCGTGGTTTTGTCGTGGGGTGAGCTACTCTCTGTACGATTACGCGTTGATTCGGATCGCGCCGCTGGCCACCAATGTTAGACGGACCGGGAGGGTCGGCCGAGGACAAGGGAAGAGGTCTCCGGGGAGAGCCGTCTCCAGCGATCGTACAGATAAATAACTTCCCCCCCACAGACAGACACCACACAGGGAGAAGATTTAGCGTTCTTTATAGGCAATTTCTTAAAGTACGATGAAATGGTACAAGGAGGTCTGGACTCAGGGGTCCCCTCGATTCGAGTCTCTCAAGATGGGGAAAAGGGGGTAGCGGGACAGTCTGGTTACCAGTCTGGTAGTTGAGATGGTATGGTGGATAGCTCACAATCCTCGAGCTCGGTGTTCTAGCTTGGACGGGCCGCGGCAGCGCCAGCAGGTCCCGGTGAAGATGGTCGATACACGGTCCGCGGCAGCGCCAGCAGGTCCCGGTGAAGATGGTCGATACACGGTCCGCGGCAGCGCCAGCAGGTCCCGATGAAGATGGTCGTTACAACGGTCCGCGACAGCGACAGCAGGTCCCGACGAGGATGGATGTTGCAGAAGGCCGCGGCAGCGCCAGCAGGCAGGACGATAGTTCACAAGGCAGGGCTACGGCAGCGCCAGTAGTCCGTCAAGGCTGAGTTCTCTCGGTGTCTCTCGACTCCAGGATACAACTGCCTTCCTGCTCCGGAGCTGCCCTAGTTATAGGTCTGGCGCCCTTTGATGTCCGGACCCTCGCACTTGGAGGTCGGAGGGTCCGGGATGAAGGTGTCCAGACCCCCAGCAGGGGGTGGAGCCAGCGCCTGGGGGAGCTGGAGGCGATCGGCACCTGGCAGGGGAGAGCCCTTGACGCTTCGTTCTCCCATTGACCTGCCAAGTGGTCCGCTCACCTCCTGGGTGGATGGTGGTGCCGGGATGTCGGGGCCGGCCAGGCCCAGGGTTAGGGTCGGGTGGAGGCCACGCGGCCTCGTGGCGCAGGGCCCAAGATGGCGGCTTGATCCGGCCGGGGGAGCCGGTGGTGGTTTGGTCCCGTGATACATGGAGGTCCGGGGGCAGGAGTTCCGTTGGGAGACGGGGTGCGGGTGATTCTTGTGGATAACACCTGGCGGGCCGGGGCTTGGGCCCTGTCATGCGGGGAGGGAGCAAGCCCTTCGTGTGGCCTGTCCAACAGGGACCTCAAAGAATAAGAAGGGGAGGTAAATTGCACGGGTCAGAAGCAAGTGGCGAAATGTCCTTCCAAACAGTCCTTTCGTGGAGGCCAGGGGGGCGGCCATCAGGGAAGGGGGGGCAAGCAACCTCTTGCAGATTGTACAACGCAGGGTCTTGCTCATGGGGAAAGGCCTGCAAGTTTGGACACATTTGCAGCAAGTGTGGTGCCGGTCATCCGGCAGTGTCCTGCAACAACAAGCCAGCTGCCAGTAAGCCAGACAAGTAGCAAGACAGACAAAGCAGTCCCCTCCCTTCCCACCCTACTGCCTCCAGTCCCTCTCATATCCGATGGCCCAGGTCTCCCCCCCCCCAGCGTCTGCCATTACTCATTTTAAGGTTTCCACAGTAAAGGAACCCTCACCAATTTGCATTGACACCCTCATCCCTTGCTCAGGGCGTACCCCATCACAAAGGAAAACAAGATTTGGGCTGAGGGTTTCATAGATGGTTTCAGGATTCCATAACAGGGGCCCCTAGTTGGCAGGGACGCAGAAAACCTGAAGTCAGCCACGGAACTTCCGCATGTGGTGCACAAAAAAATCATGAAGGAGAAGGCTTTGGGTAGGGTGGCAGGGCCATTACTTCCCCCCCCCTGGATAATTTCCTAGTGTCTCCCCTGGGGGCGGTCCCCAAAAAACAACCCGGGTCTTTCCGCCTCATACATCACTTGTCTTACCCAGAAGGCAATTCAGTGAATCACTGGCTGGAGGACGGAACATGCTCCGTTTCGTACTGTTCATTTGACATGGCAGTGGACATGGTCAGGCGAGCAGGTAGGGGTGCATGGCTGGCCAAAGCTGACATAGAGTCAGCTTTCCGCCTGCTCTCAGTACACCCAGAGAGTCACCATCTGCTGGGCTTTAAGTGGCAGAGTCAATTTTAATATGACAAGTGCATGCCGATGGGTTGCGCAGTTTCCTGCGCTTACTTTGAGGCGTTTAGCAGTTTCTTACAGTGGGCACTCATCTGGTCTTACAACACAGGTGGAGTCACGCATTATCTGGACGATTTCCTCTTCATAGGGAACGCAGGGACCCAGGACTGTAGCTTAGCACTGCATCACTTTCAGGAGATGTCAGGGCGCTTGGGGGTTCCTTTGGCTCCGGGAAAAACCGAAGGCCGGCGCAGGTCCTCACTTTCCTGGGCATCGAGATGGACACGGTCAAGGGCGTGTCCAGGCTCCCTGCTGAGAAGGTGCAGGCATTGCAGCTGGATATCCAGGCTCTCCTGGGCAAGGACAAAGCCCCCCTGGGTGTCATTCACAACCTCTTGGGGAAGCTGAATTTTGCAGCCAGGGTAGTCCCAGCGGGCAGAGTCTTCGCAAGGAGACTAGCAAGGGCCACAGCCAATGTGCGAAAAAAGCATCACATGGTGAGATTAACGAGGGGTTTAAAGGAGGACCTTCTCATGTGGCATGAGTTTCTGCTGAGTTTCAATGGTGCAGTCATATGGAGATCCCCCTGGGCTGGTAGCCCAGATATTTGTCTCTTCACGGATGCATCAGGCAGGGAGGGTTTTGGCGTTATAATGGACTGCGAATGGTGCGCGCCAAAATGGCCCAATGCTTGGCGCAGAAAGAACATAACAGAAAAAATAACGGTACTAGAACTGTTTCCCATCGTCATCGCACTCCATCTGTGGCCAGATGCATTGTCAGCCAGGAGGGTGGTATTCTGGTCTGACAACATGGCGGTGGTACAAGCCATCAATGGGCAGACAGCCAAATACCCTCTGGTTCTGTGCCTGTTAAGGGAGCTGTGTTCATTATAAACAAGGGGAAACCCGTCAGGTAAGAAGGACCTAGGGTACTTACTTTTTCAAAAAACAATTGGTCCTTCAAAATTACTTTGGTGTAAGAGCAATAAATATAGACCAGAATCAGTACTATATTAATTCAAAAATGTATTTTGAATTAATATAGTACTGATTCTGGTCTATATTTATTGCTCTTACACCAAAGTAATTTTGAAGGACCAATTGTTTTTTGAAAAAATGTTAAGGGAGCTGATCAGGGCCTGCATGTGCTACAATGTAGAGTTTAGGGCAAGACACATTGAGGGGGTAAAGAATGTAGCGGCTGACGCTCTCTCTCGATCTCAGTGGCTCCGTTTCCAGGAGGCCTGGCCACGAGAGAGAGCGACGATGACCCCTTTCCCTGCACAGCTATGGCGACTTCTGCGATGGAACAGCAACTAAGAGCGATGGGCGAATGTTCTCTCGCACCAGGGACCAGGAAAACATACAGAAATCAGCTATCAACTTTTCATAACATTTCACTGACACTGGGCCAAGCTGCACATCCCCTAGAGCAACGTGTGCAGGGCTTCGTACTATGGGCAAAAAGGCAGGAGAAGAGTCACTCGTGGGTGCGGGGTCATTTGTCGGCTGTAACCCATGACGCCAAATTGAGAGGAGAACAATCCCACTAAGTCTTTCTTGATCTCTGCAGCGTTAAAAGGGTGGGCCAGGGAAGATGTCAGAGTCCCCGATACCAGGGCCCCCATCGAGTTCCACACACTCCAGGCTATGCTGGACATAGTAGAACAGGTTACCGTTTCGTATTTTGAGGCTCGACTCTTTGCAGCAGCGTTCTGTCTCGCGTTCTTTGGGGGATTCCGAATTAGCAAACTGGTGGCTAGGGCTAAAAATGACCAGTCAGGAGACGCATTAGACAGCCACAATGTATGTGTGTCAGATAGGCTGGTGATCCACCTCAGGGGGTCTAAAACTGACCAAGCTGGGAAGGGGAGGGACATAGTGCTCATGCCACTGGGCGACCACAGATACTGCCCTGTTGCTAGAGTCAAAGATTACTTGGCGATCCGCCCCAAGGTCCCGGGTTATTTTCTGATACATTTGAATCAGGTGCCTCTCTCTAAATTTCAAATGGACAAGGTCATGGGTGCTTGCCTCAGGCGTGCAGGGCTTTACCGCCCTGGCAAGAAGTATTCGAGTCACTCATTTAGGATTGGGGCGGCTACTGCAGCGTTTAAGGCGGGCATGGGGCAGGAAAGCATAAAGAAAGTGGGACGCTGGGAATCCCGTTGCTTTAAGCGCTACATTCGTCCTTGAGTGGGACAGGTAATGGAAGCGGGTCATGCGCCTCCCCCCAGCGGCAAGGGGCAGTTGTAAATTTATGTGTGCAGTGAATTACAGTGACAGATTTGGCATCATGTATATATATGTGTGCAGTGAATATGAACAGCATAACATGTAATGCTTGTGCAAACACAGAAAAGTATTAAAATAAGTGTGTGAAAATTGCATCCGTTTATTTTGCCAGGATTCCAAGTGTGGGTGATCGGCCACTCGTTCGTCGCCAGACTGGCTCAGTGGGCTGCGCGCAGGAAGTGGATGCAGGGTTTCCCACATACTAACTTGGTCTAGTGGGGTTTCCCCCGGCATGAGATGGACCAGCCTACTGAACAGGCTAGAGCAGGACATGGCTGGGCGGGAAGGCTTTCCCAACATCTTGATAATACACCTGGGAGGCAACGATCTCACCACTATGGGCAGGGGTGCTCTCTTACAGGGGATGAAGACTGACCTGGGGGAGATTAGCAAGCACATGGAACAATGCGAGCTTTTTTGGTCTGAAATCGTGCCACGCTTGACCTGGCACGGTGCCAAGTCTAATGAAGCAGTTGAACATTCCAGCAGAAGGGTTAACAGTGCGATGTGCAAGTTCACAGACCAAAGAGGTTTTGGGTTTATCAGACATGAGCTGATCCAAATGAAGGTGAGAGGCTATTTTGATGCTGATAAGGTTCACTTGTCACAGGTTGGAATGGATCTGTTCCTCTTGGACATGCAAGAGACACTGGAGGGAGCCGGGTGCAAGTGAAGAAAGTGCTGTTGGATGGTGGGGGGCTCGGTAGGCGACGGGGGCCGCCTCCAGAGCTGTGGTGGATTTACAGGGCGATCTGGAAGCAGTCTGCGTACAGAAGGATACCTCTGCAAGAGCACAATAGGGGTGCCAGAGCCAAATCACAGGAGCCTCAGGGGAGGGTCCTGGAACAATGACGTTGGCGCCCTGTTAGTTAGTAGGGTGGTTGTGGGCCTGAACAACCGGGGACTTGCCATGCTACGCTCCACAGTGAAAGGGGCTTGAGTAATAAGGGACCAATGTGTCACGTAGGGTAGTGCTGATTGGGTTTTTTCCACAACGCTTGGCTCATCAGGCGGGCAGGGCAGCATAGGTTACTACGGCTGCCTGCCCTTGGATCGCCCGTAAGATAACCCACTGTATGTTGCATACTTCTGTATGGAATAAACCTGCAGCAATAACTGTCTCCAAAACAAATAAATTGTGTGGTGTATTTATTCATGCATGCTTATTCTGCCGTGGTGTGGGTGGGGGTCTTGTGCCTATAATGGAACTATGTCTGTGTGTGTGCGCCCGGGAAGCTGTCTCGGACCGGGCTGACACACACGACAGTGGATGTTAGACGGACCGGGAGGGTCGGCCGAGGACAAGGGGAGAGGTCTCCGGGGAGAGCCGTCTCCAGCGATCGTACAGGCGAATAACTTCCCCCCCCCACTGATGTACACCACACAACGATAAGGTTCAACGTTCTTTATAAGCAATCTTTAGGTACGATAGAATGGTACAAGGAGGTCAGGACTCAGGGGTCCCCTCAATTCTAGTCTCTTGGTTGGGAAAGGGGGTAGAGGGACAGTCTTGTTACCAATCAGGTAGATGCGATGATATGATGGATAGCTCACAATCCTCGAGCTCGGCGTTCTAGATGGACGGACCGCGGCAGCGCCAGCAGGTCCCGGTGAAGGTGATAGTTACACGGTCCGCGGCAGCGCCAGCAGGTCCCGATGAGGATGGTAGTTACAACGGTCCACGGCAGCGCCAGCAGGTCCCGATGAGGATGGTAGTTACAACGGTCCGCGGCAGCTCCAGCAGGTCCCGACGAGGATGAATGATGCAGAAGGCCGCGGCAGCGCCAGCAGGCAGGATGATAGTTCACAAGGCAGGGCTACGGCAGCGCCGGTAGTCCGTCAAGGATGAGTTCTTCACGGTGTCTCTCGACTCCAGGATACAACTAACTTCCTGCTCTGGAGCTGCCCCAGTTATAGGTCTGGCGCCCTTTGATGTCCGGACCCTCGCACTTGGAGGTCGGGAGGTCCGGGATGAGGGAGTCCAGACACCCAGCAGGGGGGTGGAGCCAGCGCCCGGGGAAGCTGGGGGGCGATCGGCACCTGGCGGGGGAGAGCCATCGACACCTCTTTCTCCCATTGACCTGCCAAGTGGTCCGTTCACCTCCTGGGTGGATGGTGGTGCCGGGATGTCGGGGCTTGGCCAGGCCCAGGGTTAGGGTCGGGCTGAGGCCACGCGGCCTCGTGGTGCAGTGTCCAAGATGGCGGCCGGGCCGGGCGAGGGAGCCGGTAGTGGTTCGGCCCCATGATACAGAGATGTCCGGGGGCAGGAGTCCCGTCTTGAGACGGGGTGCGGGTTGCCTCTGTGGGTAACACCTGCAGGGCTGGGGCTCGGGCCCTGTCATGCGGGGAGGGAGCAAGCCCTTCATGTGGCCTGTCCAACAGTGGAGAAGTATGGCTCAATGATTAGAGCGGCAGACCCTGATGCAGAGGTCTAGCCCGGGACCAGGGTTCAATTCCCCGCCTCGGCGGGTCTTGGGCTCAAAAATTCCACGGACCTGATAAGTCTCGCCTCGGTGCTTGTTTCAATCATGGAGTCCCACTCTGCAACTCTGGCCAATAGCTTGCTTAATCTCCACAACGGCCCCCACAACGCTAAGGATGCCTGGCCTCCACCTTGGGGGTGCCCAGGAGTGGACGCCTCACAGGGAAAGCCAGGATGGATTCCACAGCGGTATTCGTACAAGCGCCTTGAGACCCTTGCGGGTGAGTAGTGCGCTATACAAGTATGCCGCTGACCGCGGCCCCCGCAGGGGGCCAATAGGCGGTCGGCGCCTTAGTGGCCCCGGGGCACCGGTCACCCCTCCCCACCCCCTCCCACCGGGGGGGGCGGGGACGCAGACCGGAGCCCCCCTCCTCGGGCTTGGCCGGAAGTGACGCGCAATGCGTGTCACTTCATGGGCCATTGCGTGCGGCCTCGCGCTCCCAAGTGCATCAGTCCTTGGGTAGGACGGACCAGAGTCGGGATAGTCCTAACGTAGAACGGTCATTGCCATATTAGTAACAGTTAAACACGGGTCGCTGCCGACAGTCTATAAGAGGTATGCTTATGCCCGCATCTCTGCCCCGCCAACATGCTTATGTGGGCCGCCTTCAACTGTCACTTATAGTGGCACTGATATGGGGGAAACCACACATAACTAACTGTAACCTAGACACCCAGGTGGGTGCCTAGTCGGCAGGGCAACGCAACCGAGATAGAATGGTAGTTATTATCTAATGCTAAAGGAAGTCTGGATTGAGCCACTAGATGGGTGTAGATATGGGTGTAGCTCAGTGCCCCAATCGCATTGGATACGGGGACACACTGACTTAGCGGCAAAAGAATAAGTGGTCACCACATAGGTTACCGGCGTGATTGACCAAGTGGTTGCGGGTGCGCCGCTCGCGAGCGGATTTTAACCCGTGGTTATTTCGGTGTTTTGGAGTGTACCTCTGTCTCAAATCCACCGATAGTTCATTGTTAAGCCGATTAGCCTGCAGCACACTGAGCTGGGCACCATAACCAAGAGTTTGGCCTGCAGGAGAAGTAGCTAAAGGAACCATATAGGAATAGGTCCAGGTGTACTTTGGGGGGCATTCCACTGCAACCAAAGACAGATTTCGGGTTGCTTCAGTGAAGACCTTCCACCCACGCTTTAGCCAGGGCGGCTTGTGGGTGGTATAGTTGTTATATAGCAAGGGTGCGGTCGTTCAAAAGTTTGGTAAACACCACGTAGAGCCTCATGGCGTCAGGGCATTATGGACCTTGCAGCATTCGCAACATTCAGAATAGGGCCGGTATTTGCACCAAAGTTTCCGGTTGGTTCCCACAGACTTGTCCGCCCCCGAGGTTACCCTTTAGGGGTAGAACTTGAGACTAAGGGGTCATCTCCTGCTCCGGCGTCACAAATAAGCGTTAGCTACGCGGGGATGGAGTACCATGCAGGTCCTGCCACCACTGGGTTCCCGCCAATCGATGGGATCATTTTAGGTGGGACCACGAAGTCTACGGTTCCTGGGAAGCTTCCAGCCGTAGGGCAGTTAGCATCAGATGAAAGTATCAGCGTGTGGGTATCGGACACCTGCTTTCAGGGAGCACCGTGCCCTGGGAGCACGCGCGTTGCCCTAATTCTGAGGCCTACCCATAAAGGGGCCGAGTAGCAAAACAATTAAATAGGCTCCATAGGCGGGCCTCGGGCCCTACAGCTGGGTGAAACCACCATCATTTGGAGATAGGCCCAGGTAAAATAGGGCTTTTCTTAATGTCTAGAGGACCATTGCGGTTGGGGGTATCCCCCACCGCATTCACTGGTCGCGTACCGCAGCTGCGGGAGACTGGGATCCGGGTTTACGGACACGTTACCGCGCTAGGGGCGCTGCCAGCAAACATAGGGTGCTGCTGTCCCAGTAACTGGGGTGTCAGCGGGGCAATCGCAAGGGGACAGTATGTCAATAGTTCATTTGACACGCCCAGGGTGCACTAAATCTCCACTTCAACGGAGCAGGAATTTGGCACCGCTGGGGATGCTCTGGGTTTGTGGTGGGGGGCACCCCCCGCCACCCTCCTTCTGAGGAGCATGATGGGAGGGGCGTAGTAGGACTTAGTCAATCCTCAATGCTTGAACTTTACTGACAGCGCGCAATGTTTAAGCCAGACAGATTCCCGAAGCTGGTATACCTAGGGGGTTACATCACTGAGGGATCTGTAGGGGCATAATTCCCATAAGGAATAGGAGATGGTGGGCAGGGGCAGGAGTCGCCCCTTGCCCACGGTCACGCGCTGGCAGCTAGGAGCACTCCTGTGCTCCAGGTTTAGCAATCAGAGGGGGCTGGCCAAAGGTTAAGTAAACCCCTTCTCGCCTTCATAGCCTAAGAGGGCAGGCCCAGAATTGTGAAGAGGGTAACCTGCCCGCATGGGGGGCGAATAGTTCTTGGCACATCTCCCCAGGCCCAACGGGTCCTTTATTTCAGCAGACCCTATTCCGATTAGGATAGCGTCTCGGGCCTTGGGGGCTTAGATGGGGCCATCTACAACACCAGGAGCTATAGCTCACTGGTAAGTCTTGGGCCTGTGGATATAAGGGATCTCACAAGGTTTGAGTCCCGCTAGCGCTGTCACACTGTAATGAAGTGGCAGAATTTCAAACTCTTCTTTCTGCTAGGATGGTTCCCTTCCAGCTAGTTGCAGTGTGGAAATATGGATTTTTATGATCAGTTATGTCCCCTATCTTGGACCCCAACGGTTTCATGTACATGCTACAAGTACATGTATGTTCCCTCCAGTTCCAGTTATGAAGACGCAAATACATGTGCGTCCACCGTCAACATGTCCTCTTTCCGATCCGCCATGAATGGGCCGGATATTCGAGTTCTAAGTACGAAAGGCCACCGACTTTATATGGCTCAGTTACTCCATTTTGCAGTTCAGGCGAGTAGGCCCTGATTCTGCCATCAAGCCTTTTCCTGCTTTCTGCCTCTGACAGCTCCAGTTTGAGCTCGCATCTGTATCCATGAACTTTGTCCTACTCCCTGTGCGGCTAACGGTGCCTGACTCGGCCGGTCTGCTTGCCTGCCAAAAACTGTATTTCACCTTCAAGTTATCTGTTCCGTTCCTCATCCGATGCATTCCTGTCTAGTAGTTTAAGTAAACATTTCTTTTAGCTACTGAGCAAAGGGCCCGGCTTCTCTGTCTTTATGCAAGTAATTCATAGCCCTGTTAGCATGGAAGATTTCTGCCCCTTGCATCTCATGTAGACACTTAGACGCTTGTACACGCACACACAGTCAGTATAGAATAGATTTTGTTCAAGAGTCCTTCCTTTGTGGATAACATAGTTCTTTAAACATAGGATGTTAGATATGATTTGGGATTAGGTTGACTTGACCCCCCAGACTTTTTGTCTCCACATGTAGAGCTAAATGTCAAGTCCCCTTCACCCCCTAGTTGCACGTCAATCACACGTCATGCTGCTGCGCGCGCATCTCTGCCAAGTATTTCTGCTGACATTGTGAAATTCTTTTATGGAACCACCCATTGTGACATCACAACCAATGACGTTTCTTTGTTACGCCCAATTACGCCCCTTTTAGTTACGCATGTATGGTTTTATCTCTACTATCAATTGTTACGCCTCCTGCATCTGTTTCATTGTAATGTCTATTCTATAAAAGTGATTACTTGTCAATAATGTATTGTACTTCACTTCCTGAACCCCCGTGGTGATGGAACCTGAGGTCCACAATTCGAATTGTCCATTGGAATAAAGCCCATTCCGAACCTCTTATACCACGGATTCTGCCTCTTATTTTACTGAGCTATTTTTATTAATTTTCTGTATCAAACTAAGACCCGGTAATTAAATTATTTACCACATGATTGGCGCCCGAATAGGGACACTTTCTCATCTCACGCGCCGGCGGTGCGTTGCAGGCCCGGTCTCCTGCCACAGCTGGACGGACAACAACGCGTACCAGCAGGATTTCCTGTATCTCCCTCCGGTCAAGCGGGGGCGACTGGGGCTGCGATCAACACCCAGACGAGGCGGTGAGAAGTGCGAAGTATCCCGACCAGAGCCTAGCTGAGAGAGCAAGATCCGAGGTATACAGAGGCCCACCAAGTTCCGAAGTTCCGAAGTTCCGAGGTTCCGATGTTCCGAAGTTCCAAAGTTTTCGAGTCGAGTCCAGTCCGGTCCAGTTCAGTTCAGTTCCGTTCCGAGGCCTTCCGTTCCGAGCTACCCGGTGAGTACCATTGCTGGGGAGGCGTTCTGACGTGCACATAGGTTGTGCCGGTCAAGACGGGTTTGGGTACACAAATCCGGTCTGCACTGTTTCAGCAGTGTATCTGTACTGTTTAGCAGTATATCTAGTATGTCAAGTATGCTAAGTAACTAGTCCCTTAATGGCCATCGTTATTGTTCGTTAACTGTTAAACGCTAAATGTTAAATGTTTAAATGTTTTAGATACGTCCTGCATATTGTGGTATGAATGACTGTTCATCATTGTGTTTATTGTATTAAGTGTGTTCAAGATTAAGTATCAGATCAGTTCTCAATATGCCGCTCTTTTCGAAATTAAGACAGATCAAAACTAGAAAAGGGGTACTCGAAGAAGCTGTCCCCATTCCTCCTAGGGACACTCCAGGGTACTTCATGTATCATAAACACGGCTTAGACGCCATATTATTTCTTGATTTATGGGTAGACTACACCAAGGAATTACCAGAAAGTCAGAGGTGGCCCGCAGCTGGGACCTGGGATGCAGAGTGCATCATGAAAGTAGAGGAAGAGTTATGGAAAAGGAAAGCTAGACAGTCACAGAAAGATGCCGTTGAGTTATGGCGTAAAGAATCCCATAGACGTACAGAAAAAGCACTCAGACAGGAAGAGAAAAGTAAGGAGAATTCAAATAAAGTCCGAGAAAATCTGTTAATTGAAGAAGGTACACGAGTAAAATCAGAACAAGTAGACAGACAAAGAAATGCCCTTATGAATGGTATGTATCCCCTTCTGGCCGAAGGATTACCTAAGGCTACTCCGGAAATACCAAAAGACTTGCCACCCCCATTGTTTCCAATAAAAGCACATCCAAAGGGGCATCCCAGAACCGCAGAAGATGTTTTCCTTTCCTCATATTTAGATGACGCAGCTCCCGAGTATGCTAACCCCGCCCCACATAGACCGTCTGCCGGGGGGGTTCAACGTCAAGACCCTGTGTCTGTACCTCTGCAACAACAAATTCCGACACAAGTTCCGGCAAGCACATCTGTTTCTACATCTGTTTCCACAGCCGTTTCTACAGCTGTACCCCCACCTATGGTTGCTGTATCACGTTCAACGAATCCTTTCGCGCCCAGTACCCCAGATGGGGCTACCGGAGGTGCTACCAACGTTTTTTCTACGCCACCCAGAATAGATAAACTTACCTTTCAAGAATCAGCACATCCACGTACGCCCAAACTTATAAATTCCCGCACGCTTAAGGAACTTCTTGTAGATTGTAGATATGACCCTGTGCCCGGCAAAGAGGACGAAATGATCCTGGCATCATTACGTATCAGACGAGCTGCGATGTATTTAGGGAAGCTACCAGGAATGACTATGCATCTAGATAATATATATCATTTTGTCCAAACAGGGCGAGATTCTGAATGTATTAACAGAGCTATGGAATACCAGAAAGTGGAGATACAGGGGGAACTGTTACGTTTCCTCATAAATTGTGTGATCAGAAATCAAGACCGACCGGGGGTAAATCCGGAAGCAATGCAAATTCTTACGAGATGGAGCCAGAATATATCAGAGGGGAAACATGATAGGCAATCATGTATAATAGCCATGTGCCGAAAGATCCGTAAAGAAATAGAACGAATACATGAAGAGAGATTGGCGGTAGACCAGTTTGAACAAAACGAGGAGGAGGAAGGATTAGGACTACCCACAGGACAGTCAGAAACCATAGCCTATGTAGGGAGGGGAAGATCTTGTAATAATATTAGATGCCTCACTGATCCGATACGTCCGATATGTCCAGATAATAACAGGAATTTCCAAACACCTATAATAAATATAAGGTCTCCCGAACATTCGTTCCAAACCGCTGACAAATTACTCCGAGAACGAAGGGGTTATCTTATACTCGATTCTATGGATGAACAAGAATTAGCCAGGTCAGCCGTTCACTGGGTTGACAGTCCTGGAAAATATGGTGATGATACAGTAGCACACACGTTTTTGAACCTTACCCCAGATGAACAGCGTTTAGCTGGGATTTACATGATTCAACAACTTCTTATATTATATAAAAGCCAACACTCCGATCCTGGTCCCTTATCTGATATATTAACTGAATTACTCACGAATAGATGGAGAGGTTCAGGCACTGAGTTAATTAGAGAAATACTAGAATCCAGAAAGCAGTACATTCTTTTTGTATGCCCAGAACATGTCTCACTGCCCATCAAGGAAAGAACAACGTATTACATGGATAGACAGAATCCCTTACGAGAAGTGCACCCAATAAAAGGCGAGGACAATCAGTTTAAACGTGTATTTGTATATACGCCCATATCTAAAATAGAATTGTTAGAAATGAAGAAAGTGGTACCCAGTCATGACAAAGACCCAGCGGGTTTTCACCGAGAAATTAAAGACATGTTACTCATGGGAGAGTATACCTATCCCGACATTATGACAATATTAAAGGTATTAATGCCTGCTGGCATTTATGAAAAACTCAAGGAAAAAGAGTGGGAGGTGGGAGATCAAAAGATAGATTGGACAGCATTAGAAAATGAAGAAAAGGCCCGAGGTCCAGGTTCAGGGCTTGGGGAAAAGACTAAAATGCTACCAGGTTTACTAGTACAGGTACTGCCACGTTTATTGACTACGAAAAAGGAAGACTGGGGTGCAATCTCAGCCTGTAAACAAAAGCAAGATGAAGACACTAGTGATTTCTATGCCCGATTCGAAAAATGTTTTGGTATAAATAGTGGCATAAAAGCAAGTAGTGAGTCATATCCACATCTGTTTGTGACAAAGTTAGTTGAAAATTCATTGCCCCAAGTGAAGAGTAGAGTATTGAAATTTGAAAGTACCTGGCAAGGTAACACCCCATCACAAATGTTACAAATGCTACAGTACCATCACAACAGAATTAGAGAGGAACAAGAACATGAACAAAGACGCATGAAGGACACGAAAATGAAAATGCTAGTTTCCCAGACAGTTCCAGCTGAAGGTCATAAAAAGGGTATGACACAGTCCAGTGATTCAGCAGGTCCTGTGAAAGGGACATGCAACTATTGTAAACAGCCAGGTCATTACATACACGATTGTCCAGTCTTGAAACGTAATATCGCCACAGGTATTACAAAAGAAAGACCACGGCCACCTAGACAGGATCAGAATGAACAAGGAGCCCCGCAGCATGCACAGTCCATGCCAGCTCCGCAACAGTCTATACAGTTTTTGCCAGCTGCACCATCGCTGCCTGTTGCTGCCACACAAACCACGACACGACAGCTGTACCAGACCGCACAGTACGATTATCCTGATTATCAACGATACTCATGAAACAGCCTAGAGAGGGAAGTTGACTTACCCCTTATCGAGGTCCCTGTAGATCAAGAAGGACCTTATATACACAGTGAACTATTAGGCCAAGATAGAAAATTTTTACTTGATACAGGGGCAAACCGAACAACTATAAAACGTAGTGAAGTTCCAGGGGCACCCCTCTCAGGCTCACAGAATATTTCCCTTGGTTTTTCAGGAAAACCTATTGTTAATGAAGTATCACAGCCTCTTCCACTTACGATTGGACCCTTGACACGAACTACAGATTTATTGCTTACTAAATCATGTCCAGAAAACCTGTTAGGTATAAAAACATTGAAAGCTCTAGGAGCTATAATATGCTGTTCTCCGGAAGGAGTAAGATTGTTTTTACGGGATTTCAAAGGGCACTATGTGTCCAGAGACATGGATCACCGACTCCAGAATTTACCTATACATTTATGGGCACAAGGCCCTACAGATGTTGGTTGCATGAACATTACACCATATCGAGTCACACTAAAGGCAGGAGTGGTACTACCACGAATGCGACAATACAAGTTACCACCAGATGCTGTAGTGGCCTTACTGCAAATCATTGACGAGCTTATTGCCCAAGGAGTGGTTGTGGAAACCGACTCCAATGTATGTAATTCCCCGATAATTCCGATTCTTAAACGAACTGATCCAAAGGCCCCGCCAGTATATCGATTAGTTATTGATCTGCGCGAATTAAAGAAATGCATTGTGCCACAATTCCCTGTGGTCCCAGACATCTCGTCATTACTGACAGCCATTGATTCAAAAGCAACGTTCTTTACTGTAATTGATCTCAAGAATGCCTTTTTCAGCGTCCCAATAGATCCGGAAAGCCAATACTTGTTCGGATTTAGTTTAAACGGACGAAGTTTTAAATTCACACGCGCACCTCAAGGATTTACAGAAAGCCCCAGCATCTATAGCCAAGCACTGAAACGAGAACTTGACAGTATACACATGCCAGTCAACACTGCACTGCTTCAATATGTCGATGATCTGCTGATCACCGCCCGAAGCGAACCTGAATGTGAGAAAGCATCACTGACGGTTTTACAATTTCTAGCCGAAAAGGGGCACAAGGTGTCCCCTTCTAAGCTGCAATTCTGTGTCCAGCGAGTTGTTTATCTTGGACACTCGCTGTCCAAGGAGGGAAGGCAGCTTACACCCGACCGCATTCAGTTAATTGCTAACATACCAATACCCAAGACACAAAAGGAGGTGCGGGCTTTTATAGGCCTCACTTCATATTGTAGGCAGTGGATCCCTCAATATGCATTTTTAGCAAAACCACTCATTCAGTTGACAACACAGGAGGCGGCCACATCGACTGCCCTCCCTTGGACTCAGGAACATACACAAGCTTTTGAAAGCTTAAAGAAAGCTCTATGTCGAGCACCTGTTTTAGCAACACCATGTTACAGGAAACATTTTACACTCTTTGTTACAGAACGCGAAGGTACTGCCTTGTCAGTACTCACTCAGGAGCAAGCAGGATCACGCAAACCATGTGCCTATTTCTCTAGTACATTAGATCCCGTAGCTCAGGCTCTGCCTGCGTGCCTGAAATCAGTGGCAGCGACAGCTTTAGCAATCAGACAAAGTGATGCCATAGTGTTAGGACATCCATTGACAGTACAAGTACCACATGCAGTAGAGGTTCTTGTGAATCGAACGCAAACACAACACTTGACCATAGCAAGACTTACAGGGTACGAATTAACATTGTTTCAGCCACATATAGAAATCAGACGCTGTAATACATTGAATCCTGCCACACTTTTACCTGTAATCGGAACAGACCCACTAGCACATGATTGTATTGAAGTTATTACTATCACGACGAAACCCAGACAAGACTTGACAGATGTCCCATTGTCAGATCCAGACCTGACGTTGTATGTAGACGGTTCATGTATGAGAACAAGTACAGGAGATTTAGTGGCCGCGTATGCAGTCACAACAGACACTGAAGTCATTGAAACAAACTGTATAAATACCTTGTCAGCTCAAGCAGCAGAGCTTATTGCTCTGACACAAGCCTGTATTCAAGCCACAAATAAGAAAGTCAACATATACACTGACTCACGTTATGCATTCGGAGTTGTACATGACTTCGGCGTGCTGTGGCGAGAGAGAGGTTATTTAACTTCTCATGGTGCCCACATTCAGCACGGTCCCCTCATTCACGCCTTATTAGATGCTATACATCTACCCACTGCAATATCGATTATGAAATGCAAAGCTCATACGAAAGTTACTGATGTCATTTCTCAAGGCAATGATTTAGCTGACAGAACAGCTAAACAGACTGCTCAAACTCACACAACTGACATGACAAAGACAATAGTCCCGACACCAACACATTGTATGACGATTAAGGATCCCGCTCTTGACGCAATTGACATACAGACACATGCTACACCAGACGAGATAAAGAAATGGACTGAATTAGGAGGGATCCAAACAGACCAAGGATGGATGACGAAGGAAAAATCTGTATGGTTTCTTCCTGATTCTATGGTCCAAGTTATCATTAACACGATACATAGTACAGCGCATCTAGGAGAGAAAGCTATGCTAGACAGCATTCAACACATTTGGTTCAACAAACATTTACGAGCAGCTGCTAAACAAAAAGTTCGTACCTGTATGATATGTTGTCAGTTTAACCCAGGTAAAAGCATTCCCGTAGAACAGGGTGGATTTCAGCCTCCTGATCACCCTTTTGAAGTCCTCCAGATGGATTATATCCAGATGGAACGATGTCGAGGATTCAAATATGTTCTCGTAGTTGTCTGCGCTCTTTCCCGTTGGACCGAAGCCTACCCAGTTTCAGATTACACTGCCCCGACTACTGCCAAACAGTTGGTTCGAGAATTCTTCCCACGGTACGGTTTACCACGTGTTGTCTATTCAGATAACGGCCAGCCGTTCTCATCCGAACTGATGAAACACGTTTCACTTTTGCTAGGATATCAATGGAAGTTTCACTGTGTCCGACACCCCGAGGCAGCAGGTCTCGTGGAACGACATAATCAAACTCTGAAAATTAGATTGTCAAAAATATGTAGAGAGAAAGGTGTTGATTGGGTAGTAGCTTTACCAGTTGCACTCTTTTACATGAGAATGGTAGCGCACTCTCGAACAGGGCTATCCCCTTATGAGGTGATCTTCGGCAGACCACCAAATATGTGGGGGACGCCTATACCCCGTAAAATAACTGATGTTGACTGTAATATGCTGACAGATTACCTGGCTTCCTTGATGTCTGCACTACAATCTTGTCGTTCACAGGTAGCTGCAGCCTTTCCTGACAACACTGAGGTGAAACCCCATGACATAATTCCCGGAGATCTGGTATTAGTGAGGAACTTTGACCGGAAGACTCAGCTGGATCCTAGGTGGAAATCGCCGCAACTAGTACTGCTTACCACAAGGACAGCCGTGAAGATCGAAGGCCGGAAAGGCTGGGTGCATTCAAGTCATATCAAGAAATTTCATGGACTACCATCGGATGTAAATGTCACACCTCGTGTGTCTTCACCTATTGACTCAAAGCTTCCTTTGGTTGAACTAAATGATAAGGATCAATACAAATTAAAACTGCGGTCTAATAAGTCAGACAATTTGATTGTTTAAGTCCTCTCCAAGGTGAATCGGTTGAATTTGTCTCTGACATGTATCCCCTAGACCTGAATAGAGAAAGAAACCGAAAAATGTTGAAACGACATGCGTATTGTAAATCACTGCGTAGTCATTGCACAGTGACGTTATTAATTTTGTTTTTCTTAAGTCTTATAATAATCACTGCAAGTATATTGTTGCACATATATCATCCTATTTCTAAACATGTTTACAATGTTACTGCTGAACATTCTTTTAGTGAATTACCCCCGCATGAGTTGTCCTATAGATTTGCGCTGCGCAATAACACTTTCATTAGTATGTTACATCATTCCCATCAGACTAGTAATGCTACCAATTGTTGGATATGTGGCCGACTCCCTCCCTATCAGAATTATAAGGGAGTTCTGCCCCTCTTTCCATATCCGTTTACACACAATGGCTCCTGTGGAGCATGGTTTAGTTTAATCAATTCCTTAGATTCAAACTCAGTAGTTTATCAAGACAATTGGGTATGGGGAAACCTGAACCTAGTTTTACTCAAAGTCTGCTACCCTGACAAGGAGGGTCGTCCCAAAAGAACAGGAACTGATCTAGAAAATGAAGTATATGGATTAGGTAATTTTACACTTAATCTCATGATCCTGAATGTTGAATCCGAAGCTGCACCAATTTTGCCTGCCATGTCAGTGTTTCCAGTTAAGGGTGAATTGTGTGTAAGAAAGAATGGTTCCATACATATGGGCCATAGTAGATGCACTACTGTAATAGAATTCAGTGATCAAGGCAAGTCTTCATTTAGAGCTTCTCGCCATTCCTACTTCGTATGTGGTCAGACTGCATATATACGTCTGCCTCTAGATTGGGATGGTACCTGTTACATCGGGTTCCTTTTGCCACCTGTTTTCCTAGCTCCTCCTGATTACCATAGAAATATTCATTTAGTACACAATAGAGAACGGAGAGATCTCCCAATTGTCGATTACACTGAGACGGCATGGGAAAAGTATGTAGATTTTAATAAAGGCCTCTTTCCCTATATAGGTACAGTTACCAATAGTAAGCTAATACGTAGATTAACTAGGACTCTTGAAGCCGTAGTGAATGAAACTATTTCCGCCTTAGGCAACTTGACAGAGGAGCAGTCTGCGATGAGGATTGTTGTTCTTAAAAATCGTCTTGTCCTTGACGTCATCCTGGCCGATAGGGGCGGAGCTTGTAGGGTCATCGGATCAAGCTGCTGCGTATTCATACCAGAAAATTCGCCATCTGTATATAAAGCTATAACTCGCCTTCATAAAATCGTGAGCCAGATACACCAGAATCCAGGCACTTGGACTTGGTCAGGGTGGTTTTGGAGCGTGTTGTCAGCCTGGGGATGGAGAGTTCTATCCTTCCTAGGTATTGGCCTTCTTATACTATTCAGTTGCTGCTTATGCCTGCAATGTGGACCAGCGATTTGTGGTCTGTGTGCCACATCGTGTATTCCACATCAAGGTTTTCACTCAAGATCCCGAAAGAAGAAAGAAGAACAAATGATGCTATATGAACAGATCAATGGATTAATGAAGATTGATATCTCTTAAGGGCAAGTAGGGGACAAGGAGGGAATGTGGAAATATGGATTTTTATGATCAGTTATGTCCCCTATCTTGGACCCCAACGGTTTCATGTACATGCTACAAGTGCATGTATGTTCCCTCCAGTTCCAGTTATGAAGACGCAAATACATGTGCGTCCACCGTCAACATGTCCTCTTTCAGATCCGCCATGAATGGGCTGGATATTCGAGTTCTAAGTACGAAAGGCCACCGACTTTATATGGCTCAGTTACTCCATTTTGCAGTTCAGGCGAGTAGGCCCTGATTCTGCCATCAAGCCTTTTCCTGCTTTCTGCCTCTGACAGCTCCAGTTTGAGCTCGCATCTGTATCCATGAACTTTGTCCTACTCCCTGTGCGGCTAACGGTGCCTGACTCGGCCGGTCTGCTTGCCTGCCAAAAACTGTATTTCACCTTCAAGTTATCTGTTCCGTTCCTCATCCGATGCATTCCTGTCTAGTAGTTTAAGTAAACATTTCTTTTAGCTACTGAGCAAAGGGCCCGGCTTCTCTGTCTTTATGCAAGTAATTCATAGCCCTGTTACCATGGAAGATTTCTGCCCCTTGCATCTCATGTAGACACTTAGACGCTTGTACACGCACACACAGTCAGTATAGAATAGATTTTGTTCAAGAGTCCTTCCTTTGTGGATAACATAGTTCTTTAAACATAGGATGTTAGATATGATTTGGGATTAGGTTGACTTGACCCCCCAGACTTTTTGTCTCCACATGTAGAGCTAAATGTCAAGTCCCCTTCACCCCCTAGTTGCACGTCAATCACACGTCATGCTGCTGCGCGCGCATCTCTGCCAAGTATTTCTGCTGACATTGTGAAATTCTTTTATGGAACCACCCATTGTGACATCACAACCAATGACGTTTCTTTGTTACGCCCAATTACGCCCCTTTTAGTTACGCATGTATGGTTTTATCTCTACTATCAATTGTTACGCCTCCTGCATCTGTTTCATTGTAATGTCTATTCTATAAAAGTGATTACTTGTCAATAATGTATTGTACTTCACTTCCTGAACCCCCATGGTGATGGAACCTGAGGTCCACAATTCGAATTGTCCATTGGAATAAAGCCCATTCCGAACCTCTTATACCACGGATTCTGCCTCTTATTTTACTGAGCTATTTTTATTAATTTTCTGTATCAAACTAAGACCCGGTAATTAAATTATTTACCACAGCAGGAAGCCCTAGATAGGAGAGGTGGCAGGTAAGACTATAGCGGGTTGGTGGGGGGCCCTGGCTGCGACGGTGAGCCGCCTCCAGGGCTGTGGCAGAGTTACAGGGCGATCTGGAAGCAGGCCGGTACAAAGGGTACCTCTGCGCGGCACCAGAGGTGGTGCCTGAGCCAAAACGAGGAGCCTCATGGGAGGTCCCGGAAGCCGTGTCGGCGCCCCGCTAGTCCTGCGGGCGGTTGTGGGCCTGAACAACCGGGGGCTTGCTATGCGACGCTCCGCCCCGATAGGCGGGGCGTGAGTAGAATTACCAACGGCACGTGATCATAGAAAGAATCACCTGGAGGGCAGCAACGGCGGGCATCGCTCCCGCGCTGCCCGGCTCATCAGGCGGGCAGGCGACCCAGTTGGTTGCCTGCCCTTGGATCGCCCGTAAGATAACCCACCCATTACATATTCTGGAATTATGTAATAAACCTGCAGCATTTTGTTACCCAACACCAACTGTCTTGTGTGTGTCATTTGGGTAACCCATGATGGGGGAGGGGGGATAGCGGGGTGCCCCGGGGGTACTATGCCGCTGACCGCGGCCCCCGCAGGGGGCCAATAGGCGGTCGGTGCCTTAGTGGCCCCGGGGCACCGGTCACCCCTCCCCACCCCCTCCCACCGGGGGGAGCGGGGACGCAGACCGGAGCCCCCCTCCTCGGGCTTGGCCGGAAGTGACGCGCAATGCGTGTCACTTCCTGGCCCTGGTGTGAGGGGGAGGCTATTTAGCCTTCCCCCACCCTTCCTGGCGACCTCTTTGTCGCCCACCTCGCCTTTTCCCTCCCTACCGCTGTGAGACCGGCCTCACGGCGTATGCCCTCCCGATCATCCAGCCAACCTGCAACCACCCCCAAGACACGACATCTCCGACTCTGGCCGCCCCAGCCACACAGACCCGAGGGCCGGCCAGAGCCCCCGACAGACTCGACACCCTACCACGCATGTCCGACCGAGGGAGCGGGAACCCCCGAGCCAGACCAAGAGGCGCCAGCCCAGTCACACCTCGGGTCGCCTTCCCCCGGGAGGACTCGATCGGCCACCAGGCACCTGGGGAGCAGGCGCCTCGCCTGCAGAGCGTCTGGGGTCCCTCCCAGACTCACCTGAAAAGACCAAAGAAACGAGCGGCAGGAAATCCCGCCGAACCCCCTCAGTCACCCAAGGCTCCCCTCTGCGAGGACTCCGGACTTCAAAGGGCAGGGGGAGTATAATAAGGGGTGCCGGAGGAACGAATGGCAGCGAAGACCTGGAACCATCGAAGCCTGCTGATGCTGTCGCGGCTCCTGAATACCGAACCACCTGGGCCTGCTGAGTGACTCGCAGCCCCCAGCCATTGAACCATCTGAGCCCTGCTGACGAGATCGCGGCTCCCGACCTCCGAACCACCTGGGCCTGCTGAGCGACTCGCGGCCCCCGACTCTCGAACCACCTGAGCCCTGCTGACAAGATCGCGGCTCCCGAACTCCGACTACCTGTGCCTGCTGAGTGACTCGCGGCTCTCCCCTCGAGGACGAATTGGCAAGAGATCGCCCAGAGAAACAACACCCTCCAGCTCGAGGATTGTGAGCTATCCGCAGGGTACTTTGCAGAGACACTACCTTCAAAGACTGTCCTGCTACCCCCATTCCCCTACCACCGATTTGTAGTCTCTTGTACCGCTGATGTACTACTTACGCCTTGGATCATAAAGATCCCTTGAAACCTTCGATAAAAGAACCTATCGTCCTACAAAGAATACGTGTAGTGTCACTCTGTTCGTAGTGTAAGCTCAGGGTGTGCGCGCCTGGTTCGGCCTACTTGGGAGAGGTGGTTCAAAGGGGTGGGCAAGACGTGTATCGAACCCCCCTCCGGTGAACGCCTTTCCAACATTTGGTGGCAGACGACGGGATCCGAGCCGACACCGAAAGAGAGCGTGCAGTGAACGACTGACGCACTACCAAACAGAGATGGAAGGAGAAACCTCCCTGGGTGCCGCAGGTACCGAAATGAGCTCGATGTTCCGAGAGGATCAATTGGACTATTATACGCATAGAGAATTAAAACAATTTTGCAAAGACCTTGGAATCGTTACCACCGGATTAAGCACAAAGGAAGACTTCCAAAAAGTATTGAAGACCTGGGTCGAGACGGGGGCGCCCCCGACCCAAACGGAAGGAGACTCCGCCCATGAACCACAAAGCATCCCGGTGAGAAACAGCGGGCCAGAGGGGAACCTGTCCCCCGAGGAACTAGCAGACCGAGAGAGAGGCCGCAACCACGAACTTGAACTGGCCAAGCTGAAAATCGAGGGAGAACTAAAACTGGCCGAGAAAAAGTTAGCCGTCGAGCAGTTACGGCTACAAGGGGAACTCGAGGAAAAGAGACGCCAAAGAGAGCACGACGAAAAGAAACTCCAGCTGGAACATGAACGCAGCCTGAAAGAGATCGAGTTGAGGGCTAAAAGCGAAGAGTCACGACCTTCCGGGAATCTACCATCCGCTTCCACCGTGGAAGCCAAAGTCCACATCCCCAAGGATGTGGTAAAGGAGTATTACAAAAACGACGATATCCAGCAGTGGTTTAAGGCCTACGAAGTCGCCATGACCTCTCACCGAGTCCCGCAGAAGGATTGGGGGGCTGGGCTATGGGGCCGGTTCTTAAGCGAAGGGAGAGATACCCTGCTGGATCTGCTCTCCACGGTCATGAACTCCTACAGCCACATGAAAGAAGCCCTCGTGGGCCGGTATGGACTCACCCCAGAGATGTACCGGCAACGGTTCCGAGATTGCAAAATATACCGGGCACCACATGGGTAGAATACGTGAACTTTTACAGCCGGGCCTTGGACGGGTGGATCAAGGGCAGCAAGGTCTCCACCTTCGAAGAGCTGTTTGATCTGATCGCCTGGGAACATTTAGCGGCCAACTGCTTTGTAGAACTGCGCCAACATCTCCTGGACAGTAAACTCACCGACCCTCGAAAGCTGGCCGCCGAGGCTGACCGTTGGGTGAACACCCGGGCCGCCTGAGGCCCCGTGGGAGACTACGGTCGCCACAGTCAAGGACCACCCCGCCAGAGGGGCGAAGGAAACCACGGCCGACCGAGAGACTTCCCAGGGGGGCGCCCGCACAGCCCACCCAGCAGCCCACCAGCGGCAGGTACAGCCCCGTCCCCAGCCAGCACCGGAGCCCCGGGGCGGCAAGGGCCACGAACCAGGATCACCTGCTTCCGCTGCCAACAGCCCGGACACTACGCCAATGACCCCCAGTGTCCCCAGTATCAACGAACCGCAACGACCAACCCCCCGGCCCGGCAGATGGCCTCCGTGGCCCTAGGGGAAGAGATAGAGGACTCCGAAGAGTGGGAACCAGCTGCCATGGCCCTGGTCTCCCTTGGTGATCGAGAAATGGTCCCCGGGACACCCTTGCCCGCCAACACGAAGAAGTACCCACAGCAGGTGACCATCAACGGCCACCGAGTCGAGGGCCTCCGCGATACCGGGGCAAGTGTCACCGCGGTCCACCGCAACCTAATCTCTGAAGACCAGATCCTACCCGGTGCCCTCTGTCCGGTCATATCCTCCGACAATTCCGAGAGCCTCTGCCAGATGGCTCTGGTGCCTTTCGAGTGGGGAGGAGTCTCCGGAGAATTGAAGGTAGCCGTCCGAACATCACAGCCCGCAGACTGCCTCCTGGGCAACGACCTTGAGAGTTCCCCGTGGAGGCAAGTGGAACGAAGAGCCCATCTCGAGATGATGGGCCTACCCGAATGGGTCTGCGCCACCACGCGCTCCATGACCGCGCGATTGCCACTCTCCGAGGGCGGGGGGGGACCTCCCACCAAACACTGTCCCCGAGAACCGGGACACCCTACCAGAAACGGACAACCCTCCTTCGGAAGGAGAAGAAGACACTAACCCGGGAAAAGAGCCGGAACCTTCCGCCCCTGAGGCACTGACTAAGCTCGGAGAACTGCCCGAGATGGCCCAGTGGCTCTGTGAGGGAGGTCCCTCCCGTGAAGAGTTCTGCCAGGAACAGGCCACCTGTCCTTCCCTCGTGGGACTCCGACAACAAGAAGAAGCACAGACCGCCGGTGACCGGACCGGAACCCACTGGGTCTATTGGGACAATGGCCTCCTATACAGTGAACAAAAGTCAGCCGAGCTAGGCGCAGCCCGAGTACTGGTAGTACCCCTGCACTTCCGAAGCCTCCTCTTGGGCCTGGCCCACGATGTACCCTTGGCAGGACACTTAGGCCAAGACAAGACATATCAGCGATTAGTTACCCACTTCTATTGGCCCAAGATGCGAGCAAATGTAGAAGTCCACTGTAAATCCTGCCTCACGTGCCAGGACAGTGGAAAAAGTGGCGGAAAGCGCAAGGCTCCATTACAACCCTTTCCCGTTGTGAGTACCCCGTTTGAGCGGGTCGGCATCGACATCGTGGGACCCCTGGATCCGAAGACCGCCCAGGGCCACAGATTCATCCTCATCCTGGTGGACCATGCCACCCGCTACCCCGAGGCCATTCCCCTCCGCACCGTGACGGCTCCCGTGGTGGGCCGGGCTCTCATGGGGATCTTCTCCTGTGTCGGATTCCCTCGCGAGGTGGTGAGCGATCGCGCACTAACTTCATATCCCGCTACATGAAGTCCCTGTGGCAGCAGTGCGGAGTAACATATAAGTTCACGACCCCCTACCACCCCCAGGGCAACGGCCTGGTGGAACGCTTCAACCGAACCCTGAAGGGGATGATCCTGGGCCTCGAGGAGCCCCTGCGCCGAAGATGGGACGTCCTCCTCCCTTGCCTCCTGTTCGCGTACCGGGAAGTTCCCCAAAAATCCCTGGGGTTCAGCCCATTCGAACTACTATACGGAAACCCCGTCTGGGGGCCCCTGAGCCTGGTCAAAGAGGGCTGTTAGACAAGCCCCCGGGGGACCCCTCCTGATGTGTTCCGCTACATCCTGGCGCTCCGCAACCAGACCCGGAAGTTCAGAGAACTAGCAGAGGATAACCTCGAGGCCATATTCACAAAAAATACTCTAACGGACCTAAAGAGAGATCCAAAAAAGCTAAAGGAAAGAGGGAAATGAAAACTCCTGAAATTAAGGTTGTGCCTAATACAACCGTGGTCGTGGGGGAGATAAGTATTTCTTTAGGTTACCCTCACACACCCTAGTGGTGTCATGCTTCATCATCGGGTCACCCAGACCCCTAGAAGTCCGGGTGGGCTCGACCACAGTATTGGGAGTGCTTTTAATATGTTTAAGACAGAGGGGGTTAACTAGATAAAATACCTTAGGCAGATCCCCAGTTTCCCTTTATTTTTGGGTCTGTCTAGGTAATTAAAATAGAAAAAAATGGGTCTTATAGGAGTGTTATGGTCCTAGGACCCTAGTGCCGACATGTTTCAGTCCAAAAAAGGGGCCAGAAAATGGTCCAGGACTTTCTTCAGGGCAAAGATGTAACTCCCCTATGTGAGTGAAATTACTGGGATGGGGTGTCCCTATCCTGTCAGTATGGTGAGGGCAGAGTAGCTGCTCCACGTGATATTATGTAAGAGTGGATGTGTGTCAACTGCCAGGCTCCATCCAATTCGGGGAGGTTGACTGTATCTCACAGGACCAGAGAGTCAAAATGGGCGGTCTTATTTAAGATCGGTCGCCCTGCCTGCTACCTGTTTGGTTCTGGTCCTCGGCTTTCGCTCGAGGCCAGCCAAGAAGAAATGAAGCGCTGGTATGACCAGAACGCAACTCTGGTCGAGTTCCAGCCGGGCCAGCAGGTTTGGGTCATGGCCCCGGTGAAACCCTGCGCCCTACAGGACAAATGGACTGGCCCCTTCAAGGTGATCGAGCGGAAGAGTCAGGTCACGTACCTGATCGATGTACAGTCCCCACGGAACCCCCTCCGGGTTATCCACGTGAGCCGTCTCAAGCCCCACTTTGTGAGAACGGAGTTAAGTTTGCTACTGGCCACCGATGATGGGGCGGAAGAAGACACTGAACCCTTGCCCGACCCCCTTTGCGCTAAAGAACTGGATGGTTCCGTGGAGGGAGTGAAACTGTCGACCACCCTCACTCCCCAACAGTCCGACGACTGTCGCCAGCTGCTCAGACAATTCGCAGACCTCTTCTCCCTCATCCCAAGAGTCACCGACTGGTGTGTCCACGACGTGGACACCGGCGACAGCCCACCTGTGAGACACCGAGCCTACCGGGTGCCTGACCGGGTCCGCACCTGCATCAAGACCGAAGTACAGAAGATGTTAACCCTTGGAGTGATCGAACCCTCCGATAGCCCCTGGGCCAGCCCGGTAGTCCTGGTCCCGAAAGCGGCCGCCCCTGGGGTCGCTCCCGAACTAAGATTCTGTGTGGACTACCGGGGGCTCAATGCGGTCACCCGAGCGGACGCTCATCCTATCCCCCGCGCCGACAAACTCATCGACCGCCTTGGGGCCGCTCGTTTCCTCAGCACCTTCGACCTGACCTGCGGTTACTGGCAGATTGCGCTCACGGAGGGAGCAAAAGAACGCTCCGCCTTCTCCACACCCGATGGACACTACCGCTTCAGGGTCATGCCGTTCGGGATGAAAAATGCCCCGGCCACCTTCCAGCGGTTGGTAAACAAGGTCCTGGCCGGACTCGAGGAGTTCAGCGCAGCGTATCTTGACGACATAGCCGTATTCAGCTCTCAATGGCACGAGCATCTCCAGCACCTCCGGCAAGTACTGCTGGCCCTGCGCCAAGCCGGCCTAACAGTGAAGGCTAGCAAATGCCAGCTCGGGCAAGGGTCCGTGGTCTACCTGGGGCATCAGGTGGGCAGCGGGCAGGTCGCCCCCCTCCAACCAAAGATCGACGCCATCAAGTCCTGGGAGCCTCCCACCACTCAGACAGAAGTCCGGGCCTTCCTGGGCCTCACAGGATACTACCGGAGGTTCATTAAAAACTATGGTAGCCTCGCAGGGCCTCTCACGGAGTTGACCTCCAAAAAACTCCCGAAGAAGGTGCAGTGGACTCCCCCGTGCCAGCAGGCGTTCGACGCCTTGAAAACCGCCATGTGCACCGCCCCAGTACTCAAGGCCCCCGACTACTCCCAAGAGTTTGTGGTCCAGACCGACGCATCCGAACACGGCATCGGAGCCGTCCTCTCGCAGTTCAACGACAAGGGCATCGATCAGCCCATAGCCTTCATCAACCGAAGGCTGCTGCCTCGAGAACAGCGTTGGAGTACCATAGAACCAGAGACCTTCGCCGTAGTCTGGGCCCTCAAGAAACTACGGCCCTACTTGTTCGGAACCCACTTCCGAGTGCAGACGGACCACCGGCCCTTGCGGTGGCTGATGCAGATGAGGGGAGAGAACCCCAAGCTATTACGATGGTCAATCTCCCTCCAGGGGATGGCCTTCACTGTCGAGCATCGCCCCGGGATGGATCATGCCAACGCCGACGGCCTGTCCCGGTTCTTCCGCTTCGGCGAGGAGAACGCCCCAGTGGATGGGTAGTTCTCCACGCCTTTCAGCTGGGGGGGAGGCGTGTGAGACCGGCCTCACGGCGTATGCCCTCCCGATCATCCAGCCAACCTGCAACCACCCCCAAGACACGACATCTCCGACTCCGGCCGCCCCAGCCACACAGACCCGAGGGCCGGCCAGAGCCCCCAACAGACTCGACACCCAACCACGCATGTCCGTCCGAGGGAGCGTGACCCCCCGAGCCAGACCAAGAGGCGCCAGCCCAGTCACACCTCGGGTCGCCTTCCCCCGGGAGGACTCGATCGGCCACCAGGCCCCTGGGGAGCCGGCGCCTCGCCTGCCGAGCGTCTGGGGTCCCTCCCAGACTCACCTGAAAAGACCAAAGAAACGAGCGGCAGGAAATCCCGCCGAACCCCCTCAGTCACCCAAGGCCCCCCTCTGCGAGGACTCCGGACTTCAAAGGGCAGGGGGAGTATAATAAGGGGTGCCGGAGGAACGAATGGCAGCGAAGACCTGGAACCATCGAAGCCTGCTGACGCTGTTGCGGCTCCTGAATACCGAACCACCTGGGCCTGCTGAGTGACTCGCGGCCCCCAGCCATTGAACCATCTGAGCCCTGCTGACGAGATCGCGGCTCCCGACCTCCGAACCACCTGGGCCTGCTGAGCGACTCATGGCCCCCGACTCTCGAACCACCTGAGCCCTGCTGACAAGATCGCGGCTCCCGAACTCCGACTACCTGTGCCTGCTGAGTGACTCGCGGCTCTCCCCTCAAGGACGAATTGGCAAGAGATCGCCCAGAGAAACAACACCCTCCAGCTCGAGGATTGTGAGCTATCCGCAGGGTACTTTGCAGAGACACTACCTTCAAAGACTGTCCCGCTACCCCCATTCCCCTACCATCGATTTGTAGTCTCTTGTACCGCTGATGTACTACTTACGCCTTGGATCATAAAGATCCCTTGAAACCTTCGATAAAAGAACCTATCGTCCTACAAAGAATACGTGTAGTGTCACTCTGTTCGTAGTGTAAGCTCAGGGTGTGCGCGCCTGGTTCGGCCTACTTGAGAGAGGTGGGTCAAAGGGGTGGGCAAGACGTGTATCGAACCCCCCTCCGGCGAACGCCTTTCCAACAACCGCTTACCCGGCGTAGGCGTTGGGTGGGGGGGGTTTTGCTGAGCGTTGTAATGTTTTCCTTTTTCGTTGCAGGCGGAGTTACAGGGCGATCTGGAAGCAGGCCGGTACAAAGGTGTTGGACAGGCCACATGAAGGGCTCGCTCCCTCCCCGCATGACACGGCCCAAGCCCCGGCCCTCCAGGTGTGACCCACAGGACCAACCCGCAACCCGTCTCCAGACGGAACTCCTGCCCCCGGACATCTATGTATCATGGGGCCGACCCACTCCCGGCTCCCCCGTCCGGACCAGCCGCCATCTTGGACACTGCACCACGAGGCCGCGTGGCCTCAGCTCGACCCTAACCCTGGGCCTGGCCAGGCCCCGCCATCCCGGCACCACCATCCACCCAGGAGGTGAACGGACCACTTGGCAGGTCGATGGGAGAAAGGAGTGTCGATGGCTCTCCCCCCGCCAGGTGCCGATCGCCCTCCAGCTCCCCCGGGCGCTGGCTCCACCCCCTGCTGGGTGTCTGGACTCCCTCATCCCGGACCTCCCGACCTCCAAGTGCGCGGGTCCGGACATCAAAGGGCGCCAGACCTATAACTAGGGCAGCTCCAGAGCAGGGAGGTAGTTGTATCCTGGAGTCGAGAGACACCGAGAAGAACTCATCCTTGACGGACTACCGGCGCTGCCGTAGCCCTGCCTTGTGAACTATCGTCCTGCCTGCTGGCGCTGCCGCGGCCTTCTGCATCCTCCATCCTCGTCGGGAACTGCTGGCGCTGCCGCGGACCGTTGTAACCACCATCTTCATCGGGACCTGCTGGCGCTGCCGCGGACCGTGTAACGACCTCCTTCATCGGGACCTGCTGGCGCTGCCGCGGACCGTGTAACGACCACCTTCACCGGGACCTGCTGGCGCTGCCGCGGACCGTGTAACGACCACCTTCACCGGGACCTGCTGGCGCTGCCGCGGCCCGTCCAAGCTAGAACACCGAGCTCGAGGATTGTGAGCTATCCATCATCGCATCTACCAGATTGGTAACCGGACTGTCCCGCTACCCCCTTTCCCAAACCCAGAGACTAGAATCGAGGGGACCCCTGAGTCCAGACCTCCTTGTACCATTCCATCGTACCTTAAGAAACTGCTTATAAAGAACGTTAAAGCCTATCCTTGTGTGGTGTACACCTGTGGGGGGGAAGTTATTCGTCTGTACGATCGCTGGAGACGGCTCTCCCCGGAGACCTCTCCCCTTGTCCTCAGCCGACCCTCCCGGTCCGTCTAACATTGGTGGCCAGCGGCGCGATCCGAATCAACGCGTAATCGTACAGAGAGTAGCTCACCCCACGACAAAACCACAATGTCAACCAAAGAGAGCGGATCTACCGAGAAATTCCAGATGGATAAATTGGAAGAGTACAGCCATCGTGAATTAAAACAATTCTGCATGGAACTAGGCATTGCTACCACCGGCCTGAGTACCAAAGACGATTTCAAGCACGCCATTGAGTCGTGGGCAGAAACCGGGGTCACCAGATCCCCAGACCGAAACAGTGCAGTATCAGAGAGGATCGCCACGGCTCCCGAGGAGCGAGGAACGGGCCTCTCACAGGAAGAGATCCAAGAAAGAGAAAAAACCAGACTACATGAGTTAGAAATGGCACGACTCAAAATGGACGGTGAACTAAAATTAGCCGAGCAAAAACTGAACCTAGAACATCTGCGGCTCCGAGAAGAACGGGAAGAAAAACAGAGGCAGAGAGAGCTCGAAGAAAAGAGACTAGCGTACGAACACGAGCGCAAACTGGCAGAAATAGACCTACGGAAGCAGAACAAAGAACCGGAGGTGCCCGAGCGACCGCGCACCCCGGGAGCGACAGAAAAGAAAGTCCACATCCCCAAGGATGTCGTTCGAGAGTATGTCCGAGAGGACGACATACAACAGTGGTTCAAGGCCTACGAGATTGCCATGACCTCCCACCGGATCGATCGAAGTGACTGGGGAGCCGGCCTATGGGGGAGGTTCGTCAACGAAGGCCGTGATGCCCTGCTACAGCTCCCAGACCATCTGATGTCATCCTATGACCACATGAAGGCTGCCCTCCTCACCCGATATGGGCTCACGCCCGAAATGTACCGCCAGAGGTTTCGAGACTGCACCCGGATCCCGGGTACAACTTGGGTGGAATATGTCAACTATTTCAGCCGAGCCTTCGAGGGTTGGATCAAGGGAAGCCACGTAACGACCTACGAGCAACTTTTTAATCTTATGGTATGGGAGCACCTCTCTAACAACTGCTTCGTCGAGCTCAGGCAGCACCTCCTCGACAGTAAATTGACGGACCCACGGCAACTCGCCGCCGAAGCTGACCGGTGGGAAAGCACCCGAGTGGGCCGGAGAGGGCCACACGAGCAGAACCGGAAACACCAAGGTCAGCACCGTCCCCGAGGAGGAGGAGGAGGCCAGAGGCGAGGGAGAGACACCGTCCCGGCCACTCCCGCTGCCAGTACCCTGCCCCCGGCCAGCCGGGGCAACCCCCCGATGCGCCCGGGGTTCCGAGCCAACGTCACGTGTCACCGATGCCAGCAAGTCGTCCACTACGCCAATGACCCGAACTGCCCGCAGAACCAAACGCCAAAACCCCGCCAGGTAGCTGCCGCCGCCTTGGGGGGAGAACAAATCTCCGAAGAACAAGAAGAATATGAGCAGGCACAACAAGAGTGGGAACCGGCCGCCATGGTTCTAGCGTGCCTAGGGGGAAGAGACATGGTCCCGCGGGCTCCCCTACCCGCCAACACCAGAAAATATAGCCAGTGGGTGAACATTAATGGGCGCCGGGCCGAAGCACTACGTGACACAGGGGCCAGTGTGACGGCCGTCCGCTGTCACCTGGTAAAACCAGAGCAGATCCTGCCGAACATTCTCTGCCCCGTCCGTTCGGCCGACAATTCAGAAAGTCTATGTCGGATGGCCTGCGTCCCCTTCGAATGGGGAGGAGTCTCCGGCATGTTGAAGGTGACGGTCCGGGATGATGCCCCCGTGGACTGTCTCCTGGGGAATGATCTTGAGAGTTCCCCGTGGGCCGCCGTCGAAAGGAGAGAGCATTTGGGGATGTTGGGCCTCCCGGACTGGGCGTGCCTAACCACCCGGTCCATGGCCGCCCGTACCATCCCCCGACCAGAAGAACCAGAATGGCCAGTACCTCCTCCCCCGATCGCTCCAGTAGAGGACACCGATTATACCGACCCCCCAGAGCAAACCCCCGAAGGGGTCGCCCAGCCCCAGGACCTTCCCGACCTGGCTCAGTGGCGTCAAGAAGGGGGGCCCACCCAGGAACAGTTCCGTCAAGAGCAAAAGACCTGTCCCTCCCTCGAGGGACTCCGCCAGCAAGCCCTCGCCCAAAGCGCAGGGGACACCACCGGAGCCCATTGGATCTATTGGGACAACGACCTACTATACAGTGAACAGAGAATCGCGGAGTTAGGGGCCAGTCGAGTGTTGGTCGTGCCCCTCCGTTTTAGAGACTTCCTGCTAAATATGGCCCACAATGTCCCTCTGGCTGGACACCTGGGCCAGGACAAAACCTACAGTCGCCTGGTGACACACTTTTTCTGGCCGAAGATGAGAAACGACGTCCTCAACCACTGCCGGTCCTGCCCCACGTGCCAGGCCAGCGGGAAGAGCGGCCGCAAACTCAAAGCACCTCTGCAGCCCTTCCCAGTTGTCACCACCCCGTTCGAGAGGGTGGGAATAGACATTGTGGGGCCCCTGGACCCCCGTACAGCACAAGGACATCGGTTCATCCTGGTACTGGTGGACCACGCCACCCGTTACCCCGAGGCTGTGCCCCTGCGAACTGTAACAGCCCCGGTGGTCGGCCGGGCCTTAATGGGGATCTTCTCCCGGGTGGGCTTCCCCCGCGAAGTCGTCAGCGACAGAGGCACAAACTTTATCTCGAAATATATGAAGTCCCTCTGGCAACAGTGCGGGGTCACCTACCGATTCACGACCCCCTATCACCCTCAAGGAAACGGACTAGTCGAGCGGTTCAACCGCACGCTCAAGGGAATGATTGGGGGGTTGGAAGAGCCCCTCCGTCGCCAGTGGGATGTACTACTTCCGTGCCTCCTCTTCGCCTATCGGGAAGTTCCCCAGAAGTCCCTCGGCTTTAGCCCGTTCGAACTCTTGTACAGGCACCCTGTGCGAGGGCCCCTCAGCCTAGTCAAAGAAGGTTGGGAGATGGCCCCCCTAAAGACCCCTCCAGATGTCTTCAAGTACCTCCTGACACTACGCAACCAGACCCGGCGGTTCAGGGAGATGGCCAAAGCAAACCTTGAGGCCAGTCAGGAGGACATGAAAAAATGGTACGACCGAAATGCCTCCTCCATCGAATTTGAACCTGGCCAGCAAGTGTGGGTGATGTCCCCCACCGAACCATGTGCCTTGCAGGACAAGTGGACGGGGCCCTTCAAAGTGGTCGAACGCAAAAGTCCCGTCACCTATCTCATCGATATGGAATCTCCCCGGAACCCCCTCCGGGTCCTCCACACCAACAGACTCAAGCCCCACTTTGTGCGCTCAGAGCTCAGCCTCCTGATGGCTACAGACAGTGGAGCAGAAGAAGACTCCGAGCCTCTCCCGGATCTCCTGACGACTCAGGAGAAAGATGGTTCCGTGGACGGGGTCCGGCTCTCCGATGCCCTCACCCCAGAGCAGCGCCAAGGCTGCCGGGACCTCCTGCTGCAGTTTTCTACCTTGTTTTCCCTTACCCCAGGGGTCACCCCCTGGTGCTTGCACGACGTGGACACTGGGGACAGTCCCCCTGTCAGACACCGGGCCTACCGCGTACCAGATCGGGTGCGGGCCTGCATCCAAGAAGAAGTATCCAAGATGCTCACGCTCGGGGTCATCGAGCCCTCGGATAGCCCCTGGGCCAGCCCGGTCGTGCTAGTCCCAAAAGCTGCTGCCCCCGGCACCACTCCTGAACTCCGATTCTGCGTCGACTATCGGGGCTTGAATGCTGTCACCAGGACCGACGCCCATCCCATCCCCCGAGCGGATGAATTGATCGACCGCATGGGGGCTGCCCGCTACCTCAGCATCTTCGACCTGACAGCGGGCTACTGGCAGATCGGCCTCACACCCCGGGCCCAAGAACGTTCTGCCTTTTCTACCCCCGATGGCCACTACCACTTCAAGGTCATGCCCTTCGGCATGAAGAATGCCCCAGCTACTTTTCAGCGACTAGTGAACCAGGTCTTGGCGGGGCTCGAGGAGTTCAGCGCCGCCTACCTGGACGATATCGCTGTGTACAGCCGCCACTGGTCCGACCACCTCCACCACCTCCGAGAGGTCCTGCAGGCCCTCCAGCGGGCCGGCCTCACAATCAAGGCCGGCAAGTGCCAAATTGGTCAGGGATCCGTGACCTACCTCGGACACCAGGTGGGAAGCGGTCTGGTGGCCCCTCTGCAACTCAAAATCGCTGCCATCCACTCCTGGCAGCCCCCAGTCACGCAGACCGAGGTCCGAGCCTTCTTGGGGCTCACCGGCTACTACCGGCGGTTCGTGAGGGACTATGGCAGCATTGTGGGGCCCCTCACGGGACTCACCTCCAAAAACCAACCGAAGAAGGTTAACTGGACCCCCGACTGTCAAGCGGCCTTCGAGAAGCTGAAAGCCGCCATGTGCACTGCCCCTGTGCTCCAGGCCCCCGATTACAGTCGGGAATTCATTGTGCAAACGGATGCCTCCGACCATGGCATCGGGGCGGTCCTCTCCCAGCTGAACCCCGAGGGACTGGACCACCCGGTGGCCTTCATTAGCAGACGCCTCCTGGCCCGAGAACAGCGCTGGAGCACAATTGAGAGGGAGGCCTTCGCAGTGGTGTGGGCCCTCAAAAAGCTCCGGCCCTATCTCTTCGGTACCCACTTCCGGGTGCAGACAGATCATCGACCCCTGCAGTGGCTAATGCAGATGCGGGGGGAAAACCCCAAACTATTGCGCTGGTCCATCTCCCTGCAGGGGATGGACTTCACTGTGGAACATCGGCCGGGCCAAGACCACGCCAACGCAGATGGCCTGTCACGCTTTTTCCGCCTCGACGAGGAAAGTCCCCAAGAGGATGGGTGACTCTCCCCGCCTTCAGCTGGGGGGGACGCATGTTGGACAGGCCACATGAAGGGCTCGCTCCCTCCCCGCATGACACGGCCCAAGCCCCGGCCCTCCAGGTGTGACCCACAGGACCAACCCGCAACCCGTCTCCAGACGGAACTCCTGCCCCCGGACATCTATGTATCATGGGGCCGACCCACTCCCGGCTCCCCCGTCCGGACCAGCCGCCATCTTGGACACTGCACCACGAGGCCCTAACCCTGGGCCTGGCCAGGCCCCGCCATCCCGGCACCACCATCCACCCAGGAGGTGAACGGACCACTTGGCAGGTCGATGGGAGAAAGGAGTGTCGATGGCTCTCCCCCCGCCAGGTGCCGATCGCCCTCCAGCTCCCTCGGGCGCTGGCTCCACCCCCTGCTGGGTGTCTGGACTCCCTCATCCCGGACCTCCCGACCTCCAAGTGCGCGGGTCCGGACATCAAAGGGCGCCAGACCTATAACTAGGGCAGCTCCAGTGCAGGGAGGTAGTTGTATCCTGGAGTCGAGAGACACCGAGAAGAACTCATCCTTGACGGACTACCGGCGCTGCCGTAGCCCTGCCTTGTGAACTATCGTCCTGCCTGCTGGCGCTGCCGCGGCCTTCTGCATCCTCCATCCTCGTCGGGACCTGCTGGCGCTGCCGCGGACCGTGTAACGACCACCTTCACCGGGACCTGCTGGCGCTGCCGCGGACCGTGTAACGACCACCTTCACCGGGACCTGCTGGCGCTGCCGTGGCCCGTCCAAGCTAGAACACCGAGCTCGAGGATTGTGAGCTATCCATCATCGCATCTACCAGATTGGTAACCGGACTGTCCCGCTACCCCCTTTCCCAAACCCAGAGACTAGAATCGAGGGGACCCCTGAGTCCAGACCTCCTTGTACCATTCCATCGTACCTTAAGAAACTGCTTATAAAGAACGTTAAAGCCTATCCTTGTGTGGTGTACATCTGTGGGGGGGAAGTTATTCGTCTGTACGATCGCTGGAGACGGCTCTCCCCGGAGACCTCTCCCCTTGTCCTCGGCCGACCCTCCCGGTCCGTCTAACAAAAGGGTACCTCTGCGCGGCACCAGAGGTGGTGCCTGAGCCAAAACGAGGAGCCTCATGGGAGGTCCCGGAAGCCGTGTCGGCGCCCCGCTAGTCCTGCGGGCTGTTGTGGACCTGAACAACCGGGGGCTTGCTATGCGACGCTCCGCCCCGATAGGGGGGGCGTGAGTAGAATTACCAACGGCACGTGATCATAGAAAGAATCACCTGGAGGGCAGCAACGGCGGGCATCGCTCCCGCGCTGCCCGGCTCATCAGGCGGGCAGGCGACCCAGTTGGTTGCCTGCCCTTGGATCGCCCGTAAGATAACCCACCCATTACATATTCTGGAATTATGTAATAAATCTGCAGCATTTTGTTACCCAACACCAACTGTCTGGTGTGTGTGTCATTTGGGTAACCCATGATGGGGGAGGGGAGACAGGGGGGAGCCCCTGGGGGTACTATCAATTTACAATCAATTTACAATGGCGTTGCGCGCCTGCCTTCAAGCCCTTACTGCGAGGGCCAAGGCTCCTCTTTGGGTGGACCAGGCTCATGTTTGGGTGGTTATACTCAAAAAAAGGAGTTTAAGAGGGACAAATCAACCAGGCCACCCTCCACTCAGTCAATAATACACACTACAAGACCTGGAGATATCAAGCACTATTTCAAAATGAATGGGATTGGGAATGGGGTAATATAAACAATTATTGTACCCTCAAAAGTAGTTCATATCATGAACTATCAATACCATCCCAAGTGCCTCAAAATTTGACATTTAAAACAACCCAACATGTGCAAAACATTCCATCAAAAGCATAAACCAGAAAAAATGTGTGGAGAATGAGAAAGCATCTCACGTGCGCAACACCAGAGGAGCTGCTGGCTGGTACTCGCCAGTGTGCTCACGAGTTTCTCATCATCGATGTCTTTCTCATGAAAATAATGTGAAAAAGAAATGTGTAAAAGATTGTATGAAAAAAGTACACCAGGGAAGGTATATTAGGCAGCCCAAAAACCAATCAGAAAGAAAAAAGTTCTTAGAAAAAAGACCCGTGTGGTCTTACAGATAAGATTAGGTATGGCCCACGTCTGTATTTCGACCCGTTTTATTCCACTCTGTGAGTCACCCCAAGGTTAAAAACACGGTCATGTTCAATAACCACATTTATGAATGGCCAACATGTTTCATTGCCTACTTAACTTTGCGGCAAATTCATCAGGGCGTCATGGAACTGCGATCACCTCCCTGGGATAGATCTGTTTTGAAACAGAAATCGCTGCGTATGCGCAGAGAACATAAAAACACATGTGAGGTTGACAGAAACATGAAGGAACCACATTAAACCCCCCTTCAAGCCAAACGACACACCATTTCACAGGGGACATTACCTCGTGAAAGCCAAGGGCACATGTACCAGCTCTCACGAAGTCAGTGTTTTAAATGAGCACTGTCAGTTGCTCTATTGGTCCTAATGCCCACACACATCCGTTATTTTGTGGTGCTCAGACCGTCATCTGTCGAGACAAATCAAATACTTTAGGAGGTGCCCACATGTCAAAAATCGTGCAAGCTCGCTCGTAACACTAAGTCTTATCTCAAATTAAAACCTGTCACTACCCAAAAGTCTACTCACAAAAGATAGTTGGCAAGCATCTATTTCACCCAATTCATCCTGGTTAACCCGGTTAGCTCGTAATTAATAGTGCTCTCTCACTATCATTACATACTAATGCCTCGCATACTCTCAGTCATAAAATTCCCAATGCGCCTCTACTATTATAAAATGGTCTGCCAGGGGTCGCCGTGTGGTTGAGGAACTCTATTTAACGAAGTTCACCCTGGTTATCCCAGTTAACTATACATATTAATGCTCTCTTGCTGTAATTGCGTATTATCACCCCGCATCCAATATTAACGCTAACCAGCCCAGACTCACCGTACGGTTGAAGAGCTCACGCCGTAACTCATTCCCGGAACAACCCGGGGAATGCGCGGCCGAGATTTAAGCCGGCGGCGCAGCACTAGTACTTCCGGGTCAGGGCTGATAACCCGGATCATTCTGTGAATGGCAAGGACGCGTCCATCAAGGCGGCCATCTTGTAGTGGCCAGATTTAAGACTAATTGCATACAACGTGCGTTAGTCTTTCACCCAGGCAAAGGTATATTTAAGGGAAACGGCACTCGAAATAGAATTTTTTAAAACATTTTTTACAAATGTATAGATCAAATACCATTACCAGGAGTCGGATGTGGAGAATAGAAAACTTTTCCTAATTATTTTTTGGTAAACATTACTCACTGATGAATATCACAGTCAAAAAGGCCCAATAGAGATCCTCACATAGAGTATGTCAAGCCACATGGGAACAGGTGTTTAAAGGAAGCGGGCAACCAGTACATACAAGGAGTGTATACATCAAAATGTCAGGACCTGCAATGTAACCCCTGTTTTCATCGTCTGGAAATCTTATTCCACTCAATTTGATCATTCAGGCCAACTTGATCGACCTTTTCTGAATAAATCCAGCGAGCCTCCTTCACTGCAAGAGTATTCTCGATCTGATTCACATTGCCCATCACTCTTTCCAACACCAACCATTTAACAGCCTTGTAGTTGTGCTGGTGGTCCTTATAATGTTGAACCAATTTCGTAGTTAATTTGCCGTTCTTGATGGTACTGAGATGCTCTTGTATCCTCACCTTGATTTTTCTTGTGGTGAGGCCAATGTAGTGAAGCCCACATGGGCAAGTAAGCCTGTAAATCGTGTTTGATGAATTGCAATTACTGAACTTGTTTAAGTACCAAGTTCGTCCATCCTGCAACTGTACACTAGTTGTCTTTTCAGTTAGTTCACAGACAGAGCAGCCTCCACACGGGTAATGTCCCGGGGGAATGGATGTGTTGGTCACTTGTGATTGAGGCCTTGTATGGACGAGCCTATCTTTAAAGTTCTGAGCTCTTCTGAATGCGAACCGGGGGGCGGGCATTTTGTAATCGCTGGTTGATAATAAGGACCAATGCTTTCTAATGGCCTGGCGAATTTTCGTCGCAAGAGGGTCAAAGGTAAGCACTATGGGTAGACAATCAGAGCTCTCCCTCGAATTCCTTTCCAACAGTGCTTCACGTGGGGTGTTATGTGCCCTCTTGCGAGCTCTGTTGACAATTTTTCTTGGATATGCCCTTTGCACCAGTTTCTCAGTGAGGGCCTCAGACTGTTTCAAAAAGTCAACAGTCGAGGAACAGTTTCTGCGATAACGCAGAAACTGTCCCACTGGGAGATTATCCCTCAGTGCTCTTGGATGGAAAGATTGGTAATGCAAGAGGGAATTTTTGTTTGTAGGTTTCTGATGAACAGTCGAAGTTAACCTGTCACCAGTCACAGTGATGTCCAAATCTAAGTATGTTACCTTCTCGGTGCTCATGCTCCATGTGAACTTCAAACATTTGTCCCGATTATTGAGCCATTCCAAGAACTCACACAGATGGCTACGTGTACCAGTCCATATACAAAATACATCATCAATATACCGCTTCCAGAGGCTGATGTGCCCCTGGAAGGGATTAGATGGATGGTATAGATGATGCTCTTCGAACTGGCCCACGTAGATGCAGGCCAGACTAGGTGCGAAGGTAGCACCCATAGAAGTCCCAGATATTTGTAGGAACATGTCATCCTTATAGGCAAAGTAATTCCGAGTGAGTGCTACCTCTATGCATTGCATAACAAAGGTTTGGGGGGTGTCATAAAACCACTCCTGACCATCAAGGGCGCGTGCTGCTGCCACAAGCGTTGCGTCTTGAGGGATACTTGTATATAACGATTCAATATCGATAGTTACAAGTATCTGTTGCAGTCCATCAAACTTTAAATCTTGGATGGTATTCAAGATGTCAGTGGTATCCTGGACATATGACAGTTGTTTGAGTACCGACTCTCTAAGGAAGAAGTCAGCAAATTGAGACAATGGTTCCAGTACAGAGGAAATCCCCGACACTATCGGGCGTCCTGGGGGGGGCCGTTGTGCCTTATGGATTTTCGGCAAGATGTAAAATGCCGGAATCCTGGGTTTGATGTTAACTAGGAAGTCAGCTTCCTTGGTGGTAATCCAGTTTCTTTCTCTAGCATGTCCTACCATAGTGGTGATGGTATTCAACAATTCAGTGGTGGGGTCCCTAATCAAGGGTTGATAGTTTTTTCTATCATCCAAGAGCCTCCGGACCTCTCTCTCATAGTCAGCGGTATTCATAAGGACGATAGCCCCACCCTTATCGGCCGATTTAATCGTAATGGATGAGTTTTTTTGCAAAGATGTCAATGCATGCCAATCGTTCTTGGTCATGTTGCTGAATACATTTCTTTGTTCTGACTCTTCAAGCAACCTAATCTCATCAAGAACCTTTCTTTCGAAAGCCAGAACTTCAGGGCCTACTGTATGACTGGGGGGACAAAAATGAGAGGGTCGATGTAAATTAGTAGTGAACAGTGATGGAGGTTCTGAGTCCTTTAGTGCGAACAACTTTTTTAATTTGATCTTCCTCATTGCCTCATGTACTTCCATTCTGCATTTGAAAGGATCATGCCGAGGAGTTGGAACATAACCCAAACCCTTATTGAGCACTCTCAGTTCATCAATAGAAAGTTGGTAGTCTGACAAATTAACTACGATATTGTTTATGTGGGCATTCTGCCCCTGCTCCTGGTTACGCGGGGGGAGAATGACTGCCATGTCTGGGACTGATTCTGACGTCCTCGACCTCGACCTCTCGATCCTCCCCCTCTGTTTCCTCTCTGGCTCTGGACTAAAAAAGAGCGTAAAAGACCACCCAGGTCCTGATTGGATTGAACCTGTGGGTTAAATCTCACTCCCCTTTGTTCCGGACCTGATGTCCCCTCTTCTTCCTCACTCGAGGTATTGTCGAATGTCCAGTTCTGGGGAGTGCGCCTAGCTTGTACTCGGCCTCCCCTCTGGGACCTGTTCTGTGGTGCCTGGTCACTATCCTGCTGATAGTACTTATCCTCTGTGTACGGAAATGCCCACTCGTGTGAGTATCTTTCTAGATTTCTCTTCAGCCCCTTGATCTTCTGATTGATCATGTAGTTTTTATATTCACTGAGATCCTCTTGAATTCTCTGCAGCTGTTCCTTAGCGTCTGTAATACTAGAGTCTGATTTTATACTCTCCTCTAATTCTAGGATCTCTTTTAGGAGTTCCTCGCTCAATCGTTTGGCTGTCTGAATAATCAGAATCAGCCAATCTCTGGTGCATTTATTCGCGATGAAACTCCAGTCGATCCTGAATTGTTTATCCTCTAAAAAGATCCTAGGTTCAATCCTCACCAGCAGACTGGAGGGGGCTGCACCAGCTCGATAATATTCAGTCATCAACGCCCCATGTAAAGCAACTCTCACTTGCTTCTTTTTAGTAAAACTCAATTTCTCCCATTCTTCACGTATAGAGCCCGTGTTGGAAAGACCGGAATCTGGAAGAAGTGAGGGGCCTGAAAGGATCACAGCGATTTGATCATCCGTAAAGGCTAGACAATTCTTGTCCATCTCAAGGAGGAAACAAAGAGGGGCCTGATAGTTTGTCTCAACAGATGCAGAGTCGAGCGCACTGGAAGTGTCTATATTAATGTAGGCAGGGGATTATAGTGGAACCTTCAGTTATCTGTTAAAGAAATGTGTAGTTAAAAACTCTCACGGCTGAGCCGCCGTACTCTGTTTATACTCAAAAAAAGGAGTTTAAGAGGGACAAATCAACCAGGCCACCCTCCACTCAGTCAATAATACACACTACAAGACCTGGAGATATCAAGAACTATTTCAAAATGAATGGGATTGGGAATGGGGTAATATAAACAATTATTGTACCCTCAAAAGTAGTTCATATCATGAACTATCAATACCATCCCAAGTGCCTCAAAATTTGACATTTAAAACAACCCAACATGTGCAAAACATTCCATCAAAAGCATAAACCAGAAAAAATGTGTGGAGAATGAGAAAGCATCTCACGTGCGCAACACCAGAGGAGCTGCTGGCTGGTACTCGCCAGTGTGCTCACGAGTTTCTCATCATCGATGTCTTTCTCATGAAAATAATGTGAAAAAGAAATGTGTAAAAGATTGTATGAAAAAAGTACACCAGGGAAGGTATATTAGGCAGCCCAAAAACCAATCAGAAAGAGAAAAGTTCTTAGAAAAAAGACCCGTGTGGTCTTACAGATAAGATTAGGTATGACCCACGTCTGTATTTCGACCCGTTTTATTCCACTCTGTGAGTCACCCCAAGGTTAAAAACACGGTCATGTTCAATAACCACATTTATGAATGGCCAACATGTTTCATTGCCTACTTAACTTTGCGGCAAATTCATCAGGGCGTCATGGAACTGCGATCACCTCCCTGGGATAGATCTGTTTTGAAACAGAAATCGCTGCGTATGCACAGAGAACATAAAAACACATGTGAGGTTGACAGAAACATGAAGGAACCACATTAAACCCCCCTTCAAGCCAAACGACACACCATTTCACAGGGGACATTACCTCGTGAAAGCCAAGGGCACATGTACCAGCTCTCACGAAGTCAGTGTTTTAAATGAGCACTGTCAGTTGCTCTATTGGTCCTAATGCCCACACACATCCGTTATTTTGTGGTGCTCAGACCGTCATCTGTCGAGACAAATCAAATACTTTAGGAGGTGCCCACATGTCAAAAATCGTGCAAGCTCGCTCGTAACACTAAGTCTTATCTCAAATTAAAACCTGTCACTACCCAAAAGTCTACTCACAAAAGATAGTTGGCAAGCATCTATTTCACCCAATTCATCCTGGTTAACCCGGTTAGCTCGTAATTAATAGTGCTCTCTCACTATCATTACATACTAATGCCTCGCATACTCTCAGTCATAAAATTCCCAATGCGCCTCTACTATTATAAAATGGTCTGCCAGGGGTCGCCGTGTGGTTGAGGAACTCTATTTAACGAAGTTCACCCTGGTTATCCCAGTTAACTATACATATTAATGCTCTCTTGCTGTAATTGCGTATTATCACCCCGCATCCAATATTAACGCTAACCAGCCCAGACTCACCGTACGGTTGAAGAGCTCACGCCGTAACTCATTCCCGGAACAACCCGGGGAATGCGCGGCCGAGATTTAAGCCGGCGGCGCAGCACTAGTACTTCCGGGTCAGGGCTGATAACCCGGATCATTCTGTGAATGGCAAGGACGCGTCCATCAAGGCGGCCATCTTGTAGTGGCCAGATTTAAGACTAATTGCATACAACGTGCGTTAGTCTTTCACCCAGGCAAAGGTATATTTAAGGGAAACGGCACTCGAAATAGAATTTTTTAAAACATTTTTTACAAATGTATAGATCAAATACCATTACCAGGAGTCGGATGTGGAGAATAGAAAACTTTTCCTAATTATTTTTTGGTAAACATTACTCACTGATGAATATCACAGTCAAAAAGGCCCAATAGAGATCCTCACATAGAGTATGTCAAGCCACATGGGAACAGGTGTTTAAAGGAAGCGGGCAACCAGTACATACAAGGAGTGTATACATCAAAATGTCAGGACCTGCAATGTAACCCCTGTTTTCATCGTCTGGAAATCTTATTCCACTCAATTTGATCATTCAGGCCAACTTGATCGACCTTTTCTGAATAAATCCAGCGAGCCTCCTTCACTGCAAGAGTATTCTCGATCTGATTCACATTGCCCATCACTCTTTCCAACAACAACCATTTAACAGCCTTGTAGTTGTGCTGGTGGTCCTTATAATGTTGAACCAATTTCGTAGTTAATTTGCCGTTCTTGATGGTACTGAGATGCTCTTGTATCCTCACCTTGATTTTTCTTGTGGTGAGGCCAATGTAGTGAAGCCCACATGGGCAAGTAAGCCTGTAAATCGTGTTTGATGAATTGCAATTACTGAACTTGTTTAAGTACCAAGTTCGTCCATCCTGCAACTGTACACTAGTTGTCTTTTCAGTTAGTTCACAGACAGAGCAGCCTCCACACGGGTAATGTCCCGGGGGAATGGATGTGTTGGTCACTTGTGATTGAGGCCTTGTATGGACGAGCCTATCTTTAAAGTTCTGAGCTCTTCTGAATGCGAACCAGGGGGCGGGCATTTTGTAATCGCTGGTTGATAATAAGGACCAATGCTTTCTAATGGCCTGGCGAATTTTCGTCGCAAGAGGGTCAAAGGTAAGCACTATGGGTAGACAATCAGAGCTCTCCCTCGAATTCCTTTCCAACAGTGCTTCACGTGGGGTGTTATGTGCCCTCTTGCGAGCTCTGTTGACAATTTTTCTTGGATATGCCCTTTGCACCAGTTTCTCAGTGAGGGCCTCAGACTGTTTCAAAAAGTCAACAGTCGAGGAACAGTTTCTGCGATAACGCAGAAACTGTCCCACTGGGAGATTATCCCTCAGTGCTCTTGGATGGAAAGATTGGTAATGCAAGAGGGAATTTTTGTTTGTAGGTTTCTGATGAACAGTCGAAGTTAACCTGTCACCAGTCACAGTGATGTCCAAATCTAAGTATGTTACCTTCTCGGTGCTCATGCTCCATGTGAACTTCAAACATTTGTCCCGATTATTGAGCCATTCCAAGAATTCACACAGATGGCTACGTGTACCAGTCCATATACAAAAGACATCATCAATATACCGCTTCCAGAGGCTGATGTGCCCCTGGAAGGGATTAGATGGATGGTATAGATGATGCTCTTCGAACTGGCCCACGTAGATGCAGGCCAGACTAGGTGCGAAGGTAGCACCCATAGAAGTCCCAGATATTTGTAGGAACATGTCATCCTTATAGGCAAAGTAATTCCGAGTGAGTGCTACCTCTATGCATTGCATAACAAAGGTTTGGGGGGTGTCATAAAACCACTCCTGACCATCAAGGGCGCGTGCTGCTGCCACAAGCGTTGCGTCTTGAGGGATACTTGTATATAACGATTCAATATCGATAGTTACAAGTATCTGTTGCAGTCCATCAAACTTTAAATCTTGGATGGTATTCAAGATGTCAGTGGTATCCTGGACATATGACAGTTGTTTGAGTACTGACTCTCTAAGGAAGAAGTCAGCAAATTGAGACAATGGTTCCAGTACAGAGGAAATCCCCGACACTATCGGGCGTCCTGGGGGGGGCCGTTGTGCCTTATGGATTTTCGGCAAGATGTAAAATGCCGGAATCCTGGGTTTGATGTTAACTAGGAAGTCAGCTTCCTTGGTGGTAATCCAGTTTCTTTCTCTAGCATGTCCTACCATAGTGGTGATGGTATTCAACAATTCAGTGGTGGGGTCCCTAATCAAGGGTTGATAGTTTTTTCTATCATCCAAGAGCCTCCGGACCTCTCTCTCATAGTCAGCGGTATTCATAAGGACGATAGCCCCACCCTTATCGGCCGATTTAATCGTAATGGATGAGTTTTTTTGCAAAGATGTCAATGCATGCCAATCGTTCTTGGTCATGTTGCTGAATACATTTCTTTGTTCTGACTCTTCAAGCAACCTAATCTCATCAAGAACCTTTCTTTCGAAAGCCAGAACTTCAGGGCCTACTGTATGACTGGGGGGACAAAAATGAGAGGGTCGATGTAAATTAGTAGTGAACAGTGATGGAGGTTCTGAGTCCTTTAGTGCGAAAAACTTTTTTAATTTGATCTTCCTCATTGCCTCATGTACTTCCATTCTGCATTTGAAAGGATCATGCCGAGGAGTTGGAACATAACCCAAACCCTTATTGAGCACTCTCAGTTCATCAATAGAAAGTTGGTAGTCTGACAAATTAACTACGATATTGTTTATGTGGGCATTCTGCCCCTGCTCCTGGTTACGCGGGGGGAGAATGACTGCCATGTCTGGGACTGATTCTGACGTCCTCGACCTCGACCTCTCGATCCTCCCCCTCTGTTTCCTCTCTGGCTCTGGACTAAAAAAGAGCGTAAAAGACCACCCAGGTCCTGATTGGATTGAACCTGTGGGTTAAATCTCACTCCCCTTTGTTCCGGACCTGATGTCCCCTCTTCTTCCTCACTCGAGGTATTGTCGAATGTCCAGTTCTGGGGAGTGCGCCTAGCTTGTACTCGGCCTCCCCTCTTGCGACGAAAATTCGCCAGGCCATTAGAAAGCATTGGTCCTTATTATCAACCAGCGATTACAAAATGCCCGCCCCCCGGTTCGCATTCAGAAGAGCTCAGAACTTTAAAGATAGGCTCGTCCATACAAGGCCTCAATCACAAGTGACCAACACATCCATTCCCCCGGGACATTACCCGTGTGGAGGCTGCTCTGTCTGTGAACTAACTGAAAAGACAACTAGTGTACAGTTGCAGGATGGACGAACTTGGTACTTAAACAAGTTCAGTAATTGCAATTCATCAAACACGATTTACAGGCTTACTTGCCCATGTGGGCTTCACTACATTGGCCTCACCACAAGAAAAATCAAGGTGAGGATACAAGAGCATCTCAGTACCATCAAGAACGGCAAATTAACTACGAAATTGGTTCAACATTATAAGGACCACCAGCACAACTACAAGGCTGTTAAATGGTTGTTGTTGGAAAGAGTGATGGGCAATGTGAATCAGATCGAGAATACTCTTGCAGTGAAGGAGGCTCGCTGGATTTATTCAGAAAAGGTCGATCAAGTTGGCCTGAATGATCAAATTGAGTGGAATAAGATTTCCAGACGATGAAAACAGGGGTTACATTGCAGGTCCTGACATTTTGATGTATACACTCCTTGTATGTACTGGTTGCCCGCTTCCTTTAAACACCTGTTCCCATGTGGCTTGACATACTCTATGTGAGGATCTCTATTGGGCCTTTTTGACTGTGATATTCATCAGTGAGTAATGTTTACCAAAAAATAATTAGGAAAAGTTTTCTATTCTCCACATCCGACTCCTGGTAATGGTATTTGATCTATACATTTGTAAAAAATGTTTTAAAAAATTCTATTTCGAGTGCCGTTTCCCTTAAATATACCTTTGCCTGGGTGAAAGACTAACGCACGTTGTATGCAATTAGTCTTAAATCTGGCCACTACAAGATGGCCGCCTTGATGGACGCGTCCTTGCCATTCACAGAATGATCCGGGTTATCAGCCCTGACCCGGAAGTACTAGTGCTGCGCCGCCGGCTTAAATCTCGGCCGCGCATTCCCCGGGTTGTTCCGGGAATGAGTTACGGCGTGAGCTCTTCAACCGTACGGTGAGTCTGGGCTGGTTAGCGTTAATATTGGATGCGGGGTGATAATACGCAATTACAGCAAGAGAGCATTAATATGTATAGTTAACTGGGATAACCAGGGTGAACTTCGTTAAATAGAGTTCCTCAACCACACGGCGACCCCTGGCAGACCATTTTATAATAGTAGAGGCGCATTGGGAATTTTATGACTGAGAGTATGCGAGGCATTAGTATGTAATGATAGTGAGAGAGCACTATTAATTACGAGCTAACCGGGTTAACCAGGATGAATTGGGTGAAATAGATGCTTGCCAACTATCTTTTGTGAGTAGACTTTTGGGTAGTGACAGGTTTTAATTTGAGATAAGACTTAGTGTTACGAGCGAGCTTGCACGATTTTTGACATGTGGGCACCTCCTAAAGTATTTGATTTGTCTCGACAGATGACGGTCTGAGCACCACAAAATAACGGATGTGTGTGGGCATTAGGACCAATAGAGCAACTGACAGTGCTCATTTAAAACACTGACTTCGTGAGAGCTGGTACATGTGCCCTTGGCTTTCACGAGGTAATGTCCCCTGTGAAATGGTGTGTCGTTTGGCTTGAAGGGGGGTTTAATGTGGTTCCTTCATGTTTCTGTCAACCTCACATGTGTTTTTATGTTCTCTGTGCATACGCAGCGATTTCTGTTTCAAAACAGATCTATCCCAGGGAGGTGATCGCAGTTCCATGACGCCCTGATGAATTTGCCGCAAAGTTAAGTAGGCAATGAAACATGTTGGCCATTCATAAATGTGGTTGTTAGAAAGGTTAGACGGACCGGGAGGGTCGGCCGAGGTCAGGGGGAGAGGTCTCCGGGGAGAGCCGTCTCCAGCGATCGTACAGACAAGTAACTTCCCCCCCACAGACAGATACCACACAAGGATAAGATTCAGCGTTCTTTATAAGCACTTCTTAAGGTACGGTTGAATGGTACAAGGAGGTCTGGACTCAGGGGTCCCCTCGATTCAGGTCTCTCAAAGTAGGGAAGGGGGTAGCGGGACAGTCTGTTTACCAGTCAGGTAGTTCGGATGAGATGACGATTAGCTCACAATCCTCGAGCTTGGTGGTTTAGCTGGTACGGGCCGTGGCAGCGCCAGCAGGTCCCGGTCGAGATGGTCGGTACACGGTCCGCGGCAGCGCCAGCAGGTCCCGGAAAGATGGTCGGTACACGGTCCGCGGCAGCGCCAGCAGGTCCCGGAAAGATGGTCGATGTACGGTCCGCGGCAGCGCCAGCAGGTCCCGGTGAGGGTGGTCGTTACAACGGGCCGCGGCAGCGCCAGCAGGTCCCGACGAGGATAGTTGTTGCAGAAGGCCGCGGCAGCGCCAGCAGGCAGGACGATGGTTCGCAGGATAGGGCTACGGCAGCGCCAGTAGTCCGTCAAGGCTGAGTTCTCTCGGTGTCTCTCGACTCCAGGATACAACTGCCTTCCCGCTCTGGAGTTGCCCCAGTTATAGGGCAGGCGCCCGTTGATGTCCGGACCCTCGCACTTGGAGGTCGGAGGGCCCGGGATGAAGGTGTCCAGACACCCAGCAGGGGGTGGAGCCAGCGCCTGGGGGAGCTGGAGGCGATCGGCACCTGGCGGGGGAAGAGCTCTTGACGCTTCGTTCTCCCATTGACCTGCCAAGTGGTCCGCTCACCTCCTGGGTGGATGGTGGTGCCGGGATGTCGGGGCCGGCCAGGCCCGGGGTTAGGGTCGGGGCGAGGCCACGCGGCCTCGTGGTGCAGGGCCCAAGATGGCGGCTTGACCCGGCCGGGGAAGCCGGTGGGGCGGGGGCCCGTGATGAGTAGAGGTCCGAGGGCAGAAGATCCGTCGGGAGACGGGGTGCAGGTGCTTTTCGTGGGTTATGCCTGGCGGGACGGAGCTCGGGCCCTGTCGTGCGGGGAGGGAGCAAGCCCTTCGTGTGGCCTGTCCAACAGTGGTTATTGAACATGACCGTGTTTTTAACCTTGGGGTGACTCACAGAGTGGAATAAAACGGGTCGAAATACAGACGTGGGTTGTTGGACAGGCCACACGAAGGGCTTGCTCCCTCCCCGCTCGACAGGGCCCGAACCCCGGCCCACCGGGCATATCCCCGCCACAAGCACCTGTACTCCGCCTCCCGACGGACTCTCTGCCCTCGGACCCCTACTCATCACGGGGTCCAGCCCCACCGGCTTTCCCGGCCGGGTCAAGCCGCCATCTTGGGCCCTGCACCACGCGGCCGCATGGCCTCTCCTCGACCCTAACCCCGGGCCTCGCCGGCCCCGACATCCCGGCACCACCATCCACCCAGGAGGTGAGCGGACCACTTGGCAGGTCAATGGGAGAACGAAGTGTCAAGGGCTCTCCCCCGCCAGGTGCCGATCGCCTCCAGCTCCCCCAGGCCCTGGCTCCACCCCCTGCTGGGTGTCTGGACACCGTCATCCCGGACCCTCCGACCTCCAAGTGCGAGGGTCCGGACATCAAAGGGCACCAGCCCTATAACTGAGGCAGCTCCGGAGCAGGAAGGCAGTTGTATCCTGGAGTCGAGAGACACCGAGTGAACTCAACCCTGACGGTCTACTGGCGCTGCCGTAGCCCGCTCTTGTGAATCATCGTACTGCCTGCTGGCGCTGCCGCGGCCTTCTGCAACCTTCATCTTCCTGGGACCTGCTGGCGCTGCCGCGGCCCGTTGTAACGACCATCCTCACCGGGACCTGCTGGCGCTGCCGCGGCCTTCTGCAACAGTCATCCTCCTGGGACCTGCTGGCGCTGCCGCGGCCCGTTGTAACGACCATCCTCACCGGGACCTGCTGGCGCTGGCGCGGACCGTATATCTTCTGGGGACCTGCTGGCGCTGCCGCGGCCCGTTGTATCGACCATCCACACCGGGACCTGCTGGCGCTGCCGCGGCCCATACCACCTAACCACCAAGCTCGAGGATTGTGAGCTCATCATCATCTCATCCGAACTACCTGATTGGTAAATAGACTGTCCCGCTACCCCCTTCCCTACCTTGCGAGACTCTAATCGAGGGGACCCCTGAGTCCAGACCTCCTTGTACCATTTAACCGTACCTTAAATAAGTGCTTATAAAGAACACTGAACCTTATCCGTGTGTGATATCTGTCTGTGGGGGGGAAGTTACTTGTCTGTACGATCGCTGGAGACGGCTCTCCCCGGAGACCTCTCCTCCTGACCCCGGCCGACCCTCCCGGTCCATCTACCTTTTCTAACATTGGTGGCCAGCGGCGCGATCCGAATCAACGCGTAATCGTACAGAGAGTAGCTCACCCCACGACAAAGCACGATGTCGACCAAAGATAGCAGCTCCACCGAGAAGTTCCAAATGGAGAAATTAGAAGAATACAACCACCGCGAACTGAGACAATTTTGCATAGAACTTGGCATTGCTACCACCGGCCTGAGTACCAAGGATGATCTAAAGCGCGCTCTTGAGTCATGGACAGAAACTGGGGTCGCAGGACCCTCCGACCAAAGCAGCGTCACACCAGACCAAAACAGCATCACACCAGAGGGGAACGCCACGGCTCCCGAGGAGCGGGGAACGGGCCTCTCACAGGAGGAGATACGAGAAAGAGACAGAGTCAGATTACACGAATTAGAGATGGCACGACTCAAGATGGATGGGGAACTTAAGTTAGCTGAACAGAAAATCAACCTCGAGCATATGCGGATTCGAGAGGAACGAGAAGAAAAGCAGAGACAAAGAGAGCTGGAAGAGAAAAAAATAACGCTCGAGCACGAGCGCCGACTGGCGGAAATAGAACTGCGCAAACAGAACAAGGAACTGGGGGTGCCTGAGCGACCACACACCCCGGGGCCTATTGAGAAAAAAGTTCACATCCCCAAGGATGTGGTCCGCGAGTATGTCCGAGAAGACGACATACAACAGTGGTTTAAAGCATATGAGATCGCAATGACCTCCCACCGGATCGACCGGAGTGATTGGGGAGCCGGACTTTGGGGGAGATTCATCAACGAGGGTCGCGATGCCCTGCTGCAGCTCCCCGATCACCAAATGTCGTCCTACGACCACATGAAGGCTGCCCTCCTCACCCGCTACGGCCTCACGCCCGAGATGTACTGCCAGAGGTTCAGGGATTGCACCCGGATCCCAGGTACAACTTGGGTGGAATACGTGAACTATTTCAGCCGGGCCTTCGAGGGTTGGATCAAGGGAAATCAGGTCACCACCTACGAACAACTCTTCAACCTCATGGTATGGGAGCACCTGTCAAACAACTGTTTCGTCGAGCTCAGGCAGCACCTACTCGACAGTAAGCTGACTGACCCCCGGCAGCTCGCCGCCGAAGCTGACCGGTGGGAAAGCACCCGAGTGGGCCGGAAAGGGCCACCCGACCAGAACAGAAGCAACCAAGGCCAGCACCGACCTCGGGGAGGAGGAGGGGGCCAGGGGCGAGGGAGAGACGCCTTGCCAGCAACACCCGTGGCCAGCACCCCCCCTCCGGCCGGCCGGGGCAACCCCCCGTTGCGGCCTGGGTACCGAGCCAACGTCACGTGCCACCGGTGCCAGCGACTAGGCCACTACGCCAACGATCCGAACTGCCCGCTAAACCAACCACCCAAGCCCCGCCAGGTAGCTGCCGCTGCCCTGGGGGAAGAGCCAGCATCGGAGGGACCCGAGGAGTATGAGCCGGACCAGCAAGGGTGGGAACCGGCCGCCATGGTCCTGGCATGCTTAGGGGGAAGGGACATGGTTCCGCGGGCTCCCCTACCAGCCAACACCAGAAAATACGGTCAGTGGGTGACCATTAATGGACAGAGAGCCGAGGCCTTGCGGGACACCGGCGCCAGCGTGACGGCCGTCCGCTGTCACCTGGTGAAGCCCGAGCAGATCCTGCCGAACATTCTCTGCCCCGTCCGCTCGGCAGATAACTCTGAGAGCATGTGTAAGATGGCCTGCGTCCCGTTTGAATGGGGAGGGGTCTCCGGCCTACTGAAGGTGACAGTCCGGGACGATGCCCCCGTGGACTGCCTCCTGGGGAATGACCTCGAGAGTTCCCCGTGGGCCACCGTCGAGAGAAGAGAGCACTTGGGGATGCTGGGCCTCCCGGACTGGGCCTGCATAACCACCCGATCCATGGCCGCCCGTGCTGCCCCCCGATCAGAAGAAACCGAATGGCCAGCACCTCCGCCCCCGGTTGCCCCCGTAGAGGACAACGGCGAGTCCGACCTCCCGGACCCGAGTACCGAAGAAGACGCGCAACACCAGGACCTTCCGGATCTGGCTCAGTGGCGGCAAGAAGGGGGGCCCACCCAAGAACAGTTCCGCCAGGAACAAAAAACCTGTCCCTCCCTCGAGGGACTCCGCCAACAAGCCAGCGCCCAAACCGCCGGGGACACCACCGGAACCCACTGGGTCTACTGGGATAACGACCTGCTCTACAGCGAGCAAAGAATCGCCGAGCTGGGGGCCGGTCGAGTTCTGGTGGTACCTCTCCGCTTCAGAGACTTTCTGCTCAACTTAGCCCACGATGTCCCCCTGGCTGGACACCTGGGCCAGGACAAAACGTACAGTCGCCTGGTGACCCATTTTTTTTGGCCGAAAATGAGGAATGACGTCCTGAACCACTGCCGATCGTGCCCCACATGCCAAGCCAGCGGGAAGAGTGGCCGGAAGCTGAAGGCCCCTCTACAACCCTTCCCGGTGGTCACCACCCCGTTCGAGCGGGTGGGGATAGACATTGTGGGACCTCTGGACCCCCGCACGGCACAAGGACACAGGTTCATCTTGGTACTAGTGGACCATGCCACCCGCTACCCCGAGGCGGTGCCCCTACGGACAGTGACCGCCCCAGTGGTTGGCCGGGCCCTGATGGGGATCTTCTCCCGGGTAGGCTTCCCCCGAGAAGTCGTCAGCGACCGAGGCACGAATTTCATATCAAAATACATGAAGTCCCTCTGGCAACAATGCGGGGTCACCTACAGATTTACGACCCCCTATCACCCCCAAGGGAACGGACTAGTGGAGCGCTTTAACCGCACTCTCAAAGGGATGATTGGGGGATTGGAAGAACCTCTCCGTCGCCAGTGGGATGTACTGCTCCCGTGCCTCCTCTTCGCCTACCGGGAAGTTCCCCAGAAGCCCCTCGGTTTTAGCCCCTTTGACCTCCTATACGGACACCCTGTGCGAGGGCCCCTCAGCCTAGTCAAGGAAGGTTGGGAGATGGCCCCCCTAACGACCCCTCCAGACGTCTTCAAATACATCCTGGCCTTACGAAACCAGACCCGGCGCTTCAGGGAGATGGCCAAGGCGAACCTCCTGCTGCAGTTCGCTGCCCTGTTCTCCCTCACCCCCGGGGTCACCCCCTGGTGTTTGCACGACGTAGACACCGGGGACAGTCCCCCTGTCCGGCACCGGGCCTACCGCGTACCAGATCGGGTACGGGCCTGCATACAGGAGGAAGTGGCCAGGATGCTCACGATCGGGGTCATCGAGCCCTCGGACAGTCCCTGGGCCAGTCCGGTCGTATTAGTTCCCAAGGCCGCTGCCCCCGGCTCCGCCCCTGAACTGAGATTCTGCGTCGACTACCGGGGCTTGAACGCTGTCACCCGGACCGACGCTCATCCCATCCCCCGAGCAGACGAGCTGATCGACCGGCTGGGGGCCGCCCGCTACCTTAGTATCTTCGACCTGACGGCGGGCTACTGGCAGATCGGCCTCACACCCAGGGCTCAGGAACGGTCAGCCTTCTCTACCCCCGATGGCCACTATCAATTTAAGGTCATGCCCTTTGGCATGAAGAATGCCCCCGCCACGTTCCAACGCCTTGTGAACCAGGTCTTGGCAGGGCTTGAAGAATTCAGCGCTGCCTACCTGGACGATATCGCTGTATACAGCCGCCACTGGTCCGACCACCTCCGTCACCTCCAAGAGGTCCTACAAGCCCTCCAGCGGGCCGGCCTCACCATTAAGGCCGGCAAGTGCCAGATTGGCCAAGGGTCTGTGACCTACCTTGGGCACCAAGTGGGGAGCGGGCTGGTGGCCCCACTACAACTTAAGATTGCTGCCATCCAGTCCTGGCAGCCCCCCGTCACCCAGACCGAGGTCCGGGCCTTCTTGGGGCTCACCGGCTACTACCGGCGGTTCGTGAAGGACTACGGCAGCATCGTGGGGCCCCTCACGGGTCTCACATCCAAGAACCAGCCGAAGCGGGTCAACTGGACTCCTGATTGTCAAGCGGCCTTCGAGGAGCTGAAGGCCGCCCTGTGCACCGCCCCGGTGCTCCAGGCCCCCGATTACAGTCGGGAATTTGTGGTGCAGACCGACGCCTCCGACCACGGCATCGGGGCCGTCCTCTCTCAGTTGAACCCCGAAGGTCATGACCAGCCGGTGGCCTTCATCAGCCGCCGTCTCCTGGCCCGAGAACAGCGTTGGAGCACCATCGAGAGGGAGGCATTTGCAGTAGTGTGGGCCCTCAAAAAGCTCCGGCCCTATCTCTTCGGTACCCACTTCCGGGTACAAACAGACCATCGACCCCTGCAATGGCTGATGCAGGTGAGGGGGGAGAACCCAAAACTCTTGCGCTGGTCCATTTCCCTGCAGGGGATGGACTTCACCGTGGAGCACCGACCAGGCCAAGACCACGCCAACGCAGATGGCCTGTCCCGCTTTTTCCGCCTCGACGAAGAGAGTCCCCAAGGAGATGGGTGACTCTCCCCGCCTTCAGCTGGGGGGGACGCATGTTGGACAGGTCACACGAAGGGCTTGCTCCCTCCCCGCTCGACAGGGCCCGAACCCCGGCCCACCGGGCATATCCCCGCCACAAGCACCTGTACTCCGCCTCCCGACGGACCCTCTGCCCTCGGACCCCTACTCATCACGGGGTCCAGCCCCACCGGCTTTCCCGGCCGGGTCAAGCCGCCATCTTGGGCCCTGCACCACGCGGCCGCATGGCCTCTCCTCGACCCTAACCCCGGGCCTCGCCGGCCCCGACATCCCGGCACCACCATCCACCCAGGAGGTGAGCGGACCACTTGGCAGGTCAATGGGAGAACGAAGTGTCAAGGGCTCTCCCCCGCCAGGTGCCGATCGCCTCCAGCTCCCCCAGGCCCTGGCTCCACCCCCTGCTGGGTGTCTGGACACCGTCATCCCGGACCCTCCGACCTCCAAGTGCGAGGGTCCGGACATCAAAGGGCACCAGCCCTATAACTGAGGCAGCTCCGGAGCAGGAAGGCAGTTGTATCCTGGAGTCGAGAGACACCGAGTGAACTCAACCCTGACGGTCTACTGGCGCTGCCGTAGCCCGCTCTTGTGAATCATCGTACTGCCTGCTGGCGCTGCCGCGGCCTTCTGCAACCTTCATCTTCCTGGGACCTGCTGGCGCTGCCGCGGCCCGTTGTAACGACCATCCTCACCGGGACCTGCTGGCGCTGCCGCGGCCTTCTGCAACAGTCATCCTCCTGGGACCTGCTGGCGCTGCCGCGGCCCGTTGTAACGACCATCCTCACCGGGACCTGCTGGCGCTGCCGCGGCCCGTTGTATCGACCATCCACACCGGGACCTGCTGGCGCTGCCGCGGCCCGTACCAACTAAGCCACCAAGCTCGAGGATTGTGAGCTAGTCATCATCTCATCCGAACTACCTGACTGGTAGACAGACTGTCCCGCTACCCCTTACCCTGCTTTGAGAGACTTGAATCGAGGGGACCCCTGAGTCCAGACCTCCTTGTACCATTCAACCGTACCTTAAGAAGTGCTTATAAAGAACACTGAACCTTATCCGTGTGTGATATCTGTCTGTGGGGGGGGGGAAGTTACTTGTCTGTACGATCGCTGGAGACGGTTCTCCCCGGAGACCTCTCCTCCTGACCCCGGCCGACCCTCCCGGTCCATCTACCTTTTCTAACATGGGTCATACCTAATCTTATCTGTAAGACCACACGGGTCTTTTTTCTAAGAACTTTTTTCTTTCTGATTGGTTTTTGGGCTGCCTAATATACCTTCCCTGGTGTACTTTTTTCATACAATCTTTTACACATTTCTTTTTCACATTATTTTCATGAGAAAGACATCGACGATGAGAAACTCGTGAGCACACTGGCGAGTACCAGCCAGCAGCTCCTCTGGTGTTGCGCACGTGAGATGCTTTCTCATTCTCCACACATTTTTTCTGGTTTATGCTTTTGATGGAATGTTTTGCACATGTTGGGTTGTTTTAAATGTCAAATTTTGAGGCACTTGGGATGGTAATGATAGTTCATGATATGAACTACTTTTGAGGGTACAATAATTGTTTATATTACCCCATTCCCAATCCCATTCATTTTGAAATAGTGCTTGATATCTCCAGGTCTTGTAGTGTGTATCATGTTTGGGTGGGCCTGGCCCACCTGGCCCACCCGCTAGAACAGGGCCTGTACCCCGCATGTGTGTTCATGCACTGCCATGCAGCGCCCCCACCTGTGTTCACACAATGCCATGCAGTGCCCCCGCACATGTGATCACAAACTGCCATGCAGCGTTCCCCCGCATGTGTGTTCACGCACTGCCATGCAGCGCCCCAACACGTGTGATCACACACTGCCATGCAGTGCCCCTGCACCTGTGATCACGCACTGCCATGCAGCGCCCCCGCACGTGTGATCACACACTGCCATGCAGCGCCCCCGCACCTGTGATCACGCCCCCCGCACCTGTGATCATGCACTGCAACGCAGCGCCCCCGCACGTGTGTTCACGCACTGCCATGCAGCGCCCCCAAACGTGTGTTCACACACTGCCATGCAGCGCCCCCGCACGTGTAATCACACACTGCCATGCAGCGCCCCCGCACGTGTAATCACACACTGCCATGCAGCGTTCCCCCGCACGTGTGATCACACACTGCCATGCAGCGTTCCCCCGCACGTGTGATCACACACTGCCATACAGCGCCCCCGAACGTGCGTTCACACACTGCCATGCAGCACCCCCCCCCCCCCACGTGCGTTCACACAATGCCATGCAGCGCCCCCCTTCCCCCCAGTGTTCACTGTTGTGTATCACACGCCTGAAGCGCCTCTAGGCGCTTGCTGCAGCCTGGCAGTTTCAGAGGCGTGAGTGAACGCGGGTCTCTCTCCGAGAGGTTCTCGGGCCCCCAGTGGTCCTGGGGCCCCCAGTGCCTTCTCACGTTGATCTTCAGTAACAGCCAGAACTGGTCGGTGCAGAAGTCATTGTGCAAGAGAAATATGCGGAAGTGCGAGGTTTGATGCTCTCTGCACTCACAGTGAGCAGCGGCCACTCCCGGAGGAGGCCTGGACTCGGACCCCCAGGGGCCCCGGCGCTAGATGTCTTCTACTGTGCAGTGACCGTGAGCAGGCCGGGGCCACTCCCGGAGGGAGCCTGAACTCCGACACCCAGGGGCCCCGGCGCTAGAGAGTTTCCACTGTGCACTCAGTGTGAGCAGGGGCCACTCCCGGAGGGGACCCTGGACTTTGAGCCCCGGGACCCCCGTCACCCACAGGACTCCCCAGGTATGTCTGCCCTTTCAGGGGCCCTCGAACCCCCCTTGCACGTTTGCCCTTTCATTGGCCCCTGCCTCCCCCCTCACCCGTTTGACTCGGGCCCCGGACCCCCAGGCCCACCTAGGTATGTCTGCCCTTTCAGGCTCCCCGGCGCTAGGGTCCTTCCACTGTGCAGTGACTGTGAGCTGCGGCCAGTCCAGGAGGGGGCCCTGGACTCAAACCCCCAGCTATGTCTCTCTCTCTTACTGTCTCTTCCTTTCCCTTGCTGTCTTCTGTGCGGTCTCTTACACAGTCTTTTAGCGGCCTCTGTCGTCTCTTGGTCTGTCTCTGGCCTGCCCTTGCTGTCTCCTGTACTGCCTCTTAGCTAGCCTTGTTGATTCCTGCTCTGTCTCTAACACAGTCTCTTAGGTGCCTCTGCCATCTCTTATTCTGTCTCCTTCCTGCCCTTGCTGTCTCATGCACTGTCTCTTACACAGTCCCTGCTCTCTTTGCTCTTTCTCCTAGCTTGCCTGCCTTGCTGTCTCTCGCACTGTCTCTTGTGCTGTCTCTCAGCTTCCATTGCTGTCTCCTGTGCTGCCTCGCATAACTGTCTCTTAGGTGCCTTTGCCGTCTCCTGCTCTGTCCTTGATCTGCCCTTTCTGTCTCCTGTGCCGTCTCTTGTACTGTCTTACAGCTTCCATTGCAGTCTCTTGTGCTGCGTCTCAGTTTCCATTGCCATCTCTTGCTCTCTCTTATCTACCACTGGAGTCTCATGAGCTGTCTCTTAGCAGCCTTTGCCGTCTCTTGCTCTGTCTCTGATCTACCCTTGCTGTCTCCTGCGCCGTCTCTTGCTCTGTCTTTGATCTGCCCTTGCAGTCTCCTGTGCCGTCTCTTGTTCTGTCTCTCGCTTCCATTGCACTCTCTTGCTCCGTCTCTTACTTCTCTTTAGACCAGGAAGTGCCTTCTGCGGCTCGTGCTCACCAACATGCGGTCGAGCTCCATCCCAGGCCCTCAGGGGGAAGCAGGATGCTTAGTGGTTATTGCACCAACTAAGATTATAGTGCGGGGGAGTGAGGAGCAGACAGGGCGCACTGTAAAGAGGTGTGAACAGACAGAGTGCACTGTAAAGAGGTGTAAACAGACAGGGTGCACTGCAAAGAGGTGTGAACAGACAGGGTGCACTGTAAAGAGGTGTGAACAGACAGGGTGCCCTGTAAAGAGGTGTGGACAGACAGGGTGCACTGTAAAGAGGTGTGGACAGACAGAGTGCCCTGTAAAGAGGTGTGAACAGACAGGGCGCACTGTAAAGAGGTGTGAACAGACAGAGTGCAGTGCAAAGAGGTGTGGAAAGACAGGGTGCAGTGCAAAGAGGTGTGGACAGACGGGGTGCACTGCAAAGAGGTGTAGAAAGACAGGGTGCACTGCAAAGAGGTGTAGAAAGACAGGGTGCACTGCAAAGAGGTGTAGAAAGACAGGGTGCACTGTAAAGAGGTGTGAACAGACAGAGTGCAGTGCAAAGAGGTGTGGACAGACAGGGTGCACTGTAAAGAGGTGTGAACAGACAGGGTGCCCTGTAAAGAGGTGTGAACAGACAGGGCGCACTGTAAAGAGGTGTGAACAGACAGGGTGCACTGTAAAGAGGTGTGGACAGACAGGGTGCACTGTAAAGAGTTGTTAATAGACAGGGTGCACTGTAAAGAGGTGTGGACAGACAGGGTGCACTGTAAAGAGGTGTGGACAGACAGGGTGCCCTGTAAAGAGATGTGAACAGACAGGGTGCACTGCAAAGAGGTGTGGACAGACAGAGTGCAGTGCAAAGAGGTGTGGAAAGACAGGGTGCAGTGCAAAGAGGTGTGGACAGACGGGGTGCACTGCAAAGAGGTGTAGAAAGACAGGGTGCACTGCAAAGAGGTGTAGAAAGACAGGGTGCACTGCAAAGAGGTGTAGAAAGACAGGGTGCACTGTAAAGAGGTGTGAACAGACAGAGTGCAGTGCAAAGAGGTGTGGACAGACAGGGTGCACTGTAAAGAGGTGTGAACAGACAGGGTGCCCTGTAAAGAGGTGTGAACAGACAGGGCGCACTGTAAAGAGGTGTGAACAGACAGGGTGCACTGTAAAGAGGTGTGGACAGACAGGGTGCACTGTAAAGAGTTGTTAATAGACAGGGTGCACTGTAAAGAGGTGTGGACAGACAGGGTGCACTGTAAAGAGGTGTGGACAGACAGGGTGCCCTGTAAAGAGATGTGAACAGACAGGGTGCACTGCAAAGAGGTGTGGAAAGACAGAGTGCAGTGCAAAGAGAAGTGAACAGACAGGGTGCACTGTAAAGAGGTGTGGACAGACAGGGTGCACTGCAAAGAGGTGTGGACAGACAGGGTGCAGTGTAAAGAGGTGTGAACAGAAAGGGTGCAGTGTAAAGAGGTGTGGACAGACAGGATCCACTGTAAAGAGGTGTGGACAGACAGGGTGCACTGCAAAGAGGTGTGGAAAGACAGGGTGCAGTGTAAAGAGGTGTGAACAGAAAGGGTGCAGTGTAAAGAGGTGTGGACAGACAGGATCCACTGTAAAGAGGTGTGGACAGACAGGGTGCACTGTAAAGAGGTGTGAATAGACAGGGTGCACTGTAAAGAGGTGTGGACAGACAGGGTGCACTGTAAAGAGGTGTGGACAGACAGGGTGCACTGTAAAGAGGTGTGAACAGACAGGGTGCGCTGCAAAGAGGTGTGGAAAGACAGAGTGCTGTGCAAAGAGAAGTGAACAGACAGGGTGCACTGCAAAGAGATGTGGACAGACAGGGTGCACTGCAAAGAGGTGTGGACAGACAGGGTGCACTGCAAAGAGGTGTGGACAGACAGGGTGCACTGCAAAGAGGTGTGGAAAGACAGGGTGCAGTGTAAAGAGGTGTGAACAGAAAGGGTGCAGTGTAAAGAGGTGTGAACAGACAGGGTCCACTGTAAAGAGGTGTGGACAGACAGGGTCCACTGTAAAGAGGTGTGGACAGACAGGGTCCACTGTAAAGAGGTGTGGATAGACAGGGTGCACTGTAAAGAGGTGTGAACAGACAGGGTGCACTGTAAAGAGGTGTGGACAGACAGGGTGCACAGTGTTACAGTGAACCCTGTGGTCAGACAGGGTTCACTGTAAAACAGACAGGGTGCACTGTAAAGAGGTTTGAACAGACAGAGTGCAATGTAAAGGGATGTGGACAGACATGGTGAACTGCAAAGAGGTGTGGAATGACAGGGTGCCGTGCAAAGAGGTGTGAACACACAGGGTGCACTGTAAAGAGGTGTGGACAGACAGGGTGCACTGTAAAGAGGTGTGAACAGACAGTGTGCACTGTAAAGAGGTGTAAACAGACAGGGTGCACTGCAAAGAGGTGTGAACAGACAGGGTGCACTGTAAAGATGTGTGGAAAGACAGGGTGCAGTGTAAAGACGTGTGAACAGACAGGGTGCACTGTAAGAGGTGTGAACAGACAGGGTGCACTGCAAAGGGGTGTGAACAGACAGGGTGCAGCAAACATGGTGCAGAAACAACAGGTGCATTAAAGACAGGGTGAACTGTAAAGAGGTGTGGACAGACAGGGTGAACTGCAAAGAGGTGTGGAAAGACAGGGTGCAGTGTAAAGAGGTGTGAACAGTCAGGGTGCACTGTAAAGAACTGTGAACAGACATGGTCTACTGTAAAGAGGTGTGGACAGACAGGGTGCACTGTAAAGAGGTGTGAACAGACAGGGTGCACTGTAAAGAGGTGTGGAAAGACAGGGTGAACTGCAAAGAGGTGTGGACAGACAGGGTGCAGTGTAAAGAGGTGTGAACAGACAGGGTACACTGTAAAGAGGTGTGAACAGACAGGGTGCACTGCAAAGAGGGGTGGACAGACAGGGTGCATGTTAGAAAGGTTAAACGGACCGGAAGGTCGGCCGAGGTCAGGGGGAGAGGTCTCCGGGGAGAGCCGTCTCCAGCGATCGTACAGACAAGTAACTTCCCCCCCACAGACAGATACCACACAAGGATAAGATTCAGCGTTCTTTATAAGCACTTCTTAAGGTACGGTTGAATGGTACAAGGAGGTCTGGACTCAGGGGTCCCCTCGATTCAAGTCTCTCACAGTAGGGAAGGGGGTAGCGGGACAGTCTGTTTACCAGTCAGGTAGTTCGGATGAGATGATGATTAGCTCACAATCCTCGAGCTTGGTGGTTTAGCTGGTACGGGCCGCGGCAGCGCCAGCAGGTCCCGGTCGAGATGGTCGGTACACGGTCCGCGGCAGCGCCAGCAGGTCCCGGAAAGATGGTCGATGTACGGTCCGCGGCAGCGCCAGCAGGTCCCGGAAAGATGGTCGATGTACGGTCCGCGGCAGCGCAAGCAGGTCCCGGTGAGGATGGTCGTTACAACGGGCCGCGGCAGCGCCAGCAGGTCCCGACGAGGATAGGTGTTGCAGAAGGCCGCGGCAGCGCCAGCAGGCAAGACGATGGTTCACAGGATAGGGCTACGGCAGCGCCAGTAGTCCTTCAAGGCTGAGTTCTCTCGGCGTCTCTCGACTCCAGGATACAACTGCCTTCTTGCTTCGGAGTTGCCCCAGTTATAGGGCAGGCGCCCTTTGATGTCCGGACCCTCGCACTTGGAGGTCGGAGGGCCCGGGATGAAGGTGTCCAGACACCCAGCAGGGGGTGGAGCCAGCGCCTGGGGGAGCTGGAGGCGATCGGCACCTGGCGGGGGAAGAGCTCTTGACGCTTCGTTCTCCCATTGACCTGCCAAGTGGTCCGCTCACCTCCTGGGTGGATGGTGGTGCCGGGATGTCGGGGCCGGCCAGGCCCGGGGTTAGGGTCGGGCCGAGGCCACGCGGCCTCGTGGTGCAGGGCCCAAGATGGCGGCTTGACCCGGCCGGGGAAGCCGGTGGGGCTGGGGCCCGTGATGAGTAGAGGTCCGAGGGCAGAAGATCCGTCGGGAGACGGGGTGCAGGTGCTTTTCGTGGGTTATGCCTGGCGGGCCGGAGCTCGGGCCCTGTCGTGCGGGGAGGGAGCAAGCCCTTCGTGTGGCCTGTGCAACAGTGCACTGCAAAGAGGTGTGGAAAGACAGGGTGCAGCGTAAAGAGGTGTGAACAGACTGGGTACACTGTAAAGAGGTGTGAACAGACAGGGTGCACTGCAAAGAGATGTGGTCAGACAGGGTGCACTGCAAAGGGGTGTGAACAGACCGGGTGCAGCAAACATGGTGCAGAAACAACAGGTGCATTAAAGACAGGGTGCACTGTATGGAAGTGTGCACAGACAGGGTGCACTGTGAAGAGGTCTGGACAGACAGGGTGCACTGCAAAGGAGTGTGAACAGACAGAGTGCACTGTAAAGGGATGTGGACAGACATGGTGAACTGCAAAGTGGTGTGGAATGACAGGGTGCAGTGCAAAGAGGTGTGAACAGACAGGGTGCACTGTAAAGAGGTGTGGACAGACAGGGTGCACTGTAAAGAGGTGTAAACAGACAGGGTGCACTGCAAAGAGGTGTGAACATACAGGGTGCACTATAAAGAGGTGTGGACAGACAGGGTGCACTATAAAGAGGTGTGGACAGACAGGGTGCACTGCAAAGAGGTGTGAACAGAGAGGGTGCACTATAAAGAGGTGTGAACAGACAGGGTGCACTGCAAAGAGGTGTGGACAGACAGGGTGCACTGCGAAGAGGTGTGAACAGACAGGGTGCACTATAAAGAGGTGTGAACAGACAGGGTGCACTGCAAAGAGGTGTGGACAGACAGGGTGCACTGCGAAGAGGTGTGAACAGACAGAGTGCACTGCAAAGAGGTGTGGACAGACAGGGTACACTGCAAAGGGGTGTGAACAGACAGGGTGCAGCAAACATGGTGCAGAAACAACAGGTGCATTAAAGACAGGGTGCAGTGTAAAGAGGTGCGGACAGACAGGGTGCACTGTAAAGAGATGTGGACAGACAGGGTGCACTGTAAAGAGGTGTGGACAGACAGGGTGAACTGCAAAGAGGTGTGGAAAGACAGGGTGCAGTGTAAAGAGGTGTGAACAGACAGGGTGCACTGTAAAGAGGTGTAAACAGACAGGGTGCACTGCAAAGAGGTGTGAACAGACAGGGTGCACTATAAAGAGGTGTGGACAGACAGGGTGCACTGCAAAGAGGTGTGGACAGACAGGGTGCACTGCAAAGAAGTGTGAACAGACAGGGTGCACTGCAAAGAGATGTGGTCAGACAGGGTGCACTGCAAAGGGGTGTGAACAGACCGGGTGCAGCAAACATGGCGCAGAAACAACAGGTGCATTAAAGACAGGGTGCACTGTATAGAAGTGTGCACAGACAGGGTGCACTGCGAAGAGGTGTGGACAGACAGGGTGCACTGCAAAGGGATGTGAACAGATAGGGTGCAGCAAACACGGTGCAGAAACAACAGGTGCATTAAAGACAGGGTGCACTGTATAGAGGTGTGAACAGACAAGGTGCACTGTAAAGAGGTGTGAACAGACAGGGTGCACTGCAAAGTGGTGTGGACAGACAGGGTGCACTGTAAAGCGGTGTGGACAGACAGGGTGCACTGTAAAGAGGTGTGGACAGACAGGGTGCACTGCAAAGAGGTGTGGACAGACAGGGTGCACTGCAAAGAGGTGTGGAAAGACAGGGTGCAGTGTAAAGAGGTGTGAACAGACAGGGTGCACTGTAAATTGGTGTGGACAGACATGGTCCACTGTAAAGAGGTGTGTACAGACAGGGTGCACTGTAAAGCGGTGTGGACAGACAGGGTGCACTATAAAGAGGTGTGGACAGACAGGGTGCACTGTAAAGAGGTGTGAACAAATAGGGTGCACTGTAAAGAGATGTAAACAGACAGGGTGCACTGTAAAGAGGTGTGGAGAGACAGGGTGCACTGTAAAGAGGTGTGAACAGACAGGGTGCACTGCAAAGAGGTGTGGAAAGACAGAGTGCAGTACAAAGAGAAGTGAACAGACAGGGTGCACTGTAAAGAGGTGTGGACAGACAGGGTGCACTGCAAAGAGGTGTGGACAGACAGGGTGCACTGCAAAGAGGTGTGGAAAGACAGGGTGCAGTGTAAAGAGGTGTGAACAGACAGGGTGCACTGCAAAGAGGTGTGGAAAGACAGAGTGCAGTACAAAGAGAAGTGAACAGACAGGGTGCACTGTAAAGAGGTGTGGACAGACAGGGTGCACTGCAAAGAGGTGTGGACAGACAGGGTGCACTGCAAAGAGGTGTGGAAAGACAGGGTGCAGTGTAAAGAGGTGTGAACAGACAGGGTCCACTGTAAAGAGGTGTGGACAGACAGGGTCCACTGTAAAGAGGTGTGGACAGACAGGGTCCACTGTAAAGAGGTGTGGACAGACAGGGTGCACTGTAAAGAGGTGTGAACAGACAGGGTGCACTGTAAAGAGGTGTGGACAGACAGGGTGCACAGTAAAGAGGTGTGGACAGACAGGTGCACTGTTGTTAGAAAAGGTAGATGGACCGGGAGGGTCAGCCGGGGTCAGGAGGAGAGGTCTCCGGGGAGAGCCGTCTCCAGCGATCGTACAGACAAGTAACTTCCCCCCCCCACAGACAGATATCACACACGGATAAGGTTCAGTGTTCTTTATAAGCACTTATTTAAGGTACGGTTAAACGGTACAAGGAGGTCTGGACTCAGGGGTCCCCTCGAGTAGAGTCTCGCAAGGTAGGGAAGGGGGTAGCGGGACAGTCTATTTACCAATCAGGTAGTTCGGATGAGATGATGATGAGCTCACAATCCTCGAGCTTGGTGGTTAGGTGGTATGGGCCGCGGCAGCGCCAGCAGGTCCCGGTGTGGATGGTCGATACAACGGGCCGCGGCAGCGCCAGCAGGTCCCCGGAAGATATACGGTCCGCGGCAGCGCCAGCAGGTCCCGGTGAGGATGGTCGTTACAACGGGACGCGGCAGCGCCAGCAGGTCCCAGGAAGATGAAGGTTGCAGAAGGCCGCGGCAGCGCCAGCAGGCAGGACGATGGTTCACAAGAGCGGGCTACGGCAGCGCCAGTAGACCGTCAGGGTTGAGTTCACTCGGTGTCTCTCGACTCCAGGATACAACTGCCTTCCTGCTCCGGAGCTGCCTCAGTTATAGGGCTGGTGCCCTTTGATGTCCGGACCCTCGCACTTGGAGGTCGGAGGGTCCGGGATGAAGGTGTCCAGACACCCAGCAGGGGGTGGAGCCAGTGCCTGGGGGAGCTGGGGGCGATCGGCACCTGGCGGGGGAGAGCCCTTGACACTTCGTTCTCCCATTGACCTGCCAAGTGGTCCGCTCACCTCCTGGGTGGATGGTGGTGCCGGGATGTCGGGGCCGGCCAGGCCCGGGGTTAGGGTCGAGGGGAGGCCATGCGGCCGCGTGGTGCAGGGCCCAAGATGGCGGCTTGACCCGGCCGGGAAAGCCGGTGGGGCTGGACCCCGTGATGAGTAGGGGTCCGAGGGCAGAGGGTCCGTCGGGAGACGGGGTACAGGTGCTGGTTGCGGGGATATGCCAGGTGGGCCGGAGTTCGGGCCCTGTCGAGCGGGGAGGGAGCAAGCCGTCTGTGGGGCCTGTCCAACATGCGTCCCCCCCAGCTGAAGGCGGGGAGAGTCACCCATCTCCTTGGGGACTCTCTTCGTCGAGGCGGAAAAAGCGGGACAGGCCATCTGCGTTGGCGTGGTCTTGGCCTGGTCGGTGCTCCACGGTGAAGTCCATTCCCTGCAGGGAAATGGACCAGCGCAAGAGTTTTGGGTTCTCCCCCCGCATCTGCATCAGCCATTGCAGGGGTCGATGGTCGGTTTGTACCCGGAAGTGGGTGCCGAAGAGATAGGGTCGGAGCTTTTTGAGGGCCCACACTACTGCAAATGCCTCCCTCTCGATGGTGCTCCAACGCTGTTCTCGGGCCAGGAGACGTCGACTGATGAAGGCCACCGGCTGGTCATGACCTTCGGGGTTCAACTGAGAGAGGACGGCCCCGATGCCGTGGTCGGAGGCGTCGGTCTGCACCACAAATTCCCGACTGTAATCGGGGGCCTGGAGCACCGGGGCGGTGCACAGGGCGGCCTTCAGCTCCTCGAAGGCCGCTTGACAATCAGGAGTCCAGTTGACCCGCTTCGGCTGGCTCTTGGATGTGAGACCCGTGAGGGGCCCCACGATGCTGCCGTAGTCCTTCACGAACCGCCGGTAGTAGCCGGTGAGCCCCAAGAAGGCTCGGACCTCGGTCTGGGTGACGGGGGGCTGCCAGGACTGGATGGCAGCAATCTTAAGTTGTAGTGGGGCCACCAGCCCGCTCCCCACTCGGTGCCCAAGGTAGGTCACAGACCCTTGGCCAATCTGGCACTTGCCGGCCTTAATGGTGAGGCCGGCCCGCTGGAGGGCTTGTAGGACCTCTTGGAGGTGACGGAGGTGGTCGGACCAGTGGCGGCTGTATACAGCGATATCGTCCAGGTAGGCAGCGCTGAATTCTTCAAGCCCTGCCAAGACCTGGTTCACAAGGCGTTGGAACGTGGCGGGGGCATTCTTCATGCCAAAGGGCATGACCTTAAATTGATAGTGGCCATCGGGGGTAGAGAAGGCTGACCGTTCCTGAGCCCTGGGTGTGAGGCCGATCTGCCAGTAGCCCGCCGTTAGGTCGAAGATACTAAGGTAGCGGGCGGCCCCCAGCCGGTCGATCAGCTCGTCTGCTCGGGGGATGGGATGAGCGTCGGTCCGGGTGACAGCGTTCAAGCCCCGGTAGTCGACGCAGAATCTCAGTTCAGGGGCGGAGCCGGGGGCAGCGGCCTTGGGAACTAATACGACCGGACTGGCCCAGGGACTGTCCGAGGGCTCGATGACCCCGATCGTGAGCATCTTGGCCACTTCCTCCTGTATGCAGGCCCGTACCCGATCTGGTACGCGGTAGGCCCGGTGCCGGACAGGGGGACTGTCCCCGGTGTCTACGTCGTGCAAACACCAGGGGGTGATCCCGGGGGTGAGGGAGAACAGGGCAGCGAACTGCAGCAGGAGGTCCCGGCAGTCCTGGCGTTGCTCCGAAGTGAGGACGTCAGAGAGCCGGACCCCGTCCACGGAGCCGTCCTTCTGCTGAGTCTTCAGGAGATCCGGGAGGGGCTCGGAGTCTTCTTCGGTGCCACTGTCTGTAGCCATCAAGAGGCTTAGTTCGGAGCGCACAAAGTGCGGTTTGAGCCGGTTGGTGTGGAGGACCCGAAGGGGGTTCCGGGAGGACCCCATGTCGATGAGGTAAGTGACGGGGCTTTTGCGCTCGACCACTTTGAAGGGCCCCGTCCACTTATCTTGCAGGGCACATGGTTCGGTGGGGGACATCACCCATACTTGCTGCCCAGGCTCGAATTCCACGGAGGAGGCATTGTGATCATACCACCTCTTCATGTCCTCCTGGCTGGCCTCGAGGTTCGCCTTGGCCATCTCCCTGAAGCGCCGGGTCTGGTTTCGTAAGGCCAGGATGTATTTGAAGACGTCTGGAGGGGTCGTTAGGGGGGCCATCTCCCAACCTTCCTTGACTAGGCTGAGGGGCCCTCGCACAGGGTGTCCGTATAGGAGTTCAAAGGGGCTAAAACCGAGGGACTTCTGGGGAACTTCCCGGTAGGCGAAGAGGAGGCACGGGAGCAGTACATCCCACTGGCGACGGAGAGGCTCTTCCAATCCCCCAATCATCCCTTTGAGAGTGCGGTTAAACCGCTCCACTAGTCCGTTCCCTTGGGGGTGATAGGGGGTCGTGAATCTGTAGGTGACCCCGCATTGTTGCCAGAGGGACTTCATGTATTTTGATATGAAATTCGTGCCTCGGTCGCTGACGACTTCTCGGGGGAAGCCTACCCGGGAGAAGATCCCCATCAGGGCCCGGCCAACCACTGGAGCGGTCACTGTCCGTAGGGGCACCGCCTCGGGGTAGCGGGTGGCATGGTCCACTAGTACCAAGATGAACCTGTGTCCTTGTGCCGTGCGGGGGTCCAGAGGTCCCACAATGTCTATCCCCACCCTCTCGAACGGGGTGGTGACCACCGGGAAGGGTTGTAGAGGGGCCTTCAGCTTCCGGCCACTCTTCCCGCTGGCTTGGCATGTGGGGCACGATCGGCAGTGGTTCAGGACGTCATTCCTCATTTTCGGCCAGAAAAAGTGGGTCACCAGGCGACTGTACGTTTTGTCCTGGCCCAGGTGTCCAGCCAGGGGGACATCGTGGGCTAGGTTGAGCAGAAAGTCTCGGAAGCGGAGCGGTACCACCAGAACTCGACCGGCCCCCAGCTCGGCGATTCTTTGCTCGCTGTAGAGCAGGTCGTTATCCCAGTAGACCCAGTGGGTTCCGGTGGTGTCCCCGGCGGTTTGGGTGCTGGCTTGTTGGCGGAGTCCCTCGAGGGAGGGACAGGTCTTTTGTTCCTGGCGGAACTGTTCTTGGGTGGGCCCCCCTTCTTGCCGCCACTGAGCCAGATCCGGAAGGTCCTGGTGTTGCGCGTCTTCTTCGGTAGTCGGGTCCGGGAGGTCGGACTCGCCGTTGTCCTCTACGGGGGCAACCGGGGGCGGAGGTGCTGGCCATTCGGTTTCTTCTGATCGGGGGGCGGCACGGGCGGCCATGGATCGGGTGGTTATGCAGGCCCAGTCCGGGAGGCCCAGCATCCCCAAGTGCTCTCTTCTCTCGACGGTGGCCCACGGGGAACTCTCGAGGTCATTCCCCAGGAGGCAGTCCACGGGGGCATCGTCCCGGACCGTCACCTTCAGTAGGCCGGAGACCCCTCCCCATTCAAACGGGACGCAGGCCATCTTACACATGCTCTCTGAATTATCTGCCGAGCGGACGGGGCAGAGAATGTTCGGCAGGATCTGCTCGGGCTTCACCAGGTGACAGCGGACGGCCGTCACGCTGGCGCCGGTGTCACGCAAGGCCTCGGCTCTCTGTCCATTAATGGTCACCCACTGACCGTATTTTCTGGTGTTGGCGGGTAGGGGAGCCCGCGGAACCATGTCCCTTCCCCCTAAGCATGCCAGGACCATGGCGGCCGGTTCCCACCCTTGCTGGTCCGGCTCATACTCCTCGGGTCCCTCCGATGATTGCTCTTCCCCCAGGGCAGCGGCAGCTACCTGGCGGGGCTTGGGTGGTTGGTTTAGCGGGCAGTTCGGATCGTTGGCGTAGTGGCCTAGTCGCTGGCACCGGTGGCACGTGACGTTGGCTCGGTACCCAGGCCGCAACGGGGGGTTGCCCCGGCCGGCCGGAGGCGGGGTGCTGGCCACGGGTGTTGCTGGTAAGGCGTCTCTCCCTCGCCCCTGGCCCCCTCCTCCTCCCCGAGGACGGTGCTGGCCTTGGTTGCTTCTGTTCTGGTCGTGTGGCCCTTTCCGGCCCACTCGGGTGCTTTCCCACCGGTCAGCTTCGGCGGCGAGCTGCCGGGGGTCAGTCAGCTTACTGTCGAGTAGGTGCTGCCTGAGCTCGACGAAACAGTTGTTTGACAGGTGCTCCCATACCATAAGGTTGAAGAGTTGTTCGTAGGTGGTGACCTGATTTCCCTTGATCCAACCCTCGAAGGCCCGGCTGAAATAGTTCACGTATTCCACCCAAGTTGTACCTGGGATCCGGGTGCAATCTCTGAACCTCTGGCGGTACATCTCGGGCGTGAGGCCGTAGCGGGTGAGGAGGGCAGCCTTCATGTGGTCGTAGGACGACATTTGGTGATCGGGGAGCTGCAGCAGGGCATCGCGACCCTCGTTGATGAATCTCCCCCAAAGTCCGGCTCCCCAATCACTCCGGTCGATCCGGTGGGAGGTCATTGCGATCTCATAGGCTTTAAACCACTGTTGTATGTCGTCTTCTCGGACATACTCGCGGACCACATCCTTGGGGATGTGAACTTTTTTCTCAATAGGCCCCGGGGTGTGTGGTCGCTCAGGCACCCCCAGTTCCTTATTCTGTTTGCGCAGTTCTATTTCCGCCAGTCGGCGCTCGTGCTCGAGCGTTATTTTTTTCTCTTCCAGCTCTCTTTGTCTCTGCTTTTCTTCTCGTTCCTCTCGAAGCTGCATATGCTCGAGGTTGATTTTCTGTTCAGCTAACTTGAGTTCCCCATCCATCTTGAGTCGCGCCATCTCTAATTCGTGTAATCTGACTCTGTCTCTTTCTCGTATCTCCTCCTGTGAGAGGCCCGTTCCCCGCTCCTCGGGAGCCGTGGCGTTCCCCTCTGGTGTGATGCTGTTTTGGTCTGGTGTGACGCTGCTTTGGTCGGAGGGTCCTGCGACCCCAGTTTCTGTCCATGACTCAAGAGCGCGCTTTAGATCATCCTTGGTACTCAGGCCGGTGGTAGCAATGCCAAGTTCTATGCAAAATTGTCTCAGTTCGCGGTGGTTGTATTCTTCTAATTTCTCCATTTGGAACTTCTCGGTGGAGCTGCTATCTTTGGTCGACATCGTGCTTTGTCGTGGGGTGAGCTACTCTCTGTACGATTACGCGTTGATTCGGATCGCGCCGCTGGCCACCAATGTTAGAAAAGGTAGATGGACCGGGAGGGTCGGCCGGGGTCAGGAGGAGAGGTCTCCGGGGAGAGCCGTCTCCAGCGATCGTACAGACAAGTAACTTCCCCCCCCACAGACAGATATCACACACGGATAAGGTTCAGTGTTCTTTATAAGCACTTATTTAAGGTACGGTTAAACGGTACAAGGAGGTCTGGACTCAGGGGTCCCCTCGAGTAGAGTCTCGCAAGGTAGGGAAGGGGGTAGCGGGACAGTCTATTTACCAATCAGGTAGTTCGGATGAGATGATGATGAGCTCACAATCCTCGAGCTTGGTGGTTAGGTGGTATGGGCCGCGGCAGCGCCAGCAGGTCCCGGTGGGGATGGTCGATACAACGGGCCGCGGCAGCGCCAGCAGGTCCCCGGAAGATATACGGTCCGCGGCAGCGCCAGCAGGTCCCGGTGAGGATGGTCGTTACAACGGGCCGCGGCAGCGCCAGCAGGTCCCAGGAAGATGAAGGTTGCAGAAGGCCGCGGCAGCGCCAGCAGGCAGGACGATGGTTCACAAGAGCGGGCTACGGCAGCGCCAGTAGACCGTCAGGGTTGAGTTCACTCTGTGTCTCTCGACTCCAGGATACAACTGCCTTCCTGCTCCGGAGCTGCCTCAGTTATAGGGCTGGTGCCCTTTGATGTCCGGACCCTCGCACTTGGAGGTCGGAGGGTCCGGGATGAAGGTGTCCAGACACCCAGCAGGGGGTGGAGCCAGTGCCTGGGGGAGCTGGGGGCGATCGGCACCTGGCGGGGGAGAGCCCTTGACACTTCGTTCTCCCATTGACCTGCCAAGTGGTCCGCTCACCTCCTGGGTGGATGGTGGTGCCGGGATGTCGGGGCCGGCCAGGCCCGGGGTTAGGGTCGAGGGGAGGCCATGCGGCCGCGTGGTGCAGGGCCCAAGATGGCGGCTTGACCCGGCCGGGAAAGGCCGGTGGGGCTGGACCCCGTGATGAGTAGGGGTCCGAGGGCAGAGGGTCCGTCGGGAGACGGGGTACAGGTGCTGGTTGCGGGGATATGCCAGGTGGGCCGGAGTTCGGGCCCTGTCGAGCGGGGAGGGAGCAAGCCGTCTGTGGGGCCTGTCCAACAGGATGGCACTATAAAACTAATTTAATGCATCTGAGAGAAAGTGGTTATCGAGACAAGGGGTGCTGTTAGAGGGTGGTAGTGAGGGAATCCGTGGTGGAGGTGGTCATTGGGGGGCACCAACAAACATTGTTGCACTGGCGCCAACAGCACTAAAGCCGGGCTGCGAGGGATGATTGCTTAGGGCAGGCCTTGGACTAGTCACTCCGTTTACTTTACTGTTCACTTTGTTCATTTAGCTATGAAGTGAACCACTGATGCCTCGCAGCCTCCAGCGCCGGGCACCTTGTGCAAGTACCATGCCCTTAATGGCATTGATTGGTTTTTAATTGTGGCAGTTTTTTATTTAAATGAGGCCATTTCAGAAATGTTTTTGAAGCATCCTTCAAGTACGCCGAGCAAAGATGGACAAGTGTTATTATTTATCTAAAATCCTCACCTTGGGTGACAAAGGCTTCTTTCACAAGACAATAGGACATCAATATGCCAAGGGCACCCTAGTCTAAATAATGCTTGATAAAATGAAATCTTATTTGCACCGTTTTTAATGATGCACATCTTTTAGAAGACCCTTTATCATTCGGAGTAAGAAGTTTTATGTTTAGGACTCTGGACCAACGACCTAAGAGTCAATAGGAAGGTCTGCAATGAATACTGAAGAAGGGAAACATGGGGACAAAGAATAACTGAAGTGACAATGAACGCTACGAAAAAATGAACTTCATATGTGTTGCAAATCGTCCATTTCGTATTGGCTTCTTATTGACTGCTTGTACTGGCGCAAGGACTGGCTCTGCTGTGAATGGCCACAACAGTAATGTGTGTCCGAGTTCTGCATCACCCTGTTAAGGAAACTAATAATAGTTAAAAATGTCATACCAGTGTGTCAATGGTCCAAAATAGAACCTGGCCTGGACGGTTTTAAGCCTTGTTGGGGCTTATAATTGAGGTGCAACTTGAGTCCTATGAGATAGCTGTTTTATAATACAGTCCACATCTCTATACAGACTGGCCATATTGTAGACCTGATGTATGATTTTGAAATGGAGGGTGATGCTGATAAACCCTGTCTAGTGCTGTGTGTGGATAAACAGGCGCTGTAGAGTCCATTGGTCATCCTTGTACTTCAAATAGCTCTGATATACATCATTGACCGTGGCTACCTACCACAAAAAGTAGGAGCGTAGACTTTTAACTGCCAACCATGATATTTATGTATAGAGCAAGGACAATCCACGCCACTGATAGGCTGCTTCAGCACCTGGTGTTTAGGGCGAGTGCCATCCATACTGAAGCCCCCTCTTAGCCCGAGGCGTTGGTATGTCTGAGAGGTGGCTAATAACACAATTTAAATTTTAGAGGCTTCTTGGTAAATCTTGATGGAAACCCCAATGTTTTGTGTTGCACCATTACTTCTACTGCAGCAGTTACTTAGATCTGCATAGTGGCATCTCAATTTGAAAGAAACGCATGATGATGCGAACACAGTGGCATTCAAGCCAGGTAATCGGTGTAAAAATGTGTCACAGTTACCAGGAGAGAATATATATTAGGCAGACAATGAACTAAAATGATTTAATTTGCAGAAGTCACTAACCTGTGAGCTGCAAGTGTTTCAGCGAAGCTTTGTGGAAAGGAGATTTCCCTGAGGAAAATAAACTTTTTATCTTTTTCATTTTTTCTCTGTACTGTGGCTTGATAATTTTAACACTTCTCATTGAATACAAGCTATGCTCGATTCTATCAAATATTTGGACTCTGTATATCCGATTCACACACTTTGTTGGGTTCATTATTAATATGCAGAAACTTGTGGTGCGGCTGCAAGTTCCCTGTGAGTCAGCTGACATGTTGGATGTACTGTTGGGAAAATCATTGTCATCCAGTCGCCCATGCTTTCTTTTGGAGCACATTGATCTCCTGGGGTGCCGCAGAAGCATGGTACCAAATGGGAGGTGAGGTGAAGAATAACTTGGAGGGTAGTGAGGAAGGGTAGGAAGGAAGCAGAGAGAGACAGAGGTAAAGAGGGGTGAGGTCAGATACCAATAGAGAGATAACAGAGCAAGAGATGGGCGAGGAGTGAAGTAAAGATATATAGAAAGACAAGGTGTTGAGGAAGGGATAGGTAGAGAAAGACTATCAGAGTTCGAGGTAGACGGGAGGGTGGGAGTAGAAATTTGGACAGAAAAATAGAAGCGAGTAAGAGAGAGAAAGAATACTGAGAGGGCCTTGGGAGGTGGGGGTCCAGATTCATTGCCCATTTTGCCCTTGCCTTAAAGAATCTCTGGGTGACAAACTATCCCAATTACCCATATACAAAGTTGTGATATTGTCTTCAAAGAATCAAAATACCCTCCAGCCCAGTTGATGTAATTAATACTGCTGCCATGAGTGTGTTTGTAGTCTGTAAAGAGAAGACTACAGTGTTTAGTGCAGCAGTATTTATGTACAAGCTTGTATGAAATGTGTATTATTCATTTAACTTATAAAAGTTTGCAATTGCAAGTAATGCACACAAGGTGATGGCACTGCAGGCACATGGCAGTGGTGGCCACAACTTGTGATTTACACTTAGGAATCTTGCACTGCTGCTGTCACTGCTTCCTGTTGTTTAACTGTTCTTTGCGTTAGGGATGTTTGCGCTCTTGTTGTCAAAGCTATACCTGTGTTATATGCTGCTGAAGCCAAAGCAATGAACTCTATGAGGGAGAGGGGTGCAGAGTGCAAAGGGGTGGAGCACGTGTACAAAGAAGGGCATATTTTCCTCCCCCACACAGTGGTGTGTACAGGTGGCTGTGCTTGTTGTCTGTGCATGTTGTCTGTGTTTTGGTTGCTTTGAAGCGGAGTTGAAAGAGGGCATAAGGTGGTAAAGCTAGTAAGCCTGTATCTAATTCCCTGAAGCCCAGCGGTTCTGCAGCCTCAAATTTCCATAGAGCTCTCTTTTTACACTTTGACATTTTACATTTTCTGTATATGTGATGCAATGTTTTTCTTCCTGACCCATCTTGCACTTAATACAATACAATCCACGTACTGGAATGCCGGGAGCTCCTTTTAGGACAATTGAATGCTGATGACCAGTAGTGACTGGTATAGATTTACAACATTTCAATGTTTCCACCATTATGGTGCTTGCCTATTGTTCCTCCTTGTCTTTTTTAGAACATGATATTACCATTGGGTGGAATGCTCTAACAGCTTTATTAACCTTCTGTGTATGTCAATTCCGCTTATTAAAGGGCCACCCTCTCCTTTATAGGCCTGTGAGTTGGGCCTTAAACTCAGGTAGGGGGCCTTTAACAACAAGTATAGACACAGTAATATACAATCTCTGGTGCAGGAACCAGCTTGGTTACCTCACAGCAGAGGCTGGGGATGAGTAAATAGGGAACAGCCAGGCCTGGAAGGAAGTGCACTTCTCTTGGCAGCAGGGCTCGCAGTGGAGAGTTTCATTTACCAGGTAGTGAAGTCCTTCTGCTCTCGTTGCAGTACACCCTTCGCCCAGTGACACTGACACCCACTGCATAGCTGTCAAGGTTTCAGATTCCTATAATGCCATTTCCTTAATTTTAGTCAATTCAGTGTAATTACGAGTGACTTTTTAATGACTATGAATGACACTTTCTGGCCAGCAAAATCAAGCAATGAAGCAGAAAGAAACATATAAATATCAGACATTGCACCTATTTGTACATCGAAATTGTTTGAATCATACGTTTTGAGCTTTATTAAAGCATCTGCTACATTATGGCCCCAAACAGGGCATCAAACGTCCGTGATTGTTCAACACCTTTGAGTGATGTTTGTAATTTTTAGGGCAACACTCTGAAAATTGTTCCAGTGCCACTGGCCTGGGTGCCTTGTTTGACATTTTGATGCTTTCTGCCTTGGGTGCTTATGTCAGGTTGTACAATTTACTATGCTTTGAAAATTAATGTAATGGAAAATGTGTTGTGCAGCATTTTGGTCTTACTTTTTACAAAATGTTCATGAGGGGAGAATTTCCCCCAAACATCTCTAGCAGTCATTGAGTTCGCTGCGCTCGCTTGCCACACACCGTATGGGGGCCGATCTAACAAAACTTGCCAGAGCTGCTTTTGGTTCCCAGTTCGGCCCTGAGTGTTGATTAATTAATGATTTTTGTGATTCACAGTGTGTAACTAACTCAGCACACTGCCACCACCTCACCCTGCTTGTAGTAATACCGGAACACAAAGCTTAAAAGCGAGGCAAACATTAGAAGATTTTGTGTGTCTTTCGAGTGAGCATAGACTCTGTTAGAAATGACATACCCTACCTCAGTATTGACCCCAAATCGGCACATAGAGCACTGCAATATTTCAAGTGTCCCTTTTCAAGCCATTTTGACTAATTTATTCCAAAATTGTGCTTTAAATGCACTTCTGATTTAATCTTTTTCAAAATTTTCACAGGGAACCTTCTGTCAAAACCTTAATATGAGGAAGACTCCCTTGCCGAAATTCAGATGGGCTATTACATCTGACTTTTAGCAGTGCCGGTTGAGGATGAGGGTGGAGCCAATAGAGTAAGTGGGTGGAACCAAAAGAGAAAGTGGGTGGAGCCAGGGGCAAGAAGGTGTGGCCTCCGACAAACATTTGAGCACCTGGACTTCATATTTTACAAATTAAGCACTGCCATAACCAGACATGTGTGACAATGGGTAGGGGGCCCTCCTGCCCTTGCCATGTGTCCCTTATTCCTCATGGGAAGTATGCCCGTTCAGTTCCCTCTGTGGTGAAAACCCCCTAGGCATACCAGCTTAGAGAATCTGTCTGATTTTGGCAGTGCGCACTGTCTGCAGTATGATCCAAACATTAAGGTTTGACTACGTCCTACTTGCCCCATCCTAGAATACTCCCCGATGTGGGTCGGCAGGGGGGGGGGGTACCTCCTGCCAACCCGGGGCATCCCTAGCGGTGACAAATCACCTGCTCCATTGAAGTTTAGCTTTGGTTACACACTGGACGTGCCAAATGTTCTATTGCCACGGTGTGCCATTGTGTTTGAAACGCCTTGCTACCCCAGTTATTGGGGCGGCAGCACACTATGTTGGCCGACTGCAACCCCCCCAAGTGTGGCACAAGTGTAGGTGTCCCAGGTACCCTAGTTTACTGCTGGCTGCAGTACCCTCCCAGTGGATCCGCTGGGAAATACCACACACCGCAATGGTCCTCCGGACATTAAGAAGCGCCCCATTCTCACCTGGGCGTACCTCTAAATGATGGTGGTTTCACACCGCTGTGAGGCCAGAGACGCAACCCTTGAGCCTGTTTCCTGGTTTTTGCTACTCGGCACCATTCAGGTCGGAGCTCTGTGTTTGCACAGCGCGCGTGCTCCCAGGGTACGATGTCGCTGAAGGGGCGGAGACTTTTGCCCACTTGCTGTTACTTATCTATCTGCGTTTCCCAGCGCCTCTCTTTGCTTCGTAACTACCAGGAAGAGAATCAATTTTACTTCCCACTGGAGGGCTGTTAACCCATAACCCTCTTGCTCCAGTATCCCAATATGCCAAGAAGTTAGCCCGTACTTGGATGAGAGGACAGGGAGTAACATACTCAGCCCTTGTCCTGAAATAGAGAAGCTAACCTCCTAACCTGGCGAATGACAGCATGTCAGGATCCCTCATGTGAGTTCCAAAACGAAGCGCATTGAATTAAGTTCTATGGGCGCTTCAGTTTTGAATGGTTTTCAATGGTCGAGTTTGTGGCATGCCCGCATTTCCAAGATGGCCGCGCAGACGTTGGGGTCGGCGGTCTAGTTGCTAACAGATCTAGAGGGAGACGATGTGACGCGCGCGCGCCTGAGGTAGTGCGCACTTCACCAAGATTTTTCCTCAGAGAAGACGTGTTAGAGAGAGTTCCCAGTTCTGAAGAGAATACTTGTCGAAGAAGTTTTCCAGAGTGACGCAAGAGAGTTGTGTCGATACTCACCGAAGAGAACAGAAAAAGTCGCAGAGTCCGTAGAGGCAACTTACTGAGAGTAGAGTTCGGAGTTTTTCCTCGTCGCTTCAGGAAACGAGACACGACTTCTACAGCACCTGAAGAGAAGACAGAAGAAAGCTAAGTGAATTATTGATAGATTATCAAAGGTCACATTAAATGATAAGTAGTGTTGGGTGACGCAATAAATAAAGACTTACCAGGGACAGCTGAGATCAGTTACCGAGTCCTGAAAAGAAAAGAAGTACATTGCAGTTTTACAGTAAAGGTTACTAAGGGAAAAAACATATTAAAGACTATAGAACAGCCAACTAAGAAAGTAAGGAGTAAGACTTACCAGAGCCATAACAATCCGCAGTAACCATAGGAGAGGAAGCAACTGGAGAAGTTCAAGCATAAAGAATCCTCTAGAAGTCTACAGTTATTAGTATAACTAGAAGCAGAAAAGAAAGAAGAGAATTCACGAGAAGAAAGATTGATGGTAGGTCAAAAGAGAGAGGGTTAAAAGATATTAAGACAACAAGATAAATAGGGATAATAACGAATATATGTTTTACAGATAATTAGTGACATCAATAACAAGAAAGAAGAAAAGGGCAGAGTTGAACAAGAAGAGAGGCACAGAGTTCAGGATACCTGGGTAGGTAGGAAACACCATTAGAGGAAAGAAGAAAAGAGACAGAGTAGAGTAGAGGAGGAATAATAATAATATAATGTTGTGTGCTTAGTTACCTCAGGAATCTTCAGTAGCAGAGAGATAGCTGAAGAAGAATTCCAGATAGGAAAACCAGAAGGTCCAGAACCAGTCTCTTCTCTCGTTTGTTATTTTATCCAATTCCCCCTTCCCCCATGCTGATCAGTTAGAGCCCAAGACATTCCTTGGGACTGAATGATTGGTAGTGGGAGTCGGGAAACTAGTAGCTTCTGTTCCTGTGCAAGACAACGGCAACCAGCGGAAGGCTGAAGGTGAGCCTTGACACAGCACCCCTGCATAAAAGCTCCTGTGCTAGTGGGAACAAAACCTTCAGCTTTCCACTTCTGACTAATTGAATATCTTTCCTGGTGGTATCTGGAGCTGACTAACATAAGGTGCATTGTTATCTGCCTCCGCATATTCTGCGGTCATGTGACCTGGCTGGTGAAGAGCTATCTCTGAACCTACAGGAATTGAAAACCCTGGAGCTGCAGCCAAGAAAGCTTATTAACCGAAGAGCAGTGGATCAGGGCAGCTCCGGGAGTTCGTACTCGCAAAGCTGGGTCCTGGGAACACCGACGCCTTTAGGGTCTCGGGGATGCGGTGAGTGGCTTCGCTAAGCACGTCCTTGCTCATCTTTGCCAGGCACATACTCTCCATCACTTCCCTGAGGGGTTCTTGCGGCGGGATATGATTGTTGACCACGCTGGAGAGCAGTCTTCTCTATACAGTTCAACATGTTGTATTTCTTTTTCTACAGTTATTCTTGTTTTATTTGTATTTCTGCGCGGTAGAAGGCCCGTTTTCCTGGTATATGTTGCTTCCAGGGACTCCACCCGCAACCCCTTTAGGAGGGGCTTAGAGCTGCGCGTTCAGTCTGACTTGTGTTTGTTTCAATGTCAAAGGGCGGTCAGTCTTTGAAGGAAAGCAATCTGGGTGGAGGGTTGTGTACACGGCACGTGGTCGGGAAGTAAACCGTGTTACTGGAATGCAGAGCCTGTCTTTCTCCTCCCTTCAGGGAAGTGGGAGGGTGGGCCGTACTGTCCGGACTCAGCACTTCCGTGTGGGCCGTTTTCCACATCCTCCCGGATGTAGCTCCGAAAAGATGCACCACTGACTTTACCACAATTCGGTAGCAGCGAGGAGGAGGCAAACTCCACTCATCACATGATACAGTCTTTAGGTCTGGTTAATTGGCACACTGAGCCTTCTGACCTTCAGTAGCGCCCTTCTGCGCTGTACTTATTTTGAGAACCGATCTGCATAACTTTGTTTCATTTGTATCATCTATAAAACTAGAACAAATATATTGGAAGTTAATGAACCATTTTCTGTTGCAGTCCTCTAAACTAAGTTATTTATGATTACTACTAGAACATGCAATACAATGCAATGGTGAGACTGCAGTGCCCAATATCCTGGCTCAGAAATAGGCCAATAACTGGAAGTAATGCCCTGCGCTCCAAAGATACGAATTGTGGTGGATAGTGGCCTCCTGGCGACCCATAGCTGGTCATTGCTGTTTTTCTGCTGCTCTTTATCCGTTATGAAGGCATTCATTGTTACTGCTGCAGTTAATGTCCTGTGGGGTGGTGGCGGCAGAGCTGTTCCAGTGACGACCTCGGTGCCAGTCAGTGGCCGTAGCTGTTGCCACCGAACGCTTTTCACTTTTCGGTCCGTGTACTGCATCACTGACACATTGAGAGCAGTGGTGAAGTGTGAGGGTCATTTTGCCTCAGCTACACCGGTCTACACCGCAGCCGTCAGGTCTTTGAAAATCACTGCTAAGAACATGAGCGTCATTTGTGGGAGGGGCAGAGCCTCTTCGTAATCTGCTGATAGACCGCTTCATCTGTCAGTTTGGGTACATCTTTTGAATGATAGGGCATTATTATGTTTAAGTGCTTTGCTGCTGTTAGTTATATTTACTTAGTTAATGTAGTTACTACAGATTTGCCATACTGCCTGGATGCCGGAGCCAGCATCAAAAGTTGGTCTCTGCATTTGTCTGTGTGTCGTTTATGAATTGTTGTGTGTGGCATTTCAGAGACCTGTGCATCAGTGGCTGGGCTGTAAAGATGCTGTTTATTTCCAAGGACAACCTCTTGTTCATGGGAGGAAGGAGGAAGGAGCATAGCCATCTTTTAAGAAAGACTCTGAATGTGTTAGGGATTCTTTTTTTACATTTAAGTAATTTGCATGCTAACTAACTTGTTTCAGCATGAAGTAAGGGAGAGAGGTAGTATGCCCAGGAAAGTTAAATGAGGAGGTCCTTTATGGGCCGGTCAATTTTATTTGCAGTTCATAAACATTTTTGCCAGTAAAGCTCATGGCTGAGGCAGTTATTAAGGAGAAAACATAGAATTGAGTAGAATTATAAACTTCAGGAACGTTTTGTTGCTGTTATAGGTGACGTTCATCAAACCACTTCCCTAATGGATTCGACCTCCATGCCATGAGTGTAATAACCACTGATTCCAAGAGGGGGGGGGGGGGGGTTAGAGTGCTGTGTCCTCACACGTTGAACAAAATGGAAAACAAGCCACAGTTTCCCTTGACTTAGATGCTTTTTCACCCCCTGAAGAACGCTACTCTGATTGAAAGTAAAATGTTGGTATGTATATGGGGAATAATATTTCAGATCTTGCATTTTCAGTGATATGACCACCTAAGACCCTGATTTTATATTAAAAACAGAGCTTTGGACTATAACATTTCCAGCTGAAAGGCAATATTTCGCTCCATGTGTACCCATACCTGGCGTGGTGATGGAGCGGAGGGTTACCAGTTAGAGATGCACACAATTCACATACTCACCTGGGCCCATAAACATTCATACATAAGCTAGTAAGCATCGCTCGGATCGATTTAGTGTGATAATACCTGCGAGATGGATTTTATCTCACCAATTCTTACCAAACTTTCCATCCGTATTTAATTTCCTCTGATCAATGGACCTAGCTGTTAGCAGTATAGGTGTAATACCATGAAACTATATACTTTAAATAAACACTGACTCAAGAGAGTTTTAAATGTTTATATAGTAAATTTCATGTGAACCAAAGAATACAAAGTGCAGCTTTAACACCATTTCTGCAAGGAAGGAAAATCAAATTAAGTCAGAAATTTCAGTCTAAGTTATAATAATGACAGTACCTGAAAAGGGAGAAAACAAAGAGAGCAGTACAATGACATACTACACAGATTTATAGTTACCTAGAATGGTGTGGAAACCAACCCCTTGGCCTAGGAGCTGGAAAGGGTCCCCTGGGACAGGTTAGGAGACCAAAGGATTCAGGACAGGGTTCAGGACAAGATAGGTGACCTCTTCTAGATCCGGCGCTTGCGTCACACCCCTCTCTGGTACTCTGTTCCTCCTCGATTCTTCCGCGATCTTCTTCTAGCTCTTTACCTAATTCCCTCCTCAGTTCTTCCACGATGTTCTTCTAATTTAGCTTTGGTTCTAAGTTCTGAAGTTCGGTTCTGCTTAGCATCTGCTCAATTCTCAGACAGCATCTAAGTCTCTCAGCATCTCTGCATCACTAGCGATATCTAACTAACTAAACTACCTCAATTATACTCTTCTAATGGTAAACACCACCCCTAAATGTTTCAAGTTCATGAAACGCCTTATTCTGATTGATCAAACAAGGGGAAATGATCACTGTGTTGTCAATAGGCCAATACCTTAGATGCTTTTCTGCCGATCCCTGCAGACCAGCTGCAAGCATTGTGCAGTAAAATTAAGTCAGGATCCCCTGCAGACCCTCTCAAACCTGACCAATTTAGGTAAGTGTTCCCTGCGATCATATCTTCTTTGGGTCAGGTGATAAACAGTTCCCTCACCATGGTTACCGTGCCTAGGGCATGGAAACAGGCCAAGGTGATACCCCTGCTTAAAAAACCCTCTCTGGACCCGGCTAAACCGTAAAACTACCGCCCTACTTCCCTGCTCCCCTGGGCGGCAAAGATCACGGAGGCATATGTCAACTTCTTCCCGTCGGACTTCCTGACCATGAACAACACGCTGGACCCCTCCCAGAATGGCTTTCGACCAGGCCACAGCACGGAGTCTGCTCTCCTGGCTGTGACAGAACATCTCTGGTCAGCGCTGGACGCTGGGCGAACGTCGGCACTGATTCTATTTGATCTCAGTGCCGCGTTTGACATGGTGTCCCATGCCATTCTGCTGCGACACCTGGAGGAGGCGTGAATTGTTGGTCCGGCCTAGGAGTGGCTTACCTCGTTCCTTGGTAAGAGGTCGTTTGTGGTAACAGTCCCCCCTTTTGCCTCGGGCGAACACCCCACTAAACAAGGGGTGCCACAAGGTTCTTCCCTCATCCCTGTTATTTAATCTGTACGTCCAACCCCTAGCTTCAGTAGCTAAGTGCAGAAGACTGACCATGGTCTACTACGCCGACGATACACAGTTGGTGGTGGCGCTATTGAACGACGCCGAACGGCACGCCCTTAAGTTCCAGGGCAATCTGGCGGCAGTCGCCGGGTGGTTGACCACCAACTGTCTCGGAGGTATTGCTGGTGGGTAAGGACCATGGTCAGTGGAGTGAACTCTGGTGGCCGGCATGCCTTGGTAGCCCCCCCTCCCCCTTAGCAGGTTGTGAAAAATCTGGGGGTATGGATGGACTCGTCCCTTAGCTTCCGAGTTCAAACCAAAAAGGTGGCAGGGACCTGCTTCGGGCTACTGCGGGGGCTTAGACCCTTATTGGGGTTCTTTGATGCACCCACACGACAGGTCATCATTCAGGCATCTATAATGTCAAGATTGGACTATGCCTGCTCTCTGTATCTGGGGTCCAATAAGGCTGAAATTCTGAGGCTACAAAGGGCACAGAACGCGGCTGCTAGAACCCTACTGGGTTTGTGCAGCGCCTGCCTGGTGTCAGACGCCATCCGTCTACTACACTATTTGAATGTGACCAGGCGAATTGAATTCAAGGCTCTCTGCATCACTTTCAAGGCCCTCAAATTTACCACCCCTAGTAGCCTGGCCAACCTGATTTCGCCATATGTTCCCTCACGACATCTCCACTCTCTGGGGCAACACCTGGTGGTGGTTCTCCGGACACGGAGAGTCCGTGCTGGAGGCTGCTCTTTTCGCAGTAGGGCGGCTCTCCTCTGGAACTCACTACCTGTTCACATCCGTGGCCTTAACAACTACCTGGAATTCAGGAAGGCCCTTAAAACTCACCTCTTTACCGCAACGTAGACCTTTCTGCTCCACCCGAACGTGTCAGTTGCCCTGCTGTCAGCGCCGGGACGCCCCTTTTCTGGGGCAGCTGTTGTGCTTTACAAGTTGTGGTAACATAACATAACATCACGCCATGCTAAGTTTAATATTTTTCTAAAGCTTATTGTTCAGTGTTCCCACTCCGTCATTTACTTTCCCAAGCTTTATTTCCCACCCGTATTCACATTGAATCAATACAATGTATGCAATTTGGTTCCGTTCACAGGACATCATGCTTGTTCCCAGGACATGTTGCTGTTTTCTTTTGGATGGCATTCAAGGCTTGCATCGCGGTTCCTGGCTTGTTATTACTGCGCATGTGAAGTAATCACATGATACACAAGCTTCAGTCCCACTCCGAGGCCCAAACACGAACTAATAGAGAGGTCAAAGAAAAAAATATCAAAATCAAAAATAAATGATTTCACTGTATACCACCTATCTCTACTCTACTCCCATTTACTTATAATAATCTTTCGCATTAGCATTTTAGTAAACTTGCATGGTTTAGTTTCAGCAAAACACGCACATTATCATGTGGGTTTCAAACAGCCATTTTAAGCGCAACTGCGCAGCTGCAAAGATTTTCCCTCCAGGCGATAGCACGTCATACTACGTAAATGCAGTAGACGCATGCGCAATGCAGAGTCCCGCGTTTAGCATCCATCTTTAGTGACAAACGGATTACTTGTTAGTAAAACACATAGGCAAGATTCCCCTAGATTCAAATATACTAACTTGTAGTGCGAATTAGTATTTACAAACACAATTATTACGGAGTTACGGGTTATTTGAGAAAATTGCTTCCGAGCAAGTCTCTTTGAATACGAGTCCTTGCTCCATCAGTCCCCTCTCTGATGGCATTTAATATCATCACTAATTTCCCACCACAAAATCAGGTGGCAACTTTAGCATATTTCAATTCCTTCTTCAGTCTTTTCAATTCTTTCTTTTTTTTCTTTTTCGTTATTATGCTGTAAATTCATCATCTTTTTGTATAGATCTCCTTTCATCTCTAACTGTATCTCATTGTATTTTCTCTTCTTACCTATTTCATTTACTGTATATCTTTCTTTTATTGCAACATTTGAACCATGTTATTATTGCTAAAACTAATAGTGCTATTCCTAATATTGGTAGTATTATTTGACCTATAATACTATTACCTAAGTTAGAAAACCAGCCGCCTATGGTTGTAATACTATTTGTTAACTTCTTCCATACACTGCCAACTTCCAGTGGTTTCAAATCTTCCTCCAATTTCGTAATATTTTTAATATATCCTCCAATTTCAACACTTTTGTCAGGTATACACGTGCAACAATGTTGCGCTTTCAGCATTTTACAGACTCCACCCTCTTTTGCCAATAATATATCAAGAGCAAGTCGATTTTTGCAAAACCATAGATCTAATTGCAACCATTTCTGTATTAATCCTCAAGAACCCTCCAGCAGGATCAGCTGATAGATGGTCAACCACAGTAGATAGTTGACAAATTCTACGTGAGTTTAGAATTACTCCCACTGAAGGTATCAATGCACTGAATATATCACCTACTATTTCTGAAAAACAAGCTCTCTTGATACATGTTAGTTCTTTTGCATTTTCATTGCTTCCAGTGATTCTTTTCACATGAAATATCTTTGGGAATACTATTCCAAAATAGCAACTCCCGTACCAATGATCAGGCAGCCTAAAATATGCTTTGTCGCCACACGTCGACTACACTGGTTGCCTGCGACCAGGCAAATTGAATTCAAGGCTCTCTGCATCACATTCAAGGCCCTTTTTACCACCCCAAGTATCCTGGCCAACCTGATTTCGCCATATGTTCCCTCATGACATCTCCGCTCCCTGGGGCAACACCTGGTGGTTTCTTTTCGCAGTAGGGCAGCTGTCCTCTGGAACTCACTACCTGTTCACATCCGTGGCCTCAACAACTACCTGGAATTCAGGAAGGCCCTTAAAACTCACCTCTTTCCTGCACCGTAGACCTTCTTTCTGCTCCACCCGAACGTGTCAGTTGCCCTGCTGTCAGCGCTGGGACGCCTCTTTGCTGGGGCAGCAGTTGTGCTTTGCAAGTTGTGGTAACATACGTAATAAATTCCAGAAAATTCTGGATCTGTTCCACCTTTTAGTCCCTGTGAGAAGGTGGCCTGATATATGCTGTCCATTAGTTCTAGTAGGCACCTTGTATCAGTCCAAACAACCCCTTCTGGTGAATGGTTAAAGACAACCTTATATGAAAGCTATCCTAGTGGTAGCTATGGAGAGCAGCCTTCAGGCTAAGTCTTGAAGGAATGTAAGGCAGCTTGTTTTCCAAGTCTATAATCTCTTGAATGATCAAATGAAAGGACAACCACATCAGATATATATTTAAAATATATGTATTTAGGTTAACACACACCCCTCTAGTCTCTTTATGAGACTGGAGTTCGAAGTACTTAAGTTACAAGATAGCAATCATCAGTAATAGCACAAATACACGTTTGGGCCCTAGGGGCGTACCAAACCATATACCACAAAAGTTGTATAAGAACCACGACTGGAATAGACACTAGGCCTATTGCCTGTAGAATCGCTGGGACCCCAAGGAACCACCCAAGGTAGTGACACAGGGGACCCATGGGGACTGTATGCAGTGTGTAAACACAACCGCGGGTTCTCGTTATCTTCTATGGGCAATGTCACGGTTGGTGTACGTCTGTAGCAATCAGGTATGCCCAATCTGAAAAGGAGTCGCCTTCGTGGGTACCTGCTAGCCAACGGGCTAGTGATCGTGAAGGAGACTCGAGCGGTCGTACCTGAAGCTGGCCCACGGGTCACTCGTGGAGTGGGGGCCAACAATCTTCGGTGCAAGAGGTGCTCAAGGCTGGGGCTACTCGGAGCCCAAAGCACAACTTCGAGGAGGACCAGGAAGATAGTGTTGCTGCAAAGTTCACAGTGTCCAGGGGGTCACGGTTCCACGTCACCCACGATAGCCACGGGCCTCAGCTTTGCTGTGGACTCAGGGTAGCCTCGGAGAAGTCTGGAAATCCACCTCTGGGGATGCAGAGTCTTCGGCGTCCGGCAGGAGCTTCAGAATTGCAGACCGGTCAGTTGCTTCTTTGGTGCCTGCCAAGCAGGGGAGTCACTCCTTGACCCCAAGGGAGATCTCTTCAGTCTTCTAGTCAGGATAGAACGTCTAAGGTCCAGGATGTACGTTGCAGAGTTTCGTTCAGGGTAATCTAAAGTCCCAGGGACTGGATTCCTATACTTATAGTAAGTTTAGGGGATGGACTAACTCTAAGGCCCCACCTATGGGTGGGCCAGGAAAGAGGGGTGGTTACACCCATTTCCTTTGTCCAGTTTTGCGCCAGAGCAGGGGCAGGTAGCCCCTGCAACCAGTTTGAACTGGGCTATGCACAGGGACAGCAAACGTGCCTCCAATTCAGGATTTCAAAGCACCAGAGAGTGCTCCCGCCCAGCCCCAATTCACATCAGCCTGTCTGGGGAGGTGGTCATCGGGGATGTTGGATGGGGAGCCGCCTGGGCCACTGCTCACCTTGTGCGGCGTGTCTACGGCTCTCCTCCTTCCAGACTCGTTGGTGTCACCATGCAGGGTGCTTGTAGCAGAAGGGGTTGTGCCTCACTAGCCAGGTCTCGCTCTGCACCAATTAAGCAATATGCGCCTCAGGGACACTCTGTGAGAAGTTGGCCTGGCATTTGCTGTCCACTATTCTAGTGGGCACCTTGCACCAGTCCAAACTACCCTTATTGATGGTAGGTTAAAGACAACCTTTATTGAAAGCTATCCTATTGGTAGCTGTGGAGAGCAGCCTTCAGGCTAAGTCTTGAAGTAATGTAAAGCAGCTTGTTTTACCAGTCTATAATCTCCTGAATGACCAAATGAAAGGACAACCACACCAGGTATATATTCAAAATATATGTATTTATTCTAAACACATCCCACTAGTCTCTTTATGAGGCTAAAGGCAAAAGTACATTCAGTAAACTCAATAACACACAGTAAATTAGCACAATATACGTTGAGCCCTAGGGGCGTACCAAACCATATATTAAGAAAGTGGTATAAGAACCACGACTTGCATAGACACAAGGCCTAGAGCCTTTAGATCCGCTGGGGCCACCAGGAACCACCCAAGGTAGTGACACATCGAACCCACGGGGGACGCGTGCAGTGTTTGAAGACAGCCGCAAATCACCATTAAATTCTATGGGGAAAGTCGTGGTTGGAATTTTCAAGATTAAGGACACTTAGAAGAGGACTTGGAGCAAACCACTTTAGAACTAGGGTGTTCTAGAGCCAACACCCACGGGAGCACCGGAGTACTTGAGTTACCTCACCCAGGGAAGTCGGTGCATAAGTGTCTTATAGTGTCGGGTTTCGTCATCGTTTTCAATGGCGATCTGCTGCAAAGTGCTGCTGGCGTTCAAGTGGAAAGTGTCCGGTGTGATCCAAGTCTGGATCGAAGATGAGAAGAACCTGAAAGTAGAGGGGACAGAGTCTGGATCACTTGCCAGTGGCCAGGGCCAGGGGCAGGATAGTCGAATGCCCACCGATGTCTGGTGATTTCAGGTGAAGAAGGTGAAGGTTGACTGTTCAGCCATGAGGACCAGGAGGCATAGACGATGACAGGTTCTGGAATCGAACTGTCCCATGAAGGATGTTGAGTGCTGCGGTGTCGCTTTACGTATTGGACCCAACAAGCCTTGGCAACAGCAACCCACGCAGAAAGCAGAGATTGGCTTCGGTGCGGACCAGCAAGGTCTGAGGGACTCAGGGAAATAGATTCAGAGCTTAAAATGGCAAAATAAATAATGTATTCACTTTCAGAATGGAAGTAATCTGCTCTTAAAATTAAAAAAGACACGTTAGAAACCTATAAGCATGAGCAAAGGCAGTACAGCGCTATATCTGCATTACCATCTGCTGCACAGGCGCCACAATCTCACAGAATGCGATGGAACCTTCACAACTCCATAATACTTAAACCTAATGTTATAAACACAAAAAGATGAGCACATGGGATCACCTTATGGTTTAGTTTCATTGCAAGAATTTGAGCTATTTTCGTAAGAAAGGCCAAGTACTGCACGATTAATATGGGTTCCTTGCAGTAATGCCGATAAATATTTCTGTTTTGATGCATGTCTCTTTAAGAAAGGAGTTGGGTGCTACAATGGATCGGGGAAGGCTCGTGCATGTTATCTTTGGGAAACCCTGTATTTGTTCTTTGTTTACTGAGACAACTTGAATTTGCAAGTAAGGCAGGTTGTGTTGGCCTCCGTGTCACTTTCCTGCACATCGCACTGCGCAACGAATGCTACATATGTAACTTACAATGTGCACTGATGGTGCCCGCAAAGCAAGCATTACTGAAGGGTCGAGAGAGGTTTAGATTTGGTGGGGTGTGCACACACCTAAGTCTCTCTGAACAAAGATCAAAACGAAGGTGTCACTGCGAGTGAAAGGACTGGGTGTGTGGACTTGAAGTGATCTGTCCCCACTGCTGCAAGGAGGCACGTTGTTCAACACGAACTACAGAGCTGTCGCAAGCAGCATGGCCGCCATCACTGGGTGTGACTTGGAAAGAGGTTCACATGCAACGACCACAACTGGAAGGGTCTCACATGTAAAGAACCTCACATGCATTTCCATGTAAGCTGGTTTCCGCCTCTGACACACCTGGTTTCTGTCTGCACAGGCGGGCGGGCTGTGCAGTACTAACTGTGATGTTAGTAATGAAGAAACGAAAGAGCGCAGTACACCGAGGCCATGTTCCAAGGTGTCCTGGACAGGAAACAACCCACAGAAATTCTGGTAGTACCAACCCCTGCCAAGCATTGGAGGGTTTCTGCTCTGAGGAGTGGTGTTCATGCACAAAGCTGCAGTCAGTGAAGTCAAACCCCTGCAGTACTCGGCAGACAGAGCACGCTCGACCTGGTGTTGAAACCGGAAGGAGCCGGTGGATGACAAAGGAGTCCCCGGGAAATAGTAGCGTGGGGCCGAGCGGTCAGGGATGTGAATGGGAACTGACACGCAGGCCGTGGGAGAATTGCTAGAAAGAGCTCGCGTTGGCAAGTGTAGGTGAGCGTTAAAGTGCCAGTGGAAGCAGGCGGCTGGTGGTGAAGGGCCGCGCACGGCGGTAGCATTTGAGGACAATACGGCCCAAGATTCCTAACTAAGGGGCTACTTACGGCTGGAATTGAAGAACTCGTGCTTGTGCTGGCGTCCGTCTTGCGGGAGCAAGCAGCGGCGGCGCGAGAGCCATATGTTTGCAATTAGCACGCATGCCGCTGCTTGCCCCCGCAAGCTGGATGCCAGCACAAGCACGAGTGTGGGGAAAAGGAGCAGACCGATGGGTAAAGGCCCTCATCGCGCAATGCATGCGCGCCGCCTAGGCGAGACCTAAAAATGGTTGCTTTCCAGTTTGTCCCAATTTTACATGCTTTAATAAAAGCCACTAATTTGGCTACTTGTGCAGATTTGACTCCTGGTAAATAGGATGCTTCGACTATTCCAGCCAATGTACACACAGTGTAAGCAGCACTTAGTCCTCCCTCCTCATGGCGCATACACGCGCCGTCTACAAATAGCTCATGTTCAGCATTCTTCAGGGGTTCTTCCTGTATGTCTGGTCGGGGTTTGGTGCAAAGTTCAGTCACATCCAAACAGTCGTGCTCGACCTCATCTCTCACTTCTTCTCAATATAGATCTGGCAATAAGGTAGCGGGGTTTAAAATGGTACACCTGACTATTGTCACATTTTCAGCACCTAATATGATTCTTTCATACTTAGTCATCCGACTAGGGGTAAGATACTGAATTCGAGTTCTTGTCAACAGAATCTCATCAGTGGAACATGCACCTTTACCGGATGTCCCATCACAATTGACTCACTTTGTTCTAGGCTTGTACAGGTTGCAGCTACTGCTTTGAAACAGCAAGGTAAAGCTGAGGCTACAGGGTCCAAAGTAGAGGAAAAATATCCCACTGCACGTCGCATCAAGCCATGTTTCTGAGTTAAAACTGAAAGTGCACAACTATGCCTTTCACAACAAAACAGTGCAAATTCTTTCGAGTAATCTGGCATACCTAAGGCAGGAGCTTCACACAGATTCTTCCGTAATTTTTCAAATGCTTTCATACTTTACTCATCCCATTCCATTGGATCTTTTGCTCGTTTCTTTGTCATTTGTATTAGGAGTTTGGCTAGCAAGGAAAATCCCACAATCCACTGCCTACAGTATCCCATAACTCCAAGGAACATTCTTATCTCTCTCTGGGTTTCAGGCAATTTCATCTGTCTTATTATTTCTATTCTCTCGGGTGTCACTCTCCTCACTCCACGTTCTATTTGGTGTCCAAGATATTTGACTCCGGGTCTACAAAATTGCAATTTTTCAGGGGACACTTTATCTCCACCATCAGCCAAATGATTTAACAAGGCAATTGAATCAGTGACACAGTCATCTCTTGTTTTTGACGCTACCAATAGGTCATCAATATACTACACCAGGACTGACTTCCTAGGCAGCACTAAAGTTTCAAGACACTTTTTCAAAATTTGGTTAAAAATTGAAGGACTTTCAGTATACCCTTGAGGAATACAATTCCAATCGAAAATACGATCCTCAAATTTGAAAGAAAACAAATATAGGCTATCAGGATACAATGGAATGGAGAAGAAAGCGTGACATAAATCAATTACAGTAAAGCATCCTGCCTTCCATGGTATCTGGTACAGGATTACTGCTGGGTTAGGTACTACAGGGCAACATGGTACAACAATCTTGTCGAATGTTCGTACATATTGAACCACCCTATATTTCCCATTGGGTTTCTTAATGCCAGTTATAGGTGAATTGCATGGACTGCTCATTATTTCTTTTAGAATGCCTTGTTCAACCATTCGATCAATTTCTGCTGCTACACCAGCTTTAACTTCGGGACTCATTTTACATTGTTATATTGTCGAGTGTTTGGATAGACTGCACCTTCCTTCATGGTTACTTTTACTGGATCTACATTTGCCATTAGACCTACGTCTTTTCCTGTAAAATCCCACACATTTGGATTTACTGTCAATTTAACTTCATCTGGTAAATCATCTTTCGTCGTCAAACAATACATCTCATCTACCTCTGTGCCTTGTTTAGCTAGCATAATTTTATAGACTCCGTCTTCATCTGAGATTTGAATTGTAACACCTTCCGGTGTGCAAAATATTGTGCAGTTCATTTTGCACAGTAGATCTCTGCCTAATAAATTTACGGGACTGGAGTCACACACCACAAATTTGTACATTTCCCTGAAATTGCCAATGCATACCTCCATTGGTTCTGTATTAGGAGTTCTAATCTGTTTGTTTGAAACGCCCACTACTTGGATTGAATCTCCCGAGAGGAGTAGGTTTTAAATGTCTGCTGTTCTCACAGTAGAACGGGTAGCACCAGTTTCCAACAAAAAGGTAATATCTTTTCCTTCTACTTTACCATCAATGTATAGACCTGACTGATCTACCGGTAAGGATGCGCCAAGTACGCACTCCTCTTTCTCCCCCCCTCAGGCACCGTCATTGGTCACTATCACTGAAATAATTATCCTGCAAAAGAAATTGTGATGTTACAGTATTTTTCTTTCCACTTCCTCCTTGAAATCCGGTGTCCGCACTGTACTTGGCCTGGTTCACAAAATTTGGCATAGGGGCAGGTGGCAACTGACTCTGTAGATTTACAACCTGCTGCGGTTGGCTTATTAACACCTCATTCTGAGTCTGTGGATTTAAATTTTAATTTGAGCTATTATTCGGAATATGTTTACACTCGTTTTTCCAATCCCCCAATTTTCCGCGCCCATGGCAGGGAAACCTTTTCTTTGCCTCCTCTCTACCCATTCTTGCCTTTAGTTTTCCCTCACTATTTTCACCTTGGCCTTGCCCTTTTCCTTGATTTCCTGTCTGACTATTTAGTTGGAGTTCCTACTGTTCTGCTAGTTTTACTTGGGCCCACATCACTTTTTCTTCTAACGTTTTCAGTCTATTGTCAATTTCGTCTCCGCAATACTTTGCATATTTGAGAATATCATTATCGGTCTTGTTTGCCAACACAACATGTGTTGGCGAATCATGTCTCCAATTTTTGGGTTTAATCCTGTCACAAATCGATATACAAAATGTCCCTCATCTTTATCTCCGATATTCTCAAATCTGCTGTATTGCTTAAACACTTACAGCAGTCGTTCATAATAAGTATGTACAGACTCATTTCTATAGTGGGTCGTTCTGTCTATTTTTACCCAATCTGTTTCTTTCAGAGGAATTTTCCCTTTCAAGAAAGTGATCACCTGGTGATATTTCTTCATTACTTCTGAAGGGGCTCCTGTTTTCTCATCTCTCAGGTGTTCATCACTAGACCAATCAACAGTAATTTTACATTCTGTCCATAAATCAGCAGGTACCACTATGTCAAATAAGCCATCCAAATCTTTTAGAAAAGCCTTTGAAACCTTCACAAATCTCTCAACTTGCCTGTACCATTCAACTGATTTTTCTGTTAGCTTCAGGAAAATCATTAGTAAAAGACAAAATATCCTGTCTAGTCCATGGAACATGTACATATCCTCCTCCTGGTACCTCTCTCATGGGACATAATCTCTCAATCTTCCCTGTTTCTTTCAACAGATATTCAGAGGTTGTTCTATTCGCCTGTGCTGCTTCATTTTTCCTCATCCATCTAGCTTTCCATTTGTCTAGATCACCCCATTTTTGCAGAATGGTCTTTAATTCTTTAACCTGTAATTTTCTTCTGGGCACAGTCATATTTTCTAAGTCTTTATCACTGAATTCTGCTCTGTATGGTTTCTGTAATACCTTGGATTTCCCTATTTAGATTCCCATTTCATGGGCTAGATCTGTCAGTTTCTCATGGAATACTTTGGTATTTCTAGTGATACTTCTACAAATGAACAGTAACTCTTCTTCACTGTACGTATTTATCTTGTCTAGTCCCACATTTCCAGCTGTCATTTCTTCCAATTCTACTTTTAATTTGTAAATATCTAAACATTTTCAGTGGCGGTTTTGGCTTGTCTATTCCCTGTGCCCACCTTTCTATTTCTTCTGATGATACTATTGTGGCAATTTTGACTTCTGTGGAAGTCTCTATTTGTACTTCCCTTGAACTACCAGGTGTAATTCTTCTCGGGGTTTCATTTATCTGTCCTCTTATTGGTAAATCCATTCATGATATCACTGGCCCACATTCACTGCCTTGGTCATCAACTATTATTTTCTCCTTTCTTGGTTCAATTACAGGTGTGAACATTACTGGAGGTTTGGGGATGATCACCTTATCTCCATGCAATGGAACAACCGGACCTATAGACACTGGTATGGTTAAGGCTTCGGGATGGGTATTCAATTGAGATATTTTCTGTATTCATTTTTCTCTGTTCTTATTCATTGCCTCTCTTTCTTTTTCTGAAGTGCCCTTCCATTCGTTGGATCATGTATAACTTGTGGAACCAATGGTATTCCCAAGCTCGGGCACTAGGAATAGTTCTACTGGCTTCTTTGTGGTATGGCGGAGGGTTTTTCATTAATATGCCCTCCATACCTGTCATCGTTGAATGTTTTGTCTTTTCTGTGCACTTGCCTCCTGACTGTTCCTCTGTCATCAGTACAGGAGATAATCCTTCAGCCACCATCGCTTGTCTCCATTATTTCATCTGACTATCTCGTGTTTCACGCTTTAGTCTGGGATAAAATCCACTAAGGTTTCTGCTACTTCTAGATCTATCACACTCAAATGCTTCAATTTCCCATTCTTCTAATGCCTCATACTTAGTTAATCTAGGTCTGGGCTCTAATTCATTCATTCTCAATCTCAGATAATGTAAAATCTGTCTATTAAATGTACCATGTTCTGGGAAAGCTAGCACTCCATCACTTTTTGTATATTCTATCCAATTTTCTAACCATACACAGGTATGATAACCTCTTTCTATCATCATATATGATGCAGGCGTTTTCGGGGGAGGGTTAAGAATTCCCTCTCTAGTTTTAAGGGGTTTATCCTTCTTAAAATATTTTTTTATTTTCTGCATAAATGTCATCTTCCTCTTTTCTCTGTACATTTGTGTTGTCGATCCTTTTATATACTGGTCTCTGGCAAATCCTAAATACCTTCTGTCTGGGCGATTCCATATTAAAGTTGGATCGTGTCTCCACATGCAAAACCCACTATTAATTATTAAATTATTATTGTGGCTTCTATTTTAAAACTAATCAAATGTTCACTTTTACTTTAATAATCGACCAATACTAGCGCGGCATCTATTCTTCTGACCAATCAAACTCTGTCTCACACTATGCGGTTAGCCAATACTAGCACGGCTTTCCATAACGTCAGTATTACTCCTTCCTACTGACCCCTCCTTTACAATTTTCGCATCAGTCACACGCCCACTGTTCCAACCAATCCCACCGCAGCCCTCTGTGACGTCCGTACAGCACTCACAACTGACCCCTCCTTTACAAGGTAACACAAATTACTTATTTTCTTACAATTTTCATACAAATTCATTAAATGACAACATAAAAACATTCGCTACTCTGTTTGCTTCTGCTAAAATCAAAAATCGATTTACATTTGCTGCAAGTAAATCTATTCCTCTTACTCTTCACACACTACGAGTAAAACCTTCCGCTTACTCTTCACTCAAGCATTGATGAACCCGCTACTCCTTCGGAATTACCCTTTCTAGGTGATATAAGACCAAAGTTTCACCAATGAACTCTTTTCTATCAATCACTCTCACTTTTATACAAATTAATCACTAACTCAACACTGTCAGCCCTGCATAGCTTTTCAGTGCTACCTTGAACAAACGAGCAACCTCACTGCAGTGTGGCTTCCAATTACCACCCTCTATTCACTATTCCCGGGAATTTCCTAACAACATAAAACAAGGTACAAAATGGGTGTGTTAATACATTTAATTTTAAATCTTCATATTTACACCTAACTAATTAAAACTAACCATCCTTTCTGCTACCAGAAAAACTGATGGAGCAGTGGGTTACCAGCTAGAGATACACAGAATTCACATACTCACCTGGGCCCATAAACATTTATACATAAGCTAGTAAGCACCGCTCGGATCAATTTAGTGTGATAATACCTGCGAGATGGATTTTTTCTCACCAATTCTTACAAACCTTTCTGTCTGTATTTAATTTCCTCTGATCAATGGACCTAGTTGTTAGCAGTATAGGTGTAATACCAGCAAAGTATATACTTTAAATGACCACTGACTGCAAAGATTTTCCCTCCAAGCGACAGCACGTCATACTACGTAGATGCAGTAGACGCATGCGCAATGCAGAGTCCCGTGTTTAGCAGCCATCTTTAGTGACACACAGATTACTTGTTAGTAAAACACATAGTCAAGCTTCCCCTAGATTCAAATGTACTAATTTATAGTGCGAATTAGTATTTACAAACACAATTATTATGGAGTTACGGGTTATTTGAGAGAATTGCTTCCGAGCAAGTCTCTTTTTATACGAGTCCTTGCTCCATCAGTGGTGTGCAGACATAATATCGATGTCTAAAGCACAGGCCACGTCTGAAAGTCACATAAGTGGCATAATCAATAATGGCACAGCGGCTTTCAGACCGGGGTAGGCCGCCGTTCGTTGGCTTGTTTTCATAATCTGTTCCTGCCAGTAATAAGCAAAGGCCGGGGAGGGGGCGCAGGCACCAGGCCATGGCAGGTGAGATGCCAGCCCTGCGGTCAGTACCGTCACAGCCCACTAGCATTACGCATGACATCATTGGGCAAAATGGAATGCAACTTCCAGGTCGTTCTAGAGATCGATATATGAACAACATAAGGTAAAATATTCACTGGGCAAACCTCACCTTGTATCTCAACATGGGAGAGGGTGTAGCTTAACGGCTAGTGCGACCGACATTGCAGCTGCGTTTCGAGTCCGGCAGAGGCTCTCAAACATCATATGATACTGGGCAAGTCCCCTAATGTCCCCGTGCCTAACAAGCATGTATGTACAAGTAATGTGGACAGCATACCATTAAGCGGGCACCATGCGGAATCACACGTGGGAAATAAACCAAGTAGTCCCTAAGGGAAGAACTAACCAGCTACAGCGTAAGTAAGCCGTAGTTCGTCGGTGCTGCTTCGCAAAACCGGAAATGATGTATCGGGGCAAGGTACCAATAAGGAGCCAGGAAAGAAGAGTAGCGGAGGAGTGAACCAATCCCAAGCAGCAGGTGGGATTACACTCAATAAAGTGTTTACTTTAGGTCTTGCGACAGCGCATGCGCTGTCTAGGCTCGACCTAAAAAGCGGATGCTGCTCTCCACATTCTAGCACGACTGCTCCTTAGTTACATGGACCCCCGTTGTTACCTACTAGCACCCGCACTATATTTAATGTGCGTTCCTTTGGCACTGTATTTGCTATAATGGAAGTAATGGAAGTATCGGGTTTACTGAAGGCAGCTTCAAAGTTACGTCCTAAGCGCTACAAGCTAGCAGTGGCCTACAAAAAATGTATTAATAGGCCTCCGAGACGCCCATATGTCACAGATGTTAATGGGTACTTTGAATACCGATGATTCATTCAAGATTAATTTTATTATGGAAGCAACCGCATCACAAGGGTCTATACTACAAGCACAAGCTGCTCAGTGTACAGTTTTGTCTGTCAGAGTTACAACTGGACTTTATGTAACTTAAGTTCAGGTAAACCCACCGTAGCTGAGAGAGCTGGAGTTTCTTTAACGGTAAAACATGAAGGAGCAACGGCAACTGCCTGCAGTTGCATGCCTCATGCTGCTTGAGCAATGCCCTCAGCCCTGAGCCCCAATGCTACCCCCACTTCTGATAACTTAAAGAACGCCAATGCCAAAAGCCTCAGCACCCAGGGCCCTTGGTGAGATCAATAAACAGACAAAGGCTCTATTCTAATCATTTTCCTCATGCTAGACGCTCACCGCCAGGTGGTAAGTGGTTACCGTCACATCCGTGTCAGCTGGGCGGTGCGCTGCTCAGCTCGTCCCCGAGGAGAGCAGTGAGCTAGGCCCAGGCTGACTCCCTAAAATGGGATATGTTTAAGAAGGTCGGATATTGCAGACCTTAGTGTCAGCAGTTGTGGTCTAAGCAACAATGAGTTTCCAGCATCCGTCCTGTTGCAGGGCAGCATCTGCATGATGAAAGGGACAGTCAGCGCTGCGAGGAATGGCGGGCTGCCTGTGCCAAACTAAACTTATAAGCACAACTGCCGCCCAGCACAATGTTGCAGTCATGTGACACCAGGTCACTAGGACAGCAGCAGCGCTGGCACTGGAGCAGTCCTAGCGCCTGGCCTCCTCCACATCCCCAAAATAACAGTAGAGTCAACCCGGCCGTGCAGATTCCTGGGCATCCCGCGAGTGGTGTGCGGTGCTGAAAATACCAAACAAGCATTTGCAATGCAATAGGACCCTCATTTACGCAAGACCTACTGCATTGCAAATGATAGTGCGGGCGGTCGAGAAGGCACAAACAACGGGGGCAGAGGGACGAACAACGGGGGCGTGAAGGCTCAGATTGCAGGTGGGGGAGGCACGGGAAGAAAGTAGAGCTCACAATCTAAAAAAAAACATACTCTGCAACACTTGATGTAAAGGGGCCAGTAGTGATGGAAGGACACACATGACGACATGGCTGTCATAAGGAGGGGCTAATAAGCCTTAAACCAATCGGAAGGCAGCATTTAAGACACAAGCCAATGAAAAAGATGGGTGGAAAGTAGGCGGGGCTTCCACAGAGCTTCTAATCTGTACTGGATACTGCATGCCTCGCAAAGCGAGCAGCGCATGCACTGCAACGCTAGGCTCGACCTAAAAAGGTGACCTCTGCTGGATTGCTTTCGAGGCCCCCTGGCGACTTCTCCCTTCCGACACAAAAAATAGGCAATATGTCAGATTACTGTTCGTGGCAGGGCCCTCAGGTTACATTTTTGCACTTCATCCTAGTTTGCCATACGCCAAATGCTGGGACTAAGGATCAGATGTAGTCTCTTGCTCAATTGACGGCTGCTTCAAGACGGACATCCGCCCTGTGGTTTCAGCAGAACTTTCTATCAATTGGGGCATCTGCTCACCCTCTGTGCTGCGCAGATCTGAATTCGTCAGAGCGGGGTCCTTTCCTTCGGCTGCAGTCGGGTACAAAGCACCAATCTCTCATGGCTGGCTTTCCAAAATGTTGCTTGAATGTGATTTTACCCTGAAAAAACAATGACAGGTGGCGTTTGGCAAAACAGGCAAAGTTGGTTTAAACAAACACTAGGGCCAGTACCACAGATATAGAGCACCTTTTTATACATTTTTTAGAGCATCATAAAACAGTTCATAGATCCTGTTCAGGGAGGGTAATGTGGGCTTAGTCATGGAGCCATAAATTACTCCCACCTGATGACAAATGCAGGGGTGTCTCGATCTTGTGTGGACACAATGGGGGCCAGTGGGTAATGTGCCAAGATGACTGCCATTAAGAGAGCGTGATCAATGCTTGTGCTGTGTCCTGATTGGGTGAGTGTTCCTAACTTCATGTGGAATCTAACTTTATGGTGTTTTAGGAGCATGCACCCCTACGGCCATGTACATTTTATTGGGGCCAATCTCCCTGGACAACTATTGTGTCACAGACTATCTGTGGGACTCATTTGGGTTTTTCCAGTTTGCATGTTTGTCCTGTAGGTAAAGTGCCACCCCACTTGTGAACTGTCAATCAGTAGCCTCAGGCCTAGTTTGCGGGGCCCGCCTGACCACGTATTTCTGACTCTGGGTTGATGGAGAGGTCATATTGGGTGATTTTGACAATGTTGTTTAATTTTTATGCACACGTATAGCTGCGTACATCCACATCAATATTAGCAGTTCTTTTTACTGCACTCCATAGAGGAATGGGCTTCAGGGGTGAAGGTGTTGGCCTGGCTGAAATCATATGTGAGCGGTCGCACTGAGAGAGTCGCCCTTCAACCATTTGAATCAAAACCTAAACACCTTTGGTGTGGTATTTCTCAGGACTCCGCACTGAGCCCTCTGCTTTTTAATCTGTACCTAGCTCTGCTTTTCTCTTTGATTGCCAACTAGGGGGTGAAGGCGATCTCCTATGCTGACGATACCCAGTTGGTTTTCCCTTTTCAAGAGCAGACGGTAGGTGCCTTCAAGAATATTAAAGGTTGTCTGAGAGACATAGCATTATAGATGAATAAAAACAAGATAAAATTCAATGCGGGAAAAACAGAGGTGCTGTTTTTTGGAAAGGGACCAGCGCCAGCACCAGATCTGTGGTGGCCATCAGAAATGGGCCCACCTCCTACCCCCGCCACTAATATTGAAAATTTAGGCGTGAAGTGGGAGGCTGATCTTTCCTATTCGGCTCAAATTCAGCAGGTCTCTGTTATTTGCTTCAGCAAATTGAGAAACCTCCGGACATTTCTACATTTCCTGCCAGAAGACTGCCGCAAATCCGTAGTCCATGCCACAGTGACATCCAGGCTGGACTACGCAAATGGTTTATATCTTGGCCTTCCTAAATATTCGATTAGACGCCTTCAGATGGTACAGAATGCGGCTGTGAGACTGATCAGACGCATACCTTTTCGGCATCATGTGTCTCCGCATTTACACAAGCTTCATTGGCTCCCAGTAGCCAAAACGAATCGGATTCAAGGACATGACTGTGGCCTACCGGGCTCTATAGGGAAAATGCCCCGGATATCTTAAACAAAGACTATGCTGCTATAAGCAAAATCGATCACTGAGGTCAAATTCACAAAATTTGCTTTGTACACCCCGCTTTGCGAAAGCCCGTCTTGGTGGTAGAGCGTTCTCTGTGAGGACGGCCAAAATGTGGAACGCCCTGCCTGGGAACCTCCGCCAAGCTGATTCAGAGACCTGCTTCAGAAAAGCGCTGAAGACATGGCTCTTTAGGCCTGACTAGGCTTGAGATCAGTGCTTGGACCTCTATGCGCGTAATGCCTGCTGTTAGAGCGCTGGGACACATCTGTTTGAGGAAGTTCCTTGCGCTATATAAGCTCCAGTAATATTTGTATTTAATCACATCACATGCAGTACAGATTCTTTATACTAGAATCGGTAGAGGAATCACTTGCAGTATCAGTTCTTTAGATTGGACTCCGTAGAGGAATCCAACATAGTGCATAGGATTTGTGTCAGAAAAAATGTGTTGCTCCTCATAGTGTGTCGTATAGAGGAAGGCCAAGCTAGGGGCGAATGTGTTGCCCATAGATGTCCCTTGTATCTGATGGAATACCTGGATATTGAACTTGAAGTTTTTCTTTAGCGTCATTGTGGCACATTCGATAATCAAATAGATGGGTGTTGCAGTAGTCCACATCTCTGCTCTTAGCTTCAATGACCTCGATGGTGGCTTCCTATGGGATGTTTGTATAGAACGCCTCCACATTCAGAGTCAACATGAGGTCAATTTCTTGTTGATTGTTGACATCCGCCAGAAAGTTTAGTACGTCCCTGGTCTCCTTGAGAAATGAGGGGATTTTCTGGACCAGAGGTTGGAGGTAATGGTCGCAGAATTTGCTTAGAGGTTCTAGTAAATGACAATAGGTCTTCCCAGAGGGGGATTGCTACCCTTGTGTATCTTTGGCGATATGTAGAAATATGGAGGCCTTGGGGAGCCTGTTCTTCTTCCATCAGGGTCTGGGAGAGCCCACAAGATCAGCAGTCACCGTGGTCGCCACCGACGCAGTTTCCTTGTGCCCAGAGGTGCTTTTAACATCTATGGGCCTCCCGCAGTGCGTGAGCCCGTTCTTCTTGCATCAAGGCCTGGGAGAGCTCACAAGTTCCAAAAGTCACTTCTGCCACCACGGACGCAGTTACCACACGCCCGGAGGCGCTTTTAACATCTTCAGGCCTCCCGCAGCGCCGGAGCTCGTTCTTCTTTGCATCAGGGCCTGGGAGAGCCCACAAGTTTCAGCAGTCACCACGGCTGCCACCGATGCAGTTTCCACGTGCCCAGAGGCGCTATTAATATCTACGGGCCTCCCGCAGCGTACGAGCTGTTCTTCTTACATGAGGGCCTGGGAGACCCCACAAGTTTCAGCAGTCACCGCGGCCGCCACCGACGCAGTTTCCTCATGCCCGGAGGTGCTTTTAACACCTAGCGGGCCATCCGCAGGGCAGGACGCGTGCGGGCGTGCCCGGGCCAAGGGCGGGCCCGTCCACGCCCGTCACAGCCCGGAGGAGGCTAGGCTGTGCCATTTCCCTAACATCTTCAATCCAGGAAGTATGCAGGTAAGACTCTGTTTGCATTTCTAAAACTCATCAATCCATTATTGCTACTGGGTCCCCCTTCAGAGTTTCCTCTTGATGCTCTGGCGGATCGAGATCTAGGGGTTGGGCTGCACTGACATTACTGCTTTAATCGTTGGCGTGCATATGTAGAGCTCCTTGATATTCTATTAGTATACCCCAATAGTACATTTTTTCTCTTGCTTTCTTCCTCCCATTTATTACCACCATCTATTACTACATCCATAATGGGAGAGGCTACCGAGGAGTCCACGGTCTCTACATAAACAAAAAAAACTAAAAGAATAGTTAAATCAACTAGTGGGAACTGTGTAATTGATCACATCGATAATTTAATCACCGAATGTGAGGACCTGCTACATTCTGAACCACCTGCACTGTGGGACATTGTAACCACCTCGGACCTTACCCTCGCGGGCGCTTCCATTTCACAACTGTACAAACCTAGTATGTTCAGAAAGGTAACAAAACTGCCCATGGATAGAGTGGTAACAACAGGGAAATCTCTTAGCCCGGAAGCATTGGGACTATCTCACCCATCAACTTCATCAGACGCTGTCCATTGTAGTAATAGATGTTTGCCATTGTTGGACATAACAGATGGGACCATAGATGGTATGGTAACTCCTCCTTCTAGCCTTCCCTTGGGGATCACGCCATCTGAACCCCTGCCCCAAATAAGCAGGGTATGTACAATTTTAGTTAACGAACTAAGAACCGAATTGGGAGAATAAAAAATTGCCATATCTTAAATTGGTCCTTATAATAAGCAAATTAAAGTGTGCAAATAACACAAATACATCTGTTACCCTGAACAGCCGGTGTACACAGACCACCCAACTTGCCCAATGGCTTGATACACAACCATCTGTATTCCCACGTTTTGTTCTTGATCAACAGGGGATTTATGGTGCAAAAGAGATGGGAAGTAGGAATAGGAGACCCCGCTTAGCCAGCCTAACCTCCAATATCCCTTGTATCCTCAGTATAATAAGTTCTCTGAACAACTGTAGGTCGCCTAATCTCCACCAGTCACAACCACCTTACTCCCCAGTCACCACCAACCCCTTCCATGCTCCTACTAGTAGAGGGTGGAATCTTAAAGCCCCCCTTACTCAAGAAACAGGTCCATCGATCTGAGAAATAAAGTTGTCATGATAAAGGTACCAAAACTACCGCCACGAGTGAAGTTCGAATCCGAAGATTCCCTTATAAATAAGACCACTCATTGGATCAGACACATTCGAGGATGCCGCACAATCATCAGGGAAGATATTCTCCGTACTCGTAGGAGTTTGCCCATGAACTCTATATTCAATGAGATAGAACTATCCCTAAAAGATGCTAGAATGGTGGACGACTTAGTGGCACGATACATTAGGAGAGCCCCTTTAAACAATACTCACATCCGATTCAAGTACTGCAGACTAGGATATAAACCATTGCAGGCAGGGCCTTCATTTCCATTGCGAGATGTCGATTGACTCCGTAACCCTAATAACTTTACCCCTCTCACCTATGCACCTTCATGTATAAAACTCCCAGAAGCTAATAATATCAATGAGCCTCCGATTGTGAACCTACATCTCGAGGCAAGTAATGATGCAACTTCTATTAGGATTCCTGGTGTAGTTAAGGTCGTGTGGCCCACTGCCAATTGCCTCCTGTATTGGATCGCCTTATCCAGTCACTGACAACAAGCAGTTTACTGCTATAGAGACCTGTAGAAGCCTATCCATACCTAGTAATGAGGCAAATAATTTCCTGGAGCCTGGCGGGATACACCCTAAACTGCAAGACCAGAATGGCACTCTTTTATAGGTCCCAATGACATTTGCATCTTTCAGGAAACATGGCCAGTGGACAAGTTACATATAAACGGCTACACGACCTATAGCATGGAAGCAAAATCCCCCCCAAATAATGGGACATCATTTTTTTGTGAAGAACACTATAGCTTGTAAATATAAACAGCTGATAATAAAATCTCAAGACATATTGGGGATTCCGCTCACCTTTCCAACAGGCTTTAATCTAACCATGTTTAATATCTGAACCCTAAAACAACGAGCCTGCAGTATTATCACAGCTAGATGATTTGGTGGGGGTATATCAAAGCAATTCTAAGATCATAGTTGCAGGGGACTTTAATCCACCTTTGAAACCTCCCCTTTACTGAGTATTTTACTGGAGGAGGAGAATGAGATCTGGGATATACCAAATCTGGCATCAGTCAAAAATCTTTATCAAGCAACGTCTGTGTCCCTGCAGATTGCATCACTGGTCACAGGAAGGAGCTGGAGGGCATGTCATGGGAGGACTGTATCAGACACGAGCAGACAAACTTTCAAACGGGGCGCCAGTACAAGCGTCATTGACTACATCCTTGTTCACGTCACAATTTGGTCTTGAGTTGAGGACATGTTAAACGCCCCGAGATTTGATAGTGATTACAACCCCTTGCTCTTAAAAATGAGGGGCTCCGCATTGGACAGCCAGCTATTTGGTCGCCAGTCCAGGGCGATCAACCTCTTCTAACTAACAACCGTAGAAGAGTTACTTGGTCTAATGTAGTTGCAGATCCACACTTATATGCTAGAATCTGTGAATTATTTGTACACTTTTTGTGTGGTTTTCCCAGCAGCCTGGATAGTGAATATCCTTCGGGGCCAACCTCGATAATATCAGTACACAATGAATTTTACGGAGCACTGCAAACTGTGTTCATTAAAATAATTCAGGTGGTAGGCCCACTTGCAAAACGATTACTAGATGGTTTAATTGCAAATGGAAATCAGCAAATGCCGCCCTGCAGCTAGCAACCAAGGACCGCGATCTGCCTGGGGTCGTGAAGGCACGCAATAAATGCAAAACTGCTATAATAAAAGCAAAACGCGATTTTGAAGATAAAAATTGGCAGGATCTGGTATTAGCAGCCAATTGTAAAGATACCCGCTCCGTCTGGCACATCCTTGCAAAGGGAACATGGAGAGCACAAATACTCCTAACTACCACAGCCAGCCGGAGGTCTGGGTTGAGCACTTTATCACATTATTCTCTAGGAACCTGGATGCTGGTTGCACACACAATACAAGAACTGAAAAACCACTTTTTTTTTTTTTTTAGAGTATTGTATAGCGCAAACTAGACCTGTAGATATCGGGCATCAGAGCGCCTTACATGCGCAACAGTTTTGTTACACAAGGGAACATTCATTAGGTCTCGCCTAGGCAGCGCTTGCACTGTCTCGTTGAGACATGCAGTATACACTATAGTGTATATAAGCTCCACCCACTCTCCACCCATCATTTTCATTGGCTGGTGTCCTAAATGGTGCCTTTCGAATGGTTGTAGGCTTGTTAGTCCCTCCTTATGATGGACATGTCTTCATTTGTGTGCTTCCACGGCTATTGGCCCCTTTACTGCACAGACTACTTTCTTCCAATGCCTTCTCACACCCCCATTGCATTGCCAATGCTTGTTTTATTTGTCTCTGCCAATGCTTGTTTTATTTATTATCTGTATAATTATTTAGGATTAATACAGCCCACACCACGGACCTTCTTTTAATTATTTTTAATTAATACAGCCCAAGTCTAGGGTCGAACTCTGCTCTCCAGCACCAACGTCGGCAGCTTTATATGTTACGCCACTGCTCCTCGCTTCAAGACAAGCCCCCTTAAAGGGGTTTATCTTTGTTTCCATTGCGCGCACTTTACAGTGCCCCTGGGGCAAAAGCAGGGACCTACTAGAGTGCTTCTCTATCAGAATGCACTTTGCGGTCCCCCGGGACCCTCCTTATGACGACCATGTCGTCATTTGTGTCCTTCCATGGCTATCAGCCCCCTTTACCGGACAGACTACTTTTATCCCGTGCCCCCCTCCTCCCGCAGCCCAATGCCTTCTCGCGGCCGCCCCCCCCCCCTTTGTACGTTGTTGCACGCACGCACGCACTCTGCTTGCAATGCAATAGCATTGCCAATGTGCGTTCTATTTGTCTCAATCTGGAACTTCGCACCACTATAAATACACAAGTCACTATTCTGTGTCTCTCTCGTGACCACAGAGGTGCCGTATTCAAATTTACCGAGTGAGGAATTTTAACATGCAAAGAATGCAGTGGTGCAGATTTAGACTCCTATTTCGGTGAAAACACTACGGAAACCTCTAGGGGAAAAAAAGGCACAAGATTAAGACACTAGAGGGAGAATTGGTGCGCATTCGTAAAATTTCACGGCAGGATTAGTTATACAGTGTGGGGTTGTACATGCGCAGATCTTTCTCAGGAAGTTCATGCGCATTCGTGCCAGCTGCCTATTTTGTGCTGTCAATGAAGATTGGCTACACAGGCTATCAGGCCCAAAAAGAGGTGCGCAGGCGCTGTAGTGCTCCCGCAAGATAAAGGTGCTAGGGGTTTGTTCGCGGTGTTTGCAGCACAGAGGAGTGACTGGAGTTGGAGCCTAGCAGCGGCAGGAGGTCTGGCCCGGCCAGGGAACTGAGTCGCAGCTTTATTCATTACAAGAAGTACCGTGCTCGCCTGCAGCAGAGCCTGCGAGACACCAAAAGCATTCTTCAGGGAGGTGCAGCACACGTACTGCCGGGCTTTTCAGCTGTTGTTGGGCGTGTCCCTGGGGCGTAGGTAGGCATTAGGTAAGGGATGTGAGGGAAGTCGATACCACTGAGAACGGGACTGAATAGGGTCACTAGGGGAAGTAAGAGGGTGTAGTGATGCTCCCTTCAAGGACGTACATTGGAACTTTAACATTAGTCTAATGTAGCTGTGGAATGGGATGCGTGATCACGTACAGTTTTTAGCAGCCATCCTTGACCAAAAGGAACTCGTCCCCGGCACCTTAACAAACTGAAACACGGGAATAGCGAAAGCCTAAATTTTCTAGTCTGTACAAATGTTAATCTTTATTTCCTGTCGCACGGTTGTATTTCCTTAATTGAAAGCGTGCGCTTTTAAGTTTCTTATATGTAACCGCTTCCCTTGTTTAAAAATGCCCTGCTGTTTTGCGGGCGAGTGTTCATTTTACTGTTGGTGGAGTGACAGCACTAGTTCATGGCAAGGATTAATCACAACAAGCAAGTCCCTGAAATCCGTCATGTTTTTACCAATAAACGAGTTTTAAATGTGTTCATGTTCAATTGTTTTAATTAAAATAGCAGGGAATGAATGTTTGAGAGCTGTGCTTGGGAAGGGAGGGACTCGGGTGGAGTGGGGGTCACTGATAACAGGAAAGGAATACTTTGCAAAAATGAGGCATCAGTGTGGCAGCAATATCAGATGTGCCTGCGGGGGAGGGGGTCTGTCCGAGGAAGGCCCCCCACTTCTTACAAGCACAGGCTGTTTCCACAGACCTGTTGGACAGGCCACATGAAGGGCTTGCTCCCCCCCCGCATGACAGGGCCCGAGCCCCGGCCCTCCAGGTGTTACCAACAGAAGCAACCCGCACCCCGTCTCAAGACGGGACTCCTGCCCCCGGACATCTCTGTATCATGGGGCCGAACCACTACCGGCTCCCTCGCCCGGCCCGGCTGCCATCTTGGACACTGCACCACGAGGCCGCGTGGCCTCAGCTCAACCCTAACCCTGGGCCTGGCCAAGCCCCGACATCCCGGCACCACCATCCACCCAGGAGGTGAACGGACCACTTGGCAGGTCAATGGGAGAAAGAGGTGTCGATGGCTCTCCCCCGCCAGGTGCCGATCGCCCCCCAGCTCCCCCGGGCGCTGGCTCCACCCCCCTGCTGGGTGTCTGGACTCCCTCATCCCGGACCTCCCGACCTCCAAGTGCGAGGGTCCGGACATCAAAGGGCGCCAGACCTATAACTGGGGCAGCTCCAGAGCAGGAAGTTAGTTGTATCCTGGAGTCGAGAGACACCGTGAAGAACTCATCCTTGACGGACTACCGGCGCTGCCGTAGCCCTGCCTTGTGAACTATCATCCTGCCTGCTGGCGCTGCCGCGGCCTTCTGCATCATTCATCCTCATCGGGACCTGCTGGCGCTGCCGCGGACCGTCGTAACTACCATCCTCGTCGGGACCTGCTGGCGCTGCCGCGGACCGTTGTAACCACCATCCTCGTCGGGACCTGCTGGCGCTGCCGCGGACCGTGTAACTACCATCTTCACTGGGACCTGCTGGCGCTGCCGCGGCCCGTCCATCTAGAACGCCGAGCTCGAGGATTGTGAGCTATCCATCATAACATCGCACCTACCAGATTGGTAACAAGACTGTCCCGCTACCCCCTTTTCCCAACCAAGAGACTAGAATCGAGGGGACCCCTGAGTCCTGACCTCCTTGTACCATTCTATCGTACCTAAAGATTGCTTATAAAGAACGTTGAACCTTATCATTGTGTGGTGTACATCAGTGGGGGGGAAGTTATTCGTCTGTACGATCGCTGGAGACGGCTCTCCCCGGAGACCTCTCCCCTTGTCCTCGGCCGACCCTCCCGGTCCGTCTAACATTGGTGGCCAGCGGCGCGATCCGAATCAACGCGTAATCGTACAGAGAGTAGCTCACCCCACGACGAAACCACGATGACAACCAAAGAGAGCGGATCTACCGAGAAATTCCAAATGGAGAAATTGGAAGAGTACAGCCATCGTGAGTTGAAACAATTCTGCATTGAACTAGGCATTGCTACCACCGGTCTGAGTACTAAAGACGATTTCAAGCACGCCATTGAGTCGTGGGCAGAAACCGGGGCCGCCAGATCCCCGGACCAAAACATTGCAGCATCAGAGAGAAACACCACGGCTACCGAGGAGCGAAGAACGGGCCTCTCGCAGGAAGAGATCCAAGAGAGAGAAAAGAACAGACTACATGAGTTAGAAATGACACGGCTCAAAATGGACGGTGAACTAAAATTAGCCGAACAAAAACTGAACCTAGAACATCTGCGGCTCCGAGAAGAACGGGAAGAAAAACAGAGGCAGAGAGAGCTCGAAGAAAAGAGATTAGCGTACGAACACGAGCGCAAACTGGCAGAAATAGACCTACGGAAGCAGAACAAAGAACTGGAGGTGCCCGAGCAACCGCGCAACCCAGGAGCGACAGAAAAGAAAGTCCACATCCCCAAGGATGTCGTTCGAGAGTATTTCCGAGAGGACGACATACAACAGTGGTTCAAGGCCTACGAGATCGCCATGACCTCCCACCGGATCGATCGAAGTGACTGGGGAGCCGGTCTATGGGGGAGGTTCGTCAATGAAGGCCGCGATGCCCTGTTACAGCTCCCAGACCATCTGATGTCATCCTATGACCACATGAAGGCTGCCCTCCTCACCCGATATGGGCTCACACCCGAAATGTACCGCCAGAGGTTCCGAGACTGCACCCGGATCCCGGGTACAACTTGGGTGGAATACGTCAACTATTTCAGCCGAGCCTTCGAGGGTTGGATCAAGGGAAGCCACGTAACGACCTACGAGCAACTTTTTAATCTCATGGTATGGGAGCACCTCTCTAACAACTGCTTCGTCGAGCTCAGGCAGCACCTCCTCGACAGTAAATTGACTGACCCACGGCAACTCGCCGCCGAAGCTGACCGGTGGGAAAGCACCCGAGTAGGCCGGAGAGAGCCGCACGAACAGAACCGGAACAACCAAGGTCAGCACCGTCCCCGAGGAGGAGGAGGAGGCCAGGGACGAGGAAGAGACACCGTCCCGGCCGCTCGCGCTGCCAGCACCCCGCCCCCGGCCAGCCGGGGCAACCCCCCGATGCGCCCGGGGTTCCGAGCCAATGTCACGTGTCACCGATGCCAGCGAGTCGGCCACTACGCCAGCGACCCGAACTGTCCACAGAACCAAACTCCGAGACCCCGCCAGGTAGCTGCCGCCGCCCTGGGGGGAGAACAAATCTCCGAAGGACAGGAAGAATACGAACAGGAACAACAAGAGTGGGAACCGGCCGCCATGGTTCTAGCATGCCTAGGGGGAAGAGACATGGTCCCACGGGCTCCCCTACCCGCCAACACCAGAAAATATAGTCAGTGGGTGAACATTAATGGACGCCGGGCCGAAGCACTACGTGACACGGGGGCCAGTGTGACGGCCGTCCGCTGTCACCTGGTAAAACCAGAGCAGATCCTGCCGAACATCCTCTGCCCCGTCCGTTCAGCCGACAATTCGGAGAGCCTATGTCGAATGGCCTGCGTCCCCTTCGAATGGGGAGGAGTCTCCGGCATGTTGAAGGTGACGGTCCGAGATGATGCCCCCGTGGACTGTCTCCTGGGGAATGATCTTGAGAGTTCCCCGTGGGCCGCCGTAGAAAGAAGAGAGCACCTGGGGATGTTGGGCCTTCCGGACTGGGCGTGCGTAACCACCCGGTCCATGGCCGCCCGTGCCATCCCCCGACCAGAGGAACCAGAATGGCCAGCACCTCCTCCCCCGATCGCTCCAGTAGAGGACACCGACCATACCGACCCCCCAGAGCAAACCCCCGAAGGGCTACCTCAAACCCAGGACCTTCCCGACCTGGCTCAGTGGCGTCAAGAAGGGGGGCCCACCCAGGAACAGTTCCGTCAAGAACAAAAGACCTGTCCCTCCCTCGAGGGACTCCGCCAGCAAGCCCTCGCCCAGAGCGCAGGGGACACCACCGGAGCCCATTGGATCTATTGGGACAACGACCTCTTGTACAGTGAACAGAGAATCGCGGAGTTAGGGGCCAGTCGAGTACTGGTAGTGCCCCTCCGTTTTAGAGACTTCCTGTTAAATTTGGCCCACGATGTCCCTCTGGCCGGACACCTGGGCCAGGACAAAACCTACAGTCGCCTGGTGACACACTTTTTCTGGCCAAAGATGAGAAACGACGTCCTCAACCACTGCCGGTCCTGCCCCACGTGCCAGGCCAGCGGGAAGAGCGGCCGCAAACTCAAAGCACCTCTGCAACCCTTCCCGGTTGTCACCACCCCGTTCGAGAGGGTGGGAATAGACATTGTGGGGCCCCTGGACCCCCGTACAGCACAAGGACATCGGTTCATCCTGGTACTGGTGGACCACGCCACCCGCTACCCCGAGGCTGTGCCCCTGCGAACTGTAACAGCCCCGGTGGTCGGCCGGGCCTTAATGGGGATCTTCTCCCGGGTGGGCTTCCCCCGAGAAGTCGTCAGCGACAGAGGCACAAACTTTATTTCGAAATATATGAGGTCCCTCTGGCAACAGTGCGGGGTCACCTACCGATTCACGACCCCCTATCACCCTCAAGGAAACGGACTAGTCGAGCGGTTCAACCGCACGCTCAAGGGAATGATTGGGGGGTTGGAAGAGCCCCTCCGTCGCCAGTGGAATGTACTACTTCCGAGCCTCCTCTTCGCATATCGAGAAGTCCCCCAGAAGTCCCTCGGCTTTAGCCCTTTCGAACTCTTGTACGGGCACCCTGTGCGAGGGCCCCTCAGCCTAGTCAAAGAAGGTTGGGAGATGGCCCCCCTAAAGACCCCTCCAGACGTCTTCAAGTACCTCCTGACCCTACGCAATCAGACCAGGCGATTCAGAGAGCGGGCGAAAGCGAACCTTGAGGCCAGTCAGGAGGACATGAAAAAATGGTACGATCAAAATGCCTCCTCCGTCGAATTCGAACCTGGCCAGCAAGTGTGGGTGATGTCCCCCACCGAACCATGTGCCTTGCAGGACAAGTGGACGGGGCCCTTCAAAGTGGTCGAGCGCAAGAGCCCCGTCACCTATCTCATCGATATGGAATCCCCCCGGAACCCCCTCCGGGTCCTCCACACCAACAGACTCAAACCCCACTTTGTGCGCTCGGAGCTCAGCCTCCTGATGGCCACAGACAGTGGAGCGGAAGAAGACTCCGAGCCCCTCCCTGATCTCCTAAAGACTCACGAGACAGATGGTTCCGTGGACGGGGTCCGACTCTCAGATGCCCTCACCCCGGAACAGCGCCAAGGCTGCCGGGACCTCCTGCTGCAGTTTGCGACCCTGTTTTCCCTCACCCCAGGGGTCACCCCCTGGTGCTTGCACGACGTGGACACTGGGGACAGTCCCCCTATCAGACACCGGGCGTACCGCGTACCAGATCGGGTACGGGCCTGCATCCAAGAGGAGGTATCAAAGATGCTCACGCTCGGGGTCATCGAGCCCTCGGACAGCCCCTGGGCCAGCCCGGTCGTGCTGGTCCCCAAAGCTGCTGCCCCCGGCACCACTCCTGAGCTCCGATTCTGCGTCGACGATCGGGGCTTGAATGCTGTCACCCGAACCGACGCTCATCCCATCCCCCGAGCGGATGAACTGATCGACCGCATGGGGGCGGCCCGCTACCTCAGCATCTTCGACCTGACAGCGGGCTACTGGCAGATCGGTCTCACACCCCGAGCCCAAGAACGATCCGCCTTTTCTACCCCCGATGGCCACTACCACTTCAAAGTCATGCCCTTCGGCATGAAGAATGCCCCAGCTACTTTTCAGCGACTGGTGAACCAGGTCTTGGCGGGACTAGAGGAGTTCAGCGCCGCCTACCTGGACGACATCGCTGTGTACAGCCGCCACTGGTCCGACCACCTCCACCACCTCCGAAAGGTCCTGCAGGCCCTCCAACGGGCCGGCCTCACAGTCAAGGCCGGCAAGTGCCAAATTGGTCAGGGGTCCGTGACCTATCTCGGACACCAGGTGGGAAGCGGCCTGGTGGCCCCTCTACAACTCAAGATCGCTGCCATCCAGTCCTGGCAGCCTCCAGTCACGCAGACCGAGGTACGAGCATTCTTGGGGCTCACCGGCTACTACCGGCGGTTCGTGAGGGACTATGGCAGCATTGTGGGGCCCCTCACGGGACTCACATCCAAAAACCAACCGAAGAAGGTCAACTGGACCCCAGACTGTCAAGCGGCCTTCGAGAAGCTGAAAGCCGCCATGTGCACTGCCCCTGTGCTCCAGGCCCCCGACTACAATCGGGAATTCATCGTGCAAACAGATGCCTCCGACCATGGCATCGGGGCGGTCCTCTCCCAGTTGAACTCCGAGGGGCTTGACCAACCGGTGGCCTTCATCTGCAGACGCCTCCTGGCCCGAGAACAGCGCTGGAGCACTATCGAGAGGGAGGCCTTCGCAGTGGTGTGGGCCCTCAAAAAGCTCCGGCCCTATCTCTTCGGTACCCACTTCCGGGTGCAAACAGATCATCGGCCCCTGCAGTGGCTAATGCAGATGCGGGGGGAAAACCCCAAACTATTGCGTTGGTCCATCTCCCTGCAGGGGATGGACTTCACTGTGGAACATCGACCAGGCCAAGACCACGCCAACGCGTATGGCCTGTCACGCTTTTTCCGCCTCGACGAGGAGAGTCCCCAAGAGGATGGGTGACTCTCCCCGCCTTCAGCTGGGGGGGACGCATGTTGGACAGGCCACATGAAGGGCTTGCTCCCCCCCCGCATGACAGGGCCCGAGCCCCGGCCCTCCAGGTGTTACCCACAGAAACAACCCGCACCCCGTCTCAAGACGGGACTCCTGCCCCCGGACATCTCTGTATCATGGGGCCGAACCACTACCGGCTCCCTCGCCCGGCCCGGCCGCCATCTTGGACACTGCACCACGAGGCCGCGTGGCCTCAGCTCGACCCTAACCCTGGGCCTGGCCAAGCCCCGACATCCCGGCACCACCATCCACCCAGGAGGTGAACGGACCACTTGGCAGGTCAATGGGAGAAAGAGGTGTCGATGGCTCTCCCCCGCCAGGTGCCGATCGCCCCCCAGCTCCCCCGGGCGCTGGCTCCACCCCCCTGCTGGGTGTCTGGACTCCCTCATCCCGGACCTCCCGACCTCCAAGTGCGAGGGTCCGGACATCAAAGGGCGCCAGACCTATAACTGGGGCAGCTCCAGAGCAGGAAGTTAGTTGTATCCTGGAGTCGAGAGACACCGTGAAGAACTCATCCTTGACGGACTACCGGCGCTGCCGTAGCCCTGCCTTGTGAACTATCATCCTGCCTGCTGGCGCTGCCGCGGCCTTCTGCATCATTCATCCTCATCGGGACCTGCTGGCGCTGCCGCGGACCGTCGTAACTACCATCCTCGTCGGGACCTGCTGGCGCTGCCGCGGACCGTTGTAACCACCATCCTCGTCGGGACCTGCTGGCGCTGCCGCGGACCGTGTAACTACCATCTTCACTGGGACCTGCTGGCGCTGCCGCGGCCCGTCCATCTAGAACGCCGAGCTAGAGGATTGTGAGCTATCCATCATAACATCGCACCTACCAGATTGGTAACAAGACTGTCCCGCTACCCCCTTTTCCCAACCAAGAGACTAGAATCGAGGGGACCCCTGAGTCCTGACCTCCTTGTACCATTCTATCGTACCTAAAGATTGCTTATAAAGAACGTTGAACCTTATCATTGTGTGGTGTACATCAGTGGGGAGGAAGTTATTCGTCTGTACGATCGCTGGAGACGGCTCTCCCCGGAGACCTCTCCCCTTGTCCTCGGCCGACCCTCCCGGTCCGTCTAACAAGACCCCTCTGCCTCTCAAGGCACCCTTCCCTTCTTCCTGAATCACACCCAGAGGAGGCCAGCCGCAGGTACTATGCTTTAAGGTGGAGCGCTGTATACCACGCGGGGATTTCCAAGCACTGATCTCAGGTGCCACTGTATTTCAATGATGCATAATAATATTTCATATTTGTAATGCACACATCAAGGCCCTTATTATTTATCCGCTCCTTGACCTGTGATGAGGTTACAAACCGCTCTTCATCAAGTGAGTATTACCACTATCTTAACGACTCTTTCGCCCATGGTTTAACCTCTGCCCTAACACCCGAATTGTCAGCACCCTCGCTACACCACACCAAAGAATATGTGGGGCCATAATTTTATTAGCTGTAAGCAGGGATTTAATGGGATGAACATAGCGTGGCTTGTGTAATTAGGGGGCTCAGCTTAAACAGGTGCCCAATTACCACCGGGTGTCATGCAACACCCTGCGTATTTTGTTACTGCTACCCATGTTTGGTTTTATTTTTGGAATACTTTCCATCCGCAAAAAACATCTATTTGCTCTTAGTTTTCATTCTTGATGTCAGGGTATATTTTGCGATTAGGAACCGTTCATTAATGTACTTGTGTTGAATGTTGTAACTTTTGGGTTATTGCCTAACTTCATGATATGTCAACACTGTCGGGATTTTATTGGGACATTTTCAGTCCTCTTAATACGTTATAAATGTGAAAAGGATATTAAGTTAGTGCCCAGAACGTTACATTTCGTTCCTCATTCTCTTAATTTTATTGTTTAAAAATAGAATATTGTTCACCTACGCTGGAGCATCTTTGCCAGAAGTGACGTGAGGTGTTAGTTCTGTGCTGCTTTTTAGGGTGACTGAATGTGTATTGCACGCTGCATCTCCGGATAAAATGAGCTAGTCTAAAAGTACAGATTCACTAATTATGTATGGGCCACTTATGTGCCTTTTATAGTTCAGTCTAGGGAAACGTGTCAGTTCGCCATCCGTAGCTGCTTATGTACTGGAGAAGTTTTTCTTGCTATTAAAATTAATTTGCCAGAATCTTTGTCCAAAGAGTTAAAGCAATTTATGCCATAGCTACTCTGCAAACCTACGGGTACTTGAGCTCACAATCAGCTAACATTACATTTCAAGTGTTGCCCTGGGTTGGTGCAAAACTGTGTGAGGTGGTATTCTATTTTTTTTATTCTTTGCTTCTAGCCTCTGGCAACATTTATAGAACATATAAATAAACGTCAAAGAGAATATGGTATGTGTAGTTTTTGTTAAAATCTTTCATTTAATACATGCCTTTCCAACACTTGCAATCCGATTCTGCTTGCTGGTATTGCCTGTTTATACATAGGCCTATGCTGTATGAAACTTAAATTCATGTTATTTCCATTCTGTTCTCTGGGCGGATTCATCTTTGAAAGGTTGCAAGAGAACATAAGGTGTTTAGATTGTTTACAAATGAATCTGCTGTTCTTAAGTAATCTAGTCCCAGTACAGAGCATTCCATCAATCTGTTCGCGCCTGAAGAAATGCATAAATGTCTTGTCTATAGACCAGTTTCTACGTTACAATCCTTGTTTATTTCGATTGGTGGACTTGTTCAGGCTAAATTGCATAGCCTGTTACTGAAGTGTCATATCAGTGGGATTAGATCTTGTACCTGTTTGGTGTTTAGTTGCTGTAGCTTGGTAAAAGAAGCCTTCTTTCTCTAATAGTTGCCCATCAAGTTTGTGAATTCGTATATTATCCATATTGTAAATGTGAACCAGCTGCATAATCCTCTAAAAGTACGAAAAGTGGTTGGCATTGGCAGTGTCTGGCACTCGTGTATTTGGCATCCATCATGATTGTTGAACTCTGTCTCTGGGTGTTGACAAACTTGACACCGTTTTTGTTGTTTGGCACAAAACTGGGCAGTGGATGGAACTGACCTTCCTCACAAGTCAATTTTAACTAAAGAATCCCTTCCTTTACATAACTGTCAGTTGTTCTGTGTCTCCACCAACATCCATATGAGAAGAAGTTGACAAACAGAAAAACATTTTATGATGTAGACAGGAATGGTAGGTGACATTTCACTACCTACGTTTTTGACCACAATAAAGGTTGGAATTACAGACCAGTGTTGGCAAAGCCAATAGCTCGGCCATTGGCTACAGACATGTGGCTTGGTAAAAATGCGGAAGACGTCTACTTTTTATCTGTAAGAGCACAATGCTTTTACTCATAGAGAAGTAAGACACTGGCTAAAGTAGGCCGACCCTTTGCCCCTGTGACGTTTGCTGTGGTGGGTGGACCAAAAATTTGAATGACGCACTTAACGACCAGTGGATAAAGAGAGGTGGCTGGTAGGCAAATGGTACTAGGAAAACGTTGAGTTAATTCGCTAGCTTGCCAAACAACGTGTTGTGTAGGAGTTTACTGTTGAAACACCTGATCAGCTATTTCAGGAACTGGGAAACGATTGCATTTGTTTGAAACAGAGAACCCGCTTTTCCATGAATAGTGTATTCGTGAAGACTAGAGACAGTCCCAATTTCAATATAAATAAATATGTGAACATTTGGCTTCTCCTCACCATGCTGGCAGGTACTGTGCCTCTGCCTCCTCCTGTTCTTCTCTTGTAACTCCTCCGGTCAAAGTCCCGATGACCCCTTGTCCCCAACGACTCACTGTTCAGCCCCTAAGCGTTGATTTGTTTGGGTCAGTAGAATGGGCCCAGGACTACTGTTCCCAGAATGCATTGTGTAAAACAGGCCAGAAGCTGCGTCCTAGGAAGAGTTTTATTTTGTTCTGCAGTTGGATGCAAATTCAGTAGTTCAACTGGGATCAGATTAGAGGATTTGGATATTAGAGAAACCCAGTTCACCACAAGAGGACAATCTGTTGAACTAAAAGACTGCTTGAATTTCTTCCTCAGATCAATTAGTCAAGCAGGCCCTCTCTGCTTAAATAGCCATTCCCTGGATGGTGGCAGCATAGATTCAAAGCGCATGATGGCCTGTGAAGTCACAAGTGCTTTTCCTTCGCCCTCTGGAAGCATATTCTGTTTATGTACATTCATTTAGCACACTCCAACTTTGGGTGGGAACAGGGTGCAGTACAAACCTGAACGAAGAAATAACGCTAAAAAAAAAATCTGTTTGGGAGAGAACCAAGCTCAACACATCTACATACTGTTCAATTTATATTCATATATTGGAGAGAAAAAGAAAGGAGCAAAGGACCTGTTTTGCTCTGCTTTTTGTTTGTTCTTTTCTTCTCCTGTTTCTATTTGTTCGTCTCTATTTCCTGCTTTGTTTACTTTGTTAATCTTTGGGCATTTTTGCTTTCTTTAACTCATTTTCATCATTCTGTCTTTATTGTGCCATTTCCATTTTACCCTTTATTTTATTTTCACTCCAGTTGTCCCCTATACACATATTCATTCCATCTCCGTTTCTTTTTCCTCCGTTCTCTAGCATCCTTTCTGTTTCCATATTCTTTCCTCTTTCATTCCTTTGGTAGGTAGAAGACAGTGTCATTTACAATGCCAATACCTCTAACTCTCACAAATGCGAGACCAATTTGCATTGCAAATGCTTGTTTTTGTTAGGCATGGGGAGATTTGCCCAGAATCACAGGATGTTGAGCGTCGTTGCCGAGACTCGAACCCAGTTCCCCAGCTTCGAGGTCAACCGATCTAGCCTTAAGGCTACATCCTCACTTTTAATACTATTCCTGCTATGCCCACCACTGTCATGGTGCTAGTTCTTAGTCTGGATGAGACCGTGTCAGCTATAAACAGACTCAAGGCAGGAAAGGGCCCTGGTCCCGATCACATACCAGGTGACCAATATAAATCAGAACCAATGGTATGGGCGCTCTTTATAAACCTCCTAACAAACTGAGATAATCACCATACACAAGAAGGTTTGATACTTCTGTCCCATCCAATTATAGACCAATTAGCTTGATAGATAATCTGCAGAAAATCTTTGCACGTCAAGTCCTGGCCAAACTCTAGAGCTGGATGGATGAGAAGACGATATTATCCCCCTATTAATTAGCACGTGCAACCAGGCTTTCAGATTTACTCTGTTAACCTGGAAATATGTGCTATTGAAAAAACAAACATTTTACGTAGCATTTGTCGACCTAAGAGCTGCGTTCAACTTAGTCCCACGCAAACTGTTGTGGAAAGTAATGCTTGACTTAGGGACCCCCATTGAACTGGCGGCCTTGATAGCTAGACTCCACGAGGATAACTATGTCCCGGTCAGATGGGGAACAAGTGGTGAATTAACTAACAAAATACCAATACAGCGCGGGGTGCGCCAGGGATGCGTGCTTGCTCCTACATTATTTTCTCTGTTTATCGACTACGTGGCCAGCAGTCTAGTGGAGTGCAGGAATGACTCTCCTGTCATGAATGGCACGAAAGTCCCAATCCTGCTGTTTGCAGATGATTCTTTACTTATTTCCACAACCCTAATGGGCTTGCAAATCTTAGTGGATACGTTTTTTAGATTTCTGTAAGAGCAGGAGTTTAGAACTTAACGTTGCCTAAACCAAATTTATGGTGTTCGGAAAAGCAAAAGGTAAATCAATAGAGGTCAGGATCGCACTGGAACCTTTAGAGCGGGTGAAAAGCTTTGACTACCTGGGGATAAGACTAAGCGACACGGTTGGGAGCAACAACTGGAAAATAGCCATTTAACCCTCTGTCACAGGTCAAAATCAATACTGAGATATCACAGGCAGTCCCACACTCGATCATTAACTCCAGCACTAGAAGTGTATCGAGCAAAAGCTCAGAGTGGTGCTTTGTATGGAGCAGAAATATGGGGGTACAGTAACCCAAACAAATTGACGATATCTGAAAATATCTTTGTTAGATCACTTATCTCAGTACCTATTACTACCCCTTTAATCCCATTGTTTTTTACCAAGGGATAAAAAGAATTGGTAATATGGCCTCACTAAAACCTCTACTATATTGGCTGCGTTTGTGGACAACACTGCAGCTTTCTGATTACTGCAATTCCCTGAAGGAGGCTTTGAAGACTAGTGGCGCCAAAAGTCTACCCTGGTTTAAGCACGTTGCAAGTTGGTTTAAAACACTTGGTATGTCAGAATTATGGGAATATCCAGAGAAGGCAACTACAGAAGATCGTTTAAAGCTCAAGATTAGGTACTGGGCGGCTGTGGGAGAGCGCTATGCCACGAGGACAGCAAATGGCCAATTAACTTCACAATTTTTATGTGCCAAGCCATGCCCTTCCTTTGAACCCTTTCTGGATTAAATTACACCACCACTTGTTAAAAGATTATACGTTAGATTTAGATACGGTAACCTTTTATTAAGGTTTCCTAGCAATCAGGCTGCAGGTGTGTCTCTAGAAATATGCCCTGCCTGTGCCAGACCAAAAGAAACTGAAGAGCACATCCTCTTTTTTTTTTTGCATAAAATACCAAACGATCCATAGGAGATGGATTCGACCGATCTGCCTAAACATTGGAGTTAGGCAACATCGAGTTGCCTACAAAATCCTGAAAACTGATACTACAGGACCAATACTCTATGCGGTCAGTCGTTTCTTATTCTCGTTCTGAGTCAATCGACAAGTTTTGTACATAGCTGGTGCTGATCATTATTATTCTGCGGTCATGAAATTTGATTATCGGCACAAATGAATTGGGCGTTGTAAATAAGATTTCACTGCATGCTTCCGAAGTGGTGTTTTTGTTTTTTAAATGCATGATGATTAATATGACGACTGTCTGTTTTAACGGTTGTAGAGTTTTAGCTACGCTCTTTTTATTACATATCTTAGATGTAATCCAAGAATTTTACCTTATTTAATTGCTCTAAATTGTAAAGTCTTGTATGTATTTGTACACTTTGATGGCTTTAAGTTAACAGCTGAATAAAGTTAGTCAGAGATAAAAAGAGTCCTTGGGGAGTTGTTCACTCGGAACTCTGCTTCGTATATAGTGAGCCAGTCTTGTGATTCTGCCGTTGTGACCATAGATCGTATGCGTTTCATCAAAGTGTTGGTTGGATCCGAGTCCATGAGGCGGTAATATCTTGCATCCGCTAGTTGGCGTAGGCATTCTTGGTCGTAATACATAGAATTCATAACCACATTCAAGCTGCCCATGGCCGCTGGTTTGATTATGATCGCGGGGTCCTCAGTCAAGGAGGTGATTGCTTCAGGTTGTCTGGCTGTTAGATTATCATAAAGCCTTGAGGTCCGTAGGGCAATGCAGCACTGGCCCGACGAGGAGCAATGCCCAATGATGAAGCATGACATCCCAATGGGTGTGTGAGGGAAACAAGAAACAGTCCATAGGATTCTCCTCTTTAGATTCGTCCACCTTGTTCTGTCTCCTCTCCTGTCTCTTTTGACAGGAACAGTACCTCCCTAGATGATTTAATTACTGCTTTAGGAGCCTAGTTACTAGACCTTTACTGGATCCTAGTCTCCCCTTCTCTTTGTTTTGAGTGAACCTGGAATGGTCACTTCAACTACGAGTCCCAAACCCAAGACGCAATACTTCATGGCAAATTGTCCATTGTGTGAAGAAGGAAAGCAGAGATTGAGAGAGTTCCAGGGTTTAATCAGAGATAGATCTCTGGAAGGCAAGGGAATCCTAATCAGTAATCTCCATTGGTAGGCCCAGAGCTACTCGTTCAAACATGTGTGCCAGATGTCATTACACATGCACAGCGACATTACAGTTTGGTGTAACCTGCTTTACGCCTAAACATCTCCGCTCCACCCTCTCTGCTGACCAGCTTCTTAGCCACATCTTAAGTTACAGAGCAGCAGGAGGGAACGAAAGTGGAAAGATGGATTGCTGACTCGGAATTTGCCTAGTATCATGACGGTAAGTTCCAATTCTATTAAGGATACGGAGGCGAGGATTATGCTTATCTCTCTCTTCGCTTTATTATGACAAAAACACAGCAGCCAGAGAGATATCACAGTAATCACTGAAAATCAACTACAGAAAAAACGACAACTCCCTACAACCAGGGAGGCATACAGGTACGTAGTCCATCAACTGTTTCCATCAACCATAATACAAAGTCCTCTGTCTGTCTCCTCCCTTCCTCTTTCTTCGCGCAAGTTACGCCATCCCATCATTGGTCCTGTTTAGGTCCATCATTCTGAAAGAACCAAAAAACGAGGTAAGTAATCGGTAACATTGGCAAAGAATGCTATGCAACAGCAACATAGTGCAAGAACATTAATACAGAGAAGCAAAGAATCTGAACAAAGCCATTAATAAACAAACTGGTTACTTACTACCATACGGGTGGGTTTGCACCAAAGTGCCCCGGGAGGGATAATCCTCGCCTCCGTGTCCTTAATAGAATTGGAACTTGCCGTCATGATACAAGGCAAATTCCGATTCTATGTCAGGACAGGAGGCTTCGGATTATGCTAGTTCAAAGCTTACTTATCACCAACTGTGCCACATTCAGTACCGGTTTAAAATAAAACCTCTTGAAAGTAGAGTCCGAAGACCAGTCCGCTGCACGCATTAAATACTCCAAACGCGCTCCCAGCGCAAAAGCCTTTGAGGCCATAGCACCTCTCGTAGAGTGGGCACCAAACTGCTTAGTGTCAATACCAGTCTCTTGCATAACCCACCGTACCCACCTAGCTATGGTGAAAGAAGAGACCACTTTGTGTGGCTTCTTGAGAGCTATCAAGAGTTGTCGCTCGGCCGGAGGGCGGAGTTCCTGCGTTAAATCCTAGTCCACCACACATAATTTCGGCGAGTCCCGAAAAGCCGGGTACGAAATTGTTCTTGTATGAGACTTAGTCCTGCGACCTATCGTAAACACAACCCCATCCGGGGAAAAAGTCCGCGCCGAGATGTCCAAAGCGTGGACATCCAAAATTCTCCTGCAGGAGACCAAGCACAAAAGCATCGCGAGCTTGGAAGAAGTTCTCTCAAAGACAGGTATCTATTGGCTTGCCAGGAAAGAAACAAATTCAATACCGTGTTAACGTCCCAAAGGACGGAATAGCGAGGTTCCGGGGGTAACGATAACCTTACACCCCGTAGAAGTCTGCAAACCAACGGGTATTCCCCAATTGGGGCCCTGTCCAAAGGAATGCGACCGGCCGAAACCGCGGACCTGATTGCGTTAATGGAGCGATACGCTAAACCTTCCGATGCCAGATCGGCGAAGAAGTTTAAGAGGGGAACGACTCCTGCGACCACGGGATCCAGACTCTGTCGAAGACACCAACGAACCCATCGTGCCCACGTGGACCGGTAACGTTTCGTGGTGCTATCCACCCCAGCCTTTGACAGTAGGGCCTCAGCCTGTCCCGAAAGCCCCGGCAACGACCACCGTCGCCTGAAAGCCGCCCCGCCATGAGTCGGAGCACCCCCTGTGTGAGTAGATGATAAGGATCTCTGTCCGGGTTCCGAAGAAGCTGAGGATACAGGGGGAGTAGGATTGGAGAATCCCAGGAAAGTTCCAGAAGAACCGGAAACCAAACTTGAGACCTCCAAAGGGGAGCTATCAGGGTTACCTCCGCACACTGCCGGTGGATCTGAGCCGCCGTCCTCGTTATCATTGAAAACGGGGGAAACGCATAGCCTCGTTCCGCACTCCAGTCCTGACGGAAGGCATCCGTGGCAAGAGCCATCGGATCCGGCCTCCAACTGAAGAATCTTGGAATCTGATTGTCCAGATGAGAGGCAAAAAGATCAGCTGAAAACGGCCCCCAAAGATTGTTCAACCACCGGAAAATCAGAGGGTCCAGCTTCCACATGCTGGAATCGTTGAGATGCTGGAGTGCCAGTCCGCGACCCGATTGTTCTGCCCCGGGAGATACTCTGCCGTCACCGATATGTGGTGATCCAGGCAGAACCCCCAAAAGTCCTTCGCCAGATTGGCCAACGCCCGAGAACGGGGCCCTCCCAACCGATTGACATATCGTACTGTGGAGATATTGTCCATCTTCAATAGGACGCAAGACTGCACTCTGTCCTTGGTCCAACAGCGCACCGCGAAAGAACCCGCTAGCAGTTCTAAACAATTGATATGAAAATCTTGCTCATCTAGAGACCAAACTCCTCCGGTGGAAAAATCCCCGCATCGAGCGCCCCAACCTAATCTGCTGGAGTCGGACTCGAGGACCAAATCCGGAACGGAGCCGAAAATTGCGCGGCCGTTCCATGCCTCCATATGGGTTAGCCACCATGTAATCTCGTCCCTGGCCTCCGCTGAAAGCGGCACCACATGATCGTACGACCGACCCCTCCTGAGATGATACGCCTTGAGACGTTGCAGGGCCCGATAGTGCAAGGGTCCTGGAAAAATTGCTTGGATCGATGACGACAGAAAGCCCACGAGTCTGGCCAAGTGACACAAAGAGATAGTCGGCCTGGAAGCAGTCCGGCGGAGCTCGTGGCGAATTTTCGCCATCTTCCGTGACGGAAGACTCAGAGTCCACCACAAAACCAAGAAAGGTGACTGACTGCGAAGGCTGGAGAATCGACTTCGCTGCGTTGATGACTGTTAGACCTGGCACCATTGGCGTGGGTCTCCCTTCCATTTTTGCTGTTGCCTCATGTGTTTTTGCTGGTGTTAGACGCTTTGGGCACTGTGCCACTGCTGTCCGGTGCCACAGTGCGAGTGCTCCCTACTGTAAATGAATGTATTGATTAGTGATTCCATGATTGACTGATTTGGTTTACTTGTCAGACCCTAGTATAGTGCACTGAGTGTGCCCAGGGCTTGTAAATCCAAATGCTGCTGGTGGGCTTGCAGCACTGGTTGTGCCACCCACAGAAGCAGCCTGTAAAAGTGTGTCTAAGGTCTGCTATTGCAGAGCCTGCGTGCAGTCTGGTACTGTCATGCTGACTGGGCAAGTACACCCACTTGCCAGTCCCTAAACCTTCCCTTTTCTTCATATCAGACACCCCTATGGTAGGCCCAAGGGCAGGGTGCATTGTAAGTATAAGGTAGGACATGCCCTGATGTGTGTGGCATGTCCTAATAGTGAATTACAGCCATTTTCGTTTTTCACGATTGCAAGGCTACCTGTTTTCCATAGGCCAGAAAGGGCTGTTAGATTATTACATGTTTATAATCTTAACTGACTCAGAGAACATGGTAGAAATTAGAGTTTAGTATGCCTGAACTCAGAATGATAAAATACATCTTTTAGTGAAGGTGGTTTTAACATTCTGTGTTTGAAAATACTCTTTTTAGAAGGTAGGTATTTTCTTGCCTAACCTTTCAAGCCTGCCTCTGCTTGGTTGTGTATTCCTTTGTCTGGTTTCTGTGAGTGAAAGGGCTGGGGGATTCCAAGAGACAGGATGAGTCAGCCCAGTGGTGAATAGAGAGATCTGCATCTAGATGGGAGGGAGGGGTTACACCTGAACCTTGAATAGGGCTGTGCCTGCCTTCCACAATGCTGGCTCCACCTCCTGGGGAGCGGCTGATGTCTCTGCCCTGCACAGTGAATGAAGAGAAGGAATCCTGTCAACGAAGTGCTCCAGGGCTGTACTTGCCTTCCATAATGCTGGCTCCACCTCCTGTGGGGCGTCTGATGTGCCTGCCCTACACTGTGAAAGGAAAGGAGAAGTCTGGTAAACAGAGTGCTCAGGAACTGGTTTGGACTGGGCAAAGGCCCCTCTCCCCTCAGAGAACAAAGGATTTTGAGGTATAAATAGTGGGACCCTGATCCAAAGAATATAGATCACTTTTGGAACAAGAAGAGACCTTTACTGAGGAGCGGAACCTGAAGAAACTGAGGAGAGACTATCCCAAAGCTGAAGTGCTGCTTGGGGGATTGCCCTGCAGTGGTTTGCCTGACTGCCAAAGGAAGGAGAAGAGACTTTGTGTGCTTATTTCAACTTGTAAGGATCTCCAAGAGCTTGGACCAGAGCTTGACTCCTGCTGAAGTCTCAGGGACAACAGACTTCAACCCCCAGCTCCCCAGAGTTCTTTGGAAGTGCCTGCTGCTGTTTTGGGCCTTCTGAGGGACTGAGTGTCGCAAGGAGCTGGATGTAGGAGAGTAGGGTCTGCTTTTTATGTTCACACCCACTTTTTGCTTCTGCTTCACTGGTTTTCGACTTAGATGTGGCTGTGGGCCTGCTAATCAGACCCACAGCCCAGCTGTTCTCTCTCTAAATTCATACTATGTACTTTAGGTACATAACCCAATTGGCAAGGATCACCTTTTTGGGCCCTGTACAGTGTACCTTAGGTACCCAGGGCATGGGTGTACCCTAGACCTACCAGGGGCTGCAGCATGTATTATGCCACCCCTGGCTGGCCTTCCATTATGACACAACTGGCTGATCACTCAGCTGGGGCAAAGTCGTGTAATCACCCCTTGCTTAGGTGTAGTATTCCTATACCTACCTTATATATAGACACATGGGTAACCTATCAGTGACTCCTATGGCAGGCCTTAACAATCCTGAAGGCAGAGTGCTTGGCAACATGTGAGATGGTGCTCTAGCATGAGCTGAGCCTGTCTGCAGCTTTCGGAACCATGTCCTTATAGCTGTTCTATGATATCGCCTACCATATACTCTTAAAGTGCCTTATAATCCTCGCGGTTTTGGTAACTATGGTTTGGCTTTATCAAAACATGTTGTGTAAGGTGTCTAACACTTTGGAATAATACCCCCACACCATTTCTGGCGATGAGGATAGTATTCCTCCCTTCTAGAGGGAGAAGACATGTTGAAGACCTACTACCCGGTTAAAGTTAACCAGAGCCCCAGCATCACAAAATGGATGCTGCTGCCACAGACACGAGTCTGACCTCCTGCTGCGGGGAGTCCTTCCAGCGAGGGAGGCTTGGACAATAGGTTTCCTGTCGTGGGAGGTGCTAGCACCACCCTAGACAGGCCTTAGTGTATTGGGGCAGGGAGGGATGAATGAAACGAGACACTGCCTGGGGCACACAAGGTGTCCCATGCATAGTCCAGTTCAAACCGGTGCTGGGGCACTCCAGTCCCAGTCCTGGCGTGAAACTGGACAAAGGGAAGGGGGTGTAACTTTTAGAAGGTAGGTATTTTCTTGCCTAACCTTTCAAGCCTGCCTCTGCTAGGTTTTGTATTCCTTTGTCTGGTTTCTGTGAGTGACAGGGCTGGGGGATTCCAAGAGACAGGATGAGTCAGCCCAGTGGTGAATAGAGAGATCTGCATCTAGATGAGGGGGAGGGGTTACACCTGAACCTTGAATAGGGCTGTGCCTGCCTTCCACAATGCTGGCTCCACCTCCTGGGGAGCGGCTGATGTCTCTGCCCTGCACAGTGAATGAAGAGAAGGAATCCTGTCAACAGAGTGCTCCAGGGCTGTACTTGCCTTCTATAATGCTGGCTCCACTTCCTGTGGGGCGTCTGATGTGTCTGCTCTACAATGTGAAAGGAAAGGAGAAGTCTGGTAAACAGAGTGCTCGGGAACTGGTTTGGACTGGGCAATGGCCCCTCTCCCCTCAGAGAACAAAGGATTTTGGGGTATAAGTAGTGGGACCCTGATCCCAAGAATATAGATCACTTTTGGAACAAGAAGAGACCTTTACTGAGGAGCGGAACCTGAAGAAACTGAGGAGAGACTATCCCAAAGCTGAAGTGCTGCTTGGGGGATTGGCCTGCAGTGGTTTGCCTGACTGCCAAAGGAAGGAGAGACTTTGTGTGCTTATTTCAACTTGTAAGGATCTCCAAGGGCTTGGACCAGAGCTTGACTCCTGCTGAAGTCTCAGGGACAACAGACTTCAACCCCCAGCTCCCCAGAGTTCTTTGGAAGTGCCTGCTGCTGTTTTGGGCCTTCTGAGGGACTGAGTGTCGCAAGGAGCTGGATGTAGGAGAGTAGGGTCTGCTTTCTATGTTCACACCCACTTTTTGCTTTTGCTTCACTGGTTTTCGACTTAGATGTGGCTGTGGGCCTGCTAATCAGACCCACAGCCCAGCTGTTCTCTCTCTAAATTCATACTATGTACTTTAGGTACATAACCCAATTGGCAAGGATCACCTTTTTGGGCCCTGTACAGTGTACCTTAGGTACCCAGGGCATGGGTGTACCCTAGACCTACCAGGGGCTGCAGCATGTATTATGCCACCCCTGGCTGGCCTTCCATTATGACACAACTGGCTGATCACTCAGCTGGGGCAAGGTCGTGTAATCCCCCCTTGCTTAGGTGTAGTATTCCTATACCTACCTTATATATAGACACATGGGTAACCTATCAGTGACTCCTATGGCAGGCCTTAACAATCCTGAAGGCAGAGTGCTTGGCAACATGTGAGATGGTGCTCTAGCATGAGCTGAGCCTGTCTGCAGCTTTCGGAACCATGTCCTTATACCTGTTCTATGATATCGCCTACCATATACTCTTAAAGTGCCTTATAATCCTCGCGGTTTTGGTAACTATGGTTTGGCTTTATCAAAACATGTTGTGTAAGGTGTCTAACACTTTGGCATACTACCCCCACACCATTTCTGGCGATGAGGATAGTATTCCTCCCTTCTAGAGGGAGAAGACATGTTGAAGACCTACTACCCGGTTAAAGTTAACCAGAGCCCCAGCATCACAAAATGGATGCTGCTGCCACAGACACGAGTCTGACCTCCTGCTGCGGGGAGTCCTTCCAGCGAGGGAGGCTTGGACAATAGGTTTCCTGTCGTGGGAGGTGCTAGCACCACCCTAGACAGGCCTTAGTGTATTGGGGCAGGGAGGGATGAATGAAACGAGACACTGCCTGGGGCACACAAGGTGTCCCATGCATAGTCCAGTTCAAACCGGTGCTGGGGCACTCCAGTCCCAGTCCTGGCGTGAAACTGGACAAAGGGAAGGGGGTGTAACTTTTAGAAGGTAGGTATTTTCTTGCCTAACCTTTCAAGCCTGCCTCTGCTAGGTTTTGTATTCCTTTGTCTGGTTTCTGTGAGTGACAGGGCTGGGGGATTCCAAGAGACAGGATGAGTCAGCCCAGTGGTGAATAGAGAGATCTGCATCTAGATGAGGGGGAGGGGTTACACCTGAACCTTGAATAGGCCTGTGCCTGCCTTCCACAATGCTGGCTCCACCTCCTGGGGAGCGGCTGATGTCTCTGCCCTGCACAGTGAATGAAGAGAAGGAATCCTGTCAACAGAGTGCTCCAGGGCTGTACTTGCCTTCCATAATGCTGGCTCCACTTCCTGTGGGGCGTCTGATGTGTCTGCCCTACACTGTGAAAGGAAAGGAGAAGTCTGGTAAACAGAGTGCTCTGGAACTGGTTTGGACTGGGCAAAGGCCCCTCTCCCCTCAGAGAACAAAGGATTTTGGGGTATAAGTAGTGGGACCCTGATCCCAAGAATATAGATCACTTTTGGAACAAGAAGAGACCTTTACTGAGGAGCGGAACCTGAAGAAACTGAGGAGATACTATCCCAAAGCTGAAGTGCTGCTTGGGGGATTGGCCTGCAGTGGTTTGCCTGACTGCCAAAGGAAGGAGAGACTTTGTGTGCTTATTTCAACTTGTAAGGATCTCCAAGGGCTTGGAACAGATCTTACCTCCTGCTGAAGTCTCAGGGACAACAGACTTCAACCCCCAGCTCCCCAGAGTTCTTTGGAAGTGCCTGCTGCTGTTTTGGGCCTTCTGAGGGAATGAGTGTCGCAAGGAGCTGGATGTAGGAGAGTAGGGTCTGCTTTCTATGTTCACCCCCACTTTTTGCTTTTGCTTCACTGGTTTTCGACTTAGATGTGGCTGTGGGCCTGCTAATCAGACCCACAGCCCAGCTGTTCTCTCTCTAGATTCACACTATGTACTTTAGGTACATAACCCAATTGGTAAGGATCACCTTTTTGGGCCCTGTACAGTGTACCTTAGGTACCCAGGGCATAGGTGTACCCTAGACCTACCAGGGGCTGCAGCATGTATTATACCACCCCTGGTCTGGCCTTCCATTTTGACACAACTGGCTGATCACTCAGCTGGGGCAAGGTTGTGTAATCACCCCTTGCTTAGGTGTAGTATTCCTATACCTACCTTATATATAGACACATGGGTAACCTATCAGTCACTCCTATGGCAGGCCTTAACAATCCTGAAGGCAGAGTGCTTGGCAACATGTGAGATGGTGCTCTAGCATGAGCTGAGCCTGTCTGCAGCTTTCGGAACCATGTCCTTATAGCTGTTCTATGATATCGCCTACCATATACTCTTAAAGTGCCTTATAATCCTCGCGGTTATGGTAACTATGGTTTGGCTTTATCAAAACATGTCGTGTAAGGTGTCAACACTTTGGAATACTACCCCCACACCATTTCTGGCGATGAGGATAGTATTCCTCCCTTCTAGAGGGAGAAGACATGTTGAAGACCTACTACCCGGTTAAAGTTAACCAGAGCTCCAGCATCACAAAATGGATGCTGCTGCCACAGACACGAGTCCGACCTCCTGCTGCGGGGAGTCCTTCCAGCGAGGGAGGCTTGGACAATAGGTTTCCTGCCGTGGGAGGTGCTAGCACCACCCTAGACAGGCCTTAGTGTATTGGGGCAGGGAGGGATGAATGAAACGAGACACTGCCTGGGGCACACAAGGTGTCCCATGCATAGTCCAGTTCAAACCGGTGCTGGGGCACTCCAGTCCCAGTCCTGGCGTGAAACTGGACAAAGGGAAGGGGGTGTAACTTTTAGAAGGTAGGTATTTTCTTGCCTAACCTTTCAAGCCTGCCTCTGCTAGGTTTTGTATTCCTTTGTCTGGTTTCTGTGAGTGACAGGGCTGGGGGATTCCAAGAGACAGGATGAGTCAGCCCAGTGGTGAATAGAGAGATCTGCATCTAGATGAGGGGGAGGGGTTACACCTGAACCTTGAATAGGCCTGTGCCTGCCTTCCACAATGCTGGCTCCACCTCCTGGGGAGCGGCTGATGTCTCTGCCCTGCACAGTGAATGAAGAGAAGGAATCCTGTCAACAGAGTGCTCCAGGGCTGTACTTGCCTTCCATAATGCTGGCTCCACTTCCTGTGGGGCGTCTGATGTGTCTGCCCTACACTGTGAAAGGAAAGGAGAAGTCTGGTAAACAGAGTGCTCTGGAACTGGTTTGGACTGGGCAAAGGCCCCTCTCCCCTCAGAGAACAAAGGATTTTGGGGTATAAGTAGTGGGACCCTGATCCCAAGAATATAGATCACTTTTGGAACAAGAAGAGACCTTTACTGAGGAGCGGAACCTGAAGAAACTGAGGAGATACTATCCCAAAGCTGAAGTGCTGCTTGGGGGATTGGCCTGCAGTGGTTTGCCTGACTGCCAAAGGAAGGAGAGACTTTGTGTGCTTATTTCAACTTGTAAGGATCTCCAAGGGCTTGGAACAGATCTTACCTCCTGCTGAAGTCTCAGGGACAACAGACTTCAACCCCCAGCTCCCCAGAGTTCTTTGGAAGTGCCTGCTGCTGTTTTGGGCCTTCTGAGGGAATGAGTGTCGCAAGGAGCTGGATGTAGGAGAGTAGGGTCTGCTTTCTATGTTCACCCCCACTTTTTGCTTTTGCTTCACTGGTTTTCGACTTAGATGTGGCTGTGGGCCTGCTAATCAGACCCACAGCCCAGCTGTTCTCTCTCTAGATTCACACTATGTACTTTAGGTACATAACCCAATTGGTAAGGATCACCTTTTTGGGCCCTGTACAGTGTACCTTAGGTACCCAGGGCATAGGTGTACCCTAGACCTACCAGGGGCTGCAGCATGTATTATACCACCCCTGGTCTGGCCTTCCATTTTGACACAACTGGCTGATCACTCAGCTGGGGCAAGGTTGTGTAATCACCCCTTGCTTAGGTGTAGTATTCCTATACCTACCTTATATATAGACACATGGGTAACCTATCAGTCACTCCTATGGCAGGCCTTAACAATCCTGAAGGCAGAGTGCTTGGCAACATGTGAGATGGTGCTCTAGCATGAGCTGAGCCTGTCTGCAGCTTTCGGAACCATGTCCTTATAGCTGTTCTATGATATCGCCTACCATATACTCTTAAAGTGCCTTATAATCCTCGCGGTTATGGTAACTATGGTTTGGCTTTATCAAAACATGTCGTGTAAGGTGTCAACACTTTGGAATACTACCCCCACACCATTTCTGGCGATGAGGATAGTATTCCTCCCTTCTAGAGGGAGAAGACATGTTGAAGACCTACTACCCGGTTAAAGTTAACCAGAGCTCCAGCATCACAAAATGGATGCTGCTGCCACAGACACGAGTCCGACCTCCTGCTGCGGGGAGTCCTTCCAGCGAGGGAGGCTTGGACAATAGGTTTCCTGCCGTGGGAGGTGCTAGCACCACCCTAGACAGGCCTTAGTGTATTGGGGCAGGGAGGGATGAATGAAACGAGACACTGCCTGGGGCACACAAGGTGTCCCATGCATAGTCCAGTTCAAACCGGTGCTGGGGCACTCCAGTCCCAGTCCTGGCGCGAAACTGGACAAAGGGAAGGGGGTGTAACCACCCCCCTCCCTGGTCCCACCCATAGGAGGGACCTAGCAGGTAACCCAGCCCCCCAGATTAGTATAAGAATGGGAGCTGAGTCCCTAGGACTTTGGATTATCCTGATAACTGAACTTGAACAGAAACTCTGGACCTTCGACATTCGACTACGGAAGAAGACTGAAGAATCTTCCTTGTGGCCAAGGAGTGACCACCCTGTGCAAACAGGCACCATCAAGCGACCTGCCGTTTGCTTTGCCCGAAGTTCTACGAGGAACCGATTGCGGAGCCCGACCAGCGCCTTGACTTCCAGACTTCTCTGACCCTGATCCACATCCACAGCAATGCTGAGATCCGTGGAGGCGACGAGAGACTTGGGACCGGCTACCTGGAAAAATTGGCTACTTGCTTCCAGCGCAGCTTCTGAGGCATCCTCGAAGTTGTGCTCTGGGGATTGAGAAGCCCCAACCCCGAGCACCATCTGCACCGAAGATCAGCCCGCCACACTCCACGAGTTCTGCGTGGAGCCCTTCTGCATTTTCCTGCTCGACGCGTCTGTCCAGTTTCTTGCCCGTTGGCTAGTAGCCTTTGTGACGACGAACCTTGAACTTTCCACCGAAGGGTTGGCTTCTCCAGACTGGCCCTTGCTTCCCTGTGAAAGAGAAGCACCTAAGGCCTTCCTGGTCTGCAACACAAGCAAATACTTTATTTTGCGTGGGTTGCACTTGCCAAGGCTTGTTGTGTCCCAACTCAACATCGACGCCCCCGACAGCAAGAGTCCTCGTGGGACAGCTCTACTGCTGGTTCTGGTCGTCCTCGACGCCTCCTGGTACCCGTGGCTGCTGCGACAAGCTTCACCTCTTCCACCTGCATCTTCACGACATCGCCTGGTTCCTTCCCGGCTCCTGGCTGGTGACCTAGACACTGTCCCCTCTGCTTGCAGGTATCCTCCTTCCTGATTCCATCCTTGGAATTCACCGGACACTCTTCACTGACTGCCTGTCAGCATTTTTCTTCAGGCATCCATAGGAGTCGACGACGAAACCCGACGCAAGTTCACACCTATGCACCCGCAGCCCGTGGGCTAGGTAACTTGAGTACTCCGGTGCTCACAAGGGTATTGACTATCCAAGTGTCTAGTTTCCAAGTTTCTAACTCCTAGTTCCTTCCGAAGTGTCCTAAAACTCTTAATTTCTAAACATTACTATTTCTATCGACTTTAACGCATTACGCGTGAGTGTTTCCACTCTGCACCTGAATCCCGTGGGCCTCCCACTGCCTAGCAACTGATAGGATAGTGTAGCCCCAGCGATTCCCTAGGCCTAACCTGTGTTCGTGACAGTGGTTCTTATACCACTTACTTAGTATATGGTTTGCGTGGCCCCTAGGGCCTAACTGTATTACTTACCTGTGTGACTTATGTATGCTTAAATAAGACTGGGTTGTACTTACCTCGAATCTCATAAAGAGTGCTGAGGGTATTTTGACAAGAATAAATACATTCTATTTTTATAATATATCTGTTGTGGGGTCCTTTCATTTGGTATTCAAGGGGTTGCAAATGGTATAACAGCTGGCTTCACATGCCATACAGAGTTTAGCCTAAGACTGCTCTTGTCCATGCTACCACTAGGATAGCTGGTCTATAAGGTTGACTTTACAACCAATCACCATAAGGGTTGTTTGGACTGATACAAGGTGTACACTAGAACTAGTGACATCATATATCAGGCCAACTTCTCACATTGGTGAGCAGCGGTTGGGATCTGAGCTTGCTGTTGTAATACCATTGCAATCTTGAGATATCAAATTGAAAGATCACAAAGATATTTGTAAGGTACATATAACATAGCTTATAAATACTTAAGTTCTACTGAACTTAGTTGTTGTAGGTTGAAGGGCCTAGCACACCCTGACTACAACTACTAGAGAGGTTTTAGTAGATACAACTAGTGTAGGTAGGTGCACACACCACATCCTTACTAGATCATGTCTCTGAGAGGAGATCAAGTTGATTCTCTCTCAGGAGGAGATATCCTAGAAAGATACCCTCTAGATATGATACCCTAACTTTTCAGGAGATGAGACAATTGTGTACCTCCAGAAAGTTAAAACAGGGTTCAAACCCTACCCTCATTTATCTAGTGGAGATCTTAGAAGAGTATGATGCTCAGAGAGCCTCCCAGGATGGTGCCTTAGGTACCAATGAGGGTCTGCCCTCTGCAGAAGATTCCCCTCAACATACTGATCAAGAAGAGTCAGCAGGGACTTCAGAAGATGAGGTAGACAGCCAGGTCCAAGTTAGGAGACTTAGCCAGGTTAACTTAAGCCTACATGGGAGTCTGACTGGGGTCCCCCCATTCAGACCCTCAAGTGGACTTAACCAGAGAAGCAGGAGAGGAAGATCCCCTTCAAGGGAATCTATCCACTCCCATGTCTCTAATAGCTCCAATGCCTCTTCTCACAGGGGAATGACTTCTCCACAGAGAAAAGAGCATCAGGCCAGAATGAGGGAAGTTAATCTGAGGATTGAAAGGGAAGAACTTGCCCTTGCCAAAGAGAGACTTGCTCTGGCCAGAGAGCAAAAGTTAAGTGGGCTAGGACCCACTGGTGTCAGCAATATCCCTAAGGATAGAGACAGGGCCTATGATAATAGAAACCTGAGCAAGATTGTCTCTCCCTACAAGTGTGGGGATGACATCCACAAATGGATAACTGCTTTGGAGAGAGCTTGCAAAGTACAGCAGGTACCCCAAAGTCAGTAGGCAGCTATCTTGTGGCTCTCCTTCTCTGAGAAAGGTAGAGACAAGCTCCTCACAGTTAGTGATGAGGATGCTGACAATTACACTGTCCTGAAGAGTGCTCTGATTGATGGGTTTGGCCTAACCACTGAACAATACAGGTTGTTGTTCAGGGATACCCAGAAGACACAGACTCAGGACTGGACTGACTTTGTAGATTGTGCCACTAAGGCTTTGGAAGGCTGGTTATTGGGTAGTAAGGTTAAGGACTATACAGGATTGTATAATTTGATCATGAGAGAACAAATACTTAACAACTGTCAAAACCAGCTGCTGCATCAACACTTGATTGACTCTGACCTAACTTCTCCCCAGGAATTGGGAAAGAAGGCAGATAGGTGGGTCAGGACTAGAGTTAAGCAGAAAAACCAGAACCAGGGCGGTGATCAGAAAAAGGCAGACCAGAAGGGCAATGAGCAGAAATCAACAGACCAGAAGTCTTCACCAGGCCCCCAAAAAGGCTCAGGGGGAGGGTGGTCCCAAAAAGTATAAAAAGAAAGATGGCCAAAAGAAACCTTGGTGTAACTATTGTAAGTCCAATTCCCATTGGTATAGTGAATGCACCAAAAAGGACAAGCCCCCAGCCACCATTGTGTAGGAAGGTGGATATCTGACTATGGTTACCCCCAACTTTTTGCCTAGTGTCTAGCTGGTTTTTCGACTTAGTTGGCCTGAGATCCTGCCATTCAGGGTCTCAGGCTGTTTGCTCTCTCCTTAAAATGGACTCCATGTACCCTAGGTACATACACAATTGGTAAGGATCACCTTATTGGACCCTGTACAGTGTACCCTAGGTACCCAGGGCATAGGTGTATCCTAGGCCTCCCAGGGGCTGCAGCATGTATTATGCCACCCCTGGTCTGGCCTTCCATTTTGACACAACTGGCTGATCACTCAGCTGGGGCAAGGTCGTGTAATCACCCCTTGCTTAGGTGTAGTATTCCTATACCTAACTTACATATAGACACATGTGTACCTATCAGTCACTCCTATGGCAGGCCTTAACAATCCTGGAGGCAGAGTGCTTGGTAACATGTGAGATGGTGCTCTAGCATGAGCTGAGCCTGTCTGCAGCTTTTGGAACCAAGTCCTTATAGCTGTTCTATGATATAGCCTACCATATACTCTTAAAGTGCCTTATAATCTTAGACGGTTATGGTAACTATGGTTTGGCTTTATCGAAACATGTCGTGTAAGGTGTCTAACACTGTGGAATAATACCCCCATACCATTTCTGGACATGAGGATATTATTCCCCCCTTCTAGAGGGAAAGACATGTTAAAATCATACTTCACTGTTAGCCTCTGACCAAAGCCTCAGCATCACAAAATGGATGCTGCTGCCACGACACAAGTCTGACCTCCTGCAGCTGGGAGTGATCCCAGCCAGGGAGGCCTGGACAATAGGTTTCCTGCTTGGGGAGGTGCTAGCACCTCCCCAGACAGCCTTTAGTGTATTGGGGCAGGGTGGGCTGAAAGGAATGAGACATGCCTGGGGCACACAAGGTGTTCCTTGCATAGTCCAGTTCAAACCGGTGCTGGGGCACTCCAGCCCCAGCTCTGGCGCGAAACTGGACAAAGGGAAGTGGGTGTAACCACCCCCTCCCAGGTCCCACCCATAAGGCGTGACCTAGCAGGTATCCCAGCCCCCCAGATTAGTATAAGAGTGGGAGTTGGGCCTCAAGACTTTAGATTATCCTGAACCTGCAACTTGAACAGAAACTCTGGACCTTCGACATTCGACGAAAGAAGAAGACTGAAGAATCTCCCTTGTGGCCAAGGAGTGGCTACCCTGTGCAAACAGGCACCATCAAGAGACTACCCTTTGCTTTGCCCAAAGTTCTACGAGGAACCGACTGCAGAGCCCGACCAGAGCCTTGACTTCCAGACTTCTCCGACCCTGATCCACATCCACAGCAGAGCTGAGATCCGTGGAGGCGACGAGCGACGTGGGACCGGCTACCTGGGAAAAGTGGCTAGTATCTTCAAGCGCAGCTTCTGAGGCACCCTCGAAGTTGTGCACCGGGGATTGAGAAGCCCCACCCCCAAGCACCATCTGCACCGAAGATCAGCCCCCCACACTCCACGAGTCCTGCGTGGGGCCCTTCAGCATTTTCCTGCTTGCCGCGTCTGTCCGGTTGCTTGCCCGCTGGCTAGTGACCTTTGTGACGACGCACCCTGAAATCTTCATCGCTGGTTTGGCTCCTCCAGACTGGCTCCTGCTCCTTTGAAACAGAGAAGCATCCCAGACCTTCCTGGTCTGCACCAGAAGCAAGTCCTCCGTTCTGCGTGGGTTCCGCTTGCCAAGGCTTGGTGAGTCCTAGTCTAACTTCGACGCCGCCGACAGCAAGAGCCTTCGTGGGACAGCTCGCCTCCTGGTCCTGGTCGTCCTCGACGCTTCCTGGTCCTCCTGGCTGCAGCGACAAGCTTCACCTTCACCTGCAAATCTTCACGACATCGCCTGGTTCCTTCCTGGTTCCACGTGGTCACTGGCTAGTGACCTTGACTCTGTCCCTTCTGCTTGCAGGTCTCCTCTCTTCTTGATCCCAGCCTTGGGATCCACCGGACACTCTTCACTGACTGCCTGTCAGCATCTTTCTTCAGGCATCCATAGGAGTCGACGACGAAACCCGACGCAACTTCACCCCTATGCACTCGCAGCCTGTGGGCTAGGTAACTTGGGTACTCCGGTGCTCATCAGGATAGTGACTATCCTAGTGTCTAAGTTTCAAGTCTCAACTTCCTAGCTACTCCGGAAGTGTCCTAAATCTATCTATTTCTAAACTGTACTATTGCTAGTGACTTTTACGCATTACGCGTGAGTGTTTCCACTCTGCATACGAATCCCGTGGGCCTCCCACTTCCTAACTGTTGCTAGTGTAGTGTAGCCCCAGCGATTCCCTAGGCCTAGGCCTATCCTATTTCCGTGACAGTGGTCCTTATACCACTTCTTTAGTATATGGTTTGCGTGGCCCCTAGGGCCTAACTGTATTACTTACCTGTGTGATTTAATGTATGCATAAATAAGACTGTGTTGTACTTACCTCTAATCTCATAAAGAGTGCTGAGGGTTTGCTTAGAATAAATACACTTTATTTTATATATATATCTGTTGTGGTGTCCTTTCATTTGGTATTCAAGGGATTATATATGGTATCACAGCTGGCTTCACATGCCATTCAGAGTTTAGCCTAAGACTGCTCTTGTCCATGCTACCACTAGGATAGCTGGTCTATAAGGTTGACTTTACAACCAATCACCATAAGGGTATTTGGACTGATATAAGGTGTACACTATAACTAGTGACATCATACATCAGGCCAACTTCTCACATTGGTGAGCAGCGGTTGGGATCTGAGCTTGCTGTTGTAATACCATTGTAATCTTGAGATACTAAATTGAAAGATCACACAGATATTGTCTAGGTACATATAACATAGTTTATAATACTTAAGTCCTACTGGACTTAGTAGTTGTAGGTTGAAGGGAGTAACACACCCTGACTACAACTACTAGAGAGGTTTAGTAGATACAACTAGTGTAGGTAGGTGCACACACCACACCCTCACTAGAATCATGCCCCTGGATGGAGATCACACGATGCTCCCTCAGGAGAGGAGAATCCTAGACAGGTTCCCTCTAGGTATGATGCATTCACTTTCCAGGAGTTGAGACAACTGTGTACCTCCAGGAGATTAAAACAGGGTTCCAACCCTACCCTTAGACAGCTAGTGGAGCTTCTGGAGGCCTATGATGCTGAAAGAGCTGCCAGGGATGGTGCCATAGCTGTAGATAAGGGTCTACCCACCACAGATGAGTCAAATGGGACTTCAGAGGAAGAGGTAGACAGCCAGGGCCAAGTAGGAAGACTTAGCCAGGCTAACCTAAGCTTACATGGGAGTTTGCATGGGGTCCCCCCATACAGACCCCCAAGTAGGCTTTCACAGAGAAGCAGGAGGGACAGATCCCCTTCAATGGAATCCATCCACTCCCATGTCTCTAGCATCTCTAATGCTTCCTCTCACAGGGGAATGACTTCACCTGAGAGAAAGGAGCATGAAGCCAGAATGAGGGAAGCTAATCTGAGGATTCAGAGGGAAGAACTTGCCCTTGCCAAGGAGAAGCTTGCTCTGGCTAGAGAGCAAAAATTGTGTGGGTCAGAACCCACTGGTGGCAGCAACATTCCTAGAGATAGGGATAGGTCTTATGACCATAGAAACCTAAGCAAGATAGTCCCCCCATATCAGAATGGGGATGACATCCACAAGTGGATGACTGCTTTGGAGAGGGCCTGCAAAGTACAGCAGGTACCCCAGAGTCAGTGGGCAGCTATCTTGTGGCTCTCCTTTTCTGACAAAAGCAGAGACAAGCTCCTCACAGTCAGTGATGAGGATGCAAACAATTACAAAGTCCTGAAGAGTGCTCTGATAGATGGGTTTGGCTTAACCACTGAGCAATATAGGTTGTTGTTCAGAGACACCCAGAAGACACAGACACAGGACTGGTCTGATTTTGTGGATTGTGCCACTAAGGCTTTGGAAGGTTGGTTAAATGGCAGCAAGGTGCAGGACTATACAGGATTGTACAACTTGATTATGAGGGAGCAGATCCTTAGTAATTGTCAGAACCAGCTTCTCCATCAACACCTGGTAGACTCAGATTTGACCTCTCCCCAAGAATTGGGAAAGAGGGCAGATAAATGGGTCAGGACCAGGATTAGGCCTAAAAATCAGGGTGGTGACCAAAAGAAAGATACCACCAAGCCTCAAGAGAAGGGTGGGGATAAAGCAAAAGAGAAATCTTCCTCAGGGCCCCAAAACTCCACACAGGGTGGTGGGTCCCAAGCTCCCTCCTCTACCACAGTTAAAAAGCCTTACTGCCATGAGTGTAAAACTCCTGGGCATTGGAAAACTGACAGCAGTTGCCCAAGGGCTAAAAACAAAACTGTTCCTCCAACTACTCCTGTCACACCACCTATTACTGTCAGCAGTAATCCCCCAGGTGGTGGGAGTGCCCCCAAAAATTTGGTTGGGCTTTCTTGGGGAACACAGGGATCCTGGCTTAGCCAATTCCCCTACAGCAGCTACTCTTGTCTGTGATGGTGGCATGGGGTTTGCCAACTTCACTGCCTGTCCCAACACTTTGGGTAGGTACAGACAGGAGCCCTACATCAATGGTAGAAAAGCTGAGGCCTACAGAGACACTGGAGCTAGCATCACTATGGTGGCCCATAGGCTAGTTCCCTCTGAGCAGCTTTTGCCTGGTTTCTCATACCAGGTGACTAACATTGATGGCAAACAGAACAGTCATCCCATGGCAGAGGTATGTCTCAGCTGGGGAGGTGTCACTGGCCCTAAAAGGGTGGCAGTGTCTCCAACCTTGCCTGTGGACTGCTTACTGGGGAATGACTTAGAACTCTTAGCTTGGGCTGGAGTTGAACAAGACACCCATTCTAAAATGGTAGGCCTTCCAAAAAAGGGTAGTGGGGTTGTGCCAGCCACAACCCCTGTCCAAGTAGATTTCCTCCCTGAAAAGGTTGGAAGGGCAGTGGTAGCCACAGCCCAGGCACAGACAGACTTCCCTGCAGAGATTGGCAGAGCTGTGACAGTCACAGCTCAAACACAAACTGAGTGCCTTCCTGAAAAGGTTGGCAGGGCTGTAATGGTCTCAGTCCATACTCAGACTGACCTAGGTGTAGTGAAGCCTGAAACTATGGATCACTCCACACAAACAGAGAGTAGTGGGGAGGAAGAAAAGTCTCCCTCTCCCCAGACATTAGGAAAAGGTCAGCCTCCTCAGGGATCTGACCTCACCCCTTGTGGAGGAACTGCCCCAGAGGTAGCCAGGCCTGGCCTGGCAGAGCCTCTGATGTCAGTGGCCCCTTCCAAGGTGGGACCCAGTCTGGTGCAGGCAGCCTGCCTCTCTCTACCCTGCCTCAGTCAGCCCAGGGCTGCAGAGGTCAGGGAGGCCAGTGGACCCCAAGAGGGCCCCTGTCCACAAGAACCCCCCCATCAAAAGAATGAGGATTGCCTGGCTAGTAGCCCTAGCCAGGTGATGGGTAAAAACATTCCTGAGGGATCCCCTTTACAGGTAGTTAGGGACCTCCCCCAGAGGGATTCTGTTGGGCACAGGCAAACATGGGACCTTAGGGCCCCAAACCTGACCTGTCCCTCCAGTAAGCCCACAAAAGGGACCCAGCCTCCAGCTTTAGGTAGCCAGAGGCTGACCCTGAGAGCACAGTGCAACTCAGTAAAAGAAAGAAAGGCATCCAGGGTGGAGGATGATTGGAGGAAGCTGAGGCCTCACTTTGAGGACACTCACTTCAGTACTCCATCTCAACGCCAGCCTTTTACTTTGCAAAGACACACCCAAGGTAGAGATTCCCTATGGTGGAGACCCTATGATATCTTTAGGATGAGGGATTGCTTAGTGGACCATGAGACAGGGGGTAACCATGCCAGTGCTGGTTCTTCCTTATATGGCCACTTAGGCAATAGAGGCTTACCTTGTCAAGGCCAGCCTTATCTCCTTTCGTTTGGGGGGGGGGTTGTGTAGGAAGGTGGATATCTGACTATGGTTACCCCCAACTTTTTGCCTAGTGTCTAGCTGGTTTTTCGACTTAGTTGGCCTGAGATCCTGCCATTCAGGGTCTCAGGCTGTCTGCTCTCTCCTTAAAATGGACTCCATGTACCCTAGGTACATACACAATTGGTAAGGATCACCTTATTGGACCCTGTACAGTGTACCCTAGGTACCCAGGGCATAGGTGTATCCTAGGCCTCCCAGGGGCTGCAGCATGTATTATGCCACCCCTGGTCTGGCCTTCCATTTTGACACAACTGGCTGATCACTCAGCTGGGGCAAGGTCGTGTAATTACCCCTTGCTTAGGTGTAGTATTCCTATACCTAACTTACATATAGACACATGTGTACCTATCAGTCACTCCTATGGCAGGCCTTAACAATCCTGGAGGCAGAGTGCTTGGTAACATGTGAGATGGTGCTCTAGCATGAGCTGAGCCTGTCTGCAGCTTTCGGAACCAAGTCCTTATAGCTGTTCTATGATATAGCCTACCATATACTCTTAAAGTGCCTTATAATCTTAGACGGTTATGGTAACTATGGTTTGGCTTTATCGAAACATGTCGTGTAAGGTGTCTAACACTGTGGAATAATACCCCCATACCATTTCTGGACATGAGGATATTATTCCCCCCTTCTAGAGGGAAAGACATGTTAAAATCATACTTCACTGTTAGCCTCTGACCAAAGCCTCAGCATCACAAAATGGATGCTGCTGCCACGACACAAGTCTGACCTCCTGCAGCTGGGAGTGATCCCAGCCAGGGAGGCCTGGACAATAGGTTTCCTGCTTGGGGAGGTGCTAGCACCTCCCCAGACAGCCTTTAGTGTATTGGGGCAGGGTGGGCTGAAAGGAATGAGACATGCCTGGGGCACACAAGGTGTTCCTTGCATAGTCCAGTTCAAACCGGTGCTGGGGCACTCCAGCCCCAGCTCTGGCGCGAAACTGGACAAAGGGAAGTGGGTGTAACCACCCCCTCCCAGGTCCCACCCATAAGGCGTGACCTAGCAGGTATCCCAGCCCCCCAGATTAGTATAAGAGTGGGAGTTGGGCCTCAAGACTTTAGATTATCCTGAACCTGCAACTTGAACAGAAACTCTGGACCTTCGACATTCGACGAAAGAAGAAGACTGAAGAATCTCCCTTGTGGCCAAGGAGTGGCTACCCTGTGCAAACAGGCACCATCAAGAGACTACCCTTTGCTTTGCCCAAAGTTCTACGAGGAACCGACTGCAGAGCCCGGCCAGAGCCTTGACTTCCAGACTTCTCCGACCCTGATCCACATCCACAGCAGAGCTGAGATCCGTGGAGGCGACGAGCGACGTGGGACCGGCTACCTGGGAAAAGTGGCTAGTATCTTCAAGCGCAGCTTCTGAGGCACCCTCGAAGTTGTGCACCGGGGATTGAGAAGCCCCACCCTTAAGCACCATCTGCACCGAAGATCAGCCCCCCACACTCCACGAGTCCTGCGTGGGGCTCTTCAGCATTTTCCTGCTTGCCGCGTCTGTCCAGTTGCTTGCCCGCTGGCTAGTGGCCTTTGTGACGACGCACCCTGAAATCTTCATCGCTGGTTTGGCTCCTCCAGACTGGCTCCTGCTCCTTTGAAACAGAGAAGCATCCCAGACCTTCCTGGTCTGCACCAGAAGCAAGTCCTCCGTTCTGCGTGGGTTCCGCTTGCCAAGGCTTGGTGAGTCCTAGTCCAACTTCGACGCCGCCGACAGCAAGAGCCTTCGTGGGACAGCTCGCCTCCTGGTCCTGGTCGTCCTCGACGCTTCCTGGTCCTCCTGGCTGCAGCGACAAGCTTCACCTTCACCTGCAAATCTTCACGACATAGCCTGGTTCCTTCCTGGTTCCACGTGGTCACTGGCTAGTGACCTTGACTCTGTCCCTTCTGCTTGCAGGTCTCCTCTCTTCTTGATCCCAGCCTTGGGATCCACCGGACACTCTTCACTGACTGCCTGTCAGCATCTTTCTTCAGGCATCCATAGGAGTCGACGACGAAACCCGACGCAACTTCACCCCTATGCACCCGCAGCCTGTGGGCTAGGTAACTTGGGTACTCCGGTGCTCATCAGGATAGTGACTATCCTAGTGTCTAAGTTTCAAGTCTCAACTTCCTAGCTACTCCGGAAGTGTCCTAAATCTATCTATTTCTAAACTGTACTATTGCTAGTGACTTTTACGCATTACGCGTGAGTGTTTCCACTCTGCATACGAATCCCGTGGGCCTCCCACTTCCTAACTGTTGCTAGTGTAGTGTAGCCCCAGCGATTCCCTAGGCCTAGGCCTATCCTATTTCTGTGACAGTGGTCCTTATACCACTTCTTTAGTATATGGTTTGCGTGGCCCCTAGGGCCTAACTGTATTACTTACCTGTGTGATTTAATGTATGCATAAATAAGACTGTGTTGTACTTACCTCTAATCTCATAAAGAGTGCTGAGGGTTTGCTTAGAATAAATACACTTTATTTTATATATATATCTGTTGTGGTGTCCTTTCATTTGGTATTCAAGGGATTATATATGGTATCACAGCTGGCTTCACATGCCATTCAGAGTTTAGCCTAAGACTGCTCTTGTCCATGCTACCACTAGGATAGCTGGTCTATAAGGTTGACTTTACAACCAATCACCATAAGGGTATTTGGACTGATATAAGGTGTACACTATAACTAGTGACATCATACATCAGGCCAACTTCTCACACATTGCCCCTAAGGCAACTGTACCCCCTAGTCCAGCTGTAAGTGGTGGTTCCCAGCAAAAGGGTGTAATAGGGTTAACCCTGGGAACTGAAGTGGATTCTGGCCTAGTCACAATACCCACTCAGGCTGTTCTGATCTGTGATGGGGGCATAGCTTTGTCCTCTACTGTGGGTCCCAGTAACCTGGGCAAGTACAGACAGACTCCTTTAATCAACAATAGAATGGCTCAGGCCTAGAGGGACACAGGTGCTAGTGTCACAATGGTGACTCCTGCCTTTGTGGACCCTGGACAGATCATGCTAGGTGAGAATTACCTAGTGACCAACGCTAGCGATGCCACTACCTCCCATAGTGTGGCAATTGTTAACTTCTCCTCGGGAGGGGTAACTGGCCTCAAGAAAGTTGGGGTAAGTTCAGACCTTCCTGTTGAGTGTCTGTTGGGAAATGACCTTGAAACTTCAGTCTGGTCTGAAGTGGAGTATAGGATCCATGCAGAAATGCTGGGAATAGATGCACATGTCTTTGCTGTGACTAGGTCACAGGCCAAAAAGTGCAACACTGAACAAGTGCTGGATCCTGGGACAATGGACCAGACACAACCCAAGAGAAAGAGCAGTAGGGTTAAGGCTGTGCCTTCCCCCCCTGCCTCAGGTAGAGAATCAGCCCTCACAGGAGGATGATTCTGAGAGCCCTGAAGGAACTGTCCTAGAAGAACTGGAACCTGACCAGGTTGAGTTTCTTGGGACAGGGGGACCTTCAAGGGCAGATCTGAGGCAGGCACAATTTGACTGTCCTTCTCTTGAACCCCTCAGACAGCAGGCTGCTGCTGAGGCTGCAGGGAATGCTCAAGGTACCCATAGAATGTATTGGGATGAAGGGCTGCTGTACTCAGAGGCTAGAGACCCCAAGCCTGGTGCGTCCAGGAGGTTGGTCATACCATTGAGTTTCAGAGGCTTCCTTCTTACCTTGGCCCATGATATTCCCCTTGCAGGACACTTAGGCCAGAATAAGACTTGGGACAGACTTGTCCCTCACTTTCACTGGCCTCACATGTCAGAAGATACCAAGGAGTTTTGTCGCTCCTGTGTCACCTGCCAAGCCAGTGGCAAATCAGGTGGCACCACAAAGGCCCCCCTCATACCACTACTTGTGGTGGGGGTTCCCTTTGAGAGAGTGGGGATAGACATTGTAGGACCAATGGACCCCCAAACAGCATCTGGGCACAGATTCATACTGGTGATAGTGGACCATGCCACCAGATATCCAGAAGCTATACCCCTAAGGACCACAACAGCTCCTGTGGTGGCAAGGGCCCTACTTGGAGTATTCTCCAGAGTGGGCTTTCCAAAGGAGGTTGTCTCTGACAGAGGTGCCAACGTCATGTCAGGATATTTGACTGCAATGTGGAAGGAGTGTGGTGTTAACTACAAATTCACTACACCCTATCACCCACAATGCAATGGGCTTGTGGAGCGATTCAACAAGACCCGAAAAGGGATGATAAAAGGTTTACCAGACAAGCTTAGGCGAAGATGGGACATCCTTTTACCCTGCCTTCTGTTTGCTTACAGAGAGGTCCTACAAAAGGGGGTTGGCTATAGCCCTTTTGAGCTTTTGTTTGGGCATCCTGTAAGGGGACCCCTGTGTTTAGTGAGGGAAGGATGGGAGAGACCTCTCAGACAACCCAAACTGGACATAGTGGATTATGTACTTGGCCTCCGCTCCAGGATGGCAGAGTATATGAAGAAGGCTTCTAAAAACCTTGAGGCAAGCCAAGAACTCCAAAAAGCTTGGCATGACCAAAAGGCTGTGCTGACTGTGTACCAGCCAGGACAGAAAGTGTGGGTGTTGGAGCCAGTGGCCCCAGCAGCACTCCAGGACAAATGGTCTGGACCCCACACTATTGTTGAACAGAAGGGAGAAGTCACCTACTTGGTGGACCTTGGGACTCCCAGAAGCCCCCACAGGGTGCTTCATGTCAACAGGTTAAAGGGATATGTTGACAGGGCAGACACGGGCTTACTCATGGCTAAAGATGAGGGGCAGGAGGAAGAGAGTGACCCTCTCCCAGACCTGCTGACTCAGAACCCTGATGATGGTTCAATTGATGGTGTGGTCTTTTCTGACAGCCTCACTGACCATCAGCAACAGGACTGCAGACAAGTTCTACAGGCCTACAGACATATGTTCTCTCTGACCCCAAGTCAGACAAACTGGTGCACCCATGAGGTGGACACTGGTGACAGTCTGCCTGTGAAGAGTAAAATCTACAGGCAACCTGACCATGTCAGGGACTGCATAAAGATTGAGGTACAAAAGATGTTGGAGCTGGGAGTCATTGAACCTTCACAGAGCCCTTGGGCTAGTCCTGTAGTTCTTGTGCCAAAACCTCACACCCAAGATGGTAAGAGAGAGATGAGGTTTTGCGTGGATTACAGAGGTCTCAATGCTGTCACTAGGACAGATGCCCACCCAATACCTAGGGCAGATGAGCTCTTTGACAGATTGGCAGCTGCCAAGTTTTTGAGTACATTTGACCTGACAGCAGGCTACTGGCAAATCAGACTAGATGAGAATGCAAAGGCCAAAACTGCTTTCTCGACCCCAGGAGGACATTATCAATTTGTGGTAATGCCCTTTGGTTTGAAGAATGCACCTGCCACTTTCCAAAGGTTGGTGAATCAAGTCCTTACAGGTCTGGATGACTACTGTGCAGCTTATCTTGATGATATTGCTGTCTTTAGCTCCACCTGGGAGGATCACCTGGTCCACCTGAGGAATGTTTTAGAGGCAGGCCTTACTATCAAGGCCACTAAGTGCCAGATAGGGCAGAGCAAGGTTGTGTACCTGGGCCACCTAGTAGGTGGGGGTCAGGTTCAACCACTGGAGAGCAAGATCCAGACCATAAAGAACTGGACTCCTCCAATTACCCAGACTCAGGTCAGAGCTTTCTTGGGCCTGACTGGGTACTACAGAAAGTTTGTTAAGAACTATGGGTCCATTGTGACACCACTTAATGACTTGACCTCTAAGAAGATGCCAAAGAAAGTTCAGTGGACAGTAAGCTGTCAGAAAGCATTTGATGACCTGAAGCAGGCCATGTGCACTGCACCTATTCTGAAAAGTCCAGACTACTCCAAAGAGTTCATTGTCCAGACAGATGCTTCTGAGTTGGGTGTGGGAGCTGTTCTTTCACAACTGAATACAGATGGTCAAGACCAGCCCATTGCTTTTATTAGCAGAAGGCTGACCTCTAGAGAGAAACGTTGGTCAGCTATTGAGAGGGAGGCCTTTGCTGTGGTTTGGGCCCTGAAGAAGCTGAGGCCATACCTGTTTGGCACTCACTTCAAGATTCAGACAGACCATAAGCCCCTCTTGTGGCTAAATCAGATGAAGGGTGAAAATCCCAAACTTCTTAGGTGGTCCATTTCCCTACAGGGGATGGACTTCACAGTGGAACATAGACCTGGGACTGACCATGCCAATGCAGATGGACTCTCCAGATATTTCCACTTAGAACATGAAGACTCAACTGGTCAAGGTTAGTTTAATGTCCCTAAGTTTTGGGGGGGGGGGTTGTGTAGGAGAGTAGGGTCTGCTTTCTATGTTCACCCCCACTTTTTGCTTTTGCTTCACTGGTTTTCGACTTAGATGTGGCTGTGGGCCTGCTAATCAGACCCACAGCCCAGCTGTTCTCTCTCTAAATTCACACTATGTACTTTAGGTACATAACCCAATTGGTAAGGATCACCTTTTTGGGCCCTGTACAGTGTATCTTAGGTACCCAGGGCATAGGTGTACCCTAGACCTACCAGGGGCTGCAGCATGTATTATGCCACCCCTGGCTGGCCTTCCATTATGACACAACTGGCTGATCACTCAGCTGGGGCAAGGTCGTGTAATCACCCCTTGCTTAGGTGTAGTATTCCTATACCTACCTTATATATAGACACATGGGTAACCTATCAGTCACTCCTATGGCAGGCCTTAACAATCCTGAAGGCAGAGTGCTTGTTAACATGTGAGATGGTGCTCTAGCATGTCTGCAGCTTTCGGAACCATGTCCTTGTAGCTGTTCTATGATATCGCCTACCATATACTCTTAAAGTGCCTTATAATCCTCGCGGTTATGGTAACTATGGTTTGGCTTTATCAAAACATGTCGTGTAAGGTGTCTAACACTTTGGCATACTACCCCCACACCATTTCTAGCGATGAGGATAGTATTCCTCCCTTCTAGAGGGAGAAGACATGTTGAAGACCTACTACCCGGTTAAAGTTAACCAGAGCCCCAGCATCACAAAATGGATGCTGCTGCCACAGACATGAGTCTGACCTCCTGCTGCGGGGAGTCCTTCCAGCGAGGGAGGCTTGGACAATAGGTTTCCCGCCGTAGGAGGTGCTAGCACCACCCCAGACAGGCCTTAGTGTATTGGGGCAGGGAGGGATGAATGAAACGAGACACTGCCTGGAGCACACAAGGTGTCCCATGCATAGTCCAGTTCAAACCGGTGCTGGGGCACTCCAGCCCCAGTCCTGGCGCAAAACTGGACAAAGGGAAGGGGGTGTAAGCACCCCCCTCCCTGGTCCCACCCATAGGAGGGACCTAGCAGGTAACCCAGCCCCCCAGATTAGTATAAGAGTGGGAGCTGAGTCCCTAGGACTTTGGATTATCCTGATAACTGAACTTGAACAGAAACTCTGGACCTTCGACATTCGACTACGGAAGAAGACTGAAGAATCTCCCTTGTGGCCAAGGAGTGACCACCCTGTGCAAACAGACACCATCAAGCGACCTGCCGTTTGCTTTGCCCAAAGTTCTACAAGGAACCGACTGCGGAGCCCGACAAGCGCCTTGACTTCCAGACTTCTCCGACCCTGATCCACATCCACAGCAAAGCTGAGATCCGTGGAGGCGACGAGAGACGTGGGACCGGCTACCTGGGAAAAGTGGCTACTTGCTTCCAGCGCAGCTTCTGAGGCATCCTCGAGGTTGTGCTCTGGGGATTGAGAAGCCCCAACCCCGAGCGCTATCTGCACCGAAGATCAGCCCTCCACACTCCACGAGTTCTGCGCGGGGCCCTTCTGCATTTTCCTGCTCGACGCGTCTGTCCGGTTGCTTGCCCGTTGGCTAGTAGCCTTTGTGACGACGAACCTTGAACTTTCCACCACTGGGTTGGCTCCTCCAGACTGGCCCTTGCTTCCCTGTGAAAGAGGAGCACCTCAGGCCTTCCTGGTCTGCAACAGAAGCAAATCCTTCATTCTGCGTGGGTTGCGCTTGACAAGGCTTGTTGTGTCCCAACTCGACATCGACACCGCCGACAGCAAGAGCCCTCGTGGGACAGCTCGACTCCTGGTTCTGGTCGTCCTCGACCTCTCCTGGTACCCATCACCTGGTTCCTTCCTGGTTCCTTCCCGGCTCCTGGCTGGTGACTTAGACTCTGTCCCCTCTGCTTGCAGGTATCCTCCTTCCTGATTCCATCCTTGGAATTCACCGGACACTCTTCACTGACTGCCAGCATTTTTCTTCAGGCATCCATAGGAGTCGACGACGAAACCCGACGCAAGTTCACACCTATGCACCCGCAGCCCGTGGGCTAGGTAACTTGAGTACTCCGGTGCTCACAGGGTATTGACTATCCAAGTGTCTAGTTTCCAAGTCTCTAACTCCTAGTTCCTTCCGAAGTGTCCTAAAACTCTTAATTTCTAAACATTACTATTTTTATTGACTTTAACGCATTACGCATGAGTGTTTCCACTCTGCACCTGAATCCCGTGGGCCTCCCATTGCCTAGCAACTGATAGGATAGTGTAGCCCCAGCGATTCCCTAGGCCTAGGCCTAACCTGTGTTCGTGACAGTGGTTCTTATACCACTTACTTAGTATATGGTTTGCGTGGCCCCTAGGGCCTTACTGTATTACTTACCTGTGTGACTTATGTATGCTTAAATAAGACTGTGTTGTACTTACCTCGAATCTCATAAAGAGTGCTGAGGGTATTTTGACTAGAAAAAATACATTCTATTTTTATAATATATCTGTTGTGGTGTCCTTTCATTTGGTATTCAAGGGGTTGCAAATGGTATAACAGCTGGCTTCACATGCCATACAGAGTTTAGCCTAAGACTGCTCTTGTCCATGCTACCACTAGGATAGCTGGTCTATAAGGTTGACTTTACAACCAATCACCATAAGGGTTGTTTGGACTGATACAAGGTGTACACTAGAACTAGTGACATCATATATCAGGCCAACTTCTCACACTGGAAGCGTGACTCAACGAAGCTGAAGCGTGTCGCCGTCGCTGCTGCTGCCGTCGCATTTCTGAACAAGGGTGTCGCCGCTGGAGTTGTCGCACTGCACCGCATCGAGAGAAGCGTCTCGCAACGAAGAGGAAGCGTGTCGCCGTCGCTGCTGCCTGCCGTCGCACTTCTGAACAAGGGTGTCGCCGCTGGAGTTGTCGCACTGCACCGCATCGAGAGAAGGGTCTCGCAACGAGGAAGAAGTGTATCGCTGTTGCTGCCGTCGCATTTCTGAACAAGGGTGTCGCCGCTGGAACTGTCGCATTGCACCGCATCGGAGAAAGTGCCTCGCAACCCCGAGAAGCGCACCGCCGTCGGAGCTGCTGCCGTCGCATTTCTGAACAAGGATGTCGCCGCTGTAGTTGTCGCATTGTGCGGAAGCTTCACGCATCGTGGGAAAAGAGTGTCGCAGTTGGAGCTGTTGCCGTCGCACTTCTGAACAAGGGTGTCGCCGCTGCAGTCCACGCATCGAACCGAAAACATCTCACATCTCGCATCCCCGGAGAAGCGTGCCGCATCTGGAAGATCTTCACGTCTTTATTTCTTTGCACCAGAACTTTGCCACATTTCCATCGCTGCGACATTGCTTGTCGTGGAAGCGCAACGCATCGTAAGGTACATTGACGTAAAGTGTCGCATCTTAAGAACTGAACTGAACTAAGCTAAAAACTACCATCTTAAAGTAATAGTATTGTGTATTTTTGTCGTTTATGGTCTTGTGGTAAATCTATATAAAGTATACTTATTTTTGATATAAAACCTGTGTGGTGTCCATTTGTAGTGTTGTCACTGGATTACTGTATGTGGTCACAAATGCTTTACACACTGCCTCTGAGATAAGCCTGTCTGCTCGTGCCAAGCTACCAAGGGGGTGAGCAGGGGTTATTTTAGGAGTGTACCCCCTTACCCTGACTAGAGGCAAGGGTCCCTATTTGTCACAAGTGCATACCTGTGCCAACTAGAGACCCCCAAATCTAACATTGGTGGTCAGCGGTGAGGATTCTGGACTTGCATTTGTGACTTATGTACAGTAATTGGTGAATACTACTTAGTGAGTGCAGACCATAACGCAACCACATACTTTTTGGTAGATTGCTTTTTGAATTTTCTATTTTTGAAAGATGCCAAGTTCAGTTGTCATGGAGAGAGCAGAATCTGTAGCCTCTATTGATTGTGAATGGGAAGCTACAAAGTATCACAGCTGAAGTACTTCTGCAAGAAATTTAATGTTTTCACTTCTGGGTTCAGAGTGAAGGAAGAATTCTACAAGGCGCTGAGGGCCTGGGTAGAAGCAAGGAAAACCCCTGAAATTGAGGAGGGGGATGACCATGAAGATGTACAGCTGGAAGGGCCAGTGGGCCAAGGAGGAAGGAAAGTACCTTCCCCCGCAGGTAGCAGTGCTTCTGGCAAGAGTCTGTCTCCAGAGGAGTTGGAGGACAGAGATAGATCTAGGAGGCACGAAATGGAGATGACCAAGTTCAAGGTGAACAGGCAACTGGAGTTCGAAAATAGGAGATTAGACATAGAGGAAAAAAGGTTAGTTTGAGCATGACAAGGTTTTGAGGGAGTTGGAGTTTAAAACCAAGAGTTTAGAGGCTACTCCCTCTGGTGGCAGCGTACCGTCAGTGCCTGTGGAAGCTAGAGTGTACATTCCCAAAGATCTGGTGAAAGAATTTTTATAAAAATGATGATATTGGGCAGTGGTTCAGAGCCTATGAGGTAGCCATGTCTTCCCACCGGGTCCCTGAGAGAGATTGGGTAGCGGGGTTGTGGGGAAGGTTCCTTAGTGAGGGGCGGGATACACTCTTAGACTTGCCTTCAGACGTCCACAATTCATACAGCCACATGAAGGATGCATTAATGTATATGTATGGTGTGACCCCTGAACTCTATAGACAGAGGTTCAGGAAATTCAATTAGTTAGAAAACAGTACCTGGGTAGAATATGTCACTTTCTTTTGCAGAGCATTGGATGGTTGGTTGAACGGCAGCAAGTTTAATGATTTGATTTTCAAGGTCTCTTTGATTTGATTGCATGGGAGCACTTGTCTGATAATTGTTTTCCAGAGCTGCGCCAGCATCTGATAAGATAGCAAGCTGACTAACCCCAGGAAGCTTGCTGAGGAGGCAGACCGCTGGGTTAGCACCAAGGTCTACAAGGGTCACATGGGAGACTCAGCCAAAGGTGGGCAGGGTCCCCAGCAGAAGAGCGGGAGGGGACAAGGGTAAACAGAAGGAGTTCCGAAAAGGGCCCCAAAGTAATCCCCAAGGGAACCAAGGGAAAGGTTCCCAGCCTCCCCCTGAGAGGAAGCAGGGGGTCCAGGCAGGTAGTCCTGTTCCACAGGGCCCCCTGAAATGTTACAAATGTGGGGACCTGGGTCATAAGGCGAATGACCCCAGGTGCCGCCTGTTTGGAAAGACAGCACCCACTGGTGCTCCGCCCCGGCAGATGGCTAGTGTAGCCCTTGGGGAGGAGATTAATGTCCAAGGTGGGTGGGGTCCCGCCGAGATGTCCCTTGTCTCGTTAGGAGACTGTGAGTTGGTCCCAGGGACCCAACTGCCCAGGAACACTAAGAAATATGGGCAGTGGGTGACCATCAATGGCCACAAGGTGGAAGCTCTTAGAGATACAGGAGCTAGTGTGACAGCTGTCAAGTGTCACCTGGTGTCTCAAGAGCAGATTGTCCCTCATGCATTTTTGTTGTTGCCGCCGACAACACAGAGAGCCATTGTCCCATGACTCAGGTTCCCTTTGAGAGGGGGGGGGGGTCTCTGGTACTCTTCAGGTAGCTGTGAGGCCCGCCATGCCGGTTGACTGTTTGTTGGGGAACGATTTGGGGAGCTCACCTTGGGGAAAGGTGGAAAAGAGCACTCACCTGGAGATGTTGGGTCTGCCTGACTGGGCGTGTGTGACCACCCGGTCAATGGTTGCCAGTAGGGGTGCTCAAGAGGACCTGGAGCCTGAGAGGGAGGCCCAGGAACCTGTCTTAGAGAGAAGAGGCCGGGGGTGCGGGAAACCGGCCCCCGAAGTTCCCACGGCCCAGGAAGAGGTAGACCCTGAGGGGGATGCCCTGGAGCCTACTGGGGAGCAAGTAGCTGAACTGGGGGACCTGCCTGAGCTGACCCATTGGCAGCAAGAAGGAGGTCCCTCCAGGGAAGAATTCTGCTGGGAGCAGAGAGAATGCCCTTCTCTTGAGGGTTTGCGGCGACAGGCTGCAAGCCAGGCAGCAGGTGATCAGTCAGAATCACATTGGATTTACTGGGAGAATGGTCTCCTGTATAGTGAGCCTAAGGTTGCTGAACCTGGGTCAGCACGTGTGCTGGTGGTGCCCCAGAGTTTCAGAGCCTTCCTACTGGGGCTGGCTCATGATGTGCCGTTAGCAGGACATTTGGGGCAGGACAAGACCTTTGAAAGGCTTTTCACCCACTTTCATTGGCCCCAAATGCGCAAGCATTCAGACACCCATTGCAGGACCTGTCAGACTTGCCAGGCAAGTGGAAAGAGTGGGAGGAAGCAGAAGGCTCCTCTCCAGCCATTCCCTGTGGTCAGTACCCCCCTTTGAACTAGTGGGGATTGACATTGTGGGTCCACTGGACCCCAAGACAGCCATGGGCAACAGGTTCATCCTGGTCTTGGTGGACCATCCCACCCGGTACCCTGAAGCCATACCTCTGAGGACAGTGACGGCCCCCGTGGTGGGACAAGCACTGATGTGAATTTTCTACCGAGTAGGATTCCCTCACGAGGTAGTGTCTGACCGGGGCACCAACTTCATCTCTAAGTATATGAAGTCCCTATGGCAGGAGTGTGGGGTAACTTACAAGTTCACCACTCCTTACCACCCCCAAGGAAACGGGTTGGTTGAAAGGTTTAACCGAACCCTGAAAGGCATGATAATGGGTCTTGAGGAACCCATGAGGCGTAAGTGGGACGTCCTCTTACCATGCCTACTCTTTGCATACCATGAGGTGCCACAGAAATCTCTAGGGTTCAGTCCCTTTGAGCTTCTCTATGGACACCCAGTCAAAGGACCTCTGAGCCTGGTCAAGGAAGGCTGGGAGCAATCTCCCAGGAAACCTCTCCAGGATGTATATAGTTACATGCTGACCTTCAGGAACCAGACTAGGCGTTTCAGGCAACTCGCTGAGGCGAATCTGGAAGCCAGCCAGGAGGAGATGAAGCGATGGTATGACCAGAATGCCACTCTGGTAGAGCTTCAGCCTGGTCAGAAAGTGTGGGTCATGGCCCTAGTGGAGTCTTGCGCACTCCAAGATAAGTGGACTGGACCGTGTGAGGCTGTGGAGCGCAAGAGTCCAGTTACCTACTTGGTGGACTTGTGGTCTCCCAGGAACCCTTGAGGGTCTTGCATGTCAACCGCCTTAAGCCCCATTTGGAGAGGTCCGAAGTGGGCATGCTCTTAGCAACAGATGCTGGAATGGAGGAGGAGACTGAGCCTCTTCCAGACCTCCTGTCTGCAACAGAGCAAGATGGGTCAGTGGATGGTGTTAACCTCTCTTCCACCCTGACCCCTGAGCAAAAGAATGACTGCAGCCAGTTGCTGGGACAGTTTTCTGACCTGTTCTCCCTGGCTCCTGGTATCACAGATTGGTGTGTCATCATGATGTGGATACAGGAGACAGCTTACCTATGAAGCACAAAACTTACAGGGTAACTGACAGAGTGAGGGCTTGCATCAAAGAGGAGGTCTCAAAGATGCTTGCGCTAGGGGTGATTGAGTCCTCTAGTAGTCCTTGGGCCAGCCCAGTGGTCTTGGTCCCAAAGGCTGCAGCACCGGGTGCCACACCCGAACTCCGGTTCTGTGTGGACTACTGAGGGCTCAATTCGGTCACGAAGACTGACGCGCACCCCATCCCCAGAGCTGATGAGCTCATTGATCGGCTAGGGGCTGCACGGTACCTCAGCACGTTTGATTTAACGTCTGGGTACTGGCAGATCGCCTTGACTGATGGGGCCAGAGAGAGGTCAGCATTTTCCACACCAGATGGCCATTTCCAGTTCCGGGTTATGCCCTTTGGGATAAAGAATGCCCCTGCCACCTTTCAGAGGTTGGTCAACCAGGTGTTGGTTGGACTGGATGAGTTCAGTGCCGCCTACCTGGATGACATCGCAGTGTTCAGTGCCAGTTGGGAAGAACATCTGCACCACCTCTGGGAAGTGTTGTTGGCGCTGCGGAAGGTAGGCCTCCCGATCAAGGCGAGTAAGTGCCAGATCGGGCAGGGTTCCGTGATGTACTTGGGACACCAAGTTGGGAGAAGCCAGGTGGCGCCCCTACAGCCCAAGATTGAAACCATCCTGGCTTGCGAGTGTAGGAGAGTAGGGTCTGCAATCCTATGATCACCCAGATTTTTTGCTTTTGCTTCATTGGTTTACGACTTTCTCCGGCTGTGGGCCTGCCAATCAGACCCACAGCCTAGCTGTTCTCTCTCGAAATTAACACACATGTACATTAGGTGCATCCACTAATTGGAACTGGGCCGCCTTGTCAGTCCCTGTCTTAGCATACCACAGGTATCCAGGGCATCGGTGTACCCAGGGCCTACCAGGGGCTGCAGCATGTATTATGCCACCCCTGGATGGCCGCCCAAATCTGACACAACTGGCTGCACGACAGCTGGGGCAGCGTGGTGTAATCACCCGTTGCTATAGGTGTAGTATTCCTACACCTAACCCTAAGATGGACACATGGATTCCTATCAGTCACTCCTATGGCAGGCCTTATCAATCCCGAAGGCAGAGTGCAGGGAATCATGTGGGACGGTGCTCTGGCGCGAGCTGAGCCCGTCGACGGCTTGCGGAACCAAGTCCTAATAGCCGTTCCATGGTGACGCGGGCCAACTACTTTTAATGCATTATAATCCTTGCGGTTATTTGCTAACTTTGGCATCGCATCACCTACACATGTCGAGTAAGGTGTCATACGAATGGGAATACGAACCCCTCGCCAGTCCTGGCGACAGGGTTAGCATTCCCCCCCTTTAGAGGGACACGACATGGAAGTAACCTTGAACCCCGGTTAAAGTTGACTCAAGCCTCAGCATCACAAAATGGATGCTGCCACCAGACACAAGTCTGACCTCCTGCTGCTGGGAGACCTTCCAGCGAGGGGAGCTTGGACAAAGGGTTTCCTGTCGAGGGCGGTGTTAGCACCATCCCAGACAGGGTTTGTGTATCCCAGGTAGGCAGGGCTGAAAGGAAGGTGATTGCAAGTGGCACCCCGGTGCTCACTGTGCATAGCCCGGCTCAAACCAGTTTCGGGGGCACACCAGCTCCTGAGCTGGGGCGAAGCCGGACAAAGGATAGGGGTGTAACCACCCCCCTCCTGGCTCCACCCATAGGTAGGACCTAGTCACGGGCCAGCCCCTTTTCTTAGAATAAAGGTAGGAGCGAGTCCCCTTCCCAAATTGGATAATCAGATAATCGGATAACTCCGAATCTCGAACTACTTTCTACGAAAGGAACTCTTGACTATTTCTGAAGACTCTCCCTTGTGGCTAAGGAGTAGCCACCCTGCACCAGCAGGCACCACCTAAGCGCTTGCGGTTTGCTGTACGTCTCTCCTACGGAACAAGACTGCCCAGCTCGACGAGACCCGAGTTCCCTGCCATCTCTGACCTTTTACCTACATCATCAGCCCAGCTGAGAGTCGTAGGTGTGACGAGACCTACGGGACCGGCTATCTTCAGAACCTGCACGACGCTTATCTAGCACGCCCACCGAGGGACCCTCGAGTGAGTGCACCTAGGGTTTGAGAAGCCCTAACCCTGAGCAGCTCCAGCACCGAAGTCTGCCTCCCCAGCATCCACGAGATCTGCGTGGGGGCCCTTCCGCTCCTTGCTGTTCACCGCGTTGTCCGACCACTTGCCGACCGGCTTGTGGCCCTCTTCACGACGCACCAAGATTATTTTCATCACCGGTCTGGTTGCTCCAGACTGACTCCTGCTCCCCTTCAACAGAGGAGTACCACGGACCCTCCTGGTCCACTCCAGACGCCATCCTGACTCCCCCGCTTGGGTTGCCACTGCCAAGATCCGCTGCCCCATTCCTGGGCCCAGCATCATCGACAGCAGACACCTTCGTGGGACAGCTCGCCCTCCATCCTGGTCGCCGCCGTGCCTCCTGGTCCGAGGAACAGCCGAGTCCGACGTCATCCACTCACCTGGTCGAGGTGACTTCAGCCGGTACCCTCCTGGTGCCCACACGATCGCTGGCTAGCGGTTGAGAACTGAGTCCCCTCTGCTTTCAGGTTTCCTTCATCACCGATCCAGGCTTGGATCTTGCTGAACATCGTCACTGGTCGCCTGCCAGCAACTTCTTCTTTCAGGCTCCTGAGACTACAACGAGGACTCCCGACATCTTGCCGAACTTCACGCAGCCGCAGCCTCTGGGCTAGGTAACTCGAGCATTTCGGTGCTCCATCGCAGGTTCGCTCTACAAGTGTCCAGTTCCTTTTTCGTTTAGTCCCACTGATCGGAACACTCCGGAATCAGTTCCTCCAGACTCTAACCATTCGCATTTCACTGTTAGTGTAGATGGTTTCTCGTGCCCCTCGGGCATTTGTGTAAATTGTGCAACTGAAGTATTTTCCCAAGAGTTTTGTAGTGTGCTTAGCTCCCTGACTCATAAAGAGCCAGGGTAGTCTTGTTATAAATAAATATCCTTTTATTTTCATAACAACTTGTGTGGTGTCCTTTCACTTGGTGTTCAAGGGGTATATGTGATGGTAAACAGCTGGCTTAACACGCCCTCTAGAGTTTAGCCTAAGACTGCTCGTATCCACGCTACTAGGATAGCTGGTCTATAAGGTTGACTTACAACCAATCATCAATAAGGGTCGTTTGGAATGATACACAGTGATCACTAGAATAGTGAGCACTACATATCAGGCCAACTTCTCACATTGGTGAGCAGCGGTTGGGATTTGAGCTTGCTGTTGTTTTACCACACACGTATCCTAAGAATATCGAAGTGAAAGATCACATAAGTACCCAGGTACATATAACTTAACTTAGAATACTCAGAGTTCTACTGAACCGGCTGTTGTAGTGTAACAGGGCTTAGCACACCCTGACTACAACTCCTAGCAAGGGATCAGTAGGTAAACCCATAGTGTAGGTAGGTGCATCACTTACACCTCACTAGAAAAGCATGTCGGTCCACGGAGAGTCTGCAGAGACTCCCTTAGTGGTCAGTGACCCTCCACAGGTCGTGTCACGATATGCAGCTCTTAGCTACAAGGAGATGAGACAACTGTGTGCCTCCAGGAAGCTAAACCAGGGTTCTAACCCTACCATCGCAATACTGATAGGTCTCTTAGAGGCGTACGATGCTAGGAGGTCCTCTAACACAGGTCCCCCCAGTGCTGATGGGAACATGCCTCCCTTAGAGGGAACCCTCGGTGACCCAGACCTCGACCTCCACACAGAGGAGGAGGACGAGGACGAGTTATCAGGAGACGAGGGAGACAAAGGTCCAGTGGTAGTCGGCAGGCTTACAAGGACCAACTTAAGCAGGCATGAGAATGGAACTGGGGGAGCCCCGGGCCCACGCTCAAGCAGGCCTAACCTTGGGAACGGACGAGCTAGGTCTCTCTCCAGAGGCTCTGGCAGATCGGTTCATACACATGTCTCTCAGGCATCCTCTCGGAGAGGAATGACGTCCCCTCAGAGAAGGGAGCATGAAGCGAAGATGCGGGAAGTCAATCTGAGGATCGAGCGGGAAGAACTTGCCCTCGCCAAAGAAAGACTTGCCCTGGCCCGAGAGCAGAAATTAAGTGGGTTAGATCCCACTGGTGGCAGCATTCTCAATAGAGAGAAAGACAGGGGTATAGACACTAGACACCTGAGTAAAATAGTGCCCCCCTTTAAACAAGGGGACGACATCCACAAGTGGATAACTGCCTTGGAGAGGGCCTGCACTGTCCAGTGCGTCCCCCCAAGTCAGTGGGCAGCTATACTGTGGCTTTCCTTTGAAGGTAAAGGAAGGGACAAGCTCCTCACTACAAGAGCTGAGGATGCTAACAACTACCAAGTCCTGAAGAACACACTGATTGATGGGTTCGGCTTAACCACGGAACAGTACCGGGTGCTGTTCCGGGACACCCAGAAAATTCAGTCTCAGGATTGGGCTGACTTTGTCGATTGTGCCACTAAGGCTTTGGAAGGCTGGTTGCTGGGTAGCAAGGTTACTGATTACACAGGATTGTACAATCTTATCATGCGAGAACAGATTTTAAACAACTGTCAGAACCAATTGTTGCATCAGCACCTTGTCGACTCGGATCTGACCTCTCCCCAAGAATTGGGAAAGAAGGCAGACAGATGGGTCAGAACAAGGGTCAAGCAGAACCAGAATCAGAACCAGTGTGGTCAGAAGAAAGCAGACCAAAAGGGTAGTAACAAGAACGAACAAAATGACCAGAAGTCTTCGACAGGTCCCCAACAAACCAAAGAGGGTGGGGGTCAGGCTTCACAGAAGAAGAAGACTCAAGAAGGCCAGTCAAAAAGGTGGTGCCAATACTGTAAAAGTAAGACTCACTGGTTTAGTGAGTGCACCAAGAAAGGAGGGCAAACTCCTGCCACTGCAGCCCCTAAGGCACCTGCACCCCCTAGTACAGTCAGCAGTGGTAGTGCGCCTCCCAAGGCATTAGTTGGGTTAACCTTGGGAACCGAGGGGAGTGACGACTTAGTCGGCACGCTCACTCAGGCCGTCCTTGTCTGTACAGGGGATATGGATATGTCCCCTGATGCCAGTCCCAATACTTTGGGCAAATACAGACAGACACCTTTGATTAATGGAAAAGTGGCTCAGGCCTACAGGGACACTTGTGCCAGTGTCACCATGGTGACGCCTAACTTCGTGGACCCTGGACAGATCATGCTAGGTACCAGTTACCTAGTGACCAATGCCAGCAATGTCACTACCAATCACAGTATGGCAGTTGTTGATTTCTCCTGGGGAGGGGTAAGTGGCCCGAAAAAGGTTGTGGTTAGTTCAGACCTCCCCGTAGAATGTCTGTTGGGCAATGATTTGGAAACGTCACAATGGTCAGAAGTGGAGCAGAGGACTCACATGGAGATGTTAGGCTTGCCAGCACATGTCCTTGCTGTGACCAGGTCACAGGCCAAAAGATGCCCCACTGAACAGGTGCTGGATCCTGGAAGAACGGACCAGACACCTTCCAAGAAAAGGAGCAGTAAGGGTAAGGCTTCGCCTTCCCCCTTGCCCCAGGTCGTGGATCAAGTCTCCGAGGAGGCTGACCTTAAAGAACTGAGGGAAACTGAGCCGCAAGAGCTTGAACCTGGTCAGGTTGAGTTTCTGGGCTCAGGGGGACCCTCCAGGGAAGACCTGGGGAAGGCACAGTTAGACTGCCCCTCACTTGAACCCCTCAGACAGCAGGCTGCTGCTGAGGCTGCAGGGAACGCCACAGGTACCCACAAAGTGTACTGGGACGATGGACTCCTGTACTCTGAGGCAAGAGACCCCAAACCTGGCGCGACCAGGCGGCTGGTCATCCCCTTGTCTCTGAGAGGTTTCCTTCTTACCTTGGCCCACGAGATTCCCCTTGCAGGTCACTTAGGCCAGAATAAGACTTGGGACAGAATTGTTCCACACTTTCACTGGCCCCACATGTCCGAAGATACGAAGGAGTTTTGCAGCTCCTGTGTCACTTGCCAAGCCAGTGGTAAGTCAGGTGGCACGACAAAGGCCCCCCTCATACCACTACCGGTGGTGGGGGTACCCTTTGAACGAGTGGGGATCGACATTGTCGGACCAATGGAACCCCAGACAGCATCAGGGCACAAGTTTATACTGGTGGTGGTGGACCACGCCACCAGGTATCCTGAAGCTATTCCCCTTAGGACCACTACAGCACCTGTGGTGGCACGGGCCCTACTTGGAGTGTTCTCCAGAGTGGGCTTCCCTAAGGAGGTCGTCTCAGACAGAGGTGCAAACTTCATGTCGGGATATCTGACTGCTATGTGGAAGGAGTGTGGTGTCAACTACAAATTCACCACACCCTATCACCCACAATGCAATGGGCTTGTTGAGAGATTCAACAGGACCCTAAAAGGGATGATTCACGGACTACCTGAAAAGCTTCGGCGGAGATGGGATGTCCTGATACCCTGCCTCTTGTTCGCCTACAGAGAGGTCCCGCAGAAGGGGGTTGGCTACAGCCCTTTTGAGCTTCTGTTCGGACATCCTGTAAGGGGACCCCTTTGTTTGGTAAAGGAAGGATGGGAGAGACCTCTCAGAAAGCCGGCATCGAACATTGTGGACTATGTGCTCGGTCTCCGCTCGCGGATGGCAGAGTACATGGAAAAGGCATCTAAAAACCTTGAGGCGAGCCAAGAATTACAAAAAGCTTGGCACGACCAAAAGGCTGTCCTGACTGTGTACCAGCCTGGACAGAAGGTGTGGGTGCTGGAGCCAGTGGCCCCAGCAGCACTCAAAGACAAATGGTCTGGGTCCCACACGATCATTGAGCAAAAGGGAGAGGTCACCTACCTGGTAGACCTGGGAACTCCCCGGAGCCCCCACCGGGTGCTCCATGTAAACAGGCTCAAGGCATATGTCGACAGGGAGGGCATGGGCTTGCTCATGGCCACAGATGAGGGACAGGAGGAGGAGAGTGACCCTCTCCCGGACCTGCTCTCTCAGAACCCTGACGATGGGTCAGTAGATGGTGTTGTCTTTTGTGGCAGCCTCTCTGGACATCAACAAAAGGATTGTAAACAGGTTCTTCAATCCTTTCGACATATGTTCTCTCTGACACCCAGTCAGACCAAGTGGTGTACCCATGAGGTCGACACTGGGGACAGTCTGCCCGTAAAGAGTAAAATCTATCGGCAACCTGATCACGTCAGAGACTGCATCAAGACAGAGGTGCAGAAAATGTTGGAGCTGGGAGTCATTGAACCCTCGGACAGCCCCTGGGCTAGTCCCGTAGTGCTCGTGCCGAAACCTCACACCCAGGGCGGTAAGAAAGAGATGAGGTTTTGCGTGGACTACAGAGGTCTCAATGCAGTCACTAAGACTGACGCCCACCCGATACCAAGAGCAGACGAACTTATCGACCGGTTGGCCTCGGCCAACTACTTAAGTACGTTTGACCTGACAGCTGGGTATTGGCAAATCAGGTTAGCTGAGGAGGCCAAGCCCAAAACAGCATTTTCTACCCCGGGTGGGCATTATCAGTTCGTGGTAATGCCCTTTGGTTTGAAAAATGCACCTGCCACCTTCCAAAGGCTGGTGAATCGAGTTCTCACTGGGTTGGACGACTTCTGTGCGGCGTATCTGGACGATATCGCTGTCTTTAGCTCCACCTGGGAGGATCACCTGGTCCACCTGAGGAAAGTGTTAGAGGCCCTGCAAAAGGCAGGCCTCACTATCAAGGCCACTAAGTGCCAGATAGGGCAGACACAGGTTGTATACCTGGGCCACCTTGTAGGTGGAGGCCAGGTTCAGCCATTGGAGAGCAAAATACAGGCCATTCAGGACTGGGCTCCTCCAACCACCCAGACTCAGGTTCGAGCTTTCTTGGGCCTGACTGGTTATTACCGGAAATTTGTCAGAAATTATGGATCCATTGTGACCCCGCTAAACGACCTGACAAGTAAAAAGATGCCAAAAAAAGTTCAGTGGACAGCAAGCTGTCAGAAGGCATTCGATGACCTAAAGCAGGCCATGTGCACAGCACCTATCCTAAAGAGTCCAGACTACTCCAAACCATTCATTGTCCAAACAGACGCTTCGGAGCTGGGTGTGGGAGCTGTTCTATCTCAACTGAATTTTGATGGTCATGACCAGCCCATAGCTTTTATTAGCAGGAGGCTGACCCCTAGAGAGAAGAATTGGTCAGCCATTGAGAGGGAGGCCTTTGCTGTGGTTTGGGCCCTGAAGAAGTTGAGGCCATACTTGTTTGGCACTCACTTCAAGATTCAGACCGACCATAAGCCCCTCTTGTGGCTAAATCAAATGAAGGGTGAAAACCCCAAACTACTTAGGTGGTCCATTTCCCTACAGGGGATGGACTTCACAGTGGAGCATAGACCTGGCACTGATCATGGCAATGCAGATGGGCTCTCCAGGTATTTCCACTTAGAGCAAGAAGACTCACCTGGTCAAGGTTAGCTTATTGTCCCAAAGTTTGGGGGGGGGTCATGTAGGAGAGTAGGGTCTGCAATCCTATGATCACCCAGATTTTTTGCTTTTGCTTCATTGGTTTACGACTTTCTCCGGCTGTGGGCCTGCCAATCAGACCCACGGCCTAGCTGTTCTCTCTCGAAATTAACACACATGTACATTAGGTGCATCCACTAATTGGAACTGGGCTGCCTTGTCAGTCCCTGTCTCAGCATACCACAGGTATCCAGGGCATCGGTGTACCCAGGGCCTACCAGGGGCTGCAGCATGTATTATGCCACCCCTGGATGGCCGCCCAAATCTGACACAACTGGCTGCACGACAGCTGGGGCAGCGTGGTGTAATCACCCGTTGCTATAGGTGTAGTATTCCTACACCTAACCCTAAGATGGACACATGGATTCCTATCAGTCACTCCTATGGCAGGCCTTATCAATCCCGAAGGCAGAGTGCAGGGAATCATGTGGGACGGTGCTCTGGCGCGAGCTGAGCCCGTCGACGGCTTGCGGAACCAAGTCCTAATAGCCGTTCCATGGTGACGCGGGCCAACTACTTTTAATGCATTATAATCCTTGCGGTTATTTGCTAACTTTGGCATCGCATCACCTACACATGTCGAGTAAGGTGTCATACGAATGGGAATACGAACCCCTCACCAGTCCTGGCGACGGGGTTAGCATTCCCCCCCTTTAGAGGGACACGACATGGAAGTAACCTTGAACCCCGGTTAAAGTTGACTCAAGCCTCAGCATCACAAAATGGATGCTGCCACCAGACACAAGTCTGACCTCCTGCTGCTGGGAGACCTTCCAGCGAGGGGAGCTTGGACAAAGGGTTTCCTGTCGAGGGCGGTGTTAGCACCATCCCAGACAGGGTTTGTGTATCCCAGGTAGGCAGGGCTGAAAGGAAGGTGATTGCAAGTGGCACCCCGGTGCTCACTGTGCATAGCCCGGCTCAAACCAGTTTCGGGGGCACACCAGCCCCTGAGCTGGGGCGAAGCCGGACAAAGGATAGGGGTGTAACCACCCCCCTCCTGGCTCCACCCATAGGTAGGACCTAGTCACGGGCCAGCCCCTTTTCTTAGAATAAAGGTAGGAGCGAGTCCCCTTCCCAAATTGGATAATCAGATAATCGGATAACTCCGAATCTCGAACTACTTTCTACGAAAGGAACTCTTGACTATTTCTGAAGACTCTCCCTTGTGGCTAAGGAGTAGCCACCCTGCACCGGCAGGCACCACCTAAGCGCTTGCGGTTTGCTGTACGTCTCTCCTACGGAACAAGACTGCCCAGCTCGACGAGACCCGAGTTCCCTGCCATCTCTGACCTTTTACCTACATCATCAGCCCAGCTGAGAGTCGTAGGTGTGACGAGACCTACGGGACCGGCTATCTTCAGAACCTGCACGACGCTTATCTAGCACGCCCACCGAGGGACCCTCGAGTGAGTGCACCTAGGGTTTGAGAAGCCCTAACCCTGAGCAGCTCCAGCACCGAAGTCTGCCTCCCCAGCATCCACGAGATTTGCGTGGGGGCCCTTCCGCTCCTTGCTGTTCACCGCGTTGTCCGACCACTTGCCGACCGGCTTGTGGCCCTCTTCACGACGCACCAAGATTATTTTCATCACCGGTCTGGTTGCTCCAGACTGACTCCTGCTCCCCTTCAACAGAGGAGTACCACGGACCCTCCTGGTCCACTCCAGACGCCATCCTGACTCCCCCGCTTGGGTTGCCACTGCCAAGATCCGCTGCCCCATTCCTGGGCCCAGCATCATCGACAGCAGACACCTTCGTGGGACAGCTCGCCCTCCATCCTGGTCGCCGCCGTGCCTCCTGGTCCGAGGAACAGCCGAGTCCGACGTCATCCACTCACCTGGTCGAGGTGACTTCAGCCGGTACCCTCCTGGTGCCCACACGATCGCTGGCTAGCGGTTGAGAACTGAGTCCCCTCTGCTTTCAGGTTTCCTTCATCACCGATCCAGGCTTGGATCTTGCTGAACATCGTCACTGGTCGCCTGCCAGCAACTTCTTCTTTCAGGCTCCTGAGACTACAACGAGGACTCCCGACATCTTGCCGAACTTCACGCAGCCGCAGCCTCTGGGCTAGGTAACTCGAGCATTTCGGTGCTCCATCGCAGGTTCGCTCTACAAGTGTCCAGTTCCTTTTTCGTTTAGTCCCACTGATCGGAACACTCCGGAATCAGTACCTCCAGACTCTAACCATTCGCATTTCACTGTTAGTGTAGATGGTTTCTCGTGCCCCTCGGGCATTTGTGTAAATTGTGCAACTGAAGTATTTTCCCAAGAGTTTTGTAGTATGCTTAGCTCCCTGACTCATAAAGAGCCAGGGTAGTCTTGTTATAAATAAATATCCTTTTATTTTCATAACAACTTGTGTGGTGTCCTTTCACTTGGTGTTCAAGGGGTAAATGTGATGGTAAACAGCTGGCTTAACACGCCCTCTAGAGTTTAGCCTAAGACTGCTCGTATCCACGCTACTAGGATAGCTGGTCTATAAGGTTGACTTACAACCAATCATCAATAAGGGTCGTTTGGAATGATACACAGTGATCACTAGAATAGTGAGCACTACATATCAGGCCAACTTCTCACAGCGAGCCCCCCAAAACCCAGACAGAGGTGAGAGCCTTTTTAGGACTCACCGGGTACTACAGGAGGTTTGTCAAGGGGTATGGCAACATTGTTGCACTCTTGACAGAGCTGACTTCCAGGAAGCAGCCCAAGAAACTGATTTGGACTGATACCTGTCAGAAAGCTTTTGAGGCCCTCAAAGCTGCCATGTGCACGGCGCCCGTGCTCCTGGCACCCAACTTCTCCAAAGAGTTTATCGTTCAGACAGACGCTTCAGAGCATGGTGTGGGGGCTGTTTTGTCACAGATGAATGAGGAGGGCCTAGATCAACCTTTAGCCTTCATCAGTAGGAGGCTACTTCCACGGGAACAGATGTGGAGTGCAATTGAGCGTGAGGCATTTGCTGTGGTCTGGGCACTGAAGAAGCTGAGACCCTACCTGTTTGGTACTCACTTCCGGGTTCAGACAGACCATCGGCCCCTCAGATGGTTAATGCAGATGAGGGGCGAGAATCCAAAGCTGTTGAGGTGGTCCATTTCCCTACAGGGTATGGACTTTACGGTGGCACACCACCCTGGTACAGAGCATGCCAACGCTGATGGTCTGTCCAGATTTTTCCACCTTTATGATGAGAACTCCCAGGAGGGAGGGTAGTTCTCCCCACATTTCAGCTGGAGGAGACATGTGTTAGACCTGGCACCATTGGCGTGGGTCTCCCTTCCATTTCTGCTGTTGCCTCATGTGTTTTTGCTGGTGTTAGACGCTTTGGGCACTGTGCCACTGCTGTCCAGTGCCACAGTACGAGTGCTCCCTACTGTAAATGTATGTATTGATTAGTGATTCCATGATTGACTGATTTGGTTTACTTGTCAGACCCTAGTATAGTGCACTGAGTGTGCCCAGGGCTTGTACATCCAAATGCTGCTGGTGGGCTTGCAGCACTGGTTGTGCCACCCACAGAAGCAGCCCTGTAAAATGTGTCTAAGGTCTACCATTGCAGAGCCTGCATGCAATCTGGTACTGTCGCGCTGACTGGGCAAGTGCACCCATTTGCCAGTCCCTAAACCTTCCCTTTTCTTCATATCTGACACCCCTATGGTAGGCCCAAGGGCAGGGTGCATTGTAAGTATAAGGTAGGACATGCCCTGATGCGTGTGGCATGCCCTATTAGTGAATTACAGCCATTTTAGTTCTTCACTATTGCAAGGCTGTGAGAAGTTGGCCTGATGTATGATGTCACTAGTTATAGTGTACACCTTATATCAGTCCAAATACCCTTATGGTGATTGGTTGTAAAGTCAACCTTATAAACCAGCTATCCTAGTGGTAGCATGGACAAGAGCAGTCTTAGGCTAAACTCTGAATGGCATGTGAAGCCAGCTGTGATACCATATATAATCCCTTGAATACCAAATGAAAGGACACCACAACAGATATATATATAAAATAAAGTGTATTTATTCTAAGCAAACCCTCAGCACTCTTTATGAGATTAGAGGTAAGTACAACACAGTCTTATTTAAGCATACATTAAGTCACACAGGTAAGTAATACAGTTAGGCCCTAGGGGCCACGCAAACCATATACTAAGTAAGTGGTATAAGAACCACTGTCACGGAAATAGAATAGGCCTAGGCCTAGGGAATCGCTGGGGCTACACTATACTACCAAAGGTTAGGAAGTGGGAGGCCCACGGGATTCGTATGCAGAGTGGAAACACTCACGCGTAATGCGTAAAAGTCGCTAGCAATAGTACAGTTTAGAAATAGATAGATTTAGGACACTTCCGGAGTAGCTAGGAAGTTGAGACTTGAAACTTAGACACTAGGATAGTCACTATCCTGATGAGCACCGGAGTACCCAAGTTACCTAGCCCACAGGCTGCGGGTGCATAGGGTTGAAGTTGCGTCGGGTTTCGTCGTCGACTCCTATGGATGCCTGAAGAAAGATGCTGACAGGCAGTCAGTGAAGAGTGTCCGGTGGATCCCAAGGCTGGGATCAAGAAGAGAGGAGACCTGCAAGCAGAGGGGACAGAGTCAAGGTCACTAGCCAGTGACCACGTGGAACCAGGAAGGAACCAGACGATGTCGTGAAGATTTGCAGGTGAAGGTGAAGCTTGTCGCTGCAGCCAGGAGGACCAGGAAGCGTCGAGGACGACCAGGACCAGGAGGCGAGCTGTCCCACGAAGGCTCTTGCTGTCGGCGGCGTCGAAGTTGGACTAGGACTCACCAAGCCTTGGCAAGCGGAACCCACGAAGAACGGAGGACTTGCTTCTGGTGCAGACTAGGAAGGTCTGGGGTGCTTCTTCTTTGCAGAGAAGCGGGAGCCAGTCTGGAGGAGCCAAACCAGCGCAGAAGATTTCAGGGTGCGTTGTCACAAAGGCCACTAGCCAGCGGGCAAGCAACCGGACAGACGCGGCAAGCAGGAAAATGCTGAAGGGCCCCACGCAGGACTCGTGGAGTGTGGGGGGCTGGTCTTCGGTGCAGATGGTGCTTGGGGGTGGGGCTTCTCAATCCCCGGTGCACAACTTCGAGGGTGCCTCAGAAGCTGCGCTTGAAGATACTAGCCACTTTTCCCAGGTAGCCGGTCCCACGTCGCTCGTCGCCTCCACGGATCTCAGCTCTGCTGTAGATGTGGATCAGGGTCGGAGAAGTCTGGAAGTCAAGGCTCTGGTCGGGCTCTGCAGTCGGTTCCTCGTAGAACGTGGGCAAAGCAAAGGGTAAGTCTCTTGATGGTGCCTGTTTGCACAGGGTAGCCACTCCTTGGCCACAAGGGAGATTCTTCAGTCTTCTTCTTTCGTCGAATGTCGAAGGTCCAGAGTTTCTGTTCAAGTTGCAGGTTCAGGATAATCTAAAGTCTTGAGGCCCAACTCCCACTCTTATACTAATCTGGGGGGCTGGGATACCTGCTAGGTCACGCCTTATGGGTGGGACCTGGGAGGGGGTGGTTACACCCACTTCCCTTTGTCCAGTTTCACGCCAGAGCTGGGGCTGGAGTGCCCCAGCACCGGTTTGAACTGGCCTATGCAAGGAACACCTTGTGTGCCCCAGGCATGTCTCATTCCTTTCAGCCCACCCTGCCCCAATACACTAAAGGCTGTCTGGGGAGGTGCTAGCACCTCCCCAAGCAGGAAACCTATTGTCCAGGCCTCCCTGGCTGGGATCACTCCCAGCTGCAGGAGGTCAGACTTGTGTCGTGGCAGCAGCATCCATTTTGTGATGCTGAGGCTTTGGTCAGAGGTTACACAGCAAAGTAGGATTTTAACATGTCTCTCCCTCTAGAAGGGGGGAATAATATCCTCATCACCAGAAATGGTATGGGGGTATTATTCCAAAGTGTTAGACACCTTACACAACATGTTTTGATACAGCCCAACCATAGTTACCATAACCGTTTAAGATTATAAGGCACTTTAAGAGTATATGGTAGGCTATATCATAGAACAGCTATAAGGACATGGTTCCGAAAGCTGCAGACAGGCTCAGCTCATGCTAGAGCACCATCTCACATGTTACCAAGCACTCTGCCTCCAGGATTGTTAAGGCCTGCCATAGGTACCCATGTGTCTATATATAAGGATAGATATAGGCATACTATATCTAAGCAAGGGGTGATTACACGACCTTGCCCCAGCTGAGTGATCAGCCAGTTGTGTCTGATTGGAAGGCCAGGCCAGGGGTGGCATAATACATGCTGCAGCCCCTGGTAGGCCTAGGGTATACCTATGCCCTGGGTACCTAGGGTACACTGTACAGGGTCCAATAAGGTGATCCTTACCAATTGGGAATGTACCTAGGGTACATGGAGTCCATTTTAAAGAGAGAGCAGACAGCCTGAGACCCTGAATGGCAGGATCTCAGGCCAACTAAGTCGAAAAACCAGCTAGACACTAGGCAAAAAGTTGGGGGTAACCATAGTCAGATATCCACCTTCCTACAAAGGCTACCTGTTCTCCATACGCCAGAATGGGCTGTTAGATTATTACATGTTTATAATCTTAACTGACTCAGAGAACATGGTAGAAATTCGAGTTTAGTATGCCTGAACTCAGAATGCTAAAATACATCTTTTAGTGAAGGTGGTTTTAACATTCTGTGTTTGAAAATACCACTTTTAGAAGGTAGGTATTTTCTTGCCAACCTTTCAAGCCTGTCTCTGCTAGGTTGTGTATTCCTTTGTCTGGTTTCTGTGAGTGACAGGGCTGGGGGATTCCAAGAGACAGGATGAGTCAGCCCAGTGGTGAATAGAGAGATCTGTATCTAGATGAGGGGGAGGGGTTACACCTGAACCTTGAATAGGGCTGTGCCTGCCTTCCACAATGCTGGCTCCACCTCCTGGGGAGCGGCTGATGTCTCTGCCCTGCACAGTGAATGAAGAGAAGGAATCCTGTCAACAGAGTGCTCCAGGGCTGTACTTGCCTTCCACAATGCTGGCTCCACCTCCTGTGGGGCGTCTGATGTTTCTGCCCTACAGTGTGAAAGGAAAGGAGAAGTCTGGTAAACAGAGTGCTCAGGAACTAATTTGGACTGGGCAAAGGCCCCTCTCCCCTCAGAGAACAAAGGATTTGGGGGTATAAGTAGTGGGACCATGATCCCAAGAATTTAGATCACTTTTGGAACAAGAAGAAACCTTTACTGAGGAGCGGAACCTGAAGAAACTGAGGAGAGACTATCCCAAAGCTGAAGTGCTGCTTGGGGGATTGGCCTGCAGTGGTTTGCCTGACTGCCAAAGGAAGGAGAGACTTTGTGTGCTTATTTCAACTTCAACAGGATCTCCAAGGGCTTGGAACAGAGCTTACCTCCTGCTGAAGTCTCAGGGACAACAGACTTCAACCCCAAGCTCCCCAGAGTTCTTTGGAAGTGCCTGCTGCTGTTTTGGGCCTTCTGAGGGACTGCGTGTCGCAAGGAGCTGGAAGCGCGACTCAACGAAGCCGAAGCGTGTCGCCGTCGCTGCTGCTGCCGTCGCATTTCTAAACAAGGGTGTCGCCGCTGGAGTTGTTGCACTGCACCGCATCGAGAGAAGCGTCTCGCAATGAAGAGGAAACGTGTCGCCGTCGCTGCTGCCTGCCGTCGCACTTCTGAACAAGGGTGTCGCCGCTGGAGTTGTCGCACTGCACCGCTTCGAGAGAAGGGTCTCGCAACGAGGAAGAAGCGTGTCGCCATCGCTGTTGCTGCCGTTGTACTTCTTAACAAGAGTGTCGCCGCTGGAACTGTCGCATTGCAACGCATCGGAGAAAGCGCCTCGCATCCCTGAGAAGCACGCCGCCGTCGGAGCTGCTGCCGTCGCATTTCTGAACAAGGATGTCGCCGTTGTAGTTGTCGCATCGTGCGGAAGCTTCACGCATCTTGGGAGAAGAGTATCGCAGTTGGAGCTGTTGCCGTCGCACTTTTGAACAAGGGTGTTGCCGCTGCAGTCCACGCATCGAACCGAGAACTTCTCGCATCCCCGGAGAAGCGTGCCGCATCTGGAAGATCATCACGTCTTTATTTCTTTGCACCAGAACTTTGCTGCATTTCCATCGCTGCGACATTGCTTGTCGTGGAAGCGCAACGTATCGTAAGTTACACTGACGCAAAGTGTCGCATCTTAAGAACTGAACTGAACTATGCTAAAAACTACCATCTTAAAGTAATAGTATTGTGTATTTTTGTCGTTTATGGTCTTGTGGTAAATCTATATAAAGTATACTTATTTTTTATATAAAACCTGTGTGGTGTCCATTTGTAGTGTTGTCACTGGATTACTGTATGTGGTCACAAATGCTTTACACACTGCCTCTGAGATCAGCCTGTCTGCTCGTGCCAAGCTACCAAGGGGGTGAGCAGGGGTTATTTTAGGAGTGTACCCCCTTACCCTGACTAGAGGCAAGGGTCCCTATTTGTCACAAGTGCATACCTGTGCCAACTAGAGACCCCCAAGTCTAACAATGACAAACCCCAGATTCTGTAAAAGGGACACAGTCTGTTGGAGTTGTTGCAACAGGGTTTGAGGACACTGAGCCATCAGAAGAAGGTCGTCTAAATAGACGATCATGCGAATGCCCCGTGCTCGGAGGAACTCCACTGCAGGATGAAGCACCTTGGTGAAGCACCACGGGGCCGAGGAAAGCCCGAATGGAAGGGCGGTGAACTCGTACACCAGACCCCCCAACAAAACTGTAGGAACCATCGATGGGGCCGATGAATGGGAATTACCAGATAGGCATCTTTTAAGTCCAGACGTGCCATCCAATTGGATGGTCACAGAAGATCGCGCAGCAGATGGATTCCCTCCATCTTGAAATGGCGGTACACTAACCAAGCATTGAATTCCTTGAGGTTGATAACGGGTCGACGACCCCCGTCGGCTTTGTCCACCAGGAATATATTGCTGAGAAAACCGTGGGGGTGCAAAGTTAAGCGACAAATGGCTCCTTTGCGGAGCAACTCGGAGACCTCTTCGTCGATCAACTGTGCGTCCTGAGGGCTGAAATGTAGCGGACGAGGCCGCGTCTCCTGTTGAGGGTTGTCTAGAAACTCTACATGAAAACCCTGAACGGTTTTGAGGACCCATGCACCGGAAGTTAACGCTGCCCAAGCGTCCTGAAAGTACGCCAGTCGCCCCCCTATGCGAATCTGATCTGCGGGAAGAACACTTACTGTTTGAATTTCCGCCTCCGGAATTGGACTTGAAACCTCCACGGCCTCTGAAACGCTGTCCTCGCGTTGGATAAAAGTTGTAGTTTGCGGTCGAATTATATTGGCCGCGGCTAGAGCCTTGTCTCCTTGAAGGGTTTTGTTGGAAACCACGGCCGGACGAGCGGCCCCTGCCTCGACCGGCCCTGCGGAAAACCTGCTGGGTAAAAACGTTTTATACTAGGTGCCTGCCGTCGCACTTCTGAACAAGGGTGTCGCCGCTGGAGTTGTCGCACTGCACCGCTTCGAGAGAAGGGTCTCGCAACGAGGAAGAAGCGTGTCGCCATCGCTGTTGCTGCCGTTGTACTTCTTAACAAGAGTGTCGCCGCTGGAACTGTCGCATTGCACCGCATCGGAGAAAGCGCCTCGCATCCCTGAGAAGCACGCCGCCGTTGGAGCTGCTACAGTCGCATTTCTGAACAAGGATGTCGCCGTTGTAGTTGTCGCATCGTGCGGAAGCTTCACGCATCTTGGGAGAAGAGTGTCGGAGTTGGAGCTGTTGCCGTCGCACTTCTGAACAAGGGTGTTGCCGCTGCAGTCCACGCATCGAACCGAGAACTTCTCGCTTCCCCGGAGAAGCGTGCCGCATCTGGAAGATCTTCACGTCTTTATTTCTTTGCACCAGAACTTTGCTGCATTTCCATCGCTGCGACATTGCTTGTCGTGGAAGCGCAACGTATCGTAAGTTACATTGACGCAAAGTGTCGCATCTTAAGAACTGAACTGAACTAAGCTAAGCTAAAAACTACCATCTTAAAGTAATAGTATTGTGTATTTTTGTCGTTTATGGTCTTGTGGTAAATCTATATAAAGTATACTTATTTTTTATATAAAACCTGTGTGGTGTCCATTTGTAGTGTTGTCACTGGATTACTGTATGTGGTCACAAATGCTTTACACACTGCCTCTGAGATCAGCCTGTCTGATCGTGCCAAGCTACCAAGGGGGTGAGCAGGGGTTATTTTAGGAGTGTACCCCCTTACCCTGACTAGAGGCAAGGGTCCCTATTCGTCACAAGTGCATACCTGTGTCAACTAGAGACCCCCGCGTCTCCTGTTGAGGGTTGTCTAGTAACTCTACATGAAAACCCTGAACGGTTTTGAGGACCCATGCACCGGAAATTAACGCTGCCCAAGCGTCCTGAAGGTACGCTAGTCGCCCCCCTATGCGAATCTGATCTGCGGGAAGAACACTTACTGTTTGAATTTCCGCTTCCGGAATTGGACTTGAAACCTCCACGGCCTCTGAAACGCTGTCCTCGCGTTGGATAAAAGTTGTAGTTTGCGGTCGAATTATATTGGCCGCGGCTAGAGCCTTGTCTCCTTGAAGGGTTTTGTTGGAAACCCCGGCCGGACGAGCGGCCCCTGCCTCGACCGGCCCTGCGGAAAACCTGCTGGGTAAAAACGTTTTATACTGGACTGGGCCTTGTCCAACGAAGTAAAGGTAGAGGCAAATTTACCAAGCTATTCTGAAGAAGCCAGATCCCCAAGCTTGGGATCTAATTTAATCAACAACGAGCGGCGATGCTCGGTTGAAAAAGCGCAATTCGCGTTCCCCATAAAAATTATGGCTCGCTGGGCCCAATTAGGTAGGACTTCTGGTGAGATGGTTGAACCTGTCACTTTAGCCTCCTCCGCCATGTCTAAGATTTTGGACATTGGACTGATGGCATCGAGGAGTTTGTCCTGACAGGACCGCCAAGACCTATCTATACCCTTCCGAGGGTCTTTCACATACTTCGCCAAAAAAGTGGCAATTTTAGGGTCCAACTCTGGCGTAAACGCAATCTTATCAGGCAAAGAGGGTCTCGGACACTCCGCTCTTAAACAGCCCCGCGCCTCCTTCTCAAGAGGCTTGCGGAGGCGGTTCGCAAGAAAACGGACAACCTTATCCCCCGGGACCCAAGCCGACGACCGGGGATGCATAATATCGTCGGGATTAAGCATGTCCGCATCCTCCTCCGGCGTCGCCGAAGAGGCAGCAGGAGTTGGACGCCAAGGACGAGAGGACCCTGCTTCCTAGTCGGTATCCCCTTGAGTGTCATTATCCGTGGCAGGGGATGGGGGGTCCGGGATATCCTGGGGCGCTCCCTCCGATGGAGGGAGAGGGACGGCCGACGCTGCTTTCGCTAAAAACGCCGTCTTAAGGCGCGAAAGGTGTCTACGTCCACACCGTCCGGACGCTGTTTCTTGGGGGGTGGGGAGGCGTCCTCATGACTATCGCCGGGGACCGGCGCGGTGCCTTCGCGCACCGCAGCCAACCTGTTACACTCCTGAACTATCCTATCCGAGAGGCGTTGCTCCATAGGACCCACTACTTCATTAACCACCCTATAAATTGAAGCATCAACAGCATCAAAGAAGTCGTCATCATAAGGTAGGTACTCCTGGACCTCCTCCTCATAATATTCTGCCTGACCAGTCATAGAGACAAGGTAAGTACCCAGAGGGAAAACCACAACATAATGTGCCTGGGAAAAGCACAAACTGCAAGAAAAAAACCACACACACACGCAGGTAACAATATTAGGGGCAGGCGGGAGGCTGTAAGAATTTGGGTAGCCCTAAGGACCACAGATAGGGTCGCACCACAACCCACAACGCGCTCAAACCCTCAGGAGCTAAACCTGACCGGTTGTCCGCCCCCCCCAGCGCGTTTATAGCAGCAGCGTTGATGCCCAGAGCTGATTAGCTCGCTCAATGCGTGAGGAACAAGAAGTGTAGTCAGGTGCTTTACTGCGCTGATAAGCGCATTCACCGCGGGTATAAACCCGCACTACGGACCCCTGCCGGGGCGTTCAGCAAAGTAAATGCAGGCAATACGGTCCGCTTTGCGGACGTCTTGGTGAGGCAGTTGACGGGGACAAGGCTCGGCGTTCGTTTCTCTCGTGGCGCGCTCCTCATCTGAGGAGCCGCGACGCGAGAGCAACGAGACGGACGAGTCCCTCTAGCGGCCGCAGATGACGCCGCACCAGCAGGGAAGCCGGCCGCGTGAGGAGCGACGAGCGTTCCCGCGGCCGGCAGGGGCTCTGAAAAACAATCCGCAATTATCAAACACTAGTGTTACAATTATAAGTACGATGCTACAAAAACCTGGTAAGAGAAAACCATCACAGTGAACATCACTAGAGAAAGATAAAGAGAGCACTTAACTGGCTGCGAAGCAGCGAAGAAAGAGGAAGGGAGGAGACAGACAGAGGACTTTGTATTATGGTTGTTGGAAACAGTTGATGGACTACGTACCTGAATGCCTCCCTGGTTGTAGGGACTTGTCGTTTTTTCTGTAGTTGATGTTCAGTGAGTACTGTGATATCTCTCTGGCTGCTGTGTTTTTGTCATAATAAAGCGAAGAGAGAGATAAGCCTCCTGAGATAGAATCTTGTGTCTATAGAGTTTTGTATATTTTCCTTGCTGGGGAAGCTGCTTGGCCCCGTCAATCTAAGAGCACAATTGGCTAAAAGCAGAGATATTTTTTAAATTAAAAAGCACAGACTGCTAGAGTAGCCACTGGGACTGAAGGGAGTTACTCTGCATGTGGACGTGCTCCAGGTGAAATGGCAGAATGCTGTCACTCACAGTGAAGTTAGCCAATGGCTGAAGTGGGCGGACCCAGTGCCTTGTGCTTTATGCACTAATGAAGGATGTGAGTGACACAACAGACCAATGGATAGAGATGGCTGGATCAATGACTTTCTAAGTATATTACATTTATAATTTTAGTAAGAGTAAAAGGCTTTGGCTAATGCAGGCCCAATGACAGACACAGTGCGTATATCAGCAATGCGCAGTTGGCAGCCAGAGGGATGTAAATGATTGCAGAGCTGCAGAATAGGATGATGACAGGAGACCATGTTCACTGACTGGGGAAAGAGTGGTCAGTCTGCACCTGTTGTAGTCTGTGTCTGTGGCTGGACTTTTAAAGAAGGAAGGAGTATTATGAGGCTTCAGCCGAAATGGCGCTGTCTTGTCAGATCAGCCTCTTTCAACTACATTTTAATATTTTAGACTGCTGTTCTGCTGATGACATAAACCACTGTCGGTCACTGCGAGGAGCTGCTGGTGATGGCCTGGCCCTGACGACTAATTCTTGTCTCCGCACATGCCACACACGCTGGCTCATGATTGTTAAAGTTGTGTTCAAATGTCTTTGTGTTTGTCATTGAGCCATCTCAGGCAGGGGTCTGTTTGTCCCTCTCCTCCCTCTCTGCTCCAGACTAAAACAATCTTCCTTCCTCTCATCAAACAGGAAACAGTCAAACCTTAATATACAAATAGATGTCTGTCTTCCGTCGCAGTGTCAGACTGCTGACCTGATTTCAGGCAGGGCTTCGAGACACCTTGTTAAGAGTCACACTTTATGCCTCCCAACCCACCTTTAAATGCAAGTTTTAGTCCTTAAAGTCATGTCTCGGGGTTTGCTGCAGAGTTTTTAAGTTTCTGTAATGGAATCTAGGGGTGTTCAACGCAGGTCAATGGGTGCGGATCCAGAGATAGTCTTAGAAAAACGGCTAAATTAATAATTTATTTGTAATTATAATTATCTCTCTTATCTGGATATCCTAAAACTCTAGCCCTGCTCCATTCCTTCTGCAGTTACAGTTACATTGTCCTCTCTGCTCTAGATCTCACTGTACATTAGAGTGGACATCATTATTTCTAATAGCAGGGCAATTACACAGCTCCAAGATGTCCTACTGGGCCAACAGTAGCGCTTTTAAGTGTATTTCATCCATTAAGTGAAACACATTGTGCAGGTGCGAGGAGTTAATTATCATGTATCTGACTTCTATGTCTCTTGAGTTTGTGACCTGCCCTCTTTCTTATCACCCATCTTTTTTTTCAGGCAGAGCCTCACATGAGCCATGGAGGACAGACGGAGCACATCTGGTGATGTCCTGCTCCACGCCCTGGAGGACCTCTTTGATGCTGACTTCAAAAGATTTAAAAATAAATTATCAGAAATCAACTTAAAAGGACGGCGAAACATCCCGCGAGGAAGCCTGGAGAAAGCAGACCAGATTGACACCAGGAACCTCCTTGTAAAGTTCTACGGCTCAGACTCAGCCATTGATGTGACCATCGAAGTCTTCTCCGAAGTCAACCTGATGGAGGCGGCAGCCAGACTCACAGAGGAGCGACAGCGAGGTAAGAGGGGTGCAATTCTTCAAGATCACACCCCAAGGTCCCCCTTGTTGGCCAAATGTAAAACATTTTCATAGGTTTTCTTACTTGGAGAATAATGCAAAGGATTTTTCTAAGCCAACACTTTGAGGATTCCACATTGGAACTCCTTGAAAATATATTTGGTCCGATTTTCGCTTTAAGCACCTCAGAGAGTCTTCCTTGGAGCCTGCATTTTGTTGTTTTTTGAGTGCCTTTGTGGTGAAGTTGCCCCTCCCATAGCTACCTCTCCTGGTGCATGATCAAACGTCATATAGTATCATGAGAAGAGTGGGGCAGCCTCATGCAATCCTATGTGAAGTGCTTTAACAGGCCTTGTCACACCTTTTCCCACATCCATGAAGTGGTATCGACCACCCGGCCCTATCAGAGATCACATTACACGTGCTCCTTACTGACCCAAATTCGGGGTATTAGTTCTACGTTGGAAAGATGATCTCAATAGTCTCTTTGACTCTCTGGAGTGTCTTGGACGAGCTTTAAAGACTTTACTCGTAGGAGGTGATGTCAAGACAGAGGCAAAGATTTACAATGCAAACCAGTAAACCAATGTAGAACCTTTTTGGGAATTTTCAAACCTACATACACTGGTATTTACATTGGTTTGTAAGGAAAAGTATTGCAAACCAGGGCGAAGAGCTGCTTTGTGTTACTTAGAGGCAAGGGGCCGTTCCATCGGTGGTACATGGAAGTTTGTATGCAACAACCCCAACAACCCCTTTTTGATGCAAAACCCCATCTACTACCATTAAAAGACTGGGTTTTGCCCCAAAAAATAAGGCTGCTGGAAAGCAGGCGTTAAAGGAGCAATATTTTTATTTCTCCTTTCTTTCTTTCCTGACTTTGCATGTATGCCCACACAGTTTTAAACTTGTCTAGTCATAGTATGTTGTATTTGAAGGAGAGTACGAAACCTATGCAAGACTCCTGCACACACCATCGCACTATGGCGGAAAGATGTGTGCGTGGTGCTCGGCAGCAAATTTGTGCACCTGCACTAGGGAGATGTGAGGAGAGAGCCATATCTCTGTAGATATGGCACTGTTGTGTTTTCTCCCAGTCATGCAACACATTTTTAGCTGCTGCGCTACTTTGTAAACCTGGGCCTTAGTGTCATACTGTAGTTATTGCCATCAAGGATAAAGGAACAGATGGGATGTCTGGTGATAAAGAGCGAACATAACTTTAAAAAGACGCTCCTCTCTTCTTTCACCAATGCCCATGAGCTTTGAAGCCTGGTAACATTCACGGCTCGTACCTCACACTCAAATTCTTGCTTTTGCCCTTATGGTAGACGCACCTTAATACAGCAGAACTGCGTATTCACACACAAGGTTGTTTTTTTTAAATATAGACAGATCGACTTAATTCTGTAGTAAATGCTCATTAGGCACTCACAGACACAGGTGAGAGAAGTGACGAATGTAGCTATGTACATGGTATTTCTATAGCAGAAATCTAGGCACAAGGCAGCGGTGCGCTATACAGGGTCAAAGACAGCGAGTGACAGGAGAGGCAGCGGCGTGATGTACAGGGTCAACAACAGCGAGTGACGGTAGAGGCAGCGAAGTGCTGTACAGGGTCAAGGACAGCGAGTGACAGGAGAGGCAGCGCAGCGCTGTACAGGGTCAATGACAGCGAGTGACAGGAGAGGCAGCGCAGCGCTGTACAGGGTCAAAGACAGCGAGTGACGGGAGAGGCAGCTGGCTTGTCGAAAGGTTAATGCTTTTTGATGCAGTGTTCTTTAAAGAGACTCGTCTTCAACTCTTTTCTAAATTGAAGCATCTTTGGGGCAGTCCTCACAGAGATGGGGATGTTTTTCCAGATACTGGTGGCCGGATTTATGAAGGGATCGGGGTGCCCTTGTGTCACACAACACAATCCCTAAGTCAAATTCACCAAGGAAAGAAAGGCAACCTTGCGTGGTCTTGCGTGGCCTCGCTTGGCCCTGCATTGCCCTGCGTGGTCTTGCGTGGCCTCGCTTGGCCCTGCATTGCCTTGCGTGGTCTTGCGTGGCCTCGCTTGGCCCTGCATTGCCCTGCGTGGTCTTGCGTGGCCTCGCTTGGCCCTGCATTGCCTTGCGTGGTCTTGCGTGGCCTCGCTTGGCCCTGCATTGCCCTGCGTGGCCTTGCGTGGCCCTGCGTGGCTTGGTAAATCTGGAGTGCTTTGCGTTGCTTGGTTACACGAAGGTGATAAATGCTTCGAGTGTGGATGTTCCCACGCATCCACCCATGGATTGTGGTGCATTGCCAGATTTACTAAGACTGGTAGACCTGGAACTGCATCAAAATGATACGCATTCCCAGGAAAGATGCAGAGGAGAAATAATGTTATTTCTCCTTATTGTTTCCTCTTTTATGCAGCACACTTAGAAAGAGGAAAATGCTTCTGAGGATTTTTGTTTAGCACAAAGGTGTCCCTTCCTGCACAAAACAAACCTGCCAGCTAAGCAAGCACCCTTGCCCTGTGGCATAAGGGTGCCTACATTGGAGCTAGGCAGAAAATTGAGCACCAGCGAAGGCAGAGAGCAGGAATGTGCCACATCTTGGTAAACATGGCGCATTCCTGCACTTTTCCTTTCATGCACAGCAGTGCTTGTTGTTGTGCTGTGTTGCATGAAAGTTTTATAAATCTGGCCCTGGTTATCAAGATGGATGAGGCCTGCTGCCCTGTTTTGCTCCTTTACACTCCTCGGTCTTTGTAGACAAACATAGTAAAGGCTGTTGAACTAGAGAAGAACAACGAAGCACATATACAAGACTTATGATCATTGCTACTCCCCACAGGAGGTTCAAGTCCCTCAGTGGCCCCGGCAGCAACAACATAAGCAGAGGCTGAAATACCAACTACAGAGGCGTCTGTCAAGAGGTACAGAAGGTCATCCACCCTTCACTGCAAGGGTTTATGTGCCAGTCAGGAAAAGTTATTTCAATTCTGGTAAAATAGAGTCTGTCATGAGCAAAGCCCTACAGTGGTCCTGCTGTCAATAGGGTGCAGTGATTGCAACCCAGCTGTCCAGAACCTGATGGCAACAGTTCAAAAGGTTATGACCTCACTGACCTTGTCAGTGTGCGTTTCTCCCCGCCGCACAGCACCACCTAATAGTGGTCTGCCCTCCTGTTCTCATTCCTGGTGGTCCAGTGGAGAATATTGTCTGTCTCTCTTTCTGTTCTCTGTGGGGCTCATTTATGAGCCCTTGCGACAGTTTTGTGCCGCCATTGCATCACTGTTAGATTCGGGAGTCGCTGGTTGGCGCAAGGTTGCCCTTGTGGAGAAGTGTGGCTCAGGGGTTAGAGGCGGCAGACCCGGAAGCTGAGATCGGTCCTGGACCAGGGTTCAATTCCCCGCCTCGGCGGGTCTTGGGCTAAAAATTCCACGGACTCGATAATTCTCGCCCCGGTGCCTTCTCGACTCACGGGTTCACACTCTGCGACTCTGGGCAATAGCTTGCTTAATCTCCACAACGGCCCCTCGCGGCGGGATGCCTGACTTTCACCTTGTGGATACCCTGCTATCTCACAGGGGAATACCAGGACGGGTTCCCTAAGCAAGCGCCGGGAAACCCACAGCGGGTAGCTGTGCGCTATATAAGCTCAACTACATTTACATTTACATTTACATTTGTGTCAAGCAGGAACCCTCTCCTCTATGTCAGGGCGCAGGATAACCCCTCGTGAATGACCCTTGCTCACCCTCTAGGTGCGTGGCGTGAGCAGCCAAGGCGATTCCTCAGGCGTTGTTGGTTAAGCACTTACAATCACACACACAGTAAATACATCAATCCCCCCAGAAACGGACACCAGACTTGGATATGTAGAAAAATACGCTTCTTTATGTAAAAATAAGGATATATATCTCAGCAGACTTATCACAAGACCAATAACGTTTTCGCTATGCCACCAGGTTGTAAAGCAGGCAAATGTTCTTTGTTTGTAGTTTCAAATGGATACTTGGTAGTCTCTTGCAAATGTTACTTGTGGTTCCAGTACTCACAGAGATCGGCTCCTGCGAACGGGGAAATAAGGCGTTGCGGGCCCCGAGCCCGATAATGGAACTTCTTTCGTGATGTGGAGAGTCGGCACAGGTCGGTGCGACTCTCAGCTTGGGAAGTGTTCTTGGGTCCTCAATCAGCAGGTGTGGGCAAGTAGGCAGGCGCGGCCAGCGACCCTTTAGCACGGCGGTGCAGGAGGGTCTCCACAGCGGGGGCGGCGCGGCCTGAGATGTCCGGGGATAGCGAAGCGGGGTCGCAGGGCACGGTCAGTGCAGCTGGATGACCCGGCGTAGATCACAGTCGTCGGACGGTTTCCGGCGGGAGGGGTGATAGCGCGGTCGGCGCGCTCCAGTAGCAGGCGGTGACAGGGATGCAGGCAACCTGGCCCGGGGACAGAGAGCGGCTCTGGACAGAGCGGGGCTCTCACGGGTTTGAGGCAGGCAAGCTTCTGAGTGTCACGGCCCTAGGAGGGGCGATGAGGGGCGCAGTCTCTTTCCAGCGGGATGCACACACGACTCGAATTGGAGGACGAGCAAAAGCACAGAGAACCCACTGGTCCTGGGGTTCAGTTCAGGGGGCAAGCTCAGTTCAAGCCCTTGGAGAATGTTCAAGCACAAAGTAGCAAAGTCTTTTCAGTAGTCTCTTCCTCTCCTTTCTCAGCAAGGCAAGCAGCAGGCCAGCTCCTCCAGCGTCTTCTTCTCCTTCTAGTCGGGCAGAGGTTCTTTGTGGTAAAACAGGATTCTGATTTCTTAGGAGCCAGGCTCCTACTTTTATACCATGATTCTTTTGTTCTTTAGCGCCAGGGGGCCTGGGCCTGGCTCAGTCCAGTTCTGGAGCACTTTGTTATGGTGACTCTGCTCTTTCCTTTCAGCAGCAGGGCAGAGACATCAGCCGCTCCACAGGGGGCGGCGCCGGCTTTGTGGTGGCAGAGGACAGGTCTATTCAAGAGTCAAGGTGTACTCCTCCCACCCATCCTGGTGTCATCTCTCTACCCACCACCTGGCAGCCAACCTGTCTCTGGGGATTCCCCAACCCTGCTCCTTACTGTTGCCAGGCAGAACACATACACACAGCAGAGGCGGACTGAATGGCCAGGTCAGTAAATACTAACTTTCTAAAAGTAGTATTTACAAACCCAGGATATTAAAATAAACTTCACTACAAGAAGTATTTTATTATTCTGAGTTCAGGCATACTAAACTTGACATTCTACCATGCTCTCTGAGTCCACTGGGGTCACAGCGTGTAGTGACTCCAGCAGCCCATTCTGGCCTATGGAGAGCAGGTAGCCTTCAATAGTGAAAAACGAAAAGGGCTGTAATTCACTACTAAGACATGCCACACACATCAGGGCATGTCCTACCTTATGCCTACAATGCACCCTGCCCGTGGGCCTACCAGAGGGGTGGCTAATATGTAGGTAAGGGAAGGTTTAGGGACTGGCAAGTGGGGGCACTTGCGCAGTCAGCGCGATGGTCCCGGACCGCGCACAGGGTCTGCGGTGGCAGACCCTAGACACATTTTACAAAGCCGCTTCCGTGGGTGGCGCAACCAGCGCTGCAAGCCCACCAGCAGCATTGGCATTCACAAGCCCTGGCACCCCTGGTGCACTTTACTGGGGACTGACAGTGAATCCAATAAACCAATCATGAACATCAATTCCAGGTACACTTTACCTAGGGAGCACTTGCACTGCGGCACGGATTAGCCGTGGCGCAGTGCCCTGAGCGGACAACACCAGCAAAACAATCGAGGCACACCATCAAAAAGTGGAAGGGAAACTCACGCCAAGGTGCCAGGTCTAACACGTGTCCCCTCCAGCTGAAATGTGGGGAGAACTACCCTTGCCCAGGGGGTTCCTCGTCACTAAGGCGGAAATACCTGGACAGACCGTCAGCGTTGGCGTGATCTGTGCCAGGACGGTGTTCCACCGTAAAGTCCATACCCTGTAGGGAGATGGACCACCTCAACAGCTTCGGGTTCTCACCCCTCATTTGCATCAACCATCTGAGGGGCCTGTGGTCCGTCTGAACCCGGAAGTGAGACCCAAACAAGTAGGGTCTTAGCTTCTTCAGCGCCCAGACCACAGCAAATGCTTCTCGCTCAATTGCACTCCACCTACTTTCCCGTGGAAGTAACCTCCTACTGATGAAGGCTACGGGTTGGTCCCAGCCCTCCTCAGTCATCTGTGAGAGAACAGCCCCTACACCATGCTCTGAAGCGTCTGTCTGTACTAGGAATTCCTTGGAGAAGTCAGGGGCCAAGAGCACGGGCGCCGTGCACATGGCAGTCTCCAGGGTGTCGAAAGCTTTCTGACAGGTGTCAGTCCAAATCACGTTCCTGGGCTGCTTTTTGGAAGTCAGCTCTGTCAAGGGGGCAACAATCGTTCCATAGCCCTTGACAAACCTCCTGTAGTACCCAGTGAGCCCCAGGAAGGCCCTCACTGCGGTCTGCGTCTTGGGGGGTTCCCAAGCCAGGATGGTCTCAATTTTGGGTTGCAAGGGTGCCACCTTGCCACTCCCCACTTGGTGTCCCAAGTACACCACGGAACCCTGCCCGATCTGGCACTTGCTGGCCTTGATCGTGAGGCCTGCTCGGCGCAGAGCCATCAACACTTCCCAGAGGTGGCGCAGGTGTTCGGGCCAGGTGGCACTGAACACTGCGATGTCATCCAGGTAGGCGGCACTGAACGCATCCAGCCCAACCAGTACCTGGTTGACCAACCTCTGAAAGGTGGCAGGGGCATTCTTCATCCCAAATGGCATGACTCGGAACTGGAAGTGCCCATCTGGTGTAGAGAATGCTGACCTCTCTTTGGCCCCATCGGTCAAGGCGATCTGCCAGTACCCAGACGTTAAATCAAACGTGCAGAGGAACCGGGCAGCCCCCAGCCGATCAATGAGCTCATCAGCTCTGGGGATGGGGTGCGCGTCAGTCTTCGTTACTGAATTGAGTCCTCTGTAGTCCACACAGAACCGGAGTTCAGGTGTGGCTCCCGGCGCAGCAGCTTTGGGGACCAAGACCACGGGGCTGGACCAAGGACTGCTGGAGGACTCAACCACCCCTAGCGCAAGCATTTTGGAGACCTCCTACTTGATGCAAGCTCGGACCCTGTCAGTTACCCTGTAAGCCTTGTGCTTCACAGGTAAGCTGTCTCCTGTGTCCACATCATGGACGCACCAATCTGTGACACCCGGAACCAGGGAGAACCTATCGGAAAACTGCCCCAGCAAGTGGCGGCAATCTTCCTGTTGTTCGGGCGTCAGGGTGGGTGAGAGGTTAACTCCATCCACTGACCCATCTTTCTCAGAGGCTACTAAGAGGTCAGGAAGAGGCTCGGTCTCCTCCTCCATTCCATCATCAGTGGCCAGCAGCATGCCCACTTCGGTCCTCTCTAAGTGGGGCTTAAGGCGGTTAACATGTAGGACACTCAAAGGGTTCCTGGGAGACTGCATGTCCACCAAGTAGGTGATAGGACGTTTGCGCTCCACAACCTCAAATGGACCTGTCCACTTATCCTGAAGTGCACAAGGGTCCACTGGGGCCAAGACCCACACCTTTTGTCCAGGTTGAAGCTCTACCAGAGTGGCATTCCGGTCGTACCACCGCTTCATCTCCTCCTGGCTGGCTTCCAGATTTGCCTCAGCAAGTTGCCTGAAACGCCGAGTCTGGTTTCGGAAGGCCAGCATGTAACTGTATACATTCTGGGGAGGTTTCCTGGGAGATTGCTCCCAGCCTTCCTTTACCAAACTCAGAGGTCCTCTTACCGGGTGACCATACAGAAGCTCAAAGGGGCTGAACCCTAGAGACTTCTGTGGCACCTCTCGGTAAGCGAAGAGCAGGCATGGCAAGAGGACGTCCCACTTACGCCTCATTGGACCGTCCAGGCCCATGATCATGCCTTTGAGGGTTCGGTTGAATCTCTCAACCAACCCATTTCCTTGGGGGTGGTAAGGAGTGGTGAACTTGTACGTTACCCCACACTCCTTCCACAGGGATTTCATATATGTGGATATGAAATTGGTCCCCCTGTCGCTCACCACCTCTAGAGGGAATCCCACTCGGGAGAAAATTCCCATCAGTGCTCGTCCCACCACGGGGGCCGTCACTGTCCTCAGAGGGATGGCTTCAGGGTACCGGGTGGCATGGTCCACCAAGACCAGGATGAACCTGTTGCCCAGGGCTGTCTTGGGGTCCAGAGGCCCTACAATATCAATACCCACTCGTTGGAATGGCGTACCGACCACAGGGAAAGGTTGCAGAGGAGCCTTGTGCTTCCCTCCGCTCTTACCACTTGCCTGGCAAGTCTGACAGGTTCTGCAGTAGGAATCTGAATTCTTGTGCATTTGGGGCCAGTAAAAGTGGGTGACAAGCCTGTCATAGGTCTTGTCCATCCCCAAATGTCCAGCTAAAGGCACATCATGAGCCAGCCCCAGTAGGAAGGTTCTGAACTTCTGGGGTACCACCAGCACACGGGCTGACCCAGGTTCAGCAGCCTTAGGCTCGGAATACAGGAGGTCACTCTCCCAGTACACGTAGTGTGTTTTGGCCTGAACACCATTGGCCTGGTCTGCAGCCTGCTGCCGCATACCCACGAGAGAAGGGCATTCTTTCTGCTCCCTGCAGAATTCCTCCCTGGAGGGACCTCCTTCTTGCTGCCAATGGGTCAGCTCAGGCAGATCTCCCAGTTCGGCAATCTGTTCCCCGGTAGGCTCCAGAGCATCCCCCTCAGGGTCTACTTCCTCCTGGGCCGTGGAACTTCGGGGGCCGGTTTCCCGCGCCTCCTGCGCCTTCTCCCTAAGGCCGGTTCCTGGACCTCTCCCTCAGGCTCCAGGACCCTCTCAACACCCCTACTGGCTGCCATGGACCGGGTGGTCACGCACGCCCAGTCGGGTAGACCCACCATCCTCAGATGCGTGGTCTTCTCCACCTTTTCCCAAGGGGAGCTCTCCAGGTCGTTCCCTAGCAGACAGTCTACAGGCATGTCAGTTCTCACAGCGACTTGTAGAGTACCCGAGACCTCCCCCCACTCAAAGGGAACTTGAGCCATTGGACAACGACTCTCTACGTTGTCAGCATTGACAACCCTACAGTAGGCATTGGGTACAATCTGCTCTTGAGACACCAGGTGTTGCCTCACCGAGGTCACGCTGGCTCCTGTATCTCTAAGAGCCTCAACCTTCTTTCCATTGATGGTCACTACTTGCCCATATTTCTTAGTGTTAGAGGGCAGGTAGGTTACAGGGACCATCTCACTGTCTCCTAGCGAGACTAGGGTCATCTGCCCTGGACCCCCACCCTCCTGGACGGCTACCTCCTCCCCAAAATTAACATTAGCTACTTGCCGGGGTGGAGCACCAGTGGGTGCGGTCTTACCAAACAGGCGACACTTAGGATCAGAGGCAATGTGACCCGGGTCACCACACTTATAACAATTGAAGGGCCCCTTTGGAACAGGTCTACCTGTCGGGCCCCGTTCTGCTGCGGGGGTGGGGGAGGCTGAGAACCCTTCTGCTGGTTCCCTTGGGAATTACTTTGGGGGCCTTTTTGGAACCCCTTCTGTTTACCCCTGTCCCCCCCACTCTTCTGCTGGGGACCCTGCCCACCTTTGGCGGAGTCTCCCACTTGACCCTTGTGGACCCTGGTGCTGAGCCAGCGGTCCGCCTCCTCAGCAAGCTTCCTCGGGTTGGACAGTTTGCTATCTATCAGGTGCTGGCGTAGCTCAGGAAAACATTGACTGGACAAGTGCTCCCATGCAAATAAATCAAGCAGCCCTTGATAATCATTCACCTTGCTACCCTTCACCCAACCATCCAGTGCTCTGCAGAAAAAGGTCACATACTCCACATACGTACTCTCAGGGATCTTCTTGGTCTCCCTGAACCTCTGTCTATATAGCTCAGGAGTTAACCCATACCTGGTCATTAAAGCTTCCTTCATATGGGGGTATGAGGTCTGGACTTCTAAGGGTAAATCTAACAGTGTGTCACGTCCTTCAGCAAGGAACCTTCCCCACAACCCCGCTCCCCAGTCTTTCTCAGGGACCCGGTGTGAAGACATGGCCACCTCGTAGGCTCTAAACCACTGCCCTATGTCATCCTTTCTAAAATACTCCTTTACTACATCTTTGGGGATGTACACCTTGGACTCTACCTGCACTGGGGGAGTGCTGCCACCAGAAGGAGCGGTGTCCAAACTTTTCGCCTTCAGCTCCAACTCCTTCAATCTGATATCATGATCCATTTGGCGTTGTTGTGCCTCCAGGGCCAACTTCTGCTTTTCCATTTCCATTTGCCCTGCCAACTTTGCCATCTCCATTGCATGCGCCCTGTCTGCTGCCCTGTCTGCCAGCTCCTCTGGCGACCGGACTCTGCTGGGCTCCTCAAGGTTGTCGGGTGGAACGATGTCCCCCGCATTCCGTGGGTCTCTTGACTCCTTCCAGGCTCTCAGCGCCTTGGTGTACTGGGGCTTCTTCTTGAATCCAGCGTGGGGAACTCGGAATTTTACACTGTAGCCTTTCAATTGCTCTACCGTGTAGCCTTCCAGTCTCTCCCAATCCACCTCATCCATTCCAGAAATCACAGAGAGTGCTCTTCCAGCGGAGAGTGAGCCAGGCATGGTTGCAGTAATGGCAGATGTCTCAACAAAGTTCAACAATTAAAAACCTGTGGCTGCGTTATTTGGTCTGCTCTCACTATCTGGTGATTAATAATTCACTGTATGCAAATTACAAGTGCAAATCCGAAATCCCAACCGCTGCCACCAATGTTAGATTCGGGAGTCGCTGGTTGGCGCAAGGTTGCCCTTGTGTCAAGCAGGAACCCTCTCCTATACGTCAGGGCGCAGGATAACCCCTTGTGAATGACCCTTGCTCACCCTCTAGGTGCGTGGCGTGAGCAGCCAAGGCGATTCCTCAGGCGTTGTTGGTTAAGCACTTACAATCACACACACAGTAAATACATCAATCCCCCCAGAAACGGACACCAGACTTGGATATGTAGAAAAATACGCTTCTTTATGTAAAAATAAGGATATATATCTCAGCAGACTTATCACAAGACCAATAACGTTTTCGCTATGCCACCAGGTTGTAAAGCAGGCAAATGTTCTTTGTTTGTAGTTTCAAATGGATACTTGGTAGTCTCTTGCAAATGTTACTTGTGGTTCCAGTACTCACAGAGATCGGCTCCTGCGAACGGGGAAATAAGGCGTTGCGGGCCCCGAGCCCGATACTGGAACTTCTTTCGTGATGTGGAGAGTCGGCACAGGTCGGTGCGACTCTCAGCTTGGGAAGTGTTCTTGGGTCCTCAATCAGCAGGTGTGGGCAAGTAGGCAGGCGCGGCCAGCGACCCTTTAGCACGGCGGTGCAGGAGGGTCTCCACAGCGGGGGGGCGCGGCCTGAGATGTCCGGGGATAGCGAACCGGGGTCGCAGGGCACGGTCAGTGCAGCTGGATGACCCGCGGAGATCACAGTCGTCGGACGGTTTCCGGCGGGAGGGGTGATAGCGCGGTCAGCGCGCTCCAGTAGCAGGCGGTGACAGGGATGCAGGCAACCTGGCCCGGGGACAGAGAGCGGCTCTGGATGGAGCGGGGCTCTCACGGGTTTGAGGCAGGCAAGCTTCTGAGTGTCACGGCCCTAGGAGGGGCGATGAGGGGCGCAGTCTCTTTCCAGCGGGATGCACACACGGCTCGAATTGGAGGACGAGCAAAAGCACAGAGAACCCACTGGTCCTGGGGTTCAGTTCAGGGGGCAAGCTCAGATCAAGCCCTTGGAGAATGTTCAAGCACAAAGTAGCAAAGTCTTTTCAGTAAGTCTCTTCCTCTCCTTTCTCAGCAAGGCAAGCAGCAGGCCAGCTCCTCCAGCGTCTTCTTCTCCTTCTAGTCGGGCAGAGGTTCTTTGTGGTAAACAGGATTCTGATTTCTTAGGAGCCAGGCTCCTACTTTTATACCATGATTCTTTTGTTCTTTAGCGCCAGGGGGCCTGGGCCTGGCTCAGTCCAGTTCTGGAGCACTTTGTTATGGTGACTCTGCTCTTTCCTTTCAGCAGCAGGGCAGAGACATCAGCCGCTCCACAGGGGGCGGCGGCGGCTTTGTGGTGGTAGAGCACAGGTCTATTCAAGAGTCAAGGTGTACTCCTCCCACCCATCCAGGTGTCGCTTGCGCGTTTTTGCAGTAAAACTGCTGTTTTAAAAACGTTATATATTCTTTTTGTTTGTTTTGGTCATTTTGACCCTTTTTTAAATTGCCCCTTACCTGCACCATAAATTGTGCCCCTTCACCGCCGTTTTGGCGGGTCTGGTCCTGGGGTGGGTGCCTGGTTCGTTTTTGGCGGACATCTTGGAGTGGGGTGAGTGGAGTGAGGCTTTTCCACCTGACAGCGCTTGAATGCACATGTGACGCCTGGGAACACCTATTTAAGGCTCCTCCCCTAGCGCAGCGGGATCGCGCAGCGGGCGCGTCCTCGCGTGGCCGGAGTCGTGCCAGAGTCCTGCCCGTCTGCGCCCGTCCGCGCTCGGTTGCGCTGGCTTCGCGGCGATTTTTACATCAGGTGCATCTCTAACCATGCTTATGTATACCAGGGATAGTCTCCTGGCATTGAATACCTGTCTGCCTCCCTGCGCCGAAGTCCGCGTTGACCCTTTGTGTGGCCCCCATCGCTGTGCTTGTGGCGGCTGGCTACTCGAAGCCCCTTCCTGTTTGGGGTCTTGTATAGTGCAGCCTGCCATAAGCAGTAAGGTCTCTTCGCGACATCTCACCATCTGGAATTTGAACGTCAGATCGGCGGTCAAGCATTATCAGGATATTGCTGATCTTGTGGACAATGACCCCCCTGACATCTTTTGTCTGACAGAGACATGGCTGCAAGACACCGATTCTACGGTATTGAATCTGGCGTTCCCCGTTGAGTATTCCATCTACACGCTCAACCGCTCTTCGAGAGGGGGTGGCGTCGCTCTTGCTGTTAAATCGTGCTATTCTTGTGCCTGGAGTGTGCAGAACATCACGGGCTGCGAAAGCGCCCTGTTCAAGGTTGCGGTTACTCCGCATTTTACCTTGTCAGGATTGCTGATTTACCGTCCACCTGGTAGCTCAGTGGCATTTCGAGAGGCTCTCCCTGAGGCGGTTAGTTCACTAGCAGTAGGGTCTGCCAATTTTTCTATCATTGGTGATTTGAATCTCCATTTTGACACTTTGTGTCTTTCTTCTGTGGGAGGGATGGTGGCGGACCTTGAGGCCCTTCAATTGTTCCAGCTGGTCTCGGACCCCACTCATAGTGGTGGCCACACTCTGGACCCCTTTTTTTCTAACTTAGAAGGGGTTACAGTGGCCCCCCCCCTCCCCCTGACCTGGTCAGACCACTCACTCGTGACCATTCACTGTAGCCTTGATGAAGCCCCACTTAAGGTGCCACTGCGAGCCATGCCCAGACGGCGCTGGAGCAAATTAAAGGCGGAAGATCTCCACCGCCTTCTCACTGACGACCCACTGGGTGCAGTGGAGAACGTGGAGTCTGGTTATGACCATTTCTGCGGATGGGTAACCAGGGCCCTCGACTCCCTTATCCCGATGGTTTTCAGTAAGTGTGGCTCCCGCGCCCCCAGTCCCTGGTATGATGGCAATCTGAGGGCTCTGAAAAGTGTCTGCAGACGTGCAGAGAGAGACTGGAGGAAGAGGTATGACAGCAGCAAAAAAACCCTGTATATGGCTGCGGTCAAGTCTTATCACCGCGCGGTTTGTAGAACCCGGGCTGAATACTACGCTCTGGAGTTTCGCAATAGTGGGAATCCTGTTAAAACCATCTTTAAGGCCCTTAAAGACCTAGTGGCAAGGAAGCCGGCCGGTAACTCCATCAGCTCCAATACTCATTGTGAAGCGCTGGCGGCTTTCTTCCTGGAGAAGGTCCAGACCATATATAGGGCCTTCCCCTCCTCCACTGCACAAACCAGTATGGGGCCTCCCACCCGGTTGGATCAGGTGGTGCTAGACTCTCTCCCCTCTCTCTCTCTGGAGTCTTACACGGCCTTGGCTCTCCGAGTTAAGTCGGGGTCGCCGGACGACCCGCTCAAGCCACCTATGTTCAGAGACCAGGTTTTTGCTCGCCCGGTTTGCGACTTAATCAACACGTCGCTATCATCAGGCCAAGTGCCTTTGAAATGGAAGCATGCGGTAGTAATGCCCATTTTGAAAAAACCATCTCTCGACCCTACAAAATCGGAGAACTACCGCCCGATTTCACTTCTCCCGTGGCCAGCCAAACTCGCGGAGGCGCATGTCAACACCGCCCTCTCTGGTCATCTGTTGCGTGCCAACATTCTGGACGACACCCAGAATGGTTTTCGGGCTGGCCACAGTACGGAGACAGCACTGTTATCTATGGTCGAGCACCTTCGGGTAGTTCTGGATGCAGGTCAAACGGCGGCGCTTGTTTTGTTAGACCTAAGCGCCGCCTTTGACACGGTCTCCCATGACATTCTCCTGCAACGTCTTGAGGAGATAGGGGTTATCGGCACTGCACACCAGTGGTTCCGTTCGTTTCTCAGGGATCGTTCCTTCTGTGTGGCGTCCCCGCCCTACCAGTCCAAATGCCATCCTCTGTCTCTTGGGGTCCCACAGGGTTCCTCACTGAGCCCCACGTTGTTTAACATCTACGTGAGGCCGCGGGCTGAGGTTGTGAAGCTCTGTGGTATGACCATGGTGTCGTACGCAGATGACACCCAGCTAGCGGTCACGATCAGCGGGGACTCTGGGGTGGATGCCCCAAGATTCAGAGAAGGACTCAGGGCGGTGGCTGGTTGGATGACGTCCAACTGTCTCCAACTAAACGCCAAAAAAACGGAGGTGATGATCTTTGGGAAGCGGACGGACCTATGGGGAGATACTTGGTGGCCCTCTGAGCTGGGGCCGACCCCCACTCCGGTTGCGGAGATCAAAAATCTTGGTGTTTGGCTGGACCCTTCCCTCAACTTTGTTGGCCACACCAAAAGGACGGCGGCTTGCTGCTTCGGCATCCTGCGCAATCTGCGCCCTGCCCTTAAATACTTCGATGCCGCAACTCGTCAATTGGTGGTGCAAGCAACGGTTTTGGCACGGTTGGACTATGCCAGCTCCCTTTTTATAGGATTAAACCAGGCTGAGTTAACCCGACTTCAAAGAGTGCAGAACGCTGCGGCCAGAGCGATCATAGGTCTTCCTAGGTTTTGCTCGGCCGGTCAATCTTTGCGAGCCTTGCATTGGTTACCCGTTAGGCAGCGGATCCACTTTAAAGTTTTGTGCCTCTCCTTCAAAATTCTGAAGGGCCTATCACCTCCCTTACTGCACCAACTCTTGTGCCCTTACATCCCGGGCCGCACTCTGCGCTCGCTAGACCAAGAATTAGCGGTAGCCCCTCGGTTCAAACTCAGTCGGGTGGGGGGTCGCTCTTTTAAGGTGCGGGCAGCCGCACTCTGGAACGCTCTCCCTTTGAAACTCCGGACCTTTGGTGACCTGCTCTCCTTCCGCAAGGCCGCTAAAACTCATTTATTTTCTGAGCTTTGTTAAATCCTTCACTCCCCAATTTCTTAATAATTATTTCTGTTCCCCAGTTGTGTTGTGTTCGCCACCTTGTCGGTGCGCCGGGACGCTCCTTCGCTGGAGCAGCCGTGCGCAATACAAATAGCACTAACATAACATAACATAACATAACATCTCTCGACCCACCACCTGGCAGCCAACCTGTCTCTGGGGATTCCCCAACCCTGCTCCTTACTGTTACTAGGCAGAACACATACACACAGCAGAGGCGGACTGAATGGCCAGGTCAGTAAATACTAACTTTCTAAAAGTAGTATTTACAAACCCAGGATATTAAAATAAACTTGACTACAAGAAGTATTTTATTATTCTGAGTTCAGGCATACTAAACTTGACATTCTACCATGCTCTCTGAGTCCACTGGGGTCACAGCGTGTAGTGACTCCAGCAGCCCATTCTGGCCTATGGAGAGCAGGTAGCCTTCAATAGTGAAAAACGAAAAGGGCTGTAATTCACTGCTAAGACATGCCACACACATCAGGGCATGTCCTACCTTATGCCTACAATGCACCCTGCCCGTGGGCCTACCAGAGGGGTGGCTAATATGTAGGTAAGGGAAGGTTTAGGGACTGGCAAGTGGGGGCACTTGCGCAGTCAGCGCGACAGTACCAGACTGCACGCAGGGTCTGCGGTGGCAGACCCTAGACACATTTTACAAAGCCGCTTCCGTGGGTGGCGCAACCAGCGCTGCAAGCCCACCAGCAGCATTGGCATTCACAAGCCCTGGCACCCCTGGTGCACTTTACTGGGGACTGACAGTGAATCCAATAAACCAATCATGGACATCAATTCCAGGTACACTTTACCTAGGGAGCACTTGCACTGCGGCACGGATTAGCCGTGGCGCAGTGCCCTGAGCGGACAACACCAGCAAAACAATCGAGGCACACCATCAAAAAGTGGAAGGGAAACTCACGCCAAGGTGCCAGGTCTAACAATCACTTTTGTGACGCATTGGTGGCGTAAAACATGACTTCTGTTGCGCCCTATTTACAAAGTGAAACATCTAAGCAGATGCGTCACTTTGTAAATACCTCTGCTACATTATACCTGCATCAGGTATAATGTATGCAGGGGGCGTTCCGACGCAAGAAAGGATCGTAGAAGTGACGCAGTGAAATCTATAAGATTTCAGTGTGCCACTTCTAGAATGCAAATGCGTCAATATTTTACGCCTACCTCATGGCAGGCGTAAGACTGACGCAGGCACATTTAACATGGGACTTGCCCATGTGTAATGACCCATTGCTGGAGTTGCGTCACTATTGTGACACACTCCAGCAAAGCGTCATTTTTGCGCCTACACATATGTCAGAAATACTGACGTATCTGTAACTCTTTGCGACATGATGCGTCATACTGTAAATATGACTGACGCATTATTGGTGTCGCAAGGAGGGCGCAATGAAAAGTGACGCATCGCTGTTTTCACTTTTCATAAATGAGGCCCTGTATTTCTTTCTGTTTCCTGTGTTATTTGTATTTCTCTAGTATATTCCTCTTTCTGTGCTATTTCTCTTGTTTTATCCCTGCTTCTGTGCCCTTTTGCTTCTGTGCCTTTCTCTGTGCGCCCTTCACACTTTCCACCCTCGCTGCTGCCTGCCCTGCGGCCCAGCCCCCTCCCAGCGTGGCCTTCCGCCTCCCAGCTGACCAGCACCTTCCACCTCTCCACCACTACTTAATGGCGGCCGTTGCTCGGCCGCGCCAAAGGAAAGCCCACTTTTGCCTGTCCACGCTTCGACAGCACCCACTGCTAGAGACCCTGGTTTGTGACACCCTCTTCTATAACGCCAGCACCCTTCACACACTCAATGCCGGATGCCCCACCCCCTGCTGCCATCTCACATCTCCCAAGGTCTGTCCACCTGCCACAACAGCACCTTCTCCTGCCTCCGCACACCAGACCATTGACCGCACAAACATCAAGAACTGGACCCGACCACCTCAGCTGCATCCTACTCAACACTCGCTATCTCAGAAGACATGCTGTAGAGATCTAAGACATACTCTACTCCATCACCCCGACGTCACCTTCTTGATGGAAACATGGATGAACCTCACGTCAGCCCCAGACATTTGAACCGCCATTCCCGACAGCTACAAAATCATCCACAAGGCCTGCACCGACCAGCCAGGAGGAGACTTCGCCATCGTACACAAAAACACCCTCCGCCTTACAACAAGCTCCGACAACCACTCACCCGACATGGAACATTTCCACCTCCACATCCAGATCTAGACCAACCCGAACACCACCCTCCGCGGCACCCTCGTCTACAGACCCCACCTCCCCTTCAGCAAAGCCATAGCCGACTTCATCGCTCACCATGCTCTTGCCTCAATGGACTACATCCTCCTCTGCGATCTCAATTTCCAACTGGACATTGTAGTCAACCACAACACCTCTTCCCTACTGGAGAACCTCACCACCATCGGACTCAAGCAAGTGGTCACTTTTCGAACCTACTCAGCAGGACACACGCTCAACCCCATCTTCTCCACAAGCAACAATATCTACGTCAGCCACACCTCAGAGCTACATTGGACCGACTACCAATGTGTCTAATTCTCCTTCACCAAACCCACCGTACACCACCACACTCGCTGCCATCCTCACAGAAGCTGGAACAATGTCACTGATGACCAGCTCACCACCTCTCTCAGAAAAACCCCACCACCATCATACACGGACGCCAACTCCTCAGCACGCAAACTCCACAGTTGGATATCCAACTGCGCCGACACACCGTCTCCCCTGAGGAAACCCTCAGGGATGCGGTCCTCCAAGCACAACAAAGAAAACAGCTATACAGGAACGCATCAATACCATTGTACACAACAGCAAAGAACTCTTCGCCGTGGTCAAAGAATTTGCCAAACCCAGCACAGAGACAGCAGACATTCCCCCTTCTCAAGACCTCTGCGACAACCTCGCCAGCTACTTCTACCGCAAGATCAAGGAGATCTACGGCAGCTTCACAACCCAAGGCCCACCCGTAACCATTGCACCCAATGGCTCCAGACCCCAGCAGACCCTGCCCATCTGGACCACCCTCACCTCAGACGATACCCACAAAATTATGAAGAGCATCCACTCTGGAGCCCCTTCGGATCTCTGCCCTCACCACATCTTTAACATCACTCACGGCACCTCCATCACCCCTGAAATCTGCTGCACCATCAACTGCTCCATCGAGTCCGTCATCTTCCTCGAAGACTGGAAACGTGCAGAGGTCAACCCCTGCGACCTGACGGACCTCAAGAACTATCTCTCTGCTCCCCTTCCGAGCCTAAGTCATTGAGAAGGCCATCAACACCCAACTCTCCGAGTTCATAGAAATGAACTACATCCTGGACTTCTTCCAGCCAGCTACAGAAGCAGCCACATCACCGAGACCACGCTCCTTGCCACTACAGACAACATTTGCACACTCCTCGACCGAGGCGAAACTGCAGCCCTCATCCTACTGGACCTCTCGGCAGCCTTCAACAACGTCTTCCATCGCACCCTCTGAACAAGACTCCACACCGCCAGCATCCTCGACAAGACCCTAGAATGGATCTCCTTTCCGGCAAAACATAGTCAGACTTCTACCGTTCTACTCAGCACCCAGAGAGATCAGCTGCAGGGTGCCCCAGGCATCCTCCCTGAGCCCCACCCTCTTCAACATCTACATGGCCCGCTTGCAGCCATCGTCAGAAGTCACGGACTCATCATCATCTGCTACGCAGACGACAACCAGATGATTCTCTTTCTCACAGACCAACCCACAGCTGCCAAGAGCAACTTCCACGATGGGCTGAAGGCAGTCGCCACCTGGATGAAGGACAGCTACCTCAAGCCCAACTCAGTCAAGACTGAAGTTTAGATCCTGGGCTCCACTATCTCTGCTTGGAATGACTTTTGGTGACCCACGGCGCTTGGAACCCAACACACACACATGGACCACACACGTTACCATGGCATCATCCTGGACTCCTCAATCTTTATGAATCAATGCCCAGCCCTGCCAAGTACCACGCATCAGGCGTGAGACTAACGCATTTCAGTGTGGTGATGCGCTTCACCGCACTGAAATGGAAAGTCACGCATAAATGGAATAGTGCCTCCTTGGCTGTCAGGCGGTAGAGCTGCTAATCATGCACCAATAATCAATGCAGACTGAATGTAAAACTGAATTTAGCAGGCTTCGGGGCTGGCGGAGCTGGAGAGCTACAATGTAACAATAGTATGCCCACACGGCACCGCATTCCTGATAGATGACTTCACTGAGAGCGCCGTTGCAAGCCCGTGGTTGTGGGAGGGAGGCTGCACTTGTAATGGCAGAGCTGCTCGTCCACGTGGTAAATTGGAATAAAATAAATGAAAATGCAGATCCTCGCATCAGGCCGGAGCTGACCCAGCCCTACCGAGCGCGGTAACCGCTAGAACTCTCATCTATTCATTGCTGAGAGTCACTGACAGGCGCGTAGCTAGGGGGGGGCGGTGGGGGCGGACCGCCCCAGGCGGCACTATATTTAGGGCGGCTGCGGCGGCCTTTATAATTTATTTAGGGACACTGCACAAGTGCACAGTGTCACTAAATAAATTATAAAGTCCGCCGCAACGGCGCGCACTGGCCCAGTTTTGAGTGCAAGGCAAGCAGCGCGCTGCGCACTGCACGCACTGACCTACTTGGTTGTAGTGTGCGCCAGTGCGTCAGCGCCTGCTGCTGCAATTGATGATTGATGCATTGACCGTTAATCTGCCCGCGCGGCGCCGCCCGCGTATACTGGTCCCATCCCAGCCTGCTCCAGGGCCGTCAATCTTGGAGAGTGCGCGCCAGCGCTACCAATGACGGCCCTGGGCTACATTTTTGCCCGGCCCTCGCGTCTCGCGATGAGAACGTAGCGGTGACGCGTCACGCGCTTCACCACTACGCACTCTCGTGAGGACCTTGTGGCCTGGGGTAGTCTGCTCTGCTGCGTCCGTACTCCGTGGATAATTCGTTTTAGTGCAGTACTAGTAGGTAAGAGAATGTGTTTCTTTTCTTTTGAAAAATATGCGCAGGCCCAGCAGGACACGTACTTCGTGTGCGCTTCATTTAAAATGTATCATTATGGCCGATGCAGGACAACAATAAGACAATAAAAGATGCCCCAATAACGCTGGTGATTAATGATCCACTGGCGAGCAATTATTTGTCTGTTAGTAGATTTTAAATGCAGATGAACTGTATTTTGTGTGGAAGCTCAGTGGGTTGCTGCCTTTGCCACAGAGATACTTGTGTTACTTGCAGTTCAGAAGTTACAATCCTAACATAGGACAGTGACCAATTAACTGTCACCCCGGCTCGTTTGATTTAAGCCCTTGATTCTGAGGCCTGCCGGAGCGTAGGACCACTCCTCTTTCTTGATGAACCCCACCCTCTCTGAATGATTGCACTTGGGCGCTTCAGGCTGCAACCTGGGCTTCCCAAAACTGTGTGTCAATCAGCGAGGGTTTCAGTTTGTAGGCAGTGCATGTGATAGGCGTCATCACGGATGCCGGGTCACATGCTGTAAAGAGATACAGCGCGTATGTTTCACTTTTATGGAAACATGCGCGCTGTAGAGATGTTGTGTGGAGTACTGCCTGTGAGATTTCCCCACTAATGTCAGCACAGAGCAGCATGGCGGGCCAGGTTGGCACCAGTTATGTGCCGTTTGGTAGCAGCAAGTGTAAGTCCTTTTGCTGTTGCGTTCGCTCCGTTTTTGCTGTGCGCCGTGTTGCCAGTAAATGAGTAATCATGCCGCCGCCCGTGCGGGATCATGGTGCCTGCAGTAGCTGCCTCATGATAATGCTGCGTGAATTCGACCTTACCGGACCTCGGACCCTGCGGGAGCAGTCATGGTGGCTCAGCTCTGTCCCATAATGGTCCTCGCTCTGTGATGTAAATTAGTGTCAATATATTTACCTCCTTTGACAAGCTTCTTAAATCTCAATTTCTAGTCCGCCCGACCCCCAAAAGTTATTTGCGCCCTGTGTCGTGTTTAATTATTACAGGAGGAGGCCGGTGTTTGGCCTGTCACCTCCAGACCTCGACACTTCCTGCCTGCTTAGCCCCTGTCCTGGAGGATCGCTGAAGGTTGTGTCTCGTCACAGCGTGAGTCTTTGAGCAGGTGCTGTGTCTTTAAAAGGCACAAGCACTGTTCTCAAGACAGCGGTGCCACATAGCAGCTTTTATCACGGTCATACCTGAAATATATCCCGATTGCCAGCAGCAAGAAGGGTGAGAAACTCCAAGAAACTACAGAGGCCCATGGCCAACAGTCTTTATATCTCCAGCTGCAGCACTGTGACTCAGAGTCTTGGTAAGTGTGAAAAATGAAAGCTGCTGACATTATAAATGTTCCTGCTATGGTCGGAGTTGTAGTTTTAATATCATGGTTAGATATTTATTTTACGGTATGATCAGGTTACAAGGGCACCGGGTTTGTGCCCAAAGAGCTGCATACAAACATGAATGGTATAGATTTGTTTTGTGATATAGTTAGAACTTCCTCAGTCTTTCATCATTCTAATGTTGCTAAAATGAGTATGTTTGGGCAGAGATACATTTTTATCAGTAAAGCTGACCCCCATGGAATACTCTTTTAAATCCTAAGGTTGTGTTTCCCCAGACCAAACCCTCTCAAAATATACTGCCCACCAGTATGGATGACATGTGATTCCTACACCTTGTAATCCTCATTGGCTTATGTGACATTCCCTGTAGACTGATTTACATACTTGTATGATTCATTGTCCCTGTATAATGTGTTCGTGGTGTAAAGTGCTGACACACTACACTGATATGAGTAGCGCTAAACAACAAATGCATATGAGAGAGGGGCTACGGAGCGATGAGGGGCACTGGTGGAGGGTGACTGCAGGGTTCGAGTCGGGGTACCAGGCGGGTGGATGGCATCCCCTCACTTATTTTAACGGGAGCTCGATTACTGGAGCAAATGGAGCCACACATTTACTCTTTGGCCTCTCTGGGGCGAGATCGGAGCTCATTCAGAACGCTGCTCACGCGCTGGCTTCTCTGATGCAATGGCATCTAAGGGGTGAGTGAGGGGAGGCAATGAGTCTGATGGTGCAAGCCACCTTTCGTGACATCACTTGCTGTTGTGACATCAGCGTCCCCCCACTTCTTTTTTTAGGACTTGTGCCCTGGGTGACAGTGAGGGAATCCGAGGAAGAGGTCATGGTGTGGAGGGGGAGCTAGGGTGAGATGAGGAGCACTGGTGGAGGGTGGTAGTGAGGGAGTCTGAGGAGGAGGTCATGAGGGGGAGAGGCTACAGAGAGATAAGGGGCACTGGTGGATGGTGGCAGTGAGGGAGTCCAAGAAGGAGGTCATGAGGGGGAGGGGCTATGGGGAGATGAGGGGCACTTGTGGCGTGAGGCAATCTGAGGAGGAGGTCACTAGGGGGGCCATGGAGGGATGAGGGGCACTGTTGGAAGGTGGTAGTAAAGGTATTTACGGAGAAAGAGGTTATTAGTGTGGCGCCAAAAATTCGCATCAGCGCTAAAGCCGGCCCTGTCATGGCCTTTCTGTTTTTGTTTATTTAATTAGCAGTCAGGTCATAAGGGCTACTGTGGAACATACTTTAAAGTGCATGCTCATTATATTTACTGCTATATTCAATGTTTTAAGTTTGAAGGTGATTTTACTAATGTTTTTACCGGGAAAAAGCAAAGTGGAGCCCGATGGTGCCTGATATGGGTCTGGGGCCCAAGGTCAGCTGTGAGATAAGGTGCACTGGAGAGAAGAGTAGTGGATAATCAAGCCTGTAAGGGAGAGCGTTGCCGAGTCCGGGGTCAGGCGGAGGTAGTAATGAAGAGAGATTCTCCCTGAAGACACGCACAGAGGGAGCCTGTAAGGGAGTGCGTTGCAGAGTCAGGGGTCAGGTGGAGGTAGTAATGAAGAGGGATTCTCCCTGAAGGCTCGCACAGAGGGAGCCTGTAAGGGAGAGCGTTGCTGAGTCCTGGGTCAGGTGGAGGTAGTAATGAAGAGGGATTCTCCCTGAAGGCTTGCACAGAGGGAGCCTGTAAGGGAGTGCGTTGCAGAGTCCGGAGTCAGGTAGAGGTAGTAATGAAGAGGGGTTCTCCCTGAAGGCTCGCACAGAAGGAGCCTGTAAGGGAGTGCGTTGCAGAGTCCGGGGTCAGGTGGAGGTAGTAATGAAGAGGGATCCTCCATGAAGGCTCGCACAGAGGGAGCCTGTGAGGGAGTGCGTTGCAGAGTCCGGGGTCAGGTGGAGGTAGTAATGAAGAGGGATTCTCCCTGAAGGCTTGCACAGAAGGAGCCTGTAAGGGAGTGCGTTGCAGAGTCCGGAGTCAGGTAGAGGTAGTAATGTAGAGGGATTCTCCCTGAAGGCTCACACTGAGGGAGCGTGTAAGGGAGTGCGTTGCAGAGTCCGGAGTCAGGTAGAGGTAGTAATGAAGAGGGATTCTCCCTGAAGGCTCGCACAGAGGAAGCCTGTAAGGGAGTGCGTTGAAGAGTCTGGGGTCAGGTGGAGGTAGTAATGAAGAGGGATTCTCCCTGAAGGCTCGCACAGAGGGAGCCTGTGAGGGAGTGCGTTGCAGAGTCCGGGGTCAGGTGGAGGTAGTAATGAAGAGGGATTCTCCCTGAAGGCTTGCACAGAGGGAGCCTGTAAGGGAGTGCGTTGCAGAGTCCGGAGTCAGGTAGAGGTAGTAATGAAGAGGGATTCTCCCTGAAGGCTCGCACAGAGGGAGCCTGTGAGGGAGTGCGTTGCAGAGTCCGGGATCAGGTGGAGGTAGTAATGAAGAGGGATTCTCCCTGAAGGCTTGCACAGAGGGAGCCTGTAAGGGAGTGCGTTGCAGAGTCCGGAGTCAGGTAGAGGTAGTAATGAAGAGGGGTTCTCCCTGAAGGCTCGCACAGAAGGAGCCTGTAAGGGAGTGCGTTGCAGAGTCCGGGGTCAGGTGGAGGTAGTAATGTAGAGGGATTCTCCCTGAAGGCTCACACTGAGGGAGCGTGTAAGGGAGTGCGTTGCAGAGTCCGGGGTCAGGTGGAGGTAGTAATGAAGAGGGATTCTCCGTAAAGGCTCGCACAGAGGGAGCCTGTAAGGGAGTGCGTTGCAGAGTCCGGGGTCAGGTGGAGGTAATAATGAAGAGGCATTCTCCCTGAAGGGACGCACGGAGGGAGTCTGTAAGGGAGTGCAGGGCAGAGTGCGGGGTCAGGGGGAGGTAGTAATGAAGAGGGATCCTCCATGAAGGTTCGAAGAGATGGAGCCTGAGTAGTATCACTTGCCTGATACTCCCACCTCAGAAACCTCCTCTTCCCATCAAAGGAACATTACATGGAAAGTGATAATATTTAGAAAGAGATTTGGAAAAGAGTGAGTTTTACTGATCCTTATAAGACTAAGAAGAGATGTATGGTCATTTAATGTCAGCTGTAGATGAAGGTTACATGAACAGTGTCATGTATGTGCATGTTTGCATTGTGTTGAGGGGATTACCAGGTAATTGTTCACGCAGCTCTCTGATGGATGTCACATGCGGTTTTTCTGAGTCCCCAGATGGATCATGCAGTCTGTGTGTTCTCTTTTGTACTGCCAGTCACCGCTGTATTCAACTGTGTAGCCTTGGACCGTGTCATGTATGTGCATGTAAGCTGCATGATCAAGGTAACTATTAGCGGCGATACTACGTGTCTCTCGGACCTCTTTGAAGTGCAAGCCCTCCCCCCCCTCCCCCCGGGGGGGGCGGCAATCTGAGGGATAGCCCCGGGCGCCACATGCTCTAGCTACGCCACTGGTCACTGAATCATGCCCGGGCGGATGACGTTTGCTGAGGCAGCCCGTACTGAATTGCCGCTCGTCTCCCCTCACAAAGTGAGAAAGTGCCTGCTGTTCAACTAATCCTAGAATAAGTGTGTAATTCCTTGAAATAGGGAAGCGACGCCCTTCAGATGGACACCAAAGAGCAGGGATGGCAGAGGGGTACTTGACCCGCGGTATGCATATAGGTTCATGGGGCACCGGTTCACAGTAGCAACAAATGTAGTCCACTGCAGCGCAACGGGTCGTGTCATTTAAACAACTCTACCCGCAGTCCAAATTAAGTCTTTGGAGCAACATTTGATAGAGATGGCAGCAGGTGTGAGCACCGACGGTTTGACACATGACATGACTAGTGTGCACAGCTGTTCCGTGCTCACCCGATTGCTTCATTTGACTTGACAGAGTTTCATCCAAGGCCGTGCAGACTTATCCCCAGGCCGCAGGCCACCCGGGCCTTCTCTTGGATCTGTGGTAATGTACCCACCTCCCTCTGCACATTTAGTGGCCTTGGTGATGGGCACTAACCTCATGTCAACCAATATCCCATGCCCGCCAATGTGTCTGTCACATTCCAATGGCACCTGACAGTTTGCTTGTCTCCAGCATGATTCAAGCACCAATAAAAATGCCAAGAAAACTGGTTACTAATGGACCCACTGGGGTTCGATCAAGGTTTGTCTAGTGGAAATTTTGCACAGAAGGGTAATGTGCCTGCTGCAAAGCACAAGCATCATGCAGCTCACAGCAGTGCATATAATGTTAGTAGGTTATTTGGTTACTGCTTTTGTCAGCAAGATCCTTTTAATAGTTGCAATTTACAAATGAAAATCCTGCTATAGTACATTGAACTAACTGTCATCAAAGACCTGCATGCAAACTGCAGGGTATAAGTTAACGAGTTAATTTCTCCCCTAATCTTTCATTATCCTATTGTTGCAAAACAGGTTCAGTTGGTTAGAAATCAATTCTTATTAGTAATGACAACCCCCAACCACGGTGGCACATTTTAAGTTTGTGCTTCTTCAGATGAAGCACTCTTAAACTATACCCAGTATGAATGACTCCTTTCCTACGCCTCTTATGCAAACTTTCCTATGCACTGCTTTACACACGTATAATGTATTGTCTCCATGTTTGATGTACAGTGCTCTGACACCCTACAATGGTATGAGTAGCTCTAAGAAACAAAACAAAAGCATGTGAGAGAGAGTGGTTATGGAGACTTGAGGGCCACTGTTAAAGGTTGGTAAATTGCAATTGTCTTCATTGCTGGATTTTGCTTGCGAGAACATGTCTCACAGTTGTTGAAATGTCACTCCTAATTACACTGAAATTATGACAATGTTCCACATAGCAATCTGACACCTTAGCAGCTATGACTCCCTGTCTCTATATATCAGGCAATCCTCGTGTCTGTCTCAATTCAGGTAGGACCCCAAGAACTGGCTCTTCGACTGAACTGCAGATCCACCCACACCCCCCAGAGCATTGAGACACTAACAGGTGAGTAGTTGCCATTTACAAGAACCTAGATTGATTGATGATGGTAGAGCCATCTGAGGCTCAGCCGTCAGAAACCCAGTGGTTCCCATTGCTAAACCAGACAGGGAACGGCAAGTTCAGTCGATGGCGTTCTAGAAATCACAGACCTCTTGTGATCATTAGCAGCTGGTCCTCTCCTGCAGCTTTGCTTTTTGTTTTTCACTGATAAGTTGTATACAATATTGGTATATCCTGTTGTAACTCAGCTGCATGTCTAGCATCTTTTCTACAGTGCTCAGGAACGCCTTTCTCGCCTATTTCTTACAACCTGGCATTTATGTGGTATCTGTCTGATGGGAGGGCAGATCTTGATTAGCCAATGGGTTCTGGCAACTCAAGACCAAAACCCCACCCCCTACCATGTTGAATTAATTGACAAAGCCCTGAACCCATCATAATCAAATCTCTGTAATAATCCCTGCCATGTAAATGAACCATTCCTGCACATTCTGACTAAGATTTTGGTGGCTACTTAAGATTCCACATTACGGCGACCTAAGAATAATCCATGAAATCACATTAAGCGGATACTGTTTTTGGATCACTCTATTTGTCTGTGATAGTCTTGACATTAATAAGTGTCATTTCATTTTCAGTGTTGGATCTTCATGAGGCCCCAAATGTCCCAGGAGCTATTTCAGGTACGTGATGCTTCCACGCAGATGATGAATAGGACTTTGAACCCAGGGAAGAGAGCTCTCGCTGTGATGGGGCTTGAACTTCACTGTGAAGCATAAAATACTGCAGTGACCTATGTTGTGTACGACGACTGTGGATAGGATGCTTTATTTGTGCATGACGATGAGGCTGAAGGATGTGGAGGCTGGGTTTGTCCTTTTCGATGATGCTGAAGGATGCGGAGGCTGGGTTTGTCCTTGTTGATAATGCTGAAGGATGCGGAGGCTGGGTTTGTCCTTGTTGATAATGCTGAAGGATGTGGAGGCTGGGTTTGTCCTTGTCGATGATGCAGAGGCTGGGTTTGTGCATGTCGATGATGCTGGAGGATGTGGAGGCCGGCTTTGTCCTTGTCAATAATGCTGAAGGACGTGGAGGCTGGGTTTGTGCATGTCGATGATGCTGAAGGTTGTGGAGGCTGGGTTTGTGCATGTCGATGATGCTGAAGGATGTGCAGGCTGGGTTTGTGCATGTCGATGATGCTGAAGGACGTGGTGGCTGGGTTTGTTCATGTCGATGATGCTGAAGGATGTGCAGGCTGGGTTTGTTGATGTCCATGATGCTGAAGGACGTGGTGGCTGGGTTTGTGCATGTCGATGATGCTGAAGGATGTGGAGGCTGGGTTTGTGCATGTCCATGATGCTGATGGATGTGCCGGCTGGGTACGTGCATGTCGATGATTCTGAAGGATGTGGAGGCTGGGTTTGTCCATGTCAATGATGCTGAAGGATGTGGAGGCTGGGTTTGTCCATGTTAATGATGCTGAAGGATGTGGAGGCTGGGTTTGTGCATGTCGATGAGGCTGAAGGATGTGGAGGCTGGGTATTTACATGTCAATGATGCGGAAGGATGTGGTGGCTGGAGTTTTGCATGTCTGATGCTGAAGGGTGTGGAGGCTGGGTTGGTTTTTGCATGTCGAGGCTGGGTTTGAGCTAATGGAGAGTATTCAAAGACTGAATCCTCCAGGTCTGAGGGTGCAGTTGGTTGAAATGGCTGTAATATAAGAATAGTTCTTTAGGTATGTTTAGAATTCAAGAGGGTGCCTCGAGCATCAGCAATAGAATCTGTTTTATGATTTTGGTTTGGAACAGAAAAATGTTGACAGTGATGCTGTTGGCAATGAGTCTATGTGGGAGGAAGGACAGAGCAGAGAGTGACCGGGTTAGATATTCTGAGCATCTCTGCACTGTTCAGGAAGGAAATACTATCCAGTGTGGGTACAGGTAGGTTTTTTCTACCTGGAGTGAAAAAAGCACATCCTGTGAAGCACCATCTAACTTGAAACCCTCAAAAACACGAAAAAAACTTAGGGCCTCATTTACTACAAAATGACGCAGCGCCGCAAGCCATTATACTGCACCGAACAGCATCATTTTAAAATCACAGGGATGCGTTGTATTAACAACAATACAACACATCCATGTGTTTTCCCTGGTGCTGGCACACAATTGGCTGCCATGTGACATCCTTGCGTCATGTTGTCAGGGTGCCTGCATCCTGGGGATGATTGTTTTTGTGCAGGAGGGGACGCCTTCTTGAACAAAAACCATCATTGATGCATTTTTCTCTTTCTACGTGTGCTGCAGGATGGGAGGTGTAGGATTCTGACGAATTCCCATCTTTACAAAATGTTGTAATTCTGGGAATGTGACAGGTTCCGTGGATGTTGCAGGGGAACACCTACAGCAACACCCATGGAATGCCCCTTTCACACAGAGTAAATTGTGAAAGGGGCCCATATTTACGAGGCCATGAAAAGTCAGGTGGGTGACTTTACGTGGCTTTGTAAATATTGGCATGCTCATTGTGCAGCCATGCACCAAAAAAGTGACTCACCGGCGGCGCAATGGGTTTGCACATGATGCCCATAGTTTAAAAAACGACCTCTGTTAATAAAATAAAGGATGTTAGGGAGGAAAGGAGGCCAACTTTAAAACTCAGTACCCCTCTGAAATCAGAACACATAGCACCAAGAAGAAAACTCCATTTATGTTGATATACAAAAACCTGAGGGAAAAAATGAAAATATAGGGATATGTATGCACTTTTGAAAAAAGTAAAACGTTTATATTCTCTAATACTAGCTAATAAAACAAAAGAGGATTCGGAAAAAAACTTTCAGTGACTGTAGAAGGAAACACCAGAAAACTAGAAGATGTCAAAAATAATGGCCGCAGTAAAAAGTCAAAAGGAATATTTCGCCCACAGAAATTAATGGGCATCTGAGAGAAAAAGAAAATATAAATAGTTTAAAAAAAATTAGTAAATGTTTAGAAATGATAAAACAATGTATTAAAGTTATATTTTTGTATAACAATAATAATATTTTACAAAATAAAGTTTGTATATGAATTTAATAAAGAGTTTTAAAATTACATTCTGCCTGTATTTAATTTATTACATGTTACTTTAAAAATGTATATATTGCAACGGCATCCCCGCGGGAGGTGGGCATACCCTCAAGACTTAGGTTGCTGCAGCTCAAAATATTACACTGTACTTATTATACCAGACTCACCCTCTGCAGGATAGGGAAAGCTTTACACCCGTATTGCTTGAGGCGCTGTGGGGAGGAGGGGACAGTCTATCATACACTATGGCAGTGTCCGAGAATCGCAGAATACTGGGTTAAGGTAATGAGGACAATATCACAAGTAGAGGAAGTGTCACTGGTGTCGGAGCCCAAGAGGTGTTTGTTGAATGTGTGGGAGCCAAACGATCTAACACGCCCGGCACAGGAATGGTCTACTTTAGGAATAATGGTGGCAAAGCGTAACATCGCACAAAAGTGGGGCTCGGAGGAAATACCAACACTCAAAGCGTGGTGTACAGACATGGACACAGCCATGGTGACCGAAAAAGCGGTATACATTAACCAAAGCTGTCCGCGAAAATGGAACAAAGTGTGGGGGGCTTGGAATACATTTCGGGGATACATATGTGAACCTCCAAGTGAACTGGCGGACGAGGCTTCTGAGGAAGAGAATGATGGGGTAATATAAGATTCATATGTGAGATATTGTCAAAGGTTGTGGTCAAAATAGTGATGGCGGGCAAAATGCAGCAGAACTGTATGTCGCTGGAATGCACTTATAACGAGATTTGTCGGAATTGTATGTGCCTTTCTAATTGTTATAATAAATGTATATAATGTTATGTTCGAGGCATATGAGCTGCAGATTACACACTTGTGCATAGATCGCCATCTGGTGTTGGGCCCGGATGTTTGCAGTTTGTTTTTCCTCTTGGAAAGTCTTTGGAAGTCACGAGGTCGGTGACTCCTCCTTTGGATCGTATTGCGCATGGGCTTCGGCTCCACCCTCAGATTGTTTTTTCCCGCCATCGGGCTCGGATGTATCTTCGCGCTCCGGTTCCGAACAGCTTCCAGTTCGACGATCGACGCGCAATCCTCACCCCAAATCACGGTATTGTTTCGATCGCGATCTCTACACTCGACGCACCTTCTCATCGGCACAGACCTTCGGTTCCAGTCGTCGACGGCGGCCTTCGGGCCTCTCCAAGCTCCGGTCCTGGCTAATGGAAAGGACTCCATTTAAAAAGTGCCCTCGATGTGGGTCCAAATTCCCCCACACCGATCTCCACGAGGTATGCAATCACTGCCTCTCCCCTGAACATGAGGCTCGAGACTGTCCGGCGTGTAAGTCCTTCCGGTCCAAAAAGACTATTCGGGACCGAAGAGCCAGAAGAACCATGGCACACTCCTCGGCGACGATTCCGGACGACATCTTCGGAGAAGGCGTCGACGCTCCAGAACAGCATTACACCGACAAGGGCCTCATCAGCGCTTCCGAAGCCGACGACTCAGATGTGGAGGACATCACCCCAGCGCAGAGGGTCGTGAGTACTGATCCACCCCCCCCCCCACACCCTTGCCGGCACCGAAAAAGGCTCCGGTCACGCCTTCGCCTCCGGGCCTAGGTAAGACCAAGGACACTGCTTCCAACACCGCACCCTGGGGCCCGGTAAAGAAGCCAAGCAAACCTTCCTGCATCTCGGGCTCGAGCCAGACTACCGTCGGTGCCGAAAAACACGCTTCGGCACCGAAAAAGAAACCGGCCCCATCTCGACACCGAGCCCCGCACCGAAGCACTCGGGGTCGAAACCCAGCTCTTCTGTACCGACGCCATCTTCGGTACCGACCAAAGCACACAAGGCCACCGGCACAGATACTTCGAAGCCGAAACCCATCTCGGCGCCGACCAAGTGACTGGAGGTTCCTAAGCCGGGTTCCAAACAACAAACCGGCACAGAAAAGCCTAAAAAGCCAACGGCCCCGACGCCTCCGGCGCCTCCGGACCGAACAACCTCACCAGACCTATTTACACCGGATCCCTGGCAAAAAACACTCACCAAGGACCCAAAAACTGGACATTTGACACTCTCTACCAAAAAGAGACATTTGGAGAAGCCTGATCCGCCTCCACCTCCAAAGAGGAAGGACTCTGCTATCTCTCCTTTCAGAATACCTTCCCCCACCTCCTCCACCTTCCCCGCCTCCACCCCCGCCTTCTCCACCCCAACCTCATCATTCTCCGACCCCTTCTCCACACGATGATGATCAGGGGGACCCATATGATGGCATAGGGGATGTGCCCCAGGACCTACCCACAGGGGACCCCACCCATACAGGATCCCCAGACCCATGGGACGATTACAATATCCCTGATATCCCCAACGTCCCACAAGACGATCTTTACCCTTCCAGACCATCTCCACCGGAAGACTCATTGGGGTTCAACCATCTACTGCAAAGAGCAGCACACTATCATGGGGTAGACTTGCATACCGACCCCGTGGAGGAGGATTTCCTCCTCGACACATTCGACACCACACATAGGTCCACCTCCATATTGCCTATGCTCAAAGGAGTGGTAAAGTATGCGGCAGAAGTTTTTAAGGACCCAGTTAGGTCCAGGGTCTTTAACCCGTGCATAGAGAAAAAATACAAATCTGTCCCCACAGATCCCTCCTACATCAGAGGGCCAGCGCCACTAGATTCTCTAGTGGTATCCACCGCACGTAAAAGGGCAAACTCCCAGGCGTCAGGCGAAGCACCACCACCTGACAAAGAGTCAAAACTGCTGAACGCATCAGGAAAGCGTACTGCATCCGAAGCGGCCAATATATGGCGTATCGCCAATACTCAAGCGCTATTGGCCAGATATGACAGGGCACATTATGATGAGTTAAAAAGCATAATGCACCACCTCCCTGAAAAATATAAAGCTAGGGCTAACTAACTAATTCAGGAGGGTAAAACTATTACTAATACCTCCATACGTTGCGCTCTAGATGCAGCAGACACAGCCTCCAGTGCCATCAATACCAGCGTCCTCCTCCATCGCCATGCTTGGCTAAGAATATCAGGGTTTAAACTAGAGGTACAAGCCTCCATCCTTAACCATCCCTTTGACCAAGAACATCTATTTGGCCCAAAAGTGGATGAGGCCCTAGAAAAAATGAAAAAGGATACTGATCCGGCAAAATCCATGGGAGCCTTACAGTCACACCCTCCTAGACGCTCCTTTCGCCGCTCTTCCTTTCGGAGTACGTCTAGAGGCTACTCCTCAGACACAGCGTCCACTTCATACAAATCCCCTACTCAGTCCACCTTCACAAGGGGTTATCAAAGAGGCGGCTACAGGGGTAACAATAACAAGGGAAGAGGCAAAACAAACACCGCCCGCTCTGCCACACCGCCTACCCAATGACTTCCCACCGCTCCCCCCAGAGCATCCCACTCCGGTCGGGGACAGACTCCAACATTTCCTTCCTGTCTGGGCTACCATCACCTCAGACAAATGGGTAAAACAAATAATTCGGTCAGGCTACTGCCTAGAACTAATATCTATCCCCCCAAACATCCCACCCAGACAACGCCCAATGTCACAAGTACATCTAATACTCCTAAAGCAGGAGGTAATCTCCCTCCTACAGAAACAGTCAATAGAACACGTTCCTACTAACCAACAAAATATGGGAGTCTACTCCCTATATTTTCTCATACCAAAAAGGGACGAGACTCTTCGACCCATCCTAGATCTCCGGCCCCTAAACACATACATACACTCAGACCATTTTCATATGGTGACGCTTCAGCAGGTACTTCTGCTCCTCTCCCAAAACGACTTCCTCACCACTTTGGACCTAAAAGACGCGTATTTCCACATTCCAGTGCACAAAGCTCACAGGAAGTACCTCAGATTTATAGTGGACGGACAACACTACCAATTCAAAGTGCTCCCGTTCGGAGTCACAACAGCACCACGGTTATTCACCAAGTGCCTAGCAGTAGTGGCAGCACATTTGCGAAGACAACACATTCACGTCTTCCCATACTTAGACGACTGGCTGATAAAAGCCAGGTCATACAATCAGTGTGTGCAACACACGTCCACCACTATTCAGCTACTCCACCAACTGGGCTTCACAGTAAACCACGAGAAGTCCCATCTACAACCATCCCACATAAAACAATACCTTAGTGCTACCATAGAAACCTCAAGAGCGCAAGCCTACCCCAATCCTGCCAGGATTGCAAGCATTCAAGCTCTACGCACAAAATTCATAGCACAACACTCCCTTCCAGCTCGAGTGTTTATGCAACTAATAGGGATGATGGACTCTTGCATCTTCATAGTACCTCACGCAAGACTCCAGATGCGTCCTCTACAAGAGTGCTTAGCGCGACAATGGAACCAGGCCCAGGGTCAATTAACAGATCTGGTGTTGGTAGACGGTCGCACCCATCGCTCTCTGCAGTGGTGGAACACCACAAACCTTTCCAAAGGTCGACCGTTCCTGGACCCGGTTTCTCAAATAGTACTGACAACGGACGCATCGCTCTCCGGCTGGGGAGCTCATCTATCAATCAATCAATCATGGAATTTATATCGCGCACTACTCACCCGGAAGGGTCTCAAGGCGCTTGGGGGAGGGGGTCTGCTACTGCTCGAACAGCCAGGTCTTGAGCTGTTTCCTGAAGGCGAGGTGGTCCTGGGTCAGCCGCAGGTGGACGGGCAGGGAGTTCAATGTCTTAGCCGCCAGGTAGGAGAAGGATCTTCCTCCGGCGGTGGCTCTCTGGATGCGAGGAACGACGGCGAGGGTGAGGTTCGCGGATCGTAGCTGTCGGGTGGGCGTGTAGAAGGTCAGGCGGTCGTTGAGGTACCTTGGGCCCAGGTCGTGGAGGGATTTGTGTGCGTGGGTGAGGAGTCTGAACGTGATCCTCTTGTTGACAGGGAGCCAGTGCAGGTCTCTCAGGTGGCTCGAGATGTGGCTGCGTCGGGGGGCGTCCAGGATGAGACGGGCGGAGGCGTTCTGGATACGCTGAAGTCTTTTCTGAAGCTTGGCTGTTGTACCGGCGTAGAGGGTGTTTCCGTAGTCTAGTCTGCTGGTGACGAGGGCCTGGGTGACAGTCTTCCTGGTCTCGGTCGGGATCCATCTGAAGATCTTGCGGAGCATGCGGAGGTTGTGGAAGCAAGATGAGGAGACGGCGTTGACTTGTCTCGTCATCGATAGGGAGGAGTCCAGGATGACGCCCAAGTTGCGTGCGTGGTCCGTTGGCTTGGGTGCGGTGCCCAGGGCCGGGGGCCACCAGGAGTTGTCCCATGCGGAGGGTGACGGTCCCAGGATGAGGACTTCTGTCTTGTCCGTGTTCATTTTCAGGTGGCTGATGTTCATCCATTCGGCGACATCTTTCATCCCTTCGTGTAGGTCGGCTTTGGCGGTGTCGGGGTCTCTGGTGAGGGAGAGAATCAGCTGGGTGTCATCGGCGTAGGAAATGATGTTGAGGTTGTGTTGGCATGCGATGGCAGCGAGGGGTTTCATGTAGATGTTGAAGAGAGTGGGGCTGAGCGACGATCCTTGCGGGACGCCGCAGATGACTTCGGTGGCCTCAGAGCGGAACGGAGGGAGGCGTACTCTCTGTGTTCTGCCGGAGAGGTATGAGATGATCCATTCCAGAGCAATCCCCTGGATGCCGGTGTCGTTGAGGCGTTGGACTAGGGTGCGGTGGCAGACAGTGTCAAATGCTGCGGAGAGGTCAAGGAGGATGAGTGCCGCTGTTTCACCTTTGTCGAGCAGGGCTCGGATGTCGTCGGTGGCTGCGATGAGGGCGGTCTCGGTGCTGTGGTTGGCTCTGAATCCGGATTGCGATGGGTCGAGGGATCCGTTCGTCTCGAGGAAGGCGGCCAGCTGCTTGTTGACGACCTTCTCGATGACTTTGGCAGGGAATGGAAGGAGCGAGATTGGGCGGAAGTTCTTGAGGTCGGTCGGGTCCGCTGTTGGTTTCTTCAGTAGTGCGCTGAGCTCGGCGTGCTTCCAGCTCTCCGGGAAGGTGGCTGTGTCGAAGGAGGCGTTGATGATGTCTCGGAGGTGGGGTGCGATGGTAGAGGCGGCCTTGTTGAAGACATGGTGGGGGCATGGGTCGGTCGGAGATCCGGAGTGGATGGTGTTCATCATGCGTGTCGTGTCTTCGGGGGTCACTTTGGTCCATGTCTGGAGGATAGCGGCGGGGTGCGTAGGTTCGGTCGATGGGTGCGGGGGTGGAGCGCCGAAACTGTTGTGGATGTCGGCGATCTTGCGGTGGAAGTACGAGGTGAGGGAGTCGCAGAGGTCCTGCGAGGGAGTGATGTCGTTGTTGCCGGTGCTGGGGTTGGAGAACTCCTTGACGATGTTGAAGAGCTCCTTGCTGTCATGGGCGTTCTTGTCCAGTCGTTCCTTCAAAGATTTCTTCTTGGTGGTGCGGATGAGCTGGTGATGTCTGCGGGTGGCGAGTTTGAGGGCGGTCATGTTGTCGGTGGTCTTGTCGAGGAGCCAGGCCTTCTCGAGGGTGCGGCAGGCCTTCTTGGAGTCCTTGAGTTCGTCGGTGAACCAGGGGGCCTTCTTGCTTCTGGGCCTGGTGAGTGGGTTCTTCAGTGGGGCGAGGTCGTTGGCACAGGAGGTCAGCCATTGCGTGAGGTCGAGGGCTGCTGTGTTAGGGTCCGTTTACTGACCGGTGGGTTCTGGCTGAGGGAGGTGGTGAGCTGGTCGACGGTGATCTTGCTCCAGTTTCTGTGGGGAACCTGCTTCGGGTGGTGGTGGACCGTGTTCTTCTTGAAGCTGAAGTGGACGCAGCTGTGGTCAGTCCAGTGGAGTCCGGTGCAGTGGCTGAAGGTGACGTGCTTGCTGGATGAGAAGAGGGGGTCGAGCGTGTGGCCGGCGTAGTGGGTGGGGGTGTTGACCAGTTGCTGGAGTCCGAGGTTGGCGAGGTTGTCCAGCAGGGTGGTCGTGTTGCGGTCGTTGTTGTTCTCCAGGTGGAAGTTGAGGTCCCCGAGGAGGATGTAGTCGGCGGAGGGGAGGGCGTGAGGGCTGATGAAGTCCGTGATGTCTATTACATCTCACCATGCAGGGCAAATGGACACCTCAACAAAAGTTACTCCATATCAACCATCTGGAGTTACTAGCAATCTTCTTAGCCCTAAAATCTTTTCAAACCCAGATTTCAGGCAAGGCAGTCCTGATCCGCACAGACAACATGACAGCCATGTATTATATTCAAAAACAAGGCGGCACACACTCTCCACAGCTCTCTCAACTAGCACAGAGGATATGGAGATGGGCAATACCCCACAAAATCTTTCTCCTAGCTCAGCATGTCCCAGGAGTCCAAAACACTGTGGCAGATCTGCTCAGCAGGCAGACACAACAGATCCACGAGTGGGAGCTTCACCCGCAAGTTCTTCACCCGTAGTTGGAAAGCGTTCCCCCGGGAGGTTGCGGAATACGTTCCTGACCACCCGGAGGCCCACCTCTCCTCGAGTTCGGCCGAGCAAGAGCGGGGAGGCCCTTCCTGGAAGGGTCTCGTACCTAGGATCGCACACGCTGCACTACTCTTTTCAGATAGAGGGACACCACACAGTAGTTCTTTGCAGGATAATAGATTTTATCATAGGTTATAGGAATCTTTATGATCCGGAAGGCAGGAGCAGAATTTGTGCCACAAGCGGCAGTGGTCTCGTGATGAGGGGTAAGGGGTAGCGGGACAGTCTTTGAATCAGTGTCTCTGCAGAGTACCCGCCGCACAGCTCTCAAGCCTCGAGCTGAGGGGGTGTTGCTTCTCTCGGCAATCTCTGCCGGTTCTCTTGGAGGAGCGGGCCGCGAGTCACTCAGCAGGCACCGGAGGTTCGTAGTTTGAGGAGCCGCGGCGGCGTCGGCAGGGCTCAGATGGATCAGAATTCGGGGAGCCGCGACAGCGTCAGCAGGGCTCAGATGTTTCAGAGTTCGAGGAGACGCGACAGCGTCAGCAGGGCTCAGATGGTTCAGCGTTCGAGGAGCCGCGTCAGCGTCAGCAGGGCTCAGATGATTCAGAGTTCGGGGAGCCGCGACAGCGTCAGCCGAGCTCAGATGATTCAGAGTTCGGGGAGCCGCGTCAGCGGGGCTTAGATGTTTCAGAGTTCGAGGAGCCGCGACAGCGTCAGCAGGCTCTTGTCAGTCCAGGTCTTCTCTGCCTCCCATCCCTTCAGCACCCCTTATTATACTCCCCCTCCTCTTTGAAGTCTGGAGTCCTCGTGGAGAGGGGTCTGGTGCCTGGGGGCGGTGTGTCGGGGTTCTGGTCCTTTGATCTGTTCAGGGGGGTCCCGGAGAGACTCCAGACACCCAGCGGGTGAGGCGCCTGCTCACCTGGAGCCTGGTGGTCGATCGAACCTCCCTCGGGGAAGAGACCAGAGGTGTGACCGGATCGGCGCCTCTCGGTCTGGTTTTGGGGGGGTTCCGCCCTCCCTCAGCCAGGCATGCGTGTTGGGGATCTGGCCGGCCCTCGGGAGGCTGGCCCACGGGGGCTGGGAGGCTGTAACATCGAGGTTCGGCGTGGTTGCAGGGTAGCTGGCTGGTCGGGAGGACCCACGCCACGAGGCCGGTCTCACACGGGCCCCCCCAGCTGAAAGGCGGGGAGAACTACCCATCCACTTGGGAGTTCTCCTCGCTGAAGCGGAAGAATCGGGACAGGCCGTCCGTGTTGGCGTGGTCCGTCCCGGGGCGATGTTCCACCGTGAAGTCCATCCCCTGGAGGGAGATGGACCAGCGTAGCAGCTTGGGGTTTTCTCCTCGCATTCGCATCAACCACTGCAGGGGTCGGTGATCCGTTTGTACTCGGAAGTGTGTTCCGAACAGGTAGGGCCGTAGCTTTTTGAGGGCCCAGACTACTGCGAAGGTCTCTCTCTAAATGGTGCTCCACCGCTGTTCTCGGGGCAGCAACCATCGGCTGATGAAGGCTATGGGCCGATCTATGCCCTTGTCGTCGAACTGGGAGAGGACTGCCCCGATGCCGTGTTCCGAGGCGTCCGTCTGGACCACAAACTCCTGGGCGTAGTCGGGTGCTTTGAGCACCGGAGCCGCACACATGGCGGTTTTTAGGGTGTCGAACGTCTTCTGGCAGGAGGGGGTCCATTGCACTGTCTTGGGGTGTTTTTTGGAGGTTAGTTCTGTGAGGGGGCCTGCGATGCTGCCATAGTTCTTAATAAACCTCCGGTAGTACCCGGTGAGGCCCAGGAAGGCCCGGACTTCCGTTTGGGTCGTGGAGGGTTCCCAGGACATGATGGCGTCAATCTTTGGCTGGAGGGGGGCGACCTGCCCGCTTCCCATCTGGTGCCGCAGATAGGTTACGGAGCCGTGCCCAATTTGACATTTGCTGGCTTTGAAGGTGAGGCCGGCCCGGCGCAGAGCCAGCAGGACTTGTCGGAGGTGCTGGAGGTGTTCGGTCCATTGGGAGCTAAATACCGCTATATCGTCGAGATACGCTGCGCTGAACCCCTCTAGTCCGGACAGGAACCGGTTCACCAGCCGCTGGAAGGTGGCCGGGGCATTCTTCATTCCAAACGGCATCACCCTAAAGCGGTAGTGCCCATCCGGGGTGGAGAAGGCGGAGCGCTCCTTGGCTCCCTCGGTGAGGGCAATCTGCCAGTACCCACTCGTTAGGTCGAAGGTGCTGAGGTAGCGAGCGGCCCCGAGGCAGTCAATGAGCTCGTCGGCACGGGGGATAGGATGAGCGTCCGCTCGGGTGACCGCATTGAGTCCTCGGTAGTCCACGCAAAACCTCAGTTCGGGGGCGACACCCGGGGTAGCCGCTTTTGGAACCAGGACTACCGGGCTGGCCCAGGGGCTGTCGGCGGCTTCAATCACCCCGAGGGCCAGCATCTTCGCTACCTCGGTCTGGATGCTGGTTCGGACCCGATCAGGGACCCGGTAGGCCCGGTGTCTCACGGGCGGGCTGTCGCCGGTGTTCACGTCGTGGACACACCAGTTGGTGACCCCAGGGGTTAGGGAGAAGAGGTCCGCGAACTGCCTTAGGAGCTGGCGGCAGTCGGCGGACTGTTGGGCTGTGAGGGTGGTTGATAGTCTCACCCCTTCCACGGAACCATCGGTCTCTTTCGCCCCCAGGGGGTCTGGAAGGGGCTCGGTGTCTTCTTCGGCCCCATCGTCGGTGGCCAGGAGCAAACTCAATTCTGTCCTTACAAAGTGGGGTTTGAGGCGGTTCACGTGGAGAACCCGGAGGGGGTTCCGCGGAGACTGCACATCGATGAGATAGGTGACTTGGCTCTTCCGCTCGACCACCTTGAAGGGTCCAGTCCATTTATCTTGGAGGGCGCAGGGCTTCACCGGGGCCATGACCCAGACTTGTTGGCCCGGCTGAAACTCGACCAGCGTAGCATTCTGGTCATATCAGCGCTTCATCTCTTCCTGACTAGCCTCGAGGTTCGCTTCTGCGAGTTCTCGGAATTTCCGGGTCTGGTTGCGGAGCGCCAAGATGTATCGGAACACATCCGGAGGGGTCCCCCGGGGGGTCGTTTCCCAACCCTCCTTGACCAGGCTCAGGGGTCCCCGGACGGGGTGTCCATATAGCAGTTAGAATGGGCTGAACCCCAGGGATTTTTGGGGAACCTCCCGGTAGGCGAACAGGAGGCAGGGGAGGAGGACGTCCAACCTCTGGCGTAGGGGTTCCGCGAGGCCCATGATCATTCCTTTCAGTGTCTTGTTAAAGCGCTCGACTAGGCCGTTCCCTTGCGGGTGGTACGGGGTGGTGAACTTGTACGATACTCAGCACTGCTGCCAGAGGGACCTCATGTATCGGGAGATAAAGTTCGTACCCCGATCACTCACGACTTCGCGGGGGAACCCCACGCGGGAGAAGATCCCCATCAAGGCCCGGCCTACCACGGGGGCCGTCACGGTGCGGAGAGGGATGGCTTCGGGGTAACGGGTGGCATGATCCACCAGGACGAGGATGAACCGGTGGCCCTGGGCTGTCTTGGGGTCCAGTGGTCCCACGATGTCGATCCCTACCCGCTCAAAAGGGGTACTGACGACTGGGAAGGGTTGCAGCGGAGCCTTGCGCTTCCCCCCACTATTTCCGCTAGCCTGGCACGTGGGGCAGGATTTGCAGTGGGCCTCCACATTTGCTCGCATCTTGGGCCAATAGAAGTAGGTGACGAGTCGCTGGTAGGTCTTATCTTGGCCTAAGTGTCCGGCCAGGGGTACATCGTGGGCCAGGCCCAGGAGGAGACTTCGGAAGCGCAGGGGTACCACTAGTACTCGGGCCGATCCCAACTCGGCCGACTTCTGTTCGCTGTACAGGAGGCCGTTTTCCCAGTATACCCAGTGGTTGCCAGTCTGGTCGCCTGCTTCTTGGGCCTCGGCCTGTTGTCGGGGTCCAATGAGGGAAGGGCAGGTGGATTGTTCTTGGCAGAATTCTTCTCGGGAGGGGCCTCCTTCGCAGTGCCACTGGGCCATTTCTGGCAGGTCTTCGAGCTCGGTCAGAGGTTCGGGGTCGGAAGGCACGGACCCCTCGTCGGAAACGGTTGCTTCGTCCGGAAGGGGGTCGTTGGCCTCGGGTGGCGCATCTGGGACCTCGGGGATGGTGGCGGTGCTCCGCGGCATGGCCTCCCCCTCCTCGGAGGAAGGCACTCTGAGAGTCATTGAGCGCGTGGTGGCGCATACCCATTCGGGTAGGCCCATCATCTCGAGATGGGCTCTTCGTTCCACTTGTCCCCACGGGGAATTCTCGAGGTCGTTGCCCAGGAGGCAGTCCACGGGCTGGGAGGTTCGTACCGCCACCTTTAACTTGCCGGTGACTTCCCCCCATTCGAAGGGAACCAGAGCCATCCGGCAGAGGCTCTCGGAATTGTCTGAGGATATGACGGTGTGGTAAATAAAATATTACCGGGACTTAATTTGATACGGAAAGATAATACAAATAACTCAGTAAAATAAGAGGCAGAATCCGTGGTATTAGAGGTTCGGAATGGGCTTTATTCCAACGCTGATTCGAATCAGGGATTCCAAGTTCCATCACCACGAAGGTTCAGGAAGTGAAAGACAAGGCATTATTGATAGGTAACAATATATATATGAAAAGCATTTACATTAAGACAAATGCAGGAGGCGTAACAGCTGATAATACAGATAAGAATACACATACGAAATGGAAAGAGGCGTAATGGGGAATAACAAAGAAACGTTATTGGTTGTGATGTCACAAATAGGTGGATCTATGAGATAATTTCGCAGTATCAGCAGAAATACTTGGCAGAGATGCGCGCGCAGCAGCATGACGTGTGATTGACGTGCAACTAGGGGGTGAAGGGGACTTGACATTTAGCTCTACATGTGGAGACAAGAAGTCTGGGGGGTCAAGTCAACCTAATCCCAAATCATATCTAACATCCTATGTTTAAAGAACTATGTTATCCCTAAAGGAAGGTTTCTTAGGATAGAATCTTATTCTATACTGACTATGTGTGCGTGTGCAAGCGTCTAAGTGTCTACACTGAATGCGAGGGCAGGAATCTTCCATAGTAACAGGGCTATGAATTACTTGCATGAAGACAGAGAAGCCGGGCCTTTTGCTTGGTAGCTGGCAGAATGTTTACTTAAACTACTAGACAGGAATGCATTGGGCAGGGAGCGAAGCAGATAATCTTTGAAGGTGAAATACAGTTCTTGGCAGGCAGACAGGCCGAAGTCAGGCACCGTTAGCCGCGCAGGGAGTAGAACAAAGTTCATGGATACAGATGCGAGCTCATGCTGGAGCTGTCAGAAGTAGAAAGCAGGGAAAGGCTTGATGGCAGAATCAGGGCCTACTCGCCTGAACTGCAAAATGGAGTAACTGAGCCATACAAAGTCGGTGGCCTTTCGTACTTAGGAACGGAATATCCGACCCATTCATGGCGGATCTGAAAGGTGACATGTGACGGTGGACGCACATGTGTTTGCGTCTTCATAACTGGAACTGGAAGGAACATACATGTACTTGTAGCATATACATGGAACCGTTGGGGTCTAAGATAGGGGACACAATGGATCATGAAAATTCATATTTCCACATTCCCTCCTTGTCCCCTACTGACCTCAAGAAATATCAATCTTCATCAGTCCATCGATCTGTTCATATAGTATCATTTGTTCTTCTTTCTTTATCCGGGATTTTGAACGAAAACTTGAATGTGGGATACACGACGTGGCACACAGACCACAAATCGCTGGCCCACATTGCAGACATAAGCAGCAACTGAATAGTATGAGAAAGCCAATACCTAGGAAGGATAGTATTCTCCATCCCCAGGCTGACAACACGCTCCAAAACCAACTGGACCAAGTCCAGGTTCCTGGATTCTGGTGTATCTGGCTTACAATCTTATGAAGGCGAGTTATAGCTTTATATACAGATGGCGAATTTTCTGGTATGAATATGCAGCAACTTGATCCGATGACCCTACAAGCTCCACCCCTATCGGCCAGGATGACGTCAAGGACAAGACGATTTTGAAGAACAACAATCCTCATCGCAGACTGCTCCTCTGTCAAGTTGCCTAAGGCGGAAATAGTTTCATTCACTACGGCTTCAAGGGTCCTAGTTAATCTACGTATCAGCTTACTATTAGTAACTGTGCCTATATAGGGAAAAAGACCTTTATTGAAATCTGTATATTTTTCCCATGCCGTCTCAGTGTAATCGACAATTGGGAGATCTCTCCGTTCTCTATTATGTACTAAATGGATATTCCTAGGATAATCAGGTGGGGCTAGAAAAACAGGTGGCAGAAGGAATGCTATGTAACAGGTACCATCCCAATCTAGAGGTAAGCGTATATATGCGATATGACCACATATAAAGTAGGAATGACGAGAAGCTCTAAATGTAGATTTACCTTGATCACTGAATCGTATCACAGTGGCGCATTTACTATGGCCCATGTGTACGGAACCATTCTTTCTTACGCATAATTCCCCTTTTACTGGGAATACTGACATGGCGGACAAGATTGGTGTAGCTTCAGATTCAACGTTCAGAATCATGAGGTTAAGTGTAAAATTACCTAATCCATATACTTCATTTTCTAGATCCGTTCCTGTTCTTTTGGGGAGTCCCTCCTTGTTAGGGTAACAGACTTTAAGCAAAGCTAGGTTCAGGTTTCCCCACACCCAATTGTCTTGATGAACTACTGAATTTGAATCTAAAGAATTGATTAAACTGAACCATGCTCCACAGGAGCCATTGTGTGTAAATGGATATGGAAAGAGAGGCAAAACTCCTTTATAATCCTGATAGGGAGGGAGTTGGCCACATATCCAACAATTGGTAGCATTGCTGGTCTGATGGGAATGATGTAACATACTAATGAAAGTGTTATTGCGCAGCGCAACTCTATAAGACAATTCATGCGGTGGTAATTCACTAAAAGAATGTTCGGCAGTAACATTGTAAACATGTTTAGAAATAGGATAATATATGTGCAACAATATACTTGCAACGGTTATAAAAAGACTTAAAAAAAACAAAATTAATAACGTCACTGTACAATGACTACGCAGTGATTTGCAATACGCATGTCGTTTCAACATTTTTCCATTGGTTTCCCTATTCAGGTCTAGAGGATACATGTCAGAGACAAATTCAACCGCTTCACCTTGGAGAGGACTTAAACAATCAAATTGTCTGACGTTCTAGGCCTCAATTTTACTTTATAGAGTTCGGTTTTAGTCTTTTCAACCAAAGGAAGTTTTGAATCAGTCTGTGAGGGAGTGCAGGGCACAATGTCTATATCCGAGGATAGTCCATGAAATTTCTTGATATGACTTGAATGAACCCAGCCCTTGCGGCCCTCGATCTTCACGGCTGTCCTTGTGGTAAGCAGAACGAGTTGAGGCGTCCTCCACCTAGGCTCCAGCTGAGTCTTTCGGTCAAAGTTCCTCACAAATACGAGATCCCCCGGAACTACGTCATGGGGTTTCACCTCGGTGTTGTCAGGAAAAGCTGCAGCTACCTGTGAACGACAAGATTGTAGTGCAGACATCAAGGAAGCCAGGTAATCTGTCAGCATATTACAGTCAACATCAGTTATTTTACGAGGTATAGGCGTCCCCCACATATTTGGTGGTCTGCCAAAGATCACCTCATAAGGGGATAGCCCTGTCCGAGAGTGTGCTACCATTCTCATGTAAAAGAGTGCAACTGGTAGAGCTACTACCCAGTCGACACCTTTCTCTCTACATATTTTGGACAATCTGATTTTCAGAGTTTGATTATGTCGTTCCACGAGACCTGCTGCCTCGGGGTGTCGGACACAATGAAACTTCCATTTATATCCTAGCAAAAGTGAAACATGTTTCATTAGTTCGGATGAGAACGGCTGGCCGTTATCTGAGTAGACGACACGTGGTAAACCGTACCGTGGGAAGAATTCTCGAACTAACTGTTTGGCAGTAGTCGGGGCAGTGTAATCTGAGACGGGATACGCCTCTGTCCAACGGGAAAGAGCGCATACAACTACGAGAACATATTTGAATCCTCGACAACGTTCCATCTGGATATAATCCATCTGGAGGACTTCGAAAGGGTGATCAGGGGGCTGAAATCCACCCTGCTCTACGGGGATGCTTTTACCTGGATTAAACTGACAACATATCATACAGGTACGGACTTTTTGCTTAGCTGCTGCTCGTAAATGTTTGTTGAACCAAATGTGTTGAATGCTGTCTAGCATAGCTTTCTCTCCTAGATGCGCTGGACTATGTATGGTATTTATGACGACTTGAACCATTGAATCAGGAAGAAACCATACAGATTTTTCCTTCGTCATCCATCCCTGGTCCGTTTGGATCCCTCCTGATTCAGTCCATTTCTTTATCTCGTCTGGTGTAGCATGTGTCTGTATGTCAATTACATCAAGAGCGGGATCCTTAACTGTCAGGCAATGTGTTGGTGTCGGAACTATAGTCTTTGTCACGTCAGATGTGTGAATTTGAGCAGTCTGTTTAGCTGTTCTGTCAGCTAGATCATTGCCTTGAGAAATGATATCAGTAACTTTCGTATGAGCTTTGCATTTCATAATCGATATTGCAGTGGGTAGGTGAATTGCGTCTAACAGAGCATGAATAAGGGGTCCGTGCTGAATGTGGGCACCGTGAGAAGTTAAATAACCTCTCTCTCGCCACAGCACGCCGAAGTCATGAACAACTCCGAATGCATAACGTGAATCTGTATATATGTTGACTTTCTTATTTGTGGCTTGAATACAGGCTTGTGTTAGAGCGATGAGCTCTGCTGCTTGAGCTGACAAAGTGCTAATACAATTTGTTTCAATAACTTCAGTTTCTGTTGTGACTGCATACGCGGCCACTAACTCTCCTGTACTTGTTCTCATACATGAACCATCTACATACAACGTTAGGTCTGGATCTGACAATGGGATATCTGTCAAGTCTTGTCTAGGTTTCGTCGTGATAGTAATAACATCAATACAGTCATGTGCTAGTGGGTCTGTTCCGTTTACTGGCAGAAGTGTGGCAGGATTCAATGTTTTACAACGTCTAATCTCTATATGTGGCTGAAACAATGTCAATTCGTACCCAGTAAGTCTTGCTATGGTCAAGTGTTGTGTTTGCGTTCGGTTCAGAAGAACCTCTACTGCATGTGGTACTTGTACTGTCAACGGATGTCCTAACACTATGGCATCACTTTGTCTGATTGCTAAAGCTGTTGCTGCCACTGATTTCAGGCACGCAGGAAGAGCTTGAGCTACGGGATCTAATGTACTAGAAAAATAAGCACACGGCTTGTGTGATCCTGCTTGTTCCTGTGTGAGTACCGACAAGGCAGTACCTTCGCGTTCTGTAACAAAGAGTGTAAAGTGTTTACTGTAACATGGTGTTGCTAAAACTGGTGCTTGACATAAAACTGTCTTTAAGCTTTCAAAAGCTAGTGTGTGTTCCTGGGTCCAAGGGAGGACAGTCGATGTGGCTGCCTCCTGTGTTGTCAACTGAATGAGTGATTTCGCTAGAAACGCATATTGAGGGATCCACTGCCTACAATATGAAGTGAGGCCTATAAAAGCCCGCACCTCCTTTTGTGTCTTGGGTAGTGGCATGTTAGCTATTAACTGAATGCGGTCGGATGTAAGCTGCCTTCCCTCCTTGGACAGCGAGTGACCAAGGTAAACAACTCGCTGGACACAGAATTGCAGCTTAGAAGGGGACACCTTGTGCCCCTTGTCGGCCAGAAATTGTAAAACCGTCAGTGATGCTTTTTCACATTCAGGTTCGCTTCGAGCGGTGATCAGCAGATCATCAACATACTGGAACAGTGCAGTGTTGACTGGCATGTGTATACTGTCAAGTTCTATTTTCAGTGCTTGGCTATAGATGCTGGGGCTTTCTGTAAATCCTTGAGGTGCGCGTGTGAATTTAAAACTTCGTCCATTTAAACTAAATCCGAACAAGTATTGGCTTTCCGGATCTATTGGGACGCTGAAAAAGGCATTCTTGAGATCAATTACAGTAAAGAACGCTGCTTCGGAATCAATGGCTGTCAGTAATGACGAGATATCTGGGACCACCGGAAATTGTGGCACAATGCATTTATTTAATTCGCGCAGATCAATAACTAATCGATATACTGGCGGAGCCTTTGGATCAGTTCGTTTAAGAATCGGAATTATCGGAGAATTACAGACATTGGAGTCGGTTTCCACAACCACTCCTTGGGCAATAAGCTCGTCAATGATTTGCAGTAAAGCCACTACAGCATCTGGGGGTAACCTGTATTGTCGTATTCGTGGTAATACTACTCCTGTCTTTAATGTGACTTGATATGGTGTAATGTTCATGCAACCAACATCAGTAGGGCCTTGTGCCCATAAGTGTACAGGTAAATTCTGCAGTCGGGAATCCATGTCTCGAGACACATAGTGCCCTTTGAAATCACGTAAAAACAATCGTACTCCTTCCGGAGAGCAGCATATTATAGCTCCTAGAGCTTTCAATGTTTTTATACCTAACAAGTTTTCTGGGCATGATTTAGTGAGCAATAAATCTGTAGTTCGTGTCAAGGGACCAATCGTTAGTGCAAGAGGCTGTGATACTTCGTTAATGATAGGTTTTCCTGAAAAACCAAGGGAAATATTCTGTGAGCCTGAGAGGGGTACCCCTGGAACTTCACTACGTTTTATTGTTGTTCGGCTTGCCCCTGTATCGAGTAAAAATTTTCTGTCTTGGCCTAATAATTCACTGTGTACATAAGGTCCTTCCTGATCTACAGGAACCTCGATAAGGGGTAAGTCAACTTCCTTCTCTAGGCTGTCTCATGAGTACCGTTGATAATCAGGATAGTCATACTGTGCGGTCTGGTACATCTGTCGTGTCGTGGATTGTGTAGTAGCAATAGGTTGCGGTGGTGCAGCCGGCATAGAGTGCTGCGGAGCTGGCATGGATTGTTGCGAAGCTGGCATGGGTTGTGCATGTTGCAGGGCTCCTTGTTGGTTCTGATCCTGTCTAAGCGGACGTGGTCTTTCCTTTGTTGCACCTCTGGCAATATTGTATTTTAAGACTGTACAATCGTGTACATAATGACCTGGTTGTTTACAATAGTTGCATGTCCCTTTCACAGGACCTGCTGAGTCACTGGACTGTGTCATACCCTTTTTATGACCGTCAGCTGGAACTGTCTGGGAAACTAACATTTTCATTTTCGTGTCTTTCATTCGTCTTTGTTCATGTTCTTGTTCCTCCCTAATTCTATTGTGATGATACTGTAACATTTGCAACATTTGTGACGGAGTGTTACCTTGCCAGGTACTCTCAAATTTCAATACTCTATTCTTAACTTGAGGCAGGGAGTTTTCCACTAACTTTGTCACAAACAGATGTGGGTATGATTCGCTATTTGCTTTTATACCACTATTTATACCAAAACATTTTTCGAATCGGACATAAAAATCACTAGTGTCTTCATCTTGCTTTTGTTTACAGGCTGAGATTGCACCCCAATCTTCCTTTTTCGTAGTTAATAAACGTGGCAATACCTGTACTAGTAAACCTGGTAGTGCTTTAGTCTTTGGCCCAAGCCCTGAACCAGGACCTCGGGCTCTCTCTTCGGTTTCTAATGCTGTCCAATCTATCTTTTGGTCTCCCACCTCCCAATCTTTTTCTTTGAGTTTCTCGTAAATGCCAGCTGGCATTAGAACCTTTAATATTTTCATAATGTCGGGGTAGGTATACTCTCCCATGAGCAACATGTCTTTAATTTCCCGGTGGAAACCCGCTGGGTCTTTGTCATGACTGGGTACCACCTTCTTCATTTCTAATAATTCTATTTTAGATATGGGTGCATATACAAATACACGTTTAAACTGATTGTCTTCACCCTTTATTGGGTGTACTTCGCGTAAGGGATTCTGTCTATCCATATAATACGTCGTTCTTTCCTTGATGGGTAGTGAGACATGTTCTGGGCATACAAAAAGAATATACTGGTTTCTGAATTCTAGTATTTCTTTGATTAAATCAGTACCTGAACCTCTCCATTTGTTCGTGAGTAATTCAGTCAATATGTCCGGTAAAGGACCAGGATCAGAGTGTTGGCTTTTATATAATATAAGGAGATGTTGAATCATGTATATACCAGCTAAACGCTGTTCGTCTGGGGTCAGGTTTAAAAACGTGTGTGCTAGTGTATCATCACTGTATTTTCCGGGACTGTCAGCCCATAGTACGGCTGATCTGGCTAATTCTTGTTCGTCCAATGAATCAAGTATATGACATCCTCTTCGTTCTCGAAGTAGGTTGTCAGCGGCTTGGAATAAATGTTCGGGAGATCTTATATTTATTACAGGAGTTTGGTAATGTCTGCTACTTTCTGGACGTGTCGGACGTATCGAATCATTATAGCATCTAGTCTTATTAGAAAATCTTCCTCTACCTACATAAGCCACCGTGTCTACGTATCCTGTTGGCGGTCCTGTCTCTTCCTCGTCTGTTCTGTCTTGTTCAGGCTCGTCTATCTCTAATCTCTCTTCGTGTATTCGCTCTATTTCTTTGCGGATCTTTCGACACATGGCTGCTATACATGATTGCCTATCATGTTTCCCCTCTGATATATTCTGACTCCATCTTGTAAGAATTTTCATTGCTTCCGGATCTACCCCCGGTCGGTCTTGATTTCTGATCACACAATTTATGAGGAAACGTAACAGTTCCCCTTGTATCTCTACTTTCTGATATTCCATAGCTCTGTTAATACATTCAAAATCTCGCCCTGTTTGGACAAAATGATATATATTATCTAGGTGCATAGTCATTCCTGGTAGTTTCCCTAAATACATCGCAGCTCGTCGGATACGTAATGACGCCAAGATCATTTCGTCCTCTTTGCCGGGCACAGGGTCATATCTACAATCTACAAGAAGTTCTTTAAGCGTGCGGGAATTTATAAGTTTGGGCGTACGTGGATGTGCTGATTCTTGAAAAGTAAGTTTACTTATTCGGGGTGGTGTAGAATAAACGCTGGTAGCACCTCCAGTAGCCCCATCTGGGGCACTAGGCGCGAAAGGATTCGTTGAACCTGATACAGCAACCATAGGTGTGGGCACAGCTGTAGAAACGGCTGTGAGAACAGATGTAGAAACAGATGTGCTTGCCGGAACTTGTGTTGGAATTTGTGATTGCTGAGGTACAGACACAGGGTCTTGGCGTTGAACCAAGGCAGACGCTCTATGTGGTGCGGGGTTAGGATATTCGGGAACTGCGTCGTCTAAATATGAAGAAAGAAAAACATCTTCTGCGGTGCGGGGATGCCCTTTGGGATGTACTTTTATCGGAAACAACGGGGTTGGCAAGTCTTTTGGTATTTCCGGAGTAGCCTTAGGTAACCCTTCGGCCAAAAGTGGATACATACCATTCAGAAGGGCATTTCTTTGTCTGTCTACTTGTTCTGACTTTACTCGTGTACCTTCGTCAATTAAGAGATTTTCTTGTGCTTTATTTGAATTCTCTTTACTCTTTTTTTCTAGTCTGAGCGCTTTTTCTGTACGTCTATAAGATTCTTTACGCCATAATTCAATGGCATCTTTCTGTGATTGTCTAGCTTTCTTTTTCCATAATTCTTCCTCTACTTTCACGATGCAATCTGCATCCCAGGTCCCAGCGGCGGGCCATCTCTGATTTTCTGGTAATTCCTTGGTATAGTCTACCCATAAATCAAGAAATAACACGGCCTCTAGGCCATGTTTATGATACATGAAGTACCCTGGAGTGTCCCTAGGAGGAATGGGAGCAGCTTCTTCGAGTACCCCTTTTCTAGTTTTGATCTGTCTTAACTTTGAAAAGAGCGGCATCTTGAGAACTGATCTGATACTTGATCTTAAACACACTTAATACAGCTAAACAAAAAAAATAATGAACAATAATGAACAGTCATTCACCCCACAATATACAGAACGTATCTAAAAACATTTAACATTTAACATTTAACACTTTAACAGTTAACGAACAACAATGATGGCCATTAGGAAACTAGTTACTTGGCATACTTGACATACTAGATATACTGCTAAACAGTACAGATACACTGCTGAAACAGTGCAGACCGGATTTGTGTACCCAAACCCGTCTTGACCGGCACAACCTATGTGCCCGTCAGAAACGCCTCCCCGGTAATGGTACTCACCGGGTAGCTCGGAACAGAAGGCCTCGGAACGGAACTTGAACTTGAACTGGACCGGACTACCGGACTGGACTCGACTTGAAACTTCGGGCTCGACTTGAAACTTCAGGACTCGACTTGAAACTTCGGGACTTGGTGGGCCTCTGCATACCTCGGATCTTGCTCTCTCAGCTAGGCTCTGGTCGGGATACTTCGCACTTCTCACCGCCTCGTCTGGGTGTTGATCGCAGCCTCAGTCGCCCCCGCTTGACCGGAGGGAGATACAGGAAATCCTGCTGGTACGCGTTGTTGTCCGTCCAGCTGTGGCAGGAGACCGGGCCTGCAACGCACCACCGGCGCGTGAGATGAGAAAGTGTCCCTGTTCGGGCGCCATTCATGTGGTAAATAAAATATTACCGGGACTTAATTTGATACGGAAAGATAATACAAATAACTCAGTAAAATAAGAGGCAGAATCCGTGGTATTAGAGGTTCGGAATGGGCTTTATTCCAACGCTGATTCGAATCAGGGATTCCAAGTTCCATCACCACGAAGGTTCAGGAAGTGAAAGACAAGGCATTATTGATAGGTAACAATATATATATGAAAAGCATTTACATTAAGACAAATGCAGGAGGCGTAACAGCTGATAATACAGATAAGAATACACATACGAAATGGAAAGAGGCGTAATGGGGAATAACAAAGAAATGTTATTGGTTGTGATGTCACAAATAGGTGGATCTATGAGATAATTTCGCAGTATCAGCAGAAATACTTGGCAGAGATGCGCGCGCAGCAGCATGACGTGTGATTGACGTGCAACTAGGGGGTGAAGGGGACTTGACATTTAGCTCTACATGTGGAGACAAGAAGTCTGGGGGGTCAAGTCAACCTAATCCCAAATCATATCTAACATCCTATGTTTAAAGAACTATGTTATCCCTAAAGGAAGGTTTCTTAGGATAGAATCTTATTCTATACTGACTATGTGTGCGTGTGCAAGCGTCTAAGTGTCTACACTGAATGCGAGGGCAGGAATCTTCCATAGTAACAGGGCTATGAATTACTTGCATGAAGACAGAGAAGCCGGGCCTTTTGCTTGGTAGCTGGCAGAATGTTTACTTAAACTACTAGACAGGAATGCATTGGGCAGGGAGCGAAGCAGATAATCTTTGAAGGTGAAATACAGTTCTTGGCAGGCAGACAGGCCGAAGTCAGGCACCGTTAGCCGCGCAGGGAGTAGAACAAAGTTCATGGATACAGATGCGAGCTCATGCTGGAGCTGTCAGAAGTAGAAAGCAGGGAAAGGCTTGATGGCAGAATCAGGGCCTACTCGCCTGAACTGCAAAATGGAGTAACTGAGCCATACAAAGTCGGTGGCCTTTCGTACTTAGGAACGGAATATCCGACCCATTCATGGCGGATCTGAAAGGTGACATGTGACGGTGGACGCACATGTGTTTGCGTCTTCATAACTGGAACTGGAAGGAACATACATGTACTTGTAGCATATACATGGAACCGTTGGGGTCTAAGATAGGGGACACAATGGATCATGAAAATTCATATTTCCACAACGGGACAAAAGGCGCCGGGCAGGATCTGATCTTCGGAGACCAGGTGACAATGAACCGCCGTGACACTCGCCCCCGTGTCCCGGAGGCCCTCGACGCTGTGACTGTTGACCGTCACCTGCTGTCGGTACTTCTTCGTGTTAGCGGGCAGGGGCGCTCCGGGGACCATCTCCCGGTCCCCTAGGGAGACCAAGGCCATGGCGGCTGGTTCCCATTCTTCGGAGTCTTCCATCTCCTCCCCCAGGGCTACGGAGGCCATTTGTCGAGCCGGCGGAGTCGTTGTGGCGGTTCGCTGGTACATGGGACATTGAGGGTCGCTGGCATAGTGTCCGGTCTGTTGGCAGCGGAAACAGGTGATCCTCACGCGAGGCCCCGGCCTCCCCGGTGGCCCGGTGCTGGCTGGAGGTGGAGCTGGAAAGGGTGGAGGTTGTCCTCTGGGGGGCTGCGTGGGGATCCCCCCGGAAGTTCCCTTGGCCGGCCTTGATTCCCTCCGCCCCTCTGGCGGGGGGGGGCCCTGACTGTGGCGGCCATAGTCTCCCACGGGACCCCGGGAGGCCCGGGTGTTTACCCACCGGTCAGCCTCGACGGCCAGTTTTCGAGGGTCTGTGAGTTTGCTGTCCAGGAGGTGCTGGTGTAGTTCTACAAAGCAATCAGCGGCCAAGTGTTCCCAAGCGATCAGGTCGAACAGCTCCTCAAAGGTGGAGACCTTGCTGCCCTTGATCCACCCGTCCAAGGCCCGGCTGTAAAGTTCACGTACTCCACCCAGGTGGTACCGGGTATCTTCTTGCAGTCTCTAAACCGTTGCCGGTACATTTCAGGGGTGAGCCCATACCTGGCTACTAGGGCCTCTTTCATCTGACTGTAGGAGTTCATTACCATGGAAGGCAGGTCCAGCAGGGTATCTCTTCCCTCGCTCAGGAACCGGCCCCACAGCCCAGCCCCCCAGTCTTTCTGCGGGACTCGGTGGGAGGTCATGGCGACTTCGTAGGCTTTGAACCATTGCTGGATGTCGTCGTTCTTATAGTATTCTTTCACCACATCTTTGGGGATGTGGACCTTTAGTTCCACGTTGGCGGAAGGGGGTCGGGTTTCCGGGGGTCTGACCTCTGCATTCTTAGCCTTGAGCTCGATCTCCTTCAGACTACGTTCGTGCTCTAGCTGGAGTTTTCTTTCTTCGTGTTCTCTTTGTCGTTTCTTTTCCTCAAGTTCTCCTTGTAGGCGTAACTGTTCTACCGCCAGCTTCTTTTCGGCCAGCTTTATCTCTCCTTCGATTTTCAATTTTGCTAGTTCTAGTTCGTGGTTGCGACCTCTTTCTCGGTCCGCTATTTCCTCTGGGGATAGGCCCCCCTCGGGGGCGCCGTTCCTCCCTGGGCTGCTTCGGGGTTCGTTAGGAGGCTCTCCTGTTTGTGTCTGGGGAGTCCCCGCCTCGACCCAGGTTCTTAATGCTTCCTGGAAGTCCTCTTTCGTGCTTAGTCCGGTGGTAGCGATTGCAAGGTCTTTGCAAAATTGTTTCAGTTCTCGGTGCGTATAAGATTCCAACTGGTCCTCTCGGAATGTCGTGCTTGGGTTGGTGCCGGCGGCACCTAGGGAAGTTTCTCCTTCCATTTCTTCTGGGTAGTGCGTTAGCCGTCTACTGCACGATCTCTAGGTGTTGGCTCGGATCCCGTCGCTGCCACCAATGTTGGAAAGCGTTCCCCCGGGAGGTTGCGGAATACGTTCCTGACCACCCGGAGGCCCACCTCTCCTCGAGTTCGGCCGAGCAAAAGCGGGGAGGCCCTTCCTGGAAGGGTCTTGTACCTAGGATCGCACACGCTGCACTACTCTTTTCAGATAGAGGGACACCACACAGTAGTTCTTTGCAGGATAATAGATTTTATCATAGGTTATAGGAATCTTTATGATCCGGAAGGCAGGAGCAGAATTTGTGCCACAAGCGGCAGTGGTCTCGTGATGAGGGGTAAGGGGTAGCGGGACAGTCTTTGAATCAGTGTCTCTGCGGAGTACCCGCCGCACAGCTCTCAATCCTCGAGCTGAGGGGGTGTTACTTCTCTCGGCAATCTCTGCCGGTTCTCTTGGAGGAGCGGGCCGCGAGTCACTCAGCAGGCACCGGAGGTTCGTAGTTCGAGGAGCCGCGGCGGCGTCGGCAGGGCTCAGATGGATCAGAATTCGGGGAGCCGCGACAGCGTCAGCAGGGCTCAGATGTTTCAGAGTTCGAGGAGCCGCGACAGCGTCAGCAGGGCTCAGATGGTTCAGCGTTCGAGGAGCCGCGACAGCGTCAGCAGGGCTCAGATGATTCAGAGTTCGGGGAGCCGCGACAGCGTCAGCAGGGCTCAGATGATTCAGAGTTCGGGGAGCCACGACAGCGTCAGCGGGGCTTAGATGTTTCAGAGTTCGAGGAGCCGCGACAGCGTCAGCAGGCTCTTGTCAGTCCAGGTCTTCTCTGCCTCCCATCCCTTCAGCACCCCTTATTATACTCCCCCTCCTCTTTGAAGTCCGGAGTCCTCGTGGAGAGGGGTCTGGTGCCTGGGGGCGGTGTGTCGGGGTTCTGGTCCTTTGATCTGTTCAGGTGGGGTCCCGGAGGGACTCCAGACACCCAGCGGGCGAGGCGCCTGCTCACCTGGAGCCTGGTGGTCGATCGAACCTCCCTCAGGGAAGAGACCAGAGGTGTGACCGGATCGGCGCCTCTCGGTCTGGTTTTGGGGGGGTTTCGCCCTCCCTCAGCCAGGCATGCGTGTTGGGGATCTGGCCGGCCCTCGGGAGGCTGGCCCACGGGGGCTGGGAGGCTGTAACATCGAGGTTCGGCGTGGTTGCAGGGTAGCTGGCTGGTCGGGAGGACCCACGCCACGAGGCCGGTCTCACACGGGCCCCCCCAGCTGAAAGGCGGGGAGAACTACCCATCCACTTGGGAGTTCTCCTCGCTGAAGCGGAAGAATCGGGACAGGCCGTCCGCGTTGGCGTGGTCCGTCCCGGGGCGATGTTCCACCGTGAAGTCCATCCCCTGGAGGGAGATGGACCAGCGTAGCAGCTTGGGGTTTTCTCCTCGCATTCGCATCAACCACTGCAGGGGTCGGTGATCCGTTTGTACTCGGAAGTGTGTTCCGAACAGGTAGGGCCGTAGCTTACTGCGAAGGTCTCTCTCTCAATGGTGCTCCACCGCTGTTCTCGGGGCAGCAACCTTCGGCTGATGAAGGCTATGGGCCGATCTATGCCCTTGTCGTCGAACTGGGAGAGGACTGCCCCGATGCCGTGTTCCGAGGCGTCCGTCTGGACCACAAACTCCTGGGCGTAGTCGGGTGCTTTGAGCACCGGAGCCGCACACATGGCGGTTTTTAGGGTGTCGAACGTCTTCTGGCAGGAGGGGGTCCATTGCACTTTCTTGGGGTGTTTTTTGGAGGTTAGTTCTGTGAGGGGGCCTGCGATGCTGCCATAGTTCTTAATAAACCTCCGGTAGTACCCGGTGAGGCCCAGGAAGGCCCGGACTTCCGTTTGGGTCGTGGAGGGTTCCCAGGACATGATGGCATCGATCTTTGGCTGGAGGGGGGCGACCTGACCGCTTCCCACCTGGTGCCGCAGATAGGTTACGGAGCCGTGCCCAATTTGACATTTGCTGGCTTTGATGGTGAGGCCGGCCCGGCGCAGAGCCAGCAGGACTTGTCGGAGGTGCTGGAGGTGTTCGGTCCATTGGGAGCTAAATACCGCTATATCGTCGAGATACGCTGCGCTGAACCCCTCTAGTCCGGACAGGAACCGGTTCACCAGCCGCTGGAAGGTGGCCGGGGCATTCTTCATTCCAAACGGCATCACCCTAAAGCGGTAGTGCCCATCCGGGGTGGAGAAGGCGGAGCGCTCCTTGGCTCCCTCGGTGAGGGCAATCTGCCAGTACCCACTCGTTAGGTCGAAGGTGCTGAGGTAGCGAGCGGCCCCGAGGCGGTCAATGAGCTCGTCGGCACGGGGGATAGGATGAGCGTCCGCTCGGGTGACCGCATTGAGTCCTCGGTAGTCCACGCAAAACCTCAGTTCGGGGGCGACACCCGGGGTAGCCGCTTTTGGAACCAGGACTACCGGGCTGGCCCAGGGGCTGTCGGCGGGTTCAATCACCCCGAGGGCCAGCATCTTCGCTACCTCGGTCTGGATGCTGGTTCGGACCCGATCAGGGACCCGGTAGGCCCGGTGTCTCACGGGCGGGCTGTCGCCGGTGTTCACGTCGTGGACACACCAGTTGGTGACCCCAGGGGTTAGGGAGAAGAGGTCCGCGAACTGCCTTAGGAGCAGGCGGCAGTCGGCGGACTGTTGGGCTGTGAGGGTGGTTGATAGTCTCACCCCTTCCACAGAACCATCGGTCTCTTACGCCCCCAGGGGGTCTGGAAGGGGCTCGGTGTCTTCTTCGGCCCCATCGTCGGTGGCCAGGAGCAAACTCAATTCTGTCCTTACAAAGTGGGGTTTGAGGCGGTTCACGTGGAGAACCCGGAGGGGGTTCCGCGGAGACTGCACATCGATGAGATAGGTGACTTGGCTCTTCCGCTCGACCACCTTGAAGGGTCCAGTCCATTTATCTTGGAGGGCGCAGGGCTTCACCGGGGCCATGACCCAGACTTGTTGGCCCGGCTGAAACTCGACCAGCGTAGCATTCTGGTCATACCAGCGCTTCATCTCTTCCTGACTAGCCTCGAGGTTCGCTTCTGCGAGTTCTCGGAATTTCCGGGTCTGGTTGCGGAGCGCCAAGATGTATCGGAACACATCCGGAGGGGTCCCCCGGGGGGTGTTTCCCAACCCTCCTTGACCAGGCTTAGGGGTCCCCGGACGGGGTGTCCATATAGCAGTTCGAATGGGCTGAACCCCAGGGATTTTTGGGGAACCTCCCGGTAGGCGAACAGGAGGCAGGGGAGGAGGACGTCCCACCTCCGGCGTAGGGGTTCCGCGAGGCCCATGATCATTCCCTTCAGTGTCTTGTTAAAGCGCTCGACTAGGCCGTTCCCTTGGGGGTGGTACGGGGTGGTGAACTTGTACGATACTCCGCACTGCTGCCAGAGGGACCTCATGTATCGGGAGATAAAGTTCGTACCCCGATCACTCACGACTTCGCGGGGGAACCCCACACGGGAGAAGATCCCCATCAAGGCCCGGCCTACCACGGGGGCCATCACGGTGCAGAGAGGGATGGCTTCGGGGTAACGGGTGGCATGATCCACCAGGACGAGGATGAACCGGTGGCCCTGGGCTGTCTTGGGGTCCAGTGGTCCCACGATATCGATCCCTACCCGCTCAAAAGGGGTACTGACGACTGGGAAGGGTTGCAGCGGAGCCTTGCGCTTCCCCCCACTCTTTCCGCTAGCCTGGCACGTGGGGCAGGATTTGCAGTGGGCCTCCACATTTGCTCGCATCTTGGGCCAATAGAAGTGGGTGACGAGTCGCTGGTAGGTCTTATCTTGGCCTAAGTGTCCGGCCAGGGGTACATCGTGGGCCAGGCCCAGGAGGAGACTTCGGAAGCGCAGGGGTACCACTAGTACTCGGGCCGATCCCAACTCGGCCGACTTCTGTTCGCTGTACAGGAGGCCGTTTTCCCAGTATACCCAGGGGTTGCCAGTCTGGTCGCCTGCTGCTTGGGCCTCGGCCTGTTGTCGGGGTCCAATGAGGGAAGGGCAGGTGGATTGTTCTTGGCAGAATTCTTCTCGGGAGGGGCCTCCTTCGCAGTGCCACTGGGCCATTTCTGGCAGGTCTTCGAGCTCGGTCAGGGGTTCGGGGTCGGAAGGCACGGACCCCTCGTCGGAAACGGTCGCTATGTGGTAAATAATTTAATTACCGGGACTTAGTTTGATACGGAAAATTAATAAAAATAGCTCAGTAAAATAAGAGGCAGAATCCGTGGTATTAGAGGTTCGGAACGGGCTTTATTCCCAGGACAATTCGAATTGGGGACTTCATATTCCATCACCACGGAGGTTCAGGAAGTGAAGAGCAATACATTATTGACAAGTAATCACTTTTATAGAATAGACATTACAATGAAACAGATGCAGGGGGCGTAACAATTGATAGTAAAGATAAAACCATGCATGCGTAACTAAAAGGGGCGTAATTGGGCGTAACAAAGAAACGTCATTGGTTGTGATGTCAAAATGGGTGGTTCCATGAAAAGAATTTCACAATGTCAGCAGAAATATTTGGCAGAGATGCGCGCGCAGCCGCATGACGTGTAAATGACGTGCAACTAGGGGGTGAAGGGGACTTGACATTTAGCTCTACATGTGGAGACAAAAAGTCTGGGGTTCAGTCAACCTAATCCCAAATCATATCTAACATCCTATGTTTAAAGAACTATGTTATCCAATAGGAAAGGTTTCTCGGGCGGAATCTTATTCTATACTGACTGTGAGTGCGTGTACAAGCGTCTAAGTGTCTACATGAAATGCGAAGGGCAGAAATCTTCCATAGGAACAGGGCTATGAATTACTTGCATAAAGACAGCAAGGCCGGGCTCTTTGCTCGGTAGCTGGAAGAATGTTTACTTAAACTACTAGACAGGAATGCATTGGGTAGGGAGCGGAGCAGATAATCTCGAAGGTGAAATACAGTTTTGGCAGGCAGACAGGCCGAAGTCAGGCACCGTTAGCCACGCAGGGAGTAGGACAAAGTTCATGGATACAGATGCGAGCTCAGACTGGAGCTGTCAGAGGAAGAAAACAGGGAAAGGCTTGATGGCAGCATTCAGGGCCTACTCGCCTGAACTGCAAAATAGAGTAACTGAGCCATATAAAGTCGGTGGCCTTTCATACTTAGGAATGGAATATCCGGCCCATTCATGGCGGATCTGAAAGAGGACATGTTGACGGTGGACGCACATGTGTTTGCGTCTTCATAACTGGAACTGGAAGGAACATACATGTACTTATAGCTTATACATGGAGCCGTTGGGGTCTAAGATAGGGGACATAACGGATCATGAAAATTCATATTTCCACATTCCCTCCTTGTCCCCTACTGACCTCAAGAAATATCGATCTTCATCAATCCATCGATCTGTTTATATAGTATCATTTGTTCTTCTTTCTTTATCCGGGATTTTGAACGAAAACTTGAATGTGGGATACACGATGTGGCACACAGACCACAAATCGCTGGCCCACATTGTAGACATAAGCAGCAACTGAATAGTATGAGAAAGCCAATACCTAGGAAGGATAGTATTCTCCATCCCCAGGCTGACAACACGCTCCAAAACCAACTGGACCAAGTCCAGGTGCCTGGATTCTGGTGTATCTGGCTTACAATCTTATGAAGGCGAGTTATAGCTTTATATACAGCTGGCGAATTTTCTGGAATGAATATGCAGCAACTTGATCCGATGACCCTACAAGCTCCGCCCCTATCGGCCAGGATGACGTCAAGGACAAGACGATTTTGAAGAACAACAATCCTCATCGCAGACTGCTCCTCTGTCAAGTTGCCTAAGGCGGAAATAGTTTCATTCACTACGGCTTCAAGGGTCCTGGTTAATCTACGTATCAGTTTACTATTAGTGACTGTACCTATATAAGGAAAGAGACCTTTATTGAAATCTGTATATTTTTCCCATGCCGTCTCAGTGTAATCGACAATTGGGAGATCTCTCTGCTGTCTAGTGTGTACTAAATGGATGTTCCTATGATAATCAGGTGGGGCTAGGAAAACAGGTGGCAGAAGGAATGCTATGTAACAGGTACCATCCCAATCTAGAGGTAAACGTATATATGCGGTGTGACCACATACAAAGTAGGAATGATGAGAAGCTCTAAATGTAGATTTGCCTTGATCACTGAATTGTATTACAGTGGTGCATTTACTATGGCCCATGTGTATGGAACCATTCTTTCTTACACATAATTCCCCTTTTACTGGGAATACTGACATGGCGGGCAAGATTGGTGTAGTTTCGGATTCAACGTTCAGGATCATGAGGTTAAGTGTAAAATTACCTAATCCATATACTTCATTTTCTAGATCAGTTCCTGTTCTTTTGGGGAGTCCCTCCTTGTTAGGGTAGCAGACTTTGAGTAAAACTAGGTTCAGGTTTCCCCATACCCAATTGTCTTGATGAATTACTGAATTTGAATCTAAGGAATTGATTAAACTGAACCATGCTCCACAGGAGCCATTGTGTGTGAATGGATATGGAAAGAGAGGCAAAACTCCTTTATAATCCTGATAGGGGGGGAGTTGGCCACATATCCAACAATTGGTAGCATTGCTGGTCTGGTGGGAATGGTGTAACATACTAATGAAAGTGTTATTGCGCAGTGCAAATCTGTAGGACAATTCATGCGGTGGTAATTCGCTAAAAGAATGTTCGGCAGTAACATTGTAATTATGCTTGAAAATAGGGTAATATATGTGCAACAATATACTTGCAGCGATTATTAAAAGACTTAAGAAAAACAAAATTAATAACGTCACGGTGCAATGACTACGCAGTGATTTACAATACGCATGTCGTTTCAACTGTATTAGACTTTTTCTTTCTCTATTCAGGTCTAGAGGATACATGTCAGGGACAAATTCAACCGCTTCACCTTGGAGAGGACTTAAACAATCAAATTGTCTGACTTTCTAGACCGCAGTTTTAATTTATAGAGTTCTGTGTCAGTCTTTTCAACCAAAGGGAGTTTTGAATCAGTCTGTGAGGGAATGCAGGGCACAATGTCTACATCAGAGGATAGTCCATGAAATTTCTTGATATGACTTGAATGCACCCAGCCTTTTCGACCCTCGATCTTCACGGCTGTCCTCGTGGTAAGCAGCACTAGTTGAGGCGATTTCCACCTAGGATCCAGCTGAGTCTTCCGGTCAAAGTTCCTCACTAATACCAGTTCTCCTGGAATTACGTCATGGGGTTTCACCTCGGTGTTATCGGGAAAGGCTGCAGCTACCTGTGAACGACAAGATTGTAGTGCAGACATCAAGGAAGCCAGGTAATCTGTCAGCATATTACAGTCAACATCAGTTATTTTACGAGGTATAGGCGTCCCCCACATATTTGGTGGTCTGCCAAAGATCACCTCATAAGGGGATAGCCCTGTTCGAGAATGCGCTACCATTCTCATGTAAAAGAGTGCAACTGGTAGAGCTACTACCCAATCGACACCTTTCTCTCTACATATTTTTGACAATCTGATTTTCAGAGTTTGATTATGTCGTTCCACGAGACCTGCTGCCTCGGGGTGTCGGACACAGTGAAACTTCCATTGATATCCTAACAAAAGTGAAACGTGTTTCATTAATTCGGATGAGAACGGCTGGCCGTTATCAGAATAGACAACACGTGGTAAACCGTATCGTGGGAAGAATTCTCGAACTAACTGTTTGGCAGTAGTCGGGGCAGTGTAATCTGAGACGGGATACGCCTCTGTCCAACGGGAAAGAGCGCATACAACTACGAGAACATATTTGAATCCTCGACAACGTTCCATCTGGATATAATCCATCTGGAGGACTTCAAAAGGGTGATCAGGAGGCTGAAATCCACCCTGCTCTACGGGGATGCTTTTACCTGGATTAAACTGACAACATATCATACAGGTACGGACTTTTTGCTTAGCTGCTGCTCGTAAATGTTTGTTGAACCAAATGTGTTGAATGCTATCTAGCATAGCTTTCTCTCCTAGATGCGCTGGACTGTGTATTGTATTTATGATAACTTGGACCATAGAGTCAGGAAGAAACCATACAGATTTCTCCTTCGTCATCCATCCCTGGTCCGTTTGGATCCCTCCTAATTCAGTCCATTTCTTTATTTCGTCTGGTGTAGCATGTGTCTGTATGTCAATTACATCAAGAGCGGGATCCTTAACTGTCATGCATTGTGTTGGTGTCGGAACTATAGTCTTTGTCACGTCAGATGTGTGAATTTGAGCAGTCTGTTTAGCTGTTCTGTCAGCTAGATCATTGCCTTGAGAAATGATATCAGTAACTTTCGTATGAGCTTTGCATTTCATAATCGATATTGCAGTTGGTAAATGAATTGCGTCTAATAGGGCATGAATAAGGGGTCCGTGCTGAATGTGGGCACCGTGAGAAGTTAAATAACCTCTCTCTCGCCACAGCACGCCGAAGTCATGAACGACTCCGAATGCATAACGTGAATCTGTGTATATGTTGACTTTCTTATTTGTGGCTTGAATACAGGCTTGTGTCAGAGCGATGAGCTCTGCTGCTTGAGCTGACAAAGTGCTAATACAATGTGTTTCAATAACTTCAGTTTCTGTTGTGACTGCATACGCGGCCACTAACTCTCCTGTACTTGTTCTCATACATGAACCATCTACATACAACGTCAGGTCTGGATCTGACAATGGGACGTCTGTCAAGTCTTGTCTAGGTTTCGTCGTGATAGTAATAACTTCAATACAGTCATGTGCTAGTGGGTCTGTTCCATTTACTGGCAAAAGTGTGGCAGGGTTCAATGTATTACAACGTCTGATCTCTATATGTGGCTGAAACAATGTTAATTCATAACCGGTAAGTCTTGCTATAGTCAAGTGTTGTGTTTGCGTTCGGTTCAGAAGAACCTCTACTGCATGTGGTACTTGTACTGTCAATTGATGTCCTAATACTATAGAATCGCTTTGTCTGATTGCTAAAGCTGTCGCTGCCACTGATTTCAGGCACGCAGGAAGAGCCTGAGCTACGGGATCTAATGTACTGGAAAAATAAGCACATGGTTTGTGTGATCCTGCTTGTTCCTGTGTGAGTACTGATAAGGCAGTACCTTCGCGTTCTGTAACAAAGAGTGTAAAATGTTTACTGTAACATGGTGTTGCTAAAACAGGTGCTTGACATAAAGCTGTCTTTAAGCTTTCAAAAGCTTGTGTGTGTTCCTGAGTCAAAGGGAGGACAGTCGATGTGGCTGCCTCCTGTGCTGTCAACTGAATGAGCGGTTTTGCTAGAAATGCATATTGAGGGATCCACTGCCTACAGTATGAAGTGAGGCCTATAAAAGCCCGCACCTCCTTTTGTGTCTTGGGTATTGGCATGTTAGCAATTAACTGGATGCGATCAGGTGTAAGCTGCCTTCCCTCCTTGGACAGCGAGTGACCAAGGTAAACAACTCGCTGGACACAGAATTGTAGCTTAGAAGGGGACACCTTGTGCCCCTTGTCGGCCAGAAATTGTAAAACCGTCAGTGATGCTTTTTCACATTCAGGTTCGCTTCGAGCGGTGATCAACAGATCATCGACATACTGGAGTAGTGCAGTGTTGACTGGCATGTGTATACTGTCAAGTTCTCGTTTCAGTGCTTGGCTATAGATGCTGGGGCTTTCTGTAAATCCTTGAGGTGCGCGTGTGAATTTAAAACTTCGTCCATTTAAACTAAATCCGAACAAGTATTGGCTTTCCGGATCTATTGGGACGCTGAAAAAGGCATTCTTGAGATCGATTACAGTAAAGAACGTTGCTTTGGAATCAATGGCTGTCAATAATGACGAGATGTCTGGGACCACAGGGAATTGTGGTACAATGCATTTGTTTAATTCGCGCAGATCAATAACTAAACGATATACTGGCGGGGCCTTTGGATCAGTTCGTTTAAGAATTGGAATTATCGGAGAATTACATACATTGGAGTCGGTTTCCACAACCACTCCTTGGGAAATAAGCTCGTCAATGATTTGCAGTAAAGCCACTACAGCATCCGGGGGTAACTTGTATTGTCGCATTCGTGGTAATACTACTCCTGTTTTAAGTGTAACTCGATATGGTGTAATGTTCATGCAACCAACATCAGTGGGGCCTTGTGCCCATAAATGTATAGGTAAATTCTGCAGTCGGGAATCCATGTCTCGAGATACATAGTGTCCTTTGAAATCACGTAAAAATAATCTTACTCCTTCCGGAGAACAACATATTATAGCTCCTAGAGCTTTCAGTGTTTTTATACCTAACAAGTTTTCTGGACATGATTTAGTAAGCAATAAATCTGTAGTTCGTGTCAAGGGACCAATCGTAAGTGGAAGAGGCTGTGATACTTCGTTAATGATAGGTTTTCCTGAAAAACCAAGGGAAATATTCTGTGAGCCTGAGAGGGGTGCCCCTGGAACTTCACTACGTTTTATGGTTGTTCGGCTTGCCCCTGTATCAAGTAAAAATTTTCTATCTTGGCCTAATAGTTCACTGTGTACATAAGGTCCTTCTTGATCTACAGGGACCTCGATAAGGGGTAAGTCAACTTCCCTCTCTAGGCTGTTTCATGAGTATCGTTGATAATCAGGATAGTCATACTGTGCGGTCTGGTACATCTGTCGTGTCGTTGGTTGTGTGGCAGCAATAGGCTGCGGTGGTGTAGCCGGCATAGACTGTTGTGGAGCTGGCATGGATTGTGCATGCTGCAGGGCTCGTTGTTGGTTCTGATCCTGTCGAAGCGGACGTGGTCTTTCCTTTGTTGCACCTGTGGCGATATTGTGTTTTAAGACTGGACAATCATGTACATAATGACCTGGTTGTTTACAATAGTTGCATGTCCCTTTCACAGGACCTGCTGAATCACTGGACTGTGTCATACCCTTTTTATGACCGTCAGCTGGAACTGTCTGGGAGACTAGCATTTTCATTTTCGTGTCTTTCATTCGTCTTTGTTCATGTTCTTGTTCCTCCCTAATTCTATTGTGATGGTACTGTAACATTTGTAACATTTGTGACGGAGTGTTACCTTGCCAGGTACTCTCAAATTTCAATACTCTATTCTTAACTTGAGGCAGGGAATTTTCAACTAATTTTGTCACAAACAGATGTGGGTATGATTCGCTATTTGCTTTTATACCACTATTTATACCAAAACATTTTTCGAATCGGGCGTAGAAATCACTAGTGTCTTCATCTTGCTTTTGTTTACAGGCTGAGATTGCACCCCAGTCTTCCTTTTTCGTAGTTAATAAACGTGGCAATACCTGTACTAGTAAACCTGGTAGTGTTTTAGTCTTTGGCCCGAGCCCTGAACCTGGACCTCGGGCTCTTTCTTCGGTTTCTAATGCTGTCCAATCTATCTTTTGGTCTCCCACCTCCCAATCTTTTTCTTTAAGTTTCTCGTAAATGCCAGCTGGCATTAAAACCTTTAATATTTTCATAATGTCGGGATAGGTATACTCTCCCATGAGCAACATGTCTTTAATTTCCCGGTGGAAACCCGCTGGGTCTTTGTCATGACTGGGTACCACCTTCTTCATTTCTAATAATTCTATTTTAGATATGGGTGCGTATACAAATACACGTTTAAACTGATTGTCATCTCCTTTTATTGGGTGCACTTCGCGTAAAGGATTCTGTCTATCCATGTAATACGTCGTTCTTTCCTTGATGGGCAGTGAGACATGCTCTGGGCATACGAAAAGAATATACTGGTTTCTGGATTCTAATATTTCTCTAATTAAATCTGTACCTGAACTTTTCCATTTATTCGTGAGTAATTCTGTCAATATATCAGGTAGAGGACCAGGGTCGGAGTGTTGGCTTTTATATAATATAAGGAGATGCTGAATCATGTATATACCAGCTAAACGCTGTTCGTCTGGAGTAAGGTTCAAAAACGTGTGTGCTAGTGTATCATCACTGTATTTTCCGGGACTGTCAGCCCATAGTACTGCTGATCTGGCTAATTCTTGTTCGTCCAATGAATCAAGTATATGATGTCCTCTTCGTTCTCGAAGTAGGTTGTCAGCGGCTTGGAATAAATGTTCGGGAGATCTTATATTTATTATTGGGGTTTGGTAATGTCTGCTACTTTCTGGACGTGTCGGACGTATCGAATCATTACAGCATCTAGTATTATTAGAAAATCTTCCTCTACCTACATAAGCCACCGTGTCTACGTATCCTGTTGGCGGTCCTGACTCTTCCTCTTCCCTTCTGTCTTGTTCAGGCTCGTCTATCTCTAATCTCTCTTCGTGTATTCGTTCTATTTCTTTGCGGATCTTTCGGTACATAGCTACTATACATAACTGTCTATCATGTCTTCCTTCTGATATATTCTGTCCCCAAGTGACAAGTCTTTGCATTTCTTCCGGGTTTACCCCCGGTCGGTCTTGATTTCGGATTACACAGTTTATAAGGAAACGTAACAGTTGCCCTTGTACCTCGGCTTTCTGGTATTCCATGGCTCTGCTAATACTTTCAGGACCTCGTCCTGACTGGACAAAGTGATATATATTTTCTAAATGTGTAATCATTCCTGGTAGCTTCGCTAAATATATCGCAGCTCGTCGGATACGTAATGATGACAGCAGCATTTCGTCCCGTTTACCGGGCACAGGATCATATCCACAATCTACTAGAAGTTCCTTAAGCATGTCGGGATTTGCTAATTTGGGCGTACGTTGGTGTGCTAATTCTCTAAGCGAAAGTTTATTTCCTCTGGGGGGCGTAGAAAAAATGTCTGTCGTACCTCCTGTAGCACCATCTGAGGTGCTGGGCGTGAAAGGATTTGTTGGATGTACGACAGAAACCGTGGATGCGGGAAAAGCGGTAGAAACAGGTGTGTTTGTCGGAACGTGTGTCGGAGTTTGTTGTTGTGGAGGTACAGACGGAGGATCTTGGCGTTGTGTATCATCGGCAAGCGGTCTATGTGGTGCAGTGTTAACATACTCGGGAACTGCGTCATCTAAATAAGAGGAAAGAAAAACATCTTCTGCGGTTTTGGGATGCCCTTTGGGATGTACCTTTATCGGAAACAATGGGGGTGGCAAGTCTTTTGGTATTTCCGGAGTAGCCTTAGGTAACCCTTCGGCCAGTAGTGGATACATACCATTCATAAGGGCGTTTCTTTGTCTATCTACTTGTTCTGACTTTACTCGTGTACCTTCCTCAATTAAGAGATTTTCTTGGGCTTTATTTGAATTCTCCTTACTTTTCTCTTCTAGTCTGAGTGCTTTTTCTGTACGTCTATAGGATTCTTTACGCCATAATTCAATGGCATCTTTCTGTGATTGTCTAGCTTTCTTTTTCCATAATTCTTCCTCTACTTTCATGATGCAATCTGCATCCCAGGTCCCAGCTGTGGGCCATCTCTGATTTTCTGGTAATTCCTTGGTATAGTCTACCCATAAATCAAGAAATAATACGGCATCTAGGCCATGTTTATGATACATGAAGTACCCTGGAGTGTCCCTAGGAGGAATGGGAACAGCTTCTTCGAGTACCCCTTTTCTAGTTTTGATCTGTCTTAACTTTGAAAAGAGCGGCATGTTGAGAACTGATCTGATACTTAATCTTAAACACACTTAATACAACTAAACAAAATAATGAACAATAATGAACAGTCATTCACCCCACAATATGCAGAACGTATCTAAAACATTTAACATTTAGCATTTAACATTTAACAGTTAACGAACAATAATGATGGCCATTGGGGAACTAGTCACTTAGCATACTTGACATACTAGATATACTGCTAAACAGTACAGATACACTGCTGAAACAGTGCAGACCGGATTTGTGTACCCAAACCCGTCTTGACCGGCACAACCTATGTGCACGTCAGAACGCCTCCCCGGCAATGGTACTCACCGGGTAGCTCGGAACGGAAGGCCTCGGAACGGAACTGAACTGAACTGGACCGGACTGGACTCGACTCGGAACTTCGGAACTTCGGGACTTGGTGGGCCTCTGTATACCTCGGATCTTGCTCTCTCAGCTAGGCTCTGGTCGGGATACTTCGCACTTCTCACCGCCTCGTCTGGGTGTTGATCGCAGCCTCAGTCGCCCCCGCTTGACCGGAGGGAGATACAGGAAATCCTGCTGGTACGCGTTGTTGTCCGTCCAGCTGTGGCAGGAGACCGGGCCTGCAACGCACCTCCGGCGCGTGAGATGAGAAAGTGTCCCTGTTCGGGCGCCAATCATGTGGTAAATAATTTAATTACCGGGACTTAGTTTGATACGGAAAATTAATAAAAATAGCTCAGTAAAATAAGAGGCAGAATCCGTGGTATTAGAGGTTCGGAACGGGCTTTATTCCCAGGACAATTCGAATTGGGGACTTCATATTCCATCACCACGGAGGTTCAGGAAGTGAAGAGCAATACATTATTGACAAGTAATCACTTTTATAGAATAGACATTACAATGAAACAGATGCAGGGGGCGTAACAATTGATAGTAAAGATAAAACCATGCATGCGTAACTAAAAGGGGCGTAATTGGGCGTAACAAAGAAACGTCATTGGTTGTGATGTCAAAATGGGTGGTTCCATGAAAAGAATTTCACAATGTCAGCAGAAATATTTGGCAGAGATGCGCGCGCAGCCGCATGACGTGTAAATGACGTGCAACTAGGGGGTGAAGGGGACTTGACATTTAGCTCTACATGTGGAGACAAAAAGTCTGGGGTTAAGTCAACCTAATCCCAAATCATATCTAACATCCTATGTTTAAAGAACTATGTTATCCAATAGGAAAGGTTTCTCGGGCGGAATCTTATTCTATACTGACTGTGAGTGCGTGTACAAGCGTCTAAGTGTCTACATGAAATGCGAAGGGCAGAAATCTTCCATAGGAACAGGGCTATGAATTACTTGCATAAAGACAGCAAGGCCGGGCTCTTTGCTCGGTAGCTGGAAGAATGTTTACTTAAACTACTAGACAGGAATGCATTGGGTAGGGAGCGGAGCAGATAATCTCGAAGGTGAAATACAGTTTTGGCAGGCAGACAGGCCGAAGTCAGGCACCGTTAGCCACGCAGGGAGTAGGACAAAGTTCATGGATACAGATGCGAGCTCAGACTGGAGCTGTCAGAGGAAGAAAACAGGGAAAGGCTTGATGGCAGCATTCAGGGCCTACTCGCCTGAACTGCAAAATAGAGTAACTGAGCCATATAAAGTCGGTGGCCTTTCATACTTAGGAATGGAATATCCGGCCCATTCATGGCGGATCTGAAAGAGGACATGTTGACGGTGGACGCACATGTGTTTGCGTCTTCATAACTGGAACTGGAAGGAACATACATGTACTTATAGCTTATACATGGAGCCGTTGGGGTCTAAGATAGGGGACATAACGGATCATGAAAATTCATATTTCCACAGCTTCGTCCGGAAGGGGGTCGTTGGCCTCGGGTGGCGCATCTGGGACCTCGTTGATGGTGGCGGTGCTCCGCGGCATGGCCTCCCCCTCCTCGGAGGAAGGCACTCTGAGAGTCATTGAGCGCGTGGTGGCGCATACCCATTCGGGTAGGCCCATCATCTCGAGATGGGCTCTTCGTTCCACTTGTCCCCACGGGGAATTCTCGAGGTCGTTGCCCAGGAGGCAGTCCACGGGCTGGGAGGTTCGTACCGCCACCTTTAACTTGCCGGTGACTCCCCCCCATTCGAAGGGAACCAGAGCCATCCGGCAGAGGCTCTCGGAATTGTCTGAGGATATGACGGGACAAAAGGCGCCGGGCAGGATCTGATCTTCGGAGACCAGGTGACAATGAACCGCCGTGACACTCGCCCCCGTGTCCCGGAGGCCCTCGACGCGGTGACCGTTGACCGTCACCTGCTGTCGGTACTTCTTCGTGTTAGCGGGCAGGGGCGCTCCGGGGACCATCTCCCGGTCCCCTAGGGAGACCAAGGCCATGGCGGCTGGTTCCCATTCTTCGGAGTCTTCCATCTCCTCCCCCAGGGCTACGGAGGCCATTTGTCGAGCCGACGGAGTCGTTGTGGCGGTTCGCTGGTACATGGGACATTGAGGGTCGCTGGCATAGTGTCCGGTCTGTTGGCAGCGGAAACAGGTGATCCTCACGCGAGGCCCCGGCCTCCCCGGTGGCCCGGTGCTGGCTGGAGGTGGAGCTGGAAAGGGTGGAGGTTGTCCTCTGGGGGGGCTGCGTGGGGATCCCCCCGGAAGTTCCCTTGGCCGGCCTTGATTCCCTCCGCCCCTCTGGCGGGGGGGGGCCCTGACTGTGGCGGCCATAGTCTCCCACGGCACCCCGGGAGGCCCGGGTGTTTACCCACCGGTCAGCCTCGACGGCCAGTTTTCGAGGGTCTGTGAGTTTGCTGTCCAGGAGGTGCTGGCGTAGTTCTACAAAGCAATTAGCGGCCAAGTGTTCCCAAGCGATCAGGTCGAACAGCTCCTCAAAGGTGGAGACCTTGCTGCCCTTGATCCACCCGTCCAAGGCCCGGCTGTAAAGTTCACGTACTCCACCCAGGTGGTACCGGGTATCTTCTTGCAGTCTCTAAACCGTTGCCGGTACATTTCAGGGGTGAGCCCATACCTGGCTACTAGGGCCTCTTTCATGTGACTGTAGGAGTTCATTACCGTGGAAGGCAGGTCCAGCAGGGTATCTCTTCCCTCGCTCAGGAACCGGCCCCACAGCCCAGCCCCCCAGTCTTTCTGCGGGACTCGGTGGGAGGTCATGGCGACTTCGTAGGCTTTGAACCATTGCTGGATGTCGTCGTTCTTATAGTATTCTTTCACCACATCTTTGGGGATGTGGACCTTTAGTTCCACGTTGGCGGAAGGGGGTCGGGTTTCCGGGGGTCTGACCTCTGCATTCTTAGCCTTGAGCTCGATCTCCTTCAGACTACGTTCGTGCTCTAGCTGGAGTTTTCTTTCTTCGTGTTCTCTTTGTCGTTTCTTTTCCTCAAGTTCTCCTTGTAGGCGTAACTTTTCTACCGCCAGCTTCTTTTCGGCCAGCTTTATCTCTCCTTCGATTTTCAATTTTGCTAGTTCTAGTTCGTGGTTGCGACCTCTTTCTCGGTCCGCTATTTCCTCTGGGGATAGGCCCCCCTCGGGGGCGCCGTTCCTCCCCGGGCTGCTTCGGGGTTCGTTAGGAGGCTCTCCTTCTGTTTGTGTCTGGGGAGTCCCCGCCTCGACCCAGGTTCTTAATGCTTCCTGGAAGTCCTCTTTCGTGCTTAGTCCGGTGGTAGCGATTGCAAGGTCTTTGCAAAATTGTTTCAGTTCTCGGTGCGTATAAGATTCCAACTGGTCCTCTCGGAATGTCGTGCTTGGGTTGGTGCCGGCGGCACCTAGGGAAGTTTCTCCTTCCATTTCTTCTGGGTAGTGTGTTAGCCGTCTACTGCACGATCTCTAGGTGTTGGCTCGGATCCCGTCGCTGCCACCAATGTTGGAAAGCGTTCCCCCGGGAGGTTGCGGAATACGTTCCTGACCACCCGGAGGCCCACCTCTCCTCGAATTCGGCCGAGCAAGAGCGGGGAGGCCCTTCCTGGAAGGGTCTCGTACCTAGGATCGCACACGCTGCACTACTCTTTTCAGATAGAGGGACACCACATAGTAGTTCTTTGCAGGATAATAGATTTTATCATAGGTTATAGGAATCTTTATGATCCGGAAGGCAGGAGCAGAATTTGTGCCACAAGCGGCAGTGGTCTCGTGATGAGGGGTAAGGGGTAGCGGGACAGTCTTTGAATCAGTGTCTCTGCGGAGTACCCGCCGCACAGCTCTCAATCCTCGAGCTGAGGGGGTGTTGCTTCTCTCGGCAATCTCTGCCGGTTCTCTTGGAGGAGCGGGCCGCGAGTCACTCAGCAGGCACCGGAGGTTCGTAGTTCGAGGAGCCGCGGCGGCGTCGGCAGGGCTCAGATGGATCAGAATTCGGGGAGCCGCGACAGCGTCAGCAGGGCTCAGATGTTTCAGAGTTCGAGGAGCCGCGACAGCGCCAGCAGGGCTCAGATGGTTCAGCGTTCGAGGAGCCGCGACAGCGTCAGCAGGGCTCAGATGATTCAGAGTTCGGGGAGCCGCGACAGCGTCAGCAGGGCTCAGATGATTCAGAGTTCGGGGAGCCGCGCCAGCGTCAGCGGGGCTTAGATGTTTCAGAGTTCGAGGAGCCGCGACAGCGTCAGCAGGCTCTTGTCAGTCCAGGTCTTCTCTGCCTCCCATCCCTTCAGCACCCCTTATTATACTCCCCCTCCTCTTTGAAGTCCGGAGTCCTCGTGGAGAGGGGTCTGGTGCCTGGGGGCGGTGTGTTGGGGTTCTGGTCCTTTGATCTGTTCAGGGGGGGTCCCGGAGGGACTCCAGACACCCAGCGGGCGAGGCGCCTGCTCACCTGGAGCCTGGTGGTCGATCGAACCTCCCTCGGGGAAGAGACCAGAGGTGTGACCAGATCGGCGCCTCTCGGTCTGGTTTTGGGGGGGTTTCGCCCTCCCTCAGCCGGGCATGCGTGTTGGGGATCTGGCCGGCCCTCGGGAGGCTGGCCCACGGGGGCTGGGAGGCTGTAACATCGAGGTTCGGCGTGGTTGCAGGGTAGCTGGCTGGTCGGGAGGACCCACGCCACGAGGCCGGTCTCACACGGGCCCCCCCAGCTGAAAGGCGGGGAGAACTACCCATCCACTTGGGAGTTCTCTTCGCTGAAGCAGAAGAATCGGGACAGGCCATCCGCGTTGGCGTGGTCCGTCCCGGGGCGATGTTCCACCGTGAAGTCCATCCCCTGGAGGGAGATGGACCAGCATTGCAGCTTGGGGTTTTCTCCTCGCATTCGCATCAACCACTGCAGGGGTCGGTGATCCGTTTGTACTCGGAAGTGTGTTCCGAACAGGTAGGGCCGTAGCTTTTTGAGGGCCCAGACTACTGCGAAGGTCTCTCTCTCAATGGTGCTCCACCGCTGTTCTCGGGGCAGCAACCTTCGGCTGATGAAGGCTATGGGCCGATCTATGCCCTTGTCGTCGAACTGGGAGAGGACTGCCCCGATGCCGTGTTCCGAGGCGTCCGTCTGGACCACAAACTCCTGGGCGTAGTCGGGTGCTTTGAGCACCGGAGCCGCACACATGGCGTTTTTTAGGGTGTCGAACGTCTTCTGGCAGGAGGGGGTCCATTGCACTTTCTTGGGGTGTTTTTTGGAGGTTAGTTCTGTGAGGGGGCCTGCGATGCTGCCATAGTTCTTAATAAACCTCCGGTAGTACCCGGTGAGGCCCAGGAAGGCCCGGACTTCCGTTTGGGTCGTGGAGGGTTCCCAGGACATGATGGCGTCGATCTTTGGCTGGAGGGGGGCGACCTGCCCGCTTCCCACCTGGTGCCGCAGATAGGTTACGGAGCCGTGCCCAATTTGACATTTGCTGGCTTTGATGGTGAGGCCGGCCCGGCGCAGAGCCAGCAGGACTTGTCGGAGGTGCTGGAGGTGTTCGGTCCATTGGGAGCTAAATACCGCTATATCGTCGAGATACGATGCGCTGAACCCCTCTAGTCCGGACAGGAACCGGTTCACCAGCTGCTGGAAGGTGGCCGGGGCATTCTTCATTCCAAACGGCATCACCCTAAAGCGGTAGTGCCCATCCGGGGTGGAGAAGGCGGAGCGCTCCTTGGCTCCCTCGGTGAGGGCAATCTGCCAGTACCCACTCGTTAGGTCGAAGGTGCTGAGGTAGCGAGCGGCCCCGAGGCGGTCAATGAGCTCGTCGGCACGGGGGATAGGATGAGCGTCCGCTCGGGTGACCGCATTGAGTCCTCGGTAGTCCACGCAAAACCTCAGTTCGGGGGCGACACCCGGGGTAGCCGCTTTTGGAACCAGGACTACCGGGCTGGCCCAGGGGCTGTCGACGGGTTCAATCACCCCGAGGGCCAGCATCTTCGCTACCTCGGTCTGGATGCTGGTTCGGACCCGATCAGGGACCCGGTAGGCCCGGTGTCTCACGGGCGGGCTGTCGCCGGTGTTCACGTCGTGGACACACCAGTTGGTGACCCCAGGGGTTAGGGAGAAGAGGTCCGCGAACTGCCTTAGGAGCTGGCGGCAGTCGGCGGACTGTTGGGCTGTGAGGGTGGTTGATAGTCTCACCCCTTCCACGGACCCATCGGTCTCTTTCGCCCCCAGGGGGTCTGGAAGGGGCTCGGTGTCTTCTTCGGCCCCATCGTCGGTGGCCAGGAGCAAACTCAATTCTGTCCTTACAAAGTGGGGTTTGAGGCGGTTCACGTGGAGAACCCGGAGGGGGTTCCGCGGAGACTGCACATCGATGAGATAGGTGACTTGGCTCTTCCGCTCGACCACCTTGAAGGGTCCAGTCCATTTATCTTGGAGGGCGCAGGGCTTCACCGGGGCCATGACCCAGACTTGTTGGCCCGGCTGAAACTCGACCAGCGTAGCATTCTGGTCATACCAGCGCTTCATCTCTTCCTGACTAGCCTCGAGGTTCGCTTCTGCGAGTTCTCGGAATTTCCGGGTCTGGTTGCGGAGCGCCAAGATGTATCGGAACACATCCGGAGGGGTCCCCCGGGGGGTCGTTTCCCAACCCTCCTTGACCAGGCTCAGGGGTCCCCGGACGGGGTGTCCATATAGCAGTTCGAATGGGCTGAACCCCAGGGATTTTTGGGGAACCTCCCGGTAGGCGAACAGGAGGCAGGGGAGGAGGACGTCCCACCTCCGGCGTAGGGGTTCCGCGAGGCCCATGATCATTCCTTTCAGTGTCTTGTTAAAGCGCTCGACTAGGCCGTTCCCTTGGGGGTGGTACGGGGTGGTGAACTTGTACGATACTCCGCACTGCTGCCAGAGGGACCTCATGTATCGGGAGATAAAGTTCGTACCCCGATCACTCACGACTTCGCGGGGGAACCCCACGCGGGAGAAGATCCCCATCAAGGCCCGGCCTACCACGGGGGCCATCACGGTGCGGAGAGGGATGGCTTCGGGGTAACGGGTGGTATGATCCACCAGGACGAGGATGAACCGGTGGCCCTGGGCTGTCTTGGGGTCCAGTGGTCCCACGATGTCGATCCCTACCCGCTCAAAAGGGGTACTGACGACTGGGAAGGGTTGCAGCGGAGCCTTGCGCTTCCCCCCACTCTTTCCGCTAGCCTGGCACGTGGGGCAGGATTTGCAGTGGTCCTCCACATTTGCTCGCATCTTGGGCCAATAGAAGTGGGTGACGAGTCGCTGGTAGGTCTTATCTTGGCCTAAGTGTCCGGCCAGGGGTACATCGTGGGCCAGGCCCAGGAGGAGACTTCGGAAGCGCAGGGGTACCACTAGTACTCGGGCCGATCCCAACTCGGCCGACTTCTGTTCGCTGTACAGGAGGCCGTTTTCCCAGTATACCCAGTGGTTGCCAGTCTGGTCGCCTGCTGCTTGGGCCTCGGCCTGTTGTCGGGGTCCAATGAGGGAAGGGCAGGTGGATTGTTCTTGGCAGAATTCTTCTCGGGAGGGGCCTCCTTCGCAGTGCCACTGGGCCATTTCTGGCAGGTCTTCGAGCTCGGTCAGGGGTTCGGGGTCGGAAGGCACGGACCCCTCGTCGGAAACGGTCGCTTCGTCCGGAAGGGGGTCGTTGGCCTCGGGTGGCGCATCTGGGACCTCGGGGATGGTGGCGGTGCTCCGCGGCATGGCCTCCCCCTCCTCGGAGGAAGGCACTCTGAGAGTCATTGAGCACGTGGTGGCGCATACCCATTCGGGTAGGCCCATCATCTCGAGATGGGCTCTTCGTTCCACTTGTCCCCACGGGGAATTCTCGAGGTCGTTGCCCAGGAGGCAGTCCACGGGCTGGGAGGTTCGTACCGCCACCTTTAACTTGCCAGTGACTTCCCCCCATTCGAAGGGAACCAGAGCCATCCGGCAGAGGCTCTCGGAATTGTCTGAGGATATGACGGGACAAAAGGCGCCGGGCAGGATCTGATCTTCGGAGACCAGGTGACAATGAACCGCCGTGACACTCGCCCCCGTGTCCCAGAGGCCCTCGACGCTGTGACTGTTGACCGTCACCTGCTGTCGGTACTTCTTCGTGTTAGCGGGCAGGGGCGCTCCGGGGACCATCTCCCGGTCCCCTAGGGAGACCAAGGCCATGGCGGCTGGTTCCCATTCTTCGGAGTCTTCCATCTCCTCCCCCAGGGCTACGGAGGCCATTTGTCGAGCCGGCGGAGTCGTTGTGGCGGTTCGCTGGTACATGGGACATTGAGGGTCGCTGGCATAGTGTCCGGTCTGTTGGCAGCGGAAACAGGTGATCCTCACGCGAGGCCCCGGCCTCCCCGGTGGCCCGGTGCTGGCTGGAGGTGGAGCTGGAAAGGGTGGAGGTTGTCCTCTGGGGGGGCTGCGTGGGGATCCCCCCGGAAGTTCCCTTGGCCGGCCTTGATTCCCTCCGCCCCTCTGGCGGGGGGGGTCCTGACTGTGGCGGCCATAGTCTCCCACGGGACCCCGGGAGGCCCGGGTGTTAACCCACCGGTCAGCCTCGACGGCCAGTTTGAGGGTCTGTGAGTTTGCTGTCCAGGAGGTGCTGGCGTAGTTCTACAAAGCAATTAGCGGCCAAGTGTTCCCAAGCGATCAGGTCGAACAGCTCCTCAAAGGTGGAGACCTTGCTGCCCTTGATCCACCCGTCCAAGGCCCGGCTGTAAAGTTCACGTACTCCACCCAGGTGGTACCGGGTATCTTCTTGCAGTCTCTAAACCGTTGCCGGTACATTTCAGGGGTGAGCCCATACCTGGCTACTAGGGCCTCTTTCATGTGACTGTAGGAGTTCATTACCGTGGAAGGCAGGTCCAGCAGGGTATCTCTTCCCTCGCTCAGGAACCGGCCCCACAGCCCAGCCCCCCAGTCTTTCTGCGGGACTCGGTGGGAGGTCATGGCGACTTCGTAGGCTTTGAACCATTGCTGGATGTCGTCGTTCTTATAGTATTCTTTCACCACATCTTTGGGGATGTGGACCTTTAGTTCCACGTTGGCGGAAGGGGGTCGGGTTTCCGGGGGTCTGACCTCTGCATTCTTAGCCTTGAGCTCGATCTCCTTCAGACTACGTTCGTGCTCTAGCTGGAGTTTTCTTTCTTCGTGTTCTCTTTGTCGTTTCTTTTCCTCAAGTTCTCCTTGTAGGCGTAACTGTTCTACCGCCAGCTTCTTTTCGGCCAGCTTTATCTCTCCTTCGATTTTCAATTTTGCTAGTTCTAGTTCGTGGTTGCGACCTCTTTCTCGGTCCGCTATTTCCTCTGGGGATAGGCCCCCCTCGGGGGCGCCGTTCCTCCCCGGGCTGCTTCGGGGTTCGTTAGGAGGCTCTCCTTCTGTTTGTGTCTGGGGAGTCCCCGCCTCGACCCAGGTTCTTAATGCTTCCTGGAAGTCCTCTTTCGTGCTTAGTCCGGTGGTAGCGATTGCAAGGTCTTTGCAAAATTGTTTCAGTTCTCGGTGCGTATAAGATTCCAACTGGTCCTCTCGGAATGTCGTGCTTGGGTTGGTGCCGGCGGCACCTAGGGAAGTTTCTCCTTCCATTTCTTCTGGGTAGTGCGTTAGCCGTCTACTGCACGATCTCTAGGTGTTGGCTCGGATCCCGTTGCTGCCACCAATGTTGGAAAGCGTTCCCCCGGGAGGTTGCGGAATACGTTCCTGACCACCCGGAGGCCCACCTCTCCTCGAGTTCGGCCGAGCAAGAGCGGGGAGGCCCTTCCTGGAAGGGTCTCGTACCTAGGATCGCACACGCTGCACTACTCTTTTCAGATAGAGGGACACCACACAGTAGTTCTTTGCAGGATAATAGATTTTATCATAGGTTATAGGAATCTTTATGATCCGGAAGGCAGGAGCAGAATTTGTGCCACAAGCGGCAGTGGTCTCGTGATGAGGGGTAAGGGGTAGCGGGACAGTCTTTGAATCAGTGTCTCTGCGGAGTACCTGCCGCACAGCTCTCAATCCTCGAGCTGAGGGGGTGTTGCTTCTCTCGGCAATCTCTGCCGGTTCTCTTGGAGGAGCGGGCAGCGAGTCACTCAGCAGGCACCGGAGGTTCGTAGTTCGAGGAGCCGCGGCGGCGTCGGCAGGGCTCAGATGGATCAGAATTCGGGGAGCCGCGACAGCGTCAGCAGGGCTCAGATGTTTCAGAGTTCGAGGAGCCGCGATAGCGCCAGCAGGGCTCAGATGGTTCAGCGTTCGAGGAGCCGCGACAGCGTCAGCAGGGCTCAGATGATTCAGAGTTCGGGGAGCCGCGACAGCGTCAGCAGGGCTCAGATGATTCAGAGTTTGGGGAGCCGCGACAGCGTCAGCGGGGCTTAGATGTTTCAGAGTTCGAGGAGCCGCGACAGCGTCAGCAGGCTCTTGTCAGTCCAGGTCTTCTCTGCCTCCCATCCCTTCAGCACCCCTTATTATACTCCCCCTACTCTTTGAAGTCCGGAGTCCTCGTGGAGAGGGGTCTGGTGCCTGGGGGCGGTGTGTCGGGGTTCTGGTCCTTTGATCTGTTCAGGGGGGGTCCCGGAGGGACTCCAGACACCCAGCGGGCGAGGCGCCTGCTCACCTGGAGCCTGGTGGTCGATCGAACCTCCCTCGGGGAAGAGACCAGAGGTGTGACCGGATCGGCGCCTCTCGGTCTGGTTTTGGGGGGGTTTCGCCCTCCCTCAACCGGGCATGCGTGTTGGGGATCTGGCCGGCCCTCGGGAGGCTGGGAGGCTGTAACATCGAGGTTCGGCGTGGTTGCAGGGTAGCTGGCTGGTCGGGAGGACCCACGCCACGAGGCCGGTCTCACACCCGTACTTTCAAATGTGGGGACATCCACAGATAGACCTCTTCGCCACCCACGAAAACGCCAAATGCCCAAGCTTCGCCGCCAGATACCCACACCCATTGTCCAAAGGAAATGCGATATGGATGAACTGGTCAGGCAGATTTGCGTACGCTTTTCCGCCTCTCCCACTCATTCCACTAGTGGTGCGCAAACTACAGCAACACTCCCTCACACTAATCCTAGTAGCTCCAACTTGGGCCAGACAACCGTGGTACACCACACTGCTGGAACTATCTGTAGTACCGCACCAAAAGTTACACCTCTTTCCACGCCTCTTAACCCAGAACCATGGAGAGATCAGACACCCGGACCCAGCTCAGCTCAACCTTGCGATCTGGCTCCTGAAATCATACAATTCGGGTACCTAAATCTTCCCCCTGACTGTATGAACGTCATCAGAGAAGCTAGAAAACCTACCACTAGAGCGTGCTACGCCGCCAAGTGGAAACGCTTTGTTGTTTATTGCCATAACAACACCATCAAATCCCTGGACGTCTCCATTCAACACATCATAGGCTAATTGCTCCACCTACAAAGGTGCAATCTAGCCTATACGTCCATTCGACTACACCTCGCAGCTATTGCAGCTTACCTATAAAACAGGCAACATCTATCACTCTTTAGAGTACCTGCCATTAAAGCCTTAATGAAAGGCCTTAAAAGAATAATTCCCCCCCAGGGTGCCACCCTCGCCTGTGTGGAACTTAAATATCGTTCTCACAAGGCTAATGGGGCCTACCTTTGAACCGCTGCACAAATGTGAACTACAATTCCTAACATGGAAAACCGCTTTTCTTGTAGCCATCACTTCCCTTAGAAGGGTCAGTGAGATACAAGCACTTACCATTCAAGAACCTTTTCTCCAAATGCACCATAACAAGGTTGTCCTCCGTACCAACCCAAAATTCCTCCCTAAAGTTATTTCTCCCTTTCACCTAAACCAATCAGTAGTACTACCAGTATTTTTCTCGCAACCACAGACTGTTGCAGAAAGGGCTCTTCATACACTAGATGTCAAACGAGCATTACTCTACTACATCGAGAGAACACAACCTTTCCGTAAGACCAAACAACTGTTTGTCTCTTTCTCTCCACCACACAAAGGCAACCCCATCTCAAAATCAGGGATAGATAGGTGGATTGTAAAATGCATTCAAATCTGCTACCACAAAGCAAAGCGGACGCTATCCGTTCCCCCTAAAGCCCATTCTACACGAAAAATAGGGGCTTCCATAGCATTCTTAGGGAACATCCCATTAGATGATATCTGCAAAGCAGCTACATGGTCAACACCGCACACTTTCACTAAACACTATTGCGTAGATGTGCAAACTAAGCAACAAGCTAGTGTGGGCCAGGCTGTACTCAAAACATTATTTCAAACCACTGCAACAGATACGGGTGGTCGCCGCTAGGGTTGGGAACTGCTATATAATCTATGCACAAGTGTGTAATCTGCAGCTCATATGCCTCGAACGGAATATGCTACTTACCAGTATGCATCTGTTCTTGGCATGTAGAGCTGCAGATCTACACACGCCCACCCGCCTCCCCGACTACCTGTATCTGTTCCAGTTTATCTTATTTAGATACACACACATGGGCATCTTCACTGTTATTACTACGCTCCATCTTTCCCTGCAGGCGAAAAACAATCTGAGGATGGAGCCGAAGCCCATGCGCAATACGATCCAAAGGAAGAGTCTCCGACCTCGTGACTTCCAAAGACTTTCCAAGAGGAAAAACAAACTGCAAGCATCCGGGCCCAACACCAGATGGCGATCTATGCACAAGTGTGTAGATCTGCAGCTCTACATGCCAAGCACAGATGCATACTGGTAAGTAGCATATTCCTTTTGTGTACATCCATAAAATGAAAAATACCCGCAACCCTGTAGCCTTAACATTCCACTTCCAGCACGCTGCTTATACAGTTAACAAAACTGTAAATGAAGATACGAAATCCTAAAAACTAAATACCACCTACCCCTAAAAACTAATAACGCACCAAAAAATAATAAAACCTCCAAACTTAACTCTTCCCACTCTTATTCCCTATAACTCAAACAACACGATCCTAATACTGCGCATGCACTGATAAAGCACATATAAAATGTTAAATGAAAATAAAGACCTAAAAAGAAATACATACCGCCTAACCCCCCCAAAAATACCACAAAATTAATACACTCCCTATAACCCTACCATCCCGCTCCTAAAATTGTGCGTGAACAGTTAACAGCCCTTACCCTACCCAGTCCAATGCCTAAAAACCCTTAGTAACTCATAAAACCCCTTATAAATACATACCTTATTTTGCTTTGTAACAACAGAATGTGTTGTAACGACTTGCATTACTTCTGGATACATGTGGTAAAAACTGTGTGGTAAAGGCCTTTTCATTGATATTGTCTTTTGCTTCTCTACACTTGATTTTACTACATTTAAATTGTTTACTTTCATTTTGCATTAGCTGTATTCTGAACTCATTACGTATCGAACCACTGTACCATTCTATGTAGTCATTGAGGGTGGAGACATGTCTCAGATATCTGCTTATCTGGAACTGCCTCTGGATCAAGATGAAGCAGGGTTTTATCCTTCCTCCAGAGTGAAGTTCATTCTGCTGAATCCAGATGACCTGCTAAGAGTCTTGGTGCAGCGGCCAGGGCAGCTGACTTTGGAGCACAGGGTTCAGGGTTTGATCCTTGGCTCTAGCGGCAGCTCAGCTCAGCACCATATGACTCTGGGCAATAGCTCACTTAGGGCCTTATGTAGGTAGCCTAACATTTACCACTTCATAAATACCGAATTTTACCGATTCGGTATTTATGAAGTGGTAAATGCTATGTAGGTAATTAGTCGGTAAAAATTACCGATTCGGTATTGGTCGGTAATTAAGAATCGGTTTTACCGATTCGGTAATGGTAACTGGCTTCCCATTGATTCCTATTAGCCAGGAGGCCCATAGGAATCAATGGGAAGCCAGTTACCATTACCGAATCGGTAAATACCGATTCGGTAATGGGGGAGCACAATCAAGGGTAGCAGGGTGTCACAGTGACACCCTGTTGCACCCCTGATTCCTGCATGTGTGCACATGTGGCACACATACATGCCCTAAAGGCATGTATGTCCGCCACATTGCACACTTCTAAGGGCCAAATAATGTGTTTCTAAGACATTCGTCATTTACCACCAACTTTTAGTTGGTGGTAAATAACGAATCCACACTACACCCACACACTCCCCCTACATCTCATTTCAGGATTCGGTATTTACCGAATCGGTAAAATTACCGAATCGGTAATTTTACCGATTCGGTAAATTACCGAATCCTGAAATGTCCCCCCTACATACCAAAAGCCTGAATACCGGTCGGTAACGTGATTTTTACCGAAAATCGGCCGTTACCGACCGGTATTGGGCTTCCTACATATGGCCCTTAATTTCCAAGACGGCCCCCAGCACCTTGAGACCCGTAAGGGTGAGTAGTTTGCGCTTTACAAATACGGATTTTTTACATTTGAACATCAGCAGTGTTGCGGCTCTGATTCTTTTAGGCTCGTTTACAGCTTTAAACCCCTGTTGACCTTACAGTCCTACATGCTGTTGTACAAATCGAACTTATGGTACTTTGGCCCAACTTAGAGTTTGGCAGGAAGTTTACGGGTATCTCGCCCGCCGTATCACAAGTGCATTGCAGCCTATGGGACGGGAGATCGCCACATTTGAGATGTAGTGAGGACAGGGGATTAACTGCGGACATTGCTAAGTTAGCATAAGCTTAAATGCCATTCTGCCCCTTTTTGCAGGCAACACTACATGGCTCTGTTCCCGTAAATACTCTGCTTGCGCTTCTTTACATGAGAACGGTCTGCCTTTTACATATCTAGCTGTACACCGTGCTCTTCGTCTGCACAGCGTGTTCAAGGTCGAATAACAATGTATGCTGTTGATTCACTTTGGTCAGTCACACGCCCATATTCATAACATGAAGCACAGTTGCACAACTGTAGGAGAGTGGCATCGACTGCATAGTTGCCCCCAACTTTTTGCTGATGTTTTGACTGTTTTATGACTCTAGCCAGGCTGTGGCCCTGCTATCCAGGACCCCAGCCTATCTGCTTCCTCTCTAAACTGATGTGAGTACCCTAGGTACAACCCAATTGGATACTGAGGATACCCTGTCAGCCCCTTGTAGATGGTACCCTAGGTACCCAGGGCATGGGTCCCTCAGAGGCCTACTAGGGCTGCAGCACTTATTGTGCCACCCTGGGACAGCCATACCAACTGACACCACCAGACCACTACTGTAGTCTGGGTAAGGTGGTGCTTGCACCCCCTTACAGGGATACAGGTACCCTGTATCCCACCTATGTACAACACATGTATTCTCATAGGTCACCCCTCAAGCAGGCCTTGCTAATCCTACAAGGCAGGGTGCTGAGATATGTGTGAGGGGGGACCCCTACCTGAGTAGGGCCCCTCTGCAACCTTCATTAAAATTAGTGCGAGGTTGTTTGTAGTGCAGCCATACCATATACTCTTAACTACATTATAAGTAATCTCGTAGCGTGATAACTTGAGAGTGGCTGCACAGAACCATATCGTGTTTGGTGTCAAACATGTAGGAATCATACCCCCAGTCCAGCCATGGGCATGAGGGCACGATTCCCCCCTGCTAGATATGGGAAAAGCGGCAGAATTTAGACACCAATTTAAAAGTGCACACGTAATACAAAATGGATGCTACCCGCCACCCACAAGACTCTGGATGCCTGTTGATGGGCAGAACTCCAGCCACGGCAGCTGGACAATAGGGATCTTGTTGCAGGGAGGTGCTCCCACCTCCCCAGACAGACTATGTGGATTGGAACTGGGTGGGTGCACCATAGGATGCCTTTCAAAGTTGCACGTAGGCTGCTACTGCGCCTACATTCTGCATACACCGCCTGGAACCGGTTCAGGGGCATCCTGCCCCTCGCCCAGGCGGGAAACGCACAAAGGGAAGAGGGTGTAGCCACCCTTTCCCGCCTGAACTCTCATTGGTGGACTCTGATTTAGCCACCCCCCTCTACCTCTGGATAAAGGTGGGTGCAGGGTCCCCAGAGCCTCAGATGAATCTTGGACTTCACAGACTTGACCTTCGACGAGCTGCTGCCCAGCTGACTGAAGAAATCTCCCTTGGGGTAAAGGAGTTACCCCCCTGCTTGGCAGGCACCTGAAACAATGCAAGTGACCCGGTTGGAACTTCGCTGCTCCTTCAGACATCGACGACTCCTCTCTACCTTAAGGTGGGTTTCCTAGCATCCCAGAGGCCAGTGAGTGTGCACAGCAAGCTTGAGCACCATGGACCGCGTGGGTGCCGAGATCCCCAATACCCCAGTACACCAGCCACCTCTTGCACAGCACACGAACCCGACAAGTGGGGAAGTTGTGCTTTGGCCCATTTATGAGCCAACCTCTCAGCATCACTTGTGCCAAAGATCGGCGCCGTAGCCTGCTCCGGCGACCCGTGAGCGCATCTTTACGCACGCCAAATTGCTGCCTCCCATGGTCCCTTGTCTCTCAACTGGTGGGCCCTAGCAGAGGTCAATCTTTACTTCAAAGAGTTCCCCTGGTTGCTCCAGGCCTGCTCTTCAGTCTCCTTGAAGGAGACCTCTCTCAGACCTCGTGGGTCTGCACCAGCAGCCGATTTGTGAATCTTGCGTGGGTTGCGGTTGCCAAGGCTTAGTGGATCCAATCCGGACACTAACACCGCAGCGACCCTTATCGTTCATGGGACAGTCACCCTCCAGAAGCTGGCCTTCCCTGAAGCCTCCCGGAGCCTGTGGCTGCTGATCCAAGCTGCACCTTTTCCACTTGAAGCACCCCACATTGAAGGGCTCTTTCTCCTGAGCCCCCTGGTCACTGTGCCGTGACCCAGACTCTGTCCCCTCTGCTTTCAGGTCCTCCTCTTCAAGATCTACATCTTCAATCTTCACAACATCATCAACGCTTTTGGCTAGCAGCAGTTTTGCACCTTTTTCCATTGAAAATCAGCCCGCGACCCGACATCTAAAACGACCTATGCACCCGGCTTCCCTGGGGCAGGTAACAGTGGTACCTCGGTACTCTCGTGGGTGTGGGCTATTCAAAAGCTTAACTCTAAGCTCCTGACTTTGAAATCCTGCTAGAATTGTTTTTAATCTTGTAAACTTCAACCGCGACATTCTCCATAGGCTTTAATAGAGATCCCGATAGCAGCTTATACCACTGCACGCGTCTCCCGTGGGTCCCCTTCCTCACTACCTTGGGTGGTTTCTTAAGGGGCCAGCGATCCTAAATGCCCTAGGCACTGTCTGTAGAATTGTCGTGGTTCTTATACCACTTTTTTAATATATGGTTTGGTCCCCCCCTGGGGCCCTGTGATTCCAGTGCTATTTATTGTATCTATTAATGCTTGTTTGAATTGTAACTTTACCTCTAGCCTCATAAAGAGACTTGTGGGATTCTGTTTAGAATAAATACATATATTTTATATATATACCTGTGTGGACTACTCTTTCATTTGGTCATTCAAGATGTTATCTATGGTAAAACAATAAGCTTAACACTCCTTCAAGACTTAGCCTGAAGGCTGCTTTCCACAGCTACCACTAGGATAGCTTTCTTTAAAGGTTGTCTTTAACCTATCACCTTAAGAGTCGAATTGGACTGGTGCAAGGTGTCCCCTATAACTAGAGGACAGCATATGCCAGGCCAACTTCTCACATTGGTGTGCAGCGGTTGGATTCAAGCTTGCCATTGTTTTACCAGATAACAAATTGAATTTCTAAAGTGAAAGCCACTTGGTACTAAAGGTACATATAAATTCAAGCTTAGAATACAATAAGTTCTACTGAACTTAGGAGTTGTGTGTAGAGGGTTTAGCACACCTTGACTACAACTCAAGAAAGGGTTCAGTAGGCCACACCTAGTGTAGGTAGATACACCAGTACCACTACACTAGAAATGTCTTTAGGTTCAGGCGCCCATAAGGCTCTGGAAGGACCCCAAAGGGTCCCAGTCGACAAGTATGATACTCTCTCCTTTGCTGAGCTTAGGGAGATTTTCACCACTAGGCAACTTAAGACAAACAAGGGTGCCAACACTCAGCGTCTCAGGGAAATCCTGCTCATAGCAGACTTCACGCAGACTTTAGTGTCTGAAGGGGTAGACAGGTTGGGTGGGCATCCCCCAGAAGAGGACACCCCAGGGATGGACTCTGATGAGCACCAGGAAGAGGAAGATGACCTTGACCTGGATCCACTCACAACATGGAGGTGATGGCCCAAGAGGCACTCCCTCCATCCCTAAAGGGAAAGTGGTGGATCCAAACAGAAGGAACAGATCCCTCTCAGAGGAATCTAAACATTCGGGGAGATCCAAAAGGACCTCTGCCTCTTCTCATAGAAGAGAATCCTCCAGATAGAGGGAATGCAGACTGCTCCAGTTTGAGCAGGCTAAACTTCAGCTCAGGAGAGAACAGTTAGCATTAGACAGGGAGTCCCTGGAGCTTCAGAAAGCTTCAAGAAAATGGGGTCTAGAGACCCCTGGTGGCAGCAATGAAACCCCTAGAGTTAGAGAGAAAGCTCCTGACAATAGGAACCTGCATAAGATTGTGCCCCCCTATCATACAGGGGATGATATCCATAAATGGATCACTGCACTTGAGAGGGCCTGTAAAGTACAAAGGGTCCCAGTAGAGCAGTGGGCAGCAATCTTATGGCTCTCCTTTGCAGACAAAGGAAGAGACAAGCTCCTCTTTGTTAGGGAAGAGGATGCAGATGATTATTATATCTTGAGAGATGCTTTGATAGATGGGTTTGGTCTAACCACTGATCAATACAGGTTAAAGTTCAGAGATACCCAGAAAGCACAGAATCAAGATTGGGTAGACTTTGTAGATTGTGCTACCAAGGCACTGGAAGGTTGGTTAACTGGCAGTAAAGTAAATGATTACCAAGGATTGTACAATCTCATAATGAGGGAGCAGATCCTTAATAATTGTCAGAATCACCTCTTGCATCAGCACCTGGTGGACTCAGATCTGACTTCTCCCCAAGAATTGGGAAAGAAGGCAGACAAATGGGTCAGAACCAGGATCAAGCAGAAGGTCCAGCCCTTGGGGGGTGCAACTAAAAAGGAAGATGCCAAAAACTCTGAGAAGGGTGGGGAAAAGGGAAAAGACCAGCAGTCTTCAACAGGCCCCCAAAAAGCAGCATCTGATAATACCCAGGCCAACAAGGCTAAGCAGCCAAGGAAGCCATGGTGTAAAGTCTGTAAGCAGAACACCCATTGGACTTCAGATTGTAATAAGGCCAAAGACTCCACAAGTACCACACCTGCCCCTAAGGCAGCTGTTTCCCCTAGTCCAGCTATAGGTGGTGGTACACAGAACAAGGGCTTAGTAGGGTTGACCCTGGGATCTGGAGAGGACTCTGGCCTAGTCAGAACTCCTACTCAGGCTGTATTAGTTTGTGATGGGGACTTGTCCCTATTTGTGAGTCCCAGTGGTCTGGGCAAATACAAGCAACAGCCTAGAATAAATGGAAGGGAGTCACTAGCTTACAGGGACACAGGGGCCAGTGTCCCCATGATGACTAAGGACCTTGTGGACCCTAACCAGATCATACTTGGGGAAACTTACCAAGTGAACAATGCAAGGGGGGCGCTAGAGAGCGCCATACCAACATGGCCGCACATTCGTGAGGCTCTCGCCAGCCGGGCGATTAATCCATCCTCCAGCCCATCCACAAGCACGGAAACCAGCAATTAAGTGGCGATATCGGCGCAGAACGCGTGCGACCACGATCGCTAAGACTTTCAAGCTGCTCTGCTCTTGCAATCCGGAGGACGGGGCGTTTCTCTCTGCCCGCGGACGCAGCGACGGATATTCCCGAGTGCGGGGAGAGGCGTGAGCGAGCACGCAAGACCTGGGATTCGCCGAGGCCGCTAGGCCGCAGAGTCCGGGCAAAGGTGCCGCGAGCCGCGAAGAGGCGGCCGTAGGCCCCGGTGCTCTGGAGACGATCCTCAGCGACCAGAATACACGGTGAGGAGATGAGGAGGACGACGGGGGAGGACCATTCGGACCCGGGCCTCGGGGATCACCGGGGGCGGGAGAAAAGCGCTCATACCGCCATAAAGTGAAGATACATACGAGGAGCCGGGGGGGGGGGGAGGTGCGCCTCCATTGACACTGACCGGGCTGCGTCCGCCTGATAGTGGCCCTCCTCAGCAGTCCTAACAACGAGGGGCCTTCCATCGAGACCTTTACTGGCAAATCGTCACCCTGATTTCCGGGGAAGGAGGCCCAACTGTTTGGAGGCCATCGACGCGAGGGGCTGCTCCCGTGAATTGCGGGGGGCCGTCCCATCGATCCTTGGGCCCATTTCAGTACCCCACGACCCGGATCTGCATTTTTGAGGGGTGGTGCGAGGCCCTAGTCGGGCCGCCTGCGGCTCCCTGCTGTTTGGGCGAGCACTGGTTCCGCTGAGGGGTGAGGCGGCGTGGGCGCTCCGTGCATGCTCCCGTGGGCTGGGGCCCCTCCCTTCCTGCATCACCAACATGGGGAAATCAGACACGAGACAATCTAAGCTCCCCTTTGAGTCCCACAAAGAAAAGGCCCGACCCCCACCGACGGAGAATGGCGACTCTGATGGGGGAGACGGCGCTGAGGTGGATTGGAAGGCGCTCCTGCTCAGTAGGCAAACGAGTCTCACCTCTATAGACTCTAAGTTGGACAACATGTCTAAACGCCTGGACTCTGTGGTGCATCGCTTGGATCAACAGGAGGAACGGGTGAAGGAGGTGGAGCAGCGGGTTTCTGGTCTGGAGGATGGGGCGACGGCCACGGACACCAAGGTTTCACAGATGGAGAGACTCTTAAAGGTGATCGCTGATAAGAGCGAAGATTTAGAAGCGCGATCGCACCGAAACAATGTACGCCTTATTGGCCTTGCAGAATCCACCAATGTGGGCAAAATGGAAATATTCATTGAGAAACTATTGGTTGACCTGTTCGGCCTGGAGGCTTTCTCCCAACAACTGGTGGTGGAGCGAGCCCACCGCGCTCTCGGCCCCCGGCCTATACCCGGGGCCCCCCCTAGACCTATCATCATCCGATTCCTGAACTACAGAGACCGGGATACTCTGCTAAGACTTGCCCGTGAAAAACAACCGGTTCAGTTTGAAAACGTCACGCTTTCCTTCTATCCAGACTTCACGCAATCAGTTCAGGATGCGCGACGCAAGTTTGTGGCAGTCAAAAAAAGGCTTCTTCAGAGTGGCATCCAATACTCCATGATCTACCCGGCTAAGTTACGTGTAATCCACCTGGGCAAACAGCACCTATTTCAAGATCCAGCGCAAGTGGAACAATTTCTGAAAGAAAATAAGCGACCCTATGACACTACTCGGCCCCCCCCTGGGCGGGCGGGGTCCCGCTCGCCTACATCTGCACTGGACTGATCGGAGGCGGCACCCTCCGTTAACTTTTTTTTTGCCTGTATGGTATTATTGCTAGATCCTCCTTAGGATATGTCTTGTTCTTTTTGGCAGTGGCTGCTCTACACATTTGTTTTAAATGCTCACTTCAAAAGCCGTAAAGCTTCAGCAATCCTAGGGGTTTCACTCTGCTTTAGCAAATATTCGCTCTGGCACTTTCTCTCCCCTTCCCGTGTCTGCCGCTAGTTGTAAGGACGAGTGTGCAGCGGGTGTAATATCGGGGGAGATCGAAGGCGGGTCTGGACCCCTTGTGTCCCCCAATACGGGTGTGCCCCGCCAGGGTTCTGATGTGGTTGTTTTTTGGGTTTGAGAGAGGGGGGAAATATGCCCGGCATGATTGGGATGTCGGTGTGGGTGGGGGGGGAGGTTCTCAGGGAATTGGTTATGTGTTGGTTAAGAATGTAAGGGACAATGGTACAAAGCATAAAGTTGACTTGATGCCAGACGCGGTCCGTACAAAGGTAGCTATAGGGCATGTAGTTGACGGAATCCACGTTGAACAGGCGCAATCTTATTGGGGAAATGAGCCGCGTCAACAACACTGATACTAACTTGGGGGGAATGATCTCCACCATCACTTGGAACGTGAGGGGACTGGGCGACCCCAGGAAGCGCAGACAGATAGTGCATGCGTTAGACAGACTGAGTGTCCACATAGTATTTTTACAGGAGACTCACATGGATCCACAACGCCGGAGTAGTTTCGCCTGTAGGTGGGCGGCACACTCTGTCTTTGCGCCATACTCTTCATACGCTAGAGGTACTGCTATACTGATAAAAAGACATATCCCCTACACTCCTTTGGGAGAGGCGGTTGACCGGGAGGGGCGATACTGTTTAATGTGGGGCAGGATTGGCAATGAAACTATCACCTTGGCCTGCTCTTATGGTCCAAATTACGATGACCCTAGCAGTTTTATGGCTGTCTGGAATAAGATACGAGATAAAGGATCGACACACATGATATGGTTAGATGACTTTAATGCAGTTCTTAATCCAGTCATGGAAAGATCGAACCCCTCTGCACATCACTACACCAACACGTATAGATATCTGAGGGACATATGCGACAACCAAGACGTCATAGACGCTTGGCGGCACCTACACCCTATATTGACAGAAGGCACACACTGGAATACTGCACACGCTTCCTGGGCTAGGTTGGACTACATCTTAATCTCTCGGGGGCTGGCCCCGGCTTTGTCAGCGGCACAACATGTAGGTCGCACTTTCTCAGACCACTCCCCAGTTATGGCTAAATTCCGGTTACTAGACGTAGTGGGGAAACCTCCTACATGGAGATTACAGCCCAACATTTTACTTGATGAACTCTTCCGAACAGAACTGGGACATGACATTGAGGACTTCCTCATACATAATAAGGGGTCGGTGGAGTGTGTGGCACCTATGTGGGAGGCATTGAAAGTCACGATCCGGGGTGTTTGCATCTCCAAGAGCTCGGGGGTATTGCGAGCGCTGCACAACACACTATATAAACTGGAGTGCACATTGCACAAGTTGGAAACCCAAACGGACTTCCCCACCAATGTAGACGCACAAATTCAATATAGAATAGCATTGACTGACTATAAATCAACTGCTGATAGAGAGGCTAACTTTCGCAGTAAATATTTCAAGGCCAGGGCGTACGGAGAGGGAGAGCGCCCGGGGAAGGCTCTGGCGGGAGTCGTGAGGCCCCCACGGCGCTCTAATTTTATCACGGAGTTGGAGGGTGATGGAGGGGAACTTCTACGCGACACACAATCGATCATGGCTGCTTTCACTACACAAAATGCATCGCTCTATACCACTACCAGGGTGGGAACCTTGGAAATGGACGACTACATGAGTGAGCTCACTTTGGGATGGCTGTCAGACCATCAGAGAGAGTTCTTAGCGGCACCTATAGGACTGGATGAAATCAGAGATGCAATAGGGCAGATGGCATCCGGAAAAGCGCCGGGGTTAGATGGTTTGCCTATAGACTTTTACAAGGCCTATGTGGACATACTGGCGCCGGTGCTTCTGGAGGTCTTCCACGAGGCCCATGAGTCTGGAACACTCCCACCATCGATGCAGGAGGCTTTAATCACCTCCTTGCTTAAACCTGGGAAACCGCCGCAGTGCTGCGATTCTTATCGTCCCCTATCCTTGATCAACTGCGATGCTAAGATCCTAACTAAGGTACTAGCTAATCGCCTGAAGTTACTGATAGAGGGACTGGTGCTATCCGATCAAACGGGATTTATTCCCGGCAGAGCTACCTCACATAACCTGCGTACCTTATTCTCTATACTGCAGAATGTCGACCCTGACTTACCAATGGTGGCAGTCTTCTTAGACGCCACCAAGGCCTTCGACACATTGGAATGGGACTACCTCCTTGGTATACTGCGCAACATGGGTCTACCAATAGGATTTTTGAGATGGATCACAATACTCTATCATAAACCCGTGGCCAGGGTGGGTATTAACGGTCGTATATCCGAGGCCTTTGAGATATCCAGGGGCACTCGTCAGGGTTGCCCCTTGTCTCCTCTTTTATTTGCTCTGGCCATTGAACCCTTAGCTGCCCGACTCCGGCAACACCACCAGGACAAGGCTCTGCGTTGCTTCCAGAGACAGGTTCTGATATCCCTTTACGCGGATGACATTACGCTCTACATCAGAGATCCTTCAGTCAATCTTAACCCCATCTTGAGAGAATTTATACGTTTCGCTGTACTGTCAGGTATCCGCATTAATTGGGGAAAATCTACTATTTTCCCACTCACAGTGGCGGCGAAACCCTTCCCCCTTGATTATCCTCTGCAGTGGTGCGATAGTGACGTCAGATATCTGGGAATACTGATCTCTCGAGATCGAGAGGAACTAATGCGGCTGAAATATGGCCGTGCGATGGACCATATTCAGACATGCGTGACCAGATGGATCACGCTCCCTCTCTCCATGGCAGGCCGAGCGTCACTCATTAAGATGGTCATTCTCCCAAAACTCCTTTACCTCTTTCTCAACATTCCTTATCACCAGGGAAAGTCTTTTTTCAAATTCTTGCGATCTGAACTCATCCGATTGGTCTGGGGAGGTAAGCGGCCGCGGTTGAGATGGGATCTGTTGACCCGCCCATTTGGGCAGGGAGGCTTTGATTTACCGGATTTTGAGCTATATTATCAGAGCGCACAGGCACAATTTGTCTACTATTGGATCCATCCCCCCCCTTTTATGCCCCAGGTGGCGGTCGAACATTGGCTGCGTATCAGACTCCCATCTCTAGCTCCATTCTTGCTTGGCGGCACATTGCGCGCACAGTCCAGACGTCGCTAGTATATTCCCCATTGCTCCCACTGACATACCACCCTTCACTACCTCTACTACAGGAACAAATATTCAAAAACATGATGACCAAACTTGAAATTAAGAGATGGGGAGATCTGTATCAAGGGGGCCATTTTCGTTCATTAGCACAGATGTTTGGAGACCTGACACCTACACCCATGGATATATTTCTGTATATCCGGCTACGCAGTGGGATTCAGGCGATTACTGAGACGTACCCTAATGAGCCACCCACGTTGGTGCCACTGCACCAGCTGCTCCAAGCTGACTCTCCTGCACACGCGGTCTCTAAACTATATCACACGATCCACACCTCACTCGATCTTGGGCCCTGTAAAGCACGCACTAAATGGGAGGAGGAACTGGGCACACCCCTGGAAGACGAGCTTTGGTGCTATTGCTGTCAACAGACTGAACAGATCTCATCCAGCAGTAGATTTAGGATTATTCACTACAAATTCTTGCACAAACTTTATTGCACTCCAGCTCAGATGTGCAGGTTTGGCCTCCGAGAGGGTGACCTCTGTGGGCACTGTCACGCGCCAGCAGCGGACTTCCTACATCTTGCTTGGGGATGCCCTGACATTTCTAGATATTGGCAGCAGGTTTACTCGGGCCTTTCTCCAACACAGGCACTACTTGGGTACACCAAAACAATCAAGAGGCCGTATCTTAGATTCATTACTGTGGCTCTTTTATTGGCAAAAAGACGAGTGGCCTGTCGTTGGGGGAGAGGCAGAGCCCCTAAATTTAAAGAATGGCTACAAGACATGGTAAACTTTCAGGACACTCTGCTCAGATACGTGGAGCTTCTACCTACCGCCTCTAAACCCGTGGATATCTGGGGACCCCATAAAAGTTATCTCCTGTCACATCCAATTGTAAACAATGACGTTAATAACAATGATATTACAGAAGCCGCAGTGAATTCCTAATAGACGGTACGGGGGATGAAAATTTATCACTTCTGCAGTTGGGCGGCTAGTATTGGGAGTTTATGCTGGGCTGTTATAACCATCTATTTACATTGGTGATGTCGCGAGGTGGATGGGTATGATTGGTGCTGCTGCTACCGATGGTCACTCCTGTTGACACCCAGCAAAAACCAGGTTCGGACAAGTAAGGTTGCACATTTATGGTCGTTCCCTACCCCCCCAATTACTAATGACTATGGAAAGATGCCTTTGTTCTGGGCTCCGTGTGGGCTCATATGATGTGTTCGTGGTACTGTCAATTTGCTATGTGATAAGAGATATTATTGTACCTTGTGATATCAGACCTTGTTAAAACTGTACATGCCTATGGAAAAATGAATAAAAAATAAATTTAAAAAAAGTAAAAAAAAAAAAGTGACCAATGCAAGCAACGTTAGTACTAACCATACTCTGGCAGTTGTTAACTTCTCTTGGGGAGGGGTAACTGGCCTAAAGAAGGTTGTGGTGAGTGCAGACCTACCAGTTGAATGTTTGCTAGGGAATGATTTGAAGACCTCAGCATGGGCTGAGGTGGAGCTAACTACCCATGCAGCAATGTTGGGTATACCAGCAGAAGTATTTGCCCTGACAAGGTCAAAAGCAAAGCTGACAGGAACTGAACAGGCCTTGGATCCTGGAAGAATGGACCAAGGACCTTCCAAGAGGAGGAGTAGCAGGGGTAAGGCAGTGCCTTCCCCCCAGGATCAGTCTGTAGAGACTGTTTTAGCAAAAGAGGATCTGGCTCCTGAAGAAGGAACTGTCCCAGATGAACTGGAACCTGATCAGGTTGAGTTCTTGGGGACAGGGGGAACTTCTAGGGCAGACCTGAGCCTGGAGCAGCAGAGCAGCCCCACTCTTGAACCCCTCAGACAGCAAGCTGCTGCTGAGGCTGCAGGGAATGCCAGTGGAACCCATAAGATATATTGGGATGATGGACTCCTTTACTCTGAGGGTCGAGACCCCAAGCCTGGTGCAGCCAGGAGTTTGGTCATACCTCAGAAGTTTAGGGGTTTCCTACTCACACTGGCCCATGATATTCCCTTAGCAGGACACCTAGGCCAAAACAAGACTTGGGACAGAATTGTCCCTCACTTTCATTGGCCTCAAATGAGTGAGGACTGTAAGAGTTTTTGTAGCTCTTGCAGTACCTGTCAAGCCAGTGGCAAGGCAGGTAAGTCCACAAAGCCCCCCCTGATACCACTACCTGTGGTGGGGGTTCCCTTTGAACGGGTAGGGATTGACATTGTTGGTCCCCTTGACCCACCAACTGCATCTGGGCACAGGTTTATTCTGGTGGTAGTGGATCATGCCACCAGATACCCAGAAGCTATTCCCCTTAGGGCCATCCCAGCACCTGTGGTGGCAAGGGCCCTCCTGGGAATCTTTTCCAGGGTGGGTTTTCCTAAGGAGGTATTATCTGACCGAGGTACCAACTTTATGAGTAGTAACTTCAAGGCAATGTTGACGGAGTGTGGTGTTAACTACAGGTTCACCACCCCTTATCATCCTCAATGCAATGGGCTTGTTGAAAGATTTAACAAGACCCTAAAGGGTATGATCAAAGGGCTCCCAGAAAAGCTTAGGCGAAAATGGGATGTTCTTCTGCCCTACCTTCTCTTTGCATACAGGGAGGTGCCACAGAAGGGGGTTGGTTACAGCCCTTTAGAACTTTTGTTTGGCCACCCTGTCAGAGGGCCACTCTGTCTAGTGAAGGAGGGATGGGAGTTACCTCTCAAACCCCCTAAACAGGATATTGTGGACTATGTACTTGGTCTCCGCTCCCGGATGGCTGAGTACATGAAGAAGGCGACTAAAAACCCTGAGGCAAGCCAGGAATTACAGAAAGCCTGGCATGACAAAAAGGCTGTACTGGTGGTGTACCAGCCAGGACACAAGGTATGGGTGTTGGAGCCAGTGGCCCCAGCAGCTCTCCAAGATAAATGGAGTGGACCCCATACCATTTTGGAAAAGAAGGGAGAGGTCACCTATTTGGTAGACCATGGCACTCCCAGAAGTCCCCACAGTGTACTTCATGTTAATAGACTGAAAGCATATGTGGACAGGGCTGACATGGGCTTGCTCATGGCAACGGATGAAGGACAGGAGGAAGAGAGTAACCCTCTCCCAGGCCTGCTCTCTCACAACCCTGATGATGGGTCAGTAGATGGAGTAGCCTTGGCAGGCAGCCTCACTGCCCAGCAGCAGTCTGACTGTAGGCAAGTCCTACAGACTTACAGACATATGTTTTCACTGACTCCAAGTCAGACCCCCTGGGGCACTCATGAAGTGGACACTGGGGACAGTCTGCCTGTGAAGAAAACGATCTACAGGCAACCTGACCATGTCAGGGACTGCATATGGACAGAAGTCCAAAAGATGTTGGAATTGGGAGTAATTGAGCCCTCAGATAGCCCTTGGGCTAGCCCAGTAGTCTTGGTACCAAAACCTCACACCCAAGATGGCAAGAGAGAGATGAGGTTCTGTGTAGACTACAGGGGACTCAATGCAGTCACTAAGATTGATGCACATCCAATTCCCAGAGCAGATTAGCTCATAGATAAATTGGCCTCAGCCAAATATCTGAGCACATTTGATCTGACAGCTGGCTACTGGCAGATAAGGTTAGCTGAATCTGCAAAAGCCAAAACAGCATTTTCGACCCCTGGTGGGCATTATCAATTTATTGTGATGCCCTTTGGTTTGAAGAATGCACCTGCCACTTTTCAAAGGTTGGTGAACCAAGTCCTCTCAGGCCTGGATGACTTTAGTGCAGCATATCTAGATGATATTGCTGTCTTTAGCTCCACCTGGGAAGATCACCTGATCCACCTGAGGAAAGTTTTGGAAGCCCTGCAAAAGGCAGGACTCACTATCAAGGCTACTAAGTGCCAGATAGGGCAGAGTCAGGTTGTGTACCTGGGTCACCTTGTAGGTGGAGGCCAGGTTCATCCACTACAGAGCAAAATCCAGACCATCATGGACTGGGTTGCTCCAACCACCCAGACTCAGGTCCGAGCTTTCTTAGGCCTGACTGGTTATTACAGAAGATTTGTAAAGGGATATGGATCCATTGTGACCCCCTTAAATGACTTAACCTCTAAGAGGATGCCCAAGAAAGTTCAGTGGACTGTCAGCTGTCAGAAAGCCTTTGATGACCTAAAACAGGCCATGTGCTCTGCTCCAGTGCTCCAAGGCCCCAACTACTCCAAAGAAGTCATAGTCCAAACTGATGCTTCTGAGGTGGGGGTATGTGCTGTATTATCACAACTGAATGAAGAGGGCCAGGATCAACCAGTAGCTTTTATTAGCAGAAGGTTGACCCCCAGAGAGAAACGTTGGTCAGCTATAGAGAGGGAGGCCTTTGCTGTGGTCTGGGCCTTGAAGACGCTGAGGCCATACTTGTTTGGCACTCACTTCCTTGTTCAAACAGACCATAAGCCCCTCCTATGGCTAAAACAGATGAAGGGTGAAAACCCCAAACTACTCAGGTGGTCCATTTCCCTACAGGACTATACAGTGGAACATAGACCTGGGAGCAACCATGCCAATGTAGATGGCCTCTCCAGATATTTCCACTTAGAACATGAAGACTCAACTGGTCAAGATTAGTTTAATGTCCCTGCGTTTAGGGGGGGGGGGTTATGTAGGAGAGTGGCATCGACTGCATAGTTGCCCCCAACTTTTTGCTGATGTTTTGGCTGGTTTATGACTCTAGCCAGGCTGTGGCCCTGCTATCCAGGACCCCAGCCTCTCTGCATTCTTCTCTAAACTGATGTGAGTACCCTAGGTACAACCCAATTGGATACTGAGGATACCCTGTCAGCCCCTTGTAGATGGTACCCTAGGTACCCAGGGCATGGGTCCCTCAGAGGCCTACCAGGGCTGCAGCACTTATTGTGCCACCCTGGGACAGCCATACCAACTGACACCACCAGACCACTACTGTAGTCTGGGTAAGGTGGTGCTTGCACCCCCTTACAGGGATACAGGTACCCTGTATCCCACCTATGTACAACACATGTATTCTCATAGGTCACCCCTCAAGCAGGCCTTGATAATCCTACAAGGCAGGGTGCTGAGAAATGTGTGAGGGGGGACCCCTACCTGAGTAGGGCCCCTCTGCAACCTTCATTAAAATTAGTGCAAGGGTGTTTGTAGTGCAGCCATACCATGTACTCTTAACCGCATTATAAGTAATCGCGATAGCGTGATAATTTGAGAGTGGCTGCACAAAACCATATATGGTGTTTGGTGTCAAACATGTAGGAATCATACCCCCAGTCCAGCCATGGGCATGAGGGCACGATTCCCCCCTGCTAGAGGGGCAATATGGGAAAAGCGGCAGAATTTAGACACCAATTTAAAAGTGCACACGTAATACAAAATGGATGCGACCCGCCACCCACACGACTCTGGCTGCCTGTTGCTGGGCAGAACTCCAGCCACGGCAGCTGGACAATAGGGATCTTGTTGCAGGGAGGTGCTCCCACCTCCCCAGACAGACTATGTGGATTGGAACTGGGTGGGTGCACCATAGGATGCCTTTCAAAGTTGCACGTAGGCTGCTACAGCGCCTACATTCTGCATACACCGCCTGGAACCGGTTCAGGGGCATCCTGCCCCTCGCCCAGGCGGGAAACACACAAAGGGAAGAGGGTGTAGCCACCCTTTCCCGCCTGAACTCTCATTGGTGGGCTATGATTTAGCCACCCTCCTCTACCTCTGGATAAAGGTGGTTGCAGGGTCCCCAGAGCCTCAGATTAATCTTGGACTTCACAGACTTGACCTTCGACGAGCTGCTGCCCAGCTGACTGAAGAAATCTCCCTTGGGGTAAAGGAGTTACCCCCCTGCTTGGCAGGCACCTGAAACACTGCAAGTGACCCGGTTGGAACTTCGCTGCTTCTTCGGACATCGACGACTCCTCTCTACCTTGAGGTGGGTTTCCTAGCATCCCAGAGGCCAGTGAGTGTGCACAGCAAGTCTGAGCACCGTGGACCGCATGGGTGCCGAGATCCCCAATACCCCAGGACACTGGCTACCTCTTGCACAGCACACAAACCCGACAAGTGGGGAAGTTGTGCTTTGGCCCATTTGTGAGCCAACCTCTCAGCATCATCTGTGCCAAAGATCGACGCCCTAGCCCACTCCGGTGACCCGTGGGCGCATCTTTACGCACGCCAAATTGCTGCCTCCTGTGGTCCCTTGTCTCTCGACTGGTGGGCCCTAGCGGAGGTCAATCTTTACTTCAAAGAGTTCCCCTGGTTGCTCCATGCCTGCTCTTCAGTCTCCTCAAAGGAGACCTCTCTCAGACCTCGTGGGTCTGCACCAGCAGCCGATTTGTGATTCTTCTGTGGGTTGCGGTTGCCAAGGCTTAGTGGATCCAATCCGGACACTAACACCGCAGCGACCCTCATCCTTCGTGGGACAGTCACCCTCCAGAAGCTGGCCTTACTTGAAGCCTCCCGGAGCCCGTGGTTGCTGATCCAAGCTGCACCTTTTCCACTTAAAGCACCCGACATTGAAGGGCTCTTTCTCCTGAGCTCCCTGGTCACTGTGCCGTGACCCAGACTCTGTCCCCTCTGCTTTCAGGTCCTCCTCTTCAAGATCTACATCTTCAATCTTCATGACATCATCAACGCTTTTGGCTAGCAGCAGTTTTGCACCTTTTTCCATTGAAAATCAGTCCGCGACCCGACATCGAAAACGACCTATGCACCCGGCTTCCCTGAGGCAGGTAACAGTGGTACCTCGGTACTCTCGTGGGTGTGGGCTCTTCAAAAGCTTAACTCTAAGCTCCTGACTTTGAACTCCTGCTAGAAGTGTTTTTAATCTTGTAAAGTTCAACCGCGATATTCTCCATAGGCTTTAATAGAGATCCCGATAGCAGCTATTACCACTGCACGCGTCTCCCGTGGGTCCCCTTCCTCACTACCTTGGGTGGTTTCTTAAGGGGCCAGCGATCCTTAATGCCCTAGGCATTGTCTGTAGAATTGTCGTGGTTCTTATACCACTTTTTAAATATATGTGGAACACTAATAGGGGACGAGGTATGCTTGTGTACTTTCCTTGCTAAATCGGATAATTTTGTCACCCTAAGATATACCGTACCTCGTTTTCTGGTCAGTCTGTTTTTTTCCCTCACGGTTCAATTTGAATCAGGTCCTCACTTGTATGAGAGTATGGCACATTAAACCAATGAGATTGCAGTACTGAGCACTCTTTTTCGATAATATAGGACTTCGTTACATATTTTTATATATTTGAATGATAGCCTTCCTGGATGGCTTTCAACTTTTATATTATTGGCATTCCTTGTTTGGAGTTTTGGAACTCTTTATACATCCTTAGTCAAGATATAACACACAAGGTGGTACTGCGTCCATGCATTAAATACATACAATTCTGTGGCTATACTGCCCTTTGATCCTTTGTTCATGTGCCCGAGGGACTTCGGCGCCTTACATCGTTTACCATAGTTTCCGAGGGGACGTTGTGCCGTTCCACATACCAATTTATACAAACTAATGTTTTGAAACAGTTTGTGTAATTTAAATTAAACAAATATACTGTTGCCTCTTTTTATACATAAAGTTTTTGCTTGGGGTTTCTAACTTTTTACACAGGCGTGAGTCTTTTTTCAATTTCCATGCAGACTTCCACGTTTCCTAGGAGACGCAAGACGCAAGGATCGCATAGGCCGCTTTGAGCACGCCCACCCACAGCGTCTTGGTTAATGTTTGCGGAAATCAACGTCCTCGCACGAGCATTGTCTTCCAATACCGGCGCGCTTTCTCATATGGTGGACGTGATAGTTTGAGAGGGGAGCACGGACCTTTGACTATTTTCAGGTATGCGGCGTGAGTTACGATAGATTACACGCTGTTTGTACAGAATGGGTAGTGTGGTTTAGCTTAGGCTGACGCATTTGCGTAGCCACATCACTGCCTTTTTGCTTTATTGCTTCGTATTTGATGTCGTGCTGCTTGGATTGAATGTTGCCCACAGGGGGTCTATCCTTAGTTAAGGTTCCGTTTGGGCAGTTGTATGTGTAGCGGTCTAGTTGTTGTCGCGTCACGTTGACGTGACGCAGGCAGCCATGTTGGCGCCGTGGTGCGCGCGCAGGATGAGCGCGCCGAGCATCCCAGAGAGAACGAGAGTGCCGGCCGGCGCTCCTCGGAACAACTACACATGTACGCTAAATAAATATAGCGGTAAACACTACAACGTGCCTCGAGTGATCTTTTACTACATTACAGTGGCGACGAGGTCGGGACGGAGACCAGACCGACGCGGGAGCACAGGAGAGGGCAACACTCCACGTGGCCCCCACGAGGCGAAGGAAGACACGCAAGCAGGTCACCAGGCCCAAAACGGAACACCAGACAGGCCTGCCTGGAGCGGTGGAGTCACAGAAAACGTCCTAGTCAACCACGTTGGACGATCCGAGGTACGGAGCAACCGAGGAGCGTGGCAGTGCCACAGCACGGCACATGAGCTGCATATAGGCCACAGGGACGACGCTATCCACAAACGGCCAAGAGCACACGCGCCACCTTCACACGTGACCACGTACAGAGAGCGCTGCGCTGGCTACCAAAGAGGAGGAAGTGGGGTCCAGTAACAAGAGCCCCCAGAGAATCAAGCTCACAGGGAACAACGACAACACCCCAGGCAGCCCCCCGAGCAAAGCCACCGACGGAACGAGCGCCAAGGAAGTGAAGATGAGTACCCCGGCAGGGTATGCGATTGCACCCGTGCAATTCCTAACGAAACCCGGAGACCCACTGATGAAATGGGAGGACTGGAAGGAATATATAGACAATTTCATAGGGGTCCTGGAGGACGAAAATGAAGAGAAATTCACTCCTCAGAGGAAAAAACGCATCCTGCTACTAAATCTGGGCCCAGAAGGACTGAGAATATACAAGAGTCTAGTACCAACGAAGAGAGAAGACACAGACGACGATGTGTATGCGCATGCAGTGGAGGACCTAGATGAGCGATACCGCCCCACCATCTGTGTTTCAGTGGATAGATATAACTTCCAGCAAAGGAAACAAAAGGTGGGGGAATCCATCGAAGAGTATGTAGCAGCGTTGAGAAAGCTAGCAGCCCCGTGTAAGTACGCACTGTGGGAAGATGAATTCATAAAAGACCAGGTGATCATGCACACCACTAGTGCAAATGTGCAAGACAAGCTGTGGGCGAGTGGGGACACCACACTCAAAGAAGTAATGGTCATAGTGAAGAGGGCAGAACTCTCGAAGAGGTGCGCCGATGCTACCAGAAAAGAGGCGGTCACCCCAACCATGGTGAACAGGATACAGGAGGGAGATCACCGCAGGGACCAAAAAAACAAACAACCCACAGCCAAAGGGACTAGCAGATGGCAAGGGAAACAAGCGGACAGTGAGAACAAGAAAACGTGCTACAGGTGTGGAAGTTGGTCCCACGAAGCCCACGACAGACGTTGCCCGGCATTCCGAGCCAAATGCATGCACTGTGGTATCATGGGACACTACGAGAAGGTGTGTCGGAAGAAACAACAGAAAGGAGTGGTGAAATATGTTGACCAAAGTGCAGAAGACCTGGAAGAAGCCACAGAGGAAGAAGTGGTCACCGTCTTATGTATATACGATCAGGTATTGAGCGTAGACGACAAGAGATCAACCAAACCAGTCCTAGAGATGTCCATGGGCGGCATCACCATTTCAGTAGTGGCAGACACCGGATCCCCATTTACCATTATACAGAGAGCAGTGTGGGAAGAACAGTTCCAAACCAAGTTGGGCCCTGATCTGGAGAAACTAGACATACGACCAGTTACCTATAATGGGGATCGCATTCCCATGCTAGGCTTCCGACGTCTACTGTTCGAGTTCAGAGGCCGATCAGCGTGGTGCAAACTGTATGTGGCCGAGAAAGGACCCTCCGTCCTAGGATGGTTAGACCAGGGCGACCTAGGCATAAAACTCGACCCAGGAGGGACGGAACAAATTCTGCTCACAGAACAGGAGGAATGGCCGGACATGAACAGATGGAAGAAGAACTACCCAAAAGTGTTTGGGGGCACTGTAGGGAAAATGGAGAAATTTCAACATAAAATAGTGCTTAAGGAAGGAGCCACACCAGTAGCACATAAAGTGAGGAATGTGCCCATTGCAGTAAGGGAAGCCGTCCAGACAGAACTCCAAGATCTGGAGAAGAAGGGCATCATAGAACCCATTACCTGCGCCGAATGGCTGGCGCCCTTGGTGGTCGTGATGAAACCCAACGGGAAGGTCAGGCTCTGTGTGGACCTGAGAGAACTCAATAAAAACATAGTGGTGGAGAAATTTCCCCTTCCCAAGATAGAGGAGATGTTGGCAAAAACCAGAGGAGTTCAGTGGTACTCCACCATTGACCTTACATCAGCTTACCACCAGGTAGCTCTACACCCGGACAGCAAAAGCCTAACATCGTTCATCACCCCGTTTGGGTGCTACAGATTTTGTCGCATGCCGTTCGGGCTAGCCTCGGCGGCAGCCGTATTTCAGAAGATGATGCACCAATTGTTCAGAGACTGCAAAGGTGTACAGTACTTCCAGGACGATATCCTGGTGATGGGGAGAGATAGGAGAGATCATGACCGGAAACTAGAGGAAGTACTACAAACACTGGAAGCCAAAGGTCTCACGGCAGAATGGTCGAAATGTCGGTTGGGACTGCAATCGGTAACCTATTTAGGCCATGAAATAGGGCGACAGGGGATCACACCCAAGACGGAGAACGTGAAAGCCATCGTTGAAGCACCGCCCCCCAAGAACAAGGAGGAAGTCAGATCGTTCCTGGGGATGGCGGAGTACTATAGCAAGTTCGTGGTACATTTCGCGTCCAGGACCTACAACATGAGGAGACTGACCAGAGAGAGCACGGTGTTCCAGTGGACACCGGAAGCCCAAGCGGAATTTGAAGTCATCAAAAAGGGAATCATGGAAGCCATACCACTCAAGGGGTACGACCCACAAGGCGCCACCATACTCATCACCGACGCCAGCGACAAGGGGTTAGGCGCTGTACTCATGCAAGACCGTGGAAGAGGGGACACAGAGACGATCAGCTTCGCCTCCAGAGCATTGACGGAGACAGAAGGCAAGTACAGCGTCATCGAGAAGGAGATGTTAGCGGTAGTGTGGGCCATGACGAGGTTCCGGCAGTTCCTATGGGGTACCCGATTTCTGCTCAAGACGGACCACAAGCCGTTAGTGAAGGTATTAACATCGTGCGGGCACGCCAGCGCCACACCCCGGATATCGAAGATGTCCTTAAAACTGTTGGAATTCAGATATGATGTGGAGTACATCCCTGGAAACAAGAACCGAGTGGCGGACTACTTGAGTCGAGCGGCGGCCATGGAGCCGGGAGAGGAAGACCCAGCGGACAGAGGAGAGATGGTAGCTCTCATAGAGGACCAAGAGAAGATAATCAGCATACAAGAGTGGACCGAAGCCTATGAAGAAGATTCTGACCTTATGGAAGTAAAAGCGCACATCACACAAGGGGGGCCTGATAAGAAAAAGGTGAAAGCCAACCTCAAACCATTTTATGACGTGAAAGAAGAACTGACTGTAGGAGACAAGGGCATATTCATCTACCGGGGAGACAGAGTAATTCCCCCCACGAGTCTCATCAACAAGCTGCTGGACTTATTACATGAAGGCCACCTTGGCATAGGGAAACTCAAGGCCAGATCGAAACAGAACTACTGGTGGCCAGGTATGGACATGAGAGCAGAGAGGCATGTCAGAGAGTGTCCCCAATGTCAAGGGGCCGACAAAACATTGAGACCACTACGTCCAGCCCTTGGAAAATTCGACACTCCCTCAAACCCGTGGGAAGAGTTGTCAATAGACATTCTAGGACCGGTGCTGGATGACCAGAGCATACAGAAATACGTGTGTGTCCTCATCGACCGTTATTCCAAATGGCCAGAAATAAAAGTGAGGGAATCCATGGACACGGAGAACATCCTGGAGTTTCTATCGGAGACATTCACCCGAGAAGGAATTCCCAAGTCCATCTTAAGTGACAATGGACCACAGTTCACGTCAGAAAGATGGAAACAATTCATGGGGAGAAATGGCATCTCTGTAAAGCACACGGCCATATACCATCCGGCAGGCAACGGTCTGGTGGAACGATTTAACAGAGTGGTGATGGGGGCCATACAAGCGGCCATCACCTGTAATAAAGACTGGAAGAAAGCGTTGGAGAACATGGTATGGGCCTACAGAATAACGCCCACAAGCACGGGGTACAGCCCGTTTCAAATATTGAGAGGACGTGAACCTTTCACGCACGACAACAGAATCTGGAAGGAGAAGGTGGTGACCAGCGAATGGTCTCCGGCGGTAGTAAGAACAAATCTGGAGAGAGCACAAGCCATCTACACCAATAACTACAATAAGAGGAGGAATGTGAAGGACACTCATTTAGAGAGAGGAGAATGGGTGAGAGTAAAGCTAGCTACCCTACAAAGAAAAGGAAACAGCAAGTACAGCAAGCCGATGCAGGTTAAGGAAGTTTATGATCGAGCGGCCCTGCTCAGTGATGGGAATGTGTGGTCGCATGACCGCATGGCCCGGTGCAACAAGATATTGAGATGGGAACAGTGGTGTCCGGAAGGTGAAGACATGGAAGACGTGGATGAAGAGAACAAGATGGGCGGAAGTGAAAAAAAGGAAGAAGCAGGTGCAGGAGAGGAGCAAGAAGGCGAGTTAGGGGGTGAGACCCCAGTGGTAGAGATGGACAGGCCGAGAGGCAACATGAACAGCGAAGGAACGATGAGTGGAGGAACAGAAATCGAGGAAATGCAGAGCCAAGGGGCTCGAGGGAACATTGGTAAGGTGACCAGGAGCGGAAGACAAGTTGTAAGGCCTTCCCGGTTCCAAGACTTTGAACTGAACGGCGAACTGTAAGTGACTGATCTTTGGTTTGGTAAAAGGGGGAGATATGTAGCGGTCTAGTTGTTGTCGCGTCACGTTGACGTGACGCAGGCGGCCATGTTGGCGCCGTGGTGCGCGCGCAGGATGAGCGCGCCGAGCATCCCAGAGAGAACGAGAGTGCCGGCCGGCGCTCCTCGGAACAACTACACATGTACGCTAAATAAATATAGCGGTAAACACTACAACGTGCCTCGAGTGATCTTTTACTACATTACAGTATGGAGCTTGCAATCAACCTGAATCCGTTCGTGGAGAATGGACAGTGCATCTTGGGTCAGGCCCATTGACCTGTGTGGAATTGCTTTGCCTAATTTCCCCATTTCTGGTGTTGTACTGCCCGGACTCCATGTGGCCTGTACGGGGTGTATACTTTGTAATTCTGACAGTGGTATAGGGCTCATTGTTACCGTATATATCACGGTGTAGTTAGTTATATTTTAATTTCATACTGGAATGCACTGCCCTTCAACGTTTGCGTGTTTTAGACATTGGGCACCTATTGCACACAACTATTAGATCTATTGAGTCGTAGATGTTCTCTATATGATTGCCGTGCCCTTCTGTTTCCTTCCCGCTCCTCGGGTGGATACTTTCTCTTTGACGTTTTTAGCCTGTCGGGAGTGCCTTTCAAGTTTTAGGATACATGTGTGAACTGTCCCATTGATTGAATCTCCTTTTCCTCTTTTTTTTGCTTGTCAGAATCATTTATGGTGCTCTTATCAAGGAGGCACTTAGTTCAAAAGAAGCAATTTGGAATCGCTACGTTAGCAATATTGGCTCTTCTTGAGACTGACTCACAATAATACAGACGATTGCCGAACTGTGGAGTGAACATCCATTCTCACACATGGTATGTGTCTCTACAGTTGGTTGTCGTTCACAGTTTACTTTTGACCTTTGCATGATATTAAACTTATACATAAGGTCTACTACCTTTAGCATGCATAACCTGCTTATATTATAAACATACATAGCGAGATTGGCCAAAAATGATACAATATCTCGACTTTGATATATGATATATTAGAATCTTTTCTTTTGCTTTGGGTCTCACTTATGAATTTAGTATTTGTTGCTTTATTAATTGTACTAACGTACATGATTTTAGGTAGCTGTGTTAAGCCAGTTATCTTGGAGGAATGCATATATACACATGACCATGATCCAGACTGGGTGGTTTAATATATCTAATGCATAAGGCAACAGCACTTCCTCCGTTCTGGCTGGTTTTATCTTTTATTCTTTCTTTGCACTGATACAGGTTTATTTAGGTCTCACATGTCATGTATAGGCCTAAGAGTTTTTGGATCTATATTCCTTTGCAAATGTGGGCACATCCATGCCATATTATAATGGTGACGCACAATAGTACGGACACATGGGATGTTGATACATATTTGTTTGTATGTATTTTCTAGTGTGAAGTTAAATATTTGTCACAAGTTCTATATTTATGTATATATGTAATTGTGTATGTATATATTTGTATAGATATATCTGTATTTCTTTCAATGTTGGTCCTGTGCTTCCTTTCAATGTTTCTTTCAATGTCTTTATATTTATGTTATGTTTTTTCATACTTTTTCAGCCCTGACGAAGTTCAATTTCTGAACGAAATGCGTTGGCTGAGACTGTCCTTATATTACTGTTGGATAATCAAAATAAAGACTTTTTCTATTGAAAAAAACTGACCACTGGGTGTGACATAAAATAACAATTTGGTAGTGCACCATTCTGACTTTTCTTCAAAATTCCGTTGATCTGCTTGGCAGTTTGCATCTTTTAACGGCGGATGCAGGAGCAGTTTTGTGCACACCAACCACAACTACATTATTAATTACACCTTATGGGAACATAGTAAAGAGGTGTGGCATTTGGAGTCCGCTGTTAATCCTTGTTTCCTAAACACTTTTTTAATATATGGTTTGGTCCCCCCCTGGGGCCCTGTGATTCCAGTGCTATTTATTGTATCTATAAATGCTTGTTTGAATTGTAACTTTACCTCTAGCCTCATAAAGAGACTTGTGGGATTCTGTTTAGAATAAATACATATATTTTATATATATACCTGTGAGGACTACTCTTTCATTTGGCCATTCAAGAGGTTATCTATAGTAAAACAATAAGCTTAACACTCCTTCAAAACTTAGCCTGAAGGCTGCTCTCGACAGCTACCACTAGGATAGCTTTCTTTAAAGGTTGTCTTTTAAACCTAACATCATAAGAGTCGAATTGGACTGGTGCAAGGTGGCCACTATAACTAGAGGACAGCATATGCCAGGCCAACTTCTCACAACAACTGAAGCTCGGGTGCTTTTAATATGGCATTGCATGCATGAGAGTGGACTTAAAAAAAACCTTTCCAATGAGGAAGAGCTGACTTTGTCCTGGGATGTAATTAATTGCATCTAATCTTGGAGTTATGGGGTCCCCCTGACAAAGCCTAGAGGTCTTCTATAATATAATAAACTAGCTCTTAGCACAGGGAGGGTGGTAAAGGCACTGTAGTCCGGTTTCCACTGTCATTACAATATGATTTCCCCTTTTGTGCTTTATGGAATTGTAACAATGCTGATTATATTGTTTTTATGCATTTTGCTGCTAGTATTGGCTCGTGTACTACATTATAGAGCACGTTAGTTAAAATAAAAATTTTAAACTATACTGTGTCTCTGTTTACTCACGTTGTATTCAAGTATGAGTGTTTGAACGAAAGAGTGTTATTGATTCCCACTACTCCTGAGAGGAATGTGGGGCACCATATTGCAGGGGATTCTGCACATACACAGAACTATGTGCAGGAAACCAGGACCTCAGTGTATTTTTGTGTACCAAAAAACCCACCTCATTACCTAGAACCCCAATCCGACTAGCATCAGTGTCTCATTCGTTCTCCGTACTACAGCGAAGCTACCAATGATTAGACATCCTAGAACATGCGACTTAGTAAACTCTCAGTAATAGTGGGAACCAAGAACACTCTTCGTTCAAACACTCATACTTGTCCACAACGTGAGTAAACAGAGACACAGTATAGTTTAAATTGTTTATTTTAACTAACGTGCTCTATAATGCAGTACACGAGCCAATACTAGCAGCAACATGCATAAGAACAATATAATCAGCATTGATACAATTCCATAAAGCACAAAAGGGGAAATGATATTATAATGACAGTGGAAACCGGACTATAGCGCCTTTACTACCCTCCCTCTTCTAAGAGCTAGTTTATTATATTATAGAAGACCTCTAGGCTTTGTCAGGGGGACCCCATACCTCCAAGTCTAGATGCAATTAATTACATCCCCGGACAAAGACAGCTCTTCTTCGTTGGAAAGGTTTTCTTTAAGTCGCCTCTCATGCATGCAATGCCATATTAAAAGCACCCGAGTTTTAGTTGGGCCGCTGTGCTTCATGTTATGTCTATGGACGTGGGACTGACCAAAGTGAATCAACAGCATACATTGTTATTCGACCTTGAACACGCTGTGCAGACAAAGAGCACGGTGTTCAGCTAGATATGTAAAAGGCAGACCGTTCTCATGTAAAGAAGCGCAAGCAGAGTATTTACGAGAACAGAGCCATGTAGTGTTGTGTGCAAAAAGCGGCAGAATGGCGGCCAAGCTTATGCTAACTTAGCAATGTCCGCAGTTAATCCCCTGTCCTCACTACAGAGACAAAGTATCCCATCCGCCATATCGCCAGGGCATTACAGCCTATGGGACGAGATATCCGCGATATTCGAGACTAAGTATGTCACCCGCCAAACTCTAAATCCGACCTTTGGTCCTAGAATGGATTCAGTTCCTTTTGTAGGACAGAATCCAGATGTGTTTCTGACGCTGACGTGTCCTCCGTTAGAGGTCTTCCTTGTAGACTTCCTACGCGCTCTCCATTAGCCCACCCTCATTAACACACATTTTGTTTACTTGGACAGCTTGGCTTCTCCCCCTCTTTTGCCCTCTTCAGGCATGCTGACTACGACACAAGCTCCTCTTCAGGTCTGACAGTGATCGGGGACCTTTGTTTGTCGCTTTAGAAATCGCATGCTGGCAGTTAAACTATAGATTTGTAATCAAAACCATGATCTTTAAGTGATTTATCAGATGTGCAGACTGTCAATTAATGCCCCCTGGCCTAGTCACACCTCAGTTTACAAGCTGGACTTTCCATTCATGTCCAGCTCACTCTGGCCCGCGGGTCCTCAGGGCTGCAGTGGGCGTTTAATTACTGTAGGAACTCTCTAGGAAAATGCATCTACCACCCTTAACAAATTATAACTCAATTTACATAAAACCAAAGCAGTGATAATAGACAAAAGGGAGCTTGGTTGCTAACCACAGCCCAGTTGAGAGGGTTGGGGGGTACACACATCTGGGGGTGACCATTGACTCTAGCAGCTCCCTGCTGAAGATCTGCAGCAGACACTGCAAATGCTGCGCCTGGACTTCAGCTTTTATCTCTCTATAAAAAACCCTAAAGGGCCCCATTACTGACCCCAAACTGAAGGTTCTAGAGGCAAATCTGTTCCTATCAAGCTTTGAAGGTCTCCGCGGCAGCCTAGGGAAGCAAACACTCTTCATAAAATAGATACAAAAATATTCAAAATGTTACTTCCTTTACCAAGCTATGCGTCACCAGCTCAAGTCCGCCTGGAACCTGGGATCACTAAGCAAGATATACCAAGGCAGGAGCTTTCTTAAAATGATGCGTTAACCTTCGATCCACACAAGAACAGGCTCTGCATGAACTACAACCAGCGGTGACGCACATCTTCCCACACCACGCTACATGGATGGAGCCCACACATATACTCAAGCAGAAGGACTTTGGAACCAGTCACTTTACAGGTTTTTAAAAAAAAAAACTCCTGATCTGTGGGACTGCCGTGATCGGCAGGCACTGACACGACGCACCCCTGGATGGTCCAAAATTCTTACACGTCTTTGCACTTTCAATCCTATATTACCCGCGGGATATTCTCGCGTCATAAAACAACAAGCATTTACAATGCAATGGTCTCTGCAATATTATAGGTAGAGCTATTGGTATTGCTCATTATTTTTTTATCATTTTTGTATCCCTAAATAAATGGCATTGTCATTTCTATTGGCATTAGCTTTTTTTTGCATATGTGATACCTATTGCATTAGCAGAGAGAGAGTGAGGTATTGAAATAGAGAGTGAGGTAGTGAGAGAGAGTGAGGTAGATAGAGAGTGAGGTAGTGAGATAGAGTGAGGTAGATAGAGAGTGAGGTAGTGAGGGAGAGGGATGTTGTGAGGTAGTGATATATAAGCATAGAGTGATGTGATGTAGTGAGAGAGGTAGTGAAAGAGAAAGTGAAAGTGAGTTAGTGAGATAGAAAGAGTGAGGTAGTGAGATAGAGAGTGATTGAGGTAGTGAGTGAGAGAGAGAGTGAAGTTGTGAGCTTCTAATTCTGAACTCTGCATCTTATTAATTTTCGGTCAATGCATATACGCTGTTCTCTTAAACCTACTCTGCACATTTCTTTGAAACCTCGCTGATGTGCAAATGAGAATTATTTTTGCTGAAAGTTTTCACAGATTTTCTATGCACAACATAGCTTAAACAGTAAAATTGCATGTTAGTGTGAAAGTTTGTGGCTATTTCAATTGAAAATGTGCTGTTTATAAATGTCATTGATCTATCACATCATACTTTAGTAATGTATTTATTACAAATACGTTTTTAAACATGAACCTAAAAAAACATTCCTGCCCCCATCCTGATGACCACACTATCAGTGACCTAAGAGGCAAGTCAGGGGTCATGTCTACCCTATATCAGGGCTAGATTCTTATACTTGGAGCAAAAGTTTAGTCTATTAATTCAAACAACAGAGTTTTTTTAACAGAATTGCGAAACTTGCATACTTGAAGGTGCCCTCATATGTGATAATGAAGAAAAAGGCAGCTCTATGAAACAATATGCTTCCCTGGGATTACACAATTTGAAACCAGTTTTTGAATCAAGTACATTACAGTTAGGTTGAGTAGATGATTCATGTCACTAGACCTGCAGGTCTGGTAACATTTTTAGGATTTTCAAAGGCCTGACTAAATACTCAATCTCCTCGGTGAAGCAACCGTCTAGAGAAGCTAAAATCATTGCCTTCCTCCGGTTCATCACTGGCACTGCTTCCGGTTTCGGACTTTCGTGTGAAAAATCATTCAGAGTTTTAGTCTTATTTTGTTTTTACCAAAGTAATTGGATAAACCATAAAAATGTATGACATGAAAAATGTGCACAGAAGACCGTGTAAATATTGCAGCTTCTATATACATATGGATGTTTGTATAGAGGGACGTACGTAATCAATCAGGTAAAACTTTACCAAGCATTATATATATATATATATATATATATATATATATATATATATATATATATATATATATATATATATGTATGTATATTCACAGAAAAAACCATAAGTTTCAGGCACGTTATAGTTAGGAATTAGCATTTAAAAAACCTCAGATATTCACTGAAAAAACCATAGGTTTCAGGGGTGTTCTAGTTAGCTGGACTTTTCACTTGTACAAAACCATTGAAATTCACCCGTTATAGTTAGTTCAGCTAACTATAACTCGCGCGCCCGCAATGCACTGCTGATGACGTCACATATTACATCACTCATGACATGGTCAGTGACATCACTGATGACATCACTGATGACATCTCAAATGACATCACTGATGACATCACTGATGACATCATCCTTGTGATAGAGTGGAAGGCCTCCTCTCACCCTAATATAACCTTTGATACACACATTCAAAAATAGAGACTAAAATTTTCAAAACAATGGACATACCAATACCAGTTACAACAACCTCTTGTTTTGTACAAGTGAAAAGTCCAGCTAACTATAACACCCCTGAAACCTATGGTTTTTTCAGTGAATTTCTGAGGTTTTTTAAATGCTAATTCCTAACTATAACGTGCCTGAAACTTATGGTTTTTTCTGTGAATTTCAAAGGTTTTTTAAATGCTAATTTCTAACTATGCCTACAGAGATAGGACATGTGAAGAAAGAAGAGAAATTGCACAGAAAGAAAAAAAAGAAAAAGAAGTGCAGAAAGAAGCAACTGAAGTCCTCAAAGACGAAGAAAAGTGCAGGAAGAAGGATAACGTGCAGAAAGAACAAAAAGAAGAGCAGAAAGAAGTCTTGTTGTAAAATCATCCTGTACCCTCAACTTTTTCAGACGGATACTGGTGGTAACTGAGTCTGACTAACCAGTCCTAGAGCCAGTGCTATGTTAAAAGACACTTAGAATACAGTGAAAACACCTACATACACTAGGGAACATTATGCGTTGGGGTCCCCCTGTGATTAGCATGACCTCCTCTGTAAGCCCCTAGTATATAATAGGGCAGGGGGATTAAAACTACCTCTTAAAACAGGCCACAGGGCGTTTTTGCACACATTAACTCAGGCCCCGTCCCCTCCCTTCACCACTGTGTAAACACACCCTGTGTCCGTTTTTAGTTGGGAGATTAAGTTCATTTGAATCCTGAGGGTCCCTAGGGTCCAACTAGCCCACTAGGTACCTCCAGTAAGTGCCACAGAGCTGCGTTGCAGAGAGGTGTAAAAAGTGGCACAGCCTGGACCACCTCTCTGCAATACAGCTCAGTGGCGCTTACTGGAAGCACTTGGTGGGCTAGTTAGCCCCCAGGGGCCCTCAGTATTGAAGGGAAATTATATCCCCAATTTAAAACGTGCCATAGTGCGTGTTTGCACACGTCACCTCAGGCCCCGTCCCCTCCCTTCACCACTGTGTAAACGCGCCCTGTGGCTGTTCTAAGTTGAGAGATTAAGTCCCCTTGAATCCTAAGGGTCCCTAGGGTCAAACTAGACCACTAGGTACCTCCAGTAAGCGCCACAGAGCTGCGTTGCAGAGAGGTGTAAAAAGGGGCTTGGCCTCAGAACACCTGTCTGCAGCGCAGCTCCCTGGCGCATACTGGAGATGCCTGTTGGGCTAGTTGGCCCTCAGGGACCCTCAGTATTGAAGAGAAATTAATTCCCCAACTTACAATTCGCCAGGGCTCGTGTTTGCAGAGTGCTGCAAGGAGGGGGCGTGGCCTCCGGCACGATGCCAGTCTTTTATTTATTTTAATTTTTTAAGAAGGGGGGCTGTGCGGTTCCCCTTCTTATTCTAATTTATTGGTCCTGATGACCGCATCCCCCAGGGCCTGTCTCCTAATTATATTTTTTTGACCCCAATCCCCAGGGCTGGCCACTGTTTTTTAATATTTTTAAAAAATATATATTTATAGACACACCTAGGACATGCTGGACAAACCGTACGTACCTATCACCATGACGATTTGCGTGATATTCATTAAAAGGCGACTATGCATACAATGAATCCACGTGGAATGTATTTACACCACTAGTGAAGCTCTGACATGTCTGATGCCCTACCGTGCCTAATCCCGGTAGACACCCTTGTTGTTTATTTATACAAACATGGGTAGCTATTGACGGGCACATTTAATACACATGCACACCAAGCCATTCAAAGGGGATTCGACATAAATTCGACCAAAACTATGCAAGAAACCCCCATCCACTGCCGGATGTGTAAAACTTTTTATTTTACTCTCTGGAAAGGGGACGAACATCACTTGAGAGTCACAGCGCGCTCCTGGCAGAGCCCAATGCTGTGTTACACCCACCATTGCCTGCTGAGTGCCACACACCTCTGTGTTGTATTCCACTAGCTAGTGCATATGCTATGACACTCTCTAGCCCATGTGCACTGTAACACCACCCCGTGAATATGTCATGCCACACTTGTCTTCGCACGGGTTATATTGCCCCATCTAACGTGCCTTCCTCGATGCCTATGTTATAACGCACAGTGCTATGCCATACATATTACAATGTGGGATCCATATCTTTGTCACAGTGCATATGCAACGTTACACTCCCCAGCACATATTTTATATTACAACTTTAGAGACTAGTTAGGTTACACAACCCTGCCCTGTGCATATTACACTCCAAGGCGCATATCGCATAGCACGCGCTAGTGCCTGTGCTATCTCGCGCTCTCCAATGAATCTGTAATTGCGCACAATGTATTACATATTATATTTCACGCCCCGGTTCATCTTATATCACACTTTTTGGTGCATAGTTTATACCATATACTATATCTAGTTTTCATTTTCAATCGTGCTCTCAGGACTATGTTCTATATAACACTGTGTTCACCTACCCTTTTCACGGGCATTACATTTTGCGATAGGGGGTGGAGGGTCAGGGGGTGTTTCTGCCAAGTGAGCCCGGAGTCACAGTCACAAACGTCCTCTTCTTCCTGAATAAAAGTGAGATTATGCTGCATACTTGTTCATAGTAGTTCGCACAGACACACGTTTTAAAAACAATAAAGTTCCTAATACCCGCCTTCTCTGAACAGTTAGCTTGCTGCCCCATCCCCCTCCTCCCTATCCTCTGTTGTGTGAATCCATGGACTAGCCTCCTCCCTCCTGCCATGCATGGTCTGATGTGCTGCCACTGCCCTCAATTTAGTATGATGTACCAGTCCATTCCTCCTGCCCTCCATTGCCCAATTCTATGCCCCATCATTGACCTCCTGCTTAAACTCCGTGCTTAGCTTGCTGCCCCTATTCTCCTTCCCCCTGCCCTCCAATGTCTTTGTGCATGCCCCTGCTCCATCCTTTTTGCCCACCATGTTCCATGGACCTGCCACTCCTATCTACTCTGAGTGTTCTGTTGAGCTGCCACTCCCCTCCCACCTGCCTACCATTGTCAGATGACTGTAACCTGTCCCTGCCACCTCCACCCTGCCTGTCCACATGCCATGCCCCTATCCTCTTCCTCCTGTCCTACATGGTCCATTGTACTGCCACACCCTTCTGCCCTCCCTGGTCTGTTGTGCTGCAACTGCTCCTCCTGCCTGCCCCGTGCGGTCTGTTGTGAGGCCCCTTCCCCTGAACTTTCTTGTCTGTGCACAGGTCCTGACCCTCCCTTCTATCCTCCATCGTCCTTTGTGCATGCCCCTGCACCCTCCTTCTTGCCCATCATAGCCATTGTGCTGCCACTAACCCTCCCACTTGCCATGCATGGTCTTCTGTGCTGCCATGGCCCCTCCCACCTTCCCTGTGTGGTCAGTTAGCTGCCCCTGACCCCCTCCCACCTTCCCTCCATGGTCTGTGTGTATGCCATCACAGGCTCACTGTTGCTCTTCATGGTGTGTCTTGCTTCTAGTGCCCATCCTGCCTGACCTCCATGGCTATCTTGCTGCTCCTGCCCTGCCCCCTTGCCCCCAGCCCTCTGTTTACATGTGCAGAACCCTACTCCCTCCCTCCTGGCTTGTCTGTTCCATTGTAATGTCACTGATCCGTCCCTCCTGCCCTTTATGGTCTGTTATGCTGCAGCTTTCTCTCCTGTCTGTCCATTATGGTCAGCTAGCTACCATTGCCTCTTGCCCCTCTGTTCTCTGTTGTCCATGTGCATGGTCCTGTCCCCTCCCTCTTGCTTTCTATGGATTGTTGTGCTGCACTCCCGTCCCGCATGCCCTGTGTGGTGTATTGTGCTGCTGCAAACCCTGATGCCTGCCCGGCAGGGTCAGTTTGGAGCACCTCTCCATGTCCCTCCTGTCCTCTGTTATCCAAGTCCATGTCCCTACCCCATTTCCTTCCATGATCCAATGTACCATACTTACGAACCATTTGAACGTGGTAAGAGGGAGATTTTGAAAAAAAACTGGGGTATTGATTTTCCCCTTTGAGTTACATTGAAAAAGAGGAGATTGTAGACAGGAGACAGATCAAAAAAGGCCATTTGAGCTTAAAAACATTGGACGTTTCCTGGCTGAATTGGGTCTGTTGGCATGTATGGTTGTACTACCATTGCCTCTTCCTTCTGCCCACAATGGTCTATTACATTGCCACAGCCTCTCTTGCAAGTCCTGTATTGTTGGTTTGTTGCCCCTGCCCCCCTTTCCACTGCCCTCCATAGTCTGTTGTGCTGCCACGGCCCTTCCTGCCTGCTCAGTGTGGTTAAATTGTTGCCTTTGCACCCTCCTACCTGCCTTCAATGTTCAGAGTCCGTGCCCCTGGCCTCTGCCTCTCAACAGTATCCTGATGAACAACTAGATTGCTAACATTCTATATTTATTACAAAAGTGTGGAACGCCTGACGTCATCTTGATGTAATCAAAACTGTAATACCTAGAGCATTTCCTTTAGAAACTACATATATGAGAGGGTCTTATTGGCATCAAAATTATAGTTAGTGCTCTAAAAGACTAAAATAAGGACATATTTTCTGAGTTTTCAAATAGCGACAAAGCACTTTTAAATTATTTGTTATCTTTATGTTTTTTTATCCAGTTGACCACTTGATTAAATGTTGCACTTAGGGGAGAGGATGTGGTGTTACTTCCAGAACTGCAGACTTTGCAACTGGGGAACCAGGTTGGAGTTTCTGCTTCAGCTCGACATTCTGTGATTCTGGTCAAATCACTTAGTCTCCCCATGTCTACAACCAAAATGAATTTGTTCTTGTGTGATGTAACCAATGCTCATGTAAAGCACTCCAATACCTGACAAGTCTGCACTATATAACACTGCAAAAACACAAAATAATAAGTGTTTTGCACACTTCTGTCATTGGGCTATATTTGGGCTACATCTGGGTGATTTTGGGCTACATTTGGGCTCTTTTGTCTCCGGTGGCCATCTTGGGAGATTTATTTGTTATAAAGTTTCCTAATTTCCTCATTTACTGCAGACTCCTCAGTAGGAAATACTTTCAGTTTTTTACTTTGATTCCATCAAGAAGGCATTCAGATGTGTCACACATTTGCCATAAATTCAGAATGTTAGCACTCTTTTTGCTCATTAGATCACTGTAGTAAAGCTACTGCTCACCAGGGAAAACTGCTGCTGGTATTGAAAGTGCATGTTTCAGTCTGCATGTCAGAATTTTTTAATGAAATAGAAGAGGATTTGAGAAGTCACTCAAAATGTGCCCTAATTTTTCTTTCTGCAGCACTAATCACACTTTTTATGGAAAAATGAACCCCCTCATTTTGTACCTTTTTAAATTAAATGTTTTAAGAGTTACCACTTTAATCCAAGCAAGATGGCTTCAGGTGTGCCATACGTTTATCATAAGTAGGACTGTTAGCGCTCTAGTTGTTCTTTGGAACACTCTGGGAAGCTGCAGTAGAACACAAAGGAATCAACTGACAGTCTCTGCCCTTGTTGGATGTACATGTTTTACTGAGTATGTCAGACTTCATTCTCACATGACTGAGAAAGATAATGTGAATTTACAGAAAATAAGCTCTCAGTTTAGCTTATAGATCACCTTCCAAACCTCTGTGGGAAAAGCATGAGAAAATATTTTTCTCTCAATCATGATATCCCAGCAGAAGGCGTTTTCACATGGTGAAATCACCTTAGAACATACCACAATTCCTAAAATGAGTATGGTACCATCAACAAATGATTTATAATGTAACTAAAGTCTTAAAACCTTCTATTAACTGCAATGCTTTTTAATGAGGTGCTATCATGTATATTGGTCCCAAGATGGCTGCCAACACTTCTTGGATGAAGTGCTGACAGCCAATCAGATCTCAGGATGAGATGTGTGGTTAGGCTCCGCCCACATATGTATATGATTTTACTTTTGATTTTCTCAGGAACTACTGAACAGATTGACACCAGACCTGCAAAAGGCACTTCCCTGACCTGAGGACTACCTCTCTGCCAAATTTCAAGTAATTCTGGTCAGCCGTTTGGGCTGTACCTTCGACTAAAGGTCCTATGGAAAAATGCATGGGGAAAACGTGTTTTGGGACCCCCCTTTTTTCTCGGCCCCCGCTTCACAAATCACCCCGAGACTTTCAGGGTAGGAGCGGAGCGGAGCGCCCCACCTATTTTGAAAATTTTGTGAGGATTCGTCAACCGGCGCCAAAGTTATTCCAAATAGAATGTTGCGGATTTCCTATGGAAACACGGTCCTAACTATAACTATCTACTGGCGACCGCCAGTAGATAATATATATATATATATATATATATATATATATATATATATAAATATTTTAAACATATCCCCTTCCCAGCCCTTCTCCGTCTGACTGATCTCAATCCTCATAGTACTTTGGACTCCGAAACATCCTTCTCAATCTCCCCCCCACTCACTACTTCCCCCTTTCAAATCCACTCCTTTCATTCTTTCCCTATCCAAACTCTCCTAAACACAAAAAATTAAAAGCACAATCCTGAAACAATACACCAGTAACGCACTAGAAAAAAAAACACACAAAAATATACAAATTACTAATCTTGAGTTCTGGAGTAGCGTCCTACTCGCCGCAAAATAAGTGCTTCAATGCCTCGCAAGAGGTCAAAAGCGCTATATGAACACAATTACAACCTGAAGACAACGGTCTGTAGGTGGAAAGCTAGGGGCTTGAAACAGCGTCCCTAATGACCTAGGGGTAAGCGGGGGGCATATAGGGTGACCAACTGGCATTGGTGCAAATTCAGGACAGTGAGTGTAAAAATTCAGGACAAAGGGTCAAAATTCAGGACAGGAGGTCAAAATTCAGGACAAAACTTAAGGACAATAGGTAAGTTTTACAGACACATCAGAGGAGGTTGCGCAATTGTATACAAGTAAGCCCAGCCATATCCAAACATTCAACCATTTGCAAACCTATCCATCTATCATTTCACTCATCCATCCCTTCATCCATCCTTTCACTCATCCATCCACCCTTTCACCCTATCCATCTGTACACTCATCCATCCATTCTTCCACCCAACTATCTATTCACTCATCCGTCCAGCCATTTACCCTTTCACCCATCCAGCCATCCTTTCACTTACTCATCCATCCACCCAGTCACTCATCTTTCCACCCATCCACCCTTTCAGTCATCCTTCCATCCTCTTTCTCTCTCCATCGACCCTTTCAATTAGCCATCCTTCCTTCTATCCACCCACCCATCCATCTACTCATCCACTCATGAATCCATCCATTGACCCTATCACTCATCCATCCTTTCTCTCATCCATCTATCCTTTCACTCCTTCACTCATCTATTTATCGTTTTGTCCATCTACCCTCTCTTTCACTCATTCATCCATCCTTACATCCACCCTTTTACTCATCGTCCATCCATTCACCCTTGCACTTATCAATTCATCAATCCATCCATCATTTCACTCATCCATCCACACTCATCATCCACCTTTTCACTCATCCAGCCTTTCATCCATCCACCCCTTTACCCATCCAGCTACCCTTCCACCCATACATCCAGCTATTTACCTTTTCTCTCATCCATACTTCCACTCACTCATCAATCCATTCATCCTCTCATTATCCATCTATTCAATCGTTCATTCATCCATTCACCATTTCACTAATTCATCCAGCCATCCACCCATCCCTTCACTTACTCACTCACCCACATTTTCATATTAATTTTGAGCTGAGCCTTTTTGAGAAGAGGCCGATCAAGAACTTCACCCTCGCTGCAGGAGCTATTCCAGGGCTGGGACAGAAGCCACCCAGGATGGAGACAGGATCCACCACAGGGGGGGCAGGAGCCATCACAGGTTGGGGGGGGGGACAGGAGCCACCACATGGGGGGACAGGAGCCATCACTGGGGGGGGGGGGCAGGAGCCATCACAGGAGGGGAAACAGGATCCACCAGGCGCAGGGGTGGGCATGCAGTATTCTAGTATCACTTTGGTCTCTTCCAGGGTGGGGTAGAGCTCCTCGCCCCTCCTGGACAAGACAACGAGAAGACAGGCTCTCTTTCCAAAATGTTAGTTTTGCCATCCCCCACTGTGATGTACAGTACTTAAAGGAGATACTCCAAGAGAACTGATTTAACTGCTTGTCCTCCATACTTTGTTAATCAATGTGGGTGCGATTGTGCCATTTCTTTATTTTATTACATTATAGACTGCATGTTTGAAGAACCGAGGTTAGCTTCCAATTTAGTGACAGTAATTAAGCTCTGTGAAGAGAACCACGTGCTGCCTCGGGGTAAGGTTCTAGGATGTTTGAGGCCCTGGGCAGAAAGGGAATGTGTGAGGTCCCTCTAAATTGCAGGGACATGAGGCATTCAGGGCTGTTTGCATGCCCCTGCTCCTGAAGCTGCAGCCCCTCCCTCTCAGTCACCTTCAAGCACCTCTTAACAGCTCATCAAGGGCGGAAGGTGTGTGGGTTGCCATCCCGCCGTGCCTATCCAATGCTGCTGGGTATCTGAGCTTTGGTACAGCATCAGAGTCTGTTACACCCGACCTCAACAGCATCGGAGTCAAGAAGGGAGGTGGGTGGAAGCTGTGCCGGCTTTAGGGTGTTGCGACCAGTGCCCGGTTAAAATTACGGGCAAATAGCGTCCGTTAAAGAATCCTTCACGGACAACGGACAGACGGCCGAAATTACGGACTGTCCGTGAAATTTACGGACGGTTGGTCACCCTAGGGGCATGAGACCCTGCAAGTATTAAACTTCACATTCTCAAGTAAGGCAGATCCCAGCCACTCACCCTTCCTCTGCGATGTGTGCTTCCCGGGCAGCCCGTTGTTGTAAGGCATCCATATTTTCTTGAGCGGGTTCTGAGTGAGCTCCCGTGGTGACACCGCCATCCTCGCCTATGCAGTGCAGCTCCTACTGACACTCCTGGCTGCCACGCTCCCTTCTGTGCAGCTGCAGAGACTGTTTACTACCCGCAGCTCGGCGCCGTGTTAGCTCCTAGGACAGCCCACTCCAGCGGCGCGGAGGCAGACTGTCGACACGGGGAGAGGGCTGGCTGAGCACAGAAGCGTCAGCGGCGTAGACACTCACGGCTGAGATGGAACAAGCGACACTGCTTCAATGATTCGTCTTCAAATGAGAATTCCTCCCATCGTTCTGACGCATAAGTTCTAGATATACATTTATTTGATACTGTATGATTTCGTTAGCAAAATCATAAACGGAGAACATATATGATACTTTTTAAACTAGGTTATCCGATGAAGGACAGTGATCACACGTTTGTTTTTCTAACATTTGAATCTACAGAACTCCTCACTGAACGCGGCAGAAACGACCTTTAGACCTGGCTCCGCCTTGCTAGACCTGAAACGTTCAGGTCCCAAAAGGGGCGTTACCAACCGTCGTCCCTTTTCTGTGTCTGTACCCAAACAGCGAGATATGAAGGGCTGCTAGAGGCGAAGGCGATGCAGTTATTGCTTCAACACTGAAATTAATTGCTCCTTTTGAACACTACACTCTGGAGTTCCCCGAACGATTTGAAAGTCATAGCGTCTTTTTTTAAGCTTAAAAAGAACTTCGTAGGCATTCCATTTAGATGAAATTAACGGAATCCTCTTTAAAAGTAGTGCAACGCAAGAGTCTAATATCGATTTAATGTTTTTTCCTTATTTCTGGACATAACTGCTATCCTGAATCCCGGTGGACATGTATTTCCTCTTATTTAAAGACATTTTAAGAGTATACCCTACCGGCTCTGCTGCCAAAGGGACGGACTATTTAACGGCTTTTACTAATAATTAAGTGCAATTACCGTTGAATGGAACAGAAACCTAGAACTCTGCCCAAAAATGGCTGACCCGTTTACAAAAAAGAGCCGCAGTCTTCTTATATAACGTAGTGGTTAGTATGTGCAGAAGACTTTTGAACAATTTGGGAACGAGGAATAATTGACTAAAATCGACCAGCTCTGCCTGACTATGTGAATCCGAGCGACAACGAGCAGCATCACTGTTGCCGCATTAAACAAGCACACCACCGCCTTTCTCCGAGGCGAAGCAGAAATGCCTCGGAGAAAGGCAGCGGTGTTTCCGGATTCGGGGGCGTGTTTTGCTTTTCTCTCCTCTTGCCATTGGCTGGAGGAGATAATTAGAAAAGTTGCAAAAAACACGCCCCCGAATCCGAAAAGGACGGGGCCTGTTCGGAGTGACGGACCTCTTCTCCAATGGCTGGCCAGCATTCAAGAGGCCAGCCAATGGAGAAGAGGGTAGAAGAGGGGCGGGTTCAAGCCCCTCTTCTCCAAGTCATTATATCTCGCGAGCGAGACTGCGCAAGCACAGCTTTCGCTAGCCGAGACCTAAAAATGAATGTCCTCTAGGGTCGACCGCTGCTGCACCTTTATCAGGGTCTGAGGTGGGACAGGGAGAGGGGCAACAACATGTCCAGACTCTGTGATCATGCGGAAGAAACATTGACACATGTGGTCTGCACATGTCCGGCCCTATCGACCCAAAGAAAAAAAATATATCTTTACAATCTGTTCAATTCAAGACATATAAGCACTCGTCGCCAGGCCGTCATTAGTTGCTTAAACCCTGTGGACTCAGTTTTAAACACCAGTTTTGTAAAACGTCTCTTGTTGGCAGAAAGGAAGCTGAGTGAGTGACAAGACGTCTTGAAGGTTCATGATACAACCAGTTGTGTGTTAGCGCTTTGTATTTTAAATGTAATGCTTTATCGTGTAATGATTGCATGTAATCAATCATAAATAAAAACATTCAGAATTTGACATCTTTAGGAAACTTCTTGTACTATGCCTACTTAAAATCCATGATCCAGACAGTTACATTTCTCCCTTTGCCTCTAGTGTTTCCCTCTGCATGAAGGTTCAGAGTGTTTCTTTTGTCGCCTGTGGAGCAATGAAAATGCAGCTCCGTATCTTTCTAGGGTAAATCTATTTCTGGACACACCTAAAATGCGATTTGTCTTTTGTGGCCAAGAGCTGTATTTTCAAGGCTCAGGCCGGGCCTTTCTCCAATTGAAGCCCAAGTGATGCCCCTGTTCATGGTTACTGAGCCCATCACATCCTGACCTGCTGATGTTCCCAGAATCCTCCTCATGATTGCCGGCCTTGGAGCTCTGTCTCATGGGGCACCAAAGGCTGAGAATGCGCTTCCTCCTACTCTGCCCCACTTGTGGAACTGGCACAAGAGAACAGTCACTTGAAAACTGGATTTTTTAACTCTGACCTAGGATAGTTCTGCCTGTTATTTTCTGTCTGTTCCGTCTTTCCTACTTCCAGGAGTTCCTTTGGGGCAGCAGTTTGTTCTTTACAAATTTCTAAACACAAAAACTGAATTATCCTTCTGTAAGTTGCTCTGGTGATGTTTATGTTTGGATTTGTGTCCTTGGGCTATTTACCAGTTTCTGATTTTCAGATTTCAGGAGGAGATACATGGAGCATATTGCTGAGCAATACAGGCTGATAGAAGACAGGAACGCCCGGGTGGGTGAGACGGTCCCACTGCAGAAAAGGTACACAAAGCTGCTGATAGTCCAGAAGTATCGCCATGAGCAGGAGCGTCAGCACGAGATCATGTCCTATGGAAGGAAGCACACTGAGATAATGGACGGCCTGGCCCGCAAGCATTATATTCGTTTAGATGTTCTCTTCGCTTCTGCGGAGGATGGGCACAGACCCAGGACCATTGTGCTGCAGGGGCCAGCTGGCATTGGGAAGACTATGACAGCCCAAAAAATCATGCTTGACTGGGCTCTGGGAGAGCTCTACCAGGGACTGTTTTTTTATGTGTTCTACCTCAGCTGCAGAGAAATCAACCAAGTCAGAAGCCACAAAAGTGTAATTGATGTGATTGCAGCCAGGTGCCCCGACAGGACAATACCAAGGAGCGCGCTGCCCGCTGATCCCAGCAAGATACTGTTCATCCTTGATGGCTTTGATGAGCTGAAGTTCTCTCTCGCCTTGAAGGAGGACCAGCACTGCAGTGATCCGTGTCAGAAGAATCCTGTGGAAGTCACTCTCAGTAACCTTTTGAGAGGAAATATCCTGTCGCCGTGCTCCATGATCATCACCACACGCCCGGCGGCTCTGGAACGGCTCAGAGAGGGCATAAAGGTCAAGGTTCACCTTTGTGCTGAGATAATAGGATTTAAGAAAGAGGACAGGGAGTCGTACTTCAAGGGTTTCTTTGTCAATAATGAGCATTCATCCCGAGCCCTTGCTGTGGTGAAAGACAATGACACCCTGTATACCATGTGCTTCCTTCCCATCGTCTGCTGGATCGTGTGCACTGTCATGAAGCAGCAGATGGACCGAGGCCAGGACATTACAAATTCTTCAAAGACCACAACATCGGTCTACTTGTTCTTCTTGTCCACTTTGTTGAGGGACCACAGTGGTGCTTCCACAGAGACCAGGCAAAGGAGCCTGAAGAAACTCTGCTCCCTGGCACTCAACGGCATCTTTGAGCAGAGAATCCTCTTCAATGAGGAGGACCTTAGGCAATACGACCTCGAAGCGTCAGACATCCAGTCGCTGTTTCTCAATCAAACTATCTTCCAGCAAGACATTGACGTCTACACAGCCTACAGCTTCATCCACCTCAGCTTTCAGGAGTTTTTTGCAGCCCTGTTCTACATCCTTGACTTGGATGTGGGATCACCAAACCCTCAGAGAGATTTAAAGCATTTATTGAAGGAATATAGTGAGCAGACAAAGGGCCATTTAATGCTAACAGTGCGATTCTTATGTGGCCTGATCAACCAGGACCAATTGAGCTATGTGGAAAAAAAGATAGGGTGTAAAATATCTCACAGCGCCAGAGCTGAGCTGGTAGCGTGGCTTCAGGAGCCAAAAGAGGAAAGACTGCCACTGGATGTTTTCCACTGCTTGCAGGAGACTCAAGATGAAGAGATTATCTCCAGGGCCATGAACAATATCCAGAACATTAATATAAAAGACTACAGTTACAGTATGGTCGATTTCAAAGCACTTTCATTCTGCTTAAAGCATTGCCAAGGAGACCAGACTCTCAACCTATCAAATGTAGACTTCGGACCAAAACGTCAGGAAATCATGAGGCCTGGGATGATAAATTGCTCTACTCTCGGGTATGTGCCCCTGTATGTTAACCATAAATGTTTTATGTTTAGGTATGGGGCTACGTGTGTTAAATGTTAATGTTCTATCTATGTAGTATTTGTGTAACACACTCCTAGACAAAGGCAGTGGGGCGTGGTACAGAGCCAAAGACAGAGATACAATCAACATGTGATTGGAAAGGGAGTTGGTTTCTTGTTATGACATCATGATCTAATATGTTTGAAAGAGGTTTAAATAGCCTTTCATGATATAGTAATTTATGTGCTCTTTATGAGGTATATGCCTGTCTGTGTTAAACCTACAAACCCTACACTCAGGTTTGTGCCTCTTTGTATTAAACCGACAGACTCTACATTCAGGTTTGAGCTTCAGTGTTAAACCTACAGTTCCTACATTCAGATGTGTGTCTCTTTGCAGTAAACCTCAGACCCTACATTCAGGTTTGTGTCTCTTTGTGTTAAACCTCAGACTCTACATTCAGGTTTGTGCCTCTTTGTGTTAAACCTCAGACTCTACATTCAGGTTTGTGACTCTTTGTGTTAAACCTCAGACTCTACATTCAGGTTTGTGCCTCTCTGTGTTAAACCTCAGACTCTACATTCAGGTTTGTGCCTCTCTGTGTTAAACCTACAGACTCTACATTCAGGTTTGTGCCTCTTTGTGTTAAACCTCACACTCTACATTCAGGTTTGTGCCTCTTTGTGTTAATCCTCAGACTCTACATTCAGGTTTGTGCCTCTTTGTGTTAAACCTACAGACTCTACATTCAGGTTTGTGCCTCTTTGTGTTAAACCTACAGACTCTACATTCAGGTTTGTGCCTCTGTGTTAAACCTTCGACTCTACTGTGAGAAGTTGGCCTGGTATATGCTGTCCACTAGTTCTAGTGGGCACCCTGTACCAGTCCAAACAACCCCTTATGGTGATCGGTTAAAGACAACCTTTATTGAAAGCTGTCCTAGTGGTAGCTATGGAGAGCAGCCTTCAGGCTAAGTCTTGAAGGAATGTAAAGCAGCTTGTTTTACCAGTCTATAATCTCTTGAATAACCAAATGAAAGGAGAACCACACCAGGTATATATTTAAAATATATGTATTTAAGATAAAACACACCCCTCTAGTCTCTTTATGAGGTTAGAGTTCGAAGTACATAAGTTACAAGTCAAATATCAACAGTAATAGCACAAATACACGTTTGAGCCCGAGGGGCATACCAAACCATATACCAAAATAGTGGTATAAGAACCACGACAGAGCTAGACACAAGGCCCAGAGCCTGTAGAAGTGCTTGGACCACAAGCAACCAGCCAAGGTAGTGACACAGGTCACCCACGGGGGACGCGTGCAGTGTGTTAACACAGCCGCGAGTCGCAGCTAACTTCTATGGGGAAAGTCGCGGTTGGAAATTAAGGAAATCAGGAAACTTCGGAGAGGACTTCCAGTTAACCCCTTTAAACTTAACAGTTTCTAGGGTACACACCCTGCTGGAAAGTGCAGAAGAAAAGTGTCTGGTGCAATCCAAGCCTGGATCAAGGAAGAGAAGAACCTGAAAGACAGAGTCTGGGTCACTTGCCAGTGACCAGGGGCACGATAGATGAATGCCCACCGATGTTGGATGCTTCAGGTGAGTTGACGGGCGTCTTGATTCTTCAGCCATGAGGTCCAGAAGGCATCCACGATGACCAGGAGCTGGATTCGAGGTGTCCCACGATGTCTGTCGAGTGCTGCGGTGTTGGCGACCAGATTGGACCCAACAAGCCTTGGCAACGGAAAGTCACTTGGAAATAGAGAAAGGACTTCAATGCAGACCAGCGAGGTCTGAGGGACTCACCCAGCGAGGGTAAGTCTGGGGACGTCTGGAGCAACCATGAAAGCCCAAGCAGAAGACGAGTTGCCTTCGTGGGGACCCACTAGCCAACGGACTAGAGATCGCAAAGGAGCCTCGAGCGGTCGCACTTGGAGCTGGCTCACGGGACACTCGTGTAGTGGAGGCCAGTGATCTTCGGTGCAGTCGGTGCTCGTGACTGGGGTTACTCAGAGCCCAAAGCAACACTTCGAGGAATGCCAGGAAGATGATGCACTTGCAAAAGTTCTTGGTGTCCAGGGGTCACGGTTCCATGTTACACACGACAGCTATGTGCCTCAGCTTTGCTGTGGTCTCAGGGCAGCCTCGGGGAAGTCTGGAAATCCACCTCTGGTGATGCAAAGACTTCGGCGTCCGGCGGGAGCTTCAGCGATGCAGACCGGTCAGTTGCTTCTTGGGTGCCTGCCAAGCAGGGGAGTCACTCCTTGACCCCAAGGGAGATTCTTCAATCCTCCAATCTTGATGTAGAGCGTCGAAGGTCCAGGATTCTCGTTCAGAGTGTAGTCCAGGGATAATCTAAAGTCCTAAGGACTGTGGTCCCAGCCTTATACTGAGTTAGGGGGTTGGACATACTCTGGGGACCCACCTATGGAAGGGTTTGGAAAGAGGGGTGGCTACACCCATTTCCTTAGTCCAGTTTCGCGCCAGAGCAGGGGCAGGTAGCACCTGCAACCGGTTTGAACTGGAATATGCACAGGGACACCAAATGTGCCCCCAGTGCAGGACTTCAAAGTACCAGAGAGTGCTCCCGCCCTGTCAAGAATTCCTGTCATGCGAGGGGAGGAAAATGGTAACCAGCGTAAACGGACTACATCTCCCAGGATGCTTAGCGGTTGAGAGGTTATGTAAACAGGAGAGCTGTTACATAACTCAAGGAAAACACGCCCTTATGTAAACAGGAGAGCTGTTACATAACTCAAGGGAAAACACGCCCTTATGTAAACAGGAGAGCTGTTACATAACTCAAGGGAAAACACGCCCTTATGTAAACAGGAGAGCTGTTACATAACTCAAGGAAAACACGCCCTATAAAGGGAGGAACCGGGAGGTACAAGGCTGTCGGATATTGTGTTTACACCGACGTACCTGCTTCGTGAAAAGCAGTGTTCCGGAGTGGTGCTCCAGTAAGGCAAGAACGGAGGTAGGTCGAGTCGTTACTCCCTGGGCCGTGTCTTGCCCCATCGTCACCTGTGAAGGACCCGGAAGCTCTACCGGTCAACCATTGAGCTTCGCTTTTTGACTCGGCTGAGTCAAAGCGCAGTGGCGCTTTTGCTGGTTGGAGTCGTAACTCCCAGCCCGACCAGAGATACAGGGACTGCCAGCTGTAACGCACACCAGGAGGTGTTTGCCGCGTTACAGACTCGGAAGTCCACAGGATCGATCGAGCGGCTGCTCTCGGTTCAGTCTTCTTGCTTTTGATTGGGGTATCGGTGACGCATCACCAGGAGGTGACTCCGCGTCCCGGTGCAGTCGGAGGAAGAGGTTGAGCGGCTGCTCCCTTCAGGTAGAGACCCCGGCTGGGTGTTTCCCTGACTCCTCGATTCTCCCCAACACTCGTCGTGCCCCTCACAGCATACCGATTGGCATTGTCGGCCATTTCATTTCTGCCCTCTGTTGGCATACACCGGGATCGGCGTATATGCAGAGGACGGTTAGGACCATCCGTGCTGTGGGCTGGTAACGTACTTAGCCTGGAGGATTCCAGTGACTATAACTTTTGTTTATTCGTTGTATTGTTTTTGCCTTCATTAAAATAACTAACCCTTCACAAGTGGTTGCGTCCTCATTATCGTGTCTGTTAAACGATCCTGAGACGTTCAGGGCGTTACAAAATATCCGACCGTAATAACACTAACTGTCTCCCGGTCGATAACAGACATGGCAACACTTGATGATGTGCTGGCTGCTTTAGCGACCGTGCAAGTTGAAGTGGCTGCCTCTAGGCAAGAAACAGCCGATGTAAAAGCCAGACTGGATGCTATCCGATTGGACCCGCTCACGCCCAGCACCTCCCTCACGAACCAGACCCCTGCGGTAGTAGTGGAAATGCCGGTAGCCATCCCCTTGGCAACACCAGAGAGGTACAGTGGGGATCCTAACACAGTGCAGGTATTCCTCACACAAGTGGCGCTACATTTATCGTGCAAACCAAAGGCGTTCCCCACGAGTCAGGCTCGTGTGGCTTTCCTTATTTCCTATTTGGCTGGAAACGCGGCACAATGGGCCGTACCTCTGGTGAGCAGGGACGACCCCATCTTATGTGATTGGGGTGCTTTTCGCAAGGAATTCCTGAAGGTATTCGACAGAAGGGCTGACTCGTACACGGCGGACCGTGAAATGCTTGAGTTGAGACAGGGATCCAACGACCTGGTGCAGTATCTCAACGCGTTCCGACGGCTAGTTGCGGAAACCAAGTGGCCTGTTGCTAAACAGACGGTGCTCTTCCATCACGGGCTGTGCGATGAGCTCAAAGACGCCGTGGCTCATATTGACCCTCAACCCAAGACATGTGAGGGCCTTATCAACCTGGTATTACGGCTGGAACATAGGCTGAGTGAAAGAAAAGGGGATCATGGGAGAAAAGGAAAATCCCTTCCATCCTATGTGACGGTGGGAAGTCCTGAAACTTCCACCGCATCCAAGGGAGAACCCATGGACATCGGCGCAATACGAGCGAGCCTCACAGCCACGGAGAAAGAGTCACGCCGTAAACAAGGATTGTGCCTATATTGTGGCAAAAAAGGCCACTACGTACGTGAATGCCCTGCCAAACCGAAGACGTCACGTTATCGGGCCAACCGGTCGGTAACAGCCGTGGTGGACATACCGGCGGAAAACTAGAGGACTCCCAGACCAAAGAAGGGGCATCTCGAAGTCACTCATCCATCCCTTCACTCTCCAACTCGGTCACTAAGGGACACCGACACCTGTTTCTCACGGTGCACGTGGGAGTGCATGACCAGTGGATACCCGTTGTGGCCATGGTGGATTCAGGGGCCACTGGCATGTTTATGGACCACAACGAGGCATGCAGGCTAGGGCTAGTGCTTCTTCCCAAAGCTGTACCCGAAGACGTCTATGCTGTAGACGGAAGGCGATTGGTGACGGGGCCCATCGGGCAGCACACGGGGGTCCTTCCGATGAGATATGGGAGGAACCATTTGGAACAAATCGATTTTAACATCATCCGAGCGCCCCAATATGGCGTCATATTGGGATTGCCGTGGCTACAGAAACACAACCCCTCTGTGGATTGGCCAACACATCGCGTCGAAATGACGTCGCCGTATTGCATCCTGCATTGTGGAAAAAGAACGGAATCCCTTGACGCAGATGAGAGCGGGAGTCAGACGGTGGCTACAGCGGCAGAAAAAGATGTGGCTCTCCCCCAGGCTTATCACAGTTTTGAGGATGTATTTGATGAGGTGAAGGCGGAAGTGCTACCACCACATAGACAGTTTGACTGCCAGATCGACCTGGTGCCAGGGGCCAGCGTTCCCAGCGGCAGGCTGTATGCCCTGACGGAGCCTGAAAACGTGCATCTCCGGGGGTACCTGGATAAACTCCTCAAGCTAGGATTCATCCGCCCGTCCAAGTCTCCGGCCGCCTCGCCACTCTTCTTCATCCCGAAAGCTAATGGGGAGCTGAGAGCCTGTGTGGACTTTAGGGCATTGAATGCGCTAACCATAAAGAATCGGTACCCCTTGCCTCTCATCAGTGTACTGCTGGAACAGGTCAAGAAAGCTCGTATCTACACCAAGTTGGATTTGAAAGGGGCATACCATCTGGTGCGCATGAGGGACGGAGACGAGTGGAAGACCGCCTTTAAGACCAGGTTCGGCCTTTTTGAGTACCTCGTCATGCCGTTCGGTCTGTGCAACGCCCCGGCAGCCTTTCAGTACTTTTTGAATGAGGTATTCAGAGAGGAGTTGGATATCTACGTGGTCGTATATATCGACGACATCCTCATCTACTCGTCCAGTGTGGAGGAGCACGTACACCACGTCAATGCTGTGCTCCAAAAGCTGAGGGAAAACAAGCTGTTTTGTAAACTCAGCAAGTGTGACTTCCACGTCACGTCCGTGGAATTCCTCGGAGTGATGCTGAGTCCAGAGGGACAGGAGATGGCAGAACGAAAGATCAAGGCGGTGAAAGAATGGCCGGTGCCCCAAAGCGTGAAGGACGTCCAATGTTTCATTGGCTTCGCCAACTTTTACAGGCGGTTTATAGATGGATTTTCAGGATTGGTGGCCCCAATCACACAGCTACTGAGGAAGTCCAAGGAGTTTGTCTGGTCCCCTGAAGCGAACACAGCCTTTGAGGCCCTGAAAAGCGCCTTTGGTAAGGCGCCGGTGTTGGCTCACCCCGATCCGGATCTCCCCTACGTGGTGGAAGCGGACGCTTCGGATGTGGCGCTGGGGGCTATCTTGTCCCAACGCAACCACGACACAGGGGTGCTTCATCCCGTTGCGTACATGTCCCGCAAACTCAACGACGCCGAACGCAACTACCATATTGCGGAGAAGGAGCTTCTCGCAATCAAGGACGCCTTCACCGAATGGAGGCATTGGTTGATGGGGGCAAGACATGTGGTATCGGTGTACACGGACCATCGGAATCTACAGTTCATGACGGCCACAAGACACCTTTCTCCCAGGCAGCTGCGGTGGATGATCTTCTTTGCGGGGTTCAACTTCCGCATCACATATCGGCCGGGGACGGAAAACCGGAAGGCGGACGCCCTGTCCCGTCAATCTGCAGTTAAGGAACCATTGCCTGCGACCGAGCGTTCCATCATTTCCCCGAGGATGGTATTGGGGGTTATCCAACCGGATACTTTCCTGAGGGGAATAAAGAGAGGGATCAGGTCATTCGCATGGCGGAGGTGGCTCCTCAGTCACAGAGAATGGCAGCTGAAGGACGGGATACCCCTGAAGGGCAGGTGCCTGTTGATACCCACGCCTAGGCTAAGGAAACAAGCATTCATCTGGTGCCATGACTCTCCATGCGCAGGTCATTTGGGCTTTGAAAAAACGGTGGCTAGCATGGGACGGCATTTCTGGTGGCCAACCATGAGAGTGGATGTCAGGAGGTGGGGACAGGAGTGTCCTACGTGTGCTACCATGAAGGCCGACCATGGCCGAACCCAAGGGCTCTTACATCCACTTCCGACCCCGGATAGACCATGGGATAGCATATCACTGGACTTCGTGGTGGGCCTACCGGTAGACCAGGGGATGACGGCAATACTGGTGGTGGTGGATTACTTGACGAAAATGGGGCACTTCATCCCCTGCAAGAGAGTCCCTACGGCCGGGGAATTGGCGTCACTACTCCTAAAGAATGTGGTACGACTGCATGGATTACCTGGGGTGATCGTGTCGGACCGGGGGTCGCAGTTTACTGCGCAATTCTGGAAGACTTGGTGCACTGCGCTGCATGTTAAGACCGCCCTGTCCACCAGCTACCACCCTCAAACGGACGGCCAAACCGAGCGCCTGAACCAAACGCTCAAACAGTATCTGCGATGTTTTGTGGACCAGGGCAGGGAAGAATGGGTCGACTTGCTATGGGTTGCAGAGATAGCCTATAACAACGCCACTCACAGCTCCACACAGTCATCTCCGTTCTATAGCAACTATGGCCAACATCCCAGGTTCTTGCCATTTCTACATCCGTTCAGAGAGGACAGGATTCCCGCCACAGCGGACAGGGTGGCACACATAAAAGACACGTTGATGCGCTCAAGGGCTGTCCTAATAGAGGCCAAGAGACGATACAAGGCTGCGGCCGACAGGAAGAGAAGGCCCGGGCCACTGTACCGCACTGGAGACTACGTCTGGATATCCACAAGAAACATGAGGTTTCGAAAGAACAGTGTGTTCCATCCCAAGTACATGGGCCCCTATCGCATTACCAAGTGTATGGGTCCCGTGAACGTGTGCTTGCCCCAGTCATTGCGGATACACCCTGTCTTTCATGTATCATTGCTCAAACCAGCACCCTCCAAGCCGTCTGGGACACCTAGGCCGGTATGCGTGGAGTCGGAGGTGGAGTATGAAGTGTCGGGCATACGGGCGTCCAAATGGCGCAGGGGGAAGCTGTGGTACCTGGTTGCGTGGAAAGGCTATGGCCCGGAGGAGCAATCATGGGAACCGGCTGAAGGGGTTCATGCTCCGCGCTTGGTCTCCTTGTTCCATCGGCGTTTTCCTGCCAGCGCTGGACCCGTGGGGAGCCGCTGAGAGGGAGGATGTACTGTCAAGAATTCCTGTCATGCGAGGGGAGGAAAACGGTAACCAGCGTAAACGGACTACATCTCCCAGGATGCTTAGCGGTTGAGAGGTTATGTAAACAGGAGAGCTGTTACATAACTCAAGGGAAAACACGCCCTTATGTAAACAGGAGAGCTGTTACATAACTCAAGGAAAACACGCCCTATAAAGGGAGGAACCGGGAGGTACAAGGCTGTCGGATATTGTGTTTACACCGACGTACCTGCTTCGTGAAGAGCAGTGTTCCGGAGTGGTGCTCCAGTAAGGCAAGAACGGAGGTAGGTCGAGTCGTTACTCCCTGGGCCGTGTCTTGCCCCATCGTCACCTGTGAAGGACCCGGAAGCTCTACCGGTCAACCATTGAGTTTCGCTTTTTGACTCGGCTGAGTCAAAGCGCAGTGGCGCTTTTGCTGGTTGGAGTCGTAACTCCCAGCCCGACCAGAGATACAGGGACTGCCAGCTGTAACGCACACCAGGAGGTGTTTGCCGCGTTACAGACTCGGACGTCCACAGGATCGATCGAGCGGCTGCTCTCGGTTCAGTCTTCTTGCTTTTGATTGGGGTATCGGTGACGCATCACCAGGAGGTGACTCCGCGTCCCGGTGCAGTCGGAGGAAGAGGTTGAGCGGCTGCTCCCTTCAGGTAGAGACCCCGGCTGGGTGTTTCCCTGACTCCTCGATTCTCCCCAACACTCGTCGTGCCCCTCACAGCATACCGATTGGCATTGTCGGCCATTTCATTTCTGCCCTCTGTTGGCATACGCCGGGATCGGCGTATATGCAGAGGACGGTTAGGACCATCCGTGCTGTGGGCTGGTAACGTACTTAGCCTGGAGGATTCCAGTGACTATAACTTTTGTTTATTCGTTGTATTGTTTTTGCCTTCATTAAAATAACTAACCCTTCACAAGTGGTTGCGTCCTCATTATCGTGTCTGTTAAACGATCCTGAGACGTTCAGGGCGTTACACGCCCATCCCCAATACACATCACCCTGTCTGGGGAGGTGGTTACACCTCCCTGTGACAGGAAACCTATTGTCCAGGCCTCCCCTGCCGGAGTTTCGGTCAGCAGCAGGAGGCTAGACCCGTGTCTGTGGCAGCGGCATCCATTTTGTGATGCCAGGGCTTTGGAAAGTTTATACCGGGTAGACTGGTGTGTACATGTATCTCCCTCTAGAAGGATGGAATGCTACCCCCGCCGCCAGAATTGGCGGCCGGGGTAGTATTCCAAAGTGTTTGATACCAAACACGACATGTTTCCGTGCAGCCAGTCCAAAGTTAGCATTTACCGCGAGGTTATAATGCACTTAGGAGCAATGTTCCCTCTAATTATTTTCCTCTGTGTGCGGCAGAGTAAGGTCTCTGTGCGCTGCAGCCAAGGCTATGTGCGCCAAGAACCTGACCACACGTGTAGACCAAGGCTTTGAGTGGGATGAAAATACTCGGGGATCTTTCAAAGGGGCGTAACCAATGCCATTAAGGGTGTGGCTTTAAAGCAATTACGCTAAAAATATGTGCATCGCATAGTGTGCCAACCTACTGATATTGTTGCTTCTGTCATTGCATCCAGATATATAATACAGGTAACATTACACCTACAAGAAGCCAAGACTATTGTCTTTGTAAATGGTTGTTTTTTGCATCAAGTTGTATATAATATTGAAAATGCTTCCGCTCTTGTGGTTGGGGTTGTGGCTTAATGCTCGAGCTGTCTGTTTAGGAGATGGGTTTTTAGTTTCGGGTCAGCCTAACATCCTGTGATTCTGGGCAAATCAATTAATCTCCCCATGCATACAAAAAAATATATAATAATAAATCATGTAAAGCACTCCCATACTTTTGGGTTGAGTTCGCACTATATAAAAACTTGCTGCATTTCTTTTCTAAATGCGGGGTAGAAACCATAACAGATGGAGAAAGAATGAGGGAAAGAGCGGGCAAAAAGGAAGAATGAAATATAGGAAATATGAAAAGAAGGAAGAAACTGCGACAAGAAGCAGAGGTCAATATAAGGATGAATACAAAGGTGAAAGGTTTGAGAGATGGAAGAATAAAGTTATATTTGCATGGGTGGGTGCACGTAAGAATGGATTGAAGGATGAATGTTTGGATAGATGGATGGAAACCTGGATGGAAGGGTGAAAGGATGGGTGATTGATAAAAGGTGGGTGAAATGATGGATGGATGGATGGAATGGTAAAGGAAGGATGGATGGATTAGATGAAAAGACAGACGGATGGGAGCATGAATAGACAGGTGAAATGGACGCTGGATGAAAGGCTTAAAGGGTGGAGAGATTAATAGATAGGAGGGATGAAAGGACCTCTTCTAGGGAGGACAGAGTGTAATTTCTGATATTTATAGGTTTCCCTGGTCATCACTGCGTAATTTTGCTCGCAAAAAGTGGCACTCATTGTCGTTGAAATGTCACTCAAATATACTAAAATTAGGAAAATGTCACACACAGCAATCTGACACCTTGGCAGCTATGTAGATGGACGTTGCATGTGAATTATGTGGGCATTTGTGAAAGTATTCCTGTTATTCACAGCGCCCGTCATGCGCTGCAATTAACAGGAATACTTTCACAAATGCCCACAATCAGCCCGCAGCTTCTCTCTATTGAGAAAAGACATGCATCAAGTCCAGAACCACGACGTGTGCTTTACACTCGTGCTTTTGGACTTGCTGCATTTGTAATGGATACTGGCTGCGGCTGATTATGGGCCTTTGCCGAGGCGTAGCTAGAGCTCGTGGCGCCCGGGGCTATCCCTCAGATTGCCGCCCCTGGGAGGGGGGGTTGCCGGGGAAAAAGGACGGCAAGCACTTGAAAGAGGACCGAGAGACACGTAGTATCGCCGCTAATAGTTACCTCGATCATGCAAGTTACATGCACATACATGACACGGTCCAAGGCTACACAGTTGAATACACCGGTGACTGGCAGTGACTGGCAGTACAAAAGAGAACACACAGACTGCATGATCTATCTGGGGACTCAGCAAAACCATCAGAGAGCTGCGTGAACAATTACCTGGTAATCCCCTCAGCACAATGCAAACATGCACATACATGACACTGTTCAGGGATCCATCATCTACAGCTGACATTAAATGACCATTCATCATGGTCCCCCCATTAAAGCAGTGCACTTTGTGATCTGCATGGTACATGTTCTTTGCAGCAGGCACATTAACCCTCTGTGCTACCTTTCCAGGAGTCAACCCTTCCAGTAGACAAAACTGGGATCTCTCTCTAGGAAGAAAATTAATCACCGAAGTTATCATGACATTTTTATTGTTTCTGAAAATTGCTGGAGGCCAGGAAGGAGGCAGCAAGGTTTGTTTAAACCATAATATATTTGCAAACACTACGCACCCACCCGAAATAGATACCCAGTGCAGTCACACCGTTCGCACCGTCCTAACCTGCTCAAGGTTCATGTGACCTCAGTGACACATTTTATAGATGTTACCCCCTATTCCTTCCATAACATGGAGCAGAGCTAGCCGCGGCGTCCACAGGAGCGCCCACCCCAAAACTTCTGAGAGACAGGAGAACACCAGTCTCCAAAATCGGTCCAGGGAGAGGCACTGCCAGACAGTGTGTATGAATGTACCTTCCTCTCGACCGCATCTAAGACACTCCGGGGAAGCAACCATTCCCACTCGATACAGTCGAGCCTGGGTAAAATAGACCCTGTGTAGGTATTTAAATTGGATGAGGCGAAGGCGCATCGCTATAGCCGCCCCCTGTGGAGCCGCCAGGGTCTCCCTACAGTCTTCCTCCTCCAATGTGCCCACATCCTTCTCCCAGTCCCTTGCGCAGCTTCTGGAGTGGGGTAGAGCAATGCGTGACTAGGGATTGGTAGATCCTGGAAATCTTTTTGGTCTCTAGATCCCCCATAAAGACCTTCGCCTTCAACTGACTGAATTCGGGGAGAGATTCCATCCCCTCCAAACTAGGGGACAGCACATGACGAAAATGGTACCTATAGAATTGTGATTGGGGCATTCCAAATTCCCTCTGTACGTCCCGGAAGGATTTGAGTGTCGTGCCCCTCACCACATCACCCAGAGTCGAAATACCTATATCATCCCATCCCTGGAACCCCTGTAGGGCCGCCAGCTCAGGCAGGCACCCATTATTCCAGAGGGTAGTCTCCCTAGTCAGGGTATTCCACCAACCCATGCGGCGCAACGCATGCTTCCATACTGCGAATACCACCCGTGTGGCCGACGGCATTCCACTCCGCAGCTGCGCCGAGTACAAAATGGTATGGAGCGTGTTGGACCCCATGAGTCGCCGCTCTAATGCATATGCTGGGTCTCTCCTGTCCCCGTACCACCATTCATTGAGGACGAGTAGGTGTGAAGCCTGGTAATATGAGAGTATATCAGAGGACGCAAGTTGAAGGACCAGGGCCTTATAGGCCTGGCGGCGCAGGGTACGCCTTAATCTCCTGAGTTCACTTGCTTTGTTGAACAGAGACACAGGACACTCTGTTGAGCGTAGAAGATCAGGTTTATTAGCTGCAGCTAAGTACAGTTGTCCCAGAAGTACACCCGGTATGTTCTTAGGAGACTGCCACTTTACTCCATGGCGCACAATCTTTTATAGCACATATATTCACCAAGAACACACCCAATGCATACATGTTTAGCCAATGGGAAGAGTTTGAAAATAAGATATAACCAATGAGAAAAGTTTGAAAACAAGATATCAAGTAACCCAAATAAACCTCTCTTACAACTGTTTTTGTCACCCCTCCCCACAAGTTAATCAGTGGTTGTGTCTACAACTCAACTTGCAGGTGGCAGGACACAATTGTATGCTTTGGAGGACAGTTGTGAAATGAGAGAATACAAGTAGAGAATAGCGAAGGCCAGAAGATAAGATAAAGTCAGGAAAGAATGGTGCAAACCAACAGATAGTTGAAACAGGGATCAGTCGGACCAGACAGGGATTAGTGGACTCAGCCAGTCCCTGACATCAGTCTTGTAAACAGAGGCAGGAGGTTATTTTGACACGTCGCAGTGAGATCAGCAGAAAAAACTTCGTTCATTGTACTGTCTGAGTGAGGGCAACACAAAATGGCGGTGGAACACAAAATGGTGGCTGAATATAAGCAAGATCGAAAATCGAATTTCCTCAGACCCTCCTTTTGCCATAACTGCCAAAACAACACAGATTCACGTTAATCTGAATCAATGTCAATAGCCATGAGGTCGTCAAGCTGTTGCTGCAACATGATTTTAATGTTCTCTGTTTTCTATGACTCAGGTCTTGGGACACACAGAGTGGCACAAAGACCGCAGATGGCTGGGCCACACTACATACAGAGACAACAGGAAAAAATGATGGCCAAAACCACTCCAAGGAAGGTTAGTGCCTTCCATCCCCATTTAGACAGTAATCCCCAAAACCATCCCAATAAAGACCAATCTCCTTCGTCTTGATGGATCGATTCGGAGATCATATGTAATTTGGAGATGGCTTGGTATACCGTAGGGGCGTCGTCAGGTATATAAATACAACAGCTAGATCTGATCAATTTACAGACTCCACCACGATCTGCAAGAATAACATCTAGTGCAATCCGGTTCTGCAAAGTCATGAGACGGTCCGCCTGAAGTTCAGCTGTGAGATTACTCAAGGCTCCTACAGTGACATCTATGGCAGTCTCAACAACACGAACCAGCTGTCTCATGTTTCTGCTGTTGGCCATTGGGCCCCAAAAACGAAGAAATCCTTTGAGGAAATCACTTCCCTCTTGTCCTGCCGTGTCTTTAGAATCAATAATCCCTCTGCCATATCTGTTTCTATGATGGCCTGAAGGAGCAGTGTATGTAGGAGGGAGAAGAAAAGCTATATAGCATGTTCCTGAAAAATCCGTTGGTAGCCACGTGTAAGCTCTATCGTGGCAGACAAAATATGTGCCCTGGGATGGCACTAACGGCGGTGAATTTTGAGACGTGTAGATGTATGTATGGGAACAAAAGCTTTTTCTTTGTCCAGTGTCAGTAGTTTGGCCATTCATTTGTAAACAGAAATTACCTTGATGAGGGACAGTCCAAATTGGTGGAGATTTTCCCTGTTTAGTTTTATCTGTAAGGCTAGTAATGTAACGAGTAACGTTCCAATTAGTATATGTTTGTCTCTCGTCAACAGGAACCTTATTATTCTCCACAATTTTAGTCATAGCCAACATTCCCTTTATCAGAGAATTATGACTAAAATTTGGCTTACTACCATAGGAACCAACTGGACGTCTAAATCGGCTCTGATATGCATTTGAAAATATTACAAAATAAGCCCAAGCGGAACCTTCATAAGAAAATGGAAGGACTAAATATGGCATACCTTTATCTTTGGTATGAGGCATAAGTCCACACACCCAACAGTCGGTTGTGTTGACTACCAATTGGTGTTGGTACAACAATTGGATAAATTAATTATTAAAATATTCTGTTCTCCTGATTAGTTCATGTTGGGGAAGTGTATATAAGTGATGTGGGGAGATAGTAGAATGAAGAGGCAAAGAGATAGAATTATGGACAACTTTTTGCTGCGTAGCATGAATAACCCAACGTACACAAGCCAATAAGATACACAAAAACATAAAAACACACAATGTTACGCCACATCGACTGTACAATATTTTACAATATTTCTTTCTCATCTCTTCCTTATTATCCTTCTTTCCTAATTTAACATCCATCCTCTAAAATTGTTGCTCACAGCAATCTTCTTTACTCACTTGGCTGTGATTATTAGATGTCCTATGACACTGCAAGTCCTGGGGGCCTAGCCACTATACAGGTCACAAACCTAGACTCCTACCGTGACCCTGCAACCTGGACAGATGATAAAATGTAGCAGAAGAGATGAAAATCTCAGGTGTCCTTGACCAATCTAGGTCTTAAATTGTATCTAGTCCTTGTTGGTACAGTTTGGTCTTGAAATAGGGTCTGTGGATCTGTAGTGTTTAATCGGAGATGGGAAGGTATGGCTTCCTGTAGAATGTCGTCATCTTCTTTCTCCGATCGAGTTCCATCCAGGTGTGCACTACTGAAAGGTATGAATCCGGGGTCTTTTTCTCCTTCAGAATCACCTATACCCTTACGAACCCACTGATCAAAAGGCAAGGGCAAGGGCACTTTCTTGCAGTGCACGCCGTGGATCCAGTTCTTTTCCCTTAGACTTTTACTGCTGTGCGAGTTGTCAGGAGGACTTGTCGAGGTGGCCTCCAGCGAGGTTCCAAATTCTTTGTTCTCTGAAATATTGTCACGCAGACCCAGTCTCCAGGTTGGATAGAATGACCTGGGTCTGTGGAGGCTTCTGGTAAAGCGTTTTGAACCTTATTGGTGAAGAACACGTAATTTAGTGGTGAGGTCATGTAAATAGTCAATCAGCATTGGATACTGTATGTCAGAGTACTTTTTAGGGCGAGGGACTCCCCATACATTAGCTGGATGCCCGAAAACAACCTCGTATGGGCTGAGTCCCAAACGAGAATGTACAGCTGTTCTAGTGGACAGGAGAGTCAAAGGTAAAGCATCGGGCCAGCTAAGACCTGTGCTGGCTTGTACTTTTGCAAGCTTAAGGTTGAGAGTGCCGTTATAGCACTCTACCAAACCTGCTGACTGAGGATGATTTGCCGCATGGAACTTTTGTCTTATACCAAGACCGGTACACACCTTTTGCATAATTTGGCCTACAAACTCACTTCCATTGTCACTCCAGACAATGCGCGGCAAACCAAACCTAGGGAAGAACTCTTTTAGAAGAACCTTGGCAGTGGACAAAGCAGTGTTGTCTTTCAGGGGGTAAGCCTCTATCCATCTGGAAAAGACACATACCACCACCAGAACATATTTAAGATTGTAACATCGATCCATGTGAATATAGTCGATTTGCAACACCTCAAAAGAATATGTTGGGGGAGCAAAATGACCTGAAGGAGTTGGGGTTCCCTTTCCCGGATTGTACATCAAGCAAATGATACAATGCTTCACCACATTATCTGCACATTTTGGAATCCCTTTGTTCAGCCACACTGGAGCCAGAAGTTTACATATTCCTTTCGCACTGATGTGGGCTGGACCATGCGCCATAGTAACTACAGGCAGTACATAGGCATCTGGTAACAACCAACGCTGGTGTTCTGACAATTCTATCCAACATCCTGTTGCGTCTAACATTCCTGTACTCTCTTTCCACTTTCTCAACTCTTTCTCTGTAGCATCTCCCTGAATCGATCTCACACTTTCTATTGTGTCCTCACACATCCCTCTTTCCCTGACCCAATTCGCAGGGCCCGCAACATACATGCGACTTGTAGCATCTCTGGCTGTCCTTTTTGCTACCTCGTCCGGTAAAGCATTTCCGCGACCAACATCATCAGTAATCTTCTTATGCGCACTACATTTCACAATTGCTATCTGGGTAGGCAAAGCAAGTGACTCAAGAAGATCAGTTACCAATTGACCATGCTGTATTTTAGTACCGTGGGAGGTAAGGAATCCTCTTTCCTTCCACAAACGACCGAAGCTATGCGCCACACCGAACGCATACTGGCTGTCGGTATATACATTCACTCTCTTTCCTTTAGATAACACACACGCTCTGGTCAAAGCTATCAGTTCAGCCGCCTGAGCTGAATTATATCTGATGCGTGCTGTCTCCACAATTGTATACAAGGTGGTAACAACATAAGCTGAAGTTGTCTCGCCATTTGGGAGTTTGAAACATGACCCATCCACACACAGGATCCCATCTGGAACCACTAGTGGCGTACTTTTCAAATCAATTCTTCCTTTTGTTTCCTCCTCAGTACGGAGAAAACAATCATGTTGTTCCTGAATATCTTTCTCTTCTGAAAGAGGTAACAGTGTGGCTGGGTTTAAAATGTTACATCGTTTGATGTACACATGACTAGCCAAGAGCGTCAGCTCATATCCAGACAATCGAGCACTTGTAAGATGTTGTGTTTTTGTCCTATTTAGCAAGGTATCCACTGCATGTGGTAGCATAACAAGGAGAGTATTATCTAGCACCACTCCAGCAGACTGACAAATAGAAATCGCTGCTGCTGCTGTAGCTTTAAGACAACTAGGCAATGCCTTGGCTACTGGGTCTAATGTAGCTGAAAAATAGGCACATGGCCGCTGTTTGTCTCCAAATCGTTGTGTTAAGACTGACAACGCACAACCCTCTCTTTCATGGACATAGAGCGTGAAGGGCTTATTGTAATCTGGAGTACCCAACACAGGAGCAGAACACAGAGCAGCACGTAAATCAGTAAAACTCTTCTGACATTCGTCAGTCCAAGGAAGGGGTTGGGGTGTGTCTTTCAAAGTGAGTGCTAACAACGGTTTGGCCAACAAAGAAAAATCCGGAATCCATTGTCTACAATAAGAGGTAATGCCCAGAAAGGCACGCACCTCTCTTTGTGTGGATGGCACAGACATTTGCGCAATGGCTTGAATTCGTTCTGGGGTTAATCGCCTTCCCTCCTTTGATAAGAGATGACCCAAATAGGTAACCTCACGACGGACATATTGTAGTTTAGAAGGCGAAACCTTATGATAAAGATCAGACAAGTGACGTAACAGTGCAACAGTCACATTCTTGCAGACATCCTCTGAATCAGCAGCAATCAACAAATCATCCATATATTGAATAAGAGTAGCACCTGGGGGCAAAGGAAAAGCATCAAGCTGACATTTCAGAGCTTGACTATAAATGGAGGGGCTTTCACAATAGCCTTGGGGTGCGCGCTTGAACCGGAAACTTCGGCCTCCTAGAGAGAAACCAAAAATATCCCTACTCTCTTCGGCAATGGGAATGCTGAAGAAAGCATTTTTCAGATCAATAACAGAAAACCAAGCCTCTGAGGCAGGTATCATAGTTAACAAGGCAGTAATATCTGGGACAACAGGAAACTGTGGTACAACTATTTTATTGACTTCCCGAAGATCAATCACAAAACCATAAACAGGAGGCTGAGAAGGATCAGTGCGTTTAAGAACAGGAAGAATAGGACTATTGCATACATTTCCTCTTGTTTCCTCAATTACACCCTTCTGAATCAAATCATAAATGATATCCAAAAGCGCTCTTTCACCTTCATTTGGAAATTCTGTATTGAGGAATGCGTGGCAATTTAGCATTGGGCTTGAGAGTAACAACATAAGGCGGGATCTCAAGACAACCAACATAATTTGGATCCGTAGCCCAGAGCGTTGCAGGAAGAGAGAGCAATTCAGGTGGGAATTGATCTTTAGACAAATACATTGAAGAAGTCAATTTCTGCCCCAAAGTAAGATGCACACCAGAAGGAGAACAATATATCGTTGCATGCATTCTTTTCAATAAATCCAAACCCAACAGATTCTCGCCGCAACCATTTGTTAAAAGAAGAGGAGCTTCCAAATCATAAGGGCCAATTGAAATAGGCAGAGGGCTAGAGACTGGGCTACGAACTGGGGCGCCAGAAAATCCTACAGATACATTCGTTAAGCCAGACAAAGGTGCCCCAGGGAGTTTGGAGTGAATGATAGAACTTCTCATCGCACCAGTATCTAAAAGAAATGGCTCTGAAACACCCATTGTAGTGACATTAACATAAGGTCCACTCTGATCTACTGGAATCGATCCAACTCCCTCACTTTGTCTATGGCTGTCCTAGTTAGCGTGAAGGCTTTAATTTTCACCTTCAACATGATAATCATCATTGTAATACTGGGTAGACTGAGTATTTTGTTGATCAAAGTAGTTCGTGGAATTTGGAGGGGGAAGGGAACGCTGTTCTTGGGTCAACGCACCTCGACCTCTACCCCTGGGCACTAATTGATAAATACCACGACCTCCATTACGCTGTAATAAAACCGGGCAACTATTCTTGAAATGACCCTCCTCTCTACAATAGGCACATTGGTTAGGACCTAACAAAGGTCGCGGAATAAGAGGCTCAGGCTTTTGATACACCCTCTGAAACTGTGGAGGCGGTTGAAACTGGCGCTGAGCAGGACGAGGAGGATAAGCCTGATGCAGAAGAACCTTCGTTTTTAATTCTTTAGTCTTTTTCTCTTGCTTGTCTTTTTCCTCTTTATCCCTGTTCTCATAATATTGAGCAGTAGCCAATATCTGAGCAGAAGAGGAAACAGCCCATGAACTTTCAGAGTCTTTCAACTTATGTGACAGCTCGGGAAGCAAATTAAATACAAATTTATTTACAAATAATCGCTGTCCCCCCTCCGTAGTCATATCCTGACCACTGTGATCAATAAACGTCTCCTCAAAACGAGTGAAGAAATCAGAGACACTCATCTTTCTTCTGCTTACACGCAGCTAATTTATCCCAATTAACTCGCAAGGCGGGTATCATCGTTTTCATTAATGTAATAATCCTACCTGGTAGTTCTGAAATCAAAACATCAGGCTTCGCACCACCCACTTGGGCTGCATCCGCGGCAATTATAGCAGCCCAATCACCACCTAATGCTTGGGCGTGATCCTCTCTACGAATCCGAGCCCATAATGCTTGTGGGACTACATTTCCCATCAACATATCAATATCGGCTAAATTCATAATACAGGCATCAACAGTCTGGGACAACTCTTTATAATAACCAGCAGGGTTTTTACGGGGATCTGGTAGAGACTGTTTCAGAGCTAAAACTTCAGATCTTTTCCACGGGACATGTACCCTTATACGCTGGAAGTGCGCGGGAACAGCTGGATTAGCAACTGCTGCTGCAACCGCTTCTTTCCACACTGGAGGAACCTTTCTCATGGGATAATGTTTGGATGTCAGCCTAACAGCAGGATCGGAGTCAAAAAAAGTCTGCGAGGAAAATAGGGACCTAAAAGTGACAAGTGTCTTTACGGCGTCCTTAACCTTAGAACCCACAATGAGTCCCTTATCGAAATTACCCTGAACATCTAACAAACCCTGAGGAACTGAACCCAAATCCATATCCTCCCATCCTTTAAAAAAGAGTGTCACACATAACATTAAAAACATATCTCTGCGTGGGCGCTTCCCACTGGTGAAAGGTGGCCATGATATCATTCACACTATACTGGGGACCCTTCTCGATCCATTTGCGAGCGAGAGAGTCCAATATTACCCGTTCGTCGGAAGCTGGAAGCTGACTACGAGACTGTCTTCGGGGAAAAACCGGAGACATATTAAGAGTCTCAAAGAAAGGAGACAGAAAATCAGAGACAGTATCTGTGATTCGTTTGCGCACAGTAGGAGAATTAGACATAAGAACAGGGGACAAGGTATTAGGTGAACTAACAGAAGAATTAACAGTTATAAAGGGAGCTGAAGGCAAAGGAGATTGATGTTCAGGACACGAAGGCAAAGAAGTCGGTGGCGGAAGAGGTGGGGGTGGCACTACCGGAAGGGGCAAATGCAGAAGAGCCGGAGCAGGCGGAGGCGCAACTAATGGCTGAACTGGTTGTAACAATGGGGGTGCATTAGCACCTTGTACATAGGAAGGAGGCAATCTCAATAAGTGAGACATCAAAGGATCTTCCTCCGGATCCTTACTTTTATCAGAAGGGGAAATAGGCAACACCGGATAGCATTTATCTATCGCCATACGATGCTGTCTCTCTGAAATTTCCATTTCTTGATTAATCTCATTATCTTTAAACTGCTGGGCAGCCTGTATAATCGTCATACTTTGTGTTTTCTTATCTCTTTTTGCCTGTTTAATTTCTCTCTGTTTGGCTTCCTTGCGCCAGAGGCGGAAAGAGTCAAACATTGCCGGCCGGGCTTTTCTTTTAAACAAAATTGCTTCCAAATTATCTAATATGTCAGGCTCAAAGCTACCATTCTGTGGCCACTGCAGAACACCATCGTTTTTCGTGTATCGGATCCATGCCTCATTAAAGGCAATGGGGCCAACACCATGTTTAGAATAAAGCTCATAAGTGGGAGTTCCAACCGGAGGAATTGGACAAGAGTCCTCCAGCCGGGAATCCCTTTCACAACCAAAACAACAAAACTTTCTAAACTTACTCAGACCAGGCATCGTTATTTCACTGGACTGTTCACAAACATCAAGGGGTTAAATCAAATAATATAGAACAAACTGTACTCACCCCTCGGCTTCGGCTTTTGCAATAGCCGAATCAAAGACCCAAATCAAACAAAATAGTGGGGCACGTCCCAGTCCAATCGCCTCTCACTTAATGCCACACTCACTAACCTCCAGGGCTTTAGGGTCCAGTTAGCCAGTAGCGCTGGCGACCCTAAGGCGGGACAACAGAGCTCCCAGTCACCCCCCCCCGCAGCCCAACTGCGCCGCTGATCCCCAGCTGCCAAGTTACACCTCCGATCTCCTGTTACTACCCTGTGTATAGGGGAAACAGTCCCGGCAGGTCGTCTCTTCACGTCTGCCAATATCGACCACTACGGGCCGCTGCACTCACTGCGCCTCCAACCTCCTCGCTTGCGCGGCCCGACCTGGCCGCCGTATCCCTCTCTCCAATCCTACTCAGGTCAACGTGCAGCGCTGAGATGGGGCAACCAGCCTCAGAGGCCGCCACTTCCGATCCACTGCGTTTCTAGGGCCTCCTAGACATTCCACCACCCACTCATGCAGGGGGCCAATGTCGTGCCGGCCGCCACTGCAAGCGCTCGGTATAGATGAGGAGGAAGAGGGCTCAAAACCAAGCCTCACTGTCAGGCAGCCCCCCCCCCGTGTGGCTCGATCGTGCCGCCGATTCCAGACTGCGGTCCCAAGCAGGGGGGTGGGGGAGGAATACGGATCTGTCACCTGTTGCCACTGGTCCCGTTGCACGGAGGCACCCACCGCTGAAGCACGCTCCGCCCTTCTGGGGTCTAGGGCATTACCGCTACACTGGCCGCGCTGCACCCCTTCTCACCCACGCAGCCCGATCCGGCCGCCGTCTACTCTCCTGCCGTGCCTTCACCAGCGTCTCCGCAGGGTAACTGGGCCACTGTCGATTCTCTTGCTGAAGCTGCCGTCCCTCGCAGTCCTCCGGGCCCCTCAGGTAGCCAACTCCACCCGCGGGTGGGACCCCCGGCACCTCCAGGAGGAGTCACGCAACACCCGGCTCCTTCACAGCAGGCAGGTCGTGCCGCCTTCTTTGCGCGATCGCTCTGGCAGGAACCTGCTTAGACGCCGCCAGATCACATCGGGCAGTAGCTATGGTGAACTAATGCTGCAAAGACTCCTCCAGAATCGTTTGGGGGTCATGGGAAACAGGATACATGTAGGATTAATAGCGGGCTGGGCGGAGCTCGCTTAGCACACGTCCGCCATAATGGCCTGCTAAGCCACGCCCCCCCTCAAGCGGCATTCTTGACAATACAGCCTGGTCTATTGGAAATAGCTTGAACTCGACCACTAACAGCCACTTTTGTTGTATCGTTCATTTAGAATGTCAGCATCCAAGTTCTTCTTTTATGTATGGTTTTAGCTCTTCTACATCGATGCTTCTCTGCTTCCAATGCTTACTGCCCCTCTTTTGTTTCTAAGCTATGATTGTTGACTGAGGGTATGCCAAAGTCTTTTTTCAGTGTCTAACTTTATCGCTGGGTGTGCGTTGTGTTCATGTCCCTCTCTACGATGTGTACACTCCCACTTTGGTTACATGCAGCTCACAGCAGGTAGGAGTATGAACAGCTGACGCTGTTTGAGTGTGTCAGGAAGTGTAGCTGGAGAGGTGGGCGAATGAGTGGATGGTGTAGTATGCGGCATTAAATCGTAATGTGGCAGCATAACCTGAAAGACAAGTTGTCCCTTTGCTTATGTGTACGATTTCAGTTTGCTTATGTGTGACACATTTCATGTTTTCAGTATGTTTGTGCCATTTCAGTGCCTTTTTGGTGATACTTTTATCACAGGCACAATGGCCTTTCCAAAATTCCCACAATATGCTCAATATGATGGTCTAGAAATTGACGTAAAACAATGCCAAGAGTCTCATTCCACATAACTGTGCACTGACATCTTGTGTGTTTGTAGAATGTGTGCATAGTGGCAAGATGGAGGACGAGGACAGCTTCCTCAGGCAGTGGAAGTGTATTTACTGATTGAGGACGAGGATAGCTTTCTCAGGCAGTGGAAGTGTATTTACTGATTGAGGACGAGGACAGCTTTCTCAGGCAGTGGAAGTGTATTTCAACACGGTAGCTACACAGAGAAGAAAACCTCTCTAGAGCTAAAAATGGAAAGGCAGGGGTTCCTGGTGGAGATGCGACCTCCCGAGTTAAACTAATTATCACTATCAGTACCCCACCATCTAAAAACGGTTAGGACAGGAAGGGAAAGACGTCAATCGGGTATCAACCAATTAGTTGTGCGGAAGGAAGCAGTTCCTTTTGTTCATGCAACCCTCACACACTCTAGTAGTGTCATGCTTCATCATAGGGTTCACCCTGACTCATAAAGGTCAGGGTGGGCTTAACCGTGTTGTATGGAGCTCTTGAAAGAAAACGCCAGGGGGTATAAAGATTAAAACTCCTCCTACAGATCACGGTATCCCTTTATTATGGAGCTGTAGGGGATATAAAATATTAAAAATTGAATGAATCGGGTCGTAAGGAGATTTATGGTCCTAGGACCCTAATGCCAACATATTTCAGTCTGCAAAAACAAATGGCCCAATCAGGTCCCGGACTTTCTTCAGGGAAAAAAAGTGTAGTCCTCCCTGGTTTAGAATATCATGGGATTTTCCTATGTATTCATTTAAGGAGCAGGTAGCTGCTTCTCAATCAAAACTGGAAACCGATACCTTGTCTTGTTCGCCGATTGGATAATGTTTACTCCATCTGAAATGAAAATATTAAATGAAAATGATCTTTTACAGTTAGAATAGCCCATCCGTGCAATCCTCTGTACAACCATACTCCTCATTCAGGAGGGGTGTGTGGTAGCCGTCATTGTCCATACCTATTTGATATGATACCGTGACTCATGATACTTTCTTGAGTCTAATATTTTACATACTGTAAAGTGGCGATGTGATTCGCATGCTGCCACTAATCCAAATTCAGTATAGGAATGTGACCTCACTATGTGCCGTGAAACCATAGCCATCTACATTCACACCAGACAATACACACATAAATACTGCCACATATCTGTTTTAACCCCCTTACCCCGATTTGTAGGAATCTAATCTTCTCATGGAATCGCAGCACTGCGGGGGGTAGCCCTGTAGTCAAACTCTAGACAGGGTCAGTTGGAAGGTAATCGGGGAGGGCGGGAACAAAAGCAAAAAAACACTTAAAGTTAGGGTATGGTTATGCTAACGCAACACATACCTCCAAAGTGAAGTGTACTCACTGCATCAAGGGTCCTGCCCCGTTTATCCACCTACTTGGTCTGCGTCTCCGGACTTTCGCATAGTCCTGTGCCGGGCTCCGGTATTTACGTGATAGTTCTCAGCACTGATCCAGGTACCAGAGCGGCCAGCCCCGCCCCCAGTGCAACGCCATTTGCGTCTACAGAACTACCACGTTTCACTAGGAAACTAGGGAAATGTAGGTTTAGTACCTAAGTAAGGGTACGTATTGGTAGTGGAAAGTAAAGGAGTCTAATACTTGTCTCAATTCTAGCTGCCGGTAAACCCACATGACTAGTGTACAAAGCCAGAATGAAAATACAGGGGGCATGCAGTCCTTTGTGTGAAGACAAGACACAACCTATTCAGGTGCAAGTAGGGCTGGGCTCTGCTCTTCCCACCCATCCTGCCATTGATGGCCCATCCACTCATACCTAAGCTCTCTAATGTGAGTAACTGTCTGAGAAGAATACACAAAGTCTGTCAACGTCATCCAGTCAAGTGACCCAAGAGCAGACTGCAAACACTAGATTGCTAGGACAGGAAAATGGCAACTTTTTACAAGTGGCATCTTCAAAATTGTAGTAAAAAATCCGACTTTACCATTAAAGAGGATTTTTCATTACATTGCCAAACACAACAAACATGAACCGGATACCTACTCCTATTTGGAAGATACTTCTTATTAAATGTAGCAAGTGCACTCCAATGTTATCCAAGGGGAAAGGTAGCCCTTGGTGTAGTTAAAAAACAAATGTAGGTGTTTTTCACTAGCAGGACGTGTAAAACTCAAAAGGACATGTCCTACCTTTGAAATACTTAGCACCCTGCCGTTTGGGCTGTGTTGCGCCTAATCTATAGGTTACTTATATGTATTAAAAAAGAAGGATTAGGCCTGGCAATAGATTTATCTTTCTAGGTCGACATGGCAGTTTAAACTACACACACAGGCTCTGCAGTGGCAGGCCTGAGATAGGTTTAAAGGCTACTTAATTGGTTGGCATAGCCAGTGCTGCAGGCCCACTAGTAGCATTTCATTTACAGGCCCTGGGTACCTGCATTACTACTTTACTAGGGACTTATAAGTACATTCAAAGTGCCAATTCGGTATAAGCCAATTCCACAACCACTTGAGCACTGGTTAGCACTAGTAAAGTGCTTTAGAGTCCTAAGGCGAACAGAAAATGAAGTCCAGCAAAAATAGATGGGGTGAAGGCAAAATGTGTGGGGCTGAAGATCCAACCTTCTGAGAGCTCTCATTATTAAGGCAGAAAACCCTTGTGAGACCATCAGCAATTGCTTGGTCTGACCCAGGGCGGTGTTTCATCATAAGGTTCATTCCCTCTAGGGAGATGGACCACCTAAACAATTTTGGATTCTCATTTGCATGAGCCACCTGAGCGGCCAGTGGTCGGTCTGAACCCAGAAGTGAGTCTCAACCATTTATGGTGTTAGTTGCCCGGACCACAGCAAATGCTTCTTTTTCAATAGCAACCACCTCTGTTCCCTAGGAAGTACCCTCCTAGAGATAAAAGCTCTAGGTTGGTCTAGGCCCTCTTCATTTAGCTGTGATAGAACTGCCCCTATGTCATGCTCTGAGGCATCAGTTTGGACAATAAATTCCTTTAAAAAGTCAGGGGTCTTGAGCACAGGGGCTGTACACATGGCCTGTATGAGGGATTCACAGGCTTTCTGGCAAGCCTTCACCCAGATCACCTTCTTGGGCTGCTTCTTTAAAGTTAGCTCAGTCAAGGGGGCAACAATGGTGCCATACCCCATGACAAACCTCTTGTAATGTACCTTGAGTTCCAGGAAGGACCTCACCTCTGTGTGAGTCTTGGGTGGCTTTCAGACGATGATGGTTTCTGTTTTGGCTTGGAGGGGCTGCACCTTACCCCCTCCCAACAAGTGTCTGAAGTACTCCAAAGACCTCTGCCAAACCTGGCCCTTAGTGCCTTTGATTGACAGGGCTGCCTGCTGCAGGGCCTGACGGACTTCCTGCAGGGGAAACAGGTGTTCCTTCTAGCTACTACTGAGGACAGCTAGGTCATCCAGGTAAGCATCACTGAAGGCCTCTATCCCCACCAGGACTTAATTCACCAACAGCTGGAAAGTGTCAGGAGCATTCTTGAGTCCAAAGGACATCACTTTGAACTGGAAGAGGCCCTCTGGAGCAGAAAAAGCAGACCTCTTCTTTTCCCCCTCAGTTAAGGTGATCTGCCAGTACCTAGATGTTAGGTCAACCATGCTGAGGTACTTAGCAGCCCTTAGCTTATCAATGGGGAAATCTGCTCTGGGTATGGGGTGAGCATCATTCTTCGTGGCTGAATTGAGCCCCCAGTAGTCAACGCAGAAGCAGAATTCTGGTCTGGGGCCAGGCGGGGCAGCCTTAGGAACCAGAGTATTAAACGTTGGCATTTGGTTACTGAGGGCTAGCATGTAGCAAACTACATCTGGGGGAGGGTGGGTTGGAGCTCGATTTGCATATGGCTGAGTCCAAACTGAGGTGGTATAGTGTACCAAAGACATTGGATAGGGATGCGGTTTGAGCGATTGTCAGTGGCTGAGATTAATTCAAACATTCCATCCATCACGTAGCTGATGTTGCACTTGCTGCCCCAGTGTGACGGGTATGCCCAGACATGGGTCCCGTGCTCACTGTGCCACTTGAATCAAGCTATACCTGCCTGATAAGACCATGATAAGGGCAAAACTGGTCCTGAGTTTCTTGTTTTCTGGTTCATTTAGGGACTGGCCTGGCAGTTTGGGCTGGGATGTTCCAATTGGAGCAGCAGCAAGGCTGATTTGCATATAGTTGAGTCCAAACTGAGGTGACATGATGGGCAGAAAACAATGGATTAGGATGTGGCCTGAGCGATTGCAGTGACTGAGATTAATTTGAGCATTGCATCCTTCACCTTGTTGTTGTTGCAGTTGTCACCCTAAGTGCGGCCAGATGTGGGTCCCGTGCTTATTGTGCCACTGGAATCAAGCTATACCTGGCTTATGAGCACATAATATGGGTGAAATCGGTCCTAGGATGCTTTTTTTCTGGTGCAGGAAGGACCTGGTCTGGCAGTTTGGTCTGCACTGTTCCGATTGGAGCAGGATCAAGACTAATTTTCATATGGCTGTCTCCAAACTTAGGTGGCATGCTGGGCAAAAAACAATGGAGTGGGCGATTGCCAGTGGCTGAGAATCATTGAAGCATTCCATCCATCACCTTGTTGTTGCTTTTGCTGCTTTAAGCATCCGGGTTTTGCTGGACCATGCCATCTGGTACCTGGAGGCCCTCTAAGGACCATGACTGCACCTGCAGTGGCCAGGGCATTGATGGGAATAGTAACCTGTGTGGAGTTCCCCAAGGAGGTGGCATCTGACCGGGGTACCATATTCATGTCAGCATACAGAAGGCCATGTGGAAGGAGTGTGAGTCAACCTACAAGTTCTCCACCACTTGCCACCCCAAACTAATGGGTCTGTTCAAAGGTTCAACAAAACCCTGAAAGGCCTTGTCAGAGCCCTTTAGGCAGATGTTGGATGTCCTCTTTCCGTGCTTGTTGTTTGATTACTGGGAGGTGCCCCAGACGTTGGTTGACTTCGGCCCCTTTGAGCTTCTGTACGGGCACTGGGGCCGGGGACCTCTCAATCCGATGAAGGACGGGTGGGAGCAAGCTCCCAAGATGGTCCACCAGGATGTGGTCAGCTGCATGCTGGCACTCTGCACCCAGATTAAGTGCTTACAGAAGAAGGCCAAAGGGAATCTAGAACCCAGCCAGAATGAAATAGTGGTATGACCAAAGGTCCACTCTGGTCGAGTTTCTGCCTGTCCACAAAGTGTGGGTAATGGAGCCTGTGGAGCCCGGGCCCTAAAAGACTGATGGTATGGGCCCTATTAGGTGAAAGAGTGCAAGACTAAGGTCATCTACCTGGTGGACCTAAAGATCCCTATGAACCCTTTAAGGGTTTTGCATGTCAGTTGCCTCAAGCCCCACTTTGAGAGATCTGAGGTACCCATGCTCCTGGTCACGGATGATGGGGTGGAGAAGGACAGTAAAAACCTCAACCAGTCCTCCTTTCATAAAAGGAACAGGATAAGTCAGTGGAGGGTGTCAGTAGACCCTCTACCCTGACCACAGAGCAACTGTGAGACTGCTGTCAATTGTTGGGGCAGTTTGCTTCTCTTTTCACTCCTGCCCCAGGACTCACTACATGGTGTGCCCATGATGTTGATACTGGGGACAGTATGCCTGTGAATAATGACATTTACAGGCTATGTGATATGGTGAGAGTCAGCATCAAGTAGGAGGTCTTCAAAATGCTGAAGTTAGGGGTCATTCAGCCCTCAAACAGCCCTTGGTCCAGCACAGTGGTGCTGGTCCCCAAGGCTGCTGCTCCAGGTGCCACTCCGGAACTCTGGTTCTGTGTGGACTACCGGGGGCTCATGCAGTCACCAAGACCGACACCCACCCATCTCCCAAGTTGTTGAGCTCATCGATCGGTTAGTAGCTTCCAAGTTCCTCAGCAGATTGATTTAGTGCCTGGGTTCTACTTTTATCAGCCATTCCAGCTAACACAACACCACTGTCAGATGACTAAGTGTAGGAAGTTGGCTCTGTGCAAACTGTACCAAAGAAAGATATAGTGTGCACAGAGTCCAGGGAGTCCCCAGAGGTGTAGCAGAGGCTAAATTAGGTAACTAATAACAGCTCTCTTTGTGGTAGTGTGGGTGAGCAATTAGGCTTATCCAGAGGGTGTGTTAAGCATTTATTGTATTCACTCAATCAAGGACTGATTACACACACTCAGAGACAGAATCTAGACCAATTTAGTATGTATAAAAAAAGGTATACTATACATATGTTTTATTTTAGAACCAAACAGGATGTGGCACAGGTAAGTAACATATACTGTCAAATGCAAGACTGTATAAGGAAATGCAGTTGTGGTTCAATTTTCAATCATTACAGGTTTGTATCACTTTAAAATGAAGTTTGAATTCCACTGTAATTACTTTGAGGTTACTTTTTAGTTACTTTTGGATTACTTTGAGTACTGGGGTGGTATGCCTACATACCACACCCTAGGATCTCACAATACAAGATAAGTAAGACTTTTTATACTTTGCAGCTTAGTTCTCTTTTCTCCCTACAACCATCAGTTCAACACTTAGAACATTTTTAGGCCCAAAATCTCATAACATGTGTTCCTAAGGGAGAAAAATGGTTATCGGGTGTACAAGTAAGTAAACGTCTTACAAGTGGGAGTTTTAGGGGTTAAGACCAAGGCTCCCCAAGATCCAGGTAGGCACACAAATTGCACTACCAGTGGCACTAGGACGGCCGGGTGAAGAGTGCAGGGTACCAATGTTAGCCAATGGGGCTAGGGGCACCTTGGTTGGCAGTATAATTTGTATTTGATTGCCAATCATCCAAAGGGGCAAGGGATGGAATAGTTGGAGTATTCAAATCTTTAATTTTAGCCAATCCCAGACAAGTAGTCTGTTGGATTGTGTTATTTAGAAAAATTGTTTGTGCAGGTATTAGACACGCACGAAAAAGAGACTCAGTACATTGGACCTGCCAGGACTTAGTGCCCCAAATTGATTTCAAGTCTGTATTGTCTTTCCAATAATCATAGCCTTTTAAGACTAATTCTTCAATAAAGGAAGGTGTATAGATTAGCTTAGTCTGAGTAAGCATACATCTCTTCGTGGTAATAGGAAGCACTTTAAAATAGTATGAATTCGGGTCTGAAGCATTATAACTGGTGAAATATGTGTACTTTATCTTCTGTGTTATTGAGCTACCCTGAGGTGAAGTTGGGCAATGCTCCAATTGATTATAATTACATGGGGGACGCTGTACACTAGTCCTTTGCAGAAAAGGATGTCCATAATGTTGATAACAGAGCAACTCCGCATAATTAGCAGAATTTAAATACAAATACTTATCGTCAAAGACAGTATACTACTGCAATTCAGAAAACCTCAAATTCACAGTGTCAATATCCCAATCACCTGAATGCCATCCAGGTACTATGACATCACCCATGGAAACACGGAACACATATGGTACCTGCACAGTCTCAGTAGCACAAAATACATCGAATGGTACTTTATACGATACAATTCCATCAGTGACTGGGAATACTGAAATGTTAACAAGAGACTGGTCTCTTTTCATTTTATGCGAAGAATGTGGAGCCCACACCCCATCGACCAGTTCTGCAACAGAACATCTGTGAGGTAATGGCTGTAGATCAAAAGAAACAAAAACAGTAATAAACCCAATCCACATGACCAAAAATATAATGGAAAATACAATCCACATGTATATCCAAGGTGGAATTGTGTTTTAACCAGGCGATGAAAACACAAATCCGTGCAGGTTGGTGGGGGCAAAACAGAAGACAACGAAGTACTGTCTGAAGAAAAATTGTCTTGATCGATATAATAACCCGAGGAACTCAGTTGACATAGAGGAGACTTTGATTCTGGATGGGCAGTTAGTTCTTGTACTGTAGATGGGAAATCAACTGGCTGATCTGAATACACAGTGTTCATTACTGAAGGTGTCGAAGGTTAACAGGTATCAGGACAATAGAAGATGCAATATCCCCCTCCTGCAGCCCGGGTGATTCAGCATTGATGGTGCTCATGGGTGGTAAAGCAACATGCCGTGTAAGAACACCTCGAGGTATACTATTTAGGAATGGCCACATGGTGTACCTTAACATGTTCAATGGAAACAAAGTGATTATCTTCGTATCCAAGAAGCAGAGGCAAAATTATAGTTCGGGTACCCTGAAGTCCAAGCACTGGAACCGGAGCACAGTAGGAGGAACCAAATTCTTTCTTGATCGCGAACCTTTCACAAACTAAGTCACCAACTTTAGGATGCCAGCCAGCAACTGGAATATGAACAGCCGCATCCGATTGGAGAGAAGGCAAATTATTTTTAGCCAGAATAGCACAACTTTTCTGTAGATCCTGCAAGATAGCACAGTGCTGCGGTTGCCGCCACAACGTCTAGACCATCAAGGTCTGGAACATACATCTTGATGCCAAAGAGCATTTCTTATGGGGTTCGCCCACCCAGAGATCTTTTAGGGAGGTTATTATGTGCCTGTTGTACCCCATAAAGATAAAGATGAGTTAACCAGCCATGACCCATACCACGGCTGGTTAAAGACTTCTTAAGTCACGATTCATCCGCTCCACAACAGAATTGCCCTCGGGCCTATATGGAGACGAGAAATGCACCTGCACACCTATCGATGCCATGGAATCACATTATGCCTTAGAGGCGAAAGCCGGACCCTGGTCCGAATGGAAAGTGCCACAGGAATAAGTACCGACAAAGACCTGCAAATCCTTAATAACAGTTTTAGCGTCAGCCTGACCCAGAGGAAACTAGAGCAAGAATCGACTGCAACCAAGATATATTTGAATGTATGATCAGAAACAAGAGGACCACAATGGTCAAGATAAATACAGCCAAATGGCTGATTTGAAATAAAAATGTGTGTCTGTGGAGGACGGGACACCATAGAACATTTAATTTGTTGACAAACATCACAGCATGAGACGTAATGGCGAACTTGTTGGTATAGACCCCACCACCAGTAACGTTGCTGTAAGAGAGAAACAGTGGCCGTAACCCCTGCATGTGCAGAAGCTATGCCTTTAGACATTTTCAAAGAGTGTTTGTTGTCGAGATTTGGTATCAAACGATCCCCAACCCCAGGAATGGTTACAAGGGGACTTTTGTCAGTAGTTAATTGATAGGTTTATTTGGAAGGAAAACCTTGAGGAAAAGCTGTTCCCTCATGACATGCGGCTATAGCAGCCAAGATGTCATCATCAATTTTAGCCATGGAATGCGTAATCGTGGCTACTCTAGTTGTAGCTGCTGCATGAGTGGCTACTTCATAAGCCATCGAATTACCAACAGTGTGCTCTCCAGCACACTGATGGCCCAATAGTTGTACAACATGTGTAAGTGAGAGGAGATCTTTAAGATTAGCCACATTTACCCAAAGCACTTTATGCTTTATCGTGCTGCCTTTTGAATTCTGAAAGTGAAAAGACAGTAAAAGGTATCACACACCACTAGGGTGAGTGACTCAGGATCAGAATGGTTGAGAGCCAAAAGCAGCGCTTTCCGCTTGGCCAACTGTGCCGTACAGTCACCTAGAGACTGTGTATGAATCAAAGTGGAGAGAAAAACCCTATCGATCATAGTGTCTACAACTATAGCACAAGCTGCAGAAAAAGTCTGCTTAGAACCAATGGCTGGTTGTGCCGAACCATCAGTGTAAATGATACATTTATACCGATCAAGAGGAAGAAGCATAGAAGGCAGAGGATGAACATGTTCATATTGAAGATACTCTTGTGTTTGCAGCGAAGGGTCCAAAACAAAGGAAACATCAACAGATGTCAAAGACATAGCCCAATGAATCCAATGCAAATGAAGAGCCTTAGAACAAGATCAATTGCTTTCGTGACCGCCTCTAATGCAGGCACAGGCGAAATGGAAAGAAAATGTGTTTACCATGAGCAAGTGGTCGTTCATTGAGGATGTTCAACTGCACTGCAGTCAAAAAAATTTCAGTAGATAAAAAACGCCTCTCAGCAGGAGTGTAAAGATGCAATTTAGAAGCAATTGAAACAGTGTCACCCTCACTGAACCTGACATGAGTAAAATCAATTGCACCCAGTGCTATCTGGATGACCAAATTAGTGGTGTAAGCCTGGTCTGTAAGAACTGCGTAGCAAGTAAATCAGACTGTAAGTCACGTAAGACTGCAGTATGTGCTGGAAGCCAAGAGGAAGCAGAAAAAGTTGGGTGTATTAAAGTATAAAGAGATTTGATTCACAGAGCGTACTCAGGAATGTAATTTCTGATAAAAACCAAAAAAACAGAGATAGTAGTTTTTGATGGTAGAAGGTGGTTGCAATTGTGCACACTTCTCCCAAAAATGGGGTGCCAAACCTCTACCCTCATGGGTTAATTCATAACCAAGAAAAAGTAGAGCAAGAAATGCAATGTGAGACTTTGTAAAATTGAACTTGTAACCAAGTCCAACGAATCGTGTAATAATGCGATCCACTCTTGCCAAATGCAGATTCAATTCACCATCAGTAAGGTATATGTCATCGACTTAGGACAAAGCACCAGGGTCAATGTCGTGTTAAAGGGACACAATACGTACCACAAAAACACCAGGACTGTCCTTATATCCCATGGGTAAACAAGTGTATCGTCTCTGAGAACCGAGTGCAGTAAATGCAGACCAATCACGGCTCTCTGGAGCCAAGTTGTGACTAAAACACCCGTTAGAAATGTCCAGCGTAGTTTTAAACTTCTTACGGACGATATTGCTAGACCATAGCATTCACGTAAGATTGCATTTTAAGTTACTTAATAATGTGCCAGGAACCCTCCTGCAGTGGAAATAAGCACTGTCATTGGGCACACACAGCCCTATTTTGTCTTCAATATTCTGTTTTCCTGGCACTGTCCCCTTTTGCCTTTTGTTTAATATTATTTCCGGGGCACAGGGATCTCTGTGCCACCAGGAGGATGTGGCAGCAGTTTTTGTTGGGCAGGGGCAGGCTTGTTCACCCCTGTATCGGAGACACATGTCCCAGGAGCAAAGTGTACAGTGTCCCCCTCTCAATGCGTGCTATTCAGCCACACCCCCGCTGTTGCCTTGTCAGCACCACACGTTACCTCGCATCGCTGGCAATACAGTCTACAAGGCCGCGACCTGCTCCAGGCACGGCCGCAGGCACCACCAAGTCCAGGGGGATGTGTATTCCAATACAAGCTCCGCATGGCGGTCCTGCTCATCTCTGGGGACCACACCGCTGTCCGCAGCACCCACAAGGAGGGGGCCATAAGTCACCAATACCAAGCCCAGGGGTCAAGGAAAAGAATCTACTTCCACACAGCTGCCGGGAGCCTCCCAGCAGCCCAGGCCCCACAACCAGTTAGTAGCCCGGCACAGGTGACTTCCATTGTGTCTCAGACCCCACCACGCCATGTCAGGGGAGTCCAGAAACGGGAAGAGGGTCCCAGCTTGCAGCTTCCACTTAAGTTGTTTGCCACAGCGTTGCCATCTCTTGGGCAGCAGCTGCTGGGGGGTGGGGAGGGAACCAACCAAGCCCCCGGGTCGAAACCTGAACAAAGGATTGCAGGGTGAAGCGGTAGAGTCGGGAGACTGCTGTGTGTACTTGAGATGCGCTTCAGGGCTACCACGGGTAGGATGTTAAAGGATAGAGCATTGGGGCGGCGGAGCTCGGGCTCAATGCATCCGAGTGGCCAGCTTGCCATGCCACGCCCCCCGGTATTCCTACTGTTAGTACATCTGGCCCTGATTCCTGATAGATTCAATATGTCAGTTTTGCTGATGAATAATTCAATTGCGCTTTTTTGTAAATTGTATTTAGTGCTTTTATCTATTTTAGCTCAGCACTAGTTGGCAGGTGTTAGACGGCGACCTCAGAGGAGCCCGGAAAGGGGGTCCTGACTACCCTGAGACCCACCCTCGAAGTATCATAGCCGGGCACTGGCGGGGGACTCCTCAGGGGGAGGAATCTCGTATCTAGGATCGTACTTCTGGCACCACACGACACAGAGACACCACACCGTGCGTTCTTAGGAATCAATCTTTATCAATTAGGTTAGCACTGCAAATATGTACAAGGAGAGCGCTGGCTCAATGAGTCTCGGAAGGGATAGGGGGTAGCGGGACAGTCTCTGGCAAAGGTTCAAGGCAGGGACGTACCCGGCGCACAGCTCACAATCCTCGAGCTGGGGGATACGCTTGTTGTAGTTGGGGTCCGGCGGGACCGTGGGAGTCTGTGGGAGCCGCGAGTCACTCAGCGGGCTCAGGTACAAGTTCGGAGGTCTTACGATCTTCAGGGAGCCGCGAGTCACTCAGCAGGGCTCAGGTACAAGTTCGGAGGTCTTACGATCTTCAGGGAGCCGCGAGTCACTCAGCAGGGCTCAGGTACAAGTTTGGAGGTCTTACGATCTTCAGGGAGCCGCGAGTCACTCAGCAGGGCTCAGGTGGTTCTAAGTTCCAGGAGCCGCGACCGCGTCAGCAGGCTCTCATTTTTCCAGCGTCGAATCTGCCGGACAGTCCCAGAGCACCCCTTGTTATAGGTCGACCCCTCTTTGATGTCCGGAGTCTGAGCAGGCAGGGGTCTTGTCACCTGGGGGTCGCTTGTCGGGGTTTCCTGCCAGTGTCTTTTGATCCTTTCAGGGCCGGGTCGGGAGGAGCCCCAGACACCCAGCAGGCATGGAGCCAGCCCTCAGGGAGGCCGGAGGGCCGATCGAAACCCATCGTCCCAGGGGAGTTCAGAGGTGCGATAGAAACTGCTCCTCCCTCTCTCATCCCCTGGCAAGCGTGATGTCCTCCAGCCGGAGTGGCGCCTCTAGGCCCGGGTCGCGCTGGGGCCGGGCGGCCATCTTGGTGCATGAAGTGGGCACGCGGGCCCGGGGTGGCCGAAAGGAGAGAGGCCATGGACGAGGATGTCCGGGTCGGGTGCGGGTGTTCTGGTGGGAAGGATCGGCTAGGCCGGGTGCTTGGGGCTGCAGGCACCAGGTTAGGTGGTGCGGGGGGCAAGTAGAGCTATGCTACGAGGCCGGGTCCAACACGCGTCCCCCCCCCCAGCTGAAAGCCGGAGAGAACTGCCCATCATCTTGGGGGGTTCTCTTCGCTGAGGCGGAAGAACCGGGAGAGGCCGTCAGCGTTGGCGTGGTCCGTACCAGGGCGATGTTCTACGGTGAAATCCATCCCCTGGAGGGAGATTGACCACCGCAGTAGCTTGGGGTTCTCTCCTCGCATCTGCATAAGCCATCGCAAGGGCCGATGGTCGGTTTGGACTCTGAAATGGGTGCCGAACAGGTAGGGGCGTAGCTTCTTGAGTGCCCAGACCACGGCAAAGGCTTCGCGCTCAATGGTGCTCCATCTCTGTTCTCTGGGCAACAGCCGCCGGCTGAGGAAGGCGATGGGCTGGTCTAGGCCTTGGTCATTCACCTGGGACAGGACGGCCCCAATGCCATGCTCTGAGGCATCGGTTTGGACTACAAACTCCTTGGAGTAGTCGGGAGCCTGGAGGACGGGGGCAGTACACATGGCCTTCTTTAGGGCATCGAACGCCTCCTGGCAGGCAGTCGTCCACTGCACCTTCTTTGGCTGTTTTTTGGACGTGAGTTCTGTGAGGGGGCCGACAAGGCTGCCATACCCCCGGATGAATCTTCGGTAGTAGCCAGTGAGGCCCAGAAAGGCTCGGACCTCCGTTTGGGTGGTGGGTGGTTCCCAGGCTAAGATGGCGTCGATCTTTGGCTGTAGCGGGGCGACCTGGCCGCTCACGACCTGGTGCCCCAGGTAGACTACTGATCCTTGCCCAATCTGGCACTTGCTGGCTTTCACTGTGAGGCCTGCCTGGCGCAGGGCGGTCAGCACCCTCCGGAGGTGCTGGAGGTGTTCACTCCATTCGGAACTGAAAACGGCGATGTCGTCTAGATAGGCCGCGCTGAACTGTTCCAGCCCGGCCAGGACTCTATTCACCAGTCGCTGGAAGGTGGCCGGGGCATTTTTCATTCCGAAGGGCATTACGCGGAAGCGGTAGTGCCCATCTGGGGTCGAGAAGGCGGACCGCTCCTTGGCTCCCTCGGTGAGCGCAATCTGCCAGTATCCGCAGGTGAGGTCGAATGTGCTGAGGAACCGGGCTGCCCCTAGTCGGTCAATGAGCTCGTCGGCTCGTGGAATGGGGTGGGCATCGGCTCGGGTGACGTCATTGAGCCCCCGGTAGTCCACGCAGAATCGGAGCTCGGGGGCGACACCGGGGGCCGCTGCCTTCGGGACCAGGACCACGGGGCTGGCCCAGGGACTGTCAGATGGCTCGATCACCCCCAGGGTCAACATCTTCGAGACTTCAGCTTGAATGCAGGACCGGACCCGGTCAGGGACTCGGTATGCTCGGTGTCTCACCGGCGGGCTGTCCCCGGTGTCCACGTCATGAACACACCAGTCGGTGACTCGGGGGATCAGGGAGAAGAGGTCGGAAAATTGTCCTAGGAGCTGGCGGCAGTCCTCTTGTTGCTGGGCAGTGAGGGCTGGGGAGAGGTTCACTCCTTCCACGGAGCCATCCTGCTCCTTGACACACAGGAGGTCCGGGAGGGGATCAGACTCATCTTCGGCCCCGTCATCGGTGGCCAGCAGGAGGCTCAGTTCTGTCCGCACGAAGTGAGGCTTGAGGCGGTTCACGTGAAGGACCCGAAGGGGATCCCGAGGCGACTGGACGTCCACCAAGTATGTGACTTGACTCTTCCGCTCAACCACTTTGTAGGGCCCAGTCCACCTGTCCTGGAGGGCGCCAGGCTTCACGGGGGCCATGACCCATACCTGCTGGCCCGGCTGGAACTCGACCAGAGTGGCATTCTGGTCGTACCAGCGCTTCATCTCTTCTTGGCTGGCCTCCAGGTTGGCCTCGGCCAGTTCTCGGAACTTCCTGGTCTGGTTCCGGAGGGTCAGAACGTATTGGAACACATCTCGTGGGGTGGTCTGGGGTGCTGCCTCCCACCCTTCCTTAACCAAACTGAGGGGACCTCGGACGGGGTGTCCATAGAGTAACTCAAACGGGCTGAACCCTAAGGACTTCTGGGGGACTTCCCGGTAAGCGAACAAGAGGCAGGGGAGCAGGACGTCCCACTTACGCCGGAGGGGCTCTTCTAGGCCGGTGATCATCCCTTTCAGAGTCCTGTTAAACCTCTCTACTAGGCCGTTCCCTTGGGGATGGTACGGGGTGGTGAACTTATAGGACACTCCACATTGTTGCCACAGGGACGTCATGTATTTCGAGATAAAATTAGTGCCGCGATCGCTCACGACCTCGCGGGGAAAACCCACCCGGGAAAAGATCCCCATCAGGGCCCGGCCCACCACGGGGGCCGTGATGGTGCGTAGGGGGATAGCCTCAGGATAGCGGGTGGCGTGATCTACTAGGACCAGGATGAAACGGTGACCTTGGGAGGTGGGGGGGTCCAGTGGCCCCACGATGTCGATCCCGACTCGTTCGAAGGGGGTACTGACGACCGGGAAGGGTTGGAGGGGAGCCTTGCGCTTCCCCCCACTCTTCCCACTAGCTTGGCACGTGGGGCAGGACTTGCAGTGGGCTTCTACAGCTGCTCTCATTCTAGGCCAGTAAAAGTGGGTCACGAGACGGCTGTAGGTCTTGTCCTGACCCAGGTGGCCGGCGAGGGGGACGTCGTGGGCTAAGCCCAGGAGGAAGTCTCGGAAGCGTAGGGGTACCACCAGCACCCGGCCGGATCCCAGCTCCACCGACTTCTGCTCACTGTACAAAATGTTATTCTCCCAATAAACTCGGTGCGTTCCGGTTTGGTCGCCTGCGGCTTGGCCCTCGGCCTGGCGCCGCAGCCCGACCAGGGAAGGACAAGTGGCTTGCTCCCGGCAAAATTCTTCCCGGGTGGGCCCGCCCTCGTGGCGCCATTGGGCCAATTCGGGTAGATCGCCTAACTCGGGGACCGGGGCGGTGTCGGACGGTGAGGGTTCGTCGCTGGCGACTGACCCTTCTGATGGGGGGACGGGAGGACCCTCGGCGGGGACTGTTCTGATTTCTTCGGTCGGGGCGTCTTCGACTTCTCCCGGGGGGGTGAGTCGGGCTGACATAGATCGGGTGGTGGCGCACACCCACTCGGGGAGTCCCATCATTCCTAGGTGGGCCTTGCGCTCGACGTGCTTCCAGGGAGAACTCTCCAGGTCATTCCCTAAGAGGCAGTCGACCGGCTGGGAGGTTCGTACGGCAACCCTTAGTTTACTTATCACCCCTCCCCACTCAAACGGCACCAGGGCTACCTGACACATACTCTCTCTATTATCTGCGGAAATTACCGGGCAAAAGACGTTGGGGAGGATCTGCTCCTCGGGGACTAAGTGCCTGAGGACACCGGTGATGCTGGCCCCGGTGTCCCGCAGGGCCTCTATTTGGTGGCCATTGATCTTGACGAGCTGCCCGTATTTCTTCGTGTTGGAGGGCAGGAGGCTACCAGGGACCATCTCTCTATCTCCCAGGGATACTAGGGCCATAGCTGCGGGTTCCCACTCCCCGGTTTCCTCAACCTCCTCCCCCAGGGCTACGTTGGCTATCTGTCTCGCAGGGGTTGCAGCAGGGGGGACTTGGGTGGCCATGGGGCACTCCGGGTCATTGGCGTAGTGCCCGGGCTTCTGGCAACGGAAACAAGTGACGGTTACCCGGTGTCCCCGTCTCCCAGGGGGTCCGGTTACTGGTGGGGGGGGCGCTGGGAAAGGTGGAGGTTGGGTTTTTGGGGGGCTAGGCTGGGACTCTCTCTGCCCTCCCTGGTTCCCTCCTCCTCTCTGGCGGGGTGGTCCCTGACTGGCTCGGGGGTATTCTCCTACCATGCCCCGGGGGACCCGGGTGTTGGTCCAGCGTCGGCTTCCACAGCCAGCTTCCTGGGATCTGTGAGTTTGCTGTCGAGCAGATGCTGATGTAGTTCCACAAAGCAGTTCGCAGCCAGGTGTTCCCACAACATGAGGTCGGTGAGTTCCGCAAGGGTGGTGACTTTGCTGCCCTTGATCCACCCATCGAAGGCCCGACCGAAAAAGTTTACATACTCCACCCAGGTGGTGCCCGGGATCTTCCTGCAGTCCCGGAATCGCTGACGGTACATCTCGGGGGTGAGGCCGTACCTTGTGAGTAGAGCCTCTTTCATGTGGCTGTAGGAGGTCTGCAGGGAGATGGGTAGGTCGAGCAGGGTGTCTCTTCCTTCGCTCAGAAACCGTCCCCACAACCCTGCCCCCCAGTCCTTCTGCGGGACCCGATGGGAGGTCATGGCGACCTCGTAGGCCCTGAACCATTGTTGAATGTCATCGTTTTTATAATATTCTTTGACCACGTCCTTGGGGATGTGGACCTTCTGCTCCGCTGGGGAGGCCGCCTCCCGGGGTCCTCCCTTCCTCGTTTCTGGCCTTGAGCTCGATTTCCTTCAAGCTGCGTTCATGCTCTAGTTGGAGCTTCCTTCCTTCGTGCTCCCGTTGGAGCTTCTTCTCTTCCACTTCGCCTTGTACACGCATTTGCTCTACTGCTAGCTTTTTTTCCGCTAACTTCAATTCGCCTTCGATTTTGAGTTTGGCCAACTCGAGTTCGTGATTGCGACTTCTCTCTCTGTCCGCGAGTTCTTCCGGGGATAGGCCCCCGTCTGGTACGATGCCTCGCACCTGATTGCTGCTGCTTTCGCCTTGGGGGGGTTCGGCTTCGTCGGGGCGCTCCCCCGTGCCTTCTGGGCGGGAGGCCCCGGCATCCACCCAAGCTTTCAGTGCTTTCTGCAAATCTTCTTTGGTGTTGAGACCGGTGGTAGCGATTTTAAGTTCTTTGCAGAATTGCTTTAGTTCTTTGTGTGTGTATTCTTCTAGTTGTTCCACCTGGAACACCCTGTTGGCGTTGGTTTCTGCGGGGCTCATGGCGCTTCCTTCTGCCATCTTTGTCGGTAGTGCGTCCGTCGTTCACGTTACGATCTCTAGGTGATGGGCCCGAATCCCGTCGCTTGCCACCAATGTTAGACGGCGACCTCAGAGGAGCCCGGAAAGGGGGTCCTGACTACCCTGAGACCCACCCTCGAAGTATCGTAGCCGGGCACTGGCGGGGGACTCCTCAGGGGGAGGAATCTCGTATCTAGGATCGTACTTCTGGCACCACACGACACAGAGACACCACACCGTGCGTTCTTAGGAATCAATCTTTATCAATTAGGTTAGCACTGCAAATATGTACAAGGAGAGCGCGGGCTCAATGAGTCTCGGAAGGGATAGGGGGTAGCGTACAGTCTCTGGCAAAGGTTCAAGGCAGGGACGTACCCGGCGCACAGCTCACAATCCTCGAGCTGGGGGATACGCTTGTTGTAGTTGGGGTCCGGCTGGACCGTGGGAGTCTGTGGGAGCCGCGAGTCACTCAGCGGGCTCAGGTACAAGTTCGGAGGTCTTACGATCTTCAGGGAGCCGCGAGTCACTCAGCAGGGCTCAGGTACAAGTTCGGAGGTCTTACGATCTTCAGGGAGCCGCGAGTCACTCAGCAGGGCTCAGGTACAAGTTCGGAGGTCTTACGATCTTCAGGGAGCCGCGAGTCACTCAGCAGGGCTCAGGTGGTTCTAAGTTCCAGGAGCCGCGACCGCGTCAGCAGGCTCTTGTTGTTCCAGCGTCGAATCTGCCGGACAGTCCCAGAGCACCCCTTGTTATAGGTCGACCCCTCTTTGATGTCCGGAGTCTGAGCAGGCAGGGGTCTTGTCACCTGGGGGTTGCTTGTCGGGGTTTCCTGCCAGTGTCTTTTGATCCTTTCAGGGCCGGGTTGGGAGGAGCCCCAGACACCCAGCAGGCATGGAGCCAGCCCTCAGGGAGGCCGGAGGGCCGATCGAAACCCATCGTCCCAGGGGAGTTCAGAGGTGCGATAGAAACTGCTCCTCCCTCTCTCATCCCCTGGCAAGCGTGATGTCCTTCAGCCGGAGTGGCGCCTCTAGGCCCGGGTCGCGCTGGGGCCGGGCGGCCATCTTGGTGCATGAAGTGGGCACGCGGGCCCGGGGTGGCCGAAAGGAGAGAGGCCATGGACGAGGATGTCCGGGTCGGGTGCGGGTGTTCTGGTGGGAAGGATCGGCTAGGCCGGGTGCTTGGGGCTGCAGGCACCAGGTTAGGTGGTGCGGGGGGCAAGTAGAGCCATGCTACGAGGCCGGGTCCAACAGCAGGAAATTCTATCGCTCACTGCAACAATATTGATTTCTCAAGTCCTTTATTCCCAAAACAGGCACAACTTTAATTTTACCACTACCAAGAAAGCTGTGGAAGGAAGTACTACGCATAAGTCTCCCCAGGGAGAAGGGACACCCCCAGATGTGGGTCCCGAAATGCTGTGCTCACAATGAGGTTCAATGAGGCTGAAATATGTATGACTTCTCATGCAGACCTGTGCTGAGAAGAGTGCCCTTGCAGTGCCACTGGACTGATCCTTTCGTGAGGGGGGGAGAACGGCTATGAGATCTCTGCGTGTGGTTAGTTCCCGAAGTGTACAGGTTTGTACAGTAATCATCGAAGGCTTTTAACTGCTCACGCCTGGTAGGAGCTAATGATCACACCTGAAAAAATATCACACCCTACATGCTCAAAATTTATGGGCTTTAATGACGAGCGCCTATTCCTAGTTTTTGGGAAATAACACAGGAGTTTTGATCCTCACTGCATGCAAAATAGATTGCAGGCACTTTATTTTATACGTCTTAAATTCCAAAAGGCATTTGCTCCTGAATTTTAAAGAAGGTTGATGGTTTTATCACATCCATTAATTACCAGGTATGGTAAACCCAACATGACTTGGAATTACGACTGCTGCAAAATCGAGGTTTGTGCAAGGGGTTGGAAAGCTCCTGCCCTCTCATAATGTGTAGTACTTGTAGCACCAACTAGTGTATATGGCATTTCCCAAAATGTATGGACATGGAACCGTGTTTCACCTTCTGTCAAGAATTCCTGTCATACAAGGGAAACACGCCCTTATGTAAACAGGAGAGCTGTTACATAACTCAAGGAAAACACGCCCTTATGTAAACAGGAGAGCTGTTACATAACTCAAGGGAAACACGCCCTTATGTAAACAGGAGAGCTGTTACATAACTCAAGGGAAACACGCCCTTATGTAAACAGGAGAGCTGTTACATAACTCAAGGAAACACGCCCTTATGTAAACAGGAGAGCTGTTACATAACTCAAGGAAAACACGCCCTATAAAGGGAGGAACCGGGAGGTACAACGCTGTCGGATATTGTGTTCACACCGACGTACCTGCTTCGTGAAGAGCAGTGTTCCGGAGTGGTGCTCCAGTAAGGCAAGAACGGAGGTAGGTCGAGTCGTTACTCCCTGGGCCGTGTCTTGCCCCATCGTCACCTGTGAAGGACCCGGAAGCTCTACCGCTCAACCATTGAGCTTCGCTTTTTGACTCGGCTGAGTCCAAGCGCAGTGGCGCTTTTGCTGGTTGGAGTCGTAACTCCCAGCCCGACCAGAGACACAGGGACTGCCAGCTGTAACGCACACCAGGAGGTGTTTGCCGCGTTACAGACTCGGAAGTCCACAGGATCGATCGAGCGGCTGCTCTCGGTTCAGTCTTCTTGCTTGTGATTGGGGTATCGGTGACGCATCACCAGGAGGTGACTCCGCGTCCCGGTGCAGTCTGAGGAAGAGGTTGAGCGGCTGCTCCCTTCAGGTAGAGACCCCGGCTGGGTGTTTCCCTGACTCCTCGATTCTCCCCAACACTCTTCGTGCCCCTCACAGCCTACCGATTGGCATTGTCGGCCATTTCATTTCTGCCCTCTGTTGGCATACGCCGGGACCGGCGTATATGCAGAGGACGGTTAGGACCATCCGTGCTGTGGGCTGGTAACGTACTTAGCCTGGAGGATTCCAGTGACTATAACTTGTTTATTCTTTGTATTATATTTGCCTTCATTAAAACAACTAACCCTTCACTAGTGGTTGCGTCCTCATTGTCGTGTCTGTTAAACGATCCTGAGACGTTCAGGGCGTTACACCTTCCATGATAAATATTTCTGCTGTCTTGATTCAGTATCACTTTATTCATTTACCAGTTTTGTTTTCCACAGACAAGTTAGTAGAGGACACCCTGTGTTTGTAGTTAAGCACAAACATTAACCAGCTTTAGTAAGTAGTATACGGGTCACATCATAAAATCAGAGTTGGTTTGTTTTTTGTAACCAGTGCCCTCATGAAGGTTCTGAGGGGAAGTGCACAGTATATGTGGCACGTGGAGGAAGCTGCAATATCCCAACACTAGCACTCAGTGACAGAGGAAAAGAACAGTACTATATGAACACTTAGGGGGCAAGTGGCAGAAGCTGCATCACTCCTACACTAGCACTCAGTGACTGAGGAAAAGAATAGTACTACAAGAAAACTGAGGGGCAAGGGGCGGGAGCTGCATTATCCCCGCACTAGCACTCACTGAAATGAACAGCAACATATGGACACTTAGGGGGCAAATGGCGGAAGCTGCATCATCCCTACAGTAGCACTCACTTACTGAGGAAATGAACGGTACTATATGGACACTTAGGGGGCAAGTGGCAGAAGCCACATCACCCCTACGCTATCAGTCACTGACTGAGAAAAAGAACCGCACTATATAGACACTTAGGGGGCAAGTGGCGGAAGCTGCATCATCACTACACTAGCACTCAGTGACTGAGGTAAAGAACAGTATCATATGGGCACTTGGGGGCAAGTGGAGGAAGCTGCATCATCCCTGCAATAGCACTCAGTGACTGAGGAAAAGAACAGAACTATATGGACACTTAGGGGGCAAGTGGCAGAAGCTGCATCACCCCAAGGCTAGTGTTGGACTTGGCCCTTTTTGCAGGGTCATCCCTGAACTTTTTGCCTTCCTGTATTTTGTCTGACCTGTTTTTGTTTGTTTTATGACTCTTTACCACTGCTGATCAGTGCTAAATTGCATATGCTCTCCCTATGGTAAATTGATGTATGGATTAGTGACTCTATGATTGGCTGGTTTTGTTTACTTGTCAGACCCTAGTACAGTGCACTGAGTATGCCCAGGGCTTGTAAATCAAATGCTGCTCGTGGGCTTGCAGCACTGGTTGTGCCACCCACACAAGTAGCCTGTAAAAGCATGTCTCAGGTCTGCCATTGCAGAGCCTGTGTGCAGTCTGGTACTGCCATGTTGACTGGGCAGGTGCATCCACTAAACCTTCCCTTTTCTGCATATTAGTCACCCCTATGGTAGGCCCAAGGGCAGGGTGAATTGTAGATAAAAGGTAGGACATGCCCTGGTGTGTGTGGCATGTCCTAATAGTGAATTACAGCCATTTTCGTTTTTTACTATTGCAAGGCTACCTGTTCCTCATAGGTCAGAATGGGAAGTTTGATTATTACATCTTATAATCCTAACTGACTCAGGGAACTAGGTAGAAATTCGAGTTTAGTATGCCTTAACTCAGAATGATAAAATACATTTTTTAGTGAAGGTGGTTTTAACATTCTGTGTTTGAAAATACCACTTTTAGAAAGTAGGTATTTTCTTGCCCAACTGTCCACACCTGCCTTTGCTAGGTTGTGTATTCCTTGTCTGGAGTTTGAGTGACAGGGGCTGCGGGATTTCAGGAGACAGGGTGAGTCAGCACAGGGCTGAATAGAGCTATCTGCATGTAGATGGGTGGGAGGAGTTGCACCTGGGACCTGAATAGGGCTGTGCCTGCCTTCCACAATGCTGGCTCCACCTCCTGTGGTGAGTCTGATGTCCCTGGCCCACATTGTCAAAGGATAGAAGAAGTCTTGTCAACAAAGTGCTCCAGGAATGCACAGAACTAGTTTGGATTGGGTACAGGACCCTCTGCCTTCAGAGGAGAAAGGATTTGCTAGTATAAATATGGGGACCCAGACCCCAGAGAATTAGATCACTTTTGGGAAACAAGAAGAACCTTTGCTCAGGAGAGGAACCAGAGAAACTGAGGAGGAGACTATCCCTAAGCTGAGTGCTGTTTGCGAGATTGGCTTGCAGTGATTGCCTGTCTGCCAAAGAAAGGAGAAAGGACTTTGTGCTACTGTCAAATCAACTTGTAAAGGATCTGCAAGGGCTTGAGATAGAGTTGCCTCCTGCTGAAGTCTCAGGGACAACAGACTTTACCAACCAGCTCCCCTGCCTTCCCTTGCTGGGAATTGAAGTGCCTGCTGTTGAGCTGGGCCTTCTGAGAGATTGCGTGGATGGTTCTTTAAGGGAAAACCAGGTGGGGAGCCTATGCTGACCTGATGGGCCGCATGTTGAGGGGATCCCCTAGTGTCTGGTGAACTGGGAATGTCTGTAAGCAGGCCTCCATCAGTTCTAGTGTCTGGCAGTGCCACTCCAGTTGGGAGGGTACAGAGGTCCAGACTGAGGGGTGAGAGGGGAAAAGAGTCCCCAGTGGAAGAACCAGTGGGTCAGGGGACAGCCAGAAGGGCTGCATCACCAGTGAATGACCATGGTGACACCACTTCTGTCTTGGGAGATCTTCACACTCTGTCAGATGGACAGGGGTCGGGAGATCTGTGCCAGGGAGTCTCTCACACGACACATGAGTTTTGTGTCACCCTCGGGGGGCATATATGCTCCAAATGAAGTCCTGGTGCGCCGGGCAAGTGTTCAACCGCAGGGTTTGGTCCCTGGGTTAGGAAGCCAGGTTCAGGTGTTGTCTGACCTGGAAGAAGGGTCAACTGTAATCAGTGTCCTGACCGATGTAGCTTCTAGGGGTACCTCTCTAGTTGGGAGGGTGCAGTGCTCTGGAAGGGGGTGCAGAGGGAGGGAGTCCTCGTCTCTGACCTTGGTGCAGCCCGAGGGTTTAGACCCTAGGGTGGAGGGACCGGTTCAGGGTGTCCCCCCTGACCTGGAAGCCCAGTTGCAGGATAGAGCCCCTGAACTGGCAGGCAAATTGTGCAGGACACCTGCTACAGGCACCCTGACAATTCTGCAAGGGGGTACCGCTCCAGGTGGGAGGGTACAGAGCCCCAAGGAGGAGGACCAGGTGTAGTAGAGCCCACCCCAGTCTCTTGTCCAGCCGCCGGGTACAGGCCTGGGATTGGTGGGTCAGTGCCAGGATGCCATACCTGACCTGACAGGAGGGAGAGTGGGCAAAGGGTGCCAAGCACCTGGGGCTGCTGCCCCCGCTCTCTGACGCCACAGAGGTTTGAGAGCCCTGAGAGGCATAAGGCCTGGGTCTCATCACTGACTATCAGTGGCCACTGTGGTTTGCTGTCTGTCTGTTGGGACACACCTGTGAGCAAGCTAAGGTTAGGTGCTGCACAGGTGGTGTCCACAGGTGAGGAGAAGGGTTCCACATGGGTTAGCTTGGTGGACTCTGAGAGTATGGACAGAGGAACCCATATAGGTTCAGATTGGCGTAGAACTGGAGTATGCCCCTGCAGTTGCGGGCCATGGTCCATGTTCTATCACCCAAAGCAGAGAAGCCCATCAGGGTAGTGATTTGTCTCCTCTGCGTTTTGGCTGGAGGGGGGTGGTGTTGGACTTGGCCCTTTTTGCAGGGTCAACCCTGAACTTTTTGCCTTCCTCCTGTATTTTGTCGGACCTGTTTTTGTTGGTTTTAGGACTCTGGACACTTTACCACTGCTGATCAGTGCTAAAGTGCATATGCTCTCCCTATGGTAAATTGATGTATGGATTAGTGACTCCATGATTCGCTGGTTTGGTTTACTTGTCAGGCCCTAGTACAGTGCACTGAGTGTGCCCATGGCTTGTAAATCAAATGCTGCTGGTGGGCTTGCAGCACTGGTTGTGCCACCCACAGAAGCAGCCTGTAAAAGTGTGTCTCAGGCCTGCCATTGCAGAGCCTGTGTGCAGTCTGGTACTGCTCTGTTGACTGGGCAAGTGCACCCACCTGCCAGTCCCTAAACCATCCCTTTTCTGCATATTAGTCACCCCATGGTAGGCCCAAGGGCAGGGTGCATTTTAGGTGATAGGTAGGACATGCCCTGGTGTGTGTGGCATGTCCTAATAGTGAATTACAACCATTTTCGTTTTTCACTATTGCAACTCAGAATGATAAAATACATCTTTTAGTGAAGGTGGTTTTAACATTCTGTGTTTGAAAATATCACTTTTACAAAGTAGGTATTTTCTTGCCTAACTGTCCAAGCCTGCCTCTGCTAGGTTGTGTATTCCTTGTCTGGAGTTTGAGTGACGGGGCTGGGGTATTGCAGGAGACAGAGTGAGTCAGTACAGGGCTGAATAGAGCTATCTGTATGTAGATGGGTGGGAGGAGTTGAACCTGGGATCTGAATAGGGCTGTGCTTGCCTTCCACAATGCTGGCTCCACCTCCTGTGGTGCGTCTGATGTCCCTGGCCCACACTGTCAAGGGAAAAAAGAAGTCTTGTCAACAAACTGCTCCAGGACTGCACAGAACTAGTTTAGACTGGGTAGCGGACCATCTGCCTTCAGAGGAGAAATAATTTGCTAGTATAAATATGGGGACCCAGACCCCAGAGAATTAGATCACTGTTGGGAAGCGAAGAACCTTTGCTGAGGAGAGGAACCAGAGAAACTGAGGAGGAGACTATCCCTAAGCTGAGTGCTGTTTGGGGGATTGGCCTGCAGTGGTTGCCTGACTGCCAAAGAAAGGAGAAAGGACTTTGTGCTACTTTCAAATCAACTTGTAAAGGATCTCCAAGGGCTTGAGATAGAGCTTGCCTCCTGCTGAAGTCTCAGGGACAACAGACTTCTCCAACCAGCTCCCCTGCCTTCCCTTGCTGGGAATTGAAGTGCCTGCTGTTGAGCTGGGCCTTCTGAGAGATTGCGTGTCGCTGAGAGCTGAAAGCGCGACTCAGGATGAACAAGCCTGTCGCCGCCGCATCCGGTGTCGTCGCATCACCGGAGAAGAGTGTCGCCGTCGCAGCAGACGCCGTCGCATCACCGGAGAAGCGTTCCGCCGCTGTCGCCATCGCATCACCCAAAGCGCCTTGCACCACCGGAGAAGAGTGTCACCGTCGCAGCAGACACCGTCGCATCACAGGTGAAGCGTGTCGTAGGGCCTGTCGAGACTCAGAGGAATCGTTGAGTCGCCACACGGCAGTCGGGCGTGCACGCATCGTTGTCGCATCAAGAAGAAGACGCTATTTTGTTTCATTGCACCGGATCATCGCATCACGGTGCTGCTGCTCGCATCGCCACGGAAGCGCAGTAAGAAACCGATGCATCACCTCCCCACGCGGAGAAGAACCGACGCATCCCGTACGCAGCAGTAGGGACCCGGCGCATCACTGTTCTTGCGTGTAAGGAACCAACGTATCACCTTCCCTGCAACACTTTCGTTGTATAGCGTTGCGCATCCAAAGGTACATTGAACTTAAAGTGTTGCATTTTACATCTAAAGATAACTAAGCTATTTCTACCATTTTAAAGTACAGTATTGTGGATTTTTGTCGTTTGTGGTCTTGTGTTAAGTCTATATAAAAATACTTATTTTTATAGAGTGGGGGTTGGGAGCACACTGCCTCACAGTCCCAGCACAGTTCGCCCCTTTGCATCCTGCTAATGCAGTACACAGTTCAAACTTACTTCAAAAATAGCTGGAGTTTTTCACCAAAGTTGGTGCACACATTGCTGTATATCTCTAGACGTGTTTTTCTGGGTTAAGCCCGTCATCAGTAGAGACCAGCAGTATTAAAGAGCAAAGAAAAATCAAACGGTGGTTGCTGGAAATGCTGCCAAGCTCCTCTCAGGTCACAGTACCACTCATAGGCACACAGGTGCATCTCCTAAGCTCATCAGCTTGCTGGCTCAAGGGAGCCTTTAAAACAGAGTGGGGGTTGGGAGCACACTGCCTCGCAGTCCCAGCACAGTTCTCCTCTTTGCATCCTGGTAAATGCAGTACACAGTTCAAACTTACTTCAAAAATATGAAGCCGGGAATCTCTACTGATCTACTAATCTCTACTTATGACGGTTAAAGAACCAGAAACACGTGTCTAGAGATCAGCACCATCTGCGCCAACTCTGGAGAAACACTCGTAAATACTTTAGCAAAGCAAACACCATGAGACTGCATTTACCATAATGCCAGGGGCGAATCTTGCTGGGAGGTGAAGCTGTGTGCTCCCACCCCTGTTTCTGTTTAAAAGCACTCCCGTCAGTCATTGAGCTGGCGAGCTCGTGGAAGAAGCACCCACGCGCCAGTGAGAGGTACCGGACCTGATGTGATATTTGGTAGCCTACTCAGCAAACCCCAAATTTGAAGCCTGTAATCTCTACTGATGATGGTTAAAGAACCAGAAACACGTGTCTAGAGATCAGCACCATCTGCGTCAACTCTGGCGAAACACTTGTAAATACATTAGCAAAACAAGCAATATGAGACTGCATTTACCATAATGCCAGGGGCAAACCTTACTGGGAGGTGAAGCGGTGTGCTCCCACCCGTGTTTCTGATTAAAAGCACTCCTGTGAGTCATTGAGCTGACGAGCTCATGGAAGAAGCACCCACGCGCCAGTGAGAGGTACCGGACCTGATGTGATGTTTGGCAACCCACTCAGCAAACCCCAAATTTGAAGTCTGTAATCTCTACTGATGACGGTTAAAGAACCACAAACACGTGTCTAGAGATCAGCACCATCTGCGCCAACTCTGGCGAAACACTCGTAAATACTTTAGCAAAGCAAGAAACCTGAGACTGCATTTACCATAATGCCAGGGGCGAACCTTGCTGGGAGGTGAAGCGGTTTGCTCCCACCCCTGTTTCTACTTATTTTTATACTACAGCTTGTGTGGTGTCCATCTGTAGTGTTGTCACTGGGTTACTGTATGTGTTCACAAATGCTTTACACACTGCCTCGGAGATAAGCCTACCTGTTCATGCCAAGCTACCAAGGGGGTGAGCAGGGGTTATTTTAGGAGTGCACCCCCTTAACCTGACTAGACGCAAGGGTCCCTATTTGGTCAAAGGTACCTACCTCTGCTAACTAGAGACCCCCAAATCTAACAACTAGCAATCGGTGACTGAGGAAAAGCACAGCGCTATTAAGGTCACGGAAGGTGTTTTACCCATTAAACACAAATAATGCAATGTCCCTCACAACATTAGATCAGAACTCTCACTTATGTTAAAAAAAATGCAAAGTGATAACATCATAGAAAAAGTTGATGCCACTCTGTGGCTTTCTCCCATAGTTCTGGCCAAGAAAAAGAATGGTGAATTAAGTTTGTGTGGACTTACGCTCACTTAATAACGCCATTTGGGTGGAGAACTTTTCTCCACCACGCATCAACGTCCTCATCACAGCAGTTGGCCAGTCCAAGTGGTTTTCTAAGCTGGATTTACGGGCAGCTTACCATCAGGTGGAACTGGACAAGTCTTCCAGACACTTAACAGCTTTTGTTACACCTGATGATACGTTTCAGTTTAAGAGAATGCCATTTGGAATGGCATCAGCTGCCTCGGTATTTCAGAAAGTCATGAGCAATATGTTCCATGGTGTTTCTAACGTTGTAATATTCTAGGATGGAATTTTAATCCATTCTGTTACTGAGGAAGTTCATTATGCTGTAATTGAATAAGTGCTTTCTATTTTACAAAACAACAATGTCACTGTTAGGGATGCCAAATGTATTTTTGCGGTCAACGAAGTTGAATATTTAGGACATATTCTTTCAAAAGATGGTGTGAAACCCAAACCAAGTATCGTAGACGGTATTATTAATGCACCTCACCCTGTTGACAAGGATTAACTTCGTTCCTTTATTGGTTTGTGTGAGTTTTATTCTAAATTCACCAAAAACTTTGCCAGTCTTACTGAATGTTTCAGGAGCTTATTAAAGAAAGGCACGGATTTTGTGTGGACCTCAACATGTGATGAACATTTTCAACTCATTAAGGAGAGTATTTTATCTGCACCGGCGCTTCAAGCGTATGTTGAAGGTTGTGATACCTTTGTTACGGTGGATGCTAGTGCCTATGGCATGGGTGCTGTTCTTTCACAAATTGTGGGTAGTGAGGAAGTCACCATTGGTTTTGCCTCACGCAGAATGAAAGATGTAGAGCTAAGATATTCTGTCATCGAGAAAGGTGCTTGCTTGTGTGTGGGGAGTGAAGAAATTTAAACCGTACCTCTGGGGGATAAAGGTTTGGCTCAGGACGGACCACAATCAGTTAGTAGACATTTTACCAGGCAACAAGATTAAAATAGCTACGGCTAGATTAGCTAGACTGGCTGCCAAACTCTTGGAGTTTAATTTTTCTGTGCAACATATTGCTGAAGGCAAAAATATCAAAGCTGATTTTTTTGTCCAGACTTCCCGTTCAAAATTCCAGCTCCAGAATTAATGATGAGGAAGACATTGAAGAGTGTATCATTTCCACTGTTGATGATACCGTCAATTGTGCTAACATGGAGGAGTGGCGCAAAGCCTTAGAAAGCGACTACTCTCTTGTACAAGTTATGTTTTTTTCGTAACAGGTTGGCCCAAAGAAAGGTCCATTAATCCTAATCTTCAACCTTTCTGCAAAGTTGCCAATGAGCTTTCTATTGAAAATAGTTTATTGGTTAGAGAGGGAAAGTTGGTTCCTCCTTCCTGTTTTACGTTAAGAATTTTAGAAACAGCTCATTCTGGTCATCTTGGCATGACTGCTACCAAACGCAGGATTCGAAATGATTTTAGGTGGCCCAGTGTTGATTGTGAGGTTGAAGCACTTGTGAACAATTGTACTCAATGGTCGTACAGTGACACACATTTAACCACTTGTTTGCTACTTCTAAATCTGTTTTATGCCCCAGCAAGGTCTGGCAAAGAGTAGCACATCGATCATCTCTCCAGATGGGTAGAAGGTAGAGGTGTTTCTGAACCCATCACCAAATCGGTCATTCGTTTTCTTCAGGATGTGTTCAATCAATCAATCAATCAATCATGTAATTTGTAAAGTGCACTTCATACCCGTGAGGGTTTCAAGGTGCTGGGGGGGGGGGGGGAGCTGCTGCTATTGGTCGAAGAGCCAGGTCTTGAGTTGTCTCCTGAAGGTCAGCAGGTCTTCGGTTTGTCGCAGGTAGAGGGGGAGGGTGTTCCAGGTCTTGGCGGCGCTATGGGAGAAGGATCTGCCTCCGGAAGTAGTTCACTGGATGCGATGGACCGTGGCCAGGGCATGGTCAGCGGAGCGGAGTTTCCTGTTGGGTACGTAGGAGAGTCGACTGTTGAGATAGGCTGGACCGGTTTTGTGGAGTGCCTTGTGTGCGTGGATCAGGAGCTTGAAGGAGATTCTTTTGTCGACGGGGAGCCAGTGCAGGTTCCTAAGGTGGGGGGTGATGTCGTCGCGGAGTGGGACGTCGAGGATCAGGCGTGCAGAGGCGTTCTGGATTCTCTGTAGTATGTTGATGAGCTTGGACGAGTCTCCGGCGTAGAGGGCGTTTCCGTAGTCGAGTCTGTTGCTGACTAGGGCCTGGGTGACTGTTTTCCTCGTGTTTGTCGGGATCCATCTGTAGATCTTGCGGAGCATGCGGAGGGTGTTGAAACAGGTGGAGGAGACTGCGTTGACTTGTTTGGTCATGGAGAGTTTCGAGTCGAGGATGACTCCCAGGTTGCGTGCATGGTCGGTGGGGGTCGGGGGGGACCCCAGTGATGTGGGCCACCAAGAGTCGTCCCAAGCGGAGGGGTTGGACCCGAGGATGAGGGTTTTCCATCTTGTCTGTGTTCAGTTTGAGGCAGCTGTCCTCCATCCAGTCTGCGATGGCCTTCATTCCCTGGTGGAGGTTGGATTTGGTGGTGAGGGGGTCCTTGGTGAGGGAGAGGATCAGCTGGGTGTCGTCGGCGTAGGAGATTATGTTGAGGTCGTGCTATCGGGCGATGCGTGCTAGTGGTGCTATGTACACGTTGAACAGCGTCGGGCTGAGGGAAGATCCTTGAGGGACGCCGCAGATGATCTCGGAGGCATCGGATCATAACGGGGGGAGGCGGACTCTCTGAGTTCTGCCGGAGAGGAAGGAGGTGGTCCAGTCCAGGGCCTTGTCTCGGATCCCTGCGTCGAGGAGGCGCGTGCGTAGTGTGCGGTGGCAGATGGTGACAAAGGCGGCGGAGAGGTCCAGGAGGATGAGGGCCGCTGTCTCGCCGTTGTCTAGCAGGATCCTGATGTCGTCTGTGGCGGCGATGAGGGCGGTCTCGGTGCTGTGGTTGCTGCGGAATCCTGATTGGGAGGGGTCCAGGATGTTGTTGTCTTTGAGGTGACGGGAGAGCTGGATGTTAACTATCTTCTCGATGACCTTTGCTGGGAACGGAAGCAGGGAGATGGGTTGGAAGTTCTTGAGGTCGCTCGGATCCGCCTTGAGTTTCTTCAGTAGGGCGTTGATCTCTGCGTGCTTCCAGTTCTCAGGGAAGGTGGTGGTCTCGAAGGAGAGGTTGATGATTTTGTGCTGGTGGGGTGCGATGGAATTGCTGGCTTTGTTGAAGATGTGGTGCGGGAGAGGGTCGGATGGGGATCCGGAGTGGATGGTTCCCATGGTTTTGAGTGTGTCATCGCAGGGCTCGACAAATCCACTCGACCGCTCGCATTTGCGAGGTAAATTTCATGAGGTCGAGCTATTTTTAGGTCCTACTTGCCCTTTCTGGCGAGTAGGAAAACATACTAACTTTTGTCCTCATCTTTGAAAACGGAGCAAATGTGACAAGATAACAAGATTTAAAGGCTTTTATTGCTCACAAAGCAAATGAGCAATAAAGATGCCTTTAAATCTTGTTATCTTGTCACATTTGCTCCCCTTTCAGAGACGGAGGCCAAGTAGGTTACTTTTGGGTCGAGGAGATTTTTCAAGGTACTAGACCTGCAGGACTAGTACCATTTTTCAGATTTTGGAGCTCTGCATCGATCCTCACGCTGGCCCAGGTGTTGAAAGAGACCTCAGCTAGGCCTACCAGTGCAAGGGCTTCGCCCTTCTCTGCACAGAGTCCTCAGACTATTGGGAAGAAGTTGGCACAGAAACTGGAATAGAAAATACAAAGTTTAATAAACCTTCATGAAGTGGAACCACATTCACCCAGCACCCTGTGGTGCTGAATGAAGGTAGCACACAGAGTAGAAGAACCATGGGTCTTTTATACTCACACAGGGGCTCAGAAAGAGGGCGGTACAAGCATACATGAGAAGAGTTACATACATAGATGGTCATACAGAAATGCACAGTCGACAGTAAAGGAGGAGCTAGCAGTTGCTGACTCTGGTAGAAACAACCTGATAGTTACAGACTAAAAACAGATGTATGGACAGTTAGATATTCCTGCGCATGTGCAGGGTAGCAGAGTCTAAGTATAGCCAGTCCTTTAAACAGAGCACAAGGGTAAACAAAATGGCTGCCAGAAATACAAAATGGATTCCATAAAATGTACAAGATAGCCTCTAAATACCAGATGGATTCCGCTAACGCTAATTTAATCGCAGCCAATTTACGACAGACGACCCTTTTAGCGTTAGCTGAAAACATCTCCCATAATCCAGTAGGAAAATGAAAAATATACATATTAATTTTTAATTAAATTTCTCATTCTAAATATTGTTAAGCGAGTAGTATAAGGTATAAGCAGGAGTACAAAGGGAACAGAGAATTGGGTCATACAGATAGCAGGAGAGAGTAATTACTATTATCAGAAACAGAACTATTAGCTTTCTAGTCCTAAGCAAATCCTAGAACCATCCAGTAAAAACATTTTCAAGGCTCCTATGCATTTCAGTTACCATCAATTTAAAAAAATGTCCAATAGTACATATCTAATAAAAACATTTTCGCTAGACTTTTCCAGTGTTTCCTTTATGAGGGCTAGAGTATCTATTATTATTAAGGAAATACACCATCTCTCTACTGCTCAGATGAACTTTTCTCTCATAGAATAAACATTATTCCCAATACAATTATGAAAGCAGTCAGACATATTATTACAAAAATGATCCTGGATCCAGAGGACCAGGAGGACTACACAGGACCATGAGAATTAGGACGAAGAGCTGCAAAGGGTTGCTCCTCCTCAAAAATGGGACGATCAATGGGGTACATTTTCAACAAAAAAGAAAAAGAAGTCCTTGGGAAATTAAAGCCGCTGTACAACCAACTAGAGGGGAGTCTTCTCCCTGTGTCCGTTTGAGCCTCACAGGCAGGCTCTTGTTGTTCCCACGGTGGAGCTGCACAACTCGCAACTCAGGAATCATGGCCTAGTTTCAAGGGAAAAGTTTCTTCTTTCAGGATAGGGCATTCACCCACCAGGGCAAATGAGCTCAGCGATCCTGTCGAGTGTCTCAGGCAGTGCACCAGTTTTCTTCATTTCAATGTAACAGGCACCAGAGACACAGCACCTGTACCCTGAACTCAAGTCCTTCCCTAACAGCCACTTTAGGACCAGGATTCAGAGGCCTGATGCTAGGATCTCTGAAGCAACCATTGTTTCAAAGGGGGTTACCTCAAGCAAAAACTTTCTCGCCTTCCTGGTCGGTCTGTGACTCTCGGCTGGGCATCAAAAGCTTGATCCACGATTTCTCCTTTCTGATTTGTGACCCCGTCTTTCGCCCAAGATAGTGGCAGGGGTACACACTTCAGATCCCAGTGCTTCCGGCCTTCTACTTTCACTGAGGTCCTGGTTGCCAGCAATGCCTGTGCTGGTTACCTTCACTTTGACTTCAAGCTGGACTGGTGCTGACTCCTCAAGCTGGATCTGATGTCCGGGCCCCTCTGGCAATGGTTGTAAAGCAGCAAATATCTATTGGTGGACAGAACAAAAAGGTCTTTAGACAAGGCACAGAAATAATCTATCAACAGAGAGGATAGTCTCAGAATACTTCCTAGTCTAGGGACGCCCCATATATTAACAAGGCACCCTGGAACCACTTTCATCTATGTAAGAGTAAATAAAACAACAGCCTGGACCTATTGGCAAGTATAAAAGGAACTCTTTGGTGAACTGACAAGAATAATACGTCACCCAATCCCAAGCAGTCAAGGAAGTCTGTGTTCATTTACCAAATTCTGAGGAAAAGAGAAAAACAATACAGATATACTCCAAATCCTTACATCTGTATATTCCTATCTTAATCATCTAAAAACCCTCAAGAAAAAGGAAATGTTATACACTTTTACTCATAGACTTTGCATTACTTGTACAGGACTGCAGACACTTCTAAAATGATTTCTCTTAATAAAATCACCTACATTGTATACTTAGGACCATGCTCTCATGTTATAGGAACAACAGGAAAATCTAACACTGCTACTTTAACAGGGATTCCTATTACATAAAGAACTAAAAACTTCAACATAATGGGTACATGTTCTCCAGCGGAACATCTTGTGACTAACAGACTCCTATAAAACAATATTTTCCTCAAAAATGTTTGCTAAGGATCACATGGGCATCTTCCCTGCATTCTACTTTTTCACAATCCAAACTATGCAACATCAGTTCTAGTAAGGACTGTCAGTTTATTTACACAGACTAGCTAATAAAAACTAGCAATGCCCTTGCAAAACTGTATGTAGCATGAGAATAACAAACAATATTGGTGTTGTCACCTGAGAATTTTAGAACAAAAACTACCCATAGCTAGTTCCCCTTAAAGATCAAATAAGGAAGCAGCAATCTAGACTACTCATCCTCTCATAATTCCATCAGAGAGGATGAAAACAAGTTACTTACCTGTAACTTTGGTTCCCCAGTATTGGTAACTTTCATAGATTCTCATGCTTTGTATCATTCCCCGTCGTCGGAATGGGAGCCTTGGTAAATAAAAAATATATCATAACCATAGAAACAAAAGAGAAAATAGGCGTAGGCCTCATCTCATTTTGTAGCATATCACCCTCTTTGTGTAAAAGAGCCCAAACTTTTGCCAGGACCAATCAGCACAGCCTCACCCTTTGGAACCTTCCTGAGAGAGCACAGAGCCTCAGATTTTCGTCGCCGTTGTGCAAACAGCCACTACCTCAGTAAACCGGCAGAGCTTTCCCAGGGGAGGTGGGTGGGCGCATGAGAATCTATGAAAGTTACCAATACTGGGGAACCAAAGTTACAGGTAAGTAACTTGTTTTCTTACCCCAGTATTGGAACTTTCATAGATTCTCATGCTTTGTATCAGAATAGCTAGCAGTAAATCACAAAAGCACATTTTGGTAGACACTTGGCCTTACATAACCATCTCAATTTACAGTAAAAACTAGTACATGGTAATCCAGAAAAAGCAATCATCACTGAACCAAATGTGCTTACCAGGATGGAGGGATTGTAGGGAAAGCTCACCTCTCAATGAAAAAGATTCCTGAGGACTGCTTGACCAACAGCAGCGTCATCTCGTCCCACCGACTCCAGGCAGTAGTGTTTCGTGAAGGTGTGTACACTGCTCCACGTTGCTGCCCTGCAAATGTCTTTGATAGCAACTCCAGCAAAAAGAGCCACTGAAGACGCCATCGCTCTTGTAGAATGAGCACGGGCCCTTCTGTCCAAAGGTTTGCCCGCAGCCTGATGACAGAATTGAATTGCACTGGAGATCCAGCGGGAAATGCCACTCTTAGCGAGAGGCAATCCCTTCCGTGGTGCACTGTAGGAAACAAATAACTGTGTAGACTTCCTGAAAGATTGTGTGCGCTCGAGATAGAATTTCGGACATCTCTGGACATCCAAAGAATGCAATGTTCGTTCCGCCTGGGTAGAAGGACGTGGAAAAAAGGAATTCAAAATCAAGGGTTCATTCAGATGAAAAGCCGAAGGCACCTTCGGGATGAATTTTGGGTTGGTTCTCAATATTAGCACATCCTTTTTGAACTGCAGAAATGGCTCCACTATGGACAGAGCCTGGAGTTCACTAACCCTCCTAGCCGATGTCAACGCTAAAAGGAGGGCTAGCTTCCAAGAGAGGAACTTCAAGTCCGCCCTGTGAATTGGCTCAAAGGGAGCTTTCATGAGCTGAGCCAGTACTAGGTTGAGCTGCTAGATCGGTGGAGGTGCTCGGACCGGAGGATACATCCGAAACAACCCTTTAAGGAACTGTTTTACAATCCTCGCGGACCATAGAGATGGCCCCGATGTCTTTCGTCGAAAACGCGATATGGCAGCCAGATGTACCTTGACAGAAGAGTGCGCCAGACCTGATTTAGCCAGCGACAGGATGTAAGGTAAAACCTGATGTGGCAGGGATTTATAAGGATGGAGTTTATTCCTCTGGCACCACAGACAAAACCTCTTCCATTTTGCCCTGTATGTCTTATTAGTGCTTGGCGCCCGCGCCTGAGACAAAACATCCCTGCACTCCCTGGAGAGATTCAGATGACGGAATTCTCTGTATTCAGGAGCCACGCTGTCAAGTGTAGTGACTTTGGATCCGGATGGAGCACCTGTCCCTGATCCCGCGACAACAGAGATGGAATCAGCGGCAAGCGAATTGGGCGATCCTGGGAGAGAAGCAGGAGTTCCGTGAACCAGAACTGCCGGGCCCACGCTGGAGCAATGAGAATCATCTTGCACGGTTCCGCCTTGACCTTCCTGAGAACTCGAGGAATGAGGGGAATGGGAGGAAAAGCGTAGCACAATGCGCCGAACCAAGCAATCGAAAGGGCATTCCCCAGAGATCCTCGATGGGGAACCTTGCTTGCGTAAAACTGACATTTGGCGTTCTCCGGGGACGCAAAGAGGTCTATGGTCGGAGTACCCCATATCTCGAACACTCCCTCCAGCGTGGCTTGGTCTAATTCCCACTTGTGAGTCACTTCCGTCTGACGACTCAGAGCATCCGCCGTGATGTTGAGGCATCCTGCTAGGTGCTCGGCTTGTAGGTTGATCTTGTGAGAAATCGCAAAATCCCAGATCGTCTGAGCTTCCTTGGACAGAGTTCGCGATCTTGTTCCCCCTTGCTTGTTGATGTAGTGCATGGCCGTCGTATTGTCCGTCCGGACCAGCACTGCACGATTCTGAATTCTGGGAAGGACCGCCAGCAAGGCTAAGCGAATGGCCATCAGCTCCAAGAGGTTGATGTGGTTTAGGCTCTGTGCTGGACTCCAGTGACCGCTGATTTGAAGCTCCTGGAGTACCGCTCCCCAGCCTTCTAAGGAGGCATCTGTGGTCACCACCATAGGAGACGGTGGAGTCCGGAATGTTAATCCTACTGCGATGTTCTCCTTTATTAGCCACCACTCGCAGGCCTTGCGCATACCTGGTGTTACCCACACCTTGTCGTTGAATGACCCTTCTGCCTGGCGCCATTGTTTGGCTAACTCCTCCTGCAGAGGACGCATATGAAGCCTGCAATGTGGTATTAATGGTATGCAGGATGATATTGATCCGAGTAAGGACTTGTACAGGCGAACCGACAAATATTTCCTCTGCAGCACTTGACGAGCGGAGGTGATCAGCTTGCGTTGACACTCCGACGGACGAGCGGTGGATAGTGTCGTGTCCAGAATAGCTCCAAGGAACCGTTGCGACCTGGAGGGCATCAGCACCGACTTGGACCTGTTGAGCTGAAGACCCAAGTGGGCGAACAGTTGAATGCAAGTTGAAACGGCTTGAGAAGTTGCCTTGAGCGATGGAGCCTTGACGAGCCAGTCGTCCAAGTATGGGAACACTTCTAGGGATTGCTTTCTGAGAAAAGCAGCGACTGGTGCCAGCATCTTCGTGAATATCCGAGGTGCAGACCGAAGGCCAAACGGAAGCACTTTGAACTGGAAATGGCTCTTGCCTACTGTGAAGCGTAGATATTGCCTGTGAGCTGGGTGGATTGGAACGTGGAAGTACGCATCCTCTAAATCCAGGGACGCCAAAAAATCGCCCGGATTCAGTAGACGGAGAATATCCTGGAGAGTGACCATCCTGAAGTAGAGCTTGATGAGATAGGTGTTGAGCTCCCTTAGGTCTAGTATAGGACGCCACGTATCTGCCGTCTTCCTAACCAGGAAGAACCTGGAATAGAAACCCATGCCCCTCTGTGAAAGAGGCACCGGTTCTATTGCCCCCTTGATGAATAGTTGATGGGCTTCGAGATGTAACAGTCGGAGATGTTTTGAGGGACGGGCGTCCGGAGCTCTCGTTGGAGGAAGATCTTGGAATTCCAACGTATGGCCACTCTGAACAATATTCAAAACCCACCGGTCCGATGTTATAAGGACCCAGCTGTCCAGACAATAGGAGATCCTGCCCCCAACCGGTGTCTTTGGTAGGGGAGGAACAGTAGTCAGAGCCAGGAGGCCGCTATTGCCTCTTGGCATTGTCTCGTCCCTGACGATTCTGACGTCCTCTCTGTGACTGACGAGAGAAAGACGCCGATTGACCTTGGCGTTGGTTCGAGTACTGAGCCTTGTATGATTGCCCTGACTGCCTTGAATACTGACGCTGGTTGCCTCTGTAAGGAGTGAACCCTCGTCCACGAGCTCCTCTGAATGGAACCTTCCGATAATTTAAGGATCCCAAGGACTTTGCTGTGTCCGTGTCCTTCTTGATGCTCTGCAGGGCCTCATCGACATGCTTGCCAAAAAGCATTTCCCCGTCAAATGGAAGGTCCAGGATCTTATTTTGGACCTCCTGACGGAACCAGGTTGCTCTTAACCAGCCTTGACGGCGCAAGACCGCTGACCCTGCCAAAGCCCTGAAAGCAGTAGAGGCTATGTCCATAGCACAGTCAATGATCTCAGAGGAACATCTCTCTCCTTCCATGAGGACTTGCTTGGCCTCCTCCTGATTAGAGTCTGGTAGTAGATCAATAAACGGCTCCATGTCGCACCACATTTGGCGGTCGTACCTGCCTAGAATGGCTAATGAATTTGCTGCCCGAACCAACAAACTGGCCATGGTGGAAAATCTCTTCCCTACATTGTCCAGCCGCCTGCCATCCTTATCCGGAGGCGTAGTCAAAGGTGTTGAAGGATTCTTGGACTTGCTCTGTGCGGCCTGAGATATCACAGAGTCAGGCTTTGGTTGTCCAAGAAGACATGCAGGACTGCCCTCAGGGGCCTTGTATTTCTTCTCCAGCCGGGGAAGAACCGGGATGACGGTGGCCGGGTTCTGCATAATCTTGATTCCCTCATCCCACACATGCTCAATGATGGGAATTGAACTGACGGACTTTTTGTATTGTGCCTTAAAGTCATATAGAAAACAGTCCGACTGTTCCACTGTGAGAGGCAGACCAAATCTTTTGGATGCACGCTCCATAAGATTATGGAACCCCCCAATATCCTCCGGAGGCGACACGTTCGTGTCCCGCCCTGCAGCATCCGGATCTTGCATTCCAGTATCATCAGGATCCACATCCGGATCCCCTGGATCAGTTAGTGGGACCACGTGCACCTCATCCTCTTCATCCGTATCAACATCCTGTGTATCTTCATTGGTAGGTTCCGGATACGAAGTCTGAGGAATCACTACTGGTACCACCACTGGTGAGGTACGCGGTATATTTTTAGGGGGAGGTGGCAAGTCCACTGACGGCCCTCGCGGAACCACTGATGTAGATGGATGCACTGGTTGAACGTCAGGGTGTGATGGAAATCGAGCTCTGTAGTCCTGCAACATCATCTGCAAGTCCGTAACCAGAGCAACTGGTATAGCTATCATGTCCTGTCTCAAAGTGCGAGGACGTACTTTCTGCTGAACATATTGTTGTTCCTCCTGCTCATCTTGTCCATAATAATCCTCAGTATCAGTCTGTTGTTGCTTTACATGCAGATCTGAGGGACTGTAGGCATCCCCATACTGCTCAACCTCCTCCTCCTCCTCCGACTCATCTAGCAGCATAGATGGTGGTAAAGGCGTAACCCGCCTAGGTGATGTCATCTCAGGTGTAATTTTCAACCTCTGTATTGAAAAACCAGAAATTTGACCCGTCGACGGTCCCGTCGACGGAGTCGTCGTCAAAGGAATCCCAAGCGTCGACGAACCCGACGATGAAATCGGCGACGGCACAGTAGTCTTCGTCGACGGAGCGTGAATCGTCGTCGACAATAAGGTCGTCGACGATGCTTGAATCGTCGTCGACGGTAGGATTGTCGACTGAGCCTTTTTCTTCGTCGACGGCAAGCTCGTCGACGGAGCTTTCTTCATCGTCGACGGGACAAGTGTCGATGGTCTCGTCGACGAACTCGTCGTCATCAGCATCGACGACGACGTCGCCGTCGTTGTCATCGTGGTCTTCGTCGGCGAAACTGCCGTCGACAGGAGCTTCATGGAAACCGTAGTCGACGACGAGAATGAAGCTATCGTAGACGATGAAACAGGAGCAGACATCGTCGACGGTCCCGTTGACGAAACCAAGGAAACAGTTTTTACCGTGGAAATCGTCGTCGACGTACCTGCTTTAATCACCGTCGACGGACGCTGTTTCTTCACAGGAGCCATCTGAGGAGTTCCTGCAGAGTGTTTCTTAGCAGTCTTTTCCTTCTGGGACGGAGGAGAAGATATAGAAACCTCCTTTTTGTCCCTAGAGGCTGTGTCCACACCAGCAGCCTGTCCCTGCCTCTCCTTTTCACTTCCGTGAGGAGATTTCATGGGACCAGCCTCCTCAGACCTTTCAGAGATCCCGTGAGGGGCTTTGACAGGGGGTTCTGCAGAGATGGAGGGAGATGACCTACCCCTCTTCTTTGATCTCCTGGAGGAAGTGCCAGAAATCGAATCCTCCTCATCTGAAGAGAGAACCTCCTTCCTGGTCTTCAGCTTTTGCAGCCATGTCAGCAAGCGACCCTCTCTGTCCCGCAAAGTCTTAGTAGATAAGGTCTGACAAATCTTGCAGTCTGTGGCCTTGTGTTCAGGGTATAAGCAGTAAATACAACTCTCATGCTTATCCTCAATGAAAAGTCTCTTCTTTCCACAAGAAGCACAGGGCCTGAATAAGGCTTTCTTTTCCTTTTCTGACATAATGTCACTATAGATGTTAAAATGTAAATTTCCGAAAGAAAAGTTGAGAAAACTGAGCAGAGCTCAGTGGAGACTCCCTAGCACAACGTGCGGTAGAAAAATCTGAGGCTCTGAGCTCTCTCAGGAAGGTTCCAAAGGGTGAGGCTGTGCTGATTGGTCCTGGCAAAAGTTTGGGCTCTTTTACACAAAGAGGGATATATGCTACAAAATGAGATGAGGCCTAAGCCTATTTTCTCTTTTGTTTCTATGGTTATGATATATTTTTTATTTACCGAGGCCCCCATTCCGACGACGAGGAATGATACAAAGCATGAGAATCTATGAAAGTTCCAATACTGGGGTAAGAGTAGTAACATAGCAAAATATATTTATTCATTTTATTAATGCTAATAATGTTTAAAACAGTATTACTGAATAGCCAATTAAATGTCTCATGGCTATTTCACAGACAGTTTAGACAGACTCAAAAGAAATTAAGAAAAAGAGAGAGAACACATACATTTGCCTACCCTTAATTTGTAGAGGAGCTAGCCTCCTCCCCCATTTTTGACAGTAGGAAACCTATAATAGGTTTCATTCTGTCAACACAATCAACCCCAATGTATAGCAACTGGGCATAAACAAACTCTGAGGAGCTGAATAGCACATTGAGCTTAGCTAAAGAACATATTCCCTTAGCAAATGTAGTAGTGTGACATGAGGCCGTGTGAATTCAAACCAAATCCCATTGCTTCCTGAATTCAGCCCTAAAAGCATTAGTGCTATATATATATGGCTGAGACATTGTCTTTTAAAGAGAGGTCACATATACCATTATACTATGTTCATTGAGTGCACAAAAACTTGCTTTTGCCAAAAAAAGGTAAGCAAAAACCTCTTTCTTTCCCTGCCCTGCCATTTCGTCTCATCCTCTCATAATTCCATCAGAGAGGATGGGTAGTAACATCGCAAAATATATTTATTCATTTTATTAATGCTAATAATGTTTAAAACAGTATTACTGAATAGCCAATTAAATGTCTCATGGCTATTTCACAGACAGTTTTGGGAAAAAAAGAGAGAACACATACATTTGCCTACCCTTTATTTGTAGAGGAGCTAGCCTCCTCCCCCACTTTTGACAGTAGGAAACCTATAATAGGTTTCATTCTGTCAACACTATCAACCCCAATGTATAGCAACTGGGCATAAACAAACTCTGAGGAGCTAAATAGCACATTGAGCTAGCTAAAGAACATATTCCCTTAGCAAATGTAGTAGTGTGACATGAGGCCGTATGAATTCAAACGAAATCCCATTGCTTCCTGAATTCAGCCCTAAAAGCATTAGTGCTATATATATGGCTGAGACATTGTCTTTTAAAGAGAGGTCACATATACCATTATACTATAGTCATTGAGTGCACAAAAACTTGCTTTTGCCAAAAAAAAAAAAGGTAAGCAAAACCTCTTTCTTTCCCTGCCCTGCCATTTCGTCTTTCAAAGGTCGAAATGTCAAAACACATATTGTGCTGAGCCCTACCAGGCTTCTAAATGTAGGAGTTCAGCCTTTTATCTATGCAGCTGTTCCATCTTGTATGCAAGATTGTCATGCGGTGCTCCCAAGTCAAAGTGACCCTAGAGACCGAAGGCAACCCACTCCAATCGTGTCTACCAGCAATTCAGAGGTAAGCTTAATAACTTCTGCCAGTTTTTGTATATAGTGATATGTGTAAGCAGTGTGCCGAGTGCTTTGTCTAGCAGTATAGATGTCAGCTATTAAGTCTATACTTACATACGTGCATTTACTAGAGCCTAAAGCAGTTTATAAGGTGTTCTGACTGAAAAAACCTCATTTAAATAGTGAATTTTACTCAATTTCGACTTTGATGTGTAGGGAACTTAAAAATTAATATCCTACAATGTTTTTGCATAATAGTCATCCCCAGAATGTCCTCTACATATCCCAGAGATGTGGCATCAGAAATGTATAATGTATACCCTTATAGGAAGTCTTAGCTAAGTAAACATTCCTGCTCCATTTGTGGCCTAAAAAAAATACCAACAGCAACAACTGTTTTGCTCATCAGCAGTAAAGGCGCTCTCAGGGTTGCAACATGACCATGGTGGCAGTCTTATCTAAAACAGACATTTCAAGTGTTAAGATGAGGGTGTAATACAGCAAAATCCAATGTATTCAGATGATGTGTTTACCCATTAATATCTAATACAATGTATCTAAAGAAAAGTCTTTATAATTATCTATTTGATTATAGAACACACAATTTCGTTTTTTTAAGGCCTGTTATCCCCATATAAAGAATATGAAAAAGGAAACCTGATTTCCTTTAAGGAATCAAAGGCATACTTATACACTTCCAAGGAAACAGAACAGGATTTAGCTAGTGCGATATTTAGAAAAATTCAGGTCACCTTTTTGCAGGGGCTACAAATCATAATGGTTCCATAATATCCAATCTGGAAACATATGACTGACGGCTGCCTGTCTATAAGAGAAGGGCAGTCATGGCTTAACCACAGGTGACACATATTTTAGTCTTGCATAACTTTTTTTTTTTATTCATCTCCAATACCAATTAGACATACACTGATAACGTGTTGTCTGCCATTTTGACAGCATGATAATGATAATATCATATCTATGGAATTTAGTAATTTTGAACAAGTTCCAGCCAACTGCTGCGCAAAGATAGACGTCGTCACGACCATCTCCTTACCACACAGGAGAACTTGTACTAGTATTAAAATAGAATTGTCAATACGACACAAAAACAAAACATATATAAAATAAAAATACATATGCCAAGCCATCAGTATACCAAGCACAGAAAGCATAGACAAATTACAATAACATATATAAATGAGCAGTGATGCGCAATTACTGAACCTACAGCTCAGAGTCGAATATTCTGGCCGGCTTAATTTGTTAGGCTTAAAATCAATAACTGATTTCCTTGCTTTACTCACCCCCATCTGACAGTAGGTCATCTTTATGATGACCAGCTGTCAGCTGAACTGACTGTGTCGCTTCTGACACACAGGTCATCTTAATTGTAACTTTCTAAAAGCAAAATTACTTAACTGATATTCCATGTTAGCTTTGGGCCACAATTTCCACTGTGAAAATTAGTTCTTAATTGGAAAATCGTTTTTATATAGGCATATAGCCCTTAAAATAATTTCAAGCAAGAGCATCATTTTACTTTTTGTCTAGGATTAATGCAACAGTTTTAAAAAGAAATAAAAACAGTTTTCCCTGGAAATTCTAACTGGTCTTGCACAAAATAGAACCAAGGAAGGCTCCTTGAGTTTCGTTTCTCAGCTGCCCTGTCTTATCAGAGAAGCTAAAAATAGCCCCTCAGCGCAGAACCAGCCACCACGAGCATTCCTGGCCCCCACCTCTTTCCAAGGCTCTCCTGCTGCAAGCATTACACATTTTCATGTCAGAGAAGCTTTCTAAGCAGTGATTTCACCTCCTGGTTCACTCGCTCCTATTTCTAGCCCCCACCTTACATGCTGCAAGGTCAAAATCTGCCTCGCACAGCCCTGAAGCTGTCAAAGACAAAAAGCCTTCCTAATTCTGAACTGCAATAATTTGCCCTATGGAAAAATTAATTTTGATATACAATTTCTTTTCAGGGGGTCATAATTTTATTTTCAATTCTCAGATTAGCAGGTTCAGCGTGAATCAGAACCTACAACCATCTGGACCCAGCACATTGGCTCACTGAACCACCAAGAACACAAAGCTGCATAGGAACAATTTGCAAATTCGAAATACCCACAATTTTTCTCAAGCTAAACTTTTAACCGGTCCCTAATTACTCTTCATTAATACTTTTGTACATTAAGGGTGTCATCAAATCACAGAGGTTGCTCTTTCTCTAGCTACACCCCTCTCAATTTCCTTTTGCGACTCATTGATGGTGAGGAGACCAAATTAAACTTACTCCTTAACAATTTCACTTCTCAGAATTCTTTCACATATTCACAGTCATTCAATCACACGCTTTTTCCAGTGCTAGCAACATCCAAAACACAATTTACCACACCACAACATTTAAACACACATTTAACCCACAGATCAACACTTAAGACAGAAACAAAAGACAGCTCACAGACTGCACTTAAACCAAACCATTTGTAAATACTAGTTGCAAGTCATATTCACTAGATTTGGCTGGCAGAACACCAGAAAAAATGCTCTGCATCTCACCACTTATGAATGTTACTAAGTGCACAGACCAGGATCCTTTCTATGTACATATTTAGTTCCTCGGGGTGCTAATCACCAAAGAATAAATACGTTTTTTATACCTAAACCTAGTTAAGTATCCCCTCTAGGGGAGCCGGCTAATTATATACAAAAGAAATGGTACATCCAAGAAAGCAACGCATTCATTCATTCACGCACTTTTTCTCCCACATTCGTACACAATCAAACATCTCTTTGCCTAGTCTTTCGCTTAAACATACATTGTTCCACATACTCAATCTTTCGTAAATCAAATGACCCATACATAGGCCAACGCAACTCAGGATCCTTACGAGTGTATTTATTCCATAATGCGCTGTACATTATAGAAGAAAAAACCATACTTAATATACATATCCCTATTAGGCGTCCCCTCCGGGGGCCTGGTTGTGCTTCATCTAGTTTCAAATTCAAATTGGTACCACTACCAGAGCTACACCTCCAATGAAGTGTGCTAAAACAGGCATGCCAAAAATAGTGCAGAATATGCAGTATTATAATCAAAGTAGCACTTGAGGTACCTTTAGTACGATGTGCCGTTCAAATCAATTCAGATAGAGAAAATTCTCCTCATTACCTGCCTATATAGATTGCAACCTAAATATCATAACAAACCGAGTTGGCCAACACCATTTCTCCAAATCAAAAAGCCACAGTAAGCGTTACTAAACTACCTTACCAATCCCAGGCATCAAAACCAACAGCAAGCGCCACAGACACTTACCAATCACTTGGTGTCCAGGTTCCAACTGCCAAGTTCTAAAATTGACCAAATGGTCACTGCACGGCGAATCAACAGAAGAGATCTCAGTCGAGGACCGGCACCACCTGGATGGTCAGATCAAAAGGAAAGGAAAAACACCGTGTTTGCCAAGACTCGGGTCTCATTGGGCAGCGATCGCGTCCAGAGCGAGATTCCAATCCTCTGTCGTGACCAATCCTTTGGGCATCCGAGTCACCGATGAGTGCCACGTTGAGGCGCCAATTTGTTGAAAGAGACCTCAGCTAGGCCTACCAGTGCAAGGGGTTCGCCCTTCTCTGCACAGAGTCCTCAGACTATTGGGAAGAAGTTGGCACAGAAACTGGAATAGAAAATACAAAGTTTAATAAACCTTCATGAAGTGGAACCACATTCACCCAGCACCCTGTGGTGCTGAATGAAGGTAGCACACAGAGTAGAAGAACCATGGGTCTTTTATACCCACACAGGGGCTCAGAAAGAGGGCGGTACAAGCATACATGAGAAGAGTTACATACATAGATGGTCATACAGAAATGTACAGTCGACAGTAAAGGAGGAGCTAGCAGTTGCTGACTCTGGTAGAAACAACCTGATAGTTACAGGCTAAAAACAGACAGTTAGATATTCCTGCGCATGTGCAGGGTAGCAGAGTCTAAGTATAGCCAGTCCTTTAAACAGAGCACAAGGGTAAACAAAATGGCTGCCAGAAATACAAAATGGATTCCATAAAATGTACAAGATAGCCTCTAAATACCAGATGGATTCCGCTAACGCTAATTTAATCGCAGCCAATTTACGACACAGGTTGTCAGGGTGTCGTGGGCGGTGGGGTGCGGTGGGTTCGGTGCGGTGTGGTCGGTAGGGGTAGTCCGGGGTCTGTCAGTGATTTTCCGGTGAAAGAAGGTAGCGAGGGAGTCACACAGGGCTTGCGAAGGTGGGATGTCATTGGCGTTGGAGCTGGGGTTGGAGAGTTCCTTCACGATGGTGAAGAGCTCCTTGCTGTTGTGTGTGTTGTTGTCAAGGCGGTCTGTGAGGGAGGTCCTTTTGGCGGTCCTGATGAGGTGGTGGTGGTTGCGGATGGCGTCTTTGTGGGCAGTGCGGCTGTCTGGCGTCTTGTCGGTGTGCCATATGTTTTCCAGTTTCCGGCAGGTGCGTTTTGAGTCGAGGAGTTCCGGGGTGAACCAGCTGACTCTTCTACTGATGTCTCTGCTGGTGGGGTTTTTCAGCGGGGCGACGGTGTTGGCGCAGTTGTTCATCCAGCGTTCGAGGGTGAGTGCACCTTCATCGGGGTTGGTGGGGTTCGTCGGAGGATTGAGTGCGAGGCTTATCTGTAGTTGTTCTTGGGAGACTTTGCCCCAGCAGCGGCGGGGGGTCTGTAGTGTGCAGTGGTGTGTGAGGGGTTTCTGGAAGGAGAAGTGGATGCAGTGGTGGTCTGTCGAGGTGAGTTCGGAGGCGTGGCTGAAGGTGACATGGGGGCTTGAGGAGAAGATGGCATCTAGCGTGTGGCCGGCGATGTGGGTCGGCGTCGTGACGAGCTGTTTCAGTCCGAGGTTGGTGAGATTGTCGATCAGGGTGGAGGAGTTGCTGTCGTTGTTGTTCTCCAGGTGATAGTTCAGGTCTCCGAGGAGGATGCAGTCGGTGGAGGTCAGTGCGTGCGTGCTGATGAGGTTGGCGATGGAGTCGCAGAATTGTGCTCGGGGTCCTGGAGGTCTGTAGACGAGGGTGCCTCTTAGGGTGGTCTTGGGGTCCGTGTAGATCTGGAAGTGCATGAGTTTGGCGGTGCTGAGGGTGTCGTTGGTGTTTGTTGAGACCTTGATGGTGTTTTTGTGGACGATGGCGACTCCTCCGGCCCTGTTGGTGCGGTCTCTGCGGGTGATTTTGTACCCGTCTGGGATGGCTATGGCGATGTCTGGCGAGGAGGAGGTTTCGTTCAGTTGGGAAGGAATTCCTGAAGAATTATTGACCGACAACGGTGTTCAGTTTACCTCTGCCACCATGCAGGATTCTTTAACCAAGGTAGGAATTGAACACTTACGCACTCCTCTATATTTTCCTCAAGCCAATGGAAAAGTTGAAAGATTCAACAGGGTCTTGGTTGAATGCATACAGAGTGCTATCAAATCTAGAGTGGATTGTGATACTGCTATTAGAGATGTTGTCTGGGCATACAGAACTACTCCTCATTTTGTTTCTGGGTCAGTTCCTTTCGAATTGATGAGAGGAAGAAAGGTTGTTTCCACTCTCACTGCCTTTTGGAAGGTAGAAGCTTTAAAAGAAAAATGCACAGTACTAGATGAAGCTTCTAAAGCTAAATCTCTGAGTGATAAAGCTAGTCTTCACAGGTATGATAAGTCCAGATTATCTGACACAAAATGGGTGATCAAGTTTGCCATTGGGCATTATGTTAGTGTCAAAGAATCTTTATTACTGCAAAAAGGTGAATCTAAATTTAGAGAGCCTGCATGCATTGTTGCCATCAGAGGTCAGGCTCTGAAATCGGACAATGAACAATGGTAGAATATTTCACGTCTGGCTAAGGTCAGGAACACTGAAAATTTCTCTAATGTGCAAAGGAGAAGTCACGACTCACCTGTTGTCAGGAGAAGTTCAAGGATTAGAAAAGTACCTAGTAAATTCAATGATTGAACTTGTGTTTATTTATCTTCATTTTTTTAAAAAGGGGGAGATATATGGCGTTCATGCTTTTCTCTCTTGTGGTATGTATTTCTATGTTGTTAATTACCTTCTTTTACAGAACACAAGTGGAATATTCATATTCTCTTGAGCCTGTAGTATATGCATTATTACTGTTGGAATGTATGAGGCAAGCATTGGAACTTGTTGGTGTCAGTTGCATTTGTCTCCTTGACCCCTTTATACCTTCATGCTATGTTCTCCTTTACTTGATTATAAATCTGTTATTGAAAATTACAAGAAGATCTCTTCAGGGGGCAATTGTTGGAAGCTGTATCATCCCTACACTATCAGTCACTAACTGAGGAAAAGAACAGTACGATATGGACACTTAGGGGGCAAGTGGTGGAAGCTGCATCATCCCTACACTATCAGTCACTTACTGAGGAAGAGAACAATACTATATGGACACTTAGGGGGCAAGTGGATGAAGCTGCATCATCTTCGCACTAGCACTCAGTGACTGAGGAAAAGAACAGTACTATAAGGACACTTAGGGGCGAGTGGCATAAGCTGCATAATCCCTAGAATAGCACTCAGTGACTGAGGAAGAGAACAATACTATATCGACACTTAAGGGGCAAGCGGAGGGAGCTGCATCATCCCCGCTCTATCACTCAGCGACTGAGGTAAAGAACAGTACTATATGGACACTTAGAGGCATGTGGCGGAAGTTGCATCACCCCTTCAATAGCAATCAGTGACTGAGGAAAAGAACAGTGTTAAATGGACACTTAGGGGCCAAGTGGAGGAAGCTGCATCACCCCAAGACTAGCACTCAGTGACTGAGGAAAATAACTTTATTATATGGACACTTGGGGGATCCCGAATCTAGCACTCAGTGACTAAGGAAAAGAACAGCACTATATAGACACGGGGCAAGTGGAGGAAGCTGCATTACCCCAAGACTAGCAGTCAGTGACTGAGGCAAAGAACAGTACTGTATGGATATTTAGAGCTCAAGTGGCAGAAGCTGCATCACCCCTACACTAGCCCTCAGTGACTGAGGAAAAGAACAGCACAATATAGACACATGGGGGCAAGTGACGGGAGCTGCATCTTTCTCGCACTAGCACTGGAGGGAGCTGCATTACCCCAAGACTAGCAGTCAGCGACTGAGGAAAAGAACAGTACTACATGAACACTTAGGGGCAAACGGCAGGAGCTGCATGATCCCTACACTAGCACTCACTGACTGAGGAAATAACCGGTACTATATGGACAATTAGGGGGCAAATGGTGGAAGTCACCCATACAGTAGCACTCAGTGACTGAGGAAAAGAACAGTACTATATGGACACTTAGGGGGCAAGTGGCAGAAGCCACATCACCCCTACACTATCAGTCACTGACTGAGGAAAAGAACCGCACTATATAGACACTTAGGGGGCAAGTGGCTGAAGCTGCATCATCCCTACACTATCACTCACTGACTGAGGAAAAGAATGTACTATATGCACACTTGGGGCGCAAGTGGCGAAAGCTGAATAATCCCTAGACTAGCACTCAGTGACTGAGGAAAAGAACAGTGCTATATGGACACTCAGGGGACAAGTGGAGGAAGCTGCATCAACCCAAGAGAAGCACTCCGTGACTGAGGAAAAGACCAGTGCTTTATAGACACTTAGGGCGCAAGTGGCGGAAGCTGCATCACCCCTGCACTAGCACTCAGTGAGTGAGTGAGGAAAAGAACAGTACTATATAGAGACAGGGCGCAAGTGGCGGAAGCTGCATCACCCCTGCACTAGCACTCGGTGAGTGAGGCAAAGAACAGTACTATATGGACACTTAAGGTCACATGGCTAAAGCTGCATCATCCCTACACTAGCACTAACTGACTGAGGAAGAGAACAATGCTATATGGACACTTCGGGGCAAGGGGAGGGAGCTGCATCATCCCTACACTATCAGTCACTGACTGAGGAAAAGAACCGCACTATATAGCCACTTAGGGGGGAAGTGGCGGAAGCTGCTTCACCCCAAGACTAGCCATCAGTGACTGAGGAAAAGGACAGTACTATATGGACGCTTAGGGGGCAAGTGGTGGAAGGTGCATCACCCCTACACTAGCACTCGGTGAGTGAGGAAAAGAACAGTACTACATGGACACTTAAGGTCACATGGCTAAAGCTGCATCATCCCTACACTAGCACTAACTGACTGAGGAAAAGAACGGTACTATAAGGACACTTACAGCACAAGTGTCGGAAGCTGCATCACCCCTGCACTAGCAGTCACTGACTGAGGAAAAGAACAGCACTTTATAGACACTTAGGGGAAGTGGAGGAAACTGTATCATTCCTACACTAGCACTCAGTGACTGATGAAAAGAACAATACTATATGGACACTCAGGGGACAAGTGGAGAAAGCTGTATCACCCGAAGACTAGCACTCAGTGACTGAGGCAAAGAACAGTACTATATGGACACTTAGGGGGCAAGTGGCAGAAGCCACATCACCCCTACACTATCAGTCACTGACTGAGGAGAAGAACCGCAATATATAGACACTTAGGGGGCAAGTGGCTGAGCTGCATCATCCCTACACTAGCTCTCACTGACTGAGGAAAAGAACACTACTATATGTACACATAGGGGGCAAGTGGTGGAAGTTGCATCAACCCTAAACTAGCACTCAGTGACTTAGGGAAAGAACAGTATTATATGGACACTTAGGGGGCAAGTGGCAGGAGCCACGTCACCCCTACACTATCAGTCACTGACTGAGGAGAAGAACCGCAATATATAGACACTTAGGGGGCAAGTGGCTGAGCTGCATCATCCCTACACTAGCACTCACTGACTGAAGAAAAGAACACTACTATATGTACACATAGGGGGCAAGTGGTGGAAGTTGCATCAACCCTAAACTAGCACTCAGTGACTTAGGGAAAGAACAGTATTATATGGACACTTAGGGGCAAATGGAGGGAGCTGCATCATCCCTGCACTAGCACTCAGTGACTGGGGGAAAAGAACAGAACTATATGGACACTTAGGGGGCAAGTGGCGGAAGCTGCATCATCCCTACACTAGCACTCACTGACTGAGGAAAAGAATGTACTATATGTACACTTAGGGGGCAAGTGGAGGAAACTGCATCACCCCTACACTTTAGCAATCATTGACTGAGAAAAAGAACAGTATTATATAGACACTTAGGGGGCAAATGGCGGAAGCTGCATCATCCCTGCACTCGCACTCACTGACTGAGGAAAAGAACACTACTATATTGACACTTAGGGGCAAGTGGAGGAAGCTGCATCACCCCAAGACTAGCACTCAGTGACTGAGGCAAAGAATAGTATTATATGGACGCTTAGGGGGCAAGTGGAGGATGCTGCATCACCACAAGACTAGCACTCAGTGACTGAGGAAAAGAACAGTTGTGTATGGACACTTAGGGGGCAAGTGGCAGGAGCTGCATCTTCCTCGCACCAGCACACAGTGAGTGAGTAAAAGAACAGTCCTACATGGAGACTTAAGGGCAAGTGGCAGAAGCTGCATCACCGCTACACTAGCAATCAGTGACTGAGGAAATAAACATTAAAACATGAAAACTTAGAGACAAGGGGAGGGAGCTGCATTATCCCCGCACTAGAACTCACTGACTGAGGAAATTAACTGTAACATATGGACACTTAGGGGGCAAACGGCATAAGCTGCATCACCCCTAGACTATCACTCACTGACTGAGGAAATGAATGGTACTATATGGACAATTAGGGGGCAAGTGGCGAAAGCTACATCCGCCCTACACTAGCACTCAGTGACTAAGGAAAAGAACAGTACTACATGAACACTTAGGGGCAAGGGAAGGGAGTTGCAATATCTCTGCACTAGCACTCACTGACTAAGGAAATGAACAGCAACATTTGGACACGATGGGCTAGATGTCTGACGAATTGCATTTGCGATTCATAAATAGCGAATTTTACCGATTCGCTATTTATGAAAAGCAAAATGCAATGTATGTAGGATTTGCAAAAAAAAAATTGTGATTCCTACATATTTCTTCATAGCAAACCGTAAATTGTGATTCACTATTAAGGAATACCTCCCTATTCATTCATATGGGCCTAGATGTCCATAGGAATGAATAGGATTGCATTCTCAATTTGCGAGTTCCAAATACGTACTCGCAAATTGCGCATGCATTTGCAAGGGTGCCAAAAGGACACCCTGTTGCACCCCTGAAATATGCATGTGTGCACATGTGGCACACATAAATGCTAGAAGTTGGTGGTGATTTGTGATTCCTTAAAGGCAGGTCGCAATTTTTTTGGCTTGCATTTCATTTAAGGAATCGCAAATTGCGATTCCTTAAATGCATTCACAAAATAGGGAATCGTAATATTCGCGATTCCCTATTTTGCGAATGACTTTTGGGATGATACAACCCAAAAGGCTTTTTCCCCATTCGAAAACGGGCTGATTCTGCGAATCGGCCCATTTGCGAACGGGAAAACCGTTGATACATTTGGCCCTTAGGGGGCAAACGGCAGAAACTGCATCATCCCCGCACTAGCGCTCAGTGACTGAGGTAAAGAACAGTACTATATGGACACTTAAGGGGCAAGTGGCAGAAGCTGCACAATCCCTACACTAGCACTCAGTGACTGAGTAAAAGAACAGTATTATATGGACACTTAGAGGGCAAGTGGAGGAAGCTGCATCGGCCCAAGACTAGCAATTTGTGTCTGATGAAAAGAACAGTAGTATATGGACTTTTAGGGGGCAAGTGGTGGAAGGTGTGTCACCCCTACACTAGCACTCAGTGACTAAGAAAAATAACAGTACTACTTGAACACTTAGGGGCAAGGGGAGGGAGCTGCATTATCCCCACACTAGTACTCACTGACTGTCCCTCTGGGCAGTAAAGGTGTCCCTCACACCAGCCTTCCACAGTCAAGCCTTGTCTCTCCAGGCAGTGGGGGTGTCCCTTACATTAGCCTTCCGCAGCCAAGCATTGTCTCTCCGGGCAGTGAGGCTGTCCCTCACATCAGCCTTCAGCAGCTAAGCCTTGTCCCTCTGGGCAGTGAAGCTGTCCCTTATATCAGCCTTCCACAGCCAAGTCTTGTCCCTCTGGGCAGTGTAGCTGTCCCTTACATCAGCCTTCCACAATCAAGACTTGTTCCTCTGAGCATTGAGACTGTCCCTCAAATCAGCCCTCCACAGCCAAGCCTTATCCCTCGGGGCAGTGAGGCAGTGGGGCTGTCCCTTAAACAGCCTTCCACAATCAAGCCTTGTCACTCCGGGCAGTGAGACTGTCTCACACATCAGCCTTCCACAGCCAAGCCTTGTCCCTCGGGGCAGTGAGGCAATGGGGATATCCCTTACATCAGCCTTCCACAGCCAAGCCTTGTCCCTCTGGGCAGTGTAGCTGTCCCTTACATCAGCCTTCCACAATCAAGCCTTGTCCCTCCGGGCAGTGAGACGGTCCCTCCGGACAGTGAGACTGTCCCTCACATCCGCCTTCACAGCCAGGGGTTTGGTATGGCGTTCTTGATTCCTTTATTCACTACTTTAGTTATAGGAGTTCCTGCCCCCAGAGCAGTTACTGGCCTCAGACTAGGAGTTAAGACCTGAGGCTTGTTAGGTTGGTACCGCGACTAACGCTGGGTGGCATCAATCCTTCTTTTCATGAGAACAGTTTCTGTATTGATGGCCCCCATAACAGACATCAGATTATTAGCTAGTGAAGTTGTTTTTGTAGCTACGCTCTCCTTTGTGCCTTTCGATGAAGTAGTCTTCCTCTTTCCCCATGATCAACACAGGGCAGGTGCTGCAACAACAACAAAGTGTTAGATGACTCCGGCGGATGGTCAAAAATTCCAAGTGGAGAGGCCAAGAGGGGTGGAGAGGCCAAGAGGGGTGGAGAGGCCAAGAAGGGTGGTTTTGTAGTTCATTTGTGGGTGCTCAAGGAGTACCTGGTTCATCTGTTGTGTACTTCTCTAATGGGAGCTGTACATGTGCTTTATTCATTCATTGTGCAGTTCCCGTGTGGGAGCTCCACATGTGATTAATTTATTCATTTTGTAGTTCCCTAAAGGGAGCTCTACATGTGGTGCATTTATTCATTGTGTAGTTCCCTAATTGGAGCTCCATGTGTGCTTTATTCATTCATTGTGTAGTTGCCCTGTGGGAGCTCCACATGTGCTTCATTCATTCATTGTGTAGTTCTCTAATGGGAGCTCCACATGTGATTCATTCATTCATTTTGTAGTTCCCTAAAGGGAGCTCTACATGTGGTGCATTTATTAATTGTGTAGTTACCTAATTGGAGCTCCATGTGTAGTTTATTCACTCATTGTGTAGTTGCCCTGTGGGGGCTCCACTTTTTAAAAATAAATATTTGTCCTCCTACGCCATTAGATGTATCCAGAGTCTGATCTACTCTGCGACCCCCCGGTTCATTGGCACCAGTAAGAGAGCTCTGATCTAAATGGATGCTCTTTACACAGAACCTCTCGTATTTGGTCTGTTCAAATCTCTCTGATTGGCCCCCAGAACTGACCCGAGTGGTGAAGTATTTCTATGTAGAGGCATAATCGTTGGACATATATGTCCTAACTTTCATAGATTGTCCAACCAAAATTAACATGGTGACCAAAACTTTTATTTTTCTTGCGCTTCTTTTCCCATATAGTTTTATTTAATTTCATTACATACTTGATAGAGTTTATCCAATTTAAGAAAGTCGGAGGTATAAACTTAATACAGCATTTACAAATTTCTCTCCGAGCAAGTAGAATGAGGTAAAAACACAGCTTATTTTTATCTAGCGATAATAGTTTATAGTTTGAAAAGATACCAAAGAATACTAAAGAGGTGCTCACCTGGATCTAAAAACCAAATATGTTTTCCATACCTCTGATGACAGAACCCCAGAACTGATGTGATATAAGGCAACTTATGAACATATGCTCGTCGTCTTCTTTTTTCCTGCTGACACTTTGGACAGCATGGGATAGCTCCCTTCACAAACTTAAGAAAGCTTTGAGGGAGACCAGTATACTCTGTGGAGAGAGAAGAGATGATTTCTCCTTAAATTGGCAGCTTGTATTGTAGAGTATAATAAATCATAAGATACTTGCCATATTGCTTCTGTACTGGAACCTTGCAAGCACTGGCCCCACAGCTGTGATGGAAGGGTGAGATCGCCATCTGCCCGATCTATCAGAAGCGAGTAGAGATTTGCCTCCTCTTTCTTATTTTGTTGTCTCATTCTTAAGGCTGTCTCTAAATCGTTCGTATAGCCAGCCTTTATACCAATCGCCTGGGACCAGCTTTTTATTTGTAGGTATTTAAATTTGGATAGTTGATTGTCCGTGATTTCCCTCAGGTCTTCCCACGATAACAAACAACCATCAGGAATAAGTTGGGCCCAGGAATTTATCCCGGTTGATTTTAACGGTGTTACTAGCAGATCTTTAGTCCACTCAGGCGAGCCTGGTGTGTCCCAGATAGGAGCCATCGCGCTATAGTAGCTGATCTTTAAAAGCTTCCAGATTTTGAACCAAGTGTTAGCTATGTCCTTCAGAGTACTCAGACGTACCTTCTTGAAGAAGCGTGGATCTCCAAATTTATATAAGAAAGCATGATCTCCTCCTTTTAAGTCCTGTAGCATTTCCCTAAACATTTTCCCTATATCTGAGGTATTGCTTCACTCATGAGCATTTTCCCTGTCTCCATCAGAAATACCCATGCGTAGAAGATTATATCAGGCGCACATAACCCTCCCTTATTCTTTTTTCTCCAAAGCTTTTTGTACGAGATTCTTATTCCTTTGGAGGCCCATATAAATGAATTTATTTTTGCCCGTATTTTCCTTAAACCTTCTTCTTTAAAAGCTAATGGTATATTTTGAAACAGGAAAATAAGTTTGGGTAAAAGCATCATTTTTACCAAGTTGACTCTCCCTATTAGTGTCAGAGGTAAAAATGCCCAACTTTTTAGAGAATCAGAGATTTATTTATCAACTCTACGCAGATTTGTATCAACTATATCATTAATATCCTGAGTGATTTTAATACCTAGATACCTTAAATACGGGAGAATAGTTTATCCAATACAGGAATAAGGACCTCGTCCAATGATTTGTACAGCTCGGCCGGTAGACTATCCGCCTATGGCACATTGCCTTTTTTTTCCTGTCTCTATCGCCTTCCTGATTTCATTCTGGCTTATTGGTCTATTGAGATTAGTAGATATCTCGTCACTAATCTTTTTTGGAGGAAAGTGTTTGAGCCACGCTTCTATCATCTTAACCTGTGGTGTTAGGTCTTCTCGGTAGACTTTATTAAAGTGCTTTTGAAAGGCTTCTTCAATGTCTGGGGAGCTCTCACATAAATTCCCAGTGATGTCACAAACTACTTCTTTTATATTGACTTTTGCTAGTTCCTGTTTGGTTTTCCAGGCTAAGAGCCTCCCGCAGCCTTCCCCATATTCAAAATGAGCCAACTTGCTGGCCTCCCACCTCTTCTTCAGCCTAGCATCTAGCACCCCTGCCAGATCTATTTTAAGAGATTGCAAAATCTCGCAGGTTCTCCCTGCCATTCCATCTCCCTGAGGGGTAGGCTTGTTCTCTAACTTCTGGATTTCACGCTCTATTTCTTCTACCTGTGCTTTGTATTTCTTCTGTCTTGATATTTGAATTGAGGTTATGCAGCCTCTTAAGAAGGCTTTATAAGTATCCCATACTATTTCAATGGAGGTGCTTTCCATGTAAGTCAAAAAGTAGTTATTTGTGTCTGTTGAATCGCTCGATCTAGGGTCCATCTTTTGTTAATTAACTTATTTGGGAGTTTCAGAGTTAATATTACTGCCACGTGGTCAGATAGATGTCCCCCTAGGTGCATCGTATCTTTCATCCAGTCCCTCAACTCCATGCTAACTAAAAAGAAATCCAATCTAGACTTATGGCCATTTTCTTATTCTGAAAAGTGTACCCACTCCTGCTTCCCATTCTTTCTCTCCATATATCCTTCCATCCAAGATGTTTCATCGTACTTTTCAACAAAGATCTCATTTTACAATTCTGGGGAGTTCTGCTATTTGAAGACCTGACCATTGCAGGGTCTAAGACCAGATTAAAGTCACCTGCCCGTATTACTGGATCTCGAAAAAGCAGTAGCTCGGCAAGTAATTCCTTTAAAGGGGCTGGTTCGTCTAGGTTTGGACCGTAACACCCCGCTACTGTAAATTTATGTGTATTGAACCTTATTTGGACTATAACCCATCTTCCTATTTTATCAACTTTGAAACCTTCTACTGATAAAGCAGGATTGTTTTTTAAGATTATAGCCACCCCCATTGTTGGTATGTGTTGTGTAGTACATATTACCTCATGAATCCAGCTTTTAGTTTTGCACGAATTCCTCATCTCTTTCTCGGTAAGGTGTGTTTCTTGGAGAATAAGGTTTTGTTCTGGGGTGTCTTTCAGGTATTGAAATATCCTCTCCATTCTGTGTTTTACCCTTAGCCCATGTAGGTTCCATGACATCATCCTCAAATATATTTCCTGATCAACTGTGGCCTGTGTCATCTCTCCTTATGTGGTTGACAAATTGCTTATAAGATTTGTTTTGGCGAATTGGGCTTTATTTTTAATTTTTTCCCATATGCTCCGTACCCAGTGACCATCCCCTTACACCCCCTCCACCGACCCCTGTGCTCCTCGGGAGAACCCCCACTCTTTCTCTTATGGCCCTACCCTGGCCTTTGAAGCTTCCCTCTCATTGGTCAAGATGGTTAAAAACCCATAGCTCTAAATGTGGTTGCTAGCTAGTGCTTTCAAAGGTTAATTTAAAGGTCTTCTCCTAGTTCGCCTAATTTTTATAACAAAATTATCCTGGAGGTTTGAAGGCAAAAGGATTGACTAAGCTAGCGAGCCGGTGGTACACTACTTTGGCCTGAAATAGACGGCAAAAAAGTTTCTGCCTCCCCCACCCGCCTAAATGTGTGCATTTTGTTGTTAAACATGACTTTTAATGTGGCCGGGAATTTAAATTGTGCTGTTCCACCTAATTGTCTGAAAGGATCTAATAGCTTTCCCAGCTCCCACTGTTTAGACGCTGTTATGGAGGAGACATCAGACCGAATTTATAAGGAGAACCCTTCCGCCCTTAGAACATTGGACTTCAGTGCTTTATTCAGTATTTCATCTTTTAAATTGTAAGTCAAGAAGTGAACCAAAATGTTTCTGGGTCTGGTCTTGTTTGGGCTTAGTCTGAACGGGTCCCTATACGCCCTCTGGATATCAGCAGCAAGAACTTGTCAATTTTAGTTGTTTCCTTAATCAGTTTTACTACAAATTCTTTGATATTGTCTCCTTCAACTTCCTCGGGGACTTTAAGAAATCAAAGGTTATTTCTCCGCTGAGAGTTCTCAATAGATTCCAGCTTGCCCTGTATACCGATTTCACGATCTTTTAATCTAGTAAGATCTTTTGCATTCTCATCTGCTTTTACTGTTAACATTGCCACTGTGATCTCTAGAGCTGCGGCTCTCGCTGTCAATGAATCCAACTTGTCTTCCATTTTCTCACAGAATACCTTAATTTCAGCTTGGTTTTTTTCTGACACCTGGAACCTACGTCTCACTTCCTCCATTAGGGCCTGTAAAAGATCTAGAGCTGACCGAGACATGGATGTATTCGTTATGGCCTATTTTGATGTTTCAATGTGCTCTGCTTCCTTATCCAGGCTTTGGCTATCTGCTAAAGAAGTCCCATCCTCAGCCAGAATTAATATATCGCCACCTTTATTTGGCATCAAGAATTCTTCTGACCCCTCTTCTGCTGACATACCTTCTAGTGGCTGGAATTTATTGGGACTTAATATGCCCTCAGGAAATTGAAGTGCCGTACAAGAACTAATGGGGTTGCTCTCTTTATGTATAGACATGTGGTCTGCCGGCTTTAATATCAGTGTACTGGGCACTGCTTTAAAATAATCTGGGTACGTCGCGGACGAGAGGCGGCGGCGAGATTCCCCATTCACAGCGGCAAGGGCAGAGGAGGTGGATGCGAGAGACTCGAATCCCCACAATCCACCAGAACCGCACCGGAAATCAGAGGACAAGCGGAGCTGCTGGAAGACAGGGCTACAAAGCAGAAACAAACATTAAGAGTAAATTGCATGGAACAGGGGGACTCGGACATCTGTCAGAAAAGGGCCCTCTAAGAAAAACAAAAACAGAATCAGCAGGTATTACAACACTATTGTGGTATGCCTTAAGAAGTATAGGTAGGAATTCACCAGATTACTTAAAAACAGCTGATTTGGATGTTTCAGGCTGTAAGGCTACCTTTGGTAGTGAGGTTTTAAACACCAAGAATCAACTAAAACTAGCAAAATCTAAACCTAAGAGCAAGAGAAAGGCGAAGGAATTAATAACTTATCAAACAAAGGCAAATTTCACGCCCTCATTAAGAGATTATTTTAAAGCAGTGCCCAGTACACTGATATTAAAGCCGGGAGCTCCACTTGTGCTTCCTTCATTCATTGTGTAGTTCCCTAGTGAGAGATCAAAATGTGCTTAATTCATTGTGTAGTTCCCTAGTGAGAGATCCACATGTGCTTCATTCATTGTGTAGTTCTCTAATGGGAGCTCCATGTGTGCTTCATTAATTCATTGTGTAGTTCCCTAGTGTGAGCTCATGTGTGGTGTATTCACTCTTTGTGTAGTTCACCTATGGGGGCTCTGTGTGTACCTAATACATCCATCTCAGCCCGAGAGACTTTTGATCTCCAGGTTGCCAGGTCTTCATTTGAGATACAGGCACTAGTCTGTACGAACGACCCTCTCCATTTCGGGGAAATTTTACATCGTTTCTTTAACATGTCTGATACGAGGGGGATTGTGCACCTATTTAAACGTATAGGTTCTGAACTTTTGAGCACTTTTCAGATATTCTTCGGAGTTATTCCAGCCTTCATACACTCCATGTTAGGAAGCGTTTTTGAAGGGCTTCCGATGGTCCTACTACTTGTAGTGGGCATCCTGATTTTAATTTTCCTACTTCGCAATGGACGTCCCAGTTCATTGAGACATGGAAAAAGCACTTCTGGTGCGACATTGTTGTGAATGCATGGTGCACCGTCTGGGCACACCTCGGCTTCAGAACTAAGCGAGCATTGGTTCCTATCATTCAGACCGCTCTGATTTGACTGCATCTTGCCTGTGTTCCGCTGCCTAATCTGCGGATACAAATGCGTGTTGAACCTGTGTCTGACACTTCCATCAGTTACACCACCGGACATAGATGTACTACAGGGCCCCTTACAGGCCCACGTATATAGATGTCCTCAGCGTATTCCCATGTTGATGACGTCATTTTTAGAACCTCAATGGGATGCTTCAGCTCCTGGTGGAAGGGACAATGGCTCTGTGACAGGCTCGCAGGTGTCAAGTGCTTCACCGACGGCTGCTGTGGGAACCGGAGAAGATCACCTTTGCTCAACTGACCTGATACATGAGGTGTTGGCGGGACCATCATTTGCGAATGCGAGCGACAGTGATGCTGCATCTCCCAAACAAGACGCATAAACAATTCGCCTCTCAGTGTGATGGGAACAATTCTGGCTTTTTCCAAACAAAGCGAAATTGGAATGAAAACATCGACTTTGTTTGTTTTTTCTCTGCTTTCACTGAGCACCGTGGCTTTTGATGTGCTCAGTAAGTCAAACCATATAGTGAATTTTTAGTGGAATTTTAGAGCTGTTTAAGAATTTTAAAAGCATCCTTTTATATATACCATGTTTCTTAGCTATTTTTTAAAGCATTTTTAGATGTTTTTAGACACTGCTTTGAAAATGGTGTTTTTATGCTCTTAGCAAGCTTGTTTTAGCACTAGTTGACCTCGTGGACCTTTGGATGAGGAGTGGGTGTTGTATTTCATAGGTTAGGCCTAACTTGTATGGTAACCTTTCACCTACATTTGTCCTACCTTGCCCTACATAACGGTTTCAGCCCTGACCTTTTACCTGGTTATGTGCCAAGTGATTGTTGCTCGGCTTCCCTGAAGTTAGCCTTATTTATTATGCATGAAGATTCTTAGTATCATATCTTAATCCTCCACATATGACGTTGTAATTGTAATTGTAATTGTAATTGTAAAAATCACTTGTATAGCGCATGGCTACCCGTAGGCATCCCAGCGCTTTTTGGCACAAAAAGTGAGCCTAGGGTTAATTCACAGCACATTATTTTACTACATTAAATTCTGGGGAATAAAAAGGTTTTAAGTTGCTTCCTAAACTTAAGGAAGGTATGTTCCAGCCTCAAATAACCCGGGAGGGAATTCCATTCTCTTGCGGCTTGCAGAGAGAAAAGTCGGCCGCCTGAACGGGTTCGTTTTATCCTAGGGATAATTGCCAGATTATGTTCGCTCGAGCGAAGATTGCGTTGGGGCCTGTAGGAACTTATCATGTTTTCCAATATGGAAGGGCCTTCTCCATGTAGGATCTTATGTGTGATGCAGAGCGATTTAAATCGCACCCGCTCCTTCACCGGGAGCCAGTGGAGCGATCTTAAGGCTGGCTTCGCCGACATATACTTACTAGTGCCCGTTAAGATCCTGGCAGCATGGTTCTGGGCCACTTGCAAGGTTTTAAGAGTAGAAGTTGGGGCCCCAAGATATATAGCATTCCCGTAATCGATTTGTGATAAGACCAAGGCCTGGACTACGGTCTTCCTTGCTGTTTCTGGAAGTTGGGGCAGGATTTTACGCAGGGATTTCAGTATCCCATGACAGACTGCAGACGTCTTTCTGGCTTGATTCTCAAAGGATAGGACGTTATCAAGCCAAAAGCCTAGGCTCTTTATTTCTGTCTTAGGCGATGGTATGGCACCCATACTGGTAGGCCAGGTAAGATGGTCGAGAATATCCTGTCCGCCTAAGAGCATCAGTTCCGTTTTTCCTCTGTTAAGTCTCAATTGAGACAGATTCATCCAATTTACCACCGTCTCCAGACAATTAGCCAAGTTGTTCGGCGGGGACTCTATTTGTTGCAGAGAAAACACCAGCTGGGTATCATCTGCATAGCTTATTAGCTGGATGCCAAACGGGGCAACCAGTTCTGCCAGCGGAGCCATATATACATTGAACAGTGTGGGGCTGAGGGACGAGCCATGTGGTACCCCACACTGTAATGCTAACAAGCGGGAACAACTATTGCCCTCGAACACCTGGAAGTATCTATCCTCCAGAAAGGATCTAAGCCACTTCAAGGCTTTTCCGGTTATCCCAAGGTTCCTGAGTCGAGTCAGCAGCAGATGGTGATTAACTGTGTCGAAGGCGGCGCTGAGGTCCAGAAGGATAATGGCAGCGCTGCCACCTGCGTCCAAGATCCTTCTGGCCTCTTCCACCACCTTCAACAGTGCTGTTTCAGTGCCTTGTCCCCTTCTGAATCCTGTCTGGGATGAATGGAGGAGATTGTGCTTCTCCAGAAATGCAGCTAATTGGATGTTTGTCAGTTTCTCGATTAACTTCCCCATCCCAGGTAACAAAGATACCGGGCGATAATTAGCCAAGTCTTCAGGGTCGAGGTTCGGTTTTTTAATCAGAGATCTGACCATGGCCACTTTCCATGCCTTGGGAACCGTAGCCGAATCCAGAGAGGCGTTAACCATCTTGGTTACCGGTTCACTAATGGCAGGGAGTGCCTGATTGAGAATTTTCATAGGGGCTGGATCTCGTGGCGATCCGCTTTTTATACTCCCCATCAGAGAGGGAAGAAGCTCTTCCGTAAGGGGGGCAAACTCTGAGAGTGTTGGACATTCTCTTCTTTCCTCCCAAGGAGGCACCCTATGGCATTCAGTGGAATCTACTACCGGGATCGTCTCCAGAATTTTATCTATTTTAGTCTGAAAATAGTTTGCCATATCCTCGCATCTTGTATTCAGCTCATCTGCTATTACAGGAGGATCCGGGATTTTATTAAGGAGCTTCACGATCTTAAACATTTCCCTGGGGGCATTAGCGGCGGATTCAATCTTATTCGCAAAAAAAGCCGTTTTAGTGGTGATAAGAGCATTTTTGTATTTCTTCAGTAAGATTTTATAACTGATCTTCCTATCAGTACTAAAGTCCTTCCTCCAGTGACGTTCTGCCCTTTTACATTCTTGTTTTAGCAGCCTTAATTCTGAAGTAAACCATGGGTGTTTCAGCTCTCCCTTCCTAATTGTTGAGGGTTTTTTAGGTATGAGTTTGTCCAGGGATTGGGTGATCCATTGATTGAAGTTATTAGCAGCCACCTCCACATTGGAATTATCCAGAGGCTTGCTGCTTTCTAATAGTCCCCTCCAGTTGTCCACATCAAGTTTAGACCAAGGCCTTATTAACACTCTATCTGAGGAAGTAGAGGTACTTATTCTGGGTATTTTCCAGTAAAAAGGAATCACCGAGTGATCCGACCAAGGGACACGATAAGGCTCCGTGACTGTTATGGTCTCAACATTAGTAAAAATGGGATCAAGAGTGTTTCCTGACTTGTGCGTGGAACTCCGCACCTTCAGATTGAGGTTATAACTCTCTAGGTCCTTTTCTAGATCTTTCGCTGTTCTATCCTCTGGCTTGTTAAAATGGATGTTAAGATCTCCCAATAGCAGGAAATTCGTAGCCGTACAGACCCCATCTATCACCGCCTCCAACAGGCTCTCCTGAAATGAACCAAGAGGGCCTGGTGGTCGGTAGATCAGTAACCCTGTTATTGAGCTCTCATCTGAGGGGTGGAGAGTAAAATGAGTACTCTCACATCCCTGAATATTCATATTCTGTAAACGGCAACTTATGCTCTCCCTGTAGATAATTGCAATCCCTCCTCCTATTCTTCCTGGTCGGTCTTTATGCTGTACTCTGTATCCTGGGGGTAGTGCCTCAATCAGATCTGGGTCAGAGTTTTCCCCCAGCCAAGTCTCCACCAGAAACAAGACATCAAGATCTTTAAAAGTAATTAGGAGTGACCTCAGAACAGGTTTCGTGTGCTTGTATAAAATCTCTGTACAAAATTCACCGCTTTCGTCATCTTTGGACAACAGGCCCACTGCGCATAATTGCAGCTATTGATTTTATTCATACACATATTGATTGTGGTGGAACCCCTGAGGCTACCCCTTTTAGTATAAAAGATTCACACTCACTAGATCAGGAGAGGAGACGCTTCCACTCTGACACTAGGTCCTGCATACTGAAACCTCAAAACGCAGTGGTCCGACATCCCTTTCGAGGTGTCCATCTGGAGACCAAGACGGGATCCTTCATTCTCTCCCATCAGGTAATGGTGTTGGCTCTTCCCTAGGGGATTCTTGGCTTCACATCCGCCTACATGCTTTTACACCCACATGCATGCTGGGTACATCTAGGTATACACTTAGATAGGATTTGATAGTAGGAGTACGCCAATATTGCTGTTTTATATATGCCTGCATATATTCATCTTTTAGCACAATGATAGAAATGTATTTACTGTTTACTCGTTTGGTGTTAGCAATCTTTTACATTTGCCTCTGTCTACTGATTGTTGCAGCACATAGATCTTACACTAGAGTAACACTGGTTCAATTAATACTTCTTGATGACGTCCCCATTGTTGATTCTGCGTATTTCTCTGAGACTAAGTGAGCACGAGTGACAGAGTGAAAAGTACTGTACTGTTTCCACGATCCGTGAGCGGTCAGGGTTGTCATGTTCAGTGGTTGCCAAAAAATATTCGAACCTTGGTAGAGTGGCACTGTGAACTAACTCGTCTATAGGCCGACATATCCTGCGGGGGTGTACGGAATCAGTCTTGACACCAATCCCTTAGTTTATGTTATCCACAAACACGCAGATCCTATGTACTATTAGGAATTAAACGACAATGTGTGCTTCATTTATTCATTGTGTAGTTCCCTATTGTGAGATGTACTTGTACTCTATTCATTCATTGTGTTGGCCCCTAAGGGAGCTCTTCATGTGTTTATTCATTCATTGTGTAGTTCCCTAAAAGGAGCTCTTTGTGTACTTTATTAATTCATTGTGTAGTTTCCTAATGGGAGCTCTACATGTGTGGTAAATTAATTAAATATTACCTCATCTCAGAATTTCTATACTTAATAATCATAATTTCAGTCAAAGCAAAGAGAGGAGTCCGTGGTGCTCGAGTAAAAAAAAAAAAGGTCCAGTAACTCGAGTTAAGGGGAGAGCTCCAGCACCAAGCGGGTACAGGAGTGGTCTGCAGTTTTATTCACACATCAGAATATTTATACAGTTTTCAGTCAATAGGCAAAAGATGAAAGGAGAAGTGACAAGAAAAAGGGAAGTGACAAGCAGTAATTTCCAACCGATGTGTCAAGGTAGGGGCGTCTCTTGTGTCTCGTGAGAGGGCATGTGATGTGTGGAAATGTGTTCTCTTTCAGTTGAAGGCCCTTACTCATTCGGGGGTTTATCTCTGGCTTAGAGTCAAGAACAGGAACCATCTTGTGTAAAACAGGAACTATCTTGCTGGTTCTGGGAATTGGCTGAGCCACAAGAGTCAAAAGGAGGAACTATCTTGTGTAAAACAGAGACCATCTGCTCTCTGGCTTGTAGTCAAAGACAGGAACTATTTCTTAAAACAGGAACTATCTGCTGCTGGTTCCCAGAATTGGCAGAACCACAGAAATGTGTGTTCACAGTGTACAGCCTTGTGTTTCCTCTATTAGTTGGTGTGGTTTCAGGGCCTAACCTCGTGCTTCCTCTTTCAGTTGGGGGTGGTCACAGGGCAGCTGGTGTGACAGGCTGAGTTACCAACAATGGACAGGATGTGGCTGAGTCTTTGGCACAACTGGGGGAAGGCACACAGGCAGGCTTCTTGGAATTGGCTCGACCACAAGGAGCAGGGAGTTGTGCAAGATTCAATGGGGATGTGAAGGACAGTTTTCAGACAAGTTGCTGAGAGCATGTCACACACTAAATGGGTGTTTGTCTGAGGCAAATGGCTACCAGGCAGAAACAGGGAAATGATGGGGCACAATTGTCAATTTTATTTCCACACATGTAATTTATTCATTCATTGTGCAATTCCATAATGGGACTTCTACGTGTGCTGTATTCATTCATTCTGTATTTCCTTAATTGGAGCCTTAAGTGTGCTGTTAGACCTGGCACCTTGGCGTGAGTCTCCCTTCCACTTTTTGTCGCTGTGCCTCATGTGTTTTGCTGGTGTTGGCTGCTCAGAGCACTGTGCCACTGCCAACCAGTGCCACAGTGCAAGTGCTCCCTATTTAAAATGTATATGTTGGTTGGATTCCATGATTGGCTTATTTGGTTTACTGTCAGACCCCAGTAAAGTGCACCAGGAGTGCCCAGGGCTTGTAAATACAAATGCTGCTGGTGGGCTTGCAGCACTGGTTGTGCCACCCACAGAAGCGGCCTGGTAAAATATGTCTAGGTCTGCCATTGCAGAACCTGCGTGCAGTCTGGTACTGTCATGCTGACTGGGCAAGGGCACCCCCTTGCCAGTCCCTAAACCTTCCCTTAACTTCATATTAGTCACCCCTATGGTAGGCCCAAGGGCAGGGTGCATTGTAAGCATTAGGTAGGACAAGCCCTGATGTGTGTGGCATGTCCTAATAGTGAATTACAGCCATTTTCGTTTTTCACTATTGTAAGGCTACCTGTTCTCATAGGCCAGAATGGGCTGTTGGAATTGTAACATCCTATGATCCTAACAGACCCAGGGAACATGGTAGAAAATCGAGTTTAGTATGCCTGAACTCAGAATAATAAAATACATCTGTTAGCAAGGTTTATTTTAATGTTCTGTGTTTCCAAACGCCACTTTTAGAATGTTGGCCTTTGCTTGCCTAACCATTTCAGCCCGCCTCTGCGCTGATGTGTATCTGCTGTCTGGTTTGTGTGACTGACAGGGCTGGGGAATCCCAGAGGGGCAGGGCTAGGTAGCCTGGTGGTGAATAGAGTGATTGACATATGGATGGGTGGGAGGAGTACACCTGGACTCTGAATAGGGCTGTGCTCTGCCACCACAATGCTGGCTCCACCTCCTGTGGAGCGTCTGTTGACTCTGCCCTGCACACTGAAAGCAGAAGCCTGCATCATGTCAACAAAGTGCTCAGACACCGGACTGAACTAGGCAAGGGCCCCCCCTGGCCTGCAAGAACAAAGGAAATGTAGTATAAGTATAGGAGCCCTGCTCCTAAGAAATCAGATCCTGCTACAAGACTAACCTCTGCCTGAGGAGAAGGAACCAGGAAAGCTGTAGGAGTACTGTCCCAGACCTGGGGGATTGGCCTGCAGTGGTTGCCTTGCTGCTGAAGGAGAGGAGAAAGATTGCTGATAAACTTTGCTTCAACTTGTGCTGTTTAAAGTCTCCAAGGGCTTGTGCTGGAGCTTGCCCCCTGAACGAAGTCCCAGGACCAGTGGACTTCACCGCCGTCAAAAGAGCACCGAAAAACCGCTGTTTTCCCCGTACCGCGGAAGCGAACTGCTGTGTACTTCTCGACGATCGAAGCGTACCCTTGAAAGCCTATACCCCGCTGTCCGGCCCGCACACCGTGGCTAGAGGCCCCCAACGAGCCGTAGCTCGCAACGCAAAGGAAGGACCTGCCCGGCCCAAGCAACGCGACTAAAAGGTCCCTGCGAGCTGTAGCTCACAACGTAAAGGAAGGACTTCGCCCCGTACTTGCTTTCAGTTCCTGCAAACCGTACTACTCAGCGTACGCTCCTTTCCCCTGCTTCGTAAAGGCTGTGGTGCGTAGAGGAGCTGCGTACGTCTCCCCCAAGCGGAGCGTATGGTTCGCTTCCTCATCGGACTTCAAAGAAGGGTGCTGATATCACGGTACGGCGCGTACGCCGCTACAAAACTCAAGAGCACCGTACTTAGTAAATACAGATAAAGACTATTGTGTACTGGGTCACTCTAGCTCAAGCTGCTTTTAGGACCTCAGTGCTGCTCCTACTGCAATCTTTATAGTTTCTTGACCAATCAGATCATTTAAAACATGTTCCCAGTCTGGAGTCTTCCAGGCGCTATTTCCGTTTCCGCTGTGGGGCTCGAGGGGTCAGAGGTCGGTGTGCTCGTCTCCCTGATGCCCCCTGGGACAGGAGCAGTTCAGGCCTTTCACTGCTAGTAAAACCCTCATCTCATTAACAGTAAATACCTTCTAACTCTGAAGAAGAAAGACACCTGTGAAGGAAGCTTTGCACTGAGTGACCCCTGCACTGACCCCTGCACCGACCCCTTGCACTGACCCCTTGCACTGCCCCCCTGCACTGACCCCCTGCCCTGACCCCTGCACTGACCCCGTGACGCTCATGGGATCCCTGCACTGATCCCTGCACTGATCCCTGCACTGATCCCTGCACTGATCCCTGCACTGACCCCCTGCACTGACCCCATGCACTGACCCCCTGCCCTGACCCCTGCACTGACCCCGTGACGCTCATGGGATCCCTGCACTGATCCCTGCACTGACCCCCTGCACTGACCCCATGCACTGACCCCATGCACTGACCCCCTGCCCTGACCCCTGCACTGACCCTTGTACTGACCCCTGCACTGACCCCGTGACGCTCACGGGACCCCTGCACTGACCCCTGCACTGACCCCTGCACTGACCCCTGCACTGACCCCATGCACTGACCCCATGCACTGACCCCCTGCCCTGACCCCCTGCCCTGACCCCCTGCCCTGACCCCCTGCCCTGACCCCCTGCCCTGACCCCCTGCCCTGACCCCCTGCCCTGACCCCCTGCACTGACCCCCTGCACTGACTCCATGACGCTCACGGTTGCTCTTTCTTCCACAGACTCCAAGGATGTGAAATGCGAGATGAGGAGAGGTCATCTTATTGCTTGGTCCTCCCAGAAGCAGACATATCTGTGCTGTGTGCTGCGCTGAGGGATCCGCGGTGCCGCCTGCAGGAGCTCAAGTAAGTCGAGTCTTTCTTCCTCATGTTCTTGGGGAGGGGGGGGGGAGGTTACGTCATTCCCACCGAGACCATGTTAGGGTCAGACGTGGGGGCTCCTCTTATGGGGATAACCCTCTCTTCTGTTGTCAGCAGCAGTTATAGGATACAGTGAGGTTCACCTGTCTGCTCCTGTTGTGGTGAGATGGCTCAGCGAGCAAATGCACTTATCCAGAGGTCTGTCTGCACCTTTCAGTCACTGGTTCGTATTCTAGTGCGATCGCATTGTGGCTCCAGGGCCATCACGACCCTCTGTATCAGGGGGGAGCTCAGTCCGAAGAGTGGAGGCCTTTTTGTGGCTGTTACTGTGGCAGAGGTGCTGGGGGCGGGGGGATGTAGGGGGAGCTCTACATATTCCTCCCCCAGAGGATGCAAGAACCATCAACAAAGAAGCCTCTGAAGGGCTCGCATGTTGTCAGCAGCTTCATCCATGTTCACATGACAGCTCTCCTTTCATGCAATCACTATCACTTCATCTCAGCCTTTCATAATCTGTCATCTTCTTCAACAAACCTACCACTGACACTATGCACGTCACCATTTATATCCCATGAGACAGTTGCTATCTAAACAAGCATTGGCAATGCCAAGAGGTCTGGCCTATCATCTAGATACAGTAACTCGAGATCTGTGGACTATATTTTGACGGCCAATCGGGGGGACATCACTTGATACAGGCTCTGATAATCTGGCTGAAGATGTGTTCAAAAATCCATTGTTTTGTGGCTGCAATTTGGTTGGTCCATAGTATCAGGGCTAGACTGGTCCTGTATTTGAACTTTCCTTGATGTAATGATGTCATTGAGATATTGTGCAATAACTTAACGGGCTGCACATAATTGTGTGATGATTGGTACATGATGTAATTATTTAAGATGACTTTTTAGAAGCACATTTTTCTCTCCTTTTTATGAATTAAGTAGATGTATGTATGCACTTGTATACTTATTTATTCATAATTATATGAAATTCCAATTTGTTGTATTTGTGGAAGGTAAAAGTGTGCCACATTCCTGTAAGAATTCATTTCTTGGAAATGAAAGATTTCTGATTCTAATTCAGTATCTCTAGTAATTATTAGATGTCCTTTTTGAGTCAGAAGAATCAGTGTGACTTCAACAAGACTTCAGTCCTTCAGAACTTTACTAGACGTCTCTCTCAAGTCAAAAGCAAGGCAACAACTGAATCTCATTCCACAAACCCACAAGGCACATCCTCTGTGCCAGATTCCTACTAGCACACATCCCACACATACTCTGAACCAGAGCCAGTGGTTGAGCCTTCCCCTGCATCGCTCCTAAAGTCGTCAACACATCAGAGCCATCTCTTCAATTCTCGATATTCGCAAGAACGGAGTACATGGCTCTTCAAAGAGACTCCCACTCACCAGCCCTGGGCCAGTCAAGACTTACTGCTTCTTACAGCGCCAGGATACACTCTCGGGTGATAGTGCCCTAAGCAAATACCCATCCCCACCTCATCCCCATCCCCTTCCCCACCGGTCAAGGTGGAAAAAGTGACAGGGAGAAAAGGTGTTTTTTCATCGAAATTAACAAGGGGGTTAAAGAGGATAGGAAGTGCAGTCTGGGTCTCACAATATGTCAAATATTGAACAACACAACTTTTTACCATCAGGAAAAAAGGATAAAACGTAGTTCTCCCTGTTATAATGAAACTTACATCCTATGCAGACCCATCTAAGGCTTTAAAATCTGTAGTTTTGCTTCAAGTTGTTTCAAAGACAAATCAGCATTATCCTTCCATTGCAAAGAAAATTCAAAAGCTCCTTAACATCCCATAAAAAGGAATGATTAGGCCTCGAGGGAATTTTAAGATGGATAGAATGCAAAGCTCTACACACTAGAAGATGCTTACCAACTGGTTCCTTGTGAATCACTGTGAGAAAGCGGATTGTTGTATGGTACAGTTGTGTCTCCTCACAGTGTAACAATGACCCAATTCTTTAGAGGTCCAGTTTGGTTCGTTTAAAAAACCTTTGCTCAGCCCTGGGTAGCTCTGGCATGGAGGAGTCCGTCTTTATCAAAGGAGCAAGTGTAAAGCATTAACCCCTTCGCTGCGGCGGAAATTCCGCCGCAGCGCTGGAGGGTGCGGGGGGGCAGCGCGGTGGCCCGGTGCTCATGACGGAGCCACGCCGTCATGATCCACGGTTGGGCTGTGCTCATGACGGAGTGGTTCCGTCATGACTCCGCCCACAGCGCTAATCGCCCGCACAGGCGGGGAATTAGCGCTGCGTGGGGGGCGCGGCCGCCAACGGCCGCAGCATGACGGAACCACTCCGTCATGAGCACACGGCAACCGTGGCTCAGCACGGAAGGAGTTAAGAAGCACAAAAACTGTTGACTAACAAAAAAATTCAACACAAGGAAATTGTAATACCAATTTATAAAAATAGGTTGTATTTTCTATTTAAATAGACACCTCAACAATAAAAATTCAACTGAAGGATTCCGGAGTTTGAATTTGTTCACTGCATGCAATAAAACAGTAATCAACGTCACAGGGATCAGTTTACAGCCCAGTTCCAGGTCCTATGGATGGAACGGCATAGAAGTCAATGGAGTGGTCTTGATGCAAGGGATAAAGGATGCTGAAGGTCCTATGGATGGACCGCCATAGAAGTCAATGGAGTGGTCTTGGTGCAAGGGATGCAGGATGCTGAAGGTCGTATGGATGGAGCGGCATAGAAGTCAATCAAGTGGTGTTGATGCAAGGGATGCAGGACGCTGAAGTTCCTATGGATGGAGCGCCATAGAAGTCAATGGCGTGGTCTTGATGCAAGGGATGCAGGACGCTGAAGTTCCTATGGATGGAGCGCCATAGAAGTGAATGGAGTGGTCTTGATGCAAGGGATAAAGGATGCTGAAGGTCCTATGGATGGACCGCCATAGAAGTCAATGGAGTGGTCTCGATGCCAGGGATGCAGGACGCTGAAGGTCCTATGCATGGAGCGCCATAGAAGTGAATGGAGTGGTCTTGATGCAAGGGATGCAGGATGCTGAAGGTCCTATGGATGGAGCACCATAGAAGTCAATGGAGTGGTCTTGATGCAAGGGATGCAGGACGCTGAAGATCCTATGGATGGAGCGGCATAGAAGTCAATGGAGTGGTCTTGATGCAAGGGATGCAGGACGCTGAAGTTCCTATGGATGGAGCGCCATAGAAGTCAATGGAGTGGTCTTGATGCAAGGGATGCAGGACGCTGAAGATCCTATGGATGGAGCGGCATAGAAGTCAATGGAGTGGTCTTGATGCAAGGGATGCAGGACGCTGAAGTTCCTATGGATGGAGCGCCATAGAAGTCAATGGCGTGGTCTTGATGCAAGGGATGCAGGACGCTGAAGTTCCTATGGATGGAGCGCCATAGAAGTCAATGGAGTGGTCTCGATGCCAGGGATGCAGGACGCTGAAGGTCCTATGCATGGAGCGCCATAGAAGTCAATGGAGTGGTCTTGATGCAAGGGATAAAGGATGCTGAAGGTCCTATGGATGGACCGCCATAGAAGTCAATGGAGTGGTCTTGGTGCAAGGGATGCAGGATGCTGAAGGTCGTATGGATGGAGCGGCATAGAAGTCAATCAAGTGGTGTTGATGCAAGGGATGCAGGACGCTGAAGTTCCTATGGATGGAGCGCCATAGAAGTCAATGGCGTGGTCTTGATGCAAGGGATGCAGGACGCTGAAGTTCCTATGGATGGAGCGCCATAGAAGTCAATGGAGTGGTCTCGATGCCAGGGATGCAGGACGCTGAAGGTCCTATGCATGGAGCGCCATAGAAGTGAATGGAGTGGTCTTGATGCAAGGGATGCAGGACGCTGAAGGTCCTATGGATGGAGCGGCATAGAAGTCAATGGAGTGGTCTTGGTGCAAGGGATGCAGGACGCTGAAGTTCCTATGGATGGAGCGCCATAGAAGTCAATGGAGTGGTCTCGATGCCAGGGATGCAGGACGCTGAAGGTCCTATGCATGGAGCGCCATAGAAGTGAATGGAGTGGTCTTGATGCAAGGGATAAAGGATGCTGAAGGTCCTATGGATGGACCGCCATAGAAGTCAATGGAGTGGTCTCGATGCCAGGGATGCAGGACGCTGAAGGTCCTATGCATGGAGCGCCATAGAAGTGAATGGAGTGGTCTTGATGCAAGGGATGCAGGATGCTGAAGGTCCTATGGATGGACCGCCATAGAAGTCAATGGAGTGGTCTCGATGCCAGGGATGCAGGACGCTGAAGGTCCTATGCATGGAGCGCCATAGAAGTGAATGGAGTGGTCTTGATGCAAGGGATGCAGGATGCTGAAGGTCCTATGGATGGACCGCCATAGAAGTCAATGGAGTGGTCTTGATGCAAGGGATGCAGGATGCTGAAGGTCCTATGGATGGAGCACCATAGAAGTCAATGGAGTGGTCTTGATGCAAGGGATGCAGGACGCTGAAGGTCCTATGGATGGAGCGCCATAGAAGTCAATGGAGTGGTCTTGATGCAAGGGATGCAGGACGCTGAAGGTCCTATGGATGGAGCGGCATAGAAGTCAATGGAGTGGTCTTGATGCAAGGGATGCAGGACGCTGAAGGTCCTATGGATGGAGCGCCATAGAAGTCAATGGAGTGGTCTCGATGCCAGGGATGCAGGACGCTGAAGGTCCTATGGATGGAGCACCATAGAAGTCAATGGAGTGGTCTTGATGCAAGGGATGCAGGACGCTGAAGGTCCTATGGATGGAGCGCCATAGAAGTCAATGGAGTGGTCTTGATGCAAGGGATGCAGGACGCTGAAGGTCCTATGGATGGAGCGCCATAGAAGTCAATGGAGTGGTCTTGATGCAAGGGATGCAGGACGCTGAAGATCCTATGGATGGAGCGGCATAGAAGTCAATGGAGTGGTCTTGATGCAAGGGATGCAGGACGCTGAAGGTCCTATGGATGGAGCGGCATAGAAGTCAATGGAGTGGTCTTGATGCAAGGGATGCAGGACGCTGAAGGTCCTATGGATGGAGCGGCATAGAAGTCAATGGAGTGGTCTCGATGCCAGGGATGCAGGATGCTGAAGATGCTCAAGGACACTGAGCCTATGATGGGGGTCTTCCTGTGGCCGCCCCTTGGTCCTGGAGATGAGGGGGTGACTTCGGCATCCGAGGGCGATGTCCAGCGAAGTCCAGGTGAAGTTTAGCCCAAAACCAGCTGCCACTGGTCTACTGTTCTCCAGATTCAGCAAAAGCAATGTTTTTTTTTTTTTTTTAACTTGCAGTAATGTCTGTGCTTCAAGACAAACTGCACTCTGACTACTCTTGGGTCCAACAGACTCAGGTACAACTTTTGAGCAAAACGCACATGAGCCCTCAAGTCTATCAAGAGAGAGAAAAAAGCCAAAGAAGGCTGACTAGAAAGAAGGAGACCCTTTGAAGGACGGTTTCTCTCACCCACCAGAGGTGGCATGCTTCATCATTGGGAATCCTCCTTGCACCATGAAGCCTTGTCATGGTGCGGGCTACAACCCCCTCGCTGAGATATTTTGTTGTGTAACATGGGTTGTTTCTTAAACCCAATGTGAGCTAGCTTCGTGTTATGAGGGGTGAAGTGGATTAAAACTAGCTACAGGGTTTACCACATACCTTTTATTCTGGCTACCTTGTTCTAGTATTAAAAACAGAAAGTACGAGAGAAACCATTAGAGCCAATCGTACTGAACTCAGATCAACATGTTTCAGCCAATTACCTAGAGAGTGTTGTGGCTTTCTTCAGGATATTAAGTAAGCTACTGCTGTGAAAGTTATTTCTCCAAACGTGTGCAAAAATTGTACATCAAGGCAAAAAGCTGGTATATTGAATTTGATATGAGACCAGTGACCCAAGGATAGCAAGATCCATGGCATCCATTTCGTTAGCAATCCCGCCAGGCTTTAAAATGAGCTTCTCCAATAGAAAGGAGGGCCGAAGAGGAGGTGGAGTGGCTTTCATTTACAACGAGAATTACACTCTGTTGTCCTCCACTCCTACCACACTCCCAAGCATTGAGGGGCTACGCTTTTGCCTCCAAATTACCCCCCAACTATCTCTTACAGGCCTAGTTATTTATAGACCCCCTGACTGTCCGACATCAGCCCTGTGTGAGCTTACGGACTTTATAATCCTAAACTCTCTAGACCACTCTTACTTTTTCATAGCCGGCGATTTCAATCTCCACGCCGACATTCCTGACTGTCCACAGGCTTCCCATCTTATCTCTACCCTGCAATCGGCCAATCTGACTCAAGCTATTACAGGCACCACGCATCGGGCAGGGCATATGCTCGATCTTTTCTTTTCCAACATACCAAACACAACAGCCTCCTCTCCGCTACCGCTGCTCTGGACGGACCACTACCTAACTACCATGACCATCTCAATCCCCACCCAATCTCAGAGCACTGGAAAGCGATCCTATGTGCGGAGAAAATGGGACAATCTAACAGCGGACAAATTATGCCCAGCACTTCGCGCGACCCCCATACCCCTTACCTCAGATGCTAATTACGATGCGGCTTCTCTGAACCTGTGGATAAGCAAAACAGTGGATTCTATAGCGCCGGCCAGTATTGCCACATCACGAAGAGAATCTCCCTCTGCACCGTGGTTCACTCCTGAACTCAAGGCCGAAAAAAGTAAATGTAAAAGACTGGAACGCCTTTGGCGAGATAACTACTGCGATGCTGCCAAATCTAGCTATAAAAAAGCCCTTCATGCTCTACATTTATCTATTAAAAAAGCCAAGAAACACTTCTTTGAGGCCTCCATCCTACAGGCGGAACAATCAAGCAAAGAAGTATTCAAGATTGTTCAATCCTTTTTCAAGCCCAGAGCTATCGAGACGGATATCATCCCTTCAGTAAATCTCTGCGAATCCATTTCAGACTTCTTTGATACCAAAATTTTAAAAGTCTATGACACCTTTACGGACCCTGAGCCGACATTAATGGATGAGCTAAGAGTCTCTGAGTGCCTTATTACCCCTTTAAATCAATTTCAGCCTATTACCCTCTCTGAAGCAGTAAAAGAATTACAAAAATGTAAATCGGGAGGCCCGGACGATCCCTGCCCACCTAAACTGTGGAAACTAATGTCGGAAGCAATTGCAGTTCCCCTCCTACACATATGGAACACGTCCATTGCTACGGGCACGTTTCCGGACTGTTGGAAACAGGCCACACTTCTCCCGCTGAAAAAAAAACCCCAAGGCGCACCGGATGATCTGAACAATCTCCGACCCATCTCTCTCCTTGCAGCCCCCGGCAAAATGCTTGAAAAAATAATCCAGCGGCAGCTTAACAAATTTATTGAAGACAGTGGCGCCCTACATGAAACTCAGTCGGGCTTTAGGGCCGGCTTCAGCACCGAGACGGCCCTCATTGAGGTTGCCGAGTCTATCAGGTGGTCCTTAGATTCAGGGGCATCAGCTATGCTGGTGCTCCTGGATCTATCAGCTGCTTTTGATACTGTAGATCACAGCAGATTGCTGACCCGACTTAAGGACATAGGTATTGGAGACAAAGCTCTCAATTGGCTACTCTCCTACCTCACTAATCGCTCCCAGAAAGTGGCCTTGGGCCCCTTCTCTTCTGGACCAAAAAATCTCTGGTGTGGCGTCCCACAAGGGTCGGCACTCAGCCCCCTGCTGTTTAATGTATACTTGGCCCCACTCTTCACCTTGATTGCCAAATGGGGGGTCAAGGCAATATCCTACGCGGACGACACGCAATTAGTCTTCCCATACACAGACACGTCCGAGGCAGCATTTAGCAAAATCAGGGGCTGTCTGCAAGACGTGGCCAAGTGGATGAACACAAACAAACTTAAAATGAACGCGAGCAAAACGGAGGTGCTATTCTTTGGTAACCCCAAACATCCCCCTCCGGATCTGTGGTGGCCAACGGAAATGGGCCCTGCCCCATCTCCCAGCCCCCATGCAAAAAATCTAGGAGTAAAATGGGATGAGAAGTTGTCTTTCTTGCCGCATATACAACAGCTCACCACGGGCTGCCTGCATAAACTCAAAAATTTGCGGAAATTTCTGCCTTTGCTACCACTCGAGTGTCGGAAAACGGTTGTTCACGCAACAATCACCTCTCGACTCGATTACTCTAATGGCCTCTATCTTGGTCTACCTAAATATGCGGTGCAATGCTTACAAATCGTGCAGAATGCGGCTGCGAGATTAATAAAACGGGTCCCTTTTAGGCAGCATATCTCTCCGCATCTGCACGAGATGCACTGGCTACCAGTGGCAAGCAGAATTAAGTTCAAAGTGCTAACTCTGGCTTTCAGAGCGCTAAAAGGCACATGCCCAAATTATCTGAAACTCCGACTTCATCGCTACCACCAAAAACGTGAGCTACGCTCAAACTCCCTACTCAAGCTAACTGTACCGCACATAAGGAAAGCGAGACTTGGAGGCAGATCCTTCTCGGCCGGCACGGCGAAACTTTGGAATACCCTGCCTCCTGCCATCCAATCCGCTACGTCAGAAGCAAGTTTTAGGAAACTCCTAAAAACCTGGCTTTTTACGCAATAATCCTGCCCCCCTTCCTGACTACTTACTCTTGTTGTGGGACTCGCTAGCGCCGGGACACCTCCCCAGAGGTAGCTGTTCGCGCTCAATAAATTTCTGTATTATTAAGATGGTGGATTCACTGGTGGTACCTGTAAGGGGACATAAACAACATACCGAGCAGTTTATGGATTGGCAACTCAAAACAAGTCAGCCAATTTGTCAAATTTAGAAGTCACACAGTCTGCCAAGAAGAATCAGCCAGGACCGGAGGCTCCGATTATGCTTCTCATTTTCTTTACTGAAAATTCTCAGCAGCCAATCAGAAAGTAAAAAGACAAATACATACAATACCCATAAACCTTAGAGGGTATCACATGACAACCATAGAGTAGACCCCTATATAAGGTGCATAAGAGAATACTACATCCTCTTTCTTTGCTGCTCCGCAGCCAGTTAAGTGTTTTTTCACCTTTTACTTTATCTATGCATGCTATTTGCTTGTTTGCTGGACTGTACTTACATATTTACTGTATGCTCATTGGGCTGCTTTGTGCGTTGCTCGCACTGCCGTTTTTCAATGTGCGTGTTTCCGGTGCTGTGTCTCCTATCCGCTTAGCGATCTCTTGCGCATCATTCATTTCCGCGTCGGCGCTTGTTCCTTGTTGTGAGTTTTGTGCCGCTCTGTTTCAGGAGCATTGCCTTCTTGGGAGCTCTTCCTGCCTCCCGGTTACGGGCGCATTGTGCCCGCAAACCTTTCGATGGAGTGGGAGACGGGGAGTGCGGACGTGCACGCTCTGCATGCGCAGTCCGCTTTCTGGCTTGTGTTTCGGCCGTTCCACGCATGCGTGGCGGCCATATTTGCATACCAGCTTTTTACCTCAGTGAATACCCGGTATTTCTGGAGCGCAGGAGCAGCGCTTTCAATTGCTTTATACCCACAACCTTGCCAGCCTCCTCAGCGACGTCCAGGTCTTCTATAAGGGCTTGGGCTGTATAATTGGCATAGGCTCTGCCTAGAGTGGCATTGATAGGCAAGCCCTCCCTCCACATTTAAATATTTACATATTTAAGCACTTTGGAATTTCTACATTCCTGTGTTGCTTGGCTTGCCTGTGGTTCGCCACTCCCCTAATTGGTCACTGTCATTTCCCTTACAGTTCTTTACACCTCTGACAGTGCTTATTAGCTCCATTATTTCCTCCTGTGGGTATATATTTTGTCACTTCTTATTGCCTACCATGTCTGAATATTATAATGATGAGGCAGACTATTTTGAGGAGGAACCCTCTGGGTCATTGGAGCATAAGCTCGTCGAAGCTCTAGATGTGGGAGTTCAGCACTCTGTTAATAAAGCTATGGTCAGGGCTATTGAACCCTTGAAGCGCCATTTATGTAATTATGCCTTGCAGCAAGGCTGGCTTCCTGTCTCAACGTCCCGGTCTTCATCGGGTGTTAAGTGTTCAAAAAACCCACACTCTTCAGATTTTGCGAAGCTCGCAAAAACCTTGGCGTCGGATAATTCTTATGGATCTACGTCCAAAGACACTCCTTCTAGTTCTCCTCCCAGAGATGATGGAAATTCCTCCTCTGGTACGACGTCTGAGTCGGAGGCTTCTCCTCCTCCCGCAAAGAAATCACGCAAAGAGCGGTTTGTGGACGCCCCCTCGGATCCCACTTTATTGACCTTTGATCCTTCTACAATTGTCCACCCTAATTCTTCCTCATGGCTCCCCTCTACTGAAGTTGCGACCTATGTCCATTCCCACTTACGTCAACCTTTTGATAAGGATGTTAGAGCGCGTTTGCGTTCTGAATGCCCACGTCCAGATCTCGCAGACAAGGTGGCGGATACTCCGGATGTGGATCCTTCCATGTTCACATATCTTAAGAAATACACAAAGGATCCAAAGAAAGGTCTAGATCGTGCATGGAGGTCCTGCCAGGATAAGTTGCTTGATTTGTCCGGCCCCCTAACAAAAATTTGGGATTTGGGTTACATATCCAAAGCCTCAGGGCAGATTATCAATCCGGATGATTTAATTGGTTGGGCTCAATGTGCCACATGTTTATTAGGCAATGCAAACTGTGCCATGTCTAGTGAGCGCCGCCGCTCTATTCTTTTAAAACTCGATCCAAAGTTGGCAGAGTTGTCTTCTTCTGAGTCCGGGCCTTTGGCTCAAGGTCTCCTCTTTGGTCAACATTTTTTAAAGGGATTAACTAAGTTTGTCGCAACCTTCAGTGGCCTTGATAAAGCACAGGGTTCCTTAAAGCGGGCTTTTCGCCCAGTTTTTGGATGGGCCGGACGACATAGGGGGCGGTCGTTTGGCCGAGGTTACCAAAGAGGCACCCAGCGAGGCTATGATTCCCAACGTGGACGGTATCAGGAGTCCACTTCTTCCGCCAATTTCTACCCCACGCGTGGATCCCGTAACTACAACAAAAAGGGGACGCTATGGAGGCAACCAAGGAGGTCAACGCGACGCCACTTCTTCAGGTGAGCTTAATTCCCTTTTCAGAGGTTCAATTGGGGGGCCGTCTCCAGTATTTTCTCCACAAATGGCAAAAGATCTCGCAGGATGCGTGGATCCTGGATTCGGTGCAGGGTTACAAAATAGAGTTTTTTCATTCTCCCTCTGACTCTTCCCCCGCGACCAATGGTTTTCTCCCATCTGGATCAGGTTTTCCTTTCCAGCGAGATAGATTCGCTACTCCAGAAAGGGGCCATAGGGCGGACGGTTCGTCATCCTCAGGGCTTTGTCAGCAACGTCTTCCTAGTTCAGAAGAAGGGGGGTGGATCCAGGCTTGTTTTAAATCTCAAGGAGTTCAATGGATGGGTTGTATATCGTCACTTCAAGATGGAGGTGATCCATCTTCTTCGCGATCTTCTTCAGGAAGGAGACTGGATGGTCCGCCTAGATCTAAAAGATGCTTATCTGTCGGTGCCCATTTACGGACCACATCGTCATTTTCTTCAATTCCAATGGCAGGGAATGTGGTACGAGCACAAAGTCCTTCCTTTCGGCCTCTCGTCAGCACCTTGGTGCTTCACGAAGCTTCTGAGGCCTGTGGTCGAGTTTCTTCGTGCCAGGGGCATTCGTCTCATCATTTATCTGGACATTTATAGTGTCCTCGTCTTGTTTTGCAACATCTTGCCTGGACCACGGATCTCTTACAGAATCTGGGATTTTTGGTCAACCCTCAAAAATCAGTGTTGATCCCCTCTCAGTCGGTGGAGTTTCTGAGCTTTCTAGTCAACTCCCTCACTTGTCAACTCCTCTTACCCCAGCAGAAGATCAGATCGATCAAGAGAGAGTTGAGGTTGATTTTGAACAAGCAGACTGTGTCCTTGAGGCCTGTAGCCCGGGCCGTCGGGTTGTTAGCTTCTTCTATACAAGCGATCTTCCCGGGTCCCCTTCATTACCGAGCGCTTCAACGCCTAAAAATCCGCCATCTCCAGAAAGGCCTCAGATATTCCGATCAGATCCCTCTTTTAGAGGAGTCGAGGTAGGATATGTTGTGGTGGCTGGAACATATGGAGTCGTGGAACGGTCGAGCCCTATTCGGCGCCACCCCGGAGGTAGTGATCGATCCCGATGCCAGTCGGTGGGGTTGGGGAGCCCGATGCGGTCAAGTGTCCACTGGCGGCCGTTGGCTTCTGGTGGGCTCCTTTGCGATTCGTTACCTCTCGCCCCGTCAGACAAATTGTTGCATCCTTCTCCGCATGGACAACGTGTCGGCGGTTCGGTATGTCAACAAGTTGGGCGGGACTCGGTCCTGACTTCTAGCAGAGATTGCCAAAGACTCTTGGCACTTTTGCCTTCAGAACAGTCTGTTTGTAGTGGCGGAGTATCTTCCAGGATGCAGCAACCAAGTTGCAGATTGGAATTCCAGACATCACCGAGATTTCAGCGATTGGCGGCTTCACCCTCGCATGTTCCGATTGTTGAACAAGATGTGGGGCCCTTGTCGGATCGATCTGTTTGCCTCCAGACTCAACAAACAAATTCCGGAGTTCTTCAGCTGGCGTCCGGATCCGGAAGCTCTAGCCACGGATGCTTTTCTGCAAATATGGCCTCCAGTGATTTGTAATGCGTTCCCTCCGTTTGTAATGATTCCATGGGTCCTGGCCCGAACCAAATGTTATCGCTCGGAATTGATTCTGATCACTCCTCTGTGGAGGGCTCAAGCGTGGTTCCCAGTACTTCTAGAAATGTTATGTGCGGTTCCGGTTCTTCTTCCCCTGCGGTGGAATCTGTTGTTAGACCCTCTCCAATCTACACATCCGTTGATAACATCAGGTCAACTCCGGCTGGTCGCTTGGCGAATTTTGGGGATCTTTGGAAGGTCCCAGGCCTTTCGAGAGACGCTACCAGATTTATCAGTGAGTCTTGGTCGCCCAACACACACAAACGTTATGCTACAGCATGGAAACGATGGTGTGATTGGTGCTCTCCACGGGAGGTGGATCCCGCTGCAGCAGATGTCTCCTTGGTAGTGAACTGTTTAGCGTCCTTAGGCGCTTCAGGTCTTGCTTATCGCACTGTCAATAATTTTCGGTCAGCCATCTCGGCAGGTCACGTGGCCATTGAGGGCAAACCACTTGGTGATCATCCATTAGTGTGTAAATTACTTAGGGGTATCCGGTTGGTAAAACCACTGTGTTCTAAATATTCCGAGCTCTGGGATGTCTCCATTATCTTACGTTTCTTGGATTCCTGGCCTGTAAATCAAGCTTTGTCTCGAAACAGCTTTCTGCCAAGCTAGCTATGCTACTTTGTTTGGTATCATGTAAACGCGTGCCTGATATCCGCGCCCTCGATCTAGCGGGTCGCAGATTTACTCCTGAGAGTGTTACTTTTTCGGTCACCAGACGCACTAAATGTAACACCACTTCTGTCACTTATCCTGCGTTTCCTGACAATCCAAAATTGTGTGTGGTACAATGTATCCGGGATTATGAGGTGAGTACTGCAGGTTTTCGTCAAGATATGGCAGGTCAATTGTTGATTGCTCTACAGAAACCTTTTCGTCCAGTGACCCCAGCTACACTGGCACGATGGGTGCGTTGGCTCAGTAGCAAAGCTGGTATTGATGTCTCCAAATTTGGTGCTCCTTCTGCTCGTGGTGCTATGGCATCCAAGGCTTTTTCTATGGGAGTCAGTTTATTGGACATTATGAATGCAGCTGATTGGTCCTCTGAATCTACATTTTAAACTTTTTATTATAAACCTATTGTAAATGTTGCATCTGTTGTGGTGGCGCAGCTTTGAACAAGCATAATCGGAGCCTCCGGTCCTGACAGAATTAAAAATTTGCAAACATTCGTGACAAGAATTTTCAATTCTATTAAGGACACGGAGGCGAGGATTATCCCACCCATAACCAGTACTGTATTGTCTGCTTCGAATTGCTTTCTAATGCAATGTATATTTATGCAGATTTTTTCCCTTCCCTATTGCTCTCTCTCTTCCTGGGAGTGTGGTATTACGCCTTTATCTTTCTATTTCAGGTTCTGATCTCAAGTGAGGTTTGCTGACTTTTCACCTTTAAAGAAGGTTTTTTTGTCGTCTCCCAGGGCATGCTGTTATATTGAAGCTGACTTCAAGTTTTTCGTTGCTGCCGTTGGCCTTTGGATTTCCTTCGGTTGAATGGATTCTTTCCAGTTGTTCTCGGATTCCAGACTGTGACTATGTTTTGACTTAACTGTTTTCACACAAAGAAAGAGGATGTAGTATTCTCTTATGCTCCTGATATAGGGGTCTACTCTATGGTTGTCACGTGATACCCACTAGGTTTATGGGTATTGTAGTACATATTTGTGTTTTTTACTTTCTGATTGGCTGCTGAGATTTTCAGTAAAGAAAATGAGAAGCATAATCCTCGCCTCCGTGTCCTTAATAGAATTGAAAATTCTTGTCACGAATGTTTGCAAATTTGTAATTGTTGGTTACCTGCCTGATCCTGGCTCAAAGCACAACATACACTCAAACCGGCAGACTTCATTACAGCTCTAGCTAGGATTTGTCTTAAAAACAATTTTTTTGCTTTTAAAGAAGACCTGTATTTACAGGTAAAAGGCATGGCTATGGGGTGTTGTTTCGCCCCAGAAATTGCAAATTTAGTGATCAACTCTTTTGGGACACAACATATCTTCCAGGATGCCACCCCTTTTAATACATCTATCACCCGGTGGGTCCGATTCATCGATGATATCTTTGATATGGACCTGGAATCATGAATCACTGCAGCAATTTCACAATTGGTTAAAGTCCCGTTCACAAGACCTTAAGTTTTCCATTACTTATAGTGACACCAAAATACATTTTTTGGATGTCTGGATACTTAATAATAATGGAATCCTTGAGGTAAGTCTTTACACTAAGCCCACTGATCGCAATACTCTGTTGCATTTTTCGAGTGGTCATCCGAGGAATCTCAAGAAAAATGTACCTTACGGTCAAATTTTAAGAATTCGCCGTTATTGTACTAACAAAACAGACTACTTTGAAAATGCTGAGATCTTACAAGATAAATTATGCGACAGAGGTTACCCCAGGAAATTGGTAAGGACAGCCTTAAAACAAGCATGGTTTACACCCCGTGAAAATTTACTGACGCCCAGGGAGAAACAGGAGTCTAATCAAATGATGTGTGTGCTTACATATAACCCCAAGGCCAACAAAATTAAACAAATTATTTTACGGAATTGGAGGTTAATAAATCATTTGAATATTCCTAAACCTTTGTTTGCATTTCGCAAAGGCAAAAACATTCGCCAACATCTAGTGAGAGCAGCGCGTACTAATCACCCCAAGGGAGACTTGAGAAATTTGTTGGGTCTTCCACCAGTCATAGGAGATTTTAAGTGCAATGGTTGTGCAGTTTGTCCATATACGACTAATTCGAAATTTGTGATGCTGAATGATGATAAACGTATTCAAAATAATTTTTCGAACTGTAACATGAAAAATTTTGTGTAGTCCTTGACATGCCCATGTGGGAAGGTATATATTGGGCAGACCACACAAGCAGTCAAAATGAGGGTGATGCAACATCAGTTAAGAATACGCTGTAGGACACAGGGAGCCCCGTTGGTTCAACATTTTACAGAGTGTAACCATGATGAGAACGAGATCAGGTGGTCAGTCCTCTTGGTGGTGAAATCTCGAAATAAAATGAGTTTACAGACAACTCTGAATAAGCTTGAAGCACGAATGATTGAGAAATACCACACTGCAAATGTTGGTCTAAATGACCGTGATGAGATCTGGGCGCTGACATTAATTTAGGATGAACTGCAGATCTACCTAGATGTGAAACAGAATTTCTTGTGAATATGTATATATTGTAGAGTTCTTTGATACACACTTCACTAGTTCTTTATTTCAATTTGTGTATTCATATATATATTGTTTATTATTTTCTTTTTTATTCATGTGTTTGTTATTAATATGTATTTACACATCACAATGAAGGCATTATTTGTATATTGCACATCTGAATATTTAGAGAGAGTGTGTGCAGCAATTATAGATTGTAAGCTTGTCTCTGTGCTGGCTATTGCTGACTTGGGTGTCAGGCGGGTGGGTATAGTAGGTTAGCTTTATTTCTATGAGTGAGGAGGGCCCATTATTTTGTGTTTTTTTTAGAAATGGTGCTCGTCGGTTTCCAGACGATAGTGAGGCTTTTCATGTATTTTGTAGCCGGCACCTGGGACGTTGCAATAAGAGTAAGATCGAGGACGAGTCCCTCGTTTGTTTTTAGGTAGTAGGATCCCACCCCACTAGCAGTCCTTTGTTTTTGTTTACTACTGGGTCCCGATCACGTGGGTCGCCGATTCGCGTTTTTAACATGAACGCGCCAGATTCACAGTGCCATATGCCGACAGAACGGAAGGAGGTCACGGCCGCTAATGCTTTGGAGCAGAACGAGGTACTTATTAGCGAATTTATGTTTGTTTGTAATTGTGGGGATAACGATGGGGACCTATAAGCGTTACAGTAAAGTTCTCCCCTTCTCTTAGATTCTCATCGGGGAATGGTGTTGAGGCCCCGGAGTGAGTTCTAGTATTTTGTTCTCATCAAGTGAGTGTATCTCTTAGGCAATCATAGGTCACACTTACATTCGGATTAGTTGATTGAAGCACACTTGGGGACTATGGTGTAGGGGTTCTTTCTGTTTCCTTTTCGTTGTGTTCTGTTTTGTAATAAAGCACATGTAGCCTGGGACTTATGACTTGGGTGTCCTCAGACTATTTGCACAGCTTATGAGGGAGCTGTTACTTTATTTCTTTTCACTTATATAGTTGGTTTTTCTTTGGTGATGTTCCTCAGTGGCATGTTTGTTTGTGGTGGTCAGCACAGAGATAAAGATAGCATTTGCTTTTGGATGGGTACTGCATGTTAATTTTGTTTCCTTACCCTTGTCCTGAGGAGGCCAAGACGTATATGAAGGCCGAAACGCGTCCGTGTCGACAGTTTTTGACAAGAGGAGTCTGACGATAATTGAATTAAACTTTTAATGATTGAATGCACAGCTTTATATTAGGGTTTCAAGAGGAATAAGAACTTGGTGTGCACACAAGACGACCTCTGAGTGTATTCCCTTTATGTAATAGGTGAACACTGTCTTTTCTATCAAGCGGGTAAAAGGAACCTCTACATTTTTGTGAATTTTTGTGATTTGTATATATTTGTTGTATATATATGTATGTAGTTTGAGAAAATATTTTCAAAAATTATGATGAACTAAATCAAGATTACGATAATTAAATTACATAATTATGTGTCCTTGGTATGTGATTTTTTGTTGAAAATAAGGAACATGAATTAATGACAGGACTATGTACGATTAATAGGGTAATTATGCAGTTCCCTATGTAAGCAGAGAGATGTATATATATATATATATATCCTTTCCTCCTTGCCACTTTTTCCTTTTTATCCGGGTTACGAAGAAGGCCTTCCACAGTGGTCAAAATGTGGTCCTGTTGGATGCATGCATAGAGTGATTTGACATCAAATGATATTGGACAATCGGTTTCTGTGTCAAAAGTGACATCAATCTGTAGGCGGAGAACATTCATAGTGTCCTGTAGGTATGTTGGCATCTGTTTGACCAGAGGTCTCAGGAAGTAATCCACAAATAGACATCTCTCTAACCATATCGAAGCAACCGGATACTTGGACCCGTCCCAATCGGGATTCCGTGCAAACTACAGTACAGAGACTGCGTTGGTAGCCGTAACCGACTACATTAGACTTACTCTCGATCAGGGACAGTCTGCCATCCTGGTCCTTTTAGATCTCTCCGCTGCTTTCGATACGGTGGAGCATCCGACCTTAGTCTTGGAAGACTAAAGGAGACTGGTCTCGGAGGAACGGCACTGAACTGGATTACCAGTTTCCATTCCAATCGCACACAAACACTTAATTTAGGCCCTTTCCGCTCTACCACCGAAAATCTGACCAAGGGTGTGCCACAGGGCTCTTGTTTAAGCCCCACATTATTCAACATCTATGTGGCCCCCCTTGCTTCTCTTTTAAGATCTCTTGGGTTCATCCCCGTATCTTATGCGGATGATACCCAACTTATTTTTCCATTCCATAAACCCTCTCTGATAGCCCATACATCTTTTGCCTCAGGTATGTTGGCCATCTCGCAGTGGATGAGTAACAACTTTCTCCAATTGAATGCAAATAAAACGGAGATCATCCTCTTCGGAGATGCCCCCATCATGTGGTCTCCCACTTGGTGGCCATCGGAATTGGGCCCTGCTCCTCTGCCCAAATTAACAGCAAAAAATTTGGGTGTGCGCTTTGACCAGGCTCTGTCTATGAAGGACCATGTATCTCACACAGTCGGCGCATGCTTTTTTACTTTGAGCCTTTTGAGGAAAGCCCTCCCCTATCTCCCGGACTCTCTCCGCAAGACACTTGTGCAGGCACTTGTACTGAATAAGTTGGACTATTGTAATGCCCTCTTGGTCGCTGCTAATGAATCTGCTCTTAGCCGTTTGCAAGTGGTTCAAAACACCGCGGCATGATTAGTTACCAATGCCCCGTATAGATCAGCTTCACTCCCACTGCTCCAACAACTTCATTGGTTGCCAGTGCGGAAACGGATTAAGTGTAAGCTTTGCTGCCTGACTCATAAAGCACTGTGGGGACCCGGCCCCCAATATCTGGCTGCGAGACTTCATCAATATACTCCCAGTCGCGACTTGAGATCAGGCTCCAAATCCCTGCTACTTACTCCGAGAATTAAGCGAACACGGTTAGGAGGTAAATCTTTCTCCTATAAAGCTCCTATGATTTGGAATCAGCTCGCCCTTCCCCTAAGGCAATGCTCTGACTACCTAAGGTTTAGAAAGATACTGAAGACCACCCTCTTCGCAGAATGATATTGCTTCAGCCGCCCCGCACTGCCTGCTAGCGCTGAGAGACCCCCCTGGGGGTGATTCACGCGCTTTATAAACTATTAACAGAACATAACATAAAAAAGTTAAGACAGTGGTTCCAGGACTGAACCAATCTCTGAGATGATCAGCCTCCCTGGTGGAGGTCTTTGTGCTTTGTGGATTTTAGGGAGGACAGCGAAATATGGGATGATGGGCTCGCTAATTTTCAAAAACTCTGCCTCTTTAGATGTTATCCACTAATTATCTAGTGCTACCTCCACCATGAATGTTATATTCTGTTATTTAAAATTATATCTAGGCGCCACAGCTACCCAAAAGGGTTTCCCGGCGCCCGGCGGAAGTGACAAAAGGTAGGGGAGTAGCACTTACTGATTAAAAAGCCAGAGACTTACAAAAAAGTGTAACATTCATCTGAGTGCGAAGTGACAGCTTAAGAGAATTCCACAGAACAGGGCCCAAATAGAGGAAAGAACGGCCACCCATGCGGCAAAGTCTGATCTTTGGCACTTGAAATTTAACCTAGCGGATCTGAGAGTACGAGAAGGCAGATAGAGATGGACTAAATTTTGCACATACATGGGAGCCTTGCCGTGCTTAATTCTGAACATATAGTTCAGAGCTTTAAACTTAATCCGATTTTCAACTCCTAACCAATGGAGGTCTCTCAAGGAGGTGGACATAGAATCTGTTCTAGGAGTTTGGCAAAGCAGTCTGGCCGCGGAGTTGTGTACTCTCTGTAGCTTTCGTATGACATCTTTATTAGCTCCAAGATAGAGGATGTTGCCGTAGTCCAGTCTAGATGTAACAAGAGCCTGGACTACGGTTCTCTGAGTAGGTCTAGGAAGCATCCACATAATTTTTTTCAGCCACTCTAGAATGGTGAAACATGTTGCAGAAACCTTCGTAGCTTGGTGACGCATAGATAGTGAGTCGTCAATATTAAAGCCAAGGTTGCGAACATGATGGGAAGACTGATTGAAGATAACCTGTTGGTAGGGTCACTTTGTGGGTGGCGGTAAGATGTAGGCACCCCCTGTTGTCGTAGACATTCCATCCTGTATGAAGTAGTGTCCATTATAACCGTGGCTCCTCTCTTGTCGGCTAGTTTTAATAACTATAGATTTGTCTTCACACAGAGTTCACAACGCCAATTGTTCTTTCTTACTTTGGCTGTGATAGACAGAATGCATCGTTTTTAATTTCATTTTGATGTCATTCAAGACTGCTTTCCCAAATGTAGCAACTTCTGCAGGAAGAAGTGCCATAGATGAATTGAATGTAGACTTCTTCCTCAGATTGGTGCCTCTGTGGTGATGTCGTATCTGCAAAAACGAAGTGTAGTCTAAATTTGCGAAAGAACTGGAACAGCTCTTGATGTAACTGAAAAAGAACCCCAGTTTACGTGGGCACAAATCCAAGACCTTGATTGGGCGCTCGTTCCTCTTCTTCCGTCAGTGCTTGTGGACTCATATTGACCACTAGGTCAGATCTCTGCTCGACCCTGGATGTGTCGTCGTCTTTGTAATGCTCCATGTGTTGTGTGGAGACATAGGGGGGCACCAGTTCACTTGCTGCCTTCTTCCTCCTCGGGACCGTCCATGGCCCTGTCCTAAAAAAGACAGATTGTATCCTGGAGGCGGTGGTGGCTGGAAACCCATAATGGGTCCTTTGAGGTCCTGATCCTAATGGTTGGAAAGGTGGGTAGTCCCATGGATTAGGAGGCTACCACTGATTCATCGGGGGTCCCGCTATGGTCCACGCCATCTCCCTCTCCCTTTCTTTTGTGTGTTTGGCCGAGAGTTATCAATACTCAAGTCTGAGTCACTGGACCATTCATCTCTATCCGATGATGAGTAGTTTGAACCATAGCGATGGCCATTGCGATTAAATTCTGGTGGTTTGTAGTTATCGCTTGTGTATGGATAAACTTTCTCCAGGGCTAAGTTTGCGTCATCTTTCTTAAATTTGTTGATCTTTGTGGTCAATAATGATTCTTTATACTTTTTGGTAGTCTTGTTGATCTCATCAAAGCTCTTTTTAAACAGTGTCGCTGTCACTGTCGTCTTGAGTTGGGCTTCTAGAGTCTGGATTTCTATCAGATTGGTATCGGTGATGCATTTTGCTGTATTGATGATCAGTATTAACCAATCCCTGGTACATCGCCACGCAATCAAGGACCAGTCCTTGAGAAAGTTCTTGTCTTCCAAGAAGAGTCTTGGTGCATTAGTGACGATGAGGCCCGTGGGGCACATTTGCCCCAAAGGTACTCCGTCATGATCAAGTTTATCCATACACATGATCGCCCCATGTGTGGTAGTGCGAATATGTGTATCTCCTTGTTAGTCAATGAGGCTACTACTAGCCTTGCCACAGTAAAAACGGCAATGCAGGGTTTTTGCGCTCAGTACAAGTAAAACATAAAACATAAGTCCATATTTTGAATATAATGCCCCCTACCTTTAGGGCTTTTTAGGCCTTCTTTAGGAAGGAGGGTCTGGGCTTTGCCAGTGGTTGAAATGGCAAACCCGAGTTAGCAGTTTAAATTGCCCTGTCAGGTTGCAGTAGTTGGAAGACATGCTTTTACTTGTCACCCTCCTGGTTCATGAGGGACACTTAACTTAGAGGCCCTAGGTACCCCTGGTACCATGGCTATTGAATATGCTACTTACCAGTATTCATCTGTTCTTGGCATGTAGGGCTGCTGACATTCATATCTGTGCATAGATCGCCGCCTAGTGTTGGGTCCGGATGTTTGCACGTTGTTGTCCTGGAAGAGTCTTCGAAGTATCCTGGGATAGGTGACTCCTCCCCTGGACTACAGTGCGCATGGGCATCCTCTCCATCCTCAGATTGTTTTTCGCCATTGTGGCAGTGATGGAGTAGATACAGAAAGTGATGACCATGCTTACAGTAATTCTGAGAGCTGCAGCTGCTACAGGCGCCGGGGAGGAGGGAGGGCGATATGAATGTCAGCAGCCCTACATGCCAAGAACAGATGCATACTGGTAAGTAGCATATTCAGTTCGAGGCATGTGGGCTGCGGAATTCATATCTGTGCATAGAATACATAGCAGTGCCCTCTATTAGCGGCGGCTACCAGTGCCAGCTGCAGCGGTCTAAAAAAGAGTTTTGAGAACAGCCTGTCCTACAGCTGCCTGCTGTTTTGATTGCACATCTACACAATAGTGTTTGGTAAATGTGTGTGTAGTGGACCAGGTGGCTGCTCTACATATATCATGCAAAGGAATGTTTCCTAGGAAAGCCATGGAGGCCCCTAACTTGCGTGTTGAGTGGGCTCGTGGGGGGATCGTTAATGTGCGTTTAGCCTTTTGATAGCAAATTTGAATACATTTAACGATCCATCTGGCTATACCTGCTTTGGAGATAGCGTTACCCTTGTGGTGTGGGGCAAAGGCAACGAAAAGTTGTTTTGTTTTCCTAAAGACTTTAGTCCTGTCGATGTAGTACATGAGGGCCCTCTTTACATCTAGTGTATGGAGTGCTCTTTCTGCGACAGTCTGTGGGTTTTGAAAGAAAACAGGCAGTTCAATGGTTTGATTCATGTGGAACTGCGATATCACCTTGGGCATGAATTTGGGGTTGGTACGTAGTACGACCATGTTGGCGTGAACCTGTATAAATGGCTCTTGAACGGTTAGTGCCTGGAGTTCACTAACTCTTCTTAAAGAAGTGATCGCTACTAGGAAAGCTATTTTCCAGGTAAGGAATTGAATCTCGCATGAGTGTAGAGGTTCAAAGGGTGGACCCATCAGGCGTGTGAGGACCAAGTTGAGGTTCCACATTGGAGCCGGTGGGTGGCTTGGTGGAATGACTCGTTTGAGTCCTTCCAAGAATGCTTTGATGGCAGGCACTCTGAATAGTGAGAGGTGCTGCCTGGTCTGCAGATAGGCTGATATTGCGGTCAAATGGACACGTATAGAGGTGTACGCCAGATTGCATCGGTATAGGTGTAAGAGGTAACAAATGATGTTTTGGATGGATGCGTCTAGCGGGTTAATGTCATTATTATTGCAATAAATGACGAACCTTTTCCATTTGGCTGCATAGCAAGCTCTGGTAGTGGGTCTCCTGGCCTCCTTAATGATGTCCATACAGTCAGGTGGCAGGTTGAGGTAGCCAAACTCTAGGACTTCAGGAGCCAGATTGCCAGGTTCAGCTGTTGCGGATCTGGGTGCTGAATCTCTCCATGGTTCTGCGTCAAATGCGCGGGTTTGATCCGCAGCCTTTGATGCGGCACCACAGAAAGTTCGAGAAAGGTGGTGTACCATGGCTGGCGCGCCCACGTTGGAGCAACCAGGACGAGTGTCAGGGAGTGTTGCCTGAGTTTGCGAGCCACCAGCGGTATCAACGGCGCTGGGGGAAAAGCGTACGCAAATCTGCCGGACCAGTTCATCCATATCGCATTGCCCTGCGACTGCGGATGTGGGAACCTGGCGGCAAAGCTTTGGCATTTTGCGTTTTCGCTTGTGGCGAATAGGTCTATCTCTGGATGACCCCACTGCTGGAAGTACGGTTGGAGTACTGACGGGTGTAGCTCCCACTCGTGCATCTGGTGGCTGTGTCTGCTGAGCAGATCCGCCATCTGGTTGTCCTTGCCGGGGAGGTGTTCTGCCATGAGGAACATGTTCCTCTGAATGGTCCACTTCCACATGCTCTGAGCCAGATGAGACAACTGTGGAGAGTGCGTTCCTCCCTGCTTCTGTATGTAGTACATGGCGGTCATGTTGTCCGTCCGGATCAACACGACTTTGTTGCACAAGTGTACTTTGAAAGCCTTCATTGCCAGGAAGACTGCCATCAGTTCCAGAAGGTTGATGTGCATCTTCTTCTGTTGCATTGTCCATAGTCCCTGCACCGTGTAGTGGAGTACATGAGCTCCCCATCCCTGGAGAGACGCGTCCGCTGTCAGTATTATCTGTGGAACAGGCTCTTGGAACGGTCGGCCCTTGCAAAGGTTTTGTGGATTCCACCAATGCAGAGAGTTGTATGCCCGACCGCTCACCAACACTAGGTCTTTCAGCTGTCCTTGAGCCTGATTCCACTGACGTGCTAAGCACTCCTGAAGCGGGCGCATATGTAATCTCGCGTGCGGGACTATGAAGATGCAGGAGGCCATCATGCCTATCAACTGCATGAACACTTGCGCAGGAAGGGAGTGTTGAGGTTTGAACTTGGAAATCAGCATCTGCATGCTGTTGATCCTCACTAAATTTGGCTGAGCTGTGGCCGCCAGAGTGTCTATGGTCGCACCTAGGTACTGTTGTACGTGTGCGGGCTGGAGATGGGATTTTGGATAATTTAGTGAGAATCCCAGACTGTGAAGGAGGTGAATGGTGCGGGACATGTGGCTGGCACATTGCTGGGCTGACTTTGCTTGAACTAGCCAGTCGTCCAGGTAAGGGTAGACGTGTATGTGCTGCCTCCGTAGATGTGCTGCCACAGTAGCTAGGCACTTTGTGAAAACCCTGGGTGCTGTTGTCACGCCGAAGGGAAGGATTTTGAATTGGTAGTGCTGCCCGTGAACAGTGAACCTGAGGTATTTTTTGTGTGAGGGGTGAATGGGTATGTGGAAATACGCATCCTTGAGGTCCAGTGTGGCCAGGAAGTCTCCCTGCTTGAGAAGCGGAAGGACTTGCTGTAGAGTGAGCATATGAAAATGCTCGGAAAGAATGTACCGGTGCAGGGGTCTCAGGTCTAATATGGGTCTGAGTGACCCGTCCTTTTTGGGTATTAAAAAGTACAGGGAGTACACCCCTGTGCCCTGCTCGTGGACGGGTACGACCTCTGTTGCGCCTTTTAGTAGCATACTTTGCACCTCCTGCTGTAAGAGCGTTAAGTGCTCTGAGGACATAGGACGGCTTTTTGGGGGTATTGTGGGTGGGGTTGAGGTTAATTCTAGGCAGTAACCGTATTTGACAATATCTTTGACCCACCTGTCCGTGGTGATGGAGTTCCACGTGGACAGGAACCTTTGTAGCCTTCCCCCGACAGGTGTTATGTGGTCGGGAGGAAGGGAGAGGGCGTCACTGCTTATTCTTGGGGGAGGACCTGGTGTTGCCGTAGCCGCGTCCTCTGCCCTTTGTGCTGGAGCCACGATATCCACCCCGGGTGTTCTTATCGTAGTTGGTTTGTGTGTTGCCCTTGTTGTATGTTTGCTGTGACCCCTGTCCTCTACCTGCTCCTCTATTTCCGGGGCGACAAAAGGAGCTGCTCCGAAAGGACTGCGTTTGGAGAGCCCCCATGGACTTAGCAGTGTCCGTGTCCTTTTTTATTTTCTCTAGGGTGGTGTCAACCTCCGGCCCGAATAAGTAGTCGGGGTTGACAGGCTGGTTGAGTATGTTATTTTGCACCTCAGGTTTGAATCCGGAGATTCGCAACCAGGCGTGTCGTCGCAACATGACGCTAGTGTTAATGGCTCTGGCAGCCGTGTCTGCGGCATCCAATGCACACTTAATGGATGCATTTGTGAGGAGTTGTCCCTCCCTGATGAGGATCTCTGCACCTTCTTTGTATTGGTCAGGGAGATGTTGGAGTAGTTGTTCTAGTGTGTCGTAGTGCGCTCGATCGTAGCGAGCGAGGAGCGCCTGAGTATTGGCAATACGCCATATGTTAGCTGCCTGTGCGGCAACCCGTTTGCCGGATGTCTCTAGCACCTTGGACTCTTTGTCCGGGGGAGGAGCGTCACCTGTTGTTTGCGAGTGCGCCCTCTTGCGGGCATTCGCAACCACAATGGAATCCAGAGGTAACTGGCCTCTAATGTAGGTAGGGTCCCCAGGCGCCGATCGGTATTTTTTGTCGATCCTGGGGTTTATTACTCTCGCCCTGGTGGGCTCCTTGAAGATGTCCTTTGCTGGTTTGAGGACACCTTTTAACATAGGTAGAGTTTTTATGTTCTTTTCTGAGGATGCGAAAGTGTCCATGAGAAAGTCGTCCTCCACAGTGTCAGAGTGGAGTTGCACCCCATGATTGGCCGCAGCACGTTCAATTACGGCGTTGAACGCGGCAGTGTCCTCTGTGGGAGATGTTTTTGCTCCATTGAGTTGTGGGTCCTGTGCATCCATAGGTGCACCTGAGTCAACAGGGTCATCCCAAGCCTGATCAGGGTCCTGTTGGCCATCAGGGTCCATCCCTCCGGGGAAGGGGACGTGGGCACCCATGTAGTCCTCCAAAACATCTGTGTCTGAGTGTGTTGGAGAGAAGGACTGTGGATCCTGGTAGGGGGAATGGAGAGGTTCGTAAAGAACTGGTTCCAAAGCCACTGGCAGCTTTCTCTTAAGCGGGATCCGGAAGGAGTCCAAAGCTGGCTCAGAAGTTATTTTCCTTTTGTGTAGCATCATTTTGCCGGTGTCGGCGTCGATGAGGTGTGATGGAGACGACCCCGCAGTAGAGCGTTCGGCAGGCGTGATCGTGGTGTGGGTGACCCGTGTCCTGATCTGGAACAGTTTCGGGGCCGTGGGTGGCGGCAGGCCAAAAGTAATGTTGGCCGGTGCCGAAGGGGCTGTTGGAGCGTTTATTGGCTCGGAGCCCGACGTGTCCTGGAGGACTGTTTTGTGTTTGGTGCGTTGCGCAGCAACGGACCGCACCTGGAGCCCCATCGACTCCTTGGCTCCGACCGGTTCCGCAGAGGCGGGGGTGGACGTCTTCGGCGCCGGTGAGTCATCGAGTCGAGGGGCGGTAGTGGCCGTCGACGTCCTCGACGAGTGTGCCTTTGGTGGTGCTTGAGACGCAGCAGGCAGTGCGACCTTTGGGGTTGGAGCCGATTGCTTCGGTGCCGGGAGCCGAGGAGGTTTCTTGGCAACGAAGGTCTTTTTCCGTATGTCGACGCCGACATCGGCTGCTGCAAGCTCGGCACCGAAGTCTCGCTTGGTGCGCTCGGTGCCGATGGGTTTTGCTGGCGTCGAAGGTGTGGTGGGCCTCGATCAGACCAGCGTCACTTTCGGTTTCGGTTTCAGTTGAACCAATACAGCTTTCGGTTTCGGTTTCGAAGAAGGGAAACCAGCCGTTTTAGGCATTAATGGCTGCCGCTGAATGTCCGAGGCCGGGCCAGAGGGCGGGGCCGAAGAACTGCGGGATAGGTCTTGGGTAAGGCCCGGAGGCGATCCCTCGACCGGAGCCATAGACTGACGCACTGGAATATCCTCAGTCTGGATGGGTAGGCCGTGCTCGTCACCGGAGCTACTCTCTTCGGCCCCTAAGGCCTCATTGTAGTCTCCTACCTCGGTGTCGTCTTCATCTCTGCGAAAGAGTGTTTCTTCGACGTCTTCCGATTCTGAGTCGTGTTCGGAAGCGGGGCTGGAGGGTAGGTTCTCCACGTCTTCGACATCTTCGGTTTCGGCGCTGAAGATGTCGGCTGGTGCCGCTTGCTGCGCTTCGAGTCTCGCCGCTCGTCGATTCCGGAGAGTCTTCTTGGAGCGGAATCGGGCACAGGCCATACATGTAGATTCGTCGTGGTCCGGTGAAAGGCATTTGTTGCACACCGGATGGACGTCGATGTGGGGATATTTCACATTACATACAGGACACCGCTTGAATGGTGTCCTCGATTCCATCGTCGATGGCCGGGTAAGATGCGAAAAAAGCTGGTTATGAAAGTTAGTAAACTAACAAGAAACTATCGATACCGATCGGGAACAGTACCGACGCGAACTAAAGGTCTTTTGGCCTAGAAAAAGTTTTTCCTAACTTGAGTCAAGATAAGCACATCCGAACCCAATGGCGGAAAAAAACAATCTGAGGATGGAGAGGATGCCCATGCGCACTGTAGTCCAGGGGAGGAGTCACCTATCCCAGGATACTTCGAAGACTCTTCCAGGACAACAACGTGCAAACATCCGGACCCAACACTAGGCGGCGATCTATGCACAGATATGAATTCAGCAGCCCACATGCCTCGAACATAAGTAAGTTATCCTTAGTGAATGGTGGGTAAACCAATTAATCAAACACCTTTATGGGTCACAGCACTGGCACTGTGGCCGAGTGGCAGAAGTCAGTGCCCTTCCAGAGTCGAAAACCATCAGCAGTTGGAATATGACCTGCTGAAATGGCCAAAAATATGAGTTAATAGTCCTATAAGCATTCCTTTCCAAAACAAAGACTTACCAAAAAACACACTACCTGTACAGGAGGGGCTGACACAGGACCAATCTTGCATTAAAAATACCAGCTAACGCGGACTGACTGTAGGACGCTGGCTCTATATAAATATAATGTACAAAAAATGAAGTACACTGTGCAGAGAGACCTTTGGATTCCTAATAGGTGTGCAGAGGTAAAAGCAGATCAATCTAATTAGGTCTCGCCTACGCAGGGCGCATGTGCTGCATATGAGACCTTTAGCCGTCGTTTGCTCTTTTTGAAAGCACATACTTGTGCTTGTGGCGGCATACACCTTGCGGGAGAGTGCAGGGGCGCGCCACAAGCACGAGTATGTGCTTCCAAAAAGAGAAAAACAGCTGCTTCTTCACACGCGCGCGCGTTTGGAAGCATTCCCAGGGCGTCTCATTTTCAGGCAATCCCCGAGAGAGACCGCCGTACTATCAGGATACTGTTAATGCAGGCAGACAACGAACGCAAGGCCCAAGGAGTCTCCCGTGAATTTTCACACGCGCTTCATCTACCAGGCACGGCCCTGACTCCTACCCCTCCCCGTAGTGACATATTTGCATAATTGGAACAGGCTCCCGCTCATCCGTTCTCCGCGCGACAGCATCCCCGAGTGAGGCTACCACACTGACCTTTGGATCTTCTTTTTAAAGGTTTTTCCTGCTGTTTTGTTTGCTGTCCTTTACTTAATCTCCCTGACACTGCACACATTTCAAGCATGCTCGTCTGCTGCATGTTTTTTTTGTTTGTTCCATTACATTCAAGTCCCACCCGTCCCCTCCCTGTGCCTAGGATGACGCACATTGAGAAGGAATGATGCGGCTGCTTAAGGAGCTGTTGTCACATTGGAAGCTTGAGGATGTCACCATGCAGGTAAATAACAAAAACTACACACTGCGGACTCTAGAACAAATGTCCCTCACTTTGTATGATGGGAGCTTGCAGTGGCTTACAGAGTGAAGAAAATGCAGCATGTTGGTGAGACCTATTGACTGCGGGCACCTACTGCCTCACAATGGAAAGATTTCACTCTTGCTGACATGAAATGCTTGCTTTGTGAGTGGCGGTGGTTTAAGACTGAGCCATCCTGCAGGGCAGTGTCTTTTGAAAGCACATGAAAAAATATATATATACCAAAGTGATGTCTGGATTAAAAAGGCGCGCTTTGGAATGATGCAGGGAGGGAAACTCATTCAACGTCTCAAGTGAACCATGTATCACCCACAACTGCAAATTGAAGTAACTTCTCTTCTGAGAAAGGTTTGACCCCCCCACCGAACAAGGAATAAGAAGTAATGTTCTTAAAAGAGATAGCTTGTGAATTCTATGTCAGGAGTGGAGGCGAGGATTATGCCTTCTTTCTTCACTTTATTACATAGCAGCGAAGATAATAACAAAGACTACACTTCCCATGAACCAAAGGGAAAGTGTAGTTAAACAAGAAAATGCATGGCAACAGCCAATCATCAGTCATGAATCCAGTGTCCAATCTGGGCCCAGGACGCCCAACATAGTCCATCAACAGTGTTCTCTCCTCCTCTTTCTTCGCTGGTACGCAGCAAGATAAGTACTCTTCAGTTCTCTTAACTGTTTAGTACTTTGTATATGATGATCTCTGTTTGTAGCTAGCATAATCCTCAGTTTTCTTAACTGTTTGGTGCTTTGTATAAGATATCCTGTGCCTGTATCTAACGTAATGTAGTGTTTATGCTCTTGTTTTTATGGATATTGTCGTCGCTACTCTGAATGGGTGTTCCATTTTGTGGTATGAGGTAGTTTCGGGCATTGGACTCTGGGTGCGGGTTTCGCTGGCGTGCGCCGCACATTTTTTGTTGATTTTGTTTGCGCTTGGCGCGTCTCAAACAATTGATCTCCCGCAGTGTGTGGGCTGCGCTGTGGGAGTGAGCCGCGGGTACGGTGCTTCCATCCTTACGCGGCTCTCCTTGCTGGCTTGGGCTCTGGTCCTCCCACTGCCAGAGGGCACGAGAGGCCTCGCGAGCGCGGCGAGTCGTTTGATCTCTCTTCAGGGAGTTTGAAACATCGCAGAGGGGCCCCCTGGTCTGAGGAATACCCCGTTAATAGTTGTAGGGCGACTGTGCTTGTGAATTTCGGTGCGCCGCTCCCTTTCCATGCTCTGTACCGAAGCCCAGTTTTGTGAAGGGCAGAGCCTGTACTCCACTTCAGTGTGTAAACGCCTCTTGGAGGTCCTGTATTGTTTAGTGCTTGTGCAAGGGACGCCACCCAGACCAGTTCACCCTGTAAAAGGGTGTTTTGTTTGATATTGCTGTGCCATTATCTGTCCCTCGGGCTAGAACCCGGTTATTGGCGGTGCGCCGCTCATAAAGGAATTCAGGCTGTCACCCAGGCCTGTTAAGGCCTCTGTGGAAAGGCCCAGTGGGGGACCAACTTTGTTAAAACTTCACGACCTCGGTCTGTGTTGCCAGCATGGATTATTACGATGAATATCAGGAGGAGGAAGACCCCCCTCGCCGACATGCCCTGGGGGGACGCCTTTTACGAGGCTGTGGATACTTCAATTTTTAGGGCAGTGGACCAGGCCATTTCTCCGCTGGAAGATAGACTTTCCCGCCAAATTCAACAGGCTTTTGCCCAACTGTCACAACAAATTGCCACCCCATCCACCAGTACTCCTCAAGACCCTCTGTGTTCCCCGCCGCCTAAACGTTCCCGTGAGACGGGTGTGGATAGTGATGCTTTTGACCCCCTCCGACAGACCTTCCTCGCTAGTCGCCCCACGCCTCTCTCCGTTGTACCTACCGCCCCGGCCCCAGCCGCTGTCCCGATCAGGTTCCCCCTCTTACAGATCCGGTCCCGCAATCTCTCCCTAGTACCTCCCAGGAACCTCCGAGCACCTCCTACATGTTGGATCCAAATGATATCGTTCACCCAAGGTCCTCTGAGTGGACACCAGCTGATAAAGTCGCTGCTTATGTGGCCGCCCATATCCGGTGCCCTCTTGAGAAAGAGGCTCGCAACTGTCTGCGGGCGGAGTGCCCCCGCCCCTCCCTGGATGGTAAGGTAGTTTTTACACCTGAAATTGATCCCCGAATGGGCACCTTCCTCCAAAAGTTTATCAGGGATCCCAAGAATGGCATAGACAGATTCTGGAGGGCCTGCCAGGATAAACTCCTGGACGCCCTTGGTCCGATCACAAAAATATTGTATATGGCGGAGGAGGCGAAAGAATCAGGTTCCATTATTTCGCCCGAGACCTTGTCAGGCTGGGCTCAGCGAGTGGTGATTTTTATGGGCAATGCTAATTGTGCCCTTTCCACAGAGCACCGCCGGTCCCTCCTTATTAATATTGACCCTAAGTTAGGGGACCTTGCGGATTCGGAGGCAGGTGCTGTTGCACAAGGTGGTCTATTTGCCGAGCCCTTTGTGAAGGAGCTCTGGAAATTTGTAAATACCTTCACCTCACTAGACCGGGCACAGTCTACTATCAAAAAGGTGTTTCCCCGTGTTTTTCGTGGGGCTGGCCGAGGGAGGGGCTGCCCGGCCGGTCGTCAGCAACGCCAGACGAACCAGAGAGGCTCCGGACAATATCAAGACCAGTCCCGGTTTGGACATTTTTACCCCAGAAGTGGAAAAAGGGGTAAAGGGAGAGGATACCGTGGGGGAGCTACAGCCTCTAGTCCAGGTGAGAGTTCTCCCTTCTTCCCCACAAGACATAGGGGGCGGTTGGTGGGGTGCTTTCACGTTTGGTTAACCATCACACACGATGCCAGGGTTCTGCAGACGGTGAGGGGTATTCACATAGATCTCGAAGGGACCCCAGTGCAGAAGATTCCCCCTCGTCCCATACAGTTCTCCATGCAGGACACCCGCCTAGTAGACGAAAAGGTGTCTTCTCTTCTCAGGAAGGGTGCTATCAGCCTTACTTCCCGGCATCCCGGAGGTTTCTTGAGCAACATATTTCTGGTCGACAAGACCGATGGCGGCAAGAGACCGGTAATAAACTTGTCTTATCTTGTGGTTCCGATCTTCCCGCCCCACCGCAAGTTTCTACAATTCATTTGTGGTTACCGCAGTTACGAGTTCACGTCTCTCCCCTTCGGTCTTTCGTCGGCTTCGTGGTGTTTCACCAAGGTACTCAGGCCGGTGGTGGAATTTCTACGGTCCAGGGGTGTCAGGATGATTGTATACCTCGATGACCTTCTCTTGATGGCTGCTTGCCCTCAGCACCTGTTGCAGCATCTTCAGATGGCGGTGTCACTCCGTCAAGACCTCGGGTTTGTCATCAACGAGAAGAAGTCTCTGTTGCAGCCCACTCAGAGCATGACATACTTTGGGTTCGTGATAGACTCCACTTCATCTACGCTCAGCCTTACGGGCAGGAAGGTGACCAAGATCCGTCACGAGTTACGGCAGGTTCTCGCCAAGCCACAGATTTCCCTTCGCCAGCTGGCTCGGGTGGTAAGTCTTTTCTCCGCCTCCATCCAAGCCATTTTTCCGGGACCCCTCCATCACAAAGCCCTGCAGCGCCTCAAAGGTTTTTTCCTACGAAAAGGGTATCCGTAGTCTCACAAAGTCTCCTTGTCCGTTGAGACAAGGTCCAAAATTCATTGGTGGTTAGACCACATGGAGGCTTGGAACGGAAGAAGAATCGGATGCCAGCAGGCTCGGTTGGGGTGCCAGATGCGGGGACCTCTCTGCAGGAGGGTTGTGGTCTCCCGAAGAACAGAAGTTACACATAAATTGTTTGGAGCTTCTGGTGGGATCCTTCACAGTACGTTGTTGGACGAAAGATTCAGTGCAGTCTTGTGTGCTCCTGAAGATGGACAACGTCTCGGCGGTCCGTTACGTGAATCATCTGGGGGGCACCAGATCGAAAGCCCTATCCGACGTGGCGGCGAGTTTTTGGCAGTATTGCCTCGACCATCAGGTCTCCGTTACAGCGGAGTACCTCCCGGGCCGGGACAATCTGGAGGCCGATGTCCAATCACGCCATTTCAGGGATTTCAGTCTCTAGTGCCTGGACCAGTCGTTTTTTGCGAAGCAGAGCGTCCTCTGGGGCCCTTTCTCGGTGGACCTTTTTGCGTCCAGACTGGATCTCCAAATCCCACGTTTTTTCAGCTGGCGGCCAGACCCTATGGCAGCAGCGACGTATGCTTTCCTCCAGAGCTGGAATGCGGAACTGGGTTACGCATGTCCACCTTTTGCAATGATCACGAGGGCAACTGCCCAAGTTCGCAGACAAGAGGCAGATCTGATCATGATCACTCCCTTGTGGAGGTCTCAAGTGTGGTTTCCAGTTCTGCTGGAACTTTCTTGGAATTATCCAATCCTACTCCCCCAGTCTCCGACTCTTCTCACGAGTCCGGACGGGTCTCCGAACCCTCTATTGTCCACGAACTCTGAGGCTCATGGCGTGGTGGATTTCCTGGATAGATGGGAAGCCCCAGGCCTTTTGCGAGAGGCTGAGAACTTTATCTCTAAAGCATAGGTGGACAGTACTGTCAAAAGATACACATCCGAATGGGGCAGATGGACCCGTTGGTGTTTGCGACGGGGTTTTGATCCATTGGTCACAGATGTGGTCCACATTGTGAACTTTCTGGCCCAACTGGCCTCCGAGGGCTTGGCTTATCGGTCAAATAACACCTTTAGGTCGGCCGTTTCTTCTGGTCACGTCCCGGTGGATGGAGCTCCGGTGGGTGAGCACCCTCTGGTTTGTCGGCTGTTGCAGGGCATCCGCCTGTCCCTACCTCCGGAGCCTCGTTATTCCACTCTCTGGGATGTCAATCAGGTGCTTAACCTATTTTTATCCTGGCAACCGAATAGGTACCTCTCCAGGAAGGAATTGACAGCAAAACTGGCCATGCTTCTGTGTCTGATATCTTGTAGACGAGTATCAGATGTCCGGGCTTTGGACATTTCTAGCAGAATTTTTACTCCGGATGGGGTGACGTTCACTCTACTCAGACACACTAAGTGCCATTCTAGATCGATCTCCTACCCACAGTTTCCGGATTCCCCCAAACTTTGTGTGGTTAGTTGCCTCAAGGCGTATGAGGAGATGACTGAGGAGTATCACCCCCCAGGGGAGAGGCAGCTCCTTATTTCGCTGCTGAAGCCTTTAAAGGCGGTCTCCTCACCCACTATTGCCAGGTGGGTTTGCTGGGTGATGCAGGAAGCAGGCATCAGCCTTAGCCAGTTTGGGGCACACTCAGCAAGGGGTGCTATGGCTTCAAAGGCCTTCAGCCTAGGAGCACGTTTAGAGGATATTCTCAACGCGGCAGATTGGTCATCAGACGCCACATTCAAGCAGTTTTATTTTAAACCGATCCTGAATGTAGCTCATTTGATCGTGGACAAGCTTTGAACAAGCATAATCCTTGTCTCCAGTCCTGACATAGAATGAAAAATTTCCTAGCTAACGTAACAGAAAGTTTAAATTCTATTAAGGACTCGGAGGCGAGGATTATCCCGCCCTTGACTCCTGGAGGAGACCCCTCCCCGTGTTGCAGTAAGTAATGGTTTGTTTTTCTTGGTGTTTATTTGGATGCATTAGAATTAGAGTTATCCTGCAATGTGTATGAGTTTTCTTGAAAAATTCTCAGGTGTTCCTCCGGTAATATGTTCCTCTTATCCTCCGGCTCGGACTCACACAAACAAGATTCCTGAAGAGCGGAGGGAGGCTGTCTACACGCTCAGAAAGAGGAGGATAGAACACTGTTTTAAAAAAAGATAAGCGGAGGTGCAGGGTTGAGCGACAATACCCCACGCCCTGAAGAAATTGCCGTGAGTTTATCCTAAGGCAATGAAACATGTCGGCATTTTAATATGAGCAGACACACAGCATAGAATAAAAATCGCAAGCCAGTGTGATCTAGCTCAGAATTATATATAGTTGTGGGGTTTCATTTGGTGCACGGTTTACTGCACAAGTTATTTTTCATTACACACCCTAGCACCTTACGAGGTAAAACAGGGAGGCTATCTCTGTAACCCAAAGATTAGTGTCTCTGGACACCCGGATAGGGTGAGAAAAAGTGTAGAGAGGGAGCGAGGATGCCTCACGGTAGCAACACCAGGGAGGTTAAAGCAGGAAGGTACTCGCCTGCTACCTCAAGATCTCATCATCAGCTACCCTCGCTCCGGAAGTGAAATTGTGTGATAGAGAAAATATAGGTAACAACCCTAAAGACATTTTCAGAAATGCACCGCTTTGTGGTGTGTGACACCAGTCCAGTGAACTTATTAGGAAGGGAACTGTTGTGCAAGATGAATTGCACCATATTCTGTACTCCGGATGGAACAGCATTTGAAACACCAGATGATGATGTATTGTATAAAATGACCATAGCTAACAGAGAAAATGAGGTTACTGAAACATATGCTGTATTCAATCCTTTTGAAGCCCCTCTCTTTCTGCCTTTGTTTCTATCCTCTGGTCCGCTTGTCTTTCATTCTTCACCACTTCATCCATCCTCCCACCGCCTTATGTCTTTCCTTCCACCAAGTATTCCTTCCAGTCGATTTGCTTCTCTCTACTTCCTTTCCTTTCCTTCACTTCTTTTCGTTCCTTCCTACCTCACTGACCTAATCTCTTCCTTTCTCCTTCCCTCACTTGTCCCATCATGCCTCTATTGCTCTCGCACTCACTTCCTTACTTCCCTTTTCCTTCCTATTTTATTTCAAAGTAAAACAAGCGTTGTCATAGCCAATAGGTCTTGCCTTTGGGACCTTATAAGTGTTTAGCCATGCAACAGTTGATGTTGTTGCACGAAGGATATTGTGCTGCATAACTAAATACTTATAAGACCCCAAAGGCGAGACCGATTGGCTATGCCAATGCTTGTTCTCTTTTTGTGGTAGTGTGGGCGAGAAATTAGGCTTATCAAAGTTAAGGTTCAGAGCATGTCTTGCTTTCCTCTTCAGAACTCCTCAGCAAGACTTCAAAACACCAGAACACAATGTGAACACTCTTCAAAATTTGACTCTGCACACTTTGGAATACCACAATGCAATGTAGACAAAGCTCAACACTCATTTGCCAAGTAAAGAGGAATATTTATTGCAGCAAATTCCCATATATCAAATAGCAATAATACACATGTAAAATAAATGCAAATAGTAAATATAGCTACACAAGAATACATGCATAGAAAAATAACTGCATGTACTCAAGAACAGGTAATTAGAACTTGGAATACTTCACCGTCTGTCTGTCTTGCCTCATCCTGACAGCATGACTGGGGAACCCGTTGACAGTCTCAGCAAAAGCTCTTCAACCGGGAAAGGTATCTAGGCGGTGCATCCACCACTAGAAGAGTTCCTGTCAAAGCACCAAGAGGTCTCCGTCTTTATACTTCTACTAACCAGGAGAAATGCTTCTAGAAGCTTCCCCTCCCTTTATCTGCACTGTAGGTGGTGGCTGCACTACATGTATCGAGGTCACTCAACGCAGCTGGCCAGGCTCTGATGAGAGATGTGGCAGAATTCTTCACTTTCTCATCCTTGGGCACTGTACCCATCTCACACTGTCTGTTCTAGCAGTTTATCTCTCCCGCTTGATGAAGTGAGAAACATAAAAAATTGTGTGTGTGAGTAACCTGGGGCCTGCCTTTGTTCGCAGCTGAAAGGCAGGGTCAGACAGACACAAGATGAGACCATGCTCACATATGTAGTTAAAGCAGTATGGCGTCAATGCAACACATGATATCACAATATATAAATGCATGTAGCATTACACTCCACTCCCTGACCATTGACTAATACGTAGCATCACCTATATGCGTAAACGTCATAGTTCTAGGATGAAACAAGGATATAAAGTTAGGCACACATCCTATACAGCAACAAATAGATATCAAGCTATAAAGTATAATGAAAATGGCACTTAAAATATAACAAAATTGCCCAAAGTCGGGCAACCAATCAAATAACCAATCCCACCATCCCTTGTCCACATCCTGCTTTACTCCCTTGACTAATTCATGCAATGCATTAAGATGCGAATGGATGGACGTGGAATGGCCAGACAAATTGTAACAGCACAAACTTCAAAGTCTGCACAGCCATGGCTATGTTTTAAAAACAAATAGTCAATAGCATCTCTATTTTGTAAAGCATCGTTTCTTCTTTCCTGAACATTTAATAGAAATTCAGCTAAAGCAGTAGAAGTTTCATTTATGTTTCTTCCCACTGAACATGCACTCATGTTGATTATCCTAGTATTGTACCCAGTTAAACCAGGAATGCCTACTATGGACGTAGCGAGACTGATATATTCAATTTTGTCTAACAAGGTAATTTCAGAATCACAGTCTTTAGACAGTTGAAATGCGTCTCTAGCATAGTGAGAATGTAAAGCAAAGGAAACCTCATAAGTCCTACTCGTGTTAAGGCACATGGTCCACCAGTCAGGTGCACTGGAATGTTGGTGTTTGATGTATTGCCGCACGAAAAGAGCCATCCCTTGGGTAATTTAACATGTCTAAAGTGACTAGCAACAGACACTATGTGTTTACAGGACATATTGTTATTTATAGTGGTAGACAAACTGTGGCTCCTTAACTGACAAAAGGTATGTTGCTCTCCGAAAATGTTGCTCAGAACCATCAAGCTTTACTGGCTGGTACTTGCCTATTTTAGCAGGACCACATGAAAGGCTATAACAAGCGTCTGTGTTAGAAATGGGATTTCTGGTTGGCTAGGGCTTGCGCCTAAGCCAGGCAGAAACCACCACTCTAGTCCAGGCAACGGAGTTACACGCTGAAGATAACCCCTGCTCACCCCCTTGGTAGCTTGGCACGAGCAGTCAGGCTTGTCCCAGAGGCAATGTGTAAAGCGTTTGCGCAACACATTAACACAGCAGCAACACCCTAGGCACACCACAAAAGGAACTCCACAAAAGGTTATATACAAAATAGCCTTTGTATTGTCATAAAGGCATTAGAAACATAATCACCACAGAGCACTACACTTCAACACCCCACTCTACCTGACTAACAAGCTTGAGCTATCTGGTGGCTCCAGGTCCACAAGGAGCTCAGGCATTTTGCTGCTCAAGCCCAAGAAATTTAATAAGCTTAAAACCTACAATCGCTCATTCTCTGGCATCACCCCGAGAATCTGGAACCCCCTTCTAGTGGAAACAAGACTGATTCCTTCTACCCTTGCCTTCAAAAAGGAAGTCAAATCTCTACTACTGAACAAACTCCTCTAACGAACAATGCGCTGATCTTGATGCTATGCTCCTACTGACTATAAATGACTGGATTTTATCTGATTTGCTCTTGATGTATATTGCCCTACTTGTCTCTCTCACTACCTAAACCTATGTAAAGCGCTCTGATACCCACCTGGGTCATGTTCACGCTATACAAAACTTAAAATAAATAAATAAATCACACATTTACACTGTGCCAACTGGCACTAGGCAATATTTACAGGGGATTATATACACATGACTGGGCCAATTGGACCACTGTCAGAACCATCACAAAGCACAAATAGTAACGGTAGTAAATAACGCACAACCAATAACTACTGGCACAATAATGACCTCAGCATTATCACATTAGGCATAAAACACATTAGGCCCAATCCTTATTAGCATAAGTAAGTAAGTACATTTGTATTGTTTGGTGAATTAAAACCTTAACAATATAAAGGACATATATATAAAAAAAAAACATTAAAAGAGGAAAAACGATAAGTCATCTTTACATCAATTAGAAACTCATAAAATATCATTGTTAAAAATTATTTACCAAATTAATTGCCAGAGTTCCAGCCCTGTTAAACTTTTATTTTTTTTATTTTTTCAGTCGTTACCACCTTCAAAGTTGCTTTTTTTATAGTCAATTTGCTGGGCCTGGTCAAAAACTTTAAGGAATTTGATCAATTTACAGTTCAGTTGTGGGTCCGATGGATTTAGACACGCAATTATTGCGGCTCTACAGGTCCTGATGCCTCCAACGTTAAAAATGTGTCTGAATAAGGTGCATTGTAGAGTTTGTTGCAGCGGAGAAGCTGACCGTTGTAGGTGAAAAACATTTTTATAGGTAGAAGCTATTCGTTGGTTTAAAAGCTCTGAGTCTTTGCCATGAAAAGCTGCACTGGCGTATGTTATCGAAGGAAGGATTTTCGCCGCCATCACCGGTAGCAGTAGTTTATATGATGGACAATTCAACTTTTTTGACAGTTGACTGAAGGCGAATGGGAGAGCGCTGGTTCTCTGAGTCATGTACTTTTTTTGCTTTATGTGATTTTGTAAATTGTCTATATAAAATCCCAAGTATTTATAGTTTTTACTTCCTCTAATTGGTTGCCATTGAGCCAGATGTTCAGCTTGCTTCTCCAGTGACTGCCTATCACCATTGTTTTGGTTTTTTATGTTTATTTCTAGATTGTTCTCTGAGATGTAATCTGACATTTCATTTAAAACTCTTTGAAGACCGATCTTTGTTAGGCTCATTAACACCACATCGTCAGCGTACGAGAGGTGTGTGAGTGCTAGCTTACCAAGTTTCGGCGGATGAGAATTAGCACAGTCTAGCCTCTGTGCAAGATCGGACATGAACAAATTAAAAAGTTGTGGGGCCAATACGCAACCTTGTTTGAGGCCTTTAGTCGTAATCAGCTTTCTTGATAATCTGGTGCCGTCTCCTATCTTAATTCTTATCCAAGTATTGGAGTAGAATTGCAGTATTCCATGTAGTAACCTTTCGGGTATGTTCCAGGCTCCCAGTTTTTACCAAAGGAGGTGACGGTCTACACTGTTGAATGCTGCCTTTAGGTCTATCAATCAATCAATCAATCAATCAATCATGGAATTTATATCGCGCACTACTCACCCGGAAGGGTCTCAAGGCGCTTGGGGGAGGGGGTCTGCTACTGCTCGAACAGCCAGGTCTTGAGCTGTTTCCTGAAGGCGAAGTGGTCCTGGGTCAGCCGCAGGTGGACGGGCAGGGAGTTCCATGTCTTGGCCGCTAGGTAGGAGAAGGATCTTCCTCCGGCGGTGGCTCTCTGGATGCGAGGGACGACGGCGAGGGCGAGGTTCGCGGATCGTAGCTGTCGGGTGGGCGTGTAGAAGGTCAGGCGGTCGTTGAGGTACCTTGGGCCCAGGTCGTGGAGGGATTTGTGTGCGTGGGTGAGGAGTCTGAACGTGATCCTCTTGTTGACAGGGAGCCAGTGCAGGTCTCTCAGGTGGCTCGAGATGTGGCTGCGTCGGGGGGCGTCCAGGATGAGACGGGCGGAGGCGTTCTGGATACGCTGAAGTCTTTTCAGAAGCTTGGCTGTTGTACCGGCGTAGAGGGTGTTTCCGTAGTCTAGTCTGCTGGTGATGAGGGCCTGGGTGACAGTCTTCCTGGTCTCGGTCGGGATCCATCTGAAGATCTTGCGGAGCATGCGGAGGTGAAGTTGTTGTTTCCTCTGCTTGCATTTGTTTGCTATTAGAGATAGAGCTAAGATGTTCGATATCGTCCCTATACCTTGCCTAAAGCCTGTCTGATTAACTGGAATAAGATTGAGGATATCTGACCATTCCTTCAGGTCTTCCACAATGATATTTGGATTTGACATCCAGGAGGGTGATTAGCCTGTAGTTCGATGGATTCGTTCTGTTTCCTCCTTTAAAAATGGGTGTCAGTATCGAGTGGAATACAGTTTAGGAGCTTTATTTCTTTGTATAGCTTGAATACATGCTTGCTCCAGAAAGATGGATCATTCTTAAAAATGGCTTGTGGGATTCCATTAGGTCCTGGAGCGCCGTCTCCTCTACCTTTCTTAATTATGCATATTACTCCGTCAGCTAGCATGGAGGACTGGCTTGTCTTTACATTTGAGGAACTGGTGCCATTTTTCCCCTGCGTTTTGGTTTTTGCCTCCTTTGGCTTGGCTCCGGAGACCTTTTTTTCTCTTATGTGACGCGTGCTGACCTCTCCTGAATTGTTTGTGTCACTGACCCATTGTATGATAATTTCAGATGTTTTTTTGTCCTCAGGCTGTCCCTTGGTGTTCACTTCTAGCGTGTCATGAGTTACGATTTCTGGAAACTTTGTGGTTAGAAATTTAGCCCACTCATGTTCTTGAATATTTGATGATAGCATGTTCACCGGCCTATATAATTTATTTATGATTTCCCAAAATGTGTTCGAGTTGGTTTTCTTAGCACTGCAAAGCAAATCAGCCCAAAATTTGTCGTTGCTTGTTCTTTTTTCTTCCCATAGCTTTTTTTAAAATAAGTTTTCCTCAGCTGACGTACATTGTCCCAGGCTACTTGGTCGTGGAAAGTTGTTTTTAGCCTCCTAATAGCTTTTTTGAGTTCGCATTTCAAGGCTCTCAGCCCAAACGTTAAGTTTTTGATTAATTTCATTTTTGTTTTTTTGATTTTTAGTCTGCTATTGTCTGCTCTGCATTAATGTTGTGAGATCCGAGGAGAATTTTACCTAAGCTTGGATTTTGTTCTGGGCCTCAAGTTCGCTAGCAGTTATCATCATCTTTAATTTAGTCTGTAGTGTGTCTATCGTTTCATTTGACCATTTTAGGCGTTTTAGGCCAATTGTATGGATGCTTCCTTCTATTATCATGTTTGCTTGATGTTTGGCAATTTTTACCCTGAAATGTATGTGCTGGTAGGAATGGTCACTCCTGGTTGTATACTCTATTGAAAAGTGAGAGAGAAATGGCATCTGTGCTACTGAGCTGGCTGTATAATCCAGTCTTGATCATGTCTTTCCTCCGTGGAATGTGTGTTTTGGTGGGAAATCATCTGTTGGTCTACCGTTTATTACTTTCAGACCAAGAAACTCTAGGGCATTTACCAGTCGTTGACCTTCGGGTTTTCGGTGTAGATTATTTAGCATAAACACATTACACAGTAGGCAGCCTCCTAAAACATCCTAGCATGACATTGGGCATTACAGGCATAAACACATTATGTAATATTTGGCATCCTCATCAGCATAACACATTAGGCCTAAACATCACCCTAGGCGTAAACTCTGTAGGCATAACATTAGGGCCTTGCACCTACCAACCCTGTGGCAGCCACCATGACCCCAGGCCATCTGGCCTTCCTCTGGGGCACAATGCCCCTTTGTCCAGAATGTCAGGGCTCTAATTGGGGCCTCTCAGATGACCCTTATGCTGCCAACGCAGCGAAGACAATGCGCAGCAGGCACTGGGGTGTACCTCACCCCCTTCCTCCTTATCTCAAAAAGAATTGGCCCCACGTTGCAGCTGCCTGTGCTCTCGCATGGCAGCTGTGGTCAGCACAAAGGATACAGGCACCAATGTGCTGTGAGAGCTCCCCTCTGGGACTCAACCATAGAATGGCCTTAACAGTGCAGCTGCCGCTAACTGTGGTGCAGCTGTGAAGAAAACTAGGCACCGGCACTAAACGTGCCTCGGGAGCATTAATAATGCCCCGTGTGAGCCCCACTCTGGGATTGAGCCAGCAGCCAATGGCCCCTCCGGTGCAGCTGCCCGCTCTTGTCATGCGCAGGTGTGTAGACCACCAAACACGGGCACTTCTGGTGCCGCTCCTGGCACCAATGCGGCTCACCTCCCATCCCCACTCACCGGGCTCTTCTGTTGCGGGGCGAAGTCTCCTCTGGACTCCCGCTGGCTGTGGGCAGGCACCGACAGTGTGCCCTGCAGGCCCCCCGCTACCAGGACCTCCTCTCCCTGCTCCTCCGGACAGCGGAAGCAAACCCATGAGGCTCGGCCCCTTCCTGTTTGCCGCCACGCCCACAACCAGGCTCCCATTAAAGCACACAATACAGGGTGGGCTCCTGCCGGAAAACACGTAGGGCCTGGTGGGCTCCCGCCGTAAATCACAGAAAATGTGGGATGAGCACCCGCTTCTTAAATAAGTATAAATGCGGGATGGACACCCTCGAAAAGTTGCAAAATGCGGGGTGGACACCCGTGAAAAGCTGCAAAATGAGGGGTGGGTACCCGCTCCTTCCCACAGCAATGCGGGGGAATCCCTACGTCGGGATTCTCTCTCCAGACGTCGCAGCTCAGCGCTGGAAGGCCCCAGCACTCTCCTCGTCCTGGGAGAGAAAATAAAGCGCTCACAGGGCGCTAAATTCCTGGAAGTCCTTTAGAGGTTAAGGGGGCAAATCTGGGCCCAGGCAGGCCAGCACACAGGGCCCTCCAGCAGGGAGGCAGTCCCTCGTGGCGATTCCTCCTGAGGCCCAGCAGCACCAAGCCCCCCAAGCACAGGAACAACAACATTCATGGGGTCACAGTCCCTATATTTATAGTACATATATGCTTTCTCTGCCCTGGCACAGGGCTTGGGGGAACCAGCCTAAACTGGTTTAGGGGGGGATTGAAGCTCTTTGTTTACAAGGCTCTTCTTCTCCTTTTTCAGGTGGGGGCTCGTCATCAGACACACCACAGGGGGGCAGAGCCAGCATTCACTAGGGCAGGCACAATCTTATTCAGGGTCAGGGACTACTCCTCCCACTACTCCAAATGCAGATGCCCCATTCAGCCTAGCGCGGACTCACCCTGCCCCTCCTGGAGCCATACACACCTCACCAGCCCCTGTCACTCAAAAGCCAGACATGCAAATCACATCAGGCAGGCAGACACATAGCACACAGAAATACGAATTTCTAAAAGTGTCATTTCTAAAATAGTTATAATAAATCTGCCCACACCATTGCATAGCATTTATCATCACTATTCCAAATATAACAAACTTGACCACGCTGCGCCTCTCATATCAGGAATTACCACTGAAACACTGATCATGGAATCCCCAATGCATTCCTATTGGATGGCAGCCCCACAGTAGTGAGAAACCAAAATGGCTGTTTGTCACTACCAGGACATGTCACACACTTAAGGTACATGTCCTATCTACAATGCACGCTGCCCATAGGGCTAGCTAGGCCCTACCTTAGGGGTGATTGACATGCAGTAAAAGGGGGGTCACAGACATGGCACACAGTTTAGGTGCCACGCCATCGTGGCAGTAACACTGCGCGCACAGGCCCTGCAATAGCAGAGGCCTGAGATAGGTTTGAAAGGCTACTTTGGTGGGTGGCGCAATCAGCGCTGCAAGCCCACCAGTAGCATTTAATTTACCAGCCCCGGGTTTATGAGATACCACTTTACAAGAGACTGACAGGTAAATTAAACAGGCCAAACAGGTGTAGACCAATCTTATCATATTTATTACAGAGAGCACACGCACTTTACACTGAACAGCAGTGCTAAAGTGCCCAGAGTCCTAAAACCACCAACACCATGTCAGAAAAAAGGCCGGGAGGAAGGCAACATTTTTGGGGATGACCCTGCAAAGAGGGCCAAGTCCAACAGTCTGCAATAGAGATATTGAATGTTATGATATGGGTCATGTTTTTCCACAGATTTCCTGTTACCTCAGGGTAAAATCTGCAATATTCATACTCAGGGAGGTGGGTTCTGACATCACTCCCCCACCTCAGCATTGGCAGCATTAAACATATGTAATACAATTTCAGCAGGAGTAGGAGTTGCAACCAAGCAAGTAGAGATAACGTCAGGGATGTTCTTAATGTTCTTCACACAGAAATGGGAAATATTGAGGACATTATTTGCCAGATATGTCCACATGTTCCCTGGTTGCTGTAATAATGTTATTTGATATGGCGGTTGAGTCCCTTGGCAGTGGGCCTCCCTGGACCCTACCAGTCCCCTCTAGACATACCCGAACACACTCCACATAGTGCAATTAGGACATAAACAGGCCATGCTGTGATCTCGAAGTACTGAGAACAAACAAGCATTAATATTCTTGCAAATAACACTTTTCAGCAGGTACATGTTTCCCATTTCTGCTCTCCAGGTCTCATTACAATTATAATGTTGTCCTTTATGGTGGCAATAATTTCAGCAGGTTTGGGGTCGGGAGGTATTAGGGGATCCATACCTTGGCTCCTGGATTCTTCTCAGTGGATCCAAACCCTCCCTTTCCTCGTACAGTAAAAAGGGCTGGGGCTGTCCCCTTCTTAACAATTCCTCCATAAACTGGCATGATGACAATTTGAGCAACTCGATCTCCAGGTTGTATTACTAACTCAGTGTCTCCACTGTTCAACAGAACCACTTTTATCCCTCCTTGGTAATCAGAGTCTATTACCCCTCCCAGAGTTTGGATGCCTTTTAAGGCAAGCCCAAAACGTGGGGCAATCAATCGATAATGCCCAGGGGGAAGTATGAATTCCATCCCCGGTTTCAATTAAAGCTAGATCTCTATATTTCAGTCGGTGCCTCTGTAAAGCATGTAAATCAAGACCTGCAGCCTCTGGAGTGGCCTGATACAGAGCCAAGACTCCAGGAGTTGTCTCCCAGTACTGGATAGTGTTGGGGGCCACGTGAGGCTGGCTCTGCAAAGCTGGTGTCAATATTCGCATTAATAGAGATAGAGATAGAAATTGCATTTGTCAAAGGCCTGTTGTTCAAAATTAACAATGCATCATGCAAGTTATCGCTCCAACCTTTTGATGGCCCATCTGACAATTTTTGCAGCTGAGCTTTCAACAATCTGTTCATCTTTTCAATAAGACCCGCAGCTTTCAGGTAGTAAGTGATATGATAAATCCACTCTATGTTGTGCTGTGCACAATAATCCTGCACCAATTTGCCTTTGAAAGGAGAAGCATCGTCACTTTGGGTCTGCAATGGAATGCCATTAAACAAAATGAGTAAATTTAATGTTTTCAAAGAATTCTGCTGCGTGGCACGTTTACACGGACAGGCACTCAAGTAGCGAGGGTAGATATCCACCACTGTACGTGCATACTGACAACCCCAACTAATTGGCATTGGGCCAATGCAGGCAATCTGTCCTGGCAGCGTTCTCCTACCTGACCTCTCACCACCTGTGGGACTGGTCTGTGCTGACAAATGAGACATTGCATAATCAAAGTTTTGAACAAATATAGGGGAATATGCATCAGTCTTTTCTCTGTCCACCTGTTAGTGGCTTTCTCTCCCAGGTGTCCACATTTTCGGTGTGCCCACTTAGCCATTCCCACCAAATCAGAATCCTATGACCACCTCGGCCTCCAAACTGTTAACCTTTTCATCTGCAAAGAAAGTACACCACCGTTCTAATACGTTTGTTGGGCAGTGAGCATCTACGTGATATACAGTAACTGTGGTTTGCGGTAACATTTCCCAGATCTCTTGCCACAACTACTTACCCCACACCTCTTTTGAATGTATCACCCAATTATGGGCATGTCATGTGGGACGCTTGGCAGCCAACCCATTGGCAGTAGACCATGAATCAGTGTATATATAACACTTTCCAGGTAATTCTTGTTTCAAAGCTTGATACACAGCATGCAGGTCTGCAAACTGGCTACTCTTTCCCTCGCTGGTAGTAGTTAACAATTTCTAGGGCACAGGATTGTACGACACTGCCTCTTAGTCCCCACATACCTGGATGAGCCATCAGTAAACCATACATGTCTGTTGTCCTGTGAAGACAATGCTGCAAACGGCTCACCCCACTTCACAGGAGACTCCTGTATCTCAGGCACATTCTGTAACACCTCTGTATCTTCCACTGTGGCCTGTGCCACCTGCTTATGCAAAACTGCTGTACCTTTGGAGCCTACTCAGGCCCTGTCTTGTATGTACCACTTACACTTGATTATGCTGGCTTCCTGTACATGACCTATTCTATGGGTCTTGGGGTAACTATTCACCCATTGCATTATAGGAATTTCAGTTCTCGAAATCACATTGTGTCCCAGGGTCAACTGCTCAGTGTTCACCAGGGCCCAGTAACATGCAAGCAACTGCTTTTCAAATGGAGTGTACCGCTCTACAGCATCTGGTAACTTCTTTGCCCAAAATCCTAAAGGCATCCTCTTCTTTTCTTGTTTCTGCCACAAACTCCAATTGGCTTACTGCCCCTGGATTATCAGATTCAGCTCAACATCTCCTTCTCGTACTGGCCACAAATCCAAGGCACGCTGTATAGCCTCCTTTGCTGCTTCAGATGCATTCTGTTGCCGCTCTCCCCATTCAAACTCATTTTTCTTTCGCATAACCTTATACAAAGGGGCCAAAATCTGATTGATATGCTGCCTCCAAAAACCAAACAATCCAATGGACCTCTGAGCTTCCTTCCTATTCCCTGGCACAGCAAATTCTTTATTCTTTTGTCTGACTTGTGGCACCACCTCTCTGGTAATTGTTAAATACTGTCCTTTGAGCTTTTTTGGGTTTCCATGTATTAAAGAGGCCTCCGCTCCGGTATCCACTAGGGCTCGCACATTTTGAATGTTCCTATTCTTTCAATAAATCTCAACACTAACATGGGGTCTGTTATTCTTGCGAGCACATCCCTGCATCGGAGCTTGGCTACTTCCCATATAACTTTGCCCTGTGCATTTTGCCCATGTCAAATCCATATAAACTCTCTGATAATCTTCAGGAAACTTCTCCTCTCTGCCCCTACTGCTGCTCCTGTCCTCATCTGCCCAGTCATAACTCATACCTTTTCACCCATCCATCAGGGCTTTCACTCCTTTTCCCTGGGGGGTTTTCTCTCTCTCTTTTGGTCCTTTTCTTCTTTCTCCCCCTTCACCCCTGACTCCATATGTTTCTGATTCACCTGCTTATTATCTTTTTATTCACCTTTCTACTTCCTTCCTTTCTATCGATCCATCGCCTCCTATACATCTCCCACATAGTCTTGGTATCAATTCCATCAATTTCTTTCTTTGACAGCCCGTCTTTCAACAATGCCAATAACAATGCCCTACTGGCCAATTACAATGTACCACCATCGCCCTGGGTGCTCCAATTCCAGAAACCTGGAATGGCGCGGCGATAATCCCTATATGCAAAAAGGGGGATTGTTTGAACCCAGGTAACTATAAATCAATAAGTCTCTTGGATATCCTCCAAGACTTCTATTAGATAAACTTTCTGGCTGAATGGGTGACACCGAGATCTTGAGCTCTTTTCAGGTTTAATATTATGGATCAAGTCCTAGGATATATTTTAATAGCTTTGAAATACACTAAATTAAGGGATGGACAGCTGTAGATTGCTTTCGTAGACCTCAGGCCTGCGTTTGACCTAGTACCCAGAGGGGTGTTATGGGCTACACTTAAGAACTTGGGGGGCCCTGATGCGCTACTTGCTTTATAACACCAGGCTGACTTGGCCCAAGTCGGATGGGACCCGCAGTGGCAATTGACAGACTGTATCCCGATATGTAGAGGGTAAGGCAGGGAAGCGTTCTTGCCCCATCTCCTTTCTCCCTTTTTGTAAATGATGTGATATGGTCTTTACAGATTAACACAGACGCACCCAAGCTTGGTGGGGTCTGTGTTCCGGCACTCCTATTCGCAGACGATACCTCCTAATTTCCCAGTCTCCTATGGGCCTGCAGGTATTATTGAAGAACTTCCATGTGTTTTGCCCATCCAAGGGTCTTTAAATTAATCCTGTAAAGACTAAATACATGATAACCAGGCCATATAAGTCCTTTAGGAACACACCCTCTTTGAATGAGGGACTTTTGGAGTGCATTTTTAGTTTTGAATATTTCAGCATCATGCTGGACAGTAGACCGTCGTGGTCCCCCCACTGTAGGAACGTGCAAGGTTAGCCGCCACTTTTTGCCTGATGTGATCTCGAACTATAAGTGCCCTGGGTCCCTGCTAATCAGGCTCCCAGTGCCAGATCTCTTTCCCAAAAGCTGTACCATGGTTGGCACAACTTCAGCTGCCTCTGTAAGTCGCTAGTAAATGGTACCTCTGGTATTTAGGGAATGGGTACTGAGGAGGGCCACAGAGGCTACAGCATGTATAATACAACCCAAGGAATGGGTACTGAGGAGGGCCCCTGAGGCGACAGCATGTATAATGCAACCCAGGGAATGGACACTGAGGAGGGCCCTTGAGGCTACAGCATGTATAATACAACCCAAGGAATGGGTACTGAGGAGGGCCCCTGAGGCTACAGCATGTATAATGCAACCCAGGGAATGGGTACTGAGGAGGGCCCCTGAGGCGACAGCATGTATAATGCAACCCAGGGAATGGGTACTGAGGAGGGCTCCTGAGGCGACAGCATGTATAATGCAACCCAGAGAATGGGTACTGAGGAGGGCCCCTGAGGCGACAGCATGTATAATGCAACCCAGGGAATGGGCACTGAGGAGGGCCCCTGAGGCTACAGCATGTATAATGCAACCCAGGGAATGGGTACTGAGGAGGGCCCCTGAGGCTACAGCACGTATCATGCAACCCAGGGAATGGGCACTGAGGAGGGCCCCTGAGGCTACAGCATGTATAATGCAACCCTGGGAATGGGTACTGAGGAGGGCCCCTGAGGCTACAGCACGTATAATGCAACCCAGGGAATGGGTACTGAGGAGGGCCCCTGAGGCGACAGCACGTATCATGCAACCCAGGGAATGGGCACTGAGAAAGGCCCCTGAGGCTACAGCACGTATCATGCAACCCAGGGAATCGGCACTGAGGAGGGCCCCTGAGGCTACAGCACGTATCATGCAACCCAGGGAATAGGCACTGAGGAGGGCCCCTGAGGCTACAGCATGTATAATGCAACCCAGGGAATGGGTACTGAGGAGTGCCCCTGAAGCTACAGCACGTATAATGCAACCCAGGGAATGGGTACTGAGTAGGGCCCCTGAGGCTACAGCACGTATCATGCAACCCAGGGAATGGGCACTGAGGAGGGCCCCTGAGGCTACAGCATGTATAATGCAACCCAGGGAATGGGCACTGAGGAGGGCCCCTGAGGCTACAGCATGTATAATGCAACCCAGGGAATGGGTACTGAGGAGGGCCCCTGAGGCGACAGCATGTATAATGCAACCCAGGGATGGGTACTGAGGAGGGCCCCTGAGGCTACAGCACGTATCATGCAACCCAAAGAATGGGCACTGAGGAGGGCCCCTGAGGCTACAGCATGTATAATGCAACCCCGGGAATGGGTACTGAGGAGGGCCCCTGAGGCTACAGCATGTATAATGCAACCCAGGGAATGGGTACTGAGGAGGGCCCCTGAGGCGACAGCATGTATAATGCAACCCAGGGAATGGGCACTGAGGAGGGCCCCTGAGGCTACAGCTTGTATAATGCAACCCAGGGAATGGGTACTGAGGAGGGCCCCTGAGGCTACAGCATGTATAATGCAACCCAGGGAATGGGTACTGAGGAGGGCCCCTGAGGCTACAGCACGTATCCTGCAACCCAGGGAATGGGCACTGAGGAGGGCCCCTGAGGCTACAGCATGTATAATGCAACCATGGGAATGGGTACTGAGGAGGGCCCCTGAGGCTACAGCACGTATAATGCAACCCAGGGAATGGGTACTGAGGAGGGCCCCTGAGGCGACAGCACGTATCATGCAACCCAGGGAATGGGCACTGAGGAAGGCCCCTGAGGCTACAGCACGTATCATGCAACCCAGGGAATCGGCACTGAGGAGGGCCCCTGAGGCTACAGCACGTATCATGCAACCCAGGGAATGGGCACTGAGGAGGGCCCCTGAGGCTACAGCATGTATAATGCAACCCAGGGAATGGGTACTGAGGAGGGCCCCTGAGGCTACAGCACGTATCATGCAACCCAGGGAATGGGCACTGAGGAGGGCCCCTGAGGCTACAGCATGTATAATGCAACCCAGGGAATGGGCACTGAGGAGGGCCCCTGAGGCTACAGCATGTATAATGCATCCCAGGGAATGGGTACTGAGGAGGGCCCCTGAGGCGACAGCATGTATAATGCAACCCAGGGAATGGGTACTGAGGAGGGCCCCTGAGGCTACAGCACGTATCATGCAACCCAGGGAATGGGCACTGAGGAGGGCCCCTGAGGCTACAGCATGTATAATGCAACCCAGGGAATGGGTACTGAGGAGGGCCCCTGAGGCTACAGCACGTATCATGCAACCCAGGGAATGGGCACTGAGGAGGGCCCCTGAGGCTACAGCATGTATAACGCAACCCAGGGAATGGGTACTGAGGAGGGCCCCTGAGGCTACAGCACGTATAATGCAACCCAGGGAATGGGTACTGAGGAGGCCCCTGAGGCTACAGCACGTATCATGCAACCCAGGGAATGGGCACTGAGGAGGGCCCCTGAGGCTACAGCACGTATAATGCAACCCAGGGAATGGGCACTGAGGAGGGCCCCTGAGGCTACAGCATGTATAATGCAACCCAGGGAATGGGTACTGAGGAGGGCCCCTGAGGCGACAGCATGTATAATGCAACCCAGGGAATGGGTACTGAGGAGGGCCCCTGAGGCGACAGCATGTATAATGCAACCCAGGGAATGGGTACTGAGGAGGGCCCCTGAGGCGACAGCATGTATAATGCAACCCAGGGAATGGGTACTGAGGAGGGCCCCTGAGGCTACAGCACGTATCATGCAACCCAGGGAATGGGCACTGAGGAGGGCCCCTGAGGCTACAGCACGTATAATGCAACCCAGGGAATGGGTACTGAGGAGGGCCCCTGAGGCTACAGCACGTATAATGCAACCCAGGGAATGGGTACTGAGGAGGGCCCCTGAGGCGACAGCACGTATAATGCAACCCAGGGAATGGGTACTGAGGAGGGCCCCTGAGGCTACAGCATGTACAATGCAACCTAGGGAATGGGTACTGAGGAGGGCCCCTGCGGCGACAGCACGTATCATGCAACCCAGGGAATGGGTACTGAGGAGGGCCCCTGAGGCTACAGCATGTATAATGCAACCCAGGGAAGGGGTACTGAGGAGGGCCCCTGAGGCTACAGCACGTATCATGCAACCCAGGGAATGGGCACTGAGGAGGGCCCCTGAGGCTACAGCACGTATAATGCAACCCAGGGAATGGGTACTGAGGAGGGCCCCTGAGGCTACAGCACGTATAATGCAACCCAGGGAATGGGTACTGAGGAGGGCCCCTGAGGCGACAGCATGTATAATGCAACCCAGGGAATGGGTACTGAGGAGGGCCCCTGAGGCTACAGCATGTATAATGCAACCCAGGGAATGGGTACTGAGGAGGGCCCCTGAGGCTACAGCATATATAATGCAACCCAGGGAATGGGTACTGAGGAGGGCCCCTGAGGCTACAGCATGTATAATGCAACCCAGGGAATGGGTACTGAGGAGGGCCCCTGAGGCGACAGCACGTATCATGCAACCCAGGGAATGGGTACTGAGGAGGGCCCCTGAGGCTACAGTATGTATAATGCAACCCAAGAGACCCCTCACCATGACTATGCACACTGCCATTGCAGACTGCGTGTCTTGGTGCAGAGAAATCCGAAGAGTGGACATGGCACACAGCCCTATGTGCCATGCCTCCTATACACTGCATAAGGTGTAGGTAAGTCACCCTTACTGAAGGCCTTCAGCCCTAAGGGGGGTGCACTATATGATATGCAAGGGCATATCAGCTTGAGCAGATATGCCCCAACAATGTCCAGTCTATTCTGTAATGTTACAAGTGCTCAGGAAACCATAAAGATTACATGGACTGGATACTTGTAGCTCCATGATGGATTCCCTGATTTCTAAGGTGGTTGATACCAAACATCTTCTCTTAATAAACCCTCACTGATGCCAGTGTGGGATTTATTAATAAATTCACACAGGCGACCCTTTTAGCACCTACCAAGCACTGGTGTAGACCCTGATTTGTTTTTGCCAGTCTGTCACCACAAGACATGTTTCCGACGTCAGAGGACTGAGACAAAGCCCGCTCTGAGCAGAGGTGCTTCACACCTCCTCTAGACAGGATGGTCTACCTGGGTGGGAAGCTTCAAAGGCAATGCCGGCTTTTAAATCCAACCCAGGAACCTTAGGCACCTTTCCTGCTCCACTTTTGGTGGGATGAAAGGCCGGAAAATAAGTTAGATCAGGAGGAGGATCCCCACTTGGACTACACCACCCCTAGGGCAGGGCAGGCGATGTGACCCTCTCTCCAGAAATTTCACCATCTTGGTATGGGGAAAACATCCTATCAGGGATAGGGAAGAACAAATGTTACTTACCTGTAAACTGTGGTTCTCCAGTATTGGTGTCTTTCATAGATTCACATGCTTGAATATTCCCCGTCGTCGAAGTGGGAGTCCCACGGTATATATAAAAAGCAATAGGTATCATGTATATATATACACATACATAACCACATAAGAGTATATACATACCCAAATAAACTTATATATATATAGTTCAAATAACATATCAAGTTAAAATACCATAGGATAGCATTGAGACATAAGAAAGCATTGAGAAAAAGAATCACTTTACTGACATATCACTGTCATTTTATAGTCCAAACTCCAGCCAATCAGGCGCTAGCACCCTCTAGAACCTTCTCCTCAGAGGCTCAGACCCTCAGATTTTCGAGCACGAGAGTGACCATAGAGCCAAAAGAGGAGAAGAGAGCCTCTGAGGGGAGGAGGGTGGGTCGCATGTGAATCTATGAAAGACACCAATACTGGAGAACCACAGTTTACAGGTAAATAACATTTGTTCTTCTCCAGTATTTGGGGTGTCTTTCATAGATACACATGCTTGAATAGAATAGTAAGCAGTAAACAGTATTTGGCTGACCAAGCCGTATTGATATTGCCTGAAATACAATGACAATGTATTTATAACGCAATTAAGAATATCCCAGGAGGAGGGAAGTAGCAGAGGCTCACCTTATTTAAACAGATTCCGTAGAACTGCCTGTCCCACAGCCGTGTCTGCTTCATTAATGGATTCCAGACAGTAGTGCTTCGTAAACGTGTGCCTGCTGGACCACGTAGCTGCCCGGCATATCTGATGGATGGGCACACCAGCGAACAGGGCAGTGGAAGATGACATAGCCCTCGTTGAATGGGCTCTCACTCCCGAAGACAGAGGCTTACCAGCCTTTTGATGGCAAAAAGAGATTGCTGATGAAACCCAACGGGCAATCGTAGGTTTGGTGACCGATTGCCCTTTGCAAGCACGCCCGTAGGCCACAAACAACTGGTCAGATTTGCGAAAGGATTGAGTTCTGCTAATGTAGAATTTAAGACATCTCTTCAAGTCCAGAGAGTGTAAGCTTTGCTCCGCCGGGGTTTGTGGATGCGGGAAAAAAGTCTTTAAAAGCACCGGTTCGTTAAGATGGAAATCGGATGGTACTTTAGGTATAAAAACCGGATTAGTGCGGAGGATGACACAGTCCGATCTGAATTGAAGGAACGGAGGCTTTATTGTAAAGGCGTGAATGTCACTGACTCTGCGGGAAGAGGTCAGAGCAAGGAGGAGGGCCACTTTCCAAGTTAAAAATTTGACATCCGCTGAGTGGATAGGTTCGAAGGGCGCCTTCATGAGCTGAGCCAGCACGATGTTCAGGCGCCACGTGGGTGGAGGACGCCGAATGGGCGGGAACATTCGGAAGAGACCCTTGAAAAATTGTTGTATGACTCTGGATGAATAGAGAGAGGACGAGCCATCTTGTCGGAAGCGAGATATTGCCGCTAGAAAGACCTTTAAGGTAGAGTGCGATAATCCAGACTGCGCTAGTTGTAGGAAGAACGGCAGAATGTGTTCTGGAGGAGCATGCACAGGATGATTGTGGGCGGAAGCACACCAAAGACAAAATCGCTTCCATTTGAGCTTATACGTTTTCACTGTGGATGGAGCTCTTGCCTTAGCTAACACCTCCCTGCAGGCTGGAGGAATGTTCAAATGAGCAAATTCAAGGTGCTCAGGTTCCAAGCCGACAAGCTGAGAGAGCTGGGATTCGGATGGCATATCCGACCATCGTTCATTGTCAGCAGATCCGGCTTCAGGTGGAGAAGGATGGGCTCGCGTTGGGATAGGAGAAGCAACTCCGAAAACCATGCTTGCCGAGGCCACCGTGGAGCTATTAGGAGTACATGGCACGGTTGTTGTCTCATCTTCCGCAACACTCGCGGAATCAGAGGAATCGGCGGAAAAGCGTACGCAAATATCCTGTACCAATTGATCGAAAGGGCATTTCCGCACGACCCTTGGTGGGGAAACCAGCTTGCGTAGGACCGGCATTTTGTATTCTGCGGGGTTGCGAAGAGGTCGATTGTCGGGTGACCCCAAAGGTTGAAGACAAATTCCAGAGTCGGTTGATGTAACTCCCACTCGTGGGTTGATGATGCTGACCGACTGAGTGCATCCGACAGAGTATTGGAAATGCCGGGCAGATGAATTGCTTGTAACGTCATCTGATGGAGTATGGCCCAACTCCAAATCCTCTGCGCCAGACGGGAGAGCAGTGGAGATCTTGTCCCGCCCTGTTTGTTCAGGTAGTGCATGCACGTGGTGTTGTCAGTCTGAATGAGGACTGACTTCCCTTGGAACTGCAGGCGGAAGGATTTCAACGCCAAGAAAATGGCCATCAGTTCCAGTCTGTTGATGTGCCAGCAACGCTGAGCCGCTGACCATTGGCCCTTGACGGATAGATCTTGAAAATGTGCGCCCCAACCCTCCATGGATGCGTCCGTGGTAAGGACGAGTTCTGGGGTTGTCGACAGAAAAGATGTTCCTGCTGCGATGTTGGCAGGACGGGTCCACCAATGCAGCGCTTGAGCCATGCGGGGTGACACCACGAGCTGATCGTTGGAGGAACCAGAAACCTGGCGCCACTGCTTGTCTAACTCCTCTTGAATGATACGACTCTTTAGTCTGCAGAGAGGGATCAAAGCGATGCATGAGGACGCCATTCCCAGAAAGGATTTCAATATGCGGACTGAAACTGACTGCTTTGCTGCGATGGAGCTCGCAAGCTGTTGAATCCGTTCTTGACGCTCTGCTGAAGCGAAAGCCATGGCTGTGCTCGTATTGATACAAGCGCCGAGAAAGGTCTTGCACGTAGTCGGCGTGAGTTGAGATTTTTGCACATTGATCGAAAAACCCAGGGACTGGAACAGATCGAGACAGCGCTGGGTATCGAGGGCCGCCTGGTGGGAGGATTGAGATTTGATGAGGCAATCGTCCAGGTAGGGGTATATCTGAATACCCTCTTGCCGTAAGTGAGCCACCACCGGGGCCAGGAATTTTGTAAAGACCCGTGGGGCTGAGCAGAGTCCGAAGGGTAGGACTTTGAATTGGTAATCCTTGTGGCCCACTCGAAATCGTAGGTATTTCCTGTGGCGTGGCAGAATGGGCACATGGAAATATGCGTCCTGCAGATCAATCGTTGTCATGTAATCCTCCTGAGAAAAGAATTGGAGGATGTCCTTCAATGTGAGCATCCGGAAGGACTGAGTCTTGAGAAATTTGTTGAGCAACCTTAGATCGAGGATGGGACGCCACTCCCCTGATTTCTTTAGTATGAGGAAAAAACGGGAATAGAATCCCAACCCTCTTTGATATTTCGGAACCACTTCAATGGCACCCTTGTTTAACATTATTTGGATCTGATTGAAAAGTTCTTTGAGATGGGCGGGAGGAGGTCCGGATGGAGGTGTGCATGGAGGAACCTTCACAAACTCTAGGGCGTGGCCCCTTGAAATAAAATCCAGAACCCAGCGGTCCGAAGTGATTGAGGACCAAGTTGAAAAGAACTGGGAGATTTTTCCTCCAACAGGAACTAGAGGACAACTGGGAAAAGGAAGTTTTTGCCGTACACAGTCACTGTTTTTTGGTTGAATTCCCTCTGTAATTCGACTTCCCTCTATATGACTTGCCAGCTTGCTGTCTGTAGGACTGCTGCGGTTGTGAAGAGTACCGTTGTTGCCCTTGGTTGTACGAGCGGTATTGGGAAGAGGGCCCACGAAAAGATGATGAGGAGGTGCCGCGGCCGCGCGCACCTCGAAAGGGCTGCTTCCTAAACTGTAGAGTGCCGAGGGAACGAGCCGTATCCGTGTCCTTTTTTATGGTTTGCAAGGCATCTTCCACATGCTGGCCGAATAATGACTCTCCGTCATATGGCATGTCCAAAATCTTAGCCTGGACCTCTTGCCGAAATGAGGTTGATCGAAGCCAGCCCTGTCTTCTTAGGACAGCTGCTCCCGCCAATTGACGGAAACCGGTGGATGCGATGTCAACAGAGCAGTCAATGATCTCGGATGACGCCCTCTCACCCTCTTGCAGGATCTTCTGAGCTTCCGCTCTAGAATCCTCCGGTATAAGCTTGACCAGCGCAGCCATGTCCGACCACATCTGTCTATCGTAACGGCCGAGGATTGCCAAAGAATTCGCAGCCCGGACCGTTGTTGACGCCATGGTTGAGAACTTCTTGCCGATGGCATCCAGGCGACGGCCGTCGTGATCCGGAGGCGCCGACATTGGAGATGATGGATTTTTGGAGCGGCGCTGTGCCGCTTGTGTGATCACGGAGTCCGGCTTAGGTTGAGACACCAAGCAGGCTGGGGAAGAATCCGGAGCTTTGTACTTTTTCTCCAGGCGTGGGAGCACCGCCGGAATAGAATTAGGCGTCTTCATTAACTTTATGCCTTCATTCCATATGAAGTCTATAATGGGCACAGCTCGTACTTGTTTCTGAGGCTGGGACTTGAAATCGTACAAGAAACAGTCCTCTTCCCTAACCACCATGGGAAGGTGAAAGCGTTGCGCTGCTCTCTCCATCAGCTGATGGAACCCTGTTATGTCGACAGGTGGCGAGTTGACTGGTGACCTTGGCGGTGATGCGGGCGAATTGATTTGGTAGTCATCCCAGTCCGCCATAGAGTCGTCCTCCGGAAGCTCACCCTCTTCCGTATCTAGATTATCCATATTATCATCCTCTGCATTGGAAGGCAGTGCAGGTGTGGAGGGCGTAGGTATCGTTGGCAATATAGGATGAGGTGGAACCTCAGATGGCGCTTCACGTGGAGAACTTTGAGAGGATGCTGGAAAGCGACGATTATAATCTTCCAACATGTATTGGAGGTTGGAAATAAGCCGCACAGGAAGCTGCACCATAGGAACCGGAGCAGAGGAATTTTGCTCTTCTTCCTGTTCGTAGTATTCATCCTCCTCAGAGTCTTGGCACTTTATATGGAGCTCAGAGGGACTATGAGCATCCCGAAAAGCAGACTGATCGTCCTCATCCGAATCGTCCTCATCCCCTGAAGGAAATAATTGACGGGGTGGCCGTGGTCCAGGTGGTAACATAACTGGGTCTAGTATAGCCTTACGACGTAGCATCCAGGAGCTGTCCACAGACCCCGGTGCTGGCGTTGACATTGGCACCAATGGCATTGTCGCAAAATTTGACCCCACCGTCGTCGAGGCGACCGTCGACGAAGTAGTCGACGAGGAGGCTGCCGTCGACGAGGAGGCTGCCGTCGACGGGGTGGCTGCCGTCGACGGGGTGGCTGCCGTCGACGGGGTGGCTGCCGTCGACGGGGTGGCTGCCGTCGACGGGGTGGCTGCCGTCGACGGGGTGGCTGCCGTCGACGAGGTGGCTGCCGTCGACGATGAGGACTTCCTCTTCTTCTTTTTATCCGTCGTCGACGGAGTTGCAGACGTCGACGGAAGCGCCAGCTTCCCAGTCGTCGACGAAGAGGTGAGTGGTATCGTCGACGAGATAGTTCTAAGAGAAACACATACTACCGTCGACGGTGAAGACGTCGACGAAGTCATTGTCGTCGACGAAGGATATCTGCTCGATACCGTCGTCACCGTCGTCGACGAGGCTGATGAAGTAGCCGATCTCGTCGACGGAGGAGCCGTCGACGGGCCCGTCGACGGTTTTGAACGTTTCTGACTGGAAACATGTACTGACGGAGTCATAGACGCCTGAGAGCTAAGTCTCGGGGGCGCTGACGTGGTAACAGAGACTTTGCCTGTAGACACTTCCTCAAGATGAAGTCTCTTCTTTTTTAGAAAAGGAGATAGCAAGTCCTGGACACTTCCACGCTTTGAAGAGACTCCTGTCTTGACAGAGGCTACACTTTCCACCTCAGAAAGGGGGTTATCTGTATCCTTTAGTTTTTGAAGCCATATTAAAAGGCGACCTTCTCTATCTTTCAAAGTTTTTTGAGAGAAAGTTCTGCAGATCTTACAGTTGGCCACCTTATGATCAGGATACAGACAATAAATACATTTCTCATGGGGATCCTCAGAGAAAAGTCTTGACTTTCCGCAAGATGAACAAGGACGGAAAAGAGATTTCTTACTTGCAGACATGATGAGAGACAAAAAACCTCAAACCAGATCAAGAACTGAGCTGAGCTCAGGGAGACTCCCTTCACACGACGTGCGGTAGAAAATCTGAGGGTCTGAGCCTCTGAGGAGAAGGTTCTAGAGGGTGCTAGCGCCTGATTGGCTGGAGTTTGGACTATAAAATGACAGTGATATGTCAGTAAAGTGATTCTTTTTCTCAATGCTTTCTTATGTCTCAATGCTATCCTATGGTATTTTAACTTGATATGTTATTTGAACTATATATATATAAGTTTATTTGGGTATGTATATACTCTTATGTGGTTATGTATGTGTATATATATACATGATACCTATTGCTTTTTATATATACCGTGGGACTCCCACTTCGACGACGGGGAATATTCAAGCATGTGAATCTATGAAAGACACCCCAAATACTGGAGAAGTTCTTTTCCCCACAGAAAGTGGTCTCTGGATGGTGTAGGCACCCTAAAGATAAGTAGCCCATTGGCTACTACCTGTCTCCCCTTGTAACGCCTCTAAATTCAGCATTAAGGTGGCACACCGAGGCCTGAACATCAGATTCAACAGACAAGAGAAGACCATGACAAAAAAGACAATCCGCTCGAGAACTGAAGCTCTGCTGCAGAAACCCTGCCTGTAGGTCTCAGGACTTGACAATCGGTGCTGCTGTGTTGTCCTATTACCTAAAAGGACTCCAAGAACCCCGGAGCACCTCAAGACTTCAAAAAATCACCAAGAAGCTCTCTTGGAGTGAAGGCATCACTCCCCTGCACTCTACAGGCACCGATCCGTGAAGTCCAGTTTGTTGACTTGCTGCTCTTCGACGACCTTGACACAGCACGAAAAGGTACAACAGCTCCAGAGGGCCATATCTGTCTTCTCACAAAGTTTGGAGACACCAGGACCTACCGGAACTGCGGCGTACAAATGCCTGGAGTATCGAACCGCCAGCTGCAAACACCAAGAAGAAGAGCCCACACTGGACTCCCAAAGCACCAGACGCAAGCACCCGTTGAGGGACATTGAGACACCTGAGACCCACTTCGTAAGTGGCCCAGCTGTCCCAAAAGCGCCTCTCTAAGTTGCTGCTCCTGACTGAAAGGATCTCAAGAAGCATGATGCCCAGCTGACTTGTTTGCTCTACCCCCGGCTCCAGCTCCGACCAACCTGCTGTGCTTCCATGGTCCCCAGGCCTTTGTGACCTCCTCCCTCAATGGAGCCCCATCAGACTTACCTCTAAGTCCTCCTGTGCAGCGTGTTTTCCAGTGTCCACCTTCATCTTTGCGCACCAGCTTCCAAGACCCTCAACTCTCTGCTCTCGACCGATCCGGGACACTCCCGAACTTCTCCTGCTGGAACTTTGGACCTGGTCCCAACATCGACCTAAAACGAGAAGGTGAAGTTTGTGAAAGCATTGCCTGATTTTAAATGCATTTTTCTGCTTTATCCCCATTGTTTCCTATGGTGCGTAATTGCGCACAAAAAAGATTTATTTTCCAAACTTTGCAAAATTGCAACTCCGAAAGCACTTGCCTTAGAGCAAATGCTTAGCACTACCCTCTGATAAGCCTAACTTCTCACCCACACTACCACAAAAATTGCATTGGAATTGTCTACTTATACCTCTGTTTACAATTCGGGCATTAAACAGACTCTCTGCACAGTGTACTTCATTTTAGTATAATACATAGAAAGACAGCCTCCTACATTTGGTGGTTCAGCGGTGGGATAGAAGACTTTTGATTTGCTGGAACCACTTTGTCAACCACACAAGTAAATCCAAAAATTGTCTTTAGTTAGTCAAGTTTTTGATTGGTCTATTTTTCTAAATTTCTGAAAATAAATTGTTAGTTCCTTGGTTAAGTACCTGAAACTACATGATTAGAAAAGTAAAAGTCTGTACTTTAGTTCGGACGAAGTCTCTACTGTGTAGTCATTTTCATAACTTCATAAAAAGATCCCAACTTTAGTAAAATAATGCCTGAGACCGATAGCCAAGCTCAGAAGCTCGACCAGACTCCTTACATGCACCTGAGCCATGCTCAATATAGTGCCTCTGTAAGGGCTATGGTATCTAACGAGGCTAAAGTCCCATGATGGAATATCTCAGACAACTGAAAGCTGTTTGAGAAAGATCACCCTGAACTGGTACCCCAGTCCGAGGATGATGAGAATACTAATGAAGAGGATGCTGGGAATGGACATGAGTCAGTCCACTCAGACACAGCGGAGGCCCCCTTGGATGAAGACCTCCTGCTAGAAAGATTTACCAGGAGACTGAACTTAGAAGCTCAGCTCCTGGACATAGAAAGGCAAAGGAAAGAGATGGGCTTAGGACCTATCTCTTGTGGCAGCATACAAATAACAAGGGAGAGTGAAGGTGCTTATGACTCAAAACTCCCCAAAGGGATTGTTCCTAAATATTCAGATAGTGATGACATCATCAGATGGTTCCCTGCATTTGAGAGTGCCTGTGAAGCAAGAAAAGTAGCTTGAAAAAACTGCATCTCTCTTGTGGTAACTATTCTCGGGAAAATGCAGGGATTGACTCCTGACACTGAATAAGAAAGATGCTGAGTCTTATGTCCTCATGAAGTGCAGCCTGATTGAGGGCTTTGGATTCACCAATGGGAAAAATAGATAAGTTCAGGGAGACTCAAAAACCCAGAGTCAGTCTTGGGTGGAATTTGTTGCCTTTTCAGTGAGAACACTAGGTTGGTGGTTAACAGGTAACAATGTGAATGACTAGGAAGGGCTTTACAATTTAATTTTGAAGGAGCATATTTTAAGTAATTGTTACAATGAGAAGTTACATCAGCATCTGGTAGACATATGTCAACTTTCTCCTCTAGAGTTGGGAAAGAAGGCAGGCCACTGGGTCAAAAGAAGGGTGCCTTAAACTACCACAAGTGAGGGGGGCTAAAAGAAAGAGGCCAAAAAGACCCCTCAACGGAAAGATGGTGACTAAAACGAGAAAAACAAAAATTAGTCTTCCTCAGGCCCCCAAAAACCTGCTCAGTTGGGTGGGCCCAGAAACTATTCACAGCCTTAGAGTTGGTACCAGGGTAAGCCCCAAGATCTCAAAAAGACTTGGTGTCAGTACTGTTAGGCACTTGGACACCGAACTGGAGACCCTAGCTGTGAAATCAAAAGGAATGCCTCTAGCACACCTGCAGTAAATGCACTTGTGAGTCTCCAGAAGGGGTCCCGAGTGAGCCCTAACCATGTCAAGGTTCTCACTGAGGCAGGCAACGCTAGTCTCAAGGGGGCGGGGGTGGATGTAGCTTCCCTGGCTGTCTGGCCTGTAACCTGGAGAGATACAGGCAAGGGCCACATATGAATGTAATTAAGGTGGCCGGGGTTCTGCATGCCGATTCATTACGCAGTGGTCTGACCTCCCGCGCGGGACGTCTCTACCAAGACCAGAACTGGGTCCCTGTTCTCTCTCATCAGGTAATGGGGCTGGCTTTCTCCTAGGGGGATTCTTGGTTTAGGCATTAGGCATTCCTATACATGCTTCTACAACCATATACACACTAGGTCCATGGGCAGCACTAGGTAGGGCTGTCGTTAGTAGGAGAACTTCTACATTACTATGTTCTGCATATACGTATTATTTCTAGAGCAATGGTAGAAATCTGCCGACTGTTCTTTTTATTGGCAATAGCTGCCGTGTACCTTTGTCTTTGCTTACTGATTGCTGCAGCACATGCATTTTACACAAGAATGATGCTGGTTCAATAAATACTTATTGAAAACGCTCCACCATTTATTCTGTGTATATTTCTGAGCACAAGTGACTGAGCAAAAGGGGCTGTACTGTTTTCCACGATCCCTGAGGGGTCAGGGTTGTCATGTTCTTTGGTTGCCAGAGACTATCAGCGCCTTGGTAGTAATCAGGATCCCAAAAAGACTTGGGGTCATATTTACAAGCAGTTAACACTGCCGTAGCATCACTTTTGTGACGCTTCGGCTGCTTTTTTTTAACGCAAAATCCACAAGCTGCCGCTAAACGTCAGTTTTCCTGTTTGATACTTCGGTAAGTGATAGCTAACGAAAATGAGATGCAAGGTAGGCGTTCCCGTGCAAAAACAGACGCTAACCCCACTTTGCGATATTTACAATGATCACACAGGGTGGCGATACTTTACAAAAATGCCACTAAGACCCGTTAGCGGCAGATTTTTAAGGCCAGAAAAAAGGTGGTCTTAAAAATGGAGACACAAGAAAGGTATATAAGAGAGAGATGAACAGACCCACAAATTATCTACTGATGCCATGGAGATACTACTCATGCAACTGGGAGCACCAAGAAGACCACAACAATCAGTGCCACCTCCCTTGCCCCCAAGAGCACCACGGAGGCAGCGCCAAAGAAGACAGCGGGTATATCATCAACGCATCACCCTGATAGACCTAACGCCAGAGGATGTGATTGCCCATTACAGGCTGAAAAGGTCCTCCATACTCCTCATACTGGCACAGATAGCCCCCAGGCACCAACACAGCATATCACTAACATCCCTCCACAGACAAAGCTACTAGCTGTGCTGCACATGTTGGCCTCTGGTACCTTCCAACCTACCAGGCTGTTGAACCAGACGACACCTTGGACGAACGGGAGATACATATCCCATACCACTTTTTACAGAAATTTGAATATAAATAAGATCCCTTTTGGATCAAGAAAAGAGACGTCGAAATTGTAAATGCTACTTACCAGTATGCATCTGTTCTTGGCATGTAGAGCTGCTGCATTTATAAATTAGCATAGATCGCCGCGTGGTGTTGGGTCCGGATGGTTGCACTTTGTTGTTGTCCTGGAAGAGTCTTTTTGTAGTATCGCGATAGGGGACTCCTCCCCTGGACGACAGTGCGCATGGGCATCCTCCTCCATCTTCAGATTGTTTTTTCGCCGTTGGTGGCAAAGATGGAGTAAGTAAGAAAAGTAGAGAGAGATGTCCATGTAAATGTATCTAATTAAGATTATGCTGAAGCTGCTACTGGAACCAGGGAGGAGGGTGGGATTATAAATGCAGCAGCTCTACATGCCAAGAACAGAGCCATACTGGTAAGTAGCATTTACAGTTCGAGGCATGTGAGCTGCTGAATTTATAAGTTAGCATAGACTGTATAGCAGTATCTCCTCTATTGGTGGTTACCAGTGTCAGCTGCAGCAGTTCGGAAAAGAGTTTTAAGTACAGCCTGGCCTACTGCAGCTTGCTGCTTGGCTTGCACATCAACACAGTAGTGTTTAGTGAAGGTGTGTATGGTAGACCATGTTGCTGCCTTACAGATTTCTTCTATTGGGATGTTCCCTAGGAATGCCATAGATGCCCCCATTTTCCTGGTAGAGTGTGCTTTTGGGGGCACTGTTAATGTTCTTTTAGCTTTGTGATAGCATATTTGAATGCATTTCACTATCCATCTAGCAATTCCTATCTTTGATATTGCATTACCCTTGTGTGGTGGTGCAAAAGCTACAAACAATTGTTTGGTTTTCCTGAAGGATTTTGTTCTGTCTATATAATACAGTAGTACACGTCTAACATCTAGTGTGTGTAGTGCTCTTTCAGCTACTGTTTGTGGCTTTTGGAAGAATACAGGTAACTCTATTGATTGGTTCATATGAAAAGTTGATATTACCTTAGGTAAAAATTTTGGATTTGTCCTGAGGACTACTTTGTTGTTGTGTATTTGTAGAAATGGTTCCTGTATTGTTAACGCTTGCAATTCACTTACTCTTTTAAGTGAAGTAATTGCAATAAGAAAAGCCACCTTCCATGTTAAGAATGGTATCTCACATGAGTGCAATGGTTCGAATGGTGGTCCCATGAGTCTTGTTAAAACTATGTTTAAATTCCACTGTGGGGCAGGTGGAATTTTAGGCGGGATTACCCTTTTTAAGCCCTCCATAAAGGCTTTAATGGCTGGTATTCTGAATAGAGACAGGTGCTGTCTGTTTTGTAGGTAGGCTGCAATAGCCGCTAGATGTAACCTTATAGATGTATATGCAAGGTTACATGTATGCAGATGTAGCAAATAGCAAATTACATTTTGTATGGAAGCGTCTAAAGGATTTATGTTGTTGTTCTTACAGTACATCACAAATCTCTTCCATTTTGCTGCGTAACAGGCTTTAGTAGTGGGACGTCTAGCCTCTCTAATTATATTCATACATTCTGGAGGCAGTTTAAGATATCCGAATTCTAGGATTTCAGTAGCCAAATCGCTAGGTTCATTTGTGCGGGGTCTGGATGCCTTATCTCTCCATGATTCTGTGTAAGGAGTGTTGAAGCTAGTTGCAGTCTCTGATGTGGGACTACTGATAGTTCCAGAAGCGTTGTGTACCAAGGTTGTCTTGCCCATGTGGGAGCAACTAGAATCATTTTTAGTGATTCTTGTGCGAGCTTGCGTACCACTAATGGAATCATTGGTGTTGGGGGAAAAGCGTACGCAAATCTGCCTGACCAGCTCATCCATATCGCATTGCCTTCCGACTGAGGGTGCGGTAATCTGGCGGCAAAGGAGGGGCATTTTGCGTTCTCGTGTGTGGCAAAGAGATCTATCTCTGGGGGCCCCCATTGTTGGAAGAACGGTTGGAGTACCTGTGGGTGAATCTCCCACTCGTGTACTTGTTGACTGTATCGGCTTAAGAGATCTGCTAGTTGGTTTTGTGTTCCTGGGAGATGTTCCGCTAGGAGGTAAATGTTCTGAGGAATGGCCCATCTCCAAATGCTCTGTGCTAGACGAGAGAGTTGTGGAGAGTGTGTCCCCCCCTGTTTTTGTATATAGTACATTGCTGTGATATTGTCCGTCCGGATCAATACCACCTTGTTGACTATATGTTTCTGGAAAGCTTTTAGTGCCAGGAATATTGCCAGGAGTTCTAGATAATTGATATGGAATTTCTTTTGTTCCTGTGACCAAAGTCCTTGAACAGTATGTTGAAGTAGATGGGCTCCCCACCCTGTCTGTGATGCGTCTGCTGTTAACTGAATTTGTGGAACTGGCTCTTGGAACAGTCGCCCCTTGGAAATGTTGTTTGTGTTCCACCACTGCAGAGAGTGACGCGTGCGACTGTCTACCAACACTAGGTTGTTTAATTGTCCCTGAGATTGGTTCCACTGACGTGCTAGGCACTCTTGAAGGGGACGCATTTGCAGACGAGCATATGGAACTATAAATATGCATGAGGCCATCAGGCCTATCAGTTGCATAAACACTCTGGCTGTGAGTGAGTGTTGTGGTTGAAATCTTTGTAGTAGGGATTTTATACTCGCAACCCTGACTGGGTTTGGGTAAGCTCTGCCTTTGGTTGTGTCTATTGTTGCCCCTAAGTACTGTTGTACGTGGGAGGGTTGTAGATGGGATTTGAGGTCATTTATAGTGAACCCTAGATCGTGTAAGAGGTGAATAGTCCTGTTGATATGGCTTGCACACTGTTTGTATGTGTTTGCCTTTATTAGCCAATCGTCCAGATAGGGGTATAAATGTATGTGCTCCCTTCTGAGGTGTGCTGCTACCACTGCCAAGCACTTGGTAAATACCCTTGGTGCTGTTGTGACTCCAAAGGGTAGTACTTTGAATTGATAATGTTTGCCTTCCACTGTGAATCTGAGATAGTTCCTGTGTGCTGGATGTATTGGAATGTGGAAGTATGCGTCTTTTAGGTCTAGCGTAGTTAGAAAGTCTCCTTGCTGTAATAATGGGAGTACTTGTTGCAGCGTGACCATATGGAAGTGATCCGAGTGTATGTATTCGTTGAGGGGTCTGAGGTCTAATATTGGTCTGAGAGACCCGTCTTTTTTGGGGATAAGGAAGTATAGTGAGTATACTCCTGTCCCTTGTTGTTGCAATGGTACCTGTTCTATTGCATTCTTTTCTAGCATTGACTTTACTTCTTGCAGAAGTAGTGTTGTGTGTTCTTTTGAAATTGGTCGGTGTTTGGGTGATATGTTGTATGGGGTAGAAGTTAGTTCTAGGCAATAGCCATATTGGATAATTTGTATTACCCACTGGTCTGTGGTGATGGATTCCCAGACCGGTAGGAACTGTGATAATCTGCCCACGACTGGTGTTATGTGGTCTGGGGGTAGTGTGTGAGAGTCACTGTTGGGAGGTAGAGGAGGGTCGGGTATTGTTACCTCTACGTCCTCTACCCTTGGTATTATTTCCTCTGTAGTTCCCCCTACCGTTCCCTCTACCAGAATTATTTTGTGTGGGAGAGGTGTAGCTGTTCCCTGTTTGTGGTGTGTGACCTCTGCCTGCTCTTCTAAAAGAGGAGCGACGAAAAGAACTCCGATTAGACTGGAACTGCAAAGCTCCCATTGACTTTGCAGTATCGGTGTCTTTTTTCATCTTTTCTAAGATGTTATCTATTTGTGGGCCAAATAGTGCATCTTGGTTCAAAGGCTGGTTTAAAATGGTGTTCTGCACTTCTGGTTTGAAGCCTGAAATACGCAGCCATGCATGCCTGCGAAGCAGTACACTGGTGTTAATGGCTCTTGACGCTGTGTCTGCCGCATCTAATGCACACTTAATTGATGCATTTGTTATTACTTTACCTTCCTGTATTAAATCATGTGCTTGATTTTTTTAGGTTTCTGGAAGATGTTGTATGAGTTGTTCTAATTGATCATAATGTGCTCTATCGTATCTTGCTAGTAGCGCTTGTGTATTTGCTATCCTCCATGAGTTTGCTGCTTGAGAGGCTACCCTTTTGCCTGATGCATCTAACAGCTTTGACTCCTTATCAGGTGGTGGTGCTTCCCCTGATGTCTGGGAATTTGCTCTTTTCCTAGCATTTGCTACCACTAAGGAATCTAATGGTAGTTGCCCTTTGATGTAGGTTGGGTCTGAAGGAGCAGGCCTATATTTTTTATCTAACCTTGGGTTGAGTGTTCTCTGTCTCACCGGGTCCTTAAATATGTCAGGAGCATGTTTTACCATCCCCTTGAGCATTGGTAAAGTACGTACTGATTTCTCTACTGTACTAAAGGTATTAAATAGGAAATCTTCCTCCACCGGGTCAGTATGCATGTCTACTTTAAAAAATGTAGCTGCTCTATCCACTAGTTGTTGGAAGGCTATGGTGTCATCAGGTGGAGAGGGTTTAGTTGGGTATGGCAATGGTGTAGGCATGTTTGATGGTTCGTCCCCATAATCTGGGACTTGCCAATCATCTTGTGGGGCCTCTTCTTCATCAGGGTCTATGTAATAATCTTCCTCATCTTGAGGTATTTCCTGATCTTCCTTCATAGGTGTCTCTTGTGGTGGAATAATTTGTTCTTCCTCCATATGTGTGTTTTGTGGAGGTGTGTGTGGTAAGGGGGGAGAAGAAGGCTGAGAGGGACTAAGAGGTGTAGAAGGAAAAGTAGCAGAGTCCTTTTTCTTGCTAGGAACTGGAGTTGGTGCTTCAGTGTCCAATTTCCTCTTATGTGCTATTATATGACCTGTTTGTGGGTCTATAGATAGCCTGTATTAATTTGGATCGAGAGAATCCGGGAAAAATAGAGTTTCTTGTATTTTTTGGCGTTTTGGCACCGAAATTTTGGAGCCGGAACTGTTCGGCTTCGAAGGAATGTCTTTATTTCCTTTTTTCAGATCGACGATCTTTTGTTTCGGTTCGACTGTTTCCGGTCGAATCTTTTTCGGCTCCGTGTTTTTTGGTTGGATAGCCTTTGGTTGGATAGTCTTTTTACTAACGTCTTTCGGTTCTCGACTTTTCGGGTCGGAACCCTTTTCCTCGATAGCCTTAGTTTTTATTGGCTTCGGGTCGACCTTGGGGGTTTTCGGTTCGACGATTCTCTTTTTCGGCTCGGTGCCACTGGTGCCGGCCGTTTGCCTCGGTTCCGTATATTTTTTCGGTGTCGAGGTTGAGGTATTTTTAGTGTCAAGGTGTGGTTTTGTCGGCACCGAGTCACTATTTGACTTAACAGTCTTTTTCGGAGCCGAGCTTTGTAGTGGGGCTTCCGAAGTTTTGTTTGGTTTCGGTGACTTTTTTGGAGCCGGACTCGATAGTGGGGCTTCCGAACGCTTATGCTGGTCTTGACGAAGGCCGGTTGGCGATGTCTTGACCTTGGTTTTATTCTCTGGTCGAGGGACGGGGCTTGTACTCACGTGTTGACTAGGCCTGGGCAGTAAATTCCGTTCCGTTCGCGGAATTTGCGGAATTTGGGTAATTTCGCATTCCGCGGAGAACGCGAAATTGCCCAAAAATCTGCGTTCCGCGACTTCGCGAAATTTTTTGCTTGTTCGCGTGCTCAATATGCGTGTTCGCGAGATATTTCACCCCGAGCACGCAAACAGCGATCGCGAACAGGAAAAAAGTATCGCGAACAAGCAATTCCACGTGTTCGCGGAGATTTTTTACCGTTTCGCGGAGATTTGCGTAACGCGATTACGAAAATTCCGCCCACCCCTAGTGTTGACCTGGTGTGAGTGGATCGTCTGATTCAGATTGATCCTCCACCGTCACGATCTGGAGATCATCTGGATCGTCTGCTTCTGAAAACACGCTCTCTGCATCGCCCTCAAAGATGTCTTCGGGATCAGGTACAGATCTCTGCATGCTTTGTCGAATTGCTCTTCTGTTCCGGATAGTTTTCTTCGATCGGAACTGTGCACAGGCTGAGCAATCTTCTTCTCGATGATCCGGAGAAAGGCACCTATTGCAGACTGTATGATGATCGCTATGTGGGAACTTAGACCCACATTGAGGGCATTTTTTAAATGAACTACTGGATCACGTGGCGTCGAGAAGGCCCAAAGGCCAGATTCGACCAAAAAATCTTGGAAACTGATTCTAATAAGTTAAAAGGTACCGAGCGTAGACAATACCGTCGAGTAAAAGTTGTTTTGACTAAATCTAATCTAACTTCGATCCGAAGTTATCGAACACATCCGAACCCAATGGCGGAAAAAAACAATCTGAAGATGGAGGAGGATGCCCATGCGCACTGTCGTCCAGGGGAGGAGTCCCCTATCGCGATACTACAAAAAGACTCTTCCAGGACAACAACAAAGTGCAACCATCCGGACCCAACACTAGGCGGCGATCTATGCTAACTTATAAATTCAGCAGCTCACATGCCTCGAACATATATTTACGCTCTCGTCTTATATTGTCATGCTTTTTTAATTGAGTTGACTTAACATAAGAATCCTCAGGTCAAGCAAAGATCATGAGCATAGCGGAGCCCTGAAGAAGTCCGTATGAGGACGAAACACGACGGCGATCTTGAATTTTAACTATTGAAAATAAGAATAAAGAACATTCACATCTACAATCAACACTCAAATGTGTTTTTCTTATTTCTGTTTGGGATATCTTGAAATACTGCTAATTTGTTGTCTTTTTGCATTTTTTGGATCACTGATAAGTTCCTTTCACATAAATTTACATGCTTGAGTGCTGGGCCACCCTTTTCTTAAATTACCTTCCAACCTACCACTGCCAAAGTTGGGGTAGCCTCACAGTCATCCCTTTCAAGGTTCCTCCCAACTGTTTTGGATGCAATAATCAGTCTGACGCCACAGCACCTACGCTTCCCCAACACTGCACAAGAACAGCTTGAAATCAAGCAAGGCTTCTATGCCATAGCAGGCTTTATGTGTTGCGGGCAATTGACTGCACCCATGTGTTACTTTTGCCTCCTGTGGACACTGCACACATTTACAGGAACAGGAAGCACACACACTCAATCAATATACAGGCAATCGTGGACCACCGGGGCCTGTTCACCAATGTCATGGCCAAGTTTCCAGGGAGTGTTCATGACTCCTACATTTTCCGGCAGGCCATCATCAACCAGTGCTTTGAGAATGGCACATATGGAAATGGACTGCTTGTTGGTAAGTACTAACTGAACACACCACACACCTCCAGCGCAAAATCATGTACCACACCAATGTGAGAAATCACATGTAGCAAATGTCAGACAACATGCCTTGTAGCTTGTCCACCTCCCATACACAATAACCCAAGGGCCTGCGGTCACTGGGGTTAGCCTGCTAGATAACCCTTCATCAAAGGTCATACCCCTCCGTCACTCATCTGCAAATGCTGGTAGAGGCGGGAACCAAGTAGGTGTAATGGATGCTCAGGACCAATTAGGAAAGTGTGAGCAGAAGGAAGAGTCTGGCGGTGGTGTCCTGCATACTCTGGAGCTAGCAGAGCATACACTGCACCATGCCAGCGCTGAGGGTATTACTGTAGTACAGTCCGTTGTTAATGAGTGCGAGGGTGTATGTCCCTCTAGACTTGGGGGGGATCCACATGAAACCCCTACGGAGGATGTGGAGGGTGTTGAAGTAGCTGGAGGCAACAGTGGTGACCTGTCAGTACATGGAGAGTGTGGGTTCGAGTATGATGCCGAGGTATCTGGTGCGGTCCATGGGTAGCTGGGGGCTGCTGAGTGTGGTGGGCCACCAGCTGTTGTACCATGCTGCTGTGGTGGTACTGAGGATGAGGACTTCTGGCTTCCCTGCATAGAGTGACATGCAGCTGTTGCTCATCCAGGTAGCAAAATCATCCTGCATTCCTAATGGAATTTGAGCCTGGTGGTGTTGGTGTCCTAGGTGAGGGAGAGTATGAGTTGGGTATGGTTGGAATAGTATACAATGCTGAGGCTGCTCATTTGGACGATGAGGGTGAGGGGGGCCATGTGGAAATACAGGAGGGTTGGACTGAGCGATGATCACTGGCACACTCAGCAGTTCATGTGGTATTGGAAAGGAAGGGTGGCAGTCGGATCCTTTGGCTATTGGCGTTGATGAACGATCAGATACAATCGAGGGCTGTTCCATGTATGCCGGTGTCACGTAGTCTGCCCACAAGTGTGTGCAGGGAGATGATGTGGGTTGAATAGAATCAGGATTGCGTTGTGACCTTCTTTGAGGAGGATGCAGATGTCGACATTGACGGCAACTAGGGCGCTTACGATGTTGTGATTGATGCAGAGTCTGGATTGGGAAAGATGGAGGATGTAACCGTTGCGTAGGTGGAATGACGTCATGGCATTACTGTCCTTGGGGAATTCAATCTGGTGTCTTGCTGTTTCTCCAGTTCTTCTCCAAGTATCTGCAGGGTTGTCTTGATTCTTGGAGGATGCTGGTGAATGAATGTTGGCGCTGTCTGTTGTATTTGCTGTGTGGTGTGACTGTCTGTGCAGTATGAGAACCATGTGTGGAAATCCCTGCCTGTGTGGTTGGCGTTGGCTGCAGTGGTGGGGGTGCAGTGGTTGATGCTGGCTTTGACCTGCTCCTTGAGGACTCCGGATTTGTGTTTGCTTGCAAGGAATTGTACGCATTGGTGGTTGATCCATTTGTGTAGTGTGCTGTTGCAGAAGTGGATTTAGTGTCCTCCTAGGAAGATGGTGTTGAGGGCCTGTTCTGCCTTGTGGCTCTGTGTGGCAAAAGAGTAGTTTAACTCAGATGTTGTCCTTCTCATCCCGGAGTGTAGTGGAGTTGGGCTAGTTGGTGTTGTTGATGTGGAAGTTCAGGTTTCTGATTAGTATGCCATCCATGCATGAATTTTCGTGGTGTGCTATAACGTTGGTGATGCATGTGGCAAAGTGGTCCTGTGTTCCAGGGGGTCTGTAGGCGAGTGTGCGCACGTTGTGGAATTGGGTCTGTTCAGGACCGGGAAGTGCAAGTGTTTTTGCGGCAAGTAAGGTGTGGCAGGACCTGGAGTGGCGGAGTTTTCCATGTGTGCGATGGTGAGGAGTGCTCCTTGGTTTTATGTGCGGACCTCCCTCTGGATCTTGTCTCCGTCTGGAATTGCAATTGCAATCTCATGTGCAGAGGAGGTGGTGTACCAGATGTCTTGAAACAACGTGAAGTTTGGTGAGATTGTGTAACGGGTGTTCCGTATTACCACAGCCTGTCTGTGCAGGGAGCGCACGGTGAGGAGGATTCATCTCAGGGCATTGGTGGTGTGTGTGGTTGTGGCTGTGGTGAAGGTTTGGCAGTAGTGTTGGCAGGACAACAGACTTTGGCTCATGTCCATTGTGGCCTGTTGGCAGCTGTACTTCCTACTGAGGTTGAGTGTAAGGATGGTGGATGAGTCATAGTGGCAGACGTTATGTAATCCAGCCTCATTGGCGCTGGTGTTTGTTGGCTGGTGGATGTGCTCAGACGGACATGGTCTGGGTGCCCCTTAGTTGCGCCTGTGGTGCAAAGGTGCTACCTCCCTGAAATTGTTTGTGAGACGATCCTTGCAGGTTGTGTGTTGCACAACATATGTGTCCGCACCAATGCCCCCTGGATCGATGTTCAGGATGAACCGGACAATCATGACGAAGAAGAAGAAGACGAGGCTGTTGCTGCACGCATCCCATGTAGAGACCGAATATTAAACAACTTTCCACATAAGAACGTCCAAATATGTCTCAAATTTTTCTTTTCTGTTCAATTTGCACATAAGCATATAGTTGGCATCCAAAAATCACATCATCATCTGTTTGGGTGCATGTTCCTTCTCTGCATAAGTACAATCTATCTGACAAGTGAACTTAAAACATTGTGTAGTCAGTAATGGTTAGTAGACAGTGTTTGATTTGTAAATTTCATTTTGGCCTCAAAATAGTCAATCAGTTTGTCAATTTGGGATGAAATATGAAATGAAATGAATGAAATGAAAATGACACTTGTAGAGTGCATGGCTACTCGGAGGCCTCCCAGCGCTAGGCATGACCAGCACTCAGAGACACAGACATTAGGGGAACAGGAACGTTTTCAGTTGTTTACGAAAGGTATGGTGGCTGGGTTCCCTGCGGAGGTCGAGTGGAAGTGCATTCCAGAGCCTTGCAGCGTTGAGGGAGAAGTATCGGCCACCACTTCTAGACCTCTTGATTCTTGGGGTTTCAATTAAGTGAAGTTCATCCGAGCTAAGTTTCCTCCTCGCTTTGTAGGGGTGGATCATGGCTGAAATTAAAGGTGGGCCTTTCCCTTGCAAGGAGTTATGGACGATACAGAGGGCTTTAAAGCTAATTCTTTCCCTCACTGGCAACCAGTGGAGGGAAGAGAGCCGGTTTGGCTGAGAGGCGCTTTGACATACCCAACAGTAGTCTCGCCGTGCAGTTTTGGACAGTTTGTAGTTTGTTGATTACTGTAATCGGGACCCTAGATAAAGTGCATTTCCATAGTCTATCCTTGAGAGTATCAGAGATTGGACTAGGATTTTTTTGGCTTGAGGGGGGAGAAGGGGAAGAACCTTTCTGGCTGTTCAAAGCAGGCCGAAGCATGTTGCAACTGTCTTCCTGGCTTGCACCTTGAATGTCAGGTTCTGGTCTAGCCAGATACCTAGACTCTTTATTTCGGACTTGGGGACTGGGGCTGGGCCCATGCATGCTGGCCACATAGTCCCGAGAGTCGCATATAGGGGGTTGCCCATGATCATAATCTCCGTCTTTTCCCCATTGAGTTTTAGGTGGGACGCCCCCATCCACTTAGTGACTTTGGATAGGCAGGTATTCAGGACCTCCGGCTGTTCTGTCACTTGGTTCAGAGATACGTCCAGTTGGGTGTCATCTGCATAGGTAACCATGTGGATCCCAAAAGGGGCCACAACTGCTGCTAAAGAATCCAGAATCTTCCTGCTTTCCTCTACCGCCGCCAGCAGGGCAGTTTCTGTGCTTTGGCGGGGGCTCCTGTCTGGGAGGGGTGAAGTAAGCTAGAGGACTCCAGAAAGTTCGAGAGAGTGTGGTTCACATATTTTTCGGAAATTTTAGCAATTCCCAGGATCAGGGAAATGGGGCGGTAGTTGCCTAGATCCGCAGGATCCAGATGTGGCTTCTTCAGGAGTGTTTTTACCATTGCCCTCTTCCAGTTGGGAGGGACAACTCCTGTGGCAAGTGAGGCATTGATTACGTCCGCGACAGTAGGGGCAACTGTGGATGCTACTTCGCCCAGAACGTTCATAGGTGCGGGGTCACTAGGTGAGCCACTTTTAACTGAGGAAATCAGTGTCAGGAGCGTTTTCTGTGGAAGAGAGACTCCAGCAGGTGTCTAGGAAGGGGGGGACCTTGGACAGAGAGCTTGTTTGCAGGGGCGTGTTCGACAGCAATTGGGGCAGCAAAAAATATGAAAATAGGGTTTTTCACTTTGGCTCAATTAAGAAAACAGGGTGTCAGTTTGGGATCAATCATGAAAATAGGGTGAAGACAAAATTGGCCAGGAGTGTGTCGCAACCCGGCTGAGGCACTTCCAGCGAAGCCCGGCCTGCAGAGGCGGAGGGGCAGAGGTGAGAGTGCCTGCTGCCGAAGTAACCGAGGTGTTATGTTGTGGGCAGTAGGGCTTAGGCTGGGTGACACTATGCGCGCCGATCGCGCGGAGCCGCAGACAGACGGACACCCACACCAGCGCTGTAGTCGGAGACCTCGCCCCCGAGCGGGCCGGCTCCATTTATTGGATCCCGCAGGCCACGCCTGGCCTGCGGATGACATGCGGTCGTACCAACGTGAACACTGGACCGTCAACCATTACACGAGGCTGGTAAAAAATTGGACCCCGTGACAGTAAACGGAATTCTGTGAGGCTAAATCAAGGTCTCCCCAACGGCCCCGGCTGCACACACATGAAGGCTGGGCTGTAGCGAAGATCCAGAACGGTGGCCATATTGGGAGAACATTTTAGATTGAGCGGCCCCTGACAGAGTAGAGGACACAGCAGGTCTCGTTAAAAGAGACAGCCTGGAGCCGATCTCAGAGGGAAAACTGCTAAGAGCGGCAGGAGTAAAGAGGATTACAAATCTGCGGCTGCAGTTTATTTTTCTGCAATCACCAATGTCTTCTTTTAAACAAAACAAATAGAAACTCTTCAAAATAGACGAAAATCTTTAAGCTTAGGGCAACTCTACAAAAACTAACAGTGCCACACCTCTTCCAAAATGGTAGACTACGTGGGAGCTGCAATACTAATCGTCTACCCTGCTTCGAAGAAACTAATACACCGGGCATTTTCTAAACGGCTGGTCTGCCAATTGTGAGTGTCATCCTTTGTAATTTCATCTGTTATTCCGACATCAAACAAACTCTGGCTCCTCCCATCGCTTCGAAAACAGTGCTCACTGTTGAAAAGGAAAGCAAGAAGAGGAAAATGAAGCATCAGCGCCATCTTCTGGCCATTTTTTAAACATCTGCGAGACAAACATTTCTAAACCAAGGTAAACGTGATAGAGCCTCCTTCTTGCACCCTGCCCATAAATATGACAGAAAACAATTCTCAGTGAAGCTACATGAAGACAATTGTGATAGAGAGAATGTAGCTTATTTTAACTGAACTGTTCCTCAGAACCCCTTCATTACTGATCAGATCAAGTTCATCCCCTATCCACGTTGCTCACATCAGGGTCTCCACAGCGCAAATGACTAGCAATGGGACTGTGTTCTACACTTAGTCCTACGACAGCCTCACTCACACCGAGGGAATTGCTTGGGGCAACAGCTGAGTGCCCAACAAACCCAGGCCTACACATTCTATATGCCTGACCTTAAGATGGCTGTCCTGACATGTCCCCTCGAAGCATTGCTATTGAGTGCATATCAACCCTACATTAAGTCTTCGCTTCCCAGTAACTCCGGGATGGGTGCTGCCAATTGATCTATGATGATGCCCCCCGGACTGAAACCTTGAACATTGTACACACCACGGAGCCGGATCAACATGGCCCATGCCTGGTGGAACTTTAATGGAACTTTCGATGGACCTTTGACGATGCCCCCTGGGCGGCTACCAAAACTGTTTGTACTTACCTCGGTGCACGAGCAACCTTGGCCGATGCCTGGTGGAGCTGTCATATGCAGCTATAGAGAAGTCTGGCCCTGGTTTCACCCCCTCGGCCGTCACCTACCCAGCCGGTCATCTGACAATGTTTTCCTCGTTACCCCGTTGTGTTTCCTTCCCTCCCCATCCTCCTCCCTCTGTGATTCTTTGATTTAATTGATGTAACTATGTAACCTGTAACTCGCTGATCGTCATGTAAAGTGCTCTGATACCTCCGGGTCTAGCCAGCGCTATATAAAACTTTTCAAATAAAATAAAAATAAATAATTTGGGGTCAATCATGAAAATAGGGTGTCAATTTTGGGGCAAAATATGAAATTAGGGTGTTAATTTGGGTCAAATATAAAAACAGGGTGTCAATTTGGGGTTCGACTATTAATTAATTTATTTTTAGGTTTGTATAGCGCTAGAATCAACTCTGAGGAGGATCTCTGTGCTTTGGACGAGTATCATTTACATATGCGGAGCCTATAGAACTTAGAAGCAAAAAAGGGTAGTTTTAAGTAGCTTTCTAAAATGAAGGTGATTCGAGCTCTCTCTTAAGTGTAGAGGAAGTTCATTCCAGTATTGCGGGCCAAGATATGAGAGAGCCCTTCCTCCTAGCCTTGCTCTCCTGACCTTCAGCAAGTGTTTGGTGCTAGATCATAGGGACCTTGAGGGTTGATAGAGGGTACATTTTTCTGACAGATAGCTGGGGCCAAGATTGAACAATGCCTTATGGATAGTACATCAGACTTTACATTTTATCCATTAGCATATATGTAACCAGTGGAGTTTCAAACAAAGAGGGCGGGACGCTGATCTGGAAGGCATATTCAGGACTAGTCGTGCCGCCGTGTTCTGAACTACCTGAAGTCTACTAATCAAGGTTTCATGAGCAGAGAGCAGCAGACTCTTACAATAGTCCAGGCGACTCAATATGAGTGCCTGAGTCAGGGTCCTCCGAACGGAGTCCGGGAGCAAAGGAGAGACTCGTCGAAGTAGGCCCAGAGTGTAGAAACAGGTACCCACTGTCTGACTAATATGTTCCTTAAAAGTAAGGCCATGATCCAAACAGACTCCTAGGTTCTTAACGGAGGTTTTAGGATCGGGAGGAACCCCAAGGTTGATAGGCCACCAATTGGGTGACCATAATATGGGGGCCTCTCCGAAAAGTAAAATCTCAGTTTCCCAACATTACATTGGAGGAAGTTATTCTTCATCCAATGTGAGATGGCGCTCATCCCCAAAGAGAAGGTCTTATGCACAGTGGGGGTGAATTCATCAAAAGGGAAGAGTAGCTGTGTGTCGTCGGCATATGATATTGGAATAAACCCATATTTTCTTAGAACATTGGCCAAGGGAGCCACATAAATATTAAATAAAGTAGGACTCGGAGAAGAGCCCTGTGGTACTCCCTTGGACAGTTCCATGGGTGCCGAACGATATGGGCCTAGGTTAACCGTCTGAGATCGACCAGATAAAAAGCTTGACATCCACTGAAAGGCGGAGTCTCTTAATCCAATTTCCTTCAATCTTCTGAGTAATATTTGATGAGAAACATGGTGTCAATTTAAGGTCAGATATAAAAAAAATGGGTATCAAATTGGCTAAAATATGAAAATTGGATGTCAATTTGGGGTCTATTATGAATAATAGGCTGTCATTTGGTGCAGTTATGAAAGTTAGGGTTTAATTTGGGGTCAGATAGGTAATTTCAGCTAATACAGTGCATCTGAGGACCAAATAGCAGTTTGTGCCTGAAATATTGCCGCAATAGAAGGGGCGGTGAACTTCGCGATGTGCAGAGTTTTCTGCACTCCGCGAAGCTCGCGGTGTGCAGAAAACTCCACTTCGCGATGTGCAGTGGAGTTTTTTTTCCTGCTTGCGATCGCTGCCGCTCGGGTAGTATTTTTACCTGAGCGGCAGGAATACCAGCACAAACTGCAGTTCGCACTGCACTCTGCCACTCGCGAAACTTCGCATAGTTTTTTTGTAACTTTGCAGAGTTCCGTGTAGCAAAACTCTGCAAACTACGCTGCGATATTTTTCCCATAACCGCGTGCAAAATTATTCCCGCATACATGTGACAACACGGAATATTTACTGCAAAAGCCATTTTGCGGCAAAAATATTGTCGCAAAGTCAAAAAACGTGCCGCAAACACACAGGAAGTGATGCCAGCATGCTTCCTGTTGCCTGGAGCAGTACTGTGCAGTTTCACTTTCTCTTTTGAGCACATTGCATGAGACTGTGGAGATTGCTGGAGGTGTTTGGTGTTGTGTTCTGCTGTTTTTGGATTTGAGAGTGTGTTCGTGTCCTGTGAACTGTCCCTGTGAATCAATTTTGTACTTGTCCTTACATGTTTTTAGTGTTATTAACTTTCATCTTGTTAGGTGTTTGTCCAAGGAGTATTTTTGAATGCTAATAGTTGTGGGTAATATTTTGGGCTTTTCATTATTAGGAGTGGGTTTAGGTGTGTGTTGGGAGATGGTGGGTGTGGGTAGGGAGGGCAGGATGTCGGAGGGGTCATTGGGGGCCTTCCTCTGGCTGGTGCAGCACTTGATGCCATTGATGATACAAGGTGGGAGTCAGATCATGCATGGCTATGCAGTACGTGTCAGGAAGGTGAGGTGGGAGCATGCCCGGAGCCAGATGTTGCGTGTCTGCGATGTGGACAGGACAATCCACCAATGGAAACATCGCTGGCAGGATTGCGTTGGCCGTGATTGCGACATGTTAGACCACCTGGGAGTCCTCATTGGCCAACAAGGTGGTAAGTAAAACCTCATGATACTTAAATGAACTTTTTTTATAGTAATATTACAATGCTGCCTGTGACACAATGGGTCATATAATCAATAAAGTTCAAAAGTGAGGCGTTTGACGTTATACCTTTACACCTAACTTTCCCACTTCTGATGATCAAAGTTGACCCATGTTCACATACACGTTTCAGGCTTGTGTTTCCACCTGTACATGAAATTAGCAGTGTAGTGCCAAGCAAGGCCAAATATGTTATTGTACAGGAAGTGTGGACTTACTGTACATGAACTAGCTTCATTAATTATGACTAATGTCTGTATCACATGTGTGCTGCATGTAGCAGCACACACGACAATCACAGAATGGAATGTTAGGATGGTCAATTTTCCAGAAGATACACCTCATTACACTTAAGCAAACCTACCCTGCACGAATACACCATTGCAGAATGCTGCAAGGGTGCCTGTGTTGGCACTATTACCTTCGCGCCGTTGCATGGGGAAACGCAGGGCTGCACAATCACTTGTAAACATGCTTCAGACTAGCGTATGAGAAGTGTCGCAGAGAGGCCTCAAGCCAGGGGGGCTAACGCCTCTCTCCGTAACCTCCATGTACATATGCCCCATGAAGGTGTGACAAACGGGGCCTTGGGAATGTGTCACAAAAGCCGCCTGTGAAAACAATGTGTGAAGGTTCAAGGATGATTGTCTAGTTTGGGCCCACTCTATATCCGTCATACTATTCACAATCATGTTAGCAACTTGAACTGCAACAGTACTGTTACAGAGCCTTTACAATGATAGTGATGATTTAGAGGATGAATAGGACACGTGTGAATATTTTGTCTGTTATCAACACAGTTTTCGTTTTATGTCTCACAGCAGGAAGACCACTCATCACCTAGGGGAATGTTGACGCCTTCAGGGACCCACAGGCCACTGGTGAGTTCTCCCATTGAATGTTGCACATGTAGGATGTGATGAATGTCTGGCTCCTATGGTGGACATAGCAGTATGCAGTGTGGGTGTGTGTCACATGTACCTTGACTCCAGTATGATGTTGTTTTGTGGAAGTGTGAAGGGAGTAGAAATTTGAAAGTAAAGGTGGCGATATGCATATGTCTCCCAGATGTAACTTAACACACCCCCAGTCAGTGATACCCATCCATGAGATATCAATGTCTCCTGCCACAACTGAACAGGTATGTGGATTCCAGAGCGTTGAGACAGGAGATGAGACATGTGAGTGTTGCTGCTGATATGTACGACTAGACATGGAATGCGTGTACGTCCTTTACAGAGGTGACTATGTAAGTGGCCCTGTTCATGCACAAGGAGCTAGCTTTTTTAAGCCGGTGTGGGATCAGGCACAGGTCTGCACACTACTAATGTATGAATGCGGCATACCAGTTATCAGATGTTTGCAGTGCATAGGTGAAAGCCAATGCAGCCAATGTCACGTCTCCCCACCACCTAGCATATATGGACCTATGTAAGTATTTGCCATGTTTTATCACTGCAACAGTGTTGTTATGCTGTCTCCTTGGGCTCATTCCACTCATTAGACTCATGTCCAAAAGTACAAGGCCCTCTTGCATAAAATGTCACGCCCCCCCACATGCATTGTGCTTGTACGCTTTCCATAAAAAAATGTATAATACAAGTGCATTTCTAATACTGGGCTTTACAAAACTATTTATCACTACACTATCTCCATTATGAAGCATTTACTGATCTGACTCCAGGGGGGTGTTAGGTTATTAAATGGGTGCTTACATTTAGCGATGTACAGCACTACATTGTAATACTGTGATGGAAGTTCAAGATTAGCTTCAGTCAACGTTTGTCATGATCACAAACAATACGTCACCTATTGTGAAGTTGTGGTGGCAAGATGGGCTGCACCTCATTCCCAAGTCAGTGTACAGCCAACCTATGTTGCTTTGCCATGTGTGATGCTTGCGGCAGCATGAGTGAAGGTTAGGGCAGTGCCTTACCTGGATTGTCCTTGTGCACGAAGGAACACCTTCCTGTACATATACAAACCATGGTATTCAGCATTTTCCATGTGTGTGCTGCACAAGGCATCACATAAGGCATCACAGATGGAAATATATACCCCGAGGAAAAATGCATAATTTCTACATGATTAGCCTTACTAATACCTGGGATTTATAGGTGTGATTTATGTTGCTACCTCCTATGTACGCTACCATACTACCTATGGAGGAGTGAAAAATACATGAGGTGTTGCGGTGGAACGCCCCACGTAACACAGATTGCAGTGCCCATTTCACACTAACCATGGCATGGAAGGATGCCTAATGTACAAGGCGGCTTGAGCCACGTCAAGTGGCTCAAGGCTGGCTTGGACATGGGGTGCAGCCCCAACCTCCACCATGACATCACAGATAGTGAAGTGATGGTGGAAATGGTTCCTTGTACATATGCCCCTGAATGTCTCAGTGTTGTGACAGTACATGTCACATGCCATACACTGTCATGTCAGTGTAGCCAGCACGTTGTAACGGATCCTTGATTGTACATTGCATTGTCCCGGTCACTTAAATAAATTGCTATCTTTTGCTGGAGTGTAGTCTCCCATGTTTCACTGACCTACTGTTACTGAGCTAAAGGTATGACAGTGACACAGTAATCAGGATTCACATTTTGTCATTGCTCTTCTTTGTCAGACAACAGGTCGCCAGAGGAGGCCCATGCATTCTGGGTCCGAAACGAGCGGTTCAACCACATCTGGAAGGTGGCCAAGGCATTCCGGAAGATGGCCAAGCGTTATGGAGCTAACCGTGCAGCAGGAACATGGAAATCCGTGCCTGATGTTGTCCTCAGACGCAGGCCCAGTGACACACTGGCCACACCGAGCCCTTCTGGTGACAGACGTGGGACACGTCCTGGACAGGGATCATCACATCCCCCAAGCATAACACCCAGTGGACTGCAGCTTCAGGATCAGGGACTGGTTCTGGGGCACCATCACAGCCACATCCACACCGGCCAAGGGTCAGGTGGTGCCATTCACCATGCTGGACGGCCGCACTTTGTTAGACATTAACATTCGTCTGGCACGGTTGGAGAGGGAGATGGCCGAGCAGACCCGGCACATGCAAGACATTAAGGCTGTCCTGGGTCTGCCATTTTAAACATGACATTTGTGACCCATCCCCATTTTGCTCTGTTCCCCCATTTTTTTATTTTTTTTCTATTTAGTGTTGGGTACGTTTTAGAGGTGTTGGGTAGTGTAGTTGTAGTGTAGGCATAGGTAGTGTTCGATGTTAGCAGTGTTTTAGGTGTTTTTTCTCATGTAGTAGTTGTGGATAAGTTTTCTTTTCCTTTGGGCGGGGGTTGATGTTAGTACAAAAAATGCTAATATATATATAAATATATATATATATATATATATTACCTACTGGCGGTCGCCAGTAGGTAGTTATAGTTAGGACCACGTTTCCATAGGAAATCCGCAACATTCTATTTTGAATAACTTTGGCGCCGGTCGACGAATCCTCGCGAATTTTTAAAAATAGGTGGGGCGCTACGCTCCGCTCCTACCCTGAAAGTCTCGGGGGGATTCGTCAAGCGGGGGCTGAGATAAAAGGGGGGTCCCAAAACGCGTTTTTCCCATGCATTTTTCCATAGGACCTTTAGACAGGGCTACAGCCCGAACGGCTGAACAGAATTACTAGAAATTTGGCAGAGAGGTAGTCCTCAGGTCAAGGAAGTGCCTTTTGTAGGTTTGGTGTAAATCTGTTCAGTAGATTCTGAGAAAATAGCCTTTAAATCAATATATATATCTGAGCCAGCTTACGGTGCGCTTACGGTACGCTTACCGTACGCGTACGGTGGCGTGCGCGAGCGCGATTCTGATTGGTTGTTAGATCAAAGTAAACATTCGAATCGGTCGAAACCAGGAAGTGTCAGCCGCCATTTTCTCTCTCGCACTCTGAGGGGGGGAGGAAAAACAAAGTTGGATAACATGAAAAGGGGCAGGCTAGACAGGTCCTAACCACCTAGCCATGGTTAGGATGTCCCAGAAGGACCCCCAAGGCCAAAAATTAATTTTTTTTTTTTTGAAAAAACGCCGAATGCGCTTACCGTACGCGTACGGCAAAAAATTAATTTAAAAAAAACATACTCCACATATTCCCCCCCCCCCGTGTGCAAAAGGTTCGTGCAGGGCACCTTTTGTGCATGGCACATCCAATATTTGAACATTTAATAGATAACCTTTCACAACGAAGCGCATAATATGTCCTCCCTGTGCGGACGGTGCGCGAAGTGCATCGTGCGTACATGGCCCATCCAGCGTAACGTGGGCACGCGTTGCGCGTAGCGCACCGCGTGCCCACCGTGCGTGCACGGCACTAACTGCGTAAAGTGGGCGCGCGGTGCGCGAAGCGCACCGTGCGCGCACGGAACGAACTGCGTGAAGTGGGCGCGCACGGCACGAACGGCGTAAAGTAACTTAGCATTTAAAAAACCGTACAAATTCACTGAAAAAACCATAGGTTTCACACATGTTATAGTTAGGAATTAGCATTTAAAAAACCTTGCAAATTCACTGAAAAAACCATAGGTTTCACACAAGTTATAGTTAGCTGTACATTTCACTCGTAAAAAACCAATGAAATTCCACATTATAGTTAGTGCAGGCAACTATAACTCACGCGACCGCAATCCTCTGCTGATGCTAATACTGTATTTAGACACTTATTTGCCCATGTCTTCTTCCATTAAATTTTAGCTATACATATATTACAAATATTTTTTTTTCATAAAGACACATATGTCATCAGCAGAGGATTGCGGTCGCGTGAGTTATAGTTGCCTGCACTAACTATAACGTGGAATTTCATTGGTTTTTTACGAGTGAAATGTACAGCTAACTATAACTTGTGTGAAACCTATGGTTTTTTCAGTTAATATATATATAGATAGATATATATATTTGTGTATGATATACGTGTAGTTAGTTCATGTTTAGCTAAGTTGTATTTGTCCTGTCTTCTGATGTGCTTTAAGAGTGGGAGGGGGGTTGATGTCTTAGATATGTTGCTGCGTGTTTAGTATTAGATACGCTAGATAGTTTAGTTTAGCATTAAGTGTATTCCAGTTAGTTTAGAATAGGTTAGTTGTAGTAGTAGTTAGTGTAGGGTAGGTACATTTTTAATTGTTAATACATTTTTGCAGTTTTGACATTCCTGTTACCCTTATGTCAGAAGTGGGTTGGTGGAGTGTTGTTTATTGCCGTGTATGGAACTTATTCAAACTCTCAGCAATCATTTGATTGTGTATGTGGGGTTTTGATGTGTTACTTGGCTGGATGGATGGTGTCAGGATCCTATTGATTTTAGCACAGTAAACTTGTGTGGATTACAGGGTGGCTAGTAGTAGTTATGGCCTAGGCCAGGGACACTTTTCTGTGAAGAAGAACATCTGATGTGTGACTCACAGAGTTGGACAGTACACAATATAGGTACATGGCCTTGAGCATACATTGACTTTGCAACCCTTGTCAATCACGATGATGGATGTATGCACCGTGTTCCACATATTACGGCAACACCCTGCATGTCACATGAGACTGGTGGAGAGTCCATCTACCGTGCACACACAGCCATAGTACAAATGTGTCAGCATTTTAGATTGTGGATGTTCCTGTGCATGCCGGCTCACCCTCCAGGCTATGCATCACTTTTTCTAAATGAGTATCAAATGTACACAGCACACAGCAGAGCAGTTTTGATGCAATCAGGAGTGTTCAAGTTCAAGTTCAAATAACTTTATTCGATTGTAAACCTTACAATCATAAAAGCACAATTCATAAACATACAATTAAAATCAGACCATCCATTTCATTTATACAGCAGAAATTTACATAATCAATATAAGACAAAAGTAACAGGCAGAACAAAGCATTTTTAAGAATATAAATAGTTATGACAAGGTTAAAAAGATTAAAAATACATGACAACAATAACAGCATAATTATCCCTCCATGCTTTTCCTGAAGGTAATTGCTAATTTCAAAAAGCTGTATACAAATAAGGTGCAGTCACAATTCAGGAGTTGAAGGTAATAAAGTGCTGGTTTGATCTGTGTGAATTTCAGTTCTTTCAGGCATGGTTTTAAAAATAGCCTCCGAGGTACTATATAATAAGGACAAATAAATAAAAAGTGTGCCAGATCTTGCGGAGACTTCCCGTCGCAGCCGCAAGCTGGCAACACTTGGCCTCGATGGGCCCACTTGGAACCGCTAGTAAGTAATGAAACAAGTCAAAACGGAACCTTGTTAATAGGTAACGTTCGTAGCTAGACATAGGCCATGATAAATATGGTTACATTTGTAGACAGGTTTTAAGTAAGACATGTTTTCTAACACTGTCTTTCTGGAACTCAACCTCTTCCCGGGCAAAATTCCTGGTTATCATAAATATATTTTTCACAAAAAGGGCATCTATTTTAGTAATGGAATTTGGGGTTAGAAACAGGTCCGGCCGACCTATTTCAGTAAAACAGTCTTAAATGTACTTCAACCACGGAACCTTGAGCCTACCATCCCATGTTAAAGCTTCTTTTAGTATATCATGGGTGAGAGGTATATCATTATTTAACCAGCAGTTCAACCAGCATAATAGGGGGTTTACTGCTATTCTGTCGCTAAGGTGGGGCACACCTAACTCCTCGTGTACCGAGAAGTTTCCGGTTCCCCTTGGGAGCCTCAGTATCTTCTTCAGAAAATTATTTTCTGTAACCTCCAGGTCTCGCGTCTGGCTGTAGCCCCAGAGCTCGCTTCCGTAGCAAGCAACGGCAACACTTTTAGCCTGGTATAGTTTAAGTAAGGCAGCCACCGGACTATTGCCCATTTTTCTCGCGAAGCCAAGTATAGCTGCGTTAACGCGGGTTACCTCGCCCTTCTTCTTGAGAACAGCAGGGCCCCAAGATAATTGGTGATCAAGAAGAACCCCGAGGTATGAGAAGGTTTTGGTGGTTGGAATTTTTTCCCCATTTATGTTGAAGAGATTAGGTTTTTCGCGACCCTAGGCCTATCTTCATAGCATAGGACGTAGAATTGTTAATACTTAGGCCTCGAGACTCCATGAAATCAAAGAAAGAATTTAAGAGTGTCTGAAGGCCGATTGCTGTCCTTGAAATAAGGACAGCATCGTCCGCGTATAGCAGAACTGGAATGCCTTTTCGGCCTACAAAGGGGTAATCCGCTCCAGTTCTTAACAAGTATTCCTCCAACTCGTTAATATACAGGTTGAAGAGGAAAGGAGCCAGGATACACCCCTGTCGAACACCCCGATTAATTCTGATATCCCCCGTCACTTTCAGGTCTTGGGTATATCGGACATTTGCTCTTGTGTCGGAGTGCAAGTCAGCCAGTAGATTAATTAAATTCTGCTCAACGCCCATCTTTAACAAAATGTCCCATAGTTTGCCTCTGTCCACACAATCGAATGCGGACGATAAGTCCATAAAAGCCATATGGATGGTTCCCTGTCGGGCCAGGGTGTATTTACCTATAATCAAATACAAATTCAGAGACTGAGTTACTGTCGAGTGACCAGGTCTGAAGCCGCATTGTATTGGGGATATAACTTTATTCTCGTTTGCCCATGCTGTTAACCTATTCAGAATTACGCCCCCTACCACTTTGGCTACAGAATTAATTAAAGATATTAGCCTGTAGCATAACGGGCTGCTACGATCGCCCTTTTTAAACAAGGGCACAATAGTAGAGAGCCCCCACGACTTTGGACATCCGTGGGCCACAGCTGCATTTATTACAGCCGTAAGCACAGGGGCCCATAATGAGGTACAAGATTTAAAAAGATCCGGGGGCAAGCCATCCGGACCTGGGGCTTTATTTCCGGTTAACCCTTGAATGCCCTTTTCTACTTCGTTTACTGAAAAACACAAAGAATTCTCCTTAGAAGTTAAAAAATCATTTTCTGCCTGTTGTTCATTGCTTTTAAAAATTACGCTGAAGTGAGTGACCCAATCCTCCTCAGGGATATTTGTACCAAGTGCAGTATCGCTGGGAATATCGAACAGGGGTTTATTAACAATTTCCCAGAATTTACTGCTATTGCCCAGGACTGATGGGTCAAGCAGAGACTCCCAGGTACAAGCCTTAATTTCATTTTTCCTCTTAACAAGTGATTTCTTATAAATCAGTTGCAGGTTTTTAATTTGACCTGGATCTCTAGGTTTAATTTTTAACGCCTTTTTCAGATCTCTGCGTGCTTTAGAACATGTATGGTCAAACCATTTAGGATTATTTCTAGCATGTCCCTTCACTGGAACTAGTAGCATAGATCCTACTAAAGACACCACAACCTCAAAAATAGCAAAAGTTTGCTCAGGTGACGTAAATGGTGACACACAAACCGCAAGTTCCTCACCACATGACTTATTAATTTCAGTGTATAGGTTTTCATGATTTGCCAAATGCCATTTCAATCGGCGTTTGCCATTTATACATTTTAAAATTCCTCGGTCTTCACAATTCGTTCGCTGTTCAAAAACCCCTCCACCCAATCTAATGGTTAGGGGATTATGATCACTGTAGATATTCATTTGAATGGTGAATCCAGAAGCCTGATTGGCAAGGTCGGCAGATAACAATAAATGGTCTATAAAAGATCCCTGACCTGATCCTTTAAATGTTGGAACATCAAAGACCTTGGACTCAGGCACCATGGACATAGCTACAGATAAATTATTTTCATTCAGCAGATCGTTAAGACAAAGTCCACGCCTAGAGTGGTCAAAATGGAAACCATTCATACTATTACACCCCAGGGATCCCATAGAGGTAACTCGTGGATTTCCACATGGGTGTACATTAAAATCACCTGCAATCAATAAGTTACGTGACAGTGTACCTGCTCCTTCTCTCAACATCTCTTTCAGAGGCAGTATATTACATTCCCCTTGACTGTTTATAGCATTATAAAAATTAATTAGTGTCAGGGCATGTTTCCCTCTCTTCAATTCGAGCACTTGGATATTCCGATTTACATGATACCGGTTACTTATTTGGCAGGATAGTGCCAGATTAATGAAAATAGCCAGGCCCCCCTTAGCTCTTCCACTAGTTGAGGGGCTGCTGGACTAAAAAAGCTTTGGTAGCCCTCAATGAAAACAATATTATCTTCCATCCATGTCTCTTGGAGGCATATAACTGCATATTTCTTGACAAATGCCAGCCAGGCAGAATCACATATTTTATCAACCAAACCTGCTACATTCCAGGACACTAAACTCGCATTACAAACATCACCGTGGTCTATTCCAGTGACGGCTTCTGTAGTTATAGGTTTTGGAAGCCAATTTTGTTCTACGTGTGTGTCTCCCATGTTTACTATTGTAGAGGAGCTTGGTTCTATATGCGCTGGTGGAAGAATAAGGGCCTCGGGCAGATCGTGCAGTATACTAATGTGCTCGTGTGATACGGAACTATCCGTTAGAGAGTCTGCATCCGGTTCTATCTGGTTGTTAATAACTAATTCATCAGCTGAAAGGGGAACAATTGCTGCTTGTGTAGACCTAATTTCCCCATGCCCAAAGTTATTTTGTATGTAACCGGTATATGTTGGTAGGGCTGGAGCAGCATGTAGTCAGTCAACCCCCTCCAAACCATCCTGCTCATGAAAAACATCAAACCTATTTGAAGTAGGTACATTGTAGTAGGTGTTAGGGTATTTTGGTTGGGGGTGGTCACGATAATGATACAACCCATGTGGGGCCTCCCATCTATCATGATAGGTTACTGGGTGGTTGACCTGTCTGGCCTCCCAGGATGTATCTCTCCTATGCTGTCTTTGATCTCCTACAGTATAATGACTGTAGTTCCTTGATGTTACTCCATTATGATCATAAGTTTTCTCCTGCTCTAAAGTGGGGTATAGATACACTTTGTTTAAACTGTGAGCACTTGAGGGATAGAAATTACTTAGATTCATGGTACGGATCAAGCTATTAATCAGGCCATCCTTCCATCTAGTTATGTGGCTTGCTACACGATTATCCTTGAAGTTGACAACAATACAGTCACCCTTGGTGGATTTGAATCTATGACCCACCCAATCAACCCTCCTGACATTTGTTATTTTACCACTAATGTGGGGAGGGATCGGTCTATGGGCGGTTAACCAATGGCTCACTTTATTTTTCAGATCCCCATAACTCTCTATCTTGCCCACTTCTAATTGCGGTACACCTATCATTACTATGGTGTATAGGTGGGATTCAGGAGGGAGATTAATGTGAATGGGTTTTTTAAATTGTGTCAACTTGGGTGTTTGCACTAGACGTGTGGCAATGGCTGTATTTTCTATTAATATAGGCCTTTCAGGCTCAGCCTGGTCATCAAGTGAGGCAGGGAGTAAACCTTCCGCAGCCCATTCGCTCTCATCGCTACCAATTGTAGAACTATCTGGGGTAGTGGGCAGGGTCGACGCTACTATTGGTTTATTATTTACATATATGGGCGTGTTTAGATCGTTATGATCTATGACGCCCAAGGGAGAAGTAGATGCCAAATTAGAACAATCAATTTCTGCGTTATTCTTGGGTCGTGTCTTTTTAGTGTTAATTTGATTTCGTTTGCCATTAGTCAGTAAAAAACTGTCCTTCTGTGTAGGTGCAGTAAGAATTTTTAACATGCTCATAGTGTCCTTTTTTTGAGACTTCTCAAACTTCACTAAAGTTTGCTCTAAACCAATGATTTTTTCACTAATGGGCTGCAAAAATGATCTGACTAGCTGTGCCATTTCTGTCAAATATAGTTTATCTAAAGTACTTGCACTTTCAGTCTGACATGTCTGGTCTATGTAAGTTTTGGTGTTCTCTGGCTGTGTTTCTTTGGGCAGAAATACGCCCTGATTTGTAGAAGTGGTAATCATATTAGGTGTTCTGATGAGTGGTTTAGCCAGTCTAAAATTTAACCAGACATCCTTTGCTGAGGGCTTATGATTACCCAGGGGTCTGTATGTTTTCCTTACAATAGATTTGGTTTTTTGCCCAAAACGCCGTTTCATCTTTTTTGGGAAGAGCGGTTTATCAGCTACTATTTTATTTGCAAGGGGTGAACTTTCAGCAAATACTTCCCCTGGGGAATGAGATGACATAGTTCCTGGTTGAAGCGGACACAAATTATCCCCGGAGTTAGAGACAAACAAAGGGCTTCTTTCTATACTATTTAATAAAATGGGTGAGCCTAGTGATGCATTTTTCCTACTACTTTTGCTACTAGGTAACCCTGAAAAGGATTGCAGCAAAAGTGATTCCTACATATTAATAGAGGACTCCACAGTGTTATTATTAGCAGTGGTGTGCATTAAAAGATTGGGAAAACACATATTTGGGGTCTGTGAAAGACGCCGTATTTTGTATTGCATCTGCAACTACACCTATAGTCTTTTGTAGCATCAGGTCTATGGCTGTCAGTGACGGTAATGGCGTAGATGGAACAGTTTTGTTTCTAGTCGACGATCTTGTGGCGACAGAGATCTTACTTGCCTTAGTCATCATGTATAATGAGTCCGAGGAGACATCTATAACACTAAATGTTTATAGGACTGCGATTTGAAACGATGACAAACCACGCATGCAATATTACAACCAACCGAGACACTGGTACTGTCGATATGTGTGTTTACCCAGGATGGTGGAGATGTTAAGGGGGTGGCCCGTCCCGTCACCTTCTGTCCCCTGAGGGCCACAGAGGGACCGCCCTTTGCCCGGGCTTAGCCCGGCGGAGACCGCGCGCGAGACCGCGACGCGGGGAGTGAGTCCAAATTTATAGCGCCTCCTGGCGCGGGCGATGTGAACGTTGCTTCCGGGATGTTGGGGGCCGGGGAGCCTGGAAACTGTAGTTTCCTCCTCCTCCTCGCTCCTCACAGCGGCCACGCGATGGAAAACGCGGCGGCGGGAGGGAGGAAGCGCCGAGGACAGCGACCACAGCACCGCGCTAATGGACCCAAGGTAAGGTTCAGCAGGGGCTGGCAAACAATCAGGCTAAGCAGGACACCCGCTCCACCGGGAGTGAGTCCAAATTTAAAGTGCCTCCTGGCGCGGGCGATGTGAACGTTGCTTCCGGGATGTTGGGGGCCGGGGAGCCTGGGAACTGTAGTTTCCTCCTCCTCGCTCCTCACAGCGGCCACGCGATGGAAAACGCGGCGGCGGGAGGGAGGAAGCGCCGATGACAGTGACCACAGCACCGCGCTAATGGACCCAAGGTAAGGTTCAGCAGGTGCAGGCAAACAATCAGGCTAAGCAGGACACCCGCTCCACCGGGAGTGAGTCCAAATTTAAAGCGCCTCCTGGCGCGGGCGATGTGAACGTTGCTTCCGGGATGTTGGGGGCCGGGGAGCCTGGGAACTGCAGTTTCCTCCTCCTCCTCGCTCCTCACAGCGGCCACGCGATGGAAAACGCGGCGGCGGGAGGGAGGAAGCGCCGAGGACAGCGACCACAGCACCGCGCTAATGGACCCAAGGTAAGGTTCAGCAGGGGCAGGCAAACAATCAGGCTAAGCAGGACACCCGCTCCACCGGGAGTGAGTCCAAATTTAAAGCGCCTTCTGGCGCGGGCGATGTGAACGTTGCTTTCGGGATGTTGGGGGCCGAGGAGCCTGGGACCTGTAGTTTCCTCCTCCTCCTCGCTCCTCACAGCGGCCACGCGATGGAAAATGCGGCGGCGGGAGGGAGGAAGCGCCGAGGACAGCGACCACAGCACCACGCTAATGGACCCAAGGTAAGGTTCAGCAGGGGCAGGCAAACAATCAGGCTAAGCAGGACACCCGCTCCACCGGGAGTGAGTCCAAATTTAAAGCGCCTCCTGGGGCGGGCGATGTGAACGTTGCTTCCGGGATGTTGGGAGCCGGGGAGCCTGGGAACTGTAGTTTTCTCCTCCTCCTCGCTCCTCACAGCGGCCACGCGATGGAAAACGCGGCGGCGGGAGGGAGGAAGCGCCGAGGACAGCGACCACAGCACCGCGCTAATGGACCCAAGGTAAGGTTCAGCAGGGGCAGGCAAACAATCAGGCTAAGCAGGACACCCGCTCCACCGGGAGTGAGTCCAAATTTAAAGCGCCTCCTGGCGCGGGCGATGTGAACGTTGCTTCCGGGATGTTGGGGGCCGGGGAGCCTGGGAACTGTAGTTTCCTCCTCCTCCTCGCTCCTCACAGCGGCCACGCGATGGAAAACGCGGCGGCGGGAGGGAGGAAGCGCCGAGGACAGCGACCACAGCACCGCGCTAATGGACCCAAGGTAAGGTTCAGCAGGGGCAGGCAAACAATCAGGCTAAGCAGGACACCCGCTCCACCGGGAGTGAGTCCAAATTTAAAGCGCCTCCTGGCGCGGGCGATGTGAACGTTGCTTTCGGGATGTTGGGGGCCGGGGAGCCTGGGACCTGTAGTTTCCTCCTCCTCCTCGCTCCTCACAGCGGCCACGCGATGGAAAACGCGGCGGCGGGAGGGAGGAAGCGCCGAGGACAGCGACCACAGCACCGCGCTAATGGACCCAAGGTAAGGTTCAGCAGGGGCAGGCAAACAATCAGGCTAAGCAGGACACCCGCTCCACCGGGAGTGAGTCCAAATTTAAAGCGCCTCCTGGGGCGGGCGATGTGAACGTTGCTTCCGGGATGTTGGGAGCCGGGGAGCCTGGGAACTGTAGTTTTCTCCTCCTCCTCGCTCCTCACAGCGGCCACGCGATGGAAAACGCGGCGGCGGGAGGGAGGAAGCGCCGAGGACAGCGACCACAGCACCGCGCTAATGGACCCAAGGTAAGGTTCAGCAGGGGCAGGCAAACAATCAGGCTAAGCAGGACACCCGCTCCACCGGGAGTGAGTCCAAATTTAAAGCGCCTCCTGGCGCGGGCGATGTGAACGTTGCTTCCGGGATGTTGGGGGCCGGGGAGCCTGGGAACTGTAGTTTCCTCCTCGCTCCTCACAGCGGCCACGCGATGGAAAACGCGGCGGCGGGAGGGAGGAAGCGCCGAGGACAGCGACCACAGCACCGCGCTAATGGACCCAAGGTAAGGTTCAGCAGGGGCAGGCAAACAATCAGGCTAAGCAGGACACCTGTGTTATAATGTAGCATTGCTCCCTGTAGTGCCAGTGTCATGCACACTTTTATCAGCTGTTCTTTTTGTCATTGCCTCTTGGTGATGCCACCCTTGAAATGGTGGTACAGCTTCTGAGTCATTTCTAATTGCAGTACACTACACATCCCTAGACACATTGCTATCTCCTTTCACAGTGAGCCCAGCAAGAGATGGTTCCTCATTTCCAAGGGATTGTTCAGCCACGGGAAGGGGGTGACTGAGGCCTTGCACTTTGGGCAAAGTCCCTATTATCAAGCCAATTTCCCTGAGACAGACATTGTGGTTCCTTTTGTGGGTGGATATATACGTGCCATGACAAATTGCCTTCTAGGTGACTGTGGTGTGCTCTATCTTGGAATGTGGCATTCTATGTGGCCCATCACAACAAGCTTAGTACACCATGTAGACTGAGACTAGATCTGCCAAGTGAGACTTGTTACAAATGGCAAGTGGAGTCACTACTTGTAGAATGGGACTGACGTGTACATATTTCAACTCATGACTATTCCCATTGTGTATGTAGGGCAATGCTTGAATCTTGCAAGATTGTTGTATTTGAGCAATGCGGCATGGGTAGTCACACATACCCGGTCATCTCACTGCCTATCTGGGACTCTGCTAAACAGGATCATTTCTCATATGTTCCTCGGTGTAAGTGTTGATGGCTTCAGTGGACCAATATTTTGTAAGACGTCTGTACTTCATTGGTCAGAGGCTACACACACCTGTGTGATTTACATATTTTTATTTACATGTGCATTCTGATTTTTGTGAAGAATGGCCCAGTGCTTGGCCATACAACCCCCACAATCCATAGATGCCCTGGGGAGGGCTTGACTGAGTCATTTGGGGTGACAGGTGCAGTGGAAGAGTCAGAGTTCAGTCAGCAGGCTGATTGCAGTGTCATTGCGAACAACACAATTTATGGCAGTCCATATCGAGGTCCAAGGTGAATGTTTCAGAGTAAATCTAAGGGAGAGTGGAAGCTGATGTTCAGGGGCATGATGCTAAGCACTGATCCAGGGATATACAGTCCATTTTGCATAGATGAATGCTACTGCTTTTTTCTTTGCAATGATGCAAATTCATCCACACCTTCATCCTCTGATGTGTCATGTGCCTCCCATGTGCGTAGTGGTAAATTGGCTGCAGCACTAGGAGACACTGACAGATAAGGGGGCAGAGATGTGGAGGATGACGCAGCAGCAGCATTCATCTGTGCCAAACCTTAAGGCAGCACTGCTGTGATGAGCAGCTGCAGGGCATGGAAGATTCCAGCTACAACTCTGTGGTATGCAGCCATGGCAGCCATTTGAGAGGCTTGCATCCGCTCCATGCTCTCCATGATCATTCTCATTTGCCGCAATTCCTTGCAGACATCGCTGGAGCCACTGTGACAGGGCAGTTGTTCTTGTCTCTGAGTCAGTACTCCAGCGATGTCAGACATGGAGTGCTGGACTGCATGGAGCGGACGTATGCCATCTAATTTTTCCGCCAGGCTGTCCAACCACACCTGCACCTGACCAGCCACCTCCTGCTGGACCTCTACCACACGACGCTGGAATGCCAGTAGTGGGTCCTCAAGGCCCGGGAGACAGCTGTGGTGGTAGGTGCTTGCTGTTGTGTGGTTTGTGCGGGGGGTGGAGTATTCACGACATGGCTGGATGGCTCTGCTTCTGGAGATGGGGTGCTGATTGAGTCAAGCAGCTGTTGAGGGTGTCTGCGTTGATGGTTGCAAGGTCTTCGTCTTCATCAGTGAAGAGTAGAACAGGCTGCTGTGCAGGAGGTGATGTTTCTCCCTCTGCAAAGTAAAAAGGGAGATGCAGATGAGTATGATCATGCATTGGAAGAATTTTTAGACAGATTTTATGACATCGAGAATACAGATTGTTTCTGAGGGGATGGATATTAAATGCCAGATATTGAATCATTGTACAGCATCACGCATGTGACATTGTTGTTGTGCCTTATCATCTAACAGTATCCAGGTATGCCAATTGTGAGTGATCAATTACTACACACATGCAGCCCCAGTTATGTCCTCTGTTCATCAGTGACCGTGATGCAGTTTGAACCCCATTGTTGTCAATTTTGTTTAGCTCTGATTTATGGGTCTGTGCAGTGCATTGTGGGTGAGTCATCCCTATTCAGTACAAGACTGCTACTGTTTTTTTAAGGGGTTGATAGCATGGTGCCACAACTTGTTGTTGTTGACAAGGGTACATGATTGTTCCAGTGCCAGGAAAAGGGCTATCACACTATTGTGAACTGGGTTGATATTATGTGCCACATGATATGGGCAGGGAGGTATGTTTCACTTACCGTGATACACACAGTGTAGGTACATGTTTATTTGTATTAGTCAAAGGGAGTGATGACATCTTAGTGGATGCATGTTGCTCTGCAGGTATGGTACAGCTTTGGCATTACTGCCCCTTAGCCCTTTCAGCCAGTGGACCTTTCATTCATGTGCATTTCAAATTCTGAGATGTTACAAGCTTGAGGTTATATGGGTCTTGGTCAAGATTGGTACGCTGGTGAATTGATGGGAAGTATATGTATTAGTCTACTCTGGGGTTGTCTGGACACAGGGAATTACCTGAGTGTGACCTGCTCCTTTGAGGCGGAAGTCCACACTCAGCCACGTCAGTGAAGGTGGTCTGCACCTTGTTTGCATGTATATGGTGCAGGCATGCATTTCATCATGCAGTGTCACTTGCCTTGTCAGAGTGGCTCTCAGACAGGCATCTCTCCTGGGTGGTACACATGTGCATGGGTTTGTTGTTGTGATGTTTCTGTGTGAGGAGGGACTCCTTGTGGCACATTGTGAATGTAAAACTACTTGCTGTTTCTATGGGTGCTACACAATACTGTACACATGTACATACACATGACTTTGGCTATTGTGATTTATCTTGTGTGCATGTAGTTGATCATGTCTTTTCTTGCATGCATAGTTTAGTTCCCTGCTGTTCGCTTGACCGTTGTGAGTATTGTGCACTGTGACTTTATTTAGTTGGTGCAGGCTGTTAGTTACAACAGCCATTCCATCAACATTGACACTACGTGTAGTGTGTAAGTGGTCAAAGATTTTAGGGCTGTGGATTTCCAAAGGCTTATTGTTGGTGCTCAGGCCATTTCCCACACAACGATCACATCATATGCAATTGGCAGGGTGATGTGTGTTTGTGATCATGCGATTCAGAGGCGCACATGGATGACACATCCTGTCATGTCTTCAATTGTGATATGGCAGGGTTTGTGTGCAGACGATGACAGACATGATTGCAAATTTTGTCACTGACACTGTAGACTTGCCTATTTTACTTGTTTACATGCACATCAAGGTTTGATGCTCAACACGCACCAGAAATGATGTAGGTTACTGTTTTCAGTATAGCACATGTGTGCACTTGAGAGTAAAGGATTGCATTTGGCCCTAAGGTGTGATGTTGGCATTTGGCAATTTTACCTTGTTGGGTGCTTACGTGCTATTCTATGTATGTGTCATACTTGCATTGTCATACTACTTTCCCGGGAAGATATACTTGTGTGAGTATGGTACACTGACAAGAAATGTAGTTAGACATTATGGTGACCCATTCCTGATATGCGTAGTCCATGCACTGAACTGTTGAAGGCATGTTCTCCCTGCATATGGTTTGACATGAAATTTTAATTCTCCTCTGCTTGTTGTGTGCATTGTGGCTATTGCACCTTTTGGACAGTAGGCAGCATGATTGGTATGTTGAGAGGGGGAATGTGTTTGTTATGCAGACTCAGTACATGCGTTCTCAGTAGGTGTACACAGGGTTGCATTTAATGAACATGGAAGGGGGCACATTACCTGGAGAAGCGGCAGGGTGGCAAAGTGGCCCCCATGCACCAACACGTCACATATACAATTTGTCTGGACAGGGCTCCATCTTTTTGAAAGCACAATGAGGATACACTGTGAATGCAACTGATGATGTGGGAGAGGGAGCATGGCTGCAGCATTGGTAGCACACAAGCACCATTGTGCACGTGTGTCTGACTTGATTTGAAGTTATTACATGTGCATGAAGGTGGACCTTATTGCACATACACATTCTTGCACACAATTCGGACACACGTGCACAATGGTGCTTGTGTGCTGCCAATGCTGCGGCCATGCTCCCTTTCACACATCATCAGTTGCATTCCCAGTGCATCCTCATTGTGTTGTCAAAGAGATGGAGCCCTGTCCAGACAAATTGTATATGCGTGTTGTTGGTGCAAGGGGTCACTTTGACTCCCTGCCGCAACTCCAGGCAATGTGCCTCTTTGCTCTTTCAGGTTGCCCTAATTTAGTGGTGTGATGTTAATATTTGCCTATAATTAGATTTCCACTTCAGTGCAGAATTCCAAGTCTGTGACCCAACCAATATGTGCCTTGCAATTTATTTGTTGACTAGGGTGAGGTGTGTCTGTACCCCCAGGGACATGTGTATCTGGGAGAGGATCTGCAGTCATTGTGGGTGTGCCCTGGGTGATATTTAATTGTGCATGAGTGACATTGCAGCCATCCACCCCTCTCCCCCAGTCCCTGGCTTTTACTCACCCTGTTGCTGATGTGGCTGGCCATGTTCAGCAGTATCCTGTCCCCGGACCCCAACCACCGATACCTCGCAGATGACTGCGGACAACTGTTCCTCCAACGCATCCAGCTCCTCCTGTGGAGCAGGACTCCCACCTCCGGTCCGCAGTGCTGACTTGCGATTGGCCGCCAGTTTGTCCTTTGTCTTGCACTTAACATCATGACAGCGCTTCTTACAATCAGTCACTGTCCTCACGACCTCTCCAACAGCATTCACTTTGGCTGGGATGGCCTGCCATATGGTGTTTTTAGTCCCCAATCACACAGTGGAGCTGACAAAGAGCTGGTGTTGTTTCTGTCACCTCTGCAATCAGAACCTAATTTTCTTGCTGCCTGAATCTGGTCTTCTTCTTCCTCCTTCCCTGGTCCTTGTCCTGGGTCTCTGCCTGTTCCTCCTGGGTGTTTGTGGGTTTTTTTCCTCTGCAGTACTGGGTCCGGCTTTCTCCATCTTTCTTCTCTTATTTATTTATTTTTTTCTTTGTGATACTTTGCAGGCCTTTTATGGTGATTTTTTTCCCGCCTAACGTGGAAAAAGTGCGCTAACGCAGACTTGCGTGAATTTTCTAGCCGTTGACTGGCCGGCCCTCACTTTTTTCACGTTAGCAGCAATATCAATCAATCAAAGCTTTATTTCGATAAAAGATTGTATCATAAAAGCATACAAACAAACATAAATAATACAAATTTGTCGTGGGGAATAAAATAACTAAAATTAAGACAAATAAAATCTGGTCGGGGAAAAAGAATATCGTTACAAGGGGAGCAATCATAGAATAAAAGATACATTGCTACACCAAACGTTTCTCCCCCCCCCCCCCGCAGAAACACATGAGAATCTAGAGGACAACCAAGAATAAATAGATTTAAAAATGGGCAGTCACAATCTATATATAAAACATTTTTTTAATTACACTAAGTAACAATGGAGTTATTTCCCCAAAAAAGATAAGTTAAGGGATTTATCATATCAAAGAACGCAGAGACCTAAATCTAATAACCCATGACCAGCCAAGAAATTTGGCCACACCACATACCAGCAGTGCACTAGTGTCTGACTGTAAGATTCTAAGTGCTACACGATAGTTCGCAGTGCCCAGCTGCCTGCAGACGGGACTCAGCCATCTTGCTCGAGGATTTTTATAAGCTGGGCACTCGAACAAAAGGTGTGCTATAGTTTCAACCTCCCCATTGCAACATGGACAATTTGCAATAGTTTGATGGGGGGGTTTCCATTTACTGGTACACTCACGAGTAGGGAGTGTGCCAAACCTAAACTGGGTATAGAGTAGGGGTGGGCGGAATTTGCATAATCGCGGTACGCAAATCTCCGCGAAACGGTAAAAATCTCCGCGAACACGCACAAATTCCGCGAACACGCGGAATTGCTTGTTCGCGATACTTTTTTCCTGTTCGCGATCGCTGTTTGCGTGCTCGGGGTGAAATATCTCGCGAACACGCATATTGAGAACGCGAACAAGCAAAAAATTTCGCGAAGTCGCGGAACGCAGATTTTTGGGCAATTTCGCGTTCTCCGTGGAACGCGAAATTACCCAAATTTCGCAAATTCCGCGAACGGAACGGAATTTACTGCCCAGGCCTAGTATAGAGTGTCCTGTCTCTAGGTTTCTGTATAAAATCAAGGTAGCACTCCAACCTTACCACCTGTTTGTGCAGATAGAAATCCCCAGTCAATCTACCTAGGTTGGGAGTGCTATTCTCCTGGTTATCTATCTGGGTCCAATAGGCCTTCTTGAGATCAGCCCCGCTCAAGTATTTTCCAGACTCCCAAACTTCTCCTAAGCCCATTGAAAGAAAAGACTTTTTGACATTGCTCAACCAACCAATCCTATGTGAACCCGTCGCGCTCATCACTTCTCTAAGGCCATTAACATATTTGGATAGCTCGGGGGTGCGCCATAGGCGGGTCCAAAAAAGCAAGGGGCGTAATCTAGCAAGATCCCTAAATGAGCGCCTGCCCATATCGCTCATCAGGGGCTTAAGAGGAGTACCCCTTGGGAGCGAAACCAAGTCCCTAAGGAATTTGCTTTCAGATCTTGAAATTTCATCGACATTATCAAAAGCCCAGAGTTCAGCTCCATAAAGTGCCGAGCTAACAGCTTTAGCAGCATAAATCACAAGGGCGGGAGCAATGTGCCTGCTCTGCGAAGATCGATGTTCCTTCCCAATTGCTCCCGTAACCCGCTTGTGATTCAAGAGCATTTTATCAATATGGGGTCTCCAACTTAGTCTGTCTGAAATTCTGATTCCGAGATAATCAAAAGTATTAACAAGCTCCAAGGGGACTCCATCCAAAGTTGGAGTTAGTTTAAGGGATCTGCAGGGGTTAAACGAGAGAAGTTTGGTCTTCAAGGTGTTTACAGTCAAGCCTCTAAATCTGCAGAAGAGATAGAACCTATCCAAAAGTTTTTGCAACCCTACCGGGGTTTTAGAAATTAGCAGGGTGTCGTCGGCAAAAAGTAGGGCAGGAACTTTGTCACCTGCCAGGGCCGGGGCATCAGCTGGAGTTTCCTGCAGGAAACTTACCACCCCATTCACATATAAAGAGAATAGGGTGGGAGCCATAACACAGCCCTGGCGGACTCCCCTATTAACAGGGATTTTATCCGTTTTCTGTTGCTGGGAGCCCCACCTCACCCGAGCATAGTTGCCCTCATGAAGACGAATCAAAAGGTCTAGGATAGGCAACGGAACACCCATTTCCTTCAGGACCAGCCACAAGCGGTCACGAAGGACTAGATCAAAGGCAGTCTTTAAATCTATGAATGCCAAATAAAGACTGCCCTTGCCAATCAAGACCACCTTCCAATACAAAAGAAGGAGCCTGAAGACCTGGTCAATGGTACCCGTGTTTGCTCTAAAACCCACCTGGTAATCTGTCAGGATGTTGTTATCATTAACCCATGTCAAGATTCTCTCTAGCAAGACCCTGACAACTACCTTCTGGCCAGCATCAATGAGGCTGATGGGTCGGTAGTTGGCAGGGTCTTCCCTAAGTCCCTTTTTAAATATTGGGATCACCTAAGCCCCTTTCCATGATTCTGGGACGGGGGATCCTTTAAGGAGAGCATTAAGCAGGGTGGTGCAATACCTGGCCCAATTTTGGGGATCGGCTTGGAATAAATGACCAGGGAGACCGTCTGGTCCGGAAGCCTTGGCTGGAACTATTTTATTAATAGGGGACGCTGTTTGTTGGACCTGGCCGGCGCTGCTTGTGTGTAAGGGCTGCTTAAACCCACGACTTGCGGAACCCGCTTCGCGGGTCCCGCTGCGGAATCTCCTCACCTTCACCGCCTGCTTGTGGTCTCCTGCCTGGCTGCTCTGTGGGGGCGTGTGAGGCTTCAGGGCTGCGAGCACGAACCGGGACTCACCTTCCCAGGAGTCCCGGTCCCGGAGGCTGAGTCACCTGGCCCCGCTCTCCCTGAACGCCCCGCCCCCAACTTCTTACAACTTAAAAGGCACCTGGACCCTTTCCTCGTAGGACGCTGTTTGTTGGACCTGGCCGGCGCTGCTTGTGTGTAAGGGCTGCTTAAACCCACGACTTGCGGAACCCGCTTCGCGGGTCCCGCTGCGGAATCTCCTCACCTTCACCGCCTGCTTGTGGTCTCCTACCTGGCTGCTCTGTGGGGGCGTGTGAGGCTTCAGGGCTGCGAGCGCGAACCGGGACTCACCTTCCCAGGAGTCCCGGTCCCGGAGGCTGAGTCACCTGGCCCCGCTCTCCCTGAACGCCCCGCCCCCAACTTTTTACAACACACCCCATTGGTCTTTGGCCCATAAATATCGGAGAGTGACGCTGCGCGGGAGCGTCCGGGGCTAAGACCGGGCAAAGAACGGGCCGTTTGAGGCCGTTCGAGGACTGAGAGGACTGGACTGGCCCACCCCTTTTGGCTTGATATTTTTGGAAGCTAAATCAATAACTGAGGGGAAATAGACCTACCTTTGTCACAGTGCTTTAGCGCTATGGATCCAAGGGTAACCCGTAGCAAGTCTTCTAAACGTGGGTCACAAATCAGTGGCCCCATGGATGACTTTATAACCCGCACCAACATAGCCATAGACGAAGAGATATCCAAGCTCCAATCCCGGGTCTCGCTAGAACTAGATGCCGCCAGAAGAGTGTCCCAAGTAATTGCACTTTCCAAGAAATCCTCCCTAGGCCACATAGCCACTTCTGTCACCCCTGAGCGCCCAGCCCGCCCACATTGTATAGTCACTCAGGTAGATGTTCACCATTCACCGACCCCGGCTATTCCCCAACTTGCCTCAGGAAGTAAGGATGAGGAAACCCCATCGACACCTCTTAGTGTGCACATCCCTGTCCCCATTGTATCTCTCCCGAACCTGTCTAATAATATCCCCAGTGGCAAACAACCAAAGAGGAAACGCAATTCTCGCTCAGCTTATTTCCGCAAGAAAGCGAAAATTGCTGTTCCAAAAGATCTGCCAATGACTAACATCACAGCATCCAATGCTGGAGTAGAGAATACCCCTAATACCCAGTCATGTAGTGAGGGGCAGGGAAAAAATCCATCTATTCCCCTCCTTAATACCCCATCAGGTGTGGACCCCGAAGTAGACGGGTTAACCAATAATAATAAAGAATTTATAGAGGTGGTTTGGGACACACTTAAAAAACTTTTGTCACCTCTAGACCTAAGACTATCAAGGATAGAAAATAACTTGTTAGAAATGGAGAAGAGCATTATTGCTCTGGCCACTCTTGGGTTGAAAAGTCTGGAAAACCAGGGCATTATTGCAGCTGACTCAACGCCACAACCTACCGCACCCCAAACCAATCTAGCTTCCTCTTCAGTACCACCAACAATAAAACCTGTACCCAAACCAAGGACAGTTACGGTGGAGCAAGCTCGCGTTAAACCAAAGGCTCTCCCACGAGGCCCCACACGTAACCTGCAATATCCCAAACACGAAACACTAAATAGACCGATTCCCAGTGAAACCCAGGTTTCCCCAGTCAAAGATCATTTTAGAGGTGGCTATATTGACCTTCCCCCAGAGGCAAACGACTATGTGGTTGTTTTGACGGGTGTTCCCATGATAGGTAATGGCCAATTTGAAAATCACTGGTCGCTGAAAAATTAAATAATGCACTGGTTAAATGTCAACAGACCAATCCCCAATGGTAGAAGAAGCCGCGTACTGATGGTTCGCAGAACCCCCTGGGTAGGGCCAACGCTGAAATCCAGTCCGGGGGACTGCATAGTAGTGACCTTCGAAGACCCACACACGGCGCACCACATCTGTAGTTGGCCCAGTAATGATGACTCCTTAGTCAAACCCAAACCACTATCCTTTTTTTATCCTCCCCGACCTAACTGTAACCAGGGGGATAATTGGTCATTGGTCCAACACCACCAACGGCCGAATAGGTCCCGGTGCCACCGGGAGACCCTCCTATATTGGAATGGTCTCTCTACTTATAATAGATTTGGTGGCTTAGAGGAGGTGGATTGACTCCCTGTGCAATCACCCAAACAACCCCGAAGGGAATTCTTAACTTCGCAAAGGCATCATTCCATTGATTGTCCTGCCCCTGAGCCTGTAATAAGCCGAGTAGGACGATTCAACAATGCAAGGGTTGATGGGGTGACATTGTCATTGGACATAAAAGTAAATTGTAGCAGGGAAGATTGGTCAAACTTGCTCTGCATGACCCTCCCTGCATCTACTTCTCTTGAACAGTCGGATTCTACCTGCCTTGCCCCCTATGCGACCTCCAATCTCCAGCAAATCGAGCCACTTGTGAGGTCTCCAAAACTTGTGGGTGCGACTGTTTCTCCTATGCCTATGCCTATTGACCCCATCAAGGTCTCTCCAAAAGCTGACTCTGTCTTAAAAATTCTATCTTGGAATGTGGCTGGTCTTGGTCGTAACTTTGACATCCCCGAATGGAACGACTTTCTGGAACCCTTTCACATCTGCCTCTTTCAGGAAACCTGGTGTTTGGAGCCAAGACACCGAGTGGGATTCTCCACCTTTTTTATCCCCGCAGTCCAGGAACAAGGATCCAAAGGTCGCCCGTCAGGCGGCCTTATTATATGGATTAGTATTGCTCTGGGCTTCAGGGTAAAAGAAAGAAACACCCAATCATCGGATCTCCAGTGGCTAACGATAACACACAAAGGGGGAAGAAGTATGGAAGTCTTCAACATCTACCTGAGGGGTGCCAAAGGCGGTGTATCCCATCTACCTCCCACAGGCCTAAACCGCAACCTGGCTGCCTGCAATGCGGACTCCCATATAATGCTTGCAGGTGATCTCAACTGCTGTTTTGAGCCCTTGGCCAGCGAAGATATCTTGGACACTTTTGAGGAGGACACCAGGAGAGGTATTCCTATTTTGAATCTTGACCCGATTCCCAAATGGTCGCAAAACGCAATAGAGATCAATGCCCTCTGTATGGAGCATAATTTGCGACCGACAAATGGCCGATCCAAATCTGACCATATGGGTGCTCACACTTATAACAGGCAAGACCATACGTCTAGGATTGATTATATCATGCTTAATTACAACCTCTGGCAACATCACCTAGATATGGAGGTTATAGTGTCGGGTGATAGCGACCACAACCCCTTATCGCTATCTATTTCATCTCCTTGGCAGGCTGGAAGTCAAGGCCCACCCGGTCATAAGTGGAAATCCTCCCACGAATTAGTCCCCGCAAACTGCAGCAGGCGCTTAAAGTGGGCAAAAGTCTTAGCCGATGACACAAGGATGGCCCAAGCCGGGACTATTTTGGAAGAGGTGGAGCCCCGGATGAACACTTTAAGTTTAACCGATAACAAGATCTTACCTCTATTCACTGAGACTGTATTGGCACTGAGTGACTTATTTATTGTTCCCCAAACCACTCGTAGGGGTCCCTCGAAAACCTTGCCTAAACAGTCAGACAAGTGGTATACTGTAAAATGTCGTGAAGCTAAGAAGGAACTTGTTGTGACATTAAAGTCCAAAGACGCAGTTGCTATTAGGGCTGCTAGAAAATTTTACAAAAAAACCATATTTGAAGCTAAACAGGTTTATGATTTCAACTTTTGGGGAGATTTAGTAGAGGCTAGCACTAGGAAGGACGCCAAGAGGTTCTGGGACCTATTAAGATCTAGGGAAAAGCCCATTGACCAGCAGCTAACTTGTAACATTACAGGGGGCGTATGGTTCGACCACTTTTCACAACTGTACTCCGCTCCTCCAGGCCCCCCCCAGCTAGCTTGCCCACCCACGGGTTTATTGCCTAATTCTACAATCAACCTCCCGTGCTATGATGGCCTATTCACCAGCTTAGAAGTAGAGAGAGCAATCCAATGTATTGTCTCGAACAAAGCAGCGGGTCCTGACGGAATCCCAGGAGACCTAATCAAGAATTACCCATCCTTTTGGAGTAGATTAATTGCCTCGCTTTTGAATGAAGTTATGTTGGGTGGAGTCTTTCCTGACTCATGGAGGGGTGCTGAGGTCGTACCTATTTTTAAAAAAGGTTCTAGGGAGGACCCAGCGAACTACCATCCAATTAGTTTATTGGACTCTTCTCAAAAGGTAGCAGGGAAGGTGGTATTGGGCAGGATCATCGAGTGGGCAGATGGAAACCACATCCTGTCAGATCTTCAAGCGGGCTTCAGAACAGGAACAGGCACAATCGAGCAGACGTTCCGCCTTCTAATGATCTATTGGAAAGTGGTGGTGCTGGGAGGGGGCAGTCTGTATTTAGTCTTCATTGACTTGCGGACTGCCTTCGACCTGGTACCACGCGCGCTTTTATGGAACGTCCTCGATGGGTTAGGCCTCCCTCCCTATTTGCTGTCGCTGCTCGTAAAATTTCACGATAGGAATTTCGCCCAAATTAGATGGGGTGCACAGGGAGAGAAAACATCTCGTATCCCCGTGGACAGAGGCGTTCGCCAGGGGTGTGTGCTTGCCCCCACTCTGTTTTCTCTTTATATTAACGGAGTGGTGGAGCAACTTCTACAACAACCATCAGATGCACCCACCCTGGCTGGAAGGAAAATCCCAACGCTCTTGTTCGCGGACGATACCCTCCTAATTTCAAAATCACCAATGGGCATCCAATCGTTGCTTTCCAGCTTTCAAACCTTCTGTGAAGGAAGGGGTTTGGCCATAAACATAGGCAAAACTAAGTTTTTAGTCCTTAACCCGCCCAAAAAATCTGTCTATCCCCCGGTCCTAGATTCTGTCCCACTTGATCGCGTCAAAGAATTTGACTACCTGGGTATACGCATCAGTGACACCATGAGCTGGAAGGCACACCACCAAAAAATCTTCCTTACTCACAAAAGGGTGGCAGGTGCGTTGCTCAAGGAACAGCGAGCCTCATCATCAAAACCTATTGGGGCTCCCCTAGATATCTATAGGGCTAGGGTTGTAAGCGCGGCACTTTACGGTGCTGAGCTGTGGGGCACTCATAAAGTTGACACTCTGGCCCACCTTGAGAACAACTTCCATAAAGACCTAATGGGTTTGCCCCACAGCACGCCAACAATCCCATTGCTGTTAGATGCAGGTACGCGGGCAATCTGCGACCAAGCGAAACTACGCCCACTTTTGTTATGGTCCAGAATCTGGAATGTGCAGGAATTAAGAAGCTACTCAGAAGCTTTGAATGACATTTTGTCATTACCGGGTTCACATAAGATCATCTGGCTTAGGGAGGTAAAAAAGCTGCTCTACAAATTAGGCCTAGGAGAGGCTTGGGCCAATAAATCTGCACCCCCGAAACAACAGCTAAAGAAGGTTTATTGGGCATGGGTAGACAATGAGAGGGCCCGAAGTACAAATCATTGTAAATCTGTAGTTCTGTTTCTGTCGGTCAAAGAGTCACCGTTAAGGGAACCTTATCTAGACACCATTCAGAGCTCATGGGACAGAGCACTGTACATTAAGTTTAGGGTGGGGGTGCTTCCATTATGTGAGTTCATGTCCACTTGGAAACCGCCCGCTCAAACTGTACCCTATTGCCCCTTTTGTGATCTAAGGGTAGAGTCTGTGTCCCACATGTTGTTCGAATGTAGTGTCTATGTAGCCCCGAGACGTAGGTGGTTGAAGCCCCTTTGCAGGTGTCTGGGAACTCGTTCTCACTTGGAAGCCCTGCGTATTTTACATACAGATGCTAGACCCTTCTTTTCCACTTGTATGGCAAAATTTTTGGGTTGGGCTTGGCGTCTAAGAACTGCAAGAAAACTGTTAATCCAGTGAACGACCCCCCCTACCCAACATGCTGTTCCGGATATGAAATGTTTTTGTGTTGATGATTGTTGTTAAAAATGTTCTTTTTAAAAATGTGAAAAATGCTTTTATGATATGTTTTTATCGAATAAAGCTATTTACTACTACTACTAATAGCAGCCAAATCTTCAGGTTCCACAAATGGATCATATGTCTCTGAAACGAAAGATGACAAAGAAAAAACAGGAAAGTCACCTAGGCTATGAGCAACATCCCCAGAGTAGAGTTTTTTAAAGTGATCAAACCACTCCTGGTTCGTAATATGATTGGGAATTGTATCGGTGTCCTGGCCTTTGGATTTCCTGAACAATTTCCAAAAGGCATTTCCATCTTTAGCCAAACTGGCGGCCTTTAGATCTAACCAAAAGGATTCTTCCCAGGCACGCTTAGCTCCTAGTACTGCCTTTTTATAATCCTTTCTAGCGCTTTGCACCAGATGGCAATCGCGTTTTTTAACAGCAGCTAGCCTGAGACACTTTTTTTGTCTGCACTCCAAGTTATACCATGAACCTGAAACTTTGGGGGACTTGTTTGAGTTACTAAGAGAGGGTGGTACCAAGAAAAAAGAGCATATCAACTCTACTGTGTCTAGGTAGATACTCCCGATGTTAGTGGGCCCATCCACGACACTACATGCTATCTGTAGTTCCGTGGTTTTAGCCAACAAGACCTCTTTTATAGCAATCAGTTTTTGGACGTCACAGACGATTTTCGGCCATTTCAAGTACCTCCTGCAATTAGATGGAACTACCTCCTTTGAAGACATGATTCGACCAGTACCAAAATGGAAGGAATCAGGAGACCAAGGATTCTTCATAGACAAGCTTAAGGAATTATGATCACTTACAATAGTAGGAACTATAACCAGATTTACTAAATGTCTCCATAGTCTATGATCAATTAAAATATAATCAATTCGAGAGGGGCATGAAGCTCTATTAAAAGTATTGGCACCAAGGATATCAGAGGGCATTCTGCCATTGGCGGCTCTTAGGCCAAATTCAAGTGATAGGGCATTCATTTGGCTGGCCAACTGTGTCCAATTCCTAATTGGCGGTAAAGTCAAGGATGGTATGCCCCACCTGGCATCCTCAACCTCTGTCTCAAGCAAATCTTCTGAGGCCAAAGGTTTGAAGGTGCAGTTCATATCCCCTGCCACCATGATTAAAGAGTCAGGCAGACAGGAGGTAAGTTCGTCACCCAGAGCTGTAACAAGTGGCGACTTTAGACCACCCTTCGTACCTATAAAATAGACATTAAAAAGCTCGATGACAGGTCCACCTCTAACCCTTGACAATGTTAACCGCATCAAATCCGGGAATATACACTCATGATGTTTTACCCTACAATTAAGGTTAATACTAACCCAGACAATGAGACCCCCCCGAAGGTCGCCCACGACCATTGGAAATTGCTGGTAAAAAAAACAAGTAAAGCCAGTTTTGTATATTGGCACTAGACTCCAGGTCTCCTGAAAAATACATATGTCGTGTTCTTCAATGTAATTATTCCAGTCTGGCAACAACAATTTGTTAAATAAACCCGCAATGTTCAATGAGATTAATTTGAGATTTAAAGTGGAGAGCGATAAGGTATCATCAACATGGACAAACATTTCACATGGTTAAAAATCACTCGATCCATCAACAATACTCTCACCGATATTGCGGGGTAGAACAATATTGTCTTGGGGTTAGACTAATGGAATGACAATATTAGAGTTCGTAGCTAAAGATACAGGGGTTAGTCAATCATTGTTGTCAAAAGTGGATTGACCCACTTTCAGGCAATCTAATTCAGAACCCCTCGATATTAATGGTTCCACAAAGGGAAAGCGCCTAAACTGAATGGGAGAAGAACCTGGAGAAGAGGTTCTAAATTCCAGTGCCAAAAGACCCTCGGCCAATGGGTGGCTGGCCAAGGTGAGTTCGATGGTATCAGTAAGATTATCTTCAGATCTACACCTGTGGGCCCTGACTATATCATTCCTTATTAGGGACCGGCAGCCCCTAACATGGCGAATCCAATGTATAACCTTGTTTATGAGAGAACCTTCATCCTCTCTTCCCACAAAAGCAGGGACACGAACCATGAAAACAGTGGGCTGCTTGGGAACATTGGGGATCTGAACCTTGCAAGAAGGAAAGAAAGAACAAGGCTCAGGAATACTACTTGGTGGTTTGGCCAGTCTAGAAGGGTCTGACGAGCTAGGGATCAAACAAGGCTTCACAGTTGGATTAGAAGGGTAAGCCCTAGTTCTGGCTATCTACTTTGTATCTTTCTTAACGTGAATAGATGGAATGACAGGGGGGAGCTGATTGCCAGGATAATTTGAGAGTAAAAAATGGGATTGTGAAGATGGTAACAAGGAAGAAAAGCCACCTAAACTAGGATGAAAAGAATTTGGGTTTGATTTTTTAACAACGGTCAGCAATTCTTGAATCAGTAACTTTATCTCACCTACTTCTTGCCTAAGGGAAGCAATAGTTTCCATGACATCAGATGTTTCCCTTCCACCTACATCAAAGGGCTTCCCCACCACACCCCTGAGAGCCGAGGTTCGTAATTCTGGTTCCCTAGCTTGTTCAGGCTCATCTGATGCACCGAGGGTATCAGCCAAAACCGCGCAGCGGTTTGCACAAATTACGACTAATGGTTCAAGAGGTATATGATTGATACCAGCTAAGGTAGTATTAGGGTCGGGGGAAGCTACCACAGGGGAGACCACGTTTTCACATGAATTATCGTTACTAGATGCTAAGTGGCGAGATGGCAATTTACAGAACATTTGTGGGATTGTCACAGAACGGGGTGGACTTTTACTCAAACACATGTCTGTATCTGCAGTGTTCAAAAAAGAATTTTGGGCAGATTCAAGAATCACTTCGCAATCATCAACCAGTGACTCAATACGATCCATTGTGCCAGTGGAAAGTTGTTTCTTGGTTGTCTTCCTTGCCTTTTTCCTTTTTGCCGCCGCACCGATATTGCTTGGGGCCCCACCAGTTGCATCTAGAAATTTCCTTTTTCCCATTATAAACAAAATGTCACGGAAAGGTTAGTGCAACACTTATTACTGAGAACAACGTCTCCCACAAAACTTAACAAGAGCTGAGCTCTAGGGGTATGATAGCCCTCACGTTCAACAATAAAATACCTCTCTCTGCGATCATGTAGAGCTGGAGGTGATGGTCACAAAACACACTTGAAAGAGAAATGGCCCAGCCCAGCCTCAGACAGCCCCAGACGGCCCGCCCTTTGTCCGGGCTTCGACCGGCGCGTCCGCGAGGAGAGGGTGCCAATCAGTTAAATAGGGGGCTGCAGCGTTGATCAGCACAGGTGTTGTAGCCCCAATGACTGCTGGGGCTTGGAGTCCAAGTTCGCCTTCCTCCCCGCGGCGATTCGTTTCCCGCGAAGCGGGAAGCGCGAGCAGTTGATGTAGGCGCTGCGGCGCTGGTTAGTGGGTCAGCACAGGTGTTGTAGCCCCAATGACTGCTGGGGCTTGGAGTCCAAGTTCGCCTTCCTCCCCGCGGCGATGCGTTTCCCGCGAAGCGGGAAGCGCGAGCAGTTGATGTAGGCGCTGCGGCGCTGGTTAGTGGGTCAGCACAGGTGTTGTAGCCCCAATGACTGCAGGGGCTTGGAGTCCAAGTTCGCCTTCCTCCCCGCGGCGATGTGTTTCCCGCGAAGTGGGAAGCGCGAGCAGTTGATGTAGGCGCTGCGGCGCTGGTTAGTGGGTCAGCACAGATGTTGTAGCCCCAATGACTGCTGGGGCTTGGAGTCCAAGTTTGCCTTCCTCCCCACGGCAATGCGTTTCCCGCAATATTTTTATCACCGCGATGCAGTTAACATCAACAATTCCCGCGTACTGCGAGAACTATCGCCATGTATCGGCAGTTTGTGGATACGTCGCTAACCTGGCGATAGTTTTCAGAGATAAGAGGCAATAAAAAAATTGACACTAACTAGCGCTGGCGATAATTTTCACCAGTTCTTGTAAATATGGCCCTTGGTGTCATTACTGTAAGGCACTTGGACACCAAAATGGAGACCCTAGCTGTAACAACAAAATGAATGCCTCCAGCACAGCTACAGTTAATGCAATTGTTAGTTTCCAGATGAGATCACAGGTGAGCCCTGACCATGACAAAGTTCTCACTGAGGCACCTCTAGTCTCAGAGGGAGGGGTGGATGTAGCTACCATGGCTGTCTGGCCTGTAACCTGGAGAGATACAGACAAGAGCCACATATCTGCCTACTGTTCTTTGTATTGGCAATAGCTGCTGTATACCTTTGTCTATTCCTACTGATTGATGCGGCACAAGTATTTTACACAAGAATGATGCTGGTTCAATAAATACTTATTGAAAACGCTCCACCATGTATTCTGTGTATATTTCTGAGAGCAAGTAACTGAGCGAAAGGGGCATGTACTGTTTTCCACGATCCCTGAGGAGTCGGGATGTCATGGTCTTTGGTTGCCAGAGACTATCAGTGCCTTGGTAGTAATCAGGGAGCTGGTGGTGGCACTGCTAGCTAGCTGGTCTCTAGGCAAACGCATCCTTTGGAGTGTCTGGAGTTAGTCCCACACCAATCCCTAAGTTTACGTTGTCCAAAAAGCGCAGATCCTGAGTATTCTTAGGAACTACACTACATGGTTCAAGCTGCTAAAAAAAGAGTCTCTAAAAAATGCAGGCCTCTGAAAGTCAATATACGATAAGAAGCTCCAAACATGTTGAAAGCCAGGATGCTCAAAGAGCGAACATCAAAACAAAAGTCACAGTTCTCATAATAATTTTTGTTTGTTTTGACAAAAAAAGGGGAAGAGCCGAATTGCACCCACCACACGGAATAGCCGAATTATTCATGAATCCTGTGGGGGAGACTCGACTTCAGTAACACTCGCATTGGCAGATAATGCTCCTTCCAGCACCTCCTGGAGCATTTTTGACAGAGCAAATATGTCCCTCTTCCGTATTTGCAGCTACCTCCCCAGCAGCCTCTGAGGAAGTTGTTGGAGCCTGTGTCAGAGCAGCAGAGCCGATATCCAATCCAGCAGGAGATGAAGCTTCCCGTGGAGGTTCAACAAATGCCATCATCAACATCGGAATATGCTGGGGAACAACAATACACGTGGACCTTTAAGGGGTCCAAGAGTACTTCCATGTCCGGCGGCACAAATGTCAAAAGTGTCAGACAGGTGTCCAACACGCATTTGAATCCGCAGAAAAGGCAGCGAAACACAGGTAAGACACAGTCAAACCAAGCTGGTCTGAACGAAAGGAACCAATGCTCACTCAGCTCTCTCAGCCGAGGAGTGCCCATCAGTAGCACCATGCGTTCATGACAGCGCACTGCCAGTAGTGCCCGTTCCATCTCTCGATGAGCAGGCACCTCCATGGCGTAGCAGATACAGCAGAGTCGAAATGCCTACTATGAGTAGCATAACCAGCGGTAGACCTCCAAAAAGCCTCCCGAATATGGAGTGTATAATAGATGGAATCACTCTAAAGACCGTCTGAAAGATGCTCTCTAGTCCTGGACCCATATGTTTAAATAGGCTCACAATTCCCTTCGTATCAGAGATCTTAAAGATACGATGCACAATTTCTCTGGCATGGAGCAGGAAATTCGTTCGAATTAAGGCCTGTATCTCTGAAGAAGACCTTGCTACTTGGAGATCAAAGGTCTCTCGAGCCGAAGTGAAGGCCACATTTGTTTGGAAAAGCACGGCTTTCAACCTACTCAGTGAGTCAAATTGTATAATTGAAACATTCAGTGAAGGCCACAACTGTGCCTCCCTGTCTGCTTGGGCTGGTGGAAACAATACTTGTATACAACAAGTAACCCTGGAACTCACAGTGACAAGATATGGTATTCCTTTTATCATCCCGCAGCAGCCTTGATCATTCAGCCTAGGTAACTCCCATTTCAGAGCAACACAAATACTGGATTAATCACAGCAGCTGGGGAGCCTGGTAGAAGGCAGGAAAGATTTGCGACCGAAGCATTACATGCTCCGTGCTATATATTTCTCTGCAAACTAGGGAACCACTAAAAGTCCTTTCACAGTTAGAACCACTTAAAGAAACCTCTGTGTCCTTATTCCTGCACCTATACTTGTATGGTAGTTCCCAGGTTTCATGCATGAACACCTCTCCCATTGCTTCATATCCCTATTGGGTAATGCTCAAGACAGTGTTGAAATTGGAAAGTTGTGATCGGCAGGGTGATATAGCCGTGGATTAACCACTCCATGGAAGGTACTTCCACCACAGCGATTGGTAACTTGTCCAATTTTTCAATGTGCAGTATCGTGTATTTCGCATCCTTCTGAGCCAGACGTATTTGAGTTTCCGTAAGATTGTAATCGGAAAATAATGACGTACTGTTAAAATAACACCAGGGACCATGCCCACATCTCAAAGACTGTAACGTCCAGCTTAGTAATACAATAGAACGCAATTGTGACTGTCCATGTTGTAATATTGACAAGTCCTGTTCTAAAATATCAATCTCAGAAGATACGATGTTACCCAGTAAATATATTTTGGACGAGAGTGTGGTCATGCCATTATCTACTATGGCCAGGGCCTTTTCTTGCTTAATCCGGTCTATTTCACGTATTCTCTCTGCTGCTTCCTGTTGGGAGATTTTCTAAATTTCATTATAGATGGTATAAATGAAGCGTTTACGACGTGGTTTCTTTGGACCTAACAGGAAATCCCTCACATCTACGTTGTTTGATAGAAGGGACAAGTGGTGTTTCACCTTCGTTAGTGTCGAGGTTTTTAGCTACTCCAGGCACAACTTCCCACCCCTGAATGTTCTGTTTGAACATAGCGCAGATCTGCCCTATGCGTACTAAACCCCCCAGTGTTGTCCATGAATCTTGACTGGCATCTGTTCGTGTCTGTAGGCCAAACCAACCAACCCTTCCAATCGGGAACTGTTAAATTGTATGTGTTATTTCTCAAGATCTCTTTCAAGTGCTCCCATCTACAGATGTGATGTTTTCCCCTGCAACCCTTTCTGATGGTGTTGGAATTGAAGGTGTGTTCAAATCCTTTATCTTGGCTAGTCCAAGAACAGGATGTTTGCTGCACAGTTCCGTTCAGGAAAATTATTTGATGTGGTATGAGGCAAGCTCTATAAGGCCTCTGTTCCCTGAACCTGCCAGTCCCTAGTTCCCCAGACTGATTTATTTGTCTTCTGTGTCTTTCCAGAATTCAAAACCCTGTTTAGACAATTGGGAAAGAAAGGAAGCAGAGTATATTAGCTTGGTGTCAATTAGCATATTTTCCGTGCAGATGATGGTGCAGTTTTATAATAATAGGAAACTGGATCAGATGTGTTAAATCCAGAAAAATATGCAAACTTCTGTGCAATGTATTAGAACTACCTTTTGGTGGTGTCGGGCAGTGTTCCCATTGGTGGTACATGAAAACATTTCTTGGGACACTTGGTCTGTGCGAAGAAATGATGACCATAGTGCTGGTATTAGAACATATTGGCAAAATTAGATGCATCATCATACAAGTCATCTTGAGAAAATGTAGTAGATTTCTCTAAATCAGATATCATTAGAGGTACTGTCTCAATGTCCCAATCATCAGAGATTGTGCTAGAGGTGATAAAATCATTTAAGGAAATTATAAACATGTGTGGAATGGTTAAAAGTTCAGTGGGGGCATACAAATCATAAGCTACCTTATCCCATACTATTCCTTCAGTAACAGGAACTGCTGTAATCTTCACTAAGGACAAGTCTCTTTGCGCACAATGAGATAATGAGTGTGGTTTCAGAATCAAGTTGCCATTTTTAACTGCAGAGCGTTCAGGGATAAAATGTCCATCTAAAATCATAGGAATGAAAACTGCTATACCAATGTAAATCAGCAAAAACAGTACCCTAGTAGCAAGCCAAATTTGTAGCCACAGATCAGTAGTTTTCTCTATCAAAAAATAGAAGTCTCAAATTTTCTTTGTGCAGGGAACAGGCGCTGGTGGTGTCTCTGGTTCACTCTGATCCGAAGAGAAGTCATCAAAGTCGATGAAATAGCCAGATGCAGTTCGATCAATTTTTGGTATCTCCGCAGGTTTTGGAACAGTCAATTGTTAATTTATGGATGTATTGACATACATTTTGTTGTTTGGTCGAATTGAAATCTGCGTTTCAGTTGTGACTTGATTCCGTTCATTTGTAAGAGGAACTAGTTGCATTTCATTACTGGTCACTCCTTCACTGGTCGATGTAGAAGAGTTATCTAAAGTTATCAGCCGCTCCGTCTGAACCTCCTGAATTGTAGTGAGAGGAGACGATAGTTTTGCAGAAGCCCCCGTGGCCTACTGTTGAGAATTGGCCATATAGTGTGGTTTGATAAGATCAATGGAGACAAACCTTTTTCCTTTTTAACCGGCCAGGGGTGGGAGAAGTACATTTCTTGTTCATTCAATGGCCAGGACAGGTACAGGTGCTCTGTATGATGGTCCAAATTCTTGTTTGTCCACGATCTTTTCTTGGACAAGATCCCCGATCTGTGGGGTAAAAGATGGCCATGCCAGTGCAGCTTCCTCAGTGGCAGCGGTCTTTACTTGGACGTTGCTTATTGAAGCCCGGAATTCATTCAGTTCCTGTAAGACATCCAAACGATAACTGACGTCAAACTTCTTCTCGTCCGCCACTGTGCTGACCTTGTTGAGGTCAGGTACCCTCATTCTGATCCCTAACAGGAGTTCGTATGGGGTCCGACCTCCCAGTGATTTTCTTGGCATGTTATTAAGCGCCCTCTGGACCCCATATAGGTGACTGACCCAACTCCCACCCGAACCTAATACTCTAGCCGTCAAACACTGCTTTAAGTCCCGGTTCTTCATCTCCACTAACGAATTTCCCTCAGGATGATAAGGTGAGGAGTACCGAAGCTGCACCACCAAACTTTCCATAGCTTTCTTGTAAGCCCTAGAGCTACAAGCGGGGCCACAGTCAGAATGAAGAATGCCAACTGCGTATGTCCCGATAAAGACTCGCAAATCTTTAATGACGGTTCGAGCATCAGCCGAGCGCTGAGGCCAGACCCACAGTAACCTAGAGCATGAATCCACTGCCACCAAGATGTGGCATAACAACTTGTGTTTGATTGTACAACCCTTTGAATCCCTGAACCGATTTTGGCACCTGTAATAGAGATATTCATTGTATTACTGGACACAGTGAAACAAATTGCACACAATTAGTGAGGGGAGTTCCCGATCAGTGTAATGTAATGCCAGTAGTAGATCTTTCAGTTCTGCCAGCTGTGCTGTGCAATCCCCTAAGGACTGCATCTGTGTAATTCTAGGATGGAATTTGCCATCCAGCATACGTCCTTTAACAACAGCACTGTATTGTCGTTTACTTCCTACGGCCGGTTGAGCAGATCCATCAGTATAGATGATGTGTTCATACTGCTGTAGAGGCAAGACTTCATTTGGAAGAGGGTATTCTTGTTCGTATTGCAGAAAAGCCTGAGTTTTTAGTGTAGGGTTGAATCTGTATTCTACATCTGTTGCAGTGAGAGAATGTGCCCATTGTATCCAACGTGGATGTAATGCTTTTGTATTCAGGACACTTTGTTTGGTGACAGCTTCTAAAGCTGGTACTGGAGTCACGACAATTGTGAGAAGTTGGCCTGGTATATGATGTTCACTAGTTAAAGTGACCACCTTGTACCATGCCAAGCAACCCTTATGGTGTGGTTGTAAGTCAACCTTTTCGGACTAGCTGCCCTAGTGGTAGCGTAGGCTAAGCAGTCTTTGAGGCTAAACTCGTTAAAGCGTGTTAAGCAGGCTGTTTTACCAAATGCAACCCCCCTTTATACCAATGAAAGGACACCACACAAATACATATTGAAAATATATATGTATTTATTTCTCAAAGTATCCCCTAGACTCTTTATGAGCACGGGAGCACAAATCGTTAAACAAGACAATGTTGTAATATACAGAAGTTGCACTTTATATGGATGGGCCCTGGTGGCCACTCAAACCATATACTAAAATAGTGGTATAAGTACTACGAACAGGAAAGTGAAAAGGCCTAGGGCCTCTAGAATCGCTGGGCCTACAAGAAGCTAACTTCAGTTAGTGACCAGGAGGTCCACGGGTCGCGTGTGCAGTGAGGAAAGTTACACGCGGGCTCCCATAGGTTTTCAATGGGTGCGTAAAAGTTACAAAGTTACTGCAGAAAGGGTCTTCTGAATGGACTACGATCTTAAGATTTGAAACACAGACACTAGAGATGATTCTCTACACTTGGGCACCGGAGTGCCAGCTTTACCTCACCCACAGGAAGCGGGTGCATAGGTCTCGAAGTGCGTCAGGTTCCTTCTATCGATTCAATGGTACCTGTCGACAAAGATGCTGCAGGCGGTCGGTCCAGAAGAGATGCGGTGGATCCAAGAGTGGATCGGAGTTGTAGAAGACCTGAAAGTGTGGAAATTTAGCTTGCGAACTGAACATTATCTGCGCCATCTTGTCTCTCCCCAGCGCGACACACAGGAAAGCGCATGGCAACCATTTTAGGCACCCTGGTCTCTCCCTGCTCATTGCCGATCGCCAGCGCGTCCCCCTGGCGCTGCGAGCATTCCCCCGCACGCCGGCCACCCCCGCTCTCTCATACACGGGCCATAAACCCTCTCCTTCTGCGCGACCCTGCCATGGAACCACATCCCACGCCTGACCGACATCCCATACATGGTCATGCATCTCTTTGATAACCCCCTTCCTCTACGCCCCATTGTCCGAACCGATCCCAGGCCATCACCTAGCCCTGCGGATGCAGTTTATTGCCCCTACTGTAAGGGAAACACCCCACATCAAAGGGATAATATTAGATCAAGGCCCCCCACCCCCTGAGACCCGACCGGTCACACACACCCCCGGGAATTGGCGGAATGTCCAGCTGTGTGATAGCCATCTCCTACTGTGGGTGGGGTGGGGATTTCCACTGTAGATATGTGTGGGAACGAGCTTGAAGTGGGGATTCTGAGGATGTTCTTTCATGTATCAAAGCGATCTCAAGAATGTGCCATGTATGATAAACCTGCAATAAAGTCATAAACCTGTGTATAAGAGGCCAGGCCTCAGAGATGCAGTTAGAGCACCTCGTGACGATACCTCGCTGTCTGATCTGATGTGTTCCACTCCGACGGAATAAAACTTTGTTTCCTGCCTTCCAGTCTCCGGCGCCTGCCTCTTTATTGGTTTAGCATCGAATGGTATAAGAGGCGATTACCGCCGGGCAATACTTGAAAGGTTATCGACTGCAACTGCCCCTACCATTTAACAATTGGCGTCCCAAGCGTGGGGCCCATCAGCGACACGTGGATCCAGTGGGAGAGGTCCCGACGATAGAGTGAACGACTGCAACGATCGGGAGAGCTCCTGCCCGATAGACCCTCGTCTGGCAGCCGATCATCCGAACTTCACCGGTTCCGAGCAGACCTCTCTCGAGTGATCTACGGTCCTGACTGGGAACCATCAGGAGTGCCGCGGCAAATACGGAGAGTAGAGGACGATCGGGCGCTGGAGGCGGAAGACGAGAAACTGTCCATGCGGTCCGGGTAAGATCGTGAAACACGACAAATTGCGAAACGATTGATTGATTGAAAATACTAGTATTGCTTATTGATTGTTCTCTTTGAGATATTCGCTGTCTACAAACGGGGAGGAGTAGAAATACCCTCTCTCTCTCTCCCTTTGCAGATAGTGAAGGGTAGGTAACGCAGACTTTTGTCCCCATTGTAACCCGTCGTGCCTATTTTTATCTCCCCACTGATTGATTGTCCGAATATTGATTGTTTTGAAGGATAGTACTCTTTGAGATACTCTGTTTGCAAATAACGTAGAATAGAAATATTCTGTCTAGTCTTTGCAAATAGTGAAGGGTAGGTAACGCAGACTTTTGTCCCCATTGTAACCCGTCGTGCCTATCTCTTTCTCACCATTGATTGGTTGATTGTCCGAACACTAGTTGTTCGATATGGGTTCTTTGGAGGTATTCTCTGCTTACAAATAACGTGGAATAGAGATATTCTACCTAGCCTTTGCAAGCAGTGAAAAGATAGGTAGTGCTGACTTTTGTCCCCGTTGTAACCCGTCATGCCTATCTTCTCCCCAGTGATTGGTAGTTGGTTCTGCCCGGACCGCTTATTAGAGGTGGACCACCCGGCTCCACTGGAGGGCACCCCTAATAAGGACATGTTCACTAAATATGGACTAGTCGCCGTAGCTTATAGCAAGCTATGGCATAAATATACAAAGAAGGACCCCGAGAGTCAGTGGCCACTGATGGGATCCTTCGACGACCATAAAATAGAAATGCTAGAAATAGCTCTGCGTAGTAATAAAACAACGCCTACTATGCTTGACAGTATCGGCATGTGGCGCAAAGAAGCAACACAACGGAAAAAGAGGGAAGAAGTAAAAGCAGAAAAGGAATTACGAAAGGCTGCTCACCTTGCCGCTAGAAAGGTAGAAGAAGAAATAAAGGAGAGAAGGGAAGCTAAACTAAGACAGGAGCCTGAAACATCAGGCCAGTACCCTGTTAGGACCCCCTCTATGCTCTACCCTGAGTTGTCTTCTAAGCAACGAACGAATGACGAATTGCTATTAGGTCCCCCGATCATTTACATGCCCCCTCCATACGCACCCTCCCAACCGGTAGTACAACACCCACAACCCCCAAACACAAGCGAAAGCAGTACAGGGGCCTCGGTCCTCACGGCCTCCGCGCCGGCCGAGCCTCTTGTACTGAACACAACGTTGGCGATAACGTTGGATGACCCTGAGACGAGAAAGAAAGATTCCACCAGAATGAATCGACTAACAAAGGATGAACGAGCAGGAATCGACAAGATAGTAAGGACACTGGTGGAGCGAAAGGAAAGTGAGGAGTATATAACAGACGTGTATAACTCGTATGCCGACAACCGCAGACGACACTTTGTCGTACGACTTTGTTATCACGCCCTGAATACATATGAGGATAGGTACCACGATAAAGGTCCCGAAGGCTTAGCGGCCCTATATAGGAAGGTAGACATTGGGGAAGAAGGAGAGGGCGATGTGACGGACCTCTTCACTCGTACACTCGAGGTCTACCGGCACCTTAAAGAGCACAGACAGACAACCAAAGCAGAAACCCCCATAGCGACTAAGCCCCAGGCAGGAAGGGCTGATACCATGATGCCCATCAAAGAGGCCGCCCCCTACTGGGTCCCTCCACGAGGTCAGGGAACACATGACGACATCAACCACCAAGATGCGAAGGGAAGGGTTGTATATAATTGGGTCTACCAGCCATGGGACCGACAAAACATTTTGACCTTTAGAAAAACCCTACCCGACTTAAGAAAGAACCCAACTGCCTTCTACACCGAACTAGGTACAGCCTTAGGTTAAAAAATAATGACCTTAGCAGATATCGACTTGTTCTTCGGGTTATGTCTGCCGGCTGATGTGTGGAAGCAAATCCGGAAAGTTGACCACGCTGAGCCGTTCGGATATACTTGGGTACAACTTGATACCATAGACAAACAGCGAGAACCGGGACAGAAACCCCCGAAAGCCATATTGGAGCTCCCAGACAAGATTGTACAGAAGTTGAAGACTCTAATCCCAGAAAGAAAGGTAGACTGGTCGATAGTGACGGCTTGTCGCCAGAAACCCCAGGAGGATGTGTCAGAATACTTCTCTCGATTCGAGACCGTGTTTTCCGATTATAGTGGCAAGGACATGACCACTGCAACCGGACATCACCTCTTTATCCAGAATTATGTGAAGGGTCTGTCACAAGAAGTCTCCCAGAAGCTACAGACCAGCGAGAGTAGTTGGGCAGCCTCCAAACCCGCAGCAATCCTCCAGATGGCCCAATACTACGAAAACCAAAAGAATGAGAACGATAGGGCGTCAGAGAGGAAGAAAAAGGAACTGAAGGAGAGGGTAATGATAGCACAGTTGCAAGGGATGACCATAGGAAGGGAACCCCCAAAAGGGAATTACCAACCAACCGCCCCTAGAAAGCTACCCCCTAAAGACCATACACCTGCACCCTACAACGGACGGAGAGACTTAGATGGGAACCAATGTGCGTTCTGTAGAGGGTTCGGACACTGGAAATCCCAGTGCCCGGTCCTTCTGGAAATGAACAAAAATAGGGACCCCAGAGACATAGCATATGACCCCAGAAATAGAGGACAGGGACGAGGGTACACGAACGACGCCATCAACGACAGGCCAGGCAGACCAAACACCTTTGATCGCCCCCGACAAAACCAGTGTCAGCAGTCCGACTACGAAAGCACCCATGACTTCGCATAGGACCGCCAGGGGCAAGGGAGGGATCCAGTCGAACTCCGTGTTGACCAACAAGGTCCTTACGTCACTGCTAAGGTCTTGGGCACAAAGTCTCCATTCCTGGTAGATACTGGGGCGACACGTAGTGCGTTATCTAAACGACTGATTCCTAGGGCACCCTTGTCTGGCTCACACGTAACCTCAATAGGCTTCGATGGAACGCCCTCCACTAACCCCTTATCAGCACCAATCTCCTTTGACTTAGAAGATAACGCCACTGACACAACCTTTCTGCTCTCCTCCAACACCCCCGATGCTATTATGGGACTCGATTTGCTAAAACATTTCCGAGCTACCATCAGATGTTCCCCAGACGGAGTTCGAGTCATCCTGCACGATAACCCAGATCTGTTCAGACCTTGTCACACACGACGTATGCTCTCTATAACTGATGCTGACCTGTCCCTACTCGACACGTTACCCTCACATCTATGGGCTAAAACCGACTCAGATGTAGGGCGCATGGTGATCGACCCAGTACACATAACCGTCCGACCGGACGCAGTGCTACCAAAGCTTCCACAGTATCGAATATCGCCCGAAGGTGAGAAGGCATTGGTGGAAATCATCCAGTCCCTAGTCAATGCAGGAGTAGTAGAAGAAGTAGTCAGTAATGTTTGCAACAGCCCTATCCTACCCATTGTAAAGAAGCAAGGCGAGGGAGATGAGAAAGCATACCGCTTCATTGTTGACTTACGAGAAGTTAACAAAGTAGTCATACCTCAGTACCCCGTGGTCTCAGACATCACCACCATCCTCACCCTAATTCCGTCCACTGCCACCACCTTTACTGTTATTGATCTCAAGAACGCATTCTTCTCCATCCCCATCCACCCAGACAGCCGCTACCTGTTCGGCTTCACTTTAAAAGCCCGGTCGTACAGATTCTGTAGGGCACCCCAAGGCTACACTGAGAGTCCCAGCATTTATAGCCAAGCCCTCAAGAGACAACTAGATGCAGTCCAATTACCCGATGGAGTGGTGTTAATACAGTACGTCGACGACATTCTTTTGGCGGCCGACACCACCCCACTTGCTGTCACGGCCACCCTTCACCTCCTCCACTTCCTCGCGGAGAACGGTCACAAGGTCTCCAGGAAGAAGTTACAGTTCTGCCAACCCCAAGTGACATACCTAGGCCACCTCCTATCCAAGGATGGGAGGAAACTTACCCCTGACCGAATTCAGACCATCCTAGAAACCCCTGTTCCCAAAAATCAGAAGCAAGTGCGGTCTCTAGTAGGCCTCACCTCCTTTTGTCGACAGTGGTTGCCAAACTTCAGTCTTATTGTAAAACCTCTGCTTTCCCTGTTGGCTAAAGATGTCCCCTTCCCCCTCCCCTGGACACCCGAATGCTAATCCTCCTTCAAAGAATTACGAGACGCCCTCTGCTCGGCCCCAGTCCTAGGAACCCCAGACTACACTAAACCTTTCTCCCTCTACACCCACGAAAGGGAGGGATGCGCGTTGTCTGTCCTAACCCAGTCCATAGGTCCTAAACAACGCCCTTGTGCCTACTTCTCTGCCACTCTTGACCCTGTAGCCAGAGCTTTGCCCGCCTGCCTTCGAGCAGTAGCCGCCGCTGCTGTCTCTATACGGCAAAGTGAGGGGATCGTGCTCTCGAACCCCATCACTGTATTGGTACCCCATGCGGTTGATACCCTCCTGAACCAGACCAAGACTCAACACCTGACTAGCGCACGACTGACTGGCTATGAACTGACTCTGCTTGCACCCCACATCACATTGAAACGATGCACCACTCTGAATCCAGCCACTCTACTACCTCTCCCTGACACTGACCCCAATGCGCCCCCCATACATGACTGCGTGACTCCCACCGACGAACAGACCAAGAGTAGGGTTGACCTCCGAGATACTGCCTTCCCGGACCCTGACGGAGAACTATGGGTGGATGGCTCATGCATCAAGCTCCCCGATGGCACCACTTCCGCTGCCTATGCAGTCACCACAGCCCGAACAGTTGTTGAGACAGCCCGCATCACACAGCGATCCGCACAGGCGGCTGAACTGATTGCTCTCACACGAGCATGCATCCTGGCAGCAGGGACAACCGCAAACATTTACACAGACAGCCAATACGCCTTCGGGGTAGTTCACCACTTTGGGCTCCTTTGGAAGGAGAGGGGATTCTTGACTTCCCATGGCACACCCATCCTGCATGGAGATCTAGTCTCTGCCCTGACCGAAGCAGTCCTCCTCCCCACACGGCTGGCTGTGATCAAATGCCAGGCACACAAGAAAGTGACAGACATTATAGGACAGGGAAATGCACTAGCTGACATTACTGCCCGAACCACAGCCGAGAATAGGTCCACGACCTGTATGTACGTAACCAAGTCACAAACTGAGAAATGGAAGGATGCTAGGGAAACGATTAGGGACATCCAATTAGCCAGCTGAATGGGCACAGGTGGGATTGAAGGACGATGACGGTTGCTGGCGAACTAAAGACTCGAACAAATGGTTGCTACCTGACTCATACTTGATCCCCATGCTGACCATGGCACACTCCCCCGCACACATAGGGTCTGCTCCCATGATCGAACTCATCTCCAAAGTCTGGCACAACGACAAAATCTCAGACTCAGCCAAACGTCTGGTCCAACAATGCCTGGTCTGCCTCCAACACAACCCTGGGAAAGGAACTGCTGTACCCCGGGGAGGGTTTGGGGTTCCCAATCACCCCTTTGAAGTCCTACAAATGGACTACGTCCAGTTAGAAAGGTGCCAAGGTTTGAAGTACGTACTTGTCGTTGTGTGCGCCTTCAGCAAGTGGGTGGAAGCCTACCCAACCCGCGACAACACCGCTATGACTACCGCAAAAGTACTACTGAAAGAATTCTTCCCCCGGTACGGCCTTTGCCGAATTTTGTGGAGCGACAACGGCCCCCACTTTGTAGCCGAGGTTATCCAACTCATCTTAAAGGGGCTGGGTGTAAAACAGAAGTTCCATGCGGTCTTCCATCCCCAATCTGCAGGCTTGGTTGAGCGACATAATGCCACATTGAAGCTTAAGATAGCAAAAATAGTTGCCACCACAGGACTGAAATGGCCAGACGCTCTCCCGCTAGCATTGCTATCAATGCGTTCCACCCCCACCAAACACCACTTAACCCCCTACGAGGTCGTCTTCGGGCGGCCCATGAACCTTTGGACTGCACCGAAACCGACATCCATCCACGACGTCCCGGACGTCCTCATGTCTGACTATTTGTACAACCTAACTAAAACGTTGTCTGTTATCCATCAGCAGGTGCTGCAAGCCATTCCCGACGTTTCCAGAGGCCCCGGGCACGACATCCAACCGGGTGACTTTGTCTTAGTGCGTAACTTCCAGCGCACCAAGAGTCTGGAGCCCCGGTGGACGGGCCCTCTGCAAGTCCTGATCACCACCCGAACAGCTCTTCGAGTGGAGGGGAAGCGCAATTGGCTGCATGCACACCACTGCAAGAAGGTATCATCGACCCTGACGACCACGGACAACATCACCGCCCAAGAGGAACTACTGGACAAAGACCGACCATCCCTGAGCCACTGCCCGGATACAGAGACACTTGAATTAACGAAATATCCCGATCCCACTGTGCCATCCAAAGAAGGGTGTAACCTACGACGAAAGGAGGGAACTTCGGCTAAGCAGACCACAAACTAAGTTGAAATCTCAAGAGCGGTTGCCTAGCCACCTCAAAGGCCACCAGTAGAGAAACTAAAACAAAGTCTGTGGTTCTGCCCGCTACCGAGTCCCTTGAAGGTGATGGAAGCATCCGACATGAAGATGATGGAAGCTCAGGACGCCCAAAGATCCACTACAAAATCCCAAAGACTGACAAAATGCACAGCTCAAAGACTATTGCACTTTTCATTACCATTCTCTTTTGCCTTCTCCTCATGGTCACCTTCTGGATCATGGAGGAGAGCGTACCCGCCCATAAGACATTGCTGACCACCGTTCCACCTACCACCATGAAAGAACACCATCTGATCTCACTTTCACCCCAACTCCGAGAAAGGCGTAAGGAGTTCTGGAATAACTCTTTTGTGCAGTTGCTCCACCAACACAATCTTGCCTCCAATGCCACTAATTGCTGGATCTGTGGATTGCTACCACATGCCACTGGACACTCTATCCCTTTCATCCCTTCACCTTTTTCGGTCCATGGTTCCTGCCTCGCCTGGCTAATCCTCCTGCAGGAAAGCTACAAGGACAATGCCACTTCCGGCAAAACTGTGTCACACTTCTACCATGGGTTCTGGCTGAACAAAACTGGAAAAACTTCTGCCCCCTTCTGTCCTCTGAGATCAAACACTTCCTTTCACAGGGACATCCCTGCCAAAGAACGAGTTGAAATGCAGGTGTTTAACAACCCAGCCAGACCCACCTTCTCTTACCTCCGGAAATGAACGGCCGCCACCCTAACAGTGGCCCTATCCGTCATCAACATCACTGGACTTGTGTGCCTCGAAGGCCTGGGGGCGCAGCTGGTGGGCCACAGCTCCTGCCTCATCACCCGAACATTGGACTCAGTTGATCCACCCTCCTTTGTTGCCTCCCCGAATATGTACTTCGTCTGTGGTACTAAGGCCTACACCTGGCTTCCGAAAGGTTGGGGAGGCACCTGCTACATCGCTTTTGTCCTTCCTCCGACATATGTGGCTCCAGCAAACCATCACCGACAGAAACGTGCCAAAGACATTGCGCAAGCCGACTCCACCGGAGCACAGTTCATGGACGCAGTAAAAGGACTTGTTCCACTCTGGGGTCCAATGGCAAACAGCCGCGCCATCCGCCACTTAACTCAGGCAGTTGAAACGGCGATGAACATTACGGCTGGCATCCTCGCCAACAACACTGCCGAGCTTCAGGCCGTCTGCCTGGTGGCTCTTCAGAACCGCCTCGTTCTAGATGTGGTTCTGGCTGATCGTGGAGGAGCATGCCGCATCATTGGGTCCAGCTGTTGTACCTACGTACCGGATAACTCTCCCTCAGTCTACAAAGCAATTGAACACCTCCACAGACTTTCCGCAGAGGTTCATCAGGAGCAAGAAGAATGGTCACTGGGAAGTTGGTTTTGGGACACTATTAGAAGTTGGGGATGGAGGCTGTTTTCATTTATCCTAATACCAATTGTGATACTATGTGGATGTTGCTTGGGGATTCAGTGTCTGCCACCTTTATGTTCGCTTCTTATGAACTGCATCTGCCCTAAGACTTTGAACTTTGAAGCGGAGCAAATGAAAGCTTTGTATGAGGTGGAAGTTCGTAGTATTATGGGGATAGATCCGAACTAAACAAGCTGGCGAGATATGTTAAAAGGGAGGACTGTGGAAATTTAGCTTATGAACTGAACATTATCTGCGCCATCTTGTCTCTCCCCAGCGCGACACACAGGAAAGCGCATGGCAACCATTTTAGGCACCCTGGTCTCTCCCTGCTCATTGCCGATCGCCAGCGCGTCCCCCTGGCGCTGCGAGCATTCCCCCGCGCGCCGGCCACCCCCGCTCTCTCATACACGGGCCATAAACCCTCTCCTTCTGCGCGACCCTGCCATGGAACCACATCCCACGCCTGACCGACATCCCATACATGGTCATGCATCTCTTTGATAACCCCCTTCCTCTACGCCCCATTGTCCGAACCGATCCCAGGCCATCACCTAGCCCTGCGGATGCAGTTTATTGCCCCTACTGTAAGGGAAACACCCCACATCAAAGGGATTACAGTAGATCAAGGCCCCCCCACCCCCTGAGACCCGACCGGTCGCACACACCCCCGGGAATTGGCGGAATGTCCAGCTGTGTGATAGCCATCTCCTACTGTGGGTGGGGCGGGGACTTCCACTGTAGATATGTGTGGGAACGAGCTTGAAGTGGGGATTCTGAGGATGTTCTTTCATGTATCAAAGCGATCTCAAGAATGTGCCATGTATGATAAACCTGCAATAAAGTCATAAACCTGTGTATAAGAGGCCAGGCCTCAGAGATGCAGTTAGAGCACCTTGTGACGATACCTCGCTGTCTGATCTGATGTGTTCCACTCCGACGGAATAAAACTTTGTTTCCTGCCTTCCAGTCTCCGGCGCCTACCTCTTTATTGGTTTAGCATCGAATGGTATAAGATGCGATTACCGCCGGGCAATACTTGAAAGGTTATCGACTGCAACTGCCCCTACCATTTAACAAAAGCAGAGGGGACAGTGTTCACAGTCACTAGCCAGTGACCGGCGTGGCACCAGGTAGGTACCAGGCGATGTCGGGTGCATACAGGTGGTGAAGGGTAGCTTGTCTCTGCAGCCACGTGGTCCCTGAAGGTCGACGACGTCCAGGAGTCGGTTCACGAGCTGTCCCACGCAGGCTCTCGCTGTCGGCGGTGTCGGCGACTCAAAAGAAGCAAACAAGCCTTGGCAAAGGCAGGAGTCGTGGAAAGAGAGGAAAGCTGATTGTTCTGACCAGCAAGGTCAGAGGGGCTGCTCTTTTGGAGAGCAGCTAGGGCCAGTCTGGAGCAACCAGACCAGCGTCGTTGATTTTAGCTTTTGTCGCCAAAATGGCCACTAGCCAACGGGCCAGGGACCGGGCAGGCGCGTCGAGATGCAAAGTGCAGAGGGGCCCCACGCAGATCGTGGAGATGCTGGAGGGCTCACCTTTGGTGCAGATGCTGCTCGGTGGTTGGGCTTCTCAGGACCCAAAGCACAACTTGGAGGGAGCCTCTGTCGCTGCGCTTGCAGCTTGTCGTTGGTCTTTCAAGATGGCTGGCTCCACGTGTCTCGGTGCCTCCACGGGTTCCTTCTTCTCAGGGACTGTGGATCGGGCGGTGAGAGGTCTGGAGGTCCAGGTCTTGTCAGGCTCTGGGCTCGGGCTCCGGCAGGAGGCGGCGGCAAAGCAGACGTTCAATAGCTGGTTGGTGCTTGCGTTAGCAAGATGGTCACTCCCTGACCATAGGGGAGATTTCCTTCAGTCCTCTGTGCAGCAGAGCGTCGAAGTTCCCGTCTTCTTCTTGTGGTTAAGTTGATTCCAGGATGTCTGAAGTCTTAGGACACAGCTCCTACCTTTAAGCGGATTCTAGGGGCCGGACTACCTGCTAGGTCCCTCCCTAAGGGTGGGACCAGGAAGGGGGGTGGTTACACCCCCAATCCTTTGTCCAGCTCGCCCCAGGTCCGGGGCTGGTGTGCTCCAGGACCGGTTTGAACTGGCATATGCACCGAGGCTCCTTGTGAGCCTCAGGCATGTCTGGTTTCTTTCAAGCCCTACCTGACCAATACACAAAATCCTGTCTGGGGTGGTGCTCGCACCTCCCCTGGCAGGAAACCCTTTGTCCACGTCTCCCAAGCTGGAAGGACTCCCAGCAGCAGGAGGGCAGAGTTGTGTCTGTGGTGGCAGCATCCATTTTGCGGAGCTGAGGCTATGTCTGATTTTACCCGGGTTTCAGGTACTGTACATGTCGTGTCCCTCTAGAAGGGTGGAATGCTAACCCCGTCGCCAGAATTGGCGAGGGGTTAGTATTCCAATTCGTATGACACCTTACTCGACATGTTTTGATAAAGCCAAACCAAAGATAGCATTTAACCGCGAGGTTCATAATGCACTTAAGAGTATATGGTATGACGATATCTGGAAACGGTAGAAGGAAGTGGTTCCGACCACTGCAGACAGGCTCAGCTCATGCCAGAGCACCATCTCACATGGAACCAAGCACTCTGCCTTCAGGATTGTTAAGGCCTGCCATAGGAGTGACTTATAGGTTAACATGTGTCCCATTAAAGGTTAGGTATAGGTATACTACACCTAAGTAAGAGGTGGTTACACCAACTTACCCCAGCTGAGTGATCAGCCAGTTGTGTCAAATTTGTTAGGCCAGGCAAGGGGGGGCACAATACATGCTTCAGCCCCTGGTAGGCCTTAGATACACCAATGCCCTGGGTACCTAGTGTACACTGGTACAGGGGCTCACAGGGTGATCTAATTCCAATGGGTTATGCACCTAGGGTACATGGAGTCCATTTTAGAGTGAGAGCAGACAGGCTGAGACCCCAAATGGCAGGATCTCAGGCCTACTAAGTCGAAAAACCAGCTAGACACTAGGCAAAAAATTGGGGGTAACCATAGTCAGATATCCACCTTCCTACACAACCCCCCCCCCCCCAAACGAAGGGAGATAAGGCTGTCCTTGACCAGGTAAGCCTCTATTGCCCAAGTGGCCATATAAGGAAGAACCAGCACTGGCATGGTTACCCCCTGTCTCATGGTCCACTAAGCAATCCCTCACTCTAAAGGTATCATAGGGTCTCCACCATAGGGAATCTCTACCTTTGGTGTGTCTTTGCAAAGTAAAAGGCTGGTGTGGAGATGGAGTACTGAAGTGAGGGTCCTCAAAGTGAGGCCTCAGCTTCCTCCAATCATCCTCCACCATGGATGCCTTTCTCTCTTTAGCTGAGTTGCACTGTGCTCTCAGGGTCAGCCTCTGGCTACCTAAAGCTGGAGGCTGGGTCCCTTTTGTGGGCTTACTGGAGGGACAGGTCAGGTTTGGGGCCCTAAGGTCCCATGTTTGCCTGTGCCCAACAGAATCCCCCTGGGGGAGGTCCCTAACTACCTGTAAAGGAGATCCCTCAGGAATGTTTTTACCCATCACCTGGCTAGGGCTACTAGTCAGGCAATCCTCATTCTTTTGATGGGGGGGTTCTTGTGGACAGGGACCCCCTTGGGGTCCACTGGCCTCCCTGACCTCTGCAGCCCTGGGCTGACTGAGGTAGGGTAGAGAGAGGCAGGCTACCTGCACCAGACTGGGTCCCACCTTGGAAGGGGCCACTGACATCAGAGGCTCTGCCAGGCCAGGCCTGGCTACCTCTGGGGCAGTTCCTTCACAAGGGGTGAGGTCAGATCCCTGAGGAGGCTGACCTTGTCCTAATGTCTGGGGAGAGGGAGACTTTTCTTCCTCCCCACTACTCTCGGTTTGTGTGGAGTGATCCATAGTTTCAGGCTTCACTACACCTATGTCAGTCTGAGTATAGGCTGAGACCATCACAGCCTTGCCAACCTTTTCAGGGGGGCACTCAGTTTGTGTTTGAGCTGTGACTGTCACAGCTCTGCCAGTCTCTACAGGGAAGTCTGTTTGTGCCTGGGATGTGGCTACCACTGCCCTTCCAACCTTTCCAGGGAGGAAATCTATTTGGACAGGGGTTGTGAATGGCACAACCCCACTACCCTTTTGTGAAAGGCCTACCATTTTAGAATGGGTGTCTTGTTCAACTCCAGCCAAAGCTGAGAGTTCTAAGTCATTCCCCAGTAAGCAGTCTGCAGGCAAGGTTGGGGACACTGCCACCCTTTTAGGGCCAGTGACACCTCCCCAGCTGAGACATACTTCTGCCATGGGATGACTGTTCTGTTTGCCATCAATGTTAGTTACCTGGTAGGAGAAACCAGGCAAAAGCTGCTCAGAGGGAACTAGCCAATGGGCCACCATAGTGATGCTAGCTCCAGTGTCTCTGTAGGCCTCAGCTTTTGTACCATTGATGTAGGGCTCCTGTCTGTACCTACCCAAAGTGTTGGGACAGGCAGTGAAGCTGGCAAACCCCATGCCACCATCACAGACAAGAGTAGTTGCTGTAGGGGAATTGGCTAAGCCAGGGTCCCCCTGTGTTCCCCAAGTAAACCCACCCAGATTTCTGGGGGCACTCCCACCACCTGGGGGATTACTGCTGACAGTAATAGGTGGTGTGACAGGAGTAATTGGAGGAACAGTTTTGTTTTTAGCCTTTGGGCAACTGCTGTCAGTTTTCCAATGCCCAGGAATTTTACATTCATGGCAGTGTGACAGGGGGGCGCCGACCAGGGACACTTACGACTGGTGGTCGCCTTCAAACCTTCTGTTTCCTTCCTGTCAGGACGATTGGCGTGAAGACCCGGATGCCTGGGGACCGGGGACTCAGCCCGAGGAACAGCAAGGTCCCTTTAACTGGAATACGGGTCTCGCGGGAAACCAACCCTCCCACGACGTCATGGCCCTTTCATTGGTCACTCGCCCGGAACTCGGAGAGGAGGCGGGATATATGGCCGGAACACGGAACTCAGGAGAGAGAGTGAAGGAGGAAGTGGTGATCGTTGGAGAGGAACAAGCGGAGGCGGCAGAGACGAAGAATACGGGAGCCGATTCGGAAGAGGGAGCCAGAGCAGGCGAGCCAGGAGGCCAACGTCCCGGCGAATCCCCGAGCCACGTACCAAGGGGTGCGTGGCTTTTCCAGGTACGGGAGCGAATGTCAAGGGTTTTGGGAAGGCGGGAGCGGGCACAGGTGTAGGTACGGAGTTTTGCCTCGAGAACCGCCGTCTGCACAACCTTGTTGTCCATCCCCACTCCCCCTCCCTATACTGTCACAGTCGGCCCTAAAGTGCACGTTTAAGCACTTGTTTGTTGTATTATTTGGTGATCCCTTCACTCCCGGTCCTTTGGGCAGCGTCCTCATTACGACAATAGTGAGAACTGACCCCTCCCTATATTTCCTTTTCTTTCATCTATCGAAACCCCGGAGAAGCACACCGGCCCAGACGATAGAAGGGAGCAGCACCATCCGCAACCTGGGAAACAAAGATCCTTCAGCGTCAAGAACAGAACTAAGTCCTTCTGGGGAAAACAGGAAGACGGATTCCCTTTCCCTGAACTAGACCTTCAAAAACCCTTGTATGAAAAAAACAAAATACAAAGGAATAAAACCGTATATCTGCAGACCTGGTTTCCGACTCCTCACTGCCCCATCCCGACAACTGGTGTCAGAAGTGGGATCAATTCCATCATCCATCAGTACGCCAATGATGGAGGCCGTCGTCCAACAACTGATAGTCGGACAGGATAAGTTAGAGTGGGCTGTAAACCAACAGCTAACATTGGCTCAAGCAGATCGGGATGCGTTTAAAGAGACTGTCACTACACAGATAGCTGGTTTACAAAGAGTTGTGCAGGCCGCCCCTGTTGTCGCCTCACCTGAAGGGAGGTCTGCACATCCACATCACTCCGGGGTCTCCTTGCAAAAGTATATTCCCGGAGAGGACCCGGACGCATTCCTCTCTAATTTCGAAAGAGTGGCCAGGGCCTGTGGCTGGCCTGATGAAAAATGGCCCTTCTTTCTGGCTCCACTCCTAAGCGGAGATGCACAGGCCGCATATCAAGTGGCCAACAACGCCGGTACTACGCCGTATGCCATTGTGAAGGAAGTAATCTTGGATCATCTAGGACTCGACCGTGAAGCATATCGAGTCCGCTTTCGAAAGGAGAAAGGGGCTCCCGGAGAAAACCCTAAAACTCTATTTTTTAGGCTCAAGATGGCGGCGGACAAATGGCTTCGGCCTACCTCCAGTACGAAGGAAGAAATAATGAATCAAATATATATGGAACAATTCATAGAGGCCCTCCCGTATGGTACACAGAGGTGGCTCAGGCAGCAACCCAATCTGTCCATGGAGCAAGCCGTGGAAGTGGCAGCAAATTTCTCTCGTGCTCAACCAAGACTTATGCCATGGGACGTAGAGAAAAAGATGGGAAAAGGGGGTGCTCCCCTATACAAACCAGAAAAAAAGGGATAAAACCCCTGCTGGAGGTCCCAAAAACCCGCTTTAGCAAAACTGAGCCCTTGCCGCTAAAAGGTCCCCAATGTTTCGAATGCGGGGAATGGGGCCATATTGCCAGGATGTGTCCTCACAGAAAACCAGCGGAGGAACCTATGGAGGTTGGGTACATTCCCCGAGCGGTGTTATATACCGCTGAAATGGGACCATCGTTCTATGTAAGTGTCTTGGTTAATGAAAAATTCATAAAGGCCCTATTAGATTCCGGGTGTAGGCAATCAGTGGTCCAGAAAACTCTGGTTAGACCCGAGCAAGTCCTACCAACCCAAATGGTCCACATAAAGTGTGTTCATGGGGACGTTAAGACCTATCCCGTGGCACAGTTGACTCTGAAAACACAAGAGCAGGCCCCGTGTGTAGTAAGGGTGGGGGTGGTAGACACACTTCCCGAGGATCTAATAATAGGTGTAGACAATCCTCATTTCCTTTCCTATTTTCACTCAGAAGTCCTACCCCGAATGACAGAAAGGAAAACACCAGTGGCGTTTACCACAGCAGAACCCTGGGTTTTGGATAGTAGTTTCAAATTCGCACAGGCTAATGACTCCACCCTCTTTAATGCCTGGGAAATGGCCCACATGACCCAAGACTCTCCAACCCCTGTATATCCCCGGTTTTTGATCAGTAATGACTTGTTGTATAGAGAATCCAAAAAAGGGGAACCCTTGCAGTTGTTAGTGCCCAAAGTATTCAGGGACCAGATCTTGTTCTACTCACATGCCCACTTAGTCGCCGGACATACAGGAGCAGAGAAAACGACGAAACATCTTTTACGTTTCTTTTATTGGCCCGGTATCTATAAAGAAACCCTACAGTATTGTCAAACCTGTGACGTCTGCCAGAGGGGTAACACCCAACGACCCCCCAGGGTCCCGCTCCAACCGTTACCTGTGGTCGGGACCCCCTTCGAACGAGTAGGCATGGACCTGATAGGACCACTCCCTAAAACTGCCCGAGGTCATACATATGCTTTAGTCGTAGTAGACTATGCCACCAGGTTCCCTGAAGCCTTCCCGTTGAAAGCTCCCACTACTAAAAACATTGGCGAAAAATTGATAGAACTCTTCTCCCGGGTGGGGTTCCCAAAAGCCATTCTAACTGACCAAGGTACTCCGTTCACCTCCAGACTCATGAAGGAGATATGTCAGACGTTACATTTGGATCATCTTAAAACGTCTGTATATCACCCACAGACTGATGGACTGGTTGAACGTTATAATAAAACAATCAAAGGAACCTTGAAGAAGATGCTGGAGGTGGAAAAAAAGGAATGGGACCAACTCTTGCCTTTGGCCCTCTATGTAATACGGGCCCAGGACCAAAGCAGCCTCGGCTGCTCGGCCTTTGAGCTTTTATATGGACGAACCCCTCGTTCGTTACTTGAGATCACACGGGACGCATGGGAAAACGAAACAGACACAGACAGAAGGACCCTTTTGGACTATACCTGTCGTCTCAAGTCCAAGCTAGGGAAGCTACGGGACCTGGCCCACGATAATCTCAAGAAAAGTCAAGAACGACAAAAGAAAGCATATGACAGGGGGACCACCTGGAGAAAACTGGAGATCGGTGACTGGGCCCTCGTCATGCTACCAACCACAGCGCAAAGATTCAAGAACAAGTGGTCGGGTCCTTATCCTGTCGTCAGCACCATAGGAAAAACCACATACCGGTTGCAGATGACGCCGTCCCGGACACAATGTTTTCATATCAATTTACTAAAAAAATGGCTAGGATCACCGCCGAAGGCTTCCCAGTTAATCTTCCCCACCTCCTCCGGGGACACGACGTTGTCTCAACTTCCTGTGAATGAACAATTGACTGACACCATGAAGGAAGAACTACAACAACTCCTCCGAAAGTATAGCGCGATTTTCTCGGATGTTCCCGGCAGGACGACCCTTGCAGAACACCACATCGAGACTCAGCCGGGGAAGCATGTCAAACTGAAGCCCTACAGGATTCCCGAAGCTCGGAGAGCGGACGTAAAGAGGGAAGTGCAAGACATGCTCCGCCTGGGTGTGATTAGACCATCACACAGTAACTGGTCATCACCCATTGTCATGGTACCGAAACCCGACGGGAGTACCCGTTTCTGTATGGATTTTCGTGCCCTGAACGCCATCTCGAACTGTGACGCCTACCCCATACCCAGAGTAGACGACCTCATCGAGAAACTGGGTGACGCCAAGTTCATCACGACCTTTGATCTTACCAAAGGATATTGGCAGGTGCCCCTAAGAGAGGAAGATCGAAAAAAGACAGCCTTCGCGACTGAGGAGGGTCTCTTCGAATTTAATGTCCTACCATTTGGCCTACATGGTGCCCCTGCCACATTTCAGAGGCTTATGAACTCCATCCTGTCGCCCCATTCGTCTTTTTGTTCAGCCTACTTGGATGATATTGTCATCTTCAGTCCAACATGGTCAAAACATCTACAAGACCTGCATGTCATCCTACAAACGCTCCACCGTGCCGGACTGCACATAAATTCGAAGAAGTCAAGAGCAGCCTTTCACAAGGTTAATTATCTGGGTTATGTTTTGGGCGATGGAATGATCGCCCCTCAAGCGGAGAAAATAAGAGCCATCACCAATACTCCCTTTCCGACTTCCAAACGAGAGTTGAGATCCTTTCTCGGACTAATTGGGTATTATCGACGGTTTATACCTGGGTTTTCTGACATCGCATCCCCGCTGACGGATGTCTTGCGAAAAGAAGCACCAACCAAACTCCTGTTACACCCGTCCAGTGACATGCAAAACGCGTTTCAATCCCTGAGGCACCTGATCACCTCCAGTCCTATACTCATTTCCCCTAATTTCCAAAAGCAATTCATCCTCACAACAGACGCTTCCAACACGGGGCTCGGGGCGGTATTGTCACAGGAGGGGGAAGACGGGATGGAACACCCCATACTCTTTCTTAGTCGGAAGTTATTCCCCAGGGAGCGTAACTATTCCACAATTGAGAGGGAGTGCCTAGCGGTGAAATGGGCGATAGACAAATTGCGATTTTATTTGGAGGGCCGCCCTTTTCTCCTGTACACAGACCACGCTCCCCTGCAGTGGATGTATAGGAATAAGTCCCAGAACCCTAGGGTACTTCGCTGGTTTCTGTCCCTTCAGCCCTTTTCCTTTCATGTGCGACACAAAAAAGGGAAGAACAACGGGACAGCGGACTATCTCTCTAGGTCCCATACTCTCCCCGATCGGGAGAGTCCAAGGGGGGAGGTATGTGACAGGGGGGCGCCGACCAGGGACACTTACGACTGGTGGTCGCCTTCAAACCTTCTGTTTCCTTCCTGTCAGGACGATTGGCGTGAAGACCCGGATGCCTGGGGACCGGGGACTCAGCCCGAGGAACAGCAAGGTCCCTTTAACTGGAATACGGGTCTCGCGGGAAACCAACCCTCCCACGACGTCATGGCCCTTTCATTGGTCACTCGCCCGGAACTCGGAGAGGAGGCGGGATATATGGCCGGAACACGGAACTCAGGAGAGAGAGTGAAGGAGGAAGTGGTGATCGTTGGAGAGGAACAAGCGGAGGCGGCAGAGACGAAGAATACGGGAGCCGATTCGGAAGAGGGAGCCAGAGCAGGCGAGCCAGGAGGCCAACGTCCCGGCGAATCCCCGAGCCACGTACCAAGGGGTGCGTGGCTTTTCCAGGTACGGGAGCGAATGTCAAGGGTTTTGGGAAGGCGGGAGCGGGCACAGGTGTAGGTACGGAGTTTTGCCTCGAGAACCGCCGTCTGCACAACCTTGTTGTCCATCCCCACTCCCCCTCCCTATACTGTCACAGTCGGCCCTAAAGTGCACGTTTAAGCACTTGTTTGTTGTATTATTTGGTGATCCCTTCACTCCCGGTCCTTTGGGCAGCGTCCTCATTACGACAATAGTGAGAACTGACCCCTCCCTATATTTCCTTTTCTTTCATCTATCGAAACCCCGGAGAAGCACACCGGCCCAGACGATAGAAGGGAGCAGCACCATCCGCAACCTGGGAAACAAAGATCCTTCAGCGTCAAGAACAGAACTAAGTCCTTCTGGGGAAAACAGGAAGACGGATTCCCTTTCCCTGAACTAGACCTTCAAAAACCCTTGTATGAAAAAAACAAAATACAAAGGAATAAAACCGTATATCTGCAGACCTGGTTTCCGACTCCTCACTGCCCCATCCCGACAGGCAGTAAGGCTTTTTAGCTGTGGTAGAGGAGGGAGCTTGGGACCCATCACCCTGTGTGGAGTTTTGGGGCCCTGAGGAAGATTTCTCTTTTGCTTTATCCCCACCCTTCTCTTGAGGCTTGGTGGTATCTTTCTTTTGGTCGTCACCACCCTGGTTTTTAGGCCTGATCCTGGTCCTGACCCATTTATCTGCCCTCTTTCCCAATTCTTGGGGAGAGGTCAAATCTGAGTCTACCAGGTGTTGATGGAGAAACTGGTTTTGACAATTACTTAAAATCTGCTCTCTCATCATCAAATTGTACAATCCTGTATAATCAGACACCTTACTTCCCAGCAACCAACCCTCCAAAGCCTTAGTGGCACATTCCACATATTCAGACCAGTCCTGAGTCTGTGTCTTCTGGGTATCTCTGAACATTAACCTGTACTGTTCAGTGGTTAAGCCTAACCCATCAACTAGGACACTCTTCAGGGCTCTGTAATTTCTGACATCCTCCTCCCTAACAGTGAGGAGTCTATCTCTGCCTCTTCCTTCAAAGGAGAGCCATAAGATTGCTGCCCACTGGTCTTCAGGGACCTGCTGTACTTTGCAGGCTCTCTCAAGAGCAGTCATCCACTTGTGGATATCATCCCCACTTTTGTAGGGGGGCACAACCTTGGACAGGTTCCTATTATCAAAGACCCTATCTTTGTCCCTAGGGACATTGCTGCCACCAGTGGGTATAGACCCACTCTCTCTAGGTTGCCTAGCCTTGTTCAGTTTCTCTTCCATCAGGGCTACCTCTAGCTCCTGCTTCCTGATCCTCAGCTGGGCTTCCTGCATTCTATCCTCATGCTCCCTCCTCTGAGGGGTGGTCATCCTTCTCCTGGAGTGACCTTGAGAGCCTCTAGAGGCATGAGAAGCATTAGATTCACCTGAGTGATTCCTTTGCCTCCCAAGCCCCTGGTTAAGTCCACTGGGGAGATTCAATGGGATGATCCCATTGTCAGTCCCCAATAGCCTTAGGTTAGCTGGGCCACGTATAACACTTGGCACTGGGCTAGTTCTCCCTTCATCCTCACTACCTTCTGTATCAGTACCCTTCTCACTTTCATCCTCTGTAGTATGAATCTCATCTAAGGGGTGACTATTGGAAAGGGGTTCCTCAGTAGCATCTTCAGAAGGGGGGCCTCCTGTTCCAGTCCCTAAGGGGCCTAACTGGGAGGCTTTCTTGAGAGCTTTCTGATTTTCATCAGCCTGTAAAAGCTCTCTGAGTTCAGCAGAAGTAGGATTCTTGGGCTGTTTAAGGCCCCTGATATTTGCCAACTGCCTGAGCTCATTTTGATTTAGGGTAGCAAAGGGAGTTGGTGCCCTCTGGGGGTCTCTCTCGACAGAGATGGGTACCTTGGACCCCTCTGCCCCCTCCATTGCTCTTAAGTGTGGGTGGATGTGTTGCAATCTACCTACACTTGGGTTTACCTACTAAACCTATCTAGTAGTTGTAGTCAGGGTGTGCTACTCCCTTTGCTCTACAACAACTAAGTTCAGTAGAACTTAAGTATATCTATCTTGTTTTATATGTACCTACAGGTACCTATGTGATCTTTCAATTGGTAACCAAGAGATTACAATGGTAAAACACAGCAAGCTCAAATCCAACCGCTGCTTACCAATGTGAGAAGTTGGCCTGGTATATGATGTTCACTAGTTAAAGTGACCACCTTGTACCATGCCAAGCAACCCTTATGGTGTGGATGTAAGTCAACCTTTTCGGACTAGCTGCCCTAGTGGTAGCGTAGGCTAAGCAGTCTTTGAGGCTAAACTCGTTAAAGCGTGTTAAGCAGGCTGTTTTACCAAATGCAAACCCCCTTTATACCAATGAAAGGACACCACACAGATATATATTGAAAATATATATGTATTTATTTCTCAAAGTATCCCCTAGACTCTTTATGAGCACGGGAGCACAAATCGTTAAACAAGACAATGTTGTAATATACAGAAGTTGCACTTTATATGGATGGGCCCTGGTGGCCACTCAAACCATATACTAAAATAGTGGTATAAGTACCACGAACAGGAAAGTGAAAAGGCCTAGGGCCTCTAGAATCGCTGGGCCTACAAGGAGCTAACTTCAGTTAGTGACCAGGAGGTCCACGGGTCGCGTGTGCAGTGAGGAAAGTTACACGCGGGCTCCCATAGGTTTTCAATGGGTGCGTAAAAGTTACAAAGTTACTGCAGAAAGGGTCTTCTGAGTGGACTACGATCTTAAGATTTGAAACACAGACACTAGAGATGATTCTCTACACTTGGGCACCGGAGTGCCAGCTTTACCTCACCCACAGGAAGCGGGTGCATAGGTCTCGAAGTGCGTCGGGTTTCTTCTATCGATTCAATGGAGCCTGTCGACAAAGATGCTGCAGGCGGTCGGTCCAGAAGAGATGCGGTGGATCCAAGAGTGGATCGGAGTTGTAGAAGACCTGAAAGCAGAGGGGACAGTGTTCACAGTCACTAGCCAGTGACCGGCGTGGCACCAGGTAGGTACCAGGCGATGTCGGGTGCATACAGGTGGTGAAGGGTAGCTTCTCTCCGCAGCCACGTGGTCCCTGAAGGTCGACGACATCCAGGAGTCGGTTCACGAGCTGTCCCACGCAGGCTCTCGCTGTCGGCGGTGTCGCCGACTCAAAAGAAGCAAACAAGCCTTGGCAAAGGCAGGAGTCGTGGAAAGAGAGGAAAGCTGATTGTTCTGACCAGCAAGGTCAGAGGGGCTGCTCTTTTGGAGAGCAGCTAGGGCCAGTCTGGAGCAACCAGACCAGCATCGTTGATTTTAGGTTTTGTCGCCAAAATGGCCACTAGCCAACGGGCCAGGGACCGGGCAGGCGCATCGAGATGCGAAGTGCAGAGGGGCCCCACGCAGATCGTGGAGATGCTGGAGGGCTCACCTTTGGTGCAGATGCTGCTCGATGGTTGGGCTTCTCAAGACCCAAAGCACAACTTGGAGGGAGCCTCTGTCGCTGCGCTTGCAGCTTGTCGTCGGTCTTTCAAGATGGCTGGCTCCACGTGTCTCGGTGCCTCCACGGGTTCCTTCTTCTCAGGGACTGTGAATCGGGCGGTGAGAGGTCTGGAGGTCCAGGTCTTGTCGGGCTCTGGGCTCGGGCTCCGGCAGGAGGTGGCGGCAAAGCAGACGTTCAATAGCTGGTTGGTGCTTGCGTTAGCAAGATGGTCACTCCCTGACCATAGGGGAGATTTCCTTCAGTCCTCTGTGCAGCAGAGCGTCGAAGTTCCCGTCTTCTTCTTGTGGTTAAGTTGATTCCAGGATGTCTGAAGTCTTAGGACACAGCTCCTACCTTTAAGCGGATTCTAGGGGCCGGACTACCTGCTAGGTCCCTCCCTAAGGGTGGGACCAGGAAGGGGGGTGGTTACACCCCCAATCCTTTGTCCAGCTCGCCCCAGGTCCGGGGCTGGTGTGCCCCAGGACCGGTTTGAACTGGCATATGCACCGAGGCTCCTTGTGAGCCTCAGGCATGTCTGGTTTCTTTCAAGCCCTACCTGACCAATACACAAAATCCTGTCTGGGGTGGTGCTCGCACCTCCCCTGGCAGGAAACCCTTTGTCCACGTCTCCCAAGCTGGAAGGACTCCCAGCAGCAGGAGGGCAGACTTGTGTCTGTGGTGGCAGCATCCATTTTGTGGAGCTGAGGCTATGTCTGATTTTACCCGGGTTTCAGGTACTGTACATGTCGTGTCCCTCTAGAAGGGTGGAATGCTAACCCCGTCGCCAGAATTGGCGAGGGGTTAGTATTCCAATTCGTATGACACCTTACTCGACATGTTTTGATAAAGCCAAACCAAAGATAGCATTTAACCGCGAGGTTCATAATGCACTTAAGAGTATATGGTATGACGATATCTGGAAACGGTAGAAGGAAGTGGTTCCGACCACTGCAGACAGGCTCAGCTCATGCCAGAGCACCATCTCACATGGAACCAAGCACTCTGCCTTCAGGATTGTTAAGGCCTGCCATAGGAGTGACTTATAGGTTAACATGTGTCCCATTTAAGGTTAGTTATAGGTATACTACACCTAAGTAAGAGGTGGTTACACCAACTTACCCCAGCTGAGTGATCAGCCAGTTGTGTCAAATTTGTTAGGCCAAGCCAGGGGGGGCACAATACATGCTTCAGCCCCTGGTAGGCCTTAGATACACCAATGCCCTGGGTACCTAGTGTACACTGGTACAGGGGCTCACAGGGTGATCTAATTCCAATGGGTTATGCACCTAGGGTACATGGAGTCCATTTTAGAGTGAGAGCAGACAGGCTGAGACCCTGAATGGCAGGATCTCAGGCCTACTAAGTCGAAAAACCAGCTAGACACTAGGCAAAAAATTGGGGGTAACCATAGTCAGATATCCACCTTCCTACAACAATTATTTGTTTCCCCTGTGCTAGAGCTCTTTCTCTCACTATAGCAGTCTGTACTGCTGTCAGAATTTTCTCTTTAGAAGCAAAACGTGTTTCAGCGCTTGTGTACAAATGCGATTCGTAAGCAATTGGGACTGTTTCACCTTCAATGAAAGTTATGTAGGTATATCCTGCTTGACCAGTGACTATACGGATCACAAGGTTTTTTGCATTAACACAGGTATGTAAGTGTTTTGTTAGGTATCATGTCAGTTTGTAATGTTCGCAAAATTTCAGTGTGCTTCGCAGTCCATTGGTGGACTGAAAAATCTGGTCTGATTAAGTCGTAGAATGGCTTGACTCTTTTTGCATAATCGCAAATGTATGTTCTGCTACAATTTAGGAATCCTAAAATGGATTGCAAATTTCTCAGAGTCTTTGGAGGCTGAGGAAGCGCACATTGTTCTACAAAATTGGCTGCCAGGCTTTTACCTTCACTTGAGAGCTCGTATCCCAGAAACAGGACACTGAGATGGACAATTTTTGATTTTTTTAAATTAAATTTGTAGCCCAATGCGGCAAACCCCAAAATTATGTTGGTCACTCTGCTCAAATGTTCCAATAATTAATCGTCCATGAGATAAATTTCATCCACTTACGACAATGCCTCTTCATCGCATTGTTGTAGTAACTCTGATACTCTCGGTGAAAAAAGCCCAGGGCTGTTCTTATACCCTTGGGGCAATCTACAAAATTGGCATTGTGTGCCAAGCGCTGAGAGTGCTGTCAGATATCTGCTTTCAGATGCCCTATTTTGGAAGAAGAATCCATTTGGGATGTCAAGTGTTGTTTTGTATTTCTTCCGCACAATGTTATTCATTAATGCGGCACTATGTGCATTTTGTACTGCAAATGTCCTGGTGCCTATGTTCAGATGTCTGTAATCTAAAACTAGATGGTATGAATTAGCAGGTTTCATTACGGGAAACAAAGGGTTATTCATGGAGGATGTGCAGTGTTCAAGTTATTCTAGTATTTCACTAACTTGTTTTATGGCTTCACTTTTGACTAGGTATTGTCTTTGTGGAGTTGGAGCTGATTTTAACAGAATTATGTGGTGAGGTGACTCAGCTCCCAACTTACGCGATTTTGGTAAAGTGCCGGAGCTAGCGCAAGCGCCTACTCCTGCGTGTAGAAATGTTTCAGGTATTGTGGTACTAGGTCAGAAAAGGCTGGTATAATAGCCTCTTCACCTCTGGGGCAATCCATGATGAAGTCAGGTGGCAAGTCCCTCCCGGCTAAAATGATGACATATCCATAAGTAGGTTCCTCCCAAAAGAGTCCCTTAATTTTCCTAGGCACATCTAGGCCTGGGTGGTGATCTCTGCTCCGTTCGCGAAGTTTGCAGGGTTTTCTGCACTCCGCGGTGCTCATGGAGTGTCGAGAAAACTCCGCTTCGCAATGTGCACCAGAGTTTTTTCCCCTCTCACGATCGCGAGCAGTAAGTTCGTGAGCACTCGTTGCTCTCGGGTTTCATTTCTACCGGAGCAGCAGGAATACCAGCACAAACTGCAGTTCGCACTGCTCTCCGCCACTCGGGGAACTTCGTGGAGTTTTTTTGTAACTTCGCAGAGTTCCGCGTAGCAAATCTCCGCAAACTACGCCCAGGCTTGGGCACAACACCCTCCATTTGGAGTGTGATTTCATGCAACAGATGTGGGACACTGAACCTGGTATCAGGTGTTTCCACCGTGATATACTCACTCGGCACTGCTGTCACCAGAAATTCCCTCAGGTTCTGGTGCGCTATGGTTCCTTCTGCAGCGCTGTCTAACATCGTCAGAGCCCATTGCCCATTCAGTCCACCGTATTCTGGGCATGTCTTATATTTAATCCTGCCACTTTCTTCTTTTAAAATTGGGCCTTTTTAGGTTTTTCTACTTCTTTATTATTGTAGTCTGAAGTGCGATGTGTATCCTTTTTCGGCCTGGCTCGCTCTTCTGACCGTCCTTACCTCTCTTTCTGTTTGGAAGAACCCTGCAAGGAACGAGTATCAGTGTCCTGATATATATCTGGTTTCCTAATGTTGTCTGTGTTCCGGAGGTTGTAACTTTTCTCTGAGTACTCCTGTTGAGGAGACCCACGTCTTGGTGAATTCTGTTTATTATTATTTTGTTTATTAGCGGAATCTTGTGTCTGTTTTGTGTTTTCTTTCTCACTGTTGCTCACCACTTGTGGTTTTACAGGTCTATCCCCCAAATTATCTCTACGCAGTGAAGCATAGGTATCTTGGCTAATTTTGACGAATTCACGCTCCTGCTGAGCAGGAGTGCATTCCCTTAGGCACTGGCGTATAGCCACCACAGCTGCCTCCCCTCTGATGTTGCTCAACATAATTGTTGATACCTTGGCAAAGTTGCCTATCAGCTTCATCCCCAAGTCTAGGGCTGGTTCGGCCCGTACTCATTTTGTATCTGTTTCATTACCTCTGGGATTACCGCCATTGAGGGTGTGCCATGAATTCTGATTTAAACGGCAGCAAAGATCGTACCCCAACTTGTACAATCCTCTGTTGAGGGAGCTATCCCCATTGGCAAACAGTTAAAATTCTGTGTTTTTCCTGCGGGCCCGTATGGGGAAACACTGCTTCCAATTGGCTTATTTTCTGTGCAAGCCAAAACAGAATCTGTTCCCGCTTGGCTGGCATTTTGCCCATAGTGAAGCCATGCTCAATTAACCTCATGGTTATAGCATGTCTGCAATTCTCTAGAATATTTTTTGTAGTATTCATGATGCCCCTTGCCTGGTTTAGGTCGTCTTCCTCCGCTGCTTGAGTGCTAGCACCCGCGTCCTCGTGAATAGACATCTACATGAAGAAGTGCAGTTAGGAAGAGACAAAGGTTTGTACAATGCAGGGAACAATAATCCTTTCAAGCTTGATAAACCTTCAGCCAATATATAGGGTGTAGCTACGCAGCTGAGGCGGATTTTTCCTTCCCACACCAGACGTCTCTGGTTAAATGTGAGTAGACGTTTCTGAGACAAAGTATGACTGAGCTACTCAGATTTGACTGTCATATAAGAACCCAACAAACGTTGGCGGCGCCATGTAGTGCAGTTCCTAAGAATACTCAGGATCTGCTGTTTTTAGACAATGTCAACTCAGGGATTGGTGTTGAACTAACTCGAGACACCCCCGGAGGATGCGTTGGCCTAGAGACCAGCTAGCTAGCAGTGCCACCACCAGCTCCCTGATTACTACCAAGGTGCTGATAGTTTTTGGCAACCAAAGAACACGACAACCCTGACCCCTCAGGGATCGTGGAAAACAGTACGGCCCCTTTTGCTCAGTCACTTGCGCTCAGAAATATACACAGAATAAATGGTGGAGCATTTTCAATAAGTATTTATTGAACCAGCATCATTCTTGTGTAAAATGCATGTGCTGCAGCAATCAGTAAGCAAAGACAAAGGTACACGGCAGCTATTGCCAATAAAAAGAACAGTCGGCAGATTTCTACCATTGCTCTAGAAATAATACATATATGCAGAACATAGTAATGTAGAAGTTCTCCTACTAACGACAGCCCTACCTAGTGCTGCCCATGGACCTAGTGTGTATATGGTTGTAGAAGCATGTATAGGAATGCCTAATGCTACGCCAAGAATCCCCCTAAGAGAAAGCCAGCCTCATTACCTGATGAGAGTAATAGGGATTATATGTATACAAAAAAAACCTGTTCATTTATAGGCTCCTCATCTGGAGGTTAATTGTATAAGCCGAGGAAGGAGTTCTGACACACTTTTCCTTTACCACTCCTCACTTTCATTCGAGGTAGTGTCCTCACACTCTACTGCCTAAATTATCTATAATTACTAAAAAAACTTTATCACATGACAGTCACTGTGTCTTCATCCCCTATATATACAGGGATGTTTACTCAATACCACGTCCGAGATAGGTTACATCAATCTATATGTAAACCTAGAACAACTTATTCAACGTGAAAAAAGGAGGCCAAGATGGCACCTCACGTGCGCACCACCAATAGAGCTTGCTGATTGGTACTCACCAGCTATGCCCACTTGTCTCATCATTGGTAACCATCTTGCTTCAAAGTAAATATGTGTCCCAAAAAAAGTGCAATAATTGAACCAAATGTGATGTTTGAAAGAACAAGACCCCGTGATTTTAAAATTGAAAAAGGTGTCACAAATACCAACTTTATTATTCACATGTGCACTTATTGAAACTAAAAATTGGCTGCCTTATAGCAAACCTTTAGGCCGACAGACATGTTTCATTGCCAATCTTAATTCCAGGCAATTTCGTCAGGGCTGAAGGGTCTTTTAATCACCAATTAGGGACACTGGTATATTTCCACACGTGATTGTCAAGTATAAATAAAAACAGCACCCGGTCACTTCACCAACCTCATCACTCTAAAGAAGTAAAAAGCTGATACACATCATTATCCAATATAAATATGGTCATTACCATGTGGGGACTAAGTCGCTCGTACCAGCCCACCACTTCGTCACCCCATAACAGGGACCCAGTTCTGGTCTTGGTAGAGAAGTCCCGCGAGGGAGGTCAGACCACTGCGTGATGAATCAGCATGCAGAACCCCGGTCAGCATGTCAGCTTCTCTTCTCTGTCCACTTGGTGATGGTGTGGGTATTTTATACTGTAGGCATCCACAGGGTCCTAGCCAGATCAATACTTTGTAGTTACAAATATGTAAACAAGCCTCGGGCTAGTGTGTGGATGTGCTCGGTATACTTGGCTGCTAGGAGGATGACCGCGATGGTGACCTTTGTACATACTAATTATGCGAGAGGATTAAGATATGTTACTGAGAATCCTCATGCATAACAAATTAGGGGATTTCATTGAAAAAAACACCTGGCATTTGTTCTGGTATGAAAGTAGTCAAAAGGTCATCACAAACCCCGTTATATGCAGAGAATAGGACAGATGTAGGTGAAAGGTTGCCCTTCCTATATGGTCCTAACTCATAAAGTATAACACTCTGAGGGACCCTGGCGCCAGTAACACCATGGTGGCTACGACGCTGGTGTCCCCAGACCAATATCTCATTGGACAGACCTCTACCGTCCTCAACGCTATTAAGCAGAAGAAGGAACATCCATAGGCATTGGTAACCTTATATTGGGGAGGGGTTAGTGACCCCAAAAGGGTAGGGGTGTCATCTGCAATCCCTGTACACTGTCTGCTTGGAAACAATTTGGATTTCTCGGCATGGGCTAAGGTACAGAGGAAAGCCAATGCAGCAATGCTCAGAATGTGTGTGTAAAAACCAGAGCACAAAAAGAGCAGGAAGTCTGGGAAACTTGAAATAGCAAGCTGCTGATCAGAAAAGGGGAGTGTCAGTGGTTCCCACAGGACAATTTGGGAGGGGAGACTCCTATAAACTGAGGCCAGAGACCCCAAACCTGATACCACTAGGGGAGTGGTAGTGCCTCAGAAGTTTAGAGAGTTTCTCCTACATTGGCCCATGACATTCCCCTAGATGGGAATCTTGGCCAGGCAAAAACCTGGAGTAGGTTAGTCAGCCACTTCTACTGGCCAGGAATTTCCCAGAAAGTGAAGGTGTTTTGCAATTCCTGTGCCACCTGTCAGGCCAGTGGCAAGACAGGTAACCACCTGAAGGACCCCTTAATTCCACTTCCAGTGGTTGGGGTACCCTTTGAAAGGGTAAGGATTGACATTGTTGGTCCCCTTCACTCTCCAGCATCATCAGGGAATTCATTTATTCTGGTGGTAGTGGATCATGGATCATGCCACCAGGTACCCTGAAGCAATTCCCTTAAGGACCTGTCAAGAATTCCTGTCATGCGAGGGGAAGAAAACGGTAACCAGCGAAAACGGACTACATCTCCCAGGATGCTTAGCGGTTGAGAGGTTATGTAAACAGGAGAGCTGTTACATAACTCAAGGAAAACACGCCCTTAGGTAAACAGGAGAGCGGTTACATAACTCAAGGAAAACACGCCCTATAAAGGGAGGAACCGGGAGGTACAACGCTGTCGGATATTGTGTTTACACCGACGTACCTGCTTCGTGAAGAGCAGTGTTCCGGAGTGGTGCTCCAGTAAGGCAAGAACGGAGGTAGGTCGAGTCGTTACTCCCTGGGCCGTGTCTTGCCCCATCGTCACCTGTGAAGGACCCGGAAGCTCTACCGGTCAACCATTGAGCTTCGCTTCTTGACTCGGCTGAGTCAAAGCGCAGTGGCGCTTTTGCTGGTTGGAGTCGTAACTCCCAGCCCGACCAGAGATACAGGGACTGCCAGCTGTAACGCACACCAGGAGGTGTTTGCCGCGTTACAGACTCGGAAGTCCACAGGATCGATCGAGCGGCTGCTCTCGGTTCAGTCTTCTTGCTTTTTGATTGGGGTATCGGTGACGCATCACCAGGAGGTGACTCCGCGTCCCGGTGCAGTCTGAGGAAGAGGTTGAGCGGCTGCTCCCTTCAGGTAGAGACCCCGGCTGGGTGTTTCCCTGACTCCTCGATTCTCCCCAACACTCTTCGTGCCCCTCACAGCCTACCGATTGGCCTTGTCGGCCATTTCATTTCTGCCCTCTGTTGGCATACGCCGGGATCGGCGTATATGCAGAGGACGGTTAGGACCATCCGTGCGGTGGGCTGGTAACGTACTTAGCCTGGAGGATTCCAGTGACTATAACTTCTGTTTATTCTTTGTATTATTTTTTACCTTCATTGAAATAACGAACCCTTCACAAGTGGTTGCGTCCTCATTATCGTGTCTGTTAAACGATCCTGAGACGTTCAGGGCGTTACAAAATATCCGACCTTAATACACTAACTGTCTCCCGGTCGATAACAGACATGGCAACACTTGATGATGTGCTGGCTGCTTTAGCGACCGTGCAAGTTGAATTGGCTGCCTCTAGGCAAGAAACAGCCGATGTAAAAGCCAGACTGGATGCTATCCACTTGGACCCGCTCACGCCCAGCACCTCCCTCACGGACCAGACCCCTGCTGTAGTAGTGGAAATGCCAGTAGCCATCCCCTTGGCAACACCAGAGAGGTACAGTGGGGATCCTAACACAGTGCAGGTATTCCTCACATAAGTGGCGCTACATTTATCGTGCAAACCAAAGGCGTTCCCCACGAGTCAGGCTCGTGTGGCTTTCCTTATTTCCTATTTGGCTGGAAACGCGGCACAATGGGCCGTACCTCTGGTGAGCAGGGACGACCCCATCTTATGTGATTGGGGGGCTTTTCGCGAGGAATTCCTGAAGGTATTCGACAGAAGGGCTGACTCGTACACGGCGGACCGTGAAACGCTTGAGTTGAGACAGGGATCCAACGACCTGGTGCAGTATCTCAACGCGTTCCGACGGCTGGTTGCGGAAACCAAGTGGCCTGTTGCTAAACAGACGGCGCTCTTCCATCACGGGCTGTGCGATGAGCTCAAAGACGCCGTGGCTCATATTGACCCTCAACCCAAGACATGTGAGGGCCTTATCAACCTGGTATTACGGCTGGCACATAGGCTAAGTGAAAGAAAAGGGGATCATGGGAGAAAAGGAAAATCCCTTCCATCCTATGTGACGGTGGGAAGTCCTGAAACTTCCACCGCATCCAAGGGAGAACCCATGGACATCGGCGCAATACGAGTGAGCCTCACAGCCACGGAGAAAGAGTCACGCCGTAAACAAGGATTGTGCCTATATTGTGGCAAAAAAGGCCACTACGTACGTGAATGCCCTGCCAAACCGAAGACGTCACGTTATCGGGCCAACCGGTCGGTAACAGCCGTGGTGGACATACCGGCGGAAAACTAGAGGACTCCCAGACCAAGGAAGGGGCATCTCGGAGTCACTCATCCATCCCTTCACTTTCCAACTCGGTCACTAAGGGACACCGACACCTGTTTCTCACGGTGCACGTGGGAGTGCATGACCAGTGGATACCCGTTGTGGCCATGGTGGATTCAGGGGCCACTGGCATGTTTATGGACCACAACGAGGCATGCAGGCTAGGGCTAGTGCTTCTTCCCAAAGCTGTACCCGAAGACGTCTATGCTGTAGACGGAAGGCGATTGGTGACGGGGCCCATCGGGCAGCATACGGGGGTCCTTCCGATGAGATATGGGAGGAACCATTTGGAACAAGTCGATTTTAACATCATCCGAGCGCCCCAATATGGCGTCATATTGGGATTGCCGTGGCTACAGAAAGACAACCCCTCTGTGGATTGGCCAACACATCGCGTCGAAATGACGTCACCGTATTGCATCCTGCACTGTGGAAAAAGAACGGAATCCCTTGACGCAGATGAGAGCGGGAGTCAGACGGTGGCTACAGCGGCAGAAAAAGATGTGGCTCTCCCCCAGGCTTATCACAGTTTTGAGGATGTATTTGATGAGGTGAAGGCGGAAGTGCTACCACCACATAGACAGTTTGACTGCCAGATTGACCTGGTGCCAGGGGCCAGCGTTCCCAGCGGCAGGCTGTATGCCCTGACGGAGCCTGAAAACGTGCATCTCCGGGGGTACCTGGATAAACTCCTCAAGCTAGGATTCATCCGCCCGTCCAAGTCTCCGGCCGCCTCGCCACTCTTCTTCATCCCGAAAGCTAATGGGGAGCTGAGAGCCTGTGTGGACTTTCGGGCATTGAATGCGATAACCATAAAGAATCGGTACCCCTTGCCTCTCATCAGTGTACTTCTGGAACAGGTCAAGAAAGCTCGTATCTACACCAAGTTGGATTTGAAAGGGGCATACCATCTGGTGCGCATGAGGGACGGAGACGAGTGGAAGACCGCCTTTAAGACCAGGTTCGGACTTTTTGAGTACCTCGTCATGCCGTTCGGTCTGTGCAACGCCCCGGCAGCCTTTCAGTACTTTTTGAATGAGGTATTCAGAGAGGAGTTGGATATCTACGTGGTCGTATATATCGACGACATCCTCATCTACTCGTCCAGTGTGGAGGAGCACGTACACCACGTCAAAGCTGTGCTCCAAAAGCTGAGGGAAAACAAGCTGTTTTGTAAACTCAGCAAGTGTGACTTCCACGTCACGTCCGTGGAATTCCTCGGAGTGATGCTGAGTCCAGAGGGACAGGAGATGGCAGAACGAAAGATCAAGGCGGTGAAAGAATGGCCGGTGCCCCAAAGCGTGAAGGACGTCCAATGTTTCATTGGCTTCGCCAACTTTTACAGGCGGTTTATAGATGGATTTTCAGGATTGGTGGCCCCAATCACACAGCTACTGAGGAAGTCCAAGGAGTTTGTCTGGTCCCCTGAAGCGAACACAGCCTTTGAGGCCCTGAAAAGCGCCTTTGGTAAGGCGCCGGTGTTGGCTCACCCCGATCCGGATCTCCCCTACGTGGTGGAAGCGGACGCTTCGGATGTGGCGCTGGGGGCTATCTTGTCCCAACGCAACCACGACACAGGGGTGCTTCATCCCGTTGCGTACATGTCCCGCAAACTCAACGACGCCGAACGCAACTACCATATTGCGGAGAAGGAGCTTCTCGCAATCAAGGACGCCTTCACCGAATGGAGGCATTGGTTGATGGGGGCAAGACATGTGGTATCGGTGTACACGGACCATCGGAACCTACAGTTCATGACGGCCACAAGACACCTTTCTCCCAGGCAGCTGCGGTGGATGATCTTCTTTGCGGGGTTCAACTTCCGCATCACATATCGGCCGGGGACGGAAAACCGGAAGGCGGACGCCCTGTCCCGTCAATCTGCAGTTAAAGAACCATTGCCTGCGACCGAGCGTTCCATCATTTCCCCGAGGATGGTATTGGGGGTTATCCAACCGGATACTTTCCTGAGGGGAATAAAGAGAGGGATCAGGTCGTTCGCATGGCGGAGGTGGCTCCTCAGTCACAGAGAATGGCAGCTGAAGGACGGGATACCCCTGAAGGGCAGGTGCCTATTGATACCCACGCTTAGGCTAAGGAAACAAGCATTCATCTGGTGCCATGACTCTCCATGCGCAGGTCATTTGTGCTTTGAAAAAACGGTGGCTAGCATGGGACGGCATTTCTGGTGGCCAACCATGAGAGTGGATGTCAGGAGGTGGGGACGGGAGTGTCCTACGTGTGCTACCATGAAAGCCGACCATGGCCGAACCCAAGGGCTCTTACATCCACTTCCGACCCCGGATAGACCATGGGATAGCATATCACTGGACTTCGTGGTGGGCCTACCGGTAGACCAGGGGATGACGGCAATACTGGTGGTGGTGGATTACTTGACGAAAATGGGGCACTTCATCCCCTGCAAGAGAGTCCCTACGGCCGGGGAATTGGCGTCACTACTTCTAAAGAATGTGGTACGACTGCATGGATTACCTGGGGTGATCGTGTCGGACCGGGGGTCGCAGTTTACTGCGCAATTCTGGAAGACTTGGTGCACTGCGCTGCATGTTAAGACCGCCCTGTCCACCAGCTACCACCCTCAAACGGACGGCCAAACCGAGCGCCTGAACCAAACGCTCAAACAGTATCTGCGATGTTTTGTGGACCAGGGCAGGGAAGAATGGGTCGACTTGCTATGGGTTGCAGAGATAGCCTATAACAACGCCACTCACAGCTCCACACAGTCGTCTCCGTTCTATAGCAACTATGGCCAACATCCCAGGTTCTTGCCGTTTCTACATCCGTTCAGAGAGGACAGGATTCCCGCCACAGCGGACAGGGTGGCACACATAAAAGACACGTTGATGCGCTCAAGGGCTGTCCTAATAGAGGCCAAGAGAAAATACAAGGCTGCGGCAGACAGGAAGAGAAGGCCCGGGCCACTGTACCGCACTGGAGACTACGTCTGGATATCCACAAGAAACATGAGGTTTCGAAAGAACAGTGTGTTCCATCCCAAGTACATAGGCCCCTATCGAATTGCCAAGTGTATGGGTCCCGTGAACGTGAAGGTGTGCTTGCCCCAGTCATTGCGGATACACCCTGTCTTTCATGTATCATTGCTCAAACCTGCACCCTCCAAGCCGTCTGGGACACCTAGGCCGGTATGCGTGGAGTCGGAGGTGGAGTATGAAGTATCGGGCATACGGGCGTCCAAATGGCGCAGGGGGAAGCTGTGGTACCTGGTTGCGTGGAAAGGCTATGGCCCGGAGGAGCAATCATGGGAACCGGCTGAAGGGGTTCATGCTCCGCGCTTGGTCTCCTTGTTCCATCGGCGTTTTCCTGCCAGCGCTGGACCCGTGGGGAGCCGCTGAGAGGGAGGATGTACTGTCAAGAATTCCTGTCATGCGAGGGGAAGAAAACGGTAACCAGCGAAAACGGACTACATCTCCCAGGATGCTTAGCGGTTGAGAGGTTATGTAAACAGGAGAGCTGTTACATAACTCAAGGAAAACACGCCCTTAGGTAAACAGGAGAGCGGTTACATAACTCAAGGAAAACACGCCCTTATGTAAACAGGAGAGCTGTTACATAACTCAAGGAAAACACGCCCTATAAAGGGAGGAACCGGGAGGTACAACGCTGTCGGATATTGTGTTTACACCGACGTACCTGCTTCGTGAAGAGCAGTGTTCCGGAGTGGTGCTCCAGTAAGGCAAGAACGGAGGTAGGTCGAGTCGTTACTCCCTGGGCCGTGTCTTGCCCCATCGTCACCTGTGAAGGACCCGGAAGCTCTACCGGTCAACCATTGAGCTTCGCTTCTTGACTCGGCTGAGTCAAAGCGCAGTGGCGCTTTTGCTGGTTGGAGTCGTAACTCCCAGCCCGACCAGAGATACAGGGACTGCCAGCTGTAATGCACACCAGGAGGTGTTTGCCGCGTTACAGACTCGGAAGTCCACAGGATCGATCGAGCGGCTGCTCTCGGTTCAGTCTTCTTGCTTTTTGATTGGGGTATCGGTGACGCATCACCAGGAGGTGACTCCGCGTCCCGGTGCAGTCTGAGGAAGAGGTTGAGCGGCTGCTCCCTTCAGGTAGAGACCCCGGCTGGGTGTTTCCCTGACTCCTCGATTCTCCCCAACACTCTTCGTGCCCCTCACAGCCTACCGATTGGCCTTGTCGGCCATTTCATTTCTGCCCTCTGTTGGCATACACCGGGATCGGCGTATATGCAGAGGACGGTTAGGACCATCCGTGCGGTGGGCTGGTAACGTACTTAGCCTGGAGGATTCCAGTGACTATAACTTCTGTTTATTCTTTGTATTATTTTTTGCCTTCATTAAAATAACGAACCCTTCACAAGTGGTTGCGTCCTCATTATCGTGTCTGTTAAACGATCCTGAGACGTTCAGGGCGTTACAGGACCAACATGTCATCTGCAGTGGCCAAGGCCCTTCTTGGTATTTTTACTAGGGTTGGCTTTCTTAAGGAGATAGTATCAGACAGAGGTACAACCTTCATGTCTGCATACTTAAACAAGCATGGGCATAGCCGATAGGTCTCGCTTTTGGGACCTTATAAGTATTTAGTTATGCAGCACAATATCCTTAGTGCAACAACATCAACTGTTGTGTGGCTAAACACTTATAAGGTCCCAAAGATGAGACCTATTGGCTATACCAATGCTTGTTAAAGAATTGTTATGATTTGCTATTTTGAAAAGCAGACATTTCGAGCAAATGGGTGATTATTCTCAATTCGCGGTGAATTTTGTGTTGGGCCGATATTGACTCCATCTGTGTGTGGGTGCAATAAATTCAGATAGCACTAACCAATTAAAAGTGCATTTTTTTTTTACATTGGTTAATTGTTTTTGTAATACAATGACGGATCCCAATATGCACATCTCTACGATATCGTGCCCAATCGGAATAGTGCTCTGAAAAACAAAAGGAAAAAGTTCAGTAAGAGTGCACCTATGACTGACATGCATTTATTCCTCTTCCATTAAAGTAGCGCTGGTTTCAGACAAAGGAAGCTGCAAATGTGAAATAGTATCAATATCTTAGACACTGGAGGGATGTGAAATCAGCAAAGTACAGGGATAGTGGAATACAATTGCAGGCCCGTGTATTCATTAGAAACGTACACTTCTTGTCTTTAGCAGACAACAGGCCTGTGCGCGCCTCTTGATTCTCAGCAGATGTCTGTGGCCCCGACATGCTAGTTTCTTGTTGTAATTCAGGCACCTACCACATGTAAATACAGTTCTTCAGAGCACAATAATGGAGGTCGGTGGGCGGGGAAGCACATGGTTAATGGAGGTCTGGGGAAGCACACGAATAATGGAGGTGGGTGGGTGGGCAGGGAAGCACATGGATAATGGAGGTGGGTGGGCTGGCGGGGAACCACACAGATAACGGAGGGGGGTGGACGGGCGGGGTTGCACACGGATAATGGAGGGGGTTGGGCGGGCGGGGTAGCACACGGATAATGGAGGGGGTGGGTGGGGAAGCACACAGATAAAGGGGGTTGGGCAGGTGGGGAAGTGCACAGATAATGGAGGGGGTTGGGCGGGCATGGAAGCACACAGATAAAGAAGGGGGTTGGGTGGGTGAGGAAGCACACAGATAATGGAGGGGTGTGTGGGGAATAACACAGCTAATGAAGGGGGTTGAGCAGCAGGGAAGCACACAGATAACAAAGGGGGCGGGAGGGCGGGGAAGCACACATATAACAGAGGGGGTGGCCGGTCGGGGAAACACACAGATAACGAAGGGGGTGGGCGGGCGGGCAGGCGGGGAAGCACACATATAACAGAGGGGGTGGCCGGGCAGGAAAGCACACAGATAACGAAGGGGGTGGGCGGGCGGGGAAGCACACAGATAAAGGAGGTGGGCACGCGTGGAAGCACACAGATAGCGAAGGGGGTGGCGGGCAGGGAAGCACACAGATAACGAAGGGGGTGGGCGGGCAGGGAAGCACACAGATAAGGAAGGGTGTTGGGTGGGCAAGGAAGCACACAGATAACGAAGGGAGTGGGCAGGTGGGGGAAGCACACAGATAATGAAAGGTGTTGGGCGGGCAAGGAAGCACACAGATAACGAAGGGAGTGGGCGGGCGGGGAAGCACACAGATAACAGAGGGGGAGGGCAGGCGGGGAAGCACACAGATAATGAAATCGCACGTGATATTAGTTAAACGCTGCTCACAGGGATCATTAAAATAAATCAATTAAAGTTAATAGAACCAGACAGGCAAAAAGCAAACAATTGATTGTCTGTATCTTGTGGCTGGCATGCGGATAACAGAATAAAATATTTATAAGAAACGGGTGGAGTTCATATAGGATGTGTGGCGAGAGAATATGTATGAGGACCCTCTGCCGAAGCTGCCGAGCTTAGAGAAAGTGGTGCGTGCGTGTATGCGTGCGCGCGCAGTCTGCTCTTTTTCGGAGCACATACTGGTGCTTGTGGCGCGCCCCTGCGTGGTGAATGCCGCCACAAGCATGAGTATGTGCTTCGAAAAAGAGCAGAACGACGGCTAAAGGTCCCCCTATGCAGCGCATGCGCGCTGCGTAGGTGAGACCTAAAAAACATGTGGGCTGAGTGTGTGGTGACCTATAGGTTCCAACACCATACCATCCACAGACAAATGTGCGTGTTGGAAGATTTAACAATACAATGGGCTTATTGGAAGATTTAACAAGACCATTAAAGCATGATTAGTGGACTCCCTGAAAAGCTTGTAAGAGGGCCCCTCTGTCTTGTCAAGGAAGTATGGGAGAGACCCCCCCCAAGGAACCAAAGCAAGACATTGTGGATGTGCTTGGCCTTTGTTCAAGGATGGCTGAGAACATGAAAAAAGCAAACAAAAACCTTGAGGCCAGCCAAGAGCTCTAGAAGCTCTGGCATGATCAAAAGGTTGCCATGGTGGAGTTCCAACCAGGGTGAAAGGTATGGTGTTTGGAGCCTGTGGCAAATAGGGATTTCCAGGACAAATGAACTGGGCCCTACCCTCTCCTTGAAAAATAGGAGAGGTCACCTATCTAGTTGACCTTGGCACATGTAGAAACCCCAAGAGGGTGATACATGTAAATCACCTTAAGCCATATAAGGACAGGGCTGATGTGACCATGCTGATGGTTACAGATGTGGAACAAGAGGCAGGGAGTGACACTCCTGATCTCCTTTCCCACAACCCTGAAGATGGGTCAGTTGATGGAGTGGTCTTTTCAGACACCCTCACTGCCCAAAGGCAGACTTATTGCAGGCAAGGCCTCACTCGGTTTGCTGAGCTCTTTTCCTTGACCCACTGGTGTACACATGATGTGGACATTGGTGACATCCTACCTGTCAAAAGCAAAATATACAGGAAGTCTGACCATGTCAAGGAAAGCATCAAAGCTGAGGTAAGCAAGATGCTGGAGTTGGGTGTCATTGAACCCTCAGAGAGCCCCTGGGTCAGTCAAGTTGTGTTAGTCCCCAAGTCTCAGACCAAGGGTGGAAAGAAAGAAATGAGGTTTTGTGTGGACTACAGAGGCTTCAGTGCAGTCACAAAAAACCGATGCACATCCAATCCTAAGAACTGATGAACTGATTGAGAGGTTGTGGGCAAGCACATATCTGAGTATCTTTGATCTCACATCAGGGTATGGCAGGTAGATCTGCCCTCTGGAGCAAAAGAAAAATCAGCATTTTCCACTCCAGGTGGGCACTTCCAGTTCACTGTGATGCCCTTTGGTTTGAAGAATGCCCCTGCCACCTTGCAAAGGCTGGTGAATAAAGTCCTTACTGGATTGGATTCCTATAGTACTGCTTATCTGGATGATATTGCTGACTTTAGTTCCACCTGATCCACTTCCCAAAGGTCCTCAAGTCTCTGCGGAGTGCACGCCTCAATATCAACGTAAGCAAGTGCCAGATAAGGATGGGCACGGCTGTATACTTGGACACCTTGTGGGTGGGGACCAAGTTCAGCCACTACAGCCCCAAATCCAGGCTATTCTGGATTGAGAAGCTTCAACCACCCAGACCTAAGTCAGAGCATTCCTTGGCTTGACTGGGTACTATAGAAGGTTTATGCAGGGATATCGGTCCATTGTGGCCCCTCTCACAGAATTGACAAATACGAAAATGGCCAAAAAGTTTAACTGGACAGTGAGCTGTGAAAAGGCTTTTCACACTGTGAAAGACGCAATGGGCTCAGCACCCATTCTACAAGCTCCAGATTACACCAAACAGGTCATAGTGTAGACAGATGCCTCTGAACATGGGATAGGAGTGGCCCAATCCCAGACCAATGATGATGGCCACAACCAATCTGTTGCTTTTATTAGCAGGAGGCTTCTTCGCAGAGAGCAGCGTTGGAGTGCCATTGAGAGGGAAGCCTTTGCTGTGATTTGGTCCCTGAAGAAGCTGAGACCATACCTGTTTGGTTCTCACTTCCTTGTCCCCATTGCCTTATAGAAACGCTCTGAAAGAACTGCTACTCCTGATAAGAATAGTTCCTTCCCATGATTTAGACATATTAGACAATGGTTCCTAGGGTTGGGTCTTGGTTGCTTCTGGACTAATCCAGAAGAGTTAACAACTCCCTCAAAAAAGCAACTTAAATACACCCATTGGGGTTACACCATAGACAATCTTTCCTCCAGTCAGACTTCCACCAGTGGATCTGCCCTCAGCACTATCTGAGTCCCTGGAACTGGACACAAGTTCAGTACAGATTCCACTGCAGACTTCAGTCTCCGTGCAATTCCCTGCGCTGGATCCCTCGACATTGATCCCAACACTATAGACGTTGGACGATGTAGTGCAGTCCATCATGCTGTTCGACTCTGAGCTGAATCTTCCACGACCGAGATTGTGCACGGCTCCAAACGGCATGCAACCAATGTGCAATCCTTCAGATTCCAACACTTTGCCCTTTTCCACATACTAGGACCCAAACTTTACACTCTTTTTTTTTTTATACTGACTTGGACAGTGACAATTACAATGAAGGGGACAAATATGTTCCACATTGTGATGAAGAAACTGATATGAAGAACTCCTAAGATGCCGGTGGTCTGGATACTTCTTCAGATAGTGGCTTTGGTTCTCTCCCTGGTCCTGCTATGGAGGAAGGTGCCTCCTTCGCAGTTGTTATGCAAAGGGCAGCAGAAGGTCTAGACTTACAGCTGCCCACTATGCAGGTGAAGTATAATGTTTTCGCTGAGGTACTTCAATCAGGTCACGCAACTACAGAGCCTCTATTACCATTTAATGAGGCCATCATGGACACCCTTTGGGGGACTGGATCTCCTGTTAATAGGTAAGTCACTCATCGCCATCATTGTGCACCAAATGCTCCAACCTTCCAACATCTGATGCCAGAGAGCTTGGTGGTACAGGCACCCACCAGCAAAGTAAATCTCAATGCTTTTCCTTCCACTACGCCTGATCATGAACCCTAAGGAACCGATGTTTGGAAAACAGCTGTTCTCTATTACTCTCATGCCCTTTATGACACTGTAGCACCAGTTTTACTGGCTGTGCCAGATGAGCTTCAGGAGAGTAGTGCCACAGTAAGTTCCTTGGGTCTTTCTGCCCCTACCAGATCATTTCACCAACATTTTCTCCCTCTCCTTGGCTGCGGTTTCTGATTTCACCTTCACAAGCCCAGCAGACCCTTCAGTCTTTATGCGTCAGGGGCCGCATTTCTCAGAGACAGTGCCAAGGACAGGGGAAACCATGTAAAAGTCAGTGTCCTCCCCTTCAGCATTGGCACCTGCCAAATAGTTTTAGTGTGTCCTTGCCGGCACACAGCCACCCTTTCAGTGGCAGGGTATGTGTTAGAAATGGGATTTCTTGTTGGCTAGGGTTTGCGCCTAAGCCAGGCAGAAACCACCACTCTAGTCAGGGCAAGGGAGTTACACGCTGAAGATAACCCCTGCTCACCCCCTTGGTAGCTTGGCACGAGCAGTCAGGCTTATCCCAGAGGCAATGTGTAAAGCGTTTGCGCAACATACACACAGCAGCAACACCCTAGGCACACCACAAAAGGTTATATAAGAAACAGCCTTTGTATTATCCAAAACACATTAGAATCATAATCACACATATACACTGTACCAACTGGCACCAGGTAATAATTTACAGGGGATTATATACATGACCGGGCCAATCGGGCCACTGTCAGAACCTTTAGAAAGCACAAGTAGCAAATATAGAACAACCAGTAACTACTGGCAAAATACTGTACTCAGCATTATCACTAGCAACATAAATGCATTATGTCTACATGACATTAGGCATAAACACATTATGCATAAATCACATTTAGCAGTGCACCATAGTAACACTCCTCAGGTGCATACATCACCTTTAGCATAGCCGCATTATGCATTCCCTTAGGGCCTTGCGCCCTACTAGTACACACAGGTACTCCAAATGACCCCAGGTCAACTAGCCTTCTCTGGGGCTCAAATGCCCCCTGTCCCAAATGTCAGGGCTCTTAGCGGCCACAGCAGCGGTGTGCATGCCCAACAGGCCAGCACCAGAAATCAGGGCGAGGGTGTGATCCATCCGGGTCTCTCCAGAGACCAGAAACAATGCTCCTTCACGTGGCAGCTGCCCGTGCTCTTGCGGTGCAGCTGGAGGAATCACCCTTGGCACTGCAGTGGCTCCTGAGCCCCACTCCGGGACTCTAAAACAAAATTGCCCCCATGTTGAAGCTGCCCTCCAAAAGGCGGGTCAGCTGTGAAGACCAAACCAGCACTGGCACTAACTGTGCCCTGAGAGCCCTGTTCACTGGGCTCCGTCTGGTGCACTCACTCGGCACCAATACTGATTCACGACACCAGCCCCACTCACAGGGGTAGATCGGCGCCGGCTCCAGGCACCGACAATGTGCATCGGTAGGTCCCCACTCACCGGGACACTGCTCCTCCAATCACGGAGTTATGCGGCACCAACAGAGTGCCCAATGAGCTTCACTCACCGCTTGTTTTGCTGCAGAGGGAACTGGAAACAGTTGGCTGTCAGCAGCAAGGAGCCCGTGAGGCTCCGGTCCTTCTTCTGGGACCCGGCGAGGCTCCAACTTCCCTCTGGCTGGTCGCGGGAGTCCTCACCTCCAACCAGGCCCGGATCTGGCCTAACTTCCGACTGACTACTTCCCCACCAGGCTTCCTTGGTACTGGGCTCCACCCTCAGTCAGACGGTCTGCCTGGCTTCCGGTTCTTCGGCTACACTGAGCGAGGTCTTCGCAACTTCTCGGTTTGGGGACGGCTGCCTCACACCCACAGCACAGCCTCGCAGCCGGGGCCACATAACAGAGCACCGGCTGCTGCCCCTTATCTCACACAAAAGGCAGACAATGCGAGGTGGGCTACCGTTCCACCACAATGCGGTGTGGGCTCCCGCTCCAAATGGCAATGGGGGGGTATCCCCACATCGGGATTCCCTCCGGGCAAGTTGCAGCCCAGTGCAGCAGAGCACGCACGCTCCTCTTCTCCTGGCTGGACTGGAGTCCCCCTTTCTGGGGCTCCAGCAGTAGAGATGTAGCTCTTCACGAAGCGCTAGAACCCAAGCGCTTCAGAGGGGCAAGGCTGGGCCTAGGGAGGCCAGAGCACAGGGCCCTCCAGCAGGGAGGCATTCCCTCGTGGCGGCTCCTCCTGGGTCCCAGCAAGCAGCACCCAAAACAGCACCAGGAAGCATACCTTACATGGGGTCACAACCCCAGTATATATACTACATTTTCCTTTGTTCTGCCCTGGCACAGGGCTTGGGGAACCAGCCTCATCTGGTTTGGGGGGTGTTGAAGCACTGTGTTTACAGGGCTTGGGGAACCGGCCTCAACTGGTTCTGGGGGTGTTGAAGCACTCTGTTTACCAGGCTTCTACCCTTTTTTGTCAGATGGGGGCTCGGTCCTCAGACACACCACAGGGGGTGGAGCCAGCATTCACTTAGGCAGGCACAGACCTATTCAGGGTCAGGTGACTACTTCTCCCACTACTCTGAATGCAGATCTCCCTATTCAGCCTAGCGCTGACTCACCCTGCCCTCCTTGGAGCCACACACATCGCCAGCCCCTGTCACTCCAGAGTCAGGTATGCAATACACATCAGGCAGGCAGACACATAGCACACAGAAATGCCAACTTCTAAAAGTGGCATTTCTGAAATAGTGGTAATAAATCTGCACACACCATTGCGCATCATTTATTATCACTATTCCAAACATACCAAACTTGACCACGCTACTCCTGTCATATCAGAAATTACCACTGAAACACTTATCAGGGAATCCCCAATGCATTCCTATGAGAGGGTAGCCTCACAGCAGTGAGAAACCAAAATGGCTGTTTGTCACTACCAGGATATGTCACACACTTACGGTACATGTCCTATCTTTTACATACAATGCACCCTGCCCATAGGGCTAGCTAGGGCCTACCTTAGGGGTGACTGTCATGCAGTAAAAGGGGGGTCACAGAGATAGCACGTACTTTAGGTGTCACGTCACAGCGGCAGTAACACTGCATGCACAGGCCCTGCAATGCCAGAGGCCTGAGACAGCTTTGAAAAGCTACTTTGGTGAGTGGCGCAAACAGCGCTGCCAGCCCACCAGTAGCATTTAATTTACTGGCCCTGGGTATCTGAGATACCACTTTACAAGGGACTGACAGGTAAATTGAATACGCCAAACAGGTGTAGACCAATCTTACCATGTTTACCACTGAGAGCACACGCACTTTATACTGGACAGCAGTGCTAAAGTGCCCAGAGTCCTAAAACCACCAACACCATGTCAGAAAAAAGGCTAGGCGAAAGGCAAAAAGTTCAGGATGACCCTGCAAAAGGGGCCAAGTCAAATAGTATGGTATTTCCTCCGAGGGTGGCAGGCCATCACTTTAGGCAAGGGGGGCATCCAAATTATCCATCAGTGCTACATCTGTCCATTACTTTCACCGAAAATTTCACCCACACCAGGGCAGTCTACAGAGGACCATCTGTACATCTTAGTACTCACTTTTCTGATGTACACCCATTTTGAGATACTGCACAGGTGTCCATTGAGACTTCTGACATTGAAGACACTCTAACATCGGCTAAACATGTGAGCCAGCTGCAGGCTCTTTCTGTCAACCCACTTCATACATTGTTCTTTCTAGATAAGTTGGTATTGAAGACCCGAGCTTCCTTTCTACCAAACATGATCTCTCCATTTCATGTCAGACTGGCTATCACCCTTCTGGCAGTCTTTGCTTCATTTCATCCCTCTAAGGGAAAATAGACTAATCTGTTATATTGATTGCAGCAGAGAACATCGGGTGGACGATCATCTCTTTGTAGTGTTCTCTGGAGCATAAACGGGCATGACAGTGCAAAACGTGCCCATTTCTCGATGGGTCATTCTCTGCATAAGGATCTGCTATGAAGTGGCTCAGAAGCAGCCCCCAGGAAGGTTACAGGCTCATTCCAGGAGGGCCAAAGGTGCCTGCAGAGTGCCTGTCCTCGACATTTTTCAGGTGGCTATATGGGTGATGATACACATTCACCAAACACCACTACCTCCACAGTTAGGGCAAATTTGCCTGCTCAGTCCTGCAGGACTTTTCGGTCTGCACTTAGGAGGTGCTGTCATTGTATCTGTTCACAAGGTGCAGAATATGGAGTTAGAATTTTCCATCAGTAGAAAAAGTTACTTGCCCTCGATAACAATCTTTCTGGTGGATACCCTATCTAACTACAGATTGCTCACCGAGTCTCCCATCTCCCCGTTCTATGAACTGTACTCTTTTCTATCTAAAAAGGCCCCAATTTAGAGACCTGCTCACTGTCTCTGCCAATGGGCTCTGTGTCTGAGGGTGTGGGCAGCCTAAGAAGTCACCTGATGTCAGTGTGCATGGGTAGTGCTTATATGCAGCTCTGCTCATCACTTCTGACGCCACCAAGTTGCACAAAGCAGTACTGTTTTAAAAGTTTCCAGATCCAGTCTGGTGCCTTGAGAATATTCAGAAGGTGAGGATTCTGCTGTTAGAGTATTTACCATAAGGATTGTTACCGAAGATAAGTAACTTATTTATCTGTTGTTGGGAAAGAAAATTAATAAATGGCAAAAGCTTCTGAGTACATTTCAACACAGCAATATCATAAAATAAAAGACTTAGAGAGCAGATCTCCTAGAGCAGCAAAGAGGAAGTGTTCCGTCATTCAGGTATACGTGTACTGGACTGTGACGTCATCAGTGTGTTATGATGTAATGTGTCTCTAAGCCATAGAATGTTAACCTTGTTTTCTGTGGACGTGACATGCCACAATGACTTGTAATAAAATTGAACTTAATAGGGCTCATGGTATTGAACTCAGAAGAATGAAAAACTGATCTGAATGTAAAATTACTTTACATAACAACCCAGCTTTCTCCCTCTTGTCTGTTGTTTACCTATCTTAAGATGGGGGTGGGTGGTACCTAGGATGTAAATGTATAAGAAACTAAAAGAAAGAAAACCTTCAGTCTCACTTGAAAGGCAGAGGGTCATCTTAATCGATGGCAATACACAGGAAAATCCGTACTTTCATGTTGCTAGCACTCGTTGTGAAACTAAATATGGTGGCTACCACTAGTGTGCACTGCGCCTCAAAGGCACAGGATATGGTAGCCAAGTGCTGTGAAAGATGTACCCTAGCAGGAGTAAGGAAAACCATCCTACATTAACATAACAGTGATTTAATAGGAGCAGACTGCAAGGCAACGACAGGCCAAACACGTGCTTGTGAGCAACGTTGTCTATGTCCGGAGTCAGCTGTAGCCATTGTGAATGGTTCACATTTGTACTCAATGCTGGTAGTTCCAGCCATGCTGAAATGTGGTGTTACAGCACTAGTGCTTCTTACAGTGTAATCAAGTCAAGCAATGTGCCTAGCGAGGCCCCAAAGAGTATGTAACTCTAGAGCACAAGTAACGTAACTCCGCTCCATCGAATGGAGAGGCAGGTCTTAGTACTAGAGATGGGCAGTGTGGGCAGCCTCCTAGGGCTCCACTCCTGCTTACAGCCACAGGGCCCTGCACCAGTGCATCACCTAGTAAATGACTCCATTGTTGCAAGCCTGAGGGGGCAGCGGTGGCAGCTGGCCCTTCCCTAGGCCCCACAGCCATGGGCTTAAAGGCCTTCCTATATCTATCTCTGTGTTGTGTAGTTTCTACTAATCCATAGGATCTGCGCATTGTTTGGATAACGTAAGCTAGGGGCTTGGTGTCAAGACTGACTCCGAACACCCCCGGAGGGTATGTTGGCCTATTGACAGTGCCACCACAAGTCCCCCTAACCTCACCTGGAAGAGAAAGGTTTCTAACAACCACTGAACATGACAACTCTAATCACTCGGGTATCATGGAAACAGTACAGAACCTTTCGCTCAGTTACTCGTGCATACTTATTCTCAGAGAAGTATACAAAGAACACACTGTGGGATGATTTCAATAAGTTTATTGAACCAATGTTATTCTTGTATAAAATACATGTGCTGTAATGACTGATAGAAGCAGATAAAAGCGATTACGAGCACCAAGAGCTAAATAGTAGATATAGCTCTACCATGGTGCTAAAGCAGTAGCTATATAAAAAGGATACTAATTCCTTTCTGGTGAGTGAATTCCTCCCATAGCAAACAGCGGGCAATACTAGGGCTCTTTCCGAGACCTACAGACAGTCCTTTGATCTTCTATATTCAGCTGTTCTAGTATTTTACTATAAGCAGGATTATAGTCCTGCTAATCGCAGAACAATGAAACTGGGGATTTCTCAGGCCAGTTTGCATTCATTGACTTGGCTCTACTGGCTATAATCAGCTCGGTTTGATACAATAAGTCCCTGCTCCTGTCAACAGGGATGCTGTCTAATGACAGGTACCTCGATCAATCCGCATGCGTATTTGAATACACATGCAATACTTTAACAGGTGTGGGTGCTAAGTAATATTCAGTAGTTGTTTTATTTTGAAATTGAAGTGAGACATGACATGTATTACTGTAAATCTAGTTGATTTCTAGTAATCTCAATTTGTGTGTTATTTGTAAGTTTAAGCATGTGCCACTTTTATATGAATACCTATGCCTTGTAGTAGGCGTTAAAGAATTGGACATCTTCTGAATTTGAAATATGTTGAACTGTAAAGCGCTCTGACACCCAAGTTATGAGTCTTGTTCGCGTTATAGAAAACACTGAATAAAGAAATAGAAAGATATGAAGGCATATAAAACAAGGCAGTAATCGAGCGTACTCCCACTATGCGAACCCTACTCTAAGTGTGCCTAGAGTGTGTGTAGGTGTAGAGCCAAGAATCCCTCAAGGGATGATCCAACCCCATTACCTGGTGGGAGAGAATGAAGGACCCCGTCTTGGTCACAAACTGGACACCGCTTACAAGATCTCAGGCCACTGCATGGTGAATTCTCAGCTTGCAAGGACCCTCGGTGTCAGCCGAAGCACCTCCTCTACTAATCTATCGGGATTCTCATTATTTATAATTAAAAGCAGCCTTGCGATGTATGCGTTAGATTAGCGATGTTATGGATATGTAGATAGCCCTGTCGCCCCGTGAATGTAGATAGGATGACTTTTGTACCTAATGCGTAAAGAGGCCTAGTATGTGATGTTCGAGGCATGGTGATAATGTTCTGTGAAGCCAGATGTGTAAACAAAGTAGTTTCAGAGAAAGTAATCGAACATTGTCGTGCATGCAAATGTGTGTAAAAGTTCACATCTGAAATGTTATTTTCTAGGCCAATGTAAGAAATAAGCTGCTTCGTTACATGGGCCTAACCCAGGAATATAACACCCACTCCTCATACTAAGGGTTGATGTATGAAAACTATCTAAAAAAGCCAGCAGACCATAATGGAATCAAAGTATAAAAACTACTCCTAAAAATAATCTAAAAGCAACCTTCCGTTTAAAAATCATAAAAGCTTCAAAGTTGTTATACTATTTGAAATCCTGCGTACATCGAAAGCAATGGTGCCTAAGAAAAATAAAACAAAACTGTTTTAAATCACTTGGTTTAAAAACAATCCAAATTGTTCCCACATGGAAAAAATCAATTATTTTATGTGTTCCTAGTGGTAGATGCAACATTGCTGTTGCCCACAACTGCAGACCACGATCCCAGAGGCACGCTCCAAAGCATGTTGATGGAGCAGAGGAGATTCCATCCTGTTCCCACAGCAGCCACTGAGGGAGGGACTCCATCCTGTAAACATATTGTAGAGCCAGTGTCTATTGCACCAGGAGCCAAGGCATCCCAGGGTAGTTCTAATAATGCATTCATCAGCAATTGAATACGCTGGGGACAACAATACCCATGTGCCTTCAAGGGGTCCATCAGTGGTTCAAGGTCCAACCGCGCAACCAAGTATGATCCTAGGCATAGATCCAATATGCATTTGTGGCCGCGAAGCAGGCAGTAGAATACAGGTTTTATGCAGTGAAGCCAGACAGGCCTGAAGGATAAGAACCAGTGCTCGTCTAGTTCTCAAAGTCGAGGTGTGCCAAAGCAGTGTACCATGCGCTCACGGCATTGCAGCACAAACAGTACTGTCTGCATTATGAGTTGAACTGGGACATCCATTGAGGAGCAGAAAAATGAATACCAGGATTTCCGCCACAAGTAGCAGTACAAGCGGGAGCTCTACATAAACGCTTCCCAAAACGAAGTGTATGAAAAATGGAATAACTCAGATGATCGTCTGAAAGGTGCTAACCAGTCCAGAGCCAATACATTTGAAAAAGTGCTCTATTCCCTACGTATCAGGAATACAAATAGCTCCCATTTGAGAACAGGTTAGAGACCAGACGTATGACAGCAGCCGGGGAACCCTTCAGATAACAGGATACGTTTGCAACTGAAGCATTGCATGCTGCATGAAGAGCAATGCCCTTGCAAACTAAGGACACACTTAAAGCATCCTTACAGTCAGAACTAATAAGGAAAACCTCTGTGTCCCCATTCCTGCATCTAAACCTGAATGTGCACATAACCTTCCCCTAGCGCTTCATACCTGCCTACCTGTTGGTATTGGAGACAATATTGGAATTGGAATGTTGTGCCTGGTAAAGTGATGTATCCATGGCTAATCCAGTCTGTGGATGGTGTCTCAGCCACGGTAAAAGGTAATTGGTCCAACCTTTCAATGTGCAACATGCTGTACTTTGAATCTCTGTGTGCCATCACAATCAGCCTTTCCGTAAGATCATATTCAGAGAACAGGCTATTACTGTTGATGTAAGTCCACGGTACGTGGCCAGAACGTAATGTTTGTAACGTCCAGCTCAGTATTACGAAAGACCGTAGTTGTGACTGTCCATGTTATTAAATAGACATGTCCTGCTGTATGAAGTCACTATGTTGCCCAGTAAGCAAATGTTTGATGAAAATGTAGTCATACCGTTGTCAACCACAGCCAAAACCTTTTCTAAATGAACCCTGCAATCTTGTGCAATTTCTCAGCATCTTCCTATTTAGAAATCCTCCACAGGTCATTGTATATTGCATACAAAAAGCGCTTTTGACATAAGTTCCGGGGACCTAATAAAAAATCCCTGAGATCCACATAATCAAAAAGAAGGGACAAGTGTTGCTTCATCTGAGAAAATGTTGAGATTTTTAGCCAATCTAGGCATAACATCCCAACACTATATGACGTCACCACCTCAAGTGTTATGTCTGCACATGTCATTGATCAGGCCTATTGATCCTAAATCCTTTGGTGTTACCCAAGAATCTAGATTGACACATGTTTGTGTCCACAGGCCAAACCAACCATCTCTTCCATTTGGGGTCTGATGAATTGAAAGAACCATTACGTATCATGGTATCTAGTCTATCCTCACTGTAGTGTAAGTACTGCCAATTCACGAAGCATGAAAATGCGGGAATACGCGGTGTGTTTAAGTTCTTCAATTTTGCTACACCAAGCCAAGAAGTTTGTTGCACTGTTTTGTACAGGGAAAGTATTTGATGAGGTATGAAGCATGCTCTAAATAAGGACCCAGTTCCCTTAACCTGCTAATCTTTTTGTACCCTGACAGATTTTGTGTCTATTGTGTCTTTCCAAAAGTCGAAACCCTGTATAGACAGTTGGGAAATAAAGGAAGCAGAGTATGTCAGCTTGGTGTTGGTTAGCAGATTTTTCTTTGCAGGTGTAGGTTCTAGCCTATAATAATACATGGTGTGTCAAAACCCCCCAAAAAGCTAACTTTTGTGCAAATGTCTTTGAACTGCCTTTCAGCAGTGTTAGGCGATGTTCCCATTGAGTATAATTATAAACAGCCCGTGGGATACCAGCTTTGTGTAGAAAATGGTGAATATAATGTTGATAACAGAACATGTCGCAAAAATTAGATGTAGCATCATACAATTCACCATTAGAAAATGCAGCTGATTGCTCTAGATCTGAAAGCAAATTGTGCACAGTTTCAAAGTCCCAATCATCAGAGAAAGTACTAGAGGTGATGGGATCATTTAAAGAAAGTTTGAACAAATATGGAATTTGCAAACGCTCAGTTGGACCATACACATCACATGATAACCTATTCCAAACATTTCCTTCAGGAACTGGAGGTGCTGTAATGTTCACCAGGGACAGGTCCCTCAGTTGACGGTGTGATGATGCATGTGGTTTTAGAACCAAGTTCACAAGTTGTACTGCAGAGCGTTCTGGGAGATAGTGTCCATTCAGAAGTAGGAACAAGACAGTTACCTAACCAATCCAGAGAACCAGGAAAAGTAATCTAATTGTAATCCAGAAATGTATCTATGGAACAACAAAGTAAGTCTTTTTCAGCGAATGATAGAGAGTAAAAAGTTGTACTATGAAAGGAAGCGGCAGTGTTGGCAATTCAGGTTCACCTGTGTCCGATGAGAAGTTGTAATAATGCACAAAGTAGCCAGACGCCGTTCGATCTATTCATGGCAGCTCAGCAAGTTTGGTAGAACCAGGAGATGACTCAATCTGTGGCATATTCACATAGACGTCATCAAGTTGTCGATTTAAAATTTCTGTACTCATTGATTGAACAGTAGTAGTTGTCTCAACAGGGAGAAGTAGCATTTCATTGCTGTGTACAGCTTCTCTTTGGAGAGTTGAGTCTTTATTTGTTATTAAAGCTTCCATCAAAACTTCCTGTACGGTAGTGAGAGGAGTGCAGCAGCTACCCAGGAGCCAACATGGTGTACTGTTGAGAATCGGTCACATAGTGTGGTTTGCTCAGATCAATGGAGACAAACCTTTTGTCTCAGCGGCCGGCAAGAAGTGGAAGAAGTACAGTTCGAGTGCCTTCGGCAGCCAGGACAGGTACAGGTAGGATGGCCCAAATTCTTTTTTGTCCCTATTTTTTCTCTGATCAGGTCCCCAATCTTTGGGCCCCAGACTGGTCTTGCCGGAACTACCTTCACTTCCCCAGTAGCGGTGCATTTTACTTGGCCGTTGATCCGTAAAGCCCGTAATTCATTGATTTCCTGTAAAACAGCCAAAAGTTCATTGATGTCAATGGTGTTTCTGCCGCCACTTTGCTGACAATATCGAGGTCTGGTACCCACATTCTCACACCAAACAAGAGTTCATAAGGTGTACGCCCCCTAGAGATTTTCTTAGCATGTTGTTAAGTGCTCTCTGGACCCCATATAGGTGATTGACCTAATTGCTACCTGAGCGTATACCCTTGCTGTTAAAGATTGCTTTGAGTCATGGTTTTTCCTCTCAACTACCAAATTTCCCTCAGGATGATAGAGGGAGGAGTTCCACAAGGCCACATCCAAACTTTCCATAGCTTCTTTGTAAGCCCGGGAGCTAAACACTGGTCTCTGGTCAAAATGTAGTGTGCCAATTGCGTATGTCCCGATAAAGACTCACAAATCTTTTATAATAGTTAAAGCGTCAGCCAAGCGCGGTGGCCAAACCCCCAGGGATCTGGAGCATGCATCCACTGCCTCCAAGATATACTTGTAATCCCCATCCGATTGTAGGGGACCGCAGTGGTCCAAATAAACAAAAGTCAAAAGCTGGTCTTTGATGAATAGAGATGGCTGTGCTGGAAGTGCTACGGGGGAGCCTTTCATCTGCTGGCGGATGTTTCATTGAAAGACAAAGTCCTTAGTCTGTTTTGATAGACCTGGCCACCAATAGCACTGCTTCAGTAATGAAACTGTGGCAGTAATCTTTGTGTGAGCAGAACCCAGACCCTCATGTGCAGCTAGTATCAGTCCTAATCTGTGAGCATTGTTTGGTACTACTCTATCCCCCACTCCTGGAATCTGAGCATACAGATGTTCTGTGCATCTAACTTGTAGGAGTACTTGAGTGGAAAACCTTTTGGCAGGGCTAAACCGTTGTGCGAGGCATTAACTGCCACCATCGTTGTTCTGTCTATCCTCATACTTGAATGAGTGATGCAGCAATGGGAAAAGTGCATACTGTTGCCTTTGCGGCTTTGTTAGACCTGGCACCTTGGCGTGAGTTCCCCTTCCACTTTTTTATGGTGTACCTCGATTGTTTCGCTGGTGTTGTCCGCTCAGGGCGCCGCGCCACGGCTAATCCGTGCCGCAGCGCAAGTGCTCCCTAGATAAAGTGTTCATAATTGATATACATGATTGGTTTATTGGATTCACTGTCAGTCCCCAGTAAAGTGCACCCGGAGTGCCAGGGCTTGTGAATGCCAATGCCTCTAGTGGGCTGCAGCGCTGGTTGCGCCACCCACAACAGCGGCCATGTAAAATGTGTCCTGGGTCTGCCACTGCAGACCCCGCGTGCAGTCCCGTACTGTCCCGCCGGCTGGGCAAGTGCCCACACTTGCCAGCCTCCAGAACCTTCCCTTAGTCTCATGTTAGTCACCCCTATGGTAGGCCCGCGGGCAGGGTGCGTTGTAGGTGTAAGGTAGGACAAGCCCTGGTCGTGTGGCCTGTCCTAGTAGTGAATTACCGCCATATTCGTAGTTCACTATTGCAAGGCTACCTGTTCCCATTAGGCCAGATGAGCTGCTGGAATTATTACACCCTATAATCCTAGCAGGCTCGGGGAACATGGTAGAGAGATATGTTTCGTATGCCTGAACTCGGAATGATAAAATACTTCTTGTAGCCAAGTTTATTTTACTATCCTGGGTTTGTAAATACGACTTTTAGAAAGTCAGTATTTACTCGCTTAATCATTTCAGCCGCCTCTGCTGTGCGTGTATCTGACTGTCTGGGCTATGTGAGTGACAGGGCTGGGGGGATGACAGGTAGCGAATGGCAGGAGAACACCTTGGTGGGAGGTGGGGGTGCCCCTTGGACTCTGAATAGGGCAGTGCTCCACCACCACAATGCTGGCTCCGCCCCCTGGGGAGCGACTGATGACTCAGCCTGCACCTGGCCCAGGACGGGCGAAGCGCTGTCCACAAGGTGCTCCTGAAGGTACTTGTCCCCCTGAATGCCGGCTCCACCTCCTGTGGAGCGGCTGATGTGCCTGCCCCTCACAGTGAAAGCAGAAATCAGAGTACCCCCAACAAAGTGCTCAGGACTGAGGACGGTTATGCGAAGGCCCCCCTGGCCTGAAAGAACAAAAGAAATGTGGTATAAAAGTAGGAGCCCTGCTCCTTGCAAATCAGAATCCTGTTTACCACAAAGAACCTCTGCCCGACTAGGAGGAGAAGACGACGCTGGAAGGACTGGCCTGCTGCTTGCCTTGCTGAGAAAGGAGAGGAAAAGACTTGCTGAAAAGACTTTGCTGCTTTGTGCTTGAACATTCTCCAAGGGCTTGATCTGAGCTTGCCCCCTGAACTGAACCCCAGGACCAGTGGGTTCTCTGTGCTTTTGCTCGTCCTCCAATTCGAGCCGTGTGTGCATCCCGCTGGAAAAAGACTGCGCCCCTCATCGCCCCCTCCTAGGGCCGTGACACTCAGGAGCTTGCCTGCCTTAACCCCGTGAGAGCCCCGCTCCGTCCGGAGCCACTCTCTGTCCCCGGGCTAGGTTGCCTGCGCCCCTGTCACCGCCTGCCACTGGAGTGCGCTGAAAGCGCTGTCACCCCTCCCGCCGGAATCCATCCGACGATCGTAATCCTCGCCGGGTCACCAGCCGCACTGACCGTGCCCCCGCTTCGCTATCCTCGGAACCCCTCAGGCCGCGCCGCCCCCGCTGTGGAGGCCCCCCCTGCACCGCCGTGCTAAGGGTCGCTGGCCGCGCCTGCCTACCTGCCCACACCCGCTGATTGAGGACCCAAGAACACTTCCCAAAGCTGAGCGTCGCACCGACCCGTGCCGACTCTCCACACAACGTTGCTAAAGGAGTTCCAGTATCGGGCTCGGGGCCCGCACCGCCTTATTTCCCCGTAAATCCTCACCGCACCGCACGCCCGTCTCACCTCCCGCTGCCCCGGAGCCGCCAGGGGGGGCTGTGCACGGCGCAGGCGCGCCCACGACAGATGCGTGAGCCGCGGTAGGCCTGAAGTAAGTCAAGACTGGAATCCCCCAAGTGACATTTGTAAAGAACTAAAAGAAGCATCCGCTTAATGAACCGTTTGCCTGCTTTATAATCTGGTGGCATAGAAACAACGTTACTAGTCTTGTGTTAAGTCTGCATATATATATACCTATTTTTACATAAAGGAGCGTATTTTCACATAACCAAGCCTGGTGTCCGTTTCTGGGGGGATTAATGTGTTTACTGTGTGTGGTTACAATTGCTTAACTAACAACGCCTGAAGAATCGCCTTGGCTGCTCATGCCATGCACCTAGAGGGTGAGCAAGGGTCATTCTAAAAGGGGTTATCCTGTGCCCTGACGTAGAGGAGAGGGTTCCTGCTTGACACAAGGGCAACCTTGCGCCAACCAGAGACCCCCAAGTCTAACATTGTTGGCAGCGGCTGGGATTTCGGATTTGCATTTGTAATTTGCATACAGTGAATTATTAATCACCAGATAGTGAGAGCAGACCAAGTAACGCAGCCACAGGTTTTCATTTTTCGAACTTTGTTGAGACATCTGCCATTATTGCAACCATGCCTGGCTCACTCCCTGCTGGAAGAGCACTCTCTGTGATTTCTGGAATAGATGAGGTGGATTGGGAGGGACTGGAAGGATACACAGTAGAGCAATTGAAAGGCTACAGTGTAAAACTCCGAGTTCCCCATGCTGGATTCAAGTGGAAGAACCAGTACACCAAGGCGTTGAGAGCCTGGAAGGAGTCAAGAGACCCACAGAATGCGGGGGACATCGTTCCACCCGACAACCTTGGGGAGCCCAGCAGAGTGCTGTCACCAGAGGAGCTGGCAGACAGGGCAGCAGACAGGGCGCATGCAATGGAGATGGCAAAGTTGGCAGGACAAATGGAAATGGAAAAGCAGAAGTTGGCCTTGGAGGCACAACAACGCCAAATGGATCATGATATAAGATTGAAGGAGATGGAGCTGAAGGCGAAAAGTTTGGACACCGCTCCTTCTGGTGGCAGCACTCCGCCGGTACAGGTAGAGTCCAAGGTGTACATCCCCAAGGATGTAGTTAAGGAGTATTTTAGAAAGGATGACATAGGGCAGTGGTTTAGAGCCTATGAGGTGGCCATGTCTTCACTCCGGGTCCCTGAGAAAGACTGGGGAGCGGGGTTGTGGGGAAGGTTCCTTGCTGAAGGGCGTGACACACTGTTAGATTTACCCTTAGATCTCCAAGCCTCATACCCCCATATGAAGGAAGCTTTAATGACCAGGTATGGGTTAACTCCTGAGCTATATAGACAGAGGTTCAGGGAGACTAAGAAGATCCCTGAGAGTACGTATGTGGAGTATGTAACTTTTTTTTGCAGAGCACTGGATGGTTGAGTGAAGGGTAGCAAAGTGAATGATTATCAAGGGCTGCTTGATTTAATTGCATGGGAGCACTTGTCCAGTCAATGTTTTCCTGAGCTACGCCAGCACCGGATTGATAGCAAGCTGTCCAACCCAAGGAAGCTTGCTGAGGAGGCGGACCGCTGGCTCAGCACCAGGGTCCACAAGGGTTAAGTGGGAGACTCCGCCAAAGGTGGGCAGGGTCCCCAGCAGAAGAGTGGGGGGGACAAGGGTAAACAGAAAGGGTTCCAAAAAGGCCCCCAAAGTAATTCCCAAGGGAACCAGCAGAAGGGTTCTCAGCCTCCCCCACCCCCGCAGCAGAACGGGGCCCCGACAGGTAGGCCTGTTCCAAAGGGGCCCTTCAATTGTTACAGGTGTGGTGACCCGGGTCACATTGCCTCTGATCCTAAGTGTCGCCTGTTTGGTAAGACAGCACCCACTGGTGCTCCACCCCGGCAAGTAGCTAATGTTAATTTTAGGGAGGAGGTAGCAGTCCAGGGGGGTGGGGGTCCTGCGCATATGACCCTAGTCTCGCTAGGAGACAGTGAGATGGTCCCTGAAACCTACTTACCCTCTAACACTAAGAAATATGGGCAAGTAGTGACCATCAATGGAAAGAAGGTTGAGGCTCTTAGAGATACAGGAGCCAGCGTGACCTCGGTGAGGCAACACCTGGTGTCTCAAGAGCAGATTGTACCCAATGCCTACTGTAGGGTTGTCAATGCTGACAACATAGAGAGTCGTTGTCCAATGGCTCAAGTTCCCTTTGAGTGGGGGGAGGTCTCTGGTACTCTACAAGTCGCTGTGAGAACTGACATGCCTGTAGACTGTCTGCTAGGGAACGACCTGGAGAGCTCCCCTTGGGAAAAGGTGGAGAAGACCACGCATCTGAGGATGGTGGGTCTACCCGACTGGGCGTGCGTGACCACCCGGTCCATGGCAGCCAGTAGGGGTGTTGAGAGGGTCCTGGAGCCTGAGGGAGAGGTCCAGGAACCGGCCTTAGGGAGAAGGCGCAGGAGGCGCGGGAAACCGGCCCCCGAAGTTCCCACGGCCCAGGAGGAAACAGACCCTGAGGGGGATGCTCTGGAGCCTACCGGGGAACAGATTGCCGAACTGGGAGACCTGCCTGAGCTGACCCATTGGCAGCAAGAGGGAGGTCCCTCCAGGGGGGAATTCTGCAGGGAGCAGAAAGAATGCCCTTCTCTCGTGGGTATGCGGCAGCAGGCTGCAGACCAGGCCAATGGTGTTCAGGCCAAGACACACTACGTGTACTGGGAGAGTGACCTCCTGTATTCAGAGCCTAAGGCTGCTGAACCTGGGTCAGCCCGTGTGCTGGTGGTACCCCAGAAGTTCAGAACCTTCCTACTGGGGCTGGCTCATGATGTGCCTTTAGCAGGACATTTGGGGATGGACAAGACCTATGACAGGCTTGTCACCCACTTTTACTGGCCCCAAATGCACAAGAATTCAGATTCCTACTGCAGAACCGGTCAGACTTGCCAGGCAAGTGGTAAGAGCGGAGGGAAGCACAAGGCTCCTCTGCAGCGCTCCCCGTGGTCGGTACGCCATTCCAGCGAGTGGGTATTGATATTGTGGGGCCTCTGGACCCCAAGACAGCCCTGGGCAACAGGTTCATCCTGGTCTTGGTGGACCATGCCACCCGGTACCCTGAAGTCATCCCTCTGAGGACAGTGACAGCCCCCGTGGTGGAATGAGCACTGATGGGAATTTTCTCCAGAGTGGGATTCCCTCTAGAGGTGGTGAGTGACAGAGGGACCAATTTCATATCCACATATATGAAATCCCTGTGGAAGGAGTGTGGGGTAACTTACAAGTTCACCACTCCTTACCACCCCCAAGGAAATGGGTTGGTTGAGAGATTCAACCGAACCCTCAAAGGCATGATCATGGGCCTAGACGGTCCAATGAGGCGTAAGTGGGACGTCCTCTTGCCATGCCTGCTCTTTGCTTACCGAGAGGTGCCACAGAAGTCCCTAGGGTTCAGCCCCTTTGAGCTTCTGTATGGTCACCCGGTAAGAGGACCTCTGAGTTTGGTAAAGGAAGGCTGGGAGCAATCTCCCAGGAAACCTCCCCAGAATGTATACAGTTACATGCTGGCCTTCAGAAACCAGACTAGGCGTTTCAGGCAACTTGCTGAGGCAAACCTGGAAGCCAGCCAGGAGGAGATGAAGCGGTGGTACGACCGGAATGCCACTCTGGTAGAGCTTCAACCTGGACAAAAGGTGTGGGTCTTGGCCCCAGTGGAGCCTTGTGCACTTCAGGATAAGTGGACAGGTCCATTTGAGGTTGTGGAGCGCAAAAGTCCTTTCGCCTACTTGGTGGACATGCAGTCTCCCAGGAACCCTTTGAGGGTCCTACATGTTAACCGCCTTAAGCCCCACTTAGAGAGGAACGAAGTGGGCATGCTGCTGGCCACTGATGATGGAATGGAGGAGGAGACTGAGCCTCTTCCTGACCTCTTAGTAGCCTCTGAGAAAGATGGGTCAGTGGATGGAGTTAACCTCTCACCCACCCGGACGCCTGAACAACAGGAAGATTGCCGCCACTTGCTGGGGCAGTTTCCAGATAGGTTCTCCCTGGTTCCTGGTGTCACAGATTGGTGCGTCCATGATGTGGACACAGGAGACAGCTTACCTGTGAAGCACAAGGCTTACAGGGTAACTGACAGGGTCAGAGCTTGCATCAAGGAGGAGGTCTCCAAAATGCTTGCTTTAGGGGTGGTTGAGTCCTCCAGCAGTCCTTGGTCCAGCCCCGTGGTCTTGGTCCCCAAGGCTGCTGCGCCAGGAGCCACACCTGAACTCCGGTTCTGTGTGGACTACAGAGGACTCAATTCAGTAACTAAGACTGACGCGCACCCCATCCCCAGAGCTGACGAGCTCATTGATCGGCTGGGGGCTGCCCGGTTCCTTAGCACGTTTGATTTAACGTCTGGGTACTGGCAGATCGCCTTGACCGATGGGGCCAAAGAGAGGTCAGCATTCTCTACACCAGATGGGCACTTCCAGTTCCGGGTCATGCCATTTGGAATGAAGAATGCCCCTGCCACCTTTCAGAGGTTGGTCAACCAGGTACTGGTTGGGCTGGATGAGTTCAGTGCCGCCTACCTGGATGACATCGCAGTGTTCAGTGCCACCTGGCCCGAACACCTGCGCCACCTCTGGGAAGTGTTGATGGCTCTGCGCCGAGCAGGCCTCACGATCAAGGCAAGCAATCGGGCAGGGTTCCGTGGTGTACTTGGGACACCAAGTGGGGAGTGGCAAGGTGGCACCCTTGCAACCCAAAATTGAGACTATCCTGGCTTGGGAACCCCCCAAGACACAGACCGCAGTGAGGGCCTTCCTGGGGCAAACTGGGTACTACAGGAGGTTTGTCAAGGGCTATGGAACGATTGCTGCCCCCTTGACAGAGCTGACTTCCAAGAAGCAGCCCAGGAAAGTGATCTGGACTGACACCTGTCAGAAAGCTTTTGACACCCTGAAGACTGCCATGTGCACGGCACCCGTGCTCTTGGCCCCTGACTTCTCCAAGGAATTCCTAGTGCAGACAGACGCTTCAGAGCATGGTGTAGGTGCTGTTCTCTCACAGATGACTGAGGAGGGCTGGGACCAACCCGTAGCCTTCATCAGTAGGAGGTTACTTCCACGGGAAAGTAGGTGGAGTGCAATTGAGCGAGAAGCATTTGCTGTGGTCTGGGCGCTGAAGAAGCTAAGACCCTACTTCTTTGGGTCTCACTTCCAGGTTCAGACGGACCACAGGCCCCTCAGATGGTTGATGCAAATGAGGGGTGAGAACCCAAAGCTGTTGAGGTGGTCCATCTACCTACAGGGTATGGACTTTACGGTGGAAGACCGTCCTGGTACAGATCACGCCAACGCTGACGGTCTGTCCAGGTATTTCCGCCTTAGTGACGAGGAACCCCCTGGGCAAGGGTAGTTCTCCCCACATTTCAGCTGGAGGGGACACGTGTTAGACCTGGCACCTTGGCGTGAGTTCCCCTTCCACTTTTTTATGGTGTGCCTCGATTGTTTTGCTGGTGTTGTTCGCTCAGGGCGCCGCGCCACGGCTAATCCGTGCCGCAGCGCAAGTGCTCCCTAGATAAAGTGTTCATAATTGATATACATGATTGGTTTATTGGATTCACTGTCAGTCCCCAGTAAAGTGCACCCGGAGTGCCAGGGCTTGTGAATGCCAATGCCTCTAGTGGGCTGCAGCGCTGGTTGCGCCACCCACAACAGCGGCCATGTAAAATGTGTCCTGGGTCTGCCACTGCAGGCCCCGCGTGCAGTCCCGTACTTTCCCGCCGGCTGGGCAAGTTTTCACACTTGCCAGCCTCCAGAACCTTCCCTTAGCCTCATGTTAGTCACTCCTATGGTAGGCCCGCGGGCAGGGTGCGTTGTAGGTGTAAGGTAGGACAAGCCCTGGTCGTGTGGCCTGTCCTAGTAGTGAATTACCGCCATATTAGTAGTTCACTATTGCAAGGCTACCTGTTCCCATTAGGCCAGATGAGCTGCTGGAATTATTACACCCTATAATCCCAGCAGGCTCGAGGAACATGGTAGAGAGATATGTTTCGTATGCCTGAACTCGGAATGATAAAATACTTCTTGTAGCCAAGTTTATTTTACTATCCTGGGTTTGTAAATACGACTTTTAGAAAGTCAGTATTTACTCGCTTAATCATTTCAGCCGCCTCTGCTGTGCGTGTATCTGACTGTCTGGGCTATGTGAGTGACAGGGCTGGGGGGATGACAGGTAACGAATGGCAGGAGAACACCTTGGTGGGAGGTGGGGGTGTCCCTTGGACTCTGAATAGGGCAATGCTCCACCACCACAATGCTGGCTCCGCCCCCTGGGGAGCAACTGATGACTTAGCCTGCACCTGGCCCAGGACGGGCAAAGCGCTGTCCACAAGGTGCTCCTGAAGGTACTTGTCCCCTGAATGCCGGCTCCACCTCCTGTGGAGCGGCTGATGTGCCTGCCCCTCACAGTGAAAGCAGAAATCAGAGTACCCCCAACAAAGTGCTCAGGACTGAGGACGGTTATGCGAAGGCCCCCCTGGCCTGAAAGAACAAAAGAAATGTGGTATAAAAGTAGGAGCCCTGCTCCTTGCAAATCAGAATCCTGTTTACCACAAAGAACCTCTGCCCGACTAGGAGGAGAAGAAGACGCTGGAAGGACTGGCCTGCTGCTTGCCTTGCTGAGAAAGGAGAGGAAAAGACTTGCTGAAAAGAATTTGCTGCTTTGTGCTTGAACATTCTCCAAGGGCTTGATCTGAGCTTGCCCCCTGAACTGAACCCCAGGACCAGTGGGTTCTCTGTGCTTTTGCTCGTCCTCCAATTCGAGCCGTGTGTGCATCCCGCTGGAAAAAGACTGCGCCCCTCATCGCCCCCTCCTAGGGCCGTGACACTCAGGAGCTTGCCTGCCTTAACCCCGTGAGAGCCCCGCTCCGTCCGGAGCCGCTCTCTGTCCCCGGGCTAGGTTGCCTGCGCCCCTGTCACCATCTGCCACTGGAGTGCGCTGAAAGCGCTGTCACCCCTCCCGCCGGAATCCGTCCGACGATCGTGATCCTCGCCGGGTCACCAGCAGCACTGACTGTGCCCTGTGCCCTGTGCCCTCGCTTCGCTATCCTCGGAACCCCTCAGGCCGCGCCGCCCCCGCTGTGGAGACCCCCCCTGCACCGCCGTGCTAAGGGTCGCTGGCCGCGCCTGCCTACCTGCCCACACCCGCTGATTGAGGACCCAAGAACACTTCCCAAAGCTGAGCGTCGCACCGACCCGTGCCGACTCTCCACACAACGTTGCTAAAGGAGTTCCAGTATCGGGCTCGGGGCCCGCACCGCCTTATTTCCCCGTAAATCCTCACCGCACCGCACGCCCGTCTCACCTCCCGCTGCCCCGGAGCCGCCGGGGGGAGCTGTGCACGGCGCAGGCGCGCCCACGACAGATGCGTGAGCCGCGGTAGGCCTGAAGTAAGTCAAGACTGGAATCCCCCAAGTGACATTTGTAAAGAACTAAAAGAAGCATCCGCTTAAGGAACCGTTTGCCTGCTTTATAATCTGGTGGCATAGAAACAACGTTACTAGTCTTGTGTTAAGTCTGCATATATATATATATACCTATTTTTACATAAAGGAGCGTATTTTCACATAACCAAGCCTGGTGTCCGTTTCTGGGGGGATTAATGTGTTTACTGTGTGCGGTTACAATTGCTTAACTAACAACGCCTGAAGAATCGCCTTGGCTGCTCACGCCACGCACCTAGAGGGTGAGCAGGGGTCATTCCAAAAGGGGTTATCCTGTGCCCTGACGTAGAGGAGAGGGTTCCTGCTTGACACAAGGGCAACCTTGCGCCAACCAGAGACCCCCAAGTCTAACAGGCTTCATCAGCCATTGAATTCCCTTCAACATGAACGCCAACACGCTGATGACTCAATGTATGAATAACATGACTCTGTGGCAGGCCTTCTTTCAGCTTCAATATATTTCAAAGGTAGTGAGATGCACACCGATGTACTCGTATGTAAAAATGCTTACCTGTTTCAGATCTGTAACAGTGTACTCGCTTTCTTAGCGCCCCGCCCAATTATCGCTGAGTAACTGAACGATTGCTAAGGAACCTCGTATGATTCCTATTCAAGCTTCACAGCCAAATTCCTCACTGAATGAATCCAATAAATCGAAATTTATTTGTTTAATCTTCACTTTTTTCACTGTTTTCTCCTTAGCTTTACTCCTTATTTATTCATATATAATCGATTCATTTTACTCATTTCCATTTTAATTCAAAATTCTCCATAAAAACACAGAAACTAGATCCGTTTTCACTTGTCACGTCTTTATTTTAAAACCCAATGCATTTCGGGATACTTCCCTTCATCAGGGGCATCTATAATAAAAAAATTAATAAATAATAACCATCAGCTTAGTTATATGTATAACACACCTAATGACTTTCTCATACTACATGTATCTGTTTTCCTATCTTCGTTAATACTAAATTCGTGTGGACTGTACCACACTGCATGTCCTTAAACCCACAGTTATATAAAAACTGCTCTACTTTTATTTTCTGCATTTAGCCAACACCAACTGTCCCTATTCCACATGATAGCTAGTACAACCTAAGCACCACACATTTCTAAAAATCCTAGTCGTCATAGTGTTTGGCGCCCATAATTACCCATGCGACCCCTGTTTTACGTTATTTGGGTTGATAATCACAAAGCACTTACCGTGACATGTGTTTATCTTCACTCGTATGAACTCGAATTTTGCCCTATCTCAATATAGTTAGACCAATAGTTAAATACCGCTTGAATTTCCCATCATGTGCTTCCGCACGTCTCTACTTAATTGATCATGGCAGCATTAAATGTTTCAAATTTATCGGACCTTTTAAGTTCCCTCCTTGTTCTACCCAGGTGATTAATCCCCTGTCATTAGTGCAAATACTAAACTACGGAAAGGACTACATTCATTACACAATAATTGTCCCTCCCACTCCTTCTCTTGGGATACTCCATTTACCAGCATGCTTTGCAAATAGTTTTACGTGTTTGACTGCCCTGTTCACCTCAACAAATGCATCAATATAACCCATACTGGTGTAAATAAACATGCCAAACCATTTCGAACAGATTTGAAATATAAAACTGTTAGTCGTGGCACCATTGGGATGGGTCTCCCTTCCATTTTTCGCGTTTGTCTCCTCTGTGTTTGCTGGTGTTAAATGCTGTGGGCGCTGTGACACTGCCATTCAGTGTCACAGCGCAAATGCTCCCGATTGTAAATTGACTGTATGAATTGGTATAATCCTAATTGACCCAAGGAACATGATAGGAAAGTCGAATTTAGTATGCCTGAGCTCCAAATATTAAAGTGCATCTTTTAGTGATGATTATTTTTATATTCTGTGTTGAAAACTACCACTTTTGGGAAGTAGGTATTTTCTTGCCTAAGCCTTCCCGTGTGCTCTGCTGTTGTGTATTGGCTGTCTGGTTTTGGAGGGTCAGGGCAGTCTGAGACCGACCTGGATTAAATAGAGAGATCTGCAGTTGGAGTGTGGGGAGGGGTGACCCTTTGATCTGAGCAGGGTTGTGGCTGGCAAGGTGAATGATGGCTCCACCTCCCACTGGGCGTCTGATGGCAGACCCCTTCTCCCTCAAAGGCAGGATGCAGCCTCGTAAATAAAGTGCTCCAGGACCACACCAAACTGGTTCTGGCTGGGTTCAGTGGCTTGTGACTTTTGAGAACAAAGACTTTTGAGGTATAAATATCGGTGCTAAAACCCCTACACGGTGTTACTTCTGGATGTCAAGACGAACCTCTGTCCATGTAACTAGAGGGAAAGGACTCTGAAACTTCCATCCTTCTTGCTGAAGCAGCTACCCAAGGGCCTGATTTGAGCTTGCCTCCTGCCGAAGTCTCTGGGATATTAGACTTCATCCATCAGCCGTCCGGATTCCTATTTGAGGTGGTTCTACTCGCAGGTGAGGCCTCTGTTGAGAATTCCAGACCCTCTGGTTCTACTGCAGGGAACGCTGGCTGAAAGTCATCATTATTGCTATTGTGGGCCGCCGCAGCTGAGGATTTGTTGCCGCTGAGAGCCCGCATTTGCCTGTGTTACCAAAGTCATCGTTATCACTATTGTGGGCCGCCACAGCTGAGGAGCTGTTGATGCTGAGAGCCCGCATTTGCCTGTGTTACCAAAGTCATCGTTATCTCTATTGTGGGCCGCCGCAGCTGAGGAGCTGTTGATGCTGATAGCCTGCATTTGCCTGTGTTACCAAAGTAATCGTTATCTCTATTGTGGGCCGCTGCAGCTGAGGACTGGTGACGCTGAGTGCCCGCATTTGCTGTCCTACGAGAATCATCGCTATCGCTATTGTGGGCCGCTGCAGCTGAGGAGCTGTGCCGCTGAGTGGCCAAATTTGCCGTCCTGCGAGAATCATCGCTATCGCTATTGTGGGCCGCTGCAGCTGAGGAACTGTGCCCTGCGTGTGCCGCGGGGTGCCCGCCTTTAAGCCCCGTCCCAGGATTATCTTAGGGGGCACGCCACGGACCGCTACAGCTGGGAGCTGTGGCCGCTGCGACTCCGCCTGTCATCACCGCGTCTTCCTTGTGAGGCTGCGTGCCGTGCCCCTTTAAACCTCAGGTACATTGTGCACCACCTGGTCGTGTAGACCCCGGCCTTGAACTAAGTTCGTTCCACACGCTTTTTAAGTGCCTTCATTGCGTTTGAAGTGAATCTGTAATTATGTGCATTGTGGCTCCTTGAGCGCTTTTAAGCCTTGTGTCCAGTCTATATAAAGATAACTATTTTTTATAACTGCTTGTGGTGTCCGTTTGTAGCATCTTCCTTGCTTTATAGTGTATGGTCCTAAATGTTTCACAGACTGCCTCTGAGATAGGCCTGTCTGCTTGTGCTACGTTACAACAGGGTTGAGTAGGGTTTATCAAAGGGTGTAGCCCCCTTACTCTGACTTAGGAAGAAGGATCCCTATTTGGACCTCGGCGCCAGCTGCTGCCAACTAGAGATCCCCATTTCGAACAAAAACCATGCAGGTATGAGTGTCCTTAATTATTATTCGAACAGTCCATTTTTAGAACATGCTTCCCCGCCACCAACAAATCATCACCATTTGGTGTGTCCATATATCTGATGATTGTGCGTGAACTGAAACGTAGCTCCTGGGCAGATCATCAATTATTTACATTTAAATTATTGTCCTGTTTTGTTTCACTGGTAGTACAATTCCTCTTTCATCCTGGGTGCAATCCCATTGGTTTAGGACGGAATGGATAATTCAATATATTTCAAAGGTGGTGAGATGCACCGATGTATTCCTATGTAAACATGCTTAAATGTTTCAGATCTGTAATGGCGTGCTCGCTTGCTTCGCGCCCCACCCAATTAGCACTGAGTAACTGTACGAATGCGAAGGAACCTCGTATGATTCCTATTCAAGCTGCACAGCCAAACTCCTCACTGAATGAATCAAATACATCGAAATTTAGTTGTTTAATCTTCACTTTTTTCACTGTTTTCTCCTTAGCTTTACTCCTTATTTAATTCATATATAATCAATTCATTTTACTAATTTCCATTTTAATTCAAAATTCTCCATAAAAACACAGGAACTGGATCCGTTTCCACGTCACGTCTTTATTTTAAAACCCAATGTATTTCGGGATACTACCCTTCATCAGGGGAATCTATAATATAAAAATTAATAAATAATAACCTTTCAGGTTTCCTAACATTGTCACGGTTTCTCAAATTGTATTTTCTCTCGGTGGGCTTCTGTTGAGGAGACCTACCCCGTGACTTTGGTTTTTTTGGATTGTTTTTTTGTTTGTTATCCCATTTCGTCTAAGAAGGGTGCTTGCTCAGAGTTATCCTTTTCAGAAATGCTCTTAACTATTGGTTTCCCAGGTTTAGCTCCCAGATTATCTCTACCAAGCGAAGCATATGTACCTTCGATAATCTTAGGCAATTCTTGCTCCTGCTGTGCGGGAGTGAATTCCTTCAGGCGTTGGCCTATAGCCACTGCTGCTGCCTCCCCTTTTATGTTACTTGTCATAATTGCTGAAAACTTTGAAAAATTGCCCATTAGTTTCATCCCCAAGTCCAGGGCGGGCTTTGCGCCGTACTCATTCTGTATTTGTTTCAATACATCTGGTATAACTCTATTGAAGGGGTACCCTGTGTTTTGGTATAAATGGCAGTGAATATTGTACCCCAAGTGACACAATCTTCTATCGGTGGCACAATTCCCTTTGGCAAGCAAATTGTTAGTATTCTGTGTTTTTCCTGCTGGCCTGTATGGGGAAAAAAAACTGCTTCAAGCTGAGTTGTTTTCTGCGCTATCCAGACAGGGTTTGCTCCCAGCTGGTGGGAATCTTGCCCATTACAGCATTCAGCGTTTGGGGGCTGATACCCATAGTAGCCAATTGTGGTTGTGCAACCTGAGCCGCCCTCACAGGTTAAACTGTCAATGTTCTCATTATATATTGTGTAAGATTTCTGTAAATATTCACCAAGTCTCTATAGTGTGTACACGTTTCTGCTGCTGATAAAGCAGCAAAGTCTGGATGCTGTGTATATGATGTTAAGACTGGCCAAGTAGCACCTTCTCTGCTCAGCGGACCGAGTTTCTTGTTTTCTGTGGTATGGGGTAAGACACCTTTAAACCAATTAATATACTCTTGGTATGGAAATAGGACTTCTGTGTCCACGTATAGCAAATATTTAGTTAAACTATTTATAGAGATTTGCTATGCAAAGTGTGGGAACTTTTAATCCTCCAAGCTTGAATAACCTACAGCCAATACAGAGGTTATACCTACTTAGCTTGGGCAGATTTGTTTCCCTTCCCACTTCGGACATCAACGGTTAAATGTGAGTAGGGGTCTCTGAGAAAGCACGACTGAACTACTCAGATTGACCATTAAATAAGAACACAACCAACATTGGCAGCGCTGTGTCTTGTAGTTCCTATTAATCCGTAGGACCTGCGCATTGTTTGGGCAACATAAACTAGGGGCTTGGTGCCAAGACTAATTCCAGACTCCCCCTCAGGATATGTTGACCTATAGACCAGCTAGATCACAGTACCACCATAAGCCCCCCTAACCTCACCAGGCAGTGAATGGTTTCTGGCAACCACTGAACATGACCACTCTGATCACTCGGGTATCATGGAACCAGTACAGAACCTTTTGCTCAGCCACTCGTGCTTACTTATTCTCAGAGAAGTATACAAAGAACACACTGTGGTATGTTTTCAATGTGTTCATTGAACCAACGTTATTCTTGTATAAAATACGTGTGCTGCAATGATCAATAGACAGAAGCAGATAAGAGTGATTACGAACATCAAGAGAATAAATACTAGATAGTTCTAGCATGGTGCTAAAGCAGTGTATGTATTCAGGCATATAAAACAAGGGAGTAATCAAGCATACTCCTACTATGTGAACCCTATTCTAAGTGTACCTAGAGTGTGTAGGTGTAGAGCCAAGATCCACCCCCCCCCCCCGGGACGATCTAACCTCATTACCAAGGGGGAGAGAATGAAGGACCCTGTCTTCGTCACAAACTGGATACCCCTCACAAGATGTCAGGCCGCTGCATAGTGAATTCTCACCATGCAGGGACCCTTGGTGTTAGCTGAAGTGCCTCTTCAGCTAATCTATCAGAATGCTCATTGTTCATAATAGAAAGCAGCCTTGCAATGTACACGTTAGATTAGTGATGATATGGATATGTAGATAGCCCTGTCGCCCCCTGGATGAAGATAAAACAACTTTTGCACATAGTGCGTAAAGAGACCAAGTACATGATGTTCGAGACATCATAATAATGTTGTGCGAGGCTAGATGTGTAAACAAAGTAGCTTCAGGGAAACAAATCCAACATCGTTGTGCATGAAAAAGTGCGCAAATGTTCACAGCTGAAATTTTATGTTCGAGGCATATGAGATGCAGATTACACACTTTTGCATAGATCACCATCTGGTGTTGGGTCCGGATGTTTGCACTTGTTTTTGTCCTGGAAAGTCTTTGGAAGTCACGAGGTATGTGACTCCTCCTTAGGATCATAGTGCGCATGGGCATCGGCTCCATCCTCAGATTGTTTTTTTCCGCCATCGGGTTCGGATGTGTTTCTCGTGCTCCAGTTCGGAACCGTTACCGATTCCAGTTTCGACGCGCAATCCTTCACCTTTTCGACGGTATTGTCTCGAACGCGACAATTAATCGGCACACATCTCTACCAATCTTCCATTCCGGTCATCGAAGCAGGCCTTCGGGCCGACCCGCGCCTTGGCATCTGGCTCATGGAAAGGACACCATTTAAGAAGTGTCCTCGATGTGGGTCGAAGTTTCCCCAAACCGACCTGCATGAGGTGTGTAACCTCTGCCTCTCTCCCGAGCACGATGCCAGAGACCGTCCCGCTTTTGCCTCCTTCCGCTCGAAGAAGACCATCCGGGATCGACTAGCTCGAAGGACCATGGCTAGCTCATCCAGTTCGATCCCCGACGACATTTTCCACAAGGGTGTCGATGTGCCAGAGGAGCGGGTCGAAGAAGTGCTCATCAGCGCCTCCGAAGTCAATGACTCCGACGTCGAAGAAGTGACTCCAGCTCAATGGGTCGTAAGTACAGACGTCGACCCCGACCCACTCCCTACAACAACAAAGGCTTCGGTCACACCTTCGCGCTTAGGTGCACACCAACACACTGCTTCCCATGCCCCGCCCTCGGGCCCGGCACAGAAGCGTACCAAGCCTTCCGGCGACTCGGACTCGAGTCTGCCTGCTACCGGTGCCCAAACCCAATCATCGGCACCGAAAAAGAAGCCGCACCCATCCTCGGGGCTGACTGCTATTTCAACCCCGAAGCCTTCAGGACCGAAGACTCCAACTAGTGACTCCCCGGCACCGAAAAAACATTCGGAGCCAACGAAAAACCCACTCCCCAAAGGTTCGGACTCACGCTCTTCGGAGCCGAAAAAGGCATCGACTCTGAAAAAACACACAGAATCCGATAAATCGCATGGCTCCAAGCCCAAAACAGCTCCACAGCCAGCGCCCAAAAAGCCCTCAATGCCGACACTGAACACCCAAACTTCTTTGGAGGAGCTTTTTCAACCAGATCCTCAACAAAAAACTTTTACTAAAGACCCTAAAACCGGTCAATTGACTCGCAGTTCCAGGAAAAGAGCACTAGACATGCCTGCAACAGCTCCACCACCTAAAAAGAGGGATATAGCCACATCACCTCTTAGGGTACCCTCTCCACCTCCACCACCACTTCCTCCTCCTCCACCTCCTCCTCCACCCCTCCCACCTAGGTCTCCTACGCCATCCACTCCACCAGTAGATGACGACGACACATATGATGACACAGGGGACGGTGACAAGAACATGCCAATAGATGTCCCCAGTCCTCCAGGATCCACTGACCCATGGGATGACTATAATATGCCTGATGTCCCTAATGTACCACAATAGGACATCTACCCGTCTAGGCCTTCATCACCAGAAGATACCATGGGGTTTAATCAACGAATACACCGGGCTGCCCAGTACCACGGAGTCGACCTCCATACAGATCCAGTCGAAGATGATTTTTAAATGAACACTTTCAATACCACCCAAAGGTCCACATCCACTTTGCCCATGCTCAAAGGGGTGATCAAACACGCTACAGAAGTATTTAAAGACCCTGTCAGGACTAGAATCATCAAACCTAGAATTGAGAAGAAATACAAAGCTGCCCCTACAGACCCAGCTTACATTAGGGGCCCTATCCCATTAGACTCCATGGTCGTCTCAAATGCTGGGAAACAGGCTAATTCGCAGACAACAGGTGATGCACCTCCACCCGACAAAGAGTCTAAACTCCTGGATGCCTCTGGCAAAAGAACAGCGTCCCAGGCAGCTAATATTTGGCGCATCGAAAATACTCGAGCCCTGTTAGCTAGATACAATAGGGCTCACTATGATGAGTTAGAGTCCCTGCTCCAACACCTCCCGGACAAATACAAACATAAGGCGAACGACCTAATACAAGAGGGTAAAGTTATCACCAACACCTCTATCCGGTGTGCTCTTGATATAGCAGATACCACGTCCAGAGCAGTGAACACAAGCGTCCTTCTTCACAGGCACGCGTGGCTACGCATTTCCGGGTTTAAACCTGAGGTGCAAAGCTCTATACTAAATCAACCATTCGACCAGCTACACCTCTTTGGCCCTAATGTTGATGCGTCCCTTGAGAAGATGAAAAAGGACACAGATACAGCCAAATCAATGGGAGCTTTGCAAGCGTAAGTTCCCAGACGTTCTTTTCGTCGCTCATCCTACAGGGGCAACTCCAGAGGATACTCGTCTGATAACCAATCCACCTCTTACAAGGCTCCCACCCAATCCACCTTCACCAGAGGTTACCACAGAGGAGGATACCAAGGTAACAACAACAAAGGCAGAGGCAAGACGAACAACACCCGCTCTGCCTCCACCCCTGCCCAATGACTTCCCTCCGCTTCCCCCGGACCATTCCACACCTGTCGGGAGAAAACTACAGCAGTTCCTTCCTGTCTGGACCAACATCACCACAGACAGGTGGGTGCGACAAATAGTGCAATCAGGTTACTGTCTCGAACTTAGCTCTACCCCCCCCAAACACTCCACCCAAACAGCGTCCAATGTCAGCAGAACATTTGTCACTCCCCAAACAAGAGGTAATCTCCTTACTACAAAAAAGTGCAATAGAGCCAGTTCCCCTGCACCAACAAAACACAGGAGTTTACTCCCTATATTTTCTCATACCAAAGAAGGATGGCTCTCTGAGACCTATTCTAGACCACTAAACAGGTACATACAATCAGACCACTTCCACATGGTCACACTTCAGCAAGTCCTCCCTGTACTTTCACAGGGCGACCTCCTGGCCACCTTAGATCTCAAGGACGCCTATTTCCATATTCCCATACACGCTGCTCACAGAAAATATCTCAGGTTTGTAGTGGACTGACAGCACTATCAATTCAAATACTCCCTTTCGGAGTCACAACAGCACCAAGGGTATTCACCAAGTGCCTAGCAGTAGTCTCAGCCCATATAAGAAGCCAACAAATTCACGTCTTCCCATACCTCGATGACTGGCTCATAAAAGCCAGCTCGTATAACTAGCGTGTTCGTCACACTCACGCGGCTATCCAATTACTCCACGACCTGGGGTTCACAGTAAACCACACCAAGTCTCATCTGCATACCTCTCACACCCAACAGTACCTAGGCGCCACAATAAACACCTCAAAAGCGTTAGCCTATCCCAGTCCACCAAGGATAGCAAGCATTCTCGCTCTCCTACCCAAATTTCAGCCGCATCACTCTCTTCCAGCTTGAGTGTTCATGCAGCTCATAGGGATGATGGCCTCTTGCATTTTCATAGTGCCTCACGCAAGACTCCAGATGCGTCCCATACAAGAGCACGACATTGGAACCAGGCTCAAGGTCAGCTAACAGATCTGGTGTTGGTAGACGGTCACACTCATTGCTCTCTGCAGTGGTAGAACACCAAAAACCTTTCCAAAGGGCGACCGTTCCTAGAGCCAGTTCCTCAGATTGTCATGACAGCGGACGCATCGCTCTCCGGCTGGGGAGCTCACCTATTACATCACACCATACAAGGCAAGTTGACACCTCAACAAAAGTTATTCCACATCAATTACCTGGAATTACTGGCCATATTCCTAGCCTTAAAAGCATTCCAGAAACAAATATGGGGCAAGGTTGTCTTAGTCCGCATGGACAACATGACAGCCATGTACTACATCCAAAAACAAGGCGGGACACACTCTCTGCAGCTCTCCCAGTTAGCACAAAACAAATGGAGGTGGGTTACACCTCAGAATATATTTCTTCTAGCTCAACACCTCCCAGGAGTCCAAAACACCATAGCAGATCTGTTAAGTCGTCAAACACAACAGATTCACGAGTGGGAACGCCATCCACAAGTTCTCCAACCATACTTTCAGATATGGGGGCAACCACAGATAGACCTTTTCGCCACCCACGAAAACGCCAAATGCCCAAGCTTCGCCCCCAGATACCCACACCCATTATCCAAAGGCAACGCGATATGGATTAACTGGTCAGGCAGATTTGTGTACGCCTTTCCGCCTCTCCCACTCATACCACTGGTGGTGCGCAAACTACAGCAACACTCACTGACTCCAATTCTAGTTGCTCCAACTTGGGCCAGACAACCGTGGTACACCACATTGTTGGAACTGTCAATAGTCCCGCACCAAAGATTACACCTCTCACCACGCCTCTTAACCCAGAACCGTGGAGAGATCAGACACCCAGACCCAGCTCAGCTGAACCTTGCGATCTGGCTCCTGAAATCTTAGAATTCGGTTACCTTAACCTTCCTCCTGACTGTATAAATGTCATTAAGGAGGCTAGACGCCCTACCACTAGAACCTGCTATGCAGCCAAGTGGAAACGATTTGTGATATATTGCCACAACAATACCATCAATCCCCTAGATGTGTCTATCCAACACATCATAACCTACCTACTACACCTACAAAGGTGCAACTTATCCTACACGTCTATTCGGCTACACCTTGCTGCCATAGCAGCATACCTACAAAATAAACAACATTTATCGCTATTTAGAGTGCCCGCCATCAAAGCCTTTATGGAAGGCCTCAAAAGGATAATTCCTCCCAGAGTTCCACCCTCACCTCTGTGGAATTTAAATAACGTGCTCACACGACTAATGGGACCTCGGTTTGAACCTCTACATAAATGTGAGCTACAATTCTTAACATGAAAAGTTGCTTTCCTAATGGCCATAACTTCTCTAAGAAGAGTTAGTGAACTACAAGCCCTAACTATTCAGGAACAATTCTTACAAATGCATCATAATAAGGTAGTTCTCCGCACTAATCCTAAATTTCTCCCTAAAGTCATTTCCCCCTTCCACCTTAATCAATCTGTGGAGTTGCCCGTTTTCTTCTCGCAACCACACACAGTCGCAGAAAGAGCTCTCCATACTTTAGACGTTAAAAGAGCATTTCTCTATTACATTGAAAGAACACAACCTTTTCGGAAAACCAAACAACCTTTTGTTTCTTTCTCACCACCACACAAAGGCAATCCTACCTATAAGTCCGGGATAGCCAGATGGATTGTTAAATTCATACAAATTTGCTACCACAAAGCAAAACGCACTTTAACTGTTCCTCCTAGAGCCCACTCTACAAGAAAAATAGGGGCTTCTATGGCATTCTTAGGCAACATTCCATTAGATGATATCTGCAAAGCAGCCACATGGTCTACACCACATACGTTCACTAAACACTACTGTGTAGATGTGCAAATGAAACAACAAGCCAGTGTGGGCCAAGCTGTACTCAAAATCTGATATGTGGAATCTGAAATATAAGCAAGAAATGAATCCACACAAACGGTCCTCAGTCAAGGGTAAGATAACAGCGTTTATTAGAAACCAACAACAGATTAGCGTGCAGCACGGGGGCACCCAGCAAAGTCACTGAGTGCCCAAAGATGTGACATTGGTGATAGCTTTTATAAGCCAAAACCACAAAGGATACGGCATCATCACATACGTAGCACAAATTAAGCATAGTTCATTTGACCAATTTGCAAGGGCCTAGATAGTTATATACCATTTAAGGTCCGAAAAGTACTGTTGCAGACTGCGTGACCTAGGTCTGCTTCTGGGACTTTCCACTGTAATGTAAGATATAGGTCTGGTGCTTTTTCAGTTAATAGTTGCAACATAATAGAATGGACCAGACATATTACAAAATGTGCTATGCTGAAATGTCTGTGTCTACATGAGCATCTTCTGTATTATTCTTGATCGAACCGTGTGTTACAAAAGCTGTGTCTCTGAAGCGAATGGTAAAGTACAGGCATTTTGTGCACTGCTTTTCATGTCAACTTAGCAGGGCCTTACAGCATTTGGTATCATACAAAAAAGATGGTTTCTACACTATTCAGGAACAATTCTTACAAATGCATCATAATAAGGTAGTTCTCCGCACTAATCCTAAATTTCTCCCTAAAGTCATTTCCCCCTTCCACCTTAATCAATCTGTGGAGTTGCCCGTTTTCTTCTCGCAACCACACACAGTCGCAGAAAGAGCTCTCCATACTTTAGACGTTAAAAGAGCATTTCTCTATTACATTGAAAGAACACAACCTTTTCGGAAAACCAAACAACTTTTTGTTTCTTTCTCACCACCACACAAAGGCAATCCTACCTATAAGTCCGGGATAGCCAGATGGATTGTTAAATGCATACAAATTTGCTACCACAAAGCAAAACGCACTTTAACTGTTCCTCCTAGAGCCCACTCTACAAGAAAAATAGGGGCTTCCATGGCATTCTTAGGCAACATTCCATTAGATGATATCTGCAAAGCAGCCACATGGTCTACACCACATACGTTCACTAAACACTACTGTGTAGATGTGCAAATGAAACAACAAGCCAGTGTGGGCCAAGCTGTACTCAAAACCCTATTTCAGACTGCTGCAACAGATAATGGTGGCCGCCGCTAGACGTGGGACTGCTATACAATCATGCAAAAGTGTGTAATCTGCAGCTCATATGCCTCGAAAGGAATATGCTACTTACCAGTATGCATCTGTTCTTGGCATGTAGAGCTGCAGATCTACACATGCCCACCCGCCTCCCCGGCTTCCTTTATCTGTTCCAGTATTATCTTATTTAGATACACTATACCAGGGCATCTTCCTGTTTCTTACAAAGCTCCATCATTTCCCTGCTGGCGAAAAACAATCTGAGGATGGAGCCGATGCCCATGCGCACTATGATCCTAAGGAGGAGTCACATACCTCGTGACTTCCAAAGACTTTCCAGGACAAAAACAAGTGCAAACATCCGGACCCAACACCAGATGGCGATCTATGTAAAAGTGTGTAGATCTGCAGCTCTACATGCCAAGAACAGATGCATACTGGTAAGTAGCATATTCCTTTCTTAGACAATGTAAGAAATAAGCTGCTTCGCTACATGGGCCTAACCTGGGAATATAACAGCTGCATCTGCATGACAACAGTACTCATCAACTTAAATGTGACTACACTTCATGAAATATAGCGACAGGTGTGATGTGTATGCAGGAACGGTCAAAGATTGTAGCTGCAGATATGCACATATCACCCACATACATGTGATTAACATTACCGATGAAATGTGAGCACCTTTAATCTTTCTTAGCCTCTCACGCCAAGGAAGATGCGCTGACTGAGTTCCTGCCTCCATCCTTCACTCACAACTCTCACACATGGCAATCTTGGTCGGCCACAGTTTGTAGAACTTGAAACTACAACTTTATTCACCAACACACAGGACTTTTTGTTGCCAGTAATTTGCTGCCACGATCTGCTGCAGGCTTGTTCCCAGGCCTTTCAGCTGTGCCCAGCCACCTTTGATGATTGGGATAGAGCATACAGCCGGGTGCTAAGGTTGCAAACTCACTCTGGCAGTGACCACCCAGATAAGAAGACAAGAAGGATCCATAATCCAGCACAATTTAGCACAACTCGTCAGATCAACCACCTGAGGTCAGACAATGCAGTGTGCAGTTTCAGCTCTAATGTGGGTGGAGGTGGTAGCATGACCACATTCAGACTCTTCACTTCGGGAGGAGGTGAGTAGTGCACTTTTCTTTGGAGAGTCCTCTAGGACACAACTTACACTCTGATGTGACTCTGTTTGTTTTGGTGAAGAACTCAAGATCAAGCTCTAAGGTCCAAGTCAGATATTTCTGATGTCATTTGAATCCTTTCAATGTGGTTTTGTTGTCTCGTGAAGAACTTTCAAATTAGTCCTCTGAGAATAATCAATCTGAGTTTTTCTCGCTCTCTTTGCAAACAAAATTCAAATGAAATAATCGTCTGTGTGTCGTGGGGATTCCTTTTTCCCATCAGGCCTCACTGTTTAAAATTGGACTGTTTATTGTCCGATAGATGTTGTAGCGCCAGTGAAACTGGAAGAAGCCTGTAAGAGAGCAGGTAAGCAAGCAAATTAAACTGGGCAAGCGAAAAAGAGCAGGGCAAGGACTCGGTGTGAAGTCAGCGCAGGCCTCGATGCGTTACAGAACCATCACCTGTGTTACTGAAGCCTTTCGGAGTCGGTCGACCTAGGAGCAGCAAACCGGTCAGCTATGTTGCGGTGCCTGCAGATGTAGGGGAGTGACTTCTTCACTCCAAGGGAGATTCCTTTGGATGTCTTTGCTTGTCCACAGGTCCTGGACAGAACCTGTATGGAGCACGGACACTGACGTTGCAGCGAATTTGCAGGACAACGAGGCTAAGATCAGATGGAGTCTATCCCGGTTGCAGACTCGGTTCCCAAAAACAAAGTTCGATGCGGTCAGTCCGGCGTGGTCAGTCCGACAGCGATCAGAGTGTCCAGGCGGTTGAAGTTGAGCTTGATCTGAATTGAATCCCCTGACGAATCTAGGGACCCACCCACAAGTAAGCCCATAAGTACCCAAGGTGAGGGTTGGGACGATTCAGGGGTCACTCCCAGAGGAGGGGTCGGACAGTGGGGAGGATACTCCCATGTCCTTTGTCCAGTTTCGCGCCAGAGCAGGGAGCCAACGGTTTGAACTGGAGTATGCAAGGAGGGCACCAAATGTGCCCTTCCAGCAGACTATGTGGTGCTGGCATGTGCCCCCAGCCCGGCCCAATACACTAAATCCTGTCTGGGAGGTGGTCACAACTCCCTGTGACAGGAAACCTTTTGTCCTACCTTCCCCTGCTTGGCCCAGCAGCAGGAGGGCAGAATCGTGTCTGTGGTCGACAGCAGCCAGGGTGTTGCTGTCAGGCTTTGTAAGATTGGCCCCGGGAGCATGTGGGACTCCGGGGAGGAGCCCTACTGCGGATGGAATCATATCTCCAACACCAGATAAGGTGTTGGGGTATGATTCCAACATGGTTGATACCAAATATGCCCATAATCGTTCCGGTCAGTTTAGAGATGATCATCTGCTAATGACGCATGACCCCTCTATGTATCAAAAGGGCTGATCCACTTACAAAGCCTGGAAATCATACTCCATGGTTTGTAGGGGTATCCTGGTTATGCAGGTGCACCCTCACACACCGCGGTCCCTGCCGTTGGGGACTGAAAGGCATACTAGAGGCGTGACTTATAGGTTCTAAGTGTAGTGCTGCTAGATATAAGGAAACTTTTATCTTTTGTGAGCGGTGCAAGCAGCAGCTCACACAGGCTGCAATGGCAGGCCTGTAGTCAGAGCTTGGAGGGTCCCTCACGGGTGGCATAACCCATGCTGCAGCCCATGGGGGACCCCTGGTGCACCTATGCCCTAGGTACATCATTACCATATACTAGGTACTTACAAGGGTGTACCAGTAGCCAAATAGAAATGTACAAAAGTGCTCACCATAGCCAATTTATGGAGGAAGCACAGAGACTGGAGTCCTGGTTAGCAGGACCCCATTCAGACTAGTCAGAAAAACAGCAGAACACCAGCAAAAAGTGATGGTAACCATGAAAGCAGATCCTACTCTCCTACAGTTCCCCTTTCCAGGAGGTGTCTCCACAACACAGGTCAAATATCTTTATGTCCTGGTGTTCAGATTGTTGTAAGCAGAGGACTTAACCCAGAAGACTTGTTACTGAGTCTAAATCCACGTCCTATTCTAGAATACATGGGGTGGCCTGCTCCGCGTTCAGTTAACCTATTAAACAAATGTGAAAACATAAGTTCCTCTCCCTGGAGAGACCCCTTCATCCCCCCAGGGACTCCCGGCCTGTGCAAAGAATAAGAATCAAACAGGCATTAACAATAAGAATTACAATACCTAAGTTGTCATCAGCCTCTCCGCGGCTCGCCCTGCCCTGGTGCTGTCCCCTCAACTCATCGTCTCTGTACTCCATGGGGAGACCCAAGAGAGCTGCACTGGGGGACCCCCCCCCCCCCATCCCAGGGAAAAGACTACTAGCGGGGTCTGCCTTTGTCTTCCTTGTCTGAATATTCAGCAGTATTTGCAGAGCTAGAGTCGGCTCCATGAACCGACTCCATGAGGATGACTCTCTACAAGGCCCGGTACAGCCAGGGAGCGTCGGCCATCTTTCGGATTGGAAAGGACCCTTTCTCGGAGTAGGAAAGAGACAAATCTTGCCTGTGTAAGAGCACTGAGTTCACAAGTGCACTCAGGGAAGTTCATGTAGTGATGCCCTTCAGTCGTTTTTTATTGTGGGTGCTGTGCTCCATTATGTGTCAGCGTCCCTGGGTGGTCTGCTGTCCATGAGACCCAGTATGTATACACTAAGGATGCGCACTGTACCCGGGTCTGTAACAAAGAGGTTGTCAATGGACCTCATTCACCTACGTTTCTCACTTCTAAAGGATAAACTTTGACAGCCCCTGACTTACCAGCTTGGTGAGAGTGGGAGGAGTTCAATCAATCAATTAATACATTCTTTATTCGGCCTAAATTGGCTATAAAAGCACACGAAGAAATTAAACCTCCACAAATCTTCTAGTATCTTAATTTCACTCGCAGACATATCTAAATTAACATACGGCACATTTTTAAAGTGCAACCTTTGATAAAAGAAAAATGCATTGCTAGACATGCCTACGTACAGGAAAAAACATGTTAAAAAATACTGTATAAAAGGGCGCCAGGGCTTATCCTAATAAAACCTAACAAACAAAAGCCTCCTTATAAGGATCTGCTATGTAAGTAGGGAATAGGGGCCACCTAAACCCAATAATCCAATTTACATGAGCAGTACACTTATAAAATAGCTCACTATCACAGTTAATTTCTCAAGTTAGCAAGATACACCCCTGCCAAAAACCAGGATAAAAAGCAACAAGTTCTCTGCGAATCCAAATGTTGCAAGTAAAGTCAGGCTGATCTCACTTGATAAAAATCCAGAGGTGCAAACAGGCGGCGAATATACTTTTATCTTACGGCTGACCAGTTAGGGCAAATAAAAACAATATGCAAAGTGTCCGGTGCAGAAATCCTGTCACAGTCTAATGGCTTAGGCCACCCCAGCATCAGCCGTGGAAACAGATTTAAATGGAAATAAGTTAGCAGTTGTAGGAAATTAGGATCCTTCTAGCATGGTTACTCCCACTTTTTGCCTGGTGTCAGTGTGTTTTGGACTAGTCTGACTGGGATCCTGCTATTCCGGACCCCAGTCTCTGTGTTTCCTCCCTAAATTGGACCATGGTGCGTACTTAGTTACTACCCAGATTGGCTACTGGTGTACCCTTGTCAGTCCCTAGTATATGGTACTAAGGTACTCAGTTATATCAAGAAAACAACGGTTCCTGTTGAATCATATGTGTGTGTCTCTGGATATACTCGTAAACAATGGTGATATAAGGGTTAAATTGATGTCAGAGAAAAAGGAACCAAAACACCAAAGGTTTCATTAGATGCATATGTGTATTGCTCACATACAGATACTACTCCTAAACTGAGAAAAATCCTAACTTTAAGACTTTCGGTATTCACAGAAGGCATTTAGGAGTCCTAAAGTTAGGACTACTAACTTCTGTGAGTAAGTGCGTTCTGTGAATACCAAAATGAGTAAGTGCCTTCACTGAATACCAAAATGGTAGTAAGTTTAGGATTTTATCTTACGTTAGTTCTGTGAATCGGGCCCATTAAGTACTGTGTCAGTGGTTCGCTTTCATCAATAATGTCGACGACGTTTCAACCCTCTCTAGAATGCAGGGTCTCATCACGACCTGTGACTATAGGGACATCTGGATGATTAATCGCGCAGTTGGAGTAAGGGGGTGTGCCAACTGTGAGGGAAGAAGATCCACTTACACAGCACTTAATATTGATTAAAGTTGCTGAAAATTTGCCAATATTTCAGAAATGGTCGTTTTCGCAAAAACAATTCCTTGAAACCTTGTATATATTGTTACACTTTTGTCACTCAACTGTTTGGTTCATGTAACACTTGGGACACTTTGCACCATTACGTTTATTTTGTGTATAATATCTGTATATTATGTGAACAATACACTCGTATGCATCTAATGAAACCTTTGGTGTTTTTGGTTCCTTTTTCTCTGACATCAATTTAACCCTTATATCGCCATTGTGCACGAGTGTATCCAGAGACACACACATATGATTCCACCGGAACCGTGTTTTTCATGATATAACTAATCACCCTGGTTCCATAGTGAGTAGGGTTCCCTTGTTCTCCCTTTTCGACTGAGGTACTCAGAGCCTATGTACACCAGGGGTCCCCCATGGACAGAAACATGTATTATGCCACCGATGGAAGACCGACCAAATTGTGACTACAGACCTGCCATTGCAGCCTGTGTAAGCTGGTGCTAGCACCACTTACGACAGATAAACGTTTCCTTATATCTGAGGTCACTACACTTAGAACTTACAAGTCACCCCTAAAGTAGGTCTTTCAACCCTGTAGGCAGGCTGCTCGGTTATAAGTATGAGGGTGCCTCTGCATGAGCCGGACATCCCTACAATTCCCGAAGTCCATTTTCTAGGCATTGTAAGTGCATCAGCCATTACAATACATGGTGGCCATGGGTCTTTACGCAATGGCTATCTCAAAAAATCCTGTAATGAACCCTGGCATGTTTGGTATCAAACATGTTGAAATCATACCTCCAACACCGTGAACTCCATGCACTGTGGGGCTCCTCCTGGAAGCCCTCAGTTCTCCCGGTACCAGTCTTCCAGAGTCTGAAAGCAAGCTATTGCTGCTGCCGACCACAGACTCGATTCTGCCCTCCTGCTGCTGAGCCAAGCTCGAGCAGGGTAAGGTGGAACTATAGGTTTCCTGTCACAGAGAGTTGTAACCACCTCCCAGACATGGCTTAGTGTATTGGGCTGAGGTGGGGCACTTTCCAGTGCCACCAGACTGCTTTGAGAGGAACATTTGGTGCCCTCCTTGCAGACTCCAGTTGGAACCATTTCTGGGAGCCGTTGGCTCCCGCTCTGTTCCGAAACTGGACAAAGGACATGGGAGTATCCTCTCCTCTGCCCAGATCCTCCTCTTGGAGGGACCCCTGAATCGTCCCAACCCTTTCCTTAGGGTACTTAAGGGATTACGTGTGGGTGGCTCTTCAGATTCATCATGGGACAAGATTCAGATCTGAAACCAATTCATCTTCAACCGTCTGGGCACATTGGAGTTCGCTTTGGGAACCGAGACTGCAACTGGGAAGACTCCTGCTGCTCCTGGTCTCGTCGTCCTGCCGGTCTTCTGCATCATCTGTGCTTGTGCTCCATACAGGTTCTTCACCAGGCCTGTGGACATCCAAGACACCCGAAGGAATCTCAATTGGAGTGGAGGAGTCACTCCCTTGCATCTGCAGGTACCGCAACAAAACTGACCGGTCTTCTATTCCTGAGCTCCCACAGACTCCGAAAGGTTCAGCAACACATGTGGTGGTTCTGCAACTCCCTCAAGGCCTGCACTGTCTTCACAGCAAGTTTATAGCCAGTATTCCTCATCGGAACCACTGGAGCAGTACTCATGTGCACCGTGTCGACTTGCCATTGCCAAGGCATGTTGACTCTCTCCTCTAGAGATCTTCGGGCTCCAAGAAGCTCCAGCCTCCAGCATCTTTTGATACCAAGATCTTTGTCCTCTCTACATCCTCTGCACTGTGGGCCTGCATCATTTGTGAGCTGCTCTAGGTCCTCTTGCGACTCCTGTGTCTCTGGCCTGAGGGTCCTCGAGGATCTTCTTTGGCTCCAGTGGGCTCCCCTGTTGCTCGGGCCTTCTCTGACTTAGCTGCCCGTGGTGAGTCCCTTGGGCCTTGCTGGTCTCGACACTGCACCTTTTTTGTCTGCTACGTTTGTTGCCGCTGCCAAGGCTAGATGGTGCTGCCACCGGAAACCGACCCCCTGGCTCTCAACATCCTTCGTGGGACAGCTCATAAACAGCTCCTGGTCTTCCACAGCATCGCCTGGTCCGCACAGCTGCAGCGCCAAGGTCACCGTCAACTCTCCTGCATCTTTTGTCTTCGGTGGGCATTCGTCTTCCGTGCCTCCTGGTCACTCCTGAGTGGCATAGTGTCCCTTCTGCTTGCAGGTACCTCTCTTCCTGAATCCACCTTTGGATTCCCCTGGACTCTTTCAACTTCTTTGCCAGCGGCATCTTCACTAAAGCCCTCCATTGTGGTATACGGCAGTTTCCGACGTTACTGCGCACCTATGCACCCGGCTTCCCTGATGTAGGTATCCTGGTTCCTGGGATATCGACGGATGCAGTGACTCTCCAAACTTCCATCTTCAGGGTCCTCTGGGAAGGGTCCTTCTTCTTAAAAAAGGCAACCACGACTTACCCATTGACTTGTATTGAGCATGCGGTCATGTTCACACTCTGCACACAGCTTCCGTGGGGTTCCTTGGAACTTACCTTGGGTGGCTCCTTGAGTCACCGGCTCTTCTACGTCTTCTGGGTCCAGTCTAGACTTAGGTTGTGGTTCGCATTCCTGTTTATTAGTATATGGTTTGTTCTCCCCCTGGAGATCACTGTGTATTTGTGCTACTTATGTGTTTTATTATTGAAGTACTGTGTGCATTGTGATTATATCTCCAGGTAGGGGATATTGCAATGTGTTAGTGAGTGTCTTATAATAAATAAATATTTTTATAACTACACGGTGTGGTTCTTTTTCACTTAACCTACACTATAGTATTAGTACTGGTAAAACAAGCTGCTTTGCACTCCTTATGGACTAAGCCTGAAGGCTGCTCTCCACAGCTACCACTTGGAGAGCTTTCTCAGGTTGTCTAAGACCTCTTAAATCACAATAAGGGTTGTCTGGATTAGTGCAGGGTGCTTCACTTACCTAAGTGTGCACCATATACTAAGCCAGCCTCCTACAGTAGTCTTCTACGATGAGATTTCACTATCATAAAGTGCTTATAACCATCTTTGGATTGAGCTACTTGTAGCCTGGCTTCAGCAGTAGTTAGTCTAAAAGCCTCTTCCGCCCAGTCTATGTCTGATTTACTAATTAGCTCAGAGTTACTAAACAACTGAGGGTTACCCATCTCCCCAAGAGTTGTTTTAGCGTAATTAAACCAAGGTATGCGATGACTTCGTTCCAAATTCATGCAACCAATCACAATGCTTCTGTTAAATTCCAATTCACTCTTAAACTATATTGAGAGCCAAAGAAGTTTTGGACGGAGTCGATTAAAATCAGTTATAAAATCTGCTCCCATTTCTTCATGGACAATTCCCCCTGGGACACTCTGGGCGATTCTTAATAGCTTTCTTTACATTTTGTTTTCAGCATCTTGAATTGAACGGCAAGGCTTGTATCCCCAGACTTCTGCACTAAATGCCATTGTGGGGACACACTTTGCATTGTAAAGATGTAAAACAGTTTTAATATGACTGTGTCCTAAACGTCTACTGAAGGAATCTGTCCCATGAGCTGCCCTACTAAGGGATTGTATATGTGCTTTCATAAGTGATCCCCTGGTCATGAGCTGCCCTACTAAGGGATTGTATATGTGCTTTTATAAGTGGTCCCCTGGTCATGAGCTGCCCTACTAAGGGATTGTATATGTGCTTTTATAAGTGGTCCCCTGGTCATGAGCTGCCCTACTAAGGGATTGTATATGTGCTTTTATAAGTGGTCCCCAGGCCATGAGCTGCCCTACTAAGGGATTGTATATGTGCTTTCATAAGTGGTCCCCTGGTCATGAGCTGCCCTACTAAGGGATTGTATATGTGCTTTCATAAGTGGTCCCCTGGTCATGAGCTGCCCTACTAAGGGATTGTATATGTGCTTTCATAAGTGGTCCCCAGGTCATGAGCTGCCCTACTAAGGGATTGTATATGTGCTTTCATAAGTGGTCCCCAGGTCATGAGCTGCCCTACTAAGGGATTGTATATGTGCTTTCATAAGTGGTCCCCTGGTCATGAGCTGCCCTACTAAGGGATTGTATATGTGCTTTCATAAGTGGTCCCCTGGTCATGAGCTGCCCTACTAAGGGATTGTATATGTGCTTTTATAAGTGGTCCCCAGGTCATGAGCTGCCCTACTAAGGGATTGTATATGCGCTTTTATAAGTGGTCCCCTGGTCATGAGCTGCCCTACTAAGGGATTGTATATGTGCTTTCATAAGTGGTCCCCTGGTCATGAGCTGCCCTACTAAGGGATTGTATATGTGCTTTTATAAGTGGTCCCCTGGTCATGAGCTGCCCTACTAAGGGATTGTATAAGTGCTTTTATAAGTGGTCCCCAGGTCATGAGCTGCCCTACTAAGGGATCGTATATGTGCTTTTATAAGTGGTCCCCAGGTCATGAGCTGCCCTACTAAGGGATTGTATATGTGCTTTTATAAGTGGTCCCCAGGTCATGAGCTGCCCTACTAAGGGATTGTATATGTGCTTTCATAAGTGGTCCCCAGGTCATGAGCTGCCCTACTAAGGGATTGTATATGTGCTTTCATAAGTGGTCCCCTGGTCATGAGCTGCCCTACTAAGGGATTGTATATGTGCTTTTATAAGTGGTCCCCTGGTCATGAGCTGCCCTACTAAGGGATTGTATATGTGCTTTTATAAGTGGTCCCCTGGTCATGAGCTGCCCTACTAAGGGATTGTATATGTGCTTTCATAAGTGGTCCCCAGGTCATGAGCTGCCCTACTAAGGGATTGTATATGTGCTTTTATAAGTGGTCCCCAGGTCATGAGCTGCCCTACTAAGGGATTGTATATGTGCTTTTATAAGTGGTCCCCTGGTCATGAGCTGCCCTACTAAGGGATTGCATAGGTCCCCTGGTCATGAGCTGCCCTACTAAGGGATTGCATATGTGCTTTTAGAAGTGGTCCCCTGGTCAGTCGGTTGTCAAACAGGATGCTGCCAAGGTAACAAAACGCATCCACTTTTCCTAAACAATAATCCTTGACATGGTGTGCTTTTGATTTCTTATTCTTTGACAGGCCAACTGTCATAAAGTGGGACTTAAGGAAATTAATTTTAAGTTGTAAGTCCTCCTTAAATTCATACAGAGAGAGGAGTTAACGTGTTTCTTGTGCACCTCAGATCCGGGAGCACTGGGCCATGACAGCTGCTGTTCTGATTATTTATACCTTGTTTTGAATACTTCAAGTCATAAATCCTTAGAAATATTATTGTTTTAATTCCCTCACTCTCTCTTTCTCGCACCTTCATAGCCTCAGTTACTGTGAGATAACCGGTGCTTCCTGTGCAGCTCTGGCCGCTGCCCTTCGCTCCAGCCGAGCGTTGCTGGAACTGGACTTGAGTGGCAATGACCTGCGTGATGCTGGTGCGACCCTGATCTGTGACGCCCTGAAGCACCCGAACACCCGGCTGAAGAAGATCAAGTAAGGAGCGGGGGAAGGGGGGTGTGGCTTTTCTCTATCAATAGAATTATCAATCTTTTAACCCCCTCTTTTTCTTTTTATCGCCCCTTCTTAGCCTCCGTAGCTGTAAGATAACCGGTGCTTCCGGTGCTTCTCTGGCCGCTGCCCTTCACACCAGCCACTCTTTGCTGGACCTGGACTTGAGTGTCAATAAACTGGGTGACGTTGGTGCATCCTTGATCTGTGACGCCCTGAAGCACCCGGACACCCGGCTGCAGAAGATCAAGTAGGGGGCGGGGGGGCTTTTCTGATCTACCAAACAGCTCAGTGTAAAACTAAGAGTGAGGGCTGCCCTGCGTTCCAACATCAGGACTGAAACCAGGTGGCGGTGGGAGGGGTTAAGGTGTTCCTTGTGCACCTCAGATCCAGTTGCAAGTTGTGCGTTCACGTAGCACCAGTGTACACAACTTCTCTGTGTGTCATTTTGCAGTGGGCTATTCTCAGTCACGCGTGGGAAGGGCTGGACACGTCTGTGATCTGGAAATTGAGCCAGGAACGTGCAGAATGGATTATTTGTACTGGTGGCAGGCTGGCAAATCCTGCTAGTTTAAGCCATCCTACACGTTCATTCCAGGCTTCCTAGAAGGAAAAGGACAGATGTCAAGAGAGTGAAAGCTTCTTGCAATAAACAGGCCACACTGATGTCTTTAAGCGTAAAAGGCCATTTATTAGGACCAGGCTGCACAACATAAACAACAACCAAATAACAATAACTAACAACAACCCCCCAGCATAAGCTCCACCTTCATACACTCCAGACTCATCTTCCACTCCACTCCATGACCCACCCCGTTCTTCATCCATTTCTTCATATCTCTTTATCATCCTCCCCGATATCACCTGGCATTACACTCATGCCTCCAGTTCTCCCCCCCGAGGGATGGGTGCGCCCGCTAGTAGCTCCCACACCCCTCCCAAGTACCGCCAACCCCGCAGCCCGTCCTAAACTGGCACGCTCTGCCAATCCTACCCCCAAACCCTAAATAACTGTAGGGTGGGTGGGTGGCCTTCGCAAATACCCCTGCCGACGATGCCAGAATGCAGGAAGAGGAAGTCACCTTCCTCCCCTGCATTCTTATACCCACCCCCCCAAACCACACCCCTTATTCCCCAGCCTGGCCCTCCCAGCGCGAAAGACCCCGGGGGAAGACTAGTCTGCGACTCTCACTTCCCCCAGGGCCATCATTCCTGGGTTATCTCCTTCCTTAATTCGTGTAAGTGTTACAATTGCGGTATTTCTCCTACTTTCTCTGTCATTGTTCCGCCCAGTTACGATTTAGCGGACGCGGAATGTATTTGAGCCTGCCAGCTATTTGGTTTATTTTGAATTTTACGTGGAGGCCGTCGTTCGAGTTTGTTAGAATAATACATGTATTTCATCTGAGTAGACTTTACAAAAGTATTATGTACGAATTGAATGTAAACCGGTTATCGCCGGTCAGTTCTAGTTTGGGTTGACGCACACTGGCATCTACAGATGTATGAATGTGTGCATTATATTTTAAATGGTAGAGTTTGAATACCTGCAGTGCTACCATGGGCCGTCTAGTACAGGCGTTTTCATTTAATTTGGGGATGTGTGTTAAATTCTGAATATGTCTCCTGGTTTATTTACAGTCATTTTTTTATGGAATCTGAAGTGATGACGCTTTATCATGAGGCGTTCATTATGATATCAGTCCAGGCTGGTAATCAGTCTTGGTGACGTATGTGCAGCGGACGGATGTGGCATTGTAGGAGAGTAGCATCGACTGCATAGTTGCCCCCAACTTTTTGCTGATGTTTTTACTGTTTTATGACTCTAGCCAGGCTGTGGCCCTACTATCCAGGACCCCAGCCTATCTGCTTCCTCTGTTTAAACGATGTGTGTACCCTAGGTACCAACCAATTGGATGCTGAGGATGCCCTGACAGTCCCTTGTAGATGGTACCCTAGGTACCCAGGGCATGGGTCCCTCAGTAGGCCTACCAGGGCTGCAGCACTTATTGTGCCACCCTGCAAACTGACACCACCAGACCACTACTGTAGTCTGGGTAAGGTGGTGCTAGCACCCCTTACAGGGATATAGGTACCCTATATCCCACCCCATTCCAACACATATGCTCTCATAGGTCACCCCTATAGCAGGCCCTGCTAATCCTACAGGGCAGGGTGCTGAGGTGTGTGTGAGGGGGGACCCCTACATGAGTAGGTCCTCTCTACAACCTTCGTAAATCCTTACTGGGTTGTGTGTAGTGTAACCATACCATATACCCTTAACCGCATTATAAGTAAATCGCGACATCGCGATAACTTGGGAATGGCTACACAGAACCATATCGTGTTTGGTGTCAAACATGTAGGAATCATACCCCCAGTCCAGCCATGGGCATGAGGGTACGATTCCCCCCTGCTAGAGGGGCGATATGGGAAAAGCGATAGAATTTAGACACCAATTTAAAAGTGCACTAGTAGTACAAAATGGCTACTGCCCGCCACCCACACGACTCTGGCTGGCTGTTGCTGGGGAAAACCCCAGCCTCGCCAGCTGGACAATAGGGCTCCTGTGGCAGGGAGGTGCTAGCATCTCCCCAGACAGGATTATGTGGATTGGTACAGGGTGGGTGCACCAAATGTCCTTTCAGAGTTGCACGTAGGCAGCTGCAGAAGCCTCATTCTGCATACACCCCTTGGAACCGGTTCAGGGGCATCCTGCCCCTCGCCCAGGCGGGAAACCCACAAAGGGGAGAGGGTGCAGTCACCATTTCCCGCCTCACCACCCATTGGTGGACACTACTCTGGACACTCCCCTAATCTTGGGGATAAAGGTGAATAACGTGGCCCCAGAGCCTCAGATTAATCTTGTACTTCAAAGACTTGACCTTCGACGAGCTGCTGCCCAGCTGACTGAAGAAATCTCCCTTGGGATAAAGGAGTTATCCCCCTGCTTGGCAGGCACCTGAAACACTGCAAGTGACCCGGTTGGAACTTCGCTGCTCTAACGATCTTCGACGACCTCCAGCTCCCTTGAGGTGGGTTTACAGCACATCCCAGAAGCCAGTGAGTGTGCTCAACGAGTTTGGGCACCGTGGATGCCGAGATCCCCGTTACCCCAGGACACCGGCCACCTCTTGCGTAGCACACGACCCTGACCAGTGGGGAAGTCGTGCTTTGGCCCATTTCTGAGCCAACCACCCAGCAGCATCCGTGCCAAAGACCAGCGCCCCAGCACCTTCCGGTGGCCTGTGGGCGTCCTTTTACGCACTCCATTTTGCTGCCTTCCGCGGTCCCTTGTCGCTTGACTTGTGGGCCCTAGTGGTGGACAATCTCGATTTTAAAGAGTTCCCCTGGTTGCTCAAGGCCTGCTCTCCAGTCTCCCCAAAGGAGACCTCTCTCAGACCTCATGGATCTGCCACAGTAGCAGATTTGTGCATCTTGCGTGGGTTGCGGTTGCCAAGGCTTAGTGGATCCAATCCGGACTCTAACACCGCAGCGACCCTCATCCGATGTGGGACAGTCGCCCACCCGAAGCTGGCCTTCCTTGAAGCCTCCCGGAGCCCGTGGCTGCAGATCCAAGCTACACCACTTTCAACTTGAAGCACCCGACATCGAAGGGCTCTTTGCTTTGAGCCTCCTGGTCACTTTGCCGTGACCCAGACTCTATCCCCTCTGCTTTCAGGTTCTTCTCTACAATCTTCACATCTTTGATCTTCACGGAATCATCGACGCTTTTGGCTAGCAGAACTTTTGACTCTTTTTCCATTGAAAAGCAGCCCGCGACCCGACACCAGAATCGACCTATGCACCCGGCTTCCCTGGGGCAGGTAACAGTGATACTACGGTACTCTCGGGGTAGTGGGCTCCTCAAAAGCTTAACTCCAAAGTCTTAACTTTGTACTACTGCTAGAAGTGTTTTTAATTGCTTTATTTCCAACCGCGACATTCTCCATAGACTTCAATAGAGATCCCGATAGCAGCTATTTCCACTGCACGCGCCTCCCGTGGGTCCCCTTCCTCATAACCAAGGGTGGATTCTTAAGGGGCCAGCGATCCTGAATACCCTCGGCATTGCCTGTAGAATTGTCGTGGTTCTTATACCACTTTTTTAATATATGGTTTGGTCCCCCCCATGGGGCCCACTGTTAACAGTGCTATTTATTTGTATATATCAATGCTTGTTTGATGTATAACTTTGCCTAAGCCTCATAAAGAGACTTGGGGATTCTGTCTAGAATAAATACATATATTTTATATATATACCTGTGTGGAATACTCTTTCATTTGGTCATTCAAGAGGTTATCTATGGTAAAACAATAAGCTTAACACTCCTTCAAGACTTAGCCTGAAGGCTGCTCTCCACAGCTACCACTAGGATAGCTTTCTTTAAAGGTTGTCTTTTAAACCTAACATCATAAGAGTCGAATTGGACTGGTGCAAGGTGGCCACTATAACTAGTGACCAGCATATGCCAGGCCAACTTCTCACAGGCGTTATCCCTTACAACGGGCCGCATGCATAGTTCACAGGGGCATCTTTTGACCCCACACAGCTTATAGTGCAGGAATGGCTCAGCGAGTTGGAAACCCTGAACTTTATCTGTACAGTACATGTGTTTCCAGTAATAAGGATCCTGCACAATCACCCTCTACTTAGGGATCAACTTATGTTTCTGTGAAAGTGTTGATTTGTGATGAAAATAAATAGACGCCTGCGACTGCACATTACGAGCAACATCCATGGTAAGCCAGTGTGCATCAACCTTTGGTATCACTTCCTGCAGGGTGTGAGTTACCGTAGTGACTGGACTCCTGAAGTGACCACTTCCTGCAGGGTGTGAGTTACCGTAGTGACTGGATTCCCACAGTGACCACTTCCTGCAGGGTGTGAGTTACCGTAGTGACTGGACTCGACCACCTCCTGCAGGGTGTAAGTTACCATAGCGACTGGACTCCTGCAGTTATCACTTCCTGCAGGGTGTGAGTTACCGTAGTGACTGGACTCCTGCAGTGACCACTTCCTGCAGGGTGTGAGTTATCGTAGTGACTGGACTCCTGCAGTAACCACTTCCTGCAGGGTGTGAGTTACCGTCGTGACTGGATTCCCACAGTGACCACTTCCTGCAGGGTGTGAGTTACTGTAGTGACTGGACTCCTGCAGTGACCACTTCCTGCAGGGTGTGAGTTACCGTAGTGACTGGGCTCCTGCATTGACCACCTCCTGCAGGGTGTGAGTTACCGTAGTGACTGGACTCCTGCAGTGACCACTTCCTGCAGGTTGTGAGTTACCGTAGTGACTGGGCTCCTGCATCAACCTGCAGGGTGTGAGTTACCGTAGTGACTGGATTCCTGCAGTGACTACTTCCTGCAGGGTTGAGTTACCGTAGTAACCACTTCCTGCAGGGTGTGAGTTACCGTAGTGACTGGAATCCTGCTGTGACCACTTCCTGCAGGGTGTGAGTTACAGTAGTGACTGGACTCCTGCTGTGACCACTTCCTGCAGGGTGTGAGTTACCGTAGTGACTGGACTCCTGCTGTGACCACTTCCTGCAGGGTGTGAGTTACCATAGTGACTGTACTCCTGCAGTTATCACTTCCTGCAGGTGTGAGTTACCATAGTGACTGGTCTCCTACATTGACCACCTCCTCCAGGGTGTGAGTTACTGTAGTGACTGGACTCCTGCAGTGACCACTTCCTGCAGGGTGTGAGTTACCATAGTGACTGGACTCCTGCAGTGACCACTTCCTGCAGGGTGTGAGTTACCGTAGTGACTGGACTCCTGCTGTGACCACTTCCTGCAGGGTGTGAGTTACCATAGAGACTGGACTCCTGCAGATATCACTTCCTGCAGGTGTGAGTTACCGTAGTGACTGGACTCCTGCAGTGACCACTTCCTGCAGGGTGTGAGTTACCGTAGTGACTGGACTCCTGCAGTGACCACTTTCTGCAGGGTGTGAGTTACCGTAGTGACTGGACTCCTGCTGTGACCACATCCTGCAGGGTGTGAGTTACCGTAGTGACTGGACTCCTGCAGTAACCACTTCCTGCAGGGTGTGAGTTACCGTAGAGACTGGATTCCCACAGTGACCACTTCCTGCAGAGTGTGAGTTACTGTAGTGACTGGACTCCTGCAGTGACCACTTCCTGCAGGGTGTGAGTTACCGTAGTGACTGGGCTCCTGCATTGACCACCTCCTGCAGGGTGTGAGTTACCATAGTGACTGGACTCCTGCAGTGACCACTTCCTGCAGGTTGTGAGTTACCGTAGTGACTGGGCTCCTGCATTGACCACCTCATGCAGGGTGTGAGTTACCGTAGTGACTGGACTCCTGCAGTGACTACTTCCTGCAGGGTGTGAGTTACCGTAGTAACCACTTCCTGTAGGGTGTGAGTTACCGTAGTGACTGGACTCCTGCTGGGACCACTTCCTGCAGGGTGTGAGTTACCATAGTGACTGTACTCCTGCAGTTATCACTTCCTGCACGTGTGAGTTACCATAGTGACTGGACTCCTGCAGTTATCACTTCCTGCAGGTGTGAGTTACCGTAGTGACTGGACTCCTGCAGTGACCACCTCATGCAGGGTGTGAGTTACCGTAGTGACTGGACTCCTGCAGTGACTACTTCCTGCAGGGTGTGAGTTACCGTAGTAACCATTTCCTGTAGGGTGTGAGTTACCGTAGTGACTGGACTCCTGCTGGGAGCACTTCCTGCAGGGTGGGAGTTACCATAGTGACTGTACTCCTGCAGTTATCACTTCCTGCAGGTGTGAGTTACCATAGTGACTGGACTCCTGCAGTGACCACTTCCTGCAGGGTGTGAGTTACCGTAGTGACTGGGCTCCTGCATTGACCACCTCCTGAAGGGTGTGAGTTACCGTAGTGACTGGACTCCTGCAGTGACCACTTCCTGCAGGGTGTGAGTTACCGTAGTGACTGGGCTCCTACATTGACCACCTCTGCAGGGTGTGAGTTACTGTAGTGACTGGACTCCTGCAGTGACTACTTCCTGCAGGGTGTGAGTTACCGTAGTAACCACTTCCTGCAGGGTGTGAGTTACCATAGTGACTGTACTCCTGCAGTTATCACTTCCTGCAGGTGTGAGTTACCGTAGTGACTGGACTCCTGCAGTGACCACTTCCTGCAGGGTGTGAGTTACCGTAGTGACTGGACTCCTGCTGTGACCACTTCCTGCAGGGTGTGAGTTACCGTAGTAACCACTTCCTACAGGGTGAGTTACCGTAGTGACTGGACTCCTGCTGTGACCACTTCCTGCAGGGTGTGAGTTACCATAGTGACTGGACTCCTGCAGATATCACTTCCTGCAGGTGTGAGTTACCGTAGTGACTGGACTCCTGCAGTGACCACTTCCTGCAGGGTGTGAGTTACCGTAGTGACTGGACTCCTGCAGTGACCACTTTCTGCAGGGTGTGAGTTACCGTAGTGACTGGACTCCTGCTGTGACCACATCCTGCAGGGTGTGAGTTACCGTAGTGACTGGACTCCTGCAGTAACCACTTCCTGCAGGGTGTGAGTTACCGTAGTGACTGGATTCCCACAGTGACCACTTCCTGCAGAGTGTGAGTTACTGTAGTGACTGGACTCCTGCAGGGTGTGAGTTACCGTAGTGACTGGGCTCCTGCATTGACCACCTCCTGCAGGATGTGAGTTACCGTAGTGACTGGACTCCTGCAGTGACCACTTCCTGCAGGTTGTGAGTTACCGTAGTGACCGGGCTCCTGCATTGACCACCTCATGCAGGGTGTGAGTTACCGTAGTGACTGGACTCCTGCAGTGACTACTTCCTGCAGGATGTGAGTTACCGTAGTAACCATTTCCTGTAGGGTGTGAGTTACCGTAGTGACTGGACTCCTGCTGGGAGCACTTCCTGCAGGGTGGGAGTTACCATAGTGACTGTACTCCTGCAGTTATCACTTCCTGCAGGTGTGAGTTACCATAGTGACTGGACTCCTGCATTGACCACCTCCTGAAGGGTGTGAGTTACCGTAGTGACTGGACTCCTGCAGTGACCACTTCCTGCAGGGTGTGAGTTACCGTAGTGACTGGGCTCCTACATTGACCACCTCTGCAGGGTGTGAGTTACTGTAGTGACTGGACTCCTGCAGTGACTACTTCCTGCAGGGTGTGAGTTACCGTAGTAACCACTTCCTGCAGGGTGTGAGTTACCATAGTGACTGGACTCCTGCATTTATCACTTCCTGCAGGTGTGAGTTACCGTAGTGACTGGACTCCTGCAGTGACCACTTCCTGCAGGGTGGGAGTTACCGTAGTGACTGGACTCCTGCAGTGACCAGTTCCTGCAGGGTTTGAGTTACCGTAGTGACTGGACTCCTGCTGTGACCACTTCCTGCAGGGTGTGAGTTAGCGTAGTGACTGGACTCCTGCAGTGACCACTTCCTGCAGGGTGTGAGTTACCGTAGTGACTGAACTCCTGCAGTGACCACTTCCTGCAGGGTTTGAGAACCGTAGTGACTGGACTCCTGCTGTGACCACTTCCTGCAGGGTGTGAGTTACCGTAGTGACTGGACTCCTGCAGTGACCACTTCCTGCAGGGTGTGAGTTACCGTAGTGACTGGACTCCTGCAGTGACCACTTCCTGCAGGGTGTGAGAACCGTAGTGACTGGACTCCTGCTGTGACCACTTCCTGCAGGGTGTGAGTTACCGTAGTGACTGGACTCCTGCAGTGACCACTTCTTGCATGGACAATGCGCTGCAGTGACCACAAAGTGACTACCTCAGTGACTCCTATCATCAGTGACTACGCTGCTGCATTGTACCCACAATGACTCTTGTCTACACAACATAAAAGCCGTACTAAGGGGGACGCCATACATGTCTCTTCTCAGCAGTCTCTCACAAGGTGTCTCATGGGGAAGAAACGCGGCTTTCGAGAGGGAGGTACAGAAGAGAGCTCACAACAGACTGATGCGAGCGGGTTTCTGTGTAGTGCCGACTGCCACAGTTGGGTATCTTCAAAGCACTGTGTAACTATAGGCACCCAACAAAACAGTAGTGAGACGAGCTATGTTTGAAGGGTGAGAGGGCAGCGTCACTTCTGCAGGATGGCTGGCAGTGGCACACTGATCTGCGCCGCGCTTGCACAACCCGTTCAACTATCTTTCGGCCGTTGGGCAGGCGGTCCTGACATTGCCAAGCCATTCTCCTGTCTCCTGGCGGTTTCCGGCTCCATTGGTTCGTCTGGCACCTTAGCCTCGCTGCACCCTCTCTCCTCCCCTCTTTGCCTTCTCACTCTTTCCCTCACTCATTCCTGTGTTCTCCCCTCTCTCCATTCCTTCCATATACTCTGCTCCTCTCTGCCCCAGTGATCTCCATGGCCCCCCCTCACCCTCCCTAGCTCTGCTCCCCGTCTCTCACTCTCTCAGCACGCTTGAACTACACACACGAACCAACTACACCACAGCGCAGCGCACAGACGAGCAATCAGTCTCCCTGTAACACAATATACAGAAACCTCAAATAACCCAACCCTCACACACAGACAAATCCGCCTCATTCACGCGTATCTTCGTGACATCGAGGGCAATGCTGCGCGAGCTTGTATGTGTGGCATTTACTTTCTTGCAGAAAAACAGAAAATTAATTTAAGGAAGTAGTGTCATCATGTTGATGGACTGCACTGCACAGTCAATGAATGTATTTATTGTATAGTTAAAACCATTACAAGTGTATCAGTGTGTTCAAAGGTTAATATGGACAAATTATAACTTCAGCACGCGCAAAGACTGTCCTCTATCGCTCCTAATAATTGGCAATTTCCCAAATAATAAATAATTCAATCGGATTGCTTTATTAACCTTCTGCTTCCTCAAGTTTGCTTGAAAATGCACCATTTGTCCTCTCTTTTTTCAAAATTTTCTCGGGGGGACCCCCAAGCCCCCAGTAGGTTGGTCGGGCTAACTCGCTACGCTTGTTTGCTGCAGTACGACAATAATTTAACGCCTCACCACTTTCAAATGTCACCAGCCGCCACTGGACGTAGGACAGGGACACCGGATGATGCAGGGTCACCAAGGGCGCAGTTCTCCAATCTTGAGCTTTAACAACCAAATGCATTGTGGGATCTGTAGTCCTCCTTCATCCCGGTTCTTTTTTCTTTCATAAGAGTTTATTCTTTCCCTCCCAGAAAGCACTTCAGACATAATTATAAAACAGTTGTGGTTTCAGAGTGATAATTGCGCCCTTGCATCATTCAAATATCCAAACAATTTCTTACTTTACAGCTTGCCTTTCCTAAGTGCAAAAATTGGAAAGCATCAGGGGAGAGGAGTTGCCCTAACGGCTAGGGCAGTCGACCTCAAATCTGGGGAACCTGGTTCGACTCTCGGCAAGGACGTGCAACATCTTGTGATTCTGGGCAAATCACTTAATCTCCCTGTGCCTAACAAAAACAATATGAAAGTGTCCTCATGTAACGCTACTGGTGCTCGTGTAAAGCGCTCTGATACCCGATACCTTCGGGTCAACTGTGTGCTATATAAAACTCTGTAAAAAAAAAAAAAAAAGAATAATCATTCAATGCACCCACAGTTGCATCAAAACCTATCCGCTTAAAGGGCGAGAAGAAGGGTCCAATAAATGAAGTTTAAGTAAATGATGAGAAAAACAGTGAGGGCAGCAGCAACAACAGAGACAGACATTCTTTCAAATAGCTTATCCACAAGTGACATACAGTCGCGGCTCGCAACACTCGCGGGGGGGACGTTAAAGTAAAAATAAAATGAAAACTTACGTGACCGGGTCCCGCGCCGCCTCTGCTCCGGGTCCCGCACCACCTCTGCTGCTCCGGAACAGGAACAGGCATGCTCCCTTCCCTCCTGAAAGCCAATCACAATGCTGCAATGGCAGCGTTGTGATTGGTGGGGAGTCCCGGACAGCGCCCAGCCAGGCACCTGTAGGGAGGCCATTTTCTCTATGTAGACTGCATGCAGCCTACATAGAGAAAATGTAGAGTGCGCATGACTGCTTTGGTCGCCCCCAGGGCCGACCATACAGTCAGGGCACTCAGAGTGGTGCAAGCCACTCTTCCCTAAACCGCCCGCCCGCCCACCCCCAACCAGGCATACCCTCCTGCCTTCCCCCAACCTAGCATAAGATACCCCTGCCTTCTGCTTTCTCGCAGCGCGAGAAGCTGAAAATAAAATGGTATTTAAAATACCATTTTATTTTTTGCTTCTCGCACTGCTAGAAAGCAGTGGGGCGGCGCTCCTCCGCCCTAATGGAGCGGCCGTCCCTGCTCAGATCAAAGAGTACTGGACAGCTCCTGTTCTGACTATTTATACCTTGTTTTTATTACTTTGAGTAATAAACCCTTAGAATTATTAATGATTTTAATCCCGCTCGTTCTCTTTCTCGCCCCTTCTTAGCCTCTGTCACTGTGGGGTAACCGGTGCTTCCTGCGCAGCTCTGGCCGCCGCCCTTCGCTCCAACCGATATTTGCTGGAACTGGACTTGGGATGGAATGACCTGGGTGACGCTGGTGCGTCCCAGATCTGTGACGCCCTGAAGCACCCAGACACCCGGCTACAGAAGATCAGGTAAGGAGTGGGGGAGGAGGGGCTTTTCTGTATGTACCAAACAGGTCAGTGTAAAACTAGGGGTGAGGGCTGCCCTGCGCTCCAACAACATCAGGACTGAAACCAGGTGACAGTGGGAGGGGTTAGTGTTTCTTGTGCACCTCAGATCCGAGAGTTCTGCGCCATGACAGTTGCTGTTCTGGTTATTTTTATCTTGTTTTTAATACTTTGAGTAATTAATCCTGATAGTTATTGATGTTTTAATCCCGCTCTTTCTCTTTCTCGCACCTTCTCAGCCTCTATTGCTGTGGGATAACCGGTGCTTCCTGTGCAGCTCTGGCCGCTTGCCTTCGCTCCAACCACTCGTTGCTGGAACTGGACTTGGGTGACAACGACCTGGGTGACGCTGGTGCGACCCTGCTCTGTGACGCCCTGAAGCACCCAGACAGCCGACTGCAGAAGATCCGGTAAGGAGCATAGGCGGGGGAGGGGTGTTCTGTCTCTTCTGCATTTTATATTTTCCTCTGTATTCATTGACCATGAATGCAGCTTCTCTCCTCCATATGTTTCTTACATGTGAGTTTCAAGGTTAGTTCTCAGAAGCCTGTTTGAATTTAGCCCAAGACGAAACATTACTATCAAAACCATCTACCAAACAAGTCGGTGTAAAATGAGGATTGAGTGCTGTCCTGCACTCCAACATCAGGACTGAAAGTTTATTAACTCTTAGTAAAACTAAGGTTGCACGTGATATTCCTGAATTTGTAAAATGAATCCCCCCCCCTTTCTTTTTTTTAATTTGATTTATATTTTGATATCGCAGACCAAGCTCTCTGGACGCCGGAGCAGCGTACAAAAGATTGTATACATCATCTGTTTACAGGAAGAGCTAGAATTCACAACAAGATAGCTTGTGGTAGAGACATAATCAATAAATCAATCACATAATTTGTAAAGCGCGCTACATACCCGTGAGAGTTTCAAGGCGCTGAGGGTGGGGAGAAGGGGGGTGCTGCTGCTATTGGTCGAAGAGCCAGGTCTGCCTCCGGAAGTTGTTCTCCGGATGCGTGGGACCGTGGCCAGGGCATGGTCGGCGGAGCGGAATTTCCTGTTGAGTACGTAGAAGGAGAGTCGGCTGTTGAGATAGGCTGGGCCGGTTTTGTGGAGTGCCTTGTGTGCGTGGATCAGGAGCTTGAAGGAGATTCTTTTGTCGACTGGGAGCCAGTGCAGGTTCCTCAGGTGGGGGGTGATGTGGTCGCGGCGCGGGATGTCGAGGATCAGGCGTGCAGAGGCGTTCTGGATTCTTTGTAGTCTGTTGATGAGCTTGGACGAGGCTCCGGCGTAGAGGGCGTTTCCGTAGTCGAGTCTGCTGCTGACTAGGGCCTGGGTGACTGTTTTCCTTGTGTTTGTCGGGATCCATCTGTAGATCTTGCGGAGCATGCGGAGGGTGTTGAAACAGGTGGAGGAGACAGCGTTGACTTGTTTGGTCATGCAGAGTTTCGTGTCGAGGATGACTCCCAGGTTGCGTGCGTGGTTGGTGGGGGCCGGGGGGGACCCCAGTGACGTGGGCCACCAAGAGTCGTCCCATGCGGAGCGGTTGGACCCGAGGATGAAATTTCCGTCTTGTCTGTGTTCAGTTTGAGGCGGCTGTCCTCCATCCAGTCTGCGACGGCCTTCATTCCCTGGTGGAGGTTGGATTTGGCGGTGAGGGAGTCCTTGGTGAGGGAGAGAATTAGCTGAGTGTCGTCGGCGTAGGAGATTATGTTGAGGTCGTGCTGTAGGGCGATGCGTGCTAGTGGTGCCATGTGACGTTGAACATCGTCGGGCTGAGGGAGGATCCTTGAGGGACGCCGCAGATGATCTCGGAGGCATCGGATCGGAACGTGGGGAGGCGGACTCTCTGAGTTCTACCAGAGAGGAAGGAGGTGGTCCAGTCCAAGGCCTTGTCTCGGATTCCTGCGTCGTGGAGGCGCGTGCGTAGTGTGTGGTATGTGGTGGCAGACGGTGTCGAAGGCGGCGGAGAGGTCCAGGAGGATGAGAGCCACCGTCTCGCCGTTGTCTAGCAGGATCCTGATGTCGTCGGTGGCGGCGATGAGGGCGGTCTCGGTGCTGTGGTTGCTGCGGAATCCTGATTGGGACGGGTCCAGGATGTTGTTGTCTTCGAGGTGACGGGTGAGCTGGGTGTTTACTATCTTCTCGATGTCCTTTGCTGGGAATGGAAGCAGGGAGTTCTTGAGGTCGCTTGGATCCGCCTTGGGTTTCTTCAGTAGAAGGAATAACAAGCATTTGCAATGCAATGCAATAGGTCTCTCATTTGAGAGATTTCGAGCTATTGGCATTGTAAATGACAATGTATTTTATTTATGTGTTTAAAAAACGGAAATAATAAAATACATTGTCATTTAAATACTAATAGGTCAAAGTTTCGAATATGCGAGATCTATTGCTATGCAAATTCTTGTTTTCCAATGTTCAGGGGGACAAAAAAACAAGCATTTCTTTTACTCATGTTTTGGATTGTAGTGGATGCATGTGGTGTAGAGTTTAATTATGTGGCTTGGAATTGTTAGTTGTGTAATCGTGTGTGGTAGAATTATGTGGAGGGGTTTTGTGTGATGGTATTATGTGGCATGGTGTGTAATGGAAATATGTGGATATTAATTATGTGGTATAGAGTGTACTGGAATTATGTGGAGTGGGATTGTGTGTGAATGTATTTATTTGGAATGGCATTTTGTGTGTTGGAGTGATATGTTATAGAGTTTAATTATGTGGTCCTATTCTCTACAGATAACGAGCTTAGTGATGACCTTTTACTGACTTTCATAGTAGAACAGATACCGGGTGTATTTTTCTCTGAAATCCCCTCATCTGTTATGCATGAGGATTCTCAGTATCATATCTTAATCCTCTCGCATAATTAGTATGTATAAAGGCCACCATCTCGGTCCTCCTCCTCACAGCCAAGTATACCGAGCACATCCGCACACTAACCCAAGGCTTGTTTGCATATTTGTAACCACAAAGTATTGATCAGGCTAGGACCCCTGTGGAAACCTACAGTATAAAATACCCACACCATCACCAAGTGGGCAGAGGAGAGAATCTGACACGCTGACCGGGGCTCTGCATGCCGATTCATCATGCAGTGGTCAGACCTCCCTTGCGGGACGTCTCTAACAAGACCAGAACTGGTTCCCTGTTCTCTCTCATCAGGTAATGGGGCTGGCTAGACCACCTGGCCCCCGCGAACGCCACGACACCCGACACCACTACGACGCCAACACCCTCGACGCACTGAACACCGGACGACTGCACGCCTGCTTCCCGGCCGCCCGAAGCGCACCCAAGGACACTTCTCCTGCCGGAGCTGCAGCTTCACCAGCATACAATCTGCCAAACAGCCCACCGTGAAAGAACGCAACCACCTAAGATGCATTCTTCTCAACACCCGCTCCGCCCGCAAACACGCCGTTGAACTCTGGGACCTACTCGACTCAACCTCCCCAGACGTCGCCTTCCTGACAGAGACCTGGATGAACCCCTCCTCGGCACCCGACATCGCCATAGCCATCCCGGACGGCTACAAGATCAGCCGCAGGGACCGCACCAACAGAGTGGGAGGAGGAATCGCCATCGTCCACAGGAACACTCTCAGAGTCTCGACCAACACCGATGACACACACAGCACCGCCGAACGCCTGCACTTCCAGATCCACACCGATCCCAACATCACCCTCAGAGGCACCCTCGTCTACAGACCCCCCAGACCCCGGCCACAGCTCAGCGACTCCATCGCCGACTTCGTCAGTACACACACCCTCGCTTCCACAGACTACATCCTCCTCGGGGACCTGAACTTCCACCTCGACAACAACAACAACCCCAACTCCACCACCTTGATCGCCAACCTCGGACTCAGACAACTCGTCACAACACTCACCCACTCTGCTGGTCACACGCTTGACCTCATCTTCTCCGCAAGCTCCCACGTCTCCTTCACCCACACCACCGAACTCCACTGGACCGACCATCGCTGCATCCACTTCACCTTCAAGAAGCCCACCACGCACCATCGCACCCAACAGATCCCTCGCCGATGCTGGAGCAAAGTCACTGAAGACCAGCTAACCACCACCCTCGCCCAGAGCCCACCTACCGACCCCGACACTACCGCCCGCAACCTCAGACAATGGATCAACGACTGTGCCAACACCCTCGCCCGATCAAGAAACCCTCCAACAGAAACACCAGCAAGAAAGCCAGCTGGTTCACCGAGGACCTCCAGACCTCCAAGCAAACCTGTCGAAAGCTAGAGAAGAAATGGCACCGTGAACAGACACGGACAGCTACGCAGCCCACAAGCATGCCACCCGCAGACACCATCACCTCATCAGATCCGCCAAAAGGGCCTCCTTCAAAGACCGCCTGGATACCCACACAACAGCAAAAAGCTCTTCAACATCGTGAAGGAACTCTCCAACCCCAGCTCCAACACCAACGACATCCCACCCTCGCAAGACCTGTGCGACTTCCTTGCCACCTTCTTCCATCGCAAGATCGCAGACATCCACGACAGCTTCAACGTCACGACCGCCCAGACAGCCACTGAGACCTCCGTCCCCACGGCCATCATCCGCACCGATCCCCTGCTCTCCTGGACCAACACAACAGACGACGACACCATCAAAATCATGAACACCATCCACTCCAGATCTCCGTCAGACCCATGCCCACACCACATCCTCAACAAAGCCAGCACCACCATCGCACCCCATCTCTGGAAAGCTATCAACATCTCCTTCGAGACAGCGACCTGGAGAGCTGGAAGCATACCGAGATCAGCACCTTACTCAAAAAACCCAAGGCTGACCCTAAGGACCTCAAGAACTACCGGCCCATCTCCCTGCTCCCGTTCCCGGCGAAGGTCATCGATAAGACCGTCCACAGACAACTGACCCGCTACCTCGAGGAGAACAGCATCCTGGACCCGTCCCAGTCCGGGTTCCGCAGCAACCACAGCACCGAAACTGCCCTCATCGCCGCCACCGATGACATCAGGGCCCTGCTGGACAACGGCGAAACCGCGGCCCTCATCCTCCTGGACCTGTCGGACACCTTCGACACTGTGCCACCAAACCCTACGCACACGCCTCCATGACGCTGGGATCCAAGACAAGGCTCTGGTCTGGACCACCTCCTTCCTCTCCAGCAGAACCCAGAGCATCCGCCTCCCTCCTTTCCCCTCCGAATCCACCAAGATCATCAGGGCTCATCCCTCAGTCCAACGTTGTTCAACATCTACATGGCACCGCTCGCCCACGTCGCCCGACTGCTCGACCTCAACATCATCTCCTACGCCACCCAGCTGATCCTCTCCCTCACCAAGGAACCCCTCACCGCCAAAACCAACGTCCAAGAAGGAATGAAAGCTGTCGCTGAGTGAATGAAGAAGAGCCATCTGAAGCTTAACTCGGACAAGACTGAAGTCCTCATCCTCGGCTCCAGCCCCTCAGCCCTGGCTGCACAGGGAACAGCACCAACACCCACCTACCACGCACGCAACCTGGGGTTCATCCTCGACTCTACTCTCTCCATGACAAAGCAGGTCAGCGCCGTCTCGTCCTCCTGCTTCAACACCCTCCGCAAGATCTACAGGTGGATCCCCACTGAAATAATAAGGACGGTCACCCAGGCCCTCGTCAGCAGCAGGCTGGACTACGGAAACGCCCTCTACGCAGGAGCCTCGGCCAAACTCCTCAAACGACTTCAACACATCCAGAACGCCTCCACACGCCTGATCCTCGACATCCCTCGCCACAGCCACATCACACCCCACCTGAGACCTGCACTGGCTCCCCGTCGACAAGAGGATAACCTTTAAGCTCCTCACCCACGCACACAAGGCACTCCACAACACCAGACCAGCGTACCTCAACAGACGACTCACATTCCACACCCCCAACCGCCAGCTCCGCTTCGATGACCTCGCCCTTGCCAACGTTCCCCGCATCCGAAGAGCGACATTCGGCGGCAGATCATTCTCCCACCTCGCTGCCAAGACCTGGAACAACCTCCCCATCCTCCTACGGCAGACCCAGGACCTGCTAACCTTCAGAAGACTTCTCAAGACCTGACTGTTCAAGCAGTAGCAGCACCCCCCCCCCCCCCCCCCCCAGCGCCTTGAGACCCCCACGGGTGAGTAGTGCGCTTTACAAATGTTCTGATTGATTGATTGATAGGGGGATTCTTGGCTTAGGCATTCCTATAAATGCTTCACACCCATACATGCACACTAGGTCTATGGGTAGCGTTAGGTAGGGCTGTCTTCAGTAGGAGTATTTTGACATTACTGTGCATTCTATATTTTGCATATATTTATTATTTCTAGAGCAATGGTAGAAATCTGCCTACTGTTCTTTTTATTGGCAGTAGCTGCTGTATACCTTTGTCTATGCCTACTGGTTGCTGCAGCACATGCATTTTACACAAGAATGATGCTGGTTCAATAAATACTTATTGAAAACGCTCCACCATTTATTCTGTGTACATTTTTGAGCGCGAGTGACTGAGCGAAAGGGGCCATACTGTTTTCCACGATCCCTGAGGGGTCAGGGTTGTCATGTTCTTTGGTTGCTAGAGACTACCAGCGCCTTGGTAGGAATCGGGGAGCTGGTAGTGGCACTGCTAGCTAGCTGGTCTCTAGGTCAACGCATCCTCAGGGGGTGTCTGGAGCAGGTCCAACACCAATCCCCGAGTTTACGTTGTCCAAGTATTCTTAGGAACTACACTACAGTCTTTTCTGCGCTGTCTGGTAGGCTTCGACCTAAAAAGCAGTCTAGGCAATAACATTTTTTGATGTTTTGACTCCTTGGTAGATAGACTTCAATGGAGTCTTCATAAGGACAGTGAAAATGATGCACCTCGTTCATTTTTAATAGAAATATGGTAAAGTAGGTGGTCTTTCTATCAGGTCCTGGGATACCTTTCCAAAAAGCTAGTAAGAAAATGAAATGCAAACAGCAACCAGGCGTAACCTCTTTGTGGTGCTTGAAAAGTATTTCATGCAGGGGCCTAAATTCCCATGGGTCTCTCTTGCATTGTCATGATCCAGTAGTTGGGTGACCCCTCTGAACTCTATAATAGACTCACCCAATCCTCTGGATACGGGATTGATTCCAGTGGCGCAAGGAGGCTTTGAGCCAAAGCACTCCGCAATGGACCACTGTTTCGCGCTGAGTCGGCAGGTGGCATTTGCTGCTGTTTTGTTGACTTCCGAGCAGCATTCGACAGAGTGGACAGGGGCATGCTTTGGCATAAATTACAGCAGTGGAGGATATCTGGAGCACCGCTGGGCCTGGTGAAGAAGCTCCATAGTGGTAACTGGGTTCAGATTGACCTTGATGGGCATAGAAGCCTGACCAGGAATATTCCCGCTGAGAACGGCTTGTGACAGGGGTGCGTTTTAGCACCTCTGCGGTTTAGTCTGTTCATTGCAGACCTCTCACCAGATGTTCCGCATAGCTTTTCACCAAAGGTTAGAGGTAGGGAGATTAGCTGCCTCGTGTACGCAGACGATCTGGTGGCGATGGACCTCATGCCTGTAGGGCTGTAATGGAAATTAAACGCCCAAAATGCCTACTGTCTTGAAAACAAATTAACAATAAAAGTTGACAAGACATAAACAATGTTTTTTGTTAAGAGGAAAATTAAATGTGTCTGGTTCATAGGTGATGTCCGTTTAGAGCAGGTTAGAGAGTATAAGTATGTGGGTGCAACCTTTCCAGATGAATTGAGGTGGGATAAACAAATGGCTTCCCGGAGACTGGTTCTATCCACAGTAGTGAATGGGGTGAAAGGTTTGAGTGTAATTTTGGGAGCCATACCTCTGTCCCACGTTAAACAGGGGAAAGCAAATCCTGCAGGCCCTTTATGGTGCAGAGGTGTTGGCTGGCGCTAGGCAGGTATCATAGAAAGGTCTAGAAAGAATTCTCTGAAACCCCCAAAAAATGCTCTGATTCAAGCTGTACGGAGGGAGGGGAGGACTGTAGTCTGAAGTGCTCTGGCGGATGCCGGAGACTTGCACCTCTGTTTTTGTCTTAAGACTGCGGTGCCTGGTGATAAACTGTCCGAAATAATGTTCTTTTACGCTGATAAAAAAGAATCCTATGTTAATGGAGCTGAAGCGCTTGTGGGTCCCAGAGCTGCGCATCGAACGAGGGGAAGCAGCCCGGACCAACCAGATAGAGGGTGCACCCAGGCGAAGAGCCCTAGAAAGCAGCTGGAGAGAGGGTTTGCAGCTGCTGAAAACCAAGAGCGCAGCTATTCCCTGCCTAAACTCTCAGGAGAGCAGGGCTTTATCCCCTTACCTCTAGAACATTCCGCTCAAGGGCCTACGTAATGACGTCTTGCGTTTGAGGGTGGGAACCGCCCCTGGGTGGCCTAAAAACGGATTCAAAATTGAAGTTGCTGAGAGTAATGGGCAGTGCCCCTGTGAGCGAGTCAGGAAATATTCAGATACTGCGACCTGTATTTAAACAATATGGAATCCAAACGCGGGACGTGTCTGGATGCGATACATGACCTTCGGATGCAGCCATTGGCCAGTATTAGTGTCACATCTTAAAGACACCAGTGATATTACCTCTTGTTTAGGTTGGCAGGGGTATTTTTTACTTAGTAAGGACATGCTAAGTGCAATGGGAGGGTCTCCTAATAGGAATATGTCCGAAGGCTGCAAGAATGTCTCAAACAGAAGCTTTATCAACAGACATCTCTGAGGGGCCATTAACTGCCGCGCTCTGTGCACTTTATTCATTCCGATCGGAGTAATGTGAATTATCGGTCATCGGCTAAATTCTTATTATGTCTTCTAAAGTGCTGTAAATATATGTGAGATCTTGGGCTGTGACCTGTATTGGGACAATGTTTGGAGACATTTAATGTTTATATCCTTGTAATTTTATGGATTTTAAGAATGTGTGGTGAAAGATATAAGTATGAACTGTTGTTTGAGATTATGTGTCTATTTTTATGAATTGTGTATATATTTCTATATAAATGTATTTCTTGGATATAAATTATTTTGACCTGACGAAGTATTTTGACTCCACAGTTGGCAGTTCAGAAAAAATCAAAAGGGGCATAGAGCAACCTCCCTGCCTTGACGTTCATTCCTAAATAAATGTACAAGAGGGTCAGGACAAGCCTTCGAAAACCATGAAACAGTGGAAAGTGGCACTGACTTCTGGACAAAGTGTCCTTGGCGTTTAAACTTTGGCTGTCCCGTAAAGAGTTCCAGTCGGTGGTAACTGTGTATGCGAGTTATAAGAGTCCACTTACCATGACATAAATCAATATATAGTTTGTGTTTTGAGAGCAGAAGGTCAAAACAAGCGGGAGGCTGGAATATATGTCCAGTGTGGTGAACTAAAAGACACATATCTATTCTGAGCACATCCCCAGGGCCGGACTGGCCGTAGTGGGCACAGGTGTTTACCCAGTGGGCAAAATGGTGGGGGCGGTTTTGGTACAGGGGTCTGGTTTTCCAGCAGTGCTGCAATATTGGCCCCCTTTGGAAAAGCAGCAACAGCAGTGTTTCCCACCAACCCCCCCCCCCCCCCCCGTTGCCGGTCCGATTTAATTGCCAGGGCTAGTTTGTGTTCCAGGCCCGGCCCTGTACATCCTTGTGAGGAGTAACATTAACAAACTGGTAGTTTAGGCCTCTGCACAGTGGCAATGTTTTCTCAAACTTTTTTTAGACAAATAGAGGAAGTACAGTTTTCAAAGTAGAAGTGCAAGCTTCCTTCCCATACAGAACTGTTGCAACTTTAGGAGAAGGAACACTCAAGCTCCGTCCTTACACACAAAGGCATAGTACAAACAGGAAGCAGGAGTACGTGCTCCACAGAAGCAGTTTTAACAGCAATAAAGCAAGCTTCCTCACACACCTAACAGTTACGGCTCTAACAGCAGCAATTCAAACTCCCCTCAAACAAAAAAGGTACAGCTTTAGGCAGCAGCCGTGCAAGCTTCCCTCATAAACAGAACCAGTGCAGCTTTAGATTCAGAACTTCAAGCTCCCCCACACAGAGAACAAGTACAGCAGCCGTGCAAGCTTCCCTCATAAACAGAACAAGTGCAGCTTTAAATTCAGCACTGCAAGCTCCCCCACACAGAGAACAAGTACAGCAGCTGTACAAGCTCCACTCAAATAGGAATGATACACCTTCAGCAGTTGCTTAAGCTCTACTCATAAGAGCAATGTAAGCTCCACTCATCAACACCAGCAGTTTAAGCTTCACTTATAAACCAAACAGCTTCAACAGCCATACTACGAGCTCACTCGCACACATAACCGGTCCAGCACAAGGAGCAGCAGTGCAAGCCCCACGGATAAACAGAACCGTAACAGCTCAATTTAGATTCAGCACAGCAAGCTTCCTCAAACAGAGAACAAGTAGAGTACAAGCATCAGCAGTGCAAGCTTCACTCACAAACAGAACAAGTGCGGCTTTAGATTCAGCACTGCAAGCTCCCTCACACAGAGAACAAGTAGAGCACAGGCAGCAGCAGTGCAAGCTTCACACATAAACAGCTTTCTAATTAAAACTGTTTGCTCCTCCACACAGAGAACAAGCACAGCCCAGGCAAAACAGTGCAAGCCTCCCTCTCAAGCTGCTTTAGATTCAGCATGTTTGCTCATCCACACAATGGACAAGTACAGTACATGCAACAGCAGTGCAAGCTTCACTCATAAGCAGAGCAGGTGCAGCTTTAGATTCAGCACTGAAAGCTCCCCCACACAGAGAACAAGTACAGCAGCTGTGCAAGCTTCCCTCATAAACAGAACAGGACAGCTTTAGATTCAGCACTGCTTGCTCCTCCACACAGAGGACACGTACCACCCAGGCAGCAGTGATGCAAGCTTCACTCATAAACTATTTTAGATTCAGCACTGTTTGCTCCCCCACACAGAGGACACCTACCGCCCAGGCATCAGCGATGCAAGTTTCACTCATAAACTGTTTTAGATTCAGCACTGTTTGCTCCCTCATACAGAGGACGAGTACAATACAGACATCAGCAGTGCAGGCTTCACACACAAACAGCTTTAGATTCAGCACTGTTTGCTCCTCCACACAGAGAACAAGTACAGCATAGACAACATCAGTGCAAGCTTCACCCATGCACAGATCACGTACAACCAGAACAGTGTCTGCTTTCCTCACTTAGACATCAGTTAAAGAGAATATGCTGCATCGGGTTCAAGCAACTTCTTAAATATTGAACAGGCGCTGTACTGTGAGCAACAATCATTAAAAAGGCATTTCATACACGGATCGGGCACTGGTCCGGCAGCATTCATGCAACTCTCTTAGCACCGAGCAGGTACATTAAAAGCCGCCCTACTGCAAGCTTCATTTACACACACAACAGTGGTTAATTTGTCATTCCTCCTGTTAGCGCTGCCTAAAACAGATCCAACTACTAACCATGAAAGCGAGGAGAGGGTGTGGTGTGGTATAATGGGCAGGGCTGTTGACTTCAGAGCTGCGGAAACAGGTTCACGGCTCGACATCCGCTCAACACCCTCTGATTCTGGGCAAATCCCTTGCCTACCATAAATGATTGTCCTTGACTGGTGCTCCTGAAAACCGTCTGTGTTGATGATTTAGTGCCAGTGCAGCGCACCGGAAACCATTGGCTCAAATTAAGCAGTGACACACAACAAGTACAGCTGAGGCAGTGACTTGCAAGCATTCCTCACTCACAAACAGGAAGAATGAGCGTCCATTTACTCTTTCTTTGATACACCTAGCTCATTCAGCACAGACACCAACAGTGAAAGCTTCTCTCGCACACAGGACAAGCGTGGCATGGACATCATTAATACAGGCTATCTTCATAGTCATAACCACAGTGTAGGCAGTGGTATTCCCGCTTTCCTGTGAACCACACGGATATCCACAGTACAAGCTTCCCTCACACAAAGAACAGGTCCATCTTAAACAACAGCATTGAAAGTGTCTCTCAGTCACACATCAGGTACATCACAGGCAGAAGCACTGCAAGCTTCTTTAATCTTCGGGGCACACAACACAAGCTTCCTTGGGCACACGACAGGTATGAAGCAGACAGCATTGCAAATTTCCTTCACATGCCAACAGGTGCTAAAGCTTCTTTCGTGTACCTAGAGGGTACAGCCACAAAAGTTTCTCACACAGAAAATATCCATGTGGCTTAAGCGCTAGAGCGGCTGACTTTGAAGCTGGGGAACCAGGTTCGAGTCTGACGGGGGCTCAAGCATCCTGTGATTCTAGGCAAATCACTTAATCTATCCGTGCCTAAAAATGAATGTGTCCCTCTGTAATGCGACCGGTGCTCGTGTAAAGCGCTCTGATACCTTTCGGTCGCTATATAAACATTGCAAACTTCCCACAGACACAGAACAGAAGAAGAGCATTGTGGGCATCAGCGGTGCAGGCTTCCCCTCACAGGTGCAGTGCATTCAACAGCAGTGCAAGCTTTCATCCCTAGGGCATGTATGGCAAAAGACAGCAGCAGTACAAGCTCCATTTCCACTCAAAGCATGTTTAACACTCACAGCTGAAACGTGCAGTATCTGTGTATGTAGAGCAGATTGTGCATCAATGCAAGCTCTCCTCCACAGAGCAGGAAGAGCAAACAATTCACCCCTCAGACCCTGAACACAGGCAGCAGCACTGCAAGCTTCTTTTACACAAACAGATCGAGGCTCACCAATGTATGGACAAAGCAAAGGCGTAAAAGTTACATTTGATCCAAACAGCCACCCCGCTATCATTGGTTAAGATAACAGCACTGAGTCTTTGCCCATCCAGTCCTGCGCCTCACTGCTGAAACTGCCAGTAAAACTGCCTATAAGCAGGCTATTTGGATTATGCGGCAGGGGAAGACCAATTCATGTAGCAGAGTTGACTATATTATGCATCAAGAGAAGACAAATTATGCATCGTGATGATGTGCATTTTGTGACAGTAATACTTTATTATTTTCTTATATTTACTCATTTTAATACAGTATTAGCAGTACTTTAAATGGGCAGATGCTGTTTGGTACCGAGTACCCTGCACTTCTTTAATTTGTAAGGGAGCGTGCAGGCACTTCTCTCTGCTGCAATACATTTAATGGGAGCGTGCCGGCACTTCTCACTGCTGCAATACATTTAATTGGAGTGTGCCGGCACCTCTCACTGCTGCAATACATTTAATGGGAGCGTGCCGGCACTTCTCACTGCTGCAGTACATTTAATGGGCGCGTGCCGGCACTTCTCACTGCTGCAATACATTTAATGGGAGCGTGCCGGCACTTCTCACTGCTGCAATACATTTAATGGGAGCGTGCCGGCACCTCTCACTGCTGCAATACATTTAATGGGAGCGTGCCGGCACTTCTCACTGCTGCAATACATTTAATGGGAGCGTGCCGGCACTTCTCACTGCAGCAATACATTTAATTGGAGTGTGCTGGCACTTCTCACTGCTGCAATACATTTAATGGGAGCGTGCCGGCACTTCTCACTGCTGCAATACATTTAATTGGAGTGTGCTGGCACTTCTCAATGCTGCAATACATTTAATTGGAGCGTGCCGGCACTTCTGGCTGCTGCAATACATTTAATGGGAGCGTGCCAGCACTTCTCACTGCTGCAATACATTTAATGGGAGCGTGCCGGCACTTCTCACTGCTGCAATACATTTAATTGGAGTGTGCTGGCACTTCTCAATGCTGCAATACATTTAATTGGAGCGTGCCGGCACTTCTGGCTGCTGCAATACATTTAATGGGAGCGTGCCAGCACTTCTCACTGCTGCAATACATTTAATGGGAGCATGCCGGCACTTCTCACTGCTGCAATACATTTAATGGGAGCGTGCCGGTATTTCCCAGGAGCAAACAGAACTCTAAATAGTGAGTAACACGATTGTATATTTCCATTTAAAGTACTGAGTATGGACAAAGAATTCACCTCTTTTACTTTAAGCCCAAACACACCAATAAACAACTGAAAGGAGACCAGTCCATTTTTGGAATCAGCCTTTCACTGAGCGGCAACCCGTGTTGGTGAGTTTTTAAGTAACTTTTGATCTGTTTAAGCTAGAAACAATTTTTTTGTTAGAATCTCTAGATAATGCAGCAGATTATACATTTTCTGGTAAGGACCTTGAAACATAAACCAACATAACTGGTATCAGTAGGACATGGAAGGCCTGGGCTTTAATCCTGGCTTTCTTTCTCAAGCAATGGAACGGTGTAATCTGGAGCAAAGCACTCTACTATCCACAGTGCCTTGGTTGTCATTTTGAAAGGCAAGGCACCTGGGGCATTGACGGAATGTATTTTAATGAACAAAAAGGCATTTCATATTGTGGCCAGAGTTGCCGACTTTGGAACTGGGTACTATGTAGGCCTGGGCAGTAGATTCCGTTCGGCTCGTGGAATTTGGGTAATTTCGCGTTCCGCGGACAACGCGGAATTGCAAAAAATTCCGCAATCCGCGGCTTTGCGGAATTGTTTGTTTTTTTGCACTTTCCAAATGCGTGTTCGCGAGATTTTTCCCACGAGCACTCAAACAGCATTCGCTAACAGGAAAAAAGCATTGTGAACGGGCGGAACAAGCAATTCTGCGTGTTCGCGGAACGCTGCATGCTCGCGGAGATTTGTTACCGTTTCGCGGAGCTTTGCGTAGCGCGACTACGCAAATTCCGCCCACCCCTAACTATGTTCGAGTCTCAGTGTCGGTTCAACATCCTGTGATTCTTGGCAAATTACTGAATCCTCCTCTGCCTTAAACACAGAATCAGTCCCTGTGTAACGTAACTAGTGTTTGTGTAAAGCGCTCCAATACCTTCGGGACGGGTTAGCGCTATATAAAAACTGCAAAAAAAATACAAATGAACAAATCTCTCCCATAAACCCACCTGATTGAGTTGACACTTGGGGGCCAGGAAGGGGAAGGCTCTCATCGGGGAGCAGCGTGTGGCATGGGAGCTGCAGGTTTCATATTAGATGGAGGGTGAATAGGTGAAAGATGCGTGGGTGGACACTTGGGCAGCCGGCCAGGTGGAAGGGTGGATTTACACGCTGATCCCATGGTATGGCTAACGGACATATGAAGAGATAGGTGCAGGTGGATGAAGGATAGATTGAGTGATATATGGGTCGGTGAGTGAATGATTTTTAGATGGCTGACAGGCAGGTGAAGCGATTCAACATTGGGTGGAATGGATAAATAGCTGATAAATGTATTAAAAATCATGTGTTGGACAAGTGAATGGATGGATTCATAAATTGATAAATAGGTGGCGAGACAAATGGAGAAATGAAAAGATACGTGGCGGAATGGATGGAAGACACTGATTTTATTAACCGCAGGATGTATAGACGGACGGATGAATGGGTTGATTCATGCACAAATAAGCATGCGGATAGAGGAAAAGGTAGGTGGGCGAGTAGAAAGGGTGAACATACCGGCTAGGTCGGATTTCACCTAGGAAGTTCTGTATACATGCTTGGCAGAGATTTGACAGCGTGGGGTCTTGCCGGATATGTGAAATTGCCACAATCTAAAGGGCCAGCAAAAGAGGAACGAATCGAACACTTTAACGGCAGCCTCCACGCATTATCGCCGCAAAAAAAGAGAACAAGCATTTACAATGCAACGGTCTCGGCATTGGTAAAGTTAGAGCTATTGGCATTGCTCAGGACATTATTTTTGTTTTTGTTTTTAAAACATTTAAAGAAACGGCATTGTCATGAGCAATGGCAATAGCTCTAACTTTAACAATGCCGAGAGGTGCCCAGGTCATGGTTAGTTGCAGGGGGGGTTGTGCTCTATGCACATTCAAATCTTGGCCTTGGTGATAGATTCACGTCATCTTCACACGAGTGTTCATGGAATCTGCTTCTCATCATGTGGCTCGTCGCGCGCCGCAAGCGCCCACCCCAGTCTTCGGAGCACTTACCGCACTGTCCTTCATGACCAGCCGCTTGTAGGAGACCATGAGCTTCTCCAGGGGGTAGATGACGCGCCGGAGGTAGGCCTAGTCCTTGGTGTTGTCATACTGCCACTGCGCGTCCAGCACGTCATGCATGGTCACCATGTTGTCCTGCGTAAGGAATAACGACTGTTACTTCGAGACAAGGTCACCGCTGCAAAGCTACACCCCATCTGCCAGACAGCGACGCCCCCCGCCCCAAAGCCCCAGAATTAACAGTCAAGCTTGCAACGGAACAGAAATGAGGGCCGAGAGGCTTTGAACATCCAGTAACTAGATGATAAAATCCACACCCGTGTTACATTTTAAGATGTGCAATTATAAGGGAGTGAGCTGTGCATTTATCCGGACCCGCTGATTTGGTGACGCAATCAAAGACTCGGCATGCTATGTCACAGGTCAGAATGGGCGATAGTTACCTTGCCCAATAAACCGAGCACCTTGGTGTCATAGTTGAAGTGGGATTGTAGAAACGAGACCCCAGCCGCCCAAACACCAGCCACGACGTGTAGGCCGCGGGGCAGCGGGACGGAGCACTGCGCCCCGCCCGCTGCCCTGCAGCCCTGCTCTCTCTCCCAAGGCTTAATTACCAGCAGAGGGGGGCAGCCCTGAGCTGAACTCAACGCCTTGGTGGGGTCTGTGCACCCCCGAGGCAGCATACATACCTTCTCTCCCAGGACACCAGAGCGGACCCTCCGCAGCTCCTGCATCTGTCCCCCGACACCCAGCAGCAGGCCCATGTGCACACACAGGGTCCGGATGTAGGTGCCGGCCTCGCAGCTCACCCAGAAGACACCTAAACAGAAGCGTGTGCCAAGTCAGTAACAGGAAACCCAGGAAGGCGAGGTGCCACCGAAGCCCACCTATCAAGATGAACACGCGGACCCCCATGAGCCGCTCGATTACTTTCAAGATGTGCATGCATGGCAAAATACACAGCTCTGCTCAATCACAGAACGCATCCCGAACCAAGTACCAAAACCCGGCCACTGCCATTGACAGCCCAGATACCCGGAAAGGGAACCCCCCCGCCCCCCTTGAGAAAGAAGCTGAACTCACGCGGCGCCTTCACAGCGACCGCAGCAGAACGGACGCCTCTTTAGCGGGCCAGTCATTGGGACGACTTGCTTGGGGGGCGGGGTCAATGGTGGTGTTGGAATTTAAGTCCAAACATGCGCAGAGTTGAATAGTAAATGTAGCTATTCCAGCAGCCAGCGCCCCCTGAGGCACGTCGTTAAAACTAACCCCGGGCAGAGAACACCGCACTGCCATCAGAGTTTTGGCTACTCCGAGTTCTGTTGAGAACACGATCTTTAGGCAAACACTCCCTAATTTAATTATTTTAAAAAGGCACTTACCTGCTCTGCTGTAGCGTCCCAGGCTGCCCTCCTCGCATGATCTCAAGATGTACAATGCAGGGGTTTACGAGCAGGGGGCCTTTTTTTTTTATAATTAAATTAGGGAGGGTAGAGGGGAGCGGAGTTCCAAATCGACCTGCACGCAGAACATGCGCAGTGCTAAAGGATGCATTGGTTCGCAGACGCCACACAGTCCCGCCACGCTGCAGTGCCATCAGCCATGGGTGATAGATACAAGTCATCCTCGCACAGCGTGCTGATGAAATCTAGCTCACATCATGTGGCTCTGCAGTCGCAGCCTCGGCGGGAAGAATACGGGTTCCGCAGCGACTGAGGTTGTTCCGGTGATTGGACACTCTACATGCCTCGGTAGAGAAGCCACAGGCCTCTTGAACAAGGAGATCAGGTGAGGGAGCAACGCCGGGACACCACCGCCTTTCTCCGAGGCAGCGAAAAAATGCCTCGGAGAAACGCAGCCTCCTTTTCGGATTCGGGGGCGTGTTTTGCTGTTGTCTCCTCCCTGAGACTTTTCGCAAAAAACACGCCCCCCGATCCGAAAAGGACGGGGCATGATTTGAGTGACGGGACCTCTTCTCCAATGGCTGGCCAGCATTTACTAGGCCAGCCAATGGAGAACAGGGAAGATGCGGGGCGGGTTCAAGCCCCTCTTCTCCCAAGTCATTATGTCTCGCGAGCGAGACTGCGCAAGCGCAGCCATCGCTAGCCGAGACCTAAAAAGGAAGGTGAAGCTTAAAGACACCAACGCGGCTAGAGACTGAGTGACGACGTTGATTATGGTATCCAACATGGTATTTTAAGAGCAACACTGAAGTGAAAAGGGATTCCCATAAAACCATGGAGCAATAAAGTAGAACAATAGAGTGAGAAAACGGTATTGGAAAAACGAGCGCAACTACATAACGACAAACGTGGTAGAAGTATTTCCAGAAATCTACATATTGCAAGAAAGTCTGCTCTCCCCCTTCATCCTGCCCGTTACAAATTCTTAAAGTAACAGGTCCTGAAGAAGATGGCATTCAAAGTAAAATAAGCCATTGAAACATGCGTTGACCAGTTTGAGTGACACACGCCAGCTCTCAGCACAGCATTTGTGCATGTAGTCTGGTTCTGGGATGGGTAGTATGTATGTACAGAGTGTAAGTGATATGGATGCGGAGTGAGAAGAGGTGTGAAAGAGTACGGGGGCTTGCGAACTTGGATATTCTAATAATTGTTAATATCCATATGTTGGTTCCAATTGATATATATTCTGCATCAAGCTTTGCACAATTTTTGTTTCTTATATATATTTAAAAAATATATATTTGTAAAGTTGGTCACATTTTTAACATTATATGGTTTTGTATGTAATAATATGAAAAAGATGAATGATAAAAAAATGATGAAAAAGAAATAAAATATGAAAGAAAGAAATAATAGCAGTGTGTACAAAAGAGTGTTCTTTGTGCCCCAGATATGAGCTTATAAAAGCCTTATGGAAAGAAATATAGGTCTAGAGGAATATTATCTATTTGTAATTCCTGAATACACGCTTGTGCCACGGTGACGTCTAAAGCTCAATGTTTTAGGCCTTCTCAGGTGGGAAGGTTGTTCCAAGATTTACATTGATCAATTCTGCCAGGATTATGAGATTACTAAACACCTTCACCCTGATTCAAAAACATTATAGCGCAGTGGCTCTCGCTCCCCCACAACCCCTCTACTGCAGAGGTCTTCAAACTTTTTTAGGTTGAGCCCCCCCCAGCTAATTCTTTTTAGATGTCGCCCCCCCCCCCCCACCTGACAGAAATTTACGGAATCTGGTACACTACATAATTGACCACCATCTGCATATCCCAGCCCATATCCGGCAAATAATGTGAAACAAAGTAAGAGTGTTTACTAAACTGCAGGTTTGTGAGTGGGTGTGGTTAAATGACAGAGGCTTATTACAAAGTTCAAATCAAAAAATGTCCAAGATAAAATGTGCGCAAATAGTTTTTACTAGGGTTTTACTTATGCAGTTGAGTCATAATGTGACAGTGTTATCTGGAGCAGCCCAGTCACCTCCTCAGTAATTACCCTCAAGTCATGCAAATTCCAACCAAGCTCTTCATAAACATTTTGAATGAAGGGAGCCACTCAATCCCAGGCTCGTCGTTGCCATCCTCAAATTGTTGAGCGTTACCAATGCAAGGGAAGGCTTTGTCTTGATAAAACGTGGGTTACCATCAAAGTAGGCGGCCACAGCAAGCAAGGAAGGAAAGCTTAGCACATTCCCTTTAAAAAGAAGGATCTCACAGGGGGGTGACTTTCCTTCCTGTGATGTAACGTGGCACCAATGAGCAGTACTTATTCTTATTACTCCCCCACTTGATTTTTTTAGGACTTGTGCCCTGAGTGGGGGTTTAGGACACATGTACGGCTTATGTTTAAAAAATAGAACTAATAACAACTGAATAATGTTGCCTATTTTACTTCAGAGCAATGTTGTCTGACAGACCTTATGGTGATCAAATGGACCTGGGTCCAGCTGCACGGTGAACTGGCAGCATTGCAGTGCATGTAACTGCAGTAGCGGGCGGCGCAGGTAAGTGTGGTGGGCGGCAGCAGCGCGGGAAAGTCGTCAGACAGAAAAGGTCAAATTAAATAAATAAATAAAACCTATTCCATCCCCCTGCCCCTCGTGCCCACCTGCACCAGTCACAACTGATGTGTGAACCAACAGGGAGTGGGTCTAGGCAGAGAGTAGAAAAGATTGTTGGAGGCTGAAAGTGTTTACGGTGGATGCCAAAGGCAGTGCTTTATTAATAATAAACAATAGCACAGGGGCCAGCGCTGGCTCTTGCCAGGGCGGCTGTATACCAACCAACACACGCCTCCTTCTTCCTCCACCCTGTTTGTCCTGCCTCTGTCTCTTTCTTGCAGGTGGTTTTTCATCTCTGCTTTATCCCTTTGTCTCTGTTTGCACAGCTTTCTTGTCCTTTTTCTTTCCACCTATTCTGCTTTGCTCTCTCTTGCTATTGGCCAAAGTTGGATGCTGAAAAAGAGTTCTTTGTCCCTAAAAATGAGTACCGGGGGCCACCACCTGCCACCTCGAATATAAAGGAAGCGCTGCCCACATGTGGAGTCAGGTCAGGAATGGACTGGTTGGAAGCACTGTTCATGAGACCGCCCTTTGCCCCAGAACCCTCGGCCCAGTCGCCACAGCCGGTATGCGCTGCAACGCAAGTAAAAATAAAATGGTAGTCTCTTAATGGATTACACACTCTTATGTGATGGAACCTGAGCTGTGAAACCAGACAGTAGCACGAGCCAACTGCCCTTCATTTTCCCCCTAAGCCATTTGTTTTCAGACTATTAAACAGAAAGATCTGTCTTAAAATTGTTGTCTTTGAGCACAATGTATTAAACAACGATGAGAAATGGCTACATTAAATGTGCACTTTTGTAATTTTGAAAGAAAACCGTGAGTGTCTGGCATGCCCCTGCTCTTTGTAAGTGTACTGGAACCCCGTCAGGTGCACAGAAATGAGGTTTGTTCACTATCGGGTAAACTCACATCATTGTCTCCTTTGAAAACCATTTTATTACCATCATTTTTGTCCATACATCATTTTTATGCAGAGCTATTCATGCTTCCACGTTTTTTGACACAAATTCACCAAGATCCTATACTGACTTTTCTTCCAAACACTTGGGGATTCACTGTTCCTCTTGGCGCGGTGAAAGCGTAGGTGACCCAATACATTTTGGGCAGCCTCTGCCCTTCTTCAGGGGTAAATAAATCACATGTCAATCCAAATGCCCTTCCCAAATACCTATGGACTGTTGTTATTTAATGCACACCTCTAGGGGTGTAATCTATCCTTTGCTAACATGCATCCATCACAAAGTAGATGAGAAAATAGTGAATGGAACATACTAAATGAAAAAAATGAAATGAAAAAAGTGAAAAAAACAACCGAAGCGTAAACACGCATCATTTCATGATACAAATAAACTAAAACCTTTGACTTCATCTTAATGCTACCCGACCTGCTCAGTGTCCGTGACCCATCGCCCGACATTAAAAACCAAAACGTGCTGATACGTCTCTGTTTTCAACATCGCCCGACATTAAAAACCAAAACGTGCTGATACATCTCTGTTTGCAACATCGCCCGACATTAAAAACCAAAACGTGCTGATACATCTCTGTTTTCAACATCGCCCGACATTAAAAACCAAAACGTGCTGATACATCTCTGTTTTCAACATCGCCCGACATTAAAAACCAAAACGTGCTGATACATCTCTGTTGTCAATGCGAACAACATCATTACAACTTCATGTTTTTAATTCACACCTTAAATGTGCAATATACCTTGGGCCCCATCTTTCCAAACACAGAGCTGCTAATGTACGATTGAACAACCGCGAGCCTACCCAGAGTATTTGAATCATCCCACGTGACATGAAACTAAATAAGATATGACACCTCATTACGTGCCCCTTCCTCAAACCCATAAAAAATAAAAACATGCAAACATTTCTCCTCAACACATTTTTTGTTTACAAAACATGATCATTGACACAGAAACAAAATTGCTTTAAAATTCAAACCAATGATACATTTGTCCGTCTACAATGTATGAAAGAAAATTCTTCAGCACTGGAAGAATGAGCTCTTAAAGCACTCTCCGACGCGCCAAGTGCGCTCATGCCAATAACCCAAACGTTCAGTGTATTTCACTTTGTTTTATTCATCTTCATACTAGTGAAATATCCATCAATATTCATATGAATTCTTTTCAAAATGCATTTGCATGTTCTCTTTTGTTCAGGAACAAACTTTGTTTAATTCACAGGAGTGACAAAAGTAATTCCCCGATGCATTTCGGGTCTAGCCCTTCCTCAGGGGGTCCTTCCTATGACGAAATGAAAAGTAAAAAGCCCATTGACCCCGGATCCATATGCGACACACTAATAATAATAAATTAGCACTTGTGCGTGATATCATGCTGAATCAAAAATCAGTGCTCATGCCAAGTGGCTCGTTAAGAATTAGTGCAAAGAAAACTGTTGTTGCTCGTGGCTGTTAATGAGTCGTTAAAAAGTGGCGCGTACGCTCTAAGTAAATCTGCGTTCCTAATAGTTTGAAACGTGCGCACAAAAAGAACAAACTTATCGCCATGTGTCCAAGTAAACTGTAAATCACTGTGTTGAAAATAAAATACGCGATAAACTAAGTGCCTTGTGGTTTATAGGAAATTTCAATAGACGAACACGAGTAAAGAGTGGTGCGCATCTCCTTAAACAATACCAAAGTGCTTAAATAGACGAAGTACTATTGGTAAAGTATTGTGAATAGGGCACACCTGTGAATGCTCTAATAAAGAGCATAATCCGTAAACTGGCAATCGCGTGGCGTGTGTTAGCCGGCTGATAGAGCCGGAACTGAATATATGCGTGACCCGGAAGTGGGTGTCGCGAACGTAGTCTCTACTAAAAAAAGACTAAGGCGGTATGGAAATCCTAAAAAAGACTCAGTGAAAAAGCGTTAATACTACAATGAAAACCTTCACGTAAAAATTGTGCGTTAAATCATGCGGTTAATAAAGTGACATGCAAAAAGGCACAGTGCCCCGAATGTAGAAAAGTATCCTCAAGATCACAATATCGTAACATGCTAAATAGACCAAAATGTGTCAATATAGTTGTAAATGTAAACAAATTCATGAAAAAAGTAAGTAAATGAGAGAAACTGTTTGTGAGACCAGTACAAAGATACGCTGTGTTTGAAATTGTAGAAAGGCTATACAACAGTACATCCAGATTTTTAACAAAAAAACAGAAAAGGACCATACTGTATTTGGTTGTTATAGATAAAAACTAAACTCAAAGCGTTCATTCAAACCCCTTGGACTCAATGAGTTCAATTTATAAATCCAATATTGTTCACGCTGTAGCAAAACATTCTTATTGTCTTTCCCCTCTTTAATCTCCACCTGTTCCAAGATCAAGTATCTCAATTGGCTGATGTTATGGTTTTTTCCAGAGAAATGTGCAGCGACTGTTGATTTGAGGTTTTTCAATTGTATATTGCTTTTATGTTCAACCAGACGGGTTTTGATCTTCCTTTCTGTCTTCCCTACGTAGGGTAGCCAGCATGGGCATTTCAGTAAATACACCACATTACTAGAGTCACAAGTGGCTTTGACTCGAAGTTTAATTGGGGTACCTTGGGTTGGATGCATCAGCGTAGTGCCCCTAATTATATTATTACAACATCCGCAATTGTGACAGGGGATTGTACCAGTGTAAATAACATCAGTAGAATGTTTCTTTTGTTGTAATAGTTTTTGTAGGTTTTTAGTGCGTTAGTATGCAAAAATCGGATATTCCAAAAATATACCTTTGAAGTACTTTTGTCACTCCTGTGAATTAAACAAAGTTTGTTCCTGAACAAAAGAGAACATGCAAATGCATTTTGAAAATAATTCATATGAATATTGATGGATATTTCACTAGTATGAAGATGAATAAAACAAAGTGAAATACACTGAACGTTTGGGTTATTGGCATAAGCGCACTTTGCGCTACGGAGAGTGCTTTAAGAGCTCATTCTTCCAGTGCTGAAGTCATATTATCTATTTACACCTCGTGATCAGGAGGCGACACTCCATAGCACCCATACAAAATTACATTTGGATCTCAAAGAGCTACAGTTGAATAAAGGAGGAGTGCGACCGCTCCATTTGTTTTCTGGTATTGATTCCAGTTGATCTCTACGGTCTGCACCCATCATAAATATATCGTACGAAGATATAGTCAACATTACTGGTAATAAAGCCGACACATTTGGATTTACTACCGAAGATACCGACGGCATTTACTCATTGATCCAGGAACCAGAATGCGTTTCCTCAAGTACAGGATCTGTACAATCTAATATCAAACAACTCGTATTCGCAGCAAAAAGAGAAATTAACCAGCGTCTGCACGCCAGTACATTGATACGCTACCATAAAGTTCAGAGGATACCTAGAGGGCTGCGGATACCCCTCAAGTCAACCCTGTGTAAAAACAACGCACATTTTACTGAGAGATGGTATGGAATTTTAAATAAATGTTCGCTCGATCTAATTCTTTTAATCGTGGAAGAGCTTTCTAAAACGTTGGAAGAATTACTTAAGCAAGAAATTCGTGAAAAACAGTCTGTGGAAGAATGGAATAAAACCCTTGAAGATATCAATGTTCAATTAGACCAATATACTAAAGAAATGAATGAAAGAAAACTACGGAAATTCAAGCGGGACACCGTAGATTATAAACTGGGAGAGGTCTATAGTTGGGCCGAGGCGTATGCCACTCGCAGACAGCAAAGACCCTATGGCAACCGATCCACAGATGAAACATCGTCATCAGACGAATCTCAACCTAGAACACAGCAAAGAGGACCACCACCTAGAGAAAGTGACAGTAGACCATCCACTTCAAATACAGGAAACAGAGTGCAGACTCCTTTTTTAGGGAGGGGCCAAGGCACACCCGCAGAACCAGGAGGGCGAAATTTAACAGGATAAGATCTTCCAATAGCCAAATCAACCAGAAGTCAGAGAATCTCGTAATTAACATTTCACAGACTGCATTGTCGACTTTCGCAATTAACACATTACAAAAGGGTTTATCTTATGTCACCACGTATGAGTCTAATGAGCTAGAAACACAGCTTTGTTTCTTTAAATTCATGAGAACTCTTCGTCGCAAGCATTTTTTCACGAACATGATAACACCCAAACCAGTGGAAGGTAAAGGGACACTATTGGACCTAAAACCCAAGAGCACGTTTCAAGCACCTATGAGCCATAAGGTCTTTGACTCATTTGAGACGGTAGTACAGAGGGAACTACAGGACATTTTTAAAACCAGTACAACCAGCAAACATAATCTCACATCCAAAGAGCGAAATGCTATCATAAGTTTGGCCAACAATGGCAAAATCAAGGTTTGTAAAGCAGATAAGGGTGGAGCATTAGTGATTCTTAATACGGATTTCTACGTAAATAGCATTCAAACACATGTTAATGATACAACCATCTACATGAAGTTGAATTCAAATCCCACTAGAGAATTCATGGGAGTTCTAACCATCATCATCAACAAGGCTATCAACATGGGAACCATCAGTGAACGGGATTATAGATTCCTTAACAAAGAAAATCCAAGTATATCTTATCTGTATATGATCCCAAAAATACACAAATGCATGGACAAACCCCCATTCAGACCGATTGTGAGTACTAGAAATTCCATACACGAGCCCATCGGAAAGTATATAGATCGACACCTACAACCTAGTGTACAAAAAAGTCAACCTACTTGCAAGACACAACCGATTTCCTAGTAAAACTCCAAAAGGTGGTGCTGAGCAAAGATGGTGACAATCATATCCTGTATACAATCAATGTTAAATCATTATACACTTCTATCCCACATGATCTGGGCATACAAGCTATGGAATCCTTCCTTCTTGAGAGTGAAAAAAATGAAGATTTGAAAGTTTTTCTACTGGAATTAATGCATTTCACCCTATACCACAGTTACTTCGTTTGGCACATCGATGGGAGATTGTGTAGCTCCGGCGTATGCCAATGTTTTTAAGCACCGGTTTGAACTTGACAACATTCTGTCCAAAACCATCTGGATGACAAATCTTGTTACCTATTGCCGGTACATAGATGATATATTTCTAATTTGGAAAGGATCAGAAACCAATCTACTTCAGGCTATTGGTGAAATCAATAACATCGATGAACGCATCCAGCTTACTCACACTCTGGACAGACAAAGGATTTCGTTTCTTGACGTTGACATCCTGATCCAAGACTACAAATTAGTGACATCAGTATTTACTAAGTCTACTGACCGGAATAATGTTTTACATTTCCACAGTTTCCACCAGAAGAGCTTGAAAAAACATCTTCCATATTCTTAACTACTCAGGGCGAGACGAATATCTTCATCTGAAGACTTCTACCATGCGAATAAAGTCAAGATTCTGTTGAAATTCAAACAAAAAAAGTATCCTGAACCCATTTTGTAACAAGCTGAAGTAAGGGCTAAACAGAATGAATCTACTCAAAACCAAATCCCACGTAGAGAGTAAAGGAAGAACAGTATTATTTTCCAATTATTCTAATAAAAGTGCCAAAATTAAACAAACCATCAGAAAATATTGGCCTTTATTACAAGCTGAAACAGACTTCAAAGGTATATTTTTGGAATATCCGATTTTTGCATACCAACGCACTAAAAACCTACAACAACTATTACAACAAAAGAAACATTCTACTGACGTTATTTACACTGGTACAATCCCCTGTCACAATTGCGGATGTTGTAATAATATAATTAGGGGCACTACGCTGATGCATCCAACCCAAGGTACCCCAATTAAACTTCGAGTCAAAGCCACTTGTGACTCTAGTAATGTGGTGTATTTACTGAAATGCCCATGCTGGCTACCCTACGTAGGGAAGACAGAAAGGAAGATCAAAACCCGTCTGGTTGAACATAAAAGCAATATACAATTGAAAAATCTCAAATCAACAGTCGCTGCACATTTCTCTGGAAAAAACCATAACATCAGCCAATTGAGATACTTGATCTTGGAACAGGTGGAGATTAAAGAGGGGAAAGACAATAAGAATGTTTTGCTACAGCGTGAACAATATTGGATTTATAAATTGAACTCATTGAGTCCAAGGGGTTTGAATGAACGCTTTGAGTTTAGTTTTTATCTATAACAACCAAATACAGTATGGTCCTTTTCTGTTTTTTTGTTAAAAATCTGGATGTACTGTTGTATAGCCTTTCTACAATTTCAAACACAGCGTATCTTTGTACTGGTCTCACAAACAGTTTCTCTCATTTACTTACTTTTACCATGAATTTTTTTACATTTACCACTATATTGACACACGTTGGTCTATTTAGCATGTTACGATATTGTGATCTTGAGGATACTTTTCTACATTCGGGGCACTGTGCCTTTTTGCATGTCACTTTATTCACCGCATGATTTAACGCACATTTTTTACGTGAAGGTTTTCATTGTAGTATTAACGCTTTTTCACTGAGTCTTTTTTAGGATTTCCATACCGCCTTAGTCTTTTTTTTAGTAGAGACTACGTTCGTGACACCCACTTCCGGGTCACGCATATATTCAGTTCCGGCTCTATCAGCCAGCTAACACACGCCACGCGATTGCCAGTTTACGGATTACGCTCTTTATTAGAGCATTCACAGGTGTGCCCTATTCACTATACTTTTCCGATAGTACTTGGTCTATTTAAGCACTTTAGTATTGTTTAAGGAGATGCGCATCACTCTTTACTCGTGTTAGAGCGTCTATTGACATTTCCTATAAACCACGAGGCACTTAGTTTATCGCGTATTTTATTTTCAACACAGTGATTTTCAGTTTACCTGGACCCATGGCGATAAGTTTGTTCTTTTCGTGCTCATGTTCCAAACTATCAGGAACGCAGATTTACTTAGAGCGTACGTGTCACTTTTTAACGACTCATTAACAGCCACGAGCAACAACAGTTTTCTTTGCACTAATTCTTAACGAGCCACTTGGCATGAGCACTGATTTTTGATTCAGCATGATATCACGCACAAGTGCTAATTTATTATTATTGGTGTGTCGCATATGGATCCGGGGTCAATGGGCTTTTTACTTTTCATTTTGTCATAGGAAGGACCCCCTGAGGAAGGGCTAGACCCGAAATGCATCGGGGAATTACTTTTGTCACTCCTGTGAATTAAACAAAGCTTGTTCCTGAACAAAAGAGAACATGCAAATGCATTTTGAAAAGAATTCATATGAATATTGATGGATATTTCACTAGTGGAGCATGAAGATGAATAAAACAAAGTGAAATACACTGAACATTGGGGTTATTGGCATAAGCGCACTTTGCGCTACAGAGAGTGCTTTAAGAGCTCATTCTTCCAGTGCTGAAGTCATATTATCTATTTACACCTCGTGGTCAGGAGGCGACACTCCATAGCACCCATACAAAATTACATTTGGATCTCAAAGAGCTACAGTTGAATGAAGGAGGGGTGCGACCGCTCCATTCATTTTCCGTCTACAATGTGTCTGAATATTGCCGACTCAGTAAAAATCCGCACTATCTTCAGGAAATGGTTCTATGATTGAAACTGCGGGAAAGCCATCTGAGGCGTCCAGTTTCATCAGAGTAGTGAAGCTTCGCTGCTGACTTCCTCTGTTTCTTTCACAAATGTTCGTTTTCATCACAATTTGGACAGAAAGAGGCACATGGAAATTCTTCAGAAATTCTAAGGTGGCACGCAACAATCACGCCTCCTTTCAGCATCAAAAAAGTTTATAACACAGGCAATTAGGTGTGCGTTCTACAATTTATGAAGAATTGACGTGCCCATACAGTTTTTTTTTAAAATTCTTTTTATTTGCAGTTTTCAAAAACAAACTTAAAACAACATCACTCACTGTTGTGTACATATGACAAGCGATGACGATACGCCTCCACACCAAGCAGATCATCACAATTTGGGTACCATCACACGAACTCAGTGCTACATTATCAGGTGCGTGGCATTCAGCAGCCGAGCGTCCCATCCCGCCCGCATGCGTCACCTCAGACCGGTTCATCACCCAAAAAGTCCCCCTGAGAAATACAGTCACCGCCATCTTGCGTCCGCTTTAGGGAATAGTATCGAGTTACAGCACCTGCAGTGTAGCTTGCTCCAACCATTGTGTGAAAGGCCCCCAAATGTCCTTAGGTCGTGAACGCAGCGGCATAAGCTCCCAGTACAGGGCAAGTTGTGTCTGGCAGTAGACTGCGCTCGTGACCCACGCTCGAATGCTAGGTGACGTAGCAACTCCCCAGTGCATCGCAACTTGTCTTCTAGCTAGTAACAATAGCATCGCTGGTAGCTTACGGTGTTTGGGCTTAACCATGTGCAAAATACCAAGCAGCGCAGCCTGTGGGGTGCACGGGATCTGTAGGCCAGTGATTTCGCATATAATCTCTACTACCCTTGCCCAGAATGACGACAATGTAGGACAGTTCCATGCCATATGCAGAAAGGTGGCGCCATGAGTGTAGCAGCGCCAACATTCATCCGTGTCTCTTAAACCCATTCGGTGCAATCGGCTAGGGGTACGGTACGTCATGTGTATATATTTGAAGTGGATCAGGCGCAGCCTGTAGTTGGGGGACAAAATCTCAAGATTCTTACAGCACAAGTCCCAATGTTGATCCGAAATATCCGTACCCAGCTCCGCCTCCCACATGCCCCACGCCGCCGGAAGAACCACGGGGTGGCAAGTCTGCATTTGCACATACAAGCGGGATATAAGTTTGCGCCCGGACTCCACAGCTAGTACATTTTCCAAGGCAAGCAGGGCCGGCGGCGGCGCCGGGAACGCGGGAGACAACCTACGGCACGAGTGACGGAGCTGATAGTAAAGAAGCGTGTCCAGCACCGTCGGAGCCTCTGCATTACACATCTGCTCCGGAGTTAGGAAGGTGTCTCCCGGAAACAAATCGCCCCCAGTGCGGAGGCCCAGCTCTTCAGCTCGCTCCCCGGTCTGCATGCTGCGCAGCGGCAGCCACATCGGATTCTCGCGCAGGGGCACAGAATGTGAATAAAGAAGGTCAAGTCCGGCCCTCCGCCGCAGCCCATCCCATGCCCACCTGAGTGCGTGTACCGGGTCTATGTCCGTGCATCTCCGGGTGTGTGGCACGTAAAGTGCCACATTTAGCGGCAGCGGGGCTACTCTGTCCGTCTCGATCGCCACATGTGGTTGAAACGGTGTGGGATGTGCCCAGTAATGCAGGAATTGTGCCTGTGCACAGTAAGCATATAAGGAGAAGTCCGGCGCAGCCAGGCCTCCCTGTCGCTGTGGGAGAGTCAGGGTCTCCCATGCCACCCTCGGTTGTTTACCCCCCCCAGGCCAGCTCCACCATCTTCGAGCGTAGCCGCCGCAAAAAATGTGCAGTCAGGGGTAGTGGGATATTCCCAAACAGGTAGAGGAGTTTGGGCAGGATCACCATTTTGGCCACCGCAATTCTGCCAGCCAGCGAAAGGGGCAAGTGCTTCCAGCGGTCGACCCTCTCCTCCACCCAACTCATCACCCGTCCATAATTCTCCGTCCATATTTGCTGTTTATCCGTGCTTATCCAAATCCCCAAGTATCGCACCGGGCCAGTGGCCCATTTCAGCGGGCAATCCGGAGTAAAGCGGGGAGTCCCGGACGTCAGGGGCATAATTACCGACTTTTCCCAATTTATATTCACCCCCGATAATTGACCATAATGCATCAGTTCTCCCGTCAGAGGGGAGAGGTTCGTCTGAGGATCAGTGACATATAACGGGATATCATCAGCATACAGTGATATCGTCAATGCCCTCGACGAGAACCCAATGCCTCTAGCCGCGTGATGCTGCCTGATGCGAGCAGCCAAAGGCTCTGTGGCGATAGCAAAGAGCAGGGGCGACAGGGGACATCCCTGCCTGGTACCCCTCTGAATTGCAAAGGGCGCCGAGACGAGCCCGTTAACTCTCACCCTAGCAGTGATGCCGGTATAAAGCAGTCTAATGTAGCCAATGAAGGCTTCACTCACACCCATGCGCTGCAGCAGCGGAAACAGGAACCCCCATTCCAGGGAGTCGAACGCTTTGGTGGCGTCCAGTAGCACCGCCGCAGCCTTAACATGTGGGGCCAAATAATGTAGTACTCCAAAGAGGGTACGGAGGTTGTGAGAGGTCGATCTGCCCGGCACAAATCCCGACTGATCCGGACGGATCATGAGGGGCAACACCGGCTGTAGCCGAGTGGCCAGCATTTTCGCAAAAATCTTCGCGTCAGTGTTAATTAATGACAGTGGCCGGTAGGAGTCGCATTGTTGGCTATCCTTGTCCGGTTTCAGGAGGGTGATGATGACAGCCTCTCTAAGCGACCCTGGGAGCATACCCGACTCGACCGCCTCAGCATACATTGCCAACAGCCGGGGGACCAGGAGATCTGCGTACTCCTTGTAGAACTGTGCCGGCAGTCCATCCGGACCCGGCGCCTTTCCGGCCGCCAAGGAGCCTATGGCCTCCCGCACATCATCCGCCTCAAAAGGCCGATCGAAGTAGCCTTTTTGGTGCGCATTGAACCAGATAAGCTGTACAGTATCCAAATACTCAGCAAGCTCCACCGGCGTGTGGGCCTCCCGCGACCTGTAGAGGTCTCTGTAGAAGGTCCGAAACGTATCTAGGATTTCAGGGGGAGTGCATACGTTATCCCCTCCCTGTGTCATCACTGAGGATATGAAGGGAGATGGTCTTTGTGCGCGCAGGAGCAGGGCGAGTGTTCTACCCGGGCGGTCCCCTTCTCCATATCTACGGGCCACAGCATGCTTAGTCAGGAACTTAAGTTCCCTGTCAGCCTCCTCCTGATATTCAGTTAGCGTTGTGCGAGTTTCGGCCAAAGTGGCCGCCGAGGGGTCCGAACAGTATTTCACCTCTAAGGAATGCAGGCGATCCTCTAATTTGCCTAGCGAACACCTGATAGTCTTTAGGACCCTGGCCTGCCCCGCAATGCAGTGGCCTCTTACCACCACTTTAAATGCGTCCCACAGCGTGCCTAGCGAGGCCACAGAGCCCTCATTCAGCTCAAAGTAGTCAAGTATTTGCTGATGAATCTCTTCCCGAAACACCTGATCTGTCAGGGCATGTGGTGGTAGCCGCCACGTGAAGGGCGTGATGTATGGCTTGGGGACATTCAGAGTTAGTTCGACAGGAGAGTGATCAGAGAGGGTACGCGCCCTGTGAGTGACTGCAGAGACCCATACATGTACCTGCGGGGTTAAGAGCCAGTAGTCCAAGCGGGACCAGGCACCCCTGTGCGGGGTGAAGCAGGTGCCTTCCCTAACCGCGGGATGCAGTACGCGCCACGTGTCTAGTAGAGTGTAATCTGCCATTAGGCCACGGATGAGGCCAGCCGCTAGCGGATGATGCGTGCGGGCCACCCCTTCCCTGTCTAGCTCCAGTGAAAGTACAGCATTGAAATCTCCACCCCACAAGCAAGCCCCCCCACCCAGGGATTGCGCCAGGTGCCAGACATTCCGGAAAAAGCCAGGGTCATCCGAGTTGGGGCCATATACATTAATCAATGTGATCGGCATATGAAAGAGCTGCCCAAGTAGTATGATGTAGCGCCCCTCCGAATCAGCTTGCACCTTGAACGTCTGCCAGGGAAGGCCTTTACGGATAAGAATGGCCACTCCACGGGAGTAGTTGGAGCAACCCGATGTGTGTACCTCTCCCCACCGTGCATTTCTAAGCTTGTCCCCGGCGGCGCGAGTCAAGTGGGTTTCCTGTAGGAAACATATATCGATTTGGTGTCGCGTCAGATGTGCATGGGTCAAGCGTATTTTTCGGTGATCGTTAAGACCACGGATATTCCAGGTAAGGCAGCGCAACGCGGTCAGGGCGGCTTGTGTGTGCCTTTCTCATGTAGGCGTGTGGTCACCGAGGGACCCAGTAAAAGGGCCCACCCGCAGGTACCCCGCCCTCCCGTCCTATGAATCAGCAACCACAGTAAGTCCGCCCGTGTCTGGACCGCATCGCCATGTAGTGGTGTAGCCAGAAAGTGTAGTGATGTAGAACCAACCAACAATAACCCCAACCCCCCCCCACCCACTCCAACCCCCCAATCAGGTTGAGATATCATCCCCACCCACCACCCCCCCCAACTGGAACTGTCTTGCAATAGTATCTCGGGAATCATCCCACAGGGGCGTGGGGTTACCGGCTCACTCCCCAGTCTATAAACGACCGGGTGGCCGGACATTTCCGCCTAGCATTTAAAGCAGTATCTCAAGGTACAGCCTGGAAGTCCCTGCATGCTTCTCATCACAGTTCTCCGCAGGGTACTAGTAGCGTTAATCATGCATGAACAGACCAGTCTCTCAGCTCAGGGACGGACCTATCTCCCTCTGTAGGTCTCAGGGACACTCATTGTTGGGCATAGGGCGCGCGCCCTACATTAATGTAGTATAGCGACCCAGCATGGGCACGCATGTCTTTGTGTCGTGTTATTCAATGTCACTTAGCTGTCCCATCGGCGGATTCTCTTGGTCATCTCGCCTCTCACGTTGCGAACGTTCCGCCTGTCTCGCAAACTTGATCGCGTCTGCCGCCGTAGTAAATACCATGGGCTTCCCTTTATGATGGATCCGCAGCTTGGCCGGGTACAGCATCGCATACTTAGTCCCCACCTTCTGGAAGATTTTTTTGGCCGGTATGAATTCGCGCCGGGCGGCCTGCACAGCCTGCGTAAAATCCGGAAACAAGGAGATAACCATATTTTGAAAAGTTAGTTCCCCCTTTTCACGTGCCAACCGCAGGATGGTATCCCTGTCCCGGTAGTTAAGAACCCGGGCCAGGATTGGCCACGGCGGAGCCCCCGGCACGGGTCGCGGCCCCAACGTGCGATGTGCGCGTTCAACCAAGAACATGGCCGACAGTCCCTCTCCAAACAGTTCACGGAACATTCCTTCCACAAATAGTTCCATATTTCCAATGTTAGTGGATTCGGCAACCCCAATAATTCGTACATTATTTTGGCGGGAGCGAGCTTCCAAATCTTCGTTGCGCACACGTATCACCTCCAGGACCCTGTCCATTCGGAGTAACTTCTCCTGGGTGTCTCCGTGGCCCTCCTCGCAGTCCGCAATTCTCGCTTCCATCGCCGTGATACGCTCCTCATGTTTATCGACCCTGTGCGATATGCCATCCAGCCGCTGGGCCATGGAGTCGAGTTTTCCGTCAATTTCCTTTAGGCAGCCCTTAAGGTCACGGAACATACTTTTGACATCATCGTCCGGTGTTGGGTCCAACTGTGTTTCAGGGACCACCGTCTGCGACTCCGGCACCGCATCTGCGCCGCGGAAGGTCTGCTTCTCGAAGGGGAGCTTCCTCTGTTTGGCGTCCGATTTCCCCATGGTTCCCCTGAGGGCCCGCCACCTACCAACAATGGCGGTGAGGGGTATCAAGCAACAAGCAGGCCACCAAGCGCAAGGAACGCGTAGGTGGAGTGGTCACCACACAGTCACCCCCTCCACACGAGGAACACCGCCAAGTAGGGAAGACCAGGCCAGCTCTCGTCACATTCAGGGCGCGGGTCTGCGTTAGTCGGGTAACAATGGCGGCCTCACCGTCCTCTCGCAGTGGCCCGGGAGGCAGCCCGGCCGACCTCCCGCTCAGTAAGCCTCTCCATCGCCGTGTCTCCCCGGCCCGCAGGCACACGATGGTTAGAGCAGGTCGTCGGCAGGTTCCGGCAGCCGGATATCACCTTCCGCAGGCAGGGATCGGGCCCACCCAGCGGGCGCCACAGCTTCCTTCTCCCGTCTCCTCACTCCAGTAGGCCCATCGGCCCAGGCACCAGATCAGGGCGCAGCCACGCCGGATAGGCCTAGGCAGCCAGTCCGCCAGCTCGGCCTCCTCCCGGTACCAGTTCCCCAGCAGGGGCCGGCCTCAGCACGTCAGGAAGCCACCGCAGCCACTCGGGCGCCAGTCGCAGGGCTCACCACGTGTCAGCTGGGTCCACGAGAGCCGCCTCGTATCCGCCAGACCGCGGCCCTCGACCAGGGTCTCGCGTAGGAGAAGACTCCGCCCAGCACGGTGCCCAAAAGCCGCTCGGCCAGCCCGGCCGTGTAGCTCCGGATCTCCGAGGCCGATTTCAACCGCAGTGGCACCGCTAGGATCCCCTTCACCAGGGCACTTCCCGCCGTGTATTTTAATGGTCAAAAAGCAAGGCAAAGGTCGGATTGTCTGACGGATTAGGTGTCCGGCCGGCAGAGCCCCGTCACACGGCGGCCATCTTGCAGCTCGGCTCGGCCACGCCCCCGACGTGCCCATACTTATGTAATTTAAAGAGAAACTTTGCCTCCTTTCTGTGTGGGGGAGGTGGGGCGTCCCACAGTTTGAAGAACTGTGCTCCACTGGGATGAGGAAGAGACATGTGAGTGGAGCAGGGAGGGGGGTTGTAGCAGCCCCCGTTCAAGTGGAAACAAAGCAGAAAGCCAAGCACATGGATGTAGAGAGCCACTCGGGCTCTCCTCAACAATGTTGCTGTCTTACATGCATCCACGCACCCCTCGGGGCGGGCTCTTCCCGAGGGAATAAATAAACGAGGGGGGAGACCGCACGGGGTCTTCCGGCCCAGAGCAAGTAACCGGCGTCACTGTGTCCTTTATTGCGACCCCCGACCATAACTGCGACACAGGCCCCGCCGCGCTACACTGGCGACAAGGCCGGCCGCACCTTCAAGTGTATATTTGCCTGTCCCTGCTGCCTCTCCGGAGAGCGTGCGGAGCCCACCCGCAGTGCCGACTCTCCTGCCGCCTACCTGCTCTTTGTGCTGAGGATCGCGGAGCCCACCCGCATCACTCAGAGCGGGCCGCCTGGACTGCGCGGCAGCCCGCATGCTGATTCCTGCTGCCTGCCTCGCCCGACAGCGCTGCGCTCGCCGACGCGCCTCCCTCTGCATCGGGAGCGTGTTCAGCTGGCGGTGCTTCAGCGCGCTGTAGGGGTAAGTGACCTGGCCACGAGCGCTGCATCGTCTCCCCGCTCTGGTGCCCCCTGCTCTGGTGTCCCCACTCCTGCTCCGTCTGGCGCTGGCTCCTTCCTTCTTCGGCCGGTGTGCTGGAGGGGGCCTCAGCAGGGCTGTCCATCGACTGCCTAAAGAAAAATTAGGAAAAAAAAAAAAAAGGAGAAGCAGGAAATACTGCTAAAACGGAGTGAACAAAGAAGAGGAAGGGTGTTTTACAAAGGAAATTAAGTGGGGGTGAAAGTCGACCCAGACACACAACGTGGTCCCAAGGCCAACAAGCATTGGCAGCATCCAAGAAGCACGCGGCCAGGCCTACACGTTGACGAAGAGGCCACACCTGTGCACCGACGTGCCCCTGCCTGGCCACAATGAGCACCGCACCTGCCGCAGGCGCAGCCGCCCAGCAAGCTGGAGGGCACAACCCAATCGCTGGCAACAACCCACCACCACCAGTGGTCACCCACACCGCAGTCGCACCGTTACCCCCATTCAGTGAGATCTCGGATCCCGCCACTGCTGCGCCAAGGTGGAAAGCGTGGGTAGGGTGACTAAATCATTTCTTCAAAGGGACACGTGAAACCGATGGAACAGTAAAACGATCACTGCTCATCTACTATGGAGGGGCCGAGATTTACGACCTGTTTGAAACGCTCCCCAACACAGGGAACGATGACGACTACGACGCGGCAGTCACTGCGCTTAACAGACATTTCGACCCACAGCTTAACCCCGACTTCGAGAAATTCAAGTCCCGGAGGGCGTGGCAGACCGACACCGAATTGGTTGACATGTTCTACGCGCGACTGCGCCGGCTGGCCAGCACGTGCCCCTTCACAGACCAAAGGGAGGAAATCCGGGACCAGATCATCTTAGGCTGCCGCTCCAAACTCCTGCGGAAGTTGACCCTCCAACAGCTTGGGATCTCGCTCGACGAGATCCTGGTCCTTGCGCGCTCTCATGAACTATCGGACGCCCGGGCAGAAGAGATGGAAGCGGCCTTACACACTCCAGTGGCCACGGGGTCGATGTCTAGGACCCCGCACATCAAGGAAGAAAAAGTGGAAGCTATCCAGAGGCGTCCCGCAGCGCCTCGCCAGGCGTCCAAGCCACCACCAGGAGGGTCGTGTGGGTACTGTGGCGAAGATCACCCGGCAACGGCCGTCTGTGGGGCGAAAGGAAAAACGTGCTCCCGCTGTGGAAGGCTAAATCACTACGCCGGAGTGTGCCGCGGCGGGCGGTTCCGGCAGCCGTCGTCGAGACCCAGGTTCGGGCCACAGCAGGTTCGCCAGATCTCTCTTGCTGACCCGCCGCCAAGCTCGGAAGACCAGCCACAGGCACGACACCCGATATATGAAGACGAAGACGACGATGTGTTCGTGGTGTCATATGTCAGCTGGACAGGCTCCCGGCGAAGACCGCCTCCCATGTGCTCAGTCTCAGTAGAGGGCACGGAGGTACAAGCCCTCATTGACACCGGGGCGTCTGTCAATGTGAAGGACTCCGATCAGTATGACCGTCTGTCACCGCGACCCCCCCTGACGCTGTCCAAGGCGCGAATATACACGTATGGAGGCACGGATCCTCTTCCCCTCCGTGGCGTCATTCATGCCACCATCGCTAGCGGGAGCTACTCGACCAAGACACAGTTCCATGTCACTGAAGGCAAGAAAGGAACTCTACTCAGCTGCCACACAGCGGAGGACTTAGGACTTGTGTTCTTCGCGAACCAGGTTCATGATTCCCACGCGGAGGCAATACTGAAGGAGTTCCCATCGCTCTTCACTGGCCTGGGGAAACTCAAGGGCAAGAAGTTCAAGCTCCACATAGATCCGTCAGTACGACCGGTAGCCCTCAGACATCGGAGGGTGCCATTCAACTTACGCCCACAAGTTGAGGAGGAGCTGCGAAAGCTAGAAGAGCTTGACGTCATCGAGAAGGTCTCAGGCCCCACTCCCTGGGTGTCCCCGCTGGTCGTGGCGCCCAAGCCCAAACAACCGGGGGCCATTAGACTCTGTGTCGACATGCTACTGCCCAATACAGCAGTGAAGAGGGAACGGCACATCACCCCACGATGGACGACATCGTGGCGGGCCTCAACGGGGCGAAATGGTTCTCGAAGCTGGACCTGAATGCCGGCTACCACTGGACCCGGAGAGCCGGTACATCACCACCTTTTCAACCCATGTTGGCCTCCGGAGATACAAAAGGCTCAGTTTCGGAGTATCATCAGCCGCAGAGGTCTTCCAAAACGCAATCCGCGAAACACTGTCAGGGCTGCAAGGGGTGATTAACCTCCTGGTATTCTCCACCACGCTCGAGGAACATCACTCCCACCTCCGGGCCACGCTCAAGAGGCTGGCAGAATGTGGACTGATGCTACACAAAGCCAAGTGCTCCTTCTATCAAGACAGCGTAGACTTCTTTGGGTACACGTTCACTCGCGAAGGGCTCCTGGTGGACCCGAAGAAGGCTGAAGCCATCAGGGCGGCCAGCACACCCCAAAGTCCCACCGAAGTGAGGAGTTTCCTCGGGATGGCCACTTACTGTGGACGGTTTATCCCCAATCTTGCAGCCATGTCCGAGCCGCTACGTGCCCTCACGCGCCATGACCATAAGTGGGAATGGACACCAGCGGCCAACAAGGCGTTCCAAGATATCAAAGCGGGGCTATTAGACAAGATGGTCATGGCGTACTTCCACCCCCGACGGTGAACAGAGCTGGTCGTAGATGCCAGCCCGGTGGGCCTAGGTGCGGTCCTCCTGCAGGAACATGGCCCTGAAGTTTGGAAGCTTGTCGCATATGCCAGCAAAGCTCTCACAGACGCTGAGACGAGGTACGCCCAGATCAAAAGGGAAGTGCTGGCCATCAAACGGGCTTGCCAACATTTCCATTTGTACCAGTGTGGGCAAGAATTTAATGTTGTGACGGACCACAAACTGCTGCTCCAGCGGTTTGCTGGATTATCGAGGCTGGCGCCACCGAGGATCGAACGATGGGCATTGCAGTTGCAAGCATACAATTTCAAAGTGATCTACCGTCCCGGGGCTCACAACCCCGCAGACTATTTGTCCCGTCACCGGGAGTCAGCGGGCTATCCGCCTCATCAGAAGACACCTGCAGCACCGAAGCGTTTGTCAGCATGGTGTCGCAAGGGGCATGTCCCAGGGCCATGACACTGGAGGAAATGGGTCAAGCCACTCGAGAGGACCCCACTCTCTCCCGCGTTCGTAAAGCACTGGACAGTAATGGGTGGGCCCATTTCATAGATGGAGCCCGTGCTTTACGACAAGAAGTCAGCCATACTCGCCAACAATTGTGGCACGTCCGGAGCGAACTCAGCGTAGGGGAAGAAGGAGTCATTCTGAGGGGACGCCTCATAGAGGTCCCAGAAAGCTTACAGAGAAGAATCCTCGCGCTGGCACATGTGGGCCACCAAGGGATGGCTAAAACCAAAGCCAGGCTGCGCGACAAGGTCTGGTTCCCGGCGATGGACTCCAAAGTAGAGGAGATGGTCCGACAATGCCACGCCTGCACCATCACCGGAGGGGACCCTGCACCAGCCCCGGTAATCACCGAAGAAGCGAGTAAGAATCCGTGGACGCATCTCAGTATGGACTTTGGGAGTTTTCAAGACGGTCGTCACATGCTGGTCGTAGTCGACTAGTTCTCGAAATTCCCCATCGTTGAAGTAATAGCGTCAACAGCATTCCCCCATGTAAAGAAGGTCCTGGACCGAGTGTTCGCAACAATGGGGTTGCCTGAAGAGGTCAAGTCGGACAACGGACCCCCCTTCCAGGGGCGAGAATTCCAGGAATACCTTGCAAGTCTAGCGGTACGCCATAGGAAGATTACCCCACTATGGCCCCAAGCAAACGGGGAAGTGGAACGACTAATGAGAACAATCAATCGAGCGCTGCGTATCACCGGGGAGAACGGAGAAGATCCGGAAGCAGCTCTTGATCAGTTCCTCGGGGCATACCGCCAGACTCCACACAGCACCACCAAGTGTGCTCCGGCCCACCTTATGTTCAAGAGAGCCCCACGGGACAGTATCCCGTCAGATCCAGGGTGGGTGCCTGCAGAAAGGGACGACGCTGCCATCCAAGCGAGGAGAGAAGCAACCAATCGGAAGGCCAGTGAGTCCCGAAGGGCCCAAGTACCAAAGCTAAGAGTCAGAGATCGGGTGGTAATAAAGGACCGACACCCTGGATGGAAGTTCCGAACCCCCTACGAGCCTGAGGTGTGGATCGTGGCCGAGGTTCAAGGGACCATGGTCACGGCGAAAAGGGGACAACAGGTCATCACAAGGAACATATCGAGCTTCAAGAAGGTCTCGGAAGTGGGTACGGATCGGGAGGAGTCCAGCTATCAACATTCACCTCTGGATCTCGGTTCCCATGCGTCTCCCAGTGAGAGGATCTCCTCACCAGTTTCTAATCAGCAAGTCAGTCAGGGTGGCGCTGACAATGGAAGGCCAACCTGTCAGGACCCTGTCGCTGAGACGTCAAGGGCAGATCCCCGGAACCTTGTGCCCGGAGTCAGAGATATGGACTCCGACCGAACCCGGTCCCAAGTCAGAGGCTGAAAGACTTTGTACATACTTCCCCATGACTGGGGGGGAACTTGATAGTCCTGAACTGAAAGAAAGGAGGGATGTAGAGAGCCACCCGGACTCTCCTCAACAATGTTGCTGTCTTACATGCATCCACGCACCCCCCGGGGCGGGTTCGTCCCGAGGGGATAAATGAACGAGGGCGGAGACCACACGGGGTCTTCCGGCCCACATCAAGTAACCGGCGTCACTGTGTCTTTTATTGCGACCCCCGACCATAACTGCGACACAGGCCCCGCCGCGCTACAATGGCTTGGGGCTCGGGCACCTGTCCGCCTCATACTTGCTCCTACGGGGCCGGCTGAGATGCTGTCTCTGGTTCAGACCTTTCCTGGAGGTCTCCACTGTCACTGTGAATATATTTAGTCACAGGTCTGCCTCATGTGTGCTGTTCTCCAGGGCCACCGCTGTGACTCTACCCTTACGTCCCCGCATACATACATATATTAAACGATTATAACATACGCCTTTCTACAGTTTAAAGTAAAACATAGGAACAGCGTTGGATTAATATAGGGTTAGGTTAGCCCCACACAGGTCTGGTTTCAGGGCGGAAACAGCAGGGGAAAATAGCGTGTTAGTTGGAGACTTCTGAGTAGCCAAGCAATAAATACCATTCTGACCGAAGTTAGCGCTACAGGATAATTCACTACATATCAAAAGTACACATTTTAGATCGCGAGAGCCTCTTAGAAGGCAGGGTATTCAGCAGACACGTGGGCTTCTGAACTGGATGTTTATGGCTAGCTGAGAACCGGGCGGGGTGCCGGAAACCACGACAACAAGCGGTCGACATTGTCCCGGCAGCATCGAAAGTGAAAGCGCGCACAGCGCACTGAATGGAAACAAAGCACAATGTCCTGCCCAAAGTAGAACAAAATCAATAAAGAAAATAGTGCTTAGAACTCTAAAAATAACACGATCCGAGTAAGAACCAAGTAAAGGGGCCAGAAGCTGTGGGGCGTTACAAATGATGACTGGAAGGTTCTAACAAGCCTCTTTACCAATCAGAAGCCAGCATTTAGGAAGGATAAACACATCAGCCAATGAAAAATCAGGGCAGGGGACTGGCCGGGGCATTTCTCATGTACTGAACTACCACAGATTTTCGCGAGAGCAGTGCTTGCGCACTGACTCCAGTGCTTAATTTGTAAAGCATGAAGTGCCGGTGCTAAAAGCAAAGCAGCAACCGCGACGTTCTACTCTGGAGCACTCTGCATCCATATAAGTCCCAAATAAAAGCCCACATCCAGTGCTTAATTTGTAAAGCATGAAGTCCCAGTGCTAAAAGCAAAGCAGCAGCTGCTACGTTCTACTCTGCATCCATATAAATCCCAAATAAAGGCCTACATCCAGTGTATAATTCATAAAGCATGATGTGCCGGGGCTAAAAGCAAAGCAACAACCGCCACATTCTACTCCCCAGCACTCTGCATCTATATAAGTCGCAAATAAACACCTACATCCAGTGCTTAATTTGTAAATCATAAAGTGCCGGGGCTATAAGCAAAGCAGCAACTGCTACCTCCTACTCTGCATCCATATAAGTCCCAAATAAAGGCCTACATTCAGAGCTTAATTTGTAAAACATGAAGTGCCGAGGCTAAAACCGAAGCAGCAACGGACACGTTCTACTCTGCAGCACTCTGCATCCATATAAGTATCAAATAAAGGCCTACATCCACTGCTTAATTTGTAAAACATGAAGTGCCGGGGCTAAAAGCAAAGCAGCAACCGCTACGTTCTACTCTCCAGCACTCGGCTTCCATATAAGTCCCAAATAAAGGCCTACATCCAGTGATTAATTTGTAAATCATAAAGTGCCGGAGCTAAAAGCAAAGCAGCAACCGTGACGTTCTACTCTGCAGCACTCTGCATCCATATGAATCCCAAATAAAGGCCTAAATCCTGTGCTTAATTTGTAAAACATAAAGTTCCCAGGCTAAAAGCAAAGCAGCAACTTCCACGCTCCACTCTGCAGCACTCTGCATCCATATAAGTCCCAAATAAAGGCCTACATCCAGTGCTTAATTTCAAAGCATGAAGTGCCGGGGCTATAAGCAAAGCAGCAACCACCAACTTCTACTCTGCAGCACTCTGCATCCATATAAATCCGAAAAATGGCTTACATCCAGTGCTTAATTTGTAAAGCATGAAGTTCCAGTTCTAAAAGCAAAGCAGCAACACCTACGTTCTACTCTGCATCCATATAAATCCAGAATAAAAGCCTGCATCCAGTGCTTAATTTGAAAAGCATGAAGTGCCCGGGCTAAAAGCAAAGCAGGAACAGCTACGTTCTACTCTCCAGAACTCTGCATCCATATAAATCCCAGATAAAGGCCTACATCCATTTCTTAATTTGTAAAACATGAATTGCCGGGGCTAAAATTAAAGCAGCAAAGGCTACGTTCTACACTCGACATCCATATAAGTCCCAAATGAAGGCCTACATCTAGTGCTTCATTTGTAAATCATAAAGTGCCGGGGCTAAAAGCAAAGCAGCAAACACTACATACTACTCTTCAGCATTCTATATCCATATAAGTCCCAAAAAAAGGCCTATATTCCGTGCTTAATTTGTAAAACATGAATGGTCGGGGCTAAAAGTAAAGCATCAACGACTATGTTCTACTCTGCAGAACTATGCATCCATACAAGTCCCAAATAATGGTCTACATTCAGTGCTTAATTTGTAAAGCATGAAGTTCCACGGCTAAAAGCAAAGCAGCAACCGCTACCTTCTAATCCCCAGCGTCTGCATCCATTTAAAGTCTCAAATAAAGGCCTACATCCAGACATAATTTGTAAATTATGAAGTGCCGGGGCTAAAAGCAAAGCAGCAACTTCCACGTTCTACTCTGCAGCACGCGGCATCCATATAAATCCAAAATAAAGGCCTACATCCAGTCGTTAAATTATAAAGCATGAAGTGCCGGGGCTAAAAGCAAAGCAGCAACTGCTATTTTCTACTCTGCATCCATATAAGTCCCAAATAAAGGCCTACAACCAGTGTTTAATTCGTAAAGCATGAAGTGCCGGAGCTAAAAGCAAAGCAGCAACTGCTATTTTCTACTCTGCATCCATATAAGTACCAAAAAAAGGCCTACATCCAGTGCTTAATTTGAAAAAGCATGAAGTGACAGTGCTAAAAGCAAAGCAGCAACCGCCATGTTCTACTCTGCAGCACTCTGCATCCATATAAGTCCCAAATAAAGGCCTACATCCAGTGCTTAATTTTAAAGCATGAAGTGCCGCAGCAAAAAGCAAAGCAGCAACCGCCACATTCTACTCTCCAGCACATTGTATCCAGAAAAGTCCCAAATAAAGGCCTACATCCACTGCTTAATTTGTAAAACATTAAGTGCCGGGACTAAAAGCAAAGCAGCAACCGCCATGTTCTACTCTGCAGCACTCTGCATCCATATAAGTCCCAAATAAAGGCCTTCATCCGGTGCTTAATTTGTAAAGCAGGAAGTGCCGGGGCTAAAAGCATAACAGCAACCGCTTCGTTCTATTCTTCAGCACTCTGCATCCATAAAAGTCCCAAATAAAGGCCTACATCCAGTGCTTAATTTGTAAAGCATGAAGTGCCGGAGCTAAAAGCAAAGCAGCAACCGTGACGTTCTACTCTGCAGCACTCTGCATCCATATAAGTCCCAAATAAAGACCTACATCCTCTGCTTAATTTGAAAAACATGAAGTTCCCAGGCTAAAAGCAAAGCAGCAACTTCCAAGTTCTACTCTGCAGCACTATGCATCCATATAAATCCCAAATAAAAGCCTACATCCAATGCTTAATTTGTAAAGCATGAAGTGCCGGGGCTAAAAGCAAAGCAGCAACCGCTACATTCTATTCTTCAGCACTCTGCATGCATAAAAGTCCCAAATAAAGGCCTACATCCAGTGCTTAATTTGAAAAGCATGAAGTGCCGGGGCTAAAAGCAAAGCAGCAACTGCGACGTTCTACTCTCCAGAATTCTGCATCCATATAAGTCCCAGATAAAGGCCTACATCCATTTCTTAATTTCTAAAACATGAATTGCCTGGTCTAAAATTAAATCAGCAATGGCTATGTTCTACTCTCCAGCACTCAGCAACAATATAAGTCCCAAAAGAAGGCCTACATCTAGTGCTTAATTTGTAAAACATGAAGTGGTGGGGCTAAAAGCAAAGCAGCAAACACTACATACTACTCTCCAGCATTCTGTATCCATATAAGTCCCCAAAAAATGTCTACATCCAGTGTTTAATTTGTAAAGCATGACGTGCCGGTGCTACAAGCAAAGCAGCAACTACAAAGTTCTACTCTGTAGCACTCTGCATCCATATAAGTCCCAAATAAAGGCCTATATACAGTGCTAAATTTTAAAGCGTGAAGTACCGGGGTTAAAAGCAAAGCAGCAACCGCTATGTTCTACTGAGCAGCACTCTGCATCCATATAAGTGCCAAGTAAAGGTCTACATCCAGTGCTTAATTTTAAAGCATGACGTGCCGGGGCTAAAAGCAAAGCAGTAACTGCCAAGTTCTACTCTGCAGCACTCTGCAGCCATATAAGTCTAAAAAATGGCCTACATCCAGTGCTTAATTTGTAAAGCATGAACTGCCAGTTGTATAGGCAAAGCAGCAACACCTACGTTCTACTCTGCATCCATATAAATCCAGAATAAAGGCCTACATCCAGTGCTTAATTTGAAAAGCATGAAGTGCCTGGGCTAAAAGCAAAGCAGCAACAGCTACGTTCTACTCTCCAGAAGTCTGCATCCATATAAGTCCCAGATAAAGGCCTACATCCATTTCTTAATTTGTAAAACATTTATTGCCAGGTCTCAAATTAAAGCAGCAAAGGCTACGTATTACTCTCCAGCACTCAGCATCCATATAAGTCCCAAATGAAGGCCTACATCTAGTGCTTAATCTGTAAAACATGAAGTGCTGGGGCTAAAAGCAAAGCAGCAAACACTACATACTACTCTCCAGCATTCTGTATCCATCATAGTCCCAAAAAAAGGCCTACATCCAGTGCTTAATTTGCAAAACATGAAGTGCCGGGGCTAAAAGCAAAGCAGGAACAGCTACATTCTACTCTCTAGAACTCAGCATCCACATAAGTCCCAAATAAAGGCCTACATCCAGTGCTTAATTTGTAAAGCATGAAGTGCCGGGGCTAAAAGCAAATGCAAAAAGAACTATTGATGGACAGAATGCAGAACAATGTCATACATTCACCCCACTACAGAGATCTGGACCAAAATCTATCGTTTTCTTGCCCACCATGACTTTCCAGTTTGGACCCAGCCATATGCAAATCAGTCTCGACCCTGTACCCTATGGGAACAGTGCAGCCCGAACTGCGAGGCCAGGTCCTCCCTGGAAAAGCAAAGCGCAAACCGCCATGTTCTACTCTGCAGCACTCTGCATCCATATAAGTACCAAATAAAGGACTACATCCAGTGCTTAATTTGTAAAACATGAAGTTCCCGGGCTAAAAGCAAAGCAGCAACTTCGACGTTCTACTCTACAGCACTCTGCATCCATATAAATCCCAAATAAAGGCCTACATCCGGTGCTTAATTTGTAAAGCATGAAGTGCCGGAGCTAAAAGCAAAACAGCAACAGTGACGTTCTACTCTGCAGCACTCTGCATCCATATAAGTCTCAAATAAAGGCCTACATCCAGTGCTTAATTTGAAAAGCATGAAGTGCTTGGGCAACAACCGCCACGTTCTACTTTGCAGCACTCTACATCCATATAAATCCCAAATAAAGGCCTACATCTAGTGCTTAATTTGTAATTTATGAAGTGCCGAGGCTAAAAGCAAAGCAGCAACCGCTATGTTTTACTCTGCAGCAGTCTGCACTCATATAAGTCCCAAATAAAGGCCCACCTCCACTGCTTAATTTTAAAGCATGAAGTGCCGGGGCTTAAAGCAAAGCAGCAACTGTACCGTTCTACTCCCCAGCACTCTGCATCCATATAAAGTCCCAAATAAAGGCCTACATCTAGTGCTTAATTTGTAATTCATGAAGTACCGGGGCTAAAAGCAAAGCAACAACTCCTACGTTCTACTCTGCATCCATAAAAGTCCCAAATAAAGGCCTACATCCACTGCTTAATTTGTAAAACATGAAGTGCCGGGGCTTAAAGCAACGCAGCAAATGTAGTATTCTACTGCTCAGCACTCTGCATCCATATAAGTCCCAAATAAAGGCCTACATCTAGTGCTTAATTTCTAAAGCATGTAGTGCCGGGGCTTAACCCCTTCTATGCTCATGACGGAACGATTCCGTCATGAGCATCGGTTGAGCTGTGCTCATGACGGAACCGTTCCGTCATGGCCCCGCCCGCGCTCGAACCCTTCAGCACCGCGGGGGAATCCGCGCAGCGCTGAAGGGGTTAAAGCAAAGCAACAACCGCTAAGTTCTACTCTCCAGCACTCAGCATCCATATAATTACAAAATAAAGGCTTACATCCAGTGCTTAATTTGTAAAACATGAAGTGCTGGGCTAAAAGCAAAGAAGCAACTGCCAAGTTCTACTCTGCAGCACTCTGCATCCATAAAAGTCCCAAATAAAGGCCTACATTCAGTGCTTAATTTGTAAAACATGAATTGCCGGAGCTAAAAGTAAAGCAGCAACGACTATGTTCTTCTCTGCAGAACTATACATCCATATAATTCCCAAATAAACGCCTACATTCAGTGCTTAATTTGTAAAACATGAATTGCCGCGTCTAAATGCAAAGCAGCAACCGCTACCTTCTACTTCCCAGCAGTCTGCATCCATTTATAGTCCCAAATAAAGGCCGACATCCAGACTTAATTTGTAAATTATGAAGTGGCGGGGCTAAAAGCAAAGCAGCAACTTTCATGTTCTACTCTGGAGCACGCGGCATACATATAAATCCAAATTTATGGCCTACATCCAGTGCTTAATTTTCAAAGCATGAAGTGCCGGGGCTAAATGCAAAGCAGCAACCACCATGCTAAACTCTCCACCAGTCTGCATCCATATAAGTCCCAAATAAAGGCATATATCCAGTGCCTAATTTGTAAATCATGAAGTGCCGGGGCTAAAAGCAAAGCAGCAACCGCTACGTTCTACTGTCCAGCACTCTGCACCCATAAAAGTCCCAAATAACGGCCTACATCCACTGCTTAATTTCTAAAGCATGAAGTGCTGGGTCTAAAAGCAAAGCAGCAACCGACAAGTTCTACTCTGCAGCACTCTGCATCCATATAATTACCAAATAAAGGCCTACATCCACTGCTTAATTTCCAAAGCATGAAGTGCCGGGGCTAAAAGCAAAGCAGCAACTGCCAAGTTCTACTCTACAGCACTCTGCATCCATAAAAGTCCCAAATAAACGACTACATTCAGTACTTAATTTGTAAAACATGAATTGCCGGTGCTAAAAGTAAAGCAGCAACGACTATGTTCTACTATGCAGAACTATGCATCCATATAAGTCCCAAATAAAGGACTACATTCAGTGCTTAATTTGTAAAGCATGAAGTGCCGCGTCTAAAAGCAAAACAGCAACCGCTACCTTCTACTCCCCAGCAGTCTGCATTCATTTAAACTACCAAATAAAGGCCTACATCCAGACTTAATTTGTAAATTATGAAGTGCTGGGGCTAAAAGCAAAGTTGCAACCGCCACGATCTACTCTGCAGCACTCTGCATCCATATAAATCCCAAATAAAGACCTTCATCCTGTGCTTAATTTGTAAAACATGAATTGCCGCGTCTACAAGCAAAGCAGCAACCGCTACATTCTACTCCCCAGCACTCTGCATCCATTTAAAGTCCCAAATAAAGGCCTACATCCCGACTTAATTTGTAAATTATGAAGTGCCGGGGCTAAAACCAAAGCAGCAACCGCTGCGTTCTACTTTCCAGCACTCTGCATCCATAAAAGTCCCAAATAAAGTCCTACATCCACTGTTTAATATCTAAAACATGAGGTGCCGGGGCTAAAAGCAAAGCAGCAACCGCCACGTTCTACTCTGCAGCACTCTGTATCCATATAAATCCCAAATTAAGGCCTATATCCAGTGTTTAATACGTAAAGCATGAAGTGCCGGGGCTAAAAGCAAAGCAGCAACCGACAAGTTCTAATCTGCAGCACTCTGCATCCATATAAATCCCCAAAAAAGGCCTACATCCAGAGTTTAATTTGTAAAGCATGAAGTCCCAGTGCTAAAAGCAATGCAGAAGCTGCTGCGTTCACCTCTGCATCCATACAAGTCCCAAATAAAGGCCTACATCCAGTGTATAATTCATAAAGCATGATGTACCAGGGCTAAAAGCAAAGGAGCAACCGCTACGTTCTATTCTTGAGCACTCAGCATCTATATTAATCCCAAATAAAGGCCTACTTCCAGTGCATAATTTGTAAAGCATGAAGTGCGGGGGCTAAAAGCGACGAAGCATCCGCCACGATCTACTCTGCAGCACTCTGCATCCATATAAATCCCAAATAAAGGCCTACATCCGGTGCTTAATTTGTAAAGCATGAAGTGCCGGGACTAAAAGGAAAGCAGCAACCGCTACGTTCTATTCTTCAGCACTCTGCATCCATATAAGTCCCAAATAAAGACGTACAACCAGTGCTTAATTTGGAATTTATGAAGTGCCCGGGCTATAAGCAAAGCAGCAACTGCTACGTTCTACTCTGCATCCATATAAGTCCCAAATAAAGGCCTACATCTACTCCTTAATTTTAAAGCATGAAGTGCCGGGGCTAAAAGCAAAGCAGCAACCGCCAGGTTCTACTCTGCAGCACACTGCATCCATATAAGTGCCAAATAAAGACCTACATCTAGTGCTTAATTTGTAATTTATGAAGTACCGGGGCTAAAAGCAAAGCAGCAACTCCTACTTTCTACTCTGCATCCATATAAGTCCCAAATAAAGGTCTACATCTGGTGCTTAATTTGTAATTTATAAAGTGCCGAGCTAAAAGCAAAGCAGCAACCGCCATGTTTTACTCTGCAGCACGCGGCATCCATATAAATCCAAAATTATCGCCTACATCCAGTGCTTAATTTGTAAAGCATGAAGTGCCGGGGCTAAATGCAAAGCAGCAACCGCCATGTTAAACTCTCCACCAGTCTGCATCCATATAAGTCCCAAATAAAGGCCTATATCCAGAGCTTAAAATATAAAGCATGAAGTGCCGGGGCTAAAAGCGAAAAAACATCCGCCACGATCTACTCTCCAGCACTCTGCATCCATATGGGTCCCAAATAAAGACCTACATCCAGTGTTTAATTCGGAGAGCATGAAGTCCCAGTGCTAAAAGAAAAGCAGCAACTGCTATGTTCTATTCTGCATCCATACAAGTCCCAAATAAAGGCCTACATCCACTGCTTAATTTGTAAAGCATGAAGTGCCGGGACTACATGCAAAGCAGCAACGTCCACGTTCTACTGTGCAGCACTCTGCATGCATATAAGTCCAAAATAACATCCTACATCCAGTGCTTAATTTGTAAATCATAAAATGCCAGGGCTAAAAGCAAAGCAGCAACTGCTACGTTCTACTCTGCATCCATATAAGTCCCAAATAAAGGCCTATATCCATTGTTTAATTCGTAAAGCATGAAGTGCCGGGGCTAAAAGCAAACCAGCAATTGCTAACTTCTACTCTGCAGCACTCTGCATCCATTTAAGTCCCAAATAAAGGCCTACATCCAGTGTTTAATTTGTAAATTATGAATTGCCGGGGCTAAAAGCAAAACAGCAATTTACACGTTCTACTCTGCATCCATATAAATCCCAAATAAAGGCCTACTTCCAGGGTTTAATTTTTAAAGCATGAAGTGGCTGTGGCTAAAAGCAAAGCAGCAACTGCTACCTTCTACTCTGCAGCGCTCTGCATCCTTATAAGTCCCAAAAAAAGGCCTACATCCAGTGCTTAATTGGTAAACCATGAAGTGCTGGGGCTAAAAGCAAAGCAGCAACTGCTATGTTCCACTCTGCAGAACTCTGCATTCATATAAGTCCCAAATAAAGGTCTCCATTCGGAGCTTAATTTGTAAAGCATGAAGGGCTGGGGCTAAAAGCAAAGCAGCAACTTCCACGTTCTAGTCTGCAGCACTCTGCATCCATACAAGTCCCAAATAAAGGCCTACATCCAGTGCTTAAGTTGTAAAACATAAAGTGCAGGGGCTAAAAGCAACCGACACGTTCTACTCCCAAGCATTCTGCATACATATAAGTCCCAAATAAAGGCCTATATCCAGTGTTTAATTTGAAAAGCATGAAGTGCCGGAGCTAAAAGCAAAGCAGCAACCGCTATGTTCTACTCTGCATCCATATAAGTTCCAAATAAAGGCCTATATACAGAGTGTAATTCCTAGAGCATGAAATGCTGAGGCTAAAAACAAAGCAGCATCCGCGACGTTCTACTCCCCAGCAGTCTGCATCCATATAAGTCCCAAATAAAGGCCTACATCCACTACTTAATTTTAAAGCATGTAGTGCCGGGGCAAGCAAAGCAGCCCTCAGCATCCATAGAATTACCAAATCAAGGCCTAGATCCAGACGTCATTTGTAAATTATGAAGTGCCGGGGCTAAAAGCAAAGCAGCAACTTCCACGTTCTAGTCTGCAGCACTCTGCATCCATACAAGTCCCAAATAAAGGCCTACATCTAGTGCCTAATTTGTAAATCATGAACTGCCGGGGCTAAAAGCAAAGCAGCAACTTCCACGTTCTAGTCTGCAGCACTCTGCATCCATACAAGTCCCAAATAAAGGCCTACATCCAGTGCTTAATTTGTAAATCATAAAGTGCCGGGGCTAAAAACAAAGCAGCAACCGCCACGTTCTACACTGCAGCACTCTACATCCATATAAGTCCCAAATAAAAGCTTACATCCACTGCTTAATTTCTAAAACATGAAGTGCCGGGGCTAAAAGCAAAGCAGCAACCACTACTTTCTTCTCTCCAGCACTCAGCATCCATATAAGTCCTAAATAAAGGCCTAAAGTTCTACATCCAGTGCTTAATTTGTAAAACATGAAGTGCCGGGGCAAAGCAGCAACCGCCACATTCTACTCTCCAGCACTCAGCATCTATACAAGTCCCAAAAAAAGGCCTACATCCAGTTTTTCATTCATAAAGCATGAAGTGCCGGGGCTAAAAGCAAAGCAGCAACCGCCACGTTCTACTCAGCAGCCGTCTGCGTTCATATAAGTCCCAAATAAAGGCCTACATCCAGTTCTTAATTTTAAAGTGTGAAGTGCCGGGGCTAAAAGCAAAGCAGCAACCGCCACGTTCTACTATGCAGCACTCTGCATCCATATAAGTCCCAATAAAGGCATACATCCATTGTTTAATTTGTAAAGCATGAAATGCCGGGGCTAAAGGCAAAGCAACAACCGCCACGTTCTACTCTCCAGCACTCTGCATCCATAAAAGTCCTAAATAAAAGCCTATATCCACTGCTTAATTTCTAAAATATGAAGTGCCGGGGCTAAAAGCAAAGCAGCAACCGCCAAGTTCTACTCTGCAGCAGTCTGCATCCATATAGGTCCAAATAAAGGCATACATCCAGTGCTTAATTGGTAAATCATGAAGTGCCGGGGCTGAAATCAAAGCAGCAACCGCTACCTTCCACTTTGCAGAACTCTGCATCCATTTAAGTCCCAAATAAAGGCCTACATCCACTGCTTAATTTGTAAAACATGAGTTGTCAGGGCTAAAAGTAAAGCAGCAATGGCTACGTTCTACTCTTCAGCACTCAGCATCCATATAAGTCCCAAATAAAGGCCTACATCTAGTGCCTAATTTGTAAAGCATGAAGTGCCGGGGCTAAAAGCAAAGCCGCAACCGCTACATTCTTCTCTCCAGCACTCAGCATCCATATAAGTCCCAAATAAAGGCCTACATCCAGTGTTTAATTTGTAAAACATGAAGTGCCGGGGCTAAAAGCAAAGCAGTAACCGCCAAGTTCTACTCTGCAGAAGTCTGCATCCATATAAGTCCAAATAAAGGCGTACATCCAGTGCTTAATTGGTAAATCATGATGTGCCGGAGCTAAAAGCAAAGCAGCAACCACTACCTTCCACTCTGCAGAACTCTGCATCCATTTAAGTCCCAAATAAAGGCCTACATCCACTGCTTAATTTGTAAAACATAAAGTTCCAGGGCTAAAAGCAAAGCAGCAACTGCTGCGTTCTACTCTGTAGCACTCTGCATTCATTTAAGTCCCAAATAAAGGCCTACATCCAGTGCTTAATTGGTAAATCATGAAGTGCCGGGGCTAAAAGCAAAGCAACAACCGCCACGCTCTACTCCCCAGCACTCTGCATCTACATAAGTCCCAAATAAAAGTCTACAACCACAGCTCAGTTTGTAAAACTTGAAGTGCCAGGCCTAAATTCCAAGCAGCAACCACCACGTTCTACTCCGCAGCACTCTGCATCCATATAAATCCCAATAACAGGCCTACATCCAGTGCTTAATTTGTAAAGCATGAAGTACCGAGGCGAAAGCAAATCAGCGACCGCCATGTTCTACTCTGCAGCACTCTGCATCTATAAAAGTTTCAAATAAAGGCCTATATCCAGTGCTTAATTAGTAAAGCATGAAGTACCGGGGCTAAAAGCAAAGCAGCAACCCCCACGTTCTACTCTGCAACAGTCTGCCTTCAACACATTTACCACATATTTTTTAGTGGAATCACCGTGCCCGCACAAATATCCTACCCCACAGCGTTCCCCTCAGTCGCCCGAGTAAAATGATACCTCACTTGTGTGGGTGGGGCAAGGGCCTGTGACTGGGAAGAGCCCAAAACATAGGGATTAAGGATATAGCACAGAGAATTCTAAGCGCTACATTTTAAAAAATATATAAGTTTTTAGCCAATTCTGCATTGGACACCCACACAGGTGAGGTATCATTTTAGTTGGGAGACAGAGGGTAACGCTATGGGGTAGGAGCTTTTGTGCCGGCACGGTGATTCCACACAAAAATATGTGGAAAACATATTTTTTTTTCCAGCTAAATTTGAGGTTTGCAGGGGATTCTGGGTAGGAAATCTTTGAAGGATGCAAGCAAGCCATACCTCACTGGACTCCCCTGGGTGTCTAGTTTTCAGAAAGGTGTGGTTTTGGTAGTTTCCCAAGGTGGTCTCCGAGCCCGGGGCCGAAAACCCAGATGACCCCCTTGCAAAACCAGGTTGTTTTGTGATAGGTAATTCTAATGTCTCCTCAATACGTTTTGGGCTTTTGCCTGTCGCGGGTACATGATCCACCCAGGAGAGTGAGGTACCATTTTTTTAGGGAGACCTAGGGGAACGCTGGGTGGTAGGAAATGTGTGGATCCATGTAGATTCCTGAACTTTCCCACACAGAAATTTGAGAAACATTTGATTTTTTTCAGCTAAATTTGAGGTTTGCAGGGGATTCTGGGTTGGAATACGTTGGGAGACCCTCGCAAGCCATACCTCGCGGGACTCCCCCCAGTGTCTAGTTTTCAGAAATGTGTGGGTTTGGTAGGATTCCCAAGATGGCCGCCGATCCTGGGGCCAAAAACATAGGTTCTCGGAAGTCTTTGGGGAATGCAGGGTGGGCGGAATTTTGTGGATTTCTCGTAGATTATATCATTTACCACCACAGAAATGTGAGGTAAATGTGTTTTTTTGACAAATGTTTAGGTTTGCAAGGGATTCTGGGTAACAAACCCTGGTGGGAGGCAGTCAAGTCATGCCATCCCGGATTCCCCTGGATGTCTAGTTTTCAAAAATGTATAGGTTTGCTAGGTTACCCTGGGTGCCGGCAGAGCTAGTGTTCAAAATCTACAGCTAGGCAATTTGCAAAAAAAGGGTCCGTTTTAACAGTGAAAATGTGGTGTGTCCACGTTGCGTTTTAGGCCGTTTCCTGTCGCTGGCACTAGGCCTACCCACACAAGTGAGGTACCATTTTTCTTGTAAGACTGTGGGGAATGGGGGGTGAGTGGAAATTTGTGGATCCACGTAGATTCCAGGACTTACCACCACAGAAATGTGAGGAAAAGGTGGGTTTTATGACAATTTTTTGGGTTTGCGATGGATTCTGGGTAACAGAACCTGGTGAGAGCCAGTCAAGTCACCCCATCATGGATTCCCCCGGATGTCTAGTTTTCAAAAATGTATAGGTTTGCTTGGTTTCCCAAGGTGCCGGTAGAGCTAGGGTTCAAAACCTACAGCTAGGCACTATGCAAAAAAAGGGTCAGTTTTTGCTGTGAAAATGTGGTGTGTCCACCTTGCGTTTTAGGCCATTTCCTGTTGCAGGCACTAGGCCTACCCACACAAGTGAGGTACCATTTTTATCAGAAGACTTTAGGGAATGTGCGGTGGGTAGAATTTTGTGGTCCACGCAAATCCGAGAACTTTTTCATCACAGAAATGTGAGGAAAATTTGTTTTTTTAAACTAAGTTTGAGGTTTGCAAGGGATTCTGGGTAACAGAACCTGGTGAGAAGCACACAAGTCACCCCATCCTGGATTTCCCTTGGTGTCTAGTTTTCAAAAATGTACCGGTTTGCTAGGTTAGCCTATGTGCCGGCTGCGCTAGTGCCCACGATCCAGAAGTAGGCACATTGCTAAAAACAAACCCATGCCTAGTGGGCTTTCTGCCGCCCTGAGGGGGGAAACCGGAGGGGGGGTTGCCCCGATATGCCCCCACGGGGGCAGAAAGACTGTGGCTATTAGTTTGGGGGGTTGGGGCATTGGCATGCCCATCCTGGGCAGCCCCCGCCCTGAACTTTGAAAACAAAAATACCTTGTGCCTAGTGGGCTTTCTGCCCCCCCCACCCCCCCCTGGTGGCAGATAAAGGGCTATTGGCCCATCTGCCTCCCAGGGGGGGCAGAGAGATTGTACCATTTTTTTTAGGGTGGGGGCATTGGCATGCCCATTCTGAGCAGCCCCAACCCCAATGTATATATAAAATAAAAACATCCCTGTTGCCTAGTGGGCTTTCTGCCCCTCCGGGGGAGAGATCAGGGGCTATTGCCCCCATCTGCCTCCCAGGGGGGGCAGAGAGACTGTACCATTTTTTTTAGGGTGGGGGCATTGGCATGCCCATTCTGTTCAACCTCCACCCCCGGCATATAAAAACAAATCCCTGATGCCGAGGGTGCTTTCTGCCCCCGTGGGGGAGCAGATTGGGGGTTACAGCCTGGCATAATTTTATAGGGCCCTTGCCTAAGGGGCCGCTCCCCCCTCCCTGGTGCTAGTGGGTGGATCCCTGCTTGGGGATCGCCCTCCTGGGGCAATCCCCAAGCAGGGATCCACTAGGAGGGAAGGGTACCATTGGAAAGGGGAGATTCTCCCCTTTTCCAACGATACCTCTCCCATGTTTTTCGGTGCTCGGGAGCTGAGATAGCCCCACAAGCATCGAAACTGTGAAACTGAAACTAAGTTTCAGTTTTGTTTTCAGTATAATGCCGACAGCGCGCCAAGGGCGCGATCGTCATTACAATGAAAACAGACACTATGCTTTGGGAGGTTGGGGAGGCTCTTCCCCACCTCCCAAAGCAAAAAAAAAATTGGAAATCCCTCTGCTGTTTACAGCGGAGGGATTATTTTTAATGTGTGCTCATGACGGAATGGGCACACTGGCACTTATGAAAAGTGCCCCAGGGGCGCAACATGCATTTGGACCCGCTTTGTGCAGCCCCGGGGCACTTTGGTATTACAGAAAGGATTCTTGATGGATTCAATTATCCCTTGTTTACTTTGAGATTCAGCTCCAATTCCATTTCCTCCCTCTTTGCAATCAATCAATCATGTCATTTGTAAAGCGCACTACTTACCCATGAGGGTTTCAAGGCGCTGGGGGTGGGGAATGCTGCTACTGCTCGAAAAGCCAGGTCTTCAAGGTCAGCAGGTCTTGGGTCTGCCGTAGGTTGGTGGGGAGGGTGTTCCATGTCTTGGCGGCGAGGTGGGAGAATGATCTGCCGCCGGCGGTCACTCTTCGGTTGCGGGGGACGGTGGCGAGTGCGCGGTCTGTGGAGCGGAGCTGGCGGGTGGGGGCGTAGAGGCTGAGTCGGCTGTTGAGGTTCGCTGGTCCGGAGTTGTCGAGTGCCTTGTGTGCATGGGTGAGGAGCTTGAAGGTTATTCTCTTGTTGACGGGTAGCCAGTGCAGGTCTGTCAGGTTGGGTGTGATGTGGCTGCGGCGAGGGATGTCCTGGATCAGGCGTGCAGAGGCGTTCTGGATGCATTGCAGCCGTCTCAGGAGTTTGGCCGAGGCTCCTGCGTAGAGGGCGTTTCCGTAGTCCAACCTGCTGCTGACGAGGGCCTGGGTGACCGTTCTTCTTGTTTCGGTGGGGATCCACTTGTAGATCCTGCGGAGCATGCGGAGGGTGTTTAAGCAGGAGGAAGAGACAGCATTGACCTGCTTAGTCATGGAGAGTGTGGAGTCGAGGATGACCCCTAGGTTGCGTACGTGGTCGGTGGGTGTTGGATCTGTTCCCAGTGCGGTCGGCCATCAGGGGTCGTCCCAGGCAGAAGGGGTGGATCCGAGGATGAGGACCTCCGTCTTGTCTGAGTTCAGCTTCAGTCGGCTGTTCCTCATGCATTCGGCGACGGCCTTCATTCCTTCGTGGAGGTTGGTGTTGGTGGTGTGGGGGTCTTTGGTGAGGGAGAGGATCAGCTGGGTGTCATCGGCATAGGTCGTGCAGTCGGGCGACGTGGGCGAGAGTTGCCATGTAGATGTTAAACAGCATTGAGCTGAGGGATGAGCCCTGGGATACGGCGCAGATGATCTCGGTGGCTTCGAAGCGGAAGGGGGGTGGCGGACGCTCTGGGTTCTGCCGGAGAGGAAGGAGGTGGTCCAGTCCAGGGCCTTTTCTTGGATCCCGGCGTCGTGGAGGAGTGTTCATAGTGTGCGGTGGCAGACGTTGTCGAAGGCAGCTGACAGGTCCAGGAGGATGAGGGCCGTTGTTTCTCCGTTGTCTAGCAGGGTCCTGATGTCATCAGTGGCTACGATGAGGGCAGTTTCAGTGCTGTGGTTGCTGCGGAACCCGGACTGGGATGGGTCCAGGATGCTGTTCTAGTCAAGGTAGCGGGTCAGTTGTTTGTTGACAGTCTTCTCGATGACCTTCGCCGGGAACGGGAGCAGGGAGCAGGGAGATGGGTCGTAAGTTCTTGAGGTGCTTGGGTTTCTTGAGTAAGGCGTTGATCTCTGCGTGCTTCCAGCTCTCCAGGAAGGTTGCTGTCTCGAAGGAGATGTTGATGACTTTCCGGAGATGGGGTGCGATGGCTGTGCTGGCTTTGTTGAAGATGTGGTGTGGGCATGGGTCTGGTGTGGGCATGGGTCTGACGGCGATCCAGAATGGATGTTGTTTATGATCTTGATGGTGTCGTCGTCGTTGATGTTGGTCCAGGAGAGCAGGCGGTTGGTGCGGATGGTGGTCGTGGGGGTGGAGGTCTCAGTGGTTGTCGGGGCGGTCGTGGCATTGAAGCTGTCATGGATGTCTGCGATCTTGCGGTGGAAGAAGGTGGCCAGCGAGTCGCACAGGTCTTGCAAAGGTGAGATGTCGTTGGTGTTGGAGCTGGGGTTGGAGAGTTCCTTCACGATGTTGAAGAGCTCTTTGCTCTTGTGTGCGTTGTTGTCTAGGTGGTCTTTGAAGGAGGCCCTTTTGGCGGATCTGATGAGGTGATGGTGTCTGCGGGTGGCGTTCTTGTGGGCTGCGTAGCTCTCCAGTGTCCATTCACTGAGCCAGTTTTCGCCAGGTTTGCTTGGAGTCCTGGAGGTCTTCAGTGAACCAGCTGGCTTTCTTGCTGGTGTGACTGTTGGAGGGTTTGTTGAACAGGGCGAGGGTGTTGGCGCAGTCATCGATCCACTGTCTGAGGTTGCGTGCGGCGGGGTCGGTGGGGTCAGCAGGTGGGCTCTGAACGAGGGTGGTGGTTAGCTGGTCTTCGGTGACTTTGCTCCAGCAGCGGCGAGGCATCTGTTGGGTGCGATGGTGCGTGGTGGGCTTCTTGAAGGTGAAGTGGATGCAGCGATGGTCGGTCCAGTGGAGTTCGGTGGTGTGGTTGCAGGAGACGTGGGGGCTTGCAGAGAAGATGGGGTCAAGCGTGTGGCCGGCGGCGTGGGTGGGTGTTGTGACGAGTTGTCTGAGTCCGAGGTTGGCTAGGTTGCCGATCAGGGTGGTGGAGTTGGTGTCATTGTTGTTCTCGAGGTGGAAGTTCAGGTCCCCGAGGAGGATGTAGTTCGTGGAGGCGAGGATGTGTGTGCTGACGAAGTCGGCGATGGAGTCGCTGAACTGTGGTCGGGGTCCGGGTGGTCTGTAGACTAGGGTTCCTCTGAGGGTGGAGTTGGGGTCAGTGTGGATCTGGAAGTGCAGGTGTTCAGCGGTGCTGAGGGTGTCATCGGTGTTGGTCGAGACTCTGAGAGTGTTCCTGTGGATGATGGCGATCAGTTGGTGCGGTCCCTGCGGGTGATCTTGTAGCCTTCTGGGACAGCTATGGCGATGTCGGGTGCTGAGGCGGGGTTCAGCCAGGTCTCTGTCAGGAAGGTGACGTCTGGGGAGGTTGAGTCGAGTAGGTCCCAGAGTTCAACGGCGTGTTTGTGGGCAGAGCGGGTGTTGAGGAGAATGCATCTGAGGTAGTTGGGTTCTTTCCTGGTCGGCGGCTTGGCGGGGCGGATGCTGGTGAAGCTGCAGTTCCGGCAGGTGAAAGGCCCGTGGGTGCGCTTCAGGGAGGCCAGGAAGAAGGTGTGTGATCGTCCGGTGTTGAGTGCGTCGAGGGTGCTGGCATCATAGTGGTGTCGGGCGTTGTGGAGTCTGTGGGGGCCAGGGGGTCTGGCGCTGGGCGTGGTCCAGGCGCGGACGGGCACAGACGGGCTTGCCTTAGGCACGCTTTCGGTGCTTCCGCTGCGCGTGGTGTCCATATGAGGGGAGGTGGAAGGGAGGAGTAGCTGGGAGGCGGGAGCGGAGTGGCCAATGGGAGAGCAGGGGGGCGGGGCCGCTGGGACGCAGCGGCAGGAAAAAACGGGTGAGGGACAGGGAGCGGAGCAAAGGGAGAACCGGGCACAGAAGAAAAACAAAGTTAGGCAAGCAAGCAAATTCTGGCAAAACAAATGCAAATACAGGCAGCAAGGTGGGCCACAAGGACGTAGCGGCGGGAAAAAACAGGAGAGGTACGGCAGGGGGGAGCAAAGGGAGAACCAAGCACAGAAGAAAAACAAAGTTAGGCAAGGAAGCAGAGTCTGGCAAATCAATGCAGCAGTGTGGGGAGCGACCTGCCTGCGAGCAGGGTCAGAGGAACACACGTCTTGCTTTAAGAACTACCAGTTCCGCCCATCTTTCAAAATTATACGATGGGAAAAATCCTTAATCTTCCCCAGCTTCTCGCTGAAAACTTCGGGAAACACATTTTCCCAAACCTGCTCCTCCACGGTCCAAACCGATTTGCACTCCTCTTTTAGCAAAACTTGGTCCTTACTATTGGGATATAAAATGATCCCTAAAATCGTCTGTTCCAAACACCCCAACAAGCATGGTCCATCTTTTGCTGCATAGATTGTGGCAGGGGTGTTCCATCCTTTAAAGCTCATGGTACACTCAAATTCACCTAAAACCTCCACTGGTTTACCCTCATATGCAATAGCTTTAGCCATGGACTTTTACAACTCAATATTGTCAAACTTACGCCAATCCTCTGGGCCAATCAGGGTGAAAAATGAACCCTAATCAGCCATCATGGGTACAGGAATACCACCAATGTCAACCGGGCAAACCGGTCTCTTGACCATATTGGAGTCAGTTTTAAAAACACAGCTATTTTCCATACACTCAACTTGTGACTCAGAAATCATCAGGACTAGATACTCTTCATCACTGTCTGAGTTTGAATTTACTTCCAGCACACTAGCGACTGAAAGAACTTTCCTTGGTTTACTTTTTACTAAAGTAGGTTTGGACTTGCAAACTTTTGCAAAATGCCCCTTTTTTACGTTTGTCCACTGCTATACACCTGGTGGCATTACCTAAATGCTTTCTGCCACCACATCTGTAACATTCTAGCACCTTTTGTTTAGAGTCCATTTTGTTCTTTTTTTTGCTGCTGTATCCAAACTCACAGATTGAACCCTTGTTTCAAATGTCATTTGCTCCAAGTCCACAGCAGTAGTTTCTACACTCTTGCCTATCCCAGGAGCTTTGTTCAATGTTAGATTCTCCATAGTCAACAATTTTTCATGAATTTTCTTGCTAATAACCAGCTCATCCCTCAGCATTTCATCCTCAATAATTTTGTACTCGTATGGTGCAGCCAAAACCCTCATATCACTCAAAAATGTCACTGATTCCCCAGGTAGTTGCTTCCTCATATAAAATGTATGCCTTTCCATTATGACATTGTGTTTTCTCTTAAACTGAGTATCCAACATTCTGACAGCGGATGCATATTCACTCACCTCCTCATCCTCATCGCAAACAACAACCACAGGTATGCGCTTTAAGACCTTCCTGCCTTCCATCCCCAAAGAGTGCCCATTCTGTGAGAATAGGATCGAGTCAGTTCCGCATTTGTTCTTTGTATGTCCGGCCTACGTAGCTCCCCGCAACAGATGGTTAAAACCATTATGTAGAGAACTTGGAAAAAGATATCACAAGGAGGCCCTACGTATACTGAAAACCGATCCTCGGCCCCTTTTTGCTTGCGTTTTAGCCAAGTTCCTAGGATGGGCTTGGCGCATTAGATCAGCTAGGCTTTTGTATCTTGTTTAATCTCCATTTTAAAATAATTTTATTTAATTTATTGGGGCCATTTGTAGTATGAATTGTTTGGCTATTTTCTATGTACTGGCTCCTTTTACTGTTTTATTGTTCTTATGTCTATGTACCGCTTTTTAAGATATTTTTCATATCGAAATAAAGCCTAATGATGATGATGGATAAAAAGGGAAGAGGAGGTACAACCGCATGTTGCATTATGAAGATCCTAGAGGAAAAGGTAACAAAAATAGGTTGAGTGAGAGTAAAAGTAAAAGGAACCCTACATAGGAAAATAGATTGGCAGAAAAGTTATAGCACAGACAACATGCGACACACCAATGCAGATAATGTAGATGCCCCTGAAATAAATGGGTTGCATGGAAAGGTGTGCGTATCACTGGTGGAAAAATAAGAAATGCATCCACAGTTTGATAAGTGTGAGAGATCAAGAGGTGTGTGTACCACCGATATACTCGTCGACGCACACAGCACAAAACAGATTTGCACATAAAATAAGACACATGATAAGGTGCAAAGTGAGTATAAGCGATGAGGCCTCAATGAAGTAGCAAAAGTTGCAAATGGCCCATAGACGTTGAAACAGTTAACATGCCTCAGGTGTTCCTATCACCGCAAAGATAGGCAGAGGCTAAAGAAGCTTAGTGGTATCAAGATGCTATGGGAAAAGCTCAAATGAATATACAGTACATTGGGTGTTCCTGTCACCATGGGTGCTGGCCAACAAATGCAGAGCCTAGGATTACCTAGGGTGTGTCTTTGACCGCAGGTGCAGGGCCAACAAATGGATTACCTAGGGTGTGCCTGTCATCGTGCGTGCTGGCCAACAAATGGAGTACCTTGCGTGTACCTGTCACTGTGGGTGCAGGGACAACAAATGGATTACCTAGGGTGTGTCTTTCACCGCGGGTGCAGGGCCAACAAATGGATTACCTAGGGTGTGCCCGTCACCGTGCGTGCTGGCCAACAAATGCAGTACCAGGGTGTGCCTGTCACCATAGGTGCAGGCCAACAAATGCAGTACCCAGGGTGTGCCTGTCACCGTGGGTGCAGGCCAACAAATGCAGTACCCAGGGTGTGCCTGTCACCGTGCGTGCTGGCTAACAAATGCAGTACCAGGGTGTGCCTGTCACCATAGGTGCAGGCCAACAAATGCAGTACCCTGGGTGTGCCCGTCACCGCGGGTGCAGGGCCAACAAATGGATTACCTAGGGTGTGCCTGTCACCGTGCGTGCTGGCCAACAAATGGAGTACCTTGTGTGTACCTGTCACTGTGGATGCAGGGCCAACAAATGGATTACCTAGGGTGTGTTTTTCACCGCGGGTGCAGGGCCAACAAATGGATTACCTAGGGTGTGCCTGTCACCGTGTGTGCTGGCCAACAAATGCAGTACCAGGGTGTGCCTGTCACCATAGGTGCAGGCCAACAAATGCAGTACTAGGGTGTCCCTGTCACCGTGCGTGCTGGTCAACAAATTCCTTGAATAGAAAGCTGCAACTGCAGCAACGCTCTTGTTAAAGCCAGGCTGTGCCTACTCCACTAACCAAGGTGGCCGCGGTACGTCAGGTACGTGCTACGGAGCAGCGCGCTGGCAAATGCAGCCCTCTGTGAAGACAATGAAGCCTCAGTAAATGCGCACCAGCAGGGACGGTGTCTGCCAGCGCAACACCTAAACCGCTAAATGTGGAGTCCCAACGCAGCCAAGAGGTTTTGCTGGGTGACCTGGAATTCTCCCAATGAGGCTGGAGAGAGGGCTATGTCAGAGCCCACCCCCCCACAGGACCACCAAAATAATCAGAAAGTACTTATCTGCTGGTCATGTAACTCGTCTTCTCAACCAAAAATTCTGCCAATAAACGGGCAACAAGGCAGAGCGGAATCAACTGGGGTGATCTTCCCATTAAATTATTGTTTTTGTAGCAGTACCCAGATAATCGTCTGCCCTGCCGGTCACCAAGTTCTCATCAAATTATTGTCAATAAAAAGTTCTCATTGCCAGATTCCTTCAAGAACAAAGGTGTTTATTTGGAGAGAAAGTTCTTTTCGATTGACAGGGCAAGCAGCAGCCACGGCTGACATTTCATTTACACATTCCAGGTTCCACCTTAGACACAGTTATCAAGGTGGCCCCTACTCTAGTCAGCCCCATCTCCATTCCTAAGATGTGTCACGGCCCCTTCCTTGTGATCTATCACTGAATCAAGGAGCAGTCACAGGAACACAGCACTCCACTAATCTGTCTGGGGTTTTCCTCTTCTCATATCTTCACCAGGCAGACCTGGGCTTCCCAATATGGAACACAGGTTCCACAATACAGGGCACCCTTGAAGGGACATTTACTCAGGGCACACCCACAGTACAGTTACTGTCCAGCACCAATACCTCTTTGCATTGTATCCTCAAATGCACACATGCTGTCAACGCACACACTCTTCATCACTGAAGCTTTTCTATCTTTAGCGAGGCGGTGTCATTTCAAAACATGCACTGCCAGCACACACACTCTTACTGTGCATGCTGCACATAACTTCACCCTTCAGGTATGGTACTCCACGCAAGCACACATACACTCAGCACACGCACTCTCACTGTGGACGCTGCACATCACTTCACCCTGCAGGCACGGTACACCACGCAAGCCCGCATACACTCAGCACACGCACTCTCACTGTGGGCGCTGCACATCACTTCCCCCTTCAGGTATGGTGCTCCACGCAAGCCCACATACACTCAGCACACGCACTCTTACTGTGGATGCTGCACATCACTTCACCCTTCGGGTATGGTGCTCCACGCAAACCCACATACACTCAGCACACGCGCTCTCACTGTGGACGCTGCACATCACTTCACCCTTCAGGTATGGTACTCCACGCAAGCACACATACACTCAGCACACGCACTCTCACTGTGGACGCTGCACATCACTTCACCCTGCAGGCACGGTACACCACGCAAGCCCGCATACACTCAGCACACGCACTCTCACTGTGGGCGCTGCACATCACTTCCCCCTTCAGGTATGGTGCTCCACGCAAGCCCACATACACTCAGCACACGCACTCTTACTGTGGATGCTGCACATCACTTCACCCTTCGGGTATGGTGCTCCACGCAAACCCACATACACTCAGCACACGCACTCTCACTGTGGACGCTGCACATCACTTCACCCTTCAGGTATGGTACTCACGCAAGCCCGCATACACTCAGCACACGCACTCTCACTGTGGACGCTGCTCATCACTTCACCCTTCAGGTATGGTGCTCCACGCAAGCCCACATACACTCAGCACACGCACTCTTACTGTGGATGCTGCACATCACTTCACCCTTCGGGTATGGTGCTCCACGCAAACCCGCATACACACTCTCACTGTGGACGCTGCACATCACTTCACCCTTCAGATATGGTACTCACGCAAGCCCGCATACACTCAGCACACGCACTCTCACTGTGGACGCTGCTCATCACTTCACCCTTCAGGTATGGTACTCAACGCAAGCACACATACACTTAGCACACGCACTCTTACTGTGGACGCAGCACATCACTTCACCCTTCAGGTATGGTACTCCACGCAAGCCCGCATACACTCAGCACACGCACTCTCACTGTGGACGCTGCACATCACTTCACCCTTTAGGTATGGTACTCCACGCAAGCCCGCATACACTCAGCACACGCACTCTCACTGTGGACGCTGCTCATCACTTCACCCTTCAGGTATGGTACTCCACGCAAGCCCGCATACACTCAGCACACGCACTCTCACTGTGGACGCTGCACATCACTTCACCCTTTAGGTATGGTACTCCACGCAAGCCCGCATACACTCAGCACATGCACTCTCACTGTGGACGCTGCACATCACTTCACCCTTCAGGTATGGTACTCCGCGCAAGCCCACATACACTCAGCACATGTTTTGTCATCACAAGCACTTCACCACATCTCTCATGTAATGTATTTCTCTCAGGCATATGTACTGGGTGTAGTAACCGCACATGCATTGCACAGTACTGCTTCATTCTTGTACTCCACCCTTCCCAGGCACACATACAACTAATACAGAGTCACTACTCCTGCGCTGCGTAGCACTCCACATCTACCTGATGTAGGCCAAGGGTGAGTTTAGCACCAAACAGCAGAACTTTAAAATGGTGAGTGAGCCTGTAGGCCTCGCTCCAGTGACACAGGGTAAAAAACGGTCCTGTTCACTACTAATGATCACTACACGGTATGCTGCCACCACAGTGCACGTGCTGCTTAATTATGGTGAAGGCGGCAGCCTTCCACCACTATAAGGGTAGCGCTTTGGGTGCCCCTCCCGGTCCAAGAAGGCAACAATCTGTGACATAGGCCTAAGGCATGGCACACACGCATGATCCTTTAATCACCTATGAAAAAAATCAGAATCAGGGATCCAGACAACACTTGGGCACTCAGGGTAGGGGTACACATGTTCACCATGCAGAGGATCTTTATGTTGCATCAGACACACTTCCCTGATTAAAACACCGCGGACCAACTCCTAACTTACAAGGGTTGGATGGTCAGATCTGCAAAACCAGTCGAAAAGTTTTACAGCATAGTCGTGGCTAAATCTGTCTCTGTGTACCACAACAAAGTCTAACCCTTACAGAGAGAGAGAGACCATCTAAACAACTTGGAATCTCTCCCTTTGAGCCCATCAGCCATTTCAGTGGGATCAGTTTGCACCACAAACGTAGTGTCAAACAAATATGAGCAGAACTTCTGGAGGGCCCAGATTATGGCAAAGTACGCCTTTTCAACAGCTCAGTTTTGCTTTCTGGGTCGTAATCTCCTACTGATAAAGGCTACCAGTCAGTCTCTACCTTTGTCATCCAGTTGAGCTAACACCGCTCCAACTCCTTGTGTCTGTACAATGAAAGGCTGACTGTATTCAGGCGCTTCACTGCTGGTGCAGTGTGTAGTGAATTATTCAGTTCCTTAAATGCCTTTTGATACTCTGCAGTTCATATTACTAACCTTTACAACGCAATCATCGCAACATCCTTTACAACACATGTCACTACAACGCAGCCTTTACATTGCATGTCACTACAACGCATGTCACTACAACGCAGGCATTACATCACATGTCATTACAGCGCATACCATTACAACGCATAGTACCCCTACACTATCCAACACTTACCCTACTGTTGCACCCACTAGAGTTAGAATAGTAATTTTTACCCCTACTCTATCCAACACTTACCCGACTGTTGCACCCACTGGAGTTAGAATAGTAATTTTTACCCCTACACTATCCAACACTTTCCTTAAATACAATGTAATGGTATGCGTTGTAATGGTATGCGTTGTAATGGTATGATGCGATGTAATGGAATGCGTTGTAAGTGTAGTTTTAAAAAATGCGTTGTAATGGAATGCGATGTAAAATGATGTGTTGTAAAGGATGTTGCAATGTAAAAACTGAGTTGTAAAGGCATGCGTTGTAAATGTATGCGTTGTAATGTTATACATTCTCTTGGGCTGCTTGTTATAACTCACAGCAGTCAGTGGGGCAACTATACTTCCATAGTTGGGCAAAAAGTTTTGGTAACACCCGGTGAGTCCTGAAAAGGCTATTACTTCCATCTGGGTACAGAACCTTGGCATCCAACGGGTGAATCTTACCATTCCCCACCTCATGCTCAAGGTAAGCTACAGAGGTCCCACCTGACACTTCGTTGCCTTGATGGTCAGTTTTGCTTCCTTTATCCTTGCCACCATCTGGTCAAGGTGCGTCAGGTGGTCCTATGATGAATTGCTGAACTCCGCAATATTATCCCAATGGGCCACTTAGAGCTCCTCCAATCCTGTGAGAACCTGGTTCACCGGGCTTTGAAAAGAGGCAGGAGCATCTTTCAACCCAAAGGGCACCACTGCAAGCTGATAGAGCCGCTCTGGCCTAGAAAATGTAGTCTTCTCCTTAGCATTTGATGCCAAAGCGATCTGCTAATATCCACGGGTCAGATCCAAGGTTCTTAAATACTTTGCAGCACCTAACCAGTTCACAACCTCATCCACTCTTTTGGATGTGCATTGGTTTTGGTTACCTCATTGAGAGCCTAGTAGTCCACACAAAACCACAAATTAATAGGCTCTTGCTTCGGTACTAGAACTACAGTACCAGACAAAGGACTACGAGATCTTTCAATGACTCCCACGTCCAACATTTGGCTACTTCTGCCTTATTGAATCCCTGAGCATGGTCTCACATTCAGTATATTCTGCCCTCCACTGGCAGACTGTCACCCATGTCTATGTAATGCACGCAAGCAAGTGTCCAACCTGGAATGAGAGAGAAGAGGCTGGCAAACCATCCCAGCCCCTCTCTACACTCTTTCTGCTGCTCAGGCCTTAACTCAGGGGTGAGCTGAACCCCTTCCACAGTGCCATCCTTCATGCCAATAGACAGGGAGGCTCTTCCGGACTTACTTTATTTCTCAACTTCTTCTGCCATAGCCATGACATTCACTGTGTAGTCGCTCTGGAGGTAAGGATTCAGCCTGTTCACTTGGAACAAACTCTTGGGTTCCTTTGTGCCATCTGTGTCCACACCGCTTGACCTTCGGGGTACCCAGTCATCGCAGATTTCTGGTCATACCATTCCTTCATCAGCGCTTTGCTAGCCTGGAGGTTTTCCTTTGCCTCACCCATGTATTGCGCAATCAAGTCCTGAGGCCAAACATAGTCCACCACATCCTTCTGTGGAGATGCTGAGGTTCCCTCCCATCCTTCTCTTAGTAAGGCGAGTGGATCTTGCACTGCATACAGGAATTCAAAGGGATTGACTGAACCCTACTTCCTTCTGCGCAGTCTCTCAGTAGTAGGCAAACAAGAGACCTAGCAGTAGAAGAACCCACTTTCTCTTGAGATTCTCAGGCAGAGTTCCAATCATGCTTTTTACTGTCTTTTAAAACTACTCCACCAAACCATAGGTTTGTGGGTTGTATGCTGTAAGCATGAAATGTTTTCTTGCGTGCATCTGCAGGTGGGAATCAGACCCGAGTTGAATACCTCTGTCCTGAATGCCTCGTATGCCTCAATCATGAAGGTAAAACCTCCGCCTGCTGCTGTGAGGCCATGCTGTATTATTTTAACGTGACTGCATGTCTACAATTTTCTAAAATGTTCAGAGCCCTTTCCGGCCCACCATCATCCGTAGTGGAGCCACCGGTGTCAATGTCCCCGTGGTTAGACATCATAGGAGGAAATGAGGAAAAGAGATAAAAGTTTTGCACAATGTAGGGAACAATAATTCTTCAATCTAACCTACAGCCAATACATAGGATGTACCTACTCAGCTGAGGTGTATTTTTCCCTCCCACACCAGACGTCGCTGGTTAAATGTGAGTAGAATTTTTCTGAGAAAAGGCATACTGAACTACCTTTACCGTCAAATAAGAACCAAACCGAAGTTTGCAGTTGTGTAGTTCCTATAGGTGCATAGGACCTGTGTTTTTGGATAACATAAACTAAGAGATTGGTACCAAGACTAACTCCGGACACCCCCCCAAAGGATCTGATAGCCTGTAGACCAGCTAGCTCGCAGTGCCACTGTTAGCCCCTGGTTCTCACCGAGGAGCTGATAGTCTCTGGCAACCACTGGACATGACAACCTGGACCCCTCAGGGATCGTGGAAACAGTGCAACACTTTCGCTCAGTGGCTTGTGCTCATGTTGACTCAGAGACATACACAGAATAAATGATGAGGCTTTTTCAATAAAGGTTTATTGAACCTGCATCATTCTAGCGTAAAATATATGTGCTGCAGCAATCATTATACGCTCGCTATTGCCAAGAGAATAAACAGTAGACACATTTCTACCATGGCGCAAAGCAATGAATAAATGCAGTTGTATAAACGCAGCAATCTTATGCGTATTCCTACTGACGCCTACCCTTGCTAAATGTAACTAATATGTGCCTGGATGTAAGAGCGTGTATGTAGGTGTAGAAAGAGAAAAAAGCCAAGAATCCCCCTAGGAGAAATCCAACCCCATTACCTGGTGAGAGGGACTGAAGGACCCAGTCTTGGTCTCGAGTAAGACACCCCGCAAGGGATGTCAGACCTCTGCGGGATGGTGAATCAACAGGCAGGACCCTGCAACAGCATAAAGGGATCTCCTCTGTAGGCCTAGTGTCGGTGTGCATCTTTTATGCTGAAGGTATCCACAGGGGGTCTACCTCGATCAATAGTTTGTGGTTGCAAGTATGTAAATAACCAAAAATGACTGCAGCCATGCACAGCATGCTTGTCGTCCAAGAATGACGACGGGGGTGACCTGTGTACAGACTTATTATACAGAAGGAGCAGGGGATTAAGATATGGCATCGAGAATCCTTATGCATAACAAATGAGGGCACATTCGGAGAAAGTCACACTAAATTTTTTCTGAAGTAGGCAAAAGATCAATACCAAACCCGTTATGGAAAGAGCAGTAGAATAAATATAGATGGAAGGTATACTATATAGCCTACTGTAAAAAATAAACTTCAAAAGAAGGGAGTAGAAGAGACAGTTTATTTTCAATCAGTTCCGAGCTCCAACCAGCCGCGATCAACCCCCGTCATTCAACGAGGAAGGGGAAGGAACGGAGGAGGTTAGGCAAATTACAACACATCTTCCTTTCCATTACAATTAACCCCTTCGATGCTTGTGACGGAGCGGTTCCGTCATGCACCACGGTTGCGCTGTTATGCCCCGCCCGCGCACGGAACCTTCAGCACGGCGCGGAAATCCGCGCCGCGCTGAAGGGGTTAACAAAAGTAAGTACATAAACTAATTATGTTAGAAAGACTCTATGCCACGTGGCAACTTTAACAGTCTGTTAATGATATACTTTCCAGTTTCTCCGGATCCCAAACTGGAGCAACCTTTAGATACATTTGGTAATTATCAAAACAGAAAATACATAAAACTCATTTTGTAACAAGGTCTCTATGCCAACCTGGTGACTTTACCAGTCTGTTATTGCGTCTACTTTCTTGTTTCTCCAGATCCCTGTCTGGTGCATCCTTTTGATTACATTTGGTCAAATGTCCATAATATGGAACCAGTCTGTCCATACTCAACATTTTTCCATCTTCCATTATGACTACATTTTTTCCAATCTCGCGTATTTTCTCAGGAGCATAAAACTTGTCAAACTTACTAGCACTAGAAAGGTTTTTTTTTACTAAAACCAATTGACCAACTTTCCATTCATTATGTTTGGTACACCATCTTGAATCATACTTCTGTTTGTAGTATTTTTGATAATTCACTATCTTTTCTTGAGTCTTACTTTTATCACACTGAAAAGAGTTATCCTCAAAAAGCCAACTAGGTGTGAGTTTAGACCCCGGCTTGCGTCCTCTCAAAAGACAAAAAGGAGAATAACCTGAAACACTATTAGGTGTTATGGCATGTGACCAAATCATGTCTTTAATAGATTGAATTACAGGTTTATGAGAAGCAATATCTAATTGAAGGGCCTCTTTTATCATTCTGTTGCACCGTTCTGAGGAAATATGAATTTTGTGACCAGTTATGTCCCCTATCTTAGACCCCAACGGCTCCATGTATATGCTACAAGTACATGTATGTTCCCTCCAGTTCCAGTTTTGAAGACGCAAACACATGTGCGTCCACCGTTAACATGTCCTCTTTCAGATCCGCCATGAATGGGTCAGATATTCCATTCCTAAGTATGAAAGGCCACAGACTTTATGTGGTTCACTTTCCGCATTTTGCAGTTCAGGCGAGTAGGCCCTGAATTCTGCCATCAAGCCTTTTCCTGCCTTCTACCTCTGACAGCTCCAGTCTGAGCTCGCATCTGTATCCATGAACTTTGTCCTACTCCCTGCGCGGCTAACGGTGCCTGACTCGGCCTGTTTGCCTGCCAAAAACTGTATTTCACCTTCAAGATTATCTGCTCCGCTCCTCATCCAATGCATTCCTGTCTAGTAGTTTAGGTAAACATCCTTCCAGCTACAGAGCAAAGGGCCCGGCCTCTCTGTCCTCATACAAGTAATTCATAGCCCCTGTTACCATGGAAGATTTCTGCTCCCTCGCATCTCATGTAGACACTTAGACGCTTGTACACGCACTAACAGTCAGTATAGACTAGATCTCGTCCGAGAGACCTTTCCTTTTGGATAACACCGTTCTTTAAACATAAGATGTTAGATATGATTTGGGATTAGGTTGACTTGACCCCCCAGACTTCTGTCTCCACATGTAGAGCTAAATGTCAAGTCCCCTTCACCCTCTAGTTGCACGTCAATCACACGTCATGCGGCTGCGCGCGCATCTCTGCCAACTATTTCTGCTGACATTGCAGGATTCTCTTGTGGATCCACCCATTTGTGACATCATGTATAATGACGTTTCTAGTTACGCCTATATGTACGCCCTTTTTATTACGTATGTGTACTCTTATCTGTATTATCAGCTGTTACGCCTCCTGCATCTGTCTTAAATGTAATTCTTTTCATATAAATACGATTACCTGTCAATAATGTATTGCCTTCCCTTCCTGAACCCCCGTGGTGATGGAATATGATGCCTGCAGTTCGAACTGTAATTCCTTTATAGAGGAATAAAGCCTTTTTAGAACCTCTAATACCACGGATTCTGCCTCTTATTTTACTGAGTTATTCTTACTAGATTTTATCGCATCAAAAATAGTATAGGTAATTAAATATTTACCACATAAATTGGCGCCCGAATAGGGACACTTTCTCATCTCACGCGCCGGAGGTGCGTTGCAGGCCCGGTCTCCTGCCACAGCTGGACGGACAACAACGCGTACCCGCAGGATTTCCTGTATCTCCCTCCTGCCAAGCGGGGGTGACTGAGGCTGCGATCAACACCCAGACGAGGCGGTGAGAAGTGCGAAGTATCCCGACCAGAGCCTAGCTGAGAGAGCAAGATCCGAGGTATACAGAGGCCCACCAGGTTCCGAAGTTCCGCGTCGAGTCGAGTCCAGTCCGGTCCAGTCCAGTTCAGTTCTGAGGCCTTCCGTTCCGTGCTACCCGGTGAGTACCATTGCCGGGGAGGCATTTACACGTGCACATAGTCTGTGCCGGTCAAGACGGGTTTGGGTACACAAATCCGGTCTGCACTGTTTCAGCAGTGTATCTGTACTGTTTAGCAGTATATCTAGTATGTCTTGTATATAATTCAGTATCATTCAGTGTTAGTATTATGCTAGTAACTAGTTTCCTATTAGTTATCATTGTTCGTTAAATGTTAAATGTTAAATGTTTTAAATACGTTCTACATATTGTGGTGTGAATGACTGTTCATTATTATTGTATTAAGTGTGTTCAAGATTAAGTAATCAGATCTAAAAATGCCGCTCTTTTCGAAATTAAGACAGATCAAAACTAGAAAAGGGGTACTCGAAGAAGCTGTTCCCATTCCACCTAGGGACACTCCAGGGTATTTTATGTATCATAAGCATGGCCTAGACGCCGTATTATTTCTTGATTTATGGGTGGACTACACCAAGGATTTACCAGAAAGTCAGAGGTGGCCCGCAGCTGGGACCTGGGATGCAGATTGCATCATGAGAGTAGAAGAAGAACTATGGAAAAAGAAAGCCAGACAGTCACAGAAAGATGCCATTGAATTATGGCGTAAGGAATCATACAGACGTACAGAAAAAGCGCTCAGACAGGAAGAGAAAAGTAAGGAGAATTCAAATAAAGCCCGAGAAAATCTATTAATTGAGGAAGGTACCCGAGTAAAATCAGAACAAGTAGACAGACAAAGAAATACCCTTATGAATGGTATGTATCCTCTTCTGGCCGAAGGGTTACCTAAGGCTACCCCGGAAATACCGAAAGACTTGCCACCTCCATTACTCCCGATAAAAGCACATCCCAAAGGGCATCCCAAAACAGCAAAAGATGTTTTCCTTTCCTCCTATTTAGATGACGTAGCTGCCGAGTATGCTAATACCACACCACACACACCGCTTGCCGATGGTGTTCAACGCCAAGATCATCCGTCTGTATCCCCGCAACAACAAACTCCTACGCCCATTCCCACAGGTCCGTCCGTTTCTACCGTTTTTCCCGCATCTACAATTTCTATTTCACATCCAACAAATCCTTTCTTGCCCAGCACCTCAGATGGTGCTACAGGAGGTAATTAAATATTTACCACATAAATTGGCGCCCGAACAGGGACACTTTCTCATCTCACGCGCCGGAGGTGCGTTGCAGGCCCGGTCTCCTGCCACAGCTGGACGGACAACAACGCGTACCCGCAGGATTTCCTGTATCTCCCTCCTGCCAAGCGGGGGTGACTGAGGCTGCGATCAACACCCAGACGAGGCGCGAAATAAACAGACCCTTAGAGATTTAGCACTCCAACGTACACCCCAACTAGCAACATCCGACATGTTTAAAGAACAGCTTGTGGATTGTAGATATGATCCAGTGCCAGGTAAGCAGGACAGACTGCTACTGTCATCACTACGTATACGACGAGCTACATTATATTTACTGACGATACCAGGAATGGTTGAACACCTAGACAATATATATCACTTTGTCCAAACAGGGCGCGGCCCTGAAAGTATTAGCGAAGCTATGGAATACCAGAAAGTGGATGTACAAAGACAACTACTACGATTTTTTATAAACTGTGTGATCAGGAACCAAGATAGGCCTGAGGCAGATCATGATACCATGCAAAAACTTGCCAAATGGGGTCAGAATATATCGGAAGAGAAACATGATAGACAGGCGTGTATAGTCGCCATGTACCGAAAGATCCGCAAGGAAGTAGAGCGAATACATAAAGAAAGACGAGAAGCAGACAGAATTGAATCAGAGGGAGAGGAGGAGCAAGAATCAGAAATAGCCGCAGGACAATTAGAAACGATGGCTTATGTAGGAAGAGGAAGACCTCATAATAATACCAGATGCTTTAATGATCCAATACGTCCGACACGCCCAGAATGTAACAGAAATTTCCAAACCCCTATAATAAATATAAGGTCTCCTGAATACTTATTCCAAGCTGCTGATAAATTACTCCGAGAACGAAGGGGGTATCATATGCTCGATTCTATGAATGAACAAGAATTAGCCAGGTCAGCAGTCCTATGGGCTGACAGTCCCGGAAAATACAGTGATGATGCACTAGCACACACGTTTTTGAACCTTACCCCAGACGAACAGCGTTTAGCTGGTATATACATGATTCAACAGCTCCTTATATTATATAAAAGCCAACACTCCGATCCTGGTCCCTTACCTGACATATTGACTGAATTACTCACGAATAGATGGAGAGGTTCAGGTACTGATTTAATTAAAGAAATTCTAGAATTCAGAAACCAGTATATTGTTTTTGTATGCCCAGAACATGTCTCACTTCCCATCAAGGAAAGAACGACGTATTACATGGACAGACAGAATCCCTTACGCGAAGTGCACCCAATTAGAGGTGACGACAATAATTTCCAACGAGTATTTGTGTACACACCTATAACTAAAATTGAATTATTAGAAATGAAGAAAGTAGTACCTAGCCATGACAAAGACCCAGCGGGTTTCCACCGTGAGATCAAAGACATGTTACTCATGGGAGAGTATACCTACCCCGACATTATGAAAATATTAAAAGTACTAATGCCTGCTGGTGTCTACGAAAAACTCAAAGAAAAGGATTGGGAGGTGGGAGACCAAAAGATAGATTGGACAGCATTAGAAAACGAAGAAAAAGCCCGAGCTGCAGGTTCAGGGCTTGGGGAAAAGACTACAGCACTACCAGGATTACTAGTGCAGGTACTGCCACGTTTATTAAGTACGAAAAAGGAAGACTGGGGTGCAATCTCAGCCTGTAAACAAAAGCAAGATGAAGACACTAGTGATTTCTATTCCCGATTTGAAAAATGTTTTGGTATTAATAGTGGCATAAAAGCAAGTAGCGAGTCATATCCACATCTGTTTGTGACAAAATTAGTTGAAAATTCCCTGCCCCAAGTTAAGAATAGAGTATTGAAATTCGAGAGTACCTGGCAAGGTAACACCCCGTCACAAATGTTACAAATGTTGCAATATCACCACAATAGAATTAGAGAGGAACAAGAACATGAACAAAGACGTATGAAAGACACGAAAATGAAAATGCTTGTAGCTCAGTCAGTTCCAGCTGACGGTCATAAAAAGGGTGATTCCACAGGTCCTGCGAAAGGGACATGCAACTATTGTAAACAATCAGGTCATTATATACACGATTGTGCAGTTCTGAAACATAATATCGCCACAGGTAGAACCCAAGAAAGACCACGTCCACCTAGACAGGATCAGAACCAACAACAAATCCCTCAGCATGCACAATCTAGGCCAGCTCCGCAACAGGCAGCTCCACCACAGATCGTAGTTACAACACAGCAGCAGCCTATTGCTGCCACACAAGCAACAACGCAACAGATGTATCAGTATGCACAAACAGATTATCCCGATTATCAACGATACACATGAAACAGCCTAGAGAGGGAAGTTGGCTTACCCCTTATCGAGGTTCCTGTAGATCAAGAGGGACCTTATGTACATAGTGAACTATTAGGCCAAGACAGAAAGTTTTTACTTGATACAGGGGCAAGCAGAACAATCATACGACGCAGTGAAGTTCCAGGGGCACCCCTCTCAGGCTCACAGAATATTTCCCTTGGATTCTCAGGAAAGCCTATCAATAATGAAGTATCGCAACCCCTTCCACTCACGGTTGGTCCATTGACACGAACTACAGATCTATTGCTTACTAAATCATGTCCAGAAAATCTGTTAGGTATAAAAACATTGAAAGCTCTAGGAGCTATAATATGTTGTTCTCCGGAAGGAGTAAGATTATTTTTACGTGACTTCAAAGGTCACTACGTGTCCAGAGACATGGATCACCGGCTGCAGAATTTACCTACACATTTGTGGGCACAAGGCCCCACTGATGTTGGTTGCATGAACATTACACCATATTGAGTCACACTAAAATCAGGAGTGGTACTACCACGAATGCGACAATACAAATTACCACCAGATGCTGTAGTGGCTTTACTGCAAATAATTGACGAGCTCATTGCACAAGGAGTGGTTGTGGAAACCGACTCAAATGTATGTAATTCCCCGATAATTCCGATTCTTAAAAGAACGGATCCAAAAGCTCCGCCAGTATATCGATTAGTTATTGATCTGCGCGAATTAAATAAATGCATTGTACCACAATACCCTGTGGTCCCAGATATCTCTTCATTGCTAACAGCTATTGATTCAGGAGCAACGGTCTTTACTGTAATTGATCTCAAGAATGCTTTCTTTAGCGTCCCAATCGATCCGGAAAGCCAATATTTGTTCGGATTCAGTTTAAATGGACGAAGTTTTAAATTCACACGCGTACCTCAAGGATTCACAGAAAGCCCCAGCATCTATAGCCAAGCACTAAAACGAGAACTTGACAGTATCCACATGCCCGTCAACACTGCCCTGCTTCAATATGTCGATGATCTGCTGATCACCGCTCGAAGCGAACCTGAATGTGAAAAAGCATCACTGACGGTTTTACAATTTCTAGCCGAAAAGGGGCACAAGGTGTCCCCTTCTAAGCTGCAATTCTGTGTCCCGCAAGTTGTTTATCTTGGGCACTTGCTGTCCAAGGAGGGAAGACAGCTTACACCAGATCGAATCCAGTTAATAGCTAACATGTCACCACCCAAGACACAAAAGGAGGTGCGGGCTTTTATAGGCCTCACTTCATACTGCAGGCAGTGGATCCCTCAATACGCATTTCTAGCAAAACCGCTCATTCAGTTGACAACACAGGAGGCAGCCACATCGACTGTCCTCCCTTGGACTCAAGAACATACACAAGCCTTTGAAAGCTTAAAGAAAGCTTTATGTCAAGCACCTGTTTTAGCAACACCATGTTACAATAAACATTTTACACTCTTTGTTACAGAACGCGAAGGTACTGCCTTGTCAGTACTCACTCAGGAACAAGCAGGATCACACAAACCATGTGCTTATTTCTCTAGTACATTAGATCCCGTAGCTCAAGCTCTTCCTGCGTGTCTGAAATCAGTGGCAGCGACAGCTTTAGCAATCAGACAAAGCGATGCCATAGTATTAGGACATCCATTGACAGTACAAGTACCACACGCAGTAGAGGTTCTTCTGAACCGAACGCAAACACAACACTTGACTATAGCAAGACTTACTGGTTACGAATTGACATTGTTTCAGCCACACATAGAAATCAGACGTTGTAATACATTAAATCCTGCTACACTTTTGCCAGTAAACGGAACAGACCCATTAGGACATGACTGTATTGAAGTTATTACTATCACGACGAAACCCAGACAAGACTTGACAGATATCCCATTGTCAGATCCAGATCTGACGTTGTATGTAGATGGTTCATGCATGAGAACAAATACAGGAGAGTTAGTGGCCGCTTATGCAGTCACAACAGACACTGAAATCATTGAAACAAATTGTATTAACACTTTGTCAGCTCAAGCAGCAGAGCTCATCGCTCTGACACAAGCCTGTATTCAAGCCACAAATAAGAAAGTCAACATATACACAGATTCACGTTATGCATTCGGAGTTGTACATGACTTCGGCGTGCTGTGGCGAGAGAGAGGTTATTTAACTTCTCACGGTGCCCACATCCAACACGGACCCCTCATTCATGCTTTATTAGATGCAATTCATCTACCCACTGCAATATCGATTATGAAATGCAAAGCCCATACGAAAGTTACCGATATCATTTCTCAGGGTAATGACCTAGCTGACAGAACAGCTAAACAGACTGCTCAAACTCACACAGCTGACACGACAAAGACAATAGTTCCGACACCAACACATTGCATGACAGTTAAGGATCCCGCTCTTGATGTAATTGACATACAGACACATGCTACACCAGAAGAAATAAAGAAATGGACTGAATTAGGAGGGATCCAAACGGATCAAGGATGGATGACGAAGGAAAAATCTATATGGTTTCTTCCCGACTCCATGGTTCAAGTCATCATTAACACAATACATAGTCCAGCGCACCTAGGAGAGAAAGCTATGCTAGACAGCATTCAACACATCTGGTTCAACAAACATTTACGAGCAGCTGCTAAACAAAAAGTTCGTACCTGTATGATATGTTGTCAGTTTAACCCAGGTAAAAGCATTCCCGTAGAACAGGGTGGATTTCAGCCTCCTGATCACCCTTTTGAAGTCCTCCAGATGGATTATATCCAGATGGAACGATGTCGAGGATTCAAATATGTTCTCGTAGTTGTCTGTGCTCTTTCCCGTTGGACAGAAGCCTACCCGGTTTCAGATTACACTGCCCCGACTACTGCCAAACAGTTAGTTCGAGAATTTTTCCCACGGTACGGTTTACCACGTGTTGTCTACTCAGATAACGGCCAGCCGTTCTCATCCGAACTGATGAAACACGTTTCACTTTTATTAGGTTACCAATGGAAATTCCACTGTGTCCGACATCCCGAGGCAGCAGGCCTCGTGGAACGCCATAATCAGACTCTGAAAATTAGATTGTCCAAAATATGTAGAGAAAAAGGTGTTGATTGGGTAGTAGCCTTACCAGTTGCACTCTTTTACATGAGAATGGTAGCACATTCTCGAACAGGGCTATCCCCGTATGAGGTGATCTTCGGTAGACCACCAAATATGTGGGGGACGCCTATACCCCGTAAAATAACCGATGTTGACTGTAATATGCTGACAGATTACCTGGCTTCTTTGATGTCTGCACTACAATCTTGTCGTTCACAGGTAGCTGCAGCTTTTCCCGATAACACTGAGGTGAAGCCCCATGACGTGGTTCCAGGGGATCTTGTGCTAGTGAGGAATTTCGACCGGAAGACCCAGCTGGAGCCTAGGTGGCAGTCACCTAAACTCGTTCTGCTAACAACAAGGACAGCCGTGAAGATCGAGGGACGTAAAGGGTGGTTGCACTCGAGCCATATCAAGAAATTTTATGGACTACCGTCCGACGTGAACACTCAGCCTTGCATTCCTTCACAGACTGATTCAAAGCTCCCCTTGGTTGAACCATCGGAAAACGAACTTTATAAACTGAAACTAAGGTCTAGCAAGTCAGACAATTTGATTGTTTAAGTCCTCTCCAAGGTGAATCGGTTGAATTTGTCTCTGACATGTATCCTCTAGACCGAAATAGAGAAAGAAATAGACAGATACAGCTGAAAAAACATGCGTATTGTAAATCACTTCGTAGTCACTGCACAGTAACATTATTAATTTTGTTTTTCCTAAGTCTTCTGATCATTATAACCAGTGTATTGCTACATATGTATTACCCTATTTCTAAGCGTGTTTACAATGTTACTGCTGAACATTCTTTTAGCGAATTACCCCCGCATGAGTTGTCTTATAGATTTGCGCTGCGCAATAACACTTTCATTAGTATGTTACATCATTCCCATCAGACCAGCAATGCTACCAATTGTTGGATATGTGGCCGACTCCCTCCCTATCAGAACTATAAGGGAGTTCTGCCTCTCTTTCCGTACCCGTTCACACACAATGGCTCCTGTGGAGCATGGTTTAGTTTGATTAATTCCCTAGATTCGAATTCAGTAGTTTATCAAGACCATTGGGTATGGGGAAACCTGAACCTAGTTTTACTTAAAGTGTGCTATTCTAACAAGGAGGGACTTCCCAAAAGAACAGGAACTGATCTAGAAAATGAAGTATATGGATTAGGTAATTTTACACTTAACCTCATGATTCTGAATGTTGAATCTGAAGCTACACCAATCTTGCCCGCTATGTCAGTATTTCCAGTTAAAGGTGAATTATGTGTAAGAAAGAATGGTTCAATACACATGGGCCATAGTAAATGTACCACTGTAGTAGAATTTAGTGATCAAGGCAAGTCTACGTTTAGAGCTTCTCGTCATTCCTATTTCATATGTGGTCAGACTGCATATATACGTTTACCTCTAGATTGGGATGGTACCTGTTACATCGCATTCCGTCTGCCACCTGTTTTCCTAGCCCCTCCTGATTATCACAGAAATACCCATTTAGTACACGATAGACAACAGAGAGATCTCCCGATTGTCGATTACACTGAAACGGCATGGGAACAATATACAGATTTCAATAAAGGTTTCTTTCCCTATATAGGTACAGTCACTAATAGTAAGTTGATACGTAGATTGACTAGAACCCTTGAAGCAGTAGTGAATGAAACTACTTCCGCCTTAGGCAACTTAACAGAGGAGCAGTCTGCGATGCGGATTGTTGTTCTTCAAAATCGTCTTGTCCTTGACGTCATCCTGGCCGATAGGGGCGGAGCTTGTAGGGTCATCGGATCAAGTTGCTGCGTATTCATACCAGAAAACTCGCCATCTGTATATAAAGCTATAACTCGTCTTCATAAGATTGTAAGCCAGATACACCAGAGTCCAGGCACCTGGACTTGGTCCGGTTGGTTCTGGAGCGTGTTGTCAGCCTGGGGATGGAGGATCCTATCCTTCCTAGGTATTGGCTTTCTCATACTATTCAGTTGCTGCTTATGTCTACAATGTGGGCCAGCGATTTGTGGTCTGTGTGCCACATCGTGTATTCCACATCCAAGTTTTCGCTCAAGATCCCGGAAGAAGAAAGAAGAACAAATGATGCTATATGAACAGATTGATGGATTGATGAAGATCGATATCTCCTGAGGGTCCGTAGGGGACAAGGAGGGAATGAGGAAATATGAATTTTGTGACCAGTTATGTCCCCTATCTTAGACCCCAACGGCTCCATGTATATGCTACAAGTACATGTATGTTCCCTCCAGTTCCAGTTTTGAAGACGCAAACACATGTGCGTCCACCGTTAACATGTCCTCTTTCAGATCCGCCATGAATGGGTCAGATATTCCATTCCTAAGTATGAAAGGCCACCGACTTTATGTGGTTCACTTTCCGCATTTTGCAGTTCAGGCGAGTAGGCCCTGAATTCTGCCATCAAGCCTTTTCCTGCCTTCTACCTCTGACAGCTCCAGTCTGAGCTCGCATCTGTATCCATGAACTTTGTCCTACTCCCTGCGCGGCTAACGGTGCCTGACTCGGCCTGTTTGCCTGCCAAAAACTGTATTTCACCTTCAAGATTATCTGCTCCGCTCCTCATCCAATGCATTCCTGTCTAGTAGTTTAGGTAAACATCCTTCCAGCTACAGAGCAAAGGGCCCGGCCTCTCTGTCCTCATACAAGTAATTCATAGCCCCTGTTACCATGGAAGATTTCTGCTCCCTCGCATCTCATGTAGACACTTAGACGCTTGTACACGCACTAACAGTCAGTATAGACTAGATCTCGTCCGAGAGACCTTTCCTTTTGGATAACACCGTTCTTTAAACATAAGATGTTAGATATGATTTGGGATTAGGTTGACTTGACCCCCCAGACTTCTGTCTCCACATGTAGAGCTAAATGTCAAGTCCCCTTCACCCTCTAGTTGCACGTCAATCACACGTCATGCGGCTGCGCGCGCATCTCTGCCAACTATTTCTGCTGACATTGCAGGATTCTCTTGTGGATCCACCCATTTGTGACATCATGTATAATGACGTTTCTAGTTACGCCTATATGTACGCCCTTTTTATTACGTATGTGTACTCTTATCTGTATTATCAGCTGTTACGCCTCCTGCATCTGTCTTAAATGTAATTCTTTTCATATAAATACGATTACCTGTCAATAATGTATTGCCTTCCCTTCCTGAACCCCCGTGGTGATGGAATATGATGCCTGCAGTTCGAACTGTAATTCCTTTATAGAGGAATAAAGCCTTTTTAGAACCTCTAATACCACGGATTCTGCCTCTTATTTTACTGAGTTATTCTTACTAGATTTTATCGCATCAAAAATAGTATAGGTAATTAAATATTTACCACAGTTCCACCAGACTATTTGCACGAGGGCAATACAGCGGGGTAGAAACACGCGTTATGGCCAGACTAATCAAAAACTCTCTCATCTCATCCGAAACAAATTGAACGCCATTATCAGTAATGAGCGTATGGGGAAACCCTTCACTTGCAAATGTGTCAGATAAAAACAATTTTATAGCCTTGGTATCCACTTTGTTAACAAATTTCAATGTAATCCATTTGGAAAAATAATCTACTAATACTATGATAAATCTTTCTTGCAATCCTGGTACTTGTAAAGGCCCAATAATATCTAAACCCAACTTTTCCCAGGCTTTCATAGGAATTCGTACTGGTTCAAGAGGAGTCCTCCTAACACATTTAGTTTTGTCACTAATTCCGCAGGCATGACAACATTTGACTAGCTCTTCAATTTGAGAGTCCATGCCAGGGAACCAATATTCAGTACGCAATTTACTTTTAGTTAGGCTCCTTCCTAAATGACCTTCGTGGGCTAACTCGCATACTTGTTTTCTAAGTTCCACAGGTGGAATTACCTTATCACCTTTGAAAATATTAAATCCAAATACAGACAATTCCTCTCTCACATTCCAATAGGGTTGCAAAAACCCCGGAAGGTTACCACATTTACTTGGCCAACCCTCTTTAATCCATTCCCTTAAGGCTTTAAAGGTATCATCATGTTTACATGCTGAATTCCATACATCTTCAAGGATAGCAGGAATGGATACCTGGAGCACTTTGTAATCATTACTATTGTCCTCACCATGTACCTCAATGGGAAGACGAGAAAGAAAATCTGCAATTTGGTTTTTAACCCCTGGCACATACTCTATAGAATAATTGTAGTTCTGTAAAGAAATCACCCATTTACCAATTCTGGGTGTGGTTTTTTCAATATCTTTAGATGCAAATAACGCAACCAAAGGCTTATGGTCAGTTTATAATTTAAAAGGAAGACCCCATAAAAAATACTTGAAATGGTTAGTAGCCCAAAAACACGACAAGGCTTCTTTCTCGATGGTAGAATAATTCACTTCAGCCCCTTTTAATGTTCTGGAAGCAAACACAATTATTTTTTCCTTGCCATTTTGCAATTGTGAGAGTGTGGCCCCAATACCTCCGTTACTTGCATCAGTAGTCAAAATAGTGTCATTGGAACTATCAAAATTTCCTATACATGGTGCAGATATTATAGCTTTCTTAATGTTACAGAATGCTTGATCATGAACAGTTGACCACACATACTTAACGTCCTTTTTCAATAAATCTCTTATAGGTTGTACTAAATCAAGAGAATTTTTTCACAAATTTAGACATATATTCTGCCAAACCCAGAAAAGATTTAATTTCTTCTTTGTTTACTGGCACAGGAGCTTTAACTTATGCCTCAACTAAATCTACCTTGGGCTTAATCCCTTCGCTAGAGAGAGTATGACCCAGGAAATCAACAGAGGCTACACCAATCTTACACTTGCTTTTTTTTTAATGGTAAGACCTGCCTCTCTTAATCTGCAACATACCTTCCTCAAGTTAGAATCATGTTCTTTTTCACACGATCCATAAATCAAAATGTCATCTTGAAAGCACAAAGAATTGTTTACATCCTTCAACATGTGCTGCATAAGTCTTTGGAAAGCAGATGAAGCAGACGCTAAACCAAAAGGCAATCTAAGAAATTTGTAAGTTCCAAACGGCGTAGTGAACGCCGTTAAAATTTGTGAATGGGGATGTAAAGGTACTTGATAATAAGCTGATGTAAGATCCAGTACTGAGAAAAATTTGGCACCCTTTATGACTGATAACATTTCATTAATGTTGGGCAACGGATACCTGTCTACCCATATGTTAGCATTTAAACTCCTAAGGTCCACACACAAGCGAATATCCTCACTATTTTTCTTGGAAGAAGTCACAATGGGGGCCACCCATTCAGAACTCTCTACCTCTTGTATGATACCTTGTTTTACAAGTTTGTCCAGTTCTTTTTTTAACGGTTCACGGAAAAGTAAAGGAACCGACCTTGTTTTGTGCACAACTGGTAACGCATCCTTTTTTAATTTAATCTCATGTTCATCATTTTTTAAAACACCTACTTGATCAGAAAAAACCTTTGGAAATTCTTCACAAATGTCCCGACCAGTTAAAGACCTATCCACAAGTAGAACTTGTTCTTTGTTATTTGGGTCAAGGGTAATACCCAATTCTTTTTGATGTTTCCATCCTAACAAATTACTACCTTTTACCGTGATATAAACTTTCCCGTAGGTATGTCTATCTTTGAATGTGATACGCATTCTCACCATGCCTTTTAACGGTATGGGTTCCTTATTGTAACCACCAGGGTGCACATCTGGTTTCTCCAAAATATAGTCCTCAGCATCAAATAAAGACTTAAAAGTGTCACAATCTACAAGAGTATAAGGAGAACAAGAATCCGCATATACGTTAATTTCCCTACCATCTAATAGAATGTCACAAGCAGGATAACTAATTTTCTCATCCAACTCACTATCCTTAACTTGAAACACAAACTTGCCATCCCTATACGTGGAAACTTGCTCATCATAGACTAAATGAACCTCATTTTTAGCCTCTTTAGAAATACACATTTTAGAAAAATTGACTACTTTATTGCACTTCCTACAGCTTACTCCTCTTGCTGGACACTTAAGGAAATTGGCCAAATGATTACAAGTCCCACAACTGAAGCATTTGAAGTTTCCTTTTTTAACTTTAGAATTAGTCGAAGCATGACTATCAGAAACCTTAAAAATATCATCCTCATTTTTAACTTCATTAACCTGCTTTTCATCATGTGAAATGTCTTTACAAGACTTCATTTCCTTGACTCAATACTCTTGGCAATACTTACAGCTTCATCCAAATCAGGGCTTAGAGTCAGAAGTCTTTTTTGCACTTTATGGTCATTAGTGCAACGAACTAACTGATCCCTAATCAATGAATCAGTTAGCGCCCCAAACTCACAAGTAGCTGAAAGACCCCTCAACACCGCAATATAAGACGTTACTTTCTCATTTTTACTTTGGACACGTTTAAAGAATTTGTGCCTTTCTAACACTACATTAATTTTATCTTTAAAATGAGCAGCCAATTTCCTCAAAGTTGAAGTGAACACATCATCATCCCCTTCACCTCCTTCAGCCACTTCATCAGACAAATCTTCATAAACTTTTCTCGCTTGCGTACCTAGATTATGCAGAAGAATATGCTGTTTCCTAACCGAAGAAAACTTCTCTCCTCCAATAGCAATTAAATAAGAGTGCAACATTTGACCCATCTTATCCCAAGGAATTTCAGGTTCACCATCCTCATTCAAGAAAGGAGGTGGTTGGCACATATTGGCTACAGACATTTTCGCAAAAAGAAAGAGGGGAGTATTAGTACAGCATACGGCTAGAAAGACTATACGTGAAAATAATGCTCCAACACTTGTACCTAACTTAAACTAGCAAAGTAGAACAAAGCATCAGAGGGATAGAACTAGATTATACAATTTTGTGAAGAAATGTGAAGAAAACACGAAAAATGATGAAACTGTCACCACAAAAAAAAAAAAAAATTGAAACAGTACATGAATAAATCGTAGAAAAAGAAAATAAAAATTCACCAAAAATGTGAAAGACCCAAAAATGGAAAAGTCACGAAAGATGAAAAAAAATGGGGCAAGCAGGCAAAGCTTACTTCAAAATCAGGAACAAAACACAGTACTCCAGAAATATGAGTGTTCCCACCTGCGTGCCGATAAATGAAGAAATCCAACAGGAGGTGCTGAATACACACTTCTGGATTGCCTCCGCAGCCACAAAACACACTGCTGCAATCCAGAAAGGGAAAAGCTAAACACAGTACTCCAGAAATTGAGTGTTCCCACCTGCGTGCAGATAAACGAAGAAATTCAACAGGAGGTGCAGTATACACACTTCTGGATTGCCTCCGCAGCCACGAAACACACTGCTCCAATCCAGAAAGGAAAAGGCTGTTTACCAGCGAAGCGAAAAGCCCCGCGCAGACGTCAAGAAATCACTGTTCCTTGATGGACATGCGCCTCAGCAGACATGCGCCTCAGGGAAAAACTGAAACACTACCAAAATACACCACGCCGGCGCAAGGTGAGGTTTACGTGCTCACACGCCTAGGGGAGTGTATCCGGAAGGCTCCGATCACATGAGCGCTGGCAGCACCGAAGAAGAGGTTGAAAAGGCGAAGTCCTCACAGACGTCGAAGAGAGCTCAAAGAATAAGGAAAACTGGGGGGAAACTGTCGCTGTCCCCAGCACAGCCAAAGTCACTCGTCGCCAAATTTGTAAAAAATAAACTTCAAAAGAAGTGAGTAGAAGAGACAGTTTATTTTCAGTCAGTTCCGAGCTCCAACCAGCCGCGATCAACCCCCGTCATTCAACGTTCTATTGTCCCCTTCAGCATAGAATGTACCAAAAGAGGAGAAGATGGGGGGGGGGGGGGAGAAGGGGAAGGAACGGAGGAGGTTAGGCAAATTACAACACCTACCCTAAAAGACGGAACAGACAGGCTCTACAGAACCTATGTCACTGCGCACCCATGCCCAGTATAACAGAGGCTCCAACTATGCTTGGTTTTTCTCATGCCTAAGTGTCTTGCTAAGGGCACTTCATGGGTCAATGACACCAGGAAGATCCTGTACACTAATGAAACCACAATCCTCCTGCTAGTACCTGGCTCAGTATTTACCAGGTCACTATATAGCTGACCATCCTTCCAGCCAACATTGTGTTCCCAGACCATTCTTTTCCCGACTTGACCCTGGGCTTTCTTCCAAAGTTCCTCAAGCGTAGGGCACTCCTCCTGTGCCTTGTGAAAATCTTCCTGCGTGGCCCATCAGCAGATAATGAACCCTGCAGCTCTGGAAGCGACCCAGGCTCCAGCAAATGGCCCGCTTCTGTGGCCTCCTCCTCTCCTTCTGTAGCAGGAACAATGATCTTCACGGCCACCGTCTTCCCGGCATCTGCCCTTTCCTGTCAACTACCTTGCCCTGTTTCCTGGAAATCAGAGATGCTCCCGGACTCACTCTGAGACCGACGTGCAGCCTGTGCTCTGGTCAACGCAGCTGTTGTTGTCAAAGCAATAAAGGCTTATGGTCTTGGCACCAAGCAAGGGACAGTCAAATCATTGCCAAGAGACATCCAGCTCCTTGCTTTTCCCTTACCCCAACATCAATATTGGCCATCTTACCATTGAGCACAACCCTGGGCAAGCGGATACTTCATGCCCTCTCCACTGGCCATCAATCCTCTATCCTTTGCTCCAGGGAGTATCTCATCAGGCTTAAGGTACTTCTTCTCAACCATGCTATGGAATGCTCCAGTATGCTTCAGGCCAGGCACTTTCCTCCCATTGATGCTACCTTCCTCCACAAATCCCATTATGTTAGGATGGATTTGCTTCAGAGCATCTGGGGCCCTCTCCCAAATGTCCATAGCTACTAGGTTGAGCGCAACTGGTCCTTTTCAGGTACCGTCACCCATGTGTAACGTGCTTTCTACCACGGGTGTTGTTGTGTCAATTTCCTTCTCTAGACAGTCTCTCTTCTAATGTCTCATCTTGTGACACTTAAAACAAGTCACCACCTTGAACTTAGAAGGGCTTCCTTGCTGTCCCTTCTCCGATGCTCCTTCCCAGACACATCAGTACCATTCCGATGTTCCCTGGGCCCTCCTGGAGTCCCATGAGAATTACCCGCACTGTTTCCAGTTTGGAACCAGTCTTTGGAGAGTTCTTCTCTCCCATTTGATATAAAATCATGCTGCTCCAGTGCTTTGTGAGCCCTGATAACCAACCACTTATCAGCTGACACCGCAGGTTTTGTTGGATCCCTATCTGTCAGATCAGACGGGCATTGCCTAAGTGGGGATAGAGTACTCCTCCTTGAGTCGCTCTGTCACCATCAACTGGTCAAGGGACTGAAAATACTTGGCCTACATCCCTCTTACCCACTCAGTCTAATCTCGCAATACACCATGAACCCAAGTCTCAAACTGAACATCTTCCGCCCTCTTGCAGTGACAGAATCTCTGCAGGCTTCAGCCCAAACCCCGTAATGAGACCTTCCTTCATTCGCTCATAGGCCACGTGGTCTGCCACAGGCATCCTCCCAAAGATGGCTGTCCCTTCCAAAGACATGCACTCTATTAAAGCAGCTGCCTTGGGCACCTCATGTAAGGCATATGCTTTACAAGCAGCCTAGAAGCTCACAAAACACTCCAAAATATCCTGACCTTCCATATACACATGCACAAGATCTTTTGAAACCTTGGCCACAAGTTGAACTGGAAGTGGGGTCAGTTATCCCAGATGGAGTTGTCATTGCTGCCATCCTAAGTTTCTACTTCTCAGGAACTATTCTTGCCCTCTCCAGGTCTTTCCTCTCCTTTTGTTTCGCCTTCCACACTCTCCGTTTTTCAATCCTTTTTCTCTGTTTCTCCTCTCTCTCTCTCTCTTGCACTCTCTCTATTCAGGCCCATTCCTTGTAACTTTCCTTCCTCCTCTCCTCTTGTTTATAGTGAGCTAGTCTTAGCGTTTTCGTCTTTGACTCTCTGGCTTTCTCATCTTCATTATCTTTAGCTTTCCGAAATACCAACTGCAGGTTCAGGGTCTCTGTTAAAATCAATCCACCCAAATGGGTTACTCCTGGAATTGGGGACGGTGGTACCATAGACATTGGAGTTGCTATACACACCTAAGATCATTTAGAAACTAAAGGTTTTGAGAGCCTTGATGAAACTCTGAGGAGTGTATGAGGGCCACACTCTGTGCGTGTCTGGAGATACCTGTGCTAAGAGGGTCCTAGATTCCGGGCCCACAGCGCTTTTTTCCTGGGTTCTAGAAACTTAGGGTGGTGAGAGCCTTGGTGAAACTCTGGAAAGTGTATGAGGGGACACACTCCATGTGTGTCTGGGAGATAAATGTGCTAAGTGGATCCTTAAGCCAGAGTCCACAGAGCTCTCTTCCTGGGTTCTAGAAACTAAAGGTGGTAAGAGTCTGGTGAAATTCTGGGAAGTATATGAGAGGACACAATCGATGTGTGCCGGAAGATACCTATCCTAAGGGGATCCTTAAGCCGGAGTCCACAGGGCTCTCTTCCTGTATTCTAGCATCTAAAGATGATAAGAGTCTTGGTGGAACTCTGGGAAGTGCATGAGGAGATGCTTGAGCCTGAGTCCACAGTGCATTCTTCCTGGTTTCCAAGGTAAAGGTGGTGAGAGCCTTAGTGAAACCCTGGGAAGTGTATTAGGGGACACACTCTAAGGGTGCTTAGGAGATACCTGACCTAGGGGGATCCTTTATCCTGGGTCGACAGCGCTTTCTTCCTGGGTTCTAGAAATTAAAGGTAGTGATAGTCTTTGTGAAAGTCTGGGAAGTGTATGAGGGGACACACTATGGGGGTTATTAGGATCTCGGACAGATTGCCCCCGCTCGCATGGCGGTGGCGATCCGCCCGAGACCCGTCCCCACCCGCCACCCAATTCCCCCCGCCATATTACTATGGCGGTGGGGACCACGGTGGACGGAAAGACCGTCCGCCGCTTTTCCGCCCGGTCGACAAGTCGACCGGGCGGAAAAGAGTTTAATATGGTGGCTTAATGTATGTGATTTTTTTTATGTAGAAGTCTGGGTTATGTATATTTTAATAAATGTGTTACATTTTTTGTAGTTAATCATTTTATTTTAATTAAATTTTGCATTTTATATTTCCGTAGCCGGTTGTGAGTTTATAGGGGAATAGGGTGGGAAGTAATTTAGGGCCGGATTACGATGGCGGCAAACCCGCCACTGGCAGGCTGCCAGTGACGGGTGTACCGCCATCGCAATGCCAGTCCCCGACCGCCTGATAAGGATGGTGGGTAGTTTGCTGGCGGGCATAAAGCCGTCCGCCACGGATCCGACAGAGGCAATCGTTAGGATTACCTGTCGGACCCGACCTGCATTCCTAGAATGGTGGCAGTGCCTAGGAGGCACCGTCTGCCACATTAGGATGCTACATCCCCTCCAGCCTTACCATGGCTGTTCCCCCGCAATTGAAAGGCTGGCGGGGATTGACTTTGGGGACCTGTTGCGGGCCTCCTCTGTGCAGGGGCACTTTTGTTTAGCACTTGGGGGCACCTATGGTGCCCCCCTACATTTCCCTGCACCATGTGGCAGGTACCACGTGGTGCCTGCCACGTAGTGCAGGGAAAAGCAAAACCTGCATTTTTTAACATTGCTGTGAGTGCTGCAGCTAGCAGCACCCGCCGCAATGTTAAAACTGGTGTCGGCCGCATTGTATTTAGAGGTGCGGGACCACCGCCATGTAGGCGGGCGGTCCCAATCCCTGAGACGATGGCGGATTGTAATCAGCCCCTTAATTGTTATAAATTGATTAATATGTTTTATTTATTAATATTTATTGAATTGAGATTTTATAATGTTAATTTTGTTTTTAATTTTTTTCCGTACATTTCACGTGTGGGTTGTGGGCTGTGGGTTTCGTGGGGGTAAAAGGTGGAAAGTAATTTGTTTTTAATTAATTAATAATTAGCTGTAAATTAATAGACAATTAAATATGGAAATTGTGCAATTAATTTTAGTTGCAGGTTTTGGGGCTTTTAGGGGTAATAGGTGGGAAGTAATTTATATTTAATTAATTAATAATTAATTGATAATTAATATTAATTGATTGATAATTATTTAGAGTATTTGTTTAATTCATTTCTTTTGTATGGAGATTTTGGGTATATAAGGGTAAAGGGTTGGGGGGAATTAGTTTTGCTTACTTTATAATTAGTTGTTAAATACTATTAGTTATTTAATTAAAAAATACAATTTAATTGTGTAATTATTTTTTGACAGTTTAATTTGAGGGGTGGGTTGTGGGGATTATAGGCAGGGCTCGAAAAAACTAAAAAATGGTACTAGTCCTGCAGGACTAGTACCTTGAAAAATCTCCTCGCCCTAACAGTGACCTACTTGACCTCCGTCTCTGAAACCGGAGCAAAAGTGACAAGATAACAAGATTTAAAGGCATTTTTATTGCTCATTTGCTTTGTGAGCGATAAAAAGGCCTTTAAATCTTGTTATCTTGTCACATTTGCTCCGTTTTCAAAGACGGAGGACAAAAGTTAGTATGTTTTCCTACTCGCCAGAAAGGGCGAGTAGGACCTAAAAATAGCTCGAACTCATAAAATTTACCTCGCAAATGCAAGCGGTCGAGTGGATTTGTCGAGCCCTGTATAGGGGTTGATGTTGTGGGAGGTAATTCGTTTTTAAGTTTTTGTAATTTGTTTTTCATAATATTATTTGTTTAATTGATTAATTATATGAATAATGCAAATACATTTTTTAGTATTTTAGATGTGAGTTGTAAGTTGTGCAGTGTTATAGGGTAGGAGGTAAATAAACTAAATGTATGTAATAATTAATAATTTTGTGAATAAATAATTTCTAAATAAAAAATGTATATGTTTGCATTTTTTTTAATATTAAATATATTATTTAAATGTTTTACATATTTATATATTTTTCATTTACACGTTTTTTCATTTTGTTGATGATATTTTGTTTGTTTTTAATTTTGAACTGACTGGAGTGGAGTACTACATTTTATCCCTCCCTATCCAACACTTTCCCTACTGTTGCACTCCCTGGAGTGGAAATACAAATTTTTACCCACCCGCTATCCAACACTTTCCCTACTGTTGCACTCACTGGAGTGGGAATAGTAATTTTTACCCCTACGCTATCCAACACTTTCCCTACTGTTGCACTCCCTGGAGTGGAAATACAAATTTTTACCCACCCGCTATCCAACACTTTCTCTACTGTTGCACTCACTGGAGTGGGAATAGTAATTTTTACCCCTACGCTATCCAACACTTTCCCTACTGTTGCACTCATTGGAGTGGGAATAGTAGTTTTTACCCTTCCGCTTTCCATCACTTTCCCTAGTGTTTCACTCACTGGAATGGGAATAGTAATGTTTAACCCTTTACTATCCAACACTTTTCCTACTGTTGTACTGACTGGAACGGGAACAGTAAATGTTATCCCTTCTCTATCCAACACTTTCCCTACTGTTGCACTCACTGCAGTGGGAATAGTAATTTTTACCCCTCCGCAATTCAACTTTCCAAACTGTTACGCTCATTGGTGTGGAATAGTAATTTTTAACCCTCTGCTATCCAACACTTTCCCTACTGTTGTACTCATTGGAGTTGGAATAGTAATTTTTACCCCTCCGCTTTTCAACACTTTCCCTATTGTTGCACTGACTGGAGTAGGAATAGTAAATTTTATCCCGCTGCTATCCAACACGTTTTCTACTGTTGCACTTATTGGAGTGGGAATAGTAATTTTTACCCCTTCGCTATCCAACACTTTTCCTACTGCTGTAATGACTGGAGTGGGAATAGTAAATTTTACCCCTCTACAATCCAACACTTTTCCTACTGTTGCATTGGCTGGAGTGGGAATTTATTGTAGAATAGTAAACATTATTTTTGTGTGGTGTAAAATATTTTGTTACGGTTGTGTTGTGTTTGGTGGAAGTAATTATTTTTATATTTATTTAGTAGGAAAATGTTTTTTAATGTGGTGGGAAATGTATATACATTTATTTTAATTTGTAAGTATTTACTATATGTTGTAATTTATATAATGATGTGTTTAAATTATTGTAATAATATTTTTGTTTGTAACTTATTTTTAATTAAATTGTAAAATATGTGTTTAATTTTTATTTTAAATTAAATTAATTGTATGGTTTTTTTGTATTTAAATATGTTTACATATATTTAGATACTATTATGCTATTTAAGATTTTTTAATTATATTATTAATTAAAATATTAGCTTACATATTATATATATATATATATATATATATATATATATATATATATATATAATCTACTGGCGGTCGCCAGTAGATAGTTATAGTTAGGACCGTGTTTCCATAGGAAATCCGCAACATTCTATTTGGAATAACTTTGGCGCCGGTTGACGAATCCTCGCGAAATTTTCAAAATAGGTGGGGCGCTCCGCTCCTACCCTGAAAGTCTCGGGCGGATTCGTCAAGCGGGGGCTGAGAAAAAAGGGGGGTCCCAAAACACGTTTTCCCCATGCAATTTTCCATAGGGACGTTTAGTCCAAGGTACAGCCCGAACGGCAGAACAGAATTACTTGAAATTTGGCAGAGAGGTAGTCCTCAGGTCAGGGAAGTGCCTTTTGCAGGTCTGGTGTCAATCTGTTCAGTAGTTCCTGAGAAAATCAAAAGTAAAATCATATATATATGTGGGCTGAGCCTAACCACACATCTCATCCTGAGATCTGATTGGCTGTCAGCACTTCATCCAAGAAGTGTTGGCAGCCATCTTGGGACCAATATACATGATGGCACCTCATTAAAAAGCATTGCAGTTAATAGAAGGTTTTAAGACTTTAGTTACATTATAAATCATTTGTTGATGGTACCATACTCATTTTAGGAATTGTGGTATGTTCTAAGGTGATTTCACCATGTGAAAAAACCTTCTGCTGGGATATCATGATTGAGAGAAAAATATTTTCTCATGCTTTTCCCACAGAGGTTTGGAAGGTGATCTATAAGCTAAACTGAGAGCTTATTTTCTGTAAATTCACATTATCTTTCTCAGTCATGAGAGAATGGCGTCTGACATTCTCAGTAAAACATGTACATCCAACAAGGGCAGAGACTGTCAGTTGATTCCTTTGTGTTCTACTGCAGCTTCTCAGAGTGTTCCAAAGAACTACTAGAGCACTAACAGTCCTACTTATGATAAACGTATGGCACACCTGAAGCCATCTTGCTTGGATTAAAGTGGTAACTCTTAAAACATTTAATTTAAAAAGGTACAAAATGAGGGGGTTCATTTTTCCATAAAAAGTGTGATTAGTGCTGCAGAAAGAAAAATTAGGGCACATTTTGAGTGACTTCTCAAATCCTCTTCTATTTCATTAAAAAATTCTGACATGCAGACTGAAACATGCACTTTCAATACCAGTAGCAGTTTTCCCTGGTGAGCAGTAGCTTTACTACAGTGATTTAATGAGCAAAAAGAGTGCTAACATTCTGAATTTATGGCAAATGTGTGACACATCTGAATGCCTTCTTGGTGGAATCAAAGTAAAAAACTGAAAGTATTTCCTACTGAGGAGACTGCAGTAAATGAGGAAATTAGGAAACTTCATAACAAATAAGTCTCCCAAGATGGCCACCAGAGACAAAAGAGCCCAAATGTAGCCCAAATATCACCCAGATGTAGCCCAAGTATAGCCCAATGACAGAATGTCCCAGAGTGTTCTTAAAAACAACTAGAGCGCTTACTGTCTTCATTATGACAAAAGTATGGCACACCTGAAGCCATCTTGAATGGAATAAACTGGTAACACTTAAAACATTTAATTTAAAAAGGAACACAATGAGGGGGTTCATTTTGCCATCGAAATTATGATTAATGCTGAAGAAAGAAAATGAGGGCACATTTTGAGTGACTTCTCAAATCCTCTTCTATTTCATTAAAAAATTCTGACATGCAGACTGAAACATGCACTTTTAATACCAGGAGCAGACTTCCATGGTGAACAGTAGTTTTACTACAGTGATCTAATGAGCAACTAGAGTGCTAACTTTCAGAATTTATGGCAAATGTGTGACATATCTGAATACCTTCATGATGGAATCAAAGTAAAAAACTGAAAGCCTTTCCTACTGAGGAGACTGAAGTACACGAGGAAATTAGGAAACTTCAGAACAAATAAATCTCCCAAGATGGCCACCGTAGACAAAAGAGCCCAAATGTAGCCCAAAATCACCCAGATGTAGCCCAAATATAGCCCAATGACAGAAGTGTGCAAAACACTTATTATTTTGTGTTTTTGCAGTGTTATATAGTGCAGACTTGTCAGGTATTGGAGTGCTTTACATGAGCATTGGTTACATCACATAAGAACAAATTCATTTTGGTTGTAGACATGGGGAGACTAAGTGATTTGACCAGAATCACAGAATGTCGAGCTGAAGCAGAAACTCCAACCTGGTTCCCCAGTTGCAAAGTCTGCAGTTCTGGAAGTAACACCACATCCTCTCCCCTAAGTGCAACATTTAATCAAGTGGTCAACTGGATAAAAAAACATAAAGATAACAAATAATTTAAAAGTGCTTTGTCGCTATTTGAAAACTCAGAAAATATGTCCTTATTTTAGTCTTTTAGAGCACTAACCATAATTTTGATGCCAATAAGACCCTCTCATATATGTAATTTCTAAAGGAAATGCTCTAGGTATTACAGTTTTGATTACATCAAGATGACGTCAGGCGTTCCACACTTTTGTAATAAATATATAATGTTAGCAATCTAGTTGTTTATTAGGATACTGTTGAGAGGCAGAGGCCAGAGGCACGGACTCTGAAAATTGAAGGCAGGTAGGAGGGTGCAAAGGCAACAATTTAACCACACTGAGCAGGCAGGAAGGGCCGTGGCAGCACAACAGACTATGGAGGGCAGTGGAAAGGGGGGCAGGGGCAACAAACCAACAATACAGGACTTGCAAGAGAGGCTGTGGCAATGTAATAGACCATTGTGGGCAGAAAGAAGAGGCAATGGTAGTACAACCATACATGCCAACAGACTCGATTCAGCCAGGAAACGTCCAATGTTTTTAAGCACAAATGGCCTTTATTTGATCTGACTCCTGTCTACAATCTCCTCTTTTTCAATGTAACTCAAAGGGGAAAAACAACACCCCAATTTCTTTTCAAAATCTCCCTCTTAACAAGTGCAAAATGTTCGCAAGTATGGTACATTGGATCATGGAAGGAAATGGGGTAGGGACATGGACTTGGATCTTAGAATTACTGAAGAGGTTGTTGTAACTGGTATTGGTATGTCCATTGATTTGAAAATTTTAGTCTCTATTTTTGAATGTGTGTATCAAAGGTTATATTAGGGTGAGAGGAGGTCTGCCACTCTATCACAAGGATGATGTCATCAGTGATGTCATCAGTGATGTCATTTAAGATGTCATCGTGATGTCATGAGTGATGTCACTGACCATGTCATGAGTGATGTAATATGTGACGTCATCAGCAGTGCATTGCGGGCGCGCGAGTTATAGTTAGCTGAACTAACTATAACGGGGGAATTTCAATGGTTTTGTACAAGTGAAAAGTCCAGCTAACTATAACACCCCTGAAACCTATGGTTTTTTCAGTGAATTTCTGAGGTTTTTTAAATACTAATTCCTAACTATAACGTGCCTGAAACCTATGTTTTTTTCTGTGAATATATATATATATATACACTATACTATACTATTTACTATAACTACCTACTGGCGGTCGCCAGTAGGTAGTTATAGTTAGGACCGTGTTTCCATCGGAAATCTGCAACATTCTATTTTGAATAACTTTGGCACCGATTGACGAATCCTCGCGAAATTTTCAAAATAGGTGGGGCGCTCCGCTCCTTCCCTGAAAGTCTCGGGGGGATTCGTCAAGCGGGGGCCGAGAAAAAGGGGGGGTCCCAAAACGCGTTTTCCACATGCATTTTTCCATAGGACCTTTAGTCCAAGCTACAGCCCGAACGGCTGAACAGCATTACTTGAAATTTGGCAAAGAGGTAGTCCTCAGGTCAGGGATGTGCCTTTTGTAGGTCTGGTTTAAATGTGTTCAGTATTTGCTGAGAAAATAGCATTTAAATCAATATATATATATCTATAGGCGCGCTCTGAGCGCTTACGGTAAGCTTACCGTACGCGCATGCTGCCATGCGCGAGCTCAATTCTGATTGGTGGTTACATGACTGTAAACATTCGAATCGGTCGAAATCAGGAAGTGTCGGCCTCCATTTTGTGTGTCTCACACTGATAAACAAAGGAGGAGAACGTGGAAAGGGGGCAACGAAGAGAGTTGCAGACCTCCTAGCGTTTGTCAGGGGGTCCAAGAAGGCCATAAAAGTATGAAAAATATATTTAAATGTTTTTAAAAAAAATCACGGGGTGCGCGTACGGTAAGCTTACCGTACGCGTACGGTAGAAAATAACAAAAAAAGAAGAAAAAAACAAATTTAAGTGTTAAGATATTAGGGGGCACTAAAAAGAGCCGTTGTGTTCATTGAGTGTTTTTTGGTACCTACAAGTAAGTACCGATGCAGAGTCTAAAGTTTAAGAGGAAGACTCTGTTCCCTTCATCATTGAAATGTACACCGTCTCCTCTATAAATGTCTTGCATGTTGTAACGCAAGTTGTTGTGGTATATAGAACCCATACCATAGTCTCTGAGGAAAGCAGAAACAGATTTGTTGACGTGCTTCCTTGCTTTGTCAATCTGCGGACAAAATTGGTAGGACCAGTTCCACTTTTGCCTTTGGCATATGTTAGAATATACAAAGGCAGAATGAGGAAAAAGAGACATCAATTGCACAAAGGTGTCCTTAATAAGCATTTCCAGACCTACACCAGTTAAAGTGCCTAGGTCATTTCCACCACAGTGCACAATAATAAGGTTAGGGTGTGGGAGATGTAGAAAGGTTTTCACCAAAGGCATTAATTGGTGCCACTTTAACCCTCTCTGACCAATCCATTTAATGTCTACATTTGGCAAAGCAAGGTCTCTCACCATACCTCTATTTTCTGCAAATTTTTCACTCCAGAAGACATAGCTGTGACCTACAATCCACACTGTGAACATCTTTCAAGGAGATCTGGATGCACTCTGAAGGTGTCTTTCAGTAGAATGGCAAAATGAAATGAAAGACAGTTTGGAAATGGAGGCATACATATTTTTTTAAAATAAAAAGAACTCATTGGCTGTTTCACACCATTCTACACTAAAAACTAGGCTGTATGTGTAAATTTATAGAAGCATGTTTTGTATTGGTACAGAAAAATGTGTTACCAAAGAACATTACTATGGATTTGCTGTTAGGTTTGAAAAGTCAAGCACTCTTGCTCTTTGGAAATGAAACATTGTGTGGTGAACTTCTGACCTGACTCCTCACAGCAGTGTTCCATGAGCTGTTGCTATGGTAGCAGGCAGAAGTCAAGTTGGGGGAAGGGTATTTTTGGAAAAGGGTTGAAGTTTTCAACCAATAAAAATGTGTGATTTCATTTGAAAAAAAGGGGGAAGCACTGAGATTTGTAATTAACATGTATATGTGTGAAAAAAGAGAGGGAAACATTGCCATTAATTGGTTCTGCTCAGAGGAGAGAGGTGTACAGCTCTGATATTCTGAGTCTGATAGTCTGCAGTTTGAGTGCCACATTTCTTTCTCAACTAACTAATTTTAAAGGTGAGTTATGAGTTTGAGAGGGGATGTATGTGGTGATTTTTGCATGAGTCTGTGAGCAAAGAGGAATTTCTGTCAGAGAGGTATTTTGTGTCTCTCTGATTCTTTTCGGAAGTAACCATGAGTATGTCTCTTGCTACTGAAAATACACAGTCTGCATAAGCAGACTGTTAGCACACACCCAGCAGTTTATCCTGTAGAATCTGGCTGAGTATTCACAAGAGACTGGTGTTTCATGGAAGCAGTGAGTCACGCTAATACATTCAACATCACTAAGGCTGATTTATTTTGCTGGAGTGTAGTCTGTCACCAAGGTCACACATGTACATGGTCTCAAAAAGCTGTTTGCACATGTGCTCTTTTCTGTTTCAGAAAACTGTAATGAAAATGTATCAGACTGTTAGAGTAATTAACGCTTGGAGGAAAAAATCAGTAGTAACTGTGCTTTGAAATTGGCAAGCAAATTTCGTTTTCTGCGTAAAGTCACAGCATGAGTCTTTTATGGCATTTTTGGACCCCCTGACAAATGCTAATGCATTCAACATCACCAAGGTTCATTATCTTTGCAGGAGTGCCGTCAGTATGCCAGGTTACACATGTGCGGTTTTTTGCCTCTGTAAACTATAAAGAAAATGTGTCAGACTGTTAGAGTAATTAATAATTGCAAAAAAAAAAGTGTGCTTTTGAATTGCAAAAGAAATATCGTGTTCTGTCTAGAATTTCACCAAGAGTCTGTGTGCAAACAGGAATTGATCTTAAAGATTACATTCATGTTGGTTTTCTTGTGTTTTTCACTTGTAGGAAAGGGATAGGTAGTGTTATTTGAAAAGAAATGATCATAACAAAAATAGTAATATATTTAAATTACAAAAAAGGTATTTTTTTTAGTTTCTTTCAGGTATTGCTGCAGAGCAGTGAAGAAAATAAAAGATGCCTATAAAATCAAGACAAAGAAAACAACAGAAAAAAAAGGTTTATTTGAAGACAACTGGAGGACCCAAGTTAGTTGAAGATGCTCATGTTGGGAAAAAGAAAAAGTCTTCTGGTAAGCAGAGAAAGCAATTTTTAACAAATATATTCAAAAAAAGGAAAATTTAAAAAAATGCCCCCATTGGAAAAACTGTTTCAAGTAGAAAACAACAGGAGAATAGTGAAAATTTACAAAATGCTAATGTACAAGCAGAAGCTAAAATAATTAACTTGAAAAGAAAATCAGCATTTAAAGAGATCCGTAGGAAAATGTTTCAGAGAAGAGTGATGTCCAATTTGCTAAAAGATGTGAAAAAATATAAGAAAAGAGCAAAATTTTTAAAGAGAAAAAAAGATATTGAAGCCATTGTAGAAAAGGCTTTAAATTTAAAAAGGAAACTATTCATTTTAATTTTGAACAGGATGCGTACATTAGAAAAAATAGTTAATGTAATGAAGTCACAAAGCAAAAAGAAAAGAGTAGTAAAAAGAAATAACTTTTGTAAAGTGTTCTTAGGAGAATGGAAGCATAGTTCAAGTACTGAGCCATTTTTTAATGAAGAGAGTTATCTTCAAAGTAATAGTTTGCTGCATGCAGTTGACACCAGTGGTCGAGCATATGAAGTTAAGGATGGTTGTGTAATGGAAAAGGAGAAAATGGTTCCAAGAAATGAGGAAGAAGTGATTGCAGATGAGGCTATGCGGAGACGTCCTAAAGCTCCAGTGTATACTTGGAAATGTAGTAGTATTTGTACTTTGCGACAGGAATCTATTGATAAATTACGTGAGTTTTTAAGAGAATATAGTAAAAAGAGTGTAAAACAGAAGATTAAGGTGCTTCAAGGACTAGATCCATGCAGAGTGAGAGAGAATACTGGTTTGCAAGGTCACTCTCTGGCTTGTTTATCTAGGAAAGTTTGTCAAAGTGTTTTTCACCATTTTAGGATGCTGGCAGTTCATCATACTGAAATTAGGAAATTTGTAAGAAGATTGTATTTTGCTAAAAGTCCAGCACTAAAGTTAAATGAGTTGAATAAGGCTCTGTTTCGTGGATCTGTATCAGATGTTGAGAAGGTTACTGATGAGATTCAGTTTTGTTACTTTGGCCCAGAACAAGAAAGTGCAGGGAATGACACAGTTATTGAGGAAAATGTGGAAGAGAATGTAGAACCCTCCTTAAGTAAGAAATTTGAAGATCAAATTACAAAATTTACTATCATCTCTAATGAAATATTACTTGTATTTGTTGCCGGAGAAGCCATTACAAAATCCAAACAAGGAATGTTGATCTCTACAAAAAAAGTGAAGAAGAAGATAATTATAAGTGGAAGGATTTTGCAACATATATATTTCTGGAAAATTGTTTTGATTTGGGTGAAGATCATCGTATTTGTAAATACTGTTACAACAAGTTGGAAGAAAATAAAATGCCAGCTAGAGCTGTACATAATAATTTAGAATAGGTTGAAGTTCCTGCTGAACTTTCTGATTTAAATACGTATGAGTCTATACTCATTCAATGTGTTCATCCGTTCCAGACCATAGTACGTATGGAGCCAAAAACAGGCAAATAACCTCCTTCAGATTTACAGAGAGGTTTAAAAGGAAGAGTTGTCTATTTGCCGTTGGATTTGAAAAAAAATATGGAAACTATTGACACAGAAAATTTGGAAACTGAACCATTAGTTATTCTGGTTAATTGTGTACCTACAAAGAATAAGAAAATTTGGCAGGAATTGGTAGATGTTCGGAAAGTACAAAGAGCAAATTTATATTTGAAAAGGAATAATAAATGGTATGAAGCCATTTATATGGATGAAGATGAAGAAGAATTAGTAGGAGACACAGACACACCAACTGGGCAAATTGAAAAAGTTGACAAGTCAAAAGAAGAAGAAATTTATGAACATTTCAGCATACATCCTCTTCATTCAAAAGAAGTAATGGCAAACACCATTGATCTATTTCAAATGAAAAAAGCACAAGGAACTCCTGTGAGTGTATGGGAGGAGAGTTTGGAAGCTCGATGTTTTCCCCAGCTGTTTCCTACAGGAGAAGGTGGATGATATGATGAACGTCCAGTTCAGATTCCTGCTTCTGAGCATCGGACTACAAGATTATATGCAGAAGATCCCAGATTTCGTCAAAGTATTCCTTATTTGTTCCATCTGTTATTTGAAAGTGACTTGTCTGCACTATCTTATGCAGTAAACCACATTTTAAAAAGTGGAACACATCTACATAATGTGTCTGCTAAGGATTTTATGAACAAAGTGCAGCAGCGAGATGATCATTTGGAATCACAATTGATCAATCTGATGGCTTGTCAGCGTGGGACGAATGAATATTGGTACAGACGCCATGGAGAATTGAAATGTATGTTACAGAATTTAGGAACTCCAACATGGTTCCTAACCCTAAGCTGCGCCGAATACGCTTGGGATGATTTACTGGATTTTCTACGAGAGGCAAATTCAAACATTAAAAACATTGAATACAAGACAGCAGGAGAACTGTGCTCATTGGATCCGGTTAATGTTTTCAGATATTTCAATCATAGATTTGAGGCTATGATGTCCTTTATCTGCAACAACAAAAATCCACCACTTGGAGAAGTTTTGGATTTCTTTTGGAGAAAAGAGTACCAAGCAAGAGGTGCTCCTCACATTCATATGCTGTTGTGGATCAAGGATGCTCCAAAATTTGGAACAGATGCTGATGAAGCAGTGTTATCTTTCATTGAACAATATGCAACATGTGCTATACCTAAAAGCACAGAGGAGAAAAAGTTAAAACAGCAAGTTTTACGTTTCCAAAGTCATCGGTGTGGAAAATACTGTCGACGGAAGTACAAGACCAAAGATAAATTCTACACAAAATGTCGATTTGAATTTCCTAGACCTGTTCTTTCAAAAGGAACAGTTTTATGTCAGCTGTGCGACATACTATTACAAGAAAATCTCCCAAAAATACGTACAACCTGAGAAGAAAAGAAGAGTCAAAATATATAAATGACTACAACCCAGTCATTTTATCCATGTGGAATGCAAACATGGATATTCAGTATGTGGCAGACAATTCTATTGCTGTTGCTCGGTATGTCACATCGTACATTACTAAATCTGAGAAAACGGAATTGAAGGAAATGTGGGAAGAGATTTCTCACGAGAAGAGTGTCAGTAAGAAGCTGTACAGTTTCAGTTTGAAGATGTTAACGCATCGAGAAATTGGATCCTACGAATGTTCAGATAGGTTATCATCTGCAAGTCTTTACTCGAAATCCAGAAGAATAATTTGGGTCAGTTTAGGCCTTGCAGGAATGCGAAATCGGGTACTGAAATCTGTTGGAGAAATTGAATATTTGGCCGAAAACGACCCAGAAAGTACAGATATTTTGAAAACAAACATGTTGGACACATATTACCCAAAAAGAAGTCATCATCTTGAGAACATGTGTCTCTATGAAGTGCTGCAGAACTAAATTTTTTCACGGAATGCCACAGAAGAAATCAACAATGGAAAATATAAAGTCATTGGTGAGGAAGGATGTTTGGTGAAGCAAACAAAAGGAAGTTTGATTAATCACAGGAAGCTGAGTTGTGACACTACTGACAAAAAGGAATTTTACTACTTGGCACTTTTACAGTTGTTTAAACCATGGCGTTCAGAGGACGAACTACTTGGAGAATTTCAAAGCTATGAGGATTCATTTAATGCATGTAAAGATACCATTGAATGCAGTATTTTCAGGAATTATGTCCAAATGTTAAACGAAGAAATTGAACAGGAAGCTACAATTGCAGCTGAAGTAGCTAGAGATAGTTCTCAAGACAGCCAAAGTTCTGGAACGCTCAGTCAAGATCCCCTAGGACAACCAATCGTAGAAAATGAAGCTGCAATAGCCATGACTGAAGTGGAAACGGCTATGAATCAAGCAAAGGAAGATTTAATAGAATTACCAGATTTGGAAAAACAACTGAATGAAGAACAACGACAAATTTATGAAGAAGTAAAAAAAAAAATTGATCACGGATTACTACATGAAAATAAAGAGTGCACATGCACAGCATTTGAACCAATTAGGTTATATGTGAGTGGACAAGCTGGAACTGGGAAAAGTTTCTTAATTAAAGTCATCAGAAGCTACTTACAGCAAAAAACTGATTCAACTTTGTCTTGTGTTGTTACTGCTCCAACTGGATTAGCAGCATATAATATTAAAGGAATTACTCTCCATCGCTTGCTAATGTTACCAGTGTGGCATGAGAACAAAATAGAATATCACAAGCTAACTGGCGAAGCATGTTTCGAAGTTTCAAGAGTGTTGAAGAAGATGCAAGTTCTCATTATTGATGAGGTAAGCATGGTATCAAACTTAATGCTTGCCTTTGTGCATTTAAGAATGCAGCAAATTCTAAAAAGAGACTATGACGTGCTATTTGGAGGTAAACACGTCATAGTTTTTGGGGATCTACTGCAGCTCACTCCAGTTAAAGGACAACCAGTGTTTAATACTGTGACACATGAGGATACGAAGAAGTCATTAGGAAGCATTGGTAATGCGAATATTTGGTCATTCTTTGAGTACAAAGAACTCACTACCAATATGAGACAAGCAAACGATGAAGAATATGGAAGTATTCTAAAAGATATCAGAATTGGACTACTCACAGAACATGCCAGAAAAGCTTTACAGAGTCGATTGCTACATAATTTATTTCCAAGTGAAGAAATAGTTGCAGAGAAAATATACAAGAACATTGCAGAACAAAATACTGTAATCTGCTTAATGACAACACTACATGAATTTTCAAAATTCAATGAGGAACTTTTGAAATTGGAAAAGGAAGAGATTAAGAAAATGGAAGCAGTGGACAAAATCCAACATGAAAGAATTACAATTACATTAACAGGCGAACTGAAAAATAAACTGGATTTTCTAGAGAAGAACATTTCGAAAACAGCTGGATTAGAATTTTTTTTATATCTTTGCATGAACTGTCGAGTATTTTTAAGGAGAAATTTGGATGTAGAAAAAGGATTAGTAAATGGAGCTATGGGTAAAGTTGTGGGTTTTGTTAACTACCAGAAAAAAGAAGGCATTGAGTATTTAAAAATAAAATTTGATCAGATTGAAGAGGTAATAAACATTTGTCGTTCTTCAGTCTGTTTTTTGCTTGTGAAAGACTTATATGTACGTAGGAAGCAGTTTCCATTTTCTCTAGCATATGCTGTAACTATTCACAAGTGTCAAGGATTAACTGTTGATAGTGCATTTGTAAACATTGGATCTACTGTGTTCAAAGAAGGTATGGCATATGTTGCTTTGTCACGAGTGAAAACATTATCTGGTTTATTCATGATAGAACTTGATGACTCAAAAGTTAGTGCAGATGCAAATTGTGTAAAGGAGTATAATAGATTAAGAAGAACCTATGCTCCTCATTTAGGTCAGTATCCTGTGTTGGAGAAACGTGTTGTTTATCGGAAAAGGAGATTTGAGAATATCTGTAATGAGGATGTAGAGAAGAGAAAACAAAAAGAGAGTCATGTGATTGCAAGCAAAAAGAAAAAGGACAATGTTGAACCGGTTGTTGGTTTCCATTTTGAAAATAGCTCTGGTGTCAACTGCTATGCTAATGTAGTGCTAAATGTTGTTTTTTATCTTGAAAGTTTGCTTGAGCAGATAACAGAAAATCATGAAAAAAGATTCTGTTCTGTGCTAAGTCTTCTTTATGAGAAGCTGAGTGTTGATAAAGCAAAAATAGAAAGTACAAATGAAATTAGAAATCTATTAGATGTTTGTTCAGGACGAACACAGTTTTCACAAAATGTCCAGCAAGATGCACAGGCATTCTTCATGTACATCCTTTTGGTACTTGAAGATGAAGGGGTAGAAATAGAAAATATGTTTGGTCTGTCTTATAAATGGGAACATAGTTGTGAAAACTGTTTCTACACATGCAGCTCTAATGTTGATTCAGAAAGGTTTATCTATTTAACATTGCCAGAGACTAAATCAGTCACTTTTAGTAAATTAGTTAAAGATGCCAATCACAACATGGAATGTTCTAAATGTAAATCAGACATGTTTTCAACGTTATTTTTAAAGAAATATGGACAGTATGTAATTTTAATGATGCAACGTTGTAGAGCTGATGGAACAAAATTGGACACTTTAATAAAGAAATTTACAGGACAGCAATTATCAATTTCTGGAAAAACTTGTCACAGTTGCAATAATTTCCCATGATGGGCCTAATGTAACTTTTGGTCATTACACAGTTTTTCTTAAATGTGAAAAAGGCTGGACACTGTGTAATGATTCTCAGTTGGTTTTCAAGCAATGTTTGCCTTTTGATTTAGCAAATTCCTATTTAATTTTTCTGCAACCAAAATTTTAGACAGAAATTGCAACATCTGTACAAAACATTTACATTTAATTGGATTACCATCGGAAATGTCATCAAATATTATTATAAAGAGGAGCCTAGCGCGTGACCAAGATGGCTGCGTGAGCTTTGAGCTCCCGAGACCCTCGCGCCCTCCGTCAATTATCCTGTTCTTCATCCTGTCACCTATGCACGGTATCTTGCAGATGAGTCATCGCGGGGACGATTGACGCTGTCCGGGCCAAAATCGCCCGCCGGGGACCGGAGTTGTGGACGATGGCGGATTGCGGCCTACATCCGAGGGATATAGCACTACAAAAGGGGAACCCCTCAGACAATAGAGGTAGAGCAGCAGGGGATAAATCAAAAGTAAACACAAAACGGTCTGCTATACCTATAATCTTTTAACTAATGCATCTAAGTCAATTTTTGAAACAAGAACTACTATCTAGACCATGCATAAATTACGATGCAAAACAAATAAAGATGTTTATCCTTTTTTTTAATTTTCAAATTAATTGAGAGAAACTTACTTTATAAGTGTGCAAATTATAAATTGCAAAGACAATTCAACAAACAAAGGACGAAATGGTCCTACAAAACAATGATGCCCATGGAAAAACTGAGATATAAAATTATTCAAGACTCTCATTCATACTCAATCACACCATAATGACATATAAAACATACATCCTAAAGTCTAAAAAAATGAACAATTTAGAGGCCCAACGTAGTAGGCGAGTCTTATAAGGCGTGAAACCACACAAATAGTAAATTGAAGATAGAGATTATACAATCAAAGATATCCAAATATGGAAAGAAGAATGAAAAAACAAAGGATTATTCTTTTGAGATTGTAAGATCTTAATAAATCTGTGTGACGAACAATTCAGTTCAAGACGCCGACGCGCGTTTCGGTGTGACACCCCCTTTCCTGGGGTAACACCTTCTTCAGGGCATGAAATTATTCAGATGCGATTTCCATGGGACCTATCAGGTAATAGACACAAAATATAAACATAATATACAAATTCTAAGTTGTTACATTTAAGGATCTAACATTTTAGGCAATAAAACATGTCAATCATCAGATTGGATGGGCACTGGTCTAGGCAATTGGATTTTTCTTCTGGACTCTAAAACAAGGGGATTAAACGAGGAATTACCTTGGGAAAACGCAATCATATAATTTTCATGACATGGCTATTTACCTGTCTATGAAGACGAATCTCCATCGTTATGTCTTACCGTGATCGCAGTTCCCACTCTAGATCTATTAACTTTACACTTTGATCTATCAACCCTATATTTTTGTAACGTTTATGGGCTCTAATAAAATTCCATTTGGAATTTTCTTATATTTTTCACTCGAGCCATATTTATTTGGGTATTTGAATTCTTCTTAACAAACAGTGCGATCCGAAACGTCCCTTCCTCGTTTTCTGCGCAATACCAGTTCCGATAGTGCTCTTCTTAGCGACCAGCCTCTGTTGCTAGTTCCGAAAACTCCGTTCCGACGTTTTTGATGTAATCCACAGCCACCTCTAATATGTCACATGTTGACACAGTTTGTGCACTCCCCCAAATGGTACTTAAACAGCTGAGTACCTTCAAACTGTTCGTTTCTCTTTCCTTGGAGAGGGGCCAACGGAGGGAGGAGCACTTTCAACCGTCCGTGTTTTCTGAGTGAGTAAAGACGAGTGTTCACATTGTTAAGAAACTTTTCTACGGTGAGCGATTTTTAAAAATCGGTGGCATTGTGCTATTTGAAGTTTTTTCCAATCCCCCGCGCTCTTCGTGAACGCTAATACCATTTGTTTTTGTTTGCTCTCAGAATTCGCGGCAAGCCTGTGTTATTGTCCAATCCACACTGAAGCTGGTTTCATGTCCAGTCTGAGCAACGTGGTATTCCCTTTCAATTTACCGAGTCAGGAAATCTTCCTATGGTGAGCGATTTGTAAAACCGGTGGCATTGTGCAAGTTGAAGTGTTTCTAAGCCCACGTTTTCTTTTCTATTCTTTTCTAACACCAATGTCAATTGTCTTTTGACTCCCAGATCTCGCAGAAGTTCCATACCATTTTTTTATCCACACCACCACATCGAAGTCGTCTTTACGTCCTGTCAAAGCAGCGGAGTAAACCCTTTTCCTCTATTTATCAAGTAGGTGGCTCACCCCATTAACTAAGTCTGTCGTACGCTATCTGGAGTCTTCCTTAGAACGGCTTATTGACAGTGTGTGTGCTTCTCTTTTTAGGCTTAGAACCTCAACTTACCTGTCTAGGAGCACCCACAAAAGATACTTTTTGACTCGCTGACCTCAGGTAGATCTGTCCCATTATTTGTGGTTTATGTTATACAATATCCTTTTAAAATGAGCTCAACAACTGAAACGAAAACTCCTCCCGTATTTACTTTTAGATCTATTACCCCCTCTAGAGGACGAGCTTCATTCGATTGCTACACACGTCCCCTGTAAGAAATTCTGAACTTGTTCAATTGAACTTGAGGACAATTTCCCTGTGTTTATTGGTGAGCATGTACTTGTACTATATCTCTGAGCCACCTGTTTTCGTTTAGGAACAGGAAAGGTATTAGTAACCCTAATTTACTCTTTGGCATCTATCACAAACTGTCTTCTTATTGTTTCACTTATAAACTGGTCATTCTTCTCAAACTTTATTTTTTATGTTTATTTTCATTTTTTCATTTATCTTAACTATGTGTGCAACGTTCTAATATAAACCATGTATCCGGTTCTTAACCACTCAATTGCCTAGACCAGTGCCCATCCAATCTGATGATTGACATGTTTTATTGCCTAAAATGTTAGATCCTTAAATGTAACAACTTAGAATTTGTATATTATGTTTATATTTTGTGTCTATTACCTGATAGGTCCCATGGAAATCGCATCTGAATAATTTCATGCCCTGAAGAAGGTGTTACCCCAGGAAAGGGGGTGTCACACCGAAACGCGCGTCGGCGTCTTGAACTGAATTGTTCGTCACACAGATTTATTAAGATCTTACAATCTCAAAAGAATAATCCTTTGTTTTTTCATTCTTCTTTCCATATTTGGATATCTTTGATTGTATAATCTCTATCTTCAATTTACTATTTGTGTGGTTTCACGCCTTATAAGACTCGCCTACCACGTTGGGCCTCTAAATTGTTCATTTTTTTAGACTTTAGGATGTATGTTTTATATGTCATTATGGTGTGATTGAGTATGAATGAGAGTCTTGAATAATTTTATATCTCAGTTTTTCCATGGGCATCATTGTTTTGTAGGACCATTTCGTCCTTTGTTTGTTGAATTGTCTTTGCAATTTATAATTTGCACACTTATAAAGTAAGTTTCTCTCAATTAATTTGAAAATTAAAAAAAAGGATAAACATCTTTATTTGTTTTGCATCGTAATTTATGCATGGTCTAGATAGAGTGGTTCTTGTTTCAAAAATTGACTTAGATGCATTAGTTAAAAGATTATAGGTATAGCAGACCGTTTTGTGTCTACATCCGAGGGATGCCAGGGGCTCGCGTTGGCAAGATGCCCGGCCTCTAATTGAACAACAGCGGGCCAGCGGGGCGTGAACGGGCGGATGGAGATCGTCGCACTTTCACTTTCACTTTCTCGCCCTGTGTTGGCTCTGGCCTGAGAGCGCTTCCTGAGGCTCCACGGACATCTGGAGGACTTGTGCCCGCCCTGGTCGTTGAGTGACGGTCCGGCCTGTCTCATTTAGCTGGGTGAGGGACGTTTCTCCGTAATTGTCTACATCGAGTCTGCAATGTCGGCCAAAGCAGAGGCTGACAAGCCGAAATTCAAGGCTACCAGGCGGGGAGGTTATACCCAAACCAACAATATGGATCGATATGCCCAGCAGAAAGGGTCCCCTGGTGGATCGGGACAATCGCTGGAAGTACAGAAAGCTGACTCGGCCCCGGCCTCGGAGCTGTCGTTGCAGGATGTTATGGGGGCTATTGAGGGGATGCAAACATCGATCGGGCGACAGTTTGATGCCTTGGCACAAAAAGTGGATACTATTTTGGTCGATGTTAACTTGATACGCGCGGATTTGGCCAAAACCAATGAGCGGGTCAAGTCCCTGGACCTCAAGACTACTGGCCTTGCGGATGATGTTTTGGGACTGCAAGCGGAGGTCGAGAAGCTGCGGACTGCTAGTGACCTCTCTGCCCGTCGGCTGGAGGAATTTGAAGGTCGGGCCAGGCGCAACAACGTGCGCATTACTGGAGTCCCGGAATCCTCGGAGGAGCGCTCAGTGGACCTCCTCGTCGAAGACTTGGTGGTGAACCATCTTGGGCCTAAGGGCCTTGGAAAGTTTTTTGCCGTAGAACGTGCTCACAGGGTGCCTGGCGGGAGGCCTAAGGCGGGAGCTCCCCCAAGGCCGATTGTCGCCCGGATCTTTCATTTTCGAGATCGGGACGCTATCCTGCAAGCGTCGAGGGTGACGGGCCCGGTTCCTTTTCAGAACGCCTCTGTGAACTTCTATCCTGACTTCACCCAGATGGTTCAGAAGCAAAGGCAGTCTTTCCTGGGGGTTAAGAGACGCCTTAGGGAGATGGATTTGAAGTACGCTATGCTTTTCCCTGCCAGACTGCGTATGGTGTATGAGGATCGGACTTTCTTCTTCGACTCGCCTGAAATGGCCGGAGAGTGGTTGGACGCTCTGCCACGGAGGCGGACCAGCGGGGACTGTACCACGGGAGAGGACAGTGGCCGGGCTGAGCAGGAGTGATGCCCCGTGTGTTAGGTCATTTTTATTTTTGCCCCGGACAATGACTTGTGGCTAACTGCAGTAATGAGGGGGTGGCGGGGGGCCGTTCGGAGCTCTTTCCTCCCTCGGGGTTCTTTTTGTAGATTTGTTTTTGATAGGGCGACAGGCACACTGCAAGTTGGGGGGGCTTGGTAAGCTGACGCAGGGGTGCAGGGAGGGGGGTGGATATGGGATGTTGGGGTGTTTGTTGGGGGGGTTTTTCTTGCAAGGCGTAGTAATTGTTGTCAGGATGGTTTGGTGGTGGTTTTTCGGGGGGGGTGGAGGTCTCTTGGTGTTTGGGGATGGGGGTAGGGGCCTCAATATTATTAGCTGGAATGTTAATGGCTTGGGTGATCGTATTAAGCGGGGAATTGTCTTACAATTCCTGAAGCGGGCCTCGCCTGATGTAGCCCTATTGCAGGAGACACATCTTATAGGCAATATGTGCTACTCACTCAATAGAAAGGGCTACAAATTCATTGCTCACTCTGGCTTTTCATCGGGCTCCAGGGGAGCGGGCATACTTGTTCGAGCCTCACTGCCACTCGAGGTTTATTCCACCATTGTTGATGATAGGGGGCGGTTCGTGGCTGTGGCGGGGAGATGGGAGGGTAGAAAGTTGGTATTGGTGTCTGTGTATGTTCCTCCGGCGCTGCAGGCCTCCACGTTTGCGGATGTGGGCAGGGCCTTGTTGGAACTCCCTGAGGGTCTGTTGGTGGTGGGGGGAGATTTCAATGCTGTTGGTTCTGGGTTGCTCGATAGGCACCCGCCCAGGGATACCGGGGGGGCTAAGAAGTGGCTTCCTGATTTCATAGACACTTTTGGCTTGGTGGACTGCTGGAGGCTCCGGCACCCCACTCGGAGTCAGTATACCTTTCACTCCGGGGCGCATGGGAGTCTCTCCCGGATTGATTACGTGCTCACCCAGGCTGCGCATGCCTCGCTAGTTTCTGAGGCTAGGCATATGGCACGCGGCATATCTGACCACTCTCCGGTGTGGGTCCGTTTTGATATTGGCCGGGTGGGAGGGGGTAGGGTTGCTCCCATTAACCCCTGGTACTTCCGTGACCCCACGACGCGCAGGGCGCTGCTGAAGGCAGTTGATCACTATTTCCAGGACAATCAAGATTCGGTTGATTCGGCGGTGTCTCTGTGGGAGGCGTTTAAGACCGTATTGAGAGGGGAGGCTCTCTCATTGGTGGTGGCCGCCAAGCGACGGAAAGACGCCGAGGTGATGCAGATTGAGGATGAGATTGCGGCTTTAGAAGTGACCCTGGAGGAGGGGGTTGCAGCGGACACTCTGCATAATCTGAGTTTGAAGCAATCGGAATACAGGGATCTGGCGGAGAATGCTGCCAAGACCCTTAGCAGGGAGCAGCAGGGCCGTCTGTATGATGTTGGGGATAAGGCCGGGAAACTGCTAGCTTGGTTGGACAAAAAAGAGCGGGTCAATAGAGTGGTGCCGGAGCTAACGACGGAGGAGGGAGAGGTTGTTACTGACCCCGACGGTATAGTCCAGTGTTTCTCGGATTATTTCCGCATAGTGTACACCTCGGTTTCGGACAGGCCGACTGCGGACTCGTGTGACCTTTTGCGTGATATTGCTCTGCCCTGCCTCTCTGACGTAGATAGAGACGACCTGGATGGTGATATAACGGTTGATGAAGTGGCGGGTGCTATTCGGGCGTTGAACTCGGGTAAGGCCTCCGGTCCGAATGGTTTGCCTATCGAATAGTACAAGCTTTGTCCGGACAAGGTCGCTCCTCACCTGCGCGCCATGTTCGTGGAGGCGCGGGTGAACGGGTCTCTGCCGCTTGATCAACGACTGGCAACCATAGTGGTGATACATAAGGACGGTAAGCCTCGGGACAAGTGTGGGTCCTATCGGCCGATATCGCTTCTTAATGCTGAGCCGAAAATCCTCGCTAAGATCCTGGCGAACCGTTTGGTCCGGGTGCTTGAGGACTTGATCCACCCGGATCAATCGGGCTTCATTCCGCATCGCAACACTGCATTGAACCTTAGGCGCCTCCATGGTGTGATTGCTAGGGTGGACACGCTGCGGGAGCTGGCTATTGTGGCGTCTCTTGACGCCACGATGGCGTTTGACATGGTGGAGTGGGCATACCTGTGGGCGGTGCTAGCCAAGTTCGGCTTTGGGCCCGGATTCGTGGACTGGGTGAGGTTGCTTTATGAGGGTCCTCTTGCTAGTGTTGTGGTAAACGGGAGGGCGTCCAGGCCGTTTAAGCTTGGGAGGGGCACCCGGCAGGGTTGCCCCCTGTCGCCTTTGTTGTTCGCCCTTGCTCTTGAACCGCTGGCAGCGTGGATACGATGGCATCCGAGTATACGTGGCCTTCGATGGTCGCCCGACTATGAGGACCGTATCTCACTTTACGCCGACGACATCCTATTATACCTCGCCTCGCCCCAGAAGTCTCCCATAGTGGTTTGCGACGTCTTGACTTCTTTTGGTAGGAACTCGGGCCTTGTTATCAATTGGGGAAAGTCATATCTGTATGTATTGTGTGACGATGTTCCGCCTGTCCCCCGAAACTGCTCGATCCAGATCGCTCAGCAGGGCTTCCGGTATCTGGGGATTTACATCTCCACTGACTCCACCCTGCGATATGGGAGGAATCTGCTCCCCCCCCTGGCGCGTCTGCGGCAGGATGCCGGAGGCTGCCGCTCTCCCTCCTCGGACGCGCCGCGTTGTTTAAAATGATGTCTCTTCCCCGTTTCCTCTATGCCTTGCAGAATACCCTTGACTGGGTCCTGACTAGTTACTTTCGAGAGGTGGGATGGGCGACCGCGCATAGCGATCGCTAAGTTGACGCTTCCGTGGTACGATGGTGGTATTGCGCTTCCGGACATTCGCAGATACTACTGGGCCACCCAGTTGTGTGCGATTAATCATGGCGTCTATGGCTCGGCGTTGAACCCCGGTTACGCTATGGATCGGTGGCTGCTGCGTGGCGGTAATTACCACAGAGCCTTGTACTCGAAGTCGTTGGACTTGTCCCTTACAGGGCCCACTGGGGTGGCGGTGCGGGTGTGGAAGTTGGCGACGGACTCCCTGGGTTGGAGGGGCAGACTTACCCTTGCTACCCCGCTGTTTGATTCGGATATCCTGGGGAAGCTTTGGCATACAAAAGGGTTCGAGAAATGGGATTTGATCGGTATCTCAAGGGTCGGAGACTTGCTAGCTCGGGGCAGGGTGAAGTCCTTTGAGGAGCTGCAGAAGGAGTATGAGTTGGGGAGCACTGAGTTTTTCCGCTATGCCCAGGTGCGTCACGCTTTGCGGTCGGTCCTTGTAGAAGGTGAGAAGGTGCCTGCGTCCTCTCCGTTGGAGGACCGGATTCTGGATGGCCATATGCCGGAGAGCACGATCTCTCTCATCTATAAGAGTCTGATTAATGTCCGGGCTGACCTTCTTCGTGGCTTGCGGGATCAATGGACTAGGGATGGCCTCGAACTGGATGACGAAGACTGGCAATATGCAGTTTCCTCTCCTAGGGAGGTTGCGATTCCGTCGCGTCTGCGGCTGGTGCAGCTCAAAATACTCCATCGAGTCTACGTGACAGGTCCTAGGCTGGTCCGTATGGGTTTTTCTGAGGAGGGTAAATGTAAGCGAGGCTGCGGCATGGTGGGCACCTTCTTACATATCATCTGGGAATGTGGCGTGATTGTGGAGTTTTGGAGGCGAGTCCATGCAGTGATGGGGGAGGTGACGGGCATTGTTATGCACCCGGAGGCGCGGTGTTGTCTTTTGAACGTCTGGGGTCCTACCGATCTTGATGACGCACAAACTCAGTGGGTGACCCTGGGGAACATGGTGGCTAAGCGGGATATTGCGCGCTTGTGGGGCTCGGCGGTGCCTCCCGCGCTGGCAGCGTGGAAGGAAAATATGGACTGGAGCATGCTCAGGGAAAAGACAGTGTATTGTGCTAGAGGGCGCCCGCGGAAATGGCATGCAGTATGGGGGCGATGGAACCACTACAGAGGGGAAATATGTCTGCCCCCTGATCTGGATCCGCCAGAGGAGCAGCTTTCCCCTTGACATTCTTTCCGGCTATGTACTTATTGTTGATGACTGATTGCCTTTTGTGGGTCTCTGCTTCCCCCCTCCCTCCTCTCATTATGTCAAGAATTCCTGTCATGCGAGGGGAGGAAAACGGTAACCAGCGTAAACGGACTACATCTCCCAGGATGCTTAGCGGTTGAGAGGTTATGTAAACAGGAGAGCTGTTACATAACTCAAGGAAAACACGCCCTTATGTAAACAGGAGAGCTGTTACATAACTCAAGGGAAAACACGCCCTTATGTAAACAGGAGAGCTGTTACATAACTCAAGGGAAAACACGCCCTTATGTAAACAGGAGAGCTGTTACATAACTCAAGGAAAACACGCCCTATAAAGGGAGGAACCGGGAGGTACAAGGCTGTCGGATATTGTGTTTACACCGACGTACCTGCTTCGTGAAGAGCAGTGTTCCGGAGTGGTGCTCCAGTAAGGCAAGAACGGAGGTAGGTCGAGTCGTTACTCCCTGGGCCGTGTCTTGCCCCATCGTCACATGTGAAGGACCCGGAAGCTCTACCGGTCAACCATTGAGCTTCGCTTTTTGACTCGGCTGAGTCAAAGCGCAGTGGCGCTTTTGCTGGTTGGAGTCGTAACTCCCAGCCCGACCAGAGATACCAGCTGTAACGCACACCAGGAGGTGTTTGCCGCGTTACAGACTCGGAAGTCCACAGGATCGATCGAGCGGCTGCTCTCGGTTCAGTCTTCTTGCTTTTGATTGGGGTATCGGTGACGCATCACCAGGAGGTGACTCCGCGTCCCGGTGCCGTCGTAGGAAGAGGTTGAGCGGCTGCTCCCTTCAGGTAGAGACCCCGGCTGGGTGTTTCCCTGACTCCTCGATTCTCCCCAACACTCGTCGTGCCCCTCACAGCCTACCGATTGGCATTGTCGGCCATTTCATTTCTGCCCTCTGTTGGCATACGCCGGGATCGGCGTATATGCAGAGGACGGTTAGGACCATCCGTGCTGTGGGCTGGTAACGTACTTAGCCTGGAGGATTCCAGTGACTATAACTTTTGTTTATTCGTTGTATTGTTTTTGCCTTCATTAAAATAACTAACCCTTCACAAGTGGTTGCGTCCTCATTATCGTGTCTGTTAAACGATCCTGAGACGTTCAGGGCGTTACAAAATATCCGACCGTAATAACACTAACTGTCTCCCGGTCGATAACAGACATGGCAACACTTGATGATGTGCTGGCTGCTTTAGCGACCGTGCAAGTTGAAGTGGCTGCCTCTAGGCAAGAAACAGCCGATGTAAAAGCCAGACTGGATGCTATCCAATTGGACCCGCTCACGCCCAGCACCTCCCTCACGAACCAGACCCCTGCGGTAGTAGTGGAAATGCCGGTAGCCATCCCCTTGGCAACACCAGAGAGGTACAGTGGGGATCCTAACACAGTGCAGGTATTCCTCACACAAGTGGCGCTACATTTATCGTGCAAACCAAAGGCGTTCCCCACGAGTCAGGCTCGTGTGGCTTTCCTTATTTCCTATTTGGCTGGAAACGCGGCACAATGGGCCGTACCTCTGGTGAGCAGGGACGACCCCATCTTATGTGATTGGGGTGCTTTTCGCGAGGAATTCCTGAAGGTATTCGACAGAAGGGCTGACTCGTACACGGCGGACCGTGAAATGCTTGAGTTGAGACAGGGATCCAACGACCTGGTGCAGTATCTCAACGCGTTCCGACGGCTAGTTGCGGAAACCAAGTGGCCTGTTGCTAAACAGACGGCGCTCTTCCATCACGGGCTGTGCGATGAGCTCAAAGACGCCGTGGCTCATATTGACCCTCAACCCAAGACATGTGAGGGCCTTATCAACCTGGTATTACGGCTGGAACATAGGCTGAGTGAAAGAAAAGGGGATCATGGGAGAAAAGGAAAATCCCTTCCATCCTATGTGACGGTGGGAAGTCCTGAAACTTCCACCGCATCCAAGGGAGAACCCATGGACATCGGCGCAATACGAGCGAGCCTCACAGCCACGGAGAAAGAGTCACGCCCTAAACAAGGATTGTGCCTATATTGTGGCAAAAAAGGCCACTACGTACGTGAATGCCCTGCCAAACCGAAGACGTCACGTTATCGGGCCAACCGGTCGGTAACAGCCGTGGTGGACATACCGGCGGAAAACTAGAGGACTCCCAGACCAAAGAAGGGGCATCTCGGAGTCACTCATCCATCCCTTCACTCTCCAACTCGGTCACTAAGGGACACCGACACCTGTTTCTCACGGTGCACGTGGGAGTGCATGACCAGTGGATACCCGTTGTGGCCATGGTGGATTCAGGGGCCACTGGCATGTTTATGGACCACAACGAGGCATGCAGGCTAGGGCTAGTGCTTCTTCCCAAAGCTGTACCCGAAGACGTCTATGCTGTAGACGGAAGGCGATTGGTGACGGGGCCCATCGGGCAGCACACGGGGGTCCTTCCGATGAGATATGGGAGGAACCATTTGGAACAAATCGATTTTAACATCATCCGAGCGCCCCAATATGGCGTCATATTGGGATTGCCGTGGCTACAGAAACACAACCCCTCTGTGGATTGGCCAACACATCGCGTCGAAATGACGTCACCGTATTGCATCCTGCATTGTGGAAAAAGAACGGAATCCCTTGACGCAGATGAGAGCGGGAGTCAGACGGTGGCTACAGCGGCAGAAAAAGATGTGGCTCTCCCCCAGGCTTATCACAGTTTTGAGGATGTATTTGATGAGGTGAAGGCGGAAGTGCTACCACCACATAGACAGTTTGACTGCCAGATCGACCTGGTGCCAGGGGCCAGCGTTCCCAGCGGCAGGCTGTATGCCCTGACGGAGCCTGAAAACGTGCATCTCCGGGGGTACCTGGATAAACTCCTCAAGCTAGGATTCATCCGCCCGTCCAAGTCTCCGGCCGCCTCGCCACTCTTCTTCATCCCGAAAGCTAATGGGGAGCTGAGAGCCTGTGTGGACTTTAGGGCATTGAATGCGATAACCATAAAGAATCGGTACCCCTTGCCTCTCATCAGTGTACTGCTGGAACAGGTCAAGAAAGCTCGTATCTACACCAAGTTGGATTTGAAAGGGGCATACCATCTGGTGCGCATGAGGGACGGAGACGAGTGGAAGACCGCCTTTAAGACCAGGTTCGGCCTTTTTGAGTACCTCGTCATGCCGTTCGGTCTGTGCAACGCCCCGGCAGCCTTTCAGTACTTTTTGAATGAGGTATTCAGAGAGGAGTTGGATATCTACGTGGTCGTATATATCGACGACATCCTCATCTACTCGTCCAGTGTGGAGGAGCACGTACACCACGTCAATGCTGTGCTCCAAAAGCTGAGGGAAAACAAGCTGTTTTGTAAACTCAGCAAGTGTGACTTCCACGTCACGTCCGTGGAATTCCTCGGAGTGATGCTGAGTCCAGAGGGACAGGAGATGGCAGAACGAAAGATCAAGGCGGTGAAAGAATGGCCGGTGCCCCAAAGCGTGAAGGACGTCCAAAGTTTCATTGGCTTCGCCAACTTTTACAGGCGGTTTATAGATGGATTTTCAGGATTGGTGGCCCCAATCACACAGCTACTGAGGAAGTCCAAGGAGTTTGTCTGGTCCCCTGAAGCGAACACAGCCTTTGAGGCCCTGAAAAGCGCCTTTGGTAAGGCGCCGGTGTTGGCTCACCCCGATCCGGATCTCCCCTACGTGGTGGAAGCGGACGCTTCGGATGTGGCGCTGGGGGCTATCTTGTCCCAACGCAACCACGACACAGGGGTGCTTCATCCCGTTGCGTACATGTCCCGCAAACTCAACGACGCCGAACGCAACTACCATATTGCGGAGAAGGAGCTTCTCGCAATCAAGGACGCCTTCACCGAATGGAGGCATTGGTTGATGGGGGCAAGACATGTGGTATCGGTGTACACGGACCATCGGAATCTACAGTTCATGACGGCCACAAGACACCTTTCTCCCAGGCAGCTGCGGTGGATGATCTTCTTTGCGGGGTTCAACTTCCGCATCACATATCGGCCGGGGACGGAAAACCGGAAGGCGGACGCCCTGTCCCGTCAATCTGCAGTTAAGGAACCATTGCCTGCGACCGAGCGTTCCATCATTTCCCCGAGGATGGTATTGGGGGTTATCCAACCGGATACTTTCCTGAGGGGAATAAAGAGAGGGATCAGGTCATTCGCATGGCGGAGGTGGCTCCTCAGTCACAGAGAATGGCAGCTGAAGGACGGGATACCCCTGAAGGGCAGGTGCCTGTTGATACCCACGCCTAGGCTAAGGAAACAAGCATTCATCTGGTGCCATGACTCTCCATGCGCAGGTCATTTGGGCTTTGAAAAAACGGTGGCTAGCATGGGACGGCATTTCTGGTGGCCAACCATGAGAGTGGATGTCAGGAGGTGGGGACAGGAGTGTCCTACGTGTGCTACCATGAAGGCCGACCATGGCCGAACCCAAGGGCTCTTACATCCACTTCCGACCCCGGATAGACCATGGGATAGCATATCACTGGACTTCGTGGTGGGCCTGCCGGTAGACCAGGGGATGACGGCAATACTGGTGGTGGTGGATTACTTGACGAAAATGGGGCACTTCATCCCCTGCAAGAGAGTCCCTACGGCCGGGGAATTGGCGTCACTACTCCTAAAGAATGTGGTACGACTGCATGGATTACCTGGGGTGATCGTGTCGGACCGGGGGTCGCAGTTTACTGCGCAATTCTGGAAGACTTGGTGCACTGCGCTGCATGTTAAGACCGCCCTGTCCACCAGCTACCACCCTCAAACGGACGGCCAAACCGAGCGCCTGAACCAAACGCTCAAACAGTATCTGCGATGTTTTGTGGACCAGGGCAGGGAAGAATGGGTCGACTTGCTATGGGTTGCAGAGATAGCCTATAACAACGCCACTCACAGCTCCACACAGTCATCTCCGTTCTATAGCAACTATGGCCAACATCCCAGGTTCTTGCCATTTCTACATCCGTTCAGAGAGGACAGGATTCCCGCCACAGCGGACAGGGTGGCACACATAAAAGACACGTTGATGCGCTCAAGGGCTGTCCTAATACAGGCCAAGAGACGATACAAGGCTGCGGCCGACAGGAAGAGAAGGCCCGGGCCACTGTACCGCACTGGAGACTACGTCTGGATATCCACAAGAAACATGAGGTTTCGAAAGAACAGTGTGTTCCATCCCAAGTACATGGGCCCCTATCGCATTACCAAGTGTATGGGTCCCGTGAACGTGAAGGTGTGCTTGCCCCAGTCATTGCGGATACACCCTGTCTTTCATGTATCATTGCTCAAACCAGCACCCTCCAAGCCGTCTGGGACACCTAGGCCGGTATGCGTGGAGTCGGAGGTGGAGTATGAAGTGTCGGGCATACGGGCGTCCAAATGGCGCAGGGGGAAGCTGTGGTACCTGGTTGCGTGGAAAGGCTATGGCCCGGAGGAGCAATCATGGGAACCGGCTGAAGGGGTTCATGCTCCGCGCTTGGTCTCCTTGTTCCATCGGCGTTTTCCTGCCAGCGCTGGACCCGTGGGGAGCCGCTGAGAGGGAGGATGTACTGTCAAGAATTCCTGTCATGCGAGGGGAGGAAAACGGTAACCAGCGTAAACGGACTACATCTCCCAGGATGCTTAGCGGTTGAGAGGTTATGTAAACAGGAGAGCTGTTACATAACTCAAGGAAAACACGCCCTTATGTAAACAGGAGAGCTGTTACATAACTCAAGGGAAAACACGCCCTTATGTAAACAGGAGAGCTGTTACATAACTCAAGGGAAAACACGCCCTTATGTAAACAGGAGAGCTGTTACATAACTCAAGGAAAACACGCCCTATAAAGGGAGGAACCGGGAGGTACAAGGCTGTCGGATATTGTGTTTACACCGACGTACCTGCTTCGTGAAGAGCAGTGTTCCGGAGTGGTGCTCCAGTAAGGCAAGAACGGAGGTAGGTCGAGTCGTTACTCCCTGGGCCGTGTCTTGCCCCATCGTCACACATTATAGTGTTGTCTCTGGTAGACGAAATGGGGCTAGCTCCCCCTGATGGGCACCCCTCATGTGCACTCGAAGCTTATCGCCTTGCAAGGGTTTGGTTTGTGTTTGTGTTTCTTTAAAATTGAACCTTTTATTTGATTCTCCTGTCGGTTCAGTACGAATGCTTTTCTATGTTGCTCCACCTAAGCTGCCGAACCTCCGGGTTGTCGGCTGAATAGCTGTGTTCCGGATATGCTGAATAAAGGTTTTAAAAAAAATAAATAAAATAATAATATTATTATAAAAATTACCATTTGGCCGTACGGAAAGGTAATAATTTGCATTGTGGACTTCTTTGACAAAAATTATTTTGGTGAATATGCTTATGCAACAGAATTTTCGGACAATATTTACTGAAATTAGTGATTGTTTTTACGTGAGGATTAAATTACGGTATGTTTTAATGAGAAGAGATTATGGGCTTTTTTTAAACAATCTTTGTGATTGTTATTTTTTTTTGCCCGCTGTTAAGTGATGAATGCAATTGCTTTTACGATTTACAGTAAAATGCAATATATTCTGAAAACTGCAAAAAAAAGGGCAAAAATATGTTTAATGAAAATATGTGCACTGTATTCTAAAAAGTATTGTTAAATATTAATACATTTTTCTTTTTTACAGATTGAGAAAGGAAAAATATAAAAATAAACTTCTTTTTACAAAGTAAAATAAATCACTTATTTTTCTTTTAGTTATTTTCTTTGTCAGGTAAGTTTGAAATTTCAGGAATTATCACACATTTACTTTAATGCTCACTTTTTTCACTACTCTTGTCTATGTTTTTTTCATTTCTGTAGTAGTCCCTCATGGACCTTGTAGGGTGATTAAATTTTTGGGGTTTTTAAAAAAAAAAAAAAAATGCGTGTACCGTACGCGCACGGTAAAAAAAAAAAAAAAAAAAGTCAATTAAACAATTTAAATAAAAATTAAGAAGTAAGGTTGGCTCTTAAAAGAACCGTTGTGTTCATAAAGGGAAAGAGGAAATAAAGAATGGGAATACTAACAAGGACCACAGATGTGCTGGTCTATCCTATTGTTTATGAGGGAAACACTGGTCTCCGCATGAACAATTAGGCCATGACATCTTGTGCACCTCATTGTAACCCTCCCAAAACGAGGGTTTAAATCCAGAGGACCAGAAAAGGGTGATGCTCCCACCGCAGAGGAAGTGCTCGGCTGAGTTGCCGAAGAAGTACTCGGCTGAGCATCTGCAGGTGTGCTTGGGTGACTTACTGGAGATGTTTCTCCAGTATGTCTAGCATAAGTCCTGGGATGTTTATCCTTAATGTGTCTAACCATAGAGTGATTTCCAAAGGAATACTTCTTCCTAGGATTCCCTCTAGATAAGACACGCTCACAAAGTGAGCAGGTGACTAAAGGAGCATTTACCTTTTTCTGCCCCTCTGGATAGGTGAAATATTCCCATACAAAAGAAGTCTTTTGTTTCCTCCTTCTCTCTCTGATGATGCTGCTACCTGGCTCACTCTCAGAAGAGGACTGCTGTTCTGCCATCGTATCACAAAGACAACTCAGCTCCTTCTCCTAAGGGATCACAAGCAGAAATGAGGGGAATGGGTGTGGTGTAGGAGATTTCTAGAACTGAAAGTACTTTAAACCAATGAAAAGTGCTGTTTCTTGATCACATGACCAACCGTGCGCGTACGTTACGCTTACGGAGCGCTTACGGAGCGCTTACGGTAAAAGTACGCATGCGCGTATAAAAGACATGCGCATAACAGGCACGCTCCAACACTTCCGCGTAACGTGTGCGTGTAACGTATGCGCTTACGCGTCGCGTACGCAGTACGGACGTCTACGTAAATTGCGTAACTATACGCAAACAGAGTAGAAATATTACGTTCGTAAAGCAACACGTGCGCTTACGGTAAGCTTACCGTACGCGCACGTATAAAAAAATAAATAAAAAAAAGATTCACTATGTTATACTACTATATCTTACCTGTTTGGTTAAAAAAAGGTGAAAAATTTTATTTTGCAGAATTTTAAAAATGTTACCATAGTGTTTAAAGAGAATATAAAGTAAAAAAAAAAAGAAGTAAAAAACCTTGCAAAAAGAAAAAAAAATAATAATTTCACACACGTTAAATATAAGAATTAGCATTTAAAAAACCATACAAATTCACTGAAAAAACCATGGGTTTCACACACGTTATAGTTAGGAATTTTCATTTTAAAAACCTTGCAAATTCACTGAAAAAACCATAGGTTTCACAGACGTTATAGTTAGCTGGACATTTCACTCGTAAAAAACTAATGAAATTTCCCCGTTATAGTTAGTTAAGCTAACTATAACTCGCGCACCCGCAATCCACTGCTGATGACGTCACATATAACATCACTCATGACATGGTCACTGACATCACTCATGACATCACTGATGTCATGAGTCACTCCCTTCAAGTCAAGCGTCACTTGACTTGAAGGGAGTGACGCTTTGGGGGTGTGGAGTATCGAATTGGGAATTATGTGTTTTTACCGCTGCCTGATTTTAAAATTGACTCACACTTTTTAAAATATACTTGCTGCTGTTTCTTGCTGTTTTGCACAAAAGCTATTCCTGGTAACCTAATCATTTGCTTGACCGAAACTAGCGCGTTTTTCGCTAGGCGGTCAGCGCTCCAGTCTTTTGTGCCTGACGCCTACTTAAACGTCATCATTAAGCGACCGCGCCCTAATTGACTTGAAGGGAGTGACGCTTTGGGGGTGTGGAGTATCGAATTGGGAATTGTGTGTTTTTACCGCTGCCTGATTTTAAAATTGACTCACACTTTTTAAAATATACTTGCTGCTGTTTCTTGCTCTTTTGCACAAAAGCTATTCCTGGTAACCTAATCACTTGCTTGACCGGAACTAGCGCGTTTTTCGCTAGGCGGTCAGCGCTCCAGTCTTTTGTGCCTGACGCCTACTTAAACGTCATCAATAGGCGACCGCGCAGCGGACGCGCGCAGCGGGCGCGCCGGCGGCGCGCCGAAGGCGCGCCAAAGGCAAGCCCGTCTGCGCCCGTCCGCGCCTCGGACGTGCCGGCTGTGCCATACTATGCTGCCAACAAGTCCCCACCTTGTGTGAGGCCTCCTAATAGGCGACTTTGCTACACCCGGTTACAGTTACTCCAACTGAATAATTGTGCTCCGATTCCGGAAGCGATGTCAATGGGACAAGAACCAGGGATTCCTGGCTGCCCCAACAAAGAAGAGGGACTGAAATGTGGACTCTTAAACGTTAGGTCTCTCCCCAAGCACTCAACAGAAATTCAGCTGCTTATCGATGAGCATAGCTGCGATGTTCTGTTTATGACGGAAACTTGGCTGTCGCCTGGTCTTGATGGGGAACTTGGCGCTGCCTGCCCCACTGGGTTCAAAGCCTTCCACAAACCCAGATCTAATGGCAGGGGTGGTGGTACCGGCATTATCTTCAAAGAAATCTGGGATTTTGTTCCTCTGGACATTGACGAGATCTCGCAGTGTGAAACCTTGGGCTTCTCGCTGAAGGACAAGTCCGGCAATGTCCTGACCGGAATACTTTGTTATAGACCCCCGGGGACTGTGAGCGAACAGACACAGCAGCAATTTGTGGAGGTGATTGGCAATTTGGCTCTCACTCATCACAGTCTGCTGATCTTGGGAGATTTCAATCTTTGGCCTAACGCTACGATGAAAACGGCATATAACAATATTGTTCAATCCTGCGCCAATCTCAATCTAGTACAACATGTGTTGGAGGCAACACACTCGGCAGGACATGCCCTTGATTTGCGGACGAGAATGTAGCGATTCTCGACAATATCCTCCCTATGGACTGGTCTGATCATCATTTGATCAGATTTAGTATCCCGGCAATTTCCAAAGGTAGACCCCCTCTGTTCAAAGGTGCTGACAGTGTTCTGAGCAGGGATTGGAAAGCCCTACGAAGGAGAGCATACGGTACCTCTCTGTTTAATGCGGCTCCTCTCCCTGTTCCAGGGCAGTCGGTTGACACTAACTTCAAGGAGCTCTGCAGTTACATTAAGAATACGGTTAATCAGATCGCCCCAATGAAACAACTTAGGAAAAGAGCTACCCCTTCGGCCCCTTGGTTTTCAGAGGAACTCAGGGCTTTTAAAATTCAGTGCAAACATGCAGAGAGGCAATGGCGCTGTCACTACCTAACCAGTGATAGGATCATTTGGCGGAACCTGCTGGGCAGATATAAGTGCGCTATTGTATCTGCTAAAGCGCTATATTTTGCTGACCTCATTCAAAACTCCCCGAATAGTGCTAAGTGTGTCTTCAACATTCTGAGAGGTTTTAATAATCCTGAATGTCTGGCCAATAAGATTTCTCCCTCGCAGGATTTGTGTGATGGGCTGGCGGCCTTTTTTCACAATAAAATCAGGGGGATTCTTGAGGGCCTGCAGTATGATCCTATTTTTAGCTGTAAAGCTGATGTAGTCTTACCAACAGTGGAGCCATTGAACCACTCAATTCCCAGTCTAAACGTGGAAGTAGCAGCAGGGCCTCGGTTGGATCATTGGACGTGCCCTTCTTGGGAGGAATTTTCCAATGTGGCCAAGAAAGTCTGCTCGGGGTCTCCTCTTGACCCTATTCCGCATAAATTCTGGAAGGAATTGGGATCAGAAACTTTTCCGCACCTCCACTTGATTACCAATCAGTCACTAACTAGTGGTGAGGTCCCGGCCGGCTGGAAGGATGCGCTGGTTTCTCCCCTTTTGAAAAAACCATCGCTGGATCCCACCTGCTATGGGAACTATCGCCCTATCTCTTTGCTGCCTTTCCCAGCCAAGATAGAGGAACGCCTCGTTAGCCAGGAGCTATCTGGGTTTTTAAAGAGTAAAGGTATTCTGGAGGAGAATCAATTTGGTTTCCGTCCGGGGCATGGCACTGAGACTGCCTTGATCACTGCCCTGGATGACCTGCGAATGCGAGCGGATAAGGGACAGTCTGCAACGTTGATATTACTTGACTTATCCGCTGCATTCGATACTGTTAGCCATAATATTCTCTTACATCGGCTCGAAGAGGTGGGGATCACTGGCTCGGCCCTAAAATGGCTATGGTCCTATCTGTCGGACAGACGGCAGGCGGTCTTTCTACCTCCATATCAGTCAGACTTTTCGCCTAACAAACAGGGTGTCCCACAGGGCTCCTCTATCAGCCCGATACTGTTTAATGTTTACATGCGACCTCTGGTACAAATCATTAAATCTTGCAACATTACGGCTGTTAATTATGCCGACGACACACAACTAATCATTTCCCTGGAAGGTGATCAGGCGGATTCTCTACCCACCTTCCATAACTGTATGCTGGAAAGGACGACTTGGCTGAAAAACAATGATCTGCAATTTAACGGTGCCAAAACCGAGATCTTACATTGTTCAGTGGGCAGGGTATCGCCACCCCTGCCTCTCAATTTTTGGCCTCTTCCTTTGGACACCCCCCTGGTTCCTGTAAAGACTGTACGTAATCTGGGGGTCTGTTTCGATGAGAAGCTAAGTCTCGAGTCACATGTTAACAAGGTGGTCTCAAACTGTTATATGATTATGAGAGGCCTCCGCAGGATCCTACCTCTTCTGCCCCCCCATGTGCGAGGCACAGTAGTTCGTTGCACCATTCTTAGTTGTCTGGACTATTGTAACGCCTTGTTGCTTGCGTCCCCGGCTTATCTGATCCGGAGGCTTCAACGCATCCAGGCAGCTGCCGCAAAACTAGCCCTTCAAAGACCGCGCTACTCATTCAGCACCAAGGCTCTGGCTGAGCTTCACTGGCTGCCTGTGCAACAGAGGATTATGTTTAAATCCCTGTGTGTAGCCTTTAAAGCTCTTCATGGCCTTGGCCCTATACCACTGCAAAGTCGTTTTGGATGGTATGTCCCCTCGCGCACTTTGCGCTCTTCTTCAGCTTGGCAGGCCTTGATTCCCAAGACAAAGAGAGCTACTTTGGGAGGCAGAGCTTTTAGCTCCGCGGCTGCTCGACTCTGGAATGGTCTTCCCTCGGAGCTACGACAGGTTCAGGATCTGTCTCTTTTCCGTGGACGGCTCAAGACCTGGCTTTTCCCCAGAGTCTAACTTTCTCCCTGCTCCCCCCATTCTGTTTCTTCCCTGCATTATGTCTATAGCGCCAGGATGCCCGTAGGGTTACAGTGCGCTCTATAAATAATTATACATACATACATACATGACATCTCAAATGACATCACTGATGACATCACTGATGACATCATCCTTGTGATAGAGTGGCAGACCTCCTCTCACCCTAATATAACCTTTGATACACACATTCAAAAATAGAGACTAAAATTTTCAAAACAATGGACCTACCAATATCAGTTACAACAACCTATTCAGTAATTTTAAGATCCACATACACATCCACTCATTCACCAACAGTCCTATACAGTCACTCATACATGTACTTACTCATATGTGCTCATACACCTGTACATCCTGTTACACAATGCCACTCATCCATAGAGTTACTCACACACATAGTCACTCATGCTAATAAAGAATCAAACATCCATTTATTTGCATAAACAGCTATACACACACCACCACACTTACTTCTACGGAAACTTACACATACTTAGTCTTTTAAACAATCACTTATAGAAACACATACTTATTCATACAGGAACTCTTTCAATCTCTCACTCTCACATATACTCACTTATATACACCAATAGTCACATATACTAGTTTAAAACATATGTAGTTACTCATAAAGACACTATTGAGACAGTCAGTCACTCACTAACACACCCATACACACACTCATCCACCCATACAGTCCTGCACACATGCTGTCTTCAACACATACAAACAGTGAGTCACTCATTCATGCACCTATGCACTTCGTAATACCCCCCACCGAACCATGCAGACACTCAGACTGATACTCAAAAAAACAACGAATAACCTATATAGACACCCATGTAGCTACTCCCCAACCCATGCAGCCACTTATCCACAAAGTGAGAGACTGATACAGATATTTACATATTTAAACATTACTAACTAAGCCATGTATTCACTATGATACACTTAATCAGTCAGTTACACAATCAATTTTTAAAAAACAAATCATCCATTTAGACACTTATATACCCATTTATTCTTCCATCGACCTAGACATATACATATTTAAAACATATTTAATTTTCAGAAAAACACACATTCACTGGATGATGTCATCAGTGATGTCATCAGTGATGTCATTTGAGATGTCATCAGTGATGTCATGAGTGATGTCAGTGACCATGTCATGAGTGATGTAATATGTGACGTCATCAGCAGTGCATTGCGGGCGCGCGAGTTATAGTTAGCTGAACTAACTATAACGGGGGAATTTCAATGGTTTTGTACAAGTGAAAAGTCCAGCTAACTATAACACCCCTCAGAGATTCACACACATCTAAACACTTACCTATAGATTCACTCATACATGCTGACAAAGCTATATTTATATTATTTTCTTTATTTTATTTTTTTTATTTGTTTTTGGAGTCGAACACCCAAAGCGTACCTTTCTTGATCACTGCGCGGAACCTAGCCTCCATTTTAGGATTGTTGTGTAGGATCCGCGTAGGGTGTGCGATGGGTCCGTATTTTCGTGCGTGATCGCTATGCGACCGGTACGCGACTCCAAGCGCATACGCGACATATACATATTACTTTACGCGACGCTCACGCGCTTCCGCGTGACGTCATATACGTGTTCGACGGGGAGGGTACTCCCGCCAAATCTTTTAATGTCTAAAAAGATATATATATGTATTTTTAAATACATATTAGGGCAAGACATTATCTAAGCTAATCATAAAAATAATATACTTTTACTTTTACTAAACCTATATTACTTTTAAATGTAACTTCGCGAAGTTGCGTTGGGTGCATGCTGCCTGTGCGCACGGTGTGCGGACCCCATGTGACATGAAAAAAAGAGATTTGATTGGTTCATAACACTTCCTATTCTAACTATTGAAGTCAAGTCAAGTCAAGTCAGAGAATTTATATAGCGCACTACATACCCAGAGGGTCTCAAGGCGCTTAGGGAGGGGTGGGGGATTATTTGTCAAATATCCACGTTTTAAGTTGCTTTCTGAATGCTAGGTGGTTCTGGGTAAGGCGAAGGTAAGTGGGAAGTGAGTTCCAGGTTTTAGCTGCTAGGTAGGAGAAGGTTCTACCTCCCATGGTGGTTTTGTTGATGCGAGGTACAGTGGCGAGGGCTTGGTTGGAAGATCGTAGTTGCCGGGGGGGGGGTGTAGAAGGACAGTCGTGTGTTGAGGCATTCTGGTCCGATTTCGTAGAGTGCTTTGTGTGCACCTCTTATTGACGGGAAGCCAGTGGAGGTTTTTCAGGTGACCAGAGATGTGTTCTTTACGCGGGATGTCTAATATGATCCTGGCTGAGGCGTTTTGGATTCGTTGGAGTTTTTTCTGGAGTTTAGCGGTAGTACCGGCGTAGAGGGTGTTTCCATAGTCCAGTCGGCTCGTGACCAGAGCGTGGGTGACCGTTTTCCTAGTTTCGATGGGGATCCAACGAAATGTTTTTTTGAGCATGCGCAGAATGTTGAAGCAGGATGAGGAGACGGCGTTGACTTGTCTGTTCATTGAAAGTGAGGAATCCAGGATGACGCCTAGGTTCCGTGCGTGGTCTGTCGGGATGGGTGCTTTTCCAAGGGCTTCTGGCCACCAAGAGTCGTCCCATGCGGAGGGGGATGTACCTAAAATGAGGACTTCTGTTTTATCTGAGTTCAGTTTCAGACGGCTGTGCTTCATCCATTCGGCAACTTCTTTCATTCCTTCGAGAAGGTTAGTTTTGGCGGTGCTAGGGTCTTTGGTGAGAGATAGGATCAGTTGAGTGTCATCCGCGTAGGAGATGATGTTGAGGTTGTGTTGGCGGGCGATGGCCGCGAGGGGGCTCATGTATACGTTGAAGAGGGTGGGGCTGAGTGAGGATCCTTGTGGTACACCACAGATGACTTCAGTGGCCTTTGATTTGAAAGGTGGAAGGCGGACTCTCTGGGTTCTTCCGGTGAGGAACGAGATGATCCATTCTAGTGCTTTGCCTTGGATTCCGATATTTCTGAGGCGCTGTAGAAGGGTGCTATGGCAGACTGTGTCAAAGGCTGCGGAGAGGTCGAGGAGGATGAGGGCGACTGTGTCTCCATTGTCCAGTAGAGATCTAATGTCGTCTGTTGCTGCGATGAGGGCGGTCTCAGTGCTGTGTTTTGCTCGGAAGCCGGACTGTGAGGAGTCGAGGGATTTGTTGGCTTCGAGGAAGGCGGCAAGCTGGTTGTTGACAGCTTTCTCGATGACTTTGGCCGGGAATGGAAGGAGCGAGATGGGGCGGTAATTTTTGAGTTCTGTGGGGTCCGCTGTGGGTTTTTTCAGAAGGGCGCTGAGTTCAGCGTGTTTCCAGCTTTCCGGGAAGGTGGCGGAGTTGAAGGAGCAGTTGATGACGTCTCGGAGGTGCGGTGCTATGATGGAGTCTGCTTTGTTGAAGATGTGGTGAGGGCATGGGTCTGTGGGGGATCCTGAGTGGATGGAGTTCATCAGGCGGATGGTGTCCTCAGTGGAGATTGGGTTCCAGTCATTAAGGATGTTCATGTTTAAGGGGGGTGAAGGTTCAGCAGATGGTTGGGTGGGTTGGTCTCCGGGTTGGTTGTCGAAGCTGTTGTGGATGTCTGCAATTTTGTTGTGGAAGAATGAAGCTAGGGAGTCGCAGAGGGCTTGAGAGGGGGTGATGTCGTTGGAGTTGGCCGAGGGATTGGTAAATTCCTTGACGATGTTGAATAGTTCCTTGCTGTTGTGGGCGTTGTTATCTAGTCGATCCTTGAAGGCGGTTTTCTTGGCCTTTCGGATTAGTTGGTGGTGACTGCGGGTGGCGTTTTTGAAGGCGTCCTTGGTGCTGGTGGTTGGGACTTTTTTCCAGGCCTTCTCAAGGGAGCAGCAGAGTTTCTTGGACTTCTTGAGATCATCGTTGAACCATGAGGCCTTCTTGCTGGCAAGTTTGCTTTGTCGTTTTTTCAGTGGTGCTAGGATGTCGGCGCTGTTGGATAACCATAGGGTGAGGTTGGTGGCGGCTTGGTCGGGGTTTGAAGAGTGGGCTGGGATGTTTAGAAGGAGCGATGAGGAGATCTGGTCGATGGTGATTTTGTTCCAGTTTCTTTGCAGAGTTGGTTGGGGGTGGTTGATGGGTTTGGGCTTGTTGTAGGTAAAGTGAACGCAGCTGTGGTCAGTCCAGAGGAGAGCCGTAGTGTGGCTGAAGGAGACATGATTGCTGGAGGTGAAGATAGGGTCGAGTGTGTGACCTGCGATGTGGGTGGGGGAGGTGACCAGTTGTTTAAGTCCGAGGTTGGCGAGGTTGTCCAAGAGGGTGGTGGAGTTGCGGTCGTTGTTCTTTTCAAGGTGAAAATTGAGGTCTCCCAGAAGGATGTAATCTTTGGAGGGGAGCGCGTGTGGGGTGATGAAGTCCGTGATGTCTTCAATGAATTGTGCGCGGGGTCCCGGTGGCCTGTAAAGGAGGGTGCCTCTGAGTGTGGTCTTGGGGTCGATGTGGATCTGGAAGTGAAGGTGTTCAGAGTTGGCGAGATTGACGTCAGGACTCCTAACTTTACTACTACTAAACTGAGAAAAATCCTAATTTTAAGACTTTCGGTATTCACAGAAGGCATTTAGGAGTCCTAAAGTTAGGACTCCTAACTTCTGTGAATACCGAAATGAGTAAGTGCCTTGTGTGAATACCAAAATTGTAGTAAGTTTAGGATTTTGTCTTAAGTTAGTTCTGTGAATCGGGCCCTACGTGTGTATGCTTCTCAGAGGTGCGTCACATGTGGCAGGGCCTGTAGCTTCAGAGTGAAAAACATTTTCTGCACCAGTCTGCATTCTCGCTCTATAAACACTAACACTCTTTGAAGTGCAAAGTCACTCTGCACTTCAAAGAGTGTCATTGTTTATAGAGTGGGAACGCGACCCCAAAGGAAATTCAGAACTGCTTTTGAGGAAGGTGCACATTTGTTTGTGCAAAGGTGCGACTGTCCTTCAATTGTTCCAATTGCCTCTGACAGTCAGAGGTGGCAATCAGAACAACTGAAGGACAGTCGCACATAGCAAATGGGTGCCTTCATTATAAGCGGTTCTGATAGTTATCGGCCGCAGCTGTCCCTCAGTTATAAATGCCCCTCCTCTTTCCTCCTGCCTGTTGTGTCCAGCCTAGAGCCCACAACTCAACACTGCCTTGCTTCTAACCGAATTTAATCGGTGTACATACATTAGGCCGACCAGGTGAGGTTTTTTGATGCTCTGAGGACACATATATACATGGGTTAATTGCATCAAATGTAAATATTATAAAGCAGACACACACACAAATGCACACTCTCAAATGCACACACTCATACAAACTGGGAGCCCAGCTGAGAGTGACACATATACACACAAGAAGACTCCGAAACAAGCATATATAAACAGATAGGCATGCACACATTCCCACACAGAGACAAGCCACGTACACACACAGGCATGTAAACACAATGTGGTCATAAGGACACAAAAGTGCACCACGCACTTATGTATATAATGTAATGGAGCAGGAGCAACACACTGTCATATAACAAAATGTACAATCCCAGAGGGCATAAATACTTTTGAATTTAATAACTGACTGGCTGACGCTAAAAGTGTTCTCCTCAGAGACACCCTGGTCTTGAATAGATCTTCTCAACTCTCAGCGTGCTCCTCTTTATATCAGACCCTTACTGATGCTCCCTGTCACTGTGAACACAGCACTATAGTTTAGCTGGACCTCTGTGGCCTTTCTCGAAGATTCCTCTCAGGTAGACAGCGACTTCTCGGGGTACCCACCTTAAGAGGCAATAATGGAGCGATCACAGCAGTAGTGACGGAGGGCTTTCCGCCACAGCCACTCTGTTGAAGAACATGGGCCTGACCCATAAATAAACAAGAAACGTGACGCCCGGCAGACTGGGACTTGGCTTTGTGTTTTACGCCCCGCAGCAGGTCATGAAGCCACAGGCTGAGCCGAGACATCAAGGTTCCGATTCGGATCCTGGAAAAATTTTCCCCGTACGAATCGTATCCGGTATTTTTACCGTACGAATCGTACAAGTAGCGTACAAACTGCCAAGTACGATTCGTATGGGAAAAAGTCCATACGAATCGCATTGGGAAAATATCCCCACACGTCCTCGGGTCGGAAAATGTGTCCGACACATCCTCGGACGATTTACACTACGAATCGGAAAAATGAAGTCCGACCGCGCAAGTACGATCCGTCCCGTCCTTCCAATTTTACAACCGTATGGAAAATACACCGTACGGACCGAACTCCCATAGGAACCATCGAGACATGTGCCTGCATACGCGCCGAACACCCCCCCAGCCCCCGTATGTACGCGCCAAACGCCCCCCCCCGCCGCGGATGTACGTGCCGAACCCCCACCCGTGTATGTACGGAGCATACCCCCACCCGTGTCTGAATGGCGCGTACCAACACCCCACCAATGCATGTACGCGCCGAACCCCCACGGTGTATGTACGGCGCGTACCAACACCCCACCAATGCATGTACGCGCCGAACCCCCACGGTGTATGTACAGCGCGTACCAACACCCCACCAGTGCATGTACGTGCCGAACCCCCACCCGTGTATGTACGGCACGTACCAACACCCCACCAGTGCATGTACGCGCCCAACCCCCACCCGTGTATGTACGGCGCGTACCAACACCCCACCAGTGCATGTACGCGCCAAACCCCACCCGTGTATGTACGGAGCGTACCAACACCCCACCAGTGCATGTACGCGCCAAACCCCCACCCGTGTATGTACGGAGTGTACCAACACCCCACCAGTGCATGTACGCGCCGAACCCCCACCCGTGTATGTACTGCGCGTACCAACACCCCACCAGTGTATGTACGGTGCGTACCCCCACCCGTGTCTGAATGGCGCGTACCCCCACCCGTGTCTGAATGGCGCCTACCAACACCCCACCAATGCATGTACGCGCCGAACCCCCACCCGTGTATGTACGGCGCGTACCAACACCCCACCAGTGCATGTACGTACCGTACAGACGCAAAAAACACACATACTGAACCAGGACAACCCCAAACAACACAAGGAGATTCAATTCGATTCACACAACACCACAAAACAAGTCCAACAAGCCCAAATACACCTCATACACTGACCTGCAACTGCCAAACAGCTAAACAGAGGCCCAAAACACAACAACTGCTTATAACACACCCACCCAAAATTCAAACACAGCCACACCCACAAATGGACCAATAAAAAGGCACAACACACACAAACCATGATCCTTTGCAACAGATCCACTACTGCCGGACCACAGAGACAACGCACTGCACCATACTACAGCCATCAATACACCTTACACTTGCACTCCTTCACACAACCACCATCACAAACACCCCCTCATCACATTCACACACACACCTTCACAACCACACTCACACACCCACAACCATCCACACCCACACCCCCACAACCATCCACATCCACACCCACACCCCACACCATGCCCACTAACAAGAATCCAAAGTTCACAAAGGATGAGCTGGAGGTCCTTGTCGACGAAATCATCAGAGTCGAGCCACAGCTCTTTGGAACATTGGTCAGACGGACCAGCATATCCGAAAAAACAGCCATGTGGCAGAGTATTGTCGATGCTGTGAATGCTGTTGGGGCCACCAGAAGGACCAGGCATGAGTGCCAAGCCAGGTGGTACGATCTGCGGAGGACGGTCAGCCGCAAAATGACGGACGATCACAACCAGGGGAACATCACTGGAGGAGGGCCGCCCCGCAGACTGGTACAGTACCATCCCTGGGAGGAGAAGGTGATGGCCACGCTGCCGCCGGTGGGAGTAGACGGAGTACAAGGAGTCCCAGACCCTGGTGAGTACACAAACAACTCACCTTACATGGGGGGGAACGCCATACACAAACAAAATCCCAATCATGCACGCAACCCCCCCAAAGCCAGCACCGGACACAACCACACTCCAAAAACACACACATGCCACTAGCGCCTCCATGCCCCATGCACCAAGCAAGGCCATGCCAAGTCACAGGCCACACAAAACACCAACACAAGACAGGATGTCCCCGATGCCAGGAGGGTGGGCCCCCAAACTAACACATAGCAACTCTGAAGCACACAACAATGCCCTCAGCCCATATGGCCTAGGGCACAGCCATACAAACAGTCTGTCCCCACAAAGTACTGTGTTGCCTGCAAATGGTGGCCACGTTGCAGGATGACATGGGTATCAAGGCACAATTTGCACATAACAGCAGCTAATGAAGACGCATCACTCTGAAAGAGTGTCAGCACACACCGCCACAGCAGCAGCGCAGACTCAGACACTCCGCCCAATGGGTGCCCGGAGATTACAAACAGACCCACATGAACAAGCCAATGGCCTTTGAAAGACCTGCAAACTGTGTGTGCCCAGGAAGCTGGGCTGAGGTGACAGAGGGTGACACACAGAGGGAGGGAGGAGGCTGACAGAGGGAGACAGACAGAGGGAGGAGGGTGACAGAGGGAGACAGACAGAGGGAGGAGGCTGACAGAGGGAGGGAGAAAGGGAGACAGAGGGAGACGGACAGAGGGAGGAGGCTGACAGAGGGAGGGAAAAAGGGAGACAGAGGGAGACCAAATCACCCTTGGGTGGTGTGGCCATGTCCGCTCGTCAGCAGGTGGACTGTGTGCATGTAGACAAGGTTTGGCAGTGCCTTAACCCTCCCTTTTTCCTGTGACAAACACTGGGCCATGTGTCAATCTGTGCACGAGTACATCCGTGCTGCAGGCACAAACCTAACCTTACACACAGTAAACCTACCCACTGTGTTTGTTAGATTCCTGTCACAAATGCTCAAGTTACCAACCTGCATTCTCAAATAGCATGGTGAAAACACCATTTGGCAAAGTACAGTGCAATACGTAAGGCGGCTCTGCATGGCTTGCTACGCCCGCTCACTACACTGCTGACTGCGTTCCAAAAAGATGCATCAACTAAGAGTGTGTCACACATAGGTAAAGTGTCGAAAGCTGTGGCCAAGGGACATACCCATGCACAAGTGCACTGCGAGAGGAATACAAGCCATATCCAACCACCCAGAGGAACTGTGCCAACTCAAAAATGAAACATGGATGTCGCATGTAACACAATTAACATTGTCTCTCTCACACACAGGTCAACGTCGTCAATCTCCCCCCAACACTGGGGGGGGGGGGGGAAGACTCACAGGACCAGGGTCTGCGTGAAGAGGACCCCACCGGCAGCGACGACTCTCACCACTCCGTGCACGACCCAGACCAACCTGGCCCCTCTGGTGTCCAACCACCTGCAGCACCTGCGTCAGGTACAACTGTGCCAACCACCACCCCCATTCCTGCCACATCCCAGGAGACACCCAGGAGCCCTGCCCGCACACAACACAGCCAGTCTGTCCAGGAGAGACAAGGTTCACCGGGCACCCAGGAGGAGGCAAGCGACAACGCAAATGCCATCCCTCAGGGGTCCCGGAGACCCGATGTGCCCACAACGGCAGGCCAGGTGCAAGTGGGCAGAGGTGGTGGGAGTGGAGGACGGCGGAGGCGCGAACCTGACCAGTTGGCTCAGGAATGTCACACGTCAGCAACATCCTCAACTCATACCGGCGTGACACCAGGGGCATGGGCCAGATTGCGTCCACCCTCACCGACATCAAGGGGACCCTCGAGGAGATCAAGACCCTGCAGGCCGAGCAACATGCCTGTCAACAGCAACACCAAGGACGGATGGAGGCAAGACAGGCTGAACTCGTGGCGGTGCAAACGGAAATGACCCGTGTACTCCGTCGGATTGCCGACAACATGGGCAACCCTCCCTGTGCCACCAGGTGAAGAACATCACCACCCACAGGGAGGGATCAGGAGGAGGAGGAGGATTCATCCGACGGAGCATCCCAAGCATCGTCACGGCCTGCATCTGGGGGTGCCCGAAGGAAGGTGGGTCGTCCACGCAAAAGACCGTGAGAGTCAGCGGAACATCACCATCTCCCAGGTCACCTGGCCTGGCACCTGGCCCTCTGGCCCAACAGCAGCACTACAGCAAATGACATTCTCTGCCACATGGACTTGCTGGTCACTGTCTGACCAATGTTGACAAAGACTGTGGCAAAGACTCTGATGACTTCCATTGGCAAGGATACCATCACCCCCTGTGAACTTTGGATTCTACACTCCCGCCAAGCACCTCTTTTCATCCCCCCAAACACGTACCCCACCACAAATAAATATCTTCACAATCACGAGATGATGCCGTCATTTTGCATTATTCCACTACATGTGTGTGTTGTAAAGTCAAACCATGCCTCAGTTTTGAAGCAACTCCAACCATGCATACCCTGGGGTCTGAGTCTGGCACAGGACACACATGGGTCACAATGTATCATCCAATACAGACATGGAGCACCATACTCACCCGTGATAGGCTCAACCAGCTGAGGGGGTGCCCGCACAACTGTGCCCACAGACCTATTTAGAAGAGCAACAGTCATGCGCAGAGGTCAGGGATCATGTGGAGTGTCCTGGGGTGCTACTCCCAGGAATGTGTAGACAGGTGGCAGAACCATGGCCTGCATGCTTGAGTCAGGTGGATGTGGAGAATGGCGGGCCGGCCAAGGTTGGATGCCTGGAGATGGCACAATGGTGTCTTGGATCACAGTGCCACAAGGTTGTGTTGTGGTCTGCATCCTGAGTGTGTGCGTGGATTGAGAAGGTCATCCTGCAGCTGGCAGTGATCCATTCCCCCCATCGCTGTTGGACGTTGATGTGGCCTGGTCGCCGGATGTAGAAACAGAGCTGTGCAGATGCACCCTGGATGTGGACAAGTATCATGGGAGTTGTAACGCACATGTCCGTAGAGTGCAGGGTAGGATTGTCGTAGTTGACCTGGGGGATGGTCTCTCTTGCCTGGAGGTGGATGGAACTGGGGAACTTGTGCATAATGCAGAGTGTGCTGCAGCATGAGGCACAGATGCCGCTGATCAGCATAGCACATGTCAGCAAGCAATCCATGATGAACACCAGCTAGTTTCCGTTGACACTGGGTGCCCTTGCTGCAGGCCATGCAGCAGCATGCGCCATGTCAAGAAAACAATGCCCCAAGTTGCACAGAAAGACAAGGATCTCAGGAAGGAACTATGCAAAAGGTGTATGTCAAGGAAGAAATGTCTAGTTCAACATGCCACGCACACACACAATGGATGCACATGCAGCACAGTGGCCGTCGTGGAGACTGACATGCCACAATACCTATACAGCCATGGACATCATGCACAATACAGATTCTAATCCCTGACAAACAGCTTGCATCTTGCTACTCCACACATAGACCCATATGCACCATCTCTGATAACTATGCCAGACATGCCGCATGCACAGTGGCAACAGACCACCATTGACAGAGAGGAGGCACCTTGGAGTCAGAGGGACACCTTTATTAGTCATGTGTGTCGGAATGCTAATGCAACTCTGTCAACACATACACAGGTCATGTGGATGAACATGTTGGACCGACACTGGCACCCCCCTTTGCACCACATATGCTGGAAATCCATAGAACTGGCACACAAGTGACGGGTTACAGCTAAACACCCCCTGCTGCTCACGGAGAGGCTGCCATACACCATTGAGCCTCCAATGGGGAATTCACACACCATGTCAACCCGGTGCAACCCGTATGTTTTCGAGGGCAGTGTTACACACATTGATGGCTCCATCACAATCCACAATCCCATTACAGATGACTGTCAGCAAGTCTGACCGTCAATTCAGGTGAATTCAGCTCCATGTCATGTGCCCCATGGTGAATCTACATGTATGCTAAGTATCCAAACATGAACAGGAGCAGTGCACACACAATCAAAACAAATACCACACCCAAAATGCCGTGCTGCATCCCTTACCCTAAGGTGATTTCCAAACGTGACCGTGCATGTAACGCTGATTCAGCACATGTTGCCGTGTTCATGAGGAATAGCAGGAGCACAACAATGCCACCAGCAGACAGCATGCGCAAGTACCTGTGGATGAGAGACACACCAGAGTCAGCCATTAGAAGGACATCCGCATGCATGTGCATGTACTCGACACGTATAAGGTTGTCAACATGCTAGGTGACAAGGATGACTCTGGAAAAACATTCATCTATTGCACCATCACTCGAGTGACACATCCATACACACCTATGACTCACCTGGCAGACATGCAGATGGACACACACATTGCAACACAAACCACACACGGCCCAAAGCGTGCACACTCAGACACTGGAACTCACCACTAAGCAAAGAAGTTGCGTATGAGCCGACTCCGGATGTCCTCTTCCGCCTCCTCCTCCTCCACATCACTTGCCTCGTGACCAAGCCCTTCATCCTCCACGGGTGGATGGTCCTGCTCATCTGGATCCAGGATGAGTGGCACAGCTTTCTCCACTGCCATGTTGTGCAGCATGCAGCACACGAGGAAGATCTTGCATACCTTCACCGGTGCATATGGGAGTGCGCCACCGGTCTTATGGAGGCAACGGAATCGGCTCTTCAGGAGGCCAAACGTCCTCTCTATCACTCGCCTGTTCCGCCCATGGGCGTTGTTGTAGCGGTGCTGGGCAGCCGTGCTGGGGTTGCGGAGAGGCGTGATCAGCCATGGCATGTTGGGATAGCCAGCGTCCCCTACATGGAAACATCATGGACAAAAGTGGGTCAGGAGAAGCAGTGAGACAGGAAGATGACACTAAATACACGACTGACAGAGTATACCCACCTACAAGACATGCCCGTTCGTTGCGCAGCGGCAGCATCATTTCAGGCACCCTGCTACGCCTCATGATGTAGGCATCGTGTGCTGATCCTGGAAAACGAGCACAGACATGTGAAATCACCATGTTGGCAAGACACACCACAAGGGCATTAATGGAGTGGTAATGCTTGCGGTTCCTATACGCTACCTCCTGTGCCTGTGGTGGTACCAAAGCCACATGTGTTCCATCTATGGACCCAATGACATGGGGCATCCCTCCCAGGGCATAGAACTCACGCTTGACACCTGTCAACTGCTCAGGAGTTGGGAATTTAATGAACTCATCTAGGTGAACCAACATGGCCTCTAAAAAATCATGCAGCACACGGCTGAACATGGTTTGTGAAATGCCACCAACGTGAGCAATGGTATGTTGAAAGGTACCCGTGGCAAAGAAATGTAGGGCTGCCATCACCTTCATCTTGGGTGTCAGTGCACCAGGATACCTGTGTAGCGGTTGGAGGTGTGCTGCCAGCCGTGTCGTCAAGTCCTCAATCAAACGTGGGGGGAGCGGTAGCAGCGTATACAGTCATGTTCCCTCAGGTCAGCCAAGTCTGGAATTGGTCGAGGGAGAGGCGGAGCCCTGCAGTGAATATGAAGGGACAACGAAGAGCGAGTACAGTACACCACCAATGTCAATGTACTGAGCACATGTTCAACAGGCAATACACATATGCTACATACAGAGTCAGGTCTGTGCAATGAGCCCTGGACACGTATGCTAGGCAGGGGACACTCCTACCAAGAGCCAGCTACAAACGTCGATTCTCAACCTCAATATGCCATGCCATGAAACTAGCTGTGGGCCAGTGTAAGTGAACAGGCAGACACATTACAGGAGTTACAGACATCCACATATGTGCAGAAGAAGGATGTTTATTGTACAGACAGGTTGCGGAACACTAGATGCACAGGTCACATGACATAGAAAAAGGACAGACCACACACCTTGCCATGAGGGAGTACATGTCAAGACTGATCACACATACATTGAGAGTATGCAGATATGTCCTTGTTATGAAACTCCGCGTCCATGCATACATACACACCTTACGTCGGATTACACATGTGGGCTGGTGTGCGTAACAGTGTGCCATGCCCATTTACACACAGACACAAGTTGGTTGCAGCAACTGCAGATGCATTTGACCAAACACCTACAGCAAACCTATGGGAACACATGACACACACATGACATAGTTACAGCGTGCAACACGGGCATTCACATCTCAGGGGTAATTTTCCGTGTACCTGGCATCAGGGGACAGTTGCGGGTGTCGGTGACTGTGCCATGCCAGTGACGCATGTCTCAACAAGTCTGTACTACATGCACACATGTCAATGGAGTGAAGGGGATGTGTGGCACATAGTGCACCATCACACATGACATGTGTACACAGCTCATCATACTTAAATTGTCTTCACACCTCAGGAGTAATGTGCCACATCACGGCCTGACACACCTGTGCCCAACACACATAGTACTGCACAGACAATGCCTTGATGTCCAGCCTTGGCCAAGTATGACAGCTCTATTCCTGTCTGTGTGCCGCCTGTCACCACTGTCAGGTGTGAAACGCACCGTACATACGCTCTGAGGGCGTGTGTAGGGTCCCTATCACTATGGGTGTGCTGGCGTATGCGTACGCCATAGTAATACGGACCGTACACGCGTATGTACGGTGCGTATTACTATGGCGTACGCATACGCCAGCACACCCATAGTGATAGGGACCCTACACACGCGTGTACGGTCCGTATTACTGCATTTGGGGTGCCCTAGGTCCATGGAATGCACCGTACCTGTGTGAAAATGTTGAAATTACATAGGGGACACATGAGGGACAAGTATAATGGCCTAAATGCATGCTGGTTGTCATGGAGACCGAGTTTAAAGTTTGAATTTTTGCATCAGGTGGCCAGCAGAAGTCAGTTGGAAACAATATACTTTGTTGCAAAGTGGTTGTTGACTTGACATCATGCTCAATTTTTAAACCATGCAAAGCCCCTCACTGGGGTAGGTTTAAAGGGATTGGAGGAAACGTAGGATGCTAATGTGACTGACCAATCACTCTGTACTCCTGTGAATGAAACAGGCCAGCAAGGCAGATATAAGGCAGCCAGGTCCCATGAGAGAGCACTTGCCTGCACATCCTTTCATTCCACAACACTGCTGCTGCTCGTGATTCCTCTGGCACCATGTCCAGGTCTGTGGAGAGGGCCCAGCCATTCACACAGGAGGAGAACATTGCCCTGCTGGATGTGATCCTCCCACAGTACACCATGCTGTACGGTCGACCAGGGGTTCAGGTGAGGGCTGACTCCACTAGCTTAGACTGTGCCCCTTTTTTGTGACTGTGACTTCTGGCATTGTGTCCCTGTGTGACAGACATGCAATGTTGTTTGGAGTGGGTCCCAGGGGGGGAATGCCTCATGTCTCCCATGCAGCGCATGCTGTAGTTCCTGTGTGCACTCCTCACTTGCATAGTGCTTACTGTGAAAAACAATGCATGGTGCATGCCACATTCTGCCTGGCTACTCCTCCTGGGAAAGTTGTTGCTACAGTCCTGATGTGATTCTGTGTTCCCCCCAGTGTGACAGGTGACAGTACCCATAGATGTGTGTTTCTTTAGTGTACCTGTGCTGTGAGTGTCCAAATGATGTGTTCGTCACCTGGACATTGGTGTGTGTGTGTAAGTCCCCTGTCATGTGGGGGAGTGCATACGGGGAGTGTTGCACATCAGCTGCATGAGGGATGGATATACCCTGGCCATGTGATGTGTGCAGGGAGCAGTGCTGTGTGACTGCTGTGCTGAGCCAGCCCAACACCTGTGACACCCCCCAGTCTAGTGGCACATGGGCAGAGTGAGGTTTGTACCCGCAGTTGGCAATGGCAGGTGATTGTCCTGTACCTGTGTGTGTCTGTGTACTCTGCTGAGTTTGCGTCAGTGGGCTGGGGCATGTGACTGCTTTGAGGTGCTGTACATAACCCTGGTGTAGCTTGTGATGCACAGTGTGATCCAGGATCCTTAATTGTGTGGCACCCCTCATGCCACCTGTGTACTTTCACTGCCACGTAGTGCATTTTGCCTTGCCCAGAGGATAATGTCCCTATGACAAAGGTGCAATGAGTTTTCTGCATAGCATGCCTGTTCAAACCTGACAAATTATTAATATGTGTGTCTCTGTGTCATTGCTCAGGTGTATTATTGTATTCTCACTTTTGCATCCTCACAGGTTGGTGTGGTGTGGCTCACTGGTTAGAGGCAGCAGACAAGGAAGCAGAGGACGGCCCGGGACCAGGGTCCAGGGTTCAATTCCCGACGCGGCAGGGTCGTGGACCAGGGCTAGCGGACTCGATAATTCTCGCCTCGGTGCCTACTCTAACCAGGGATCACACTCGGCAACTCTGGGCATTAGCTTGCCTCATCTCCACAACGGCCCCCCACATTCGCCGGGGATGCCTGGTTTCACCTTGGAGATACCCATGAGGGACCATCTCACAGGGATAGCTAGGACGGGTTCCCCAGCGGTCTACAGCGCCACGACACCTCAGGGCAGCAGTGCGCTTTACAAGACACATTACATTACATTACATTACAGGTAGGCGTCCATGCTAAGGGGGAGATATGGAGGCGAGCCGTCAGTGCCGTGCGGAAGACGGAGGGTCGGAAGCGGCACCTAGCCCAGGTGAGGAAACGCTGGCAGGATATCCGGTGCTGGACGAGGACGATTGCACGGGTCCTGCTGGGGGACTCACCTGAGAGCAACAAGAACCGTGGGTGCCGGCGTCTGACCCACATCCATAAGCGTGTGCTGGTGGTGGTCTTCCCCGACTTGGATAGGCGCTTACAGGAGAAGCAGCAGCAGGAAGGGGGTAGGTCCATGTGTGTTTGTTGTGTGTCCCCAGCTTTTGGAAGTGCGCAGTTGCATGGATACACTGCCAGGGTTTAAATGTGCAGTGCATAACCAGTTCCCCAAAGTAAACACCTGCTGTTCTTCCTCCCTTCCCCTCCTTGCCATGTGTTCCTGGGTCTGTGGGTAGTCACTCTTGCCCAAGGTAATCTAGGCTGGCAGTTAATCCAAGTGCCCAATGCTTGCAGCATCATGTGTGGGGGTGGTGTGTAAGCGGTTTGGGAACCTTGCCTGTGCCCTGGCCAGGTCAGTCATTGTGGGGTCCATGTCAGTTGGCACTGATGCTGAGTCCCGACATAGGAGTGTGTCTTAGAAGTGTACTGCCTTACAGCATGCATGTCCAATGTTGTGCCCTCTGACATGATGTGCATGAGTGGGAGTAATGCATAGTGCTGGGACGGTTGCTTCAGTTGCAGTCATATCCATCCAGGACCATGGAGGTGTGTGGCCACTACCGTGCCCTGGGGCACCTTTTCCTAGGTATCATGTGTGTCATCCAACAATGTGGACATTCTCAGTGTCTTCGGCATAGGTTGGGCTCTGTGGCATTGTACCCTAGCCTCATCTGTATTTGCGTAAACTGTGCTACATGTGTCCACGTTACAGTGGGACCCAATTTTGCTTGTGCATACTCACGGTGGGCAGTACCTGTGTGTCTTGGTACGACAATCTGATGATGGTTGATTGTCAATGATGTATGTGGACAGGCGCAACAGTGGTGGTTTGTGTACAATCAGGATTTAGTGCAGCCCATGTGTTTTCATCCCAGAGTAAGAGGTGTCAGTACTTCCTCTGTCTCAATCACATTGTCTCAGGTAGGGGGTGGTTTTTGCGGGCAAGGCCTACATGTCCAAATCTGCATTCTCCTTGCTAGGTCTGGCCTGTGTGTGATGTTTGTCTGGACATACACTCAAGGTGCAGTGACCCAGTCATGTTGGGCATGTTTCAATGCGTTAGCTTTGCAGCATGTGCAAAAAGTAAATAGACATGGTTCCTGCTCATCCCTTTTTTGGCAACGCTGTGTGGTACAGATACAGTGCACGATTGTCCCCAGAGCCTGGCTCCTCTGTCCAATTTGATATCAAGTAATTTGCTGTTGTGTCATGCACTCCATTGTTTCTCAGTGGCATGGTGGGTCAACCAGCTGTGTGTTGCAGGGCCTACATATGTACCTTATATTGTAGATGTTACTCATGTTGCTTTTCAGGCTATGCACTGTGACCTATGTAGATCTGACTCATGTGACATATGTATACAGGTGTCTGATTATTTCCTGTCTCTTCACCTTGCCCACAGCATCGTCGGGGGACTCCGAGGGAGACACTGGCACGGAGCGTGAGGAGGGACCAAGCACCAGTGGCAGCAGTGCCAACTTGTCTGGCACATTGAGTGGCACGGACGCCGAGGGGAGTGAGGCAGAGGACCTGTCCAGTTACACCTCCGACTATGACGCAGATGGGTCCGAGGCTGAGCTCCCAGAGGGGGCGGAGGCTGCTCCCACAGCTGAAAGCAGCACTCCATCTCTCCCCGCCCCCTCGATTCCCATCACCGGCCTCCCACTTGCTATGGTCCCTTCCCGCCGTGCTAGGTCACCACGTGTCTCCTTCTTGCCAGGCACCGCACCCCCTGCCCCTGTCTCCACTGCTGCCTCAAATGCCGAGTCTGTGGACATCCTGCGCCAGTTGCAGGTTGGTCAGACTGCGATGCTGAATGTCCTCCATGGCCACACCCGAGTGATCACCCAGATGGAGGCATACCTGGAGGGCATCTCAGCTGCGCGGTCTGACCAACGCCAGTTGCTGAGGTCCATAGACTCGACACTGACTGCAGCAGTGGGTCTCCTGCAGCGCTACGTCCCCCCCACTACCCCTGCCCCATCCACACTTCCCCACTCCCATGCCTGTCCCAAGCACACCCAGACGTACCCATGCACGCACCCCACCAGACACAGGCACCACACCACCAGGGAAGCCCAAGCGCACACCTCCTGTCATGCCCACACAGGGTGAAGTAGGCACACCCACTGGGTCGGGGGGAAAACGTAAGACACGCAGTCACAGTGGGAGTCCACATTCTTCACAACCCCCTGCCTCCAAATCCACTCCCATCAGCTCTCCTGGCCAAGATTCCAACAAGGAATCCTTCATGGCCGCTCTGTCCCTGAGCCCCAAGGTGACACCACCCCGCAAGCGGTCAAAGGAGTCGCCGGTCAGGGTAGTTGAGTCCCCCCCCCCTGTCCACACCCTCCCCCAGTAGCGCTGCGACCCATCCCTCCGACCCCCCCTCCTTGGGGCCTGTGGTTCCTTCGGGTGCAGGGGAGACAGAGGAGGACCTTGCAACCGTGTGCAGCGCCCTTCTCACCTCCACCTTTGGTGCAGCCCCACCCCCTGTGGTGGAGTCCTCCGTCCCTACACCCAAAACACCTACCCTTGCCCCACCTGTCCCTGCGGTGCCTGGTTCTTCCCCCCCACATGATGCCCCCCCTTCTGTGGATGAAAAGGACATGTGAACTGTGCAGGCAAGCTAGGTGACACACGTCCCGATGTGTACCCCCCCAGGACTTTGCTGATGGCCTGGCCCATGGGCCTTGTAAATAATGGACATTTGAAAAAATTGACAATTTGAATGCTGATTAAAGCTTTTTTTTTTCTTTTGCACACTTAGGCTTTCCTGGACTTGCTGTTGGTGGTGCTGCTCCATGATTTGGGGTGGGGATCATGTGTTAGGTGTAGTAGTGTGCTGCTCATGGGGTGGACCCTGGTATCTGTGTGCCATCAAAAGGTATTTGCAAAATAACTTTGTTCATTTTCAGCTCTTACTGCATGGTGACATTGTCCCAAGGTGTGTTCCTTCCTCTGTGGACCCTGACATCTTCCCTGCAGGGTGTTGCCTAAATGTTGTACTGAGCTGTGTCTACATATCCTTGGTGTGTGACGGATCCATTCAACTTTGCCCATGCATGCTGGGCAATGTCTCCACATGCAACCTTCGTGGCATCCTGGGTGGTCACTGTACTTGAGTTTCGAGTATGTTGACGTGACTTCATGTGGACATGTTCCCTTTTACACACTATGCATGTGTGTACTCCCAGCCTCGCACACATGTGTACCGTGTTCTGCAGGGTCTTTGTGCACCTGACTGACAATTGTGGGCATTGTATCTGTGGGTACTGCACACTTTTAGTTCCATGGGCACTGCTGTGAGGACTCTGCACCCACACCTCCTATGTCTGGGCACTGCTGGGAGGACTCTGCACCCACCCCTCCTGTGTCTGGGCACTGCTGGGAGGACTTTGCACCCACCCCTCCTATGTCTGGGCACTGCTGGGAGGACTCTGCACCCACCCCTCCTGTGTCTGGGCACTGCTGGGAGGACTCTGCACCCACCCCTCCTATGTCTGGGCACTGCTGGGAGGACTCTGCACCCACCCCTCCTATGTCTGGGCACTGCTGGGAGGACTCTGCACCCACCCCTCCTGTGTCTGGGCACTGCTGGGAGGACTCTGCACCCACCCCTCCTATGTCTGTGCACTGCTGGGAGGACTCTGCACCCACCCCTCCTGTGTCTGGGCACTGCTGGGAGTGATAGGCACCCACCCCTCCTATGTCTGGGCACTGCTGGGAGTCCTCGGCACCCACCCCTCCTATGTCAGGGCACTGCTGGGAGGACTCTGCACCCACCCCTCCTGTGTCTGGGCACTGCTGGGAGTGATAGGCACCCACCCCTCCTATGTCTGGGCACTGCTGGGAGTCCTCTGCACCCACCCCTCATATGTCTGGGCACTGCTGGGAGGACTCTGCACCCACCCCTCCTATGTCTGGGCACTGCTGGGAGGACTCTGCACCCACCCCTCCTGTGTCTGGGCACTGCTGGGAGTGATAGGCACCCACCCCTCCTGTGTCTGGGCACTGCTGGGAGGACTCTGCACCCATCCCTCCTGTGTCTGGGCACTGCTGGGTGTGATAGGCACCCACCCCTCCTGTGTCTGGCCATGAACGCTGGGGACATACACGGGTGGGGGTACGCTCCGTACATGCACTGGTGGGGGTATGTGCCGTACATACACTGGTGGGGTGTGGGTACGCTCCATTCATACACGGGTGGGGGTACGCGCCGTACATACACTGGTGGGGGTACGCTCCATTCATACACGGGTGGGGGTAAGCGCCGTACATACACTGGTGGGGTGTGGGTACGCGCCGTACATACGGGGTGGGGGTACGCGCAGTCCATACATGGGTGGGGTGTTGGTACGCTCCATTCATACACGGGTGGGGGTACGCGCCGTACATACGCGGGTGGGGGTAAGTGCCGTCCATACACTAGTGGGGTGTGGGTACGCTCCATTCATACACGGGTGGGGGTACGCGCCGTCCATACACGGGTGGGGTGTCGGTACGCTCCATTCATACACGGGTGGGGGTACGCGCTGTACATACACGGGTGGGGTGTTGGTACGCGCCGTACATCCACGGGTGGGGTGTTGGTATGCGCCGTACATCCACGGGTGGGGTGTTGGTACGCTCCATTCATACACGGGTGGGGGTACGTGCCGTACATACACGGGTGGGGTGTTGGTACGCGCCGTACATCCACGGGTGGGGTGTTGGTACGCGCCATACATACACGGTGGGGTGTTGGTACACTCCATTCATACACAGGTGGGGGTACACGCCGTACATACGGGGGTGGGGGTACCCGCCGTACATACGGGGGTGGGGGTACGCGCCGTACATACACGGGTGGGGTGTTGGTACGTGCCGTACATACACGGGTGGGGGTACGGCCCATACCCAGGCCTTTAGAACGTGGGTACGGGCCGTACCGCCATTGTTGGGGTGACGTAGGGGTGGGCGTGGTACGACTCGTACTCACGCTCTTAAGGCGTGGGTACGGTACGTACCGGACTTGTAGTGTTGCTGGTTCGCGTCATCACCCACTTCCGTTGTGGCGGACGCATGCGTTGCTGGACACGCCCCCACCCCCTCGTAGTGACCAGGCCCTGAAGGTCAGGTATGTCCAGGGCTTGTATGATTTGTGACTTGGGTGGGGGTCGTGTGTCCTGCCCCTGCCCCCCCTTTGCCCCTGGGTGTTGTTCTGACCTTCTGCGGCGTCTGCGTCGGTTCCTGTAGAGCTGGTGGACTGCTATGAGGGCTGGGATGACACGTAGGTTCGGGTCCATGGTTGTCCGTCGCGTACAGGTGCTCCTTGTGCGCGTCGTCCTGATTTCCCAGCAGTTTTTGGCAGTCGGAAAATATAATCCGTGCGGGTGAAGTCGGTACGGATCGTACTTCCTGGTTCGTGAAACGCAGCCTGAGTGCGTCCCGACATCACGTCGGCGCTTTCCCGGATCACATTTGTATGGATATTTTAGTCGGTCGGAGTTTTGTACGATTCGTACGGAAATGGTTTTACCATACGAATCGTACTTGCAATATTGTAATGTTTTTTGATCGGGTATGCGTCGGACGGAGAACACGCTCCGACCGACGGTTCGTACCCGGTTTTTACAGGATCCGAATCGGCCCCTAAGTGTCTTAATGTGCTAGGTTTACTGTAACTGTACATATTTTAACACCAACAGCTGCTTTGAAATAAGAATGCTAATTTTCTCAGTTGCTTTACTTTGCGAAAACAGCTCAGCTGTGGAGACTGAATTCATGATCATGTCGGGGACCAATGGAAATACAACTAACGGCACAAAAGTTTTGCGAGCTAACTTCAGTCGCACGCAGCACTATTTGGCATTACTTAGCGCGGCTGCCAAATTCACACCAGCAGACTAACGCAGAAAATCATCAGGAATTATTTTGTTTAACTTTTTTTCAGGGTAGTCAGGCGGGGGGGACTGGTGATTATGCCCAGAATCACAGTGACGTCAGGGGTCTCTGCTCCGATAGCCCCCTCCCCCTCTCAAGCATGAAAGGAGCAGAGGGTGGGGGTCTCAGGAGCTGGCCTGGGTCCTTGCAGCTCCTGAGGACTCTGTTTAGGTCTGAGGTATACAGACACTACATACACAAGTCAGGGGTCTGTGAGGAGTGAGTGTTTCTATGGGTCACACTTTAATAAACATTAATGGTGGCTGCTTCTCTGGGTGCAGGCTGGACAGCGGGGTGTACTGCAGCTTTGCGGGAGACAGATCTCCCACAGGCCAGTGTCCAAGACAGGATGGAAGGGTTGGCTCAGACAGGGTTATTCACAGCTAGCCTCATTGAAAAGGACGGGTTGTTCATGGTGTTTTTCAGCAGCACCGCCTGCCAGGACTCTTCGGGTGCAGCTCAGCAGTCAGCACAGCCGTGGCCTGCATTACGGGCAGGTGTGGGGGGGGGGTGGAATTTGAAATTGGGTCGTCGGGAGTTGGGGGTGGGGGAGGCGTTTAATGGAAAAATATATATCAATTCAAATAAAAACTTACCGTCCTGCGCCATCTTCTGGATGGGTCCCGACTCCCGCCGTGCGTTTTTCAATTCCGGCCGGCAGGCTCCAGCTCCCCTTGCGTCATCCGGAAAGGCAGCCTCCCGCCCTCCCCTCCACCAATCAGAACTGGTGAGGCAAAGCGCGCCCCACCTGGGCCATTTTCTCTATGTAGGCTGCTGCATGCAGCAGCCTCAATAGAGAAAAGGGAGAGTAGGCGGTCCTGATCGAGGGCAGGGGGGAGTGGCTTGCCCACTGTTGTGCATACGGACTGTTTGGTCGGCCTGGGGCCGACCAATCAGTCAATACCCACAACAGTGGGCAAGCCACTCCCCCCCCTTCCCTCGAGCAGGACCGCCCACCCCCAACCAGGCTCTTCTGCTTTCTCGCCGTGCAAGAAGGCAGAAACATATATGGTAGTTATTACCATTTATGTTTCTGCCTTCCCGCACTACGAGAAAGCAGGGGGGCGGCGCCCTAACGCCCCTATGGAGGAGCCGCCACTGGTCCACAGTATGGTCAACTGAAGGTGCACTGTATTAAGTGCAACAAATTACTGTGTTACGGAGAGCAGTCCGTAGATCTAATCTGCAGAGCACAGGAAAATAATTTTTTTTTTAAGTTGATTGTTTTGTTCCTCCTGTTCAATTTTTTTCAATTTTTCTTTTGAAAAAAAAAACAAAAACAAAAAAACACAAAATCGTTCAAAAAATATATATATATAAAAAAAAAGTTCATTTCAGAACTAACCTCTTGTTAAAAAAAAAAAAGCTATATTTGTATGATAGTGTGAAAGTTTGGTTAAATGTATGCATAGTGCACAATTAAATGAAATAATGCATTAGTAGTGTATGGTGAATGTATAAGTGCAGAACTATAAGGAAGTGCTGCAGCATGACACTGTAAGCTCTTTAGCTGCAGTGTGCTGTGGTACTTCTGAAACACAGGGATGCAACATATGTACATAAATATGTTGCAAGTCTATGCTTCCCTCTGCACTGCTGCTTAAACTGCAGCCATGCGGTGACACAGGCACCCTTGCACCATGTTGCAAGGATATCTGTATCGTATGGAGTTTGTTTTTGTGCAGGAAGACACACATTACTGCACAAAAACAATCAGTGAATGCATTTTTCTCCTTCAATGTATGCTGTGCAATGCAGCATATATTGAAAGAGAAAAAATGAGGAGAAATGAAAACAATTCTCCTTGTTGTGCCTTGCTACACCAATTGGAGAATGGTGCAGCATTCACACACATGTTCAGATTTATGATTTCTGATAAATCTGGAGATGTGTCTTGTTCTATGAGTGTTCTGTGCAAACACGCACAGCAACACCTATAGAACGCCCCTTTAACGCAAAGTGGTGTGTATGATGAGGTCGTATTTACATGGAGAAGAAAAGCTACACAGAGTGCGTTTTCCTCTCCTTGTAAATATGAAAGAGTGTCTTGCGCCATCACTATGTTACAAAAACTGACATATTGTTGGCACAGGATGCTTCTAAATTTGCCCTATAAGTGCTTAGGTATTGGCAGACTGTTACAATAAGAACATATTGCTACTTCATTGTTTGAAAAATTGTATGAGAGTGACAGGAGATAAGTACTGAGTTATCTCTCCAAAGATGCTCAAAGAAGTATGATTGAAATGATTGCAGTCCTTCAATAGGTACAATGGGAAATGTTATGAACTAATCAAATCATTTATTTTCAGGTCACATGGTATCCTATGACAGAGACATTCCAAAACTAAATAGGTATAAACTGGGCATTTTGAAGACTGTATTAATACCTAGTAGCTTCTTGCAGATGTGCATGCATAGTACATGAAGACATGTTCTTGAACTAGGGTAAATGGCTAGGCCAATCCTTAACTATATGACTAATAAGTAGAGTAATTTCAATACTGCAAAGACAGAACAAGATAAAGGTATAAGTACTTAGATTTTGGCAAAGTGATAGGACATGTTTATAGAGTGGTGAAGGGAAGGGATGGGGCCTGATATCACATGTGCAAACACACTCTGTGACGTGTTTTAAGTTGAGGAATTTTGGGGCATATCAACAACAACCGGCGAAAATTATGGCTAAGCGCGCTTAGCGCTACGATAATTATCGCCGGCTACCGTGGATTTTTATCGCTGAGATAGCGTGCTATTAGCAACGCTTATCTCAAAAGCGATAAAAATCCTAGCGTTAACTGCCTAATGTGAGATTATCGCTGGAAACCCAGCGATAATCTCACGAAATGTGGCGTTAGCTTGATGATAGGGACTCACAAACTTAGCCATGATATCCACCCTCCATAGGATATCATGGTTAAGTCAGTCCTGAAGCAGGCGTAAGGAAAGTAGCGATAACAGGGGTTATCGCTACTTTTCCTGTAGCTATGCTTCATAGCGTGGGGCTTGATGATAGGAGAAATCTGGTTTAGCGACATTTCTCCTATCATGTCAGGTCAGGAACGCCCACTTTGCATCACATTAGAGATGCAAAGCTGGGTGTTAAGATTTCGTATTCCAAAGCAAGGTTTCACGTGTTAGCGTGACCTTGCTAATTAGGTGATAAAATTATCGCCGATATTCGTCCGCAAACGGCCGCAAAAGCGGTGATCATTTTCTATTGCCTCATTGTTGATATGCCCCTTAGTCTCTCTTAATCCTGAAAGTCCCTGGGTCCTACTAGCCCACTATGTCTCTTTATTGGACACCATACAGGTGCGTTGCAGAGAGGTGGTCCGAAGCCATGTCCCATTTTCCACCTCTCTGCAATGCAACTCTCTGGCACTTTCTGCAGATATCTGGTGGTTTAGTTGGGCCCCAGGGACACTCAGGATTCAAGGCAACGTTATCCCGTAACTTAAAATGCCCACAAAGCATCTTTCCACACTTATCTACTCCGTCCATCCCCCCTTTCTTAACCAGTGTGCAAACACAGCCCATTGTGCATATTAATACTTAGGTAATCTTACCTTCACAGTAATGGATATAAAAAACGCTAAACATTTTTTTCAGTTGTTTTTTATATTTCTAATTTGTGAAAATTTCATGTTTTAGAAATAGGATCTGTGAAAGGGAAGAAAAAATACAGTCATAATATATAATATATGTTTTTACAACATAACATCATTTCAACATTATAGAAGTTATTTTCTTTGCCTTTTTTGCTGTTCTAAGAATATATTGAATTTATCTACAAACAGTGATTTCAATGTTTCTCATCACATAACAGCGGGCAAAAAAAAATCAATCAATAAGATTGTTTAAAAAAATAAAACTTCGTCTAAAATATTATTAATATACTCAACTATTTCTGAACATTCCATAAAAACGACATCCTCAATAACAAACCATATAACACAAATCCCACCTATATAAAAGGATTCCTTCTAAGAGAATTTTCTTACTTGAATATGAAAGTACTCAAATAATGATTCAATAAAGAATTATTTTTATAATTTCTGTACACTGCAAATGATGTTCTTTAAAAATATATGCTGTGAGAATGTGCAACAAAAAGTCCATAATTCAAATGTATACCTTTCCTCTGGGCCAAATGGAATTGCTGAAATCCTTTAAACTGAAATTGTCCAATAGTAATCATATTAGGACATTTTAACATATTCCCAATAGGCTGAATTATGTTACTAAAACTTTGGCTTTAAAAATATTAGGTAGGAATTTGGTCAATCACGAGGCAAACATTGTTTAAAAACCAATTGAGCATCATTACAATATGTCCATCCTTTATCACATTTTAAATAGGCAGTGTAATGTCCAGATGTTGTAGAAGGACCACCATGGAAAATGTATTGCTACTGCTACAAAAGTTCTTCCTGATATTGATAGTTGACTTGCTACAAAATGTTTTATTAAAGTTTCCAATTTTTTTCCATCAGCTGTACAACGTTGCATCTTTAAAATTATATATTGTCCATATCTTCGTATAAATAATGTTGATATCATTTCTGGTTTGCATTGGCTACACTCCATGTTTTGATTTGCTGCTTTAACTAGTTTGTTGAAAGACACTGATTTACAGTCTGGTAATGTCAAATATATAAATCTTTCAATGTCTATGTTAGTGCTAGATGTAAACATCCAATTTTCACATTGATGTTCCCATTGATAACAAAGGCCAAAAAGATTTTCAATTTCTATTCCTCCATTTTCCAACACTGCAAGCATCTACGTTAGAAATTCCTGAGCATCTTGTTGGATATTCTGCATAAATTGTGTAGAACCAGAACATATATCCAGAAGATTACGAATATCAGAAACGCTTTGCATTTTACTTTTATCAGTTCTCAATTTTTCATAAACAGAATGCAACAAGGAACAACATCTTTTTTCCTGATTCTCCATAATTTGCTGTTGCAAACTTTTAAGAAAAAAAACAACATTGACCACTACATTAGCATAGCAGTTGATACTTGAACTATTTTCAAACTGATAACCAACAATCTCTTCAACAGTGTCCTTTTTCTTTTTGCTTGCCATCTCAAAATTATCTTGATTTTTTTCCTTCTCTATAACTTAGATATTCTCATATCTTCTTTTTCGACCTACCACACGCTTTTCAAATACAGGATATCGACCTAAATTGGGAGCATACGCTCTTCTTAACCTATTATACTCTTTTACACAGTTTATATCTGCAGTAATCTTTGACTCATCAAAATCAATCAAAAACAAACCAGATAAAGTTCTGACTCGGGACAAAGCAACATATGCCATACCCTCTTTAAACACGGTACTTCCAATGTTCACCAAAGCACGGTCTACGCTTAATCCTTGAGATTTATGAATAGTCACTGCATATGCCAGAGAAAGTGGAAATTGTTTTCTATGGACATATAAATCTTTAACAAGCATAAAAAGGAACTGAACAACAACCAATTTGTTTTACTTCTTCAATCTGATCAAATTTGGTTTTTAAAAATGTAATTCCATCTCTATTTTGATAATTAACAAAATCCACAACTTTACTCATTTTTCTATTAACTAAACCTTTTTCTACATCCAAATTCCGCCTTAAAATTACGCGACAGTTCATACATGCATATAGATTCTTTTCTAAACCAGCAGTTTTAGATATCGATTTTTCTAAAGAATCCAATTTTGTTTGCAATTTTTCTGTCAAAATAATAGTGATTCCTTCATGCTCGATTTTATCAATGGCTTCCATTTTTATTATTTCTTCATTTCCTAGCTTCAAAAGTTGTTCATTGAATATAGAACACTCGCGCCGTGTTCGCATTAAGCAGATTATAGATTTATTTTCTCCAATTTTCATATATATTTTCTCAGGAACTATATTTTCATTTGGAAACAAATAGGAAGGTAATCGACTTTGCAAAGCTTGTTTGCCATGTTCTGTCAATACTCCAATTCTTATATCTTGGAGAATAGTTCCATAATCAACATCATTTGCCTGTCACATGTTTGTAATGAGTTCTTTGTATTCAAAATATGACCAAATATTAACGTTTCCAACACTACCCAAAGACTTTCTGGTGTCTTCATGTGCAAGTGTTTTAAATACTGGTTGTCCTTTTACGGGAGTAAGTTGCAGTAGATCTCCAAAAACTATGACAAGTTTTCCTCCAAATAAGACATCGTACTCTGTTTTAGGAATTTGCTGTATTCTTAAATGCACAAAGGCAAGCATTAAGTTTGAGACCATGCTTACCTCATCAGTAATCAAAAGTTTCATTTTCTTTAGCACTTTTGAAACTTCATAACAAGCTTCTCCAGATAGCTTGTGATATTCCAATTTGTTTTCATGCTCCACAGGTAGCATAAGCAATGTTCCCTCTAATTATTTTCCTCTGTGTGCGGCAGAGTAAGGTCTCTGTGCGCTGCAGCCAAGGCTATGTGCGCCAAGAACTCGACCGCACATGTAAACCAGGGCTTTAAGTGGGATGAAACAACTAGGGGGGGGGGGTCTCTCAAAGAGGCGTGACCGGTGCAATTAAGGGCATAGCTTTAAAGCAATTAAGCAAAAAATCTGTGTTTAGCATAGCGTGACACCTGACTGATATTTTGCTTCTTCTGTCATTGCAAATATATAATACAAGTAACATTACACCTACAAGAAGGCAGGACTATTGGCTTTGTCAATGGTTGTTTGTTGCATAAAATTGCATATAATATTGAAAATGCTTCAGCTCTTGTGGTACATGTTGTGGCTTAATGCTCGAGCTGCTAATTTAAGAGATGGGTTTTGAGTCTCGGTCAGATTAACATCTTGTGATTCTCAGCAAATCAATTAATCACCCCATGCATACAAAAATAAATAAATCATTTAAATTGCTACAATACTTTTGGATTGAGTTCGCACTATATAAAAATTGCTGCATTTCTTTTCTATATGTGGGGTTGATGGTTTGCTTTTTGAAAGAATTAAATGAATTAAAGAATTAAATGTTAAATGCAGCCCATGACGGACGCTGTGAGCAGGGGAGCAACTAGTCCTGAACTTCGGTGGCTAACACTCCCAGCCAGGGCTGGCTCTGCATTGGTCGCACACTGTGCAACAGTCTTTTTTTGACACCCATTCCCTCCTCCTTCATGAATTCACTCACTACCACTCACCAACAATGCACCTCATCTCTCTATATCACCTTTCTGACAAACATTTCATTTTTTAATAACGCTGTTCCTAGTTTACTCACACTCAGGTCTGTGATCTGCATGGTATACGTTCATTGTAGCAGGCACATTAACCCTCTGCGCTGTGTGGGTGGCAGACATGCCCATGTGAATGCACAGTGAGTGATGCAACAGTGTAAGAGTAGGTAGGGTAAGAGGAGTGACTGCAGGGTGAGTGAGGAGATCATATGAATTTGGGTGTGGATGTAAGTGCAGAGTGGGACATTGCTCGTGATGGGCTTGTTTGAGTGAGATTGCAGATTGAGCAGTGAGAGGCACAGGTAAGTGAAGTATCACATGAGTGCATGGTGAGTAGTGTGCTCCTGTGACTGCAGGGTGATATACAGCCTAACCAGCGCAAGTGTATTGTGAGTGCAGAGTGATCAATGTGAGTGCTGGGTCAGCGAGTGAATGGTGTCAGTGCATGGTGATCAGTGTGAGTGCATTGTGATTGCTGTGAGTGAATTGTGATCGCTGTGAGTGCAGGGTGAGCGGGAAAGTGAAGGGCGAGAATGAGAAGTGAGTTGTCTGAATGCAGGGTGTATTTCAGGATACAGAAAGTATATGACATGAAGGTGTGTGTATGTGGTGCAAGACTGTAGGAGAAGGTGATTAAAAATGAGTGAGAGAACGTTTGTCAGTGTCTATACATTCAATGAAACTATAGTAATGGCACATTGTGTACTGTACAAAAGCTGAACAAAAATACCCAGGGCCCCTAGAATTCTGCAGCAGAGGAAAGCACCAAATTATGCAGCAATGTTGGCTAAATTATGGAATAAGAATAGGCAAATTATGTGTGATAGAGCACATGCTTTCTTAGTGTTACTTCATTATTTTATAATTTTTTTATACATGGTAAGCCTGTCTGCACAAATATTTCACCTCCTTAGGACCGGTTTATAAACCAAATACAGACGTAAGCAACTGAAAGATGCCCAGCCAACCTATGCGAGGAGCCTTCCATACACGCAAACATAGGTCTCAACTTTGTTTAGTAACTTTTGATTTGTTTAAGCTAGGAACTATTTTTATTTGGTTTAAATCTATAGATTTCTGTTTCAGATGATGGATTATGTGGCATATCCATAATTAGGCAAATATAAAGCATAATTCCAGTGGCCCTGGTAATCCCTTATACTTGTGATGCTGCAATATGCCATGTGCTTAGGAACAAGCAGACCTTCTAGTCTGATGACGTAATGTATCACAACACAGTTTCCCATTAAAAGAATTAAAGAGTATGGGAAAATATGCATGCTGCCCTGAAAACTATGGTAAGAGCTATTCATTCTGCTGCAAATGGTGGTGGGTTATGTAACGCAGGGATACTGGATGAGGCTGAAAAACAGGTAGGCTTTAGCGCTGCTGGAACCCAGTGTGACAATCGTTTTGTCAGCCCCCAACTGACCACCTTCTCCTTGAATTGCCTTACTACCATCATTCAACAGTACCCTTCACATCTCCAAAACTTATCTCTGGCATACATTTTTCTTTTATACAGGTCTACTCATTGTTCACTCACTCATTGTTCATTCACAGTCAGTTCTCTGATCATGGTGTGTCAGTCACACGTTCTTTGCAGCAGGCACATGAACCTTTGAGAGTTCCAGCAGGAGCATTAATCACGGTCATTATCTTGAAATTTTTAATGTTGCCTCATTACTGATGGCCACCCAAGGAAACTGGCAGCACCTGCTTTCAAACTCAAAAGTTATTGTAAAAACACAGTGACCCCCACCTCACAGGGTCAGGGCCAGGTGCGACTGCACTAACATCCTAAAGCTGGCCCTTATTGAACACACACACACAGCATTAATCCATCCTGTGTTATGTGAAACAAACAAAACATTAAAAAATAAGGTGAGCTTTTGAATAACCGCACTATTCACCAACGTCTTCCCGCTGGTCAGTGCATGGAACCAGCTCCCAGTCCGATGGGAAAACATAACAATTTGATTATTTAGTTTTAGCAGCATCGACCAGAGAGAGGCATTTGTACAGCACACTTTCAAAAATGTAAGTGAAAAGCAGCCCTGATCCTACAATGTGAACAGGCGCGCAACGCCCATAGTGCTCAAAGTGCTTCTGCCCCTAGCCCCTAACCCCCCCACCCCTCTTCCCCGTCGTGTGTGCCAGCCCGGGTTGAGCCAGCTTCCCGGGTACAAAGAACGTTCTTGAGGTGTCAGCCACACCGAGTACTTCACAGGTCTTTACTAGGCCATTCTCATGTTAACGAGGCTTTGTTGTTTTTTTTCCGCTTCTTAGAGCCCCTGCACCCACACTCCGCCTATGGCTGGAAGAATTAGGCCCCCCGCCCCTCCCCCCCTCCTGAGACATTCAACACCACTGGCCGATGGCAAGAGTGACCCGAGTAGCCTGTGCCGTAATATCACTGCAAAGTTAAGAAAATATCGCACCTTTCACGGCGTTCAAATTTAAAGGCTGTGGTTAATCCACTACGTGCGCGCTTTGCAATAGTCTGTGCGCGCTGGTGAAATGCTCTGTGCGCGCGCGCACAAGCGCGCAGGTTACTGGGAACGATGAGCATGAATAAACAATGCAATGTAATTCCTTTAATGTTGTGTGCTGCCAACCCAGTTGGAGCCGTTACAAAACAAGAAAAATGTGAGTCAGTTGTTTTCTGTAGATAACTGGTGACTACTTTATTTAAGAAACTTTTTCCTGTTCCAGCTTGACCACTCACATGCATTCGGATAGGTTGAAATGAGGTGCATGTGCATTCTTTCTTTTCATGAAGAAATCCATGGTCAATCTGTTGTCTCACTTGCTGATATATTTCTTTCTGTTTAACATTATGGGGCCGATTCCGATCCGGGTCGGAAGGGCACCGAACGCGATCCGGCCAGAAAAACTACGAGCCGTACGCGTGTTTTACGGCCAACTCGTACAGCTGTACGAGCGACCAACTGGCTCCCATTGACTTCTATGGGAGTCCGACCGAACAGAGTCCGACAGCATACGTGCGCATCGTACTCGCTCGGTCGGACTTTAGGGGTCCGGCTCGGTTGAAAAACACTCCGGATCCGACTCGGTTGGAGTGCTTTCCGACCCGGATCAGAATCGGCCCCTTAGTTGTTCTTCAAAATTTCCTAAGTCCATAATATCTTCTTGAACTTGATGCATTGCTGTTTCCACTTCATTCATGGCGATTACCGCTTCATTTTCAAGAATTGGTTGTCATAGTGGATCTTGACTCAGTGGAGCAGAACTTTGACTGTCTTGAGAACTGTCTCTAGCAATCTCAGCTGCAATAGCAGCTTCTTGATCAATTCCACCCTTCAACATTTTCACATAATTTGCAAAAACAGTGCATTCTGTGGTATCTTTACAAGCATTGAAGGAATCTTCATAGCTCTGAAAATCTCCAAGTAATTCTAATTCTGAACGCCACGGTTTGAACACTTGCAAAAGTGCTAAATAGTAAAATTCCCTTTTATCAGGAGTGTCACAACTCAGTTTTCTGTGATTAATCAAATTTCCTTTCCTTTGTTTCACCAAACATCCTTCAGAACCAATTACTGCATATTTTCCATCATTGATGTTTTCTGTAGTATTCCTTTTAAAGTGTAGTTTTGCAGCACTTCATAGAGACATATGTTCTCAAGATGATAACTTCTATTTGGATAATATGTGTCCAACATGTTTTTTTTCACAATATCCGTACTTTCTGGATCTTTTTCTGCTAAATATTCGATTTCTTGAACAGATTTAAGTACTCGATTTCAAGTTGCAGCAAGACTTAGACTCACCCAAATGATTCTTCTAGATTTTGAGTATAAACTTGCAGATGATAACCGATCTGAGCATTCATACGCTCCAATTTCTCAATGGGATAACATCTTCAAACTGAAACTGTAGAATTTCTTACTAAGACTCTTCTCATAAGAAATTTCTTCCCACATTTCTTTCAATTCAGTTTTTTCTGATTTTGTAATGTAGGATGTTACATACCAAGCGACAGCAATAGAATTATCCGCTACGTACTGAATATACATGCTAGCATTCCACATTGAAAGAATAACCGGATTATAATGATTTATGTATTTTGATTCTTCACTTCTTCTTGTACGTATTTTTGGGAGACTTTCTAGTGATGGTATGTCTCATTGCTGACATAAAACTGTTTACTCTTCCTTTGGATTTTACAGGACGTGGAAATCCAAAATGACATTTGGTATAAAACTTTTCCTTAGACTTGTACTTTCGTTGACAGTATTTTCCACATCAATGACTTTGGAATCGTAAGACTTGTTGTCTTAAGTTGTTTTCTTCTGTTCTTTTTGGTATAGCACATGTGGCATATTCTTCAATAAAAGACAAAACAGTATCATCGGAATCAGTTCTGAATTTGGGGGCATCCTTGATCTTTATCAGCATATGTATATGAGGAGCACCTCTAGCTTGATACTCCTTTCTCCAAAAGAAATCCACAACTTCTCCAAGAAGAGGATTCTTTTTATTGCAGATAAAAGACATCATAGCTTCAAATCTATGATTGAAATATATGCGTACATTAACAGGATCCAAAGAGCACAATTCTCCAGATGTCTTGTATTCAATATATTTTATATTCGAATTTGCCTCTCGAAGAATTTCAAGTAAATCATCCCAAGCGTATTCAGCACAGCTTAGAGTAAGGAACCAAGTAGTGTTCCTAAGTTCCTTAGCATGCATTTAAGTTCTCCATGACGATGGTACCAATACTCATTAGTACCACGCTGATATGCCATCAAATTAATCAGCTGGGATTCTAATGATCATCTCTCTGATGTACTTTATCCATAAATTCCTTTGCCGAAACATTTTGAAGATGTACTCCTGTTTTCAATATGTGGTTGACTGCATATGAAAGTCCAGACAAGTCACTCTCAAACAAGAGATGAAATATATATGGGATACATTGTCAAAATCTTGGATCTTTTGCATACAATCTTGTTGTCCGATATTCTGATGCAGTTATCTGCACTGATCGTTCATCATATCGTCCACCGTTTCCTGTTGGGAACAACTGCGGAAAACAATGAGCTTCCTTACTTTTTTCCCATACACTCATAGGACTTCCCTTTGCTTTTTTCATTTGAAATAATTCAGTGGTATTCCCCATCACTTCTTTCGAATGACGTGGGTGTACACTGTAATGTTCATAGATTTCTTCACTTTTGGACATGTCCACTTATACAATTTGACCAGTTGACATTTCAGTATCATCTCCTAAAAGTATTTCTTCTTCTCCTACAAACACATTTTTTTAGTACTCATTGTTCTTTATCAGATACAATGTTGCCTTTTGCACTTTCCTAACATCCACTAGTTCTTGCCAGATTTTCTTACTTTTAGTAGGAACACCATGAACTAGAATAACTAATGGTTCACTTTCTACATTCTCTACATCAATAGTTTCAATATTTTTCTTTAAATCCAGGGGAAAAATATACAACTCTTCCTTTTAATCCTCCCTGTAAATCTGTAGGAGGCAATTTACCTGTTTTAGGCTCCATACGAACAATAGCCTGAAATGGGTGCACACATTGAATCAGAATAGACTCATACGTATTTAAATCTATCAGTTCTGGAGGAATAGTTACCAACTCTGGATTATTATGGACAGCTCTAGCGGGCATTTTATTCTCGTCTAATTTGTTATAAGAATATTTGCACATACGCTGGTCAGAACCCAAATCAAAACAATTCTCTACCAACAAATACGTTGCAAACTCTTTCCACTTATCATTATTTTCTCTTTCACTTTTTAAATACAGATCAACAGTCCTAGTCTGATTTTTATAGTGAGTTCGCCGACAACAAATACAAGAATAATTTGGCCTTTCACCTGAAATCACCTTAAACTTTGTAATTTGTTCTTGTTTTGTAGTAGTATGTTGCACATTCTCTTCAACATTTTATTCTATTAATGTGTCAGTTTCTGCACTCTCTTGTTCAGGAGCAAAGTAAGAAAACTCAATTTCATCACAAACCTTCTTCACATCTGATACCGACCCACTCAAAAGAGCACTGTTCAACTCATTTAATTTTAGTGCTGGACGTTTTGTATAATACAATCTTCTGACTAACTTCTGCATTTGAGTATGATGTACCGCTAACATCCTGAAATGATAAAAAACACTTTGACATACTTTTCTAGAAAGACAAGCCAGAGAATGACCTTGCAAACCAGTATTTGTTCTCACTCTGCAAGGGTCTAATCCTTGCAACATCTTAATCTTTTGTTTAACACTTCTTTTTTTACTGTATTGTCGTAAGAAATTGCATAAAATATCAATAGATTCTTGTCGTACACTACAAATACTACTGCAATCCCAAGTGTACACTGGGGCTTTAGGATGTCTTCCTAGAACTTCATCAGCTAACACTTCTTCTGCATTTCTGGGAACCATCTTCTCTTTCTCAATTGTACAACCATTTCTAACCTCATAAGCTCGACCACTGGTATCAACTGCATGCAATAAATTATTGGTCTGAAAAAACTCTCTTCATTAAGGAAAGGCTCTGAACTTGAACTTTGTTTCCATTCTCCCAAAAAAAAAAATCACAAAAATTAGTTCTGTTAATTACTCTTTTCCTCTGACTTTTGGTCTTCATAAAATGGATTGGTTTATCTAGTGATTGAATTCTGTTTAAAACTAAAATAAATGATTTCCTTTTTAATTAAAATGCTTTTTGAACAATAGATTCAATATGCTTCTTTTTATAAAATAGTATTCTTTTTTTATATTTTTTCACATCTTTTAGCAAGGTAAAAACCACTCTATTATAAAAAATCTTTTTACTGATTTCTTTATACTGTTTTTGCCTTCTTTTAACATTCATTGTGTCTTGTGAATATAATTTTCCATTTACCCCTTTCTTTTCACTCATTCTTTTTTCTGGTCGAAGCATTATTTGTAGTTTGTACAATCTGCACACTATTTCTAGGCTTTGAAAGTTTTTTTAATGAATTCTTTAGTTGTCTTACCGGAAGACTTTTTCTTTTTACCCAAATGATGTTGGTCATCCAATACTTGTTCTGCAATTTTGTTCAAATAATTGTCCTTTTGCTGTCGTTTTCTCTTTCTTGATTTTTCAGTCATGATAACTTTATTTTAATGAGGATAAACAATATCTGTAAAAAATAATTATAAATAAATGTATTTTAATAAATTTATAAATTATACTTTTCTATTACTATACAAACATATTGCATGTGCTAAGGCCTAGCTCACTGTATGAGTAGTTGGGTAGCAAAACAATCATTAGAGTACTGCAAAGAGAGTGCCTGGGTAAATTTATAAGTGGTTCAGTTTTGACAAAGTGACTGGATTAGTACATAGTGCTGAATGGGTGACTACAACAGTGCAAGGACAGTTACAGGATGTTTGCTGAAGTGTATGGATACTGCCTGGGGGAAATTAAGGTGTGTAGGATAAGTGTGTAGGAGATTAAAGGACTGCATGCATATTCAATAAAGATTTGTAGCAGTCCATGTGCTAAAGCCTGGATCACTGCATGAGTACTTGGGTACTGATTAAATGATTAGAGTACTGCAAGGAGAATGCCTGGGTGAATTTATAAGCAGTTGGGTTTTGGCAGAGTGAATGCATTAGTACATGGTGTCAATACAGGATTGCAAGGGGGGTGACAGGGTGTACCCTGGAGTGTAAGGAGAATCACTGGGGAATTAAAGGCCTCAAACACAAGTGCGTAGATGGTTAGAGGATTACGTGCATAGCAGATAGGAGTTTGAAGCAGTCTATGTGGTAAGGCTCTAAGTCACTGAATGAGTATTTGGGTACTAACTGAATGATTAGAGTACTGCAAGGAGAGTGGCTAGGTGAATTCATAAGTGATTGGGTTTTGGCGCAGAGAATGGATTAGTACATGGTGCTGAATGGGTCACTAGAGGAGTGCAAAGGGAGTAACAGGGTGTTTGCAGGAGTATATGGATACTGACTGGGTAATTGAAGGTGTGAAAGACAAGTGTGTAGGTGTTTAGAGGACTGCATGCATAGTGGATAAGTGTTTGAAGCAGTCCATGTTGTAAGGCATGAGTCTCTTACAATGGTTGCCCAACTTGACAACATGACAGGTTTTAAAGCAGTTTTCTGTCTGCAAAGCCATGAAGTAACCAAATGCTTCTCTCACAATGGTTGCCCAAATGCACAGAGACTCACAGTTTGATTCTAGACAAGCAACACTATTCCTTGAACTTTACCAAAACACATTCACTAGTCTGGAAGGGGTAAGGTGAATGCACACATTCTACATATTTCAGAACTACACTCTACTGTGAAAGCCTGACTCATTCTGCAAATGCATAAGCAATGACTGGCTTCTAATACTACTAAAACTTGACAACATGACAGGTTTTAAAGCAGTTATCTGTCAGCAAAGACATGAAGTTACCAAATCCCTCTCTCACAATGGTTGCCCAAGTATAGACAGACTCACATTGTGATTCTAGACAAGCAACACTACTCCCTGAACTTTAGCAGGAGAAACACATTAGTTGTATTAAAAAGAAAGGCACCACATACAACCCCTCACAAATGAATAACACCTTTCAAATTGATTTGTAGATTAAGAAGTATGTCAGTCACACACCAGATTTTCTTATACAGAATGTCTGTACTGCACTGCTCTTAGCAAAACTAAAAAATGGCAAACTTTCCCTCTCATTCTGCACACTAAGGGGCACATGCATCAACCAAACCAAAAGAGATTCCTTAATAGCGAGAAATAAGGAATCGTTATTAAGGAATCGCTTTTGTGCATGCATCAACAGATTCGGTAAATTTTAGCGATTCCTCGCTATATTTACCGAATAATCAATAGCGGGGCATGCAAACTCAGATTAGCTAATAGCGAGTTCGGTAATACCGAATTAGCTATTAGCGAATTCGGTATTAGCGAAATCGCAATTGACCGCGTCGCTCCGGGAACGTGCAGATGACATCACCAACCAGGAAATACCCCACCCTCATTGCCTCGACAGAGGAGCAAACAGGAGCTGTGAGTGAAGACTGCCTGTGCAGATTGAAGCCACACCGACTGTGCAATTCGCAAAACCTATTTATCATGGAGAAGGAAGTACCATCCAGCGCTGAGTCAGCACGCAAGCGCACGCGCAAGTTCTCTGACAGGGAGCTGGAGCACCTGATAGAGGGAGTCAGCAGCAAGCACGATTGCCTTTTCGGTAAGCTGTCCCTCAAGGTGCCTGAGCAAGAGAAGCGCCGCATATGGCTGCGCATCCGGGAGAGGGTGAATGCAGTTGGTGTAACGCCCCGCAGCATCGACGACCTCAAGAAAAGGTGGTACGACCTGCGGAAGCGTGTCAAGGAGAGGATTGCGGAGAGGCTCCGGGAGGCGAGCAGGACCGGAGGCGGCCCTTCAACGGTCCAAGCCAACACTGCCCTGGAGGAGCTGGTGGAAGGGACGATCGAGCGTGAAGCCGTCGTGGGAGTGACCCAGATGGACACGTCTGGCGCAGCCACAAGTGCCCAAGGTAAGATGCATGCCTGTGCCCATACCCAGCATAGCGTAAATCCATTCCCAGGCCCCCAGCAGGATCTGAGTGTGTATGCAGCTTTGGGCCACACAGCTTTACTCTTAACACTAGTGCATCATGGGAGTTGTAGTCTAGTCAGCCCAGTGTGCATGTACAGGCGTAAATACAATTACGGATCACTACATCAGTTGAACATGGATATAGACTGTTTATTTAGTGGATCACAGAGGGACATGTATGTGTACAACACTACGGAGGTGTAACTATCCCACTAACCATGCACTGTTTCACACACAGATGCATCTCCTGGGGAATCGGACGACAGCGGCCAGCTGATCATATCCGAGACACCGGTGGATTCCGACATGGAGACAGCGCAGGATGCGCATCCATCACCTCCACCTGCCACCCCACCACCACCAGCACCACCAGCACCAGCACCAGCCACACAAGCACCTGCACCATCCACACCAGCTGCAGCAACAACAGCCACTAAAGCGCCGAGGCGCAGGTCCCAAGTAGCGCCCTTGCAGGTGATGGAAACATCCTCCACACAATTGGGACAAAGTCTGCTGCACCACCTGGACGCGCCAGACTCCAACAGCGGCGCAGGGCTCGGCCAAGTTCTGTCTCCTCAGGCGACCTTGATCTCCCACACACTTCTGCCATCGAGGAGAGGATGCTGCGTGTACAGCGCCTGCAGGGACGACACTTGGCAACAATTAGCTCAAATATCGTGCGCCTTGCTCGAGAAATGCGTGCCATGACTGCGGCGGTTAGGGACATGACCACTGTGGTGGCAGAGGGCAATGGGCACCTCAGGGAGGACATCCATGAGCTCACCCGTGCCATGAGGGAGGGCCATGAGTGCGAGAGGAGGAGGCACCGTCAGCAATTGTTGCGGTCCGCGGCCTCTACAAAGGCTATCACACGTCTCAGCAACAGCACCGCAGTGTTGGCACGCCGCTCTGTGTCCTTGCAGGTGGACCTTGGGCACTTTTGCGGGGATGTAGCAAAGGCACTAGGGCAGATGACCGCTGCTGTCGAACACCTACAGAGCGGCACATTCAGTGCTGGTGCATTGGGAGGGGAAGATGGCAGTGAGGCTGACTCGAGTGTCAGCAGTGTGTCAGTGGCAGAGGCCAGCACCAGGCGCCGCAGTTCGCGGGCCTCCACGGGGACAGGCCGTGGTGAGGCGTCGGAGACACCTGAGCGGAGGCTTGGTGTACGTGGCAAGCGCCACTAGACAGAATTACAGGCCTACCTGACCGTGGTGGGGCAACCATGGTCCTCCCCTTCCTGAGTCTGCACAGCCGTGACTTTAACGCACATTTGTTTTAACTTTTTTCATGTGGAGCATTATTTCCATTGCTTGTTTTGTTGCACATACCGCAGTGCTACTGTGCATTAAACAGTTGCACCCCCAACAAATTAGTTATGTATCATTCTCACCTGATTCAGAAATGATGTTGCATGATGTATGTCCGCCTCCTATGGCCCTCTGCTGTGTTAGAGACGTGTGCCTGTCGGTGTTGGGCGGGTGGTTGGTCATCCCGGTGGTCCTCATTCCTGTCCACCTCTATGGGTATCCCCCTTCTGGTCGCAATGTTGTGCAGCATTGCACATACAGCAATAATCTGGCAGCAGGTTTCAGGTTTGTATAGCAAGGCGCCGCCAGTCTTATGTAGGATTCGAAAGTGACTCTTCAGAATCCCAAATGTCCTCTCTATGACATTCCTAGTGCTTATGTGTGCTGCGTTGTAGCGTTGTTCCTGTGGGGTTGCTGGATTGATGTATGGGGTGAGTATATATTCACGCAGGGCGTAAGCACTGTCACCTAGAAGATAGAAGCAAATACTTAGCAATGGTGAAGTTCATACATGTGTGGTGTTCATGTTGGGAAGCGGAATTTGTACGTACCAAGCAGGAGTCCCTCTCCAAATTCTCCATTGAGTAGACGCCTGTGGATTCCACTGTTGCGGAATATGTAGGAGTCGTGTGTGCTCCCTGGAAATTGTGCCACTAGGTCCGTTATGATGTGATTGGCATCGCACACAACCTGCACGTTGATTGAGTGGTATGACTTGCGGTTACGGAATATGTACTCATTTGCTGCCGGTGGACATATGGCGATATGCGTACAGTCGATGCATCCAATTACATGGGGTAATTGTGCCACCTGGTAAAATGCCTGTTTGTTGCGGTCCAACTGCTGTGGGGTTGTGGGGAAGCTGATGTGGGTGTGTAGCATTGTCAGCATGGCATCTAGGAATTTCTGGAAGAAGCGTGAGAGTGCGCTTTGCGATACGCCTCCGGCTACCGCAATTACCCCCTGGAAACTTCCTGAGGCCAGTAGGTGCAGGCTGCATAGGACCTGGACGTGCGCAGGGATTGCATTGGTCCGGTGTGTCTGGTGCTGCAGTAATGGTTCCAGGTCTGCAATGAGGCGCATGATCATGGCACGATTGAGTCGATACTTCTCGTACACCTCGTCCTCATTCTGGCCGAGCAAGGTGATGCGCAGTCTGAAAACTCTCTCCTGGACCCTTCTCCTGCGCTGTCCTGCCGCATTGATACGCATCCTCCTTGCAAGCACGTAGAGGGCTGCCATTTTGTGGTAGCCAACAGGGTCTCCTTGGCCACATTTAAGGGTTTGGTGATTACCACAATCAGTTGCACCTGTTGAATTTTTTTTTTTTATTCACGACTTTTTTTTTTAACTTTACCTCGAGGTTCTGATTCCCCTTATTTAGCTCATGCAAAATAGCGATTTTTGGGATTTTCGGTATTTGCGACTTGTTGCATTGGGTAGCGATTCGTTATTAGCCATTGACACTTGCCGGGAGCTATTAGTGATTTCGGTGATTGCTAATTCGGTATTTAGCGATTCGGTATTATTGCATGTTGGTTATTTGCGATTCGGTATTTTACCGGATTTCATTTGGCGATTCGTTATTTGCTCACAGTTTGGGTTGATGCATTGGGATTCGGTTTTTTTTACTCGCTAACGGGTGTTTTTAGCGATTCGGTATTTTACCGACTGGATTTTGGCTTGATGCATGTGCCAGATATACATGTAAATATCAAATCACATTGCTTCCCACATTAATTCAAAAGCTTACACACATTTCTATCGGTTACACATTTCAACCCTTTCCAATTGACATAACTTTGAACCCTACCCCCAATCTGCTTACTGCCTGTTACCATAGTAACAGTTCATGGAACACTCAACTGAACACACAGGTCACAAGTTCAGCACACAAAGTTGCTAATCCAAACAGCAAGTGTGCTTGACTTTTCAAAATATCAGCTTATCCCATGTAATGTTCCTTTCAAACATTTTTTGTTAACCAATAAGAAACATGCTTTTAAAAAACAAAAACATGCACCCTACTTTTTAGTCTATAATGTTCTGAACCAGCCAATCATTTTCTTTTTTCAAAACTGCATCTGAGCCACCATTTTAGAAAAACCTTAGTTGTAAAACTGCCATTTCACATACAGACACCTTCTGAGTTCATCCAGACCTCCCTTCAAGATGCTTAGAGTGTGGATTGTGGGACACAGCTATATTTTCTGGAGCCAAAGGTATGCAGACAACAGAGGTATTGACAGAGACCTAGCTTTACCAAATGTAGACATTAAATGGATTGGACAGAGAGGATTAAAGTGGCACCAATTGATGCCATTGGTTAAGTCCTTTCTGCATCTCCAACACCCTGACCTCATAATTGTGCACTGTGGTGGCAATGACCTAGGCACTTTGAATGGGGTAGGTCTGGAAATGCTTAGAAAGACACCTTTGGAGAATTAATGTCACTTTTCCCCTAAACTGCCTTTGTCTATTCTAACATATGCCAAAGACAGAAATGGAACGGGGGGTCCTTGTGGGACCCCATAAGCAGGCCTAGGGGGTCAGGGGGTTTCTACCCTGCCCCCTTTTTGCGTTTTGCGCACTTTTTTCAAGGATTTTGTGTGCCTTGGTTCTACTGAGGCACAAAATGGCTGCCAACACTTCCTGGTTTGGAGTGTTGACAGCCAGTTGACAGCCAATTAGCATGCAGCTCGTGATCGGGAGGGTGCGCGCAGGGTGCGCTCAGGGTGCACGGATCCCCTGCGCCCATAGATATATATGTGATTTTACTTTTGATTTTCTCAGCAACTACTGAACAGATTTACACCATTTAACAAAAAGGCATGAGTCTGAACCAAGGTGTAATTCCGTTCAGCAGTTCGGGCGGTAGCTGCGACTAAAGGTTCCTATGGAAAATTGCATGAGGAAACACGTTTTGGGACCCCCCCTTTTTTCTCTGCCCCCGCTTGACGAATCACCCCGAGAATTTCAGGATAGGAGAGGACCGGAGCTGGCAAAAAGTTTTGAAAATATTGCGAAGATTCGTCAATCTGTATTTTATACAACTATATCATTGTTAAATATATATTTTTCAATATTTTTGTACCTACCTTTTTGAGTATAGGGAGTCAATATTTTTGTATTCTATATTTTTACCTCAATATATTTTACATCTATAGTTTTTTGGTCGATATTCTGCCAGTGAATCAACTAAAGGTGGTGAGAGTCGTGGTGAAACTCCAGTAAGTGTATGAGGGGACAGTCCATGTTTCAGATAATATCTGTTCTAAGGGGATCCTAGTGCCTGAGTCCACAGCACTGTTTTCTAGATACTAAAGGTGATGAGTCTTGGTGAAACTCTGGGAAGTGTACAAGGGTACACACTCCACGCGTGTCTGAGATACATTTGCTAATATGATCCTAGAGCCTGATTCCACAGCATTCTCTTCCTCAGTTCTGGAAACTAAAGATGGTGAGAGTCTTGGTGATACTCTGGGAAGTGTGTGAGGGGACACACTCCATGTGTGTCTGCAAAGAACTGTGCTAAGGCGATCCTACAGCCTGATTCCACAGTGCTCTCTTCCTGAGTTCTAGAAATGAAAGGTGATGAGAGCCTTGGTAAAACTCAGGAAAGTGCATGAGCAGACACACTCTGGGCCCGATTCCGATCTCGCTTGGAAAGCGCTCTGTACGACTCGGACCCTGAGCGCTTTTCTAGCGAGGCGCGATGTGAGAGTCCGGCCGAACGAGTATGATGCAGCCGTATGCTGACGGACTCGGTTCCCTTGGATTCCCATTGAACTCTTTGGAAGCCTGTATACCGATGCGTACACAGGCTCCCATAGCAAAAAGGGATGGGTGGGGAAGAGCGTACACCCTGTGGCAGGTACCCATGTTGCCCGCCACACTGTGCATGCTTGGATCGGGACCCATGCACACCCCACCATGACCGGTTCGGAAGGCTATGGGTGAAGGGGGGCCTTCTCACCTCCCAAAGTCCGATTTCAAGAGCCGTTTTGTCTTGCTGAGACAGAGTCTATACAGCTGTCCGATTTGTGCATTCAGAATCCTGCTAGGAATGAGTCAGACGGACAGGTTCGTGTTCGGGAAACGCTTCGGTCGATGCTGTCGTACTTTAGAATTTGGGACCGCGTAGGAGGCAGGGCCCTACCCCTGTCTATCCCGGTATTAGTGAACCGCGAATGGTTAATGCGGTATGTACAAGTGCTTTGTGTAACGTTTTAGCTATGAATGCACTGTGTATACGCTATTATACATCACTACGTGGGTTCCATTTTAGAGCAGTGGCCATCTTATGGTTGCCCTCACATAGGCTACATAGCATGAAGCGAATACGGGCCTTTTAGAGCACATGTGCCTTTCTTTGACTTTTCTGTGACCTGGGCAGCTTGGCTCCGCTGCCCCAGGTCAAACTGGTCCCACGAGTTCCCCGTCCTCTGGCCACCTGTGATTAGCATCAGGGTTTGACACACCATAAAGTCTTTTCATCCTACACGAGCCTCCAGCTAATCTCTTTCTCACCTGACTGTTCCTGCTTTATGGCTTGTTTTCCAAACAGGAGATGCTCATGTTTATTGGGGCCTATCGATATCTGATGTGGGATCTGAGCCTTGCTGTGTAAATAATTGCGGGCTGGCTTAACTGGAATGTGGGATGGTCATCATGACTCTGCCTTTTCGTTTGTAATGTATACATGTAATGGCCATATCGTAAACTAAGGAATGTATGCCTGAAGCAGGATATTCTGTATTTAAGAAGAAGCCCGTTTCTGTGTTTTTCAGCAGTCTCCTGAGAACATACACGCTGTTGTACTTCTAGGACGCCTGTAATTGGTCTGCAGCCAATAAACTGATCTTTGACTTCACCCAGAAGACTCTGTGTTTCTGTAGGTCTGAAACAGGAAGAACCCGAAGTCATAGGGTGTGTTCCCCTGCACCGCTGGGCTTAAAATTCCCAGTACTTCAGTTTGGCGCCCAACTCGGCGCGATTTCAGCGGTACCGGTCCAAGCCAGAGGTTCGTGAGGAGCTTCGTGTGGAAATTCTGGAGGAAGGCCGCCACTTCATCGACCCCTGCATGTCGACGTGGTCCGAAAGTCATTTTTGCGAGGTTCTCCGCGTCCCGACGGCTACGAAGGACTGCTGCCCTGATTAATCGCCCTGTTTTGGACCCTTGACGATTTTTTGGTAGAGCGAAACAATCGAGAGAGTCTTCTGGTGACGCCATCGATCATCAATATTCAGTTAAGTATAAGTGGAGCGTCTCCTAGTTTGAATTTGGTATCCTTCGGGATCATTTTGATTTGGTGCTTGCAAGTCCCATAGCCAGAGGACTCGTGTATTCACGAGACTATCGTATTCGATAATCCTTTGACATTTGAAACTAGACTAGTGAGCGAAGATGCCTGGTTCTAGTGTATTTTGTAGATTGTTTTGTTTGGGTTGTGGAAGGGATTTCCAGTTAGAGGATTCATGTCCGGTTCCTCCAATTGGAACTCCAACTTATGAGCTTTATGTAAAACATGGCGTGGGCCCCATTGCATATAATGAAATATGGATCCGATACACCAGAAAGGACGGTGTTTTAAAATGGCCCCAAAATGGTAGTTTTGATACAGATATCTTAGATAATTTGGAAGTTAAATTGTTTAAAAAGAAAGCCCGGCCGGCGATGTTTGATTCTTTCCGCCTATGGCGAAAGGAAGCCAAACAGAAGGAAATTAAGCTAGCGAAAAGAAATAAGAGAGAGAGGTATGTCAGTGATGCAAGCAGCTGTGCAATTTAAAGATAATGAGGAGGAACAAATGAAGGAACAGTTACATAGACAGCGCAAACTAGGGATTGATAAATGTTACCCTGTTTTGTCACCCCTTGTGCAAGATGAGACAAAAGAGAATGAGAAAGATTCTCTAATGTCCCATTTGTTAAGTTCGCCACCCCCATATGCGCAAAATGCCACCGCACCTCCACAGCTTGTAAATGCGCAACCTCCAGTAAATATGCCGCAAGCCTTCCCACAGGCGCCAGCTCCTCTTCAGCTGGCTCCTATCCCTGCAGTGCAGCCCTCTCAAGGGCCGCCAGTTTTGCTACCTGTTGCCCCTGCGCTTCCTGCGACTTTGCCTAGCACGCCAGCGGCCTCCTCTGGCGCTCCTTCTTGCACTACCCCGGTGCCTGTATCTGAATCCGTTTTTCTTCCCTCTGTCTATCCCCCTGTTTTCGCCTCAACTTCTCCTTCAGCACGACAACGACTAGCTAATGTAGTTACTAGTTTAATGTCGCCCCTCTTTGGGTCATCTAGTGCGACTCCTGATTTACAGCGTAAGCAATTGCGCAGTCAGCTGCCTGATCCTGAAGAGAAAAAGACATTAGATCATATGGCGCGTAGGTGGATTATTTTTTCATCACTCGATGTGGAATCAGTTGTTGACGTGTTTCATCAATGGGATGCCCCGAAACAGAGGTATGTGTTCGAGAAAATGTGTGAAATCCTCTGTGAGGAATTGGATGATCTTGGTAGAGATCTGAGCCCGCAGGAGTTGTGTCGAGTGAGATTCGATTTTGGAAAAGGTACGATTGTGGGCCCTGATGTCAATAGAGCAGTTGCGATCTTATTATCCTTGAGGAATGATGATTGTCAACAGTCGTTGTTTGCACAAGATTTCCCTGTGGGGAGAAAGGGAAAAGCGCGACAATACCCTATGAGAGAAGTCCCTCCGGTATGGAAGGAAGCTGTTGCGGCTGATGCCGCTCATGGTAATCCTGCTATGCCAGCACATTTTCAGCGTGTTTGGGTGCATGTCCCTTGGAAACGATCTGAAGTAATAGCGCTTAAACAGACATTGCCTGATCCCCGTAAAAACCCTGCAGGATATTATAAGGAGTTATCACAAACTGCAGGATCATGTATCATGAATTTAGCTGACATTGATATGTTGTTTGGAAATGTTGTTCCACAGCCTTTGTGGGGGTCAATTCACAATGTAGATCACGATGCAGAACTAGGTGCTACATGGGCTAATATTATTGCCGCAGACACTAGACAAATTGGTGGTGCAAAACCTGAGCCTTTGGTAGCAGAGCTCCCTGGTCGAATTGTGGTAAATAAAATAAATATTACCGGACTGAATTTCATGCGGAATCTTAAATTAAAGTAAATAGCTCAAAATAACAAGAGGCAGAATCCGTGGTATAAGAGGTTTTCTAATGGGCTTTATTCCATTCAAAATGGCCGACTCGAGTCGCGGCCCTCAGGTTCCGTCACCACGAAGGTTCAGGAAGTGAAGTACAATAATTTATTAACAGACATGTATTTTTATAATAAGTTCATTACAATGAAACGAATGTAGAAGGCGTAACATTTGATAAGAAAAGTGACAAAACAGTGACATAATCGAAACTAGGCGTAATAAGGAATAAAAGAAACATGATTGGTTAGAATTATCAGACATAGGTGGATCTATAAGATAATACTTGGCATAGATGCGCGCGCGGCAGCATGACGTGTAATTGACGTGCAGCTAGGGGGTGAAGGGGACTTGACATTTAGCTCTACATGTGGAGACGAGAAGTCTGGGGTCAAGTCATCCTTATCCCAAATCATATCTAACATCCTATGTTTAAAGAACTATGTTATCCACAAGGAAGAGACTCTCGGACAGAATCTATTCTATACTGACTGTGTGCGTATACAAGCGTCTAAGTGTCTATATGAGATGCGAGGGGCAGAAAACTTTCCATGGCAACAGGGCTATGAATCACTTGCAGGAGGACGGAAAGGCTAAGTCCCTTGCTTGTGAGCTAAAGGAAATGTTTACCTAAATCACTGGACAGGAATGCATCGGCTGAAGAGCAAAATAGATAATTCGAAGGTGAAATACAACTTCTTGGCAGACAGGCGAAAACTGGCCGAGGCAGGCACCGTTAGCTGCACAGGGAGTAGGACAAAGTTCATGGATACAGATGCGAGCTCAAGCTGAAGCTGTCAGAGACAGAGAGCAGGGAAAGGCTTTGAGGACAGAATCGGGCCTACTCGCCTGAACTGTAAAAATGAAGTAACTTAGCCATATAAAGTCGGTGGCCTTTCATACTTAGGAATCGAATATCCAGCCCATTGATGGCGGATCTGACAGAGAACATGTTTGACGGTAGACACACATATGTTTGCGTCTTAGAAACTGGAACTGGAGGGAACATACATGTACTTGTAACATGCATATAGAACCGTTGGGGTCCAAGATAGGGGACATAACTGATCAGGAAAATCCATATTTCCACATTCCCTCCTTGTCCCCTTCTTGCCCTTCACGAGACATCAATCTTCATCATTCCATTGATTTGCTCATGGAGCATCATTTCTTCTTCCTTCTTCTTCCGGTATTTTGAACGAGAATTGTGATATGGAATGCATGATGTGGCACACAGACCACAAATCGCTGGTCCACATTGCAGGCATAGACAACAACTGAAGAGCATAAGAAGGCCAATACCTAGGAAGGATAAAACTCTCCATCCCCAGGCTGATATCACACTCCAAAACCACCCGGACCACGTCCAAGTGCCTGGATTCTCGTGTATCTGGCTTACAATCTTATGAAGGCGTGTTATAGCTTTATATACAGATGGCGAATTCTCTGGTATGAATATACAGCAGCTGGATCCGATGACCCTACAAGCTCCGCCCCTATCGGCCAGGATGACGTCAAGGACAAGACGATTCTGGAGAACAACAATTCTCATCACTGATTGTTCCTCTGTCAGATTGCCTAGGGCGGCTATAGTCTCGTTTACTACAGCTTCAAGAGTCTTGGTGAGTCTGCGTATCAGCTTACTATTTGATATTGTACCTATATAGGGAAAGATACCTTTATTGAAATCTACATACTTGTCCCATGCTGTCTCAGTATAATCGACAACTGGGAGATCTCTTTGCTCTCTATTGTGTACTAAATGAACATCTCGATAATAATCAGGAGGAGCTAGGAAAACAGGTGGCAAAAGGAATGCTATGTAACAGGTACCATCCCAATCTAGAGGCAGACGCATATATGCCGTCTGACCACATATGAAGTAAGAATGGCGAGAAGCTCTAAATGAAGATTTGCCTTGATCACTATATTCTACTGTAGTAACGCATTGGCTATGGCCCATATGTATGGAACCAACTTTTCTTACACATAATTCACCCTTAACTGGAAATACTGACATAGTGGGCAGAATTAGTTCAACTTCGGATTTGACATTCAGAATCATAAGATTAGGCGTAAAATTACCTAATTTATACACTTCATTTTCTAAATCAGTTCCTGTTCTACTGGGGTGACCCTCCTTATTAGGGTGACAGACTTTGAATAAAACTAGATTCAGATTTCCCCATATCCAATGTTGTTGATAAACTGCTGTGTCTGGGTCTATGGAATTTAATAAACTAAACCATGCTCCACAGGAGCCATTGTGTGTGAATGGATGTGGAAAGAAAGGCAGAACTCCTTTGTTATTCTGATAGGGAGGAAGTCGGCCACACACCCAACAATTGGTCGCATTACTAGTCTGATGGGAATGATGTAACATACTAATGAATGTGTTATTGCGCAGCGCAAGTCTATAAGATAATTCATGTGGCGGTAGGTCACTAAAAGAATGTTCATCAGTTATATTGAAAACACGTTTAGAAACAGGATAATACATATGCAACAATATACTTGCAGTAACTATTAAAAAACTCAAGGAAGACAAAATTAATAAAGTCACAATACAGTGGTTACGCAGTAATTTACAATAAGCATGTCGTTTCATTATGATTCTGGACTCTACATGATTCAGACCTAAGGGGTACATGTCGGGACAGATTCAACCGCTTCACCTTGGAGAGGACTTAAACAATCAAATCGTCCGACAGTTTAGATCTGGACCTGAGTTTCTGTTTATAGCACTGAGAGTCATTCTGTTCAACAAAAGGAAGTTTTGAATCAGTCTGTGAGGGAGTGCAGGGCACAGTGTCTATATCTGAAGGTAGTCCATGAAATTTTTTGACGTGACTGGAATGAATCCACCCTTTTCGTCCCTCGATCTTCACGGCTGTTCTTGTGGTCAACAGGACCAACTTGGGTGCTTTCCACCTGGGCTCCAATTGACTTTTCCTGTCGAAGTTTCTCACAAAGACAAGATTACCCGGAACAACGTCATGGGGTTTCGCCTCAGTGTTGTCGGGAAAGGCTGCAGCTACCTGTGAACGAGAAGATTGTAGTGCAGACATCAAGGAAGCCAGGTAATCTGTCAGCATATTACAGTCAACATCAGTTATTTTACGTGGTATAGGCGTCCCCCACATATTCGGTGGTCTACCAAAGATCACCTCATACGGGGATAGCCCTGTTCTAGAGTGTGCTACCATTCTCATGTAAAAGAGTGCAACTGGTAATGCTACTATCCAGTCGACACCTTTCTCTCTACATATTTTGGACAATCTGATTTTCAGTGTCTGGTTATGTCTTTCTACGAGACCTGCTGCCTCGGGATGTCGGACACAGTGGAACTTCCACTGATATCCCAACAAGAGTGAGACATGTTTCATTAATTCGGATGAGAAAGGCTGACCGTTATCTGAATATACAACACGTGGTAAACCGTACCGTGGGAAGAATTCTCGAACTAGCTGCTTGGCAGTAGTCGGGGCAGTGTAATCTGATACGGGATACGCCTCTGTCCAACGGGAGAGAGCGCAGACAACTACGAGGACATATTTGAATCCTCGACAACGTTCCATCTGAATATAATCCATCTGGAGGACTTCAAAAGGATGGTCAGGAGGCTGAAATCCACCCTGCTCTACGGGAACACTCTTTCCTGGATTAAACTGACAACATATCATACAGGTACGAACTTTTTGTTTAGCTGCTGCTCGTAAATGTTTGTTGAACCAAATGTGCTGAATGCTGTCTAGCATAGCCTTCTCTCCTAAATGTGCTGGACTGTGAACTGTAGCTATAATGGCTTGAACCATGGAATCAGGGAGAAACCAAACAGATTTCTCCTTCGTCATCCATCCTTGATCTGTCTGGATCCCTCCTAGTTCAGTCCACTTCTTTATTTCTTCTGCTGTGGCATGTGTCTGTATGTCAATTACGTCAAGTGTGGGATCCTTAATCGTCATACACTGTGTTGGGGTCTGAACTATTGGCTTTGTCATGTCTAATGTGCGATTCTGAGCAGTCTGTTTAGCTGTTCTGTCAGCTAAATCATTGCCTTGAGAAATGGTATCAGTAACCTTCGTGTGTGCTTTACATTTCATAATTGATATAGCAGTGGGTAGATGTATTGCGTCTAACAAGGCATGAATGAGGGGTCCGTGCTGAATGTGGGCACCATGGGACGTTAGATAACCTCTCTCTCGCCACAGCACGCCGAAGTCGTGTACAACTCCGAATGCATAACGTGAGTCAGTGTATACATTAACTTTTTTATTTGTGGCTTGAATACAGGCTTGCGTTAGAGCAATAAGTTCTGCTGCTTGGGCTGACAGAGTATCTATACAATGTGTCTCAATAACTTCAGTGTCTGTTGTGACTGCATACGCGGCCACTAAATCTCCTGTACTTGCTCTCATGCATGATCCGTCTACATACAACGTCAGGTCTGGATCTAACAATGGAACGTCTGTCAAGTCTTGTCTAGGTTTCGTCTTTATTTCAATGATTTCAACACAATCATGAGCTAGTGGGTCTGTTCCAATTACAGGTAATAGTGTAGCAGGATTCAATGTATTACACCGTCGGATCTCTATGTGTGGTTGAAACAATGTTAGTTCATAACCGGTAAGTCTTGCTATGGTCAAGTGTTGTGTTTGTGTTCGGTTCACAAGAACCTCTACTGCATGTGGTACTTGTACTGTCAATGGGTGTCCTAATACTATGGCATCGCTTTGTCTGATTGCTAAAGCTGTCGCTGCCACTGATTTCAGGCACGCAGGCAAAGCCTGAGCTACGGGATCTAATGTACTGGAAAAATAAGCACATGGCTTGCGTGATCCTGCTTGATCCTGAGTGAGTACTGACAAGGCAGTACCTTCGCGTTCTGTAACAAAGAGTGTAAAAGGTTTGCTATAACATGGTGTTGCTAAAACAGGTGCTTGACATAAAGCTTCCTTTAGGCTTTCAAAAGCTTGTGTATGTTCCTGAGTCCAAGGGAGAACAGTCGATGTGACTGCCTCCTGTGTGGTTAACTGAATGAGTGGTTTTGCTAGAAATGCGTACTGAGGGATCCACTGCCTACAATATGAAGTGAGGCCTATGAAAGCCCGCACTTCCTTTTGTGTCTGGGGTATTGACATGTTAGCAATTAACTGGATGCGATCTGGTGTAAGCTGCCTTCCCTCCTTGGACAGCGAGTGACCAAGATAAATAACTCGCTGAACACAGAATTGCAGCTTAGAAGGGGACACCTTGTGCCCCTTGTCGGCTAGGAAATGTAAAACTGTCAGAGAAGCTTTTTCACATTCTGGCTCGCTTCTCGCGGTGATCAGCAGATCATCGACATATTGAAGCAGTGCAGTATTGACTGGCATGTGTATACTGTCAAGTTCTCGTTTCAATGCTTGGCTGTAGATGCTGGGGCTTTCTGTAAATCCTTGGGGAGCGCGTGAGAATTTAAAGCTGCGCCCATTTAAACTGAATCCGAACAAGTATTGGCTTTCCGGATCTATTGGGACGCTGAAAAAGGCATTCTTGAGATCAATTACAGTAAAAAATGTTGCTTCGGAATCAATTGCTGTCAACAATGATGATATATCGGGGACCACAGGGAATTGTGGTACAATACACTTGTTTAGTTCACGCAAATCAATAACCAATCGGTACACTGGTGGAGCAGTAGGATCAGTTCGTTTAAGAATCGGAATTATCGGTGAATTACATACATTGGAGTCTGTTTCTACAACTACTCCCTGGGCAATTAGCTCATCAATGATTTTCAACAAAGCCACTACAGCATCATGCGGTAACTTGTATTGTCGCATCCGTGGTAGTACCACTCCTGCTTTCAATGTAACTCGATAGGGTGTAATGTTCATGCAGCCAACGTCCGTAGGGCCTTGTGCCCATAGATGTACTGGTAAAGTCTGTAGTCGGGGATCCATGTCTCTAGACACATAGTGACCTTTAAAATCACGCAAAAACAACCTTACTCCTTCCGGAGAACAACATATTATGGCTCCTAGTGCTTTCAGAGTTTTAATTCCTAACAGATTTTCTGGGCATGATTTAGTAAGCAATAAATCTGTAGTTCGTGTCAAAGGTCCTATCGTAAGTGGTAGAGGCTGTGATACTTCATTAACAATAGGTTTTCCTGAAAAACCAAGGGAAACATTTTGAGAGCCTGAGAGGGGTGCCCCTGGAACTTCACTACGTTTTATGGTTGTTCGACTTGCCCCTGTATCGAGTAAGAATTTTCTATCTTGACCTAATAATTCACTATGTACATAAGGTCCTTCTTGATCTACCGGAATCTCGATAAGCGGTAAGTCAACTTCCCTCTCTAGGCTGGTTCATGCGTAACGCTGATACTCAGGGTATTCATACTGTGCAGTCTGATACATTTGTTGTGTTGTGGTTTGTGTGGCAGTAGCAGGCAACGGTGGTGCAGCTGGCACAAACTGTATGGGTTGCTGTGAGGCTGGCATAGACTGTTGCTGAACTGGCACGGACTGTCCATGCTGCATAGCTCCTTTTTCATTCTGATCTTGTCTAACTAATCGTGGTCTCTCTTTTGCAATACCTGTAGCTATATTTCGTTTCAGGACTTGACAATCATGTACATAATGGCCTAGTTGTTTACAGTAATTGCAGGTTCCTTTTACAGGAACTGCAGAATCACCAGAATGTGTCACACCCTTTTTGTGACCATCTGCTGGTACTGTCTGAGAAACTAGCATTTTCATTTTTGTATCCTTCATGCGTCTATGCTCGTGTTCTTGTTCATCCCTAATTCTATTGTGATGATACTGTAACATTTGTAGCATTTGCGACGGAGTGTTACTTTGCCAGGTACTCTCGAATTTCAATATTCTATTCTTCACTGGAGGCAATGCATTTTCCACTAATTTTGTCACAAATAAATGTGGATATGAGTCACTACTTGCTTTTATACCACTATTTATACCAAAACATTTTTCAAATCGAGCATAATAATCGCTTGTGTCTTCATCTTGCTTTTGTTTACAGGCTGTGATTGCACCCCAATCTTCCTTTTTTGTAGTTAATAAACGTGGCAGTACCTGTACTAGTAAACCTGGTAATAGTTTAACTTTATCCCCGAGCCCTGAACCTGCAGCTCGGCCCCTTTCTTCCTCTGCTAATGCTGTCCAGTCTATCTTTTGGTCTCCCACTTCCCACTCTTTTTCTTTCAGTTTTTCATATATGCCAGCAGGCAAAAGCACCTTTAATATCGTCATAATATCAGGAAAGGTGTACTCTCCCATCAGTAACATGTCTTTAATTTCTCGGTGGAAACCCGCTGGGTCTTTGTCATGACTAGGTACTACTTTCTTCATTTCTAATAATTCCATTTTTGATATGGGTGTGTAAACAAATACACGGTGAAACTCATTGTCTTCGCCTTTTATTGGGTGCACTTCCCGTAAAGGATTTTGTCTATCCATGTAGTACGGTGCTCTTTCTCTGGGGGGCAGGGAGAGCGAATCTGGATTTACAAAAAGGACGTACTGTTTACGTGACACTAATATCTCTTTAATTAGCTTGTTGCTAGAACCTCTCCATCTGTTCGTGAGTAGTTCCGTTAATATATCAGGTAAAGGACCAGGGTCAGCATGTTGGCTCTTATATAATATGAGGAGTTGCTGAATCATATAGATTCCAGCTAAACGTTGTTCATCTGTACTGAGGTTGAGAAACGTGTGTGCTACGGTCTCATCACCGTATTTTTCAGGACTAACAATCCAGTGAACGGCTGATCTGGCTAATTCTTGCTCATCCATGGAATCGAGGAGGTGGTAACCTCTTCGTTCTCGTAGTATTTTATCTGCGGCTTGAAACGAATGTTCAGGAGACTTCAGATTCATTACAGGCGTCGGATACGTTCTGCTATTATTTGGACATACAGAGTGTATTGGATCAGAAAAACATCTAGTATTTTCACAAGATCTTCCTCTGCCTACATAGGCTATGGTCTCTGACTGTCTTGCAGAATTCCCTGATTCGGACACTTCATCTTGCTCAAACTCGTCTGTTCCCAATCTCTCTTCATGAATACGCTCTATTTCTTTACGTATTTTTCGGCACATGGCTATTATACAATTTTGCTTATCGTGTCTCCCTTCTGATATATTCTGACTCCATCTTGTAAGAATAAGCATTGCATTCCGGTCTACCCCCGGACGATCTTGATTTCTGATCACACAGTTTATGAGGAAACGTAACAGTTCCCCCTGTATTTCTACTTTCTGGAATTCCATAGCTCTGTTAATACATCCTGGATCTCGTCCTGTTTGAACAAAATGATATATGTTATCCAGATGCGTAGTCATCCCTGGTAACCTTGCTAAATACTCTGCGGCTCGTCTGATACGTAATGATGCCAGGACCATTTCGTCCTCTTTACCGACCACGGGGTCATATCTACAATTTACAAGGAGTTCCTTAAGCGTACGTTCATTTACGAACTTAGGTGTACGTGAATGTGCTGACTCTTGAAAAACAAGTTTATTTATTCTAGGTGGTGTGAAAGTACTGCTAGCACCTCCCGTGGCCCCATCTGGGGCGTCGGGTGTGAATGGGTTCGTCGAACGTGACACAGCAACTATGGGTGTCGATACCCCTGTAGAGTCGACTGCGGAGACAGATGCGGAAACAGATGTGCTTGCCGATGCTTGTATCGGGACTTGCTGTTGCACGGGGACAGATACCTGATCCTGACGTTGAACCCCTCCGCCAGACGGTCTATGTGGTGCAGCGTTAGCATACTCGGGAGCTGCGTCATCTAGATATGAGGAAAGAAAAACATCTTCTGCGGTTCTGGGATGCCCCTTTGGATGTACCTTAATTGGAAATAACGGGGGTGGCAAGTCTTTTGGTATCTCTGGAGCAGCCTTAGGTAGTCCTTCGGCTAGAAGGGGATACATACCATTCATAAGAGCATTTCTTTGTCTATTCACTTGTTCTGATTTCACTCGGATACCTTCCTCAATTAATAGATTTTCTTGAACTTTATTTGAACTTTCTTTACTCCTCTCTTCTTGTCTACGTGCTTTTTCTGTTCGTCTATGAGATTCTTTACGCCATAACTCAACAGCGTCTTTCTGTGACTGTCTGACCTTTCTTTTCCATAACTCTTTCCTCCACTTTCATGATGCACTCTGCATCCCAGGTTCCCGCTATGGGCCACCTTTGACTTTCCGGTAATCCTTTGGTATAATCTACCCATAGATCAAGAAACAATATGGCGTCTAAGCCATGTTTATGATACATGAAATGTCCTGGAGTGTCTCTAGGAGGAATAGGGACTGCTTCTTCAAGCACCCCTTTTCTGGTAGTAATCTGTCTTAACTTCGAGAAGAGCGGCATATTGACAACTGATCTGATACTTACTCTTGAACTTGCTTAATACGAGAAACACAATAATGAACAGTGAACAATGAACAGTCATTCATACCACAATATGCAAGACATTTTCTGAATACTTTAAACATTAAACATTAAACATTATAACAATGATCGACAATGATGACAGTCTGCTTAACTAATCACCACGCTGAATTCTTGACAATAACTGAATACTTCGGAATACTTGATATACTGCTAAACAGTACATATACACTGCTAAACAGTGCAGACCGGATTTGTGTACCCAAATCCGTCTTGACCGGCACAACCTATGTGCGCGTCAACACGCCTCCTCGGCGATGGTACTCACCGAGTAGCTCCTTGAAACGGAAGGCCTCAGAGAATGGACAGGACTCGATAACTGCGGACATCGGACCCTCTGCACGTCGGGATTTCGGAAAACCTGGTGGGCCTCTGTATACCTCGGATCTTGCTCTCTCAGCTAGGCTCTGGTCGGGATACTTCGCACTTCTCACCGCCTCGTCTGGGTTGATCGCAGCCTCAGTCGCCCCCGCTTGACCGGAGGGAGCTTACAGGAAATCCTGCTGGTACGCGTTTATGGTCCGTCCAGCTGTGGCAGGAGACCGGGCCTGCAACGCACCGCCGGCGCGTGAGATGAGAAAGTGTCCCTGTTCGGGCGCCATTATGTGGTAAATAAAATAAATATTACCGGACTGAATTTCATGCGGAATCTTAAATTAAAGTAAATAGCTCAAAATAACAAGAGGCAGAATCCGTGGTATAAGAGGTTTTCTAATGGGCTTTATTCCATTCAAAATGGCCGACTCGAGTCGCGGCCCTCAGGTTCCGTCACCACGAAGGTTCAGGAAGTGAAGTACAATAATTTATTAACAGACATGTATTTTTATAATAAGTTCATTACAATGAAACGAATGTAGAAGGCGTAACATTTGATAAGAAAAGTGACAAAACAGTGACATAATCGAAACTAGGCGTAATAAGGAATAAAAGAAACATGATTGGTTAGAATTATCAGACATAGGTGGATCTATAAGATAATACTTGGCATAGATGCGCGCGCGGCAGCATGACGTGTAATTGACGTGCAGCTAGGGGGTGAAGGGGACTTGACATTTAGCTCTACATGTGGAGACGAGAAGTCTGGGGTCAAGTCATCCTTATCCCAAATCATATCTAACATCCTATGTTTAAAGAACTATGTTATCCACAAGGAAGAGACTCTCGGACAGAATCTATTCTATACTGACTGTGTGCGTATACAAGCGTCTAAGTGTCTATATGAGATGCGAGGGGCAGAAAACTTTCCATGGCAACAGGGCTATGAATCACTTGCAGGAGGACGGAAAGGCTAAGTCCCTTGCTTGTGAGCTAAAGGAAATGTTTACCTAAATCACTGGACAGGAATGCATCGGCTGAAGAGCAAAATAGATAATTCGAAGGTGAAATACAACTTCTTGGCAGACAGGCGAAAACTGGCCGAGGCAGGCACCGTTAGCTGCACAGGGAGTAGGACAAAGTTCATGGATACAGATGCGAGCTCAAGCTGAAGCTGTCAGAGACAGAGAGCAGGGAAAGGCTTTGAGGACAGAATCAGGCCTACTCGCCTGAACTGTAAAAATGAAGTAACTTAGCCATATAAAGTCGGTGGCCTTTCATACTTAGGAATCGAATATCCAGCCCATTGATGGCGGATCTGACAGAGAACATGTTTGACGGTAGACACACATATGTTTGCGTCTTAGAAACTGGAACTGGAGGGAACATACATGTACTTGTAACATGCATATAGAACCGTTGGGGTCCAAGATAGGGGACATAACTGATCAGGAAAATCCATATTTCCACAGAATTATTACCTACATGAAAACTATAATGCCCGCGATGCGCGTAAATTGGGATAAACTATCCGCATGTAAGCAGAAGAAAGATGAGACAGTGTCTGATTTCTTTACCAGGTTTGAAGAAACGTTTATCGACCACAGTGGTCAAGACATGAGCACTGAAGGTGGCCAACGGTTATTTGTTGATAAATTTGTGCAGAATCTACTTCCTGAGTTGTGTAAGAAATTAAAAGACTCAGAAAGTTCTTGGGCTGTTTCCTCTTCAGCGCAAATACTGGCTACTGCACAGTATTATGAGAATAGAGACAAAGATGAGAAGGATAGAACAAATAAGAAAACAAAAGAACTAAAGACAAAGGTCCTTTTGCAGCAGGCCTATCCGCCACGTGGAGGACAGAGTAATTATAGGCAAACACAAGGTATCTATCAGCAACCCCAACAATTTCAGAATAGTCAGCAAATGAATGGGTATTATCAACCACGAATCCCTGTAGGTCCCAACCAATGTTCATATTGCAAAGAGGAAGGTCATTTTAAATATAGTTGCCCTAAATTAATGCAGCGTAACAGTAATGCGTACGGCACAAGAGGTAGAGGTGGTCAGCAAGCTCCTAGAGGCAGAGGGCGTGGAAATGTTCTCCAGAACGCGCGTCCTCTTCCGCCTCAAAATACCATAAATAGCTTTGATCAGCAAGCCAACGCGACTGGTAATACAGCTCAGTACTACAATAACGATTATTATGCGGAAGACGACAATGTAGAAGATGATGATTACTAGGACAGCCGTAGACAGAGAGAGGGAGTTGTTTCAGTGCCAGTGGATCAGAGCGGACCTTATGTTAAAGTAACTACAGCAAATGTAACGGAGCCCTTTCTGCTGGATACTGGTGCTGCAAAGAGTTCAATCATGCATTCAAAACTCCCTGGCGCGCCTTTGTCTGGCGAAATGAATGTCTCAGTAGGTTTTTCTGGCGCCCCAGTTAGGAACCCGATTTCTAGTCCTATGTCACTTTCTGTTGGACCTTGTGAGCTAAAAGCACCCCTCATCCTAACAACAGGTTGTGGTGAAAATTTGCTAGGCTTAGATTTGATAAAAAGATTGCATGCGACACTATATTGTTCTCCCTCAGGAGTACAACTTACATTAGGCAAGAAAGTGATTTCCAATCTCGGCCCGGCTCCGCCTGGTGCAACTAAAAATCCTACACAGAACATATTTAACGGGGCCCCAATTGGTACACATGGGGGGGCACACGGATGGGTCTTGTAGACGTGGGTGCTCCCAACCAGGCATTTTCATACACATCCTCTGGCACTGCAGGTTCATTCAGGAGTACTGGCCAAGATCCATGCCATCATGAGTGAAACCCTTGAACTTGACATCCGTCCGGAAGCCCCTAGATGCCTCCTAAATATCTGGGAGCCCACGGACCTCAATGCCTATGCCATACACTGGGTGACACTTGCCTGCATGATCGCTAAGAGGAACATTGCGCAGCACTGGGGGGCATCACAGGCACCTGCAGTGAAAGACTGGAAAAAGGACCTTGATTGGTGCATGCAACGAGAAAAATCTGTCTACATTGCAAGGGGCTGCCCCCGCAAATGGTCCAAAATATGGACTCCCTGGAACTTATACCGAGGCGAAATATGTACCCCCCCCAGACTTTACGACGCAGATGTCCCCCCGTCCCCGTAACTCCAACTGTACAAATATGTTATGCATTGCTGAATCCTTGTGCTTGCAACTACCTATGCGGTGTTCCTACGAAACTATGCCTTGTAGTCGATGTTTCTTTAAATAAAAAGAGTTATAAAAAAAAAAAGAAAGTGATTTCCCCAATGTATTTGTCTAAAAATGCAATGCCACCTGAATTGTCATCCCTTCCGGATGTCCTTTGGGCTACTGGTCCCAATGATGTGGGTCTTTTGGAAATACCGCCATATGTGGTCACTTTAAAAGCCAATGTCAGATTGCCACGCATTTCCCAGTACAAGATCTCCAATGAAGGTCAGAAAGCATTGTTAGCAATTGTCGGTGATTTGATTAAAAAGGGTGTAATTGAAGAGAAAAGAGGCAACGTTTGCAATAGTCCTGTTTTACCTGTCTTAAAACGAACGGACCCTTCACAGCCACCTGTTTACAGATTTGTGATTGATCTTAGAGAGGTTAATAAGATTGTTGTACCATAGTTTCCAGTTGTCCCTGATATAACTGCCTTGTTAACCATGATTCCAGCCTCCGCTGCATTGTTCTCAGTGATCGATCTAAAGAATGCTTTCTTTAGCATCCCAATTGCAGAGGAGAGCAGAGACATTTTTGGCTTTAGTTTAGGAGGTCGCAGCTTCCGCTTTAAACGTGCTCCCCAGGGCTACTGTGAGAGTCCATCAATATACAGTCAGGCTTTAAAAGCGCAGCTTGATGCACTGGTTTTACCTAGTGGCGCTATCCTCATTCAGAACGTCGACGATTTACTAATCGCCGCGGATACTGAAAAGATTTGCAAAAACGCTACCTTGTCATTGTTGCGTCATTTGTCTGCCTTCCATCACAAAGTGTCTCTCTCAAAGCTGCAATATTGTCGACAAGAAGTGACCTACTTAGGTCATCTCTTATCAAAGGAGGGAAGGAAACTGACCCCAGAAAGAATTCAAGCCATTGCACAGTTGAGTGTGCCAAGAACACAGAGAGAAGTGCGTGCTTTCTTGGGCATTACTTCATACTGTAGGCATTGGATTCCCAATTTTTCCTTGTTGGCAAAACCTTTTTTAGCATTAACATGCAAAGACACACCGAATCCTATCCCATGGTCTGAAGAGTGTCAGAAAAGTTTTTGGGAATTGCGTAATGCATTGTGTTCAGCTCCTGTGTTGGGTACCCCTGACTACAGCAAGCCTTTTACATTGTATGTTCATGAGAAAGATGGTTGCGCATTATCAGTGTTAACACAGCCTTTTGGCGACAGACCGCGTCCGTGCGCGTATTTTTCGTCAACCTTGGACCCGGTAGCGAGGGCATTGCCAAGTTGTCTAAGAGCCACAGCCGCTGCAGCTATGTCTATTCGACAGTCTGCTGGACTAGTAATGGATAATACATTGATTGTTATGGTTCCACATGCTGTGGACACATTGTTAAACAGGACCAAGACACAGCACTTAACTAGTGCGCGATTATCTGGTTATGAGCTGACACTGTTAGCAAACCATATACACATAAAGAGATGCAACACGTTGAATCCAGCTACACTATTACCAATCCCAGCAGACCTAGATGAGATTGAGCAACATGATTGTCTGTTCAGAACAGAAGAAGAGATGAAAGGGAGAGTAGATCTTAAAGATACTCCCCTGACTGAGTGTGATGGTACTTTATGGGTGGATGGTTCGTGTTTCAAGCTTCGGAATGGTGATACGACTGCTGCATATGCTATCACGACTTTGCACACGATTGTTGAAACTGCACGTGTGCCACAAAATTCGGCTCAAGCAGCAGAATTGATTGCCCTTACGAGAGCATGCGTGTTGTCTGAAGGAATGAAAGTGAACATATATACAGATAGCCAATACGCCTTTGGCGTGGCTCATAGTTTTGGGCGATTGTGGAAAGAGCGTGGGTTCCTGACTTCGCATGGAGCTAAGATTCAGAATGGCAAGTTGGTGAATGATCTCTTTGAGTCGCTGACCCTACCATCACAAGTTGCGATTATGAAATGCAGTGCGCACAAGAAAATCACTGATGATGTTGGTCGTGGTAACGCGTTTGCTGATGAAGTCGCGAAAGAAACAGCAAAAGATGTAAAGACTCGAATGTATGTTGCAGGCCCTGCCAGATGGGTTGGTGATGTTGGAATGTGTGAAAACACAATAGAGAGTGTGAAGTCCCTTCAAGCTGGAGCCACAGAGAAAGAGTTAAGCAAGTGGAGAGAAAGTATGGGTAAGTTGTATGAGAATGGTTGTTGGATTGATTTGTCAGAACATAGGCGATGGTTGTTACCTGATGCATATGTGCTTCCAGTGGTTACTATGGCACACATCAGTACGAAAGGAATCTGTAAGTTGTTGGCTCCAGTATGGCAGAATGCTGGAATTCCTAAGTGTGCAGAGACTGTGGTCAAGAATTGTATGGTATGCTTGAAGTACAACCCTGGTAGGGGAACCCCAACTCCAGCTGGTCATTTTGCGCCTCCATCATATCCATTTGAAGTTTTGCAGTTGGATTTTATCCACATGGAAAGATGCAACAACCTGAAATATGTATTGGTGGTTGTTTGCGCTTTCTCAAAATGGATAGAGGCCTATCCTCTAAAAGATAACACTGCTCTGTCCACAGCCAAAGCCCTTGTGAAGGAATTTTTCCCTAGGTTTGGAATGCCAAGAATGGTGTGGAGTGATAATGGGAGTGAGTTTGTGGGCCAAGTGATGAAGAATGTGTGTGAGGGATTAGGTATAAAGCAGAAATGTCACACTGCAAATCACCCCCAATCAGCTGGATTAGTAGAGCGCTACAATGGCGCTATAAAACTCAAACTGGCCAAAATCCAAGCGAGCTCAGGTCTTAAATGGCCTGACACTCTGCCTCTAGCACTCCTGTCCACCAGAATGACCGTGCATTCACGAGTGGGACTTAGTCCCTACGAGGTCGTTTTTGGCCGCCCGGCTAATGTATGGGGTGTGCCAAGACCGACGAAATTCAGTGAAATCGAAACTGCGTGTTTTACACCAACAGGTGCACGATACTCTTCCCCAGGCCTCTGAGGCTCCAGGACACCCTATCGACCCAGGCACGTGGGTCTTGGTGAAAAATTTTCAGCGCAAGATCAATGATGAGCCTCGTTGGGTTGGCCCTCATCTCGTGCTCCTATCCACAAGATCAGCTGTTCGAGTAAAGGGGAAAAAGAACTGGATCCACGGCGCCCACGTGAAGAGGATCCCTTTGCCTCTGCCGTATGACCAGTGGGTCCAGGAGGGTATCGCTGACTCTGAAAAAGACACTGTACCTCGTTTTGTGCCGTTCAGTGATGCACGCATAAAAGGCACAACTTCAGCACAGGAAAGTGACGATATTTTGCAAGAAACTGTGCCACCGTCAATTCGATTGGACACCACAGAGCCTGAACTCTCGTTCCAAGATCAAACAGTACCTGGCCGTCTCCATTACAATCTAAGACCAAGGCCTATGGACAAATAAATATTCTTTTTCTTTTACCTTTTTATTTTTTGATAACCAGAGCTTTCCCATCTGAAGGACTTTCTTGATTTTTGTTTTTCGAACCACCATCCGGGTTCAGCCGCAGGGTCACGGTGCCAAGACTTTGGGGTACAGGCCGAAGACGTTAGGTCGACGGTTCTGGTTGGTCTAGGGCGTTCCCTGGACTGACAGGCGTGCTCCTTAGCAGAAGATACTCACCCGCCGCGAGCGGCACGATTAGAGGATGGAGTTTTTTAAGATGGAGAGACTCACTGAGGAAATAAACTTTAAAGCAAGAATATGTAAAATAATGAAGAGCAAACGTTTTGTATTTTTATGCCTGTTCGTATTATGTAGTATGGTAGTGTTTACTGTAGGATTTGTATTCTTCTCCTCTCAAGAGCCCATTGCACCCACTGTACAGCCTAAACCTCCTCCTACTGTCTCCTCACACTCTTTTCACCCTCTGCCTGAACATGAACAAGCTAGACGGTCTGAATTTGTGAATAACTCGTTTATTCAGCTCTTGCACCAACACCAACTAGTCATGAATACAACCAATTGCTGGGTGTGTGGTTTAATGCCACATACCATTAATAAGGGTATTCCCTATCTAGTGCTGCCGTATAGTTACAATGGATCGTCATGGGCATTCCAGACCATGTTTCTCTATGCACTAGATGCGTACTCCCCGCGACAACCGCGTTCCATCAGACCTAGCACCAATAACAAAGCTTTAATGAAAGGAGTTGCCGATATGAGCAGAGATATCGAAGCATACTCATCTATTCCCAAAGAAGAGTTGAGAGCTTATGTAGGGTGGAACGCGACGGGGTATAGTATTAGTCTGGGTGAAAGACAGCGAAAAATCTCATCCCCAATCTGGGTCGTACCCCACATAGGTCGGTTCTGTTTGCAAGGTAATGGTCAGAATCCTAGAGCTCAACTGGGAAGAAGTGACTGTACTGAAACGTACACTTTTCCGTCACAGTTTTTCCCTGCGTTTTTGGCTGCCAAGGGTACATATTTTATCTGCAATGACCGAGCATATACATGGTTGCCCCCTGATTTCTCGGGCACATGTTATATTGCAAATCTGCTACCGCCAACATTTACTGCCGCCTCTGACTATCACAAGACCAGAGTTGTGAGAGGTGTGATTAGTAAGGAGAATACTGCCGGTCAGGAAGCAGGAGATTTCTTTTTGGGTTTCCTGCCGTTTTGGGGACCTATGGTTAATAGTAGGAACCTGAGACAGCTGACTCGTGTGGTTGAATCCACTGTTAATGTTACGGCTGGTGCCCTTGGTAATTTGACAGCTGAGCTCCAAGCGGATCGCCTCATGACTTTGCAGAACCGCATGGTTCTAGACGTCATACTTGCAGACCGCGGTGGGGTATGTAAGGTTATCCAATCCAGTTGTTGCATTTTCATACCAGACAATGCTCCAACAGTTTATCAAGCCATCTCCAAACTACATAAAATATCTGAGTCCATACACGTGGACAAAGGAGATTGGTCACTGGTGGGGTGGTTCTGGGAACTGATATCTGCCTGGGGTTGGAAAGTTCTGATGGTCATTGGAATGATCTTAGCCATCCTTTTCCTGTTCTGTCTGTGCGTACAGTGTGCTCCTGCGATATGTGGCCTCTGTGCTACATTATGTGTAAGGAAACCTGTATCGAGGGACGAGCTAAGTAATAGGATGATGCTACAGCAACATCTCCATGACTTCATGAATATTGACCTAGACTCGGATTGAAATGAGTATAGTTATTGCCTATGTAAGGGCAAAAGGAGGGTCTGTCGTACTTTAGAATTTGCGACCGCGTAGGAGGCAGGGCCCTACCCCGGTCTATCCCGGTATTAGTGAACCGCGAATGGTTAATGCGGTATGTACAAGTGCTTTGTGTAACGTTTTAGCTATGAATGCACTGTGTATACGCTATTATACATCACTACGTGGGTTCCATTTTAGAGCGGTGGCCATCTTATGGTTGCCCTCACATAGGCTACATAGCATGAAGCGAATACGGGCCTTTTAGAGCACATGTGCCTTTCTTTGACTTTTCTGTGACCTGGGCAGCTTGGCTCCGCTGCCCCAGGTCAAACTGGTCCCACGAGTTCCCCGTCCTCTGGCCACCTGTGATTAGCATCAGGGTTTGACACACCATAAAGTCTTTTCATCCTACACGAGCCTCCAGCTAATCTTTCTCACCTGACTGTTCCTGCTTTATGGCTTGTTTTCCAAACAGGAGATGCTCATGTTTATTGGGGCCTATCGATATCTGATGTGGGATCTGAGCCTTGCTGTGTAAATAATTGCGGGCTGGCTTAACTGGAATGTGGGATGGTCATCATGACTCTGCCTTTTCGTTTGTAATGTATACATGTAATGGCCATATCGTAAACTAAGGAATGTATGCCTGAAGCAGGATATTCTGTATTTAAGAAGAAGCCCGTTTCTGTGATTTTCAGCAGTCTCCTGAGAACATACACGCTGTTGTACTTCTAGGACGCCTGTAATTGGTCTGCAGCCAATAAACTGATCTTTGACTTCACCCAGAAGACTCTGTGTTTCTGTAGGTCTGAAACAGGAAGAACCCGAAGTCATAGGGTGTGTTCCCCTGCACCGCTGGGCTTAAAATTCCCAGTACTTCAACGCTGACGCGATCTTCACATCGTACTTGGTTGTTCGGAACGGGGGACGATTCAGTTGGTAAAAAGGGCTCCGGGTCAGTTTAGTCAAATCCGAATCTGATTCGGAGCCCTTCCGAACGACATCGGAATCGTGCCCTCCGTGTGTGCCTGGGATATACCGGTGCTAAGGGCATCCTAGAGTCTATGTTCACAGCGCTCCCTTCCTGTGTTTCCAGAAAGTAAAAGTAGTGAGCGTCTTGGTGAAACTCTGAGAAGTGTATGAGGGGCCACACTCCGAGTGTGTCTGGGAGATATCTGTGCTAAGAGGATCCCAGCTCTCGAGTCCACAGCACTATTGTCCTGGGTTATAGAAACTAAAAAGGATGAGAGTTTTGGTGAAATTCTGGGAAGTGTATAAGGGGACACTTTTCATGTGTGTCAGGAGATACCTGCGCTAAGGGGATCCTAGAGCCTGAGTCAACAGCACTCTCTTCCTGGGTTCCTACCATTTTTCCTTGCTCAGAGTCAGCTACAGCCTCCTCATTTTCCCCAGTATCACAAACTGGTCCCCAATATAATTAGAAAAGACCTCTCTGTCCCTTCTCCTGGGTCCCCTCCACCCACTATCCCCACAGAAATCCTTCATTTGATTCATGGCATGGTGCTGTGGTCAATTCGCAAACCTGCGTTTTCCATTGCCTATGTGTGTCACATTTGTACATTGAAAAAAAATAAACTGGACTTATTGCAGCACTGATGCAAATTGAAAATGGGCAATGACACATCTGTATCTGTACCTAAAAGTTAGCAATCCCACCACTTCCTCCAGTTGTCACAACCCCACAAGTCTTTTTACTCTTGATGTCCCAAGGCCCGGCCTACTAATGGATCCTGAGCAAATAGGCCAAGTACCCCTTCTGCACTTGACTCTTAATGGTCGCTGTGGTCTAGCAGCAAAGGCTCCCTTGGTCGAAGAGGGGTGTAGGTACAGATCAGTGAACACAACTTATAACTCAAAGTACAAACAGTATGAACGATAAATGAATAACCAGCCAAATACTTGCTTTTATTAGAAAAAGTAGTATTTTATTTCTAACTATACACATGGAAAGAGATGCGGTGTTCAAATGCATTAACATAATCCCTTTGAGGTCGTGGCTCTATTAGTTGTCCAGTGAATCCCTGTCCCACCATCCTTCGTGTACTGTGTTCGGGGTTATTCCGCATTCACTGGTGGCCACATCAGGGAATGCAAACTATTAGGATATACTCAAGAGTTCCATTTTGACTCTTCAAGGTATCAGTCAAAAGTGCCTATGGTGCCTCAGCACCTTCAGCTGTGAATCCCCCAAGGCCCCAAAGGCTCTAGTTCAAGTAGTACCCATTCCTGCAGCACAGAAGCGTTCAACGTTTCAGTGGGTGCCCTCAGTGTGGGCACTCGCAAGTTAAGATCCTGCTCGGAGAGGTCCAGCTGTTTCTGGTGCACGCGCAACATCAGTCAGGCCCAGGCTCACAGCCGCTCTCCGCTGTGATAGGAGCAGTTTCCAGCTCCCAACTATGCAGTTAGTCAAGTTCTCCCCAATTTGGGGAATTCAGTACTTCGGCTCCCGACTGGAGTTTCACAGGGACACATCATCCTCCTTGGTGTCATCCTGGTCTACGGGGGTTAGTCATGGCAGATCCTTTGGTGCTGCTAAACCTGCGGGTCATAACCTTTCTTGAACTCTAGGTGACGGCCTGAAGTTTTGGATGACTTGGTCCTGGCAGCCCCTTCTGGCACATGGGGTTTCTGTCTGAACATCTGGACGCAACACAGACTCCTCAGGTGCAATCGCCTGCACCACGGTGGCCCCTCCTGGCATATGGGGTCATCGCTCAGGAGTTCAGGAGTCCTGGCACACAGGTCTCACAACTCCTTTACCAATGGTCCTCTCTGGCTGTATGGTCTTACCACCCTCCACACATCGCTCGATACATGGCAATGTTTACAAGAGCCCTTTCCTGGATTTATTGGGGTTACCCAAAACAATCTTTCACAGGGGCTACTGCGCGATCGGTGCACAACCAAATTCTCACACCTTGCATAGGAATTCCTCACAGTAGGGCTACCCACTGAACCTCCCTCCAATGATCTTTTCCCTCACAAGGCACACTGGTCTTAGCAAGCAGGCAGGTGATGGTGCTCCCCTATCCAGGGCAGGTGTTCTTGGTTTCCTGGGGTGATGTCCCCATACCCAGCAGGGAGACTAGAAGGCCTTAACCCCGAATCCCATGGTAGACGGTCACTCAGGCAGAACTTTATCTGAACTTTACGATGTGGGGCGTGGGACTAGACAAGGGTGTCCAAATTTCCCCTTACTATTTGCCATCGCAATGGAACCTCTGGCCAGCTGTGCTCCACAATGGGGTTTTATAGTGGGTTAGAGGTCCGATTGCAATCTTATTATGTGGCATTATATGCTGACAATACACTACTCTTTCTCCGGAGAGGGCCGAGTTCAATAGGCTTATTGGAGCGTTTTGGTGCAGTCTCTGGCCTGCACATTAATTGACTGAAATGTCATTTGTTTCCACTCAGTGGAGACGCTGCTCCACCTTAGAATGTGTGCAGGCCTGCCTGGAGCCCAACCTGCACCAAATATTTAAGTGTTAAAATATACCATGAACAGCAAGATTTAGTAGATGGTATTTTTGAGTCAGCCGTCGGAGCACTTCGAACTAGCATAAAGTTTAGGGCGACATTGCCATTACCTGTGGCTGGCAGAATAACGGTGGCTAGGATGGCGGAGCTCCCAAGATTGCTTTATTTCTTCACCACGTTGCAGCTGTTGGTACCTCGCTGTTCCTGCCTACTTTTGGAACTGATCTGGGGGACAGGTAGGCGTGGAGTGGCTCAAACAACATTGCAGAACCCTTTGGTCGAGGGTTGTCTGGCTGCTTCTAGCCTTGGGCCTTATTACTCGGCGGCTCAGCTGCAGTGGTTAAACAAGTCTGTTTACTGTAGGATGAATCCAGGGGAGGGTGTCATTGGCCCGCCGCCTGACTTGTGGAATTTATTGCAGGTCCTCTTGGTTCCTCTGTGGAGAGTACCTGTGGCCTCTCAGGATCTCCTAGTGAGCTGCAGTGCTGGTGACGTTACCTACAGCAAACCTGTGTCCAAGTGCCCTCTTCACCCAATCTGTCTCTAAAGTGGATAAAGATAGTGGCCCGTGTAGGAGCACTGGTGTGGATAGAAGGGTGGGCTGACTATGGGGTTAATCATGTAAGGGATTTGTACCAGAATGAATTATTACTCCTGTTTGAGGACCTTGCTAAAGAATTGTAATTTCTGGTGGCTTATTCTTGTTGCACAGGGCACTGATCGCCACGATTAGGAATCATTGAGGGAATGGAGGCGCTGAGTCTATCACACACCAAGTGTGTCAGCTACTCTGTACAACAACAGGTTTTGTAAAAGTGGTCCCGTGCCTATATCGTGCGATTCATGCTAACGTTCTTACTCCCCTCGCTGATCCAAAAGTGAACTGGAAGACAGACCTAGAACTCCTGATATAGAATTGTAGTAGATCTTAGCATATATACCCACTGTCTCTTGAAATGCCAGGTTTAAATTAATTACATTTTACATAAACACAGAGTTTTTTTTACACCTGGCAAGATCAATAGGTTCTATGCGACTGCTGCTGTCAAATGTCTGAGATATTGGGACAGAAACTTTCAATATGGTATAGTCCTGCCCATCGTTAGCAGGGTTCTGGAAGGGAGCAATGGACTGTATTAATGAAATAAATTCACAGGCGATCCCTTGTGCACCCATGGTCTTCCTCCTTGGGGGATACCCTTGGCCCAAAAAGAGCAAAACCACTACCAGATTTATCAACTTGGCATTGATTCTGGCAAAACGAGAAATTAAAATGCACTGGAAATCTGTGGTCCTTGAGTGACTAGATGGCGAGAAGAACTGGTCAAATGGGCAGGTTTGGAGAGTGTTGTGTTGTTTCAGGAGTTTAAGAGAGGGTGGGGAACGACTGAAATGCTTAAAGCATGCTAACACCGTGTGAATTGATTGCTGGCTCTAGACTTTGACACAGATGCACTGAAAAGCTCCCTGAATTCTCAGGAGGGTGTAGAGGGTGGAAATAACTGACCTTGCATCAGTCGTATTGGGAGGGATCTAGAACTACTCTGGTGAACTTTGATGATGCTGGCCATTTTGGAACTCAATATATGACACCTTGGCAAGGGTTAACTGTGGGTGGGTGGATAGCTGTTGTAGTTTACTAGCTGGAAGCTGTAGTGGGACTGAGGGTATGTTTGGGTATGCTTTGCAGAGACTGTAATTGCGTGCTTGTCAATTTTAACCAATATATGGTATAAACTTGCTTGCGCGACATTTTTTAACCTATTTATTATATGAATTTGTGTGCTCGACAATTTTTAAACTATGCATCACGTGCTACTGCGGTGCATTATTCATTATTTGTCACATGTCCTTGTAGCTATTGCTTTATGTTTTTATTGAAAAAAGTAAAGTTGGTTTTAAACAATAGCAGGCCGTGGCCCCCGGTCCTGATCACAGGCAAAAGTCTTGCAGAGTTTCCACTTCTCACACCGCCCATCTGGCTGCTCGGCAGATGACAATTTTTGGGGACATAACCTCCCCTTCCTATAGTCCTGTTCCAGACACCAAATGTGATTAAGGGTCTTGGCCTTTATCTGGTAAAATATTAGCAAGCTGGAATCCCACACGCTGCACACCAATGTGAGAAGTTGGCCTGATATGTGCTATCCACTAGTTCTAGTGGGCACCCTGTATCAGTTCAAACAACCCCTTATGGTGATAGGTTAAAGACAACCTTATGTGAAAGCTATCCTAGTGGTAGCTATGGAGAGCAGCCTTCAGGCTAAGTCTTGAAGGAATGTAAAGCAGCTGGTTTTACCAGTCTATAATCTCTTGAATGATCAAATGAAAAGACAACCATACCAGGTATATATTTAAAATATATGTATTTAGGTTATCACACACCCCTCTAGTCTCTTTATGAGACTGGAGTTCGAATTACTAAAGTTACAAGTGATCAAGTATCAGTAAAAGCACAAATATACGTTTGGGCCCCAGTGGCGTACCAAACCATATACTAACAAAGTGGTATAAGAACCACGACTGGGATAGGCACAAGGCCTATTGCCTCTAGAATCACTGGGACTCCAAGGAACCACCCAAGGTAGTGACACAGGGGACCCACGGGAGCTGTATACAGTGTGGAAACACAACCGCGGGATCCTATTATCTTCTATGGGCAATGTCGCGGTTGGAATTTTAAAGATTAGGGACACTTCTAATCGAGTCAGAAACAAACCCTTTTGGACCTAAGATGTTCTAGGGCTAGCAACCACGACAGCACTGGAGTACTCGAGTTACCTCACCCAAGGAAGCCGGGTGCATAGGTGTCTTTTGGTATCGGGTCGCGTCGTAGATTTCAATGGAAGCCTGCAAAGAACCGCTGCTGCCGTGAAGAGAAGTGTCCACAGAGATCCAAGCCTGGATCTAGGATGTAAGGAACCTGAAAGCAGAGGGGACAGAGTCTGGGTCACTTGCCAGTGACCTAGGGCAGGATGGACCAATGCCCACAGATGTCGGGTGCTTCAGGTGAGTTGATAGGTGTCTTGACTCTTCAGCCACGAGGTCCAGGAGGTGTTGATGAAGTCCATGAGCTGGATTTGAGCTATTCCACAAAGTCTGTTGAGTGCTGTGGTGTCGGCGACTAGAATGGACCCAACAACCCTTGGCAACTGCAAGTCACAGGAATGTAGAGAAATGACTGCGGTGCAGATCAGCAAGTTCTGAGAGACTCACCCAGTGAGGGTAAGTCAGGGCATGTCTGGAGCAACCAGGAACACCCAATCAGAAAAGGAGTTGCCTTCGTGGGGACCTGCTAGCCAAAGGGCTAGTGATCGCGAAGGAGCCTTGAGCGGTCGCACTTGGAGCTGACCCACGGGTCACTCGTGGAGTGGAGGCCAACAATCTTCGGTGCAGGAGGTGCGCAAGGCTGGGGCTACTCAGAGCCCAAAGCACAACTTCGAGGAGGACCAGGAAGATAGTGTTGCTGCAAAAGTTCACGGTGTTTAGGGGTCACGGTTCCACGTCACCCACGATAGCCACGGGCCTCCGCTTTGCTGTGGACTCAGGGTAGCCTCGGAGAAGTCTGGAAATCCACCTCTGGGGATGCAGAGACTTTGGCATCCGGCGGGAGCTTCAGAATTGCAGACCGGTCAGTTGCTCCTTTGGTGCCTGCCAAGCAGGGGAGTCACTCCTTGACCCCAAGGGAGATTTCTTCAGTCTTTTAGTCAGGATAGAACGTCGAAGGTCCAGGATGTACATTGCAGAGTTTCGTCCAGGGTAATCTAAAGTCATAGGGACTGGATTCCTATACTTATACTAAGTTTAGGGGATGGACTAACTCCAAGGCCCCACCTATGGGTAGACCTGGGGTGGTTACACCCCTTCCCCTTTGTCCAGTTTCACACCAGAGCAGGGGCAGAGTGCCCCTGCAACTGATTTGAACTGGGCTATGCACAGGGACACCTTGTGTGCCCTAGGCAGTGTCTCAAAAGCATTCTCTGAATGCACCCACCCTGCCCCAATACACATCTGCCTGTCTGTGGAGGTGGTTACACCTCCCTGTGACTGGAAACCTATTGTCCAGGCCTCCCCTGCCGGAGTTTCCCTCAGCAGCAGGAGGCCAGACCCGTGTCTGTGGCAGTGGCATCCATTTTGTATTGCCAGGGCTTTGGAAAGTTTTAACCGGGTTTAGCCAGTGTGAACATGTCTCTCCCTCTAGAAGGGTGGAATGCTACCCCCGCCACCAGGATTGGCGGGGGGTAGTATTCCAAAGCGTTTGACACCAAACACGACATGTTTTGATGCAGCCATTCCAAAGTTAGCATTTACCGCGAGGTTATAATGCACATAAGAGTATATGGTATGGCTGTATCACAGAACAGCCATAAGGAAGTATTTCCGAAGGCTGCAGAGGGGCTCAGCTCATGCTTGGGCACCCTCTCACATAAAACCAAGCACTCTGCCTTCAGGATTGTCAAGGCCTGCCATAGGAGTGGCTTATAGGTTTATAGGTGTCTGTTTGAGGTAGTGATATAGGTAGCCGATACCAAAGTAAGGGGCGCAAGCACACCCTTACCCAGGCTGCAGTAGCAGACCTGTGGTGTCATTTTGGAGTGCTTCCCAGGGGTGGCATAATACATGCTGCAGCCCCTGGTAGGCCTCTGAGGTACCTATGCCCTAGGTACATAGTATACCATATACTAGGGGCTTATAAGGCACTTCAGAATCCAATTAGATATGTACCTAATGTACATGGAAACCATTTCAGAGAGGAAGTAGCTAGGCTGTGGTCCTGATTAGCAGGGCCACAGCCAGACTAAGGTCGAAAAACAGTGAAACACGAGCAAAAAGTGGGGGTACCCATGTGAAGCAGATCCTACTCTCCTACAGGCTGCCCTCTATGAGACCCAGTACTATAACACCAAGCATCCGTGCTGTACCTAGGTGGGTCGCCCTCAGTGACACAGTACTAGAACACCAAGCATCTATACTGTACCTAGGTAGGCCGCCCTCTGTGACCCAGTACTATAACACCAAGCATCCGTGCTGTACCTAGGTGGGCCGCCCTCTGTGAGACCCAGTTTTATGACACCAAGCATCCGTACTGTACCTGGGTGGGCTGCCCTCTGTGAGACCCATTATTATGACACCAAGCATCCGTACTGTACCTAGGTGGGTCGCCCTCAGTGACACAGTATTATAACACCAAGCATCTATACTAAACCTAGGTGGGACGCCCTCTGTGACCCAGTACTATAACACCAAGCATCCGTACTGTACCTAGGTGGGCTGCCCTCTGTGAGACCCATTATTATTACACCAAGCATCCGTACTGTACCTAGGTGGGTCACCCTCAGTGACACAGTATTATAACACCAAGCATCCGTACTGTACCTGGGTGGGCTGCCCTCTGTGAGACCCATTATTATGACACCAAGCATCCGTACTGTACCTAGGTGGGTCGCCCTCAGTGACACAGTATTATAACACCAAGCATCTATACTGTACCTAGGTGGGATGCCCTCTGTGACCCAGTACTATAACACCAAGCATCCGTACTGTACCTAGGTGGGCTGCCCTCTGTGAGACCCATTATTATTACACCAAGCATCCGTACTGTACCTGGGTGGGCCGCCCTCTGAGACCCTGTACTATAACACCAAGCATCCGTACTGTACCCGGGTGGGCTGCCCTCAGTGAGACCCTGTACTATTACACCAATCATCCGTACTGTACCTGGGTGGGCCGCCCTCTGAGACCCTGTACTATAACACCAAGCATCTGTACTGTACCTGGGTGGACTGCCCTCTGTGAGACCCAGTACTATAACACCGAGCATCCGTACTGTACCTGGGTGGGCCTCCCTCTGAGACCCAGTACTATAACACCAAGCATCCGTACTGTACCTTGGTGGGCTGCCCTCTGTGAGACCCAGTATTATAAAACCTAGCACCCGTACTGTACCTGGGTGGAGTGCCCTCTGTGAGACCCAGTATTATGACACCAAGCATCCGTACTGTACACGGGTGAGCTGCCCTCAGTGAGACCCTGTACTATAACACCAAGCATCCATACTGTACCTGGGTGGGCTGCCCTCTGTGAGACCCTGTACTATGACACCAAGCATCCATACTGTACCTGGGTGGGCTGCCCTCTGTGAGACCCTGTACTATGACACCAAGCATCCGTACTGTACCCGGGTGGGCTGCCCTCAGTGAGACCCAGTATTATGACACCAAGCATTCGTACTGTACCCGGGTGGGCTGCCCTCAGTGAGACACAGTACTATGACACCAATCATACTACTGTACCCGGGTGTGTAACAAGGAGGTTGTGAATGGACGTCATTCACCTACTTTTCTCACTACTAAAGGATTAGGATTGACAGACCCTGACTCACCAGCCACATGACAGTGGGAGGAGTTAAAGTGTTTCTTGTGCTCCTCAGATCAGGGAATACTAGGCCATGAAAGCTACTGTTCTGGTTATTTAATCCTTGTTTTGAATACTTTAGCAATAAATCCTTAGAGTTATTAATGTTTGAATCCCCTCTCTCTCCCTTTCTCGCACCTTTTTAGCCTCAGTCTCTGTGAGATAACCGGTGCTTCCGGTGCTGCTCTGGCCACTGCCCTTCGCTCCAGCCGCTCTTTGCTGGACCTGGACTTGGGTGGCAATGACCTGGGTGACGTTGGTGCATCCCTGATCGTTGACGCCCTGAAGCACCCGGACACCCGGCTGCAGAAGATCCGGTAAGCTTGGGTTTTCTCTATCATCTGAGTTTTCTATTTCCCTCTGTAGTTATCTACTACGAGCACAGCCTCTCTCCTCCACATGTTTGTCTTGCAGGAGGATTTGTAGTAGCAGCACCCCAAGAATGGACTAGAAGAATGCTCCCAAAGGATGCATGTCTAAGTCATTCCTTATTGATGCTCTGATCCATGGCACCGCAGGCCCACCCTATCAGTGATCCTTTAGGGACCGGCTCTCTGCTCTTCAGTGACATAAAAAGGGGACCCTCCTGTTAGAGTGGGGAGTCACTGTGTTTGCCCAAATCATCTTCTCAAGGTTCCTTCTCCGATCCAAACCATTCGCTCTCGATCATTGAACAGTTCCCTTCACCTTCGGGTTTACTCTCAACAAAACCATTTGGTTGAGGCCTCTACAGAGTCGATACAGACTGTATTCCATCACACAACACTGTGTTCCTTGGACTCCTCTTTTCAATGAAAACGTTTTCTCAGAAGTGACACAAGCACCTCTGAAGTCCCCTTCCCCACAGACCTCCTCACAAAGCCCTGTGTGTGATAATTCCCTAACATCTTGAGTACTTCACATGAAATAAAATGTCCACAGCACTAAAAATTATTGCTATTCCCCATAGTTGGCTGGGTACTTAACGTGATCAGTGGTGGTTGTAGGACATCTTGTTCACTTAAGGATTTGCACCTGTGCTGTAATGGTTCACTTCCTCTTCCAGGTAAAATAAAGGAATTAATCAGAACCACTTTTATGTAGTGTAAACTCAGGTAGTGTGACTGCACTGACTCTCAGCAAACCGCACCTCTCATTCCAACAGCCATGTCTTGTTCTTTCTCTGGATGTAGGATGCGGGATGTGGTCCACCCTGGACCATCCAGCAGATTGTTGGCTCTTGTCATGTGATTGCCAGTCAGTCAGTCAAAGCTTTTATTTCGGTAAAATACCATAAAAAGACATAAATACATATATACATTTGAAACATGATTAAATAGCATTGTGTAGAGTGTAAACCATTAAAACATTAAAATAGTTCCATAGAACATACAGTGAAAAACGTGATCTTTTCCACGAAAACGAAATGTTAAAAATTAATCTAGGGCCAAAGATATACGCATTACACCTCAAAGTACTATGGTGGTAATATAGATAATACTGAATCAGAGAGATGAGTAGCAGAAGACATAAATTTGGACCTTGCAACCCACATTGAGAGAAGGAATTTAGCCATTGCAAACACTATCAGTGGGGTAGTATCATATTTCAAAATTCTGAACACCTCCTTGTGGTCCCTGAGACCCCTAGACTTACATAACTGGATGATCCACTTTTTTCTTGCAAAAGTATATAAAGGGCAAAAGAGAACAACATGCAGCTCTGTTTCACAGATAGCAGAACAAAGGGGACACAAGCTAACGGGATCTACAACATTGGACCATCTGTTAGTGAGATCTCTCAACGGAAGCGAACCGTGTCTAAACTGGATGTAAAGTTTCTTTGCCAACGGTGGTTGGATAACGTCCAGGAAAACTTCAAACTGGGGACTACACTTAATATCCAGAAAGGTGTCAGTAAGCCTACCCAGGGAGGAGTGGAACAGAATACCCTTCCTATAAGATTTCAAAACCTCCCGCAATGAATTCTTCGAGAGTGTACTGCAGGTCACTTCCGGGGCGGACCATAGATTCCCCATCCCAATTAGGTTGCAAAGGTTCTTTATGTAGGCAAGCCAAGGGATCTTATCCGATTTTCCTCTTGCCATAATGTCACCAAGATCGTACCTGTAGCTTACCACTCGGGCGTTGACCAAAGACGCCTCCAGAACTGAAGAGGACGGTTCAGGGCAATCTCTTCTATGGGAACCAAACCCAAATCCCATCTCAGAGGAATTAATGGGGTGCTGACAGGTAGTTTCAGCAATCTCCTGATAAAAGAATTCTCTATAGATGAGAGGGAAGCGGGGGAGGAATATCCCCATAATTCAGCACCATAAAGTGCTCCTCCTCTGGCTTGGGATTTATAGATTTCCATAGGGGGGCCCAAAGGTTTAAAAGAGGAGTTATTAAACACCTTCAGGATGCCCCCCACTGATTGGGCTAATCTCAAATTTGCCTTCGCCAAATGGGACCCCCAATTCATTTTATCATTAAGGGTCACCCCCAAATACTCAAACGTGGCAACCCTGTCCAACTCAACCTCTCCCAGTTTAGGATGGGGGCAATTAAATGAATTAGAACCGAAAACCATAAATTTGGTCTTGGAAAGGTTCAATTCCAGATCCCTGATTTTACAAAAGGAGCAAAAGGCCTCTAATGTACGCTGGATGCCCATGTAAGATTGAGATAACAAGAGCGTATCATCAGCGAACATTAGGGCCGGGACCTTACGCCCCGCCAGTACAGGGGAGTCCAGGTTAGCGGAGCGCAGAAGATACTCAATCAGCCCATTGATGAAAAGGGAGAAAAGGGTGGGGGCCAGGACACAGCCCTGCCTCACACCCTTCTCTACCGGAAATGGCCCAGAGATTTCCCCACATCTCCCATATCTCACCCTTGCATAGGTGCCTAAGTGGAGGCGTTTGAATAAATGGCAAAGGTAGGGGGGGGCACCCATCTCTAGCAAAAGGGCCCAGAGTTTTTCCCTTTGCACCATATCAAAAGCGGACCGAAGGTCCACAAAGATCAGATACAAATTACCAGCACCCATGCTGACTGTCTTCCAATAAATCAAAAGTAATCTGAATAGTTGATCAATAGTAGAAACCTTGGCTCGGAACCCCGCCTGGAGGGAGGTTAGAATTTGTTGATCCTCCATCCAGAACTGCAGTCTGGATAGGAGGACTCGGGCGAACAGCTTCTGTAGAACATCAATCAGGCTTATGGGGCGGTAATTGGCTGGATCCAGTGGGGAAGATTTTTTGTGGATGGGTATAATTTCTGCGCCCAACCAGGTGTCCGGGATTCTAAGGCCCTGCAAAATAGCATTAAAATACACACATATATAAGGGGCCCAGATTTTTACATCACTTCTGTAGAGATCACCGGGGATCTTGTCAAGCCCCGGAGCTTTCCCTACTGATAGGGAATTGAGGGCCAATTCTATTTCTGGAAGAGAAAAGAGACAAGTCTCAATTTCTTCCTGACACAACAGATCCGTTGCGATATCAATCCGTGACATGCCTGCATCGGTGCCACCCGGGGGGTTACTGACCGAGAAGAGGGGTTGGAAATGGGCGAGCCAGACCTCCTCGCTGAGATTAGGAATAATTGCTGGGGTACTGGCTACCGTGCCCGTTCGGACAATGTTCCAAAACGCCCTCGAGTCACGGTCTACTAAAGCTTGCAGTAGATTTTGCCACCTTAGATCCTCCCACTCGGCTTTTGCTTCCTTGATCAGGTTTTTATAGGTGGCCCTAGCCGCCCGGATACTAGACAGGGTACCCTCTTTTACTTCTTTTAACAGGGCAGACTTAGCCCGCCTACAGGTACCATTAAACCAATGCTCGGGCCTAGAAGGCCTAGGTTTTGAGGCAGTAGGGCTGTAAAAGAAGCTAGCCAAACTGCCAAGGAGATCCTTGTGAATAGTCTGGAGATCGAGAAGTCGGGACTGCGGGATGTCCCCGGCAGGACTCAAGAGGTGGGAGACTGCTTCCAAGGAGCGGGTCACAGTGCTATATATATCAGCAAGCTTTAGGTCATCAGACACTACCCTTTCCCACCTGATCCGTCTGCCACCTGCCACTTGAACCAGATTCTCACTATGTAATGGTGATTGGGGCCTAGAGAATTCACTACCACCTAACTTGTTAATCAATTCCAGAGACAGTAGGTTGTGATCGCTATCGACCCGTGGAATAATAGAAAAGGCGGCCAAGTGGCCCCAGAATTCCACGTTCACCAAAACATAGTCGATAGTCGAACAGCTCCCGGATCTGTTAAAGGTGAAAGACCCCGGCACATCCGGGCAGAGTCTACCATTGCAGGCCCGCAAGGAGTGTGCAATAGTAAGCCTATTAATCTCAAGGGCTAGAGGGGAAAGGCGTTTGGCCGGATAGGAGATGAGGTCTGGGATTAGATAGGTTTCATCCTCATCACAGGTGGGGGAGGGAATCCCAAGGAGGGGTTCGAAGTGGCAATTGAGATCTGCGCCAATTAGTTTATGGGACGCGGGTGGAAGAGAATGTAAAACATCTTCCAAGGCGCCCAGGATCGACAGACCCAACTGAACCGGCTGGGGGCGCAAGTACACATTTATTACTACTAGCGAGTAGCTAGCAGGGAAGGTGAGTAGCAGGCATAGGATGTCAGGGGACTTTGGATCCAGTAACTTTACTGAGCACCCCAAGTGTGTTGCAACCCATACTACTAACCCCCCTGAAGGTCTTCCTCTCGTCCCTTGGACTGCTGGGGCCGAAAACGATGCATAACCCACCCTCCATGGTGTAGACCGTAGCCAGGTTTCTTGGAATATGCAGATGTCATAATTGTCCATTAGCTCTCCCCACTCGGGATCGGAGAGTTTGGACTCCAAACCGGCCACATTCCAAGACCCAACTAATGGTCTCCGGATGGATATTCGGGGTGGGCTGTCAGCCGGATGGGGGGAAGAGGGGGGGCTGTGGGAAGCAGAATGCTCAAGGGGGTTCAACACTAGACATCCCACTGTGGGGCTGAGGGACAGAAATGAGGGAGAAGGGGGCCCAGGGCCACTCTCCGTGCCAAGAGCTGCCGAGGACAAAGCCATCATCGTATCATAAACATCCCCAGCCTGAGTCCCCCCCAAGGGCATAAACCCTCCCTTTCTAGGACTCAGAGGTGATGGTCAGTCCACCGCGTTGAGCACGCCGAAACGGTTTTCAACCGGGATGTTAAAGTAAGAATTATGTGGGACCTGGTGGAAGTATGGTAAATCGACTTGGTCCAGAGTATTGGAGATGGAATAAAAGTACCCCAAATGCGATGCCTCAATGGCTCCCCTTCTGTGGTGCCCTCCCTGCTCCAGTATGTGTCCTACTACTCTGGGGTCCCTAAAGTTGATCAGGACACAGTCCCCCCCTATGTCCTTTGAGCGGGTCCCCAGCCAGTTGACCCTCCGAACATGAAGAATCTCCCCTCTCCCTGCTCCCTTCAGTGGTCTATTTTTGGACAGCCAGTGGATGACTTTATTTTTTAGTTCAGAGTAAGATTCCCCCCTACCATTCATTAGCGGTGGAACTCCTGTAAGCACGATCACATAAGGTGCTGCCTCCGGGGGAAGCTGGACTAGAAGATGGGAATCTTCCGGGCTCCAGGGGGCTCGGTTCCCCCCCCCAGAAAGGCGGGTTCCATCCCCGTCCGAACTCCGTGGAGCTAAATCCCTGCAGCTAGGTAGCTGCTCATGTGATGGAACGACAATAGGGGCTTGGGGCACAGTCGGGGGCATACGAGAACCAGCAGTGAGGGAGGGGCCAGTTGGATGCACCAAAGAAGGCTGGCCTGAATCCGTAACCGACTGGTTCGGAGGTAAAGGTGGCTGTATTTGGGGGGTGGAGTTGGTGAGGGTTACTTGAGTACTGGCACCCTCCGTACTACCCATGTTGAACTTTAAGTCCTGGTTTGGCTGCTTCTTCCCGAAACCTTTGGTATTAACTAAGGATACCAACCTGTCAATTTTGGATGACAGGGATTTTAAAAGATGGTTTAGGGACTGGTCTATGTGGGACTGTAGGTCAGTTAATAAGGTAGTCACCCAGGTCGGAGGGATAGAGGTAGGAGGGTGATGGATCGGGGCCAAGAGGGGAGAGCCGTCTACAGGAGGAGCTGGTAAGAAGCTCCTTTTTCTAAGTTTCTGTTTTTTTTTTCCTTGGCTTTACCTGCTTTATGGGGGCCACAATAGAAACAAAGGAGGATGATGATGGCCCATCTTCCACTAAAGCTGGCTCGTCTATTTGTGCCTGAGCGCACGGTAGTTGTGTGAACGAGGGCAACAAGGAAGACATTGCATCAGGATCCACCTGGTATGAGGAAAAGTCAGCCAATCCATCAGAAGGAGGGGCCATATTGAATGCCGGTGTAATCGACAACCGTTTTTCAGTATTTTCGATGGCTGTAGCCACCGCCCCGATTGTCTTCTGCAGCATCTTATCTATCGCTGTGAGACTGGGGATCTGTGGATTGGAGTTGGCTAGCTGTCTAGTCATAGGGCGACTAACTGTAGGTTTGGAGTGCTTCCCCATGATTCCAATGAGCCAACACCGATAAATAGTGAGGAACCTCTAGCACAAGTACCTAAAATCCAAACAATATAAAATAGAGATATAAGATAAAAGGAACACACTCTAGACAGAGCAACAGACTGACAAATAATGGATAAGATGGCCTTAGCCAGTGGGGAATAGTTCACACTGTTCCAAGGAGCAGCGCTTAGAGGAGCGGCCCAGCCCAGCCCCCTTTGGCCCCTGACGGCCACAGACGGTCCCGCCCTTGTCCCGGGCTTCTCCCGGCGCTGCCCGCGCGCTGCCCGCGTCGCGGGGGTCGAGGTCCGGTAAATAGCGCCTCCGGGCGCGCTGGCGTCGATATCCGGCCCCCAGGGAATGCTGGGAAGTGTAGTCTTTCCCTGCGCTCCCCCCACACTGCGGCCACTTCTACGGGTGACGGCGGGAGGGAGACGGCGCGGGCACAGCGATCCTCAGGGCCCCCAAGAACGGCACCTCTCTCTGGTAAGGCTCAAGCCCAGCCTTTCCCACACCTGCTTGCTGCGTCCCCCGCTCTGCCGGGGTCGAGGTCCGGTAAATAGCGCCTCCGGGCGCGCTGGCGTCGATATCCGGCCCCCAGGGAATGCTGGGAAGTGTAGTCTTTCCCTGCGCTCCCCCCACACTGCGGCCACTTCTACGAGTGACGGCGGGAGGGAGACGGCGCGGGCACAGCGATCCTCAGGGCCCCCAAGAACGGCACCTCTCTCTGGTAAGGCTCAAGCCCAGCCTTTCTCACACCTGCTTGCTGCGTCCCCCGCTCTGCCGGGGTCGAGGTCCGGTAAATAGCGCCTCCGGGCGTGCTGGCGTCGATATCCGGCCCCCAGGGAATGCTGGGAAGTGTAGTCTTTCCCTGCGCTCCCCCCACACTGCGGCCACTTCTACGAGTGACGGCGGGAGGGAGACGGCGCGGGCACAGCGATCCTCAGGGCCCCCAAGAACGGCACCTCTCTCTGGTAAGGCTCAAGCCCAGCCTTTCTCACACCTGCTTGCTGCGTCCCCCCGTCATGTGATTGCTCCATCCATGAACCTGGACAGAAGTCATCTCTCAGGGGGTGGTGCACATGCGGTTGGGTGATAGGGCCTCCTCTCTGGGGCCTGCAGGGGGCAGTACACTTTCGGTTCCCCGTGTAGGTCAGTGCTCAGAGGTCTCATCAGGGCACGCAGCCTTCAGTGACATCAGACTAGGAGTTCCATCATTCACTTGAGTGTGTTTTGTGTCTCTTGTTCACTGGGCCTCAGTCACTGGTTGTCAGCCATCTTGATTAACCCACTGAACATGTCCTTTGTTATTATTTCGGCATCACACAGTCAAGAGCTGTATTTATTTATTCTCTGTATTTTCTTTCTTGCTCGAATAAAACAACCTACAGGAGCCTAATAAAGTTACAATTTCGAGGAAGCTTTCAATGACAGCTGCTCCATATGAACACACACACGTTTGACAACGAGACTTGAGGCTGCGAAGGACGCTTGGAACCTCCCTGTAGAACCGCGGGGGCAGCAGACACGTGTGCAGTCCTGGCTGGAGTTCAGACATTGAGAACCCTACAGATCTGCACCCAGCTGGGGGGTGGGTAACACTGAGGAGCCCCGTGGACCCTCAGAGCGAGTACAGACGGTCTCATCCTCACAGTCTGGACTCATCTTTTACCCCTGTGTGGGTCACATGGAAGACATTTTGCCCACAAGTAGCAACATTTTAGGAATTCCAAAGTATTTTCATTTATTGCTGAGTTTATTGGTTTTAAAATGGTTTATGACAGAGTCCTGCTGTGCCTCGGACTATGATGAGTGTTGATGAATTTGGATTTTATAGTTTTTTGGTAAATGAAATGCATGTTTGAATATTTACATTATGTACTCTGGCTGTGTTTTATGGACTTTATCTCAAATAAAAAAATGTTATAATAATAAGATATTCAAAGACCAGGCATGTGTTGCAGGTAATTCCCAAGAAAGGGAGAATAAACCACTGTGGTTGTAACACACTCTAGGGGTCTCCAAGGCTGTTCTAAGGGACTGACTGTCCCCGGGGGTGATATACGAACAGCACGCGATGGAGTGAGAGTGACAGGGAGCGCAGCACCGCTGAGAGGACTGGAAGAGATCCCAATCCAGAGAGTGGGTGCGGTAGATACAGATTAAAGATCTGGAGGTCTGAGCATATCCGTGTTAGAAACCCGAAGGTTGGCTATTGGTAACCACAAGACACAGATTGAGGAATTAAAGGCATTAAAAGTGAGGACAAAACTAACTGAAACACACAGGATAGCAATGAAAGCAAGAGCCAACCAGACACGGCTCACACAATCAACCTCTCCAGAGTGAAATAAAGTATATTGTCCTTGTAATCACCACAATACCACTGGGGTCACTGGAAAGGATGCTTCTGAGGATCAGAATTCACACCTCCTCTCTGACTTTAACTGATGAGCCTCCGTCCATCCCTCGGCTGACTCAACTCTTCAGCAGGACCTCATCGAAAGAGGCGTCAGCTGCAGCCGAACCAAAAATCCTGATGAAAAGTCCCCCTTTCAAACAGATGGATGAGCCTGAAGGCAAGGGAAGAGAGATGGCTGGAGCGCTGCAGGCAGGTCAGGAACCAGGATCAAACCCAGAACGTCACCCACCAATTCCCAAATGATGTATGTCCCTGATCAGGGAGAGGAAGACCTGCCCTCTGATTAAGGACCTGGGGAGCATGGTCATCCAACTCTACACCACAATGGACATTGTCATCACACTTAATGACAGCGGGAACATTGTCCTCGCTCTCGGCCCAAGACCTCAGGCTCGTCCAACAGCCACGTAACACTGTGTAAGAGAGTCAGCACCGTCATTTAATGCACTGTCTGAGAAGGAGTCTGAGTGTTACAAAGTCTCTCAGGCATGAAGCTTCTGATGCAACTCTCGAACCACCCACCGTCCAATAGCATTTGTTTTCCAAGGCAGCCCCGCCCCTCTGTGAGGATCAGGTGTCACCAGGCTCCAGACCGACCATCATTAAAAGTCATTGTTCCATTACCAGACTCACCCTTCACCTCGATGTCCCTGGAGACCCCCTTCCAATCTTGCACCTTTATCCTGCAAAGTTTTCTTGTCTCCTTTCCCATGTCCACCCAGAGCACCTAGGAATCTTTCTTAAGTGGTTGCGGTATCATCGTAGCATCCAAAATGTACGCCCCCTTCGTATCCCCTAGTCATACCCAGAAGACCTCATGTTTGTATCAGTTGCCATCTGTTTCATTGCCTTTTAGTAATGTTTTGTGCAAGTTAACTTATTTTCTCCACTATATTTTGATTTTGTTTCTTGTGCACAAAGCCGTAAGTCCGGAAATCTTAACCAAAACTTAGTTTGTTTGCGAAAATATCGTCTAAATATTGTATCCTGAATATCCTTTGCAGAGGTATCCTCCCACTGGGTGTAGGTTTTATATTATTAGTTCCATTTCAGCGATATTTCTGTAAATGATTTTCTGGGCAAGATATGTATGCCAGATGTTCTGTAGGTCATCCCAAAACTCAATCCAGGATTCCCTCAGGCTCTACCATTCCATCTTTGACTAATAATTCGATACGTCTTTTGAACGATCCTTACCCATAGAGAAGGCGGATATGAGACCATCACGCGCCTCTTTGGCCAGTCCACGCTCTTTGGTCGCACATGACGTGCCAAACCAAAGGTCTCTTTTCTTGGATGCTATGGACAGAGCTTTGGATGCTTGACAGGGGGTCTTCATTGTTGGCAACATCTCAGCTTTGTTCACAGAAAGACACTAATATCAAGAAACTGAGTCTAGTGTCAAGTGTAAGTCACAGCATCTAGCATAGGTTTGCGCAATTTAACTGATAAAACATTCTTGTGCTTCTTGCATAGAAGCTGTTATATTGAAGTACAAGGTCCCTGTCTGCGGGTTCAGATTCAATCTAGTGCAAAGGCACACGTTACTACAATGACGGCTGCATCCAACCCACACTCATTTCCAAACCACTTGTCAATGGAAAATTAAATCTTCCATTGAGTTAATTCAAACAGTCGGTAAATCTACTCAAGGCGCCCATGCAACGAAAACGTATCCATCAGGTGAATCCTTTCAGCTGTATACTCACCTCACCCATCAGTGCAAGCGTCTGCTTTTCTGAGACACTCACACAGATTTGTGCTTAAACCGATCTGGAGAAGTGCGGCAGCGCTACAGCTTCCGGAAAGAGTTAAGAAATATTATTCCAATTCCTTTGAACTTTCTTTGTCTATACCAGATTGTGGACATTGTCAACAGAGGGATATAGGATATGACTTGTACCCCCTATGAGGTGTGACTCGAGGAGCTGGTGGGATATCAGTTGTACCTGCCTATGAGATGAGGAGCAGGTGGGACATCACTTGTACCTGCCCATGAGGTGTGAGGAGCAGGTGAGACATCACTTGTACCTGCCTATGAGGTGTGAGGAGCAGGTGCGCCATCACTTGTACCTGCCTATGAGGTGAGGAGCAGGTGGGACATCACTTGTACCTGCCCATGAGGTGTGAGGGGCAGGTGGGACATCACTTGTACCTGCCTATGAGGTGAGGAGCAGGTGGGGACATCACTTGTACCTGCCTATGAGGTGAGGAGCAGGTGGGACATCACTTGTACCTGCCCATGAGGTGTGAGGAGCAGGTGGGACATCACTTGTACCTGCCCATGAGGTGTGAGGAGCAGGTGGGACATCACTTGTACCTGCCTATGAGGTGTGAGGAGCAGGTGTTGAGGTGTGAGGAGCAGGTGAGACATCACTTGTACCTGCCTATAAGGTGTGAGGAGCAGGTGAGACATCACTTGTACCTGCCTATGAGGTGTGAGGTACAGGTGGGACATCACTTGTACCTGCCTATGAGGTGTGAGGAGCAGGTGGGACATCACTTGTACCTGTCAATGAGGTGTGAGGAGCACGTGGGATATCACTTGTACCTGCCTATGAGGTGTGAGGAGCAGATGGGACATCACTTGTACGTGCCTATGAGGTGTGAGGAGCAGGTGAGACATCACTTGTACCTGCCTATGAGGTGTGAGGAGCAGGTGAGACATCACTTGTACCTGCCTATGAGGTGTGAGGAGCAGGTGAGACATCACTTGTACCTGCCTATAAGGTGTGAGGAGCAGGTGAGACATCACTTGTACCTGCCTATGAGGTGTGAGGTACAGGTGGGACATCACTTGTACCTGCCTATGAGGTGTGAGGAGCAGGTGGGACATCACTTGTACCTGCCTATGAGGTGTGAGGAGCAGATGGGACATCACTTGTACGTGCCTATGAGGTGTGAGGAGCAGGTGAGACATCACTTGTACCTGCCTATGAGGTGTGAGGAGCAGGTGGGACATCACTTGTACCTGCCTATGAGGTGTGAGGAGCAGGTGGGACATCACTTGTACCTGCCTATGAGGTGTGAGGAGCAGGTGGGACATCACTTGTACCTGCCTATGAGGTGTGAGGAACAGGGTGGGACATTACTTGTACCTGCCTATGAGATGTGAGGAACAGGGTGGGACATCACTTGTACCTGCCTATGAGGTGTGAGGAGCAGGTGGGACATCAATTGTACCTGCCTATGAGGTGTGAGGAGCAGGTGGGAAATCACTTGTGCCTGCCTATGAGGTGTGAGGAGCAGGTGAGACATCACTTGTAGCTGCCCGTGAGCTGTGAGGAGCAGGTGGGACATCACTTGTAGCTGCCCGTGAGCTGTGAGGAGCAGGTGGGACATCACTTGTACCTGCCTATGAGGTGAGGGGAGCAGGGTGGGACATCACTTGTACCTACCTATGAGGTGTGAGGGGCAGGTGCGCCATCACTTGTGCCTGCCTATGAGGTGTGAGGAGCAGGTGGGACATCACTTGTACCTGCCTATGAGATGTGAGGAGCAGGGTGGGATATCACTTGTACCTGCCTATGAGGTGAGGGGCAGGTGGGATATCACTTGTAACTGCCTATGAGGTGTGAGGAGCAGGGTGGGACATCACTTGTACCTACCTATTAGGTGTGAGGGGCAGGTGGGACATCACTTGTACCTGCCTATGAGGTGTGAGGAGCAGATGGAACATCACTTGTACCTGCCTATGAGGTGTGAGGAGCAGGTGGGACATCACTTGTACCTGCCTATGAGGTGTAAGGAGCAGGTGGGATATCACTTGTACCTGCCTATGAGGTGTGAGGAGCAGGTGGGATATCACTTGTACCTTCCTATGAGGTGTAAGGAGCAGGTGGGATATCACTTGTACCTGCCTATGAGGTAAGAGGAGCAGGAGGGACATCACTTGTACCTGCCTATGAGGTGTGAGGAGCAGGGTGGGATATCACCTGTACCTGCCTACTAGATGTGAGGAGCAGGGTGGGATACCACCTGTACCTGCCTATGAGGTGTGAGGAACAGGGTGGGACATCACTTGTACCTGCCTATGAGTTGTGAGGAGCAGGTGAGACGTCATATGCACCTGCCTATGAGGTGTGAGGAGCAGGTGGGAATGATCCAGTGGAGTGTCATGGTGGGCCGGTTGGGTGGTGGCTCCTCCAACTATCAAGCTCACTGTGATTTATCGTTGTCATGGTTACCTCTCCCCGTACAGCGGTGTTCGGTTGGTGCAGCGGATACACTCGTGCATTCGTGCCAACGGGCACGTGGGAGTCGGAGAGCTCTTAAGGACCTGCTATGCTGTCTCCCCTTTGTTTGTAGCTGGATGGTACCCTAAACTTGGGTTCACTCAGTATGAGAAGAATGTTGGGCAGTGTGCACTTGGTTGGCTGGTGTGATTGTTTTATGTTTGCAATTTGTATCAATATTTATCAGCCTGTATTGTGTTTAGAGAAGGTCGAGGGTGGCTGGTGGGGAGGAAGTGGTAGTTAAACCTTGTGGTCTCTGGGGTGGTTGGTGGCTCTCCTCATGAATATACACCCAGTTATGTCATAAATACGGCTGATACTGGAGTATTTCTTGTCATTTATGGCCACAATATTGAATCAGTATCTGACCCTCTCTTGTCCCCGCAGACTTTCAAGGAGTTTAATCCGTTCATCTGTGATTGATGAGCTGAAGAGCGCCGGACCCGAGCTAGAGATCGCGGAGGACAACTACTGAAGACATTTATTCTGAATGTCCGGGGTGTGTTGAGAAAAGTGACGGAGCTAGAGATTTTGGAACACTACTGGTGAAGAGAATTATTCTGGAGGTCCTTGGTGGGTATCAGAGCTAGAGGTCCTCAAAGATGACCTGTGACGTGGTGTATCTTGAACAAAGATGGCGGGGGTGAAAGCCCCCTCACCAATAGTCTACATCACCAGTTCTTCGGTCACTGCTATTTCACACTATGGTTGTGTAACACGGACAATGCTAATATGTTATTGAGGTTAAATCACTATTGGGGTCTGACCAATCACCGGGTTTGAATGATGCTGCGTCAGACGCTACCAGAGGCTTCCATGGACCTCGCTGGATCTCACTATACACATATTGATCTCTTTCAGAACACTGACTGTAAAGGGAGTGAGTGTAACATGTAAATAAGTCACATTATAGGGTGCCTGTCTCAGAGAACTAAAAGCATCCGAAGCGGAGCCGGGACCAGCTCGATAAACTGGGGCAACTTATAGCAAGAACAGAACACCTCAGAGAAGGAGCCAAACACACGCTGGGAATGATAAAGTAGAAGATGAATGAAATAGGACAACAAGTGCAACTCTGTGAAAGTGAGAGACTGAACCTTAGACAGGAATGTGAACATGCACAGGTCGGCACCATCCTAAACAGGGATATAACACAACACACAGCCGTGAAGTGTGACAGTCACAAACTCAAAGATAACACATCACAAAAGAAACAGACTGTGAGAAACACAGCCTCAGTTTGATGTTTTGCGCTTTGATTAATATCAGCAATTGGTAATCACTTGGGCCGCATTCCATTCCTTCGTTTTGTTGCACACAGCCCCTTCACCTGACAGCAGACGCGGCGCTTCACTGTGGATATTGAGTCTTTGATCGATGTCTCTGCATCACGTCTTTTCTTATTAACAGGAGATTTTAACGCAAACTGATTCACGATTAGGAAACACATGGGGATTGTTGAGCAGGGGGATTATTATTAATATTCCACATTATATTGCCAAGAAAACAATAGAAGAAGACAGATCTCTAACACTCTGTGTAACTTAGGTTTTCAGCAGCTCAATGGAAGAATAATGGCAGGGGCGTCACACAGGCCCCCGCATCCCCAGCAGTGCGGGGGGCCCGAGCTGCAGGGGCCCCCTCAGCACAGAACTCAGGCCTGAGCGCTCAGGATTAAATGCGGAGTGGCAGGGGCGAAGCTAGAGCTTCTGGCGCCCGGGGCTATCCCTCAGATTGCCGCCCATGGCAGGTAGCGGGAGTGGGGGGATGCTGGGTAAAAAGAACGGCGAGCACTTGAAAGAGGTCCTAGAGACACGGGATATCGCCGCTAATAGTTACCTTGATCATGCAAGTTACATGCACATACATGACACAGGCCAAGGCTACACAGTTGAATACACCGGCAGTACAAAGACATACAATTGATGGACGGAATGCAGAACAAATCAAAACATTCACCCCCAGTCAAGAGATCAGGGTTAAATCCATCATTCTTTCGCTCACCATGCAACCCCAGTTTAGACTTGGTCATATGCAAATCAAGACTGATTTGCATATGGCTGAGTTCAAACTGGAATGGCATAGGGAGCAAAAAAACGAAGGCTTTAGGCCCAGATCTCTGTACTGAGATGAATGGGTGACATTGTTCTGCATTCTGTCCATCAATTGTTCTTTTTGCAATAATAATATACAAGTACAGAGGTGTCAAGGTTGACTTGTTTGCAACCTCCAGCATATTTAACCAAAAATATGACCAGAGTCCTATATGCAGTGGCAATGTGTTGGTCTGAATAGATGTTATTACACCTTACTAACTTGAGGCTATTAATAACTTATCGCAATTGTTTTCTGCTTTTGAGCACTCCTCAGGACTTTAAAAAGTTCATGATTGTGTTGTATGACTGTCAGATGCTTGTTAACCAACATGATTTCAGATCTGTGCTGCGTTCATTCGCAATCGTGGCTGCGACTCTCTCGGTGATGGCTCACAAATATGACTGGACACTTTCAGTTTCATGCACACTGCGTCCCCTGTCCAGCTTGCTGACCTGATTTCCCACAGCTTGCTGTTGGCTTTTTGTTCTTGGGAGATTATTGATGCCGGAGTTGCTCGCTGTAGAGGCATTGTGTCCGGCCTGGGTCAGGCTTGCCCTCACAACAGCTCACTTGTGGTGAGTGTCCAAGGGTAGTCAACACCTTGTCTTGTTGCAAACCATTGCAAAGCTGTAAGAGGAACATGTCCAGGAATCAGATGTCACTTTAAAGTTTTAAGGTCCCACCTTCGTGCGTAAGTGGCCCTAACATCCAGTGTCACACTGAGAAAGCATGAGTGGTTCTTGCTGGCCTTTGGTGAGAGAAAGTAAGAAACCTTTGTAAAGGCAGCTGGTTTCCTTTCCTTTCTTTTGCACCCTGCATTCTGAGGAGTGACTATGGCTACTCTAGAGCCATGCATGTAAAACGTGACTTGCATTAATGTAGAACACATGCTTGTACATGCTGATCTCTTGTGATGAGCCTACACACATACTAGACCCGAAACTTCAGTTATAAGGTGGTGGCTAAGGAAAATCAAAATAAGGAGAAAAGATACCTATTAACATGTATTTGATAACACAAGTAAGAAGAGTAATGGTTTCATTCTCAGGAATGTTCTAAGATGAAATTGTTCCTATCACTACCTGAAGCAAACTTCAGTTTCTTTATCGCCTGCTGTTCGGTGCTCAGAAGCATGGCAGGCTGTCTCCTAAACAAAGGCTAGCTTGAAACCTATGGTAATTAATTCTGTATCAGGGACCCCATGCTTCTTTACCCCTTTCAGTTCTGAGTTTTTACTTGGAGATCCATAGATAAATTTAACCATACATAATAAATAAAGCTTCTTAGGGAGTGCCAGTTTTCCTGATAGAGTTAATTAGAGTGGGAGTCAAAAGCAAACCAGCCGAAGACTGGAATGGCTTAGGTTCCTCTCACAAATTAAGTTACTGAGGGAAAGAATGAAATTTTAAATGTGGCCGACAAATAAGCAAGAAATAATCTTTGTGAGATTTTTAAAAACCGATGGAAACTTCATAGCTTTACTTGATCATCCATAGGGGATAAAGGATGTAACGCACATTTTATAAGCCCATAAAAACACCAAATAGCTTGTTTTACGATTCAGAGGTCTTCACAAATAGGGTTAAACCTAATAGTGAAACATAGAATCCTAACAAAACCAGGTGTGAGAACAATTGAGAGCTCTTTTAGGCATACATGACAGTAGACTCACATAGCCCCAACATCAGACTACAAGTGTCCTCTGCAATACACGTTGTTTTGTGTTCAGAAAGTTACAGCCAGTAATTGTATGCACACAAATAACAGAAGGGAGTAGTCCTTTAAAATCTAAAATATATTGATATATGCAGAAGTTGATCAGTGAGTCAAAGTTGATACAAGCATGAGTGTACATCAGTAAAAGTTGCAAGGATCAGGTGCCTTTAAAGCACACTGTTGGGTTCAAAACAGAGATATTAGGATTACGTGCATTAAGAAAACGATGAGCCATAGGCACAAAAATCTGGTCACAAAGTACTGGCTGCATATTGCGAACAGTTAAGATTTTTAAGAAGTGCTGTAGGATTAATCTTAAAAATCCAAATCGTGGGTCAGAATCTGACCTTCCTTATGAAAATTAAGGTAGATCACAAATTGCGACACAGTACTACTGGAAAAAATGACAGGGATGGTGGCCTGCTGGGGTTAGCAGACCACCATGTCTGTAATTACTTTTTAGTCAATTACATTTTTTGTGCTAAGTTGTGTAATTTGCCAGTGGACAAACGTTTTGATTTACGATAACAAATGCAATAGAGTGACCCGAGGTATCAGGCAGGGCTGTGTTCTGGCCCCACTGCTTTTTTCTTTATTTATCAACCAAATTGACTCAATTCTTAGGCAAGTTCCTGCAGATGCTCCCAGAGTAGATGGCGACTCCATCCCAATATTGTTATATGCGGATGACGCCGTCCTCCTGTCACGTACTCAAATAGGCCTCCAACGTTTAATTAATTGCTTCTGTAGGTTTATTGAGGATAGGAAACTGTTAATTAACAAAGAAAAAACTTATGTAATGACCTGCGGGAACAAGAAAGGTGTTAAAAAGACGTTCTTCCTGGATGTGAATAAAATTCAACCCGTGACCAGTTACCTCGGTATCACATTTTCTGGTGATGGAAAATGGGACAAAGAATGTGAAAATGTGCGCCTTAAAATGGTAAAGAACACTAATGGAGTGTTTAGATTTGCCTCCAAGCTTGGGAACAGTAGAATTAACGACATGATTTCAATTTATAAAGCTAGATGTATCTCCTCTGCTTTATATGGTGCTGGAGTTTGGGGGCACCATACCCTTAGTGGTAAACATATCCAACTTGATGAGAACTCATTTTTGAGACGTCTATTGTGTACCCCCACATCAGCTTCCACAGAATTAATTCACAGAGAGGTGGGGCTAGACTATATTGAAGATCTTGCAGCCCTTCGCCCTCTGATTTTATGGCGTTCCATCTGGTCTAAAACCGAAACCTTATTCACACAAAGAGTAATAAGAGATTGTCTAAGGCTGGACCATTGTCTGTATATACCTTGGCTCAGACATATCTATTACTGGTTTAAGCTCCTTTTTAATCAAGATCCCTTTTTAATTCCAGAGGAAGCTGCCAGTATATCTAAATTAGATCTCAAGGTGTCCTTCTTACGATATACAAGACAATCTAGAGATTCTGCCCATCTTAACCAGCGTACTTACGCCTTTTATGGTGAATACAATTTAAATGAAGGTTTCCAGCCATATTTGACTGAAGTCACAAGAAGATCCCATCGTTTTGTTCTCACTCGGCTAAGGCTTGGAATAGTACACCATCTTGTGTCCTTTCCTATCACCAGGCAGCCTAGTAATATTTTATGCCCATGCGATGATTTATCCAAACAGAGTTGTTGCCATTTTATGCTTTTTTGTAAATTTTATGTATTTTTAAGACGTCACTTTTTAAAACCTATCTTTTTAAAATACAATGTTCGGACTACAAAGAATGCAATGCAGTTACTGTTTAATCTGGAGAGTGCAGATATATGTTTTTATACAGCTACTTATATTCTGAATTGTATGTGTGCCAGGAAATCTATTATTATGTAATTTTCTTGGCTTTTTATTAGTTGCATTGTCACTTTAGCGAGTGAGCAATATAAGCGACTCTTTGCACATGTCCAGAATTGTGATTTGCACTTTATTTGGCATTTTGCTGTATCCTTGCTGCTATGTCTGTTCTTTGACCATATAAATTGAAAGTCTATTGAACATTTTAATTGTTTTATATTGCTTATCCCATCATGCACTTGCACTTTATACGGGGATGGTAACTTGAATAACCCTTGGGATAACTGGCCTGTATTCTGTTATTAAGCTTTATTGTATGATGTTGTGTGTTATTTTATGTCTGCTATGTGGCTGTTTAAACATGCCGAATAAAGCATTTTGAACTGAACAAATGCAATAGGTCTCGCAAATGTTTGATTTAGAGCAATTGGCATTGCAAATGTTAGTGTATATCTGTAATATAAAAAAAAGGTAAATGAAGCCTTTAAAGCATGCAGTTTAAATACACGTGACAAACAGTTTCCATTAAAATGACTGTGAGGGCCCCTGAGCAGCTGTACTGTACAACTTCCTCCTCCCCGTCACTAGCAATCACCTCATCGGCCTGCTCCAAACATAATTACCACTCTCCTCACGGTCAGATTTTGGGCACAAATATTTCTCACATCATGTATAATCACCTGGTTAATTATCCATAGTAGCCCTTTTCTCCTTCTTGGGCCTCTGTCTTCGGGGGGGGGGGGGGGGGGGGCTGGTGCTTGTCCGCGCTTCATAAAGATTGTCAGTGCTTCGCCACGTCTTTGTGCTCAGGCACCGCTGTCTCCTCATGCTACGATATCTTATAGTAGCCCTGGTTCTTAGGCCTCACAGCAGTAGCTGCCTGATGTAACTAACTTGTGTGGTGTGCGGAGCAGGCCCTTTTCTTTTCCTGCTGTTTGGCCTGGGCTCTGATACGATGCTCCCAACCTGCCTTTCAGTTCCATGAATCATGTGGCCACATCCCGACATGGAAGGCGAAGTCATCATTGGCACGGAGAGCAGTGGCGTAACGAAAGGTGAGGGCCCCCCCCTGAACAGTACACGGAGGGACCTCGCTCCGGATTTAACATAGCTGCCAAGGTTTCAGATTGCTATGTGTGACATTTTCATAATTTCAGTGTAATTATGAGTGACATTTGAACGACTATGAGTGACACTTTCTCGCAAGCAAATCAAGCAATGAAGACAAGGGAAACCTATTAATATCAGAAATTACACCCATTAAAGCACAGCTGCTAATGTTTCAGGACATTCATAGATTCAGTGGATTTATGAGACATTCAGTGACTACATTTGTGACATTTAAAGTGACACTTTCTTGCAACCAAAATCCCATAATGAAATCCATGGAAACAGACAAATATCAGAAAACACACTCATTTGTACAACATGAAAGTCACACTCTGCAGCAGGTGCTTTTAAAGCTATTTGTTAATTTCTAAATAATTAGCACCCTCCGCCCCAACCGCAGCTCCAGCTGAGGCGGAACCACAAGTAACAAAGGGAACTCTGTGACAAAAGCGGCAACCCACTGAGCTATCCACATACAACACAGGTCTGTAACATGCTGGTAAACTTTCTTTATAGCAGGCGTATTAACTGTCTGCGCTACTTTATGGTAAGAGTGAAAACTATTAGTAGAGAACAGCATGACCTCTGTCCAGTGGGAACTTTAATCACCCGATTTATATGTGACTTTCACCTGGCAAGTCTCTTAGTGTTGCGAAAATAAAACCTGCGGCTTCGTACTGTCAAGCAAGGATATTAAACCCTTGGAACTAATAAATCAGTAAATCAACTGCTAGTTTAATTAGACAAAACTCCCACCTTAGATGGCTCTGTATTTACAGCACAGACTACTTTAGTGTGCATTTGCACGTCGCTGTGCTGTCCTGGCCCCCCCCCCCCCATTCTCGTAACAAATATTTTAAAAGGCAGGAGTAAATTATATTAGAATGTGCCTTACTTAGTCTCTTGATAGAATGATGCTGCGGGACCCTGGAGATTGCTTGCCAGTCTCTTCTTCAGTCAGGGCGAGCAGTGCTGCGCTGCTTCAGCCTGTGCCGCCTGCTCTCTATGACTCATCCTGTGAGTGGTGAGTCCGGGGCACAAGTTAAGCTCTGCCTGGGCACAGCAACAGCCCATGGCGAGTTCAGGAGGAGGTGATCGGTTCTCGAACCCCCGGCTTCCTTCTTTTCTCGGCCTGGCCATGCAGCAGAACAGCGAGTCATTTCCTGGGTGCTTGGGCCCCAGCTGGCGGGCAGGAAATTGAACATCCCGCCACAGCTTGGGCCCACCGGACACGGCTCCTGCCCACCCAACAGTGCGTCCACGTGGGACCTGAGAGTCTCCGGCTCCTTTGTGCCTCGGCCCGTCTTATTCACCTTCTCTCAGGCGATGGGCAGCGTGGCGTAACGTAACCTCTCTAGTCTTGCCAGGTCCGTCACGTCAGCGCGTGGCGGTGGCTCGCGTTACTGCTGCATTTTAACAGCACTGCGCAGGGGCAGTCCAAAACATGACGCCCAGGGCCGTCATTCGTAGCGCTTTCGCGCGCTGCGTGATTGACGGCCCTGTGAGCCACATACAAGGTTATGCCGCGCACCGCACCACCGCCTCTATGCGCGCGCTTGCAGGCAGTTATTTGCATGTCACATGTGCAGACAGGGTTCCTCAGCGACACACTCACAGTCACGCGTGTGGGCTCGGTGACGTGTATGTCAGTGTGTGACAATTAATGCTGCCGCCGTGTGCCACCAGGGTCGCGCAACCGCCGGCCGCCGTCGCCACCAAAATAGTGCCGCCTGGGGCGGACCGCCCCCCCTAGCTGCGCCACAAGGAGCGGGAGCCCCCGCGCGTACATTGCTGGGGGGTCCCTTAAACTTTCCTTTCGCCACTGAATAATGGCAGACGAAGCAGCCGAGTGAGCCCCCAGGAGCCGCATCAGGACCAGCAGTGATCACACGCGGATTCAGGGGTCTCACGTCCAATCGTCCATTTTACCAGGAAATAGTCGAGGATACCGGGCACTGGCCCGAATGGTAGACTGACAGCGGTCATCAAAACTGGCGTAAATAACTGAAGCAACCTTTTGTCATCATTAAAAGAGCAATCTATGTTCCAACTGAAGTACTGGGTATTTTAGACCCAGCGGTGCAGGGGCACACACCCTATGACTTCTGGGTTCACCCTGTTCCAGACCTACAGAAACACAGAGTCTTCTGGGTGAATTCAAAGATCGTTTATTGGCTGCAGACCAATTACAGGTATCCTAGAAGTACAACAGCGTGTATGTTCTCAGGAGACTGCTGCAAATCATAGAAACGGACTTCACCTTAAATACGCTTTTTCCTGCCCCAAGCATACATTCCTAGGTTTTATAATACGGTAATAAACAAGTGTACATTTCAAACGAAAGAGCAGAGTCATGATGACCATCCCACATTCCAGTTCGGCCAGCCCACAATCATTTACAGAGTAAGGCTCAGATCCCACATCGGATATCAATAGGCCCCCCAAAAAACATGAGCATCTCCTGTTTTGGGAAACAAGTCATAAAGCAGGAACAGTCAGGTGTGAAAGAGATTAGCCGGGGGCTCATGTAGAATGAAAGGGTTTTATGACGGGCCAAGCCCTGATACTAATCACAGGTGGCCGGAGGAAGGGGAGCTCGTGAGACCAGTTTGACCCGGGGCAGCAGAGCCAGCTGCCCAGGTCACAGAGAAGTCAAAGGGAAAGCCCATGTACTGTGAGGCCCGTATTTGCTCCATTGTAGCCTATGTGAGGGCAATGACAAGATGGCCACCGCTTCCAAAATGGAACCCGCGAAGTAAGGTAAAACAACGTGTCCACAGTGCATTCATAGCTAGAACGATATATAAAGCACTCGTACATACCGCATTAACCATTTGCGGTTTGCTAATACCAGGATAGACAGGGGTGGGGCCCTGTCCCCTACGCGGTCCCAGAGATTAAAGTACGACAGACCCTCCTTTTGCCCTTACATAGGCAATCACTATACTCATCTTAATCCGAGTCTAGGTCAATGTTCACGAAGTCATGGAGATGTTGCTGTAGCATCATCCTATTACTTTGCTCGTCCCTCGATACAGGTTTCCTTATACATAATGTAGCACAGAGGCCACATATCGCAGGAGCACACTGTATGCACAGACAGAACAGGAAAAGAATGGCTAAGATCATTCCAATGACCATTAGAACTTTCCAACCCCAGGCAGATATCAGTTTCCAGAACCACCCCACCAGTGACCAATCTCCTTTGTCCACATGTATGGATTCAGATATTTTATGGAGTTTGGAGATGGCTTGATATACTGTTGGAGCGTTGTCTGGTATGAAAATGCAACAACTAGATTGGATAACCTTACATACCCCACCGCGGTCAGCAAGAATAACGTCTAGAACCATGCGGTTCTGCAAAGTGTGGTAAATATTTAATTACCTATACTATTTTTAAGCGGTAAAGTCTAGTAAGAATAACTCAGTAAAAATAAGAGGCAGAATCCGTGGTATTAGAGGTTCTGAAAGGCTTTATTCCTCTACAAAGGAATTATGGTTCGAACCATAGGCATCAAATTCCATCACCACGAAGGTTCAGGAAGGGAAGGCAATACATTATTGACAAGTAAAGATATTTATATGAAAAGAATTACATTAAGACAGATGCAGGAGGCGTAACAGCTGATAATACAGATAAGAATACACATACGTAATGAAAAAAGGCGTAAACTAGAAACGTCATTAAACATGATGTCACAAGTGGGTGGATCCATAAGAGAATCCTGCAATGTCAGCAGAAATACTTGGCAGAGATGCGCGCGCAGCCGCATGACGTGTGATTGACGTGCAACTAGAGGGTGAAGGGGACTTGACATTTAGCTCTACATGTGGAGACAGAAGTCTGGGGGTCAGGTCAACCTAAATCCCAAATCATATCTAATATCTTATGTTTAAAGAACTGTGTTATCCAAAAGGAAAGGTCTCTCGGACGGAATCTATTCTATACTGACTGTTAGTGCGTGTACAAGCGTCTAAGTGTCTACATGAGATGCGAGGGGGCAGGAATCTTCCATGGTAACAGGGGCTATGAATTACTTGCATGAGGACAGTGAGGCCGGGCCCTTTGCTCGGTAGCTGGAAGAATGTTTACCTAAACTACTAGACAGGAATGCATTGGATGAGGAGCGGAGCAGATAATTTTGAAGGTGAAATACAGTTTTTGGCAGGCAACAGGCCGAGTCAGGCACCGTTAGCCGCGCAGGGAGTAGGACAAAGTTCATGGATACAGATGCGAGCTCAGAATGGAGCTTTCAGAGGTAGAAGGCAGGAAAAGGCTTGATGGCAGAATTCAGGGCCTACTCGCCTGAACTGTAAAATGGGGAAAATGAACCACATAAAGTCGGTGGCCTTTCATACTTAGGAACGGAATATCCGACCCATTCATGGCGGATCTGAAAGAGGACATGTTAACGGTGGACGCACATGTATTTGCGTCTTCATAACTGGAACTGGAGGGAACATACATGTACTTGTAGCATGTACATGGAGCCGTTGGGGTCTAAGATAGGGGACATAACTGATCATAAAATTCATATTTCCTCAAAAGTCATAAGGCGATCCGCTTGGAGCTCAGCTGTCAGATTACCGAGGGCACCAGCCGTTACATTGACAGTGGATTCAACCACACGAGTCAGTTGTCTCAGGTTCTTACTATTGACCATAGGTCCCCAAAACGGCAGGAAACCCAAAAAGAAGTCTCCCGCTTCCTGACCGGCAGTATCCTCCTTACTAATCACACCTCTCACAACTCTGGTCTTGTGATAGTCGGAGGCGGCAGTAAATGTAGGCGGTAGCAGATTTGCAATATAACATGTGCCCGAGAAATCAGGGGGCAACCATGTATATGCTCGGTCATTGCAGATGAAATATGTGCCCTTGGCAGCCAAAAACGCAGGGGAAAACTGTGACGGGAAAGTGTATGTTTCAGTACAGTCACTTCTTCCCAGCTGAGCTCTAGGGTTCTGACCATTACCCTGTAAGCAGAACCGACCCATGTGGAGTACGACCCAGATTGGGGATGAGATTTTTCGCTGTCTTTCACCCAGACTAATACTATACCCCGTCGCGTTCCATCCTACATAAGGTCTTAATTCTTCCTTGGGTATGGACGAGTATGCATCGATATCTCTGCTCATATCGGCAACTCCTTTCACCAAAGCCTTATTATTGGTGATAGGCCTGATGGAACGCGGTTGTCGAGGGGAGTACGTATCTAGAGCATAGAGAAACGTAGTTTGGAATGCCCATGACGATCCATTGTAACTAAATGGCAGCACCAAATAGGGAATACCCTTATTAATGTTATGTGGCATTAACCCACACACCCAGCAATTGGTCGTATTCATTACTAGTTGGTGCTGGTGCAAGAGCTGGATAAACGAGTTATTTACAAACTCTGATCGTCTGGTCTGTTCGTGTTCAGGCAAAGGGTGAAAAGAGTGAGAGGAGGCAGTAGAAAGAGGTATAGGCTGTTCAGTGGGTGCAATGGGCTTTTGAGCGGAGAAAAATACAAATCCTACGATGAACATTATTATACTACACAGTGTAAATAGGCACAAAAATACAAAACATTTACTTTTTACAATTCTACACATCCTTGCTTTAAAGTTCATTTCCTCAATCGGTCTCTCCATCTGAAAAAACTCCATCCTCTAATCGGGCCGTTCGCGGCGGATGAGTTTCTTCTGCTAAGGAGTACGCCTGTCAGTCCAGGGAAACGCCCTAGGCCAACCAGAACCGTTGACCTAACGTCTTCGGCCTGTACCCCAAAGTCTTGGCACCGCGACCCTGCGGCTGAACCCGGATGGTGGTTCGAAAAACAAAAATCAAGAAAGTCCTTCAGATGGGAGAGCTGAAATGCCAAAAAGGAAATAATAAGGAAATCTTTATTTGTCCATGGGCCTTGGTCTCAAATTATAGCGGAGACGGCCAGGTGCTGTTTGGTCCTGGAACAAAAGTTCAGGCTCTGTGGTGTCCAGTCGATTTGACAGTGGCACAGCCTCTTGCAGAATATTGTCACTCTCTTGGTCTGAAACTGTGCCTCTTATGCGTGCGTCACTGAATGGTACAAAACGAGGTACAGTGTCTGTCTCGGAGTCGGCGATACCCTCTTGGACCCACCGGTCATATGGCAGAGGCAAGGGGACTACTTTGCAGTGGGTACCATGGATCCAGTGTTTCTTCCCTTTTACTCGCACTGCTGATCTTGTTGATAAAAGCACAAGGTGGGGGCCGATCCAGCGAGGCTCGTCGTTGCTCTTGCGCTGGAAATTTCGGACCAGGACCCACGAGCCAGGGTTGATAGGGTGTCCAGGAGCCTCAGAAGCTTGGGGAAGAGTATCATGTACCTGTTGGTGCAAAACACACAATTTAACAGTCAAATCATACAGGTAATCGAGTAGTACTGGATGCTCTATCTCACTAAATTTCGTAGGCCTCGGTACACCCCATACGTTGGCCGGGCGGCCAAAAACCACTTCATAAGGACTAAGTCCCACTCGTGAGTGTACGGTCATTCTGGTGGACAGGAGTGCTAAAGGCAGAGCGTCAGGCCATTTAAGACCGGTGCTCGCCTGGATTTTGGCCAATTTAAGTTTTAGAGCGCCATTGTAGCGTTCTACTAATCCAGCTGATTGGGGGTGATTTGCAGCGTGGAACTTTTGCTTGATGCTTAAACCTTCACATACATTCTTCATCACTTTACCTACAAACTCACTTCCATTATCACACCACACCATTCTTGGCATCCCAAACCTAGGGAAGAATTCTTTCACAAGGGCTTTGGCTGTGGATAGGGCAGTGTTATCTTTCAGAGGATAAGCCTCTATCCATTTTGAGAAAGCGCAAACAACCACCAGTACATATTTCAGGTTGTTGCATCTTTCCATGTGAATAAAGTCCAGCTGCAAAACTTCGAATGGACATGATGGGGGTGCAAAGTGACCAGCCGGAGTTGGGGTTCCCCTACCAGGGTTGTACTTCAAGCATACCATGCAATTCTTGACCACATTCTCTGCACACTTGGGAATCCCAGCATTCTGCCATACTGGAGCCAACAACTTACAAATTCCTTTCGTACTGATGTGTGCCATTCCATGTGCCATTGTAACTACTGGAAGCACATATGCATCAGGCAACAACCATCGCCTATGTTCTGTCAGATCAATCCAACAACCATTCTCATCCAACTTACCCATACTTTCTCTCCACTTGCTTAACTCTTCCTCTGTGGCTTCAGCTTGAAGCGACTTCACACTCTCTATTGTGTTCTCACACATTCCCACATCATTAACCCATCTTGCGGGGCCTGCAACATACATTCTAGTCTTCACATTCTGTGCTGTCTCTTTCGCGATCTCATCAGCAAACGCATTCCCACGTCCGACATCATCTGTAACTTTCCTGTGCGCACTGCATTTCATGATCGCAACTTGCAACGGTAGGGTCAGTGACTCAAGGAGATCATGCACCAACTTGCCATTCTGAATTTTAGCTCCATGCGACGTCAGGAACCCACGCTCTTTCCACAGTCGCCCAAACTATGAGCCACGCCAAAGGCGTACTGGCTATCTGTGTATATATTCACTCTCAGTCCTTCAGACAACACGCATGCTCTTGTGAGGGCGATTAATTCTGCTGCTTGGGCCGAATTATGTGGCACTCGTGCAGTTTCCACGACCGTGTGTAAAGTCGTGATAGCATATGCAGCAGTCGTGTCACCATTAGGGAGCTTGAAACACGAACCATCCACCCATAAAGTACCATCACACTCAGTCAGGGGAGTATCTTTTAGATCTACTCTCCCTTTCGTCTCTTCTTCTGTTCTGAACAGACAGTCATGTTGCTCACTCTCATCTAGGTCTGCTGGAATTGGCAACAACGTAGCTGGATTCAGCGTGTTGCATCTCTTTATGTGTATGTGATTTGCTAACAGTGTGAGCTCATAGCCTGATAGCCGCGCACTAGTCAAGTGTTGCGTCTTGGTCCTATTTAATAATGTATCTACTGCATGTGGAACCATAACGATCAATGTGTTGTCCATTACCAGACCAGCAGATTGTCGGATAGACATTGCTGCAGCAGCTGTCGCTCTCAGACAGCTTGGCAATGCCCTCGCTACAGGGTCTAAGGTTGATGAAAAATATGCGCACGGGCGCGGTCTGTCGCCAAAAGGCTGTGTTAACACTGACAACGCACAACCATCTTTCTCGTGAACATACAATGTAAAAGGCTTACTGTAGTCAGGAGTGCCCAACACAGGTGCTGAACACAATGCATTGCGCAATTCCACAAAACTTTTCTGGCACTCTTCAGACCATGGGATAGGATTCGGTGTGTCTTTGCATGTTAATGCTACCAAAGGTTTTGCCAACAAGGAAAAATTTGGGATCCAGTGCCTACAGTATGAGGTGATGCCCAAGAAAGCGCGCACTTCTCTCTGCGTTCTTGGCACACTCAACTGTGCAATGGCTTGAATTCTTTCTGGGGTCAGTTTCCTTCCCTCCTTCGATAAGAGATGACCTAAGTAGGTCACTTCTTGTCGACAATATTGCAGCTTAGAGAGAGACACTTTATGATGGAAAGCAGATAAATGGCGCAACAATGAGAATGTAGCTTCTTTGCAAATCTTTTCAGTATCCGCGGCGATTAGTAAATCGTCCACGTACTGAATCAGAATAGCGCCACTAGGTAAAACAAGTGCATCAAGCTGCGCTTTCAAAGCTTGGCTGTATATGGATGGACACTCACAGTAGCCCTGGGGAGCGCGTTTGAAGCGGAAGCTTCGGCCTCCCAGACTAAAGCCAAAAATGTCTCTGCTCTCCTTTGCAATTGGGATGCTAAAGAAAGCATTCTTTAAAAAGATCACTGAAAACCATGCAGCAGAGGCTGGAATCATCGTTAACAAGGCAGTTATATCAGGGACAACTGGAAACTGTGGCACAACAATCTTATTAACCTCTCTAAGATCAATCACAAATCTGTAAACAGGTGGCTGTGAAGGGTCCGTTCGTTTTAAGACAGGTAAAATCGGACTATTGCACACGTTGCCTCTTGTCTCTTCAATCACACCCTTATTAATCAAGTCGCCGACAATATCTAACAATGCTTTCTGGCCTTCATTAGAGATCTTGTACTGGGGAATGCGTGGCAGTCTGACATTAGCCTTTAAAGTGACCACGTATGGCGGTATCTCCAAGAGGCCCACATCATTGGGACCAGTAGCCCAAAGGGCATCCGGAAGGGATGACAATTCGGGCGGCATTGTATTTTTAGACAAGTACATCGGGGAAATCACTTTCCTGCCTAATGTAAGTTGTACTCCTGAGGGGGAACAATATAGTGTTGCATGCAATCTTTTAGCAAATCTAACCCTAGCAAATTCTCACCACAACCTGTTGTTAGGATCAGGGGTGCTTTCAGCTCGCAAGGTCCAATAGAAAGTGACATAGGACTAGAAATTGGGTTCCTAACTGGGGCGCCAGAAAAACCTACTGAAACATTTATTTCGCCAGACAAAGGTGCGCCAGGGAGTTTTGAATGCATGATTGAACTCTTTGCAGCACCAGTGTCTAGCAGAAAGGGCTCCGTTACATTTGCTGTAGTCACCTTTAGCGCTTGGACGCCTCCGGGCAGCAATTCGCGCTCTATAAATGCACATCCAATCCAATCCAATCCAACCTCAACATACGGTCCACTCTGATCCACTGGCACTGAAACAACTCCCTCTCTCTGTCTACGGCTGTCCTAGTAATCATTACTTTCTACATTGTCGACTTCTGCATAATAATCATTAGTGTAATACTGAGCTGTATTACTAGTCGCGTTAGCTTGCTGATCAAAGCTATTAATGTCGCTTTGGGGCAGAAGAGGACGCGCGTTCTGGGGAACACTTCCACGCCCTCTGCCTCTAGGAGCTTGCTGACCACCCCTACCTCTTGCGCCATACATATTACCGTTCCGCTGCATTAATTTAGGGCAACTATATTTAAAATGACCTTCCTCTTTGCAGTATGAACATTGGTTGGGACCTACAGGGACACGTGGTTGATAATACCCGTTCATTTGCTGGTTGTTCTGAAATTGTTGGGGTTGGTGATAAACACCTTGGGGTTGCCTATAATTATTCTGACCTCCACGTGGCGGATAGGCCTGCTGTAAAAGGACCTTTGTTTTCAGTTCTTTCGTTTTCTTTTCTGTTCTGTCTTTCTCGTCTTTATCTCTGTTTTCATAATACTGTGCAGTAGCCAGTATTTGCGCTGAAGAGGAAACAGCCCAAGAACTCTCTGAATCTTTTAACTTTTTACACAGGTCAGGAAGTAAATTCTGCACAAACTTATCCACAAATAACCGTTGGCCACCCTCAGTACTCATATCTTGCCCACTGTGGTCAATAAACGTTTCTTCAAACCTAGTAAAGAAGTCTGACACTGTCTCATCTTTCTTCTGCTTGCATGCAGATAACTTGTCCCAATTTACGCGCATCGCAGGCATTATTGTCTTCATATACGTGATGATTCTACCAGGGAGTTCTGCTATTAAAGGCTCAGGTTTCGCGCCACCAGTTTGTCTAGCATCAGCAGTGATGATGTTAGCCCATGTGTCCCCTAGTTCTGCAGCGTGATCCGTATTACGAATGGATCCCCACAAAGGCTGTGGAACCACATTCCCAAACAGCATATCTACGTCAGCCAGGTTCATTACACAGGATTCTGCAGTTTGTGACAACTCCTTATAATAACCGGTAGGGTTTTTACGGGGATCAGGCAATGTCTGCTTGAGTGCTAACACCTCAGATCTTTTCCATGGAACATGTACCCAAATACGCTGGAAATGTGCTACCACAGGTGGATTAGCATTTGGATCAGCGGGTCTCCAAACTGGGGGAACCTCACGCATCGGATATTGGCGTGCCTTTACCCTCTTTCCCACAGTTACATCAGGTTCAAACAACGACTGTTGACAATCATCATTCCTGAAGGATAATACAACCGCAACTGCTTTATCCACCTCACGATCCACAATTATACCAGTTCCAAAATCAAACCTTACTCTACACAACTCCTGCGGGCTCGGGTCTTTACCACTATCCTCCAATTCTTCACAGAGAATTTCGCACATTTTCTCAAACACATATCTCTGTTTTGGGGCATCCCATTGGTGGAAAACGTTGACAACTGATTCCACATCATACAGTGAAGGGAAAACAATCCATCTACGCGCCATGCTATCTATTACCTTTTTCTCATCGGGGTTAGGCAACTGACTACGCAATTGCTTACGCTGTAAACCAGGAGTCGCACCAGATGACTCAAAGAGAGGAGACATTAATGTAGTATCCACATTAGCTAAGCGCTGTCGCGCTGAAGGAGAAGCTGAGGCGAAAACAGGGGGATAAACAGAGGGGAGAAAAGAGGATGTAGAAACGGGTACTGGAGTGGTGCAAGGAAGAGTGTCAGAGGAGGCAGCTGCTGAATTAGACAAAGTCGCAGGAAGCGCTGGGGCAGTTGGGAACACAACTGGCGGCCCTTGAGAGGGCTGCGCTATATGGATAAGAGCCGGCTGCGCAGCAGCTGGCGGTAGCGGCAAGGCTTGCTGTATATTAACTGGAGGTGGCATATTCACAAGCTGGGGAGGTGCCGTGGCATTTTGAGCATACGGGGGTGGCGAACTCAACAAATGCGACATCAGGGGATCTTTCTCCTTTTCTTCTAACTCATTCTGCTTAGAGTGTGGTAAAGCTGGGTAACATTTGTCGATCCCTAACTTACACTGTCTGTGCAATTGCTCATTCATCTGTTCTTCCTCATTGTCTTTAAATTGCACAGCTGCTTGCATTACTGTCATACCTTTTTCTCTCCTATTCTTTTTCGCTAGCTTAATTTCCTTTTGTTTGGCTTCCTTTCGCCATAAGCGGAAAGAATCAAACATCGCCGGCCGGGCTTTCTTTTTGAACAATTTAATTTCCAAATTATCTAAAATATCGGTAACGAAACTACCATTTTGGGGCCATTTTAAAACACCGTCTTTCCTGGTGTAGTGGATCCATACTTCGTTAAATGCAATAGGGCCTACGCCATGTTTTACATAGAGCTCATAAGTTGGAGTTCCAACCGGAGGAACCGGACATGATTCCTCCAGCTGGAAATCTCTTCCACAACCCAAACAGAATAATCTACCAAATATTCTAGAACCAGGCATCTTCGCTCACTAGTCTAGATCTAAACGTCAAAGGATTATCGATTATGATAGTCTCGTGAATACACGAGTCCTCTGGCTTTGGCGTTTGCAAACTCCAAATTTCCAAATCAAACGATCCCGAGGGATACCAAACAAATGGCAGACGCTCCACTTATACTTAACTGAATATTGCTGATCGATGGCGTCACCAGAAGACTCTCTCGATTGTTTCGCTCTCTCAAACTTGTCAAGGGTCCAAAACAGGTCGATAAATCAGGGCAGCAGTCCTTCGTAGCCGTCGGGACGCGGAGAACCTCGCAGAAAAGACTTTCGGACCACGTCGACATGCAGGGGTCGATGAAGTGGCGGCCTTCCTCCGGAATTTCCACACGAAGCTCCTCACGAACCTCTGGCTTGGATTGGTACCGCTGAAATCGTCCCGAGTTGGGCACCAAACTGAAGTACTGGGTATTTTAGACCCAGCGGTGCAGGGGCACACACCCTATGACTTCTGGGTTCACCCTGTTCCAGACCTACAGAAACACAGAGTCTTCTGGGTGAAGTCAAAGATCGTTTTTTGGCTGCAGACCAATTACAGGTATCCTAGAAGTACAACAGCGTGTATGTTCTCAGGAGACTGCTGCAAATCATAGAAACGGACTTCACCTTAAATACGCTTTTTCCTGCCCCAAGCATACATTCCTAGGTTTTATAATACGGTAATAAACAAGTGTACATTTCAAACGAAAGAGCAGAGTCATGATGACCATCCCACATTCCAGTTCGGCCAGCCCACAATCATTTACAGAGTAAGGCTCAGATCCCACATCGGATATCAATAGGCCCCAATAAACATGAGCATCTCCTGTTTTGGGAAACAAGTCATAAAGCAGGAACAGCCAGGTGTGAAAGAGATTAGCTGGGGGCTCGTGTAGAATGAAAGGGTTTTATGACGGGACAAGCCCTGATACTAATCACAGGTGGCCGGAGGAAGGGGAGCTCGTGAGACCAGTTTGACCCGGGGCAGCAGAGCCAGCTGCCCAGGTCACAGAGAAGTCAAAGGGAAAGCCCATGTACTGTGAGGCCCGTATTTGCTCCATTGTAGCCTATGTGAGGGCAATGACAAGATGGCCACCGCTTCCAAAATGGAACCCGCGAAGTAAGGTAAAACAACGTGTACACAGTGCATTCATAGCTAGAACGATATATAAAGCACTTGTACATACCGCATTAACCATTTGCGGTTTGCTAATACCAGGATAGACAGGGGTGGGGCCCTGTCCCCTACGCGGTCCCAGAGATTAAAGTACGACACCCCTCATTAATTATTGAAAAACAACAATGACGTCGTTTGGAAGCCCGAAGTCCAGAGTTAAGTGGCACGCGGAGGGAGTCATTGCGCAAGTTACAGGGCACACTTATTCAGGGGTTTTGTTTGATTTAAAATTGGCCTGGTCGTCACATTAAACGGGATTAAAAGTAGAGAGTCTGCAACAGCTGGCGCCATTGCACGCTTTGCACATCTGTATGGGGGCTATGGGCCCCACGTTTGCAGTAAAGACTATGAAAATATGTCTGGTCCTGTTATACCAAGCCATCATTTTTAATAAATAAAAGATGAGGGTGTTAAACTTTGTGTATAATAATATTGTAGGGCAAATGTTTAAATTACGATCTGGAACGCTGCACGCTTGGATAAGATTAGAATCTGGATTAAAGCACCTAGCTGCCTTAAACTATATTATTCTGGTTTATTATTCATGTGATTGTGAGAATGCACCATCGTCTAGTTTAAAGGGCCTTGTCAGAGAGGATCTCTAGACACACACTAGACTAATGAACCCTCTCCAAGGAGAGGCAGTTGTATCTTGACTAACCTAAGCCAGAGGGGGTGAAAGGCGTTCCTACATCTCAGGCTCCCATGCGTCCCACTGCTGCAGACCGAGGGAGGGGGGGATGAGTCTGACCATCAAATGACTCGACGCCGCCTTCGCAATGTTGATTCGGAAACAATCGGGCAAATCCTCTGCTTGCCTCCTATCTACAAGGATTAAGAAATAAAGTACCTGAAAACACCTTTTAAGGACGCGGCATCAGAGCACTCGGAGAGGCAGCTGGTCACTGTTCTGCTGGAAACACAAACAGGGTTTATGATCGATCCGTCTCGCTGATGGCGCTGCATCTGGAGAGTTTCAAGAACCAACAGGAATGATTCATTTCATGATTTTAGAGTTTAATAATGCACTGAGGGATTCTAAATAGGCGACTTTGGGGATTTGTGGGGCTTGTGTTGTGATGTACTAGCAATAATCTGCCTCTTGAATGTGACTGTAGAATTAATGAATTGAGGTCTGGGCTCCCACTTGCAATTTTAATATTTTTGTGTTAATCAAATAATAACATTGTACGGGTATTTTAAAGAAGAAAAAGGGAAAATTATTATAATGAAAATCAAGGAACATTAATGAATTTATTTGTACAATTTCTGAGTATTATTAGTAGAGGAGATTGAGGATGGTTTAGATGATTTGTGTTGGTTTATAACAAAAATGATGCAATAAAGATTTACCTTCCTACCACATCACCTTATTGCAAGCGTTCCTCCCATCACCTTTAGTGTGTCTGACTCCCAGCACGGTGCTACACAGCTCGACCTCACAAGATCCCATAAAACACCCCAGTGTCGGAGATTGTTCTGTTATATTGATTTGTAAAGTGCCCTAGTCACCCGAGAGGGTATCCGGGCCCTTGGGCAGGTGTGTAGGTTTAGGGTCTTTAGCTTCTTGCGGAACTCAAGAAGTGAGGAGGAGGCTCTGGTGTGTAGAGGGAGATCTCAAGAAGTGAGGAGGAGGCTCTGGTGTGTAGAGGGAGGTCTCAAGAAGTGAGAGGAGGCTCTGGTGTGTAGGGGGAGGTCTCAAGAAGTGAGGAGGAGGCTCTGGTGTGTAGAGGGAGGTCTCAAGAAGTGAGGAGGAGGTGCTGGTGTGTAGAGGGAGGTCTCAAGAAGTGAGGAGGAGGCGCTGGTGTGTAGAGGGAGGTCTCAAGAAGTGAGGAGGAGGCTCTGGTGTGTAGAGGGAGGTCTCAAGAAGTGAGGAGGAGGCTCTGGTGTGTAGAGGGAGGTCTCAAGAAGTGAGGAGGAAGCGCTGATGTGTAGAAGGAGGTCTCAAGAAGTGAGGAGGAGGCGCTGATATGTAGAGGGAGGTCTCAAGAAGTGAGAGAAGGCTCTGGTGCATAGAGGGAGATCTCAAGAAGCGAGGAGGAGGCTCTGGTGTGTAGAGGGAGGTCTCAAGAAGTGAGGAGGAGGCTCTGATGTGTAGAGGGAGGTCTCAAGAAGTGAGGAGGAGGCTCTGGTGTGTAGAGGGGGGTCTCAAGAAGTGAGGAGGGGGCTCTGGTGTGTAGAGGGAGGTCTCATGAAGTGAGAGGAGGCGCTGATGTGTAGAGGGAGGTCTCAAGAAGTGAGAGGAGGCTCCGGTGTGTAGAGGGAGGTCTCAACAAGTGAGGAGGAGGCTCTGGTGTGTAGAGGGAGGTCTCAAGAAGTGAGGAGGAGGCTCTGGTGTGTAGAGGGAGGTCTCAAGAAGTGAGGAGGAGGCTCTGGTGTGTAGAGGGAGGTCTCAAGAAGAGGAGGAGGCTCTGGTGTGTAGAGGGAGGTCTCAAGAAGTGAGGAGGAGGCTCTGGTGTGTAGAGGGAGGTCTCAAGAAGTGAGGAGGAGGCTCTGGTGTGTAGAGGGAGGTCTCAAGAAGCGAGGAGGAGGCGCTGGTGTGTAGAGAGAGGTCTCAAGAAGTGAGGAGGCGGCTCTGGTGTGTAGAGGGAGGTCCCAAGAAGCGAGGAAGAGGCGCTGGTGTGTAGAGGGAGGTCTCAAGAAGTGAGGAGGATGCTCTGGTGTGTAGAGGGAGGTCTCAAGAAGTGAGGAGGAGGCTCTGGTGTGTAGAGGGAGGTCTCAAGAAGTGAGAGGAGGCTCTGGTGGGTAGAGGGAGGTCTCAAGACGTGAGGAGGAGGCTCTGATGTGTAGAGGGAGGTCTCAAGACGTGAGGAGGAGGCTCTGGTGTGTAGAGGGAGGTCTCAAGAAGCGAGGAGGAGGCGCTGGTGTGTAGAGGGAGGTCTCAAGAAGTGAGGAGGAGACTCTGGTGTGTAGAGGGAGGTCTCAAGAAGTGAGGAGGAGGCGCTGGTGTGTAGAGGGAGGTCTCAAGAAGTTAGAGGAGGCTCTGATGTGTAGAGGGAGGTCTCAAGACGTGAGGAGGAGGCTCTGGTGTGTAGAGGGAGGTCTCAAGAAGCGAGGAGGAGGCGCTGGTGTGTAGAGGGAGGTCTCAAGAAGTGAGGAGGAGGCGCTGGTGTGTACAGGGAGGTCTCAAGAAGTTAGAGGAGGCTCTGATGTGTAGAAGGAGGTCTCAAGACGTGAGGAGGAGGCTCTGGTGTGTAGAGGGAGGTCTCAAGAAGCGAGGAGGAGGCGCTGGTGTGTAGAGGGAGGTCTCAAGAAGTGAGGAGGAGGCGCTGGTGTGTACAGGGAGGTCTCAAGAAGTTAGAGGAGGCTCTGATGTGTAGAGGGAGGTCTCAAGACGTGAGGAGGAGGCTCTGGTGTGTAGAGGGAGGTCTCAAGAAGAGGAGGAGGCTCTGGTGTGTAGAGGGAGGTCTCAAGAAGTGAAGAGGAGGCGCTGGTGTGTAGAGGGAGGTCCCAAGAAGTGAGGAGGAGGCTCTGGTGTGTACAGGGAGGTCTCAAGAAGTGAGGAGGAGGCGCTGGTGTGTAGAGGGAGGTCTCAAGAAGTGAGGAGGAGGCGCTGGTGTGTAGAGGGAGGTCCCAAGAAGTGAGGAGGAGGCGCTGGTGTGTACAGGGAGGTCTCAAGAAGAGGAGGAGGCTCTGGTGTGTAGAGGGAGGTCTCAAGAAGTGAAGAGGAGGCGCTGGTGTGAAGAGGGAGGTCTCAAGAAGAGGAGGAGGCTCTGGTGTGTAGAGGGAGGTCTCAAGAAGTGAAGAGGAGGCGCTGGTGTGTAGATGGAGGCCTCAAGAAGTGAGGAGGAGGTGCTGGTGTGTAGACGGAGGTCTCAAGAAGTGAGGAGGAGGCTCTGGTGTGTAGAGGGAGGTCTCAAGAAGTGAGGAGGAGGCGCTGGTGTGTAGAGGGAGGCCTCAAGAAGTGAGAAGGAGGCGCTGGTGTGTAGAGGGAGGCCTCAAGAAGTGAGGAGGAGGCTCTGGTGTGTAGAGGGAGGTCTCAAGAAGTGAGAGGAGGCTCTGGTGTGTAGAGGGAGGTCTCAAGAAGTGAGGAGGAGGCTCTGGTGTGTAGAGGGAGGTCTCAAGAAGTGAGGAGGAGGTGCTGGTGTGTAGACGGAGGTCTCAAGAAGTGAGGAGGAGGCGCTGGTGTGTAGAGGAAGGCCTCAAGAAGTGAGGAGGAGGCGCTGGTGTGTAGAGGGAGGTCTCAAGAAGTGAGGAGGAGGCTCTGGTGTGTAGAGGGAGGTCTCAAGAAGTGAGAGGAGGCTCTGGTGTGTAGAGGGGGGTCTCAAGAAGTGAGGAGGGGGCTCTGGTGTGTAGAGGGAGGTCTCAAGAAGTGAGAGGAGGCTCTGGTGTGTAGAGGGAGGTCTCAAGAAGTGAGAGGAGGCTCTGGTGTGTAGAGGGAGGTCTCAAGAAGTGAGGAGGAGGCTCTGGTGTGTAGAGGGAGGTCTCAAGAAGTGAGAGGAGGCGCTGATGTGTAGAGGGAGGTCTCAAGAAGTGAGGAGGAGGCGCTGGTGTGTAGAGGGAGGTCTAAAGAAGTGAGGAGGAGGCTCTGGTGTGTAGAAGAAGGTCTCAAGAAGTGAGGAGGAGGTGCTGGTGTGTAGAGGGAGGTCTCAAGAAGAGAGGAGGAGGCTCTGGTGTGTAGAGGGAGGTCCCAAGAAGCGAGGAAGAGGCTCTGGTGTGTAGAGGGAGGTCTCAAGAAGTGAGGAGGAGGCGCTGATGTGTAGGAGGTCTCAAGAAGTGAGGAGGAGGCTCTGATGTGTAGAGGGAGGTCTCAAGAAGTAAGGAGGAGGCTCTGGTGTGTAGAGGGAGGTCTCAAGAAGTGAGGGGGAGGCTCTGGTGTGTAGAGGGAGGTCTCAAGAAGTGAGGGGGAGGCTCTGACGTGTGGAGGGAGGTCTCAAGAAGAGGAGGAGGCTCTGGTGTGTAGAGGGAGGTCTCAAGAAGTGAGGAGGAGGCTCTGGTGTGTAGAAGAAGGTCTCAAGAAGTGGGGAGGAGGTGCTGATGTATAGAAGGAGGTCTCAAGAAGTGAGGAGGAGGCTCTGGTGTGTAGAGGGAGGTCTCAAGAAGAGGAGGAGGCTCTGGTGTGTAGAGGGAGGTCTCAAGAAGTGAAGAGGAGGCGCTGGTGTGTAGAGGGAGGTCCCAAGAAGTGAGGAGGAGGCTCTGGTGTGTACAGGGAGGTCTCAAGAAGTGAGGAGGAGGCGCTGGTGTGTAGAGGGAGGTCTCAAGAAGTGAGGAGGAGGCGCTGGTGTGTAGAGGGAGGTCCCAAGAAGTGAGGAGGAGGCGCTGGTGTGTACAGGGAGGTCTCAAGAAGAGGAGGTGGCTTTGGTGTGTAGAGGGAGGTCTCAAGAAGAGGAGGAGGCTCTGGTGTGTAGAGGGAGGTCTCAAGAAGTGAGGAGGAGGTGCTGGTGTGTAGAGGGAGGCCTCAAGAAGTGAAGAGGAGGCGCTGGTGTGTAGATGGAGGTCTCAAGAAGTGAGGAGGCGGCTCTGGTGTGTAGAAGAAGGTCTCAAGAAGTGAGGAGGAGGTGCTGGTGTGTAGAGGGAGGTCTCAAGAAGAGAGGAGGAGGCGCTGGTGTGTAGAGAGAGGTCTCAAGAAGTGAGGAGGCGGCTCTGGTGTGTAGAGGGAGGTCCCAAGAAGCGAGGAAGAGGCTCTGGTGTGTAGAGGGAGGTCTCAAGAAGTGAGGAGGATGCTCTGGTGTGTAGAGGGAGGTCTCAAGAAGTGAGGAGGAGGCTCTGGTGTGTAGAGGGAGGTCTCAAGAAGTGAGGAGGAGGCTTTGTTGTGTAGAGGAAGGTCTCAAGAAGTGAGGAGGCGGCTCTGGTGTGTAGAGGGAGGTCCCAAGAAGCGAGGAAGAGGCTCTGGTGTGTAGAGGGAGGTCTCAAGAAGTGAGGTGGAGGCTCTGTTGTGTAGAGGGAGGTCTCAAGAAGTGAGGAGGAGGCGCTGATGTGTAGGAGGTCTCAAGAAGTGAAGAGGAGGCGCTGGTGTGTAGATGGAGGTCTAAAGAAGTGAAGAGGAGGCTCTGATGTGTAGACGGAGGTTTCAAGAAGCGAGGAGGAGGCTCTGGTGTGTAGAGGGGGGTCTCAAGAAGTGAGGAGGAGGCTCTGATGTGTAGAGGGAGGTCTCAAGAAGTGAGGAGGAGGCTCTGATGTGTAGAGGGAGGTCTCAAGAAGTGAGGAGGAGGCTCTGGTGTGTAGAGGGAGGTCTCAAGAAGTGAGGAGGAGGCTCTGGTGTGTAGAGGGAGGTCTCAAGAAGTGAGGAGGAGGCTCTGGTGCGTAGAGGGAGGTCTCAAGACGTGAGGAGGAGGCTCTGGTGTGTAGAGGGAGGTCTCAAGAAGTGAGGAGGAGGCTCTGGTGTGTAGAGGGAGGTCTCAAGAAGTGAGGAGGAGGCTCTGGTGTGTCAAGAAGTGAGGAGGAGGCTCTGGTGTGTAGAGGGAGGCCTCAAGAAGTGAGGAGGAGGCGCTAGTGTGTAGAGGGAGGCCTCAAGAATTGAGGAGGAGGCGTTTGTGTGTAGAGGGAGGCCTCAAGAAGCGAGGAGGAGGTGCTGGTGTGTAGAGGGAGGTCTCAAGAAGTGAGGAGGAGGTGCTGGTGTGTAGAGGGAGGTCTCAAGAAGTGAGGAGGAGGCTCTGGTGTGTAGAGGGAGGTCTCAAGAAGTGAGGAGGAGGCTCTGTTGTGTAGAGGGAGGTCTCAAGAAGTGAGGAGGAGGCTCTGGTGCGTAGAGGAAGGTCTCATGAAGTGAGGAGGAGGCTCTGGTGTGTAGAGGGAGGTCTCAAGAAGTGAGGAGGAGGCTTTGTTGTGTAGAGGGAGGTCTCAAGAAGTGAGGAGGAGGCTTTGGTGTGTAGAGGGAGGTCTCAAGAAGTGAGGAGGAGGCTTTGGTGTGTAGAGGGAGGTCTCAAGAAGTGAGGAGGAGGCTTTGTTGTGTAGAGGGAGGTCTCAAGAAGTGAGGAGGAGGCTTTGGTGTGTAGAGGGAGGCCCCAAAAAGCGAGGAAAAGGCTCTGGTGTGTAGAGGGAGGTCTCAAGAAGTGAGGAGGAGGCTCTGGTGTGTACAAGGAGGTCATTTCATGTCTTGGGTGTGATGTAGGAGAGTGAGCGACCTCCAGTTTTGCTTTTGTGGACGAGGAGAATGTGTGTGAATGAGAGTGAGGCATAGTGTAGGTGTCTGTGGGTTGCTGAAAGTGTATGCAGCTGTTTAGGTATCCTGGTGTGCTGTGTAGGGCTTTGTGTGTGTGCATGAGAAGCTTAACTTGGCTGCGCTTGTGAATGAAGATCCAGTGAAGCTTCCTGAGGTGTGGTGCGATGTGGGTGCGGAATGCTAGGTTGAATATGAGTCTTGCAGTGGAGTTTTGGATAGTCTGAACTCTGTGAAAGAGTTGCTTGGAGATTCCGGCATCAAGAGTGTTGCCGTAACATAACACGTGTATTTGTAAAGCGGACATTTTACCCGTGGGTCTCAAGGCGCTGAATAACAGATGAGTGCTTGTGTGATAGTTCACCTGGTGGTCTGAGGCAACCATTTGAAGATTGGCAAATGTGGGGGGGGGTGGAATTCTTGGGGGACACTCCTTGCGTCCCACAATAGCTCAAATAACACCCCAATGCATGAGTTTCACATCTAGACGTAATTGAAATCTGGCGGTTGGATGGAGAACATGGCCGTTCAAGCCAAGAGAGAACACCCCTGAGACTGAGATTTGCATCATGTGGGGGTTGAGCACTTGGAGGCACAGCTTGGCTCCCCAAAATCTCAAAGAAAACCCAGTGTCTGCGACTGACATATTGGTGGAGGGGATTAAATCTTGGTGGGGGGAGCGCAGCCTGGCCAACTAAAGATCTCAGAGCTCACAATGTCTGATATTTCATGAACACAGAGATGTTGACTAACTGCCCCTGTGTCTGGGTGAGATCTCCCCGAGGCCGACAGCTCTTTTCTTATACCTGTCTTGTTAGCCAATATAGGGACCTTCAAGCGAACTCAAGCTCACACTGAAAGTCACATGAACTGGCCAAAGCAGCAAAGGCGACTCTCCAAACCCCTGCTTGTGCATCCCCCGTAACCCTCGCTTGTGTTTACATCACAAGCGGCAGATGGAACAGGCTGGAGATTTGCAATAACTAAGATGCGCAACAATAATCCATCCATCTATGAACGAATGAGGACCCAAGTCAGGGCCAGCGTGGCTCCAGAGTCAAGAAAAAAAAGATGTTTTTGGCCAACGTTGTATGATGTGCGGCCAGATTTATTTCTAAATGCCACTTCAAAGAGCTACACGACTGTCTGTGGTTGCAAAAAGATTGAGCTTGAAGATGTAAACCATAAACACAACACCACCAAGAACAGTCTTTTGAGTGTGACAAACACACCCTCAAATAGGCAGCCTTCCTAACTCTCACTGGGGGAGGAAAAGAAGGCGTCAGAAACTGCAGTATGGCCAAGGTCCCATTTATTAAGATAGCAGGATATGGGGCAACGGCAGCAACCAGTAACAGAGGCTTCTGTGCAATACCCCACCAACCGCCACTCTCACGCCAGGCATTCCAGAACCGATCGAAACCACCAGGTTCTGGAATGCTCAGCCCGCCTGAGCGCACGAAGGACATACTGGACATAACATTAACCTGTTGCTGGTGAGTGTGGGAAGACCACTAAGTAGCATATTTACTAACCTTTCACGCAACGCAGCACAAGTGAAGTTTCTGTGCTGCGCTGTGTGAAAGGCGAGAGAGAAGACCAGTGCCATATTGTCAAAGATATGGCACAGTTCTGCTTTCTCCTATCACAAACAACCTGTTTTGCAAGGGGGTCACTTGCATTTTTGATAGCAGGCTCGGTGGTCAACTGGGGAAACCTACCAAACCCAGTGAAAACTATACACCCGGGAGAGGCCAGGGAGGGGTGGCTTGCGTGTATCCCCCAATGTTTTCCTACCTAGAATATCCTGTAAACCCCAAATTCAGCTACAAAAATCACATTATCCTTACATTTCTGTATGGGATCACTGCGCCGTCACAGATTTCCTACAACCCTGCGTTCCCCACTGGTCTTCCAATAAAAATGATAGCTCACTTGTTTGGATGTCCAATGCAGAGTCAGACTAAAAACGTATATATAAAAAACATAGCACTTAGAGCTCGCTGTGCCATCCCCTCAATCTCTACGTACTTGACCCTTCCCAGTCGCAGACTCCCCAGGTGTCTACTTTTTAGAAATGTCTGGGTTTTGTCGGTTTGCCTAGATGGCTGCAGAGCCCGGCACCAAAAACACTTGTACCACCGTGCAAAACCAGGTTGTTTTGTGAGAGATAATTTTGATGTTACAACAATACATTATGGGCTCTTCCCTATAGCAGGCAGTTGGCCACCCACACAAGTGAGGAATTATTTTTATCAGGAGATCGAAGGCAACACTGGCTGGTAGGAAATTTGGGTCAGTGCGGTGATCCTTCAACTCTCCCATACAGGCATGTGAGGATAATGTGACTTTTTAGCTAAATTTGAGATATGCAGAAAACACTGGTGGATTCTCACAAGCCACACCGCAAGCCAAGCAACAGTCTCCCTACACTACCTGCCAAGGACCAGTCCACGCACACTGCCAGCCAAGCACCATCCATGCACATCGCCAGCCAAGCACCAGTCCACACACACCGCCAGGCAAGTGCTAGTCCACACACACAGCTACCAAGCACTACTCTACACACACACCACCAGCCAAGCGCAAGTCCACACACACCACCAGCAAAATACCAATATACACACCTCTAGCAAAATGCCAGTACACACACAGCCAGCTACCCGCCAGTACATGCAGACCATCAGCCGCACTCCAGTTCACACTTCACACACGCAGAAACTTTCCCTGGTATCTAGTGGTTTGGGGGCAGATGAGCCTAAACATATCGCTCATCTGAAATGGCTAAAATGTGTGCCTAAAAGAAGGGGAGCAACCCTTGACTATGGGACTGCTCCCTGACATGCCCATAAAAATATCCCAGGTGCCTTGTAGTGACCACTATCTGTCCCCCAGGAGTGGGGACAGAAATACTGCCCATTTTGTATGGAAGAGTGGGGGCACTGGCATGCCCCTTCTTGTTAGACGCCACCACTACACTAAGAAAAGAAAATAGTCCCTGGTGCCTAGTGGGCTTTCTGAACACTCCAGGGGGGAGATCAGGGGCTACTGCCCCCATATTCCCCCGGAGGGGGCAGAAATACTGTGCCCATTTTTAGTAGGGTGGGGCATTGGCATTCTCATTCTGGGGAGCCCCCAACCCTCATTTATAAAAAAAAAAGATTGTTAAGTGGGCTTTCTGCCCCTGCTGGGAGGCAGATTGAGGGAAATAACCCCCATCTGCCTTTCAGGGGCGGCAGAAAGACTGTCCCTTTTGTGTTTAGGGGATGGGGGCATTGGCATGCTCATTTTGGGGAAGCCTCCACCCCTATGCATTCAAAAGAAAAAGAATCCTTGTCTCCTAGTGGGCTTTCTGCCCCCTCCTGTGAGGCAGTTGGGGATAGTAACCCCATCTACCCACCAGGGGCGGGCAGAAAGACTGTCCTGTTTTGGGGAGTGGAGCTATTGGCATGCCTATTCTGGACAGCGCCATGCCTCTTTCAGAAAGAAAACAACCTTGTGTGTCTAGTGGGCTTTTTGCCCCCACCCCCCTCCTGGGATGCAATTTGAGGATAATAACACCCATCTGCAGAAAGACTGTCCCTTTTGTGTTGAAGGGTGGGGGCATTGGCATGCCCATTGTGGACTGCCCCCATCTCCCCCCAGGGGGGCAAAAAGACTGAATATGGTCATAATACACAGGAGGAGCAAAAGTCCTTGCCCAAGGGCCTGCTCCTTCCCTGTTGTCTAGTGGGTGGATTCCTGCTTGAGGATCGCCCTCCTTCCATGATCCCCAAGCAGGGATCCACTAGGGAAGGGTACCATTGGAAAGGGGAGATTTTCCAATCATGTGATGGATGATTGGAGCGCCATGCACGCGATTGTCATTACATGGGGTTAAAAATGCCTCGGAGGTTGCAGAAGCTCCAAGGCTCAAAACAAAACAAATCCCTCTGCTGTTCATAGTAAACAATGAGATAGGTGGGACATGCGGAGAAGTCCCTGTGCCCAAGGCCTGCACCCACCACCTCAAGAGCCACACTGTGCAGAGTAGTACTGTAAACAGCCTCATAACTCAGGTTTGTACACAAGAGTGATACTGTAAAGAACCTTACTACTCAGATTTGTATACATGCACCCACACTTTATGAACCACATTATACAAAGAGTAGCACCGCAAAAAGCCTCATTACTAAGTTTTGTACACAAAAAAAGTACTATAAACAGCCTCATTACTAAAGTTTGTACACAAGAGTGGTGCTGTAAACAGCCTCATTACTCAGGTTTGTATACAAGAGTAGCACTGTAAACAGCCTCATTACTGAGGTTTGTACACAAGAGTAGTACTGTAAAGAGGCTCATTACTCAGGTTTGTACACAAGAGTAGTACAGTAAACAACCTCATTACTAAAGTTTGTACACAAGAGTGGTACTGCAAAGAGCCTCATTACTAAAGTTTGTACACAAGAGTGGTACTATAAACAGCCTCATTACTAAAGTTTGTACACAAGAGTGGTACTATAAACAGCCTCATTACTAAAGTTTGTACACAAGAGTGGTACCGTAAATAGACTCATTACTAAGGTTTGTACACAAGAGTAGTACAGTAAACAACCTCATTACTAAAGTTTGTACACAAGAGTGGTACTATAAACAGCCTCATTACTAAAGTTTGTACACAAGAGTGGTGCTGTAAACAGCCTCATTACTCAGGTTTGTACACCTCCTATGCTCTCTCCCTGTCTGCTCACCTAGGGCCAGCACTGCTGTCTAAATTAAATGTAAATTTGATACTTGTATAGCGCACTAATCACCCACAGGGGTCTCAAGGCGCTTGTACGAATACCGCTGTGGAATCCATCCTGGCTTTCCCTGTGAGGCATCCACTCCTGGGCACCCCCAAGGTGGAGGCCAGGCATCCTTAGCGTTGTGGGGGCCGTTGTGGAGATTAAGCAAGCTATTGCCCAGAGTTGCAGAGTGGGACTCCATGATTGGAATAGGCACCGAGGCGAGAATTAGCAGGTCCGTGGAATTTTTGAGCCCAAGACCCGCCGAGGCGGGGAATTGAACCCTGGTCCCGGGCTAGACCTCTGCATCAGGGTCTGCCGCTCTAATCATTGAGCCACACTTCTCCCTGTCCACTTGCCCATGGGCCTGTGCCTCTGTCTTCCTGTCCACTCTTCCAAGGGCCTTCACCACTGTCTCCGTGTTGCTAGCACAAGGGCCTCCTCCACTGTCTCCCTGTCCACTCGCCCAAGGGCCTGCACCTCTGTCTCCCTGCCTGCTGGCCCAAGGACCCCATCCACTATCTCCCTGTCTACTCGCCCAAGGGCCTGCACCCATGTCTCCCTGCCTGCTCACCCTAGGGCCTCCTTCACTGTGTCCCTGTACACTCACCCAAGGGCTCCCACCACTGTCTCCCTGTCTGCTCACCCAAGGGCCTCCACCACTGTCTCCCTCTCCGCTCACCCAAGGGCTTCCACCACTGTTTCCCTCTTTGCTCACCCAAGGGCCTCCTTCACTTTGTTCCTGTACGCTCACCTAAGGCCTCCTCCACTCCCTCCCAGTTTGTTCACCCAAGGTCCTCTTCCACTCTCTGCCTATCTAACACGCAAGAACCTCTGCCACTGTCTCCCTGTCTGCTAGACAAGGGCCTCGGCCCCCATCTCCCTGTCCGCTCACCCAAGGACCTGCGCCACTATCTCCCTGTCTGCTTAACAAGGGCCTCATCCCTTGTCTCCCTGCCCCCTTGCCTGAGGGCCCCTAACACTGTCTCCCTGTCTTCTTGACTAAGGGCCTCCGCCACTGTCTCCAAGTCCGCTTGTCCAAGGGCCTTCACCACTGTCTCACAGTGCTCTGGTGGACTGCACTGGAGCTCTATGCTTCACCGCTCTACCATCATGTGCCACTGCTGTGGTAGACTACACTTTAGATCTGCACTTCACTGCACTACCATCACATGTCACTGCTGTGTTGGACTGCACTGGAGCTATGCGCTTCAATGTGCTACCATCACATGCCACTGCTGTGGTGGACCGCTCTGGAACTATGCGCTTCACTGTGCTACCATCACATGCCGCTGCTGTGGTGCACTGCACTGGAGCTATACGCTTCACTGGGCTACCTTCATGTGCCACTGCTCTCGTGCACTGCAGTGGAGCTCTGCACTTCACTGCACTACCTTCACGTGCCACTGCTGTGGTGAGCTGCACTGGAGCTCTGAGTTTCACTGCTCTACCATCATGTGTCACTGCTGTGGGGAGCTGCACTGGAGCTCTGAGTTTCACTGCTCTACCATCATGTGTCACTGCTGTGGGGAGCTGCACTGGAGCTCTGAGTTTCACTGCGCTACCATCATGTGCCACTGCTGTGGTGGGCTGCACTGGAGCTATGCGCTTCACTGCACTACCATCACATGCCACTGCTGTGGCAGACTGCACTGGAGCTCTGCTCTTCACTGCCATCACGTGCCACTGCAGTGGTGGACTGCACAGGAGCTATGCGCTTCACTCAGTTACCTTCGTGTGGCACTGCTGTGGGGGACTACACGGGAGCTATGCTTTTCACTGGGCTACCATCACTTGCCACTGCTGTGGTGCACTGCACTGGAGCTATGCTCTTCACTGCGCTACCATGAGGTGCCACTGCTGTGGTGGACTGCACTGGAGCTCTGCGCTTTACTGCGCTACCTTTATTTGCCACTGCTGTGGTGAACTGCACTGGAGCTATATGCTTCACTGGGCTACCTTCATGTGCCACTGCTGTGGTGGACTGCACTGGAGCTATGTGCTTCACTGCGCTACCATCATTTGACTCTGCTGTGGTGGTCTGCACTGGAGCTCTGCACTTCAATGCGCTACCATCACGTGCCACTGCTGTGGTGGACTGCACTGGAGATTTGCACTTCACTGAGTTACCATCACATGCCACTGCTGTAGTGGACTGCACCGGAGCTATACACTTCACTGCACTACCATCATTTGACACTGCTGTGGTGGCCTGCACTGGAGCTCTGTGCTTCACTGCACTACCATCACATGCCATTGCTCTGGTGGACTGCACTGGATCTCTGGGCTTCACTGCGCTACCATCACGTGCCACTGCTGTTGTGGACTGCACTGCAGCTATACGCTTCACTGGGCTACCTTCATGTGCCACTGCTGTGGTGGACTGCACTGGAGCTCTGCGCTTCACCGCGCTACCATCATGTGCCAATGCTCTGGTGGACTGCACTGAAGCTCTGCACAGCACCGCTCTACCATCACGTGCCACTGCTGTGGTGGACTACACTGGAGTTATGCGCTTCACTGCGCTCCCATCACGTGCCACTGCTCTGATGGACTGCACTGGAGCTATGCACTTCACTGCACTACCTTCACGAGCCACTGCTGTGTGGAGTGCACTGGAGCTATGCTCTTCACTGCGCTACCATGAGGTGCCACTGCTGTGGTGGACTGCACTGGAGCTCTGCGCTTTACTGCGCTACCTTTATTTGCCACTGCTGTGGTGAACTGCACTGGAGCTATATGCTTCACTGGGCTACCTTCATGTGCCACTGCTGTGGTGGACTGCACTGGAGATTTGCACTTCACTGAGTTACCATCACATGCCACTGCTGTAGTGGACTGCACCGGAGCTATACACTTCACTGCACTACCATCATTTGACACTGCTGTGGTGGCCTGCACTGGAGCTCTGTGCTTCACTGCACTACCATCACATGCCATTGCTCTGGTGGACTGCACTGGATCTCTGGGCTTCACTGCGCTACCATCACGTGCCACTGCTGTTGTGGACTGCACTGCAGCTATACGCTTCACTGGGCTACCTTCATGTGCCACTGCTGTGGTGGACTGCACTGGAGCTCTGCGCTTCACCGCGCTACCATCATGTGCCAATGCTCTGGTGGACTGCACTGAAGCTCTGCACAGCACCGCTCTACCATCACGTGCCACTGCTGTGGTGGACTACACTGGAGTTATGCGCTTCACTGTGCTCCCATCAGGTGCCACTGCTCTGATGGACTGCACTGGAGCTATGCACTTCACTGCACTACCTTCACGAGCCACTGCTGTGTGGACTGCACGGGAGCTATGCGCTTCACTGCACTACCTTCAGGAGCAACTACTGTGGTGGACTGCACGGGAGCTCTGCTCTTAGCTGTGCTACCATCACATGTCACAGCTGTGGTGGACTGCACTGGAGCTCTGCACAGCACCGCTCTACCATCACGTGCCACTGCTGTGGTGGACTACACTGGAGTTATGCGCTTCACTGCGCTCCCATCAGGTGCCACTGCTCTGATGGACTGCACTGGAGCTATGCACTTCACTGCACTACCTTCACGAGCCACTGCTGTGTGGACTGCACTGGAGCTATGCACTTCACTGCACTACCTTCAGGAGCAACTACTGTGGTGGACTGCACGGGAGCTCTGCTCTTAGCTGTGCTACCATCACATGTCACAGCTGTGGTGGACTGCACTGGAGCTATGTGCTTTACTGGGCTACCTTCATGTGCCACTGCTGTTGTGGACTGCACTGCAGCTATACGCTTCACTGGGCTACCTTCATGTGCCACTGCTGTGGTGGACTGCACTGGAGCTCTGCGCTTCACCGCGCTACCATCATGTGCCAATGCTCTGGTGGACTGCACTGAAGCTCTGCACAGCACCGCTCTACCATCACGTGCCACTGCTGTGGTGGACTACACTGGAGTTATGCGCTTCACTGCGCTCCCATCAGGTGCCACTGCTCTGATGGACTGCACTGGAGCTATGCACTTCACTGCACTACCTTCACGAGCCACTGCTGTGTGGACTGCACGGGAGCTATGCGCTTCACTGCACTACCTTCAGGAGCAACTACTGTGGTGGACTGCACGGGAGCTCTGCTCTTAGCTGTGCTACCATCACATGTCACAGCTGTGGTGGACTGCACTGGAGCTCTGCACAGCACCGCTCTACCATCACGTGCCACTGCTGTGGTGGACTACACTGGAGTTATGCGCTTCACTGCGCTCCCATCAGGTGCCACTGCTCTGATGGACTGCACTGGAGCTATGCACTTCACTGCACTACCTTCACGAGCCACTGCTGTGTGGACTGCACTGGAGCTATGCACTTCACTGCACTACCTTCAGGAGCAACTACTGTGGTGGACTGCACGGGAGCTCTGCTCTTAGCTGTGCTACCATCACATGTCACAGCTGTGGTGGACTGCACTGGAGCTATGCGCTTTACTGCGCTACCGTCATGCACCACTGCTCTCGTGGACGGCTCTGGATTTCCTGGTCCTCACACCCATCCCTTGTCTGACACACTGCCAGGTGACACACGAATGAGCTGCACTGCTGTGCAACGTCTTTAGACCATGTGAACAAGCGTCTCTGTTTAAATCAATGCATCAGTGAAAGTAAGTTCAGCACCATCACGGCCCACATTATGCGAAGAGCATCGCGTTTCTATCACACCGCTGTGTGTACGCTGTGTGCTTCTTTCCCATGCTGCGTAAAAGAGAAATAAGTGAAAAAGCGAAGGCGAATCACTGCTTTATATGGGTGAGGGCGCGAGCCCCCTCCGCAGCTCTGCTGAAAGTGCAGCTTTCTTCATCCTAAATATACGGTGATATTGAGGAAATAATGCGGATAATGTGCGGAGAAACATCAGCTCAAGCCACAGTGGTTTCTCCGCTCATTAACCCCTCACCGCCTATTTATGGACTTTTTAATCTCTTCCACCGAGGCCAAACACCACATTATAAAACCGCCTGCTATAAACTGGGGAGGCATTAAAAGGAAAAATCCTTAATTTATATGGTAATGTGTTTGTGGTTTGACATCTTTTGTATTCGTAACGTGCAGATTACTGCTTGTTCCTTACGGGTAGCAGTCAACACACTGAGCCATCCCTCCTGCTGTATTGGGTATGTTTACCGCCGGACCCACTCACTTACAATTCGCTAAACTACAATTTCCGCTTATAGATCACATGCGTTGGGGGGCGTGGCTAAGGAGCCGATGAGGACAGCAGTAGCGTCACTAGGGTTGGTGTCACCCGGTGCGGGTAACTCATGGTGTCACCCCCTTACGACTTACCGCATGGACCTCCTCTGCTCCGAGTCCGCCAGTGGACACAGTTGGCAAATAACGGGACTATACAGAATCCTTAGTAATGTTTGTAAATGTAGGTCCTATATTTACAAAATGTGCCTGTTAACAACAGTGTGATAATGACTCATTAATCAGGTTGTACAGTGGGCTACCTGCTAGTCAACAGTTTATTGGAATTTATAATATCATAGGTATGGTACTTTTTACTGGTGTGGTGTTCCCACTATCCAGCAACACGATATATCAGTGGTCGAAGTGGGGGGAAAAAAAGTAGGGGAACTGTGGGCGGAGAATCAGAGGGCGGGAATAACCCAAGGATTGGATCAGTGGGCGGAGCCAGAGGCGTGGCCAGAATGCGCAAACATCCCAATTTTTTGTATTTGTTTGGTTTCACTGCCCAGTTTTATCAACCAATGGATACACATGATTATTTAAGGTTATAATGAGTTATTGACAGTAAAATGTGTTCACAAAGTGGGATATGCTTCTAATCACAGAATGTCCCCAAATACGATAAAATGTGGAAGCACAAGCCATTTGTCTCCGAGCCATGGAGTTTCTGTCATCAGCACTTCTCCCTTTTCCAAAACAGCAGTTCAAACATGAATTGCTAAAAATCCTAGTTTGCAAATGTTTTCTAAATAATAATGGCTCTGCCATATTTGCCTCATAATGCAAGATCTGCAGCATGATCTGACCATTTAAACTAATACATTGTTTGTAGCTCAAACGTATCAAAAGGTAATAAAAAATTTGACTTGTGTTGCTGCGGATTAGATGACAGTTAATAGCTTACTGTTCTATGTTAGGATTTTAACTTATAAACTGCAAATAACAAAAGGATCTCTCTGACAAAAGCAGTAGCCCACTGGCCTATTTACATTATGTGCACTTTGTGATCTGCATGGTACATGTTCTTTGCAGAAGGTACATTAACCCTCTGAGCTACCTTTCCATGAGTCAAATCTTCCATTAGACAAAATTCCGATCTCTCTCTTGGAAGAACATTAATCACCAGAGTTATCATTACATTTTTATTGTTACGGAAAATTACTGGAGGCCAGGAAGGAGGCAGCAAGCGCTTTTAAAACCATAATATACTTGCAAAAAATGATGCCTCCACCTAAAGTCAGCACCTGGTGCGGTCACACCGGTTGCACCGCCCTAGAGCTGGCGCTTCTCAAGGGCCCTGTGATCTCAGTGACAGGGTCACTGTTGTTCTACTGTGTACTGCTTCATAGGCCTGCCCGCAAGACTGGAGGTGAACTTCAGTATGTATAGTGGTGGGCAAGCCTTGAAGGTTAACCTACACTTGTCATGCTAGGGTCCACCTGCTGGTGCTACGACACCGGGGCGTCTAATGTCTTGCGAAGCCTTCTAAGGTCTAGCATGTGATAGTGCTCTCTCAGGAGAGTGGTCTGGCGGACTGGTTATTAAGGCTGAACCTGGTTCCCCAATTCCAAATTCAGCAGCTCTGGCCATAGTGCCACATCCTCTCCCCCACTGAACACCATACTGCCCCACTGAGAAAAACTCAGACTGCCTTCAACTACAACCCAATTGTTGCCAGCTATAAACACCTGGATGCGGTACAATTTAAATTACGCACTGGACAAGAGCAATATGTGGCCTACAAAAAAAAGTGACAGCATCCTGTAAAAAGCAAACAATCATAGGGAATACAAAATTTTGCAAACCATGTGAAATGTATGCAGGAACAACATGGTTACCTTAACGCTTTTACACTCACTGTTCAGAAATCAGTGAGTGCTTTTGCCTGAAGAGTTAAGGACATGACAACAGGGCCCTGAATGGACCCATTTCAATGGCCATTGCTTATATCCTTACAGAACGTAAGCAGTATGGTAAAAAAAGACAACATCCCTAGATACAGAGCAGCAGTACAAATTTTGTTTTTCAATCCTCACATTGCAGTACCTCCAGGATTGGTGCACTAGTGCCAAGCCCAGGGAAAACAAAGCCAAGACAACAAAAATAGCGCTTCACTGGCAAACTCTGTAAAAGTGGTGCTAATGTGTTTGGGTGTGAATAAAATCAATCTGGCCAGTTTGCTACCACTCTGTCTTACTTTATTTAGTTATTTATTTTTCATATTTTTAAACTTTTATTCCAGATGCTGCACTTTGGAATAAAATGTCAGAAAAATACGACATTGATTTCCAGCAAACAGTGGCGTAACGAAACTTGAGGGGGACGGGGCCCCCCTGTAAAGCACATGGGGGGGGCCCCCCGACGGCCATGCTCACCACTTTGCCCTACCACCCAGAAATCTACTATATTTTGATTTGAAACCTCCAACATTTAAATGAAATGCCTCTATATTGTCTTTGTCTAAGTTCTAATGAGAAAATGCGAAATGCTCTTAGCATACAAGCTATGCCATTTGTAACAATAATGTCAAAAGCAGATTAACTGCGGCAGCTATCAGAACAATGCCAAGGAGGGGTCCTATTGTCTCAGGAACTGCCTATGGCTGAAGAACAAAGAACAACTATGAAGGGTCTGAAATAGAAATGACATTAAAGGACAATAACTTGAAACTTTGAAAGACAAACCCAAACCTGCAATCCATAAATACTCGACTGACAATTTACATGAGAAGTACACAAGATATAACTCAGTAGCCTGCGAAAGTCAGGAGAAATAGACTGGTGAATTACCTGCATGCCACACACTAGCGACTGTCAAGGGTTGTGCATGATAAGTGAACTAAGGAAGCAATTTCAATTTCTACCATCAGGTCTTTATTAGTAAGCACTGCAAAACAGGCAGGCAAACAAGGCTGAGGAAGAAAACTGTTTGGATGCTTCAGAACATTGATGCAGATGTTTGTCTGAATTTATCATTTCTGTAGTGTAAACAATGCTTAATGCAAGATTGAAGGCACACGTAGTACAGACAAGTGCAAGCAACACCATAAATAACACCGCATGTCGAATAAATATCAAACATATCAGCAAGTACCTAATGACAGAATCTATGCAAACTGTAGTTGGTAAAGCAAAAACTTTCAAAGTGCAGAATACACTTGAAGTAACTCAGCATGTTATTGACGGCGGCGTAGAGTTTCAGGTATAAGTTAAACTATTGTTATTCTGGCATTAATAGGGATCAAGGGCGTAGGAAATAATGTGCTGATCCTGCAACAAACTTCCAGTCTTATGGTTACGGTTGCCAGCTCATTATTTTGATGCCCCATGCAGGACAAAAATAAGCAGTCACCTAAAGCCGTATTTTCAGCACTTATCTGTGCATACTTCGAACAGCAAATATAAATAGTAAACACTTTTAATTTTGTTTTAGGGCTGCATGAATGATCCATGACTGATAATGAAAGGGAACAAAGACAGAAAAGTCACATTACAAATTAATACAATAATGTTTATTTATAACCCTATTTAGTGTCAAGACAAGGTCTTTCAGTGTCTAAACAACACATGGCTGGCATTTTTCTTTTGGCAATCCTACTTTATATTCCTTTTCATGAAATGCCTTCTCACACTACAGCAGTAAATGTAAATTTCAAATGTAAGGAATAGGCCCAGGGAGGTACTGTAACCAGAAAAAACTAAGCCTCTGTAACCAGTTTACAAAGGTATGTAAATACAAATGGTCTCTGGCCTCGAGTCAGTTGCCTTCAACCCCCTTGCCTGGAAGCTGAGGTCACCTGCACCCACCGCACGCACCATTTAATTTATAAGGTAGGACTGTTATGAGGCAACTCACTGGTTCAACCAACACTGGCGAGAGAGTGTAGTGCTGCCTGTGTGATCCTGCGCATCATTCTTCGTTTTAACACATAGCTGCCAAGGTTTCAGATTGCCATGTGTGACTGTTGTTGATGTATGTTGGATCCCATCATGCGGTCATTTGTCTATCACTGACATGTCAGACAAGTGGCTCTGTAATGTTCAGCAACTGTGTCCCCGTGTGTCTAGCACTGAATGAACACATAGATGCAAACACGGCGTGTTTCAGTGGAGGCGCTGTGTTTAAGGAAAGGAGCACACAGGAGTGTATGGACACAGCACATGGGACACTAACACGTGCTACAGATGTCGATTTAGCCTCACACGTCTGTAAGGCTGAGATACAAGCACTCCTCGTGTAATCACTAACATCCACAGATGTAGCGCCTAAATGTAGCAATGACAGGGACTGTTACAACCGGACCCACAAACCTGCCCTAACTACTGGGTGTGAGGGTGCCACAGTCACAAACTCTGCATCCGTTGACGACACCAACACTAACACACTTCTAGCAACCACACACACAACTAATATGAACCGGTTTACAGTGCGCTTTGAGCCCTGTGTATATGGTTTCAAAGCATTGTAGAAATGTGCTAAGACCATATAACACAATTGTATTACCATATATGTTTGGTGGAGCAGCACTGCCCTCAGCTGGCATTATGTTTTTACAAGTTATAAGAATGACTAGATACACAGCGTGTGACCAAGGGCCGGTGCTACACTGAGGCGACTGTCGGTAGCATTTAGGCACGTACCAGCAAAAAGGCACCAGATCTCAGCTGAAGGCTTTCCCTCTCTGGCTCTCCGAGCAGGACGTGCTACCACTAACTTCCCTTTTGACCGGAACTCAGATTTGTTGCACCGGAGCTGGTGTCACCACAGATTTTATGTACATATAAGTCCTGTTTCCTGATTGATACTCAATGCAAATAAAAAGACAAATGAAATGTCTTCAAACATCCCTTGTAAAGTGTCACGAGCCTAGCCCCTCAAGTGCAAACCGGGTCCTTTCACGTGCTTGTGATCTGCAGATTCGCAGCCTCCCCTGCCAATGATCCGCTCTGTTACTGTTTAAGGTGGACAGTATCCTACTTTGTGACAATATTCCCGTTTTCAAACTTTAAAATCTAGGATAGCGTGGTTGGTGGTTGTTAACAAGACAAGTGCGCGCAGCGCACCCACCATTGAATTAATAAAGAGCCTTGGAGGGTCTTCATTCATTAAATGGTGCGCACGTCAGGGCCACGGCCGGGCCTCCGAGGCCTACTCTGTTATTGGTTAGACAGAGTATGCAAATAGTCTGTGTTCTTAGTTTTTTGGGGTCATTTTAAGAACATTAAGTACATTTCTCAAAAACCCCACTGTGCAGGTTTAGTTCTCAGTCCCTGTATCCTGGCCACCCCACCCCCGTTTGCTGACAATCCCAAAACAGCTTATTCTTAGTTTGCTGGAAGCAGAAGACGCTTAATTAACTAGTCTACACAACGCCATCACATTTACTGACGGCGGCCGTTCTTTACCCGGAAGCCGGGTAAACACTGAACAACACGGAGAGAATCGTGTCTTGTCAAATGCGACACATTACACGCATCATTTGCATATGTGTAGCAGAATTGCCATTGGAGAATTTTAGAAAAAAGAACATGCATGTCCCTTCTAATGATCAAAATTATGGACAAAAGAGGTAAGTTCTTGTAAAAGTGTTTCATTTCTACACAGCAAAACGTTCTTTTCTGACATGCAGTAAAACATGTGCACCTTTTAATAACGTGGAAAAGCAGGAGTTGATGCTGCGATAAACCCAAATCTTATTGTATGAATCTGGGCGTGTAGATTGTTAATTCAATGTTTTAATTTACTGTATCTTCATTCAATGAAATCGGCAAGAATAAAATGCCAACAACTGTTTGCAGAAAAATGTGAGGAGGCATAAAAGAACATTATGTGATATTTTTGCATACAGGTAATATAGCGATGCTAAAAATTCTAATGCTATTGTATGAAGCCAGCTGAGCTGTGGCGGATTTACAGGGCGATCTGGAAGCACTCTGGGTACAGAAGGATACCTCTGCAAGAGCACAATAGGGGTGCCAGAGCCAAATCACAGGAGCCTCAGGGGAGGGTCCTGGAACAATGACGTCGGCGCCCCGTTAGTCCGTAGGGTGGTTGTGGGCCTCAACAATCGGGGGCTTGCCTTGCTACGCGCCGCCCTGAAAGGGGCGTGAGTAATAATGGACTAATGTGTCACGTGATCCAGTAAGGGGACCACCCCTGTAAAGTGCTGATTGGGGTTTTTCCACAGTGCTTGGCTCATCAGGCGGGCAGGGCAGCATAGGTTAGTACGGCAGCCGGCCCTTGGATCGCCCGTAAGACAACCCACCGTATGTTGCATACTTTTGTATGGAATAAACCTGCAGCAATAACTTTCTCCAAAACAAAGAAATTGTGTGGTGTATTTATTCATGCATGCTTATTCTGCCGTGGTGTGGGTGGGGGTCTTGTGCCTATAATGGAACTATGCACAGCCGGCTCGATCAGCAGGCTTAGGGTAAATCAGGATGTCTAAGACATCCGCCTCACCAGCGTCAATAATCTCATCTGTGATTTGGGTGAACGGGCGAGAGAGAGACTGGAAGCAAGCCTCATTTAAAATAATGTGACTAATCTGATATCTCCATTTTTCTTGGGCATTTTAACACCCATGACGACTTGAGATTCCTGCTGATAGTTTAGGGCTACCTTGCGCCAACTCACAAGTTTTCTTTTTTAACTTCTTTTTAAGATCGTTAATCGTTGAATTGTTTCAGTGTGAAATGTGTGTGTTTTCATCAGTGCGCTCCTCCCGTTCTTCACACAGCTGCACATGCTGTTAAAGCATATTGTATATATTAAAAGAGGGTAGGACCCTCAGGAGTTGAACCTTAGCCATGTTGGACCGCCATGTTCCTATTTTCACACACCGACACAAACACACAGGATGCGGGTAGTCTGCTCTTAACTCTGCTGCTCATCCCCGTGGAGGGAGAACTCATAGTTCTAGTTTATACCAGCACCTCATTAACCCACGGTGTGTTCCTTGCACTGTACTAAACCTCAACTCATTAATATGCACTCGTATAGCTATGATCAGTGTGCACAGTTTTATAACAACATTCCATGAGTGCACTTATATATTAAATGTGAATCATGATGTGCCCTAAACAGAAGATGTGAGTGAACGTGAACACGTATGCTGCAAACAAAGAGAATGTGCCCCCTTTTAAAGCTAATGAAATTCAGCTCAGTGTCTGGATCTGATCGAGGGCAACGCACTGAGACGCCCTGCGCCGAAACGCACTCGTCTGTCTGTTTCTGGCTGTCACTGCTGGGGGCCATTATGGTTTGTGTGTTAAATATCGTCTGTCTGTTTCTGGCTGTCACTGCTGGTGACCATTATGGTTTGTGTGTTAAATATTTTCTGTCTGTTTCCGGCTGTCACTGCTGGTGGCCATTATGGTTTGTGTGTTAAATATCGTCTGTCTGTTTCTGGCTGTCACTGCTGGTGACCATTATGGTTTGTGTGTTAAATATCATCTGTCTGTTTCTGGCGGTCACTGCTGGTGGCCATTGTGGTTTGTGTGTTAAATATTGTCTGTCTGTTTCTGGCTGTCACTGCTGGTGACCATTATGGTTTGTGTGTTAAATATTGTCTGTACGTTTCTGGCTGTCACTGCTGGTGGCCATTATGGTTTGTGTGTTAAATATTGTCTGTCTGTTTCTGGCGGTCACTGCTGGTGGCCATTGTGGTTTGTGTGTTAAATATTGTCTGTCTGTTTCTGGCGGTCACTGCTGGTGGCCATTATGGTTTGTGTGTTAAATATTGTCTGTCTGTTTCTGGCTGTCACTGCTGTTGGCCATTATGGTTTGTGTGTTAAATATTGTCTGTCTGTTTCTGGCGGTCACTGCTGGTGGCCATTGTGGTTTGTGTGTTAAATATTGTATGTCTGTTTCTGGCGGTCACTGCTGGTGGCCATTGTGGTTTGTGTGTTAAATATTGTCTGTCTGTTTCTGGCTGTCACTGCTGTTGGCCATTATGGTTTGTTTGTTAAATATTGTCTGTCTGTTTCTAGCTGTCACTGCTGGTGGCCATTATGGTTTGTGTGTTAAATATTGTCTGTCTGTTTCTGGCTGTCACTGCTGGTGGCCATTATGGTTTGTGTGTTAAATATCGTCTGTCTGTTTCCGGCTGTCACAGCTAGTGGCCATTATGGTTTGTGTGGTAAATATCATCTGTCTGTTTCTGGCGGTCACTGCTGGTGGCCATTATGGTTTGTGTGTTAAATATTGTCTGTCTGTTTCTGGCTGTCACTGCTGGTGGCCATTATGGTTTGTGTGTTAAATATTGTCTGTCTGTTTCTGGCTGTCACTGCTGGTGGCCATTGTGGTTTGTGTGTTAAATATTGTCTGTCTGTTTCTGGCGGTCACTGCTGGTGGCCATTGTGGTTTGTGTGTTAAATATTGTCTGTCTGTTTCTGGCTGTCACTGCTGTTGGCCATTATGGTTTGTTTGTTAAATATTGTCTGTCTGTTTCTAGCTGTCACTGCTGGTGGCCATTATGGTTTGTGTGTTAAATATTGTCTGTCTGTTTCTGGCTGTCACTGCTGGTGGCCATTATGGTTTGTGTGTTAAATATCGTCTGTCTGTTTCCGGCTGTCACAGCTAGTGGCCATTATGGTTTGTGTGGTAAATATCATCTGTCTGTTTCTGGCGGTCACTGCTGGTGGCCATTATGGTTTGTGTGTTAAATATTGTCTGTCTGTTTCTGGCTGTCACTGCTGGTGGCCATTATGGTTTGTGTGTTAAATATTGTCTGTCTGTTTCTAGCTGTCACTGCTGGTGGCCATTATGGTTTGTGTGTTAAATATTCTTCAACATTCACTGCCCTCAAGGAGGTCCGAGGGGAGGCTTCTCTGAGCCACACCGACATTTTTAAAATGTTGGTATGTATGTGCTGGCCGGTGAATTCAGAAGAGTAAAACTGCGTTTTACATACTTTCATCATGAGAGGCCTGTAGTTTTTTTTTCTCCAAGTGTTATATAGCGCAAACTTGACCCGAAGGTATCCGGCATCAGAGCGCTTTACACAAGCACCAGTTACGCACAGCGCAGGGAGATGAAGTGATTCGCCCAGAATCACAGGATGTGGAGCATCGTTGCTGAGACTCGAACCCAGTTCCCTAGTTTTGAGGTCGACCCCCTACCCGTTAGGCCAAGTCCTCTCCCCAACACCCTCTACCCAAGGCAGGTGGCAGATTAAAGTGCGCAAATAGATTCGCCTGGCAGTGCCACATTCAATCCTACCCTCCCTCCGCACACTGGCTGATCACATTGCGACCATGTCACCTCCCTCACATGGTGCCTGTCTGCACTGGTACATCTAAGTCACACATGGGCTGCTGAAGCCACCTACATGTTACCCTGGGTGTCACAGCTCAACACACAGGTCCTGGCGGCTTGGTTGCTAAGACCAACATACATTTGCGCACACATCGATGCATTTGCCAAGGCTTGTTGGTGCTCCACCCGACATCCTTCATGGGACAGCTCGCCTCCAGACTTTGGCTATCTTTCACGTCTCCTGGTCCCTGTGGCTGAAGAGTCAAGCAGCACCTTCTTCTGACCTGAAGCACCCCACATCGGTGGGCATTCGCCTACTGAGCCCCTGGTCACGTGAAGTGACCCAGACTCTGTCCCCTCTGCTTTCAGGTTCTTCTCACCTGGAATCCAGGCTTCGTAGAGGAGCATCAGAGCATGAACATTGCAGCGCAGCCCCTTGGCTATGTCTGACACCGATCCGGGCTCTGTTTAAAAGAAAATGGCCACTATGACTAGAAATCGGCTGTCTCGATATGACAGTGGAATTTGCTTTATTCTCACTGTTTTCAGGTCTCTGGTTTAACAGAGCAGCACTTCATGGCCGTGACCAATAGGGATCTCCACTGTGGCACCTAGTCAGTATGAAGCAGCACTGGGGGAGCCCTAATCAATACCAACAGCACTGTGGAGCCATCACTGGTCCGGCATGAGCCTGGCACTATCTGTGCCAACGGTAGGCTGGCAGCAGGCCTCTGTAGTCTGCAAGCAATGTGCATTCACACCCAGAGTGTAAATGACATAAGCGGATAGAGCCACACACAGTCTCACAAGCATGTCCTCATCTCATCTTTGCCCCCTGATTGGGTGTGCTTAGGCGTGTGCCTAGCACTGTTTGCCCAGGAGTCAGGACACATACTGAGTTTCCACTTTAAAGGTCGGCAGCAGGCCGCAAACGCACAACCCAGGCTGAAAAGAGATAGTGTCACAAACACTCATCACACAATGGCACCGACATAAACAGGAAAAAGGCTAGCCACATCTGACAAAGTGTCAAAAACAGCAAATTTTACACATTCCACCTTGTGTCTTGGCTTTATTAAGTTCTGTGGTTATACTGAATATGCAGCTACCTACATCATTATCATATGAAATCCCTTTAGTGAGGTCATAACTATACTTTCACAATTACCTTATTAACCTTCTTGCTTTCTCAAATTTGCTTAAAAATACACCATTTGCCCACCCTTTGCACACTGGCCACAGGTCACTTGTTTCAAACTTTTACGGCTCACCACTTTTAAATGTCACCAGCTGCCACTGCTCCAAGGTACACCCTGCACTCTACCAGGAGGAAAAAAAGAGAGAGCCTGTGGACCTTCTGTCCCATCCTCATGTGCATGATTATCTAAGTTAGAGTCATCATGCTCCTCTAAGTCAGGGTTTGAGTTTAGGTCAAAGAAGATGATACCTTCCAGCCCATCCGCAATCCCTGTCCCACCCGCTCTCCCTACTTCATCTGGCCCTGGACCCTTCCTAAGGTCATCTAAGATAAGTACCTCAAGGAGTCGTTGGGTACTGGGGTTTCTCCCTGTCCTCAGCTTCCTGGACACACACATGGCTTTTAATTCATTGAATCCCAAGCCATTGTATCTAGTGGGTAGGGAGCCAATGGGCTCACCTTTGGAAGACATACTTGTGAGGTGTGGTGTATGCACCTACCTATCCTAGTGGGAACTAAACTCTCTTAGGCTGGAGAAAGGGTGTGCTAGACCCTTAACTTACTCAACCCCAAGTTCAGTAGAACCTACTTGTTCTAAACTTGAAGTATTATATGTGCCTAATACGTTAGTGGTTTTCAGTTAATCAATCAATGAGATTTATCAGGTAAAACAATAACAAGCTTGAATCCCACCGCTGCACACCAGTGTGAGAAGTTGACCTGGTATATACTGTCCACTAATTAAAGTGGGCACCTTGCACTAGTCCAAACAACCCTTATGATGTATGAGGTCAAAGATAACCTTTATTGAAAGCTATCCTAGTGGTATCTGTGGAGAGCAGCCTTCAGGCTTAGTCTTGAAGGAATGCAAAGCAGCTTGTTTTACCAGAATATCACCTCCTGAATGACCAAATGAAAGGAGAACCACACAGTGTCTGTATAAAAATATGTATTTATTTCTAAAACACTCTCTACTATTCCCAATGTGAGAATAGACACAAAAAGCACTCAATACGTTGCAATAGAACAATGCAAGTAGCACAATACACAGCGGGCTCCAGGGGGACACTGAACCATATACTAAGAAAATGGTATAACATAAACGACTTCAATAGACAAAGTGCCTAGAGCACGTAGAATTGCTGGGACCGCAAGGACCAATCCACAGGGAGGAGATTGGGACCCCACGGAGGACGGGTGCAGTGTTAAAACTCGGACGTGGGCTCCGTACAACTCTATGGGAAAGTCGCAGTCAATGTTTTACAATTTAAGGACACTTCAGAGAGGACTTCAAGCAAGATAATCGAGAACTAGGAGGTTCTAAGGCCAACCCACCCGTGGATACCATGGTACCCGAGTTACCTATCCCAGAGGAGCCGGGTGCATAGGAGTCAATTGGTGTGGGAAACCTCAGTCGTTTTCAATGGCGTGCTGAGAAGAAGTACTGCTGCCATGGACGTGGAAAGTGTCCAGTGGAACCCAAGCCTGGATTCGAGGTGAGAAGAACCTGAAAGCAGAGGGAACAGAGTCTGGGTCACTTCACGTGACCAGGGGCTCAGTAGGCGAATGCCCACCGATGTCGGGTGCTTCAGGTCAGAAGAAGGTGCTGCTTGACTCTTCAGCCACAGGGACCAGGAGACGTCAAAGATAGCCAAAGTCTGGAGGTGAGCTGTCCCATGAAGGATGTCGGGTGGAGCACCAACAAGCCTTGGCAAATGCAACCCACGCGGAAAGAGGAAACAGGTTCCGGTGTGGACCAGCAAGGTCCAGGAACTCCCCAAGCAAAGGAGAGTCTGGGCACATCTGGAGCAACCAGGTAAGCCCAGGAAATCAAAATATGACCCTCTCCAGGACCCACAGGCCAACGGACCAGGGATCACGAGGAGACCTCAAGCAGGATTACAAAGTACAGGCCCACGGAGCACACGGTGCGAGGAGGCCGGAGATCTTTGAAGGAAATTTAGCTCAGTGTCAGGAATACTCAGAGTCCAAAGCACGACTTCAGGAAATGCTGGTAAGTACGTGCAGTAGCAAAAGAACACTGTGCACAGGGGTAGGGGTCACACGGTCCCCAAGAGGGATACTGGCATCAGCTTCGCTGGAAGGGCAGATCGACCGCGAAGACCTTCTGGGACCTACCTCCTGTGTTGCAGAAATCTTCAGAGTATTCAGGAGCTCGGGAGATGTAAGCCAGTCAGTTGTGGTTAAGGTGCCTGCTTTTGCAGGGGAGTAACTCCTTTACTCCAAGGGAGATTCTTCAGTTGTCCAGCGGTGCAGACAGTTGTCCAGCATCATGCAGACAGTCAAAGTACATGGTTTCTTCTTTGCAGAATCCTGTCCAGGTAAAAATCTAAAGTCCTGTAGCCAGGTAACCCACTTTATACCCATGGGAAGCAGTGGACAGATTCTGGGGTCCCTCCTATGGGAGGGGAAGGACAGAGGGGTGGCTACACCCATGTCCTTTGTCCAGTTTCGAACCAGAACAGAACAGGAGCCAAATGGCTCCTGAACCGGTTTGAGCTAGACTATGCACAGGGACACCAAATGTGCCCCCAGTGCAGACTTTCTGGCACTCTAAGAGTGCCCCCATCCAGCTACAATACACTAAAGCCTGTCTGGGAGGTGGTTACACCTCCTTGTGACAGGAAACCTATTGTCATGCCTTCCCCTGTTCGAGCTTGGCTCAGCAGCAGGAGGGCAGACGCGTGTCTGTGGCTGGCAGCATCCATTTTGTGCCGCACGGGTTTAGGAAAGCTGGTACTGAGTAGACCGGTGACCCACGCATGTCTTCGTGGCAGGGAGGAATCATTCCTCCCACCCCAGTCCTGGGTAGGATTCCAAGGTGTTTGACACCAAATACGACATGTTTCGGTGCAGCCGTTGTAAAGTTACATTTTACAGCGAGATTATAATGCACTTAACATATATGTATGGCTGCAACACAGACAGCACTGGAGAATGGACTCCGAGCGCTGCAGAGGGGCTCTACTTATGCAGGGGCACCCTCTCACGTAAAACCCAGCACCCTGCCTTCAGGATTGATAAGGCCTGCTATAGGGGTGACAATAGGTTTTAGGTGTAGTGATATATGTATCAATATAGGGATACTATATTGAAGAAAGTGGTGCACGCACCAGCTTACACAGTTTGCAGTAGCCAACTGTTGGTGTCAGTTTGAATGGACTCTCAGGGGTGGCACAAGACATACTGCAGCCCCTGAGAGGCCTCTGAGGTATTCCAGCCCTTGGTACCTCTGTACCATATACTAGGGACTGATAAGGGTACCCCAGAATCCAATCTGGAGTGTACCTAAAGTACAGACATTGCCAATTTAGGGAGAAAGCTGAGAGACTGTAGTCGTGAATAGCAGGATTCCAGTCAGACTAAGCCATAAAACAGTGAAACATCAGCAAAAAGTGGGGGTAATCATAAGAAGCAGATCCTACTTTCCTACAACGGGGACCTTAATATGCCACACCGCCTGTGAACTGACTATTAGCACACAACCAACAGATATACCTCAGGCTAGGGAGGTATTTAGGCATGTCTTTGATTCTTATGCACTATATGACATATGGCGAACCCATCACCCCACTACCCCCAGCTTCACATTTTACTCAGGGCCCGCTCGGTTTGGTCACGGTTAGATTAGTGGTTCCTGTCGGCCACTGCCCACATGTGGCTGTCTGAGATCACCATGCTCCCACGGACACTTTTGGACCACAACCCTGCCCTTTTGAAACTCCAGATCCCACATGGCTGTTGCCTTGAATACCTTGGTGATTCCATGGCGATGCGCTCTGGGACCAGGTGTTCCATAGCGAACTGCAAAGCTCCATCCTTGAATACAGCTGGCGATTCCATGGCGATGCGCTCTGGGACCAGGTGTTCCATAGCGAACTGCAAAGCTCCATCCTTGAATACAGCTGGCGATTCCATGGCGATGCGCTCTGGGACCAGGTGCTCCATAGCGAACTGCAAAGCTCCATCCTTGAATACAGCTGGCGATTCCATGGCGATGCGCTCTGGGACCAGGTGTTCCATAGTGAACTGCAAAGCTCAATCCTTGAATACAGCTGGCGATTTCATGGCGATGCGCTCTGGGACCAGGTGTTCCATAGTGAACTGCAAAGCTCCATCCTTGAATACAGCTGGTGATTCCATGGCGATGCGCTCTGGGACAAGGTGTTCCTTAGCGAACTGCAAAGCTCCATCCTTGAATACAGCTGGCGATGCCGTGGCGATGCGCTCTGGGACCAGGTGTTCCATAGAGAGCTGCAAAGCTCCATCCTTGAATACATCTGGTGATTCCATGGCGATGCACTCTGGGGCCAGGTGTTCCATAGAGAACTGCAAAGCTCCATCCTTGAATACATCTGGTGATTCCATGGCGATGCGCTCTGGGGCCAGGTGTTCCATAGCGAACTGCAAAGCTCCATCCTTGAATACAGCTGGCGATTCCATGGCGATGCGCTCTGGGACCAGGTGTTCCATAGTGAACTGCAAAGCTCCATCCTTGAATACAGCTGGCAATGCCGTGGCGATGCACTCTGGGACCCGGTGTTCCATAGAGAGCTGCAAAGCTCCATGCTTGAATACAGATGGCGATCCCATGGCGATGCGCTCTGGGACCAGGAGTTCCATAGTGAACTGCAAAGCTCCATCCTTGAATACAGCTGGCGATTCCATGGCGATGCGCTCTGTTACCAGGTGTTCCATAGTGAACTGCAAAGCTCCATCCTTGAATACAGCTGGTGATTCCATGGCGATGCGCTCTGGGACCAGGTGTTCCATAGTGAACTGCAAAGCTCCATCCTTGAATACAGCTCGCGATTCCATGGCGATGCGCTCTGGGACCAGGTGTTCCATAGTGAACTGCAAAGCTCCATCCTTGAATACAGCTGGTGATTCCATGGCGATGCGCTCTGGGATCAGGTGTTCCATAGTGAACTGCAAAGCTCCATCCTTGAATACAGATGGTTGATTCCATGGCGATGCGCTCTGGGACCAGGTGTTCCATAGTGAACTGCAAAGCTCCATCCTTGAATACAGCTGGTGATTCCATGGGGATGCGCTCTGGGACCAGGTGTTCCATAGCGAACTGCAAAGCTCCATCCTTGAATACAGCTGGCGATGCCATGGCGATGCGCTCTGGGGCCAGGTGTTCCATAGAGAGCTGCAAAGCTCCATCCTTGAATACAGCTGGCGATGCCGTGGCGATGCGCTCTGGGACCAGGTGTTCCATAGTGAACTGCAAAGCTCCATCCTTGAATACAGCTGGTGATTCCATGGCGATGCGCTCTTGGACCAGGTGTTCCAAAGTGAACTGCAAAGCTCCATCCTTGAATACTTTGAGATTAAACTTGTACCTTATAAGTGTTTAGCCATGCAACAGTTGATGTTGTTGCACCAAGGATATTGTGCTGCATAACTAAATACTTATAAGGTCCCAAAAGCGAGACCTATTGGCTATGCCAATGCTTGTTTCACTTTAGTGCCTAAAATAGGGAGGGTGCCAAGCTCCTGATGCCACCAACACGGAGACCAGAAAGACAAGTTCCTTCCGAACAGTAAGACCTCAGTTTGGGATGAGTTTAACTTTGGACAGTTGACACTGTACTACACTAGGCAGCGCGACTAGTCGGTGATAAGATACTTATACCCGCACAATGCAAAATGGAATGTAAAGCAATACTCACCTGCGCAATTACCATGCCAGACGTATAGACCTGACGGAGGAGGGAGGGCTCTTGGGTAACCATTAGTAGTTATGTTGATAGCCAACTCAAACAAATGCATCTATATTAAACTTTCATCATACAAACTGCATTTGTATTAATAATATTATCCTGGTGTACCTGTGCACATATGGTAATACTCCTACTAGCATAAGCTAGCTGCATAATGACGAAAAATGCCTCAGTGAAATGCTTTATAACTATTGGACAATGCTTTATGGTAATCAATAAAGTTTGTTTAAAAACAAAACTGGACAGTTCTTGCTCATCCTTGTCCCTGTATGTAGAATACAGCATGGAATCTGGCAGCAGCCCCCTCTGGGTGGCCAGTGACCGACACCGCAATTTTGGTGTCATCTGTATAGGTCACCAGCTCAAAACCAAACAATTCAATCAGTGGAGTCACATAGCGATTAAATAAGGTGGGTCTTAGAGCTGAGCCCAGTGGGACGCCACATGGCAGAGAGAAAGGGGGTGAGCTAAACCCATCTAATGCCACAAACTGCACTCGTGCAGTTAAAAAAGATTTAAGAAGGGAGAGTGCTTTGTCCCTGATATCTAACAAAGCCGGACGGTCCAGAGGCAGAGTGTGGTTGACCATGTCAAAGGCTGGCGAGAGGTCTAATAAAATCAGGGCTGCATTTCCTCCCGCATCCAGGATCTGCCTGATTTCCTCAGAGGGTGAAATGAGGGCTAGTTCTGTACTATGGTGGCTTCTAAAGCCAAACTGGGTAGCTTCCATAAGGTTATTTTTATTGATATAAGAGGTAAGTTCTAGCTTGATGGCTTTTCAACTATCTTTGCAGGGAATGGGAGCCGTGATATCAGCCGATAGGTGTTTGAATCTGTTTTGATCCAGAATGGGTTTTTAATCAATGGTAGAATGGATGCTTTCTTCCACTCTCTTGGAAAGTGACCAGCACTGAACATCTTACTAGAGATGTCAGTGAGAGCTATGGCAGCAGTTTCAGGCACGAACTGCACGATTGTGGGAGGACAAGGATCATTGGGAGCACCAGATTTGATAGACTTTAACATCCTATCTAGGATATTCAGGCTATGATACTGATGTTGTAGCCTCTATCCTGGTTTTGGTGAGACTGACTCTGAGGCTGCTGGGCCTCATGGCTTCCTGCATCCTTCTTGTGACGTGCCCGTTGGCATATACAGGCTTTGCAGTGGGACCAGAAGTTCCAGTTGGCGCAGCATCAGGGGAATCTCTGACATGGTCCAGATCTTGGAAGGAACTGCTAAAGATCTGCAGGGGTGGCTAATGATGAACCGTGATTGGGTTAGAGGCAGACCACTCTCCCTTCCCCAACCAGATCTGGTGATAGTGACAGATGCGTCACTCCTGGGATGTAGAAGCCAGCTCGGGGAGACGGAGATCAGAAGACTCTGGTCTCTGTCGGAATCCAGACTCCACATCAATATGCTGGAGCTCCGTGCAATCCGACTGGCACTGAAATACCTCCATCGGTCCTCCATCAAGGGACTACTAGTGTAGATGTTCACGGACAACACATGCCACCATGTGGAACTACAACAAACAGGGTGGTGTAGGGTTGTCGATCCTGGACATGGCTGGAACAGCTGGACATTACCCTGGTGGTTCAACACGTGGTAGGCTATCGGAACGCCAGGGCAGACAAACTCAGCCGCTTATTCCTAGCGGATCGCGAATGGCGTCTCCACCCGTAGGTGGAATAAGATCTCTTTCAGCAATGAGGAAAGCCTTGGTTAGATCTGTTTGCCTCCACGGAGAACGTGCAATGTCAGCAGTTTTGCACACTAGAGTTTGCAAGGGGGCCTCCTGTACACTTTTCCGCCCATACCACTCCTGCCCAGAGTTCTCAAGAAGTTCAGTTATGGCCGGGCCCAAGTCTTCCTTATACCTCCAAACTGAGCACAGAGAGTTTGATATCCTGAGCTACTGAGCATGGCCTTTAATCCTCCGATCAGGCTGCCCCTTCGGGAAGGATCTTCTGTTGCAGCAGCAGGGGACAGTTCTTCACCCGAACCTTTCCACGCTCCACCTTGTTGTATGTAGATTGAGCGACAACAGTTGACAGCTTTTGACTTTCCTTTCAAAGTCTGTAATGTCATCTTGGCAGCTAGGTGCCCCTCCATCATACGCCTGCCTCTGGAGACACATTGTGTAATGGTGTACAGAAAAACACATTAACCCCCCCCCCCCATCCCCATCTAAAGTCTTACTCTTCATTGTTTCCCTTGCCCGGTCTGCTCTTTCTGCGACTGCCTGACCAATCCTAATTGTTTAAGTGCCCTATTGTACACTGGTTTCTAAAGGGTCTTGTCCATCCCTTCCCTTCTTCACCCTTTAGTATCCCTTAGTGAGACCATACCCTGGTCTTAACTTTTTTATTGTGTGCTCTCACATCCACATAAGACAAAACTGCTACAGGTGTTGTCCATTGTGAAGAAGGTTACCAGTCAGTAGCATGAACGAATGAATGAATGATGGATTTGTAAAGCGCATGAATGCCCTTAGGATTCCCAGCGATGTGCAGTCAGGTACTGAGTTTGGGCAAGTTAAACCTTACAGATATTGCATGAACAGCCATGTTTTGATTTTCTTGCAGAATTGTGGCTCCCCCTCTATCCGCCTGAGTTCCAGTTGTAGGGAGTTCCATAATTTGGGAGCCAGGTGGGAGAAAGATCTTCCTCCCCATTTTTCCCTAATGACCTTGGTCTGTACTAGCCTCTCTTCTGCGCTGGAGCGCAACTGTCTCTTTGGAATATAGGGGGAGATTAGATTTCTTATTTTTTGTTGCCTTTCTTGTGTCATGCTCTGTGAGTTATGACCAAAATTTTGAACTTTATTCTGGCCTCCACTGGGAGCCAGTGAAGTTTCCGCAGGTGCATTTTTACTGATTCCCGCGCCGGGGGTTACACAGTATTCTTGCGGTAGCATTCTGGGCTATCGGCAGCTTCTGAATAACATATTTGGGTGCCCCCAGGAATAGTGAATTTCCATAATCCAGTCGCGAGGTCACTGTCTTCCTTAGCTGGGTGGGTATTCTGCTTATGATTTTGCATAGACTTCTGAGAAGTCCGAAGCAACTTGCTGTGATCTTATTGGCCTGTGCAATCAAACCACCCATCTCCATCCGAACAGACATGGTATAACCGATAGAGATCTGCCACTGGCCAAGGGAGGTCTTTAATGTCGTTCAACTCTGCAGGTCCCCACCAGCTACATAATGTGACCACTTCACGACATCTCACAATGACAATCAGATATGGGATGATATTAACAAAGATTATTCCAGCAGATCTCTCACCATTTCTCCCTCCCACTTAAGCTGCTCAGGCCCATAACATTTAAAGACAATAGTTCACAATGTACAACCCAGAAGTAACGATCTAAGATAACAACGATCAGAAGAAACACTATAAAGAGACTTGCAGAGCTCCTCAAGGCTTCCAGCTTAATGAAAACCATAAACTGTGTGCCTTTCTCTCACACTTCTTCATCCATCACACTGCTAAGTGCTGCGTCCTATAAAATGATAACTGCACCTTGTGGTCATCATGTATGACATCGAAAGTCTACCCACATAGATCAAAACAAACACAAAACACTTGAGAGAACACACCCTACCTGGTATAGTGTGGTACCCTGTTAGGAAAGCGCTTCAGCACCCCACATCTGGATAATAACGCAATAAAAATGTTGCAATACAATACAATAGAACATTTAACATTCAACTAACAAAGTGTAAAACAACTGCAGACTGCATTAACAGGAAGAACAGCTCACTTATGTTAATGGTCACAAGTGCCCCCGCTCATGCGTGCCACTGCTCACAAGTACAATAATAACCGCACTGCAGCTCTTACACCTGATAACAAAATGTGGGCCAATCCCGAAGAATGTTTGCTAATTGGGCATGGATTTCAAGGGACTTAATTTCCCAATTACATGGTGCTGTATTCTGGGGTTTATTTTAACAACGGGATGCATTCTGCGAGTGCTAGTCCTGTTTATTTTAAACACACTCCTAAATAAAATGATTTGTAAATGAAAAGCCAAGAACTGAGGGATTGTATACTTGGTGACGGTGTCACCTGGTAACTTATCCTGTTATGTTATGCAGAATTGTGGAGCACACTATCACCCGGGAGGATATCCTGGTGCTGAGCAGGTGTGAGTGTAGCTTAATCTAAGGCTGGTGGGACTACTCAAAAGGCAGAGTCCTCAGCTTCTTGCAGAATACAAGTGGCGAGGAGGCTCATACGTGCAGTGGGAGGTCGTTCCACTCTTCAGGAGGGATGTAGGAGAAGGCTCTACCACCGGATCTGGTTTTCTGTATGCATGGGATGTGGACGAGTAGGAGTCCATACAAGCGGAGGTGGCTGCAAAGTTTGTGAGGTATGCTGGACCAGTGTTATGCAGTGCCTAGAAAGTGTGGGTGAGGAGGTTAAACTGTGATTTTTTTGTGTATGGAGACCCAGTAAAACTCCTTCAGGTGCTGTGTGATGCGAGTTCAACGTGGGAGGTTGAGAATGATTTTGGCCACAAAGTTTTGAATGGTCTGTTGTCTTCTAGTGAGGTTTTTGTTGACCCCGGCATAGAGGGTATTTCCGTAGTCCAGCTTGCTTGTCACGAGGGCGTGCATGATATTTTTCCATGTGCTGATTGGGAGCCATTTGAAAATCTTCCCCAGTATCTTCGGTGTATGGAAGTATGAGGCGTTGACGGCATTGACTTGGTCAGTCATGTCGAGTCTGGTGTCGATGTCGAGTCTGGTGTCGATGACGATCCTGAGGTGCTTGGCGTTGTCGATCCTAACTCTGTTGGCTTCCAGGTGGAATCCCACAGTGAAGTGCTCTCCCTGAAGATCACAATTTCGGTCTTGTCAGTGTTTGGCTTTAGACAGATGGTCTTCATCCAGTGGGCAATTTCAATCATGCAGGCATGGAACTTGATCGGGGGACCGGGCGTCTTGTCCATAAGGGAGAGAATGAGTTGGAACTAGGAGAGGATGTTGATGTCGTGAGATGATGCTGGCTAGAGCGATCATGTATGCGTTGAAGAGAGTCTGGCTCAGGGAGGATCCGTGTGGAACCCTGCAGATGAGGTCGCGGGCGTCCAAGATGTACAGTGCCAGGCTGACACTCTGGCTCATTCCAGTCAGGAGAACATCCATCGGAGAGTGTGTCTTTGGACTCCAAAGTTGTGTAGACGTTGGAACCAGACTGAGTGGTGTTGAGGAGCAGGTCTAATGATCACATCCACCTCCTTTTAATTTGATCTACCACAAAGAAACTGGAGTAAATGTATGAAATGGTTTACTGGGAGCGTTGGAACCAGACCGAGTGGTGTCAAGGAGTTGCTGTTCTTTGAGGTATTTTCTGAGACTTCTGTTGATGATCTTCTCTAAGACCTTGACCAGGAATGGTAGTAGGTAGATCGGTCTGTAGATGGTGAGAGTTCAAGGCTCTGCAGAGGGTTACTTGAGCAATGGGAGGACAGTTGCATGTTTCCAAGTCTCCGGGAAGGTCACGGAAGACAAGGAGGCATACAGAACGGGAGTGAGCATGGTGCTGATGGGTTACAGTCCTATAGAGGAGGAGTTGTGGGGCAGGGGGCCGATGGGATCCCTGAGTTGAATTAATTGTAGCAACGGTTTCTTCTTGGGTGATGATGGGAAATGTGGTTAGCATTGGTTCTTTGATTAAGATCAGGAGGTATCTAGTGAGTTCTCTTGGGTCCAGTTGTGTGTTGAAGTTGCTTTAAATGGCAGTCATTTTGTACTTGAAGAAATGAGAGGGATAGTTGCAGAGGTCTTGCAAGAGAGTAATCGAGTTGGAGGCGACTGTCAGTGAGGTGAAATACTTCACAATGGCGACGAGAGGGGCCCAGGAAGTCAGTCAATCAATAAATATGGGGTTTTTGAAGCGCACTAATCACCATTGAGGGTCTCAAGGCACTGGGGGAGTGAGGGGGGGTCAAGCAGTTTCATCTCATCCGAAGAGCCAGGTCTTGAGGTCTTTTCTGAAGGCTTGCAGTGTGGGCATTCATCTGACGCTGAGTGGGACTTCATTCCAGGTCTTGGCTGAGATGTAGAAGGACCGCCCCCCCTTGCTTTGGCTCTGCGGATGTGTGGAATTTCAACCAGGGCAAGCTCGACAGAGCAGAGGCTCCTCTTGGGTGTGTAGAAGGAGATTCTTTTGTTGAGGTAATGGGGTCTGATGTTGTGGGGGGATTTGTAGGCATGAGTGAGGAGCCTGAAGGTTACTCTCTTTTCGGCGGGGAGCCAGTGGAGTGCTCGTAGGTGCCGGGTGATGTGGTGTTGTCGTGGGATGCAGAGAACCAGTCTAGCTGCGGTGTTCTAGATTGTCTGGAGTTTGAGGAGTAGAGATTTGTTTGTTCTGGTGTAGAGGGTATTCCCATACTCCAGTCTGCTGGTTATGAGTGCGTGGGTGATGATCTTTCTGAATTCAGGGGGGATCCATTTGAAGGTCTTGCGGAGGATGCAGAGGGTGTTGAAGCATGCGGAAGATAGGGTGTTGATCTGTCGGTTCATGGGGAGGGTGGAGTTGAGTATAATGCCGAGGTTGCAAGCGTGGTCTGTGGGTGTGGGGGGTATGCCAAGTGCGATGGGCCAGCAGGTGTTGTCCCATGAGGAGGGGGTGGATCTGAGGACGAGGACTTCAGTTTTCTCTGAGTTGAGCTTTAGGCAGCTGTTGCTCATCCAGGATGCAACGACTTTCATACCTTCCGAGAAGCTGTGTCTGGTGCTTTCGTGTTCGTTGGTGAGGGAGAGGATGAGCTGGGTGTCGTCGAGTGCGGATCCTTGTCGTACTCCGCAGAGGATCACTGTGGGTTCGGAGAGGAAGGGCGAGAGTCTGATTCTTTGGGTTCGGCTGGTGAGAAAGGAGCGGATTCAGTCAAGGGCTGTTCCCAGGATGCTGACATAGTGGAGTCTGGCGGTTAGTGTGCGGTGGGAGATGGTGTCGGAGACTGCTGAGAGGTCTAGTAGGATGAGGGCAGTGTGTGGCCCTGGTCAAAGAGGGTGCGGATGTCGTCCGTGGAAGCTAGGAGGGCGATCTCGGTGCTGTGGTTGCTGCTGAATCTGGGTTTTGCTGTGTTGTAGTAAAACAATAGTCCACTTTCCACAGGGGCACAACCTTAAAGATAATTGCAGCGTCCACAATCTGTTGGGGTGTAATTGAGATTTAGAATAAACGAAGAAAAAGAAAACTAAAATGTTATTTTTATTTCCTTTGAAATCATTCCCGGGCCAACTGTACCCACTTTTTAAGGTTTTCATGTTAGCGCACTGAAGACCGGCACAAATTGCCATGTGTCAAAGTATTTTCAAGACGCCAAAAGTCTTCAGCCAAACCAGGGTCGTGAGGCTGGGGGTGTGACTAGGGACTTTACTGTGGTAATTCTAGTGTCTTCCCACATGTAAACACTAAAATCCAGTTTAAAGCAGGCACTGTACCCACAACAAACCTAGAGACAGAAGTCTGGTAGTACAAAAATCAGGGGGTTTTGGCAACCAAAGCAGGGGCTCCACAAAAATTGTCTTGGCATTCACTTCTCTCACTTTGAAGTGCACTCCGAGTGTTACTCATAGTACAACAGACCTGCCAAGCAGGATTTTACACTATGCTGTCAAGTCAATAGGTCCAGGTTACATGGCGTAGCCCTATAGCGATGTTTACTGCCATGTTAGTAGATGGCACAATGGGTGCTCCAGTCCACATATGCCACTTACTTTCCAGGCCCAAGTGTAATTTTCTACATCATACACTAGTGACTTACAGGCAAGTTAAATGTGCCAATTGGGAATAAGCCAATTTAACCAGGGTTAAAGGGGAGCCTACTGGTTACAAGGGTATTGTGCACAGAGTTCTAAATCAAACAAAGATATAGAGTCCGGCAAAAGGTAAAAACAAATCCGGGGTGATCATGCAATAAAGGCAAATTGCCTTCCAAGGCCTATTAGCTCACCCATGTAAAGTTCCTCTTCTTTGAGGTTACCCAGTCCTTCATGCTAACATTGTGAGTGTATTAAATGTGCTGTTTATGTGCCCAGTGTAGCACATGAATGCTGTGCGTGAGTGAGCCAGAGAAATGGAGCGCAGCGGTATCCTTAGCTTGAATGCTCCTGGTCTTGCACAAGATGGAATTGTGACGTCTCTGTTCCCAGACAGTAGAAGTGTATTGCTTTCACCCCTGTATCTTGGGTTAGGAGACTGTAGTATCCTGTGTGTTGCCTTTCCCTGTGTGTCTGAACTGGTGTCTGGAAAGCTAAGAGTGGAATACTGAGACTGACGTAGTGGAATGTTGGTGTGTGGTCTGCAGTGGCAGCTGGGGGGATAGGCACAGTTGGTGAGGGTTGGAGCCCTAACTGGACCTGCCAGGTAGTAACAACCTAGTTGTATTGTTTGGTATGAGGTGTGTTGAGCACCATGTCTTAGTCTGTCACACATTTTATACAAATGTCATTTGTTGCTCTGGAATCCATTTTGATTTGGTTAGGAGTCCATTTTGCTAATGACTTGATCTGTGATACTCAATGATGGCAGGGCATGCAGAATGTGTGCAAAAGGCAAGTGACCTTCAGGGAACCCATGTACCCTTTTGTTATGAACAGCTTTTACGCAAGGCTAGTTCGGAAAATGAAACTTATGACACACAGCATTTAGACAGCCTAGCACCAGCTATCAGTGTCGCACCATAGATAGACTATGTTTAACATTCCTCCCTGATTGGATAAAAGAATGTGGCACAATATGCTATTTTTAAAATACTTTGGAAAGTACAGGTCTGAATCATTGAGTATGTGGAAATCACGAAGGCCACCATCTTGTAGCATGCTGGTGGCACAACCCATTGCCTTTCTCTGATTGGTTATGTTCTTGATAATCATGCTGAACTATTCTCCTGATCAACAGCATAAGATGCAATTGTGCATGATATGTAGAAATGCTCCTTGTGACTGTATGTTCATTGGATGTATATTAAAATGCCCTTTGTGGTTTTCAACAATCAAAGACCGCACTGGACTTCTGCAAACTGGAAACTGGGTTGCATAGCCTATGGTCCCTGTGTACACATATATAAAAATTCTTGATAAAGTCTAGGTCTATTTTTATTCCAGCTTCTACATTGTCATTGAGTGTCTTCGTGGGTACTGCAGAGTTTTAGAGATTGGTGTTGGGTGAATGTGTAAATGAGACAAGTTGGAGATGGAGTGCTTGTAAATGATCATTCCAGTTGCTTATATGCAATGGAATAGCTGTTTTTTGTTTGGTTAGTAATGAAGAGAGGCCTGTTGTATCCTCTGCTCCCATTCCCTGTATGGCTGAGCCAGTGTCTGGAATGTGTGTCGTACCCTGTATGCTCCTATTCTCTGTATGTCTTATCCGGGGTCATGAATGTGTGTCGTATCCTGAGCACCTATTCCCTGTATGTCTGGGCTGATGTCTGTAATGTGTGTTGTATCATGTGCTCACATTCCGTGTAGGTCTAAGCTGTTTTCTAGAATGTGTGTCGTATCCTGTTGTCCCATTCTATGTATGTCTCAGCTGGTGTCTGGAATGTGTATCATATCCTGTGTGTCTGAGCTGTGGTCTGGAATGTGGGTCGAATCCTGTGCTCCCATTTCCTACATGTCCGAAGTGGTGTTTGGAATGTGTGTTGCATCCTGTGTGCTCCCATTCCCTGTATGTCTGAGCTGGTGTCTGGAATGTGTGTTGCATCCTGTGTGCTCCCATGTCATATCCTATGCTCGCATTCCCTGCATGTCTGAGCCGGTGTCTGGAATGTGTGTCGTATCCTGTGCTCCCATTCCCTGTATGTCTGAGCTGGTGTCTGGAATGTGTGTTGCATCCTGTGCTTACATTCCCTGTACGTCTCAGCTGGTATATAGAATTTGTGACGTATCCTGTGCTCGCATTCACTGTATGTCTGAGCCAGTGTTTGGAATGTGTGGCGCAACCTATGTGCCCATACCACGTATGTCTGAACCGGTGTGTGAAATGTCTTGTATCCTGTGCTCCCTTTCCCTGTATGTCTGAGCAGGTGTTTGGAATGCTGTGAGCAAAGGTTGTAAAAAAATATTGGTGTGTGGTTGTGAGGAAATGGGGTATATTCTATGGTATGGTTGTGCGACTGTGACCTCACCATGTAATACACCTACCAACCCTTTTAGGATCAGTAGGTTTAGTTTGTTAAACGTTAGCTCAACCCTGGGTGGCTGTGACTTTTAACAGCAAGGCTTACACAAAGGTACAAGTGTGAAGCATTTAAGAAAGCACTAAAACAATTGATGAAGAAACAACTTAGACACAATAAATCAGATACCAATTTAAAAAAATAAAGCAGATTTTATATATTTCTAGAAACCACAATGAAAATGATCCACTGGAGGGATCTGGAATTTACAAGGTATAGTAAATAAGAACATTTAACTTAACCGCAAATAAGCAAGGGCAAATTTAACGAATTTGGCACTTAGAATTATTTTCACCAAAAAGTTGAACTAGTTGTAATGCGGTCAGTTAGAGTTACTTTGGGCAACCAACTTCAGCAGGGAGCCAGATAGGGGGCCCGCAAGGCACTCAGAAACCGTTCCCTCCACAGGAGAAGCAGTCTTCCGACAGTCCCAGGCACTTTAACCTCGTTTCGATGGATTCCTAAGGCAGTGGTTCTGATGCGAAGGATACAGCATGCTGAAAATGCTCAAGGGTGGTGTGGATACAATGTGGTTGAGGGAGGTCTTCCTGCAGCTGCTCCCTGGTCTGCAGGTTTGGTGAGGTGATCCTGGCTGCACGGGTCAATGTCCCTTGAGGTCTTCTCGGCCCTGGCAGAAGTCCAGTTTCCACTGAACTGCCTACTGTCCTGTATCCCTGTCACAGCCAAATCCTTCCCTGGGCTGTAGCTTCTCCACCAACCTTCCCAGGTCCAGCAGACTCAGATGCAACTTCTGACAGCCAGGTCCTGGTCCTTGGTCCTGGACAGCGATGAAGAACAGCGATCAGGGGATCTGGGCTATCCCTCGCCCTTAGCAGACTTCTTTAACTGTTGTGTCACTATGCTGCGAACAGGAGGTCTGCCAGCTGCTCCTTCGAGTCTCTTGTCTCGGCTGGGCCCGGAAAACAACTTCTCCACTAGCAGGAGACAGCAGGCTGCCTTAGGCTGCACCATTCTATCCACTCCCAATACGGCAGAAAACTCCTTAGCCCAACTCAGAGGTGTGGCTACCAAGGGAGCTACATTCCTGTAGGAGAGCAGGATCTGCACTTATGTTGCCCCCACTTTTTTTCTGATGTATACACTGGTTTCTGGTTATAGTCTGGCTGGGTCCCTGCTAATCAGGGCACCAGTCTCTCTGTTCTCTCTAAACAACTTGGAGTGCATACTAGATGCACTAGTGATTGGATACTGTGGTACCTTATGAGCCCCTAGTATATGGTACCCGAGGTACCTAGGGCATAGGTACTTCACAGGCCTACCAGGGGCTGAAGCATGTATTATGCCACCCCTGGGAAGCAGACTAAATCTGACACCACAGGCCTGCTACTGCAGCCTGGGTGAGGTAGTGTTAGCACTCCTCACTGAGGTATAGGTTCCCTATATCTCACCATACACACACATATAAACCTATCAGCCACCCCTAAGGCAGGCTCTATCAATCCTGAGGGCAGGGTGCTTGGTTTAAAATGTGAGGGGGTGCCACTGCCTGAGCAGGACCCCTCTGCAGCTGGCAGAGTCTATTCTCTGTGGCTGTTTGTGACAGCGGTTAAACTATATACTCTTAAGTGCATTATAACCTACCGGTAAATGTTAACTTTGGAATGACTGCATTTCGTGTTTGGTGTCAAACAAATTGGAATCATACCCCCACACCAGTAACTGGTGTGGGAGTTTGATCCCACCCGTCTAGAGGGGACGACATGTGCCTACTGTGGTAACACAGTAGAAATCTGAAAGAGCCCTGGCATCACAAAATGGATGCCACCAGCACAGACACTGGGCTGCCCTCCTGCTGCTGACTGAAACTCGCAGTGGAGGAGGCCCAACAATAGGTATCCTGTCACAGGGAGGTTTCACCACCTTCCAGACAGGATTTAGTGTATTGGGGCTGGGTGGGTGCACTTCTAGAGTGCTTTGAAGTCCTGCACTGGGGGAGAAGTAGGCTCCTCTGTGCATATGCCAGCTCAAACCGGTTCAGGGGCTACCTGTCCCTGCTCTGGCGCGAAACTGGACAAAGGGAAGTGGGTGTAAACCACCCCCTACCCTGACCCTCCCAGCGGAGTGGTCATAGAGCTAGTCCCTCCTCTACCTTCAGTATAAGATAGGGAAACCTTGCCATTGCAAACTAGATATCCCTGAACGACGCTCTACAAGAAGAATCCTGGCCCTTCGATGTTCCACTACCTTTGGACGACAGAAGAATCTCCCTTGGAGTCAAGGAGTGACTCCCCTGCTTGGCAGGCACCAGAAACTCTAATCAACGGTTGCAAACTTTCCCGCTCCCGCCAGAGTTCGAAGTCCCTGCAGCCCCAGAAGTGGATTTCCTGACTTCACGACGGCCATTGTGAGTCCCCAGCAGAGCTGAGGCGAGTGAACCCCACCAGTGACGAGGAACAGCAATACCCGTGTACCGTGCACTATTGTCAAGTGCAGCCCCTTCATGACGTTCTATGAACTTGTGCATTGGACCATTTGTGGCCCAAACCTCCAGCAGTTTTTACAGCGAAAATCAGAGGCCTACCCCATCCCGAGTGACCGTGGGCTCCTGTGAAGCATTTCCTCATGAGGCGTCTTTGCGATCACTTGCCCGTTGGCTTGTGGGTCCCCCGAAGACTTTCTTATCAAACCAAAGGGCTCCTCTTGTTGCTCCAGGCCTGTCCTCACTCACCCTCACTGGGTGAGTCCCTCAGACCTTGCTGGTCTGCACCGCTGACTTTATTCACTTTCCACGAGACTTGCTGTTGCCAAGGCTTGTTGGCTCCAATCTGGATGCCGACACCTCAGTAAGCTGCAGACTTTGTGGGGCACTCCGAATCCAGCTGCTGGTCATCATCGATGCTTCCTGGTCCTCGTGAGCAAAGAGTCAAAACACCCTTGATCACCTGAAATCACCCGACTTCCGTGGGCATCCATCTTCCTGGCCCCAGGTCACTGGCAAGTGACTGTGAACACTGTCTCCTCTGCTTTCAGGTCTTCCTCCTTCTGAATCCAGGCTTGGATTCCACCGGGCACTTCTCCAGTCTTCACAAGCAGCAAATCTTCTTTGGTCTCCACAGAAAACCCGACACCAAAAGACACCTATGCACCCGGCTTCCCTGGGTGAGGTAACTCATGCACTCCGGTGCCCTAGTGTGTGTTGGCCCTCGAATTACTTACCTTGTAAGTGGCTTGCTTGTAGACTTCCTCGAAGTACCCTTAAACTTTAAAAATCAAACCGTGACTTGCTCCATTGAAATCAATAGGGAACCCGCGGCTGTGTTCTCACACTGCACGCGTCTCCCGTGGGTCTTTTACTTACCTGCTTTTGCTGCATTAGTGACGCCCCAGCGATTCTACAGGCCCTAGGCCTAGTCATTCTGCAAGTCGACTTTCCTAAACCTCTTTTTTAGTATATGGTCTGGTATGCCCCTAGGGCCCCAGCCATATTTGTGCTTAACTTATTGTGAACGTTGATAATTGAATGTGTTCCTGACTTCTCATCTCATAAAGAGATTAGTAGAGTGTGTCTAGAAATAAATACGTATATATTTGATATATATACCTGTGTGGTGTCCTTTCATTTAGTAATTCAAGAGATTATAAGGTAAAACAAGCTGCTTTTTATGCACTGGATCAGTTTTTCGAGCATTTTGCCAGGGGCTGCTAAAAGAGAGATGGGTCGGAGATTGCTCAGATCATCCGGCGCGCCTTGGGGGTTTTTTTTCAGCGGGAGAAGAGTGGCCTGTTTCCAGCAATCCGGGAACAGGCCAGTTGTAATGGACGTGTTCCATATGTGTAAGAGGGGAGCTGCAATTGCGTCAGACATTAATTCCCACAGTTTGGGTGGGCATGGATCATCAGGTGCCCCAGATTTACATTTTTTTATTTCAATCAATGCTTCGAAGAGGGTGATGGGCTGAAATTGATTTAAGGAGGAAGCTGGTGGCTCAGAGACTCCCAACTCATCCATAGATGTCGGCTCGGGATTTGTAAAAGTATCATACACTTTTGATATTTTGGTGTCAAAGAAGTCTGGGATGGTTTCACAGAGTCTTATGGATGGAATAATATCTGTCTCAATGGCTCTGGGTTTAAAGAAAGATTTAACAATCTTAAAGACTTCTTTGCTTGATTGCTCCGTCTGCAGGATGGAGGTCGCAAAGAAGGTTTTTTTGGCTTCCTTTATGGATAAATGTAAGGCATGGAGGGCTTTTTTATAACTAGTTTTGGCAGATTCGCAATATTTTGCTCGCCAAAGGCGCTCCAGCTTTTTGCACTTACTTTTTTCGGCCATCAGCTCAGGGGAGAACCACGGAGCAGAGGGAGATTCTCTGCGCGACGTAGCGATTCTGGCCGGAGCAATAGAGTCCACTGCATTGCCAATCCACAAATTCAGAGATGCAGCATCGGAGTTTACATCCGAGGTAAGGAGTAAGGGGTTTACTCGAAGTGCCAGGCATAAAGTGTCCGCTGTTAAATTATCCCATTTTCTCCGCATATAGGTGCGTTTCCCTATGATCTGAGACTGGGAGGAGATTGAGATGGACATAGTGATTACGTAATGATCCGTCCAGAGCAGTGGAATCGGAGAATTAGCTTTTGTGTTTGATATGTTGGAAAAGAAAAGGTCCAGCATATGCCCCGCCCGATGCGTGGGACCTGCAATAGCTTGAGTTAAATTAGCCGATTGCAGGGTTGAGATGAGGTGAGTAGCCTGAGGGCAATCAGGGTTCTCAGCGTGAAGATTAAAATCACCGGCTACAATATAATGCGGGTGGGCTAGAGAGTTTAGGACTATAAAGTCCATAAGCTCACTCAAAGATGATGCCGGGCAGTCCGATGGTCTGTAGATAATTAGACCTGTAACAGACAGTTGGGGGGTAGTTTGGAGGCAAAAGTGTAACCCCTCTGTTCCTGGGAATGTAGTAGGAGTGGAGGACAACAATGTATATTTCTCGTTGTAGATGAAAGCCACTCCACCACCTCTTCGGCCTTCCTTTCTATTAGAGGAGCTCAGTTTAAAGCCTGGCGGGATTGCTAGCGAAATTGATGCCATATTGTCCTCATTAAGCCAAGTCTCTGTAAGGCATAAGGCGTCCCAATTAGAGTCAGCTATTAATAAGCATAAATCATCTGCATGCTTGGGCAGGGATCTGCAATTCAGTAGACCGATCCTAAGTTGGGTAGAGGAGGTGTTACAAGATGGTTTGCTTACTTTTTTTTGAGGTGATAGTATTTGGGGAGAGACAATGCCAAGAGACTTTTGTGGGTCTGGCCCTTCAATCACAGAGTCCAGGTCATCTTGATTTTCATCATCTGACCCAGAGACTATGGCTGACCCACCCCTTGATTCAGACCCCTTAGCTCCTAGAGCTAGCCTAAGGTCATCTGTGGTCAACAGATCTATCAAGTGAAGTGTGGAGGGACTCTGTCCTAGCTTCAGGTGTCTTGCAACACACATGGCCTTCAAGTCAAAGAAGGTCATGTCCTTATACTGAGGCTGGGTGGACCCACTGGCTCCATCCCTTAAGGACAATCTAGTGTTGTGCAGTGTTGTACTACCTACACTAGTTTGTGGCCTACTGATCCTAGCTTGAGCTGTAGCAAGGGTATGCTTAATTGAATGTGTTCCTGACTTCTCATCTCATAAAGAGATTAGTAGAGTGTGTCTAGAAATAAATACGTATATATTTGATATATATACCTGTGTGGTGTCCTTTCATTTAGTAATTCAAGAGATTATAAGGTAAAACAAGCTGCTTTACATTCCTCTGAGACTTAGCCTGAAGGCTGCTCTCCACAGGTACCACTAGGATAGCTTTCTTTAAGAGGTTGTCTTAAACCTATCTACCATAAGAGTCGAATTGGACTGGTGCAAGGTGGCCACTATAACTAGTGACCAGCATATGCCAGGCCAACTTCTCACATTGATGGGCAGCGTGTGGGATTCCAGCTTGCCATTGTTTTACCAGAAAATCTCTATTTGAATTACTAACTGAAAACCGCTAAAGGTACTCAAGGTACATATAAAAGTCAAGCTTAGTATCAATAAGTTCTACTGAATTTAGAGCTGTTTGTGAAGGGATAGCATCTCTAATTTCTACCTCCATTGCAGAGGCAGAGTGGTTATGTTCTGTGGTTTTCACAACTAAATTATCAACAGTAACCGCTCTGCCACTGCAATGGGTAGTGTAGTATTGCACACACCTCCAATGATTTCTAGTTAAACTTATTCTTTCCTTACTATATATGTATCCACCATGGTTTAATACATTTTTGCCCTTCCTGGATTTAATAAACTTTGCAGCTTCCAGACTAGACATTATCTGAAAAGAGAAGAGAAGAAAAACAAATTAGCCAGAAAAATTAAATGAAATACCTAAAACATAACATTTACACTATCCAAAACTTTCCCTACTGCTGCACCTTCCTGGAGTTAGAATAGTAAATTGCACCCCTACACTATCCAACACTTTCACCACTGTTGCACCTTCCTGGAGTTAGAATAGTAAATTTCACCCCTACACCATCCATCACTTTCCCTACTGCTGCACCTTCCTGGAGTTGGAATAGTAAATTGCACCCCTACACCATCCAACACTTTCCCTGCTGCTGCACCTTCCTGGAGTTAGAATAGTAAATTGCACCCCTACACCATCCAACACTTTCCCTACTGCTGCACCTTCCTGGAGTTGGAATAGTAAATTGCACCCCTACACCATCCATCACTTTCCCTACTGCTGCACCTTCCTGGAGTTGGAATAGTAAATTGCACCCCTACACCATCAAACACTTTCCCTACTGCTGCACCTTCCTGGAGTTAGAATAGTAAATTGCACCCCTACACCATCCATCACTTTCTCTACTGCTGCAACTTCCTGGAGTTGGAATAGTAAATTGCACCCCTACACCATCCAACACTTTCCCTACTGCTGCACCTTCCTGGAGTTAGAATAGTAAATTGCACCCCTACAATCTCCAACACTTTCCCTACTGCTGCACCTTCCTGGAGTTGGAATAGTAAATTGTACCCCTACAACCTCCAACACTTTCCCTGCTGCTGCACCTTCCTGGAGTTAGAATAGTAAATTGCACCCCTACACCATCCAACACTTTCCCTGCTGCTGCACCTTCCTGGAGTTAGAATAGTAAATTGCACCCCTACACCATCCTACATTTTTCCTACTGCTGCACCTTTTAATGTTGGTTAAAATTACCTTGTTTTTTCGAAATTGGTTTTCTTGGTGACTCTTCTTAAGTGGGAATGTCGTATAGGCTGGAGTAGACACTTATGTGTTGATTGGATTTGAAATAGAAAAACAAATGTCTGGAAAAGTGAAAAAAAGGAAAAAAAGAGAAAATTGAACTTTGTAGAGAAATGCGAATTTACAATAATTATTTGAAAAAATTAAAATCATTTGAACTTATAGTACATAACACTTTCCCTACTGCTGCACCTTCCTGGAGTTAGAATAGTAATTGTTACCCCTACACCATCCAACACTTTCCCTACTGCTGCACCTTCCTGGAGTTGGAATAGTAAATTGCACCCCTACACCATCCAACACTTTCCCTACTGCTGCACCTTCCTGGAGTTAGAATAGTAAATTGCACCCCTACACCATCCATCACTTTCCCTACTGCTGCACCTTCCTGGAGTAACAATAGTAAATTGCACCCCTACAATCTCCAACACTTTCCCTACTGCTGCACCTTCCTGGAGTTGGAATAGTAAATTGCACCCCTACACCATCCAACACTTTCCCTACTGCTGCACCTTCCTGGAGTTAGAATAGTAAATTGCACCCCTACACCATCCATCACTTTCCCTACTGCAACACCTTCCTGGAGTAGGAATAGTAAATTGCACCCCTACACCATCCAACACTTTGCAAAAACTGTAGTGTCTGTAAACTGAGCCGCAACAAAACCAAAAAGATACTAATGACACAAGGAAAAGAATTCACCATAAAAGAATGGATTGATTGCAATAGCAAATTCTGCATTTATGTGATCCTTTGTCCATGCAACCTACCATACATCGGGAGTACAATCCGACCGCTACGTATCCGGATACAAGAACACTACCGTAATATCCACAAATACACATCCGGTCACCCCCTGACGGAACATTTTGCCGACAAACATCAACATAAAAAGGATTTCATTTTCTATGGACTGGAGATTGTACACCAGACCAAAAGAGGAGGAAACCGGGAACTGAGACTTCGCAGACGCGAAAGTGAGCTGATCATGAACTTCAAAACAACTGAACTAGGACTCAACAAAGATGCAGAAATGCATGTATGGTTGGGAGATGATTAATTCCATCAACTGAGTGTCCACCTTTTCTGATTTTTTTCTCTCCCTAGGGTGTGATACAACTATGAATAACATCCCTATTTCATTTCTAGAATTTCCTCTCATCCCCCTGGGAATGAGTCAGATAAGTATTCTTAAAAATACCTCTACACTATATATCCAGAATTACTTCAAAGTCCGACCCTTGGCATCCCCCTTAATTTCGTTTCACATTTCTACGCACTTTCTTGACTTGCCAACCAACCTTTGTTCCATCTTTCTTCTAAAAATCCCTAATATATTTCAAATTGGAACTTTATTCGTCTTTTGTCTGACTAACATGACAATTGACAGCAGATCAACCTCCCGCGTCCCCTTCCCTATCCAAAATGGCGCCCCTGCACGAACCAGGCCACTTCCGGGCTCTAACCCGGATGTCCTTCCCTGAGCCCCGCTATTTACGCTGCCTCCACAGAGCGCACATCGAACACTGAACTGAATCGAACAGAACGCTCGTACCAGGCATTAGCCAAGACTTGAGGTAAGCATTGTAACATAGCTGATATTCCCTTCGGCTTTACCTCCTTCCATGAGCTAAGGATATCTTGTTCTCCTTTTGATCCCCTCCCCTTAGAATCCTACGCTATTTATCTAGCACATCGTTGAAACTTCCTTTTACAGAAATACCCGGTAAGCTCTACTCTGCCTGCTTTTGCCTCTACTGCCCTAACGCTCTATACCTCACGCGTTACGAACACCTTCACTGTAAATTAATAAACCTGCACGACCACGTCACTCGTATCCAGTTATATTTTTCTAAATTAAATAAGCCCGGTAAAAACGCCTCTCTGATCACGTCTTGCTGTTACTACGTCAAGCCTTGTCACCACTGCTTTGTCAGTCTTTAATAAACCTCAACCGTCAAGAGCACGCTCAACCTAAAACCTATGTCTTCTCAATACCGCGCCACGTAAATCTCAACACGTCTATCCCGCCTGGGACCACATTTTGCCGCGCTGCCGACCTCAACTTTTTCACGATCACTTTATCAGTTCACGCATGGAACCGCCTAGTGCACGTTAATGACCTACTTCAAATGGATACGACCCCTGTAAATCTTTCCTTGGCTACTTGATTCACGATCACGCGTACAACCAACGAAGACACTCACCTCGAGCATGTTATTGCCCAACAACCACGCCACTTGACCTTACCTGATCGCAGATCACCACCACTTGGCTTTAAGCATATTCACATTTCTCGTCGAGCATCGAGATATCACCAGACTCGCCTTGCATGCGCAACGACCAGATCCATTATTAAGACTAATTCAAATCCTCTCTCTCGTGACAACCTTACCAACTCACTATCAACTCATCACCTTGATGCCCGTGATCCGGTACCAACCTTGTAAATATACAACCTTTACTTATCTATATACCATACATTAATGTTTTGTTGGCCCACAATGTGTCATATATACGCTTCGTCATTTCTTCACCAATGTGTCATATATACGCTTTGTCATTGTCGTTACTTCACCCTCATGTTCCATGCTCCATGACTTGTCGAAAATTTTACCGTTACGCATATGTGGATCACATTACATTTACCATGTATATTACAACAAACCACGTGTTCAATCTCTGTTTATGACCCTTACTGACATACCAACTGTATATGACAATGTCTCTCTTTGTAAACTAAAATGACCTGTGGCCTATGGAACCTTTTGATTTCTCCGGTCTTGATGACCTCCAATCACGTCCTGCTTCTTTCTTTATTTAAATATGGACATGTACTATAATCACTATTGTACTTTATCTTATAATATGTTACACATTGTACTTAAACTTATGTATATTGATACCTACTGCATCTTCCTTACTAAACCCTCACGTGACCTCTCCAAAATAATAACCCCCCCCTTTTCTTTGTTTTTTTTCCCTTGCAACGCACTATCCATTTCCTTACTAATTCCCCGCTGTCAATCATTACTCCTAATGTCTATCACACTGTTCATTCTGCTTTCTCCTCCCAATACGTTTTCACATCTTGACTCACTGGTTTGTTATCTCTATAACTCTTGTGCTAAATACCTCACATGTATTTGCATATTCCCAAATGGTTTTTATCTACCCTCAATTGTACAGCCCTGAAGAAGCCCCAGGCCTATAGGCCATGTAGGGGGCGAAACACGTGTTGGCTGTGCCACCCCTTGTTTTTCTCATACCCACTCCCATGTGTGAGTGCGAATAAAGGACTTGTTCACCTCTAGATCAACTTGCTTTGAATTGGAATTTGTTCCTCCAAGAATCAAAATATACCAATCTTGCCTAGACAACCCATCAGAACCATCCAACACTTTCCCTACTGCTGCAACTTCCTGGAGTTGGAATAGTAAATTGCACCCCTACACCATCCTACATTTTTTCTACTGCTGCACCTTATAATGTTGGATAAAAATACCTTGTTTTTTCGAAATTGGTTTTCTTGGTGACTCTTCTTAAGTGGGAATGGCGTGTAGGCTGGAGTACACACTTATGTGTTGATTGGATTTGAAATAGAAAAACAAATGTCTGGAAAAGTGAAAAAAGGAAAAAAAGAGAAAACTGAACGTTGTAGAGAAATGCGAATTTACAATAATTTTTGGAAAAAATTATAATCATTTTAACTTATAGTGCAAAACACTTTCCCTACTGCTGCACCTTCCTGGAGTTGGAATAGTAAATTGTACCCCTACAACCTCCAACACTTTCCCTACTGGTGCACCTTCCTGGAGTAGGAATAGTAAATTGCACCTCTACACTATCCATCACTTATCCAAATTCTGCACTTTAGAGGAGTAATAATTGGAAAAGGAATGATTAAAAATTTGATGAAAAAATAACACTGATAATGTAAAATACCTTTTTCAGTTGTTGTTTGTTCTCGTGCCTTTAAGGTAATGCTTGCAGCAGGTTAAAGTTATTTTTTTGTTACAGATGTACTCTGGAAATAAATAAAAGTTAAAAAAATTAATGTTTCTTAGCCAACGTTGGTTAAAAAAAAAAATCAATTTTTTAAAAATATGATATTTGACAAATGAGTATGAGTAACAATTGGTTAAGGAAAACATAACACACATTGAATGCATTTTTAAAAAAAAATAATATTGGTTACACCGATACTATCACTCAATTACTGTAATGCTGAACATTCTAGGACTTAGAATAGTAATAGTTACCCCAGTAACATGAATCGCTTTTTCAGATGTAGTACCCAACTGAAGTCTTATTAGTAATTGTTACTCCTGCATCATGGTATAATTTCGTTTATGATGTAGTGAGAATGTGGTAAAAAAAAGAAATCACCTTTGCCATACATCACTTTAGCTAATTTTAAAAATATATTTTAAAAGTAAAACAATTAAAAATAAATTACATTTACCTTCACAATAGTAAAGGTGAGGCGATTACGTGGTGGTGATGCTAAATTAGGTATAGGTTCACTATATCTCTACCTACACACACATATAAACCTATCAGTCACCCCTAAGGCAGGCCCTATCAATCCTGAGGGCAGGGTGTTTGGTTTACAATGTGAGGGGGTGCCTCTGCATGAGCAGGACCCCTCTGCAGCTGGCAGAGTCTATTCTCTGTGGCGGTTTGTGAATGTGGTTAAACCATATACTCTTAAGTGCATTGTAACCTACCGGTAAATGCTAACTTTGGAATGACTGCATCAAAACATGTTGTGTTTGGTGTCAAACAACATGGACTCATACCCACACACCAGTAACTGGTGTGGGAGTATGATCCCACCCTTCTAGAGAGGACGACATGTACCTACTGTGGTAATACGGTAGAAATCTGAAAGAGCCCTGGCATCACAAAATGGATGCCACCAGCACAGACACTGGGCTGCCCCCCTGCTGCTGACTGAAACTCGCAGTGGAGGAGGCCCAACAATAGGTATCCTGTCACAGGGAGGTGTCACCAATTCAATTCAATTCAATTCAATTCAGCTTTATTTCGACTTATTTTGTCATAAAAGCAGCATACATAGGTTAAAAAAGAAAACATAGTACATAGTCCAAAATTCCAGGCAATATGATGGGGGTCAATCACATTCAATTCTATCACAGCTATGCTAAAAACATATAAATAGTTAAAAAGCCAGATAATATAAAAAAGATCATTAAAATACATTTTGCAAAGGGTAAAGGTAAAATTCATAGTATCAAACCAACCAGGTACATTAGCTAACCAGTCTTTAAGTGTTAAAAATTGTATCCTTTCTTATTCCTTATAAGATATACATTGAATAGGAATCTACTTAGACCAAAGACTATTAGTTGTGAAGTATTTGCTTTAAATGTACGTTCTGCCTCTTTAAAAAGCCTAAACCCCAGATTTATACACAGGGGTTTAATCCATCGAATTCTTGGTTTTTTGTAAGCTGGGCAGAAAAACAGTATATGGGCATCATTTTCTATTGCTTTTTGTACGCAAAGGGTGCACAAACCACTTTCGTCTTCGTTGCCCCTCCAGCTACTAGTATTTGCAGCTATCTGTAAAACTCCATATCGGTATTGAAGATACAGTGTTTTAGCTAGTGGTGGTCTTATCTCATCCATGAATTGTTCGAATATAGGGGTATCCTTTACAGATAAGAATGTCTGTGACAATGTACCCAGTGTAGTATTAGTGGATACTTCGTTCTTTACATATGTCCAAAAAGCAGATTTCAAAAGGTTTTTTGAAGATGGTAACATATTCTGGGGGTTTTCCCAAAGATGTGTAAACCCAAGCTTTTTGAACCACTGGGAGATGTGTTTTAACCAGGGGATACTTTTATATTCGTCGATCCTAATTATTTCTAGCAGTCCGTTCTTGTAATCGCTCAACTCAGGGGTTGTCCATAGTCTAATCCAATAGAGTAGAGGCCTTAGTGTAGCTTGATGATCAGTTCTCTTAAGATTAATATCCAGAAAGACTGGAATTATCGGTGTTCTTACTGGTAATTTGAGTAACCTGCGTATAAAGGTATTCTCTTCCTTCCTAAAAGTATTGTTGCAGGAATAACCCCAGACTTCGGCACCATAAAGTGCTGCTGATTGGGCCTTTGCTTTAAATAATTCAAGTGCCGGCGTGATTGATTTAGATTGGCTACTGCCGTGCACCTTTAGGATGGGCATTGAATTTTGTTTTAGAATTAAATTACTTTTTTCCAATTGCCCTTTCCAATTGGGTAAACTGTCTAGCATAATGCCCAGGTAATTAAAGCTCTCAACATATTCCAGCTTCTGGTTATTTAAGGCCAAGTTCTTTCTAAAGGATTTCTGAGGATTTATGGACATATACTTTGTTTTAGATGAATTAATTTCTAGTCCCTTTTCCACACAGTAATTATTAAAGGAGTTTACTAGGTTTTGTAAACCTTGCGGGGTTTGCGAGATGAGGATTGTATCGTCAGCAAAGAGCAATGCAGTGACTACCTCCTCTGCTAATTTCGGGGAATCATGTTTGCAATCTTTAAGATAATTGGGTATATTGTTAACATATAAGGAGAAGAGGGTGGGCGCCAGCACACACCCTTGGCGCACACCCCGATTCACAGGGATCTCTTTTGAGATTTCTCCTCCCTTCCCCCATCTAACCCTAGCATAGTTTCCTGTGTGGAGTCTAATTATTTCCCTGAGTAGCTCACTAGGGACTGCAATGTCTTTGAGAGTGGACCAAAGTAATTTACGGGGTACAAGGTCAAAGGCAGCCCTTAAATCGATGAATGCTACGTACAAACTTCCCTTTCTTATATTAATATATTTCCAGCAAATACACATAAATCTAAATACTTGATCTACTGTGCTGGTTTTTAGCCTGAATCCTGCTTGGTATTTAGTTAAAATCTGTTCCCCTTTTATCCACAATAGAAGTCTATTTAAAATGTGTCTGGCGAAAGTTTTTTGTAAAAGATCAATTAAACTAATGGGGCGGTAATTTGCTGGATCATAGCGATCCCCTTTCTTAAAAATTGTTACAATTTCAGCCCCTTTCCATGAATTAGGGATTGGTGTCCCAGCCACCTTCCAGACAGGATTTAGTGTATTGGGGCTGGGTGGGTGCACTTCTAGAGTGCTTTGAAGTCCTGCACTGGGGGAGCAGTAGGCTCCTCTGTGCATATGCCAGCTCAAACCTGTTCAGGGGCTACAGGTCCCTGCTCTGGCGAGAAACTGGACAAAGGGAAGTGGGTGTAAGCCACCCCCTACCCTGACCCTCCCAGCGGAGTGGTCATAGAGCTAGTCCCTCCCCTACCTTCAGTATAAGATAGGGAAACCTTGCCATTGCAAATCAGATATCCCTGGACGACGCTCTACAAGAAGAATCCTGGCCCTTTGACGCTCCACTACCTTTGAAAGACAGAAGAATCTCCCTTGGATTCAAGGAGTGACTCCCCTGCTTGGCAGGCACCAGAAACTCTAATCAACGGTTGCAAACTTTCCCGCTACCGCCAGAGTTCGAAGTCCCTGCAGCCCCAGAAGTGGATTTCCTGACTTCTCGACTGCCATTGTGAGTCCCCAGCAAAGCTGAGGCGAGTGGACCCCACGAGTGATGAAGAACAGCAATGCACGGGTACCATGCACTATTGTCGAGTGCAACCCGTTTATGATGTTCTACGAACTTGTGCATTGTACCATTTGTGGCCCAAGCCTCCAGCAGGATTTGCAGCGAAAATCAGAGGCCTATCCCGTCCCGAGTGACCGTGGGCTCCTGTGAAGCATTTCCTCATGAGGCGTCTTTGCGATCCCTTTCCCGTTGGCTTGTGGGTCCCCCGAAGACTTTCTTATCAAACCAAAAGGTTCCCCTGGTTGCTCCAGGCCTGCCCTCACTCACCCTTGCTGGGTGAGTCCCTCAGACCTTGCTGGTCTGCACTGCTGACTTTATTCACTTTTCATGAGACTTGCTGTTGCCAAGGTTTGTTGGCTCCAATCCGGCTGCCTACACCTCAGTAAGCTGCAGATGTCGTGGGAGACTCGGAATCCAGCTGCTGGTCATCGTCGATGCCTCCTGGTCCTCATGAGCGAAGAGTCAAAACACCCTTGATCACCTGAAATCACCCAACTTCCGTGGACATCCATCTTCATGGCCCCGGGTCACTGGCAAGTGACTGAACACTGTCCCTTCTGCTTTCAGGTCATCTTCATCCTGAATCCACCCTTGGATTCCACCGGACAAATCTTCAGTCTTTGCAAGCAGCAAATCTTCTTTGGTCTCCATAGAAAACAGCGACCCGACACCAAAAGACACCTATGCACCCGGCTTCCCTGGGTGAGGTAACTCGTGCACTCCGGTGCCCTAGTGTGTGTTGGCCCTCGAATTACTTACCTTGTAAGTGGCTTGCTTGTAGACTTCCTCGAAGTACCCTTAAAGTTTAAAAATCAAACCACAACTTGCTCCATTGAAATCAATAGGGAACCCGCGGCTGTGTTCTCACAATGCACGCGTCTCCCGTGGGTCTTTTACATGCCTGCTTTTGCTGCATTAGTGAAGCCCCAGCGATTCTACAGGCCCTAGGCCTTGTCCCTCTCCAAGTCGACTTTCCTAAACCTCTTTTTTAGTATATGGTCTGTGTTAGACCTGTCAGCCCTAGGGTGGTCTCCCCTTCTATTTTTGATCGTGCCTCATTTTTTCCACCCTCATTTTTATGTTGGACTAGGTCTCCGGGCGCCTTTTCATTGCCAATCAGTGTTAAGGTGCAGGTGCTCCCTTCTCCCAAAATGGCTGCCACAGTCCCCTGCTACTGCAGAGTGGTCTTTATTAGTAGCACCCTAGCTGCCAGGAGCTGGCTGGAACCCCACAACAATGTTGCGACACCAGCCCGCCTTTTTTGTCCCATAGGTAGAATGGGGAAGCTCCTGGAATGTGCTGGAACCTTCTAGAAGGGAGGTGTGGTTTTTACTTTTGCCGCCTTGGCTAGAGGTCACCTGACCTAGGGCTACTTAAGTGAGGGAGGGAACTTTTTCTAGTTAGTTGGCCAGTGGGGTAAAGCAGAGCTGGAGAATCCATGTTGGCCGTGACGTGTCCCGCGCCGTTGCGCCTATGAGGTGAAGGGCCCGGAGCGGAGCCGGACGACGAGACAGAGGTAACCCCCCGGGGGCTGGGAGGTAGCGTGGCCGTGGGAAGCCCTGGGACTCGCCCCCCTGCTCCCCGAGAGACTTGGGAAGGCCCCGGTGCGCTCCCTGCCGAGTGGGAGCGACACCGCGTGGAGAGACTTTGACTTTCCCCCTCCGCGGGAGACTCCCCTTCCATCTGGAACTCGAATTCCCCCTCCGTGGGATTGCCCTTGCCTGGGGACTGCCGTGTGTCTGGAGGAGTGCAATGCGCTCTGTGTACGAGTAGCATTCTATCTGAAAGTTGTGCTCTTAAATGCAATGCGCTCCGTGTACGAGTAGCGCTCTATCTGAAAGTTGTGCTCTTAAATGCAATGCGCTCCTTGTACGAGTAGCGCTCTATCTGAAAGTTGTGTTCTTAAAGGCAAGGTGCTCTGTGTACGAGTAGCGCCCTATCTGCAAGTTGTGTTCTTCAATGCAAGGCGCTCCGTGTACGAGTAGCGCTCTATCTTCAAGTTGTGTTCGTAAGTGCAACGCGCTCCATGTACGAGTAGCGCTCTATCTTCAAGGTGTGTTCATAAATGCAATGCGCTCTGTGTACGAGTAACGCTTTATCCTCAGGTTATGCTCAGAAGTGCCCAAGGTGGTATAAATACATGTCGCGTTTTATCCTCAAGTTAGGCTCAGAGGGGCTCAATGTATTACGTATGCGTGTAGCGCGTTGTCCTTACGTTATACCCAGGAGTGCCTAATCTTTGATGTAAACAAGCAACGCTTCAACCTCACGTTATGCCCAGGAGTGCCTAATCTTTGATGTAAACAAGCAACGCTTCAACCTCACGTTATGCTCAGGGGTGCCTAAGGTTTGATGTATACGAGGAATGCTTTACTCTCACGTTGTGCTCCAGAGGGTGCATATGCGTAATGCTCAATGTATACGAGAAGTGCTTAATTATCAAGTTATGTTCATGTGCATTTGATTCTTTGTAGATACCAGTAGCGCCGTGTATGCAGGCCCTGGCCCGCAGCACTGGTGAAGCCCATGCTAAAGATCTGCAGGGATTGCTGAGGTAACTGTAATGAAATGCGATAATACTAACGTTAATATGTTCAAGTGAGACCCATTGCCATCTAAGAAACTGTGCGTGCTCCTTTGATTAGATAAATCTGATTAATTTGCATTCACATTAACTGTGTGGCGTCCCTTATTGTGTGCGTTTACTGCTTCAGAGGATGTGTGTGTTGTATGGTTGCTTAACACATAGGCCTTTGGGTGCCCAGCCGCTCGTGTCACGTTACCCCCTTAAGGCTTGGTGACCCCACGTCTTACATTGTTGGCAGCGGTGGGATTTTAGGACCTGTGACCATACAGCACCCTTCCGTGAAGCGGAGGGCGCCACAATTAAACGCCTATTGTTTTAAAGCTCTGAAACCATTGATTGCTGCATTTATTGATTCCACTGTCCAGGCTGAGGGTGTGAAATCCTGGTTAGCTTGTAGCTGTCACCCATATCCTAGGAATTTCTTCCTTAGTATCTAGGTCCCCACCTGTCACGATGGAATTCCGGTTAGCTGACCTCGAGGGGTACACTGTAAAGCAACTGAGAGAGTTCGGGCAGGGGATGGGGGTGCCTGGGGTGCGGAAGGCCAAAGGACCGGAACTCTGCACCGCCATCAGAGCATGGATAGAGGCCCACCCAGAAGGGAGAGAGGATGAGGGACAGGAGGCGCCAGATGCACCTCAGGAGGAGAGCGCCCAAGAAGTACTAGACATACTTAATGTGGATATGTCTGAAAATGTGCCCCCAGGGAGAGGTTCTGAGGCCAGTAGTAGGACAGGGTCTAGGAGGAGCGCGTCTCCAGAGGAATATGAGGACAGGAGGGAAGAGAGGCAGTTAAAGTGGGAGCTGGCCAAGTTGGAACAAGAAAGAGAAAGGGAATTGGCCAAGTTGGAACAGGAGAGAGAGAATAAGAGATGGGCAATGGAGGAAAAGAAGCTGGCGCACGAGCTTCAGCTGAAAGAGTTGGAGCTGCGCGCCCTCCAATTGAATGCGTCCAATAAGGACAATGGTGGCAGCATACCTAAAGAGTCTCATGAGTCAAAATTTTACCTACCCAAGGAAGTCATTGCCAACTACACAGTGGGGGACGATATTGCTAAATGGTTGGAGGCATACGAGGTAGCCTTGACTGCCCACGGGGTACCCGAGAGCAATTGGGGAGGTGGCCTATATCGTTATATACCTCCCAATGTCAGGGACACCCTGTTATATTTGGTCAAGGCGGATCAGGTCAGGTATGCCCCCATGAAAGAGGCCTTACTTAAGAAATTTGGTCTCAACCCCGAGAGGTACAGGCAGAATTTCCGTGGCAACCATAAGCTGTCCACACAGACGTGGGTGGATTTTTTTGACTATGCCCGCAAGGCACTAGATGGTTGGGTGTGTGGCAGCGAGGTGCAGGACTACCAAGGGTTGTACAATCTTTTTTTAAGGGAGCACTTCTTGGATAAGTGCTTTCCGGAGCTGCGCCAACATCTGGTGGACCGCAAGTTGATGGATCCCCGCGAGCTTGCGGAGGAGGCAGATATTTGGGTGAGCACCCGGGTGTCTCACAAGGGCCCCGGGGGAGATGGCTCGAAAGGCGGACAGGGTTTCCCCCAGAAGAAAGAGGGGGGAGATAAAAAGGTGGAGTTCTCTAAAGGCCCCCAAAATAAGTTTGGGAAGGGAGTAGGAACCCCACCCCCGTCCAATTCCACAAGACCCACTTACCCTGACAGGAGTCAGCAGCCAAGGATTGTGCGGTGCTACGAATGTGGGGAGATTGGACACTACAGGGGAGAGCCCAAGTGTCGCAAGCGACCCCCAGCCCCAACGGGCGGGAAAAGCCCCGGGGTGAGTAGTATAGCGCTTGGGGTGGAGCTGCCCTTAGATAGGGAAGGGGAGTGGACAGGCCTGACCCTGGTTTCACTCGGGGATAAAGAGGTGGTCCCCGTAGTGCCCCTGCCCCCGAACACTGCTAAATATCAGCAGAGGGTGAGAGTTAACGGGGAGGAGGTGGAGGCTCTGAGGGACACAGGTGCCAGCATGACCATCGTAGTGAGGCGGCTGGTGTCCCCAGACCAAGTAGTCCCCGAGGAATTCCATCCGGCTGTATTGGCTGACGGCAGTGGGGTGCTTGCTAGGGAACGACCTGGAAAACACCAAGTGGAAAGATGTCGAGTTTCGAGCTCACACAGAGATGCTGGGATTACCAGGGTGCTGCATAACTAAATACTTATAAGGTCCCAAAAGCGAGACCTATTGGCTATGCCAATGCTTGTTTCACTTTAGTGCCTAAAATAGGGAGGGTGCCAAGCTCCTGATGCCACCAACACGGAGACCAGAAAGACAAGTTCCTTCTGAACAGTAAGACCTCAGTTTGGGATGAGTTTAACTTTGGACAGTTGACACTGTACTACACTAGGCAGCGCGACTAGTCGGTGATAAGATACATATACCCGCACAATGCAAAATGGAATGTAAAGCAATACTCACCTGCGCAATTACCATGCCAGACGTATAGACCTGACGGAGGAGGGAGGGCTCTTGGGTAACCATTAGTAGTTATGTTGATAGCCAACTCAAACAAATGCATCTATATTAAACTTTCATCATACAAACTGCCTTTGTATTAATAATATTATCCTGGTGTACCTGTGCACATATGGTAATACTCCTACTAGCATAAGCTAGCTGCTTAATGACGAAAAATGCCTCTGGCAGAGTCTATTCTCTGTGGCTGTTTGTGACAGCGGTTAAACTATATACTCTTAAGTGCATTATAACCTACCGGTAAATGTTAACTTTGGAATGACTGCATTTCGTGTTTGGTGTCAAACAAATTGGAATCATACCCCCACACCAGTAACTGGTGTGGGAGTTTGATCCCACCCTTCTAGAGGGGACGACATGTGCCTACTGTGGTAACACAGTAGAAATCTGAAAGAGCCCTGGCATCACAAAATGGATGCCACCAGCACAGACACTGGGCTGCCCTCCTGCTGCTGACTGAAACTCGCAGTGGAGGAGGCCCAACAATAGGCATCCTGTCACAGGGAGGTTTCACCACCTTCCAGACAGGATTTAGTGCATTGGGATTGGGTGGGTGCACTTCTAGAGTGCTTTGAAGTCCTGCACTGGGGGAGCAGTAGGCTCCTCTGTGCATATGCCAGCTCAAACTGCTTCAGGGGCTACCTGTCCCTGCTCTGGCACGAAACTGGACAAAGGGAAGTGGGTGTAACCACCCCCTACCTTGACCCTCCCAGAGGAGTGGTCATAGAGCTAGTCCCTCCCCTACCTTCAGTATAAGATAGGGAAACCTTGCCATTGCAAACTAGATATCCCTGAACGACGCTCTACAAGAAGAATCCTGGCCCTTCGATGTTCCACTACGGGGAACTACCTTTACAACGCAACTTTTACAACGCTATGCTATTACAACGCATTTTTTACAACGCAAAAACTTTTACAACGCATGCTTTTACAATGCATGCTATTATATGGTAAGTACTTTTACAACGCATATACCTTTACAACGCATTCTTTGAAAATGCCTTTACAACGCATGCATTTACAACACATGCATTTACAACGCATGATGTTATATGGTAAGTACTTTTACAACGCATATACTATTACAACGCATTTTTTAATTTTGGTATTTTAAATTAAATAAATATATATCGTATAATTTTTTTTTTTTTATTAAAATATAAATTTTAAAAAGTGAGTAGTTTAACAAAAAATTAATACTTGAGTATTTTGTCTAATAAAAATGTTTTTTTGGATAGTAAAATTAATACTTGAGTATTTCTCTAAATAGAAAGAGTATTTTTAAATTTAATTTTAAACATATTAGAGTGAATAGTGAGTATTTTTTAAGTTAAATTAATACTTGAGAATTATTCTAAATAGAAAGAGTATTTAATATTTAAATTAAAAAAAAATAAGAGTGAGTAGTTTAACTAAATATTAATACTTGAGTATTTTTCTAATTTAAAAGAGTATTTTTTAAATTAATTTCATACTTGAGTATTTTTTTAAAAACAAAGAGTATATTTTAAATTAAAAAAAAAACAAGTGTGAGTACTTTAACAAAATATTAATACTTGAGTATTGTAAAAAAATATAAGTATTAAGAAAGATTATTACTAGAGTATTATTAAGTTTATAAAAATAATTATAATTTTTGTCCACAACAAAAAGGAAGAGTACTTTTTGACTATTTAAAATAAAAAAGAGAAATTTAAAAAAAAAATATAAAAATATACAAATATTTTAAATATTAAAAGAGTAATAAGAAATGCATTTTAAAAATAATAATAGCTAAAAAAAAAGAGAAGGAAAAAAAGAACTTACTTTTAAAAAAAAATTCCCACGCTTTTGCATTGAAGTCTATGAGCTTATTTGTCCTTCATTTATTTTGGCAGCTTCAGAATATACAACCCGCGGAACAAGAAAAGAAGGATCAGAAAGAGAAGAAAGAGGACGTTTTGAAGGGAAAAGACAATAGAGTCGAGGTAAGGAACACATTTAGTAAATTTACATTTAAATAGTTACAATTTCAAAGTTTAAATTACTTTTTTAAAAATAATAACAGTAAACAATTAATGTTTTCAAAATATTTATTAATAGAAAAAACATTAAAAAATAAACCATATTTTTATTTAATTTTGCAATGCAAGTAACATTTTTTATAAAACATATAAATATTTAAATTACATTTATAAACATTTATTTACAGATTAGTTAAATAAAGTAGTCCGTTATAAATTTAGATGCACGCGATGACGTAATGACGTGAGCGTCGACGTAATGCGCCATTTTGCAGAGCATCGGAGGAGGAAGCAGCAGGAAGCTGATCTGCGTCCAGGTAGGAAATATTTTCACTTGAAATTATAGATTAAACCTTTAAAAGTGATACATATATAGTGAGGAAAGAATAAGGAGAGGTTGCGGGAAAACTAATTGATGTCTTAAATGTTTTTAAACATGTCCACAATAATGTCATTAATGTATGCCTATGTCGGGTCACGAAAAGTTATGTTTTTTTTTAAAAAAAAAAAAGTATGTAACTGTTAAAAAAATTTAAGTGGGGGGCGTGGCCAAGATGGCGGGGTGAGCGGACGCTTCCTCCCGTAGCTCCTCCGGCCCGGCCAAGCTTGAGCCCTTTTCTTACGCTTTTCTCCCCCCGCTGAGGCTCAGCGCGGGAGAGGAGAGTGGCGGAGCATCAGGGGTGCACATTGGTGCTGTTTTGGTTCGGATCGCCTCGGGGGAACCCCCCCAAAAGTTCGATCGAGTTCAAGGGACGACGGCGAGCCCGAGGGGCGGAGCGCATTGGAGTGCTGTCCGGGCGCCTCGGCTGGGCCTGGTGCTGAAAGTTGCGATTTGGAGGGGATCTGGCCCGCCGCTCGACGGAGATTGAAGGAGCCTTGCAGGAGGGGACCCGACGGTGCGGAAGGCTTGGGACGGGTGCCCCGGCACTCAGACTTGTGACGGCGACACTTCGCACTGCGGGGGCCCCTAACCCCTAGCCGAGGTACAGTGGACTCCCTGATGGGGTTGGACCGTCTGGGCCCCTGTGCGTGACAGACTGGGGCCGGTGGTGGAACCTATTTGACTGTGGGGCGCTTCAGGGGCCCCGGTGGTGTCGTCGGGCCTGGTCGTTTTGGCCCGCTCCGCCCTGCCGCCATCTTGTCCCCGAAGGAGCAGTGGTGGCAGCCTTCGCCGGAGTCCTGGCTGCTGGATGCAAGTGACCCCCGCTGCTGCTGGGCTGACTCTCGGAGAGATGTGCTGATGAGACCCCCCCACTGCGGCCCCCTTGGTTGTCTCGCACGGGCTCCCGCGGCTGACGGTGACCTGACTGGGCCGCCATTTTGTCACCTGTGACGCAGCGACTTCGCTCGTGGGGGACACCCACGTCGAGTGCTTGCTGGCGGCTGAGCATCCTTGGGGCGCCTGGATCTGTGCCCGACTGCGGAGCTAGCGATGTCTGGAAGAGGCGGCCCGAAGAAAGGGGACCGTACCCTGCCGGACATGCTTGGCAGGGCCCAGCAATTGCGGGACAGGACGCAGCCCTCGCCGGGGTCCTCCCGGGCTCCGGCGGATGTGACTGGGGGGGAGCCACCCGTCACGAGGGCCTTTATGGAGGAACTGTTTAGCTCCCTCAGGGAGGACTTCCAGACACTGAAGCGGGAGGTGGCCAGCGAGGTCCGAGAAGTGCGCAGGGAGGTGGAGGGCCTTGGCGAACGTGTTGAAGCGGTGGAGACGGAGGGCCAACATCGAGCGGAGGAGATAGTCCATCTTCAGCAGGACGTTCTCCGCCTCCGGGAGCAGTGTGTGGAGCTCCAGGCCCACTCTGAGGACCTTGAGAACAGATCTCGGAGGAACAACATCCGAGTGCGTGGTGTGCCGACTGCAGATGAGGGGTCCGATCTGGGGGGCTACCTGCGGGCCCTGTTCCGAGAGATCCTGGGGGAAGCTGCGGACTTTCCCATCAGCATTGATAGGGCGCATAGGGTCGGCCGGCAGCGCCAGTCATCGGCACCTCCACCGGACATTCTGGCCTTCCTGCCCGACTTTCCACTGAAGGAACGCATCATGGCCGAGGCCCGCAGGAAACAGCCCCTGACTTTCCGGGATCGGCCGGTGGCGCTTTACCAGGACCTCTCCGCCATCACGCTGCAGAAACGCAGGTCCTTTAGGATTGCCACTGACTTTTTGCGCGAACACGAGACGCCGTACTCTTGGGGTCACCCCTTCCGCCTGATTTTTCGGTGGAATGGGGTGTTACACCAGCTACGCTCCTTGCAAGACATTTGTGGTGTGCTGGGGCTCACGGCGGCGGAGGAGGAAGGAGCAACGCCGTCGTGGAGGTCCTCGGAGAGACGGAACCGGCGGAGGTCAACGAGGCGGCGCTCAGCGGCCAGCGTGGGGCGTCCGGACTCCCCTACCATCAGGGCGGACATGGCCGACGCTCTGAGGGCGGCGGCCGGGGACTCGACCGGCTCCTCTGGCGTGGCCTTGACGGCCTAACACACACTCCGGGGGGAGATGTCTTTAGCTTCTTTACATGCTTGGTACGGGGCGGGGGGGTTGGGGGGGAGCGGATGGAGGTGAGTGGCTGGACGTCCACTTCGTTCCTTTCTACGGACTTGCCCGTCTTGGGGCTTGACTGAGACAATGGGGTGTTTGAGTTTGGGGGGGGCTAGTTGCCAGTGTTGTGTTTGGGGTGGGGGAGGGGGTTGTTTTGGGGTTGGGAAGGTCCCGTCCAATGTTGTCTATGCCCGCTTTGTTTTGGCTTGTCCTGCGCGGCTGCCCCGCGCGCCCCACCCGCTGATTCCCTGCCCATTGCATGGCGCTCCCGATCCCCGCGAGGAATGCCGGGCCTAAAGGTAGTGACCCTTAATGTTCAGGGTCTGAATAACCCGGTGAAGCGCAGAGCGATCCTATCGTTGCTGGAGGGGACGCAGGCGGACATTTGCCTTTTGCAGGAGACACACTTATTGCCCCGAGATTGCCATAGGCTGCGCTCTGCTAAGTTCCCTACCCAGTTCTTTTCCTCGGCAGCGAACAAGACGGCGGGGGTAGCCATTCTCCTAGCGAGCTCCTTTCGGGGGGAGGTTTTGCATAAGTGTGCTGAACAGAAGGGGAGGCTCCTTGCGTATCGCATGCGCCTGGGAGGCATAGCATTTACGGTCGGCTCCGTTTATAGCCCAAACGATCACCAAGAGCGCTTCCTAGATTCCGTGCTGGTGGATGTCACTGCTTCCCCCGACCGCCACATTATCTTGGGGGGAGACCTCAACATTGTCTTCGATTCTGTGATGGACAGATCGGCGCAGCGCTTCCCGCAGACGGGGGAACTGTCCCAGGCTGGGAGGGTCCGGATTGCGGAAATGGACTTGCACGACCTCTGGCGCTCCATGCACCCCACGGATAGGGACTACTCTTATTTCTCGCACGCACACCGAACCTACTCACGGCTGGACTACCTCCTGGTGAGTGGACCGATGCGTGCCGCTGCCACAGCGGTGGACATCGGGGTCCTGACCCTGTCTGACCACTCCCCAGTCACCGGCGTTTTCCAGTGGCCGGCGGCCTCCCCCTCTCGGGGGTGTGGCGCCTCCGGGATACCCTTTTACACAAAAAGTCGGTGGTGCAACGCATCGGGGAGGTCATACAGGACTATCTCACCCACAATAGCAACACTGACACCTCGCAGGCGACACAGTGGGCGGCATTGAAGGCCGTCCTCCGGGGGGAATTTATCTCTATCTCTGCAGCTGAAAATAAGGAGCGGCAACTGAAGAGGGATGAGCTGACAGCTCAGGTCCGGGAGCTTGAGCAGGTCCACCGCCGCACGGGGGCGCCAAGGGTGTGGAGGCAGTTGAAGGCAGCGAGGAAGCTCCTGTCGGCTCTGGATCTTGACAGGGCGGAGTACGCCGCCCTACGCTTGAAACATGCCTACTACACTGGGGGGGACAGATGTGGCAAGCTCCTAGCACACCGGCTCCGGGTCGCGCAACAGCGTAGCGTTGTGAAAGAATTGGTGGGCACGGACGGGGGGGTTGTCTCCGGGGACGCGGAGGTAGCGGAATCTTTCCGCGGCTTCTACGAGGCGCTGTATGCTGAGGAGCCCTCCTCGCCACGGGATGCCGACGGCTATTTGGAGTCGGTGACCCTCCCGGTACTGGATCCGGCTCAAGCGGACCACCTGGAGCGGGACATCCATGTTGAGGAAGTGATTTCCGCTATCGCGCGGCTGAAACATGGCAAGGCCCCGGGCCCGGACGGGTACACATCGCTATTTTACAAGACTTTTTGCACGGCCGTGGCCCCTGTCCTTACTCGGCTATTTAACTCTTTCTCCGAACCGGGAGCCATCCCTCCGGATCTCCTGAGGGCGACGGTCGCGGTAATCCCGAAACCTGGGAAGGACCGGGCCCTCTGCGGTTCGTACCGACCCATCTCGCTTTTAAATGTCGACCTCAAGTTGTACACGGGGATTCTAGCGTCCAGGCTGGGTCCACACCTCCCCGGTCTGGTGGAGGCGGACCAGGCTGGTTTTGTGCCCGGCAGACAGACGGTTGACAACACTAAGCGGGTGACGCATGTTCTGGAGAAGGCCTCAAGGATCTCGGGGGAGCGGATGTTGCTGTCCGTTGATGCGGAGAAGGCCTTCGACAGAGTTCACTGGCCGTATCTTGAGCTGGTCCTCAAGAAATTGGGAATCGGCGATAAGTTCCGCACCATGGTATTTAACTGCTATAAGCATCCTTCAGCGTCGGTGCGGGTCAACGGGTGTAGCTCCGGTGGCTTTGCCATCGAGCGCGGCACGCGGCAGGGCTGCCCTCTCTCGCCGCTCTTGTTTGCCCTCTACATGGAGCCGTTTGCTCAGAGGATTCGTAATAATCCGGATGCTGTCGGGGTCCGGATGGGCCAGTACGTCCACACCGTCAGTCTCTACGCGGACGATGTCCTGTTGACCTTGGACGACCCTAGGAGGTCGCTGCCTGCTTGCCTCCGGGAACTGGACGCCTTTGCGGGGGTGGCCGGCTTCAAAATGAATATGAGCAAGTCGATGGCGTTAGACGTGTCCCTGGCTGCGGATACCAGGAGGGATCTTCAGCGGCTCTTCCCCATGCAGTGGTCCTGGTCCACGGTGCCGTACCTGGGGATTCTGCTGGCGCCTACATTACCGGAGATGGTTACGGCCAATTATGCCTCCCTCAGCAGGAAGATCAAGGATGAGCTTGGCCGCTGGAACAAAGGCCTGCTGTCCTGGCTGGGGCGAATCGCGGCGGTCAAGATGACGGTGTTGCCCCAGATACTATATCTTTTCCGGGCCCTCCCGCTCCAGCCCCCGGTGGGCTGGATACGACACATGCAGGCTGACATCTCCCGCTTTGTCTGGCAGGGCCGCAGGCCACGCATGAAGAGGGTCCTCTCCACGCTTGCTCCGGAGGCGGGGGGTCTCGGCATTCCGGACCTCCGTAAGTACTTTCAGGCGGCACAGCTACGCTATCTGGTGGAGTGGAGCAGGTGGGAGTCCGACAAACATTGGCTCTTTCAAGACCAGGCAGTGGCGGGCCGCACCTTACAAGAGGTTCCATTCCTGCGCCGCGCGCATCGGCCCCCTAATCTTTACGCTTCCTTTGTTACGCGGGTCCCCCTGCGTGTGTGGGACGCGGTCTGTGAGGCCCGGGGCCTTACCACCTTCCCTTCGCCGCTCACGCCCATTGTGGGCAACCCGGACTTCTCCCCAGGGATGGAGCCGGGGGTTTTCTCCCACTGGGTGCAGGCGGGCTGCAGGGCACTCTTCCAGATCTATGGCCCGGAAGGAGTGGTTCCTTTTCAGCAACTCCGCCAGGAGTTCGGCCTGACGGAGCTGGACAGATTGCGCTACATGCAGGTTCGGCATTGGGCCCTCCAGCCCCAGGTGCGTGCCACCGCCGCCCGTCCAATTACGCCGTATGAGAGGTGGTTGGCTACTCGGACCTCCGACGCTAAGCTAATTACCGATCTGTACAAATACCTACAACCCCCGCCGTTTCACTATTACAACCCGGGGAGGGAGCGCTGGCACAGGGAATTGGGTAGAACACTCAGCCACAAGGAATGGGACAAAATTGCGTATCGGGCGCGGCACTCTGCATATCACACGGGCCTTACGGAGACCTTTACTAAGGTGTCCACATATTGGTACTACACCCCGGAGAGACTGTATGAAATGCATAAGCACACTGACAAGGGGTGCTGGCGGGGCTGCGGGCAGGAAGGCACCCTCTCACACATTCTTTGGGATTGCCCCGTGCTGACCGCCTACTGGAAGGAAGTTTTGGACGAGGTGGATAAGCACTTTGGGATAGAGCTGCCGCGCCTCCCGGCGTATGTCCTGTTGGGCCTCCCCAATGACCTAATGTACCCACTGAAGTCCCGCAGGGGTAGGCAGATCGCAATTGCGCTGGGGTCTGCGGTTCAGAACATTCTTATCCACTGGCGCACAACCACCGTCCCCTCCATCACCGGTTGGTTGCATAGGCTTTGGCATGTGCTGGGGATGGAGAAGCTGTCGCTTACGGTTGCGGGGGAGATAGACCAATTTGAAGAGCTGTGGCAACCCTTTCTAGCGCTGCTGTCCACTGAATTCCGGGAGCTCACCTGCCCGAGGTATCTTAGGCTTCTCAGGCTGACGCCGCCGTTGACCCCGGCGGACTAGTTTACATGTGAGACGGGGACCTCCCGGGGAGGGGGGGGGGGGTGCGGGGCTTCCTGGTGAGGATTACTCTGGTGCGGGACCATAGGACGGGGGGGGGGGGTGTTGTTTTTTCGTTACTGGGAGGATGGGGGATGGGGAGGGGGGGATTGTGTTCTGTTGAGTTGCTGATGGCTTTCATTGCTTAGATTTGGGGTGTCGGATACGCATGCGGGGATTCCATAGCTTGCATTTCTAGCCTTCATTTACTGTGTTTTTCCCCCTGACCCACCGCGCTACCTATTGCCAACCCTCTGGAGTTGCACCCTTTTTCTTTGACTGTATTCCATGTATCCTGACCTCCTATCCCCCTCCCCCATGGTTTGTTTTGTTTCAATAAAAACGTTTTAAACATAAAAAATTTTAAGTTACTGTTCATAAAGTTTATTTCTTTACTTAGGAAGTAACAAAAGTAATGTCGATCTTCATTTCTAAGTGATAAAAAATAGCGCACTTGTAAATTTTGGAAAATAGAGATTGATTAAAAATTGGTGATTAAGCAGCAATGTGCATTTTGGCTTATGGCTTGACATGTAGAATTTAGATATGTTAGAGTTTTGGTGATTTCTTAGGACGGAAATAAAAATGGAAGTTATCGGTAATTATAATAATGGCGTTCCGATGTTGAAAAATTGTTCAAATTCTATGGGACAGTAAATTTGTTGACATTGGTAGTTTTTGCTAGAAATGAAGATTAGTAAAAAAAAAAAAAGGACCCGACTTGTTTGTTTGAAAAAGTTTTTGGAAAAAAACATTGTATGCCAATTGTAATTTGAAAAATATTAAATTTTGAAGCAAAGCAGGAAAGTAAGTAAAAAACTATTTTTAGAAAGAAAGAATGTTAGAAAGATTTTCCAGGTAGTCTATAGCCACACACAACGAAAATTGTTGTAGAATTGCCAATAGTCTCTCAGACATTTCCCTTGTTTTGACTGTTACTCGTGGGTTTAGACTACCTGCGAGTGTTTGTGCTATTCTCATTTCTTGGAAACTTTGCTCCTTCTTCAAAGTTTCCAAAAAAGAGTAGAAGTTTGGATGTGGTTTGCCAATTGTGTGGTTGAAGGAGTTATGCCATCCCTCAATGGCATTGTTTGTTTTTGCTTCTCCCTCTAAACAACTCGTGTAGCAGTTCCACCACTCCACATGGAATCGTGGCTTCCTCCTGCGACCCGATCTGCTTAGGTGTCCAATCCATGTGTCCTCGAAATAATTTAGAATGGGTGCCAATTTTTCTTCGTTACTCGTATAATAAACGGACTCTATAATTGCAGTGTAGTACTCGTCCACACTATCGGGAGGAACAAAACAAAGTGCAGTTAATTTTTTTAGTTCAAATTGTAGTTTGCTATCCCGAGAATATTCTGCAACTAAGGATGTTTTCTGTAATTTACGCCAAAATGCCTGCGAAAAATGAAAAAAACATCCCTGAATTTGGGTATTCGTGTACGTTTTAGTGATCACATTGATCATGCTCAATTCAAAATCAATAATTATTTTTCGAGGACTTGAAGATGTTTTACTTTTAATCACTGATAAAAGTTCAGTGTATGTTGCAGAAGTCTTATCAGGTAGCAAACTATAAACTAAGGGAATTACACTATTGTTAATTTTAGCATGTATAGTGTAAATTTGAGTGAAAGGATGGGGTGTACTTTTAAACGTCCCATCCATCATCCAAATTTCACTACTTTCTAACTTAGCAAGGTTACGTGGGGTACTAAAAATGAGAATTCGTTTCTGAGGGTTTTCGTTGTCATGCAGAAGGAAAGGTTCATCAGAAAAAGAAATAGAAAGATCATGTGGAATTCTAATGTCAGAGAAAGAATGTGGTGTAGATAATTGAATGTTACTTGCCTGCTTTTGTCTTTGAATAATTCTTCTCAAATTAGGAATTATAGGCATGTTACTAGCAACATGACTGGGGACATGCTGTGCAACCTCTCTTAAAATGGATCCTGTAGAATCATTGGAGGTGCTTGCAATAGCTTTCATTTCGTTTATTGTTTCTCTAATTTCTACCTCCATTGCAGAGGCAGAGTGGTTATGTTCTGTGGTTTTCACAACTAAATTATCAACAGTAACCGCTCTGCCACTGCAATGGGTAGTGTAGTATTGCACACACCTCCAATGATTTCTAGTTAAACTTATTCTTTCCTTACTATATATGTATCCACCATGGTTTAATACATTTTTGCCCTTCCTGGATTTAATAAACTTTGCAGCTTCCAGACTAGACATTATCTGAAAAGAGAAGAGAAGAAAAACAAATTAGCCAGAAAAATTAAATGAAATACCTAAAACATAACATTTACACTATCCCAAACTTTCCCTACTGCTGCACCTTCCTGGAGTTAGAATAGTAAATTGCACCCCTACACTATACAACACTTTCACCACTGTTGCACCTTCCTGGAGTTAGAATAGTAAATTTCACCCCTACACCATCCATCACTTTCCCTACTGCTGCACCTTCCTGGAGTTGGAATAGTAAATTGCACCCCTACACCATCCAACACTTTCCCTGCTGCTGCACCTTCCTGGAGTTAGAATAGTAAATTGCACCCCTACACCATCCAACACTTTCCCTACTGCTGCTCCTTCCTGGAGTTGGAATAGTAAATTGCACCCCTACACCATCCATCACTTTCCCTACTGCTGCACCTTCCTGGAGTTGGAATAGTAAATTGCACCCCTACACCATCAAACACTTTCCCTACTGCTGCACCTTCCTGGAGTTAGAATAGTAAATTGCACCCCTACACCATCCATCACTTTCTCTACTGCTGCACCTTCCTGGAGTTGGAATAGTAAATTGCACCCCTACACCATCCAACACTTTCCCTACTGCTGCACCTTCCTGGAGTTAGAATTGTAAATTGCACCCCTACAATCTCCAACACTTTCCCTACTGCTGCACCTTCCTGGAGTTGGAATAGTAAATTGTACCCCTACAACCTCCAACACTTTCCCTGCTGCTGCACCTTCCTGGAGTTAGAATAGTAAATTGCACCCCTACACCATCCAACACTTTCCCTGCTGCTGCACCTTCCTGGAGTTAGAATAGTAAATTGCACCCCTACACCATCCTACATTTTTCCTACTGCTGCACCTTTTAATGTTGGTTAAAATTACCTTGTTTTTTCGAAATTGGTTTTCTTGGTGACTCTTCTTAAGTGGGAATGTCGTATAGGCTGGAGTAGACACTTATGTGTTGATTGGATTTGAAATAGAAAAACAAATGTCTGGAAAAGTGAAAAAAGGAAAAAAAGAGAAAATTGAACTTTGTAGAGAAATGCGAATTTACAATAATTATTTGAAAAAATTAAAATCATTTGAACTTATAGTACATAACACTTTCCCTACTGCTGCACCTTCCTGGAGTTAGAATAGTAATTGTTACCCCTACACCATCCAACACTTTCCCTACTGCTGCACCTTCCTGGAGTTGGAATAGTAAATTGCACCCCTACACCATCCAACACTTTCCCTACTGCTGCACCTTCCTGGAGTTAGAATAGTAAATTGCACCCCTACACCATCCATCACTTTCCCTACTGCTGCACCTTCCTGGAGTAACAATAGTAAATTGCACCCCTACAATCTCCAACACTTTCCCTACTGCTGCACCTTCCTGGAGTTGGAATAGTAAATTGCACCCCTACACCATCCAACACTTTCCCTACTGCTGCACCTTCCTGGAGTTAGAATAGTAAATTGCACCCCTACACCATCCATCACTTTCCCTACTGCTGCACCTTCCTGGAGTAACAATAGTAAATTGCACCCCTACAATCTCCAACACTTTCCCTACTGTTGCACCTTCCTTGAGTTGGAATAGTAAATTGCACCCCTACACCATCCATCACTTTCCCTACTGCAACACCTTCCTGGAGTAGGAATAGTAAATTGCACCCCTACACCATCCAACACTTTCCCTACTGCTGCACCTTCCTGGAGTTGGAATAGTAAATTGCACCCCTACACCATCCTACATTTTTTCTACTGCTGCACCTTATAATGTTGGATAAAAATACCTTGTTTTTTCGAAATTGGTTTTCTTGGTGACTCTTCTTAAGTGGGAATGGCGTGTAGGCTGGAGTACACACTTATGTGTTGATTGGATTTGAAATAGAAAAACAAATGTCTGGAAAAGTGAAAAAAGGAAAAAAAGAGAAAACTGAACGTTGTAGAGAAATGCGAATTTACAATAATTTTTGGAAAAAATTATAATCATTTTAACTTATAGTGCATAACACTTTCCCTACTGCTGCACCTTCCTGGAGTTGGAATAGTAAATTGTACCCCTACAACCTCCAACACTTTCCCTACTGGTGCACCTTCCTGGAGTAGGAATAGTAAATTGCACCTCTACACTATCCATCACTTATCCAAATTCTGCACTTTAGAGGAGTAATAATTGGAAAAGGAATGATTAAAAATTTGATGAAAAAATAACACTGATAATGTAAAATACCTTTTTCAGTTGTTGTTTGTTCTCGTGCCTTTAAGGTAATGCTTGCAGCAGGTTAAAGTTATTTTTTTGTTACAGATGTACTCTGGAAATAAATAAAAGTTAAAAAAATTAATGTTTCTTAGCCAACGTTGGTTAAAAAAAAAATCAATTTTTTAAAAATATGATATTTGACAAATGAGTATGAGTAACAATTGGTTAAGGAAAACATAACACACATTGAATGCATTTTTAAAAAAAAATAATATTGGTTACACCGATACTATCACTCAATTACTGTAATGCTGAACATTCTAGGACTTAGAATAGTAATAGTTACCCCAGTAACATGAATCGCTTTTTCAGATGTAGTACCCAACTGAAGTCTTATTAGTAATTGTTACTCCTGCATCATGGTATAATTTCGTTTATGATGTAGTGAGAATGTGGTAAAAAAAAGAAATCACCTTTGCCATACATCACTTTAGCTAATTTTAAAAATATATTTTAAAAGTAAAACAATTAAAAATAAATTACATTTACCTTCACAATAGTAAAGGTGAGGCGATTACGTGGTGGTGATGCTAAATTAGGTACACCAATTCTTGATTCTCAATATATTGCAAGTTTCTGTTTTTGGAAAAGAAAATACTTGTTTTAAGTTGGTGTATATTTTTAGTGATAACAAATTAGAAACAGTACATTTTAAAAGTTAATATTAAAAATTTTATAAATAAATTTCTTTTGTTAAGTAAACATATTTTACGCTAAACCAAGGTTTAAAAATATTTTAATGACTTACTAGTAGTTGCTATCTTATAATGCTTTTCCGAACGAATTCAGTGCTCTCTCTGAGGAGGTCGCAGTGGAGGTGACAGAGGGTCAGCTTTTGACGTCTGGTCTCTGTGGTAGTTGATAATCAACTGATTGCAAAATGGTGTCTTCCTGGTATTTATAAGTTTTACTCTGTGTCACTATTAATTTTTATAAAAACTGCGTTCGTTGTGTTTTTTTAAATACTTTGTTTTACTGTGGAAAATGATAATTTAAAAATGCTTTTAAAAATGTATTGTTTTCATTCATTTGCTCCGTTTTGGCATCCATTTTGGAACATGTCTTTTGGTATTGTTTTCATAGAAAGTGTTGTAGGACAAGTTTTACAAGTGAGATGGTTAAAATGGCGCCTATGTGTATGTGTCTTATGTTTTACTTTGTTTAATTACTTTCCGATGTAATCATGATAAAAATGTGTATGTACTGTTTTTAAAATTTTCGTTCTTTTTGTAAAACTTTGAAATGTGTGAAAACGGAATTTTATGGGGGATTTTGAGTATTAATTTTAATACTCGAGTATTATTTTTAATACTCGAGTATTAATTTGGTAATGCATTTCAGTAGATTTACGCTCAGTTTTTCTCCACATTTTAATACACTTCCCCACCCTAAAACCCCTAATTTCCCTGCATCCCGTGCCAGATTTTATTGTACTTTTAATTTAAAAAAAAAAAAAAAATCGCGTTGTAATGGTATGCGTTGTAATAGATTTCGTTGTAACAGCACTTTTCAGTATTTTAATAGGTTTTGCGTTGTAAAAGTCTTCGTTGTAAAGTAATGCGTTGTAGTAGTACTTGCGTTGTAAAAAATGCGTTGTAATGGTATGCGTTGTAATAGCATGCGTTGTAACGTCATACATCCTTCCACTACCTTTGGACGACAGAAGAATCTCCCTTGGAGTCAAGGAGTGACTCCCCTGCTTGGCAGGCACCAGAAACTCTAATCAACGGTCGCAAACTTTCCCGCTCCCGCCAGAGTTCGAAGTCCCTGCAGCCCCAGAAGTGGATTTCCTGACTTCTCGATGCCCATTGTGAGTCCCCAGCAGAGCTGAGGCGAGTGAACCCCACCAGTGACGAGGAACAGCAATACCCGTGTACCGTGCACTATTGTCAAGTGCAGCCCCTTCATGACGTTCTATGAACTTGTGCATTGGACCATTTGTGGCCCAAACCTCCAGCAGTTTTTACAGTGAAAATCAGAGGCCTACCCCATCCCGAGTGACCGTGGGCTCCTGTGAAGCATTTCCTCATGAGGCATCTTTGCGATCCCTTGCCCGTTGGCTTGTGGGTCCCCCGAAGACTTTCTTATCAAACCAAAGGAATCCTCTTGTTGCTCCAGGCCTGTCCTCACTCACCCTCACTGGGTGAGTCCCTCAGACCTTGCTGGTCTGCACCGCTGACTTTATTCACTTTCCACGAGACTTGCTGTTGCCAAGGCTTGTTGGCTCCAATCCGGATGCCGACACCTCAGTAAGCTGCAGACTTTGTGGGGCACTCCGAATCCAGCTGCTGGTCATCATCGATGCTTCCTGGTCCTCGTGAGCAAAGAGTCAAAACACCCTTGATCACCTGAAATCACCCGACTCCCGTGGGCATCCATCTTCCTGGCCCCAGGTCACTGGCAAGTGACTGTGAACACTGTCCCTCCTGCTTTCAGGTCATCTTCATCCTGAATCTACCCTTGGATTACACCGGCCACTTCTTCAGTCTTCGCAAGTAGCAAATCTTCTTTGGTCTCCATAGAAAACCCGACACCAAAAGACACCTATGCACCCGGCTTCCCTGGGTGAGGTAACTCATGCACTCCGGTGCCCTAGTGTGTGTTGGCCCTCGAATTACTTACCTTGTAAGTGGCTTGCTTGTAGACTTCCTCGAAGTACCCTTAAACTTTAAAAATCAAACCGTGACTTGCTCCATTGAAATCAATAGGGAACCCGCGGCTGTGTTCTCACACTGCACGCGTCTCCCGTGGGTCTTTTACTTACCTGCTTTTGCTGCATTAGTGACGCCCCAGCGATTCTACAGGCCCTAGGCCTAGTCATTCTGCAAGTCGACTTTCCTAAACCTCTTTTTTAGTATATGGTCTGGTATGCCCCTGGGGCCCCAGCCATATTTGTGCTTAACTTATTGTGAACGTTGATAATTGAATGTGTTCCTGACTTCTCATCTCATAAAGAGATTAGTAGAGTGTGTCTAGAAATAAATACGTATATATTTGATATATATACCTGTATGGGGTCCTTTCATTTAGTAATTCAAGAGATAATAAGGTAAAACAAGCTGCTTTACATTCCTCTGAGACTTAGCCTGAAGGCTGCTCTCCACAGGTACCACTAGGATAGCTTTCTTTAAAAGGTTGTCTTAAACCTATCTACCATAAGAGTCGAATTGTACTGGTGCAAGGTGGCCACTATAACTAGTGACCAGCATATGCCAGGCCAACTTCTCACATTGATGGGCAGCGTGTGGGATTCCAGCTTGACATTGTTTTACCAGAAAATCTCTATTTGAATTACTAACTGAAAACCGCTAAAGGTACTCAAGGTACATATAAAAGTCAAGCTTAGTATCAATAAGTTCTACTGAATTTAGAGCTGTTTGTGAAGGGATAGCATACCCTTGCTACAGCTCAAGCTAGGATCAGTAGGCCACAAACTAGTGTAGGTAGTACAACACTGCACAACACTAGATTGTCCTTAAGGGATGGAGCCAGTGGGTCCACCCAGCCTCAGTATAAGGACATGACCTTCTTTGACTTGAAGGCCATGTGTGTTGCAAGACACCTGAAGCTAGGACAGAGTCCCTCCACACTTCACTTGATAGATCTGTTGACCACAGATGACCTTAGCGTAGCTCTAGGAGCTAAGGGGTCTGAATCAAGGGGTGGGTCAGCCATAGTCTCTGGGTCAGATGATGAAAATCAAGATGACCTGGACTCTGTGATTGAAGGGCCAGACCCACATGGGTCTGAACAGCACAGAGGAATTCTCCCTAAGAGAACTGACAGAGTGGAAGCGAGGCCTAGGTCCCCTTCAAGGGAATCTGACCACTCATATCACTCTGGCAGAGAATCTGTCCAGCAGAGGAACTCATACGTTAATAGAGAGACCTCCTCTGAAAGAAGGTACAAGATGCTCCAGTATGAAAAAGCTAGGCTTGCCGTCAGAACCAAGCAATTAGATAGAGAAGCCTTTGAGCTCCAGAGAGCTTCTAGAAAAGAGGGGTTAGAACCCCCTGGTGGCAGCAACAGTGTCCCTAGAGGTAGAGAATATACTCCAGACCATAGGAACCTGTCCAAGGTTGTTCCTCTCTTCCAGAGTGGGGATGATAGCCACAGATGGATAACTGCTATGGAGAGGGCCTGTAAAGTTCAACAGGTCCCCCAGAAGCAGTGGGCAGCAATCGTGTGGCTCTCCTTTTCTGATAAAGGTTGAGACAAGCTCTTCACTGTTAGAGAAGAGGATGCTAATGATTATGAAGCCCTGAAGAGTGCATTAATAGATTGGTTTGGCTTAACCACTGAACAGTACAGGTTGAAGTTCAGAGACACCCAGAAAGCACAGACTCAGGATTGGACTGACTGTGTTGATTGTGCAACGAAGGCTATGGAGGGTTGGCTGGTTGGTAGTAGAGTTACTGTTTTAAGGGATTGTATAATCTTATCATGAGAGAACAGATCCTTAATAATTGCCAAAACCAGTTGTTTCATCAGTACCTGGTGGACTCTGATCTGACCTCTCCCCAAGAATTGGGAAAGAAGGCAGACAAATGGGTCAGAACTAGGGTCAGGCAGAAAACCCAGAACCAAGGGGGTGACACTAAGAAGCAGGATCCTAAAGGCTCAGAGAAAGGTGGGGATAAGTCAAAAGACCAGAAGTCTTCACAAGGGCCCCAAAAATCTGCATCTGGTGGGGATTCACAGTCTACAAAGGGAAAAGGCCAAAGGAAGCTCTGGTGCAAATTCTGTAAACAGAAAGGGCACTGGACTTCCGAATGTACCAAGTCCAAAGACCAAACCACCACCACTCAGGCCCCTAAGGCCACTGTTCCCCCTAGTGCAGCTACTGGTGGAGGTGGTAATCAGAATAAGGGTGTAGTAGGGTTGACCCTGGGTTCTGATGGGGACTCTGGCCTAGTCAGAGTACCCACACAGGCTCACTGTCCTGCAAGCTCCTGAGGCGAAAAGCCGGGAGGTAGTTTAAAATTGTATTTTTTTAGCCTTGTCTGTGTAATATCTCTGTGTTTTTAACAGACACATATTGCTGCTATTCGTGCACTCTCCCAACCGAGCCGATTGAGTGCTCACGAGGGATTCAGACACACCGGCGCTGGGTGAGGGGAAGACTGCGGCCACGCCCACCCCCTTCAGGCCACACCCCCCCAACATAAAAACATGTGTTTCCCCTGGAAGCGCAGCGGACGGGCGCAGCGGGCGCGCCGTTTGCGCGCCGAAGGCGCGCCTAAGGCAAGCCCGTCTGCGCACGTCCGCGCCCGGATCGCGTCCAGCGCCAGCCATGCTGCCTGTGTCCAGTTACACAATCAAAGGACTGTCTGGTCTAGTGCGGAGCTACGGTCACTGAACGCTGCCACTCCTTGTCAGTTACCTGAGCTCAATCTGACGACTCTGGATCTTCCGCCCTACTGCCCACGCTGCCAAAAGTCTCTTGGCATTGTCTCTCCCCAAATAGTATCACCTCAAAAAAAAGTAAGCAAACCATCTTGTAACACCTCCTCTACCCAACTTAGGAACGGTCTACTGAACTGTAGATCCCTGCCCAAGCATGCAGATGATTTATGCTTATTAATAGCTGACTCTAATTGGGACGCCTTATGCCTTACGGAGACTTGGCTTAATGAGGACAATATGGCATCAATTTCGCTAGCAATCCCGCCAGGCTTTAAACTGAGCTCCTCTAATAGAAAGGAAGGCCGAAGAGGTGGTGGAGTGGCTTTCATCTACAACGAGAAATATACATTGTTGTCCTCCACTCCTACTACATTCCCAGGAACAGAGGGGTTACACTTTTGCCTCCAAACTACCCCCCAACTGTCTGTTACAGGTCTAATTATCTACAGACCATCGGACTGCCCGGCATCATCTTTGAGTGAGCTTATGGACTTTATAGTCCTAAACTCTCTAGCCCACCCGCATTATATTGTAGCCGGTGATTTTAATCTTCACGCTGAGAACCCTGATTGCCCTCAGGCTACTCACCTCATCTCAACCCTGCAATCGGCTAATTTAACTCAAGCTATTGCAGGTCCCACGCATCGGGCGGGGCATATGCTGGACCTTTTCTTTTCCAACATATCGAACACAAAAGCTAATTCTCCTATTCCACTGCTCTGGACGGATCATTACGTAATCACTATGTCCATCTCAATCTCCTCCCAGTCTCAGATCATAGGGAAACGCACCTATATGCGGAGAAAATGGGATAATTTAACAGCGGACACTTTATGCCTGGCACTTGGAGTAAACCCCTTACTCCTTACCTCGGATGTAAACTCCGATGCTGCATCTCTGAATTTGTGGATTGGCAATGCAGTGGACTCTATTGCTCCGGCCAGAATCGCTACGTCGCGCAGAGAATCTCCCTCTGCTCCGTGGTTCTCCCCTGAGCTGATGGCCGAAAAAAGTAAGTGCAAAAAGCTGGAGCGCCTTTGGCGAGCAAAATATTGCGAATCTGCCAAAACTAGTTATAAAAAAGCCCTCCATGCCTTACATTTATCCATAAAGGAAGCCAAAAAAACCTTCTTTGCGACCTCCATCCTGCAGGCGGAGCAATCAAGCAAAGAAGTCTTTAAGATTGTTAAATCTTTCTTTAAACCCAGAGCCATTGAGACAGATATTATTCCATCCATAAGACTCTGTGAAACCATCTCAGACTTCTTTGACACCAAAATATCAAAAGTGTATGATACTTTTACAAATCCCGAGCCGACATCTATGGATGAGTTGGGAGTCTCTGAGCCACCAGCTTCCTCCTTAAATCAATTTCAGCCCATCACCCTCTTCGAAGCATTGATTGAAATAAAAAAATGTAAATCTGGGGCACCTGATGATCCATGCCCACCCAAACTGTGGGAATTAATGTCTGACGCAATTGCAGCTCCCCTCTTACACATATGGAACACGTCCATTACAACTGGCCTGTTCCCGGATTGCTGGAAACAGGCCACTCTTCTCCCGCTGAAAAAAACCCCCCAAGGCGCGCCGGATGATCTGAGCAATCTCCGACCCATCTCTTTTTTAGCAGCTCCTGGCAAAATGCTCGAAAAACTGATCCAACGGCAGCTTAACAGTTTTGTTGAAGAAAGTGGTGCCCTACATGAAACTCAGTCTGGCTTTAGGGTTGGCTTTAGCACCGAGACAGCTCTCATTGAGGTTGCCGAGTCGATCAGGTGGTCCTTAGATTCAGGGGCATCAGCCATGCTGGTGCTCCTGGATCTATCCGCTGCGTTTGACACGGTAGATCACGGCAGACTGCTGTTTCGACTTAGGGACATCGGCCTTGGAGATAAAGCACTTAACTGGCTACACTCCTATCTCACAGATCGGTCCCAGAAAGTGGCTCTGGGCCCCTTTTCTTCTGAACCTAAAGGCCTCTGGTGTGGTGTCCCACAGGGGTCGGCACTCAGCCCTCTGCTGTTCAATGTCTATCTGGCCCCTCTTTTCACTCTGATTGCTAAATGGGGGGTCAAGGCAATTTCATACGCGGATGACACTCAATTAGTCTTTCCCTATTCAGATACGTCAGAGGCAGCTTTTAGTAAAATCAGGGGCTGTCTTCGAGATGTGGCCAAATGGATGAACACCAATAAACTCAAAATGAATGCTAGTAAAACAGAGGTGTTATTCTTTGGTAATCTCAAACACCCCCCTCCGGATCTGTGGTGGCCTACAGAAATGGGTCCTGCTCCATCTCCCGGTAACCATGTCAAAAATCTTGGAGTAAGATGGGATGAGAATTTGTCCTTCTTGCCGCACATACAACAGCTTACCGCTGGCTGCCTGCACAAACTTAGAAATTTGCGAAAACTTCTGCCCCTGCTCCCAGTCGAGTGCCGAAAAACAGTCGTTCATGCAACAATCACATCTCGACTTGACTATTCTAATGGCCTCTTTCTTGGCCTGCCCAAATATGCGCTGCAACGCTTACAGATCGTGCAGAATGCGGCTGCGAGACTGATAAAACGTGTCCCTTTCAGGCAGCATATCTCTCCGCATCTGCACGAGCTGCACTGGTTGCCAGTGGCAAGCAGGATTAAGTTCAAGGTGCTCACCTTGGCTTTCAGAGCACTAAAAGGTACGTGCCCCAACTATCTAAAACTTCGACTTTCCCGCTATCACCAAACACGAGAGCTGCGCTCAAACTCTTTGCTCAAGCTTACTACTCCACGTGCGAGGAAAGCCAGACTTGGTGGCAGGTCATTTTCTGTTGGCACGGCTAAATTATGGAATATTCTGCCCCCTGCCATTCAAACTGCCACGACAGAAGCTAGTGTTAGGAAGCTCCTAAAAACTTGGCTCTTTAGGCAATATTCTTGATCCCCCCCTGACTACTCACTTTAGGCTGTAGGACTCGCTAGCGCCGGGACACCTCTCTGGAGGTAGCTGTTCGCGCTCTACAAATATCTGTATTATTATTGATGGTTTGTGAGGGAGACCTTGATATGTCCTTCCTAGTGAGCCCCAGTAATCTGGGCAAATACAAACAGCAGCCTATAATTAATGGCAAACAGGCTTTGGCATTCAGGGACACAGGTGCTAGTGTCACCACGGTGGCAGAGGATCTAGTGGACCCTGCACAGATCATCCTGGGTGAAATGTACCAGGTTGCCAATGCAAGCAATGTCAGGACCAACCATAGTCTGGCAGTTGTGAATTTCTCCTGGGGAGGGATAACTGGCCTCAAAAAGGTAGTAGTCAGTGCAGACCTCCTTGTCGAATGTCTATTGAGCAATGATCTGGAAACTTCAGCCTGGTCTGAAGTAGAGTTATGGACTCATGCTGAGATGTTGGGCATACCTGCAGAGGTATTTGCTGTGACCAGGTCACAGGCCAAAATGCATAAAGCTGAACCAGCTCTGGAGCCTGAAACTATGGACCAGCAGCTTTCCAAGAGGAGGAGCAGTAGGGTTAAGGCAGTGCCTTCCCCTCTGTCTCATATCTCAGATTCCCCTCCTGAGGGAGGAGAAGCAGATCCTGAAGAAGGAACTGCCCCAGAGGGACTTGAGCCTGATCAGGTGGGGTTCTTGGGGGCAGGAGGACCTTCCAGGGAAGATCTGAGTAAGGAGCAACAGTGATGTCCCTCTCTTGAACCCCTCAGGCAGCAAGCAGCTGCTGAGGCTGCTGGGAGTGCTAGTGGGTCCCATAACGTTTATTGGGATGAGGGGCTCCTATATTCTGAGGCTAGAGATCCTACCCCTGGAGCCAACAGGAGGTTGGTAATACCTCAGACATTTAGGGGGTTCCTTTTGACCCTAACACATGACATCCCATTGGCAGGACACTTGGGCCAAAACAAGACCTGGGACAGGCTTGTACCTCATTTTCATTGGCCACACATGTCAGAGGACACCAAGGAGTTTTGTCGCTCCTGTGTCACTTGCCAAGCCAGTGGCAAGTCAGGTGGCACAACAAAGGCCCCCCTGATACCACTACCTGTGGTGGAGGTTCCCTTTGAAAGGGTAGGGATTGACATTGTTGGTCCCCTTGACCCTCCAACAGCATCTGGGCACAGGTTTATCCTGGTGGTAGTGGATACTGCCACCAGGTACCCAGAAGCAATTCCCCTCAGGACCACCACAGCCCCTGTGGTGGCAAGAGCCCTCATTGGAGTTTTCTCCAGAGTGGTTTTCCCTAAGGAGGTTATATCTGACAGAGAGACAAACTTCATGTCAGGGTATCTAAAAGCAATGTGGAAGAAGTGTGGTGTAAACTACAAGTTCACTACTCCCTATCACCCATAATACAATGGGTTAGTTGAAAGGTTCAACAAAACCCTAAAGGGAATGATTAAAGGCCTCCCAGAAAAGCTTGGGCGAAAATGGGACCTTTTACTTCCCTGCCTTCTGTTTGCATACAGGGAGGTTCTACAGAAGGGGGTTGGCTACAGCCCTTTTGAACTTCTGTTTGGGCACCCAGTCAGAGGACCATTATGTCTGGTGAAGGAGGGATGGAGTTACCACTCAAACCTCCCAAACAGGATGTGATGGACTATGTACTTGGTCTCCGCTCCCAGATGGCCCAATACATGAAGAAGGCAACCAAAAACCTTGAGGCTAACCAAGAACTACTACAAAAAGCTTGGCATGACCAAAAGGCTGTCCTGACTGTTTATCAGCCGGGCCATAAAGAATGGGTGTTGGAGCCTGTGGCCCCAGCAGCTCTCCAAGACAAGTGGAGTGGCCCCCATACCATTGTTCAGCAAAAGGGAGAAGTCACCTACTTGGTGAATCTTGGAACTCCCAGGAGCCCCCTTAGGGTGCTCCATGTCAACAGATTGAAGCCATATGTTCACAGGGCTGACATGGGCTTGCTCATGGCAACTGATGAGGAACAGGAGGAGGAGAGTGACCCTCTCCCTGACATGCTCTCACAGAACCCTGATGATGGGTCAGTTGATGGTGTTGCTTTGGCAAGCAGCCTCACTGATCATCAGCAAACTGAATGCAGACAAGTTCTGCAACAGTTCAGACATATGTTTAGCCTGACCCCAAGTCAGACTTCCTGGTGCACCCATGAGGTGGACACTGGAGACAGTCTGCTTGTCAAGAGTAAAATCTACAGGCAACCTGACTATGTCAGGGACTGTATCAGGACTGAAGTCCAGAAAATGTTGGAATTAGGTGTAATTGAGCCTTCAGATAGCCCTTGGGCTAGTCCAGTAGTCCTTGTGCCTAAACCTCATACCCAGGGCGGTAAGAAAGTAATGAGGTTTTGTGTTGACTACAGAGGCCTCAATGCAGTCACCAGGACTGATGCCTATCCAATTCCCAGGGTAGATGAACGGATAGATACTTTGGCCTCAGCCAAGTATCTGAGTACATTTGACCTAACAGCTGGCTACTGGCAAATCAAGTTAGCTGATGATGCCAAGGCCAAAACAGCATTTTCAACCCCTGGTGGGCACTATCACTTTGTGGTGATGCCCTTTGGTTTGAAAAATGCACCTGCCACTTTTCAGAGGTTGGTGAATAAAGTTCTGACTGGTATGGAAACTTATTGCTCAGCTTATCTAGATGATATTGCTGTCTTTAGTTCCAACTGGCAGGATCACCTGGTCCACCTCAGAAATGTTTTGGAGGCCCTGCAAAAATCAGGCCTCACTATCAAGGCCACTAAGTGCCAGATAGGACAGAGTCAGGTTGTGTACCTGGGCCACCTTGTAGGTGGAGGCCAGGTTCAACCATTGCATAGCAATATCCAAACCATAATGGAATGGGTAGCTCCAACAACCCAGACACAGGTTAGAGCCTTTTTAGGCCTGACTGGGTACTATAGGAGGTTTGTTAAGGGATATGGATCTATAGTGGCCCCCTTAAATGATCTGACCTCTAAGAAAATGCCAAATGAGGTTCAGTGGACAGCTAGCTGTCAGAAGGCATTTGAAGACCTTAAGCAGGCCATGTGCACTGCCCCCATCTTACAAAGTCCAGACTACTCCAGGAAGTTTATTGTCCAAACAGGTGCTTCAGAGCTGGGTGTGAGAGCTGTACTGTCTCAACTGAATGATGAAGGTCAAGACCAGCCAGTAGATTTTATAAGCAGAAGGCTGACCCCTAGAGAAAGACGTTGGTCAGCTATAGAGAGGGAGGCCTTTGCTGTGGTGTGGGCCCTGAAGAAGCTGAGGCCATACTTGTCTGGCACTCACTTTCTAGTTCAGACTGACCACAAGCCCCTCCTATGGCTCAAACAGATGAAAGGTGAAAATCCTAAACTGCTCAGGTGGTCCATTTCCCTACAGGGGATGGACTATACAGTGGAACATAGACCTGGGACCCAACATGCCAATGCAGATGGACTCTCAACGTATTTCCACTTAGAACACGAAGGCTCAACTGGTCAAGGTTAGTTTAGTGTCCCTGCGTTTGGGGGGGGTTGTGTAGGAGAGTAGGATCTACACTTAGGTTGCCCCCACTTTTTTCTGATGTAGACACTGGTTTCTGGCTATAGTCTGGCTGGGTCCCTGCTAATCAGGGCCCCAGTCTCTCTGTTCTCTCTAAACAACTTGGAGTGCATACTAGATGCACTAGTGATTGGATACTGTGGTACCTTATGAGCCCCTAGTATATGGTACCCTAGATACCTAGGGCATAGGTACTTCACAGGCCTACCAGGGGCTGAAGCATGTATTATGCCACCCCTGGGAAGCAGACTAAATCTGACACCACAGGCCTGCTACTGCAGCCTGGGTGAGGTAGTGTTAGCACTCCTCATTGAGGTATAGGTTCCCTATATCTCACCATAAACACACATATAAACCTACCAGCCACCCCTAAGGCAGGCCCTATCAATCCTGAGGGCAGGGTGTTTGGTTTACAATGTGAGGGGGTGCCTCTGCATGAGCAGGACCCCTCTGCAGCTGGCAGAGTCTATTCTCTGTGGCGGTTTGTGAATGCGGTTAAACCATATACTCTTAAGTGCATTGTAACCTACCGGTAAATGCTAACTTTGGAATGACTGCATCAAAACATGTTGTGTTTGGTGTCAAACAACATGGAATCATACCCTCACACCAGTAACTGGCGTGGGAGTATGATCCCACCCTTCTAGAGAGGACGACATGTACCTACTGTGGTAATACGGTAGAAATCTGAAAGAGCCCTGGCATCACAAAATGGATGCCACCAGCACAGACACTGGGCTGCCCCCCTGCTGCTGACTGAAACTCGCAGTGGAGGAGGCCCAACAATAGGTATCCTGTCACAGGGAGATGTCACCACCTTCCATACAGGATTTAGTGTATTGGGGCTGGGTGGGTGCACTTCTAGAGTGCTTTGAAGTCCTGCACTGGGGGAGCAGTAGGCTCCTCTGTGCATATGCCAGCTCAAACCTGTTCAAGGGCTACATGTCCCTGCTCTGGCGCGAAACTGGACAAAGGGAAGTGGGTGTAAACCACCCCCTACCCTGACCCTCCCAGCGGAGTGGTCATAGAGCTAGTCCCTCCTCTACCTTCAGTATAAGATAGGGAAACCTTGCCATTGCAAATCAGATATCCCTGGACGACGCTCTACAAGAAGAATCCTGGCCCTTTGACGCTCCACTACCTTTGAAAGACAGAAGAATCTCCCTTGGAGTCAAGGAGTGACTCCCCTGCTTGGCAGGCACCAGAAACTCTAATCAACGGTTGCAAACTTTCCCGCTACCGCCAGAGTTCGAAGTCCCTGCAGCCCCAGAAGTGGATTTCCTGACTTCTCGACTGCCATTGTGAGTCCCCAGCAAAGCTGAGGCGAGTGGACCCCACGAGTGATGAAGAACAGCAATACACGGGTACCATGCACTATTGTCGAGTGCAACCCGTTTATGATGTTCTACGAACTTGTGCATTGGACCATTTGTGGCCCAAGCCTCCAGCAGGATTTGCAGCGAAAATCAGAGGCCTATCCCGTCCCGAGTGACCGTGGGCTCCTGTGAAGCATTTCCTCATGAGGCGTCTTTGCGATCCCTTTCCCGTTGGCTTGTGGGTCTCCCCGAAGACTTTCTTATCAAACCAAAAGGTTCCCCTGGTTGTTCCAGGCCTGCCCTCACTCACCCTTGCTGGGTGAGTCCCTCAGACCTTGCTGGTCTGCACTGCTGACTTTATTCACTTTTCATGAGACTTGCTGTTGCCAAGGTTTGTTGGCTCCAATCCGGCTGCCTACACCTCAGTAAGCTGCAGATGTCGTGGGAGACTCGGAATCCAGCTGCTGGTCATCGTCGATGCCTCCTGGTCCTCATGAGCGAAGAGTCAAAACACCCTTGATCACCTGAAATCACCCAACTTCCGTGGACATCCATCTTCATGGCCCCGGGTCACTGGCAAGTGACTGAACACTGACCCTTCTGCTTTCAGGTCATCTTCATCCTGAATCCACCCTTGGATTCCACCGGACACTTCTTCAGTCTTCGCAAGCATCAAATCTTCTTTGGTCTCCATAGAAAACAGCGACCCGACACCAAAAGACACCTATGCACCCGGCTTCCCTGGGTGAGGTAACTCGTGCACTCCGGTGCCCTAGTGTGTGTTGGCCCTCGAATTACTTACCTTGTAAGTGGCTTGCTTGTAGACTTCCTCGAAGTACCCTTAAAGTTTAAAAATCAAACCGCAACTTGCTCCATTGAAATCAATAGGGAACCCGCGGCTGTGTTCTCTTACTGCACGCGTCTCCCGTGGGTCTTTTACATGCCTGCTTTTGCTGCATTAGTGAAGCCCCAGCGATTCTACAGGCCCTAGGCCTTGTCCCTCTCCAAATCGACTTTCCTAAACCTCTTTTTTAGTATATGGTCTGTGTTAGACCTGTCAGCCCTAGGGTGGTCTCCCCATCTATTTTTGATCGTGCCTCATTTTTTCCACCCTCATTTTTATGTTGGACTAGGTCTCCGGGCGCCTTTTCATTGCCAATCAGTGTTAAGGTGCAGGTGCTCCCTTCTCCCAATATGGCTGCCACAGGCCCCTGCTACTGCAGAGTGGTCTTTATTAGTAGCACCCTAGCTGCCAGGAGCTGGCTGGAACCCCACAACAATGTTGCGACACCAGCCCGCCTTTTTTGTCCCATAGGTAGAATGGGGAAGCTCCTGGAATGTGCTGGAACCTTCTAGAAGGGAGGTGTGGTTTTTACTTTTGCCGCCTTGGCTAGAGGTCACCTGACCTAGGGCTACTTAAGTGAGGGAGGGAACTTTTTCTAGTTAGTTGGCCAGTGGGGTAAAGCAGAGCTGGAGAATCCATGCAGGAGTTTTAGGCGGTAGGGCCTAGCCAGGGACTTATGCCTCTGAGAGTGACAGGGCTTAGGTGCTGCCTCTTAAGTGAGTGAGGGATCCTGTAAAACCCACTGATCTTGCCCAGCAGTAGAAGGACCCAGGGAACCTCTGCACAGCCTGACTAGGAAGGACCTAGTCGCCAACTCATCCCCTACCCCCAAGGAACAGAACCCCCAAGGGCGCCAGTATCACCTGCGCCGCAAAAACTGAATACTGAAACTTCATGACAAGAACTGAATACTGGAACGTCATGACACCAAGCTGAATACTGAAACTTCCTGCGAAGACTGATTGCCTGACTGCTGGGGATCAACCAGGTACTAGCGCTGTGTTCCCTGCGTTTCCAAACCTGGCCTGGGATCCCCCGCGCTGATCTACCGTCGAGCACGGAGCTGGCAGAGCTCCTGCTTAATTTGTGACCCCCCCTGGCGCTAGTACCAGCAGCGCGATCACCGCCGCGGCCCGGAGGCCTCAGGGTCGTGTCAGCACTGAGTCGGGGCCCGCAGAGAAGCCCAGCGCCCCGTCGCTGCCGTCGCAGCGTTGTGAGGAGGAGCTGTTGGCCGTGACGTGTCCCGCGCCGTTGCGCCTATGAGGTGAAGGGCCCAGAGCGGAGCCGGACGACGAGACAGAGGTAACCCCCCGAGGGCTGGGAGGTAGCGTGGCCGTGGGAAGCCCTGGGACTCGCCCCCCTGCTCCCCGAGAGACTTGGGAAGGCCCCGGTGCGCCCCCTGCCGAGTGGGAGCGACACCGCGTGGAGAGAGTTTGACTTCCCCCCTCCGCGGGAGACTCCCCTTCCATCTGGAACTCGAATTCCCCCTCCGTGGGATTGCCCTTGCCTGGGGACTGCCGTGTGTCTGGAGGAGTGCAATGCGCTCTGTGTACGAGTAGCGTTCTGTCTGAAAGTTGTGCTCTTAAATGCAATGCGCTCCGTGTACGAGTAGCGCTCTATCTGAAAGTTGTGCTCTTAAATGCAATGCGCTCCGTGTACGAGTAGCACTCTATCTGAAAGTTGTGTTCTTAAAGGCAAGGTGCTCCGTGTACGAGTAGCGCCCTATCTGCAAGTTGTGTTCTTCAATGCAAGGTGCTCCGTGTACGAGTAGCGCTCTATCTTCAAGTTGTGTTCTTAAATGCAATGCGCTCCATGTGCGAGTAGCGCTCTATCTTCAAGTTGTGTTCGTAAGTGCAACGCGCTCCATGTACGAGTAGCGCTCTATCTTCAAGGTGTGTTCATAAGTGCAATGCGCTCTGTGTACGAGTAACGCTTTATCCTCAGGTTATGCTCAGAAGTGCCCAAGGTGGTATAAATACGTGTCGCGTTTTATCCTCAAGTTAGGCTCAGAGGGGCTCAATGTATTACGTATGCGTGTAGCGCGTTGTCCTTACGTTATACCCAGGAGTGCCTAATCTTTGATGTAAACAAGCAACGCTTCAACCTCACGTTATGCCCAGGAGTGCCTAATCTTTGATGTAAACAAGCAACGCTTCAACCTCACGTTATGCTCAGGGGTTCCTAAGGTTTGATGTATACGAGGAATGCTTTACTCTCACGTTGTGCTCCAGAGGGTGCATATGCGTAATGCTCAATGTATACGAGAAGTGCTTAATTATCAAGCTATGTTCATGTGCATTTGATTCTTTGTAGATACCAGTAGCGCCGTGTATGCAGGCCCTGGCCCGCAGCACTGGTGAAGCCCATGCTAAAGATCTGCAGGGATTGCTGAGGTAACTGTAATGAAATGCGATAATACCAACGTTAATATGTTCAAGTGAGACCCATTGCCATCTAAGAAACTGTGCGTGCTCCTTTGATTAGATAAATCTGATTAATTTGCATTCACATTAACTGTGTGGCGTGCCTTATTGTGTGCGTTTACTGCTTCAGAGGATGTGTGTGTTATATTGGTTGCTTAACACATAGGCCTTTGGGTGCCCAGCCGCTCGTGTCACGTTACCCCCTTAAGGCTTGGTGACCCCACGTCTTACATTGTTGGCAGCGGTGGGATATTAGGACCTGTGACCATACAGCACCCTTCCGTGAAGCGGAGGGCGCCACAATTAAACGCCTATTGTTTTAAAGCTCTGAAACCATTGATTGCTGCATTTATTGATTCCACTGTCCAGGCTGAGGGTGTGAAATCCTGGTTAGCTTGTAGCTGTCACCCATATCCTAGGAATTTCTTCCTTAGTATCTAGGTCCCCACCTGTCACAATGGAATTCCGGTTAGCTGACCTCGAGGGGTACACTGTAAAGCAACTGAGAGAGTTCGGGCAGGGGATGGGGGTGCCTGGGGTGCGGAAGGCCAAAGGACCGGAACTCTGCACCGCCATCAGAGCATGGATAGAGGCCCACCCAGAAGGGAGAGAGGATGAGGGACAGGAGGCGCCAGATGCACCTCAGGAGGAGAGCGCCCAAGAAGTACTAGACATACTTAATGTGGATATGTCTGAAAATGTGCCCCCAGGGAGAGGTTCTGGGGCCAGTAGTAGGACAGGGTCTAGGAGGAGCGCGTCTCCAGAGGAATATGAGGACAGGAGGGAAGAGAGGCAGTTAAAGTGGGAGCTGGCCAAGTTGGAACACGAAAGAGAAAGGGAATTGGCCAAGTTCGAACAGGAGAGAGAGAATAAGAGATGGGCAATGGAGGAAAAGAAGCTGGCGCACGAGCTTCAACTGAAAGAGTTGGAGCTGCGCGCCCTCCAATTGAATGCGTCCAATAAGGACAATGGTGGCAGCATACCTAAAGAGTCTCATGAGTCAAAATTTTACCTACCCAAGGAAGTCATTGCCAACTACACAGTGGGGGACGATATTGCTAAATGGTTGGTGGCATACGAGGTAGCCTTGACTGCCCATGGGGTACCCGAGAGCAATTGGGGAGGTGGCCTATATCGTTATATACCTCCCAATGTCAGGGACACCCTGTTATATTTGGTCAAGGCGGATCAGGTCAGGTATGACCCCATGAAAGAGGCCTTACTTAAGAAATTTGGTCTCAACCCCGAGAGGTACAGGCAGAAGTTCCGTGGCAACCATAAGCTGTCCACACAGACGTGGGTGGATTTTTTTGACTATGCCCGCAAGGCACTAGATGGTTGGGTGCGTGGCAGTGAGGTGCAGGACTACCAAGGGTTGTACAATCTTTTTTTAAGGGAGCACCTCTTGGATAAGTGCTTTCCGGAGCTGCGCCAACATCTGGTGGACCGCAAGTTGATGGATCCCCGTGAGCTTGCGGAGGAGGCAGATATTTGGGTGAGCACCCGGGTGTCTCACAAGGGCCCCGGGGGAGATGGCTCGAAAGGCGGACAGGGTTTCCTCCAGAAGAAAGAGGGGGGAGATAAAAAGGTGGAGTTCTCTAAAGGCCCCCAAAATAAGTTTGGGAAGGGAGTAGGAACCCCACCCCCGTCCAATTCCACAAGACCCACTTACCCTGACAGGAGTCAGCAGCCAAGGATTGTGCGGTGCTACGAATGTGGGGAGATTGGACACTACAAGGGAGAGCCCAAGTGTCGCAAGCGACCCCCAGCCCCAACGGGCGGGAAAAGCCCCGGGGTGAGTAGTATAGCGCTTGGGGTGGAGCTGCCCTTAGATAGGGAAGGGGAGTGGACAGGCCTGACCATGGTTTCACTCGGGGATAGAGAGGTGGTCCCTGTAGTGCCCCTGCCCCCGAACACTGCTAAATATCAGCAGAGGGTGAGAGTTAACGGGGAGGAGGTGGAGGCTCTGAGGGACACAGGTGCCAGCATGACCACCGTAGTGAGGCGGCTGGTGTCCCCAGACCAAGTAGTCCCCGAGGAGTTCCATCCGGCTGTATTGGCTGACGGCAGTGGGGTGCTTGCTAGGGAACGACCTGGAGCACACCAAGTGGAAAGATGTCGAGTTTCGAGCTCACACAGAGATGCTGGGATTACCAGGGTGGACTTGCGTAGTCACGCGGTCCATGGCTGCCCGGCATGGAACTCACCCTGGGTTGGAGCCTGGAATCATGGCCCAACCCAACGTCAGAAGAGGAAAGAAGAAGGTGGTAGAGGACACACCCCATGAGATGGATGGAGAGGCCGGAGACGTGCCCCCGGAGTCCGCGGAGGTGGATGTTGTTCCCGTGGAGGACTTGCCGACCCTTGCTGACTGGCATGTGGAAGGAGGGCCTACCCGGGAGGAATTTTGTCAGGCACAAAGGGTGTGCCCCACGCTTGAAGGCATGTGGCGACAGGCCGAAGCCCAATTGGCCAGTCAGGAGATGGGAGGATATCATGTGTATTGGGAGGATGGTCTCCTATACAGTGAGCCCAGGGTGCCGGTACATGGATCTTCGAGGGCCATAGTGGTCCCCCAATGTTACCGGGCCTTCCTGCTGGAGTTAGCGCACGAGATACCCTTACCCGGACATCTGGGTCAGGACAAAACCTTTGCACGGTTGGTCCCTCATTTTTATTGGCCCAGGATGAGAATTGCCTCAGACACCTTTTGCAAGACCTTTAAGTCTTGCCAGGCAAGTGGCAAGACTGGGACTAAATTGAAGGTCCCTTTGGAACCGCTCCCGGTGGTCGGGACCCCTTTTGAGAGGGTCAGTATCGATATTGTTGGGCCATTGGACCCTCCGACCACAGCGGGACAACGGTTCATCCTGGTTTTGGTGGACCACGCCACTCGGTACCCAGAGGCTATTCCTCTGAGGACCGTCACTGCACCGGTGGTGGCGCGGGCACTGTTGCGGATTTTTACCCGAGTGGGATTCCCCAAGGTCGTGGTGTCGGACAGGGGCACGAACTTTATGTCGGCCTACATGCAGGCCATGTGGAAGGAGTTTGGGGTGACCTACCGGTTCTCCACTCCTTACCACCCCCAGACTAACGGACTTGTAGAGCGCTTCAATAAGACTTTGAAGGGAATGATCCGAAGCCTGCCAGAGGGCTTGAGGCGTAAATGGGACGTCCTCCTCCCCTGCTTGTTGTTCTCCTATCGGGAGGTCCCGTAGAAGGGAGTCGGGTTCAGCCCGTTTGAGTTGCTCTATGGCCATCCCGTTAGGGGGCCCCTCAGCTTGGTTAAGGAGGGGTGGGAGAAGACTTCGCAGAAGCTTCCCCGTGACATTGTCAGCTACATGCTGGCGTTCCGCAGCCAGATGGCCAAGCTGTGGCAGGCGGCCTGAGAGAACCTAGAGGCTAGCCAGACCGTTATGAAGGAGTGGTATGACCGCAACGCTCGGACGGTCGAGTTGGACGTTGGACAGAAGGTGTGGGTCATGGAACCTGGGGAGCTTTGTGCCCTCCAGGACCGGTGGACTGGCCCGTACGACATTGTGGAGCGACGAGGCCAGGCAACGTACGTTGTGGATTTGAAGACCCCCCGTCAGCCCCTCAGGGTGTTCCACGTCAACAGCCTGAAGCCGCACCATGAGCGATCAGAGCTTGCTCTCCTTATGGTGACGGATGGGAGCGAAGAGGAAAAGAGTGAAGCTCTTCCTGACCTTCTAGCGGTACAGGAGAAGGATGGTTCGGTGGAAGGTGTAGTCCTCTCCCCATCCTTGACCCCAGAGCAACAGAGGGACTGTCACCATGTCCTGGGGCAGTACGCCTCGTTGTTCTCCCACACGCCTGGAATCACTCATCTGTGTACCCATGATGTGGACACAGGGGACAGCCCTCCGGTGAAGAACAAGTCTTACCGGCTCTCTGACCGAGTGAAGGATAGCATCCAGCATGAGGTGGCAAAGATGCTGGGGGTGATAGAACCTTCCAGCAGCCCGTGGGCTAGTCCGGTGGTGAGGGTGCCGAAAGCGGCCCCACCGGGTACCAGCCCAGAACTTCGGTTCTGTGTGGACTATCGAGGGTTGAACTCTGTCACGAAGACAGATGCTCACCCCATCCCACGTGCAGACGAGCTGGTGGACCAGCTGGAAGCAGCCCGGTACCTCAGCACCATTGATCTGACATCCGGATATTGGCAGATTGCCATGGCCGATGGAGCAAGGGAGAAGAAAGTGTTCTACACCCCCGAGGGCCACTACCAGTTCCGAGTGATGCCCTTTGGGCTCAAAAATGCTCCGGCCACATTCCAGCGGTTAGTGAATCAGGTACTATCTGGTCCGGAGTCCTTCTCAGCGGCCTACCTGGATGACATAGCTGTCTTCAGTAGCACCTGGAAGGACCATCTGCAACACCTCCAGGAGGTATTGCAGGCGCTGCAACGCGCTGGCCTAACAGTTAAAGCCAGCAAGTTCCAGATTGGACAGGGATCTGTCGTGTACCTGGGACACCTGGTGGGCGGAGGTAAGGTGCAACCCCTCCAGGCCAAAATAGAGACCATCTTGGCTTGGGAGCCCCCCCAAGACCCAAACAGAGGTCCGAGCTTTCCTCGGCCTCACTGGGTATTACCGCCGGTTCGTCAAGGGATATGGTACCATCGTAACCCCCTTGACGGAATTGACCTCGAAGAAGCAACCTCGTAAGGTCATATGGATAGCTGCTTGCCAAGAAGCCTCTGACATGCTGAAACATAAGATGTGTACCGCTCCAGTACTAGCAACACCAGATTTCAGCAAGGAATTCATTGTGCAGACAGACGCCTCAGAGCACGGCATAGGTGCGGTGCTCTCGCAACTCAACACTGAGGGTCAAGATCAACCAGTGGCCTTCATATCCAGAAGACTCCTCCCTCGGGAACGGCGATGGAGCACCATTGAGAGAGAAGCCTTCGCGGTGGTCTGGGCTCTGAAGAAGTTGAGGCCATATCTCTTTGGAACTCACTTCCTCATTCAGACCGACCACCGCCCCCTTCGCTGGCTCATGTAGATGAGAGGCGAAAACCCCAAGTTGTTGAGGTGGTCCATTTCCCTACAGGGGATGGATTTTCGGGTGGAACATTGGCCCGGAGTTGACCACGCGAATGCTGACGGTCTCTCCAGGTTTTTCCACCTTAGCGATGAGAACTCCCTACAGGTTGGGTAGCTCTCCCCTCTTTCGGCTGGGGGGGACGCGTGTTAGACCTGTCAGCCCTAGGGTGGTCTCCCCATCTATTTTTGATCGTGCCTCATTTTTTCCACCCTCATTTTTATGTTGGACTAGGTCTCCGGGCACCTTTTCATTGCCAATCAGTGTTAAGGTGCAGGTGCCACCTTCTCCCAAGATGGCTGCCACAGGCCCCTGCTACTGCAGAGTGGTCTTTATTAGTAGCACCCTAGCTGCAAGGAGCTGGCTGGAACCCCACAACAATGTTGCGACACCAGCCTGCCTTTTTTGTCCCATAGGTAGAATAGGGAAGCTCCTGGAATGTGCTGGAACCTTCTAGAAGGGAGGTGTGGTTTTTACTTTTGCCGCCTTGGCTAGAGGTCACCTGACCTAGGGCTACTTAAGTGAGGGAGGGAACTTTTTCTAGTTAGTTGGCCAGCGGGGTAAAGCAGAGCTGGAGAATCCATGCAGGAGTTTTAGGCGGTAGGGCCTAGCCAGGGACTTATGCCTCTGAGAGTGACAGGGCTTAGGTGCTGCATTTAAGTGAGTGAGGGATCCTGTAAAACCCACTGATCTTGCCCAGCAGTAGGAGGACCCAGGGAACCTCTGCACAGCCTGACTAGGAAGGACCTAGTCGCCAACTCATCCCCTACCCCCAAGGAACAAAACCCCCAAGGGCGCCAGTATCACCTGCGCCGCAAAAACTGAATACTGAAACTTCATGACAAGAACTGAATACTGGAACGTCATGACACCAAGCTGAATACTGAAACTTCCTGCGAAGACTGATTGCCTGACTGCTGGGGATCAACCAGGTACTAGCGCTGTGTTCCCTGCGCTTCCAAACCTGGCCTGGGATCCCCCGCGTTGATCTACCATCGAGCACGGAGCTGGCAGAGCTCCTGCTTAATTTGTGACCCCCCCCTGGCGCTAGGACCAGCAGCGCGATCACCGCCGCAGCCCGGAGGCCTCAGGGTCGTGTCAGCACTGTGTCGGGGCCCGCGGAGAAGCCCAGGTCCCCGTCGCTGCCGTCGCAGCGTTGTGAGGAGGAGCTGTTGGCCGTGACGTGTCCCGCGCTGTTGCGCGTATGAGGTGAAGGGCCCGGAGCAGAGCCGGACGACGAGACAGAGGTAACCCCCCGGGGGCTGGGAGGTAGCGTGGCCATGGGAAGGCCTGGGGCTCGCCCCCCTACTCCCCGAGAGACTTGGGAAGGCCCCGGTGCGCCCCCTGCCGAGTGGGAGCGACACCGCGTGGAGAGAGTTTGACTTCCCCCCTCCGCGGGAGACTCCCCTTCCATCTGGAACTCGAATTCCCCCTCCGTGGGATTGCCCTTGCCTGGGGACTGCCGTGTGTCTGGAGGAGTGCAATGCGCTCTGTGTACGAGTAGCGTTCTATCTGAAAGTTGTGCTCTTAAATGCAATGCGCTCCGTGTACGAGTAGCGCTCTATCTGAAAGTTGTGCTCTTAAATGCAATGCGCTCCGTGTACGAGTAGCGCTCTATCTGAAAGTTGTGTTCTTAAAGGCAATGCGCTCCGTGTACGAGTAGCGCTCTATCTGAAAGTTGTGTTCTTAAATGCAAGGTGCTCCGTGTACGAGTAGCGCCCTATCTTCAAGTTGTGTTCTTAAATGCAATGCGCTCCATGTGCGAGTAGCGCTCTATCTTCAAGTTGTGTTCGTAAGTGCAACGCGCTCCATGTACGAGTAGCGCTCTATCTTCAAGGTGTGTTCATAAGTGCAATGCGCTCTGTGTACGAGTAACGCTTTATCCTCAGGTTATGCTCAGAAGTGCCCAAGGTGGTATAAATACGTGTCGCGTTTTATCCTCAAGTTAGGCTCAGAGGGGCTCAATGTATTACGTATGCGTGTAGCGCGTTGTCCTTACGTTATGCCCAGGAGTGCCTAATCTTTGATGTAAACAAGCAACGCTTCAACCTCACGTTATGCTCAGGGGTGCCTAAGGTTTGATGTATACGAGGATTGCTTTACTCTCACGTTGTGCTCCAGAGGGTGCATATGCGTAATGCTCAATGTATACGAGAAGTGCTTAATTATCAAGTTATGTTCATGTGCATTTGATTCTTTGTAGATACCAGTAGCGCTGTGTATGCAGGCCTTGGCCCGCAGCACTGGTGAAGCCCATGCTAAAGATCTGCAGGGATTGCTGAGGTAACTGTAATGAAATGCGATAATACCAACGTTAATATGTTCAAGTGAGACCCATTGCCATCTAAGAAACTGTGCGTGCTCCTTTGATTAGATAAATCTGATTAATTTGCATTCACATTAACTGTGTGGCGTCCCTTATTGTGTGCGTTTACTGATTCAGAGGATGTGTGTGTTGTATGGTCACTTAACACATAGGCCTTTGGGTGCCCAGCCGCTCGTGTCACGTTACCCCCTTAAGGCTTGGAGACCCCACTTCTTACAGTCTGGTACGCCCCTAGGGCCCCAGCCATATTTGTGCTTAAATTATTGTGAAACATTGATAATTGAATGTGTTCCTGACTTCTAATCTCATCAAGTGATTAGTAGAGTGTGTCTAGAAATAAATACATCTATATACCTGTGTGGTGTCCTTTCATGTAGTAATTCAAGAGAGTATAAGGTAAAACAAGCTGCTTTACATTCCTCAGAGACTTAACCTGAAGGCTGCTCTCCACAGCTACCACTAGGATAGTTTTCTTTAAAAGGTTGTCTTAAACCTATCTACCATAAGAGTCACATTTGACTGGTGCAAGGTGGCCACTATAACTAGTGACCAGCATATGCCAGGCCAACTTCTCACAATTCCCCTGAAAAACTGGCTTGGCAACTTGATCCCCCTTTCCTGTCCCTAGTGCAAGCCTGTCTATCCAGACAATACAGCAGCCCCTCTCCCAAGTGGTTCCCATTTGCCCTTCAAAGGTGGTTTCTGGTTTGAAGCTCACCTTTTGGGCCAACATCCATCGACTTCCTACAGGAGGGAGAACACCTCCTTCCAGTAAAGGCCCCTATTGTATCCTTTCCTGGGAGTCGTTAACATGCCTCCCCAGGAAAGCGGAAAGCTGACTCAATGACAAGACCTAATGTGTAACTGTTAAGGGCACAGGGGATTAAAAGCAACACAGTGGGTTCATGAGCTCCCATATTCTCACTCTACCAATGATATCACTTGCTCTAGGTGTGACATTGTATCTCTCAGCAATTAAAATATCCTGTGACTTTTAGATATGTATTCACCCCTAATCACTCTTAAAATGCTTCCCACAGCGTAGCCACAAAGGTAACAGAGCCCTGGTTCAACGTGTAGAATAAAATCACTTGGCGACTTTCTGTTCAAAGACTGGGTCTGACAGCTCAGATGGTGGCAGCTGCTACATTCTATGCATCCCCAGATAGCTGTCAATGGTCAAAACCATCAAAAGGGGACAATGATCGGACAGGGTCCTAGGTAAATGTGTTATAATTTCAACCCAGCCCATCTCATCTTTAGATTCTAACCAGAAAACTATCCTGGAAGATATTCCATGCACTATGGAATGTTTACACTCTGGAATTAGGGCATTCAACACGGTACAAGTCTAGCAGTTTGCGCTGGTGCATAATATCCTATGGCATATATCTTCCTGCGCTTCAACTGGACCTGCTCCCGGTGCTATCCAAATTAGCTTGCAGCATTAAAGTATTTTCCACATATTACAAAGCGAGGGGGGGAGGGAGCATCCACAAGCCAGTTTCTAACTTGAGTAAAAAAAAAAAAAAAAGTAGGATCATCGAAGTCCGGACCATATGTACTGATCAAGGTAATGTGTACCAACCCAACAATCCCTGTACAACCACACACCAGCCCTCTTCATCACAAAACGTGCCGACAGGCCTAAACCATAAGCCTTGTTTAACCAATATATAAATGATTAACCCCCACATAGCAAGCATGCATCTCCTGAACTATTGGAAAACACACACCTTAGGCCCAATAAGGTATGCAGTCACAAGTCGGGCCTTGTGGTGGTCATTCACCCCTCTCATTACAGGCGAGCAGCCTAGCCTAACATCCAGAGCTTACCCCAGTCATATGTGTTGTGTCTGCAATTTCGACCCCCCTTTCTTCCTGCTAAGCTTTTCTGTCAAATCAGAATTATTTTATCAGAAGTATTTCTACCATCAAAACCCTGTGTCACCTGTGTTCTAATGATAGTCACCCACACGACCCTCCCAACTAAACCCTACCCACATTGTGTGAGTAACCTTACAGACCACCATGCATGAAAAGCAAAAGGAAATTTGAAGAAATCATCAGCCCAATACTAGAAGCCAGTGCTGATTCAGAGGACTACTGCATACTAGGTGATTTAAACCATCACCTCGAAAACTCAGAAGACCACAACAATTCATCGCTAATATAGATGATGGCCAATGCCTCGGAGAGAAAAGTCATGCATCCCACACATGACGCCGGTCACACCTTGGATGGGTTATTTACATCTAACCCCCACCTTAAAATAATAGAGGTTATGCCAGTGTCCTGGTCAGATCACAGAGCCATCCTGTTCACCATAACCACCACACATCACATTCCCAACCCACACATTCCCCATAAGACACTCAAAAGACGCAACTGGAGGCACATAAGCCCCCAACAGTTGCAATGCACTCTAGCATCCTCCAAACCTGACCTAAAACCTGAGGCAAACCTAGCTGCCGACAGTTTCTCCAACTGGGTTAAATCCGCAGTAGACTTGTTGGCACCAGAAAAAAGCGTTACCAGCAAGCGCACAAAGAAATCTGAACCCTGGTTCTGTGATGCCCTGCACAAACAGAAGCAGATCTGCAGAAAAGCTGAGCGGCGCTGGAGAAGTAACTACACAATAGCCGAAAAATAAATATATTCCCAATTATTGAGCACTTATAAAAAGATGATAATGGACAAAAAAAGTAAATACTTCTCAGATAAAATCCAACAAGCAGGCAACTCCAGCAAAGAACTATTTTCAAACTGAAGAAACTTGTCAAACTTCCAGAACCACATAGAAAGGACACTAGTGCAGCATTCTGCAACCAACTCGCAGGTTATTTTAAGGACAAAGTGCTTACCATTTTTGAATCCCTTACAGATTGAGATGATGGCATGACAGTCACTCCTGCTACAAACATCCCATGTCACACCAGTGTCCTAGATTCCTTTGCACCACCCTGTATTGAACAAATAACACAGACAATCAAATCCATAAAATCTGGAACATCCTCGGACCCTTGTGCACCCATGATATTCCACATGGCACCAGACAATCAGCAAACAACTTAGCACACTCTACAAAGAAGTTGTAACATCTGGCATCTTTCCAGACGCTTGAAATCGGTGTCAATTTTGCCTTTACAAAAAAAAAACTAATTTAGATCCCAGCGATCACAGTAATTACAGACCTATAGCAAGGATTCCTTTTCCTGCCAAAATATTGGAAAAAATCCTCAACGCCCAACCTAACGACTTACATCTCCCTGGCAGACCTACTGGATCCCTCCCAGTATGGTTTCCGACAAGGACACGGCACAGAAACTGCCCTGATAATTGCGGCAGGGGAGATCTGGGCAACTAGACACGGGAGCCAAGGCTGCCTTGATCCTGTTGGATCGGTCGGCGGCTTTCGACACCGTGAACCATGATATACTAATCAAACGGATCCAAGAGGCAGGAGTCAAGAATACTGCTCTAAAACTGGTAAAATCCTATCTGAACAACAGACATCAATATGTTCAGGTCGGTGACTCCCGTTCAGAGCAGTTCACGCTACCATGTGGGGTGCCACAGGACTCCTCGTTGAGGCCTTCCCTGTTCAACCTTAATGTGACTCCTCCAGCCAACATCATCAGGCAATATGGCTTCACAATAATATCTTACGCGGATGACACCCAAATCATGGTGTCTATTTCAAGCAGCCCTGAAGATACAGCTGATAGCTTTAAAAAACTTATGCACCACATAAATCAATGGATGGGGTCGAACTGTTTGAAGCTTAACGGTACCAAAACAGAGGTCCTCCTACTGGGATCAGATACCTATTTCTGGTCACAGAACTGGTGGCCCCCTAGTATGGGTGTGTACCCCACCCCAGTTCAAAAAGTGAGGAACTTGGGCATCATCTTTGATGACAAACTGTCCTTTCAACACCAGGTCAAGAAAGTCCTATCGATGATATTTCTGATTTTAAAATCTATCCGCAAAATACGCACTTTCATCCCCCGGAAGCAGTAAAAACTCTAGTTACAGTTCTAGCCTTGGCCAAACTAGACTACGGAAATGCCCTATACTTAGGCCTCCTAAAACAGCACATGGCCAAGCTTCAGCGCACACAAAATGTCGCTGCCAGAACAATATTGAACATCCCCAAACTCCAGTCCATATCAGAAGGCCTGAAAAATCTCCACTGGCTCCCCATGAAGAAAAGAATAGACTTTAAGGTCCTATGTCTAGCATACAAAGCATTACATGGAAATGGCAGCATCTCACCTGGTTAAAAGGAAGGAAGTTTTGTTAAATTAAAACATGCGGAGCAATCCTTGCAGTGTGCCTGGCAAACCTAATGTTTCTCAGTGCTAGTGCAGTGTTTCAGTCTGTGAGAATTGTGAGAATTGTGAGCGAACAATACAAGGGTGCAAAATAAGATTTTGTCACAAGATCATTACATTTGTGCCACAATTCTGGATCCACGGTCCAAATCGGCACTGAAAAGTAAGACATTAATTCCTTTTTCAGAAATGGATGTTACCCGGTACAAAACTTGGATAGCTGAGTCAGCTAGTAAGTTGGAAAATGAACGGCTGCTAATTAAAAGCCATCTAGATAAACCCACAACAAGTACTGCAGCAGGGCATCCGGCGTAAAGTTCAACTTCGGAGCCTGAGGGCAGTGCGTTTGGCTCAGAACACTGACCAACACTATCGACAACAGCAAGAACCGGATCATTAGCCCCAGTAAAATCGTTAAGGGATTAGTATTTACAGCAAGGACTTGGTAGGTCCAGTGCTGATGCAGACAAAAGAGCCCGAACAAAGTGTAGCACCCCTGAACATTGAGCGGATGGTCCGGGCCTATCTGGACAACCCAACAAAGGTGTACATTGATCAAAACCCATTGCGGTATTGGTTATTGGTATGGGAAAAGGGGCCAATGGCCACTGCTCAGCAGGCTGCCGATAAACTATCTGGCTTGCCCTTTCGCAAGTGTCTCTTCTGAACTTGTTTTCAGTGCTGCTGATTCCATTGTAACAGTGAGAAGGACCAGTCTCTCGCCCAAAAATGTGGAGAGGTTAACCATGATCAAAATGAATCAGCACTTTATACCACCGAATTACACAATACATGAATCAAGGGAGGAAGATGAGGACAGCAGCTCAGGTGACAGAAGTAGTGTGTTAGATGAGGATTACCTACTTCGGTTTGAACCCCCAGAGTTTGAGGACGAGCTATACTTCCCTGACAATTAGGCTTGCACTTCTTACTGTCTTCCTCCCTTGTTTTGTTTCACTTGTGTTTTAGAAACTTCAAATCACAACAAATCCATCACCACCGTCTTCTAGTCTTTTTATTGCCATATACGAGTTTCAGCTGTCTGCATTTCACAGTCCACTCCTCCGAATCATGCTCCTCCATCCTCCTGAATCTCCCTAAATCCATTGCCCTCAAGCCAGATGATGATTGGATGATGCAAAATAGAAGAAAAAATAAAATCTTTCCTCGTTGAGTCCCTCCAAAAGAAGCGGAACATGATGATGACAACTATAGCTATCCTCCTTTCTGAGCCGAGAGAGATTGCACTTTAACTGAAGATGAGATGGAACCGGTAAAGAATGATGCCATGCATTGGACGCTGACCGAGTGATTTGTGTTGTTGTGCATGAAGTTAATTCATTGTGTACTATATGTAATCTACACACTAAAAGTAATTCAAGGCAATTTTTCCCTTCTTGAATTTTTAATAACAAATTTGTACTTCTACTGCAGGCCGATACATTGAATTTTGAATATAGAAAGAGGACTCAATCTGTACACTGCACACTGAGTTGGACAACACCATAAATGATAATGGAGAGAGAGACTGCCCCTTCACTTAAGATGAGAAGGAACAGGTAATGAATGGCATGCATTTGACACCCGACTCTGAATGATTGGTGTTTGTGTTGTTGTTGTGCATGAAGTGAAGTCAAATTGTACTAGTATTTAATCTATACACTAACAGTGACTCAAGTCAATATTTCCACTGTTGTCGTTTAATAACAAAATTGTACTTCTACTGCAGGCCAATCCATTGAATTTTTTAATATGGAATCTGGACTCACTCGGTACACTGCAGTCTGAGTTGAACAACACCATCATGATGACCACAGTGACATAGTAGCTTCGCAGTCACTCAGTAGGATCAGAGATAATTGATGGAATAAGTCAGGGCGTTTCATGAGTGGCATAAGTGGTAAACAAGTCAACAAGAACCACAGCAGACCTAAATGTCTGTGTAGCGGTGGAGTCGCGTGTAGTGTGGTATGACTGCGGTGCATTGATTTAGTCACTTAAATTGTAAAATGCTATGGTGCTGGATATGTGCTTTGTCCAACTCTTTCAAAAAATGTACGCTAAATGGAGGCTGTGCAAAGGATGCCGTCAACGTGGGCCTGCTCTGTCCGGTTGTTGTAGGTTAATGCTGGAAACAGACTAGAGTAGACATGCTGCATTCATGCCGCCTCTGAAAGTGTTCTTGTTGCACTACACCATAACTTGTGCATTTTTTTTCGACTTGGCTTTTCAATATCCCTTTTGTTTTTCCATCTAAAATTACAGGCCGGCCCTTACCATGTGCTATACTTGGGCAAACAATGCACACTTATCTTACCAATGAATCTACATCTGCCAGGCAGGCAGTGGCGTCAAGCAAGATTGAGGGACGGAGCATCCATGGAAGGGAGGACCAAGAGGAATGCCGAGATGAAACTCCCTATTTTCACCAGGATAACACAGTAAAAGTATCAACTTTCATCATCTTTTAAATAATTTGATTAATTTTTTTGTCTTCAATCATTACTACAGTGTGTTGTTGTGATTATATAATTCATCCCTACAGATATTTTTTAATTTTCTTTGCTATCTTTAAAAGTATGCCCGGTACAACAGAACACAAACTGTATGTAATCCGGATCTCCTTATCATCATGCATGCATTTCCTTTTTCTCCCTTAACAGATTGATATGGATATGGTAGTCTACAAAGATTGTGTTTTGTTGTTTGTCCATGCGTACTATTTTTCTCTGTCAAACCTTTCCCCAAACCCCCCTTCCCAACCATTCAACAAACCCTAACCCTCTTCCCCCGGGCTGTGTGACTTATTGAGGTGTGACTAAATTAAATGTACACCAATAATTTATCACACGCTTGCTGGGGCGGATGTGGCAAAGCAACAGTAATTCAATTTCAAGGCAGGGCGAGGACCTTCTTCTGCTTGCCCACCCAAGAGCAGTATATTTGTGAGGTCATTTTTTTACCAAAGGAACCTAATACATCAGCATTAATTGCCGGCATCGATTGGATTTGTTGTCATCCTCCTACACAGCACTAACGGTTATGCTTGTGTCCAGTGTATTGTAGGCCTAGTCGAGTGACTTGACACAACTAGAGCTTGTAACTCTATGTACTAGGCTATCCCCAGCACCATTATGTTTTGTTGTATTTTTGCATATTATTGTTTGGCAGTAAGTTCTGTACTGTACTTCATTCTACTACTCCTCCAACAGTCTCTCTCAGGCGACTGACGGTCTCATTTTCTTTTTTGCAAATGCTACTGCCAGTGTCTACTACTACTACTACTACTACTACTACTACCACCACCACAACCATGGCATGTTAGGAAAGAAAACCATCATCACCATGCAGCCATCGCTGTGCCTAAGTTAATCATCAAGCAAAGGTAAGAGAAGTTTGGGGGAGGCATAATTAATAATGGACATTTTTTCATTAATTCAATTTCACACACCCCTTTGAGTTCAGTTGCAGAATGCATAGACTAGGAAGAGAGACTGACAGTACTAGTAGGACAAGTCACTCAATGAGCGGTGTCGCATCTATCTGTTCGTGTCTTACAAAGTCAGCCAATTATTTAAATCAAACATTGGCTGTGGCCCCACCCACAAAACATTAACAACATTGCATGTAAAGTATAAATATATAATTTAATCCCCTAACAAAAATAAACTATGTAAAAAATCCCACGACAACACCTGACCCACCCCTCCCCCTAACTCCAACCAATGTCCGTAACGAAAAAGTCCAACCTATATGAATGTCCAATTGTCCAAAGAAAGTTAACCCCAACGCCCGATTCCCACCCACCAAAAGAAGAAATAAAAAAGGGGCAATTAACAGGGTCTTATCGGCGGGCTCTCCTCTCCTGGAGAACATGAACTTGCTCCTCTAGCCGGGCAATGCGGCGCTTCAACGCGTGGCAATTGCATCCACCGGGGGGGCAGCAGTGATATTAAAAGAGGGGTGGCGGGCGGCTGCCAGACGGTGGTGCCATAACACTGGAGGGGGGTGGCTGGGGCCCGGGGCATTGGAAGAGGCTGCTGCTGCCGCCTACTCCTCCTCTGCCAGAACCACCAGCCGACGGTATTCCCTTTGTATGGCCTCCAGCTTCCGGCAACGGGCCTTGGCTGCCAACTCCTTCCTGTCCGGTTTCCTTTTGGAAGGAGTAGCTATATCAAGAAGAAAAAAACAAGACTATTGTAAAATATACTCTTAGCAAAGCAGTAAGTCAAATTAATTCTACACATAGTAGCACTAGCAAGCACAGTACATAACATTTGTGGTATGTATATATCCTCCCACTTCCTTGGCCTTTAACATTTGTGGAAGCTCCAAGCATTCAACCAGCCAGGCATCTGATTCATATCAGCCACCTATGCATGCATGCAACCCACGTATCCTTCTCTGCCAGTCATAAATATTAAATCTCTTCCTTCTTCCTTCCACCCTTCTTTCCCTTTTCATTCAACACATCCATCAAGGTCATCTGATCTGAGTTTTAGTCTTCTCCATAAAACTTTCACAGCTGAGTTGAAGTCATATAGAAGAGGCCATTGGTTACTCAACTCTCCCACAGCTAATGCTTTTACTAATGCTAAGTAAAGGGTGTCTTCAACCGTTCACAACAACTTCTTACTTAGTAAGTCTCAACAGCACAGTATACAGTACACCCTTGCAGTGAGTGTAATGTCAATAAGTAAGGATTAGGAATATAACTTACCACCGCCTGCCACTGATGCTGGCTCACCGCCTGCAGCTCCTCCTACAACTGCATCTTCTCCCTCAGCAGCCACGTCGCCTTCGCCGCTGGCCCCGGCACTGGTGGTCGGTAGTACGCCTAGAAAAAACAGTACACATTTTTTAGATGTCAAATACAACTCCCCCTATTCTTCACTAGCAAGAATGAAAAAATAGTTCTAATACATACATATACAACATACATCACTACTATAAATCAGGTAGTAGAGTAGACACTAGTAGTGTTATATCATGGGTACTCACAAACTTTCTCTCGGAGGCCAAATTTACAGTGTGGTTTGTGACAGAGGGCGGGCACTGGTGGGGGCGGGGGCAGTGGGGGAGGGGGGCAGGGCTAGAGCAAAAAAAAAAAACTGTGACCATGAGGTTGAACACAGGCCCCTGCAGCAGACACCTTCGTCTACTGAGCCACCAGACCCGGAATACATATATATATATATATATATATATATATATATATATATATATATATATATATATATATATATATATATATATATGTATATATCTCTGTCTCTCTCCCTCTGTCTCCCTCCCTCTGTCTACCTCTCTCTGTCTCCCTTTCTCTGTCTCCCTCTCTCTGTCTCCCTCTCTCTGTCTCCCTCTCTCTGTCTCCCTCTCTCTGTCTCCCTCCATCTGTCTCCCTCCATCTGTCTCCCTCCATCTGTCTCCCTCCATCTGTCTCCCTCCATCTGTCTCTATATGTCTCCCTGTCTGTGTCCCTCTCCCTCCCTTCCTCTGTCTCCCTCCTCCTCCCTCTCCCTCCCTCTCCCTCTCTCTCTCTCCGACTCCCTCTCCATCCCCTTCTCTCTGCCTCTCTGCCTCTCTGTCTCTGTCTGTCACTCTGTCCCTGTCTCTGTCTGTCCCTGTCTCCCTCCCTCTGTCTTCCTCTCCGTCTCTGACTCTGTCTGTCTCTGTCTGTCTATGTCTGTCTATGTCTCTATCTGTCTATGTCTGTCTATGTCTGTCTCTATCGATCTCTGTCTCTATCTGTCCCTGCCTCTATATCTGTCTCTCTCTCCGTCTGTCTCTCTGTCTCTATTGCTCGCTATCTCTGTCTGTCTCTACCTCTATCTGTCTCTGCCTCTGTCTCTGTTTCTGCCTCTATTGGTCTCTGCCTCTATCTAGCTCTGTCTGCCCCTGCCTCTATCTGTCTCTGCCTCTATCTTTCCCTGTCTCTGCCTCTATCTAGCTCTGTCTGCCCCTGCCTCTATCTGTCTCTATATGTCTCTATCTGTCTCTGCCTCTATCTGTCTCTGCCTCTATCTGTCTCTGTCTGTCAGTCTGTCCCTGTCTGTCTCTGTCTATCTGTCTCCATCTGTCTGTTTCTGTCTCTATCTGTCTCTGTGCCTTGGGCAGTGCACCCGTACTGTGTCTACACGCCCCCATCACCAGCCCAGAGACAGCCCCCCCCACTCCCGCCTCTCCCTGTGTAATGTAAAAGCCAGCTCGTTTTCTCGCTGAATTTGCTGCTTTGTGGAGTTTGTGTCCCACCACTGGGCCTGGTGTCACATCTGTTGCTGGCTTTAATTTGGACTCTCACACCGAGCAGTCAGATCAAAGGCCCCCTTTGGCACCAATCACACAAGTACTTCACAGGTCTTTAACAACCATTTACTTGTTAATGAGGCCTTGTTGTATCTGACCTCTTCTTAGCTCCCCTGCATCTCCATTCTGACTATCTCTGGAATCGCCCGGCCCCCATAGAGCAGCAACCGGCGGTGTTTGCAGACACTTTAAAAATAACACAGGTATGATGTCTGCAAGGTCTGCGGGCCGCACAGGAAGGCTTGCTGGGCCGCTGGCGGCCCGCAAGCCATACTATGAGTACCCGTTTGTTATATGGTCCCTAGGGTCATTCTAGTCTTTGCTTAGTTAGCCCGAGCCATGCAACCATTTTACCTTTGTGCCTTTTATTTTTGTGCACGTTACCTCGCAGCTTGTTATGTAAGATGCCTTTGAGCCCACATGAGCTCATTCTGCTACTAAGCGCTGCATACAAGGTCAAACAAAACAAGCCACTTTGTTATGGAGTTCTGGTGTTAGTCCATATTGCTTATCCATAAAAATGCTACACTTTTTGGCACGACTGAGAAATGCTTACAATATACTAAAGCGCACCATTTTTCTCCTAACAGACAGAAGATTCCCTTCTACGAACCAGAGCTTTGCAGAGCTTATGATGTAACCAGTACTAGGTTCTTCTAAGGTGAGGGGTCCCCAGAATTCACTCAGAGATCTTCATTTATAATTTTATATAAACTATATTCCTACCAAGGGGAGGGTGGTGCTTCCACCACTGTTCAGTTATCATGATTTGGCATTTTGTCTTCGTTCTATGGACTTGTAGTTGTTGTAAGTGTAACTAAGTGCAACAATGTTCATTACTTTAATCTTATGCATTTTGATGTTGGTGCTGCATTATATTTATTTAGGAGCTTATAAAGCGCACTAATACCCGCTGTCATGCTGATTAACCCTAAAGAACGAGGATCTAATCCCTGAACAGCCAAGTCTTCAGCCCCTTCCTGAAAGGCATAAGTTCATCCTCTCTCCTAAGATGTGCTGGGAGGCAATGCCATGCGGAGGCGGCGCCAAAGGAGAACATCTTTCCACCCCAGCTAGCCTTTTTTATCCTGGGAACCACCACAAGGTTGTTTTCAGCGGAGCGTAGTGCCCTCCCTGGCACATATCGCTTAAAACAATCCCTCATGAACTCTGGGCCATAGCCTTTCAGGGCCTTAAAAACCGTACACATGGCCTTAAATTGAGACCGTCTGTGCATCGGGAGCCAATGGAGTTTCCTTATTCCTTCCCGAACTGAAACAAACTTAGGAGCACCAGTCAGCAGTCTCGCTGCTGCGTTTTGAACCACCTGTAGTCTGTACAGATGTTTTTTTTTCATGTTGAGGTATAGACTGTTGCAGTAGTCGAGGCGTGACAAGACCAAAGCAGAGACAGCTAACCGGAAACCATCCTTGGGCAGGAATGTTTTTATCTTCCTTAGTATTCTAATGATGTGAAAGCAAGAGGAAACCACTCCACTGACCTGACCTCTGAAGTCCAATTTCTGATCCATCAGGACCCCCAGGTGCCTAGCTTTTGGGGTACAACAAACAAATGATGGACGGAATGCTGACAATGCATACATTCTCCCCCAGTCAAGAGATCTGGGTTAAATCCATCGTTCTTTTGCCCACTACACCACCCCAGTTTAGACATGGCCATATGCAAATCAGTCTCGACCCTGTGCCTCATGGGAACAGTCCAGCCCGAACTGCCAAGCCATGTCTTCCCTGGACCGGAATCAAGCATCCTAGGACCGGTTTCTGGCTATCAGCCGTCATCAGCCAGGATAGCTTGACTCCAGTGGCGTAGTGAGCACGGGTCCCACGTCTGGGAATACCCATCCCACTTAGGGCGAAAAGCGTTACAACAAACAAATGATGGACGGAATGCTGACAATGCATACATTCTCCCCCAGTCAAGAGATCTGGGTTAAATCCATCGTTCTTTTGCCCACTACACCACCCCAGTTTAGACATGGCCATATGCAAATCAGTCTCGACCCTGTGCCTCATGGGAACAGTCCAGCCCGAACTGCCAAGCCATGTCTTCCCTGGACCGGAATCAAGCATCCTAGGACCGGTTTCTGGCTATCAGCCGTCATCAGCCAGGATAGCTTGACTCCAGTGGCGTAGTGAGCACGGGTCCCACGTCTGGGAATACCCATCCCACTTAGGGCGAAAAGCGTTACAACAAACAAATGATGGACGGAATGCTGACAATGCATACATTCTCCCCCAGTCAAGAGATCTGGGTTAAATCCATCGTTCTTTTGCCCACTACACCACCCCAGTTTAGACATGGCCATATGCAAATCAGTCTCGACCCTGTGCCTCATGGGAACAGTCCAGCCCGAACTGCCAAGCCATGTCTTCCCTGGACCGGAATCAAGCATCCTAGGACCGGTTTCTGGCTATCAGCCGTCATCAGCCAGGATAGCTTGACTCCAGTGGCGTAGTGAGCACGGGTCCCACGTCTGGGAATACCCATCCCACTTAGGGCGAAAAGCGTTACAACAAACAAATGATGGACGGAATGCTGACAATGCATACATTCTCCCCCAGTCAAGAGATCTGGGTTAAATCCATCGTTCTTTTGCCCACTACACCACCCCAGTTTAGACATGGCCATATGCAAATCAGTCTCGACCCTGTGCCTCATGGGAACAGTCCAGGCTTTTGGGGTAGGCACTGGTGGTTTCCCTAGGGCCTCGGGCCACATGGCTGGCGACCAGGTATTTGGATTATTTCCAAATATCATGACCTCAGTCTTGCTGGCATTAAGTTTGAGGCAATTTGCGGCCATCCAGCTAGCGATATCTTTAAGACAGTCATGACACCTAGATGTCATGTCCACTTTAGATTCTTTTTGGATTGATAACACGATTTGCGTGTCATCTGCATACGAAGTAAGTTGGAGGCCATAGGATCTAATCATGGATCTTATAGAACAACGTACAGAGCTTGTCACTTGAAAATAAACCTTTTGAATTTACATAGACTCAGTGGTATTTGGTGTGGACTTACACGAGTGAGTGAGTGAGTGAAAGGAAGGGTGTGCATGTGCAATGCTTCCGCAACTGAGAGGTCGGGAGTGTTATGTTCTGGGCTGTCTACTCATTGGGTATCTTGGGGGGGGGGGTTGGAGAGCTAATAGTAATGAGGCACTACTATAACTAGTAGGGTAGGGGTTTGTGGTGGGTTCTGATTGAGGTATGAGGAAGGTCCAACCTCCCATCACCAACGTCCTATTTTCTTGTGCAAAGTTCTGTATGTGCTGAATCCCTACAACAGTAGTAGTATGTCCTATCCTATCAAAAATAGTAAAATCTGGTTGGCCATTTTGTTGGTGGGAATTGTCGAAAAGCCTCAAGATTAAGAACGCCTCAAGATTAAGAAGACTAGAAGTAGTAGAAGAGGACAACCCAAAGGACTGGACTCCATAGCTAGAGCTATTGGGGAATCTGAGTTTTATTTAAAACCTTTTAAATAAAGAGTGGCCAACTGGGCAAGCTTAGCTACAGACAGACTAATAGTAGTACTACAGAGAGTCATAGCAGAGACAGTTAGAGGCAGGGATAACAAGAATTTAGAAACACATAGTCTAGATCGAAGGAGAATTGCTAAAAAATAGCATAAGGAAACGGAAACAATAGTTTGGAAAAAATAAGGTGCAGTAAAAGTTAGGGAATAATAATTATTAATATTAAAAACAGGAGGACTTACTGGGGCCAGCAGCAGAGCCCTCGATAGAGGAGCGGTCCTGGTCCTCCTGTCCCTGATGTTCTCCAACTGCTCCCGCCGACTCCGACTCCGTCTTCTTGCCCATGGATGCTGATCATGAAAGGTATAAGAAAGAAAGAGACAAACATTGCCGATTTGGTCGACTAGTAGTATCGGGGGATTCGCGGACCGACTAGTTACTATTTATCAACACTAATCCAGTGTTCCATTCTGATTCCAGAATACTAACAAAGCCTAAGTACCACCTGAACTAGCCCACCTATTCCAGGCGTGCCAATTGTTCATAAAGTCTACATTTCCAGTTCTTTTAGTCCTCAAAAATGCATAAATGGAGGACACATGCCTACATTTTTGCATCCATCAAACTGTTGATTGGTTGGTTGCTGCTGATGTTCTGCTAGTACTAAGCCTATTACCACTCACTGAACAAACTACAAAAGGTTCTACTAAGGACTGGGGTAAGCAGCACTCAGCAGCACGTGACATAACAGAGGGTGCGTCACACAGACCACTAAAAAATTACCAACTCATACTAATAAGTAACTAAACCTAAGTATCAATCCACCACTATCTCTTAGTGACAGGACAAAGGAAGGACTAGAGTCTCTCTAGCATTACCTAACTTAAGTTCTCTAAAAGGAACTCTTATATAATCACGCTAAGCGAGCGCAAAGTTGCAAACAAGTAAGATTAGTAGCGCAGAGCACCTGTGTCATAACAATCACAGAAGACTTTTAAACGTAATTTACCTGCAAAGTAAGCAGCAGCATTCTAGCAGGTCAGAAAAAAAATATATTCGCAATATATAACACAGAACAGAAGAACAGACACAAAGTAGTAATAATTAAATAGCTACTCACCAAGCCCTGGGACCTCCACTCCTAGCAGGTCCAGCAGGTCCTGCTCCCGGTCCAGGATATCGGACCACCGGTGCGTCAACTGGTTATGGGTGCGCCGGACACCAGAGCAGCGAAACACTACCCGGCGCACCTTTCTCCAACGCTGATGCTCCCGGAGCCTGTACCCGGACCCAGGTCTGCCACCTGCTGCCAGGGTTAAGGGGAGGTGGAGCTGCACAAAAAAAACAGTGCGGCAACCTCCGCCTTCACAAATAAGGCCCGTGCCTGCACCCCTTGTGGGCGCCGCCTTCCGCAAGGAAGGCTGTCGCGGCTCTGGCAACGACGAGTCCTGTGGGCGGAAAAGAAAAGGTAAAAATGAAAAAAGGAAGTAAAAGAAATTTAAAAAGCAGGTAATAGGAAGAGAGTGAAAAAGTAGTTAAAAACACACAAAAAGTAGACAAAAACAAAAAATAGAGAATCAGGAAAATAGAGAGATAGATAATAAATTAAAAAGATTAAAAAAAAGTTTCCTGAAACAACGGATTGAAAAGATAGAGGGAGGATTAAAAAGCAGGCCCCAGAACCATAGCAATAGAGTGAAAAACAAAATGGCTGCGCCCATTGCGCCCGCATGGGCAAGTTCGCGCAATATTTCCCACCCCGAGCACACAAAAAGTGTTACAAACACGTAATACGCGTTCCCGAACAGGAAATGATTATCGCAAACGGGCGGGAGCTTGCAATGCACGACACGGAACAGGAAATAAGCATTGCGAGCAGGCGGGACAAGTGAAAACAAGATGGCCGCGCCCATTAGCGATCGCATGGGCAAGTTGGTGACACATTTCCAACGCGATCACGCAAAAAACATCGCGAACAGGCGGGGCAAGCACTTCCACGTCTTTGCGATATTTCCACGTGTTTGCAGAGATTTTGGGCGCTTTCGCAGAGATTTGCGTAACGCGATTACGTAAATTCCACCCACCCCTAGTGGCCATCAGACATAGGATACTGCTTCTGACCACGCCAGAAACCTTGGAATCATCAACAATCTCACCATGAAATCACAGATCAACGCCACCTCCTCTGCCTGCTTCCACACTCTATGCATATACAGAAGATGTTCAAGTGGCTACTCCTCCACGCAAGATGCACCGTGACACAGGCCCTCATCACCAGCCGACTGGACTATGGCAACACCCTCTACATTGTCGCACACCTCCTACAGAGACTTCAAACCAAACCGAATGCCACAGCCAGACTCATCCTCTGCCTTTCCCGACAAACCCACATCACAAACCACCTCAGGCAACTCTACTGGTTCCCTGTACGGAAGAGATGACAATTCAAGCTGCTGACCCACGTACACACAAGGCTCTACAAAACCAAGGACCCATATACATTAACCACTGCCTGAACTTCCACAAACCATCGAGAAGACGACGCTCTGCCTCCCTTTTACTTACCCATACTCCCTACATCCACCCAAGCAGAAGTGGAGGACCCTCGTCCCACATTGCAGCAAAGACCTGAAACAGCCTCCCACACTCCTCCGGACCATCACCTCACTTCCCATGTTCCTTTGGGGACATTGTTGGGCAGAATTTTGAGGGGCAGGGTCTAGTTGTCAACTGGCCGACCTGACCCAACCCCCTATTTAATGGGAGTCGCGACGCGATGCAGCTGCCCCAAAGGCAAGCCTGTCTGCGCCCGTCCATGGCCAGCACCAGTCATGATGCCCGATTTTCTACCTTGACCCATATTGCCTGGTCTGGAGATCAGCTTCTAAGCATGGACGAAGCGGCCTCTCCGGGTAAGGCCAAGATAGACCTGGGGACAGGTGCCTTTGAGTATTGCAGCAACACATGCCTCTTTAAGCCGGTGGTTAGCGGAGGTAGGGCGAGTGGCAGTATGACCACATCGAAGCCCCTTCTGATGCCCCCCTTGGCCAATAGCATTAATATCAAGGCCTGTTTGATCAACTGTACATCTTTACCCAAACACGCAGAGGACTGTTGGCTCTCCCTGGAGTCAAACTCCTGGGATCTTATGTTTCTAACAGAAACATGGCTGAGGGAGGGTACTAACCCTGACCTGACGCTGGCAATACCCGGCGGCTTTTAGATTACTTGTGCCAATTGGGGTGGCAACAAGATAGGAGGGGGAATGGCTATTATCCTGAGGGATGTTTGGGAGATCTCCAGTAGGAGAATGGAGCACATTGGGAACATTGAGGCTCTGACCTGTGTCAGAATCTCACCCTCCTCCTCCTCGCTGGCCAGGATGTTGGTATATAGACCTCCTGACAGCCCATCCTGCCACCTGTTACAGCTCCACGACATTGTCGCTCAACTCTCTCTGAAGTACATCAATCTAACTGTGCTGGAAACTTCAACATCCATGTGGATGATGAAATGTTTTCCTAGGCATTATTGCTGATAGAAACTCTAGAAGGTTTAAATCTCACGCAATGGGTGACCGCCCCTACGCATACGGCGGGCCATATGCTTGACCTTATTTTTTCCAACAATTCTAACCTTAAAGTGGAGGCACCAGTGCGCCTGACCTGGACGAACCATTTTCTGGTATCATTCAGTTTCTGGCTTGAATCCAATTGGTCTAACTCCTGGTTGATTTCTGACAGGAGGAGAAACTGGAGGAGGGTCACCCAGAAGCTATGGGACCGGCACCCCAAGATGCTCTCCCCCAGTGAACGGGTGATCCGACAGTGATGTATCCAGCTTCAATCGCTGGGTCCCTCCGCCTTAGACAGTGTCACCCCACTTAAGTCGCTGACGTCTTCAAGAAGGAAACCCTCAGCCACCTGGTACTCCACAGAATTACGAACAAAGAAAAGTTTCTGCAAAAAAATTAGAGCGTTCCTGGAGAAAATCCTATGATCCAATGGCTAAATGCCTCTACACAAAGGCATTGAAAAAATTCCATAGGCTTCAGCTCAGTAATATGAGAGAATATTTCTCTAACCAAATCAAACAATCCAACAAAGAATTGTTTAAAATTGTCCAAAGTTTTATTAATTCCACTGCTCTGTACAGTACAGTAACGCCATCTTCTACCCTCTATGCTGACCTGTCAAAGTACTTTGAGGAAAAGATTCAAATGATCTACTTCACCTTTCCTCTGTCAACGTCCTCCCATGTGCCAAGTCTAACCCCAGACCCTCCTGGCACCTGGTCTGAATTCCGCCAGTTGCCGCCCGAGGTGTCACGCAGGGAGTTGCACAAGTGTAAATCTGGCTCTCCGGGAGATCCTTTCCCGGCTCAGTTCTTCAAACTACTGGTCCCTTGGCTCAATCTTCTTCGGAACCAGATCTGGAACTCCTCCCTGACAACTGGCATTTACCCAGCTGCCTGGAAAAAAGCATTCTTGCTGCCTCTACTTAAGAAACCAGATGTGGATCCAGGAGAACACAAGAATATTAGGCCCATCTCCCTACTGCCAGCTCCAGTGTCAGGAACCTGGTGAATGCCCTTACCATGGGAAGTGTTATCCCAAGAAACATAGGGTAGTAATCAAACCCTCTACTGTGAATTATTGGTTTAATGTAAAACCGGTGAAAAAGACCAATGCAAGATGGCCGCCGTGTTGCCCACAAAGTACCAGAGCCTCCGAAGGTGACGTTCTAGTCTTGAAGGCTTTTCGGAATGATGCAGCTCGCGAGCGCGCTCAACTGCTCACTTCAATTCGTATCTGAGGAAGAGAAGTCTGAATTCGAAGCGCGCTTCTTTCTTTAAGTAATAGCGGAAGCGGCGTTTACTCAAAGATATAATTTCACAGAGAGAATTAATTCCCCTTCAAGTGCGCGGAGTACTAGTGTCCTACTCTTATTTTGGGCATAGTTAATTCCGCATGTGAGGGGCCAGTTGAAGCCTTCCCGGAACTTTGTGAAACCAAGGTTGGTGTGGCCTGATTCTTCACAGTCAAGGAAGCCAAGAATTTATCCTGCATTTGCGCTAAGGAGACTGCAAGTTTGGAGCAGCGCATTTTGCTTCTGTACCCTTCCTTCCTTGCGAGCTTCCCTTTCCTTTCCTTCCATTCTATCCTTCCTTGTACCTTTTTGCGCGTACCTTCCAGAAGCTATTATCCACATAATATCAAGGAGAAAAGAACTAAAATTCAGGAAGAGAGACTTTCCTTTCCTTAGACTAAATTCTGAACATTGGATGAGAATCATAAGAGATAGGTCTAGCTACCATTTAGGTAGGAGAGGTCCACTTCCCAGTAATAAGAAGAAAGGTTGATGGTTGTGCTGTGATATTAATGTTATATCTTCCATATGTATTAGGCAGCAGCAGTTCCAGGCCAATAGGGACTGAGAGACCGCAATACAGAAGTGGAGCCTAAACTCCAGCTAAACCTGGTAGGATAGAGTAAGTAGTGAATCGATAGTAATGAACCGGATTGCTATGTGTATTTGAATGCTTTTGTCCCCCTATGTGCATTAGGGATCCCAGAAGACTGAAAATCAGAAGACAAGGGAGTTCAGGTCCAGCTCGATTGTCTTTCTCTTCTCTGTCCACTCCCCTTTCCCCCTGCTTAGAGCAGCTGCTTAACACAGTGTGTTCTGAGAGGAAGGAATTGGGAATAAGCTTCTTCTGCCTCTGTGGAGAATCGACGGCCTTGACATCCAGCGAAAATTCTGGAGAAGGAAGACCAGAAGCAACTTGCTGAATTCCTTGAATTAGACAACTGCTTTCATGATTTGCAGCCGTGTTTTAGAACGGGGTACAGACCGGAGTCCGCACTTCTTGAAGTCTCTCAAACTGTGCGTGAATCTGTGGACCAGGGCACCTCAGCTTTGCTGGTGTTGCTGGACCTGTCCACGGCTTTCGACACAGTGGCTCAGCCTATTCTACTGGAGAGACTGAGACAGGTGGGAGTGAGCGGTACTGCTCTGTCCTGGCTCCAGTCGTTCATAGAGAATCTCTAACAACAAGTATTCCTACGCCCTTATGCCCCCTCCCAGAAACCCCTTGTTTGTGGGATACCCCGGTGTTCAGCGCTGAGCCCACTACTTTTTAATGTATACATGGCCCCTTAGCGACCTGGGGTGTGAGAGTAGTCTCCTAAGCTGATGACACTCAGCTGGTGTTCTCTTTCAAAGAACACTTGGAGGCTGCCTTTTTCCACTTTAAGCAATGCCTGAAAAACATCTTGGCCTGGATGATTTAGAATTGCTTAAAGCTTAATGCTGAGAAAACAGAGGTCTTATTCTTCACTCAGGCGGCACCACCACCTTCTAATTTGTGGTGGCCCTTGGAGCTGAACCCACCACCTAACCCGGTGGATTTGGCCAGAAATCTGGGGTTTAAATTTGACAACGACGTCTCTTTCAAGACCCAGGTGCACCGTGTCTCCTCTATATGCTTCTGGAAGTTAAGAGCTTTGAGAAAATTCTTACACTTCCTGCCAGAGGACTGCAGGAAGACTACAGTCCATGCACTGATGACCTCCCAGCTGAACTATTCTAACTGTCTTTATCTAGGGCTGTCAGCTTATCTGGTCCTCAGGCTGCAGATAATTCAAAACGCCGTTGCCAGACTAATTAGGAATGTGCTGCTTCGCCATCACATTTCCCCACATTTGCAGCACCTCCTTTGTCTTCCTGTTATTAGGAGGATTGAGTTCAAGGTGCTCACTTTGGCCTACAGAGCCACCAGATATCAGGGCCCTGGTTATCTGAGGCAGAGATTGCAAATATATCAGCATGACCAGGCCCTGAGATCAAACCACCTGCAACTGCTTAGAGTTCCTCTCTTCCTTAAGGCCAGGATAGGTGGCAGACTGTTCACGGTGAAAACTGCTAAACTCTGGAATGCTATGCCCCTTCACCTCCGCAAGATGGAGTCAGATCAGGACTTAAGGAAGGCATTAAAATCTTGACTCTTTAACCTGCCTTAGATTGACCCACTTGTTACCCTCACTGCAAATCTGCAATCTAGCGGTGGGGCACCTCTGTTGAATTAGGCGTGCGCTCTACAAACGACATTCATTATTATTACTCCGGAATTCCGAATGGCCCTTGTTAGAAATGGGGGTCTCTAGCTGGCAGAGGTAGGTACCTTTGTCCAAATAGGGACCCTTGCATCTAGTCAGGGTAAGGGGATATACACTTCAGAAAACCCTTGCTCACCCCCTTGGTAGCTTGGCACGAGCAGACAAGCTTATCCCAAAGGCAATGTGTAAAGTATTTGTACCAACACTCACAGTAACACAGTGATAACACCACAAATGGTCACCAGACTGGTTTAGAAAAAAAATAAAAGCTTCTTTATCTAAACTTTACAAGACCAAAATGACAAAAATCCGACATACAAGTATTAAGAAAAATGAATTTCAAAAGGTTTTAGCAACTGAGTCCATAGAAAACTATGGATATGTGATTTCTTGCAAAGTACCTGTTGTTGCGACAAAATTCACCAAGCCAAACAGCCGCAGTGATGAGAAGCGTCGAAAAACAAAGAGATGCGTTGTTCCTGAGACCTTCGTGGATGCGATGCGGCAGTTCCGCTGTACACAGGGGAACAATGCGTCGGGTCCAGTCTGTAGGGGGAAGCGATGCATCGATTCGGAGACTACTCCGATCCACGGGTGATGCGTGGGGGAAAACTTGCCACACAGGGGCAACGCTTGGAAATCCGGGATGCGTCGGCGAACGATGCAGCAAGGCACTACATTGACCTTTTCAGCCGTGATCCCTCGATGCATCGATTCTTGCCGCGGTGACAAGCGCTGCGTTGGTTTCGGCAGCGGCGCGGCGATGCGGGAAGATTCTTCTCGCACCCCGGCGTTGTGTTGGAAAAACTGTCGCAAAAAGAGCGATGCATCGATTTCCTTGTCGTTTCCAGCTCCCAACAGCAGAAACAACCTCCAGAGGCCCAAGACTCACAGGCACCTCTTGGCAGGTCAGAACTCCCAGCAAGGAAGTTCAGGGGAGCTGGGGGTGAAGTCTTTGTGTTCCTGAGACTTCAAAACAGGAGGCAAGCTCTACTCAAGCCCTTGGAGACTTTCTTCAAGCAGAGGATACAGCACACAGCAAAGTCCTTCTCCTTTCCTTGGCAGAAAACAGTAGCTGCAGGCCAACCCCAGACACAGCAAGGGCAGTACTTCCCCCTCAGTTTCTCCAGCTCTTCTCCTTAGCAAAGGTTCCTCTTGATTCTAGAACTAGTCTAAACTTCAGGGGTTTTAGGTCTAATACTTATACCCAAAATGTCTTTATCCTCTTTGTGCAAAGGTCTCTGAGCCCAGTCCAAACCAGTTCTGTCCTCGCTGGTGCAGCTGCCCGGCAGGAGGTGGAGACAGCATTGTGTAAGGCAGACAGGCCCTATTCAGGTGCAAGGGAAAATCTCTCCCACCACTCTAAATGCAGACCGGGCCTACTTAGGTGCTAGTGAGAACTCCTCCCCCTACTCTGAATGCAGCCCAGGTCTATTCAGCCCAGCCCTGACTCATTCAGGAAAGGCAGGACACACATCAACCCCCCCCCCCGGTGGATGGCTCAGAGAATGCACCTCCCCAGCCCCTGTCACTCCAAGACCAGACAGTCAATACACAATTTAACAAACATTGGCATAGCCAATAGGTCTCGCCTTTGGGACCTTATTAGTATTTAATTATGTAGCACAATATCCTTGGTGCAACAACATTAACTGTTGCATGGCTAAACACTTATAAGGTCCCAAAGGCGAGACCTATTGGCCATGCCAATGCTTTTTTTTGCTTACTGTGCCCCTCTAGACAGAGGCCCAACTACTGCAAATCAGTACTGACCCTGTTCCTCTTGGAAACAGTTCATCCTACCACTCAACTCTGCAGCACACTGCTTTTGCAATTCACACATCCCAAGAATTTCACTGACTAAGCTCCGCCCCTGTGTTGCATGCTTTAGCAGGTCAAACCCAGACCTGTTGGCTTTGACAATGTTTTTCTTTTCCTGTTGTGTTGTTATACCTTGCATACACAGTTGTTACCTATATTTACAAGGCTGTGTTACAGTCTGAGTAGATATAAATGCATAGTTGTCGCGATACTGTGGTGGCATCCAGTTACTTAGCATTTGGTGGCGCATGCTGCGTTCTGCACTCTCGGTGGAGCGGAATTAACATTCCTAGCGGATAAACATTCTAATGTGTTATTCATGTTTGGATGCTTTGAGAAGTGGAGCAACCAGGGCTGGTGTGCTTAAATTTTAAACACATCTATAAAGACCCCTCACGGCATGCTTAACCTCATGGTCCCACCTTACAGCCTATAAAATGATCAGTTAAATCCATCATAGTACGGTATCCACCGCTGACCTGGAAATGAACACATCGTATTCAAGGCCTGTGCACTCTAAAACAAGCCACTAAGCCAATGGTCAGCAATGGGCGGAACGCGTTCCCAGGGAAGCTTTTCGAGTGTCCCCAAGATGTTGTCACTAAACCAGACAATTGGACCTGAACAGAGCAGCTGCAGAGAAGTACATGTGGGTGCACGCACTCACGCACAGCGGCCGACACGTGCATATGCTTGCACTCACTCAGCACAGTCTCAAGTTAATCAAAGACCGAGACGTACTGGCACGTGCACGCCCTCGCACGCTAGACTCAAAGATAAATAGACAGAGAAGTACACGTGCTTACACGCACTCACGCTCCGTCTCAAAGATAATTAGCTTAGTTTCAAAGGTGAACACACACGGAGATGTATACTCGTGTGCACTATGCACGCAATCAGAGGCAAACACACACGGAGATGTATACTCGTGTGCACTGTGCACGCACTCAGGTAAACACACACAGAGATGTATACTCGTTTACACTGTGCACGCACTCAAAGGTAAACACACACGGTGATGTAAGTATACTTGTGTGCACTGTGCACGCACTCAAAGGTAAGTACACACTGAGATGTATACTCATGTGCACTGTGCACACACTCAGGTAAACACACACGGAGATGTATACTCGTGTGCACTGTGCACACACTCAGGTAAACAAATGGATATGCAAGTACACTCCTGTACACACTGAGATGTATACTCGTGTGCACTGTGCACGCACTCAAAGGTAAACACACGGAGGTGTATACTCTTGTGCAGTTTGCACATACTCGTATGAACAGTCTGAAATGTACACACAGAGGAAGGGGAGTATACGTGCATGCACACTCGCACAGCCTCAAATGTAAACACAGATGCAGACAAGGGAGCGGGCACAGGAGCCACACACTCCACGCACATACTGGGGCCGCACTGGTGAAGTCTTGAGAGGGGGGGCACCTCAAGATGGAGAGTATGGTGGCAGAGGAGGGCCCCCACCCCCACCCTCTCATCCGTGCCCTTTCTCCAGCCGGATCAGGTCTTGTTGCTATGGCTCCTCTGAGAGGCCCTTCACTGCACTCTCAGTACCTCTGCTGCACCTCCGGCTGCAGACTCGGGGAGGGGTGCACCTAGCTTATCCCCCCCGCACCACCACGCTGCTGAGAGCCCCCCTCCCACCGACGCACACGTTCAGCAGATTCGTCTGGCTCTTGGGCTCTATGTGAATGTCCACCCTGCCCTCGTCTGTGTGTGTGCTTCTGTGGGTATGGGGTCTGTGTGTGTGTAGGGGGGTGGGGGTGCATGTGTTTGTGTGGGTAGGTGCGCACGTGTGTGCGCTTTAAAGGCCCTAATCACATGTGAGTATATATATGAATGAGTGTGTGCATGGAAGTATAAGTGCATGTTTCCTGCCACATGTGTCAGTGTTTGCTTGTGTGTGTGCTTGCACGAGTGTGTGTGTGCGCACGCGTTAGCTTGCTTGCACAAGTGTGTGTCTTTTCTTGCATGAGTTTGTGTGTGTGCGCCTGTCTGTGTGTGCATAGATACATGTGTTGGTTTCCTTCTGCATGTGTCAATGTTGGCTTGTGTGTTTACTTGCACAAGTATGTGTGTGCATGTGTGTGTTCAATGTGCTTCCATCACAAGTGCAAATTCACCATGTTACACCCATTCTTGGGAGCAGCCCTCTTCCCAGAGGTCCCCGCCGTGTAGTATTTATATCACCCACAGCCAGGTGTCCATAAATTCCTCGATCTGATGTTCAGACCGTGCTGCTCAGTGCCCACCTCCCACAGCAGACATCCTAGCAGACACACATCACTGAGACGCATCAGCAGCTCTCGCCACACGCTCTGTGTGTCTGGGTGTCTCTATCAGTCATCGGCTGTGGTTGTTTATATAGGGGTGACATCTTTATGTGTGGCAAGGGGGAGGCGAGCTTGAATCAGTGGTAGGGCAATCATTATATAAATAAACAAGGTTGGTATCGTACATGAGAACTGCAGTAGTAAGGCTTGCACAGTGGGGACGCAGATGGCATGCTGCAAATCCACCCTTCTCTGCCACCACCAACCTTTTGCCCTCAGAGCTCTTACAAGCCTTTTTTGTCATTTTCCTTCTTTTTAGATCTCGCCTCACCTGCTACGACATGTTACACAGTTGGCACACTAGACAGCTGTCACTCGTAACCGAGTTTAAAAAGTCGCTTTATAGTGCAGTATGAGCATGGTCCCCTATAAACGCAATAAATGTGTATATTTACACCTCTCACTCACCGCATGTACATGTGGCCTATTTATGCCAAGGTGTTTCCTCCATGTGTGCCTAGGAGTTAACGTGTAAAGGCAGCGGATGTGAAACGAGTGGTGCATGCGCCACACCGAGACATACGTTTCCTATTATCGCGCACGCCTCTGTGCACGATAATTGCAAACAGATGTCAGGCCTGCGGGTAACCAACACCAATAGGCCGTGGGCGGAGCAATGCGCCCGCCGTCGGCCAATTGCGTGCTGTCTTTGTTAAAAAGACACACACAAAGGCCAATAGCGTGGGCCAAAACAAAAAGCACACGTGTGAGACCGGCCTCGTGGCGTGGACCCTCCCGACCAGTAAGCAACCCCTGCCATCACACCTGATCCCCCGGTATCACAGACTCCGACCACCCTGGCCCAATAAACCCGATGGCCGGCCGGGGCCCCAGCACAACCTAGACACTACCGCGCATGCCCAGCCAAGAGAGAGAGGAAACCCCCAGCAAGACTGGGAGGCACCGTCTCTGTCACACCTCTGAGCTCCTCCCCGAGGAGGGTTTCGATCAGCCACCAGGACCCCGGTGAGCGGGCGCCTCGCATGCTGGGTGTCTGGAGTCCCTCCCAGACCAACCTGAACAGATCAAAGGGCCGAGCGGCAGGAAATCCCAACACACCGCCCCCAGGCACCAAGACCCCTCTCTGCGAGGACTCCGGACTTCAAAGAGGAGGGGGAGTATAACAAGGGGTGCTGAAGGGACAGGTGGGAGAAAAGACCTGGACCGACGAGAGCCCTGCTGACCTGGTCGTGGCTCGACTGACCCCTGAAACCAAGAACGCTACCTGTCCCACGGAACCATCTGAGCCCTGCTGACGCTGTCGCGGCTCCCCCAACTCTGAACCATCTGAGCCCTGCTGACGCTGTCGCGGCTCCCCGAACTCTGATCCATCTGAGCCCTGCTGACGCCGTTGCGGCTCCCGAGAACCTGAAACCACCTGCGCCTGCTGACAGACTCGTGGCGCTCCTATCCTGGAAGACCAACGGAGTTGCCGAGCAAACCCCATATCCTCCAGCTCAAGGACTAAGAGCAGTGCGAAGGATACTCCGCAGAGACACTGAACTTAAGACTGTCCCGCTACCCCCATACCCCCAAACGAACCCGCCGACGTTGTGATAGTGATCCAACAGCTGTATCACGGATCATAAAGATCTCCATAACTTATAGATAAAGTATACTGTCTTACTAAGAACTACTGTGTGGCGACCCTCTATCGAATAGTGTAAGCAGCGTGTACGATCCTAGGAACGAGCCCCTTCCAAGAAGGGCCTCCCCGCCAGTGCTCGGCCTAACTCTGGAAGAGGTGGGTCAAAGGGTGGTCAGGAACGTATTCCGAAGCCTCCCGGAGAACGCCCTTCCAACATTTGGTGGCAGACGACGGGATCCGAGCCGACACCTAGGGATCGTACAGTAAACGGCTGACGCACTACCAAACGGAGATGGAAGGAGAAACCGCCATGAGTGCCGCAGGAACCAACACAAGCCCGACATTCCGAGAGGATCGGTTGGAAGATTATACGCATCGAGAACTAAAACAGTTCTGCAAAGACCTTGGAATCGCTACCACCGGATTAAGCACCAAAGAAGATTTCCAGGAAGCGTTGAAGACCTGGGTCGAGGCGGGAGCTTACCTGCCCCAAACCGAAGGAGGCGCCCGGGAAAGAGCCGCCAAACGAACCACGAAGCATCCCGGTAAGGAGCAACACGCCAGAGGGGGGCCTATCCCCGGAAGAGCTAGCGACCCGAGAGAGGGGCCGCAACCACAAACTAGAACTAGCCAAACTAAAAATAGAGGGAGAGCTAAAATTGGCTGAAAAAAAGTTAGCCGTAGAACAAGGGGAACTCGAGGAAAAGAAACGCCAGCGAGAACACGAAGAAAGAAGTCTTCAACTAGAACATGAACGCAGCCTAAAAGAGATCGAACTAAAGGCCAAGAGTGAGGAGTCCAGAACCACAGGAAACCAACCGACCTCCCCCGCAGTAGAACCAAAGGTCCACATCCCCAAGGATGTGGTGAAGGAATACTACAAGAACGACGACATCAAGCAGTGGTTCAAGGCCTACGAAGTCGCCATGACCTTCCACCGAGTTCCACAGAAGGATTGGGGGGCTGGCTTGTGGGGCCGGTTCCTGAGCGAGGGGAGAGATACCCTGCTGGACCTGCCCTCCACAGTGCTGAATTCCTACAGCCACATGAAAGAGGCCCTATTAGCCCGATATGGACTCACCCCCGAGATGTACCGGCAACGGTTTTGAGACTGTACAAAGATACCCAGTACCACGTGGGTGGAATACGTGAACTTTTACAGCAGGGCCTTGGACGGGTAGATCAAGGGCAGCAAGGTCTCCACCTTTGAGGAACTGTTTGACCTGATAGCATGGGAACACTTGCCCGCAAATTGCTTTGTGAAGCTACGCCAGCACCTCCTGGACAGCAAGCTCACTGATCCTCGGAAACTGGCTGTTGAGGCTGACTGATGGGTGAACACCCGGGCCTCCCGGGGCCCCGTGGGAGACTACGGCCTCCCCAGTCAGGGATCTCCCAGCCAGAGGGGCGGAGGGAACCAAGGCAGACAAAGAGAATCCCAGGTGGGCCCCCAGCCTAGTCCCCCCAGGAACCAACCCCCGCACTTTCCAGCCCCACCTCCAGCCAGGCCGGGACCCCGAGTCAAGATCACCTGTTTCCGCTGCCAACAGACCGGACACTATGCCAGTGACACCCAGTGTCCCATGTACCAACGACCGGCAGCGACAGCCCCTCCAGCCCGTCAAATGGCTTCCGTGGCCCTAGGAGAGGAGATGGAAGACTCCGAGGAGTGGGAACTAGCAGCCATGGCCCTGGTTTCCCTGGGGGACCAAGAGATGGTTCCCGGAACCCCCCTACCCGCCAACACAAAAAAATACCGACAACAGGTGACGGTCAACGGTCACCGAGTCGAGGCTCTCCGCGACAACGGGGTGAGTGTCACGGCGGTCCACTGCCACCTTGTCTCCGACGACCAGATCCTGCCCGACGCCTTCTGTCCAGTCATATCCTCGGACAACTCCGAGAGCCTCTGCCGGATGGCCCTGGTACTCTTCGAATGGGGGGGAGTCACCGGTAAATTGAGAGTGGCCATCCAAACCTCCCAACCAGTAGACTGCCTCCTGGGCAACGACCTCGAGAGCTCCCTGTGGGGACAAGTGGAACGAAGAGTCCATCTGGAGATGATGGGCCTACCTGAATGGGTATGCGCCACCACGCGCTTCATGTCTGCCCGATCGCCTTCCCTCGAGGGTGTTGAGGCCTTATCCCTGAACCCAGTCGCCGTCCCCGAGGACCGGGACGCGCTTCCCGAGCCAGACGACCCTCTCCCGGAAGGAGAACCCGTTACCAATGACAGATCAGTGCATCCAGACCCAGAACAACTGACCGAGCTAGGGGACCTACCCGAGATGGCCCATTGGCACTGCGAAGGGGGTCCCTCCCGAGAAGAATTCTGCAAGGAACAAGCCACCTGCCCATCACTCATTGGACCCCGACAGCAGGCCGAAGCCCAGGCCGCAGGTGACCAGTCCGGAACCCACTGGGTATATTGGGAAAACGGCCTCCTGTACAGCGAACAGAAGTCAGCCGAGCTGGGATCGGCCCGGATACTGGTGGTACCCCTGCACTTCCGAGGTTTCCTCCTAGGCCTAGCCCATGATGTACCCCTGGCAGGACACTTAGGCCAAGACAAGACCTATCATCGCCTGGTTACCCACTTCTATTGGCCCAAAATGCGGGCTAATGTCGATGCCCACTGCAAGTCCTGTCTCACGTGCCAGGCCAGCGGAAAAAGTGGTGGGAAGCGCAAGGCTCCATTACAACCCTTCCCCGTTGTTAGTACCCCCTTTGAGCGGGTGGGGATCGACATCGTGGGACCCCTGGACCCCAGGACCGCCCAGGGCCATGGGTTCATCCTCGTCCTGGTGGACCATGCCACCCGCTACCCAGAGGCCATTCCTCTCCACACCGTGACGGCCCCCGTCGTGGGCCGGGCCTTGATGGGAATCTTCTCCCGCGTAGGGTTCCCTCGCAAAGTCGTGAGTGATCGTGGCACGAACTTTATCTCAAGATACATGAGGTCCTTATGGCAACAATGTGGGGTCTCCTACAAATTCACCACCCCATACCACCCCCAAGGCAATGGACTAGTCGAACGATTTAACCGGACTCTAAAGGGAATGATCATGGGCCTCGAAGAACCCCTTCGCCGGAAATGGGACGTCCTCCTCCCTTGCCTCCTGTTCGCCTACCGGGAAGTCCCCCAAAAACCCTGGGGTTCAGCCCATTCGAATTACTCTACAGACACCCCGTCCGGGGACCCCTGAGCCTAGTCAAAGAGGGCTGGGAGACGGTTCCCAGAGGAGCCCCTTCCGATGCATTCCGCTATATCCTGGCGCTCCGCAACCAGACGCGGAAGTTCCGGGAGCTCGCCGAGGCGAACCTCGAGGTTAGCCAAGAAGAGATGAAGAGCTGGTATGACCAGAATGCCACGCTGGTCGAGTTTCAGCCGGGCCAACAGGTCTGGGTAATGGCCCCGGTGAAACCCTGCACCCTCCAAGACAAATGGACTGGACCCTTCAAAGTGGTCGAGCGGAAGAGTCAAGTCATGTATCTAGTTGACGTTCAGTCTCCTCGGAACCCCCTCCGGGTCCTCCACGTGAACCGCCTCAAACCCCACTTCGTGATGTCGTAAATTGGCTGCGATTAAATTAGCGTTAGCGGAATCCATCTGGTATTTAGAGGCTATCCTGTACATTTTGTGGAATCCATTTTGTATTTCCGGCAGCCATTTTGTCTGCCATGTGCTTACCAAGAGCTGTTTCGTTCTTCACTGTTGTTTACCCTTGTGCTCTGTTTAAAGGACTGGTTATACTTAGACTCTGCTACTTTGCGCCTGCGCAGAAGAATCTAACTGTCCATACATCTGTTTTTAGTCTGTAACTATCAGGTTGTTTCTACCAGAGTCAGCAACTGCTAGCTCCTCCTTTACTGTGGACTGTGCATTTCTGTATGACCATCTATGTATGTAACTCTTCAAATGTATACTTGTACCGCCCTCTTTTTGAGCCCCTGTGTGGGTATAAAAGACCCATGGTTCTTCTACTCTGTGTGCTACATTCATTCAGCACCACAGGGTGCTGTTTGAAAGTGGTTCCACTTCATGAAGGTTTATTAAACTTTGTATTTTCTATTCCAGTTTCTGTGCCAACTTCTTCTACTTGTCTGAGGACTCTGTGCAGAGTAGGGCGAAACCCTTGCACTGGTAGGCCTAGCTGAGGTCTCCTTACAACAGTGAGGACGGAGTTGAGTTTGCTCCTGGCCACCGATGATGGGTCAGAAGAAGACACAGAGCCCCTTCCGGACCCCCTATGTGCTAAGGGGAAGGATGGCTCCGTAGAGGGAGTGAGCCTGTCGTTCACCCTCACCCCCCAACAGTCCGACGACTGCCGCCAGCTATTGAGACAATTCACAGACCTCTTCTCCCTCACCCCGAGGGTCACCGACTGGTGTGTCCACGACGTAGACACCGGAGACAGCCCGCCGGTAAGACACCGAGCCTACCGAGTCCCTGACCGGGTCCAGACCTGCATCCAGACCGAAGTAGCCAAGATGTTAGCCCTAGGGGTGATTGAACCCTCCGACAGCCCATGGGCCAGCCCTGTAGTACTGGTCCCGAAAGCAGCCGCCCCTGGTGTCGCCCCCGAGCTAAGATTCTGTGTAGACTACCGGGGACTCAATGCGGTCACCCGAGCTGACGCACACCCTATCCCCCGCGCAGACGAGCTCATCGACCGCCTCGGGGCTGCTCGCTACCTCAGCACCTTCGACCTGACCTGCGGGTACTGGCAAATTGCGCTCACCGAGGGAGCCAAGGAACGGTCCGCCTTCTCCACCCCGGATGGGTACTACCGCTTCTGAGTCATGCCTTTTGGAATGAAAAACGCCCCGGCCACCTTCCAGCGGCTGGTGAACGGGGTCCTGGCCGGGCTAGAGGGGTTCAGCGCAGTGTACCTAGACGACATTGCAGTATTCAGCTCCCAATGGACCGAACACCTCCGGCAAGTACTGGTGGCCCTGTGCCAGGCCGGCCTTACCATCAAAGCCAGCAAGTGTCAAATTGGACAGGGCTCAGTGATCTATCTGGGACACCAGGTGGGAAGCGGGCAGGTCACCCCCCTCCAGCCGAAAATCGACGCCATCTTGTCCTGGGAACCCCCTACGACCAAAACAGAAGTCCGGGCCTTCCTAGGCCTCACCGGCTACTACCGGAGGTTTATTAAAAACTATGGCAGTATCGCAGGCCCCCTCACAGAATTGACCTCCAAAAAGCACCCGAAGAAAGTACAGTGGACTCCCCCGTGCCAAGAAGCGTTCGACGCCTTGAAAACCGCTATATGTACTGCTCCGGTACTCAAAGCCCCCGACTACTCGCAGGAATTTGTGGTCCAGACGGATGCTTCGGAGCACGGCATCGGGGCAGTCCTCTCACAGTTCAATGACAAAGACATAGATCACCCCATAGCCTTCATCAGCCGAAGGTTACTACCTCGGGAGCAACGGTGGAGCACCATTGAAAGAGAAACCTTCGCCGTAGTCTGGGCCCTCAAGAAGCTACGGCCCTACTTGTTCGGAACCCACTTCCGGGTTCAAACGGACCATCGACACTTACGGTGGCTGATACAAATGAGGGGAGAAAACCCCAAGCAGCTACGATGGTCAATCTCCCTCCAGGGGATGGACTTCACTGTGGAACATAGCCCCGGGACTGACCACGCCAACGCTGACGGCCTGTCCCGATTCTTCCGCTTCAGCGAGGAGAACCCCCAAGTGGATGGGTAGTTCTCACCGCCTTTCAGCTGGGGGGGCACGTGTGAGACCGGCCTCGTGACGTGGACCCTCCCGACCAGTAAGCAACCCCTGCCATCACATCTGATCCCCCGGTATCACAGACTCCGACCACCCTGGCCCAATAAACCCGATGGGTTAGACACTACCGCGCATGCCCAGCCAAGAGAGAGAGGAACCCCCCAAGCAAGACCGGGAGGCGCAGTCTCTGTCACACCTCTGATCTCCTCCCCGTGGAGGGTTTCGATCGGCCACCAAGCCCCCGGTGAGCGGGCGCCTCGCATGCTGGGTGTCTGGAGTCCCTCCCAGACCAACCTGAACAGATCAAAGGGCCGAGCGGCAGGAAATCCCAACACACCGCCCCCAGGCACCAAGACCCCTCTCTGCGAGGACTCCGGACTTCAAAGAGGAGGGGGAGTATAACAAGGGGTGCTGAAGGGACAGGCGGGAGAGAAGACCTGGACCGACGAGCCCTGCTGACCTGGTCGCGGCTCGACCGACCCCTGAAACCAATAACGCTACCTGTCCCACGGAACCATCTGAGCCCTGCTGATGCTGTCGCGGCTCCCCGAACTCTGAACCATCTGAGCCCTGCTGATGCTGTCGCGGCTCCCCGAACTCTGAACCATCTGAGCCCTGCTGACGCTGTCGCGGCTCCCCGAACTCTGATCCATCTGAGCCCTGCTGACGCTGTCGCAGCTCCCCGAACTCTGAACCATCTGAGCCCTGCTGACACTGTCGCGGCTCCCCGAACTCTGAACCATCTGAGCCCTGCTGACGCCGTCGCGGCTCCCGAGAACCTGAAACCACCTGCGCCTGCTGAGAGACTCGTGGCGCTCTTATCCTGGAAGACCGACGGAGTTGCCGAGCAAACCCCATATCCTCCAGCTCAAGGACTAAGAGCCGTGCGAAGGATACTCTGCAGAGACACTAAACTTAAGACTGTCCCGCTACCCCCATACCCCCAAACGAACCCACCGACGTTGTGATACTGATCCAACAGCTGTATCACGGATCATAAAGATCTCCAGAACTTATAAAGTATACTGTCTTACTAAGAACTACTGTGTGGTGTCCCACTATCGAATAGTGTAAGCAGCGTGTACGATCCTAGGAACGAGCCCCTTCCAAGAAGGGCCTCCCCGCCAGTGCTCGGCCTAACTCTGGAAGCGGTGGGTCAAAGGGTGGTCAGGAACGTATTCCGAAGCCTCTCGGAGAACGCACTTCCAACAACACGCGTGTGCGATTCTTAGGTTAGTTTTCGAAAGCCCCTACATGACGTCTTCACCAGAACAGCGCATGCGCGCTGTTACAGGCTCGACCTAAATACCATCTTTAGTAAAAGATGGGTTATTAAATTCTAAGTTCAGAGAGCCTAAACTTTATTTTTCTATCTTATACTATGGGAAGATATGCTTGTAAAATGTTACAGAGCATTCCCCATTCTGTCATATGGGGCAAGATAGCCTATCAATAGTGAAAAACGAAATTGGCAGTATTTCACTATCAGGACATGTTGTACACATCAGTACATGTCCTACCTTTCACATACACTGCATCCTGCGCAGGGGGGTACCTTGGGCCTACCATAAGAGTGTCCTATATGTAAGAAATGGGAAGGTTAGGGCCTGGCAAGTGGGTGCACTTGCCAAGTCGACATGGCAGTTAGCAAACTGCACACAGGCCATGCAGTGGCAGGCCTGAGACATCTTTTTAGGGCAACTCATTGGGGGGGTTCAATCAGTGCTGCATGCCCACTAGTATTTGATTTACCAGCCCCGGCACACCCAGAGCACGTGACTAGGGACTGACCAGTAAATCAAAATATGCCAATCAGGGAGAACCAATCATAATAATTTACAAAGAGAGCATATACACTTTTGCACTGATAAGCAGTGGTAAAGTGCCCAGAGTCCTAAAAACAACAACAGGTCAGGAAAAAATAGGAGGAAGAAGCAAAATGTTAGGGGATAACCCTGCAAAAAGGACCACGACCAACGGCCCTCAAGACCTGGCTGTTCGAATAAGCCTACAGGACCTGCAAGCGCCTGGATAACCTATTGGGCGATTAGCCGTGCTTTATAAATCCTGCTCGACTGAAGCCTTGATCACTGTGGAATTAACAGTTAGGCTTTCATAAACAAGTAAAGCGAAGCAACCAGTTTTTTTATAGCCTCTATCCAAGTATCGATGTCTTCAGGATGGTGAAACACTGACCTATCAATTGTCCCTTCTGTCCATTCAAGGACTGAGGATTTATTTTTGTATACTTCCCACTGTGGCTCTTCGGTCACCAAATGGGCCCATACAGTTCAGTAGTATTATGTTGGTTATCCTTGTTACTCAATCAGACTCCCGCCCTACTCCTGAACCCAAGGACATCATCTGCAGCACCTCACAAAGATCCTCCGTTAGCCCCCCTTCTCCTACACTTACATGACACCCCGAGCCAACATTGTCAGTTCACACGGGCTGAAGGTCATCTACACCGACTAGACCCACCTCACTAAACCCAGAGACAACTTTCATAGGTGCACGGCCAACATCACCGACTGGATGAAGCACAACTGCCTAAAATTGAACATGGACAAGACAGAAGTCCTCATCTTCAGTAACCACGTATCTCCTTGAAGCAACGCATGGTGGTCAGCAGAACCTGGCTTCTTCCCCTTCCCAACCGACCATGCCCGTGACTCCAGCATTGTCCTGGACAACAAGCTCTCGATGAAGAAGCAAATCAACATGATCTCTGCCATCTGTTTCCTCACAATGCGCATGCGCCACAAGATCTTTAGATGGCTCACCGCCAGATACATGCATTCCGCCTCCCTCTTCCTAGCTTAAACTCCTAGTCTAAGGCACAAGGAACGGAGGTCGCTCTTACTCTCACCTGGCTGCAAAGACCTGGAATGAACTCCCCCTGCACCAGAGATCTGCCTCATCACTGAATCTGGAAAGGACTCAAGACGTGGCTGTTCAACTGATCGGCCCCTCCAGACAACAACTCCTCACCCAGCGCCTTGAGAACCTCACTGATGATTTGCCGCGCTTAATACCCATTGATTGATTGAGTCTGTAGATTCATATAGATTTGTCTCAGTGGGGACTTTCTGATGCGGATTTAACTCTCCCTTGTCAATAAATTGCCTTGCTAAATTCAGTGAGGGCTTCAGGGTTGACTTTTGATGCAGAGTTAGCTCTCCATTTATGAATGCATGGTCACATTCAACACATTTGTAGAGTTTCTCTCCTGTGTGAACATTCTGATATACTACATTTTGTAATCAATCCCTTGTCACATTCCATTCATTGATAAGGTTTCTCCCTAGTGTGGATTTGTTTATGCTGCATTAACTTAATAAAGTCTTCCACAGGAAGAATAAACTCTGTACATACATTGGATTTCCTGCATGTAGATTTTCAGATGTTGCTTCAGTTTTCCCTTTATTATGAATGCTTTGTGGTACTCAGAACATACATATGTTTTCTCCCCTGTGTGAACTTCCTGATCTTGTATTACATTTTGTTTTGTAATAGATCCCTTGTTACATTCTATAAATTCATGTGGTTTCTCCCCAGTGTGGACGCTGATATTCCTTTAATTCTCCCTTTATAATAAGTACCTTCTCACGTGCGGTGCAGTTGAATGGTCACCCTCCATTTGGAATAAAAATGCTATGTCACATTTTGTACAATTATATGGCTTCTTTCATGTGTGAACATTCTGATGCATTTCTAAACTTTGCTTTGTAATAAGTGCTAAGTCACATTCAGTCCAGCCATATCGTTTCTCACCAGTGTGGAATTTCTGATGTAGTATTTATCTTTGCCTAGTAATAAATGTCTTTTTGCATTATGTACATTCATAGGGTTTCTCTCCTACGTGGACTATCTGATGTTGCATAAGATGCTACTTTCTAATAAATGCCTTCTCACATTCAGTCCAGTTGAATGGTCTCTCTCCGGTGGAGATCTTCTATTGTTGCTTCAGCTCTCCATTGATTAAAAAGGATCAGTCACATTCTGTACATTGATATTGTTTCTCCCCAGTTTGGACTTTTTGATGTCGCTTCAACTGTTGATTTGTTATAAATGCTTTGCCACTTTCTGTGCATTGGTATGGTTTCTCCCCAGTGTGGAATTTCAGATGTTGTTTTAGGTGTCCAATTGTTATAAATGCTTTGTCACATTCTGTACATATATATGGTTTCTCCCCAGTGTGGATTTTCTGATGTTGTTGTAGCTCTCCAATTGTTATAAATGCTTTGTCAGAATCTGTACATTTATATGGTTTCTCCCCAGTGTGGATTTTCTGATGTCGCTTTAGCGCTCCATTTGTTACAAATGCTTTGTAACATTCTGTACATTTATATGGTTTCTCCCCAGTGTGGAATTTCAGATGTTGTTTTAGGTATCGAATTGTTATAAATGCTTTGTCACATTCTGTACATATATATGGTTTCTCCCCAGTGTGGATTTTCTGATGTTGTTGTAGCTCTCCATTAGTTATAAATGCTTTGTCACATTCTGTACATTTATATGGTTTCTCCCCAGTGTGGATTTTCTGATGTCGCTTTAGCGCTCCATTTGTTACAAATGCTTTGTCACATTCTGTACATTGGTATGGTTTCTCCCCAGTGTGGAATTTCAGATGTTGTTTTAGGTGTCCAATTGTTATAAATGCTTTGTCACATTCTGTACATTTATATGGTTTCTCCCCAGTGTGGAATTTCAGATGTTGTTTTAGCAGTCCAATTGCTATAAATGCTTTGTCACATTCTGTACATTTATATGGTTTCTCCCCAGTGTGCAATTTCAGATGTTGTTGTAGGTTACTATTATATATAAATGCTTTGTCACATTCTGTACATTTATATGGTTTCTCCCCAGTGTGGATTGTGTGATGTCGCTTTAGATGTAAAATTGTTATAAATGCTTTTTCACATTCTGTACATTGATATGCTTTCTCCCCAGTGTGGATTTTCTGATGTAGCTTTAGCCCTCCATTTGTTATAAATGCTTTTTCACATTCTGTACATTGATATGCTTTCTCCCCAGTGTGGATTGTCTGATGTAGCTTTAGCCCTCCATTTGTTATAAATGCTTTTTCACATTCTGTACATTGATATGCTTTCTCCCCAGTGTGGATTTTCTCATGTCGCTTTAGCTCTCCATTTGTTTTAAATGATTTGTCACATTCTGTACATTTATATGGTTTCTCCCCCGTGTGGATTTTGTGGTGTCGTTTAAGACCTTTACTTGTATTGAATGATTTGTCACATTCTGTACATATATATGGTTTCTCCCCAGTGTGGATTTTCTGATGTTGTTGTAGGTCTCTATTAGTTATGAATGCTTTGTCACATTCTGTACATTTATATGGTTTCTCCCCAGTGTGGATTTTCTGATGTTGTTTTAGGTCTCCATTAGTTATAAATGCTTGGTCACATTCTGTACATTGGTATGGTTTCTCCCCAGTGTGGAATTTCAGATGTTGTTTTAGGTGTCCAATTGTTATAAATGATTTGTCACATTCTGTACATTTATATGGTTTCTCCCCAGTGTGGAATTTCTGATGTTGCTTTAGGTCTCCATTTGTTACAAATGCTTTGTCACATTCTGTACATTTATATGGTTTCTCCCCAGTTTGGACCATTTGATGTCGCTTCAACTGTCGATTTGTTATAAATGCTTTGCCACATTCTGTGCATGTATATGGTTTCTCCTCTACGTGGACACTCTGATGCTGCATTAGGTCTTTCATTGCAAAGCAACTTTTCCACAGTCAGTCCATCAATATGGTTCTTCTCCAGTATGATATTCTGATGTTGCACTTGATTTCTCTCCCTAATAAATGTGTTGTCATTTTCTATATATTCATACGGTTTCTCTTCTGTGTGTTCTTTCTGATCCAGGCTAGTTCTTTCTTCGTAGTGAGAACCTTATCAGACTTGTTTCAGTATGTCAGTGTGTTATTTTGTCAATGTATATCAGGTGATCTCTAAGAGCCAAGTACAGACCACACTGGGCAGTTTGGATTTTCTGCTGTAGAAAAAGACTTTGGCGAGGCATTAGCCTTCAAGGGAAGAAATTGCGAGGTGTACTGTTTTTACATCACTTCCTACACAAGAGATGTTTAATGCCTTCTCCTTTTTTGTTCATTACTGTATTTATTTCACCTGTTGGAAAATAAAAAATAAAAAAACACTGGATAAGCTTAAATGGTGGGTCCATCACGAAAATCTATTGCCATTTAATGAGACATTTAATTGACCACATAGACAAGTGTGCTGAAGAAATTCTAGATTACACTTTCAATGTAAAGATGCAATAGGCAGAGCAAGGGCATACGATCCTTCCTTGACGCCCTCCTATCGCGGAGTGTGGACTCAAGGATTAACCAAGACTCCAGTTGAGTATTTTGTGTAGCACCACAGTTCTTCTGACAGCGGTTCTGTGTAGATCCATAAGAGTCGGATTTGATGGGGCTAGAGACTCAGCACTTACATCCGAATTGGCCTTTGATATAAGGGAAACTTCAAAGAGTGGTTTTGAAGTGCACCAGTATCTCTTTCAATCCCAGCACTCACTCCAGACTACCAAAGAGAGTTATCATTCCTTTGTATGTGGTCAGTCTACTACCCTGTGATGGGTAAGGGTGGGCCCCCTTCCTCCCATGTGCCCAGAAAGACCCATCGGGATGCAGATGGATGCAGATAAGTGCTAAATCACACCCAACCCTTGCAGTGTCTGTGACTCTCCAGAAGGAATACAAAAAGGGGTCGGTCACCTAGCCCAGACGTGTACTAGAGACACAAAGAGCAGTACAAGCAGAAAAAAGTCCACTTTCTGAAAGTAGCCTTTCTAAAATAGTAATGTTAAATCCGACTTTACCAGTAAAGAGGATTTCTCATTACCATTGCAAAGATATAAAACATGAAAAGGCTACTCCTTTCCAATCAGGAATTACAGCTTAAAGGTATTCTAAGGAATGCCCAGTTCTAGCCAATGACAGGAGTAGGCCTTACAGCAGTAAAAAAGTACTTTAGCTGTTTGTCACTACCAGGACATGTAAAACATAGAAGTATAGCATCCTGCCCTTTGGGTTACCAAGGGGCGACTTATATGTAATAAAAGGGGAGTTTTAGGCTTGGCAAGTAGCTTTAAATGCCAAGTCGATGTGGCACTAAACTTCACACACAGGCACTGCAGTGGCAGGCCTGAGACATGATTTCAGGCTGCATATGTGGGTGGCACGGTCAGTGCTACATCCCACTAGTAGCAAATAATTAGCAGGCCCTGGGCACATGTAGTACACTTTACTAGGGACATAAGCAAATGAAATATACCAACTGAGTAGGAGCCCATGTTACCATGTTTAGGGGAGAGAGCACAAACATGTTAGCACTGACTAGCAGTGGTAACAGGTGCAGAGTCCTAAAGCCAGCAAAAACGATTCAGAAAAAGCAGCGTCAGTCAGCTTGATCAGGTACAATCACAGAGATCCTCATCCAGAAAGAATTGTTATATTCAAGGTTTCCCGTTCTTTTTGCCAAGGGAAACCGGCAGACCTAGCTAGGAAAAACCGCTGCACCAAGCAATCCGGTGCTCCGGTTCCGTGATCGGTAAAGAGTGAAAAAAGACCTCAGTGGGAGGTGAAGAACTAGAAGGTTTGGTGATAAATACAAGCCCCAGCTAGGCCCGCAAGAGACAAGGGTTCGCTCTTCTGTAACGAAATCTGTAAGGAAGTTGGCACGGAAACTGCAAAGTACAAAGACAACGTTTATTAACCCTTAAGGGTGGTCCTACAATCCACACAACACTCTTCAGTATTGCAAGGAGTAGCACAAAGAACTTGCGTACATTGTCCCCTTTTATACACAACAGAGGGGCTCATGAGTGGGTGGATACCACATGAGGTTGAAGAACATTACCATTTAGGGTCATTCTCGATACTGAATCAATACATGGGCGGAGCTAACACACTCCTTGGGCCCGCGAAAACACATGGTCAAGCAAAGCTAATTATAACAGATGTGGTCAAGTCTGGGCATGCGCCAGATGGACAAGAGAGAGCTATTTATAAACTGTTACTAGGCAGATTACAAGAGCAACTAACACAGAGGTTGGACTCTCCTCGTGACGAACACGTGGCAGCATGTCAATACAAAATGGAGTCCGGACTTCGGCCAACATAATGAAGAAAACACGATAAAAGGGAAACATTAATGTTTTCAGTAAATGCTTAATCACATTCTGCTTTAATTTACAACAGACGACCCTTTCAGCATTTACTGAAGACATCCGGTTTCCAAGAATAATCATCATATATGTCAATTATCATCATTCCTTTAACCTCTTTAGCTAGACCCTTCTGGCGGGCAACATCGGCAATAGCTTTCTTATCTGGAATGCAGAATGAAATGCATACAGAACAGCACAATGGTCCACATTGAATACACATACAGAAAAAGAACAGAATTGCTATAATAACACAGAGACCAGTTAGAACCTTCCAACCCCAGGCAGTAACCAACGCCCGAAACCATCCAGAAAAGGACCAAGTGCCGTTTTCTGTGTGGATTTCGGCTGCTATCTTGTGCAGCTTATTAATGGCGTTATAAACGGATGGCGTATGATCAGGGATGAACACACAGCAGCTACTTCCAATAATTTTGCAGGCTCCACCTCGATCAGCTAGCATTACATCCAATACCATACGATTCTGCAATGCAACAATCCTGGTTATCTGTAATTCTTCCGTAAGATTCCCAAGAGCAGCAGCAGTCTGATTAGTCACAGCTTCTACCACTCTCGTTAATCTTCGGATCTTCCTACTATTCAAAGCGGCTCCAACAAAGAAGAACAGTCCTAAGTTAAAATCAATATACTGTTGCAAGCTGGTATCAGTTTGATCCACATCGTCAATCGATAGAGTACGCTTATATCTATTTACAGTCACATTATTCAGCAATTTCAAATCCTTATGATATGACGCGGGTGCTAAGAATACAGGAGGTAATAGGAATGATACATAGCATACCCCAGACCACCCAGCCGGCAAACGGTAATAACCTTTATTTCCACATACGAAATAGGTATTATGGGACGCTAGGAAGGTGCTGTTGTTCAACCCATCGATGTTTAATACGGTTATACAATCACTGACACCAACAGGGATAAAACCCACACTCTGGACACACAGGTCCGCTTGGGCTTGGGCCACTTGGATCACAAATTTGTCCTTCCCCACAGTGTCTCTGGTATTCGTGAAGATATAGGGAATGGATTCATTGTCCGGTCGGTACTCTTCCCATTCCCAAATTGTTCCATTTGCTTGTGGATATCCATTTCTGTCCTGATGACATTCTTTATTAAGTCTAAAAAGCAATCGTCCCACTGTCGGCTTCCGAGTGGCAAACAGCAAAGTGTACCATGCTCTACAAGAGCCATTATGAGAGAAAGGAAGTGGTATGAATGGCGTACCTCCTTTCTTCTGATGGGCTGGCATCATCCCACATATCCAACAGTTCGTAGCGTTCGGAGCAAACTTGGGTATGATGCAGCATCTGGATGAAAGTGTTATTCAAATAGGACTGTCGATGCTTCAACTCTTGATACGGTAATGTATAAAAGTAGTGCTCCGCAGGCACCGGAGTCGTCAACACAAGTGTTTTCCGAGCAGGTGTTACCTCCTCCACAAACCATGTTGTTATGCCAACAATAGCTACTGTTAGCATGAACCCCAACGCACAAAGGACTTTCTTCTTCTCCATGTCAAAAGAAACAATACCCTGATATCTTCCTGAAACTAAAAGGTCTGTCAGAACTCTTCCCCTTGGGCAGCGGTTGATTTCTTCACCAGCGGGCCAAGACGGGTGTCGCTACACTAATGCAGGGCTGATCCCCCCCCCTTGCCTCATCGGCTCTCCGTTTCACTAACCCAAGGGCCGTTCTGACAGTATGTCCCGGTACTGGAAACCTCACTTCCTTGGTCGCAGATGATATCGCCTTCCTCCAGAAGTCGTGTGGTCCGGAAAGAGCTCCTCGGTGTCGTTTGGCTCCGCAGCACGGCCTGTCTCTGCTGCTAGGATTTCTCGTTGATCGGTCAGCACGGCAGACTCCACCAATCCGGGCGGTACCTTTCGACAGTGCAAGGAATGGATCCAATTTTTCCTGTTCGAGACTCGCACTGCCGTCCTCGTTGCCAGGAGGACTTGCTCAGGTCCGACCCATCTCGGCTCCAAACTGTTCGATCTGTCGAAAACCTTGATCATGACATGATCTCCAGGCCGGAGACCATGTCCTTCGCCAGTAGACCGATCAGGGAGCGCCTCTCGGACCTGTTGATGAATAGAAACCAAGTTATCCGTTAACTGTGCCAGATAATCACTCATCATTACACACGGTACATCATACACAGCCTTAGGCCTTGGTGGACCCCAAATGTTCATCGGGCGTCCAAATACAATCTCATAGGGTGTAAGGCCGGTTCGGGAGTGTGGCACCGACCTAATTGATAATAACGCCAGTGGCAAGGCATCTGGCCAAGTCAAAGATGTTGAAGCTTGGATTTTGGCGATCTTAAGCTTCAGCGTACCATTATACTTCTCAACTAGTCCTGCAGACTGGGGGTGGAACACGACGTGGAACTTCTGGGTGATGCCTAGGCCTTTCAGGACATACTTTATAACATCCGCTACAAAGTGAGGGCCATTATCACTCCACAGAAGTCTACAGACGCCGTATCGGGGGAAAAACTCTTTCAGCAATAGCTTCGCTGTAGTCATTGCAGTATTGTCTTTCGCAGGGTACGCCTCAACCCATTTACTAAAGGCGCAAACCACTACTAGAACATACTTCAAATTGTTACAGCGCTCAAGCTGGATATAATCCATCTGCAGAACCTCAAAGGGTGCAGTGGGCGTCGCAAATCCTCCTGCTGGAGTTCGCGTGCCTTTCCCCGGGTTATATTTCAGACAGATCATACAGGTCTGAACCACCCTCTTTGCTGTGCTAGCAATCTCTGGATGCTCCCAGACTTGGGTAAGCAATTTCACAATTGCAGAAGCTCCAACATGTGCTAGCCCATGTGCCATTTGAACCATAGGTTGTACGAAAGCCGTGGGTAACTTCCATCTATCCATCTGCTTATTTCTCCAACAACCCTCATCATCCAACTCTCCCTCGCTAGCCCATTGTTCCCGCTCTTTATCAGAAGCAGTCCTTTGCATTTCTCGCACTTCTTCCTTTGCATCACGCCATCTCTCCACCTGTGTTTTCACTACATACATGGCAGTAGTACCGGGCTGCATCGCAGTCTCCCGTGCCACTCGGTCTGCTAACGCATTCCCTTCTCCAACTTTATCAACTACTTTCCTATGGGCACTACACTTAACAATGGCGATTTTCTTCGGGTATGTCAATGCAGTTAAAAGATTGTGGACTAACTCCCCATGCATTATCTGTACCCCGTGTGACGTTAGAAACCCTCTCTCCTTCCAGAGTAGGCCGAAATCGTGCGCTACTCCGAAGGCATAGCGGCTATCTGTGTAAACATTCACACACAATCCTGTACTGAGCTCACATGCTCGTGTTAACGCTATCAGTTCCGCTGCTTGAGCTGATTTCTGCGGTATGCGTGCTGTCTCCACTATCGTCTGTAATGTGGTAATTGCATACGCCGCTGAAGCCGTACCATCTGGTAGCTTCAGGCATGATCCATCTACCCACAGTTCTCCATCTACCTCTGAAAAGGGCGTATCCTGGAGATCAATACGACCCTTTGTTTGTTCCTCAGTCACAAGAATACAATCATGCACTTTCTGTGCCTCCGGCTGGGTCTCGGGATATGGCAACAATGCGGCCGGGTTTAATGTCACGCACCTTTTCAACGTAATATGAGGAGCCAAAAGCGTCAACTCATATCCCGTTAAACGGGCACTGGTCAAATGCTGTGTCTTTGTTTGATTAAGCAGGGCATCAACAGCATGGGGAACTAACACCAACAGTTTATGGGACAACACAATTCCTTCACTTTGGCGTATTGACACAGCTGTCGCCGCAACCGAGCGAAAACACCCTGGTAATGCTCGGGCGACAGGATCAAGTACAGCCGAAAAGTATGCACAAGGGCGCTGCTTATCACCATGCATCTGCACTAAAACTGATAATGCACATCCATCTTTCTCATGCACATACAACGAAAAGGGTTTAGCATAATCAGGGGTCCCTAACACTGGTGCTGAACAAAGGGCCCGTCGTAATTGCTGAAAAGCAGCATCACACTCATCTGACCAAGGGATTGGGATAGGCGTATCTTTTGTCAAGAGAGCTAGTAATGGCTTAGCTATGTGTGAAAACCCCAATATCCACTGTCTACAAAAAGAAACGAGGCCCAAAAATGCACGCACATCCTTCTGCGTGGATGGTCTCGGTGTGTCCAAGATTACTTGGATACGATCTGGTGTGAGTGCACGCCCCTCCTTAGACAAAAGGTGACCCAAATAAGTCACCTTTGGTCTACAGAATTGCAATTTTTTCCTAGATACCTTATGATTGTGGGATGCTAAAAAGGAAAGTAGGGATAACGTGCTCTTCTCACACAACTCCAGGGTGTCTGCCGCCAACAAGATGTCATCGACATATTGAATGAGGGCGACCACCTCGAGTAAAACAAAGGAGTCCAACTGTCGTTTCAAAGCCTGACTATAAATACTAGGGCTTTCTGTGTAGCCCTGGGGAATTCTACAAAAACGATAAGATCTATTGTTTAATGTAAACCCAAAAAGAAATCGGCTATCAGGGTGAATGGGAATAGAAAAGAAGGCATTTTTCAAATCAATCACTGAGAACACGGTCGCCGTAGGCGGGACCAAGGTAAGCAACGTCGTGATATCGGAAACCACCGGGTACTGAGGTATCACGATCTTGTTTACCTCCCTCAAATCAATTATGAACCGATAGACCTTTGCATCCGTGTCCTTTTTCAGAATAGGGAGAATCGGACTGTTACAGATATTATAGGGAACTTCTTCCACTACTCCTACTGCGATCAAATCTTGCACAATCCTTATGAGAGCCTCCTCGCCCTCCTGGGAAATACGATACTGTGGGAGGCGTGGTAGCACCGCCCCCTCCTGGACACTAATGTGGACCGGAGGAATCACCATTCGTCCCACATCTGTGTCCGAAGTCGCCCATAAAGCTCGGGGGAGGGTAGCCAACAACGCATCCTCTGATATCGTACACATCCGCCCAGACCGGGGGTAGTTGTCATTTAAAATCACCCTCACACCCTCAGGGGAACAGCGAATTGTAGCCCTAAAGTGCTTTAACATGTCAAGGCCCATAATGTTATCCGGTGTATACGGGGCAAGCAGAAACGGACAGGGCGCAGAAAAACAATCAACCTTAAATGTAAGGGGCTGTGAAAGAGGGCTTCGGGAAAGCGCGCCGTCAAACCCTACCGATGTAACCATTGAGCCGGATGGGGGAGCCCCCGGAACCAAGTACCTAGACAATGCACTACGTGTCGCTCCTGTATCCACGAGGAACTGATCAGTAGAACCTAAAACCTCAGCCGATACATAAGGACCCGTCTGATCGACCGGCACCTCAACTGATTCAGACCCCCATCCAACGCATTCCTATGCATGCTGAGAATCATGGTATTCCGAACGATCGATATCCGATACATGATACTGGTGCTGGCGATCAAAAACATTTGAGCTATCTCGGTGCTGCCCGGCGGTATCAAAACGGACATGATCGTTAGAGTTCCCTCTAAAGTTCGAGAAGCCCCCTCTACCTCTCGGACCACCCGGAGTGTGCCCCTGTCGCGAAGCACGCAACACTGGGCAATCCCTGGCCCAATGGCCCAACTGCTTGCAATACGCACACTGGTTCCTATTCAAATCCGATCGGCCCGAAGGGGGACCATAAGATCCGCCCCTTCCCCTATTATTATTACCCCGGCGGGGCGGGCCATATACTTGTGCTAACATCACTTTGGTTTTGAGATCTTTCGATTTCTTCTCCTCCTGGCCCTTCGCCTCGTGCTCCTGACGCTCATAATACTGGGCGATGGTCAGAAGGGCCGTCGGTGTCGCGGAGGACCAAGAACTCTCACTCGCTTTCAACCGGACCGCAACTGCCGGCAGCAAATTAGCCACATATTTGTCCGCGAAAAGGTGGCGACCTGTATCGTCAGTAAGCGACTGGCCACTAAAGTCATGAAACGTTTCTTCAAAGCGCGTGAAGAAATCTGCAACTGACTCATCAACTTTCTGCTTACATGCCGCTAACATTTTCCAGTCAATCTTTTTAGGGGGGATTATTGTTTTCAATTTAGCCACAATAGCAGCAGGGAGATCTAAAATATTCTGGGGTGGTTTTTGTGCAGGCTTTCTTTCCCTGTCTTCGTCCTCAAGCTCAGACCAACGGGCCTTGAAGGCAACCGAGTCATCTACCTTTCGGACAGACCGCCACGTGTCTGGTGGTAGAATAAGGCCAAAGAACAGGTCTATATCTGCTAAAGTCATAATGCAAGAATTCAAGGCCCCCTCAACTTCCTCATAAAAGGCCGCTGGATTCTTGCGGGGGTCAGGCAACGCATTCTTTAATGCCATAACATCGGCCCTATGCCAAGGAGTATAAACCCAATTATACACAAAATATCCCCTAGCATCGGCGGAGTTAATGTCCGAGCTAGTCCCTGCTCCTTTCGGAGGGACATACAAAGGTGCCGCCTCTCGCATCGGTTTAGCATGCACTACATTATCCTTATCTGACTAGGAGGTGGAGGGGTAGCCCCCTGCCGCAACCGAATCCGACTGCTTCTCCTCCTCCGCTTGTTGGCGTGCTTTCTCTCTAAGGGCCAGCACCTCGTCCCGTAAGGCGAACAGCCGTCGAGCCGCCTCAGGAGCCTGAGAGGGAGAAAAAACACCGTTACGTATTGCTCTGGCATCCAAAGTCACTTCGTCAGGCTCTAGGACATCAGAATATTTTCGAAAAGCAGTAATCACTTCTTCCGCGAAATGACCCAGAAAATACACTTTATCTCTCTCCTGCCACGGCCCCCAAGTTTGAAATAAGTTCTCCATGGATACCTTGCCCTTAAGCGCACGGAAAGTAATTTTCCGAAGCTCAGCCATTTGCTCGGCCGACAGCATTGACCGTGTGTCTACTTTACCCGAAGCTGGGTCGGAATCTTGCGGCCGTGGAGCAGACGCGCCAACATAAGGGGGCGGAGAGCGATCTAGCAAAGAAAAATCATCATCAGGGTTATTAAGGACAGGATAAAGCGGCTGACGAACAACATATTGACCCGAAACTTGGAGCCTACGTTCTTTCTCTTGTCTGTCCGTTTGCTCTTTGTCCTCCCGACGCTTTGCTTCCTGAGCTCGCACATGATCATTCTTCCGTTGTTCTTTATCAAACAGCGCTTTCTCACGTTTCTCTCGCTCACGCACTTCCTTCACCCATAATCGCACACACTCAAACATATCCTGACGAGCACGTCGCTTACACATACACTGTTCCACATACTCAATCTTACGTATATCAAACGATCCATACAAAGGCCATCGCAACTCAGGATCCTTCCTCGTATATTTCCTCCATAACGTGCTGTACATTATGGAAGAAAGACCATGCTTCACGTACATATCCCTATTAGGAGTCCCCTCTGGGGGAGCTGGAGCAGATTCCTCGAGGTTCAACCGGTTCCCAAAATAGCAGCACCACTTACGAAGTGCGCTAAAAGCAGGCATGCTAGGAATAATGCAAAATATGCAGTATTATCAAGAAAAATGGCACTTAATCGTTGCGCCGTTCAAAGTTTACACAGCTCCGGAGAAATTTCTCCACATTACCTGCCTACATGTGTTGCAACGCATATATTTTCACAAAGACAAATTCAAAATATGACTAGTCACCATCAATCAAACTCAAATAGCCAGACCAGGCTTCAAAACTCGGAGCAAGTACCGTACAACGGTTCTTACCAATCAAGAGTCCAGGTTCCAACTGCCAAGCTCCACAATCGCCCAAACGGCTCTCACGGCAGGACCGACAGAAGAGGTCTCAGTCGATGACCGGCGCCACCCAGACGGTCAGCTCGGAAGGGAAGGAAGAAAAACCTCGGGATGCCAGGGCTAAGACGCCGCTGGCAGTGATCACGTCCCCGGCCAAACTCCTCACCTTCGTCGCGACCAGTCCTTCGAGCATCCGAGTCGCCGATGAGCCCCACGTGACGGGCGCCAATTGATGAATACAAGCCCCAGCTAGGCCCGCAAGAGACAAGGGTTCGCTCTTCTGTAACGAAATCTGTAAGGAAGTTGGCACGGAAACTGCAAAGTACAAAGACAACGTTTATTAACCCTTAAGGGTGGTCCTACAATCCACACAACACTCTTCAGTATTGCAAGGAGTAGCACAAAGAACTTGCGTACATTGTCCCCTTTTATACACAACAGAGGGGCTCATGAGTGGGTGGATACCACATGAGGTTGAAGAACATTACCATTTAGGGTCATTCTCGATACTGAATCAATACATGGGCGGAGCTAACACACTCCTTGGGCCCGCGAAAACACATGGTCAAGCAAAGCTAATTATAACAGATGTGGTCAAGTCTGGGCATGCGCCAGATGGACAAGAGAGAGCTATTTATAAACTGTTACTAGGCAGATTACAAGAGCAACTAACACAGAGGTTGGACTCTCCTCGTGACGAACACGTGGCAGCATGTCAATACAAAATGGAGTCCGGACTTCGGCCAACATAATGAAGAAAACACGATAAAAGGGAAACATTAATGTTTTCAGTAAATGCTTAATCACATTCTGCTTTAATTTACAACATTGGCACAATGGTGGTGTTGCTGCGCTAATGACAGTGGTGAATTCTCTGTTAATAGGGGGAAATTAAGGCACAATATCGGTGATGGGTACTAAATAGGGAAGAACAGGTAAAATCACATATATACTTTATATATTTACAGAAATCCAAATTTCGAAGGTATTTGTAATATGCAATCACGCATGCTGAGCACTTCATGGAGTGTGAACATTGTATGCGTGCCCACATTTCACAGTTGTAATTCTTAGTTAGTGAACACATATTTCATGAGAGTAGATCTAATATATACAGTTCAAATGTCACAGCAAAAATGAATTAAATAAAGCTGTTGGAGCAAGCATAGTCAGGTGTCAGATGACATACAGGTGTATTCAGGCCACAATGGTTATATCACAGACAGTTGTTTAGCAATGGGTAGTGACATATCCTCTCCATTCCTCAGCAGAATTAAGCCCTTCATTTATTGAATTCACCTTGTCTATCCAGCGGCATTCATTCCGTTGGAGTATCTGAAGGATGTCACCTCCTCTTTCTGGAAGAGTGGCGATCTCAATTACTTGCCACTTTATTTCATCAGCAGTACGACCTTTTACATTGTAATGAGACACAAGTGGTGCGTTTTCCACTGATCTGCGTATACGGCTGCGATGTTGGCCAATGCGAGCCTTGACCGGTTGCTGTGTTTGTCCAATATGGGGGAGGCCACATGGACACCATATGCAATAAACAATATTCTTTGTATTGCAGTTAGAGAATGATTGTAAATCGTGTTTTACAATACCATGTTCAAATGTGTTGGTTTTGAACATGAAATTGCAGGATACACAGTTCCCACATTTGTGGTGTCCTTTCCTTTTGGGTAGGCCCCATGCAGTAGTCAGTGTGTTTGTCCTCTTGGTGATTAAGTCTGTTGATGACCTGACCAGATGATCTTTTAGATTTTTTCCTCGTTTGTAGGCAAACAGAGGTGTGTCTATTGTCAGTCAGTCAGTCAAAAGCTTTTATTTCGGCATGATGCCATAAAGACATAAATAATTCTGTACAATAAAACTCAATTAAATCAGATATACATAGAGTGCAAGCCATAAAAACATTAAAACTTTATGCTAAAAAATTTGAACAGAGAACAAGATAGAATATTTCCACAAGGAGCCAGTTATAGAAACTATGACCAAACCCCCAAGTAATCTCAAAACATCGGCAGATTCTAGAATAGCAATAAAAACCATGCCGGAATCAAAAGGGTTATGGGACAGTGATCATCTTTTTGGACCTGGTAAGCCACATGGAAAAAAGAAATTTAGCCATCGCAAAGACTATCAATGGAGTGGTGTCATATTTTAGAATCCTAAAGACTAACTGGAAATCCCTAAGGCCCCTAGACTTACATAGCTGAATAATCCATTTCTTCCTAGCCTTGACATAAAGGGGACAAAAAAGAACAACATGCATCTCAGTTTCGCAAGTGTCAATACATGCGGGACACGTGCTTGAATGATCAGATGCATTAGACCATCTATAGGTGAGGGCCCTCAAAGGTAATGAACTATGACGAAACTGGATGTAGAGTTTCTTTGCCAGGGGGGGTTGGATAACATCCAGGAAGATTTCATACTGGGGGCTGGACTTAATGTCCAAAAAGATGTCAGTGAGCCTACCCAGAGACGAGTGTAATAACAATTCCTTCCGATAGAGACACAAGGCCTCATTCAAGGATTTCTTGGGTAATGTGCCGCTTGTCTCTTCCGGGGCAGTCCAAAGGTCCCCCTTCCCTATGGCATAACACAAGGTCTTAACGTGTGTTAACCAGGGAATCTTATTCAGTTTCCCCCTTGTCAATATGTCGGCCAGGTCAAGCCTATAGCTTGCAAGCTCGGGTGTTGACCAAAGTCGTCTCCAAAACAGGAGAGGGCGATTCAGGGCAATTTCTTCTATAGGAACTAGGCCTAGATCCCATCTCAAGGGGATTAGGGGGGTACTTACAGGTAATTTAAGAAGACGCCTGATAAAGGAGTTCTCAGTTACCGCTAAAGAAGCAGGAGTAGAGTACCCCCAAAGCTCAGCGCCATATAGCGCGCCCCCTCTTGCTTGGGATTTATAGATTTCCATGGGGGGGCCCAGAGGTTTAGAAGAGGCGTTATTAAAAACCTTCAGTAGACCCCCCACTGATTGAGCTAGCTTTAGGTTATTGTAAGATCAATACTCTGGTTAATATTCCAATTTTTGGTGATCAGGTTGCAGACTTGATTGGTGTGTGGGCCAAAGGTGGTGACACATACAATCTTGGTAAGATTGGGTTTCTCATTTGTCTTAAGAAGATCTTCCCTGGGGCAGTGCCAGGCGCGTTTGAGAGACTTTTATACAAGTCTATTGGGGTACCCTCTTGTGACTAGTTTGGTCCTTAGTATCTCCGCCTCTCGCATGTAGTCTGTTTTAAGGGTACAATTGCGGCGTATCCTAAGGAATTGGCCGAAGGGCAGTCCATCCCTTAGTGCAGGTGGATGTTGACTTTAGTTTCCTATGGAGGGAAGTGTATAGTCTCCCTTTGTCATGATTGATGTTTAAATCAAGGAATGCGATGGTGGATTTATGTACTGAGGATGTAAATGTGAGATGGGTCTGGATGGTGTTGAGGTACGTGAGAAAATTGCCAAAGTCTGTCTCACTTCCTGTCCAAATCAGAAAGATGTCATCAACTGTCTGTGATATAACAATTGTGGCCTGAATACACCTGTATGTCATCTGACACCCGACTATGCTTGCTCCAACAGCTTTATTTAATTCATTTTTGCTGTGACATTTGAACTGTATATATTAGATCTATTTTCATGAAATACGTGTTCACTAAGAATTACAACTGTGAAATGTCTGCACGCATACAATGTTCAAACTCCATGAAGTGCTCAGCATGCGTGATTGCATATGTCAAATACCTGTGAAATTTGGATTTTTGTAAATATATAAAGTATATATGTGATTGTACCTGTTCTTCCCTATTTAGTAACCATCACCGATATTGTGCCTTAATTTCCACCTATTAACAGAGAATTCACCACTGTCATTAGCGCAGCAACACCACCATTGTGCCACACCTTCTACTTCTTTACCACCCACTGAGGTCTTTTTTCACTCTTTACCGATCACGGAACCGTAGCACCGGGTTGCTCAGTGCTGCGGTTTTCCTTAACTAGGTCTGCCTGTTTCCCTTGGCAAAAGGAGCAGGAAACTTTGTATATAACAATCCTCTCTGGATTAGGATATCTGTCATTGTACCCGATCGAGCTGACTGATGCTGCTTTTTAGGTCTCCCCTGGCGTAGGCTGCGCAGACATGCGCAGTCTCGCTGGCGAGATTTAATGATTTAGGGTAGATTTCACTAGCGGGGTTTAAGCCCCGCCCCTCTTTTCCATTGGCTGGTGTCACCGTTTATGCTAAATGGTGGCCAGCCATTAGAAAAGAGCTTCCACTGACGTACACTTTTCTCTTTTAGAGCCGTCCCAGTTGAACTGGCTCGCTTTCCTTACGTTTGTGGTAAAAGGTTTCTTATCTTTATGGGGCCAAACACATGGCCCCATAAAGATAAGAAACCTTTTTACAGGCGAGGCCTGTTTTTTCCGCCGCCGCGTGCACATCTTCTGTCCCTCCCCTTTTCTGTAATGTAACGGTCTGGTCCGGGTCGAGTTCACAAAAAAGGAGGTAATGGGGAAAAGAATAATAATCGGGGGAATGTATTTTCTTTACCCATTACCTAACATTGGAATAAGGGCACTATTAGGCAGGAGACAGTTACAAAAAAGCCATATCTGGCTTTAAAAATATACTCCTGTCTAAATCGAACATGTTAGCCAAATGTAACCATACTCACGCTCTACGATGGCCGCCCTTGTTGCTCTTCGTAAAAGTAAAACCACAAATGAAACTGTAAATAAATGGCCGCCGCTTGCAAGTACGGGACTTTTAAAAGAGGTTTGACTCGCATGAGCTAACACAGTGTTAGGACTGTGAGTAAAGTCATTTGGTTTTGCCGCAGAAAGGTGGCGGTTACCGGGATCCTTTGTGCGGAGAAATTGAGAGAAAAACTGCAGCGAGAGCTCGAGGCCGAACACGTGGTAAGGAAGTTGTTATTACTAGGGTCTCATGGTCCAGTAAGAATGTGGGAGTAATTTAACTGGGGCGAACTGCCCCTTTTACCGGTGACCAGAAATTCCAAATGTCCCATTTCCATTCATTTTATTGTTTAAGATACATCGTAGTTGTTTACGTATTTCACACCAAGACAAACGTACTTAAAGCAATTTCAATTGGGGAGGGGATATGGTCCGTCGGCTAGACTGCCGACTTTGGTGCTGGAAACCAGGGTTCGAGCCTCAGGGTCACGTCCACACCCTGTGATTCTGGGCAAATCACTTAATCTCCCCGTGCCTGAATGTGTAATGTTGATTTGCATATTTATATAGCGCAAACCCGACCCGAAGGTATTGGAGCACTTTACATGAGCACCGTATTTACATTACACATTGAGGCACGTGGAGATTAAGTGATTTGCCCAGAATCCCAGGATGTGGGCGCGACCTCGAGGCTCGAACTCTAGTTTCCTGCACCAAAGTCGGCAGTGTAAGTAAATCAGTTTAATGTAAATACGGTGCTTGTGTAAAGCGGTCCAATACCTTCGGGTCGACTTCGCGCAATATAAATCTACAAAAAAAAGCAAAATACATGGTGTTATTTTATGAATAATCCTATGATGTGGTCAACTCGACAAAATCTTATAATCTAACAAGCATTTGCAATGCAGCAAGTCTCGCATTTGTATAGCCAGAGCATTTGGTGTTTACAAATGACAGTGCGGTGAAAATCTGGGTCTGAGGGTTGTTATGAATTGGTAATTAGGGTGTGTGTGTGTGGTGTATGTGGAAAGCTTGCTGACGGTGAAGGATGTTTTAAGGGAAAACGAAGTAGCGCAAAAGCACTTTTATGTATATAGCGGAAGGGCCGGAAGCAATTTTCTGCCTGCCCTCTTCTCCCCCACAAGGCTAACAAAAAACAAGCATTGAAAATGCAATAGGTCTCGCCTTTTAAGTTAAAGCCACTTGCTTCCCTATACAATACCATTAGCAAAGCAAATGGCTTTATCTTAATCAAAGGAGAGACCTACTGCATTTTCAATGCTTGTTCTGAATCTACACGCAGAGCGCTGTCCCGCTTTTCTAATCTTCTACTGAGGTAAGAAATGGCACATCCAGGCCGCTTAGCCCTTGCACTCAGCTCTTTTTTTTAGCATACTGACCCCTAGATCATTATTATTTGAATTTCCAGAGAAACTCCCAGTGCATTGTCACTGTTAATCCACAAAGGGATTCTACCACGCTACGGCTGTGGCGTAACATTAATTGAGCCCCTCTGGCCTATCTACATACCCTATTGGATTGACAGCCTGTCCTCACATTGAGGTAAGAACCTTGGTGAAACTCGTATTTGATTATACACAGCGCATTGTCCAATTATCAGTAATTGCAACATTCTTCTTTGCTTCTTTTCTCACAATCATAGTACCCAGACGGGTCCTCAAGTGAGTAAACCCTTTTCCTCTATTCTTCACGTGTGGCACATCATTTTCACAAGGCTGCGCAATCATAAATTCAGGTACCTTTTATCCAACTGCCTTTATTTTCCTTTTTTCGCATTTGTGTCGGTCTATGATCCTTATGCTCTTTTTATTTCATTCCCATTTAGATCTCCCTTCGTCAGTAGTCCTGAAGAGACCCCACATTGTTTTGAGGGTCGAAACGTCGTCGACAAACAGAAGCGAACCATTTTCCCAGCACATATCACTGTACATAGCAGCTGTTCACATGGAATTATTTTGCTAATGGTCGACTTGTACAAACTGTGTAAACCTTGTATATAATATTCACATTGTCACTTAGGTTTAGGTTCCCTTTGTCACTTGGGACACTATGCACAAATTTTGTTTTGATGTATAATGTTTACTCCTAACTGTATTGTTTAAAAAGTCCATAAAATATACAACACTGGAATCGGTGTGTTAGTGGTGCCTTCGCGCTCTGCCATTACCTAACCCTCTATATTACGATTGTGCTTATGTATCATAACCTCATTCTATATCATTCCAAAGGAACCACTGTTTTTCCTATATAACACAACAAAGAGCATCACAATAACGGCAGGAAATATAATCAATTGCTGCAAGGGAGTCCTTTATACTATCAGAGAGCACGCGATAGGACCCGGACAATAATCTGAGCATCTTTCACATAGTGTAACTCCAGAGATCAGAGGCTCTGACCAGATCTACACAAGGTACAGGAGGTTTACAACCACAATAAACACACAATGACAAAATCAAGAAGTCTCACCTTTTAGACATATAGGCTTTCCCAATGCTGCACAACATCAAGAAAGAACAAGCATTTGCAATGCAGTAGGTCTCGCATTTTTTAGAGTTGGAGCTATTAGTGTAAATATAAATATTTTTTACTTATGCATTTAGTGGTGGATGGATGTCATGGCAATTGTGTGTTTTACAATTAATTTATAAGCAAGCGTATTGATTGTGTTTCTGGTGTATGGGGCTTACTGGGATACAGTTTAAAGCAATCCTGGATTTGTTTTAGAAAATGAATACTATGCAGTTATTAAGGACACAACGAGAATGCTTTATTACATAAAGGCAAATGCTGGGTACGGACATATTTAACCCAAGAGAATAAGAGTCACCTGATTATTTTATTTGTGGGTATTTGATAACGTTAAGCAGTATGATGGTGCTAATTTTACCTGTTTTTTAACACTCCGTTGGGTACCTGCTATGAATGGGTTCCTGTCCTGGGGTGGGTACACCCCCTATCCTGCCCCTCTCCTGTGGGAGGGGGGCAGTAGCCTAATCCTGATTGGGTAGGGCTGCCCATCTTCAAGATGGCGAGAGGGGTGGGGTTGGCAGGCTGGCACATCCCCTGTCCTTATTTGGGGTTTCCGGCCAAGCTTCCCGCCAGAGTGGGGGGTTGCAGTGGCCTGGGGAAGCTCACAGAGGCGGCATGCCTTTGAAGCTTCCCCCTGCCCATTGGGGTGGGGTTGGCAGGCTGGCACATCCCCTGTCCTTATTTGGGGTTTCCGGCCAAGCTTCCCGCCAGAGTGGGGGGTTGCAGTGGCCTGGGGAAGCTCACAGAGGCGGCATGCCTTTGAAGCTTCCCCCTGCCCATCCTGGGGGAGGAGATTTAGCACCTCGCCGAGGATGTGCATTGTTGCAGGCCCAGGAGAGCAGGGGCTCTCATACCCAGGGGTCCAGCAACATGTCTGCTGTGTGGCAGCCTAGGCAGCCTCAGAACAGACGTGGATTGTAGGTTAGGTTTTAGGGGGCATCTCTGGGGTGCTTGGTACATTAAATCCCACACTGGCATCAGTGTGGGTTTAATGTGCTGAGATGTTTGATACCAAACTTCTCAGTCTTCAGTGCTGCCTTTATGGTGCTGTGGAATTCGTGTTTGACGAGCTCTCAGCACCATGTACTCTTAAAGGGCAGCACTGCACTTACAGTGCCCAGGAATGGACCTGGGTACTGTAGGGGCACAGGGCTCCTGCTCCTGTGCCCACACCATTGGCATAGGGCACCCAGCTAGAGGGGTGGCTGATGTATGCCATGGCAGTGTAGGTGATGGGCAGGGCACACAGGGATGTGTGCCATGTCGACTCTTTGTTTTGTCCTGCACCCAGACACCCAGCCTGCAAGGGCAGTGTGTGTGTGTGTGTGTGTGTGTGTGTGTGTGTGTAAGGGTACAGGGCCTCTAAGGGTGGCACAATGAGTGCTGCAGCCCTTAGAGGCCTTCCCTGGTCACAAGGCCCTGGGTACCTAGGGTACCATTTACCAGGGGCTGACATGTGACCAGGGTTTGCCAATTTGGGTTTTGTGTTTTTAGGGAAGGAACATAGGCCCTGGGCACATGATTGGCAGGAGTCCAGGGCACACTCAGTCAAAGTACATTCAGCAAAAAGTGGGGGCATACCATGCAAGAAAGATGGCACTTTCTCACACTGCCTGTCTGGTTTCTGTGAGTGACAGGACTGGGGAATTCCAGAGGGGCAGGGCTAGGTAGCCTGGTGGTGAATAGAGAGATGGGTGGGAGGAGTGCACCTGGACTCTGAATAGGACTGTGCTTTGCCACCACAATGCTGGCTCCACCTCCTGTGGAGCGGCTGATGTCTCTGCCCTGCACCTTGAATGGAAAGTCAGAGACATGTCAAAAAAGTGCTCATGAACTGGTTCTGGCTGGGCAAAGCCCCCTCTACCCCAGAAGAACAAAGGAATTAGGGGTATAAGTATTGGGACCCTGCTCCCAAGAAATTAGATCCTGCTTGACAAGAAGAACCTCTGCCTGAGGAGAAGGAACTGGGAAAGCTGTAGGAGGAGTACTGTCCCTGACCTGGGGGACTGGCCTGCAGTGATTGCCTTGCTGCTGGAGAGGAGAAAGACTACAAAGAAACTTTGCTTCAACTTGTGCTGAAAGATCTCCAAGGGCTTGTGAGTGAGCTTGCCCCCTGAACGAAGTCCCAGGACCAGTGGACTTCATCTGCCTCGCAATCCGCTGCTGGAAACCTTGTTTTCAACATTTGCCGAGGCCGGGAGCTGGGTACGCTTCGTACCGCCAAATCGCATCTAGCAACGCACCGTACCCCGCCGGTCCGCTTCGAACAACGCGTACTACGATCCGTAGATCGCACAGTGACTAGCTGACTTCGCCGCGTACAACGCTGCGCTACATCGAACCATCTTGGTGGGTACGACCCGCACCCTGCGCTGCAGTCAAGGCTGCCATTCGTATCGAAGGAGGGAGTACGCACCGTACGCACGCTCCGCATTGCAGCCAAAGACTAAGAGCCGCTCCGGCAGTACGGCTCGTACTCCACAATGAACAGAAGCACCGTACAACGTCCCGTCCCCTCCCCTCAAGCAACGCAACTCAGGCCCCCATCGAGCCGTAAGCTCGCACCGCGAAAGGAGGACATCTCAGCGTACCACGCTTTGCTTTCACCGCAGCGTCCGTGACGAACTCTTCAAAGTTAAGGTACTGTGTACGTTCACACTGTAGGGTGTACGCTTCGCACCGAAGCGTCCGTAACGCTTATAGACTCATTCTGTAGGCCAATTCATCCCCGTACGGGCCGAACTAAGAAGAACGAAGCGCACAGACCTTTTAAAGTACGCTGTATCCAAGAACTGCTTATTGCTAATAGTATTGTGGGCCTTTTTATCATTATTTGGTCTTGTGCTAAACTGGATATAAAAATACTTATTTTTTGATAATCCCAGCCTGGAGTCCATTTGTGGGGTTGTCACTGAGTTACTGTATGTGGTCACAAATGCTTAACCTATAACGCTCCGAGATAGGCCTTGTCTGCTCATGCCAAGCTACAGAGAGGGTGAGCAGGGGTTATTGTAGGAGTGTACCCCCTTACCAGGACTAGAGGAGAGGGTCCCTGCTTGACACAAGTACCTACCTGTGCCAACCAGAGATCCCCAATTCTAACACTATGCTTCCACAAGAAGAGTAGGCATCTTTTTGATGCTAATAATCAGTTAATAATCATATCCAAAATTAAACTCACTTTTATAAAAAAAATTAAAAAATGCTCTAGCTAGGAAGGCATGTGTTATTGATGTATTGAATGACTAGATTATTGCCACAAATAGAAAAGTACCCGACTACTGGAACTGGAAGGGATTTAGCGTATGACAACTCTACAGAGGGTTCATTTTACAAAGTTGAGTTTTTAACAAACCAGGTAGGTTTAAGAGCCCACTTCAGAGAATGGAGCATACTTCAGAGGTCAAAAGGTTCGAACACCAGTGGGGCTGACTAAGATCATTGTTTCAAAGGTCGTGCAAATTTGGCTGTGATAGTAGTGCTTATATATCAAAAGGGGGGGGGGGGGGAGTAGAAGCGTTCTGGGGGCCCCACTCAGCTTCCGGATATATATCACTAAATCAAAAAGGAGTGGAGCCAAGAGGCCTCAAAGGATCTGGCACCAATATGTAGAAGACCCTCAACAGCAATTATCCGCCATTGGTATTTTTGTTGCCATTGGCGTAATCTTGGCTGATAGCATCATCATCTGGTCTTTTGTTGGCCTCCACCAGGAGGAGATCCTCTAAAACTGGTTAGGATCTAGTTTGTGCAGAATAGAAAATGTTAAATTACCTCTTTATCATGTGGTGCAATTTATTCACAGAAATTATAGGGTAAGATTAAAAAAGGTGGATGTGAAATATGGGATGTGCAAGGTGTCCTTCACATCACTTTCTCAACATGTTTCAGCCTGCATGCACCCTTGCCGGTTCGATGGCTTTCGTCAGGAACTTATTGGGGGAGAAAAACTAATCCCCCTTTAAATGTCTTAGTCACATCAAGTGGAGTACTATCCCCTGGGCTTGGTGATACCACTGGTTCTATTCATTCCTGTATCAACATTCAGTAATGGGGAAACCGCACAGGAAGCTAGCGTCTGCGTCCCAAGAGTGCAGCCAACGCCTCTCTCCAACAACCCTATGGGTAACTCCTAAAAATCTTAAAAGCAGAGGAGAAATGCTTCCTTCGTACCCCCAAAAATTTGATACCGCAGGGTGCAATATTTATTGGATGTAGTATTACAACACTAGAGTGATATTTGGATGTATGAACGGGATAACTTATAAATAGCACACGTTTACCACAATTCTGAATTCCTCAGTCTTGGAGCGCGGGCAACGTGTCAATTCAAAGTCTAAAATAGGAATTCAACTGTTTGAGAATAACACTTATTTTACAAAAGATAATTACATTCTATGCACATTATACAAAATAGATGCATCTGTTGTCTTTTAGCTAACCAAAATTCACATTAGCCAAATCTACAGATGTCCGTGCCGTAAAATAAAGATTGAGAATTTTTATGCTTGTGGGAGAATGTACTTTCATCACATGACTGAGAATTAAAGACGTCATGGTTGTTTTTTATTCTCGGAGGGACAGATTAGGGAATGAGTACGGGCATAATCACACAACGAGAGGTAATGGAACATTTTTTAAAGTGTAAGAACATGCGGAAAACAGTCTGTAAATTCAAACATATGTTGTGCTGAGTTTTTTTTTCTGCAATAGAAAAACCACATCTGCACGTGCATCCAAAAGGGGACCATTTTTACAAAGTCCCCAAGGTTTTTCAAATTAAGCACAAAAAAACATGGATCGTGTTTCGATGCCACCCTGCATTTATTTGCGGTTCAATCTCGCCATTTCTCCCGTGCATTTTATGACGAGGGAAATGACATTTTTTGGGAACAGCGCTTGGTATTTTCACACTTGACTGCCCAAGCCAGTCAGGCTTTTAATAGCCGTTCACAGCCTCCAGATAACTGCACGGATCAGGGGAGGGGGATGCGAGCACATCCCACCCTTTGATGGGCTTGGAATGGAGAGGGGACCATGTGCCTGGAGCCCTGGCCCCCAAACTGCAGCCAGACGAGCCCAGTGGGAAGTCAGTGCAGGCAGACCGAGCGCACACAGTATACTCATCTGCTGTCCATCGGACCTGCAGGAGCAGCTGATGTCTAGACATCTCTTCAACCTGCCGCCGGCTCACTGGTGAGTTGGAGCAAGGTTTATCCCTGCCGTAGCTCTCTGGCGAGACTCATTCAATGTTTATGTTGTAATCTGTACAGGATGACACTTGTAGCCATGTTGTAGGTGTCAAAGCCTTCTTTATTGTACCAGTTCCAGATCACTTCAGACAAGGTTCAGCCACGCACCAGCTTCATCATTAGCCTATCTTAGGCCCTTGTTACAGCCTCTATGTCAGCCCATGTAACAGCCCATATCACGGCCCCACCAGGAGCAGCCTGCCTAGCTGCTCAGCCCATCTCCAACTGTCATCACTCACCCACACAGGCACCCAGGCATTCCATTCATCACAGTCACACCAACATTCCGTTACCATCTCTCACTCTGGCTGAGCAGCTAGGAAGACCTAGGCTAATTACAATTAAGTCAAACTCAGGATATAACAGTTTACTCACAAGATTCCTGCCCTGCTGTGTAGCTCTCTGGAAAAGACTCATTCAATGTTTACTCACAAGGTTCCTTCCCTGCTTTAACTCTCTGGCCGAGACTCATTCAATGTTTACTCACGCTCCTCCTTGAAGCTGCACACGTAGCTCTCACTGGGTTTGCACAACTCTGCCGTTATCCCAGCTGAAGCGGCGGTGCTGCTCAAATTAAATAAGCATTTACAATGCAATGGGAAAACGCCTTTACAATGAGGTAAATAAATCGCATGCATTTGCCTCACACTTTTTTAGCGCACATTTTTTACCACGATTATACATTTACATCGCATACCAATACCACAAATTTAAGGTAAGTTAGGGGAGTGGGCGGTCTAAATATAAAAACAATGCGGGGTATTGGAATGCGATGAAAATGCATAATCGCGGTAAAAAAATGCAGGCAATATATTTATCAGCATTGTACCGTTGTACAACCCTATGCACTAGGTAACACATTTGCAAGAGTTTAAGCTATTAGCATTGTAAATGACAGGCCCTTTTATTTATCTGTTTTGATAATTAACACATAAATAAAAGGCACTGTCATTTAAAATGCCAATAGCTCAAATTCTTGTAAATGTGAGACCTATTTCATTTCAAAGAAGAGGCCGCCATTATCCCGGGCTGCTTGGAAAGTGAAAGAGCGCATGGTGCAGCGAATGTTGCAGGAAAGCATGTCGTGCCGTTAGTATGAGCAACTCATTAAAGTAGTGTTTACAGACTAAATAAGACATACCATGTAACAACAGAAGTAAAAGTAAGTCCACATGGGAGGTTACAAACGAAGACAAGGCGGTACTAAGGAGAGACAAACAAGCCTGTTAACAAATCAGAAGTCAGCCTGTACGAAGAACATTGACACAAGCCAATGACAAATATGGGTAGACAGTGGGCAGGGTTTCGCGTCTATTCTCGAATACAGCATGCCTCACAGACCAGCACATGCACTGCCCAAGCTCGACCTAAAAAGTCAGTCCTCACAGTGGTGTGTGTCTTGTTTTGTCAGTGTTTACTACCACTGGGAGGAGCTACCAGTGTAAGTGAAAAATAAAACACACACACACTAAAAATACTTAGATTTTGAAATATACTGGTTTATGCAAAGAAAAGGAATCCGAAAATGACCCAGTGCAAGTTTGCATTTCTGCGCATGTTTAGAATGTGTCATGTGGAAGGTCAGTGAAGGCCCTCGAGGGAGTGAAATGCTGGAGAATGATGTCAACAAGCAGCATCTCAGTCTGGAAGAATGAGTGACGTGCCTTGGAATTCCTGCCATGGACGCCCGAGTCTCATGACAACGAACAGATGCCCCTCTGACCCACATATGAATGTGAGGGGAGTCTACCAGCAGCGCAACATGAGACAGACAGGGAACCCATTACTGGAAGCTCCGCGTAAACACAGATCTGAGTGACGCTGCAGGAATGCGCCACAGCAGACGCTCAACCTCCAACAAGATATCCCCACCCCAGTTCTTTTAATACTTGATTTTTAATAAAATACTGCCCTAAGCGTCAGATGCGTGCCATGTTTCCCACACGTACACCAAGCCAAACATAACATTTAAACGAGAAGCAACACAGAGAGTAGCCTGTCCACATGTTGACAGAGTGCACACTATAAGTCTCCCTGCTACAATTAGGTTAATACAAAAGAATGAGACAATTGTTGCCTCGGGCCAAGTAATAGCGCAGAAAATAAAAGCAGAAAAATAAACTGCAGAGATGAACCCTGGAGACCAGAGATACTTAGTTAATTATCCTCCATTATAGCTATAAACCAAAAAAGGAAGCAACACGGAGATGAATTCCATCTTTACATGCAAGGCCGAGCCAGCAGTGACTGCATGCGACCTACTCTGAATTCATGCAACTGACAGGCAAGAGAAACTACACCCACCCTCCCTTCAAGCAAACTCACACAAGAAAAAGAAAATGAAGCTGTAGCAGACATCTATTTTATGTGAAAGAGGGACAGTAAATCTTATTTTGTTATGTTATGTTATATTTAATTTATACAGCGCACGACTACTCAGAGTGTCCCGGCACACAGATAAAAAGCTAAAGAGCAGCGTTTTCAGTTTTGTCTTAAAAAGCAATGGATCCTGGGTGCCCTGGAGGGCCAGGGGCAACATGTTCCAGGCCAGACCAGCTTTCTGAACAAAGGAGCTCCCACCGAGCCTTTGGAGATTGAACCTGGGGGTCTGAATCTGCAGCTGAGCGAACGAGCGCAACTGTTTCCCTGGTTTATAGAACACAAATCTCTTCTGAAGATAAATAGGGCCTAAGCCGTAGAGGGCCTGATGAGCGATGGACAGCATTTTGAATTTTAGACTAGATTCAACTGGGAGCCAATGCAAGGTGCGCAGGTGGGTGCGTACACTATGCCTAGAGGACAGACCCAATAGCATTCTGGCTGCCGAGTTTTGGAGTACTTGCAATTTCTTGGCAAGAAAACCCCGACTACCAACCAGAAGGGCATTGGCATAGTCCAAGCGGGACAAGATCAGGGCACGGACCGCAGTTTCTTTGGCACTTCTAGGCAGAAGGGGAAGAAACTTCCTCAGGGTTTTCAAAGTGCCAAAGCAGGTCCCTGCCAACTTCTTCACTTGTGTCGAAAAGTTCAAATTTGTCATCGAAACAGACGCCGAGATTTTTTACGGCACTTTTTCCCGCAATGGGCCGGGGAAAACCGAGAGGCCAAAGCCTCTCTCTGAAATCAGCAGATAAAGAGCCATACAAGAGCACCACCTCAGATTTTCCTTCGTTACACTGCAGCTGTGCATTCGCAATCCAGTGAAAGACAGAAGACAGACAGTGTTGCGCAGCCACGACAGAGTCATCCTCCTTACTCCAGGAAAACAAAAGAGTATCATCAGCGTATGCCATCACTTTGGCCACTAATGACTTCGCGAGATAGACCAGCGGAGTCACATAGATGTTAAAAAGAAGGGGGTAAGTGATGACCCCTGCGGAACGCCGGTTGTCACCTGCATAGGCACGGAGGCACACGGGGGGAGCCAGACCTGCTGCGACCGGCCTTCTAAGAAGGACCGGATCCACTGCAGAGCCGATCCAGAAATACCTATTTCTGATAGACGATCAAGGAGCAGGGAGTGGGGCACAGTGTCGAATGCCGCAGAGAGGTCTAGCATAACCAAGGCTGCTCTCCCGCCGGCATCGAGACACTCCCGGATCGCCTCTGTCACCTCTAACAATGCTGACTCCGTACTAGCCGAGGCACGAAAACCGGATTGCGCCGGATGAAGCAGGCCTGAAGCCTCTTCATAGATGGTAAGTTGAGACATGACCACCTTCTCGCAGACCTTAGCCAAGCTTGGCAAAAGAAAGATAGGGCGGTAGTTATCAGGTAACAGAGGGTCAAGCAACTGATTTTTGAGAAGGGGAAGAATCAGCGCCTGCTTCCACGACATTGGAACGAACGCCTCGGAAGCGACATGTTAACCATTAGATTCACCTCGGGATTAATAGTTTCCGCCACTTCGGACAGAAGCCTGGCCGCACACGGGTCATTAGGTGAGCCCAACTTTAGTGCCTTAAGGATTCTGAGAGAGCTGGGCAGATCGACAGGCCTAAACGTGAAAAAAAAATGAAGGCAGATCCTGACATCAGCTTTCCTAACGGGGCGACTATAAGCTTCCTGGAAGTAGTCGAAAAAGTACTTTGTATACTAATTATTTTGTCCCTGAAACATTTCGCCACGGTGTTACACCAGGTCTCCGAGGCTGGTGCCACATTAGCCTGGGCGCTGAGGGCCAAGAAACTCTGCACGATTGCAAACATTTCTTTCAAATTGTTATTAGCCCAGTCAATGTGTGTGAAGTAATGCTGGCCTTTGGCCACTGCAATAGCTGCATAGTAGAGTTTTTGTTTGGCTCTAAGAGCGTGTTTGGCAATGGAACAATAACCACTGGAGCACCATGCTCTCTCCAATACTTTACAAGCATGTTTCAGAGTCTTCAACTCAGGGGTAAACCAAGGCTTGGAGGGGGTCTCTCTCCTCAGCTTTGGCTGACATGGTGCAGATAGAGCACAAACCGAGTCAGAGATCCAATCTGCAAACCTAGACACATTTTCCTCCAGGTCCCCTTGAAGGGAAGGCCGCAAGGCTGCCAGAAAGCTACTATGCTGCCCAGGGTCCATTTTCCTAGAGGTCGGGGGGGGGGGAGGGGATGGCAGCTGGCCAGTCGCGAAGAACGCTTAATATCCCATGAGAAAAATATGGGAAAGTGGTCCGACCAGGAGACCGGCAATGGCCTCACAACTGAAATGGGGAAATTTGAGCAGATGGTATCCAAAGTGTGCACTACTTGATGGGTAGGATACCTGACCCATTGGGAGAGCTGGGCCAAGTGAAGGGAGTCAAGAAAAGTCGCAGAGTCGGTCATCTCCGTGTGGTCAAGGTGGAGATTGTCATCCCCAAGGAGCACATAGTTCGAAAAACGCAATGCTCGCTCTGTCAGCGCGTCCCCGCAAGTTTCCAGAAAGACACTGGCTGGTCAAGGCGGCCGATATATCAGGGACCCCCCCCCCAAGAGTGAAATGAGCAGAAAGTTGTAGGCTAAAATCTAGGACCTCACAGTCACCCCTGAGAGTGGATGTTTCACTATGAAGGGTCCAGCATTCCCTGTACAGAATGGCCAAACCACCACCTCTGCCAACTGGGCTATCCACCCGATGAACTTTAAAGCCAACAGGTGTGGCCAAGGCCACGATGGGGTTTGAAAAGGCGTCAAGCCAGGTCTCAGTAATGAACAATAGATCTAAAAGATTGTCAGAGACCAATTCTGCAACATCTACATAGTGCTTCCTCAGTGATATGGCATTGATAAGGCAGGCACTGATGCTCCCAAACATGAATGAATCAGCAGACATGTTATTCAGAGAGAGCTCCGGCATAAATATGTACCCACAATCCACGCAGACAGAATCACTTGAAAGACCTACCGAGTTGCCGCTATGTGACGGGCATGATAGAGGTCTGAGGGATTTTAAGAACTCACTCGATAACTGGTTGTTATTTCTGGTCCCTGATTCAAGTCGGGCAGTATGACTCGCCCTGAGTGCTGACGGGCTTGCCTTAGGCACGCCTTTGGTGCGCCATCGGCGCGCCCACTGCGCGTTAGAACGGAGGCCATTTAAAAAGGGTATGGCTGATACCGGCATGCAGCGTGCAACGACTGGAACGCTGACCACGATCAGTGCGAGTCACGTCCAAGATGGCCACTAACCGGCAGTAGCCTTCCAAAAGTGCAAATAAAGTTGCGTGGAGTATAACACACTTCAAGTGAAGTTAAAAAGAGGTAACATACAAAAGTAAAACAATTTCTGTGGTTAAAAAATAGCAGCTATATTCTTGCAGTATTTATAGAGAACATTCCCCCCAATTCCCCATGCCCTAACAAGCTGAGTAAAATCTTTCACTATAATCAGATTCAAATAGGTGAGCAAGTTAACCTTTCCAAATCAAAAATTTTGATAAAATTAAAATAAAACGCAATCACTGTATTTGTATTCTAAATTTATATAGTGCTGCTCTGTCGGAGGAGCAGAAGAGAGAAAGGAGGGACAAAGAGGCAGGACCGGCCACTTGCAAGCAGGGATGTGAAGGACGCTCACATAGACAAATGAAAAGCAATGTCAAGAAAGGGGATGGACTTTATGTCCACAGACCGATTACAGTACAATCTAAAAAATGCATTGAGAGAGAAAGCGTGTCCTGACTGCAACATCAGGCAGAAGAAAACCAATTAAGAAAATAGTGCTCCCAGGCTCTAATTAAAGCAAACATGTAACAACCGAAAGGGCCAGTCGCCATGGGCGGTTGCAAATGAAGACAAGGGAGGGACTAACAAGCCTATTAACCAATCAGAAGCCATATTTATGAAGGACAATGACACAAGCCAATGACAAATATGGGCGGGGCTTCAATTACTTACTCCAATATTGCATGCCTCTTAGAGCAGCGCATGCTCGACCTAAAAGCATTAAACATTTCAATGGGACTCATGAAATATGGCTTTCATCGCCATGACCATTCCTCATAATTCTGGTGAGATTTCCGGTTTAATCAACATTCCGTTAATCAAAACCTTAAAACTCTAGTCTCAATCAGCACAACTTGCGGGAAACAGATTGAAGAATTTCTCCATTCTAAATAAGGGGTGGGTATTTAACAAAGGAAACCTGGTCTAACTTTTTCGTTCCAGCAATAACATTTAGTATTTATTCTTCATTACAGATAAACAGACAGTCTATGATTTTACTTACAATTTTCAGTAAACAAGTTTTCCCTGGGGGTGGGGAGGGTGGCCTACTTAAAGTAAACATACTCAAAATAAACGTGACTTAACTAAAAAGGTCACAATTTGATGCCTCCATTATTAAAACAATGGAGTGTGTACACAACCAGCCAGGTGATTGACAACCGTCCAACGACACAAACAGCAGAGAATGCATGCGAGGCCCGACAAGAACACACCCCTGATCCTCACAGCCAACCTACTGCCACGTTCAATGTACAGTACTCAGGCAATATATATCTTGGGTGGAAGGAACTCCATTAAAAAAGGCTGACATCAAAATATGTGGTCGGAGTGAGAGTAGGGTACACCCAATATGTGTTGCCGAGTAGGAGGTGGGTACACCCAATATGTGCTCCGAGTGGGAGGAGGGTACACCCAATATGTGCTCCGAGTGGGAGTAGGTTGCACCCAATATGTGCTCCGAGTGGGAGTAGGTTGCAGCCAATATGTGCTCCGAGTAGGGTACACCCAATATGTACTAAGAGTGGGAGCAGGTTGCAACCAATATGTGCTCCGAGTGGGAGTAGGGTAAAACCAATATGTGCTCCGAGTGGGAGTAGGGTAAAACCAATATGTGCTCCGAGTGGGAGTAGGGTAAAACCAATATGAGAGGATGTAACGTTACGGATAGAGCGGTCGACCTCGAAGCTGGGGAACCGGGTTCGAGTCTCGGCAATGACGCTCCTGTGATCCTGGGCAAATCACTTAATCTCCCCGTGCCTACCAAGAAATGAATGTGTCCTTCTGTAACAAAACTTGTACTGATGTAAAGACCACTGATACCCGATGTCTCAGGTCTAGTTCGCACTATCTAAAACTCCCCCCAAAAAAAAACAGGTACTCCAAGTGGGAGTAGGGTATATCCAGTATGTACTCCGAGTGAGAGTAGCGTACACCAATATGTGCTCCGAGTGGGAGTAGGGTACATCCAATATGTGCTCCGAGTTGGAGTAGGGTACATCCAATATGTGCTCAGAGTGGGAGTAGGGTATATCCAGTATGTACTCCGAGTGAGAGTAGCGTACACCAATATGTGCTCCGAGTGAGAGTAGGGTACCTCCAATATCTACTCCGAGTGGGAGTAGGGTACATCCAATATGTGCTCCGAGTGAGAGTAGCGTACACCAATATGTGCTCCGAGTGAGAGTAGGGTATATCCAATATGTGCTCCGAGTGGGAGTAGGGTACATCCAATATGTGCTCCGAGTTGGAGTAGGGTACATCCAATATGTGCTCCGAGTGGGAGTAGGGTACATCCAATATGTGCTCCGAGTGGGAGTAGGGTACATCCAATATGTGCTCCGAGTGGGAGTAGGGTACATCCAATATGTGCTCAGAGTGGGAGTAGGGTACATCCAATATGTGCTCCGAGTGGGAGTAGGGTACATCCAATATGTGCTCCGAGTTGGAGTAGGGTACATCCAATATGTGCTCCGAGTGGGATTAGGGTACATCCAATATGTGCTCCGAATGGGAGTAGGGTACTCTGAGCTGGAGTAGGGTCACCCATCACCCTGAGGTCTCTCACAACCTACAGTGATAAGCACTCTGACAGTCACGTAAATTGCTTGATTATCAAATGAACCCTGCTCTGATGCTTAATGACAAAACCAACCCCAACATTAAAGCCATGTTGTTCAACATTTCATTTACGATTAACATCAAACAATCCAATGTACCTTGCTCTTTATTTTTGCTGTACTTTCACTGCACAGTATTTCTATAGGTGCTGTGCATTTCTAAGCTAAGGTCTATGTAAACACACCAATGTATTATAATCCAGGGGCACTGCCCCTAACTTCAACACGTGGTATACCCGGGCCCACACTCTTAGGGTGCTCCGAGGGCCACTTTTCCATTTCAGCCCAAGTTCCCAAGTAGTGACAGTCTGAACAGTGATTTTTTTTTTCTTAAATTGTTCATAGCCATCTATGTAAGATTGGGAATGTTACTGTTTAATAATACACTTGGACTGTACTCAGAGCTAGGCGCGCTGCTAGCACCGGATTAGAAACAAGGTCCTGGATAGCAGGGTTAAAAACAAGCATTTGCAATGCAATCGGTCTCTACTTTGGGACCTCATATGTAGTTAGCTATGCAGCACATTAGCCTGGGCGCTGAAACATCTACTGTTCTTTAACATGGAGGGAAAGTAAGCACCAAACTGCGTGGCACGCCAGGTATGGGAACACATGGAGAGAAATATTGCCTTTTAGAGGGGAATGGCATAGTCCAAAAGCTCAGTTTTTAATATAAAATCAGGGGCTTCGGTGGTCATATCACTGAAAATACAGAATTTGAAAAATTATTATTGTCTACGGATGCTCGTGGAAGACAAGTTCTATGGGCTGGAATCTAGAGAATGCTAAAGGGATTCTGATATTTTACTGACCTCTGCTGGTCGTTTTCTATCAAGAAAGGTAAATAGAGGCAGGATGGACACAGACACCAGATGGTGCCAATATATCAAGGCCTGGAGTCCCAATGTCCTGCCTGCTGAGTCCGAAGTACATTGCTCAGCCACACTTCTTCCACCGCATTCCTGTAGGCTGCTATTTACTGAACTACAGTTCAGACTGGGCGGTTGTTTATTAGATAAGATTTACAAGCCCTGATTCTATTTGTAGCCTGCATCTAAGCATCATGCATTTTCTTCTTTAGGTTGCTCAGACTCCTGCCTCTAGAATTGCCCCCTTGCTGCTCATAAAGCTCGTAGAGCCTTCCTTCATTGGGTCTTGTTGCGTTAGATGTCTCGAACTTCACATGACCCTAGTGATTCCTAATTGTGAGAAGCATTATCTAAGATGTTTATTTACTTTTGGTCCTGATGAAGATTGGCGGATAATTGGAGGATGTCCACCAAAACATTTTTATTGTCCACAGTGGCTTGGCAGAAGAATGCTACAGACACTTTCTCCGGTTTGTTGAAGACCCTCATGCTGCTACTAGGCCTGGTTTTTAATGAATGGACTATTTGGGTGTTATTGATTGTGGGGTTCTTTTTGATGATTTAATTAATCTGTACATTGTAATGATGTGTTTTGATTATCAATTAAAGATAATCTATTTTTCAGTGTATCTTCTGGATTTTAATACAATAGTCTAAGCAACATTTTTTACAGCTTGAAAATGATTTGCATGGCTCCCACTTGGGCCGCACACAGTGTTCACTGTTTTACTGCATACATTTTGACCAGGCATTCCAAAAAAGTTTAAATTAATTTAGTTGTTCTTTTTTGTAATATTAATGATCCAGCAATGAGCATAGAAACAGGTATTAATTTACAAAACTCACCTGATAATCCCAATGAGGATAAATATACAAGTAAAACCATGCTGGGATCTTGTGGTAATTTAATATTCAATTTGTTCACACAGTATTCAAAAACTGTATTCCAGAGGAGATTTAATCTAGGATAGTGGAATATAATATGGGGCCAATGCCCGCGCCACCAGCGTCACAGCTGGAACAATCTGGTGGATATTCAGGAATTATCTTCAGGTTATTTGAATCGTCCATCGATACCTTGAAAATATTAAAACAAACCATATATCCAGAAGTTATCATTTGAATTAACATGGGAAATGGATGTTTTGTGGCCCTGACGGGTGAGGTGGATGATAGTTTTTTTTATATTGTGCAGATTCAAACTGCACTATTAAAACAAATTACAAATAAATAAATAAAAAGTACGCTTTATATGGAAACTTACTCTGACCCAACTATAAAATGGCGAGCAAGTGTGTGTGTGAGAGAGTGTGTCCCAAGATTGCAGCTCGCCGCCTGGCAGTGCCGGTGTCAGCGACAGCTTGGACCAGTCTACAATACCCTTGAAGTGAAACGTCCCTTCCAGCGGGAATAGAACACAGCGGCACACCAACTCATTAGAATCCAGTTTGTTTATTCAAAGACTATGTATGTCGGCTAGTGCCGTAGGCTTTGTCAAGTTGGCAAACAAGCTCCCATTGTGCAGACATAAAGGGTAAAGTTCATGAACAAAGGAGCTGTAATTTCAAATTTCATTTTGAAACAATATCTATATTTTATTTACTTCTTTCCTTTAAACTTTTTGACTTTCCCCAAAGAGTGGATTTAATGGAATGCCTAATTTGCACAATTATAGGTACCAGGCATAGACATAGAAGACATAATACTGGCTGCATTTCGACACCTTTGTAACCCGGTCCATTCAATTCATTCTAGCACTTGAGCTACCTCGTGGCCAGACATTTTCATCTGAAGCACAATGGGGAAAATACCCTTTTGAAATATACTGGCATAGACCGAGTTGTAAAGGGGGCGTGGCCAAGAAGCTGATGAGGACGGACGCGTGAGTTGGGAGCTCCGCGCCGCCCCATCGATTATCATGACTTGGGAGCCGGTAGAGGACAACAGACCGTACATAGCTCCCACCGGAGTCGAGAGCTGCCTACAGAGATATTTGCCGTGATTGGACCTCCATTGCTGACCGTGTGTTCAATCGGGGAAACAAGACCTGTTGGAGTGAATCAAGATGGCGCTGCTGATGGCCAATAGAGGCTGGAAGACGGCTTTGCACGGCGGCCGCAGCGCTTGAAGAGTCTTGGCCACGGGAGGTGGGAACTCCGCGGCACTGGCCCTGGTGTGATCTTCTGAGGGATGGCTGATGCGGGACCCGCGGTGCTGCGGGACTGGCATCTCCTGCCTGGTGCTGGGGGTGCACGGCAGTGCAGCGCTCCGCCGCTGGGAGTGACTGATTGGCCGATTACGGATCCAATTTCCAGAGGCGCGAGGGGGATCACACATCTCCTCTAAAGCGGTGCTTTCTGCTGAGGGAGAGACCCGCGAGGGGGGTCCCTATCTTGGGAACTCCGGTGAGTGGCCCACCCGCGAGTGGGAGCACATCTGAAGGCACCTTGGCAGCACTGAAGACAGTGGAGCGAGTGCAGTACCGACGGCTCCAGCTGGCGGAGGGTGCCTGGGGGATGCGGTAGGGGCCTGACAGTAGTACTGCAGTGGCCGTGAGGACTGGCCTCGTGGGGGAGGAGCCCCTTGTGCATGAGAAGGACAGCGGGTGGTCATGTGTGCAGAGATGTGAGGAATGGCGAAGTGAAGAGAGTATTGGAGTGTCTCCCCCTAGGAGAGCAGGGGGTCGCCCTGGCTGGGAGCGTTGCGAAGGACCCGAGATACACATCCGTGCTTTATGTAGGGCGTGTGGCCCACGGACGAGGATGCCATTCAGTGCACTCTGTGAGTGGCAGGTCCGTGACTGGGAACAAGGAAGAGGGCTCCCCTGGTGGCATTAAAGGCAATGAAACACGGATGTGGGAGTGCAGCAGTTGCGGTACCAGCTGACAGAGGGTGCCCCAGGGGGACCGGCTGGGCCCCGACGGCAGTGGCAAACCGGTTGTGAGGACTGACCCAGCGGTAGAGGAGCCCCCAGAACATGAGAAGGTTGGTGAGGAGACATGTGGGCGGTGACGCGGCCAGGGATGGCGAGGTGAAGAGGGGACTGGCGCCTCTCCCCTAGGAAGTTCAGGGCATCGTCTTTGCTAGGAGCGCTGTGGAGGATCCTGGCTGCTGTTCCCACAGCGTTTGGGGCGCTGGCTATCGCTGCTGGGGGCACGTTGAGGAGGATTCTTGAAGGTGGCTGGGGCGGTTCTCTGGGGCTGCTGACAGCATTAAAGCGCTAATGGCGAGCGCTCTGTAGACAGTTGATAGAAGTATTAATTGGAGCTTGCAAGCCTGGAACCGACCGGTGCTGCAGAACGGAGACCTGGTACAGGACTAGTGCCTGCTGAGCGGAGACCTTCCTACTCTGAGTGTCTGGAGATGAGGAGTGGAAGGCTGGGGGGAAGCATTTTTTTCTGCTTGGGAAGCTGAAATTGTGGAGGGGGGCTACTGGACAGACAAGAGAGCGGGGGAGCGGTCAGGAAGTCGCTGGAGAGTGGGGACCACTATTACAGCAGGTGTTGACAGGTGCCTATACCCAGCCCCTATGCAGTGACGGGAACCTCAGAGGACTGAGCAGCAGTCAGAGACCTGCAGCGCCGTGACCAATGGTAAAACCATGAGGGAAGCAGGGGGGGGCACCCCAGGAGCTAGGGGAGGAGGCAGCGGAACAACGGAAGCAAGGCGGTGTGGAGCCGCAATCCGAAGGGATGATGCAGCAGCAGGTCGATCAAATACTCAAAGCCATCACTAACACTAGGGACACCCTCCAGCAGGACATAGCTCATGTGGCACAGGGGTTGGACCTCCTTAGAGCGGACCACGCAAAGCTGACTGACCATGTGAAGCAGACCGAAACCACATTGGAGGTCCTGGAACCTGCCCAAAAAGCGCTGGAGGCACGGATGGGGGACGTCGATCACCGGTTACAGGTTCTGGAGCGGAGAGCCGAGGATGCGGACGGGTGGAACAGAAGGAATAATGTGAGGGTGAAGGGGCTGCCGGAAGGAGTGGAAGGGGCTAATATGTTAGAATATCTGGAAAATTGGTTGCGGACTGAAGTTGCCCCCGAGGGTCTGTCACCATTCTACACCTTGGAAAGAGCACACAGAGTACCGGCTCACCTGTCAGCGCCCGGTCAACCGCCCAGACCAGTGGTGGCGCGACTGCTCCACTACAAGGACAGGACCTGTTACTGAACAGGGCTTGCTCCTCGGGCCCCTACAGGGTAGATAATAACTTGACACTGCTCCCGGATTATACGTACGATGTGCAACGCCGACGGGCTTCGTTTATGGAGGTCAAGAAAGCACTCCGTGATGAAGGCATTAAGTACTCTCTGATGTTCACTGCATGCCTAAGGGTGACCATGGACGGTAAAGCATTTTTGCATGATAATCCTGAGGAAGCTTGGACATGGTTGGAGCCTTATAGAGCAGGATCGGGCGCTGCAGGGTGCGGCACAGAGTCGCTGGCAGAGGCACCACGTTCACGCAGGTCGCGGCATGATGGCCAATGCCATCAGGGTGCGCAGAGGCCCACGGTGACTCAAACAGAGAGGGAAAGATCCGTGGTGTTGCAGGCGGTCACAGAAATATCGCAGGACAGAGGAGCAGCATCGATGATGGCGACGGAATCAGAAAAGGTCTTGTCGGGGTCTGACTCAGATGACACGGACACGGGAAGTGCAATTGCCACATGGGACAGCGGATGGGCTAGTCGATGCGTAAAGTTGTAAGACTTTTCAGAGAGATCTCTTGGGAGGAACAATACATGGTTGGTCCTCTCTTGACCCATGGGTGTGGAGGTCAGTAGTGATGACAAGGACTAGAGGGCTTTTGGAAAGTGTGGCTCCCTCAAACCGGACCACCTCTTTAGAGGCTAAGGGTTCTTTTCTAATGGGGTATGGCACTCGATACTGGACGTATTGTGGACAAGACCCTCTCAGCTCTTGGTCGCCTCCCACATTTTTGTTAGTCGGGTGGTTCCCTGGCAGCTACCAGAGGGGCCATTAATTTGTTAGTTTGGATGGGTGCTAGAATCTTAGGACCTGTTCTGGGGGGGGGGGGGGGGGGGAGGGGAGGAGGTTGGGGTTTTTTGAGGTGGGAGTTTGTTCAGGGATGTAAGGGCCACCGGTGTGTCTGCAAGGAGCTAACAGACATTTATGCAGCTTGGAACACAACATGGGGACGGTATCGGACTTGAAATGCATTACATGGAATGTACGGGAGATACATACGATGAGGCGCCATAAGGTACATGCTTTTTTGGTGCATAGGGGAGCACAAATAGCTTTCCTCCAGGAAACCCACATTAACTGCACAGAAGGGTTGGCGTTGCAGTGTAGGTGGAGCGGGCAGCTTTATTATACAACATACTCAGCTTTTGCTAGAGGGACGCTAATATGGATTAGTAGATGACACAGCAGTTAGTGGATCCAGATGGGAGGTTTGTGGTGGTGGTTGGACGTCTGAATGGGGTGGAAGTGACGTTGTGCAGTGTATATGCCCCCAATGTGGACCAGGTGGCATTCTTTGCTCACTTGTCTGTGAGGTTGGTGCTCTATTTGATCGGTTCGGTAATGATGGGTGGTGACTTTAACTCTATAGCAGACACCAATATGAACAGGTCCCATCCCCCTTTGCCAGAAGCACCCATACATAGACTTTCTAAAGTCAGACGGGATTGGCAGGATAGATGGGGACTGGTAGACACATCGCGTGCGAAGTACCCAGGGGACCGCGACTATTCTATCTTCTCGGCATTACATGACCTGCATGTACGGCTTGATGCGATATTGTGCACCCCAGACATTCATGTAAAAGAGGGGCACAGTGAATGTCTTGCGAGAACACATTCAGATCATAACCCGTTATTGCTAAAAATGCACTGGGTCCAGGAGAGACCTGTGATCCCGATCTGGTGGCTAAGGCCAGAGGCACTGGAAGATCCGGTCTTCCATGCCGAGGTTGAGATGGGCATCACTCACTACTTCCTCGAGAATGAGGGTACTGCATCGACGTTGGCAATGGAGTGGGATGCTTTTAATGTAGTGGCGCGGGGATTGTGCATTATTAAAATGGTGGGAGTGTGGAAGACATTATTACATGATCTAGAGATGGTGGAGAAACATTTGTGAAGGGCAGAGAGGGCCTGCCCTGAGAACCCTGGAGTGCAAGGCGAAGCCTCCGACGCTAGAGAGGCACTGGCAGCGCAAATAGAGTGGTTGTGCGGCTTTGATCATAGATCATACCTGGCGAGGGCACATGCGGAATGGGATAAAGCGAGTACGCTGCTGGCATGGTTGGCCAACCCGGCCCCTAGGGGCACACCCATATTGGAGTTGGCCACAGCGACGGGAACATCTGTGTATACCCAGCAAGGGATAAACGGGTTGTTCATGGAGTACTATACGGATTTATACCGGAGCAAATTGCAGGTCTCTGGAGAGGGTATGGGGGATTTCTTGGAAGATATAGAGTTGCCACGAATAGAAGAGGAGCAGGCAGATGTGTTAGGACAGGAGATCTCCTTGGGGGAAATAAGATCGGCGGTTAAACACATGGCACGTAATAAAACGCCGGGTGCGGATGGGCTGCCTATCGAGTTTTATGCGCAATATATTGATTTATTGGCCCCCTAAGCTGTTGGCTGTTTTTAGGGAAGCACAGAAGATGGGTAGGCTGCCAGCCTCCACTAGAGAGGCAGTTATTATCCCTCTATTGAAGTCACGGAAGGACCCAATGGGTAGGTCGGCCTACAGACCATTATCCATGTTGACTATTGATTATAAAATATTGAGCAGGATCCTCACAACTCGGCTTCTCCCGCACATGGTGCAGCTGGTCCACTATGATCAGGCCGGATTCATCCCTACTCGAAATACATCCACTAATGTGAGACGTTTACTCCGCATACTGGGGGTAGGTCATGGCATGACCCCTGCCGCGGCAGTCCTTTCGATAGATATTGAAAAGGCATTTGACAGCCTGGAATGGCCCTACCTGTTCCAAATTATGCGCGCCTTTGGTTTTGGGGAGGCATACGTGGGGTGGACAGAGATTCTTTATAGATCGGCAACGGCTCGGGTACAGACGGGGATGATGGTCTCTTCCTCCTGCTTAGTGGGATGGGGAACGTGACAGGGATGCCCACTTTCTCCGTTACTGTTCGCATTGGCCATTGAGCCCTTGGCGGCACATGCCAGATTGGGACAACACTACCTTGGTTAAGATTTGCGAGGGGATTTGCAAAATATATCATTATATGCGGACGATTTACTTATGTTTTTGGCCAATACGGCAGATGCATTGGACGGAGCAACAACATTGCTCTGCGCATTTGGTAGGGTCTCGGGGTGAGCTGGACGAAGACTTGTTTGTGTGCGGTGAATCCATCGGAGGTGGGTCCGGCTCAGGTGGCAGGTATTAGGTGGGAGCCTCGATGTCTGCCTTATCTTGGAACTAATATTTATCATACATCTGATGATTTGTTGGAGGGTAATATAGGTAGAGCTGTGCGGGGACTTCGGGCAGTCTAGCGTTTTGGGGTAATCTGCCACTTTCGCTAGCTGGGCAGGTGGCACTACTGAAGATGGTGGCGCTCCCTCGATTGCTGTACTATTTTCGGACGTTGCTGATTTGGGTCCCGGGATCAATTTTCAGACCGCTCCGGATGATGATCAGTGGATTTTTTGAGGGGCTCTGGTCGATGGCGGGTAGCATTGGCTACATTGATGCACCCGAGAGCTGATGGGGGCTTGGCTGTGCCCGATTTCGAATTATACTATTTGGCAGCCCAACTGCAATGGCTTACTCAGGCGGTGGCTCAGGAGTTCAGGGGTCCAGATGGTCCTGAGGGCCAATGGATACCACGCCATGTATAGTTGTTTGTGGTACTTCAGCAGCGGCTGCACCTTGGGACACTATCTATTGAGGAGCGGACTCTGAGACTGTGTTGGAATCGGAGCCAGCGCAGGGCTGGCATTGCCTGCCCTTACGCCCCAGAGATACCTTTGGGCATGTGTACCGCCCTCCTGCATGGAGGGGACTGGAACGCGTTGGCCGAGTGGGAGAGGATGGGTGTACAAGTATTGGGAGATTTATACGAAGATGGGGCCCTGTTACCATATCAGGCGAAAACATGGGCTCAGTTGATTAGGAGGGCGTGGAATTGTACCAGGAATGTTAGATTCCAGTTGGTCCATTTTTTTATATTACACAGCGCGTATTTAACCCCTGCTAAGATTAATCAATACTTCAAGACAGACTCGGCCCAAAGCCCGCCTTGCAATCTGGTAGGGGCGGAGTTACACCACATGTTATGGGAATGTCCGCAAGTGGGAATGTACTGGGAAGAGGTGGTTGGCCTGCTTTGCGGAGTAACCGACCGACAAGTGGAATGTGAAATAGGCACTTGCTTATTGCATTGGTTTCCCCATACAACTAGAATGAAGGTAACAAGTAAGTTCTTGGACCTAGGTTTGTTGTTAGCCAAGAGGGATATTACAGCACATTGGAAGTCGAGGCAGGGACCTAACTTTGAGCGTTGGAAAGCAGAATTGATTAAGTGGGCAACGAGTGAAAGTATAGCCCGGCTACAACATGCTAAGCGGTCTAATAATGATAAGGCATTGGAGACAGCTAGGGCATGGGAGGCCATAGTAGCGGCACTGCAAGTACCCGAGGCAGACTCTGATACTAGTTCAATCCTAGAAGTGCAGACTGAAGTACCGCAAACCTCTGGAACAACCTGAAATCCCTAGACATAACCCTGTAATGCACCAGTGAAAATGACACAAATGAAGGTGAGATTGTTTTGTCCCGCAACTACAGTGATACAGATTCCAGAAAGAGTTATCTCTTCGTTTTTCAGCTCCTAGGAGACAGCGCACGCCGGTGGAACGAGGTGGGATGGGGGGGGGGGGGAAATGGCATGTTGTTTGTTATAGTACAATGGTCTCATAGCAATTTTACTCAGTATTTGTTAACACGACCAGACTAGCATGGAACACGGTTATAATATAAGGATACGGTACAGATGGGAATAGCTTTAATAGTATGAACAAGTATAAAGGTGTTGTTGCAATGGGAAGGTACCCGAGGCAACTGAGCCGGCAAGCATAAGTGATGGGGTACATTAAGAATTCATTAAGATGTAATGTTTGCCTTTTGGTTTGTGAAAATAATAAAAACAGTTTACAAAAAAATACTAGACCGAGTTGTAAAAAAGTTGAGATGGGGGGGGGGGGGGATCATGAGAAACAACTGCAACTCCTTGAATTCCATTCCATTATTGAACTCAGTACAAAATTCCCATATGGTCACAACAGCGACGAGGAGTTAGCAGTACACAATTGTGACTGAGACTCACTACATGTCCAAGAAAGGGCAACACAAGCGCTCTTTTTCAGTGAAACCACACATTTGCCCAACTCGATGCTGTACTCCCTTATCGAAAAGCAGGTGGAGCCAAGGTCGATCTCTCAAGAGTACTCTGAAGCTTGTTTTCTGTTGATCACACAAGATTTAGTGACAGCCACGCTGTCAAACTACACCTAATAAAGTGTAGAGCTTAGGGGTTATTTCTTTTGTTTGAGCCCGTGGCTGAATCATACTTTTCAGACTTCTAATCAGCACTGAACGCATTAACATAAGTTACACAAATGACTGTCTTAAGACAGAGTGACCATTTCAAGGAGGGTCGCTGGATCCACATTAGACGGTAAGAATGCTTTATTAGCATGTGCCTTGAAGTTCAATGTCCGCAGGCTTTGAATGTTGCAGAACTTCACAGGCACAGTCATTTGGTCTCTTCCAAGGTATGCGAATGCTTCCTCTCTCTGGCTCCCAGTTGCTACCATCTATTCTTATAACTGAGCCTGGGGCGCCGCACTCTGAGCCAGGGGCGCCACACTCTGAGCCAGGGGCGCCGCACTCTGAGCCAGGGGCGCCGCACTCTGAGCCAGGGGCGCCGCACTCTGAGCCAGGGGCGCCGCACTCTGAGCCAGGGGCGCCGCACTCTGAGCCAGGGGCGCCGCACTCTGAGCCAGGGGCGCCGCACTCTGAGCCAGGGGCGCCGCACTCTGAGCCAGGGGCGCCGCACCAGATTATCCCTGTAGAACGTCCACCCGCCGCTATGTCACTAGGGACACTTTCCAGTCCTGGATTTTGCGTGACTGCCTAATTGAATCTGGGTGTTGTCGTCTTACTTTGCATCCATTGTGCCAATTAGACTAACATACCTAAAATGAATGATTTATAGATGAGAAGTTCAGGACTGGAGACAGAGTCCATAATAATCTAGAGTGAAGGGATCACTCTATATTCATGTGATAGTCTGAAAATGAAACATGTTGGATTAAACAGCTTCCAAATTCAAATTGAAATGACACATAGCATAATAACTGCATTGAGAGGTGGGAAGCATCCCATGGTCAACTTTCGAGAACATGTTTAGAATGCCAAAGCCTGCACCAGGGGGTCAGGGACACGGACAACACCAACGGCAACAGAGGCACAGAAATGGGTCGGTGCAACATAGACAAACAACTACAAGGGCAGTGGCACAGCTAAACTAGCAACATTAAGAGACACTCTGTGCATCAGCACCATAGATATGGAATAGACTGCAACAATAGGACACGGATCCGCAAAGAAAGACACAGTGCTGGCAGCTAAACCAGCAACATTAAGAGACACTCTGTGCATCAGCACCATAGATATGGAATAGACTGCAACAATAGGACACGGATCCGCAAAGAAAGACACAGTGCTGGCGATGCAGGCTGAAAAACAAGACAGCAAATCAACACATGTGATGTGATATAAACACAGACGCACAGTCTATTCCTTTAACACAAAGGCATAGATCTATGGGTCTTAATCTGGGGCCTTTAACAACAATTTATGGGAGCCTTGACAGGTGAGAAATGAAATAATATTAGAAACATTGTAAAATTGAAAAACATACAACTCTGTGCAAATCTGAGGGAACATGAAATGGGAGGCTAAAATGTAAGTTATCTCCTTAGCCTGATTAGTGGGAGCAGCACAAGGACAGCAAGCAGAATCCTGCTGGTATGGGTGGTCTCAAGTGAAGCACTGGTATGCGTCAACAAAAGGACAACATGCATCATGAGTAAGCCTCCCTGTTTTCTGTTTTTACAGATTTTTACAGATAAATAGACATAAAACATTCACTTTCGCGTCTGTATTTATTTTTAAGTGTGGATAAAAACGGAAATTGGTTGATTTTTGAGTAATTCTAAATACTGTCTACCATGACTGCCAGGCCAATAAATGTGTGGATTGATAGGAAATGGGGTTAAAAAAGAAAGGAATTTTAGGCAAGAGGCTTTAACAACAGTAGATACGCACAAGGTTGAAACTGAAATGTGCATATTTTTCTATAGGTGCACGGATGTATCTTCTGCGGGTGTTCACAGCACTGACACCTGGCAAACGTGCAAGCAAGAGTGCATATTTATAGGTTAAATAAATGTGGAAAAATACTAACTTCAGCTTCATTTTTCCACATAATCCAAAATAAATATGGATAAATACAGACGGAAATGACGAAAAAATAAATACCATAAAACTGGGAGCCCTAATTAGGAGCAAGGAAACAGAGTGGTCTGGTAGTCCAGCATACAGCTTTGCCTTTTAGAAATAAAAACAGATTTTGAAAAGTTCCAACCTTCCCATTAAAATGTGATTTTTAATATATTTTTGGCGTGTTTATCAAGTCAAACATTTCATAATTTTGCATTGTTTTTTGTATATTTCTTTATGTATTTTGCGCATAGTTTTGAGGTTCAAAGCATAGAAATAGCTTCGGTGGGGGTCCCCGGTTTTCAGCAGCTCTCATGCCAGACCAATGAAAAGGGGGGGGTTGAATAGGGCGTGATGCCGCTCACTGGAAGGAAAGCGGACTGGCACAAGGGGTCACACGGTCAGATTGAATGCAAGAGAGAGTGCGAGGAATGATCCTGGCACGCCTGTGAGAGGGGGGCAGTCTCAAGGGGTCAGTTGTTGTGTACCCAGTGCCCACATCCATAAATGAAAACATTACACTTCGGCTTGGAACAAACAGCGGAAAACTGCATGAAGCACAACCAGTGCAGCACAGGGTGAAAATAATCCGAGGGTGTGTGTCTGCCACCCCACAACTCACCTGCAGCAGATCACACGGCGCGCTCACCTCACACAGTACCACAACTCACCTGCATCAGATCACACGGCGCGCTCAACTCACACAGCACCACAACTCACCTGCAGCAGATCACGCGGCGCGCTCAACTCACACAGCACCACAACTCACCTGCATCAGATCACACGGCGCGCTCACCTCACACAGCACCACAACTCACCTGCAGCAGATCACACGGCGCTTAACTCACACAGCACCACAACTCACCTGCAGCAGATCACACGGCGCGCTCACCTCACACAGCACCACAACTCACCTGCAGCAGATCACACGGCGCGCTCACCTCACACAGCACTGCCGAGTGAAAATAATCCGAGGGTGTGTGTCTGCCACCCCATAACTCACCTGTAGCAGATCACACGGCGCGCTGACCTCACACAGCACCTACGAATGAAAATAACTCGCCTGCCGGAGTCTGGCATGCAGGACTTATGTGGTCGCCCTGCCATTGCCAGTGACGTTAGAAGGGCGTCATCCAGGGGGAGTGGTCAGATGGGGGGCAGTCCCAAAACACCCTGTCTGTTATGCCCCTTGGTTCGGTGCCCATTCCCCAAGGGAGGAGGATGTGTCTGGACCAGCCCCCCTCTTCTACAGAGGGGAGGGAGGGGGTAGTTGGAAGGCTGGGGATGGAGGAGGTGCGGGGGGGAGGTATAAAAGGAGATTCTTTCCCCCCCCCCCCCCATGGGCAGCGATGCATCTGCACCTGGACTGTGCCAGCTCGAGGACTGGTGCTCCCCCACCAGGGAAGTCCTGTGGGTGGGGTGACCAGATCTTGAGAAGCGAAAACCGGGACCTTTTGCAAAAACAGAAGAAGGACTACAATTTTACTTCAACAATGCTTCGCAGAATGACAACTCTTATCAACATTGGAACCCAGAAGAAGCGCTAAGAAAATAAATAAAATGTAATTTCTAAAACCAGCAGCGTACCTGTTCATTAAATTGCTTCCTTTTAACAGCTGCTAACTAGCACAGCTTTAGAACACCCAATCTCACTTCTCACTGGTTTCAGGCGACCCCCTCTAAAACGCGGGACGTGAGCCAAAACTGCAAAAAGATACCAAGACAGCTGGTGAAAACCCGGGACTGTCCAGGCAAATCCGGGACGCCTGGTCACCCCACCTGTGGGGCTGGCTCTCCATCCGCGGGCCCCGTGGGAAGGGCCCCCTCCCAGCCCCTGCACCCCTTCTTCTGTCGCCTTTCTTAGTGTGTGTGTGTGGATACAGGCTCAATGTAGTGCTAGAAGGTGGGGTTTTGTAGCGCTCAGAGGTTGCAGGCTGCGGCACATAGTGCCAATATCGGCAAACACTCCCCCTCCCCCATACAGCATTCTCCTAGAGCAATAACCAGACAAGACACCTTCTTTGTGGAGAAAACTGCTGCAGGTTTATTAGCATTACAAATATGCCAAGATTGGTGGGTCATCTTATGGGCGATCCCGGGGCAGGCAGCCCCTCGCCGCCTGCCACCTGATGAGCCAAATGACACCGTGGCCCTGCCCAACGATGTTTGCCATATTTTTGGGGAGTGGAGACCCCTCCCACCGGTGGGCCAACTGCCCACCCCTTTGCTCACGCCCCATAAGGGGGCGGAACCTGCCAGGCAACCCCCGGTTGCTCAGGTCCACAACCGCCCGTAGGACTAACGGGGCGCCGTCGCTCCTCCAGGGTCCAACGCGAGGACCTCCCTGGGGATATTTGGCCTTTGCACCCTTGTTGTGCTCCTGCAGAGGGTACCCCTCTGTACCTTACAGCCTCTGGATCGCCCTGTAACTCCGCCACAGCTCTGGGTGTGGCCACCGTCACCCCAGAGCCGCCACAAGGATCGCCTTCATTACTTACACCCTGCTGTCTCTAAGGCCTCCCCCAGATCAAGTAAGAACAGGTCCATACCCACTCTGGACAGGTGTACCCCATCTTTATCAAAACACCCTGTGGCCTTAGTGTGCAGTAACCCATGACGGATGAAGCCAAACCCCCTTTGCTCAGTGAATATCCTCATGGCGCTGGCAACCTTCCTGCGACAGACCTCCATGGCTTCCCTTCATTGTGCGCCCTGCCACACTCGCCGGGGCGTTATCCCAGACCACCATATCTCACAGGTCCCCAGCTGGTTGCTCCTTACACATGGTGACCGTCAGTGCTTGAAGCAGTGCCCTTCTCCCCAGAGATGCCAGATTATTCCCTCCCAGGTGTATGACCAGCACATTAGGAGGACGAATCCCCCCCCAAGACTCTGCTGTAGCTATTTCAGCAAGCAGGTCCAGCGCATGCCCGGGTATCCTAGCCAAATAATGTCTACTCTGTTCAGTGAATTTACGCTTGGCGCGGTTAACTCTTTTGCGCCAGGCTTCCAGGCCTCCCTTGACCGGGCTCCTTGCTTCACTAAGCAAGTGGTTATCCTTGACCCCTATAACTCGCATGTCCCTCAATAGTTGCCATCTTACGCATGGAGGACTTAGTTTCTTACATCAGTGCCTTCCTACCCAGGGAAGACAACCCGTTGCCTCTTAACTGTATGTCCCACTGTAGGAGGGGAGACCCCCCCACTCCCGGGTCTGTGCCGCAGCTATCTTCAGCAAGCTGTTCAAGCGCCAGCCTAGGCCCCCAAACCGAATTAACTCAGTGGTGGAAACAACACCTGTCTCAGATGCCTGCATTCCGCCCCTCGCGCCACCCTGAAGACGCACAAAAGGCCATATGCCCACCCCTTGATCCTGGCAAAATAAAACAATGATGGGTTGCTTAACACCATTAATTGAGCACTGCACACCTTCATTCAGCTGATACACAGGCCTCTCCCCGGCCCAGCAAACAAATCCAAGGCCACTTTTAGCAGGTGAAGCCCCATCTTCTTCAAAACACCCTGTTGCCTAGGCAAGCAAATGCCTAACGCACATGCCCCCACTTGTTGCCTAACTTACACCTGGAGGACTTCATCACTTGCAACAGATCCCTCGTCCCCAAGAGAGACAAGTGAGTACACAGGGCAAGCGTTCTTGGTTAGTGGAGCCCTGTGGAAAGTCATATGCATAACGTGCCTGCCCTTTCTTTTCCTATTTCCCGCACGTCCAACCGTCTGCAAGCGATCAAAGATGTTGAGTCACCCTGCTATTGTCCCCACCCTGCCGTGAGTGACCCAGTGCCAAATGTCTCCTATTGTAACTCGGAAGCAGACATGAGGATGATGAGAACGGGAGGACAGTTAGCGACAAATCCCCCCCCCCCCCCCTCGTCTGACTGCAGACTTTTATGGAGTTGTGTAGCCGTCCCGGTGTAGCCACCCTGGAGTGGAATACCCAGCCCCCGGATTTGGATGTTGCTGGCAGCAGGAGAGGATATGTAGGAGCTCTAATACACTTTCTCAACCAGAGTCCTCCAACAAATGAACCCTACCGTCCTCTACGGGTAACCACTCCTACCCATCTGGCTGGGCCAGCAATGGGGCAGGCAGTCTATAACCAGGAGGAAGCGGAAGCGTCCTGTGGTACCCACTGCTGTCCGAGTCTAATTCTATGCGCCGCAAGCCCCTACTGCGCCTGCGCCCCTAGATAGGACCTTGACCTTACTTCCTGTAAGTTTATAGGGGACCAATTATTTGACCGTCAATAACTTAGTTGCCGCCTTGAGTGTGGTCTGTTGTCTTTCCAATTACTTGTTGGTACCAAATACTGCCCGACACCTACCACGCTCTACTGAAGATCTATCATGCCCTCTGGCTCACCTCCTGGCCTGCCCCATGCAAGATCCATTTGTGGTAGCAGACAACCCCCGAAGGGCAGTATCCTCTCACACTGCACCCAAACACTTTCCCCTGTCAGATGCTAGACATGTAAAGCGCTGTTCCTTGAATTTTCACCCTGTACATAACTCACTGAGCCTATCCTCCGGCCACTCCCCTGGGTGGCATACAGACGGGAGACCGTTGCAATATGTTCCCACATGGTACAGCCCCATCATATTAGATGTCTGCTTCCTAACCGGCCAAGCTGGGCTGGCTATGTGGGACGGGATGATAGTAACTGAAGCCACTTGTACCCTGGCCTCGGGCCTGTCATAATGTATACCAGGGCTCAGTCAGTGGGCGGTGAGAACAGGCAGACAGTCTGAACAGAATCCCATCCCAGTCTAACTCCGGACTATGACCGGTGCACCCATCCTGGTGGGATTACCAAGCACCCACCTTAGAAGAATTGCTGGAGTGCCGGAGAGGAAAAGGGGTAGCTGCCCTACACCTTGTCAGCAGGAGTCCTCCCCCCCAGTGTACGTCACACCTTGAGGCCCTGTCCCCCTATAAGGGCCAACACTCTTAGACCCCTTGGCAGGAGCAGCTATGGGCAATCAGTCTCATAACAAGAGTGAAGCGTCCCATGGGACCCCTGGTGTGCTGAGGGACCTTCCCGTTACCTGGCCTCTAGGTTTGCCCCTCCCCCAGTTGTTGATACTTCTGTATCGAAACCATGTTGTGGCGTAGTCCAGTACCCCTGGGGAATAATCATTTGTGGCGCGCCAAGTCTGTCAGTGCCCTGCCCCCCTGTAGCACGGATCAACTCCCAGAAATCGCAGGCAGATCCCACGCAAGAAACTTAATAGTGACACCGAAGATCAATGCACTCTCCAAATGCCTTTGGAGCGAACTCACCTGCCAGCTTATTCCTAGCTTAAACAAGGTACAGCCCCCTAAACCTTGCACCAAGACCAGCTCCTCTCTTACCAAGTCTTTCCTCTCCTTGCCACATGGTGAGGTAAGCTTGCAACAGGGTTGGCATCTGCTATGCCAAACATAACATGGGAGTGTTCAAACACCCTGTCCCCGACGGATAGCATAGCACTGATCAACAGTATTGCACCCCACTCGATGAATAAAGGTCTTACTCATAATAGACATGTCCTAACCACCATGTCTACCCAAAGGTGAGAAAGATGACCCCATACTCGCCGGGCCCCGCCCTAGCCGACCCGTTTTCATCTGCCAGACGTAGCAGCAGTGTCCAATACCGAGAGGGGGCAGCAAGAATCACTCCCGGTGGCCCAAGGGTCTTGATGGCAGAGCCGCGGAGATCCACTCAATGCACTAAATACAAACCCTACTTCTACTGCGTTGTCCCCTAAGTCAACCGACACCAGGTCTGTATGCCTGTGTGACAATTAAGACAGGTCGAGCCCCCCAAGCTTTAAGAATTGTTCGGCTGGCAGGTATTAGTTGTTTAGAACATGTGTTGGATTATAAACAACTAATTTTCTGCTCATTTTAAATGAGCAGCTGTCCTAAGTGCCGGTGCCCGTTAGCATGTCAATGTGCATGAATACAATTTCCGTAGTCCACACGCCTAAACCTGCGCCCGACCCATTGTTGGGTCATATAACACCGTCCCGAATGCGACAGCTTTCCCCTCACTATCGCGATTCCACTAGGCTGCCCCTGGGCGGACCCGAGTTCTCTCCCCCAGGTGGCCTGCACCCTGCGTACCATTTAAAAACCCACATAATCTTTTGGTATGCCTGCACGCCTCCCCCTAATGTGTGCCCTGTCCTTACCTGCTCCTGTTTCCTGTAATGCCCTCCTTGTGTAGTGCGCAATTCTTGCTCCTGTGTGTCCTGTATTGAAAAACACGTTGAACTCCTTCCAGGCATTCCTGTCTCCTGGGACCCGGCTTCCCTGTCCGGAGTGCACTGTGTGCCCCTTAACCATGTACCTGATCTTTGGCCTTGCGCAGGCTTGGTGTCTGGGCGTCGTCGTCTATCCAGTCACCAATAAGTGTGGAAGGGAAAACCAGCAAGCATTAGCACAGACCCCCCCGCGCCTGTTAAGTGAACCAGAACTGATGATAGCCATCCCCTGGCCTCCTTACTAATGTTGCACCCACTCTGCCCCCAGAAGCGCCACGCTCAAGGCTCCAGGCCTAGCTGGATGCACTTCCTAGAGGGGCGCGCAGTATGCTGAGCTGCAGCACCAGCATCCTGCCACAAAAGAAACTTGACTGTCCAGGGCGGAGGTACCGTAGGCAATGTCCCCGCCGTGTGCCTTTGCAAAGATGGCCAGTAATTGTAGGAGAGTAGGATCTGCACTTGTGTTGCCCCCACTTTTTTTCTGATGTATACACTGGTTTCTGGCTATAGTCTGGCTGGGTCCCTGCTAATCAGGGCCCCAGTCTACCTGATCTCTCTAAACAACTTGATGTGCATACTAGATGCACTAGTGATTGGATACTGTGGTACCTTGTGAGCCCCTAGTATATGGTAGATTAGGTACCTAGGGCATTGGTACTTCACAGGCCTACCAGGGGCTGCAGCATGTATTATGCCACCCCTGGGAAGCATTCTCAATCTGACACCACAGGCCTGCTACTGCAGCCTGTGTGAGGTAGTGTTAGCACTCCTCACTGAGGTATAGGTTTCTATATCTCACTATACACACACATATGAACCTATCAGTCACCCCTATGGTAGGCCCTATCAATCCCAAGGGCAGGGTGCGTGGTTTACTATGTGAGGGGGTGCTTCTGCCTGAGCAGGACCCCTCTGCAGCTGGCAGAGTCTATTCTCTGCTGCTGTTTGTGGATGCGGTTAAACCATATACTCTTAAGTGCATTATAACCTCCCGGTTAATGCTAACTTTGGAATGACTGCATCAAAACATGTCGTGTTTGGTGTCAAACGTTTTGGAATCATACCCCCACACCAGTAACTGGTGTGGGAGTATGATCCCACCCTACTAGAGGGGACGACATGTACCCACTGTACCAAACGGTAGAAATCTTCTAGAGCCCTGGCATCACAAAATGGATGCCACCAGCACAGACACCGGGCTGCCCTCCTGCTGCTGACCGAAACTCGCAGTGGAGGTAGCTCAACAAAGGGTTTCCTGTCACAGGGAGGTGTCACAACCTTCCAGACAGGATTTAGTGTATTGGAGCTGGGTGGGTGCACTCTTAGAGTGCCTTTGAAGTCCTGCACTGGGGGAGCAGTAGGCTCCTCTGTGCATATGAACAAGTTTATAAAAATTCTTAAGTAGTGTGCAGGTGCTCAATCTATGTAGTGCCTGCCTAACTCTCAGTCACTGATGTATTTACCACATGTGTCTTAAGAACATTGTGTCCAGTGGTGCTATAAAAAACCTTACTAGTGATTAGTTCGTGTTCAAGAAAAGTAAAGAAGGTAAAAAAGGTGTGATAGGACGACAGCGCCTCACGGAAGCAGCCCCAACGAGGTATGTGTAGACTGGTACTCGCCTACTACCTCCTGTTGTCATCATCGGTCGCTGCCGCCCAAACAGAAATAGTAAAGGTGGAACAGAAATGTGTGATATACTGCACTCAGACTCTTCGTGATAGTCCTAATGACTCCTATCTTATCAGGCAACCTATGTGTTGCAGTGATGTGTGCTAGTCTACATAAACAGGAAGTGTCGACCCAGATTTGGTGAGTTGAGCCTGATCAGGACTCAAGTCACTCAGGAGTAAAACCGAGCAGCATAACACTAGCTATATGGTGCTTTATTCTCAGCTGTCGCTTGCTCATTTAAAAACCGACATGTTTCGTTGCCGTATTACTTTACCGGCAACTTCATCAGGGCTTGGGTCGACTGGTCTCTCTGCAAACGCTAATGTGTACCAGCGATATCTTTAAATCAGCACCCTCGAGGTGCTGTGTAGCAGCATACCCGCACCTCCGTCATGTAAGTGTCTTGGGTATTTGTGTACCGGCCCTTTAGGCTGTTAAAATCAGAACTGCGGAACTTTGTTTCTCATCAGTCTGAGCCTCGGGTCGTAACTCGCCCTCGATCCTACGACCCGAGGGCGAGTTACGACCCGAGGCTCAGACTGATGAGAAACAAAGTTCCGCAGTTCTGATTTTAACAGCCTAAAGGGCCGGTACACAAATACCCAAGACACTTACATGACGGAGGTGCGGGTATGCTGCTACACAGCACCTCGAGGGTGCTGATTTAAAGATATCGCTGGTACACATTAGCGTTTGCAGAGAGACCAGTCGACCCAAGCCCTGATGAAGTTGCCGGTAAAGTAATACGGCAACGAAACATGTCGGTTTTTAAATGAGCAAGCGACACAGCTGAGAATAAAGCACCATATAGCTAGTGTTATGCTGCTCGGTTTTACTCCTGAGTGACTTGAGTCCTGATCAGGCTCAACTCACCAAATCTGGGTCGACACTTCCTGTTTTTGTAGATTAGCACACATCACTGCAACACATAGGTTGCCTGATAAGATAGGAGTCATTAGGACTATCACGAAGAGTCTGAGTGCAGTATATCACACATTTCTGTTCCACCTTTACTATTTCTGTTTGGGCGGCAGCGACCGATGATGACAACAGGAGGTAGTAGGCGAGTACCAGTCTACACATACCTCGTTGGGGCTGCTTCCGTGAGGCGCTGTCGTCCTATCACACCTTTTTTACCTTCTTTACTATTCTTGAACACGAACTAATCACTAGTAAGGTTTTTTATAGCACCACTGGACACAATGTTCTTAAGACACATGTGGTAAATACATCAGTGACTGAGAGTTAGGCAGGCACTACATAGATTGAGCACCTGCACACTACTTAAGAATTTTTATAAACTTGTTCATAGGGTAGGTCTTGTTGTATTTCAGGATTGTGAGTGGGGGGCCACCTACCCTTTAAACCCCCTAGGCTCCCTTGTTGTGTAAGTAAATCCTCTGTGCATATGCCAGCTCAAACCGGTTCAGGGGCCTCTGCCCCTGTCCTGGCGCGAAACTGGACATAGGGAAGTGGGTGTAACCACCCCTACCCTGGCCCTCCTAGAGGAGTGGCCATAGAGCTAGTCCCTCCCATCTTTACAGTATAAGATACCACATATTGCCAATGCAATTCAGATTACACCTGGACGATGCTCTACGAAGAAGAATCCGGTCCCTTCAACGTTCTACTACCTTTAGAAGACCGAAGGATCTCCCTTGGAGCCAAGGAGTGGCTCCCCTGCTTTGCAGGCACCTTAAGGACTGAACAACGGTTGCAAACTTTCCCGCTCCCGCCGGAGCCCGGAGTCCCTGCGTCCCCTGAAGTCGATTTCCTGACCTCTCTACGGCCATTTTGAGTCCCCAGCGAAGCTGTGGCGTCTGGACCCCACGAGTGACGAGGAACGACAATACCAGGGAACCGTGCACTGATTTCAAGTGCAAGCCCTGAACGACGAACTACAAACCTGTGCTTTGGACCACTTAATATCCAAGTCCTGAGCAGGTACTGAACCAAAGATCAGCGGCCTACACCGTCTCGAGTGACCGTGGGCTGTTGCTGAAGTTTTCCTGCAAAGGCGTCTTCGCGGTTGCTTGCCCATTGGCTAGTAGCCCTCCTGAAGATATCCTCGACTATTCCAAGGGCTGGCCTGGTTGCTCTGGGCCTACCCTCACTTACCCTTGCTGGGTAAGTCCCTCGGACCTTGCTGGTCTGAGCCATCCACCATCTTCACTCTCCCCGAGACTTGCAGTTGCCAAGGTTTGTTGGCTCCAATCCGAGTGCCGACACCGCCAACAGCTGCAGACGTTGTGGGACCCTCCAACTCCAGCTGCTGGTCATCATCGATCCCTCCTGGATGGCGTGGGCGAAGAGACAAAACACCATCAGCGACGAAAGCGACGCGACAGTTGTGGTCATCTATCCTGAAGGCCACCGGTCACTGGCAAGTGACTCTGAACTCTGTCCCCTCAATTTCCAGGTCGCCTGCAACTCCAATCCATCGTTGGAACCGAACGGACACCTCTCTCGACGACACAAGCCGCAAGAACACCTCGATTCCCATTGAAATCAGCATCGCGACCCGACACCAAAGGACACCTGTGCACCCGGACTCCCTGGGTGAGGTAACTCTGGCATTACGGTGCCCAAGTGTGCATTGGCTATCGAAATACTTACCCTGTAAGTTGTGTGCTTGTTGTCCACTCAGAAGTGCCCTAGAACTTTAAAATACAAATCGCGACATTTTTGCATTGAAGTCTATGAGAAACTCACGTGCGTGTTTAGACACTGCACGCGCCTCCTGTGGGCTAGTTACTTACCTGAAAACACTACAGCAGTGAAGCCCCAGCGATTCCCAAGGCCCTAGGCCTCTTCATTTTGCTTGTCGAATTTGTTATACCATTTACTTAGTATATGGTCTGGTACGCCCCTAGGGCTACAGTGATTTATGTGCTTAATTTGTTGAGAAATGTTGATCTTTTACATGTTTACCTGGGACTAATCTCATAAAGAGATTAGTAGAGTATATTTAGTAATAAATACATATATATTTCATATATATACCTGTGTGGTGTCTTTTTCATTTGGTAATTCAAGAGATTATAAGGTAAAACAAGCTGCTTTACATTCCTCAGAGACTTAGCCTGAAGGCTGCTCTCCACAGCTACCACTAGGATAGCTTTCTTTTAAAAGGTTGTCTTTAAACCTATCTACCAAGAGTCGAATTGGACTGGTGCAAGGTGGCCACTAGAACTAGTGACCAGCATATGCCAGGCCAACTTCTCACATTGGTGGGCAGCGTGTGGGATTCCAGCTTGCCATTGTTTTACCAGAAAATCTCAATTTGAATTACTAACTGAAAACCACTTAAGGTACTCAAGGTACATATAAAGTCAAGCTAGTATCAATAAGTTCTACTGAACTTAGAGCTGTGTGTAAAGGGATAAGCACACCCTTGCTACAGCTCAAGCTAGGTTTAGTAGGCCACAACTAGTGTAGGTAGTACAACACTGCACAACACTAGTATGCCTCACCAGGATGGAGCCAGTGGGTCCATCCCAGCTCAGTACAAAGACCTGGCCTACACTGACCTGAAGGCCTTATGCTTTGAAAGAGGACTGAGGGTGGGCAGGAGTCCCTCATCACAGCACCTGATAGATCTGCTAGTAGCAGATGACCTGAAACAAGCTCTAGGAGCAAGTGGGTCTGGATCAGGGGGTGGGTCAAACATAGTCTCTGGGTCTGATGATGAAAATCAAGATGACCTGGAGTCTGTGATTGAAGGGCCAGACTTAGAAGAGTCTGAAAGGAACAGAGGAATTCTCTCTAAGAGAACTGACAGAGTGGGAGAGAGGCTGTGAGAAGTTGGCCTGATGTATGATGTCACTAGTTATAGTGTACACCTTATATCAGTCCAAATACCCTTATGGTGATTGGTTGTAAAGTCAACCTTATAGACCAGCTATCCTAGTGGTAGCATGGACAAGAGCAGTCTTAGGCTAAACTCTGAATGGCATGTGAAGCCAGCTGTGATACCATATATAATCCCTTGAATACCAAATGAAAGGACACCACAACAGATATATATATAAAATAAAGTGTATTTATTCTAAGAAAACCCTCAGCACTCTTTATGAGATTAGAGGTAAGTACAACACAGTCTTATTAATGCATACAGTAAGTCACACAGGTAAGTAATACAGTTAGGCCCTAGGGGCCACGCAAACCATATACTAAGTAAGTGGTATAAGAACCACTGTCACGGAAATAGAATAGGCCTAGGCCTAGGGAATCGCTGGGGCTACACTATACTACCAAAGGTTAGGAAGTGGGAGGCCCACGGGATTCGTGTGCAGAGTGGAAACACTCACGCGTAATGCGTAAAAGTCACTAGCAATAGTACAGTTTAGAAATAGATAGATTTAGGACACTTCCGGAGTAGCTAGGAAGCTGAGACTTGAAACTTAGACACTAGGATAGTCACTATCCTGATGAGCACCGGAGTACCCAAGTTACCTAGCCCACAGGCTGCGGGTGCATAGGGTTGAAGTTGCGTCGGGTTTCGTCGTCGACTGCTATGGATGCCTGAAGAAAGATGCTGACAGGCAGTCAGTGAAGAGTGTCCGGTGGATCCCAAGGCTGGGATCAAGAAGAGAGGAGACCTGCAAGCAGAGGGGACAGAGTCAAGGTCACTAGCCAGTGACCACGTGGAACCAGGAAGGAACCAGACGATGTCGTGAAGAGTTGCAGGTGAAGGTGAAGCTTGTCGCTGCAGCCAGGAGGACCAGGAAGCGTCGAGGAGGACCAGGAGGCAAGCTGTCCCACGAAGGCTCTTGCTGTCGGCGGCGTCGAAGCTGGGCTAGGACTCACCAGGCCTTGGCAAGCGGAACCCACGAAGGACGGAGGACTTGCTTCAGGATCAGACCAGGAAGGTCTGGGGTGCTTCTTCTTTGCAGGGAAGCAGGAGCCAGTCTGGAGGAGCCAAACCAGCGCAGAAGATTTCAGGATGCGTCGTCACAAAGGCCACTAGCCAGCGGGCAAGCAACCAGACAGACGCGGCAAGCAGGAAAATGCTGAAGGGCCCCACGCAGGACTCGTGGAGTGTGGGGGGCTGATCTTCGGTGCAGATGGTGCTTGGGGTTGGGGCTTCTCAATCCCCGGTGCACAACTTCGAGGGTACCTCAGAAGCTGCGCTGTAAGTTACTAGCCACTTTTTCCAGGTAGCCGGTCCCACGTCGCTCGTCGCCTCCACGGATCTCAGCTCTGCTGCAGATGTGGATGAGGGTCGGAGAAGTCTGAGAGTCAAGGCTCTGGTCGGGCTCTGCAGTCGGTTCCTCGTAGAACGTTCACAAAGCAAAGGGTAGTCTCTTGATGGTGCCTGTTTGCACAGGGTAGCCACTCCTTGGCCACAAGGGAGATTCTTCAGTCTTCTTCTTTCGTCGAATGTCGAAGGTCCAGAGTTTCTGTTCAAGTTGCAGGTTCAGGATAATCTCAAGTCTTGAGGCCCAACTCCCACTCTTATACTAATCTGGGGGGCTGGGATACCTGCTAGGTCACGCCTTATGGGTGGGACCTGGGAGGGGGTGGTTACACCCACTTCCCTTTGTCCAGTTTCGCGCCAGAGCTGGGGCTGGAGTGCCCCAGCACCGGTTTGAACTGGACTATGCAAGGAACACCTTGTGTGCCCCAGGCATGTCTCATTCCTTTCAGCCCACCCTGCCCCAATACACTAAAGGCTGTCTGGGGGGGTGCTAGCACCTCCCCAAGCAGGAAACCTATTGTCCAGGCCTCCCTGGCTGGGATCACTCCCAGCTGCAGGAGGTCAGACTTGTGTCGTGGCAGCAGCATCCATTTTGTGATGCTGAGGCTTTGGTCAGAGGTTACACAGCAAAGTAGGATTTTAACATGTCTCTCCCTCTAGAAGGGAGGAATAATATCCTTGTTAGACGGACCGGGAGGGTCGGCCGAGGTCGGGGGGAGAGGTCTCCGGGGAGAGCCGTCTCCAGCGATCGTACAGACAAATAACTTCCCCCCCACAGACAGATACCACACAGGGATGAGATTTAGCGTTCTTTATATGCACTTCTTAAGGTACGATGAAATAGTACAAGGAGGTCTGGACTCAGGGGTCCCCTCGATTTAAGTCTCTCAGGATAGGGAAAGGGGTAGCGGGACAGTCTGTTTACCAGTCTGGTAGTTCGGATGATATGATGATTAGCTCACAATCCTCGAGCTTGGTGGTTTAGCTGGTACGGGCCGCGGCAGCGCCAGCAGGTCCCGGTAGAGATGGTCGGTACACGGTCCGCGGCAGCGCCAGCAGGTCCCGGTGAAGATGGTCGATGTACGGTCCGCGGCAGCGCCAGCAGGTCCCGGTGAGGATGGTCGTTACAACGGGCCGCGGCAGCGCCAGCAGGTCCCGACGAGGATGGTCGTTACAACGGGCCGCGGCAGCGCCAGCAGGTCCCGACGAGGATGGATGTTGCAGAAGGCCGCGGCTGCGCCAGCAGGCAGGACGATAGTTCGCAAGATAGGGCTACGGCAGCGCCAGTAGTCCGTCAAGGCTGAGTTCTCTCGGTGTCTCTCGACTCCAGGATACAACTGCCTTCCTGCTCCGGAGCTGCTCCAGTTATAGGGCAGGCGCCCTTTGATGTCCGGACCCTCGCACTTGGAGGCCGGAGGGTCCGGGATGAAGGTGTCCAGACACCCAGCAGGGGGTGGAGCCAGCGCCTGGGGGAGCTGGAGGCGATCGGCACCTGGCGGGGGAAGAGCTCTTGACGCTTCGTTCTCCCATTGACCTGCCAAGTGGTCCGCTCACCTCCTGGGTGGATGGTGGTGCCGGGATGTCGGGGCCGGCCAGGCCCAGGGTTAGGGTCGGGTGGAGGCCACGCGGCCTCGTGGTGCAGGGCCCAAGATGGCGGCTTGACCCGGCCGGGGGAGCCGGTGGTGGCTGGGGCCCGTGATACATGGAGGTCCGAGGACAGGAGTTCCGTCGGGAGACGGGGTGCGGGTGCTTTTCGTGGGTCACGCCTGGCGGGCCGGGGCTTGGGCCCTGTCATGCGGGGAGGGAGCAAGCCCTTCGTATGGCCTGTCCAACATGCGTCCCCCCCAGCTGAAGGCGGGGAGAGTCACCCATCTTCTTGGGGACTCTCCTCGTCGAGGCGGAAAAAGCGTGACAGGCCATCTGCGTTGGCGTGGTCTTGGCCCGGTCGGTGCTCCACGGTGAAGTCCATTCCCTGCAGGGAAATGGACCAGCGCAATAGTTTTGGGTTCTCCCCCCGCATCTGCATCAGCCACTGCAGGGGTCGATGGTCGGTTTGTACCCGGAAGTGGGTACCGAAGAGATAGGGCCGGAGCTTTTTGAGGGCCCACACCACTGCGAAGGCCTCCCTCTCGATGGTGCTCCAGCGCTGTTCTCGGGCCAGGAGACGTCGACTGATGAAGGCCACCGGCTGGTCATGACCTTCGGGGTTCAATTGAGAAAGAACCGCTCCGATGCCGTGGTCGGAGGCGTCTGTCTGTACCACGAATTCCCGACTGTAATCGGGGGCCGGGAGCACAGGGCCGGTGCACAGGGCGGCCTTCAGCTTCTCGAAGGCCGCTTGACAATCGGGGGTCCAGTTAATCCGCTTTGGTTGGTTTTTAGACGTGAGACCCGTGAGGGGCCCCACAATGCTGCCGTAGTCCTTCACGAACCGCCGGTAGTAGCCGGTGAGCCCCAAGAAGGCTCGGACCTCGGTCTTGGTGACGGGGGGCTGCCAGGACTGGATGGCAGCAATCTTAAGTTGCAGCGGGGCCACCAGCCCGCTTCCCACCTGGTGCCCAAGGTAGGTCACGGACCCTTGGCCAATTTGGCATTTGCCGGCCTTAATTGTGAGGCCGGCCCGCTGGAGGGCCTGTAGGACCTCTTGGAGGTGGAGGAGGTGGTCGGACCAGTGGCGGCTGTATACAGCGATATCGTCCAGGTAGGCAGCGCTGAACTCTTCGAGCCCCGCCAAGACCTGGTTCACAAGGCGTTGAAACGTGGCGGGGGCGTTCTTCATGCCGAAGGGCATGACCTTGAATTGGTAGTGGCCATCGGGGGTAGAGAAGGCTGACCGTTCCTGAGCCCGGGGTGTGAGACCGATCTGCCAGTAGCCCGCTGTTAGGTCGAAGATACTGAGGTAGCGGGCGGCCCCCAGCCGGTCGATCAATTCGTCCGCTCGGGGGATAGGATGAGCGTCGGTCCGGGTGACAGCGTTCAAGCCCCGGTAGTCGACGCAGAATCTCAGTTCAGGTGTGGTGCCGGGGGCAGCGGCTTTGGGAACCAGTACAACCGGGCTGGCCCAGGGGCTGTCCGAGGGCTCGATGACCCCGATCGTGAGCATTTTGGCCACTTCCTCTTGTATGCAGGCCCGTACCCGATCTGGTACGCGGTAGGCCCGGTGTCGGATAGGGGGACTGTCCCCGGTGTCCACGTCGTGCAAACACCAAGGGGTGATCCCGGGGGTGAGGGAGAACAGTGTAGCGAACCGCAGCAGGAGGTTCCGGCAGCCCTGGCGTTGCTCCGGGGTGAGGGCATCAGAGAGCCGGACCCCGTCCACGGAACCGTCCTTCTCCTGAGTCTTCAGGAGATCCGGGAGGGGTTCGGAGTCTTCCTCTGCCCCACTGTCCGTAGCCATCAGGAGGCTGAGTTCTGAGCGCACAAAGTGTGGTTTGAGTCTGTTGGTGTGGAGGACCCGAAGGGGGTTCCGGGAGGTCCCCATGTCGATGAGGTAAGTGACGGGGCTTTTGCGCTCGACCACTTTGAAGGGCCCCGTCCACTTATCTTGCAAGGCACATGGTTCGGTGGGGGACATCACCCACACTTGTTGACCAGGCTCGAACTCGACGGAGGAGGCATTGTGGTCATACCATCTCTTCATGTCTTCCTGGCTGGCCTCGAGGTTCGCCTTGGCCATCTCCCTGAAGCGCCGGGTCTGATTTCGTAGGGCCAGGAGGTATTTGAAGACGTCTGGAGGGGTCTTTAGGGGGGCCATCTCCCAACCTTCCTTGACTAGGCTGAGGGGCCCTCGCACAGGGTGCCCGTACAGGAGTTCGAAAGGGCTAAAGCCGAGGGACTTCTGGGGAACTTCTCGGTAGGCGAAGAGGAGGCACGGGAGTAGTACATCCCACTGGCGACGGAGGGGCTCTTCCAATCCCCCAATCATCCCCTTGAGAGTGCGGTTGAAACACTCCACTAGTCCGTTCCCTTGGGGGTGATAGGGGGTCGTGAATCTATAGGTGACCCCGCATTGTTGCCAGAGGGACTTCATGTATTTGGAGATGAAGTTCGTGCCTCGGTCGCTGACGACTTCTCGGGGGAAGCCCACCCGGGAGAAGATCCCCATTGGGGCCCGGCCAACCACCGGAGCTGTCACAGTTCGTAGGGGCACCGCCTCGGGGTAGCGGGTGGCGTGGTCTACCAGTACCAGGATGAACCTGTGTCCTTGTGCCGTGCGGGGGTCCAGGGGCCCCACAATGTCTATTCCTACCCTCTCGAACGGGGTGGTGACCACAGGGAAGGGTTGCAGAGGGGCTTTCAGCTTACGGCCACTCTTCCCGCTGGCTTGGCACGTGTGGCAGGACCGGCAGTGGTTCAGGACGTCGTTCCTCATTTTCGGCCAGAAAAAGTGGGTCACTAGGCGACTGTAAGTTTTGTCCTGGCCCAGGTGTCCAGCCAGGGGGACATCGTGGGCCAGGTTGAGTAGGAAGTCTCTGAAGCGGAGAGGTACCACCAGCACTCGACCGGCCCCTAGCTCTGCGATTCGTTGTTCGCTGTATAGCAGGTCGTTATCCCAGTAGACCCAGTGAGATCCGGTGGAGTCCCCTGCGCTCTGGGCGCTGGCTTGTTGGCGGAGTCCCTCGAGGGAGGGGCAGGTCTTTTGTTCCTGGCGGAACTGTTCTTGGGTGGGCCCCCCTTCTTGACGCCACTGAGCCAGGCCGGGAAAGTCCGGGGGTTGCGCGTCTCCTTCGGTCGTCGGTTCCGTGGGGTTGGCCTCGTCGTTGTCTCCTACTGGGGCGACCGGGGGCGGAGGTGCTGGCCATTCCGGTTCTTCTGATCGGGGGACGGCACGGGCGGCCATGGACCGGGTGGTTATGCAGGCCCAGTCCGGGAGGCCCAGCATCCCCAGGTGCTCTCTTCTCTCGACGGTGGCCCACGGGGAACTCTCGAGGTCATTCCCCAGGAGGCAGTCCACGGGGGCATCATCCCGGACCGTCACCTTCAACAGGCCGGAGACCCCTCCCCATTCGAATGGGACGCAGGCCATTTGACACAGACTTTCAGAATTGTCGGCTGAGCGGACGGGGCAGAGAATGTTCGGCAGGATCTGCTCGGGCTTCACCAGGTGACAGCGGACGGCCGTCACACTGGCGCCTGTGTCACGCAAGGCCTCGGCCCGATGTCCATTAATGGTCACCCACTGACCGTATTTCCTGGTGTTAGCGGGTAGGGGGGCCCGCGGGACCATGTCTTTTCCCCCTAGGCACGCCAGGACCATTGCGGCCGGCTCCCACTCTTGCTGGGCCGGCTTATACTCTTCCTGTTCCTCTGATAATCGCTCTTCCCCCAGGGCGGCGGCAGCTACCTGGCGGGGCTTGGGTGTTTGGTTCTGCGGGCAGCTCGGGTCATTGGCGTAGTGGCCGACTCGCTGGCATCGGTGGCACGTGACGTTGGCTCGGAACCCAGGACGCATCGGGGGGTTGCCCCGGCCGGCCGGAGGCGGGGTGCTGGCCACGGGTGTTGCCGGTAGGGCGTCTCTCCCTCGCCCCTGGCCTCCTCCTCCTCCCCGAGGACGGTGCTGGCCTTGGTTGCTTCGGTTTTGCTCGTGTGGCCCTCTCCGGCCCACTCGGGTGCTTTCCCATCGGTCAGCTTCGGCGGCGAGCTGCCGGGGGTCAGTCAGTTTACTGTCGAGGAGGTGCTGCCTGAGCTCGACGAAACAGTTGTTCGACAGGTGTTCCCATACCATCAGGTTAAAGAGTTGTTCGTAGGTCGTGACATGGCTCCCCTTGATCCAACCCTCGAAGGCTCGGCTGAAATAGTTAACGTACTCCACCCAAGTTGTACCCGGGATCCGGGTGCAATCTCTGAACCTCTGGCGGTACATCTCGGGTGTGAGGCCGTAGCGGGTGAGGAGGGCAGCCTTCATGTGGTCGTAGGACGACATTTGGTGATCTGGGAGCTGCAGCAGGGCATCGCGACCTTCGTTGACGAACCTCCCCCATAGTCCGGCTCCCCAATCACTCCGGTCGATCCGGTGGGAGGTCATGGCGATCTCGTAGGCTTTGAACCACTGTTATATGTCGTCTTCTCGGACATACTCTCGGACAACATCCTTGGGGATGTGGACTTTTTTCTCGGTTGGCCCCGGGGTGTGCGGTCGCTCAGGCACCCCCGGTTCTTTATTCTGTTTCCGAAGTTCTATTTCCGCCAGTTTGCGCTCGTGTTCGAGTGTTATTCTTTTTTCCTCAAGCTCTCTCTGTCTCTGCTTTTCTTCTCGTTCTTCTCGGAGCCGCATATGCTCTAGATTTAGTTTCTGCTCGGCTAACTTGAGTTCACCGTCCATCTTGAGTCGTGCCATTTCCAACTCGTGTAATCTGGTTCTTTCTCTTTCCTGGATCTCCTCCTGCGAGAGGCCCGTTCCCCGCTCCTCGGGAGCCGTGGCGTTCCCCTCTGGTGTGACACTGTTTCGGTCAGAGGGCCCGGCGATCCCAGTTTCTGTCCACGACTCAAGGGCGTGCTTCAAATCATCTTTGGTACTCAGGCCGGTGGTAGCAATGCCTAGTTCCATGCAGAATTGTTTCAGTTCGCGGTGGCTATATTCTTCCAACTTATCCATTTGGAATTTTTCAGTGGAACCGCTATCTTTGGCTGACATCGTGGTTTTGTCGTGGGGTGAGCTACTCTCTGTACGGTTACGCGTTGATTCGGATCGCGCCGCTGGCCACCAATGTTAGACGGACCGGGAGGGTCGGCCGAGGTCGGGGGGAGAGGTCTCCGGGGAGAGCCGTCTCCAGCGATCGTACAGACAAATAACTTCCCCCCCCACAGACAGATACCACACAGGGATGAGATTTAGCGTTCTTTATATGCACTTCTTAAGGTACGATGAAATAGTACAAGGAGGTCTGGACTCAGGGGTCCCCTCGATTTAAGTCTCTCAGGATAGGGAAAGGGGTAGCGGGACAGTCTGTTTACCAGTCTGGTAGTTCGGATGATATGATGATTAGCTCACAATCCTCGAGCTTGGTGGTTTAGCTGGTACGGGCCGCGGCAGCGCCAGCAGGTCCCGGTAGAGATGGTCGGTACACGGTCCACGGCAGCGCCAGCAGGTCCCGGTGAAGATGGTCGATGTACGGTCCGCGGCAGCGCCAGCAGGTCCCGGTGAGGATGGTCGTTACAACGGGCCGCGGCAGCGCCAGCAGGTCCCGACGAGGATGGTCGTTACAACGGGCCGCGGCAGCGCCAGCAGGTCCCGACGAGGATGGATGTTGCAGAAGGCCGCGGCAGCGCCAGCAGGCAGGACGATAGTTCGCAAGATAGGGCTACGGCAGCGCCAGTAGTCCGTCAAGGCTGAGTTCTCTCGGTGTCTCTCGACTCCAGGATACAACTGCCTTCCTGCTCCGGAGCTGCTCCAGTTATAGGGCAGGCGCCCTTTGATGTCCGGACCCTCGCACTTGGAGGCCGGAGGGTCCGGGATGAAGGTGTCCAGACACCCAGCAGGGGGTGGAGCCAGCGCCTGGGGGAGCTGGAGGCGATCGGCACCTGGCGGGGGAAGAGCTCTTAACGCTTCGTTCTCCCATTGACCTGCCAAGTGGTCCGCTCACCTCCTGGGTGGATGGTGGTGCCGGGATGTCGGGGCCGGCCAGGCCCAGGGTTAGGGTCGGGTGGAGGCCACGCGGCCTCGTGGTGCAGGGCCCAAGATGGCGGCTTGACCCAGCCGGGGGAGCCGGTGGTGGCTGGGGCCCGTGATACATGGAGGTCCGAGGACAGGAGTTCCGTCGGGAGATGGGGTGCGGGTGCTTTTCGTGGGTCACGCCTGGCGGGCCGGGGCTTGGGCCCTGTCATGCGGGGAGGGAGCAAGCCCTTCGTGTGGCCTGTCCAACAATCCTCATCACCAGAAATGGTATGGGGGTATTATTCCAAAGTGTTAGACACCTTACACGACATGTTTTGATACAGCCCAACCATAGTTACCATAACCGTTTAAGATTATAAGGCACTTTAAGAGTATATGGTAGGCTATATCATAGAACAGCTATAAGGACATGGTTCCGAAAGCTGCAGACAGGCTCAGCTCATGCTAGAGCACCATCTCACATGTTACCAAGCACTCTGCCTCCAGGATTGTTAAGGCCTGCCATAGGAGTGACTGATAGGTACACATGTGTCTATATATAAGGGTAGATATAGGCATACTATATCCAAGCAAGGGGTGATTACACAACCTTGCCCCAGCTGAGTGATCAGCCAGTTGTGTCTGATTGGAAGGCCAGACCAGGGGTGGCATAATACATGCTGCAGCCCCTGGGAGGCCTAGGGTACACCTATCCCCTGGGTACCTAGGGTACACTGTACAGGGTCCAATAAGGTGATCCTTACCAATTGTGTATGTACCTAGGGTACATGGAGTCCATTTTAAGGAGAGAGCAGACAGCCTGAGACCCTGAATGGCAGGATCTCAGGCCAACTAAGTCGAAAAATCAGCTAGACACTAGGCAAAAAGTTGGGGGTAACCATAGTCAGATATCCACCTTCCTACAGAGGCCTAGGTCCCTCTCAAGGGAATCTGACCATTCATACCACTCTGGAAGAGAATCTGTCCCACAGAAGAACTCCAACTTTCCCAGGGAGACCTCTTCTGAAAGAAGGTACAAGTTGCTACAGTATGAGGAAGCTAGGCTTGCTCTCAGAGCCAAGCAACTGGCCTTAGATAGGGAAGCCTTCGAGCTCCAAAGAGCTTCAAAGAAGGAGGGATTAGATACCCCTGGTGGCAGCAACAGTGTCCCTAGAAACAGAGATTATACTCCTGACCATAGGAACCTGTCCAAGGTTGTTCCTCCCTACCAGAGTGGGGATGATATCCACAAATGGATAACTGCTATGGAGAGGGCCTGTAAAGTTCAACAGGTCCCCCAGAAACAGTGGGCAGCAATCTTGTGGCTCTCCTTTTCAGATAAAGGTAGAGACAAGCTCCTCACTGTTAGAGAAGAGGATGCTAATGACTATGAAGCCCTGAAGAGTGTTTTGATAGATGGGTTTGGCTTAACCACTGAACAGTAGAGGTTGAAGTTCAGGGATACCCAGAAAACACAGACTCAGGATTGGACTGACTTTGTTGATTGTGCAACCAAGGCTCTAGAAGGTTGGCTGGTTGGTAGTAGAGTAACTGACTTTAAGGGATTGTATAATCTTATAATGAGAGAACAGATCCTTAATAATTGCCAGAACCAGTTGTTGCATCAGTACCTGGTGGACTCTGATCTGACCTCTCCCCAAGAATTGGGAAAGAAGGCAGACAAATGGGTCAGAACCAGGGTGAAGCAGAAAAACCAGAACCAGGGCGGTGACACTAAGAAGCAAGATCCTAAAGGCTCAGAGAAAGGTGGGGATAAGTCTAAAGACCAGAAGTCTTCACAAGGGCCCCAAAAATCTGCATCTGGTGGGGAGTCACAATCTAACAAGAAAAAAGGCCAAAAGAAGCCCTGGTGCAACTACTGTAAACAGAAGGGGCACTGGACTTCTGATTGTACCAAGTCCAAAGACCAATCCACCACCACTTCAGCCCCTAAGGCACCTGTTCCCCCTAGTACAGCCAGTGGTGGAGGTAATGCACAGAATAAGGGTGTAGTAGGGTTGACCCTGGGTTCTGATGTGGACTCTGGCCTAGTCAGAGTACCAACACAGGCATTGCTTGTTTGTGAGGGAGACCTTGATATGTCATTCCTAGTGAGCCCCAGTAACCTGGGCAAATACAAACAGCAGCCTATTATAAATGGCAAACAGGCTTTGGCATTTAGGGACACAGGTGCTAGTGTCACCATGGTGGCAGAGGACCTAGTGGATCCTACACAGATCATCCTGGGGGAAATGTACCAGGTAACCAATGCTAGCAACACCAGGACCAACCATAGCCTGGCAGTTGTTAATTTCTCCTGGGGAGGGGTAACTGGCCTTAAAAAGGTTGTAGTCAGTGCAGACCTCCCTGTCGAATGTCTGTTGGGCAATGATCTGGAGACTTCAGCCTGGTCTGAAGTAGAATTATGGACTCATGCTGAGATGTTGGGCATACCTGCAGAGGTATTTGCTGTGACCAGGTCACAAGCCAAAATGCATAAAGCTGAACCAGCTCTGGATCCTGAAACTATGGACCAGGTGCTACTCAAGAGGAGGAGCAGTAGGGTTAAGGCTGGGCCTTCCCCTCTGTCTCAGATCAAGATTCCCCTCCAGAGGGAGGAGAAGCAGAGCCTGAAGAAGGAACTGCCCCAGAGGGACTTGAGCCTGGACAGGTTGAGTTCTTGGGGGCAGGGGGCCCTTCCAGGGAAGATCTGAGCAAAGAGCAACAGTGCTGCCCCACTCTTGAACCCCTCAGACAGCAAGCTGCTGCTGAGGCTGCTGGGAGTGCTAGTGGGTCCCATAAGATTTATTGGGATGAGGGGCTCCTTTATTCTGAGGCTAGGGAACCAACTCCTGGCGCCACCAGGAGGCTGGTGATTCCTCAGAAGTTTAGGGGGTTCCTCTTGACCCTAGCACATGATATCCCATTGGCAGGTCACTTGGGCCAAAACAAGACCTGGGACAGGCTTGTTCCACATTTTCATTGGCCACACATGTCTGAGGACACAAAGGAGTTTTGTCGCTCCTGTGTCACTTGTCAAGCCAGTGGCAAGACAGGTGGCACTACAAAGGCCCCCCTGATACCACTACCTGTGGTGGGGGTCCCCTTTGAAAGGGTAGGGATTGATATAGTCGGTCCCCTTGACCCTCCAACAGCATCTGGGCACAGATTCATACTGGTGATAGTGGACCATGCCACCAGGTATCCAGAAGCTATTCCCCTCAGGACTACAACAGCCCCTGTGGTAGCCAGAGCCCTCATTGGAGTATTCTCCAGAGTGGGCTTTCCTAAGGAGGTTATCTCTGACAGAGGGTCCAATTTTATGTCAGGATACTTGACTGCAATGTGGAAGGAGTGTGGTGTAAACTACAAATTCACCACTCCCTATCACCCACAATGCAATGGGTTAGTTGAGAGATTCAACGAAACCCTGAAAGGAATGATTAAGGGCCTCCCAGAAAAGCTTAGGCGAAAATGGGACCTTTTACTTCCTTGCCTTCTATTTGCATACAGGGAGGTTCCTCAGAAGGGGGTTGGCTACAGCCCCTTTGAACTTCTGTTTGGGCACCCTGTGAGAGGACCATTATGTCTAGTGAAGGAGGGATGGGAGTTACCTCTCAAACCTCCCAAACAGGATGTAGTGGACTATGTACTTGGTCTCCGCTCCAGGATGGCTGAGTACATGAAGAAGGCCACAAAAAACCTTGAGGCAAGCCAAGAACTACAAAAAGCTTGGCATGACCAAAAGGCTGTACTGACTGTTTACCAGCCAGGCCAGAAAGTGTGGGTGTTGGAGCCAGTGGCCCCAGCAGCTCTCCAGGACAAATGGAGTGGCCCCCATACAATTGTTGAAAAGAAGGGAGAGGTCACCTACCTGGTAGACCTTGGTACTCCCAGGAGCCCTCTTAGAGTGTTCCATGTCAACAGACTTAAAGCATATGTGGACAGGGCTGACATGAGCTTGCTCATGGCAACTGATGAGGACCAGGAGGAGGAGAGTGACCCTCTCCCTGACCTCCTCTCTCAGAACCCTGATGATGGATCAGTGGATGGCGTTGCTTTGGCAGGCAGCCTCACTGAACATCAACAAACTGAATGTAGACAAGTGCTACAGCAGTTTAGACATATGTTCAGTCTGACCCCAAGTCAGACTTCCTGGTGCACCCATGAGGTGGACACTGGAGACAGTCTGCCTGTAAAGAGTAAAATCTACAGGCAACCTGACCATGTCAGGGACTGTATCAGGACTGAAGTCCAGAAAATGTTGGAGCTAGGTGTTATTGAGCCCTCAGATAGCCCTTGGGCTAGCCCAGTAGTCCTTGTCCCAAAACCTCACACCCAGGGCGGTAAGAAAGAGATGAGGTTTTGTGTTGACTACAGAGGCCTCAATGCAGTCACAAGGACTGAGGCCTACCCAATACCAAGGGCAGATGAACTAATAGATACTTTGGCCTCAGCCAAGTTTCTAAGTACTTTTGACCTTACAGCAGGCTATTGGCAAATCAAGTTAGCTGATGAAGCCAAGGCCAAAACTGCATTTTCGACCCCTGGTGGGCACTATCACTTTGTGGTAATGCCCTTTGGTTTGAAGAATGCACCTGCCACATTCCAGTGGTTGGTGAATAAAGTTCTGACTGGTATGGAAACTTACTGCTCAGCATATCTAGATGATATTGCTGTCTTTAGTTCTACCTGGCAGGATCACCTGGTCCACCTCAAGAATGTACTGGAGGCCCTGCAGAAAGCAGGCCTCACTATCAAGGCCACTAAGTGCCAGATAGGGCAGAGTCAGGTTGTGTACCTGGGCCACCTTGTAGGTGGGGGCCAGGTTCAACCATTGCAGAGCAAGATCCAAACCATAAAGGATTGGGTAGCTCCAACCACCCAGACACAGGTGAGAGCCTTCTTGGGCCTGACTGGGTACTATAGGAGGTTTGTTAAGGGATATGGATCTATAGTGACCCCCTTAAATGACCTAACCTCCAAGAAAATGCCAAAAAAGGTTCAGTGGACAGCTAGCTGTCAAAAGGCATTTGATGACCTCAAGCAGGCAATGTGCACTGCCCCCATCTTACAGAGTCCAGATTACAAAAAGAAGTTCATTGTTCAAACAGATGCTTCAGAGCTGGGTGTGGGAGCTGTACTGTCTCAACTTAATGATGAAGGTCAAGACCAGCCAGTAGCTTTCATAAGCAGAAGGCTGACCCCTAGAGAGAAACGTTGGTCAGCTATTGAGAGGGAGGCCTTTGCTGTGGTTTGGGCCCTGAAGAAGTTGAGGCCATACTTGTTTGGCACTCACTTCATTGTTCAGACTGACCATAAGCCCCTCCTAGGGCTCAAACAGATGAAAGGTGAAAATCCTAAACTGCTCAGGTGGTCCATTTCCCTACAGGGGATGGACTATACAGTGGAACATAGACCTGGGACCCAACATGCCAATGCAGATGGACTCTCGAGGTATTTCCACTTAGAACATGAAGACTCAACTGGTCAAGGTTAGTTTAATGTCCCTGCGTTTGGTGGGGGGTTGTGTAGGAGAGTAGGATCTGCACTTGTGTTGCCCCCACTTTTTTTCTGATGTATACACTGGTTTCTGGCTATAGTCTGGCTGGGTCCCTGCTAATCAGGGCCCCAGTCTACCTGATCTCTCTAAACAACTTGATGTGCATACTAGATGCACTAGTGATTGGATACTGTGGTACCTTGTGAGCCCCTAGTATATGGTACCTTAGGTACCTAGGGCATTGGTACTTCACAGGCCTACCAGGGGCTGCAGCATGTATTATGCCACCCCTGGGAAGCATTCTCAATCTGACACCACAGGCCTGCTACTGCAGCCTGTGTGAGGTAGTGTTAGCACTCCTCACTGAGGTATAGGTTTCTATATCTCACTATACACACACATATGAAACTATCAGTTACCCCTATGGTAGGCCCTATCAATCCCAAGGGCAGGGTGCGTGGTTTACTATGTGAGGGGGCGCTTCTGCCTGAGCAGGACCCCTCTGCAGCTGGCAGAGTCTATTCTCTGCTGCTGTTTGTGGATGCGGTTAAACCATATACTCTAAGTGCATTATAACCTCCCGGTTAATGCTAACTTTGGAATGACTGCATCAAAACATGTCGTGTTTGGTGTCAAACGTTTTGGAATCATACCCCCACACCAGTAACTGGTGTGGGAGTATGATCCCACCCTACTAGAGGGGACGACATGTACCCACTGTACCAAACGGTAGAAATCTTCTAGAGCCCTGGCATCACAAAATGGATGCCACCAGCACAGACACCGGGCTGCCCTCCTGCTGCTGACCGAAACTCGCAGTGGAGGGAGCTCAACAAAGGGTTTCCTGTCACAGGGAGGTGTCACAACCTTCCAGACAGGATTTAGTGTATTGGAGCTGGATGGGTGCATTCTTAGAGTGCCTTTGAAGTCCTACACTGGGGGAGCAGTAGGCTCCTCTGTGCATATGCCAGCTCAAACCGGTTCAGGGGCCTCTGCCCCTGTCCTGGCGCGAAACTGGACAAAGGGAAGTGGGTGTAACCACCCCTACCCTGGCCCTCCTAGAGGAGTGGCCATAGAGCTAGTCCCTCCCATCTTTACAGTATAAGGTACCACATATTGCCAATGCAATTCAGATTACACCTGGACGACGCTCTACGAAGAAGAATCCGGTCCCTTCAACGTTCTACTACCTTTAGAAGACCGAACGATCTCCCTTGGAGCCAAGGAGTGGCTCCCCTGCTTTGCAGGCACCTTAAGGACTGAACAACGGTTGCAAACTTTCCCGCTCCCGCCGGAGCCCGGAGTCCCTGCGTCCCCTGAAGTCGATTTCCTGACCTCTCTACGGCCATTTTGAGTCCCCAGCGAAGCTGTGGCGTCTGGACCCCACGAGTGACGAGGAACGACAATACCAGGGAACCGTGCACTGATTTCGAGTGCAAGCCCTGAACGACGAACTACAAACCTGTGCTTTGGACCACTTAATGTCCAAGTCCTGAGCAGGTACTGAACCAAAGATCAGCGGCCTACCCCGTCCCGAGTGACCGTGGGCTGTTGCTGAAGTTTTCCTGCAAAGGCGTCTTCGCGGTTGCTTGCCCTTTGGCTAGTAGCCCTCCTGAAGACATCCTCGACTATTCCAAGGGCTGGCCTGGTTGCTCTGGGCCTACCCTCACTTACCCTTGCTGGGTAAGTCCCTCGGACCTTGCTGGTCTGAGCCATCCACCATCTTCACTCTCCCCGAGACTTGCAGTTGCCAAAGTTTGTTGGCTCCAATCCGAGTGCCGACACCGCCAACAGCTGCAGACGTCGTGGGACCCTCCAACTCCAGCTGCTGGTCATCATCGATCCCTCCTGGACGGCGTGGGCGAAGAGACAAAACACCATCAGTGACGAAAGCGACGCGACAGTTGTGGTCATCTATCCTGAAGGCCACCGGTCACTGGCAAGTGACTCTGAACTCTGTCACCTCAATTTCCAGGTCGCCTGCAACTCCAATCCATCGTTGGAACCGAACGGACACCTCTCTCGACGACACAAGCCGCAAGAACACCTCGATTCCCATTGAAATCAGCATCGCGACCCGACACCAAAGGACACCTGTGCACCCGGACTCCCTGGGTGAGGTAACTCTGGCATTACGGTGCCCAAGTGTGCATTGGCTATCGAAATACTTACCCTGTAAGTTGTGTGCTTGTTGTCCACTCAGAAGTGCCCTAGAACTTTAAAATACAAATCGCGACATTTTTGCATTGAAGTCTATGAGAAACTCGCGTGCGTGTTTAGACACTGCACGCGCCTCCTGTGGGCTAGTTACTTACCTGAAAACACTACAGCAGTGAAGCCCCAGCGATTCCCAAGGCCCTAGGCCTCTTCATTTTGCTTGTCGAATTTGTTATACCATTTACTTAGTATATGGTCTGGTACGCCCCTAGGGCTACAGTGATTTATGTGCTTAATTTGTTGAGAAATGTTGATCTTTTACATGTTTACCTGGGACTAATCTCATAAAGAGATTAGTAGAGTATATTTAGTAATAAATACATATATATTTCATATATATACCTGTGTGGTGTCTTTTTCATTTGGTAATTCAAGAGATTATAAGGTAAAACAAGCTGCTTTACATTCCTCAGAGACTTAGCCTGAAGGCTGCTCTCCACAGCTACCACTAGGATAGCTTTCTTTTAAAAGGTTGTCTTTAAACCTATCTACCAAGAGTCGAATTGGACTGGTGCAAGGTGGCCACTAGAACTAGTGACCAGCATATGCCAGGCCAACTTCTCACAGTAATGCACACCGGACGGCAGGGGTTGGGCGAGTCACTGCCCTCGAAGTCTAATAACATCACTGTGGTGCTGCGCCCAGGCCCATCCTGCCTCCCATAGCTCCCAACATTCCCAGCACCGCCGCAGCCCACCGTTCCACACAAATGGCCTTGGCTTAAACTGGAGCCTTCGCAGGCCGGGGAGCGCAGTCTGCCCCCAGATTACCAGCACTCAGGCAGCCCCCGGGATTGGGTATCGGACAGTAGTAGTACGTGATTTTGCATGGCGCTGCAGGGACTCGAACTGGGATGCCCAGCTCTTGAGTCAGCAGCTCTGCCCGCTAGGACACATGCTCTCCAAGGAATATGAACTTCAGAAGCAAGTCAAAGTATGTGAATCACTGCAACACAGCCTGCTTCCTAATGGTGCCCGTTATGTAGCATATAATGAAAGTCATCGACTGCCCTGGATTGCTACCCTCGACGCCGTGCCCACTCCCAACAAATAAGTTCTGTGCATGCTTGTCCAAGCTCGCGGTCGTCTTACCAACCGGCACTTGTGGCCCGTGTGTCTGAACCTGACCCGCCAGCTCCAGACCCCCGTCCCAGCCTGGGAAGGTGGGCAAGCGCCCTGATGCACTCGCTCCCTTAACATTTAAGGCCCCTGCCTCGGTACCGGGGCCTACAATATGCCGCTTCGTGCCCGCATGCGTGGGAGGAGGGGAGGGCCACAGCAGGAGCCCTCGAAAACTTCCCAGGTTGAGGGGCGAGGCTTCGATCAGTCCCCCGCAGAAGGGACAACGTGAATACTCAGGGCCCAGTACAGTACTTGGATGTCCACAGCAGCGGGTGCGTGAACCAGCCTGGGGAGTCAGGCACTTAAGGCGAGGAGGCCGCAACGCGCCTGGGAGACCGCAACCCAGGGCCTGTTCCCACGCTTCCAGACCCGAATCACCCCCCGAACCTACATACCCCAGACAGGACAGGCCCTAAACCCGTTCGGTGTCTGCTCCCCGCCTTGGCAGCATTCAGCGGAGGGTGTGCACCTCGGCCTCGTCCGACGCCACCAGCGACCCCCACATGCCGCAACGGTCCTGGGGTGGTAGCAAGGCGGAAGCCCGGCAGAGTTGCGTGACCCCTTTCTTCTCGCAAACGGACTTATCTCATCCCTGTAGCCTGCTGTGTAGGCCAGACCGCACGGACAGGGCCCTGTAGGCGCCGACTGCCCCCCCGCACGGGGTGGGGAGAGGTAATTGACACACTACCCCTAAGTGGGAGCGCGGGAGCGCTGATCAACAGCAGGCACCACCATACTCCGACCCCCTGAATCAGCTGGGGGCAGTGGGGGGGGGGGGAGGGCCCGGGGGAGACCCTTTGTACAACCCGAGGGAACTGACCAGACCCGCCCCCCCTTAAGGCGGCTCGCAGGTATGCCCGGGCCGCCCTGCCCTGTGTGCAATCCCGCTGGGGAGACCGGGCGAGGGGGGACCCGAACAAATGCACTTACCGTGCAAAAATTGCTGGCAGCTCACAAGGGGCACGTCCAAACGGTGTCAGGGTAGTGGGAAAAGAGGGCGCCCAGAGGGCGCGGAGAGGTATATGTACCTCATCCCCCGCCCCCCCTATCCCCGACAGTGACGCACCACACCTGGACCCCTGAGGGTCCCAAACACTGGGAGGCTGCCTCCTGTGCCTCTTGTGGCACTAAATAGGCCGCACTTTTAGTGGGTCTCCTTCCCGTGGACCCCAGGCAGCCTGCAAAGCGCTTGGTGCAGTGGGGTTGAGATGCAAGGCTCATGGTGACTTCCCCGGGAGTGGGACGCATCGATGGCGTGGTTCCGTGGAGTGTTTGCGTCAACTTTGTAAAAATTATTTTGTAGACTTTTTTTTAATATAGCTCGATCTCGACCCGAAGATATCAGGTGTCAGAGCGCTTTACATGAGTACCAGTTTCATTACGGATGGACTCATTCATTTGTTTTAGGCACAGGGAGATTAAGTGATTTGCCCAGAATCACAGGATGTTGAGCGTTGTTGACGAGACTCGAACCCGGTTCCCCAACTTCGAGGTCGACTGCTCTAGCTGTAAGGTCACATCATGACTTGAGCTGAAGGCATTAGAGGGCTTCATAGAATTGGCATAGAATCCATGACGTGAGCTGTATTAGGTGTAGATAAAGATACATAGAGGCTTTTCCCTCTAACTCACCGGGCTTTGCTCCGTGAGGTCCTTTGCTTTCCTGCTGGGCCCCTGCTGATTTGGTTCTGCTGTGCAAGTGCCCGTGAGGCTGGGCTTGGATCCGCCCCCCTCCAGCAACACGGAAACGGTGACTGGCCGAGCTTGGCTTCGCCGGGCCAGGAACTACAACTCCCAGGTGCCCCTGGGCTAGGACGCTCTGCCGATCACGCGCTAGGCGGCGCATAAAGCCCCACCTGGTGTGGAGCCCCCTGCTTTCCCTCTAACTCACCGGGCTTTGCTCCGTGAGGTCCTTTGCTTTCCTGCTGGGCCCCTGCTGATTTGGTTCTGCTGTGCAAGTGCCCGTGAGGCTGGGCTTGGATCCGCCCCCTCCAGGAACACGGAAACGGTGACCGGCCGGGCTTGGCTCCGCCGGGCCAGGCACTACAACTCCCAGGTGCCCCTGGGCTAGGACGCTCTGCCGATCACGTGCTAGGCGGCGCATAAAGCCCCACTTGGACCATCGCCCCGCGAGGACGCGCCGGGCGAAGCCCGGGCAAAGGGCGGGCCGTCTGTGGCCGTCCGGGGCTGGGCTGGGCCAACTCCCTTTCATCCAAGCTACTAGACACAGTGAGACTTTTATTGCTTTGTTCATGCAACTGAGCTGCCTATTGGTCAAGTCGCCTACGTATTATTATCCAGGTGTTCTGCGCTCATTACTTATAGTGTCATATAAATTCATACGCGCTCTTTGTTATGGCGCTGTGCCTTAGAAATGGGAGGAAGATTGCACAAACTAGTCTCGGGAGGTCTGTATCTGGAACTCTGGATCAGTTCATTACTAGAGCAGCCAATGTCCCGGAAAAAGAAATTCTATTTACCGAAAAAAGGCTGTCCCTAGAGCTGTTATTCAAACGCTCCTCCTTGGGTACTATCATGACTGCAGTCTCCCCAGAGCAACCCAGGGCAATCGACGATATCTGCTCCGGAACATGTGTGGAGCAGGCAGGAGTGGGTGGGTCTATTATTACAACAAGTAACTCTTTCGATTCAAACCCAGATAGTATATCTATACTAGCTAATAGTCCTGCTGATTCCAATACTTCTGCTTTTCCCACCCTGCCCCTCATAAATGTATCCAATTCACCTCAACTAGGAAAAATTAAACATCTCCAACATACCGCCGGCAAAAGAAAGCGAGGGGGAGGGACACAAAAGGGTAGAAGTGTTAAGTTAACTAAAGTTACGGCTTCAAACAAATCTTCCATTTCTAAAGCGCATCATAGAACTGCTACCATTGCTCCTGGCAATACGACATCTAAGCAAATTCCTTGTCGCCCTGTTGACAACCAACCCCTAAAAGGTACTCTGGAAATTTTAGAGCAACTTTTAAGATCTTTGTTGCTTCCCCTACTTGAGAGGGTAAAACTTATAAATGAATCCATGGTAAAACTGGAAAGTGCTGTAGCGGCAAACTCCGCAACTTTAGATAAAACAGCGGAGTCTTTACGAGCCGTCGGGCTCAAACTGCCCCGGAGTGTGATCGCTGATTCCCAGAGTCCCATAACAGAAACCCCCCAGGAGGCATTATCTAGCTTAAACACTCAAATACATCATAAAGCCCCCACAAACATCACAACCCAAACTTTTGCCATCGGTCACACCAGGGAGGGCGCTGCCAGAGAAGCTGGGAATAAGCTAGCACGCACAGTATGCGGTTGTCGCCCACTCTCTAGAGAGAACCACGAACCTGGTGAGGAGGTTCAGCGAGCCCTGAATATGCACCATATACCGTTATTCTGGCTAATGTTCCAGAGATCCAGCATGACAAAATAGAGACTCACAGAGAATTGAAGAACAAGGTGATCTATTGGTTAAATAAAAATCGACCGCTCGCACAAGAAATAAATGTGGAGATTTTTCACGTGAGAAGGGTGAGCAGGTTGGGCTGGAGATCTAAGGACCTGAACGGCGATTGTATAACTGTCAATTTCAGGGACGTTAGAGTGGTTAGGCATATCTGTTATGAATGGGAGATGTGGGGCAAAACGGGAATTCAAACACTAAGCCTGAGCTACTTCTACCCAAGCTCACCCTACAGAAAATCTCCTGTCATGCACAATGGGTGGGATACAACACATAGACACCTACACATTGCACGAAACCAGGAATTCCACCCCCACCTGGCTAACCATTTTGAGTCACCAAGTGGCTTGGAGGGGGTGGATTGACTGGGTTCCAGAAATAGGGAAAGTAGTGTAGGCTGGCAAAAGAAAATTGAGATCGTGGCCCACACAGTGACAACAATTGGTATCAGCAATAGTATTAACCGGGTATTTTCGGGGGAATGCTGCGTGGCACCGTCTATAGCCCCCGCTCTGTACCCCCATCTTGTATTAAGAAATAATTTTTTATCTTCCATTGTCCCTATAGTGGGTCCCATAGTCTCAACCCCTCCCGGCCCACTTCCCATGATCACTGAGACAGGGGCATATGCTCAGGTTGTGGAGAAATCCCATGGAGTCTGTATGAATGAGGACATTAGACTTCCCGAATTAGGTTGTAGTAGCATGAGTCCAATTGGAACTAAGGTATCCCAACTGGCCCTGCCTCTCTCTCCTACTCGCTTTGGTGATGGCACCCATTTGCACTCCCTGGTATCCTGGAATATCGCAGGTCTAAAGAGCAAAATCCCCACTGTAGAGTGGATTGATCTGGTGGATAAATATGACATCTTGGCATTCCAGGAGACCTGGGCTGCAGATCCAATACATCATATGGGGTACCTTAACTTCCACAAAGCAGCAGTTTGTGGGACTAAGGGAAGACCGTCAGGGGGTTTAATCATTTGGATCAAACAATCTATGAATCATCAAACTAAAGAACTATATGTAGACAGTCCAGACATCCTCGCCTTAAAGCTGTATCAGTTAGATGGCTCAGAGATCTACATTATTAATGTATATAACAGAGCCAAGCCTGGCGGGCGTGGCTCTGACACCTTCCCAATATTAGACTCCTTTTTGGACTCCCTTAGACCAGTTTGTAACATAATAATTGTAGGTGATCTGAACTGCTCGTTTGAGCCCCTAAATTTGGACGGGGAAAACCTAATGACAGAGGAGGATGCCGAGTGGAGCATCCCCCAGTTAGACCTCACACCCATTAAGAAATGGACAGAATCAGCCCTGCGGTGGATGGGCCTCTGCCTAGAGCGCGGCTTTAGGGCTGCCAACGGGCGGTCTGCTTCCGACAAAATGGGTAGGGCCACCTTTGACAATGGCCGCTACAAAAGTAGAATTGACTATGCCCTTATCAAAATAGAGTATTGGTCCATATTAAAGGACATGGTGATCATGGTCCGCCCAGAGAGCGACCACAATCCTCTTATTGTGAGCCTCCTGTTAAAAAATGGCGGCAAGCATAACTTTTTAACTGAGATTGACGCAGCTGACGCCCTGCTTACAAACAACTCACGCAGGGTGCGTTGGGCTAAGATTGCCATTGACCCCGGGTTCTTGGACGAGATCTCTAATAGGTTAACTAGGACTCTGGGGGTTTTGCACTCACTTCCAACCCAGGAAGATATAAACAGGGAGATAACAAATCTCCACAAAGATCTTTTTAGTGACCTTAGACTGTATCTTTCTAAACCTGACATACCCAAGAAGACCCATGGAAATCCTCTGTGTAAATCATGGTATAATAAGTCGTGTAGGGAATCCTACAGTAGACTGGCCCTTGCTATCAAAACTAAAATTATTCCTGATATTAGGATAGCAAGGCTTAACTACCGCAAAGTTAAAATGAAGGCAAAACTTGACTGGGACACTCAACATTGGCAGGACCTCCTAGCAGCCAGTAAACTAAGAAACCTAACAAAGTTCTGGCACATAGTCAAATGGGGTAATGGCAATGTTTCACAGGTCCCTGCCAACCACGTACCGAGAGAAGTCTGGGTTGAGTATTTTGGGTCCCAATTTTCTGGGCAGAACCCGACTGATATTAGTCTCATTCCCATTTCTAGCTCTATGAATATCGCCCACGATTTGACATTCGTAAGTAGTGAAGTTGAGGCAGCACTAAAAATGATCCCCAGCGGTAAGGCTCCGGGTATTGACTGCGTCCCTGCTGATCTCTTTAAGCACGATAAAGAAAACTGGGTCCCCTATATTGTCTATCTGGGAAATGCAATAGCCAAGGGGGCCGCAATTCCCGATCCTTGGCGTGGAGCCGAGATTCTCCCGATCTACAAGAAAGGGGATCGTACAAGCCCGGGAAACTACCGACCGATCAGCTTGATCGATGCCATACAAAAAATCATCGCTAGGATGGTCTTGGCACGAATTCAGAGCTGGATCGTGCTGGAGGGCATATTATCACCCCTTCAGGCAGGGTTCAGGTCCTGTATTAGTACAATAGAGCAGGTCCTTAGGTTCCAATTGCTCTATTGGAAAGTTGTAAGTTTAGGTGGAGGAACCATCTACGCTTAATTGTCGACCTTAAATCAGCGTTCGACTTAGTACCCAGGGGTAAACTGTGGGGGGTGTTAAGGGCTCTGGGGATGCCCCCGGAGCTTTTGAATATTGTAATTAAGCTGCATGAGGCCAACTTTGCTCAAGTTCGCTGGGGCAAGCAAGAGCAGGTCACAAGTAGATTTGCAGTGTCCAGGGGTGTTAGGCAAGGCTGTGTATTAGCACCAACCCTGTTTTTGTTATTCATCAACAGGGTGGTGCAGTACTACTCAGCCTTTCCGACTGATGCCCCCTCTCTGGGAGGTATCAAGTTTCCGCTACTCATGTTTGTGGATGACACCCTTCTGTTATCGCAGACACAGGTAGGCCTGCAAGCGGCTCTGTCTACATTCGAGGAATTTTGCCACGACCATGACCTGCAGGTTAATATATCTAAAACTAAATTTATGGTCCTCACCAAAAATAGACCCGTGGTGTGCCACATCACAATGAATAACATCAAGTTAGAACAGACAAACATCATGACCTATCTCGGGATTGTCCTAGAGAGAAACTGAGCTGGAAGCCCCAGATTGAAGCCTTGTCGCTCAAGTATGCCCAGCTCACAGGGTGTCTGGTCAGAGAACAGAGAAAGTCTGAGACCAAGAGGATAGGCCCAGCTATGAAGATTTATAACTCTAAGATAGGTTCAGCGATCCTGTATGGTGCGGACCTCTGGGGTTTTGCTGATCTGTCAGCTCTAGTAAAAATACTGAATACATTTCTAAGAAAACTGACAGGTCTCCCCAGCTCAAGTCCCACGATACCTTTATTATTGGATCCAGGCTGCCATGCAATAGATGATTTAGCACATTTTAAGCCAGTGGCTCTGTGGAGGAGGTTATGGACCACCCCTGAATTAGCGGCTTATGCAAAGGCTATCATGGATGTAAGATCCATCTTGGGCTCGGGTAACATTCCATGGTTTAAACAACTAAAATTATTATTCGAGTCAATGGGCTTGGGTAATCTGTGGACAGATCCTGCTAACAACCTATTCCCCCCCAAAAAAGTTTACAAAAACATCTACTGGGCAACAATTTACCAGAAACACGCCTGCCATGTTCCATCTACATCCCTGTCAGGTATGTTTCTGGTTTTTAAATCAACTCCTGCCTTAGAAGAATATTGGGATACAGTAACAAAGCCTAGTGATAGAAAACTCTATCACCAGCTAAGGGTTGGCTCCCTTCCAACGAGACTGTTTGTAAATAAATGGAAGGGTCAGGAGTCTGATTGCTGTCGCAGATGCCCAGAACTTAAAGAATCTATTGCCCATATATTTTTTGAATGCCCGGCATACGCGGCTCCTCGGGCCAAATGGCTCAAACCAATCTGTCGCAATATGTCTATAAGGGTTGGATCTGAGGCCCCAAGACTCCTTAAGTCGGACACAAGTGAACCTATTGTTATAGCTGTCTCAAAATTCTTGGGTTGGGTGTGGATTTTGAGGGCTAAACAGGACCTAGTGGCAGGTCCCCACTACGACACGATCTGATGACACTAAAATTAATCACGGAATTTTATTCTACACCAGTTGCAGGTTTTGAACTCTATTTTTATTGTTTTTTACTTAGATTTTATATTGATGTATGTTTTAAACGTGGTTTTTAGTATGGTATTATCTTTTATGATGAAAAATGTCGAAATAAAGACTATTTGAATTTGATACATAGTGACAATACGTAAAGGGCGTGCACAGTAGACATGTGGGTACGTTGATGACACTTCTTGGAGATAAGTAAGGTATATATTTGTAAATCGCTAGACATAATTAAACCAGCAGCGAAAATAAAGGCTACATGAGGAGTAGACAAGAGTCCATAATAACAATAAATAGAGGAATTTAACCTTCCTTGTAGACGACGAACAGTAGTGTAGATGACCAATGTAAGGTCTGAGGTAACTAAGGTATGGTGTAGTGAAGGTGGGGAGAGAGGGGCATTGTGAGAAGTTGGCCTGGTATATGCTGTCCACTAATTAAAGTGGGCACCTTGCACCAGTCCAAACAACCCTTATTGATGATAGGTTAAAGATAACCTTTATTGAAAGCTATCCTAGTGGTAGCTGTGGCGAGCAGCCTTCAGCAAGTCTTGAAGGAATGTAAAGCAGCTTGTTTTACCAGAGACAATCTTATAGTGTTGTTGGACTGAAAAGGGAACCACACAGTCATTATAAAAATATGTATTTATTAATAACACTCTAGTACCCTCGACACGAGGATAGAACACAATTGAACACAATTCAAATAATACAGTTGCAAAGAATCAAACGTAAGTAGCACAATACACAATGGGCTCTGGGGGAGACCAAACCATATACTAAGAAAGTGGTATAAGAACCACGACTCCGACTCAGACCTAGTCTGAGAGGTGTAGAATTGCTAGGACCCCAAAGAACCACCCAAGGTAAGTAGTTAGGGACCCCATGGAGAACAGTTGCAGTGTGACTACACAGCCGCGGACTACGTGCAATTCAATAGGGAAAGTCGCGGTTGCAATTTTAAAGAAAAAGGACACTTCTAGCAGGACTTTGAGGAATTCCCTTGGAACAGAGGAGGTTCTAGAGCCAACCCACCCGTGGATACAGAAGCACCCACTTTACCTAACCCAGAGGAGCCGGGTGCATAGGTGTCAAATGGCGTCGGAAACCGCCGTCTTTTTCAATGGAGCGCTGTGAAGAAGAACTGCTGCCATGAAGGTGAAGAGTGTCCAGAAGAACCCAAGCCTGGATTCATGATGTGTAGAACCTGAAAGCAGAAGGGACAGAGTCTAGGTCACATCAGGAGTGACCAGGGGCTCAGAAGTCGAATGCCCACCGATGTCGGGTGCTTCAGAATGGTGGACGGTGATCTTGTCTCTTCAGCTGTGAGGACCCAGAGACATCTTGGATGACCAGGAGCCGAAGGCGAGCTGTCCCATGTCGGATGTCGAGTGGTGAGGGGTCGGTGTCCGGCTGGAGCACCAACCAAGCCTTGGCAGCGCCAAACAACAGGAAGATGCAGATCAGTGTCGGTTCGGCCCAGGAGACTCACCAAAGCAAGAAGAGTCACGGCAAGCCTGGAGCAACCAGGGGAGCCCACGGAAATCAAGACTGACCCTCAGGTGGACCCACAGGCTGGAGGCACAGGAGTCGTGAGGGGACCACAGGCGGATTCACAGGAGACCAGCTGGCAGGGCACAGAATGCAAGGATGCAGGAATCCTTCAAGGAAAAGATGCACTGGCGTCAGGGCTACACTTAGCCCGAAGCACAAGTTTGTTGCCTGTAAACAAGCCTTGGCTGCTGCAATTACACGCAGTGCACCGAGGTGCGGGTTACGCAGTACCCTCGACAGTTGGTGCCCTGAAACTGTGTGAGATGGCAGGCACAACCTTGGGACGTTCAGTGACCCTCCTCTTGTGCTGCTGACATCGTCGGAGTCCACAGGAGCTCGGGGTCAGCGACCGGAGAAATGCGTTGCGGTGCCTGTTTCTGCAGGGGAGTAACTCCTTTACTCCAAGGGAGATGCTGAGGAGGTCTTTGAAGTCCCACGGGATCCTAAACGGAGCCTGAGTGGATTTCGGACTTGGAGCAGTCGAGGACGGCGAGGGAAGACGTAGTCGAGCCCACGGGAGGTCCAGCAAGGTCCAGCGATGTCCAGACGATCAGCTTACTGGTTTCCTCAGAATCTTCAGTTTCAGAATCTTGTCGAGGTAATATCCAAAGTCCTGTAGCCAGGTATCCCATTTTATATCCACGGGAGAGGGAGGGACAGATTCTAGGGACCCTCCTCTGGGAGGGTCAGGACAGAGGGGTGGCTGCACCCATGTCCTTTGTCCAGTTTCGCGCCAGAGCGGGAGCAGGGTGCTCCCAGAACTGGTTTGAACTGGACTACGCACGAGAACACCAAGTGTGGCCTACGTGCAGTCTCTCTGGCATGAACAGTGCCCCCACCCAGACTCAATACACAAACTCCTGTCTGGGAGGTGGTAACACCTCCCTGTGACAGGATACCTTTTGATGGGCTTCCTCCTCTGCGAGTTTTGATCTGCAGCAGGAGGGCAGACCGGTGTCTGTGGCTGGCAGCATCCATTTTGAGCGGTAAGGCTAAAGAGAGTTGGTACCGGTAGACTTAGAAACTCCCCGAACCTCGGTTCTGAGGGGAAGAATCATACCTCCCACACCAGTTACTGGCATGGAGGTATGATCCCAAGGTGTTTGACACCAAACACAACATGTTTCTAAACAGCAGTTACAAAGTTAGCATTTACCGATTGGTTATAATGCCACTTAACCTGTATGTCTGGTGGTACCATGTATAGCCTGGGAGAATTGATTCCGAATGCTGCAGAGGGGCCCTGCTCATGCAGGAGCACCCTCTCACACAAAAACAGTGCACCCTGCCTTCAGGATTGATAAGGCCTGCGAGAGGGGTGACTTACGAGTTTTAAGCGTGCTGGTATTTATTTATTTATTTTGAAAGTTTTATATAGCGCGAACATGACCACATAGGGTATCAGAGCGCTTTACAGATTATGTCGTAGGAAAAGTACATGGAAACACAAATAATCAGCATTTCAACAGGTACATATATTTAGAATGTCCAACATTCTCAAGAACCTAGCATCTAGGGCACAGACCAGCGTCAAAAGGCCCGGGAGTCAAGTGAGGAAGGAAGACCGAGACAGCTATTTCTTCATCAAGAGCTCTTTAACTTCTGAATTGAAGAGGGCAGAGGAAGGGATCACCCTGACTTTGGGGGGGGAAGAGAGTTCCAGGTCCTTGGCGCCTGTGAGAAGTTGGCCTGGCATATGCTGGTCACTAGTTTTAGTGGCCACCTTGCACCAGTCCAATTTGACTCTTACGTTTTAGACTCTAAAGTTTAAGACGACCTTTTAAAGAAAGCTATCCTAGTGGTAGCTGTGGTGATTTCAGGTGATTCATGGGTGTCTTGACTCTTCAGCCACGAGGTCCAGGAGGCGTCGACGATGACCAGGAGCTGGATTTAGAGTCTCCCACGAAGTCTGCAGCTTATTGAGGGGTTGGCAACCAGATTGGGAGCCAACAAGCCTTGGCAACAGCAAGTCTCATGGAATGTGAAGAAAGTCAGCAGTGCAGACCAGCGAGGTTTGAGGGACTCACTCAGGGAGGGTAAGTGAGGGCAGGCCTGGAGCAACCAGGGGAGCCCTTTGGTTTGATGAGAAAGTCTTCAGGGCACCCACAAGCCAACTGGCAAGGGATCACGAAGACGCCTTGTGAGGATTCACTTTACAGGGGCCCACGGTCACTCGGGATGAGGTAGGCCACTGATCTTCGGTGGAAATCCTGCTGGAGGCTTGGACCACACGTGGTCCAATGCACAAGTTCATAGAACGTCGTGAAGGGGTTGCACTTGACAATAGTGCACGGTACCCGGGTATTGCGGTTCCTCGTCACTCATGGGGTCTACTCGCCTCAGCTTTGCTAAGGACTCACAATGGCCATTGAGAAGTCAGGAAATCCACTTCTGCGGCTGCAGGGACTTCGGACTCCGGCGGGAGTGGGAAAATGTGCAACCGTTGATTCAAGGTTTTGGTGCCTGCCAAGCAGGGGAGTCACTCCTTGACTCCAAGGGAGATTCTTCAGTCTTCCAAAGGTAGTGGAATGTCGAAGGTCCAGGATTCTACTGTAGAGCGTCGTCCAGGGATATCTAGTTTGCAATGGCAAGGTTTCCCTATCTTATACTAAAGCAAAGGGAGGGACTAGCTCTATGACCACTCGGTCAGGGGAGTGGGTGGTTACACCCACTTCCCTTTGTCCAGTTTAGCGCCAGAGCAAGGGCAGGTAGTCCCTGAACCAGTTTGAGCTGGCATATGCACAGAGGAGCCTACTGCTCCCCCATTGCAGGACTTCAAAGCAATCTAGGAGTGCACCCACCCAGCCCCATTACACTAAATCCTGTCTGGAAGGTGGTGACACCTCCCTGTGACAGGATGCATATTGTTGGGCCTCCTCCACTGCGAGTTTCAGTCAGCAGCAGGAGGGCAGCCCGGTGTCTGTGCTGGTGGCATCCATTTTGGGATGCCAGGCTCTTTCAGATTTCTACCGTATTTCCACAGTAGGTACATGTCTATCCCTCTAGAAGGGTGGGATCATACTCCCACACCAGTTACTGGTGTGGGGGTATGATTCCAAGGCGTTTGACACCAAACACGACATGTTTGGATGCAGCCATCCCAAAGTTAGCATTTACCGCTAGGTTATAATGCACTTAAGAGTATATGGTTTAACCGCATCCACAAACAGCCACAGAGAATAGACTCTGCCAGCTGCAGAGGGGCCCTGCTCATGCAGAGGCACCCCCTCATATTGTAAACCAAGCAGCCTGCCCTCAGGATTGACAGGGCCTGCCTTAGGGGTGACTGATAGGTTTATATGTGTGTGTAAGGTGAGACATAGGGAACCTATACCTCAATGAGGACTGCTAACACTACCTCACCCAGGCTGCAGGAGCAGGCCTGTGGTGTCAAATTTAGTCTGCTTCCCAGGGGTGGCATAATACATGCTTCAGCCCCTGGTAGGCCTGTGAAGTACCTATGCCCTTGGTACCTAAGGTACCATATACTAGGGGCTCATAAGGTACCACAGTATCCAATCACTAGTGCAGCTAATATGCACTCCAAGTTGTTTAGAGAGAACAGAGAGACTGGGGCCCTGATTAGCAGAGACCCAGCCAGACTATAGCCAGAAACCAGTGTTAACATCAGAAAAAAAGTGGGGGCAACATAAGTGCAGATCCTACTCTCCTACACAACCCCCCCCCCCCCCAACGCAGGGACACTAAACTAACCTTGACCAGTTGAGTCTTCGTGTTCTAAGTGGAAATACCCTGAGAGTCCATCTGCATTGGCATGTTGGGTCCCAGGTCTATGCTCCACTGTATAGTCCATCCCCTATAGGGAAATGGACCACCTTAGCAGTTTCGGGTTTTCACCTTTCATCTGTTTCAGCCATAGGAGGGGCTTGTGGTCAGTCTGAACTATGAAGTGAGTGCCAAACAAGTATGGCGTCAGCTTCTTCCGAGCCCACACCACAGCAAAGGCCTCCCTCTCTATAGCTGACCAACGTTTCTCTCTAGGGGTCAGCCTTCTGCTTATAAAAGCTACTGGCTGGTCTTGACCTTCATCATTCAGTTGAGACAGTACAGCTCCCACACCCAGCTCAGAAGCATCTGTTTGGACAATGAACTTTTTGGTGTAGTCTGGACTCTGTAAGATGGGGGCAGTGCATATGGCCTGCTTTAGGTCTTCAAAAGCCTTTTGACAGCTAGCTGTCCACTGAACCTTTTTTGGCATTTTCTTTGAGGTAAGATCATTTAAGGGGGGTCACTATAGATCCACATCCCTTAACAAACCTCCTATAGTACTCAGTCAGGCCCAAAAAGGCTCTCACCTGTGTCTGGGTGGTTGGAGCAACCCATTCCATTATGGTTTGGATTTTGCTCTGTAATGGCTGAACCGGCCTCCACCTACAAGGTGGCCCAGGTACACAACCTGACTCTGCCCTATCTGGCACTTAGTGGCCTTGATAGTGAGGCCTGCTTTCTGCAGGGCCTCCAAAACATTTCTGAGGTGGACCAGGTGATCCTGTCAGGAGGAACTAAAGACAGCAATATCATCTGGATAAGCTGAGCAATAAGTTTCCATACCTGTCAGAACTTTTTTCACCAACTTCTGAAAAGTAGCAGGTGCATTTTTCAAACCAAATGCCATCACCACAAAGTGGTAGTGCCCACCAGGGGTTGAAAATGCTGTTTTGGCCTTGGCATCATCAGCTAACTTGATTTGCCAGTAGCCAGCTGTTAGGTCAAATGTACTCAGATACTTGGCTGAGGCCAAAGTATCAATCAGCTCATCTGCCCTTGGTATGGGATAGGCATCAGTCCTGGTGACTGCATTGAGGCCTCTGTAGTCTGTCTACACAAAACCTCATTTCTTTCTTACCACCCTGGGTATGAGGTTTAGGCATTAGGACTACTGGACTAGCCCAAGGGCTATCTGAAGGCTCAATCACACCTAGTTCCAACATTTTCTGGACTTCAGTCCTGATACAGTCCCTGACATGGTCAGGTTGCCTGTAGATTTTACTCTTGACAGGCAGACTGTCTCCAGTGTCCACCTCATGGGTGCACCAGGAAGTCTGACTAGGGGTCAGGCTAAACATATGTCTAAACTGTTGCAAAACGTGTCTGCATTCAGTTTGCTGATGATCAGTGAGGCTGCTTGCCAAAGCAACACCATCTACTGACCCATCATCAGGGTTCTGTGAAAGCAGGTCAGGGAGAGGGTCACTCTCCTCCTCCTTTTCCTCATCAGTTGCCATGAGCAAGCCCATGTCAGCCCTGTCAACATATGGTTTCAATCTGTTGACATGGAGCACCCTAAGGGGGCTCCTGGGAGTTCCAAGATTCACCACGTAGGTGACTTCTCCCTTTTGTTCAACAAGTTTATGGGGGCCACTCCACTTGTCTTGGAGAGCTGCTGGGGCCACAGGCTCCAACACCCACACTTTATGTCCTAGCTGGTATACAGTCAGCACAGCTGTTTGGTCGTGCCAAGTTTTCTGTAGTTCTTGGTTTGCCTCCAGGTTTTTAGCTGCCTTCTTCATGTATTCGGCCATCCTGGACATAGTCCATCACATCCTGTTTGGGAGGTTTGAGAGGTAACTCCCAACCCTCCTTCACCAGACATAATGGTCCTCTGACAGGGTGCCCAAACAGAAGTTCAAATGGGCTGTAGCCAACCCCCTTCTGTGGGACCTCTCTGTATGCAAACAGAAGGCAGGGAAGTAAAAGGTCTCATTTTCGCCTAAGCTTTTCTGGAAGGCCTTAAATCATTCCCTTTAGGGTTTTGTTGAACCTTTCAACTAACCCATTGCATTGTGGGTGATAGGGACTAGTGAATTTGTAATTTACACCACACTCCTTCCACATTGCTTTTAGATTCCCTGACATGAAGTCGGTATCTCTGTCAGATATAACCTCCTTAGGGAAACCCACTCTGGAGAAGACTCTAATGAGGGCTCTTGCCACCACAGGGGCTGTGGTGGTCCTGAGGGGAATTGCTCCTGGGTACCTGGTGGCATGATCCACTACCACCAGGATACACCTGTGCCCAGATGCTGTTGGAGGGTCAAGGGGACCAACAATGTCAACCCCTACCCTTTCAAAGGGTACCCCCACCACAGGTAGCGGTATCAGGGGGGCCTTTGTTGTGCCACCTGACTTGCCACTGGCTTGGCAAGTGACACAGGAGCGACAAAACTCCTTGGTGTCCTCTGACATATGTGGCCAATGAAAATGTGGAACAAGCCTGTCCCAGGTCTTGTTTTGGCCCAAGTGTCCTGCCAAAGGGATGTCATGTACTAGGGTCAAGAGGAACCCCCTAAACTTCTGAGGTATTACCAACCTCCTGGTGGCTCCAGGGGTAGGATCTCTATCCTCAGAATATAGGAGTCCCTCATCCCAATAAACTTTATGGGACCCACTAGCACTCCCAGCAGCCTCAGCAGCAGCCTGCTGTCTGAGGGGTTCAAGAGACGGGCAGCACTGCTGCTCTTTGCTCAGATTTTCCCTGGGAGGTCCCCCTGCCCCCAAGAACTCAACCTGATCAGGCTCAAGTCCCTCTGGGGCAGTTACTTCTTCAGGATCTGCTTCTCCTCCCTCAGCAGGGGAATATGTGATCTGAGACAGAAGGGAAGGCACTGCCTTAACCCTACTGCTCCTCCTCTTGGGTAGCATCTGGTCCTTAGTTTCAGGATCAAGAGCTGGTTCAGCTTTATGCATTTTAGCCTGTGACCTGGTCACAGCAAAAACTTCTGCAGGTATGCCCAACATCTCAGCAGGAGTCCATAACTCTACTTCAGACCAGGCTGAAGTCTCTAGATCATTGCCCAATAGACATTCGACAGGGAGGTCTGCACTGACTACTACTTTCTTGAGGCCAGTTACCCCTCCCCAGGAGAAATTCACTACTGCCAGACTATGGTTGGTCCTGACATTGCTTGCATTAGTAACCTGGTACATTTCACCCAGGATGATCTGCCCAGGGTCCACAAGATCCTCTGCCACCATGGTGACACTAGCACCTGTGTCCCTGAATGCCAAAGCCTGTTTGCCATTTATTACAGGCTGCTGTTTGTATTTGCCCAGATTACTGGGGCTCACTAGGATGGACATATCAATGTCTTCATCACAAATCAGCAATGCCTGAGTGGGTACTCTGACTAGGCCAGAGTCCACTTCAGAACCCAGGGTCAACCCTACTACACCCTTATTCTGAGTACCACCTCCACCAGTAGCTGTACTAGGGGGAGCAGTTGCCTTAGGGGCAGAAGTGGTGGTGGTTTGGTCTTTGGACTTGTTACAATCAGAAGTCCAGTGTCCTTTCTGTTGACAGAATTTGCACCAGGGCTTCTTTTGGCCTTTTCCCTTGTTAGACTGTGAATCCCCACCAGATGCAGATTTTTGGGGCCCTTGTGAAGACTTCTTGGTGTCAACCCCTTGGTTCTGGGTTTTCTGCCTCACCCTGGTTCTGACCCATTTGTCTGCCTTCTTTCCCAATTCTTGGGGAGAGGTCAGATCAGAGTCCACCAAGTATTGATGCAACAACTGGTTTTGGCAATTATTAAGGATCTGTTCTCTCATGATAAGATTATACAATACCTTAAAATCAGTAACTCTACTACCAACCAGCCAACCCTCCAGATCCTTGGTTGCACAATCAACAGAGTCAGTCCAGTCCTGAGTCTGTGCTTTCTGGGTATCTCTGAACTTCAACCTGTACTGTTCAGTGGTTAAGCCAAACCCATCTATTAATGCACTCTTCAGGGCTTCATAGTCATTAGCATCCTCTTCTCTAACAGTGAGGAGCTTGTCTCTACCTTTATCAGAAAAGGAGAGCCACAAGATTGCTGCCCACTGCTTCTGGGGAACCTGTTGAACTTTACAGGCCCTCTCCATAGCAGTTATCCATCTGTGGCTATCATCCCCACTCTGGTAGGGAGAAACAACCTTGGACAGGTTCCTATGGTCTGGAGTATATTCTCTACCTCTAGGGACACTGTTGCTGCCACCAGTGGGTTCTAACCCCTCTTTTCTAGGAGCTCTCTGGAGCTCAAAGGCTTCTCTATCTAAGGCCAATTCCTTGGTTCTGAGGGCAAGCCTAGCTTCCTTATACTGGAGCATCTTGTACCTTCTTTCAGAGAAGGTCTCTCTATTAAAGTATGAGTTCCTCTGCTGGACAGATTCTCTGCCAGAGTGATATGAGTGGTCAGATTCCCTTGAAGGGGACCAAGGCCTCTCTTCCACTCTGTCAGTTCACTTAGGGAGAATTCCTCTGTGCTGTTCAGACCCATGTGGGTCTGGCCCTTCAATCACAGAGTCCAGGTCATCTTGATTTTCATCATCTGACCCAGAGACTATGGCTGACCCACCCCTTGATTCAGACCCCTTAGCCCCTAGAGCTAGCCTAAGGTCATCTGTGGTCAACAGATCTATCAAGTGAAGTGTGGAGGGACTCTGTCCTAGCTTCAGGTGTCTTGCAACACACATGGCCTTCAAGTCAAAGGAGGTCATGTCCTTATACTGAGGCTGGGTGGACCCACTGGTTCCATCCCTTAAGGACATTCTAGTGTTGTGCAGTGTTGTACTACCTACACTAGTTTGTGGCCTACTGATCGGTGTTTAGCCAAAATATCGAGTTTTAAATTTCGACCTACAATAATATCGTGTTTTTAATATCGTAGGTACAGAATATCGAAGTCAAGAATATCGATGGACAGAATATCGATCCCAAGGTAAGTAATATCGAAGTTAATAATATCGAAGTAATTAATATCGATGTAAGTAATATCGTAAGTAAAAATTTCGATGTCAATAATATCGATATTTATTTAGTGTAATGTCATTTAATATGTATTTTATTTGTATGTTAAAGATTATTGTAATGTATTTTAATACATTTAAAAATAAATGTTTAGAGATTTATAATTGTTTTACATTTAATTTAGCGTTTTAGTATCAGAGCGGGTTGTGGGTTTATAGGAGAATAGGGTGGGAAGTAATTTAATTATAATTAATGAATTAATATGTATTGTTTAATTGGTATTTATGATTAATTAATTGGTAATTAATTAATAATTGGTAATTAATTGATTAATTAATTGTTAATTAATTATTAATTGTAAAATTATTTTATTAATTGGTTAATTATATACATTATAATTAGTTTATTATTAATATTTATTTATTGTTATTGTTAATTAATTAATTGTTAATTAGTAATTAATTGGTGATTTAATTTTATTAAGTGATTAATTGATAATTAAATTAATTATGTGAATTTTTATGTGTAGTGGGTTGTGGGTTTATAGGGGAATAGGGTGGGAAGTAATGTAATTATAATTAATGAATTAATATGTATTGTTTAATTGGTATTTATGATTAATTAATTGGTAATCAATTAATAATTGGTAATTAATTTGATTAATAGATTAATTAATTTGTAATTAATTATTAATTGAAAAATTAATTTATTATTTGGTTAATTATATAAATTATAATTAGTTTATTAATAATATTTCTTTATTGTTATAGTTAATTAATTAATTGTTAATTAGTAATTCATTGGTGATTTAATTTTATTAAGTGATTAATTCATAATTAAATTAATTATGTGAATTTTTATGTGTAGTGGGTTGTGGGTTTATAGGGGAATAGGGTTGGATGTAATTAAAATAAAATAAATAATGATATATTTTATTTATTTGTAATTATTATTAATTAATTGTTATTAGTTAGTTAAATATAGTAAATATAAATAATTGATTATTGTATTTTATTTGTTGTTATTGCTAATTAATGTATTGTTAATTAATAATTAATAGGTGAATATTTGTAATTTCGTAGTTAATATGTATTAATTAGTGAATTAATAACTATATTAATTATAAAGAATGTATTATTAATTGTAAATAAGAGATAAATTGATATTTAAATCTATTGTGTATTTTGTATGGGTAGTGTGTTGTGTGTTAAAGGGGGAATAGTGTGGGATGTAATTTAAATTTATTTATTTAAATATTTATTTTACATAATTGGTATTTAATAATAATTTTTTTTTTAAAAACATTGTTAACATGCAATTTTTTTTATAAGAAATTATTGAATTTTTTATAATGTTCATAGAATCACTATGCTATCTAGTGCTTTCCCAACTGTTTTACTATCTGGAGTGGGAATAGTAATTTTTACCCCTACGCTATCCAGCGCTTTCCCTACTGTTGCACTCTCTGGAGTTGGAATAGTAATTTTTACCCCTACGCTATCCAGCGCTTTCCCTACTGTTGCACTCTTTGGAGTTGGAATAGTAATTTTTACCCCTACGCTATCCAACCTTTTCTCTACTGTTGCACTGTCTGGAGTGGGAATAGTGAATTTTACCCTTACGCTATCCAACACTTTCCCTACTATTGCACTCTCTGGAGTTGGAATAGTAATTTTTACCCTTACGCTATCCAACACTTTCCCTACTATTGCATTCTCTGGAGTGGGAATAGTAAATTTTACCCTTACGCTATCCAACACTTTCCCTACTATTGCACTCTCTGGAGTTGGAATAGTAATTTTTACCCCTACGCTATCCAACGTTTTCTATACTGTTGCACTCTCTGGAGTGGGAATAGTAAATTTTACCCTTACGCTATCCAACACTTTCCCTACTATTGCACTCTCTGGAGTGGGAATAGTAAATTTTACCCTTACGCTATCCAACACTTTCCCTACTATTGCACTCTCTGGAGTTGGAATAGTAATTTTTACCCCTACGCTATCCAACGTTTTCCCTACTGTTGCACTCTTTGGAGTTGGAATAGTTATTTGTACCCCTACGCTTTCCAACGTTTTCCCTACTGTTGCACTGTCTGGAGTGGGAATAGTAATTTTTACCCTTACGCTATCCAACACTTTCCCTACTATTGCACTCTCTGGAGTGGGAATAGTAATTTTTACCATTACGCTATCCAACACTTTCCCTACTATTGCACTCTCTGGAGTTGGAATAGTAATTTTTACCCCTACGCTATCCAACGCTTTCCCTACTGTTGCACTCTTTGGAGTTGGAATAGTAATTTTTACCCCTACGCTATCCAATGTTTTCCCTACTGTTGCACTCTCGGGAGTTGGAATAGTTATTTTTACCCCTACGCTATCCAACATTTTCCTTACTGTTGTTTTTGTTGAAGTTGGACTAGTAGTTTTATTGTGTCTGATATTAAATATGTTTTGTAATATTTTAGCTATTGTAATATATAATTAATAATAAAAATTATTCAAATTAAAATTATTGATTATTATTTGCTATATGTAATTATTTAATATTTATTAATGTTATTGTTTTATGTGTATAGATGTATTGGTAATTTAAATAAATATTTAATAATTTATATGTTACAGAAATTATTATTAAAAGTAATTATTAAGTAAGTGTATATATTATATATATATGTTTAATTAAAGTTTCATTTAATTATATATATTTATTATAAATTTTACATATTATACAATATATTTAATTATGTTTCTTTGATTTATAAGTATTATTTGGTTTATTTTACATATATTTTTAAACTAAAAAAAAAACGATATTTTTGAATTACGATATTTTTGACATCGATATTAAATTATCGATATTTTTGTACTTACCATGTTGTAGATAGGATGTCGATATTCTTGACCACGATATTTTTGTTGCGATATTTTTGTAGGTCGAATTTTTGTCTTTCGAAATTATGTCATACAATCCTACTGATCCTAGCTTGAGCTGTAGCAAGGGTGTGCTATCCCTTCACAAACAGTTCTAAGTTCAGTAGAACTTATTGATACTAAGATTGACTTTTATATGTAACTTGAGTACCTTTAGCGGTTTTCAGTTAGTAATTCAAATAGAGATTTTCTGGTAAAACAATGGCAAGCTGGAATCCCACACGCTGCCCACCAATGTGAGAAGTTGGCCTGGCATATGCTGGTCACTAGTTATAGTGGCCACCTTGCACCAGTCCAATTCGACTCTTATGGTAGATAGGTTTAAGACAACCTTTTAAAGAAAGCTATCCTAGTGGTAGCTGTGGAGAGCAGTCTTCAGGCTACGTCTCTGAGGAATATAAAGCAGCTTGTTTTACCTTATAATCTCTTGAATTTCCAAATAAAAGGACACCACACAGGTATATATATCAAATATATATGTATTTATTTCTAGACACACTCTCCTAATCTCTTTTTGAGATTAGATGTCAGGAAAATATGCACAAATCAATGTTTCACAACAAATTAAGAATTTATATGGCTGGGGCCCTAGGGGCGTACCAGACCATATACTAAAAAAGAGGTATAAGAATGTCGACTTGCAAGGGGCAAGGCCTAGGGCCTTAAGAATAGCTGGGGCCTCACTAATCCACCCAAGGCTGGTAAGTAAAGGACCCATGGGAGACGCGTGCAGTGTGAGAACACAGCCGCGGGTTCCCCATTGATTTCAATGGAGCAAGTCGCGGTTCGAATTTTAAAGTTGTAGGGTACTTCGGGAGAGTCTACAAGCAAGCTACTTACAAGGTAAGTAATTTGAGGGCCAACACACACAGGAGCACCGGAGTGCACGAGTTACCTCACCCAGGGAAGCCGGGTGCATAGGTGTCTTTTGGTGTCGGGTCGCGGCGTCGTTTTCAATGGAAGCCAAAGAAGATTTGCTGCTTGTGAAGACTGGAGAAGTGTCCGGTGGAATACAAGGCTGGATTCTGAAGAAGGAAGACCTGAAAGCAGAAGGGACAGTGTTCACAGCCACTTGCCAGTGACCCGGGGCCAGGAAGATGGATGCCCACGGGAGTCGGGTGATTTCAGGTGATTCATGGGTGTCTTGACTCTTCAGCCACGAGGTCCAGGAGGCGTCAACGATGACCAGGAGCTGGATTCGGAGTGTCCCACGAAGTCTGCAGCTTACTGAGGTGTCGGCAACCGGATTGGAGCCAACAATCCTTGGCAACAGCAAGTCTTGTGGAATGTGAAGAAAGACAGTGCAGACCAGCAAGGTCTGAGGGACTCACCCAGCAAGGATACGTCAGGGCAGGCCTGGAGCAACCAGGGGAGCCCTTTGGTTTGATGAGAAAGTCTTCAGGGTACCCACAGGCCAACAGGCAAGGGATCGCGAAGACACCTCGTGAGGAGTCACTTTACAGGAGCCCACGGTCACTCGGGATGAGGTAGGCCACTGATCTTTGGTGAAAATCCTGCTGGAGTCTTTGACCACACGTGGTCCAATGCACAAGTTCATAGAATGTCGTAAAGGGGTTGCACTCGACAATAGTGCACGGTACCCAGATATTGCTGTTCCTCGTCACTCTTGGGGTCCACTCACCTCAGCTTTGCTGGGGACTCACAATGGCCGTCGAGAAGTCAGGAAATCCCCTTCCGGGGCTGCAGGGACTTCAGACTCCGGCGGGAGTGGGAAAGTTTGCGACTGTTGATTCAAAGTTTTGGTGCCTGCCAAGTAGGGGAGTCACTCCTTGACTCCAAGGGAGATTCTTCAGTCTTCCAAAGGTAGTGGAATGTCGAAGGTCCAGCATTCTTCTTGTAGAGCGTCGTCCAGGGATATCTAGTTTGCAATGGCAAGGTTTCCCTATCTTATACTAAAGGAAAGGGAGGGACTAGCTCTATGACCACTCCTCTGGGAGGGTCAGGGGAGTGGGTGGTTACACCCACTTCCCTTTGTCCAGATTTGCACCAGAGCAGGGACATGTAGCCCCTGAACCGGTTTGAGCTGGCATATGCACAGAGGAGCCTACTGCTCCCCCAGTGCAGGAATTCAAAGCACTCTAGGAGTGCACCCACCCAGCCCCAATACACTAAATCCTGTCTGGAAGGTGGCGACACCTCCCTGTGACATGATGCCTATTGTTGGGCCTCCTCCACTGTGAGTTTCAGTCAGCAGCAGGAGGGCAGCCTAGTGTCTGTGCTGGTGGCATCCATTTTGTGATGCCAGGCTCTTTCAAATTTCTACCGTGTTTCCACAGTAGGTACACGTCTATCCCTCTAGAAGGGTGGGATCATACTCCCACACCAGTTACTGGTGTGGGGGTATGATTCCAAGGCGTTTGACACCAAACACGACATGTTTTGATGCAGCCATCCCAAAGTTAGCATTTACCGCTAGTTTATAATGCACTTAAGAGTATATGATTTAACCTCATCCACAAACAGCCAGAGAACAGACTCTGCCACCTGCAGAGGGGCCCTGCTCATGCAGAGGCAGCCCCTCACATTGTAAACCAAGCACCCTGCCCTCAGGATTGACAGGGCCTGCCTTAGGGGTGACTGATAGGTTTATATGTGTGTGTAAGTTGAGACATAGGGAACCTATACCCCAGTGAGGACTGCTAGCACTACCTCACCCAGGCTGCAGTAGCAGGCCTGTGGTGTCAGATTTAGCCTGCTTCCCAGGGGTGGCATAATACTTGCTTCAGCCCCTGGTAGGCCTGTGAAGTACCTATGCCCTTGGTACCTAAGGTACCATATACTAGGGGCTTATAAGGTACCCCAGTATCCAATCACTAGTGCATCTAATATGCACTCCAAGTTGTTTAGAGAGAACAGAGAGACTGGGGCCCTGATTAGCAGGGACCCAGCCAGACTATAGCCAGAAACCAGTGTATACATCAGAAAAAAATTGGGGGCAACATAAGTGCAGATCCTACTCTCCTACAGCGCCATACCTGAAAATGATCGATTATAGGTCTTTTTTTTCTTGAATATTTGTGGTTTGAGTAATAGGGTGCTGGCACTTCTAGAGGCTCTTGAACCACATGAGAGCTCCAGTTTCTGAGCGAGGTACATCGGGGTCTTGAGGTAGATGGCTTTGTGGGTCATGCATGCAATTTTCAGCTGTATCCGAGCTTCATAGGGGAGCCATTTCAGAGCTAGCAGGTCCGGACAGATGTGGTTGAATTTGTGTTCCTAACAACCCTGAGGCATTGAGGGTCACCCTAAGGGGAACCGTTATCACTCTGGGCAGGCCACACAGCGTAGCCCTGCCATAGTCCAGCTTTGCCAATGCTTGCACTGCAACCTTTAGGTGATGAGCAGGGAGATAAGGTTTGAGCTTCCTAAGGATGCTGAGTTGGAAGTTCGAGTGGGGCAGAGTGGGGTAGATTAGTGTTTAGTAGGGTAGATTGGAGTGGGGTAGATCAGGATAGAGTAGAGTGGGGTACATTAGGGTAGTGTGGGCTGGGATAGATTGGGCTAGAGCGGAGAGGGGTAGAGTGAAGTGGGGTAGGTTGGGGTAGAGATGAGTCAGTTAGAGTGGGGTAGATTGGAGTGTGGCAGATTGGGGTAGAGGGGGGTGGATTGGTGTGTGGTACTGTGGGGTAGATTGGGATGGGTTGATTGAGGTAGAGTGGAAGGAGATAGAGTGGGGGATGATGGGGTGGAATAGAGTTGAGTGGGTGTATTATGGTACAGTTGAGTGGGGTAGAGTGTGGTAAATTGGAGTGGGGTTGGGTAGATGGAAGTAGGATAAATTGTGGTAGCATGGCATGGACTGGAGTGGGGTAGACTATTGGGGAGTGTGGTGTTTTGAGATAGAGTTGAGTGGAGTGGTGTGGGGTAGATTAGGATAGAGTGGGGTAGAGTGAAGTGGGGTAAATTGGGTAGACTGACATCGAGTAGATTGGAGTGGGGTAAATTGAATTGGGGTGTAAGTAAGTAAGTAAATCTTTATTCGGTTATAATCATTAATAACCATAAAAGTAAATACACATAAAATAACAACTTACAAATACAATAAAGCAATTTCCAAAATACAAGCTATATCAAATACATAGCAGCATAATCATATACCAATCTGTACACCTTCAAGATAAATTCATCCGAGGTTTGCTCTATGTTTAAAAATGCACTTTAAGAAGGTGCTGACGGTTTTTGAAACTAGGGCATTATTCAAAAATTGCAAATGTAGCATTGCGGGGCGACATCTATTAAAGCCGAGAGCTCTAAGCAAGGGTATTAGCCATAGTTTACGGTGTGGAGTGTAGTACTTACAGAAGAGGACTGTGTGCAGTGTTGATTGTTGTGATATTTCATCGCAAGGGCACAAAATTAACGAGTCATCCCAGTTGTTTCTTGTAGGGAAGGCTACCAACCTATGAAAAGAGTTTAATCTAAAGCGTACTAGAAGGAACCGCTCAAATTGAGAGTCGACATAAGTCAAGTATGGTTCCATCTCCAAAGTAGTCATAACTGCCAAGGAATGTTGGACAGATGGTTTGTTTATCTCCCTGCTCAGCCGGAGTTCTTCCATATGAGACAAAGCCTTTATTTTGAGATCTTTCTTTGGGATCTCGGCAATTGATTCGGGGTTTATATAGTATTTATCTAGACCCAGATCTGTAAGGAGGTTTTTTACGTACAACAACCATTCTATTTTTTTCACTTGCTCCAGGGACATACAATCTGCCACTATCTCTTTTGTAAGTGAATTTTTTGTTGCTGTCCAAATGCGTCGCCACAACATTAGGGGCTGGATTTTTGCCAAATCCTCAATGTGAGGCATTCCAAGCTCAACGTGGCAGGCATAGGTGGAAGCACGCTTGGGTGCCATCAGGAGAAATCTCATAAACTTATTTTCTGCTGTCTGTAGTGGGGTTGTGTTTTTGTGCCCCCACAACCCTGCTCCATAAAGTGCGGTAGATTGACACTTTGCCTTATAAATGCGGAGGAGCTCTGCTGGTGGTCTCTTTCCCAGCTTTTGAGAAAATTTTATGAGAGCAACTGTTGCTCGCAATAATTGATGTTTACGAGCCTCAATTGCCGCTTTCCAGTTGAGTTTATCATCAATCATTATCCCTAGATATGGGTATTGGGAAGTCTGTTCTAACCTCTCTTTATCAAGGGATATAGTCCTCCCCCTTTCTGTCTCTTGCCTGCTCTCATTACATAAGTTTTTTTTATATTTATTTTCAGATCCAAACTACCCATAAACCTAGCATATCTATCCAGTGCTTTTTGCAGTTCCCGCGGGGTGCGTGCCAAGATCACTGCATCATCCGCGTAGAGGAGTGCGGGGACTAGACGATTATTTACTCGGGGGAGGTCCTGGCAGCCCCTCAGCATCTCTGCCTCGAGGCCATTAGTATAAAGTGAAAACAAGAAGGGGGCCAAGACGCAACCCTGTCTAACGCCCCGCTCCACCTTAAATGATTCTGATACTTCTCCCCGTGTTCCAAAACGAACCCTAGAGGAAGCATCAGAATACAATGCACGGAGGAGGTTTACAAGGGTTGGATCGATACCTATATCCGTAAGAACTGCCCAGAGTTTTTGGTGGGAAACGCAGTCGAAGGCTGCCGATAGGTCGACATAGACCATATACAGCCTTCCTTGCTTTGCCGACACGTATTTTCCCATTATGAGTGCAAGATTCAAGGCCTGTTCCGTGGTTCCAAAACCCTCCCTGAAGCCATATTGGATATCAGATAGTATTTTTTGGTCATCCACCCATTCCTGTAAACGTTGGAGAAGGACTCTCTCCAGTACCTTTCCAAGCGAGTCCAGTAATGAAATTGGGCGGTAACAAGTCACCTCCTCCCTGTTTCCCTTCTTAAAAATAGGGACCATAATGGAGTGAGTCCAAGTTTCCATTAGTCCACACTTCATGGCCGCATCGAAGACCCTCTTTAAAATTGGAGCCCATAAATCTAAGTTAAATTAAAAAAAGTCCACTGGGACACCATCCGGTCCCGAAGCTTTTCCACCTTTACTCATTTTAACAGCATTTGTGACTTCGGTAATTTCAAAATTTATGGGTATGGGAAATAGATTACCTTGTGGATTCTGATTAGTCTCCTCTGATTGTTCAGCTCCTGGTAGTCTACCAAAGACTTTGGAGAAATGATTGACCCATGCAGAGCCATCTATTGTTACTTCTATTGTTGGCTGATCATTTAGATTTGCCAGAAAGGGTGTTTTCACTACCTTCCAAAACTCTGCACTATTTTTATTCCTGGCGGACTCATATAATTGATCCCAAAGTGCTTTTTTAATTTCCTGTTGTCTTATTTTACAGGCTAGTCTATATGACCTTCTTAGGGAGCGAATCTCCTCTTTGTCTCTAACAGAGTTCGTCAGGGATTTTTTTAGAGCTTTGTGGGCCAGGGTACAGTCTCTATTAAACCATCCTTTCTTCCCACCCTTGCTCCCTTTCTTCTTATGTTTTAGGCACTCATTTACTTTGACCAAGATTTTACTGAAGTTTTCCAGGACTTCCTCCTCGTCTATCTCCTCCTCTAGGCACTTCATTACGGCGGGAAATACCGCGAGTACCACCTTCTTTGTCAAGTCTGCTGGCTCTATCTTGCCCCAGCCTATGGCATAACCATTAATTTTAGTTAGGGTTAAATTATTTTGTGCAAGTGCAGTCATCAGCAGATGGGGGGTTAATTTTCCCAAGTCCATCACTAAATCGAAGGCCAAAGCAGCATGGTCACTTAGTGTGTTAGCGACTAATCTAAATTCCTGCGCTTTACTCACAGAGGCGGCTGAAACCAATATGTAATCAATGGTTGACTCCCATCCCCTGCCCACATAGGTTGGCTGTAATTGTCCGGTACTAATATCAGTTTTATTTAAAATCACTAATCCTAGTTCTGAAAGTAGATCGTTTAAAAAATCCCCTGCCCTAGAATGACTAAAATGGGTGATGTGAGTTTCTGTTTCATCCACTATGCCGCAGATCTTAATATTTTCCACGGCACAGGGGTGATGGTTAAAATCACCTCCCCAAACAATAATTGGGGCGTTTGAGCCTTGTGTTTTCTTTTGGAGGGAGGAAAGTTTGTTCCGAAGGACCCCGAGAGTATTTATTCTCTCGGAATCGGGCAAATTATCATAGGTATTAACCAGGAAGATCGTGTTTTTCTTTGGGAACAATAACCTCAGGATCTGATAGTTAGGCTGTAGGCTAAGTTCCTTGACTTCTAATCCTGGTATAGTGTTTTTTATATATATCGTTAGGCCTCCCTTGGCCCTACCATATGAGCCTGCAACTGCTGGAGAGAAATATGTTTTATACCCTATCATGTGCAATTCATTAGTGGTCCACGTCTCCTGCAAGGCTATAACATGATAGTCCTGCAGAAAGTCCATTGCACTTCCGTCCATTATTTTCGAACGTAAACCCGCTATGTTCCAGGACATAATTTGTAGTGTTAGGGCGTCCTTTCTGGAATCGCTAATGTTTTTAACACTAACTATTTCTTCTACGGGTAAAATCTCCCGGATTTCCAAAGAACAATTTCCCGGATCTAAAGATCCGCTGCGGGAACTATTGCCGTGGGCAATTATATCGGGTCCCTCAATAGAGGGCAAAATAGGAGATTGTAAGTAGTTGCCTTTTTCAAATTCTTGCCTATCTGTCTCGAAACTTAATTTGGCTATCTCATTGGGCGTGACAGATACTGGAAAAGTGGATTTTTGGGACGAGGACTCAACATCAATAAGTCAATCAACGCTTTCCAGATCGTAAAGTGGGAGGAAGTGATTAGAGGTAGGCACACTATATTCCTGATAGGGATAAAGGTTCGCTTTATGAGGTGGTGCAAGGGGCCTTTGATAATAATGGGCATTGTTCTGTGGACCCCTAAAAAGAGGTGGGTTAGAAATATAATTGCATGGATGAGAGAAAAAAGATTGATAATTGGGTTCCTTCCAACCTACAAAATGGTCTTTTACGGAATTCGGTTTTAGGTGAGAGATCAATTCTTGTGGGTAAAAATAGTTAACATAATGGGTAAGAATGCCATCCCCCCCTCTGGCTTCATACCAGTCACCAACATATCTGACTGCTCTGTGGTCCCTGAAGTTTATGATTATGACATCCCCCTTCCTGTCTTTTGGTCTTGAACCCACCCAAGACGTGCGTCTTACCATTAAAATTTCTCCGTTTATGTGCGCTGGTAGGGGTCTGTTTTGTTTTAACCAATATATTGTTTTGTTTCTTAGGGCGTAATAGTCCTCCCTTGTTCCTTCTGGGAGTTGTGGTACTCCCGTCATTATGATAGTATATGGTGCTGATTCTGGGGGTAAATCCACTCTTCTGCTCGGAAGGGTGGAGGGTGGCTGATTAGGATCCTCACCATTTACGTTCTCTTGTCTATTTTTTAGAGGGATGTTATTAGTATTCGTAAGGGTTTTATTCCCTGCTACTTTTTCGACATTTCCTATTTCATCGATTTTAGTGATATCAGCCCTCTCTGTTTGTCTTCCTGATTCATTACCACAGGGATTGGTGGGACCTTTGCCTTTGATGTCTTTAGCTGACTTTCCCAGGGATTTTTTACCCAAAACGTTATGCCTGTTTGCCACGATACCACTAGTTGATGGTTGTTGTAAGGGCCTGATGGGAGAAACCTCTGAGTCAGACGAGATGTTTTTTGTCTGCACTCTAGCTAGTTCGGTTAGAGCTATGCTATTCTCTTGCTGCTTTTTGCCCAGGTCATCAAGGTGCAGGGTCATTAATCTAGTCCTCTCTAAGAGAGGAAGTAATAGGGACTTAAACATGATCTCAATTTTATTAAGTAGTTCACCCACGATATCCTGACCGGATGCGAACCCAGTAATAGTGGTAGTTGCAGGTGGATTAGTTATTTCCGTGGACTCTAAGGATGTTAGCTTTTTAGATTGCGATTTTGCTTTCTCCTTTTTTGTCCTAGATGATATAATGGATAAGCCTCGCCTCTTTCTTGCATTAGGCCTGGGGTCAGAGGGCCCTAAACTCGATGGGGACGATATGTCCAAATTTGGCGAGTCTGATAACCCAGAAATGGTTGAACTCAGTGTATGAACAGGGTTAACGATCGCAGGAGAGCGATTAATTTCAGTGTTCAATTCTTCCCGTTCAAACATAGAGAAAGAACCAGGAACACTTATCTCCTTTGCTACCACCCCAGGGGAAAGAACATTCCCAATTCTACCCAAGGAAGATCGTTTACCCGTTAACAAGTCTAATGAGAGTCTCTTCTCTGTGTCCGCAATCTCCTTTTCCAAAACTGTGGTCACACGTTTAAAGAAATGATCAATAGTGCCTGTAACCACGCCTTTAGAAGTATTTACCACTAGGGTGCGGGATTTCCCAGGGCATGTAGACATTTTCAAAGACCGTAGTAAATGGGAACCCTAAATAAATAGTCAACAATAACAGTATAATACCGTTATAACTTCAGAGTTGGAGGTACACAATTAGCACGGCTAAGGAAAAGTTAGGGGGGTGGCCCGGCCCGTCCTCAGACGGCCCGCCCTTTGCCCGGGCTTAGCCCCGGTCTGCGCCCCGCTCGCGTCCCGCGTGCGCGGGAGTCAGTGTCAGATATATCACCTGAGGGGGAGGGGCCGGGAAGAGGCACCAGGTGCGCTGCGGATTTGCGTTGCAGGGCAGCCTGGGCCTCGCAGTCCCGGGACGGATATGTAGTTCCAGAGTATGTTGCGCTAGGGGAACACTTCTTCCAGTCCTTTTAAAAAGCTCCAGTAAAAACTTCAATTAAAAAGGGGATTTCGATCACTCCTCCGTAGTATCCTCAGCGTTTGCCAGCGTCCACAGTTCCCGACTACGAGCGGCTCCCGCGAAGCGGGGGCCTCGAGTCGTTTTGAAGAGCCAGGTAACGAGCCAGGTAACGAGGGGAGGGGCCGGGAAGAGGCACCAGGTGCGCTGCGGATTTGCGTTGCAGGGCAGCCTGGGCCTCGCAGTCCCGGGACGGATATGTAGTTCCAGAGTATGTTGCGCTAGGGGAACACTTCTTCCAGTCCTTTTAAAAAGCTCCAGTAAAAACTTCAATTAAAAAGGGGATTTCGATCACTCCTCCGTAGTATCCTCAGCGTTTGCCAGCGTCCACAGTTCCCGACTACGAGCGGGAAAATGTCAAGTAATGCACAAGCCCTTGTTGGTACACTTCTTTTGAACTACCCATCTTCTACGCTGGCCTTAAAGGAAGCAGTGTACTGTAATTTAAATAGCATTTGCTCAAACACCTGGAGCGTACTTCTCAGCTTTTACTTCAGTTAACATACGTGTGCCAATGTTCCCTCTAATTTTTTTCCTCTGTGTGCGGCAGTGGAGGGTCTCTGTGTGCTGCAACCTTGGCTATGTGCGCCAGGAACCAGACCGCTCGTGTGTGCAGCGCCAGGAACCAGACCGTGCGCATGTGCAGCGTCAAATGTCACACCAAACGTTTACCTTTAATTTCCTGCAGCTCTACGTGCGACTTCCATTCACGCTGCTTCCCTCTCGGCCGCACAGACAGAATTGGGGTGTATTACAGCAGGGGAGATTTGGGTGGAGTGGGGTAGATTCTGGTAAGGTGGAGTGGGGGAGAGGGGGATAGATTGGGGTGTGGTAGATTGGGGTAGCGTGGAGAGGGGTAGATTGAAGTGGGCTGGATTGAACTAAAGTGGGGTAGATTGTAGAAGAGTGGGGTAGACCAGAGTGGGATTAATTGGGGTAGAGAGGGGTGGGGTAGATTGGGTAGAGTGGAATGGAGTAGATTAGGGTAGGCTGGAGAGGAGTGGATTTGGGTAGATTGTAGGGAAGCGGGGTTGATTGGATCAGGATAGATTACTAAGCAGCAACGGTCCCTCCAGAACATGCACCCTGGCGGCATTCTTTATTATAGTTTTAACCACATGCAATGTCCAGGTCACAAAGATGCAGCTGGTCCTACAACAGGGCACCTTCGAACAGCCCTGTTGTTTTCCAGCCAGTGCAACTCAGTCTCTATGATGGGATTTGAAATGGGCAGGGCCGGACTGGTCTGCAGGGCAGTCAGGCAGTACCCGATGCTGGTGTTATTGGTGGGTGACGGGGTGCTTTTTGACTAATTGTGGACCTGTTTTAGGGCCAGGTGGGCCGGTTTCTACTGATGACTTCCCTGATATTACCACAAGCATTGCCTGCAACAAAAATAAATGCATGCTGTCTCTCATACTTTGCAAAATACCCACACAAGGTGTCTTTACTTGTTCAAAACTGACCTAAATTGCAAATGTGGGTCACTTTTTTAGCACTTGGTTCACTAATCAGGGCCACTTTTATTTTTGCAGCTGGTCTATTTTTTGTCCTCGTCCGATCCTGGTAATAAAAACAGTGAAAGTACACAGGTAGTGTTGTTTACTGCTGCTGGCTATAAACAGCTCTACCTGAAGCCCACCCACAGTGGTGCATTAATGGTCTCAACAGTTGCAATTGTGGAGGACTTCGGTTGAAACAAACAAGTGGTGTTGCCTCTACATCTTATGATTCTGAGCAAATCACTTAATCTCCCGGCATACTGGTGGTTAAGTAAAGTGTCCCAAACTATCTGGTCAGACCTCAGTATATAAAAATGCAACAAAAAAATGAGTACCTCAAATTGCAGCGTAAACAGTGGACAGACACTAATTAAATAATATCAATTTGTACTTCGTTCATGCGCTGTAAAAACACAAGGAAGTCATGCAAGGGCTGCAGAATTAGAAGGCAGCAAAGAAGAGTGATAAGGATGCCAACAATGGTAAGTAATGGGCGGGCTTAAAGCCCCTTTTTAAAGATCTTTTTCCATATTTGATGCAATAGGTCATTGCCAAGCAACAGCGCACGTGAGCAGGCTTGATCTAAAATAGGTTGCTGCCAAGCGACAGTGCGTGTGCTGCACACGTTTGCTGTGGTGTATTGAAACATAGTCCACTTTTCACGGGGGTGACAACCTGAAAGTGAATTGCAGTGTCCACAGTGTGTTGGGGTGTTATTGAGATTCACAACAAACAAAGAACAAGAAAACTAAAATCTGTTAGTTGTCCTGAAATCATTCTCAGGTGAATTCTATCCACGTTAAGTCTCTTATGTATGCCTTACTATAATTTGGCCCAAAATGCCATGTGTCAGGGCATTTTCAAGATGCCGATAGTCTTCAGACCAAAGCTGGGCCCTGAGGCCGGCGGTGTGACTGGGGAATGCACTGTGGTAATTCTAGTGTCGTCCCACATCTACCACTAAAATACAGTCTGAAGCAGACACTGAACCCACAACAAACCAAGAGACAGAAGTCCGGTAGGACAAAAGCAGGGTTCATCAGCAACCAAGCAGGGGCTCCACAAAAATATTCTTTCACACTGAAGTGCACTCCAAGTGTTACACATGGCACAACAGACCTTCCAAACAGTATTTGACACTGTGCACAACAGGTCACACTGGAGGTTTACATTGCAGCAGTCAGGGTAAATGGCATAGGCCTGTACCCATGTTTACTGCCACTTTAGTAGATTGGGTGCTGCCGTCCAATATCGCATTTAACTTCCAGACCCTGGGTGCTTCTTTCTACACCATACACTAGCGACTTACAGGTAGGTTGAATGTGCCAATTTAACCAGGGTTAAAGGGGAGCATACTGGTTAGCAAAGGTTTTGTGCACAGAGTTCTAAAGCCAGCTAAGATATAGAGTCCAGCAAAAGGTGAAACGTCCAGGGTACTCATGCAGAAAAGTCAGATTCCCTTCAAAGGCCTATTGGCTCACCCATGTAAAGTTTCTCTTCTGTGTGCTTACCCAGTCCTTCCTGCTAACATGTAACACATGAATGCTGTGCGTAAGTGAGCCTGAGAAATGGAGGCCAGTGGTATCCATCTTGAATGCTCCTGGCTTTGCACAAGATGGAATTGCGGGGTCTTTGTTTCCAGAGAGTAGAAGTGTATTGCTCATATTCCTGGGTCCGGAGTGAGGAGACTGTAGCATCCTGTGTGCTGCCTTTCCCTGTGTGCCTGAACTGGCGTCTGGAAAGCTAAGACTGGAATACTGAGATGAATAATGTAGTAGAATGTTGGTGTGTGGTCTGCAGTGGTAGCTCGGAGATAGGCACAGTTGAGAATGGAGCCATAACTGGACGTACCAGGCAGTCACAACCTATTTGTTGTCTTGTTTCTTTGTTTGGTATGAGGTGTGTTGAACCTCATGTCTTGGCCTGTCACATATTTTCTGTGAATCCCATTTGTTGCCATTGAGTGTCTTCGTGATTGTGAATGATAATTCCAGTTGTTTATATGCAATTGACTAGCCATTTTTTGGTCTCGACTACGCAGCGCAAACTGTAGCAGCAAAAGACACACAGATGATGGACAGAATGTAGAGCAAATCAAACATTCTCCCCCAGTCAATAGATCTGGGTTAAATCCATTGTTCTTTTGCTCACCATGCCACCCCAGTTCAGACCCAGCCATATGCAAATCAGTCTTGACCCTGTGCCTCATGGGAACAGTCCAGACCGAACTGCCAAGCCAGGTCCTCCCTAGACCGGAAACAAGCATCCCGGGACCGGTTTCGGGGCATCACCCCATATCAGCCAGGCTAGTCTGAATCCAGTGGCACAGTGAGCCTGGGACACACGTCTGGGCATACCCGGCTGTGGAAGCTATTTTCCTTCTGCTCCCTAATACCAACAGCAAGGCTTGCTCAAGGACACCGTCCACATGGCACATAATTCTAGCTTAGAAACAGGCATTATTGCCAAACCATATGTAGAAGAGGCAAAGCTTATGTGTCCCTGATTGTACAAATATTGCAGACAGCATTTACCGTTTCTAGTGCAATGCATTAGTTTGGGAAGTCCCAAATGTCACAATAAAAGGACACATGGGAAGAAATATCCCCACCATCTTCACTAAGCAGGAGTCACGCAGTGTTGGCCTCTCCGGATTGGCCTGCTGTTCAATAAATGTGTAACCTGCCGAGTCTGATGATTGGCAGGTGACACCTCGGTCCATCATTTCTGAGAAACTGTTTTATTCTTGTGATTTTATTGGACATGTATTGCAATGCCTTTTTGTGATTTTAGGCAATAAACAATTATGTGAGACTTCTCCTTTTCAGACACTTGGCTGCTGGCTGCCTGTCCCTGTGCTGCACGTATTATAATAAAATTTTCTCTTTCATCGTATGTGCTGACGGAGTTTGTATTTATTTCATGTGGGATTCTACATGACCAAGGACCAGCCTACATCAGCCTCCACCTGAACTTCCACCAAACCTTCAGATACCTGTACTCTGCCTCCCTCACTCACACACACTCCCTGCACCCGCCAAAGCTACAGTGGAGGACGATCCTTCTCCAACCTCTCCGACAAGTCCTGGAACAACCTTCTCCTTTACCTCCGAACATCACCCTCTCGCCTGGATTTCAGAAAGGGACTCAAGAACTGGCTTTACAACTGATCCTATCAAGAACCTAGAACCTCACTGACCTCTGTTAGCCACGCTCTAAAAATCTGAGTTGATTGATTGAAAGATGCTGTGGATGTGACATGGCCGACTGAGGTCTTCCTGCAGCTGCTTCTCAGTCCACGGTCTTGACGAGGTGATCCTGGACACAGGGGTCTACGTCTCTCTATGTCTTCTCGGGCCTGGCAGAAGTCCAGTTGTCACTGGACTACCAGTCGTCCGATGTTCTGGTCAGAGACAAATCCTTCTCTGGATTGCAGCTTGCCTTCTCAGCAAACAAGCTACACTACGGCAACCATCCCGGGTCCAGCTGACTTGGGTGTAACTTCTGAGAGTAGGGTCCTGCTGCATGACGAGCGACGATCTGGTGGTTTGGGCTATCATTTGCCCTTAGCAGACCCCTTCAGCTGTAGTGGCCCTGTGCTACTAACAGCAGGTCAGCCAGCTGACCCTTGGAATCTCTTGCTTCGGCTGGGCTTGGGAAATAACTTTTCTGTTAGCAGGACACAGCAGGCAAAGTCCCTTCTCCTTTTCTAGCCAAGTGATGCTGCGTATGTCGGTGCAGCCTCTCTTTGCCGGAAACTTGCTGCAGCAGTGTAATCCTTCGTCCAGTCCAGTCAAGATCGAGGTTCAGGGTGCCAGGGGTTCCCTATTTATCTTCAGAAAATGCCCTCCGGGTAGAATGCGGTTTGTAGCAAATGGGCTATCAGATTCCCTCCCACATGATTACCACTTCCTGTGGAGTGGGATATCTGTCTTTTCTAGGATGCAACATTCCCAACATGGCGTCAAGAGCTTCCTAACCCAACCCAGAGGTGTGGGTACCAAGGGGGCTACATGCCCCTGGAAAACCAGTTTGGCAACTGTGTTCCTCTGTTTTGTCCCTCGTACCAGCTGGTCTACGCAGACATTACAGCAGCCCCTCTCCCAAGTGTTTCCCATTTGCCTTTCAAAGGCAGGGCTTTCTTTGAAGCTCACATTTTGGGACAATACCCTTGTGGCTTCCCGCAGGAGGGAGATAACAATTCCTTCCAGTGAAGGCTCCTATTGTATTATTCCCTGGGGTGTGTTAGCACGTCTCACCAGGAGGGCAGAAAGCTATCGCAGCAACAAGACCTCATGTGAAACTATTAAGAGCACATGGGATTAAAAGCAACACAGCAGCAACTTTGTAAATGTGGCACACCGCAACTGGTTGCATCAATTTCCACCTGAGAATCAGATTGAGCTCAATCTAATGATTGTTTGATACCTTGGATATCTACGTTGGTCGCAGCGTCCAGAGATAGCGCAGTTGAGCTCAATCTAATGATTGTTTGATACCTTGGATATCTACGTTGGTCGCAGCGTTCCAGAGATAGCGCAGTTGAGCTCAATCTAATGATTGTTTGATACCTTGGATATCTACATTGGTCGCAGCGTCCAGAGATAGCGCAGTTGAGGTCAATCCAAGGATTGTTTGATACCTTGGATATCTACTTTGGTCGCAGTGTTCCAGAGAGAGTGCAGTTGAGCACAATCTAATGATTGTTTGATACCCTGGATATCTACGTTGGTCGCGGCATTCCAGAGATAGCGCAGTTGAGCTCAATCTAATGAGTGTTTGATACCTTGGATATCTACGTTGGTCGCGGCGTTCCAGAGATAGCGCAGTTGAGCTCAATCTAATGATTGTTTGATACCTTGGATATCTAAGTTGGTCGTGGCGTTCCAGAGATAGCGCAGTTGAGCTCAATCCAATGATTGTTTGATACCTTGGAATATCTACGTTGGTTGCGGCGTTCCAAAGATAGCGCAGTTGAGCTCAATCCAATGATTGTTTGATACCTTGGATATCTACTTTGGTCGCAGTGTTCCAGAGAAAGTGCAGTTGAGCTCAATCTAATGATTGTTTGATACCCTGGATATCTACGTTGGTCGCGGCATTCCAGAGATAGCGCAGTTGAGCTCATTCTAATGATTGTTTGATACCTTGGATATCTAAGTTGGTCGTGGCGTTCCAGAGATAGCGCAGTTGAGCTCAATCTAATGATTGTTTGATACCTTGGAATATCTACGTTGGTCGCGGCGTTCCAAAGATAGCGCAGTTGAGCTCAATCCAATGATTGTTTGATACATTGGATATCTACTTTGGTCGCAGCGTTCCAGAGAGAGTGCAGTTGATCTGAATCTAATGATTGTTTGATACCCTGGATATCTACGTTGGTCGCGGCATTCTAGAGATAGCGCAGTTGAGCTCAATCTAATGATTGTTTGATACCTTGGATATCTACGTTGGTCGCAGCGTTCCAGAAATAGCGCAGCTGAGCTCAATCCAATGATTGTTTGATACCTTGGATATCTACATTGGTCGCGGCGTTCTAGAGATAGCACAGTTGAGCTCAATCTAATGATTGTTTGATACCTTGGATATCTACGTTGGTCGCACCATTCCGGAGATAGCACAGCAGAGGGGTCAGCGTGTAATTGTGCGCTCGCCAATTGGGTGACTAATACTTTCCACAGTAAGAACAACAGCTTTTCATTTTTACTATCAAAACATGAAAAAAACGTGCTCTACCCATGAAATATGCTGCATCCTGGCACAGGGCTCAATTGGCCTGCCATAGGGGTGACTAAAACATAGTACAGGGGAGGTTTGGTTTTACCATTGCTTTAACTGGTTAAGTCGTGTCAGCAGTTTAAAACTGCTCCTCCAGTCTGCATTGGTGGACTTGGAGACTCGTTTTACTTGTGTCACACCCAGGGTGGTACAACCAATGCTGCAATCTCTATAGTGACCTTCTAACAACTTAAATGTCAAGTATTTAATTCCATTTGGGGACACTTCTCCGCCTCAACTGCCACTCACATACAATTATACATAACCCAAAGAGAGCACAACTACACAGGGAACACTTATGTTCAGTTTAATACATTTTGTAAAATAGTTTATAAAAACTTTCAATTAAATATACATCATAACACACATTGACAAATCATAACCTACACATTGGATCATATGGAAAACGGAAAAGACTTTCAAAAAGACAATCTCATTTGTCAACATGGCGTTAATTGGAGAAAATACATGGAGAACACACAGCAAAGATACAACTTCTCTGTCAAGAAGTAATTCTGTATTGCACAAATTTAACAAAAAACAGCGTTTACGCGTTTCGGTGGGATAAAAGTGATGAAACCACCTTCTTCAGGACATTAAACATATATCTTCTCCTTTCTTTTTATGTTAAACAACGATCCTATTTAAAAGAAAATATATATATATATATATATATATATATATATATATATATATTATATATATATATATATATACACAATTGTAAACCTAAGTCTATACAATCTTGATCTCTTAAACAGTATAATTGATGTCATGTATTTATGTTTAAAACAATGGCAATAAGTGCTCCAGCATCCACATACACGTGCCTCCCCCGCATACAGGGAGATCCCACAACATACATCCGGCCCCCATATCTACTAATTATAACTTATTACATCTCATTCATACTTATTTGCACCTCTGTGCCTATCATGATTAACGCACTGGTAGAGAACACTCAATGAGATGCCGTGATTACTTTGGGACACTTATCAAAGACACCACCATATATCTGCACATAGAACAAGCATTTGCAATGCAATGGGTCTCGCATTTGTTAGAGCTATTGGCATTCAAAATGACAATGTTTTTTACTTTTTTGTTTTTTTGGGGGTTTGCAGTGGCGCGATCATATTTGCATAGAGCTATTACCATTGGTATGACCTTGCGGCGCTGGTGAACGAATGAATAGGAAATAGGTTATGAGGGAGAGGAGCTAAGACTAACTATGCTGCCTGTAAAGAAAACAAAAGAATTAAGATTCTAAAAAGAAAAACATTGGTAGGGAATGTAAGTTGAAGTAAAGCATGTGAAATGTAAGCAGGAACACCATCGTTATTGTGAGGCTCACAGACTGCTGTGACGTGACGCTAGCGATGGAGAGGAAAAGGGAGATGCAGCACCAAAGAACAGATCAAGCACTTGTAGGGGTAGAATTTAATCAGGTATTTGTTTGCTTTGTGAAAGTGAAATGAAAAAAAACTCTGCCCAAAGCAGGGAAGGAGATTACTATTGACAGTGCAAATAGCTCACAAAGCTGTTTGCATTTTTCATCAGAGAGCAAATTTTTTTAACAGCACACAATAGTGCAGGGAGTCCGCACTCCATTTTAATATGTTATTACAGCAAGTGAGTTGCAGGCATGGAAAGTGATCTTCACACAACAAGGTCAAGTGGGGAGGACTGTTTATAAAAGCTGGGTCCCCAACTCACTCACTAGAGCGCAACTGTTAAACAGAGACTTGTTAGCATCTGCAGAAGACAAGAAAAGTTACAAATGCCTTTGAAGGGTTGGGGCACGGTTAGTCATCTGCTTGCTGAACGTGCTTGTGTATACCAGCCCTAGTAATTTTATATGGTTAAGATAGCCTGTGCCTGAAACATCACGTCAGTAGCACATCCATATTATCAGGGCTTTATGATACTTGTAAAAAGAGAGTCCATGAAATAGTTTTGAGCTTGCTACCCGCTCGCACTCCGCCATCAGCTTCACTTTCAAATCATTTTCAATTTCTGCAGGGGTTGGGGACCCCCTCTCTCTACCTAGAGGCTCTGCTGCCATACTAGCATGTACCGGTGGGAGCTGCTCATGGGGAGGAGGATCCGACTGTGCCCAGCAGCCCGGCTCTGCCCGCAGTGCACAAATGTACAGTGGGTCATTTGCTGCGCCCCGCTGACCTCAAACTGAGGTGCTGATACCGCTTTACGTTTGCTGTACTTGTCCGTTTTTTATGTTAGTGCCGCATATATAATATATATTTGTAACACAACAGAGGCAGTCGTTAACCCCTTCAGCGTGGCGCGGATTACCGCGCCGTGCTGAAGGCTCCATGCGCGGGCGGGGCCGTGACAGAGCGGTTCCGTCATACGCACAGCGCGACCGACGCGCATGACGGAACCGCTCCATCACGCGCATCGAAGGGGTTAAAGGTGACGGAATAGCAGGCTTATGTGTTGGTTTGTGAAACCTTCAGTGTCTGAACGGACAGAGGACAGATCGGTGTTAGAGACGTCTGAACACAAACTTAAACAGACTCAGCAAAATATGTTTTCTTAGGAACACACAATTTGGATAACCTGGAAAGCTGGTATTGATACAGGTTATCACATTTCATTTGGAAATTCAGTCTCCAAATGTTTTGTTTATCTCTGTCTGTCTCTCTCCTGTATTACATGAAAGGTCACGATTTTAGCTTTTATTCTTGACCCACGAATGGTAAACAGCAACACTCAAAGCAGACCCCACTCAGCGCCCCCCGCCTTAACTAAAAAGCCAAGTATGCATTTATTTGGGGGGGGGGGGGGTGACAAACCCCTAACACCTTCCTGAAACTACGGGTCTGATCATTATCAAGGCTGCCAGTCCACAACTTTCCTGTAAGGGGGGGTTGTAAAATAAACTTTTGCATTATCGAAGCCCCATTAGTATTCTCCAGTATTCACAAAGCAGCATACCTCCAGACATCTCGAGTTACCCCAACTCACGCGAGCAGACCATGCAGTCACGTCATTTTTTTTTTATTTTCATGATATCACTTTCGCCTTTAAATGGCAATACTACAAGTACCATAATTTAAATTAACAAAACAAGGACATGTGAACACTTCACACACTGATCACTACAAAGATTCTTCTTTTGAGTTTTCACAGCTTTACCTTCCCATTACGTCGTCGCTCAGCAAAGATCCAATAAAAGGCCAGGAGAAGGGTCCAGGGGGGAAATTCTTTGGTGGCCTCCTTTTAACATAATCGCCAACCAAGAGGAAGATTGCTAAAAACAGCAGGACGTTTGAGACGGTCACCTGCTGCAGAAGGAAAGTTACAGCAGACAAAATAGGAGCTGTGCTGATGAAAAAGAAGCGTGGTGGACGCCTTGTTGATTAAAGAGAATTCGGCACGAGCCTGCTGAAGCAGCCGGCATGTTACCCGGCATCTGGGAGTGGGGAGAGAAAAAGCAGCCGGGCACATTAAACATATGGGTCCAGTGAACCATGCGCTATAGCAAAAAACAAGGAAGTAGTCTATACATTTCAAGATACAGCCCTGCAGCAGAACTTAACTGTAGTTAGGTGGTGCTGCTTCTGGAATAAACAGTACATATCAAATCAACAGCCAATAAAAAAGCAGCTTTGAAGAGCAATGCCACAGTTAAACTAATTGCAAGCGGCAGGACAATTTTCCCGGCAATGGGCGGAGTTTCACCCAACATATAGATTACTTGAAGTCTCGGAGAGACAGCGCATGCGCTGCCTAGGCGAGACCTAAAAATGTGTAAATATCTATATATAACCACCAGCTAAGGACAGGTAGAATTATAGAGTTATAAGCCCGTTCACCCACGTCTTCATTACCATTATTCATAATCAACATACCATCACAAATTCGGAGGTTCATTTGATCCCTCCTATGGTTACTTAGTGGATTGATTACACTCCACCATTGGTCGTCCACTCCTCAATGGTTAGTGGTTGGAATCCCTAAAATGATACTTTAAACAAACTTAAACATACCACCAATACCAGTGATTGCCCAAAAAGTCTAGAGGAAATATCCAGACTAAATACCTACTGTCAGTTAAAATCACAATGATCTACGTGGAGGGTCGAATAAACTTCCCGTTACGATGGGACTTCTAATTCTACCACCGTTCCCTTCACTATAAGGAAAACAGAATAATGCTGAGTAAACGAAAAACATGCTATTCTATGGCATCCTAAAACCATTCACCCTCATATTTATACTCCTTACCCTCCATACAGCCAAGGCTTTACTATTTAGGGTCCTTGTGTCCACATGCGGTTGTACGATCCAGCGTCTCGGAAACTATTGCTGGCCACAATCTCTCTTTTTAATCGGCAGCTGTCCTGCGGATACGTAACAACTTGGCCTACATCCGACCACCATCTTGAAGGGGTATACTTCATCTTAAAAGCTTATTCATTTTCATTAAGGACAAACCCAATGGCAACATTAATGGCTACGGAGAGAAACAGGGGATCATGTCCTCGCTATTAGATCAAAATCCATTATCAATAAGTGATTAATAATATCCCATATACCGCGTACCCACTAGGGGTAATATATAACAATCACTCTTGTAACGCATGGTACATAACTACATATTAACTTACGCTGAAAATACAGAATCGCACATAATGGGAATCATGCACAGATATTTTTCATATCTATAGGGGGTTCCTTTTATTAAAAATTAAACTCTATAAAAACTAGTGAGACAACATTGATCCACCCCTTTGTTATAAACTTAGACAGTACAGTACTGAAAATCAAACTCAAAAGGAAAAGAGGAAAGCTACTTTATTAACCTCATTCAATCTTCTCTCGTGTTGAGTCCCTTTTGAACAGTCTAATATTGAGATGTGTGTTGAAATATCGCGCACTCCCTTTTAATCTCTGATGTGTATTGAGTTTACTCGAGTAGCGGCGTGCTGCTAGAGGAGCGACCCCTGAACCAAGGTCGAAGAAATAACGAGAGTTGCACTATCCCTGCTAGGGTGGTGTCCCTCTATGCGCACAGCATTGTGGGGTAACGAAGTTACCAAAATTCGTTTTAGTTAAACCAAAGTTCATTTATTCATGGTTGAAAAGTTGAAATTCATTATTCCATATGACAAATTATGGCATGTTGAGTCAACAAAGGTACTGATGGATATCCTCTATGCATTTCGGGTAAAAACCCTTCGTCAGGAGGAATCCTGTAAACAGAAACAGGAGAAAAAGTTGCATATCCCCTAATCGGGTTTGTATTCCATTGAAATTAAAATGTTAAAAATGTAGAAAATGAGAAAAATATGTATCCCAGATATCAAGCTCCGAAAAAGTGCACAACGGAACAGTGTTAGAAAGAACTACGCAAACCATATTGGAAATTACACCCGAGTGACCCGGTGTTTTTCTGAAAATTTACCGCGTGTGACTCAAGTAGCAAAACAAATACAATGATAGCAGCGTATTAGTTGACTACGTTAAAAGTTGTGAAAGACGTGTACTAAATTTACCGCGTGTGACTCAAGTAGAAAAACAAATACAATGATAGCAGCGTATTAGTTGACTACGTTAAAAGTTGTGAAAGACGTGTACTAAAGTCAGGTGAAATCGTCATGCCGGTGTATAAAATAAGGGCGTGTCAAAGAATAGAACCTCATACCAAGAATCGGTACAGGGCAAGAAAGTTACCTCAGTTCACCCGTTCATGTGAGCATATCCAAAGTGCTCTGGTCCGAAGAACCATTGTTGAGCATGTGGCCGGGTTAAGAGTGTGTTTGGTAAACAGAGAAAGGAGACTCTGATATTGGCGGCCATCTTAGAATGGTCAAAAAACACTTGAATAATGATTCGAAAAAAATGACTCGGGAAGTTGGTGGAAAGTAACCAAGGTAAAATGTGAATAAAGAAAAGTGTGTGGAAGGGTGAAAATAATAAAGTTATTTTTTTAAGAAACGTAAAAAACGTAGAGAAAATATGGGTGAAAGATAGATGTAAAAAACAATTTAAATGTGAAAACGTGAAAAACGATGAACAATTTAGAAATGAATTTGATGATACAGATAAGTGTAAACTTTAGGGCATTCTGACAGACATCAATACAAAGTTAAATAAAGCAACCCAGTTCGAGACGATCATTGAGTCCAAGGGGTACCATGGAGTTCATTTTATAAATCCAAAAAGTCTCTCTTTGGATCAGAAATTTTCTGTTGTCACATCCTTCCCTTAGCGGGACCGTTTCACACACTAAGAAACGTAATTGACTGACGTTGTGTTTATGTTCGTTGAAATGTACAGCTACTGTCGAGTTCAGGTTGTTGTTACGGATATTACTTTTGTGTTCGTTTAATCGAGTTTTCATTTTCCTTTCAGTTTTGCCAATGTAAGGCAGGCCGCATGGGCACTTCAGCATGTAAACAACGTTTTTGGAATCACAGGTTGCAGATACGAAAAGTTTTATGTTGTATCCTTTGGTTGGATGTTGTATGTTCGTGCCTGTGATGATGTTGTTGCAATTCCCGCAATTATAACAAGGTCTGGTACCCTTGTATTCAGAAAAAGGCTGTGAGGAGCTAGTTGATTTCAATACCTCCATGAAGTTTTTACTCCTTTCATAGGCGAACAGAGGTTGCTGCGAAAAGATGTGATTGAAGTCAGATTCCATTTGTAGTAGGGGCCAATGTTTGAGAATGGATTTCCTGATGTTATAACTTTCTGTTGAGAATTTTGTGACCATAACCATTCTCGTGGCTGTGTCTGAGGCTGTAGGTTGTTTATCCAACAACGTTCCCCTTTCTTTGTTAGATGATTTGACGATGGCTGTTGACAGTATTTGTGATGGATAACCTCGTTTAGCAAAGCGTTGTTCCATTTCCAAAGTTTGTTGGGTTAGTTGTTGTGGTTCAGAAATGATTCTCTTTATCCTGAGAAATTGGGAAAAAGGTAAGTGTCGTTTCAGAGAAGGTTGATGAAAACTCGAATAGTGAAGTAAATTGTTTCTGTCAGTGTCTTTCCTGAAGAGTGTGGTTTGAATGTGATGATCCACAATGTAGATGTGAACATCTAAAAAATTAATGTCCGTTTGACTGATGGTGGAAGTGAACTTGAGTCGATCATTGATGGTGTTGAGATTCGTGATCGCTTCAGACAATGTGGTTTTTGAACCTCTCCAAATTAAAAAAATATCATCGATGTAACGGACAAACAATAACAAATGATTCTCCCATGGTGTGGTATGCAAGATATGATCCAACTCGAATTTGTGCATAAACAGGTTGGCGTAGCAAGGTGCTGCGCAATTTCCCATGGATGTTCCATTCAATTGGAGGAAGTATTGGTTATTGTAACAAAAGTAGCTGTGATAAAGTGTGAAGTGTAGTAACTCCATTAGAAAAACCTGTAAATCAGGGGAAATTTGTGATTGTAAAATGAAATGTTCCGTGGCTTCTAACCCCAAGTCATGAGGAATTGAGGTATAGAGGGAAGTAACATCAATCGTGCATAGATACATGTCTGTATCCCACGAGATGTTGAACTTAAGAAGAATGTTCAAAAAATCTGTAGTGTCTTTGACATAGGTAGACATGGACTGTACGAGAGGTTGGAGATGTCTGTCCAGGTATTTGCCAACTGGTTCGTGAAGTGAGCCCCTCGTTGATACGATGGGCCGCATAGGAGGATCCACTATATTTTTGTGGATCTTCGGTAACATCCGTAAGGATGGACTTCTAGGAAATTTAGAAATAAGGAATTTCTTTTCTGTCTCACCAATGGTGCCCGATAGGACTGCTTTATCCACAAGATTCTGTAATACTTGTAAGATGGTCATTGTGGGATTGTGATCAAGTTTTGAATAGGTGTTAGAGTCTAACACATGTTCATCCAGTTTCCGAGAGTAGTGTGTGGTATCCATGACAACAAGTGCCCCTCCTTTGTCAGCATCAAGGAAGGTTATGTTGGGATTATCAGCCAGTTGTTTAAGCAGAGATTTATCCTTCGATGTGAAGTTTGCATGTTTGGGTTTACGATGTTTAAAAACTGACTGAAGATCTTGCTTCACCAAAGTCTCAAAGGTATCAAGAATTTTGTGGCTTACTGGGGCTACATAGGTACTCTTAGACGTAAGACCTTTCAAGGTATTTTCTGTTTTAAACAGCGGCTCAATAAGAACATTGTCAAAAAAATGTCTCAGTCTGAGTTTCCGCATGAATTTGAATAGACTTACATCGGCTTCCATGGGGTTGCTGGAGTATGTTGGTACGAATGAAGACCCCTTTTGTAACAAGCGTATTTGAGATTTATTGAGAACCGTTGAAGAAATGTTGATGACTAAATCAAGCAACTCCTTTATTTAACAAAACGTGAAATCAACCAGCGTTTACATGCGAGCACAATGATTCAATACCACCGAGCGCAACGCATTCCGAGAGGTTTACGGATCTCCCTCAAACCATCCTTGTGTAAAAATGATCCTAAATTTGTAGACAGATGGTATGGTATCCTGAACAAGTGTTCCTTGGATCTTATATTGTTGATCATCGAAGAATTATCCAATATCTTGGAAGATCTAAACACAGAGATCACCCAACTCAAGAATGAATTAGCCACTAAAATGTCGTCAGATGATTTATCTCAGACTCTCAAGGACATCAATGACCAATTAGAGAAGCACAAGCAAGAAGTCAATGAGAGGAAACTCAGGAAGTTCCGACGGGACACAATTGATTATAAACTCGGGGAAGTTTATAACTGGGCGGAAGTATACGCCAGGAGAAGACAATTTAAACCACCCTTCAGAACATCTGATACTGACACATCACCGGCCACCAGTGATTCCGATACCACTCGCCGTAAACCGAAGAGTTTCCCACAAAAGGATCAACCTCAATCTCAAACCATTTCAGATACTGAGATCCCAACGACTTCAACTTCTACTTCTTTACCCTCTGCGGTTCCTTTTTTAGGGATAGGCCAAAAAGACCCCGGAGATCCAGGAGGGGCAAAAAAAGCAATTCCACCTTTGGACAAAAGAACGACAAGGAGCCAGCGATAAATGATAGAGACAACTTAGTCATCAACATTTCTTCAACGGTTCTCAATAAATCTCAAATACGCTTGTTACAAAAGGGGTCTTCATTCGTACCAACATACTCCAGCAACCCCATGGAAGCCGATGTAAGTCTATTCAAATTCATGCGGAAACTCAGACTGAGACATTTTTTTGACAATGTTCTTATTGAGCCGCTGTTTAAAACAGAAAATACCTTGAAAGGTCTTACGTCTAAGAGTACCTATGTAGCCCCAGTAAGCCACAAAATTCTTGATACCTTTGAGACTTTGGTGAAGCAAGATCTTCAGTCAGTTTTTAAACATCGTAAACCCAAACATGCAAACTTCACATCGAAGGATAAATCTCTGCTTAAACAACTGGCTGATAATCCCAACATAACCTTCCTTGATGCTGACAAAGGAGGGGCACTTGTTGTCATGGATACCACACACTACTCTCGGAAACTGGATGAACATGTGTTAGACTCTAACACCTATTCAAAACTTGATCACAATCCCACAATGACCATCTTACAAGTATTACAGAATCTTGTGGATAAAGCAGTCCTATCGGGCACCATTGGTGAGACAGAAAAGAAATTCCTTATTTCTAAATTTCCTAGAAGTCCATCCTTACGGATGTTACCGAAGATCCACAAAAATATAGTGGATCCTCCTATGCGGCCCATCGTATCAACGAGGGGCTCACTTCACGAACCAGTTGGCAAATACCTGGACAGACATCTCCAACCTCTCGTACAGTCCATGTCTACCTATGTCAAAGACACTACAGATTTTTTGAACATTCTTCTTAAGTTCAACATCTCGTGGGATACAGACATGTATCTATGCACGATTGATGTTACTTCCCTCTATACCTCAATTCCTCATGACTTGGGGTTAGAAGCCACGGAACATTTCATTTTACAATCACAAATTTCCCCTGATTTACAGGTTTTTCTAATGGAGTTACTACACTTCACACTTTATCACAGCTACTTTTGTTACAATAACCAATACTTCCTCCAATTGAATGGAACATCCATGGGAAATTGCGCAGCACCTTGCTACGCCAACCTGTTTATGCACAAATTCGAGTTGGATCATATCTTGCATACCACACCATGGGAGAATCATTTGTTATTGTTTGTCCGTTACATCGATGATATTTTTTTAATTTGGAGAGGTTCAAAAACCACATTGTCTGAAGCGATCACGAATCTCAACACCATCAATGATCGACTCAAGTTCACTTCCACCATCAGTCAAACGGACATTAATTTTTTAGATGTTCACATCTACATTGTGGATCATCACATTCAAACCACACTCTTCAGGAAAGACACTGACAGAAACAATTTACTTCACTATTCGAGTTTTCATCAACCTTCTCTGAAACGACACTTACCTTTTTCCCAATTTCTCAGGATAAAGAGAATCATTTCTGAACCACAACAACTAACCCAACAAACTTTGGAAATGGAACAACGCTTTGCTAAACGAGGTTATCCATCACAAATACTGTCAACAGCCATCGTCAAATCATCTAACAAAGAAAGGGGAACGTTGTTGGATAAACAACCTACAGCCTCAGACACAGCCACGAGAATGGTTATGGTCACAAAATTCTCAACAGAAAGTTATAACATCAGGAAATCCATTCTCAAACATTGGCCCCTACTACAAATGGAATCTGACTTCAATCACATCTTTTCGCAGCAACCTCTGTTCGCCTATGAAAGGAGTAAAAACTTCATGGAGGTATTGAAATCAACTAGCTCCTCACAGCCTTTTTCTGAATACAAGGGTACCAGACCTTGTTATAATTGCGGGAATTGCAACAACATCATCACAGGCACGAACATACAACATCCAACCAAAGGATACAACATAAAACTTTTCGTATCTGCAACCTGTGATTCCAAAAACGTTGTTTACATGCTGAAGTGCCCATGCGGCCTGCCTTACATTGGCAAAACTGAAAGGAAAATGAAAACTCGATTAAACGAACACAAAAGTAATATCCGTAACAACAACCTGAACTCGACAGTAGCTGTACATTTCAACGAACATAAACACAACGTCAGTCAATTACGTTTCTTAGTGTGTGAAACGGTCCCGCTAAGGGAAGGATGTGACAACAGAAAATTTCTGATCCAAAGAGAGACTTTTTGGATTTATAAAATGAACTCCATGGTACCCCTTGGACTCAATGATCGTCTCGAACTGGGTTGCTTTATTTAACTTTGTATTGATGTCTGTCAGAATGCCCTAAAGTTTACACTTATCTGTATCATCAAATTCATTTCTAAATTGTTCATCGTTTTTCACGTTTTCACATTTAAATTGTTTTTTACATCTATCTTTCACCCATATTTTCTCTACGTTTTTTACGTTTCTTAAAAAAATAACTTTATTATTTTCACCCTTCCACACACTTTTCTTTATTCACATTTTACCTTGGTTACTTTCCACCAACTTCCCGAGTCATTTTTTTCGAATCATTATTCAAGTGTTTTTTGACCATTCTAAGATGGGCGCCAATATCAGAGTCTCCTTTCTCTGTTTACCAAACACACTCTTAACCCGGCCACATGCTCAACAATGGTTCTTCGGACCAGAGCACTTTGGATATGCTCACATGAACGGGTGAACTGAGGTAACTTTCTTGCCCTGTACCGATTCTTGGTATGAGGTTCTATTCTTTGACACGCCCTTATTTTATACACCGGCATGACGATTTCACCTGACTTTAGTACACGTCTTTCACAACTTTTAACGTAGTCAACTAATACGCTGCTATCATTGTATTTGTTTTTCTACTTGAGTCACACGCGGTAAATTTAGTACACGTCTTTCACAACTTTTAACGTAGTCAACTAATACGCTGCTATCATTGTATTTGTTTTGCTACTTGAGTCACACGCGGTAAATTTTCAGAAAAACACCGGGTCACTCGGGTGTAATTTCCAATATGGTTTGCGTAGTTCTTTCTAACACTGTTCCGTTGTGCACTTTTTCGGAGCTTGATATCTGGGATACATATTTTTCTCATTTTCTACATTTTTAACATTTTAATTTCAATGGAATACAAACCCGATTAGGGGATATGCAACTTTTTCTCCTGTTTCTGTTTACAGGATTCCTCCTGACGAAGGGTTTTTACCCGAAATGCATAGAGGATATCCATCAGTACCTTTGTTGACTCAACATGCCATAATTTGTCATATGGAATAATGAATTTCAACTTTTCAACCATGAATAAATGAACTTTGGTTTAACTAAAACGAATTTTGGTAACTTCGTTACCCCATAATATTGAGATGTACCACTGTTCTCAATCTTTACGTTTCATTTCCACATTTCCGCCTCTTCTGTTCCCTGTCATTTTTTCCAGAATAAACAATTTGAATTCAGTATGTTTGTGTTTGAAAATTGAATAGTGGTCAACCAGTTTGTTCGTTTTAAGTGCTGACCTATGTTCGAGTTGTTTAAGTCTCAAGTCTCTGCCAGTTTCGCTCACATATGCCAATCCACACGGACAGCGTAACAAATATACAACATTTGAACTTCTGCAGTTATTCAGACTTTTTGATGTCAAATTGTGTCCATTATGTACAAGAGTATTTCCAACTATGCAATGATCGCATATTGAGCAACTCCCACATTTATTATTACCCACAGCTCTACCCTTTTGAAGGGTGCTTTGTTGTAAGGGTTTTGCTTCTCTATATGTGTGAACTAGTGACTTACACAGATTGTGTTTACGTTTAAAGGCAAAACGTTTTTTTTTCTAGTTTAATCTCATCATTTAGGATCTTAAAGTTGGAATTGACTGTTTTTTAAAATTTTGTTGCGGATACTCAAAAACTTGACACACAAATCAGGCCTGGCTCCAGGAATTTTTATTTGGGTGGGCCAAGGGTGCATTCGGGTAGGCCACTGCAGCAGTCGCTTCCGGAATGACTCGTGGGGGGAGTGGTGCGTTTGGTGGGGGGGTCACACGGGGAGGGGTTTAATTTAATAATAATCATTTTTTTTTAAACGGAACAGAAAGCAGGCAGCCCTCCCTTAATGTAATTGGTCAGGACACCGATCAGTTAGGGGCTTATGTGGCCAAACAGTCTTTGCGCACTCAGGAGTGGGCACACCACTCCTCCCCTGGACATTTTTACTGTTGTCTTGCATTTGTGGCAGAGCCAGTCATGAAAACGAAATAAATGATTTAAATTAAATATACACGGCATACACAAAGCATGCGTCTTGCTGGGCACTCACATATTTTAAAAATATGAACAAATAGCCACACATTCTCAAAGCATACATGAAGTATGTATCTGGCTGGGCCTTTGCAGATTTAAAAAACAAAAACGGAATAGCCACACATTCTCTTACCTGCTCCGTTGGAACTCTGTCTCACGGCCCAATCTGATAAGCAGCTGAAAGGTTCACGAACGGTGAATCAGCATGAACAAACTCCTTTTCTCCAGCGCTGAATAGAGAAGGAAATCTCCACGTAGCATGCAAAGGTTACCCGGAGCCAAAGAAAGGATTTGTCCCCTTCGCCATGCCCCTGTTGTACCTGCACGAGTGGGCGGGGACACAGTTCACCTCTCTAAAAGGAGATGCGTGATTGGGGGTGTCTGTGAGAAAGAGCCAGGCCCAATCACGAAACTCATAGAAGAAAAATAACGTTCAGAGGAACGTTTTAAATGATAATGCCCATTTTCTGTTGGCCTTCTTGACGTCGCTGCACGGGCAGAGGTTCACGTTCGGGTGGGCCTGGCACACCCAGCCCATCCACTAGAAACGGGCCTGTCACAAATACTACTCTGTCATTGGTATTTCACATACTTTCTCGATAATAGAAGCGTGCCCTTTTTAACGAATGTTTGATCAGTTTTCTAGGGCAACCTCTATCTGAAAGCTTCTCTTGGAGAATATCAGATTGTTTATAAAAGTCTTCCAATGAGGAACAATTCCTCCGCAGATGGAGGAACTGTCCGAAGGGAATATTGTCCTTCTGCGCCTTGGGGTGGTAACCTGCATAATGCAGAAGAGTGTTCTTATCACTCGGTTTTGTGAACAACTCAACATTCAGGGATCCATTCACATTGGTGATAGAAATGTTCGGAAAATTAACCAAATTATTGTTATAAAAGGCAGTGAATTTCAGATTTAGATCCCCCAGGTTGAGCCACTCCAAAAGCCGCATTGTCTTCCTCTTGTCCATCCCGTATAAAAAAGATATCATCAATGGAGCGGTACCACACCACAATGTTTTCAAAATAGGGGTTGGCTCATTGAAGATATGTTTGTTCTCAAAGTTTCCTACTTATAAGCAGGCCAGACTGAGGGCACAAGTGGCCCCCATGCTGGTCCCCTTGCATTGAAAGTAAAGATCATCCTTGAACAAGAACATATTGCTTTTCAGGACCAGAGTGATACACTCAATTATAAATTCTTTATTAGCACCTCTATTATTTCATTAAGGTACCGGTGTTCCTTCCAAGACAATTCTTCCGGGACCTGGATCAGATGTTTGGGAATTTATTATGAGATAGTAAACGACACAGGGTGGCCCTTAATAAACTACAGCTACCTATGGGACAGGGTGGACTTGGTATCCCTCTTTTGAGTACTACCGTCTTGCAGCACAGCTTCAGTGGGTATCCCAGTGGCTGATGGATGTGAATGTTTATGAGATCAGTGCTGGAGACAGACCTCTCCACCTGCATATTCTCTGCCAACTACTCTTCCTTCCATTAAGTTCCACAGCTCCTGGTGCCTTCATGTTTGGATGGCCGGAAGGGTCTCATCAGATGAGTACTCCCCTACTCCCCCGCTATCACCCTCCAGGATCTCTCAGGATTCCCCGGGAAACTTTACAGCTGAGCAACTGACAGCATGGCACGATCGCTGTCGCGATAGTGTGGGTGGCCTCTTCAAAGACGTCCATCTCCTCACGTTGGATCAGCTACGACTGGATTATGCCACCCGCCGAAGCCAATTACTATTACATGGGCAGCTCCTAGCAATGATTTGGACTCTGTGGGGCACAGTGGAGGAACCCCCCCTCCACTCATGCCGTCGTACACACCTCTTCTTCTATGGGGAAGGGCGTCACCTAGTAACATGGCTCTATGAGCTGAAGTACCGGGTTTTTAAGGACCCAGCTGTGCCAGGGAACACACCCGAAGACTTCGAGTTCTTCCTGTTTCAGACCACAGAAACACAGAGTCTTCCTGGCGTAGTCAAAGATCGTATTTTATTGGCTGCAGACCAATCACAGGTATCCGAGAAGTACAACACGATGTATGTTCTCAGGAGACTGCTCCCGAACCAAAAACCAGTCTTTTCTTATATACAGAATATCACGCTCTGGGCAACACCGCCCCTTATTTTACAAGTGGTCATTCACATATTTTCGCTTCAAAGAAACAGTAGCGTCATGATGACAATCCCACATTTCAGCTCGGCCAGCCCACAATTATTTACCCAGCGAGGCTCAGAACCCTCATCAGATATCGGCAGACCCCAATAAAAGCGGGCACCTCCTACTCGTAAAACAAGCAATAAAGTAGGAAACAGTCAGGTGTGAAAGAGATTAGTCAGGGTTCGTGTGGGAAGAACGACTTTATGGTGTGTCAAGCTCTGGTGCTAATCTCATTTGGCCGCAGGAAAAGAAACCGGCTGAACAAGGCTGACCTCGGGCTGAAGTCGGGTTTGCACGGGTCAACAAGAAGGCAAGAAGGTGTACGTGTCTTTTTAGGCCCAGGTATGGCCTTATACAACTGCCTATGTGAGGGCAACAACTAATAACAGTTACCGTTCCAAAAAATGGAACCCGAGGGTACGATATGTAATATCGCATACACAGTGAATTCATGGGTGAATCATGACGAAAACACTCATACATACCGCATTAGTCATTTGCGGTTCGCTGATTCCAAAATCGGCAGGGTAAGGCCATGCCACCAACGTGGTCCCGAAATTTACAGTACCACAGAGCACTTAGGAAGGATACAAGAAGCCCCTTGACACCTCTTCGTCAGATCTGAGAAGAGGATTTGGCGCGACCCTTACATGACACCGAATTGGCCAGAGCCCTGGAGTCCATCCAGGCATTTAATGAAATGCACTCTTCAAAAATATTCAATACATAGTGTTACACAGAGAGTATCTCACAGCCTCTCGGCTGAACTGCATGTTCCCCGGGCCAGAGTCACCTGCTCTAAGTGCCAGGCCTCTGGGTCTGACCACCAGCATATGCTCTGGTCTTGCCCCAGTATAGCCAACTACTGGCATAGAATACACGCCACACTGGGAACCGTTAAAGAACTTGTGACATTGAATTCTTGGGAGGCCACAGCCTTAGGTATCTTTCGTGGGGGGGAAGAATCAGAAATTGAGATCACGCTTCGACAATCTTGGTCTCCTGCTGGCTAAGCGACTTTTCACCATACACTGGGGTCCCACCTGCCTCTGACGCATTCCCAATGGCAGAGGGCGCTAATCTGTTGGGTGAGCAGAAAGCACTGCATTACACTGAGAGGAAGCCTGACGACTGCAGGCCCCCATAGAAGGTGCATGGAACACCATGCTACCTCAGATTAAAGAGCCCCCCTAGTTCACTGTTCTGCTCACAAGCCCCAGTACCAGCTCACAGCCATTCTCCCCCCCCCCCACCTCCCCCTGTGGTCAAGAAAGGGGGCCCGAGTGCTCCTGTAGGCCTCAACTCGATCACCCCTTACTCCGTGTCCCCAGCCCATGCTCTCCTTCTTTCTCCTGGATGGCCACTTTTCTCTCCCGCTTGTTCCCCTTATCCCTTGTTATCTCTCATATTACAAGTTTCTCTTCCATTTTTTGGTTCCCCCTGTTTACGATAGAGATCTCTTTTCTATCACCCTTTTATATTGTGTCCGCTCCTATGGAGTGCTCAAGATGCTTCAGTTTAGATCTTACACTACTTAACTCCATATGGATGTGCGTCATTGGGCATATGGCTTGATTCCAGATGCTTCCCTGCTTTTTGGACTGTATTTGAGAGGCACAGTCTAATAATTTTTGTTTGTTTACCATGAATATGCTTATGTCCTTTATTTACCATTCCATTGTTCTGATATGACGACTAACTATTTTCTTCTATTTCTTCACAATAAAGGAATAAAACCTTGATAATAATTATTTAAAACAAGAATAGGAAAGTTTACAGTGTTTAATCATCTAGAATCGCAATCTGTGCTTTCATCACATGTTCATTTTATTACAGATCAGCATGTTAAAAAATGCACTGGACATCAGTCGAAATAATACAATTGTTGCCTACACATGATATAGGAGATTGTAATCACTGCTCTATCTAGAGGCCTCTTAGTCAAACATCATCCAGCAATCTGCCCTGCAAAGTCTGTACAAATGGTGGCAGCTCCTAACCCGCATGAAACCATAAACCTGAAGCACACATACTTCTTGACTAATCCTTCGACACCTATGATGACTGCCAGTATTTCTGTTCCTTTGTTCCATATTTTGTTCAGGTTTTCATGCCCTTATTCTGGGAGCAGGTGTGGATTTTTTGACGCAGAAAATGATGACTGTTTCAAATGAAAGACTTCACAGTCGGTACATTTTAAATTCAGGTGGCCTTTTTGACGCCTCATCAGAGAGCGCTCGGTAGGAAATGTTCTTTGACATTTGTAATATTCAAATGGCTTCTTCCCGATGTATAATTTCTGATCAAGCGTCAGCTATTCCTTTGCATTGAATGTCTTGTCACAGTGAAGACAGATTCAGTTTCTCTCTGGAATGCATGTTGACGCATTAGATTCCTCATGTGAAAAAACGCTTTGCAAGAAAAAGTTGTTTCTGCAAATATGAACTATCAGATCAGCACCTGATCACATTTATTGCTTCATTTACAACTATGTGTGGATTTTCCAGATTTTGCATTAATAGCCCTTTTGTAGTGATTGCTTTATCATGGGAAACAGCCTTTACAACGCGCCCGTTACCACGCAATACCGTTAACACGCATCCTTAACAACACATATGCCTTTACATTGCATGTCTTTACATGCATATGCCTTTACCACGCATGCCTTTACAGCAAAAATGTAAGTATTTTGCAGGTGAGTTGGACATGTTTAGGAGTGGGTGAGGGTATTGGGTGGAAAGTGTATTTTTAGGGTTTAGGGTGGGTAGGGGTATTTGGGTGACAAGGCTATTTTTAGGGCTTTGGGTAGGGGTATTTGGGTGGCTAGGCTATTTTTGGAGTTGGTAGGGTGTAGGGTCGATAAGGATATATATATATATTTACGGCTTTATACTTACCTGCGAAATACATACATTTTTGTCGTACAGGCATGTGTGGTAAAGGCATATACGTGGTAATATTTTGCATGGTAAAGACAAGCGATGTAAAGGCATATAAATTGTTAAGGATGTGTTGTAAAGGCATACATTGTAATAGCATGTGTGGTTCCATCACACAGCCCTTTAACACATTCAGTATATTCCTAAGATGTTGCTCCTATGTGAAGGAGAGGTGTCCACTAGTAATGACTTTGATGCTGCATTAGATTTGCCTTTGTAAAGGATGTCTTGACACATTGAGCGCAGTGATATGCATTCTCCACGTCATGACTTTCTCCTCTGTATTGACTTACTGTTTTTGTATTAGCTGCGCCCTGCCAAAAAATGAATTGTCGCATTCAGTATGTTTATATGGTTTCTCCCTAAAGTGGGCTTTTTGATGTAGTGTTAGTTTTTTTTTTTGCCAAATGCCTGGACACATTTGTTGTGATGAACGAGTTACTTACCTTCGGTAATGATGTATCTGGTAGAGACACAGTCTAGCCGCAGATTCCTTAACTTAGAATATCCACAGGCATCAGACTGGATCCGGAAAAAAAAATCCCCAGCAGTACCTCTGGACGCCGGGGGGTGGCGTTGCCCTGCTCCGTCCTGACATCAATGGAGACATATGAGACCCCATGGGCGTGCTGACGTCAGTTTTCTACTGTGAAACATTTCCACGCCACAACACGGAGCCACGACAAAAACTGCGAGAGTATAGGAACAGTGGGTCAAAAAAAAGCAGAAACCTTTGAAAACAACAATGATAAAAAAATCATAGAATGAGAAACACCATGTTGAAAGAGTAGTCAAGACATGTAGGGACTGAAGTAGGCAAACAGAGCACTCGCCCCATCAAATCTAAGAGCAGTGCCACTCCCCTAAGAGACAACGGGAGTGGAAACGGATGGCATGACGAAGGGCAGTTCGCAACCACAGGATGTAGCTGCATGAAAAATAGACTGTAACCACAGGATGGAACTGTAAAGGACCCCAAGACTGGAACGACATGTCTCACGGCAAGTGATCAGAAGTGTACAACCACCTAAAATGAACACCATACCCCCCCCAAGTGGCGTATTAACTGTAGCATAGTCAATAGAATCTCAATCCAATCGACTGAAGCATAGACAAGGAGACCCCAAAGAAATGGGGAGAAACAGACGAGGGCGGAGGGAGGGTAGAAAAACAAGAGAATCCCCACGCTGGAGGAACCCAGGTGGAGCAGCATTGAAAAGCACAGAACCTAGCCACACAAAAACGAGAATGGGTGGAAGGCCAATTGCACAAAACAGAATGACACACCCTGCCCCAGAGGGAGGTGACGAGAGCATCCCTGAGGAACACCAAGGCCATCTGTAAGGAGGCGAGGTGGTGAGAACCCCACCTGGAAAGGTCTCGCAGAACGGGAAGGATGGGCGGGCATTAAGGAATCTGGGCTAGACTGTGTCTCTACCAGATACATCATTACCGAAGGTAAGTAACTCATTCATCTGATAGAGACATCTAGCCGTAGATTCCTTAACTTAGAATAGATACCAAAGCCATACCCCATCTGAGGAGGGTCTGCGACTGAAAGCCACCAAGTTGCAAGAGAACTTAACCGTCAATAACAGTGACGAAGCATGGTGGGAACAGCAGTGCCAGTGCGGCTGACACCAGACCTATGAAGCCCTGTAAGGGAGCACGAACAAGGAGAGGCAAAAGCACCACAACCCATCAGAGGACGGTACGAGAACTCCCTCGTCCAGACAGGGACGAAAAGAGACATCAGAAAAGGAAGTGCAGAATGGAAGAAAGTTCAGAAACCTCTGCAAAAAGACGGCAAACTGAGCACCGGATCCCATGGATCCACCAGAGACCGAGTCCCAGAAAAAAGGGACAAAATAGTAAGCCATTGTCAGAGCATACCCACAGAACATCCACCACGGAGGATGTCAAAAAATGAAATAGAAGGGACCATGAAGAGATATACTGAGTCATGACTAAATGAAGATACAGGTGTGTGGATGAAGGATACCCACAAGGAGACAAGAGTGTACCGTGAGAACCACACCACAGCTAAAGAAAAGCACAAAGAATGGGAGTACCAACAGCACACGTGCGGCGTCAAAGAGAGGCGGCACATCACCAGGTAGCCTACCTGCCAACCCTACCCAGAGGTACGAACGGCGAAGGGAAACCAGCAAGCCGGGGACACACAGACTGCTCTTTTCCATATGAGAGAGAGAGAGAGAGAGACCGGGGCGAAACCCCTCGATACTAGGACTAGGAAAACCTAGTACGCACACTCACTCACTGTGTGTATAAATCATGATGTTTATATACCTAAGACAAAGACGTAGATATATATATAACCCATGAAGGAGAATAAAAAACAAGTGGAAATTAGAAGAACATGCCCTAGATAAAGGGGAGCCGCACAACAGGTACCAACGGCACCGGTATGAAGCATAGCAGAAGAAAACAGTGTCAAAAACCCCGAACAGCGACAACATCCACCCTGACGGGGATGTAACTGTGGCCCCCTGCGAGACAGGCGGGGACACTGATCACCACACTCACAAAGAGGGACATTCCCATACAGACACTGTATAATGACGAGTATCCTGAGGAGAATACTTGCACCGTAACATACATAAAAGAAAGCAACAGTGCCTTTAGTGATGAGTGGTAACTCACAACCAGAGAAATGCCTGAAGCCGTGGAAAAAGAGTGACAGCCCTGAACCACTAGGCCAAAGTGAACCAGAAAAAATCCACAGAGGCCAGGTGTGGAAGGACCTGAACTCCTGCGCGTAAGAAGCAAAGGGACCGAAGTCCCAGCCAGGAAAGTCCACAAAGAAATAGATCACAAGGTAACACGAAGCAGAAACGCAGCTGGTGGAAACGCCACTGACCATAGGCAAAAGCCCTAAAGGGCCTGAACCATGAGAGAAGATGTAAGCCCTTCCCCACACTAAGAAGGAAGAGTAGAACGCAGTCAAGACCGGGGCAGAAGGTACACCGCCTGCACCCTTCGAACGCGAACATAACCTGTATGAAAACACAGAGTGTCTCCACAGAGACAGGAAAGAACTACGGACCAATCGTAGACCACAGCACAAAACCCCCAGGAGAGAACCGCAGCAACCCAGCGGGTCTCACTAGAGGGGACATCCTACAATAGCAGGAAGGACATTGACCAAAGAGAAGTAGCCAAAGAAGACTCCGCAGGAGCTGTTGAAACTTCCCGTGCCAGGAAGAGCAGCTACACAATGTGAGAAGTTGGCCTGATATGTAGTGCTCACTATTCTAGTGATCACTGTGTATCATTCCAAACGACCCTTATTGATGATTGGTTGTAAGTCAACCTTATAGACCAGCTATCCTAGTAGCATGGACAAGAGCAGTCTTTAGGCTAAACTCTAGAGGGCGTGTTAAGCCAGCTGTTTTACCACCACATTTACCCTTCGAACACCACGTGAAAGGACACCACACAAGTTGTTATGAAAATAAAGGATATTTATTTATAACAAGACTACCCTGGCTCTTTATGAGTCAGGGAGCTAAGCACACTACAAAACTCTTATGAAAATACTTCAAGTTGCACAATTTACACAAATGCCCGAGGGGCACGAAAAACCATCTACACTAAAAGTGGAATGCGAATGGTTAGAGTCTAAAGTTACTGATTCCGGAGAAATCCGATCAGTGGGACTAAACGAAAAAGGAGCTGGACACTTGTAGAGCGAACCTGCGATGGAGCACCGAAATGCCCGAGTTACCTAGCCCAGAGGCTGCGGCTGCGTGAGGTTCAGCAAGATGTCGGGAGTCCTCGTTGTAGTTTCAGGAGCTTGAAAGAAGAAGTATGCTGGCAGGCGACCAGTGTCGATATTCGGAGGGATCCAAGCCTGGATCGGTGATGGAGATAACCTGAAAGCAGAGGGGACTCAGTTCTTAATCACTAGCCAGTGATTGAGTTGGCACCAGGATGGCACCGGAGGTAGTCACCGCGATCAGGTGAGTGAGTGACGCTGGTCTCTGCTGTCCCTCGGTGCAGGAGGCGTTGTCGGCGACCAGGCAGAAGGAGCGAGCTGTCCCACGAAGGTGTCTGCTGTCGGCGATGCTGGACCCAGGATGGGGCAACAACCCTTGGCAAAGGCAAGCCCACGCGGTGGAGTCAAGATGGCGTCTGGAGTGGACCAGAGGGGTCCGGGGTGCTCCTCTATTGGAGGGGAGCCAAGGCCAGTCTGGAGCAACCAGACCAGTGACGGAAATGTCGTGGTGCGTCGTTAGGAGGGCCACTAGCCAACAGGCACGTGACCGAACAACGCGGTGAGCAGCAAAGAGCAGAAGGGCCCCCACGCTGATCTCGGGGATGCTGGGAGGCTGATCTTCGGTGCTGGAGCTGCTCAGGGTTGGGGCTTCTCAAACCCCAGGAGCACTCACTCAAGGGTCCCTCGGTGGTCGTGCTAGGCAAGCGTCGTGCAGGTTTTGATGATGGCCGGTCCCGCAGGTCTCGTCACACCCACGAATCTCAGCTGGGCTGATGATGCAGGTAGAGGTCAGAGATGGCAGGGAATCCGGGTCTCGTCGAGCTGGTTAGTCTGGATCCGGAGGATGGACGTGCAGCAAACCGCAAGCGCTTAGGTGGTGCCTGCTGGTGCAGGGTGGCTACTCCTTAGCCACAAGGGAGAGTCTTCAGAAAAAGTCAAGAGTTCCTTTCGTGGAAAGTAGTTCAAGATTCAGAATTATCCAATTTGGGAAGGGGGCCCGTTCCTACCTTTATTCTAAGAAAAGGGGCTGGCCCGTGACTAGGTCCTGTCTATGGGTGGGACCAGGGGGGGGGTGGTTACACCCCTCTCCTTTGTCCGGTCTCTCCCTGGCTCAGAGGCTGGGGTGCCCCTGGAACTGGTTCAAGCCGGCCTATGCACAGTGAGCACCGGGGTGCCACTTGCAGTCACCTTCCTCTCAGCCTTGCCTACCTGGAATACACAAAACCCTGTCTGGGATGGCGCGGGCACCGCCCCCGACAGGAAACCCTTTGTCCAAGCTCTCCCCGCTGGAAGGACTCCCAGCAGCAGGAGGTCAGACTTGTGTCTGTGGTGGCAGCATCCATTTTGTGATGCTGAGGCTCGAGTCAACTTTAACCGGGGTTCACAGTTACTTGCATGTCGTGTCCCTCTAGAAGGGTGGAATGCTAACCCCGTCGCCAGAATTGGCGAGGGGTTAGTATCCCAATTCGTATGACACCATACTCGACATGCTTTGATAATGCGATACCAAAGTTAGCAAATAACCGCGAGGATTATAATGCACCTTAAGAGCATATGGTACGCGTTATCCTGGAACAGCTATTAGGACTTGGTTCCGCAAGCTGCAGACGGGCTCAGCTCATGCCAGAGCACCATCTCACATAATTCCAAGCACTCTGCCTTCAGGATTGATAAGGCCTGCCATAGGAGTGACTGATAGGAATACATGTGTCCATTTTAGGGTTAGATATAGGAATACTATACCTAAAGCAAAGGGTGATTACACCACCTTGCCCCAGCCGTCATGCAGCCAGTTGTGTCAGATTTGGGTGGCCAGCCAGGGGTGGCATAATACATGCTGCAGCCCCTGGTAGGCCCTGGGTACACCTAGGCCCTGGATACCTAAGGTATGCTGATACAGGGACTGATAAGGTGGCCCAGTTCCAATTAGTAGATGCACCTAAGGTACATGTGTCACTTTAGGGAGAGAACAGCTAGGCTGTGGGTCTGATTAGCAGGCCCACAGCCAGGAAAAGTCGTAAACCAATGAAGCAAAAAGCAAAAATCTGGGGTGATCATAGGATTGCAGACCCTACTCTCCTACACACAATAGACAACAAGTACCCCACACAGGGTATGCAACATCCCTATAAAAGCAAGGGATACCTCTTTGAGCCGAGCTCTTAGACAGAGGGCTAAAAAGAAATGCAAAAACTGCTGACCAGCTGCAACAAGAAAAGGGCAAGACGGTGTTAGACCCGGCCCTCGTAACATAGCTAGACCTGACCCCTGCACCTCACACCAGCCCCCAAACCCACGGCCTAGCCGATCCTCCCCACCAGAACTCACACGCACCCAACCCGGACTTCCCCGTCCATGGTTCCTCCCTTCGGCCACACCGGGCCCGCGTGCCCACTTCATGCACCAAGATGGCCGCCCGGCCCCAGCGCGACCTTGGCCTAGAGGCGCCACTCCGGCTGGAGGACATCGCGCTCCCCTTGGGATGAGAGAGGGAGGAGCAGTTTCTATCACACCTCTGCGCTTCCCTGGGACGGTGGGTTTCGATCGACCTGCCGGCCTCCCCGAGGGCTGGCTCCATGCCTGCTGGGTGTCTGGGACTCCTCCCGACCCGGCCCTGGAAGGATCAAAAGACTATGGCAGGAAACCCCAACAAGCAACCCCCCAGGTGACAAGACCCCTGCCTGCACACACTCCGGACATCAAAGAGGAGTCGCCCTATAACAAGGGGTGCTCGGGGACTGTCCGGCAGATTCGCCTTGGAACACCTGAGCCCTGCTGAGTGACTTGCGGCTCCCTGAAGACCGTAAGACCTCCGAACTGATACCTGAGCCCTGCTGAGTGACTCGCGGCTCCCTGAAGATCGTAAGACCTCCGAACTTGTGCTTGAGCCCTGCTGAGTGACTCGCGGCTCCCTGAAGATCGTAAGACCTCCGAACTTGTGCTTGAGCCCTGCTGAGTGACTCGCGGCCCCTCGAAGATCGTAAAACCACCAAACTTGTATCCGAGCCTTGCTGAGTGACTCGCGGCTCCTGCAGACTCTCTTGGTCCCGCCGGACCCCACGACGACAAGCGTATCCCCCAGCTCGAGGATTGTGAGCTGTGCGCCGGGTACGCTCCTGCATTTGATCCATATCCCCAAAGACTGTCCCGCTACCTCCTACCCCCCCTCCAAGACTCTGAGAGCCCACGCTCTTCTTGTATATATTTGCCGTGCGGATCATAAAGATCCTACTACTCTAACTTGATAAAGATTTGCTCGTAAGAACTCCTCGTGTGGTGTCCCTCAGTCGTGTGGTGCCGAGTGTGCGATCCTAGATACGAGGTTCCTCCCGGAGGAATCTCCCGCCAGTGCCCGGCTACGATACCTCGAGGGTGGGTCTCAGGGCAGTTAGGGCCCCCTCCGGGCCCCTCTGAGGTCGCCTTCTAACATTGGTGGCAAGCGACGGGATTCGGGTCCATAATCTAGAGATCGAACGGCTGACGCACTACCGACAAAGATGGCGGAAGGAAACGCCGTGGTTCTCATAGAAGACGACGCCAGTACCGTATTCCAGGTGGGACAGCTGGAAGCGTACACTCACAAGGAACTAAAACAATTCTGTAAGGAACTCCGAATCGCTACCACTGGTCTCAACACTAAAGAAGATATGCAAAAGGCACTGAAAGCTTGGGTGGATTCAGGGGCCTCCCGGCCAGAAGGAGCGGGGGAACCCCACGATGAAGCTGGACCCTCCCAAGGAGAACGCAGCAACAACCAGGTGCGAGGCTTCGTACCAGACGGGGGCCTATCCCCGGAGGAACTCGCAGACAGAGAAAAAAGTCGCCATCACGAGCTCGAATTAGCGAAACTCAAAATTGAGGGCGAGCTGAAATTAGCTGAGAAAAAGCTAGCAGTAGAACAGTTGCGAGTACAAGGAGAGCTGGAAGAGAAGAAACTCCAACGAGAACACGAGGGAAAGAGACTTCAACTGGAGCATGAACGCAGCCTGAAGGAAATAGAACTGAAAGCAAAAAACGGAGAAACGCGGCCCCCGGGGAACCGGGAGGTGGCCGCCCCAACGGAACAGAAGGTCCACATCCCCAAGGATGTGGTCAAAGAATATTATAAAAATGATGACATTCAGCAGTGGTTCCGGGCCTACGAGGTCGCCATGACCTCCCATCGGGTCCCACAGAAGGATTGGGGGGCTGGGTTATGGGGACGATTCCTGAGCGAAGGGAGAGACACCCTGCTCGACCTACCCACCTCCCTGCAAACGTCCTATGAACACATGAAAGCGGCCCTCCTCACAAGGTACGGCCTCACCCCGGAGATGTACCGCCAGCGGTTCCGGGACTGCCGGAAGATCCCGGGTACCACCTGGGTGGAATATGTGAATTTCTTCAGCCGCGCCTTCGATGGCTGGATCAAGGGCAGCAAGGTAACCACCCTGGAAGAACTAACCGACCTTATGTTGTGGGAACACCTGGCGGCCAACTGCTTTGTAGAACTCCGCCAGCATCTGCTCGACAGAAAACTCACGGACCCAAGGAAGCTGGCTGTCGAGGCGGATCGCTGGACCAACACCCGGGTCTCCCGGAGCTGTGGTAAATAATTTAATTACCGGAACTTAATTTGATGCGGAAAATCTATAACAATAGCTCCGTAAAATAAGAGGCAGAATCCGTGGTATTAGAGGTTCGGAACGGGCTTTATTCCAGAACAATTTAAATTGATGAGCTCCATATTCCATCACCACGAAGGTTTAGGAAGTGAAGACCTTACTTTATTGATAAGTAATCATTTTTATACAATAGGCATTACAGTGAGGCAAATGCAGGAGGCGTAACAATTGATAGTAAAGATAAAACATACATGCGTAGCAAAAGTGGGTGTAACTGGGCGTAACTAGAGAACGTCATCAGGTATGATGTCATAATAGGGTGGTTCCATGAAAGAATTTCGCAATGTCAGCAGAAATACTTGGCAGAAATGCGCGTGCAGCAGCATGACGTGTGATTGACGTGCAACTAGGGGGTGAAGGGGACTTGACATTTAGCTCTACATGTGGCGACAGAAGTCTGGAGGGTCAAGTCAACCTAATCCCAAATCATATCTAACATCCTATGTTTAAAGAACTATGTTATCCAAAAGAGAGGTCTCTCAGAGTAGAATCTTATTCTATACTGACTATACTGACTGTGAGTGTGTGTACAAGCGTCTAAGTGTCTACACAATATGCGAGGGCAGGAATCTTCCATAGTAACAGGGCTATGAATTACTTGCATAGAGACAGAGAAGCCGGGCCTTTTGCTCGGTAGCTGGAAGAAATGTTTACTTAAACTACTAGACAGGAATGCATTGGGTAGGGAGCGGAGCAGATAATTTCGAAGGTGAAATACAGTTTTTGGCAGGCAACAGGCTGATGTCAGGCACCGTTAGCTGCGCAGAGAATGAGGACAAAGTTCATGGATACAGATGCGAGCTCAGACTGGAGCTTTCAGAGGCAGAAGGCAGGAAAAGCTTGATGGCAGAATCAGGGCCTACTTGCCTGGACTGTAAAAATGGCATAAGTGAACCATATAAAGCCGGTGGCCTTTCATACTTAGGAATGGAATATCCGGCCCATTCATGGCGGATCTGAAAGAGGACATGTTGGCGGTGGACGCACATGTGTTTGCGTCTTCATAACTGGAACTGGAGGGAACATACATGTACTTGTGATTTATACATGAAACCGTTGGGGTCCAAGATAGGGGACATAACTGACCAGAAAAATCCATATTTCCACATTCCCTCCTTGTCCCCTACTTGCCCGTCAAGAGATATCAATCTTCATCAATCCATCGATCTGTTCATATAGCATCATTTGTTCTTCTTTTTTCTTCCGTGATGAATGAAATCTTGGTGGTGGAATACACGATGTGGCACACAGACCACAAATCGCTGGTCCACATTGTAGGCATAGACAGCAACTGAATAGTATGAGAAAGCCAATACCTAGGAAGGATAGGACCTTCCATCCAAAGGTAGATAATACACTCCAAAACCAACCGGACCACGTCCAGGTGCCTGGATTCTGGTGTATCTGGCTTACAATCTTATGAAGGCGAGTTATGGCTTTATATACAGATGGCGAATTTTCTGGTATGAAAATGCAACAACTTGATCCGATGACCCTACAAGCTCCGCCCCTATTGGCCAGGATGACGTCAAGGACAAGACGATTTTGAAGCACAACAATCCGCATAGCAGACTGCTCTTCTGTTAAATTGCCTAAGGCGGAAATAGTTTCGTTCACTACTGCTTCAAGGGTTCTGGTTAATCTACGTATCAGCTTACTATTGGTAACTGTACCTATATAGGGAAAGAGACCTTTATTGAAATCTGTGTATTTTTCCCATGCGGTCTCAGTGTAATCGACTATTGGGAGATCTCTCCTTTCTCTATTGTGTACTAAATGAGTGTTTCTGTGATAATCAGGAGGAGCTAGGAAAACAGGTGGCAAAAGGAATCCGATGTAGCAGGTACCATCCCAATCTAGTGGCAAACGTATATATGCCGTCTGACCACATATGAAGTAGGAATGGCGGGAAGCTCTAAATGTAGACTTGCCTTGATCACTAAATTCTATTACAGTGGTGCATCTACTATGACCCATATGTATGGAACCATTCTTTCTTACACATAATTCACCTTTAACTGGAAATACTGACATGGCGGGCAAAATTGGAGTAGCTTCGGATTCGACATTCAGGATCATGAGATTAAGCGTAAAATTACCTAATCCATATACTTCATTTTCTAGATCAGTTCCTGTTCTTTTGGGAAGTCCCTCCTTGTTAGGGTGACAGACTTTGAGTAAAACTAAGTTCAAATTTCCCCATACCCAGTTGTCTTGATAAACTGCAGAATTCGAATCTAGGGAATTAATTAAACTAAACCATGCTCCACAGGATCCATTGTGTGTGAACGGGTATGGAAAGAGAGGTAGTATTCCTTTATAGTTCTGATAGGGAGGGAGTCGACCACATATCCAACAATTTGTAGCATTGCTAACCTGATGGGAATGATGTAACATACTAATAAAAGTGTTATTGCACAGCGCAAATCTATAAGACAACTCATGCGGAGGTAATTCACTAAAAGAATGTTCAGCAGTAACATTATAAACATGTCTAGAAATAGGATAATATATGTGCAACAATATACTTGCAGTAATTATTAAAAGACTTAAGAAAAACAAAATTAATAACGTCACTGTGCAATGACTACGCAGTGATTTACAGTACGCATGTCGTTTCAGCTTTATCCTTCCGTTTCTTTCTCTACACAGGTCTAAGGAGTACATGTCAGAGACAAATTCGACCGATTCACCTTGGAGAGGACTTAAACAATCAAATTGCCTGACTTGTTAGACCTAAGTTTTAGTTTGTATTGTTCATGGCTATTCAGTTCAACCAAAGGAAGTTTTGAGTCAATCGGTGAAGACACGCAAGGTGTGTCGTTTACGTCTGATGGTAGTCCATGAAATTTCTTGATATGACTTGAATGTATCCAGCCTTTTCGACCTTCGATCTTCACGGCGGTCCTTGTGGTGAGTAAAACTAACTTCGGTGACTTCCACCTAGGATCCAGTTGGGTCTTCCGGTCAAAGTTCCTGACCAGCACCAGATCCCCAGGAACCACGTCATGGGGTTTCACCTCAGTATTGTCGGGAAAAGCTGCAGCTACCTGTGAACGACAAGATTGTAGTGCAGACATCAAGGAAGCCAAGTAATCTGTCAGCATATTACAGTCAATATCAGTTATTTTGCGTGGTATAGGCGTCCCCCACATATTTGGTGGTCTACCGAAGATCACCTCATAAGGGGATAGCCCTGTTCGAGAGTGTGCTACCATTCTCATGTAAAAGAGTGCAACGGGTAAGGCTACTACCCAGTCGACACCTTTCTCTCTACAAATTTTGGACAATCTAATTTTCAGGGTCTGATTATGTCTTTCCACGAGACCTGCTGCCTCGGGGTGTCGGACACAGTGAAATTTCCACTGATAGCCTAACAAAAGTGAAACGTGTTTCATTAATTCGGATGAGAACGGCTGGCCGTTATCTGAGTAGACAGCACGTGGTAAACCGTACCGTGGGAAGAATTCTCAAACTAACTGTTTGGCAGTAGTCGGGGCAGTGTAATCTGAAACCGGGTATGCCTCTGTCCAACGGGTAAGAGCACAGACGACTACGAGAACATATTTGAATCCTCGACATCGTTCCATCTGGATATAATCCATCTGGAGGACTTCAAAAGGGTGATCAGGAGGCTGAAATCCACCCTGTTCTACGGGAATGCTTTTACCTGGGTTAAACTGACAACAGATCATACAGGTACGAACTTTTTGTTTAGCTGCTGCTCGTAAATGTTTGTTGAACCAAATGTGTTGGATGCTGTCTAGCATAGCTTTTTCTCCTAGATGCGCTGGACTATGTACAGTGTTAATTATAACTTGGACCATTGAATCAGGAAGGAACCATACAGATTTTTCCTTCGTTATCCATCCTTGATCCGTTTGGATCCCTCCTAATTCAGTCCATTTCTTTATTTCGTCTGGTGTAGCATGTGTCTGTATGTCGATTACGTCAAGAGCGGGATCCTTAACCGTCATGCAATATGTTGGTGTCGGGACTATTGTCTTTGTCATGTCGGATGTTCGAGTTTGAGCAGTCTGTTTAGCTGTTTTGTCAGCTAGATCATTGCCTTGAGAAATGATATCAGTAACTTTCGTATGAGCTTTACATTTCATAATTGATATTGCAGTGGGTAGATGTATTGCATCTAATAAGGCATGAATGAGGGGTCCGTGCTGAATGTGGGCACCGTGAGAAGTTAAATAACCTCTCTCTCGCCACAGCACGCCAAAGTCATGTACAACTCCGAATGCATAACGTGAATCAGTGTATATGTTGACTTTTTTATTTGCGGCTTGAATACAGGCTTGTGTCAGAGCGATGAGCTCTGCTGCTTGAGCGGACAAGGTATTTATGCAATTTGTTTCAATGATTTCAGTGTCTGTTGTGACTGCGTAAGCGGCCACTAGCTCTCCTGTACCTGTTCTCATACATGAACCATCTACATACAACGTCAGGTCTGGGTCTGATAATGGGACGTCTGTCAAATCTTGTCTGGGTTTCGTCGTGATAGTGATAACTTCAATACAATCATGTGCTAGTGGGTCTGTTCCATCTATAGGTAACAGTGTGGCAGGATTCAATGTACTACAACGTCTGATTTCTATATGTGGCTGAAACAATGTTAATTCGTAACCAGTAAGTCGTGCTATAGTCAAGTGTTGTGTTTGTGTGCGGTTCAAGAGAACCTCTACTGCATGTGGTACTTGTACTGTCAATGGATGTCCTAATACTATGGCATCGCTTTGTCTGATTGCTAAAGCTGTTGCTGCCACTGATTTCAGGCACGCAGGCAAAGCCTGAGCTACGGGATCTAATGTACTAGAAAAATAAGCACATGGTTTGTGTGATCCTGCTTGTTCCTGTGTGAGTACTGCCAAGGCAGTACCTTCGCGTTCTGTAACGAAGAGTGTAAACTGTTTATTGTAACATGGTGTTGCTAAAACAGGTGCTTGGCATAAGGCTTTCTTTAGGCTTTCAAAAGCCTGTGTATGTTCCTGAGTCCAAGGGAGAACAGTCGATGTGGCTGCCTCCTGTGTTGTCAATTGAATGAGTGGTTTTGCTAGAAATGCATACTGAGGGATCCACTGCCTACAATATGAAGTGAGGCCTATAAAAGCCCGCACCTCCTTTTGTGTCTTGGGTACTGGCATATTAGCAATTAGCTGGATGCGATCTGGTGTAAGCTGCCTTCCCTCCTTGGACAGCGAGTGACCAAGGTAAACAACTCGCTGGACACAGAATTGCAGCTTAGAAGGGGACACCTTGTGCCCCTTTTCGGCCAAAAATTGTAAAACCGTCAGTGAGGCTTTTTCACATTCAGGTTCGCTTCTAGAGGTGATCAGCAGATCATCGACATATTGAAGCAGGGCAGTGTTGACTGGCATGCGGATACTGTCGAGTTCTCGTTTCAGTGCTTGGCTATAGATGCTGGGGCTTTCGGTAAATCCTTGAGGTGCGCGTGTGAATTTAAAGCTACGTCCATTTAAACTAAATCCGAACAAGTATTGGCTTTCCGGATCTATGGGGACGCTGAAAAAGGCATTCTTGAGATCAATTACAGTAAAGAATGTTGCTTCGGAATCAATGGCTGTCAGTAATGAAGAAATGTCTGGGACTACGGGGTATTGTGGTACTATGCATTTATTTAATTCGCGCAGATCAATAACCAATCGATATACTGGCGGGGCTGTTGGATCGGTTCGTTTAAGAATCGGAATTATCGGTGAATTACATACATTGGAGTCAGTTTCCACAACCACTCCTTGGGTAATAAGCTCGTCAATGATTTGTAGTAAAGCCACTACAGCATCTGGGGGTAACTTGTATTGTCGCATTCGTGGAAGTACCACTCCTGCCTTTAGTGTGACTCGATATGGTGTAATGTTCATGCAACCAACATCTGTAGGGCCTTGTGCCCATAAATGTGTCGGTAAAGTCTGTAATCGGTGATCCATGTCTCGGGACACGTAGTGCCCTTTGAAATCACGTAAAAACAATCTTACTCCTTCCGGAGAACAACATATTATGGCTCCTAGAGCTTTCAAAGTTTTTATGCCTAACAAGTTTTCTGGACATGATTTAGTAAGCAATAAATCTGTAGTTCGTGTCAAGGGACCGATCGTAAGTGGAAGAGGCTGTGTTACTTCGTTAATGATAGGTTTTCCTGAAAAGCCAAGGGAAATATTCTGTGAGCCTGAGAGGGGTGCCCCTGGAACTTCACTACGTTTTATTGTTGTTCGGCTTGCCCCGGTATCAAGTAAGAATTTTCTATCTTGACCTAACAGTTCACTGTGTACATAAGGTCCTTCTTGATCTACAGGGACCTCAATAAGGGGTAAGCCAACTTCCCTCTCTAGGCTGTTTCATGAGTATCGTTGATAATCAGGATAGTCATACTGTGCGGTCTGATACATCTGTCGGGTCGTTGTTTGTGTGGCAGCAATAGGCTGCGGTGGTGGAGCTGGCATAGACTGTTGCGGAGCTGGCATGGACTGTGCATGCTGCAGTGCTCCTTGTTGGTTCTGATCCTGTCTAAGTGGTCTTGGTCTTTCTTTTGTGTTACCTATGGCGATATTATGTTTTAAAACGGGACAATCGTGTACATAATGACCTGGCTGTTTGCAATAGTTACATGTCCCTTTTACAGGACCTGTTGAAACACTGGACTGTGTTATACCCTTCTTATGACTATCAGCTGGAACTGTCTGGGAAACTAGCATTTTCATTTTCGTGTCTTTCATGCGTCTATGTTCATGTTCTTGTTCTTCTCTGATTCTATTGTGATGGTACTGTAGCATTTGTAACATTTGTGACGGAGTGTTACCTTGCCAGGTACTCTCGAACTTCAATACTCTATTCTTAACTTGGGGCAAGGCATTTTCAACTAATTTTGTCACAAACAGATGTGGATACGACTCGCTACTTGCTTTTATTCCACTATTTATACCAAAACATTTCTCAAATCGGCAATAGAAATCACTAGTGTCTTCATCTGATTTTTGTTTACAGGCTGAGATTGCACCCCAGTCTTCCTTTTTCGTAGTTAATAATCGTGGCAGTACCTGTACTAGTAAACCTGGTAGTGCTTTGGTCTTGTCCCCGAGCTCTGAACCTGGACCTCGAGCTTTTTCTTCGTTTTCTAATGCTGTCCAATCTATCTTCTGATCTCCCACCTCCCAATCCTTTTCCTTGAGTTTTTCGTAAATGCCCGCAGGCATTAATACCTTCAATATTGTCATAATGTCGGGGTAGGTATATTCTCCCATGAGTAACATATCTTTAATTTCACGGTGGAAACCCGCTGGGTCTTTGTCATGACTGGGTACCACTTTCTTCATTTCTAATAGTTCTATTTTGGATATGGGTATGTATACAAACACACGTTTAAACTCATTGTCATCACCCTTTATCGGGTGCACTTCTCGTAAGGGATTTTGTCTATCCATGTAATACGTCGTTCTTTCCTTGAAGGGCAGCGAGACATGTTCAGGACATACAAAAAGAATGTACTGCCTTCTAGATTCTAGTATTTCTCTAATTAACTTAGTACCGGAACCTCTCCATTTATTCGTGAGTAATTCAGTCAATATATCAGGTAAGGGGCCAGGATCGGAGTGTTGGCTTTTATATAATATAAGGAGTTGTTGAATCATATAGATACCAGCTAAACGCTGTTCATCTGGGGCGAGGTTCAAAAACGTATGTGCTAGTGTATCATCACCATATTTTCCAGGACTATCAACCCAGTGAACGGCTGACCTGGCTAATTCTTGTTCGTCCATAGAATCGAGTATATGATAACCCCTTCGTTCTCGGAGTAATTTGTCAGCGGCTTGGAATGAATGTTCGGGGGACCTTGTATTTATTATAGGAGTTTGGAATTTTCTGTTATTATCTGGACGTATCGGACATATCGGATCAGTAAAGCATCTAGTATTATTGCAAGATCTTCCTCTACCTACATAGGCCATAGTTTCTAACTGTCCTGTGGGCAGTTCTAATTCTTCCTCGTCCTCGGTTTGTTCAGGTTCGTCTACTGCTAATCTTTCTTCGTGTATTCGTTCTATTTCTTTGCGGATCTTTCGGCTCATAGCTACTATACATGATCGTTTATCGTGTCTCCCCTCTGATATATTCTTACCCCATGTGGTAAGAATTTGCATTTCTTCCGGACTTACCCCTGGTTGATCTTGATTTCTGATCACACAGTTTATGAGGAAACGTAACAGTTCCCCCTGTATTTCCACCTTTTGGTACTCCATGGCTCTGTTAATACTCTCAGGGTCTCGCCCTGACTGAACAAAATGATATATATTTTCTAAATGTGCAGTCATTCCTGGTAGCTTTCCTAAATATATTGCAGCTCGTCGGATACGTAATGATGCCAGCATCATTTCGTCCCCTTTTCCGGGCACTGGGTCATATCTACAATCTATTAGAAGTTCCTTGAGCGTGTTGGGAGTTACTAGTTTGGGTGTACGTTGGTGGGCTAATTCTTGAAAGGAAAGTTTATTTGTTCTGGGTGGTGTAGAAAAAATGCTTGATGCACCTCCGGTAGCACCACCTGGGGTGCTGAATGTGAAAGGATTCGTTGAACGGGATATAGCAACCATAGGTGTGAATGCAGATGTAGAAACAGATGTGCTTGCCGGAACTTGTGTCGGGGTTTGCTGTTGCAGAGGTACAGACGGAGGAGGGTCTTGGCGTTGAACCCCCTCGGCAGACGGTCTATGTGGCGCAGCATTAGCATACTCGGGAGCTGCGTCGTCTAAATAAGAGGAAAGAAAAACATCTTCTGCGGTTCTGGGATGCCCTTTGAGATGTACTTTTATCGGAAACAATGGGGGTGGCAAGTCTTTTGGTATTTCCGGAGTAGCCTTAGGTAATCCTTCGGCCAGAAGAGGATACATACCGTTCACAAGGGCATTTCTTTGTCTGTCTGTTTGTTCTGACTTGACTCGAGTACCTTCTTCAACTAGTACACTTTCTCGAACTTTATTTGAATTCTCCTTACTTTTCTCTTCTTGTCTGAGCGCTTTTTCTGTGCGTCTATATGATTCTTTACGCCATAATTCAATGGCATCTTTCTGTGACTGTCTAGCTTTCTTCTTCCACAATTCTTCTTCTACTTTCATAATGCAATCTGCATCCCAGGTCCCCGCTACGGGCCACCTCTGACTTTCTGGTAATCCCTTGGTGTAGTCTACCCATAGATCAAGAAATAATATGGCGTCTAGGCCATGTTTATGATACATGAAGTACCCTGGAGTGTCCCTAGGAGGAATGGGAACAGCTTCTTCGAGTACCCCTTTTCTAGTTGCAATCTGTCTTAATTTCGAAAAGAGCGGCATATTGAGAACTGATCTGATACCTAATTTTGAACACGTTTAATACCATAAAACACAATAATAAACAGTCATTCACACCACAATATACAGAACATATTTAAAACATTTTAACATTTAACATTTAATGAATAAACAATGATGGTCATTTAGGGAAACTAGTCACTAAGCATAATACTCGATACTAACTAGGTAAATCTGAATTATATACTAGACATACTTGATATACTGCTAAACAGTACAGATACACTGCTGAAACAGTGCAGACCGGATTTGTGTACCCAAACCCGTCTTGACCGGCACAACCTATGTGCACGTCAGAACGCCTCCCCGATAATGGTACTCACCGGGTAGCTCGGAACGGAAGGCCTCGGAACTGAACTGAACTTGAACCGGACTGGACTCGACTCGGAACTTCGTAAACTTCGGAAACTGGTGGGCCTCTGTATACCTCGGATCTTGCTCTCTCAGCTAGGCTCTGGTCGGGATACTTCGCACTTCTCACCGCCTCGTCTGGGTGTTGATCGCAGCCTCAGTTATCCCCGCTCGGCAGGAGGGAGATACAGGAAATCCTGTGGGTACGCGTTGTTGTCCGTCCAGCTGTGACAGGAGACCGGGCCTGCAACGCACCGCCGGCGCGTGAGATGAGAAAGTGTCCCTGTTCGGGCGCCATTTATGTGGTAAATAATTTAATTACCGGAACTTAATTTGATGCGGAAAATCTATAACAATAGCTCAGTAAAATAAGAGGCAGAATCCGTGGTATTAGAGGTTCAGAACGGGCTTTATTCCAGAACAATTTAAATTGATGAGCTCCATATTCCATCACCACGAAGGTTTAGGAAGTGAAGACCTTACTTTATTGATAAGTAATCATTTTTATACAATAGGCATTACAGTGAGGCAAATGCAGGAGGCGTAACAATTGATAGTAAAGATAAAACATACATGCGTAGCAAAAGTGGGTGTAACTGGGCGTAACTAGAGAACGTCATCAGGTATGATGTCATAATAGGGTGGTTCCATGAAAGAATTTCGCAATGTCAGCAGAAATACTTGGCAGAAATGCGCGTGCAGCAGCATGACGTGTGATTGACGTGCAACTAGGGGGTGAAGGGGACTTGACATTTAGCTCTACATGTGGCGACAGAAGTCTGGAGGGTCAAGTCAACCTAATCCCAAATCATATCTAACATCCTATGTTTAAAGAACTATGTTATCCAAAAGAGAGGTCTCTCAGAGTAGAATCTTATTCTATACTGACTATACTGACTGTGAGTGCGTGTACAAGCGTCTAAGTGTCTACACAATATGCGAGGGCAGGAATCTTCCATAGTAACAGGGCTATGAATTACTTGCATAGAGACAGAGAAGCCGGGCCTTTTGCTCGGTAGCTGGAAGAAATGTTTACTTAAACTACTAGACAGGAATGCATTGGGTAGGGAGCGGAGCAGATAATTTCGAAGGTGAAATACAGTTTTTGGCAGGCAACAGGCTGATGTCAGGCACCGTTAGCTGCGCAGAGAATGAGGACAAAGTTCATGGATACAGATGCGAGCTCAGACTGGAGCTTTCAGAGGCAGAAGGCAGGAAAAGCTTGATGGCAGAATCAGGGCCTACTTGCCTGGACTGTAAAAATGGCATAAGTGAACCATATAAAGCCGGTGGCCTTTCATACTTAGGAATGGAATATCCGGCCCATTCATGGCGGATCTGAAAGAGGACATGTTGGCGGTGGACGCACATGTGTTTGCGTCTTCATAACTGGAACTGGAGGGAACATACATGTACTTGTGATTTATACATGAAACCGTTGGGGTCCAAGATAGGGGACATAACTGACCAGAAAAATCCATATTTCCACAGAGCCCTGTAGGAGAGTACCCCCGAGCCAGTCAGGGACCACCCCGCCAGAGAGGGGGGGGAAACCAGGGAGGGCAGAGAGAGTCCCAGGCTAGTCCCCCGAAGTCCCAACCTCCTCCCTTCCCGGCACCCCTACCTGCTGTATCCGGCCCCCCCCTTAGACGGGGGCACCGGGTAACCATCACTTGTTTCCGTTGCCAGAAGCCCGGGCATTACGCCAACGACCCTGAATGCCCCATGGCCCCACGCACCACCCAGGCAGCACCCCCTGCTAGACAGATCGCCAATGTAGCCCTGGGGGAGGAGGTTGAGGAGGCCGAGGAGCGGGAACCCACCGCTATGGCCCTAGTATCCTTAGGAGATAGAGAGATGGTCCCTGGGAGCCTCCTGCCCTCTAACACAAAGAAATATGGGCAGCTCGTATCGATCAATGGCCACCAAGTCGAAGCCCTCCATGACACCGGGGCCAGCATCACCGGTGTCCTTAGCCATTTAGTACACGAAGACCAGGTCCTCCCCAACGTCTTTTGCCCTGTCATCTCAGCCGACAACACAGAAAGCCTATGTAAAGTAGCCCTGGTGCCCTTTGAGTGGGGAAGGGGTGGTCGGTAAACTGAAGGTTGCAGTAAGAACCTCCCAGCCCGTCGACTGTCTCCTGGGGAACGACCTGGAAAGTTCCCCCTGGGGACAGGTTGAGCGCAAGACCCATCTAGGGATGATGGGCCTCCCTGAGTGGGTGTGCGCCACCACTCGATCCATGGCGGCCCGACTGACCCCCCTGAGGGAAGTCGACGACACCCCGACCCCTGAAGATAGGATGGTCCCAGCCGAGGGTCCCCCCCATCACTCCACCAGAGGAGTCGATCGCCAGTGACGAACCCCCGCCTTCCGACTCCACCCCAGTCACCGAGTTCGGCGATCTGCCCGAATTAGCCCAGTGGCGCCACGAGGGGGGCCCCTTCCGAGAAGAGTTCTGCCGAGAGCAGGCTTCCTGTCCCTCCCTGGACGGGCCCCGGCAACAGGCAGAGGCCCAGGCCGCAGGCGACCAAACGGGGACGCACCGGATGTACTGAGAGAATGACCTCCTGTACAGTGAACAGAAGTCGGTGGAGCTAGGGTCCGGCTGGGTGCTGGTGGTACCCCTACGCTTCCGAAACCTCCTCCTGGGCTTGGCCCACGATGTCCCCCTCGCAGGCCACTTGGGCCAGGATAAAACGTACAGTTGCCTCGTGACCCACTTCTACTGGCCCCGGATGAAAGCCGATGTAGGAGCCCACTGCAAGTCCTGTCCCACGTGCCAGGCCAGTGGGAAGAGCGGAGGGAAGAGCAAGGCTCCCCTCCAACCCTTCCCTGTCGTCAGTACCCCTTTTGAGCGGGTCGGGATCGACATTGTAGGGCCCCTGGACCCCCCAACTTCCCAAGGGCACCGGTTCATCCTCGTCCTGGTGGACCATGCCACCCGTTACCCTGAGGCCATTCCCCTGCGCACCGTCACGGCCCCCGTGGTGGACCGGGCGTTGATGGGAATCTTCTCCCGCATGGGTTTCCCCCGCGAGGTCGTGAGCGATCGCGGTACCAACTTTATCTCCCGATACATGAAGTCCTTATGGCAACAATGCGGGGTGTCCTATAAGTTCACCACCCCGTACCACCCCCAGGGAAACGGCCTGTTAGAGCGGTTTAACCGGACTCTGAAGGGGATGATCGCGGGCCTGGAAGAACCCCTCCGGCGTAAGTGGGACATCCTGCTCCCCTGCCTCCTATTCGCATACCGCGAAGTTCCCCAGAAATCCTTGGGGTTCAGCCCCTTTGAGTTACTCTACGGGCACCCCGTCAGGGGGCCCCTCAGCCTGGTCAAGGAAGGCTGGGAGGCGGCGCCCCGAGGCCCCCCCCCGAGATGTGTTCCGGTATGTCCTGACCCTCCGAAATCAGACTAGAAGGTTCCGGGAGATGGCCGAGGCCAACCTGGAGGCGAGTCAGGAAGAGATGAAGCGCTGGTACGACCAGAACGCCACTCTGGTCGAGTTTCAGCCGGGCCAGCTGGTATGGGTCATGGCCCCAGTGAAACCCTGCGCCCTCCAGGATAAATGGACCGGGCCCTTCAAAGTGGTTGAGCGGAAGAGCCATGTCACGTACTTAGTGGACGTCCAGTCCCCCCGGGACCCCCTCCGGGTCCTCCACGTGAACCGCCTCAAGCCCCACTTCGTGCGGACGGAGCTGAGTCTGCTGCTGGCCACCGATGACGGGGCCGAGGAGGAGTCCGATCCTCTTCCCGATCTCCTGTGTACCAAAGAGAAGGACGGCTCCGTAGAGGGAGTGAACCTCTCCCCGTCTCTCACTCCCCAGCAACGGGAAGATTGCCGCCAGCTCCTAGGGCAGTTTTCGGACCTCTTCTCCCTGGTCCCTAGGGTCACCGACTGGTGTGTCCATGACGTAGATACCGGGGACAGTCCGCCAGTGAGACACCGGGCCTACCGAGTCCCTGATCGGGTCCGGTCCTGTATCCAGGACGAGGTCTCGAAAATGTTGACCCTAGGCGTAATCGAACCCTCAGATAGCCCCTGGGCCAGCCCCGTGGTCCTGGTCCCTAAAGCAGCCGCCCCCGGGGTCGCGCCAGAGCTCCGCTTCTGCGTGGACTACCGGGGACTCAATGAAGTCACCCGAACCGATGCCCACCCCATTCTCCGAGCCGACGAGCTCATTGACCGGCTCGGAGCTGCTCGATTCATCAGTACCTTCGATCTCACCTGTGGCTACTGGCAAATTGCGCTCACAGAAGGAGCCAAGGAGCGGTCCGCCTTCTCCACCCCGGATGGGCACTATCGCTTTCGCGTGATGCCCTTCGGGATGAAAAATGCCCCGTTCACCTTTCAGCGACTGGTAAATAGAGTCCTGGCCGGGCTGGAAAAATTCAGTGCCGCATATCTCGACGATATCGCAGTTTTTAGTTCTGAGTGGAGTGAGCACCTCCAGCACCTCCGGAGAGTGCTAACCGCCCTACGCCAGGCAGGCCTCACCGTGAAAGCCAGCAAGTGCCAGATTGGGCAAGGTTCAGTAACCTACCTGGGACACCAGGTCGGAAGCGGCCAGGTCGCCCCCCTACAGCCCAAAATCGACGCCATCCTAGCCTGGGAACCACCCACTACCCAAACGGAGGTTCGAGCCTTCCTGGGCCTCACGGGCTACTACCGGAGATTTATCCGGAATTACGGCAGCCTGGTCGGCCCCCTCACGGGACTCACGTCCAAAAAACAGCCCAAGAAGGTGCAATGGTCCCCTGCCTGCCAAGAGGCGTTCGAGGCCCTGAAAGCGGCCATGTGTACTGCCCCGTCCTCCAGGCTCCCGACTACTCCAAGGAGTTTGTGGTACAGACTGATGCCTCCGAGCATGGCATCGGGGCAGTCCTCTCCCAGGTGAATGACCAAGGCCTAGACCAGCCCGTGGCCTTCCTCAGCCGAAGGCTATTGCCCAGGGAACAAAGATGGAGCACCATCGAGCGAGAGGCATTCGCCGTAGTCTGGGCCCTCAAAAAACTACGCCCTTACCTGTTCGGCACCCATTTCAAGGTCCAAACCGACCATCGCCCCTTGCGATGGCTCATGCAGATGCGAGGAGAAAACCCCAAGCAACTGCGGTGGTCAATCTCCCTCCAGGGGATGGATTTCACCGTAGAACATCGCCCTGGGAATGACCACGCCAACGCCGATGGCCTCTCCCGGTTCTTCCGCCTCAGCGAAGAGAACCCCCAAGAAGATGGGTAGTTCTCTCCGGCTTTCAGCTGGGGGGGATGCCTGTTAGACCCGGCCCTCGTAACATAGCTTGACCTGACCCCTGCACCTCACACCAGCCCCCAAACCCACGGCCAAGCCGATCCTCCCCACCAGAACTCACACGCACCCAACCCGGACTTCCCCATCCATGGCCTTCCTCCCTTCGGCCACACCGGGCCCGCGTGCCCACTTCATGCACCAAGATGGCCGCCCGGCCCCAGCGCGACCCTGGCCTAGAGGCGCCACTCCGGCTGGAGGACATCGCGCTCCCCTTGGGATGAGAGAGGGAGGAGCAGTTTCTATCACACCTCTGCGCTTCCCTGGGACGGTGGGTTTTGATCGACCTGCCGGCCTCTCCGAGGGCCGGCTCCACGCCTGCTGGGTGTCTGGGACTCCTCCCGACTCGGCCCTGGAAGGATCAAAAGACAATGGCAGGAAACCCCAACAAGCAACCCCCCAGGTGACAAGACCCCTGCCTGCACACACTCCGGACATCAAAGAGGAGTCGCCCTATAACAAGGGGTGCTCGGGGACTGTCCGGCAGATTCGCCTTGGAACACCTGAGCCCTGCTGAGTGACTCGCGGCTCCCTGAAGATCGTAAGACCTCCGAACTGATACCTGAGCCCTGCTGAGTGACTCGCGGCTCCCTGAAGATCGTAAGACCTCCGAACTTGTGCTTGAGCCCTGCTGAGTGACTCGCGGCTCCCTGAAGATCGTAAGACCTCCGAACTTGTGCTTGAGCCCTGCTGAGTGACTCGCGGCTCCTCGAAGATCGTAAAACCACCCAACTTGTATCCGAGCCTTGCTGAGTGACTCGCGGTTCCTGCAGACTCTCTTGGTCCCGCCGGACCTCACGACGACAAGCGTATCCCCCAGCTCGAGGATTGTGAGCTGTGCGCCGGGTACGCTCCTGCATTTGATCCATATCCCCAAAGACTTTCCCGCTACCTCCTACCCCCCCTCCAAGACTCTGAGAGCCCACGCTCTGCTTGTATATATTTGCCGTGCGGATCATAAAGATCCTACTACTCTAACTTGATAAAGATTTGCTCGTAAGAACTCCTCGTGTGGTGTCCCTCTGTCGTGTGGTGCCGAGTGTGCGATCCTAGATACGAGGTTCCTCCCGGAGGAATCTCCCGCCAGTGCCCGGCTACGATACCTCGAGGGTGGGTCTCAGGGCAGTTAGGGCCCCCTCCGGGCCCCTCTGAGGTCGCCTTCTAACAGACGGCAAAAAGCCACACAGTCCGTCTGGACAAGAACAAGGGTCACCTCATGAGGCAAGCTCATATGCAGAGGCCAAACAGAACCAAATAAACAGCTGACCCAGCTGTCGCAAAGGAAGGAAAAACGTGGCTGAACCATCATACAGTCTGTCTGGGGAAACTTGAACCCAGAAACAAAGGATCCGAAGGCAGGGAGACAGAGGGCGGCTGCATTCCTAAGATATGTGCAGCCCTGTGAACTGCCCGTGCAAAGCCTACACTAGCCTCTGTGGCCATCCGAGGGGGAGACAGCAAGTCATCCGTTGGGGACGGTTGCAGACTAAGCCGTCCAGACAACGACAAAGGCCCTGCAGAAAAATTTGCCGGCCAGTGCCCCATGGGCCCCTGCTCCGTGGAACAGGGATAAAACCTTGTGGGCGGTGAACCCACTGGGGTCACGTCCTCCAGCAGAGGAACAGCCGGCGACAGAACCAGCGTCGCCCGACGTCGGATCGGCACCGACAACCTCTGTAGAAGAGTCGACTCCCTGGCTTCGGACCGGCGTCGACTCGACTTCTGCAGAGACAGGATCCTGCGGGGAGGAACGAAGTTGAACTGGAGTCGAACTCCGTGCTGCAGTCACATCCAGCGATGACACAGGGAGTCCCGCAGGACTGTGCGAAGACGCGGCAGGAGGGCTGGACGTCAGAGCGGGACGCCCAGCCGGGCCGTGTCCCAACATCGCAGCGACCCCTGAATCGGAGTCCAGGCATTTGATCGGCGCCGAGGGGGAACCCACCGGCGAACCCCCGACCTGAATCCCTACTCCCACAGTGGGGCCCGAAGGCACACCAGGGAGAGGAGGTGACCGAAAGAAGGCCTGCAAAACCCTGGAATAGGCCTCCATCTGGGACCGAGACGTCACAGCACTAGGACATGGTGAATAGGCAGGGGTCGACTCCTGAGGGCTCATCTTCGGTGAACACCGGGAGCGACGGCCCTCGATGTCACGCTTGTGCGAGGTCAACGACCTCCGTGACTTCTTCTGGCGCTTACCTGAGGCAGGCGAACAACATCCACGGGATCGATTCTGGAATCTGCCTCGAGTAGAGAACTCAGCGTGGGAGGAAGAACTGCGCCGTTTGGATCCTTCCGCCAGAGATGGAAGCCGGCGCCACGAGGAATCTGACTGAGACACCCGGGCAGACAACAGTTTCATCCGACGTTCCTGCAGGGACTTTGGCTTCAGCTGCCGGCAGGCGTCACACTTGGCGGAGTCGTGGTGCTCACCTAAGCACCACATACAGATCTTGTGTGGATCCGTTGCTGACATCCAGGCGTTCTGAAGGCCTGAACAGTAAACAGGCCAGAGTAACCGCTAAACTCCGGATCCGCGTTGGGACGCGTAAAAGAACAAAACTGACGTCAGCACGCCGTGCAGAGGTACTGCTGGGGAAAAAGTTTTCCGGATCCAGTCTGACACCTGGGGATATTATAGGTTAAGGAATATGCAGCTAGATGTCTCTATCAGATAGCCGTTATTTGTGTCTCAACTTTCTTCCCTGTGTAGACTTTGATGGTACATTAGCTGTGCCTTTTTAATAACTGCTTTTTTGAATTCGGTGCAGTCATATAATTTCTATCCCGTGTGATCTTGCTGATGTCGTGTTAAGTTGCTTTTTTTTTAAATGCCTTGTCACAGTAAGTGCTCTGATATGGTTTCTGCCATGTGGACTTTCTGAAGGTGCATTGGCTGTGCCCTTCTAATAAATGGCTTGTATATTCATGCGGTTACTTCACTCTACACTCTTTGTCACAGTCTGTACACTCAAATAGATTTTGCTCAATTGGGACTTCCTGATGCTGTTTTAACTCTGCCTTGATAATAAATGCCTTGCCACATTCAGTGCAGTCATCAGTGTGGACTTTTGATGTTGCATTAGCTCTCTATTTCTTATGCATTGCATTGTAACGTTCAATAGATTTATATAGTTTTTCTCCTGTGGGAATATTCTGGTGTTTTATTAAATTCAGTTTTGCAATAAATCCCTTGGTGCATTCTGTACATGTATATGGTTTTGCACCAGTGAAGACTTGTTGATCCTGGATTAGGTTATTCTTCCTGCGTAAGACTTTATTGCATTCTGCACATACATAGGATTTCTCCCCATGTGGATTTTCTGATGTCGCTTCAGTTTTCCATCCGTTATCAATGCTTTGTGACATTCAATACAGTGATATGTTTTCTCCACCGTGTGAAATTTCTGATGTTGCATAAAATTTTGCTTTGTACCAAATCCCTTGTCACATTCTGTACATTCATATGGTTTCTCTCCTGTGTGAAATTTTTGATGGAGTTTTAAACGTCGTCTTGTAATAAATGCCTTGTCACGTTTTGTACATACTTATGATTTCTCCCCAGAGTGGACTTTCTGATGCTTTTTTAAACTTTTCTTTTGAATAAATGCTTTGTGACATTCAGTACAACCATATGGCCTCTCCCCAGTGTGGATTTTCTGATGTTCTGTTAGTGCTCCATTTCTTATAAATGCTTTGTCACATTCAGTACAGCTATATGGTTTCTCCCCAGTGTGGACTTTCTGATGTAGTATTAACCTTTGCCTGGTAATAAATGCCTTGTCACATTCAGTACATTCATAGGATTTCTCCCCTCTGTGGACTTTCTGATGTAAAATCAGCTGAGACTTTCAAGTAAATGCCTTTTCACAATCAGTGCAGTTTAATGGGCTCTCCTCAGTGTGAACGTTCAGATGGTGTGTTAAATTTTGCTTTGGAATAAATGTTTTGCAACATTCAGTACATTCATAGGGTTTCTCTCCTGTGTGGACTTTTTGATGTTGTGTTAAATTTGACTTTCTAATAAATGACTTCTCACTTTCAATGCAGCTGGATGACCTCTGTCCAGTGTGGACTGTTTGATGTTCCTTCTGCGCTCCATTTCTTTTAAATGCTCGGTCACATTCTGTTCACTGATATGGTATCTCTCCAGTGTGAACTGTTTGATGTTGCTTCAGCTCTCCATTTGTTATAAATGCTTGGTCACATTCTGTACATTGATATGGTCTCTCCCCAGTGTGGACTTTTTGATATCGCTTCAGCTCTTCATTTGTTACAAATGCCTGGTCACCTTCTGTACATTGAAATGGTCTCTCCCCAGTGTGGACTTTCTGGTGTCGCTTCAGCTCTACTTTTGTTAAAAATGCTTTCTTACATTCTGTACATTGATATGGTCTCTCTCCAGTGTGGACTTTATGATGTCGCTTCAGCTGTTCATTTGTTTTATATGATTGGTCACATTCTGTACATTGATATGGTCTCTCTCCAGTGTGGACTTTATGATGTCGCTTCAGCTGTTTATTTGTTTTATATGATTGGTCACATTCTTTACATAGATATGGTCTCTCTTCAGTGTGGACTTTCTGATGTTGCTTCAGCTTTCCATTCCTTATAAATGCTTTGTCACATTCAGTACATTGATATAGCTTCGCTCTTGTGTGAACTATCAGGTGGTGCAGTAATTTTTGCTTTGTAATAAATTTCTTTTCACATTCAGTGCATTCATATGGTTTCTCCCCAGTGTGGACTTTCCAGTGTCCCGTTAGCTGTCCATGGGTAATATATGCCTTGTCGCATTCAGTACATTTATAGGGTTTCTCCCCAGTGTGAACTCTCTGATGTTGAGTTAGATCTCGATTGGTAAAATATGCCTTGTTGCATTCTGTACATTCATAGGGTTTAACCCCGGTGTGAACTTTCAGATGTTGTGTTAGACGTGACTTTATAATAAATGTCTTCTCACATTTATTGCAGTTGAATGGTCTCTCTCCAGTGTGGAATTTTTTGTGTCGCTTCAGCTCTGCATTCGTTTTAAATGCTTTGCTGCATTCCGTGCATTCATAAGGTTTCTCCCCAGTGGGGACTTTCTGATGTCGCTTCAGCTCTCCATTGGTTATAAATGCTTTGTTACATTCTGTACATTCATACGGTTTCTCACCAGTGTGGATTTGTTGATGCCGTTTTAGGTTCTCCTTCCTTCCGAACACTTTATTACATTCTGTACATTTATATGGTTTCTCCCCACTGTGGATTTTCTGATGTTGCATTAGCTTTCCATTTGTTATAAATGATTTGTCACATTCTGTACACTGATATGATCTCTCTCCAGTGTGGATTATATGGTGTCGCCTTAGCTCTTCAAGTCTTAAAAATGCCTTATCACATTCTGTACATTTATATGGTTTCTCCCCAGTGTGGATTTTCTGATGTCGCTTTAGCACTTCATTTGTTATAAATGCTTTGTCACATTCTGTACATTGATATGATCTCTCTCGAGTGTGGGTTTTCTGATGTCGCTTTAGCTCTCCCTTTGTTTTAAATGCCTTGTCACATTCAGTACATTGATATGGTTTCTCCCCAGTGTGGATCTTCTGATGTTTCCTTAGCTCTCCACTTCTTATAAATGCTTTGTCACATTCTGTACATTGATGCGGTTTCTCCCCAGTGTGGATCATTTGATGCTGCTTTAGCGTTCTCTTCGATCCGAACCCTTTATTACATTCGGTACATTTATATGGTTTCTTCTTTACGTGGACACTCTGATGCTGCATTAGATCTTTCATTGCAGAGAACACTTTTCCACATTCAGTCCATCAATATGATTTTTCTCCAGTATGAAGCTTCTGTTGTCGCACTTGCTCTTTCTCTGCCCAATAAAGGTGTTGTCACATTCTAGATATTCATACGCTTTCTCTCCTGTGTGTTCTTTCTGACACCAGGTTATCTCTTCCTTCGTAATGAGCACCTCATCCAGCTTGCTTCAGTATGCCAGAGTGTTATGTTTTCAACGTGTATCTGTTGATGCCTTAGAGCCAAGTACAGACCTCATAGTGCAGTTTGGACTTCCTGCTGTAAGAGAGTTTGGCGATGTATTCATCCTTCAAGGAAAGAGATTTTGAGGAATACTGTTTTTACATCACTTCCTACGCGAGTGATGTATGATAGCTTTACCTTTTTCATTTATTGTTGCATTTATTTCACCTGTTAGATTAAGAAAAAGAAACACTGAATAAGCTTAAATGCAGAGTCAGTCACAAAAATCTATTGCCATTTAATGAGACATTTAATTGTTCATATAGACAAGTACGCTGAAGAAATTCTAGATTATACTTTCAATGAAAAGATGTAAAAGGCAGAGAAAGGTCATACAATCCTTCTGTGATCCCCTTCTATCAAGGAGTGTGGACTCCAGGAGTAAGCGAGGCACCTTGAGAAGGCTCATTGTTCAGTGAGTGAGACTCTCTCCCCTAAGACACACTAAAATATTAAATCCAGAGCGACAAGATGCCTCCCTTCTTATCCAGGGAATGCTTCCTATTATCATCTTCTCAACCAACTGGTGTGCCAAATGGAGAAATGCTCTTTCTTCCTCACTCAACACTACCACAACCAATAAAATCTATCATGGCCATAAACTTACTATCATACCCTCCACACTGTACCACAGCAACGCCACAATCGCCATCTATAACAATGGCCGCATACCCATTCAATCTTCAGATCATAACCTGGAATTCTTCAGCAGTCTCTTCTCCTACCTCAAACACAAACTCGACACAGCCACTCCGCTAACTTTTGCCTCGCCTACCCCCTCCGACTCCCCCACCTTAGATAATCCCTTCTCCCCTTCTACTCGACTAGTTCACTATCCCCTCGACTCCCACCACTCTCACTGGGTGGTCACCCATCTGTCAATGGACACCACGGGTACACATTGCACCCCCCCACTACCGACAACTCCACCTCCCCCTTCATTTACACCAGTACGACATCACCACTGACAATTCCAACTCCCTCCTGCATCTACACCAGTATGGCATCACTTCTCCCCACTTCCTCAGAGCCTGCCGCATCCATACTCCCATCAATAAGTTCCAGCCACCCACTTCCACTTTTTGCCCAACCAATATCAAGGCTCTGATGGTAAACCTCACCAATTTTAGTCTTCCTAATAACTCGGAGTCTCCCCCCCACTCCTACACTTCCCCCAACCTGGAAGCTCTCAGTAACCGGCCCTATGACTTAATGCTTGACACTATGAATTCCAAAATTGCACATCATCCGAGCAGACATTCTCAAACTACTTTGTATCACCCCCAATGTCGAACACAAGTGGCCCCCAACCTTAACACACCGCCTATCTAACACCTCCACTTTCATCAACCACTACGTTGACTGTATCCCTGGCCAGACTGGGAGCACTCAGCCTCCCTATAGGACCACACCCTTCCATAACCACTCCTTCTGACCCAACAGGCTAGTTAGACAGCTATCAAACGACAATATACTTGACCTTCTTGACTCCTATGACCCTTCCCCTGCAGAGCTCCCCCGACCTACCACTAACATCGAGACTATCATCCCTCACTCCTCCAGACTATATCACCCCAATATTAGATCTATTATTAAATCGAACCTCACTTACTTCCCATCTCTAACACGTCTAATACTACTACCTCTAATACACCCCTGAAATTTGCATTGCTAAACTGCCGCTCAGCAGTGAAACACGAGGCTGATACAGCTCTTATTCTCGAACAGGACCTTGTCATCAGCATGCTCAGGGAATCCTGCTTAAACAATTCCTCAGCTCTCTCCTTTGACATTTTCGTCCCCTCTGGTATGGCATCATCAGATTAGACTGTCCAAGTTGCCCGGAGTGGCCTAGACTGTATTTACAGAGCCTCACTCTCTGTGAAACAATCGCACATGTCATATCAGCCCTCTTGTGAGTACCTTTGTGGTGCTAGAGGCACTCTTGTGGTTTGATACCACGTGATGACCTTTGACTACCATCATTTTAATTGACTTTGGTGTTTCCTTTTACCCTAGCATGAATGTACATCCTGATATGCCTTATTTTTCTTGAAGATTTCTTTTGTGTAATCTCATAGTCTTAAAGTGGGAGCTGTCACAGTGTAGAACAGCCTTGCCAAGAACAGAACGTGTGGGATGTGCATTTGAAAGCATGAGAGAGAAAGAGGTGTGGAATGTACTTTTTGGTCTCGAAGTGCAGTGTCATGAGCAGTGGTGGTCAAATGTGCATTGTGTTGTACATTGAGAGATGAAGTATGTGATGCTATAGGCAGTGGTACACAAATGTGCATTGTGTTGTGTCGGTCATTCTTGACCTTTTTGCATACACGGAGCACGGACCCTGTGGTTTTGACCATATCACACGTAAGTCTTAAAACCTTATGGTTTTTCGTTTTCATTTTCGCCCTTTTACAAATTGGCAATTATGACGCTGCCGCTCCCTGTGATTATCTAGCTATTGGATGTCACATAGTAAACTTGTATATACGGCGCCGGTTTTTATGCACGAGCGCGGGTTAGAATCCCTAATGGCTATTTCACATTCCACTAAGACCATTGATGCTTGACTAGCCATTCCTCTTGATATAAGGTTAGATAAGGAGTGTCTCCACTAACAGTGGGGGTTTCTTTTACTCAAGCTGACTAATTTGAGAGCACCAGTAGGGTACACATTGGACATGTTAAACTTTGTGATGGCCATATTTGCCTTTTACATGTGCATTTTATTAACAGCGCTATATTTACCTTGTGGATACAGAGTAGGATAACGCACTAAATATCCGTTATGAACACAATAGTGTTTGTCCAAAAAATAAATACACTTGAACTCGTCGATGACTCTAATAAAGTTCGTATAGTAGAGTACATTGCTTAAGAAAACAGACAAATTCGCCTGCATTTTATCTTTTCGAATATGAATATGACCATTTGCTCAGTATTGTTCTTTTCAATTTGAACATGGCTTTTTGAATGTAAGCCTCAATTAATTTCTTTTACATTGACACATCCGATATGTTATAGTGTTCAGCATAAATTTATTACCGTATTGAGTAGCAATATTAACATACTAAACATAACAACAAAATCTTTTAAAAAATAGTAATTTAACTATTTCTAATACGGACTCCTTTTTTCTGTAGGATCAAGGCCATCGTACCTTGTTTTCTGTACTTCCACATCATACAAATACTGGGTTTTTGTCAATATTGAGGTATGTTTCTTGTACCACATATGTCCAAAGTCTACGTTCTGAGTAAATGGTGTTGACTGATTAAATTACAAATCTATCATGCTTAGGAGTCTAACTGATATTGTTAGAATAGGATTTAGCTGCTTGGACCTTGATATAAGCACAACTATTATTTGTCTTTTTAGACGAGATAATATTATTCTGCACATTATGCATTTTTGATAAATAAATTGATGCAAATCTTTGTCCTTCATAGATTTTAGACATCTGACTACATAATTACGGAAAAGAGAAAATGGGAAAACTTTAACTCGTGTGGATTTTTTTAAAATTATTGTTCGCGAGGTATGTAAAAAATTGAACAATAATAGACTTACTCTTCTGTTGGATACTACCGCACAGTGTTAATTGTGGCACACTTTACCTATAGAACTTTGGTATATAATCTGTTTACAACATTGATTGATTAATTCTAACAAAATTGAAATATATATATATATAAGAGTTAGTAGGTCAATAATGGACATAAATACACTTTGTTTATTGTGTTAAAAAAGATTAGGGTTATCCTGTTAGAACCTCAAAAATTGCTTCAAAAAATTGCTCAATAATATTGCTTCAAAAATTGTCTGAAAATGTTTTGTATTTTCGTTCCTGATTTTGAATGTATCCCCCAGTCTGCATAGATTCACAGGTCATATTGGATATAAGAAATGTATTAAGATAATACTTCAGGTCTTGAAGTGATAATAGCATCTTTTTCGTCTTTTCTTCTCTCTCTTTTATTATGCAAATTTTAATTGTATATAATAATGTATGTCTTATATGTGTATCTTTATAGCCTTGAAGAAGTCCCGTAGGGACGAAACGCGTCAGCTATGAACTGGCTATGAACTGTATGCTGTATTTTTAAATGAAAAATCTGAACTATCAAATAAAGAAAAATTCATCTTCAAGACTTCGAAGTTTATCGTGAATCTTTGGGGATACACTACACATCTGTTTGTTTATTGATTGTGACGAATAATTTTGTCCATTATATCCGTATTTAAGTTGTGTGCTGAGCCACTTTTGTCTTGTGCATTTTTTTTGGGTGACACCAAATATTAGGGGCGTATGAAGGTCACGTCCCTGGCTCCTTGCACCATATCTTTGCTCATTTACAACACTGTATTATTTCGATTGGTGCAGTTTTTCGAGTGCCCTGATCTTCTTATCTCTGTTCTATATCGTACAAATTTGGGCCGTCTAGCACAGTCAAGTTTACAGTCACTATCTTAATATCATGAATTTTGAAGACAATAGAGAGGAACTGATAGGTGATCTCTTTAACACTGTAAGAAGTGAGACCACTAATAACCCCCCATCGTCTACAACTAAAAACGAGGGTTTAAAGAGTAAATACATAAGCTTGCCAAATGGTGCAGTTTTTCGAGTGCCCTGATCTTCTTATCTCTGTTCTATGTTGTACATTGAGAAGTATTATGAAGTTCTTACTATTGGCTTTGACATTGGCTTTGACATGACCTCATGTCATCCTAAATTCTGACTTGGTCTTGCTAGAGCTTTCTGCGCGCACAGGCCTACAGAGTGCTCAAGATGTGTGGGTTAATCACGTTCAAAGTTGTTTTGTTTTGTTTTTGGAGGAGAGAGTGTTGAATGTACCCTTGAAGGCTTTTGTAAGCTTTGTTAAGATAAAGGCTGGAACACGTGAAAATGCAGAGGGAACGTGGGAACTCCTTTGGCCCTGGAATGCTTGCATGGAAGGTGACCAATTCCAGTAAGTTTCCTTGGCGTGGAAGGAAAGACTCTTGAACCTTCTAGTGTTTTTGAGACTATAAAGGCGGATGGTCTTGGCAGGCAGCTTAGGAGCTTATTTCTGGGGCAGACATGTCATCACAAAACAACAGAACTTGAGTCCCGGTCGTGAGTCCCTGCCTGGATGTCAACGGGCTCCTCCAGCTTGAGTTGGCAAGGATGTCAAGTGTACTACAGATGAGGTGATTTGTTTCTGACTAGTGCCATTGTGATGAGTGGCTGTTTGTGCGTGCATATTCAGTTTCCAGTGCCTGTGGTCATTTGAGGTGTTTTATTTGTGATGTGTGAGTGAGTCAGAGCGCACATCCAAAGTAATCATTTGATGTATTCAGTGTATATATCTTTCTGATTTCTTCTCGGACGTCCATTATTATCTGCTTGTGCATTTTATTATTATTCATGCAATCAACTGTTGCATTTGTCAAGTGTGTTATTATTGCTTGACAATCTTTGTACTTTTCTATCACCATATGCTTTTAGGAGGACAAGGGCCATTCCCTGCAAGTTGTGCTTTTTCTTCTCATGCACTTGTAGCCGGCGTGCTAACAAGTTCTGTTTCCTTTGGGATCCGTCGCAAGCTGTGATCTCGGATCAGCGCTCTGCTTGTTTCACACTACTGACAGCAATCACATTGCTGCTGTACATGTTCCGGAGGTGGAGTCAATCCACAGTTTGGCGCTCAGAATCAGGAGTTTGGTGTTTGGAGTTTGTTGGCGGCCAGAGATCACACTGGAGACTGCACCGGAGATTGAACCAGAGTGAACCGGAGTGGTGTAGCTGGCACTACAGGGAGACCTGCCACGGGAGACAGCGCGCGTCTCTTCTCTGGCCCGTCTCTTGCAAGTTTGCTGCAGGTCTCGGAGACGCAGTGGTCTCCTGTGGTGGCCGGAGATTGCACCAGCGGAACCGGCATCTTCACATCTCCATTCCGGCCTCACATCCCTGGCGTCGAGCTGGGAACAACCGGGAGCAACTGCGAATAACCCGCAAAAAACCCAGAGGGCGCGACTTGGGGATCATCTGGAGAGCGGTGAGTGCAGCAGGAGCTGAACTAGGAGCTAGGACAGAATCTGCTCACTCGCTCGCGTGCGTGTGCAGTTCAAAGTCCGTTTGCTCAGTCCGCTCAATACGCTTGGCTGCTTGGGTGCGCTTTGCTCCACCACACTCGGTTTCGGCCCCCCAACTGACCGCCCCAGCCGTGCTGCCATAGCTGTCTCAGCTGCCTCAGCTGCTTGCTTGAGTGTTTGTTCATGATCTGAGTTTAGAATAGCGGCAGCCTAGTGGCAGACTTGTGGCAGTGCTAGGGATGACCCGTGAAAATGAAAAGTGAAAAGTGAAAGTGACAAGAAGTGACAAGAAGTGAAAAGCATAGAGAAAGAGAGTGGGGCCCCCTTAAGGGCTCTGCGAGGGTCTGGCACGGCAAGTAGCTGCGATTTCCATTCCTTCTGCTCTTCTGCTCCCTTGCTACATTGTAAGCTTGGTCCACCTGTAATTTCCGCGCTGCTCACACGGACATCTAGAACGACAAGACAGACCACCTAGCTTTTTCTTTCTTTTTCCGGCCAAAGCAAAGGATGAGATCAGGCAAGCAGAGGTCTACAGCCCCACAAAAGAAAAGGAAATGGAGAGAAAAGCTAGAGACATCAACCGTGGACACAGATCGGATATTAAACCTGTCACCAAGTGCTCCTGGAAGCACCACAGTCAGCACCACAGTCAGCACGTTCCATTTGCATTTGAATGAAGCAGGCTTGGTGGGCCACAACCCATTCAGCAACCAACCAAAAATAACGACAAAATGTGCCTTTCTGAAAGACGTAGGGTCAGCTGTATTTTCAAGGGACTACCCATTCCTCGGAGTCCCACGGTGACCATTTTCAAGGGTAGCTCAGGCGGTAACAACAAGATAGGCAAATCTCAAACTAATCAAGCGATAGACACCAGCAAATTTGACGAGTTTATACTACCACAGGAGGGAGGAGACCCTAACATATCCACGCTGAGTAGCTTAGGGGACTTCGCAGTCACGACTCTGGAAAGCACCGAAACTACGACTACCCCAACTCAACCAGTGTCCAGGAGCGACTCTGTAGTCACTCCTGCCGTCAGACCAAATCCTATCTCTAAAAACATCGATCCCTCAACAAAACCTAACAGAGAGTCAAAGAGCGATCTTGCAGCCATTATCGCTGTCCCCCCCTACGTCAGCTCAAACCCAATGTGCAAATACACAGATCTACTAACAAATCCTGGCACAAAGGCAAGTCCAACTGACACGACGGAGGGGGGAGTGGACACTTCTGCTCTCATACCATCTGCACTACAAGAGTACTCACCACCTTGGGGGGACGGAGGAAGTTAATCCGCCCCGCGCTCACACCATGACTCGAGCGGGCTGCGCCTTTGTTATACGTGGAGGAAGCCCGTGCAGTGGAGAGGGATCTCTCCTTTTTAGAATCAAAGGAATGGGAAAAATGCTGTCTTCATACGGCAAAGAAACCCCAGGCCATCCTCGGCCTTCACCATCCCCAAATGAGGCCACAGCTCTGGACATCCTACAAAGGTCAGCCAACACAATGACCTATCAAGCCAACAAAATGGACATACAAATCAGCCTTTTGAACACACTGGCTGTGTACGTAGTCAAAATAGATGATAAAATTACAAATTAAAACAACCTGATCAGACGGGCCCAAGCAGACGTAGACCTCCCGCAACAAGGATGCGATTGTTCACCAATAATCGAGAAATTGAGCACGCTCCCAGTGATGATGGGAAAACTGTTGGTAGACCTAAAAGAAATCACAAACATAAAGTCCCTCTCCTCAAGTAAAAGCGACGGCGTCCCATGTCCTGTAAACAAAGTAAAGGCGGCAGCAAATTCAGGGGCGCGAGGGACAGAAGTTATGGCCTCGTCTTCACCCCAGGACACATCGGCCACTGGCAGCTCAAAGATTGACCAACAAAAATCCCCACTTGCGGGCAAAGCTAAGTCCACTTCACCACCTCTAATTGATCAGGACATGGAAGACAATACCGACAAGGGGAAAAGACAAAAGAAGCGAAAAGGCCGTAATAAGATCTGCAGGTCCAAACAAGATCTGAGCCTCTACCCTCTGTTTAATACCCACAGACGAGCTGCCGCCACAGGGCATAATGACCCAAAAAGAATAGGCAAGCCAAAAAAACAACCAGAGGACCAAACAACTCCATTGGATAGCAACAAACAAAATAAGATTGGCACCCCGCCACTTGCGAAGGAAAAGGATGCAGCCGGGGCCTGACAAGGCACATCTGACAAATAGGGGGAAAACGGAGCCAACTTCAACCATCCAAATGGCACTTTCAGACCCAACGCCTCTGCAATCGGCAGAGGGTCAAAGATCCATCGGGCCCACAGAGCTGTTTGGTAGCTCCAATTCATCGAATCAGGCCCAAATCAGCAGCTCACATCAAATCATTTGATCAATTTTATTACATCAGCGAAGGGCAAGGGAGGCGAAGTACTAACCGCCCGCGGCAAAACCCAAAATAGCCCTAGAGTACGGAACAGGTCATCTCTCTCACCTGTTCATAAAGCAATGAATGTGCAGACATCAGGACCCCCGACAGGAATATTCCAACGCACTGTATCCAAAGATCAAAGCCACAATCAGGGCCTCTTGTGGTCCCTTTCCATGGAGATACAACTTTTACGCTTCTCTATCCGGAGTATAAATCCAAAGGTAGCTGTGATATATTAAACCGCGGTAACATCATCAAATTGATAGAAGCAATAGGCCTGTAAAATGTTGTAACCTCACAAGATATTACATCGATAGAAATTATCGCTCCAGGTCAAGGTCAAACAAACAAAACCACAAAGGTCACTTGGAGCTCAACAGAGGCAATGAATAAGATCATACGGCACACAGATACCTTCAAGCAGTGGGGCATAACCATACTACCAAACTCAGTGTCCAGGAAAACCTTCTCAGATGAGGTGACAGCGACAGTATTAAGAACGAAATCTGGATTGTCGAATGCAGATATAATACTATCTGGTGATTCCAACATGTGGCTAATGTCTGACCTACAGAAAAACAAGGTAACTAAGTCACAGGAAAGCTTCTGGGCCATACCACCACAGGTCCTTCCAGGATGGCGTAAGGGAGACCCAATGGGACGCTCCCTACAAGGATATCTGGAACACCTTGGTCTTAGAGCCCTTAATGGGCGCTTTCTTCCAGACAAGCCACCCGGCCTCTCATACCTATCGAAAAATGGCGCATCCTTAATTGATTACACTTTTGTCAGCCATTCCCTCCTGCATCAAATATTAGGCTTTGGGTTCGGCAGTAGAACGGAAAGCGATCACAGCCCTCAAGAAATATTGCTTAGCACCAGATTGGTGCAACACGCAGAGGCAAGGGCTCAAGCTTTTGACGGCTACACGATCAACCTAAAAAGACTCAAGTGTTTGGTTAAACTACAGCAGGTAGCAACGGAGGCAAAACACATCTTCGAGAGTACCAGTAGGACAACCGATGATCAAATTGCATACTGGACAACCTTTGCAACAAAACTGACAGACAGACACGCAAAACCAATAACGCATGCAAAACCAAATGGGACGCAACAGCCGACCTCATGGAATCCGGCGATACGATCAGCAAAAAGAATCATGAATCAGCTATGGCGGGAATTAAAAATAAAGCCAATGGACCAACCAACAATAATCAAACTGAGAGAAGCCCGCAACCACCTGAAGACAGTAAAAAGAGAACCTCGCAGGGCTCACTGGAATTCCTTTTGGGCCAAATTATATCAAGACATAAGGTCAAACAACTCCGCAAGGTTCTGGCGAACCATCAATAGTCTTGGAGGGAATGTCCCGAAAGCTGCTTCGTCACACATACTGGAGTCCGAGGGGTATTCCTTTTTGTATAGCCACTTCAATGATCGACAAGATAACACTTCTGACCAGGCTTCTGGCGAAGAGGGCAGCAAAGCTCCATAAGCGGAAAACTTGCCTCCAGAGCGACTCATCAAAATGCAATCCATGGAAGAGCTTCCCTCAAATGTTCAACAATAGAAAAGCAAACAGAGAGACTAAATCATCGTAGCAGCATTGAACATAGCATAGTCCCGGAGGACCAAATTGAAAAGCAGATCAAAAAGGGCCGGAAAGATGGAGCTCCAGGTCCAGGAGGCATCCCTCCGGCCTTGTTCAAGGAGGATCCGGCCTTCTGGGCTTCCAAGTTATCTCCACTCTTCACTTCCATCTTACAAAAGAACACCATTCCACCCTCTTGGCAAGGATCGATTCTTTCGCCAATTTTCAAAGGTGGGGACAACAAATCTCCAGTTAATTATCGATTAGTCGCCCTTATCAATAATGAAGCCAATTCACTTTGGGCATGGGCCGACGAACACTCAGTAATTCCTCCAAACCAAACCGGTTTTACAAGTGACACTGGCACTTCGGTCAATCTTATGACTCTCTCCTGTTTGATAGACCAGGCGGTGACTAGCACTAGTCCGTTATACATGGGATTCATAGACTGCAAAGCCGCGTTCGACAAGGTCAACAGGGCCAAGCTTTGGCAGAAGCTCTTCAGATTGAACATACCAAATTGCCTTCTAGGAGCCATACAGCTATTGCACCAGGAGACGTGGGTCAGGATCAAGATTGAGGATGGCTCTAGACTGTCTCGCCCAATTTAAACAACAAAAGGACTCAAACAAGGATGCGTCCTGGCCCCTACACTTTTTAAACTTATTTTTAACCGGACTTTCCGGAAGCATTAAACAAGGTAAACTCTCATGCTTCCAAACTAGGCAGTTTCCAGCTGTCAAGTCTCCTATACGCCGACGACGTGGTTCTCCTAATAACACAAGGATTGGCTTACAAAGACTCATGGACGCTACTGCCGAATACTCAAACCAGAACGAGCTCCAGATAAACAATAAGAAAACTAAAATCTTGGTGGTACGCCCGGGAAGGCCCAAGAAGCTGGCATGGGTCCTAAATTCCGAAAGTATTGTAGAATCCCAACTGCCACAAGTACTCAGGAGTTCTCTTCAACAACAACGGAAGATACAAAACCCACTTAGAAGAGCAAAAAAAGGAGGGAGCAGCACTAGCCTTCGCACTCAGCTCTATTCATAAGGAGCTATTCGGCCCAACATTCGCCCCAACATTGCAGGCAGCACAGGCAAAAGTCATTCCTACACTAAAGTATGGAAGCGAGGTGCTAGAAGGATTGGATAGTGGCCAATTAGACAAAATCATTGCAAAAATATTCAGAACAATGTTCCAGTTACCATCATAAACATCACCTGCCCAAATTAGGCTGGAACTGGGCATTTGCAACCAATCCCTGGCCAGACTGATGAGCTTCTTAACGAGCTGCCACCAACTGAGGTCGTCAAAAGAAGGCAGCCTAGTGCAACACTTATGGTCTAGCCTGAACACAAAACGATGGTGAGCAGGGCATGAATATTGGGAGAGAGGGCTAAAAACTCTAGGCCTGAACAAAGTTTGGGACCTACACGTCAGCCAAAACGAATTCAAAAGGCTAGCAAAGATAAGCGCAAAAAACTCTCCTCAATAGAAGATAAGGCATGTCTCGCAAGAAGAAGTCATGGCTGGATGACCCTCATATCTTACGACCAGCTGACGCCTCAGAGGGATCTAACCCTGCCATTCACTGCATGCACTAAACTTTTTTTCTTAAAATTAAGAATGGGAGTGATCAACTTGTCGTGCCATCTTCCGAAATGGAAAAGGGACCATGCCCAGGAACATTGTCGGCTTTGTGGCAACCATAGGAAAGACTTAATACACATCCTATGCCTGCGTCCAAGCCTGCTGAAGGAAAGAAGGTCCCTTCTACGGAGAGGCTGGAACACCAACGAGGTCAGATCGTGCAGAGCCGCACTACTGGCCTGTTTTGATCCAAGGAACACCAATTTAAACTGTGCACTAGTAAGGTTTATGGATCGCGCTGCAAAAACAACTAGGGGAGGGGATCTATCAACAGTAACCCCCACCAGAGATGCAGCTTCCTGGATCTCAAAAATAACTGGTAGATCCTCCTCGCAGGCATCCAGGCAAAGGAAAAATTGTCAGAGCCACCAAATTAACTGTCTAAAGGGGCTCAGCGCACAGGCTGGCTCACTCTCGGACTCAATTTTTAATCTTGGACACGATCATAAATGCCCCTATAGGACTATTACCAACGTAACGGTGGTACTGTATCCACAAGAAACCACTGAAAATAGGGGGGCCAGGGGGTCTTTTCCTATAAAGTACTGGGGTTTTATTTTTATTTTAATGCGTGAACTTTTATCTTTTGTAACATGCAAAGGTTTTTTTAAATCATGCAATAAAGTTATTATTATATTGTTTCAAGCGCTGAAGCAGAGTTCGGTATTTCTCAAGCTGGAGTGAAGCACGGATTTTCCTCACAGCGTGTAGGAGCGAGCTCTGTGGGGGAGCCTTGTTGCGGATATTCCTCACAGCGTGTAGGAGCGAGCTCTGTGGGGGAGCCTTGTTGCGGATTTTCCTCACAGCGTGTAGGAGCGTGTAATTTTCAGAAAAACACACATTCACTGGATGATGTCACACACCAACCTAAAAACCCAACTCCGACCAGTCTGACAGTGCAGGTTACAAGGTGTAGGAGCCACATGTCCTTCATAGCTCACTTTGCTATTCCAGAAGGATTAATATGTCTAAACTGCAAGTAAAAGGATATCTGTTAAAATCAGTAACCCAATTACACCTTTTAAGTAAAATAAAATTCTGCCAACAACGTGTTACATAATGTGCTTTGCAGGCGACATTAACCCTCTATGCTACTTTGATTTAAAACTGGGACTAGACAAAACACAAATCTTTCCAGGAAATACGTTAACCTCACGAGTTATTTCACCATTATTATTTCGTGACATTTAGTCGGCACACAAAGTACTGCGCACCAGGTGTCTTAACCTCATAACTTATTTTAAAATGCAGACTTTCAACCAGTTAAGCAGAATAGATTTACAGCCACTTATCTCTGTCTTTCCAATTTCTTTGTAGCAGAGTTAAAAAAAATAAATGTATACGTTGAGGCATCAATTTTTTGGCCAACCCCAATGCAACATCTCATTTCTCATCTATTGCAATGCGCTCAAATGTACTCATGATGCACCTTCTAAACACGTGTGAGGTCTTAACATCTCATGTCACTTCTTGTGATGTCACTTCCTGTGAGGTCATGGGTTGTGATACCACTTCCTGTGATGTCACGTGCGATGTAACGCACTGTGATGCCACACACTATCATGTCATACTGGTCAATTAGTTAGTCTTCTCAGTTTGTTTTTCAGGACTTGTGCTTTGAGTTCATACATACACAATTCACGGACGGTTGATAAACTGTGGCAAGTAAAGGCCAAGGGCTTCGGAGGAGCACATCAGGAGTTGTCAAAACACAGAGTCGGTGGGGATCAATGCTCGTAGAATAAGGGTCGATCACAGAGATGAGGAAACATGGAAGAGAACCAGAGAGAGATAAAAAAGAAACACAGACACGCAAAGCGCTGTCTGGCTGCCACGAGGCTACACAGCTGGACCTAATCTCCTCCTGGAGCTCCTTGCTTCTGTGCTTCCTGTCATTAGAAGGAACAGAGGCCTCTGCCTCCCCAGATGTTTCCATCTGTGGTAAGGATGCCAAATGCAGCATGGTCCAGGGCCGTAATACAGGCGCATACAGAACAGAGGGATGGCAGAATCTCTACAGGAGGTGCATTAACCCACAGAACTATCCGTATAAAATACAGTCCTGTAATATGCTGGCAGACTCTCTGCAGGAGGCTCATTAACCCACTGAGCTAGCCATATAAAATACAGTCCTGTAATATGCTGGCAGACTCTCTGCAGGAGGCGAATTAACCCACTGAGCTATCCGTATAAAATACAGTTCTGTAATATGCTGGCAGACTCTGCAGGAGGCGCATTAACCCAGTGAGCTATCCGTATAAAATACAGTCCTGTAATATGCTGGCAGACTCTCTGCAGGAGGCACATTAACCCACTGAGCTAGCCATATAAAATACAGTCCTGTAATATGCTGGCAGACTCTCTGCAGGAGGCGAATTAACCCACTGAGCTATCCGTATAAAATACAGTTCTGTAATATGCTGGCAGACTCTGCAGGAGGTGCATTAACCCAGTGAGCTATCCGTATAAAATACAGTCCTGTAATATGCTGGCAGACTCTCTGCAGGAGGCGCATTAACCCACTAAGCTAGCCATATAAAATACGGATAGGGTTACATGCTGGCAGATTTTCTTTGCAGGTGGCGCATTAACACACTGAGCTATCCATATAAAAAACAGTCCTGTAATATGCTGGCAGACTCTTTGCAGGAGGCGCATTAACCCACTGTGCAATCCATATAAAATATAGTTCAGTAATATGCTGGCAGACTCTTTGAAGGAGATGCATTAACCCACTGAGCTATCCTTATCAAATATAGTCCTGTAATATGCTGGCAGACTCTGCATGAGGAACATTAACCCACTGAGCTGTCCATATAAAATACAGCCCTGTAATATGTGGGTAGACTTTCTTTGCAGCAGGAGCATTAACCCACTGAGCTATCCATATAAAATACAGTCCGGTAATATGCTGGCAGGCTGTCTGCAGGAGGCGCATTAACCCACTGAGCTATCTATATAAAATAGAGTCCTATAATATGCTGGCAGAAACTCTGCAGGAGGCACATAAACCCACTGAGCTATCCATATATAATACAGTTCTGTAATATGCGGGTAGACTTTCTTTGCAGCAGGAGCAATAACCCACTGAAGTATCCATATAAAATACAGCCCAGTAATGACCTGGCAGACTGTCTGCAGGAGGCACATTAACCCATTGAGCTATCCATATAAAATGCAGTCCTGCAATATGCTGGCAAACTTTCTTTACAGGAGGAGCATTAACCCACTGAGCTATCCATATAAAATACAGTCTTGTGATATGCTGGCAGACTCTTGGCAGGAGGCGCATTAACCCACTGTGCAATTCCATATAAAATACAGCAGGAGGTGCATTAACCCACTGAGCTATACGTATCAAATACAGTCCTGTAATATGCTGGCAGACTCTCCGCAGGAGGCACATTAACCCCCTGAGCTATCCTTGTCAAATAAAGTCCTGTAATATGCTGGCAGACTCTCTGCAGGAGGCACATTAACCCACTGAGCTGTCCATATAAAATACAGCCCTGTAATATGCGGCTAGACTTTCTTTACAGAAGGAGCATTAACCCACTGAAGTATCCATCTAAAATACAGCACAGTAATGTGCTGGCAGACTCTCTGCAGGAGGCACATTAACCCACTGAGCTATCCATATAAACTGCAGTCCTGTAACATGCGGGTAGACTTTCTTTGCAGGAGGAGCATTAACCCACTGAGCTATCCATATAAAATACAGTCCTGTGATATGCTGGCAGACTCTCTGCAGGAGGCGCATTAACCCACCGAGCTATCCATATAAAATACAGTCCTGTAATATGCTGGCAGGCTCTATGCGGGAGGCGCATTAACCCACCAAGCTATCCATTTAAAATACAGTCCTGCGATATGCTGGCAGACACTCTGCAGTAGGCGCATTAACCCACCGAGCTATCCATATAAAATACAGTGCAGTAATATGCTGACAGACTATTTGCAGGAGCCACATTAAACCACTAAATTAGCCATATAAAATACAGTCCTGTAATATACTGGCAGACTCTCTGCAGGAGGCACATAAACCCACTGAGCTATCCATATAAAATACAGTCCTGTAACATGCGGGTAGACTTTCTTTACAGGAGGCGCATTAACCCACTGAACTCTCCATATAGAAATACAGTCCTGTAATATGCTAGCAGACTCTCTGCAGGAGGCGCATTAACCCACCGAGCTATCTATATAAAATACAGTCCTGTAATATGCCAGCAGACTCTCTGCAGGAGGCACATTAACCCACTGAGCTATCCATATTAAATACAGTCCTGTGATATGACGGCAGCCTCCCTGCAGGAGGCGCATTAACCCACTGAGCTATCAGTATAAAATACAGTCCAGTAATATGCTGACAGACTATTTGCAGGAGGCACATTAACCCACTGAGCTATCCATATAAAATACAGTCCTGTAATATGCTGGCAGACTCTTTGCAGGAGGCATATTAACCCACTGAGCCATCCGTATAAAATACAGTTCTGTAATATGCTGGCAGACTCTCTTTGCTGGAGGCGCATTAACCCACTGAGATAAAGTACAGCCCTGTAATATGCCGGCAGACTCTCTGCAGGAGGCACATTAACCCACTGAGCTATCCGTATAAAATACAGTCCGGAAATATACGGGTAGACTTTCTTTGCAGGAGGCACATTAAACCACTGAGCTATCTATATATAATACAGTCCTGTAATATGCGGGTAGACTTTCTTTGCAGCAGGACCATTAACCCACTGAAGTATCCATATAAAATACAGCCCAGTAATATGCTGGCAGACTCTCTGCAGGAGGGTGCATTAACCCACTGAACTATCCATATAAAAAATACAGTCCGGTAATATGCTGGCAGACTCTCTGCAGGAAGCGCAATATCCCACTGAGCTATCCGTATAAAATCCAGTCCTGTAATATGCTGGCAGACTCTCTGCAGAAGACGCATTAACCCACCAAGCTATCTATAGAACCAGAGAGAGATAAAAAAGAAACACAGACACGCAAAGGCTCCTTGCTTCTGTGCTTCCTGTCATTAGAAGGAACAGAGGCCTCTGCCTCCCCAGATGTTTCCATCTGTGGTAAGGATGCCAAATGCAGCATGGTCCAGGGCCGTAATACAGGCGCATACAGAACAGAGGGATGGCAGAATCTCTACAGGAGGTGCATTAACCCACAGAACTATCCGTATAAAATACAGTCCTGTAATATGCTGGCAGACTCTCTGCAGGAGGCACATTAATCCACTAAACTATCCATATAAAATAAAGTCCTGTAATATGCTGGCAGGCTCTCTTCAGGAGGCATATTATCCCACTGAACTATCCATATAAAATACAGTTCAGTAAAATGATGACAGACTCTCTGCAGTAGTCACATTAACCCACTGAGCTATCCATATATTATACAGTCCTGTAATATGCGGGTAGACTTTCTTTGCACCAGGACCATTAACCCATTGAAGAATCCATATAAAATACAGCCCAGTAATGTGCTAGCAGACTCTCTGCAGGAGGGTGCATTAACCCACTGAACTATCCATATAAAAATACAGTCCTGTAATATGCTGGCAGACTCTCTGCAGGATGCGCATTAACCCACTGAGATATCCATATAAAATACAGTCCTGTAATATACTGGCAGACTCTCTGCAGGAGGCGCATTAACCCACCAAGCTATCCATATAAAATACAGTCTTGTAATATGGTGGCAGACTCTCTGCAGGAGGCGCATTAACCCACTGAGCTATCCGTATAAAATCCAGTCCGGTAATATGCTGGCAGGCTCTCTGCAGGAGGCGCATTAACCCACTGAGCTATCCGTATAAAATCAAGTCCTGTAATATGCTGGCAGACTCTCTGCAGAAGACGCATTAACCCACCAAGCTATCTATATAAAATACAGTAGTTTAATATGCCAGCAGACTCTCTGCAGGAGGCACATTAACCCACTGACCTATCCATATTAAATACAGTCCTGTGATATGACAGCAGAATCTCAGCAGGAGGCGCATTAAACCAATGAGCTATCTATATAAAATACAGCCCTCTAATATGCTGGCAGACTATCAGCAGGAGGCACATTAACCCACCGAGCTATCCATTTAAATACAGTCCTGCAGTATGCTGGCAGACTCTCTGAGAGAGGCGCAGTAACCAACTGAGCTATCCATTTAAATACAATCCTGAAATATGCTTCAGACTCTCTGCAGGAGGTGCATTAATCCACTGAGCTATCTATTTAAATACAGTCCTGAAAATACAGTCCTGTAATATGCTTCAGACTCTCTGCAGGAGGCACATTAATCCACTGAGCTATCCATATAAAATACAGTCCTGTAATATGCAGGCAGACTTTCTTTGCAGGAAGTGCATTAACCTACCGATCTATCAATATCAAATACAGTCCTGTAATATGCTGGCAGACTCTCTGCAGGAGGCGCATTAACTCACTAAGCTATCCATATAAAATACAGTCCTGTAATAAGCTGGCAGTCTCTGCAGGAGGCGCATTAACCCACTGAGCTATCCGTATAAAATACAGTCCTGTCATATGCTGCAGACTCTCTGCAGGAGGCGCATTAACCCACTGATCTATCCGTATAAAATATGGTCCTGTAATATGCTTCAGACTCTCTGCAGGAGGCGCATTAATCCACTGAGCTATCCCTATAAAATACAGCACTGTAATATGCTGGCAGACTCTCTGCAGGAGGCGCATTAATCCACTGAGCTATCCATATAAAATACAGTCCTGTAAATTGCTTAAGGACTCTCTGAAGGAGGCGCATTAACCCACTCAGCTATCCCTATAAAATACAGTCCTGTAATATGCTGCATACTCTCTGCAGGAGGCGCATTAATGCATTGAGCTATCCATTTAAAATACAGTCCTGTAATATGCTGGCATACTCTCTGCAGGAGGTGCATTAACACACTGAGCTATCCATATAAAATACAGTCCTGTAATATGCTAGCAGACTCTCTGCAGGAGGCGCATTAATCCACCGAGCAATCCATATAAAATACAGTCCTGTAATATGCTGGCAGACCCTCTGCAGGAGGCGCATTAACCCACCGAGCTATCCGGATAAAATACAGTCCTGTAATATGCTGGCAGACTCTCTGCAGGAGGCACATTAACCCACCGAGCTATCCATATAAAATAGTCTTGTAATATGCTGGCAGGCTCTCTGCAAGAGGCACATTAACCCACTGAGCTATCCATATAAAATACAGTCCTGTGATATGACGGCAGAATCTCAGCAGGAGGCGCATTAAACCACTGAGCTATCCATATAAAATACAGTCCTGTAACATGCTGGCAGACTCTCTGCAGGAGGCGCATTAATCCACTGAGCTATCCATATAAAATTCAGCCCTGTAATATGCCAGCAGACTCTCTGCAGGAGGCGCATTAACTCACCGAGCTATCCATATAAAATACAGTCCTGTAATATACTGGCAGACTCTCTGCAGGAGGCGCATTAACCCACCGAGCTATCCATATAAAATACAGTCCTGTAATATGCAGGCACTCTCTCTGCAGGAGGCGCATTAACCCACCGAGCTATCCTTATAAAATACAGTCCTGTAATATGCAGGCGCTCTCTCTGCAGGAGGCGCATTAACCCACCCAGCTATACATATAAAATACAGCCCTGTAATATGCTGGCAGACTCTCTGCAGGAGGCGCATTAACCCACCGAGGTATCTATATAAAATACAGTCTTGTAATATGCAGGCGCTCTCTCTGCAGGAGGCGCATTAACTCACTGAGCTGTCCATATAAAATACTGTCCTGTAATACGATGGCAGACTCTCTGCAGGAGGCGCATTGACCCACTGAACTATCCATATAAAAATACACTCCTGTAATATGCTGGCAGACTTTCTTTACAGGAGGAGCATTAACCCACTGAGCTATCCATATAAAATACAGCAGGAGGTGCATTAACCCACTGAGCTATACTTATCAAATAACAGTCCTGTAATATGCTGGCAGACTCTCCGCAGGAGGCACATTAACCCACTGAGCTGTACAGATAAAATACAACCCTGTAATATGCTGGCAGACTCTTTGCAGGAGGCGCATTAACCCACTGTGCAATCCATATAAAATACAGTTCAGTAATATGCTGGCAGACTCTTTGAAGGAAGCGCATTAACGCCCTGAGCTATCCTTGTCAAATACAGTCCTGTAATATGCTGGCAGACTCTCTGCAGGAGACACATTAACCCACTGAGCTGTCCATATAAAATACAGCCCTGTAATCTGCGGCTAGACTTTCTTTACAGCAGGAGCATTAACCCACTGAAGTATCCATATAAAATTCAGCACAGTAATGTGCTGACAGACTCTATGCAGGAGGCATATTAACCCACTGAGCTATCCATATAAAATGCAGTCCTGTAACATGCGGGTAGACTTTCTTTGCAGGAGGAGCATTAACCCACTGAGCTATCCATATAAAATACAGTCCTGTGATATGCTGGCAGACTCTCTGCAGGAGGCGCATTAACCCACCGAGCTATCCATATAAAATACAGTCCTGTAATATGCTGGCAGGCTCTATGCGGGAGGCGCATTAACCCACCAAGCTATCCATTTAAAATACAGTCCTGTGATATGCTGGCAGACTCTCTGCAGGAGGCGCATTAACCCACTGAGATAAAGTACAGCCCTGTAATATGCTGGCAGTCCCTTTGCAGGAGGCGCATTAACCCACCGAGCTATCCATATAAAAACAGTCCTGTAATATGCCGGCAGACTCTCTGCAGGAGGCATATTAACCCACTGAGCTATCCGTATAAAAAAGAGTCCTGAAATATACGGGTAGACTTTCTTTGCAGGAGGCACATTAACCCACTGAACTATCCATATAAAATAAAGTCCTGTAATATGCTGGCAGGCTCTCTTCAGGAGGCACATTATCCCACTGAACTATCCATATAAAATACAGTTCAGTAATATGATGACAGACTCTCTGCAGTAGTCACATTAACCCACTGAGCTATCCATATATTATAAAGTCGTGTAATATGCGGGTAGACTTTCTTTGCACCAGGACCATTAACCCATTGAAGTATCCATATAAAATACAGCCCAGTAATGTGCTAGCAGACTCTCTGCAGGAGGGTGCATTAACCCACTGAACTATCCATATAAAAATACAGTCCTGTAATATGCTGGCAGACTCTCTGCAGGATGCGCATTAACCCACTGAGCTATCCATATACAATACAGTCCTGTAATATACTGGCAGACTCTCTGCAGGAGGCGCATTAACCCACCAAGCTATCCATATAAAATACAGTCTTGTAATATGGTGGCAGACTCTCTGCAGGAGGCGCATTAACCCACTGAGCTATCCATATAAAATCCAGTGCGGTAATATGCTGGCAGACTCTCTGCAGGAGGCGCATTAATCCACTGAGCTATCCGTATAAAATCAAGTCCTGTAATATGCTGGCAGACTCTCTGCAGAAGATGCATTAACCCACCAAGCTATCTATATAAAATACAGTAGTTTAATATGCCAGCAGACTCTCTGCAGGAGGCACATTAACCCACTGACCTATCCATATTAAATACAGTCCTGTGATATGACGGCAGAATCTCAGCAGGAGGCGCATTAAACCAATGAGCTATCTATATAAAATACAGCCCTCTAATATGCTGGCAGACTATCAGCAGGAGGCACATTAACCCATCAAGCTATCCATTTAAATACAGTCCTGCAATATGCTGGCAGACTCTCTGCGAGAGGCGCAGTAACCAACTGAGCTATCCATTTAAATACAATCCTGAAATATGCTTCAGACTCTCTGCAGGAGGTGCATTAATCTACTGAGCTATTTATTTAAATACAGTCCTGTAAATACAGTCCTGTAATATGCTTCAGACTCTCTGCAGGAGGCGCATTAATCCACTGAGCTATCCATATAAAATACAGTCCTGTAATATGCAGGCAGACTTTCTTTGCAGGAGGCGCATTAACCTACCGAGCTATCAATATCAAATACAGTCCTGTAATATGCTGGCAGACTCTCTGCAGGAGGCGCATTAACCCACTAAGCTATCCATATATAATACAGTCCTGTAATATGCTGGCAGACTCTGCAGGAGGCGCATTAACCCACTGAGCTATCCGTATAAAATACAGTCCAGTGATATGCTGCAGACTCTCTGCAGGAGGCGCATTAACCCACTGAGCTATCCGTATAAAATACAGTCCTGTAATATGCTGGCAAACTCTCTGCAGGAGGCGCATTAATCCACTGAGCTATCCATATAAAATACAGTCCTGTAAATTGCTTAAGGACTCTCTGAAGGAGGCGCATTAACCCACTGAGCTATCCATATCAAATACAGTCCTGTAATATGCTGCAGACTCTCTGCAGGAGGCGCATTAATGCACTGAGCTATCCATTTAAAATACAGTCCTGTAATATGCTGGCATACTCTCTGCAGGAGGTGCATTAACACACTGAGCTATCCATATAAAATACAGTCCTGTAATATGCTAACAGACTCTCTGCAGGAGGCGCATTAATCCACCGAGCTATCCATATAAAATACAGTCCTGTAATATGCTGGCAGACCCTCTGCAGGAGGCGCATTAACCCACCGAGCTATCCGGATAAAATACAGTCCTGTAATATGCTGGCAGACTCTCTGCAGGAGGCGCATTAACCCACCGAGCTATCCATATAAAATAGTCTTGTAATATGCTGGCAGGCTCTTTGCAAGAGGCACATTAACCCACTGAGCTATCCATATAAAATACAGTCCTGTGATATGACGGCAGAATCTCAGCAGGAGGCGCATTAAACCACTGAGCTATCCATATAAAATACAGTCCTGTAACATGCTGGCAGACTCTCTGCAGGAGGCACATTAATCCACTGAGCTATCCATATAAAATTCAGCCCTGTAATATGCCAGCAGACTCTCTGCAGGAGTCGCATTAACTCACCGAGCTATCCATATAAAATACAGTCCTGTAATATGCAGGCGCTCTCTCTGCAGGAGGCGCATTAACCCACCGAGCTATCCATATAAAATACAGCCCTGTAATATACTGGCAGACTCTCTGCAGGAGGCGCATTAACCCACGAGCTATCTATATAAAATACAGTCTTGTAATATGCAGGCGCCCTCTCTGCAGGAGGCACATTAACTCACTGAACTGTCCATATAAAATACTGTCCTGTAATATGATGGCAGACTCTCTGCAGGAGGCGCATTGACCCACTGAACTATCCATATAAAAATACACTCCTGTAATATGCTGGCAGACTTTTTTTACAGGAGGAGCATTAACCCACTGAGCTATCCATATAAAATACAGTGCTGTGATATGCTGGCAGACTCTTGGCAGGAGGCGCATTAACCCACTGTGCAATCCATATAAAATACAGCAGGAGGTACATTAACCCACTGAGCTATACTTATCAAATACCGTCCTGTAATATGCTGGCAGACTCTCCGCAGGAGGCACATTAACCCACTGAGCTGTACATATAAAATACAACCCTGTAATATGCTGGCAGACTCTTTGCAGGAGGCGCATTAACCCACTGTGCAATCCATATAAAATACAGTTCAGTAATATGCTGGCAGACTCTTTGAAGGAAGCGCATTAACCCCCTGAGCTATCCTTGTCAAATACAGTCCTGTAATATGCTGGCAGACTCTCTGCAGGAGGCGCATTAATCCACTGAGCTATCCATATAAAATACAGTCCTGTAAATTGCTTAAGGACTCTCTGAAGGAGGCGCATTAACCCAGTGAGCTATCCATATAAAATACAGTCCTGTAATATGCTGCAGACTCTCTGCAGGAGGCGCATTAAAGCACTGAGCTATCCATTTAAAATACAGTCCTGTAATATGCTGGCATACTCTCTGCAGGAGGTGCATTAACACACTGAGCTATCCATATAAAATACAGTCCTGTAATATGCTAGCAGACTCTCTGCAGGAGGCGCATTAATCCACCGAGCTATCCATATAAAATACAGTCCTGTAATATGCTGGCAGACCCTCTGCAGGAGGCGCATTAACCCACCGAGCTATCCGGATAAAATACAGTCCTGTAATATGCTGGCAGACTCTCTGCAGGAGGCGCATTAACCCACTGAGCTATCCATATAAAATAGTCTTGTAATATGCTGGCAGGCTCTCTGCAAGAGGCACATTAACCCACTGAGCTATCCATATAAAATACAGTCCTGTGATATGACGGCAGAATCTCAGCAGGAGGCGCAGTAAACCACTGAGCTATCCATATAAAATACAGTCCTGTAACATGCTGGCAGACTCTCTGCAGGAGGCGCATTAATCCACTGAGCTATCCATATAAAATTCAGCCCTGTAATATGCCAGCAGATCCTCTGCAGGAGGCGCATTAACTCACCGAGCTATCCATATAAAATACAGTCCTGTAATATACTGGCAGACTCTCTGCAGGAGGCGCATTTACCCACCGAGCTATCCATATAAAATACAGTCCTGTAATATGCAGGCGCTCTCTCTGCAGGAGGCGCATTAACCCACCGAGCTATCCATATAAAATACAGCCCTGTAATATGCTGGCAGACTCTCTGCAGGAGGCGCATTAACCCACGAGCTATCTATATAAAATACAGTCTTGTAATATGCAGGCGCTCTCTCTGCAAGAGGCGCATTAACTCACTGAACTGTCCATATAAAATACTGTCCTGTAATACGATGGCAGACTCTCTGCAGGAGGCGCATTGACCCACTGAACTATCCATATAAAAATACACTCCTGTAATATGCTGGCAGACTTTCTTTACAGGAGGAGCATTAACCCACTGAGCTATCCATATAAAATACAGTGCTGTGATATGCTGGCAGACTCTTGGCAGGAGGCACATTAACCCACTGTGCAATCCATATAAAATACAGCAGGAGGTGCATTAACCCACTGAGCTATACTTATCAAATACAGTCCTGTAATATGCTGGCAGACTCTCCGCAGGATGCACATTAACCCACTGAGCTGTGCATTTAAAATACAACCCTGTAGTATGCTGGCAGACTCTTTGCAGGAGGCGCATTAACCCACTGTGCAATCCATATAAAATACAGTTCAGTAATATGCTGGCAGACTCTTTGAAGGAAGCGCATTAACCCCCTGAGCTATCCTTGTCAAATACAGTCCTGTAATATGCTGGCAGACTCTCTGCAGGAGGCGCATTAACCCACCAAGCTATCCATATAAAATAGTCTTGTAATATGCTGGCAGGCTCTCTGCAAGAGGCACATTAACCCGCTGAGCTATCCATATAAAATACAGTCCTGTAACATGCTGGCAGACTCTCTGCAGGAGGCACATTAATCCACTGAGCTATCCATATAAAATTCAGCCCTGTAATATGCCAGCAGACTCTCTGCAGGAGTCGCATTAACTCACCGAGCTATCCATATAAAATACAGTCCTGTAATATGCAGGCGCTCTCTCTGCAGGAGGCGCATTAACCCACCAAGCTATCCATATAAAATACAGCCCTGTAATATGCTGGCAGACTCTCTGCAGGAGGCGCATTAACCCACGAGCTATCTATATAAAATACAGTCTTGTAATATGCAGGCGCCCTCTCTGCAGGAGGCACATTAACTCACTGAACTGTCCATATAAAATACTGTCCTGTAATATGATGGCAGACTCTCTGCAGGAGGCGCATTGACCCACTGAACTATCCATATAAAAATACACTCCTGTAATATGCTGGCAGACTTTTTTTACAGGAGGAGCATTAACCCACTGAGCTATCCATATAAAATACAGTGCTGTGATATGCTGGCAGACTCTTGGCAGGAGGCGCATTAACCCACTGTGCAATCCATATAAAATACAGCAGGAGGTACATTAACCCACTGAGCTATACTTATCAAATACCGTCCTGTAATATGCTGGCAGACTCTCCGCAGGAGGCACATTAACCCACTGAGCTGTACATATAAAATACAACCCTGTAATATGCTGGCAGACTCTTTGCAGGAGGCGCATTAACCCACTGTGCAATCCATATAAAATACAGTTCAGTAATATGCTGGCAGACTCTTTGAAGGAAGCGCATTAACCCCCTGAGCTATCCTTGTCAAATACAGTCCTGTAATATGCTGGCAGACTCTCTGCAGGAGGCGCATTAATCCACTGAGCTATCCATATAAAATACAGTCCTGTAAATTGCTTAAGGACTCTCTGAAGGAGGCGCATTAACCCAGTGAGCTATCCATATAAAATACAGTCCTGTAATATGCTGCAGACTCTCTGCAGGAGGCGCATTAATGCACTGAGCTATCCATTTAAAATACAGTCCTGTAATATGCTGGCATACTCTCTGCAGGAGGTGCATTAACACACTGAGCTATCCATATAAAATACAGTCCTGTAATATGCTAGCAGACTCTCTGCAGGAGGCGCATTAATCCACCGAGCTATCCATATAAAATACAGTCCTGTAATATGCTGGCAGACCCTCTGCAGGAGGCGCATTAACCCACCGAGCTATCCGGATAAAATACAGTCCTGTAATATGCTGGCAGACTCTCTGCAGGAGGCGCATTAACCCACTGAGCTATCCATATAAAATAGTCTTGTAATATGCTGGCAGGCTCTCTGCAAGAGGCACATTAACCCACTGAGCTATCCATATAAAATACAGTCCTGTGATATGACGGCAGAATCTCAGCAGGAGGCGCAGTAAACCACTGAGCTATCCATATAAAATACAGTCCTGTAACATGCTGGCAGACTCTCTGCAGGAGGTGCATTAATCCACTGAGCTATCCATATAAAATTCAGCCCTGTAATATGCCAGCAGATCCTCTGCAGGAGGCGCATTAACTCACCGAGCTATCCATATAAAATACAGTCCTGTAATATACTGGCAGACTCTCTGCAGGAGGCGCATTTACCCACCGAGCTATCCATATAAAATACAGTCCTGTAATATGCAGGCGCTCTCTCTGCAGGAGGCGCATTAACCCACCGAGCTATCCATATAAAATACAGCCCTGTAATATGCTGGCAGACTCTCTGCAGGAGGCGCATTAACCCACGAGCTATCTATATAAAATACAGTCTTGTAATATGCAGGCGCTCTCTCTGCAAGAGGCGCATTAACTCACTGAACTGTCCATATAAAATACTGTCCTGTAATACGATGGCAGACTCTCTGCAGGAGGCGCATTGACCCACTGAACTATCCATATAAAAATACACTCCTGTAATATGCTGGCAGACTTTCTTTACAGGAGGAGCATTAACCCACTGAGCTATCCATATAAAATACAGTGCTGTGATATGCTGGCAGACTCTTGGCAGGAGGCACATTAACCCACTGTGCAATCCATATAAAATACAGCAGGAGGTGCATTAACCCACTGAGCTATACTTATCAAATACAGTCCTGTAATATGCTGGCAGACTCTCCGCAGGATGCACATTAACCCACTGAGCTGTGCATTTAAAATACAACCCTGTAGTATGCTGGCAGACTCTTTGCAGGAGGCGCATTAACCCACTGTGCAATCCATATAAAATACAGTTCAGTAATATGCTGGCAGACTCTTTGAAGGAAGCGCATTAACCCCCTGAGCTATCCTTGTCAAATACAGTCCTGTAATATGCTGGCAGACTCTCTGCAGGAGGCGCATTAACCCACCAAGCTATCCATATAAAATAGTCTTGTAATATGCTGGCAGGCTCTCTGCAAGAGGCACATTAACCCGCTGAGCTATCCATATAAAATACAGTCCTGTGATATGACGGCAGAATCTCAGCAGGAGGCTGTTGGACCCGGCCTCGTGGCGTGGTCCTTACCCCCGTGGATTGTGCCCGTTCCCCGCCCCGGCCTTCACGGGCCACCCTTCTGAACTGCACCGAGACCCCTAATCCTGAGCTGCACGAGGTCGCATACCCCTCGTGGCTCCGCCATCTTGTTGGCCTCCACGTGACTCTGTGCGCCAGCCAGCGCAACCCCGCTCAACCCGGCCTCGACCCCAGCGAAGCCCCGACATCGAGGCACCACGAACTGGCCAGGGGGTGCCGCAGGAACCATTCATCACCCCCGTCGGAGGACAGTATCGATGGGACCCCCAACTGTCCTCCCCTCTCTAGGTGTGATCGCCCTGCAACTCTCTTGGGCCTGGCGCCTCTCCTGCTGGGCGTCTGGCCACCTCCACCCGGCCTCTCCGCCCCCACCGGGCGCCTGGGTCCGGACATCAAAGGGCTCCAGACTTATATCTGGGGCAACCCCGCCACAGACCGGCAGTTGTATCCCGGAGTCGAGAGCCCTGCTGATTGAATCGCGGCTGACCCCACGGAGAAGAACTTTTGTCGGAACCATCACGAGCCCTGCTGACTGCGTCGCGGCTCCTTCTTGTGAACACTTTGAAGCCACCCGGAACATCGGAGCCCTGCTGACGCTGTCGCGGCCCAACCTCGCTGAAGCCTCCCTCGGAGCCCTGCTGACGACGTCGCGGCTCGAGCTGAGCAGAAACCATCTTGAGAGCCCTGCTGATTTGATCGCGGCTCTCCACGAACTATACGCCAGAGCTCTGCGGACGCCGTCGCGGCTCGACCCCTCCGAGATCCGGAGGCCCTCCAGCTTGAGGATAAGAACTGGGCCCCAGGTACCCTCGTACCGCACCCCTGCCGAAGACTGTCCCGCTACCCCTACCCTTCCAAAGAGACACTGAGACTTTTGGTGGATCCCTCGATCCCTTCGTGTAAATATTGACCTCGTAACCTTTTTATTGCTGATAAAGAATTGCTTGTCTTGAGACAACCTCCTTGAGTCCTGTGTGGTGGTGTTACTGTGCTAGTACGTGATAGGAGAAGGATCTCTCAGGAGACTTCTCGGCAGCGCTCGGCTACTTCGTACAGTGTGAGGGCCCCCCTTGGTGGTCTCGCCGACTCCTCGGGGTCCGCCTTCCAACAGAGGCGCATTAAACCACTGAGCTATCCATATAAAATACAGTCCTGTAACATGCTGGCAGACTCTCTGCAGGAGGCGCATTAATCCACTGAGCTATCCATATAAAATTCAGCCCTGTAATATGCCAGCAGACTCTCTGCAGGAGGCGCATTGACTCACCGAGCTATCCATATAAAATACAGTCCTGTAATATGCAGGCGCTCTCTCTGCAGGAGGCGCATTAACCCATCGAGCTATCCATATAAAATACAGCCCTGTATTATGCTGGCAGACTCTCTGCAGGAGGCGCATTAACCCACCGAGCTATCCATATAAAATACAGTCCTGTAATATGCCGGCAGACTCTCTGCAGGAGGCATATTAACCCACTGAGCTATCCGTATAAAATAGAGTCCTGAAATATACGGGTAGACTTTCTTTCCAGGAGGCACATTAACCCACTGAACTATCCATATAAAATAAAGTCCTGTAATATGCTGGCAGGCTCTCTTCAGGAGGCACATTATCCCACTGAACTATCCATATAAAATACAGTTCAGTAATATGATGACAGACTCTCTGCAGTAGTCACATTAACCCACTGAGCTATCCATATATAATACAGTCCTGTAATATGCGGGTAGACTTTCTTTGCAGCAGGACCATTAACCCATTGAAGTATCCATATAAAATACAGCCCAGTAATGTGCTGGCAGACTCTCTGCAGGAGGGCGCATTAACCCACTGAACTATCCATATAAAAATACAGTCCTGTAATATGCTGGCAGACTCTCTGCAGGAGGCGCATTAACCCACTGAGCTATCCATATAAAATACAGTCCTGTAATATACAGGCGGACTCTCTGCAGGAGGCGCATTAACCCACCAAGCTATCTATATAAAATACAGTCTTGTAATATGGTGGCAGACTCTCTGCAGGAGGCGCATTAACCCACTGAGCTATCCGTATAAAATCCAGTCCGGTAATATGCTGGCAGACTCTCTGCAGGAGGCGCATTAACCCACTGAGCTATCCATATAAAATACAGTCCTGTAATATACAGGCAGACTCTCTGCAGAAGACGCATTAACCCACCAAGCTATCCATATAAAATATAGTCCTGTAATATGCAGGTAGACTTTCTTTGCAGCAGGACCATTAACCCATTGAAGTATCCATATAAAATACAGCCCAGTAATGTGCTGGCAGACTCTCTGCAGGAGGGCGCATTAACCCACTGAACTATCCATATAAAAATACAGTCCTGTAATATGCTAGCAGACTCTCTGCAGGAGGCGCATTAACCCACCGAGCTATCCATATAAAATACAGTCCTGTAATATACAGGCAGACTCTCTGCAGAAGGCGCATTAACCCACCGAGCTATCTATATAAAATACAGCCCTGTAATATGCTGGCAGACTCTCTGCAGTAGGCGCATTAACCCACCAAGCTATCCATATAAAATACAGTCTTGTAATATGCTGGCAGACTCTCTGCAGGAGGCGCATTAACCCACTGAGCTATCTGTATAAAATCCAGTCCTGTAATATGCTGGCAGACTCTCTGCAGAAGGCGCATTAACCCACCGAGCTATCTATATAAAATACAGTCTTGTAATATGCAGGCGCTCTCTCTGCAGGAGGCGCATTAACTCACTGAACTGTCCATATAAAATACTGTCCTGTAATACGATGGCAGACTCTCTGCAGGAGGCGCATTAACCCACTGAACTATCCATATATAAATACACTCCTGTAATATGCTGGCAGACTTTCTTTACAGGAGGAGCATTAACCCACTGAGCTATCCATATAAAATACAGTCCTGTGATATGCTGGCAGACTCTTGGCACGAGGCACATTAACCCACTGTGCAGTCAATATAAAATACAGCAGGAGGTGCATTAACCCACTGAGCTATACTTATCAAATACAGTCCTGTAATATGCTGGCAGACTCTCCGCAGGAGGCACATTAACCCACTGAGCTGTACATATAAAATACAACCCTGTAATATGCTGGCAGACTCTTTGCAGGAGGCGCATTAACCCACTGTGCAATCCATATAAAATACAGTTCAGTAATATGCTGGCAGACTCTTTGAAGGAAGCGCATTAACCCCCTGAGCTATCCTTGTCAAATACAGTCCTGTAATATGCTGGCAGACTCTCTGCAGGAGGCGCATTAACCCACCAAGCTATCTATATAAAATACAGTCTTGTAATATGGTGGCAGACTCTCTGCAGGAGGCGCATTAACCCACTGAGCTATCCGTATAAAATCCAGTCCGGTAATATGCTGGCAGACTCTCTGCAGGAGGCGCATTAACCCACTGAGCTATCTGTATAAAATCCAGTCCTGTAATATGCTGGCAGACTCTCTGCAGAAGGCGCATTAACCCACCGAGCTATCTATATAAAATACAGTCTTGTAATATGCAGGCGCTCTCTCTGCAGGAGGCGCATTAACTCACTGAACTGTCCATATAAAATACTGTCCTGTAATACGATGGCAGACTCTCTGCAGGAGGCGCATTAACCCACTGAACTATCCATATATAAATACACTCCTGTAATATGCTGGCAGACTTTCTTTACAGGAGGAGCATTAACCCACTGAGCTATCCATATAAAATACAGTCCTGTGATATGCTGGCAGACTCTTGGCACGAGGCACATTAACCCACTGTGCAGTCAATATAAAATACAGCAGGAGGTGCATTAACCCACTGAGCTATACTTATCAAATACAGTCCTGTAATATGCTGGCAGACTCTCCGCAGGAGGCACATTAACCCACTGAGCTGTACATATAAAATACAACCCTGTAATATGCTGGCAGACTCTTTGCAGGAGGCGCATTAACCCACTGTGCAATCCATATAAAATACAGTTCAGTAATATGCTGGCAGACTCTTTGAAGGAAGCGCATTAACCCCCTGAGCTATCCTTGTCAAATACAGTCCTGTAATATGCTGGCAGACTCTCTGCAGGAGGCGCATTAACCCACCAAGCTATCTATATAAAATACAGTCTTGTAATATGGTGGCAGACTCTCTGCAGGAGGCGCATTAACCCACTGAGCTATCCGTATAAAATCCAGTCCGGTAATATGCTGGCAGACTCTCTGCAGGAGGCGCATTAACCCACTGAGCTATCCGTATAAAATCCAGTCCTGTAATATGCTGGCAGACTCTCTGCAGGAGGCGCATTAACCCACTGAGCTATCCGTATAAAATCCAGTCCTGTAATATGCACATTAACCCACTGAGCTATCCGTATAAAATCCAGTCCGGTAATATGCTGGCAGACTCTCTGCAGGATGCGCATTAACCCACTGAGCTATCCGTATAAAATCCAGTCCGGTAATATGCTGGCAGACTCTCTGCAGGAGGCGCATTAACCCACTGAGCTATCCGTATAAAATCCAGTCCTGTAATATGCTGGCAGACTCTCTGCAGAAGACGCATTAACCCAGCAAGCTATCTATATAAAATACAGTAGTTTAATATGCCAGCAGACTCTCTGCAGGAGGCACATTAACCCACTCACCTATCCATATTAAATACAGTCATGTGATATGACGGCAGAATCTCAGCAGGAGGCGCATTAAACACTGAGCTATCTATATAAAATACAGCCCTCTAATATGCTGGCAGACTATCAGCAGGAGGCACATTAACCCACCGAGCTATCCATTTAAATACAGTCCTGCAATATGCTGGCAGACTCTCTACGAGAGGCGCAGTAACCAACTGAGCTATCCATTTAAATACAATCCTGAAATATGCTTCAGACTCTCTGCAGGAGGTGCATTAATGCACTGAGCTATCTATTTAAATACAGTCCTGTAAATACAGTCCTGTAATATGCTTCAGACTCTCTGCAGGAGGCGCACTAATCCACTGAGCTATCCATATAAAATACAGTCCTGTAATATGCTGGCAGACTTTCATTGCAGGAGGCACATTAACCTACCGAGCTATCCATATCAAATACAGTCCTGTAATATGCTGGCAGACACTCTGCAGGAGGCGCATTAACCCGCTGAGCTATCCATATAAAATACAGTCCTGTAATATGCTGGCAGACCCTCAGCAGGAGGTGCATTAACTCACCGAGCTATCCGGATAAAGTACAGTCCTAAAATATGCTGGCAGACTCTCTGCAGGAGGCGCATTAACCCACCGAGCTATCCATATAAAATACAGTCCTGTAATATGCAGGCGCTCTCTCTGCAGGAGGCGCATTAACCCACCGAGCTATCCATATAAAATACAGCCCTGTAATATGCTGGCAGACTCTCTGCAGTAGGCGCATTAACCCACCAAGCTATCCATATAAAATACAGTCTTGTAATATGCTGGCAGACTCTCTGCAGGAGGCGCATTAACCCACTGAGCTATCTGTATAAAATCCAGTCCTGTAATATGCTGGCAGACTCTCTGCAGAAGGCGCATTAACCCACCGAGCTGTCTATATAAAATATAGTCTTGTAATATGCAGGCGCTCTCTCTGCAGGAGGCGCATTAACTCACTGAACTGTCAATATAAAATACTGTCCTGTAATACGATGGCAGACTCTCTGCAGGAGGCGCATTAACCCACTGAACTATCCATATAAAAATACACTCCTGTAATATGCTGGCAGACTTTCTTTACAGGAGGAGCATTAACCCACTGAGCTATCCATATAAAATACAGTCCTGTGATATGCTGGCAGACTCTTGGCACGAGGCACATTAACCCACTGTGCAGTCAATATAAAATACAGCAGGAGGTGCATTAACCCACTGAGCTATACTTATCAAATACAGTCCTGTAATATGCTGGCAGACTCTCCGCAGGAGGCACATTAACCCACTGAGCTGTACATATAAAATACAACCCTGTAATATGCTGGCAGACTCTTTGCAGGAGGCGCATTAACCCACTGTGCAATCCATATAAAATACAGTTCAGTAATATGCTGGCAGACTCTTTGAAGGAAGCACATTAACCCCCTGAGCTATCCTTGTCAAATACAGTCCTGTAATATGCTGGCAGACTCTCTGCAGGAGGCATATTAACCCACTGAGCTGTCCATATAAAATACAGCCCTGTAATATGCGGCTAGACTTTCTTTACAGCAGGAGCATTAACCCACTGAAGTATCCATATAAAATACAGCACAGTAATGTGCTGGCAGACTCTCTGCAGGAGGCACATTAACCCACTGAGCTATCCATATAAAATGCAGTCCTGTAACATGCGGGTAGACTTTCTTTGCAGGAGGAGCATTAACCCACTGAGCTATCCATATAAAATACAGTCCTGTAATATGCTGGCAGACTCTCTGCAGGAGGCGCATTAATCCTCTGAGCTATCCATATAAAATTCAGCCCTGTAATATGCCGGCAGACTCTCTGCAGGAAGCGCATTAACTCACCGAGCTATCCATATAAAATACAGTCCTGTAATATACTGGCAGACTCTCTGCAGGAGGCGCATTAACCCACCGTGCTATCCATATAAAATACAGTCATGTAATATGCAGGCGCTCTCTCTGCAGGAGGCGCATTAACCCATCGAGCTATCCATATAAAATACAGCCCTGTATTATGCTGGCAGACTCTCTGCAGGAGGCGCATTAACCCACTGAGCTATCCGTATAAAATCCAGTCCTGTAATATGCTGGCAGACTCTCTGCAGAAGACGCATTAACCCACCGAGTTATCTACATAAAATACAGTCTTGTAATATGCAGGTGCTATCTCTGCAAGAGGCGCATTAACTCACTGAACTCTCCATATAAAATACTGTCCTGTAATACGATGGCAGACTCTCTGCAGGAGGCGCATTAACCCACTAAACTATCCATATAAAAATACACTCCTGTAATATGCTGGCAGACTTTCTTTATAGGAGGAGCATTAACCCACTGAGCTATCCATATAAAATACAGTCCTGTGATATGCTGGCAGACTCTTGGCAGGAGGCGCATTAACCCACTGTGCAATCCATATAAAATACAGCAGGAGGTGCATTAACCCACTGAGCTATACGTATCAAATACAGTCCTGTAATATGCTGGCAGACTCTCCGCAGGAAGCACATTAACCCACTGAGCTGTACATATAAAATACAACCCTGTAATATGCTGGCAGACTCTTTGCAGGAGGCGCATTAACCCACTGTGCAATCCATATAAAATACAGTTCAGTAATATGCTGGCAGACTCTTTGAAGGAAGCGCATTAACCCCCTGAGCTATCCTTGTCAAATACAGTCCTGTAATATGCTGGCAGACTCTCTGCAGGAGGCATATTAACCCACTGAGCTGTCCATATAAAATACAGCCCTGTAATATGCGGCTAGACTTTCTTTACAGCAGGAGCATTAACCCACTGAAGTATCCATATAAAATACAGCACAGTAATGTGCTGGCAGACTCTCTGCATGATGCGCATTAACCCACTGAGCTATCCATATAAAATACAGTCCTGTAATATACTGGCAGACTCTCTGCAGGAGGCGCATTAACCCACCAAGCTATCCATATAAAATACAGTCTTGTAATATGGTGGCAGACTCTCTGCAGGAGGCGCATTAACCCACTGAGCTATCCGTATAAAATCCAGTCCGGTAATATGCTGGCAGACTCTCTGCAGGAGGCGCATTAACCCACTGAGCTATCCGTATAAAATCCAGTCCTGTAATATGCTGGCAGACTCTCTGCAGAAGAAGCTATCTATATAAAATACAGTAGTTTAATATGCCAGCAGACTCTCTGCAGGAGGCACATTAACCCACTGACCTATCCATATTAAATACAGTCCTGTGATATGACGGCAGAATCTCAGCAGGAGGCGCATTAAACACTGAGCTATCTATATAAAATACAGCCCTCTAATATGCTGGCAGACTATCAGCTGGAGGCACATTAACCCACCGAGCTATCCATTTAAATACAGTCCTGCAATATGCTGGCAGACTCTCTATGAGAGGCGCAGTAACCAACTGAGCTATCCATTTAAATACAATCCTGAAATATGCTTCAGACTCTCTGCAGGAGGTGCATTAATCCACTGAGCTATCTATTTAAATACAGTCCTGTAAATACAGTCCTGTAATATGCTTCAGACTCTCTGCAGGAGGCGCACTAATCCACTGAGCTATCCATATAAAATATAGTCCTGTAATATGCTGGCAGACTTTCATTGCAGGAGGCACATTAACCTACCGAGCTATCCATATCAAATACAGTCCTGTAATATGCTGGCAGACACTCTGCAGGAGGCGCATTAACCCGCTGAGCGATCCATATAAAATACAGTCCTGTAATATGCTGGCAGACCCTCTGCAGGAGGTGCATTAACTCACCGAGCTATCCGGATAAAGTACAGTCCTAAAATATGCTGGCAGACTCTCTGCAGGAGGCGCATTAACCCACCGAGCTATCCATATAAAATACAGCCCTGTAATATGCTGGCAGACTCTCTGCAGGAGGCGCATTAACTCACTGAACTGTCCATATAAAATACTGTCCTGTAATACGATGGCAGACTCTCTGCAGGAGGCGCATTAACCCACTGAACTATCCATATAAAATCACACTCCTGTAATATGCTGGCAGACTTTCTTTACAGGAGGAGCATTAACCCACTGAGCTATCCATATAAAATACAGTCCAGTGATATGCTGGCAGACTCTTGGCACGAGGCACATTAAGCCACTGTGCAGTCAATATAAAATACAGATGGAGGTGCATTAACCCACTGAGCTATACTTATCAAATACAATCCTGTAATATGCTGGCAGACTCTCCGCAGGAGGCACATTAACCCACTGAGCTGTACATATAAAATACAACCCTGTAATATGCTGGCAGACTCTTTGCAGGAGGCGCATTAACCCACTGTGCAATCCATATAAAATACAGTTCAGTAATATGCTGGCAGACTCTTTGAAGGAAGCGCATTAACCCCCTGAGCTATCCTTGTCAAATACAGTCCTGTAATATGCTGGCAGACTCTCTGCAGGAGGCATATTAACCCACTGAGCTGTCCATATAAAATACAGCCCTGTAATATGCGGCTAGACTTTCTTTACAGCAGGAGCATTAACCCACTGAAGTATCCATATAAAATACAGCACAGTAATGTGCTGGCAGACTCTCTGCAGGATGCGCATTAACCCACTGAGCTATCCATATAAAATACAGTCCTGTAATATACTGGCAGACTCTCTGCAGGAGGCGCATTAACCCACCAAGCTATCCATATAAAATACAGTCTTGTAATATACTGGCAGACTCTCTGCAGGAGGCACATTAACCCACTGAGCTATCCATATAAAATGCAGTCCTGTAACATGCGGGTAGACTTTCTTTGCAGGAGGAGCATTAACCCACTGAGCTGTCCATATAAAATACAGTCTTGTAATATGCTGGCAGACTCTCTGCAGGAGGCGCATTAATCCACTGAGCTATCCATATAAATTTAAGCCCCGTAATATGCCGGCAGGCTCTCTGCAGGAAGCGCATTAACTCACCGAGCTATCCATATAAAATACAGTCCTGTAATATACTGGCAGACTCTCTGCAGGAGGCGCATTAACCCACTGAGCTATCCGTATAAAATCCAGTCCTGTAATATGCTGGCAGACTCTCTGCAGAAGACGCATTAACACACCGAGCTATCTACATAAAATACAGTCTTGTAATATGCAGGCGCTCTCTCTGAAAGAGGCGCATTAACTCACTGAACTGTCCATATAAAATACTGTCCTGTAATACGATGGCAGACTCTCTGCAGGAGGCGCATTAACCCACTGAACTATCCATATAAAAATACACTCCTGTAATATGCTGGCAGACTTTCTTTACAGGAGGAGCATTAACCCACTGAGTTTGATTATGTCGTTCCACGAGACCTGCTGCCTCGGGGTGTCGGACACAGTGAAATCTCCACTGATAGCCTAACAGAAGTGAAACGTGTTTCATTAGTTCGGATGAGAACGGCTGGCCGTTATCTGAGTAGACAACACGTGGTAAACCGTACCGTGGGAAGAATTCTCGAACCAACTGTTTGGCAGTAGTCGGGGCAGTGTAATCTGAAACCGGGTATGCCTCTGTCCAACGGGAAAGAGCACAGACAACTACGAGAACATATTTGAATCCTCGACATCGTTCCATCTGGATATAATCCATCTGGAGGACTTCAAAAGTGTGATCAGGAGGCTGAAATCCACCTTGTTCTACGGGAATGCTTTTACCTGGGTTAAACTGACAACAGATCATACAGGTACGAACTTTTTGTTTAGCTGCTGCTCGTAAATGTTTGTTGAACCAAATGTGTTGAATGCTGTCTAGCATAGCTTTTTCTCCTAGGTGCGCTGGACTATGTACAGTGTTAATGATAACTTGGACCATTGAATCAGGAAGGAACCACACAGATTTTCCCTTCGTCATCCATCCTTGATCCGTTTGGATCCCTCCTAATTCAATCCATTTCTTTATTTCCTCTGGTGTAGCATGTGTCTGTATGTCAATTACGTCAAGAGCGGGATCCTTAACCATCATGCAATGTGTTGGTGTCGGGACTATTGTCTTTGTCATGTCAGATGTGTGAGTTTGAGCAGTCTGTTTAGCTGTTCTGTCAGCTAGATCATTGCCTTGGGAAATGATATCAGTAACTTTCGTATGAGCTTTACATTTCATAATTGATATTGCAGTGGGTAGATGTATTGCATCTAATAAGGTATGAATGAGGGGTCCGTGCTGAATGTGGGCACCGTGAGAAGTTAAATAACCTCTCTCTCGCCACAGCACGCCGAAGTCATGTACAACTCCGAATGCATAACGTGAATCAGTGTATATGTTGACTTTTTTATTTGTGGCTTGAATACAGGCTTGTGTCAGAGCGATGAGCTCTGCTGCTTGAGCTGACAAGGTATTTATGCAATTTGTTTCAATGACTTCAGTGTCTGTTGTGACTGCGTAAGCGGCCACTAGCTCTCCTGTATTTGTTCTCATACATGAACCATCTACATACAACGTCAGGTCTGGGTCTGACAATGGGACGTCTGTCAAGTCTTGTCTAGGTTTCGTCGTGATAGTAATAACTTCAATACAATCATGTGCTAGTGGGTCTGTTCCATTTACTGGCAAAAGTGTGGCAGGATTCAATGTACTACAACGTCTGATTTCTATGTGTGGCTGAAACAATGTTAATTCATAACCGGTGAGTCTTGCTATAGTCAAGTGTTGTGTTTGTGTGCGGTTCAAGAGAACCTCTACTGCATGTGGTACTTGTACTGTCAATGGATGTCCTAACACTATGGCATCGCTTTGTCTGATTGCTAAAGCTGTCGCTGCCACTGATTTCAGGCACGCAGGCAGAGCCTGAGCTACGGGATCTAATGTACTAGAAAAATAAGCACATGGTTTGTGTGATCCTGCTTGTTCCTGTGTGAGTACTGACAAGGCAGTACCTTCGCGTTCTGTAACAAAGAGTGTAAACTGTTTATTGTAACATGGTGTTGCTAAAACAGGTGCTTGACATAAAGCTTTCTTTAGGCTTTCAAAAGCTTGTGTATGTTCCTGAGTCCAAGGGAGAACAGTCGATGTGGCTGCCTCCTGTGTTGTCAACTGAATGAGTGGTTTTGCTAGAAATGCATACTGAGGGATCCACTGCCTACAATATGAAGTGAGGCCTATAAAAGCCCGCACCTCCTTTTGTGTCTTGGGTATTGGCATGTTAGCAATTAACTGGATGCGATCGGGTGTAAGCTGCCTTCCCTCCTTGGACAGCGAGTGCCCAAGGTAAACAACTCGCTGGACACAGAATTGCAGCTTAGAAGGGGACACCTTATGCCCCTTTTCGGCCAAAAATTGTAGAACCGTCAGTGAGGCTTTTTCACATTCAGGTTCGCTTCTAGCGGTGATCAGCAGATCATCGACATATTGAAGCAGGGCAGTGTTGACTGGCATGTGGATACTGTCAAGTTCTCGTTTCAGTGCTTGGCTATAGATGCTGGGGCTTTCTGTGAATCCTTGAGGTGCGCATGTGAATTTAAAGCTTCGTCCATTTAAAGTAAATCCGAACAAGTATTGGCTTTCCGGATCTATTGGGACGCTGAAAAAGGCATTCTTGAGATCAATTACAGTAAAGAATGTTGCTTCGGAATCAATGGCTGTCAATAATGAAGAAATGTCTGGGACTACGGGGTATTGTGGTACAATACATTTATTTAATTCGCGCAGATCAATAACCAATCAATATACTGGCGGGGCTTTCGGATCAGTTCGTTTAAGAATCGGAATTATCGGGGAATTACATACATTGGAGTCGGTTTCCACAACCACTCCTTGGGTAATAAGCTCGTCAATGATTTGCAGTAAAGCCACTACAGCATCTGGGGGTAACTTGTATTGTCGCATTCGTGGTAGTACCACTCCTGTCTTTAGTGTGACTCGATATGGTGTAATGTTCATGCAACCAACATCTGTAGGGCCTTGTGCCCATAAACGTGTGGGTAAAGTCTGCAGTCGGTGATCCATGTCTCGGGACACGTAGTGCCCTTTGAAATCACGTAAAAACAATCTTACTCCTTCCGGAGAACAACATATTATAGCTCCTAGAGCTTTCAATGTTTTTATGCCTAACAGGTTTTCTGGACATGATTTAGTAAGCAATAAATCTGTAGTTCGTGTCAAGGGACCAATCGTAAGGGGAAGAGGCTGTGATACTTCGTTAATGATATGTTTTCCTGAAAAGCCAAGGGAAATATTCTGTGAGCCTGAGAGGGGTGCCCCTGGAACTTCACTACGTTTTATGGTTGTTCGGCTTGCCCCTGTATCAAGTAAAAATTTTCTATCTTGGCCTAATAGTTCACTGTGTACATAAGGTCCTTCTTGATCTACAGGGACCTCGATAAGGGGTAAGCCAACTTCCCTCTCTAGGCTGTTTCATGAGTATCGTTGATAATCAGGATAGTCATACTGTGCGGTCTGGTACATCTGTTGTGTCGTTGTTTGTGTGGCAGCAATAGGCTGCGGTGGTGGAGCTGGCATAGACTGTTGCGGAGCTGGCATGGACTGTGCATGCTGCGGAGCTCCTTGTTGGTTCTGATCCTGTCTAAGTGGCCGTGGTCTTTCTTTTGTATTACCTATGGCGATATTATGTTTTAAAACTGGACAATCGTGTACATAATGACCTGGCTGTTTACAATAGTTGCATGTCCCTTTTACAGGACCTGCTGAAACACTGGACTGTGTCATACCCTTTTTATGACCGTCAGCGGGAACTGTCTGGGAAACTAGCATTTTCATTTTCGTGTCTTTCATGCGTCTTTGTTCATGTTCTTGTTCCTCTCTAATTCTATTGTGATGGTACTGTAGCATTTGTAACATTTGTGACGGAGTGTTACCTTGCCATGTACTCTCGAATTTCAATACTCTATTCTTAACTTGGGGCAAGGAATTTTCAACTAATTTTGTCACAAACAGATGTGGATACGATTCGCTACTTGCTTTTATTCCACTATTTATACCAAAACATTTTTCGAATCGGGCATAGAAATCACTAGTGTCCTCATCGTGCTTTTGTTTACAGGCTGAGATTGCACCCCAGTCTTCCTTTTTCGTAGTTAATAAACGTGGCAGTACCTGTACTAGTAAACCTGGTAGTGTTTTGGTCTTTTCCCCAAGCCCTGAACCTGGACCTCGAGCTTTTTCTTCGTTTTCTAATGCTGTCCAATCTATCTTTTGGTCTCCCACCTCCCAGTCCTTTTCCTTGAGTTTTTCGTAAATGCCCGCAGGCATTAATACCTTCAATATTGTCATAATGTCGGGATAGGTATACTCTCCCATGAGCAACAGGTCTTTAATTTCACGGTGGAAACCCGCTGGGTCTTTGTCATGACTGGGTACCACTTTCTTCATTTCTAATAGTTCTATTTTAGATATGGGTGTGTATACAAACACACGTTTAAACTGATTGTCCTCACCTTTTATCGGGTGGACTTCGTGTAAGGGATTCTGTCTATCCATATAATACGTCGTTCTTTCCTTGATGGGCAGTGAGACATGTTCGGGGCATACAAAAAGAATGTACTGCTTTCTGGATTCTAGTATTTCTCTAATTAACTCAGTACCTGAACCTCTCCATTTATTCGTGAGTAATTCAGTCAATATCTCAGGTAATGGACCAGGATCGGAGTGTTGGCTTTTATATAATATAAGGAGTTGTTGAATCATATAGATACCAGCTAAACGCTGTTCATCTGGGGTGAGGTTCAAAAACGTGTGCGCTAATGTATCATCACTATATTTTCCGGGACTATCAACCCAATGAACGGCTGACCTAGCTAATTCTTGTTCGTCCATAGAATCGAGTATATGATAACCCCTTCGTTCTCGGAGTAATTTGTCAGCGGCTTGGAACGAATGTTCGGGGGACCTTATATTTATTATAGGGGTTTGGAAATTTCTGCTATTATCTGGACGTATCGGACGTATCGGATCAGTAAAGCATCTAGTATTATTGCAAGATCTTCCTCTACCTACATAGGCCATGGTTTCTAACTGTCCTGTGGGCAGTTCTAATTCTTCCTCCTCCTCGGTTTGTTCAGGCTGGTCTACTGCTAATCTTTCTTCGTGTATTCGTTCTATTTCTTTGCGGATCTTTCGGCACATAGCTACTATACTTAATCGTTTATCATGTCTCCCCTCTGATATATTCCGACTCCATGTGGTAAGAATTTGCATTTCTTCCGGATTTACCCCTGGTCGGTCTTGATTTCTGATCACACAATTTATGAGGAAACGTAACAGTTCCCCCTGTATCTCCACTTTCTGGTACTCCATGGCTCTATTAATACTTTCAGAATCTCGTCCTGACTGGACAAAGTGATATATATTTTCTAAATGTGTAGTCATTCCTGGTAGTCTCCCTAAATATATTGCAGCTCGTCGGATACGTAATGATGCCAGCAGCATTTCGTCCTCTTTGCCGGGCACAGGGTCGTATCTACAATCTATTAGAAGTTCCTTAAGCATGTCGGGAGTTACTAGTTTGGGCGTACGTTGGTGGGCTAATTCTTGAAAGGAAAGTTTATTTACTCTGGGTGGCGTGGAAAAAATGTTTGATGTACCTCCTGTAGCACCACCTGGGGTGCTGGATGTGAAAGGATTCGTTGAACGTGATATAGCAACCATAGGTGTGGATACAGCTGTAGAAACAGATGTGCTTGCCGGAACTTGTGTCGGAGTTTGCTGTTGCGGAGGTACAGACGGAGGAGGGTCTTGGCGTTGAACCCCCTCGGCAGGTGGTCTATGTGGTGCAGTATTAGCATACTCGGGAGCTGCGTCGTCTAAATAAGAGGAAAGGAAAACATCTTCTGCGGTTCTGGGATGCCCTTTGGGATGTGCTTTTATCGGAAACAATGGGGGTGGCAAGTCTTTTGGTATCTCCGGAGTAGCCTTAGGTAACCCTTCGGCCAGAAGAGGATACATACCATTCATAAGGGCATTTCTTTGTCTGTCTACTTGTTCTAATTTTACTCGAGTACCTTCTTCAATAATAGATTTTCTCGGACTTTATTTGAATTCTCTTTACTTTTCTCTTCCTGTCTGAGTGCTTTTTCTGTACGTCTATATGATTCTTTACGCCATAATTCAATGGCATCTTTCTGTGATTGTCTAGCTTTCTTTTTCCATAATTCTTCCTCTACTTTCATGATGCAATCTGCATCCCAGGTCCCAGCTGCGGGCCACCTCTGACTTTCTGGTAATTCCTTGGTGTAGTCTACCCATAAATCAAGAAATAATATGGCGTCTAGGCCATGTTTATGATACATGAAGTACCCTGGAGTGTCCCTAGGAGGAATGGGAACAGCTTCTTCGAGCACCCCTTTTCTAGTTTTGATCTGTCTTAATTTCGAAAAGAGCGGCATATTGAGAACTGATCTGATGCCTAATTTTGAACACGTTTAATACAACAAAACACAAAAATGAACAGTCATTCATACCACAATATGCAGAACGTATTTAAAACATTTTAACATTTAACATTTAATGAACAACAATGATGGCCATTTAGGGAACTAGTCACTAAGCATAATACTCGGCACTAACTAGGTAATTCTGAATTATATACTAGACATACTTGATATACTGCTAAACAGTACAGATACACTGCTGAAACAGTGCAGACCGGATTTGTGTACCCAAACCCGTCTTGACCGGCACAACCTATGTGCACGTCAGAACGCCTCCCCGACAATGGTACTCACCGGGTAGCTCGAAACGGAAGGCCTCGGAACTGAACTGAACTGGACTTGAACCGGACTGGACTCGACTCGAAACTTCGGAAACTGGTGGGCCTCTGTATACCTCGGGTCTTGCTCTCTCAGCTAGGCTCTGGTCGGGATACTTCGCACTTCTCACCGCCTCGTCTGGGTGTTGATCGCAGCCTCAGTTACCCCCGCTCGGCAGGAGGGAGATACAGGAAATCCTGTGGGTACGCGTTGTTGTCCGTCCAGCTGTGACAGGAGACCGGGCCTGCAACGCACCTCCGGTGCGTGAGATGAGAAAGTGTCCCTGTTCGGGCGCCATATATGTGGTAAATAATTTAATTACCGGTACTTAATTTGATGCGGAAATTCTATAATAATAGCTCAGTAAAATAAGAGGCAGAATCCGTGGTATTAGAGGTTCGGAACGGGCTTTATTCCAAAATCAATTCGAATTGATGGACTCCATATTCCATCACCACGAAGGTTCAGGAAGTGAAGGACCAACTTTATTGACAGGTAATCATTTTTATACAATAGGCATTACAGTGAAACAGATGCAGGAGGCGTAACAATTGATAACAGAGATAAAACATACATGCGTAACTAAAGTGGGTGTAACTAGGCGTAACTAAAGAACGTCATTAGGTATGATGTCACAAATAGGTGGCACCATGAAAGAATTTCGCAATGTCAGCAGAAATACTTGGCAGAGATGCGCGCGCAGCAGCATGACGTGTGATTGACGTGCAACTAGGGGGTGAAGGGGATTTGACATTTAGCTCTACATGTGGAGACAGAAGTCTGGGGTTATGTCAACCTAATCCCAAATCATATCTAACATCCTATGTTTAAAGAACTATGTTATCCAAAAAGAGAGGTCTCTATATAAGAGAGGGCCATATATGTGGTAAATAATTTAATTACCGGTACTTAATTTGATGCGGAAAATCTATAATAATAGCTCAGTAAAATAAGAGGCAGAATCCGTGGTATTAGAGGTTCGGAACGGGCTTTATTCCAAAATCAATTCCAATTGATGGACTCCATATTCCATCACCACGAAGGTTCAGGAAGTGAAGGACCATACTTTATTGACAGGTAATCATTTTTATACAAAGGCATTATAGTGAAAACAGATGCAGGAGGCGTAACAGTTGATAACAGAGATAAAACATACATGCGTAACTAAAGTGGGTGTAACTAGGCGTAACTAAAGAACGTCATTAGGTATGATGTCACAAATAGGTGGCACCATGAAAGAATTTCGCAATGTCAGCAGAAATACTTGGCAGAAATGCGCGTGCAGCAGCATGACGTGTGATTGACGTGCAACTAGGGGGTGAAGGGGACTTGACATTTAGTTCTACATGTGGAGACAGAAGTCTGGGGGGTCAAGTCAACCTAATCCCAAATCATATCTAACATCCTATGTTTAAAGAACTATGTTATCCAAAAGGAAAGGTCTCTCGAACAAAATCTATTCTATACTGACTGTGCGTGCGTGTACAAGCGTCTAAGTGTCTACATGAGATGCAAGGGCAGAAATCTTCCATAGTAACAGGGCTATGAATTACTTGCATAAAGACAGAGAAGCCGGGCCTTTTGCTCGGTAGCTGGAAGAATGTTTACTTAAATTACTAGACAGGAATGCATTGGATGGGGAGCGGAGCAGATAATCTCGAAGGTGAAATACAGTTTTTGGCAGGCAGACAGGTCGAGTCAGGCACCGTTAGCCGCGCAGGGAGTAGGACAAAGTTCATGGATACAGATGCGAGCTCAGACTGGAGCTTTCAGAGGCAGAAGGCAAGAAAAGGCTTAATGGCAGAATCAGGGCCTACTCGCCTGGACTGTAAAAATGGGATAAATGAACCATATAAAGCCGGTGGCCTTTCATACTTAGGAATAGAATATCCGGCCCATTCATGGCGGATCTGAAAGAGGACATGTTGACGGTGGACGCACATGTGTTTGCGTCTTCATAACTGGAACTGGAGGAAACATACATGTACTTGTGATTTATACATGAAACCGTTGGGGTCCAAGATAGGGGACATAACTGATCATAAAAATCCATATTTCCACATTCCCTCCTTGTCCCCTACTTGCCCTTAAGAGATATTAATCTTCATCAATCCGTCGATCTGTTCATATAGCATCATTTGTTCTTCTTTCTTCTTCCGGGATGAATGAAATCTTGGTGGTGGAATACACGATGTGGCACACAGACCACAAATCGCTGGTCCACATTGTAGGCATAAGCAGCAACTGAATAGTATGAGAAAGCCAATACCTAGGAAGGATAGGACCCTCCATCCAAAGGTTGACAATACACTCCAAAACCAACCGGACCAAGTCCAGGTGCCTGGATTCTGGTGTATCTGGCTTACAATCTTATGAAGGCGAGTTATGGCTTTATATACAGATGGCGAATTTTCTGGTATGAAAATGCAACAACTTGATCCGATGACCCTACAAGCTCCGCCCCTATCGGCCAGGATGACGTCAAGGACAAGACGATTTTGAAGCACAACAATCCGCATAGCAGACTGCTCTTCTGTTAAATTGCCTAAGGCGGAAATAGTTTCATTCACTACTGCTTCAAGGGTTCTGGTTAATCTACGTATCAGCTTACTATTGGTAACTGTACCTATATAGGGAAAGAGACCTTTATTGAAATCTGTGTATTTTTCCCATGCTGTTTCAGTGTAATCGACGATTGGGAGATCTCTCCGTTCTCTATTGTGTACTAAATGAGTATTTCTGTGATAATCAGGAGGAGCTAGGAAAACAGGTGGCAAAAGGAATCCGATGTAGCAGGTACCATCCCAATCTAGAGGCAAACGTATATATGCAGTCTGACCACATATGAAGTAGGAATGGCGAGAAGCTCTAAATGTAGACTGGCCTTGATCACTGAATTCTATTACAGTGGTGCATCTACTATGGCCCATATGTATGGAACCATTCTTTCTTACACATAATTCACCTTTAACTGGAAATACTGACATAGCGGGCAAAATTGGTGCAGCTTCAGATTCAACATTCAGGATCATGAGATTAAGCGTGAAATTCCCTAATCCATATACTTCATTTTCTAGATCAGTTCCTGTTCTTTTGGGAAGTCCCTCCTTGTTAGGGTAGCAGACTTTAAACAAAGCTAAGTTCATGTTTCCCCATACCCAGTTGTCTTGATAAGTTACTGAGTTTGAATCGAGGGAATTAATTAAACTAAACCATGCTCCACAGGAGCCATTGTGTGTGAACGGATATGGAAAGAGAGGCAGAATTCCCTTATAGTTCTGATAGGGAGGGAGTCGGCCACATATCCAACAATTTGTAGCATTGCTAGCCTGATGGGAATGATGTAACATACTAATAAAAGTGTTATTGCGCAGCGCAAATCTATAGGACAACTCATGCGGTGGTAATTCACTAAAAGAATGTTCAGCAGTAACATTGTAAACATGTTTAGAAATAGGATAATATATGTGCAACAATATACTTGCAGCGATTATTAAAAGACTTAAGAAAAACAAAATTAATAACGTCACTGTGCAATGACTACGCAGTGATTTACAGTACGCATGTTGTTTCAACTGCATCCTTCGGTTTCTTTCTCTATTCAGGTCTAAGGGATACATGTCAGAGACAAATTCGACCGATTCACCTTGGAGAGGACTTAAACAATCAAATTGTCTGACTTGTTAGACCGTAGTTTTAGTTTGTATAGTTCCTTATTACTCTGTTCAACCAAAGGAAGCTTTGAGTCAATCGGTGAAGACACGCGAGGTGTATCGTTTACATCAGACGGAAGTCCATGAAATTTCTTGATATGACTTGAATGTATCCAGCCTTTGCGACCTTCGATCTTCACGGCTGTCCTCGTGGTGAGCAGTACGAGTTGAGGCTATTTCCACCTAGGATCCAGCTGAGACTTCCGGTCAAAGTTCCTCACTAACACCAGGTCCCCGGGAATTACGTCATGGGGTTTCACCTCGGTGTTGTCGGGAAAGGCTGCAGCTACCTGTGAACGACAAGATTGTAGTGCAGACATCAAGGAAGCCAAGTAATCTGTCAGCATATTACAGTCAACATCAGTTATTTTGCGTGGTATAGGCGTCCCCCACATATTTGGTGGTCTACCGAAGATCACCTCATAAGGGGATAGCCCTGTTCGAGAGTGCGCTACCATTCTCATGTAAAAGAGTGCAACTGGTAAGGCTACTACCCAGTCGACACCTTTCTCTCTACATATTTTGGACAATCTAATTTTCAGAGTTTGATTATGTCGTTCCACGAGACCTGCTGCCTCGGGGTGTCGGACACAGTGAAATCTCCACTGATAGCCTAACAAAAGTGAAACGTGTTTCATTAGTTCGGATGAGAACGGCTGGCCGTTATCTGAGTAGACAACACGTGGTAAACCGTACCGTGGGAAGAATTCTCGAACCAACTGTTTGGCAGTAGTCGGGGCAGTGTAATCTGAAACCGGGTATGCCTCTGTCCAACGGGAAAGAGCACAGACAACTACGAGAACATATTTGAATCCTCGACATCGTTCCATCTGGATATAATCCATCTGGAGGACTTCAAAAGGGTGATCAGGAGGCTGAAATCCACCTTGTTCTACGGGAATGCTTTTACCTGGGTTAAACTGACAACAGATCATACAGGTACGAACTTTTTGTTTAGCTGCTGTTCGTAAATGTTTGTTGAACCAAATGTGTTGAATGCTGTCTAGCATAGCTTTTTCTCCTAGGTGCGCTGGACTATGTACAGTATTAATGATAACTTGGACCATTGAATCAGGAAGGAACCATACAGATTTTTCCTTCGTCATCCATCCTTGATCCGTTTGGATCCCTCCTAATTCAGTCCATTTCTTTATTTCCTCTGGTGTAGCATGTGTCTGTATGTCAATTACGTCAAGAGCGGGATCCTTAACCATCATGCAATGTGTTGGTGTCGGGACTATTGTCTTTGTCATGTCAGATGTGTGAGTTTGAGCAGTCTGTTTAGCTGTTCTGTCAGCTAGATCATTGCCTTGGGAAATGATATCAGTAACTTTCGTATGAGCTTTACATTTCATAATTGATATTGCAGTGGGTAGATGTATTGCATCTAATAAGGCATGAATGAGGGGTCCGTGCTGAATGTGGGCACCGTGAGAAGTTAAATAACCTCTCTCTCGCCACAGCACGCCGAAGTCATGTACAACTCCGAATGCATAACGTGAATCAGTGTATATGTTGACTTTTTTATTTGTGGCTTGAATACAGGCTTGTGTCAGAGCGATGAGCTCTGCTGCTTGAGCTGACAAGGTATTTATTCAATTTGTTGCAATGACTTCAGTGTCTGTTGTGACTGCGTAAGCGGCCACTAGCTCTCCTGTATTTGTTCTCATACATGAACCATCTACATACAACGTCAGGTCTGGGTCTGACAATGGGACGTCTGTCAAGTCTTGTCTAGGTTTCGTCGTGATAGTAATAACTTCAATACATTCATGTGCTAGTGGGTCTGTTCCGTTTACTGGTAACAGTGTGGCAGGATTCAATGTACTACAACGTCTGATTTCTATGTGTGGCTGAAACAATGTTAATTCATAACCGGTGAGTCTTGCTATAGTCAAGTGTTGTGTTTGTGTGCGGTTCAAGAGAACCTCTACTGCATGTGGTACTTGTACTGTCAATGGATGTCCTAACACTATGGCATCGCTTTGTCTGATTGCTAAAGCTGTTGCTGCCACTGATTTCAGGCACGCAGGCAGAGCCTGAGCTACGGGATCTAATGTACTAGAAAAATAAGCACATGGTTTGTGTGATCCTGCTTGTTCCTGTGTGAGTACTGACAAGGCAGTACCTTCGCGTTCTGTAACAAAGAGTGTAAACTGTTTATTGTAACATGGTGTTGCTAAAACAGGTGCTTGACATAAAGCTTTCTTTAGGCTTTCAAAAGCTTGTGTATGTTCCTGAGTCCAAGGGAGAACAGTCGATGTGGCTGCCTCCTGTGTTGTCAACTGAATGAGTGGTTTTGCTAGAAATGCATACTGAGGGATCCACTGCCTACAATATGAAGTGAGGCCTATAAAAGCCCGCACCTCCTTTTGTGTCTTGGGTATTGGCATGTTAGCAATTAACTGGATGCGATCGGGTGTAAGCTGCCTTCCCTCCTTGGACAGCGAGTGCCCAAGGTAAACAACTCGCTGGACACAGAATTGCAGCTTAGAAGGGGACACCTTATGCCCCTTTTCGGCCAAAAATTGTAGAACCATCAGTGAGGCTTTTTCACATTCAGGTTCGCTTCTAGCGGTGATCAGCAGATCATCGACATATTGAAGCAGGGCAGTGTTGACTGGCATGTGGATACTGTCAAGTTCTCGTTTCAGTGCTTGGCTATAGATGCTGGGGCTTTCTGTGAATCCTTGAGGTGCGCGTGTGAATTTAAAGCTTCGTCCATTTAAACTAAATCCGAACAAGTATTGGCTTTCCGGATCTATTGGGACGCTGAAAAAGGCATTCTTGAGATCAATTACAGTAAAGAATGTTGCTTCGGAATCAATGGCTGTCAATAATGAAGAAATGTCTGGGACTACGGGGTATTGTGGTACAATACATTTATTTAATTCGCGCAGATCAATAACCAATCGATATACTGGCGGGGCTTTCGGATCAGTTCGTTTAAGAATCGGAATTATCGGGGAATTACATACATTGGAGTCGGTTTCCACAACCACTCCTTGGGTAATAAGCTCGTCAATGATTTGCAGTAAAGCCACTACAGCATCTGGGGGTAACTTGTATTGTCGCATTCGTGGTAGTACCACTCCTGTCTTTAGTGTGACTCGATATGGTGTAATGTTCATGCAACCAACATCTGTAGGGCCTTGTGCCCATAAACGTGTGGGTAAAGTCTGCAGTCGTTGATCCATGTCTCGGGACACGTAGTGCCCTTTGAAATCACGTAAAAACAATCTTACTCCTTCCGGAGAACAACATATTATAGCTCCTAGAGCTTTCAATGTTTTTATGCCTAACAGGTTTTCTGGACATGATTTAGTAAGCAATAAATCTGTAGTTCGTGTCAAGGGACCAATCGTAAGGGGAAGAGGCTGTGATACTTCGTTAATGATAGGTTTTCCTGAAAAGCCAAGGGAAATATTCTGTGAGCCTGAGAGGGGTGCCCCGGGAACTTCACTACGTTTTATGGTTGTTCGGCTTGCCCCTGTATCAAGTAAAAATTTTCTATCTTGGCCTAATAGTTCACTGTGTACATAAGGTCCTTCTTGATCTACAGGGACCTCGATAAGGGGTAAGCCAACTTCCCTCTCTAGGCTGTTTCATGAGTATCGTTGATAATCAGGATAGTCATACTGTGCGGTCTGGTACATCTGTTGTGTCGTTGTTTGTGTGGCAGCAATAGGCTGCGGTGGTGGAGCTGGCATAGACTGTTGCGGAGCTGGCATGGACTGTGCATGCTGCGGAGCTCCTTGTTGGTTCTGATCCTGTCTAAGTGGCCGTGGTCTTTCTTTTGTATTACCTATGGCGATATTATATTTTAAAAACTGGACAATCGTGTACATAATGACCTGGCTATTTACAATAGTTGCATGTCCCTTTTACAGGACCTGCTGAAACACTGGACTGTGTCATACCCTTTTTATGACCGTCAGCTGGAACTGTCTGGGAAACTAGCATTTTCATTTTCGTGTCTTTCATGCGTCTTTGTTCATGTTCTTGTTCCTCTCTAATTCTATTGTGATGGTACTGTAGCATTTGTAACATTTGTGACGGAGTGTTACCTTGCCATGTACTCTCGAATTTCAATACTCTATTCTTAACTTGGGGCAAGGAATTTTCAACTAATTTTGTCACAAACAGATGTGGATACGATTCGCTACTTGCTTTTATTCCACTATTTATACCAAAACATTTTTCGAATCGGGCATAGAAATCACTAGTGTCCTCATCGTGCTTTTGTTTACAGGCTGAGATTGCACCCCAGTCTTCCTTTTTCGTAGTTAATAAACGTGGCAGTACCTGTACTAGTAAACCTGGTAGTGTTTTGGTCTTTTTCCCCAAGCCCTGAACCTGGACCTCGAGCTTTTTCTTCGTTTTCTAATGCTGTCCAATCTATCTTTTGGTCTCCCACCTCCCAATCCTTTTCCTTGAGTTTTTCGTAAATGCCCGCAGGCATTAATACCTTCAATATTGTCATAATGTCGGGATAGGTATACTCTCCCATGAGCAACATGTCTTTAATTTCACGGTGGAAACCCGCTGGGTCTTTGTCATGACTGGGTACCACTTTCTTCATTTCTAATAGTTCTATTTTAGATATGGGTGTGTATACAAACACACGTTTAAACTGATTGTCCTCACCTTTTATCGGGTGGACTTCGCGTAAGGGATTTTGTCTATCCATATAATACGTCGTTCTTTCCTTGATGGGCAGTGAGACATGTTCGGGGCATACAAAAAGAATGTACTGCTTTCTGGATTCTAGTATTTCTCTAATTAACTCAGTACCTGAACCTCTCCATTTATTCGTTAGTAATTCAGTCAATATCTCAGGTAATGGACCAGGATCGGAGTGTTGGCTTTTATATAATATAAGGAGTTGTTGAATCATATAGATACCAGCTAAACGCTGTTCATCTGGGGTGAGGTTCAAAAACGTGTGCGCTAATGTATCATCACTATATTTTCCGGGACTATCAACCCAATGAACGGCTGACCTGGCTAATTCTTGTTCGTCCATAGAATCGAGTATATGATAACCCCTTCGTTCTCGGAGTAATTTGTCAGCGGCTTGGAACGAATGTTCGGGGGACCTTATATTTATTATAGGGGTTTGGAAATTTCTGCTATTATCTGGACGTATCGGACGTATCGGATCAGTAAAGCATCTAGTATTATTGCAAGATCTTCCTCTACCTACATAGGCCATTGTTTCTAACTGTCCTGTGGGCAGTTCTAATTCTTCCTCCTCTTCGGTTTGTTCAGGCTGGTCTACTGCTAATCTTTCTTCGTGTATTCGTTCTACTTCCTTGCGGATCTTTCGGCACATAACTATTATACTTAATCGTTTATCATGTCTCCCCTCTGATATATTCCGACTCCATGTGGTAAGAATTTGCATTTCTTCCGGATTTACCCCTGGTCGGTCTTGATTTCTGATCACACAATTTATGAGGAAACGTAACAGTTCCCCCTGTATCTCCACTTTCTGGTACTCCATGGCTCTATTAATACTTTCAGAATCTCGTCCTGACTGGACAAAGTGATATATATTTTCTAAATGTGTAGTCATTCCTGGTAGTCTCCCTAAATATATCGCAGCTCGTCGGATACGTAATGATGCCAGCAGCATTTCGTCCTCTTTGCCGGGCACAGGGTCATATCTACAATCTATTAGAAGTTCCTTAAGCATGTCGGGAGTTACTAGTTTGGGCGTACGTTGGTGGGCTAATTCTTGAAAGGAAAGTTTATTTACTCTGGGTGGCGTGGAAAAAATGTTTGATGTACCTCCTGTAGCACCACCTGGGGTGCTGGATGTGAAAGGATTCGTTGAACGTGATATAGCAACCATAGGTGTGGATACAGCTGTAGAAACAGATGTGCTTGCCGGAACTTGTGTCGGAGTTTGCTGTTGCGGAGGTACAGACGGAGGACGGTCTTGGCGTTGAACCCCCTCGGCAGGCGGTCTATGTGGTGCAGTATTAGCATACTCGGGAGCTGCGTCGTCTAAATAAGAGGAAAGGAAAACATCTTCTGCGGTTCTGGGATGCCCTTTGGGATGTGCTTTTATCGGAAACAATGGGGGTGGCAAGTCTCTTGGTATCTCCGGAGTAGCCTTAGGTAACCCTTCGGCCAGAAGAGGATACATACCATTCATAAGGGCATTTCTTTGTCTGTCTATTTGTTCTGACTTTACTCGAGTACCTTCTTCAATTAATATATTTTCTCGGACTTTATTTGAATTCTCCTTACTTTTCTCTTCCTGTCTGAGCGCTTTTTCTGTACGTCTATATGATTCTTTACGCCATAATTCAATGGCATCTTTCTGTGACTGTCTAGCTTTCTTTTTCCATAATTCTTCCTCTACTTTCATGATGCAATCTGCATCCCAGGTCCCAGCTGCGGGCCACCTCTGACTTTCTGGTAATTCCTTGGTGTAGTCTACCCATAAATCAAGAAATAATATGGCGTCTAGGCCATGTTTATGATACATGAAGTACCCTGGAGTGTCCCTAGGAGGAATGGGAACAGCTTCTTCGAGTACCCCTTTTCTAGTTTTGATCTGTCTTAATTTCGAAAAAAGCGGCATATTGAGAACTGATCTGATACACGTTTAATACAACAAAACACAATAATGAACAGTCATTCACACCACAATATGCAGAACGTATTTAAAAACATTTTAACATTTAACATTTAATGAACAACAATGATGGCCATTTAGGGAACTAGTCACTAAGCATAATACTCGGCACTAACTAGGTAATTCTGAATTATATACTAGACATACTTGATATACTGCTAAACAGTACAGATACACTGCTGAAACAGTGCAGACCGGATTTGTGTACCCAAACCCGTCTTGACCGGCACAACCTATGTGCACGTCAGAACGCCTCCCCGACAATGGTACTCACCGGGTAGCTCGAAACGGAAGGCCTCGGAACTGAACTGAACTGGACTTGAACCGGACTGGACTCGACTCGAAACTTCGGAAACTTCGGAAACTGGTGGGCCTCTGTATACCTCGGATCTTGCTCTCTCAGCTAGGCTCTGGTCGGGATACTTCGCACTTCTCACCGCCTCGTCTGGGTGTTGATCGCAGCCTCAGTTACCCCCGCTCGGCAGGAGGGAGATACAGGAAATCCTGTGGGTACGCGTTGTTGTCCGTCCAGCTGTGGCAGGGGACCGGGCCTGCAACGCACCTCCGGCGCGTGAGATGAGAAAGTGTCCCTGTTCTGTCTGAATTAGAGAGGAACAAGAACATGAACAAAGACGCATGAAAGACACGAAAATGAAAATGCTAGTTTCCCAGACAGTTCCAGCTGACGGTCATAAAAAGGGTATTTGATTTTTTATGATCAGTTATGTCCCCTATCTTGGACCCCAACGGTTTCATGTATAAATCACAAGTACATGTATGTTTCCTCCAGTTCCAGTTATGAAGACGCAAACACATGTGCGTCCACTGTCAACATGTCCTCTTTCAGATCCGCCATGAATGGGCCGGATATTCTATTCCTAAGTATGAAATGCCACCGGCTTTATATGGTTCATTTATCCCATTTTACAGTCCAGGCGAGTAGGCCCTGATTCTGCCATTAAGCCTTTTCCTGCCTTCTGCCTCTGAAAACTCCAGTCTGAGCTCGCATCTGTATCCATGAACTTTGTCCTACTCCCTGCGCGGCTAACGGTGCCTGACTCGACCTGTCTGCCTGCCAAAAACTGTATTTCACCTTCGAGATTATCTGCTCCGCTCCCCATCCAATGCATTCCTGTCTAGTAGTTTAAGTAAACATTCTTCCAGCTACCGAGCAAAAGGCCCGGCTTCTCTGTCTTTATGCAAGTAATTCATAGCCCTGTTACTATGGAAGATTTCTGCCCTTGCATCTCATGTAGACACTTAGACGCTTGTACACGCACGCACAGTCAGTATAGAATAGATTTTGTTCGAGAGACCTTTCCTTTTGGATAACATAGTTCTTTAAACATAGGATGTTAGATATGATTTGGGATTAGGTTGACTTGACCCCCCAGACTTCTGTCTCCACATGTAGAACTAAATGTCAAGTCCCCTTCACCCCCTAGTTGCACGTCAATCATACGTCATGCTGCTGCGCGCGCATTTCAGCCAAGTATTTCTGCTGACATTGCGAAATTCTTTCATGGTGCCACCTATTTGTGACATCATACCTAATGACGTTCTTTAGTTACGCCTAGTTACACCCACTTTAGTTACGCATGTATGTTTTATCCCTGTTATCAACTGTTACGCCTCCTGCATCTGTTTTCACTATAATGCCTTTGTATAAAAATGATTACCGGTCAATAAAGTATGGTCCTTCACTTCCTGAACCTTCGTGGTGATGGAATATGGAGTCCATCAATTCGAATTGATTTTGGAATAAAGCCCGTTCCGAACCTCTAATACCACGGATTCTGCCTCTTATTTTACTGAGCTATTATTATAGATTTTCCGCATCAAATTAAGTACCGGTAATTAAATTATTTACCACATATATGGCGCCCGAATAGGGACACTTTCTCATCTCACGCGCCGGAGGTGCGTTGCAGGCCCGGTCTCCTGCCACAGCTGGACGGACAACAACGCGTACCCACAGGATTTCCTGTATCTCCCTCCTGCCGAGCGGGGGTAACTGAGGCTGCGATCAACACCCAGACGAGGCGGTGAGAAGTGCGAAGTATCCCGACCAGAGCCTAGCTGAGAGAGCAAGATCCGAGGTATACAGAGGCCCACCAGTTTCCGAAGTTTCCGAAGTTTCGAGTCGAGTCCAGTCCGGTTCAAATCCAGTTCAGTTCAGTTCCGAGGCCTTCCGTTTCAAGCTACCCGGTGAGTACCATTGTCGGGGAGGCGTTCTGACGTGCACATAGGTTGTGCCGGTCAAGACGGGTTTGGGTACACAAATCCGGTCTGCACTGTTTCAGCAGTGTATCTGTACTGTTTAGCAGTATATCAAGTATGTCTAGTATATAATTCAGAATTACCTAGTTAGTGCCGAGTATTATGCTTAGTGACTAGTTCCCTAAATGGCCATCATTGTTGTTCATTAAATGTTAAATGTTAAAATGTTTTTAAATACGTTCTGCATATTGTGGTGTGAATGACTGTTCATTATTGTGTTTTGTTGTATTAAACGTGTATCAGATCAGTTCTCAATATACCGCTTTTTTCGAAATTAAGACAGATCAAAACTAGAAAAGGGGTACTCGAAGAAGCTGTTCCCATTCCTCCTAGGGACACTCCAGGGTACTTCATGTATCATAAACATGGCCTAGACGCCATATTATTTCTTGATTTATGGGTAGACTACACCAAGGAATTACCAGAAAGTCAGAGGTGGCCCGCAGCTGGGACCTGGGATGCAGATTGCATCATGAAAGTAGAGGAAGAATTATGGAAAAAGAAAGCTAGACAGTCACAGAAAGATGCCATTGAATTATGGCGTAAAGAATCATATAGACGTACAGAAAAAGCGCTCAGACAGGAAGAGAAAAGTAAGGAGAATTCAAATAAAGTCCGAGAAAATATATTAATTGAAGAAGGTACTCGAGTAAAGTCAGAACAAATAGACAGACAAAGAAATGCCCTTATGAATGGTATGTATCCTCTTCTGGCCGAAGGGTTACCTAAGGCTACTCCGGAGATACCAAGAGACTTGCCACCCCCATTGTTTCCGATAAAAGCACATCCCAAAGGGCATCCCAGAACCGCAGAAGATGTTTTCCTTTCCTCTTATTTAGACGACGCAGCTCCCGAGTATGCTAATACTGCACCACATAGACCGCCTGCCGAGGGGGTTCAACGCCAAGACCCTCCTCCGTCTGTACCTCCGCAACAGCAAACTCCGACACAAGTTCCGGCAAGCACATCTGTTTCTACAGCTGTATCCACACCTATGGTTGCTATATCACGTTCAACGAATCCTTTCACATCCAGCACCCCAGGTGGTGCTACAGGAGGTACATCAAACATTTTTTCCACGCCACCCAGAGTAAATAAACTTTCCTTTCAAGAATTAGCCCACCAACGTACGCCCAAACTAGTAACTCCCGACATGCTTAAGGAACTTCTAATAGATTGTAGATATGACCCTGTGCCCGGCAAAGAGGACGAAATGCTGCTGGCATCATTACGTATCCGACGAGCTGCGATATATTTAGGGAGACTACCAGGAATGACTACACATTTAGAAAATATATATCACTTTGTCCAGTCAGGACGAGATTCTGAAAGTATTAATAGAGCCATGGAGTACCAGAAAGTGGAGATACAGGGGGAACTGTTACGTTTCCTCATAAATTGTGTGATCAGAAATCAAGACCGACCAGGGGTAAATCCGGAAGAAATGCAAATTCTTACCACATGGAGTCGGAATATATCAGAGGGGAGACATGATAAACGATTAAGTATAATAGCTATGTGCCGAAAGATCCGCAAGGAAGTAGAACGAATACACGAAGTAAGATTAGCAGTAGACCAGCCTGAACAAACCGAAGAGGAGGAAGAATTAGAACTGCCCACAGGACAGTTAGAAACAATGGCCTATGTAGGTAGAGGAAGATCTTGCAATAATACTAGATGCTTTACTGATCCGATACGTCCGATACGTCCAGATAATAGCAGAAATTTCCAAACCCCTATAATAAATATAAGGTCCCCCGAACATTCGTTCCAAGCCGCTGACAAATTACTCCGAGAACGAAGGGGTTATCATATACTCGATTCTATGGACGAACAAGAATTAGCCAGGTCAGCCGTTCATTGGGTTGATAGTCCCGGAAAATATAGTGATGATACATTAGCGCACACGTTTTTGAACCTCACCCCAGATGAACAGCGTTTAGCTGGTATCTATATGATTCAACAACTCCTTATATTATATAAAAGCCAACACTCCGATCCTGGTCCATTACCTGAGATATTGACTGAATTACTCACGAATAAATGGAGAGGTTCAGGTACTGAGTTAATTAGAGAAATACTAGAATCCAGAAAGCAGTACATTCTTTTTGTATGCCCCGAACATGTCTCACTGCCCATCAAGGAAAGAACGACGTATTATATGGATAGACAGAATCCCTTACGCGAAGTCCACCCGATAAAAGGTGAGGACAATCAGTTTAAACGTGTGTTTGTATACACACCCATATCTAAAATAGAACTATTAGAAATGAAGAAAGTGGTACCCAGTCATGACAAAGACCCAGCGGGTTTCCACCGTGAAATTAAAGACATGTTGCTCATGGGAGAGTATACCTATCCCGACATTATGACAATATTGAAGGTATTAATGCCTGCGGGCATTTACGAAAAACTCAAGGAAAAGGATTGGGAGGTGGGAGACCAAAAGATAGATTGGACAGCATTAGAAAACGAAGAAAAAGCTTGAGGTCCAGGTTCAGGGCTTGGGGAAAAGACCAAAACACTACCAGGTTTACTAGTACAGGTACTGCCACGTTTATTAACTACGAAAAAGGAAGACTGGGGTGCAATCTCAGCCTGTAAACAAAAGCACGATGAGGACACTAGTGATTTCTATGCCCGATTCGAAAAATGTTTTGGTATAAATAGTGGAATAAAAGCAAGTAGCGAATCGTATCCACATCTGTTTGTGACAAAATTAGTTGAAAATTCCTTGCCCCAAGTTAAGAATAGAGTATTGAAATTCGAGAGTACATGGCAAGGTAACACTCCGTCACAAATGTTACAAATGCTACAGTACCATCACAATAGAATTAGAGAGGAACAAGAACATGAACAAAGACGCATGAAAGACACGAAAATGAAAATGCTAGTTTCCCAGACAGTTCCAGCTGACGGTCATAAAAAGGGTATGACACAGTCCAGTGTCTCAGCAGGTCCTGTAAAAGGGACATGCAACTATTGTAAACAGCCAGGTCATTATGTGCACGATTGTCCAGTTTTAAAACATAATATCGCCATAGGTAATACAAAAGAAAGACCAAGGCCACTTAGACAGGATCAGAATCAACAAGGAGCCCCGCAGCATGCACAGTCCATGCCGGCTCCGCAACAGTCTATGCCAGCTCCACCACCGCAGCCTATTGCTGCAACACAAACAACGACACAACAGATGTACCAGACCGCACAGTATGACTATCCTGATTATCAACGATACTCATGAAACAGCCTAGAGAGGGAAGTTGGCTTACCCCTTATCGAGGTCCCTGTAGATCAAGAAGGACCTTATGTACACAGTGAACTATTAGGCCAAGATAGAACATTTTTACTTGATACAGGGGCAAGCCGAACAACCATAAAACGTAGTGAAGTTCCAGGGGCACCCCTCTCAGGCTCACAGAATATTTCCCTTGGCTTTTCAGGAAAACCTATCATTAACGAAGTATCACAGCCTCTTCCCCTTACGATTGGTCCCTTGACACGAACTACAGATTTATTGCTTACTAAATCATGTCCAGAAAACCTGTTAGGCATAAAAACATTGAAAGCTCTAGGAGCTATAATATGTTGTTCTCCGGAAGGAGTAAGATTGTTTTTACGTGATTTCAAAGGGCACTACGTGTCCCGAGACATGGATCACCGACTGCAGACTTTACCCACACGTTTATGGGCACAAGGCCCTACAGATGTTGGTTGCATGAACATTACACCATATCGAGTCACACTAAAGACAGGAGTGGTACTACCACGAATGCGACAATACAAGTTACCCCCAGATGCTGTAGTGGCTTTACTGCAAATCATTGACGAGCTTATTACCCAAGGAGTGGTTGTGGAAACCGACTCCAATGTATGTAATTCCCCGATAATTCCGATTCTTAAACGAACTGATCCGAAAGCCCCGCCAGTATATCGATTGGTTATTGATCTGCGCGAATTAAATAAATGTATTGTACCACAATACCCCGTAGTCCCAGACATTTCTTCATTATTGACAGCCATTGATTCCGAAGCAACATTCTTTACTGTAATTGATCTCAAGAATGCCTTTTTCAGCGTCCCAATAGATCCGGAAAGCCAATACTTGTTCGGATTTAGTTTAAATGGACGAAGCTTTAAATTCACACGCGCACCTCAAGGATTCACAGAAAGCCCCAGCATCTATAGCCAAGCACTGAAACGAGAACTTGACAGTATCCACATGCCAGTCAACACTGCCCTGCTTCAATATGTCGATGATCTGCTGATCACCGCTAGAAGCGAACCTGAATGTGAAAAAGCCTCACTGACGGTTCTACAATTTTTGGCCGAAAAGGGGCATAAGGTGTCCCCTTCTAAGCTGCAATTCTGTGTCCAGCGAGTTGTTTACCTTGGGCACTCGCTGTCCAAGGAGGGAAGGCAGCTTACACCCGATCGCATCCAGTTAATTGCTAACATGCCAATACCCAAGACACAAAAGGAGGTGCGGGCTTTTATAGGCCTCACTTCATATTGTAGGCAGTGGATCCCTCAGTATGCATTTCTAGCAAAACCACTCATTCAGTTGACAACACAGGAGGCAGCCACATCGACTGTTCTCCCTTGGACTCAGGAACATACACAAGCTTTTGAAAGCCTAAAGAAAGCTTTATGTCAAGCACCTGTTTTAGCAACACCATGTTACAATAAACAGTTTACACTCTTTGTTACAGAACGCGAAGGTACTGCCTTGTCAGTACTCACACAGGAACAAGCAGGATCACACAAACCATGTGCTTATTTTTCTAGTACATTAGATCCCGTAGCTCAGGCTTTGCCTGCGTGCCTGAAATCAGTGGCAGCGACAGCTTTAGCAATCAGACAAAGCGATGCCATAGTGTTAGGACATCCATTGACAGTACAAGTACCACATGCAGTAGAGGTTCTCTTGAACCGCACACAAACACAACACTTGACTATAGCAAGACTCACCGGTTATGAATTAACATTGTTTCAGCCACACATAGAAATCAGACGTTGTAGTACATTGAATCCTGCCACACTGTTACCAGTAAACGGAACAGACCCACTAGCACATGATTGTATTGAAGTTATTACTATCACGACGAAACCTAGACAAGACTTGACAGATGTCCCATTGTCAGACCCAGACCTGACGTTGTATGTAGATGGTTCATGTATGAGAACAAATACAGGAGAGCTAGTGGCCGCTTACGCAGTCACAACAGACACTGAAGTCATTGAAACAAATTGCATAAATACCTTGTCAGCTCAAGCAGCAGAGCTCATCGCTCTGACACAAGCCTGTATTCAAGCCACAAATAAAAAAGTCAACATATACACTGATTCACGTTATGCATTCGGAGTTGTACATGACTTCGGCGTGCTGTGGCGAGAGAGAGGTTATTTAACTTCTCACGGTGCCCACATTCAGCACGGACCCCTCATTCATGCCTTATTAGATGCAATACATCTACCCACTGCAATATCAATTATGAAATGTAAAGCTCATACGAAAGTTACTGATATCATTTCCCAAGGCAATGATCTAGCTGACAGAACAGCTAAACAGACTGCTCAAACTCACACATCTGACATGACAAAGACAATAGTCCCGACACCAACACATTGCATGATGGTTAAGGATCCCGCTCTTGACGTAATTGACATACAGACACATGCTACACCAGAGGAAATAAAGAAATGGACTGAATTAGGAGGGATCCAAACGGATCAAGGATGGATGACGAAGGAAAAATCTGTATGGTTCCTTCCTGATTCAATGGTCCAAGTTATCATTAATACTGTACATAGTCCAGCGCACCTAGGAGAAAAAGCTATGCTAGACAGCATTCAACACATTTGGTTCAACAAACATTTACGAACAGCAGCTAAACAAAAAGTTCGTACCTGTATGATCTGTTGTCAGTTTAACCCAGGTAAAAGCATTCCCGTAGAACAAGGTGGATTTCAGCCTCCTGATCACCCTTTTGAAGTCCTCCAGATGGATTATATCCAGATGGAACGATGTCGAGGATTCAAATATGTTCTCGTAGTTGTCTGTGCTCTTTCCCGTTGGACAGAGGCATACCCGGTTTCAGATTACACTGCCCCGACTACTGCCAAACAGTTGGTTCGAGAATTCTTCCCACAGTACGGTTTACCACGTGTTGTCTACTCAGATAACGGCCAGCCGTTCTCATCCGAACTAATGAAACACGTTTCACTTTTGTTAGGCTATCAGTGGAGATTTCACTGTGTCCGACACCCCGAGGCAGCAGGTCTCGTGGAACGACATAATCAAACTCTGAAAATTAGATTGTCCAAAATATGTAGAGAGAAAGGTGTCGACTGGGTAGTAGCCTTACCAGTTGCACTCTTTTACATGAGAATGGTAGCGCACTCTCGAACAGGGCTATCCCCTTATGAGGTGATCTTCGGTAGACCACCAAATATGTGGGGGACGCCTATACCACGCAAAATAACTGATGTTGACTGTAATATGCTGACAGATTACTTGGCTTCCTTGATGTCTGCACTACAATCTTGTCGTTCACAGGTAGCTGCAGCCTTTCCCGACAACACCGAGGTGAAACCCCATGACGTAATTCCCGGGGACCTGGTGTTAGTGAGGAACTTTGACCGGAAGTCTCAGCTGGATCCTAGGTGGAAATAGCCTCAACTCGTACTGCTCACCACGAGGACAGCCGTGAAGATCGAAGGTCGCAAAGGCTGGATACATTCAAGTCATATCAAGAAATTTTATGGACTTCCGTCTGATGTAAACGATACACCTCGCGTGTCTTCACCGATTGACTCAAAGCTTCCTTTGGTTGAACCGAGTAATAAGGAACTATACAAACTAAAACTACGGTCTAACAAGTCAGACAATTTGATTGTTTAAGTCCTCTCCAAGGTGAATCGGTCGAATTTGTCTCTGACATGTATCCCTTAGACCTGAATAGAGAAAGAAACCGAAGGATGCAGTTGAAACAACATGCGTACTGTAAATCACTGCGTAGTCATTGCACAGTGACGTTATTAATTTTGGTTTTCTTAAGTCTTTTAATAATCGCTGCAAGTATATTGTTGCACATATATTATCCTATTTCTAAACATGTTTACAATGTTACTGCTGAACATTCTTTTAGTGAATTACCCCCGCATGAGTTGTCCTATAGATTTGCGCTGCGCAATAACACTTTTATTAGTATGTTACATCATTCCCATCAGGCTAGCAATGCTACAAATTGTTGGATATGTGGCCGACTCCCTCCCTATCAGAACTATAAAGGAATTCTGCCTCTCTTTCCATATCCGTTCACACACAATGGCTCCTGTGGAGCATGGTTTAGTTTAATTAATTCCCTCGATTCAAACTCAGTAACTTATCAAGACAACTGGGTATGGGGAAACATGAACTTAGCTTTGTTTAAAGTCTGCTACCCTAACAAGGAGGGACTTCCCAAAAGAACAGGAACTGATCTAGAAAATGAAGTATATGGATTAGGGAATTTCACGCTTAATCTCATGATCCTGAATGTTGAATCTGAAGCTGCACCAATTTTGCCCGCTATGTCAGTATTTCCAGTTAAAGGTGAATTATGTGTAAGAAAGAATGGTTCCATACATATGGGCCATAGTAGATGCACCACTGTAATAGAATTCAGTGATCAAGGCCAGTCTACATTTAGAGCTTCTCGCCATTCCTACTTCATATGTGGTCAGACTGCATATATACGTTTGCCTCTAGATTGGGATGGTACCTGCTACATCGGATTCCTTTTGCCACCTGTTTTCCTAGCTCCTCCTGATTATCACAGAAATACTCATTTAGTACACAATAGAGAACGGAGAGATCTCCCAATCGTCGATTACACTGAAACAGCATGGGAAAAATACACAGATTTCAATAAAGGTCTCTTTCCCTATATAGGTACAGTTACCAATAGTAAGCTGATACGTAGATTAACCAGAACCCTTGAAGCAGTAGTGAACGAAACTATTTCCGCCTTAGGCAATTTAACAGAAGAGCAGTCTGCTATGCGGATTGTTGTGCTTCAAAATCGTCTTGTCCTTGACGTCATCCTGGCCGATAGGGGCGGAGCTTGTAGGGTCATCGGATCAAGTTGTTGCATTTTCATACCAGAAAATTCGCCATCTGTATATAAAGCCATAACTCGCCTTCATAAAATTGTAAGCCAGATACACCAGAATCCAGGCACCTGGACTTGGTCCGGTTGGTTTTGGAGTGTATTGTCAACCTTTGGATGGAGGGTCCTATCCTTCCTAGGTATTGGCTTTCTCATACTATTCAGTTGCTGCTTATGCCTACAATGTGGACCAGCGATTTGTGGTCTGTGTGCCACATCGTGTATTCCACCACCAAGATTTCATTTCTCCCGGAAGAAGAAAGAAGAACAAATGATGCTATATGAACAGATCGACGGATTGATGAAGATTGATATCTCTTAAGGGCAAGTAGGGGACAAGGAGGGAATGTGGAAATATGGATTTTTTATGATCAGTTATGTCCCCTATCTTGGACCCCAACGGTTTCATGTATAAATCACAAGTACATGTATGTTTCCTCCAGTTCCAGTTATGAAGACGCAAACACATGTGCGTCCACCGTCAACATGTCCTCTTTCAGATCCGCCATGAATGGGCCGGATATTCTATTCCTAAGTATGAAAGGCCACCGGCTTTATATGGTTCATTTATCCCATTTTTACAGTCCAGGCGAGTAGGCCCTGATTCTGCCATTAAGCCTTTTCTTGCCTTCTGCCTCTGAAAGCTCCAGTCTGAATTAAGTACCGGTAAATAATTTAATTACCGGTACTTAATTTGATGCGGAAAATCTATAATAATAGCTCAGTAAAATAAGAGGCAGAATCCGTGGTATTAGAGGTTCGGAACGGGCTTTATTCCAAAATCAATTCGAATTGATGGACTCCATATTCCATCACCACGAAGGTTCAGGAAGTGAAGGACCATACTTTATTGACAGGTAATCATTTTTATACAAAGGCATTATAGTGAAAACAGATGCAGGAGGCGTAACAGTTGATAACAGAGATAAAACATACATGCGTAACTAAAGTGGGTGTAACTAGGCGTAACTAAAGAACGTCATTAGGTATGATGTCACAAATAGGTGGCACCATGAAAGAATTTCGCAATGTCAGCAGAAATACTTGGCAGAAATGCGCGCGCAGCAGCATGACGTGTGATTGACGTGCAACTAGGGGGTGAAGGGGACTTGACATTTAGTTCTACATGTGGAGACAGAAGTCTGGGGGGTCAAGTCAACCTAATCCCAAATCATATCTAACATCCTATGTTTAAAGAACTATGTTATCCAAAAGGAAAGGTCTCTCGAACAAAATCTATTCTATACTGACTGTGCGTGCGTGTACAAGCGTCTAAGGTGCCAATTCCGATCCGGTAAAAAAATTCCCCGTCCGACTCGTATCCGGATTTTTTTCCGTCCGAATCGTCAAAGTAGCGTACAAACTGCCAAGTACGATTCGAACGGAAAAAAGTCCATACGAATCGCATTGGGAAGATTTCCCCACACGTCCTCGGGTCGGGAAAAGTCACCGACACGTCCCCGGGCGAGAAACCCACCGTGCGGAAAAATAAAGTCCGACTGCGCAAGTACGATCCCTCCCGTCCTCCCCATTTCACAACCGTACGCAAAAAACACCGTCCGAACCGAACTCCCATAGCAACCATGGAGACATGTGCCCGCATACGCGCCGAACACCCCACCACCCCCCGCCCGCGTATGTACGCCCCGAACCCCCACCCGTGTATGTACGCACCGAACCACCAGCCGTGTATGTACGCACCAAACCCCCCCCCCAGCCCTGTATGTACGCACCGAACCACCAGCCGTGTATGTACGCCCCCGAACCCCCCCCAGCCGTGTATGTACGGACCGAACCACCAGCCGTGTATGTACGCACCAAACACCCACCCATGTATGTACGCCCCCGAACCCCCCCCCCAGCCGTGTATGTACGCACCGAACCACCAGCCGTGTATGTACGCCCCCGAACCCCCCCCCAGCCGTGTATGTACGCACCGAACCACCAGCCGTGTATGTACGCACCAAACACCCACCCGTGTATGTACGCCCCCGAACCCCCCCCCCAGCCGTGTATGTACGCACCGAACCACCAGCCGTGTATGTACGCCCCCGAACCCCCCCCCAGCCGTGTATGTACGCACCGAACCACCAGCCGTGTATGTACGCACCAAACCCCCCCCCCAGCCCTGTATGTACGCACCGAACCACCAGCCGTGTATGTACGCACCAAACCCCCACCCCAGCCGTGTATGTACGCACCGAACCACCAGCCGTGTATGTACGCACCAAACACCCACCCGTGTATGTACGCCCCCGAACCCCCCCCCAGCCGTGTATGTACGCACCGAACCACCAGCCTGCATCTGGGGTATCACCCTTGTAGGTCACTGAACTTGTTGATGGGGTATATTGTCCGATGTCTGGGCACTGCTGGGAGTGATAGGTACACACCCCTCCTGTGTCTGGGCACTGCTGGGAGGACCCTGCACCCACCCCTCCTGTGTCTGGGCACTGCTGGGAGGACCCTGCACCCACCCCTCCTGTGTCTGGGCACTGCTGGGAGGACCCTGCACCCACCCCTCCTGTGTCTGGGCACTGCTGGGAGGACCCTGCACCCACCCCTCCTGTGTCTGGGCACTGCTGGGGGTGTTTTGCACACCCCATTCTTATAGCAGGTTCGGTGCGTACATACACGGCTGGTGGTTCGGTGCGTACATACACGGCTGGGGGGGGTTAGGGGGCGTACATACACGGGTGGTGGTTCGGTGCGTACATACACGGCTGGGGTGGGGGTTTGGTGCGTACATACACGGCTGGTGGTTCGGTGCGTACATACACGGCTGGTGTGGTGGTTTGGTGCGTACATACACGGGTGGGGGTTTGGTGCGTACATACACGGGTGGGGGTTCGGGGCGTACATACCAGGGTGGGGTGGGGGTTCGGGGCGTACATACACGGGTGGCGCTTGGGTGCGTACATACACGGGTGGCGGTTCGGGGCGTACATACACGGGTGGGGGTTCGGGGCGTACATACACGAGTGGGGGTTCGGGGCGTACATGCACGGGTGGGGGTACGGGCCGTACTTCCACGGGTGGGGGTACGGTCCGTACATACCCCTGCCCACGCTCTGCGTGCCTGGGTACGGGCCGTACCCATGCCTTTGGTGTGTGGGTACGGTGCGTCCCACCATTGTTGCGGGCCGTGGGGTCCGCACCGTACACAGGCCTTGGGGGCGTGGCTACGGGTCGTACCACGCGTACCCCTACATGACCCCAGCAATGCTGGTACGAGCTGTACCAAGGCCTTTCTGACGTGGGTACGGGCCGTACCGCTATTGTTGGAGTGACGTAGGGGGACGCGTGGTACGTTCCGTACCCACGCTCTTGCGGCCTGGGTAGGGTACGTACCGGTTCGCGTGACCATCCACTTCCGTTGTGGCGGACGCTTGCGTTGCTGGCCTTGCCCCCACCCCCTGGAAGTGACCAGGCCCTGATGGTCAGGTATGTCCAGGCCATGTGTGATTTGGTACCATGTGTTGGTGTTGTGTGTCCTGCCCCTGCCCCCCCCTTTGCCCCTGGTTGTTGTGCTGACCTTCTGCGGCGTCTGCGTCGGTTCCTGTACGCCAGGTGGACTGCTAGGAGGGCAGGGATGGCACGTAGGTTCGGGTCCATGTCTGTTCGTCGCGTCCAGCTGCTCCTTGCGTGTGTCGTCCTGATTTCCCGGCAGTTTTTGGCAGCCGGTAAATATTTTCCGTGCGGGATGACGTCGGTTCGAATCGTACTTCCTGGTTCGTGAAACGTAGGCTGGATGCGTACCGACGTCACGTCGGCTCCTTTCAGGATCGGAATTGTGTTTAGTTTCTGTTCGGTCGGTGTTTTGTTCGAATCGTACGGAAATGGTGTTTCCGTATGAATCGTACTTGCATTTTCGGATGGATTTCGCACCGGGTACGAGTCGGACGGAGAAAAGGCTCCGTCCGACGGTTCGTACCCGGTTTTTACCGGATCGGAATTGGCACCTAAGTGTCTACATGAGATGCAAGGGCAGAAATCTTCCATAGTAACAGGGCTACGAATTACTTGCATAAAGACAGAGAAGCCGGGCCCTTTGCTCGGTAGCTGGAAGAATGTTTACTTAAATTACTAGACAGGAATGCATTGGATGGGGAGCGGAGCAGATAATCTCGAAGGTGAAATACAGTTTTTGGCAGGCAGACAGGTCGAGTCAGGCACCGTTAGCCGCGCAGGGAGTAGGACAAAGTTCATGGATACAGATGCGAGCTCAGACTGGAGCTTTCAGAGGCAGAAGGCAAGAAAAGGCTTAATGGCAGAATCAGGGCCTACTCGCCTGGACTGTAAAAATGGGATAAATGAACCATATAAAGCCGGTGGCCTTTCATACTTAGGAATAGAATATCCGGCCCATTCATGGCGGATCTGAAAGAGGACATGTTGACGGTGGACGCACATGTGTTTGCGTCTTCATAACTGGAACTGGAGGAAACATACATGTACTTGTGATTTATACATGAAACCGTTGGGGTCCAAGATAGGGGACATAACTGATCATAAAAATCCATATTTCCACATTCCCTCCTTGTCCCCTACTTGCCCTTAAGAGATATCAATCTTCATCAATCCGTCGATCTGTTCATATAGCATCATTTGTTCTTCTTTCTTCTTCCGGGATGAATGAAATCTTGGTGGTGGAATACACGATGTGGCACACAGACCACAAATCGCTGGTCCACATTGTAGGCATAAGCAGCAACTGAATAGTATGAGAAAGCCAATACCTAGGAAGGATAGGACCCTCCATCCAAAGGTTGACAATACACTCCAAAACCAACCGGACCAAGTCCAGGTGCCTGGATTCTGGTGTATCTGGCTTACAATCTTATGAAGGCGAGTTATGGCTTTATATACAGATGGCGAATTTTCTGGTATGAAAATGCAACAACTTGATCCGATGACCCTACAAGCTCCGCCCCTATCGGCCAGGATGACGTCAAGGACAAGACGATTTTGAAGCACAACAATCCGCATAGCAGACTGCTCTTCTGTTAAATTGCCTAAGGCGGAAATAGTTTAATTCACTACTGCTTCAAGGGTTCTGGTTAATCTACGTATCAGCTTACTATTGGTAACTGTACCTATATAGGGAAAGAGACCTTTATTGAAATCTGTGTATTTTTCCCATGCTGTTTCAGTGTAATCGACGATTGGGAGATCTCTCCGTTCTCTATTGTGTACTAAATGAGTATTTCTGTGATAATCAGGAGGAGCTAGGAAAACAGGTGGCAAAAGGAATCCGATGTAGCAGGTACCATCCCAATCTAGAGGCAAACGTATATATGCAGTCTGACCACATATGAAGTAGGAATGGCGAGAAGCTCTAAATGTAGACTTGCCTTGATCACTGAATTCTATTACAGTGGTGCATCTACTATGGCCCATATGTATGGAACCATTCTTTCTTACACATAATTCACCTTTAACTGGAAATACTGACATAGCGGGCAAAATTGGTGCAGCTTCAGATTCGACATTCAGGATCATGAGATTAAGCGTAAAATTACCTAATCCATATACTTCATTTTCTAGATCCGTTCCTGTTCTTTTGGGAAGTCCCTCCTTGTTAGGGTAGCAGACTTTAAGCAAAACTAAGTTCAGGTTTCCCCATACCCAGTTGTCTTGATAAGTTACTGAGTTTGAATCGAGGGAATTAATTAAACTAAACCATGCTCCACAGGAGCCATTGTGTGTGAACGGATATGGAAAGAGAGGCAGAATTCCCTTATAGTTCTGATAGGGAGGGAGTCGGCCACATATCCAACAATTTGTAGCATTGCTAGCCTGATGGGAATGATGTAACATACTAATAAAAGTGTTATTGCGCAGCGCAAATCTATAGGACAACTCATGCGGGGGTAATTCACTAAAAGAATGTTCAGCAGTAACATTGTAAACATGTTTAGAAATAGGATAATATATGTGCAACAATATACTTGCAGCGATTATTAAAAGACTTAAGAAAAACAAAATTAATAACGTCACTGTGCAATGACTACGCAGTGATTTACAGTACGCATGTTGTTTCAACTGCATCCTTCGGTTTCTTTCTCTATTCAGGTCTAAGGGATACATGTCAGAGACAAATTCGACCGATTCACCTTGGAGAGGACTTAAACAATCAAATTGTCTGACTTGTTAGACCGTAGTTTTAGTTTGTATAGTTCCTTATTACTCTGTTCAACCAAAGGAAGCTTTGAGTCAATCGGTGAAGACACGCGAGGTGTATCGTTTACATCAGACGGAAGTCCATGAAATTTCTTGATATGACTTGAATGTATCCAGCCTTTGCGACCTTCGATCTTCACGGCTGTCCTCGTGGTTAACAGTACGAGTTGAGGCGATTTCCACCTAGGATCCAGCTGAGACTTCCGGTCAAAGTTCCTCACTAACACCAGGTCCCCGGGAATTACGTCATGGGGTTTCACCTCGGTGTTGTCGGGAAAGGCTGCAGCTACCTGTGAACGACAAGATTGTAGTGCAGACATCAAGGAAGCCAAGTAATCTGTCAGCATATTACAGTCAACATCAGTTATTTTGCGTGGTATAGGCGTCCCCCACATATTTGGTGGTCTACCGAAGATCACCTCATAAGGGGATAGCCCTGTTCGAGAGTGCGCTACCATTCTCATGTAAAAGAGTGCAACTGGTAAGGCTACTACCCAGTCGACACCTTTCTCTCTACATATTTTGGACAATCTAATTTTCAGAGTTTGATTATGTCGTTCCACGAGACCTGCTGCCTCGGGGTGTCGGACACAGTGAAATCTCCACTGATAGCCTAACAAAAGTGAAACGTGTTTCATTAGTTCGGATGAGAACGGCTGGCCGTTATCTGAGTAGACAACACGTGGTAAACCGTACCGTGGGAAGAATTCTCGAACCAACTGTTTGGCAGTAGTCGGGGCAGTGTAATCTGAAACCGGGTATGCCTCTGTCCAACGGGAAAGAGCACAGACAACTACGAGAACATATTTGAATCCTCGACATCGTTCCATCTGGATATAATCCATCTGGAGGACTTCAAAAGGGTGATCAGGAGGCTGAAATCCACCTTGTTCTACGGGAATGCTTTTACCTGGGTTAAACTGACAACAGATCATACAGGTACGAACTTTTTGTTTAGCTGCTGCTCGTAAATGTTTGTTGAACCAAATGTGTTGAATGCTGTCTAGCATAGCTTTTTCTCCTAGGTGCGCTGGACTATGTACAGTATTAATGATAACTTGGACCATTGAATCAGGAAGGAACCATACAGATTTTTCCTTCGTCATCCATCCTTGATCCGTTTGGATCCCTCCTAATTCAGTCCATTTCTTTATTTCCTCTGGTGTAGCATGTGTCTGTATGTCAATTACGTCAAGAGCGGGATCCTTAACCATCATGCAATGTGTTGGTGTCGGGACTATTGTCTTTGTCATGTCAGATGTGTGAGTTTGAGCAGTCTGTTTAGCTGTTCTGTCAGCTAGATCATTGCCTTGGGAAATGATATCAGTAACTTTCGTATGAGCTTTACATTTCATAATTGATATTGCAGTGGGTAGATGTATTGCATCTAATAAGGCATGAATGAGGGGTCCGTGCTGAATGTGGGCACCGTGAGAAGTTAAATAACCTCTCTCTCGCCACAGCACGCCGAAGTCATGTACAACTCCGAATGCATAACGTGAATCAGTGTATATGTTGACTTTTTTATTTGTGGCTTGAATACAGGCTTGTGTCAGAGCGATGAGCTCTGCTGCTTGAGCTGACAAGGTATTTATGTAATTTGTTTCAATGACTTCAGTGTCTGTTGTGACTGCGTAAGCGGCCACTAGCTCTCCTGTATTTGTTCTCATACATGAACCATCTACATACAACGTCAGGTCTGGGTCTGACAATGGGACGTCTGTCAAGTCTTGTCTAGGTTTCGTCGTGATAGTAATAACTTCAATACAATCATGTGCTAGTGGGTCTGTTCCGTTTACTGGTAACAGTGTGGCAGGATTCAATGTACTACAACGTCTGATTTCTATGTGTGGCTGAAACAATGTTAATTCATAACCGGTGAGTCTTGCTATAGTCAAGTGTTGTGTTTGTGTGCGGTTCAAGAGAACCTCTACTGCATGTGGTACTTGTACTGTCAATGGATGTCCTAACACTATGGCATCGCTTTGTCTGATTGCTAAAGCTGTCGCTGCCACTGATTTCAGGCACGCAGGCAGAGCCTGAGCTACGGGATCTAATGTACTAGAAAAATAAGCACATGGTTTGTGTGATCCTGCTTGTTCCTGAGTGAGTACTGACAAGGCAGTACCTTCGCGTTCTGTAACAAAGAGTGTAAACTGTTTATTGTAACATGGTGTTGCTAAAACAGGTGCTTGACATAAAGCTTTCTTTAGGCTTTCAAAAGCTTGTGTATGTTCCTGAGTCCAAGGGAGAACAGTCGATGTGGCTGCCTCCTGTGTTGTCAACTGAATGAGTGGTTTTGCTAGAAATGCATACTGAGGGATCCACTGCCTACAATATGAAGTGAGGCCTATAAAAGCCCGCACCTCCTTTTGTTTCTTGGGTATTGGCATGTTAGCAATTAACTGGATGCGATCGGGTGTAAGCTGCCTTCCCTCCTTGGACAGCGAGTGCCCAAGGTAAACAACTCGCTGGACACAGAATTGCAGCTTAGAAGGGGACACCTTATGCCCCTTTTCGGCCAAAAATTGTAGAACCATCAGTGAGGCTTTTTCACATTCAGGTTCGCTTCTAGCGGTGATCAGCAGATCATCGACATATTGAAGCAGGGCAGTGTTGACTGGCATGTGGATACTGTCAAGTTCTCGTTTCAGTGCTTGGCTATAGATGCTGGGGCTTTCTGTGAATCCTTGAGGTGCGCGTGTGAATTTAAAGCTTCGTCCATTTAAACTAAATCCGAACAAGTATTGGCTTTCCGGATCTATTGGGACGCTGAAAAAGGCATTCTTGAGATCAATTACAGTAAAGAATGTTGCTTCGGAATCAATGGCTGTCAATAATGAAGAAATGTCTGGGACTACGGGGTATTGTGGTACAATACATTTATTTAATTCGCGCAGATCAATAACCAATCGATATACTGGCGGGGCTTTCGGATCAGTTCGTTTAAGAATCGGAATTATCGGGGAATTACATACATTGGAGTCGGTTTCCACAACCACTCCTTGGGTAATAAGCTCGTCAATGATTTGCAGTAAAGCCACTACAGCATCTGGGGGTAACTTGTATTGTCGCATTCGTGGTAGTACCACTCCTGTCTTTAGTGTGACTCGATATGGTGTAATGTTCATGCAACCAACATCTGTAGGGCCTTGTGCCCATAAACGTGTGGGTAAAGTCTGCAGTCGGTGATCCATGTCTCGGGACACGTAGTGCCCTTTGAAATCACGTAAAAACAATCTTACTCCTTCCGGAGAACAACATATTATAGCTCCTAGAGCTTTCAATGTTTTTATGCCTAACAGGTTTTCTGGACATGATTTAGTAAGCAATAAATCTGTAGTTCGTGTCAAGGGACCAATCGTAAGGGGAAGAGGCTGTGATACTTCGTTAATGATAGGTTTTCCTGAAAAGCCAAGGGAAATATTCTGTGAGCCTGAGAGGGGTGCCCCTGGAACTTCACTACGTTTTATAGTTGTTCGGCTTGCCCCTGTATCAAGTAAAAAATTTCTATCTTGGCCTAATAGTTCACTGTGTACATAAGGTCCTTCTTGATCTACAGGGACCTCGATAAGGGGTAAGCCAACTTCCCTCTCTAGGCTGTTTCATGAGTATCGTTGATAATCAGGATAGTCATACTGTGCGGTCTGGTACATCTGTTGTGTCGTTGTTTGTGTGGCAGCAATAGGCTGCGGTGGTGGAGCTGGCATAGACTGTTGCGGAGCTGGCATGGACTGTGCATGCTGCGGAGCTCCTTGTTGGTTCTGATCCTGTCTAAGTGGCCGTGGTCTTTCTTTTGTATTACCTATGGCGATATTATGTTTTAAAACTGGACAATCGTGTACATAATGACCTGGCTGTTTACAATAGTTGCATGTCCCTTTTACAGGACCTGCTGAAACACTGGACTGTGTCATACCCTTTTTATGACCGTCAGCTGGAACTGTCTGGGAAACTAGCATTTTCATTTTCGTGTCTTTCATGCGTCTTTGTTCATGTTCTTGTTCCTCTCTAATTCTATTGTGATGGTACTGTAGCATTTGTAACATTTGTGACGGAGTGTTACCTTGCCATGTACTCTCGAATTTCAATACTCTATTCTTAACTTGGGGCAAGGAATTTTCAACTAATTTTGTCACAAACAGATGTGGATACGATTCGCTACTTGCTTTTATTCCACTATTTATACCAAAACATTTTTCGAATCGGGCATAGAAATCACTAGTGTCCTCATCGTGCTTTTGTTTACAGGCTGAGATTGCACCCCAGTCTTCCTTTTTCGTAGTTAATAAACGTGGCAGTACCTGTACTAGTAAACCTGGTAGTGTTTTGGTCTTTTCCCCAAGCCCTGAACCTGGACCTCGAGCTTTTTCTTCGTTTTCTAATGCTGTCCAATCTATCTTTTGGTCTCCCACCTCCCAATCCTTTTCCTTGAGTTTTTCGTAAATGCCCGCAGGCATTAATACCTTCAATATTGTCATAATGTCGGGATAGGTATACTCTCCCATGAGCAACATGTCTTTAATTTCACGGTGGAAACCCGCTGGGTCTTTGTCATGACTGGGTACCACTTTCTTCATTTCTAATAGTTCTATTTTAGATATGGGTGTGTATACAAACACACGTTTAAACTGATTGTCCTCACCTTTTATCGGGTGGACTTCGCGTAAGGGATTCTGTCTATCCATATAATACGTCGTTCTTTCCTTGATGGGCAGTGAGACATGTCCAGGGCATACAAAAAGAATGTACTGCTTTCTGGATTCTAGTATTTCTCTAATTAACTCAGTACCTGAACCTCTCCATTTATTCGTGAGTAATTCAGTCAATATATCAGGTAATGGACCAGGATCGGAGTGTTGGCTTTTATATAATATAAGGAGTTGTTGAATCATATAGATACCAGCTAAACGCTGTTCATCTGGTGTGAGGTTCAAAAACGTGTGCGCTAATGTATCATCACTATATTTTCCGGGACTATCAACCCAATGAACGGCTGACCTGGCTAATTCTTGTTCGTCCATAGAATCGAGTATATGATAACCCCTTCGTTCTCGGAGTAATTTGTCAGCGGCTTGGAACGAATGTTCGGGGGACCTTATATTTATTATAGGGGTTTGGAAATTTCTGCTATTATCTGGACGTATCAGACGTATCGGATCGGTAAAGCATCTAGTATTATTGCAAGATCTTCCTCTACCTACATAGGCCATGGTTTCTAACTGTCCGGTGGGCAGTTCTAATTCTTCCTCCTCCTCGGTTTGTTCAGGCTGGTCTACTGCTAATCTTTCTTCGTGTATTCGTTCTATTTCTTTGCGGATCTTTCGGCACATAGCTACTATACTTAATCGTTTATCATGTCTCCCCTCTGATATATTCCGACTCCATGTGGTAAGAATTTGCATTTCTTCCGGATTTACCCCTGGTCGGTCTTGATTTCTGATCACACAATTTATGAGGAAACGTAACAGTTCCCCCTGTATCTCCACTTTCTGGTACTCCATGGCTCTATTAATACTTTCAGAATCTCGTCCTGACTGGACAAAGTGATATATATTTTCTAAATGTGTAGTCATTCCTGGTAGTCTCCCTAAATATATCGCAGCTCGTCGGATACGTAATGATGCCAGAAGCATTTCGTCCTCTTTGCCGGGCACAGGGTCATATCTACAATCTATTAGAAGTTCCTTAAGCATGTCGGGAGTTACTAGTTTGGGCGTACGTTGGTGGGCTAATTCTTGAAAGGAAAGTTTATTTACTCTGGGTGGCGTGGAAAAAATGTTTGATGTACCTCCTGTAGCACCACCTGGGGTGCTGGATGTGAAAGGATTCGTTGAACGTGATATAGCAACCATAGGTGTGGATACAGCTGTAGAAACAGATGTGCTTGCCGGAACTTGTGTCGGAGTTTGCTGTTGCGGAGGTACAGACGGAGGAGGGTCTTGGCGTTGAACCCCCTCGCAGGCGGTCTATGTGGTGCAGTATTAGCATACTCGGGAGCTGCGTCGTCTAAATAAGAGGAAAGGAAAACATCTTCTGCGGTTCTGGGATGCCCTTTGGGATGTGCTTTTATCGGAAACAATGGGGGTGGCAAGTCTCTTGGTATCTCCGGAGTAGCCTTAGGTAACCCTTCGGCCAGAAGAGGATACATACCATTCATAAGGGCATTTCTTTGTCTGTCTATTTGTTCTGACTTTACTCGAGTACCTTCTTCAATTAATATATTTTCTCGGACTTTATTTGAATTCTCCTTACTTTTCTCTTCCTGTCTGAGCGCTTTTTCTGTACGTCTATATGATTCTTTACGCCATAATTCAATGGCATCTTTCTGTGACTGTCTAGCTTTCTTTTTCCATAATTCTTCCTCTACTTTCATGATGCAATCTGCATCCCAGGTCCCAGCTGCGGGCCACCTCTGACTTTCTGGTAATTCCTTGGTGTAGTCTACCCATAAATCAAGAAATAATATGGCGTCTAGGCCATGTTTATGATACATGAAGTACCCTGGAGTGTCCCTAGGAGGAATGGGAACAGCTTCTTCGAGTACCCCTTTTCTAGTTTTGATCTGTCTTAATTTCGAAAAAAGCGGCATATTGAGAACTGATCTGATACACGTTTAATACAACAAAACACAATAATGAACAGTCATTCACACCACAATATGCAGAACGTATTTAAAAACATTTTAACATTTAACATTTAATGAACAACAATGATGGCCATTTAGGGAACTAGTCACTAAGCATAATACTCGGCACTAACTAGGTAATTCTGAATTATATACTAGACATACTTGATATACTGCTAAACAGTACAGATACACTGCTGAAACAGTGCAGACCGGATTTGTGTACCCAAACCCGTCTTGACCGGCACAACCTATGTGCACGTCAGAACGCCTCCCCGACAATGGTACTCACCGGGTAGCTCGAAACGGAAGGCCTCGGAACTGAACTGAACTGGACTTGAACCGGACTGGACTCGACTCGAAACTTCGGAAACTTCGGAAACTGGTGGGCCTCTGTATACCTCGGATCTTGCTCTCTCAGCTAGGCTCTGGTCGGGATACTTCGCACTTCTCACCGCCTCGTCTGGGTGTTGATCGCAGCCTCAGTTACCCCCGCTCGGCAGGAGGGAGATACAGGAAATCCTGTGGGTACGCGTTGTTGTCCGTCCAGCTGTGGCAGGAGACCGGGCCTGCAACGCACCTCCGGCGCGTGAGATGAGAAAGTGTCCCTGTTCGGGCGCCATATATGTGGTAAATAATTTAATTACCGGTACTTAATTTGATGCGGAAAATCTATAATAATAGCTCAGTAAAATAAGAGGCAGAATCCGTGGTATTAGAGGTTCGGAACGGGCTTTATTCCAAAATCAATTCGAATTGATGGACTCCATATTCCATCACCACGAAGGTTCAGGAAGTGAAGGACCATACTTTATTGACAGGTAATCATTTTTATACAAAGGCATTATAGTGAAAACAGATGCAGGAGGCGTAACAGTTGATAACAGAGATAAAACATACATGCGTAACTAAAGTGGGTGTAACTAGGCGTAACTAAAGAACGTCATTAGGTATGATGTCACAAATAGGTGGCACCATGAAAGAATTTCGCAATGTCAGCAGAAATACTTGGCAGAAATGCGCGCGCAGCAGCATGACGTGTGATTGACGTGCAACTAGGGGGTGAAGGGGACTTGACATTTAGTTCTACATGTGGAGACAGAAGTCTGGGGGGTCAAGTCAACCTAATCCCAAATCATATCTAACATCCTATGTTTAAAGAACTATGTTATCCAAAAGGAAAGGTCTCTCGAACAAAATCTATTCTATACTGACTGTGCGTGCGTGTACAAGCGTCTAAGTGTCTACATGAGATGCAAGGGCAGAAATCTTCCATAGTAACAGGGCTATGAATTACTTGCATAAAGACAGAGAAGCCGGGCCTTTTGCTCGGTAGCTGGAAGGATGTTTACTTAAACCACTAGACAGGAATGCATTGGATGGGGAGCGGAGCAGATAATCTCGAAGGTGAAATACAGTTTTTGGCAGGCAGACAGGTCGAGTCAGGCACCGTTAGCCGCGCAGGGAGTAGGACAAAGTTCATGGATACAGATGCGAGCTCAGACTGGAGCTTTCAGAGGCAGAAGGCAAGAAAAGGCTTAATGGCAGAATCAGGGCCTACTCGCCTGGACTGTAAAATGGGATAAATGAACCATATAAAGCCGGTGGCCTTTCATACTTAGGAATAGAATATCCGGCCCATTCATGGCGGATCTGAAAGAGGACATGTTGACGGTGGACGCACATGTGTTTGCGTCTTCATAACTGGAACTGGAGGAAACATACATGTACTTGTGATTTATACATGAAACCGTTGGGGTCCAAGATAGGGGACATAACTGATCATAAAAATCCATATTTCCACACTATCCATATAAAATACAGTCCTGTGATATGCTGGCAGACTATTGGCAGAAGACGCATTAACCCAGCAAGCTATCTATATAAAATACAGTAGTTTAATATGCCAGCAGACTCTCTGCAGGAGGCACATTAACCCACTGACCTATCCATATTAAATACAGTCCTGTGATATGACGGCAGAATCTCAGCAGGAGGCGCATTAAACACTGAGCTATATATATAAAATACAGCCCTCTAATATGCTGGCAGACTCTCCGCAGGAAGCACATTAACCCACTGAGCTGTACATATAAAATACAACCCTGTAATATGCTGGCAGACTCTTTGCAGGAGGCGCATTAACCCACTGTGCAATCCATATAAAATACAGTTCAGTAATATGCTGGCAGACTCTTTGAAGGAAGCGCATTAACCCCCTGAGCTATCCTTGTCAAATACAGTCCTGTAATATGCTGGCAGACTCTCTGCAGGAGGCACATTAACCCACTGAGTTATCCATATAAAATGCAGTCCTGTAACATGCGGGTAGACTTTCTTTGCAGGAGGAGCATTAACCCACTGAGCTATCCATATAAAATACAGTCCTGTGATATGCTGGCAGACTCTCTGCAGGAGGCGCATTAACCCACCGAGCTATCCATATAAAATACAGTCCTGTAATATGCTGGCAGACTCTCTGCAGGAGGCGCATTAACCCACTGAACTATCCATATACAATACAGTCCTGTAGTATGCGGACGGGCTCTCTGCAGGAGGCGCATTAACCCACTGAGCTATCCATATAAAATACAGTTCAGTAATATGCTGACAGACTCTCTGCAGTAGGCACATTAACCAACTGAGCTATCCATATAAAATACAGTCCTGTAACATTCGGGTAGAATTTCTTTGCAGGAGGCACATTACCCCACTGAGCTATCCATATAAAATACAGTCCTGTAATATGCTGGCAGACTCTTGGCGGGAGGCACATTAACCCACTGAACTATCCATATAAAAATACAGTCCTGTAATATGCTGGCAGACTCTCTGCAGGAGGCACATTAACCCACTCAGCTATCCATATAAAATACAGTCCTGTAATATGCTGGCAGACTCTTTGCAGGAGGCACATTAACCCACTGAGCCATCCGTATAAAATACAGTTCTGTAATATGCTGGTAGACTCTCCGCTGGAGGCGCATTAACCCACTGAAATAAAGTACAGCCCTGTAATATGCTGGCAGACTCTTTGCAGGAGGCGCATTAACCCACCGAGCTATCCATATAAAATACAGTCCTGTAATATGTGGGCAGACTCTCTGCAGGAGGCATATTAACCCACTGAGCTATCCGTATAAAATAGAGTCCTGAAATATACGGGTAGACTTTCTTTGCAGGAGGCACATTAACCCACTGAACTATCCATATAAAATAAAGTCCTGTAATATGCTGGCAGGCTCTCTTCAGGAGGCACATTATCCCACTGAACTATCCATATAAAATACAGTTCAGTAATATGATGACAGACTCTCTACAGTAGTCACATTAACCCACTGAGCTATCCATATATAATACAGTCCTGTAATATGCGGGAAGACTTTCTTTGCAGCAGGACCATTAACCCACTGAAGTATCCATATAAAATACAGCACAGTAATGTGCTGGCAGACTCTCTGCAGGAGGCACATTAACCCACTGAGCTATCCATATAAAATGCAGTCCTGTAACATGCGGGTAGACTTTCTTTGCAGGAGGAGCATTAACCCACTGAGCTATCCATATAAAATACAGTCCTGTAATATGCTGGCAGACTCTCTGCAGGAGGCGCATTAATCCACTGAGCTATCCATATAAAATTCAGCCCTGTAATATGCCGGCAGACTCTCTGCAGGAAGCACATTAACTCACCGAGCTATCCATATAAAATACAGTCCTGTAATATACTGGCAGACTCTCTGCAGGAGGCGCATTAACCCACCGTGCTATCCATATAAAATACAGTCATGTAATATGCAGGCGCTCTCTCTGCAGGAGGCGCATTAACCCATCGAGCTATCCATATAAAATACAGCCCTGTATTATGCTGGCAGACTCTCTGCAGGAGGCGCATTAACCCACTGAGCTATCCGTATAAAATCCAGTCCTGTAATATGCTGGCAGACTCTCTGCAGAAGACGCATTAACCCACCGAGCTATCTACATAAAATACAGTCTTGTAATATGCAGGCGCTCTCTCTGCAAGAGGCGCATTAACTCACTGAACTCTCCATATAAAATACTGTCCTGTAATACGATGGCAGACTCTCTGCAGGAGGCGCATTAACCCACTGAACTATCCATATAAAAATACACTACTGTAATATGCTGGCAGACTTTCTTTACAGGAGGAGCATTAACCCACTGAGCTATCCATATAAAATACAGTCCTGTGATATGCTGGCAGACTCTCCGCAGGAAGCACATTAACCCACTGAGCTGTACATATAAAATACAACCCTGTAATATGCTGGCAGACTCTTTGCAGGAGGCGCATTAACCCACTGTGCAATCCATATAAAATACAGTTCAGTAATATGCTGGCAGACTCTTTGAAGGAAGCGCATTAACCCCCTGAGCTATCCTTGTCAAATACAGTCCTGTAATATGCTGGCAGACTCTCTGCAGGAGGCATATTAACCCACTGAGCTGTCCATATAAAATACAGCCCTGTAATATGCGGCTAGACTTTCTTTACAGCAGGAGCATTAACCCACTGAAGTATCCATATAAAATACAGCACAGTAATGTGCTGGCAGACTCTCTGCAGGATGCGCATTAACCCACTGAGCTATCCATATAAAATACAGTCCTGTAATATACTGGCAGACTCTCTGCAGGAGGCGCATTAACCCACCAAGCTATCCATATAAAATACAGTCTTGTAATATGGTGGCAGACTCTCTGCAGGAGGCGCATTAACCCACTGAGCTATCCGTATAAAATCCAGTCCGGTAATATGCTGGCAGACTCTCTGCAGGAGGCGCATTAACCCACTGAGCTATCTGTATAAAATCCAGTCTTGTAATATGCTGGCAGACTCTCTGCAGAAGACGCATTAACCCAGCAAGTTATCTATATAAAATACAGTAGTTTAATATGCCAGAAGACTCTCTGCAGGAGGCACATTAACCCACTGACCTATCCATATTAAATACAGTCCTGTGATATGACGGCAGAATCTCAGCAGGAGGCGCATTAAACACTGAGCTATCTATATAAAATACAGCCCTCTAATATGCTGGCAGACTATCAGCAGGAGGCACATTAACCCACCGAGCTATCCATTTAAATACAGTCCTGCAATATGCTGGCAGACTCTCTATGAGAGGCGCAGTAACCAACTGAGCTATCCATTTAAATACAATCCTGAAATATGCTTCAGACTCTCTGCAGGAGGTGCATTAATCCACTGAGCTATCCATATAAAATACAGTCCTGTAATATGCTGGCAGACCCTCTGCAGGAGGTGCATTAACTCACCGAGCTATCCGGATAAAGTACAGTCCTAAAATATGCTGGCAGACTCTCTGCAGGAGGCGCATTAACCCACCGAGCTATCCATATAAAATACAGTCCTGTAATATGCAGGCGCTCTCTCTGCAGGAGGCGCATTAACCCACCGAGCTATCCATATAAAATACAGCCCTGTAATATGCTGGCAGAGTCGCTGCAGTAGGCGCATTAACCCACCAAGCTATCCATATAAAATACAGTCTTGTAATATGCTGGCAGACTCTCTGCAGGAGGCGCATTAACCCACCGAGCTATCTGTATAAAATCCAGTCCTGTAATATGCTGGCAGACTCTCTGCAGAAGGCGCATTAACCCACCGAGCTATCTATATAAAATACAGTCTTGTAATATGCAGGCGCTCTCTCTGCAGGAGGCGCATTAACTCACTGAACTGTCCATATAAAATACTGTCCTGTAATACGATGGCAGACTCTCTGCAGGAGGCGCATTAACCCACTGAACTATCCATATAAAAATACACTCCTGTAATAGGCTGGCAGACTTTCTTTACAGGAGGAGCATTAACCCACTGAGCTATCCATATAAAATACAGTCCAGTGATATGCTGGCAGACTCTTGGCACGAGGCACATTAACCCACTGTGCAGTCAATATAAAATACAGCAGGAGGTGCATTAACCCACTGAGCTATACTTATCAAATACAGTCCTGTAATATGCTGGCAGACTCTCCGCAGGAGGCACATTAACCCACTGAGCTGTACATATAAAATACAACCCTGTAATATGCTGGCAGACTCTTTGCAGGAGGCGCATTAACCCACTGTGCAATCCATATAAAATACAGTTCAGTAATATGCTGGCAGACTCTTTGAAGGAAGCGCATTAACCCCCTGAGCTATCCTTGTCAAATACAGTCCTGTAATATGCTGGCAGACTCTCTGCAGGAGGCATATTAACCCACTGAGCTGTCCATATAAAATACAGCCCTGTAATATGCGGCTAGACTTTCTTTACAGCAGGAGCATTAACCCACTGAAGTATCCATATAAAATACAGCACAGTAATGTGCTGGCAGACTCTCTGCAGGAGGCACATTAACCCACTGAGCTATCCATATAAAATGCAGTCCTGTAACATGCGGGTAGACTTTCTTTGCAGGAGGAGCATTAACCCACTGAGCTATCCATATAAAATACAGTCTTGTAATATGCTGGCAGACTCTCTGCAGGAGGCGCATTAATCCACTGAGCTATCCATATAAATTTAAGCCCTGTAATATGCCGGCAGACTCTCTGCAGGAAGCGCATTAACTCACCGAGCTATCCATATAAAATACAGTCCTGTAATATACTGGCAGACTCTCTGCAGGAGGCGCATTAACCCACCGTGCTATCCATATAAAATACAGTCATGTAATATGCAGGCGCTCTCTCTGCAGGAGGCGCATTAACCCACTGAGCTATCCGTATAAAATCCAGTCCTGCAATATGCTGGCAGACTCTCTGCAGAAGACGCATTAACCCACCGAGCTATCTACATAAAATACAGTCTTGTAATATGCAGGCGCTCTCTCTGAAAGAGGCGCATTAACTCACAGAACTATCCATATAAAATACTGTCCTGTAATACGATGGCAGACTCTCTGCAGAAGGTGCATTAACCCACTGAACTATCCATATAAAAATACACTCCTGTAATATGCTGGCAGACTTTCTTTACAGGAGGAGCATTAACCCACCGAGCTATCCATATAAAATACAGTCCTGTGATATGCTGGCAGACTATTGGCAGGAGGCGCATTAACCCACTGTGCAATCCATATAAAATACAGCAGGAGGTGCATTAACCCACTGAGCTATACGTATCAAATACAGTCCTGTAATATGCTGGCAGACTCTCCGCAGGAAGCACATTAACCCACTGAGCTTTACATATAAAATACAACCCTGTAATATGCTGGCAGACTCTTTGCAGGAGGCGCATTAACCCACTGTGCAATCCATATAAAATACAGTTCAGTAATATGCTGGCAGACTCTTTGAAGGAAGCGCATTAACCTCCTGAGCTATCCTTGTCAAATGCAGTCCTGTAATATGCTGGCAGACTCTCTGCAGGAGGCACATTAACCCACTGAGTTATCCATATATAATGCAGTCCTGTAACATGCGGGTAGACTTTCTTTGCAGGAGGAGCATTAACCCACTGAGCTATCCATATAAAATACAGTCCTGTGATATGCTGGCAGACTCTCTGCAGGAGGCGCATTAACCCACCGAGCTATCCATATAAAATACAGTCCTGTAATATGCTGGCAGACTCTCTGCAGGAGGCGCATTAACCCACTGAACTATCCATATACAATACAGTCCTGTAGTATGCGGACAGGCTCTCTGCAGGAGGCGCATTAACCCACTGAGCTATCCATATAAAATACAGTTCAGTAATATGCTGACAGACTCTCTGCAGTAGGCACATTAACCAACTGAGCTATCCATATAAAATACAGTCCTGTAACATTCGGGTAGTATTTCTTTGCAGGAGGCACATTAACCCACTGAGCTATCCATATAAAATACAGTCCTGTAATATGCTGGCAGACTCTCTGCAGGAGGCGCATTAACCCACTGAACTATCCATATACAATACAGTTCTGTAGTATGCGGACGGGCTCTCTGCAGGAGGCGCATTAACCCACTGAGCTATCCATATAAAATACAGTTCAGTAATATGCTGACAGACTCTCTGCAGTAGGCACATTAACCAACTGAGCTATCCATATAAAATACAGTCCTGTAACATTCGGGTAGAATTTCTTTGCAGGAGGCACATTACCCCACTGAGCTATCCATATAAAATACAGTCCTGTAATATGCTGGCAGACTCTTGGCGGGAGGCACATTAACCCACTGAACTATCCATATAAAAATACAGTCCTGTAATATGCTGGCAGACTCTCTGCAGGAGGCACATTAACCCACTCAGCTATCCATATAAAATACAGTCCTGTAATATGCTGGCAGACTCTTTGCAGGAGGCACATTAACCCACTGAGCCATCCGTATAAAATACAGTTCTGTAATATGCTGGTAGACTCTCCGCTGGAGGCGCATTAACCCACTGAAATAAAGTACAGCCCTGTAATATGCTGGCAGACTCTTTGCAGGAGGCGCATTAACCCACCGAGCTATCCATATAAAATACAGTCCTGTAATATGTGGGCAGACTCTCTGCAGGAGGCATATTAACCCACTGAGCTATCCGTATAAAATAGAGTCCTGAAATATACGGGTAGACTTTCTTTGCAGGAGGCACATTAACCCACTGAACTATCCATATAAAATAAAGTCCTGTAATATGCTGGCAGGCTCTCTTCAGGAGGCACATTATCCCACTGAACTATCCATATAAAATACAGTTCAGTAATATGATGACAGACTCTCTACAGTAGTCACATTAACCCACTGAGCTATCCATATATAATACAGTCCTGTAATATGCGGGAAGACTTTCTTTGTAGCAGGACCATTAACCCACTGAAGTATCCATATAAAATACAGCACAGTAATGTGCTGGCAGACTCTCTGCAGGAGGCACATTAACCCACTGAGCTATCCATATAAAATGCAGTCCTGTAACATGCGGGTAGACTTTCTTTGCAGGAGGAGCATTAACCCACTGAGCTATCCATATAAAATACAGTCCTGTAATATGCTGGCAGACTCTCTGCAGGAGGCGCATTAATCCACTGAGCTATCCATATAAAATTCAGCCCTGTAATATGCCGGCAGACTCTCTGCAGGAAGCACATTAACTCACCGAGCTATCCATATAAAATACAGTCCTGTAATATACTGGCAGACTCTCTGCAGGAGGCGCATTAACCCACCGTGCTATCCATATAAAATACAGTCATGTAATATGCAGGCGCTCTCTCTGCAGGAGGCGCATTAACCCATCGAGCTATCCATATAAAATACAGCCCTGTATTATGCTGGCAGACTCTCTGCAGGAGGCGCATTAACCCACTGAGCTATCCGTATAAAATCCAGTCCTGTAATATGCTGGCAGACTCTCTGCAGAAGACGCATTAACCCACCGAGCTATCTACATAAAATACAGTCTTGTAATATGCAGGCGCTCTCTCTGCAAGAGGCGCATTAACTCACTGAACTCTCCATATAAAATACTGTCCTGTAATACGATGGCAGACTCTCTGCAGGAGGCGCATTAACCCACTGAACTATCCATATAAAAATACACTACTGTAATATGCTGGCAGACTTTCTTTACAGGAGGAGCATTAACCCACTGAGCTATCCATATAAAATACAGTCCTGTGATATGCTGGCAGACTCTTGGCAGGAGGCGCATTAACCCACTGTGCAATCCATATAAAATACAGCAGGAGGTGCATTAACCCACTGAGCTATACGTATCAAATACAGTCCTGTAATATGCTGGCAGACTCTCCGCAGGAAGCACATTAACCCACTGAGCTGTACATATAAAATACAACCCTGTAATATGCTGGCAGACTCTTTGCAGGAGGCGCATTAACCCACTGTGCAATCCATATAAAATACAGTTCAGTAATATGCTGGCAGACTCTTTGAAGGAAGCGCATTAACCCCCTGAGCTATCCTTGTCAAATACAGTCCTGTAATATGCTGGCAGACTCTCTGCAGGAGGCATATTAACCCACTGAGCTGTCCATATAAAATACAGCCCTGTAATATGCGGCTAGACTTTCTTTACAGCAGGAGCATTAACCCACTGAAGTATCCATATAAAATACAGCACAGTAATGTGCTGGCAGACTCTCTGCAGGATGCGCATTAACCCACTGAGCTATCCATATAAAATACAGTCCTGTAATATACTGGCAGACTCTCTGCAGGAGGCGCATTAACCCACCAAGCTATCCATATAAAATACAGTCTTGTAATATGGTGGCAGACTCTCTGCAGGAGGCGCATTAACCCACTGAGCTATCCGTATAAAATCCAGTCCGGTAATATGCTGGCAGACTCTCTGCAGGAGGCGCATTAACCCACTGAGCTATCTGTATAAAATCCAGTCTTGTAATATGCTGGCAGACTCTCTGCAGAAGACGCATTAACCCAGCAAGTTATCTATATAAAATACAGTAGTTTAATATGCCAGAAGACTCTCTGCAGGAGGCACATTAACCCACTGACCTATCCATATTAAATACAGTCCTGTGATATGACGGCAGAATCTCAGCAGGAGGCGCATTAAACACTGAGCTATCTATATAAAATACAGCCCTCTAATATGCTGGCAGACTATCAGCAGGAGGCACATTAACCCACCGAGCTATCCATTTAAATACAGTCCTGCAATATGCTGGCAGACTCTCTATGAGAGGCGCAGTAACCAACTGAGCTATCCATTTAAATACAATCCTGAAATATGCTTCAGACTCTCTGCAGGAGGTGCATTAATCCACTGAGCTATCCATATAAAATACAGTCCTGTAATATGCTGGCAGACCCTCTGCAGGAGGTGCATTAACTCACCGAGCTATCCGGATAAAGTACAGTCCTAAAATATGCTGGCAGACTCTCTGCAGGAGGCGCATTAACCCACCGAGCTATCCATATAAAATACAGTCCTGTAATATGCAGGCGCTCTCTCTGCAGGAGGCGCATTAACCCACCGAGCTATCCATATAAAATACAGCCCTGTAATATGCTGGCAGAGTCGCTGCAGTAGGCGCATTAACCCACCAAGCTATCCATATAAAATACAGTCTTGTAATATGCTGGCAGACTCTCTGCAGGAGGCGCATTAACCCACCGAGCTATCTGTATAAAATACAGCCCTCTAATATGCTGGCAGACTATCAGCAGGAGGCACATTAACCCACCAAGCTATCCATTTAAATACAGTCCTGCAATATGCTGGCAGACTCTCTATGAGAGGCGCAGTAACCAACTGAGCTATCCATTTAAATACAATCCTGAAATATGCTTCAGACTCTCTGCAGGAGGTGCATTAATCCACTGAGCTATCCATATAAAATACAGTCCTGTAATATGCTGGCAGACCCTCTGCAGGAGGTGCATTAACTCACCGAGCTATCCGGATAAAGTACAGTCCTAAAATATGCTGGCAGACTCTCTGCAGGAGGCGCATTAACCCACCGAGCTATCCATATAAAATACAGTCCTGTAATATGCAGGCGCTCTCTCTGCAGGAGGCGCATTAACCCACCGAGCTATCCATATAAAATACAGCCCTGTAATATGCTGGCAGAGTCGCTGCAGTAGGCGCATTAACCCACCAAGCTATCCATATAAAATACAGTCTTGTAATATGCTGGCAGACTCTCTGCAGGAGGCGCATTAACCCACCGAGCTATCTGTATAAAATCCAGTCCTGTAATATGCTGGCAGACTCTCTGCAGAAGGCGCATTAACCCACCGAGCTATCTATATAAAATACAGTCTTGTAATATGCAGGCGCTCTCTCTGCAGGAGGCGCATTAACTCACTGAACTGTCCATATAAAATACTGTCCTGTAATACGATGGCAGACTCTCTGCAGGAGGCGCATTAACCCACTGAACTATCCATATAAAAATACACTCCTGTAATAGGCTGGCAGACTTTCTTTACAGGAGGAGCATTAACCCACTGAGCTATCCATATAAAATACAGTCCAGTGATATGCTGGCAGACTCTTGGCACGAGGCACATTAACCCACTGTGCAGTCAATATAAAATACAGCAGGAGGTGCATTAACCCACTGAGCTATACTTATCAAATACAGTCCTGTAATATGCTGGCAGACTCTCCGCAGGAGGCACATTAACCCACTGAGCTGTACATATAAAATACAACCCTGTAATATGCTGGCAGACTCTTTGCAGGAGGCGCATTAACCCACTGTGCAATCCATATAAAATACAGTTCAGTAATATGCTGGCAGACTCTTTGAAGGAAGCGCATTAACCCCCTGAGCTATCCTTGTCAAATACAGTCCTGTAATATGCTGGCAGACTCTCTGCAGGAGGCATATTAACCCACTGAGCTGTCCATATAAAATACAGCCCTGTAATATGCGGCTAGACTTTCTTTACAGCAGGAGCATTAACCCACTGAAGTATCCATATAAAATACAGCACAGTAATGTGCTGGCAGACTCTCTGCAGGAGGCACATTAACCCACTGAGCTATCCATATAAAATGCAGTCCTGTAACATGCGGGTAGACTTTCTTTGCAGGAGGAGCATTAACCCACTGAGCTATCCATATAAAATACAGTCTTGTAATATGCTGGCAGACTCTCTGCAGGAGGCGCATTAATCCACTGAGCTATCCATATAAATTTAAGCCCTGTAATATGCCGGCAGACTCTCTGCAGGAAGCGCATTAACTCACCGAGCTATCCATATAAAATACAGTCCTGTAATATACTGGCAGACTCTCTGCAGGAGGCGCATTAACCCACCGTGCTATCCATATAAAATACAGTCATGTAATATGCAGGCGCTCTCTCTGCAGGAGGCGCATTAACCCACTGAGCTATCCGTATAAAATCCAGTCCTGCAATATGCTGGCAGACTCTCTGCAGGAGGCACATTAACCCACTGAGTTATCCATATATAATGCAGTCCTGTAACATGCGGGTAGACTTTCTTTGCAGGAGGAGCATTAACCCACTGAGCTATCCATATAAAATACAGTCCTGTGATATGCTGGCAGACTCTCTGCAGGAGGCGCATTAACCCACCGAGCTATCCATATAAAATACAGTCCTGTAATATGCTGGCAGACTCTCTGCAGGAGGCGCATTAACCCACTGAACTATCCATATACAATACAGTCCTGTAGTATGCGGACAGGCTCTCTGCAGGAGGCGCATTAACCCACTGAGCTATCCATATAAAATACAGTTCAGTAATATGCTGACAGACTCTCTGCAGTAGGCACATTAACCAACTGAGCTATCCATATAAAATACAGTCCTGTAACATTCGGGTAGTATTTCTTTGCAGGAGGCACATTAACCCACTGAGCTATCCATATAAAATACAGTCCTGTAATATGCTGGCAGACTCTTGGCGGGAGGCACATTAACCCACTGAACTATCCATATAAAAATACAGTCCTGTAATATGCTGGCAGACTCTCTGCAGGAGGAGCATTAAACCACTGAGCTATCCATATAAAATACAGTCCTGCGATATGCTGGCAGACTCTCTGCAGGAGGCCCATTAACCAACTGAGCTATCCATATAAAATAAAGTCCTGTAACATGCGTGTAGAATTTCTTTGCAGGAGGCACATTAACCCACTCAGCTATCCATATAAAATACAGTCCTGTAATATGCTGGCAGACTCTCTGCAGGAGGAGCATTAAACCACTGTACTATCCATATAAAAACACACTCCTGTAATAGGCTGGCAGACTTTCTTTACAGGAGGAGCATTAACCCACTGAGCTATCCATATAAAATACAGTCCAGTGATATGCTGGCAGACTCTTGGCACGAGGCACATTAACCCACTGTGCAGTCAATATAAAATACAGCAGGAGGTGCATTAACCCACTGAGCTATACTTATCAAATACAGTCCTGTAATATGCTGGCAGACTCTCCGCAGGAGGCACATTAACCCACTGAGCTGTACATATAAAATACAACCCTGTAATATGCTGGCAGACTCTTTGCAGGAGGCGCATTAACCCACTGTGCAATCCATATAAAATACAGTTCAGTAATATGCTGGCAGACTCTTTGAAGGAAGCGCATTAACCCCCTGAGCTATCCTTGTCAAATACAGTCCTGTAATATGCTGGCAGACTCTCTGCAGGAGGCATATTAACCCACTGAGCTGTCCATATAAAATACAGCCCTGTAATATGCGGCTAGACTTTCTTTACAGCAGGAGCATTAACCCACTGAAGTATCCATATAAAATACAGCACAGTAATGTGCTGGCAGACTCTCTGCAGGAGGCACATTAACCCACTGAGCTATCCATATAAAATGCAGTCCTGTAACATGCGGGTAGACTTTCTTTGCAGGAGGATCATTAACCCACTGAGCTATCCATATAAAATACAGTCCTGTAATATGCTGGCAGACTCTCTGCAGAAGACGCATTAACCCAGCAAGCTATCTATATAAAATACAGTAGTTTAATATGCCAGCAGACTCTCTGCAGGAGGCACATTAACCCACTGACCTATCCATATTAAATACAGTCCTGTGATATGACGGCAGAATCTCAGCAGGAGGCGCATTAAACACTGAGCTATCTATATAAAATACAGCCCTCTAATATGCTGGCAGACTATCAGCAGGAGGCACATTAACCCACCGAGCTATCCATTTAAATACAGTCCTGCAATATGCTGCCAGACTCTCTATGAGAGGCACAGTAACCAACTGAGCTATCCATTTAAATACAATCCTGAAATATGCTTCAGACTCTCTGCAGGAGGTGCATTAATCCACTGAGCTATCTATTTAAATACAGTCCTGTAAATACAGTCCTGTAATATGCTTCAGACTCTCTGCAGGAGGCGTACTATTCCACTGAGCTATCCATATAAAATATAGTCCTGTAATATGCTGGCAGACTTTCATTGCAGGAGGCACATTAACCTACCGAGCTATCCATATCAAATACAGTCCTGTAATATGCTGGCAGACACTCTGCAGGAGGCGCATTAACCCGCTGAGCTATCCATATAAAATACAGTCCTGTAATAAGCTGGCAGACTCTCTGCAGTAGGCGCATTAACCCACCAAGCTATCCATATAAAATACAGTCTTGTAATATGCTGGCAGACTCTCTGCAGGAGGCGCATTAACCCACTGAGCTATCTGTATAAAATCCAGTCCTGTAATATGCTGGCAGACTCTCTGCAGAAGGCGCATTAACCCACCGAGCTATCTATATCAAATACAGTCTTGTAATATGCAGGCGCTCTCTCTGCAGGAGGCGCATTAACTCACTGAACTGTCCATATAAAATACTGTCCTGTAATACGATGGAAGACTCTCTGCAGGAGGCGCATTAGCCCACTGAACTATCCATATAAAAATACACTCCTGTAATATGCTGGCAGACTTTCTTTACAGGAGGAGCATTAACCCACTGAGCTATCCATATAAAATACAGTCCAGTGATATGCTGGCAGACTCTTGGCATGAGGCACATTAACCCACTGTGCAGTCAATATAAAATACAGCAGGAGTTGCATTAACCCACTGAGCTATACTTATCAAATACAGTCCTGTAATATGCTGGCAGACTCTCCGCAGGAGGCACATTAACCCACTGAGCTGTACATATAAAATACAACCCTGTAATATGCTGGCAGACTCTTTGCAGGAGGCGCATTAACCCACTGTGCAATCCGTATAAAATACAGTTCAGTAATATGCTGGCAGACTCTTTGAAGGAAGCGCATTAACCCCCTGAGCTATCCTTGTCAAATACAGTCCTGTAATATGCTGGCAGACTCTCTGCAGGAGGCATATTAACCCACTGAGCTGTCCATATAAAATACAGCCCTGTAATATGCGGCTAGACTTTCTTAACAGCAGGAGCATTAACCCACTGAAGTATCCATATAAAATACAGCACAGTAATGTGCTGGCAGTCTCTCTGCAGGAGGCAAATTAACTCACTGAGCTATCCATATAAAATGCAGTCCTGTAACATGCGGGTAGACTTTCTTTGCAGGAGGAGCATTAACCCACTGAGCTATCCATATAAAATACAGTCTTGTAATATGCTGGCAGACTCTCTGCAGGAGGCGCATTAATCCACTGAGCTATCCATATAAATTTAAGCCCTGTAATATGCCGGCAGACTCTCTGCAGGAAGCGCATTAACTCACCGAGCCATCCATATAAAATACAGTCCTGTAATATACTGGCAGACTCTCTGCAGGAGGCGCATTAACCCACCGTGCTATCCATATAAAATACAGTCATGTAATATGCAGGCGCTCTCTCTGCAGAAGGCGCATTAACCCACTGAACTATCCATATACAATACAGTCCTGTAGTATGCGGACAGGCTCTCTGCAGGAGGCGCATTAACCCACTGAGCTATCCATATAAAATACAGTTCAGTAATATGCTGACAGACTCTCTGCAGTAGGCACATTAACCAACTGAGCTATCTATATAAAATACAGTCCTGTAACATTCGGGTAGAATTTCTTTGCAGGAGGCACATTAACCCACTGAGCTATCCATATAAAATACAGTCCTGTAATATGCTGGCAGACTCTTGGCGGGAGGCACATTAACCCACTGAACTATCCATATAAAAATACAGTCCTGTAATATGCTGGCAGACTCTCTGCAGGAGGAGCATTAAACCACTGAGCTAGCCATATAAAATACAGTCCTGCGATATGCTGGCAGACTCTCTGCAGGAGGCCCATTAACCAACTGAGCTATCCATATAAAATAAAGTCCTGTAACATGCGTGTAGACTTTCTTTGCAGGAGGCACATTAACCCACTCAGCTATCCATATAAAATACAGTCCTGTAATATGCTGGCAGACTCTTTGCAGGAGGCACATTAACCCACTGAGCCATCCGTATAAAATACAGTTCTGTAATATGCTGGTAGACTCTCCGCTGGAGGCGCATTAACCCACTGAGATAAAGTACAGCCCTGTAATATGCTGGCAGACTCTTTGCAGGAGGCGCATTAACCCACCGAGCTATCCATATAAAATACAGTGCTGTAATATGCCGGCAGACTCTCTGCAGGAGGCATATTAACCCACTGAGCTATCCGTATAAAATAGAGTCCTGAAATATACGGGCAGACTTTCTTTGCAGGAGGCACATTAACCCACTGAACTATCCATATAAAATAAAGTCCTGTAATATGCTGGCAGGCTCTCTTCAGGAGGCACATTATCCCACTGAACTATCCATATAAAATACAGTTCAGTAATATGATGACAGACTCTCTACAGTAGTCACATTAACCCACTGAGCTATCCATATATAATACAGTCCTGTAATATGCGGGTAGACTTTCTTTGCAGCAGGACCATTAACCCACTGAAGTATCCATATAAAATACAGCACAGTAATGTGCTGGCAGACTCTCTGCAGGAGGCGCATTAACCCACTGAGCTATCCGTATAAAATCCAGTCCTGCAATATGCTGGCAGACTCTCTGCAGAAGACGCATTAACCCACCGAGCTATCTACATAAAATACAGTCTTGTAATATGCAGGCGCTCTCTCTGAAAGAGGCGCATTAACTCACTGAACTATCCATATAAAATACTGTCCTGTAATACGATGGCAGACTCTCTGCAGGAGGTGCATTAACCCACTGAACTATCCATATAAAAATACACTCCTGTAATATGCTGGCAGACTTTCTTTACAGGAGGAGCATTAACCCACTGAGCTATTCATATAAAATACAGTCCTGTGATATGCTGGCAGACTATTGGCAGGAGGCGCATTAACCCACTGTGCAATCCATATAAAATACAGCAGGAGGTGCATTAACCCACTGAGCTATACGTATCAAATACAGTCCTGTAATATGCTGGCAGACTCTCCGCAGGAAGCACATTAACCCACTGAGCTGTACATATAAAATACAACCCTGTAATATGCTGGCAGACTCTTTGCAGGAGGCGCATTAACCCACTGTGCAATCCATATAAAATACAGTTCAGTAATATGCTGGCAGACTCTTTGAAGGAAGCGCATTAACCCCCTGAGATATCCTTGTCAAATACAGTCCTGTAATATGCTGGCAGACTCTCTGCAGGAGGCACATTAACCCACTGAGTTATCCATATAAAATGCAGTCCTGTAACATGCGGGTAGACTTTCTTTGCAGGAGGAGCATTAACCCACTGAGCTATCCATATAAAATACAGTCCTGTGATATGCTGGCAGACTCTCTGCAGGAGGCGCATTAACCCACCGAGCTATCCATATAAAATACAGTCCTGTAATATGCTGGCAGACTCTCTGCAGGAGGCGCATTAACCCACTGAACTATCCATATACAATACAGTCCTGTAGTATGCGGACAGGCTCTCTGCAGGAGGCGCATTAACCCACTGAGCTATCCATATAAAATACAGTTCAGTAATATGCTGACAGACTCTCTGCAGTAGGCACATTAACCAACTGAGCTATCCATATAAAATACAGTCCTGTAACATTCGGGTAGAATTTCTTTGCAGGAGGCACATTAACCCACTGAGCTATCCATATAAAATACAGTCCTGTAATATGCTGGCAGACTCTTGGCGGGAGGCACATTAACCCACTGAACTATCCATATAAAAATACAGTCCTGTAATATGCTGGTAGACTCTCTGCAGGAGGAGCATTAAACCACTGAGCTATCCATATAAAATACAGTCCTGCGATATGCTGGCAGACTCTCTGCAGGAGGCCCATTAACCAACTGAGCTATCCATATAAAATAAAGTCCTGTAACATGCGTGTAGACTTTCTTTGCAGGAGGCACATTAACCCACTCAGCTATCCATATAAAATACAGTCCTGTAATATGCTGGCAGACTCTTTGCAGGAGGCACATTAACCCACTGAGCCATCCGTATAAAATACAGTTCGGTAATATGCTGGTAGACTCTCCGCTGGAGGCGCATTAACCCACTGAGATAAAGTACAGCCCTGTCATATGCTGGCAGACTCTTTGCAGGAGGCGCATTAACCCACCGAGCTATCCATATAAAATACAGTCCTGTAATATGCCGGCAGACTCTCTGCAGGAGGCATATTAACCCACTGAGCTATCCGTATAAAATAGAGTCCTGAAATATACGGGTAGACTTTCTTTCCAGGAGGCACATTAACCCACTGAACTAACCATATAAAATAAAGGCCTGTAATATGCTGGCAGGCTCTCTTCAGGAGGCACATTATCCCACTGAACTATCCATATAAAATACAGTTCAGTAATATGATGACAGACTCTCTACAGTAGTCACATTAACCCACTGAGCTATCCATATATAATACAGTCCTGTAATATGCGGGTAGACTTTCTTTGCAGCAGGACCATTAACCCACTGAAGTATCCATATAAAATACAACACAGTAATGTGCTGGCAGACTCTCTGCAGGAGGCACATTAACCCACTGAGCTATCCATATAAAATGCAGTCCTGTAACATGCGGGTAGACTTTCTTTGCAGGAGGAGCATTAACCCACTGAGCTATCCATATAAAATACAGTCCTGTAATATGCTGGCAGACTCTCTGCAGGAGGCGCATTAATCCACTGAGCTATCCATATAAAATTCAGCCCTGTAATATGCCGGCAGACTCTCTGCAGGAAGCGCATTAACTCACCGAGCTATCCATATAAAATACAGTCCTGTAATATACTGGCAGACTCTCTGCAGGAGGCGCATTAACCCACCATGCTATCCATATAAAATACAGTCATGTAATATGCAGGCGCTCTCTCTGCAGGAGGCGCATTAACCCATCGAGCTATCCATATAAAATACAGCCCTGTATTATGCTGGCAGACTCTCTGCAGGAGGCGCATTAACCCACTGAGCTATCCGTGTAAAATCCAGTCCTGTAATATGCTGGCAGACTCTCTGCAGAAGACGCATTAACCCACCGAGCTATCTACATAAAATACAGTCTTGTAATATGCAGGCGCTCTCTCTGCAAGAGGCGCATTAACTCACTGAACTCTCCATATGAAATACTGTCCTGTAATACGATGGCAGACTCTCTGCAGGAGGCGCATTAACCCACTGAACTATCCATATAAAAATACACTCCTGTAATATGCTGGCAGACTTTCTTTACAGGAGGAGAATTAACCCACTGAGCTATCCATATAAAATACAGTCCTGTGATATGCTGGCAGACTCTTGGCAGGAGGCGCATTAACCCACTGTGCAATCCATATAAAATACAGCAGAAGGTGCATTAACCCACTGAGCTATACGTATCAAATACAGTCCTGTAATATGCTGGCAGACTCTCCGCAGGAAGCACATTAACCCACTGAGCTGTACATATAAAATACAACCCTGTAATATGCTGGCAGACTCTTTGCAGGAGGCGCATTAACCCACTGTGCAATCCATATAAAATACAGTTCAGTAATATGCTGGCAGACTCTTTGAAGGAAGCGCATTAACCCCCTGAGCTATCCTTGTCAAATACAGTCCTGTAATATGCTGGCAGACTCTCTGCAGGAGGCATATTAACCCACTGAGCTGTCCATATAAAATACAGCCCTGTAATATGCGGCTAGACTTTCTTTACAGCAGGAGCATTAACCCACTGAAGTATCCATATAAAATACAGCACAGTAATGTGCTGGCAGACTCTCTGCAGGAGGCCCATTAACCAACTGAGCTATCCATTTAAAATACAGTCCTGTAATATACTGGCAGACTCTCTGCAGGAGGCGCATTAACCCACCAAGCTATCCATATAAAATACAGTCTTGTAATATGGTGGCAGACCCTCTGCAGGAGGCGCATTAACCCACCGAGCTATCCATATAAAATACAGCCCTGTAATATGCTTCAGACTCTCTGCAGGAGGCGCATTAACCCACTGAGCTATCCGTATAAAATACAGTCTTGTAATATGCTGGCAGACTCTCTGCAGGAGGCGCATTAACCCACTGAGCTATCTGTATAAAATCCAGTCCTGTAATATGCTGGCAGACTCTCTGCAGAAGGCGCATTAACCCACCGAGCAATCTATATAAAATACAGTCTTGTAATATGCAGGCGCTCTCTCTGCAGGAGGCGCATTAACTCACTGAACTGTCCATATAAAATACTGTCCTGTAATACGATGGAAGACTCTCTGCAGGAGGCGCATTAGCCCACTGAACTATCCATATAAAAATACACTCCTGTAATATGCTGGCAGACTTTCTTTACAGGAGGAGCATTAACCCACTGAGCTATCCATATAAAATACAGTCCAGTGATATGCTGGCAGACTCTTGGCACGAGGCACATTAACCCACTGTGCAGTCAATATAAAATACAGCAGGAGGTGCATTAACCCACTGAGCTATACTTATCAAATACAGTCCTGTAATATGCTGGCAGACTCTCCGCAGGAGGCACATTAACCCACTGAGCTGTACATATAAAATACAACCCTGTAATATGCTGGCAGACTCTTTGCAGGAGGCGCATTAACCCACTGTGCAATCCATATAAAATACAGTTCAGTAATATGCTGGCAGACTCTTTGAAGGAAGCGCATTAACCCCCTGAGCTATCCTTGTCAAATACAGTCCTGTAATATGCTGGCAGACTCTCTGCAGGAGGCATATTAACCCACTGAGCTGTCCATATAAAATACAGCCCTGTAATATGCGGCTAGACTTTCTTAACAGCAGGAGCATTAACCCACTGAAGTATCCATATAAAATACAGCACAGTAATGTGCTGGCAGACTCTCTGCAGGAGGCACATTAACTCACTGAGCTATCCATATAAAATGCAGTCCTGTAACATGCGGGTAGACATTCTTTGCAGGAGGAGCATTAACCCACTGAGCTATCTATATAAAATACAGTCTTGTAATATGCTGGCAGACTCTCTGCAGGAGGCGCATTAATCCACTGAGCTATCCATATAAATTTAAGCCCTGTAATATGCCGGCAGACTCTTTGCAGGAAGCGCATTAACTCACCGAGCTATCCATATAAAATACAGTCCTGTAATATACTGGCAGACTCTCTGCAGGAGGCGCATTAACCCACCGTGCTATCCATATAAAATACAGTCATGTAATATGCAGGCGCTCTCTCTGTAGGAGGCGCATTAACCCACTGAACTATCCATATACAATACAGTCCTGTAGTATGCGGACAGGCTCTCTGCAGGAGGCGCATTAACCCACTGAGCTATCCATATAAAATACAGTTCAGTAATATGCTGACAGACTCTCTGCAGTAGGCACATTAACCAACTGAGCTATCCATATGAAATACAGTCCTGTAACATTCGGGTAGAATTTCTTTGCAGGAGGCACATTAACCCACTGAGCTATCCATATAAAATACAGTCCTGTAATATGCTGGCAGACTCTCTGCAGGAGGAGCATTAAACCACTGAGCTATCCATATAAAATACAGTCCTGCGATATGCTGGCAGACTCTCTGCAGGAGGCCCATTAACCAACTGAGCTATCCATATAAAATACAGTCCTGTAATATACTGGCAGACTCTCTGCAGGAGGCGCATTAACCCACCAAGCTATCCATATAAAATACAGTCTTGTAATATGGTGGCAGACTCTCTGCAGGAGGCGCATTAACCCACTGAGCTATCCGTATAAAATCCAGTCCGGTAATATGCTGGCAGACTCTCTGCAGGAGGCGCATTAACCCACTGAGCTAGCCGTATAAAATCCAGTCCTGTAATATGCTGGCAGACTCTCTGCAGAAGACGCATTAACCCAGCAAGCTATCTATATAAAATACAGTAGTTTAATATGCCAGCAGACTCTCTGCAGGAGGCACATTAACCCACTGACCTATCCATATTAAATACAGTCCTGTGATATGACGGCAGAATCTCAGCAGGAGGCGCATTAAACACTGAGCTATCTATATAAAATACAGCCCTCTAATATGCTGGCAGACTATCAGCAGGAGGCACATTAACCCACCGAGCTATCCATTTAAATACAGTCCTGCAATATGCTGCCAGACTCTCTATGAGAGGCACAGTAACCAACTGAGCTATCCATTTAAATACAATCCTGAAATATGCTTCAGACTCTCTGCAGGAGGTGCATTAATCCACTGAGCTATCTATTTAAATACAGTCCTGTAAATACAGTCCCGTAATATGCTTCAGACTCTCTGCAGGAGGCGTACTATTCCACTGAGCTATCCATATAAAATATAGTCCTGTAATATGCTGGCAGACTTTCATTGCAGGAGGCACATTAACCTACCGAGCTATCCATATCAAATACAGTCCTGTAATATGCTGGCAGACACTCTGCAGGAGGCGCATTAACCCGCTGAGCTATCCATATAAAATACAGTCCTGTAATAAGCTGGCAGACTCTCTGCAGTAGGCGCATTAACCCACCAAGCTATCCATATAAAATACAGTCTTGTAATATGCTGGCAGACTCTCTGCAGGAGGCGCATTAACCCACTGAGCTATCTGTATAAAATCCAGTCCTGTAATATGCTGGCAGACTCTCTGCAGAAGGCGCATTAACCCACCGAGCTATCTATATAAAATACAGTCTTGTAATATGCAGGCGCTCTCTCTGCAGGAGGCGCATTAACTCACTGAACTCTCCATATAAAATACTGTCCTGTAATACGATGGAAGACTCTCTGCAGGAGGCGCATTAGCCCACTGAACTATCCATATAAAAATACACTCCTGTAATATGCTGGCAGACTTTCTTTACAGGAGGAGCATTAACCCACTGAGCTATCCATATAAAATACAGTCCAGTGATATGCTGGCAGACTCTTGGCACGAGGCACATTAACCCACTGTGCAGTCAATATAAAATACAGCAGGAGGTGCATTAACCCACTGAGCTATACTTATCAAATACAGTCCTGTAATATGCTGGCAGACTCTCCGCAGGAGGCACATTAACCCACTGAGCTGTACATATAAAATACAACCCTGTAATATGCTGGCAGACTCTTTGCAGGAGGCGCATTAACCCACTGTGCAATCCATATAAAATACAGTTCAGTAATATGCTGGCAGACTCTTTGAAGGAAGCGCATTAACCCCCTGAGCTATCCTTGTCAAATACAGTCCTGTAATATGCTGGCAGACTCTCTGCAGGAGGCATATTAACCCACTGAGTTGTCCATATAAAATACAGCCCTGTAATATGCGGCTAGACTTTAACAGCAGGAGCATTAACCCACTGAAGTATCCATATAAAATACAGCACAGTAATGTGCTGGCAGACTCTCTGCAGGAGGCACATTAACTCACTGAGCTATCCATATAAAATGCAGTCCTGTAACATGCGGGTAGACTTTCTTTGCAGGAGGAGCATTAACCCACTGAGCTATCCATATAAAATACAGTCTTGTAATATGCTGGCAGACTCTCTGCAGGAGGCGCATTAATCCACTGAGCTATCCATATAAATTTAAGCCCTGTAATATGCCGGCAGACTCTCTGCAGGAAGCGCATTAACTCACCGAGCTATCCATATAAAATACAGTCCTGTAATATACTGGCAGACTCTCTGCAGGAGGCGCATTAACCCACCGTGCTATCCATATAAAATACAGTCATGTAATATGCAGGCGCTCTCTCTGCAGGAGGCGCATTAACCCACTGAACTATCCATATACAATACAGTCCTGTAGTATGCGGACAGGCTCTGTGCAGGAGGCGCATTAACCCACTGAGCTATCCATATAAAATACAGTTCAGTAATATGCTGACAGACTCTCTGCAGTAGGCACATTAACCAACTGAGCTATCCATATAAAATACAGTCCTGTAACATTCGGGTAGAATTTCTTTGCAGGAGGCACATTAACCCACTGAGCTATCCATATAAAATACAGCCCTGTAATATGCGGCTAGACTTTCTTAACAGCAGGAGCATTAACCCACTGAAGTATCCATATAAAATACAGCACAGAAATGTGCTGGCAGACTCTCTGCAGGAGGCACATTAACTCACTGAGCTATCCATATAAAATGCAGTCCTGTAACATGCGGGTAGACTTTCTTTGCAGGAGGAGCATTAACCCACTGAGCTATCCATATAAAACACAGTCTTGTAATATGCTGGCAGACTCTCTGCAGGAGGCGCATTAATCCACTGAGCAATCCATATAAATTTAAGCCCTGTAATATGCCGGCAGACTCTGCAGGAAGCGCATTAACTCACCGAGCTATCCATATAAAATACAGTCCTGTAATATACTGGCAGACTCTCTGCAGGAGGCGCATTAACCCACCGTGCTATCCATATAAAATACAGTCATGTAATATGCAGGCGCTCTCTCTGCAGGAGGCGCATTAACCCACTGAACTATCCATATACAATACAGTCCTGTAGTATGCGGACAGGCTCTCTGCAGGAGGCGCATTAACCCACTGAGCTATCCATATAAAATACAGTTCAGTAATATGCTGACAGACTCTCTGCAGTAGGCACATTAACCAACTGAGCTATCCATATAAAATACAGTCCTGTAACATTCGGGTAGAATTTCTTTGCAGGAGGCACATTAACCCACTGAGCTATCCATATAAAATACAGTCCTGTAATACGCTGGCAGACTCTTGGCGGGAGGCACATTAACCCACTGAACTATCCATATAAAATACAGTCCTGCGATATGCTGGCAGACTCTCTGCAGGAGGCCCATTAACCAACTGAGCTATCCATATAAAATAAAGTCCTGTAACATGCGTGTAGACTTTCTTTGCAGGAGGCACATTAACCCACTCAGCTGTCCATATAAAATACAGTCCTGTAATATGCTGGCAGACTCTTTGCAGGAGGCATATTAACCCACTGAGCCATCCGTATAAAATACAGTTCTGTAATATGCTGGTAGACTCTCCGCTGGAGGCGCATTAACCCACTGAGATAAAGTACAGCCCTGTAATATGCTGGCAGACTCTTTGCAGGAGGCGCATTAACCCACCGAGCTATCCATATAAAATACAGTCCTGTAATATGCCGGCAGACTCTCTGCAGGAGGCATATTAACCCACTGAGCTATCCGTATAAAATAGAGTCCTGAAATATACGGGTAGACTTTCTTTGCAGGAGGCACATTAACCCACTGAACTATCCATATAAAATAAAGTCCTGTAATATGCTGGCAGGCTCTCTTCAGGAGGCACATTATCCCACTGAACTATCCATATAAAATACAGTTCAGTAATATGATGACAGACTCTCTACAGTAGTCACATTAACCCACTGAGCTATCCATATATAATACAGTCCTGTAATATGCGGGTAGACTTTCTTTGCAGCAGGACCATTAACCCACTGAAGTATCCATATAAAATACAGCACAGTAATGTGCTGGCAGACTCTCTGCAGGAGGCACAATAACCCACTGAGCTATCCATATAAAATGCAGTCCTGTAACATGCGGGTAGACTTTCTTTGCAGGAGGAGCATTAACACACTGAGCTATCCATATAAAATACAGTCCTGTAATATGCTGGCAGACTCTCTGCAGGAGGCGCATTAATCCACTGAGCTATCCATATAAAATTCAGCCCTGTAATATGCCGGCAGACTCTCTGCAGGAAGCGCATTAACTCACCGAGCTATCCATATAAAATACAGTCCTGTAATATACTGGCAGACTCTCTGCAGGAGGCGCATTAACCCACCGTGCTATCCATATAAAATACAGTCATGTAATATGCAGGCGCTCTCTCTGCAGGAGGCGCATTAACCCATCGAGCTATCCATAGAAAATACAGCCCTGTATTATGCTGGCAGACTCTCTGCAGGAGGCGCATTAACCCACTGAGCTATCCGTATAAAATCCAGTCCTGTAATATGCTGGCAGACTCTCTGCAGAAGACGCATTAACCCACCGAGCTATCTACATAAAATACAGTCTTGTAGTATGCAGGCGCTCTCTCTGCAAGAGGCGCATTAACTCACTGAACTCTCCATATAAAATACTGTCCTGTAATACGATGGCAGACTCCCTGCAGGAGGCGCATTAACCCACTGAATTATCCATATAAAAATACACTCCTGTAATATGCTGGCAGACTTTCTTTACAGGAGGAGCATTAACCCACTGAGCTATCCATATAAAATACAGTCCTGTGATATGCTGGCAGACTCTTGGCAGGAGGCGCATTAACCCACTGTGCAATCCATATAAAATACAGCAGGAGGTGCATTAACCCACTGAGCTATACGTATCAAATACAGTCCTGTAATATGCTGGCAGACTCTCCGCAGGAAGCACATTAACCCACTGAGCTGTACATATAAAATACAACCCTGTAATATGCTGGCAGACTCTTTGCAGGAGGCGCATTAACCCACTGTGCAATCCATATAAAATACAGTTCAGTAATATGCTGGCAGACTCTTTGAAGGAAGCGCATTAACCCCCTGAGCTATCCTTGTCAAATACAGTCCTGTAATATGCTGGCAGACTCTCTGCAGGAGGCATATTAACCCACTGAGCTGTCCATATAAAATACAGCCCTGTAATATGCGGCTAGACTTTCTTTACAGCAGGAGCATTAACCCACTGAAGTATCCATATAAAATACAGTCCTGTAATATACTGGCAGACTCTCTGCAGGAGGCGCATTAACCCACCAAGCTATCCATATAAAATACAGTCTTGTAATATGGTGGCAGACTCTCTGCAGGAGGCGCATTAACCCACTGAGCTATCCGTATAAAATCCAGTCCGGTAATATGCTGGCAGACTCTCTGCAGGAGGCGCATTACCCACTGAGCTATCCGTATAAAATCCAGTCCTGTAATATGCTGGCAGACTCTCTGCAGAAGACGCATTAACCCAGCAAGCTATCTATATAAAATACAGTAGTTTAATATGCCAGCAGACTCTCTGCAGGAGGCACATTAACCCACTGACCTATCCATATTAAATACAGTCCTGTGATATGACGGCAGAATCTCAGCAGGAGGCGCATTAAACACTGAGCTATATATATAAAATACAGCCCTCTAATATGCTGGCAGACTATCAGCAGGAGGCACATTAACCCACCGAGCTATCCATTTAAATACAGTCCTGCAATATGCTGGCAGACTCTCTATGAGAGGCGCAGTAACCAACTGAGCAATCCATTTAAATACAATCCTGAAATATGCTTCAGACTCTCTGCAGGAAGCACATTAACCCACTGAGCTGTACATATAAAATACAACCCTGTAATATGCTGGCAGACTCTTTGCAGGAGGCGCATTAACCCACTGTGCAATCCATATAAAATACAGTTCAGTAATATGCTGGCAGACTCTTTGAAGGAAGCGCATTAACCCCCTGAGCTATCCTTGTCAAATACAGTCCTGTAATATGCTGGCAGACTCTCTGCAGGAGGCATATTAACCCACTGAGCTGTCCATATAAAATACAGCCCTGTAATATGCGGCTAGACTTTCTTTACAGCAGGAGCATTAACCCACTGAAGTATCCATATAAAATACAGTCCTGTAATATACTGGCAGACTCTCTGCAGGAGGCGCATTAACCCACCAAGCTATCCATATAAAATACAGTCTTGTAATATGGTGGCAGACTCTCTGCAGGAGGCGCATTAACCCACTGAGCTATCCGTATAAAATCCAGTCCGGTAATATGCTGGCAGACTCTCTGCAGGAGGCGCATTACCCACTGAGCTATCCGTATAAAATCCAGTCCTGTAATATGCTGGCAGACTCTCTGCAGAAGACGCATTAACCCAGCAAGCTATCTATATAAAATACAGTAGTTTAATATGCCAGCAGACTCTCTGCAGGAGGCACATTAACCCACTGACCTATCCATATTAAATACAGTCCTGTGATATGACGGCAGAATCTCAGCAGGAGGCGCATTAAACACTGAGCTATATATATAAAATACAGCCCTCTAATATGCTGGCAGACTATCAGCAGGAGGCACATTAACCCACCGAGCTATCCATTTAAATACAGTCCTGCAATATGCTGGCAGACTCTCTATGAGAGGCGCAGTAACCAACTGAGCAATCCATTTAAATACAATCCTGAAATATGCTTCAGACTCTCTGCAGGAGGTGCATTAATCCACTGAGCTATCCATATAAAATATAGTCCTGTAATATGCTGGCAGACTTTCATTGCAGGAGGCACATTAACCTACCGAGCTATCCATATCAAATACAGTCCTGTAATATGCTGGCAGACACTCTGCAGGAGGCGCATTAACCCGCTGAGCTATCCATATAAAATACAGTCCTGTAATATGCTGGCAGACCCTCTGCAGGAGGTGCATTAACTCACCGAGCTATCCGGATAAAGTACAGTCCTAAAATATGCTGGCAGACTCTCTGCAGGAGGCGCATTAACCCACCGAGCTATCCATATAAAATACAGTCCTGTAATATGCAGGCGCTCTCTCTGCAGGAGGCACATTAACCCACCGAGCTATCCATATAAAATACAGCCCTGTAATATGCTGGCAGACTCTCTGCAGGAGGCGCATTCACCCACTGAGCTATCTGTATAAAATCCAGTCCTCTAATATGCTGGCAGACTCTCTGCAGAAGGCGCATTAACCCACCGAGCTATCTATATAAAATACAGTCTTGTAATATGCAGGCGCTCTCTCTGCAGGAGGCGCATTAACTCACTGAACTGTCCATATAAAATACTGTCCTGTAATACAATGGCAGACTCTCTGCAGGAGGTGCATTAACCCACTGAGCTATACTTATGAAATACAGTCCTTTAATATGCTGGCAGACTCTCCGCAGGAGGCACATTAACCCACTGAGCTGTACATATAAAATACAACCCTGTAATATGCTGGCAGACTCTTTGCAGGAGGCGCATTAACCCACTGTGCAATCCATATAAAATACAGTTCAGTAATATGCTGGCAGACTCTTTGAAGGAAGCGCATTAACCCCCTGAGCTATCCTTGTCAAATACAGTCCTGTAATATGCTGGCAGACTCTCTGCAGGAGGCATATTAACCCACTGAGCTGTCCATATAAAATACAGCCCTGTAATATGCGGCTAGACTTTCTTTACAGCAGGAGCATTAACCCACTGAAGTATCCATATAAAATACAGCACAGTAATGTGCTGGCAGACTCTCTGCAGGAGGCACATTAACCCACTGAGCTATCCATATAAAATGCAGTCCTGTAACATGCGGGTAGACTTTCTTTGCAGGAGGAGCATTAACCCACTGAGCTATCCATATAAAATACAGTCTTGTAATATGCTGGCAGACTCTCTGCAGGAGGCGCATTAATCCACTGAGCAATCCATATAAATTTAAGCCCTGTAATATGCCGGCAGACTCTCTGCAGGAAGCGCATTAACTCACCGAGCTATCCATATAAAATACAGTCCTGTAATATACTGGCAGACTCTCTGCAGGAGGCGCATTAACCCACCGTGCTATCCATATAAAATACAGTCATGTAATATGCAGGCGCTCTCTCTGCAGAAGGCGCATTAACCCACCGAGCTATCCATATAAAATACAGTCCTGTAATATGCCGGCAGACTCTCTGCAGGAGGCATATTAACCCACTGAGCTATCCGTATAAAATAGAGTCCTGGAATATACGGGTAGACTTTCTTTGCAGGAGGCACATTAACCCACTGAACTATCCATATAAAATAAAGTCCTGTAATATGCTGGCAGGCTCTCTTCAGGAGGCACATTATCCCACTGAACTATCCATATAAAATACGGTTCAGTAATATGATGACAGACTCTCTACAGTAGTCACATTAACCCACTGAGCTATCCATATATAATACAGTCCTGTAATATGCGGGTAGACTTTCTTTGCAGCAGGACCATTAACCCACTGAAGTATCCATATAAAATACAGCACAGTAATGTGCTGGCAGACTCTCTGCAGGAGGCACATTAACCCACTGAGCTATCCATATAAAATGCAGTCCTGTAACATGCGGGTAGACTTTCTTTGCAGGAGGAGCATTAACACACTGAGCTATCCATATAAAATACAGTCCTGTAATATGCTGGCAGACTCTCTGCAGGAGACGCATTAATCCACTGAGCTATCCATATAAAATTCAGCCCTGTAATATGCCGGCAGACTCCCTGCAGGAAGCGCATTAACTCACCGAGCTATCCATATAAAATACAGTCCTGTAATATACTGGCAGACTCTCTGCAGGAGGCGCATTAACCCACCGTGCTATCCATATAAAATACAGTCATGTAATATGCAGGCGCTCTCTCTGCAGGAGGCGCATTAACCCATCGAGCTATCCATAGAAAATACAGCCCTGTATTATGCTGGCAGACTCTCTGCAGGAGGCGCATTAACCCACTGAGCTATCCGTATAAAATCCAGTCCTGTAATATGCTGGCAGACTCTCTGCAGAAGACGCATTAACCCACCGAGCTATCTACATAAAATACAGTCTTGTAGTATGCAGGCGCTCTCTCTGCAAGAGGCGCATTAACTCACTGAACTCTCCATATAAAATACTGTCCTGTAATACGATGGCAGACTCCCTGCAGGAGGCGCATTAACCCACTGAATTATCCATATAAAAATACACTCCTGTAATATGCTGGCAGACTTTCTTTACAGGAGGAGCATTAACCCACTGAGCTATCCATATAAAATACAGTCCTGTGATATGCTGGCAGACTCTTGGCAGGAGGCGCATTAACCCACTGTGCAATCCATATAAAATACAGCAGGAGGTACATTAACCCACTGAGCTATACGTATCAAATACAGTCCTGTAATATGCTGGCAGACTCTCCGCAGGAAGCACATTAACCCACTGAGCTGTACATATAAAATACAACCCTGTAATATGCTGGCAGACTCTTTGCAGGAGGCGCATTAACCCACTGTGCAATCCATATAAAATACAGTTCAGTAATATGCTGGCAGACTCTTTGAAGGAAGCGCATTAACCCCCTGAGCTATCCTTGTCAAATACAGTCCTGTAATATGCTGGCAGACTCTCTGCAGGAGGCATATTAACCCACTGAGCTGTCCATATAAAATACAGCCCTGTAATATGCGGCTAGACTTTCTTTACAGCAGGAGCATTAACCCACTGAAGTATCCATATAAAATACAGTCCTGTAATATACTGGCAGACTCTCTGCAGGAGGCGCATTAACCCACCAAGCTATCCATATAAAATACAGTCTTGTAATATGGTGGCAGACTCTCTGCAGGAGGCGCATTAACCCACTGAGCTATCCGTATAAAATCCAGTCCGGTAATATGCTGGCAGACTCTCTGCAGGAGGCGCATTACCCACTGAGCTATCCGTATAAAATCCAGTCCTGTAATATGCTGGCAGACTCTCTGCAGAAGACGCATTAACCCAGCAAGCTATCTATATAAAATACAGTAGTTTAATATGCCAGCAGACTCTCTGCAGGAGGCACATTAACCCACTGACCTATCCATATTAAATACAGTCCTGTGATATGACGGCAGAATCTCAGCAGGAGGCGCATTAAACACTGAGCTATATATATAAAATACAGCCCTCTAATATGCTGGCAGACTATCAGCAGGAGGCACATTAACCCACCGAGCTATCCATTTAAATACAGTCCTGCAATATGCTGGCAGACTCTCTATGAGAGGCGCAGTAACCAACTGAGCAATCCATTTAAATACAATCCTGAAATATGCTTCAGACTCTCTGCAGGAGGTGCATTAATCCACTGAGCTATCCATATAAAATATAGTCCTGTAATATGCTGGCAGACTTTCATTGCAGGAGGCACATTAACCTACCGAGCTATCCATATCAAATACAGTCCTGTAATATGCTGGCAGACACTCTGCAGGAGGCGCATTAACCCGCTGAGCTATCCATATAAAATACAGTCCTGTAATATGCTGGCAGACCCTCTGCAGGAGGTGCATTAACTCACCGAGCTATCCGGATAAAGTACAGTCCTAAAATATGCTGGCAGACTCTCTGCAGGAGGCGCATTAACCCACCGAGCTATCCATATAAAATACAGTCCTGTAATATGCAGGCGCTCTCTCTGCAGGAGGCGCATTAACCCACCGAGCTATCCATATAAAATACAGCCCTGTAATATGCTGGCAGACTCTCTGCAGTAGGCGCATTAGCCCACCAAGCTATCCATATAAAATACAGTCTTGTAATATGCTGGCAGATTCTCTGCAGGAGGCGCATTAACCCACTGAGCTATCTGTATAAAATCCAGTCCTCTAATATGCTGGCAGACTCTCTGCAGAAGGCGCATTAACCCACCGAGCTATCTATATAAAATACAGTCTTGTAATATGCAGGCGCTCTCTCTGCAGGAGGCGCATTAACTCACTGAACTGTCCATATAAAATACTGTCCTGTAATACGATGGCAGACTCTCTGCAGGAGGTGCATTAACCCACTGAGCTATACTTATGAAATACAGTCCTGTAATATGCTGGCAGACTCTCCGCAGGAGGCACATTAACCCACTGAGCTGTACATATAAAATACAACCCTGTAATATGCTGGCAGACTCTTTGCAGGAGGCGCATTAACCCACTGTGCAATCCATATAAAATACAGTTCAGTAATATGCTGGCAGACTCTTTGAAGGAAGCGCATTAACCCCCTGAGCTATCCTTGTCAAATACAGTCCTGTAATATGCTGGCAGACTCTCTGCAGGAGGCATTTTAACCCACTGAGCTGTCCATATAAAATACAGCCCTGTAATATGCGGCTAGACTTTCTTTACAGCAGGAGCATTAACCCACTGAAGTATCCATATAAAATACAGCACAGTAATGTGCTGGCAGACTCTCTGCAGGAGGCACATTAACCCACTGAGCTATCCATATAAAATGCAGTCCTGTAACATGCGGGTAGACTTTCTTTGCAGGAGGAGCATTAACCCACTGAGCTATCCATATAAAATACAGTCTTGTAATATGCTGGCAGACTCTCTGCAGGAGGCGCATTAATCCACTGAGCAATCCATATAAATTTAAGCCCTGTAATATGCCGGCAGACTCTCTGCAGGAAGCGCATTAACTCACCGAGCTATCCATATAAAATACAGTCCTGTAATATACTGGCAGACTCTCTGCAGGAGGCGCATTAACCCACCGTGCTATCCATATAAAATACAGTCATGTAATATGCAGGCGCTCTCTCTGCAGAAGGCGCATTAACCCACTGAGCTATCCGTATAAAATCCAGTCCTGTAATATGCTGGCAGACTCTCTGCAGAAGACGCATTAACCCACCGAGCTATCTACATAAAATACAGTCTTGTAATATGCAGGCGATCTCTCTGAAAGAGGCGCATTAACTCACTGAACTGTCCATATAAAATACTGTCCTGTAATACGATGGCAGACTCTCTGCAGGAGGCGCATTAACCCACTGAACTATCCATATAAAAATACACTCCTGTAATATGCTGGCAGACTTTCTTTACAGGAGGAGCATTAACCCACTGAGCTATCCATATAAAATACAGTCCTGTGATATGCTGGCAGACTCTTGGCAGGAGGCGCATTAACCCACTGTGCAATCCATATAAAATACAGCAGGAGGTGCATTAACCCACTGAGCTATACGTATCAAATACAGTCCTGTAATATGCTGGCAGACTCTCCGCAGGAAGCACATTAACCCACTGAGCTGTACATATAAAATACAACCCTGTAATATGCTGGCAGACTCTTTGCAGGAGGCGCATTAACCCACTGTGCAATCCATATAAAATACAGTTCAGTAATATGCTGGCAGACTCTTTGAAGGAAGCGCATTAACCCCCTGAGCTATCCTTGTCAAATACAGTCCTGTAATATGCTGGCAGACTCTCTGCAGGAGGCACATTAACCCACTGAGTTATCCATATAAAATGCAGTCCTGTAACATGCGGGTAGACTTTCTTTGCAGGAGGAGCATTAACCCACTGAGCTATCCATATAAAATACAGTCCTGTGATATGCTGGCAGACTCTCTGCAGGAGGCGCATTAACCCACCGAGCTATCCATATAAAATACAGTCCTGTAATATGCTGGCAGACTCTCTGCAGGAGGCGCATTAACCCACTGAACTATCCATATACAATACAGTCCTGTAGTATGCAGACAGGCTCTCTGCAGGAGGCACATTAACCCACTGAGCTATCCATATAAAATACAGTTCAGTAATATGCTGACAGACTCTCTGCAGTAGGCACATTAACCAACTGAGCTATCCATATAAAATACAGTCCTGTAACATTCGGGTAGAATTTCTTTGCAGGAGGCACATTAACCCACTGAGCTATCCATATAAAATACAGTCCTGTAATATGCTGGCAGACTCTTGGCGGGAGGCACATTAACCCACTGAGCTATCCATATAAAATACAGTCCTGCGATATGCTGGCAGACTCTCGGCAGGAGGCCCATTAACCAACTGAGCTATCCATATAAAATAAAGTCCTGTAACATGTGTGTAGACTTTCTTTGCAGGAGGCACATTAACCCACTCAGCTATCCATATAAAATACAGTCCTGTAATATGCTGGCAGACTCTTTGCAGGAGGCACATTAACCCACTGAGCCATCCGTATAAAATACAGTTCTGTAATATGCTGGTAGACTCCCTGCTGGATGCGCATTAACCCACTGAGATAAAGTACAGCCCTGTAATATGCTTGCAGACTCTTTGCAGGAGGCGCATTAACCCACCGAGCTATCCATATAAAATACAGTCCTGTAATATGCCGGCAGACTCTCTGCAGGAGGCATATTAACCCACTGAGCTATCCGTATAAAATAGAGTCCTGAAATTGTCAAGAATTCCTGTCATGCGAGGGGAGGAAAACGGTAACCAGTGAAAACGGACTACATCTCCCAGGATGCTTAGCGGTTGAGAGGTTATGTAAACAGGAGAGCTGTTACATAACTCAAGGAAAACACGCCCTTATGTAAACAGGAGAGCTGTTACATAACTCAAGGAAAACACGCCCTTATGTAAACAGGAGAGCTGTTACATAACTCAAGGAAAACACGCCCTTATGTAAACAGGAGAGCTGTTACATAACTCAAGGAAAACACGCCCTATAAAGGGAGGAACCGGGAGGTACAACGCTGTCGGATATTGTGTTTACACCGACGTACCTGCTTAGTGAAGAGCAGTGTTCCGGAGTGGTGCTCCAGTAAGGCAAGAACGGAGGTAGGTCGAGTCGTTACTCCCTGGGCCGTGTCTTGCCCCATCGTCACCTGTGAAGGACCCGGAAGCTCTACCGGATAACCATTGAGCTTCGCTTTTTGACTCGGCTGAGTCAAAGCGCAGTGGCGCTTTTGCTGGTTGGAGTCGTAACTCCCAGCCCGACCAGAGATACAGGGACTGCCAGCTGTAACGCACACCAGGAGGTGTTTGCCGCGTTACAGACTCGGAAGTCCACGGGATCGATCGAGCGGCTGCTCTCGGTTCAGTCTTCTTTGCTTGTGATTGGGGTATCGGTGACGCATCACCAGGAGGTGACTCCGCGTCCCGGTGCAGTCTGAGGAAGAGGTTGAGCGGCTGCTCCCTTCAGGTAGAGACCCCGGCTGGGTGTTTCCCTGACTCCTCGATTCTCCCCAACACTCTTCGTGCCCCTCACAGCCTTCCGATTGGCATTGTCGGCCATTTCATTTCTGCCCTCTGTTGGCATACGCCGGGATCGGCGTATATGCAGAGGACGGTTAGGACCATCCGTACTGTGGGCTGGTAACGTACTTAGCCTGGAGGATTCCAGTGACTATAACCTTTGTTTATTCCTTGTATTATTTTTGCCTTCATTAAAATAACTAAACCTTCACAAGTGGTTGTGTTCTCATTATCGTGTCTGTTAAACGATCCTGAGACGTTCAGGGCGTTACAGAAATATACGGGTAGACTTTCTTTGCAGGAGGCACATTAACCCACTGAACTATCCATATAAAATAAAGTCCTGTAATATGCTGGCAGGCTCTCTTCAGGAGGCACATTATCCCACTGAACTATCCATATAAAATACAGTTCAGTAATATGATGACAGACTCTCTACAGTAGTCACATTAACCCACTTAGCTATCCATATATAATACAGTCCTGTAATATGCGGGTAGACTTTCTTTGCAGCAGGACCATTAACCCATTGAAGTATCCATATAAAATACAGCCCAGTAATGTGCTGGCAGACTCTCTGCGGGAGGGCGCATTAACCCACTGAACTATCCATATAAAAATACAGTCCTGTAATATGCTGGCAGACTCTCTGCAGGATGCGCATTAACCCACTGAGCTATCCATATAAAATACAGTCCTGTAATATACAGGCAGACTCTCTGCAGGAGGCGCATTAACCCACCAAGCTATCTATATAAAATACAGTAGTTTAATATGCCAGCATTAAACACTGAGCTATCTATATAAAATACAGCCCTCTAATATGCTGGCAGACTACCAGCAGGAGGCACATTAACCCACCGAGCTATCCATTTAAATACAGTCCTGCAATATGCTGGCAGACTCTCTGCGAGAGGCGCAGTAACCAACTGAGCTATCCATTTAAATACAATCCTGAAATATGCTTCAGACTCTCTGCAGGAGGTGCTTTAATCCACTGAGCTATCTATTTAAATACAGTCCTGTGAATACAGTCCTGTAATATGCTTCAGACTCTCTGCAGGAGCCGCACTAATCCACTGAGCTATCCATATAAAATACAGTCCTGTAATATGCTGGCAGACTTTCATTGCAGAAGGCACATTAACCCACCGAGCTATCCATATAAAATACAGCCCTGTAATATGCTGGCAGACTCTCTGCAGTAGGCGCATTAACCCACCAAGCTATCCATATAAAATACAGTCTTGTAATATGCTGGCAGACTCTCTGCAGGAGGCGCATTAACCCACTGAGCTATCTGTATAAAATCCAGTCCTGTAATATGCTGGCAGACTCTCTGCAGAAGGCGCATTAACCCACCAAGCTATCTATATAAAATACAGTCTTGTAATATGCAGGCGCCCTCTCTGCAGGAGGCGCATTAACTCACTGAACTGTCGATATAAAATACTGTCCTGTAATACGATGGCAGACTCTCTGCAGGAGGCGCATTAACCCACTGAACTATCCATATAAAAATACACTCCTGTAATATGCTGGCAGACTTTCTTTATAGGAGGAGCATTAACCCACTGAGCTATCCATATAAAATACAGTCCTGTGATATGCTGGCAGACTCTTGGCAGGAGGCACACTAACCCACTGTGCAGTCAATATAAAATACAGCAGGAGGTGCATTAACCCACTGAGCTATACTGATCAAATACAGTCCTGTAATATGCTGGCAGACTCTCCGCAGGAGGCACATTAACCCACTGAGCTGTACATATAAAATACAACCCTGTAATATGCTGGCAGACTCTTTGCAGGAGGCGCATTAACCCACTGTGCAATCCATATAAAATACAGTTCATTAATATGCGGCTAGACTTTCTTTACAGCAGGAGCATTAACCCACTGAAGTATCCATATAAAATACAGCACAGTAATGTGCTGGCAGACTCTCTGCAGGAGGCACATTAACCCACTGTGCTATCCATATAAAATACAGTCCTGTAATATGTAGGCGCTCTCTCTGCAGGAGGCGCATTAACCCATCGAGCTATCCATATAAAATACAGCCCTGTATTATGCTGGCAGACTCTCTGCAGGAGGCGCATTAACCCACTGAGCTATCCGTATAAAATCCAGTCCTGTAATATGCTGGCAGACTCTCTGCAGAAGACGCATTAACCCACCGAGCTATCTACATAAAATACAGTCTTGTAATATGCAGGCGCTCTCTCTGCAAGAGGCGCATTAACTCACTGAACTGTCCATATAAAATACTGTCCTGTAATACGATGGCAGACTCTCTGCAGGAGGCGCATTAACCTACTGAACTATCCATATAAAAATACACTCCTGTAATATGCTGGCACACTTTCTTTACAGGAGGAGAATTAACCCACTGAGCTATCCATATAAAATACAGTCCTGTGATATGCTGGCAGACTCTTGGCAGGAGGCGCATTAACCCACTGTGCAATCCATATAAAATACAGCAGGAGGTACATTAACCCACTGAGCTATACGTATCAAATACAGTCCTGTAATATGCTGGCAGACTCTCCGCAGGAAGCACATTAACCCACTGAGCTGTACATATAAAATACAACCCTGTAATATGCTGGCAGACTCTATGCAGGAGGCGCATTAACCCACTGTGCAATCCATATAAAATACAGTTCAGTAATATGCTGGCAGACTCTTTGAAGGAAGCGCATTAACCAACTGAGCTATCCATATAAAATACAGTTCTGTAATATGCGTGTAGACTTTCTTTGCAGGAGGCACATTAACCCACTCAGCTATCCATATAAAATACAGTCCTGTAATATGCTGGCAGACTCTTTGCAGGAGGCACATTAACCCACTGAGCCATCCATATAAAATACAGTTCTGTAATATGCTGGTAGACTCTCCGCTGGAGGCGCATTAACCCACTGAGATAAAGTACAGCCCTGTAATATGCTGGCAGACTCTTTGCAGGAGGCGCATTAACCCACCGAGCTATCCATATAAAATACAGTCCTGTAATATGCCGGCAGACTCTCTGCAGGAGGCATATTAACCCACTGAGCTATCCGTATAAAATAGAGTCCTGAAATATACGGGTAGACTTTCTTTGCAGGAGGCACATTAACCCACTGAACTATCCATATAAAATAAAGTCCTGTAATATGCTGGCAGGCTCTCTTCAGGAGGCACATTATCCCACTGAACTATCCATATAAAATACAGTTCCGTAATATTGTGGTAAATATTCTTTTACCTGGACTGAATTTCATACTTGTATCTTAAATAAAATAGCTCAGAAATAATAAGAGGCAGAATCCGTGGTATAAGAGGTTTCTGAATGGGCTTTATTCCAAAAATGGCCGACTCGAGTGGCGGCCTTCAGGTTCCGTCACCACGAGAGTTCAGGAAGTGAAGTACGATATTTTATTGACAGGAAATTGCTTTTATAGAACATACATTTCAATGAAACAAATGTAGAAGGCGTAACAATTGATAAGAGAAACGATACAGTAAATACGTAACCGAAACTGGGCGTAATAAGGAGCAAAAAGAAACAGGATTGGCTATGATTATCATACATAGGTGGATCTATAAGATAATACTTGGCATAGATGCGCGCGCGGCAGCATGACGTGTGATTGACGTGCAACTAGGGGGTGAAGGGGACTTGACGTTTAGCTCTACATGTGGAGACGAAAAGTCTGGGGGGTCAAGTCAACCTAATCCCAAATCATATCTAGCATCCTATGTTTAAAGAACTATGTTATCCACAAGGAAGGACTCTCGGACAGAATCTATTCTATACTGACTGTGTGTGTGCGTGCACAAGCGTCTAAGTGTCTATATGAGATGCAAGAGGCAGAAAACTTTCCATGGCGACAGGGCTATGAATTACTTGCATGAGGACAGAGAGGCCGGGCCCTTTGCTCGGAGCTAAAGGAAATGTTTACCTAAACTACTAGACAGGAATGCATCGGCTGAAAAGCAAAGTAGATAATTCGAAGGTGAAATACAGCTTTTTGGCAGGCAGGCAGGCAAAACTGGCCGAGGCAGGCACCGTTAGCTGCACAGGAAGTAGGACAAAGTTCATGGATACAGATGCGAGCTCCAGCTGAAGCTGTCAAAGGCAGAGAGCAGGGAAAGGCTTTGAGGACAGAATCGGGCCTACTCGCCTGAACTGTAAAAATGGAGTAACTTAGCCATATAAAGTCGGTGGCCTTTCATACTTAGGACTCGAATATCCAACCCATTAATGGCGGATCTGACAGAGGACATGTTGATGGTGGACGCACATGTGTTTGCGTCTTCGAAACTGGAACTGGAGGGAATATACATGTGTTTGTAACATGCACATAGAACCGTTGGGGTCCAAGATAGGGGACATAACTGATCAGGGAAATCCACATTTCCACAATATGATGACAGACTCTCTACAGTAGTCACATTAACCCACTGAGCTATCCATATATAATACAGTCCTGTAATATGCGGGTAGACTTTCTTTGCAGCAGGACCATTAACCCACTGAAGTATCCATATAAAATACAGCACAGTAATGTGCTGGCAGACTCTCTGCAGGAGGCACATTAACCCACTGAGCTATCCATATAAAATGCAGTCCTGTAACATGCGGGTAGACTTTCTTTGCAGGAGGAGCATTAACCCACTGAGCTATCCATATAAAATACAGTCCTGTGATATGCTGGCAGACTCTCTGCAGGAGGCGCATTAACCCACCGAGCTATCCATATAAAATACAGTCCTGTAATATGCTGGCAGACTCTCTGCAGGAGGCGCATTAACCCACTGAACTATCCATATACAATACAGTCCTGTAGTATGCGGACAGGCTCTCTGCAGGAGGCGCATTAACCCACTGAGCTATCCATATAAAATACAGTTCAGTAATATGCTGACAGACTCTCTGCAGTAGGCACATTAACCAACTGGCTATCCATATAAAATACAGTCCTGTAACATTCGGGTAGAATTTCTTTGCAGGAGGCACATTAACCCACTGAGCTATCCATATAAAATACAGTCCTGTAATATGCTGGCAGACTCTTGGCGGGAGGCACATTAACCCACTGAACTATCCATATAAAAATACAGTCCTGTAATATGCTGGTAGACTCTCTGCAGGAGGAGCATTAAACCACTGAGCTATCCATATAAAATACAGTCCTGTGATATGCTGGCAGACTCTCTGCAGGAGGCCCATTAACCAACTGAGCTATCCATATAAAATAAAGTCCTGTAACATGCGTGTAGACTTTCTTTGCAGGAGGCACATTAACCCACTCAGCTATCCATATAAAATACAGTCCTGTAATATGCTGGCAGACTCTTTGCAGGAGGCACATTAACCCACTGAGCCATCCGTATAAAATACAGTTCTGTAATATGCTGGTAGACTCTCCGCTGGAGGCGCATTAACCCACTGAGATAAAGTACAGCCCTGTCATATGCTGGCAGACTCTTTGCAGGAGGCGCATTAACCCACCGAGCTATCCATATAAAATACAGTCCTGTAATATGCCGGCAGACTCTCTGCAGGAGGCATATTAACCCACTGAGCTATCCGTATAAAATAGAGTCCTGAAATATACGGGTAGACTTTCTTTGCAGGAGGCACATTAACCCACTGAACTATCCATATAAAATAAAGGCCTGTAATATGCTGGCAGGCTCTCTTCAGGAGGCACATTATCCCACTGAACTATCCATATAAAATACAGTTCAGTAATATGATGACAGACTCTCTACAGTAGTCACATTAACCCACTGAGCTATCCATATATAATACAGTCCTGTAATATGCGGGTAGACTTTCTTTGCAGCAGGACCATTAACCCACTGAAGTATCCATATAAAATACAACACAGTAATGTGCTGGCAGACTCTCTGCATGAGGCACATTAACCCACTGAGCTATCCATATAAAATGCAGTCCTGTAACATGCGGGTAGACTTTCTTTGCAGGAGGAGCATTAACCCACTGAGCTATCCATATAAAATACAGTCCTGTAATATGCTGGCAGACTCTCTGCAGGAGGCGCATTAATCCACTGAGCTATCCATATAAAATACAGTCCTGTAATATACTGGCAGACTCTCTGCAGGAGGCGCATTAACCCACCATGCTATCCATATAAAATACAGTCATGTAATATGCAGGCGCTCTCTCTGCAGGAGGCGCATTAACCCATCGAGCTATCCATATAAAATACAGCCCTGTATTATGCTGGCAGACTCTCTGCAGGAGGCGCATTAACCCACTGAGCTATCCGTATAAAATCCAGTCCTGTAATATGCTGGCAGACTCTCTGCAGAAGACGCATCAACCCACCGAGCTATCTACATAAAATACAGTCTTGTAATATGCAGGCGCTCTCTCTGCAAGAGGCGCATTAACTCACTGAACTCTCCATATAAAATACTGTCCTGTAATACGATGGCAGACTCTCTGCAGGAGGCGCATTAACCCACTGAACTATCCATATAAAAATACACTCCTGTAATATGCTGGCAGACTTTCTTTACAGGAGGAGCATTAACCCACTGAGCTATCCATATAAAATACAGTCCTGTGATATGCTGGCAGACTCTTGGCAGGAGGCGCATTAACCCACTGTGCAATCCATATAAAATACAGCAGAAGGTGCATTAACCCACTGAGCTATACGTATCAAATACAGTCCTGTAATATGCTGGCAGACTCTCCGCAGGAAGCACATTAACCCACTGAGCTGTACATATAAAATACAACCCTGTAATATGCTGGCAGACTCTTTGCAGGAGGCGCATTAACCCACTGTGCAATCCATATAAAATACAGTTCAGTAATATGCTGGCAGACTCTTTGAAGGAAGCGCATTAACCCCCTGAGCTATCCTTGTCAAATACAGTCCTGTAATATGCTGGCAGACTCTCTGCAGGAGGCATATTAACCCACTGAGCTGTCCATATAAAATACAGCCCTGTAATATGCGGCTAGACTTTCTTTACAGCAGGAGCATTAACCCACTGAAGTATCCATATAAAATACAGCACAGTAATGTGCTGGCAGACTCTCTGCAGGAGGCCCATTAACCAACTGAGCTATCCATATAAAATACAGTCCTGTAATATACTGGCAGACTCTCTGCAGGAGGCGCATTAACCCACCAAGCTATCCATATAAAATACAGTCTTGTAATATGGTGGCAGACTCTCTGCAGGAGGCGCATTAACCCACTGAGCTATCCGTATAAAATACAGTCTTGTAATATGCTGGCAGACTCTCTGCAGGAGGCGCATTAACCCACTGAGCTATCTGTATAAAATCCAGTCCTGTAATATGCTGGCAGACTCTCTGCAGAAGGCGCATTAACCCACCGAGCTATCTATATAAAATACAGTCTTGTAATATGCAGGCGCTCTCTCTGCAGGAGGCGCATTAACTCACTGAACTGTCCATATAAAATACTGTCCTGTAATACGATGGAAGACTCTCTGCAGGAGGCGCATTAGCCCACTGAACTATCCATATAAAAATACACTCCTGTAATATGCTGGCAGACTTTCTTTACAGGAGGAGCATTAACCCACTGAGCTATCCATATAAAATACAGTCCAGTGATATGCTGGCAGACTCTTGGCACGAGGCACATTAACCCACTGTGCAGTCAATATAAAATACAGCAGGAGGTGCATTAACCCACTGAGCTATACTTATCAAATACAGTCCTGTAATATGCTGGCAGACTCTCCGCAGGAGGCACATTAACCCACTGAGCTGTACATATAAAATACAACCCTGTAATATGCTGGCAGACTCTTTGCAGGAGGCGCATTAACCCACTGTGCAATCCATATAAAATACAGTTCAGTAATATGCTGGCAGACTCTTTGAAAGAAGCGCATTAACCCCCTGAGCTATCCTTGTCAAATACAGTCCTGTAATATGCTGGCAGACTCTCTGCAGGAGGCATATTAACCCACTGAGCTGTCCATATAAAATACAGCCCTGTAATATGCGGCTAGACTTTCTTAACAGCAGGAGCATTAACCCACTGAAGTATCCATATAAAATACAGCACAGTAATGTGCTGGCAGACTCTCTGCAGGAGGCACATTAACTCACTGAGCTATCCATATAAAATGCAGTCCTATAACATGCGGGTAGACATTCTTTGCAGGAGGAGCATTAACCCACTGAGCTATCCATATAAAATACAGTCTTGTAATATGCTGGCAGACTCTCTGCAGGAGGCGCATTAATCCACTGAGCTATCCATATAAATTTAAGCCCTGTAATATGCCGGCAGACTCTCTGCAGGAAGCGCATTAACTCACCGAGCTATCCATATAAAATACAGTCCTGTAATATACTGGCAGACTCTCTGCAGGAGGCGCATTAACCCACCGTGCTATCCATATAAAATACAGTCATGTAATATGCAGGCGCTCTCTCTGCAGGAGGCGCATTAACCCACTGAACTATCCATATACAATACAGTCCTGTAGTATGCGGACAGGCTCTCTGCAGGAGGCGCATTAACCCACTGAGCTATCCATATAAAATACAGTTCAGTAATATGCTGACAGACTCTCTGCAGTAGGCACATTAACCAACTGAGCTATCCATATAAAATACAGTCCTGTAACATTCGGGTAGAATTTCTTTGCAGGAGGCACATTAACCCACTGAGCTATCCATATAAAATACAGTCCTGTAATATGCTGGCAGACTCTTGGCGGGAGGCACATTAACCCACTGAACTATCCATATAAAAATACAGTCCTGTAATATGCTGGCAGACTCTCTGCAGGAGGAGCATTAAACCACTGAGCTATCCATATAAAATACAGTCCTGCGATATGCTGGCAGACTCTCTGCAGGAGGCCCATTAACCAACTGAGCTATCCATATAAAATACAGTCCTGTAATATACTGGCAGACTCTCTGCAGGAGGCGCATTAACCCACCAAGCTATCCATATAAAATACAGTCTTGTAATATGGTGGCAGACTCTCTGCAGGAGGCGCATTAACCCACTGAGCTATCCGTATAAAATCCAGTCCGGTAATATGCTGGCAGACTCTCTGCAGGAGGCGCATTAACCCACTGAGCTATCCGTATAAAATCCAGTCCTGTAATATGCTGGCAGACTCTCTGCAGAAGACGCATTAACCCAGCAAGCTATCTATATAAAATACAGTAGTTTAATATGCCAGCAGACTCTCTGCAGGAGGCACATTAACCCACTGACCTATCCATATTAAATACAGTCCTGTGATATGACGGCAGAATCTCAGCAGGAGGCGCATTAAACACTGAGCTATCTATATAAAATACAGCCCTCTAATATGCTGGCAGACTATCAGCAGGAGGCACATTAACCCACCGAGCTATCCATTTAAATACAGTCCTGCAATATGCTGCCAGACTCTCTATGAGAGGCACAGTAACCAACTGAGCTATCCATTTAAATACAATCCTGAAATATGCTTCAGACTCTCTGCAGGAGGTGCATTAATCCACTGAGCTATCTATTTAAATACAGTCCTGTAAATACAGTCCTGTAATATGCTTCAGACTCTCTGCAGGAGGCGTACTATTCCACTGAGCTATCCATATAAAATATAGTCCTGTAATATGCTGGCAGACTTTCATTGCAGGAGGCACATTAACCTACCGAGCTATCCATATCAAATACAGTCCTGTAATATGCTGGCAGACACTCTGCAGGAGGCGCATTAACCCGCTGAGCTATCCATATAAAATACAGTACTGTAATAAGCTGGCAGACTCTCTGCAGTAGGCGCATTAACCCACCAAGCTATCCATATAAAATACAGTCTTGTAATATGCTGGCAGACTCTCTGCAGGAGGCGCATTAACCCACTGAGCTATCTGTATAAAATCCAGTCCTGTAATATGCTGGCAGACTCTCTGCAGAAGGCGCATTAACCCACCGAGCTATCTATATAAAATACAGTCTTGTAATATGCAGGCGCTCTCTCTGCAGGAGGCGCATTAACTCACTGAACTGTCCATATAAAATACTGTCCTGTAATACGATGGAAGACTCTCTGCAGGAGGCGCATTAGCCCACTGAACTATCCATATAAAAATACACTCCTGTAATATGCTGGCAGACTTTCTTTACAGGAGGAGCATTAACCCACTGAGCTATCCATATAAAATACAGTCCAGTGATATGCTGGCAGACTCTTGGCACGAGGCACATTAACCCACTGTGCAGTCAATATAAAATACAGCAGGAGGTGCATTAACCCACTGAGCTATACTTATCAAATACAGTCCTGTAATATGCTGGCAGACTCTCCGCAGGAGGCACATTAACCCACTGAGCTGTACATATAAAATACAACCCTGTAATATGCTGGCAGACTCTTTGCAGGAGGCGCATTAACCCACTGTGCAATCCATATAAAATACAGTTCAGTAATATGCTGGCAGACTCTTTGAAGGAAGCGCATTAACCCCCTGAGCTATCCTTGTCAAATACAGTCCTGTAATATGCTGGCAGACTCTCTGCAGGAGGCATATTAACCCACTGAGCTGTCCATATAAAATACAGCCCTGTAATATGCGGCTAGACTTTCTTAACAGCAGGAGCATTAACCCACTGAAGTATCCATATAAAATACAGCACAGTAAAGTGCTGGCATACTCTCTGCAGGAGGCACATTAACTCACTGAGCTATCCATATAAAATGCAGTCCTGTAACATGCGGGTAGACTTTCTTTGCAGGAGGAGCATTAACCCACTGAGCTATCCATATAAAATACAGTCTTGTAATATGCTGGCAGACTCTCTGCAGGAGGCGCATTAATCCACTGAGCTATCCATATAAATTTAAGCCCTGTAATATGCCGGCAGACTCTCTGCAGGAAGCGCATTAACTCACCGAGCTATCCATATAAAATACAGTCCTGTAATATACTGGCAGACTCTCTGCAGGAGGCGCATTAACCCACCGTGCTATCCATATAAAATACAGTCATGTAATATGCAGGCGCTCTCTCTGCAGGAGGCGCATTAACCCACTGAACTATCCATATACAATACAGTCCTGTAGTATGCGGACAGGCTCTCTGCAGGAGGCGCATTAACCCACTGAGCTATCCATATAAAATACAGTTCAGTAATATGCTGACAGACTCTCTGCAGTAGGCACATTAACCAACTGAGCTATCCATATAAAATACAGTCCTGTAACATTCGGGTAGAATTTCTTTGCAGGAGGCACATTAACCCACTGAGCTATCCATATAAAATACAGTCCTGTAATATGCTGGCAGACTCTTGGCGGGAGGCACATTAACCCACTGAACTATCCATATAAAAATACAGTCCTGTAATATGCTGGCAGACTCTCTGCAGGAGGAGCATTAAACCACTGAGCTATCCATATAAAATACAGTCCTGCGATATGCTGGCAGACTCTTTGCAGGAGGCCCATTACCCAACTGAGCTATCCATATAAAATAAAGTCCTGTAACATGCGTGTAGACTTTCTTTGCAGGAGGCACATTAACCCACTCAGCTATCCATATAAAATACAGTCCTGTAATATGCTGGCAGACTCTTTGCAGGAGGCACATTAACCCACTGAGCCATCCGTATAAAATACAGTTCTGTAATATGCTGGTAGACTCTCCGCTGGAGGCGCATTAACCCACTGAGATAAAGTACAGCCCTGTAATATGCTGGCAGACTCTTTGCAGGAGGCGCATTAACCCACCGAGCTATCCATATAAAATACAGTCCTGTAATATGCCGGCAGACTCTCTGCAGGAGGCATATTAACCCACTGAGCTATCCGTATAAAATAGAGTCCTGAAATATACGGGTAGACTTTCTTTGCAGGAGGCACATTAACCCACTGAACTATCCATATAAAATAAAGTCCTGTAATATGCTGGCAGGCTCTCTTCAGGAGGCACATTATCCCACTGAACTATCCATATAAAATACAGTTCAGTAATATGATGACAGACTCTCTACAGTAGTCACATTAACCCACTGAGCTATCCATATATAATACAGTCCTGTAATATGCGGGTAGACTTTCTTTGCAGCAGGACCATTAACCCACTGAAGTATCCATATAAAATACAGCACAGTAATGTGCTGGCAGACTCTCTGCAGGAGGCACATTAACCCACTGAGCTATCCATATAAAATGCAGTCCTGTAACATGCGGGTAGACTTTCTTTGCAGGAGGAGCATTAACCCACTGAGCTATCCATATAAAATACAGTCCTGTGATAAGCTGGCAGACTCTCTGCAGGAGGCGCATTAACCCACCGAGCTATCCATATAAAATACAGTCCTGTAATATGCTGGCAGACTCTCTGCAGGAGGCGCATTAACCCACTGAACTATCCATATACAATACAGTCCTGTAGTATGCGGACAGGCTCTCTGCAGGAGGCGCATTAACCCACTGAGCTATCCATATAAAATACAGTTCAGTAATATGCTGACAGACTCTCTGGAGTAGGCACATTAACCAACTGGCTATCCATATAAAATACAGTCCTGTAACATTCGGGTAGAATTTCTTTGCAGGAGGCACATTAACCCACTGAGCTATCCATATAAAATACAGTCCTGTAATATGCTGGCAGACTCTTGGCGGGAGGCACATTAACCCACTGAACTATCCATATAAAAATACAGTCCTGTAATATGCTGGTAGACTCTCTGCAGGAGGAACATTAAACCACTGAGCTATCCATATAAAATACAGTCCTGTGATATGCTGGCAGACTCTCTGCAGGAGGCCCATTAACCAACTGAGCTATCCATATAAAATAAAGTCCTGTAACATGCGTGTAGACTTTCTTTGCAGGAGGCACATTAACCCACTCAGCTATCCATATAAAATACAGTCCTGTAATATGCTGGCAGACTATTTGCAGGAGGCACATTAACCCACTGAGCCATCCGTATAAAATACAGTTCTGTAATATGCTGGTAGACTCTCCGCTGGAGGCGCATTAACCCACTGAGATAAAGTACAGCCCTGTCATATGCTGGCAGACTCTTTGCAGGAGGCGCATTAACCCACCGAGCTATCCATATAAAATACAGTCCTGTAATATGCTGGCAGGCTCTCTTCAGGAGGCACATTATCCCACTGAACTATCCATATAAAATACAGTTCAGTAATATGATGACAGACTCTCTACAGTAGTCACATTAACCCACTGAGCTATCCATATATAATACAGTCCTGTAATATGCGGGTAGACTTTCTTTGCAGCAGGACCATTAACCCACTGAAGTATCCATATAAAATACAACACAGTAATGTGCTGGCAGACTCTCTGCATGAGGCACATTAACCCACTGAGCTATCCATATAAAATGCAGTCCTGTAACATGCGGGTAGACTTTCTTTGCAGGAGGAGCATTAACCCACTGAGCTATCCATATAAAATACAGTCCTGTAATATGCTGGCAGACTCTCTGCAGGAGGCGCATTAATCCACTGAGCTATCCATATAAAATTCAGCCCTGTAATATGCCGGCAGACTCTCTGCAGGAAGCGCATTAACTCACCGAGCTATCCATATAAAATACAGTCCTGTAATATACTGGCAGACTCTCTGCAGGAGGCGCATTAACCCACCATGCTATCCATATAAAATACAGTCATGTAATATGCAGGCGCTCTCTCTGCAGGAGGCGCATTAACCCATCGAGCTATCCATATAAAATACAGCCCTGTATTATGCTGGCAGACTCTCTGCAGGAGGCGCATTAACCCACTGAGCTATCCGTATAAAATCCAGTCCTGTAATATGCTGGCAGACTCTCTGCAGAAGACGCATTAACCCACCGAGCTATCTACATAAAATACAGTCTTGTAATATGCAGGCGCTCTCTCTGCAAGAGGCGCATTAACTCACTGAACTCTCCATATAAAATACTGTCCTGTAATACGATGGCAGACTCTCTGCAGGAGGCGCATTAACCCACTGAACTATCCATATAAAAATACACTCCTGTAATATGCTGGCAGACTTTCTTTACAGGAGGAGCATTAACCCACTGAGCTATCCATATAAAATACAGTCCTGTGATATGCTGGCAGACTCTTGGCAGGAGGCGCATTAACCCACTGTGCAATCCATATAAAATACAGCAGAAGGTGCATTAACCCACTGAGCTATACGTATCAAATACAGTCCTGTAATATGCTGGCAGACTCTCCGCAGGAAGCACATTAACCCACTGAGCTGTACATATAAAATACAACCCTGTAATATGCTGGCAGACTCTTTGCAGGAGGCGCATTAACCCACTGTGCAATCCATATAAAATACAGTTCAGTAATATGCTGGCAGACTCTTTGAAGGAAGCGCATTAACCCCCTGAGCTATCCTTGTCAAATACAGTCCTGTAATATGCTGGCAGACTCTCTGCAGGAGGCATATTAACCCACTGAGCTGTCCATATAAAATACAGCCCTGTAATATGCGGCTAGACTTTCTTTACAGCAGGAGCATTAACCCACTGAAGTATCCATATAAAATACAGCACAGTAATGTGCTGGCAGACTCTCTGCAGGAGGCCCATTAACCAACTGAGCTATCCATATAAAATACAGTCCTGTAATATACTGGCAGACTCTCTGCAGGAGGCGCATTAACCCACCAAGCTATCCATATAAAATACAGTCTTGTAATATGGTGGCAGACTCTCTGCAGGAGGCGCATTAACCCACTGAGCTATCCGTATAAAATACAGTCTTGTAATATGCTGGCAGACTCTCTGCAGGAGACGCATTAACCCACTGAGCTATCTGTATAAAATCCAGTCCTGTAATATGCTGGCAGACTCTCTGCAGAAGGCGCATTAACCCACCGAGCTATCTATATAAAATACAGTCTTGTAATATGCAGGCGCTCTCTCTGCAGGAGGCGCATTAACTCACTGAACTGTCCATATAAAATACTGTCCTGTAATACGATGGAAGACTCTCTGCAGGAGGCGCATTAGCCCACTGAACTATCCATATAAAAATACACTCCTGTAATATGCTGGCAGACTTTCTTTACAGGAGGAGCATTAACCCACTGAGCTATCCATATAAAATACAGTCCAGTGATATGCTGGCAGACTCTTGGCACGAGGCACATTAACCCACTGTGCAGTCAATATAAAATACAGCAGGAGGTGCATTAACCCACTGAGCTATACTTATCAAATACAGTCCTGTAATATGCTGGCAGACTCTCCGCAGGAGGCACATTAACCCACTGAGCTGTACATATAAAATACAACCCTGTAATATACTGGCAGACTCTTTGCAGGAGGCGCATTAACCCACTGTGCAATCCATATAAAATACAGTTCAGTAATATGCTGGCAGACTCTTTGAAAGAAGCGCATTAACCCCCTGAGCTATCCTTGTCAAATACAGTCCTGTAATATGCTGGCAGACTCTCTGCAGGAGGCATATTAACCCACTGAGCTGTCCATATAAAATACAGCCCTGTAATATGCGGCTAGACTTTCTTAACAGCAGCATTAACCCACTGAAGTATCCATATAAAATACAGCACAGTAATGTGCTGGCAGACTCTCTGCAGGAGGCACATTAACTCACTGAGCTATCCATATAAAATGCAGTCCTGTAACATGCGGGTAGACATTCTTTGCAGGAGGAGCATTAACCCACTGAGCTATCCATATAAAATACAGTCTTGTAATATGCTGGCAGACTCTCTGCAGGAGGCGCATTAATCCACTGAGCTATCCATATAAATTTAAGCCCTGTAATATGCCGGCAGACTCTCTGCAGGAAGCGCATTAACTCACCGAGCTATCCATATAAAATACAGTCCTGTAATATACTGGCAGACTCTCTGCAGGAGGCGCATTAACCCACCGTGCTATCCATATAAAATACAGTCATGTAATATGCAGGCGCTCTCTCTGCAGGAGGCGCATTAACCCACTGAACTATCCATATACAATACAGTCCTGTAGTATGCGGACAGGCTCTCTGCAGGAGGCGCATTAACCCACTGAGCTATCCATATAAAATACAGTTCAGTAATATGCTGACAGACTCTCTGCAGTAGGCACATTAACCAACTGAGCTATCCATATAAAATACAGTCCTGTAACATTCGGGTAGAATTTCTTTGCAGGAGGCACATTAACCCACTGAGCTATCCATATAAAATACAGTCCTGTAATATGCTGGCAGACTCTTGGCGGGAGGCACATTAACCCACTGAACTATCCATATAAAAATACAGTCCTGCGATATGCTGGCAGACTCTCTGCAGGAGGCCCATTAACCAACTGAGCTATCCATATAAAATACAGTCCTGTAATATACTGGCAGACTCTCTGCAGGAGGCGCATTAACCCACCAAGCTATCCATATAAAATACAGTCTTGTAATATGGTGGCAGACTCTCTGCAGGAGGCGCATTAACCCACTGAGCTATCCGTATAAAATCCAGTCCGGTAATATGCTGGCAGACTCTCTGCAGGAGGCGCATTAACCCACTGAGCTATCCGTATAAAATCCAGTCCTGTAATATGCTGGCAGACTCTCTGCAGAAGACGCATTAACCCAGCAAGCTATCTATATAAAATACAGTAGTTTAATATGCCAGCAGACTCTCTGCAGGAGGCACATTAACCCACTGACCTATCCATATTAAATACAGTCCTGTGATATGACGGCAGAATCTCAGCAGGAGGCGCATTAAACACTGAGCTATCTATATAAAATACAGCCCTCTAATATGCTGGCAGACTATCAGCAGGAGGCACATTAACCCACCGAGCTATCCATTTAAATACAGTCCTGCAATATGCTGCCAGACTCTCTATGAGAGGCACAGTAACCAACTGAGCTATCCATTTAAATACAATCCTGAAATATGCTTCAGACTCTCTGCAGGAGGTGCATTAATCCACTGAGCTATCTATTTAAATACAGTCCTGTAAATACAGTCCTGTAATATGCTTCAGACTCTCTGCAGGAGGCGTACTATTCCACTGAGCTATCCATATAAAATATAGTCCTGTAATATGCTGGCAGACTTTCATTGCAGGAGGCACATTAACCTACCGAGCTATCCATATCAAATACAGTCCTGTAATATGCTGGCAGACACTCTGCAGGAGGCGCATTAACCCGCTGAGCTATCCATATAAAATACAGTACTGTAATAAGCTGGCAGACTCTCTGCAGTAGGCGCATTAACCCACCAAGCTATCCATATAAAATACAGTCTTGTAATATGCTGGCAGACTCTCTGCAGGAGGCGCATTAACCCACTGAGCTATCTGTATAAAATCCAGTCCTGTAATATGCTGGCAGACTCTCTGCAGAAGGCGCATTAACCCACCGAGCTATCTATATAAAATACAGTCTTGTAATATGCAGGCGCTCTCTCTGCAGGAGGCGCATTAACTCACTGAACTGTCCATATAAAATACTGTCCTGTAATACGATGGAAGACTCTCTGCAGGAGGCGCATTAGCCCACTGAACTATCCATATAAAAATACACTCCTGTAATATGCTGGCAGACTTTCTTTACAGGAGGAGCATTAACCCACTGAGCTATCCATATAAAATACAGTCCAGTGATATGCTGGCAGACTCTTGGCACGAGGCACATTAACCCACTGTGCAGTCAATATAAAATACAGCAGGAGGTGCATTAACCCACTGAGCTATACTTATCAAATACAGTCCTGTAATATGCTGGCAGACTCTCCGCAGGAGGCACATTAACCCACTGAGCTGTACATATAAAATACAACCCTGTAATATGCTGGCAGACTCTTTGCAGGAGGCGCATTAACCCACTGTGCAATCCATATAAAATACAGTTCAGTAATATGCTGGCAGACTCTTTGAAGGAAGTGCATTAACCCCCTGAGCTATCCTTGTCAAATACAGTCCTGTAATATGCTGGCAGACTCTCTGCAGGAGGCATATTAACCCACTGAGCTGTCCATATAAAATACAGCCCTGTAATATGCGGCTAGACTTTCTTAACAGCAGGAGCATTAACCCACTGAAGTATCCATATAAAATACAGCACAGTAATGTGCTGGCATACTCTCTGCAGGAGCACATTAACTCACTGAGCTATCCATATAAAATGCAGTCCTGTAACATGCGGGTAGACTTTCTTTGCAGGAGGAGCATTAACCCACTGAGCTATCCATATAAAATACAGTCTTGTAATATGCTGGCAGACTCTCTGCAGGAGGCGCATTAATCCACTGAGCTATCCATATAAATTTAAGCCCTGTAATATGCCGGCAGACTCTCTGCAGGAAGCGCATTAACTCACCGAGCTATCCATATAAAATACAGTCCTGTAATATACTGGCAGACTCTCTGCAGGAGGCGCATTAACCCACCGTGCTATCCATATAAAATACAGTCATGTAATATGCAGGCGCTCTCTCTGCAGGAGGCGCATTAACCCACTGAACTATCCATATACAATACAGTCCTGTAGTATGCGGACAGGCTCTCTGCAGGAGGCGCATTAACCCACTGAGCTATCCATATAAAATACAGTTCAGTAATATGCTGACAGACTCTCTGCAGTAGGCACATTAACCAACTGAGCTATCCATATAAAATACAGTCCTGTAACATTCGGGTAGAATTTCTTTGCAGGAGGCACATTAACCCACTGAGCTATCCATATAAAATACAGTCCTGTAATATGCTGGCAGACTCTTGGCGGGAGGCACATTAACCCACTGAACTATCCATATAAAAATACAGTCCTGTAATATGCTGGCAGACTCTCTGCAGGATGAGCATTAAACCACTGAGCTATCCATATAAAATACAGTCCTGTAACATGCGTGTAGACTTTCTTTGCAGGAGGCACATTAACCCACTCAGCTATCCATATAAAATACAGTCCTGTAATATGCTGGCAGACTCTTTGCAGGAGGCACATTAACCCACTGAGCCATCCGTATAAAATACAGTTCTGTAATATGCTGGTAGACTCTCCGCTGGAGGCGCATTAACCCACTGAGATAAAGTACAGCCCTGTAATATGCTGGCAGACTCTTTGCAGGAGGCGCATTAACCCACCGAGCTATCCATATAAAATACAGTCCTGTAATATGCCGGCAGACTCTCTGCAGGAGGCATATTAACCCACTGAGCTATCCGTATAAAATAGAGTCCTGAAATATACGGGTAGACTTTCTTTGCAGGAGGCACATTAACCCACTATCCATATAAAATAAAGTCCTGTAATATGCTGGCAGGCTCTCTTCAGGAGGCACATTATCCCACTGAACTATCCATATAAAATACAGTTCAGTAATATGATGACAGACTCTCTACAGTAGTCACATTAACCCACTGAGCTATCCATATATAATACAGTCCTGTAATATGCGGGTAGACTTTCTTTGCAGCAGGACCATTAACCCACTGAAGTATCCATATAAAATACAGCACAGTAATGTGCTGGCAGACTCTCTGCAGGAGGCACATTAACCCACTGAGCTATCCATATAAAATGCAGTCCTGTAACATTCGGGTAGACTTTCTTTGCAGGAGGAGCATTAACCCACTGAGCTATCCATATAAAATACAGTCCTGTAATATGCTGGCAGACTCTCTGCAGGAGGCGCATTAATCCACTGAGCTATCCATATAAAATTCAGCCCTGTAATATGCCGGCAGACTCTCTGCAGGAAGCGCATTAACTCACCGAGCTATCCATATAAAATACAGTCCTGTAATATACTGGCAGACTCTCTGCAGGAGGCGCATTAACCCACCGTGCTATCCATATAAAATACAGTCATGTAATATGCAGGCGCTCTCTCTGCAGGAGGCGCATTAACCCATCGAGCTATCCATAGAAAATACAGCCCTGTATTATGCTGGCAGACTCTCTGCAGGAGGCGCATTAACCCACTGAGCTATCCGTATAAAATCCAGTCCTGTAATATGCTGGCAGACTCTCTGCAGAAGACGCATTAACCCACCGAGCTATCTACATAAAATACAGTCTTGTAGTATGCAGGCGCTCTCTCTGCAAGAGGCGCATTAACTCACTGAACTCTCCATATAAAATACTGTCCTGTAATACGATGGCAGACTCCCTGCAGGAGGCGCATTAACCCACTGAATTATCCATATAAAAATACACTCCTGTAATATGCTGGCAGACTTTCTTTACAGGAGGAGCATTAACCCACTGAGCTATCCATATAAAATACAGTCTTGTGATATGCTGGCAGACTCTTGGCAGGAGGCGCATTAACCCACTGTGCAATCCATATAAAATACAGCAGGAGGTGCATTAACCCACTGAGCTATACGTATCAAATACGGTCCTGTAATATGCTGGCAGACTCTCCGCAGGAAGCACATTAACCCACTGAGCTGTACATATAAAATACAACCCTGTAATATGCTGGCAGACTCTTTGCAGGAGGCGCATTAACCCACTGTGCAATCCATATAAAATACAGTTCAGTAATATGCTGGCAGACTCTTTGAAGGAAGCGCATTAACCCCCTGAGCTATCCTTGTCAAATACAGTCCTGTAATATGCTGGCAGACTCTCTGCAGGAGGCATATTAACCCACTGAGCTGTCCATATAAAATACAGCCCTGTAATATGCGGCTAGACTTTCTTTATAGCAGGAGCATTAACCCACTGAAGTATCCATATAAAATACAGTCCTGTAATATACTGGCAGACTCTCTGCAGGAGGCGCATTAACCCACCAAGCTATCCATATAAAATACAGTCTTGTAATATGCTGGCAGACTATCAGCAGGAGGCACATTAACCCACCGAGCTATCCATTTAAATACAGTCCTGCAATATGCTGGCAGACTCTCTATGAGAGGCGCAGTAACCAACTGAGCAATCCATTTAAATACAATCCTGAAATATGCTTCAGACTCTCTGCAGGAGGTGCATTAATCCACTGAGCTATCCATATAAAATATAGTCCTGTAATATGCTGGCAGACTTTCATTGCAGGAGGCACATTAACCTACCGAGCTATCCATATCAAATACAGTCCTGTAATATGCTGGCAGACACTCTGCAGGAGGCGCATTAACCCGCTGAGCTATCCATATAAAATACAGTCCTGTAATATGCTGGCAGACCCTCTGCAGGAGGTGCATTAACTCACCGAGCTATCCGGATAAAGTACAGTCCTAAAATATGCTGGCAGACTCTCTGCAGGAGGCGCATTAACCCACCGAGCTATCCATATAAAATACAGTCCTGTAATATGCAGGCGCTCTCTCTGCAGGAGGCGCATTAACCCACGGAGCTATCCATATAAAATACAGCCCTGTAATATGCTGGCAGACTCTCTGCAGTAGGCGCATTAGCCCACCAAGCTATCCATATAAAATACAGTCTTGTAATATGCTGGCAGACTCTCTGCAGGAGGCGCATTAACCCACTGAGCTATCTGTATAAAATCCAGTCCTCTAATATGCTGGCAGACTCTCTGCAGAAGGCGCATTAACCCACCGAGCTATCTATATAAAATACAGTCTTGTAATATGCAGGCGCTCTCTCTGCAGGAGGCGCATTAACTCACTGAACTGTCCATATAAAATACTGTCCTGTAATACGATGGCAGACTCTCTGCAGGAGGTGCATTAACCCACTGAGCTATACTTATGAAATACAGTCCTGTAATATGCTGGCAGACTCTCCGCAGGAGGCACATTAACCCACTGAGCTGTACATATAAAATACAACCCTGTAATATGCTGGCAGACTCTTTGCAGGAGGCGCATTAACCCACTTTGCAATCCATAGAAAATACAGTTCAGTAATATGCTGGCAGACTCTTTGAAGGAAGCGCATTAACCCCCTGAGCTATCCTTGTCAAATACAGTCCTGTAATATGCTGGCAGACTCTCTGCAGGAGGCATATTAACCCACTGAGCTGTCCATATAAAATACAGCCCTGTAATATGCGGCTAGACTTTCTTTACAGCAGGAGCATTAACCCACTGAAGTATCCATATAAAATACAGCACAGTAATGTGCTGGCAGACTCTCTGCAGGAGGCACATTACCCCACTGAGCTATCCATATAAAATGCAGTCCTGTAACATGCGGGTAGACTTTCTTTGCAGGAGGAGCATTAACCCACTGAGCTATCCATATAAAATACAGTCTTGTAATATGCTGGCAGACTCTCTGCAGGAGGCGCATTAATCCACTGAGCAATCCATATAAATTTAAGCCCTGTAATATGCCGGCAGACTCTCTGCAGGAAGCGCATTAACTCACCGAGATATCCATATAAAATACAGTCCTGTAATATACTGGCAGACTCTCTGCAGGAGGCGCATTAACCCACCGTGCTATCCATATAAAATACAGTCATGTAATATGCAGGCGCTCTCTCTGCAGAAGGCGCATTAACCCACTGAGCTATCCGTATAAAATCCAGTCCTGTAATATGCTGGCAGACTCTCTGCAGAAGACGCATTAACCCACCGAGCTATCTACATAAAATACAGTCTTGTAATATGCAGGCGCTCTCTCTGAAAGAGGCGCATTAACTCACTGAACTGTCCATATAAAATACTGTCCTGTAATACGATGGCAGACTCTCTGCAGGAGGCCCATTAACCCACTGAACTATCCATATAAAAATACACTCCTGTAATATGCTGGCAGACTTTCTTTACAGGAGGAGCATTAACCCACTGAGCTATCCATATAAAATACAGTCCTGTGATATGCTGGCAGACTCTTGGCAGGAGGCGCATTAACCCACTGTGCAATCCATATAAAATACAGCAGGAGGTGCATTAACCCACTGAGCTATACGTATCAAATACAGTCCTGTAATATGCTGGCAGACTCTCCGCAGGAAGCACATTAACCCACTGAGCTGTACATATAAAATACAACCCTGTAATATGCTGGCAGACTCTTTGCAGGAGGCGCATTAACCCACTGTGCAATCCATATAAAATACAGTTCAGTAATATGCTGGCAGACTCTTTGAAGGAAGCGCATTAACCCCCTGAGCTATCCTTGTCAAATACAGTCCTGTAATATGCTGGCAGACTCTCTGCAGGAGGCACATTAACCCACTGAGTTATCCATATAAAATGCAGTCCTGTAACATGCGGGTAGACTTTCTTTGCAGGAGGAGCATTAACCCACTGAGCTATCCATATAAAATACAGTCCTGTGATATGCTGGCAGACTCTCTGCAGGAGGCGCATTAACCCACCGAGCTATCCATATAAAATACAGTCCTGTAATATGCTGGCAGACTCTCTGCAGGAGGCGCATTAACCCACTGAACTATCCATATACAATACAGTCCTGTAGTATGCGGACAGGCTCTCTGCAGGAGGCACATTAACCCACTGAGCTATCCATATAAAATACAGTTCAGTAATATGCTGACAGACTCTCTGCAGTAGGCACATTAACCAACTGAGCTATCCATATAAAATAAAGTCCTGTAACATGTGTGTAGACTTTTTTTGCAGGAGGCACATTAACCCACTCAGCTATCCATATAAAATACAGTCCTGTAATATGCTGGCAGACTCTTTGCAGGAGGCACATTAACCCACTGAGCCATCCGTATAAAATACAGTTCTGTAATATGCTGGTAGACTCTCCGCTGGATGCGCATTAACCCACTGAGATAAAGTACAGCCCTGTAATATGCTTGCAGACTCTTTGCAGGAGGCACATTAACCCACCGAGCTATCCATATAAAATACAGTCCTGTAATATGCCGGCAGACTCTCTGCAGGAGGCATATTAACCCACTGAGCTATCCGTATAAAATAGAGTCCTGAAATATACGGGTAGACTTTCTTTGCAGGAGGCACATTAACCCACTGAACTATCCATATAAAATAAAGTCCTGTAATATGCTGGCAGGCTCTCTTCAGGAGGCACATTATCCCACTGAACTATCCATATAAAATACAGTTCAGTAATATGATGACAGACTCTCTACAGTAGTCACATTAACCCACTGAGCTATCCATATATAATACAGTCCTGTAATATGCGGGTAGACTTTCTTTGCAGCAGGACCATTAACCCATTGAAGTATCCATATAAAATACAGCCCAGTAATGTGCTGGCAGACTCTCTGCGGGAGGGCGCATTAACCCACTGAACTATCCATATAAAAATACAGTCCTGTAATATGCTGGCAGACTCTCTGCAGGATGCGCATTAACCCACTGAGCTATCCATATAAAATACAGTCCTGTAATATACAGGCAGACTCTCTGCAGGAGGCGCATTAACCCACCAAGCTATCTATATAAAATACAGTAGTTTAATATGCCAGCATTAAACACTGAGCTATCTATATAAAATACAGCCCTCTAATATGCTGGCAGACTAAAAGCAGGAGGCACATTAACCCACCGAGCTATCCATTTAAATACAGTCCTGCAATATGCTGGCAGACTCTCTGCGAGAGGCGCAGTAACCAACTGAGCCATCCATTTAAATACAATCCTGAAATATGCTTCAGACTCTCTGCAGGAGGTGCTTTAATCCACTGAGCTATCTATTTAAATACAGTCCTGTGAATACAGTCCTGTAATATGCTTCAGACTCTCTGCAGGAGCCGCACTAATCCACTGAGCTATCCATATAAAATACAGTCCTGTAATATGCTGGCAGACTTTCATTGCAGAAGGCACATTAACCCACAGAGCTATCCATATAAAATACAGCCCTGTAATATGCTGGCAGACTCTCTGCAGTAGGCACATTAACCCACCAAGCTATCCATATAAAATACAGTCTTGTAATATGCTGGCAGACTCTCTGCAGGAGGCGCATTAACCCACTGAGCTATCTGTATAAAATCCAGTCCTGTAATATGCTGGCAGACTCTCTGCAGAAGGCGCATTAACCCACCAAGCTATCTATATAAAATACAGTCTTGTAATATGCAGGCGCCCTCTCTGCAGGAGGCGCATTAACTCACTGAACTGTCGATATAAAATACTGTCCTGTAATACGATGGCAGACTCTCTGCAGGAGGCGCATTAACCCACTGAACTATCCATATAAAAATACACTCCTGTAATATGCTGGCAGACTTTCTTTACAGGAGGAGCATTAACCCACTGAGCTATCCATATAAAATACAGTCCTGTGATATGCTGGCAGACTCTTGGCAGGAGGCACATTAACCCACTGTGCAGTCAATATGAAATACAGCAGGAGGGGCATTAACCCACTGAGCTATACTTATCAAATACAGTCCTGTAATATGCTGGCAGACTCTCCGCAGGAGGCACATTAACCCACTGAGCTGTACATATAAAATACAACCCTGTAATATGCTGGCAGACTCTTTGCAGGAGGCGCATTAACCCACTGTGCAATCCATATAAAATACAGTTCATTAATATGCGGCTAGACTTTCTTTACAGCAGGAGCATTAACCCACTGAAGTATCCATATAAAATACAGCACAGTAATGTGCTGGCAGACTCTCTGCAGGAGGCACATTAACCCACTGAGCTATCCATATAAAATGCAGTCCTGTAACATGCTGGCAGACTCTCTGCAGGAGGCGCATTAATCCACTGAGCTATCCGTATAAAATTCAGCCCTGTAATCTGCCGGCAGACTCTCTGCAGGAAGCGCATTAACTCACCGAGCTATCCATATAAAATACAGTCCTGTAATATACTGGCAGACTCTCTGCAGGAGGCGCATTAACCCACTGTGCTATCCATATAAAATACAGTCCTGTAATATGCAGGCGCTCTCTCTGCAGGAGGCGCATTAACCCATCGAGCTATCCATATAAAATACAGCCCTGTATTATGCTGGCAGACTCTCTGCAGGAGGCGCATTAGCCCACTGAGCTATCCGTATAAAATCCAGTCCTGTAATATGCTGGCAGACTCTCTGCAGAAGACGCATTAACCCACCGAGCTATCTACATAAAATACAGTCTTGTAATATGCAGGCGCTCTCTCTGCAAGAGGCGCATTAACTCACTGAACTGTCCATATAAAATACTGTCCTGTAATACGATGGCAGACTCTCTGCAGGAGGCGCATTAACCCACTGAACTATCCATATAAAAATACACTCCTGTAATATGCTGGCACACTTTCTTTACAGGAGGAGAATTAACCCACTGAGCTATCCATATAAAATACAGTCCTGTGATATGCTGGCAGACTCTTGGCAGGAGGCGCATTAACCCACTGTGCAATCCATATAAAATACAGCAGGAGGTACATTAACCCACTGAGATATACGTATCAAATACAGTCCTGTAATATGCTGGCAGACTCTCCGCAGGAAGCACATTAACCCACTGAGCTGTACATATAAAATACAACCCTGTAATATGCTGGCAGACTCTTTGCAGGAGGCGCATTAACCCACTGTGCAATCCATATAAAATACAGTTCAGTAATATGCTGGCAGACTCTTTGAAGGAAGCGCATTAACCCCCTGAGCTATCCTTGTCAAATACAGTCCTGTAATATGCTGGCAGACTCTCTGCAGGAGGCACATTAACCCACTGAGCTGTCCATATAAAATACAGCCCTGTAATATGCGGCTAGACTTTCTTTACAGCAGGAGCATTAACCCACTGAAGTATCCATATAAAATACAGCACAGTAATGTGCTGGCAGACTCTCTGCAGGAGGCACATTAACCCACTGAGCTATCCATATAAAATGCAGTCCTGTAACATGCGGGTAGACTTTCTTTGCAGGAGGAGCATTAACCCACTGAGCTATCCATATAAAATACAGTCCTGTAATATACTGGCAGACTCTCTGCAGGAGGCGCATTAACCCACCGTGCTATCCATATAAAATACAGTCATGTAATATGCAGGCGCTCTCTCTGCAGGAGGCGCATTAACCCACTGAACTATCCATATACAATACAGTCCTGTAGTATGCGGACAGGCTCTCTGCAGGAGGCGCATTAACCCACTGAGCTATCCATATAAAATACAGTTCAGTAATATGCTGACAGACTCTCTGCAGTAGGCACATTAACCAACTGAGCTATCCATATAAAATACAGTCCTGTAACATTCGGGTAGAGTTTCTTTGCAGGAGGCACATTAACCCACTGAGCTATCCATATAAAATACAGTCCTGTAATATGCTGGCAGACTCTTGGCGGGAGGCACATTAACCCACTGAACTATCCATATAAAAATACAGTCCTGTAATATGCTGGCAGACTCTCTGCAGGAGGAGCATTAAACCACTGAGCTATCCATATAAAATACAGTCCTGCGATATGCTGGCAGACTCTCTGCAGGAGGCCCATTAACCAACTGAGCTATCCATATAAAATAAAGTCCTGTAACATGCGTGTAGACTTTCTTTGCAGGAGGCACATTAACCCACTCAGCTATCCATATAAAATACAGTCCTGTAATATGCTGGCAGACTCTTTGCAGGAGGCACATTAACCCACTGAGCCATCCGTATAAAATACAGTTCTGTAATATGCTGGTAGACTCTCCGCTGGTGGCGCATTAACCCACTGAGATAAAGTACAGCCCTGTAATATGCTGGCAGACTCTTTGCAGGAGGCGCATTAACCCACCGAGCTATCCATATAAAATACAGTCCTGTAATATGCCGGCAGACTCTCTGCAGGAGGCATATTAACCCACTGAGCTATCCGTATAAAATAGAGTCCTGAAATATACGGGTAGACTTTCTTTGCAGGAGGCACATTAACCCACTGAACTATCCATATAAAATAAAGTCCTGTAATATGCTGGCAGGCTCTCTTCAGGAGGCCCATTATCCCACTGAACTATCCATATAAAATACAGTTCAGTAATATGATGACAGACTCTCTACAGTAGTCACATTAACCCACTGAGCTATCCATATATAATACAGTCCTGTAATATGCGGGTAGACTTTCTTTGCAGCAGGACCATTAACCCACTGAAGTATCCATATAAAATACAGCACAGTAATGTGCTGGCAGACTCTCTGCAGGAGGCACATTAACCCACTGAGCTATCCATATAAAATGCAGTCCTGTAACATGCGGGTAGACTTTCTTTGCAGGAGGAGCATTAACCCACTGAGCTATCCATATAAAATACAGTCCTGTAATATGCTGGCAGACTCTCTGCAGGAGGCGCATTAATCCACTGAGCTATCCATATAAAATTCAGCCCTGTAATATGCCGGCAGACTCTCTGCAGGAAGCGCATTAACTCACCGAGCTATCCATATAAAATACAGTCCTGTAATATACTGGCAGACTCTCTGCAGGAGGCGCATTAACCCACCATGCTATCCATATAAAATACAGTCATGTAATATGCAGGCGCTCTCTCTGCAGGAGGCGCATTAACCCATCGAGCTATCCATATAAAATACAGCCCTGTATTATGCTGGCAGACTCTCTGCAGGAGGCGCATTAACCCACTGAGCTATCCGTATAAAATCCAGTCCTGTAATATGCTGGCAGACTCTCTGCAGAAGACGCATTAACCCACCGAGCTATCTACATAAAATACAGTCTTGTAATATGCAGGCGCTCTCTCTGCAAGAGGCGCATTAACTCACTGAACTCTCCATATAAAATACTGTCCTGTAATACGATGGCAGACTCTCTGCAGGAGGCGCATTAACCCACTGAACTATCCATATAAAAATACACTCCTGTAATATGCTGGCAGACTTTCTTTACAGGAGGAGCATTAACCCACTGAGCTATCCATATAAAATACAGTCCTGTGATATGCTGGCAGACTCTTGGCAGGAGGCGCATTAACCCACTGTGCAATCCATATAAAATACAGCAGAAGGTGCATTAACCCACTGAGCTATACGTATCAAATACAGTCCTGTAATATGCTGGCAGACTCTCCGCAGGAAGCACATTAACCCACTGAGCTGTACATATAAAATACAACCCTGTAATATGCTGGCAGACTCTTTGCAGGAGGCGCATTAACCCACTGTGCAATCCATATAAAATACAGTTCAGTAATATGCTGGCAGACTCTTTGAAGGAAGCGCATTAACCCCCTGAGCTATCCTTGTCAAATACAGTCCTGTAATATGCTGGCAGACTCTCTGCAGGAGGCATATTAACCCACTGAGCTGTCCATATAAAATACAGCCCTGTAATATGCGGCTAGACTTTCTTTACAGCAGGAGCATTAACCCACTGAAGTATCCATATAAAATACAGCACAGTAATGTGCTGGCAGACTCTCTGCAGGAGGCCCATTAACCAACTGAGCTATCCATATAAAATACAGTCCTGTAATATACTGGCAGACTCTCTGCAGGAGGCGCATTAACCCACCAAGCTATCCATATAAAATACAGTCTTGTAATATGGTGGCAGACTCTCTGCAGGAGGCGCATTAACCCACTGAGCTATCCGTATAAAATACAGTCTTGTAATATGCTGGCAGACTCTCTGCAGGAGGCGCATTAACCCACTGAGCTATCTGTATAAAATCCAGTCCTGTAATATGCTGGCAGACTCTCTGCAGAAGGCGCATTAACCCACCGAGCTATCTATATAAAATACAGTCTTGTAATATGCAGGCGCTCTCTCTGCAGGAGGCGCATTAACTCACTGAACTGTCCATATAAAATACTGTCCTGTAATACGATGGAAGACTCTCTGCAGGAGGCGCATTAGCCCACTGAACTATCCATATAAAAATACACTCCTGTAATATGCTGGCAGACTTTCTTTACAGGAGGAGCATTAACCCACTGAGCTATCCATATAAAATACAGTCCAGTGATATGCTGGCAGACTCTTGGCACGAGGCACATTAACCCACTGTGCAGTCAATATAAAATACAGCAGGAGGTGCATTAACCCACTGAGCTATACTTATCAAATACAGTCCTGTAATATGCTGGCAGACTCTCCGCAGGAGGCACATTAACCCACTGAGCTGTACATATAAAATACAACCCTGTAATATGCTGGCAGACTCTTTGCAGGAGGCGCATTAACCCACTGTGCAATCCATATAAAATACAGTTCAGTAATATGCTGGCAGACTCTTTGAAAGAATCGCATTAACCCCCTGAGCTATCCTTGTCAAATACAGTCCTGTAATATGCTGGCAGACTCTCTGCAGGAGGCATATTAACCCACTGAGCTGTCCATATAAAATACAGCCCTGTAATATGCGGCTAGACTTTCTTAACAGCAGGAGCATTAACCCACTGAAGTATCCATATAAAATACAGCACAGTAATGTGCTGGCAGACTCTCTGCAGGAGGCACATTAACTCACTGAGCTATCCATATAAAATGCAGTCCTGTAACATGCGGGTAGACATTCTTTGCAGGAGGAGCATTAACCCACTGAGCTATCCATATAAAATACAGTCTTGTAATATGCTGGCAGACTCTCTGCAGGAGGCGCATTAATCCACTGAGCTATCCATATAAATTTAAGCCCTGTAATATGCCGGCAGACTCTCTGCAGGAAGCGCATTAACTCACCGAGCTATCCATATAAAATACAGTCCTGTAATATACTGGCAGACTCTCTGCAGGAGGCGCATTAACCCACCGTGCTATCCATATAAAATACAGTCATGTAATATGCAGGCGCTCTCTCTGCAGGAGGCGCATTAACCCACTGAACTATCCATATACAATACAGTCCTGTAGTATGCGGACAGGCTCTCTGCAGGAGGCGCATTAACCCACTGAGCTATCCATATAAAATACAGTTCAGTAATATGCTGACAGACTCTCTGCAGTAGGCACATTAACCAACTGAGCTATCCATATAAAATACAGTCCTGTAACATTCGGGTAGAATTTCTTTGCAGGAGGCACATTAACCCACTGAGCTATCCATATAAAATACAGTCCTGTAATATGCTGGCAGACTCTTGGCGGGAGGCACATTAACCCACTGAACTATCCATATAAAAATACAGTCCTGTAATATGCTGGCAGACTCTCTGCAGGAGGAGCATTAAACCACTGAGCTATCCATATAAAATACAGTCCTGCGATATGCTGGCAGACTCTCTGCAGGAGGCCCATTAACCAACTGAGCTATCCATATAAAATACAGTCCTGTAATATACTGGCAGACTCTCTGCAGGAGGAGCATTAACCCACCAAGCTATCCATATAAAATACAGTCTTGTAATATGGTGGCAGACTCTCTGCAGGAGGCGCATTAACCCACTGAGCTATCCGTATAAAATCCAGTCCGGTAATATGCTGGCAGACTCTCTGCAGGAGGCGCATTAACCCACTGAGCTATCCGTATAAAATCCAGTCCTGTAATATGCTGGCAGACTCTCTGCAGAAGACGCATTAACCCAGCAAGCTATCTATATAAAATACAGTAGTTTAATATGCCAGCAGACTCTCTGCAGGAGGCACATTAACCCACTGACCTATCCATATTAAATACAGTCCTGTGATATGACGGCAGAATCTCAGCAGGAGACGCATTAAACACTGAGCTATCTATATAAAATACAGCCCTCTAATATGCTGGCAGACTATCAGCAGGAGGCACATTAACCCACCGAGCTATCCATTTAAATACAGTCCTGCAATATGCTGCCAGACTCTCTATGAGAGGCACAGTAACCAACTGAGCTATCCATTTAAATACAATCCTGAAATATGCTTCAGACTCTCTGCAGGAGGTGCATTAATCCACTGAGCTATCTATTTAAATACAGTCCTGTAAATACAGTCCTGTAATATGCTTCAGACTCTCTGCAGGAGGCGTACTATTCCACTGAGCTATCCATATAAAATATAGTCCTGTAATATGCTGGCAGACTTTCATTGCAGGAGGCACATTAACATACCGAGCTATCCATATCAAATACAGTCCTGTAATATGCTGGCAGACACTCTGCAGGAGGCGCATTAACCCACTGAGCTATCCATATAAAATACAGTACTGTAATAAGCTGGCAGACTCTCTGCAGTAGGCGCATTAACCCACCAAGCTATCCATATAAAATACAGTCTTGTAATATGCTGGCAGACTCTCTGCAGGAGGCGCATTAACCCACTGAGCTATCTGTATAAAATCCAGTCCTGTAATATGCTGGCAGACTCTCTGCAGAAGGCGCATTAACCCACCGAGCTATCTATATAAAATACAGTCTTGTAATATGCAGGCGCTCTCTCTGCAGGAGGCGCATTAACTCACTGAACTGTCCATATAAAATACTGTCCTGTAATACGATGGAAGACTCTCTGCAGGAGGCGCATTAGCCCACTGAACTATCCATATAAAAATACACTCCTGTAATATGCTGGCAGACTTTCTTTACAGGAGGAGCATTAACCCACTGAGCTATCCATATAAAATACAGTCCAGTGATATGCTGGCAGACTCTTGGCACGAGGCACATTAACCCACTGTGCAGTCAATATAAAATACAGCAGGAGGTGCATTAACCCACTGAGCTATACTTATCAAATACAGTCCTGTAATATGCTGGCAGACTCTCCGCAGGAGGCACATTAACCCACTGAGCTGTACATATAAAATACAACCCTGTAATATGCTGGCAGACTCTTTGCAGGAGGCGCATTAACCCACTGTGCAATCCATATAAAATACAGTTCAGTAATATGCTGGCAGACTCTTTGAAGGAAGCGCATTAACCCCCTGAGCTATCCTTGTCAAATACAGTCCTGTAATATGCTGGCAGACTCTCTGCAGGAGGCATATTAACCCACTGAGCTGTCCATATAAAATACAGCCCTGTAATATGCGGCTAGACTTTCTTAACAGCAGGAGCATTAACCCACTGAAGTATCCATATAAAATACAGCACAGTAATGTGCTGGCATACTCTCTGCAGGAGGCACATTAACTCACTGAGCTATCCATATAAAATGCAGTCCTGTAACATGCGGGTAGACTTTCTTTGCAGGAGGAGCATTAACCCACTGAGCTATCCATATAAAATACAGTCTTGTAATATGCTGGCAGACTCTCTGCAGGAGGCGCATTAATCCACTGAGCTATCCATATAAATTTAAGCCCTGTAATATGCCGGCAGACTCTCTGCAGGAAGCGCATTAACTCACCGAGCTATCCATATAAAATACAGTCCTGTAATATACTGGCAGACTCTCTGCAGGAGGCGCATTAACCCACCGTGCTATCCATATAAAATACAGTCATGTAATATGCAGGCGCTCTCTCTGCAGGAGGTGCATTAACCCACTGAACTATCCATATACAATACAGTCCTGTAGTATGCGGACAGGCTCTCTGCAGGAGGCGCATTAACCCACTGAGCTATCCATATAAAATACAGTTCAGTAATATGCTGACAGACTCTCTGCAGTAGGCACATTAACCAACTGAGCTATTCATATAAAATACAGTCCTGTAACATTCGGGTAGAATTTCTTTGCAGGAGGCACATTAACCCACTGAGCTATCCATATAAAATACAGTCCTGTAATATGCTGGCAGACTCTTGGCGGGAGGCACATTAACCCACTGAGCCATCCGTATAAAATACAGTTCTGTAATATGCTGGTAGACTCTCCGCTGGATGCGCATTAACCCACTGAGATAAAGTACAGCCCTGTAATATGCTTGCAGACTCTTTGCAGGAGGCGCATTAACCCACCGAGCTATCCATATAAAATACAGTCCTGTAATATGCCGGCAGACTCTCTGCAGGAGGCATATTAACCCACTGAGCTATCCGTATAAAATAGAGTCCTGAAATATACGGGTAGACTTTCTTTGCAGGAGGCACATTAACCCACTGAACTATCCATATAAAATAAAGTCCTGTAATATGCTGGCAGGCTCTCTTCAGGAGGCACATTATCCCACTGAACTATCCATATAAAATACAGTTCAGTAATATGATGACAGACTCTCTACAGTAGTCACATTAACCCACTGAGCTATCCATATATAATACAGTCCTGTAATATGCGGGTAGACTTTCTTTGCAGCAGGACCATTAACCCATTGAAGTATCCATATAAAATACAGCCCAGTAATGTGCTGGCAGACTCTCTGCGGGAGGGCGCATTAACCCACTGAACTATCCATATAAAAATACAGTCCTGTAATATGCTGGCAGACTCTCTGCAGGATGCGCATTAACCCACTGAGCTATCCATATAAAATACAGTCCTGTAATATACAGGCAGACTCTCTGCTGGAGGCGCATTAACCCACCAAGCTATCTATATAAAATACAGTAGTTTAATATGCCAGCATTAAACACTGAGCTATCTATATAAAATACAGCCCTCTAATATGCTGGCAGACTACCAGCAGGAGGCACATTAACCCACCGAGCTATCCATTTAAATACAGTCCTGCAATATGCTGGCAGACTCTCTGCGAGAGGCGCAGTAACCAACTGAGCCATCCATTTAAATACAATCCTGAAATATGCTTCAGACTCTCTGCAGGAGGTGCTTTAATCCACTGAGCTATCTATTTAAATACAGTCCTGTGAATACAGTCCTGTAATATGCTTCAGACTCTCTGCAGGAGCCGCACTAATCCACTGAGCTATCCATATAAAATACAGTCCTGTAATATGCTGGCAGACTTTCATTGCAGAAGGCACATTAACCCACAGAGCTATCCATATAAAATACAGCCCTGTAATATGCTGGCAGACTCTCTGCAGTAGGCACATTAACCCACCAAGCTATCCATATAAAATACAGTCTTGTAATATGCTGGCAGACTCTCTGCAGGAGGCGCATTAACCCACTGAGCTATCTGTATAAAATCCAGTCCTGTAATATGCTGGCAGACTCTCTGCAGAAGGCGCATTAACCCACCAAGCTATCTATATAAAATACAGTCTTGTAATATGCAGGCGCCCTCTCTGCAGGAGGCGCATTAACTCACTGAACTGTCGATATAAAATACTGTCCTGTAATACGATGGCAGACTCTCTGCAGGAGGCGCATTAACCCACTGAACTATCCATATAAAAATACACTCCTGTAATATGCTGGCAGACTTTCTTTACAGGAGGAGCATTAACCCACTGAGCTATCCATATAAAATACAGTCCTGTGATATGCTGGCAGACTCTTGGCAGGAGGCACATTAACCCACTGTGCAGTCAATATGAAATACAGCAGGAGGGGCATTAACCCACTGAGCTATACTTATCAAATACAGTCCTGTAATATGCTGGCAGACTCTCCGCAGGAGGCACATTAACCCACTGAGCTGTACATATAAAATACAACCCTGTAATATGCTGGCAGACTCTTTGCAGGAGGCGCATTAACCCACTGTGCAATCCATATAAAATACAGTTCATTAATATGCGGCTAGACTTTCTTTACAGCAGGAGCATTAACCCACTGAAGTATCCATATAAAATACAGCACAGTAATGTGCTGGCAGACTCTCTGCAGGAGGCACATTAACCCACTGAGCTATCCATATAAAATGCAGTCCTGTAACATGCTGGCAGACTCTCTGCAGGAGGCGCATTAATCCACTGAGCTATCCGTATAAAATTCAGCCCTGTAATCTGCCGGCAGACTCTCTGCAGGAAGCGCATTAACTCACCGAGCTATCCATATAAAATACAGTCCTGTAATATACTGGCAGACTCTCTGCAGGAGGCGCATTAACCCACTGTGCTATCCATATAAAATACAGTCCTGTAATATGCAGGCGCTCTCTCTGCAGGAGGCGCATTAACCCATCGAGCTATCCATATAAAATACAGCCCTGTATTATGCTGGCAGACTCTCTGCAGGAGGCGCATTAGCCCACTGAGCTATCCGTATAAAATCCAGTCCTGTAATATGCTGGCAGACTCTCTGCAGAAGACGCATTAACCCACCGAGCTATCTACATAAAATACAGTCTTGTAATATGCAGGCGCTCTCTCTGCAAGAGGCGCATTAACTCACTGAACTGTCCATATAAAATACTGTCCTGTAATACGATGGCAGACTCTCTGCAGGAGGCGCATTAACCCACTGAACTATCCATATAAAAATACACTCCTGTAATATGCTGGCACACTTTCTTTACAGGAGGAGAATTAACCCACTGAGCTATCCATATAAAATACAGTCCTGTGATATGCTGGCAGACTCTTGGCAGGAGGCGCATTAACCCACTGTGCAATCCATATAAAATACAGCAGGAGGTACATTAACCCACTGAGATATACGTATCAAATACAGTCCTGTAATATGCTGGCAGACTCTCCGCAGGAAGCACATTAACCCACTGAGCTGTACATATAAAATACAACCCTGTAATATGCTGGCAGACTATTTGCAGGAGGCGCATTAACCCACTGTGCAATCCATATAAAATACAGTTCAGTAATATGCTGGCAGACTCTTTGAAGGAAGCGCATTAACCCCCTGAGCTATCCTTGTCAAATACAGTCCTGTAATATGCTGGCAGACTCTCTGCAGGAGGCACATTAACCCACTGAGCTGTCCATATAAAATACAGCCCTGTAATATGCGGCTAGACTTTCTTTACAGCAGGAGCATTAACCCACTGAAGTATCCATATAAAATACAGCACAGTAATGTGCTGGCAGACTCTCTGCAGGAGGCACATTAACCCACTGAGCTATCCATATAAAATGCAGTCCTGTAACATGCGGGTAGACTTTCTTTGCAGGAGGAGCATTAACCCACTGAGCTATCCATATAAAATACAGTCCTGTAATATACTGGCAGACTCTCTGCAGGAGGCGCATTAACCCACCGTGCTATCCATATAAAATACAGTCATGTAATATGCAGGCGCTCTCTCTGCAGGAGGCGCATTAACCCACTGAACTATCCATATACAATACAGTCCTGTAGTATGCGGACAGGCTCTCTGCAGGAGGCGCATTAACCCACTGAGCTATCCATATAAAATACAGTTCAGTAATATGCTGACAGACTCTCTGCAGTAGGCACATTAACCAACTGAGCTATCCATATAAAATACAGTCCTGTAACATTCGGGTAGAGTTTCTTTGCAGGAGGCACATTAACCCACTGAGCTATCCATATAAAATACAGTCCTGTAATATGCTGGCAGACTCTTGGCGGGAGGCACATTAACCCACTGAACTATCCATATAAAAATACAGTCCTGTAATATGCTGGCAGACTCTCTGCAGGAGGAGCATTAAACCACTGAGCTATCCATATAAAATACAGTCCTGCGATATGCTGGCAGACTCTCTGCAGGAGGCCCATTAACCAACTGAGCTATCCATATAAAATAAAGTCCTGTAACATGCGTGTAGACTTTCTTTGCAGGAGGCACATTAACCCACTCAGCTATCCATATAAAATACAGTCCTGTAATATGCTGGCAGACTCTTTGCAGGAGGCACATTAACCCACTGAGCCATCCGTATAAAATACAGTTCTGTAATATGCTGGTAGACTCTCCGCTGATGGCGCATTAACCCACTGAGATAAAGTACAGCCCTGTAATATGCTGGCAGACTCTTTGCAGGAGGCGCATTAACCCACCGAGCTATCCATATAAAATACAGTCCTGTAATATGCCGGCAGACTCTCTGCAGGAGGCATATTAACCCACTGAGCTATCCGTATAAAATAGAGTCCTGAAATATACGGGTAGACTTTCTTTGCAGGAGGCACATTAACCCACTGAACTATCTATATAAAATAAAGTCCTGTAATATGCTGGCAGGCTCTCTTCAGGAGGCCCATTATCCCACTGAACTATCCATATAAAATACAGTTCAGTAATATGATGACAGACTCTCTACAGTAGTCACATTAACCCACTGAGCTATCCATATATAATACAGTCCTGTAATATGCGGGTAGACTTTCTTTGCAGCAGGACCATTAACCCACTGAAGTATCCATATAAAATACAGCACAGTAATGTGCTGGCAGACTCTCTGCAGGAGGCACATTAACCCACTGAGCTATCCATATAAAATGCAGTCCTGTAACATGCGGGTAGACTTTCTTTGCAGGAGGAGCATTAACCCACTGAGCTATCCATATAAAATACAGTCCTGTAATATGCTGGCAGACTCTCTGCAGGAGGCGCATTAATCCACTGAGCTATCCATATAAAATTCAGCCCTGTAATATGCCGGCAGACTCTCTGCAGGAAGCGCATTAACTCACCGAGCTATCCATATAAAATACAGTCCTGTAATATACTGGCAGACTCTCTGCAGGAGGCGCATTAACCCACCATGCTATCCATATAAAATACAGTCATGTAATATGCAGGCGCTCTCTCTGCAGGAGGCGCATTAACCCATCGAGCTATCCATATAAAATACAGCCCTGTATTATGCTGGCAGACTCTCTGCAGGAGGCGCATTAACCCACTGAGCTATCCGTATAAAATCCAGTCCTGTAATATGCTGGCAGACTCTCTGCAGAAGACGCATTAACCCACCGAGCTATCTACATAAAATACAGTCTTGTAATATGCAGGCGCTCTCTCTGCAAGAGGCGCATTAACTCACTGAACTCTCCATATAAAATACTGTCCTGTAATACGATGGCAGACTCTCTGCAGGAGGCGCATTAACCCACTGAACTATCCATATAAAAATACACTCCTGTAATATGCTGGCAGACTTTCTTTACAGGAGGAGCATTAACCCACTGAGCTATCCATATAAAATACAGTCCTGTGATATGCTGGCAGACTCTTGGCAGGAGGCGCATTAACCCACTGTGCAATCCATATAAAATACAGCAGAAGGTGCATTAACCCACTGAGCTATACGTATCAAATACAGTCCTGTAATATGCTGGCAGACTCTCCGCAGGAAGCACATTAACCCACTGAGCTGTACATATAAAATACAACCCTGTAATATGCTGGCAGACTCTTTGCAGGAGGCGCATTAACCCACTGTGCAATCCATATAAAATACAGTTCAGTAATATGCTGGCAGACTCTTTGAAGGAAGCGCATTAACCCTCTGAGCTATCCTTGTCAAATACAGTCCTGTAATATGCTGGCAGACTCTCTGCAGGAGGCATATTAACCCACTGAGCTGTCCATATAAAATACAGCCCTGTAATATGCGGCTAGACTTTCTTTACAGCAGGAGCATTAACCCACTGAAGTATCCATATAAAATACAGCACAGTAATGTGCTGGCAGACTCTCTGCAGGAGGCCCATTAACCAACTGAGCTATCCATATAAAATACAGTCCTGTAATATACTGGCAGACTCTCTGCAGGAGGCGCATTAACCCACCAAGCTATCCATATAAAATACAGTCTTGTAATATGGTGGCAGACTCTCTGCAGGAGGCGCATAAACCCACTGAGCTATCCGTATAAAATACAGTCTTGTAATATGCTGGCAGACTCTCTGCAGGAGGCGCATTAACCCACTGAGCTATCTGTATAAAATCCAGTCCTGTAATATGCTGGCAGACTCTCTGCAGAAGGCGCATTAACCCACCGAGCTATCTATATAAAATACAGTCTTGTAATATGCAGGCGCTCTCTCTGCAGGAGGCGCATTAACTCACTGAACTGTCCATATAAAATACTGTCCTGTAATACGATGGAAGACTCTCTGCAGGAGGCGCATTAGCCCACTGAACTATCCATATAAAAATACACTCCTGTAATATGCTGGCAGACTTTCTTTACAGGAGGAGCATTAACCCACTGAGCTATCCATATAAAATACAGTCCAGTGATATGCTGGCAGACTCTTGGCACGAGGCACATTAACCCACTGTGCAGTCAATATAAAATACAGCAGGAGGTGCATTAACCCACTGAGCTATACTTATCAAATACAGTCCTGTAATATGCTGGCAGACTCTCCGCAGGAGGCACATTAACCCACTGAGCTGTACATATAAAATACAACCCTGTAATATGCTGGCAGACTCTTTGCAGGAGGCGCATTAACCCACTGTGCAATCCATATAAAATACAGTTCAGTAATATGCTGGCAGACTCTTTGAAAGAAGCGCATTAACCCCCTGAGCTATCCTTGTCAAATACAGTCCTGTAATATGCTGGCAGACTCTCTGCAGGAGGCATATTAACCCACTGAGCTGTCCATATAAAATACAGCCCTGTAATATGCGGCTAGACTTTCTTAACAGCAGGAGCATTAACCCACTGAAGTATCCATATAAAATACAGCACAGTAATGTGCTGGCAGACTCTCTGCAGGAGGCACATTAACTCACTGAGGTATCCATATAAAATGCAGTCCTGTAACATGCGGGTAGACATTCTTTGCAGGAGGAGCATTAACCCACTGAGCTATCCATATAAAATACAGTCTTGTAATATGCTGGCAGACTCTCTGCAGGAGGCGCATTAATCCACTGAGCTATCCATATAAATTTAAGCCCTGTAATATGCCGGCAGACTCTCTGCAGGAAGCGCATTAACTCACCGAGCTATCCATATAAAATACAGTCCTGTAATATACTGGCAGACTCTCTGCAGGAGGCGCATTAACCCACCGTGCTATCCATATAAAATACAGTCATGTAATATGCAGGCGCTCTCTCTGCAGGAGGCGCATTAACCCACTGAACTATCCATATACAATACAGTCCTGTAGTATGCGGACAGGCTCTCTGCAGGAGGCGCATTAACCCACTGAGCTATCCATATAAAATACAGTTCAGTAATATGCTGACAGACTCTCTGCAGTAGGCACATTAACCAACTGAGCTATCCATATAAAATACAGTCCTGTAACATTCGGGTAGAATTTCTTTGCAGGAGGCACATTAACCCACTGAGCTATCCATATAAAATACAGTCCTGTAATATGCTGGCAGACTCTTGGCGGGAGGCACATTAACCCACTGAACTATCCATATAAAAATACAGTCCTGTAATATGCTGGCAGACTCTCTGCAGGAGGAGCATTAAACCACTGAGCTATCCATATAAAATACAGTCCTGCGATATGCTGGCAGACTCTCTGCAGGAGGCCCATTAACCAACTGAGCTATCCATATAAAATACAGTCCTGTAATATACTGGCAGACTCTCTGCAGGAGGCGCATTAACCCACCAAGCTATCCATATAAAATACAGTCTTGTAATATGGTGGCAGACTCTCTGCAGGAGGCGCATTAACCCACTGAGCTATCCGTATAAAATCCAGTCCGGTAATATGCTGGCAGACTCTCTGCAGGAGGCGCATTAACCCACTGAGCTATCCGTATAAAATCCAGTCCTGTAATATGCTGGCAGACTCTCTGCAGAAGACGCATTAACCCAGCAAGCTATCTATATAAAATACAGTAGTTTAATATGCCAGCAGACTCTCTGCAGGAGGCACATTAACCCACTGACCTATCCATATTAAATACAGTCCTGTGATATGACGGCAGAATCTCAGCAGGAGGCGCATTAAACACTGAGCTATCTTTATAAAATACAGCCCTCTAATATGCTGGCAGACTATCAGCAGGAGGCACATTAACCCACCGAGCTATCCATTTAAATACAGTCCTGCAATATGCTGCCAGACTCTCTATGAGAGGCACAGTAACCAACTGAGCTATCCATTTAAATACAATCCTGAAATATGCTTCAGACTCTCTGCAGGAGGTGCATTAATCCACTGAGCTATCTATTTAAATACAGTCCTGTAAATACAGTCCTGTAATATGCTTCAGACTCTCTGCAGGAGGCGTACTATTCCACTGAGCTATCCATATAAAATATAGTCCTGTAATATGCTGGCAGACTTTCATTGCAGGAGGCACATTAACATACCGAGCTATCCATATCAAATACAGTCCTGTAATATGCTGGCAGACACTCTGCAGGAGGCGCATTAACCCGCTGAGCTATCCATATAAAATACAGTACTGTAATAAGCTGGCAGACTCTCTGCAGTAGGCGCATTAACCCACCAAGCTATCCATATAAAATACAGTCTTGTAATATGCTGGCAGACTCTCTGCAGGAGGCGCATTAACCCACTGAGCTATCTGTATAAAATCCAGTCCTGTAATATGCTGGCAGACTCTCTGCAGAAGGCGCATTAACCCACCGAGCTATCTATATAAAATACAGTCTTGTAATATGCAGGCGCTCTCTCTGCAGGAGGCGCATTAACTCACTGAACTGTCCATATAAAATACTGTCCTGTAATACGATGGAAGACTCTCTGCAGGAGGCGCATTAGCCCACTGAACTATCCATATAAAAATACATTCCTGTAATATGCTGGCAGACTTTCTTTACAGGAGGAGCATTAACCCACTGAGCTATCCATATAAAATACAGTCCAGTGATATGCTGGCAGACTCTTGGCACGAGGCACATTAACCCACTGTGCAGTCAATATAAAATACAGCAGGAGGTGCATTAACCCACTGAGCTATACTTATCAAATACAGTCCTGTAATATGCTGGCAGACTCTCCGCAGGAGGCACATTAACCCACTGAGCTGTACATATAAAATACAACCCTGTAATATGCTGGCAGACTCTTTGCAGGAGGCGCATTAACCCACTGTGCAATCCATATAAAATACAGTTCAGTAATATGCTGGCAGACTCTTTGAAGGAAGCGCATTAACCCCCTGAGCTATCCTTGTCAAATACAGTCCTGTAATATGCTGGCAGACTCTCTGCAGGAGGCATATTAACCCACTGAGCTGTCCATATAAAATACAGCCCTGTAATATGCGGCTAGACTTTCTTAACAGCAGGAGCATTAACCCACTGAAGTATCCATATAAAATACAGCACAGTAATGTGCTGGCATACTCTCTGCAGGAGGCACATTAACTCACTGAGCTATCCATATAAAATGCAGTCCTGTAACATGCGGGTAGACTTTCTTTGCAGGAGGAGCATTAACCCACTGAGCTATCCATATAAAATACAGTCTTGTAATATGCTAGCAGACTCTCTGCAGGAGGCGCATTAATCCACTGAGCTATCCATATAAATTTAAGCCCTGTAATATGCCGGCAGACTCTCTGCAGGAAGCGCATTAACTCACCGAGCTATCCATATAAAATACAGTCCTGTAATATACTGGCAGACTCTCTGCAGGAGGCGCATTAACCCACCGTGCTATCCATATAAAATACAGTCATGTAATATGCAGGCGCTCTCTCTGCAGGAGGCGCATTAACCCACTGAACTATCCATATACAATACAGTCCTGTAGTATGCGGACAGGCTCTCTGCAGGAGGCGCATTAACCCACTGAGCTATCCATATAAAATACAGTTCAGTAATATGCTGACAGACTCTCTGCAGTAGGCACATTAACCAACTGAGCTATTCATATAAAATACAGTCCTGTAACATTCGGGTAGAATTTCTTTGCAGGAGGCACATTAACCCACTGAGCTATCCATATAAAATATAGTCCTGTAATATGCTGGCAGACTCTTGGCGGGAGGCACATTAACCCACTGAACTATCCATATAAAAATACAGTCCTGTAATATGCTGGCAGACTCTCTGCAGGATGAGCATTAAACCACTGAGCTATCCATATAAAATACAGTCCTGCGATATGCTGGCAGACTCTCTGCAGGAGGCCCATTAACCAACTGAGCTATCCATATAAAATAAAGTCCTGTAACATGCGTGTAGACTTTCTTTGCAGGAGGCACATTAACCCACTCAGCTATCCATATAAAATACAGTCCTGTAATATGCTGGCAGACTCTTTGCAGGAGGCACATTAACCCACTGAGCCATCCGTATAAAATACAGTTCTGTAATATGCTGGTAGACTCTCCGCTGGAGGCGCATTAACCCACTGAGATAAAGTACAGCCCTGTAATATGCTGGCAGACTCTTTGCAGGAGGCGCATTAACCCACCGAGCTATCCATATAAAATACAGTCCTGTAATATGCCGGCAGACTCTCTGCAGGAGGCATATTAACCCACTGAGCTATCCGTATAAAATAGAGTCCTGAAATATACGGGTAGACTTTCTTTGCAGGAGGCACATTAACCCACTGAACTATCCATATAAAATAAAGTCCTGTAATATGCTGGCAGGCTCTCTTCAGGAGGCACATTATCCCACTGAACTATCCATATAAAATACAGTTCAGTAATATGATGACAGACTCTCTACAGTAGTCACATTAACCCACTGAGCTATCCATATATAATACAGTCCTGTAATATGCGGGTAGACTTTCTTTGCAGCAGGACCATTAACCCACTGAAGTATCCATATAAAATACAGCACAGTAATGTGCTGGCAGACTCTCTGCAGGAGGCACATTAACCCACTGAGCTATCCATATAAAATGCAGTCCTGTAACATGCGGGTAGACTTTCTTTGCAGGAGGAGCATTAACCCACTGAGCTATCCATATAAAATACAGTCCTGTAATATGCTGGCAGACTCTCTGCAGGAGGCGCATTAATCCACTGAGCTATCCATATAAAATTCAGCCCTGTAATATGCCGGCAGACTCTCTGCAGGAAGCGCATTAACTCACCGAGCTATCCATATAAAATACAGTCCTGTAATATACTGGCAGACTCTCTGCAGGAGGCGCATTAACCCACCGTGCTATCCATATAAAATACAGTCATGTAATATGCAGGCGCTCTCTCTGCAGGAGGCGCATTAACCCATCGAGCTATCCATATTAAATACAGTCCTGTGATATGACGGCAGAATCTCAGCAGGAGGCGCATTAAACACTGAGCTATATATATAAAATACAGCCCTCTAATATGCTGGCAGACTATCAGCAGGAGGCACATTAACCCACCGAGCTATCCATTTAAATACAGTCCTGCAATATGCTGGCAGACTCTCTATGAGAGGCGCAGTAACCAACTGAGCAATCCATTTAAATACAATCCTGAAATATGCTTCAGACTCTCTGCAGGAGGTGCATTAATCCACTGAGCTATCCATATAAAATATAGTCCTGTAATATGCTGGCAGACTTTCATTGCAGGAGGCACATTAACCTACCGAGCTATCCATATCAAATACAGTCCTGTAATATGCTGGCAGACACTCTGCAGGAGGCGCATTAACCCGCTGAGCTATCCATATAAAATACAGTCCTGTAATATGCTGGCAGACCCTCTGCAGGAGGTGCATTAACTCACCGAGCTATCCGGATAAAGTACAGTCCTAAAATATGCTGGCAGACTCTCTGCAGGAGGCGCATTAACCCACCGAGCTATCCATATAAAATACAGTCCTGTAATATGCAGGCGCTCTCTCTGCAGGAGGCGCATTAACCCACCGAGCTATCCATATAAAATACAGCCCTGTAATATGCTGGCAGACTCTCTGCAGTAGGCGCATTAGCCCACCAAGCTATCCATATAAAATACAGTCTTGTAATATGCTGGCAGACTCTCTGCAGGAGGCGCATTAACCCACTGAGCTATCTGTATAAAATCCAGTCCTCTAATATGCTGGCAGACTCTCTGCAGAAGGAGCATTAACCCACCGAGCTATCTATATAAAATACAGTCTTGTAATATGCAGGCGCTCTCTCTGCAGGAGGCGCATTAACTCACTGAACTGTCCATATAAAATACTGTCCTGTAATACGATGGCAGACTCTCTGCAGGAGGTGCATTAACCCACTGAGCTGTACATATAAAATACAACCCTGTAATATGCAGGCAGACTCTTTGCAGGAGGCGCATTAACCCACTGTGCAATCCATATAAAATACAGTTCAGTAATATGCTGGCAGACTCTTTGAAGGAAGCGCATTAACCCCCTGAGCTATCCTTGTCAAATACAGTCCTGTAATATGCTGGCAGACTCTCTGCAGGAGGCATATTAACCCACTGAGCTGTCCATATAAAATACAGCACTGTAATATGCGGCTAGACTTTCTTTACAGCAGGAGCATTAACCCACTGAAGTATCCATATAAAATACAGCACAGTAATGTGCTGGCAGACTCTCTGCAGGAGGCACATTACCCCACTGAGCTATCCATATAAAATGCAGTCCTGTAACATGCGGGTAGACTTTCTTTGCAGGAGGAGCATTAACCCACTGAGCTATCCATATAAAATACAGTCTTGTAATATGCTGGCAGACTCTCTGCAGGAGGCGCATTAATCCACTGAGCAATCCATATAAATTTAAGCCCTGTAATATGCCGGCAGACTCTCTGCAGGAAGCGCATTAACTCACCGAGCTATCCATATAAAATACAGTCCTGTAATATACTGGCAGACTCTCTGCAGGAGGCGCATTAACCCACCGTGCTATCCATATAAAATACAGTCATGTAATATGCAGGCGCTCTCTCTGCAGAAGGCGCATTAACCCACTGAGCTATCCGTATAAAATCCAGTCCTGTAATATGCTGGCAGACTCTCTGCAGAAGACGCATTAACCCACCGAGCTATCTACATAAAATACAGTCTTGTAATATGCAGGCGCTCTCTCTGAAAGAGGCGCATTAACTCACTGAACTGTCCATATAAAATACTGTCCTGTAATACGATGGCAGACTCTCTGCAGGAGGCGCATTAACCCACTGAACTATCCATATAAAAATACACTCCTGTAATATGCTGGCAGACTTTCTTTACAGGAGGAGCATTAACCCACTGAGCTATCCATATAAAATACAGTCCTGTGTTATGCTGGCAGACTCTTGGCAGGAGGCGCATTAACCCACTGTGCAATCCTTATAAAATACAGCAGGAGGTGCATTAACCCACTGAGCTATACGTATCAAATACAGTCCTGTAATATGCTGGCAGACTCTCCGCAGGAAGCACATTAACCCACTGAGCTGTACATATAAAATACAACCCTGTAATATGCTGGCAGACTCTTTGCAGGAGGCGCATTAACCCACTGTGCAATCCATATAAAATACAGTTCAGTAATATGCTGGCAGACTCTTTGAAGGAAGCGCATTAACCCCCTGAGCTATCCTTGTCAAATACAGTCCTGTAATATGCTGGCAGACTCTCTGCAGGAGGCACATTAACCCACTGAGTTATCCATATAAAATGCAGTCCTGTAACATGCGGGTAGACTTTCTTTGCAGGAGGAGCATTAACCCACTGAGCTATCCATATAAAATACAGTCCTGTGATATGCTGGCAGACTCTCTGCAGGAGGCGCATTAACCCACTGAACTATCCATATACAATACAGTCCTGTAGTATGCGGACAGGCTCTCTGCAGGAGGCACATTAACCCACTGAGCTATCCATATAAAATACAGTTCAGTAATATGCTGACAGACTCTCTGCAGTAGGCACATTAACCAACTGAGCTATCCATATAAAATACAGTCCTGTAACATTCGGGTAGAATTTCTTTGCAGGAGGCACATTAACCCACTGAGCTATCCATATAAAATACAGTCCTGTAATATGCTGGCAGACTCTTGGCGGGAGGCACATTAACCCACTGAACTATCCATATAAAAATACAGTCCTGTAATATGCTGGCAGACTCTCTGCAGGAGGAGCATTAAACCACTGAGCTATCCATATAAAATACAGTCCTGCGATATGCTGGCAGACTCTCGGCAGGAGGCCCATTAACCAACTGAGCTATCCATATAAAATAAAGTCCTGTAACATGTGTGTAGACTTTCTTTGCAGGAGGCACATTAACCCACTCAGCTATCCATATAAAATACAGTCCTGTAATATGCTGGCAGACTCTTTGCAGGAGGCACATTAACCCACTGAGCCATCCGTATAAAATACAGTTCTGTAATATGCTGGTAGACTCTCCGCTGGATGCGCATTAACCCACTGAGATAAAGTACAGCCCTGTAATATGCTTGGAGACTCTTTGCAGGAGGCGCATTAACCCACCGAGCTATCCATATAAAATACAGTCCTGTAATATGCCGGCAGACTCTCTGCAGGAGGCATATTAACCCACTGAGCTATCCGTATAAAATAGAGTCCTGAAATATACGGGTGGACTTTCTTTGCAGGAGGCACATTAACCCACTGAACTATCCATATAAAATAAAGTCCTGTAATATGCTGGCAGGCTCTCTTCAGGAGGCACATTATCCCACTGAACTATCCATATAAAATACAGTTCAGTAATATGATGACAGACTCTCTACAGTAGTCACATTAACCCACTGAGCTATCCATATATAATACAGTCCTGTAATATGCGGGTAGACTTTCTTTGCAGCAGGACCATTAACCCATTGAAGTATCCATATAAAATACAGCCCAGTAATGTGCTGGCAGACTCTCTGCGGGAGGGCGCATTAACCCACTGAACTATCCATATAAAAATACAGTCCTGTAATATGCTGGCAGACTCTCTGCAGGATGCGCATTAACCCACTGAGCTATCCATATAAAATACAGTCCTGTAATATACAGGCAGACTCTCTGCAGGAGGCGCATTAACCCACCAAGCTATCTATATAAAATACAGTAGTTTAATATGCCAGCATTAAACACTGAGCTATCTATATAAAATACAGCCCTCTAATATGCTGGCAGACTACCAGCAGGAGGCACATTAACCCACCGAGCTATCCATTTAAATACAGTCCTGCAATATGCTGGCAGACTCTCTGCGAGAGGCGCAGTAACCAACTGAGCTATCCATTTAAATACAATCCTGAAATATGCTTCAGACTCTCTGCAGGAGGTGCTTTAATCCACTGAGCTATCTATTTAAATACAGTCCTGTGAATACAGTCCTGTAATATGCTTCAGACTCTCTGCAGGAGCCGCACTAATCCACTGAGCTATCCATATAAAATACAGTCCTGTAATATGCTGGCAGACTTTCATTGCAGAAGGCACATTAACACACCGAGCTATCCATATAAAATACAGCCCTGTAATATGCTGGCAGACTCTCTGCAGTAGGCACAATAACCCACCAAGCTATCCATATAAAATACAGTCTTGTAATATGCTGGCAGACTCTCTGCAGGAGGCGCATTAACCCACTGAGCTATCTGTATAAAATCCAGTCCTGTAATATGCTGGCAGACTCTCTGCAGAAGGCGCATTAACCCACCAAGCTATCTATATAAAATACAGTCTTGTAATATGCAGGCGCCCTCTCTGCAGGAGGCGCATTAACTCACTGAACTGTCGATATAAAATACTGTCCTGTAATACGATGGCAGACTCTCTGCAGGAGGCGCATTAACCCACTGAACTATCCATATAAAAATACACTCCTGTAATATGCTGGCAGACTTTCTTTACAGGAGGAGCATTAACCCACTGAGCTATCCATATAAAATACAGTCCTGTGATATGCTGGCAGACTCTTGGCAGGAGGCACATTAACCCACTGTGCAGTCAATATAAAATACAGCAGGAGGGGCATTAACCCACTGAGCTATACTTATCAAATACAGTCCTGTAATATGCTGGCAGACTCTCCGCAGGAGGCACATTAACCCACTGAGCTGTACATATAAAATACAACCCTGTAATATGCTGGCAGACTCTTTGCAGGAGGCGCATTAACCCACTGTGCAATCCATATAAAATACAGTTCATTAATATGCGGCTAGACTTTCTTTACAGCAGGAGCATTAACCCACTGAAGTATCCATATAAAATACAGCACAGTAATGTGCTGGCAGACTCTCTGCAGGAGGCACATTAACCCACTGAGCTATCCATATAAAATGCAGTCCTGTAACATGCTGGCAGACTCTCTGCAGGAGGCGCATTAATCCACTGAGCTATCCGTATAAAATTCAGCCCTGTAATCTGCCGGCAGACTCTCTACAGGAAGCGCATTAACTCACCGAGCTATCCATATAAAATACAGTCCTGTAATATACTGGCAGACTCTCTGCAGGAGGCGCATTAACCCACTGTGCTATCCATATAAAATACAGTCCTGTAATACGCAGGCGCTCTCTCTGCAGGAGGCGCATTAACCCATCGAGCTATCCATATAAAATACAGCCCTGTATTATGCTGGCAGACTCTCTGCAGGAGGCGCATTAACCCACTGAGCTATCCGTATAAAATCCAGTCCTGTAATATGCTGGCAGACTCTCTGCAAAAGACGCATTAACCCACCGAGCTATCTACATAAAATACAGTCTTGTAATATGCAGACGCTCTCTCTGCAAGAGGCGCATTAACTCACTGAACTGTCCATATAAAATACTGTCCTGTAATACGATGGCAGACTCTCTGCAGGAGGCGCATTAACCCACTGAACTATCCATATAAAAATACACTCCTGTAATATGCTGGCACACTTTCTTTACAGGAGGAGAATTAACCCACTGAGCTATCCATATAAAATACAGTCCTGTGATATGCTGGCAGACTCTTGGCAGGAGGCGCATTAACCCACTGTGCAATCCATATAAAATACAGCAGGAGGTACATTAACCCACTGAGATATACGTATCAAATACAGTCCTGTAATATGCTGGCAGACTCTCCGCAGGAAGCACATTAACCCACTGAGCTGTACATATAAAATACAACCCTGTAATATGCTGGCAGACTCTTTGCAGGAGGCGCATTAACCCACTGTGCAATCCATATAAAATACAGTTCAGTAATATGCTGGCAGACTCTTTGAAGGAAGCGCATTAACCCCCTGAGCTATCCTTGTCAAATACAGTCCTGTAATATGCTGGCAGACTCTCTGCAGGAGGCACATTAACCCACTGAGCTGTCCATATAAAATACAGCCCTGTAATATGCGGCTAGACTTTCTTTACAGCAGGAGCATTAACCCACTGAAGTATCCATATAAAATACAGCACAGTAATGTGCTGGCAGACTCTCTGCAGGAGGCACATTAACCCACTGAGCTATCCATATAAAATGCAGTCCTGTAACATGCGGGTAGACTTTCTTTGCAGGAGGAGCATTAACCCACTGAGCTATCCATATAAAATACAGTCCTGTAATATACTGGCAGACTCTCTGCAGGAGGCGCATTAACCCACCGTGCTATCCATATAAAATACAGTCATGTAATATGCAGGCGCTCTCTCTGCAGGAGGCGCATTAACCCACTGAACTATCCATATACAATACAGTCCTGTAGTATGCGGACAGGCTCTCTGCAGGAGGCGCATTAACCCACTGAGCTATCCATATAAAATACAGTTCAGTAATATGCTGACAGACTCTCTGCAGTAGGCACATTAACCAACTGAGCTATCCATATAAAATACAGTCCTGTAACATTCGGGTAGAATTTCTTTGCAGGAGGCACATTAACCCACTGAGCTATCCATATAAAATACAGTCCTGTAATATGCTGGCAGACTCTTGGCGGGAGGCACATTAACCCACTGAACTATCCATATAAAAATACAGTCCTGTAATATGCTGGCAGACTCTCTGCAGGAGGAGCATTAAACCACTGAGCTATCCATATAAAATACAGTCCTGCGATATGCTGGCAGACTCTCTGCAGGAGGCCCATTAACCAACTGAGCTATCCATATAAAATAAAGTCCTGTAACATGCGTGTAGACTTTCTTTGCAGGAGGCACATTAACCCACTCAGCTATCCATATAAAATACAGTCCTGTAATATGCTGGCAGACTCTTTGCAGGAGGCACATTAACCCACTGAGCCATCCGTATAAAATACAGTTCTGTAATATGCTGGTAGACTCTCCGCTGGAGGCGCATTAACCCACTGAGATAAAGTACAGCCCTGTAATATGCTGGCAGACTCTTTGCAGGAGGCGCATTAACCCACCGAGCTATCCATATAAAATACAGTCCTGTAATATGCCGGCAGACTCTCTGCAGGAGGCATATTAACCCACTGAGCTATCCGTATAAAATAGAGTCCTGAAATATACGGGTAGACTTTCTTTGCAGGAGGCACATTAACCCACTGAACTATCCATATAAAATAAAGTCCTGTAATATGCTGGCAGGCTCTCTTCAGGAGGCCCATTATCCCACTGAACTATCCATATAAAATACAGTTCAGTAATATGATGACAGACTCTCTACAGTAGTCACATTAACCCACTGAGCTATCCATATATAATACAGTCCTGTAATATGCGGGTAGACTTTCTTTGCAGCAGGACCATTAACCCACTGAAGTATCCATATAAAATACAGCACAGTAATGTGCTGGCAGACTCTCTGCAGGAGGCACATTAACCCACTGAGCTATCCATATAAAATGCAGTCCTGTAACATGCGGGTAGACTTTCTTTGCAGGAGGAGCATTAACCCACTGAGCTATCCATATAAAATACAGTCCTGTAATATGCTGGCAGACTCTCTGCAGGAGGCGCATTAATCCACTGAGCTATCCATATAAAATTCAGCCCTGTAATATGCCGGCAGACTCTCTGCAGGAAGCGCATTAACTCACCGAGCTATCCATATAAAATACAGTCCTGTAATATACTGGCAGACTCTCTGCAGGAGGCGCATTAACCCACCGTGCGATCCATACATATAAAATACAGTCATGTAATATGCAGGCGCTCTCTCTGCAGGAGGCGCATTAACCCATCGAGCTATCCATATAAAATACAGCCCTGTATTATGCTGGCAGACTCTCTGCAGGAGGCGCATTAACCCACTGAGCTATCCGTATAAAATCCAGTCCTGTAATATGCTGGCAGACTCTCTGCAGAAGACGCATTACCCCACCGAGCTATCTACATAAAATACAGTCTTGTAGTATGCAGACGCTCTCTCTGCAAGAGGCGCATTAACTCACTGAACTCTCCATATAAAATACTGTCCTGTAATACGATGGCAGACTCCCTGCAGGAAGCGCATTAACCCACTGAATTATCCATATAAAAATACACTCCTGTAATATGCTGGCAGACTTTCTTTACAGGAGGAGCATTAACCCACTGAGCTATCCATATAAAATACAGTCCTGTGATATGCTGGCAGACTCTTGGCAGGAGGCGCATTAACCCACTGTGCAATCCATATAAAATACAGCAGGAGGTGCATTAAACCACTGAGCTATACGTATCAAATACAGTCCTGTAATATGCTGGCAGACTCTCCGCAGGAAGCACATTAACCCACTGAGCTGTACATATAAAATACAACCCTGTAATATGCTGGCAGACTCTTTGCAGGAGGCGCATTAACCCACTGTGCAATCCATATAAAATACAGTTCAGTAATATGCTGGCAGACTCTTTGAAGGAAGCGCATTAACCCCCTGAGCTATCCTTGTCAAATACAGTCCCGTAATATGCTGGCAGACTCTCTGCAGGAGGCATATTAACCCACTGAGCTGTCCATATAAAATACAGCCCTGTAATATGCGGCTAGACTTTCTTTACAGCAGGAGCATTAACCCACTGAAGTATCCATATAAAATACAGTCCTGTAATATACTGGCAGACTCTCTGCAGGAGGCGCATTAACCCACCAAGCTATCCATATAAAATACAGTCTTGTAATATGGTGGCAGACTCTCTGCAGGAGGCGCATTAACCCACTGAGCTATCCGTATAAAATCCAGTCCGGTAATATGCTGGCAGACTCTCTGCAGGAGGCGCATTACCCACTGAGCTATCCGTATAAAATCCAGTCCTGTAATATGCTGGCAGACTCTCTGCAGGAGGCGCATTAACCCACTGTGCTATCCATATAAAATACAGTCCTGTAATACGCAGGCGCTCTCTCTGCAGGAGGCGCATTAACCCATCGAGCTATCCATATAAAATACAGCCCTGTATTATGCTGGCAGACTCTCTGCAGGAGGCGCATTAACCCACTGAGCTATCCGTATAAAATCCAGTCCTGTAATATGCTGGCAGACTCTCTGCAAAAGACGCATTAACCCACCGAGCTATCTACATAAAATACAGTCTTGTAATATGCAGGCCCTCTCTCTGCAAGAGGCGCATTAACTCACTGAACTGTCCATATAAAATACTGTCCTGTAATACGATGGCAGACTCTCTGCAGGAGGCGCATTAACCCACTGAACTATCCATATAAAAATACACTCCTGTAATATGCTGGCACACTTTCTTTACAGGAGGAGAATTAACCCACTGAGCTATCCATATAAAATACAGTCCTGTGATATGCTGGCAGACTCTTGGCAGGAGGCGCATTAACCCACTGTGCAATCCATATAAAATACAGCAGGAGGTACATTAACCCACTGAGATATACGTATCAAATACAGTCCTGTAATATGCTGGCAGACTCTCCGCAGGAAGCACATTAACCCACTGAGCTGTACATATAAAATACAACCCTGTAATATGCTGGCAGACTCTTTGCAGGAGGCGCATTAACCCACTGTGCAATCCATATAAAATACAGTTCAGTAATATGCTGGCAGACTCTTTGAAGGAAGCGCATTAACCCCCTGAGCTATCCTTGTCAAATACAGTCCTGTAATATGCTGGCAGACTCTCTGCAGGAGGCACATTAACCCACTGAGCTGTCCATATAAAATACAGCCCTGTAATATGCGGCTAGACTTTCTTTACAGCAGGAGCATTAACCCACTGAAGTATCCATATAAAATACAGCACAGTAATGTGCTGGCAGACTCTCTGCAGGAGGCACATTAACCCACTGAGCTATCCATATAAAATGCAGTCCTGTAACATGCGGGTAGACTTTCTTTGCAGGAGGAGCATTAACCCACTGAGCTATCCATATAAAATACAGTCCTGTAATATACTGGCAGACTCTCTGCAGGAGGCGCATTAACCCACCGTGCTATCCATATAAAATACAGTCATGTAATATGCAGGCGCTCTCTCTGCAGGAGGCGCATTAACCCACTGAACTATCCATATACAATACAGTCCTGTAGTATGCGGACAGGCTCTCTGCAGGAGGCGCATTAACCCACTGAGCTATCCATATAAAATACAGTTCAGTAATATGCTGACAGACTCTCTGCAGTAGGCACATTAACCAACTGAGCTATCCATATAAAATACAGTCCTGTAACATTCGGGTAGAATTTCTTTGCAGGAGGCACATTAACCCACTGAGCTATCCATATAAAATACAGTCCTGTAATATGCTGGCAGACTCTTGGCGGGAGGCACATTAACCCACTGAACTATCCATATAAAAATACAGTCCTGTAATATGCTGGCAGACTCTCTGCAGGAGGAGCATTAAACCACTGAGCTATCCATATAAAATACAGTCCTGCGATATGCTGGCAGACTCTCTGCAGGAGGCCCATTAACCAACTGAGCTATCCATATAAAATAAAGTCCTGTAACATGCGTGTAGACTTTCTTTGCAGGAGGCACATTAACCCACTCAGCTATCCATATAAAATACAGTCCTGTAATATGCTGGCAGACTCTTTGCAGGAGGCACATTAACCCACTGAGCCATCCGTATAAAATACAGTTCTGTAATATGCTGGTAGACTCTCCGCTGGAGGCGCATTAACCCACTGAGATAAAGTACAGCCCTGTAATATGCTGGCAGACTCTTTGCAGGAGGCGCATTAACCCACCGAGCTATCCATATAAAATACAGTCCTGTAATATGCCGGCAAACTCTCTGCAGGAGGCATATTAACCCACTGAGCTATCCGTATAAAATAGAGTCCTGAAATATACGGGTAGACTTTCTTTGCAGGAGGCACATTAACCCACTGAACTATCCATATAAAATAAAGTCCTGTAATATGCTGGCAGGCTCTCTTCAGGAGGCCCATTATCCCACTGAACTATCCATATAAAATACAGTTCAGTAATATGATGACAGACTCTCTACAGTAGTCACATTAACCCACTGAGCTATCCATATATAATACAGTCCTGTAATATGCGGGTAGACTTTCTTTGCAGCAGGACCATTAACCCACTGAAGTATCCATATAAAATACAGCACAGTAATGTGCTGGCAGACTCTCTGCAGGAGGCACATTAACCCACTGAGCTATCCATATAAAATGCAGTCCTGTAACATGCGGGTAGACTTTCTTTGCAGGAGGAGCATTAACCCACTGAGCTATCCATATAAAATACAGTCCTGTAATATGCTGGCAGACTCTCTGCAGGAGGCGCATTAATCCACTGAGCTATCCATATAAAATTCAGCCCTGTAATATGCCGGCAGACTCTCTGCAGGAAGCGCATTAACTCACCGAGCTATCCATATAAAATACAGTCCTGTAATATACTGGCAGACTCTCTGCAGGAGGCGCATTAACCCACCGTGCTATCCATATAAAATACAGTCATGTAATATGCAGGCGCTCTCTCTGCAGGAGGCGTATTAACCCATCGAGCTATCCATATAAAATACAGCCCTGTATTATGCTGGCAGACTCTCTGCAGGAGGCGCATTAACCCACTGAGCTATCCGTATAAAATCCAGTCCTGTAATATGCTGGCAGACTCTCTGCAGAAGACGCATTAACCCACCGAGCTATCTACATAAAATACAGTCTTGTAGTATGCAGACGCTCTCTCTGCAAGAGGCGCATTAACTCACTGAACTCTCCATATAAAATACTGTCCTGTAATACGATGGCAGACTCCCTGCAGGAGGCGCATTAACCCACTGAATTATCCATATAAAAATACACTCCTGTAATATGCTGGCAGACTTTCTTTACAGGAGGAGCATTAACCCACTGAGCTATCCATATAAAATACAGTCCTGTGATATGCTGGCAGACTCTTGGCAGGAGGCGCATTAACCCACTGTGCAATCCATATAAAATACAGCAGGAGGTGCATTAAACCACTGAGCTATACGTATCAAATACAGTCCTGTAATATGCTGGCAGACTCTCCGCAGGAAGCACATTAACCCACTGAGCTGTACATATAAAATACAACCCTGTAATATGCTGGCAGACTCTTTGCAGGAGGCGCATTAACCCACTGTGCAATCCATATAAAATACAGTTCAGTAATATGCTGGCAGACTCTTTGAAGGAAGCGCATTAACCCCCTGAGCTATCCTTGTCAAATACAGTCCTGTAATATGCTGGCAGACTCTCTGCAGGAGGCATATTAACCCACTGAGCTGTCCATATAAAATACAACCCTGTAATATGCGGCTAGACTTTCTTTACAGCAGGAGCATTAACCCACTGAAGTATCCATATAAAATACAGTCCTGTAATATACTGGCAGACTCTCTGCAGGAGGCGCATTAACCCACCAAGCTATCCATATAAAATACAGTCTTGTAATATGGTGGCAGACTCTCTGCAGGAGGCGCATTAACCCACTGAGCTATCCGTATAAAATCCAGTCCGGTAATATGCTGGCAGACTCTCTGCAGGAGGCGCATTACCCACTGAGCTATCCGTATAAAATCCAGTCCTGTAATATGCTGGCAGACTCTCTTCAGAAGACGCATTAACCCAGCAAGCTATCTATATAAAATACAGTAGTTTAATATGCCAGCAGACTCTCTGCAGGAGGCACATGAACCCACTGACCTATCCATATTAAATACAGTCCTGTGATATGACGGCAGAATCTCAGCAGGAGGCGCATTAAACACTGAGCTATATATATAAAATACAGCCCTCTAATATGCTGGCAGACTATCAGCAGGAGGCACATTAACCCACCGAGCTATCCATTTAAATACAGTCCTGCAATATGCTGGCAGACTCTCTATGAGAGGCGCAGTAACCAACTGAGCAATCCATTTAAATACAATCCTGAAATATGCTTCAGACTCTCTGCAGGAGGTGCATTAATCCACTGAGCTATCTAATTAAATACAGTCCTGTAAATACAGTCCTGTAATATGCTTCAGACTCTCTGCAGGAGGCGCACTAATCCACTGAGCTATCCATATAAAATATAGTCCTGTAATATGCTGGCAGACTTTCATTGCAGGAGGCACATTAACCTACCGAGCTATCCATATCAAATACAGTCCTGTAATATGCTGGCAGACACTCTGCAGGAGGCGCATTAACCCGCTGAGCTATCCATATAAAATACAGTCCTGTAATATGCTGGCAGACCCTCTGCAGGAGGTGCATTAACTCACCGAGCTATCCGGATAAAGTACAGTCCTAAAATATGCTGGCAGACTCTCTGCAGGAGGCACATTAACCCACTGACCTATCCATATTAAATACAGTCCTGTGATATGACGGCAGAATCTCAGCAGGAGGCGCATTAAACACTGAGCTATATATATAAAATACAGCCCTCTAATATGCTGGCAGACTATCAGCAGGAGGCACATTAACCCACCGAACTATCCATTTAAATACATTCCTGCAATATGCTGGCAGACTCTCTATGAGAGGCGCAGTAACCAACTGAGCAATCCATTTAAATACAATCCTGAAATATGCTTCAGACTCTCTGCAGGAGGTGCATTAATCCACTGAGCTATCTATTTAAATACAGTCCTGTAAATACAGTCCTGTAATATGCTTCAGACTCTCTGCAGGAGGCGCACTAATCCACTGAGCTATCCATATAAAATATAGTCCTGTAATATGCTGGCAGACTTTCATTGCAGGAGGCACATTAACCTACCGAGCTATCCATATCAAATACAGTCCTGTAATATGCTGGCAGACACTCTGCAGGAGGCGCATTAACCCGCTGAGCTATCCATATAAAATACAGTCCTGTAATATGCTGGCAGACCCTCTGCAGGAGGTGCATTAACTCACCGAGCTATCCGGATAAAGTACAGTCCTAAAATATGCTGGCAGACTCTCTGCAGGAGGCGCATTAACCCACCGAGCTATCCATATAAAATACAGTCCTGTAATATGCAGGCGCTCTCTCTGCAGGAGGCGCATTAACCCACCGAGCTATCCATATAAAATACAGCCCTGTAATATGCTGGCAGACTCTCTGCAGTAGGCGCATTAGCCCACCAAGCTATCCATATAAAATACAGTCTTGTAATATGCTGGCAGACTCTCTGCAGGAGGCGCATTAACCCACTGAGCTATCTGTATAAAATCCAGTCCTCTAATATGCTGGCAGACTCTCTGCAGAAGGCACATTACCCACCGAGCTATCTATATAAAATACAGTCTTGTAATATGCAGGCGCTCTCTCTGCAGGAGGCGCATTAACTCACTGAACTGTCCATATAAAATACTGTCCTGTAATACGATGGCAGACTCTCTGCAGGAGGTGCATTAACCCACTGAGCTATACTTATCAAATACAGTCCTGTAATATGCTGGCAGACTCTCCGCAGGAGGCACATTAACCCACTGAGCTGTACATATAAAATACAACCCTGTAATATGCTGGCAGACTCTTTGCAGGAGGCGCATTAACCCACTGTGCAATCCATATAAAATACAGTTCAGTAATATGCTGGCAGACTCTTTGAAGGAAGCGCATTAACCCCCTGAGCTATCCTTGTCAAATACAGTCCTGTAATATGCTGGCAGACTCTCTGCAGGAGGCACATTAACCCACTGAGCTGTCCATATAAAATACAGCCCTGTAATATGCGGCTAGACTTTCTTTACAGCAGGAGCATTAACCCACTGAAGTATCCATATAAAATACAGCACAGTAATGTGCTGGCAGACTCTCTGCAGGAGGCACATTAACCCACTGAGCTATCCATATAAAATGCAGTCCTGTAACATGCGGGTAGACTTTCTTTGCAGGAGGAGCATTAACCCACTGAGCTATCCATATAAAATACAGTCCTGTAATATACTGGCAGACTCTCTGCAGGAGGCGCATTAACCCACCGTGCTATCCATATAAAATACAGTCATGTAATATGCAGGCGCTCTCTCTGCAGGAGGCGCATTAACCCACTGAACTATCCATATACAATACAGTCCTGTAGTATGCGGACAGGCTCTCTGCAGGAGGCGCATTAACCCACTGAGCTATCCATATAAAATACAGTTCAGTAATATGCTGACAGACTCTCTGCAGTAGGCACATTAACCAACTGAGCTATCCATATAAAATACAGTCCTGTAACATTCGGGTAGAATTTCTTTGCAGGAGGCACATTAACCCACTGAGCTATCCATATAAAATACAGTCCTGTAATATGCTGGCAGACTCTTGGCGGGAGGCACATTAACCCACTGAACTATCCATATAAAAATACAGTCCTGTAATATGCTGGCAGACTCTCTGCAGGAGGAGCATTAAACCACTGAGCTATCCATATAAAATACAGTCCTGCGATATGCTGGCAGACTCTCTGCAGGAGGCCCATTAACCAACTGAGCTATCCATATAAAATAAAGTCCTGTAACATGCGTGTAGACTTTCTTTGCAGGAGGCACATTAACCCACTCAGCTATCCATATAAAATACAGTCCTGTAATATGCTGGCAGACTCTTTGCAGGAGGCACATTAACCCACTGAGCCATCCGTATAAAATACAGTTCTGTAATATGCTGGTAGACTCTCCGCTGGAGGCGCATTAACCCACTGAGATAAAGTACAGCCCTGTAATATGCTGGCAGACTCTTTGCAGGAGGCGCATTAACCCACCGAGCTATCCATATAAAATACAGTCCTGTAATATGCCGGCAGACTCTCTGCAGGAGGCATATTAACCCACTGAGCTATCCGTATAAAATAGAGTCCTGAAATATACGGGTAGACTTTCTTTGCAGGAGGCACATTAACCCACTGAACTATCCATATAAAATAAAGTCCTGTAATATGCTGGCAGGCTCTCTTCAGGAGGCCCATTATCCCACTGAACTATCCATATAAAATACAGTTCAGTAATATGATGACAGACTCTCTACAGTAGTCACATTAACCCACTGAGCTATCCATATATAATACAGTCCTGTAATATGCGGGTAGACTTTCTTTGCAGCAGGACCATTAACCCACTGAAGTATCCATATAAAATACAGCACAGTAATGTGCTGGCAGACTCTCTGCAGGAGGCACATTAACCCACTGAGCTATCCATATAAAATGCAGTCCTGTAACATGCGGGTAGACTTTCTTTGCAGGAGGAGCATTAACCCACTGAGCTATCCATATAAAATACAGTCCTGTAATATGCTGGCAGACTCTCTGCAGGAGGCGCATTAATCCACTGAGCTATCCATATAAAATTCAGCCCTGTAATATGCCGGCAGACTCTCTGCAGGAAGCGCATTAACTCACCGAGCTATCCATATAAAATACAGTCCTGTAATATACTGGCAGACTCTCTGCAGGAGGCGCATTAACCCACCGTGCGATCCATACATATAAAATACAGTCATGTAATATGCAGGCGCTCTCTCTGCAGGAGGCGCATTAACCCATCGAGCTATCCATATAAAATACAGCCCTGTATTATGCTGGCAGACTCTCTGCAGGAGGCGCATTAACCCACTGAGCTATCCGTATAAAATCCAGTCCTGTAATATGCTGGCAGACTCTCTGCAGAAGACGCATTACCCCACCGAGCTATCTACATAAAATACAGTCTTGTAGTATGCAGACGCTCTCTCTGCAAGAGGCGCATTAACTCACTGAACTCTCCATATAAAATACTGTCCTGTAATACGATGGCAGACTCCCTGCAGGAAGCGCATTAACCCACTGAATTATCCATATAAAAATACACTCCTGTAATATGCTGGCAGACTTTCTTTACAGGAGGAGCATTAACCCACTGAGCTATCCATATAAAATACAGTCCTGTGATATGCTGGCAGACTCTTGGCAGGAGGCGCATTAACCCACTGTGCAATCCATATAAAATACAGCAGGAGGTGCATTAAACCACTGAGCTATACGTATCAAATACAGTCCTGTAATATGCTGGCAGACTCTCCGCAGGAAGCACATTAACCCACTGAGCTGTACATATAAAATACAACCCTGTAATATGCTGGCAGACTCTTTGCAGGAGGCGCATTAACCCACTGTGCAATCCATATAAAATACAGTTCAGTAATATGCTGGCAGACTCTTTGAAGGAAGCGCATTAACCCCCTGAGCTATCCTTGTCAAATACAGTCCCGTAATATGCTGGCAGACTCTCTGCAGGAGGCATATTAACCCACTGAGCTGTCCATATAAAATACAGCCCTGTAATATGCGGCTAGACTTTCTTTACAGCAGGAGCATTAACCCACTGAAGTATCCATATAAAATACAGTCCTGTAATATACTGGCAGACTCTCTGCAGGAGGCGCATTAACCCACCAAGCTATCCATATAAAATACAGTCTTGTAATATGGTGGCAGACTCTCTGCAGGAGGCGCATTAACCCACTGAGCTATCCGTATAAAATCCAGTCCGGTAATATGCTGGCAGACTCTCTGCAGGAGGCGCATTACCCACTGAGCTATCCGTATAAAATCCAGTCCTGTAATATGCTGGCAGACTCTCTGCAGGAGGCGCATTAACCCACTGTGCTATCCATATAAAATACAGTCCTGTAATACGCAGGCGCTCTCTCTGCAGGAGGCGCATTAACCCATCGAGCTATCCATATAAAATACAGCCCTGTATTATGCTGGCAGACTCTCTGCAGGAGGCGCATTAACCCACTGAGCTATCCGTATAAAATCCAGTCCTGTAATATGCTGGCAGACTCTCTGCAAAAGACGCATTAACCCACCGAGCTATCTACATAAAATACAGTCTTGTAATATGCAGGCCCTCTCTCTGCAAGAGGCGCATTAACTCACTGAACTGTCCATATAAAATACTGTCCTGTAATACGATGGCAGACTCTCTGCAGGAGGCGCATTAACCCACTGAACTATCCATATAAAAATACACTCCTGTAATATGCTGGCACACTTTCTTTACAGGAGGAGAATTAACCCACTGAGCTATCCATATAAAATACAGTCCTGTGATATGCTGGCAGACTCTTGGCAGGAGGCGCATTAACCCACTGTGCAATCCATATAAAATACAGCAGGAGGTACATTAACCCACTGAGATATACGTATCAAATACAGTCCTGTAATATGCTGGCAGACTCTCCGCAGGAAGCACATTAACCCACTGAGCTGTACATATAAAATACAACCCTGTAATATGCTGGCAGACTCTTTGCAGGAGGCGCATTAACCCACTGTGCAATCCATATAAAATACAGTTCAGTAATATGCTGGCAGACTCTTTGAAGGAAGCGCATTAACCCCCTGAGCTATCCTTGTCAAATACAGTCCTGTAATATGCTGGCAGACTCTCTGCAGGAGGCACATTAACCCACTGAGCTGTCCATATAAAATACAGCCCTGTAATATGCGGCTAGACTTTCTTTACAGCAGGAGCATTAACCCACTGAAGTATCCATATAAAATACAGCACAGTAATGTGCTGGCAGACTCTCTGCAGGAGGCACATTAACCCACTGAGCTATCCATATAAAATGCAGTCCTGTAACATGCGGGTAGACTTTCTTTGCAGGAGGAGCATTAACCCACTGAGCTATCCATATAAAATACAGTCCTGTAATATACTGGCAGACTCTCTGCAGGAGGCGCATTAACCCACCGTGCTATCCATATAAAATACAGTCATGTAATATGCAGGCGCTCTCTCTGCAGGAGGCGCATTAACCCACTGAACTATCCATATACAATACAGTCCTGTAGTATGCGGACAGGCTCTCTGCAGGAGGCGCATTAACCCACTGAGCTATCCATATAAAATACAGTTCAGTAATATGCTGACAGACTCTCTGCAGTAGGCACATTAACCAACTGAGCTATCCATATAAAATACAGTCCTGTAACATTCGGGTAGAATTTCTTTGCAGGAGGCACATTAACCCACTGAGCTATCCATATAAAATACAGTCCTGTAATATGCTGGCAGACTCTTGGCGGGAGGCACATTAACCCACTGAACTATCCATATAAAAATACAGTCCTGTAATATGCTGGCAGACTCTCTGCAGGAGGAGCATTAAACCACTGAGCTATCCATATAAAATACAGTCCTGCGATATGCTGGCAGACTCTCTGCAGGAGGCCCATTAACCAACTGAGCTATCCATATAAAATAAAGTCCTGTAACATGCGTGTAGACTTTCTTTGCAGGAGGCACATTAACCCACTCAGCTATCCATATAAAATACAGTCCTGTAATATGCTGGCAGACTCTTTGCAGGAGGCACATTAACCCACTGAGCCATCCGTATAAAATACAGTTCTGTAATATGCTGGTAGACTCTCCGCTGGAGGCGCATTAACCCACTGAGATAAAGTACAGCCCTGTAATATGCTGGCAGACTCTTTGCAGGAGGCGCATTAACCCACCGAGCTATCCATATAAAATACAGTCCTGTAATATGCCGGCAGACTCTCTGCAGGAGGCATATTAACCCACTGAGCTATCCGTATAAAATAGAGTCCTGAAATATACGGGTAGACTTTCTTTGCAGGAGGCACATTAACCCACTGAACTATCCATATAAAATAAAGTCCTGTAATATGCTGGCAGGCTCTCTTCAGGAGGCCCATTATCCCACTGAACTATCCATATAAAATACAGTTCAGTAATATGATGACAGACTCTCTACAGTAGTCACATTAACCCACTGAGCTATCCATATATAATACAGTCCTGTAATATGCGGGTAGACTTTCTTTGCAGCAGGACCATTAACCCACTGAAGTATCCATATAAAATACAGCACAGTAATGTGCTGGCAGACTCTCTGCAGGAGGCACATTAACCCACTGAGCTATCCATATAAAATGCAGTCCTGTAACATGCGGGTAGACTTTCTTTGCAGGAGGAGCATTAACCCACTGAGCTATCCATATAAAATACAGTCCTGTAATATGCTGGCAGACTCTCTGCAGGAGGCGCATTAATCCACTGAGCTATCCATATAAAATTCAGCCCTGTAATATGCCGGCAGACTCTCTGCAGGAAGCGCATTAACTCACCGAGCTATCCATATAAAATACAGTCCTGTAATATACTGGCAGACTCTCTGCAGGAGGCGCATTAACCCACCGTGCTATCCATATAAAATACAGTCATGTAATATGCAGGCGCTCTCTCTGCAGGAGGCGTATTAACCCATCGAGCTATCCATATAAAATACAGCCCTGTATTATGCTGGCAGACTCTCTGCAGGAGGCGCATTAACCCACTGAGCTATCCGTATAAAATCCAGTCCTGTAATATGCTGGCAGACTCTCTGCAGAAGACGCATTAACCCACCGAGCTAGCTACATAAAATACAGTCTTGTAGTATGCAGACGCTCTCTCTGCAAGAGGCGCATTAACTCACTGAACTCTCCATATAAAATACTGTCCTGTAATACGATGGCAGACTCCCTGCAGGAGGCGCATTAACCCACTGAATTATCCATATAAAAATACACTCCTGTAATATGCTGGCAGACTTTCTTTACAGGAGGAGCATTAACCCACTGAGCTATCCATATAAAATACAGTCCTGTGATATGCTGGCAGACTCTTGGCAGGAGGCGCATTAACCCACTGTGCAATCCATATAAAATACAGCAGGAGGTGCATTAAACCACTGAGCTATACGTATCAAATACAGTCCTGTAATATGCTGGCAGACTCTCCGCAGGAAGCACATTAACCCACTGAGCTGTACATATAAAATACAACCCTGTAATATGCTGGCAGACTCTTTGCAGGAGGCGCATTAACCCACTGTGCAATCCATATAAAATACAGTTCAGTAATATGCTGGCAGACTCTTTGAAGGAAGCGCATTAACCCCCTGAGCTATCCTTGTCAAATACAGTCCTGTAATATGCTGGCAGACTCTCTGCAGGAGGCATATTAACCCACTGAGCTGTCCATATAAAATACAACCCTGTAATATGCGGCTAGACTTTCTTTACAGCAGGAGCATTAACCCACTGAAGTATCCATATAAAATACAGTCCTGTAATATACTGGCAGACTCTCTGCAGGAGGCGCATTAACCCACCAAGCTATCCATATAAAATACAGTCTTGTAATATGGTGGCAGACTCTCTGCAGGAGGCGCATTAACCCACTGAGCTATCCGTATAAAATCCAGTCCGGTAATATGCTGGCAGACTCTCTGCAGGAGGCGCATTACCCACTGAGCTATCCGTATAAAATCCAGTCCTGTAATATGCTGGCAGACTCTCTTCAGAAGACGCATTAACCCAGCAAGCTATCTATATAAAATACAGTAGTTTAATATGCCAGCAGACTCTCTGCAGGAGGCACATGAACCCACTGACCTATCCATATTAAATACAGTCCTGTGATATGACGGCAGAATCTCAGCAGGAGGCGCATTAAACACTGAGCTATATATATAAAATACAGCCCTCTAATATGCTGGCAGACTATCAGCAGGAGGCACATTAACCCACCGAGCTATCCATTTAAATACAGTCCTGCAATATGCTGGCAGACTCTCTATGAGAGGCGCAGTAACCAACTGAGCAATCCATTTAAATACAATCCTGAAATATGCTTCAGACTCTCTGCAGGAGGTGCATTAATCCACTGAGCTATCTAATTAAATACAGTCCTGTAAATACAGTCCTGTAATATGCTTCAGACTCTCTGCAGGAGGCGCACTAATCCACTGAGCTATCCATATAAAATATAGTCCTGTAATATGCTGGCAGACTTTCATTGCAGGAGGCACATTAACCTACCGAGCTATCCATATCAAATACAGTCCTGTAATATGCTGGCAGACACTCTGCAGGAGGCGCATTAACCCGCTGAGCTATCCATATAAAATACAGTCCTGTAATATGCTGGCAGACCCTCTGCAGGAGGTGCATTAACTCACCGAGCTATCCGGATAAAGTACAGTCCTAAAATATGCTGGCAGACTCTCTGCAGGAGGCACATTAACCCACTGACCTATCCATATTAAATACAGTCCTGTGATATGACGGCAGAATCTCAGCAGGAGGCGCATTAAACACTGAGCTATATATATAAAATACAGCCCTCTAATATGCTGGCAGACTATCAGCAGGAGGCACATTAACCCACCGAACTATCCATTTAAATACATTCCTGCAATATGCTGGCAGACTCTCTATGAGAGGCGCAGTAACCAACTGAGCAATCCATTTAAATACAATCCTGAAATATGCTTCAGACTCTCTGCAGGAGGTGCATTAATCCACTGAGCTATCTATTTAAATACAGTCCTGTAAATACAGTCCTGTAATATGCTTCAGACTCTCTGCAGGAGGCGCACTAATCCACTGAGCTATCCATATAAAATATAGTCCTGTAATATGCTGGCAGACTTTCATTGCAGGAGGCACATTAACCTACCGAGCTATCCATATCAAATACAGTCCTGTAATATGCTGGCAGACACTCTGCAGGAGGCCCATTAACCAACTGAGCTATCCATATAAAATAAAGTCCTGTAACATGCGTGTAGACTTTCTTTGCAGGAGGCACATTAACCCACTCAGCTATCCATATAAAATACAGTCCTGTAATATGCTGGCAGACTCTTTGCAGGAGGCACATTAACCCACTGAGCCATCCGTATAAAATACAGTTCTGTAATATGCTGGTAGACTCTCCGCTGGAGGCGCATTAACCCACTGAGATAAAGTACAGCCCTGTAATATGCTGGCAGACTCTTTGCAGGAGGCGCATTAACCCACCGAGCTATCCATATAAAATACAGTCCTGTAATATGCCGGCAGACTCTCTGCAGGAGGCATATTAACCCACTGAGCTATCCGTATAAAATAGAGTCCTGAAATATACGGGTAGACTTTCTTTGCAGGAGGCACATTAACCCACTGAACTATCCATATAAAATAAAGTCCTGTAATATGCTGGCAGGCTCTCTTCAGGAGGCCCATTATCCCACTGAACTATCCATATAAAATACAGTTCAGTAATATGATGACAGACTCTCTACAGTAGTCACATTAACCCACTGAGCTATCCATATATAATACAGTCCTGTAATATGCGGGTAGACTTTCTTTGCAGCAGGACCATTAACCCACTGAAGTATCCATATAAAATACAGCACAGTAATGTGCTGGCAGACTCTCTGCAGGAGGCACATTAACCCACTGAGCTATCCATATAAAATGCAGTCCTGTAACATGCGGGTAGACTTTCTTTGCAGGAGGAGCATTAACCCACTGAGCTATCCATATAAAATACAGTCCTGTAATATGCTGGCAGACTCTCTGCAGGAGGCGCATTAATCCACTGAGCTATCCATATAAAATTCAGCCCTGTAATATGCCGGCAGACTCTCTGCAGGAAGCGCATTAACTCACCGAGCTATCCATATAAAATACAGTCCTGTAATATACTGGCAGACTCTCTGCAGGAGGCGCATTAACCCACCGTGCGATCCATACATATAAAATACAGTCATGTAATATGCAGGCGCTCTCTCTGCAGGAGGCGCATTAACCCATCGAGCTATCCATATAAAATACAGCCCTGTATTATGCTGGCAGACTCTCTGCAGGAGGCGCATTAACCCACTGAGCTATCCGTATAAAATCCAGTCCTGTAATATGCTGGCAGACTCTCTGCAGAAGACGCATTACCCCACCGAGCTATCTACATAAAATACAGTCTTGTAGTATGCAGACGCTCTCTCTGCAAGAGGCGCATTAACTCACTGAACTCTCCATATAAAATACTGTCCTGTAATACGATGGCAGACTCCCTGCAGGAAGCGCATTAACCCACTGAATTATCCATATAAAAATACACTCCTGTAATATGCTGGCAGACTTTCTTTACAGGAGGAGCATTAACCCACTGAGCTATCCATATAAAATACAGTCCTGTGATATGCTGGCAGACTCTTGGCAGGAGGCGCATTAACCCACTGTGCAATCCATATAAAATACAGCAGGAGGTGCATTAAACCACTGAGCTATACGTATCAAATACAGTCCTGTAATATGCTGGCAGACTCTCCGCAGGAAGCACATTAACCCACTGAGCTGTACATATAAAATACAACCCTGTAATATGCTGGCAGACTCTTTGCAGGAGGCGCATTAACCCACTGTGCAATCCATATAAAATACAGTTCAGTAATATGCTGGCAGACTCTTTGAAGGAAGCGCATTAACCCCCTGAGCTATCCTTGTCAAATACAGTCCCGTAATATGCTGGCAGACTCTCTGCAGGAGGCATATTAACCCACTGAGCTGTCCATATAAAATACAGCCCTGTAATATGCGGCTAGACTTTCTTTACAGCAGGAGCATTAACCCACTGAAGTATCCATATAAAATACAGTCCTGTAATATACTGGCAGACTCTCTGCAGGAGGCGCATTAACCCACCAAGCTATCCATATAAAATACAGTCTTGTAATATGGTGGCAGACTCTCTGCAGGAGGCGCATTAACCCACTGAGCTATCCGTATAAAATCCAGTCCGGTAATATGCTGGCAGACTCTCTGCAGGAGGCGCATTACCCACTGAGCTATCCGTATAAAATCCAGTCCTGTAATATGCTGGCAGACTCTCTGCAGGAGGCGCATTAACCCACTGTGCTATCCATATAAAATACAGTCCTGTAATACGCAGGCGCTCTCTCTGCAGGAGGCGCATTAACCCATCGAGCTATCCATATAAAATACAGCCCTGTATTATGCTGGCAGACTCTCTGCAGGAGGCGCATTAACCCACTGAGCTATCCGTATAAAATCCAGTCCTGTAATATGCTGGCAGACTCTCTGCAAAAGACGCATTAACCCACCGAGCTATCTACATAAAATACAGTCTTGTAATATGCAGGCCCTCTCTCTGCAAGAGGCGCATTAACTCACTGAACTGTCCATATAAAATACTGTCCTGTAATACGATGGCAGACTCTCTGCAGGAGGCGCATTAACCCACTGAACTATCCATATAAAAATACACTCCTGTAATATGCTGGCACACTTTCTTTACAGGAGGAGAATTAACCCACTGAGCTATCCATATAAAATACAGTCCTGTGATATGCTGGCAGACTCTTGGCAGGAGGCGCATTAACCCACTGTGCAATCCATATAAAATACAGCAGGAGGTACATTAACCCACTGAGATATACGTATCAAATACAGTCCTGTAATATGCTGGCAGACTCTCCGCAGGAAGCACATTAACCCACTGAGCTGTACATATAAAATACAACCCTGTAATATGCTGGCAGACTCTTTGCAGGAGGCGCATTAACCCACTGTGCAATCCATATAAAATACAGTTCAGTAATATGCTGGCAGACTCTTTGAAGGAAGCGCATTAACCCCCTGAGCTATCCTTGTCAAATACAGTCCTGTAATATGCTGGCAGACTCTCTGCAGGAGGCACATTAACCCACTGAGCTGTCCATATAAAATACAGCCCTGTAATATGCGGCTAGACTTTCTTTACAGCAGGAGCATTAACCCACTGAAGTATCCATATAAAATACAGCACAGTAATGTGCTGGCAGACTCTCTGCAGGAGGCACATTAACCCACTGAGCTATCCATATAAAATGCAGTCCTGTAACATGCGGGTAGACTTTCTTTGCAGGAGGAGCATTAACCCACTGAGCTATCCATATAAAATACAGTCCTGTAATATACTGGCAGACTCTCTGCAGGAGGCGCATTAACCCACCGTGCTATCCATATAAAATACAGTCATGTAATATGCAGGCGCTCTCTCTGCAGGAGGCGCATTAACCCACTGAACTATCCATATACAATACAGTCCTGTAGTATGCGGACAGGCTCTCTGCAGGAGGCGCATTAACCCACTGAGCTATCCATATAAAATACAGTTCAGTAATATGCTGACAGACTCTCTGCAGTAGGCACATTAACCAACTGAGCTATCCATATAAAATACAGTCCTGTAACATTCGGGTAGAATTTCTTTGCAGGAGGCACATTAACCCACTGAGCTATCCATATAAAATACAGTCCTGTAATATGCTGGCAGACTCTTGGCGGGAGGCACATTAACCCACTGAACTATCCATATAAAAATACAGTCCTGTAATATGCTGGCAGACTCTCTGCAGGAGGAGCATTAAACCACTGAGCTATCCATATAAAATACAGTCCTGCGATATGCTGGCAGACTCTCTGCAGGAGGCCCATTAACCAACTGAGCTATCCATATAAAATAAAGTCCTGTAACATGCGTGTAGACTTTCTTTGCAGGAGGCACATTAACCCACTCAGCTATCCATATAAAATACAGTCCTGTAATATGCTGGCAGACTCTTTGCAGGAGGCACATTAACCCACTGAGCCATCCGTATAAAATACAGTTCTGTAATATGCTGGTAGACTCTCCGCTGGAGGCGCATTAACCCACTGAGATAAAGTACAGCCCTGTAATATGCTGGCAGACTCTTTGCAGGAGGCGCATTAACCCACCGAGCTATCCATATAAAATACAGTCCTGTAATATGCCGGCAGACTCTCTGCAGGAGGCATATTAACCCACTGAGCTATCCGTATAAAATAGAGTCCTGAAATATACGGGTAGACTTTCTTTGCAGGAGGCACATTAACCCACTGAACTATCCATATAAAATAAAGTCCTGTAATATGCTGGCAGGCTCTCTTCAGGAGGCCCATTATCCCACTGAACTATCCATATAAAATACAGTTCAGTAATATGATGACAGACTCTCTACAGTAGTCACATTAACCCACTGAGCTATCCATATATAATACAGTCCTGTAATATGCGGGTAGACTTTCTTTGCAGCAGGACCATTAACCCACTGAAGTATCCATATAAAATACAGCACAGTAATGTGCTGGCAGACTCTCTGCAGGAGGCACATTAACCCACTGAGCTATCCATATAAAATGCAGTCCTGTAACATGCGGGTAGACTTTCTTTGCAGGAGGAGCATTAACCCACTGAGCTATCCATATAAAATACAGTCCTGTAATATGCTGGCAGACTCTCTGCAGGAGGCGCATTAATCCACTGAGCTATCCATATAAAATTCAGCCCTGTAATATGCCGGCAGACTCTCTGCAGGAAGCGCATTAACTCACCGAGCTATCCATATAAAATACAGTCCTGTAATATACTGGCAGACTCTCTGCAGGAGGCGCATTAACCCACCGTGCTATCCATATAAAATACAGTCATGTAATATGCAGGCGCTCTCTCTGCAGGAGGCGTATTAACCCATCGAGCTATCCATATAAAATACAGCCCTGTATTATGCTGGCAGACTCTCTGCAGGAGGCGCATTAACCCACTGAGCTATCCGTATAAAATCCAGTCCTGTAATATGCTGGCAGACTCTCTGCAGAAGACGCATTAACCCACCGAGCTAGCTACATAAAATACAGTCTTGTAGTATGCAGACGCTCTCTCTGCAAGAGGCGCATTAACTCACTGAACTCTCCATATAAAATACTGTCCTGTAATACGATGGCAGACTCCCTGCAGGAGGCGCATTAACCCACTGAATTATCCATATAAAAATACACTCCTGTAATATGCTGGCAGACTTTCTTTACAGGAGGAGCATTAACCCACTGAGCTATCCATATAAAATACAGTCCTGTGATATGCTGGCAGACTCTTGGCAGGAGGCGCATTAACCCACTGTGCAATCCATATAAAATACAGCAGGAGGTGCATTAAACCACTGAGCTATACGTATCAAATACAGTCCTGTAATATGCTGGCAGACTCTCCGCAGGAAGCACATTAACCCACTGAGCTGTACATATAAAATACAACCCTGTAATATGCTGGCAGACTCTTTGCAGGAGGCGCATTAACCCACTGTGCAATCCATATAAAATACAGTTCAGTAATATGCTGGCAGACTCTTTGAAGGAAGCGCATTAACCCCCTGAGCTATCCTTGTCAAATACAGTCCTGTAATATGCTGGCAGACTCTCTGCAGGAGGCATATTAACCCACTGAGCTGTCCATATAAAATACAACCCTGTAATATGCGGCTAGACTTTCTTTACAGCAGGAGCATTAACCCACTGAAGTATCCATATAAAATACAGTCCTGTAATATACTGGCAGACTCTCTGCAGGAGGCGCATTAACCCACCAAGCTATCCATATAAAATACAGTCTTGTAATATGGTGGCAGACTCTCTGCAGGAGGCGCATTAACCCACTGAGCTATCCGTATAAAATCCAGTCCGGTAATATGCTGGCAGACTCTCTGCAGGAGGCGCATTACCCACTGAGCTATCCGTATAAAATCCAGTCCTGTAATATGCTGGCAGACTCTCTTCAGAAGACGCATTAACCCAGCAAGCTATCTATATAAAATACAGTAGTTTAATATGCCAGCAGACTCTCTGCAGGAGGCACATGAACCCACTGACCTATCCATATTAAATACAGTCCTGTGATATGACGGCAGAATCTCAGCAGGAGGCGCATTAAACACTGAGCTATATATATAAAATACAGCCCTCTAATATGCTGGCAGACTATCAGCAGGAGGCACATTAACCCACCGAGCTATCCATTTAAATACAGTCCTGCAATATGCTGGCAGACTCTCTATGAGAGGCGCAGTAACCAACTGAGCAATCCATTTAAATACAATCCTGAAATATGCTTCAGACTCTCTGCAGGAGGTGCATTAATCCACTGAGCTATCTAATTAAATACAGTCCTGTAAATACAGTCCTGTAATATGCTTCAGACTCTCTGCAGGAGGCGCACTAATCCACTGAGCTATCCATATAAAATATAGTCCTGTAATATGCTGGCAGACTTTCATTGCAGGAGGCACATTAACCTACCGAGCTATCCATATCAAATACAGTCCTGTAATATGCTGGCAGACACTCTGCAGGAGGCGCATTAACCCGCTGAGCTATCCATATAAAATACAGTCCTGTAATATGCTGGCAGACCCTCTGCAGGAGGTGCATTAACTCACCGAGCTATCCGGATAAAGTACAGTCCTAAAATATGCTGGCAGACTCTCTGCAGGAGGCACATTAACCCACTGACCTATCCATATTAAATACAGTCCTGTGATATGACGGCAGAATCTCAGCAGGAGGCGCATTAAACACTGAGCTATATATATAAAATACAGCCCTCTAATATGCTGGCAGACTATCAGCAGGAGGCACATTAACCCACCGAACTATCCATTTAAATACATTCCTGCAATATGCTGGCAGACTCTCTATGAGAGGCGCAGTAACCAACTGAGCAATCCATTTAAATACAATCCTGAAATATGCTTCAGACTCTCTGCAGGAGGTGCATTAATCCACTGAGCTATCTATTTAAATACAGTCCTGTAAATACAGTCCTGTAATATGCTTCAGACTCTCTGCAGGAGGCGCACTAATCCACTGAGCTATCCATATAAAATATAGTCCTGTAATATGCTGGCAGACTTTCATTGCAGGAGGCACATTAACCTACCGAGCTATCCATATCAAATACAGTCCTGTAATATGCTGGCAGACACTCTGCAGGAGGCGCATTAACCCGCTGAGCTATCCATATAAAATACAGTCCTGTAATATGCTGGCAGACCCTCTGCAGGAGGTGCATTAACTCACCGAGCTATCCGGATAAAGTACAGTCCTAAAATATGCTGGCAGACTCTCTGCAGGAGGCGCATTAACCCACCGAGCTATCCATATAAAATACAGTCCTGTAATATGCAGGCGCTCTCTCTGCAGGAGGCGCATTAACCCACCGAGCTATCCATATAAAATACAGCCCTGTAATATGCTGGCAGACTCTCTGCAGTAGGCGCATTAGCCCACCAAGCTATCCATATAAAATACAGTCTTGTAATATGCTGGCAGACTCTCTGCAGGAGGCGCATTAACCCACTGAGCTATCTGTATAAAATCCAGTCCTCTAATATGCTGGCAGACTCTCTGCAGAAGGCACATTACCCACCGAGCTATCTATATAAAATACAGTCTTGTAATATGCAGGCGCTCTCTCTGCAGGAGGCGCATTAACTCACTGAACTGTCCATATAAAATACTGTCCTGTAATACGATGGCAGACTCTCTGCAGGAGGTGCATTAACCCACTGAGCTATACTTATCAAATACAGTCCTGTAATATGCTGGCAGACTCTCCGCAGGAGGCACATTAACCCACTGAGCTGTACATATAAAATACAACCCTGTAATATGCTGGCAGACTCTTTGCAGGAGGCGCATTAACCCACTGTGCAATCCATATAAAATACAGTTCAGTAATATGCTGGCAGACTCTTTGAAGGAAGCGCATTAACCCCCTGAGCTATCCTTGTCAAATACAGTCCTGTAATATGCTGGCAGACTCTCTGCAGGAGGCATATTAACCCACTGAGCTGTCCATATAAAATACAGCCCTGTAATATGCGGCTAGACTTTCTTTACAGCAGGAGCATTAACCCACTGAAGTATCCATATAAAATACAGCACAGTAATGTGCTGGCAGACTCTCTGCAGGAGGCACATTAACCCACTGAGCTATCCATATAAAATGCAGTCCTGTAACATGCGGGTAGACTTTCTTTGCAGGAGGAGCATTAACCCACTGAGCTATCCATATAAAATACAGTCTTGTAATATGCTGGCAGACTCTCTGCAGGAGGCGCATTAATCCACTGAGCAATCCATATAAATTTAAGCCCTGTAATATGCCGGCAGACTCTCTGCAGGAAGCGCATTATCTCACCGAGCTATCCATATAAAATACAGTCCTGTAATATACTGGCAGACTCTCTGCAGGAGGCGCATTAACCCACCGTGCTATCCATATAAAATACAGTCATGTAATATGCAGGCGCTCTCTCTGCAGAAGGCGCATTAACCCACTGAGCTATCCGTATAAAATCCAGTCCTGTAATATGCTGGCAGACTCTCTGCAGAAGACGCATTAACCCACCGAGCTATCTACATAAAATACAGTCTTGTAATATGCAGGCGCTCTCTCTGAAAGAGGCGCATTAACTCACTGAACTGTCCATATAAAATACTGTCCTGTAATACGATGGCAGACTCTCTGCAGGAGGCGCATTAACCCACTGAACTATCCATATAAAAATACACTCCTGTAATATTCTGGCAGACTTTCTTTACAGGAGGAACATTAATCCACTGAGCTATCCATATAAAATACAGTCCTGTGATATGCTGGCAGACTCTTGGCAGGAGGTGCATTAACCCACTGTGCAATCCATATAAAATACAGCAGGAGGTGCATTAACCCACTGAGCTATACGTATCAAATACAGTCCTGTAAAATGCTGGCAGACTCTCCGCAGGAAGCACATTAACCCACTGAGCTGTACATATAAAATACAACCCTGTAATATGCTGGCAGACTCTTTGCAGGAGGCGCATTAACCCACTGTGCAATCCATATAAAATACAGTTCAGTAATATGCTGGCAGACTCTTTGAAGGAAGCGCATTAACCCCATGAGCTATCCTTGTCAAATACAGTCCTGTAATATGCTGGCAGACTCTCTGCAGGAGGAGCATTAACCCACTGAGCTATCCATATAAAATACAGTCCTGTGATATGCTGGCAGACTCTCTGCAGGAGGCGCATTAACCCACCGAGCTATCCATATAAAATACAGTCCTGTAATATGCTGGCAGACTCTCTGCAGGAGGCGCATTAACCCACTGAACTATCCATATACAATACAGTCCTGTAGTATGCGGACAGGCTCTCTGCAGGAGGCGCATTAACCCACTGAGCTATCCATATAAAATACAGTTCAGTAATATGCTGACAGACTCTCTGCAGTAGGCACATTAACCAACTGAGCTATCCATATAAAATACAGTCCTGTAACATTCGGGTAGAATTTCTTTGCAGGAGGCACATTAACCCATTGAGCTATCCATATAAAATACAGTCCTGTAATATGCTGGCAGACTCTTGGCGGGAGGCACATTAACCCACTGAACTATCCATATAAAAATACAGTCCTGTAATATGCTGGCAGACTCTCTGCAGGAGGAGCATTAAACCACTGAGCTATCCATATAAAATACAGTCCTGCGATATGCTGGCAGACTCTCGGCAGGAGGCCCATTAACCAACTGAGCTATCCATATAAAATAAAGTCCTGTAACATGTGTGTAGACTTTCTTTGCAGGAGGCACATTAACCCACTCAGCTATCCATATAAAATACAGTCCTGTAATATGCTGGCAGACTCTTTGCAGGAGGCACATTAACCCACTGAGCCATCCGTATAAAATACAGTTCTGTAATATGCTGGTAGACTCTCCGCTGGATGCGCATTAACCCACTGAGATAAAGTACAGCCCTGTAATATGCTTGCAGACTCTTTGCAGGAGGCGCATTAACCCACCGAGCTATCCGTATAAAATACAGTCCTGTAATATGCCGGCAGACTCTCTGCAGGAGGCATATTAACCCACTGAGCTATCCGTATAAAATAGAGTCCTAAAATATACGGGTAGACTTTCTTTGCAGGAGGCACATTAACCCACTGAACTATCCATATAAAATAAAGTCCTGTAATATGCTGGCAGGCTCTCTTCAGGAGGCACATTATCCCACTGAACTATCCATATAAAATACAGTTCAGTAATATGATGACAGACTCTCTACAGTAGTCACATTAACCCACTGAGCTATCCATATATAATACAGTCCTGTAATATGCGGGTAGACTTTCTTTGCAGCAGGACCATTAACCCATTGAAGTATCCATATAAAATACAGCCCAGTAATGTGCTGGCAGACTCTCTGCGGGAGGGCGCATTAACCCACTGAACTATCCATATAAAAATACAGTCCTGTAATATGCTGGCAGACTCTCTGCAGGATGCGCATTAACCCACTGAGCTATCCATATAAAATACAGTCCTGTAATATACAGGCAGACTCTCTGCAGGAGGCGCATTAACCCACCAAGCTATCTATATAAAATACAGTAGTTTAATATGCCAGCATTAAACACTGAGCTATCTATATAAAATACAGCCCTCTAATATGCTGGCAGACTACCAGCAGGAGGCACATTAACCCACCGAGCTATCCATTTAAATACAGTCCTGCAATATGCTGGCAGACTCTCTGCGAGAGGCGCAGTAACCAACTGAGCTATCCATTTAAATACAATCCTGAAATATGCTTCAGACTCTCTGCAGGAGGTGCATTAATCCACTGAGCTATCTATTTAAATACAGTCCTGTGAATACAGTCCTGTAATATGCTTCAGACTCTCTGCAGGAGCCGCACTAATCCACTGAGCTATCCATATAAAATACAGTCCTGTAATATGCTGGCAGACTTTCATTGCAGAAGGCACATTAACCCACCGAGCTATCCATATAAAATACAGCCCTGTAATATGCTGGCAGACTCTCTGCAGTAGGCGCATTAACCCACCAAGCTATCCATATAAAATACAGTCTTGTAATATGCTGGCAGACTCTCTGCAGGAGGCGCATTAACCCACTGAGCTATCTGTATAAAATCCAGTCCTGTAATATGCTGGCAGACTCTCTGCAGAAGGCGCATTAACCCACCAAGCTATCTATATAAAATACAGTCTTGTAATATGCAGGCGCCCTCTCTGCAGGAGGCGCATTAACTCACTGAACTGTCGATATAAAATACTGTCCTGTAATACGATGGCAGACTCTCTGCAGGAGGCGCATTAACCCACTGAACTATCCATATAAAAATACACTCCTGTAATATGCTGGCATACTTTCTTTACAGGAGGAGCATTAACCCACTGAGCTATCCATATAAAATACAGTCCTGTGATATGCTGGCAGACTCTTGGCAGGAGGCACATTAACCCACTGTGCAGTCAATATAAAATACAGCAGGAGGTGCATTAACCCACTGAGCTATACTTATCAAATACAGTCCTGTAATATGCTGGCAGACTCTCCGCAGGAGGCACATTAACCCACTGAGCTGTACATATAAAATACAACCCTGTAATATGCTGGCAGACTCTTTGCAGGAGGCGCATTAACCCACTGTGCAATCCATATAAAATACAGTTCATTAATATGCGGCTAGACTTTCTTTACAGCAGGAGCATTAACCCACTGAAGTATCCATATAAAATACAGCACAGTAATGTGCTGGCAGACTCTCTGCAGGAGGCACATTAACCCACTGAGCTATCCATATAAAATGCAGTCCTGTAACATGCTGGCAGACTCTCTGCAGGAGGCGCATTAATCCACTGAGCTATCCGTATAAAAGTCAGCCCTGTAATCTGCCGGCAGACTCTCTGCAGGAAGCGCATTAACTCACCGAGCTATCCATATAAAATACAGTCCTGTAATATACTGGCAGACTCTCTGCAGGAGGCGCATTAACCCACTGTGCTATCCATATAAAATACAGTCCTGTAAAATGCAGGCGCTCTCTCTGCAGGAGGCGCATTAACCCACTGAGCTATCCGTATAAAATCCAGTCCTGTAATACGATGGCAGACTCTCTGCAGGAGGCGCATTAACCCACTGAACTATCCATATAAAAATACACTCCTGTAATATGCTGGCACACTTTCTTTACAGGAGGAGAATTAACCCACTGAGCTATCCATATAAAATACAGTCCTGTGATATGCTGGCAGACTCTTGGCAGGAGGCGCATTAACCCACTGTGCAATCCATATAAAATACAGCAGGAGGTACATTAACCCACTGAGCTATACGTATCAAATACAGTCCTGTAATATGCTGGCAGACTCTCCGCAGGAAGCACATTAACCCACTGAGCTGTACATATAAAATACAACCCTGTAATATGCTGGCAGACTCTTTGCAGGAGGCGCATTAACCCACTGTGCAATCCATATAAAATACAGTTCAGTAATATGCTGGCAGACTCTTTGAAGGAAGCGCATTAACCCCCTGAGCTATCCTTGTCAAATACAGTCCTGTAATATGCTGGCAGACTCTCTGCAGGAGGCACATTAACCCACTGAGCTGTCCATATAAAATACAGCCCTGTAATATGCGGCTAGACTTTCTTTACAGCAGGAGCATTAACCCACTGAAGTATCCATATAAAATACAGCACAGTAATGTGCTGGCAGACTCTCTGCAGGAGGCACATTAACCCACTGAGCTATCCATATAAAATGCAGTCCTGTAACATGCGGGTAGACTTTCTTTGCAGGAGGGGCATTAACCCACTGAGCTATCCATATAAAATACAGTCCTGTGATATGCTGGCAGACTCTCTGCAGGAGGCGCATTAACCCACCGAGCTATCCATATAAAATACAGTCCTGTAATATGCTGGCAGACTCTCTGCAGGAGGCGCATTAACCCACTGAACTATCCATATACAATACAGTCCTGTAGTATGCGGACAGGCTCTCTGCAGGAGGCGCATTAACCCACTGAGCTATCCATTTAAAATACAGTTCAGTAATATGCTGACAGACTCTGCAGTAGGCACATTAACCAACTGAGCTATCCATATAAAATACAGTTCTGTAACATTCGGATAGAATTTCTTTGCAGGAGGCACATTAACCCACTGAGCTATCCATATAAAATACAGTCCTGTAATATGCTGGCAGACTCTTTGCGGGAGGCACATTAACCCACTGAACTATCCATATAAAAATACAGTCCTGTAATATGCTGGCAGACTCTCTGCAGGAGGCGCATTAAACCACTGAGCTATCCATATAAAATACAGTCCTGCGATATGCTGGCAGACTCTCTGCAGGAGGCCCATTAACCAACTGAGCTATCCATATAAAAAAAAGTCCTGTAACACGCGTGTAGACTTTCTTTGCAGGAGGCACATTAACCCACTCAGCTATCCATATAAAATACAGTCCTGTAATATGCTGGCAGACTCTTTGCAGGAGGCACATTAACCTACTGAGCCATCCGTATAAAATACAGTTCTGTAATATGCTGGCAGACTCTCCGCTGGAGGCGCATTAACCCACTGAGATAAAGTACAGCCCTGTAATATGCTGGCAGACTCTTTGCAGGAGGCGCATTAACCCACCGAGCTATCCATATAAAATACAGTCCTGTAATATGCCGGCAGACTCTCTGCAGGAGGCATATTAACCCACTGAGCTATCCGTATAAAATAGAGTCCTGAAATATACGGGTAGACTTTCTTTCCAGGAGGCACATTAACCCACTGAACTATCCATATAAAATAAAGTCCTGTAATATGCTGGCAGGCTCTCTTCAGGAGGCACATTATCCCACTGAACTATCCATATAAAATACAGTTCAGTAATATGATGACAGACTCTCTGCAGTAGTCACATTAACCCACTGAGCTATCCATATATAATACAGTCCTGTAATATGCGGGTAGACTTTCTTTGCAGCAGGACCATTAACCCATTGAAGTATCCATATAAAATACAGCCCAGTAATGTACTGGCAGACTCTCTGCAGGAGGGCGCATTAACCCACTGAACTATCCATATAAAAATACAGTCCTGTAATATGCTGGCAGACTCTCTGCAGGATGCGCATTAACCCACTGAGCTATCCATATAAAATACAGTCCTGTAATATACAGGCAGACTCTCTGCAGGAGGCGCATTAACCCACCAAGCTATCTATATAAAATACAGTCTTGTAATATGGTGGCAGACTCTCTGCAGGAGGCGCATTAACCCACTGAGCTATCCGTATAAAATCCAGTCCGGTAATATGCTGGCAGACTCTCTGCAGGAGGCACATTAACCCACTGAGCTATCCATATATAATACAGTCCTGTAATATGCGGGTAGACTTTCTTTGCAGCAGGACCATTAACCCACTGAGCTATCCATATAAAATACAGTCCTGTAATATACAGGCAGACTCTCTGCAGGAGGCGCATTAACCCACCAAGCTATCTATATAAAATACAGTAGTTTAATATGCCAGCATTAAACACTGAGCTATCTATATAAAATACAGCCCTCTAATATGCTGGCAGACTACCAGCAGGAGGCACATTAACCCACCGAGCTATCCATTTAAATACAGTCCTGCAATATGCTGGCAGACTCTCTGCGAGAGGCGCAGTAACCAACTGAGCTATCCATTTAAATACAATCCTGAAATATGCTTCAGACTCTCTGCAGGAGGTGCTTTAATCCACTGAGCTATCTATTTAAATACAGTCCTGTGAATACAGTCCTGTAATATGCTTCAGACTCTCTGCAGGAGCCGCACTAATCCACTGAGCTATCCATATAAAATACAGTCCTGTAATATGCTGGCAGACTTTCATTGCAGAAGGCACATTAACCCACCGAGCTATCCATATAAAATACAGCCCTGTAATATGCTGGCAGACTCTCTGCAGTAGGCGCATTAACCCACCAAGCTATCCATATAAAATACAGTGTTGTAATATGCTGGCAGACTCTCTGCAGGAGGCGCATTAACCCACTGAGCTATCTGTATAAAATCCAGTCCTGTAATATGCTGGCAGACTCTCTGCAGAAGGCGCATTAACCCACCAAGCTATCTATATAAAATACAGTCTTGTAATATGCAGGCGCCCTCTCTGCAGGAGGCGCATTAACTCACTGAACTGTCGATATAAAATACTGTCCTGTAATACGATGGCAGACTCTCTGCGGGAGGCGCATTAACCCACTGAACTATCCATATAAAAATACACTGCTGTAATATGCTGGCAGACTTTCTTTACAGGAGGAGCATTAACCCACTGAGCTATCCATATAAAATACAGTCCTGTGATATGCTGGCAGACTCTTGGCAGGAGGCACATTAACCCACTGTGCAGTCAATATAAAATACAGCAGGAGGTGCATTAACCCACTGAGCTATACTTATCAAATACAGTCCTGTAATATGCTGGCAGACTCTCCGCAGGAGGCACATTAACCCACTGAGCTGTACATATAAAATACAACCCTGTAATATGCTGGCAGACTCTTTGCAGGAGGCGCATTAACCCACTGTGCAATCCATATAAAATACAGTTCATTAATATGCGGCTAGACTTTCTTTACAGCAGGAGCATTAACCCACTGAAGTATCCATATAAAATACAGCACAGTAATGTGCTGGCAGACTCTCTGCAGGAGGCACATTAACCCACTGAGCTATCCATATAAAATGCAGTCCTGTAACATGATGGCAGACTCTCTGCAGGAGGCGCATTAATCCACTGAGCTATCCGTATAAAATTCAGCCCTGTAATCTGCTGGCAGACTCTCTGCAGGAGGGCGCATTAACCCACTGAACTATCCATATAAAAATACAGTCCTGTAATATGCTGGCAGACTCTCTGCAGGATGCGCATTAACACACTGAGCTATCCATATAAAATACAGTCCTGTAATATACAGGCAGACTCTCTGCAGGAGGCGCATTAACCCACCAAGCTATCTATATAAAATACAGTCTTGTAATATGGTGGCAGACTCTCTGCAGGAGGCGCATTAACCCACTGAGCTATCCGTATAAAATCCAGTCCGGTAATATGCTGGCAGACTCTCTGCAGGAGGCACATTAACCCACTGAGCTATCCGTATAAAATCCAGTCCTGTAATATGCTGGCAGAATCTCTGCAGAAGACGCATTAACCCACCAAGCTATCCATATAAAATACAGTCCTGTAATATGCAGGTAGACTTTCTTTGCAGCAGGACCATTAACCCATGGAAGTATCCATATAAAATACAGCCTAGTAATGTGCTGGCAGACTCTCTGCAGGAGGGCGCATTAACCCACTGAACTATCCATATAAAAATACACTCCTGTAATATGCTGGCAGACTCTCTGCAGGATGCGCATTAACGCACTGAGCTATCCATATAAAATACAGTCCTGTAATATACTGGCAGACTCTCTGCAGGAGGCGCATTAACCCACCAAGCTATCCATATCAAATACAGTCTTGTAATATGGTGGCAGACTCTCTGCAGGAGGCGCATTAACCCACTGAGCTATCCGTATAAAATCCAGTCCGGTAATATGCTGGCAGACTCTCTGCAGGAGGCGCATTAACCCACTGAGCTATCCGTATAAAATCCAGTCCTGTAATATGCTGGCAGACTCTCTGCAGAATACGCATTAACCCACCAAGCTATCTATATAAAATACAGTAGTTTAATATGCCAGCAGACTCTCTGCAGGAGGCACATTAACCCACTGACCTATCCATATTAAATACAGTCCTGTGATATTACGGCAGAATCTCAGCAGGAGGCGCATTAAACACTGAGCTATCTATATAAAATACAGCCCTCTAATATGCTGGCAGACTATCAGCAGTAGGCACATTAACCCACCGAGCTATCCATTTAAATACAGTCCTGCAATATGCTGGCAGACTCTCTACGAGAGGCGCAGTAACCAACTGAGCTATCCATTTAAATACAATCCTGAAATATGCTTCAGACTATCTGCAGGAGGTGCATTAATCCACTGAGCTATCTATTTAAATACAGTCCTGTAAATACAGTCCTGTAATATGCTTCAGACTCTCTGCAGGAGGCGCACTAATCCACTGAGCTATCCATATAAAATACAGTCCTGTAATATGCTGGCAGACTTCCATTGCAGGAGGCACATTGACCTACCGAGCTATCCATATCAAATACAGTGCTGTATTATGCTGGCAGACACTCTGCAGGAGGCGCATTAACCCGCTGACCTATCCATATAAAACACAGTCCTGTAATATGCTGGCAGACCCTCTGCAAGAGGTGCATTAACTCACCGAGCTATCCGGATAAAGTACAGTCCTCAAATATGCTGGCAGACTCTCTGCAGGAGGCGCATTAACCCACCGAGCTATCCATATAAAATAAGAGTCCTGTAATATGCAGGCGCTCTCTCTGCAGGAGGCGCGTTAACCCACCGAGCTATCCATATAAAATACAGCCCTGTAATATGCTGGCAGACTCTCTGCAGTAGGCGCATTAACCCACCAAGCTATCCATATAAAATACAGTCTTGTAATATGCTGGCAGACTCTCTGCAGGAGGCGCATTAACCCACTGAGCTATCTGTATAAAATCCAGTCCTGTAATATGCTGGCAGACTCTCTGCAGAAGGCGCATTAACCCACCGAACTATCTATATAAAATACAGTCTTGTAATATGCAGGCGCTCTCTCTGCAGGAGGCGCATTAACTCACTGAACTGTCCATATAAAATACTGTCCTGTAATACGATGGCAGACTCTCTGCAGGAGGCGCATTAACCCACTGAACTATCCATATAAAAACTACGCTCCTGTAATATGCTGGCAGACTTTCTTTACAGGAGGAGCATTAACCCACTGAGCTATCCATATAAAATACAGTCCTGTGATCTGCTGGCAGACTCTTGGCAGGAGGCACATTAACCCACTGTGCAGTCAATATAAAATACAGCAGGAGGTGCATTAACCCACTGAGCTATACTTATCAAATACAGTCCTGTAATATGCTGGCAGACTCTCCGCAGGAGGCACATTAACCCACTGAGTTGTACATATAAAATACAACCCTGTAATATGCTGGCAGACTCTTTGCAGGAGGCGCATTAACCCACTGTGCAATCCATATAAAATACAGTTCAGTAATATGCTGGCAGACTCTTTGAAGGAAGCGCATTAACCCCCTGAGCTATCCTTGTCAAATACAGTCCTGTAATATGCTGGCAGACTCTCTGCAGGAGGCATATTAACCCACTGAGCTGTCCATATAAAATACAGCCCTGTAATATGCGGCTAGACTTTCTTTACAGCAGGAGCATTAACCCACTGAAGTATCCATATAAAATACAGCACAGTAATGTGCTGGCAGACTCTCTGCAGGAGGCACATTAACCCACTGAGCTATCCATATAAAATGCAGTCCTGTAACATGCGGGTAGACTTACTTTGCAGGAGGAGCATTAACCCACTGAGCTATCCATATAAAATACAGTCCTGTAATATGCTGGCAGACTCTCTGCAGGAGGCGCATTAATCCACTGAGCTATCCATATAAAATTCAGCCCTGTAATATGCCGGCAGACTCTCTGCAGGAAGCGCATTAACTCACCGAGCTATCCATATAAAATACAATCCTGTAATATACTGGCAGACTCTCTGCAGGAGGCGCATTAACCCACCGTGCTATCCATATAAAATACAGTCATGTAATATGCAGGCGCTCTCTCTGCAGGAGGCGCATTAACCCATCGAGCTATCCATATAAAATACAGCCCTGTATTATGCTGGCAGACTCTCTGCAGTAGGCGCATTAACCCACTGAGCTGTCCGTATAAAATCCAGTCCTGTAATATGCTGGCAGACTCTCTGCAGAAGACGCATTAACCCACCGAGCTATCTACATAAAATACAGTCTTGTAATATGCAGGCGCTCTCTCTGCAAGAGGCGCATTAACTCACTGAACTCTCCATATAAAATACTGTCCTGTAATACGATGGCAGACTCTCTGCAGGAGGCGCATTACCCACTGAACTATCCATATAAAAATACACTCCTGTAATATGCTGGCAGACTTTCTTTACAGGAGGAGCATTAACCCACTGAGCTATCCATATAAAATACAGTCTTGTGATATGCTGGCAGACTCTTGGCAGGAGGCGCATTAACCCACTGTGCAATCCATATAAAATACAGCAGGAGGTGCATTAACCCACTGAGCTATACGTATCAAATACAGTCTTGTAATATGCTGGCAGACTCTCCGCAGGAAGCACATTAACCCACTGAGCTGTACATATAAAATACAACCCCGTAATATGCTGGCAGACTCTTTGCAGGAGGCGCATTAACCCACTGTGCAATCCATATAAAAATACACTCCTGTAATATGCTGGCAGACTCTGCAGGATGCGCATTAACCCACTGAGCTATCCATATAAAATACAGCCCTGTAATATGCTGGCAGACTCTCTGCAGTAGGCGCATTAACCCACCAAGCTATCCATATAAAATACAGTCTTGTAATATGCTGGCAGACTCTCTGCAGGAGGCGCATTAACCCACTGAGCTATCTGTATAAAATCCAGTCCTGTAATATGCTGGCAGACTCTCTGCAGAAGGCGCATTAACCCACCGAACTATCTATATAAAATACAGTCTTGTAATATGCAGGCGCTCTCTCTGCAGGAGGCGCATTAACTCACTGAACTGTCCATATAAAATACTGTCCTGTAATACGATGGCAGACTCTCTGCAGGAGGCGCATTAACCCACTGAACTATCCATATAAAAATACACTCCTGTAATATGCTGGCAGACTTTCTTTACAGGAGGAGCATTAACCCACTGAGCTAGCCATATAAAATACAGTCCAGTGATATGCTGGCAGACTCTTGGCACGAGGCACATTAACCCACTGTGCAGTCAATATAAAATACAGCAGGAGGTGCATTAACCCACTGAGCTATACTTATCAAATACAGTCCTGTAATATGCTGGCAGACTCTCCGCAGGAGGCACATTAACCCACTGAGCTGTACATATAAAATACAACCCTGTAATATGCTGGCAGACTCTTTGCAGGAGGCGCATTAACCCACTGTGCAATCCATATAAAATACAGTTCAGTAATATGCTGGCAGACTCTTTGAAGGAAGCGCATTAACCCCCTGAGCTATCCTTGTCAAATACAGTCCTGTAATATGCTGGCAGACTCTCTGCAGGAGGCATATTAACCCACTGAGCTGTCCATATAAAATACAGCCCTGTAATATGCGGCTAGACTTTCTTAACAGCAGGAGCATTAACCCACTGAAGAATCCATATAAAATACAGCACAGTAATGTGCTGGCAGACTCTCTGCAGGAGGCACATTAACTCACTGAGCTATCCATATAAAATGCAGTCCTGTAACATGCGGGTAGACTTTCTTTGCAGGAGGAGCATTAACCCACTGAGCTATCCATATAAAATACAGTCTTGTAATATGCTGGCAGACTCTCTGCAGGAGGCGCATTAATCCACTGAGCTATCCATATAAATTTAAGCCCTGTAATATGCCGGCAGACTCTCTGCAGGAAGCGCATTAACTCACCGAGCTATCCATATAAAATACAGTCCTGTAATATACAGGCAGACTCTCTGCAGGAGGCGCATTAACCCACCAAGCTATCTATATAAAATACAGTAGTTTAATATGCCAGCATTAAACACTGAGCTATCTATATAAAATACAGCCCTCTAATATGCTGGCAGACTACCAGCAGGAGGCACATTAACCCACCGAGCTATCCATTTAAATACAGTCCTGCAATATGCTGGCAGACTCTCTGCGAGAGGCGCAGTAACCAACTGAGCTATCCATTTAAATACAATCCTGAAATATGCTTCAGACTCTCTGCAGGAGGTGCTTTAATCCACTGAGCTATCTATTTAAATACAGTCCTGTGAATACAGTCCTGTAATATGCTTCAGACTCTCTGCAGGAGCCGCACTAATCCACTGAGCTATCCATATAAAATACAGTCCTGTAATATGCTGGCAGACTTTCATTGCAGAAGGCACATTAACCCACCGAGCTATCCATATAAAATACAGCCCTGTAATATGCTGGCAGACTCTCTGCAGTAGGCGCATTAACCCACCAAGCTATCCATATAAAATACAGTGTTGTAATATGCTGGCAGACTCTCTGCAGGAGGCGCATTAACCCACTGAACTATCTGTATAAAATCCAGTCCTGTAATATGCTGGCAGACTCTCTGCAGAAGGCGCATTAACCCACCAAGCTATCTATATAAAATACAGTCTTGTAATATGCAGGCGCCCTCTCTGCAGGAGGCGCATTAACTCACTGAACTGTCGATATAAAATACTGTCCTGTAATACGATGGCAGACTCTCTGCAGGAGGCGCATTAACCCACTGAACTATCCATATAAAAATACACTGCTGTAATATGCTGGCAGACTTTCTTTACAGGAGGAGCATTAACCCACTGAGCTATCCATATAAAATACAGTCCTGTGATATGCTGGCAGACTCTTGGCAGGAGGCACATTAACCCACTGTGCAGTCAATATAAAATACAGCAGGAGGTGCATTAACCCACTGAGCTATACTTATCAAATACAGTCCTGTAATATGCTGGCAGACTCTCCGCAGGAGGCACATTAACCCACTGAGCTGTACATATAAAATACAACCCTGTAATATGCTGGCAGACTCTTTGCAGGAGGCGCATTAACCCACTGTGCAATCCATATAAAATACAGTTCATTAATATGCGGCTAGACTTTCTTTACAGCAGGAGCATTAACCCACTGAAGTATCCATATAAAATACAGCACAGTAATGTGCTGGCAGACTCTCTGCAGGAGGCACATTAACCCACTGAGCTATCCATATAAAATGCAGTCCTGTAACATGCTGGCAGACTCTCTGCAGGAGGCGCATTAATCCACTGAGCTATCCGTATAAAATTCAGCCCTGTAATCTGCCGGCAGACTCTCTGCAGGAAGCGCATTAACTCACCGAGCTATCCATATAAAATACAGTCCTGTAATATACTGGCAGACTCTCTGCAGGAGGCGCATTAACCCACTGTGCAATCCATATAAAATACAGTCCTGTAATATGCAGGCGCTCTCTCTGCAGGAGGCGCATTAACCCATCGAGCTATCCATATAAAATACAGCCCTGTATTATGCTGGCAGACTCTCTGCAGGAGGCGCATTAACCCACTGAGCTATCCGTATAAAATCCAGTCCTGTAATATGCTGGCAGACTCTCTGCAGAAGACGCATTAACCCACCGAGCTATCTACATAAAATACAGTCTTGTAATATGCAGGCGCTCTCTCTGCAAGAGGCGCATTAACTCACTGAACTGTCCATATAAAATACTGTCCTGTAATACGATGGCAGACTCTCTGCAGGAGGCGCATTAACCCACTGAACTATCCATATAAAAATACACTCCTGTAATATGCTGGCACACTTTCTTTACAGGAGGAGAATTAACCCACTGAGCTATCCATATAAAATACAGTCCTGTGATATGCTGGCAGACTCTTGGCAGGAGGCGCATTAACCCACTGTGCAATCCATATAAAATACAGCAGGAGGTACATTAACCCACTGAGCTATACGTATCAAATACAGTCCTGTAATATGCTGGCAGACTCTCCGCAGGAAGCACATTAACCCACTGAGCTGTACATATAAAATACAACCCTGTAATATGCTGGCAGACTCTTTGCAGGAGGCGCATTAACCCACTGTGCAATCCATATAAAATACAGTTCAGTAATATGCTGGCAGACTCTTTGAAGGAAGCGCATTAACCCCCTGAGCTATCCTTGTCAAATACAGTCCTGTAATATGCTGGCAGACTCTCTGCAGGAGGCACATTAACCCACTGAGCTGTCCATATAAAATACAGCCCTGTAATATGCGGCTAGACTTTCTTTACAGCAGGAGCATTAACCCACTGAAGTATCCATATAAAATACAGCACAGTAATGTGCTGGCAGACTCTCTGCAGGAGGCACATTAACCCACTGAGCTATCCATATAAAATGCAGTCCTGTAACATGCGGGTAGACTTTCTTTGCAGGAGGAGCATTAACCCACTGAGCTATCCATATAAAATACAGTCCTGTGATATGCTGGCAGACTCTCTGCAGGAGGCGCATTAACCCACCGAGCTATCCATATAAAATACAGTCCTGTAATATGCTGGCAGACTCTCTGCAGGAGGCGCATTAACCCACTGAACTATCCATATACAATACAGTCCTGTAGTATGCGGACAGGCTCTCTGCAGGAGGCGCATTAACCCACTGAGCTATCCATATAAAATACAGTTCAGTAATATGCTGACAGACTCTCTGCAGTAGGCACATTAACCAACTGAGCTATCCATATAAAATACAGTTCTGTAACATTCGGATAGAATTTCTTTGCAGGAGGCACATTAACCCACTGAGCTATCCATATAAAATACAGTCCTGTAATATGCTGGCAGACTCTTTGCGGGAGGCACATTAACCCACTGAACTATCCATATAAAAATACAGTCCTGTAATATGCTGGCAGACTCTCTGCAGGAGGCGCATTAAACCACTGAGCTATCCATATAAAATACAGTCCTGCGATATGCTGGCAGACTCTCTGCAGGAGGCCCATTAACCAACTGAGCTATCCATATAAAAAAAAGTCCTGTAACACGCGTGTAGACTTTCTTTGCAGGAGGCACATTAACCCACTCAGCTATCCATATAAAATACAGTCCTGTAATATGCTGGCAGACTCTTTGCAGGAGGCACATTAACCTACTGAGCCATCCGTATAAAATACAGTTCTGTAATATGCTGGCAGACTCTCCGCTGGAGGCGCATTAACCCACTGAGATAAAGTACAGCCCTGTAATATGCTGGCAGACTCTTTGCAGGAGGCGCATTAACCCACCGAGCTATCCATATAAAATACAGTCCTGTAATATGCCGGCAGACTCTCTGCAGGAGGCATATTAACCCACTGAGCTATCCGTATAAAATAGAGTCCTGAAATATACGGGTAGACTTTCTTTCCAGGAGGCACATTAACCCACTGAACTATCCATATAAAATAAAGTCCTGTAATATGCTGGCAGGCTCTCTTCAGGAGGCACATTATCCCACTGAACTATCCATATAAAATACAGTTCAGTAATATGATGACAGACTCTCTGCAGTAGTCACATTAACCCACTGAGCTATCCATATATAATACAGTCCTGTAATATGCGGGTAGACTTTCTTTGCAGCAGGACCATTAACCCATTGAAGTATCCATATAAAATACAGCCCAGTAATGTGCTGGCAGACTCTCTGCAGGAGGGCGCATTAACCCACTGAACTATCCATATAAAAATACTGTCCTGTAATATGCTGGCAGACTCTCTGCAGGATGCGCATTAACACACTGAGCTATCCATATAAAATACAGTCCTGTAATATACAGGCAGACTCTCTGCAGGAGGCGCATTAACCCACCAAGCTATCTATATAAAATACAGTCTTGTAATATGGTGGCAGACTCTCTGCAGGAGGCGCATTAACCCACTGAGCTATCCGTATAAAATCCAGTCCGGTAATATGCTGGCAGACTCTCTGCAGGAGGCACATTAACCCACTGAGCTATCCGTATAAAATCCAGTCCTGTAATATGCTGGCAGAATCTCTGCAGAAGACGCATTAACCCACCAAGCTATCCATATAAAATACAGTCCTGTAATATGCAGGTAGACTTTCTTTGCAGCAGGACCATTAACCCATGGAAGTATCCATATAAAATACAGCCTAGTAATGTGCTGGCAGACTCTCTGCAGGAGGGCGCATTAACCCACTGAACTATCCATATAAAAATACACTCCTGTAATATGCTGGCAGACTCTCTGCAGGATGCGCATTAACGCACTGAGCTATCCATATAAAATACAGTCCTGTAATATACTGGCAGACTCTCTGCAGGAGGCGCATTAACCCACCAAGCTATCCATATCAAATACAGTCTTGTAATATGGTGGCAGACTCTCTGCAGGAGGCGCATTAACCCACTGAGCTATCCGTATAAAATCCAGTCCGGTAATATGCTGGCAGACTCTCTGCAGGAGGCGCATTAACCCACTGAGCTATCCGTATAAAATCCAGTCCTGTAATATGCTGGCAGACTCTCTGCAGAAGACGCATTAACCCACCAAGCTATCTATATAAAATACAGTAGTTTAATATGCCAGCAGACTCTCTGCAGGTGGCACATTAACCCACTGACCTATCCATATTAAATACAGTCCTGTGATATTACGGCAGAATCTCAGCAGGAGGCGCATTAAACACTGAGCTATCTATATAAAATACAGCCCTCTAATATGCTGGCAGACTATCAGCAGTAGGCACATTAACCCACCGATCTATCCATTTAAATACAGTCCTGCAATATGCTGGCAGACTCTCTACGAGAGGCGCAGTAACCAACTGAGCTATCCATTTAAATACAATCCTGAAATATGCTTCAGACTATCTGCAGGAGGTGCATTAATCCACTGAGCTATCTATTTAAATACAGTCCTGTAAATACAGTCCAGTAATATGCTTCAGACTCTCTGCAGGAGGCGCACTAATCCACTGAGCTATCCATATAAAATACAGTCCTGTAATATGCTGGCAGACTTCCATTGCAGGAGGCACATTGACCTACCGAGCTATCCATATCAAATACAGTGCTGTATTATGCTGGCAGACACTCTGCAGGAGGCGCATTAACCCGCTGACCTATCCATATAAAACACAGTCCTGTAATATGCTGGCAGACCCTCTGCAAGAGGTGCATTAACTCACCGAGCTATCCGGATAAAGTACAGTCCTAAAATATGCTGGCAGACTCTCTGCAGGAGGCGCATTAACCCACCGAGCTATCCATATAAAATAAGAGTCCTGTAATATGCAGGCGCTCTCTCTGCAGGAGGCGCGTTAACCCACCGAGCTATCCATATAAAATACAGCCCTGTAATATGCTGGCAGACTCTCTGCAGTAGGCACATTAACCCACCAAGCTATCCATATAAAATACAGTCTTGTAATATGCTGGCAGACTCTCTGCAGGAGGCGCATTAACCCACTGAGCTATCTGTATAAAATCCAGTCCTGTAATATGCTGGCAGACTCTCTGCAGAAGGCGCATTAACCCACCGAACTATCTATATAAAATACAGTCTTGTAATATGCAGGCGCTCTCTCTGCAGGAGGCGCATTAACTCACTGAACTGTCCATATAAAATACTGTCCTGTAATACGATGGCAGACTCTCTGCAGGAGGCGCATTAACCCACTGAACTATCCATATAAAAACTACGCTCCTGTAATATGCTGGCAGACTTTCTTTACAGGAGGAGCATTAACCCACTGAGCTATCCATATAAAATACAGTCCTGTGATATGCTGGCAGACTCTTGGCAGGAGGCACATTAACCCACTGTGCAGTCAATATAAAATACAGCAGGAGGTGCATTAACCCACTGAGCTATACTTATCAAATACAGTCCTGTAATATGCTGGCAGACTCTCCGCAGGAGGCACATTAACCCACTGAGTTGTACATATAAAATACAACCCTGTAATATGCTGGCAGACTCTTTGCAGGAGGCGCATTAACCCACTGTGCAATCCATATAAAATACAGTTCAGTAATATGCTGGCAGACTCTTTGAAGGAAGCGCATTAACCCCCTGAGCTATCCTTGTCAAATACAGTCCTGTAATATGCTGGCAGACTCTCTGCAGGAGGCATATTAACCCACTGAGCTGTCCATATAAAATACAGCCCTGTAATATGCGGCTAGACTTTCTTTACAGCAGGAGCATTAACCCACTGAAGTATCCATATAAAATACAGCACAGTAATGTGCTGGCAGACTCTCTGCAGGAGGCACATTAACCCACTGAGCTATCCATATAAAATGCAGTCCTGTAACATGCGGGTAGACTTACTTTGCAGGAGGAGCATTAACCCACTGAGCTATCCATATAAAATACAGTCCTGTAATATGCTGGCAGACTCTCTGCAGGAGGCGCATTAATCCACTGAGCTATCCATATACAATTCAGCCCTGTAATATGCCGGCAGACTCTCTGCAGGAAGCGCAATAACTCACCGAGCTATCCATATAAAATACAATCCTGTAATATACTGGCAGACTCTCTGCAGGAGGCGCATTAACCCACCGTGCTATCCATATAAAATACAGTCATGTAATATGCAGGCGCTCTCTCTGCAGGAGGCGCATTAACCCATCGAGCTATCCATATAAAATACAGCCCTGTATTATGCTGGCAGACTCTCTGCAGTAGGCGCATTAACCCACTGAGCTGTCCGTATAAAATCCAGTCCTGTAATATGCTGGCAGACTCTCTGCAGAAGACGCATTAACCCACCGAGCTATCTACATAAAATACAGTCTTGTAATATGCAGGCGCTCTCTCTGCAAGAGGCGCATTAACTCACTGAACTCTCCATATAAAATACTGTCCTGTAATACGATGGCAGACTCTCTGCAGGAGGCGCATTACCCACTGAACTATCCATATAAAAATACACTCCTGTAATATGCTGGCAGACTTTCTTTACAGGAGGAGCATTAACCCACTGAGCTATCCATATAAAATACAGTCTTGTGATATGCTGGCAGACTCTTGGCAGGAGGCGCATTAACCCACTGTGCAATCCATATAAAATACAGCAGGAGGTGCATTAACCCACTGAGCTATACGTATCAAATACAGTCTTGTAATATGCTGGCAGACTCTCCGCAGGAAGCACATTAACCCACTGAGCTGTACATATAAAATACAACCCCGTAATATGCTGGCAGACTCTTTGCAGGAGGCGCATTAACCCACTGTGCAATCCATATAAAAATACACTCCTGTAATATGCTGGCAGACTCTCTGCAGGATGCGCATTAACCCACTGAGCTATCCATATAAAATACAGCCCTGTAATATGCTGGCAGACTCTCTGCAGTAGGCGCATTAACCCACCAAGCTATCCATATAAAATACAGTCTTGTAATATGCTGGCAGACTCTCTGCAGGAGGCGCATTAACCCACTGAGCTATCTGTATAAAATCCAGTCCTGTAATATGCTGGCAGACTCTCTGCAGAAGGCGCATTAACCCACCGAACTATCTATATAAAATACAGTCTTGTAATATGCAGGCGCTCTCTCTGCAGGAGGCGCATTAACTCACTGAACTGTCCATATAAAATACTGTCCTGTAATACGATGGCAGACTCTCTGCAGGAGGCGCATTAACCCACTGAACTATCCATATAAAAATACACTCCTGTAATATGCTGGCAGACTTTCTTTACAGGAGGAGCATTAACCCACTGAGCTAGCCATATAAAATACAGTCCAGTGATATGCTGGCAGACTCTTGGCACGAGGCACATTAACCCACTGTGCAGTCAATATAAAATACAGCAGGAGGTGCATTAACCCACTGAGCTATACTTATCAAATACAGTCCTGTAATATGCTGGCAGACTCTCCGCAGGAGGCACATTAACCCACTGAGCTGTACATATAAAATACAACCCTGTAATATGCTGGCAGACTCTTTGCAGGAGGCGCATTAACCCACTGTGCAATCCATATAAAATACAGTTCAGTAATATGCTGGCAGACTCTTTGAAGGAAGCGCATTAACCCCCTGAGCTATCCTTGTCAAATACAGTCCTGTAATATGCTGGCAGACTCTCTGCAGGAGGCATATTAACCCACTGAGCTGTCCATATAAAATACAGCCCTGTAATATGCGGCTAGACTTTCTTAACAGCAGGAGCATTAACCCACTGTGCAATCCATATAAAATACAGCAGGAGGTGCATTAACCCACTGAGCTATACGTATCAAATACAGTCTTGTAATATGCTGGCAGACTCTCCGCAGGAAGCACATTAACCCACTGAGCTGTACATATAAAATACAACCCCGTAATATGCTGGCAGACTCTTTGCAGGAGGCGCATTAACCCACTGTGCAATCCATATAAAAATACACTCCTGTAATATGCTGGCAGACTCTCTGCAGGATGCGCATTAACCCACTGAGCTATCCATATAAAATACAGCCCTGTAATATGCTGGCAGACTCTCTGCAGTAGGCGCATTAACCCACCAAGCTATCCATATAAAATACAGTCTTGTAATATGCTGGCAGACTCTCTGCAGGAGGCGCATTAACCCACTGAGCTATCTGTATAAAATCCAGTCCTGTAATATGCTGGCAGACTCTCTGCAGAAGGCGCATTAACCCACCGAACTATCTATATAAAATACAGTCTTGTAATATGCAGGCGCTCTCTCTGCAGGAGGCGCATTAACTCACTGAACTGTCCATATAAAATACTGTCCTGTAATACGATGGCAGACTCTCTGCAGGAGGCGCATTAACCCACTGAACTATCCATATAAAAATACACTCCTGTAATATGCTGGCAGACTTTCTTTACAGGAGGAGCATTAACCCACTGAGCTAGCCATATAAAATACAGTCCAGTGATATGCTGGCAGACTCTTGGCACGAGGCACATTAACCCACTGTGCAGTCAATATAAAATACAGCAGGAGGTGCATTAACCCACTGAGCTATACTTATCAAATACAGTCCTGTAATATGCTGGCAGACTCTCCGCAGGAGGCACATTAACCCACTGAGCTGTACATATAAAATACAACCCTGTAATATGCTGGCAGACTCTTTGCAGGAGGCGCATTAACCCACTGTGCAATCCATATAAAATACAGTTCAGTAATATGCTGGCAGACTCTTTGAAGGAAGCGCATTAACCCCCTGAGCTATCCTTGTCAAATACAGTCCTGTAATATGCTGGCAGACTCTCTGCAGGAGGCATATTAACCCACTGAGCTGTCCATATAAAATACAGCCCTGTAATATGCGGCTAGACTTTCTTAACAGCAGGAGCATTAACCCACTGAAGTATCCATATAAAATACAGCACAGTAATGTGCTGGCAGACTCTCTGCAGGAGGCACATTAACTCACTGAGCTATCCATATAAAATGCAGTCCTGTAACATGCGGGTAGACTTTCTTTGCAGGAGGAGCATTAACCCACTGAGCTATCCATATAAAATACAGTCTTGTAATATGCTGGCAGACTCTCTGCAGGAGGCGCATTAATCCACTGAGCTATCCATATAAATTTAAGCCCTGTAATATGCCGGCAGACTCTCTGCAGGAAGCGCATTAACTCACCGAGCTATCCATATAAAATACAGTCCTGTTATATACTGGCAGACTCTCTGCAGGAGGCGCATTAACCCACCATGCTATCCATATAAAATACAGTCATGTAATATGCAGGCGCTCTCTCTGCAGGAGGCGCATTAACCCACTGAACTATCCATATACAATACAGTCCTGTAGTATGCGGACAGGCTCTCTGCAGGAGGCGCATTAACCCACTGAGCTATCCATATAAAATACAGTTCAGTAATATGCTGACAGACTCTCTGCAGTAGGCACATTAACCAACTGAGCTATCCATATAAAATACAGTCCTGTAACATTCGGGTAGAATTTCTTTGCAGGAGGCACATTAACCCACTGAGCTATCCATATAAAATACAGTCCTGTAATATGCTGGCAGACTCTTGGCGGGAGGCACATTAACCCACTGAACTATCCATATAAAAATACAGTCCTGTAATATGCTGGCAGACTCTCTGCAGGAGGAGCATTAAACCACTGAGCTATCCATATAAAATACAGTCCTGCGATGTGCTGGCAGACTCTCTGCAGGAGGCCCATTAACCAACTGAGCTATCCATATAAAATAAAGTCCTGTAACATGCGTGTAGACTTTCTTTGCAGGAGGCACATTAACCCACTCAGCTATCCATATAAAATACAGTCCTGTAATATGCTGGCAGACTCTTTGCAGGAGGCACATTAACCCACTGAGCCATCCGTATAAAATACAGTTCTGTAATATGCTGGTAGACTCTCCGCTGGAGGCGCATTAACCCACTGAGATAAAGTACAGCCCTGTAATATGGTGGCAGACTCTTTGCAGGAGGCGCATTAACCCACCGAGCTATCCATATAAAATACAGTCCTGTAATATGCCGGCAGACTCTCTGCAGGAGGCATATTAACCCACTGAGCTATCCGTATAAAATAGAGTCCTGAAATATACGGGTAGACTTTCTTTGCAGGAGGCACATTAACTCACTGAACTATCCATATAAAATAAAGTCCTGTAATATGCTGGCAGGCTCTCTTCAGGAGGCACATTATCCCACTGAACTATCCATATAAAATACAGTTCAGTAATATGATGACAGACTCTCTACAGTAGTCACATTAACTCACTGAGCTATCCATATAAAATACAGTCCTGTAATATACTGGCAGACTCTCTGCAGGAGGCGCATTAACCCACCGTGCTATCCATATAAAATACAGTCATGTAATATGCAGGCGCTCTCTCTGCAGGAGGCGCATTAACCCATCGAGCTATCCATATAAAATACAGCCCTGTATTATGCTGGCAGACTCTCTGCAGGAGGCGCATTAACCCACTGAGCTATCCGTATAAAATCCAGTCCTGTAATATGCTGGCAGACTCTCTGCAGAAGACGCATTAACCCATCGAGCTATCTACATAAAATACAGTCTTGTAGTATGCAGGCGCTCTCTCTGCAAGAGGCGCATTAACTCACTGAACTCTCCATATAAAATACTGTCCTGTAATACGATGGCAGACTCCCTGCAGGAGGCGCATTAACCCACTGAATTATCCATATAAAAATACACTCCTGTAATATGCTGGCAGACTTTCTTTACAGGAGGAGCATTAACCCACTGAGCTATCCATATAAAATACAGTCCTGTAATATGCTGGCAGACTCTTGGCAGGAGGCGCATTAACCCACTGTGCAATCCATATAAAATACAGGAGGTGCATTAACCCACTGAGCTATACGTATCAAATACAGTCCTGTAATATGCTGGCAGACTCTCTGCAGGAAGCACATTAACCCACTGAGCTGTACATATAAAATACAACCCTGTAATATGCTGGCAGACTCTTTGCAGGAGGCGCATTAACCCACTGTGCAATCCATATAAAATACAGTTCAGTAATATGCTGGCAGACTCTTTGAAGGAAGCGCATTAACCCCCTGAGCTATCCTTGTCAAATACAGTCCTGTAATATGCTGGCAGACTCTCTGCAGGAGGCATATTAACCCACTGAGCTGTCCATATAAAATACAGCCCTGTAATATGCGGCTAGACTTTCTTTACAGCAGGAGCATTAACCCACTGAAGTATCCATATAAAATACAGTCCTGTAATATACTGGCAGACTCTCTGCAGGAGGCGCATTAACCCACCAAGCTATCCATATAAAATACAGTCTTGTAATATGGTGGCAGACTCTCTGCAGGAGGCGCATTAACCCACTGAGCTATCCGTATAAAATCCAGTCCGGTAATATGCTGGCAGACTCTCTGCAGGAGGCGCATTACCCACTGAGCTATCCGTATAAAATCCAGTCCTGTAATATGCTGGCAGACTCTCTGCAGAAGACGCATTAACCCAGCAAGCTATCTATATAAAATACAGTAGTTTAATATGCCAGCAGACTCTCTGCAGGAGGCACATTAACCCACTGACCTATCCATATTAAATACAGTCCTGTGATATGACGGCAGAATCTCAGCAGGAGGCGCATTAAACACTGAGCTATATATATAAAATACAGCCCTCTAATATGCTGGCAGACTATCAGCAGGAGGCACATTAACCCACCGAGCTATCCATTTAAATACAGTCCTGCAATATGCTGGCAGACTCTCTATGAGAGGCGCAGTAACCAACTGAGCAATCCATTTAAATACAATCCTGAAATATGCTTCAGACTCTCTGCAGGAGGTGCATTAATCCACTGAGCTATCTATTTAAATACAGTCCTGTAAATACAGTCCTGTAATATGCTTCAGACTCTCTGCAGGAGGCGCACTAATCCACTGAGCTATCCATATAAAATATAGTCCTGTAATATGCTGGCAGACTTTCATTGCAGGAGGCACATTAACCTACCGAGCTATCCATATCAAATACAGTCCTGTAATATGCTGGCAGACACTCTGCAGGAGGCGCATTAACCCGCTGAGCTATCCATATAAAATACAGTCCTGTAATATGCTGGCAGACCCTCTGCAGGAGGTGCATTAACTCACCAAGCTATCCGGATAAAGTACAGTCCTAAAATATGCTGGCAGACTCTCTGCAGGAGGCGCATTAACCCACCGAGCTATCCATATAAAATACAGTCCTGTAATATGCAGGCGCTCTCTCTGCAGGAGGCGCATTAACCCACCGAGCTATCCATATAAAATACAGCCCTGTAATATGCTGGCAGACTCTCTGCAGTAGGCGCATTAGCCCACCAAGCTATCCATATAAAATACAGTCTTGTAATATGCTGGCAGACTCTCTGCAGGAGGCGCATTAACCCACTGAGCTATCTGTATAAAATCCAGTCCTCTAATATGCTGGCAGACTCTCTGCAGAAGGCGCATTAACCCACCGAGCTATCTATATAACATACAGTCTTGTAATATGCAGGCGCTCTCTCTGCAGGAGGCGCATTAACTCACTGAACTGTCCATATAAAATACTGTCCTGTAATACGATGGCAGACTCTCTGCAGGAGGTGCATTAACCCACTGAGCTATACTTATCAAATACAGTCCTGTAATATGCTGGCAGACTCTCCGCAGGAGGCACATTAACCCACTGAGCTGTACATATAAAATACAACCCTGTAATATGCTGGCAGACTCTTTGCAGGAGGCGCATTAACCCACTGTGCAATCCATATAAAATACAGTTCAGTAATATGCTGGCAGACTCTTTGAAGGAAGCGCATTAACCCCCTGAGCTATCCTTGTCAAATACAGTCCTGTAATATGCTGGCAGACTCTCTGCAGGAGGCATATTAACCCACTGAGCTGTCCATATAAAATACAGCCCTGTAATATGCGGCTAGACTTTCTTTACAGCAGGAGCATTAACCCACTGAAGTATCCATATAAAATACAGCACAGTAATGTGCTGGCAGACTCTCTGCAGGAGGCACATTAACCCACTGAGCTATCCATATAAAATGCAGTCCTGTAACATGCGGGTAGACTTTCTTTGCAGGAGGAGCATTAACCCACTGAGCTATCCATATAAAATACAGTCTTGTAATATGCTGGCAGACTCTCTGCAGGAGGCGCATTAATCCACTGAGCAATCCATATAAATTTAAGCCCTGTAATATGCCGGCAGACTCTCTGCAGGAAGCGCATTAACTCACCGAGCTATCCATATAAAATACAGTCCTGTAATATACTGGCAGACTCTCTGCAGGAGGCGCATTAACCCACCGTGCTATCCATATAAAATACAGTCATGTAATATGCAGGCGCTCTCTCTGCAGAAGGCGCATTAACCCACTGAGCTATCCGTATAAAATCCAGTCCTGTAATATGCTGGCAGACTCTCTGCAGAAGACGCATTAACCCACCGAGCTATCTACATAAAATACAGTCTTGTAATATGCAGGCGCTCTCTCTGAAAGAGGCGCATTAACTCACTGAACTGTCTATATAAAATACTGTCCTGTAATACGATGGCAGACTCTCTGCAGGAGGCGCATTAACCCACTGAACTATCCATATAAAAATACACTCCTGTAATATGCTGGCAGACTTTCTTTACAGGAGGAGCATTAACCCACTGAGCTATCCATATAAAATACAGTCCTGTGATATGCTGGCAGACTCTTGGCAGGAGGCGCATTAACCCACTGTGCAATCCATATAAAATACAGCAGGAGGTGCATTAACCCACTGAGCTATACGTATCAAATACAGTCCTGTAATATGCTGGCAGACTCTCCGCAGGAAGCACATTAAGCCACTGAGCTGTACATATAAAATACAACCCTGTAATATGCTGGCAGACTCTTTGCAGGAGGCGCATTAACCCACTGTGCAATCCATATAAAATACAGTTCAGTAATATGCTGGCAGACTCTTTGAAGGAAGCGCATTAACCCCCTGAGCTATCCTTGTCAAATACAGTCCTGTAATATGCTGGCAGACTCTCTGCAGGAGGCACATTAACCCACTGAGTTATCCATATAAAATGCAGTCCTGTAACATGCGGGTAGACTTTCTTTGCAGGAGGAGCATTAACCCACTGAGCTATCCATATAAAATACAGTCCTGTGATATGCTGGCAGACTCTCTGCAGGAGGCGCATTAACCCACCGAGCTATCCATATAAAATACAGTCCTGTAATATGCTGGCAGACTCTCTGCAGGAGGCGCATTAACCCACTGAACTATCCATATACAATACAGTCCTGTAGTATGCGGACAGGCTCTCTGCAGGAGGCGCATTAACCCACTGAGCTATCCATATAAAATACAGTTCAGTAATATGCTGACAGACTCTCTGCAGTAGGCACATTAACCAACTGAGCTATCCATATAAAATACAGTCCTGTAACATTCGGGTAGAATTTCTTTGCAGGAGGCACATTAACCCACTGAGCTATCCATATAAAATACCGTCCTGTAATATGCTGGCAGACTCTTTGCGGGAGGCACATTAACCCACTGAACTATCCATATAAAAATACAGTCCTGTAATATGCTGGCAGACTCTCTGCAGGAGGAGCATTAAACCACTGAGCTATCCATATAATATACAGTCCTGCGATATGCTGGCAGACTCTCGGCAGGAGGCCCATTAACCAACTGAGCTATCCATATAAAATAAAGTCCTGTAACATGTGTGTAGACTTTCTTTGCAGGAGGCACATTAACCCACTCAGCTATCCATATAAAATACAGTCCTGTAATATGCTGGCAGACTCTTTGCAGGAGGCACATTAACCCACTGAGCCATCCGTATAAAATACAGTTCTGTAATATGCTGGTAGACTCTCCGCTGGATGCGCATTAACCCACTGAGATAAAGTACAGCCCTGTAATATGCTTGCAGACTCTTTGCAGGAGGCGCATTAACCCACCGAGCTATCCATATAAAATACAGTCCTGTAATATGCCGGCAGACTCTCTGCAGTAGGCACATTAACCAACTGAGCTATCCATATAAAATACAGTCCTGTAACATTCGGATAGAATTTCTTTGCAGGAGGCACATTAACCCACTGAGCTATCCATATAAAATACAGTCCTGTAATATGCTGGTAGACTCTTTGCGGGAGGCACATTAACCCACTGAACTATCCATATAAAAATATAGTCCTGTAATATGCTGGCAGACTCTCTGCAGGAGGCGCATTAAACCACTGAGCAATCCATATAAAATACAGTCCTGCGATATGCTGGCAGACTCTCTGCAGGAGGCCCATTAACCAACTGAGCTACCCATATAAAATAAAGTCCTGTAACATGCGTGTAGACTTTCTTTGCAGGAGGCACATTAACCCACTCAGCTATCCATATAAAATACAGTCCTGTAATATGCTGGTAGACTCTTTGCAGGAGGCACATCAACCCACTGAGCCATCCGTATAAAATACAGTTCTGTAATATGCTGGCAGACTCTCCGCTGGAGGCGCATTAACCCACTGAGATAAAGTACAGCCCTGTAATATGCTGGCAGACTCTTTGCAGGAGGCGCATTAACCCACCGAGCTATCCATATAAAATACAGTCCTGTAATATGCCGGCAGGCTCTCTGCAGGAGGCATATTAACCAACTGAGCTATCCGTATAAAATAGAGTCCTGAAATATATGGGTAGACTTTCTTTGCAGGAGGCACATTAACCCACTGAGCTATCCATATAAAATAAAGTCCTGTAATATGCTGGCAGGCTCTCTTCAGGAGGCACATTATCCCACTGAACTATCCATATAAAATACAATTCAGTAATATGATGACAGACTCTCTACAGTAGTCACATTAACCCACTGAGCTATCCATATATAATACAGTCCTGTAATATGCGGGTAGACTTTCTTTGCAGCAGGACCATTGACCCATTGAAGTATCCATATACAATACAGCCCAGTAATATGCTGGCAGACTCTCTGCAGGAGGGCGCATTAACCCACTGAACTATCCATATAAAAATACAGTCCTGTAATATGCTGGCAGAATCTATGCAGGATGCGCATTAACCCACTGAGCTATCCATATAAAATACAGTCCTGTAATATACAGGCAGACTCTCTGCAGGAGGCGCATTAACCCACCAAGCTATCTATATAAAATACAGTCTTGTAATATGGTGGAAGACTCTCTGCAGGAGGCGCATTAACCCACTGAGCTATCCGTATAAAATCCAGTCCGGTAATATGCTGGCAGACTCTCTGCAGGAGGCGCATTAACCCACTGAGCTATCCGTATAAAATCCAGTCCTGTAATATGCTGGCAGACTCTCTGCAGAAGACGCATTAACCCACCAAGCTATCTATATAAAATACAGTAGTTTAATATGCCAGCAGACTCTCTGCAGGAGGCACATTAACCCACTGACCTAAACATAATAAATACAGTCCTGTGATATGCCGGCAGAATCTCAGCAGGAGGCGCATTAAACCACTGAGCTATCTATATAAAATACAGCCCTCTAATATGCTGGCAGACTATCAGCAGGAGGCATATTAACCCACCAAGCTATCCATTTAAATACAGTCCTGCAATATGCTGGCAGACTCTCTGCGAGAGGCGCAGTAACCAACTGAGCTATCCATATAAAATACAGTCCTGTAATAAGCTGGCAGACTCTCTGCAGTAGGCGCATTAACCCACCAAGCTATCCATATAAAATACAGTCTTGTAATATGCTGGCAGACTCTCTGCAGGAGGCGCATTAACCCACTGAGCTATCTGTATAAAATACAGTCCTGTAATAAGCTGGCAGACTCTCTGCAGAAGGCGCATTAACCCACCGAACTATCTATATAAAATACAGTCTTGTAATATGCAGGCGCTCTCTCTGCAGGAGGCGCATTAACTCACTGAACTGTCCATATAAAATACTGTCCTGTAATACGATGGCAGACTCTCTGCAGGAGGCGCATTAACCCACTGAACTATCCATATAAAAACTACACTCCTGTAATATGCTGGCAGACTTTCTTTACAGGAGGAGCATTAACCCACTGAGCTATCCATATAAAATACAGTCCTGTGATATGCTGGCAGACTCTTGGCAGGAGGCACATTAACCCACTGTGCAGTCAATATAAAATACAGCAGGAGGTGCATTAACCCACTGAGCTATACTTATCAAATACAGTCCTGTAAAATGCTGGCAGACTCTCCGCAGGAGGCACATTAACCCACTGAGTTGTACATATAAAATACAACCCTGTAATATGCTGGCAGACTCTTTGCAGGAGGCGCATTAACCCACTGTGCAATCCATATAAAATACAGTTCAGTAATATGCTGGCAGACTCTTTGAAGGAAGCGCATTAACCCCCTGAGCTATCCTTGTCAAATACAGTCCTGTAATATGCTGGCAGACTCTCTGCAGGAGGCATATTAACCCACTGAGCTGTCCATATAAAATACAGCCCTGTAATATGCGGCTAGACTTTCTTTACAGCAGGAGCATTAACCCACTGAAGTATCCATATAAAATACAGCACAGTAATGTGCTGGCAGACTCTCTGCAGGAGGCACATTAACCCACTGAGCTATCCATATAAAATGCAGTCCTGTAACATGCGGGTAGACTTACTTTGCAGGAGGAGCATTAACCCACTGAGCTATCCATATAAAATACAGTCCTGTAATATGCTGGCAGACTCTCTGCAGGAGGCGCATTAATCCACTGAGCTATCCATATAAAATTCAGCCCTGTAATATGCCGGCAGACTCTCTGCAGGAAGCGCATTAACTCACCGAGCTATCCATATAAAATACAGTCCTGTAATATACTGGCAGACTCTCTGCAGGAGGCGCATTAACCCACCGTGCTATCCATATAAAATACAGTCATGTAATATGCAGGCGCTCTCTCTGCAGGAGGCGCATTAACCCATCGAGCTATCAATATAAAATACAGCCCTGTATTATGCTGGCAGACTCTCTGCAGTAGGCGCATTAACCCACTGAGCTGTCCGTATAAAATCCAGTCCTGTAATATGCTGGCAGACTCTCTGCAGAAGACGCATTAACCCACCGAGCTATCTACATAAAATACAGTCTTGTAATATGCAGGCGCTCTCTCTGCAAGAGGCGCATTAACTCACTGAACTCTCCATATAAAATACTGTCCTGTAATACGATGGCAGACTCTCTGCAGGAGGCGCATTAACCCACTGAACTATCCATATAAAAATACACTCCTGTAATATGCTAGCAGACTTTCTTTACAGGAGGAGCATTAACCCACTGAGCTATCCATATAAAATACAGTCTTGTGATATGCTGGCAGACTCTTGGCAGGAGGCGCATTAACCCACTGTGCAATCCATATAAAATACAGCAGGAGGTGCATTAACCCACTGAGCTATACGTATCAAATACAGTCCTGTAATATGCTGGCAGACTCTCCGCAGGAAGCACATTAACCCACTGAGCTGTACATATAAAATACAACCCCGTAATATGCTGGCAGACTCTTTGCAGGAGGCGCATTAACCCACTGTGCAATCCATATAAAAATACACTCCTGTAATATGCTGGCAGACTCTCTGCAGGATGCGCATTAACCCACTGAGCTATCCATATAAAATACAGTCCTGTAATATACTGGCAGACTCTCTGCAGGAGGCGCATTAACCCACCAAGCTATCCATATAAAATACAGTCTTGTAATATGGTGGCAGACTCTCTGCAGGAGGCGCATTAACCCACTGAGCTATCCGTATAAAATCCAGTCCGGTAATATGCTGGCAGACTCTCTGCAGGAGGCGCATTAACCCACTGAGCTATCCGAATAAAATCCAGTCCGGTAATATGCTGGCAGACTCTCTGCAGGAGGCGCATTAACCCACTGAGCTATCCGTATAAAATCCAGTCCTGTAATATGCTGGCAGACTCTCTGCAGAAGACGCATTAACCCACCAAGCTATCTATATAAAATACAGTAGTTTAATATGCCAGCAGACTCTCTGCAGGAGGCACATTAACCCACTGACCTATCCATATTAAATACAGTCCTGTGATATTACGGCAGAATCTCAGCAGGAGGCGCATTAAACACTGAGCTATCTATATAAAATACAGCCCTCTAATATGCTGGCAGACTATCAGCAGTAGGCACATTAACCCACCGAGCTATCCATTTAAATACAGTCCTGCAATATGCTGGCAGACTCTCTACGAGAGGCGCAGTAACCAACTGAGCTATCCATTTAAATACAATCCTGAAATATGCTTCAGACTCTCTGCAGGAGGTGCATTAATCCACTGAGCTATCTATTTAAATACAGTCCTGTAAATACAGTCCTGTAATATGCTTCAGACTCTCTGCAGTAGGCGCACTAATCCACTGAGCTATCCATATAAAATACAGTCCTGTAATATGCTGGCAGACTTTCATTGCAGGAGGCACATTGACCTACCGAGCTATCCATATCAAATACAGTGCTGTATTATGCTGGCAGACACTCTGCAGGAGGCGCATTAACCCGCTGACCTATCCATATAAAACACAGTCCTGTAATATGCTGGCAGACCCTCTGCAGGAGGTGCATTAACTCACCGAGCTATCCGGATAAAGTACAGTCCTAAAATATGCTGGCAGACTCTCTGCAGGAGGCGCATTAACCCACCGAGCTATCCATATAAAATACAGTCCTGTAATATGCAGCCGCTCTCTCTGCAGGAGGCGCATTAACCCACCGAGCTATCCATATAAAATACAGCCCTGTAATATGCTGGCAGACTCTCTGCAGTAGGCGCATTAACCCACCAAGCTATCCATATAAAATACAGTCTTGTAATATGCTGGCAGGCTCTCTGCAGGAGGCGCATTAACCCACTGAGCTATCTGTATAAAATCCAGTCCTGTAATATGCTGGCAGACTCTCTGCAGAAGGCGCATTAACCCACCGAACTATCTATATAAAATACAGTCTTGTAATATGCAGGCGCTCTCTCTGCAGGAGGCGCATTAACTCACTGAACTGTCCATATAAAATACTGTCCTGTAATGCGATGGCAGACTATCTGCAGGAGGCGCATTAACCCACTGAACTATCCATATAAAAACTACACTCCTGTAATATGCTGGCAGACTTTCTTTACAGGAGGAGCATTAACCCACTGAGCTATCCATATAAAATACAGTCCTGTGATATGCTGGCAGACTCTTGGCAGGAGGCACATTAACCCACTGTGCAGTCAATATAAAATACAGCAGGAGGTGCATTAACCCACTGAGCTATACTTATCAAATACAGTCCTGTAATATGCTGGCAGACTCTCCGCAGGAGGCACATTAACCCACTGAGTTGTACATATAAAATACAACCCTGTAATATGCTGGCAGACTCTTTGCAGGAGGCGCATTAACCCACTGTGCAATCCATATAAAATACAGTTCAGTAATATGCTGGCAGACTCTTTGAAGGAAGCGCATTAACCCCCTGAGCTATCCTTGTCAAATACAGTCCTGTAATATGCTGGCAGACTCTCTGCAGGAGGCATATTAACCCACTGAGCTGTCCATATAAAATACAGCCCTGTAATATGCGGCTAGACTTTCTTTACAGCAGGAGCATTAACCCACTGAAGTATCCATATAAAATACAGCACAGTAATGTGCTGGCAGACTCTCTGCAGGAGGCACATTAACCCACTGAGCTATCCATATAAAATGCAGTCCTGTAACATGCGGGTAGACTTTCTTTGCAGGAGGAGCATTAACCCACTGAGCTATCCATATAAAATACAGTCCTGTAATATGCTGGCAGACTCTCTGCAGGAGGCGCATTAATCCACTGAGCTATCCATATAAAATTCAGCCCTGCAATATGCCGGCAGACTCTCTGCAGGAAGCGCATTAACTCACTGAGCTATCCATATAAAATACAGTCCTGTAATATACTGGCAGACTCTCTGCAGGAGGCGCATTAACCCACCGTGCTATCCATATAAAATACAGTCATGTAATATGCAGGCGCTCTCTCTGCAGGAGGCGCATTAACCCATCGAGCTATCCATATAAAATACAGCCCTGTATTATGCTGGCAGACTCTCTGCAGCAGGCGCATTAACCCACTGAGCTGTCCGTATAAAATCCAGTCCTGTAATATGCTGGCAGACTCTCTGCAGAAGACGCATTAACCCACCGAGCTATCTACATAAAATACAGTCTTGTAATATGCAGGCGCTCTTTCTGCAAGAGGCGCATTAACTCACTGAACTCTCCATATAAAATACTGTCCTGTAATACGATGGCAGACTCTCTGCAGGAGGCGCATTAACCCACTGAACTATCCATATAAAAATACACTCCTGTAATATGCTGGCAGACTTTCTTTACAGGAGGAGCATTAACCCACTGAGCTATCCATATAAAATACAGTCTTGTGATATGCTGGCAGACTCTTGGCAGGAGGCGCATTAACCCACTGTGCAATCCATATAAAATACAGCAGGAGGTGCATTAACCCACTGAGCTATACGTATCAAATACAGTCCTGTAATATGCTGGCAGACTCTCTGCAGGAAGCACATTAACCCACTGAGCTGTACATATAAAATACAACCCTGTAATATGCTGGCAAACTCTTTGCAGGAGGCGCATTAACCCACTGTGCAATCCATATAAAATACAGTTCAGTAATATGCTGGCAGACTCTTTGAAGGAAGCGCATTAACCCCCTGAGCTATCCTTGTCAAATACAGTCCTGTAATATGCTGGCAGACTCTCTGCAGGAGGCACATTAACCCACTGAGTTATCCATGTAAAATGCAGTCCTGTAACATGCGGGTAGACTTTCTTTGCAGGAGGAGCATTAACCCACTGAGCTATCCATATAAAATACAGTCCTGTGATATGCTGGCAGACTCTCTGCAGGAGGCGCATTAACCCACCGAGCTATCCATATAAAATACAGTCCTGTAATATGCTGGCAGACTCTCTGCAGGAGGCGCATTAACCCACTGAACTATCCATATACAATACAGTCCTGTAGTATGCGGACAGGCTCTCTGCAGGAGGCGCATTAAACCACTGAGCTATCCATATAAAATACAGTTCAGTAATATGCTGACAGACTCTCTGCAGTAGGCACATTAACCAACTGAGCTATCCATATAAAATACAGTCCTGTAACATTCGGGTAGAATTTCTTTGCAGGAGGCACATTAACCCACTGAGCTATCCATATAAAATACAGTCCTGTAATATGCTGGCTGACTCTGCGGGAGGCACATTAACCCACTGAACTATCCATATAAAAATACAGTCCTGTAATATGCTGGCAGACTCTCTGCAGGAGGCGCATTAAACCCACGGAGCTATCCATATAAAATACAGTCCTGCGATATGCTGGCAGACTCTCTGCAGGACACCCATTAACCAACTGAGCTATCCATATAAAATAAAGTCCTGTAACATGCGTGTAGACTTTCTTTGCAGGAGGCACATTAACCCACTCAGCTATCCATATAAAATACAGTCCTGTAATATGCTGGCAGACTCTCCGCTGGAGGCGCATTAACCCACTGAGATAAAGTACAGCCCTGTAATATGCTGGCACACTCTTTGCAGGAGGCGCATTAACCCACCGAGCTATCCATATAAAATACAGTCCTGTAATATGCCGGCAGACTCTCTGCAGGAGGCATATTAACCCACTGAGCTATCCGTATAAAATAGAGTCCTGAAATATACGGGTAGACTTTCTTTGCAGGAGGCACATTAACCCACTGAACTATCCATATAAAATAAAGTCCTGTAATATGCTGGCAGGCTCTCTTCAGGAGGCACATTATCCCACTGAACTATCCATATAAAATACAATTCAGTAATATGATGACAGACTCTCTACAGTAGTCACATTAACCCACTGAGCTATCCATATATAATACAGTCCTGTAATATGCGGGTAGACTTTCTTTGCAGCAGGACCATTAACCCATTGAAGTATCCATATAAAATACAGCCCAGTAATGTGCTGGCAGACTCTCTGCAGGAGGGCGCATTAACCCACTGAACTATCCATATAAAAATACAGTCCTGTAATATGCTGGCAGACTCTCTGCAGGATGCGCATTAACCCACTGAGCTATCCATATAAAATACAGTCCTGTAATATACAGGCAGACTCTCTGCAGGAGGCGCATTAACCCACCAAGCTATCCATATAAAATACAGTCTTGTAATATGGTGGCAGACTCTCTGCAGGAGGCGCATTAACCCACTGAGCTATCCGTATAAAATCCAGTCCTGTAATATGCTGGCAGACTCTCTGCAGAAGACGCATTAACCCACCAAGCTACCTATATAAAATACAGTAGTTTAATATGCCAGCAGACTCTCTGCAGGAGGCACATTAACCCACTGACCTAAACATATTAAATACAGTCCTGTGATATGACGGCAGAATCTAATGCAGGAGGCGCATTAAACCACTGAGCTATCTATATAAAATACAGCCCTCTAATATGCTGGCAGACTATCAGCAGGAGGCACATTAACCCACCGAGCTATCCATTTAAATACAGTCCTGCAATATGCTGGCAGACTCTCTGCGAGAGGCGCAGTAACCAACTGAGCTATCCATTTAAATACAATCCTGAAATATGCTTCAGACTCTCTGCAGGAGGTGCATTAATCCACTGACCTATCTATTTAAATACAGTCCTGTAAATACAGTCCTGTAATATGCTTCAGGCTCTCTGCAGGAGGCCCACTAATCCACTGAGCTATCCATATAAAATACAGTCCTGTAATATGCTGGCTGACTTTCATTGCAGGAGGCGCATTAACCTACCGAGCTATCCATATCAAATACAGTCCTGTAATATGCTGGCAGACTCTCTGCAGTAGGCACATTAACCCGCTGAGCTATCCGTATAAAATACAGTCCTGTAATATGCTGGCAGACTCTCTGCAGGAGGCGCATTAACCCACTGAGCTATCCGTATAAAATACAGTCCTGTAACATGCTTCAGACTCTCTGCAGGAGGCGCATTAATCCACTGAGCTATCCATATAAAATACAGTCCTGTAATATGTTGGCAGACTCTCTGCAGGAGGCGCATTAATCCACTGAGCTATCCATATAAAATACAGTCCTGTAAATTGCTGAAGGATTCTCTGAAGGAGGCGCATTAACCCACTGAGCTATCCGTATAAAATACAGTCCTGTAATATGCTGCAGACTCTCTGCAGTAGGCGCTTTAATGCACTGAGCTATCCATATAAAATACAGTCCTGTAATATGCTGGCAGACTCTCTGCAGGAGGCGCATTAACACACTGAGCTATCCATATAAAATACAGTCCTGTAATATGCTGGCACACCCTCTGCAGGAGGCGCATTAATCCACCGAGCTAGCCATATAAAATACAGTCCTGTAATATGCTGGCAGACCCTCTGCAGGAGGCGCATTAACCCACCGAGCTATCCGGATAAAATACAGTCCTGTAATATGCTGGCAGACTCTCAGCAGGAGGCGCATTAACCCACCGAGCTATCCACATAAAATAGTCTTGTAATATGCTGACAGGCTCTCTGCAAGAGGCACATTATCCCACTGAGCTATCCATATAAAATGCAGTCCTGTAACATGCGGGTAGACTTTCTTTGCAGGAGGAGCATTAACCCACTGAGCTATCCATATAAAATTCAGCCCTGTAATATGCCGGCAGACTCTCTGCAGGAAGCGCATTAACTCACCGAGCTATCCATATAAAATACAGTCCTGTAATATACTGGCAGGCTCTCTGCAGGAGGCGCATTAACCCACCGTGCTATCCATATAAAATACAGTCCTGTAATATGCAGGCGCTCTCTCTGCAGGAGGCGCATTAACCCATCGAGCTATCCATATAAAATACAGCCCTGTATTATGCTGGCAGACTCTCTGCAGGAGGCGCATTAACCCACTGAGCTATACGTATAAAATCCAGTCCTGTAATATGCTGGCAGACTCTCTGCAGAAGACGCATTAACCCATCGAGCTATCTACATAAAATACAGTCTTGTAATATGCAGGCGCTCTCTCTGCAAGAGGCGCATTAACTCACTAAACTGTCCATATAAAATACTGTCCTGCAATACGATGGCGGACTCTCTGCAGGAGGCGCATTAACCCACTGAACTATCCATATAAAAATACACTCCTGTAATATGCTGGCAGACTTTCTTTACAGGAGGAGCATTAACCCCCTGAGCTATCCATATAAAATACAGTCCTGTGATATGCTGGCAGACTCTTGGCAGGAGGCGCATTAACCCACTGTGCAATCCATATAAAATACAGCAGGAGGTGCATTATCCCACTGAGCTTTACATATCAAATACAGTCCTGTAATATGCTGGCAGACTCTCCGCAGGAGGCACATTAACCCACTGAGCTGTACATATAAAATACAACCCTGTAATATGCTGGCAGACTCTTTGCAGGAGGCGCATTAACCCACTGTGCAATCCATAAAAAATACAGTTCAGTAATATGCTGGCAGACTCTTTGAAGGAAGCGCGTTAACCCCCTGAGCTATCCTTGTCAAATACAGTCCTGTAATATGCTGGCAGACTCTCTGCAGGAGGCACATTAACCCACTGAGCTGTCCATATAAAATACAGCCCTGTAATATGCGGCTAGACTTTCTTTACAGCAGGAGCATTAACCCACTGAAGTATCCATACAAAATACAGCACAGTAATGTGCTGGCAGACTCTCTGCAGGAGGCACATTAACCCACTGAGCTATCCATATAAAATGCAGTCCTGTAACATGCGGGTAGACTTTCTTTGCAGGAGGAGCATTAACCCACTGAGCTATCCATATAAAATACAGTCCTGTGATATGCTGGCAGACTCTCTGCAGGAGGCGCGTTAACCCACCGAGCTATCCATATAAAATACAGTCCTGTAATATGCTGGCAGACTCTCTGCAGGAGGCGCATTAACCCACTGAACTATCCATATACAATACAGTCCTGTAGTATGCGGACAGGCTCTCTGCAGGAGGCGCATTAACCCACTGAGCTATCCATATAAAATACAGTTCAGTAATATGCTGACAGACTCTCTGCAGTAGGCACATTAACCAACTGAGCTATCTATATAAAATACAGTCCTGTAACATTCGGGTATAATTTCTTTGCAGGAGGCACATTAACCCACTGAGCTATCCATATAAAATACAGTCCTGTAATATGCTGGCAGACTCTTTGCGGGAGGCACATTAACCCACTGAACTATCCATATAAAAATACAGTCCTGTAATATGCTGGCAGACTCTCTGCAGGAGACGCATTAAACCACTGAGCTATCCATATAAAATACGGTCCTGCGATATGCTGGCAGACTCTCTGCAGGAGGCCCATTAACCAACTGTGCTATCCACATAAAATAAAGTCCTGTAACATGCGTGTAGACTTTCTTTGCAGGAGGCACATTAACCCACTCAGCTATCCATATAAAATACAGTCCTGTAATATGCTGGCAGACTCTTTGCAGGAGGCACATTAACCCACTGAGCCATCCGTATAAAATACAGTTCTGTAATATGCTTGCAGACTCTCCGCTGGAGGCGCATTAACCCACTGAGATAAAGTACAGCCCTGTAATATGCTGGCAGACTCTTTGCAGGAGGCGCATTAACCCACCGAGCTATTCATATAAAATACAGTCCTGTAATATGCCAGCAGACTCTCTGCAGGAGGCATATTAACCCACTGAGCTATCCGTATAAAATAAAGTCCTGTAATATGCTGGCAGGCTCTCTTCAGGAGGCACATTATCCCACTGAACAATCCATATAAAATACAGTTCAGTAATATGATGACAGACTCTCTGCAGTAGTCACATTAACCCACTGAGCTATCCATATATAATACAGTCCTGAAATATACGGGTAGACTTTCTTTCCAGGAGGCACATTAAAACACTGAACTATCCATATAAAATAAAGTCCTGTAATATGCTGGCAGGCTCTCTTCAGGAGGCACATTATCCCACTGAACTATCCATATAAAATACAGTTCTGTAATATGATGACAGACTCTCTGCAGTAGTCACATTAACCCACTGAGCTATCCATATATAATACAGTCCTGTAATATGCGGGTAGACTTTCTTTGCAGCAGGACCATTAACCCATTGAAGTATCCATATAAAATACAGCCCAGTAATGTGCTGGCAGACTCTCTGCAGGAGGGCGCATTAACCCACTGAACTATCCATATAAAAATACAGTCCTGTAATATGCTGGCAGACTTCCTGCAGGATGCGCATTAACCCACTGAGCTATCCATATAAAATACAGTCCTGTAATATACTGGCAGACTCTCTGCAGGAGGCGCATTAACCCACCAAGCTATCCATATAAAATATAGTCTTGTAATATGGTGGCAGACTCTCTGCAGGAGGCGCATTAACCCACTGAGCTATCCGTATAAAATCCAGTCCGGTAATATGCTGGCAGACTCTCTGCAGGAGGCGCATTAACCCACTGAGCTAGCCGTATAAAATCCAGTCCTGTAATATGCTGGCAGACTCTCTGCAGAAGACGCATTAACCCAGCAAGCTATCTATATAAAATACAGTAGTTTAATATGCCAGCAGACTCTCTGCAGGAGGCACATTAACCCACTGACCTATCCATATTAAATACAGTCCTGTGATATGACGGCAGAATCTCAGCAGGAGGAGCATTAAACACTGAGCTATCTATACAAAATACAGCCCTCTAATATGCTGGCAGACTATCAGCAGTAGGCACATTAACCCACCGAGCTATCCATTTAAATACAGTCCTGCAATATGCTGGCAGACTCTCTACGAGAGGCGCAGTAACCAACTGAGCTATCCATTTAAATACAATACAAAAATATGCTTCAGACTCTCTGCAGGAGGTGCATTAATCCACTGAGCTATCTATTTAAATACAGTCCTGTAAATACAGTCCTGTAATATGCTTCAGACTCTCTGCAGGAGGCGCACTAATCCACTGAGCTATCCATATTATATACAGTCCAGTAATATGCTGGCAGACTTTCATTGCAGGAGGCACATTAACGTACCGAGCTATCCATATCAAATACAGTCCTGTATTATGCTGGCAGACACTCTGCAGGAGGCGCATTAACCCGCTGAGCTATCCATATAAAATACAGTCCTGTAATATGCTGGCAGACCCTCTGCAGGAGGTGCATTAACTCACCGAGCTATCCGGATAAAGTACAGTCCTAAAATATGCTGGCAGACTCTCTGCAGGAGGCGCATTAACCCACCGAGCTATCCATATAAAATACAGTCCTGTAATATGCAGGCGCTCTCTCTGCAGGAGGCGCATTAACCCACCGAGCTATCCATATAAAATACAGCCCTGTAATATGCTAGCAGACTCTCTGCAGTAGGCGCATTAACCCACCAAGCTATCCATATAAAATACAGTCTTGTAATATGCGGGCAGACTCTCTGCAGGAGGCGCATTAACCCACTGAGCTATCTGTATAAAATCCAGTCCTGTAATATGCTGGCCGACTCTCTGCAGAAGGTGCATTAACCCACGGAGCTATCTATATAAAATACAGTCTTGTAATATGCAGGTGCTCTCTCTGCAGGAGGCGCATTAACTCACTGAACTGTCCATATAAAATACTGTCCTGTAATACGATGGCAGACTCTCTGCAGGAGGCGCATTAACCCACTGAACTATCCATATAAAAATACACTCCTGTAATATGCTGGCAGACTTTCTTTACAGGAGGACCATTAACCCACTGAGCTATCCATATAAAATACAGTCCTGTGATATGGTGGCAGACTCTTGGCAGGAGGCACATTAACCCACTGTGCAGTCAATATAAAATACAGCAGGAGGTGCATTAACCCACTGAGCTATACTTATCAAATACAGTCCTGTAATATGCTGGCAGACTCTTTGAAGGAAGCGCATTAACCCCCTGAGCTATCCTTGTCAAATACAGTCCTGTAATATGCTGGCAGACTCTCTGCAGGAGGCATATTAACCCACTGAGCTGTCCATATAAAATACAGCCCTGTAATATGCGGCTAGACTTTCTTTACAGCAGGAGCATTAACCCACTGAAGTATCCATATAAAATACAGCACAGTAATGTGCTGGCAGACTCTCTGCAGGAGGCACATTAACCCACTGAGCTATCCATATAAAATGCAGTCCTGTAACATGCGGGTAGACTTTCTTTGCAGGAGGAGCATTAACCCACTGAGCTATCCATATAAAATACAGTCCGTTAATATGCTGGCAGACTCTCTGCAGGAGGCGCATTAATCCACTGAGCTATCCATATAAAATTCAGCCCTGTAATATGCCGGCAGACTCTCTGCAGGAAGCGCATTAACTCACCGAGCTATCCATATAAAATACAGTCCTGTAATATACTGGCAGACTCTCTGCAGGAGGCGCATTAACCCACCGTGCTATCCATATAAAATACAGTCATTTAATATGCAGGCGCTCTCTCTGCAGGAGGCGCATTAACCCATCGAGCTATCCATATAAAATACAGCCCTGTCTTATGCTGGCAGACTCTCTGCAGGAGGCGCATTAAACCACTGAGCTATCCGTATAAAATCCAGTCCTGTAATATGCTGGCAGACTCTCTGCAGAAGACGCATTAACCCACCGAGCTATCTACATAAAATACAGTCTTGTAATATGCAGGCGCTCTCTCTGCAAGAGGCGCATTAACTCACTGAACTGTCCATATAAAATACTGTCCTGTAATATGATGGCAGACTCTCTGCAGGAGGCGCATTAACCCACTGAACTATCCATATAAAAATACACTCCTGTAATATGCTGGCAGACTTTCTTTACAGGAGGAGCATTAACCCACTGAGCTATCCATATAAAAATACAGTCCTGTGATATGCTGGCAGACTCTTGGCAGGAGGCGCATTAACCCACTGTGCAATCCATATAAAATACAGCAGGAGGCGCATTAACCCACTGAGCTGTAAATATAAAATACAACCCTGTAATATGCTGGCAGACTCTTTGCAGGAGGCGCATTAACCCACTGTGCAATCCATATAAAATACAGTTCAGAAATATGCTGGCAGACTCTTTGAAGGAAGCACATTAACCCCCTGAGCTATCCTTGTCAAATACAGTCCTGTAATATGCTGGCAGACTCTCTGCAGGAGGCACATTAACCCACTGAGTTATCCATATAAAATGCAGTCCTGTAACATGCGGGTAGACTTTCTTTGCAGGAGGAGCATTAACCCCCTGAGCTATCCATATAAAATACAGTCCTGTGATATGCTGGCAGACTCTCTGCAGGAGGCGCATTAACCCACCGAGCTATCCATATAAAATACAGTCCTGTAATATGCTGGCAGACTCTCTGCAGGAGGCGCATTAACCCACTGAACTATCTATATACAATACAGTCCTGTAGTATGCGGACAGGCTCTCTGCAGGAGGCGCATTAACCCACTGAGCTATCCATATAAAATACAGTTCAGTAATATGCTGACAGACTCTCTGCAGTAGGCACATTAACCAACTGAGCTATCCATATAAAATACAGTCCTGTAACATTCGGGTAGAATTTCTTTGCAGGAGGCACATTAACCCACTGAGCTATCCATATAAAATACAGTCCTGTAATATGGTGGCAGACTCTTTGCGGGAGGCACATTAACCCACTGAACTATCCATATAAAAATATAGTCCTGTAATATGCTGGCAGACTCTCTGCAGGAGGCGCATTAAACCACTGAGCTATCCATATAAAATACAGTCCTGCGATATGCTGGCAGACTCTCTGCAGGAGGCCCATTAACCAACTGAGCTACCCATATAAAATAAAGTCCTGTAACATGCGTGGAGACTTTCTTTGCAGGAGGCACATTAACCCACTCAGCTATCCATATAAAATACAGTCCTGTAATATGCTGGCAGACTCTTTGCAGGAGGCACATTAACCCACTGAGCCATCCGTATAAAATACAGTTCTGTAATATGCTGGCAGACTCTCCGCTGGAGGCGCATTAACCCACTGAGATAAAGTACAGCCCTGTAATATGCTGGCAGACTCTTTGCAGGAGGCGCATTAACCCACTGAGCTATCCATATAAAATACAGTCCTGTAATATGCCGGCAGACTCTCTGCAGGAGGCATATTAACCCACTGAGCTATCCGTATAAAATAGAGTCCTGAAATATATGGGTAGACTTTCTTTGCAGGAGGCACATTAACCCACTGAACTATCCATATAAAATAAAGTCCTGTAATATGCTGGCAGGCTCTCTTCAGGAGGCACATTATCTCACTGAACTATCCATATAAAATACAATTCAGTAATATGATGACAGACTCTCTACAGTAGACACATTAACCCACTGAGCTATCCATATATAATACAGTCCTGTAATATGCGGGTAGACTTTCTTTGCAGTAGGACCATTGACCCATTGAAGTATCCATATAAAATACAGCCCAGTAATATGCTGGCAGACTCTCTGCAGGAGGGCGCATTAACCCACTGAACTATCCATATAAAAATACAGTCCTGTAATATGCTGGCAGACTCTATGCAGGATGCGCATTAACCCACTGAGCTATCCATATAAAATACAGTCCTGTAATATACAGGCAGACTCTCTGCAGGAGGCGCATTAACCCACCAAGCTATCTATATAAAATACAGTCTTGTAATATGGTGGCAGACTCTCTGCAGGAGGCGCATTAACCCACTGAGCTATCCGTATAAAATCCAGTCCGGTAATATGCTGGCAGACTCTCTGCAGGAGGCGCATTAACCCACTGAGCTATCCGTATAAAATCCAGTCCTGTAATATGCTGGCAGACTCTCTGCAGAAGACGCATTAACCCACCAAGCTATCTATATAAAATACAGTAGTTTAATATGCCAGCAGACTCTCTGCAGGAGGCACATTAACCCACTGACCTAAACATAATAAATACAGTCCTGTGATATGCCGGCAGAATCTCAGCAGGAGGCGCATTAAACCACTGAGCTATCTATATAAAATACAGCCCTCTAATATGCTGGCAGACTATCAGCAGGAGGCACATTAACCCACCGAGCTATCCATTTAAATACAGTCCTGCAATATGCTGGCAGACTCTCTGCGAGAGGCGCAGTAACCAACTGAGCTATCCATTTAAATACAGTCCTGTAATATGCTTCAGGCTCTCTGCAGGAGGCCCACTAATCCACTGAGCTATCCATATCAAATACAGTCCTGTAATATGCTGGCAGACTTTCATTGCAGGAGGCGCATTAACCTACCGAGCTATCCATATCAAATACAGTCCTGTAATATGCTGGCAGACTCTCTGCAGGAGGCGCATTAACCCGCTGAGCTATCCATATAAAATACAGTCCTGTAATATGCTGGCAGACTCTCTGCAGGAGGCGTATTAACCCACTGAGCTGTCCGTATAAAATACAGTCCTGTAATATGATTCAGACTCTCTGCAGGAGGAGCATTAATCCACTGAGCTATCCGTATAAAATACAGTCCTGTAATATGCTGGCAGACTCTCTGCAGGAGGAGCATTAATCCACTGAGCTATCCGTATAAAATACAGTCCTGTAATATGCTGGCAGACTCTCTGCAGGAGGCGCATTAATCCACTGAGCTATCCATATAAAATACAGTCCTGTAAATTGCTGAAGGATTCTCTGAAGGAGGCGCATTAACCCACTGAGCTATCCGTATAAAATACAGTCCTGTAATATGCTGCAGACTCTCTGCAGGAGGCGCTTTAATGCACTGAGCTATCCATATAAAATACAGTCCTGTAATATGCTGGCAGACTCTCTGCAGAAGGCGCATTAACACACAGAGCTATCCATATAAAATACAGTCCTGTAATATGCTGGCACACCCTCTGCAGGAGGCGCATTAATCCACCGAGCTATCCATATAAAATACAGTCCTGTAATATGCTGGCAGACCCTCTGCAGGAGGCGCATTAACCCACCGAGCTATCCGGATAAAATACAGTCCTGTAATATGCTGGCAGACTCTCTGCAGGAGGCGCATTAACCCACCGAGCTATCCACATAAAATAGTCTTGTAATATGCTGGCAGGCTCTCTGCAAGAGGCACATTATCCCACTGAGCTATCCATATAAAATGCAGGCCTGTAACATGCGGGTAGACTTTCTTTGCAGGAGGAGCATTAACCCACTTAGCTATCCTTATAAAATACAGTCCTGTAATATGCTGGCAGACTCTCTGCAGGAGGCGCATTAATCCACAGAGCTATCCATATAAAATTCAGCACTGTAATATGCCGGCAAACTCTCTGCAGGAGGCGCATTAACTCACCGAGCTATCCATATAAAATACAGTCCTGTAATATACTGGCAGACTCTCTGCAGGAGGCGCATTAACCCACCGAGCTATCCATATAAAATACAGTCCTGTAATATGCAGGCGCTCTCTCTGCAGGAGGCGCATTAACCCACCGAGCTATCCATATAAAAAACAGCCCTGTAATATGCTGGCAGACTCTCTGCAGGAGGCGCATTAACCCACCAAGCTATCCATATAAAATACAGTCTTCTAATATGCAGGCAGACTCTCTGCAGGAGGTGCATTAACCCACTGAGCTATCCGTATAAAATCCAGTCCTGTAATATGCTGGCAGACTCTCTGCAGAAGGCGCATTAACCCACCGAGCTATCTATATAAAATACAGTCTTGTAATATGCAGGCGCTCTCTCTGCAGGAGGCGCATTAACTCACTGAACTGTCCATGTAAAATACTGTCCTGTAATACGATGGCAGACTCTCTGTAGGAGGCGCATTAACCCACGGAACTATCCATATAAAAATACACTCCTGTAATATGCTGGCAGACTTTCTTTACAGGAAGAGCATTAACCCACTGAGCTATTGTTGGACCCGGCCTCATAGAATGGCCCTCCGTGCCCCCGCACCACCGAAACCTGGTACCTGCAGCCCAAACACACGGCCTAGCCGACCCTTCCCACCAGAACACCCGCACCCGACCCGGACATCCTCGTCCATGGCCTCTCTCCCTTCGGCCACCCCGGGCCCGCGTGCCCACTTCATGCACCAAGATGGCCGCCCGGCCCCAGCGCGACCCTGGCCTAGAGGCGCCACTCCGGCTGGAGGACATCACGCTTCCAGGGGATGAGAGAGGGAGGAGCAGTTTCTATCGCACCTCTGAACTCCCCTGGGACGATGGGTTTCGATCGGCCCTCCGGCCTCCCTGCGGGCTGGCTCCGTGCCTGCTGGGTGTCTGGGACTCCTCCCGACCCGGCCCTGAAAGGGATCAAAAGACAATAGCAGGAAATCCCGACAAGCGACCCCCAGGTGACAAGACCCCTGCCTGCACAGACTCCGGACATCAAAGAGGGGTCGACCTATAACAAGGGGTGCTCTGGGTCTGTCCGGCAGATTCGACGCGGGAACCACGAGAGCCTGCCGACGTGGACGTGGCTCCTGGAACTTGAACCCGCCTAAGCCTGCTGAGTGACTCGCGGCTCCCTGAAGATCGTAACATCTCCGAACTTGTGCCTAAGCCTGCTGAGTGACTCGCGGCTCCCTGAAGATCGTAACATCTCCGAACTTGTGCCTAAGCCTGCTGAGTGACTCGCGGCTCCCTGAAGATCGTAACATCTCCGAACTTGTGCCTAAGCCTGCTGAGTGACTCGTGGCTCCCTGAAGATCGTAACATCTCCGAACTTGTGCCTAAGCCTGCGGAGTGACTCACGGCTTCCTGAAGATCGTAAGACCTCCGAACTTGTACCTGAGCCCGCTGAGTGACTCGCGGCTCCCCCAGACTCTCACGGTCCCGCCGGACCCCGACTACGACCACGTATCCCCCAGCTCGAGGATTGTGAGCTGTGCGCCGGATACGTCCCTGCTTTGAACCTTTGCCAAAGACTGTCCCGCTACCCCCTACCTTTCCGAGACTCTTGAGCCCGTGCTCACCTTGTACATATTTGCAGTGATAACTTACTTGATAAAGATTGTTTTCTGAGAAATACCCAGTGTGGTCACTCTGTGTCGTGTGGTGCCAGAAGTACGATCCTAGTTGCGAGATTCCTCCCCCTGGGGAGTCTCCCGCCAGTGCCCGGCTACGATACTACGAGGGTGGGTCTCAGGGTAGTCAGGACCCCTTCCGGGCTCCTCTGAGGTCGCCGTCTAACATTGGTGGCAAGCGACGGGATTCGGGCCCATCACCTAGAGATCGTACCGTGAACAACGGACGCACTACCGACAAGGATGGCAGAAGGAAGCGCCATGAGCCCCGCAGAAACCAACGCCAACAGGGTGTTCCAGGTGGAGCATCTAGAAGAATATACACACAAGGAGCTAAAGCAATTTTGCAAAGAACTTAAAATCGCTACCACTGGTCTCAACACTAAGGAAGATTTGCAGAAAGCACTGAAAACTTGGGTGGAGACCGGGGCCTCCCGCCCGGAAGGCACGGGGGAGCGCCCCGACGAAACCGAACCCCCCCAAAGTGAAAGCAGCAGCAATCAGGTGCGAGGCATCGTACCAGACGGGGGCTTATCCCCAGAAGAACTCGCGGACAGAGAGAGAAGCCGCAATCATGAACTGGAGTTAGCCAAACTCAAAATCGAGGGCGAATTGAAGTTAGCGGAAAAAAAGCTAGCAGTAGAACAAATGCGTGTACAAGGCGAACTGGAAGAAAAGAAGCTCCAACGGGAGCACGAAGGAAGGAAGCTCCAACTGGAGCACGAACGCAGCTTAAAGGAACTCGAGCTCAAGGCCCGAAACGAGGAAGGGAGGCCCCCGGGAAACCGAGAGACGGCCTCCCCAGCGGAACAGAAGGTCCACATCCCCAAGGATGTGGTCAAGGAATATTATAAAAACGATGACATTCAGCAATGGTTTCGGGCCTACGAGGTCGCCATGACCTCCCATCGGATCCCGCAGAAGGACTGGGGGGCGGGGTTGTGGGGGCGGTTTCTGAGCGAAGGAAGGGACACCCTGCTCGACCTACCCCTCTCCCTGCAGACCTCCTACAGCCACATGAAAGAGGCCCTGCTCACAAGATACGGCCTCACCCCAGAAATGTACCGTCAACGGTTCCGGGACTGCAGGAAGATCCCGGGCACCACATGGGTGGAATATGTAAACTTTTTCAGTCGGGCCTTCGATGGGTGGATCAAGGGCAGCAAAGTCACCACCCTTGCCGAACTCACTGATCTTATGTTGTGGGAACATCTGGCTGCGAACTGCTTCATAGAACTACGTCAGCATCTGCTGGACAGCAAGCTCACAGATCCCCGGAAGCTGGCTGTGGAGGCCGACCGCTGGACCAACACCCGGGTCTCCCGGGGCATGGTAGGAGGGTATCCCCGAACCAGTCAGGGACCACCCCGCCAGAGGGGAGGAGGGAACCAGGGAGGGCCGAGAGAGTCCCAGCCTAGCCCCCCGAAGACACAACCTCCACCTTTCCCGGCGCCCCCTCCACCAGTGACCGGGCCCCCTGGGAAACGGGGACACCGGGTGACCGTCACATGTTTCCATTGCCAGAAGCCCGGGCACTACGCCAATGACCCGGAGTGCCCCATGGCCACCCAAGTCTCCCCTGCGAGACAGATAGCCAACGTAGCCCTGGGGGAGGAGGTTGAGGAAGCCGAAGAGTGGGAACCCGCAGCGATGGCCCTAGTATCCCTGGGAGATAGGGAGATGGTCCCTGGTAGCCTCCTACCCTCCAACACACAGAAATATGGGCAGCTCGTCAAGATCAATGGCCACCAGGTAGAGGCCCTGCGAGACACCGGGGCCAGTATCACCGGTGTCCTCAGGCACCTAGTCCCCGAAGAGCAGATCCTCCCCAACGTCTTTTGCCCCGTAATATCCGCAGACAATAGAGAGAGTATGTGTCAGGTAGCCCTGGTGCCATTTGAGTGGGGAGGGGTGATAGGTAAACTCAAGGTGGCCGTAAGAACCTCCCAGCCGGTCGACTGCCTTTTAGGGAACGACCTGGAGAGTTCTCCCTGGAAGCACGTAGAGCGCAAGGCCCACCTAGGAATGATGGGACTCCCCGAGTGGGTGTGCGCCACCACCCGATCTATGTCAGCCCGACTCACTCCCCGGAGAGAAGTCGAGAGCACCCCGATCGAAGAGACCAGTACAGTCCCCGCCGAGGGTCCTCCCGTCCCCCCAGCAGAAGGGTCCGTCGCCCGCGACGAACCCGCACTATCCGACCCCGCCCCGGTCCCCGAGTTGGGGGATCTACCCGAGTTGGCCCATTGGCGCCACGAGGGCGGACCCACCCGGGAAGAATTTTGCCGGGAGCAAGCCACTTGTCCTTCCCTGGTCGGGCTGCGGCGCCAGGCCGAGGGCCAAGCCGCAGGTGACCAGACCGGGACACACCGAATCTATTGGGAGAATAACATCCTGTACAGTGAGCAGAAGTCGGTGGAGCTGGGATCCGGACGGGTCCTGGTGGTACCCCTCCGCTTCCGAGATTTCCTCCTGGGCTTAGCCCACGACGTCCCCCTCGCCGGCCACCTGGGTCAGGACAAGACCTACAGCCGTCTTGTGACCCATTTTTATTGGCCTAAGATGAGAGCAGCGGTAGAGGCCCATTGCAAGTCCTGCCCCACGTGCCAGGCTAGTGGGAAGAGTGGGGGGAAGCGCAAGGCTCCCCTCCAACCCTTCCCGGTCGTCAGTACCCCCTTCGAACGAGTCGGAATCGACATCGTGGGACCACTGGACCCCCCCACCTCCCAAGGTCACCGTTTCATCTTGGTCCTAGTGGACCACGCCACCCGCTATCCGGAGGCTATTCCCCTGCGCACCATTACGGCCCCTGTGGTGGGCTGGGCCCTGATGGGGATCTTTTCCAGGGTGGGTTTTCCCCGCGAGATCGTGAGCGATCGCGGCACTAATTTTATCTCAAGGTATATGACGTCCCTGTGGCAACAATGTGGAGTGTCCTATAAGTTCACCACCCCGTACCATCCCCAAGGGAACGGCCTAGTAGAAAGGTTTAATAGGACTTTGAAAGGGATGATCGCTGGCCTAGAAGAACCCCTCCGGCGTAAGTGGGACGTCCTGCTCCCTTGCCTCTTGTTCGCTTACCGGGAGGTCCCCCAGAAGTCCCTAGGATTCAGCCCGTTTGAATTACGCTATGGGCACCCCGTCCGAGGTCCCCTCAGTTTGGTTAAGGAAGAGTGGGAGGCAGCACCCCAGACCACCCCCCGAGATGTGTTCCAATACGTCCTGGCCCTCCGGAACCAGACCAGGAAGTTCCGAGAACTGGCCGAGGCCAACCTGGAGGCGAGCCAAGAAGAAATGAAGCGCTGGTACGACCAGAATGCCACTCTGGTCGAGTTCCAACCGGGCCAGCAGGTGTGGGTCATGGCCCCCGTGAAGCCTGGCGCCCTCCAGGACCGATGGACTGGGCCTTACAAAGTGGTTGAGCGGAAGAGTCAAGTCACATACTTGGTGGACGTCCAGTCGCCTCGGGACCCCCTCCGGGTCCTGCACGTGAACCGCCTCAAGCCTCACTTTGTGCGGACAGAACTGAGCCTCCTGCTGGCCACCGATGACGGGGCCGAAGATGAGTCGGATCCCCTCCCGGACCTCCTGTGTGTCAAGGAGCAGGATAGCTCCGTGGAGGGAGTGAACCTCTCCCCAGCCCTCACTGCCCAGCAACAAGCGGACTGCCGCCAGCTCCTAAGACAATTTGCCGACCTCTTCTCTCTGACCCCCCGGGTCACCAACTGGTGTGTTCATGACGTGGACACCGGGGACAGCCCGCCGGTGAGACATCGAGCCTACCGGGTTCCTGACCGGGTCCGGTCCTGCATTCAAGATGAAGTCTCGAAGATGCTAACCCTGGGGGTGATCGAGCCCTCTGACAGTCCCTGGGCCAGCCCCGTGGTCCTGGTCCCGAAGGCAGCGGCCCCCGGTGTCGCCCCCGAGCTCCGATTCTGCGTGGATTACCGGGGGCTCAACGACGTTACCCGAGCCGATGCCCACCCCATCCCACGAGCAGACGAACTCATTGACCGGCTGGGGGCAGCCCGGTTCCTCAGCACTTTCGACCTCACCTGCGGATACTGGCAGATTGCGCTCACCGAAGGGGCCAAGGAGCGGTCCGCTTTCTCCACCCCCGACGGGCACTACCGCTTCCGCGTAATGCCCTTCGGGATGAAAAATGCCCCGGCCACTTTCCAGCGACTGGTGAATAGGGTCCTGGCCGGGTTGGAACAGTTCAGCGCGGCATATCTGGACGATATCGCTGTCTTCAGTTCAGAGTGGAGTGAGCACCTCCAGCACCTCCGGAGGGTGCTAACCGCCCTGCGCCAGGCAGGCCTCACAGTAAAAGCCAGCAAGTGCCAGATCGGGCAAGGATCCGTAGTCTACCTGGGGCACCAGGTCGGGAGCGGCCAGGTCGCCCCTCTACAGCCAAAGATCGACGCCATCCTGGCCTGGGAACCACCCATCACCCAGACGGAGGTCCGAGCCTTTCTGGGACTCACGGGCTACTACCGAAGATTCATTCGGGGGTATGGCAGCCTTGTCGGCCCTCTCACCAAACTCACATCTAAAAGACAGCCAAAGAAGGTACAGTGGACGGCTGCCTGCCAGGAAGCTTTCTATGCTCTAAAAAAGGCCATGTGCACTGCTCCCGTCCTCCAGGCTCCCGACTATACCAAGGAGTTCATAGTCCAGACCGATGCCTCCGAGCATGGCATTGGGGCCGTCCTGTCCCAAGTGAATGACCAAGGCCTAGACCAGCCCGTCGCCTTCCTCAGTCGGCGGCTGTTGCCCCGAGAACAGAGGTGGAGCACCATAGAGCGCGAAGCCTTTGCCGTGGTCTGGGCACTCAAAAAGCTACGACCCTACCTGTTCGGCACGCATTTCAGAGTCCAAACCGACCATCGGCCCTTGCGATGGCTCATGCAGATGCGAGGAGAAAACCCCAAGCTACTGCGGTGGTCAATCTCCCTCCAGGGGATGGATTTCACCGTAGAACACCGCCCTGGTACGGACCACGCCAACGCTGACGGCCTCTCCCGGTTCTTCCGCCTCAGCGAAGAGAACCCCCCAAGATGATGGGCAGTTCTCTCCGGCTTTCAGCTGGGGGGGACGCGTGTTGGACCCGGCCTCATAGAATGGCCCTCCGTGCCCCCGCACCACCGAAACCTGGTACCTGCAGCCCAAACACACGGCCTAGCCGACCCTTCCCACCAGAACACCCGCACCCGACCCGGACATCCTCGTCCATGGCCTCTCTCCCTTCGGCCACCCCGGGCCCGCGTGCCCACTTCATGCACCAAGATGGCCGCCCGGCCTCAGCGCGACCCTGGCCTAGAGGCGCCACTCCGGCTGGAGGACATCACGCTTCCAGGGGATGAGAGAGGGAGGAGCAGTTTCTATCGCACCTCTGAACTCCCCTGGGACGATGGGTTTCGATCGGCCCTCCGGCCTCCCTGCGGGCTGGCTCCGTGCCTGCTGGGTGTCTGGGACTCCTCCCGACCCGGCCCTGAAAGGGATCAAAAGACAATAGCAGGAAATCCCGACAAGCGACCCCCAGGTGACAAGACCCCTGCCTGCACAGACTCCGGACATCAAAGAGGGGTCGACCTATAACAAGGGGTGCTCTGGGTCTGTCCGGAAGATTCGACGCGGGAACCACGAGAGCCTGCCGACGTGGACGCGGCTCCTGGAACTTGAACCCGCCTAAGCCTGCTGAGTGACTCGCGGCTCCCTGAAGATCGTAACATCTCCGAACTTGTGCCTAAGCCTGCTGAGTGACTCGCGGCTCCCTGAAGATCGTAACATCTCCGAACTTGTGCCTAAGCCTGCTGAGTGACTCGCGGCTCCCTGAAGATCGTAACATCTCCGAACTTGTGCCTAAGCCTGCTGAGTGACTCGCGGCTCCCTGAAGATCGTAACATCTCCGAACTTGTGCCTAAGCCTGCGGAGTGACTCGCGGCTTCCTGAAGATCGTAAAGACCTCCGAACTTGTACCTGAGCCCGCTGAGTGACTCGCGGCTCCCCCAGACTCTCACGGTCCCGCCGGACCCCGACTACGACCACGTATCCCCCAGCTCGAGGATTGTGAGCTGTGCGCCGGATACGTCCCTGCTTTGAACCTTTGCCAAAGACTGTCCCGCTACCCCCTACCTTTCCGAGACTCTTGAGCCCGTGCTCACCTTGTACATATTTGCAGTGATAACTTACTTGATAAAGATTGTTTTCTGAGAAATACCCAGTGTGGTCACTCTGTGTCGTGTGGTGCCAGAAGTACGATCCTAGTTGCGAGATTCCTCCCCCTGGGGAGTCTCCCGCCAGTGCCCGGCTACGATACTACGAGGGTGGGTCTCAGGGTAGTCAGGACCCCTTCCGGGCTCCTCTGAGGTCGCCGTCTAACAGCTATCCATATAAAATACAGTCCTGTTGTATGCTGGCAGACTCTTTGCAGGAGGCGCATTAACCCACTGTGCAATCCATATAAAATACAGTTCAGTAATATGCTGGCAGACTCTTTGCAGGAGGCGCATTAACCCCCTGAGCTACCCTTGTCAAATACAGTCCTGTAATATGCTGGCAGACTCTCTGCAGGAGGCACATTAACCCACTGAGCTGTCCATATAAAATACAGCCCTGTAATATGCGGCTAGACTTTCTTTACAGCAGGAGCATTAACCCACTGAAGTATCCATATAAAATATAGCACAGTAATATGCTGGCAGACTCTCTGCAGGAGCCACATTAACCCTCTGAGCTATCCATATAAAATGCAGTCCTGTAACATGCGGGTAGACTTTCTTTGCAGGAGGAGCATTAACCCACTGAGCTATCCTTGTCAAATACAGTCCTGTAATATGCTGGCAGACTCTCTGCAGGAGGCATATTAACCCACTGAGCTGTCCATATAAAATACAGCCCTGTAATATGCGGCTAGACTTTCTTTACAGCAGGAGCATTAACCCACTGAAGTATCCATATAAAATACAGCACAGTAATGTGCTGGCAGACTCTCTGCAGGAGGCACATTAACCCACTGAGCTATCCATATAAAATGCAGTCCTGTAACATGCGGGTAGACTTTCTTTGCAGGAGGAGCATTAACCCACTGAGCTATCCATATAAAATACAGTCCTGTAATATGCTGGCAGACTCTCTGCAGGAGGCGCATTAACCCACTGAGCTATCCATATAAAATTCAGCCCTGTAATATGCCGGCAGACTCTCTGCAGGAAGCGCATTAACTCACCGAGCTATCCATATAAAATACAGTCCTGTAATATACTGGCAGACTCTCTGCAGGAGGCGCATTAACCCACCGTGCTATCCATATAAAATACAGTCATGTAATATGCAGGCGCTCTCTCTGCAGGAGGCGCATTAACCCATCGAGCTATCCATATAAAATACAGCCCTGTATTATGCTGGCAGACTCTCTGCAGGAGGCGCATTAACCCACTGAGCTATCCGTATAAAATCCAGTCCTGTAATATGCTGGCAGACTCTCTGCAGAAGACGCATTAACCCACCGAGCTATCTACATAAAATACAGTCTTGTAATATGCAGGCGCTCTCTCTGCAAGAGGCGCATTAACTCACTGAACTGTCCATATAAAATACTGTCCTGTAATATGATGGCAGACTCTCTGCAGGAGGCGCATTAACCCACTGAACTATCCATATAAAAATACACTCCTGTAATATGCTGGCAGACTTTCTTTACAGGAGGAGCATTAACCCACTGAGCTATCCATATAAAATACAGTCCTGTGCAGGGGTGGTCATCTAGTGGACGGGCGGGCTCAGGGGTTGCGTGCTCTCCTGGCATAGCTAACAGCATAATAGGTGCATAGTGCTCCCCATCTTTCTTGAGAAGATCGCTTTTGTGCTGTTTATTGTTCACTTTGGGGGAAACTTACCGTGCGGGAGGGAGAAGCCGGGGGTATGTTTTGAAGGCCCTCCTCCAGTTTATTAATACTTTCTCCACCCCCCCGTCTGGTGGGGTTCTTTTCCTACTTCTTTTTCCCTCTTCTCCTATATTTCGGGTCTGGTTCCAGGGCGACAGGCACACTGCTGGGGGGGGGGCCGTACTCATCTGCAGAGGTGCAGGGTGGGGGGTTGGGGGAGGGGGTTCTTTCGTCTTTTATCTCTTTTTCCATGGCCTCCTTTTTCTTCTCCGATTCTTTTTGTTTTTCTTTTTCTGGGATCAGTGTGATACACCTCCTTTGCTATGACTCGTTGCCGCTCCATGTGTACCACAATTTCCGGGGTGCTCTCCGGGAGTTCTGGCGGGGGACTGCAGGCGCTACTGCTTATGATACTCTTCCTCATCCTGATGTTCTTGTGTTTGCGCCATTGACCTAATAGATTGCTGTAAATCGTTTACGTCTATTACTCTGCATACCTGTAATTGCTGTTTGAAAATAGTCTGGCACCTGATCCTTCTGCCTTGTTTCATTATAAAACGAAAACCTTTTTCTCCTGGTGCCCTACCTACGCTGTTCACAGTATTAGCATCACGATTCTGCTCCCCGATGTGCTGCCTGTGTTTATACTTGCCTGTTTTTGCTCTGATTGCTTAGCGGCCGGCCCCGGGGGGTTGTAGGCCCATACTTGTTCTCTATTGAACTGTCAATAAAGGTTTTCAAAAAAAAAAAAAAAAAAAAAAATACAGTCCTGTGATATGCTGGCAGACTCTTGGCAGGAGGCGCATTAACCCACTGTGCAATCCATATAAAATACAGCAGGAGGTGCATTAACCCACTGAGCTATACGTATCAAATACAGTCCTGTAATATGCTGGCAGACTCTCCGCAGGAAGCACATTAAACCACTGAGCTGTAAATATAAAATACAACCCTGTAATATGCTGGCAGACTCTTTGCAGGAGGCGCATTAACCCACTGTGCAATCCATATAAAATACAGTTCAGTAATATGCTGGCAGACTCTTTGAAGGAAGTGCATTAACCCCCTGAGCTATCCTTGTCAAATACAGTCCTGTAATATGCTGGCAGACTCTCTGCAGGAGGCACATTAACCCACTGAGTTATCCATATAAAATGCAGTCCTGTAACATGCGGGTAGACTTTCTTTGCAGGAGCATTAACCCACTGAGCTATCCATATAAAATACAGTCCTGTGATATGCTGGCAGACTCTCTGCAGGAGGCGCATTAACCCACCGAGCTATCCATATAAAATACAGTCCTGTAATATGCTGGCAGACTCTCTGCAAGAGGCGCATTAACCCACTGAACTATCCATATACAATACAGTCCTGTAGTATGCGGACAGGCTCTCTGCAGGAGGCGCATTAACCCACTGAGCTATCCATATAAAATACAGTTCAGTAATATGCTGACAGACTCTCTGCAGTAGGCACATTAACCAACTGAGCTATCCATATAAAATACAGTGCTGTAACATTCGGGTAGAATTTCTTTGCAGGAGGCACATTAACCCACTGAGCTATCCATATAAAATACAGTCCTGTAATATGCTGGCAGACTCTTTGCGGGAGGCACATTAACCCACTGAACTATCCATATAAAAATATAGTCCTGTAATATGCTGGCAGACTCTCTGCAGGAGGCGCATTAAACCACTGAGCTATCCATATAAAATACAGTCCTGCGATATGCTGGCAGACTCTCTGCAGGAGGCCCATTAACCAACTGAGCTACCCATATAAAATAAAGTCCTGTAACATGCGTGTAGACTTTCTTTGCAGGAGGCACATTAACCCACTCAGCTATCCATATAAAATACAGTCCTGTAATATGCTGGCAGACTCTTTGCAGGAGGCACATTAACCCACTGAGCCATCCATATAAAATACAGTTCTGTAATATGCTGGCAGACTCTCCGCTGGAGGCGCATTAACCCACTGAGATAAAGTACAGCCCTGTAATATGCTGGCAGACTCTTTGCAGGAGGCGCATTAACCCACCGAGCTATTCATATAAAATAAAGTCCTGTAATATGCTGGCAGGCTCTCTTCAGGAGGCACATTATCCCACTGAACTATCCATATAAAATACAATTCAGTAATATGATGACAGACTCTCTACAGTAGTCACATTAACCCACTGAGCTATCCATATATAATACAGTCCTGTAATATGTGGGTAGACTTTGTTTGCAGCAGGACCATTGACCCATTGAAGTATCCATATAAAATACAGCCCCGTAATGTGCTGGCAGACTCTCTGCAGGAGGGCGCATTAACCCACTGAACTATCCATATAAAAATACAGTCCTGTAATATGCTGGCAGACTCTCTGCAGGATGCGCATTAACCCACTGAGCTATCCATATAAAATACAGTCCTGTAATATACAGGCAGACTCTCTGCAGGAGGCGCATTAACCCACCAAGCTATCTATATAAAATACAGTCTTGTAATATGGGGCCAGACTCTCTGCAGGAGGCGCATTAACCCACTGAGCTATCCGTATAAAATCCAGTCCGGTAATATGCTGGCAGACTCTCTGCAGGAGGCGCATTAACCCACTGAGCTATCCGTATAAAATCCAGTCCTGTAATATGCTGGCAGACTCTCTGCAGAAGACGCATTAACCCACCAAGCTATCTATATAAAATACAGTAGTTTAATATGCCAGCAGACTCTCTGCAGGAGGCACATTAACCCACTGACCTAAACATATTAAATACAGTCCTGTGATATGACGGCAGAATCTCAGCAGGAGGCGCATTAAACCACTGAGCTATCTATATAAAATACAGCCCTCTAATATGCTGGCAGACTATCAGCAGGAGGAACATTAACCCACCGAGCTATCCATTTAAATACAGTCCTGCAATATGCTGGCAGACTCTCTGCGAGAGGCGCAGTAACCAACTGAGCTATCCATTTAAATACAGTCCTGTAATATGCTTCAGGCTCTCTGCAGGAGGCCCACTAATCCACTGAGCTATCCATATAAAATACAGTCCTGTAATATGCTGGCAGACTTTCATTGCAGGAGGCGCATTAACCTACCGAGCTATCCATATCAAATACAGTCCTGTAATATGCTGGCAGACTCTCTGCAGGAGGCGCATTAACCCGCTGAGCTATCCATATGAAATACAGTTCTGTAATATGCTGGCAGACTCTCTGCAGGAGGCGCATTAACCCACTGAGCTATCCGTATAAAATACAGTCCTGTAATATGATTCAGACTCTCTGCAGGAGGAGCATTAATCCACTGAGATATCCGTATAAAATACAGTCCTGTAATATGCTGGCGGACTCTCTGCAGGAGGCGCATTAATCCACTGAGCTATCCATATAAAATACAGTCCTGTAAATTGCTGAAGGATTCTCTGAAGGAGGCGCATTAACCCACTGAGCTATCCGTATAAAATACAGTCCTGTAATATGCTGCAGACTCTCTGCAGGAGGCGCTTTAATGCACTGAGCTATCCATATAAAATACAGTCCTGTAATATGCTGGCAGACTCTCTGCAGGAGGCGCATTAACACACTGAGCTATCCATATAAAATACAGTCCTGTAATATGCTGGCACACCCTCTGCAGGAGGTGCATTAATCCACTGAGCTATCCATATAAAATACAGTCCTGTAATATGCTGGCAGACCCTCTGCAGGAGGCGCATTAACCCACCGAGCTATCCGGATAAAATACAGTCCTGTAATATGCTGGCAGACTCTCTGCAGGAGGCGCATTAACCCACCGAGCTATCCACATAAAATAGTCTTGTAATATGCTGGCAGGCTCTCTGCAAGAGGCACATTATCCCACTGAGCTATCCATATAAAATGCAGTCCTGTAACATGCGGGTAGACTTTCTTTGCAGGAGGAGCATTAACCCACTTAGCTATCCATATAAAATACAGTCCTGTAATATGCTGGCAGACTCTCTGCAGGAGGCGCATTAATCCACTGAGCTATCCATATAAAATTCAGCACTGTAATATGCCGGCAAACTCTCTGCAGGAGGCGCATTAACTCACCGAGCTATCCATATAAAATACAGTCCTGTAATATACTGGCAGACTCTCTGCAGGAGGCGCATTAACCCACCGAGCTATCCATATAAAATACAGTCCTGTAATATGCAGGCGCTCTCTCTGCAGGAGGCGCATTAACCCACCGAGCTATCCATATAAAATACAGTCCTGTAATATGCAGGCGCTCTCTCTGCAGGAGGCGCATTAACTCACTGAACTGTCCATATAAAATACTGTCCTGTAATACGATGGCAGACTCTCTGTAGGAGGCGCATTAACCCACTGAACTATCCATATAAAAATACACTCCTGTAATATGCTGGCAGACTTTCTTTACAGGAAGAGCATTAACCCACTGAGCTATCCATATAAAATACAATCCTGTGATATGCTGGCAGACTCTTTGCAGGAGGCGCATTAACCCACTGTGCAATCCATATAAAATACAGTTCAGTAATATGCTGGCAGACTCTTTGCAGGATGCGCATTAACCCCCTGAGCTACCCTTGTCAAATACAGTCCTGTAATATGCTGGCAGACTCTCTGCAGGAGGCACATTAACCCACTGAGCTGTCCATATAAAATACAGCCCTGTAATATGCGGCTAGACTTTCTTTACAGCAGGAGCATTAACCCACTGAAGTAGCCATATAAAATATAGCACAGTAATATGCTGGCAGACTCTCTGCAGGAGCCACATTAACCCTCTGAGCTATCCATATAAAATGCAGTCCTGTAACATGCAGGTAGACTTTCTTTGCAGGAGGAGCATGAACCCACTGAGCTATCCATATAAAATACAGTCCTGTGATATGCTGGCAGACTCTCTGCAGGAGGCGCATTAACCCACCGAGCTATCCATATAAAATACAGTCTTGTAATATGCTGGCAGGCTCTATGCGGGAGGCGCATTAACCCACCAAGCTATCCATTTAAAATACAGTCCTGTGATATGCTGGCAGACTCTCTGCAGGAGGCGCATTAACCCACCGAGCTATCCATATAAAATACAGTCCTGTAATATGCTGGCAGACTCTCTGCAGGAGGTGCATTAACCCACTGAACTATCCATATACAATACAGTCCTGTAGAATGTGGACAGGCTCTCTGCAGGAGGCGCATTAACCCACTGAGCTATCCATATAAAATACAGTCCAGTAATATGCTGACAGACTATTTGCAGGAGCCACATTAACCCACTGAACTATCCATATAAAATACAGTTCAGTAATATGCGGACAGACTCTCTGCAGGAGGCGCATTAACCCACTGAGCTATCCATATAAAATACAGTCCTGTAATATGCTGGCAGACTCTTTGCGGGAGGCACATTAACCCACTGAACTATCCATATAAAATACAGTTCAGTAATATGCTGGCAGACTCTCTACAGAAGGCGCATTAACCCACCAAGCTATCTATATAAAATACAGTCTTGTAATATGCCAGCAGACTCTCTGCAGGAGGCACATTAACCAACTGAGCTATCCATATAAAATACAGTCCTGTAACATGCGGGTAGACTTTCTTTGCAGGAGGCACATTAACCCACTGAGCTATCCATATAAAATACAGTTCAGTAATATGCTGACAGACTCTCTGCAGTAGGCACATTAACAAACTGAGCTATCCATATAAAATACAGTCCTGTAACATGCGGGTAGACTTTCTTTACAGGAGGCGCATTAACCCACTGAACTCTCCATATAAAAATACAGTCCTGTAATATGCTGGCAGACTCTCTACAGGAGGCGCATTAACCCACCGAGCTATCTATATAAAATACAGTCCTGTAATATACCAGCAGACTCTCTGCAGGAGGTACATTAACCCACTGAGCTATCCATATTAAATACAGTCCTGTGATATGACGGCAGCCTCCCTGCAGGAGGCGCATTAACCCACTGAGCTATCAGTATAAAATACAGTCTAGTAATATGCTGACAGACTATTTGCAGGCGCCACATTAACCAATTGAGCTATACAAATAAAATAAAGTCCTGTAACATGCGTGTAGACTTTCTTTGCAGGAGGCACATTAACCCACTGAGCTATCCATATAAAATACAGTCCTGTAATATGCTGGCAGACTCTTTGCAGGATGCACATTAACCCACTGAGCCATCCGTATAAAATACAGTGCTGTGATATGCTGGCAGACTCTCCGCTGGAGGCGCATTAACCCACTGAGATAAAGTACGGCCCTGTAATATGCTGGCAGACTCGTTGCAGGAGGCGTATTAACCCACCGAGCTATCCATATAAAATACAGTCCTGTAATATGCGGCAGACTCTCTGCAGGTGGCACATTAACCCACTGAGCTATCCGTATAAAGTACAGTTCTGAAATATACGGGTAGACTTTCTTTGAAGGAGGCACATTAACCCACTGAACTATCCATATAAAATAAAGTCCTGTAATATGCTGGCAGGCTCTCTTCAGGAGACACATTATCCCAGTGAACTATCCATATAAAATACAGTTCAGTAATATGCTGACAGACTCTCTGCAGTAGTCACATTAACCCATTGAGCTATCCATATATAATACAGGTCCTTTAATATGCAGGTAGACTTTCTTTGCAGCAGGACCATTAACCCACTGAAGTATTCATATAAAATACAGCCCAGTAATGTGCTGGCAGACTCTCTGCAGGAGGGCGCATTAACCCACTGAACTATCCATATAAAAATATAGTCCTGTAATATGCTGGCAGACTCTCTGCAGGATGCACATTAACCCACTGAGCTATCCATATAAAATACAGTCCTGTAATATACTGGCAGACTCTCTGCAGGAGGCGCATTAACCCACCAAGCTATCCATATAAAATACAGTCTTGTAATATGCTGGCAGACTCTCTGCAGGAGGCGCATTAACCCACCAAGCTATCCATATAAAATACAGTCTTGTAATATGCTGGCAGACTCTCTGCAGGAGGCGCATTAACCCACTGAGCTATCCGTATAAAATCCAGTCCTGTAATATGCTGGCAGACTCTCTGCAGGAGGCTCATTAACCCACTGAGCTATCTATATAAAATACAGCCCTCTAATATGCTGGCAGACTATCAGCAGGAGGCACATTAACCCACAGAGCTATCCATTTAAATACAGTCCTGCAATATGCTGGCAGACTCTCTGCGAGAGGCGAAGTAACCAACTGAGCTATCCATTTAAATACAATCCTGAAATATGCTGGTAGACTCTCTGCAGGAGGCGCATTAACCCACTGAGCTATCGATATAAAATACAGTCCTGTAATATGCTGGCAGACTCTGCAGGAGGCGCATTAAACCACTGAGATATCCATATAAAATAAAGCCCTGCGATATGCTGGCAAACTCTCTGCAGGAGGCGCATTAACCCACCGAGCTATCTATATAAAATACAGTCCTGTAATATGCTGGCAGACTCTGCAGGAAGCGCATTAACTCACTGAACTGTCCATATAAAATACAGTCCTGTAATACGATGGCAGACTCTCTGCAGGAGGTGCATTAACCCACTGAGCTATCCGTATAAAATACAGTCCTGTAAGATGCTTCAGACTCTCTGCAGGAGGCGCATTAATCCACTGAGCTATCCATATAAAATACAGTCCTGTAACATGCTGGCAGACTCTCTGCAGGAGGCGGATTAATCCACTGAGCTATCCATATGAAATACAGTCCTGTAAATTGCTGAAGGACTCTCTGAAGGAGGCGCATTAACCCACTGAGCTATCCGTATAAAATACAGTCCTGTAATATGCTGCAGACTCTCTGCAGGAGGCGCATTAATGCACTGAGCTATCCATATAAAATACAGCCCTGTAATATGCTGGCAGACTCTCTGCAGGAGGCGCATTAACACACTGAGCTATCCATATAAAATACAGTCCTGTAATATTCTAGCAGACTCTCTGCAGGAGGCGCATTAATCCACTGAGCTATCCATATAAAATACAGTCCTGTAATATGCTGACAGACCCTCTGCAGGAGGCGCATTAACCCACCGAGCTATCCGGATAAAATACAGTCCTGTAATATGCTGGCAGACTCTCTGCAGGAGGCGCATTAACCCACCGAGCTATCCATATAAAATAGTCTTGTAATATGCTGGCAGGCTCTCTGCAAGAGGCACATTAACCCACTGAGCTGTCCATATAAAATACAGTCCTGTGATATGACGGCAGAATCTCAGCAGGAGGCGCATTAAACCACTGAGCTATCCATATAAAATACAGTCCTGTAATATGCTGGTAGACTCTCTGCAGGAGGCGCATTAATCCACCGAGCTATCCATATAAAATGCAGCCCTGTAATATGCCGGCAGACTCTCGGCAGGAGGCGCATTAACTCACCGAGCTATCCATATAAAATACAGTCCTGTAATATACTGGCAGACTCTCTGCAGGAGGCGCATTAACCCACCGAGCTATCCATATAAAATACAGACTTGTAATATGCAGGCGCTCTCTCTGCAGGAGGCGCGTTAACCCACCGAGCTATCCATATAAAATACAGCCCTGTAATATGCTGGCAGACTCTCTGCAGGAGGCGCATTAACCCACCAAGCTATCCATATAAAATACAGTCTTGTAATATGCTGGCAGACTCTCTGCAGGAGGCACATTAACCCACTGAGTTATCCGTATAAAATCCAGTCCTGTAATATGCTGGCAGAATCTCTGCAGAAGGCGCATTAACCCACCGAGCTATCTATATAAAATACAGTCTTGTAATATGCAGGCGCTCTCTCTGCAGGAAGCGCATTAACTCACTGAACTGTCCATATAAAATACTGTCCTGTAATACGATGGCAGACTCTCTGCAGGAGGCACATTAACCCACTGAGCTATCCGTATAAAATCCAGTCCTGTAATATGCTGGCAGACTCTCTGCAGGAGGCGCATTAACCCACTGAGCTATCCGTATAAAATCCAGTCCTCTAATATGCTGGCAGACTCTCTGCAGAAGACGCATTAACCCACCAAGCTATCTATATAAAATACAGTTGTTTAATATGCCAGCAGACTCTCTGCAGGAGGCACATTAACCCACTGACCTATCCATATTAAATACAGTCCTGTGATATGACGGCAGAATCTCAGCAGGAGGTGCATTAAACCACTGAGCTATCTATATAAAATACAGCTCTCTAATATGCTGGCAGACTATCAGCAGGAGGCACATTAACCCACCGAGCTATCCATTTAAATACAGTCCTGCAAAATGCTGGCAGACTCTCTGCGAGAGGCGCGGTAAGCAACTGAGCTATCCATTTAAATACAATCCTGAAATATGCTTCAGACTCTCTGCAGGAGGTGCATTAATCCACTGAGCTATCTATTTAGATACAGTCCTGTAAACACACTCCTGTAATATGTTTCAGACTCTCTGCAGGAGGCGCATTAATCCACTGAGCTATTCATATAAAATACAGTCCTGCAATATGCTGGCAGACTTTCTTTGCAGGAGGCGCATTAACCTACCGAGCTATTCATATCAAATACAGTCCTGTAATATGCTGGCAGACTCTCTGCAGGAGGCGCATTAACCCACTGAGCTATCCATATAAAATACAGTCCTGTAATATGCTGGCAGACACTGCAGGCGGCGCACTAAACCACTGAGATATCCATATAAAATACAGTCCTGTGATATGCTGCAGACTCTCTGCAGGAGGCGCATTAACCCACTGAGCTATCCGTATAAAATACAGTCCTGTAATATGCTGGCAGACTCTCTGCAGGAGGCGCATTACCAACCGAGCTATCCGGATAAAATACAGCCCTGTACATTGCTGAAGGACTCTCTGAAGGAGGCGCATTAACACACTGAGCTATCCATAAAAAATACAGTCCTGTAATATGCTGGCAGACCCTCTGCAGGAGGCGCATTAACCCACTGAGCTATCCAGATAAAATACAGTCCTGTAATATGCTGGCAGACTCTCTGCAGGAGGCGCATTAACCCACCGAGCTATCGATATAAAATAGTCTTGTAATATGCTGGCAGGCTCTCTGCAAGAGGCACATTAACCCACTGAGCTATCCATATAAAATACAGTCCTGTGATATGATGGCAGAATCTCAGCAGGATGCGCATTAACCCACCGAACTATCTATATAAAATACAGTCTTGTAATATGCAGGCGCTCTCTCTGCAGGATGCGCATTAACCCACTGAATTGTCCATATAAAATACTGTCGTGTAATACGATGGCAGACTCTCTGCAGGAGGCGCATTAACCCACTGAACTATCCATATAAAAATATACTCCTGTAATATGCTGACAGACTGTCTGCAGGAGGGTCATTAAACCACTGACCTCTGGCCTTTCACCAGCGGGGGAACCCCCCCCCCCCCCCTCCAGCCTCATCTCTGACTCACCAGGCCTCACAGCGCCTGGAGATGAATCCTTTGCTTCGAGGCGCCCCCCTGGGGCTGCAGCTCAACTGTCTGCGAGTCACACTCCCTGGCTGTGGACGTCACTTCCGGCAATTTAAGTTGAAATCTGCGCATGCGCCACCCACTGTTTGCCAATTCAAGGAACGTCACTTCCGGAGGCCCCGCACACCTGCACATGGTTACTAGTTCGTGAAAATATCGACAGTTAATAACTGCGCATGCGCGCTGAGCCCAGACTGTGTTAGTGATGGACTCAGACTGACGTTTAGGGGGTGCGCATGCGCAGTTTGATGAGTGCTGCTTCCGAGACAGCTGACCGCCTGACCCCAGGGCTTTGGATCCCTGGTGCAGGAGTGAGTGCACGAGTTATGATTACTTTCTGTGTTTATGGCATTTCACTACACTAGTGAGTCTTGAATTAGACCCATTTTGTAGTGAGTCAGTGGTTATCTTCAACGCGTTAAAAATAAATAATTAAAGAGGACGAGGGGGGTGCAGAGGTAAAGCTGTGTATGGGGCCCCCTGGGGTGGGGAGGGGCAGGGGGTGATCAGGGAGCTGGGGGGTGCAGAGGTAAAGCTGAGTATGGGGTCCTCAGGGGGTGGGGAGGGGCAGGGGGTGATCAGGGAGCTGGGGGGTGCAGAGGAAAAGCTGAGTATGGGGTCCTCAGGGGGTGGGGAGGGGATGCAGAGGTAAATCTGGGTCTGGGGTCCTCAGGGGGTGGGGAGGGGCAGGGGGTGATCGGGGAGCTGGTGGGGGGGATGCAGAGGTAAATCTGGGTATGGGTTCTTCAGGGGGTGGGGAGGAGCAGGGGTGATCAGGGAGCTGGGTGGTGCATAGGTAAATCTGGGTATGGGGGCTGCCCTTCCCTGGGGAATGTCAGGGTTGTGGCCCTGGCCAGCTTTAGAATGCAGTGTTTGTTTCCGGCATATTTCGACGAAGTGGGAAACTGAGATTACCCCTCGCTAAAACATACCCACGGGACCAGGGGGCATATGTATCAAACGATTTTTTAGTCGCAAACGCTGCGATTCGCAAAATAACAGCATTTGCGATTAAAAAATCGGTAATCGGGATGTATGAGACAAATCCCATCGCAAAATTAAGGAATTGCTAATTTAGCGATTTCTTAATTTTGCGGAAGCATTTAAGAAATCGCAAATTGCGATTTCTTAAATGAGATGTAAAAAGCACCCAAGTTGTGCGAATTATCCTTAAGAAATCGCAAATTACCACCAACTTCCAGTTGATGGTAATTTGCGATTTCCTTTCAAAATGCACTTTTTTTAATTTTACAAAGTGCCACGTGGCGCTCATACATGCCCTTAGGGCATGTATGTGCGCCATATGCACACACATGCTCATTTCAGGGGTGCATCAGGGTGTCATCATGACACCCTTGCACCTTTGAAATTATTCCCAAATTGCGATTAGCAAATTGCGATTCGCTATTTGAGAATTACTTCCCATTCATTCCTATGGGTCTCCTGGCCCATAGAAATGAATGGGCAGGTATTCCTTAATTGCGATTTCGCAATTTGCTAATCGCAATTAAGGAATTTTAAGAAATCGCAAAAAGTTTGCAATTTTTTAAATACATCCCGTTTTGCAATTCTCAAATAGCGATTCTTTAAAAATCGCTATTTGAGAATCGCAAATGGTGTTGTTGATACATATGCCCCCAGATCCTGTGGCAGTAAGTGTTTACTGGCAGAATCTGTGGTATATACTGATACTTACTATTGGTGTTTCAAAGCTCAAGACTACTTTATTCCACTTGGATACCAGAGTTGTCTCTCGAACGTTGCAATAGAGAAGACTCAAGACTCACTCCAGGAAGTAGTAAATAGAGTATGTAGTAATCACTCACTAAGCTCAAGTCTTTTTATTGACTGATTTATTGGAGAGTAATTTAGAATTAGAAACACCCAAAAAATGAGCCGCATTACAACTAGCCACCCTCTACGCAACAGACATTTTCTGATGTCTCAGCACTTTCTAAGCGTCAACGCCTACTCACTGTAACTGCAGACTCACAAAGATATGTGTTACCTGATAATGGAAATGTGGCCATTGTATGTAGAGGTTTCACCATGTGGTGTGGCCCACTCTTACCGTGAGGTTTGTAGGGGCCCAAGCTACCCTCACCTCTGCAGTGTTATGGGGAGGATGGGGCAGAGAAGGGGAGTCAGGGGGTTTGGGGGACAGGGGCTGACTGCCCTAGAGTGATCTAGGGCCCAATCTTGCGCACATTGTGTTGGGGCCCTAGTTGCCCTCTCCCCTACAGTGTTATGGGAGGGATGGAGACTCCTAGGATTCAGGGACAGAGGCTGCCCTAGGGTGATCTGGGGTCCACCCCTGCCCTCAATGGTTTGGGGCCCTAGTCACCCTCTCCCCTGCAGTGTTATGGAGAGGGATAGAGACTCTTAGGATTCAGGGGACAGAGGCCCGCTCCTGCCCTCAGTGCTTTGAGGACTTTAGTCGCCCTCTCCCCTGCAGTGTTATAGGGAGGGATGGAGACTCTTGGGATTCAGGGGACAGAGTCTGACTGCTGGGTGATCTGGGGTCCACCCCTGCCCTCAATGTTTTGGGGCCCTAGTCGCCCTCTCCCCTGCAGTGTTATTGAGAGGGATAGAGACTCTTGGGATTCAGAGGACAGAGGTTAGCTGCTGGGTGATCTGGGCCCCACCCCTGCCCTCTGTGCTTTGAGGACTTTAGTCGCCCTCTCCCCTGCAGTGTTATAGGGAGGGATGGAGACTCTTGGGATTCAGAGGACAGAGGTTATCTGCTGGGTGATCTGGGGCCCACTCCTGCCCTCAGTGCTTTGAGCACCTTTGTGTGCCTGCTTCAATTAACTGTTCTTGGAGCTCTGCCTGCTCTCTCATTGCTGCAGGGCCCTGGGCAGGAAAATCTTAAGTATTTTAAGTGCTCTGGACCAAACATAATTACCACCCACCCCTGCTCAGAACAGCTCTGAATTTATTTCTCCATTTTAGCTCATCATGCCTCAGCAACTTAAAAAAATATCTTTTTAATCAGTTTAAGTACAATAGACAAATTGTTATTCTCAAACCAATTCCACCCATTAGTGACACAACCCCCCAATACAGACAGTCCCCTGAATATAAAACCTACAGTCCAGCCACAGCATGTGATAGACACATCCCATAGTACCAAGCTTGAGTCCTGTTGCTCCAGTGCACATATTTCCCCTCCCAGCCCATTAATTGTTTGATAAGGCATCATCCATCCCTTTCCATGACCCCCATACTTTAGTGCATTTGTTCCGCAACCACGTTCAAGATATACAAAGAAATGTGCGGTACTAGTCGCCCCGGAAGGTAAAATTACTGCACCTCGTAACCATATTTGTAACCAAAGTCAAGTTGTCAATGAGAAATATAAAAAATTCTGGTGAAATTTGTACACATGCAGAGGTGCAATCGCAGTTCCGGCACCCTACTACCAAAGGTGTCCCCTGTACTTTAGGAATACTAATTTAAAGAATATAAGCATATAATGGAACCGCACCCAGCACTCCCTTGAGCAGTTGCTTAATCCACCACAGTATTGGATATTAGTAGAAACAACCACATGCTTGACATAGATCACATCATATGTCCTTATACAGCATAATTAATATAAAAGTACAGGCTGAAATGTGTTTGCAAAACATAGTAAAGTCCAGTTTCTGTTCAAAGTTGATTTATTCGGAGGAACATCAATTACAGTAAAACATCAGCCAACACGTGTTTCGCCTCTTTAGACTTTTTCAAGGCTGAAAAAACAGATACAGTACATATTGTTGGTGCTTAGCACAGATAGTAACCACAACCAAAGTACAAATCACTTTAGCCCAATGTTGTAAATAAACATGGCAGTTTTCAGCAATACTTTAATATTTTAATAGAGGTCAAATTATAAAGACCGTAGAGAGAATACGAGAAAAATGGGAGATAGAAAAGAGTTATTTGTATTAACCAAAGTTTAGTCACAAAGCTAGTGGTTCAGTAGAACTGTGAACCTTCACCAAAATACTTTCTGTATCTTGTTTATCACCTCTGTGTGACATCAAATGTAGTGATTGATACCCAGCTGTGAGAGGTATAACAATATCTATATACAACCCACCAGATCGGTGTTGCTGATCCGGATGTTTTATGGTCTTGCACCAAAATTGCCGCACAAACTTCATCCAAGAAAACTCATTAGAGTCAAAATGCCTAATTGTCAGATTTGGATCTGTTCCGTCCTCCAATGTATCTGTAAAGATGACAAGAACAATATCCAATATTGTAACACGTAATCCCACTGCTCCTGAATTGGTCGCATTGAATTTAAATATCACTTACTCCTGATAGATAACATATTTCCAGATTCCAATACACGAACAAGTCCAGACGTGGGGCATTCAATATTTTACAACTGTTATCTAGGAGCGAAAGATAAGATATGTGTCTAGTCTTAAAAGCACAAACGAGTACACAAAACCCATACCATAACATCCAGTTTCACACCGTGCACGAGTGTCCCATAAATGTTGACCCCAATCATCAGAGCATAAAGTATAAAAGTGCCAAATAGCATAGAAAGACAAAGAACACATAGATCGACGCTTATGTTGACCCCAATTGTGAAAACACAAAGTTAAACCAGTGGACACATAGTGGTCATCCTAGTGTCCAAGCCATGGTGAAAAAAAGGTAAAAATGAAACTCATATGAATATGTAGTACATAATTACCAAAAATACTAGTTGATTCATGTAACGCTTGTGTGTAATAACCGGTCGACCTGGTCAGCACTTGAAGGAGTCCATGGTAAGCTCCCCTGATGAAAATAAAAATAAATTAATACATACATGAATGATTTCTCTGTATACTGATGTATACGCAGTACGCCCGACTTCTAGTCACCAGTTTAATGGCCACGTCTTGTATTCCTTTAAGTATTCAAACCCATATCCTTACGTTAGACAATTCCGAACATCATTGCGGCGACAAATAAATCTCTTAACAATTGAAGTGAGCTGAAGAAGCGCTCCCTTCTTCCACTATAGTGTACTAGCAACAAACAAGATCCTATTTGAAGTAAAACCGAGCAGCGCTTTTGTTCACTCACCCAGTATCGCGTGAAAGTGTCCGACTCGTGACGTCAGTCCGTTCAGAATAGTGAACACGAACGTACATCGTCATTCGTGTTTATAGAGGGTCGTTACACGTGACCAAGCCCAAGCTCAAGAAAGCTGAAATGTATGTGTCTCCATTTGGAGTGTGGGAGCCCGCGCCATATTGGAGAGGCCAGAATCTTAGTTGTACTCAAAAAGAAATCAGAAATAAACATAAACGTCAAGTTCTATCACACCTTAAGGCATCCTAAAATATACTTGAGCTAAAAAGTAACTAGTGTGCGCATACCACCCGACCGTAATTAAACAATATGAGCCCCACATATTGTGGCGGCTTGAGGAGTCCAATTAGTGTGGTTCTAATCCACCCATACCGCTCATAAGTATCCAAAAGTAAACCGTTAATTTTAACGCAACGGTAAACGCGAATGCCCCAACCACAGCAAGTAACCTGTTACAACAATATAGTTTTTAGAGCAATTCCAATCGCATGTAGAAACATATCAATATAATGTGAGAGTATAGACACAGAAGGAAGAAGAAAAGACAGAGAATAGATCATATATATTCAACAGTTAGAACACAATATATATTATAGACTCTGGACTGTATCATACCCAGCCAGTAAGATCCTAAAAAGTAATAATCACATATATCAGGAAGCATAAAATAAAATGAAATGAATGAATGAAATAAACATTTATAGTGTGCATAGCTACCTTAAGGCATCCCAGTGCTATCAGCGGACGTGGAACTAGAAGCAAGCTCTGCTAAGCGGTAAATTAAAATAGCCAGGTTTTCAGTTGTTTCCTGAAAGACAAATGGTTGGTTTCCTGTTGTGAAGTACTGGGATATTTAAGCCCAGCGGTGCAGGGGAACACACCCTAAGACTTCGGGTTCTTCCTGTTTCAGACCCACAGAAACACAGAGTCTTCTAGGTGAAGTCAAAGATCGTTTATTTGGCTGCAGACCAATTACAGGTATCCGAGAAGTACAACACAATGTATGTTCTCAGGAGACTGCTTCAAAACACAGAAATGGGCTTCTCCTTAAATACAAAATATCATGCTTCAGGCACACATTCCTCGTTTTACGATATGGTCATTCACATGTATACATTACAAACGAAAAGGCAGAGTCATGATGACCATCCCACATTCCAGTTAGGCCAGCCTACAATTATTTACCCAGCGAGGCTCAGATCCCACATCAGATTACAACAGGCCCCAATAAACACGGGCATCTCCTGTTGGTAAAACAAGCCATAAAGCAGGAAGAGTCAGGTGTGAAAGTGATTAGCCAGAGGCTTGTGTGGGAAGAAAGGGACTTTATGGTGTGTCAAACCCTGATGCTAATCACAGGTGACCGTAGGACGGGGAGCTTGTGGGACCGGACTGACCTGGGGCATTGAAACCAAGCTGAACAGGTCACAGAGAAGTCAGATAGAAAGGACATGTGTTCTAAAGGCCCGTATTTGTTCGTAATGTGTAGCCTATGTGAGGGCAACCATAAGATGGCCACCGCTCCAAGATGGAACACACAAAGTGAACGTAAAGTCGTATATAATGTGTATTTATCGCTAAAGTGTTATATAAAGTGCTTGTACATACTGCATTGGCCATTCGCGGTTCGCCAATACCGCAAGAGGCAGGGGTAGGGCCCTGTCTCCCATGCGGTCCCAAATTCTAAAGTACCACAGTTGAATGTCAAGGGGGAGGGTGTTCCACAATTTAGCCACGTTATAAACGAAGGAGCGGCCTCCACTTCTTGCCCTCTTTATTTTTGGAACTGTTGCGAGCAGCATGTTCGATGAGCGAAAGCTTCTGTTTGCCTGGTATCGGATGATCAGGGGCTCATTGATTAACAGTCCCGATCCCTGAAAGGACTTATGGGCAATACAAAGCGCCTTGAATTTGATCCTTTCGGATATAGGCAGCCAGTGTAAAGTCTTCAGTGCGGGTTTGGCTGATTGCCTATGGGAGAGACCCAGAAGCAGACAAGCTGCACAATTCTGAGTGATCTGAAGTTTGTTTATCATGGCCTTCGGCGCTCCAGCTATAGTTCATTTCCATAATCTATTCGTGAAATTATGAGAGCCTAGATCATTATACTTCTTGCCGAGAACTGGAGAAGGAGGGAGCACTCAACAAAGCATCCTCCTGATGCCATAGCATGTTGCTGACGGTTTGGCAGTCTGGTATCCAAAAGTCAGTGAGCGGTCCAGCCACATACCCAGACTTTTAATCTGATTTTTCTCTGGTGGGGCCGAAACATGTTGGCCATAGTGGTCCTGTGCTAGAGATAGGAGAGTTGCCTAGGAGCATGAATTCGGTCTTATCCCCATTCAGTTTTAAACAGGAGAGCTCCATCCATTGTGCAACCTTCTCTAGACAGGGGCCTAAACTTGCGGATGAATTTTCAGGACAATTTAAGGCTACGACAAGTTGTGTGTCATCGGCATACGTGACAATTTTCATGCCAAATGGTTGTACTATGTCGGCCAGCGGCCTCATGTATATATTGAATAGGGTGGGGCTCAGGGAGGATCCTTGAGGCACCCCACAGCTGAGAGCCATACGTTTAGACACCACTTCTCCTTCGAAGACCTGAAAAAATCTATCTTCTAGGAAGGATTCTAGCCATATGGCTGCATCTCCTGACACTCCCAGACTCCTGCGTCTATGCATCAGGATGGCATGGTTGACGGCATCAAATGCAGCACTGAGGTGGAGGAGGATGATGGCAGCAACGCCTCCCTGATCCAGGATCCTCCTGGACTCTTCTGCCACAGCTAGGAGAGCTGTTTCTGTACCATGACAGGGCCAGAACCCTGTTTGTGAGGAGTGGAGCATAAAGATTGATTCTACAAATCCTGATAAAACCGAATTGACATGCCTTTCTAAGATTTTACTAACTACTGGGAGTAGGGAAATCGGCTGGTAATTCCCCATTGTTCTAGGATCAAGATTGGGCGTTTTTCAGCAATGCTTTTACCATGGCATTTTTCCATGGTGAGGGGACCACTCCAGAGAAGATAGAACTGTTGATAAGTTCTTGGATCACGGGAAGAGTGGTATCCTTTGCCAAATTCAAGATATGTGGGGGGGCTGGGTCACTGGGTGAACCTGATTTCACCTTGGTGAGAATGGATTCGAGAGCACTCGTGTCCAAAAGGGGAATATGCTCTAGCTTTACTTGTACATCTGGGGGTTGCGTATCCGTCGGATATGAGTGAACTGCTAAGCCCAGGAATGTGAGATATATATCGTGAATCTTCTTATAGAATAATTCAGCCAGGTCATTGCAGCGTATAGGGGCCCCATCTGTGCTAGTTGGTGGTGCAGGAAGTTTGGTAAGAGTTTTAGCAATGTGAAAAATTTCCCGTGGTGCATTCGCGGCAAGAGTGGTTCTTTCCCCATAATATGAGGCTTGTGCTTTTTTAATTTCATTTTAGTAGATTTTGATACTGGCCCTATATTTTTGTTTTCTAGATAACGCATAATCTCTTCTCCATTCTCTCTCTAACTTTTTACAAGTTTGTTTGAGTTCACGAAGGCTCAGGGAATACCATGGTGATATCTTAGATCTGTTCTTTTTGGGAATTGATTGTTTAGGGAGGGTTTGGTCTAGCAAATGTTTAATCCATTTATTAAACTTGTCATTTGCCACATTTGGGTTGTCATTTTTAGGAGGTATAGTGGCATCTAAAACTGAGATCCATTGTTCAAGAGGACGTTTGGACCATAGACGATTCTGCGTTATAGTCTTGTTGGATAGAGTTGGTGGTCCCAAAGTGGCCCTTGATAAGGGGATCAAAAACTGACCAGACCATGAAAATTGGATTGATGTCCCTACCCAGAGATCCTCAATATTGGTAAAAATTGGTTCCAGGAGATGGCCTTTGATGTGCGTGCGTCCGGACACTTTTTTGATTGAACTGAAGAGCTGAGAGGCTCTCAACTAATTCCACAATAACTGGATTATCAGCCTCATCTAAGTGCAATTCAAGATCTCCCATAACTGTAAAATTGGAGGGAGTGCTGGCTAGGTTGGCGACCATTTCGCTGAAGGATTTGAGAAACAGTCCCGGTGCTCCCGGGGGACAGTAAATCAATAATCCCGAAAATGTTTCTGTCGGTGAGAAGTTAATGGAGAACATAAAGTTCTCACAATTGAGCAGTAGGGCAGGTGTGACGCGACAGGAAAAACGCTCTTTGTATATAATGGCAATGCCTCCCCCATTGCTGTTATTGCGATCTAACCCTGAATGAGATCGCCGGTGGGAAGGGATTGTACCAGAGCTGGGTCAGAGTCGCTAGACAGTCGGTCTCTGTTAGAAATAAAGCGTCGTGGAGCTCATCTTTTAGAAGCATGGCAATTTCAGTTCAATGTTTTATCAGAGACCTACAATTCAGAAGGAACATCATATAAGAAGTCTGTTCTTTATCTATTGAGTCTTTTCCAAGCAATGGTGTGAGTGTGAATGAACACTATCGACAGGACTTCTCACTATTAAAAAAATGTAACGAATGATAGCAATTTTCATGTGTCTTCCCTCTAAGAGAACGAAGATAATCAGGTGTATAAGTGCATATACCTGTAATAAAAGGTGCAGCGTCTCTGGCCCCTCGTCCCATCCGGGCACGAACGGGCGCAGACGGGGTTGCCTTTGGCGCGCCCGCGGCGCATCCGCTGCGCGTTCCGCAAGTCATGTGATTTTTATCGGATCAAGCAGTTAGACTGCTAACCCTAGGCTCCGCCCCCTCAGCTCCCCCGGAGATGCCGCTTCTGGATGCCCCTACTCCCTCCACTCAAACGGGACAACCCGTGGTGGACCGGGAAGCGGGCGGTAAGAGGCTGCCGGCTGGAGAACAGTGCTGAGGTAGGAGTGTGCAAATATGCAAAAATGCGCTTTAAAAGTTTAGGTAACATAGCTCCTGTTAGCTACATGGTAGTTATAGAATAGGACACTAGACCATGTATCTGATACATAGATAAGATTGTAAAAAAGTATGATGTGTTACATAACTCTTAGACCAGGTAACGATTATATATGATCTCTTCTCTGTCGTTTCTTCTACTGCTACGAAACTTCAGTCGTCAACACTCTCTGAGAGAAAAACTCTGACCTGGCTGTTAAAAAACGGACGGAAGAGTTGTTCACCAACCGATGAACACTGGAACAATGCGGAAAGTGTCAGGCGGAGACACGCTGAAAACAACGCAGCTACCCTGAGCAAAACTCCGATGGGGAGAACGAGCGTTTCAGAAACGCAGCCTTTCTCCTCAAACCAACGGTTGAAGTGCGCAGAGCGTTAGACGCGCGAGCGCCAACACCTGAACACTTTGGCTTACACCCAGAAACACTAGAACACTAACTCTAGAAATGGAAGTGCCTCTGAGGGCCGCCATCTTGAAAGCACAAAAGGAACCTGCACAATAATCTAAGAAGTGAATCAGTAGAGCCGATTCCATGGGTAATTTAGGAGTTTCTTGCACCTATAGCCTGTCTGGGGGAGGGGGAAGGGAACAGAACCGCCCAGCCTCGACAAGTGCCATGTCTTCAAAGACGCGACTGCCTTCCTATGCGAACGGGGAATAAAGTCTAAATGCTTAAGCTTTGTCTGGGACAGAAAAACATGAGCCATCCGCGTCATGGAGGAGGCTAATGCAATCCTGGGTCTGCAAGCCCACGGGGGGAGTCTGTTCACGAGACCCCTCCTCAGGACCTCTCCACATACAAACCTCCCGAAAGAAATAACCAACACCAAACATGGAGAGGCACTACCAAGCTGACCCAAGATGAGAGCTGCTGACAAAGCAAAGTGCTCATACAGTACCTCTAGGGGCCAAAGCCACCGAAGAACAGTACTCAGAATAACCCCATGGGTAGTCAACGAAAATCTATCTCTAGGAGGCACCCATGAGACGGTAAGCTCGGGCCTCGGGATCCGTCTACTGAAAAGCCCAGCAGGCAAGACCAACAAAACAATCACTACCCCTTAGCATCGGGAGGAGCAGCCCCAAACTCCATGGTTTACCCTCACTGCCTTGCTGTTGATGTCACTACCTGCCATGTTGACTTAAACAGGAAAACCATAGAGGACGTAATTACCCACCACATTGACTTTTCCTTGTTTGTACACCCAACCCCACCACCAGGGTGCCATCCCCCTTTCAGGCCATCACATACGCAATCGAAAGCACCCCCCTGCTGCACATGTTGCTCTGAGCACCCTAAACACAGAACACCCTCACCATTCACAAATGATCAAAGTCCTGAGCCTTAATTTTAGAGATCTCAATGACCCGGCAAAATGCTTGGCCCTGCCCTCTCTTAAGAGACTCTAACTGCAATATTGCCTTCCTTCAAGAGATGCACGTGCTTAAAAAAGATTGGAAGAGATTGAGGTCTCGCTGGTTTGACAGGCAGTACATGCCCTCAGGACCCAGCAAGAAGGCAGGGGAGCAATTTTACTACCCAACGCCTTCCAGGGCCATGTCACGCACACCCAAGGATAACTCCTGGGAAGCTTCTCTCTCTACGACTCTCAATAGACACTTCCACCTTCACTCTAGCTACACTGTCTGTGCCCTGCGACCATCAGGAAGCCTTCCTAATCAATTTCTTAGGCCTAGTGGCTGCAACCCCTGACTGGGATATGGTGCTAGGGAGTGACTTTAACATAGTCTATACCAACATCCAGGATAGGTCAGCAAACAGACAGGACCAGTCGAGGGCAACAACAGACATGGGGCGGCAGTGGTTAAGGGAAAGAGGCCTTACAGGCCCTTGATGCCATGCACATCCCTCATCCAAGGGTTACACCTTCTCTCGGTCCACCACCAGACCTATGCTAGGATTGACTGTTTCCTGATCTCCCCCTGCATCCTGGTAGTCGCACGCTAGAAAGAAATAGAAATAGAGGAACCGTTCGACCACGTTCCCATCATGATCACCTTCCGTACGCTGACCCACGCCACCCTTGCCCGACAGTGGTGCCTTAACAAAAAACTACTTGGATACGTATCAATCACGAATGAAATCAGGGATGCTATCCAACACTTCCTCCACTCCAAAAACACAACAACCACTACCATCGTGCTCCTCTGGCAAACATTGAAGGCGGTAATAAAGGGAACCTTTATAGCCATCTCTGCAAGACTGGAGAGACGAAATAAGAGGGCCGCCCTCGAGGCCAGTGTTAGGGCGCTGGAGGAGGTTTATCAACAGACAGGCACACACTGGGTGAGTAGGCAGCTGACCACAGCTAGAAAAATGCCTAAAGCCCTAGATTGGGACAGAGCAGAATACACCTTACTGCGTACTAAACAAAAATACTACATAGGCAGCAACAAAGCAGGCCACCTACTTGCCCATAAACTACAATCTCAAGCCCAAAAGAACAGGGTCTAAGAGATCCTCTCTGTGGATGGACATAGAGTACGGAGGAGCCAAGTTATTGCCCAAGCGTTTCAACGCTTTTTCGCAACTGTTGGAAGGCGGCTCTTTATATGGTATGCTAAAAATAGATATACCGTGCAAAGAGTCCAGGTATTCCCTTATGTGTGGAGAGCAATCCCAGTGTGCTCTTCTAGGGGGGAGTGTGGTTGTTCAGCCTTGGGCTTATCAGAGAGGGGTGTTGGACATCTGCAAAAATATACTCACAAGTCAAAACATGAGTCAGGACTCATTAAGGAGATCCACATCAATTTATAAAAATAACACATATCTTTATATACGTTTAGGCACCAGAATGAATGGCATCAGGTTTTGTGAGAGAAATCATTTTACGGTTGAAAAGTCGAAAATTAGTGCATTTTTCAGAGGCTGCAATGTTATCCTAGAAGAACATATATGGCATACATGTTATTTGCAATGACTTATGAGACCAACCTCCTGGACCCGAGGAGAGAATTGGGCAAGGTCCAAGGCAGCACCAGCAGGTCACCTACAGTGGCACCAGGGTGGCCGGGTGCAGTGGTGCAAAACAGCGTCGGGTGTCCAATGCAAGTCAAAGGGGATCAGTCTTTGTGAACAGATGCTGCAGGGTCGGACTAGGAGGCCAGCTGGGCCAAACCAACAGGGTCCCAGGCCTCACGATGCTCGTAGATGGGGGGACACCTTTGTTTCTCTTCTCCATGGGCCAGGTGCGACAGGTGTAAATGAATCTTTAGGCATCAGGTTTTGGTCACTGGCAGCGGTCATGGTAGATGGTACCTGCAAACAGGGGCTGCAGGCAGTGTCGAAAAATCCACAGCGAGGAAACCCAAGATGGGCTACAAGTCTGAAGGAAATGGGAAGATGCAGGGAAACAGCTCTGCTGCTACACAGGAATTCTGATGTCTTTGGAGAAGCGCTGGCTGTCCTCCCAAACTTTGGAGGAGCAGCAGCTTGCTGGGAGAGATGACTTTGCCGCAATTGTCGAGGATAGGCAAACAGGTCAGCAGGGCTGGTGCCAAATCAGTTGCTTCTTATGCAGTTCTTGTTTCTGTGGCTCTTTGACCCTTCTTCTTCTTTTATTTGGCAGGATCTCATCTCTGGTGCCAGGGTCTCCCCTTGGGGCACTACGCCCACTATATGACCACTTCCTGAGAAAGGGAGGCATAACCCTGCCCCAGAATTCATACGTTTTGCCATCACCAAGATAGATAACTTTGAAGCTACCACCTCTACTTCAGTTAGCGCAACTTAAGGGTGGCACCAGCCTGAGGGGGGACATCCCTTTCTAACTAGCTAATTTTCCTGCATGTAAAGGTGCCAAAATGGCTCTGGACAAAGGGGGTCGACGTCTTCTCCTGTGAAAGAAACCAGATTTGCATATCAAAGGCAGTGGGCCCTTTGACGCTCCCCTGCCTTGGAATACTAACCTGCAGGTCATCCTGTGGGAGGGGGTGAAACCATCCCCTGCCTGAGCAGGCTTGGGCTCTGGCCTCCTGAGAGCAAAGGCCCTCAGCCTTGGGGCTCACAAACTCCTCTCTGGTGGCAGCCTGGTGAAAACCACTCAGCCAGCACACCGGTAGCTGGTAAGTTTTCAGGGGGCACCACCAAGGTGCCCACTGTGTGTATGTATACTAAACCCAACACTAGCATCAGGGCGGGCTTATGAATATGAGATGTTTGACACCAAACATCCCTGTTTTCAGTGAAGCCATCATGTAGCGGGGGAACTCGTTTTCACAGTGTCCAGCACATGCTTTTCAAATGGCTTCCCTGATCACTTGTACTGGCAGTAATGTAACTGACCAGCACTGTCATATCTGCTCCTGCAGTTATGCCCTCACATGTAGTACAGTGCAACCTGCCTTAGGGTGGTAAGACCTGCTGTAGGAGTGACTTACGTATACTACATGCAGTGTTTGCCAGCATGGCACACAGGCCGTGTGCCATGTTGTGTTTTCACTTTTGTCTGCACCAAGACATGCAGTTTGCAGTGGGTGTTCGCATGAGCTTGGTGATGGTTCTCTTAGTGTGGCACAACAGGTGCTGCAGCCCCTAGGGACCCTCTTTAGTACCTCAGGACCTAGGTACCAGTGGTACAATTTACTAGGGACTTTCAGAGGGTACTAATGGTATTGCCAATTGGGTAAACAATTGCACATTTTTGGGAAAGAGATCTGGTACTGGGGACCTGGTTAGTAGAAACCCAGTGCACTTACTGTTGAACCCGCATCAAATACCAGGCAAAAAGTGAGGGGTGGCCATGTCGAAAAGGGCACTTTCCTACATCACCTCCTCCCAACTTAAAGAGGATGAGACTAACCTTTCCCATGAGAGTCTTCATCTTCTAAGTGGAAGAACCTGTAAAGGACATCTGCATTGGCATGCCCAGTCCCAGGTCTGTGTTCCATTATAAGGTCAATGCCCTGTAGGGAGATGGACCATTTCAACAGTTTGGAGTTTTCACCTTTCATTTGCATTAGCCATCTGAAAGGCCTACGGTCAGTTTGACCCAGAAAGTGAGAACCAACCCAGTATGGTGTCATCGTCTTCAGAGACCAAACCAAAGCAAAGGCCTCCCTCTCAATGGCACTCCAGCACTGCTGTCTGGGCAGTGACCTCCTGCTAATGAATGAAACAGGTTGTGCATGGCCATCATCATTGGTTTGGAATAGGATCGCTTCTATCCCATGTTCGGAGGCATCCGTCTGCACTATGAACTGCTTAGAGCATAGGTCTTCAATCTGTGGGGCACACTCCCCTGGGGGGGGCGCGACGCCATCCTAGGGGGGGCGCGCACGCCACTCTAATCTTACCTTTGTTCCCTGTGCTCGTTGTAGCAAGTCTTCTTGGAGAACTCTGGTATGGTGGGGGGAGAGGGAGAGGAAAATCGATGGGGCACGACCTGCCCATGCTTTTGTTATGTTAACCATCTCAGGAGGGGGTTAATTCACGGAGCTGAAAAGCTTCAGCTGCAGTGAGAGGCAGTGAGAGGCAGGAAGTCTCCTCTGCTAAAACGAGAGCAAACGAACAGACAGTCCTGTTCCTTCGCATTCGATATCATAGCAGAGGAGACTCCTTGCCTCCCACAGCAGCTGAAGCACTTCAGCTCTATGAATTAACCCCCTCCTGGGAGGGTTAGCTCTTCCCAGAAAGGAGACAAAGTTTATTTCCCATCTTACACTTCTACTCCAAATGTGGAACACTGCACTATAGATCTGGCAATCTCCTGCTCCCCAAGGCGAGCTATTAATTCATATAGGCGGAGGCAATATATTCCCAGTGTCGTTATAGTAAGCTACCACTTTCTCCGGAAGCCTTGGACGTGCATGCCAGTAACAATCTCATAAATCTAGCCAGTCCACAAGGAGAAAGCATGTGTTATGTTTTACCCCTTCAAGCCGCTGGTTCTGTAAAACGACTAAAGATTTAAGCAATCCAATTCTACAGGAAGGTGTTAACCATGCTCAACAGACACCCATCTGGTTTAAATTAACTGACATATTGTGATACAGTGCAGACCTAGCTTTAAGGAGCAAAGGGATCCTTTACAGGTAACATTTTTATTGTAGCAGATGCATGGTAAACTTAAGGCCATGTACATAGAAAATGATGGTTTGGAGTCTGGTTGAGACCAGATTACAGAAACCAGGATGTGATGAGGAGGGCAGGGGGATAAAGGATGGGTGAGGAATGAAAAATTAGATTTAAATTCTATCTCACCGCACACTGTCTGCTGGGCTTTTAGATTACACATATAAATCACAAGGTGCGTATGCATGAATTTGAGACACAGGGATATCAATTGTTTTCAGAATCGCATGACTTTTGGTCAAATGCCAGGGCTAGGATTAAAAGCCAGGTCTCAAGGTCGAAAACTAGACCTTATGTCCCCCCCCCCCTTGAAAACACAGGGGAAGGCACAGCTGTGATAGCATTGTGCACCAGTATCATCTGCTACTAATAAAGTGCTTACTTCCACTGGTGGAAAAGATCCTCAGGCAGATCTCATAATCGGTGCCGTCAATGGACCAGTATTGATACCGAACCTACAAATGGGTCACATTTGGAAGACAGGCTTCCCACGACACAATATTCAAGCCATTCAGCGATGAAGGTGTGTACTGCACCTCGGCATAACTCTCCTGACCACCCAGGTAGACCCTTCTCAGCGTTCGTCATGGGAAGCCTGTTCCCTGAACTCCAAGCTACCTTTGCTTTTAAAATTCTCGTAAGGCACCAGGACAGTGGCAGAAATAAGAAAATCTTTTTTGCCACTTTTATATTCCAATTACATTTTTATTGCTCTGAGGTCGGAATTCCATCAAGAAATAAACCCAGTGCAGGTGATAACATCTAGCAGTGCAGGTTTAAATGCAGGATCAAATAGCCGGCAAACCTCAAAATCAGTTGTCAGATGAGAACAGGTATGTGCTGGAGCAGTGCTGGAGCAGTGTGGGAGTAAATTATTTCCTTCGTAGAGTTACGCTGCATTCCAACAGCTTACGGTTCTAGAAGCAGCTTTCAGTTAGCCCCGTTCACTAATAGAAATGCAAACAATAATACATATTTATATAGTGAATAATAAACTGAATAGATTTTTTATGCTTAAATAGTTGGTGTTCTTAGGCAACTCGATGGTATTCCTTTTATCAACCACAGATGGGTTAAAGCTTGAGTTTGCTCTGTCGGATTCAAGACTATGACTTGCTAGTCTATGGCCTAGCACGAACATTACTAAGCTATCTTCACAGCTCAAATCCAGACCCTCCATTTCTGCCCAAGCAAGAAACATACATAGCAGGGCTGTCACAAGGGAAGGTGGGAAGTGGGTGTCATAAGCTCCAAGCCCATGCTTCAAAATAAATTTAAGGTACAGAAACAGGTGTGGATCAGGCCTAGCACCTTCATGAGCCTTCTACACTGGGAGGCGCCACACGTTGGACCTGCCTGTAGAGATGGGACTGTAGAGTGGTAGCAAGACAGTCTCACTCAAATAAGCCCACCACTAACCATACGTTCATTCGTCCTACTCTGCACTCACATCCACACCCAAATTCATTTGGTCACCTCACTCACCCTGCAGTCACTCCTCTTACCCTACTCTCACACTGCTCACTGTGCACTCATATGAGCACTCCTGCCACCCACACAGTGCAGAGGTTTAATGTGCCTGCTACAAACAACGTGTACCATGCAGATCACTGAACTGAGTGTGAGCAAGCAATGAGAAGCGCTATAAAAAAAAATGAAATGTTTGCCAGAAAGGTGCTATAGAGAGATGAGGTGGATAGTTGGTGAGGAGTAGTGAGGGAATTCATGGAGAAGGAGGAAATGTGGGAGGGGGCACCAAAAAAGACTGGTGCACAGTGTGCAACAAGTGCTAGGGCCAACCCTGTCTGGGAGTGTTAGCCGCCACCCGAAGTTCAGGTCTAGCTGCGCCCCTGTACCCAAGTATGGACATGTCATGCCCCATCAAGGTTTTTGTCCTAAATTACAAAAGGACACATTTACATGCACGCAATCCAGCCTTTCAGGGGGCCCCTTGATAGAGAAAGCTCTGTTTTTGCCCCGATGGCCTGGAATAATTCCTAAACAGATTCTTGTAAATACCGTTTTGTTTCATTTCTTTTTAATGTGATTGATGTAAGGAGGCTATTACTATTTGTAGAGAAATGTGTTTGTTTCATGCAACAACCATAAAAAAGTTTATTTTAGATCCAAGCGGGTCCTCACATATGAGAAATTGGAGGATATCACAGATATTATTTGCTGTAAAATTAGTGGGCTGCTGCTTTATTACAACAGTGAAAACACATCACTATCTCTGAATATTAGATGTAAACGCTTTTCGAATTTCGACCGTAGTGCCTGTGCACTGTCAGTAGCCTGGCTAAATAAGGTATGGCAGAGCTGAAAGTAAATCCATTAAACTCGAAGCTGTTCTGAACAGGGGCCCCCAAAATAGTTTTGGCCCAGGGCACCCAAAATCCTTAACATGTCCCTGCCACCACAAAGTCTGTCAGACAACATTGCTCTGAAGTAAAATAGACATCATTCATTTATTATTAGTTCGGTTTTTATTTAAACATAAGCCAGACGTGTCCTTAACCCCCACTGCTTCGGGCAAGCAACTTATCGTACCACTAAGGAAATCTCAATTAGGTGTTCGTTCAATGCCCTCTCTGTGGACTTTCAATTTTGTCTTTGGGTCCATAACAGGTTGGTGGGCAATTATCCGATTATAATGCTGCCTAAAACGTTTGTTAAAGATTTCTAGAGAAGATTTGTTTCTCGTGTACCAGCTCTGAGCTAGGGAGTGCTTGAAAAATCTGACAACACTGTCTCCCTTACAGTCCCTGTTTTGGCTGAAAATGTCTGCAGAATATTCAACTTTGAGAGAAACTGCTATCAAAACTCTCTTGCCTTTCAGCTCGTCCTATTTATGTGTGATTGGGTTCTCAGCACTTGCAGTATTAAAGACTGTCATTTCACCACACCCACTCACAAACCTGCACTTTACCAAACACTCTTATTGTGTTGAACATTATTTGTTGGATAAGGCCAGAGATATGCGTGTGGCGGTCGATTAGGTAGTGTACTAGATTCCCAAAATTTCTGTCAGGTGGTGGGGGGGCCCAACATCTGAAAAAATTGAGCTGGGGGGGCTCAACCTACAAAAGTTTGAAGACCTCTGGTTTAGAGTAATCTGGAGAGTTTAGAATAGGTGCTGAGCACATTGCTTCCTTCGGACTGTCAAAAGCCTTTTGACAGCTCACTGTCCAGTGTTCTTTCTTTGGCGTGTTCTTGGAGGTCAATTCTGTGAGGGGGCAACAATGGACCTGTACCCATTCACAAACCTGTAATACTCAGTCAAGCCAAGGAATGCCCTGACTTGAGTCTGGGTGGTTGGACCTACCCAGTCCAGAAATGTCTAGATCTTGGGTTGTGAGGGTTGAACTTGGCCTCTGCCTAACAGGTGGCCCATGTATAGAACAGAGCCCTGGCCTATCTGGCACCTGCTTGCCTTGATAGTGAGGCCTGCACTTCTGAGAGCCTCAAAGACGTTCCCAAGGTGGATCAGGTGATCCTGCCAAGTGGAGCTGAAGACGGCAATATCATCAAGATAAGCTGCACTAAGGGACTCCAATTCAGCAAGTACTTTCTTGACCAACCTTTGGAAGGTGGCAGGGACATTCTTTAGTTCAAAGGGCATTACAGTGTACTGATAATGCCCATCTGGGGTTGAGAATGCCAATTTTTCCTTTGCTCCTAGGGTCAGACCAATCTGCCAGTACCGTGATGTCAAATCGAAAGTCCAGAGAAATTTCTCTGCCCCTAATCAGTCAATCAATTCATCAGTCCTAGGAATTGGATGTTCATCTGTCTTGGTTACTGCATTGAGGCCTCTATAGTCCACACAAAACCTCAGCTCTGTTTTACCACCCTTGGTGTGAGGTTTGGGGACTAACACAACTGGGCTGGCCCAGGGGCTGATCAGACTGCCTTTAGATTTTATTTTTGACAGGTAGGCTGTCCTCAGTGTCCACATCATGTGTACACCAGTTGATCTGACCAGGGGTCAAAGAGAAGACCTCAGAATACTGGTGCAGGTCTTGCCTGCAGTCCGCCTGCTGTTGGGCATATATAATGTCAGAAAAGACAACTCCTTCCACTGACCCATCTTTAGGGTTGTGAGAGAGGAGGTCAGGGCTCCAAAACCCCTTACAATCTGCCCTGGTTGGTTCTCCACCAGTGCAGCCTTTTGGTTATACCAGAGCTTCCTGAGACCTTGGCTGGCCTCAAGGCTTTTGGATGCTTACTCTATGTACTCAGCCATCCTGTAATGAAGGCCAAGTACATAGTCCACTATGTGTTACTTATGTTCTTTAATAGGTCGCACCCACCCTTCCTTCTCTAAACACAATGGTCCCCTCACAGGATGACCAAACAAAAGTTCAAAGAGTGAAAACCCTACTCTCTTCTGTGGTACTTCTCTGTGGGCGAAAAGCAGGCATGGCTGTAAGACATACCATCTTCTTCGAAGTTTTTCAGGGAGCCCCCCAATTTTACCATTCATGGTTTTGTTGAATCTCTAAACCATCTGTGGGTGATATGGGGTGGTAAACTTGTATGCCACCCACATTCAGCCCACATGTGTTTCAGGTAGCCGGACATGAAGTTTGTGACTCTGCCGGACACCGCTTCCTTAGAAAAACCCACTCTAATAAAGATACAAATCAGGGCCCTAGCTACTTCAGTGGCAGCAGTAGTAGTCCTAAGGGATACTGGTTCAGGGTATCTGGTGGCATGAGCCACCACCACCAGTATAAAGCTATTCCTTGTTGCTGTTGGAAAGCCCAGGGGGGTAACAATGTCAACCCCTATCCTTTCAAAGGGTATCCCAATCACTGGAAGCGGAATTAAGGTGGCCTTCGGGTGACCACCTGCTTTGCCACTGGCTTGGCAGGTGGCACAGGAGTTGTATAACGCCTTCACCATGTGGTACATACTTGGTCAGTAGAAGCGGGTAACTAACCTACTCCAGTTTTTTGCCTGGCCAAGATGCCCAGCTAAGGTGGTGTCATGAGCCAAAGAACTCTCTGTACATCTGAGGCACTACCACTCTCCTAGTGGCACCAGGTTTGGGGTCTCTGGCCTTAGTGTAAAGGAGCCCCTCCTCCCAATATGTTCTCTGAGAGCCGAGCCACAGACATCTCCCTTTTCCTGTTCAGCAGCTTGCTGTCTCAGGCAAAATGGGACAGGTCCTCTGTGCTTGGCACAGCTCTTCCTTAGAGGGTCCCCCTGGCCCTAGAAACTCTGCCGTGTAAGTCGCAAGTTCCTGGGGTTTCGTTCCCCCTGGGGCTGACAGTTCTTCTACCTGAGGAGAGGGGACCTGCGATTGTGGCTGATTTGAAGCTGGTTTCTCAGTCTTCCTGCCTTTTCTCTTAGAGGGTTGGGCTATTCTTCCAGGCTCCAACTTTCTTTCGACCTCAGCCCATGCCAGGGTCTACAGATCGTTGTCTATCAGACACCCTACAGGAAGTGCTGAGGATACCACCACCTTCTTCTGGCCAGTAACCCCTCCCCATTCTAAGGCCACCATTTCCATGGGATGGACTTTAGCCTGATTATCAGCATTGAGGACTGTGAATGTCTCCCCAGTCAGGTATCGTCCAGGGGATACCAACTTTTCATGGTGACACTTGCACCTGTATCTCTCAGGGCTATAACTCTGATCCCATTTATTGGAGACTGGTGTCTATATTTGTCCATGTTAGTGGACCAGACAGCCAGGGCAGCTGCATCCACCCCACCCTCTCAAACTACAGTTGCTTCGGTGAGCTCTCTGACGTGGTCAGGGCTCACTTGGGATTCCATCTGGAAACTTACCACTGCATTCACTGCAGGTGCACTCGGAGGGGGACTCTTTTTGTTGGGCCAGCTAGGGTCTTTAGTTTGGTGCCCATTGGCCATGCAATTAAAGCATTAAGCCTTCTTGGGATCCCAGCTCTTATCCTGGTGCCCACCCTTAGACTGTGTATTGGCTCAGGGCCCACCCTCCTGAACAAGTTTTGGGGGCCCTTGAGAAGTCTCTTGGTTTTTATTTTTCTACTGGTCACCCTCTTTCTCTTGAAAGTGGCTTAACAACCCCTTTTTTTGGTCAAGCCCACCATGAGTTGTTTTGGTTACCCCTGTCTGCCTTCTTCCCTAACTCTTGAGGAGAAAGTGGAAGGTCTATCAGGTGCTGATGTAATTTTTCAGGAACATATCACTCAACATATGGTCTTTCATAATAAGATTACAAAGCCCATCATAGCCTTTCACATTGCTACTTTTAAACCAGCCACCTAGTGTTTGCACTGAAAAGTCTACAAAATCTACTCAGGGCTGACTCTGGGTTTTTCGAGTCTCCCAGAACCTAAACGTGTATTCCTCGGTTGTTAGTCCAGAGCCCTCAATCAGGCTCTCCTACATGAGGTCATAGGACTTGGCCTCTGCTTCATTCAGTGTCAGAAGCCTATCCCTACACCTTCCTTAGAAGAGAGACTCAATTCACTTCAAAGGCTTTAAACCATTAAGTGATACCATCACTCTCTGTATATTTGGAGACACTCCCTTTGGGAATCTTAGGGTCACAAGCGTCATCTTTCTTCATATTTATTATTTTGCTGCCACCAGAGATGGGTCCTAGGCCCATCTCAGCTCTTTCCTTTTCTTTGGCTAAGACTCTGGCCTCTAAGGCTATCCTCTTGGGTTGTTTTGAAGATCAGGCTCGTCACTCTCTGCCTCCTCTGGTGCTCTACCCGTAGTACCGCCAGTGGAGTTGCCATCCGTAGGACCACAGTTGGAATCATCATGTACTTCATCCACTTCAGGGTCTTCTTCCTCTCCTTCATTAGGGGCTCCTTCCTCTGCCTGGGAGGAAGCATGCTCAGTGTTTGTGTATGCGCCTTATTGGGTCTTGATCCCATGGGAAGATTCCATGCTTGGCAGAGGGACTTACGCCTGTCCAACTTAAGTTTCCTGTAGGGTCCTAGGTTGAGCTCCTGGAAAGGACAAGCCTCAGATATGGAATTAAATTAGTTGGGACCTTTTTAGAAAACTACACTACAAAACATTTGAAGTACTTTCTAAAGACCTAACTAACTTAAAATACTTTTTAAATTCTAAACAGTTTCACTGTGGGACTTAACACAAGGCCCTAACAGCTAGGTGTTAAACAATTTAGAAAAAAATCGAAATTGGGAAAAAATGTTTAAGCTAAAGACAATTTTTAATTCCGTAGCGGAATAACTCATTTACGAAGTGGTACGGCAGATTTCAAGTCTTGTATCCCACTGCTGCACACCAATGTAGGAAGCCGGCTCTTTATGTGGTACTCAAAAAAACAGGTATACTGTGCAAAGAGTCCAGGTACTCCCATATGAGTGGACAGGGGCTTGCTCTAGCTATGCCAAGTTGCTCTTCTAGGGATTAGTGTAGTCGAACAGCTTCATGCTCATCAGAGAGGAGTGTTAGACATTTGAAAATATACACAAGTCCATAGATGACACTCACTGCTCAATAAGGAGATCTACACCATTTTATATAAAAAACATGTATCTTTATATATGTGTAGGTACCAGAATCAATACAATCAGGTAAGTACGTTTAGCGAGCGACCCTTGACCTCCTGGTAGGTCGCCCCCCCCCCCCCGCTGCAGCTCCGTCTGCACCCCTGCTGTCGCTGTTCGCTGCTGCCGCCGCCGGTGAATTCGAGGCCCTCCTCCACCCTGTGGTAAATAATTTAATTACCGGGACTTAATTTGATGCAGAAAGTTATTAAAAATAGCTCAGTAAAATAAGAGGCAGAATCCGTGGTATTAGAGGTTCGGAATGGGCTTTATTCCAATATACAATTCGAATTGTGGACTTCAGATTCCATCACCACGGGAGTTCAGGAAGTGAAGTACAGTACATTATTGACAAGTAATCATTTTTATAGAAAAGGCATTACAGTGAAACAGATGCAGGAGGCGTAGCAATTGATAACAGAGATAAAACCATACATGCGTAACTAAAAGAGGTGTAACTGGGCGTAACAGAAAAACGTCATTAAGTGTGATGTCATAATGGGTGGTTCCATAAAAGAATTTCACAATGTCAGCAGAAATATTTGGCAGAGATGCGCGCGCAGCAGCATGACGTGTGATTGACGTGCAACTAGGGGGTGAAGGGGACTTGACATTTAGCTCTACATGTGGAGACAAAAAGTCTGGGGGGTCAAGTCAACCTAATCCCAAATCATATCTAACATCCTATGTTTAAAGAACTATGTTATCCACAAAGGAAGGGCTCTCGAACAAAATCTATTCTATACTGACTGTGAGTGCGTGCATAAGCGTCTAAGTGTCTACATGAGATGCGAGGGGCAGAAATCTTCCATGGTAACAGGGCCATGAATTACTTGCATGAAGACAGAGAAGCCGGGCCCTTTGCTCAGTAGCTGGAAGAAATGTTTACTTAAACTACTAGACAGGAATGCATCGGATGAGGAACGAAGCAGATAATCTTGAAGGTGAAATACAGTTTTTGGCAGGCAAGCAGACGGGCCGAGTCAGGCATCGTTAGCCGCACAGGGAGTGGGACAAAGTTCATGGATACAGATGCGAGCTCAGACTGGAGCTGTCAGAGGTAGAAAGCAGGGAAAGGCTTGATGGTAGCATTCAGGGCCTACTCGCCTGAACTGCAAAATGAAGTAACTGAGCCATATAAAGTCGGTGGCCTTTTGTACTTAGGAATCGAATATCCGGCCCATTCATGGCGGGTCTGAAAGAGGACATGTTGACGGTGGACACACATGTATTTGCGTCTTCATAACTGGAACTGGAGGGAACATACATGTACTTGTAACATATACATGGAACCGTTGGGGCCTAAGATAGGGGACATAACTGATCAGAGAAATTCACATTTCCACATTCCCTCCTTGTCCCCTACTTGCCCTCAAGAGATATCAATCTTCATTAATCCATTGATCTGTTCATATAGCATCATTTGTTCTTCTTTCTTCTTTCGGGATTTTGAGTGAAAACCCTGATGTGGAATACACGATGTGGCACACAGACCACAAATCGCTGGTCCACATTGCAGGCATAAGCAGCAACTGAATAGTATGAGAAAGCCAATACCTAGGAAGGATAGAACTCTCCATCCCCAGGCTGACAATACGCTCCAAAACCACCCGGACCAAGTCCAAGTGCCTGGATTCTGGTGTATCTGATTTACGATCTTATGAAGGCGAGTTATAGCTTTATATACAGATGGCGAATTTTCTGGTATGAATACGCAGCAGCTTGATCCGATGACCCTACAAGCTCCGCCCCTATCAGCCAAGATGACGTCAAGGACAAGACGATTTTGAAGAACAACAATCCTCATCGCAGACTGCTCCTCTGTCAAGTTGCCTAAGGCGGAAATAGTTTCATTCACTACGGCTTCAAGAGTCCTGGTTAATCTACGTATCAGCTTACTATTGGTAATTGTACCTATATAGGGAAAGAGGCCTTTATTAAAATCTGTATACTTTTCCCATGCCGTCTCAGTGTAATCGACAATTGGGAGATCTCTCCGTTCTCTACTATGTACTAAATGAGTATTTCTGTGATAATCAGGAGGGGCTAGAAAAACAGGTGGCAAGAGGAATGCAATGTAACAGGTACCATCCCAATCTAGAGGCAGACGTATATATGCAGTCTGACCACATACGAAGTAGGAATGGTGAGAAGCTCTAAATGTAGATTTGCCTTGATCACTGAATTCTATCACAGTGGTGCATTTACTATGGCCCATATGTATTGAACCATTCTTTCTTACACATAATTCACCTTTAACTGAAAATACTGACATAGCGGGCAAGCTTGGTGCAGCTTCGGATTCAACATTCAGGATCATGAGATTTAACGTAAAATTACCTAATCCATATACTTCGTTTTCTAGATCAGTTCCTGTTCTTTTGGGATGACCCTCCTTGTCAGGGTAGCAGACTTTGAGTAGAACTAGGTTCAGGTTTCCCCATACCCAATTGTCTTGATAAACTGCTGTGTTTGAATCTAAGGAATTGATTAAACTAAACCATGCTCCACAGGAGCCATTGTGTGTAAACGGATATGGAAAGAGAGGCAGAATTCCCTTATAGTTCTGATAGGGAGGGAGTCGGCCACATATCCAACAATTTGTAGCATTACTAGTCTGATGGGAATGATGTAACATACTAATAAAAGTGTTATTGCGCAGCGCAAATCTATAGGACAACTCATGCGGGGGTAATTCACTAAAAGAATGTTCAGCAGTAACATTGTAAACATGTTTAGAAATAGGATAATATACGTGCAACAATATACTTGTAGCAATTATTAGAAGACTTAAGAAAAACAAAATTAACAATGTCACTGTGCAATGACTTCGCAGTGATTTACAGTACGCATGCTTTTTCAGCTTCATCTTTCTGTTTCTTTCTCTATTCAGGTCTAAGGAATACATGTCAGAGACAAATTCAACCGATTCACCTTGGAGAGGACTTAAACAATCAAATTGTCCGACTTATTAGACCTTAATTTTGATTTGTATAGTTCCTGACTACTTTGTTCAATCAAAGGGAGCTTTGAGTCAATGGGTGAAGACACACAAGGTGTGACGTTTACATCTGACGGTAGTCCATGAAATTTTTTGATATGACTTGAATGCACCCAGCCTTTGCGACCCTCGATCTTCACGGCTGTCCTCGTGGTTAGCAGTACTAGTTGAGGCGATTTCCACCTAGGGTCCAGCTGAGTCTTCCGGTCAAAGTTCCTCACTAATACCAGATCCCCGGGAACTACGTCATGGGGTTTCACCTCGGTGTTGTCAGGAAAGGCTGCAGCTACCTGTGAACGACAAGATTGTAGTGCAGACATCAAGAAAGCCAGGTAATCTGTCAGCATATTACAGTCAACATCAGTTATTTTACGGGGTATAGGCGTCCCCCACATATTCGGTGGTCTTCCAAAGATCACCTCATAAGGGGATAGCCCTGTTCGAGAATGCGCTACCATTCTCATGTAAAAGAGTGCAACTGGTAAGGCTACTACCCAATCAACACCTTTCTCTCTACATATTTTTGACAGCCTAATTTTCAGAGTTTGATTATGTCGTTCCACGAGACCTGCTGCCTCGGGGTGTCGGACACAGTGAAACTTCCACTGATAGCCCAACAAAAGTGAAACGTGTTTCATCAGTTCGGATGAGAACGGCTGGCCGTTATCTGAGTAGACAACACGTGGTAAACCGTACCGTGGGAAGAATTCTCGAACCAACTGTTTGGCAGTAGTCGGGGCAGTGTAATCTGAAACTGGGTAGGCTTCGGTCCAACGGGAAAGAGCGCAGACGACTACAAGAACATATTTGAATCCTCGACATCGTTCCATCTGGATGTAATCCATCTGGAGGACTTCAAAAGGGTGATCAGGAGGCTGAAATCCACCCTGTTCTACGGGAATGCTTTTACCTGGGTTAAACTGACAACATATCATACAGGTACGAACTTTTTGTTTAGCAGCTGCTCGTAAATGTTTGTTGAACCAAATGTGTTGAATGCTGTCTAGCATAGCTTTCTCTCCTAGATGCGCTGGACTATGTATCGTGTTAATGATAACTTGGATCATAGAGTCAGGAAGAAACCATACAGATTTTTCCTTCGTCATCCATCCTTGGTCTGTTTGAATCCCTCCTAATTCAGTCCATTTCTTTATTTCATCTGGTGTAGCATGTGTCTGTATGTCAACTACGTCAAGAGCGGGATCCTTGACTGTCATGCAATGTGTCGGTGTCGGAGCTATTGTCTTTGTCATGTCAGATGTGTGAGTTTGAGCAGTCTGTTTAGCTGTTCTGTCAGCTAGATCATTGCCTTGAGAAATGGTATCAGTAACTTTCGTATGAGCTTTGCATTTCATAATCGATATAGCAGTGGGTAAATGAATTGCATCTAATAAAGCATGAATGAGGGGTCCGTGCTGGATGTGGGCACCGTGAGAAGTTAAATAACCTCTCTCTCGCCACAGCACGCCGAAGTCATGTACAACTCCGAATGCATAACGTGAGTCAGTGTATATGTTGACTTTTTTATTTGTGGCTTGAATACAGGCTTGTGTCAGAGCAGTGAGTTCTGCTGCTTGAGCTGACAAGGTGTTTATACAGTTTGTTTCGATGACTTCAGTGTCTGTTGTGACTGCATACGCGGCCACTAACTCTCCTGTACTCGTTCTCATACATGAACCATCTACATACAACGTCAGGTCTGGATCTGACAATGGGACATCTGTCAAGTCTTGTCTGGGTTTCGTCGTGATAGTAATAACTTCAACACAATCATGGGCTAGTGGGTCTGTTCCGATTACGGGTAAAAGTGTGGCAGGATTCAATGTATTACAGCGTCTGATTTCTATATGTGGCTGAAACAATGTTAATTCATAACCTGTAAGTCTTGCTATGGTCAAGTGTTGTGTTTGCGTTCGATTCACAAGAACCTCTACTGCATGTGGTACTTGTACTGTTAATGGATGTCCTAACACTATGGCATCGCTTTGTCTGATTGCTAAAGCTGTTGCTGCCACTGATTTCAGGCACGCAGGCAAAGCCTGGGCTACGGGATCTAATGTACTAGAGAAATAGGCACATGGTTTGCGTGATCCTGCTTGTTCCTGAGTGAGTACTGACAAGGCAGTACCTTCGCGTTCTGTAACAAAGAGTGTAAAATGTTTATAGTAACATGGTGTCGCTAAAACAGGTGCTTGACATAGAGCTTTCTTTAAGCTTTCAAAAGCTTGTGTGTGTTCCTGAGTCCAAGGGAGGACAGTCGATGTGGCCGCCTCCTGTGTTGTCAACTGAATGAGTGGTTTTGCTAAAAATGCATATTGAGGGATCCACTGCCTACAATATGAAGTGAGGCCTATAAAAGCCCGCACCTCCTTTTGTGTCTTGGGTATTGGCATGTTAGCAATTAACTGAATGCGGTCGGGTGTAAGCTGCCTTCCCTCCTTGGACAGCGAGTGTCCAAGATAAACAACTCGCTGGACACAGAATTGCAGCTTAGAAGGGGACACCTTGTGCCCCTTTTCGGCTAGAAATTGTAAAACCGTCAGTGATGCTTTTTCACATTCAGGTTCGCTTCGAGCGGTGATCAGCAGATCATCGACATATTGAAGCAGTGCAGTGTTGACTGGCATGTGTATACTGTCAAGTTCTCGCTTCAGTGCTTGGCTATAGATGCTGGGGCTTTCTGTAAATCCTTGAGGTGCGCGTGTGAATTTAAAACTTCGTCCATTTAAACTAAATCCGAACAAGTATTGGCTTTCCGGATCTATTGGGACGCTGAAAAAGGCATTCTTGAGATCAATTACAGTAAAGAACGTTGCTTTGGAATCAATGGCTGTCAGTAATGACGAGATGTCTGGAACCACAGGGAATTGTGGCACAATGCATTTGTTTAGCTCGCGCAGATCAATAACTAATCGATATACTGGCGGGGCCTTTGGATCAGTTCGTTTAAGAATCGGAATTATCGGGGAATTACATACATTGGAGTCAGTTTCCACAACCACTCCTTGGGCAATAAGCTCGTCAATGATTTGCAGTAAGGCCACTACAGCATCTGGTGGTAACTTGTATTGTCGCATTCGTGGTAGTACCACTCCTGCCTTTAGTGTGACTCGATATGGTGTAATGTTCATGCAACCAACATCTGTAGGGCCTTGTGCCCATAAATGTACAGGTAAATTCTGTAGTCGGTGATCCATGTCTCTGGACACATAGTGCCCTTTGAAATCACGTAAAAACAATCGTACTCCTTCCGGAGAACAGCATATTATAGCTCCTAGAGCTTTCAATGTTTTTATACCTAACAGGTTTTCTGGACATGATTTAGTAAGCAATAAATCTGTAGTTCGTGTCAAGGGTCCAATCGTAAGTGGAAGAGGCTGTGATACTTCATTAACAATAGGTTTTCCTGAAAAACCAAGGGAAATATTCTGTGAGCCTGAGAGGGGTGCCCCTGGAACTTCACTACGTTTTATGGTTGTTCGACTTGCCCCTGTGTCAAGTAAAAATTTTCTATCTTGGCCTAATAATTCACTGTGCACATAAGGTCCTTCTTGATCTACAGGGACCTCGATAAGGGGTAAGTCAACTTCCCTCTCTAGGCTGGTTCATGCGTATCGTTGATACTCAGGATAGTCATACTGTGCGGTCTGGTACATTTGTCGTGTCGTTGTTTGTGTGGCAGCGATAGGCTGCGGTGGTGGAGCTGGCATAGACTGCATGGACTGTTGCGGAGCTGGCATGGACTGTGCATGCTGCGGGGCTCCTTGTTGGTCCTGATCCTGTCTAGGTGGTCGTGGTCTTTCTTTTGTAATACCTGTGGCGATATTACGTTTCAAGACTGGACAATCGTGTATGTAATGACCTGGCTGTTTACAATAGTTACATGTCCCTTTCACAGGACCTGCTGAATCACTGGACTGTGTCATACCCTTTTTATGACCATCTGCTGGAACTGTCTGGGAGACAAGCATTTTCATTTTCGTGTCTTTCATGCGTCTTTGTTCATGTTCTTGTTCCTCCCTAACTCTATTGTGGTGGTACTGTAGCATTTGTAACATTTGTGACGGAGTGTTACCTTGCCAAGTACTCTCGAATTTTAATACTCTATTCTTAACTTGGGGCAGAGAATTTTCAACTAATTTTGTCACAAACAGATGTGGATATGATTCGCTACTTGCTTTTATGCCACTATTTATACCAAAACATTTTTCGAATCGGGCATAGAAATCACTAGTGTCTTCATCTTGCTTTTGTTTACAGGCTGAGATTGCACCCCAGTCTTCCTTTTTCGTAGTTAATAAACGTGGCAGTACCTGTACTAATAAACCTGGTAACATTTTAGTCTTTGCCCCAAGCCCTAAACCTGGACCTCGGGCTCTTTCTTCTGCTTCTAATGCTGTCCAGTCTATCTTTTGGTCTCCCACCTCCCAATCCTTTTCCTTGAGTTTTTCATAAATGCCAGCAGGCATTAATACCTTTAATATTTTCATAATGTCGGGATAGGTATACTCTCCCATGAGCAACATGTCTTTGATTTCTCGGTGGAAACCCGCTGGATCTTTGTCATGACTGGGTACCACTTTCTTCATTTCTAATAGTTCTATTTTAGAGATGGGGGTGTATACAAATACACGTTTAAACTCATTGTCATCACCTTTTATTGGGTGTACTTCTCGTAAAGGATTCTGTCTATCCATATAATACGTCGTTCTTTCCTTGATGGGTAGTGAGACATGTTCTGGACATACAAAAAGTATGTACTGCTTTCTGGATTCTAGTATTTCTCTAATTAACTTAGTACCTGAACCTCTCCATTTATTCGTGAGTAATTCAGTCAATATATCAGGCAAGGGACCAGGATCGGAGTGTTGGCTTTTATATAATATAAGGAGTTGTTGAATCATGTATATCCCAGCTAAACGCTGTTCATCTGGGGTGAGGTTCAAAAATGTGTGTGCTAGTGTATCATCACCATATTTTCCAGGACTGTCAATCCAGTGAACGGCTGACCTGGCTAATTCTTGTTCATCCATAGAATCGAGTATATGATAACCCCTTCGTTCTCGGAGTAATTTGTCAGCGGCTTGGAACGAATGTTCGGGAGACCTTATATTTATTATAGGTGTTTGGAAATTCCTGTTATTATCTGGACATATCGGACGTATCGGATCATTAAAGCATCTAGTATTATTACAAGATCTTCCTCTACCTACATAGGCTATGGTTTCTGACTGCCCTGCGGGTAATTCTGATTCTTCCCCCTCGTTTTGTTCAAACTGGTCTACCGCTAATCTTTCTTCGTGTATTCGTTCTATTTCTTTGCGGATCTTTCGGCACATGGCTACTATACATAATTGTTTATCATGTCTCCCTTCTGATATATTCTGGCTCCATTTGGTAAGAATTTGCATTGCTTCCGGGTTTACCCCAGGCCGGTCTTGATTTCTGATCACACAATTTATGAGGAAACGTAACAGTTCCCCCTGTATCTCCACTTTCTGGTATTCCATAGCTCTGTTAATACTTTCAGAATCTCGCCCTGACTGGACAAAATGATATATATTATCTAAATGTGTAGTCATTCCTGGTAGCTTCCCTAAATATATTGCAGCTCGTCGGAGACGTAATGATGCCAAGAGCATTTCGTCTTCTTTGCCAGGCACAGGGTCATATCTACAATCTACAAGAAGTTCCTTAAGCATGTGGGGAGTTACGAGTTTGGGCGTACGTGGACGTGCTGATTCTTGAAAGGTAAGTTTATTTATTCTGGGTGGCGTAGAAAAAATGTTGGTAGCACCTCCGGTAGCCCCGTCTGGGGTTCTGGGCGCGAAAGGATTCGTTGAACGTGATACAGCAACCATAGGTGGGGGTACAGCTGTAGAAACGGCTATAGGAACAGATGTAGAAACAGAGGTGCTTGCCAGAACTTGGGTTGGAATTTGTTGTTGCAGAGGGACAGACACAGGATCTTGGCGTTGAACCCCCCCGGCAGACGGTCTATGTGGTGCGGGATTAGCATACTCGGGAGCTGCGTCGTCTAAATATGAGGAAAGGAAAACATCTTCTACGGTTCTGGGATGCCCTTTAGGATGTACTTTTATTGGAAACAATGGGGGTGGCAAGTCTTTTGGTATTTCCGGAGTAGCCTTAGGTAACCCTTCGGCCAGAAGGGGATACATACCATTCATAAGGGCATTTCTTTGTCTGTCTACTTGTTCTGATTTTACTCGTGTACCTTCTTCAATTAATAGATTTTCTCGGATTTTATTTGAATTCTCCTTACTTTTCTCTTCCTGTCTGAGTGCTTTTTCTGTACGTCTATGGGATTCTTTACGCCATAACTCAACAGCGTCTTTCTGTGACTGTCTAGCTTTTCTTTTCCATAACTCTTCCTCTACCTTCATGATGCACTCTGCATCCCAGGTCCCAGCTGCGGGCCACCTCTGATTTTCTGGTAATTCCTTGGTGTAGTCTACCCATAAATCAAGAAATAATATGGCGTCTAAGCCATGTTTGTGATACATGAAGTACCCTGGAGTGTCCCTAGGAGGAATGGGAACAGCTTCTTCGAGTACCCCTTTTCTAGTTGTGATCTGTCTTAATTTCGAAAAGAGCGGCATATTGAGAACTGATCTGGTACCTGATTTTTGAACACACTTAATACAATAAAACACAATAATGAACAGTCATTCACACCACAATATGCAGAACGTATCTAAACATTTAAACATTTAACATTTAGCGTTTAACAGTTAACGAACAATGACGATGGCCATTAGAGAACTAGTTACTTTAGCATACTTGACATACTAGATATACTGCTAAACAGTACAGATACACTGCTGAAACAGTGCAGACCGGATTTGTGTACCCAAACCCGTCTTGACCGGCACAACCTATGTGCACGTCAGAACGCCTCCCCGGCAATGGTACTCACCGGGTAGCTCGGAACGGAAGGCCTCGGAACGGAACTGAACTGGACTGGACCGGACTGGACTCGACTCGGAACTTCGGAACTTCGGGACTTCGGAACCTGGTGGGACTCTGTATACCTCGGATCTTGCTCTCTCAGCTAGGCTCTGGTCGGGATACTTCGCACTTCTCACCGCCTCGTCTGGGTGTTGATCGCAGCCTCAGTCGCCCCCGCTTGACCGGAGGGAGATACAGGAAATCCTGTGGGTACGCGTTGTTGTCCGTCCAGCTGTGGCAGGAGACCGGGCCTGCAACGCACCTCCGGCGCGTGAGATGAGAAAGTGTCCCTGTTCGGGCGCCAATCATGTGGTAAATAATTTAATTACCGGGACTTAATTTGATGCTGAAAGTTATTAAAAATAGCTCAGTAAAATAAGAGGCAGAATCCGTGGTATTAGAGGTTCGGAATGGGCTTTATTCCAATATACAATTCGAATTGTGGACTTCAGATTCCATCACCACGGGAGTTCAGGAAGTGAAGTACAGTACATTATTGACAAGTAATCATTTTTATAGAAAAGGCATTACAGTGAAACAGATGCAGGAGGCGTAGCAATTGATAACAGAGATAAAACCATACATGCGTAACTAAAAGAGGTGTAACTGGGCGTAACAGAAAAACGTCATTAAGTGTGATGTCATAATGGGTGGTTCCATAAAAGAATTTCACAATGTCAGCAGAAATATTTGGCAGAGATGCGCGCGCAGCAGCATGACGTGTGATTGACGTGCAACTAGGGGGTGAAGGGGACTTGACATTTAGCTCTATATGTGGAGACAAAAAGTCTGGGGGGTCAAGTCAACCTAATCCCAAATCATATCTAACATCCTATGTTTAAAGAACTATGTTATCCACAAAGGAAGGGCTCTCGAACAAAATCTATTCTATACTGACTGTGAGTGCGTGCATAAGCGTCTAAGTGTCTACATGAGATGCGAGGGGCAGAAATCTTCCATGGTAACAGGGCCATGAATTACTTGCATGAAGACAGAGAAGCCGGGCCCTTTGCTCAGTAGCTGGAAGAAATGTTTACTTAAACTACTAGACAGGAATGCATCGGATGAGGAACGAAGCAGATAATCTTGAAGGTGAAATACAGTTTTTGGCAGGCAAGCAGACGGGCCGAGTCAGGCATCGTTAGCCGCACAGGGAGTGGGACAAAGTTCATGGATACAGATGCGAGCTCAGACTGGAGCTGTCAGAGGTAGAAAGCAGGGAAAGGCTTGATGGTAGCATTCAGGGCCTACTCGCCTGAACTGCAAAATGAAGTAACTGAGCCATATAAAGTCGGTGGCCTTTTGTACTTAGGAATCGAATATCCGGCCCATTCATGGCGGGTCTGAAAGAGGACATGTTGACGGTGGACACACATGTATTTGCGTCTTCATAACTGGAACTGGAGGGAACATACATGTACTTGTAACATATACATGGAACCGTTGGGGCCTAAGATAGGGGACATAACTGATCAGAGAAATTCACATTTCCACATTCCCTCCTTGTCCCCTACTTGCCCTCAAGAGATATCAATCTTCATTAATCCATTGATCTGTTCATATAGCATCATTTGTTCTTCTTTCTTCTTTCGGGATTTTGAGTGAAAACCCTGATGTGGAATACACGATGTGGCACACAGACCACAAATCGCTGGTCCACATTGCAGGCATAAGCAGCAACTGAATAGTATGAGAAAGCCAATACCTAGGAAGGATAGAACTCTCCATCCCCAGGCTGACAATACGCTCCAAAACCACCCGGACCAAGTCCAAGTGCCTGGATTCTGGTGTATCTGATTTACGATCTTATGAAGGCGAGTTATAGCTTTATATACAGATGGCGAATTTTCTGGTATGAATACGCAGCAGCTTGATCCGATGACCCTACAAGCTCCGCCCCTATCAGCCAAGATGACGTCAAGGACAAGACGATTTTGAAGAACAACAATCCTCATCGCAGACTGCTCCTCTGTCAAGTTGCCTAAGGCGGAAATAGTTTCATTCACTACGGCTTCAAGAGTCCTGGTTAATCTACGTATCAGCTTACTATTGGTAATTGTACCTATATAGGGAAAGAGGCCTTTATTAAAATCTGTATACTTTTCCCATGCCGTCTCAGTGTAATCGACAATTGGGAGATCTCTCCGTTCTCTACTATGTACTAAATGAGTATTTCTGTGATAATCAGGAGGGGCTAGAAAAACAGGTGGCAAGAGGAATGCAATGTAACAGGTACCATCCCAATCTAGAGGCAGACGTATATATGCAGTCTGACCACATACGAAGTAGGAATGGTGAGAAGCTCTAAATGTAGATTTGCCTTGATCACTGAATTCTATCACAGTGGTGCATTTACTATGGCCCATATGTATTGAACCATTCTTTCTTACACATAATTCACCTTTAACTGAAAATACTGACATAGCGGGCAAGCTTGGTGCAGCTTCGGATTCAACATTCAGGATCATGAGATTTAACGTAAAATTACCTAATCCATATACTTCGTTTTCTAGATCAGTTCCTGTTCTTTTGGGATGACCCTCCTTGTCAGGGTAGCAGACTTTGAGTAGAACTAGGTTCAGGTTTCCCCATACCCAATTGTCTTGATAAACTGCTGTGTTTGAATCTAAGGAATTGATTAAACTAAACCATGCTCCACAGGAGCCATTGTGTGTAAACGGATATGGAAAGAGAGGCAGAATTCCCTTATAGTTCTGATAGGGAGGGAGTCGGCCACATATCCAACAATTTGTAGCATTACTAGTCTGATGGGAATGATGTAACATACTAATAAAAGTGTTATTGCGCAGCGCAAATCTATAGGACAACTCATGCGGGGGTAATTCACTAAAAGAATGTTCAGCAGTAACATTGTAAACATGTTTAGAAATAGGATAATATACGTGCAACAATATACTTGTAGCAATTATTAGAAGACTTAAGAAAAACAAAATTAACAATGTCACTGTGCAATGACTTCGCAGTGATTTACAGTACGCATGCTTTTTCAGCTTCATCTTTCTGTTTCTTTCTCTATTCAGGTCTAAGGAATACATGTCAGAGACAAATTCAACCGATTCACCTTGGAGAGGACTTAAACAATCAAATTGTCCGACTTATTAGACCTTAATTTTGATTTGTATAGTTCCTGACTACTTTGTTCAATCAAAGGGAGCTTTGAGTCAATGGGTGAAGACACACAAGGTGTGACGTTTACATCTGACGGTAGTCCATGAAATTTTTTGATATGACTTGAATGCACCCAGCCTTTGCGACCCTCGATCTTCACGGCTGTCCTCGTGGTTAGCAGTACTAGTTGAGGCGATTTCCACCTAGGGTCCAGCTGAGTCTTCCGGTCAAAGTTCCTCACTAATACCAGATCCCCGGGAACTACGTCATGGGGTTTCACCTCGGTGTTGTCAGGAAAGGCTGCAGCTACCTGTGAACGACAAGATTGTAGTGCAGACATCAAGGAAGCCAGGTAATCTGTCAGCATATTACAGTCAACATCAGTTATTTTACGGGGTATAGGCGTCCCCCACATATTCGGTGGTCTTCCAAAGATCACCTCATAAGGGGATAGCCCTGTTCGAGAATGCGCTACCATTCTCATGTAAAAGAGTGCAACTGGTAAGGCTACTACCCAATCAACACCTTTCTCTCTACATATTTTTGACAGCCTAATTTTCAGAGTTTGATTATGTCGTTCCACGAGACCTGCTGCCTCGGGGTGTCGGACACAGTGAAACTTCCACTGATAGCCCAACAAAAGTGAAACGTGTTTCATCAGTTCGGATGAGAACGGCTGGCCGTTATCTGAGTAGACAACACGTGGTAAACCGTACCGTGGGAAGAATTCTCGAACCAACTGTTTGGCAGTAGTCGGGGCAGTGTAATCTGAAACTGGGTAGGCTTCGGTCCAACGGGAAAGAGCGCAGACGACTACAAGAACATATTTGAATCCTCGACATCGTTCCATCTGGATGTAATCCATCTGGAGGACTTCAAAAGGGTGATCAGGAGGCTGAAATCCACCCTGTTCTACGGGAATGCTTTTACCTGGGTTAAACTGACAACATATCATACAGGTACGAACTTTTTGTTTAGCAGCTGCTCGTAAATGTTTGTTGAACCAAATGTGTTGAATGCTGTCTAGCATAGCTTTCTCTCCTAGATGCGCTGGACTATGTATCGTGTTAATGATAACTTGGATCATAGAGTCAGGAAGAAACCATACAGATTTTTCCTTCGTCATCCATCCTTGGTCTGTTTGAATCCCTCCTAATTCAGTCCATTTCTTTATTTCATCTGGTGTAGCATGTGTCTGTATGTCAACTACGTCAAGAGCGGGATCCTTGACTGTCATGCAATGTGTCGGTGTCGGAGCTATTGTCTTTGTCATGTCAGATGTGTGAGTTTGAGCAGTCTGTTTAGCTGTTCTGTCAGCTAGATCATTGCCTTGAGAAATGGTATCAGTAACTTTCGTATGAGCTTTGCATTTCATAATCGATATAGCAGTGGGTAAATGAATTGCATCTAATAAAGCATGAATGAGGGGTCCGTGCTGGATGTGGGCACCGTGAGAAGTTAAATAACCTCTCTCTCGCCACAGCACGCCGAAGTCATGTACAACTCCGAATGCATAACGTGAGTCAGTGTATATGTTGACTTTTTTATTTGTGGCTTGAATACAGGCTTGTGTCAGAGCAGTGAGTTCTGCTGCTTGAGCTGACAAGGTGTTTATACAGTTTGTTTCGATGACTTCAGTGTCTGTTGTGACTGCATACGCGGCCACTAACTCTCCTGTACTCATTCTCATACATGAACCATCTACATACAACGTCAGGTCTGGATCTGACAATGGGACATCTGTCAAGTCTTGTCTGGGTTTCGTCGTGATAGTAATAACTTCAACACAATCATGGGCTAGTGGGTCTGTTCCGATTACGGGTAAAAGTGTGGCAGGATTCAATGTATTACAGCGTCTGATTTCTATATGTGGCTGAAACAATGTTAATTCATAACCTGTAAGTCTTGCTATGGTCAAGTGTTGTGTTTGCGTTCGATTCACAAGAACCTCTACTGCATGTGGTACTTGTACTGTTAATGGATGTCCTAACACTATGGCATCGCTTTGTCTGATTGCTAAAGCTGTTGCTGCCACTGATTTCAGGCACGCAGGCAAAGCCTGGGCTACGGGATCTAATGTACTAGAGAAATAGGCACATGGTTTGCGTGATCCTGCTTGTTCCTGAGTGAGTACTGACAAGGCAGTACCTTCGCGTTCTGTAACAAAGAGTGTAAAATGTTTATAGTAACATGGTGTCGCTAAAACAGGTGCTTGACATAGAGCTTTCTTTAAGCTTTCAAAAGCTTGTGTGTGTTCCTGAGTCCAAGGGAGGACAGTCGATGTGGCCGCCTCCTGTGTTGTCAACTGAATGAGTGGTTTTGCTAAAAATGCATATTGAGGGATCCACTGCCTACAATATGAAGTGAGGCCTATAAAAGCCCGCACCTCCTTTTGTGTCTTGGGTATTGGCATGTTAGCAATTAACTGAATGCGGTCGGGTGTAAGCTGCCTTCCCTCCTTGGACAGCGAGTGTCCAAGATAAACAACTCGCTGGACACAGAATTGCAGCTTAGAAGGGGACACCTTGTGCCCCTTTTCGGCTAGAAATTGTAAAACCGTCAGTGATGCTTTTTCACATTCAGGTTCGCTTCGAGCGGTGATCAGCAGATCATCGACATATTGAAGCAGTGCAGTGTTGACTGGCATGTGTATACTGTCAAGTTCTCGCTTCAGTGCTTGGCTATAGATGCTGGGGCTTTCTGTAAATCCTTGAGGTGCGCGTGTGAATTTAAAACTTCGTCCATTTAAACTAAATCCGAACAAGTATTGGCTTTCCGGATCTATTGGGACGCTGAAAAAGGCATTCTTGAGATCAATTACAGTAAAGAACGTTGCTTTGGAATCAATGGCTGTCAGTAATGACGAGATGTCTGGAACCACAGGGAATTGTGGCACAATGCATTTGTTTAGCTCGCGCAGATCAATAACTAATCGATATACTGGCGGGGCCTTTGGATCAGTTCGTTTAAGAATCGGAATTATCGGGGAATTACATACATTGGAGTCAGTTTCCACAACCACTCCTTGGGCAATAAGCTCGTCAATGATTTGCAGTAAGGCCACTACAGCATCTGGTGGTAACTTGTATTGTCGCATTCGTGGTAGTACCACTCCTGCCTTTAGTGTGACTCGATATGGTGTAATGTTCATGCAACCAACATCTGTAGGGCCTTGTGCCCATAAATGTACAGGTAAATTCTGTAGTCGGTGATCCATGTCTCTGGACACATAGTGCCCTTTGAAATCACGTAAAAACAATCGTACTCCTTCCGGAGAACAGCATATTATAGCTCCTAGAGCTTTCAATGTTTTTATACCTAACAGGTTTTCTGGACATGATTTAGTAAGCAATAAATCTGTAGTTCGTGTCAAGGGTCCAATCGTAAGTGGAAGAGGCTGTGATACTTCATTAACAATAGGTTTTCCTGAAAAACCAAGGGAAATATTCTGTGAGCCTGAGAGGGGTGCCCCTGGAACTTCACTACGTTTTATGGTTGTTCGACTTGCCCCTGTGTCAAGTAAAAATTTTCTATCTTGGCCTAATAATTCACTGTGCACATAAGGTCCTTCTTGATCTACAGGGACCTCGATAAGGGGTAAGTCAACTTCCCTCTCTAGGCTGGTTCATGCGTATCGTTGATACTCAGGATAGTCATACTGTGCGGTCTGGTACATTTGTCGTGTCGTTGTTTGTGTGGCAGCAATAGGCTGCGGTGGTGGAGCTGGCATAGACTGCATGGACTGTTGCGGAGCTGGCATGGACTGTGCATGCTGCGGGGCTCCTTGATGGTCCTGATCCTGTCTAGGTGGTCGTGGTCTTTCTTTTGTAATACCTGTGGCGATATTACGTTTCAAGACTGGACAATCGTGTATGTAATGACCTGGCTGTTTACAATAGTTACATGTCCCTTTCACAGGACCTGCTGAATCACTGGACTGTGTCATACCCTTTTTATGACCATCTGCTGGAACTGTCTGGGAGACAAGCATTTTCATTTTCGTGTCTTTCATGCGTCTTTGTTCATGTTCTTGTTCCTCCCTAACTCTATTGTGGTGGTACTGTAGCATTTGTAACATTTGTGACGGAGTGTTACCTTGCCAAGTACTCTCGAATTTTAATACTCTATTCTTAACTTGGGGCAGAGAATTTTCAACTAATTTTGTCACAAACAGATGTGGATATGATTCGCTACTTGCTTTTATGCCACTATTTATACCAAAACATTTTTCGAATCGGGCATAGAAATCACTAGTGTCTTCATCTTGCTTTTGTTTACAGGCTGAGATTGCACCCCAGTCTTCCTTTTTCGTAGTTAATAAACGTGGCAGTACCTGTACTAATAAACCTGGTAACATTTTAGTCTTTGCCCCAAGCCCTAAACCTGGACCTCGGGCTCTTTCTTCTGCTTCTAATGCTGTCCAGTCTATCTTTTGGTCTCCCACCTCCCAATCCTTTTCCTTGAGTTTTTCATAAATGCCAGCAGGCATTAATACCTTTAATATTTTCATAATGTCGGGATAGGTATACTCTCCCATGAGCAACATGTCTTTGATTTCTCGGTGGAAACCCGCTGGATCTTTGTCATGACTGGGTACCACTTTCTTCATTTCTAATAGTTCTATTTTAGAGATGGGGGTGTATACAAATACACGTTTAAACTCATTGTCATCACCTTTTATTGGGTGTACTTCTCGTAAAGGATTCTGTCTATCCATATAATACGTCGTTCTTTCCTTGATGGGTAGTGAGACATGTTCTGGACATACAAAAAGTATGTACTGCTTTCTGGATTCTAGTATTTCTCTAATTAACTTAGTACCTGAACCTCTCCATTTATTCGTGAGTAATTCAGTCAATATATCAGGCAAGGGACCAGGATCGGAGTGTTGGCTTTTATATAATATAAGGAGTTGTTGAATCATGTATATCCCAGCTAAACGCTGTTCATCTGGGGTGAGGTTCAAAAATGTGTGTGCTAGTGTATCATCACCATATTTTCCAGGACTGTCAATCCAGTGAACGGCTGACCTGGCTAATTCTTGTTCATCCATAGAATCGAGTATATGATAACCCCTTCGTTCTCGGAGTAATTTGCCAGCGGCTTGGAACGAATGTTCGGGAGACCTTATATTTATTATAGGTGTTTGGAAATTCCTGTTATTATCTGGACATATCGGACGTATCGGATCATTAAAGCATCTAGTATTATTACAAGATCTTCCTCTACCTACATAGGCTATGGTTTCTGACTGCCCTGCGGGTAATTCTGATTCTTCCCCCTCGTTTTGTTCAAACTGGTCTACCGCTAATCTTTCTTCGTGTATTCGTTCTATTTCTTTGCGGATCTTTCGGCACATGGCTACTATACATAATTGTTTATCATGTCTCCCTTCTGATATATTCTGGCTCCATTTGGTAAGAATTTGCATTGCTTCCGGGTTTACCCCAGGCCGGTCTTGATTTCTGATCACACAATTTATGAGGAAACGTAACAGTTCCCCCTGTATCTCCACTTTCTGGTATTCCATAGCTCTGTTAATACTTTCAGAATCTCGCCCTGACTGGACAAAATGATATATATTATCTAAATGTGTAGTCATTCCTGGTAGCTTCCCTAAATATATTGCAGCTCGTCGGAGACGTAATGATGCCAAGAGCATTTCGTCTTCTTTGCCAGGCACAGGGTCATATCTACAATCTACAAGAAGTTCCTTAAGCATGTGGGGAGTTACGAGTTTGGGCGTACGTGGACGTGCTGATTCTTGAAAGGTAAGTTTATTTATTCTGGGTGGCGTAGAAAAAATGTTGGTAGCACCTCCGGTAGCCCCGTCTGGGGTTCTGGGCGCGAAAGGATTCGTTGAACGTGATACAGCAACCATAGGTGGGGGTACAGCTGTAGAAACGGCTATAGGAACAGATGTAGAAACAGAGGTGCTTGCCAGAACTTGGGTTGGAATTTGTTGTTGCAGAGGGACAGACACAGGATCTTGGCGTTGAACCCCCCCGGCAGACGGTCTATGTGGTGCGGGATTAGCATACTCGGGAGCTGCGTCGTCTAAATATGAGGAAAGGAAAACATCTTCTACGGTTCTGGGATGCCCTTTAGGATGTACTTTTATTGGAAACAATGGGGGTGGCAAGTCTTTTGGTATTTCCGGAGTAGCCTTAGGTAACCCTTCGGCCAGAAGGGGATACATACCATTCATAAGGGCATTTCTTTGTCTGTCTACTTGTTCTGATTTTACTCGTGTACCTTCTTCAATTAATAGATTTTCTCGGATTTTATTTGAATTCTCCTTACTTTTCTCTTCCTGTCTGAGTGCTTTTTCTGTACGTCTATGGGATTCTTTACGCCATAACTCAACAGCGTCTTTCTGTGACTGTCTAGCTTTTCTTTTCCATAACTCTTCCTCTACCTTCATGATGCACTCTGCATCCCAGGTCCCAGCTGCGGGCCACCTCTGATTTTCTGGTAATTCCTTGGTGTAGTCTACCCATAAATCAAGAAATAATATGGCGTCTAAGCCATGTTTGTGATACATGAAGTACCCTGGAGTGTCCCTAGGAGGAATGGGAACAGCTTCTTCGAATACCCCTTTTCTAGTTGTGATCTGTCTTAATTTCGAAAAGAGCGGCATATTGAGAACTGATCTGGTACCTGATTTTTGAACACACTTAATACAATAAAACACAATAATGAACAGTCATTCACACCACAATATGCAGAACGTATCTAAACATTTAAACATTTAACATTTAGCGTTTAACAGTTAACGAACAATGACGATGGCCATTAGAGAACTAGTTACTTTAGCATACTTGACATACTAGATATACTGCTAAACAGTACAGATACACTGCTGAAACAGTGCAGACCGGATTTGTGTACCCAAACCCGTCTTGACCGGCACAACCTATGTGCACGTCAGAACGCCTCCCCGGCAATGGTACTCACCGGGTAGCTCGGAGCGGAAGGCCTCGGAACGGAACTGAACTGGACTGGACCGGACTGGACTCGACTCGGAACTTCGGAACTTCGGGACTTCGGAACCTGGTGGGACTCTGTATACCTCGGATCTTGCTCTCTCAGCTAGGCTCTGGTCGGGATACTTCGCACTTCTCACCGCCTCGTCTGGGTGTTGATCGCAGCCTCAGTCGCCCCCGCTTGACCGGAGGGAGATACAGGAAATCCTGTGGGTACGCGTTGTTGTCCGTCCAGCTGTGGCAGGAGACCGGGCCTGCAACGCACCTCCGGCGCGTGAGATGAGAAAGTGTCCCTGTTCGGGCGCCAATCATGTGGTAAATAATTTAATTACCGGGACTTAATTTGATGCTGAAAGTTATTAAAAATAGCTCAGTAAAATAAGAGGCAGAATCCGTGGTATTAGAGGTTCGGAATGGGCTTTATTCCAATATACAATTCGAATTGTGGACTTCAGATTCCATCACCACGGGAGTTCAGGAAGTGAAGTACAGTACATTATTGACAAGTAATCATTTTTATAGAAAAGGCATTACAGTGAAACAGATGCAGGAGGCGTAGCAATTGATAACAGAGATAAAACCATACATGCGTAACTAAAAGAGGTGTAACTGGGCGTAACAGAAAAACGTCATTAAGTGTGATGTCATAATGGGTGGTTCCATAAAAGAATTTCACAATGTCAGCAGAAATATTTGGCAGAGATGCGCGCGCAGCAGCATGACGTGTGATTGACGTGCAACTAGGGGGTGAAGGGGACTTGACATTTAGCTCTACATGTGGAGACAAAAAGTCTGGGGGGTCAAGTCAACCTAATCCCAAATCATATCTAACATCCTATGTTTAAAGAACTATGTTATCCACAAAGGAAGGGCTCTCGAACAAAATCTATTCTATACTGACTGTGAGTGCGTGCATAAGCGTCTAAGTGTCTACATGAGATGCGAGGGGCAGAAATCTTCCATGGTAACAGGGCCATGAATTACTTGCATGAAGACAGAGAAGCCGGGCCCTTTGCTCAGTAGCTGGAAGAAATGTTTACTTAAACTACTAGACAGGAATGCATCGGATGAGGAACGAAGCAGATAATCTTGAAGGTGAAATACAGTTTTTGGCAGGCAAGCAGACGGGCCGAGTCAGGCATCGTTAGCCGCACAGGGAGTGGGACAAAGTTCATGGATACAGATGCGAGCTCAGACTGGAGCTGTCAGAGGTAGAAAGCAGGGAAAGGCTTGATGGTAGCATTCAGGGCCTACTCGCCTGAACTGCAAAATGAAGTAACTGAGCCATATAAAGTCGGTGGCCTTTTGTACTTAGGAATCGAATATCCGGCCCATTCATGGCGGGTCTGAAAGAGGACATGTTGACGGTGGACACACATGTATTTGCGTCTTCATAACTGGAACTGGAGGGAACATACATGTACTTGTAACATATACATGGAACCGTTGGGGCCTAAGATAGGGGACATAACTGATCAGAGAAATTCACATTTCCACAACCCGCAGGCTTCCACCTGCGCCTCATCCCTGGTGGCTCTCCTACATGAGGTCATAGGACTTGGCCTCTGCTTCATTCAGTGTCAGAAGCCGATCCCTACACCTTCCTGAGAAGAGAGCCTCAATTCACTTCAAAGGCTTTAAACCATTTAGTGATACCATCACTCTCTGTATATTTGGAGACACTCCCTTTGGGAATCTTAGGGTCAAAAGCGTCATCTTTCTTCATATTTATTATTTTGCTGCCACCAGAGATGGGTCCTAGGCCCATCTCAGCTCTTTCCTTTTCTTTGGCTAAGACTCTGGCCTCTAAGGCTATCCTCTTGGGTTGTTTTGAAGATCAGGCTCGTCACTCTCTGCCTCCTCTGGTGCTCTACCCGTAGTACCGCCAGTGGAGTTGCCATCCGTAGGACCACAGTTGGAATCATCATGTACTTCATCCACTTCAGGGTCTTCTTCCTCTCCTTCATTAGGGGCTCCTTCCTCTGCCTGGGAGGAAGCATGCTCAGTGTTTGTGTATGCGCCTTATTGGGTCTTGATCCCATGGGAAGATTCCATGCTTGGCAGAGGGACTTACGCCTGTCCAACTTAAGTTTCCTGTAGGGTCCTAGGTTGAGCTCCTGGAAAGGACAAGCCTCAGATATGGTAATAAATTAGTTGGGACCTTTTTAGAAAACTACACTACAAAACATTTGAAGTACTTTCTAAAGACCTAACTAACTTAAAATACTTTTTAAATTCTAAACAGTTTCACTGTGGGACTTAACACAAGGCCCTAACAGCTAGGTGTTAAACAATTTAGAAAAAAATCGAAATTGGGAAAAAATGTTTAAGCTAAAGACAATTTTTAATTCCGTAGCGGAATAACTCATTTACGAAGTGGTACGGCAGATTTCAAGTCTTGTATCCCACTGCTGCACACCAATGTAGGAAGCCGGCTCTTTATGTGGTACTCAAAAAAACAGGTTTACTGTGCAAAGAGTCCAGGTACTCCCATATGAGTGGACAGGGGCTTGCTCTAGCTATGCCAAGGTGCTCTTCTAGGGATTAGTGTAGTCGAACAGCTTCATGCTCATCAGAGAGGAGTGTTAGACATTTGAAAATATACACAAGTCCATAGATGACACTCACTGCTCAATAAGGAGATCTACACCATTTTATATAAAAAACATGTATCTTTATATATGTGTAGGTACCAGAATCAATACAATCAGGTAAGTACGTTTAGCGAGCGACCCTTGACCTCCTGGTAGGTCGCCCCCCCCCCGCTGCAGCTCCGTCTGCACCCCTGCTGTCGCTGTTCGCTGCTGCCGCCGCCGGTGAATTCGAGGCCCTCCTCCACCCGCAGGCTTCCACCTGCGCCTCATCCCTGATGGCCAGTGGTGGCCTTTAGGCTCGTTTTCATGGTTTCCATTTGCTGCCTGTTGCCTTGTTCCAGCATCTGTCTGTGCCCCCTGCCCCCCACTCGCCACTCTGCTCTGTGCCCCCTGCCCCCCGATCGCCGCTCTGCTCTGTGCCCCTTGTATTTTGTATTTTGATCGCCGCTTTGCTCTGTGCCCCCTGCCCCCCGCTCGCCGCTCTGCTCTGTTCCCCTTGTATTTTGTATTTTGATCGCCGCTTTGCTCTGTGCCCCCTGCCCCCCGATCGCCGCTCTGCTCTGTGCCCCTTGTATTTTGTATTTTGATCGCCGCTCTGCTCTGTGCCCCTTGTATTTTGTATTTTGATCGCCGCTTTGCTCTGTGCACCCTGCTCGCCGCTCTGCTCTGTGCCCCTTGTATTTTGTATTCTGTATTCTGATTGCCGCTTTGCTCTGTGCCCCTTTGTATTTTGTACACCTTTCGCTCCTCTGTGCCCCGCGCCGGTCTCCCGTCCTCCGTCCCTGCCGCCGCCTCCCCTGTGGCCCTGCCCCCTCCGCGCCAATTCGCCACACCTGTCCCTCGCCACCCGCCTCCCAGCTGCTCCTCCCTCCCCACCTCCCCATATATGGCGGCCTCTGGCCCCTGCACCTGCCCGGAAGACCACCTCCGCTACGACGCCAAGACCCTCATCGCTCTCAAACCCAGGAAGAACTCACACCTGCTGCAAGGCGCCCCAAGGCGCACCCACGGCCCCTTCACCTGCCGGAACTGCAGCTTCTCCTGCCACGAAAGCGCCAGGACACCCATCACAACGGAAGCCAACCAGCTTAGATGGATCTTGATCAACACCCGCTCTGCACACAAACACGCCGTCGAACTCTGGGACCTACTCGACACCACATCACCGGACGTCGCCTTCCTGACTGAGACCTGGATGAACGAAGCCTCCTCACCAGACATCGCCATCCCAGACGGGTACAAGATCACCCGCAGAGACCGCACCAACGGGGCCGGAGGAGGAATCGCCATCGTCCACAAAAACACCATCAGGGTCTCAACAAACACCAACGACACCCTCAGCACCGCCGAACACATGCACTTCCAGATCCACACGAACCCAAAGACCACCCTAAGAGGCACCCTCGTCTACAGACCTCCAGGACCCCGGCCTCAATTCTGCAACTCCATCGCCGACCTCATCAGCACACATGCGCTGACCTCCACCGACTACATCCTCCTCAGAGACCTGAACTTTCACTTGGAGAACAACAACGACAGCAACTCCTCCACACTGATCAACAATCTCGCCAACCTCGGACTGAAACAGCTGGTCACGACGCCGACCCACAGCGCCGGCCACACACTAGATGTCATCTTCTCCTCAAGCCCCCACGTCACCTGCAGCCACGCCTCCGAACTCACTTGGACAGACCACCACTGCATCCACTTCTCCTTCCGAACACTACCCACACACAACCGCACCCTACAGAACCCCCGCCGCCGCTGGGGAAAAATCACTGAAGAACAACTACAGACAAACCTCGCACTCAACCCCCCGACGACCCCAACCAACCCGAATGAAGGTGCACTCGCCCTCGAACGCTGGGTGAACGACTGCGCCAACACCGCCGCACCACTGAAAAACCCCACCAACACAGACACCAGCAGAAGAGTCAGCTGGTTCACCCCGGAACTCCTCAACTCTAAACACACCTGCCGGAAACTGAAAAACATATGGCACAGCGACAAGACGCCAGACAGCTGCACTGCCCACAAAGACGCCATCCGCAACCACCACCACCTCATCAGGACCGCCAAAAGAACCTCCTTCACAGACCGCCTTGACAACAACGCACACAACAGCAAGAAGCTCTTCACCATCGTGAAGGAACTCTCCAACCCCAGCTCCAACGCCAACAACATCCCACCATCGCAAGCCCTGTGCGACTCCCTCGCTACCTTCTTTCACCGGAAAATCACCGACATCCATGACAGCTTCAAACCCCGGATGACCCCTGCCGACCACACCGCACCGAACCCACCGCACCCCACCGCCCACGACACACTGACAACCTGGGCCATCGTGAGCATCGAGGACACAATCAAGACCATTGGAACAATCCACTCTGGATCCCCATCTGACCCTCTCCTGCACCACATCTTCAACAAAGCCAGCAAGTCCATTGCTCCCCACCTGCACAAAATCATCAACCTCTCCTTCGAGACCGCCACCTTCCCTGAGAACTGGAAGCACGCAGAGATCAACGCCCTACTGAAGAAACCCAAGGCGGACCCGAGCGACCTCAAGAACTTCCGGCCCATCTCCTTGCTTCCGTTCCCAGCAAAGGTCATCGAGAAGATAGTAAACACCCAGCTCACCCGGCACCTCGAAGACAACAACATCCTAGACCTGTCCCAATCAGGATTCCGCAGCAACCACAGCACCAAGACCACCCTCATCGCCGCCACAGACGACATCAGGATCCTGCTGGACAACGGCGAGATGGTGGCCCTCATCCTCCTGCACCTCTCTGCCGCCTTCGACACCGTCTGCCACCGCACACTACGCACGCACCTCCACGATGCAGGGATCCGTAACAAGGCCCTGGACTGGACCACCTCCTTCCTCTCCGGCAGAACTCAGAGAGTCCGCCTCCCCCCGTTCCGATCCGAGGCCTCCAAGATCATCTGTGGCGTCCCGCAAGGATCCTCCCTCAGCCCGACACTGTTCAACGTCTTCATGGCACCACTAGCACGCATCGCCCGACAGCATGACCTCAACATAATCTCCTACACCGACGACACTCAGCTGATCCTCTCCCTCACAAAGGACCCCCTCACTGCCAAATCCAACCTCCACCAGGGAATGAAGGCCGTCTCCGACTGGATGGAGGACAGCCGCCTCAAACTGAACACAGACAAGACGGAAATCCTCATCCTCGGATCCAACACCTCCGCATGGGACGACTCTTGGTGGCCCACATCACTGGGTCCCCCCCCCCGGCCCGCACTGACCACGCACGCAACCTGGGAGTCATCCTCGACTCAAAACTCTCGATGACCAAACAAGTCAACGCAGTCTCCTCCATCTGTTTCAACACCCTCCTCATGCTCCGCAAGATCTACAGATGGATTCCGACTAACACAAGGAAAACAGTCTCCCAGGCCCTAGTCAGCAGCTGACTCGACTACGGAAACGCCCTCTACGTCGGAGCCCCGTCCAAGCTCATCAGCAGACTACAGAGAATCCAGAATGCCTCCGAACGCCTGATCCTCGACGTCCCGCGCTGCGACCACATCACCCCCCACCTGAGGAACCTGCACTGGCTCCCCGTCGACAAAAGAATCTCCTTCAAGCTCCTGATCCACGCACACAAGGCACTCCACAAAACCGGTCCAGCCTATCTCAACAGTCTACTCACCTTCTACGTACCCAACAGGAATCTCCGCTCCGCTGACCACGCCCTGGCTACGGTCCCACGGATCCGGAGAACCACTTCCGGAGGCAGGTAGTTCTCCCATCGCGCCGCCAAGACCTGGAACACCCTCCCCCTCGACCTGCGACAAACCGAAGACCTGCTGACTTTCGGGAGACAACTCAAGACCTGGCTCTTCGACCAGTAACAGCACCCCCCCCACACCCCACCCCAGCGCCTTGAAACCCTACCGGGTATGTAGTGCGCTTTACAAATTAAGTGATTGATTGATTGAGCAAGAGAAATAGTCTTGCAGTTGAAAAGTTGATACTTAGCGAATTTTTCAGAGGCTGCATTGTTATCCTATAGGAGGAAAAACAAATATGGCTTACAAGTTCTTTGCAGTGACATACTAGACAAACCTCCTAGCTAAAAGATGAGTATCTGGCAAGGTCCAAGGCAGCACCAGCAGGTCACCTCCAACGACACAAGAGCGGCCGGGTGCAGTGATGCAAAATAGCATTGGGTGTCCAATGCAAGTCAATGGAGATCAGTGTTCATGAACAGATGCTGCAGGGCAGACTGGGCGGCCAGTCGGGCTGAACCAACTGGGGCCGCAGGCCTCACGATGCTCAGAGATAGGAGCAACACCTTTGGTCCTTTTCTCCATGGACCAGGAGTGACGGGTGCAGAGGGGTCCTTAGGCTTCAGGATTGTGTCACTGGAAGACGCTGTGGTAGATGGGGCCTGCAAATAGAGGCTGCAGGCGGTGTCAAGACGTCCACAGGGAAACCCAAGCTGGGCTTCAAGACTGGAGGATCTGGAAATCATGTTGACACCATTGGCCCACTTCAGCTCGGGCTAAGTGGCTCGGGTGCAGTGTTGCCCTTTGGCATCTGGTTTTCAAGGTCTTGGAACCTCACAGCTCAGTCTTTGGCACCTGCAAGATGCAGTGGAATAGTTCAGCTGCTCCACGGGAATTATTTTTTCTTTGGAAAAGAGCTGCCCATCCTCCCAGGCTTTGGAGGATCAGCAGCTTGCAGGGTGAGGAGACTCTGGCACAATTGTCGAGAATAGGGGAACAGGCCGACAGGGCTGGTGCCATGTCAGTTGCTTCTTCTGAAGTTCTTGCTTTTGCGTTACTTCTGCCTTCCTTCTAATTTTGGTCAGCAGGATCTGATCTCTGGTGCCAGGGGCTCCCCTAAATACAGAATTTAAGGGTGTTACCAGTGTGTAGGTTAGTTGCCAACAGGATACTTACCCTTGGGGTCACTATCACTCCTATATGACCACTTCCCGGAGGAGGTGTGCATAAACTTGTCCCAGAATTCCTAAGGTTTGCTATTACCAGGATGGTTAATTTTAAAAAGCCGCCTCCTCTTCAGAGTAGCGCACCTGAGGATTGGCACCAGCCTGAGGAGGGGCACGCCTTTCTGACTAGCTAATTTTCCCGCCTGTCCAGGTGCCAAATGGCAGGCTTGGATTTTGGTCTCCTGAGAGCAAAGGCCCTCACCCTTGGGGGTCAGAAACCCGTCTCTGGTGGCAGGCTGGCAAAAACCAGTCAGCACACCAGTAGCTGGTAGGTTTTACCGAAGAACTGAAGGCAATATTAGACATGGGCGGGCACCGCAGCCTTGATCTTACTTGATCTTAGTGCCGCATTTGACACGGTATCACACCCAACACTGATCGAAAGGATAGCTGAAAGGGGCATTGGGAGCAAGCTCTCTCAAGGCTTTCCTCTTTTCTTCACAATCCATGTACAGGAAGATGACAGGCAATCTAACTGTAGGGCTCGTCCTTAAGCCCGACCCTTTTCAATTTGTATTTTGCCCTCTGGCGGAGATTAGAAAATCTTATGGTATTACCTCAATTTCCTATGTGGACGACACACACATTTTTATTTCTCACCACCACCCTTTAACAGTGCCTCTTAAGGCTCCATAACCACTAACGTTCAGATGCATTTAATTAGTTATAAAGCGCCAGTCATACCAGTGTACGGTGTCAAAGCACTTTCCATCACACACAAATTACACAGAGACAATCAATCATACAAGTATAATTTAGCGTAAAGGAAATGTTACATAAGACAGAGGAATACAGGCTGTAGGAGTCACAAGTCATGCATTATGGTAGGCAGCATTGTTAAAGAGTGCTTGGGCCCCAGAAGCCCAAACTCAGAATTGAAAACAGAACACCATCATTGAGGGTTCTCTTAAATAAAAAGAACCAATTTCTACCCAGATGAACCCTTTTTGCAACATTAATATCTGCTCAAATCTATACTTTGTAGTGCATGCAGTTCTTTGATGACAGTTACAAATTTACTGTTCTATTTTAGGATTTTAACTTATAAGCTGCAATTAACAGAAAAGCAGTAACCCACTGACCTATTTACATTTTATGCATTTAATGTTCTAAATGGTACACTTTCTTTTCAGCCGGAATAGTAACCCTCTGCTACCTTGCACTGCGTTAAAACTTCTTCTACTAGACAACTTCATCTCTCCAGCCAGAACATTAATCGCTGGAGTTATCTAGACATTTTTATTGTCTGGACTTGCTTGAGTGAATATCAATAAGAACGAGCTCACACTTGAGAAGCCGGATGTTCATGTGTTGGGAAAACCATTTGTTTTTTATGAAAACCCTCACCCAGCAACCTAGTTGGAGGGCATGCTTCATCATCGGGTCCCACCCAAGGTGCTGAGTGCACCTCGGGTGTGCTTCAGTGCCTGAATGACAGTGGAGCTGGTTTAGTGTGTGCTGAGTGCACCTCGGGTGTGCTTCAGAGCCTGAATGACAGCGGAACTGGTTTAGTGTGTGCTGAGTGCACCTCGGGTGTGCTTCAGTGCCTGAATGACAGCGGAGCTGGTTTAGTGTGTGCTGAGTGCACCTCGGGTGTGCTTCAGTGCCTGAATGACAGCGGAACTGGTTTAGTGTGTGCTGAGTGCACCTCGGGTGTGCTTCAGTGCCTGAATGACAGCGGAGCTGGTTTAGTGTGTGCTGAGTGGTGCTGTATTGGTGAAGTTTAAAAACTGTCCATTGGGTCCCTTTTAACTAAAGGTGGGTAGTTTAATGGTGGGCCCTCTGGCAGTATTAACAAGCATTGGCATAGCCAATAGGTCTCACCTTTGGGACTTTATAAGTGTTTAGCCATGCAACACTTGATGTTGTTGCACCAAGGATATTGTGCTGGATAACTAAACACTTATAAGGTACCAAAGGTGAGACCTATTGGCTATGCCAATGCGTGTTTAAAGGAGGCCTCGAAACGGGTCTCTATCGGGCTCTGTTTTGTGCCCTGGCATAAGTGGTCAATTGTTTCCCGGACTGCAGTGACAGCAGGTGCATCGATGTGCACGTACTCACACTGCTCACTTCTCACTAGTGGAGACGTTATAGCATGACGTCATGCCAGGGAAGCGTTGCAGGGAAAGGAAAATCCTTTAAAGAGTCATTTTCTCTCTGGATTTCCCTTCTCGAAAACTCCGGTGCAGCAACATTGCCGTGGTGTCACCAGGGCTTTAAGTGGAAGCTTTTTCAATGTTATATACATCGAGCCATAGTTGCTGCTTATTTATCTTATGCAACTATCAACCATTGACAAAGGCAATAGTCCTGACTTGTTGTAGGTATGATGCCACTTGTGTCATGTATCTGGATGCAACGACAGAAACAGCAAAATACAAGTCGGGCGACACACTATGCTATGAACAGATTTTTAGCGTACATTTTTTAAGCCACGCCCTTAATTACATTGGCCACGCCCCTTTGAGAGACCACCCCCAGTTTCTTCATCCCACTTAAAGCCCTGTTGCAATATATTTGTAGAGTTTCAAAACTCTCATAATTAATATTTGGATATGATATAGCTCTGTCCTAGTAACTAACTACCCCATGCTCATTCAACAGGGACAAGAGCTCCCACGTCTTTAAAATAAGAGTCCGACGTATGCGAAAACACAAATACATAACCAAATCCCCTTCAACGCCGACCACCACCACACATCACGAGCGAACACTTAAGAGCACAAAGTTTGTTCCCCAGTCAATAAATCAGATGTGGCCCCCTCCTCAGGGAGGCAGTTTGAGGCTGTGCCTATGATACCCAGGCCGAAGCAGACACCCACGGAGACTACTCTGTATATGGCATTCTGATAGCAGGAGGTCCCAAGGACGGAATACGAACCAGTGGGGTGGACTATTTCTGAATCCCAGCTGTTAATGACGTCATGGGAGCATTTTAGTTAAATTAAAACGAATTTCTGAAAAGATCAATATTTACTGGAAAAAACATGATATTTCTCATTTATTTTCAAACTGCATGCATAAAAAAAGCTAAACAAGCATTGGCAAACCACCAGATAGGAGTTTTTGATAGGAGAAGGGCTTGTTCGGTAATAATCGGACGGCTTTGTAGCCATTCATACTTGTTGTCCTATAAAGTATTTCCACTATGAAGCAACATCTTTGGTTGCAATAATATGGAAGCTGGGAGTAGCGCCCCAACACCGAACACCAGCACTGGCAAACTTGCGAAATACCCTGAATACATTAATGAACAGATACTGGCTCTCAAGTTGCATCTGTTGTGTATCACATGAGTACTTGTTGTCCTAATCATCAAAATATAATGTGAGCATAAATGGAACAATGAAATCCAATGGCCTTGATGGACACCCCACTGATCCAATGGCAAGGCATGAAAAAAACACATAAAAACCCATGGCTGCAGGGGTCTTACCCAAAGCCCATTCACTCTCTGGAATGCTTATTGTGTTTTTCTAAACGAATCGATAACATGCAGATTTCACACAATAAAGTTGGTTGAGGCCACACCTAAAATTGAAACATGCATATGAAGACTTAAGACTCACACATCAATTAAGAGAAATAAAGCAGACAAGCACACAGCTGGCGCTAACCTTTCGGTTAATGATCGTGCATAAGCCAGGTTGGGAACCCAAGACTGACTCCCTCTAGATGCCCCTTTAGACTGTCAAGAATTCTCATAGTAGACACACAACATTCCACATATGACTGTATATGAGCAAGATTAGGTCAACCTCAAACACCATTCAATCTTGATATATACTGTATTTATTACATTTGTAACATGTTTTCACCCCCCCCACCTCCCCCCCCCAAGTAGAGCTTGAGGAGTGCTCGCCATTCCTTGGTCTGGAGTTAGTCAGTGCACCACTAAAATTGCAAAAAGGCAGAGTCATGTTGCATTGTGGGGGCAACTGCGAACATATTCATCCCTGGACCATATCTGTGAACTCCTCCGTAGCCGACAACTTAGAAAGATATGATTCCAAGATGGATGGATGATAGGGCATGCTGCAAACATAAGGACCTCACTGGTGACCTAATCTCAACAAAGCAGGCACTTTGAGGTGGGACTGTCACTACACTCCACTACAATACCTACTTAGATATTTTACCTAAGGTCATCTAAAAGTGAAGAAGTGAACGTAACTCTGTTGAGTTATATTGTAATGTAATGGCGACAGTAAGTAGCCAATCTAGTGCTGCCCCCAAGGAACGCATCACAGGAGAAAGTGGTGCTTCTTAAAGAGTAGCATGGACGCAAATATTTAAAGAATTTGTTACAGGGAATTTCAAATTCCTCGCTTATGTCAGTAAAAGAAATGAAACCTACCTGGCTCTGGAGCTAGTGAACTAAGTGGAGTTTGGATTGGGCCATGGGGACTCCTCCTTGGCTTTGCACATTGGTGCAGAGAGGCCGTCCCTCATGGTATTTAGGCATTTTAGATATCAGCACTCATCTCACAACACATGGCAGTCAATGAATCCCTTGACCTTGAGATGCAATCGTTGATGGAGAGCTAGTGAATATCTACTGGAATAAGGGGTTGTCTTTAGTTAAGTGCACATCAACCAATGTTGAATTGGGGGGAGGAGTTGGCCTGACGGCTAGGGCATCTGACCTTGAATCTGGGGAATCAGGTTCGAGTCTCGGCAAGGATGCACAACATCCTGTGATTCTGGGCAAATCACGTAAACTCCCTGTGCCTAAAACAAATGAATGTGTCCTCATGAAACGCAACTGGTGCTCATGTAAAGCGCTCTGATACCCAATACCCTCGGGTCAAGTTCACGCTATATAAAACTCTGTAAAAAATAAAATACATTTTAAATAGCAGGGTCAGGTTGCGTAGAAGTGGCAACAATCACCAGCCCATTGATACACAATAGTAAAACTGGAATACACAGAATGCTTAGCCTCCTCTTATCAATGACAAGTGAAAAAAAACACTGTTTCTTCTGCCTCCACACACAGAGGAAAAAGCAGCATTTAATCTTTTAAAAAAAGAGTGGGGGCCATAGACAGAGAATGCCCTCGGCACCAGAGGTATCTTAATTAGGTAATTCCCAAAAAGCAACAAAGGAGTGTGTTCACATTCCTCTGGGACGCAAATACAATTGCTGAAGAGTGACTCACAGTTTTTAACATATATTTGGGAGTAGGTGCTAGGGGGGGCTGACAGAAGAAGCCATGGACTCCAAATAATAGTAGTCAGTGATAGCAGCTGTTACCCCTGACTTGTACTCTACTACCCCTGGAACTGCCCTTGCTACTCCTGAGCTCAACTCTGAGGAAGGCAGCAGCAGGAAAAACCGACAGACCTCTTAGAACCATGTGTAGGCTGTAGTGTGTAGCCCCCACTCAATGCCTTTGACCTACCCCTTCTCATTTTTTTTTAAAGTTCAAAAATATTTTATTGAGTTTTCATATTAAACAAGAAATAGAGACAATAAAAAAATAAAAATATCACTGCATAAAAATACCAAATCACATTTCAGAAATACGGCAACTGCAAATGATTTACAAAAGGTATCAAAATTACAAATATTCATTGAGGAGAAAAAAAAATATATCTAAAGCACTGACTATAAATAGAGCTACTATAGTTTATAAAATTGGACTAGTATAATAACAATACAAAAGAGAACCAGGCATAAATATAAAATCAATTAGATAAATAAATATCAACAGGTTTCCAAAAAGTGTGATACGAGTTAGAATTATGAATAATACCATTCAATGACAACTGAGCCCCTCTTCTTGTAAATATAATCCATGACCACCAAGCATGAACTGATAAAAGCGAAACATCTTTCCAACAGAATGTAATAGATTTTAAAGCTGCTGATATTAAAAAATCAAAGAGTTTACCTTCTAAATCATTCAACTTTTGCGAAAGAACAGCAGATTTGCATATTAACAATTTGAATGGGAGATTGTCATGAAGATTTAATATCATTTTTATAATATCCCAAACTTCAGTCCAAAATTTTGAAATTAAGGGACAATCAAAAAGCATATGTTGTAGTGTACCTGGATGTAAGTTACAGTGCCAACAAATTGAAGATTGGAGGAGTTTAGCTTTAAATAAACGTAATGGAGTCCATACACAATTGAATTAAATATAAGCATTAGTTTGATAAAGCGAGACAGGTAACCAACCAGAAATACTAAGCCATATATCTTTCCATGTATCGTTAGATAAGGAAATTGACAGTTCATTATTCCCAAATATTGAAATCACATTAAAGTTGCTTCCTAGAGAATTAGAAAGTTTTTTTATATAAAATAGAAACACTATGGGATGATAAGGAAACAGTTTGAATAGAAATTGATAAATCAGCTTTAACATTAGAAGGAGTAACATGTGAAAATGAATCTAAAATTGAATTACATAAATGTTTATATTTGGTAATATCAGACAGAGGTAAACTAAATTTTGTTCGTAAAACCTCAAATGATATGAAAGCATTGTTGTAATAAACATCTTTAAGATAGAAAATACCAGCATTAATCCGGGAAAACCAGAAACTAATGTTCCTGTTTAATTTAATGACCGAACTATGCCATAATTACATATCTTCCGTATTCAGCATGGGCGATTGGAAAATTGAATCTAAATCATTGAAAATCATTTTAGTAGATTTAAGTATAACAGATTTATGCAAAAACAAAGATTTATTAGACATGGTAACCAAGGTGGGTAGTGGGAAAGGTTTCACTATTGATTTCTCAATAAGAAGCAATATAGGTGGATTACTTAAAAAGGATTGATAAACCATAATGAACTTTGTTTTAAAATAAACGCTTTATGGTCATGAAAAGAGTCAGGTAATCCAAAACCAGCATTACATTTGGGTATTTTTAACTTTTTATAACTAATACAAGGTGAATTATTATTCCAAAGGAATTTGGAAAGAAGTTTGTCAACATCTTTCTAAAATTTTAATGAAAATTGTGTAGGAATCATTGCAAGGGTATAAAAATCTTAGGGGCAATAGTCATTTTAATAGAATCCATTCTTCCCCACCAAGAAAGGTGAAGTGAAGACCATTTTTATCTTTAATGTAATTCAATATAAAGTCACAGTTTAATGATATTGTTGATTTTATGCATGAAGCGAACAGAATACCAAGATACTTCAATTTATCCTTTTTGCCAAATAATTTCATTCATAGGTATCATATCAGGAGTACACTAAATATTTAAAGGAAATAATTCAGTTTTATTAGTATTTAGCTTATATCCAGAAACTGTGGGGTATTGCGAAATAATATTTAAAACGGGAGGGAATGAAGATAAAGGATCACTAATAAATAAAAGCACATCATCAGCATAAGCTAAGGTTTTAATGATATCATTAATATTGATTCCTATAATAGTGTCAGATTTTCTTATGAAAGTAAGTAAAGGCTCTATTCCTAGAAGAAACAAAAGCGGGTAAAGAGGGCAACCTTGTCTTGTACCTCTAAAAAGGGAGAATTGGTTTGAAACTTGGCCATTGATAAATAGGCGAGCAGTTGGTGCAGAATACAAAGCAGAAATTATGCGGATAAGTGTGTCACCAAAATTAAATGATAATAAAGTATGGAATAAAAATTGCCAATGAATTTTATCAAAAGCTTTCTCAGCATCTATTGCGAGAATTGCCGATGGTAGAGATAAAGTGGATCCTTGTTCAATAGCACGTAGCAAAGTCCTTGTATTGTTGGCAGAATGTCTGTTCTTCATAAAACCAGATTGATCAGGATGAATAATAGAATCTAAGATAAGGGATATTCTGGAAGCAAGTATTTTAGCATATAATTTACAATCTTGAATAATTAAAGAAATAGGACGATAATTTGAAACACGTGTGGGATCTTTATCAGGTTTCGGGAGTACAATAATTAAAGCCTCAGTAAAGGAACCTGAGGTAGATCCTGTAGAACCAAAAAAGGTAAAAAGTTTAAATAAATAAGGAATAAGTTGTAATTGAAATTCTTTATAAAACTCAGCAGGAATACCATCAGGACCAGGAGATTTATTATTTTTAAGAGATTTTATGGCCGATATAATCTCATCATGAGTAATGGGTGAGTCAAGCCCTATTTTATCTGTTTCTGAAATCTTAGGCAATCCACATTCAGTTAAAAAAGAATCAATTAAAGAAGCATCATCAAAATTGGGTTTGTTATAAAGATTAGAATTGAATTTATTTGAGTTTTATCTTTTTTAATACGTAAATAATTAGCTAAATGTCTTCCAGATCTGTTGGCATTAAAGCGAAATTTGGCTTTAGAATTAAAAATCTGAATGCCAGCTCTTTTGCTAAGGATGGAATTAAATTCATATCGAAGTTTTTGTAATTTAACTCTATATTGAGGGTCATTAGACGTAATAAAAAGTCTCTCAAATTTTGCAATTTGCTTTTCTAAATTTTTAATATTTGCATTAAAGGTTTTATTTTCGTGAGCCATAAGAGAAATAGTTACACCTCTAATATAGGCTTTAAAAGCGTCCCATCTATTAACCATAGAAGTAGAACCTTCAGGATTAAGAAGAAAGTATTCCTGAATGGCATTTAATAGCTTAGGTTTATTACGTTCATTACGAACAATGTCAGTATTCATACGCCATCTAGACTGCTTTGTATAAGTTGAATTTAGTTTAAAACCAAAGAAATTAAGGCGTGATCCGAAATATCAATGTTGCCAATCATAGGTGTACTCACGGAATTAATTAATTGCTTAGAGATTAATAAATAGTCAAGCCTAGAATGAGAGTTATGTGGATTAGAAAAGAATGTAAAACTTTTTTCTGTGGGGAAGTGTAGTCGCCAAATGTCAACCAACTTTGAGGTTTGAATAAATGATTTGAAAGCATAAAAAACATTAGAAGGACGAAATTTAGTAAGAGATAATCTATCTAATAATGGATCAAATATAACATTAAAATCACCTCCAACAATTAGAGGTATTTTACCCAATTTTAAAACTTCAGTTGTGAGATTTGACCAAAAAACAGGATCATCTGCCGTAGGACCATAAACATTTAGTAAAAAATATAACAGAATCATTCACTTTAATTTTAACTATGACATATCTCCCTTCAGTATCTGAAATTTTACTCAAAATCCGGCAATGTAATCATTTTGCAAAAAGAATAGCCACACCATTTTTTTTCCATTTGCGGGAGAAGAGACAATATTATCAACCCACTTTCTTTTCATATAATCTAAAATTTTGTCATCAATACGGGTTTCCTGTAGAAAACAAATATCTGCTTTGCAGCTACTTAAATAATCTAAAATGTTAATACGTTTAACTAGATGACGTAAACCTTTAACATTTAATGAGACTATTTTAGTTTTAGGAACATTAGCCATGATAGAAAAAGAAGAGAAAATGATCAAAAGAAGTAAAGTAAGAACTAAGAAAGACAGTATGAGAAATAGTGTGAAATATAGTAGCTCCAGAACACGCAAAAATGAAAGGGTAGGTAAAAGAAAAGACAAACTAACATACAAAAGACGACAACAAATAAACATCAATAACCAAAGTGAAACGCACACACGCTCAACAAGCATGACCAACCCGGCGGAGCCCAGCGACAAATGTAGAATAAGATAAAGTAACTTATCCAGTCAGAAATATATAATTAAGTCAATAGAGAAATAACAGATAATATGCATAATCATAAGTTGCTGCGAACGTTGATCCAGATACACTAGTAACCCTTCTGGACAATCAAGAAACTGAGGAAAACACAGATCTATGTATTAAAGCATTGTTCAAGTGACGAGTTCTTGTGTATCCATAGAGGTCTGGGAACGTTGGTCCAGAAACACTTTCAAATCTTCTGGAAGGACTTCGAAAAATTATCTTTCTAGATACACATTGTTGACGGATCAAATAGGCCATATTTAAAACCAAGACTTCTCAATTGAGGACGACAGTCAGTAAACTCCTTACGAATCCAGACCGTCTCCTTGGCAAAGTCTTGGTGAATAAAAATTCTGTTTCCATTAACTATCAAGGAAGGTATTTCCCTTGCCGCTTTTCTTATCATGACTAAATGATGGTGCCGCAGGACCTTAAAAATCATTTGTCTTGGCTTAGTATGCTGAGAATTACGATGGGATGGAATCCTATGCGCTTTATCAATTTCACATTTCTCCGGAAATTTGATGTTTAGTAGGCCAGGTAGCAATTTTCCAAGTAGAGTCTACAATTAGAACCTTCCACTTCCTCTGGTAAGTTAAAAATACGTCAATTGTATTGCCTGTTACGATTTTCCAAATCCAGAAGAAGAGTAAATATAGGGGAAATCTTTGCCACAAGTGTTGTAATAGCGTCAATTTTTACTTTATTATCCTGTATTTTAATTGAATTATCTGAAATTTTCATCGACATGCCGGCCATATCCTTGCGCAAGTTTTTAATCTCTGACGCAATGGTGTCAGTATTTGCATGTAAAGCATGAATCTCATCAAGAATTAAAGCAAGTAAGGCTCACTAGATTCCACTACTTTCGATTTAACTGGAGGAGGAGAAATCTGATTTTTCCTTTTATTATTTGGATTTTGTACATTTTTATTGTCCATTTTCATATATGAAAAATAAAAATTGAGTCATTAAATAAACTGAACAAGCAAGACTGAAAAGTGTAGAAATTGCTTCACTAGGAATGCTGGTGCAGCATCTAAATCAGGTTATGGGGGTGGCTAGGCCAAAGCCAGGCCCTTTCCTGAGTGATAGCTCCGCCCCCCTGACAGGAAATCTGGGCAGTACCTTAACTGGCAGCCCGAGACTGAAGCAGGCTGGAGCAGCAAGAAGCAAAGCAGCTTTCCCTCATTGAAAATCCACAAAAAAACAGCAACAGATAAGCCTTTACAATAAGATTACATTAATTTCCAATAATTTCTGACTGGAAACACGGCGTTCGGCAATGAAAACGAGCCCCTCTGTCACAGAGCTCACCGGGAGGTGGCCATCTTGTTTAACGCTCTCACACGTCTCTTGACCTACCCCTTCTGCAGTAAACAGAAGGACGTTGAGGTACTCGTTGTGGGACACCGTACTAAGCCTGTGAGGTCAAGGAGCGCGTGATGTCACTGCTGTTACCCCTGCCATTGTGGTCAATTTACATGGGAGTAGCCTTATAATTAAACAGATTTGTGCAGAAAATTACAAATTCAATGATACTGTGAAGTGTTAGGGATGCTGCTTAAAAAAAAACCTGACCTATAGTTCGACTTTATCCTTGCAATTCGCGCTCTTTCAGCATTCCTGCGAGCTTCTGCGGATTAGTCAAACAACGTAAAGCCTTGGCTGGCGTATTTCACGTGTTGATACCACAATATTGTGGCATTTTAACTCTGAAAGATCTCTTCAGTGCAAACAAGAACGGAGTACTTAAAAGTGAGCGTGAAGACCGCCGTCAGGAAACGCAATCGTTCGATGGAAAGGTTTGTGGTTTTGGGTTTTTCACAAAGTCCTAAAATCCGGCTGCATAAAACACATGGCAGGTAACGGAGCAGCACAGTCGGCTGTTAGTTAAGAAAAACATTGATGTAAAGAAATACAGGAAATGACCTTACAACATCGGTTATAAACTGACATTCAAACGCTAATGCATATTTCAGTACATTGGAGTAAATGGGAAAATAGATGGATAACACATTTAGATTTGCTTTCTAAAAAGATGTTTCAGAAGCAATGCCCGAGGACATTTTTTTATAGTTATAGTTTATTTGATTGCACTTATTTTTAGGTCAAGCTTATCGTATAGTGTATATAGTGCAATGCAACAAAGAGGGCTAGTGAGCCCAATTTTGTTTTTTAAACAAAGCACAAGCGCATAGGGACTGAAAACATGAGCCCTAGTGTTCCTGCAAAAAAACACATTAAACAAGCGCGCGCGTGCGGCAGCAGGGAGAGGAGAGAAAGGAGGGGGTCTGCGCCAAATGCCCTTGCGGGAGGGAGCAGCAGGGCGCGATAACATATGGTGCCTCTGCTCGCTCCCGCAAAGGAATCTCCAAACGTTCATGCGTTGCCATTGACGGCAATGGAAAGCGTGCACATTTTTGGCCTCAAAATCGACGGCTAAAGGTCTTTTTCCTAGGCAGTGCATGCTGCTGGTAGGCGAGACCTAAAAAGGAATCGGATATGGGTAGGGATTAAATTATGTCTGTAATAGAAGGTCAGGTCTACATATTTCAGCCAGGCAGCTACGTTTGCTGGCTTTCTTCAGGACCTATGTGTAAGTGTTTAAAGTGAAAGAACGTGATGGTCAGGTGTGTTTTATGTGACCAATAGTGATGCTGCACATGCTAAGGTGTGGTGATGAGGGAGGGTGTTCCCTCCTGAACTTGCTCAAAAGCCTGTGGAAAGAAAGAAACAGACAATACAAACATACATGAACATATAGTACATTATGCTTCTGGTATTCGCACAATTATGCTGTGACATGATGGGCTCTGTGTCTGGTTATTATGCGGAGTAATGCGGGAGTGAAGCGGAAGGTGACGCTTGTGCATAACTTCATTTTTAATACTAAATTATATGCGCTATTGTGAGTATACCTGTAGTTTTGGCGGTCTTATTAGATTATAAGGCGAAATGCTTACGATGAAATTGTCATCACGAGCAACATGAATCCTGCGAGAGGGCAGGACCTATAGTCACACATTGAGAGTGTGACGGAAAAGAGGAAAAAAAGATTCATTACTGAAGGCGTTCCCAGTCCCAATGGGATCCTCCATGTTTGGATCGGGATTCTGGACCCAAGAGCCCTGCTTACTTCTTCATGGTCATCTGCTCGCTTCCCATACCTGCTTCGGACTGCTGTTCGGGACTCCATTGATGTGTTTGCTCCATGGTGCAGCCTTCAATAGTGCACTGTGCACAAACCTGGAAAGTGCACCTTTTACAGAGAATGCGCCGCCCTCAGGGCAGTCTCAAACATGTGCTATCCTGGGGCATTCTCAAACGTGTGCTGTCCTGGGGGCAGTCTCAAACGTGTGCTGTCCTGGGGGCATTCTCAAACGTGTCCTACCCTGGGGGCAGTCTCAAATGTGCGCTGCCCTCAGGGCAGTCTCAAATTTGCACTGTCCTGGGGGCAGTCTCAAACGTGCGCTATCCTGGGGCAGTCTCAAATGTGTGCTGTCCTGGGGGCAGTCTCAAATGTGCGCTGTCCTGGGGGCAGTCTCAAATGTGCACTGCCCTCGGGGCAGTCTCAAACGTGCGCTGTCCTGGGGGCAGTCTCAAACGTGTGCTGTCCTGGGGGCAGTCTCAAACGTGTGTTGTCCTGGGGGCAGTCTCAAACGTGTGCTATCCTGGGGGCAGTCTCAAATGTGCGCTGCCCTCAGGGCAGTTTCAAATGTGTGCTGTCCTGGGGGCAGTCTCAAATGTGCGCTGTCCTGGGGGCAGTCTCAAACGTGTGCTATCCTGGGGGCAGTCTCAAACGTGTGCTGTCCTGGGGGCAGTCTCAAACATGCGCTGTCCTGGGGGCAGTCTCAAACGTGTGCTGTCCTGGGGGTAGTCTCAAACGTGTGCTATCCTGGGTGCAGTCTCAAACGTGCACTGCCCTCAGGGCAGTCTTAAACGTGCGCTGTCCTGGGGGCAGTCTCAAACGTGTGCTGTCCTGGGGTCAGCGCATTCAAGTGTAACACGCAGCGGCTGCTTTGAGGCAGGGTTTGAGCGAAGGACCACTCATTGAGGAGCTGTCTGTAGTGCAAGTGGCACAGACTTTACTGGTGATCTTGGTCACCAGCACTGCTGTGAAATGTGATAAGTTACCAAACTGGATCCACGCATCGCATACAAAGAGGGTGAGGGCACCAGAGGAGGGCAGCGAAGACCTTGGAGCCCAGAAGAAAATCATCCACGTCAAAGGCAGGCGCAAAATCAGAAGGACAAACAACCATTTGAGTTGTTAGAAGTCGACAAAGAAGTCATCACAGTAAATAAATGAGTAGAGGCAATGGGGGTCCCGGGGTAGAAGAAAATGCTGCTAATGATGGCGGCTGCTTTTGTACCTGTACAGTTGGACTGGCTTTGGCTCTGATCCTGCAAATGGTCTATCTAAGAAAGAATAATGGGCTATCCACCCCTTCAGAAAATAAAAAAGAAAGAAGAAAGAGAAATCCACACTCATCGATAAAATGAATCTAGTGAGAACACATGTTCAACTGCTTCAGACCTCTTATAAGACTGAGCATTTCAAACTGCTGGATATGCACATGCATGCCCGCTTCCTCAACAGAGGGAATTAGGTAGGAACAAAAGCCACTATAATTTTCATTGTCATGTCTGATTTGTCATTGCTGACCTATAGAAATTCTTCATTTAATTTGTAAGAGGTCAAACATTTAGGTGCCGATTCCGATCCGTTAAAACAAATTACCGTACGACTCGTATCCATATTTTTTTACGTACGAATCGTACAAGTCCCTTACAACCGGTGAAGTACGATTCGTATGTGAAAAATACATACGAATCGCTTTGGGAAAATGTGTACGAGAGGGATCCGGACTGTTTTACGTACAAATCGTAAAACTGAAGTCCGAGCGCGCAAGTACGATCCGTACCGCCCTTCCGAAAACACAAGCGCATGGAAAAAGCCCCGTACGGAGCGAACGCCGTACCACTTGTATCCGGGGAAACTTGAGCCCGGGATGCGAGTCGTACAGCCCCCCTGCCCCCCACATATGTCAGCACTGTACCCCCCAAAGGTCCGCACTGTACCCCAGCCCCGCACATGTACACGCCGTACCCCAGCATCATACACCAACACCGTACATGTACGCCCCATACCCCCACCCCCTATGTACGCCCGTACCCCCACCCCCTATGTACGCCCCGTACCCCCCTATGTATGCCCTGTACTCCTACCCCCGTATGCACGCCCCATACACCCACCCCCATATGTACGCCGCGTACCCCCACCCCTATGTACTCCCCGTACCCCTCCTATGTACGCCCCGTACTCCCACCCCCGTATGCACGCCCCGTACTCCCACCCCCATATGTACACCCCATACCCCCACCCCCCTATGTACGCCCCGTACTCCCACCCCGTATGTATGCCCCATACCCCCACCCCCTCCCCGTATGTATGCCCCGTACTCCCTCCCATGTCCGCACTGTATCCCAGCCCCGTACGTGTACGCACCAAACCCCACCACCGTAGCCCCGCCCTGTACTTGTACGCACCGTACCCCAGCCCCGTACTAGTACGCACCGTACCCCAGCCCCGTACTTGGACGCACCGTACCCCAGCCCCGTACCCCAGCCCCGTACATCAGCCCCGTACATGTACGCACCGTACCCCACCACCGTCCCCCAGCATCGCGTATGTACGAACCGTACAACAACATAGCATCTGTGAGCACTGTACAACAACATCGGGTATGTTCGCACCTTATATAACGACTCGTACAGAACCAGGACACTGTAAAACAGCACAAGGAGGGTCAATTCGACTCACACAACACCACAAAACACGTCTACAGTAGAAAATACATCTAAATGACTGACCTGGCACATCCAAACAGGCAAACACATGCCCAAACTCACAACCACCCCTTATAACACACCCACCAAAATTTCAAACCCAGGCCCACCCACAAATGGACCAATAAAAAGGGCCCACAAACACAAACCATGAGCCTTTGCAACAGACCCACTGCTGACAGACACCACACACAAACAACTCCACCCATAAACCTTAACTTACATACCTTCACACAACCTCCTTCACACAGACCCCCTCTTCACATTCACACCCACACCGTCACATTCACACCCACACACCCACAACCATCCACACCCACACCCCACACCATGCCCACAGACAAGAATCCAAAGTTCACAAGGGAGGAGCTGGATATCCTTGTCAACGAAGTCATCAGAGTCGAGCCACAGCACTTTGCAACATTGGTCAGACAGACCAGCATAGCAGAAAAATCACGCATGTGGCAGAGGATTGTCGATAGGGTGAATGCTGTTGCGCCCATCCGAAGGACCAGGAATGAATGCCAATCCCGGTGGTACGATCTGCGGAGGGCAGTCAAGCGGAAAATGAACGAGGAGTACGCCCAGAGCAACATCACTGGAGGTGGGCTGCCCCGCAGACCGGTACATTACCATCCCTGGGAGGAGAAGGTGATGGCCCTGCTTACGCCGGTGGGAGTACACGGAGTCGAACGAGTGGCAGAGCCTGGTGAGTACACAAACAACTTACGTAACATGGGGGGAATGGCATCCACACCCCAACGACACCAAATGCACGCAACTACCCACAAGCCCTCACCGGACACAACCACACTCAAAAACAACGCTCATGCCACTCACATGTCCATGCCCCATTCACAAAGCAAGGCCATGCCATGTCCCAGGCAACACAAACCACAAACCCAAGACTGGATGTCCGGGATGCTGGGAGGTTTGGGCTCACAAAACACATTGTTCAACTCAGAATCAGACACCATTGCCCTCAGCCCATATGGCCCAGGTACATACCCATGCATCATGCCCAATGCACAGGGACTGGCTAAGTACTGACAAGGAAGCTGACACTTGGCCCTGCTGTAGGCAGCATAAGGCCCTCCTGTGTCCACTGTACACTCAAACACCAACACCACAAGCTCAGATATCTAGCATAGGATCTCACACTCACTGTCATGCCAGCATGCTCTATGAGGGGACAGACACATCACCTGGGAGACAAAATGCCAAATCACACTACACCCAACACCAGGCCCTGTCACACACACCCCTTACACAAGCACACACCCCCGGGTCAGGCAAATGGATTTACCCACTCTCACAATGGGAATGTGACACAAAAAGATCAATCCATAGCCAAAGAAGCATCCAAGCCAAAACTCTGCATGTCAAACACTCAGGAGAACATATCAATCTGTCCCCTGCAACATACCCATCCACAAGTGAACATTGAGAGGAATGCTAGGCACATACAACTACCTGGAGGAACTGTGCCAACTTGAATATGTTTGAAACATGGATGTCGCATGAAACAGCATTAACATTGTCTCTCTCTCACACACAGGGCAACGTCATGGATCTCCCCCAACACTGGGGGGGAAGAATCACAGTCCCAGGCTCGGCAGGACGGTGATCCCAACGGCAGCGACGACTCTCAACACTCCGTGGATGACCCCAACCAACCTGGACCCTCTGGTGCCCAAGCCCCTGCAGCACCTGCTTCAGGTACATCTGTGCCAACCACCACCTCCATTCCTGCCACATCCCAGGAGACACCCAGGAGCCCTGCCCACACAGAACAACTGAGCCAGTCTGACCTGGAGGGACAAGGTTCTCTGGGCACCCAGGAGGAGGCAGACAGCCCTGCAAATGCCATCCCTCAGGGGTCCGTAGACCCGATGTGCCCACAACGGCAGGCCAGGCTTGTGTGGGCAGGGGTGGTGGGAGTGGGGGCAGGCGGAGGCGAGAACCTGACCAGCCAGCTGAAGGAACCGGTATGTCACACATACGCCACATCCTGAACACATACCGGCGTGACACCAGGGGCATCAGCCAGGTAGTGGAGACCCTCAACGAGATTAAGAACCAGCAGGCCGAGCAACATGCCAGTCAACAACAACACCAAGGACGGATGGAGGCAAGACTGGCTGAGCTCCTGGCGGTGCAAACGGACATAAGCCGTTCACTCCGTCGGATCACCGACAACATGGGCAACCCTCCCTGTGCCACCAGGTGAAGACCACCACCAGCCACAGGGAGGGAGGAGGAGGAGGAGGATTCATCCGACGGAGCGTCCCAAGCATCGTCAAGGCCTGCATATGAGGGTTCCGCAAGGAAGGTGGGTCGTCCACGGAAAAGACCGTGAGAGGCTGTAGAATATAGACCTCAGCTAGGCCTACCAGTGCAAGGGGTTCGCCCTTCTCTGCACAGAGTCCTCAGACTATTGGAAAGAAGTTGGCATAGAAACTGGAATAGAAAATACAAAGTTTAATAAAACCTCATGAGGTGGAACTACATTCAAACAGCACCCTTCGGTATTGAGTGAAGTAGCACACTGAACAGAAGGACCATGGTCCTTTTATACCCACACAGGGGCTAAAAGAAGGCGGTACAAGTACACATGATAAGAGTTATGCACATAGATGGTCATACAGAAACTGCACAGTCGACAAGTAGGAGGAGTTAACAGTTTGCCAATACTGGTAAACATATCCTGACAGTTACATACTACTAACAGCTGCAAACTCAACTGGGCATGTGCGAAGGTAGAAGATACTAAATATAGTTTGTTTCTAGGCAGATTACAAGAGCAGTCAACACTAAGGGAGGACAAAGCACATGGTGAGCACATGGCAAACAAAATGGCTGGCAGAAATACAAAATGGATTCCACAAGATGAACAAGATAGCCTCTAAATACCAGATGGATTCCGCTAATGCTAATCCAATCCCAGCCAATTTACAACAGACGACCCTTTTAGCATTAGCTGAAGACATCTGTTCCTCTGGGGTAATCTAAATATGCATCCCGTACATCTATTAGCATTATTTCGGCCACTTCTTTATTCAACATTTGTTGGGCCTTGGTCTCTGCAATATTCCTCTTGACAGGTATACAGGCAGAAATGCAAATGGAGCAAAGCATTGGACCACATTGGATACATACACAGCATGTAAAAAAAACAGTAATAATTATACACAAGATAGCTAGTAACTTCCAGCCCCAAGCAGAAACGAGAGTCCAGAACCATCCTGCTACGGTCCAAGTGCCAGTCTCTGGATGAATTTCTGCAGCGATCTTATGCAGTTTTGATATTGCGTCATATACTGAAGGTGAATGATCCAGTATGAATACGCAACAGCTGCTACCGATGATGCGACATGCACCACCTCGATCAGCCAGAACTACATCTAGAACCATACGATTCTGGAGAGCTACAATCCTTGCAATTTGCAGCTCCTCCGTAATGTTCCCAAGCGCCATAGCTGTCTGATTGGTAACAGCTTCCACAACTCTAGTCAATCGTCTTATTTTCCTACTGTTTAATGCAGCTCCCACAAAGAAGAACAAACCTAAATTAAAATCAACATACTGTTGTAGAGTGGTATCAGTTTGGTCTACTTTGTCAACACTTATTGTCCTTTTATATCTACTTCTAGAGATATCAATAAATAATTTAAGGTCTCGGTGGTAGGATGCAGGTGCCAGAAACACAGGGGGCAATAGAAAGGATACATAGCATACGCCTGACCACCCAACAGGTAGGTGATAATATCCGTGGCTACCACAGACAAAGTAAGTATTGGGTGAGGCTATGAAAGTGCTATTATTTGTACCCTCAATAGGCAGAATTACAGTACATTCGCTTTTCCCCACTGGAATTCTTCCAATACTGCTTACACATAAATCTGCTTTAGCTCTAGTAACAGAAATCACAAATTGTTTATTAGTAGAAAAAGTTCTCATATTTGTGAAGATATATGGCGTTGAAATATTGTCCGGTTGATACTCTTCCCATTCCCATTTGGTCCCGTTGGCTTGAGGATAACTGTCTTTATCTTGATAGCATACTTTATTGAGGCGAAAAAGAAGCCCGCCTACTGTACGTTTTCCAGATGCAAACAGGAGCGCATACCAAGCTTGACAAGAACCATTATGAGAAAAAGGAAGAGGAATAAAAGGTGTTCCTCCTTTCTTTTGATGTGCAGGTATCATCCCACACACCCAACAGTTGGTAGTATTCGTGGCATTGTGAGTATGATGCAACATCTGAATAAAGGTGTTATTTAAGTAGGATTGTCGATGCTTCCGCTCATGATAGGGAAGCGTAAAGTAGTGGTGTTCAACTGGTACCGGAGTAGTGGCGATCAAAGGTTTTCGAGCAGGAGCCACTTTCTCAACGAACCAAGTTATTTCTGCTACATCCACCATAGCAACAACAAACTCTATAGTACAGATGATCTTCCTCTTAGAAACAGTTGATCTCATTGTGGACATGATCAGCTTATTGTTGAAAACAACCATTGGAGCTCTTATCCCTGGGCAGCCGTTGATTTCTTCACCGAGGGTCAAGACGGGTGTCGCTACACTATACAGAACTGATCCCCCCCCTTGCCACATCGGCATTCCGTTTCACTAACCCAGGGAGGTTGCTCAACCAGTCTATTTCGACGATGCAGGCTCTTTCCGTTGTCTCAGTTGGTATCGGGATACTCCAGGAATCGTGTGGTCCGGGAAGACTTCCTCAGGTTCGTCAGGTGATATGGCTTGGCCTTTCTCTGTATCCAAGAGGTCCCGATGGTCGATCAAAGCAACAGGATCCACCAAGGTAGACGGCACTTTCTTGCAGTGGGTGGAGTGCACCCAATTCCTTCTATTTGTTACTCGAACCGCAGTTCTCGTTGAAAGGAGCACCTGCTCTGGGCCGCGCCACCTCGGTTCAAGGCTGCTCGACCTCTGGAATGATCGGATCATCACCTGATCTCCAGGCCGAAGTCCATGGCCTTCACCTGCAGACCTGTCCGGAAGAGCTTCTCGAACCTGTTGATGAATAGAGACCAAACTGTCAGTCAATTGTGATAGATAGTCACTCATCAATACACACGGTACGTCATGTATGGGACGTGGTTTAGGAATTCCCCAAATGTTCATAGGCCTCCCAAATACCACTTCGTATGGTGTAAGACCAGACCGCGAATGTGGCACTGATCTAATGGACAACAGTGCCAAAGGTAACGCGTTTGGCCCTTTCAGGGATGTGGAGGCTAGTATTTTCACCAGTTTTAATTTAAGTGTAGCGTTATACCTCTCCACTAACCCTGCTGATTGTGGATGAAAAGCAGCGTGAAATTTCTGCTTTATTCCTAACCCCTTCAGGACATATTCGACAACTTGCCCAATAAAATGGGGTCCGTTATCACTCCATAAAAATTTACAAACACCAAATCTAGGGAAAAATTCCTTCAAAAGCACCTTTGCTGTAGTGAGAGCTGTATTGTCCTTCGTAGGGTATGCCTCAATCCACTTGCTAAAGGCACATACCACTACTAGGACATACTTTAAGTTATTACAGCGCTCAAGCTGGATGTAATCCATTTGCAAAACTTCAAAAGGTGCAGTTGGCGTAGCAAATCCTCCTGTAGGAGTTTGTGTCCCTTTTCCAGGGTTATGCTGAAGACAAATCAGACAGGACTGCCCCATCTTTTTAGCTGTGCCGGCAATTTCTGGATGCTCCCAAACTTGCGTGAGCAATTTCGTTATCGAGGAGGCTCCAACATGTGCCGGCCCATGTGTCATATGAATCATAGGTTGTAGATAGGCTGTCGGCAATCTCCACTTACTCATCTCTTTATTCCTCCAACAGCCCTCATCATCCAATGTTCCTTCCTTGGACCATTGCTCAATTTCTTCTGCAGAAGCAGATTTCTGCATATCTAGCACTTCCTGCCTGGTATCATGCCAGCGTTCAGCCTGTGACTTCACTACATACATGGACGTGGTGCTTCACTGCATGGCAGTTTCACGGGCCGTTTGGTCTGCAAAAGCATTGCCTTGTCCTATCTTATCAATTATTTTCTTATGTGCGCTACATTTAACAATTGCTATTCTCTTTGGGTATGTTAAAGCAGTCAAGAGATTATGTACTAATTCTCCATGCATTATTTGCACCCCATGGGATGTAAGAAAGCCCCTCTCCTTCCAGAGTAGCCCAAAATCATGGGCCACTCCGAAGGCATAGCGACTGTCTGTATAAATGTTCACAGATAAGTCAGTACTGAGTTCACACGCTCGTGTCAACGCTATTAGCTCAGCTGCCCGAGCTGACTTCTGTGGGATACGAGCTGTCTCAACTACCGTCTGAAGTGTTGTAATTGCATATGCAGCTGACGTTGTACCATCTGGTAACTTCAAACAGGACCCATCAACCCATAGTTCTCCATCAACACTTAAAAGGGGCGTGTCTTGCAAATCGACACGACCCTTTGTCTGTTACTCAGTAAGGAATATACAATCATGAGATTCCTGTGACTGAGACTGAGTCACCGGGTATGGCAACAAAGTGGCTGGGTTTGGTGTCGCACATCTCTTTAGTGTAATGTGAGGGGCCAACAATGTCAATTCATATCCTGTCAGACGAGCGCTAGTTAAATGTTGCGTCTTCGTCTGATTTAAAAGGGCATCAACCGCATGGGGTACTAGCACCAACAGCTTATGTGACAAAACTATCCCTTCACTCTGACGTATTGACACAGCTGTTGCTGCAACTGAACGGAAGCATCCAGGTAACGCAAGAGCAACAGGATCAAGTACTGCTGAAAAATATGCACAGGGACGCTGTTTGTCACCGTGTATCTGCACTAAAACTGACAATGCGCATCCATCTTTCTCATGTACATAGAGTGTAAAAGGCTTCGTATAATCTGGAGTACCTAACACTGGTGCTGAACAAAGAGCTTGTCGTAACTGTCGGAAAGCAGTCTCACATTCATCTGTCCATTGAAGGGGCATTGGAGTATCTTTGGTCAAAAGTGCTAGCAAGGGTTTAACAATATGTGAAAATCCTAATATCCATTGCCTACAAAAAGAAGTAAGGCCAATGAATGCACGGACATCTTTCTGAGTACGGGGCACTGGTGTGTCTAAAATGGCTTGAATGCGATCTGGTGTAAGTGCACGTCCCTCCTTAGACAGAAGGTGACCTAAGTAGGTTACCTTCGGTCTACAATATTGCAATTCATTTCGTGATACTTTGTGATGATGGGAGGCAAGAAAAGACAGCAAGCACAAAGTACATTTTTCACACTGTTCAGGGGTGTCAGCTGCCAACAAGATGTCATCGACATATTGAATGAGAGCCACTCCTTCAGGCAAAACAAAAGAATCAAGTTGTCTTTTCAATGCTTGACTGTAAAAACTAGGACTCTCAGTATAGCCTTGAGGAACTCTACAGAATCTATACGATCGATTATTCAGGGTAAAACCAAACAAATATCGGCTGTCAGGATGAATAGGGATCGAAAAGAAAGCCTTCTTCAAATCTATCACAGAAAATGTAGTCGCTGTCGGGGGAACCAGAGTAAGAAGTGTCGTTATGTCAGAAACCACAGGGTATTGTGGTACTACAATCTTGTTAACTTCTCGTAAATCAATAATGAATCTGTAAACCTTAGTGTCAGTATCTTTTTTCAGAATAGGAAGAATTGGACTGTTACAAACATTGTAGGGAACTTCCTCAACAACCCCCACTTCAATGAGATCATGGACAATACATATGAGTGCTTCTTCACCTTCCAGTGAAATTTTGTATTGAGGCAAACGTGGCAATACAGCGCCCTCCTTGACACTAATATGTACTGGTGGAATAACCATTTGCCCTACATCAGTGTAGGGCAAATGGCTATTCCACCCACAAAGTACTAGGGAGTACTAGGGAGTGAGGCTAATGCAATATCCTCTTTAACAAGACAAGCTCTCTCCGTCACAGGATGGTTGTCATTCAAGATAACACGTACACCTTCTGGAGAACATCGTATCGTAGCCCTGAAATACTTAAGCATATCAAGACCCACAATATTGTCTGGTGTATTGGGAGAAAGCAAAAATGGACATGGAGCAGTAAATTTATCCACATGGAATGCAAGTGGTTGCGACAATGGGCTAAGGGAAGGGGTTCCATCAAAACCTATCGATGTAATGGTTAAGCCAGACAGGGGAGCCCATGGAACCAATTCTTTAGACAAGGCACTACGAGTAGCTCCTGTATCAACCAGAAACCGATCAGTGGAGCCCAGAACATTTGCTGTGACATAGGGACCCCTCTGATCTACTGGAACTTCAACTGATTCCTTACCCCATCTTAGACAATCCTATGCATGAGCAGAATCTTGAGAATCAGATGGCACATAATCAGACATTTGATATTGGTTCCTTCTATCAAAAGTGTTAACCCCATCCTGCCCACGTATACTAGCATCAAACCTAGCACGATCACCTGTGCTTCCTCTAGGCCCTGAATATCCTGGACGATTTCTCATTTTTCCCCGACCACGTGTATACTGCTGAGCACGCAGTGCTGGACAATCGGAAGCCCAGTGGCCAAATTTCTTACAGTATGCACACTGGTCAGCAGACAAATTCGAACGAGTATAAGAAGTGAAAGACAAACCATAAGATCCACGTCCACCTCTATCACTACCTCTAAAAGACGGACCATAAGCCTGAGCCAACATAATCTTCGTTTTCAATTCTTTAGTCTTTTTATCCTCATTACCCTTTGCCTCTAATTCCTGGCGTTCATAATACTGAGCCATAGTCAAGAGAGAAACCGGGGAAGAGGTAGTCCATGAACTCTCACTGGCCTTTATGCGACTAGCTATTCCTGGCAACAGGTTTGCGACATATTTATCGACAAACAGATGTCTGCCTGCGTCATCTGTCAAAGACTGGCCACTAAAATCGTGGAATGCTTCTTCAAAGCGTGTAAAAAAAACAGAGACCGATTCATCTGCCTTTTGCTTACAAGATGCTAAAACAGTCCAATCTATCTTTTTAGGAGGAATAATCATTTTTAACTTAACTAATATAGCTGCGGGGAGATCTAAAATTAACTGACATGGCTTTTGTGCAGGTTCCCTTTCGGCATCCATTCGTTCTAAGTCTTTCCATAATGCCCCAAAAGCTGCATGATCATCAATTTTACGAACAGTTCTCCACATATCAGGTGGTAATATCAATCCGAAAAATAAATCAATATCAGGCAAAGTCATAGTGCAGGAACTAATAGCACCTTCAACTTCCTCATAAAAAGCGGCTGGATTTTTCCGCGGATCAGGCAATGCAGTTTTAAGTGCCATAACATCCGTCCTATTCCAAGGAGTATAAACCCAATTATAAATAAAATAACCCTTTGCATCAATAGAGGCCTTATCGTCGCTTGTACCCTGTCCTTTAGGAGGAACATACAAGGGCGTGGCCTCCCGCATAGGTTTCGCGTGAACTATCATAGTCTTATCTGATCCGGAGGTAGAAGCGTGTGCCATGCCGGTCTGAGATGTCTGTGCAGCTACGTCTGCAGCCTTTTTCTCCTCTCGCAAACGGACTGCATCAACACGCAGCTTTACCAAACGCCTGATTGTATCAGCCACCTGGGAGAAAACAAAAAGACCATCACGCATTTGCTTATAATCATCTGCTATATCATTAGGCTCTAACTCCTCAAAATATTTCCTAAACAGCTCAAGGACCTCTGCGGCAAACACCTCAGTAAAATACAGCTGCTCCCTTTCATACCACCCTCTCATACTATCTAGAATTTCAGAGACGGGGGAAGTACCATGAACTGCTTTACGAGCAGCAGCTCAGAGCTGAGATGAGCACGCAGTAGTCAACATAGAACGAGTTTCTCGTGTCTTATCTTCCTCCAAACTAGAGTCCTCATCCAACTCATGAGGGGCAGAAGGAACAGTATACGGAGGTGGAGGACGATCTAATAATAAGTAATCATCTTGCGGTTTATTAAGTATAGGATAAAGGGGCCGCCGAACAGAGTATTGGCCAGTTACCTGTAAATTGCGCTCCCTATCTTCTCTCTCCTTTAACTCTTTCATTTCTTTGTTCTTTAGCTCTAATGCTTTCACATAAACGTTTTTTCGCTGTTCTTTTTCAATCAAGGCTTGCTCACGCTTCATCCGTTCACGCACTTCTTTCTCCCACATTCGTACACAATCAAACATATCGTGCCTAGTCTTTCGTTTAAACATACATTGTTCCACATACTCAATCTATCGTAAATCAAATGACCCATACATAGGACAACGCAACTCAGGATCCTTACGCGTGTATTTATTCCATAATGCGCTGTACATTATGGAAGAAAGACCATACTTAATATACATATCCCTATTAGGCGTCCCCTCCGGGGGGGCCGGTTGTGTTTCATCCAAAAGGAACTTGGTACCACTACAAAAGCAACACATCCTACGAAGTGTGCTAAAAACAGGCATGCCAAAAATAGTGCAGAATATGCAGTATTATATTCAAAGTAGCACTTAAGGTACCTTTAGTACGATGTGCCGTTCAAATCAATTCAGATAGAGAAAATTCTCCTCATTACCTGCCTATATGAATTGCAATTCATATGTAACAAAACAAACCAAGTTGGCCAACACAAAAATGCGCAGTACTATAAGCCACAGTAAGTGTTACCAAACTACCTTACCAATCCCAGGTATCAAAACCAACAGCAAGCGCCGCAAAAGGGCACTTACCAATCACTTGGTATCCAGATTCCAACTGCCAAGTTCTAAAAATCGACCAAATGGTCACTGCACGGCGAATCAACAGAAGAGATCTCAGTCGAGGACCGGCGTCACCTGGATGGTCAGATCAGAAAGAAAGGAAAAACGCTGTGGGTGCCAAGACTCGGGTCTTATCGGGCAGCGATCGCGTCCAGAGCGTGATTCCAATCCTTCGTCGCGACCAAGCCTTTGGGCATCCGAGTTCTCGATATGCTCCATGTTGGGCGCCAATTGTAGAATATAGACCTCAGCTAGGCCTACCAGTGCAAGGGGTTCGCCCTTCTCTGCACAGAGTCCACAGACTATTGGAAAGAAGTTGGCATAGAAACTGGAATAGAAAATACAAAGTTTAGTAAAACCTCATGAGGTGGAACTACATTCAAACAGCACCCTTCGGTATTGAGTGAAGTAGCACACTGAACAGAAGGACCATGGTCCTTTTATACCCACACAGGGGCTAAAAGAAGGCGGTACAAGTACACATGAGAAGAGTTATGCACATAGATGGTCATACAGAAACTGCACAGTCGACAAGTAGGAGGAGTTAACAGTTTGCCAATACTGGTAAACATATCCTGACAGTTACATACTACTAACAGCTGCAAACACAACTGGGCATGTGCGAAGGTAGAAGATACTAAATATAGTTTGTTTCTAGGCAGATTACAAGAGCAGTCAACACTAAGGGAGGACAAAGCACATGGTGGGCACATGGCAAACAAAATGGCTGCCAGAAATACAAAATGGATTCCACAAGATGAACAAGATAGCCTCTAAATACCAGATGGATTCCGCTAATGCTAATCCAATTGCAGCCAATTTACAACAAGGCATCGGACCATCCACATCTCCCAGGTCACCTGGCCTGGCACCTGACCCGCATACGCAACAGCAGCACCTCATCCAATGACATTCTCTGCCACATAGACTTGCTGGTCACAGTCTGACCAATGATGACAAACACTGTGGTCTGGACTCTGATGACTTCAAATGCCAAGGATCCCATCTCCCCCTGTGAACTTTGGATTCTAGGCACACTGTATAGCAACTATTTTTCCACACTAAACACGCCCCCCACCGAGAATAAAACTAAATTTCTTCAATTAGATGTTGCAGTCATTTTGCATGAGTACACAACCTATGTGTGGGGAAATGTCAAACTATGCCTGAGTGTTGAACTAACTCCAGCCATCCATACCCTGGGATCTGAGTCTGGTACAGGACACCCATGAGTCACAATGTATCATCCAATACAGACATGGAGCACAATACTCACCCGTGATGGCCTCAAGCTGCTGAGGGGGGGCTTGCAATCGTGTGCGGACAGACCAATTTGGAAGAGTATCATTAAGGCGTAGAGGTCATGTCTCATGTGGATGTTCCCGGAGGGAGTACCAGGTATGTTTGGCCAGGTGGGAGAACTTGGTCCTGCATGCTGGAGTACGGTGGATGTGAACAATGGTGGCCAGGGCAAGGTTGGATGCACGCAGTTGGCCCAACGGGGTCTCGGATGACAGACGTCCAAGGTTGGTTTGGGGTCTGGGGTTGTGGACTGCCTCCTGAGTGTGGGTGAGGAGTCTGAAGGTCATCCTGCAGCACACAGTGATCCATTGCAGCTATCTCAGGTGGACGGTGATGTGGCTGGGGCGCGGGATGTTGAAGCTGAGGTGTGCAGATGCACCCTGCATGTGAACAAGTTTCCCAGGAGTGTGGATGTACTTGCTCCGTAGAGGGCGGGGCAGTAGTTGACACGGATGTTGTTGTGGACCTGGGGGATGGTCTGTCTTTCCTTGGAGTGGATCTATCTGTGGATCATGTGCATCATGCAGAGGGTGTTGCAGCATGAGGTACAGATGTTGGTGATTTGCATGTCAAATGTGAGCGACAAATCCATGATGCACACCATCTTGTGTGTGTGGCCACTGGGTGCTTGTGCAGGGCCCTGGCGGGTGGGACACAAGGAGTTGACCCAGCTGTAAGGGGACAATCCTCAGATGATTACCTAAGTCCTGTACAAGTCCAGCCTCAGGTGGTTGATGTTCAGACATTCATCAACGGTCCTCATGCCTTCTTGAATGTTGGAACTGGCAATGGCTGTGTCTTTGGTGAGGGTGAGGAGCACCTGGCTGTCAATGGCATACGAGCTGATGATGAGGTTGTATGCGCATGTGATGGTGGAGAGGGGGGTCCTGGACACATTGAAGCTTGACACGCTGAGAGCCGATCCCTGGGCCATGTGCCAGATGACGCCACTATACTACATGCTGAAGGCTTGAGTCCCACTCCCATGGCCTTGCTGGTGTACGGAGCCGGTGTGGAGTAGGAGGGACAGGACCTGGTTGGTGTGACAGGGCCTGGAAGGCGGGGCAGCACTGTGTAGGCAGTTGGAGTTGCACACTCAGCATGCAAAGGTGTTGTGTGTGCGCTTAGGGTATGCCAGAGAGCAGGCAGTTGATTTTCGGATGGACATTGCTTGGAGGGTGGCTGCAACATCAGACTGTAGTGTTATGTGGGTCATGCAAGGACATGAGGGTCGTGCAATGTGCACATTGCATGCGCTGACGGTCCTGCCTTTGGCACCGCGTGGCCGCAACAGTGGCACAGACAAGCTGATGACAGCCAAATAAATGGGTGGAGTGAGGAAGGGAGGAGCATCTTTGAGGCGTGTGTGTTGCCAAATCCGGCAGGTTTGTGGGCCCTTGCTGCAGGGGCCGCAGCAGCAGGCAGCATGTCCTTGAAACTATGCCAAAAGTAGCACACAAAGACAAGGATGTCAGAAAGGACAACTGCAACAGGCGTATGTAAAGGAAGGAGTGTCCGGTTATCCATGGCACACCCAGAGAAAATGGATGCACAATCACCATATATGACTGACACAGGATCAGGAAACAGAAGGCCGAGCTGTGCACACCCTCAGCAGGCGTCGACGGCCCGTTGTGGGGACCAACATGGCCAAATACGTACACAACCATGGACTTCATGCAGAATAGAGAGTCGAATCCATGAAGAACTGCATGCACGTTGCAAAACTACACATAGACTCATATGCACAATCTTCTACAACTATGCCAGAGATGCCGCATGCAAAGTGGCAAGAGACCTGCATTGACAGAGATGAGGCACCTTGGAGGGTGAGGAACACCTTTATTACGCAGGCTCACACTAAGGGAAATGCATCAATATGAACACACTCACAGGTCATTTGGCTGAACATGTGGGACCCACACGGGACATCCCCTTAACAAAACAGATGTTGTAAATCCAAATGAACTGGCACACAAGTTAAGGGGGTGGGCCAAACACCCCCTGCTGCACACGGAGAGGCTGCAATTCACCATTGAGCCTCTTATGGGGATGTCCCACACTATGTCCACCCGTAGCCTCCCGTATGTTTCTGAGGGAAGTTTTACACACATGGATGCCTTCATCAGAATCCACAGACCATTACAGATGACTGTCAAGAAGGGTGACTATCAATTCATGGGAGTCATGCTACATGTCATGTGCCCCATGGTGAGTCGACATGTATGCATGGTAACACAACATGCACAGGAGCAGTCCCCACACATTCCAAACACGTACCACCCCCAAAATGCCTTGCTGCAATCCTTACCCAAAATGACTTTTCTCCATGTCCGTGCATGGAACGCTGATTCAGCACACGTTGCAATACTCATGAGGAATAGCAGGAGGCCAACGATGACACGAGCAGACCACATGCCCAAGAACCTGGGGATGACAGACACACAGGAAGTCAGCTAAAATATTGTTATCCGCATACATGGTCGGTCATTTACTCTACAGGAATAATGTTGTCACCATGCTATTTTTAAATTTAGTGTCTCAGCTAACATGTGAGGAATGACATCATCACTCGAGTGACACATCAGAACACACCTCTGAGTCACTTAGCATACAGTCAGCTGGACACACACATTGCAACACATGCCACACAAGGCTCCAAGCGTGCACACTCATACCCAGTGACTCACCATTATGAGAAGAAGTTGCGTATGAGCTGACTCCGGATGTCCTCCTCCTCCTCCTCACTCGCATCGTGACCAAGCCCTTCATCCTCCACAGGTGGATGTTCCTGATCATCCTGATCAAGGATGAGTGGCACTGCCCTCTCCACTGCCATGTTGTGCAGCATGCAGCACACGAGGAAGATTTTGCAGACCTTCGCCGGTGCATATGGGAGGGACCCGCCTGTTTTGTGAAGGCACCGGAATCGGCTTTTCAGGAGGCCAAACGTCCTCTCAATCACTCGCCTGGTCTACCCGTGTGCATTGTTGTAACGGTGATCTGCAGCTGATCTTGGGTTGCCGAGAGGCGTCATCAGCCATGGCATGTTGGGATAGCCAGAGTCCCCTACATGGAAACATCATGTAAAGATGTGGTTCAGGAGATGCCGTAAGATATAAAGATACCGCAAAACACAGGACAAACAGAGTATACCCACCAGCAAGACATGCTCATTCGTTGTTCAGCCGCAGCATCATTTGTGGCACCCTGTTACGCCTCATGATGTAGGCATCGTGTGCTGACCCTGGAAAACGTGCACACACATGGGAAATCAGCATGTTAGCAAGACACACGACAAGGGCATTTATAGAGTGGTAATGTTTACGGTTGTGATAGGCTACCTCCTGTGCCTGTGGTGGTACAAAAGCCACATGTGTCCCATCAATGGACCCAATTACATGGGGCATCCCTCCCAGGGCATAGAAATCACCCTTGACACCTGTCAACTCCTCAGGAGTCGGAAAATGGATGAATTCATCCAGGTGCTCCAACATGGCTGCTAAAACATCATGCAGGACACGGCTGAACATGGTCTGTGACATGCCACCAACATCAGCTATGGTGAATTGAAATGTACCTGTGGCAAAAAAAAATTTAGGGCTGCCATCACCTTCATCTTGGGGGTCAGCACAGTAGGATACCTGTGTCGCGGTTGGAGGTGTGGTGCCAGCTTGGCGGTCAAGTCCTCAATCAACTGTTGACTGAATCTGTAACGTCTTATGCAGTCACGTTCCCTCATGGCACCCAAGTCTGGCATTGGTCGGGGGACAGGCGGTGCCCTGCAGAAAATTGAAATGAATAACGAAGAGTGAGAACATAACAACATCAATGTCAATGAACAGAGCACATGCTCAACTGCTAATACACATATGCTAAATACAGAGGCTGGTCTGTGCAATACATCCAGGACACGTATGCCAGCCAGGTGATACTCCTACGAAAGCCAGCTACACCCGTTGATTGGCAAGTCTACATGACATGCCCTGAAACTAGCTGTGGGCCAATGTAAGTGAACAGCCAGAGACATCACAGGAGTGACATACATCCCCATATCTGCATTTGAAGGATGTCATCTCATACAGACAGCTGACAGCAAGCTAGACGCACAGGTCACATGTACAGATCACACACATTGCGATGAAGGGGTACACGTGAAAACAGAAAACACAGACATTGAGATGACGAAGATATGTCCTCATGTAAAAATATCATGTTTGATGCATACAGACACACGTTACATGGGAATCCACATGTGGCATGGTGTGCATAGATGTGTGCCATGCCCATCTCCACACAGACACATGTTGGATGCAGCAACAGCAGCTGCAGTTGACGGAACACCAACAGCAAGCTCATGGGAACACATGACACACACATGACATAGTCAAATCGGGGCACGCTGGTCGTTAAATGTCAGTTGTTAGTGTCCCTGTCCCTGGCATCAGGGAACAGTTGCTGGTGGTGGTGACTGTGCCATACCAGTGATGCTGTGCTTGACACGTTTGTACTACATGCACACATGTGCAAAGTGTGAATGGGAGGTGTGCCACATAGTGCCCCATCACACATGACATGTGTACACAGGTCATCACACATCAATTGTGCTAATACATGAAGAGACATGTGCAATCTCACTGCCTGACACACCTAGGCCCTGCACATGAAGGACTGCAATGACAATGACTTGATGTACATCCTTGTGCGAGTCTGAGACCTCCATTCCTTTCGTGTGCGTATCCTATTGTGGAAATGTGGATTTTCCTGATCAGTTATGTCCCCTATCTTGGACCCCAACGGTTCTATGTGCATGTTGCAAACACATGTATGTTCCCTCCAGTTCCAGTTTCGAAGACGCAAACACATGTGCGTCCACCATCAACATGTCCTCTGTCAGATCCGCCATCAATGGGCTGGATATTCGATTCCTAAGTATGAAAGGCCACCGACTTTATATGGCTAAGTTACTCCATTTTTGCAGTTCAGGCAGAGTAGGCCCGATTCTGTCCTCAAAGCCTTTCCCTGCTCTCTGCCTCTAACAGCATCAGTTTAAGCTCGCATCTGTATCCATGAACTTTGTCCTACTTCCTGTGCAGCTAACGGTGCCTACCTCGGCCAGTTTTGCCTGCCTGCCAAGAAGCTGTATTTCACCTTCGAATTATCTACTTTGCTCCTCAGCCGATGCATTCCTGTCTAGTAGTTTAGGTAAACATTTCCTTTTGCTCCCAAGCAAAGGGCTCGGTTTTTTTCTGTCCTCATGCAAGTAAATCATAGCCCTGTTGCCATGGAAAGTTTCTGCCTCTCGCATCTCATATAGACACTTAGACGCTTGTGCACGTACACACAGTCAGTATAGAATAGATTCTGTCCGAGAGTCCTTCCTTGTGGATAACATAGTTCTTTAAACATAGGATGTTAGATATGATTTGGGATTAGGTTGACTTGACCCCCCAGACTTTTTGTCTCCACATGTAGAGCTAAATGTCAAGTCCCCTTCACCCCCTAGTTACACGTCAATTACACGTCATGCCGCTGCGCGCGCATCTATGCCAAGTATTATCTTATAGATCCACCTATGCATAACATCATAACCAATCATGTTTCTTTTTACTCCTTATTACGCCCATTTTCGGTTACGCACTTACAGTATCGTTTCTCTTATCAATTGTTACGCCTTCTACATTGGTTTCATTGTAATGTATGTTCTATAAAAGCAATTTCCTGTCAATAAAGTATGTACTTCACTTCCTGAACCCCCGTGGTGACGGAACCTGAAGGCCGCGACTCGAGTCGGCCATTTTGGAATAAAGCCCATTCAGAAACCTCTTATACCACGGATTCTGCCTCTTATTATTCTGAGCTATTTTATTTAAGACTCCGTATGAAATTCAGTCCAGGTAATAGAATATTTACCACATAATGGCGCCCGAATAGGGACACTTTCTCAACTCACGCGCCGGCGGTGCGTTGCAGGCCCGGTCTCCTGCCACAGCTGGACGGACCATAACGCGTACCAGCAGGATTTCCTGTAGCTCCCTCCGGTCAAGCGGGGGCGACTGAGGCTGCGATCAACCCAGACGAGGCGGTGAGAAGTGCGAAGTATCCCGACCAGAGCCTAGCTGAGAGAGCAAGATCCGAGGTATACAGAGGCCCACCAGGTTTTCGAAGTCCCGATGTCCAGAGGGTCCGATGTCCGCAGTCATCGAGTCCAGTCCATTCTCCGAGGCCTTCCATTTCAAGGAGCTACCCAGTGAGTACCATCGCCGGGGAGGCGTGTTGACGCGCACATAGGTTGTGCCGGTCAAGACGGATTTGGGTACACAAATCCGGTCTGCACTGTTTAGCAGTGTATATGTACTGTTTAGCAGTATATCAAGTATTCCGAGGTATCTAGTTATTGTCAAGAATTATGCTTGGTGATTTAGTCATGCAGACGATCATCATTGCTGCTTATTTTAAAGGTTAAAAAAAAAATGTCTTAATGTTTAATGTTAAATGTGTTAAACGTCTTGCATATTGTGGTATGAATGGTTGTTCATTAGTGTGCTTTTGTATTAAGTGTGTTCAAAATTAAGTATCGGATCAGTTGTCAATATGCCGCTCTTTTTGAAATTAAGACAGATCACTACTAGGAAAGGGGTACTCGAAGAAGCCGTCCCTATTCCTCCTAGGGATACTCCAGGGCACTTCATGTATCACAAACATGGCTTAGACGCTATATTATTTCTTGATTTATGGGTAGATTACACCAAGGGATTGCCAGAAAGTCAAAGGTGGCCCGCAGCGGGAACCTGGGATGCAGAGTGCATCATGAAAGTCGAGGAAGAATTATGGAAAAGAAAGGTCAGACAGTCACAGAAAGACGCTGTTGAGTTATGGCGTAAAGAATCTCATAGACGTACAGAAAAAGCACGTAGACAGGAAGAGAAGAGTAAAGAAAGTTCAAATAAAGTTCAAGAAAATCTATTAATTGAGGAAGGTATCAGAGTGAAATCAGAACAAGTGGATAGACAGAGAAATGCCCTTATGAATGGTATGTATCCCCTTCTAGCCGAAGGATTACCTAAGGCTGCTCCAGAGATACCAAAAGACTTGCCACCCCCATTGTTTCCAATCAAGGCACATCCTAAGGGGCACCCTAGAACAGCGGAAGATGTTTTTCTTTCCTCATATTTAGATGACGTAGCTCCCGAGTATGCTAATTCCGCCCCACATAGACTGCATACCAGGGAGATCCAACGCCAAGATCCAGCACCCGTATCCCTACAGCAACAAGTCGAGTCACAAGTTCCGGCAAGCACATCTGTCTCCGCATCTGTCCCTACAGGTACTTCCATGGCTGTGTCCACACCTATAGTTGCTGTGTCACGTTCGACGAATCCATTCACACCCGACGCCCCAGATGGGGCCACGGGAGGTGCTAGCAATACTTTTACGCCACCTAGAATAAATAAACTTGTTTTTCAAGAGTCAGCGCATTCACGTACACCCAAATTCGTAAGTGAACGTGCGCTTAAGGAACTTCTTATAGATTGTAGATATGACCCAGTGGTCGGTAAAGAGGACGAAATGGTCCTGGCATCATTACGCATCAGACGAGCCGCAGGATATTTAGCAAAGTTACCAGGAATGACTGCGCATCTAGAGAAAATATATCATTTTGTTCAAACAGGGCGAGATCCAGAATGTATTAATAGAGCTATGGAATTCCAGAAAGTAGAGATACAGGGGGAACTGTTACGTTTCCTCATAAACTGTGTGATCAGAAATCAAGACCGACCGGGGGTAGACCCGAATGCAATGCTTATTCTTACAAGATGGAGCCAGAATATATCAGAAGGGAGACACGATAAGCAAAATTGTATAATAGCCATGTGCCGAAAGATCCGTAAAGAAATAGAACGTATTCATGAAGAAAGATTGGAAACAGACGAGTTCGAGCAAGATGAAATGTCCGAATCAGGGGATTCCGTAAGACAGTCAGACACCATAGCCTATGTAGGTAGAGGAAGATCCTGTAATAATACTAGATGTTTTTCTGATCCAATACACTCTATATGTCCAAATAATAGCAGGACGTATCCGACGCCAATAATAAATCTGAAGTCTCCTGAACATTTGTTTCAAGCCGCAGATAAAATACTCCGAGAACGAAGGGGTTACCACCTCCTCGATTCCATGGATGAGCAAGAATTAGCCAGATCAGCCGTCCACTGGATTGACAGTCCTGGAAAATACGGTGATGAGACCGTAGCACACACGTTTTTTAACCTCAGTCCAGATGAACAACGTTTAGCTGGAATCTATATGATTCAGCAACTCCTTATATTATATAAGAGCCAACATGCTGATCCTGGTCCTTTACCTGATATATTAACTGAACTACTCACGAATAGATGGAGAGGTTCTAGTAACAAGTTAATTAAAGAAATATTAGTGTCACGTAAACAGTACGTCCTTTTTGTAAGCCCAGATCCTTTCTCGCTGCCCAGCAAGGAAAGAATGCCGTATTACATGGATAGACAAAATCCCTTACGAGAAGTGCACCCAATAAAAGGCGAAGACAATCAGTTTCACCGTGTATTTGTATACACACCCATAACAAAAATTGAATTGTTAGAAATGAAGAAAGTAGTACCCAGTCATGACAAAGACCCAGCGGGTTTTCACCGAGAAATTAAAGACATGTTACTGATGGGAGAGTATACCTATCCTGATATTATGACGATATTAAAGGTGCTAATGCCTGCTGGCATTTATGAAAAGCTGAAAGAAAAAGAGTGGGAAGTGGGAGACCAAAAAATAGATTGGACAGCATTAGAAGCAGAGGAAAGGGCCCGAACTGCAGGTTCAGGGCTCGGGGATAAAGTTAAAGCATTACCAGGTTTACTAGTACAAGTACTGCCACGTTTATTAACTACGAAAAAGGAAGATTGGGGTGCAATCTCAGCCTGTAAACAAAAGCATGATGAAGACACAAGTGATTATTATGCCCGATTTGAAAAATGTTTTGGTGTAAATAGTGGTATAAAAGCAAGTAGTGAGTCGTATCCACATTTATTTGTGACAAAATTAGTGGAAAATGCATTGCCTCCAGTGAAGAATAGGATATTGAAATTTGAGAGTACCTGGCAAAGTAACACTCCGTCACAAATGCTACAAATGTTACAGTATCATCACAATAGAATTAGAGATGAACAAGAACACGAACAAAGACGTATGAAGGATACAAAAATGAAAATGCTAGTTTCCCAGACAGTACCAGCGGATGGTCACAAAAAGGGTGTGACACATTCCGGAGATTCAGCAGTTCCTGTAAAGGGAACATGCAATTACTGTAAACAACTAGGCCATTATGTACACGATTGTCAAGTCCTGAAGCGTAATATAGCTATAGGTATTGCGAAAGAAAGACCACGACCACTCAGACAGGATCAGAATGAACAAGGAGCTACGCAGCATGGACAGTCCATGCCAGCTCAGCAACAGTCTATGCCAGCCTTACAACAACCCATACAGTTTGTGCCAGCTGCACCACCGATGCCTGCTACTGCCACACAAACCACAACACGACAAATGTATCAGACTGCACAGTATGAATATCCTGAGTATCAGCGTTACGCATGAACTAGCCTAGAGAGGGAAGTTGACTTACCCCTTATTGAGATTCCTGTAGATCAAGAAGGACCTTATGTACATAGTGAATTATTAGGTCAAGATAGAAAATTCTTACTCGATACGGGGGCAAGTCGAACAACAATAAAGCGTAGTGAAGTTCCAGGGGCACCCCTCTCAGGCTCTCAAAATGTTTCCCTTGGTTTCTCAGGAAAGCCTATTGTTAATGAGGTATCACAGCCACTTCCACTTACGATTGGTCCCTTGACACGAACTACTGATTTATTGCTTACCAAATCTTGTCCAGAAAACCTGTTAGGTATAAAGACATTGAAAGCCCTAGGGGCTATTATCTGTTGTTCTCCGGAAGGAGTAAGATTGTTTTTACGTGATTTTAAAGGTCATTATGTATCCAGAGACATGGATCGCCGATTACAGACTTTACCAGCACATCTATGGGCACAAGGCCCTACTGATGTTGGTTGCATGAACATTACACCATACCGAGTCACATTAAAGGCAGGAGTGGTACTACCACGAATGCGACAATACAAGTTACCACAAGATGCTGTAGTGGCTTTACTACAAATCATTGACGAGCTAATTGCCCAAGGAGTAGTTGTAGAAACAGACTCCAATGTATGTAATTCACCGATAATTCCGATTCTTAAACGAACAGATCCTACAGCCCCGCCAGTATATCGATTGGTTATTGATTTACGCGAATTAAACAAATGCATTGTGCCACAATTCCCTGTGGTCCCAGATATCTCATCATTATTGACAGCCATTGATTCCGAAGCAACATTCTTTACTGTAATTGATCTCAAGAATGCCTTTTTCAGCGTCCCCATAGATCCGGAAAGTCAATATTTGTTCGGATTCAGTTTAAATGGGCGCAGTTTTAAATTCTCACGCGCTCCTCAAGGATTTACAGAAAGCCCCAGCATCTATAGCCAAGCACTGAAACGAGAACTCAACAGTATCCACATGCCAGTTAACACTGCACTGCTTCAATATGTCGATGATCTGCTGATCACCGCGAGAAGCGAACCCGAATGTGAAAAGGCTTCTCTGACAGTTTTACATTTTCTAGCCGACAAGGGGCACAAGGTGTCTCCTTCTAAGCTGCAATTCTGTGTCCAGCGAGTTATTTATCTTGGTCACTCGCTGTCCAAGGAGGGAAGGCAGCTTACACCAGATCGCATTCAGTTAATTGCTAACATGTCAATACCCAAGACACAAAAGGAGGTGCGGGCTTTCATAGGCCTCACTTCATATTGTAGGCAGTGGATCCCTCAGTACGCATTTCTAGCAAAACCACTCATTCAGTTGACAACACAGGAGGCAGCCACATCGACTGTCCTCCCTTGGACTCAGGATCACACACAAGCTTTTGAAAGCTTAAAGAAAGCTCTATGTCAAGCACCTGTTTTAGCGACACCATGTTACAGCAAATATTTTACACTCTTTGTTACAGAACGCGAAGGTACTGCCTTGTCAGTACTCACTCAGGAACAAGCAGGATCACACAAGCCATGTGCTTATTTCTCTAGTACATTAGATCCCGTAGCTCAGGCTTTGCCTGCGTGCCTGAAATCAGTGGCAGCAACAGCTTTAGCAATCAGACAAAGCGATGCCATAGTGTTAGGACATCCATTGACAGTACAAGTACCACATGCAGTAGAAGTTCTTGTGAACCGAACGCAAACACAACACCTGACCATAGCAAGACTTACCGGTTATGAACTGACATTGTTTCAGCCACACATAGAGATCCGACGTTGTAATACATTGAATCCTGCTACACTTTTACCTGTAATTGGAACAGACCCACTAGCTCATGATTGTGTTGAAGTTATTGAAATAAAGACGAAACCCAGACAAGACTTAACAGACGTTCCATTGTTAGATCCAGACCTGACGTTATATGTAGATGGATCGTGCATGAGAACAAGTACAGGAGATTTAGTGGCCGCGTATGCAGTCACAACAGACACTGAGGTTATTGAAACAAACTGTATAGATACTTTGTCAGCCCAAGCAGCAGAACTTATTGCTCTAACACAAGCCTGTATTCAAGCCACAAGTAAGAAAGTTAACATATACACTGATTCACGTTATGCATTCGGAGTTGTACATGACTTCGGGGTGCTTTGGCGAGAGAGGGGTTATTTAACTTCTCATGGGACCCATATTCAGCATGGGTCTCTCATTCATGCTTTGTTAGACGCAATCCATCTGCCCACAGCTATATCGATTATGAAATGTAAAGCACACATGAAGGTTACTGATATCATTTCTCAAGGCAATGATTTAGCTGACAGAACAGCTAAACAGACTGCTCAGACTCGCACATCCGACATGACAAAGACAATAGTTCGGACACCAATACAGTGTATGACGATTAAGGATCCCGCACTTGATATAATTGACATACAGTCACATGCCACAACAGAAGAAATAAAGAAATGGACTGAACTAGGAGGGATCCAGACAGATCAGGGATGGGTGACAAAGGAGAAATCTGTATGGTTTCTTCCTGACTCTATGGTCCAAGCCATTATAGCTACAATTCACAGTCCGGCGCATTTAGGAGAAAAAGCTATGCTAGACAGCATTCAACACATTTGGTTTAATAAACATCTACGAACTGCAGCTAAACAAAAAGTCCGTACCTGTATGATATGTTGTCAGTTCAACCCAGGAAAAAGTGTTCCCGTAGAGCAGGGTGGATTTCAGCCTCCCGATCATGCTTTTGAAGTCCTCCAGATGGATTATATCCAGATGGAACGATGTCGAGGATTCAAATATGTTCTTGTAGTTGTCTGCGCTCTTTCCCGATGGACTGAAGCGTACCCAGTATCGGATTACACTGCCCCGACTACTGCCAAGCAGCTAGTTCGAGAATTCTTCCCACGGTACGGTTTACCACGTGTTGTATATTCGGATAACGGCCAGCCTTTCTCATCCGAATTAATGAAACATGTTTCACTTTTGCTGGGATATAAGTGGAAGTTTCATTGTGTCCGACACCCCGAGGCAGCAGGTCTCGTGGAACGACATAATCAAATTTTGAAAATCAGATTGTCAAAAATATGTAAGGAGAAAGGTGTTGACTGGATAGTAGCCTTACCAGTTGCACTATTTTACATAAGAATGGTAGCACACTCTCGAACAGGGCTATCCCCTTATGAGGTGATCTTTGGTAGACCACCGAATATGTGGGGGACGCCTATACCCCGTAAAATAACTGATGTTGATTGTAATATGCTGACAGATTACCTGGCTTCCTTGATGTCTGCACTACAATCTTGTCGTTCACAGGTAGCTGCAGCCTTTCCTGACAACACTGAGGTGAAACCCCATGACGTAATCCCGGGCGATTATGTCCTTGTGAGGAACTTTGACAGAAAGACTCAACTGGAGCCCAGGTGGAAGACACCTAAGCTGGTCCTGTTGACCACAAGGACAGCCGTGAAGATCGAAGGAAGAAAGGGTTGGATCCATTCAAGCCACATCAAGAAATTTCATGGACTTCCTTCGGATATAAACAGTCCTCCTCGTGTGTCTTCACCCATTGACTCAAAGCTACCTTTGGCTGAGGCCAGTAGCACAGACCTTTATAAATTAAAACTCAGACCCAGGCCGTCGGCCGATTTGATTGTTTAAGTCCTCTCCAAGGTGAAGCGGGTGAATCTGTCCCCGACATGTATCCCTTGAGTCTGAATCATGAACAATCAAGAACAATGTTGAAACGACATGCATACTGTAAAGCACTGCGTAGCCACTGTATAGTGACATTATTAATTTTGTTTTTCTTGAGTTTTATAATAATTACTGCAAGTATATTGTTGCATATGTATTATCCTGTTTCTAAACATATTTTCAATATAACTAATGAACATTCTTTTAGTGACCTACCCCCACATGAATTATCCTATAGACTTGCGCTGCGTAATAACACTTTCATTAGTATGTTACACCATTCCCATCAGACTAGTAATGCCACTAATTGTTGGGTGTGTGGCCGACTCCCTCCCTATCAGAATAACAAAGGAGTTCTGCCTTTCTTCCCCCATCCGTTCACACATAATGGCTCCTGTGGAGCATGGTTTAGTTTACTAAATTCCATAGACTCAGACACAGCAGTTTATCAACACCATTGGATATGGGGAAATCTGAATCTAGTTTTATTCAAAGTCTGTTACCCTGATAAGAAGGGTCACCCCAGTAGAACAGGAACTGATCTAGAAAATGAAGTGTATGGATTAGGTAATTTTACACCTAATCTTATGATTCTGAATGTCGAATCCGAAGTTGAACTAATTCTGCCCACTATGTCAGTACTTCCAGTTAAGGGTGAATTATGTGTAAGAAAAGTTGGTTCCATACATATGGGCCATAGCAAATGCGTTACTACAGTAGAATATAGTGATCAAGGTAAATCTTCATTTAGATCTTCTCGCCATTCCTACTTTATATGTGATCAGACCGCATATATACGTCTGCCTCTAGATTGGGATGGTACCTGTTACATAGCATTCCTTTTGCCACCTGTTTTCCTAGCTCCTCCTGATTATTATCGAAATGTTCATTTAGTACACAATAGAGAGCGAAGAGATCTCCCAGTTGTCGATTATACTGAGACGACATGGGACAAGTATGTAGATTTCAATAAAGGTATCTTTCCCTATATAGGTACAATTTCAAATAGTAAGCTGATACGTAGGCTAACCAAGACTCTTGAAGCTGTAGTGAATGAGACTATAGCCGCCCTAGGCAATCTGACAGAGGAACAATCGGTGATGAGAATTGTTGTTCTCCAGAATCGTCTTGTCCTTGACGTCATCCTGGCCGATAGGGGCGGAGCTTGTAGGGTCATCGGATCCAGCTGCTGCATATTCATACCAGAAAATTCGCCATCTGTATATAAAGCTATAACACGCCTTCATAAGATTGTGAGCCAGATACACGAGAATCCAGGCACGTGGACGTGGTCCGGGTGGTTTTGGAGTGTGATATCAGCCTGGGGATGGAGAGTTCTGTCCTTCCTAGGTATTGGCCTTCTTATACTATTCAGTTGCTGCTTATGCCTGCAATGTGGACCAGCGATTTGTGGTCTGTGTGCCACACCGTGTATTCCACATCAAGGTTTTCGTTCAAAATCCCGGAAGAAGAAAGAAGAAGAAATGATGCTCCATGAGCAAATCGATGGACTAATGAAGATTGATGTTTCTTGACGGGCAAGTAGGGGACAAGGAGGGAATGTGGAAATGTGGATTTTCCTGATCAGTTATGTCCCCTATCTTGGACCCCAACGGTTCTATGTGCATGTTGCAAACACATGTATGTTCCCTCCAGTTCCAGTTTCGAAGACGCAAACACATGTGCGTCCACCATCAACATGTCCTCTGTCAGATCCGCCATCAATGGGCTGGATATTCGATTCCTAAGTATGAAAGGCCACCGACTTTATATGGCTAAGTTACTCCATTTTTGCAGTTCAGGCAGAGTAGGCCCGATTCTGTCCTCAAAGCCTTTCCCTGCTCTCTGCCTCTAACAGCATCAGTTTAAGCTCGCATCTGTATCCATGAACTTTGTCCTACTTCCTGTGCAGCTAACGGTGCCTACCTCGGCCAGTTTCGCCTGCCTGCCAAGAAGCTGTATTTCACCTTCGAATTATCTACTTTGCTCCTCAGCCGATGCATTCCTGTCTAGTAGTTTAGGTAAACATTTCCTTTTGCTCCCAAGCAAAGGGCTCGGTTTTTTTCTGTCCTCATGCAAGTAAATCATAGCCCTGTTGCCATGGAAAGTTTCTGCCTCTCGCATCTCATATAGACACTTAGACGCTTGTGCACGTACACACAGTCAGTATAGAATAGATTCTGTCCGAGAGTCCTTCCTTGTGGATAACATAGTTCTTTAAACATAGGATGTTAGATATGATTTGGGATTAGGTTGACTTGACCCCCCAGACTTTTTGTCTCCACATGTAGAGCTAAATGTCAAGTCCCCTTCACCCCCTAGTTACACGTCAATTACACGTCATGCCGCTGCGCGCGCATCTATGCCAAGTATTATCTTATAGATCCACCTATGCATAACATCATAACCAATCATGTTTCTTTTTACTCCTTATTACGCCCATTTTCGGTTACGCACTTACAGTATCGTTTCTCTTATCAATTGTTACGCCTTCTACATTGGTTTCATTGTAATGTATGTTCTATAAAAGCAATTTCCTGTCAATAAAGTATGTACTTCACTTCCTGAACCCCCGTGGTGACGGAACCTGAAGGCCGCGACTCGAGTCGGCCATTTTGGAATAAAGCCCATTCAGAAACCTCTTATACCACGGATTCTGCCTCTTATTATTCTGAGCTATTTTATTTAAGACTCCGTATGAAATTCAGTCCAGGTAATAGAATATTTACCACACTATCACCAGTGTAAGCGTGTGAAACGCACCGTACACACGCTCTGAGGGCATGTGTACGGTCCGTATCACTATAGTTGTGTTGCCGTAGGAGTACGCGTGTGTGTACAGACCGTACACACGTGTGTACAGTCCGTACACACATGCGTACTCCTACAGCACCACTACTATAGTGATACGGACCGTACACACGCTCTGAGGGCGTGTGTACGGTCCGTATCACTATAGTAGTGGTGCCGTAGGAGCACGCATGGTATGGACCGTACACACGTACGTGTACAACCTTAGTACACGTGCGTGTACAAGTACGTGTACGCACTAGTTGTACACATACGTGTGCTAAGGTGGTACATGTACTAAGGTGGCACATGTATGTGTACAACTAGTGCGTACACGTACTTGTACACGTATGTGTACAAGTACGTGTACGCACTAGTTTTACACATACGTGTACTAAGGTACTACACGTACGTGTACAACTAGTGCGTACATGTACTTGTACACGTACGTGTACAAGTACATGTACGCACCAGTTGTACACGTACATGTACTAAGGTGGTACACGTACGTGTACAACTAGTGCGTACACGTACTTGCACACGTACGTGTACAAGTACGTGTACGCACTAGTTGTACACATACGTGTACTACCTTAGTACATGTCCGTGTACAAGTACGTGTACCCACTACTTGTACACGTACGTGTACTACCTTAGTACACGTATGTGTACTACCAGTGCGTACACGTACGTGTCAAACGCACTGTGCAACTGGTGCCGTAGGGGTACGTGTGAAACGCACCGTACCTGTGTGGGGTTTAGAAAATTACATAGGGGACACATGAGGGACAAGTATTAGACCCTAAATACATGCTGGTTGTCATGGATACCGACTTTTCAGTTCAAAATTTTCCATCAGGTGTCCTGGAAAAGTCAGTTGGCCACAAAATACAATCTTGCAAAGTGGTTGTTGACTTGACATTATGCTCCAAATTTGAACGATGCAAATGCTGTCACTGGTGTATGTTTAAAGGGATTGGAGGAAACGTAGGATGCAAATGAGTCTGACCAATCACTCTGTACTCCTGTAAATGAAAGCCCCCAGCAAGTCAGATATAATTCAGCCAGAATCCATGAGAGGGCACTTGCCTGCACAACCTTCCATTCGACAAGACTGCTGCTGTCTATGCTTCCTCTGGCACCATGTCAAGGTCTGTGGAGAGGGCCCAGCCATTCACCCATGAGGAGAATGAGGCATTGCTGGATGTCATCCTCCCACAGTACCACAGTCTGTATAGGAGACCAGGGGAGCAGGTGAGTGCTGACTCCACTACCTTTGACTGTGCACCTTTTTGGTGACTGTCACTTCTGGCATTGTGTTCAGGTGTGACAGACATGCAATGTTGTTTAGAGTGGGTCCCAGGGGGGGAATGGATTATGTCTCTCATGCAGAGCATGATGTAGTTCATGTGTGCACTCATCACTTGCATTGTGCTTACTGTAACATTCACTGCATAGTGCATGACACATTCAGCCTGGCTAATCCGGTGTGACAGGTGACTGTACCCACAGATGTGTGTGAGTTGAGTGGAGCTGTGGTGAGAGTGTCCAAGTGATGTGTACGCCCCCTGGACATTGATGTGTGTGAATGTTCCTTGTCATGTGGGTGAGTGTCTATGTGAAGTGTTGCACCACAGCTGCATGGAGGAGGCAACAGCTCTACCCATCTGATGTGAGAAGTAAGCCGTGCTGTGTGTCTGACTTGCTGAGCTAGCCCCACACCTGTGACACCCCACAGGCAAGTGGCACATGTGCAGAGTGAGGTTTGTATCCGCTGTTGCCAATGGCAGGTGATGGATCTGTGCCTGTGTGTGTCTGTGTACTCTACTGAGGTTGTGTCAGTGGCCTGGGGCATGTGACTGCTTTGAGGTGCTGTCCATCAGCCTGGTGTTGCTTGTGATGCACAGTGTGTGCCATGATCAGGGAGTGTGTCGCACCCCTCATGTCACCTGTGTACTTTCAATACCATGTAGTGCATTGGGCCTTCCACAGAGGCCAATGTCCATATGACAAAGTTGCTATTACTTGGCTGCATCCTATGCACTGTTCAACATATCAAAGATGTTCAAATGTGTGTCTCTGTGACATGGAGCATGTGTAGTGATGTTGTCTCACTTTGTCATCCTCACAGGTAACTGTCTACGAGAAGGGGAAGATCTGGAAGCGGGCCGTCAGGGCCGTGAGATCGGTGGAGGGTCGCAGTCGGCGCCTGGCACAAGTCAGGAAACGGTGGCAGGACATCTGGTGCAGGACCCGGAGGATCACCCGGGTCCAGCTGCGGCTCTCACCTCCACGCCCCCACGGCGGGCGCCGACGCCTGACCCACCAGATGAGGCGTGTCCTGGCGGTGGTCTTCCCTGACATGGATAGGCAGTTTCAGGAGGAACAGCAGCAAGGAGGGGGTAGGTACATGTGTGTTTGTTGTGTGTACCCAGCTTTTGGAAGTGCTCTGTCGCCTGGATACACTGCCAGGGTTTATATGTGCAGTGCATATCCTGTTCCCCAAAGTCAACCGGTGCTCTTATCCATCCCTTCCCCTCCTTGACATGTGTTCCCTGGTCTGTGTGTAATCACTATTGCACATAGTCATCTAGGATGCCAGTTAATCCAAGTGCACATTGCTTTCAGCATCATGGGGGGGGGGGGGTCTGTGACATGTGTTGTTACCTTGCCTGTGCCCTGTCCTGGTCAGTCATTTGGGGGTACATATTTGTTGGCACTGATGCTGAATCTCAACATAGGAGTGTGAGGTGCATGACCGATGTTGTGGCCTTAGACATGATGTGCATGAGTGGGAGATATGCATTGTGCCAGGACGGTTGCTCATGTTACAGTCAGATAATTACAGGACCATGGAGCAGTGTGCCCACTACAGTCCCCTGAGACACCCTTGCCTCGTAATCATGTATGTCATCCAACACTGTGCCCATTCTCTGTGTGTTCATCATAGGTTGTGGCATTGTTCCCTTGCCTCATTCATATTTATCTAACGTGTGCTACATGTGTCCACTGGACATGGAGACCCGTTTGGCTTGTGCATACTCACACTGGGCAGTGCCTGTGTGTCTATTCACAAATATCTGTTGATGGTTGGTTGTCACAAATATGTGTTGGCAGCCTCACAAGGTGATGTGGAGTACATTTTGGAATTTTTGCTGCACATTTTGGTAAACCCTGATTAAGAGGTGTCACTTCTTGATCTGTCTCAATCACATTGTCTCAGGTATGGGGGGTTTGTGCGGGCGAGGCCTACATGGCCAAACCTTATGTCTCCTTGCCAGGTCTGACCTGTGTGTGATAATTGGCTGGACAGTGACTCAACATGCAGTGACCCAGTCATGTTGTGAAGGGTTTAATGTTTGTGCTTTGCAGCATGTGTCAATGGTTTAAAAACACGATTCCTGCTCATACATTTTTTGCACCAGTGTGTGGTCCAGATGCTACGTAGTTTTGTATTTTGTGCTGACATCTGTGTGGACATTCATGCTTGACATGAGGGTGTCTCCTCAGTGCAGGTAAGCCTTTTTCCTATACAATTGCAGGCACATTAGCTTATGCATTGGCCTGTGTTTGGACATGTGTACCACTCCACATGACAGGCAGTGGGTCAGATGTGTTGGCAACTGTGTCATCATGGTACGGATGGCCATGTGACAAGTGGCATAATTCAAGTTGCTAGTCCAAAAGTCTTGTACCTTGGCACTCACTACACTTGTCAACATGTCTTCATGTTTTCAATGCTTGATTTTGATGTTTTGTTGTGCAGGACAATAATGTGCATGTATGACAGATGTCTCCAAAGGAAGTGCACAAGAAACCACCTTTACCCTTTCAGGGAAAACGCTGGCACATTTTAAAGAAAGGCACAGTTGGAATAAGACTGTTTTTCAGATTATACAGATCCATGTTCCCACAGTGTGTTGGAATTTGGGTAAGTCCTGGGTTGGTGGTGATACCAACTTACGAGTGTCAAGTCATCAATACCGCCGTGGTCCCATGTATATATACTTTCTAACACACCATTTCTTTCTAACAGTGGCTTCTGTAAATTAGTCTGGCAGCTTATACAATGACTGTGTAAATGTAGTTTTGTGTGCACCTCCTTGTGAGACCTCTTTTATACAGGCACATGTGTGTTCTGTTCACAAAGTGGCACATTCACACATTCAGAACATGTCGATTGTGTAAAGTGGTGTGATTCCCAAGGGATCAAAATGCATTTTGTTTGGGTTTCCAAAGTACTTACAGGTCTCTGAGTGTGGGGACACCTTTAGCATTGAGGTATGGTATTTAGCCTTGGGTGCACCACTACTGTTTCCTTCCCAGTAAACAAGAGGTGGCATGACTTCATAGTATTGCTGTGCTCAACTGGTCCCAGACACTAGCTTCTCAGTATATTAGTTATTCAAGTTTTTGGCTGGTGTGTCCTATTTTTGCTTCTTTCCAAGTGGCATGGTGGATCAACAAACTGGGGAGTACAGGGCTTAAATATGTGCGGAGTAATCTAGATCTTAGTCCTGATGCATTGCCTGATATGCACTGTGACCTATTTTGTTTTGACTCATGTGTCCGATGTATACAGGTGACTGATTTTTTCTGTATCTTCACCTTGCCCACAGCATCATCGAAGGAAACCGAGGGAGACACCTGCACGGACCTGGAGGAGGGATCCAGCACCGGTGCCACCAGTGCTGGCGAGTCTGCGGGAGCAAGTGGCACGGAGGGCGAGGGGAGTCAGTCGGAGGACCTGTCTGGTGGCGACACCAACTACGACGCAGACGGGTCCGAGGCTGACCTCATCGAGGAGGCAGAGGCTGCTACGACACCTGGCAGCAGCACAACATCTGTCCCCGCCTCCTCCATTCCCATCATCGCCCTCCCAGTTGCTCCGGTCCCTTCTGTCCGTGCAGGGCACCACCATGTCTCCTTCGTGCCAGGCACCGCACCCCCTGCCCCTGTCCCCCCTGCTGCCCACACTGCAGAGTCTGTGGACATTCATCGGCAGTTGCAGGTTGGGCAGACATCGATGCTGAATGTCCTCCATGGCCACACCAGACTGCTGACACAGATGGTGTCGTTCATGGAGGGCATGTCAGCAACGATGTCTGACCAACGGATGTTTCTGCGGTCCATGGACTCTTCACTGACGGCAGCAGTGAGTCTCCTGCAGCGCTTTGTCCCCCCCCTACCCCAGCGCCATCCACAATTCCCACTCCCATACCTGTCCCATGCACACCCAGACATTCCCAAGCACGCACCCCACCAGACACAGGCAGCACACCACCACCTAAGGGCAAGCACACACCTCCTGGCATGCACACTCAGGGGGATAAAGGCACACCCACTAGGTCTGGGGCACACAGACATACACGCAGCCACAGTCTGAGTCCACATGCCTCACAACCCAGGCCCTCCATAACTACTCCCCTTGGCTCCCGTGCCACACAGTCAGACAAGGAGAGCTCCATGTCTGTGCTGGCCCTCAGCCCAACTGACTCACCACCCCTCATGGGAGTGGGACACTGCTGTCAGTGATGTGTTGTTATGGCACTATCAACATAGACGAAAATTAGGGATGCGTACATGCACCCATGGAGTTGTGGTCATCTCATAATGATGTACACACCCCCATGTCTCTGTCCACTGCTGGTATTCATCTGCACCCACCCCCATGTCTCTGTCCACTGCTGGTATTCATCTGCACCCTCCCCATGTCTCTGTCCACTGCTGGTATTCATCTGCACCCACCCCCATGTCTCTGTCCACTGCTGGTATTCATCTGCACCCACCCCCATGTCTCTGTCCACTGCTGGTATTCATCTGCACCCACCCCCATGTCTCTGTCCACTGCTGGTATTCATCTGCACCCACCCCTCACATGTCTGTCCACTGCTGGAAATCCTAGGCAGCCACCCACCCACCCACCGCACCCTTGGTGCAGTACACTGCTGTCCGGGGCATACACCCCCCCCCCCAATTTACTGGTAATATGCTGCACCAGGATGTAAGCTAACATTCGTGGCGTGTGTACGCCTTGTATCAAAAATGTAGTGGTGCCGTAGGGGTACGCGTGGTATGGACTGTACCCAAGCCCTCAGAGCGTGGGTACGGTCCGTACCACCATTGTAGTGGTGCCGTAGGGGTACGCGTGGTACGGACTGTACCCACGCTCTGAGGGCGTGGGTACAGTCTGTACCACCATTGTAGTGGTGCCGTAGGGGTACGCGTGGTACAGACCATACCCACGCCCTCAGAGCGTGGGTACGGTCTGTACCACGCGTACCCCTACTGCACCACTACAATGGTGGTACGGACTGTACCCACACCCTCAGAGCGTGGGTACGGTCCATACCACCATTGTAGTGGTGCCATAGGGGTGTGCGTGGTACGGACCGTACCCACGCTCTGAGGGCATGGGTACAGTCTGTACCACCATTGTAGTGGTGCCGTAGGGGTATGCGTGGTACGGACCATACCCATGCTCTGAGGGCGTGGGTACAGTCCGTAACTCCATTGTAGTGGTGACGTAGGGGTACGTGTACACGTCCACTTCCGTTGTTGCGGTATGCACGGATTGGTGGACACGCCCCCCGAAGTGACCAGACCCTGGAGGTAATGTATGTCCTCAATATTGTAGGTTTTAATTTGGGTATGGGGTATGTTTCCTGCCCCTCACCCCCCCTTGGCCCCTGGGTGTTGTTCTCACATTCTGCGGCGTGTGCGTCGGGTTCGGTGCACCAGGTCGTAGGCTAAGAGGGCTGGGATCACACGTAGGATGGGGTCCATGTCTATCCGTCGCGTACCGGGGCTCCTTTTTCGCGTCAGACTCAGGTTTCCGGCTTTTTTTAGCTCCCGTAAAAAAATAGCTGTGCGGAATGACGTAGGGACGATTCGTACTTGCTGGTCCGTAAAACGCTGCCTGACTCCGTGCGGACGTCGCGGACGTGCTGTCCAGGATCAGAATAGTAGGTATTTTTTGGCCGGTCGGTGTTTTTTACGATTCGTACAGAAATGGTATTTCTGTACGAATCGTACTTGCTGGTTTGTAAGGTGGATTTCCCGGATACGAGTCGTACGGAGAATACGCTCCGTACGACGATTCGTACCCGGGTTTTGCCGGATCGGAATCAGCACCTTAATGTAAAGAACTGAGTGAAAAGTATAAAGTAATTACATATGATCTGCCTGATGAAGTGCAAAGCATGCTAAGAAAGAAGACAAATCATTTTTGAAATCTTATGAAGGTGATGCTGAACAACATTCAACGTTCACTAGTTCAAAAAGGAATGTTAAGATTTGATGAAATGTCAATAACTAAAAAGAAAGTATCGCCGCTTACCCATTAAGCTTTGAACTTGTGGTGTGACAGGACCGCAAGCAAGGCAACTATAGAAGTAGGTGGAAGTGATTGTACTCATGTTTATAACAAGCCAGACAATTTTATGAAATGTGAAAGATTAAGAAATAGATATTTGTATTATGTGTGGAAAGAAGGCGTATTTCTCTCCACCAATAAGATGGATTGGTACTGTTTATTCATCTTGGTAATTTCACAAATATATCGTACAAAATATTTTATGAATACTAATTTTTATTGGCAAAGGAGGGATATGGGATAAAATGTTGTAGATATTTATACAGCAATGATCCCTGCAGTCGGTGTAGCACTGAATGTAGTGAAAGATGAAACAAGCTCACATGATAGAGGGACTAGTCAATGTTTCTAGTGCTGCCCTTTCTAATAACACTGAGGAAATTACTGCACTATGTGGCAATATTTTAGAGACTAGATTGACATTAGATCTGATCCAAGCAAAGGAGGGTGAGTACGACAAAATAATCGTTGCTCACAATACGCGAAACATACGAGATCTAATGTTTGACATTACAAAGGTTTTACAGCAGGAACGAGAAAGGGGAAAGCCAAGATTATGGAAAAGGAGGTGTGTCCTCTGAATTTTGAAACCACAATATCAACAAGACACAATATTGAGAGCAGAATATCAAAAAAAGTCTACTAGTAAGAGTCTATATTTTCTATACTTAACTCCACATATATGTACCTACGCAATATATATATCTTCAAGATACCTAGATGAGGAGTTAGGAATATGAAATCTCTATAAGCACTTACTTTTCAATGTTTCGTCCCTCTCTATTCCTGGGCCACCATATTGTAGGTGTCGATATTTAGTCGTACAGTCGAGAAAAGACAGCCAATCAGTTCGGCACCCAGGGAGAATGGATTTCAGGACTATAAGGAGCATTGATTGGAGTTTCCCTTTTACTAATATTACCGAAGTGTAGCTGAGAGCTTTTATTCAACATGTGTTTAAAGAAACTATCACAGTGTTTATAAACATAAAGGATTGAAAGCAATGAAGAAGAAAAGTAAAACACGGTATAGATTTTAATAGGAAGCAAGATGTTTGAATAAAAGAGTCAAGGGATAAAGGAGTGTTGGCACCCAGAAGAAAAGGAAAAAAAGAGTATAGATTTTAAAAGGAAGCAAGATGTTAGAATGATAGTGTCGTAAGTGATACATGAGAGTTGGCACCCAGTGCCAAAAGAAGTGTTGTAAGAGCGAACCTCAATTAGGAGCTTTAAAAGTGAATACTAATGCCTGAACAAAAACCTTCACTAACTCCATGTTGCAGAGAACCACATGAATGCTTGATAAAAAATGAATGCTTAGCCTGATATTAACATGCACCTGCTCAGACTTTCATAAAAGTATTTACAATGGTATTTTTTAGAGTTCTACAACATGTGCCTTGAAATCAAGATATAAGGATCTCAATCAATAGTCTCTATTCAGTCATACCATTGATCGTAAAACATAAATTAATAAATGCATTTACATCATATCGTTTTTAAGGATCAGAATTATGAAAAGACATCACTCATCAATTAGCACGAATTTAAAAACACTGTTTGAGGATCTCATTTCAGCATCTAATTGTTTTTAATGGTTGTAGCAGCGGAAGGAGGAAATACAAGGAAAGTGTTGCTACATGTTTTGAGAATACACAACTGTCTCCCATTGTACGCAATCGGACTGCTGGTAATCTTCCTAACTTGAGGGAAGGTATAGCTATTGGTGCTGAAATTAACTCAGATGGATAGCATCTTTCCTCATGGGCTGCACCCAGAGAGTCTGCATCCCTCCCTTCACCTCACAACCCAAGCACTCTATCTGTGGAGCACCCCAAGGCTCATCCCTCAGCCCTGTCCTCTTCAACATCTACATGATACCCCTTGCACACAACGTCCGATCCCATGACATCAACACCATCTCCTAAGCAGACGACACTCAGTTTATCCTCTCGCTCTCAACGAACGCCTCCTTGACGAAGACTAACTTCCACAACTGCATAAAGAACAATGCAACATGGATGAGAGACAACTGCCTTAAACTCAACAAGGACAAAATGGAAGTTTCGATCTTTGGCATACACACCACCCTGTGGAATGACTCCTGGTGTCCAGCAGAGCTTGGACCTACCCCCACACTGAAAGACCACACTCGCAACCTGAGCATCATACTAGACGGCAAACTCTCCATGGAAAGTCAAGTCAACACCTTTGCCTCATTCTGCTTCCACACGATCTGCATGCTCGCAAGATCTTCAGATGCCTCCACATCAGCATAAGGAAAACTGTGATGCAGGGCCTCATCACCAGCTGGCTCAACTACGACAATGCACTCTATGCCACAACCACCACCAAACTCATGCAAAGACTCCAGACCATGCAGAACGCAGCAGCCAGACTGATCCTCAACCTTCCCAAGAGGACACACCTCACCCAGCACCTGAAAGACGTCCACTGGCTCCCATACAGAAGAGATGCCAGGTCAAGCTCCTCACCCACACCTACAAAGCCCTTCACAACCAAGGACCTGACTACTTGAACCATTGCCTTATCTTCCACCAGCTGACCAGAAACGTCTGCTCCACACACCTCCCCCTCGCCCAGACATCACACATCCACCGCAGCCGCTCCAGAGGATGCTCGTCTCCCACCTCACCGCCAAAGCCTGGAACACCCTCGCGACTCAAGACCTGGCTCCTCAACTGATAGCTGCAGCACAGCGCCTGGATACCCCCTGGGGGCTGCGCTATACAAATACTGCTTGATTGATTGATTACATCCCATATTTGCTAGAGCATCATCATGCTGTGAGTGTCTTTCAGCTCAAATAAACTTGGCTTTCAAAGAATGATTCTGTTAGAAGGATTTTATTTAGGAACTTAGGCATTATCAATTCCCTTCCCTTGGCCTAAAAAAAGTACCAGTAGAACAGATCTTAAGGTAATATAACAAGGTTTTGAATTCATTGAATTATGTAATAACTCCTTAATGGCACTTATGATAGCTTGAGCAGAACAGTGGATTCTCTCCGCTGAAATATAAACTTGAGAAAAAAACTGCAAACACGAGTATGAGAACATCAGATGTTACTTTCATGGCATCTATAGTTGAGCTCTGTAAAATACCATGATAGACTGGGCGAGCTGTAGTTGTGTCTTTGTTATGATAGAATGGATGAACTGTAGTCGTTTCTTTGTTATGATAGAATGGGCGAGCTGTTGTTGTTTCTTTGTTATGATAGAATGGGCATGCTGTCGTCGTTTCTTTGTTATGATAGAATGGGCGAGCTGTAGTTGTGTCTTTGTTATGATAGAATGGATGAGCTGTAGTCGTTTCTTTGTTATGATAGAATGGGCGAGCTGTTGTTGTTTCTTTGTTATGATAGAATGGACGAGCTGTAGTCGTTTCTTTGTTATCACAGAATGGGCCAGCTGTAGTCTTTTCTTTGTTATGATAGAATGGCCGCGCTGTCGTCGTTTCTTTGTCATGATAGAATGGGTGAGCTGTAGTCATTTCTTTGTTATGATAGAATGGGCGAGCTGTAGTCGATTCTTTGTTATGATAGAATGGGCGAGCTGCAGTCGTTTCTTTGTTATGATAGAATAGGCGAGCTGTAGCCTTTTCTTTGTTATGATAGAATTGCCGTGCTGTAGTCGTTTCTTTGTTATGATAGAATGGGTGAGCTGTAGTCATTTCTTTGTTATGATAGAATGGGCGAGCTGCAGTCGATTCTTTGTTATGATAGAATGGGCGAGCTGCAGTCGTTTCTTTGTTATGATACAATAGGCGAGCTGTAGCCTTTTCTTTCTTATGATAGAATGGCCACGCTGTAGTCGTTTCTTTGTTATGATAGAATGGGCGAGCTGTAGTCGTTTCTTTGTTATGATACAATGGGTGCGCTGTAGTCGTTTCTTTGTTATGATAGAATGGGCGAGCTATAGTCGTTTCTTTGTTATGATAGAATGGGCGAGCTGTTGTCGATTCTTTGTTATGATAGAATGGGCGAGCTGTCGTTGTTTCTTTGTTATGATAGAATAGGCGAGCTGTACCCTTTTATTTGTTATGATAGAATGGGTGAGCTGTCGTCGTTTCTTTGTTATGATGGAATGGGCGCGCTGTAGTCGTTTCTTTGTTATGATAGAATAGGCGAGCTGTCGTTGTTTCTTTGTTATGATAGAATGGGCGAGCTGTAGTCGTTTCTTTGTTATGATAGAATGGGCGAGCTGTCGTCGTTTCTTTGTTATGATGGAATGGGCGAGCTGTAGTCGTTTCTTTGTTATGATAGAATGAGCGAGTTGTAGTCGTCTCTTTGTTATGATAGAATGGCCGCGCTGTAGTTGTTTCTATGTTATGATAGAACGGGTGCGCTGTAGTCGTTTCTTTGTTCTTTTTATCTTTGCCAGTACCAGAGCAGTTTATAAATGATGACCTGCTGTTTCTGTCGTTTTATAATCTATTTCCAGACACAAATGTGATTTAGGGCTTGATTTAGATCTTGGCGGATGAGTTACTTCATTGCAGCGGTGACCAATATTCCATTTGCTGAAATATCAATCCCGTAGGGTATAATTTGACGCCCTTTACATGCCTATTCCTAATAGTGAGTCACAAACCCTATTTTGCGAGTCAGTAATAGGCTATCGACTTGCAAAATAGGGTTGGTACATAGGAAAATGCATTTTACCGATTGCAACTAGCCCAATGGGCTGTCTGCAACTGGTAAATTGCGTCGTTCATCTGGCCTCGTGTCTTTGAAGTGCAGTTTGGGGGCTGCATCCTTGAAGTGCCAACTCCTCGGTCTTGTCCTTCCACCCAGGAAACAGTCTGTTACAGCAGGAGCAGCTCCGCCTCTGATAGTCCCACAACACAAGCCATGGGAGGGACTAGAGGATCACACCTGGATTATTAGAGGATCACGCAGAAACCTCCCAAAGAGGAGGAAGCCCCAGATCGTTGCAACAATTTAGCAGAATACTTTCATCATAAAATCCTGTCGATTTGCCTGCCTTTCTCTCCCTATTTGCCTGAGTTTACCGATCTCAGCACAGGAAGTCCACATCCTGAAACACAGTGCTCCCTAGGAGAATTCACTTTGTTAGATTCAAAGTCCCTGGACATCCTTTTGTCTAGGGTAACCTCTGGCTCTCCAACGGACCCCGCTCCTCCACAGTACCTCACACTACTATCTAATGCCATTGGCCCAGTCATCTTAGACGTGTTGAAGTCCTCCATTGCCTCCGGCACAGTGCCCCCTGCATAGAAATGTGCACAGGTTAGAGCCCTTCTAAAAACAAAAACAATCTAGATCACTCGAACATGGCCAACTACCGTCCCATCTCTCTCCTCCCTTGGCTGAGCAAGATAATTGAGAGACATATAAATTCCACACTAGTTCAGCACTTGGAATCCAACAACCTGCTTCACGTCTCTCAAACAAGATTCCGCCCTCAGCTAGGGACTGAGACGGCCCTTCTGGCGGTAACAGAGGAGGCTAGGAGACTTCTGAACCAGGGCGGCTCTGCAGCTATCATTCTTTTAGACCTCAGTGCCGCCTTTGACACTGTTGACCATAACATCCTGCTTGAGCGGCTAAAAAATCTGGGAGTGGCAAATATGGCACTCACCTGGTACCAGTCCTTCCTAAAAGATCGGTTCTTCCAAGTCTTTGAGGGAACTGCCACATCGAATCAATGGCCTCTCAGCTGTGGGGTCCCACAGGGTTCTTCCCTGAGCCACACGCTTTTTAACACCTGTATGGCCCCATTAGCTGAGATAGTCCTTCCATTCGGCATAAAGATCATTACCTACGCAGATGATACCCAACTGGTGGTGGCACTAAACCACCCTGAGGGATCATCTTGCGCTCTAGGTTCCTGCCTAGAGGCGGTAGCCGAATGGATGGATCATTCTCACCTCAAGCTAAATGGGGACAAGACCAAACTGATGTTCCTGGGTAAATCTCCATCACCCTCCTCAGCATTCATTTGGCCAACTTGTCTTGGCCCCATGCCTACCCCAAAGCAGCAGATTAAAAGCCTTGGCATGTGGCTTGATGGCTCCCTCTGCTTCAATCACCAAGTCACTAAGCTCTCTGCTACTTGTTTTCGCCTAATGAGAATGCTCAGGAAAATTCTTCCCTTGCTCCCTTTCCAGGCAAGGAGGATTATGGTGCAGGCCCTCATACTGTCCCGCCTGGATTACGGCAATGCATTATATCTGGGAGCCCCTCAGTCCACAATCCAGAGATTACAAGTAATCCAAAATTGTGCGGCTCGCCAACTGCTCCAGATTCCCCGGAGACAAACAGCGAAACCTGCTTTGAGGAATCTTCACTGGCTGCCTACCCGGGCCAGGATTCACTTCAAGGCTATGTGCCTGGCCCATAAAGCTATGTGGAAATCTGGTCCACCCATTATTCAGTCCTTGGTTACCCCCTATCAACTCTCTAGGAGTCTTCGTTCCAGTTCTGCTTTTCTTGCCACTCCACTGAAAGTACGAAGATCCAGATGGGTTGGACGCTCTTTCTCCCTGAATGCCTCCAACCTATGGAATTCCCTCCCTCCCACTCTCCGAGGGGCACCTAACCTGTTGGTTTTCCGGAAACTGCTTAAAACACATCTCTTTATCACTTCACACTAGCAGGACACGCCTTTCAGTCTCTCCGCTCCATAAAGCGCTAGGAGGCCTCAGGGTAGCTAAGCGCTATATAAATCCAATTTCATTCATTCATTTATGTCAGTCTCACTGATGTACGCCTAAGAAAAGGATGCCTAGTCCTACTCCTATGATTCTGTTATCAGTCCCATCTTCTTTCTGAGGTATGCCCAGGCCCCTCTGATCAGTGACCTCCTTCAGAATCAAATAGCCCTTTTGAAAAGTATATAATAGCTTGACTCTTCCTTCCTCCAACGTATGTCCCACCCAATTCTCAAGAATGAAGCAAACCATAAATTAGCCTGGGGCTCCTCATCATGCCTCTTCAAAGGCTCTGGGTTCGCAGTATGGAGCCCACAGACTGCCATATCTTTTACTACTCACAGGCACATGAACATCCCAGCACACTTACGCAAAACACAGCGCAAGCTTCCATGTACTGTACCACTGACAGGCACACATACTTCCCAGTGTGCTCATGTGAAACACATGCACGCAGCACAGAGCAACATCCCACCCGCTGTGGGCCAAAATTATTGTGACACGGTGGGGTCTATGGGGGTGGAAAACCTAGACGTCGCGGACTGGTGGGCTGCAACACCACTCTCTCCCCCTCTTGTCTCTCCACAACAGGATGATTGGAACTCTCCTTCCTTACCGCTGCTAGAAACAATGGAGGAAATCCAAGAGGGCTCCTTTAACTGGGGAATCCCTTATGACGAGACTCCGCCAGCTGATGAGGTCATCACATTCGGCCCAATAAGGAGAGGCGATACCACGGAGCCAGTGTGTGTGATCACCGGAGAGGAGGAAGGAGCGGAGGGAGAGGACGTCGAGAGTTACAGAGGAAAAGGATCACTGGAGAAGAGAAGGAGCCTTGTTACATAATCATCAGGAGCCCCGCGAGTGCCAAGAGGCCCACGGCACCACGCTTCGCCCAGCCACGCTCCAGGAGGAGCGTGGCTATCGCAGGTGGGAACGGTTCACGGGTTGGATTGGGAGGAGGGAGAGTCCCGTGGAATAAAGCTGAGTCCTTCGTTGTCATACCTGCTTGCACCCTACCCTGAGCACCCTCACTTTGTTTCTTAGATGAGCGGCACGGTTTGTAGTGTTCCCTCACTTCCCTGCCCTCAAGCTCATTACCTTCAGCTCCCTTACTCGCGTTATTGTTTCTTTTTTCCATCAAACCACCGGAGCCTCCGAGACGCCGACTACCAGCACAGTGGGAGGAAGACCCGTTTAACCCCGGAAGAGGACAGATGACCAGCCGCAAGACGGACCTGGGTCCATATTCCCCTGAGAAGCTATCATTTAGGAGAAGACGTGTACTTTGGAAAATAAAACCCTCTTTAATCCGATCTGGTTTCCGGCCTCTTATTGCTGCCCCGCAACAAGTGGTGGAGAATGCGGGCATAACAGCATAGTCCGTCAATAACCCCATGATGGACGCACTCATCCAGCACCTCATAAAAGGCCAGGAGAAGCTGGAATGGACCATAGAGCGGCAAATGTCATCGGCCCAGGCCGACAGAAAAGTATTCAAAGACTCTATTTCTGCCCAGATGGAGGGGCTTTAGAAGTTCATAACGGAGCCAGTTGCCCCTCCACAAAGAGAACCCCGGGGTGCACCTCACAGCTCTCGGGCATCTCCTTACAGAAGTACGTGTCTGGGGAGGACCCTGACGCGTTCTTGTTAAATTTTGAAAGCAACGCTCGGGCCTGCGGTTGGCCTGAGGATAAATGGCCTGTCTTCTTGGCTCCCCTGTTGACCGGGGAAGCCCAATCAGCATACCAAGTGGCCAACGTCACTGGAGGCACACCCTACCAGGAAATAAAGGACATTATTTTGGACCATCTCGGCCTGGACGCCAAGGCGTATCGGGTAAGATTCAGAAGAGAGAAGGGCATGCCAAGGGAAAACCCTAAAGCACAGGTTTTTTTGCCTCAAGATGGTGGCCGACAAATGGATGAGACCCTCCACAAGCACCAAAGAAGAAATAATGAACCGGGTATACTTGGAACAATTTCTTGAAGCACTCCCTTATAGTACGCAGAGGTGGCTGAAGCAACATCCACACCTCAGCCCAGAACAAGCCATTGAAATGGCCACAACGTTCTCGCGAGCCCAACCACGTAACCCAGTGTGGGACATTGAGAAACCGAGTCGATCAAAGGCCATAAAGTATGAAAAGAAACAATGCCCCGTCTTAGACCCACCAAAGGCAAAACCCTCAAGACCGGATGTACCCTCTTTTAGAGGACCACAGTGCTTTGAGTGTGGTGACTGGGGCCACATCGTCCGTCTGTGTCCCAAGCGAAAACCAGCTGAAGAACCCATGGAAGTGGGTTACATCCCAAAATCCATTTTATACACTTCCGAGATGGGGACCACCTTTTATGTAAGTGTACAGGTGAATGGGAGGAGGGTAAAAGTGCTGTTAGACTCAGGCTGCAGACAGTCAGTGATACAAAGAACACTCGTACGGCCTTCCGAATACCTCCCCGATACCCTAGTGCACATTCGGTGTGTCCACAGGGATGTGAAACCCTACCCTCTTGTTTCTGTGAAACTTTGTCTGCTGTATGGGGCTCCTTGTACTGTCCGGGTTGGGTGTTAGAAGGGCTACCCGAAGAACTTATACTGGGGACAGACAACCCTGATTTTCTGCAGCTATTCCAACGTACTGTCCAAAAGGGGGGAACAAAAACAGGGGGGGTGGGAGACATCAGCCCCTCACTACCCGCCCTCACCACGCAGGAACCCTGGTTATTAGACAGGAGCTTTTTGTTTGCCCAGGCTAATGACGCCACCTTATTTAATGCTTGGCAAGCAGTCCATGTAGGTCAGGACAACCCGTCACCTATATTCCCCCACTTCCTTATCAAAGATGGGCTGTTGTATCGAAAAGTAACGCAGAAGCTCCCCCTCAGCTACTTGTTCCCATGTCATTCCGGGAACAGATTCTTTTTTTTCCCCATTCCCACCTCACTGCGGGACATACAGGCGCAGAGAAGACAACCCAAAATGTTTTAAGACATTTCGTTTGGCCTGGGGTGTACAAAGATATAAAAGTCCATTGTCAAACATATGAGGTATGCCAGAAGAACAATACCCAACGACCACCTGCAGTACCCTTACAGCCTTTGATAGGTAACCCCTTTGAGAGGATCGGGTAGGACCTAATTGGCCCTCTACCCAAGACACAGAAGGGGAACCAATACGCATTGGTAAAAGTGGACTATGCCACACAGTTTCCGGAGGCCTTTCCCCTCCGAGCCCCAACCACTAGAAACATCGCTGATTGACTCTTGGAACTCTTTACGAGGGTGGGGTTCCCAAAGGAAATCCTCACGTACCAGGCAATCCCATTTGTGTCTCGTCTGATGAAGGAGGTGTGCCGTACCCTAGCTCTTCACCACATAAAAACCTTGGTTTATCACCCCCAGACAGATGGCCTCGTACAGCGCTATAATAGGACACTGAAGACAACCTTGAAAAAGATGTTAGCCGGTGAGGGCAAAGAGTGGGACTGCCTTCTACCCCTGGCGCTCTACGTTATCAGGGCCCAAGTCCAAAGTAGCCTGGGCTGTTCGTCCTTCGAAATGCTTTATGGCCGGCAGCCGCGATCGCTATTGGAAATGACCAAAGTAGCATGGGAAAGAGACGTTGAAGAAGAGAACAGGGGAGTATTGGTATACACAGCAGCTCAAATCTAAGATTTGGAAGCGAAGGGATCTAGGCCCACATGCAACAAAGCAAAAACCGGTCGCAAACGGGCAGATTCTCAGAATCTGCCCCTGTGCGACCGGTATTTTTGCATTTGGGATGCATCATCCCAAATGCAAAAATCGCAATTTAAGTAATCTCTAAATTGCGATTACTTAAATTGCGATTGCATTTAAGGAATCTCAAAGTGAGATTCCTTAAATGCAATGCACTAAAGTAAAGAAATTAGCGATTTCGCTATTAGGGGGAGAAAATTACCATGAAGTTGAACTTCATGGTAATTTGCAAAAACGTTGAAAATGCACTAAAGTGCATTTTTCAAAGTTCCATTTTACACACACACATGCCCTTGGGGCATGTGTGTGTGCAAGATGTACTCATATGCAGATTTCAGGGGTGCAACAGGGTGTCCTTTTGACACCCTGACACCCTTGAAATTGCATGAGCAATTTGCGATTCTCTATTTGAGAATCGCAAATTGAGAAGGTCTTCCCATTCATTCCTATGGGCCTCTAGGCCCATAGGAATGAATGGGGAGGTATTCCTTAATTGCGAGTCGCAATTTGCGAGTCGCAATTAAGGAATGTTTAGAAATCGCTATTTTTTAAGCGATTTCTACATGCATAGCCTTTTGCTATTCCTTATTAGCGAATCCTTATTTTTCGCTAATAAGGAATCGCAAATGGCATTGTTGATGCATGTGCCAGCTAGCCTATTCCAATCTCGAAAAGAGTGGAGAAAAGCAAAAGAGCTGTTACGACTGTGGAAAGAAGTGGAGAAGATTGTTCATCGGTGACTGGGTCTTAATAGTACTTCCCTCTTCCACCAAAAAGTTCCAGTCCGAATGGTTGGGCCCATTCAAGGTAGTAGGGGTCATAGGAAAAACGACCTATCAAGTCCAGGTAAGCCCCAACAGAAAGCAGTCTTACCATATAAACCTCTTAAAGAAGTGGCTGGGACCCTTACCTAAAACGGCACACCTTACCCTGCCTACCAATTCATCTAGTTCATGCGCTCTGGACCAGCTCGTGATCAATGGGGAGCTATCGGAAGAAAAAAGAGCCGCCCTCCACAACACTCTAGTCCCGTTTGCATCCCTTTTTTCGGATATTCCTGGTAAGACGACTCTGGACGAACATCGCATAATGACTCCCACAGGTAAAATCATAAAACAGTGGCCATATTGGATTCCGGGCAGCAAAAAGGGCAGCAGTCAGACAGGAAATACAGAACGTGTCATATGACTTTCAAAGAGTGAATAGTCGTCACCGATAGTGATGGTGCTCAAACCTGATGGCTCAACGCAGGTATGAATGGATTTAGAGCATTACATTCTGTCTCTTCCTTTGACGCCTATCAAATTCCCAGGATTGATGAGCTAATCAAGAAATTGGGAGACACCAGCTACATAACAACGCTGGACCTAACAAAGGGGTACTGGCAGGTGCCCCTGCATGATGAAGACTGAAAGAAGACCGCATTCGCTACCGCCGAAGGCCTCTACGAGTGCAACGTACTCCCCTTCGGCCTCCACAGAGCCCCTGCCACCTTCCAACGGCTTATGAATACTGTACTACAAAACCATTTCTCCTTTCGTTCAGCTTACCTCGACGACATCGTGATATTCAGCAGGACCTGGGAGGAACACCTAGAACATCTGCAGATTATCCTCCAGGCCTTGGAGCAGGCGGGTTTACACACAACTCAAAAAAATCCAGAGCTGCCTATCAGAAAGTGAAGTACCTTGGGTACATTCTGGGCCATGGCATGATAGCACCCCAGACAGAAAAAGTACGGGCTATAGCGGAGATACCTTTTCCCACCAACAAAAGGGACCTGTGTGCTTTTTTGGGTTTATTTGGACACTACCAGCGCTTTATACTGCACTTTTCCAAGGTGGCATCCCCCTTAACAGACGCCCTTCGCAAGGATGTCAGACCACAGCACCTACTACACCCGACCAAACAGATGATAGAGGCATTACAGACCCTGAAAGAAGCTATCACGACGAGTCCTGTGTTATCATCCCCAGACTTTAATAAAGCCTTTATACTCCACACTGCGCTTACGATTATGGGTTGGGGGCCGTGTTGTCACAGCTGTCAAAGGAGGGGGTAGAACATCCCATCTTGTACATAAGCAGAAAGCTATTCCCTAGAGAGACCAAATATCCTACAATAGAAAAGAACAGCTTAGCTATAAAATGGGCAATAGATAAGCTCCGATACTATCTTGAGGGCCGACCATTCACTCCGTACACAGACTATGTCCCCCTGCAGTGGATGTGTAGAAACAAGTCACAGAACCCTAGAGTTCTCCGCTGGATTTTGTCTTTACAGCCGTTTACGTTTGAGGTACAACACAGAAAAGGGAAAGACAATGGGAGCGCTGACAGCTCCTTTAGGGCCTTGGATGCAGAGGATCTGAGGAATCTATTCAGCACCCGTTTCTCCGCTGCCGCTTGTACTCTATACAATCTCTCAACCAAATATTCAGGGCCTGCAAGTAGCAGGGCATTGCAGTGGTCTAATCTGCGGAGTATGACTCTACGCACAACAAGGGATTCAGCATGGATGGGTAGAAGTGGTAGCACCTCCCTTAGACTACAAAGAAGCTTGAAGAACGTGTCTGCTATTTTGTGACATGGCTTTCCAGGGATAGTTTGTCATCAAACACAGCTCCAAGTTTACAGACTGTGTTTGACAGCTTCGGCTCTTCTTCAGATTAAAAGGCCAGACGTTATGGGGAAGTGTTACGGGGATTCTGTTTGCCGAGCAGCATAAAAATTAAGTTTTAATGAATTGGCATGCACCCAGTTAACAATATCTAGCATGCCTTTCTGAAAAGCCGACACTGACTCCTCCTGGTTATTAGTAAGAGAGAGGATTAACTGGGTGTTGTCCGCATAATTGACCAGCCTGATACTGTGTTCCTTTATGAGGGAGATAAGTGGACTCTTACAGATATTAAACAGGATGGGGCTGAGTGCCGGGACCTGTGGAACTCCTTGTTGGAAGCTTTATAATTCAGAATGCCATGAGGGGAGGGTGACAGCCTGACACCAATTCGACAGGTAGGATTCCATCCACCTTTGTACTGTGCCCCCTGCTCCAATTGAGGCTAGCCAAGCCAGGAGAATTTAGTGGTTGACCGTGTCAATGGCAGCCGACAAGTCGAGCATAATCAAGACCGTCAACTGGCCACAATCCACCCTCATCCATAACTCATCAATGACAACGAGTAATGCTGATTCCGTGCCATGTCAAGTTCGGAAACCAAATTGTTCATCCTCCAGGAGGGAATAGGTTTCCTGGTATTGGGATAGCCTTCTATTTAAAAATCGCTCTAATATTTTCACAGAGAAAGGAAGTAGCGATATGGGCCTATAATTGCTCGGGACTAAATTGTCTGCTGAGGATTTCTTTAAAAGGGGGTAACTATTGCCCACTTCCACTTTGCTTGGCACAACACTCGGTTCCATGGATTGGGTGCATATCCGCAATGTGGGGAGGGTGACGTCATCTTCTAGCTCTTTCCATATCCTAGGAGGTAGGGGGTCAAGTGGAGATCCCGATATGGTAGCCCTGGAAAGGATTCGAAAACATTCCTTCAAGATAAGTTCGAAGCACTCATACCCACCAACCAGGCTTTGCAGAGAGTCTATTTCATTTTGAGTCGTGGTGGGCCCTAACACTGATACGTAGTACAGCTATAGGTATTACTCACTCTGAGTATGTTTTCCAGATTAACTGGGATATTCAGTCCATGGGCGATTGGATGAGTGGGGGCACAAATGTCTTCTAATATCTTGATGTCAAAGAAGTCAGCAAGATCCCCGCAGGGCTCCTGTGATGGTGTGATCGCCTGTTTTTTATGCAGTCTGGATTTGAAAGCTACTGAAGTATATCAAAAAGCTTTTTTGCACCATTTGTCGCTGCGAGGATTGTATTGGCATAATATTCAGCTTTAGCTTTTCCAACCTCTGTTTTATAATCACACAACAAGGTCTTTAAGCCTTTTTTTTTTTTTTTTTTTTTTTTTTTAAAACCTTTATTTGTGCATATTAAAAGAACAAATACGGGCCTACAACCATCAGGCCGGACACAATACAGTTAAGCACTGAGACAAACATTACATCCCCTGTGCATCAATAGTCAAGATTAGCAACGATTCAGGAGGTATACACTGGAGAGATCCTTGACACCAGGGGAAGGAGAAGTGAAGGTTAATTTTAAGGTTTTCAAAATAATTTTATCGAGGAAAAAGTCAGTAGAGGATAGAACCAAGGAGATTCGAGTCCGCAAGATGGCTTCACCACACGGGAGAGCAGCAGCATCATTAAAACGGCCATAGAAAATCTCAGATAGTGAGGCGATGCAGTTAGATAACAGGATAATCACATGAGTAAATACGCACCCCTTCAAAGCCGCCCCCACTCAATCCTCCCCACACCCGGACCCCGAATCGAAACAAGTATAGCGCAGAGACATGAAAGAAAGAGGCCCATAGAACTAAAAAGAAACAGTGAATTACCCCCCCACCCTACACCAATGCGGAAGCTACGGCCTGCCCCCCCCCAGCATAGTGCCTGTCGCCCAATGAACCCGAAATATAGACAAGAGAGAAAGTAGGAATAGAGTAAAGAAAATAAGAAAACAAAGAAGAAAGAAAGCGGGGAGGAGCCCACGTAACCTCGGAGCGCCCGAAACCACCGGCCAGCCACGCCTCCACACACTGAAACCCCACTACACCCAAAGGCGGTCGTGTGAAGATAACGTGTCACAACAGTTTAAATGAAGGCAGACAGATCTCGATGAGTGCGCACAACATATGCAAACAGTTCCAGTCCCAGTCCAGCCCGTCCGTGAAACCATGGTGATATAAATCAATCTAGCCCTGGCCCGATCGCGGGCTTAAGATTAGACCAGCCCCCTCATGAAGGCCCCGCAGCCCGTGCAGACAAAGACAATATGGCCGCTTGGAAGAAGATGGAGAAGTAGAGTCACAAAATGGCCGCCGATCATCTATTGAGGTCCCCTTGCACACCATATAAAATCCAGACCTGGCCTGTAAAGTACAGGAGTTCCACATAAAAGAAGCCGTAGGCCACCATGAACGGTTCCTCGAGGACGTCAGGTGTCGCTCAGCTGGATACTCTTGCGGACGCGGTGAGGCAGGCAACAACAAAGCAGGCAGCAATGAACGGGGAAACAAAGTATCCGCAATTGAGCAGGAGAGCGATTGATCCTGGGTGCCGGGAAAGCCAGATGCAGACACCAGTGTAGCACAGTTATACACAGTCGTTGCGTCCCCGCAAGAGGACAAAAGCACTGGCAGACCCACGTCTTGTTGATCACAAACGGGGCGCTCACGACCCGCAGCCGACAGTATGGAGTCGAACCGCTCACTCAGCGTTTGCAAGCCAACACACAATTGCAGACGAAAGTCCCGCAGGGCAGCCAGAACGAAGCCGCATGTCAGCGGAAGCTGCGCCCCCACATCGGCAGCAATCCGGGACGGCACTGGGGAGCTGGAGTCTGGTGGAGGGAGGGCGAAGCGGGCAGTGGGCGAGACCGGAGCATCACCCCCCAGCAGCGAGCAGGCAATCAACGCCATGTTTTACCGCTGAACGGTACCGTGGCCAGGGGGGGGTCGTGACAAGGAGGCAATTCCCCTCAGTTCTGCGCCGCAACAGGTGAAAGCCAACAGACGCTTCCCCTCCCTCGGGCTCTCTTTGCAGCCGACTAGGCAATAGAAGAAGGGGGTCTGCAGCCTTCCACAGAGCGGTCCACAGAGCGGGGCAGGAGACCCGCCACACCGGGGCTTACCCTATAGCTCCAGCCCGTCAGGTGCAGGGTGCAGGAGGTGTCCGGGCGTCTCTCCCCCGGCTCTTCTGGCGACAGTCCGTGGGGTGAGGCGGGATCGGGACCGCGGGGCTCAGGTTTGCGCCAGCGGGTCCGGTGACTGCGGAGCTTCCAGGGGGCCGGCCGAGGCCACAATAGAGCAGGGGTCCAGTGCGGAGAACAAAGGCACCAAGAACTCCGGCATCCGGGCGGGCTAAGACTCCGGGAGAGCGGCGGCGCGGTCAGCGCGTCGTCGCACACGTTGCACCTCGAAAATCGGCGAGGATAGGAATCAGGATGATAGTCCGTGGCCAAGGGCCGACGGAGCCGGGCGCTCAAGCGTCTACTCCGGTCGCCATCTTGGCTCCTCCCCCTTTAAGCCTTTTTTATCTGCTGCGGTGTAGTCACTCTGGCATTTTCTTTCAAGTTTCTTATGCGCTTGTTTAAGCGTTTTCAATGATTCATTAAACCACGGCACAGATGGGCTACAAAGAGATTTCAGATTAGTGAGGGGGACTACTTTACCCAAAGTATCTAAGATCCCTTGCTCATATACTAAATCATTGAAATCCATTGCGTTCTTAGGGTTAAAAATATTGAAGATGTTAAAAGTGGATTCAATTTTGTCCTTTTCAATTTATGCCATGCCCTTCCTTTCCTCGTTGGCATTGCAGCCATCCTAGGGGGACATAATTCCCTCACTGATATGTGAACTGACACTATGGCATGGTCTGTCCAGTGTAATGCTTTCAGAGGAATCATCCCCTCAGGGGCAAAGATTAGATCAAGAGTATGTCCGGCCCGGTGACTGGGGCCCTGTACCCGTTGAAGACCCAGCACCTCACAGGATCCCAACAGATCTTTAAAAAAGGGGGGATCCCCCTCTGCCCATACGTTGAAATCCTCCAGAGTGAAACAATGTGAATGTGCAAGCGCCATGATGGAGAGAACTTCTATCGGGGATAAAGGTGAGAATTTGGAAGTTTTGGAGGTCTACAACCTAATACACCTGAAAAGGCACTGCCTTTTGTGCTTTCAGGGTGAAGCCAGGAGTTCAGGACCTTCTTGCCCATCAAGTGGGAGGGTGGTGATGTTCCATTTTTGATTATAGATAACTCCTACTCCTCCCCCCTTTTTGTTGACCTGGGTTTATGAGGCTTTGAGCCCTGATAGGCAACCTAAACCGCGGTCTGTGTCTGAGTCCGAGCTGGTCCAGGCCTCTGTTATAAACAGTACATCCCAGTCCTCAGGCTCCAGCAGCAGTTGAATTTCCATGGCATGTTTCACTAGTGACCTCGCATTCAATAGGCCGCACCTCAAAAGCACCAGCTTCTTACTATAAAATACATGCAGGGTCCCAGGGTCTACCCTCCTGATAGGTTTTGAGGGGGTTATACTGCTTACCAATATGTAGCAGTTGATCTCTTGTATAGCAAATCCTGGGTCCTGTTCTGGCAAGAGGTGTCCTGTACGTTGGGCTTGCCTTTGGTGCCGTCACACAAGCACTGGCCTGAAATAGTCTTCATAGAGCAAAGACTATAACATAAATCAAGATGGCTGACAAAAAGCGTCCCGCTCTAATAGGCGCGTACAAGTACAAAACACACACAACACACAGGGGTAAAAACGCAATAAAAGCCCTCTGGCTATGAATTGTGCAAAATATATAATATGCCAATTTTCGGAACAACATCAGTTTAGCAACAGGAGTCCCTTTGTGCGAAATAGCCTTCCTAGAGCGAAGACTAGGGCATCAACCAACATGGCTAACAAAAAACCATCCTCCTCTAACAGGAGTGGATGAGTACAAAACACACACTACACTCTGTTCTAAAACACAATAAAAGCCCTCTCGCTATGTTTAAAATTCTCCCAGAATTGTGCAAAATATATAATATCATGGACGTCATTTGGGAGTAGTCGGGGGTCAAAGCTGTGACCTCTAGCTTGCTCTCTACTACTCCTGGCACTTGATCTGCAACCCCTGGCCTTATTGGGGGCAAAAGGTTTGCTTGAATCCAGCAGATGGACTGTAAACATGCTACCAACAGTGATGCTGGTGAAAATAATAAATGTTTACAGTCAGGCCACAGAATGTATGAAGAGCCTCCGGTGTCATTACTATCTCCCCAGTCTTCCTTATCCCATCCATTACTAATGAGCGCGTGTTGTCACTAGAAGACATGTTCACAAAGCTATCTCCTATAAAGGGTTCTCTCTCTACCTTTTAAGGATAACCCCATCCTCTTGGATTTGACCTTCTCTGTGACCTTTGAAACTACCTGCAATATTAAGCGAAACTGAGTACTGACTACGCAGCGCTGCATTTGGTGTACTTTATTCTGGTTGTTCCAGCAGTATTGCGCTGAGGTCTGCTCACACAACTCACAACAGATATGACTCTGTGAACCTTGTCATTAAGGCACTTACATTTAAGAACAGTTCAGGCGAAAGTAGTGGACTAGTTATTGTATCTCGTAATTTCGCTTATTTTCATTTCTAAGGGCATGATCACATACATAATATGCTTCTAAGAAAATAAAAAATGCAAAAATGTCAAAAACAAGTAAATGGCCTGTGGGTTTCCAAAAATAAATATTAATAAATGCAATTTCAGACCAGTGTTTTTAGAGCCCTTAGCATTGAAAGTCATGTAGGCCGGCAGAGTAATTGAGCTGACAGAGTGGAGCACCAGAGGATAAGCAGAAACTGTCTGACTGAAGCTCAGGGTGTCCAGGCATCTCTGTTCTTCACTCCTGTTGGACCTCAGGTATTCTGCAACCTGGAGTTCACCTGCAAGGTAATTCCTCTTCATTAGGATTTAGCTTTGTTCAGGTCAGATCAGAAACATCTTTATATCCATAAAAGTAAAACACATTAAAAACTAAAAGACAAATATAAATACAAGTTTAATACAAGGTAAATCCCCTATATCTGACAACATGATAAAGGTTGGGTTAAAAACAATCTATAATCACTATGATTTTGTCAGATTCATTTTAATCAGGAAGCATTGTGAGTCGTGTCTGAACAGCCATTCTGAGGAATGAGCCTACATGTATACAAGTCTCCAGATCTGACATTTGCATTACAAACTAAAAACCACCCTAAAATTCCACATATCATGCTTTTTAATAAGAAGTAGAAAGTGCTTTGTATATTTTAAATAAATGCAAAACAGTGCAAAGTGCAGCATAGTTTGACCAGAGCTCCCGTCGCAAGGGCACAACTCAAGATATGGTTGGTAGCCCAATGGAGAACATAATAGATGTATTAACGTGTCAACCCAAACTTGAAACATCAAACTTCGTTCCCAGGGCCCCCTCGCTAAACAGATAGAAATAATTTGATAGACATGCTTGGAGCAACTATACTTAGATAAGTTGGCATGGTTGAATTCCCCCATTCTCATTCAGCCTCATGTTTCGCTCACAGTTAAGCCGGGGTGATGCACAGATTTTTTATTTCCAGCTGTAATACTTTCAAGATTCGAATAAATATGATGCAGAACAGTCTTACGAAGGGCGTACTTCACTTCTGCTCACCATGAGAAGTGGTGAACACATCATTAATAATATTCCGGGTCAGAGTGGCCTCTGGGTTTATCCATACTGCTAGCCACAGTAGGGGTGGACGTGTTCTAATATAATCTGATGCATATGATAAGCCCCAGTCTTCATGACAGACCACAGACAACGATGATGTGTGGGCCGACAGCATCCTTCTACAAAACCTGTTTTCTTCATTTTGGATGGGATCGCTGTTAGAGGACCCTGTATCCTTGCCCCATACGTTGCAACAGGAATATATTGGGTTTCATAAATGTGCCCCCTCAGCGGCTGGGGAAGATTGTATAATGAACACGACATCTTAGACCTACTCTGAGAAACATGGGACATCCAGGATCCTGCTGCAGAGAAAGTAACCCCGAAATAAGTATATGTGCTGGTACAGCTTAGGCTGTTTGCGCCTACAGCAAGGGCTACTAGCTGCTTACTCCTCGGGCAGCATGCCATAATATAGGATTTCAAGAAATTGGTTTGCAAGTTCAGAGTGCCCATAAAGTCCACAAAGGCATTCACTAACAATCGCAGAGCCATTGGGGTTTATGCCATCAGCACGGCATAGTCTGCATAAAGAAGGGACAGGAGCGGTAGGCCTTTGATTTTGGGTACACCTGGGGTAGCATTGATTAAAAAGGGGTGAAGCTTGTTAATATATACAATTAATAAAAGAGGACCCAAAACACACCCTTGCCTCATCCCTGTGAAACTTTGATATCTTCAGACATCTTTCTGACCATACTGACTCTGACTCTGGCCTTCATATCTCTGTGCAAATATGCTAAAAAGTGCACCAGCGCATCATCTATCCCACAAGAGAGAAGGGTATCCCATAATTTCGTGCAGTTAACACAGTCGAACAATGAAGTCAGGTCCATAAACGCCAATTATAAAGGAGTACACCATTCCCACCTGACTTCTAAAACCCTATTGACAAGCATATTAGTCAGACGAGGCCTGTGCCCACTTTGATTCTGTTATACAGCACTCTCCCTAGGATCTTGACAGATGAGTCTATTAGGGAGACCAGTGTGTAGTTTCCCAGCAGAGAATGGACTCCCCTCTTAAAAATAGGAACTATGGAGAAGTTTTTCCAAAAGTCAGGTAATTGGGAGGTAGCATGATTGTTAAAAACATTAGCGAAAAGGGGTGCCCAAAATTCCAAAATACATTTTATGAAGTCAATTGGTGCCCCATTCCGGCCGGGTGGATTCGCACCGATACTCTGGCTAATTGTGTCCTCGACTTCGGACACAATTACCTGGATGTCTGAACACTTATCAGTGGCCACGACGGGGACCATATCGGCTGATGTAGAGCCACAGATTTTTGTGAACTGTGCCTCCCACGACTCACTAGGGAATTGACAACTCATTGGGCTCATAGTTAGACTTGATCTACACATTTCCGCCACAGTGGACAAGAAGGCTTTACTATTCTTCCAGTCTGCAGCCTCTACAAGAGAGTCCCATTGCTGTAATGTCTCTTGCCCTCCGGCGCTCGGGGTAACTAACTTGTAATGCTTCCACTGACTGCCCACTACCGAGGGAACCTGAGGATTTGCCATGAGTGCTTGATGAAGTTGACGATTTACCTCACAGCATTCGTTGGTCAACCACCTTGGCGTAGAGTGTGCGGGCGGGAAGGTTTCAATAAAGCTTTCCTGATGTTTGAGCACAAATTAATAAAAGCACCCACCACGTGCTGATCAGAATCTACGTCTACCAAACAGGCCTCTACGAGTCCTAAATTCTCCTTAATCACTTGAAGAAAGAATTGGAGTGGCTCGCTTAATCTTCACCCCGATCTAAGGTTATCTGTCAACTGTTGCAAATTACTCGCCCCACTATCCACTCTATACTGGGGCTTTGGTGACATCAAAAAGACAACTTCAATGGGACAGTGGTCTCCAAAATCTGTACGGACCACTTTCCCATACACAAGGTACTCTGTAAAAGGAGGCAGGATGAAAAAGTAATCGATCTAAAGGTTGGAACCAAGCAACTATTAGCCTCTGTGACTTGAGGAATGTAATAGATGTGGCATGTGCTAAGTAACTCTGCAACTCCACCCTTTAGGATCACGACTCTCGGAGATGTTTTCTGGCAGGCTAGTTGGAACACTTGTAACAACATAAGATAGACTACTCTGCATAGCCAGCTACACACAGAAATACTTCTTGCCCATTATTAACAACATCACCCAGTAGTGAGTTGATATAATCAAATAAAGCTGGGAATTTAGTGTTAGGGACATTAATGAAATCATTATTATTAAAATTAATTAGGTAATGATTCATTCCAAAGAGCTAATGATCACATAAGTAAGGTAGGATAATCTTCCCAAATTCCAATGTCAGGGAGTGTACCCCAATGTAGACACCTGCGGGGAACAGATATTGTATTCTTACATGTTCACTGAAAAAATATGCTCATTGAATGTTAGATGGCCAAAGAATAGTTTAATTGCCCAATGATCACAAGATATCAGCATGTTTCACACAACTTAATCTGGAGTCCAGACTGGCCCATATGTCCTAACATTAAGACCAAAGTATTTTTTTTCTCATATCACCTAGTAACGCTCTTCACAATTTCTCCAACTAATTCGATACAAAACCGTTCCATTGGGGACGCTCGGAGTAATCTTGCATTTATATCAAGAGCGCACTCCGTTCGGTTCCTCAAAATCTCTCCTGCTGATTCAATATAAAACACTCCCAGCCGTGTCTTGAAATCAGAAAGAAACACTCCATCTATACTGCGCTTGTCGGTTAGTCCTCACAGGCTAAAGTCCTCAGAGCTGGAACAAACTGTCAATGTGTATAGCCATCCACACTCATGGACTCCTGGTGGCCGAAGCCACCGCCAACAAGCCATGGAGCAAACTGCTCAAGTGCTACGAATCAGCAGAGAGCGATATTTCAAGATGTCACAACACATTTAATCAAAGTACACATTATGTAACATTGTGTCTAACAACAACACACTGGCCGTACTGTAAGGTAAAGACCCAGAGACTTCAATATCCCAAAAACATGCGGCTATATTACCAGCCGTAATGTAATAAAGCACAACATGTATTGCGTATAGTTGAGTTAAATTACATATAAAAAATAACGTGAGGTTGGTTTTTAACCATATCATTTATTTACCATCCCGGATCTTGTTAACATGTAAAAGTAAAATAATGCAGGCAAGGGACAGACGTTATTTTAAAGTACTTTAAAACCATATTATATAGATAACCCCCTGAGCCACGTTAGTGTCTCTGTAGCTCGTTAGGTCTTTCACTATTGTGTGGGGTTTTTACATCCACGATTGGTTGAAGAATTTAACATTGGGAGGGGCAGATGGTATGCCCATCCCTTGGTTGAGTTTGCTTTGATATATTTTATTCTAGTTATTTTAATTGTTTTTAGTGGTTATGGTTTTGATTAAGTCATTTTTAAACTTGTATGTTTTGTCTTGCATATGGATTGTGATATTTGTTTACTTATGTGTTCTTACATGTATTGTTTACAGCCCTGAGGAAGTTCAAGTCTATTGAACGAAATACATTGGCTGTTTAGCTGTGTTGATATGTTACTTGTTGATTGCACAGGCTCCTGCCCACACACTCAAAGTCAAAGAAAGCTTTATTTGATTGCTATATCAAACAACCATAAAAGCGCATACAAATAAACACATCAATCATTTCATAGGTTATCCATATCCACATTTTAAACATAATAGAATTATCATAGTTCCGATTTCCGATAAAAATTGATTAAATAAACATACATTTCCTTTGACTCAATACTCGCATTAAAAAAGTTATAATCCTAAAAACTCTATGCTCATTATCCAAAAGTTGAAATGCCAGGAGAGCAAGTCGACATTGGCGAAGCCCTAACGATTTTAAAACTGGTAGTATACAAACTTTCCTCACAACAGTATAAAACCTGCAAAAAAGAACGACATGTATCGTAGACTGTGCTGAATAGTTATCACAAGCACACATTTGAAGATCTTGAGCCCAGTAGTTCATTTTTGGAAGGGTAACAAGTCTGTGAAAAACCCCCAACCTAAATCTGGTCAATAGAAATCTATCAAAAACACCTGGAACAAAAATTAAATAGGGTTGAATATTAAACGTAGTTAAAATCAACTGATTGTGCAGGACAGTTGGTTTTGTAATCTTGATGACATTCTAATAGTATCCAATAACAGAAGGCCCTCTTTTTTTATTCTATGCGACCTAAATCTTGTAAAAAGTCTCGGACATAACTTACCCATGGGACCTTTAGGGCCCCTTCCAATTTCGAACTATCTGTAAGAATGTCCCTATTTAACTTTGCTTCTTCTTTAGTCCAGAGCCTGTGCCATAAGAGAACAGGCTCTAGCTTTATTAAATCAGAAATGAAGGGAAGGCCTAACTCAGCATGACACATGTATGATGAGGTACTATTCGGTACGGATAGAATATATCTTAAAAAAGAGTTTTCCACTCGTTGAATCGGAAGCAAATCAGCGAAGCCCCAGATCCCAGCCCCATACACCGCAGTGGAGACACACTTTGCTTTATAGATTTTAATAAGCTCTTCAGGTGGTCTCCTACCCGGTTTTCTTGCAAAGTTGGTAGGGGCGTTTGTTGTTCTTAAGAGAGCTAGTTTTTTCGCTGAAACTGCTTGTACCCAGCTGTCATTTTGGTCGCAGAGAATTCCCAGATACGAGAATCTCTTGGTGACCCCTATCTTCTGTTCTGTCACAAACATGTCCTTAGACCTCTTAATACCATGGTCGCACCGCATAATAAAAGTCTTCGAGGAGTTCACTCTTAGACAGAGATCTTTCATAAAATTAGAAAAGCTATCTAAAGCCCTCTGGAGGCCTACTTGTGTACGGGAGATTAATACCGCGTCTTTCGCATATAGGAGAGCTGGTATTGGGCGTCCAGCTACTTGAGGGAAATCTTGATTGTCTTTCAAGAGTGCCTCACCCAGACCATTATTATAGAGATTAAAAAGAAAGCCGGCCAGGACACAGCCGTGGCTGACCCCCCTCCTTATTGGAAATGAGGCCAAGCACTCTCCATTCAAACCACAGCGTACACGTGCCTTGGCATCAGTATAAAAACGCTTAAGAAAATAAATAATCTGAACATCAACCCCCATAACTTCTAGTATTGACCAGCGTTTGCTGTGGATCACACAGTCAAAAGCGGCTGTGAGGTCCACAAACGCTGAACACAACTTCCCCTTCTTCGCCCGTGTGTATTTCCCCACTAAAATTAATAGATTTAAACTCTGTTCTACCGTCCCTAAACCTGCACGAAAGCCACACTGTAGATCAGATAGGACTGGGTTATCCTCCGCCCAGTCCTGAAGACGTTCTAGTATTATTCGACCCGCTTTTTTTGTCAGGGCATCCAATAAATAAATAGGCCTAAAACATCCAGGATCCTGTCGATCCCCCTTTGTAAAGATTGGCACAATGGTAGATTCTACCCGAGTGGATAAAAAAGGGGTGCGGCAGCTAGCAGCAATTACCTGGGTGATTATTGGCCCCCACATTACCTGGGCGATTATTGGCCCACACACTCAACTTCACAGTTGTCTCAACTCCTGTACTGTTATGTTTATAAAACTGCCAATAAAAAGTGTTTTTTAATTAATACAGTTTTATTAAGATTTTGGGGAGTTTACCAAAGAAGAAAATGGGCAGAGAAAATAAAGCAACTATGCAGTGGAATATTAGGGGACACTGTTAATGCTCATTCTGAGCACAGGTGGAAGTTGGAACTAAGGATGGGCAAAGAATTCCACTCCGCCGGCGGAGTTCACAGTGATTTGCCCGCTCTGCGCGAAGTTTAAAAAAACTCAACAAAGTGACATGGGGCGGAGTACAGGTGAAAGTTAAAACCACTATTTACTTGTGGATGATGAACCCTCTGAGCACAAGTGGAAGATAAAACCCTGATGCAGAGGGGGCGGATAGAACCTCTTTGCACATTAAGCATCACAGGGATTCATACAACTGAGAGGCAGTAGAAGAACGTCACCATCTTCTGCCTTATTTACAATCAAACACAAAGTGGAAAATAATTTAGTTGTCCCAGTTTTTCAAATGGATCCTTGTGAAACTCATTTACAATTATGGGGCAATTACCCGTGACCAAAAGATGGGTCAGTGGCGTCTTATTGATCCTGTGTTCTTTGGGGGTGCAGTCTGTCTCAATTTGTAGTTCAAGTCCTATTCTGTGTGGCTTCAACTCATTTCACACTCTCTATAACACCTTGTGAGCATGGACAGCAACATGTGGGCACAATGATTGGAACACTGGATTAATGGAAAAGGAATTTAGAGCTGGACTCAGGGGACTTTTTTTTGCTTTTTTTACTTTTACACAAGGACTTAAAACAACATTTTTTTAGCATGTCTGGTGCCTGCCACTGAAAAAAACCATAAATCAAACAATTTAATGAGGCAGTTAAAATTCAAGTTAGTCAAGTACAGAAGAACAAATAAATGCTGAATAAGAATGCTTAGTCTTTTTCCAACACCTCACGGAGTGACCAGATGTTCCATATTTGCCGAGAAAGTCCTGGTTTTTCACCATCTGTCCTGACGGATTTTGGAAATTTAGTATGTTCTGGTTTCAGGTGGTTAAATGTATATGTTGTTTTAAAAAAAATCTTTCCTATCATTTAAAAGCAGGACACCTCATCACAAATGGAGCAGCGAGCATCCCTACTCAGGCATAGTATATACTAAATAGGATACCTAGCTCATCACTGCCAGAATTCTGAACCAGGAGCTATTCGAGAATAGGTCAAGAACCCACCCTCCACTTAACACCTCCCGCTCTTACCCACCTACCCCATCGCCTCCACAGATGGAACCAAAAACATTTAGCAATTTCACATAACGATCCCACACATCAGACTGCACGGGCAAACCCCGAGATAAACCCTCGTCCCACTCAACCATGCCCGTCATCCAGGCACTCAGTGAAGGGGGCCGCAGACCCATCAAGTGGATGGATATCCATCTTTTTGCCACTGCGAGGCTGAGCATGGCAAACCAATCAAGCGTCTTCTTAGGGTTTTCTGGGAGGAGTCCCAGTAAGCATTTCTCAACCATACAGTTAATTGCTCAACCTGTCGCCCTCTCTAGATTTGCCAAAACCTGAACCCAAAAGGGCACCAAAGTAATGGAGTACCACCCCATTTGAAAAAAATCTGCTCCCTCCCTGCCACATTTGAGACACCCGTGACCATCAGGAGGGTTAGATAGAATGCAATCTCTTTGGGGAAAAGTAGGTCATGTGGACCACGTTATACTGGATCAGTTTGAATCGAGCACAGACCGCTACTGTGCGCACTCCCTCATGAATTATGGACTAGTCTTTCAGGTTGAGTGGCCCATCCATGTACTGCTGCCATGGTGTCTCTATCTTGAGCATCCAAAGCAGTCTATCAGCGGTAGGTGCTTGATATAAAGGGGAAATGAGCATGCGTCCCCCGTCAAGGACAAAAGTGTTACCACGGTCTGTGAGGTATCGGGCGCCTCCGGGAAAGGGGGCCACAACTGATGGCCCATTGCTCCTATCTTGACATATTGCAAGAATTGGCCATGTCCTAAACCAAACACGTCAATAGCGTCCTTAAGGGACACAAAGCATCCCTGTGGACACAAATCAGACAGCATTATACAACTCCCTGCCTGCCATTTTTCGACGGACATCACTTTAAACACCTGAGCAAACGGGTAGCTTAACCAAAGGCCCAGCCCAGGGGCATATGGCACCCGAGGACCTGCCTCACCACTCATTCCCAGATCCCCCTCAAACGAATCAGGTGCATCCCTGCAGCAGGAGGACCTCTAGCTGCTGTTCCCCATGAGTGCCAGCAATAAAGGACCGTTCCCAATTGGTATCAGCATCTAGCCAATGAGCAGCATGTTGCAATTGTGCTGCAACGTAATAAAGTCCTAGGTCCGGGACCGCCATACCTCCCTTATTCCACTCTCGCTTCAGGGTCGACAATCCAACTGCATCACCTGCCCTACCACACTGTAGTCATTTATCAACCTCCTTGAATACTGTCCAGGCAGTTCATAAAAAGCATTCTGCATAGTGTACAGGCACCATGGGAGCGCCACCATTTTTATAAGACTTCTTTTTCCTACCAAGGAGAGGCGCAGAGTTGCCCAAAACTGGGTCTCAAGTTATCCAGCACTCTTCCCCTACTGTGGACATAGAACAGTGGTAACATACATACCCAAGAACTTCACACATTCAACTGTCCAGGGCAAGCCAAAGCTCAGGAGTTGGGCAAGGGGACAGGCCTCCAGCCTCCCCAACGAGTACAGGACCCATTTGCTCGGGTTAAGCCTCAATCCCAACAGTTCCCAAAATTCAGACATCACTGCTAACATTTTCGGAGCAGATATGTCCAGCTGCCGTAAATAAAGCATGGCATTATCCGCATAACAAAGAGAAACTATATGTTCAGTCAGCCCAACCAGAATTCCCCAACCCTTAACCGCATATCGAAGTCTGCAAGCCAAAGGTTCCATAGCCAGAGCAAAACTCAATGGATACAGGAGACAACCCTGTCTCGTGTCCCGCTGGAGAAGGCACTCCATCATCTCTTAATGCCTAGCACGCACCCTTGCCACAGGGTTCTTGTATAATATCTGAACCCATTTAATAAAGCGGGGACTGGGCCCCATGCGCACCATCACCTGTCACAGGTAGCCCTATGACATGGAGTCAAATGCCTAACAAGATCTAAAAAAGCAAGTGCATTTGGGTCCTCCTGCAGCCCCAGCAAATGCAGAACGTGGGACAAGCGCTGCAAATTTCGTAGGGTATTTCTATGAGGAATAAATCCAGACGGATCCTCCTGGATCAGGCGAGGCAAATATGCCATCAGATGGCATGCCAGGAGGTGACTTATCAATTTACCCGGTTTCAGGATCACCGCTTTCAACGCCTGATCTGGTCAGTGGACTGCCCCCTTCCCTGCACAGCTCTGCCTGGTAGCCGCTACCCCCATAGCTGCTGCTGACCCTCTGGTCAGTAGTTTGAGGTCCTCTTCCACCAGCAGGCTCCAGCCTGTTACTCATCCCTGGTGGTCTAGTAGTAGAGCATCTCTGCTCGGCTGCTGCTCTGCCCTCTGTCTTCTGATCTTTTTCCTCCTTTTCATCTTTCTTTGCTTCTTTTCACTTTTTTCTTTTCCACTCTTGCCTCTTCTAGTGCCTTTACCCTCCATGTCCCTGCTCGTCCCACGCAGCCCCACCCCCCTCCAGGCCGATTCCTACTTCCCGCTTTCACGCCTCCCAGCTGTCTAGCCCTCCCCCTCTCACTACTTATGGCGGCTGCTGCACGGTGTAGGTGCAATCCACTGATCTTGTCAGTGGACTGCTCCCTTCCATGCCCAGCTCCGCTGGGTAGTTGCTCCCCCCCATAGCTGCCGCTGACCCTCTGGTCAGTGGTTTGAGGCCCTCCTCCACGTAGGCTCCCGCCGGTGCCTCATCTCTGGTGGTCCAGTGGTAGAGCATCTCTGCTCTGCCGCTGCTCTTCTCTCTGCCTTCTGATCTCTTTTTCTCTCCTTTTCAGTTTTCTTTGCTTCTGTTCACTTTTTTATATTTTTTTCCTCTCTGGCCCATTTATGCACCTTTTACCTCTGTGTCCGTGCCACTGATCGTTCCCCGTGGCCTCACCCCTTCAGCGCAGATTACCACTTTCCCGTCTCCCAGCTGTCCAGCCCTCCCTCTCACACTACTTATGGCAAAGTGAAGGTGCAATCCACTGACTTGTCAGTGGATTCTCCCTTCAATGCGCAGCTCCACCTGTTAGCTGCTGCCCCTGCACCTGCTACCGACCCTCTAATCAGTAGTTCGAGGCACTCCTCCACCCGCAGGCTCCCATCTGCGCCTCATCCCTGGTGGTCCAGTGGTAGTGTGTCTCTGCTCTGCCTCCTGTCTCACTGCCTTCTGATCACTTTATCCCTCCGTTTCAGTTTTGTTTGCTTCTTTTCAATGTTTTCTTTTTTTTCTCTCTTGCCTCTTTTTGCGCCTTTTCCCTCTGTGTCCCTGCTTTGCCTCCGTGGCCTTGCCCCCTCCAGCACCGATTCCCACCTCCCAGTTGTCTAGCCCTCCCCTTCACACTACTTATTCCAGACGTTGTGCAGCTGCGCTGCTGGCGTGACGAAGGCACACCAAAGGCAAGCCCGTCCGTGCCCGCCTGTGCCTGGGCCGGAATCAGGGCGAAGGGAACCTGGTTCTTAGATCATCCACCGATACGACACCAGCATCCTTCACGCCCTCAACACCGGACGCAACACCGCCTGCCGCCGGGCATCCCAATGGACACCCAAGGCCCTTTTTCCTACCGGAACTGCAGGAGTGCCTTTGCCTGCCACCGCACACCAGCCCCACCCACCGCATGACTGACAAACACCGGACCCACTGTTACCTTCTCAGAAGTTAGAACAAGGTCACCGAAGAACAGCTCACCACCTCTCTCAGAAAAAAACCTCACTGACATCCACAGACGCCAACACTTCAGCATGCAACCTCCACTGATGGATCTCCGAGCTCCGACTCTTTGGCTCCCCTGAAGAAAGCCCAAAGTAAGCAACACATCAAGAAAGCCAGCTGGTTCTCTCCCGCCCTTTATGAGTCCAGACGCACCTTTGGACGGCTCGAAAAGAGATGGAGGAGCAGCAAGACCCCAGAAAAACACTCAGCCTTTAAGTCCGCTGTCATCGCACAACACAATCTCATCAGAACACTGAAGAAAGCAGCGCTAGAAGAAAGAATCAAAGCCAATGCACTCCATAGTAAATAACTTTTCTCTGTTGTCAAAGCATTTGCCAGACCCAGCACAGAGACAGCAGACATCCCTCCTTCCAAAGACCTGCAACATTCTCAGCACCTACTTCCACTGCAAGATCAAGGAGATGCACAACAGCTTCAACAGCCTCAATAACCAAGACCCTCCCACCCCACCCAAAATCGCACGATACGGTGCCGTACCCCAACATACCCTACTCAGCTGGACTCCCCTCTTTGCGGACAACGCCCTCAAGATCATGAAGAGCATCCAATCCAGAGCACCCTCTGACCTGCCCGCATCATTCTTCAACAAAGCAAGCACCACCACTGCTCCAGAACTCTGCTGCACCATCAACTGCTCCATCAACTAAGCCACCTTCCCAGAAGACTGGAAACACACGGAGATCAATCCCCTGCTAAAGAAACCCCCTGCTGACCTGACAGACCTCAAAAACTTCAAACCCATCTCTCTTCTCCCCTTCTAAGCCAAGGGCATTGAGAAGGCCATCAATACCCAACTTTCTGAGTTCATTGAAGCGTACTACATCCTGGACCTTTCCCAATTCAACTTCCAAAGCAACCAGAGCAAAGAGACAGCCCTCCTTGCTGTCACATACGACGTCCGAGCCCTCCTCGACTGAGGCAAAACTGCAGCCTTCATCCTGCTGGACTTCTCGGTCACCTTCAATATCGTCCCTCACCGCACCCTATGCACAAGATTCCATGACGCCTGCATAGGCGACAAAGCCCTGGAATGGAACCACTCCTTCCTCACCGGCCGAACACAGAGTTCCTCTCTGAACCCACAGAGATCAGCTGTGGAGTGCCTCAGAGCTCCTCCCTGCGCCCCACTCTTTTCAACATCTCGCCCCCCTCGCAGCCGGCATAAGGAACCACAGACTCAACATTTTCTCCTACGCCAATGACGCCCAGCTGATTCTCTCCCACACCAATGGACCCACCGTCGCCAAAAACATATTTCACGACGGGATGAAGGGAATATTCACCTTGATGAAAATAAGCTGCATCAAGCTCAATTCAGACAAGACCGAAGTCCTCATCATGGGCTCCACCCCCTCTGCCTGGGATGACTCCTGGTGGCCCGCAACTCTTGGAACCCCCTCACACCCCCAGACCACACGCAGAACCTCAGCCTCATGCTGGACTCCCCACTCACCATGAGCCGCCAGATCAATGCAGTCTCATCATCCTGCTTCCACATGCTACGCCTGCTCTGAAAGATCTTCAAGTGACTCCCCACCGTGTCCAGAAAGATGGTCACCCACTCACTCATTAATAGCAGAATAGACCATGGCAACGCACTGTATGCCGGCATCACCCAGAAACTCCTCAAGAAACTGCAGAACATTCAGAATGCCTCCGCCAGACTCATCCTCAACATCCCCCACTGCAGCCACATCACCAGCCACCTGAGAGACCTTCGCTTGCTCCCAATCAACAAAAGAATCACCTTCAAGCTCCTCACACACACCTACAAAGCCCTACACACCATAGGACCTGCGTACCTCAACCACTGCCTCGCATTCCATGCACCCACCAGGGATCTCCACTACCCCCAATTGGCCCTGGCCCTGGCTACTAGCCCATATATCCACCAGACCACAGCCGGAGGAAGATCCTTCTCCTACCTCGCAGCAAAGACCTGGAACACCCTGCCTCTCCACCTAAGGCAATGACCTTCACTGCCTCAATTCAGGAAGGAACTCAAGACCTGGATCTTCAACTGAACTACAGCGCCTTTGATGGACCTGCAGTTTCCCCGCAGCACCTTGAGACCCTTACGGGTGAGTAATTGCGCTTTGTAAGTCACTTGATTGATCAAACCCCTCACTCATTGGACGTAGAAGAACACCCCTGTCAAGTACCTTCGCAAACACCTCAAGTAGCTTATCCAGCAGTGTCTGGAGGAAACATTTATGAAATTCCACTAGCAAACAGTGGCTGCCCGGCAGCTTTGCAGGCTTCAAGGCAAAGACGACTCCCAGCAGTTCCCGCTTGGAGACTGGAGTCTCCAGATCCTTCCTCTCTCCAGGGCACAAGGACTGCAGTGGGAGTGCATCCAAATAATCAGTGAGATCTTGTGGGAGCATCACCCCCGAAAATGTTCCACAAAGGCATTATTAATGGCCTGTTGAGTATGGTAGTCAACGCTCGAAATGTCTTGAATAGTCACGATAGGACATGGCGCCGCATTAGCCCATATCAATCAAGCCAGAATCCTTCCTGCCTTGTCCACCTCCAGGTGCCACTGCCGTCTCTCTGATTTCCTAGTGAACTTCTCCAATTGATTCGAGAGCTCACATACCTTCTGCTTCTGGTCAACCCATTCTACCTGCGCGGATGGGCTTGCTGGTGAGGGCATCCCCCAGGCCTACTAATTCCCGCTCGTGTTGTGCAATGTCAGAGTTAAGGGCTTGTCACACCCCCAGTGCCGTGGCCATACACACTGCCCTCACCACCAACTTCATGAAATCCCAGGGTCTGTCCTACCGCATAATTAGTATCGCCCGCCAATAGTACCCCAGCGTCTGGCAACAGCTGCATGGTTTCACTGCCAATCCCAGAAACCCCTCATCATTAGTGTTGGGTGTGTACTCATTTACCAGACAGAAGTCATGACCATCCAGCATCCCCTCAAGGTTAACATAGCGCCCCTCTTTATCTCAGAGAACCCAGGTGGGTTTAAATGGGATGACTAGAGCCACCCATATCAAGGCCCCCCTAGCATTGTCAGAGGAGGTGGGAAAAGAACTGGCCCCTTCACAGCTTCTTCAAAGTGGTGACACAATCCCCCTATGTATGGGTCTCTTGCAAGAGTGCTATCAATACCCCATATCTCTTAAGGAATTGCAGCACTCTGCCGCACTTCTATGGACTATTTAGCCCCTGGACATCCACGTCATGAACATATACTTGGAATCCATAACAACCATTCATACACACAACAGGTCCGAACCTGGCCCTGTCCCTCGAGCACAGACCTCCCTCCTAGCCCAGTTCATTGCACATCTGTGGAAACCTTCCTCCCCCAACTGCAAAACACATTTCCACACAAACTCTTGAGGCATGTCAACAAACCTTAGTGACAAACAGCTTACAATGTATCCCCACCTCCATTGGCCAGTAGCCACCACCTCTCCTGGCACAACCTGCAGTCAAGAGGGTCTCAACTCCTGCCCCAATCGCCCACCCCTCTCATCCAACATCAGTAAGTATTAGAAGTCCCCAGTGTGTGTATACACTGATTGGGACCGCCATACCTCTGCTGGTCACAGGCCCCATCACAGAGCTCAGCAACTCACAGCTGTCTGGGTCCCAGAACTCCCCAGCCCGGGAAGAAAAAAAAAACCACATCAACAGTTTCAGCAACTAGTACATCAAATAGCACGCCCCCTCATGGCAACCCAGAAAGGAAAAGGGTTAATTTAAACATCACTTTTCACTACACCTGGCTCCAGCCGGTAGTAGCAAGCAGGACCTCAGCAATGGCAATCCGTTTTCTCGTGCTTCTCCCCGAGGGCATACCATCACTCTGAGTCTCTGGGACCTTGTCCAAAGGTGAGTAGGAGTCTCAAGGGCTGGTGTTCAGATCTCAATGTACCCACCTGATTGACTAGGATCTGTCTCCCTGCACGGTCCGAAGTTGATCCATTCTTTTGTGCAGAGGGCTTGCAGTGGTGTTGCAATCGCCTCATTTCCCTGCGTCTCAGTTCCGTCCATTCAAGGTTCTGGTCCTGGTGTGGGAGGCCAATCGAGTCCATCCAGTCGAGCGCCTCCTGGCGAGTCTTGTAGAAGAACCTTTTACTCACATGGTGTACTCACAGTTGCCCCAGGAATAGCAAATGTTCTCACAGACGTCACTTGACCATCAAGAACTTCTTATGCAGGTCCTGGACTTTCTGGGCCTGATTCACAAAGGCAATCTGAGACAAACGTCTAACGGCCCAGGTGCGGAGAGCACGGTCCGGATGCGTAGATTCTGGGCCGACTGCAGATGTAAAGATACTACTCGTAAATGATCTCTGTGAATACCAAAAGTAGTAAAGTTAGACTTTTGCCTCAGATTGCCTTGGTGAATCGGGCCCTCTGGGTGTAAACTGGGTACATTTGGATTGGGGCTTCCTCATAACAAGGCAGGCCATGGGCTTGGACATGCTGCAAATTATGTCTCTCTTCTGATTATCAAACAAACAGGAGACAATACCCCCGGGGCAGTGCCCCGGGGCATGGCAATGGGCCCAAAGCCCTGTGAGCATACTCAACAGTGAAAAATCTGGATAATTTCAATTGTCGAAGTGCTGAGGTGAGCCAGTCCTCCAGGAACAATTTGGCCGAGGGTCCCTCCGGGCAACCAAGAAAATGCTAATTATTGTGCTGGGACCTCCCCTCTGCATCCTCCTGGCGCCGATCAATTTGCATTGTACTGTATTTGAGCCCAGTCACTTTAGATTGCAAGTCCTGAACTGTGCTTTTCAGGCCTCAATAGTCGTGATACTCTCCACCCCCCCGCGGAGTTCACTCTGCAAAAAATTAATATTGATGGAAAGGAGTCAATTTTGGTCTTCATGGCAACCCTGACCCTTGGATAGCCTCCAATATTGTCGCTATTCCCTGTGGTGCCCCCCTCGTCCTCTGTCTGGGGTGATATCACCTGGTCGGTCCCTGGGGGGCCCACCCCAGGGATCATGTACTGTCAAATTTTGTTACCACCTCTTCCCCTGGGTTTATTTTTCACCATACTGTCGTGCAGGCAGGCACAGGAGGCTCCCCAAACGTGGGGACCCAAACCAGTCCACCAATGCCAGATCACTCTCTGCCAGCTACCTCTAATGCCTCGGTCTCCGACTCAGCCTCCACAACAGTCAGTTCACACTCAACAGCCACTATACTCTTGGCAGCGAGGAAGGTGTGGCCCTCCCTATAGATCCCAAACCAATGCAGGCATCATGGCCGGGCAAGTAACACGTCCAGGCAACTCCAAACGGACCGACTGCAGCAGCAACAGCGTCTAGGGCAACCAGGCAGGCATAAGTAGCCTGCAGTCTAGCCGCTCCAGCTGCTTACTTCCAGGGACCAGACTGTCCCTCTAGGAATGGGTTGCCACGTGGTCCCCTGCACTCGACCTCTGGCATCACTCAATGGCTTCCAATGGCCTCCAACTCCTGCTGGCCTCAACACATCACCGGCCCTCACTTAGGGCCCAGGAACTATCTGCTTTCTGTCCGGCTTCCTTTCTCCTCCCCCAGAGCCAGGTAGAACCAACAGGAGTCCAAGGGAGTCCCAAACAACAGGCCTCTAACTCTCCACTTCGCACCACCACCTGGGTCGAGCCGCCACTACGCCACTGTGCCATGGCAGCCCCTCAAGACAGGCAGCCTGTATGGTGTGCCTCCCCTCAGTGTCAATAGCATCACATGGAGTCCCTGCCTGGCACCCCGCTCACCTGTCTTATGTCGTCTTGCAGCCGTTCAGCTCAGACGGATCACCAGAGGCACCGCTCCGATGCAGAATGTCATGCCAACCCCAGGCTCAAGCGACAGTTTCACAGGCCCCCCTGGAGCCAAAACTCAGGGGTCTCACTCATCTTCCCAAGCTGGTGCTCAGGGAGGACTCACCCCCACCCCAGTGAAGGTTCCAGGCAGAGGTCAAGTCAGAATAGTGCATGCCCAGCCTAACACCCTCCAGGCCACTCCGATTAAACTATGGGCCGAGTCCACCCACTGGCTCCAACAGGCCTCTGCAATGGCTGGCTGCCATCCAGTCAGTAGCGGTAGGCTCTGGTTCCGCCGCAGACCCCAATCGCCGGCAGGGCTCCTATGTCCAGCACCAGTATATTATCAGGACAGGATGAGGCTCACCTAAGAGGACTCACTCCGGGCCCCTCCACCACTGACACAGGTCGAGCCTGCCTACTGACTTCAGCAGGCCTCAGCCACATTCGTCCACCAACTACACTCCCTGTGGCATGTTTCGGCTTTGCCACGGCCTTCAGTTGGGCACACGCACCCCTCATTGGCACTGTTAGCAGGAGTTATGCTGCTAGATTACTGTCTGTGTATAAGGATAGTGCAAGATTATCGTGCCTGGTCTGGGAGCTCCACAGAGGCACATCTAGTCTACCATCTCATCAGGCCCTAAATGAATGCGTCTTTCTGTCCCAGTGCAGAATCCGTTAGAAGGCTCAAACAGATAGCAATCTGCATTACGTATAATACGGATATAAAGGCTGCACTGAATTCCCCATATACCCTAATTTCTGTGATTTCCATGCTGACGAGTGCTGTCAATTGACGAGTGCTCTCAACTGAGCCATTCTGTGCTCTTTAGTCACTGCAAAACTGTTAGTTCTACTTATATGTTTGCCGCATTTCCCAGAGTTCGGTTTTTAATAATTTGGTCATCCTACCCTTCATCCATTGTGTGATATAAGATTCCCCACTACAGTGCAATTTATAGTAAATACTTTCTCACATTCATTTCATTCTAGTGGTTTCTGTCTGGTGTGAACTTTCTTGTTACATTATATATTCCTTTCTAATGAATGTCTTGTCAGAGTCAGAATACTAATGTTTTGTACCTAGTGGGGACACTGACCCTTGTCACGTTCAATAACATTCACAAGGTTTCTCTCCGGTGTAGACATTCTGATATACTAGTATGTTTCCTTTTATAATTAAATATTGATCACATTTGGTACATTCGTATGGTTTCTCCCCAGTGTTGGTGTCCTGCTATTGCATTAGCTTAACCTTTCTACTAATCACATTGTCACATTCAGCAAGTTCATATGGTTCCTTCCCCTTGTGGAGATTCAGATGTTTATTTAATGATGAGTTTGTAATGAAAGTCTTTTCACATTCAGTAAATTTATTAGGGTTCTCACCAGTGTCAGATTTCAAATGATATAGCAGCCCAGTCTATGTAATGTATGCCGGGTCACATTTAGTACACTGATGTGGCTTCACCCTGTGGAATATGTCAAATCAGAAAACACTCTTTCTTTTGGTGAATAAATGACTTGCCACATTAGGGCTCATTCCGATCAGCGGAGTGGCTTCCACCCCGTATGAACCTACCAATGTAAAAATAGTCCTTACATTTCAACAAATGCTTTGTCAGATTGAGTACATTGATAGAATTTTGCCCTGGTATGAATTCACATGTTTTCTCTTCTGTTTGGGTTCTATGATATTGCAGTGTTTTTTCTAATGAATGATGCCCTGTCACACCGATTACAAGCAAATGGTTACTTCCTGGTGTGGATTTTCTGAGATGATACTAATAGGTGCTTTAAAGCGAATGCCTTGTCCTATTAAGTAGATCCACAGGGTCTTTCCCCAGTGTGGACTTTCTGATGCTGCATTAGGATGTTCCTTGCAACAAATGTCTTGTAACATTCTGCACATTCATATAGTTTCTCCCCAGTGTGGACTTCCAGATGTAGCATTAGGCAGTCCCGTGGAAACCCCTTCTCACATTCACTACAATCGTATGGTTTCTTGCCAGGGTGGATTTTCTGAAGTTGTAGAAGCTGTGCTTTAGAGTGAATCACTTGTCACATTCAGCGCATTCATATGGTTTCTCTCCAGTGTAGATTTTCTGATGTTGCTGTAGCTTGTGCTTTAGAGTGAATGCATTTTCACATTCAGTATATTCATATGGTTTCTCTCCTGTGTGGACTTTCAGGTGTTGCATTAGGTGTGTCTTTCTCCTAAATGCCTTGCCACATCCAGTACATTGATATGGTCTCTCCCCTGTGTGGGTTTTCTGATGTTCCCACAAGTGGTGTTTTCTACTGTATGCCTTGTCACATTCAGTGCATTCATATGGTTTCTCTCCAGTGTGTGTATTCTGATGTACCATTAAGTGTTGTTTTCTGAAGAATGCTTTGTCACACTCACTACAACCATAGCGTTTCTTTCCGGTATGGATTTCCTGATGCTGTTCTAGCTGGTGCTTTAGAGTGTATGCTTTGTCACATTCAGTACATTTATACGGTGTCTCTCCAGTGTGGACTTTCTGATGTCGCGTTAGGCTTCCCTTTGCAAAAAATGCCTTGTCACATTCATTGCAGTTATATGGTTTCTTCCCAGTGTGGGTTTCTTGATGTTGCATTAACAGCTGTTTTGTAATAAATGCCTTCTTACATTCACTGCAACCAAATGGTTTCTTTCCGGTGTGTCTTTTCTGATGTAGTATAAGGGTGTGCTTTGCAGTGAATGCCTTGCCACAGTCAGAGCAATCATATGGTTTCTCTCCAGTGTGAGTTTTCTGATGTTGCTTTAATTCCCCTTTTGTAACAAATGCCTTCTCACATTCACTACAACCATATGGTTTCTCTCCAGAGTGGAATTTTTGATGCTGTTTTAATTGCAATTTTGTAAAAAATACCTTCTTACATTCACCACAACTGTATGGTTTCTCCCCAGAGTGGAATTTCTGATGTTGGTTTAATTGCAATTTTGTAACAAATGCCTTTTCACATTCTCTACAAGCAAATGGTTTCTCTCCAGTGTGGATTTTCTGATGTCGCAAGAGATAGGTTTTTGTAAAGAAGGCCTTCTCACATTCACTACAACCATATGGTTTGTCCCCGGTGTGGATTTTCTGATGTTGCAAGAGATAGCTTTTTGTAATGAATGCCCTGTCACATTCAGTGCATTCATATGGTTTCTCTCCAGTATGGCATCTCTGATGTAGAATAAGGGCTCCTTTTGTAATGAATGCCTTATCACATTCAGTGCATTTATATGGTTTCTCACCAGTGTGCACTCTCTGATGTCGTATTAGGGATGCACTTGTATTGAAAGCCTTTTCGCATTCAGAGCATTCATATGGTTTCTCTCCAGTGTGGACTCTCTGATGTCGTATAAGTTCTCTGTTAGTAATGAATGCCTTCTCACATTCACTACAACCGTAGGGTTTCTCTCCAGTGTGGATTTTCTGATGTTGCTTTAACAGCGCTTTTGTAAAGAATGCCTTGTCACATTCAGCACATTCATAAGGTTTCTCCCCATTGTGGACTGCATAATGTCGATGTAGCTCTCCCCTTGTAACGAATGCCTTGTCACATTCAGTACATTTATATGGTTTCTCCCCTGTGTGGACTGTATGATGTCGTATCAGCTCTTTTTTTGTAATAAATCCCTTGTCACATTCTGTACATTTATATGGTTTCTCTCCAGTGTGGATTTTCAAATGTCGCATTAGGGATTCCTTTTCAACAAATGCCTTGTCACATTCAGTACATTTATATGGCTTCTCTTCGGTATGCATTTTCAGATGTCGCATCAGATTTGCCTTTGCCGCAAATGCCTGGTCACACTCTGTACATTTAAATGGTTTCTCCCCAGTGTGTATTTTCAGATGTTGCATTAGGTTTGTGTTTGAAATGAATGCCTTTTCACATTCAGTACATTTATATGGTTTCTCTTCAGTGTGAATTTTCAGATGATGCATTAGCGCTCCTTTAGCAACGAATGACCTGTCACATTCACTACAACAAAAGGGTTTCACTCCAGTGTGGAATTTCTGATGTTGCTTTAACAGCTCTTTTCTATAGAATGCCTTGTCACATTCCGTACATTTATATGGCTTCTCTCCAGTGTGAATTTTCAGAAGTCGCATTAAGTTTGCCTTTCTGATGAATAACTTGTCACATTCTCTACATTCATGTGGCCTTTTCCCAATGCGGATGTTTTGTTGTCGTATTAAGTCTGTCTTTGTAATGAATGCTGGATTACATTCAGTTAGGTTAAAAGGTTTCCCATCAGCGTGACCATTCTGATATGCCTGCAAGTTCCCTTTTGTAGTGAATGTGTTTTCTTTAGCATGGCTTGCCTGTTGTACCGGTAGGTGTCCTTTTGCATGCATTGCCTTTTGACATTCAGTACATTCATATAACTTCTTCCAGGTGTCAAGACTCTTTTGATTGAATGTCTGCCCACATTCCCCACATTTACCTGTTCTGAGTCTTGCATGGGCGACCTTGTGTAACTTTAGACGGCCAGTGGCCCTGAATGTTTTATCACATTCTGAACACTTAAGCCTTTCCATTGTGTGTGCTTTATGTTCAAACCCTTCTTACAATAAATACATATTGTCTTTCTTGTATGCTGACTTCATCCACTCCTTATAGAAAGCTATAAGAAACAGCTTTGAGTGTTTTAGTGCATTTAGAAAGTTCTCTATTCCCTAGTGTCTCTCACGTTAGTCTTTTCAAGCAGAGTATTTGTTTTCATGCTACTTCAGTGTATAGATTAAGATATCTTCTTGGTTTTTGAGCGGATCTTCATGGGATGAATTTTCAATGCCCAACCTTGCAGACTTTTGATTTAAAAAATGTATCCTAATGTCCTTTCCATTTTCCATTCCTAAAGCATTCCTTTCACCTGTAATAAAAAAAGCAAGTCAATAATAAAGAAACTATAATTATGACCTAATGTTATCCAGAAAGACTTATACTGCACAGTTAAAACAAAGTGAAAGAAACTCTGCAATACATTTAGTCTTTCCTGTTTTCAGTTTTTGATGTGAACTGCAGAGGGGGTTTGTCAGTATAAAATCAGTGGTTATTAATGTTTAGGTGTTTTTAAGCAGTGCAAATTCATTTGCACAGTTTTTATCTAGTCTTTATCTATTAGAGCAGAGATCGCCAACCTTTTGTGTACTTATGTTCAATTAAAATCATTGTGAGCTACTATTATTTCTGTTGTAATAGTGACCACATCAGACAAGATCACATTAGTGCCCCCCCATGCAAGATTACTCACAGTGATCACTTCAGTACATCCGGCAGCACTGCCAGCAGTAAAGTAAAAAGGCCTTTTCAGTTTAGAATGCTTTATACGGTTAATATGACATCCATAGCTGCAATGCCCCTTATACCAAGGTAGTAATATCAGTAATAGTGTATGATTTATCACTCAGATATTAGCTTTACATATATTTTGGACATTCAGACATTTTTGTCTCCAAACATTAACTTATGAGTTCTGAAAACACATACTTTTTTGTCTTGAATACACACATTTGGTCTGTAGATATTAATTCAACAAAGCAAAACGTTCCAATTTAGTAGGCTGGGATGCACATAAGAGAGCTACTTCTAGATAGTTGGAGAGCTACCAGTAGCTCACAAGCTACTAGTTGGAGAAGCCTGTTTTAGAGACTTATGCTTTAATTATTGTTTGCTTTGTGCACGGACATTGTAGGATAAACATAGTGTATATGAGGTTCCCCATGCAGTGGGTAGTCCACGGAACAATACTTTTCACTTGTATTAATTTTGCCCAGGACCACCTCTGACCAAAGGGGAAAGAAGGAGATTCACTCACTAGTACAGTACATGCCTGCAACAGCACATGACCAACCCCTCACCAAGACCTGCCCTTCTGAAGAAAACAAAGTATGAAACATATCAAAGGTGACCAAGCACTGGGCTACAACTTGTCATACAAGAAGGCACTCTACAGTGAGTAAAAGATGTGTTTGCTTACATGTAGCATCATGCATTGGAATGGCTAGGACAGTCGTGCCAGAACCAGTGTGCAACTCAATCCCTTGTTAATCTTTTGAGCTCACAGTGCTTATGGGTTGTTCTAGGCCAGTCATTGCTGACTGGCACTGGGTTCATCCACAGAGCCTTACTTCGTTCTTAGTTTTAAGCCTCAGATTCTCCATGAAAGCACATTTATGCTGAAACATAAAAAAATAAATACACATAGGCCAGAAAGGTAGGCTGCTCTAAAAGTAGCTAGAATACTGAATTTGGTAAAAAGTCATTTGTGTAGATCAGTGGTTCTTAACTGTGGTCCGTGGACTCCTGGAGGTCCACAGCGCATATTCAGGGGGTAGGCAGACTAATATCTCTAACCATTATTTTCTGCCAATCATAAGCATTTTGAGCTAAATAATTGTATAAAAACAGATTCAACGATAAGGATATTGGGTTCATCAAGCAACAATACTTATTTTAAATCAGTACTGTATAACCTTCCCAATTTATTTGAAAAATGTCTTAATAGAATCCATAAATATATGGTTAAAAAATATTAACAATTAGAAACATGTTTTTAGTTGGAATCTTCTGCTACTTCATGCTGGAGCATGTGTTAATGCACTTCAACCTGAACTAGCAATCAGCTGTAACTAATAACAATGCTTCACTGTTTATGATTTTCAGGAAACATGTATGTATTTGCACACTTAGAAAGCCAGTGTTCTAAGCCCTCGGTGATCTATCAGTTGCGTACACCTACACAGCCCAAAAGAGTCTTCCAGGCTGCATGTACTCCCACTGTTAGAAGCCGTTCCGTGGGTTCGTCGTCAGGATCGAACGGCGGAAATTCGGAAGGAAAACTACATTACCCAGTAGTCTGTGCGTCGCGCCCAGAACGTGCCGTCGCTCTTCCGGCACGTGATGACGTTTTCAGTGCGGCGCGTAGGTGAAGAAGGGAGCGGACGCGCAAGGCTGTGCCGGATATTCCTAACGGTTCCTGAGGTGGAGTACGTTCTGGCGAGAGGCTGTCGCGGTGGGGTAAGGGTGCTTGGCGCACCGGGATGTTTGCTTTGGAAATCTCTGAGTAATATATGATACAGGGGGGATCCTGTTGTTCGTTGTGCATTGCTCCTGTTGCTGCCACAGTCTTTGGAACTTACGAACGCTATCACTCTAGGCCATTAAGACGAAGTGTGTGCCGAGTGAATGAGAGAGAGAGAGAGAGAGAGAGAATTCCCGCTGATAGGGAAATAGGATTAACTATTTGCGCCTTACTCAAAAACATCTGAGCCTTGAGTCGATACATGCTGTATATAATTTGGGGAGCACAGAGTGACGAAGCCGGGTTGCGAACCGGCAACTATGTGCCTGAATCTTCCGTGGGCGAAGCCGTGTTGAGAAACGGTGGATGTGATGGAAGAAACAAAAGGGGACGTAACAAAACTTTCATGGATGTATTAATCCTTTTGGTACTTTGGCAGGTTCTTAGTTGGGGAAAGTAAATACTGACAAGCAGCTAGGCTGCCACTAACCTCTGAACCTCAGCACTGTTCATGACATTCAATGAAATTCCTGGTTCTTTTCTTTTACAGGTAGTTGAACCAACTCCAGGCATTTTACATGTTCCATATGTACTGTATCAACTACTCATAGATCTAGTGTATAACCTTGTGCTTACATCTTTTACAGGTCTCCCTCCCCGCTGTCCCCATCCTTTCCTTCCCTCACTTGATCCGCTCTGTCTCTTGTGCTATTATAGCTATCAGAGAGGAAACGATCAAGGGGTGGAACCCTTTTGAGCAACGAACCAATCCTGAAGAGGTCCACGGATTCCACTCGAGGCTATACGAGCTGACACCCACCCACTGCTTTACATGAGCAGCACTTACAGACTCCAAGCACTTCTAATTTATTTTGAAAAGGGGCTTTCCCACACTTTTCAGCAGAGCTAAAATATAAATAAAGTACCACTTCTGAGTAGCAGAATAAACTGTCAAAATTAGTGGGCTTTTAGGCAATAATTGCCTTTGCCTACTTTTGACATAAAAACCCTGCATGGCCACCAGCTTTGTCCCTAAAATGTTTGATTGTTGCCTAGCCTGTACAAGGCCAATGCCAATCTGTGCAGGACCTTCTCAACTCTGTGCCCCTTCATCTTCCAGTGCCATTTTAGGATTTAGAGGGATCAGGCTTCCTCAATCTGTTCTGCACATATTTACCATACCTTCCAGAAAGGATGGATAATTCTACACAACCAAGTCTTGAGGAATACATCTCCTCCCTCTATTTGAAATCTGGAGCAGGATGGGCCAGGGCTATGCTACGTTCACCAAAGCAGTGGTGGGGTTAAATAAGTTCTATGAAAATAAGTAATTTGAATGGTATTATACACTACCCGGTAGATCCCCCTCACATGCTACCTACAGCTTATTGAATGTGTCTGGGATATATACGATGACAACCTTGTTTACTTCAGATATTCTTATTATTTTTTAAACTTTATTTAAGATTTTACAGATTAACATAACACAGGTGTGCATTTCGAGGCCGGGAAAAAGATGATATAGTCATATATTTTGGTGGTTACAGTTCAGGACATTGTCCTATTCACGGTCGTCCTCCCGCTCCATTGTCTATAGCCAAGTATTAACGGCATTTAATCCCCCTCCCCTTTAGCACCCACTGCACATCCCCCAGCCAATGCACTTGGGAACATGCCCGAAGGCCGTCGGACCAGTAGGTCATGACAAGGCTCCCTCCAGAGCCCTAGGTCATCCTCTAATTTTTCATCTCTGCGACACTTCTTCATTAAATAAATTGGCTAACGTGGCGTATTGTAGGTATTGTCCCTGCCCCAGTCCAAAGTCGCTACAGGCCCGTTCAAATGTGATAAAGCTCTCGCTTGGGTACAGGTCCACAAGCACGTTGCAGCCCCCCTCCCGCCTCAGCTGATACGACATTTTGGACATCCCCTTCCTAACCGGCGCAAGGTCCCACACCGACAATTCCAGATGGAACGGGGCGTGTCTCAAGATTCGCTACACAAATGATTGGCAGGTGTGAGCGGTTTGTCTAACTAGATATGGTACCGCTTCAGAGGTGCGTGCGCCCTCCAGAAACAGAGACAGAGATTGATACTCTACCCTGAAGTAGCTGTTTCTCCCAGTTGTCCCCATCAGCGAACCATTTCGCGGAGTGCTGTAGTTGTGCGGCATAATAGTAGAGCTCCAATCTGGGAGCCTCCAGACCGCCCTCCTCATATGTGCGATTCAGCGTGGCAAGGGCCACCCTGCTGTGACGACCCACCCAGTACAAGTCTATCAAAATGGTATCCTTGGCCCGAAATTTTCTCCTAGGTATGGGACACAGAGCATTCTGTAATATGTAAAGGCAGCGAGGCAGTACCACCATTTTGGCTATAGCCAGCCTGCCCATTCAGGAAAGTGGGAGTGTGTTCCAAAATCCCACTGAGCCCTTTAGAGAGTCTATCGTGCTTTGAACATTGAGTTGTAATATCCGTGAGTCTTGCATGTCCAAGTACCTGAAGTGCTCCATCTCCCACCGCAGGCCTCATTGGGGAAGAGGTCCCGCAGTGACCAGCCCACCGACCCTGTGGGAATATCAATGATTTTGGCCTAAGTCAGATTTCTAGCACCTGTAGTAGCCGTGGTACCGCCTCCTGTGGTGAGGAGACATAGAACAACGCATCATCCACATACAGTGATATAATATGAGAGGTTCCACCGACTTTCTTCGGATAACGGGTATACCAGGAGGAGGTGAAGGTCCGAATGTGAGAGACTGGATGGATTCCCAGATAAAAAAGGCGATCCTGGAATTAAAAGGCGATTTGACTATCACAAGAGCAAACAGGGAACCAGCACAGTGACATACTAATGTAGGATATCCTCAGACAATCCAAGTTGATTTTGTGGACTGTGATATTAGAGAATCCATCCTGTCTAAGGCTATTGAAAAGAAAACACTATTTACTCAGGAAATAACACAGTTTAAGGTTGTTTTCCGGATATGTCAGCTGCATCGGCACGCAGACGAAGAGATTTAATCAAAATATTTGACTAATTTAAAGAACATGGAACATAGGCATCAATTGTACAGCAGTCAAAATAAAGTCCTTGTAAAGGGCAAACTTCACTTGTGTACAGATCTAGAAGAAGCTCAGGCGCTCTTACAAGACTTGTCTAGTTGAAAAGTATCTTAAATTCAGGGATTAGAGGGGTTTGGGGGTCTTCTGGTTAGACCGGAGGCAAGGGTTCACTGGAGTGCAACAACATGGCATCAAAGGAGTTTTCAGAGAGGGAGGGTGGAATGTGGTCAATCCCCGCCTTGGGGGGGAGTTCCAGGGAGAGATGGAGAGTCGTGGGGAGTGGGTGGCGGCAATGGAAAATGTATTGAATTAAGGGTAGAAAGAAGGTAATTTATTTTCAGTATTTTTAATAGCGAGCTATCTAATAGGATGCAAAATGATTTTAAAAAAATAAGAATCTATCTGAGCAGAAGAAGAGATGTAGGCACACTCGGAACAAATTTGGCACTTTTGGGACGTAAGTGGTATGATACTAAAAAAGTAGGTGATGACGTTGTCATGTCCTTTAGGCTATTCCTGCCATGTATACTCCTATTGTATACATTTGTCCCATCAACACGACAAAAACAATTCTAAACAGGAGACCTTTTATCTAAAGTTTGCTCCGGTCTGTTCGACACCAGGCTCTCAGTACTCTATCATAATCCCTGTACCTGACGTAAATAAACATGTCCTCAGGCACGGCATAATTATTATGTATAAGGGTCACCACTTTTTTCAACCTTGGCCAACAGCCAGCTGTGCACTATCGCATTTGTTTGGAAAAACATTCCTGATTATTTTCAAAAAATTTATGACTGTTTTCAAAACATTGATTCTAGAAGAAACCCTGCAGTGACCACTCTAGTATATAAGACCCTAACCCCCACCCGCAAATTAGAGGAGAATTCCTTCCAAGCTTACACGGAGTCTTGCATGCTGGCTCTTCGACACGCAGCGGTCTGACATCCCTTGCGGGGTGCCATCCTTGAAGCAGAGATGGGGTCCTACATTCTCAACCATCAGGTGAGGGGGCTGGTTCATCCCTAGGGGTGTCTTGGCTACATACACGCATATACATGTTGCACATACAGATCTAGGCTAGGTACATTTAGGCAAATTACTTAGGGCGCGCATCTTAGGAATATACAAGTGCTCCTGTTTTTATCTGAACTGCTTATGTTCATCTTATTAGCACTGTGGTAGAAATGTATCTACTATTGACTATATTGCGCCTTGCAATGTCTTTTGTATGCTTCTGTCTCTTCATTGTCGCAGCACATATGTTTTACACAAGACAGTTGCTGGACAAATAAATACTTATTGAAACGTCCTAATCACCATCCTGTTTATTTTCTGGGATTAAGCAAGCATGAGTGACTGAGCGAAAAATACTGTACTGTTTTTCACGATCCCTGAGGAATCATGGTTGTCATGTTTAGTGGTTGCCAGAACCTACCTACACCACTGTAGCATACAGGGGGTTGGTAGTGGCACTGTAGAGCTAGCTGGTCTAACGGTTGACATATCCTGTGGGGGGTTTCGGATTCAAGCGGTCTTACAAAGTCTGTCGAGTGCTGCGGCGTCGGCGACCAGAATGGACCCAACAAGCCTTGGCAACGGCAAGTCACTGGAAATCAGAAAAAGGACTACGGTGCAGACCAGCAAGGTCTGAGGGACTCACCCAGCCAGGGTAAGTCGGGGCACGTCTGGAGCAACCAGGTAAGCCCAATTAGAAGAGGAACTACTAGCCAACGGGCTAGCGATCGCGAAGGAGCTTCGAGCGGTCGCACTTGAAACTGGCCCACGGGTCACTCGTGGAGTGGAGTCCAGCAATCTTCGGTGCAGGAGGTGCTCAAGGCTGGGGCTATTCGGAGCCCAAAGCACAACTTCGAGGAAGGCCGAGAAGATAGTGTTGCTGCAAAAGTTCACAGTGTCCAGGGGTCACGGTTCCACGTCACCCACGATAGCCACGGGCCTCAGCTTCACTGTGGACTCAGGGTAGCCTCGGGGAAGTCTGGAAATGCACCTCTGGTGATGCAAAGACTTCGGCGTCCGGCGGGAGCGTCAGCGATGCAGACCGGTCAGTTGCTTCTTTGGTGCCTGCAAAGCAGGGGAGTCACTCCTTGGCCCCAAGGGAGATTTCATCAGTCTTCTAGTCAAAGTAGAACGTCGAAGGTCCAGGATATATATTGCAGAGTTTCATCCAGGGTAATCTAAAGTCACAAGGACTGGGTTCCCATACTTATACTAAGTTTGGTGGTTGGGCATACTCTAGGGACCCACCTATGGGATGGTTTGGAAAGAGGGGTGGTTACACCCATTTCCTTTGTCCAGTTTCGCGCCCCTGCAACCAATTTGAACTGGACTATGCACAGGGACACCAAGTGTGCCCCCAGTGCAGGATTTCAAAGCACCAGAGAGTGCTCCGGCCCAGCCCTAATACACATATGCCTGTCTGGGGAGGTGGTTCCACCTCTCTGGGACAGGAAACCTATTGTCCAGGCCTCCCCTGCCAGAGTTTTGGTCAGCAGCAGGAGGCCAGACCCGTGTCTGTGGCAGAGGCATCCATTTTGTGATGCCAGGGCTGTGGAAAGTCCTACTGGTTTAGACCAGTGTGAACATGTCTCTCCCTCTAGAAGGGTGGAATGCTACCCTCGCTGCCAGAACTGGCTGGGGGGTAGAATTCCAAAGCGTTTGACACCAAACACGACATGTTTCCGTGCAGCCATCCCAAAGTTAGCATTTACAGCGAGGTTATAATGCACTTAAGATTATATGGTCAGGCTGCACCACAAACAGCATCAGAGGAGGTACTCCGGAACACTGCAGAGGGGCTCTGCTCATGCAGAGGCACCCTCTCACATAAAAACCAAGCACTCTGCCTTCAGGATTGTTAAGGCCTGCCATAGGAGTGACTTATAGGTTTTATATGTGTGTGCAATGATAGTGAAATAGGTAGCCTATACCACAGAAAGGGATGCAAGCACACCCTTACCCAGGCTGCTGTAGCAGACCTGTGGTGCCATTTTGGAGTGCTTCCCAGGGGTGGCATAATACATGCTTCAGCCCCTGGTAGGCCTCTGAGGTACCTATGCCCTAGGTACATAGTATACCACATACTAGGGGCTTATAAGGCACTCCAGAATCCAATTAGATATGTACCTAATGTACATGCAAACCATTTTAGAGAGGAAGCAGCTAGGCTGGGGTCCTGATTAGCAGGGCCACAGCCAGACTAAGGTCGAAAAACTGTGAAACACCAGCAAAAAGTGGGGGTACCCATGGGAAGCATATCCTACTCTCCTACACATGCCCTAGTAAAAATGGAGGAAGCAGGAATTCAGGTAAAAAGACCGGATGTAAGTTGGACGTTTAACAAAGTGAATTTCGAAGATCAGGAATGGTGTAAATATATGGAGATATAGACAGTTAATTATTTTAAAATAAATAATAACTTAACTAGTATTGGAATTGTATGGGAGGCTTATAAGGACATTATATATGGATATATTACATCGAAAGAGATTGTATAGAATAGGAAGAAGTCTATATTAAGGGCCGAGCTTGAAACAGAACTAAATCAGGCACGTTTAAAAGTGCAACGCTCAGCAACAAAAGCTAACAAAGACTGCCTTAGGAAAGGCAGAATATGCATGCAGGAGTATAATGAAGAACAAGGATACACAGCTAAAAACATATATTTACAAAAGGTATTTGAAAAGAGCGAGTATGGGGGTAAGCTACTGGCTTGGCAGACAAGAGATCGCCCAGAGAAAAATAAGATAATATCAATAATAGATCCAGAGACAAAGAGAAGTATCATAGACCCTGAAGAAATTCAGAAGTAATCTTTTAAGCATTATAAGGCAATATAAAGTACCCAACAGCAAGGGGATATAGGAGCGCTTACTGATGTTTTAGTTAAGCTAGAAATTCCAAGACTAAAAGAAAACCAAATACAAGCATTGGAAGCAAAATTTACCCTTAGTGAGACTGAGATAGTAGTAAAGCATTTAGCAAATGGTAAAGCCTGCGGGGAAGATGGCATTTCGGCAGAGTCGTATACAAGTTTTGCGTCATTTTTAAACCCAGAACTACTAAAATTAGCCAATCATGTTCTGGAGGGTGGGGAGATTCCGGATTCATTTTGTTTAGCAACGGTAGTCAGTTTTTAAAAAAAAAAGGACAAGATAATGAATACATCAATTCATGTTGGCCATTTACCTTTTACATGCGGACTATAAATTATGAAGCTTTTAGCTAACCAAATTAATACGGTCATGGGAACTTTTATCCACTCCGACCAGTGCGGTTTAGTGTCTGTAAGACAGTTATCTTTTAATACAATCTTTCTAACTGAAGCTTTAGATTATTTTGCATGGAAAAACATTCCTGCACAGGTGATGATTTGGTAAGCTGAGTGAGCCTTTTTATAATTCTTTCAAAAGTTGGATTTCCTATTAGATTGATTCAGTTAATATATAGTATGTGCAAGAGAGCAAAAGCCCAAATAGGTATAAATGCTAGAAATAGTGACACATGCATGATAAATAGGGGGGAAAGACAGGGCTGCCCTTTATCACGCATTCTTTTTGCCCTCTTCATTGAACCTTTAGCTATCGCTGTTCGTGATTCACCAAATATAAATCCACCTGTAGATGGTATGACTCCCATTAAATTATACGCGGATGATATATTGTTTTTAAAACCAGATATTGAAAATCAAGACCTGGGAGGTTATAAGATTAATAAATCAAAAACTGCCATTTTTTTATGTACTGGGGGGTGTATTTCACACAAAATATCAATACCTTATTTAAACTAAATTAAACCCCCCTTACCAGTAAGATTAAGGCACTATTCGCTAAATGGAATAAGTTGCCTCTCTCCATTATGGGGTCGAATTGCGTTAATTCAGTTGTCAGTTTTACCACCATATAATGTTTTGTTGGCTGCTGTTCCTGTGGCTCTACAGATAAAGTTTTTAAGGAAATAGAGAGCATGTCTATAGCCTTTATTTGGGCAAATAAATCCCCTTGCTTAGCACTAGACACTTTATATAGGCCACTGAAAGAAGGTGGACTAGCCTTTCCTAATTTAAGAATCTAGAACTTTATGAACTTTGCACACAGCACTTTTAGATTCATTAGATCCTTAGCATGCTATGGATTTAAAGATTTTTTTTAAAGTAGTTTTGGGGATTATGATACCACAGATTTTTTACATCTTGCCAAAACACCAAAAAAAACAGATATAAGACTCTGCAATGGTATATAAAAAGAAAGGCACAGATATTCAAGCACAGCAAAATCCCAATGATTAATGGTGTAACTAAATTGACGGATGTATATGTGGGGGTTCGACCCCTAGTAGAAAAGAATATTACATTAAAGTGTGAACATAATGGCTTTAGTTCAATATCAGACTTTTTAAATTCAGAATCATGGAAGGTTTGGAAAGATATAAAATTTGGGATCAGGTCACATATAAATATCCAGTACGAGCCCTGCAAGCCAGCGTCAGCACAAGTTGTGCATAGCCCACAAAGGAGGCTACGCGCTTACGGTGGCAAGGCAGCAGCCGCAACACGGATGCGCCTAAAGGAAAAGAATAACCTTTAGATACTGATAGACTATATGTTTATGGAAACAACCATAAAAACTTCCTTTTTTTGAACAGGATACTACCGGTTCACACATTCACTAGGTCCTGAAGAATGCCCAACGACCCCCTCCAGGGGCACTAGAGGGGCAGAAACATGTCGACCATTTTTGATTTGGACACCAAAATGTGCTGTGGTTACATAATTTGACCTACTGCACCACTATTTTTAACTTTTAAGAGTCTGCCAACACACATGACAGAATAAATTTTGTTTTTTGAGGGCAGTGTCGGTAAGACATTTTTAACGTCAACTTATCACTTTATTTTGCACTTTTTTTGCACCAATATTTCTGATCACTACTGCGAATTAGCGGTTCCCTCCGGGTGGAGGAAGCATTACACACAAGAGACCCAATGATAATGCTGACACGTATTCATAAGGCGGAGAACCAAGATACACCGCCAATACCATCAAAAATACGTGATTGAGGGTTCTCATAATACCTATTCAGGTATTAGCGGTTCAGATAACGATCTAAAAGACCCCTATTTCCAGTTACAAGTGATCCATTCCCTTTTGATTCATCACATATAAATATACTCAGAAGCTATTTAAGAAATTTAGATGCATTTGGAATACAGATAAGTCTGAAATTAGCTGAGGAATTGCTAGACCCCAGAATGAGACTGTCCGTCAGTGGATGGGCCTCAATTATGAGGCATAATAAAAGCATAATTGTGTATGAGAAAGCCAGGAATAAGTGGCACGCCAAAGAAGATGTTGATATCTCATTGGACACATGGAACAAGATCAATTCATTAAGGCCAATTTTAGACGTATGCAATTCTACTCCAAATGGTTACTCAATAGAACTCCTGTGGTATTCCATGAAATAAATCCCGAAATGTCATCTTAATGTTTCCGATGAAAGATGGAGGGGGCAGGGACATGGTCCCACATCAATTGGAGTTGTCCAGGAATAAGGACATTTTGGTCTGAAATTGAACTATACTGCCTTAATGTTTTAGAACTGTATCACTCTATAGATGCGCTCACTGAAATCATGGGTTATTTACCGGATATAAAAATTGTGTTTTTACAATTTATTCAGCAAAATTGGGGTTCAGAAATAGCCCGTCATTCCATCAGTGGAAATTAACATTAAAAAGAATAAAGGAACTGGAAAAGAGATATGCTCTTGGATCAGGCTCTTATGCTACGTTTTGCAGCCTATGCAGTGTTCTGGGACAAGAAATAATTTAGTCAATATGAAAGAAATGAGGGATAAGTGCAATATTGTTATAATTCCCTGACTTTGCTAGGTTTGTGCTATGGATTTTCACGAACCTTGTGTGGTCTCTCCCTCTCTCTCTCTCTCTGCCCCCCATTCCCCTTCCACTCCTTAGAACATTCCTACAGTTGAGTCAGAGGCTGCCTTGGAATGTTGACAAGGCAGCCTGACTGGCAGAGTTTGTTGGTTGCTGTGCCTTGAGCGCGATGTGTTAGAAGTTACAGAGTGGAGGCCGTAATAAATCGTTACTGAATCTTCACCTACCTGTTCCAGGCGTATTTGTAACACTGGGGACGACTGGTCTGCGTAAGGGAGCAGGACGGCGCTCCTTCCCTTCTGTCTTCATCCTCTACGTCAAGTGTAATCACTACCTTGTGGCCCACAAGGTTAAGGTACTGTTTGCTGGCATTTTCATCCAGCGTTCAGCTCTCCTCATGCTGACTTTAATGCTGCAGAGGCTCTGTCTCGCCTTCATCTCAGGGTGCGCTACGAGCACACAGCCTTTCACTCCTCGTGTGACTGTCCCTTCAGGGTCTTTGCCCTTCCAGCACTTAAGCAGAAGCTGCTGACGTGAAGCGCACCTTCAAACAGCTGATCTGCGCATACACCGCAGGGCCGTGAGACTGCCTATCCCTGCTATCGCGGTCTCCTCTGGAGACTAATTCTTGCCCTGTTTGGATCGCTGGTTTATATTCCCCGCCTCATCCGAAAGGGAAAAAGATTTGTGGGAAACCCAAGGACGCAGCACTCTTCCGTGTTCGCCTCATCTCAGTGGGAGCCCACCCTCGCCTACGGCCACGCCTCTACATTTACAGATGGTGTGGTGCCGTCTGAGGCGGCATCTCTGGAGGCGTGCCTGGTCTTAGTAATTGTCTTACTCGACCCTGTACACGCCCCCCTCTGAGCTTCCCTTCAATTTAAAGGATCTCCGTGAGGAGATGAAGGGAATTTTCTGCCTCTGAACCATGCCATCTACAGTAGACTTTATTATCGGCGTGCCTATGTCCATTCCACGGTGACAGGCACTCCTCTTACATATACGCTGCTTGTCACAAGGAAAAGATTTTGCGCTCAGTTGATTCACATTTCTTAACATCAGAGGATTTCAAGATAAATACTTGTCAGGCCAGCCTGCACCTCTTGTTTACCACAGTGACATGCACACCCCTGATGTTGCATAGTCAGCCTTTTGCGTCCTTTGAAGTGGCTTTTATTACCCTGTCTGCCACACATTGGTGTTTCTCAGTGACAGGCACACTACTTCTGGCTCTTCAATAATTGTTTCAAGCCTGTCACCATCTCACCATTTTCTTCATTTTTCTTTGCCACACTCCTCCTTAGAGCCAGTTCTAAGGGAGATCGTCAGATCACCAGTGACACACACACCATTTTGCATGTTACCAGGGCATTCTGTTACACGCTCGCTTCTTATACTTTCCTCAGCTGCCTTCACACATCATGCGCTTTCATTTATTTCTCCGGTGAGGCGCACACCATTTTGACATTTCAGTGATGCACTCTCTTCATGCTTCTTTATCATTCTCGACGGTGACACACACACGCTCTCCTTGTGTGTCACTCCTTCCACAGTGATACACACACTTCCTGGTGGTGCAACTTACTCAATCCTTGGTGCCAATCCTTTGCTCTTCCCTGGTGCTAACCTTTCTGCAGTAATACGAACACTTCTAAGTCATTTTGTGTGTCATCCCCTGGGCTTCTCCACCATCTCTACTACAACCATTAGGGTGGCCCGCAAACCTATTTGGGTACCAATTTTGTTGGTATTACACCATAGTTATTCTTCTCCCTGGGGTGTTCTCTCGGTGTTTTGCTTCTCAACATGGCTGCTGCAAGCATGACCCAGCCCCTGCCTTTTCTAAATGAATGAGGGGAACACAACCTTCCTTGGAAAGAATGGGTCAGGATCTTTGAGTCGTACCTGATTGCCATTGGGGGGGAAAAATTCAGTGCCTTAAGAAAACAACACATCCTTCTTCACAACCTGGGTACCCATGGGAGGAAAGTTTTTGATACTCTACTAGAACCATACCTTGAAGAAGATGGAGACGCTTACGAAACATCTTTAAAAAAATTGGAAATAAACTTTGGAGACAAAATCAACATAGTGCTGGAACGCCACAAGTTCTTTTGTAGAGTCCAAGGAAAACATGAAAGCCTTTCTAGCTACGTAGCTGTGCTGAGAGGTCTAAGTGAGCTATGCCAATTCGGAGATCTCAACGACTCACTGATTAGAGACCAAATGGTGTGGTGCACTAATAATGGTAAAATTCAAGAAAAATTACTGCAAAAACAACCTAATTTACAACAGGCGATTGAATTGGCTAAAACTATTGAACATACCGCCCTCTGTATGAATTTAGACCTAATCCTGTTCCATCTGAACACCCCCACTCAGACCAGAGACAGGTATCAGAAATTGTTGATTCAGAAATTGTTGATCCTCTCAAGGACAATACTATTTGCAAAATTAAAAATTCTAAAACCCTCAACTCTACTCGTGACAACAACCCTAACAAACTGAAATGTTACAGTTGTGGTAGTAACAATCACTTTGCCAACAACCCGAATTGCCAAGCCCTATCAACTATTTGCAAGAAGTGCAATAAGAAAGGCCACTTAGCTAGGGTTTGTCACGGTAAACAGAACAATGCTGAGGTTACTCATGAGCCTAAAATTCAATCAGAAAAGAAAATTATCTTCCAAGTCCGGGACTCCGGTAGTCAATCAAATTAACTATCCACAATGTGAAATTGGTTGGGTGGCAAGAAAATCAACATGTTTGCGGATTTCTTTTTCCCCTTCACTTTTGTGAACATTTCAGATTTTAATAACATGAACTTTTGTAAAGAAAGCGAATTAATAAAACCTGACATTTCTCCCAAAAGCTACACCAGAGAATCTATTCATTTGAAGGGCATGGTTCAAACCCACATTACGTTCAAAGACCGTGTTACCCTAGGGAAAGTTTACATAGTTGAGGAGGGGTCCAATCTTCTCGGTTGGCAGCACCAAAAAGAATAAGGCATAAAACTGGACCCTAACAACCCGTAGCAAGTTCTTACCATTGATTTATCCACCCAAGGTAAATCCTTCATCAAAGAGTTCCCCGAAGTTTTCACTTCCGAAGTAGGGCTTCTTAAGAATTTACAACACAAAATAAAGTTGAAATCCAATGCCAAACCCATTGCACACAAAACTAGGCCCATTTCTCACCTTATGTGGGAACCTCTAAAAACGGAACTAGCCAGACTACAGACTCTAGGTGTTATACAACCTGTGGATTGCACCGCATGGGTCGCACCAGTGGTCATCGCTAAGAAAGCCCATGGAAATGACATTAGATTGTGTATCGACCTTAGAGAGCTTAATGATAATATCATCATTGAAAGATACCCACTTCCACGCATCCACGAGGTATTAAGTACCATGGGGGAAGCCACCTGCTTTAGTGTATTGGACCTATCTAAATCCTACCATCAAGTAGAATTACACCCCGACTCCAAAGAATTAACTGCTTTTACCACCCCGCTGGGGTCATACATGTTCCTCAGAATGCCGTTTGGACTCGCTTCAGCGGCAGCGGTATTTCAAAAGATAATGCAGCACATACTTGAAGGGGTCCCCAAAACCATGTGCTTTCAAGACGATGTCTTGATCTACGGAGCAACACCAGATGAACATGACTCGTCTCTCAGGACTGTCCTCTAGATATTCAAGAAGGCGGGTCTTACCCTGAAAGTAGAAAACTGCCAAATCGGGGTGGGAACCGTTGATTGCCTTGGGCACACCATATCAAGGGACGGATTTAAACTCAAATTAAGCCTCCTTGATGCTGTTGAAAAAGCCAATGCACCCACCACCAAACAAGAACTATTATCCTTCCTGGGCCTTGCAGAATACATGGCCAAATATGTTAAGAACTTTCCTGATATTTCCAACGATCTTAGGGAACTCACTAAAAACCATACTTTCAAATGGCTAGAGGTGCACCAGGTAGCTTTTGACAACATTAAAAGAAGCATATTAAATGACCCCCTCTGATGCAATTTTGACCTTTCCAGGAAGACCATACTAACCACCGATGCCAGCAACAAAGGCCTAGGAGCAACTCTCTCTCACATTATCGGTGGGAGAGAACGCATTGTTGCTTTTGCTTCCTGCACCCTTAACAACTCAGAAAGAAACTACTCTGTGGTAGAGAGGGAAGCCCTGGCCTGCTTCTGGGCGATTAAACATTTCAAGTTCTACCTATGGTGGATAAGTTCACAGTTTGCACCGTTCACATGCCCCTCATCTACATGTTCAGTTCTAAAGATTCAGCTAACTGTACACCCAGAGTAGCTAGATGGGTGTTAGGCCTGGAAAGCTTTGTTTTTAAACTCGAATATGTTGCGGGTGACCTCAACATTGCAGCTGACTTCCTTTCGAGGGCACCATTAGACCTAGTGGAAAACTTTGAAAAGTCTGAATTTCCCATTTTACAGGTTCACTCTTCCACAATTAAGAAAGATGAATGGATCGAGAAAATGACCCAAGATGCCACACTTACTCGTCTTAAAGAATATACTCTTCAAGGATGGCCAGCTTCGCGTAAAAGCGTCAGCCAAGATCTAGACAAATTCTGGGAAATAAGGCATGAGATCAACTTGAACAATTATTACATAAGGAGAAACAACAAAATCATTCCTCCGGAAGATTTGAAAGACAAAATAATAGACTTGGTTCATGAGGGCCACCTAGGGAGAAGCCTTACAAAAAATAGACTCAGAGAGCACTATTGGTTCCCCAACATGGACTCTATGGTCGAGACCAAAGTCAAGAACTGCACCATATGCGCCAATAGTGACAAAACTAAACGCACCCAGATGGCACCTCTTTTCCCAGTTTCTATTCCATACAAACCATGGGAAAAACTAGCACTGGACATCATCGGCCTGATCAATAAGAGAGGTGTCACTAAAAGATTTGCATTTGTCCTGACGGATTTTCACTTACATTATGTAGTCATTAAAATGGTGCACCAAACAACGAACGAATCCCTGATCAACTTCCTGCGCGATACCTTCGTCACTGAAGGCATTCCAGCCACCCTGGTCACAGACAATGGTGTCCAATTCACCTTGTCAGCCATGTCCAACTTCCTACCCAGTTTAGCCATAACCCACCTAAAAAAGGCTCTGTACTGTCCTTGAGCTAATGGCTTAGTCGAAAGAATAAACAGAATGGTAAAAGAGAACATACAGCTAGCTTGCATCAACCACCTACCTGTTGAACGCTCTATTCAAGATATGCTCTGAACATATCACACCACCCCCAACCTGGTCACAGGCATATCTCCCTTCTCATCACTCTGGAGAAGAAAACCCAGTACTAAATTCTTAGGGGGAGGAGAGGTAACAGCACACTTTTATGACAATGCCAAACCCAAAATAGCTTCCCATCAAGCCTACTACATAGACCGGTATGATCAAAAGCATGGAACAAAAAACCGGGAATGGTCTGTAGGCGACTGGGTAGCTGTGAAAAACCCCACACTCGCAGGGGATCATGAATCTAAGTTCTATGAACCCAGAAGAAGAGTGGAGATCAAAAACAACACTGTGGTCCTTGAGAATGGGCAAAATTAGAGCATGGACTGGTTGGTTAAATGCCCGAACCCAGAGGACACCACTCATGAAAACTCCCTGACATCTGGGGACCCTGGAGACCCTACAACTCTTCTTAGGAGCTGTATCAGAAGAAATATTGTTTCACCTGAATGGCATAAAGACTTCATTATGCAATAGTGTTAACATTTCTCGCTTACATTGTTTATGGGGAAGATGTGTTATAATTCCCTGACTTTACTAGGTTTGTACTATGGATTTTCACGCACCTTGTGTGGTCTCTCCCTCTCTCGCTCTCTGCCCCCCTTCCCCTTCCACCCCTTGGAACGTTCCTACAGTTGAGCCAGATGCTGCCTTGGAATGTTGACAAGAGCAGTCAGAGTTCGTTGGTCGCTGTGCTTTCAGCGCGACATGTTAGGTTCCAGAGTGGAGGCCGTAATAAAGCGTTACTGAATCTTCACCTACCTGTTCGAGGCGTCTTTGTAACACTATAATATTTATTGTCTATAATTATGGTGAGGCTGTGTATTATATATGATACTGTTGAAATGTGACTATATGAAATTAAATAGCCTAACAGTTTATGTTTGACCTTCAAGCTATTAAGGATGTGTGTATGATTTCCTTCTTACTATCTCTTCGACTGAAAATAAGTATTACAAAAACAAAAAAATGTCTGTATGGCAATGTTGTGAGATCACCGCACTGGCACAAATTTCCCACCACCCAGTGTTCCCCTCAGTCTCCCAATAAAAATGATACCTCACTTATGAAATGATTATGAAAAGTTTATTGTTTGATTAATTAAAACCTTACAATATATGTGCAATAAATCTTGATTATAAAATCAGTTATAAAATCCGTTATAAAACACATTTAGACTTCAAGTTTGTTACACTATTTACATATTATGTACTTCCTACATTACATTCTTTCAGTTTTTGGTGTTCTAACTTAATTCTCAGTCGTAGAAACCTTACAAAAGCCGAGTTTAAAATTATATTGTCAGTATGGAGGCATCTTATCAGTGCTTGTCTGCAACTCCTTTTTCCACGAACATTAAAATGTCTCTTAAGAATAGATATCCTTTCAACTTTCAGATCTGGACACAAAGGAGGTGCATAATGTTCTCTTCGCCAAGTTTGCATAAGTTACAAGTCATTGGACCCTCTGTACTCAACCATGGCATTAGATGACATGTGCCCGGAAATGCTCCAAAGCGAGCTTTTATAAAAATGTGTTTGAATTTCACAGACCAAGGAATTTCGGAATTTCGAAGTACGATTGCACTTTTACCTTGGTATAGTCATTCAAGAGCGGCCACGCATGTTTTCTTTTTAAGAAGGTATCTTTATCCATGAGTAGTGATAAATGCTTTGTTGTACTATTAATGACTTTATTAAAAGAGTTCTAAGTAATTGGCATTTCCCAGACCGAGTTAACTGAATATTCCTCTAATGATGTAAATAGATATTTCCTGCTACAATAGTTTGGACAATTGATTTACAGTATCCGTTTTTATCCTTTTTCACACTTTAATAAATTGACCTTTTCGCGCAAGTACCTGATTAGTCATCCCAATTCCATTCGTATCTGCGGGGGTGATGCATTATGTGGAATTAAGAAGAGGGCTTTATAGATTTTCGGGACTGCATTGTTGATTATGACTGAGTCTTTTCCACACAATGCTTCACTTCCATATGTCAAAGTTGGTAAAAGTGTTGCTGTTAGTACTTTCAACAATGGTCCATAACTCTGCCCTCCTATGGATTTCTGGAGTGCTCATAGCGTATTTGCATGGGGGACAAGACCGGAGGTAATACATTGTTTGGCCCCCTCATCTTGCTGGGCTACAGCGCTGCAGCCGAGTCAGACTGTGCTTGGGAGCGGTGTGGCAGGGGTGGCCCAGCGGATGGAAGCCGGGCCCACTCCCAAGCGACTGGAGCCATGGTGTGGCCTAAACAAAGCAAAGTGGGACAGCAAGCAAATTCTGGGCTACCGCTTGCAGAAGAGGGGTAGCAGGAAGCACACGCTGAATGCATTCTGGCGACGATCAAGGACACCAAAGTAGCTCTGGAACACAAGATCGAAACAGTGTATTTAGACCTAGGGCTACTGCACGCTGATCACTAGACACTGGCTGGGAAAGTTTTCAACACAGAGAAAGTACTAGCCCAGACCACACCTGTGACCAAAGACAATGCGGCCCAGTTACATAAGCTTCAAACAGAGGTCAAGACCAACATAGAGCACCTGGATGATGCGGAGGGGCGCTCAAGGCGCAACAATGTGCGCATCATTAGAGTCCTCGAAAAGATTAAGGGCTCAAGTGCTGATCTCTTTGTGGAAAAATGGCTTCTGGAAACGGTGCTGTCTGGGAGGGCTTCGACGCTCTACAAGGTGGAATGGGCTCACAGAGTACCGGGGCACCCCTCAGCTCCGGGCCCTCCCCCCCGCCCGATCGTAGCCAAACTGTTGAATTTTAGAGACCAAGACCACATTCTACGGATGGCACGCATGCATGGTTGATGGACTATGGAGGGCAGCTCAGTGAAAATGTACTCATGTTGTATGGCGTTTTAAGATTCTGAATGATTTTTCCCGATTCATGCCCTTATATAGGTACAATTCGCGTTACCCTTATATAGGCATAGAAATCAAGCCCTTATTTAGGCATAGCCCATGCTACCCAAATACAGGCATGGCTACTTCCATCCGTTCATCAAACGTGAACAACGATTTCTTGGAAAACCAGACTCTTAAGCTGAAGGGACTTCCCCTAGCCTGGATATTGATTTCTCCAAGAAACTCATTATTATGCATGAACAACTATTCCTTAGGGGTTCATCCATGACGTTCATATGCTCGACTTTATGTCAAAGCTGGCATTCCGAAACACCTTCAAGGTATAAATATACCTTCACTTGCTATAGCAAAGCATGGTGTGGTTCAGTGCAGTTCAACTACCTACTTGGCCGAAGCAGCTCGCTACAGCAAGTGCCGAAGGAAGCAGACTCTCATTAAACAAAATGTCTCTGAACGGGGACAATAACACCGAAACCGGTGGAGCTACAGGCGACAACGCGAACAGAGCCTTAAACTATACAGGTTTTCCAGGAAACCGACGATGATGCTATAAGCATTCCTATGAATTTAAGGAAAGTCATCACTATAAAACTTATAAAAAATGGCCTAACATCGAGAGGTGGGAGGATAGTTTTTGTGATAGAGGCACATGAATATCTCCAGACAGAGGTATTCTATTTGTGGATAGTCTTCCCCGAAGCAAATCCAGTAACACAGATGTTTCACTTCTACAAAGAAGATGAACCACCAGAGGAATATATTCCTTTCGAGGATATAGAAATTCCACTAACTTACCAGGAGCATGAGCTCTGGTTTAAAGGTGCCCTAAAAAATTTTAATCACATCACCAGGCTCGGTCCACTAGGTAGACCAGGAGCAACATGGTCAGCCATAGCCGGCTATATACCTGACCCTGACATTGAAGCAATGTCAGACGAACAATTACTTAGTAATATACAAAATTTAATAGAATTATACAGTTAAACCCCAACTGTCTGAAAGTCCTGAAAAGGTATTTACTAAAAGCACTCCTATTCCTCCTAAAAAGAAGTGGGAAATAGCAAACAAACTTCTAAAGAGAAGCATTCTCATTCCAGAGGTAGGTCTTCTCAAAAGGAGCCCTCTGAGGTACAACCTCAGGAATAGGGATAATTTGAGAAAACCTGATAGATATCAAGATACTGATACACGTTCTTCTCGTACCTTTCAGACTTCGTCACAGAAATCCGAAAGAAGAGGACGGTCAGAACACAAGGAAGAACGCGTGAAGTCCAAAGACGATCAACACATTCAGAAAAACAAGAAACCTCAATTCACTAAAAAGAAGGTAGCAGGTCTAAAGATCAGACATGCCGACCATCTTGAGGACACAACTCAAGAACAAAGAATGGGCTCAGACAATGTTGGACAGCATAGCAGAAGTCACCATAGCTCGCAAGAACTTGAAGGATCATCTGGAGACAGTGGACTTCAATGAATTTATTCAAGTTGAAACTGCAGATACCAGGGTTAGTTCTCCACATAAGTTATATGAAATAACACTCCGGATGGAGGGAGACATACCAAGAAAGATAAGAGCACTCTTTTGGGAGCGACTTTCTAAGGGTTATGACATTCTTCTAGCTGAACAAGACTTAGTGATCCGAATCATTTCAGGGCAATGCGGATTCACGTACTTAACTTTTAACGAAGGTGAAAAAGTACCAATAGCTTACAAATCACACATGTACATACGAGCAGAAATGAAATTCACTAGGGCAAGATGGCCGCCGAGACGCCGTAGTGGATGGTCGCACCCTGTAACCCTCCTGACTGGGAAGATGAGGTGTACTACGTGCTCATATGCTTAGATTGCAGACTTACAGATTTGCAGATTCACTGATCTACTACCAAGCTAAGTTGATTTAATCTAATCTGCTGTGGAAAATTTGCCTTTCTTACTGGGAGAAAAGAGCACTCGATACTGATAAAAAGCGATGCTGAGAGAACTCACTGGCTTGCTTTTTTTGATATGTGACTTTCCACAAGAGAAAAAGTGGGCTCTGTAGAAATATCTGCACAAACACTGTTCAGCTTTGATTTCCCATTCGCCCCTACCTGGAAGTCGCTATTGGAAAGTTGCTTCAAAATCTATGGCTACAAAACCTGCACTTTACTCAAGGAAGAATCGTGACCGAGACGATTGGAGCCGTGACTCTGAGGTGGAGGAGGATATGGATAACCTCGGGGCCCCAGCGCTTAATTTAAGAGGGAAAGCACGATCTAAAGCGCAGCAAAGGCGAGAAGCGGCAAAGGAAAATAAATTAAAGAAAATACGTGAAAAAGAGGAAGGAGGGAAAAAAAAGAATGTGACTGTCCCAGTGTCAGCTATTGTAAGGGGAAGAGAGGAAGTAAAACTCACCGCTGGGGAGGTACTTGGAAAGGAAACTGCACTCCGCCAGATGACCATAGTTGAGACTTTTTTGCCCGCAGCAACACCAGTAACGACTGACCAAACAACTTTGCAGTCGAATCTGCCACAGGGAGTGAGAGTCCCCACGTTGGTGAGCCTGTGCAGGATGTTGCAGCCTGCTGTGGAGAGGGAACCGTTTGAACAGGTAGGAGCAGATGGGGATGGTACCTGCATGCTCGAGGTACAGCCTCTAACTGAAGTTACAGAGGCAGCAGAAGGCGGAGACTTTTCTACTGCTGTGGAAGTGGGCGGACCCAAGCTCTTAAAGGAGAAAGCCACAATTCATTTGGCACCAGTGGTATCTGGAGTTAAAGGGCCAGGCGCAGAACAAAGCCTGGTGGAGGATACTGTTGTGGAAAAAAGTAATTCTGAGGCTGCAACTAACTTAATTGAAACAGAGCTAAGGGTTGATAAAGATATTAACTTGGATTCAATTAATAAGACGGATGCAAGCACACGCAAATTACCTGATGCACTTCCTGCCTCTCCCAGTGATGAGGTTTTTTTCACTGGTAATGACGAGGCGGATGATGAGGAAAGTATGAATGGAAGTCTGGGATCAACGACAGACACGGAGTCAGAGACGGAGAGTTCAGATGATGAAACAGTGAATACTGACACGGGAAGTAATGAGACTGTATCAGGGACTGATTCTGAAAACTCCTCAACTCCTATCAGTAGTGAGATAGAGCCTATTGATAAAGAATATAAGGATTCAGTTCAGAAAACATTGCAAAAAGACGTCTCTTCTAGATCAAAGACAAATCCTGAGGGCAGTATCAGATCTGTGGAAAAAATTAAAACTAAGAGCAAAAAAAGGAAGTCAAGCAAACGAAAAGGGAAATCTAGACAACAGAGATTGTCAAAGGAACACAGAGGCAATATGAAAACAGTAGTAAAAAAACTAAATTTGGATAAGAAGGCAGAGAATTCTGGAATACCGGCAGATGAGTTTGTAAATGGTGAAACTCTGGACTCTGCGGACCGTGGAGCGGATGGTGGTATGTCTAATTTTGAAGTCTTATTTACAACATTAAAACAAATGCAGAGTGAGGCTCGCATTGAGAGCCAAAAAGCAAAGCGCAGGGCTAAACAGGCGAATAGGAAAATACAATCCTCCTTGCGTAAGGTCAGCAGGTTGTATGAGGAGATGGTTGAGAGAGTCTCTGAAGTAGAGACTAGAACCGGGAAATTAGAAGATGATATGGTCAAAGTGAAGGATGACAGAAAAGAACAAGATAAGACTACGGCCAACATGCTATGGAAACTCGAGGAATTTGAGAACAGACAAAGACGCAACAATGTTCGCCTGATTGGAATACAGGAAGGGAAAGAAGGAAGTGATGTTCGGGGGTATGTTGTTGACTTATTAAAGGGTGCCCTCCCAGAGTTGTCTACATGGGATCTTGACCATGAAATACAAAGGGCGCATCGTTTTCCTCTGATCCAGAAAGCAGCGCAGAGTAAGCCTCGCGCAATACTTCTATACGTGGGGAATTTTCTTCTGCGAGAAGAGATAATTAACAAAGCAAAGCCCCAAGCTAAATGCAAATACAACGGCGTAGAGTTCTTTGCACGTCCTGACTTTTGCCACACCACTGTGGAAAGAAGGTGGAGGATGAGGCAGCTCATTACCCCATTTCAAAACATAGGTTGTGAGGCTTACCTTCTGTATCCCGCTCGTTTGAAGATTGGAGTAAATGGGAACTTTAAAATTTTCTACTCTGAGATACTTGCACAAGAATATCTTAACTTTCTGCAAGACCAACGGAAAACAAGGCACAAGGAGAATGTTGAGAATAATGATCATGCAGTAGCTCTTAGGGATATTCCCCAAAAGAAACGAAGATAAATATAATATGGAAAATAGAGACTGTGTAAAGTAATTTTTGGGGACGAAAGCTACATATGAGGACTTATTTAAAATAATAGAGGAAACTGTTTGCTCAAGGTCTATGAAAAATTTATTTGATGTTTTACTCCTCTTTATCGGATGGTTTTCTTGAGTTGTAGCTTTTTCTGCTTCAATAAGTAAAGATTGGTATTAATATAAGAAGAATTGGGGTAGAGGTTAAGCACGAATAGGGGTGGTATTTGTTGGACATACACTGAGCACAGTAAGATGAAGGGAAAGTTAGGGGGGTTTACGGGTTTGACATCCAGGAGGCAAAAGTCGGCCAGACATAGGTCCGCTGGACCTATTTGCCTGTAGGGGGGGGTGGGACTCTGAGGGTGGGCAGTCTGGGGTGGGGTTGGGGATGGGCAGGGAAATGGACAGGGCACAAAGGTACAAGACACTTAAGAGGATTTGACAAAAGTAATTTGTATCAACTGTATGATATGGGTAGTGACACTGAAGATGTGGAAGACAATATTGAAATTAACAGGGAAGTCTATTTATGCAGTGTGCTAGGCCTAGTATTGTATATCGTTTCTAGAACATTAAATAAAAGCAAGCAGATAGGGTCTGAAGAGAACTGGCTGGGGAAAAAAAAAAAAATGAAAAATGAAAAATGTCTATTAGATTAGTGACATGGAATGTATGCGGCCTAAATGATGTAACGAAAAGGCAGAAGATAGGAATACGGCTACGGCAAATGAACGTAGATTTTGTGTTTCTTCAGGAGACACATGTAATGAGTACCCATGAGATATATCTTAATCAGCTGGGGTTTCAATTAATAGTTGCTTCTAAACAAGGAGTTAAACAGAGAGGGGTAGCGATTCTATCGAGGGATAAAAATGTAGTAACAAGGAGAAAGTTAAGAGATAATTGGGGGAGATGGGCGATGGCTGAGGTACTATTAGGGGGGGTGTGGACAACATTAGTTGCAGCATATGGTTCTACACAGGACGATCCAGAAATTCTGCAATTTTTGGATTCTGAGTTGGCAGACTGGGCCCCTCGAGTTATTATAGGTGGAGACTTAAATAGTGACGGAGCGGAGGGTCTAGGATCAGGCTCAATGAGACAGTATAAGGGGAGGAAAAAAAAGGTCTACAAGGCCCTTACTGATCTTTTAGAAAATAATACATTGCGAGATGTCTGGGGGTCAATCAGATCGAAACAACTCGGTTATACATATTATTCAGCACCGCATCAGATATGCGTTAGGCTGGATTACTTCCTGGTTTCCAATGATTTAATTAGTATAGTGGAAATTGATAGACTTCCTCGGATACTTAGTGACCACAATCCCCTAATCCTAACGATAAAGCAGAGTGGGGGAACAACAATAAGAAGGGAGTGGACATTCGAAAGGGGATTGCTTTTAGATGATGACTATATAAAACATATGTCTAAATGGATTACTGAATTCTTTGAATATAATAGAGGAACTGCTGCAGTTGGCATAGTATGGGATGCCTTTAAGGCAGGAGCACGCGGTGAAACGTGCAGTTATAGCGCCTTCAAGAGGAAAACAGAAAGACTGCGATATAAGGAGAAAGAGGGAAAAGTACTGGAGGCAGAAGAACAACTTAATAACTGTGTAATAAGGGGAGAGCCGACTGAACAATTCGTAATAGAATTACTGAAGGTGAAAAGTGAGGCAGAGGAAGAACTTGCTAATAGAGCCGCAAAGCAATATACAATCAGAAGGGAGAGATGTTACGAGTTCAGTGAGAAAATAGGGCGAGTCCTTGCTATACGAACCAGACAGATAGCGGCGGCAGGGACGATTAAGGAAATAAAGGATGAAAAGGGACAACTACATTCAGATCCAGAAGAAATTCGGGAGGTCTTTAGGAAGTTTTACCAATCTTTATATGATGAGAAAGATCCCAGTAGTATCGATAGAATAAATGAATATCTCCAGAACATTGAGGTAAAAACTATATCCCCTGAAGATGCAGAGGAATTAGAGACCGTATTGGATGAAACTGAGATTAAAGAAGCAATGACTGCTCTACCCTCGGGGAAGGCTGCTGGACCTGATCAGCTACCGATCGAGTTTTATAAAACTTTCTGGGGATGTTTAGGTAATAATTTAACTCAAATGTTTCAAGCTGCACAAAGTGGGGTATCCATTCCCAAATCCTGGAGCGGGGCAGATATAGTATTAATTTAAAAAAAAGAAAAGCCCCCGAATGAACCAGGGTCGTACCGCCCAATAACATTGATGAATAATGACACCAAAATTTATTCAAAGGCACTGGCTGCAAGATTTGCAAGAATTATAAGTAACCTGGTTAGTGATAACCAACATGGGTTTATTCCTGGTAGAGGGACAACTCACCATATTAGAAAAGTTATAACTTTATTTGATGTGGCGGAAGTAGCAGGAGACCCGATGGCAGTTATGCTTTTGGATGCGGAAAAAGCATTTGATCGGGTCTCCTGGCAGTATTTGTGGCAGACCCTAGCTAGAGTTGGGATTAGAGGAGGCTATTTGAAAGCAATTCAGACTCTATATATGGATCCAGGTGCAGCATTAAGGATAAACGGGGGTATAACTGGTCAATTTAAAATCAAGAGAGGAACTCGCCAGGGATGTCCTTTCTCTCCCTTGCTATTTGCCATCTATATGGATCCCTTAATACGGAAGATAGAATTAGCACCAGAGATCACCCCAGTCAATACAGTTCTTGGGCCATGCAAGATATTAGCCTATGCTGACGACGTTGCGGTGATAACACCTTGCCCAACGGAAGCAACTACATTTGTAGAGGCCGAGGCCTTAAGATTTGGACAAGTCTCAGGGTACTCATTGAACGCGTCTAAAACCCAGATTATTAAAAACTCTTTTACACCTTGTGAAGATAGAAGAGTAGTGCCGGCAGGGAAATACCTCGGAATTAATATTATGTCTAATTTAGATAGTTTGGTGGATAATAATATTGCCCCAGTAATCGAAAAGGCAAGAAAAGATTTGGATCGTTATGAGAACTTACATTTATCATTAGTTGGGCGAGTTAATATTATTAAAATGCTGATCTTACCCAAACTGTTGTATCTTTTTAGGGCAATCCCTCTTCTAATTGAAAATAAGTGGTTTAAAATTTGCGAAAGTATGGTAAATCGTTTTATTTGGGCTAGAGGTAAAACCCGGAGGGCATTGAGGTATATGTCCCTTCCCAGGGAGAGAGGGGGGTGGTCACTGCCGGATCTAAAGGTATATTATTGGGCTGCAGCAATACAAGGAATGGCTGGATTAATTGGGGGGGCTGAGATGGATGGATGGGATAAGACAGGCTCGCTGGCTATATATGGTTTAGCTCTGGGTACAAATGCTGAAAATATTTTTTTAAGATTTACTGATGGAAGTTACTTTAAAAGAACACGTTTCAAGATAATTATGGCGGCCTACAGCATATGGAAAGGATTTTCCAAAAAAGTTGGAATAGGGAAATATAGTGTATATACTAGACTCAAAAATAATCCCTCATTACCTAGGGCTGTGTTCTCAGGAATGGTATATGAGGAATGGGAGAGTCAAGGTATAAGAATGATTGGTGATATGTGGGATGATAATGGCATCTTACAATTTATAGATTTGAAAAACAAGTATATGTTAAACACAAATCATTTCTTTAAATACCTTCAAATAAGGAGTTGTATATTAAATAAAAAAGGGGGAGCTCTAGGCTTTGGGAGGAGTATAATGATGGATCTCATACAAAAAGGTAATGACTGTACTATAAAAAGATTTTATTTAGAAATGACAAAGTTAAAAAAGGATGATCTTGACAAATGGATAATTAAATGGTCCTCAGATTTAGATATAGCTAGAGAAAGAGATATTTTCTCTGAATCACTTGAGATGGGATGTAAATTACTATGCTCAGCGTCTCTTCAGGCCCAGCACTACAAGAGTCTGTATCACCTGTATTATACGCCATGGAAAATTGCTCAATGGGGGGCTGTGTCGGGCATCTCGTGTTTTAGATGTGGCAGTATGGAGGCCAATTTGTTACATATTTTCTCTACTTGTCCACACTTAGATAAGATAAAACAAGATATCGGGAATTTTTTCCGGAATGCCTTAGACACAACAATAGAGTTGGACTCAGCAACTATTTTGTTGGGAATATCCCCCAACGGACAAATTAATTGTAAATATTTTCTGTTTGTAGCAATGTCGATTTTTAGACTGCTTGTGGCCTCAACTTGGTTAGATCCAAATCCTCCTACGTATCATCAATGGCTAGGAAAAACTTTGTCAATACAAAAATTGGAAACAGCTATTTACTCTAGGAAAGGGAGAAAGGGTAAAAAGCTGGGTATACAAATCTGAGGTCCTTTGATTCAATGGAAGGCTGGAACTGAATAAGGTATTTTGAGGAATGTATGTATTATGGAATGTTAACATATATTATTTGTATCCGTATATATTATGATAGGATCTGTATGTAGTATGTATATTGTAATATTTCACTTTCCATTTTTCTTTTGAATATGTAGTTGAGTATGTGGCTACCTTATGAAACTTATTGTGCCTTGTCCATGTAATGGGGGAGGGGGGGGAAATAAAATGTGGGGGAAAAAATTTATCAATAAAAATATTAAAAAAAAAAAAGAAATGAAATTCACTTCAACAGAAAAAATTCTGACAGCTGTTCAGACTGCTGTAGCAAGAGAGAGAGCCCTCGCACAGGGTAAGCGCATTATGGTTATTACACCTGTACCTGCCTTAGAGGCAGTGACAAAAGCGAGCATTCCAAATGCTAAAGCTTTACATCCACGATGGATACCATGGGTTAATTCTCTTGCTGCAACAGACATTGAATACGTTTTTGACCCATATTTGAAAACACAAGCATTTCTACAATACGAACAAGAATGTCCTCTGCCTACTGAAATTCTACCTCTAGAGCAGTATGAATGTATAATTTATACTGACGGATCAGCTCAACCCGCTACGGGGGTTAAACAAGCCTATAGTGCGGCATCCGCGATCGTTAAAGGTCGCTGGCGCGATGGTAAATTCCGACCAATGGTCACTAAAACGCAATCTCTAGGAGATTGTACAGCTCAGCGAGCTGAACTACAAGCATTCAAGATGGCATTGTGTTCAATCTTACAATGAATACTTGTAAAACTGGATTCAAAATGGTTACAAAGATGCAAAAGGTGGCACAATCAAGCATAAAATGCTTTGGGAACCAGTAGTTCAGTTACGACAAGGACTACAAAAAACTCACGTGATACATACGCTGAGTCATCAACGTGACGGCGTTAACGTTGCAGGGAATTCATTGGCTGATGAAGCCGCGAAGGCAGCTGTGCATAAGGCTTCCGTAGCGGCAATCACTCGTTCGAAAACGAAAATAGACAGCGAAATAATGCTAGCTGTCAATGCTTCAAGCAAAGACAGTGGTAAAACATTAACGAAAGGGTTTCCACTCAAATACTCGTATATAACTGATGCGAACAATGTTCCGTTTGCTCGAGTCCCTGGAGTGGTGGATAGGGTAATTCCACACATGGAACATAGATTAGGACTAATCTTAGCAGCACATGAAGGACTTGCCTCGGCACATGCAGGTGTTTCAGCCTCAGTATCATTATTAAAACAGCGATACTGGTGACCACACATGAGGAAACAAACCAGAAACTATGTTTTGGAATGTGAAATATGCCAAAAAATGAAAGCCTATACTGTGAAACGTCCTGCACAGACGCCCCTGTTAATTTCAGATAAACCATTAGCTTGCGTTTACCTGGACCACTGCGGTCCCTTACAGAGGGATGGTAACTATAAATATATCATGGTCGCAGTGGATTCGTGTTCAAGATTCATTTGGATGTGGCCTCAGCGCTCGGCTGATGCTCGAACTGTTATAAAAGATTTGCGAGTCTTAATCGGCACATACGCAGTCGGCACGCTACATTCTGACCAGGGTCCTGTGTTTAGCTCTCGAGCTTACAAGGAGGCCTTGGCCAATCTGGGCATTGCATTGCGGTACTCTAGTCCATTCCATCCTGAGGGAAATGCGGTTGTGGAGAGAAAAAAACGGGACATAAAGCAATCTATAACAGCTAGGGTATTAGGTTCGGGTGACGGGTGAGTTAAACATCTAATAAGTGTCCAACGTAGTCTTAACAATCTGCCAAGAAGTTCTCTAGGGGGAATCACTCCATATGAAGTCCTTTTTGGGATCAGAATGTTAGTAGCAGACCTCGATTGTCAGACTTCAATGGTAAACCAAAAACCTTTTGATATCAAAGACCGTTTGGCTGTTTTACAGGACTTAAATGAAATAAGAACGAAACAAAGTAACGTGATCCTAAAGCCAACCACCACTGAAGAGAAACCGACCGTCCCAGCAAGGCCTGTCTGGATTCCTAAGCTTGGGGATCTAGTCAGAGAGAAGATCGCGGACAAGAAGGAATTTGGGCCTTCTTACAGACAACCAGTACCTGTCCTAGCAATCCACGGATCAAGAACAGTATTATTGCCGCCCCTTGCTGGTAAAAAGGAGAACAGGTTTGTGTCCATCGACCTGGTCAAACCACATCATGTGGCCGATAATAAGCAGTAGGCCAAGTGGACTCCGCCAATGTAGCAGACACCCTGCTCTAGCTACAATCCAAGAGGTTCAAACTGAGAGACTCATCACCTTTGAAGAATCTGCAGTGCGAAAAGAAGGACTAAGCAACAAAGCTATGGAACTTGTATCTCTTGAGACCCAAATAACAGTTTGTCAAGAAACGCCTGTCTACAATGAAGTAGCATCTGACTACACAAATGTAACAAGTGATCAAGTGATTCCAGCGATTTCAATAAATCCTGATGCAATCCCAACAATTGACAGAACTGCCTCTGGCTATCTCATTAACTTTGATACGTTTTCCGAGGATCCCAGCGAGCCTGAAACGACACCAGCGAAAATAACTTTGAAAGAACAAGCTACAGACCTTTTTCAACACCTGGAAAAGACTTATCTGGTTTCACCATGGATTGAACTTTAGATTGTGTTGGGTGTACTTTTCTTCTACTTTGATTGACTCTGGTAATAACTTTGGGAATGCTGATAAATGGAAGACATGTCAAAATGGACACAGCAAGTAAGAACATCAACTTACTGCTCACGCCACACAAATCATCCCATCGTGAACAAAGACTTGTCATCAGTGAACATCACAGCCGTTCCTAAACCTGGTGGTTTAGCTTGGGACAGAACAGAATATGACATTTTTGGCCCATCGGAGCTGTTGAAGATTCCACACTTGTTCAAGATTTCATTAAGTGACTTTGTTTCATCTAGTACCTTTTCTGATGATTGGGACTTCGATACTGTTAATAATATGATGTCAGACCTAGAAATGTCTGCAGTATTCACTAATCATGAATATTTACAAGGTTCATCAGACTATGAACAAATGTATTGTTATAATCACTATGATCATCATTTCCTGCACAAATCTGCAACACCTATCTAGTAACTGTGTCAGCCAGGGTCACTTGCTGTATGCAAGTATTGTTTCCAAAAACCAAGACAGCCAGGGAGTCGCCTTTATGGCCTTCACTGAACATCTCTTCTATACGAATTGATACTCTAAGCAGAATGAAAGCCATTCTTTTACAAAAAACTGTGCCACTGACCTCGGCCAAAGAAACCTATGATCTACAAGTCGCAAGGACTTCTGCCGAGATACATGCCCTCTTAACTACAAACTGCCCTGTACATTTCTCGGAAATGTTAAGTCGTATCTTAAACATGTCTGATACGAGCGATATTGTACATGTATTTTCTGGACTGTTAGGACCTTTTGAAGCAGTCCTAGGAATATTTCCAAACTTCGTGCACTCTGTGTTTGGCGGACTGCCTCTCATTTTGGGACTCGCTGCAGGGATACTATTTTTGCTCCTACTGCTGCGATATGGCAAGCCAATTCACCAGCGACACCCAGTTCCCCATGGAGACAACTCTACTGGCGATGAAGTGTCGTGAGCGCATTGTCCAAATTTTGGGACTAACTCGTCTACGAGAATTAAATACCACATGGTTTCTGTCATTCAGACCAATCTGGCAAGATTGCGTCTTACCTGTTCTACGCTGCCTGCTATGCGGAGAAGAATGCGTGTTAGACTCATGTCTCACACTCCCATCAGTCATGCCAACGGATGTTGATACTTTGCTTGAACCAGTAATGGCCCATGCACTGTGTTGTCCCCAGTGGCAACCAATTCTGATGATGGCATTCATTGAGATCTCACAGACGCAAATTGCTGACGGTGAGGTACGAGAGGAAACAGGCGCGCAGGTACCATCCATTACGAACATTGCTAATGCGACCAATGCTGACGGCGATGCTTCTCATCTATGTGCGGTTAATCTTCTAAACGAGGTAATCCAACTTTCACCTACAATGGTAGACGACTTTTTTACAGACTTAGAAGATTTGAAGTTTTCTCCAAACACTAACACTGACTTTTGATTTGGCACACTGTGTTCTGATAGGCTTTGACTTCGACCTTCATTTTTTCAAAACAATCAGGCACATGCATCAACAAAGACTCCAAGAATCTGCCCGTTTGCGACCGGTTTTTCCTTTGATGCATGTGCCTGAATGTTCTTACTTTGGGACTCTCTTTTTTCTATGATTAATTTTTTTTTTCCAAATTTGGATTTTTCTTTTTTGGCACAAGTAATCTGCTTAAAGTAGAACTATTCATAGAGAACAAGAATTCTTTGAAAAAAACTTCTAGAGACAATATTTGACCTTGTCCACATACACAAACATTTTTTATGTATTCTGACATGAAATGGTTTCGGCCTTTTTCTTCTGTATTTACAAGCCATTTCATAAATGTATATTTTCTTGATTCATTCAGACAGCGTTACAAATGTCAACATATATGCTTAGAATGAAACTTTGCTTTATATACGTACAGCATCCATGCATCTTTTATGTGTACATCCAGTTCAAATGCATTTTTATGTATTTCGGGTGGGTTTTTCACACTTCATGTGTAGATATGTTTTAGATATGTTAAACATGTTTAGAATTTTAGTAATGTCGTACATAAGAAAGTGGAGTGGGTGTTGTATGGCGTTTTAGATTCAGAATTAATTTTCCAGATTCATGCCCTTATATAGGTACAATTCGCGTTACCCTTATATAGGCATAGAAATCAAGCCCTTATTGAGGCATAGCCCATGCTACCCAAATAGAGGCATGGCTACTTCCATCCGTTCATCAAACTTCACAACGATTTCTTGGAAAACCAGACTCTTAAGCTGAAGGGACTTCCTCTAGCCTGGATATTGATTTCTCCAAGAAACTCATTATTATGCATGAACAACTATTCCTTAGGGGTTCATCCATGACGTTCATATGCCCGACTTTCGGTCAAAGCTAGCATTCCTAAACACCTTCAAGGTATAAATATACCTTCACTTGCTATAGCAAAGCATGGTGCGGTTCGGTGCAGTTCGACTACCTACTTGTACGACGCAGCTCGCTACAGCAAGTGCCGAAGGAAGCCGACTCTCCAGCTGACGCACTGATTAGAAGCTGTCCTCCTCTGCTGAGAAATCCAGCCCCAGTGTTTCTGACTCCCCTTTCGGGGTGTGGGGAAATTGAGTCCAAGACAGAGATACCAACCTCCTTCATTCTAAGGTATGGAGCTGAATAGAACCTTTGGCAGTTCTTGACAAAAACTAAACCTATGCTAAAGACCGCACTTACTTCTTCCCTCGTACTAGACCTAGGTTAGGTGCATTGGGGTAGGCGTGTTTTAGAAGCACCAGTTGAATATTTTAGCCTGTGTTATTTATGTTTGTATTTTTATATGTCATAGCACAAGACAATGCTATTACAGTATTATTTTATACAACTGTTTACGCTGTACGCATTATACTTTGCATTCTGTCTAACAATTGTAGCAGTTCACCTCTCTTGCATGAGAAAGAAGACTGTTCAAAAAATCCTTTTATTGAAACACCCGTATCTCTATTTCTGTGCAAATCTGTAGAAACGAAGCATGCACGATTGACTGAGTGAACTAGTTATCTATTGTTTCCACGACTCTGAAGATGCGTTTTATTCTTGGGAAACAAAGCTGTCATGTTTATGCGGTTGTCAGAAACTAATCCCTTCTTGTGTATTCGAGAAAGTTTCTAGTGACCTCTGAGCTAGCTGGCACTCGCAATTAAGTTTAGTATATTTGATAGAGACATACTGACCTCAGTCCTATGTCATATCTATAGGGTATATGTTAGAAATGGGATTTCTGGTTGGCTAGGGCTTGCGCCAGAGCCAGGCAGAAACTACCACTCTAGTCAGGGCTGGGGAGTTACACGCCAAAGATAACCCCTGCTCACCCCCTTGGTAGCTTGGCACGAGCAGTCAGGCTTATCCCGGAGGCAATGTGTAAAGCGTTTGCGCGCGCACCCAGCAACAACACCCAAGGCCCACCACAAAAGAAACTCCACACAAGGTATTATATAAAAATAGCATTTGTATTATACCAAAACACATTAGATAATATTCACACAATTTACACTGTGCCAACTGGCACTGGGCAGAATTTTACAAGGGATTATATGTACAGGGGACAGGGCCACATGGACCACTGTCAGGAATTAGCACTTTTAGAACTTAGCACTTAGAACATAGGATATAAAATTACTGTAGCACAAAATAACACATGTAGCACACCACCAGTAACTACTGGTAACAGGTAAGTACCACCTACGCAACCCTAACCACCTTAGGAAAATATTGCGCAGGGAACCAGGACCTCACTAGCACCACCTGTACTAGGAGAAAAACAACCACCTAAGTATCACAATACCTGTAGGGGTAAACACACATTACACATGATGCATCACAACACATTCAGAGGTGTAAACACAAGGCACATGACGCATAAAAACACATTCAGAGGTGCAGGTTTAGGAACAATAGCGCAAAACTCACATAAGTCACCACCTGTGACAGTCCCTAGGCCAACTGGCCTTGTCGGGGCTAGGACGCCCTATGTCCAGCAGAGTTAGGGCAAGACTGCGCAAGCTGCGCAAGCCAAAGCGCCAGTAGCACTGGGCACAACCTAAACGCTGCACTTGCGCACTAAGTGCTGTGCAGCTGTGGAAGTGAACTTGGGCACCGGCGTGCCTCTGGAGCCCTCTCTGGGCTCTGGTATGCAAATATGCCCTGGGGCAATGGTGGAGCCTCGTGGGCTCTAAACAAACAATGTGCCCCGTCGTTGGAGCGTACTCGCGCTCTGGTCACCAAAGAAATGCCCCCTCTACATTGGAGCCTCACGGGGCTCGGGGAACAACAATGCCCCAACGTTGGAGCCTCGAGGCTCTAAGACCATGCGCCTTTTTGGAGCCTCGTGGGCTCTGAAAACAAGAATGCCCCCGAGTTGCTGCTCCCTTTGTCAGAGGGAGGGGGCCTCGTTGGAGCGGCCCACTGCCAAGCGGGGCCGCTCTGGAATGAATGCCGGCAGGACCCGCCCCGAGCCCTCTCCTTACCGGGCTCCTTGCGATCGCGGCATGGGGCTCTTCTTTCCCGCAAACAAAACAATGTCCCCACCAATGTGCCACTCACCGGCGGTTACGGAGGCTTCCCGGACTTCTCTGCGGGGGTCACGTCAAGGCGGGGTAGGCTCCCGCCTTAGCCCAGACTCCGTCGAAATCCGCTCCGTGGCCTCAATGCGGGGGGGGGGGGAATCCTCTTCTGGGGACCTCCCCTCTCTTTCGTCTCTGGCTGTAGGGCGGGGGAGGAGGACGCCGGGTGCCTCGTGGAGACGCAGCGCGGCTCCGTTAGGGCGAGCCTCCTGTTGCCTGGCAACCTGCAACGCTGGAGCCAATCCCAGCGCGGCAGGTCTGTGACGTAGGCGGGCACCAGCGACCAGTTCCTGCGAGGTACCCGGGCCGACGGCGGTGATTCTCTTTACGGCAATGAGGGGTGGCTCCCTCAATAAAAACACGGCAATAAGCGGGGTGGGCACCCGCGACAGCACCAGTATTCGGGGTGGGCTCCCGCTATCAAAACAATTAAATAAGCGGGGTGGGCACCCGCCAACGAGCACACAATGCGGGGTGGGCTCCCGCTTCAAAACGCGCAGAAAGCGGGGGAATTCCTACGTCGGGGTTCCCTCGCAGATTATCGTAGCGCCGCGCTACGGGCCACAATGAAGGCGCTTCTCAGAGAAAGCGCTTCTCTATGCTGGGGTCCAAATAAAGCGCTCCTAGCGCTATAAGGCAAATAAAAGTGCTCCCAGGCGCTTAGGGATACGAATAAAAACAAGGTCCAGCAAAGTTTCCCTCTGTATTCAGGAAGGTAGGCAGTGGGGCAAGGCTGGGCCAGGGGCCAGCTCACTGGGCCCTCCAGGCAGGAAGGCGGTCCTAAGTGGCGGTTCCTCCTGGCCTCCAGCAGCAGCAGCCCCCCTCAGATAGGATCCTGGAAGAGAACACTTTTCATGGGGTCACAGCCCCTTCTTATACACAGAACACCTTTGTCTCAAGGTGCAGGGAAGGGGCGAACCAGTTACAACTGGTTCCTGAGCACTTTGTTTTGCTCAGCCCCTCTCCCTATTCAGAGAGCAGGCCAGGGTCATCAGTCGCACCACAGGGGGCGGAGCCTGCATTGTGTGGGAAAAACCCAGCCCTATTCAGGACCCAGGTGTACTCCTCCCACCCATCTAGCTGCTGATCTCCCTAGTCACCACTGGGTGACTCCTCCTGACTCTGGGGATTCCCTAGCCCGTCACATGACCTCAGCCAGCCAATCGCCAGACAAGGTACACATTTCACACTGCACACAGAAGTGCCCACTTCTAGAAGTGGCACTTCTATACTAGGTACATGCACGCCGCACACATCATCGCGCAGCATTTCATCACACGAGTCCGCACATACCAGACTCGACCCTGCACACCCCACGCATCAGGAACTACCTGGGGCACATACATTCCCCATGCATTTTTATGGGAGGGCAGGCCTACCTCACCACATGCACTCAGAGTGCGCACGCACTTTACTCTGGGACACAGGGAAAGTGTGCAGAAACCAAAAATCACTACCACCAGGTCACCAGTAAAAGCAAAAAGTTCAGGGGTGAACCTGCCAGAAGGGCCAAGTCCAACAGTATATTATTCCAATGCGCAGAGCCTATTGGGAAGATAGGAACTACACTACACTCAGACTATCCAAATACAGTTCAACGCCATCTCCATACCCTGGGGCTCTGCCCTATTCCTCCCGGCAAAGAGTTTCTACCTCAGAGAAATCCTGGTTCTTTATGACAGCGGGTGATAATTGGCTCCAGGCCTAAAAGGCCTAAAGCTCTCCACTGTGCGGGTAATGAGATTACTAGGGTTACAACATTTACTTACCTATGTGTTAAATTTGATGATGGATGTACATGGGTCCCGCAAATGAATGCAAAAAGAAATGTATTGGCCAGATCTACATCTGCGGTCCTAGGCTTTGCACGTAGGCTAGGGGCAAAACCAATACAAGCACTGTTAAATGTATAAAGAGCAAAATGCATTGCTTCGCAAACTATGGCTCGAACATATGGGGATTTAAAGAAGCAAAGTAAATCCAAATAGCTATTTGCTATCGGTGCCACAATCAACCCCATCATACATAATTCATGAAGAGATTGGCATAGGTTTTGGGCTGACCTAATTGAAATGGCACCTTTCCTAAAATGGATAGCAACTTGGTTAAACCCTGAACTTGAAATGAATCGCCAAAATCATGCGAGATTGTTTAGCTTTAGACCGAGCAAACAGCATTCCATGGTTGAGTTACGTGAAAAGGCTGGCAGTGCAATTAGGACGGCCTGAATTATTTAACTCTCCGGATAAATTAGTAAAGGGAGATGTGCAGTGCGCCAAGAAATCTTACCTATACATGGCACTTATGGAAAGAGAGACAAGAGAGCTGGCAAAACCAACGGTACGTGCCCATCAATTGTTAAAAACGTCTCGTGCAATTGAACCCTATTTAAATGTGGTAACTAGTTCTAACCATCGTTTACTCCTGGTAAGATTTCGGCTGAACCAGTTACAGTTTTTACTTGCCGAACCTCCGGGATGGAGAAGGGAGGGGGGCCTGGGTGTCTGTACATGTGATAATTTCTCCACCCAGGACACATTGCACTTTGTTTTATTCTGTGAGCACTTTTTGCATAGTCGGAAACGTTTTATTCTGCCAATTTTAAAGGGCAAAGGATCTTTACAGGCGAAACCAGCGCTTATATATCTACAGATGCTGACCAATGTCTGAGAAATTCTTAACATAGCGAGTTTCTTAACAGCAGCAGTCAGAATTAGGAGAAAAAACTGAGAGTGATTCCCATGATCTAGAGCATAAAAGTAAAATTTTAATAATCGGGTCTTAAAGCTGTTTTTAAACTGTTTGTCTACCTTGATTATGTAACCACGGCAATATCCCTGATGTTAGCTAATGTCATATCATTGTTCCTAACCTTTTTTGTTCTTTGTATAGAATGCTTTTATGGTTTTAAGTAACCGAATAAAGTAATTTTGACTGACTGACTGACTGACTGACAACTGGTGATTTTGGGACTGGTTGGAGGAGCAAGGCCAGTCACCACCTGGATCAGAGACAGCGGCTCCCCGGCCGGGGAGATGCCCTTGGAACACGCCCCCAAGGGCTGCTGGCGTGGGACTACTACTACTACTACTAGGAGAGAGCTCAAGTGGTGCGCGATGTCCAGGTGGGGAGCCCATAGGCAATGGAAAGGTGGGCGGTCATTTGGAGGGGCTCCTCTGAATCAAGTGGGCGCGCTGAAACTGTTGTGGGGGAGCCAGAGGGGTTGGGCCCGCCAGTGGTCACTCCAATCACTGCAGAGGACCTGCTCTAGCCACTGGGCGGAGAACTGCATGGAGCAGCAGCGGGGCCTCGTCTATGAGATGGCGGGGACAATGTTCCCTCCGAGAGACTGCAAAACTGGCCCGTGGGGGGATATCCACCCTCCCACTGAACAGCTCTTTAGATATTTTGTAGAGGATCCTACATGTTTCGGGGGTGACAGGCATCTCAAGTGTTAGGGAGGTGGGTAGTTGGAAACTCGATGCATGAGATGATGGAGTTAGGAGTAGTTTTGTGGAAAGTTTGAGGCATGGCACACTTATGGGATAGACACACATGCAGCAGGCAGACCAGAGCATTAGACAGACACTCCATAAATCCGATGCAAGGGAAAGAGGACACCTCATTGCCCTTTCTGTCATGGAATGTAAACGGGCTGGGCAATAAAGTGAAGAGAGGGGTGGTTTGGAAGTTTGTAACACGCCATGCCCCATACGTCATACTCCTACCGGAGACCCACTTGTTAGGAAATAATTGTGGTTTCTTAGAGCGGGTAAAATACACTGTGCTGGCACATGCAGGCTGTTCTAGGGGTGCACATCATGATTCGAAAATCTGTATCCTTCCACGTGTTATGTACATAGGAGGACCCCCAAGGTGGCTGGGTGGTGGTCCGCAGCACCTGTTAGAGGGAGGAGGTGTGGATCGCTTCTGAGTATCTTCCATCAGGCCTACAGTCGGACAGGGTGGCGGCGATGTGGAAATGGATCCTGCAAATGCCAGATGTTAAGGTGGTGATTGGTGGAGATTTTAATCTTACACTCCTGGGTGACCTGGATAGAATGGTATAGGGGAGGCTTGCCCCCGGGCAGGCTCTGGGGTTGGTTGACCTGTGGAGATCCACAAACTCACATGAGAAGCAGTACTCTTACTTGACCAATAAGATGGAATCTCTTTCCAGAATTGATTACTTTTTGGTCCTGGTGGGATGCCCAAGCCATTGTCGTGACCTCAGGTACCTGCTGTGATATATCTTGGACCACTCCCCGCTTACGTTGCACCTCACCCAGTCCCATTCTCTTATGCATAGGGGTTGGTCGCTTGACCCCTGGGTCTTGAAGTACTGGGCCTCCAAGTGTTTAGTGGAAGAGGCAAACAAATTATATTTTGCAGAGAACTAAATATCTGTACTCTCCACCATTACTGTTTGGAAATCCTATAAAATGGTGGTAAGGGGCCAGTTGATAGCATAATTGAAGGGGCAAAAGGGGGAGAAAGAGGGGCATGAGTTGGAATAGCAGTTGGTGGAATGGGAATCCCAATATGTAGCCTAGTCCAACCCGCGATTAGCGACTGCTTTTGACACCAAACAGGAGCAATATCGCTGCCTCATGCACCAGGAAGCCAGGCCAATCTTTCAAGGGAAACAGAAAAAGTCACACGAGGAAGGAAAAAAGGCAAGAGGCTGTTGATATCGGGAAAAAGGTAAGTGTACGGCTGAGTTGGAAGGGAGCGCTTACCCTGGCGACCCTGTTGTGGGAGGCTGAGGGACTGACATCAATGCAGGAAGTTGGGGGCCACAGGCAGTGGGACTTGATAGGCATATCAATGCTAAGGGATGCATCGGACAGCCAAGAAGTTGTGTAATTTTAGGAACTTTAATTCTAATATGAACTAGCTGGGGAAGAATATTTGCGATACCTCCAGGTGTGACATCGCCTTAGGGCTCTCATCCCCCTCACACCCCAAGACCGAGTTTCAAGAAGAGAGCCTGTTGGAATATTGGGTCCTGGGATCCTTTCTTCACTGACATGCAATCTCTGCTCACCACAAAATCACGCTTTTGCGTGTATTTCTGACCTCGAGGATGCCTGATGAGGGGTGGTCTGGCCGTGTGATGGCTTGAAGGGCTTGTTGCTCGTTTCTTGCCCTCCTGTTTGTGGATCTGCACCGGCTGCACCTCCTGGACTGCTTAAACAAGGAGACATGTGGTAAATCTTTGTCATTTCTGTTTAATCACCATTATGCCTCCCCCCGACCATCAATACCTCAGGGACCCGGGTGAGGGTGAGTGGATGTGTGAGGGATACCTGGAGGGGCCGCAGGATACGAGATAGAGGTGGACTGAGGGGTAGGTCCTCCTCTCCCCCGCTACTATATTAGGCACTAAAACTTACTGATCCTTCCTCGCTGGGTGAGGGAAGACATCCATCTCTGGTCACACACAACAATTTGTCCTCTGACCTTCTGACCCCTGTCTCATCCCAGAAGAGGTTCACCTCGGGCCTGGCTGCTCGTACTGCTGCGGTCCGTGGCAAGCAGGCCAGACTGCAGTCTCATGTGCCTCGTTTGAGACACGCCAGCTATGGGGAAGGACAGACCTGCGAGATCACATCCATCTCAGCAGCACATCGACCAGTTCACCACCCTGGCTGGGGCAACGGGGAGAGATGCTTTAGACAAATCCGCCCCAATAGACGGGTATCTTGACAGAATCCTGGAAGCCATCCACAACTCACAAACAGCTGTTGAAACGAAAATAGAGGAGGTACAAGTGGACGTGGCGCTTCTCCACCAAGATCTCTGCAATGCCACCAGCCGCATCACTGAGGCAGAGGGTCGTCTCCCTACAGTTGAAGACTAGGTTGCTGACCTCAAGACCAAGGTTTCCTGTCTTCTCGCTCATACAATAATTTGCACTTCATAGGCTTTCTGGAAGATGAAGAGTGTAACCGAATGGCTGAATTCCTGGAGGACTGGCTCATGTCTTGGATGCCGGTTCATAAGCTATCACTCTGGTTTGCAGTGGAATGCGCCCACAGAGCGCTTGCCCCAGGCCTCCTCCTGGTGCCTCGAGCCACCCCATAATAGCACGATTATTCATCTTCAAAGACAGAGACTATATCCTCCATGAAGCTTGTGTGCATACTGATCTCCACTATCAGAATTCAAAAACCCTGATCTTTTCAGAACACACTCGGAAGGTGCAGGCCTACCGTCCATCTTTTGAATCTGTCAAACAGAAACTCAAGCCCTTCATTTGTCCTACGCACCCCTCTTTCCAGCATGCCTCAAGGTGATCTACAAGGAGAAAAAAATGTTTGACACAAGTGAGTCGCCATGGGAATGGCCGACCAAGGAAAAACAGATTTGTCGTTCAACCTCCTCTGCCGGCCAGCCGGGCTGCAGGAGTAGGCGCGGGTGTGGATGACTGCAGGAGACGTGGCCGCATTAGATCTAGGCGAAGGAGATGTGGCGCATGGACTGTATCCCCTCCCCCTGTTCCTCTGCGCTGCCCCTAGTGCAGTGGTTGAGCCCTTCCTTGGAGGTTGAGGAGGAACAACATGCTCCATTGCAAGTGGAGGAACGCTTGAGCCGCACACCTTCGCCCATCTAGGGTAAGCCTGGATGTTACCTTTTGTGTCTAAATGCAAATTTACTACATCATCTGACCATGGAATGGCTCTCAATGGCCGGCACCGGCAATTCTTTGAGTGATATGTATCCAGAATTGAGACTTAGTCTTGCTAATGCAATTACCACTCTATGAACCTCACAGTGGCGGCAGACATAAAGCACTCTTCATCAGATTTCTAGGAGGGGTCCACCACTTCACTCCGATCTATAACAAACTAACTTGGGGCAATGTTTTGGGGCAACAGATGCTTCTGGGAGAGGTATGGGGTGGGGGACTTGAAGGGGCAACGGTGATTATTGTTATTTTTTTTAACATTGTTGGCACTGTCTATGTTTTATGCCTTTAAATTTCTCTTTCTTTGGGTTGTCATGCAGTCCTAACCCAGCCCATCTTATTATTGCGACAATGTATACCGTTGTGTATTTCGTACCCTTATACCCGAATCCCCGGCACGCAGCCTTTGGCCCTGTGCATCATGTCTCTCTAACCCCCTTATGGCCCAGTCAGTGATTCTATCATGGAATCCTGGGCGGATCAAGAGCTGAGTGTTCTTGTGATACGCTCAGCACCTTCACTCTTCAGTTGTAATGTTACTGGAGACGCACCTCATTGAGACCAACTGTTCATTGTTGGCTTGTCATGGGTTCGACAGAGTTTACCATGCAGGGTATGCGACGGGGGTCTCGTGGAGTGGTGATCTTGCTGCGCTGTGTATTTCCCATGGTGGTTACTCAGGCTGGGGTGAATCCTCAAGTTCGGTATTGCCCTTGCAGGTATGGTGGAGGGTCGCCCTTTAAATGCCCTCTGTCTCTATGCTCCCCCCCCCATGGTGTTAGATTCCTTCTTGGCCACACTCCATTGCCCAGCTGCCACCGGGTCTCACTGTTGTGGGGGGAGACTTCAATACGGTTTTTGATCCCATGGTAGATTCCACTGGACCCCCTTCCGATGTCCGGCATCAGAGAACGGCCTTTCTGGCTCAATGTGTGACGCCCTTGGGCTTATGCAACATATGTCAGGTTTGGAATTCCAGACACAGGCAGTATACACACACCTCTGCTGTGCACCATACTCACGTGAGTATACATATGCTCTTTATGCGGCCACAGATGTTTTGATGGTATCACATGTGCGGATACTCCCGCAAGTAATCTCCGACCATGCACCAATATATCTTCATGTAGGAACCTCTGCATCGCCCTTTGTGCACCTTAACGTCTAGCATCTTCAAGATGCTTAATATATCCAAGATCTGCAGCGTGAAACCAGGGCTTATTTTGCTGCTAATACTGGGACAGTCCAATCAGTGAGCAATGTTTGGGCGGCATGGAAAGTCACTGTTCACGGATATGCTAAGTCTCTGTTAAGGAGAAAGGAATGGGCACATCAGCACTATATCTCGCAACTGAGGTTCGTGCCCTACGGTTAGAGGGCCAAATCCGAGACGACCCTTGGGATACTATAGAGTCTGGCTCTGGCTTGTGAGAAGATTAGAGCTCAATCATTTGAGGTGGCCAAACAACTTTGGCGTACTTATACTCCACAAATCTGTGGTTGGGGAGATAAAAATAGCAAACTATTACATTGGCTAGCATCTAGGCCCCTTGACGGACAGGTTATACCAGAGGTCGAGGATCACCAAGGGCGAATGCACTGCTCCTCCCTTGCTATTTCCCAGGTATTTGTGGAATACTAGGCTGCATTATACGCAGCTGTCCCGCGCTCCGACGCCAAAAACGCTGCCCCTCGCCTCAATGAGATACCTCTACCTAGACTTTCCAATGCAGAATCAATCCATCACATTAGAAGAGATTTGGGATGCAATCCCAGCAATGGAAAGCAGCAAGACTCCTGGCCCTGATGGTTACCCTATAGAGATTTACGCTAAGTATATGGATATCCTTGCCACTCATCTGCTGGCTCTCTAGAACGAGGGAGACTGAAAGCACTCTTTTCCGAAGGAGCTCAACCAGGCCACCAATGTGGTCATACCAAAGACGTGCCTGCCATCCTCCTCCTGTACCGCTTACCGGCCTATTTCACTGGTCAAATGCGTTGCAACTATACTGGCCATCTGATTGCAGCGCGCTATATGGTCGCTGTTTCACCCGGACCAATGTGGTTTTATGCCCAGCAAGAGTTCCAGACACTGTTTGCATTGCCTGCATGTGGCTCTGAATCACCGTCACTTTCTCTCAGGCCCATTGTCCTTGCTCCTTATAGATTCTGAGAAGGCGTTTGATATAGTGTACTGTCAGCATGCTTCTTAGGAGGGAGATCTTGGTATGGCCAATCTATATATGTATTACTTAGCCACACATCCACTAGTCCTCAATGATTGGCGTGCCAGGGGTTGATCAGAACTGGCCTGTAGGCGTGAGCTTGCTGTGCTGGGCTTCTTCTGTATTATGGCGTTACTCTACGGTTCTACCATACCTACCAACATGCTGGAAGTGACCCACCTGGTGTTTACCAGGTGGTGGCCTGCCCAGAAACATACAGGATGGTGAAAGAAACTCACCCAACACACCCGTTATGGCATGGGACATGGTTAGAGAGGTGGCAACAATGGTGGGATTTGCTCACAGGGACAACATATGCGTCACACTTCTGGGGGATGTTTGGACGGGTTCACATATGGCTTTCTTCCAAGAGCTCCAGCAGACCTATACTCAACACAATTCCATAATCCCTGTAGCTATACCACGCATTGTAAACACACGTCCCTCCCAAAATTCCGTCCCAAGGTGCTAAGATAATGATGGGAGCTCTTGACAAAGGGGGAGGGGTCTCCCAGATTTACTGTACTCTAGTCCTTCCTTAACACCCCTCGGTTATTGGATGCCCTTAGTGCCAATAGGAGGAGTGGATGGGGGCTATAGAGGATGAGGATTGGCACGATGCACTAATGGCTCCAAGGACTGCCACAATCTCCAGACTCCGTTTAGTGCAAACATACTACCTACACTGCGCCTATCTTACTCCTGTTAGGCTGTTTCTAGTGGGCCTTATGGCCACCCTTGCTTGCTCCCACTGTTCCCACACACCAGCGGATTTCTTTCATATAGTATGGCCATGCCTGATCATAACAAGTTACTGGGAGGAGATGGTGGCTGGGCGTTCGGACGAGTTGAGCCTAACTTTGGAGCGCTCCTGCTGATTGATCCTACTAGGGGTGGATGAGGGAGTGGGTGGGTACCCGTGTGATAAGGACTATGCCGGGTACTGCTCTTATGGTGGCTTAGGGGGATATTCCTGCACGCTGGAAAGCCCCCAGGGAACTGATGCTTGCACTGCAGAGGTGTGGGGTAGACTGGTGTTCACAACAGGAGAAGCCTGAGTATGAGGCCAGGGGATGTCCTGCTAAACATAAGAAAGTTTTGGCTCAACAAAATCTCTGAGATTTCGCACTGGAGAGGGGGACGTGACAGGGCTGCCTCCTCTCACCCTTGCTCTTCGCCCTCTTGTTGGAGCCTCTTGCGGCCTGGATAAGACAGGACCTCTCATTACGAGGGCTCAGATGGACGGATGGGTGGGAGGACCGGATCTCGCTTTATGCTGATGACATCCTATTGTATCTTACCTCCCCCTCTAAATCCCTCAGAGTGGCCCTAGATATCTTTACTAGCTTTGGGAAAAACTCGGGGTACAGCATTAACTGGGGAAAATCATTACTGTACGTATTACACGGCTCCCCTCCGTCCATCCCGCGTGAATGCCCGATCCAGATAGCCGTGGAAGGGTTCAAGTACTTTGGAATTTTTATCTCCAGGGATGCGACGACCCGCTACAAAAGGAACCTCTTGCCACCTCTGAAAAGGTTCCAAAGGGACACGGCCATTTGGAAGACGCTCCCGCTGTCGCTGCTGGGTCGGGCAGCTCTATTTAAGATGATGGCGCTGCCGCGATTTTTATACGCACTCCAAAACTACCCTGATTTAGTCCCACATAAGTACTTTGCGACTATTGAGGCCACACAGAGAGACCTTTTGTGGAGTGGTACGCCACGAATATCACTCCAAAAACTTGCCCTGGGGTGGTACGACGGGGGTATAGCGCTTCCGGACAGCCGTAAATACTACTGGGCAGCACACCTCCCGGCTATCAATCAGGGCACTTATAGGAGTGGGGATGATCCCGGGTATGGGATGGACAGGTGGCTCCTCCGCGGGGGGAACTTTGAGGCCGTGCTTTACTCAAAACCACCTCACAGGGCCTACAAAGCACTCTGTCCAACTTTGGCATATTGTGAGCCGGAAATTGGGATGGGCCGACAAACTCACATTGGCGACCCCGCTCTAGGTTTCCGAAAAGCTGGGCTCACTGGGTCGCACCAAAGGATTTCGTAATTGGGATTTGATAGGGATCTCCCATATAAGGGACTTGTGGGGACCTAATGGAATGGTAACCGTTGCCTCCCTACAGCAAACTTACAAATTGGCGCAAACAGAGTTCTTCCGGTACATGCAGATCAGACACTCGCTCCAATCAAACATTCCACCAGGAACAACGCTCCCGGAATCCTCCCCCTTAGAGGACAGACTGCTTGATGGTCACTCACCGGAGAGGGCTATCTCTCTAACATATAAAAAACGTATACACCGCACCCCTGACCCATCACTTGCATTCAGGAGAAAATTGGAGACTGATGGTTTGGAGATTGATGATGAGGAATGGAGAGAGGCACTTTCATCCCCCAAAGAGGTGGCGATATCCGCAAAGCTGAGGTTGATACAGCTTAAAATATTACACCGTGAATATATCACAGGTACACAACTAGTGCTGATGGGGAGGAGTGAGGACGGGCTGTGTAGAAGACGATGTGGGGAGATGGGGACATTTCTTCACATAGTATGGGAATGCCCTCAAATACAAACATACTGGAGGGGGGTACACGATTGCATGAGTGCGGTCTGGGGGGTAAAATTACGACCTGAAATTAAAAGTTGCCTCTTGAACATCTGGGAGCCCACAGACCGGTCTGTAAAAGGTAGAATGTGGGCAACACTTGGACAGGCAATTGCAAAACGAAATATAGCACGCCTATGGGGAGCGGGAGCACCTCCAATGATTAGCGAATGGAAGAAGGACATGGACTGGTGCATGCTGCAAGAGAAGACAGTTTATATGGCACGGGGTGCCCGAGGAAATGGGTGGCGGTTTGGTCAAAATGGAATGAATACCGTGGAAATTTGTGTGAACCTCCCATGCTCCCTTCCCTTGACGAACCATTAACACCGTAATGCTACTGTACTGATACCAGCTTGAGTACTACTATCCTTGAAGTGAACTTTTTGTATGATAGTCTATGGATGCAACACTGTAAAATCTATACGTGCAAATGTAAAATGACCAACAAGATTATTTTTGTAAATAAAAAGAGTTATAAAAAAAAAAAAGAACGTTTTGGCTAAATGGTTTGGGCTGCTGAGATGGGAACAGAGTCAGACTGAATACATGGAGAAAATTTTTGTCTCTTATTTTAGTATGTGCTGGACTGGGTACTCAAATGTCTTTGCTGCTAATTGTATTTATTGTGGAATGAGGCTCTCTATGTCCAAATTGAGTTTGCACCCCAGGAAAATGGTTGAAGAGTAAAATGGTGGATGATTTTGACAAGTTGGACATTGGTATTCAAACTTCAAGGAACAATTGGATTGAAGGATAAACCTTGAAAACACAACCTTCATCAATCTACGTTCAAGCACCAAATGTATTTATATTTGGATGTTTTCATGAGGCGGGGTCTTGAACACTAATAGCATTTTTATTATTTTTATTATGTGGGTTTAATCTGTTTTGATGTTGATTTATTTGTGCATTTTTCTCTCTGTGCTCATTTTCAGTTATTTATTTCTTGCATGCAGAGTTTATGAGTTCAGTATTTTGTTTGTTTCCTTTTCGAAAAGGGTTGAGGTCACGAGGTATCAATTAGCTTCAGGGTTAAAGGTGTGGGGAGTGGCTGAGCATGTATAGGAAAGATGTTGATGGAGGAACACGTTCGGCCCACTTATCGGTTGGAGATCATTGTTGTTCACATACACAGAGTAAGTTCAAATTCATTACATTTTATTTGATAGAGTAGCATTTTACGTTCAGGTAGAGAATGGGTAGTAAAGGAAAATAAAGCAATTTAGCTAGTTTTGGTGTGGCAATATGTGGTCTGTGTTCAGCATAAGTTCAACGATGTGTTTAAAACAAGGGGTAGATTTGATTCCATTACGCTGATTGTAATGGGATGTTTTCTTTGAATGTTTTACAATGACCCCTGAAGAAGAGATTTTTCTCGAAATGCATTGGGTATAATGACAATGAATGAAATGTATGATGTTACAAATTGAGGAACATACCATCTTGGACTGTTCCAATTTTAAATATCACAACGTGAATAAAATATGGAAGATTTGAATACCTACTGTTCAACTCATTTAAATTTGAAAAGAAAAATATGGATAAGATTTGAAGAAATACAGAGAAAAATATATGACAAGTTTGTTCAAACTTTAATATGGAGTCACAAAGGCTGATGCCTGATCTCATGGCTGTGCAGCCTGCAACTGTTGAACTAAACGTTCATTGGCTCTTTTTGCTCTCTATGGACTGCCATGTAACTTGTTGTTGCTTTATGAAAAAAAGAAAAGTTTTCTATAAAAAGAAAATATATATATTTCAGGTCCTGGGCGAAACATTAGAATTGAATGCCAAGGTAGTACTGCTGGGGATCTGGGAAGAACAGACACTCAAGGTAAATGCTCTTATTTTGCAATGTATCCCTGATGTTGCAACGGAGACACGCAATACAGGTATGGGGCGGTAAGGGGGGCCTTACGGGGAAGCCATGGGAGTCTAATATGAACTGGTGCATGAGGGCAGAGGAGCAAATATATCATGCATGTGGTTGCCAGAACAAATTAACTAAAGTATGGGGGTCATGGAAAGGGATGGAGATGCCTTATCGGACAATTAATGGGCTGGAGGGGGAAATATGCGCCCTGGAGCCACAGGCCTCAAGATTGGTATTATGGGATTTGTCTATCACATGCTGTGGCTGGATTGTAGTCAGGGGACTGTCTATATTGGGGGGTGGGAGTAGTGTAGCCGATGGGGGTAGGGGGAGTTGCTATGAAGATATCAGTTTGACAATTGTACTAAAATTGAATAAAACGTTTTTTTTTAAGTTCTTGTGGCACGATGAGCTAAAATGGAACAAAAATAAAAAATAAAAGCTGTTCTGAGTGATTGTTCCAGAGCCCCCAAACTCCTTAAGACCTTCCTGCCCAGAGCCATACAGCAATGAGAGTAGGCAAAGCTTCAAGAACAGTTTAGTGAAGCAGGCACACAACGGTGCTCAAAGCACTGAGGGCAGGAGCGGCCCCCAGATCACCTAGCAACCAGACTCTGTCCCCTGACTCCCCGGAGTCTCCATCCCTCCCCATAACACTGCAGGGGAGAGGGCGACTAGAGACCTCAAAGCACTGAGGGCAGGAGCGGGCCACAGATCAGTCAACCTCTGGCCCCTAAATTGTAAGAGTCTCCATGCCTCCCCAAAACACTGCAGGGGAGAGGGCAACTAGAGTCCTCAAAGGACTGAGAGCTGGAGCGGGCCCAGATCAGTCACCCTCTGTCCCCTGAATCCCAAGAGTCTACATACCTCCCTATAACACTGCAGGGGAGAGGGCGACTAGGGACCCTAAAACATTGAGGGCAGGGGTCGACCCCAGATCACCCAGCAGTCAGACTCTCTGTCCCCTGAATCCCAAGGGTCTCCATCCCTCCCTATAACGCTGCCGCGAGAGGGTGACTAGGGCCCCCTAAGCACTGAGGGCAGGAGCGGGCCCCAGATCAGTCAGCCTCTGTCCCCTGAATCCCAAGAGTCTACATACCTCCCTATAACACTGCAGGGGAGAGGGCGACTAGGGACCCTAAAACATTGAGGGCAGGAGTGGGCCCTAGATCAACCTAGGGCAGCCAGCCCCTGTCCCCCAAATCCCCTGACTCCCCATCTCTGCCCCATCCTCCCCATAACACTGCAGAGGACAGTGTAGCTTGGGCCCCTAGAACACTCAGACCAAGAATGGGCCACACAATACGGCTAAACTTCTGCATACATTGGCCAACTTTCCATATCACGTCACACAACACTTTGAGTCTGCAGTCACAGTGAGTAGGCGTTGACACTTCGAATGTGCTGAGAATTCAGAAAATGTCTGTTGCGCAGCGGGTGGCTAGCGGTCATGCAGCTCATTTTTGGGTGTTTTTAATTCTAAATTACCCTCCTGTAAATCAGTCATTCAAAAGACATATCTCAGCTGGCGATAGAGCTTAGTGAGAGCCGCTACTACTCACTCTATTTACAACTTACTTGAGTAAGTCTTGGCTCTTCTCTATTGCAACTTTTGAGAGACAACTCTGGTATCCAAGTGGAATAAAGTAGTCTTGAGCTTTGAAACACCAATAGTAAGTATCAGTATATACCACAGATTCTGCCAGTAAATACTTACTGCCACAGGATCTGGTCCCGTGGGTATGTTTTACCGAGGGGTAATCTCAGTTTCCCACTTCATCAAAATATGCCGGAAACAAACACTGCATTCTAAAGCTGGCCAGGGCCACAACCCTGACATTCCCCAGGAGAGGGCAGCACTTTAGCTTTACCATCGGAATCAATAACACTCTAACTGTGGGCTACAGGGCCACAACCCTGGCATTCCCATGGGAAGGGCAGCACTTTAGCTTTACCATCAGAATCAATAATACTCTAACTGTGGGCTACAGGGTCACAACCCTGACATTCCCCGGGGAAGGGCAGCACTTTAGCTTTATCATCAGAATCAATAACACTCTTAACTGCGGGCTACAGGGCCACAACCCTGACATTCCCCAGGGAAGGGCAGCACTTTAGCCTTAGCATTAGAATCAATAACACTCTAACTGTGGGCTACAGGGCCACAACCCTGACATTCCCATGGGAAGGGCAGCACTTTAGCTTTGCCATCAGAATCAATAACACTCTAACTGTGGGCTACAGGGCCACAACCCTGACATTCCCCAGGGAAGGGCAGCACTTTAGCTTTACCATTAGAATCAATAACACTCTAACTGTGGGCTACAGGGTCACAACCCTGACATTCCCCAGGGAAGGGCGGCACTTTAGCTATAGCATTAGAATCAATAACACTCTAACTGTGGGCTACAGGGCCACAACCCTGGCATTCCCATGGGAAGGGCAGCACTTTAGCTTTACCATCAGAATCAATAACACTCTAACTGTGGGCTACAGGGTCACAACCCTGACATTCCCCAGGGAAGGGTGGCACCTTAGCCTTAGCATTAGAATCGATAACACTCTAACTGTGGGCTACAGGGCCACAGCCCTGGCATTCCCATGGGAAGGGCAGCACTTTAGCTTTACCATCAGAATCAATAACACTCTAACTGTGGGCTACAGGGCCGCAACCCTGACATTCCACAGGGAAGGGCAGCACTTTAGCTTTACCATCGGAATCAATAACACTCTAACTGTGGGCTACAGGACTAGTTGCAGACTTGGAAACAGGAGGCAAAGTTAAAATCTTGGCTTTCCATTTGGCCAAATGGGTTGTTTGGGAATATCAATGTTTGAGAACATTTCTCTGCTCCATCTTTGGCAAAATAAGCATCTTTAGAATCAAAGTAGAAACTACTAGTAAGCAGGTGATAAAAATGGACTCGATGTTTTGTGGTGGAATGGAGAAGTGTCTAGTCTTGTGGTATATTCACCAAAATGCAATATAATGGTAAACGTATAGTCTTTTCAGCAATTAGCAATATTTAGCAGTCTTGGGTCGACTAATTTGAATTAGGATTAAAAAATTGCTAGCATTCACACCAAGTGTAGGAAAGTGCCCCTTTTTGCATGGTTACCCCCCACTTTTTGCCTGAGATCTGATGCAACCTGACTTGATGTGCCCTGGGTCCTTGCCAATCAGGCTCCCAGGGCCTGTGTTCTTTCCCAAAACTGTATCTATGTATCCACAACTGACACACTCCTGGCCACAGGTAGGCCCTTTGTAAAAGGTACCATGGGTATCAAGGGCACTGTGACCAGCGAAGGCATCTAAGGGCTGCGGCACCTATTATGCCAACCTTAGAGCCCTGCACCTTAACCCACAAACACTGCCAATGCAGGCTGCGTGTTTTGATGAAGAGAAAAGTGAAGAGTGGACAAGGCACTCACCCCTTTTGGAGGTCAGAGAACACTACCTAATAGAATCAAGACTAGGCTCGATAATTTAAAAAGAGAAGTGGATTCCCGCCTCCTGAATGCCAAGGATAATGACTGGGTGTGTGAAGATGCATACAGATTTATGCAAAATGAAAACCCCATCATCCCAGCCATTTATGGTCTACCCGAGATACATAAAAGGGAGGTAGACCCCCCCATGATGCCCATTGTTAGTAGTTTGGGGTCCCTCCTGGAACCACTCAGTAAATATGCATATCAATTTTTAAACCCCTTTGTGATTAGACAGAAGTCATATATTAGAGATTCAGCCCATATTATCTAAATTCTTGAGGGTAGGAGCTTAAATAGAGGTAACCAGATTCTGGTAACCCTTGATATTGAAGCTCTTTACACCAACATACCACAAGATGACACAACTGATGTGATCAAAGGGATTTTATCAAATGAGGATATCCCTGGAGTTAATAAGGAATTCACTGTTCAATGCATCTCAATGGTACTTAAAAACAATATCTTTCTATTTAAAAATGAACTTTTTGGCTAATGCAAGGGGACCAGCAACGATAAGGCACCTTTTTTTGAGAACGTTATTGAGTGATATCGATTTATTGATGGCATTTTGTTTATTTGGGAGGGTTCTGTTGAAACACTCAATATGTTTTTGGAATGGTTAAATCTGGGAGACGCTAATCTAAACTTCACAGCACAGTGGAGCAAAACTATGGTAAACTTCTTAGATATTATGAAAAAAAACAGTGGTGGCATTCTTGAAGTAGAATTGTATACAAAGCCCTCGGATAAAAACACATTATTACATTAATCTAGTTTTGATCCGAAGTTACAGAAAGACAATATACCATTTGGACAATTCCTGCAGCTCCGCAGAAATTGTTCAACCCTGCAAGACTTCTATAAACATTCTGAGATCCTGAAAAAGAAATTGAAAGACAGGGGCTATACTAAAAACCACTCATTCAAGAGAGCAAGATTTTACAATAGAGATACCATGGACAAGAAAGAACAAAAAACGAAAAAATTGTCTTTGTGAGTCAATTCTCCAAATTGAGTAACCAAATTAAGAACATCATTAACAAAAATTGGGATCTTCTTAATGAAGGCGAAGAGACTCAATTAAATAAACCCATTTTTGCCTTTAGACAGAATCAGAATCTACGCAATAATCTCATACATACATACAGAGAAACTACAAGAACTCAAAAGTCCACCATTGATACATGTAAGGCGGTAGGCAAATTCAAATGTGGGAACTGAGCCATTTGCAACCAGTATATTGTTAGCAAAACGTTTCAATATCACAAGGCTAAAATAGTATCTAAAAGTTTCAAAAACTGAAGCAGCAGCAACATTTTTTATATCCTATTATGTCCATGCGGACTAGGATATGTGGGAGAGACTGGACGTGAACTGGGATTGCGGCTAACGGAACATAAGTCAGCTCTGATGACTAATAAAATCAATGCTCCGCTAGTTGAGCATTTCATCAAGGCTAAACATAGCCATCTATAGTGAATTATCTCTAAAAGAGTGGGGGTCCAAGGGATGTAGTTTAACGACTCCAAGAGCTGAAACATGTAGACCAGTCTTTTCGAACACAGTTATTTGTTTAAACTGTTATAGCACTGTTTAGTTTTAATTTGGTATCAAGGTAGCACCAGAATAAACACATATTTGTACCTTGGCAACCAATTTTAAATCACCACTCATCTACCACTTGCACTGCATACATCACCCCCTATCATCATCTTTGTGGCTCCCTCGACTCAGAAAGATATCAACTGACACATTTGGGACATCCACTGAACCAATATCTACATCAATCTGGTAGAAGATGGTTCCTTGGTCAAGTTCCCAGGTTCCCAAATGATGAAGCGAGCCACTTGTCGTGGGTGATGGGAATCTTGTTCACGCACACACACACTTATGGACACACTACGTACTTAGCTGATACCAGCAACACCTTGATCAATATTTGTCGAGTGGTTATGTTACAGTTACTAAACTTTCTCTTGACTCTCAGTTCTCCTTTTTTGTAAACATAGCCATCTACATTTTCAGTGGTTTATTTTGGAGAAAACAGTGGGTAACAAACGTGAATGCAATTTAAATGAAAAAAGAAAACAGAGAGCAGTGGTATATTTCACATCTCAATACGGTCAGAAATGGAACACATTTTTGTAATCAGTATCCGGTCCCCAAGGCCTTTTTAAGACTCTAAAATTGTAAATGCTTGCTTCCTGTGATTTGTTATTACGTTTTCTCTAACAACTAAAAACTTTTTTTTATAATGCTATATCAGTTTATAAACAAAAGATATGTGAATATACCCGCATCCTATTTCATATAGTAAAGTTTTAGTTTTCACATAAAGGGTGTCATCCTATATATGTAATGAATGAGATTGAAGACACTCGAGGGGTCCATATATATATTTATTGTGCCTATATAAGTTTAGATACTCCACTCCAAAATAGCCACCGTGAAACGATGGGCATATGGCTGGTCCTTCTTGAAACACATGACAAGAACGTAGGAGGTTGGACCATGTCCATTCACAAGGGATATTAATTCCACATGATTCGTTCTAACCTTTTTAAATAATAAATTGTAAAAACTCTGTTTATTGTCAATAATGTTATACCAGTGTGCAAATAATAGATATGAGATTATATCCGCATCCTAGTTTAATTATCATTTTAAGATTTATACTGGTTTCATATTAAAAAGTGTCACTTTAAGTTTAGTCAATTGACATGTAGACATTTTAGGTGTCGGGCATATGGCTTGTTTCTTTCAAAACATGTGACAGGAACTCAGGGGGTTGCCCACCCACAGCGGGATATTTAAACCCAGGACATGACCAGTGCGTGATCTACAACACTAGCAGATCGGACCCACGGACGCTGAAGGACTGGAAAACACTATAGGTGAGAGTACGTTTATGTTTATGTTTGGGATTTGTAGAGCGCATGGCTGCCCGAGGGCTTCCCAGCGCTAAAGAGATTCTTTTGTACAGCCATAGGCCTACATGTACTTAGCAAGGAAATAGCCAGGTCCTTAAGTTTTTCCTGGAGGTTTCGTGAGGTAAGGCTCTGATTTCAAGTGGGAGGGGATTCCACAGCTTTGGTACTAGATAGGCAAATGATCTGCCAGCCCATCTAGCTCTTTTGACTCCGATTGTCTTGAGAAGCTGTTGTTGGGAGGATCTTAGGTGTCTGGTCGGGATGCCCTGACCTTTACACCGTTTGTGAAATAGGGAATTTTGGTAGCAGCCCCTAGCGACCCTAAATATTTATCTTATTTTGTTTATCCAGGATCCAAATGCTTTCGGGAGATTGTTGGTCCTTCGGTTTGAGATCCTGGAATATCCATTCATAAGGAGGGACAGTGTAAACAGATTGACCTGGAATCCTTGGGCACAATTGAATAGGTATGGTTATTGTGTGATTCATGCTCAGTTTTCTTCTTAGTAGTCAAACGACAATGATTGCAATCGAATGCATGATAATACAACGAGTATCATCGCAAAGCGGTATGTTACATCGCGGTCTTGACAACGCAAGTCGTTACATCGACTTGCGTTGGAGGGCGCTGGATTTAGGAATAGTGTGAATTACTATTCCAACTCCAGTCTACGTACAGTAGGGAAGGTGTTGGAATAGTAATTCACACAATTCCTTAGTCTAGAGCGCCTGTCATGCCTCGCGATTCAGCCCCTACAGGTGGCAAGTATATAAGGGGCGAAGAGCGTGTACACGCCGCTTCGCGTTCTAGCATTGAGCCCCATTTCCGTCCCAAGTGCTGTTGCCTGACTTCCTGTAGCGTTAGTTCCGGTTTCCTGTTGTGAGGTGTGGACGATTCCCGGCTCCGGTGGTTGTAGCGTTGTGGATCCTGTTGTTACGGGGTGCGGACGGGGTCCTCTCCCTCCAGGATATTTGGCGAGGGTTTCCCCTGGTTGTGGCATCTTCATGCAAGTAAGGTCTGCTGGGTGTTTGGAGGTCCAGGGGTTTCCTGTCTCGCGTCGCTTCGTACTTAAAGAGGTAGACTAATATTGACAGAGCGCATTCTCCATCTCCTGCGCATCCTGTCGGGGTGTCTTCATACCAACGCCTCGCTTCTCCATGTGGTATACCTGAAACCTTAATAGGTGTATGTATAGTTATAGTTTTACCTGCTGTTAAGGTAACTCCAAGGTTGGGTATATTTGGAGTCTTTTCCTTTGTGCAATTTCCACGCCCCCAGTATCATTTCCTCCCTTCACCTTTATATCCATCCCCTTCGTCATCCTGAGCTGCTATCAGGAATCCGGTGGTGATAAATTGCGAGGACCATTGAGCAGGGGGTTAGGTTTCCCACTCTTCTTCACAATAAGCAAGGTACTTGATCTTCCCCCACCTCACCTATGTACTAGCGGAATACTCTACCTCCCTGGGTTTATGACCTTTGTATACTTACTCCCCGCAGCTGCCCGCAAAGGAGCTACTACTTAGAACACACCTGCTTGTTCCCACAGACGTATACATAGCAGCAGACGATATTCCCGGTAGGTGTGGGGGAAATACAGAATTGAAGGAGCACAGGTGGCGATACAGAGATATTCCACTAACCATCTTTATATTACAGCTGGGAGACCTTCTTGTTTGCCCTGTTACGATCTATCACGCTCCTGCTGTTCCTCCTGCCGGAATCACCTATCAAGACCTACCGGATCCCCCCACCTATCCTTGTTTTGTTTCCCTGTTTTCCCCAGTGGGTTCTCCGCACTCTAGAGTTTGATAGAGTCGGGGAAACACGGGGGACGACTGTGGACTTATCTTCACGACTCCAGACGCTCCTGCAGAACATCCGCGATCCTTACAGAACGCGAAGCCTTTATAGAATATTCTGCCCGAGCGTCAAGGAGCTAGGTGTGGTTACACTGGCAGACGTCGCCGGCATGCTGGGCAACCTGCAAGCGGAAACCCAGGCATTATCTGCCAGAATAGATTCCCTCCAGCATCGACAGGAGATGGGGGCCGCGGGAGGGAGAATTGATCCACCCAACCCAGTGATACAGGTTACTACCCCTACCTCCATCCCGTTAGCTCCTCCAGAAAGGTTTTCGGGGGATGCTTCGCGGTGTGCCGCCTTTCTTAGCCACTGCCAGCTGCATTTTTCTTGTAAAGCCACCTGCTTCCCCACAGATCAGGCCCGGGTTGCATTTATGGTTTCCTACCTTAGTGGGGCGGCCGCGGACTGGGCTATACCTCTAGTGGACCGGGATGACCCTTTATTGTATGATTACACCGAGTTTAAGAGAGAGTTTCGCAAGCTTTTTGATAGACACACATATACACACTCTGCAGACTCTGAACTATTGGCTTTGAGACAAGGCAATCAAGACCTGGTTGCCTACATCACTACATTTCAGAGACTGGTAGTTGAATCCAATTGGCCCGAAGAAAAGCGGGGTACACTGTTTTACAGAGGGCTACGTGACGATTTAAAAGATGCCCTTTCACAGATAGTGGACCTTCCTGCAGCCTGTCCTGAGTTGATAGACCTTGTGGTGAAAATTGAACACCGTATCCAGGAAAGGAAGCAGGAAAAGGGGAAAGGAGAACCGCGATATGTTCCCGCCAAAGCAAAAGGAGTTGAGGTGGTCAAAGTTCCCGATGATAGTGAACCTATGCAAATAGGAATAGTGCGAGGGCCCCTAACTCCTGAAGAACGACAGAGGCGTCGCACCAACAGACTGTGCCTCTACTGCGGGAAGGCCGGTCATTTCCTGCGGTCATGCCCCGTGAAACCCCTACCTCCAAAGAGTTCGGGAAACTAGAAAGCCTAGGAAACATGGAGACAGGACTACTGGGCATTTCTGACCTTACAGTCTCCTCCTCTGACCCTGAATCTAGATCAGTCACTCATCTCTATGTGTCAGCTTACCTCTCAGTAGAACACCTGGGTTTGCATGTGTCCATCATGATCGATTCTGGGGCCTCTGGTAATTTTATGGACGAGAAGTGGGCAACTGACAACGTAATTCCATGCGTCAAGAAGGAGGTGCCCAATGCGGTCATCACTATTGATGGCCGTTCTCTCGTTTCAGGCCCCGTAACGCACAGGACATGCACCCTCCATATGCATATAGACCCGAACCACCATGAGACTATTGAATTCGACTTGATCCGCTCACCTCCGATACCAGTACTCTTAGGAATCCCTTGGTTGCAAACACACAACCCAATCATTGACTGGAAGGCAGCCACACTCCAGTTTCGTCCTGTCAAACCTCTTGATACTAGGGTACCAGTAGCTCTTGCAGCCTCTATGGTGGACCAGACTGACCCCAGATCCGAGCTGCCCGATTGTTACAGTGATTTGAGCGCAGTATTCGATCCTAAAGAGGCAGACGTCCTTCCCCCGCATAGGGTATACGACTGCCGCATTGATTTAGAGGCGGGGGCTCGAATCCCTTGCAGCAGAGTGTACGCCCTTACTGAGAAGGAGAATACATACCTACGAGAATACCTGGACACTATGCTGGAGAAAGGGTTTATTAGGCCTTCCAGATCCCCTGCCTCCTCATCGCTGTTTTTTATTCCTAAGCGTGAGGGGGGTCTTCGATGTTGCATCGATTATCGTAGATTGAATGAGGTTACTATTAAAAACAGGTATCCCTTGCCCTTGATCTCCTCCCTCCTTGACAGAGTACATAATGCCAACTATTTCACCAAATTGGATTTACGAGGCGCCTACCATCTAGTGCGTGTCAAGGAGGGAGATGAATGGAAAACTGCTTTCTGTACTAAATACGGATTGTTTGAATATTTAGTAATGCCCTTTGGGCTTTGTAACGCTCCAGCAGCGTTCCAGTTTTTCATTAATGAAGTCCTGTGGGATATGCTGGACCTTCATGTCATCGCCTACATCGATGATTTACTGATATTCTCTTCCTCCATGACTGAACATGTGGGCCACGTCCGGTGTGTGTTGGAACGCTTACGTGCTCATGATTTGTACTGCAAGCTGGAAAAATGTACTTTCCATACTCGAGAGGTGCCTTTTTTAGGCTTTATTGTTTCCCCACTCGGACTTCGTATGGATCCTGTTAAGGTCGAGGCGGTTCTCGCCTGGCCATCCCCTACTTCCGTGAAGGACCTGCAGAAGTTCTTGGGGTTCGCCAATTTTTATCGGCGTTTTATTCAAGGATACTCAGAGTTGGCAACTCCCCTCACGCTCCTCTTGCGGAAGGGGGTCCCGTACATCTGGTCGGCTGCGGCTGACGACTCTTTTCGGAGTTTGAAGGAGGCCTTTACGCGCGCCCCGGTTTTGCGCCATCCGGATCCAGCCTTGCCCTATGTGGTTGAGGTGGACGCTTCTCAAGTGGCAGTGGGAGGGGTTCTGAGTCAAGCCGATCCTGACACCGGGGTGTGCCATCCCATTGCTTATTTTTCTCACAAGTTCTCTCCCGCGGAATACAACTATGCGGTGGGGGACAAGGAACTCCTAGCGATCAAGAAAGCCTTTGAGGAGTGGCGGCAATACCTCTTAGGTGCACGTTTCCCGGTGGTGGTTTACACCGACCATCGCAATCTCCAGTACCTTAAATCCACCAAGGCGCTGTCCATGAGGCAACTTAGATGGACCCAGTTCTTCTGTGAATATGACTTCACTATTAGGTTCCGCCCTGGGAGGAAAAATGGCAAGGCCGATGCCCTGTCCCGGTTAGGATTTCAACTTCCCGATGTGCCTGAGGTCGCGCCCCCTGTCATCCATGAAGGGCGCGTCCTAGGGGGAGTGTTCGGGGAGGAAACTTCAGGGCTCGGATTCGGCAGAGTCAACTTTCGATGGCCATGCCTGACTTTGTGGGGGCGGAGGAGTGGGTCAGTACAGATGGATTGGTGTGTGTCCGAGAGGGGGTGGTGTTGCCCACTCCTGCTTTACAAACACAGGTCCTGGACTGGTATCATTCGCACCCTTTGTCGGGTCACCCTGGTATTAAGAAGACCATCCAGATTATACGTGAGCGGTTCTGGTGGCCCACTATGTTGCAGGACATAGAACAGTATGTGAAGTCATGTCATGTCTGTGCGCAAACTAAGAGTTCCCATCAAAACCCGGTGGGTCTTCTGCTCCCTCTTGCTACACCTCCCGGCCCGTGGCACACAGTATCACTTGACTTCATAGTGGAACTACCAGTCACCAAGCGCTTGAATAACACCTTGCTGGTGGTGGTGGACCACTTTACGAAGACAGCACATTTTATTCCTTTAACGGGGTTACCTACAGCAGCTGCATTAGCTTCTATCTTTTTGCAACAGGTTGTACGGCTACATGGCCTTCCCTCGGTCTTGATTTCTGATAGGGGGGCCCAGTTTGTGTCCCGATTTTGGAAATGCCTCTGTGCCTTGCTGCAGATTGACGTTAGACTCTCTTCCAGTCATCACCCCCAGTCTGACGGCCAAACAGAGAGAGTCAATCAGTGCTTTGAACAATATGTACGGAACCAAGCTCTGCACTCAGCCGCGGAGTGGGATGAGTGGGTGTGGGTGGCAGAAATATCATATAACAACAGTCCACATTCCTCCACCCTCCATACTCCTTTCTTTTGTTCACACGGTTTTCACCCCAAGCTGTTGCCTCTAGGGATCCCCATTAGCAGCCCAACTCCTGCCGCCAATGACCTAGTGCAGAGATTACACGACATACATAAACAGACATTAGTCAACCTTGATTTGGCGAAAGTGAGATACAAGGAGGGGGCAGATCTACACCGGAGGTTGGAACCCATATATGCTCCTGGGGATAAGGTGTGGCTTTCCACTAAACACATCAGACTCAGTGGTCCTCGCAAGTTCATGCCCAAATACATTGGTCCTTATAAGGTGGTGAGACTGATCAATCCGGTGGCAGTGAAGATCGAACTGCCTGCATCTCTTAAAATCCACCCGGTATTCCATATCTCATTGCTTAAGCCTGTTGCACCTGGTACACGACTCCCTAAGAGACCCACGCCAGTTACTATACACGACTCTGAAGAATATGAAGTGGACACCATTGTAGACTCCCGTTTCGTGGGTAAAACACTTCAGTATCTGCTACATTGGAAAGGTTATGGGGTGGAAGAACGTTCTTGGGTGTCTGCGAGTGAAGTAGATGCTCCCCGGTTGGTACGGTTGTTTCATCAAAGGTACCCTCATAAACCTAAGCCAGGGGAGGGGCGTTGTGAGGGGAGAGTACTGTTATGCCTCGCGATTCAGCCCCTACAGGTGGCAAGTATATAAGGGGCGAAGAGCGTGTACACGCCGCTTCGCGTTCTAGCATTGAGCCCCATTTCCGTCCCAAGTGCTGTTGCCTGACTTCCTGTAGCGTTAGTTCCGGTTTCCTGTTGTGAGTTGTGGACGATTCCCGGCTCCGGTGGTTGTAGCGTTGTGGATCCTGTTGTTACGGGGTGCGGACGGGGTCCTCTCCCTCCAGGATATTTGGCGAGGGTTTCCCCTGGTTGTGGCATCTTCATGCAAGTAAGGTCTGCTGGGTGTTTGGAGGTCCAGGGGTTTCCTGTCTCGCGTCGCTTCGTACTTAAAGAGGTAGACTGATATTGACAGAGCGCATTCTCCATCTCCTGCGCATCCTGTCGGGGTGTCTTCATACCAACGCCTCGCTTCTCCATGTGTTATACCTGAAACCTTAATAGGTGTATGTATAGTTATAGTTTTACCTGCTGTTAAGGTAACTCCAAGGTTGGGTATATTTGGAGTCTTTTCCTTTGTGCAATTTCCACGCCCCCAGTATCATTTCCTCCCTTCACCTTTATATCCATCCCCTTCGTCATCCTGAGCTGCTATCAGGAATCCGGTGGTGATAAATTGCGAGGACCATTGAGCAGGGGGTTAGGTTTCCCACTCTTCTTCACAATAAGCAAGGTACTTGATCTTCCCCCACCTCACCTATGTACTAGCGGAATACTCTACCTCCCTGGGTTTATGACCTTTGTATACTTACTCCCCGCAGCTGCCCGCAAAGGAACTACTACTTAGAACACACCTGCTTGTTCCCACAGACTTATACATAGCAGCAGACGATATTCCCGGTAGGTGTGGGGGAAATACAGAATTGAAGGAGCACAGGTGGCGATACAGAGATATTCCACTAACCATCTTTATATTACAGCTGGGAGACCTTCTTGTTTGCCCTGTTACGATCTATCACGCTCCTGCTGTTCCTCCTGCCGGAATCACCTATCAAGACCTACCGGATCCCCCCACCTATCCTTGTTTTGTTTCCCTGTTTTCCCCAGTGGGTTCTCCGCACTCTAGAGTTTGATAGAGTCGGGGAAACACGGGGGACGACTGTGGACTTATCTTCACGACTCCAGACGCTCCTGCAGAACATCCGCGATCCTTACAGCGCCCTCCAGTGCAAGTCGACGTAATGACTTGCGTTGTTAAAACCATGATGTAACCATACTGCGTTGTAATGGTTGCGTGGTAACGGATGTTTCCCATTGCAATGTGTTGTTTCTTGGGGTAATCGCCAAGTAACATATTGCAGTGAGCTTACAGCTGAGCACACTTTGTAAACTTTGTATTTAGTTCAAACTGTAACTCTACCAATTAGGTAAAAGTCCTGAGACGGAAGGTCGGTGGACTTAATATATTTCCCTATCGTTCTTTAGATTTCTTAAAAATACAGAACATTCACAACAGGATTTTTCAATTGGAAGGATGGTATCCCTATAGTAAATGGTGGACCCTTTTCCCTGCAAGGACTATTTACGCCTTTAGGATACTCGCCACAGTTGCTTGGGTGAGTTGCAATCTCGATAAAATAGAATACTGGTTGTGAGCTGGTATATCTGTACGAATTAATGGGCCGAAGGCATAATTGAGTCGATTGAATTGAACAGTGTGGGGGACACAACGGATATGTGAGGCATCAATAACAGGCAAACATGTATGAGAGCAATCACATTTTGGTGATTTGGTGTCTGCACCATTTATATTTGTTAGTGCCACAACACACTTGTTTGGCGATGTGCCAATACACAGTATCTTTACGTATCTTCACTGTGGAAGTTCCTAACATTGAGATAAATTAAGGAACTGATAACTTTAGTACTATGTGTACAGCTAGTAATGACTGTTTATTTATACATAGGTATTTGTTTGAAGATTCTAAAAGGAGAGGCACATTATATTTGTCTTGATAAACGTGGCCATTACACTGCAAACACGACCGAAACGCATCAACGCTTGGGATAAACTAAATCCAGTGTACCGGCCAGTCATTGTGATAAAAACGCTTGCGCTGCATACATGTTTGGCATTTGAGGTTTTTTTACCTGGATTAGTCCACGAACCACTAATAAGTGTACTCTCGTATTTGCTTTCTGTGTCTCATCTTTTTATGATTTTGCTTTCTTTTAGACTATACATTTTTTAATTGTTTAGAATATGTGCATATAGGGTATGTGCTATTTGTAGGATTTATATATGAGATATAATATTTGTTTTTGATACTTGATGAATTTTTGCATCTCCCTCTTGATTAGTTAAAATGCTGCTTGTATGATACATGAAATTGGATAATGATATATGATTTTTATAATTTGAAGATTTATGAATTCTGAATAATGAAACAATTGTAATGCCTCCAACATTTCTTTAATACACTATAGGTGGCATTCCATTATTTGTCAGTAGTTGTCTTGCGGCATTTGTATGATTGATCTGAATGGTTTGTGGTACATTTGAGATGATTGGTTGAACAATTATTTTATTTGGTTTCCGAAGGGAATTTATTTTCTTTGATACATCCCTGTGTGCCATGCGTGCAATCCACTGTCTAAGGCCTAAGTAAGTCACCCCTTTAGAAGGGTGCACAAGCCCTAAGGTGAGGGTACAGAGGCGTGAGCCATGCAGCCCTATAGTGTCTAAGTCCATTCTTAGACCTTGTAAGTCTGGTAAATGCCATATAGAGTATATGACCTGGGAGTTGGTCATTAAGAACTCCTCAGCTCTATAATGGCTTTACTGAAAACTGGGAAGTTTGGCAGCTAACTTCTCAGCAGATTACACACACACTGATGCCAGTGTAGGATTGAATGTAAAATGCACTCAGACAGGTTTCTGGACCCCTGGGTTGAGAGCCCTCGCTCTCTGGGTCCAGAAACAAAGCCCATCCTGGGCAGAGGTGTCATGCCTCCTCCCTCAGGATGGCCTGGGTCCATGAAAGGGGAAGCTTCAAAGGCCTGCTGCCTTTGGACGCTGACCCTGCCTTTTGCTGCCCCCAGCAACTGGCCCCACCAGATCTGGCCCCCACTTTGGGCGGAAGAATTGACAGGATATCCAAGCTAGCAAGAGAAGTGTGTCCACCTTTGCCAACCCCAACCCCTCGGATGTGGGAGGTGAGGTGAAGCACACAGGTCAGCCCCTTCCATCTTGAAGATGAGGGGGTCCGCCAATTAGGAAGAGGCTCATGCCCCCTCTTACTGGAGGGGTAATAATAGGGGGTATACCCTCCCCAAGGAAGAGACCCATTGGTCCCAACCTGCACACCCCTTTAACGGCCCTAAATTTTGTATTTAGGGGCAACCTTGACCCTTTCCTCCTCAGATTCGAAGAACAAAGAAGAAGGACCAAAGAGCTGTGTTGACCAACTTAAGGATTATTGCTTCTCGTTCTTTAGAGCAAAAAACATAGCAGCCAATAAAAAACATTCTAACATTACAAAAAAAACAAAAACAACATTTCTCATGATGCTTTGCATACAACCACCAATCATGGTCCAGCAGACCATATAAGAGTCACCATCGCCATCATAAGAGCCTCTTTTTTGCTCCGAACAGTCTATTAATCCAACTGCGTTAACAAGAAACATTACTCGCAGGCCAAGCCCAACAGGCATCCAACAGGAGAGCAACAGCTCATCCAGAAACCGGAACATGATATGTCACCATCGACATGAATATGGGACAGAATCATTTCTGGTCCGAACCTAGAAGAAAAAGACGACCCATAAAATCCACATAACACTGACTAAATGTACAGCAGGGTCAAATCATAACACTCATATATTGACAAGCTGGGCGGGATAATCCTCGCCTCCGTGTCCTTGATAGAACTGAAAGTTCTTGGTGTGAATGCTAGCAAATTTGTTCTTTTATTTCAGGACCGGAGGCTCAGATTATTGCTAGTTTAACGCTTATCAAATACAACAGTAGTAATATCGTCCACAGGTTTATAAAAAAATTGTTTAAATGTAGACTCAGATGACCAATCAGCAGATTTCATAATATCTTGGATGGTTGAATCCAACATTAATGATTTAGAGGCCATCGCCCCAAACAGAATGAGCACCAAAGACTTGCGTATCAATACCAGCTTCTGCCATGACTGAACTTAACCATCTAGCAATTGTGGCAGAGTGAACAGGTTTGAATGGTTTTTGCAAAGCAATCAAGAATTGTGTAGAACCTTCAGGTCGCAGAGAACAAGTACATTCTTATAAGCTTACAAACACTGAACCACACAGAGTTTAGCATTAGCAGGGAATGCATTATACTCTATACAACGAGAAAAGGTTTTAGTCCTGCCAGTGAGGGTAAAGGAAACTCCTTCCGGAGAATTATACTCTACATGTTAAGTTCAGAGAAAAATACTCTACATGTTAAGTTCAGAATTCTCACATCCAAAGTACGCCTACAGGCAGATAAACAAAAGAGCAAAGCCAATTTAGCTGACAACTGTTTCTTGGACAAATTTGGATTTCATTACAAGACCGGAGGCTACATTATGCATTAATCCTTTAATGCAGTCACAAGCAGCCGCACTACATCATAAAGAAGAAACAGTTCTAGAATGTAGTGAGCAGGGTACAAATGGCATGAGGCACAGACAGATTGCCTCTTTTAAATGCGGCTCACAGGCAGATAAGTAACAATCCTTTTCTCTCCTTAGATATTATCTCTTAAGATTTTTTACTTGCTTAAAAAAAAGAAGAAGAGAAAACTATGATTTACTACTAACTTTCTGATTATCCTTAACGTTTCTTTCACCCTGCATTATGTTATTAATGTTCCTCCTCGTCTAGGCGTGCTACTCCGTGTTATCGTGTGTCTGACTACGGGCCTTATCCCCCCCCCACCCCTCCCATCGACTTCCTATGAAGGTTGTCGATCCTTTTTTGCCACTCGCGCGCATAAAATATTTCCTCTTAAACTAACAAATTTCCGCAGAGTAGTAAAACTTACATGCCAAAACTCTTCTCCGTTATTAACATAACGTTTGTTACCTTAAGAACACCCCAATTTCGTTTGTCAGACAAGTTTGTCGCACTCGCTTAGACCGAGCGAGCGCGTCATAAGCTTTTAAGAAATGCACCTTAGCAACGGTGCACGCTCGCATGGCAACCCCCAAGGCACTTTCCTCTAACGCTGACGCTTCTCCGTCAGCAGCTGAGCTCGAGCGAGAGCTTCAGTTACTCCGCTCGGATCAGCTGCTGCCGGAAATCGCTCCTGGACTCATTTTAAGAAAAATAATAAGTTTCAACACCTGAAACAAGCCTCAAAACTTCAATCTCAAGCCTAACTCTTCTTTCAACCAAGCTCTTGCCTTCTCACATGCTTTTTGCATGTTAACTGATTTATTATAATATATTTGACTCCTTATTAATTGTCCCATTTATACTATCTTTACAAATTAACATAAAAAAATAAAAAAAGGGGAGAATTTAACATCGATCTAAAAATATCAAAAATAAATAAAAATTATTTAAAAAAAACATTAATTTAATTAGTAATAATTAATACATCTACTCTTCAGAGATTATTTTGTTTCTACTTACCGCCCAAATGTCAGACCTTGACTCTGACGATGCCACCGCTAGTTCCCCACTGCACAATAATGACTTCTTTAAACAATTCTTGCAGAAAGAAATGCGATCCTGCATGTTATCTACACTAAAAGAAGTGATGTCTACTAAAAGACCTCTTCCCCGCGATCAAGACGACCCTATATATGACACCAGAATTCCCGGAAAAAAGAATTAAAAAATAAAAAAACTGCGAAAATCCTTTTGATTACATCACGGGAGGTCGTAGCACCTCAGTTGATTTTCAAGGTCCTAGTACCTCATCTATGTTGAGAGGCCCTCGTGCCTCAAATGAGAACGGTGCCCCTCACGGCATAAATTTGATGGGTGTCCCTAGCTGCACAAATTTGACTGGTACCCTTCGCGGTACAACCTGTTATGACGGGAAAGATGTCGCAGACTCTGATTCAGAAGAGGAAAATTTTCACAACCCATATGATGAATTCGTCTTGGACCTTGATGATCAAAACCAAGACCTAGACCTTAACAATCCTGATGAAGGAGAATCCCCCTCCTCTTCTGATAACGCTATACTCAATCCCTTAGGGGAAGAAATGTTCTCCCCCCTAAGTATCTCACATCCTAATAGCTCAAAATGGTTCCCTCAGGAACACGTTTCTAAATTCATTAAGAGATGGCTAAGAAACTCTCTCGAAAGAGAAACAAGGAATACTCTAAAATCAGAGTGCCCTAGACCCACCATTCACGAAAAGGTCTCTCAAACCCCTAACCTCGACCCCGACCTGATAAAATTCTTATTCAAACTAGGGAAAGACCCTAGAAGAGGTCTGGAGAGAGCACTCAAGGGCTGCCAGGACCGCCTTCTTGACGTCCTCGGCCCCCTAACCAGAATCCTAGACCTAGCTGAAAAGTCTCATATTTCAAACACGCCTCTCGATACCAACCTCATTCGCGGTTGGAGCCAAAGAGCTATTGTCCTCCTTGGAAATGCAAATTCGAGTCTAAACATCGAAAGACGGAGAACTATCCTTACAAAGATCAACTCCAAACTCAGTGACCTGGCAGAAAAAGAACCATCTGACAACCCTAAGGGTCTTCTCTTCAGAGAAGACGTGATTAAATCAATCGGCAAATACGTTGCCACCTTTACCGCCCTTGATAGGGCTCAAACAAATATGAAACGTGTTTTCAACACAAACCTTTTTGGTCAGGCTGGAAGAAGGGGCCGTTCTTCCGGCCGGAGTACCCAGCGGCCCTTCTCGTCCTTCAGAGGTTCTGGTAGAGGCTTCTACCCCTCAAATCAACAATTCTACCCTCATCGAGCCAGAGGACCACGCAACAGAGGCTACAGATCACGGGGAAACCCAAACGCTTCCAACCTTCCAAGTAAGTCTTCCTCCTCTTTCCCCTTCTTTCCAAGTAGGGGGCGGACTAAAACTCTTCTACCATGTTTGGGAGTCGCTAACTCAAGACCCCTGGGTTCTAGATACCGTTCAGGGTTTCAAAATAGATTTTATAGAGACTCCCTTTCAATCTCACCCCCCAAACCCTCTAACCCTTTCAGTCGAACATCAGAAAATCGTCGAAGAGGAAATCTCTTCAATGCTCAAAAAGGGAGCTATCGTACAGGTACCCTGGTCCTTAAAAACATTTATCAGCACCCTTTTCTTAGTTCAAAAAAAGGACAAAGGATGGAGACCAGTGATAAACCTTCGAGAAGTGAACAAATACTTAGTTTACAGACATTTCAAAATGGAAGGTATTCACCTCCTGAGGGACCTTCTTCTGGAAGGAGACTGGTTAGTAAAACTAGATCTAAAGGACGCCTACTTTACCATTCCTATGGCACAAGAACACCAGCGTTTTCTCCAATTCAGCTGGAAAAAACATCTGTATCAATTCCAAGCTCTTCCCTTCGGCCTTTCCTCCGCCCCCTGGTGCTTTACCAAAATCATGAGGACTATTGTCTCTATCCTGAGAGAGAGGGGCATTCGTCTCATTTTTTACCTAGACGACATCCTCATCATGTCCCAAGTCTACTCCCAAATTCAGAGAGATCTGAATACCACCGTCCATCTTATCGAAAGTCTCGGGTTTATTATAAACAGGGAGAAATCTATCCTCACTCCCTCCAAATCTCTAGAATTCCTCGGATTCACTGTAGATACCTCGAGCTGTCTCCTCCTTCTCCCTACCAAGAAAACCGCCAAAATCCGGAAAGAGATCAGATATGTTCTAAAACAAGATTCTATAACCCTAAGAGAGTTAGCCCGACTGATAGGTCTCCTCTCCTCCAGCATCCAAGCTATCTTCCCGGGCCCACTGAATTACCATGCCCTTCAGAGATTAAAAGGGAAAGCTCTCAAGTCTGGTCTCTGGTACGAGGACTCTGTGATCCTGGACCAGGAGGGCAAATTAGAACTTTCATGGTGGCTAGAGAACCTGGACGCCTGGAACGGCAAAGCAATATTTGGTTCTGCCCCGGAATTCGTCCTGGAATCAGACGCCAGCCTTCACGGTTGGGGTGCTCGCTTCCTCGACCAAAACACTGGTGGCGCATGGTCACTTGCGGAATCTTCCCACCACATAAACTTTTTAGAACTTACAGCCGGTTTATACGCCCTAATGAGCTTCAAACTCTCTCTTCAAGGCAGATCTGTTCTTCTCAAGATGGACAACATCTCTGCAGTATCTTATATCAACCGCCTTGGCGGTACCAAATCAGCAGACTTATCTGCTTTAGCAAAAAAACTTTGGATGTTCTGTCTGGAACACAAGATTTCCCTGAAGGCGGAATACCTTCCTGGGAAGTCAAATCTCTCTGCAGATTGGAACTCAAGATTCCTCTCAGATCGTACCGATTGGAAACTCAATGTGAACATTTTCAATACTCTCTGTCTTTTTTGGGGTCCACTAGATGTGGATTTGTTCGCCAGCAAACTGTCATCCCAACTCCCAAAATATTTCAGCTGGATGCCAGATCCGGGAGCTCTAGCGGTGAATGCCTTTCTTCAATGCTGGTCAAACCTGCAGGGTTACGCCTTCCCTCCCTTTGCTATGATACAAAGGGTCCTACAGAAGGTGAGAATAGACCAATGCTCCTTGGTTCTGATAACCCCATTCTGGCCCTCCCAGGCATGGTTCCCGACCACCCTCGAACTTTCCTGCGACATCCCCTTCCTCATTCCAGCGAGCGCAAGGGTCTGGTCACCAACGCAGACGGAGAAGATCACCACCTAGTCTCTTCAGGGAATTTGAACCTTCTTGCTTGGAAAGTGTCAGGCAATCCAACGAACTGTCTGGCCTTTCGTCATCAGCTCTCTCACTCCTCGGAGAATCATGGGCACCCGGAACACACTATAGACACAATAACATTTGGAAAAAATGGGTTTGTTGGTGCATGGAGATGAACTTGGATCCCTTGGAAGCTCCTATAGTCAATATAGTCAATTTCCTTGTCGAACAATTTGACAGGGGATTATCTCATAGATCTATTAACTGCTACAGATCAGCAATCTCTGGTGGACATTCCTTCGTCAATGGTAAGACGGTAGGTAAGAACAATATTATTTGTAGAGTTATGAAAAGCATCAGACTTAAAAGACCCCCCAGACCAAAGTACCAATCCGTGTGGGATGTTAAAGCTATCTTAGACCTTTTCTGTTCTTGGCCAGATAATGCTTACCTTAACAGAAAATACCTATCGCTTAAACTTGCTACTCTTTTATGTCTAATCTCTTGTCGTAGAGTTTCAGATGTGAAATGTCTGGATATTTCTTATAGATCTTATGATATGTTTGGAGTTAAATTTGATATATTTAGAAGGACTAAAACCATGTTGGACTCTATTTTTTATCCTCACTTTGATCTTTGCAAGAAATTGTGTGTCATAGACTGTATGAGAGAATATGACTTGAGAATGAAAGATCTTCGTCCTTTAGACGCCAAACAACTCCTTATCTCTTTCGTTAAACCCTTTAAACCAGTTACTTCCTCCTCCATCTCTAGATGGGTCAAATCAATAATGAATCTAGCCGGAGTTGATCTTTCTAAGTTCCAAGCTCATTCTCTCAGAGGTGCTATGGCAAGCAAATCCTTTTGGTCTGGAGGTAAGTTGGATGATATTCTTAAAGCGGCAGATTGGTCTAATGCTTCAACCTTTGCTCACCATTACTGTAAACCTATTGAACATATGTCTGATGTTGTACTTCATGGCTACCAACATGCATAATGTAGCCTCCGGTCTTGTAATGAAATTGCGATTCTCCTATTAACATGACTAGAGAATCTGGATTTCATTAAAGACAGGGAGGCTATCATTATCCCACCCTTTGCCACTCCCTTGGTTGGTTTATTTATTGAACTATGTATGTTTATAGTATGCATTTTGATATCAACTCATGACTTTTCTGTCCGATTACCTTCTCTATCGTCATATTACCATTCTCCTCTTTCTTTCAGATAATTCTGCTTAAACACCTACCTTCAACTTTCTTCACTTCGGAGTTCTCATTACCTTCAGCTTCAAGATCATCCTGGACCTTACCTCTGAACTTTATCTACTTCATTGCATTTAAAAGAGGCAGTCTGTGCCTCATGCCATTTGTACCCTGCTCACTACATTCTAGAACTGTTTCTTCTTTATGATGTAGTGCAGCTGCTTGTGACTGCATTAAAGGATTAATGCAGAATGATAGCCTCCGTGTCTTTAATGAAATCCAGATTCTCTAGTCATGTTAATAGGAGAATCGCAATTGTACGGCCATCTTTTAAAGAGAGCCAGGACCAAAGATACATCCCACAAAAAAGAATACTTTGAGTTGGGAGGATTAGCTACCCGGTTGCCCTTAAGCAGTTTACTAACCACCGGGGGAACATCTATCCGGCTCACCATCCACATGGGCATGGGCGGCAGAAATGGCAGATAAAAAATAATTCACGACCTGTAAATCAAACCAACTGAAGCTTTGTCAGACAGAAAATTCACAACATGGGATAATTCTGCCCCCACGGGATCCACGTGCCATTCCAAGTACCAGCGTACCCAGCAGTACCATACCTTTTCCTCGTAGAAGGGGCCCAGGCCTTGTATGACATTTGAAGCCATGTTTGAAATGCCTGGCAATTCCCACTGTTGCCTGAAAGCCTCCAGACCATCAGGGACAGCTGTCTTCATAGTATCATTCTCCATGAGGTCCCCGGAGCATCGCCTGAGACCAAGGAAGGAACCGGGAATAATCTAAAGGCTGGGATTTTTAAAGAGGAGTTACCAACACTATCTCCGCCGATTGGCAACCGATCTGGGGTTGCCACCCTGGGAATGAGAATGAACGGGGGAAATGCATAATTCAGATTTGTTGACCAGTCTTGTGAAAAGGCATCCGTCGCCCTCGCTAGCGGATCCGGCCTCCAACTGAAGAACAACTTTAACTAGAGTTTCAACCTGGAGGCGAACAGATCTGTCGCACAAGGTCCCCAAATCGCCTGTATCCATTGGAACAGACGCGGCTGGAGCTGCCAGTTGCTGTAGTCTGTCAGGTAACTGGAATTCCAGTCCGCCACAGTATTGGACTGACCTGGATTGTACTCCGCTATCACCCATATCTGATGACTCAGGGAATAGTGCCAAAAGTCTTTAGCTATCTCTAACAGGGACGACCTTGTACCCCCCAACCAACAATGTATCTCACTGCAGATAATTTGTCCATCCTGAGAGGGATGCAATAAGAAACCTGCTTGTGGAGAGTGTCTGTATCACAAAGGACCCCACCACCAACTCTATACAGTTGATGTGAAGAGACCATTCCTGGAGAGAACACCTGGCGCCGATGGCGATATCTCACCAACATGCACCCCAGCCCCACCAGCTGGCACTTGCGGTTGGGACCCGATGATGGCTCTGCCATTCCAAACATCCACGTGACGCAAACACCAGCGAATTTCTTCCCATACTTCCTCTGTCAAAGGAATCTGATCTGTATATTACAGACCCTCTTGGAGATGTTGAATTTTCAACCACCGCTTGAGAGCCCGGTAATGAAGAGGACCTGAAAAATCGCTTGGATTGAAGAAGCCAACAGGCCCACCAAATAGGCAATCACCCATATGGAAACCACCTGTTGAGAGCGAACCGAAGTCGGTTTCTTCTTCAGATCGAGGAAATTCGTTTTTGAAAGCTTCAGCTGTGCCGACTGGGAGTCGATGACGCGAGAAAGTCTATCTTCTGGGACGGTAAGAGAATTGACTTGGTTCCATTGATGATGAAACCCCAAATCTTGCAAGAGAGATGTTGTCACCTGTAAATGAAGATTGGCAAAGGACTGTGATTGGGCCATGATGAGAATATCGTCCAAGTACACTATCATGCGTATTCCCTGTTCCCTGAGATGGCAATCACCAGCTTCATCACCTGGTTAAACACCATAGGGCCAAAGAAAGCCCAACAGGAAGGACCAAATATTCCAACCACCTGTTCCTCCACTGGAATTGAAGAAATTGCTGGTGAGGAGGAAACATGGGAATGGTCAGATACGCATCCTTGAGGTCCAGCCTGAACATCCAATCCCCTTTCCATAGCAGTTCTGTTAACAGATGGATGCCCTCCATCTTGAAATGTTTGTACACTATGAAATGATTGAAATCTCTCAAATTCAACCCCAATATCTGACCACTGCCCCGTTTCTGAACCAGGAAGACATTGCCACAGAAACCGCAGGCACTGTCGTCGCAATTCGCCACTGCATGTTTCTGCAGCAGATCCTCTATTTCTGCATCTATGAAAGAGTACTCTTGTTGGGAAAAAGTAACTGTCACGGAGGAAACTCTTGTTGAGGAGTCTGATAAATCTTCAGATTAAATCCCAGAACCGTCTGCAAAACCCATGCGTCTTGAGGCGAGTCCTCCAAGTGTGGAGGAAAAACGTAACCCGACCCATCCCCAAAGGCATATCTGAGGTATCGAGAATTCTTGCCTACTCTACTCTGGGATTGAAATTAAGCTCCATGTCTGCCTCGGTTGAAGTGGAGTCTGGAGAAGATTTGCTGGGTGGGGTAGAAGGTGCCACCCCGATGGAGTCCCAATCACCGCTACCGTGACCATATCCACCTCTGGGGAGACCTGGATGATAGTAATGGCCTAGTGGGTGGCCCCTGCCTCGTCTGGCCCGGTTAACAAGGCCAGCCTGGAAGATCCTTTTGACATTGGATTTGGCTTTATCCAGTAATGCAAAGTACCCACATATTTAGACACGTCTTTGACAAATTTATCTCGAAAGAGATTGCCCTCAGCCAAGGGACCCACTTCGGCCAAAGCGAGCTCAGTAAGGTTAGAGTACATTCAAACATGAACGATTTACACCATTCAGTTGACCACGCGCAAGTCGCGTTCCCCAATAAACATATCGTTCATTTGGTCTAGCCAGCTAATATATCAGGATCCACAGAAGTAGCTGTTTCCTTGGCCACAAAGGCCATTTCCAAAGTCTTAGTCAAATGCCCAGCCAAGTCCAGTAACTTACCTGTCAGCCACTCCAGTCGCAGTCAGTACCCTTCTTCAGATTCTTTGCAAATTCTTTCAAGAAGGTTAGCATGCCTCAGTTTACTTCTGTGGTCTCAGTACCTGAAGAGGGTTACACACCTCCTTATTAAAACTCTTTCTCAGATTCTCATGATGGTACTCTGACACTTCAGGAACAGGGGCCCAATCAGATGAATGGGGACTGACTATATCTAGAGGGTTAAAAGTAAAAGGATTGGAGGTACTCAGAACGGGAACAGGGGACTTAGCTGAGGCAGATTTCTTCGCCTTTTTCTTCTTGAGTGTTTCACTATAATCTGATTGGGTAGAATCCATATCAGTAGTGTCCGTATCAGTATGATTCTTATCTTTGCGATGGACTGTGCAACTGCGGAAGACGAGGGGACTGACTAACCATGGTCACCCCTATGACTCTGAGGGAGATTCACCAGAACGCCTCCGTGAAGCCACTCTGAAGACTTGGCTTTAGCTTTACTGGGTGCCTCTGAAGAACATGCTTTGGGGATCTGGTGCTGGTGGATTTTGAAAGACATGTCGTTCCACAAAACTCTCTAATTACACAGTGATAGGTTTAAGGGCAGCTGCCAGAGCCTGATTCAGTAATGGGGACAGCAGTCTCAATAGCCCTGTTGACCGACTGCTGGACAGAAGCATCCACAGTGTCAACTAAATTATCTTTCAAAAGGAGGCCCTGTTGTTCCTCATGGTAGGACTCTTACTCCTCCTCCTCAAAGGGAACCCAATCTTCCATTATTAATGAGATTTATAAATAAATGAAGCGTAAATGCCAAGTCTATCCAACCAACGATCAGTAAGGAGGGAGCCATCCCACATGCACACGGATCAACAATTATTCCAGCACTGAGCTCCTCAGCACCAGCTGTAGTCAAAATTATAGCAGCCCCAGAAGTCCAGAACATCACAAGCCAAGGATTTAATGGAGAGTGCACTCGCTCCACAGGACAGCGTAATTATTGCAGCCAAGCCGGCACCGGGATCACACTGCATTCAGTTATGTAGCGGTAAGCCGAGCGCCGATAACCGCTATGGTTAATTTTAGAAGGATCATGCATAGCCCAAAAAATCCAAAACCAGCCCATTTGGGTTATGCACGTCCGTCTACTCAGGGATCAGTTTTAATATTGGGCCTGATATCAGGAAAGGCACCGATGCATGTTACACGGGAGACCACTATAATAAAAGACACTCTGAAGAGAGATGGAAAAAGCAAAACAAAGACAATTTTAGACCGCTCCTTAAAGCGGGAAGGCATGAGACACCAGTGCGATAGAGGCCGCAACGTGAAGCGGGTGCACAAAGGAAAACCTCCCGAAGTGGAGCCAAGAAAAAGGCAGGCAGCTCATTCACCTGCAAGCTAGAGCACGGGGAAAGAGCTGGCCAGGGACGATTATGCAAGGTACAATAAAAAGTATAGCACATACACATCAATCATTATCAGAAAAGAAGAGCCACTTATCTCAGCTGCGAGTAGCAAACAAAGAGGCTTTTATGATGTTGATGATGACTCTTATATGGTATCCTGGACCATGATTGGTAGCTGTATGCAAAACATAATGGGAAATGTCGTTTTGTGTGTAATGTTAAAAAAAAATTCAATGGCTACTATGTTTTTTGCAGTAAAGAAAAAGAAGCAATAATCTGAGCCTCCAGTCCTGAAGTAGAATTGTATAACAAGCGCCCCTGACGAGGTGCTGAAGCGCTTTGGTTATATAAACTGTGTGATTCTGGGCAACTCATATGCTCTGGGGTCCTAATACACAGCTTTACCTCTGCATCACCCTCTCCTGCTCCCTGATCACCCCCTGACCCTCCCCACCCCAGAAGGCCCCATAGAATCCTTCACCTCTGCACCAACCCTACTCCCCGATCACGGCCTCCCTACCCCAGAGGGCCCCATAGACAGCTTTGCCTCTGCACCAGTCCTGCCTGATCCCCTATGACCTCCTACCCCCTACTCCCCGATCACGGCCTCCCTACCCCCAGAGGGCCCCATAGACAGCTTTACCTCTGCACCAGTCCTGCCTGATCCCCTATGACCTCCTACCCCTCCCCACCTCAGACACAGATTTACCTCTGCACCAGTCCTGCCTGAACGACCCTGCCCCTCCTCATCCTGAGGGCTCCATACACAGCTTTACCTCTGCACAACCCTCGCGCGCTCCCTGGCCACCCCCTGATCCTCCCCACCCCATAGAAAGCTTTACCCCTGCACCAGTCCTCCCAGATACCCCGTCACCTGCTGCCCCTCCTCATCCTGAGGGCTCCATAGAAACCTTCATCTCTGCACCCCTCCCGCTCCTTCCGATACAATATTTTCAAGGTGACCAGTGACTCACCACAGACTGTCCCATATACACAAACAGCGATAACGCCTGCACTCACTCCTGCACCGGGGATCCTGCTCAGTCTGCAGCACACCCTGAGGTCAGGGGTCAGCTGTCAAGTTAGTATGCCGGTCGCACTACGCATGCGCAGACCCCGGCACTGGTCGCGCAGAGTATGCGCAGACCCCTAAACGTCAATCCCGATCTGACCTAGTAGCTGAAGATCCGCGCATGCGCAGACACCTAAACGTCAGTCTCGATCCCAAGTAGTAACCGAAGATCCACGCATGCGCAGCTGTTAACAATCGGTCTTTACACAACTCGTAACCCGCATTGAGCGCATGCGCAGATGTACACTTATTACCTCCACTGCTCTGACTTCCCCATAAGTCCGTAGCCAGTGGTTGGCGCATGCGCACATCTGCATTCAGGACCTCCGGAAGTGACGTTCTCTGTTGCTGCAGCCAGGAAGTGTGACTCGTCAGCAGCAGCCCCAGGGTGCTCCGAAGCGGAGGCTTCATCTCCAGGCGCTGTGAGGCCTGGTGAGTGAGAGATGAGGCTGAGGAGGAGGGGGTTGTAGAGTATTTTTCTCTGAACTTAACATGTCGAGTATATCTCTCTCTCTGGTTCTCTTCCATGTTTACCCATCTCTGTGTTCGACCCTTATCCTTCGAGTTTCGATCTCACCTACCCTGTGTTTTGACAACTCCTGGTGTGCTCCACCGAAGCCCTGGGCTTTTACTAGCCACAGTTTGTTATGCATTTTTATAAACCATTCGTGAATTATGTATCTATGTACCCAGAGCACAAGTCCTGAACAATCATTGGCAAAGCCAATAGATTTCGCTTGTGTAAAATCTATTGCCTTTGTCAATGTTTATTTGGACATACTGCACAGCACTGCGAGCTGCTGTGAAATACAACTTAAAGTAAAGTAAAACAAAGCGCTGTGACACAGCCAGAGTTCACCGCGTCCTTGTACTTTGTTATTCTTTAAGCCATGTTGCCCAGCAGCTTGCGTACTTTGCATTATGTCTAAATAACCATTGACAAAGCCAAATAGCTCTCATTTTAGAGCTGTTTGGCTTTGTTAATGTTTTTAGTGACGATGCAAGGAGTGTTGGCTGCAATATTACGTCAGGGCTACCAACACCTGCAAATGTGAGAATGATTTCGTAAACACAGTCACTAATTTAATTACAATACTACACAAGCAATATTCCATCTATTTTTTTCCTCTGTGTGCGGCCGGCAGAGTAGTCTCTTTGTGCTGCAGCCAAGGCTATATGCGCCAATAACCTAGCCACGCAGGTAGACCAGGGCTTTAAGTGGGATGAAAAAACTAGGGTGTCTCTTAAAAGGCGTGATCAATGCAATGAAGGGCATGGCTTTAAAGCAATTAAGACAGAATTCTATGCTTTTCATAGTGTGCCACCCAACTGATGTTTTGCTTCTTCGGTAATTGAATCCAGATATATAATAAAAGTAACATTACACCTATAAGAAGCCAGGACCATTGGCTTTGTCAATGGTTGTTCGTTGCATAAAGTTGTATATAATATTGAAAAGGCTTTTCGATATTGTGGTAGAGGTGGCTTAATACTCGAGCTGCCGACTTAGGAGATGGGTTTTGTGTCTCGGGTCAGACTAACAGTCTTTGATTCTCTGCAAATCAATTAATCTCCCCATGCATACAAAAAAAAATCATGAAAATCACTCCTATAACTTTGGGTTGAATTCGCACTATATAAAACTTGCTGCATTTCTTTTCTAAAACTGCAGGGCTGATAGTTTGCTTTTTGAAAGAATTTATGCTAAATGCTGCCCATGAAGGACGCTGTGATCAGGAGAGCAACTAGACCCAACCTTCGGGGGGTGAGAGGGACTAACACTCCCAGCCAGGACTGGCCCTAGCACTAGTCACACACTGTGCAACCGTCTTTTTTGGCGCCCCATCTCCTCCTTCTCCATGAATTCCCTCACTACCACTCAACAACAATGCACCTCATCTCTCTGTAGCACCTTTGTGACCAACCTTTCAGTATTCATGTTAATCACAGCGTCCGTCATGTGCTGTGTTTAACATAAATACTTTCAAAAGGCAAACAATCAGCCACACAGCCGTGCTGTATTTAGAAAAGAAATGCATCAAGTTTAAAAGCACGAATGTGTGCTTTGCGATAATTCTGAAAGCACACCTCATGTTTGTAGACTTGCTGCGTTTCTTTTCTAAATGGAGCGCAGCTGTGGGGCTAATTGTATGCCTTTTGAAAGTATTTATGTAAAATGCAGCCTTTGACGGGCACTGTGCTTAACATAAATACTTTCAAAAGGCACACAATCAGCCGAGCTCTAGTTAGAAAAGAAAGGCCGCAAGTACTTGAGCATTTTCTGCCTTTCGGAGGACAAATGCTCGTACGAGATGTGCTGTGTGTGCGCGCGCTTTCCTCCATAGCACTACACACTCGGGAGGACAGAGGTGCGTGCGTGCACGCACCTTACAGGGAACATTGCACACAAGTGGATAAATATTCATAAAAACCCAATTATCACACATTATTACTTGTGCAATATATAACTTTTCTCATCAAAACTATGTCTGTGCAAAATTAGTGACCACTGAATGTACTGTCTGTCAATGACCGCGAGCTACCACATGGTGCTTTGAATACATAAAAAAATCGCCCCACCTCATGTCCATTGCAGTAAGGTGGGTCGCAAAATTTGTTATTCTAAAAATTGGGTTCTGGTTCTAAAACGTTTGGGAGCCACTGCAGTAGAAAATATAAAACACTGCTTAATTTCTATTCCAATGCAAAGGTGTGAGACACTGCATGGGCAACATGAGTTGAAAGTATAATGAAGGTTCCCCATTTAGCCTCAAACAAATTGAGTGGGAGCACTGTGAAATAGTTTTAAAAAAAATGTTTTTATTGATTTTTTTTAAACAAAGAAAAAACAAATCTAGAAAAAGAAAATGAAACAGATCACATATATAAATATCCCATTTGTTTGATTACATATGGGGCTGAGGTTGCGCTGTCTAACAAGTGTTGGGCCGATATTCAGCAACAATACATCGTACTAGGCATCAACAGGAATGCCTACAGTGAGGCAAAGTTACACAATCTGGGTACAATATCAACATGGCACAGTACCTTGATTCAGCTTCCTCCACAGCAGGAGAAGTGGCACAATCAATGAGTCAACCAGTTCCTCCATCTTCCCAAGCACCTCATTCCTGCATCCAATTAATCAGCCATTAGTCTTGTGTCTCATCGCTATCTATCTGCATTAATTGATATTGTGCACACAGACCCCAGAAACTTTTCAGCCCGACTGCAGGGAGGTAACAGTTTGTTATAAACTTCCGATTGGGTATTACAATACATCATATCTTTTTCCCACTCTGCAACAGTTGGGACTGGGCCCCGCATCCAGCATATCGCCAGCCTACGTTTCGCTAGGAGAAGACGCATAGCAACCCATTTGCGAACGTGTTTCCGAAGTGGTTTTGTGTAGCCCAGTAGTGCCAATAGGGGGTCAGGAGTGAGAGGAAGCCCCACATTATCAGTTAGTACCTGAAAAATTCTTCTTCAATAACCTTCCACATGGGAGCATTGCCAAGCAAGATGGAAAAAAACAGCCCCTGGCATATCGCATCCCTCACAGCAATCAGTGTCCGGCAATCCATACCTACATAGTCATTGTGGAGTGTAATGGACCCTGTGTAAGAACTTAAAGTGGCCAACCTGTGGCAGCCATTCAGGGAGATGTTGCGGGTGGTCTCACAGTAGTAAGACCAAATAGCATCTTTGATTAGGGCCCCAATGTCCGCCAGCCGCGTCTTAGTGTATGGAGTGGTCTTAATAAGTTGTGTTGAGTCATATAGGCGCAAGACTAACTTCACAGGTGATTTTGAGCCCGATAGTATAGATAGGGCTCGGCTCTCCAATGGCTCGAAGAGTTTGTCACCTAGCACCGCGCGCAGAGCATGGCGAGTCCTGAAGAAATAAAATTGCGTTAGTGCAGAGGGCCCTTTACCCCAGCGATCGCCTCCTCCCATGAACACACCCTTCCGCCTGTAAACAGATCACCCATATCATGTACACTTAGACTGTTTAGCGAGCGGAGAGCCCCTCGCTCGGAGCTGAGAGTAAACCACTGACACCACTCCACCCTCATAAGCGGTGAGTATAGTTGGGCGCCATCATGCATACGGAGCAGTGCGTGCCATGCATGGACCTCGGAGTTGACCGAGTCTAGTACCCCGGCCCGTCTTATTGGTGGCTTAGTTACAAACCGTGGCAAGGGGTCTGTGTCAGCAGCCACCATCTCAATCTGGAGGTGTGGCAGGTCATGCAGGCCGTGGACCCAGCCGTGGCCATGCGAAGCCTGCGCCACCCGCTTATAGAGTTTTAGATCTGGCGCGCACAGGTCCCCCGCATTGCAGGGTAAAGTGAGGATGTCGAACGCTATACGCGGAGTGTTGCCAGTCCAAGCCAGCTTATTCATTAAAGTTCGCAGCTCTCTGAAGATCTGTTTGGGGACCACTATGGGTATGTTAGGAAAGAGAAAGCAGGGGAGCACCACCATCTTCATCAGGGATACCCTCCCCACCAGCGGAAGCCTAATCCGTCTGTCTATATCATCGCTTAACTTGGCAATAGCTCTGCCATAGTTCGCTCTAATCACTTTTTCCGCATCGGAATGAACTTGGATGCCCAGATAGCGGACCGGGTCAGAAGTCCACTGAAGAGGGAAGTCAAGAGGCGGCACAGTAGACGGAGTGAGTAGAAAAACTATGGCTTTATCCCATTTAATCTTGAGGTCGAGAGGCCACCAAACCGCAGCACCTCACGAATTATCGGGCCGAGGTGGACGTCCGGATCTCGGACATACAAAAGCATGTTGTCATCGTAGGCCGAAACAATTAAAATTGTATTTGGGGAAGCAAAGCCCTCTGTGTCCGTGGTAATCACAGAGCGCCCTCAGCAGAGGCTCAGTGGCCACTGCATACAATAGGGGGTATATGGGACATCCCTTTCGAGTGCCCCGCGATATATGAACAGGGGCAGAGACCGTGTCTCGGGTACGTACTCGCACCAGTGGTGCTTTGTAAAGTACCAATACCAATTGGAGAAATACGTCTCCCACCCCCATGCAGCACAGTACAGCAAGCATAAACTTCCATTCTATTGAATCAAAGGCCTTTTCCGTGTCTAAAAAGACCGCAGCCGCCTTTACCTCTAGCCGGACATGCTGAAGGGCACCAAACACAGTCCAGAGATTAGAGGACAACGTGCGACCCGGTATAAATCCAGCCTGCTCTGAACCGACCAATAAGGGCAACAATGGAGAGAGACGATTAGACAGTACTTTTGCAAAATTTTTGTATCAACGTTGAGCAACGAAAGTGGCCAATAAGAGGAGCAGTTCTGGGGAGCTTTATCAGGTTTCAGTAACGTAATCATCAGGACCTCGCGTATAGTAGGCAGCATGACCCCAGCAACCCCCATTTCCTGAAACAGGGTGCTTAAGTGTGGAACCAAAATGTCACTAAAAGCTTTGTAAAAGGATCCTGTCAGTCCATCAATCCCCGAGGCACTGCCCTCCCGCATAGAACTCCAAGCCAATCGTATCTCCCGTACCTCAAGGTGGCGCATTAGGAACTCCCGGTGCCAGTCTGACAACCACAGGAACTTGATGTATTCAAGATAGCTCAATAAATCATCATCGCTAGGGGCGACCGTAGAGCTGTATAGCTGTAGCTAATATCCGCGAAACCGATTGTTAATATCCGCTTGCTCTGTTAGTAGTGAGCCCTCCTCATCAGCAAGCTCTGAAATGACTTCAGCCTCCGATCTACGACGTGCCAACGCAGCTAGCACTGAACCCGGTCTGTCGGTTTCCCCATATATTCTAGCTGTGGCGTATTTGCCCCTATATTTGACTTCACTATCTGCCTCTTAATGGTACTCGTCAAGTGTAGTTTTCAGCAACGCCCGTGACTGGGGGGTCATTGCTAATCACCAACTCAACCTCAAGTTTAGCTATTCGGGATTTCAACAGTGCAAGCCTGCCTCTAATAGAGCGTAACATGACAGCACCCACCCCTAAAGCAGACCAACCCGTCGGTCAAAGAGGGGTAACAGGACGAGGTTTCTGAGGGTGTCGGGCATGAAAGGCTCTGACTAATGAAGGAGCATTGCGTACGTGAGAAAGGGGTTCCCAGGATCGTTCTTCCGGGCCGTACCCTTTCCAATCCACTAGGTAAAAGAGTTTCCCCCTAGTTCTACGGGAATGCTACTGAGTGAAGCATATTGGTCTTGTTGTCTGTCTGAGACAATACTCCCCCTAGGGCGTTCTGCGAGGCATCGGCCTCCACGACGAAGGGGCGTGTAGGGTCAGGATGTTTCAGGATTGGCGCCGAGGTGAATCTGGTCTTCAGTTCTTGGAATGCATGTTCTGCTTTGGCGTTCCATGCGAAATGTACCCCTTTGCGCAGGAGACAGGTAATGGGGGTGACAATCCGGGAAAAACCCTTGATGAAGCGGCGATAATAATTCGCGAACCCTAGGAACCTCTGGACTTGTTTCACGGAGTTCGGGGATGGCCACGTCAAAATGGCGTCGACTTTTCTGGAATCCATTTGAATCCCTCTTGGTGTTAGAATGTGTCCCAAGAATTCCACCGTTGTGGTGTGGAACACGCTCTTCTCTAGTTTCACGTACAGCCCGTGTTGTTGCAATCGTTGGAGAACGGCTCGTACATGTTGGATATGTTCTTCCATGTTCGCGGAGTAGAGTAGTATATCATGGATATACACGATGCAGAAACGGTCGATGAAGTCCCGCAACACCTCATCGATGAAGTACTGAAATGCGGCTGGGCCATTGCAGAGTCCGAAGGGCATGACGCGGTACTCGAATAACCCGTACCGCGTCCGGAAGGCGGTTTTCCATTCATCACCCTCCCGGACTCTGACTAGATGGTAGGCCCCTCGCAAATCCAGCTTGGTATATATGGCCGCGTCTTTCACTTGGTCCAGTAAGTCAGGAATTAAGGGTAGAGGATACCTGTTCTTAATGGTTATGGCGTTCATCGCCCTAAAGTCAATGCATGCGCGTAGATCACCCTCCTTCTTTGCCACAAAGAAGAGAGGGGAGGAGACCGGTGATTTAGAGTGCCGGATGAACCCATTCTGAAGGTATTGTGTGAGGTAGGTGCGGAGATGGTCGTTCTCTTTTTCCGTGAGAGAGTAAACCCTACTACAAGGGAGCGTGGATCCCGGGATCAGGTCAATTCTACAGTCGAAGTGACGATGTGGAGGCAGGGTATTGGCTCCTTGTTCGTCGAAAACCCGGGCCAGGTCCTGGTATTCGTGGGGTATAGCTTCCTGTGTGACCAAGCCCATGCCGTCTCTGGGCAGGGTACAGGCTTGGACCTCTCTAATCACGGTTTTCCCCTCTGAGGGGTAGCAGGATTGAGCGCAAAAACTAGAGTCCAATATCGTTTTGCCAGTAGCCCAATTAATCAGGGGGTTATGCTGTACCAGCCTTGGGAGGCCTAATATCAGCCTAAACTGAGGAGCATCGATGATGTCGAAGGCGATGGTCTCGGTATGCTGATTTTCCATCACTATCCGCAGGTCTTTTGTTTGGTATCGGATCGGTCCTGAGGTTAAGTCCATACCGTCTACTGCCTTTACTATTTCAGGTCTCTTTTCTTTTTCTTCTTTAGTCAAGGGAGCATGAACACCTCCGATCTGCATGGGCTCGGGCGTTTCACGGGATTTTGGGGTGTCCCTGTATACCGGGAGTCTGGTCTCACCTCCTTTGGATCTTTCGGTTTTCCGCTCTTGTAGACGATAGTTTTGTTTCACTACCATATCAATAAACGGACCTATGTCCTCTGGTGGTTCGGTTATCTGAGAGATGAGGTCCTTTAGCTCCTCCCGGAGGCCCCTATAGAACACCGATACTTGTTTTGCTTCTGGCCAGTGAGCCTCTACTACCAACCGATTGAAGGTGGTAATGTAGTGCAATAAGTCAGTGTTGCCCTGTTTTAAATTAAGCAGTTCGTTGTCCGCGGCTTGCACGAACGTATGGCGGGCGAACATACGTCTCATGGTCTCCTTAAACACTGCGAAGTTGTATAGCAGAGGCTCGTCGTTCTCTACCAAGGGAATGGACCACTGAGCGGCGTCACCTCCTAAATAGGAGTGAACAAAGGCGACCTTTGAGGCATCATCCGGAAATGCAGTCGCTCTGGCCATGAAGTGTAGGTGGCACTGGTTGAGGAATATGCTGTACTTCGTACTATCGCCGGAAAAACGTTCTGGTGCGGCCAACTGTGCCTTGGTTTGGGCTAGAACTTGCACAGGGGGAGGAGTAGTCGAGAGAGTGGATGCCGGACCCCACGGGTTAAACAAGGGAGGTCTCAATGTTCCTGTTGGTCGGGGTTGTTGTACCGGGGGGGCGCCCCAGGTTCCTGCGTGTCCTGCACCCATCTGTCCTTGTAAGGCAGTGAAATCGTTTCTCAGGCTCCGATTCTCAGCTTGGATGCTGGTTAACATCGCTGCTATGTCCTGTAACGTGACTTCGGGGCTCTCCATGTTGTCCGGGTAGGATGATAAGCTTGGGCTTCGGATTCTGTCAGATCCCCACAATTCTTACCTCGTGTTTGTGGAGGGATCCCACAGGGACGACATGGGCAACCCCCGCCTGTGCCCTTCTGCTACTGGAAGGAGCGAATATACTAGCCAGGGCAAGGAGGGGACCGGGGGAGGTTGTCAGGAAGGGTGGTGAGAGCGGGATAGTGGATGGTGTGATGGGGCACCCTTCGTGGCTCCGAAGTTGTGTGTAAGTCCACGCTACCTAAAGGCAAGAGAGGAGACAGGGTTAACTAAAGCGCTGGGGTAGCGGGAACATACATATCCTAGGATCACCAGGGATAGATATAGAGATTTGGGAAGCAGGAATCCCTACTTGGTTACCTGCTAGTAAGGTGTTCGTGTGTTGGAGAGGACGTCCGCGATGTCCGTGCAGTCGAGCGGATCACCAAAGGGAAGCGCTCCTGCGCTGTGTGCAGGAAACCAGTAATGGCGACTTCGTTCCGTCGCACGAGTCGTCAAGGCATGGATAACGCGCTATGGCGCTATGAGGAGGAACTAAAGTAATGGCGGTTCCGTGCCGTCGCACGAACTGCCAAAGCCAAGTTAAAGCACCACTGCGCTCCTCGAAGGAAAACAAAGTAATGGCGGTTCCGTGCCGTCGCACGAACTGCCTAAGCAAATAGAAAGCGCTCCTGCGCTGCGGGGAAGGGGCAAGGTAATGGCGACTTCGTGCCGTCGCACGAGCCGTCAAGGTAAAGATAAAGCGCCACTGCGCTACTTGAAGGAAACGAAGTAATGGCGGTTCCGTGCCGTCGCACGAACTGCCTAGGCAAATAGAAAGCGCTCCTGCGCTGCTGGGAATGGGCGAGGTAATGGCGACTCCGTGCATTCGCACGAGTCGTCGGGAGGAATCTTTAGGCGCCCTTGCGCGGTCCGGACCGACTGTCCGGTTGCTGATAGAGCCTTTGCTACGCTCCTGCGTACCGGCGAAGCTCTGTTGCGGAATCCGAAGCGCCGAGACTGATGTTCTCTGCCGTGATAAGCAATTACAGCCGGAAGTGACCACCGGCCGGCCGGTGGCGTCAGCTACGCGCCGTTTGAGAGACTAGACTGTAACCTGTCAGGGGTAACAAATGGGAGGAGTCTCGTTGCGAGGGATGACTGCCCCGCTTCCGTGCTGCTGGCGAGAGGCGCTAGGGAACATGACATAATGGTAAGATAACTCTGGAGATTAACGTATTTGCTGGAGAGATCTGTGTTTTTGTCCACTCCCAGACTTGAATCAAAGTAGCATATAGGGTTAGTATGACTCCTGCAGAGTATATTATGTAACACACAGATAACAGATTTTTGTTTTACTTAAATGTGTAAGTGGGTTACGGCTTTTAACACAGATATCCTTTTGTTACTTGCAGTTTATATATCGTAATCCTTCTACTATAGCACAGTGAGCTGTAAAGGACATGTGGCTCCTACACCTTGTAACCCTCACTGTCTTATGTACTCATCCTAGACATTGATTTACGAACATGATCTGTAATCAATGTGTAATGTGTATGTGTGATGTAAAGTGCTATGACATCCTGCATTGGGATAAGTAGCACTATAATGCTGTAAAAGATATAAAGCAAAACAGTGGTATCAAAGAGTTAATTGTGTAAATACTGGGACAGACCAACACGCCTGCACGTTGCTGCTCGGAACCTAATACGGCATCAACAAATCCACGCTACTGAGAAACTGTATGAATGTACAGAGTGCGGCAAGGCATTTATCCAAAATAGTCACCTAATGCGACATCAGAAAATCCACACTGGAGAGAAAACATATCGGTGTACAGAATGTGACCAAGCCTTTATAACAAATGAAGAACTGAAGCGACATCAAAAAGCCCACACTTGGGGGGGTGGGGGGGGGGGGGGGTTTAACCCATTTTGATGTACAGTATGTGACCAAGCCTTTATTGCAAAGCAAAGTTTAAAAATGCATCAGAAAGATCACAGTGGGGAGAAACCATATGAAAGTACAGAATGTGACATGGCATTTATTACAATGGCAAAGTTTAGTACGACATCAGAAAGTTCACACAGCAGAGAAACCATATTAATGTATTGGATGTCACAAACCTTTAACAAATGGAGAACTGAAGCGACATCAGAAAATCCACATGTAGAGAAATCCTATGTATGTACAAAAAGAAATAAAGTCTTCCATAGGAAGAATAAGATAATGCAGCGTCAACAAATCCACACTAGGAAGAAACCATATTAATGTACAGAACGCCACAAGGTATTTAGATTGAAGGCTCTGGAGCCCAGTGCAGGATCAAAGGCAAATATACAATCCATGAGTTATTGAAGGGCCGCTGGGTTCTGATGCAGGAAGTGATCTGAGGTAGGAAGTGATCTGGTACTTTCTCATAATGTCGTGCTCTATAACGAGGTGTGTCTTCAGCGCTTTCAAAAATTGGAACAGTGTTGGGGTGGTTCTAATGGATACAAGGATGTAACTCTAGATCCTGGGTGCATAGATTGGACAGTCCTTTTGCCTTGTGTTTTCTTTTTTACACTTCTTTGTTGCCTGCCTGATGCAAACATGGCTGAGGGTGAGCCAAGAGCCACTGAAGGTGCTGAACTTGTCAAGCAGATATGTGCAGTTGCTGGTTATGTTGCTTTGTAGATGATGGAGCCGGTTTTGAAGATGATGGGGCGGTTCTTTTGTGTATCCTGTGACTCGTTCAAATTATTTGTTTCGAATACATGTAGTTCAGATTCAGTGTTTAAAAAAAGAATTAGTGAGACAGCACATAAAAAGAGAAACGGGTTTGAAAAAGCAAAGCAAATAAAAATAAACTACGCACAACAAGCATTGGCAATGTCAATAGGTCTGGTTTTGCAAGAATGTTGTATGGCTATATAAAGCATTACAGGTAAATAGTTTGGGAATTAAAATGTGCTTGAATATACGCAAAGAACTGTACAATATTAGTTTTGGTGCAGGGTAAAAGGTTGGGTGACAGGCCTAAAAATACATGTAGGTTAATGAAGTTAGCAAAAGCATGAACACCTGAGAGCCTCCCTTTCTCCCCTCTGTGCCGTCCCTTCCTTCTGTCCTCTCTTCCCCACCCCTCCCATTCATCCCTTCTGCTCTGCCACCCTCTTTCCCCTCTGCCACCCTTTCTCTCATACACCTCCTCTTTCTCTCTGTTCCCTCCACCTCCCCTTTTGTTAAGTCCATCTTTAGCTTTCGTCACTACATGCACTTCAGTCCCTGGTTTTATCAGGTGCAATACATTTTGCACCTAAAAGGGGCCACTCGTGATCAGGCCCTCAGCCATAGACCCCAGCAGGGCTGTCTCAGCCTCTCATCCGTGTCAAGTGGATATTAGTAGATGTCTTGATGAGTTATTGTGTGTGATGTCATCTTACGCGGATTTAATGTTTGTTTAGCACACTTATAACAATTATGTGCTCCATGCCCTGGTATTCGCTTGTCTTCAGTTGTGGGTTCACATGACAGGGGTATTGTAGGTGGGAGTCTGTGCTTGTGCTCTCATACGGTGAGCAAATGTGGGGTAAGTGTGATATTTCTATTTGGATAGGATCCAGGCTTTGAGGTGGATAGGTGGGTTTGGGGGGTCCAGTTGTCAGTGTTTATTTTTTTATGGCTTTGATGTATTTCTGCTTTTTTCATAACTCTTTAAAATCAGCTTTATTCTCATTGTTTAAATTGCAGCGCCTGCATCAGGAAGCACAAAACTATTTTTCAGTATTTACTTTGCATGTTTTTATTGCATGTGCAGCACCAAACACACAAGAAAGGGAGAAAAAAATGGAGATGGAAGTGAGGGGATCAAGCCGCGAGGGACCATACAAGTGTGAGGATGGACTACAGTGGAAAGGGTAAAATCATTCTTGAAACCCTTCAGACCAGTCCCAGTATTGAGGTCTGTGAGTTGTACAAAAAAAGCTTGAGAAGCTGTCAATAAAGAGGTGAGTAGAGCACTTGCCATAAACTGTCACCCGCAGGTTCTACAGTCCATTACCATTGTCTTTGCCACTGCTTGTTCCAAATGCAATACTTTACACCTGAACAGGACAATATGAATGCAAGTGAAAAGGACACGTGTTCCAAGAAATGGACACAGGGACGTAAACACTGAATGTAAGTGATAGGCAGTGATCAGACCCCATGGTTCCAAGAGATTGGGACACGAGAGGTGTGGGTCTAAGAGATGAGGACACGAGAGAGAGGTGTGGGTCTAAGAGATGAGGACACGAGGGAGTGTTTGTGCAAGAGATGGGGACACGAGAGAGGTGTGGATGCAAGAGATGGGGCCACAAGAGGTGTGTGTGCAAGACATCAATTCACGAGAGAGGTGTGAGTTCAAGAGATGAATTCACGAGAGAGGTGTGTTTGTAAGAGATGAATTCACGAGAGAGGTGTGAGTGCAAGAGATGAGGACACGAGAGAGGTGTGGATGCAAGAGATGGGGACACGAGAGAGGTGTGGGTGCAAGAGATGGGGACACGAGAGAGGTAAGGATGCAACAGATGAATACACAAGAGAGGTGTGGGTGCTAGAGATGGGAACACGAGAGAGGTGTAGGTGCAAGAGATTGGGACATGAGTCACTGGACAAAAGTCATGGGCATCTCTGAGGGCCCCTTGTACTCTGCTGTGACTCACCTTTAACCGACCAGGGTCACTCTGCCCCCAGAAGCATATAGGGCACCGGTATTCTGCACTGCATTTGAGAAAAATCTCTTTGCTGTGAAGCCACAGCTATAAAGAGTCCAGTCCTCACACTTAATTGTGGCAGATTCTCAGTAGGAAAATACAATAATTGGTGGCTGTAGTAAGCTGGCTCCAATAATACACCAAAGTAAGGTATAGTGTGCACAGTGTCCAATGGAACCCCAGTGGCTTAAGTAGATATTACTAAAAGCTCTATTTGTGATAGTGTTGTCGAGCTGTTAGGCTTATCAGTGGGCTGTGTGAAGCATTTATTGTACAAACTCAGGCTAGAAATGATAGCCCACACTCAAAGACTGAATCCGACCAATTGTTTTGTATGAAAAAGTATTACTTTGTTATTTTATTCCCAGAACTAAGCACTCAGTTGCAAGTAAGTACAGTTTTAATAGTAGCAAATACTCTTCAAAAATGAGTCTTAATTGTTTTGCAAGGCAGTGAACAAATCTTTACAGGGAATAGGAATACGTTTGTATTGGATTGAAAACGATAGAACTTTGCAATAGTACAACTTAAGCTTTTGTATGCAATAGATTGGCAAGGCAATGCAATCCTATGGAAAGAAAACAGTTATAAGCGTTGGCAGGTAAGAACTAAACTTACTCATCCAGTCCCCGAGGGTTTAGGACCAACACTGGGCACAATGTCAGTCGAGGGGGGGGACTGGCGGCACCCGCAAAGGTGTGGGTTTCAGTATCTATGCCACAGCTGTCGATACCGGCAATGATATTTACCCTTGTGGTCGGCGGAGAGCAATGAAGCGGGATAGGATTCAGTATACCGCCAACACAGTAACCGTCACGGTCTCCGTCAGCAGGTTACTGTAGATCGAGTGTAGGCACCGCCAACCCAGTGGTCGTGGAGATGGAGATGCGCAGGCAAAGAGTGAGTTCCGCCATTGTTGGACCGTCACGGAGAGGCGGTGCAGATGGAGGTTGACAGGGCCACTTTCAGGAGGGTACGGGCTCTCTGGCATGGAGCTGTGAACAGCTTGGGTCATTGGGCCGAGAGGATCCCTCGAGGTTGTGGAGGCCGTCCGCCTGTGGTGCTTTCTTTTTGCAGAACAGAGTCACTTCGACACAAGTGCCTGTTCTCTACCACTACAGTCTTATGGTTCTTTTGCACCAGTAAGTCGCTTCAACACAAGTTCTGGTCCTCAGCTGCTGCGGTTCCTGTACTGGCGAACGCCAGGGACTAAAGCCTCTAGTTCTAAGGGAGGTTCTTGGTGCTTTGTGGAAGGTTGAAAGGTCTCTGGAAGGTCTTGCTTGATTTCTGGAAGGACAGCAGGTTCAGTTGTCGAAACGGTAGCATGTGGGAGGGTTCTTGACAAGTTCTATCTGCACCGGTTCAGTTCCTGGTCCGAAAAGTCGTCTTCTTCTTTGGTCCATCGAATCTGAGGGCCAAGGTTCAGGGTTACCCCTAAATACTGAATTTAGGGGCGTTACTAGCACTGGCAGATAGTAGCCAGTGGGCTACGTACCTTTAGGGTGACTACACGATTTGAATGCCCCCTCCCTGTGGGATGAGGGAATCCCCTACTTTGATTGGCTAAAATCCCTCCATCCAAGATGGAGGATTTTCTAAGGAGGGAGGTCACCTCGGTATAGGGCACCGTAGGGGTGGTCCTGACAGAGAGGAGACACACTCCTGCTGGCTACTAATTTTCCCGCCGACCTTGCCTCCAAAAGTGGAGCTTGGTCAGGTGGGCGGGCATCTCCACTATCTGAAGAGGCCCTGTTCAGCATAACAAAAGGCAGGAAGCATTTGAGGCTCACCGCCCAAAATGCTGTTCATGTTTGGGGGTAGGTGAGAAGCACCTCCACCCCAAGCTGGCTTTGTTCCTGACCCATGACAACACAAGGGCTCCCACCTTAAAGGGCCAGAAACAAGTCTGTGTGTGGCAGTCTGTTGCAGACCAGTCAGTGGCACACTGTTGAGTTGGTTGTTTTTCAGAGGGCATCTCTAGGATGCCCTCTGAGTGCATTTGGTAATAAATCCAACACTGGCATCCGTGTGGGTTTATTACGCTGATAAGTTTGATATCAAACTACTTCGCATTCAGTAAAGCAATCATGGAGCTGTGGCGCTCGTAATGAGAAACTCTCAGATCATGTACTGAATAATGCGTTACTGCACTTACATTGTCTAAGAATGGACTTAGACGCTTTAGGAGCATATTGCTCATGCAGCTATGCCCTCACCTGTGGTATAGTGCACCCTTCCTTAGCGCTGTGAGGCCTGCTAGAGGGGTGCCATACCTATGCTACAGGCAGTGTGTCATGAGCATGGCACACAGGGATGTGGCCCATGTCAACTCTTAAATTTTGATCTCACTAAAACACATAGTCTGCAATGGCAGTGTGTATGTGTTAGGTGAGGGATCTCTGAAGGTGGCACAATACATGCTGCAGCCCTTAGAGATACTTTCTGGTCACAAGGCCCTTGGCACCACTGGTGCCAATTCTGGAAACAAAGGTACAGTTTCGGGAAAGAACACAGGCACTGGGAACCTGATTGGCAGGGACCCAGTGCACACTCAGTATAAGGGTATTAAATATCAGGCAGAAAGTGGAGGGTAGGGGGTAACCATGGAAAAAGGGCACTTTTCGGAGTGGCATCATAGCAAGTTATATTACATGGCACCTCACCCCTATTGTCATTAAATAAAAACACAACTCAGCTCCTTAATGTGATATCGTCCCTGTTGGACTTGGCCCTTTTTGCAGGGTCATCCCTCAACTTTTTTGCCTTCCTCATGTATTTTTTTAGGTCTCGCCTAGGCAGCGCGCTTGCGTTGCTCTAGGAAAAGACCTTTAGGAATCGGTCTGCTCCTTTTCAGCAGCTCGTGCACGCCAGGCATCCACCTTGCGGGAGCGAGCAGCTATCGGTGTGGAGGATCATGCCGTTGCTTTCACTTTAACGGCCGCGTGGCTGCGTTTTTTTTGTTTTTTTTCCTTTGCTCCTCTTGTAACTGTATTTAATTACCCAATGATGTCCGTTTTTATTCAATGTTTATTCCCACAATGGGGACGGGCAGCATGATATTTCATTTGCACGTAAGTGCCATTTCCTTTTCGCATAGCTGTCTTTTATCTTTCTCGATGCACAAACAGTTTCACAATGTTTAAAATTAGCCTCTGCAAACCTTTATCCAGCACGTACTTCCCTCCAGACAGCCTATGCCTGAAAGCGCTGGTATACTGACTAACACTACTCATGAAGTCATGATCTGACTCATGTCAGGAGGCTTGCCTTCACTGCGGCGGTTCAGCAGTTTTTCAATAACTTGATTACACAGCACTGCAGACCAATGCCACTGATCCTGCCGAACTACTTGAGGGCGGGTGCTCCAAAATGTGCAAGTGGCCGCACATATAAATTAAAAAGACAAATCGCTTGGAGACAAGGAGACTAAAGTTGCTTGTAGAAAAAGGTTTGATGGATTGTTTCCTTAGAGACATCTACAATGTTTTGACAACACACCGTGCTGTGGACACACCTCCAATCCAAGTACTAGAGCACGGATTTCTGACCTCTGTATTACTCAAATAGTATTTAAATATTTTGTTTCACTGCTTCAGTACTCGCACATTGCCCCTTATAATTCACCTACGTGCAGCAAGGCTATGCTTATGAACAGCTAAGAGGAGAGGAGAGACCGCCCCCCTCCATTTAAAAAAAAGTTATTTTCAGCCAGACCCATATCCGAGGTACATGAGCGAGACACTCCACCCTTTTTTTTTTAAACTTTTTATTTATTTGAGAAAATTACAGAGGTATAAATGACAATTGGGTCGACCCCCCCCCAGGAGCACCTAGAAAACAGAGAGGAAAGGGATGACACAGCTGAACAGAGGGTTAGCACATAGTACAGCAGTTAAGAATGCAGTAGAACCAGGAAGACACCCAAGATAGAGTATGGAAGAAGAATTAAGGATACAATAAAAAAAAAAAGTATTAGAAAATGTCATCAGGGCTGGTCCAACCAAGATGTTAACATTTCCCAAACCTCTAGACCCTTCTTCCGTCCTCTACGACCTTTCTTGGCATAAACAGCTTTCTCTAAATGATGGGTTGCTACTAGTCTAGCCAGCCACTGAGAAAATGAGGGGGGGTCCGAATCCAACCAAGCCGAGGCGACACAAATCCTCCATATTGCCATTGCAATAAAAATGAGTTCTTCGCTTTTAATCCTGGGGTTGTTAGATTGAGTTTCCAGCATAATAACTGTGGGATTTAATGTGATAGCCTGGGAGATGACTTCCCCTAAAAACTCCTGTATTTTAAGAAGGTTTGGAACAAGTCTGGAGTAGGTTGCGAATATGTGGATGGAATCAGCAGCGAATTCCGAACACCGGGGGCAAAGAGTCCCCTTGCCTACACCCCATTTAGCAATTTTATTAGGGGTAATGTACAAGAAAAAAATGGTTTTAAAATGTTGAGCCTGCAGTTTGGCTGAAAGTAGTATACTCTGAGAGAGTGTTAAGGAATTAAAACATATGTTGTGTGAGCATTTGAGTTTAGAATGCCATTTAGTGGCTATTATCTGAAGATCATCAGGGGTTTGCCTGTTTAAGATGTTATAAAGGGAACCTATTCTAGGTGTTATAGTGCTACGCAGTAAGTTAACAAATTCCACTTCAGCAAACCCTACAGCGCTCCCGACTTTTCTGTTTAAGAAGTCACATATAGAGAAATACTTGAATGCATCTTAGCTTTTCAGGATGAATTTAGATTGCAAACTTGTAAATGAGTTAACCCCCTCTGTGGTAATGAGATCCCCAAGATTCACTATGCCGGCTCTGAACCAGTCTAAAAAATAGGACTTTTCAAATATAGCAGGAAGATTAGGGTTATCCACAGTGGGGGAGTAAAAGTTGAATCTTCCCAATCCAAAGAGTCTTTGGATGTTGCGGAATACTTTGTATGAGTTCATTAAGGTCTTAAATCCCACGCGCTTGTAGTATCCGTAGGAAGTCTCCCGGAAGAGGCAGCCCCAATGATGTTCACCTAGTAGGAGGTAAAAGGGAGAGGCAAGCCCTGATGCGGGAAGGGGGAGAGATTCCCTTACCAACCCTGAACTGTACTGCATGACAGAGGCCCAATAGTACAGTGTAATGTTAGGGAGGGACCACCCGCCTCTCTCTCTTGGGAGCGAGAGTTGCCTTGGAGCCCGTCTTCGCGGGGAATATGCCCAGATGAATTGTGTAAATATTTGCTGGAATTTTAAAAGGGTAGGTTTACTAAATTCCAAGGGTATAGAACGGAAAAAATAGAGGAGCTTAGGAAAGTATGTCATTTTTATGACATTACATCTTCCAACCAAGGTCAGATGTAAGTTATCTAGTCGTTTGAGGGACTTTTTAGTGTCTGCAGCTAGGGGAGTGAGATTGTCTGTTACTATTTTATCAATATTTGCTGATAAAAAAAACCCTAGGTATTTAGCTTTAGGTACTTCCCTATCGTCAGTCCAAATAATTTCTTTGTTTGTAATTATTTGTGTTTTGTTTTTGTTCAGGGCATATCCGGACATTTGCCCAAATCTTAGGGCTTCTGTCTCCAATGCGAATATGGTATTCTCTGGGTCTGGGGAAGTAATGGCCAGATCATCCGCGTAGGCCAAGACTTTGGTGTCGATCCCCTGAAATTTAATTGCAGTAACATTTGTTTTTTTTTTAATTTCTTTAATAAATGGGTCAAGGTAAAGGGCAAACAGAAGAGGTGAACAGGAGCAGCCCTGTCTGGTGCCTCGTGAGATTTTAAAGATTTCCGTGAATTGCCCGTTGATGCATAGGCAGGCCATAGATTTAAAATACAGGCCTGCACGGCTGATATGAATCTTGAGCCAAAACCCAGCTTGTCCATTACCGCCCAAAGGAACCGCCAGGAGACCCGATCAAATGCTTTTTCAGCATCTAGTAGTGTAAGCGACATCGGGTCTCCAGCTGCTTGTGCTGCGTCGAACAGGGTGATAACTCGCCTGACATGCTCCGTAGTGCCTTTTTTGGGAATAAAACCATGCTCCCATTCTGAAACTAAGTACTCAATGACCGAAGATATTCTATTTGCCAGTATATTTTAATAAATCTTTGAGTCGCAGTTGATGAGGGTAATGGGTCTATATGAACCCATCTCCAACGGGGACTTGTCCTTCTTAGGAAATATAGATATCCTGGCAGTAGACCAGGAGGCAGATGGGGAGGTCCCGTTGAAGATGGAGGTTACTACGTTTGTGAAAAGTAACTCAATTTGCGGGGTGAAAATCTTATAGAATTCAACGGGGATACCATCCATTCCTGCAGCTTTACCTTCAGGCAGACTTAGAAGGGATCTCAGGATTGCATCCCAGGTTGGTGTAAGATCCAATAGTTTTCTGTTTTCAGAACTAAGTTGTCTAAGATCACTCTCGTTAAGATAGCTAGTAATTTTTTGTTCAAGAGTGTCTGTCCAATTATGGTTCTCTTCGTTGTACAGCCTGGCATAGAAATAGTGAAATCCCCTCTGTATTGCACTAGGGTCATTGATCTCTGCCCCGTTAATTAATTTAATTGAATGAATTTCACTATTAGTGACCTGCTGTCTAGTCTTGATTGCTAGATGATGCCCGATATATCACTGCACTCATAATTTTTTTCCCGTATGGTTGCCCACTTGGCTGCGTTTTTTTCTGCAAAGACTGCCCCAATCTCTGCTCTCGCAACAATTACCTCTCTTTGGGCCGTTTTAATGTCTTGTCCTGTTTGGATCAGTTGGGTCAATTTAGTTTCTGCTCCCCTTAGTTCTTCTTGGAGATCGCATATTAATAGCTTATCCTTTTTGTTTTTTCTTATTGAAAACCTTAGGGTTTCACCCCTGATCCCTGCTTTTAATGTATCCCAGACCGTCATTAAGGAGGTAGAGCCTATGTAAGTTTCCAAAAACTCTGGAATCCAGCCTTTCATATGTGTCTGAAAACCTACATCTTGTAGGAGGGCCTTCTCAAAGCTCCATCTAGGTGTTTCCTTCCATCTCCCTAAGCCCTTCATGTTAAGAATAAGCGGATTATGATCTGACATAAATCGTGGAGCCATGTCAATAGTACAATTGGAGAGAAATGACGAGGAAACAAAAAAGTAGTCTAATCTCACTAATGTATGATGTGGAGCAGAAAAGAAAGTATAGCCAGGTTGTATAGGCCTTTGAGTAGCCCAAATATCTCTTAGCCCATGATCCTGGATTAAATTGATTAAGGCCTGATATACTTGAGGTTTCCTACCTTTATATTTCCAATTACTATTCATTTCCCAATTGCTGGGCAAGTGGATGTTGAAATCTCCACATAAGATAATAGGGGTGGGCCAATGAGTGAGTTCCCCCGAGACCTGATTGATAGTCTCTGGATCGTCAATAGTGCTACTATATATCGAGCATAGAGTAAACGGAGGGTTAGAGGGAAGATGACATTCAGTTATTATCCACCTGCCAAGTGGGTCTGATTTCACCCGTAAATTACTGATGATAGATCTTCTATCTACGATGATCCCCACCCCTTTAGTTTTAGCGCCCTGTGTGGTAGTACCCACAACGTTATACCCAAGTGTGCCTAATAAGTGTTTTTGTGAGCCCTCTAAGTGGGTTTCTTGAAGACAGATGACATTTCTCCCTAGTGACCGCCGACCCTGAGCCACACTTTCTCTTTTAGCAGGATTGTTCAGCCCACAGATATTCACAGAGACGACTCTAAGTACATCAGTCTTAGCCATCTAAAAAGTAAAGGATGCCCTTAAGTCTTGACCATAAATATGTAAATAAAGGTCTGTGCATGTATATAGATATCCATTTAGCTTCTGTGCCATTTTTCTTTTCCACCTTGGTGCCCGCCCCCCTCCCTCCCTACTCTCCTCCCTCCCTACTCCCCCCTTGTGTGAGCAATCAGGTGAGCCCTGAGTGATGGTGGTCATACATAAGCCCCGGCTGTCAGCCACGCCAGTTAGAGAAAAAAAAAATACTCTTTGTTCGGTCGACCAATAGCCCTTGAGCCGTTTTCTAAGCCATAGAAGATGGTAAAAAATAAGAGCTGGATTCAGAGAGCGTGCAAAAATTTGTATACGTTGTAGGCAAAGGATATGTTCGCGAAAAGAGAACAAGTGAAAAAATGAAGAGATAAATATTAGAGCTATAATTAGCTTAATGTCTATATATCTTTTTTTTTTTTTTTTTTTTTCTCTGTCATTTGGAGTTCTTCTTGGCCTTCAAGTCATCCAGATATTCGCCAGCCTTTACCTCGGACAAAAAAAGTCTTGGTGTCCCTGTTGAAAATTACTTTAAGCCTGGCTGGATTCATTGAGTACACCTCGGCTCCGAATTGTTGAAACGGGGAGATTAATTGTCTCAACCGCCATCTTCGTTCTACGGTCTGATGACAGAAGTCAGGTTTGGCGAAAAAAGTTATTCCATTAGCCCCTTTCTTGGAATTAGGGCGAGCCTGATCGTAAATGAGCTGCCTGAGGAGGAAGTTTCAGAAATACACTAAGATAACCCTTGGTAATCCCCCGGGGTTATCGCCATTGTTATTCTGCCGTTTTTGGTAGAGGGGGAATCGGTGAGCTCTCTGAACCTCTCGATCCCAGTCCCATCCCTGTGCGTCAGGGAATGAGGCCTGTAAAAGTTTGACAATGAAGCCTCTGGGATCGTCTCCTTCCCTCCCCTCCTGGATACCAAGCAGGCGAAGGTTGTTCTTCCTACGCTGGCGATTTTCTTGGTCCTCCACCTTTGACATTAGATCTACCAAGCAGGCAGCGTTGGACTCGCTCTGTTGTTTAATAGTTGCAGACTCGTTTTCTAGATGCTCCGTTCGGGCTTCTACCATGACAACCCAGTCACTTATATCCGTACAGGTTTTATTCAGTCTTCTCAGCCCTCACTGGAGCTTCTTAGCAGCACATTTGGCTGAGCGGTTGTCTGATCGCACCTCCTCATGAAGCACTTTTGTAGAAGTTAGAATGGAGGCTAAGGAGGGCTCGGTGGAGACTACTTGAGGATTTTTTGTGCTTCCCCATTGCGCTGTGCTGAGATCCTCTTCTTCCAGAGGGTATGACATCTGGGAATCTGAATAATCCCATCTCAGCTGACTACACCGTTTGCTTTTGCTTCTAGGTTTCTTTGAGCGTAGAACAGTTCCGGTATCTATTTTAGAGACCTCGCTATCGTCTTCACTTACATCAGACGCTTCTTCGCCTGAGGAAGTAGGGGTACTATCTGAAACTGAGTAAAAGTGCTCTTGGCCGACTTCAGGAGTCCAGGGAGCTTGCACCCCAGAGGGGGCCACTAGACTCTGGATAACATTTGCTAGGCCAGTCGGCTGCACTTCAAATGCCATGGACGGGATACCATTCCCCTGTTCAACTGCAGGTAGTAAAGAAGACACCTGTTGCATAGCAGTCCCGTTTGGATGACTAACATAGGGCAAACATGGAGAGATGGCTAAATTCGGAGCTGCGTTAGAGGGTTCGATAAAGATGCCATTCATGGCATTAGCAATACTGCATGTCGCCCCCTGAGGCCCGTCTTTTTCCATGTTAGGCTCTGTATTTACTAGAGTGCAGGCTTCTGATTGAAAGCCTAGTGGAAGTGCAGGTGTAGTAAGCATAAGAGGAGCAGCAGTTAAAGAGGTAGGCAAGGTATCTTTGGGGGTTGTAAGGGCTTTAGTAGTTAGGGTAGTTGATTGAGTTTTAGCCCCCAGAAACATTTTTGCTAGGGGGGGCGCGAGGGTCCAAGATCCTTTGGGTCCTTAAGCAGTTCGTCCCCCCCCAGATCTACCATGCGATTACTTTGCACTGACCTCTTGTCTGGATTTACTCGTCACCTTCGTTGCTGAAGCAACGCGGGGTTCTCTGGGCTCTCTGGACTCAGGATTAGTAGATGCCATCTTCACCTTGCCTCCTTTTCGGGCCCCCCGGGCATTCATCACAATGTTGATTCTGATGCAGCGTAAGTGAAAAAAATGGTGCAGCCACCGAAGCCTCTTCCCGCTGGTGCGGTAAATGTTTGTAAAGGAGCGGGGATTCGTGCACGGCCGGATCAAAGCGATCGCCGCGAGGGCACACAGAGCAGGCCAGGCAAAGGGGTCCAAGTTAAAAAACAATAACATTTGACGAAATGCCTTGATTCCCGGTCCTGAGTCGCGTTGTTGAATTTCGCGGTCTCCAAACAGCGGCCGCGGCAACCGCAACGTTCCCTGAGCTCTCAGCACTCTGTGAAGCGTCATCGCGTCATGGTGAGCAGGGCAGCCAACCAATCGGTCAGACGTCCGGCGTGGTCAGCCGAGCAGAACGGAGCTTACGCTGACACCATCTTGCTCTCCCCCAGAAAGCAACAAATCTCAATGGTGAATTAACTGAAAAGTAGACAGTTAATTTTTCATTATCACACAACTGGATTGACTTAAGTACAGATACAAACTAGGAAGTTGCAATCTAGTTGCTATGTTAAGTTTGGTTATACTTTTCTGAAGTTCAGTTATAACCTCCATGTTTTAAAAACTCAATTTTAGTGGAGACAAGGCGCACAAGCATGATGAAGTTACCTCCATCATCCATGGATCTCTTCTGAACACCATAGCCGTACACAGAGGGTTCCACCAAGGGGGTAGAGTTGTTCAAGTGGGGCATCATCACGTCCACCACCACCACGTCCACCACCACCACGTCCACCACAACCACGTCCACCACCACGTCCACCACCACGTCCACCACCACGTCCACCACCACCACCACGTCCACCACCACCACATCGTCCACCACCACCATGTCCACCACATCCACCACATCCAGCACCACCACGTCCACCACCACCATGTCCACCACTGGTTGTGCCACCCACAGAAGCAGCTTGTAAAATGTGACTTAGGCCTGCCATAGCAGAGCCTTTGTGCAGCCTGGTGCTGCCATGTCGACTTGGCAAGTGCACCCACTTACCAGTCCCTAAACCATCCCTTTTTAACATGTTAGTTGCCCCTAAGGTAGGCCCATGGTACCGCCCTGGGCAGGGTGCATTGTATGTAAAAGGTAGGACATGCCTTGACGTGTGTGGAATGATACATCCCAAAAGGCCTTTTCCCGTTCGCAAATGGGCTTGATACATATGCCCCAAAGTGTTTGAAAATACCACTTTTAGAAAGTAGGTATTTTCTTGCCTAACCATCCAGCCTGCCTCTGCTAGGTTGTGTATTGCATGTCTGATTTGTGTGTGACCGGGGTTGGGGTGGCTCAGCACTAGGCTGAATAGACCTATCTGCATCGGGAGTGGTGGGAGGAGTATCACCTGGGCCTGAATAGGGCTGTGTCTGCCTTCCACAATTCTGGCTCTACCTCATGTGGTTCGTCTGATGACCCCGGCCCACACAGACGAAGAAAGAAGTTGTGCACTAGTAGAGTACACCCAGAACTGGTTTTGGCTGGACACAGGAACCCTCTGCCGTCAGAGGACAAAGGATTTTGTGTATATAAAAAGGGGGACCCAGACCCCAGAACTTTAGATCACGTCTGGGAATCAAGACAGACCTTTGCCGAGGAGAAGAACCAGGAAACTGAAGGAGGAGACTACCCCTGTGCTGTGTAATGTTTGGGGGTTGGCCTGCAGTGGTTGCTTCATTGCCAAAGAAAGGAGAAAAAGGACTAAGTGTGCTTTCATTACCTTGAAGAAGAATCTCCAAGGGCTTGAACTGTGTTTGCCTCCTGCCTGAGGGATACAAGACTTCATCCTCAGCTCACCCCTGAGTTCCCTGGCTGGGAATTAAAGTGCCTGCTGTTGTGCTCGGCCTTCTAAGAGACTGCATGTCGCTAGGAGCTGGAAGCGTGACAACGAAGCTTGTCGCCACTGCAGAAGTCATCGCATCGCCGAGTAAGCATGCTGCTGCTGTCGCCATCACATCCCCGAAGCGCGTTGCGTCACCGGAGAAGCGTGCCGCCGCCGCAGAGGCCGTTGTCACATCACTGGAGAAGCGCGTCGCAGGGCCTGTCTTGGCTCAGAAGTTCACTGAGTCGACGCACGGCCGTCGGGCGTGCACGCATCGCATCTATGTTGTTGTACCATAACCAACACGCCATTTATGACACATCGCACAGGAACGTCATCGCATCAGATCGCAGTAAGAAACCGGCGCATCAACTCCCTACACAGTAAGGAAGCAAGCCTCCACTCCCCTGTGCAGCAGTAAGGAAAAGACGCATCCGCTCCCCTGAGTGTAAAGAACATCGCATCACCTTCCCTGCAACCCTTTTGTTTGTTTCGCGTTGCGCATCCCAGGTACTTTGAGTGTTAAGCGTCGCATTCACAATCTAAAGTGCACTAAGCTATTTCTACTATTTTAAAGTCTTATTTTTGATTACAGTATTGTGGATTTTTGTTGTTTGGTCTTGTGTTAAGTCTAGTAAAGATTACTTATTTTTCTAAACTGGTGTAGTGTCCATTTGTAGTGTTTTCACTGTATTACTGTATGTGTTCACAAATGTTTTACACACTGCCTCTGAGATAAGCCAGTCTGCTCGTGCCAAGCTACCAAGGGGGTGAGCAGGGGTTATTTTAGAAGTGTAGCTCCTTACCCTGACTAGATGCAAGGGTCCCTATTTGGACAAAAGTACCTAACTCTGCCAACTAGAGACCCCCCATTTTTAACAATCCCTGAAATGACAAAATAGAGCCTGTAATTTGCAGGTAGAGTAGTTAATTTTACTGAGAGGGACTCAGAATTTTGGATACATCGTCCCTCAGTGTAAAGCCAATCAGTTTATTGATCAGGCCCACTTAACTCATCCATTACTAATAATGCTGAGATGACTGCATTCTTGTCAATCAATGTTTTGATTAATCTCCTTCCTGATGACATTTAAATTCACTCAGTTCATGATAACACCCAGTCGATATATTATTGATAGCGCCTAGACACCGCCACAGCTCTTCTTCTAATAACAGCCACCCTATTTCAGCCGTACAGTCCACACATTGCCTCATTAATATCATAGGCAATCTGTTTGTTCTGAAATCTTCCCAGACTCACTCTGCTGTAGGTAGCACCTAGACCCACTGTGTTCTTCAAAGCCCCTGCACTGGCTCCGCTGTGGGTAGTGCATAGACCCACTGTGTTCTTCATAGCCCCTGAGCGCCTAGACCTGCTGCTCTCGATGTCACTTACATCTATTCGTTTCAGGGTCATACCTTATTGTGCCATTAATGTTCCTGATCTCTCTGCTATTGATAGTGCCTAGATCCACTTTGCTCTGCGTAGGATTCTCCTCTGCTCTGCTCGAGGTTGTAACTTTCCGTGTTCTGGATATTCCTATTGTCGCTCTGTGTGAGGGAGGGAGAGAGAGAGAGCGAGAGCGAGCGAGAGTGCCCAGACCCATTGTGTTTAAAATATCACCTAGGCCCACCCTGCTTGGGTTATTCCTGGTGTCGCTCTACCCTCAATAGTACCTTTGACCCACTGTGTTCCTCCTAGCCCATGCACTGGCGCCACGATAGGTAGCACCTAGACCTGCTGCTTCTTGATGGCATCTACATGTCTTCTGTTCTGGGGCATATCTTATTATGACCTTAATATTCCTATATCCCCTCTGCTATAGATAGTTCCTAGACCCACTGTGCTGTGCATAGTGCATACACTTGCTGTGCAGTGAATTGGCGCCTAGACCCGATGCTTTGGGTGGCATCTACACCTGCTCTGGGTCCTACCTTATTGTTCCTTTAATATTCCTGTTCTCTCTCTGCTATAAATAGAGCTTAGATCCACTTTGCTCTACATAGAACCCTCACCCTCTCTGCTCGGGTTCTTAATTTGTTGTGCTCTGGGTTTTCCTGGTGTCGCTCTGTGAGAGACAGCGCCCAGACTCCCCTTGCTTGAGTTAACACCTAAGCTTGCCCAGCTCGGGTTACCTCTGGTGTGTCTCTGTTTTCCATAGCGCCTAGACCCACTGTGAATATAGCCCAGATTCATAAACTGTTCAAACACCGACCGCAGTCAAGGGTCAGTCGAGATGCTCGAATTCAGAAAGATTGAAAAATAACTGCCCCACTGATACTGGGTTTTGTTACAAATTGCAGGGGTAACCCAAAAGAACCCTTAGGACCTGGGTAGTATATGGTACGTAAAACAGTAAAGTTCCACTGGTACGCTATCAAAGATGCAAAATTTAATTTGCAATATGGGCAAGCAAAAAGCAAAGATCAAACAATAAATGAGTCACAATACTGAGTTGAACAGCCACATTAAATTTGATATATCATAAGGTCATTAACATTATATTAAGCAAAGGAACCCATGCAATTTACTTCATATTGGTTGCTCCAAATAGAGTGAAAAGAAAAGTGTATTTAGTAGTGCTCATGTGCGCAGTGATCAGAAAGAAAAAGTAAGAAAGAAATTTAGTAACTGTTGCAATGAAAAAATCAAATTTAGCCAAATAGCCTGCCTGAGGAATTTACAAAATCTTTTTTCTTATTCAAAAAAAGGGCGTTGTCTAAATAGAACACACGCCGCTCAGGGGTATTGATAATCCAGGCTTGGTTGTTTAATATTGGCTCCGTGATTGGCTTCGTGATAGTATGAAGGACTCTTTCGGAAGCTGGCTTTCTATATAGTGTACTAACAAGAAGTAGACTGTGCAGAGAGTCCAGTAGGTCCCCAATTGGTTTACAGAGGCTAAAGTAGATGTGAGAAGGCCTGATATATGCTGTCCACTAGTTCTAGTGGGCACCTTGCATCAGTCCAAACAACCCCTTATGGTGAATGGTTAAAGACAACCTTTATTGAAAGCTATCCTAGTGGTAGCTATGGAGAGCAGCCTTCAGGCTAAGTCTTGAAGGAATGTAAAGCACCTTGTTTTACCAGTCTATAATCTCTTGAATGAACAAATGAAATGACAACCACACCAGGTATATAATTAAAATATATGTATTCAGGTTAACACACACCCCTTTAGTCTCTTTATGAGACTGGAGTTCGAAGTACTTAAGTTACAAGATAGCAATCATCAGTAAAAGCACAAATACACGTTTGGGCCCTAGGGGCCAAACCAAACCATATACCAAAAAAGTGGTATAAGAACCGCGACTGGAACAGGCACTAGGCCTATTGCCTCTAGAATCGATGGGACCTCAAGGAACCACCCAAGGTAGTGACACAGGGGACACACGGGGACTGTATGCAGTGTGTAAACACAACCGCGGGTTCCTATTATCTTCGATGAGCAATGTTGCGGTTGGAAATTTAAAGATTAGGGACACTTCTAATCGAGTCTGGACCAAACCCTTTTGGACTTATGAAGTTCTAGGGCTAGCACCCACGAGAGCACCAGAGTACTCTAGTTACCTCACCCAGGGAAGCCGGGTGCATAGGTGTCTATTGGTGTTGGGTCGCGTCGTCGATTTCAATGGAAGCCTGCAAAGAACTGCTGCTGCCGTGAAGAGGAGAAGTGTCCGAAGAGATCCAAGCCTGGATCTAGGATGTAAGGAACCTGAAAGCAGAGGGGACAGAGTCAGGGTCACTTTCCAGTGACCTAGGGCAGGATGAACCAATGCCCACAGATGTCGGGTGCTTCAGGTGAGTTGATGGGTGTCTTGGCTCTTCAGCCACGAGGTCCAGGATGTGTCGACGAAGTCCATGAGCCCACGAAGTCTGTTGAGTGCTGCGGTGTCGGCCACCAGAATGGACCCAACAAGCCTTGGCAACAGCAAGTCACTGGAATTCAGAGAAAGAACTGCGGTGCAGACCAGCAAGGTCTGAGGGACTCACCCAGCGAGGGTAAGTCTGGGCACGTCTGGAGCAACCAGGAAAGCCCAATTAGAAAAGGAGTTGCCTTCGTGGGGACCTGCTAGCCAACGGGCTAGTGATCGCGAAGGAGCCTCGAGCGGTCACACTTGAAGCTGGCCCACGGGTCACTCGTGGAGTGGAGGCCAACAATCTTCGGTGTGTAGAATCTGAAATATAAGCAAGAAATGAATCCACACAAACGGTTCTCAGTCAAGGGTAAGATGACAGCGTTTATTAGAAACCAACAACAGATTAGCGTGCAGCACGGGGGCACCCAGCAAAGTCACTGAGTGCCCAAAGATGTGACATTGGTGATAGCTTTTATAAGCCAAAACCACAAAGGATACGGCATCATCACATACGTAGCACAAATTAAGCATAGTTCATTTGACCAATTTGCAAGGGCCTAGATAGTTATATACCATTTAAGGTCCGAAAAGTACTGTTGCAGACTGCGTGACCTAGGTCTGCTTCTGGGACTTTCCACTGTAATGTAAGATATAGGTCTGGTGCTTTTTCAGTTAATAGTTGCAACATAATAGAATGGACTAGACATATTACAAAATGTGCTATGCTGAAATGTCTGTGTCTACATGAGCATCTTCTGTATTATTCTTGATCGAACCGTGTGTTACAAAAGCTGTGTCTCTGAAGCGAATGGTAAAGTACGGGCATTTTGTGCACTGCTTTTCATGTCAACTTAGCAGGGCCTAGAAGCTTACAGCATTTGGTATCATACAAGAAAGATGGCTTCTACAGGTGCAGGAGGAGCTCAAGGCTGGGGCTACACGGAGCCCAAAGCACAACTTCGAGGAGGACCAGGAAGATCGTGTTGCTGCAAAAGTTCACGGTGTCCAGGGGTCACGGGTCCACGTCACCCACGATAGCCACGGGCCTCAGCTTTGCTGTGGACTCAGGGTAGCCTCGGGGAAGTCTGAAAATCCACCTCTGGGGATGCAGAGACTTCGGCGTCCGGCGGGAGCTTCAGAATTGCAGACCGGTCAGTTGCTTCTTTGGTGCCTGCCAAGCAGGGGAGTCACTCCTTGACCCCAAGGGAGATTTCTTCCGTCTTCTAGTCGAGATAGAAAGTCGAAGGTCCAGGATATATGTTGCATAGTTTCGTCCAGGGTAATCTAAAGTCCTAGGGACTGGATTCCCATACTTATAGTAAGTTTAGGGGATGGACTAATTCTAAGGCCCCACCTATGGGTGGGCCAGAAAAGAGGGATGGTTACACCCATTTCCTTTGTCCAGTTTCGCGCCAGAGCAGGGGCAGCTAGCCCCTGCAACCGGTTTAAACTGGGCTATGCACAGGGACACCAAACGTGCCCCCAGTGCAGTACTTCAAGCACCAGAGAGTGCTCCCGCCCAGCCCCAATACACATCAGCCTGTCTGGGGAGGTGGGGACACCTCCCCTCGACAGGAAACCTATTGTCCAGGCCTCCCCTGCAGGAGTTTCGGGTCAGCAGCAGAAGGCCAGACCCGTGTCTGTGGCAGAGGCATCCATTTTGGCCTGCGCCATTAGCAAGAAACTTCCAGTGGGGGAAGGAAATCTGGGGCCCCTCCTGTGGAAACCCTCCCTGCCCTTAAAAAGCGCGGGAACCTCCCAGGACCCCTACTTCTCCTGTCCCCCTTGAAGGTCAATCCACTCCTACACCCCCACCTGGGATGTAGGTATCAGTTGCTGTCCCTATCTCTTGAGGAGACACCCTCCTCATGCAGGTGTAGTGTATGTAGTGTTAGGGTTCAAAGGTGTACAATATGGCTCAGAACATTTGTATGCAATCATTTCCTGGAAAGCACCATCCCGCTAGCACATTATAATCAACATAGCGCGGTCATATCAATACAGCCTACATTTAAACCATAATAACTTCACATGATACATATGGGCGCGGGGCTTTCCTTTCCCATACCTTTAGTTCACATAACCAAAACTTTGAACCCTTCTCCGAGCCTTGCGCTCTTCCATTTGCTCATTGCTGCATAGGTAATGTGTGGCAAAACTGGACTTATCAAATGCTATAAATGCACACCAGAATGGGATACTATGTTTCCCGCCGCTAGACACCAATGTTGGAAAACGAGGCAGCATCTGTGAGGCCTGCACAAATAACATGACTACATTTGTCCTTCACTGGGAACCAAACACCCAATTGTAGCGCCTGACTCTCAGAGGGTAGCGTTGCAGAGCAGTCTGAGGCTTACTCAAGGGAGGTGGTGTGGGCTAGTAATCGCCATTTGCAGGTGCACAAAAATAACACTCAATAATTGATTGTCAAGTCTGTACTTTGCTTTATAAAAGTAAGAGTACATTTATTAAACACACACACTACTCAATACTATGCACCAATTTACAAATATACATAAGCTGTTGGAATTACTTTGTGACATTGCATAACATCTCCACCCCTCCCGCAGGGGGGGGTGGGGTCTAGTACCACCACTCCCATGTATGCACATCAACTTGCCCCCAATGCAGTTAGTTGAACATAACCTGGAGCGAGGGCCCTGCGCACTGGCACCATCCCAGTGGCGACCCACCACATTACCTCAACAAGCATTAAAAAGGGGTAACCCTGCCTTGGTGACACATGACCCTGACTAAGCATCTCCTACTGACCATAAAGTAGGCACCTCTATATCTTAAGGGCTAGCAGTCTGGGGTCTTCACCTAAGCGCAGCAGCAAGAATCCATGTTTACGCACACTTTAGAATGACAGTACTCATCACCTTGGTTGATCATTTGAATGCATTGCAATTACAGCCCCTTAGGGCATCACAGATGAAATCACAGGATTGCTCATATACAGCCAGACACCCTAGCAGGACTGTCTGGCCACATAGCCCCACTTGGCCTATGACATCTCCTTACACATGTGACTTACAGTCCCTTCAAAAGAAGTACTCCTGTCAACTACACTTCTCCTGCAGTGTGCCTCTTCACTTTAAAAGGAATCACAAAAGCATGGGATTACGTAAATACAGCCAGACCCCCTAGCAGGAGGGTCCAGCAACATAACTCCATTTAGCTTAACATCACCTTACACAGGTACTTCACTTTACACATGTGACTTTTCAGTCCACCTAAAAAGAAATAACCAATAGTAAATGCATTTCGGTGCAATTACACCACTTCACCTCCAGGGGATGCCCTTCTCCAGACATCCCCAACTCAGCCCTTCTGCTGAGCCCTTGAGGGGTTATTCTTTCAGATGCCCCGTGAAACTGAGGGTTGGACTGTTCTTCTTTATGCTGGGGGAGACTGCGGTGCTCCTGCCGCCTCCCCTGCACCCCTTTTCACAGATGAGGCTGGAGGCCACCAGGCACAAAAATGGCAGATTTCTTCGTGCTGGGGGGGGGGGGGAAAGACTGTGCTCCCCCAGCACCTTTTCACAAGTGAGGGTGGCCCCTCTCCTCTGGGGGCCACAAAGCACCAAAACAGCAGCTTTCCAAATTCCTGGCGAGGCATTATGGGGCACTTCATGCTCCTCTTTACCAGCCCCCGCCACTGGTAACACTCTCCTCTTCCCTCAGGGTCTCTGATTCAGCAGGGTGCTGTCTTCCCTGGCTCCCTGCGCCAGCCTCTCGCCAGGCTCTCCTTCTGGGACTCACCAGCCCCCGCCACTGGGAACACTCTCCTCTTCCCTCAGGGTCTCTGATTCAGCAGGGTGCTGTCTTTACTGGCTCCCTGTGCCAGCCTCTCGCCAGGCTCTCCTTCTGGGACTCTGTTCTCCCTGCGCACAGGCCCCTGCTTCTGTGCACCAGTCCTGGGATCTTCTTCTGGTGCTGATAGGGTCCTGGGGGCAGTCAGGGGGTCTCTCCTTCCAACTGCCCATTGCACCAGGCTCCAGCACCTTCACCCTCAGCAGACCACACCCCAGAGAGCTTCTCTTCCTGTGCAAGCACTTTTTAAAAGTTGAGTAGGGGGCTGACAGGAAGTGCCTGCTGGTCCTATCAAACAGCGACACATCACTTTTCCTGCCCCTGCTCCCTCCTTCTTGTCCAGCCTCTGTGTTTGTGCAAAATGGCCTCGTCCAGTGTCTCTGGCCACATGGCCTCTGAAACCCAACTCCTTCCACGCTGCCTTCCCTCCTTGGGCTGCTGCCTTCCCTCCTTGGTGCAGCCCGTGCCTGGCACCCAGCGACAGCAGTTGAGGGATTGGCCTGCAGACCCTCCCATCTTCCCTTCGTGGAGAGGAGGCCCTCGCTTGTGGAAGAAAGGTTATCAATCCATCCAGCTGAGGTCAGCCCTCAGCCTGGGTCTGGTCCTGGCTGGCTCACAGAAATATGACAGTTCTGGATGACCCAAAAGCAGTACAAATATGACTTTGGACTCTGCAGAATACTTCTTTTCACCTCCAATACAATGGACTTTCGTGCATGTCTGGAAACTCTAGGCCTTGTGGAAGTTAATTTAGCCATGGGCCCCACATTCCCTTAGGGAAATAATGAAGTGAAAACACAGTAAAACACACTGACTTTCCCTGGCATGTTTCCAGTGTATAAAGCCTATTCCACCCAATACTGCATAAGTCCTGCCACACCATTCACTTTGTAGCTGCTCCTAGACTGCACACGCTAGGAATCCCCCCTGAGCTGCCCGTACACGTGTGCACACGTATGTACACATGTGTCTGCATGTAACCAGCCCGGTGTCCCTTACTCCAGCTGCTGCGCAGTGGCCTGGTCAAGCCAGGGGAACACCAGTAAAATCCCCATGCAGTCTCTTACATCCTGAGTTCACTGTGGGTGAGTCCCAACTTATGAGGCTCCCCCACAGTAAAAGCTCAACAATTAGGTGCTCAAAAATAAAAAAATCCGGGCGGCCCATAGTGTCAGAACCACCTTCTAACACACGCCGCGCCCAGCTGATTCCTACAGGGAAGAAGTAGCCACTCTACATGGGTACACTTCCCGTAGTCAGCGATAACTAGTTATAAGGTGTTCTGACCAGACCCCCCTTACTGACCAGTTATCCGCTTAGACCACCTACTCCTCCCATCCATGAAATCTCCACCCATGACAGGGATCCCAGACTACCCTAAGAACCCTCCGGGCTCTAGGTTAGATACCTCTAGGTCACTCATGGTCTACATGGACTCAGCCTAACTATGCTCACCTTTGCCCTTGGGCATGCAACACTATGCCTACCACTTCTCTGGACAAGGGTCCAGTGCCTCAGCACCGATGCGGTCTTCTGGGATAGGTCTAAATCCCATCCCCTGGGTCACTAGCTGGTCTCCCTTCCAGAGTTTGTTCCAACCCGTACCCTCTCTCCGTTTGGTCCTTGCACCCCAAAGATGCAATCTCTCTGGACCCTCACCCTCAGCCTGCCGCTGAGGTCATTCTGCTGCCACCACCCTTTCGGGATGACTGTCTTCCCTAAAGAAAGCACAGCCACTTGTGCTTCCCCACACAGGAAAGCACCCTTTGGCCACTGGCCTGGCTCCCTGAGGGGACCTCAGACCGGCCTCACCACCACACTGGCAGTGCCAGGGAGGAACACTGAGGGTGCCTCATCAGACATCCTACAGCTCATTCCCCCCGTCAGTAGCTCCACACGGAAACTACCCCGGGAACCTAGACCCCTTCCTTGTTCTCCGCTGCGAGAACAGGGCCTATGTACCCTTCCCTCCGAGAGGTGCGCTCTCCTCCCGGAGTACCCCTAGAGAGCCTGTGGGCCCAGAGTTAGCTAGACCCAGACCCACCTCTCATGGCTCTCCCCGGTCTCCCTGCAGCGCCTTGGGAGACCGCCCAGGGACCTACATGGTCCCTGGATGGCCTGCACCACCCCTTATGAAGAGCAGGGTCCCTTCACTTAAGATAGGCCCCACCTGCCTTCAGGGTAGTACTACCACTCTCAGCCAGGGACCCTAAAGATCCCGGCTAGGCCTGCACCACCCCTTCACGAAACACAGGGTCCCTTCACTTAAGATAGGCCCCACCTGGCTTCAGGGCGGTACTACCTCCATCAGCCAGGGACCCTAAAGATCCCGGCTAGGCCTGCACCACCCCTTTGGGGAAACACAGGGTCCCTTCACTTAAGCTGGGTCCCACCTGTGTCCAGGGTGGTACTACCTTGCAGAAGTCCACCTCCTGCCTCGAGCTAAGGAACACCCCCATGCTCCTGGTCCTGGGGTTCAAGACCCACAGGGCCTACCTGACTGGTCACCAGCCACCCGACCCTGACACCTCAGGGTCCACCACTAACCCTCCACGTTGAACTAGGGAGCACATTGCCCCCACTCAGATCTCCACTGGGTCAGTTACTTAGCCCACCTAGGGTACCTAGGGGCTACCACTACACACCATCACTCAAGAACTACCCTCCTTGGGGGCCACCCACTACCAGGGGCCACCCCTGGGTTGCTCACCTCCCCACCAGTTAACCTGGGGGGACCTGCCGGACACTCAACTCTACCACACCTTCCTCCCACTGTGGGAAAAGGTTCTTGGGGGCCCCCACCATGGGAACCCCTGGGGCGCTACTACCTGGGCTAAAGAAACCTCCTAACCCCACCCTTCCAGTGGTTTTGGCCTGCGCCATTAGCAAGAAACTTCCAGTGGGGGAAGGAAATCTGGGGCCCCTCCTGTGGAAACCCTCCCTGCCCTTAAAAAGCGCGGGAACCTCCCAGGACCCCTACTTCTCCTGTCCCCCTTGAAGGTCAATCCACTCCTACACCCCCACCTGGGATGTAGGTATCAGTTGCTGTCCCTATCTCTTGAGGAGACACCCTCCTCATGCAGGTGTAGTGTATGTAGTGTTAGGGTTCAAAGGTGTACAATATGGCTCAGAACATTTGTATGCAATCATTTCCTGGAAAGCACCATCCCGCTAGCACATTATAATCAACATAGCGCGGTCATATCAATACAGCCTACATTTAAACCATAATAACTTCACATGATACATATGGGCGCGGGGCTTTCCTTTCCCATACCTTTAGTTCACATAACCAAAACTTTGAACCCTTCTCCGAGCCTTGCGCTCTTCCATTTGCTCATTGCTGCATAGGTAATGTGTGGCAAAACTGGACTTATCAAATGCTATAAATGCACACCAGAATGGGATACTATGTTTCCCGCCGCTAGACACCAATGTTGGAAAACGAGGCAGCATCTGTGAGGCCTGCACAAATAACATGACTACATTTGTCCTTCACTGGGAACCAAACACCCAATTGTAGCGCCTGACTCTCAGAGGGTAGCGTTGCAGAGCAGTCTGAGGCTTACTCAAGGGAGGTGGTGTGGGCTAGTAATCGCCATTTGCAGGTGCACAAAAATAACACTCAATAATTGATTGTCCAGTCTGTACTTTGCTTTATAAAAGTAAGAGTACATTTATTAAACACACACACCACTCAATACTATGCACCAATTTACAAATATACATAAGCTGTTGGAATTACTTTGTGACATTGCATAACATCTCCACCCCTCCCGCAGGGGGGGGTGGGGTCTAGTACCACCACTCCCATGTATGCACATCAACTTGCCCCCAATGCAGTTAGTTGAACATAACCTGGAGCGAGGGCCCTGCGCACTGGCACCATCCCAGTGGCGACCCACCACATTACCTCAACAAGCATTAAAAAGGGGTAACCCTGCCTTGGTGACACATGACCCTGACTAAGCATCTCCTACTGACCATAAAGTAGGCACCTCTATATCTTAAGGGCTAGCAGTCTGGGGTCTTCACCTAAGCGCAGCAGCAAGAATCCATGTTTACGCACACTTTAGAATGACAGTACTCATCACCTTGGTTGATCATTTGAATGCATTGCAATTACAGCCCCTTAGGGCATCACAGATGAAATCACAGGATTGCTCATATACAGCCAGACACCCTAGCAGGACTGTCTGGCCACATAGCCCCACTTGGCCTATGACATCTCCTTACACATTTGACTTACAGTCCCTTCAAAAGAAGTACTCCTGTCAACTACACTTCTCCTGCAGTGTGCCTCTTCACTTTAAAAGGAATCACAAAAGCATGGGATTACGTAAATACAGCCAGACCCCCTAGCAGGAGGGTCCAGCAACATATCTCCATTTAGCTTAACATCACCTTACACAGGTACTTCACTTTACACATGTGACTTTCAGTCCACCTAAAAAGAAATAACCAATAGTAAATGCATTTCGGTGCAATTACACCACTTCACCTCCAGGGGATGCCCTTCTCCAGACATCCCCAACTCAGCCCTTCTGCTGAGCCCTTGAGGGGTTATTCTTTCAGATGCCCCGTGAAACTGAGGGTTGGACTGTTCTTCTTTATGCTGGGGGAGACTGCGGTGCTCCTGCCGCCTCCCCTGCACCCCTTTTCACAGATGAGGTTGACCCCCTCCTCTGGAGGCCACCAGGCACAAAAATGGCAGATTTCTTCGTGCTGGGGGGGGGGAAAGACTGTGCTCCCCCAGCACCTTTTCACAAGTGAGGGTGGCCCCTCTCCTCTGGGGGCCACAAAGCACCAAAACAGCAGCTTTCCAAATTCCTGGCGAGGCATTATGGGGCACTTCATGCACCTCTTTACCAGCCCCCGCCACTGGTAACACTCTCCTCTTCCCTCAGGGTCTCTGATTCAGCAGGGTGCTGTCTTCCCTGGCTCCCTGCGCCAGCCTCTCGCCAGGCTCTCCTTCTGGGACTCACCAGCCCCCGCCACTGGGAACACTCTCCTCTTCCCTCAGGGTCTCTGATTCAGCAGGGTGCTGTCTTTACTGGCTCCCTGTGCCAGCCTCTCGCCAGGCTCTCCTTCTGGGACTCTGTTCTCCCTGCGCACAGGCCCCTGCTTCTGTGCACCAGTCCTGGGATCTTCTTCTGGTGCTGATAGGGTCCTGGGGGCAGTCAGGGGGTCTCTCCTTCCAACTGCCCATTGCACCAGGCTCCAGCACCTTCACCCTCAGCAGACCACACCCCAGAGAGCTTCTCTTCCTGTGCAAGCACTTTTTAAAAGTTGAGTAGGGGGCTGACAGGAAGTGCCTGCTGGTCCTATCAAACAGCGACACATCACTTTTCCTGCCCCTGCTCCCTCCTTCTTGTCCAGCCTCTGTGTTTGTGCAAAATGGCCTCGTCCAGTGTCTCTGGCCACATGGCCTCTGAAACCCAACTCCTTCCACGCTGCCTTCCCTCCTTGGGCTGCTGCCTTCCCTCCTTGGTGCAGCCCGTGCCTGGCACCCAGCGACAGCAGTTGATGGATTGACCTGCAGACCCTCCCATCTTCCCTTCATGGAGAGGAGGCCCTCGCTTGTGGAAGAAAGGTTATCAATCCATCCAGCTGAGGTCAGCCCTCAGCCTGGGTCTGGTCCTGGCTGGCTCACAGAAATATGACAGTTCTGGATGACCCAAAAGCAGTACAAATATGACTTTGGACTCTGCAGAATACTTCTTTTCACCTCCAATACAATGGACTTTCGTGCATGTCTGGAAACTCTAGGCCTTGTGGAAGTTAATTTAGCCATGGGCCCCACATTCCCTTAGGGAAATAATGAAGTGAAAACACAGTAAAACACACTGACTTTCCCTGGCATGTTTCCAGTGTATAAAGCCTATTCCACCCAATACTGCATAAGTCCTGCCACACCATTCACTTTGTAGCTGCTCCTAGACTGCACACGCTAGGAATCCCCCCTGAGCTGCCCGTACACGTGTGCACACGTATGTACACATGTGTCTGCATGTAACCAGCCCGGTGTCCCTTACTCCAGCTGCTGCGCAGTGGCCTGGTCAAGCCAGGGGAACACCAGTAAAATCCCCATGCAGTCTCTTACATCCTGAGTTCACTGTGGGTGAGTCCCAACTTATGAGGCTCCCCCACAGTAAAAGCTCAACAATTAGGTGCTCAAAAATAAAAAAATCCGGGCGGCCCATAGTGTCAGAACCACCTTCTAACAGTAGTGATATAGGTAGCCTGTACCACAGTAAGGGGTGCAAGCACACCCTTACCTAGGCTGCAGTAGCAGACCTGTGGTGCCATTTTGGAGTGCTTCCCAGGGGTTGAATAATATATGCTGCAGCCCCTGGTAGGCCTCTGAGGTACCTATGCCGTAGGTACATAGTATACCATATACTAGGGGCTTATAAGGCACTCCAGAATCCAATTAGATATGTACCTAATGTACATGGAAACCATTTTAGAGAGGAAGCGGCTAGGCTGTGGTCCTGATTAGCAGGGCCACACCCAGACTAAGGTCGAAAAACAGTGATACACCAGGAAACAGTGGGTGTACCCATGTGAAGCAGATCCTACTCTCCTACAGTAAATAATACTAATGCTCTTTTGTGTAGTGTGGGCGAGCAGTTAGGCTTTTCATATGGTACTACTAAGCATTTGTCGTACTCACAGAGGTATAAATGAATGACACACTCAAAGAATAAATTGTAGTCCAATTTAGAACAAGCATTTGCAATGCATTAGGTCTCGCATTTACGCGAGTTTGAGCTATTGACATTGCAAATAACAATGCCTATTGGCATTGTCATTTACAATGCCAATAGCTTTAACTCGAGTAACTAGCAGAAGAATTACGATATCCTTTTACAAATTATTTCGTCATTACGATATCCTTTTACAAATTATTTTGTCATTTAAGAAAGCACAGCTGTACACACTGAATGTAATTTCAGCTGTGGTTTATACATATACGCCACCAGGAAAAAGGCATGCGCGGATGCATGAGAGTGTTGGTGATATATTTTAATATGCTTTTTTTTTATTGTCAATCGAAGATGTAGTGACAAACTTTAATAGCCTGCTTATTTGTGTTTTTAAAATATGAAATAGAAGAATGTTTCCAAACGAACGCGCTGACAGTTTGATCAACGGAAATTACCAACATACGATTAATTCGATTACCTCCATTGCACACGTGTGTTTGGAGCCAGCAAATTAACTCCCTCGGCCAGCGGATATCGGATCGGTTTTCAGTCTCCACCATATGAAACAAAATTGAGCACAGTAGCGGATCATTCAAAGAGACACTACTTAAAAAAAAAGGAAGTGTCCCCATTTCCCCGAAACGTTCCCAGTTTTGTAAGATAAGTTGAAGAAAGTAGGAACGTCCGTTCTTACCTTTATTTCAATTTTCTATAGTGTTAACTTGGCCCGAGGTCACTGGAGCAATTTACCGGAGACGCAGGCTAGATACATAGATGTATAGGGATTGAGAGTGTACGAGATTTGCCCAGAATCACAGGGTTTTGTGCCGAGGCCGGGATTTAAACCTAACTCCCCAGTTCCAAAGCCAACACCGCTTGCCGCTAGGTTGTTGTATATGGCTTCAATGAGCTGCAAAACGGGTTGCTTGGATTTCGGAATGCTCCGATGGGGGGAGCATGGTGTGTGTGCGTTGTGGGGGGCTGTTTGCACATGCCTGGAGCTAATTACAGGCCGTGGCGGGCATGTCCAGCCTGGGATAACAGCAACAGGGAGGCATCTGTCTGTCCCAGCGCAGCTCTTGGTGACTCATTCTCGAAGGAAAATCTAAAGAGCAACAGACGGGCGTCGAGGAGAGTGGTCGAGACAAGACAGATGCACCGCCCTCTCTGTGTGGGGGGGGGGGGGGCGAGGGCGTGCATTAGCATCTGCGCAAGCAACATCCCCAATCATTAATACTTTTTGGGTTCCGGAGTAGCGTGCTCCTCACCAAAAAGCGCATTGATGTCTCGTCAGTAGTAAGCGCTATATAAGTGCAATTAACATGCAGTAATATCATGCACGCCAGGTAAGTACCAGTAAAAAAACACACTTAAACACTGACACACGAAGAGTCCCGACAGAAAAGCAGACACAGAATGGCATGCATGAACGGCCTGACCAGTACATGCAATGCAGTGTTTTACGTGGAGATACAGAAGTGCAGGGACTCACTCTCTCGTTGTAATAATGGCTTTCAAGTGGGCCAAAAAAAAACCTGCTTATGGATACTAGTCCCAAAATAGCTTTTACATCCTGTGCCTCAAATATTACGTCTATGTAACATACATATGTAATTCTAACTGTACAGTGAGTTGTCTAAGACTGTACCAATTAAAGGACCACTGCTAATTTCTGCCATGCTGTCTCAAAGGGACTCGCACACCATGATGTTCAAAGTCAGATCATGTTTTGGATGGCCCTGCTGCGACTAAAAAAGTGTTCTCTTCAGCGGCCTGATGCTCCTTTGAGCTTTTTATGAGCACTATGAAATACGTTAAATGTATTTAAAAATTATTTTTTGGCTTACAAAACGGTGCCATGTGTATTACGTATGCCGTATGTGTAAAAAGTCACGGATTGGGTCTACCTTCATTCCTTCCCAGTCGTTGTGCCCAAGCCATGGTCTCCCCGAAGCACTGGTGCCTATGCTATGCTTTGCACGCCCTTTTGACGACAATAAAGCGCGCCCGCTGAAAGCCCAGGATAAACACAGGGATCATTAGGGGGTGAATAAACAGCTGACACATAAATGATACCAGCCACTTAGGGCGGCCCGTCCCTTCCCCTGTCTAGCGAGGTGGCCCCCAGCTGCTTGGATCAGCAGATGAAAGGAAGTTGCGATTAGCAGCCTCGCTGATTGAGCTCCGAGTGTCAGTGACATGACCATAAAGCGCACGTGTCTGTTTAGGCACCTCTGCTGGGAGGGAGAGAGGGTCTCACTTTGAGTCCCCAGTCACATCAAAGCACAGGAGCTGGACCCGGTGCTAGTAGGATCTTAAAACAGTCACATAACAGAGAACTCCTCTGAGCTGCCCACGCCAGGACACTGCTCATTCGCTCTTCCCTGTGGTCCCACAGGATGTGTGGGAAAATGGCCCGGGATCCCGCTTCCCATTCCGATATTTGTCATAATAGCGGTCCTTCAGTGGCAATGTTTAAAACGAAATAAAAAAAAAAAAACGATTGCAGAACATGAGATTATCAAGGCTTTGCAGCGGTGCAGTGTCACAAAAAGTGATATAAATCGGCAGTCTCAGTTTTAAAGAAGCGCGCGAAATCGGGTTAATTAATTCAAACAAGCAGGAAGAGGGTGGCAAATGGTGTGCTCTTTCACGGCAGCTTTGATGTCCTCAGTGGCCGCGCGGCTCACTGAGGACATCAAAGCGGCCGTGAAAGTGATCAGGCAGTGCTTTTCAGGCTGCCAAATGGTGCGCGCGCCCGGCGCACATGCACTGTATTTGGAGGCCTGAAAAGCACTAGTTTCCACTGCCAGACCCCCCTTTTACAAAAGCTCTCGCGAGAGCAGCGCTAAAGCGCTGTCTCAGGCGAGACCTAAAAATAACCCTTTTTAGGTCGAGCCCTGAGTCAGCGCGCAAGCCCTGCTCTGGGGTTGATCTGGGGTAGTTGAGTACGGAAGAGAAGCCACGCCCACACCCCGCCCATCATTTTCATTGGCTTTGTCCTTTACTAAATGCTGCCTTCCATTGGTTTATAGGCCTGTTAGTCCCTCCCTATGACGGCCATGCCATCATTTGTATCCTTACATGGTTACTGGCCCCTTTACTTCCAGTACTATTTTCTCCCCGTGTCTTCTCCCCCCCACTCCCACAATCCGTGCCTTTTCGGCCCTCCCAGGACTCCAGTTGCTTGTGCCTTCGTGGACCCCTACCCCCTCCCGCCCGTTTGCAATGCAATAGGTCTCACGTAAATGCGAGTCCTATTACATTGCAAATGCTTATTTAAAGTCTCCCTCCGTTTCTCTGAACAGGGGTCACAGTTCTGAAAATGAAAGTGGTGGCTGCGGGTCAGGCACCAAGCTCAATTGATTGGACAAGCTTGCTAGAGGCCTGGTTAGAGGTTTTGTTGTAGACAAAATATGCCCCTTGTCCCCGTTCTGGTAGAAGAGAAGCATGTGCCGCGCGGAGCTTTCAAGTCTCTTCCCGGCAATCCGACCTGCGTTAGTCCGCGGCGCAAATAACCCCCTGACAGACAGTATATCCACGCGACTGGAACTGTTTTTTCAAGTCTGGGCTGCGCCCCTTTGATCTTACCTGACTGGATTTGAGGGGCTTGGGTTAAGACCGGGGGTTTCTGGCACGGCGCCCGGTCATTCCATTTTCAACTGCACGTAATCACTGTGTGCCCGGACTTCAATAAACAACACTCTGCTTTACGCGCACCCCCGCCTTGTTACAGCTCCATTGGTTTATGCAAGATCACACGATTGCGCTGCGCCATCACATTGTCGTAACAGCAGCACGTAACACGGTTGAGTTTGGCATCTTCTGTATAGGACTAGGATAGTGCCAACCTAGCTGAAAGAAGCAGAGAGTTGCAAACAAGTGTTGAAAGTGGTGAGAAGCGAATATTACAAGGCAGAAGAGAGGTGAGCCAAGGCAAGCCACGCAGAAGGGATTGTGAAGTGGAGGCAGAGTGAGGTTATGCAAGGACAAGGTAAGCTGTAGGGTCGATAGTCCATGGCACAGAACGTGTTAGATACCCTGCTCCTCATTTAGTCATTCTCACTTAACCGGTATGTTTTTCTGTGCATGAGACTTATGTCTCGAATTCCCTGACGAATGCTCACCGTGATTCTGGCTATTCATCGCCACCAGTGGTAGATAGTGTTGAAAACAGGAGTATAAAGATGGTGGTGCCTTTTTATCACAGGAGACTTCAGACTCATGACCAGGCCATGACACAACTGGTGGTGTGTTGCTGCCCATCAACAGTTGTGAGGTACACATTTTTATGTCCCTGCAACCCAGCAGGAGGACTGCCTTTCTGTATAAATCTTTGTAACCTGGCAAGACTGGGCTTTCCTTGGTACCCCGGAAGTGTATGAGGGCTGGGTGGGTTGGGGTGCGTGTGTGTGCTAGCAAGGAAGGTGGTTCCTTTCACTGCTGTTGCAAAATTATTTATATGTGCCCCACAGTGCTGTAGACCCGGGTGCAATTGAACCTGCTGCACTAATGGGAGCTACTCCCCTGCTTCCCCTACATATGAGGCAATCCCCCCCCCCCCACTGTGTGTGTGTGTTTGTTTGGGGAGGGCTCGTGGGGCTGCTCTATTCTGGGCCGGAGGCGGTAACGGCTGCTCCCCATGTTACCCTCTCTCACCCTCACCTGGTTGCTCCGGAGAACACGTCGAGCTGTGAAGCGAGTATGCCGCAGAGTAAATATGTTTCTTTTCTGTGTTCACAAGCCTGCTCCCCGGAGTCCACGCTCCTCCTGCCCTGTCCTGAAAGAGCCCCGCTGGGTCGCAAACACATTGCACTACTGCAAACATGGACAATGCAGGTCGCCAGGGGTTTAAGTGGGATGCAGAAAGTGGGGGGGGGGCTTTGAAATGGGCAGAGCCTATATTTTTAAGGGCGGGTCTTAACCATATACACTAAAATTTGCTTAAAGTGCCACCATACCCACACATTTGCATAGAATCGCAACTGGTATACGTGACCATTGCTCTGTGCGCTTTCTAAAGAGGCCAAGGATTGGATGAGCACGTGTTCTGAGCATCTTTTTTCTCCTGACAGGCACTCTCACTGACTTTAGCCAGAACTCAGTTGCACTCTGTTGTAAACACATGGAGGCCACTCCGTTGGAATGATGCACCACAGGACTTTAAGTGGGCCGGGTCACTCCGGGTCTCAGACCCGGTAGTATTTTAAAATGGACATTGAAACGGGTCTCTTTCGGGCCCCATATTCATGTCGTTAACTCTTCATGCAAAAGGCACTGATCTATTTCTGGACGATAGAGGTAAAAAAACATTAAAGCATACCATGTCGCCCCTGCTTATATATCACATCCTTTAATTAAACCTGCATTCGCTGTTAGTGTTTGCTTATCCAGGATGCTGTGTTACTTTTTTTTTCTCTCTGACGACACATTACTCTTATCTGGTGCATCAGGTTTAGGTGAGATAACAAACATGGGGAGTCGCTCAAAGGGGCGTGGCCTGTATAATTTAGGGTGTGGCTTAACAACACCTAAGCTTAAAAAAACTGTGCTTGGCACTGTGTACCACCCAACTGGTATTTTGCTGTTTTAGTTATTGCATCCAGATATATATTACAGCAAGCAACATCATACCTACAAGCCAGGACTATTGGCTTTGTCAGTGCTGTTATGCATAAGATGATTAAGCAACAACTATGGCTTCGTTGTATATAATATTGAAAATGCTTCAGTTTGGAAATGATGAGATGTTGAAAGAACTATAAAGATTCTCTTTGAAGTTGCATCAAATGCAGGAAATGGTGGCACTGCTCCAGAGTTAAGATTTTTATTTTCACCTTGAGAGCCCGATAGCTACCTGTCTCAGTACCGGCTTCTTAGAACTGCCGGTAGGATCCGGCCCACTTAAAGCCCTGGTGGGCTCCATTCCATTGGTGCACCGCCGAGACTCATGGTAGTGCATTGCTACTTTCGTTCCATTAAAAAAAATGTCCTGTCCTTTTGTTGAAGTGGCAGCAGGCCACTTTGTTCTGTTTGTTGGTAAGGACAAGATCTCCGATAGCCTCTGAGCAGCAGCGAGCCCTGAACACCACTTGATTCAGCAAACGCTGTTGAAGGTTTGGGACAGGAACTATTTTCCAACCTCCAACACGTCTCCTATATTTAACAAAAACAAACCTATAACGAGTATTGGAACAGGCAAAAAGTTGCCAGCACTGCAAGGACAAAAAAACTAGAAGACATTTTTATATTCTTTCTTTAATAGGGTAGTTCAGTTGTACATAATTTCTTCTTGGTTATATTGAAGGTAACAAAAATGCTTATAACACATTTATATTATACCTTTTCGACATACTGCACATAACCCACACTGCTCTACAACATAGCTTAAAAACATTTGCAAAGCCAATAGCTCTGCCTAAACACTTATAAGGCCCCAAAGGCGAGACCTATTGGATATGCCAATGCTTGTTTTATATATGTTTCAAAACAAAGAACTTCAAAGGTGAGTACTGTTTTCAATAGCAATTTCTACAAGTAAAGCTTTTAAAGTTGTGCGCCTTTACACACAATGCAATCTATGGGGAAACAAAGTCAGTGATGCATAAAGGTAGGCACAGTTAGTTTCAGGGGTTCACCTTCGGCGTTCGGAGTTGTAGTGGGCCAAGGTCCAAAGTACTACAAGCCACCCAAAAACAAGCTACACAAGGGGACTTGGGGATAAGTCAGAGCGCTCCCAAATGGAAGCTTGCGTTGCAAGGGAGCACAGCCGTTTTTTTGGGACCTGGGCTGGGTGGCTCCGGTACAGAGTGGTTAGGTCAGCCTGGCTAGGTGCACAAAAATGCTCCTTGCTGCCATGTACAAACAACTCGGAGGGGCAAAATCAAGACAGCTGGGCCACTCACGAACCTGATAGTCAGAAACCTGTCTACGGTGGCTCAATGGTCGAGACCAGTCAACACACTTGTAGTTGATAGGTGTTCAGGGGGCACCTCTGAGGTGCCCTCTAGGTGCATTGCTTGATAAATCCACCACTGGCATCAGTGTGGGTTTATTACGATGAGGTGTTTGATACCAAACACCTTGGGGTATAGTAAAGCCACCATGTAGCTGGAGAACTCGTAATCACGAGTGTCCAGCCCATGTACTCGTTATGGCTACCCTGTGTACTTGTAATATCGAAGGTTCTGATGCGATATCCCAAGGGCACATCCACTCACACAGATATGCCCACACGTGGGTTATTGTGCACCCTGCCTTAGGCCTGTAAGGCTTGCTGTAGGGGTGACTTACCTATACCACAGGAAGTGTTTTCTTTGCATGGCACACAGGGGTGGGTACCATGATCACTCTTAATTTTTCTCTGCACCAAGACATGCAGGCTGCAATGACAATTTTTTAGTAGCTTAGTGAGGGGCACCTTAGGGTGGCACAATTTGTGCGGCATTCCTTAAGGACCCTCTTTAATTCCAAGGCCCTAGATACCAGAGGTACCACTTACTAGGGACTTACTGGGAAACCTATAAGGGTGCCAATTGTGGAGAATGGTGCATTTTACGGAAAGAACACTGGTACTGGGAACCTGGTTAGCAGGAACCCAGTACACTTTCAGTCAAAGTTGGACCACATACCAGGCAAAAGGGAGCAGGGGTACTGCAACTGAGTCCAGTTCCCTACAGACTCTCTTGCAGGAGTTGCTTGATTTTCCCGCTGTTCTTGTGATTCTCTGTGTTGCATGGTCCATTCTCTTGAAAAGGCTTCCTCTTTTATTATTTCTTAGGCCGTGTGATAATAGGAAGCATTCCCTGGATCAGAAGGTAGGTATCTTGTCGCTGTGGATTTAACATTGTAGTGTGTCGTTGGGAGAGGGTCCCACTCACTGAACAAGGAACCCTCTCTCGTGCCTTGTTTTCTCCTTGAGTCCACACTCCTTGAAAAAAGGAGATCACGGAAGGGTTGTATGCCCTTACTCTATCTATTGTATTTTTACATTGAAAATTTTAATCTAGAATTTCTTCAGTGCTTTTGTCTATGAGGACAATCAAATGTCTCATTAAATGCCAATAGATTTTTGTGATTGACTCTCCATTTCAGCTTATTTACTGTGTTTTTTTCTTGATCTAACAGGTGACAGAAATTTAGTAATAAATTAAAAGGTAAATGCATTAAACATCACTGGTGTAGGAAGTGATGTAAAAACAGCATGCCTCTAAATCTCTGCCCTTGAAGGCTAATGTCTTGCCAAAGTCTTTTCCTGCAGCTGTAAACCCAAACTGCCCAATTCAGTCTGTACTTGGCTCTTAGGCATCAGCAGATATACTTTGAAGACATAACACACTGACCTACTGACGCAAGTCTAATGAGGTACTCATTACGAAGGAAACGCCAACCTGATATCAGCAAGAAAACACAGGAGAGAAACCGTATGAGTATCTAGAATGTGGCATCGCATTTATTAGGCAGAGAAAGAGCAAGTGCAACATCAGAAACTTCATATTGGAGAAAAACTATATTGATGGACTGACTGTGGAAAAGTGCTCTTTGCAATGAAAGACCTAATGCAGCATCAGAGTGTCCACGTAGAGGAGAGACCATATAAATGTACAGAATGTAATAAAGTGTTTGGAAGGTAGAGAACGCTAAAGCAGCATCAGGAAATCCACACTGGTGAAAAACCGTATGAATGTACAGAATGCGACAAGGCATTTATTACCAATTGGCTCGTAATGCAGCATCAGAGTGTCCACGTAGAGGAGAAACCATATAAATGTACAGAATGTAATAAAGTGTTCCATATGAAGAAGAATCTAAAGCTGCATCATCAAATCCACACTGGTGAAAAACCGTATGATTGTACAGAATGCAACAAGGCATTTATAACAAATGGAGAGCTAAAACGACATCAGAAAATCCACACTGGGGAGAAGCCATATCAATGTAAAGAATGTGACAAAGCATTTATAACCAATTGGCTCCTAGTGCAACATCAGAAAGTCCACACTGGGGAGAAACCATATCAATGTACAGAATGTGACAAAGCATTTATAAGAAACGGAGAGCTGAAGCGACATCAACAAGTCCACACTGGAGAGAGACCCTTCAACTGCAATAAATGTGAGAAGGCATTTATTATAAAGTCACGTCTAACACGACATCAGAAAATCCACACCGGGGAGAAACCCTATGAATGTTCAGAATGTGACAAGGCATTTTTTACCCACGAAGATCTAACAAAACATCACACAGTTCACACTGGGGAGAGACCTTATCAATGTACAGAATGTGACAAAGCATTTAAAACAAATGGACAGCTGAAGCGACATCAAAAAGTCCACAGTGGAGAGAGACCATATCAATGTACAGAATGTGCCAAAGCATTTATAACACATGTAGAGCTGAATCGACATCAAAAAGTCCACACTGGGGAGAGACCATATCAATGTACAGAATGTGACAAAGCATTTATAACAAATGTAGAGCTGAAGCAACATCAAAAATTCCACACTGGAGAGAGACCCTTCAACTGCACTAAATGTGAGAAGGCCTTTATTATAAAGTCACATCTAACACAACATCAGAGAATCCACACCGGGGAGAAACCCTATGAATGTTCAGAATGTGACAAGGCATTTTTTACCAACGAAGATCTAACAAAACATCAGAAAGTTCACACTGGGGAGAGACCATATCAATGTACAGAATGTGACAAAGCATTTAAAACAAATGGACAGCTGAAGCGACATCAAAAAGTCCACACTGGAGAGAGACCATATCAATGTACAGAATGTGACCAGGAATTTAGAACAAATGGAGATCTGAAGCGACATCAAAAAGTCCACACTGGAGAGAGACCATATCAATGTACAGAATGCGACCAAGCATTTATAAGAAATGGAGCGCTGAAACGACATCAAAATGTCCACACTGGAGAGAGGCCATATCAATGTACAGAATGTGACCAGGCATTTATAACAAATGGAGACCTGAAACGACATCAAAATGTCCACACTGGAGAGAGGCCATATCAATGTACAGAATGTGACAAAGCATTTATAAGAAATGGAGCGCTGAAACGACATCAAACAGTCCACACTGGGGAGAGACCATATCAATGTACAGAATGTGATCAAGCCTTTAAAACAAATGGAGATCTGAAGGCACATCAAACAATCCACACTGGAGAAAGGCCATTCAGCTGCACCGAATGTGGGAAGGCATTTATTAGGAAGTCACAACTAACACAACATCTGAAAGTCCACACAGGAGAGAAATCCTTATCCTATGAATGTACTGAATGTGACAAAACATTTATTGCAAAGCAAAATTTAACACACCATCTGAAAATTCACACTGGGGAGAGACCATTCAACTGTACTGATTGTGAGAAGGCATTTATTAGAAAGTCACAGCTAATGCAACATCAAAAAGTCCACACAGGGGAGAAATCCTATGAATGTACTGAATGTGACAAGGCATTTATTGAAAAGAAAAGTTTAAAAATACATCAAAAAGTCCACACTTGGAAAAAGTTAAATATTCCTGTGCAACAATTTCTGAGAAGAACACCCTGGTCTGTCCATTAACGATAACTTTAAGACGTGACGGGAACATTAAATACACTTCGCAACCAATGTTCTGAAACGGTGTAATAAGTTGTCTCATTCGCCATCTTCTCTCAACTGTTATGTGGCAGAAGTCTGGTCGGGCAAAGAAGGAGATATCTTTGTATGTTCGTTTCTTCATTGGTTTGGCTTTCATGATTATCTCCTCCCTCAGTAGGTAGTTCCCCACATAAACTAAAATGGCTCTAGACTTGGCTCCTGTCATATTCTTCTTCTGAACCAATGGAAATCTATGTGCGCGCTGCACCTCCTTATCCCAGTCCCAGTTATCCATCTCCGGGAACGCACCTTTCAACAGCTCCACCACAAAAGCCCGCATGTCTCCCTCTTCCCTCCCTTCCTCCACACCAAGAATTCTTATGTTGTTACGCCTCTGCCTGTTCTCAAGATCTTCGAGCTTCCAGAGGACATCCAGTGCTGTTTTCTCCTACTTTTGTCTAAACTCTTGCAGCTTCACCACCTCCTCCTCCACTTTGTCAGTTCTCTCTTTAACTTCCTCTAGTCTGCCAGATACTTCTTCATATAGCTTATCAACCTTGCGAAGTGAGGTTTGAATTTTTTTATTCGCGTGTTTTGCCCTTTTGCTCTCCAGGCGAGCCTCTCCCTGGATCTGTTTCAGAGTTGAGAATAACAAATCAAACTTATCCGTGTGCCCCTCCATTTGTCCAGTAGGTTGCCATCCGGCTCTCTCCTGGATTGAGTGTATCTGTTTTCCCCCTGAGGCACCCCCCAAGTTCGATTGTGAGGTAGCTGACGCCTCCCAAACTAACCTCTTGACAATATCTCCTTGTGGTGGGTACTCCGTTCTTTTTGTTCTCCTTCGCGGCCCCCCCCTCGGCCTGCTGGGTTTCGCCTTTGACTTCACTGCGAGACTCCTCCTTAAAGCGGTATTTTTCCCCAGAGGAGAGAGGGAACAAAACAGGCAAAGTGATCGAGTTACAGCTATCAGGAACACAGAACGTTTCACATAGTAACATCCATAGTAACATAGCAACATCCCCAAAAAATAAAAAAATAAAAAGAGAAAAAGAAGTAAAAAGTAAAATGAAATGAAATGAAAAGAGGGGAAAAAGATCTGACTGCAAAAAGTGGGGTTATCACATCAGTGTAGAATGGATTGAAGGCTTAAGATGTGTGGGCAGGGTGGGGGTGCTTCCTGGGAGGACCGGCTGTCACACATAGGTCGTTATCGACCTATTTGCCAGTAAGGGAAGGGGGAGTGGGTTGGGGCACTTGGGGGGGTACAAGGCACGGTGCGTATGGAACAGGTAGGGCAAAAGAGGCAAAAGAGGCAAAAAAGGCAAGGAGGAGGATATAAGGAGAGGGTAAGAAAGCTGTCAGTAGATTCAAGTAACTGGAAAATGGCGATTACATGCAAGCGGAGGGAGGCTACTTTAGGGGGAGAGGGCCAGAAACAAAAAGAAATAATTCAAGGAAGGAGAAAAGATGCGAGTAATGATGCCCTTGGGTCCTCATGGATATTAGGTGTGTAACGTGGAACGTATGTGGGCTAAATGATGCACAAAAAAGAATGAGAATCTCCATTGCCTTAAGGCAAATGAATGCTGATTTAGTTTCCATGCAGGAGACACATATAATGGACTCGCAGGTGTACCTGTTGAATCAGCTGGGATTTTACCTATTAGTGAGCTCTAGGCAGGGGGTGAAAAAGAGAGGGGTAGCCATCCTTGCTAGGAATAGGAATATTGTGGTAAGGAAGAAAGCACAGGATCAGTGGGGGCGGTGGGCTATGGTAGAGTGTCTCTTGGATGGGGTATGGACCACGCTTGTATCTGTCTATGGGTCTACGGAAGATGACCCGGAAATCTTTCAATTCTTAGATGTAGAATTAGCTACTTGGGCCCCGAGAGTCATTATCGCAGGGGATTTTAATATTAATGGGTCAGATGGGTTAGGGCAGGGCTCCTTTGGTAAATATAAAGGGAGGAAGAAAAGAGTGAGCCGGGCATTGGGAAGCTTAATCGTAAATAATGCCCTAATAGATGTCTGGGGGATTAAACGGATGGCTGACAAGGGGGTGCACATACTATTCAGCTCCACACCAAGTGTGTGTCAGGTTAGATTATTTTTTGGTCCCTAGCTCTGATGTCTCGAATGTACAGATAGGTAAATTACCAAGGATATTCAGCGACCATAACCCACTAATACTTACAATCTCAAGTAAAACAAATGAAAGACAGCGCACTAGTTGGACGTTTGAAAGGGGGCTGCTAAAAGATGAGGGTTATGTAGGACACATGACTAAGTGGATCAAAGATTTCTTCCAGATTAATAGAGGTAGCGCGGCAGAGGGGGTGGTCTGGGATGCCTTAAAGGCAGGAATCCGGGGCGAGACAATGAGCTTCAGTTCCTATAAGCAGAAACAAGAACGTTCAAGGAGCGAGGAGGCAAGGGGAAAAGTGATCGAGGCGGAGGCAGAATTAGAAAGCTGTCTTTTGAGTGGTATCCAAATTGACAATGCATGGAATGAGCTACTCAAGGTTAAAGGGGAGGCTGAAAGGGACGTTGCTATTAAAGCGGCTAAATTGTACACGTCTAAAAGGGAGAAGTGCTATGAGTGTAGTGAAGCCGTAGGCAGACACCTTGCTGTTCGGGCAAGACAGCAAGAGTCTACGGGAATAATAAGGGAGATAAGGGATACAGCGGGCGGGCTACATACGGACCCGGAGGAAATTAGAGATGTATTTAGGAGCTTTTATGAGAGGCTATACACTGATGATCTGGGGGATATTGATAACCGGGCGGTGAATGAGTATCTCCAAGGGATACCTGGGGTAGCATTGGAGGAGGAGGACTCGGAGGGTTTGGAGGGGGCACTGCAATTAGAAGAGATAAAAGATGCAGTATGGAATTTGCCGGCGGGTAAGGCAGCAGGACCGGATCAAATTCCGGTCGAATTTTATCAGGTTTTCTGGGGGGCCCTGAAGGAGGTTATAACAAATCTAATACAGCAGGCGCAAGCAGGATTCTCAATTCCTGCATCGTGGGGGGGTGCGGTGATTGTGTTAATACTCAAAAAAGGGAAACCTCCGGAGGATCCTGGGTCTTATAGACCAATCACTTTAATGAACTCCGATGCCAAAGTGTTCTCCAAAGCATTGGCAACAAGACTAGCCGGAGTGATCGCTAACACTGTGAGCAGAATGCAACATGGGTTCATTCCTGGAAGGGGGACAACCCATCATATTCGTAAAGTGATTACTCTATTTGATGCGATGGAAGTTGCAGGAGACCCGATGGCTGTTATGCTACTAGATGCGGAAAAAGCATTCGATCGGGTCTCCTGGGGCTATCTATGGGGGGTACTGGAAAGATCTGGTGTAAAGCAGGGATTTATTAAATCAATCAAGGCATTGTACCTGAATCCTGTCGCCTCGGTTCGGGTTAACGCAGGGTGTACGAGGCAATTTCAAATAGGTCGCGGAACTAGGCAGGGGTGTCCTTGTTCACCACTGCTGTTTGCCATCTACATGGACCCATTTATACGGCGAATTGAGGCATGTGGTCTGGTTAGTGCTCTCCCTACCCTAACTGGGCAGTGTAAAGTTCTAGCCTATGCTGACGATGTTGCAGTGGTCACGCCAACACCGACGGAGTCCATTAATCAAATCGAAATAGAGGCCACAAATTTTGGGTATATCTCGGGGTATAGGTTAAATACGGGAAAGACTCAAATAATTAAAAATAGATTTGCCATCTGTACTGACAACCGAGTTATACGCTCAGGAATATATCAAGGAGTCTCTATTTCGGCTGATTTGGACTCATTAGTGGAAAGGAATATTGCTCCATTAATGAAAAAAGTAGAAAAAGACCTGGACAGATTGGAGAACTTGCATTTGAGTTTAGTGGGGAGGACGAATATAATTAAAATGTTAATTCTCCCTAAATTTTTATATTTATTTAGGGCAATTCCCTTGCTGTTTGACGCTAGGTGGTTCAAAAGGATAGAACACATGCTTAATAGATTTATTTGGGGAAAAGGAAAGACACGAAGGGCATTAAGATTCATGACATTGCCAAAGGAAAGGGGAGGGTGGGCAGTGCCCGATTTAAGACTGTATTATTGGGCTGCAACGTTTCAAAATATGTTAGTGTTGGTAGGGGGTGCGGAGGCTGAAGGAGGGAGCGATCTAGGCACGGTTGCAATATTTGGACTGGTTTTGGGTATGGAGGTAGAAAATGTGTTTCTAAAATTTACGGAGGCCAGCTATTACAAGAGAACAAAATTTAAGACTCTCATGGCAGCATTTGCAGTCTGGAAAGCATTTATGAAAAGGTCAGGCCTGGGGAGGTATAACCGCTACACTAGATTCACACATAACCCTAATATTCCAGAAGAGATTTTTGCGGACTCGGTGTTCACAGAATGGGTAGGTAAGGGAGTTAAGAGCTTTGGGGACGTTCGGGGGGACTCAAGTGTCTGCCAATTTTCAGAAATGCAGAACAGGTACAATTTACACAACAGTCACTTCTTCAAGTTTTTACAAATCAGGAGCTTCTTGATGAGTAAAGTGGGCGGATCTCTGGGGTTTGGTAGAGACTCGGTAATGGAATTGATACGAACAGGGAAAGAGTGTACGATTAAACGATTTTATTTTGAACTAACGAAAGGAAAGCAGGATGATTTAGGGAAATGGGGTGATAAGTGGAAGGATAGTCTGAGTGTCAGTCAGGATTGTTTTGAGTTATCCCTGGAAAAGGGTCATAGACTTCTGTGTTCTGCATCATTGCAGGCACAGCATTACAAAACGTTGTATCATCTGTACTACACCCCAGCTAAATTAGCTCAGTGGGGAGGAACTGTAGGAACAAATTGTTATAGATGTGGAAGCAATGAGGCAGACTTAGAACATGTATTTGCCACATGCCCCCATTTATATTTGTTGAAGAAGGATATTGGAAATTTTATAAAGACTGTACTAGGAATAAATTCTTTTTCATTAACCCCCGCAATAATTCTATTAGGCATAAATGAGGAGGAAGGAGAGATGCAGTTAGGGGGGGAATTCTTGTTTGTAGCGGTAGCAGTTCTTAGATTGTGCCTAGCCTCTGCATGGCTAGATCCTCTCCCGCCTACATTTCATCAGTGGCTTGCTATATTGCTTTCGATGTATCATCTGGAGAAAGAGATATATGCTAGGAAAGGCAAAAACGGGAGGAAAATGGGCAGGGTAATCTGGGATCCCATCACTCGATGGAAGGAAGGGAATTTCTAAATTATTTTAACGAACTGAATGGGTCTGGTAATGCATGTTCATATATGCTTTCTGCTGACTAGAATTTGTGATTATTTGGTGTATAGTCTATTAAAGGTTCCTTATGGGTAGGCAGATAGTGCTTCGAAAGGGAGGGGGATATTGATCATGGTAACTAATGATTTTTATGGTCTCGCTTGTTTATCTCTTTTTTGTGTTTTGTATTCTTGTTCCTACGTTAAATTTTCTGGCCCTTGTCGCTCTTATTGTAGATGGAATATCTCACTGCTGTCACGCTACTTTTTGGAATAGTGCACTGTGCCTTGTACATAAATGTAAAAATGCTCAATAAAAAGATTTAAAAAAAAAAAAAAAAGTCCACACTTGGGAGAAACCATAATTATGTACAGAATGTGAGTGACAAAGCATTTATTACAAGGCGACGTTTAAAACTACATCAGAAAATTCACACAGGAGAGAAACCATATGAATGTACAGAATGTGACATGGGATTTATTACAAAGCAAAATTTAATGTAACATCAGAAATTTCACACAGCGGAGAAACCATATCAATGTATTGAATGTCACAAAGCATTCATAACAAATGGAAAACTAAAGCGACATCAGAAAATCCACATGGAGAGAAATCCTATGTATTTACCGAATGTATTAGAGTCTTCTGCAGGAGGAAAAAGCTAATGCAGTATCAACAAGTCTACACTAGTGCGAAACCATATTAATGTACTGAATGCACCAAGGGATATATTGCAAAACAAAATGTAATATGACATCAGAATATTCCCACAGGAGAAAAACTATTGAACGTGACAATGCATGCATAAGAAATAGAGAGCTAATGCAACATCATAGGTCCACACTGAAGACTGCACTGATTGTGGCAAAGCATTTATTAGCAAGGGAGAGTTAAAACAGCATCAGAAAGTCCCCATTGAGGAAAATCTGTATGAATGTACAGAATGTGACAAAGTGTTCTTAATTTTGTAACTGTATGAATGTACAGAAAGTGACAAGGCATTTATTAGAAGGGTACAGCCAAATTTCCATCAGAAAGTCCTCACGGGAGAAGTCATATCAGTGCACTTACTGTGACAACGCATTTGTTGAAAAAGCAACCTAACACAACATCAGAAAGTTCACAATGGATAGAAATTATATGACTGTACTGAATTCAATAAAGCAGTTATTAGAAAGGCACCGCTAATGTACCATCAAAGTCCACACAGGGAACAAAATCATGACACGAAGAAGGCATATCACAACAAATGTGTCCAGGCATTTGTCAAAAAAGATCTAACACAACATCAAAAAGCCCACTCTAGGGAGAAACCATATAAAGGTACTGAATGTGACAATTTATTGGCAGCACAAAGATAATACAATAACAGTAAGTCAAAAGAGAGGAGAAAGTCATGACGGTGGAGAATGCATATCACTGCACTCAATGCGCCAGCGCATCCTTAACAAAGGCAAAGCTAATGCAACATAAAGAAAGGCAGTACTAGTGGGACTCCATAGGAATATACTGAATTTGGCAAAGGGTTGTATGATGGATCCACACATGTTATTACAACGCATGCCCTTACAACGCATCCTTAGCAATGCTTATGCTTTTACATCGCATGTCTTTGCCATGCATAACTTTACCAGGCATATGCCTTTACTACAAAAAATGTATATGTATTTTGCAGGTTAGTATAAAGTCTTTTATATATATATATATATATATTTTTTTTTTTTTCAAAGTGCCCAAAGCATTAGAAGCGCACTCGCCTTCAAAAGAAACCTTCCGGTTTATTTGGCATGGAAGACAGGTTACAGCATTCATGTAAAGTTCTATTCCAACGCGTTTCGAGGCTCCTGCCTCTTAATCATGGATTATTTGCATGCGCTTCGTAGATGGCTCCAACAGCCTGCCTCATTTAAATACCCCCAGTGGGCCTCATTAGTTACGTAAATCTTGCTATGCAGGCTGGAACTTGTAGTCAAGATGAGAGCATATTTTCACCCTTCAGTAGGTTCTACTTCGTGCATGTTATTTCAATGTATTATTATTATTATTACCCTCCAGTGGGCCAGCATGCTGTACTTGTCCGTATTTTCCTCTTTTGAAGTGCTGAACATGAGTTAAGGCATAGTTCCAACTCACAGCCTCTCGTTCCTGGTATAGAGATGGTGCGGCTTCTCACGGCAGGGCTGCCGTGTCAATGTATTTTTTCCAAAGTGCCCACTTCCAACAAAAAATAAGTTCAAACGAAAACCCTCAAAGCGTTTTGCACCCTTGGTTCTTCATCAGGAGGTTATTTTCACTATGGAACACAAAGGAACGCAAAGGCACCACTCCATGTTACAACTGCAACAATATACTAAAGGGATCAGAGATAAATCATCCATCCAAAGGCACTAACATCGGCATTTTTGCAGACTTACCTCCAAACGCAGGTCAGTTATATAGAGCTCCAAAGACCTCTATCAACCTATAATAAAGCAGCATATTATATGATAAACATATATAAATGATACTAAATGAATAATGCATTTATGATGTGTGCATGAACACATGAAATGCAATTCGGGACACATGAGCAGAAAAACACAAAGCCTACATCACTTGGTGTCTCCACATGTGCTGCTTTCCTCTCACATCCCTGCCTTCGAGTATTGCCGAGGTTGCTTTCCACCCCTCTCCTAATCCATAAACATACAGCCGCAGGTCTATTTTGGCCTGGTATGATTACATGGCAAACTTTGTAATGCTGGTTTTGTTTCATCTCTCGCCGTCCATATGTTTCATCAAAGCCCAGGTCATTATAAACAAAGGCAGCATTTATGGTGCTGTGGGAGGGCCAGGTTACTGCACTCTTTCAGCAGTGTTTTAGGCTCTTGAGTGACTATAGAAATGTCTTTTCCCAAGTTCACATGAATCTCTTTCTTATGCTGTTGCACAGACAAAAAGACCTTGTTTCTGTTCCTCATTGGATGGAAAGTTAATTACACCCCTTAAATTCTGACACTTCCTCAGGCAGCTGGTGTTCTTTTCACTGCCTGCAACTAGTCCTCACTGTTATTTTGAAGCTGGACCACATGCAATAGGCTATTTAAATTATGGCCCGAGCTTTCTGTGTGAAGTTCAAAAAATAATCCATGTTATTTATCAAGATTGACAATATTGAACTCAATGTTCAATTTCGAGATACTTTAAGAAAATAATTTGCTTTTCCTTCAATATATTAATTTATCTCTTTAACTTTTCTAACCACGCTTTCACAAAGCCAGTCGCTCAGCACTCATTTTTATAAGGGCGAAGGCTATTAGCTTTGCCAATGCTTACTAATGATGAGGCAGCAAACCCGGCTAATACCACTAGCTCAGCATCTGCTGAGTGTGCCGAGTTTGCTTTTTCTCTGCAGCACATATTTTAAAGAATGGGTAGATTTAGAGCTTGGTGGACAGGTCACTATGTCACAAACATGAGGGATATAATTTCCGCCATATTATAAGTTCGACTGGATATAATGGCATTGTAATTTGCGGATGGGATATCCACCACGTCCGTCACGGAGTAACCCCAATGCACCAATAAAACAGGCCCTGCGTCCTTGGGGCTTTTCTTCATGTTGCTTATCCGGCCATCACAAAAACCTCTGACATGTCTGGGATGAATAAATCGTCTGGTGCAGGTGCTTCTTAGCAGTGTTTATGCAAGAGTACTACACATGAAGAAGTCGCTCACGGCTGCCGCTCACTGCACATGGACATGCACAGACACGGTAGCCCACTTCTGGTATGAAAGCACAGTTTGTGCACTATGTACACCACCTTAGTTGGGACGGGTCCTACGCCCGGACATTTGGACCTTATTCCAATCTAAGCTTAGGCACAATGGAAGCACAACACTTTGTTTAATCATAAACGTTCCTCAAAATCTCAACCTCAATTTCCACTGCTTTCACTTTTATTCAAACTGTCAGTAAGAGTATGAACAGTATACAGCTAGACTGGGCAGCATGAAACAGAATGAAGTGATGCAACACAAAATCATTCTTGACGTTATTTTTATTCTCCAATTTGCATCAATATAGCCACGTTATTTATTTTTTGCTGCGTGCATGCACTGGAAGCAGACATATTTCAAAGAAAAGCTCTGTCACCTAGAAGACAAATATATATAAATATACATTTCAGTTAGGGCTAATGAAACAGAATAAAACTTTTACATTTTTAGGTAACTTGAGCGAAAAAGTTAGCTAATCATGCTCCAAACAGCAATGGTGCACTGAACAATTACATTGCCTGTATTTCAATACATAGTGACCAATGTGGCTTTTGATGCAACTCCTGCACCTTTTTCACAAGTAAGAAACAGAATAAGTGTTAAGATCTTTCCTGGATTATTATTATCACTATGGAGTGCTCAGTCGCACAATGCTCACGTTAGGACCAAGCTTTATATTACTGGAGTGTAGACACGGCAAAACAGAGCTGACAGGAACGTCCCTGTCTTACAAAGTTCACCAGGTCCAGGCCTGACTATGTGCTCTAGTCTGGATTTTTACTTTTCATTCCAAGACTTGTAGTCCTTATTTAGCTGTATAAAATCAGGAAAATAAGTCCTAGACTCTAAAGAAACAAACAGCATGGACTAGATTAGCTGCTCAATTCTGAACCAGGGGAATCTTGGTAGCTATGAGCAGCTGTGGCAGAGTGAGAAGGGCCTGAGAAGTTTTGGAGAGGGCGGAGATATAACTGAGTTCAGCTTGTCTTTCGAAGAACAAAAAGTTCTAAAGACCACAGACGTTTGCACTGATGCAAATAAAAAAAACCATGGCAAATGTGTGCTTCTTTTCTGTAGATATTTAGACATGGGGTCAAACTGATCCACACCATTTTTCTGGTTACGTTAAATGAATGCATATATTCTGACACATTTTTTAATGTAAATTATGGGAGTGTTATATTCTTCAGGAATTTATTGCAAGATCATCAAAAATGGTGCAGGAATAGTTTGTTTTTCAAAAAAGGGCAATTATGGATTACGATCAGCTAAGCTTTCTATTACACTTTAAAATGACATATAACAATACATATATTAAATATGGTTCCACAATGTATCTGTAATATGGATACTGCCTCAACATGCACTGGCAAAGCCAAGAAGTCTGGCTATAAAGTGTTAAGGTGGGTAACGAACAGGAGCCACAGGTTCTGGCAGGTAAGAACCATAGTGGAAAGAAAAGCCAGCCAGACGGGACTAGGAAGGATAGACGAGATGTCAGTGGGGTGAGAGCAGGTGAATTACAGGACAGTCATGGAGCCGCTGTAGTTTACAGATTGGACATCGCAGTTACAGATGAGGAGCAGCAGGTGGCGTAAAATGAGGTTGGATCTTAGACACCAATTCCTGAAGGACAACAACAAAGTATGCAGGTGGAGCCAAAGAAATGATGAATCATACCGTTCACTTCTATCCACTGATATTCTCTGTCACTTACCCTTTCTCTCCCAGAACAATGATAGATGTGGTTGATAATTGTAGGGCTGCACTTCTAAAATATTCCAGATGTTCCATGCCACAGTGAGTGCTATAAAGACACAAGAAATAGCATTAGTGAAAGACTAAAAGTATTGTGTCACTCTCCACACAAATATTCCCTCTCTGCACACCACAAAATATCCCTCTCTGTTCATCACTCAGCGGTCCCCCGACCTTGCTCTGCATAGACGGTAGAAGCATTATAGCCTCCCATTGTCATGCTGCTTCCAGTGTCCACTTTACACTGCATGAAGTACGGTACATTCCAGAATCCACTTTAGATCGTGAGGCTTGAGATAAACTTTCACAATGCAAGCAGAGTTTGTACAACATAAGCATTCCTATGAATGCCTCACTGGGGAGGTCAGCAGATGAAAATTAAAGTGATTTAAAGTCCCATTTCTGGACAAGCTTCACCACCCAAGTACAAGCTAAGAAGTGTACGCACTTATGAATCGTGGAATTGGATTCATCCATGAGAGCAAAGAAAGCATCACTCTGAGGCATGTGTAGGATATTTAAACCTCTTTCTCTTATTTTTAACCTTAAACAATGGGCATTCTGGTGCATCGGCATTATTTTGCTCAAAATTCACATGGAATTACCCAAACAAGGAAAATTAACTCAGTGTTACGGCACCCATTAATGCGCAACACACTTGCATAAAATGTAACAGCAAAAGCTAACAACCTTTTGTAAGATTTAAAACTAATAATGAATGTATTTTCTTATGAGAACAAATCTGAATGTTGTTATTACTGTGGAACAGAAATCGCTCTGGTGAATATCAGGACCGTCTTGTGTGGTTCAGATAACCAAGGCTCCCTAAGCATGTTGATCCTTCTCAACCACTTTGTCTCATCTTCCGATTCTGACTTCAGTCTGTTTCACACTTCAGTGGCCTCTCCAGTGCAATGGTCTGAATTCTTCTACCCTGAGAGGTCACATGAGGAGTACCAGAGCATCTCTCCTATACCTCACTTTAATAATTACCTGAAGCCGCCATGGGCCTCCTAGGAACCCACAACCTTCCCTCCCACTCCTAAGATGATAGCAGGTAGATTAACCTGAGGGTCACAGAAAACAATCCACCAATGTGACCGAAGACCTCAAAGCAACAGAGATGTGGATGAGTCACAGCAGCCTGAAGCTCACTGGATTAACAACAGAAATCCTTGTGCTGCGGCACCACACATCCCTTAAAAAATTATGTCACTCTTCCACATCTTGGCGACGCTGTTCCATCACAAACATCACAACCAAAGGCAGGAACCTTTTCATGATTTAGTCACAGACCCTCTTAACTGACAGAAACAACGGTCAATACCACCTTATCCCAAAAAAACAATCCTCAAAATTTCTGTCACATAACACAACAAATCACCTCTCCCCGGTGGTAGGGACACTAGCAAATAAGGTACTGATAAGGTACTTTTGAGCGCAAAGATTTATTTGTGCTGGAAAGTTGAATAAACGTAAAGCAGAGTAGCTTTATTTGTGCCAAGGGGCATTCCAAGGATGACACATGGGCATTCCTATGAAACCACAAATGGAGTTTGAGACAAAGTCCTATATACTACAAAGGGTAGACAGGCTGATGCGCCAAAAAATGATAGCCTCCCTCTGGAGGCAACGTCGGTGAAAATAAAAGTTTTTGGGTACAACATTTTCAGTCTTTGCTTGTGCGTACAGAGGACATGGAAAGTGGGAAAGTTTAAAAAACATGTCTCATCAAAGCACTTGAACTGAAAGGGTTTCCTCCGTGTACAAAACATATTCTAGAGTTACACAACATCTTCGCACTATGGTGCACAGGTCTGTGCTTAGAGCTAGACATACGTAAGAACCAGCGCTTGGGTAGAGAGCAGCAGTGCCGAATCTTTATAGATATGGTACTGGTGTCTTCAGTGGTGTATAGGAAAATTACTTTAATGATATGGTAGATCATTTAGGGGAAGGAGGGTATAAAAGATACAGTCGATTTGAAGAGGATTCCTTTGTTAGAACATTATAACCAAGCACACAGTGGGAACAAAACAAACAGGCACATGGGTATGCCCACTGACACCCTGTCACTTACCCTTTGCTGTGAGTTGCACCACCAATGCGATGCTTCTCTTTTGTGTGCCACCTGAGGTATGCAAGTCTGGCAAATGTAAAGATTTGAATAAAAAGTATCAGACAAGAACACAAGACCACACTCAGAACAGAATCCTCTATGTCCATCAGCCTGTAGTTCCCATGTTGTCACATTATTGTATCGGAATATCGACATACACATATATTGGGACCAACATGCCTGTTTTGATGCTGTCAAAGAAATGTAAACATATGATGAAAAATCTGGTTTCGTTTGGTGCATCTGTTTTCTGTGGGCAGGGCTGATGCTTTTTGGCGAGGTAAGAAAGCCTTAGGGCGGCATTTACTGGTAGTGCCAATGTACTGAATAGAGCTCGAACGTTGTATTTTTGGTGTGTATGGGGAGTGATCAAGCACAATTATCCATTGCTATCTGTGCTGAAAACTCAGACACTGTTTCTTTCTGAGCAGAGACCAATAAGAAAGTTGTGGTGGTTAAGAAAAGAGAAGTATTGGAGAGGGACAAGGAGTGAAAAGCAACCTTGGGAAAGATATTGGGAAAGACAGATGGTTTCTGGCCACTTAAATCATACCTCAAGGGTGCAGCAACCAGGCTGTGCTCGGAAGGATGAAGAAGACATCTATGTGGTGATTGTAGGTGGTTGAGCTGTTGGACCAACAAGGTTTAAGCTGGTCTTCAGGATTCTGGATCTGATACATTTTCTACAGGGGCAAGGCTAGCAGGACGAGCAGAGTGTTTTTCCATAACTTAAACGGTATGACAGCAATGAGTAAGAAAACAAACAAATTAAAAATAATTAGATTTTTTAGGTAAAGTACATGTCTTTTTTACTTTACGTTGTACCATCTTCTTACCTACGCAAACAAGGATTTAGAGTGAAGAAGTTATAAACTTTCTTTAACAATTGCCCTAACCATTTATGCCAGCTTTGCCACATGGTGAGTGGCATTGGAGGAGGGCTAGATTAGAGATTGGTCAGTTTCAGCTACGGACGGACAGTAAGGAATGAGGCATTAGGGCAGATTTAGAGGAGGCCAATGATAGAGGACTAAGTAGCATGCATGGAGAACAAAGGAAAGACTCAAACACATGGCTCATTCCATCCAAAGGACGCCTGCTCTTACTCATCCTCTCAATCTTGCTTGTGTACGGTAGGAGGGCTTTGCATGGCCTATCCCCTGGCAACTGATGCCTGCTCCACCTGGGGCTCTTGATCCTGCCTGCATATGGTAGGAGGGCTTTGCATGGTCTATTCCCCTCCAACTGATGCCTGCTCCACTTGGGCTCTTGATCCTGCCTGTGTATGGTAGGAGGGCTTTGCATGGTCTATTCCCCTCACACTGATGCCTGCTCCACTTGGGCTCTTGATCCTGCCTGTGTATGGTAGGAGGGCTTTGCATGGTCTATACCCCTCCAAAGGATGCCTGCTCTCACTCACGCCCTCAATCTTGCCTGTGTATGGCAGGAGGGCTTTGCATGTTCTATTCCCCTCCAAAGGATGCCTGCTCTCACTCATGCTCTCAATCTTGCCTGTATACGGTAGGAGGGTTTTGCATGGTCTATCTCCTTCCAAAGGATGCCTGCTCGCACTCATGCTCTCAATCTTACCAGTACATGGTAAGAGGGCTTTGTATAGAAATCCCCCCTCCAAAGGATGCCTGCTCTCAATCGAGCTCTCAATATTACCTGTATATGGTATAAGGGCTTTGTGTGGTCTATCCACCTCCAAAGAATGCCTGCTCTCAATCTTACCTGCGTATTGCAGGAGAACTTTGCATGGTCGATCCCCCTCCAAAGGATGCCTGCTCTCACTCACCCTCTCAATCATGCCTTTATACGGTAGGAGGGCTTTGCATGGTCTGTCTACCTCTAAAGGATGCCTGCTCTCACTCATGAATCTTGCCTGCGTATGGTAGGAGGGCTTTGCATGGTCTATCTCCCTCCAAAGGATGCCTGTTCTCACTCAAGCTCTCAATCTTGCCTGTATACGTTAGGAGGGATTTGTATGGTCTATCTCCCTCCAAAGGATGCCTGCTCTCACTCACCCTCTCAATTGTGCCTGTATATGATAGGAGGGCTTTGCATGGTCTATCCCCCTCCAAAGGATGTCTGCTCTCACTCAAGCTCTCATTCTGGTCTGTGTATGATAGGAGGGCTTTGCATGGTCTATCCCCCTCCAAAGGATACCTGCTCTCACTCACGCTGTCAATCTTGTGTGTGTACATGGTAGGAGGGCTTTGTATGGTCTCTCCCCCTTCCAAAGGATGCCTGCTCTCACTCGGGCTCTCAATCTTACCTGTATATGGTAGGAGGGCTTTCCGTGGTCTATCCACCTCCAAAGAATGCCTGCTCCACTCGGGCTCTGGATCCTGCTGGTATCTATAGTTTAACGGCGTGCCCTCTTTATTTTCCTCTTTGCCAGACCAGGTTGTTTGCTCTGAAAGACACTAAAAAAGTGCATCAGGCAACCTCTAGCGATACGATCGACAAAGTGGCTGTTCTAATGCTTGAATTAATCCCACCGGTTGGTAATTACTTTTTGCTACATTCCAGTTCACTGATTTATGCTCACTTTGCTACTACAGACCAACCATATGCAACAATTAAATGCAAATCACTCTTGGCGCTCACTCCAGTAGGGGCGGTTCCACCGTGATCTGCTAGGCCATATCCACTCTGAATGAGCGCACATGCGACTCCGCTGTGCCTTGCCATCAGTGAGATGCAGCAGGAGTCTTACGGCACAGTGAGCACAGGACATAGTGTTCAGCCTTTGCGTCGGGCGCTAGTAATCACTGGGTATTATCCAGTACAGGTACTTTAATTTACTGCTGAATTTGCACCGCAACGCTACAACTGCACTTCAATTGGATAATATTATTATTCACGTCATCTCACTCCACCCCTTGGAAGCCCTGTCTATCAATGCACTTACTCTTCCACTGCTGGCAGCATAAGGTTTAGATCGCTTCTCTGCATCGCGCTCTCTTGTGAGTGGTGGGGTCTGTGAAGGTCCCAAAAGAGGTCGTCAGCAGTCGCGGCTGGCATTACTCACAGGTGGCGGGGCGGGGGGTAATGCAGGGAGGATGAGGGGTTAATAATATAATAAAGAAAAAATTTACGTTTTCTCGGCACCAGTCCTGCTCGGCGCCTGCTCTTGCTCTCCTGCCTCCGGCAGGAACAGGAAGCAGGCAGCATCCCCCCCCCCCTAAGCAATGGCAGTGTTGTGATTGGTGAAGACGCTGCCTAGCACGGGGCTTACGGGGAGGCCATTTTGTCCATGTAGGCTGCATTTCAGCCTGCATGGAGAAAGGGCAAAGTGCTCATGATAGGTCTGGGCGGCCCCAGAGGGCCGACCAAACAGTCATTGAACCCTCAGGAGTGGGCACGCCACTCCTCCCCTGCTTGAAGAGCAGCCCCACCCACCCACCTGACCCCAACCAATCACTTCTGTTCTGCTTTCCCGCACTGCGAGAAGCAGAAACATAAAATGGTAGTTATTACCATTTTATGCTTCTGCTTCTCGCGTTGCGAGAAAGCAACGGGGCGACGCTTCTCCGCCCTAGTGGAGGAGGCGCCCCAAAAACCACTTCTACTAACGGCAGACAACATCCCTTGCTACAATGAGAATTCCCCTCACTCTTTGTAACCCACTTTAGCACCCCTTGGTATTTTGCCGAAGCAGAAAGATGATCACAGATACTCCCGTACCATCAACACAGTTTCTGGGAAGTCACAGGGGATAGAGGATAAAAACCTTACCTGCACTATTTCCCCAGCATTGGTATCTTTCACAGATTCACATGCTTTGAGTATCCTCCATTGTCATACAAAGACCATGTACCATATGTGAAAAGGATATCCAAGTTTAATTTAGTAGCCCACCAAGGTCCCCTTAGGCAAGCAACAAGATCCCGGAAACCACAGAAGCCATTTTAGATTCTATGAAGTACAGCAAATTAACGAGAGCTGTATAAAGCAAGCAGGCTGCATAAAATATATTTTTGTGTGCAAGAGTGCATGCATGTGTGTGTGCGTGCACATACATGTGGGTCAATATGTTCATGTATGTGGATCTGTGACTGCATGAATTTATGAGGAGCATGTGCGTGTTGTGCCCACCATGGTAATTTGATAGCCCAAGCACAATGGTCCAAATTGTTGGCAGCTTGTGGGCATCTATCGGATGACATTAATTGATCATGTGTGATAAAATGCTGGTCCCCAGTTAATGGTGGAAATACTTGGCAACTCATGGGCCATCAAGGGCACGTTGTCCATTCACACTCAGCAATATGGTGGCCCTAGAACGAAGATGATAATTCATGGCAACTTGCTTCTTTCAGAGAACTCACATTGCCTACCCATATTAAAATGACCGGCCCTCACATAATACTTATATATTTGTTGGCAACTTGTGTCAATTTATGGCAAAATACCCACCTACTAGCAAATTTTGGAGACAAGGGTATTAAATCCTGGCATGTTGTTGGCATCCACAATGGTGCATATATCTTGCATAGTGATGGCCCTTAGAGAATGCTGGACATTGTTGACATATTGAGAAATGCCAGGGTCTGATGGGTGTGCCATAGACAAAGGAACCAGAGTGTGAAATGAGATGGATTGGCAAAGAATCTATATTGAGATACTCTTAAATATTTATAGTTTGACCTTGTTAGGATGTCTATTGTATAGAGCCATTGGGTAAGAATAAGACTATTACTTGCCATTGTCAGGATCAACATTTCATTCTATTTCTCCCTCCAATGTGCAGTCACAAGGCACAATTTTTAAAAACTGTCAGCATGGATTTCAAGACAAAACAGAGACATTTTAGATGATTACGCTATTGATTCAATGCAAATCTCGATTGTATGGGATATTGATGTAGGTGATATGAAAATAAATATGCTCTTGAACAATCAAGTAAAATAATTCTATCATAGGTAGAAATCATTGCATTGTCAACTCAAAACAGTTGTTTGAAAGATGTGTACCGACATAAGCCTATGCTGGCGATGGGAAAGAGTCGAGTGTGAATCATAGTGAGCGCCTTCCAATGAAGACACTATTTTAACGAACTGGACGAGGAGGTGAGTGTTAGATGTTGTGAGGGACAACGGTCAATATATGTGACATGTCATGCTGAATAAGTATAATAGAGGCAATTTCTTCATCACTAGCGTGGGAGCCCAAGGAAAAGCATTCACAGACATGGTTCCAACTCAATCCACTTACATCCCCTCTTACCTACCATTTGTATCCCACCAGGATTCATATCCCAGCACATGAACTATGATTTCAGTGGCCAGGATGCTCCCATGTCAGGCAAATCTGGTAGCTGTGAAGACATTAAAAAAGGGCATCAAGCTAAACTGAGTGCAGGAGTCGACTGCACTAAACATTGTCACAACGTCTGTCATGTCTGAGCTGCCTACAGTCCTCAACATTTTCTTGGCTAAGTAGGAAGATACGCACACACTCTTAGAAAAGGATGTTGATTTTACCTTTAATGTCATTTATCAAGACAATAAAATGCATCTTTTATAGTTTCCCATGGTTTAAATACCCACCAATGTCAGGAAAGACCAGAATCTATCCAGGCCTGTAAGTGTTTTACACTGAGCTAACTTGGAAGGTATGAAAGTAGTGACTAAGAAAACATGGACAGTCCACTAACCCCCAGCCAATACCACATAGGACACTCTAAGAAGCCTAAAAGTAATGACATCATGAATTGAGTCCTTAACTACATAAACATAAACATTGATTGGCAAGAAGCGTTGTGTATGGATGGAGTGGAAGGAAATGACATCAATCTGGTGAGGGCAGCTGGGTTAGTGGATGGAATGAGTGTAGAGCAGCCATGGCTTCCTCAGTCTTGTAGAGGAAATAAGGTGATAACTGAGGGAAGCAGAATATAAAAAAGCCTCAGGTAGATAACAGGATCCACAGCTCGAGACTTGTAACAGAGCACGCACTGAGGACAGAGGAAACACTCAGACATATGGGTGAGTATCCCATCACTTACCCTCTGCGATCATGGGGGCCCAGCATGAATGCACGGCCTAATCTGTGGAACATCAACTGAGGGATGCAACACTGGCATCTGTGACTTCCACAGATATCCGGTATGAGACCTGGAAGCAGTCACAAATCTCGAATCCAGAGCATCCACGTTGGATGGGTTCTGCGAATAAACCAAAAAAAGCTAAAAAAGAGCATCAGGCGCAATCCAGGGAAAGGAACATCACCTCCATCAACACATACATTTTCTCTCTGCCCACAATTATTGTTTACTTTTCAGTGTCATGCATCCTACGGGTGATTCTCCTTGGCAAGTAATAGTCCTATTCTTACCCAATGGCTCTATAGAATAGACATACTAACAAGGGTAAAATAGAAATGTTTGGAATATCCCATTATACATTCTTTGCCAATCCATCTGAGTCACACTCTGGTTCCCTTCTCTATGGCAGACGGATCAGACTCTGGCATTTCTCAATATGCCAAGAATGCCCAGCATTCTCTAAGGGCCATCACCATGCAACATATATGCACCAACACGGATGCCCAAAGCATGACAGGATTTATTAACAGGTGGACTTTGTGCCATAAATGGGCACAAGATACCAAGAAGTATTACCATTATGTGAGGGCGTGTCATTTTACCATGGGTAGGCAATGTGAATTATCTCATGAAATTAACAAGTTACTAAGAATTATCATCATTCTACTCCGACCGCCATTTTACTGGAGTAAATTACAGCATGCCATGGATGGCCCACGAGTTGCCAGATATTACGCCATCAAGTGGAGACCAGCATTTTATCACACATGATCAATAAGTGTCATCCTATAGATGTCCACAAGCTGATATCAATTAGGATCACTGTGCATGGGCTAGCAATCTACCAGGGCGGGCAGTGGACACAACACTCACACACTCCTCATACATGCATGCAGAGTTTGAGATACAGATGCATGCACGTTCCAACACACATGTAGTTGCACACAGACAGACATGCACTCACACACAAAAATACAAAATCAATTTCTTATTAAAAAATTACTTCCACTGGATGCTATCATGACTCTTGGTTCTGCTTCAGACTTACCTCCCTGTGATAGCTGGCTCTTGTGGTTAGAAAGCTGAAAGGACAAAATGCATAGGGACAATTGTTGGACTGCCTGGGGCATCAAACAGGAGTGCCTGTTGATGGAAATGAGGAGGGAGAAGGGAATAAGTGGGTGTTCCTATGGGGAGTAAAGGAGAAAATGTCAGTGGCTGTGGGCCCAACAAGAGGCCCAGTAGGAAAGACTCATGTGGCAGGGGAAAAGCTCTGGCAAATTGTCCTTCTCCAACAGATGGATTTTTCGCTTTGTATTCAAGCTAGCTGTATAAACACTTTTCTTAACCATTTGCTTTGCAGGCACAATGTTTATTTCATCAACATAAAAAGAACCCTACTGGAAAAACAAGCAAATGTAAATAAGTAGGTTTAATCTACAAAAAAATAAAGCCACATTCACACACGTCTACGTACTCCCATGCTTGCACACACTGAAATACACTCAAAGAAGGAAAACAACTAGAAAAAAGAAACCTTGTGTGTGTGTGTGTGTGTGTGTGGGTGTGTGGGTGTGTGTGTGCGTGTGTGTGTGTGTGTGTATTTTAATAAAAAAGCATTTTTATTCTCCAATTGTGGGTTTCTCTCTCCAGAAACCTAGCACAACCCCAAAGACACAGAAAGCATCATGGTCCTTTGAATGATCTTGACATCTCCAGCACCACATCTGAATTGCTCAAATCTCTTCTGTATGTACATTAGGGTGTTGTAATAGGCTGCTCAAAATCAAACCAAACATTAGTTGACTAGATACCAAAGAACATGAGTGAAGGCTCTTTCCCACCTCCACAAACCCAAATCCACCCACAACAGAGACCTATTTTGACCCGTGTCTAATTTCTTACCGTTTGACTTCCACAAATATAAGGTACTAGACCTGAATCAGTCTCATTTCCAGTGCGTCTGCGTGGGATGGATGCTGTGAAGATATCAAAGAAGAAACAAAGAGGCATCAGGCACGATCCAGTTCAAGGACAATCTCCTCTATCGACACATACATTTCTCCCTGACCACAATGAATGGTCATTTACTTTTCACTGGCATGTGATCTACAGGTGATACTCTAAGCACAGAAATGCCTTATTTTTATATAAAACAACTTTTTATTGAATTTTTAAGGTTCCCACCGTAACCAATACACAGCTTGTTCGCCTACAACCACATGGGCCGGCAGCCAAAGAACACAGATAACAAAATGCAGAGGTCTAGGAGACCATGAAGCCATATTATACCCCAAGAACAGGTCTAGATACAATCGCCCATTTAGACAGGGTCCTCTGCCCCAAACGCTCTATATCTAACCTGATCGATACTGCAGCTGAACAACATCAGACAAATGCGGGGATACCAGCAAATAATGGCAGAAGCAGAAGGTGCCTCCCGCGCCCTAGGAGGGCGATGTGTCCCGATCGGTGCATGGCGCTAGGGCAGCCTCCTGGTGTCCAAACCCTTCTTATTGCAGTTCTAGCCAGACCTGAGGCCATGCCGCCCTAGATGTAGCAGTATAGAAACAGATCGGGCAACACCGCTCCACAGTCGGCGGCCATCCAGGTGGACGGTGCCAGGGGGATTTCTTTACCATGCCCCCATCCCATTCGTCAACAGAGGTACCCCTGAGCAGGCCACAGTGGCAGGTGTAGAGTCATATGGAAGCACCATATCGTTTGTCAATTACTTGCAGGGCATAGAGTGACACACCAGCTATTAGGCTAGACACGGCAATAAAAAAACAGGCAGTGGGGCAATCCAGTTTTACCTTGGTATGGCGGCGGGCAAGCCCTTCACTACACTCCCTGAGTCAAAGGATAATCATACGGCAGTCAACCAACTGAGGCAGGCAGGGAACAAGGGAAAGAAAGGGGTGAGAGACTGGGGTAGGAAGGGAGGGCCTGGCGGGGAGGAGGGAGGCGGGTCACACTATCGCTATCCGGGGATGACCGTGGGCCCATCTTTTCAGAGACAGGGTACCCCTTCCCCCGAGGGAGGTGGCAGTATCTGGTGCACCCTACCGATTGTCCGCAGTACCCCAGAAACCCCCTGGGTCCACTGGGCGTAACTCATCGTCAAAGAGCTTAAGGGCCCGGAGCCGTGGTGGCTGCAATCTAACGTGCTCCAGGCGCCCCAGATGATCCACCAAGGGCTTCCAAAGTTTCCTAAACTGGGTATCTCGAAATTGGAGGCGTGCCGTGAGCGACTCCATCGCCACCACATGCCACAGGCGGGCAAACCATACATTGATGGAGGGCGTTTCGGGTTTCTTCCAGTATAGCGCCACCCTCTGTTTGGCAGCGCACAGCATGTGGAGGCTAAGGTGCCGGTCACGACCCGTCATAGCTCGTACAGTCTCTGGTCTAAGGCCTAGGATGACCACTAGCGGGTCCTCAGGCAGGGGGTACCCCAGAACCCTTTTGATGTGGCTGAGAACCTCCTTCCAGTAGAGGGCCAAGAGGGGGCACGCCCACCAAATATGTATGAAGTCTCCCAACGCCTGAGTGCATCTCCAGCATAGGGGAGATGTCCTAGGAAACATCTTATGGAGGCGAGCGGGGGTGTAATACCATTGGGTCATTACCTTGTAAGCTGACTCCTGTTGGGGGATGCTATGTAGTGCTTTAGGGATGTCTCTCCAAAGCCTTGCCCATTGAGAGGGGGTAACACCTGAGCCGGGAACGTTTTGCCATCGCAGTTGGTATGGGTGGGGATCTAGGCGCAGTGCGTGCTGCAGCACCTTATAGATGCGGGAGATCAACCCCTTATAGGTGCCGAAGGTACGCGCTAGCTGTTCGAATGGGGTGTAGGGCCGCGTGGCCGCCTGCGACAGGGAAAAGCCCTGAATCCAATGACGAAGCTGGATGTACTGGAATTTGTCCTTTCCCGTAAGCCCAAATTCTTGCTGGCATTGAGGAAAGGATTTAAAGGTTCCTCCTGTAAATAGGTTCCCTATCGTTCTGCAACCGGTTTCTATCCAGTTCGCGAAATAGGGCGGACGACACGCCGGGGGGAACTGCGGGTTACGTGCAATGGGAGTGTGGGGGGACGGGAAGGTGGTAAGGCCCTTGCGAACTGCCACCTTGTCCCAGATCTCAAGGACCGTTTTTGTAGGGACAGCCAAGTAGGCACTGCGGTTGCGCGCCTCTCGAGGCAGCCAGGCGTGATCCCACAGTGGGCGGCAGGTGACAGCCCGATCCATGTGGAACCCACCTTTTCACTCTCCCTTGCTCTCCATTCCAGTACATAGCGGAGATGCGACGCCCAATAATAGTGAAGTAGGTTCAGACAGGCCAGTCCGCCCCTTTTCCGAGGGAGCGTCAAAATTTTGTTAGAGAAACGCAGTTTCTTTCCACCCCAAATAAAAGCAACAATCTGCCGTTGGAGCCCCTGAATCAGGTGCTCCGGTATAGGGGTCGGTAGCGTTTGAAAGAGATAAAGGATCTTCGGCAGGATAGACATTTTTACCGTGTTGAGTCGACCAAGCCAAGAGAGTGGTAGAGCTTTCCACGCGCGCAAGTCGGCCAGAACAGAGAGCTTATACTCCTGCCCGTTAGCCTGCGTCCAGGTGGCCAGATCCGGGGTCAAGTTGAGGCCCAGGTATCGCACCGCCCGGGACGCCCATTGATAAGGCACGCAGGCCTGTAGCGACGCAAGGTCCTCGTCCGGGATCGTAATGTTAAGGGTCCAGGATTTTGTGTGGTTGATTTTGAGCCCAGAGGCGCTTTCGTAATCCTGAAGCAGCAAGTGCACTGCCGGCAAGGAACGCAGCGGATCAGATAGAGTGAGAAGGAGGTCGTCCGCGAAAAGGGCGATCTTGTGTTCTGCCCCTCGAAGAGAGATACCGCGGACATCAGGGGACCGACATATCATGATAGCGAGAGGTTCCACCACTAGGGCGAACAGCAGGGGAGACAGAGAACAGCCCTGTCGGGTGCCCCTACAGATGGAAAAGGGCTGTGTGAGCTGACCATTTACGCGCACTCTAGCAACCGGTGAAATATAGGGAGCCATAATGCGCGCCACCATCCTCGGGCCCAGACCCACCTTCCGTAAGACCGCACGAAGGAACGACCAGTCCACCCGATCGAATGCTTTTTCGGCATCAAGCGATAACAAACAGGCTGGGATGTCCCAATGTTTGGCCTTCCCAACTATGTGCGCTATGCGACGTACGTTGTCCGCACCTTGGCGATGCTGAATAAACCCCACCTGATCTGGCTCTATAAGATTGGGCAGATGGACACTGAGCCGTCTAGCCAGGAGTTTTGTGTACAGCTTGAGATCCGTATTTAACAGGGCGATAGGCCTATAAGAGGAGCAAAGAGTATGATCTTTCCCAGGTTTTGGGATGAGGGCTATTTCGGCCATTGCCATGTCCGTCGAGGGACCGACCAACTCATCAAACGAGTTGAAAAGATGGAGAAGGTAGGGTTGTAATTGCGGCAAAAAGGCGCGATAGAAGGATACCGGCAACCCATCCGGGCCCGGCGTCTTACCCAATGGAAGATCGCGAAGGGCGTCAGCTATTTCTGCCGAAGTGATGGAGGACTCCAGGAGCCCGGACTGGCGCTCGCTTAGTGGTTCCCAATCGCAGGCGCCCAGAGTAGACAAGATCATATCCGCCGCTGGCGGGTCCTCTGTATATAAGGTCGCGTAGAAATCACGAAACATTTGGAGCTTTGCCGATTCCGTGGTGGCCCATGACCCATCCGCCTTTTGCAGCTTTGCGATGTGGGCCTTGGCCGCCCGTGTACGCAGGCGCCGAGCCAGTACGGAGCCCACCTTGTCGCCTTCTGTATAGTAACGCTGCTTAAGCGCCAGCAGAGCATGCTCTGATTTGTTCATTCTATGCGCCCGAAGCTGGCCTCTGAGGACGGCCAGGCGTCGTTTGTGCGCTGCCAGCGGACGCTCTTGGTCCATCTTCTCGAGCGTCTTGACTTCCCGTGTAAGCTTGGTCTCATAAAGCTGTGCCTCACGCGCTCTCGCAGCAGCGATAGCCGTGAGGGTGCCTCGTATGGTGGCCTTGAACGCATCCCACAGAAGAGGAAGGGGGGTCCCAGGAAGGTCATTAGCTTCGAAGTATGCCAGTATGGCGGCCCGGACTTCCTCCCTATCCACGGGGTCCCGAAGGACGTGATCCGGGAACCGCCAGCGACACGGCAGCTTAGGGTGGGCGAGGCGCTCTCGCAGCTTCAACTCCATGTGCGCATGGTCAGAGATTGAGATAGTAGAATGCGTCGCCGATATGGTGTCTTTGAGCAAAGAGTGTAAGACGAGCAGCAGGTCTATACGAGAGTAAGAGCGATGCGCATGCGAGGTATAGTCTCGCAAGCCCGGTGAATGGTAGCGCCAGATATCAACCAGATTTAAAGCACCCAGGGAATTCTTCACAGTCGCAGACATAGCCCCTACCCCATGGAAGGCACCCCCACAGCGATCCAGCTCCGCATCCCACACCAGGTTGAAGTCACCCCCAACTATAAGGTCCGTGTTCACCGGCTCAAGGTGGTCCCTAATCAGCTTGCGTAAGAAGGCATCCTGACCCTGGTTGGGGGCCTAGACGGTACAGAGGGTGAGCGTGCGGTGTCCTCTCCTGACCTCGACTTTCAAGAACCGACCCTCACTATCGCTGAACACTTTACTAGCCCCTTGAGCTAACCCCGCCCTGCAGAGAATTGCCACCCCAGCTGTCTTAGTGGCCGCAGAGGCCCAGAACTGCCGAGGGAAGCGTGGGTGGGCCATACGGGCCACGTCAGCCCTAAGAAGGTGGGTCTCCTGAAGGAAAATTATATCGGGGTTCTGAAGCAACAGATACCGCCATATTTGGCGGCGCTTGTTGGGTGAGTTGAGCCCCTTTACGTTAAGGGAGAGGATCTTCCAGCTAGGGTCAGTGGCCATTATCCCAAGTCCACTCGAAAGGCTATGCCCACGCAAGTCTTCCACGCGCTAGCGTGTCCCCCCCGCCAAGAGGGTACCAAAGGGAGGGGGAGGAGGGGGAGTGGGAAAGAACAGACAAAACAACAAATACACGTAAGCGGCCAACATGGCCAACAGAGCCTATTCCAGTCTAGGGAGTAGCCAGGCACGAGGGCACAAGCTGTCCCGGAGATGTCACTCTCCCAAAGATAGGCATGGGGGTCCGTCATCGCCAGACTATGAAACCAAATCACCAAAGGCCCACTCCGGGCCGCCGCTGCAGCAGGGTGGGTGGTGCGCCAAAGAGCAGGCAGTAACACATCTCCAGGTTGGGCGCCGAAGACATTCAGGGGAAGGCCTCCGAGGCGAGCATAGGCGAATCCCAGCTCGTGGGAGCTCATTTGAGAGGAGCCGCCTGGGAGCCCGACAGCGACGAACCACCCTCCAAGGATTTGATATGTTGTATAATATCCTGTTTGTCTCGTGATGTTCTGCTGCCATCAGGGGAGGAAGGGTGGCGGGCGCATCGTACTTCAGCGGGACCCTGAGATTCGCAGGCCGCCGCGAGGGGCTGGCCGGCGGGGAATCTTGAATTTGAAGCAGTTGGGCCGCCTCTCGGTAGGAACGCAGCACCCGGCGCTTGGATTCCCACTGAAAGATGAGGGCGAAGGGGTGGCCCCATTGGTAGCGTATGTTAAGATCCCGCAGCTTGTCAGTGACAGGTCGGAAGACCCGTCTGCGTCGGAGAGTCATGGGGGCCAAGTCCTGGAACAGCTGGATAGGTTTGCCTTGGTAGAGTAGTTCGGACTTGTCGCTAGCCGCTTTGAGAATTGCTTCCTTTTCGACGAAGAAGTGGACCCGTGTCAGGATGTCGGGGATGAGTCCAGGCCTCCCAGGCGGTCCTGAGACCCTGTGCGCTCGATCCAAGGCGGGCGGCGAGGCGTCGTCATCTCCACGAATATCATGCAGCAGGTCCGCCACGAACGTCACGATGTCAGTGCCTTCCGCCCCAAGTGGAACACCCCTGATGCGTATGTTGTTTTGGCGCCCCCTGTTTTCTAAGTCCTCCTGTTTAATCTGGAGCTCGACATGCTGTTCCTCCAAAGTCGCCAGTCGCTGCCATAAGTGTTCCTGATCCTCCGTGCGAGTGTCCAGAGTCTTCTCCATGTCGTCCACGCGGGCTCCCAGTTCCCCCACGTCCCTCCGCAGGTCCTTGACACACGCCTGGACTTCAGTACGTAGTGACCCAATTTCCGACTTGAGCTCCTGCATGAACAGCGCCATGAAGGACTGAGTGACCGGCTCGGCAGAGCCTCCCGCTCCTGACGGCGCGACGCCCGGCGGCGCAGTGCCTGACTTGCTCCAGAGGTCGACGACCGAGGCATCCTTGGGGGCCGCCGGTGGCTCCTTCCCTGGCTTCGTGCGAGTCATGCTTCAAGGGTGCCCCCTTCCCCTAAGGTAAATCCTCCTCCGGGCGGCTGCAGCAGAACGTAGAGGACCCAGGCGGAAGGCCAGGAGCTCAGGGCCAGTAAGACCGCTCTCGCCGGGGGGGGCTCGTCTCCCGCCTCAAGGTAGTCCCCACACCTCACAGCATCGAGGCCCTCTCAGCGCTCCAAGGCCCACACAGGCACCCCAGTTCCCCGGCCAGGCAGGCCAAGAGCACCACAAAGTCACGCGCCCCCTCGCCGGGGCATACCACACCACAAGTCAGACCTCCAACCAGGCGCCACAGCTGGCAACTGAAGGGCCCACTGCCCCGAAGGTATCTTCGCCGTAGGCGCTGTCTCCGGCCCTCCACCTCCTCTTTGCCAATCTCAGACCAGACTATGAAGCGGGGGAGCAGCAGCCGTTAGCCACATTCCAGGGCCCCCAGGCCCCCACAAGTCGCCTGTGTCTACTCCCCCCCAGTCACTTCCACTGGCGATGCACAGGTAAGTAGGCCCTCCGCTGTCGAGGAGCAGTCTATCGCCCCGCGACGAAGAGCAAAAGCAGGGCTTCCCAGGGCAAAGCTCACCTCCTCACCAGGCGCAGAGCGTACAGCAAGCAGATCGCTGGCAGACAGTCCCCGTCGGCCACCTCACCCCCGGAGCCGCCGCTGTGTTCGACCTCGCTGACCTCGCTGTCCGGCCTCCGCCGCAACCAGGACCCAAGATGGGATCTACTAGGGAAGGGTACCAATGGAAAGGCAAGATTCTCCCCTTTCAGACGATACATTTCCCGTGTGTTTTGGTGGTAGGGGGTGAGAGCCCCTCAAGCGCTGAAGTAGTGAAACTGAAACAAGACAATTGGCTCTTCCGGGACAAGCTTGGTTTCTGTGATCCGGGCGAATGCAAAAGCCAAGGCTTCAAAGGCTGCCAGAAGTGTAAAAATATGTTCTGTCCAACTATCCATTTATGGTATCTCTATACCTGACAAAACTCCATTCTACCAGAGATGCCAAGGAGGCGTATCCCTCTGTTATTTTGTTAGCAAGGGCTTGCCCTGTCGTATTCTGTGCTTCAGATGGCATTAACCTATTGTTTCCCTGTCCATGACCTATGGATAAGAGGGCTGATGTGTACTTAGCCCTCTTAAAGTTATGCAAAGGGAGTAGCTTCTTATCAATTGAGAAAACTCTGTAGGCCTTGCAAGGGTTACAGAAAGCACTAACAATACCACTACAGTACAACACAGACCAGGTAGGGACATAAAGTCTGTACCACCTGAAGTGAAGAAAGGGACGAGGACATGCCCCTTCTAGCATCCGTCATTTTTACATTTTCCTCCATGCAACAGGACGCTTCATTCCCTCAGTCACTCACTGTGAGAAGCTGGCCTGGTATATGATATACACTTATGTAAGTCAACACCTTGCACCAGTCCAGATAACCATTATGGTGAATTAAGAGGTCTTAGAAACCTTAGAAAGCTCTCTAAGTGGTAGCTGTGGAGAGCAGCCTTCAGGCTTAGACCAGAAGGAGTGCAAAGCAGCTTGTTTTACCAGAATGCAATCTGATAGTAGAGATTAAGTGAAAAAGAATCACACAAGGTATTTATAAAAATATGTATTTTATATGTACTCTCTAACACATACAAACATCTCCTATCTGGAGATATGCACAATGCACACAATACTTTGCCAAGAAATGCAGTAAATAGCACAGAATACACAGTGGAACCCATAGGGGGAACCAAACCATAAACTAAGAAAGTGGTAGAAGAACCATGACTTGGGTCAAGACGAGGTTGAGAGGATGTAGAAGTGCTGGGGACCCAAGGAACCACCCAAGGTGAGTAGATATGGACCCCACGGAGAGCGTGTGCAGTGTGGGAACACGACTGCATACTCCGTACAACTCCACTTGTAAGTTGTGGTTGGATTTTTAAAGATTAAGGACCCTTCTCAGGGGAACCTGAAGAAACCCCAATGAAGACAGAAGGTTGCAGAGACACCCCACCCTTGGATACCCTAGTACCCACGTTACCTACACCAGGGAAGGCGGGTGCATGTGTGTGAAGTGGTGTCGAAAACCGCTGCAAACCCGTGGAGGACTTCAGCAAAGTGCCGCTGTTGAAGAAGGAAAAAGTGTCCGGTTAAATCCGAAGGTGGATTCTAGATGAGAGGTACCAACCAGGAGAGGGGAGAGAGTCTATGTCACTCAGGGGTGACCAGGGGACTTGGAAGACGAATGCCTTCCGATGTCGGGTGTTGGAGGATGGGTGACAATGACCTTGACTCTGCAGCTGTGAGGACCAGGCGATGCTGAGGAAGACCTGGAGCCATTCATGAGCTGTCCCATGAAGGATGTCAAGTGCTGAGGGGTCGGTGTCCAGCGGAAGCACCAACAAGCCTTGGCAAATGCAAAGAATGCAGGAATTGAAGAAAGAGCAACGTTGGGACCACCAGGGTCCAGGAGACTCACCACAAGCATGGGAATCAGGGCAGGCCCCGAGCTATCAGGGAAGCCCAAAAGAAACAAGTGTGACCCTCAGATGGACCCACAGGCCGGAGGCACTGGAGTCACAAGAGGACCTTGAGTAGCTCACCAAAAGATGCAGGCCGCGGAGCACACAATGTGATGTGGCTGAAGATTCTGGTCAATAGAGATGCTTGAGGTTGGGGCTACGCGGAGTCTGAAGATCTTCTTGGAAGGAAGTCATCAAGCCTTTGCAACTGTAAGTTGATACAGTGCACAGGGGTTCGGTAATTGCAACCCCCACGAGGGATACTGGCCTCAAACTTGGTGAGAGGGCAGTCCTCAGGAGCTGTGGAAATCCACCATCTGTGTTGCAGAGCCTTTGGAGTCCGGAGGAGCTCAGGATCAGCAGACTGGTCAACTTAGTTGCAGTGCCTGCGGATGCAGGGTAGTGACTCCTTCACTTCAAGGGAGATTCGTTCAGGTGTCTTTGATGTCCACAGGCCTTGGAAGGTTCCTGTATGGTGCACAGGCACAGACAATGCAGTAGACTGGAAGGGGGACGAAGTCGAGTCCAAATGTCATCCAGCGAAGTCCAGAGTGCCCAGACAGTAGAAGAAGAAGTGGTGTCTGATCTGAATCTTATCCCACGACGAATCTGGGGACTTACACCGAGGCAAGCCCTTAAGTACCCTAGGGAAATGGTCAGGATGATTCAGGTGACCCTCCCAGGTGAGGGTCGGGACTTTGAGGAGGTTACTCCCATGTCCTTTGTCCAGTTTTGTGCCAGACGGGGAGCCAATAGCTCCCAGGACTGGTTTGAACTGGACAATGCATGGGGACACCAAATGTGCCCCTCATGCAGACTTAGTGGCGCTGGCAAATGCACCCACCCTACCCCAATACACTAAATCCTGTCTGGGAGGTGGTCACACCTCCCTGTGACCGGATGCCTATTTTTCTGCCTTCCCCTGCTCGAGCTTGGCTCCGCAGCAGGAGGGCAGAATTGTAACTCTGGTCAGCAGCAACCGTTTTGTGCTGTCCTGGTCAAGAAGACTAGCACCTGGAACACTGAGAGTTTAACGGAGGGCTCTTCCAGTGCTTGGAATCATACCTCCCACACCGTTTATGGTGTGGGCTATGATTCCAACATGTTTGATGCAAACATGATAGGATTCGTTGCAGCTGTTTTTGAGATGGTCATTGTCTAATTACGCGGTGCTCCTCTAGTATATGGGTTGTTCACTGACAACCCGGGACAATGGACTCCGTAGGCTGTAGGGGTGTCCTGCTCATGTAGGGGCACCATCTCACTTAGAACCAAGCACCCTGCCCTCAGGATTGCAAAGGGCTGCCATAAGGGTGACTTATAAGTTTTAAGTGCAGTGACCCTAGATATAGGAAACTATCTTTTGTACGTGGTGCTAGCACCAGCTTACACAGGCTGCAATGGTAGGCCTGTAGTGCCATTTTGAATAGTCTCCCATGGGTGACATCATGCATGCTTTAGCCCATGGGTGACCTCTGGGGTACCTATGCCCTGGGACCTTAATACCATATGCAAGGGACTTATAAGGGTACCCCAGTATCCAATCTAGGATGTACCTGAGTACTAAACGTAACAATTTAGGGAGAAAGCAGATAGACTGGGGTCCTGATTAGCAGGATCCAGTCAGTCTAGCCAATAACAGCTTAGCACCAGGCAAAAAGTGGGGGTAACCATAGAAGCAGATCCTACTTTCATACAAACCCCCCACCCCCAACATAAGGAGATGAGACTAAAGGTGCCCAGTTGAGTCTTCTTTTTCTAATATCTGTAGAGTCCATCTGCATTGGCATGGTTACTCCCAGGTCTATGTTCCACTGTATAGTCCATCCCCTGTAGGGAAATGGACCACCTCAAAAGTTTGGGGATTTCACCTTTCATCTGTTTTAGCCAACAGAGGGGCTTATGGTCTGTCTGAACAATGAAGTGAATACCAAACAAGTATGGCCTCAACTTCTTCAGGGCCCAGATCACAGCAAAGACTTCCCTCTCTATAGCTGACCAACGTTTCTCTCGAAGGGTCAACCTTCTGCTGATAAAAGCTACTACCTAATCCTGGCCCTCTGCATTATGTTGCGACAACACAGCCGCTACCCCCAATTCAGACGCATCTGTTTGGACAATACATTGTTTGGAGTAGTCAGGACTCTTCAGAATGGGAGCAGTGCACATGGCCTGCTTGGGATCATCAAATGCCTTCCTACCACTAGCTGTCCATTGAACTTTCTTGGCCATTTTCTTTGATGTAAGATCATTCAAGGAAATCACTATGGAACCATATCCTTTTACAAATCTCCTGTAATACCCAGTCAGGCCCAAGAAAACTCTGACCTTAGTCTGGGTAGTGGGAGCAACCCAGTCCATGATGGTCTGGAATTTGCTCTGCAATGGTTGAACCTGGCCTCCACCTCCAAGGTGGCCCAGGTACACTACCTTACTCTACCCTATCTGGCACTTGGTGGCCTTGATAGTGAGACATGCTTTCTGCACGGCCTCCAAAACCTTCTTCAGGTGCACCAGGTGATCCTCCAAGGTGGAGCTAAAGACAGCTATATCATCTAGATATGCTGCACTATAGGCTTCCAGACCTGTGAGAACTTTATCACCAGCATTTGGAATGTGGCAGGTGCATTCTTCAAACCAAAGGGCATTACAATAAATTGATAATGCCCAATAAGAGTTGAAAATGCTGTTTTTGGTTTGGCATCCTCAGCTAATCTGACTTACCAATAGAGAGTAGTAAGGTCAAATGTACTTAAGAACTTGGCTGAGGCCAAAGTGTCAATAAGCTCATCTGCCCTAGGAATTGGGTGAGCATCAGTCCTAGTGACTGCATTGAGTCCCATGTAGTCTACACAAAACTTCATCTCTCTCTTACCACACTGGGTGTGAGCTTTAGGAACCAGGACTACTGGACTAGCCCAAGGGCTAACTGAGGGTTCAATCACTCCCAACTCCAACAACTTTTGGACTTCTGTCCCTCTACAGTCCCTGACTTGGTCAGGTTGCCTGTAGATCGTATTCTTCACAGGTAGACTGTCCCCAGTGTCCACTTCATGAGTGCACCAGGGGGTCTGACTTGGAGTCAGAGAAAACATATGTCTGAACTGGCTGATAAGGTTTCTGCAGTCAGTTTGCTGCTGGGCAGTGAGGCTGCCTGCCAAGGCCACACCTTCAACTGACCTGACTTTTCCATCGAGGGCAAAGACGCGGTGTCGCTGGAGACTTTCCATAAATGTATGGCGTCAACTGCGGACTGGTTGAGGCAGAATTCTCTGCAGTTTAACAGCTCTAAAACAGAGGTTCTACACTGCTCACTGGACCACATCCCTCGGCCACTGCCTCCTGATTTTTGGCCTGCCTCCTTCCAGGAAGTTCCTTCTGCAGCAGTATCTGCCAGGAACCTGGGCGTTGTGTTTGGGTCCGATCTCCAACTGGATCTCTTCGTAAATAAAACCGTGTCCACCTGCATGATGCTGCTACGCATGCTGTGGAAGATTCTTCCACTGCTGCCGGCCCATGTTCGCCCAGAAGTAGTTCGCGGTACCATCTTGAGTAGGTTAGACTACTGCAACGCACTACTTCTGGGAGCTCCAAACAAATTGCTGGCGAAGTTACAACGCGTGCAGAATATGGCAGCCAAGCTAGCCCTGTCCCGCCGTCGGTCTGACTCTTCATCTACGGCGCTAGCCGATCTTCACTGGCTACCAGTTTCACAGCGAGTCATCTTTAAGGCGCTTTGTCTGGTGTTTAAGGGACTTCATGGGCAAGGACCGGTTCCACTGCAGGAGCTGTTCCAGTGGTATGTGCCCACTCGCTCCCTTAGGTCACTGTCAGCACATCTTGTGGTAGTCCCAAAGGTATTGAGGGCTCGCATGGGCGGCCGAGCCTTTGGTTTCGTGGCGGCCAAATATTGGAATTCTCTCCCTTTGTTGTTGAGAAGCTCTAGGGAGTTTCTCTCTTTTAAGAAAGAATTAAAAACGTTTCTTTTCCCTAGGCCTGCTCAATTTCATCTGACTGCTATGCGTGGTGTTGGTATAGTTGTCTAAAGCGCCAGGATACCCTTCGGGTGACAGTCTGCGCTATACAAATATGCCATACATACATACATACATACATACATACATACCCATCATCAGGGTTCTGAGAAAGCAGAGTGACTGGGGCCCTGGGGTGACCTTCAAACTGCCACAGGGGGCACACTGAGATTTTAAGAGTATGTTTTTCAGTTCCTTTTTGAAGTCCAGGTGGTTTTCCTTGTAGGAAATCCTGGGAAATGGGCGGTCAACACTCTGAGAATCTGTAGTTCTGAGGTTCTGTTCATTCTGTGATCTCACAGTAGTTCCTGGTTACTGATTTTTCACCTACTAGAGACTACACTTGTTACAAGGTTTACCCATGACTTCCTAGGGCCCCCTGCCAGGGAGCATCAATCTTAAGAAAATACGAGGTTTCGATAGGAGACTCATGTGGAAGGGGATATGGCTAATAAGTAACAATATATCACAGGAACAGTACCAAATGCAAGGGTCAATTCTAGCAGAAATTACATGAAACAGTGACATTAAAAATGTCTGAGCAAGGAGGGCAAAGAAAAGTACTAAGCGGGAAGACTGAAGCTGACAACCAGATTGGATTGTACATTCGCGAGAAGCAGAGAATAGGCTGACTGATGGACCCAGAAGTTTATTTGCTGTCAACCGTAAGTTCCAGACAAACTTAGTGAACTGTAACATCTGTGCAAGAGGATGGGAAAGAGTTGTACTTCATAAGTCAAACTTAGTAACCTGTATCATCTATGCCAGAGGATGGGGAAATAGCTGAGCTTTATAAGTCAAACTTAGTGAACTGTAACATCTGTGCCAGAGGATGGGGAAAGAGCTGTGCTTTATAAGTCAAACTTAGTGAACTGTAACATCTGTGCCAGAGGATGGGGAAAAAGCTGTGCTTTATAAGTCAAACTGATGACAAACCCCCCACTCCTGTTGTCTACTGCTGCAGTTGGTAGACCATAAGCTCAATATTTATTAGCAGTAAACCTTGAATAATAGGGCCATTAGCATCACTAACAGGTGAAATGATGTGGCAGAAGGTCAAAGCCTTGATGCACAGAAATGGTGCCGGAGGGAACACGCAGACGATGGGAGACAGGGTATGTTCCACACTTGTAGCTAGTGTTTCTACCCTGATGCATCTCCTCTCTCTACACATCCCAGTGCTCACTCGTCACAATCTTGATCAGTCTGGGCAGTGGTTGCAGGCCTCCAGTCTCAGAAAAACTTGATTTCCCACATCAGGGTAGTGGGCAGCTGGATGTGGCTCTGAGCTGAAGTAAGTCACATTCTCTACATTTCGGGCAGTCTTTCTCCTTCTCTTCTTCATGGTACAACAGAGCCAAAGTTCTAGGGTATATTTCTAGGGAGAAGCCTATCTTAGTAGGTGGGGATTTTAATACGACGTTCGAACCTCTTAGTTCGGAGGATCAGTTCCTAGCAGAAGAAGAAGATAGTAAGTGGGGGGTTCCCCAGCTGGAACTACCCCCGGTCAAGAGGTGGTCCGCCATGGTCATTCAATTGAAAGCACTTTGCCTAGAGAGAGGGCTTAGGGCTGCTAATGGACGTACTCGGTCAGATCACCAGGGGGCAAATACGTTCGACAATGGCAGATCCACTAGTCGTATTGATTATTTTCTAGTGGATATAAGGATTTGGCCTAAACTGAACGATATGATCATAATTAAACGAGATGACAGCGATCATAATGCCCTTCACCTGGAATTACAAACTTTTAATGAGCCCACAGAACTAGGAAATAAAGATGGGAAAACTAGCCTGGATGTTGTTGTATCAAACAACATGAGGCATGTTAAATGGGACAGATTTATAGAGAAGCCTGAAGAAATAGAAGATCTTAAAAAAGTGGTAACAGATGAAGTGGATAAATTGTTTACACTAACATCTGGAAACACATTTTTATCATCAATGGATGAGGTCCATACCACTTTTTTTCTAAATCTCCAAAAAAATTTTAAAAAGCCCCTAGTGGGTGGAAAATCCAATAAGGACAAACATCCTATGGCGGGATGGTTCAATAAATCTTGTAGAGCAGCTCGCCAGAGCTTAAGTTTGGCCCTTAGATCAAAAAACATGGATAGTGTGAGATCTGCTAGAAAACTATATAAGTATACACAGCTAAAGGCTAAGAAGGAATGGGACGAGGATCATTGGCAGGATCTGAAAGCAGCTTGCATGTCGAAGGACCAAAAGAAGATTTGGGCGATAGTAAAATGGGACAGAGGCGGGGTTGCACCATCTCCCCAAAATAATGTGGCAATAAACCAATGGGTTGATTTTTTCAAACCACAATATGCTTCAGCCTCGCAAGAAGGAGAGCACTCACCCCCCCCGGTCATTTATTTTCAAACGCAGGTGTTCACGATTAAAGATATAAATTTAGCATTAGATTGTATAACCAGGGGCCGTGCCCCCGGGATGGACGGAATACCTGCGGATGTATTTTTAACTGATAGATTGTCCTGGTGCCAGTATTTCCAATATCTAGCAAATTCTATTGCTATGGGGGCGCCTGTACCCCCCTCATGGAAAGGGGCTGAAATAATCCCAGTTTTTAAGAAAGGGGACAAATCATTACCCAGTAACTATAGACCTATCAGTCTCATAGATTCCGCCCAGAAACTGATAGGTCGATTAGTGCAAAATAGATTACATACCTGGATCGAAGAAAATAACATTCTTTCTCCCTTTCAGGCTGGGTTTAGACCATGCACTAGTTCGGTTGACCAGGTATTTTATTTTTTAGCACTCTACTGGAGGAATGTAAAGCTAACCAATGGGACTCTTTATGCGGTTTTTATAGATTTAAAATCCGCATTTGATCTGGTGCCTCGCTCTAAATTATGGAGGGTTCTCGACGAAGCAGGGATTGCTCCTGAATTACTAACACTACTCGTCCGCTTGCATGAAAACAATTATGCACGAATTAGGTGGGGAACGCAGGGGGAGGTTACTGACACATTCCCTGTAGAGCGTGGTGTCCGGTAGGGATGTGTCCTGGCGCCCACGCTGTTCTCCCTATTTATTAATGGTATTGTAGAACATCTGAGTCGTTCGCCCACAGACGCTCCCGTATTGGCTGGAACCCGCGTACCTGTCCTCATGTTCGCGGATGACACACTGATAGTTTCACGGACACCTAGTGGCCTGCAGAAGGCGCTAAATGCATTCGGTGAGTTTTGTCGAGAACGTGGTCTTGAAATAAACACCTCCAAAACAAAGTTCATGTGCTTAAATAAGAGGAATAATTTTAGAGGTGTTATTAAATTCAATGACACTCCGTTAGAACAAGTAGATGCATTTACATATTTAGGGATATCCCTCCAGAGTAATATGAAGTGGACAAGCCATATTGATATGGCTGCCCTAAAATTCCATCAGTTAGCGGGGGCAATTGTCTCAAAATATAAAACATCCCTGACCAAACCTATCACTCCAGCCTTAGAGATTTATAACATGAAGGCTATTAGTGCCGTATTATATGGTTCAGAATTATGGGGTTTTGGCAACCTGAAACAACTAAGTCTAGCTGAAAACAAGTTCTTACGTTGCCTAACGGGAGTTCCCCGAAGTACCCCAATGATTCCATTAGCCTATGATCTGGGCAGGAAAAGAATTGAGGATTTGGCACGATTGCGCCCACTCCTATATTGGAGACGTATCATGGTCACACCGGAATTGGCCCACTATGCTACTGCCCTAAAAGACATTATTAGGGCCGACCAATTTCATTCTATATCATGGCTTAAAGAAATCAGAGATTTATTAATAAAATTAGATCTGGGGCATCTATGGGATGATTCAAATGGGTTAAAATTTCCTCCTAAGTCTGCACTCAAAAAAATGTACTGGGATATGATTACAACATCTGTTATTATTACTGGCCAGAATACCAATCTAACAGGACGATATCTCAACATCAAAAGTATTCCATCTTGTGAGGCTTTTTGGGATTATATAGAGAGGCCTTTTGATAGAAAACTGTATTTTCAGTTTCGAATTGGGACCCTCCCTGTTAAAACATTTACACAGAACTGGCTACCCAACCATGATAATTGTTGTCCTCACTGTCGAGATTTGATTGAAGATGCTGGTCATTTATTATTTGTTTGTCCATTGTATGTCATTCCACGTCGCAGATGGATAAAACCAGTATGTTTAAATTTGGGGATACGTAGATACAAGGATGCCTTGAGGATACTCGAATCTGATTGCACTCAATATTTGGTTATTGCTGTAGCAAAATTCTTGGGGTGGGCCTGGGTTATACGTTCACGCACCCTAAAAATGTTAGAAGAAGGATAAAGAACATCTGACACCAAGGACATTGTTCTATTTTTAGCATAAGCTTGTTTTTAATTGATGTTATCAATTCATCTGAACTATTCGCCAGCATCATGGTTTAATGTATTTTTAAGATTGTATATTGTTTTAAAAATAGTATTTATATTTATTGTTAGGATGTAAATATGCTTTTATGACAATGCTGTCGAATAAAGCTTTGAATTTTGATTTGAAAACATATGTCTGAACTGGCTGATAAGGTTTCTGCAGTCAGTTTGCTGCTGGGCAGTGAGGCTTGCCAAGGCCACACCTTCAACTGACCCATCATCAGGGTTCTGAGAAAGCAGAGTGACTGGGGCCCTGGGGTGACCTTCAAACTGCCACAGGGGGCACACTGAGATTTTAAGAGTATGTTTTTCAGTTCCTTTTTGAAGTCCAGGTGGTTTCCTTGTAGGAAATCCTGGGAAATGGGCGGTCAACACTCTGAGAATCTGTAGTTCTGAGGTTCTGTTCATTCTGTGATCTCACAGTAGTTCCTAGTTACTGATTTTCCACCTACTAGAGACTACACTTGTTACAAGGTTTACCCATGACTTCCTAGGGCCCCCTGCCAGGGAGCATCAATCTTAAGAAAATACGAGGTTTCGATAGGAGACTCATGTGGAAGGGGATATGGCTAATAAGTAACAATATATCACAGGAACAGTACCAAATGCAAGGGTCAATTCTAGCAGAAATTACATGAAACAGTGACATTAAAAATGTCTGAGCAAGGAGGGCAAAGAAAAGTACTAAGCGGGAAGACTGAAGCTGACAACCAGATTGGATTGTACATTCGCGAGAAGCAGAGAATAGGCTGACTGATGGACCCAGAAGTTTATTTGCTGTCAACCGTAAGTTCCAGACAAACTTAGTGAACTGTAACATCTGTGCAAGAGGATGGGAAAGAGTTGTACTTCATAAGTCAAACTTAGTAACCTGTATCATCTATGCCAGAGGATGGGGAAATAGCTGAGCTTTATAAGTCAAACTTAGTGAACTGTAACATCTGTGCCAGAGGATGGGGAAAGAGCTGTGCTTTATAAGTCAAACTTAGTGAACTGTAACATCTGTGCCAGAGGATGGGGAAAAAGCTGTGCTTTATAAGTCAAACTGATGACAAACCCCCCACTCCTGTTGTCTACTGCTGCAGTTGGTAGACCATAAGCTCAATATTTATTAGCAGTAAACCTTGAATAATAGGGCCATTAGCATCACTAACAGGTGAAATGATGTGGCAGAAGGTCAAAGCCTTGATGCACAGAAATGGTGCCGGAGGGAACACGCAGACGATGGGAGACAGGGTATGTTCCACACTTGTAGCTAGTGTTTCTACCCTGATGCATCTCCTCTCTCTACACATCCCAGTGCTCACTCGTCACAATCTTGATCAGTCTGGGCAGTGGTTGCAGGCCTCCAGTCTCAGAAAAACTTGATTTCCCACATCAGGGTAGTGGGCAGCTGGATGTGGCTCTGAGCTGAAGTAAGTCACATTCTCTACATTTCGGGCAGTCTTTCTCCTTCTCTTCTTCATGGTACAACAGAGCCAAAGTTCTAGGGTATATTCCCTACTCCTTTAAGGCAGTCATTCAAGTTATCTTGCTTCTGGTCTCACTGAGAGTGCAATCTTGGTCACTGCCATAGACAGCCCTGCTGGAACTGGTTTGGCCCAGAGAAGGTGAGCACACAGGATTGTTCCTGCTCCAATCAAGTTGATGTGATTGGAACCCAGACATGTACACCTGGATTCACAATGGTGCCTACTGTGAGGGTTGGCATGGACAGTGCAGGGAAGGGAGAGAGGGATAAAGGGAGGCCGCAGATCTGACTACCAGTAAACCCTAGTGATCATCCTGTGGCCTTAAAGACTGCATACAGACTCGGAAGACCCCAATTGAAGTTCATTAGCCCTTTTGTACCCAAGGACTACTCACACACACCACATACAATCAGGGGGATCCGAGGGCTCAGACATGAAAGACTGCACAAACGCACATATGAAGAGCTTGTAGGTACTCCGCCCACTGGAGTGCAGTTATAAAGGTGTGTACCTCATGAATATTAATCAGTTATCACCAACCAGTGTCAGAGCTGGGTTGAGGAAACAGTAGTCACACATGTGAAAGGAAGTACGAGTTTGGCTGTCCCCCTCTCACCGAACAGACTCTAGCACTCTGCTAGAAAGCAAAATCCAAAATCATATTGAACACTTCTTAGCAGGCTTGTGACATGTCTCCTGCATTGGAAATCATATGGAGTCCGTCCGAATGAAAACATTTCATGAGACGGATGTCACACAGCTAATGCATCAGGGACTTTAAATCCTATAAAATACCTCTCAAGAGGCTGCCTTTGACTTGCCTGATAGTGAAAAAGGAACCTTTTAGACAGGTGATTCCTTTCTTATAGGGTTGCTGAATCACTTAACATATTTTACCCATTATGGTAAGTTTTCTATACCTCTGTGGCCAAGGAAATATGTTCTTTAAAGTATGATGCCAATTTCTTTCTTTGTCTTCAAAGTATGTGCAGATGTTCCATGTTGCAAATTGTAATTTTGATAATCGCTCTTCACTTAATTTTAAACAGATATACTTAATGTTGTTAGTCGTATGTGAGGGGGAGGGGAAGCTTATCAACCTAACTAGTTGTTTCAGTTAAGCTAACCAAAGGCCTCTACTGCTTGGGAAAACTGCTTCTGCACCGGGTACTGGAATTTAAATTGTTGGTTAAAATGAGCTTTCTGATTGCATCAGTTGTATTAGTCATTAACAATGGATCATGGGTTTGCAGATCTGATCATCTTAATCAAAACTCAATTGTGCATAGAAACCAAACCCAAGGACACACTTAGGATGACCCCTTACCTCCTCCTGGAACACATAGGAACCACGTAGCCAGAAGCAGCATCATTTATGCAACTGAAGGGTGAGAGAGAAAGGTGGTTAGTTACCTTTTCATAAATAGAATCAATGTTCGTAGATTGTTGTTATTAATTAGCTCTTGCATAGTTCAAAGCCAGCAATTAGCATGATATTACAGCTCCTTTCACTGGTCTGAACTACTAAGAGTAGCATTTTTCTTCATCTTATTTGCTGCTTTCTGAAGGCATTATCCATCCTCTGCAACCAGACTGGTTCTCGGTTAGTCTTCAGGTGAAACTCAAGGCTCTTTTAAGAACCTACACTGCAATGAATGGCCGGCCATACCAAGCCTGAGCAATCCCACATAATGTATCACGTAAAGGCCGTACCAAGCCTGAGCAATCCCACATAATGTACCAAGTAAAAATTGTACTAAGCCCAAGCAATCCAGCATAATGTACTATGTAAAGGCAGTACCAAGCCCGAGCAATCCGACATGAGGTTTCATGTAAAGGCTGTACCAAGCCTGAGCAATCCTGCATAATGTACCATGTAAAGACCGGACGAAGCCTGAGCAAGCCCACTTAATGTACCATGTAAAGGCTGTACCAAGCCTGAGCAAGCCCACTTAATGTACCATGTTAAGGCTGTACCAAGCCTGAGCAAGCCCACATAATATACCATGTAAAGCTGGCACAATAGACAAGTTAGACTAAAAACCATCAACCGTCAGGACAAGCTATAAGGGCAACCATAAAGCAAACCCTCAAAAGTCAGCGAAGAAAAGGCCCTGCCCAACTCCAAATCATTAGTAACTGCACCCAACCAAAACGCAACTATCAAATACAAAAGCCATCAACCGTGCCCAGGCAGACAAATTATTCACATCCCATGAGAAGCTAGGAGTTTCAAAGGCACATTCAGGACTACACAAACAGGGGAAAAAACAGCTACCAAGTGGAACAATAATGTCTTGCATTATCAACAATCTAATTTCTAACAATGTACTTGGGAATCGTGAACTCAGCTGGTGATTGTTGTGTTTGAGGCCAGTACCTCGTCAGGGTGCTATGCATTCTTATGCATTCAAATATCTTTAGTCACCAAACCACAGTCATCTGTTTGCCACATATAGAAAATGATTTGGCCTCGGCCTCAATAGCGAGGTTATGAGATACTAAGGCAAGCAGAGCTACGTAGTGTCACCTCCATTGCTAATGGGAATGTGAGATCAATATGCACGGTGCCGTAGTGGAGGTGAAACATATCCTGCGTCAACTATAAAGCTCTTCTTTACGAGCCATATAAATCCCAATATGATTCAAAAATATAAAAGAGAGGCCGTGTCAGACACAAAACTAACAAGAAGAGACTTTCAGAGCTTCAACCCCATCAATCAAGCACCAATTAAAAGGAAGGCCGCCCAACCAAGCTGAACATCAGGACCACTTAGGTCTCCAAACAGAAGAGGGCTGTTTCTACCAGAGAACCAGAGGAAAGCACTGCCCCCTCCCCCTCTCTTCCAACTCAAAAGCACCCTTCTACTCTGAACAAATAGACTCTCACCCTAGGGATCTCAAAAGAAGCAGAAAGGGATCCATCTGTGAATGCCGGGAGATGGAAGTTTGATCATTCGCCAACAACAGAAAACCGAAAACAAATAATACAGCGTGAAAGAAATACAGTAGTTGCAAATACCTTAAAAACACACTTAGACTTGTGAGCTTTACAGGATGGTGAGTTGAATCGATATAAAAAGCAAACATGTAAGAAGTCTGGGCCTGGGGAGCGTTAGGTGTTATTGTACCCCTACTCCCTGGTGATGCACAGCCCCCCAATTGCACAGCCCAGCACCCCGAAGTAGGAAACACCATTGCCTAAGACAGCATTAGAAAAAATTAAAAGAAACCACTCAAGTACGTTTTACTAGGAGTCCTGTGAATGAAAGGGGAGATGCAGAGGGAAAGAGCTCTTTATCGCTCGCTTCTGATTCCACTGAAGGTGGGGCCTCGACTCGAATTGGGAAAACTTTCAAAGTGGGGGGCTACAGTCCCCATGTGCAGGCCATGGCACAACTAACAGTTGGTGCTATCTGATCACTAGTTAATGGCTTCACTGACCCAGTCTGACTGAACTACAACCTCCTCCCATTCGCAAATTGTATTTTCCTGTGCCAGACGCTCTGAAGTAACCAAAAGGTGGCACATAGCCCTTTCCTTTAAATTCTGATTACGGCAACCATGCAGACTCTGGGTTTCTCCTAGTCCAAGAAGCCCCTCCCCACTCTTGAGAGGAAGGGAAGCATTAACTCATCTCATACTCTAGGCCTGTTAATTCCCTTTCGTCGAAAACCTACCACATTCCTGAAATGGCACAGTTTTGTGAAAAAATAGCATTAATAAAATAGAAATTAAAAAACACATTTTTACAATGGTATTTTTAACAATATACCCCTCTGTAAATGAAAAGAGGGTGGGGGGTGGAGAGGCAGATGTGAGGGTTGAAACAGCCATATCCTATCTCTCTCTTCAGACATCTCTGTGTGGATTGAAACGGTCCGTATGCTTTATTGGAGTGGTCGAAAGTTATGCATTCGCTCATCTTTCAAAATATGCTTTGACTCTAATTGACCCCCTTTCCCTTCCCGTCTCCTTCACTGAAAGTCCTCCATTGTGATTCCTTTCTCTCTTCCTACTCACGTGTCATTTATCTACACTACATGTATCTCCTGCAATTAGAACTTGAAAGTGTGCAAGGAATACAACAATACATTTTAGTAACGAAAGATGTACAGCCTAAAATAAAATCAATCTAAATGAGTCTTCTTAGCTACATCAACATCAGTACAAATGATACCATAACCTTCACATTATAATGGAATGTCCCTTTTTTCCCTATCTCTCACTTTTCACTCTTGCCTTCTTCCAGTTAATGTAACCCCCTCCAAATGTCATGGTCCTATGGTTGTTTTACTCTTCTCTATCTCTCCCCTGCTTCGTCAGTGTCATTTCCCCATCCTCTCGCTCCCTCTCTTTTTTTGTCCCACTTTTTCCTAAACATAATGTAGTGAAAGAGCCACTCTTGTGGTTTGGCACCCTATGATGACCTCCAACTACCACCATTTTAACTGACCTTAGTGTATTATTTTACTCTAGCCCTAATGTAGGATGGTCCTGCATATCTCTGCTTCTCTTCTTTCCTGTAATCTTGCTGTCTTTCTTTGACATGGCCTCATGTCATCCTGCTTTCTGACTTTACCTTGCTTCACACCTTTCTGTGTGCACAGTGGAGCTTGTAAGTTGTGTGGATGAGAATTATAGGTGCTGACTATTGCCTTTGACAGGGCCTCATGTCTGAATCTGCCTTGCTGCTGCGTGCACAGCAGTGCTTGAAAGTTGTTTGGTTATTCACTTTCAAGTCTTGCTGTTTTCCTGAGCGATTGTTTTTGTTTAGTGTATTGTGGAAGGCCTTGTGAGAGCTTCGTCAAGACAGAGGCTGGAAGAAGTGTGAATGGAGGAAGAGACTTGAGAGCTCCTTACTGCCATGAGGATGCTTGCTTGGAACTTGGCCAGTTCTGGTAAAATTCCTCTGGCGGTGGGAGGAGGTCTTTCACGAATCTTCTAGTGTGTTTAAAGCTGAGGGTTGCAGACTGGGAGTTTGGGAGTTTGGATTCCGAGCGAGGGCAGACGTGTCCATCTCAGATTGAACCCTGATTGCTGAGCTCTGATCCCCGGCTGTGTGAAGACTTCCCCCAGCCAAAGTGGGCAGTGTATGCATCAGGTGATGTATTGAGTGCTGTGGTTATTGCCATTGTGATGTGAGCCAGTGTCTGTGATCGTTTGAGGTGTTTTCTTTGTGGTGTGGGAGGTGCACATCCAGAGTGATCCTCTACTGTGTATACATATATATATATCTTTCTGATCTCTTGCAGGACGTCCAGTGTATCTTCATTATATAACAGTTATTGCTTGTTTATTAATCAGTATTATAGTTTGCTCAGTTAGTGATTCATGCCTTTATATTATACGTTTGCTACATATATTTGAATCTTATGCATTCGGTATCTGAGACAGCCTTTGTTTAGAGAGTATTCTGTAATAAACCCCAAGCCTTATTCTAGAAGTCATAGAGTCTTTACATTCTGTTAAATAAAACCCCTTTTCAAAAGGTGCTGTTTGTTTTGTGTTGAAGTCTTTCTGTGCCAGGGGTGGTAAGACATGCTCAAAAGTGTATATTGTGCAAAGGTGCAGTGGTATATTTGCCTCCCAGGTGGGAGCGCAGGGATTGGGTGTGGCTTATTGGTGAGAAGCCACATTCAAAACACATTCTCCTTACACTCCAACAATCTGTCATTCTAGCACTGTTTTTGTGTTTTTATCATTTTGTTCCAGGAAGCAAAATTAATTCCCTTCTTCAGAGGAAACGGCAAAAAGCTCTAAAGTTACATTATCCTGAACTGAAGAGTCTAAAGTTTAGCTAGGATGGAGGCCTCAATCAGAGAACCAGTCACTGATGCATGTTCACCTTTCATTAGTTAGCAGGATGGATAGGTCTATTCCAGTAAATAGCCATGCAGCCACCCCTTTACCCTCCCAACCCTGGTACCATCAACTCAAATGGTAAAGAAACTATAAAATTAGGAGAGAGAAGCATGCACTTCACCAAATACCTTTGTGTGAAAAGACGGCAACGTTTAGTTTTCACAATATAAAGTAACCCACATGTTAAGCAAGTAGTCAACATTCCAACATTCATGTGGTAGCGCTTAGCTTCGTTCCTTTGAGAGAGAAGGATGCTCTCCCTCTCCTCTGCTGGAAGACCTGCACACCGTCCTGTTTTTCATCTTCCTAACTTTCTTCAGACATCTTGGGGTGCCTTGCAGTCGCTCAAGTCGTCCATGCAGATCACCTTGAGCCTGCTCCAGCGACGCCACACACTGAGGCCAAGACAGAACAAAAGACAAATGTTGGTGCAACAGCGGGCCCTTCCCTGTCCCCTACGTTCTTTGAGTTGAGTGATAGAAATCTCTGAGAACTGTGCAGAACCAGAGAAAGAAGTGGGAAAGCCCCGGAGGCCCCAGTAGCTGTTCCAGAAGCCGCAAGTCTTTCCCTCTTTGTTATTTTGTCCCAACCGGCCTTCCCTTTTAGGACAGTGTTCGATTTGAGGTGTTCTTTTCCCTCAATCGGACATAAAGCAGCAAGAGTGAGCAGAGGTCCAGCATCAAATTTTGAAATCCTGCTTTATATCCAGCAAATTCTAATGGAAGACTTTGAGTAAGGGAGACGGGAATCAAAATGGGGAGGACAAGATGAGTGAATTAGTAACCTCTGACAATCCAAAAAGGAAATGAACAGTTTCAAAACACACAGGGGAATGTCAGAGGAGTGGATGGTTCACTTCACCTCTCTGCCTTTCCCACCGCCCAATAGATTTTCATTACAGAAGGGCATCTTATAATAAGGACTTTTGTTAGAGTGGTTTTTCAATTCCTATTTTATTGATACAAATTTTTGCGCTTGGGTGAGACATTTCGGGTACATGGAGTCTTTTCAGAGTACGGGTATTAACATACACTGGATAGCATAAGATAATACTGTCCCACTAAGCCTGTGAGCTTCTTCGACAAAGGAATATCGGGAGTCGAAGTGGTTGCCTTAATCAAAATCTAAAGGAATAATCTCTAATGTTGTGCACAGAAGTTAGATATATTGAGTTTCATAAAGCTTTCTGTGTTGACTTTCAGAGTGATTGGCTGAGGGGAATACTGTTTACTGATTAGAGGAGTCCAAAGTCCAAACAGACAAGGTCAGTGAACCATTCCCAGCTGGCATTATATTAAATCTGCAAGATCACCCCTTTCTCGAACCAAATGTAATCATGAGTATCAGAGCATATATGTTCTTCAAAGAGATAATGCCTGATGATGGTACAGAGGGACCGAATGAATGACCCAAGCCAAGGAATGCAACAAACTTGATGACATCTAGCACATTTTGTGGACATTTAGCACCTTTCATTGCTTGATGGCAGAGGGGGTAAATCCCCTCACCTTGCCCCGTTAACAATATGCTTCTTTCATGCTTCAAAAAACCTCCTGTAAAAAAAGAAAATGGAGTTTAGTCTCAGGGAATTTCTTCTCGATTATCTTCGTCGAGGAAAAAACAATGCCCATCACTGGAGCCTTTTATTCTTTCCATAGTTTTAGAAGCATATGGCCAAATTAAATTCCCTGAAATAAGGAAAAGAATTTTTTTTCTATTGACAACAACATTTGGTCCTTTACACAGAGTAAAACATACAATAAACTTAATTAGAAGATTTGGTAAAGTCAGAAAATAGGGAGATGCTACTTGGCCCCAGTCGTTTGGCATTTTGTAAACCGTGCTGTGATAGTCAAGGATATAATTCAAATGACCTCACCACCCGTGTCATAGTCCCTCCTGCTCATCAGTGTGCCTCAACCCAGCTGTGTAACCATTTCTGCTCAGAGGTGGATGAGTTAGGAGGTTTCTCCACTTGCTCTGCCCTTTTGGTCAGAAGCATTGGTCTTCGGAGTCTATTAAAATCTTGGAGACTTTCTACTGCGACACCTAACTGGAGAAAGGGCAACTTTTTTTTAAATTTGGATACTTGCTTCAAATTTGGGGAACTTACTTGGTGGTCTAAAAGCGGAGCATCACTTTTTTACACAAGTAAGTTGAGATTTGTTGCTTTAAAAAAATTATTTAAAATAATCCAATGGGCACAAAAACATACAATTGGATACAAAACAATGAATATATTCTCAGTTTATCCCGATAAAAATCATTGTCAGCAGATTATACATTGTAATGTTGGATTGTTGACTACTTACTTAAAATGTGGGTTACTTTATATTGTGAAAACTAAACGTTATCGTCTTTTCACACAAAGGTATTTGGTGAAGTGCATGCTTCTCCTAATTTTATATTTTCTTTAATATACCATTTGAGTTGATTGCACCAGGTTTAGGAGGGTGGTGGGGGGCTGCATGGCTATTTACTGGAATAGACCTATCCATCCTGCTTAGAAATGAAATGTGGACGTGCAACAGTGACTGGTTCTTTGATTGAGGGCTCCATCCTAGCTAAACTTTAGACTCTTAAGTTCAGGAGAAGGTAGTGACGTTAGAGCTTTTGCTGTTTCCTCTGAAGAAGGGAATTAATTCTGCTTCTTGGAATGAAATGATAAAAACATAAAAACAGAGTCCTAGAGTGACAGACTGATAGAGTGAAAGGAGAATGTTTAGGAGAAAGTGGGACAAAAGATGCTACTTGCCCCCAGCCGTTTTGGCATTTTGCAGATCTTGCTGTGATGGTCAAGGATATAATTCAAATGACCTCACCAGCCGTGTCAAAGTCCCTCTTGCTCATCATTGTGCCTCAACCCAGCTGTGTGGCCATTTCTGCTCAGAGGTGGATCAGTTAGGAAGTTTCTCCACTTGCTCTGCCCTTTTGGTCAGAAGCATTGGTCTTCGGAGTCTATTATAATCTTGAATATTTTCTACTGCGACACCTAACTAACTGGAGAAAGGGCAACTTTTTAGAATTTTGGATACTTGCTTTGAATTTGGGAAACTTACTTGGCGGTCTGAAAGCGGAGCATCACTTTTTTACACAAGTAAGTAGAGATTTGTTGCTTTAAAAACATTATTTAAGATAATCCAATGGTCAAACAAATATACAATTGGATACAAAACAATGAATATATTCTCAGTTTATCCCGATAAAAATAATTGTCAGCAGATTATACATTCTAATGTTGGAATGTTGACTACTTGCTTAAAATGTGGGTTACTTTATATTGTGAAAACTAAACGTTACCGTCTTTTCACACAAAGGTATTTGGTGAAGTGCATGCTTCTCTCTCCTAATTTTATAATTTCTTTAATATACCATTTGAGTTGATGGTACCAGGGTTGGGAGGGTGGAGGGGGGGGGGCTGCATGGCTATTTACTGGAATAGATCTATCCATCCTGCTTAGAAATGAAATGTGGACGTGCAACAGTGACTGGTTCTTTGATTGAGGGCTCCATCCTCGCTAAACTTTAGACTCTTCAGTTCAGGATAATGTAGTGATGTTAGAGCTTTTTGCCGTTTCCTCTGAAGAAGGGAATTAATTCTGCTTCTTGGAACAAAATGATAAAAACACAAAAACAGAGTGCTAGAGTGACAGATTGATGGAGTGTAAGGAGAATGTGTAGGAGAAATTGGGACAAAAGATGCTACTAGGCCCCAGTCGTTTGGCATTTTGCAAACCTTGCTGTGATGGTCAAGGATATAATTCAAATGACCTCAGCAGCCGTGTCATAGTCCCTCCTGCTCATCAGTGTGCCTCAACCCAGCTGCTCAGAGGTGGATGAGTTAGGAGGTTTCTCCACTTGCTCTGCCCTTTTGGTCAGAAGCATTAGCCTTCGGAGTCTATTATAATCTTGGAGACTTTCTACTGCGACACCTAACTAACTGGAGAAAGGGCAAATTTTTAGAATTTTGGATACTTGCTTTGAATTTGGGGAACTTACTTGGCGGTCTGAAAGCGGAGCATCACTTTTTTACACAAGTAAGTTGAGATTTGTTGCTTTAAAAACATTATTTAAGCTAATCCAATGGGCAAACAAACATACAATTGGATACAAAACAATGAATATATTCTCAGTTTATCCCGATAAAAATCATTGTCAGCAGATTATACATTCTAATGTTGGAATGTTGACTACTTGCTTAAAATGTGGGTTACTTTATATTGTGAAAACTAAACGTTATCGTCTTTTCACACAAATCCTCGCTGAACTTTAGATTCTTCAGTTCAGGATAATGTGACGTTAGAGCTTTTTGCCGTTTCCGCTGAAGAAGGGAATTTATTCTGCTTCTTGGAACGAAATGATACATAAAAACAGTGTGCTAGAGTGACAGATTGATGGAGTGTAAGGAGAATGTTTAGGAGAAAGTGAGATGAAAAGAAGAGAGGGAGCAAGCGGATGGGGAAATGACACAGATGAAGCAGGAGGGAGATAAAGAAGAGTAAAACAACCATATGACCATGACATTTGGAGGGGGTTACATTAACTGGAAGAAGGCACGAGTGAAAAGTGAGAGAAAGGGAAAAAAGGGACATCTCAATATAATGTGAAAGGTTATGGTTTCATATATACTGATTTTGATGTAGTTAAGCAGACTAATTTAGATTGATTTTGTTTTAGTATGTACATTTATCTTTTCTAAAATGTATTGTCTTCCTTGCACACTTTCAAGTTCTAATTGCAGGAGATATATGTAGTGTAGATAAATGACACGTGAGTAGGAAAAGAGAAAGGAATCACAATGGAGGACTTTCAGTGAGGGAGACGGGAAGGGAAAGGGGGTCAATTAGAGTCAAAGCATATTTCGAAAGATGAGCGAATGAATAACTTTCAACCACTCCAATAAAGCATACGGACCGTTTCAATCCACACAGAGATGTCTGAAGAGAGAGATAGGATATGGCTGTTTCAGCCCTCACATCTGCTTCTCCAACCCCCACCCTCTTTTCATTTACAGAGGGGTATATTGTTAAAAGTAACATTGTAAAAATGTGTTTTTTAATTTTTATTTTATTAATGCTATCTTTTCACAAAACAGTGCCATTTCAGGAATGTGGTATGTTTTCTAAGAAAGAGAATTAACAGGCCTAGACTATGAGATGAGTTAATGCCCCCCCTTCCTCTCAGAGTGGGGAGGGGCTTCTTGGACTAGGGGAAACCCAGAGTCTGCATGGTTGCCGTAATCAGAATTTAAAGGAAAGGGCTATATGCCACCTTTTGGTTACTTCAGAGCGTCTGGCACAGGCAAATACAATTTGCTAATGGGAGGAGGTTGTAGTTCAGTCCATGGGTCAGTGAAGGCCCAACCCTAGTGATCAGATAGCACCAACTGTTAGTTGTGCCATGGCCTGCACATGGGGACAGTAGCCCCCCACTTTGAAAGTTTTTCCAATTTGAGTCGAGGCCCCACCTTCAGTGGAATCAGAAGATCAGAGCGATAAAGAGCTCTTTCCCTCTGCATCTCCCCTTTCATTCACAGGACTCCTAGTAAAACGTATGTGAGCAGTTTCTTTTAATTTTATCTAATGGTGTTTCCTACTTCAGGGTGCTGGGCTGTGCAATTGGGGGGCTGTGCATCACCAGGGAGTAGGGGTACAATAGCACCTAACGCTCCCCAGGCCCACACTTCTTACATGTTTGCTTTTTATATCGATTCAACTCACCATTCTGTGAAGCTCACAAGTCTAAGTGTGTTTTTTAAGGTATTTAACTACTGTATTTCTTTCACGCTGTATTTGTTTCTTCAGTTTTCTGTTGTTGGCGAATGATCAAACTTCCATCTACCGGCATTCACAGATGGACCCCTTTCTGCTTCTTTTGAGATCCCTAGGGTGAGAGTCTATTTGTTCAGAGTAGAAGGGTGCTTTAGAGTTGGAAGGGGGGGGGAGGGGGCAGTGCTTTCCTCTGGTTCTCTGGTAGAAACAGCCCACTTCTGTTTGGAGACCTAAGTGGTCCTGATGTTCAGCTTGGTTGGGCGTCCTTCCTTTTAATTGGTGCTTGATTGATGGGGTTGAAGCTCTGCCAGTCTCTTCTAGTTAGTTTTGTGTCTGACACGGCCTCTGTTTTATATTTTTTAATCATATTGGGATTTATATGGATCCTGAAGAAGAGCTTTATAGTTGACACAGGATATGTTTCACCTCCACAACGTCACCGTGTATATTGATCTCACATTCCCACTAGCAATGGTGGTGACACTTCGTAGCTCTACTTGCCTTGGTATCTCGTAACCTCGCGATTGAAGCCGAGGCCAAATCATTTTCTATATGTGGCAAACAGATGACTGTGGTTTAGTGACTAAAGATATTTGAATGCATAAGAATGCATAGCACCCTGACGAGGTACTGGCCTGGGTTCACCAAACACAACAATCACCAGCTGAGTTCAGGATACCCAAGTACATTGTTAGAAACAGATTGTTGATAATGCAAAACATTCTTATTTTACTTGGTATCTGTTTTCTTTCCTGTTTGTATAGTCCTGAATGTGCCTTTGAAACTCTTTGTCTGCCTGGGCACGGTTTTTGGCTTTTGTATTTGATAGTTGCGTTTTGGTTGGGTGCTGTTACTAATGATTTGGAGTCAGGCAGGGCCTTTTCTTTGACTTTTGAGGGTTTGCTTTATGGTTGGCCTTGTAGCTTGTCCTGACAGTTGATAGTTTTTAGTCTAACTTGTCCATTGTGCCGGCTTTACATGGCATATTATGTGGGATTGCTCAGGCTTGGTACAGCCTTAACATGGTACATTATGTGGGCTTGCTCAGGCTTCATCCGGTATTTACATGGTACATTATGTGGGATTGCTCAGGCTTGGTACGGCCTTTACATGGTACATTATGTAGGATTGCTCGGGCTTGGTACAGCCTTTACTTGGTACATTATGTGGGATTGCTCGGGCTTGGTACGGCCTTTACCTGGTACATTATGTGGGATTGCTCAGGCTTGGTACGGCCTTTACATAGTACACTATGTGGGATTGCTCGGGCTTGGTATGGCCTTTACATGGTACATTATGTGGGATTGCTCCGGCTTGGTACGGTCTTTACATGGTACATTATGTGGGATTGCTCCGGCTTGGTACGGCCTTTACATGGTACATTATGTGGGATTGCTCGGGGTTGGTACAGCCTTTACATGATACATTATGTGGGATTGCTCGGGCTTGGTATGGCCTTTACATGGTACATTATGTGGGATTGCTCCGGCTTGGTACGGCCTTTACATGATACAATATGTGGGATTGCTCGGGCTTGGTATGGCCGGGCCATTCATTGCAGTGTAGGTTCTTAAAAGAGCCTTGAGTTTCACCTGTAGACTAACCTAGAACCAGTCTGGTTGCAGAGGATGGATAATGCCTTCAGAAAGCAACAAATAAGATGAAGAAAAATGCTACTCTTGGTAGTTCAGGCCAGTGAAAGGAGCTGTAATATCATGCTAATTGATGGCTTTGAACTATGCAAGAGCTAATTAATAACAACAATCTACGAACATTGATTCTATTCATGAAAAGGTAACTAACCACCTTTCTCTCTCTCACCCTTCAGTTGCATAAATGACGCTGCTTCTGGCAACGTGGTTCCTATATGCTCCAGGATGGAGGTAAGGGGTCATCCTAAGTGGGTCCTTGGATTTGGTTTCTATGCAAAATTGAGTTTTGATTAAGATGATCAGATCTGCAAACTCATAATCCATTGTTAATGACTAATACAACTGATGCAATCTGAAAGCTAATTTTAACCAACAATTTAAATTCCAGTACCCGGTGCAGAAGCAGTTTTCCCAAGCAGTAGAGGCCTTTGCTTAGCTTAACTGAAACAACTAGTTAGGTTGATAAGCTTCCCCTCCCCCTCACATACGACTAGCAACATGAAGTATATCTGTTTAAAAGTAAGTGAAGAGCAATTATCAAAATTACAGTTTGCAGCTTGGAACATCTCTACATTCTTTGAAGACAAAGAAAGAAAGTGGCATTATACTTTAAGGAACATATTTCCTTGGCCACAGAGGTATAGAAAACTTATCATAATGGGTAAAATATGTTAAGTGATTCAGCAACCCTATAATTAAGGAATCACCTGTCTAAAAGGTTCCTTTTTGACTATCAGGCAAGTCAAAGGCAGCCCCTTCAGAGGTATTTTATAGGATTCAACATGGATTTAAAGTCCCTGATGCATTAGCTGTGTGACATCCGTCTCATGAAATGTTTTCATTCGGACTGACTCCATATGATTTCCAGTGCAGGTCACTTGTGTCACAAGCCTGCTAAGAAGTGTTCAATATGATTTTGGATTTTGCTTTCCGCAGAGTGCTAGAGTCTGTTCGGTGAGAGGGGGACAGCCAAAGTCGTACTTCCTTTCACATGTGTGACTACTGTTTCCTCAACCCAGCTGTGACACTGGTTGGTGATAGCTGATTAATAGTCATGGGCACACACCTGTATAACTGCACTCCAGTGGGCGGAGTACCTACAAGCTCTTCATATGTGCATTTGTGCAGTCTTTCATGTCTGAGCCCTTGGATTCCCCTGATTGTGTGTGGTGTGTGTGAGTAGTCCTTGGGTACAAAAGGGTTGATGAACCTCAATTGGGGTCTTACGAGGCTGTATACAGTCTTTAAGGCTGCAGGATGATCACCGGGGTTTACTCGTAGTCAGATCTGCGGCCTCCCTTTATCCCTCTCTCCCTTCCCTGCACTGTCCATGCCAACCCTCACAGTAGGCACCATTGTGAATCCAGGTGTACATGTCTGGGTTCCAATCACATCAACTTGATTGGAGCAGGAACGATCCTTTGTGCTCACCTTCTCTGGGCCAAACCAGTTCCAGCAGGGCTGTCTACGGCAGTGACCAGGGTTGCACTCTCAGTGAGACCAGAAGCAAGATAACTTGAATGACTCCCCTAAAGGAGTAGGGAATATACCCTAGAACTCTGGTTCTGTTGTACCATGAAGAAGAGAAGGAGAAAGACTGCCTGAAATGTAGAGAATGTGACTAACCTCAGCTCAGAGACCACATCCAGCTGCCCACTACCCTGATGTGGGAAATCAAGTTTGCTGAGACTGGAGGCCTGCAACCACTGCCCAGACTGATCAAGATTGTGACGAGTGAGCACTGGGATGAGTAGAGAGAGGAGGTGCATCAGGGGAGAACCACTAGCTACAAGTGTGGAGCATACACTGTCTCCCATCGTCTGCAAGTTCCCTCCGGCACCGGTTCTGTGCATCAAGGCTTTGACCTTCTGCCACATCATTTCACCTGTTAGTGATGCTAATGGCCCTATTATTCAAGGTTTACTGCTGATAAATATTGAGCTTATGGTCTACCAACTGCAGCAGTAGACAACAGGAGCGGGGGGTTTGTCATCAGTTTGACTTATAAAGCACAGCTCTTTCCCCATCCTCTGGCACAGATGTTACAGGTTACTAAGTTTGACTTATGAAGTACAACTCTTTCCCATCCTCTTGCACAGATGTTACAGGTTACTAAGTTTGTCTGGAACTTACGGTTGACAGCAAATAAACTTCTGGGTCCATCATGAAGTGGACACTGGGGACAGTCTACCTGTGAAGAATGAGATCTACAGGCAACCTGACCATGTCAGGGACTGTATAAGGACAGAAGTCCAAAAGATGGTGGATTTGGGTGTGATTGAACCCTCAGTTAGCCCTTGGGCTAGCCCAGTAGTCCTAGTACCCCAAAGCTCACACCCAGTGTGGTAAGAGAGAGGTGAAGTTTTGTGTAGACTACATGGGACTCAACGCAGTCACTAGGACTGATGCTCACCCATTTCCTAGGGCAGATGAGCTTATTGACACTTTGGCCTCAGCCAAGTTCTTAAGTACATTTGACCTCACTGCTCTCTATTGGCAAGTCAGATTAGCTGAGGATGCCAAACCCAAAACAGCATTTTCAACTCTTATTGGGCATTATCAATTTATTGTAATGCCCTTTGGTTTGAAGAATGCACCTGCCACATTCCAAAGGCTGGTGATAAAGTTCTCACGGGTCTGGAAGCCTATAGTGCAGCATATCTAGATGATCTAGCTGTCTTTAGCTCCACCTTGGAGGATCACCTGGTGCACCTGAAGAAGGTTTTGGAGGCTGTGCAGAAAGCATGTCTCACTATCAAGGCCACCAAGTGCCGGATAGGGTAGAGTAAGGTAGTGTACCTGGGCCACCTTGGAGGTGGAGGCTAGGTTCAACCATTGCAGAGCAAAATCCAGACCATCATGGACTGGGTTGCTCCCACTACCCAGACTAAGGTCAGAGCTTTCTTGGGCCTGACTGGGTATTACAGGAGATTTGTAAAATGATATGGATCCATAGGGAATCCCTTGAATGATCTTACATCAACGAAAATGGCCAAGAAAGTTCAATGGACAGCTAGCGGTCAGAAGGCATTTGATGATCCCAAGCAGGCCATGTGCACTGTTCCCATTCTGAAGAGTCCTGACTACTCCAAACAATTTATTGTCCAAACAGATGCATATGAATTGGGGGTAGGGGCTGTGTTGTCGCAACATAATGCAGAGGGACAGGATTAGCCAGTAGCTTTTATCAGCAGAAGGTTGACCTCCAGAGAGAAACGTTGGTCAGCTATAGAGAGGGAAGTCTTTGCTGTGGTCTGGGCCCTGAAGAAGTTGAGGCCATACTTGTTTGGCACTCACTTCATTGTTCAAACAGACCATAAGCCCCTCTTGTGACTAAAACAGATGAAGGGTGAAAACCCCAAACTTTTGAAGTGGTCCATTTCCCTACAGGGGATGGACTAAACAGTAGAACATAGACCTGGGAGTAACCATGCCAAAGCAGATGGGCTCTCCAGATATTAGAAAATGAAGACTCAACTGGGTAAGGTTAGTCTCATCTCCTTATGTTGGAGTTTGGGTGGGGGTTTGTATGAAAGTAGGATCTGCTTCTATGGTTACCCCCACTTCTTTGCCTGGTGCTAAGCTGTTATTGACTAGTCTGACTGGATCCTGCCAATCAGGACCCAAGTCTATCTGCTTTCTCCCTAGATTGTTATGTTTAGTACTTCATCCCAGATTGGATACTGGGGTACCCTTATAAGTCCCTTGTATATGGTACTTAGGTACCCAGGGCATAGGTACCCCAGAGGTCACCCATGGGCTGAAGCATGCATTATCTCACCCATGGGAGACTATTCAAAATGGCACTACAGGCCTGCCATTGCAGCCTGTGTAAGCTGGTGCTAGCACCACTTACAAAAGAGTTTCCTATATCTAGGGTCACTGCACTTAAAACTTATAAGTTACCCCTATAGCAGACCTTCGCATTCTTGAGGGCAGGGTGCTTGGTTCTAAGTGAGATGGTGCCCCTACATGAGCAGGACACCCCTGCAGCCTACGGAGTCCATTGTCCCGGGATGTTAGTGAAGCACCCATATACTAGAGGGGCACCGCGTAATTACGCAATGACCATCTCAAAAACAGCTGCAACGAATCCTATCATGTTTGTATCAAACATGTTGGAATCATAGCCCACACCATAAACGGTGTGGGAGGTATGATTCCAAGCACTGGAAGTGCCCTCCGTTAAACTCTCAGGGTTCCAGGTACTAGTCTTCTTGGCCAGGACTGCACAAAACGGTTCCTGCTGACCAGAGTCACAATTCTGCCCTCCTGCTGCTGAGCCAAGCTCGAGCAGGGGAAGGCGGAAAAATAGGCATTTGGTCACAGGGAGGTGTCACCACCTCCCAGACAGGATTTAGTGTATTGGGGTAGGGTGGGTGCGCTTGCCAGCGCCACTCAGTCTGCGTGAGGGGCACATTTGGTGTCCCCATGCATGGTCCAGTTCAAACCAGTTCTGGGAGCTATTGGCTCCCACTCTGGCACAAAACTGGACAAATAGCATGGGAGTAAACTCCCCAAAGTCCAGACCCTCTCCCGAGAGGGTCACCTGAATCGTCCTAACCATTTCCCTAGGGTACTTAAGGGCTTGCCTGGGTGTAAGTCCCCGGATTCGTCGTGGGATAAGATTCAGATCAGACACCACTTCTTCTTCTATTGTCTGGGCACTCTGGACTTCGCTGGACAACGTTAGGGCTCGACTTCGTCCCCCTTCCAGTCTACTGCATTGTCTGTGCCTGTGAGCATCAAAGACACCTGAAGGAATCTCCCTTGAAGTGAAGGAGTCACTTCCCTGCATCCGCAGGCACTGAAACTAAGTTGACCAGTCTGCTGATCCTGAGGTCCTCCGGACTCCAAAGGCTCTGCAACACAGGTGGTGGTTTTCCACAGCTCCTGAGGCCTGCCCTCTCACCAAGTTTGAGGCAAGTATCCCTCGTGGGGGTTGCAATAACCTAACTCCTGTGCACTGTATTAACTTACAGTTGCAAAGGCTTGATGACTTCCTTCCAAGAGGATCTTCAGGCTCCACGTAGCCCCAACCTCAAGCACCTCTAGTGACCAGAATCTTCACCCACATCGCATGGTGTGCTCCACCGCCTGCATCTTTTGGTGAGCTACTCAAGGTCCTCTCGCGACTCCAGTGCCTCCGGCCTGTGGGTCCATCTGAGGGTCACACTTGTTTCTTTTGTGCTTCCCCGATTACTCGGGGCGTGCCCTAACTCCCCTGCTTGTGGTGAGTCTCTTGGACCCTGGTGGTCCCAACGTTGCTCTTTCTTCAATTCCTGCATTCTTTACATTTGCCAAGGCTTGTTGGTGCTTCTGCCGGACACCGACCCCTCAGCACTTGACATCCTTGGTGGGACAGCTCGTGAATGGCTCCAGGTCTTCCTCAGCATCGCCTGGTCCTCACAGCTGGAGAGTCAAGGTCACTGTCACCCATCCTGCAACACCCAACATCGGAAGGCATTCGTCTTTCAAGTCTCCTGGTCACCCCTGAGTGACATAGACTCTGTCCCCTCACCTCGTTGGTACCTCTCATCTAGAATCCACCTTCGGATTCCACCGGACCCTTTTACTTCAACAGCGGCACTTTCCTGAAGTCCTCCACGGGTTTGCAGCGGTTTTCTACACCACTTCACACATATGCACCCGGCTTCCCTGGTGTAGGCAACGTGGGTACTAGGGTATCCAAGGGTGGGGTGTCTCTCCAACCTTCTGTCTTCATTGGGGTTTCTTCAGGGTCCAATTGGAAGGGTCCTTAATCTTTAAAAATCCAACCGCAACTTACACATGGAGTTGTACAGAGCATGCAGTTGTGTTCCCACACTGCACACGCTCTCCGTGGGGTCCATATCTACTCATCTTGGGTGGTTCCTTGGGTCCCCAGCACTTCTACATCCTCTCAACCTCGTCTTGACCCAAGTTGTGGTTCTTCTACCACTTTCTTAGTTTATGGTTTGGTTCCCCCTATGGGTTCCACTGTGTATTCTGTGCTATTTACTGCATTTCTTGGCAAAGTATTGTGTGCATTGTGCATATCTCCAGATAGGAGATGTTTGTATATGTTAGAGAGTAAATATAAAATACATATTTTTATAAATACCTTGTGTCGTTCTTTTTCACTTAATCTCTATTATCAGATTGCATTCTGGTAAAACAAGCTGCTTTGCACTCCTTCTGGACTAAGCCTGAAGGCTGCTCTCCACAGCTACCACTTAGAGAGCTTTCTAAGGTTGTCTAAGACCTCTTAATTCACCATAATGGTTATCTGGACCGGTGCAAGGTGTTGACTTACATAATTGTACATCATATACCAGGGCAGCTTCTCACAGTGATTGACTGAGGAAATGAAGCGTCCTGTTGCATGGAGGAGAATGTAAAAAATGACGGATGCTAGAAGGGGCATGTCCTCGTCCCTTTCTTCACTTCAGGTGGTACAGACTTTATGTCCCTACCTGGTCTGTGTTGTACTGTAGTTGTATTGTTAGTGCTTTCTGTAACCCTTGCAAGGCCTACAGAGTTTTCTCCATTGATAAGAAGCTACTCCCTTTGCATAACTTTAAGAGGGCAAAGTACACATCAGCCCTCTTAGCCATAGGTCATGGACAGGGACACAATAGGTTTATGCCATCTGAAGCACAGAATACGACAGGGGCATGCCCTTGCTACCAAAATAACAGAGGGAGATGCCTCCTTGGCATCTCTGGTAGAATGGAGTTTTTTCAGGTATAGAAATACCATAAATGGATAGTTGGACAGAACATATTTTTACACTTCTGGCAGCCTTTGAAGCCTTGGCTTTTGCATTCGTCCGGATCACAGAAACCAAGCTTGTACCGGAAGAGGCAATTGGCTTGTTTCAGTTTCACTACTTCGGTGCTTGTGGCGCTCTCACCCCATACCACCAAAACACACGGGAAATGTATCCTGGGAAAGGGGAGAATCTTGCCTTTCCAATGGTACCCTTCCCTAGTAGATCCCTTCTAGGCACCAAAGATGATTGGGTTTTTTTTTATAAGAGTGTTGGGGGCTGCCCAAAATGGGCTTGCCAATGCCTCCTTCTCCAACAACAAATAGCCACAGTCTTTCCACCCCATGGGGCAGGGGGCAGAAAGGTGGCAATATCCCCAAACTGGCCCACGCGGGGGAAAAATGACCACTAGGCACCAGAGATATGTTTAGGGGCTTGTCAGGGAGTGATCCCTTAGGCAACTGTTGCTCCCCTTTTTTTTTGTGAACTCATTTTGACTGCTTCAGGTCCCATTGTGGGTAGATCAGCGATATTTTTAGTCACATCTGCTCCCAAGGGGGCAGAAACCCACTAGACACTAGTGAATGTTTATGTGTGTGTGTGCGTGCGTGCGTGCGTGTGCGTGCATGCTTGCGTGCGCGCGCGTGCGTGTGTGTGTGTGTGTGCGTGCGTGTGTGTGCGTGTGTGTGTGTGTTTGTGTGTGAACTGGAGTTTGGCTGATGGTCTATGTTTACTGCCAATAGGCTGGCTGTGTGTGAACCTGCATTTTGTTGGCAGTGTGAGTGGACTTGTACATAGCTAGCAGTGTGTATGGACTAGCGCTCGGCTGGCAGTAAGCACGGACTGTCACTTGGCTAGTAGTCTGCATGGATGGCACATGTCTGGCAGTGTGTGTAGACTATTACTTGGCTGGCAATGTGTGTGGATTGTGACTTGAATGGCAAGGTGCTTGGATTGTGGCTTGGCTGGTGATGTGTTTGGATCGTACTTGGCTGGCGGTGTGCATGGATGGCACTTGGTTGGTGGTGTGAGTGGATGGCGCTTGGCTGCAGATAGCTTGCATGGATCCCCCAGAATCCCCTGCCACTTTTTGCCACTTTATACTCATGTCCAATCTCATTTCTTTTTGAAACCTATTAAAAGTGAACAAATTAATCAGACTGTCCGTTATCCATAACACAATCTGAGATACTGCACCAGATTTGCTAGAAGTAATCATTCGTCATCTGACAAATTGGGCACACTTAAAAATAAGGCATTGGGGGCTTTCACTGTTGTTCTTTGGTATCTAGTCAACTAATGTTTGGTTTGATTTTGAGCAGCCTATTACAACACCCCAATGAACATACAGAAGAGATTTGAGCAATCCAGATGTGGTGCTGGAGATGTCAAGATCATTCAAAGGACCATGATGCTTTCTGTGTCTTTGGGGTTGTGCTAGGTTTCTGGAGAGAGAAACCCACAATTGGAGAATAAAAATGCTTTTTAATTAAAATACACACACACACATACACGAGGTTTCTTTTTTCTAGTTGTTTTCTTTCTTTGAGTGTATTTCAGTGTGTGTGCAAGCGTGTGAGTATGTAAACGTGTGTGAATGTGGCTTTATTTTTTGTACATTAAACCTACTTATTTACATTTGCTGGTTTTGCCAGAAGGGTTCTTTTTATGTTGATGAAATAAACATTCTGCCTGCAAAGCAAATGGTTAAGAAAAGTGTTTATACAGCTAGCTTGAATACAAAGTGAAAAATCCATCTGTTGGAGAAGGACAATTTGCCAGAGCTGCTCCCCTGCCACATGAGTCTTTCCTACTGGGCCTCTTGTTGGGCCCACAGCCACTGACATTTTCTCCTTTAGTCCCCCGTAGGAACACCCACTTATTCCCTTCTCCCTCCTCATTTCCATCAACAGGCACTCCTGTTTGATGCCCCAGGCAGTCCAACAATTGTCCCTATGCATTTTGTCCTTTCAGCTTTCTAACCACAAGAGCCAACTATCACAGGAAGGTAAGCCTGGAGCAGAACCAAGAGTCACAATAGCATCCAGTGGAAGTAATATTTTAATAAGATTGATTTTGTATTTTTGTGTGTGAGTGTATGTCTGTCTGTGTGCAACTACATGTGTGTTGGAACGTGCATGCATCTGTATCTCAAACTCTGCATGCATGCATGAGGAGTGTGTGAGTGTTGTGTCCACTGCCCGCCCTGGTAGATTGCTAGCCCATGCACAGTGGTCCTAATTATTATCAGCTTGTGGGCATCTATAGGATGACACTTATTGATGTGTGATAAAATGCTGGTCTCCACTTAATGGCGTAATATCTGGCAACTCGTGGGCCATCCATGGCATGCTGCAATTCACCCCAGTAAAATGGTGGCCGGAGTAGAATGATGATAATTCTTGGCAACTTGATAATTTCATGAGAGAATTCACATTGCCTACCCATGGTAAAATGACGCGCCCTCACATAATGGTAATACTTCTTGGTATCTTGTGGCCATTTATGGCACAAAGTCCACCTGTTAATAAATCCTGGCATGCTGTGGGCATCCGTGTTGGTGCATATATGTGGCATGGTGATGGCCCTTAGAGAATGCTGGGCATTCTTGGCATATTGAGAAATGCCAGAGTCTGATCCGTCTGCCATAGAGAATGGAACCAGAGTGTGACTCAGATGGATTGGCAAAGAATGTATAATGGGATATTCCAAAACATTTCTATTTTAACCTTGTTAGTATGTCTATTCTATAGAGCCATTGGGTAAGAATAGGACTATTACTTGCCAAGGAGAATCACCCGTAGGATGCACGACACTGAAAAGTGAACAATCATTGTGGGCAGAGAGAAAATGTATGTGTTGATGGAGGTGATGGTCCTTTACCTGGATTGCGCCTGATGCTCTTTTTTTGCTTTTTTGGTTTATTCGCAGAACCCATCCAACGTGGATGCACTGGACTCGAGATTTGTGACTGCTTCCAGGTCTCATACCGGATATCTGTGGAAGTCACAGATGCCAGTGTTGCATCCCTCAGTTGACGTTCCACAGATTAGGCCGTGCATTCGTGCTGGGCCCCATGATCGCAGAGGGTAAGTGATGGGATACTCACCCATATGTCTGAGTGTTTCCTCTGTCCTCAGTGCGGGCTCTGGTACAAGTCTCTAGCTGTGGATCCTGTTATCTACCTGAGGCTTTTTTATATTCTGCTTCCCTCAGTTATCACCTTATTTCCTCTACAAGACTGAGGAAGCCATGGCTGCGCTACACTCATTCCATCCACTAACCCACCTGCTCTCACCAGATTGATGTCATTTCCTTCCACTCCATCCATACACAACGCTTCTTGCCAATCAATGTTTATGTTTATGTAGTTAAGGACTCAATTCATGATGTCATTACTTTTAGGCTTCTGAGATGTCCTATGTGGTATTGGCTGGGGGTTAGTGGACTGTCCATGTTTTCTAAGTCACTACTTTCATACCTTCCAAGTTAGCTCAGTGTAAAACACTTATGGGCCTGGATAGATTTTGGTCTTTCCTGACATTGGTGGGTATTTAAACCATGGGAAACTATAAAAGATGCATTTTCTTGATAAATGACATTAAAGGTAAAATCAACTTCCTTTTCTAAGAGTTTGTGCTGATCTTCCTACTTAGCCAAGAAAATGTTGAGGACTGTAGGCAGCTCAGACATGAGAGAGGTTGTGGCAATCTTTAGTGCAGTCGACTCCTGCACTCAGTTTACCTTGATGCCCTTTTTTAATGTTTTCACAGCTACCAGATTGCCTGACATGGGAGCATCCTGGCCACTGAAATCATAGTTCATGTGCTGGGATATGAATCCTGGTGGGATACAAATGGTAGGTGAGAGGGGATGTAAGTGGATTGAGTTGGAACCATGTCTGTGAATGCTTTCCCTTGGGCTCCCACGCTAGTGATGAAGAAATTGCCTCTATTATACTTATCAGCATGACATGTCACATATATTGACCGTTGTCCCTCACAACATCTAACACTCACCTCCTCGTCCAGTTTGTTTCAATAGTGTCTTAAACGAAAGGCGCTCACTATGATTCACACTCGACTCATTCCCATCGCCAGCATAGGCTTATGTCGGTACACATCTTTCAAACAACTGTTTTGTGTTGACAATGCAATGCTTTCTACCTATGATAGGAGATTTATTTTGCTTGATTGCTCAAGAGCATATTTATTTTCATATCACCTACATCAATATCCCATACAATAGAGATTTGCGTTGGATAAATCGCGTAATCATCTAAAATGTCTCTGATTTGTATTGAAATCCATGCTGAGAGTTTTTAAAAATTGTGCCTTGTGACTGCACATTGGAGGGAGAAATAGAATGCAATGTTGATCCTGACAATGGCAAGTAATAGTCTTATTCTTACCCAATGGCTCTGTACAATAGACATCCTAACAAGGCCAAACTATAAATATTTAAGAGTATCTCAATATAGATTCTTTGCCAATCCATCTCAATTCACACTCTGGTTCCATTGTCTATGGCACACCCATCAGACCCTGGCATTTCTCAACATGTCAACGATGCCCAGCATTCTCTACGGGCCATCACCATGCCAGATATATGCACCACTGTGGATGCCCACAACATGCCAGGATTTAATACCCTTGTTTCCAAAATTTGCTAGTAGGTGGGTATTGTGCCATAAATTGCCACAAATTGCCAACAAATATATAAGTATTATGTGAGGGCGGTCATTTTAATATGGGTAGGCAATGTGAGTTGTCTGAAAGTATCAAGTTGCCAAGAATTATGATCTTTGTTCTAGGGCCACCATTTTGCTGAGTGTGAATGGGCAACGTGCCCTTGATGGCCCACGAGTTGCCAAGTATTTCCACCATTAACTGGGGACCAGCATTTTATCACACATGATCAATTAGTGTCATCCGATAGATGCCCACAAGCTGCCAACAATTAGGACCATTGTGCCTGGGCTATCAAACTACCATGGTGGGCACAACACTCACATGCTCCTCATAAATTCATGCAGTCACAGATCCACTTACATGAACATATTGACCCACATGTATGTGCACGCACACACACATGCATGCACTCTTGCACACAAAAATATATTTTATGCAGCCTGCTTGCTTTATACAGTTCTCGCTCTTTTGCTGTACTTCATAGAATCTAAAATGGCTTCTGTGGTTTCCAAAATCTTGTTGCTTGCCTAAGGCGACCTCGATGGGCTACTAAATTAAACTTGGCTATCCCTTTTACATATGGTACATGGTCTTTGTATGACAATGGAGGATACTCAAAGCATGTGAATCTGTGAAAGAAACCAATGCTGGGGAAATAGTGCAGGTAAGGTTTTTATCCTCTATCCCCTGTGACTTCCCAGAAACTGTGTTGATGGTACGGGAGCTTCTGTGATCATCTTTCTGCTTCGGCAAAATACCAAGGGGTGCTAAAGTGGGTCACAAAGAGTGAGGGGATTTCTCATTGTGGCAAGGGATGTTGTCTGCCATTAGTAGAAGTGGTTTTTGGGGCGGCTCCTCCACTAGGGCGGAGGAACGTCACCCCGTTGCTTTCTCGCAGCGCGAGAAGCAGAACCATAAAATGGTAATATCTTCCATTTTATGTTTTTCCTTCTTGCAGTGCGAGAAAAAGAACAGAAGGGATTGGTTGGGGGCAGGTGGGTGGGCGGGGCTGCTCTTCAAGCAGGGGAGGAGTGGCGTGCCCACTCCTGAGGGCACAGTGACTGTTTGGTCGGCCCTCTGGGGCCGCCCAGACCTATCATGAGCACTTTGCCCTTTCTCCATGCAGGGTGAAATGCAGCCTACATGGACAAAATGGCCTCCCCGTAAGCCCCTTGCTAGGCAGCATCCTCACCAATCACAACGCTGCCATTGCATAGGGGAGGGACGCTGCCTTCTTCCTGTTCCTGCCGGAGGCAGGAGAGCAAGAGCAGGCGCTGAGCAGGACTGATGCCGAGAAAACGTGGGACACGGCCGGCGGACAAGTACGTATTTTCTTTATTATATTATTAACCCCTCCTCCCCGCATTACCCCCCGCCCCGCCACCTGTGAGAAATGCCAGCCGCAACTGCTGATGACCTCTTTTGGGACCTTCACAGACCTCACCACTCACAAGAGAGCGTGATACAGAGAAGCGATCTAAACCTTATGCTGCCAGCAGTGGAAGGGTAAGTGCATTGATAGACGATGCTTCCAAGGGGTGGAGTGAGATGAGGTGAATAATAATATTATCCAATTGAAGTGCAGTTGTAGCGTTGCGGTGCAAATTCAGCAGTAAATTAAAGTACCTATACTGGACAATACCCAGTGATTACTAGCGCCCGACGCAAAGGCTGAACACTATGTCCTGTGCTCACTGTGCCGTAAGACTCCTGCTGCACCTCACTGATGGCAAGGCACAGCGGAGTCGCTTGTGCGCTCATTCAGAGAGGGTTTGGCATAGCAGATCACGGTGGAACCGCCGCTACTGGAGTGAGCACCTAGAGTGATTTGCATTTAATTGTAGCATATGGTTGGTCTGTAGTAGCAAAGTGAGCAAAAATCAGTGAACTGGAATGTAGCGAAGAGTAATTACCAATCACTGGGAACAATTCAAGCATTCGAACAGTCACTTTGTTGATCGTATCGCTAGAGGTTGCCTGATGCACCTTTTTAGTGTCTTTCACAGCAATCAACCTGGCCTGGCAAAGAGGAAAATAAAGAGTGCACGCCGTTAAACTATAGATACCGGCAGGATCCAGAGCCCGAGTGAGAGCAGGCATTCTTTGGAGGGGGATAGACCACGGAAAGCCCTCCTACCATATACAGGTAAGATTGAGAGCCCGAGTGGAGCAGGCATCCTTTGGAGGTGGATAGACCACGGAAAGCCCTCCTACCATACACAGGTAAGATTGAGAGCATGAGTGAGAGCAGCATCCTTTGGAGGGGGATAGACCATACAAAGCCCTCCTACCGTATACAGGCAAGATTGAGAGCTTGAGTGAGAATAGGCATCCTTTGGAGGGAGATAGACCATGCAAAGCCCTCCTACCATACGCAGGCAAGATTCATGAGTGAGAGCAGGCATCCTTTGGAGGTAGACAGACCATGCAAAGCCCTCCTACCGTATACAGGCATGATTGAGAGGGCGAGTGAGAGCAGGCATCCTTTGGAGGGGGATAGACCATGCGAAGCCCTCCTACCATACACAGGCAAGATTGAGGGTGTGAGTGAGAGCAGGCATCCTTTGGAGGGGAAGAGACCATGCAAAGCCCTCCTACCGTATACAGGCAGGATCAAGAGCCCAAGTGGAGCAGGCATCAGTTGGAGGGGGATAGGCCATGCAAAGCCCTCCTACCATACACAAGCAAGATTGAGAGGATGAGTAAGAGCAGGCGTCCTTTGGATGGAATGAGCCATGTGTTTGACTCGTGCCTTTGTTCTCCATGCATGCCACTTAGTCCTCTATCATTGGCCTCCTCTAAATCTGCCCTAATGCCTCATTCCTTACTGTCCGTCCGTAGCTGAAACTGACCAATCTCTAATCTAGCCCTCCATTACCACTCACCAGGTGGTAAAGCTGGCATAAATGGTTAGGACCATTGTTAAAGAAAGTTTATAACTTCACTCTTAATCCTTGCTTGCGTAGGTAAGAAGATGGTACAACGTAAAGTAAAAAAGACATGCACTTTACCTAAAAAATCTAATTATTTTTAATTTGTTTGTTTTCTTACTCATTGCTGTCGTACCTTTTAAGTTATGGAAAAACACTCTGCTCGTCCTGCTAGCCTTGCCCCTGTAGAAAATGTATCAGATCCAGAATCCTGAAGACCAGCTTATACCTTGTTGGTCCAACAGCTCAACCACCTGCAATCACCACATAGATGTCTTCTTCATCCTTCCGAGCACAGCCTGGTTGCTGCACCCTTGAGGTATGATTTAAGTGGCCAGTAACCATCTGTCTTTCCCAATATCTTTCCCAAGGTTGTTTTTCACTCCTTGTCCCTCTCCAATACTTCTCATTTCTTAACCACCACAACTTTCTTATTGGTCTCTGCACAAAAAGAAACAGTGTCTGAGTTGTCATCACAGATAGCAATGGAAAATTGTGCTTGATCACTCCCCATAAACACCAAAAATACAACTTTCAAGCTTTATTCAGTACATTGGCACTACCAGTAAGTGCCGCCCTAAGGCTTTCTTACCTCGCCCAAAAAGCATCAGCCCTGTGCACAGAAAACAGATACACCAAACGAAACCAGATTTTTCATCATATGTTTACATTCCTTTGACAGCATCAAAACAGGCGTTTTGGTCCCAATATATGTGTATGTCGATATTCCGATACAATAATGTGACAACAGGGGAACTACAGGCTGATGGACATAGAGGATTCTGTTCTGAGTGTGGTCGTGTTCTTGTCTGATACTTTTTATTCAAATCTTTACATTTGCCAGACTTGCATACCTCAGGTGGCACACAAAAGAGAAGCATCGCATTGGTGGTGCAACTCACAGCGAAGGGTAAGTGACAGGGTGTCAGTGGGCATACCCATGTGCCTGTTTGTTTTGTTCCCACTGTGTGCTTGGTTATAATGTTCTAGCGAAGGAATCCTCTTCAAATCGACTGTAATCTTTTATACCCTCCTTCCCCTAAATGATCTACCATATAATTAAAGTAATTTTCCTCTGCACCACTGAAGACACCATTTAGTATTAAGGGGCAAACTTACTATTCACGCAGTGCAGTGCAGCAAGCATGGTTGCTGTGCTGCGTTGTGTGAAAGGAAGAGAGTGGACAGTACCATATCTATAAAGATTCGGCACTGCTGCTCTCTACCCAAGCGCTGGTTCTTACGTATGTCTAGCTCTAAGCACAGACCTGTGCACCATAGTGAGAAGATGTTGTGTAACTCTAGAATATGTTTTGTACTAGAAAGAAACCCTTTCAGTTCAAGTGCTTTGCTGAGACATGTTTTTTAAACTTTCCCACTTTCTATGTCTTCTGTACGCACTAGCAAAGACTGAAAATGTTGTACCCAAAAACTTATTTTCACCGACGTTGCCTCCAGAGAGATTTTTCATTTTTTGGCGCATCGGCCTGTCTACCCTTTATAGTATATAGGACTTTGTCTCAAACTCCATTTGTGGTTTCATAGGAATGCCCATGTGTCATCCTTGGAATGCCCCTTGGCACAAATAAAGTTACTCTGCTTTACGTTTATTCAACTTTCCAGCACAAATAAATCTTTGCGCTCAAAAGTACCTTATCCGGACTCTGCACTGATGCGCATTTCTCTTTGTGACTTGCACCGGTGCAAAGGCTCGATACATCTGCCTCTACATTCTTATTTCATTTAACATTCACTGATGTCACTTCCATCCACCTTGCTTTATGTAACTACTTCACGCGTACACCATGCTTATTGACAAACATTAATGTTTATTTGTTTAGTTAAGCTCTCAACATGATGGATTCATACAGAATGAGAGTTACTGCATGACTTTCGCATTGTTTTTAATTGTATTGGTAAGTGACGGTACAAGTGTGGAGGGAGGATATTGCAAAGCGAGGGCCTTCACCTCAGTTTCTACCGTTGGCTCCAGCTGTTTAGGCAAGAGTACTAAACACGAAGAAGGCACGCGCTGCACAGAGCCATATTCAGAAACGGTATCCCACTTCTGTTGATCTGGCACAGTTTGTGCACTCTGTACTGTCCTAGCTGGGACTGGGAACTATGTCCCTCATCCCACTGCTAGAAGGTTGACTGCTTTGAATCCTAGATGGCAAGCTGGTGGAGCTTACATTTGTACTGTAGGTATCAGAGTGCTGAACAATTAGGGCAATTTGAAGCTTAGGAAAAGTGGGACTTTTTTGTTGAGGCGTGACTGGTCGGGGCTTTTGCATGAAGAAAAGAAAGGTGAATGGATGTGTTTGAGGTTTTCATAGTCTTTTAATCTGATGGGAGGAGATTTGAGTGATATACAGGGCACTGCTGTAGTCACATTTGCTGGTGTCCCTACCACCGGGGAGAGGTGATTTGTTGTGTTATGGGACAGAAATTTTGAGGAACTTTTTTGGGAGAAGGTGGTATTGACCATTGTTTCTGTCAGTTAAGAGGGTCTGTGACTAGATCATGAAAAGGTTCCTGCCTTTGGTTGTGATGGAGCAGTGTCACCAAGATGTGGCAGTGACATTATTTTTTAAGGGATGTGTGGTGCCGCAGCACCAGGATTTCTGTTGTTAATCCAGTGAGCTTCAGGCTGCTCTGACTCATCCACATCTCTGTTGCTTTGAGGTCTTCGGTCACATTGGTGGATTGTTTTCTGTGACCCTCAGGTTAATCTACCTGCTATCATCTTAGGAGTGGGAGGGAAGGTTGTGGGTTCCTAGGAGTCCCATGGGGGGGCTTCAGGTAATTATTAAAGTGAGGTATAGGAGAGATGCTCTGGTACTCCTCATGTGACCTCTCAGGGTATAAGAATTCAGACCATTGCACTGGAGTGGTCACTGAAGTGTGAAACAGACTGAAGTCAGAATAGGAAGATGAGACAAAGTGGTTGAGAAGGATCAACATGCTTAGGGAGCCTTGGTTAGCTGAACCATACAAGACGGTCCTTGTATTCACCAGAGCGATTTCTGTTCCACAGTAATGACAACATTCAGATTTGTTCTCATAAGAAAATACATTATTAGTTTTAAATCTTATGAAAGGTTGTTCGCTTTTGCTGTTAAATTTTATGCAAGTGTGTTGCGCATTAATGGGTGCCGTAACACTGAGTTAATTTTCCTTGTTTGGGTAATTCCATGTGAATTTTGAGCAAAATAATGCAGGTGGCGCCAGAATGCCCATTGTTTAAGGTTAAAAATAAGAAAAAGAGGTTTAAATATCCTACACATACCTCGGAGTGATGCTTTCTTTGCCCTAATGGATGAATCCCATTCTACGATTCATAAGTGGGTACACTTCTTAGCTTGTACTTGGGTGGTGAAGCTTGTCCAGAAATGGGACTTTTAGTCACTCTAATTTTCATCTGCTGACCTTCCCAGTGAGGCATTCATAGGAATGCTTATGTTGTACAAACTCTGCTTGCATTGTGAAAGTTTATCTCAAGCCTCACAATCTAAAGTGGATTCTGGAATGTACCGTACTTCATGCGGTGTAAAGTGGACACTGGAAGCAGCAGGACAATGGGAGTCTATAATGCGTCTACAGTTTATGCAGAGCAAAGTAGGGGGACCGCAGAGTGATGAACAGAGAGGGATATTTCGGGGTGTGCAGAGAGGGAATATTTGTGTGGAGAGTGACACAATACTTTGAGTTATGTTATGTTATGTTATGTTATGTTAAAATTTTATTTCTATAGCGCACGGCTACTCCAGAGGAGTGTCCCGGCGCTTTATCCGGGCAGCTCAATAAAAAACATAACATCATAAAACAGACAGCGGACAGGAGAAAAAGAAACATCCTAAAGGTTAAAAAGCCAAGTCTTAAGGCTCTTCCTAAATAGAAGGAGATTAGAGGAAGACCGTAGGTCCAAAGGCAAGGAGTTCCATAACTGAGGGGCCCTCAAACTAAAAGAGCGTCCCCCAGTGCGAGCCTTCCTCACTCGAGGAACCACAGCCAAAAACAAAGATTCCGACCGCAGTGATCTAACTGGGCGGTAGAAAGCCAATCTCCGTTGTAGGTACTTTGCTCCGGCGCCAAATAGCGCTTTATGCGCCAAGGTCAGTGCTTTTAACATAATCCGCTTCTGGATGGGCAACCAATGAAGCGATCACACCAGACCCGAGGCTCTCGCTCGCCTATGGAGACCAAAAATAGCACGGGCCGCGGAGTTCTGCACAACCTGCAGCCGGTGAACAAGATAGTCCGGAAGACCTACATAGAGGACGTTCGCATAGTCCAGTCTGGAGCCTATTAAGGCTTGCACAGTGATCTTTCTATGCTCTTCTGTTAGCAGAGGCAGGAACTTCCGGAGCATCTTAAGTATGCCAAAGCAGGTGCCCGCCAGGCCAAGAATATGTGATCTCAGCGACAGTTTATTATCAACCTTCACTCCCAGATTTTTTGCCACAAGCGATGCCTGGGCAGGGGGACACATATCTATTGGCCACCAGGCCTGCCAATCGGGGTCAAGAGAGCAGCCGAAGAACAGCACCTCCGATTTGTTGGAGCTTGCTTTAAGGCTGTTCCGCTGGAACCAGCTGAAGACCATCTCCAGGCAACCCCGGATGTTCTCTCCATCAAAAGCCTGATCTTTCCCACACGTGAAGAGCAATTGAGTATCATCCGCGTAGGATACGATCTGGGCCCCAAAGGACTCCACCAGTGCCGCCAAAGGTGTCATAAAGATGTTAAACAGAGTCGGGCTCAACACAGAACCCTGTGGAACACCGACTCCCAGTGGCGGCATCTCGGCGGAGCTCGGGGAGGCCCAGACCGTTTGTCGGCGGCCCTCGAGAAAAGATGTAAACCAATTGAACACCGTCCCCCTCAGACCGATGTCGTAAAGTCTGGAGAGGAGCACCTCATGGGGGACGGTGTCAAAGGCCGCCGACAGATCCAGCATGACCAGCATGGCCCTTCCTCCAGAATCCAGTGTCTCCCTGATGATCTCTGACACTTCCAGAAGTGCTGTCTCCGTACTTAAGTTAGGGCGGAAGCCGGACTGCGATGAGTGAAACAGGTCATTGGATTCGAGAAAGCTAGAGAGAACGCCATGCACATGCTTCTCCGTGATCTTAGCCAAGGCCGGCAGAAGGGAAATCGGCCTGTAGTTAGCCAAAACCTCAGAGTCCAACCCAGGCTTCTTGAGGAGGGGGATCACCATAGCCCTTTTCCAGGGCAGCGGGACCCTCCCCTCCCTCAAAGACAGATTCACCAAAGAGTTGACCAAAGGGTTAACCACGACCGCCATCTTGGCCAAAAATTTGGCTGGACAGGAATCTAATGGCGAACCCGATTTAAGATTGGCCAAAAGAGCTAGGGAGACATCAGCGGAGACAGATGGAAACTCAACAAGAACCGCACCTTGCGTGGATGGTAAAGAAAATCCGGCCTTCAAACTAGAACACACTTCCGCAGACCTCACTGGGAAAGAATCCTGGATAGACTTTATCTTATCCGTGAAAAATTTGGCAAGATCACAGACCCAAAGCTCCGATGGAACAGTATGGGACACGTTGGATCTGGGAGCCGTAAACTCCCTCACCACAGTAAAGATCTCTTTACAAGAGTTAGAGGCAGCCTCAATCCTCCTGGCCAGATAATCCTTTTTCTCACGGAGAATATCCTGATGATAGGATTTGATCATTGTCCTGTAAGCCAGTCTGACCTCCGGATCATAGTGGAGGCGCCATGCCCTCTCCGCCACCTTACACTGGGCACGGGTGGCACACAATACCTCAGTGAACCACGATGCTGAAACCCTCTTAGCCGTGTCCCGAGTCTTTCACTAATGCTATTTCTTGTGTCTTTGCAGCACTCACTGTGGCATGGAACATCTGGAATATTTTAGAAGTGCAGCCCTACAATTATCAACCACATCTATCATCGTTCTGGGAGAGAAAGGGTAAGTGACAGAGAATATCAGTGGATAGAAGTGAACTGTATGGTTCATTATTTCTTTGGCTCCACCTGCATGCTCTGTGTTTGTCCTTCAGGAATTGGTGTCTAAGATCCAACCTCATTTCACGCCACCTGCTGCTCCTCATCTGTAACTGCGATGTCCAATCTGTAAACTACAGCGGCTCCATGACTGTCCTGTAATTCACCTGCTCTCACCACACTGACATCTCGTCTATCCTTCCTAGTCCTGTCTGGCTGGCTTTTCTTTACCTGCCAGAACCTGTTGCTCCTGTTGTTTACCTCCCTTAGCACTTTATAGCCAGACTTCTTGTCTTTGCCAGTGAGTGTTGATGCAGTATCCATATTACAGATGCATTGTGGAACCATATTTAATATATGTATTGGATGGATTTAGGCCCTGATCTCTGTACTGGGGTGAATGTATGACATTGTTCTGCATTCTGTCCATCAATTGTTGTTTTTGCATTTGTCACCCAAGTGGGAAGGGTATGCCCAGACGTGGGTCCCTTGCTCTCCATGCAACTGGAATCAAGCTATCCTGGCTGAAGAGGGGTGAAACCCCGAAACCGGTCCTAGGATGCTTGTTTCCAGTCCAGGGAAGACCTGGCTTGGCAGTTCGGACTGGACTGTTCCCATGAGGCACAGGGTCAAGACTGATTTGCATATGGCTGGGTTCAAACTGGAACGGCATGGTGAGCAAAAAAACTATGGATTTAGGCCCTGATCTCTGTACTGGGGTGAATGTATGACATTGTTCTGCATTCTGTCCATCAATTATTGTTTTGGCGTGGATCAGTTTGCCCCCATGTCTAAATCTACAGAAAAGAAGCACAGATTTGCCCTGGTTTCTTTAATTTGCATCAGTGCAAACGTCTGGTCTTTAGAACTTTTTGTAATTAGAAAGACAAGCTGAAATCAGTTATATCTCCGCCCTCTCCAAAACTTCTCAGGCCCTTCTCACTCTGCCACAGCTGCTCATAGCTACCAAGATTCCCCCTGGTTCGGAATTGAGCAGCTAATCTAGTCCATGCTGTTTGTTTCTTTAGATTCTAGGACTTATTTTCCTGATTTGATACAGCTAAACAAGGACTACAAGTCCTGGAATGAAAAGTAAAAATCCGGACTAAAGCAGATAGTCAGGCCTGGACCTGGTGAACTTGTAAGGCAGGGAAGTTCCTGTCAGCTCTGTTTTGCCGTGTCTACACTCCAGTAATATAAAGCTTGGTCCTAACGTGAGCATTGTGCGACTGAGCATTCCATAGTGATAATAATAACACAGGAAAGATCTTAACACTTATTCTGTTTCTTATTGTGAAAAAGGTGCAGGAGGTGCATCAAAAGCCAAATTGGTCACTATGTATTGAAATACAGGTAATGTAATTGTTCAGTGCACCTTTGCTGTTTTGAGCATGATTAGCTAACTTTTTGGTTCAAGTTACCTAAAAATGTAAAATATTTTTTTCTGTTTCATTAGCCCTAACTGAAATGTATATTTATTTATATTTCTCTTCTAGGTGACAGAGCCTTTCTGTGAAATATGTCTGCTTCCAGCACAAGCACGCAGCAAAAAATAAATAACGTTGCTCTAGTGATGCAAATTGGAGAATAAAAATAATGTTGTCAAGATGCATATTGGAAATTAAAATAATGTTGTTGTCTAGATGTGATTTTGTGTTGCATCACTTCATTCTGTTCCAGGCTGCTCAATCTAGATGTGTACATTTCACACTCTTACTGACAGTTTGAATAAAAGTGAAAGCAGTGGAAATTGAAGTTGAGATATTTCTTTTAATATATTTTTTATTAAAGACAATACTAATGTTATACAAACAGTCATACATCTTCATACACAGCATTACATTGATCAGAGGTGTATCTTGCTTTCCACCCCATTCTATCAGTCCCACTTTGAGCTCGCAATTTTGCAGTCTCTCACCCATTCTATAATGGGGCCGGGGGATGGGTCACCTGTCATTCACAGATGTTTCACCGGTACTCATTCCATTTATCCCATATTTGTGACCATTTCCTGGGACGACCCCTCGATTCATAAACTGTGTGAGAGAGAATATACTTTTATTTGATTTCGTAAAAAAACATAAAAGGGTGGAAAAACCACCATAAATAAAACTTACGAAGATATACATTGTGATTGTTATTGTAAAAAAGTATAAAAAGTTAACATGTAAGCAGAACTTTCAGATGGTTTCGAAGCCAGATGTTCTAATACTGCGTATGTTGGTTAACAGGTTCTGCGTTGGCCAGATCTCTTGCCGCGTTTTTTAAAAAGTTTATGGCTCTGCAGGACAATGGGATAGATGAGCCCGTGAGACAGTGAATCACTGCTGCTCTGCAAGTTCTTATTTGTTCCTTCCTAAAGATCTCCCGAAGGTCCTTTTTGCGCGTTTCTGCCAAGGCAGGGCAGATGCATAGTAGGTGCAGTAAGGACTCATCCCAAGCTCACCACAGGCGGCATTCCGTTGATTGCCATACATGTTTCCATTTTGGGGTCAGGTCCTTTGATGGGTATGACCCTAGCCTTAGTAAAGTAAAAAAATGGTGCGAAAAGTGATCCAGCAGGTGGGGTTGGGGTTGCAGCCTCTGATATGACTGAATCACGGCGCAGGCGTGTTTGTTTTTTGCTAAGGCTGTTTTGTCTAGTAATATGGAATGCCGTTTTATGGCTTTGTTGACCAATGTTTTAAAGCAAGAGTAGGTGGGAGCTGTAAACCATGCCTCCTCTAACTTCAGTGCTGAGAGGGAGGCCTTCAGAACTTCGGAGATTGAATTTTTGAAGCTGGCTTGCTTTTCAATTTCCGCCCAACAATAATGCGCGAGTGTGTTTTCCTCTGCATCCCGCATCCTCCAATAATACTTGGCTAGTGTGCCTTGTTTATCAGGGATCTGATTTTTTAGACCATACTCGAGTCGAATTTGGGCTTGCGGAATGTGGCGGGGGATTGCAAACAGCTTCTTAAAAAGGATTGACTGTTCCAAATTCAAGCCTATAGCGTCCTTACCATTCAGGATTTCTGTGCCATATGAAATGGAAGGCAGGAATTTTGCTGCTATAACCTTTAATAGATGCCCAAGGGAGCAACCTGCAAAATTGTTTTTTAAAATTTTGAAGGCAAACTGCAGCTGCACCTCGGTCAAAGGTCGTTTGTCCAAAATCCAGGTAAATTTGCGGTCGGCTTTATGATGTTTGTTAAAGCTCATCACCTTAGTTTTTTTATGATTGATGGTCAGTTGGACCGAGGTGGTATAGGCTCCGAGTTCAGTGATTAATCGTTGCAAACCAATTGGTGTTTGCGCCAGTAAAACGATATAATCTGCGTATTGAAGGCTGGATATGGATTTTGTGCCAAGTTTCGGAGGGTCACATTGGATTGACCGAAGGTGCTTATCCAAATCAGCGGTATAAATGTTAAAAAGGCACGGTGCCAACACGCACCCTTGTTTTAACCCGTTAAGTGTGTGGATCTTCTTGGTAATGCTGAGTCCATCTCCTTTCCTAATCTGGACCCACGATTCGGAGTACAGATTGATTATAGCCTCCAGCAACTTAGCTGGGACGCCCCAGTTGCGCATTTTTGTCCATAGTCTGGCACTTGAAACCTTGTCAAAGGCCGTTTTAAGGTCGATGAAACATACGTAGAGTGGCCTTGATGTACTGAGGGCTTGATTGGCCATGAGTGTTACTGCGGAAATGTTCGTCAAGGTGCCCATCCCAGCCCTAAATCCGGTTTGTGTTGGGGGAATAAGGTTTGTTCGTGCCACCCAGTCCTCTAGATTTACCAGCAAGTTTGATGCGTAGATTTTAGCCTCCACATCAATTAACGCGATCAATCTGTAGTTTGCAGGATCGGAACGAGAACCCGATTTGTAAATTGGGCTTAGAGTGCTTCCCCGCCAAGAGTCAGGGATCATATTAAAAGTTAAAATGTCCGAAAAAAGAGGAGACAAGTGATCTGCCCAGAATAGTGGATTGTGCCGAAACAAGGCATTTGGGAGGTCATAAACTGTGTGTTCCATCAACATACACCAGTCCAGATCTTTCTTCCATGCTGTAAGTGTTTGTGCCTCCTGTGCGCCCCATAGCTTTGCGATGTTGCGTTTGGCTACTATCACCCCCAATGTCACCCAGATCCTTTCTTTACCACCTAGGTCTGTGGGTTCCCACACTTTAGGAGGCATAATCCTATCTTGTGTTCTATCGGGGTTCCCAGGACTTCTGCCATACATCGGGTCATCACAGACCAGTATCGCTGAATGTATACACATTCCCAAATAATATGTATGAATGTGCCCTCCCTGCCACATTTTCTGCCACAGTTAGAATCTTCTCTACATCCCATTTTCCCAAGAGTTGGACACGATAGATATACCCTATGCAGAACTTTGAGTTGCCCAAGCTTTAGTCTGGAAGAGATCGCCACTTCTCAGGGGGACGCTAAGGCTTCCTGCCAGTCCTCATCTTCCATTCTTCCTATGTCAGTTTCCCAATGCTCGCGCAGCCACAGGAGGGGATCAGTTATAGTATTGATTAACTTCTGGTAGGTCAGTGATATGGCTTTTTAGGTCTCGCCTACGCAGCGCGCATGCACTGCATAGGAGACCTTTAGCAATCGATTCCCCTTGTCTGCCAAAAACGTGCACGCATTGCATTGCTTTGAATGGCAACGCGTGCACGTTTGGTGATTTCCTTGCGGGAGCGAGATTTGAAACCATTAAGAGATGGTTCCTGCTCGCTCCCGCAAGGGAAACCGGCGCAGGCCCCGTCCTCTCTCCCCTCCCCCTGCTGCCTCCTCTCAGCGCGAGGCGCGCTCGCTTGTTCCCCCTTTTCTTCACCTTACATTTTATGGGCTCACAATTGCTTTCCCTTTCCCAGAGGGTGCTCTCTGCTAGTCTTTACGTGGATCTCTCACTGTGCTCCTCAGCGTGTATTGTTTATTGTGGCTCCCTTTCACTGACCACCCCCCCATCTCCCCCTCAATCTGCCTACCTTCCTCTAAGGCTTCGCTGTGGGGTATTTTGCACTGCTCTTCCTCCCGATGCCCGACTATTTCACCTTTCTGAGCGTCTGCATCCCTCACAGCTCCTTTCTCTGTCGCAGCCTCACTGGGTAGTCTGAGACACCGACCTTCCCCTCTCACGCCCACATTATGGGCAGCCAGCATGTGTGTGCTGACACCTTTCGCCGCAATTTGATTCTTGCAATAACTCTGTGCTTTGCTCACTTCCTGGGCGGCCCTCAGCCACTGCTCTCTGTCAGCTTCTCCGATGCCACTTTCCATGCCGTGTTTGCTGTGGAGTTCTGGAGAAGCACTCTCCCGCCCCGTGTCAAGTGTTTCCATGTCGCACGTAATGACAACAGAGGTGTGGTTATCGTGTCCAGGAGACGGCGCTCCGCAGTGTGAGGGCGAAAGAAGTGTGAAGCGCACTGTTCACAGGGCTCAGTTAGGAGCAGCTCTGGAGGTCCCTTTGGGGAGTTTCTCAAAGATTCACTCAATGAACCCAGCACAGGTTTCACCAATTAATTCCCCCCTCCCCTCATGTGAGCTCACCAGAGTGTCTGTTATTAGTGAGCTCACCACCACGTGTCCCGGCTTACCGTGATTAAACTACCAGAGCCCAGTAGTGGCCTAAGAGAGCCCGATCGGAAAGGTCTCCATCCTCACAGCCCCACAGCCTCCCCTCGGTGAGATCACAGCACCCCCTCCTCTCGGACACACTCAGGCTCTCCTCTTCCTGCTCACCACAGCTCCCCCTCAATGCAGTAAGCACAGCCCCACAGCACCCCCTCCTCTTTCAGACACACAGGCTCCCTCAGCCAGCTCACCACAGCTCACCTCAGTCCAGTGAGCACAGCCCCATAGCTCCCCTCAGTGAGATCACATCACCCCCTCCCCTCTCAGGCTCACCACAGCTCTCCTCCCTGTGAAGAGCACAGCACCACAGCCTCCCCTCGGTCAGATCACAGCACCCCCTCCCCTCGGAGGTAACAAAAATGCTTAACACTTTTGATTATAACTTTTCATTCAACATGATGCACAGCAGCCACAATGCTCTACAACATAGCCAAAAGTTCTGGCTAAACACATAAGGTTCCAAAGGCGAGACCTATTGTCTATGCCAATGCTTTTTGGGGCATGCATCCATCAAGGATTCTATCCTCCAGCGGGGTGGACTCTACAATAGATTCCCCTTTTGGGATGAGTGCTCACAGAGCATGTCTAATTTGTAAGAATCTGAAGTATTCTGTGTCCGCAAGTTTGAATTCTTTCTGTAGCTGCGCTAAGGGGACCACATCTTCCTTTTCCCATAGGTCTCCCACCCTTGAGATTCCAGTCATATCTCATTTGTCAAAGCCCCTGGTGTTTCTCAAATTGCAGAGTCTGTCAGAGTTCCACAGTGGGGTCATCCGTGTGATTTTCCCTGTCCCCCCCAGACTTTTGTTTGCAGTATGCCACATTCAAACTGCATGTCAGTGGGGACCGTCAAGCGCAATTTTGCTGAGTTTGAATATAGTACTCGAATATATTCACCTTCAGGGAGGAGCCATCGATCCATGTTATACCCAGGGCCATCCCGGGGTCTATTTTTGGAAAAGATTCTGTTGAGCACCACATCAGACTAAGGGAGATGTTGAGCAGGCTATCCGATCCAAATCTTACTGTGAAAGGTGAAAAATGCAAATTTGGGACCAGTTTCATAACATATCTTGGTCATATCGTGTCCAGTGGGGGCATTGTTCCCAAAGAGGAGTTAGTTGGCACTATCATGCACAGGAGTTCTCCCACATCTCGAGAGGAGTATTTTTTAAACATATCTTTATTGGTTTTTGAGAATCAACATCACACATAAAAGAACACCACAGGTGAGGACTTACTATCCTCTAGTCTTCTTATAACATTGCTATATTACATGTACACACTGTTTTCGTTTCCAACAGATTTTGTGATGTTTTCGAGATGCGTGGCCTGCCGACCTCATTCCCAAACATATGTAGAATTCTCAAAAACGGTGGTCCTATTGTATTTGTTTCTCTACTCAGACCAATTCAAACATAAACAATAACATGGAGAAAAGAAAAGATAAAGAACTGTTGCAGAAGAGCGGTGCACTTGATCCATTTCAGAATAACACTAATCGAGCTTCTACCCTGTTGACCTACAGTTGTGGTGGTTGGAGTGGAGTCCCCCTCCACGGAGATCACTTCCACCCTCTCGTTCCCCGCCCGACTATCCCGACCCATTCTCTTCAGCATTCGTGTCTCAAGACTTTTCCAATGCCTCCATTACCTCCCTCCATTGTCCGGCTATTGGGCGCTTCCTCGCTCCCCTATCCTCTTCCCATTGCAGCACTCTACCTTCTGCCCCAGCCCACAGAATGACTTCTTTATTCCAGGTTTCCAACTGAGGCCCCCTCGCTGACTCCCATTTCATCGCTATTCTATGCTTAGCGAGGCCCAGAGCAAGATCTATCCGCCTGTTCCCAACCTTACATTCGGGTGACCTAGGGAAAAGGCCTATCAAACACACCTGAACTGTGAATGGCATCTTCCTACCCAGAACACTCATGATCTTGTCCAGAACAGCCCCCCAGAATAGCCGTATATATTGGCAGTCCCAGACCACGTGTCCGAAATCCGCATCAGGATTTATTTATTTATTATTTTATTTATTTAACTTATATGGCGCAACAGCTACCCAATAGGGTTTCCTGGCGCCTGGACGGAACTACTGAAAAGGAAAAAGCCCATTGATTGAAAAGCCAAGTCTTAAGGGCACAACGGAAATGAGAATAAGACGGCTCTCTGCGTGGGGCAAGAGGAATGAGGTTCCAGAGAGAGGGGCCATGGACAGAAAAGGATCTACCTCCCATTCTTGAAAGCTTAAACCTGGGAACGTGGAACTTTTCAAGTGAGGCGGAGCGAAGGGGACGGGTTGGAACATATTGACAAACAAGGTTCTGCAAATAATCAGGTGCTAGGCCCCATTTGATTTTGTGCATGAAAGAAAGGGCTTTAAACTCAATCCGTTTGTCAATACGGAGCCAATGTAGATCCCGTAGATGGGGGGAGATAGGTAAGCATCGAGGAACTCCGCATAGAAGTCGAGCAGCGGAGTTTTGCACAAGTTGCAGCCGACGGGATACTGCCTTGTTTGCACCCAAAAACAAAACATTGCCGTAGTCCAAACGAGAAGTAATGAGAGCATGGACTACGGTATTTTGGGGGTCTTTAGGCAGCATCCAAAGGATCTTACGCAGCCACTTCAAGATGGTAAAGCATATGCCTGAAACTTTGATAGCTTGATGGTACATTTTCAAAGAATCATCAATGAAGAATCCCAGGTTTCGGACATGGTCAACAGGATGGGGGAGAGAACCCAAATCATTCGGCCAGTGACGAGAACCCCAAAGATCCCTTTGTTTACCAAGAATAAGGACCTCTGTTTTATTTGCGTTTAGCTTGAGATAGTTGTTATTCATCCAAGCTGCAATTTGACGTAGGCCCGACTGGAGAACAGAAACAGAAGATGAGGGATTAGATTTGGAGAGTGAGAAGATGATCTGAGAATCATCGGCGTAGGTGAACAGGGATAGTCCTGCATTAACAGCAATGTCCGCAAGAGGCCTTACATACAGATTGAAGAGTAAAGGACTCAGAATGGAGCCCTGAGGGACTCCAAAAGGAGAGGGGGAGATGTTAGAACTATCAGATGCAGAAAACACTTGAAAAGTGCGGTCAGTGAGAAAAGAAGATAACCAATCCAAAGCTGAACCGCAGATACCAAAGGATTCAAGAGTGTTAATAAGAATGGGGTGAGAGATGGTATCAAAAGATGATTACACCTAGGACATTGTGTCGTACCTCTCCCCCATATGTCACATTGAGACGGTGGGGCATTAGGAAAGATGTGTATGTAATGGAACCAGATATATTTTAGACGTGTGTGCCTAGAAATCTTTTTGGGAGACATGAAAGTCTTACGCCATTCCGTATCTGTGAGTTCCTTTCCCACGAGTCTTTCCCATTTCTCTCGAAGCCCACTTAAAGGGCCAAGTGAAGTTTCTACCAGCGCAGCATAAAACCACTTAATGTGATGCCTTGCTGTGGTACTGTAAATTTCGGAACCACGTATCTGGCATGATTCTAACATGACGATTTCTTTATCAACAGACCAAGAATGTTTAGGATACTATGCACAAGCATTTGCGTCACATTCGAGTGACGAGATCGCCTGAAATCAGAGTTTCTGTCCTAATACCTCGAGCTCCATTTTAGGACGACAGCCATTTTGTGATTGCCCTCTCATAGGCAACAGGACTACGGCCGAGCATGGGTCTGAAGGACACACACACCTTCGCTGACTCCTCGGTGACCTGGGTGAACTGACTCCGCTGCCTAAGGCCAAACCTGATCGGTCAGTTCCCTTCCCGCGGCCGAATGAGATTAGTATCAGGGCCCAGCATATCACGAAACCTTTCATCACACACGAACCATGCCTAATCTTCTACACACCTGCCCTTGTTTCCCTCTTTATGACCCGTTTTACGAGGAGGAGGTGCCCGTTTTTATTGGGTGTCCGTCGATATCTGATGAAGGCGCTAAGCTTTGCCGGGTAATTGATTAAGGGCTGAACGAACTGAAATATGTACTTGCCATTATGACTCTGTCTTTTCCTTTGTAATGAATGCATGTGAATGATCATACCGTAAAACGAGGAATGTTTGCCTAAAGCATAATATTTGGTATATAAGGAGAAGGCTGGGTTTCGTAAGTGAGCAGTCTCCTGAGAATATATACGTGTTGTACTTCTAGGATACCTGTTACTGGCTGCAGCCAATAAATACGATCTTTAACTTCACCAAGAAGACTCTGTGTTTCTGTAGTCTGAAACAGGAAGAACTCGAAGTCTTCGGGTGTGTTCCCTGGCACCGCTGGGTTCCGAAAAACCCAGTACTTCAGTTGGCGCCCAACGTTGGGCGATTTCAGCGGTACCGGTCTGTAGTGGGTTCGGGGCGACAGAGACACTGCACACGGTGCGTATGTAGCTTAGGGGCAGTTTTATTGCAAGGTGTTTCACAGTCTTGCTCTTATAGTACAGCACCAGAGAACAGGAGGAGGTATGACGTGGTCAGGTCAGGTAGCCGTGCTGCAGGATTCCCCTTCGTTACTGGCTTCCGGTTCGTCGTTCCGGTCTGGTCTCTCTTCCCGGGTGTTCCCAAAATGCAAAGGAAAGCAAGTATTAGGCGTGTTGCCCAACAAGAGGGTATGTAGGGACCAGGAGTGAGGGACACCGTGACGGGGAGTTCTATTTCGTGGCTAAGTGCTCAGGGGGAGGGGTGGTAACACAGGAGTGTTGACGGGAGACAGAGTTTAAGCGTGACTCTCTAAAGGGATTTTCCCTTCCCCACCCAGCCTGCGACTTTCCCCCGTACCTGCTCCAGCCACGCTCCTCCCCTGGGAACGTGGCAGGGCGCCTCGCCGGATCGTCGGCCTCCTGGCTTGTCGTTTTCAGCTCCCGTAGTCTCGTCGGTGCCTGCTCTCGTTTCCTCCGTCCGCTCCTCTTGCCACTCCTTCCGCCGCCACTCCAGGACTCTCTCCTCCGCTCTCCCGCAATCCGCTACTTTCTCCGCCGCTCTTCTCCTCCACTCCAGCTCGTCCTCCAACTCCGGGGAAACGCCGTCCGTCAACTTCCTGATCTTGCTTCCCTTTGAAGTCCCGCTACAGGAAACGTCATCCATGGGAGGAGTCTCGTACCAAGGGATTCCCGTCTTAAAGGCACCCTGTACCTTTTCTGGCAGCCAGTCCTGCTGAGGGTAGGAAGTCCATTCCTTCGGCCGGCCTGGTTCCTCGTCAGCCTGCGTGACAACACAAAGGGGTATAGAGGGGTCTTGTGACCAATAGGGCCAAACAGGTGAGTCCATCTCTGGCATGTCCCCTACCCCGTCACATGCCTCCCCCCCTTGCGTCTCCCGTTCGGGGAGAGGGAAGACCCTAGATACAAAATCTGCGTTACCGTTGTCCCTCCCCTTCCTATGTTTCACCGTGAATGAATAGGGCTGCAGTGAGAGGAACCATCGCAATATTCGGGGATTGAGGCTCCTATTTTGATACATCCAACGCAACGGGGCATGGTCTGTATATAACAGGAAGGGTTTACCTTCCAGGTAGTACTGTAATTTATCGACAGCCCACTTGATGACCAGACACTCTCGTTCTACCGTGGGGTATTTCATTTCCCGAGGAAAGAGCTTTCGACTGACGAAAAGCACAGGATGTTCCAGCCCGTCCAACCCCTCCTGAGACAAAACAGCCCCCATCCCCACGTCAGATGCATCTGTGGCATGAATAAAGGGTTTGGTAAAATCGGGGGAGGCTAACACTGGTCGAGTGGTTATGGTATGTTTCAAGTCAGAAAAGGCCCTTTCGGCTTCGGGGGAGGGGTGTAGGAGGTCTCGGGGTATGGCAGTTTTTCTCAGCAGGTCGGTCAGGGGGGCGGCTACTTCGGAAAAACCTGGGATAAATCGTCTATAGTAACCGATAAGTCCCAGGAATGCACGTAGGTCTCTTCTGGAGCGTGGGAAGGGGGTACCCTCGATGGCTCTGATTTTCTCGGTTTGGGGGGTTATGGTTCCATCACCTAATACAAAACCCAGATAGTTCACCCGATGGAATGCAGCTCGAGACTTCTTTGCATTTATGTGCAGCCCGGCTTTCTTGAGTGCAGCAAGGATTGTCTGGACATGTTTTAAGTGCCCCTCCCAGTGTTTGCTGTAAATGACGATATCGTCAAGATAGGCGGAACAGAAGGCCTTATATGGCTGTAGTATGGTGTTCATCAGGTGCTGAAATGTGGCAGGCGCCCCATGAAGCCCAAACGGAAGAACGGTGAATTCGAACAGGCCCTCTTCCGTGATGAACGCAGTTTTCTTCCTGTCCTCCTCTCTAAGGGGCACCTGCCAGTACCCCTTCGTTAGGTCAAGCGTGGTGATGTATACAGCATCTCCTAGTTTCTCAATGAGCTCGTCTACTCGCGGAATCGGATAGGCATCAAATGTGGAGATGGCGTTTAAGGCGCGGAAGTCCATACAAAAACGCCGGGACCCAGCCGGTTTTGGGACCATGACGATAGGCGAGGCCCAATCGCTCCTTGAAGGCTGGATGACTCCCAACCTCAGCATGTCGCGTACTTCGTTACGTATGGCTTCCCGTCGGGCCGCAGGGATCCTGTAGGGTCGTTGTTTTATTTTTTTTCCTGGATGGGTCTCAATGTTATGTTCCACGAGAGTGGTTCTACCGGGGAGATCCGAAAAAATGTCTCTGTATGGTAGTAGCGCGTCCCTGAGCTCCCTGTGCTGTTGCGGGGTTAGACCGTCGTTTACGACGAGCTCTTCCATCTGGGAAGTCGGGCTGTGACTCGTGGGTATAAGAAGCTGTGCGGCTTTCGGAGGCGGACCAATCCACTTCTTCAACAAGTTTATGTGATATGTTTGGGTTTTGGAAGGGGACACCCGTAACCTATAGGTCGTGTCTCCGATTGTTTTCAGGACCTCATATGGACCCGCCCACTCGTTTCTTTTCTTGTTGGCTATTCCCGGTAGGAGTAGTAGGGCCCAGTCGCCTTTCTGTAGCTTACGTAGCTTGGTTCCCCGGTCGTAATACTTTTTTTGTCGGGACTGCTGCTGTTCCAGATTGGAACAGGCGAGGGCCCTTAACTTCCCTAGCTTGGACCTGAGTTGGTGGGTATAGTCTAGGAGGGACCTCTATTCCGCTTCTCCTTCCGATTCCCATACGTCTTTTGTGATCTCTAATAGTGATCTGGGTTGTCGCCCGTATAAGAGCTCAAAGGCCGAGAAGCCCAAACTACTCTGTTTGTGTGCTCTCAAGTCGTATAACGCGAGCGGTAACAGCCGGTCCCATTCACGACCCTCAGCTGTGAGCATCTTTTTAAGAGTGTTCTTTAGGCTTTGGTTATACCGCTCCACGAGGCCGTCGGTTTGTGGGTGATACACCGAGGTTCTCAACTGGTGTATGTCCAGGGTTTTACACACCTCCTTCATGAGTTTGGAGGTGAACGGGGTGCCTTGGTCTGTGAGGATTTCTTTAGGGAACCCAACCCTGGAGAACAACTCCACGAACCTCTCCGCTATCTGTACGGTAGTCGGGGTTCGTAGCGGAAAGGCTTCAACGAACCGAGTAGCATAGTCCACTACTACCAGCGCGTAAACATGCCCCTTCGACGTTTTTGGCAAGGGCCCGATCAGATCCATCCCGACCCTTTCAAAAGGTTTTCCAATGGAAGGTAACGGATGCAGTGGGGCTGCCGGAGGACGATGTATGTTTTTCCTCTGGCACGTGTCGCATTGCATGCAATAATTGTATACATCCTTGTATACCCCCGGCCAGTAGAAGAAATGCGTTATGTTGTCCGTGGTTTTTTCTTTCCCGCTATGTCCGGTGGTAAGATGCGCGTAAGCAAAGAAGAGGACCTGCTCCCGAAATGACACCGGCACCAGCAACTGGGGAGTTTCTCCTTCTGCTCCCTCCCTTTATAGGAGCCTGTTTTTTATGAGAAAACGGGGGTACTTTTTAGTCCCCTGGGAGTCGGACATGTGGGCGCTTTCCCATGCATTAAAGAGTGTGGTATCGTTGGCCTGTGCAAACAGGAAGCTACGGTCCAGGACCCAGGGCTCGGGAGACATGAGGGCTGCCCTGATCTCCCCAGTTCTCAAAGGTGACTCAAAACTAGACCCCGTGAACAAGGATAGGAACTCTGGATTATCCACCCCTAATAACATTTCTTCGGGCAAGGACTCCACCACCCCTACTTTCACGGTACATGGCTTTGTATCCTTGGGATGGAGAGTGACCTGGGCGAGAGGGTAAGGTCTCACATCACTATGTACGCAGCGGATGTGTACTACCGCCCCTGGTATATACTGATTAGGTAGGACCAAATGTTTTTGTACCACCGACTGACGACATCCAGAATCAAGCAATGCTCTAACAGCCCTACCGTTTAATCTGAAACTCACATAAAAGGAGCTCCCCATCTCCGCTGAGTATAGTATGGACTTGGGCAAGTATCCGACCTCCATCGGCTCATCAGCTGTACGCTTCCTGGGACAGAGTCTGGCAATGTGACCCCATTCCCCACACTCAAAGCACTGGGGTCCTCTGACCGGGGGTCCCTCCACCTGTATCGGTCTGGGTCTAGGGGGCTCGGGCATACCCTTCGGTTTCTTGTCCCCTTTCCCAAGGTTCTCCCCTTTGTGTCCCTTCTCTCCTTCCCATCCGGCTACTTTTGGTTGGGCTCTCGAATAGTTGGTGGCCATGTCTATGGCTTGTTCAGGCGTCAGTCCGGAGTGTTGTCTCAGCCACCTCTGAGTGGCGTATGGCAACGCTTCCATGAATTGCTCGAGGTATATCTTTGTCATCACCTCCTCTTTTGTGCTAGTCAAGGGCTTCAGCCACTTGTCGGCTGCCATCTTGAGCCGAAAAAACAATGTCTTGGGATTCTCCCCGGGCAACCCATGTTCCTTCCTGAAGCGTACTCTATAAGCTTCTCCGTCAAGCCCCAGGTGGTCAAGGATAATTTCTGTTATCGTGTAGTATGGTACTGTTCCTGTGGGGTTAGCCACCTGGTATGCGAACTGGGCGTCACCTGTTAGTAGGGGAGCCAAAAAGAAAGGCCATTTGTCTTCTGGCCAACCCAGGGCTCTGGCTGCTCTTTCGAAGTTCATCAAATACACGTCAGGGTCATCCCCAGGAAGGTATTTCTGCAAGGCTATCCCTGACGGACTTGGGACGGAATGAGGGCAATGTTCTAGGGGCATCGCGAGGGGAGGGACTGTGCCGGCTTTCTGTAGGTGTTCTAACTGTGCATTTATCGTGGTCTGAAACACCTCCCTGTCCGCCTGGGCTGATGTCATCTGTCTTTGAACAGCCCACTCCAATTTCTCCTGCCCCTGGACGAGGTGTTGGAGGAGGGCGTCCATCTTTTCCATACAGACGGTAGGATCCCACTTCTGACACCAGTGTAGTGGGTTCGGGGCGACAGAGACACTGCACACGGTGCGTATGTAGCTTAGGGGCAGTTTTATTGCAAGGTGTTTCACAGTCTTGCTCTTATAGTACAGCACCAGAGAACAGGAGGAGGTATGACGTGGTCAGGTCAGGTAGCCGTGGTGCAGGATTCCCCTTCGTTACTGGCTTCCGGTTCGTCGTTCCGGTCTGGTCTCTCTTCCCGGGTGTTCCCAAAATGCAAAGGAAAGCAAGTATTAGGCGTGTTGCCCAACAAGAGGGTATGTAGGGACCAGGAGTGAGGGACACCGTGACGGGGAGTTCTATTTCGTGGCTAAGTGCTCAGGGGTGGTAACACAGGAGTGTTGACGGGAGACAGAGTTTAAGCGTGACTCTCTAAAGGGATTTTCCCTTCCCCACCCAGCCTGCGACTTTCCCCCGTACCTGCTCCAGCCACGCTCCTCCCCTGGGAACGTGGCAGGGCGCCTCGCCGGATCGTCGGCCTCCTGGCTTGTCATTTTCAGCTCCCGTAGTCTCGTCGGTGCCTGCTCTCGTTTCCTCCATCCGCTCCTCTTGCCACTCCTTCCGCCGCCACTCCAGGACTCTCTCCTCCGCTCTCCCGCAATCCGCTACTTTCTCCGCCGCTCTTCTCCTCCACTCTAGCTCGTCCTCCAGCTCCGGGGAAACGCCGTCCGTCAACTTCCTGATCTTGCTTCCCTTTGAAGTCCTGCTACAGGAAACGTCATCCATGGGAGGAGTCTCGTACCAAGGGATTCCCGTCTTAAAGGCACCCTGTACCTTTTCTGGCAGCCAGTCCTGCTGAGGGTAGGAAGTCCATTTCTTTGGCCGGCCTGGTTCCTCGTCAGCCTGCGTGACAACACAAAGGGGTATAGAGGGGTCTTGTGACCAATAGGGCCAAACAGGTGAGTCCATCTCTGGCATGTCCCCTACCCCGTCACACGGTCCAAGCCAAAGGTTCCTGAGGAGCTTCGTGTGAAAATTCTGGAGGAAGGCCGCTACTTCATTGACCCCTGTATGTCGACGTGGTCCGAAAGTCTTTGCTGCGAGGTTCTCCACGTCCCAACGGCTACAAAGGACTGCTGCCCTGACTATCGCCCTGTTTTGGACCCTTGATGAATTGGTAGAGCGAAACGATAAACGAGTCTTCTGGTGACGTCATCGACACCTCAGTTAAGTATAAGTGGAGCGTCTCCCAGTCCTTAGTTTGATTACTTGGTTTGATATCCCCTTTGGGATCTTTTGATTTGGAACTTGCAAGCGCCAAAACCAAGGGACTCGTGTATTCACGAGACTATCGTATTCGATAATCCTTTGAAGTTTGAAACTAGACTAGAGAGCGAAGATGCCTGGTTCTAGTATACTTGGAAATTGGTTTTGTCTTGGTTATAATAGGGATTCCCGATTGGAGGACTCGTGTCCGGTTCCTCCGATTGGAACTCCAACTTATGAATTATATGTAAAACATGGCATAGGCCCACTCGCATATAATGAAGTATGGATCCGTTACACCAGAAAAGATGGTGACTTAAAGTGGCCCCAATACGGTAGTTTCAACACAGAGATTCTGGATAATCTAGAGGTTAAACTTTTTAAGAAGAAAGCCCGGCCGGCAATGTTTGACTCTTTCCGCCTATGGCGTAAGGAAGCCAAACGGAAGGAAATTAAATTGGTAAAAAGAAATAAAAAAGAAAAGGGTATCTCGATAATGCAAGCTGCTTTGCAGTTTCAAGACAATGAAGAAGAACAGATGAGTGAGCAGTTGCACAGACAATGTAAACTAGTGATAGATAAATGTTATCCAGTGTTGCCGCTTCTTCAGCAAGATGCGTCAAAAGAAATAGAGAAAGATACTTTGATGTCACACTTGTTAAGTTCACCACCACCTTATGCGCAGAGTGCTACAGCGCCTCCGCAACACCAAGTTGTGCAACATCCAGTTATTTTACATCAAGCTCCTCTGCCACCAGTTCCTCCTCAGTTGGCCCCTGCTCCTATGGTGCAGCCCCCTCAGGGGCCGCCGGCTTTGCTGCCTGTCCCCCCTTTTCCTTCTACGACTTTGCCTACTACATTGACTGCCTCTCTTGGCGCTCTTCCTGATACTGTCTCTACATCTACGTCTACGCCTACTGTGCTTCCCTCTGTTTTTCCCCTGTTCTTTTGTCAGCTTCTCCTTCTGTCCGACAGAGAGTGACGGATACAGTTGCTAGTTTTATATTACCTTTCTTCAGGTTGTCTGGTGTGACCCCTGATCCAGAGCGTAAGCAGACGCGTAGTCAACTGCCTAATTCTCACGAGAAAGAGATGTTTGACCGTATGGCGCGCAAATGGATCGTTCACCCATCTAGGTACAATTTGGAGTCTGTTATGGAGGTCTTTTGTCAATGGGAAGCACCGAAACAGAGATACGTTTTTGAACAGATGTGTGTTTTCCTTTGTGAGGAATTGGAGGATAACGATTTGGAAGCAAATCCGCAGGATTTGTGCCGTGTACGGTTTGAGTTTGAAAAAGGTACGATTATGGGCCCCGAAGTCGAAAAAGCAGTTGCGACATTGTTATCTTTTAGGATTGAGGATCCTTCCCAGTCACTGTTTAAACATGACTCCTCTGGTAAAAAGGTGCGGCAGTACCCTATGTGGGAAGTCCCTCCGGTATGGAAGGACGCTGTTGCGGCCGATGCCGCTCAAGGTATTGCTGCTGCTCCAGCTCATTTTCAGCGTGTTTGGGTACACGTCCCTTGGAAACGATCTGAAGTGTTAGACCTTAAACAAACTTTACCCGACCCCCGTAAGAACCCTGCAGGATATTATAAGGAGTTATCGCAGACTGCGCAATCATGTGTTATGAATTTGGCTGACATAGACATGCTATTTGGGAATGTGGTCCCGCAGCCTTTGTGGGGATTGATTCGCAATACAGATCACGTGCAAGAGTTAGGCGCCACATGGGCTAATATTAGAGCTGCTAACGATGGGCAAGTTGGTGGTGCCAAGCCTGGTCCTGTAGCAGCAGAACTCCCTGCTAGGATCATCACATACATGAAAACTTTAATGCCTGCGATCCGTGTTAATTGGGATAAGTTATCTGCGTGTAAGCAGAAGAAAGAGGAAACAGTGTCTGATTTCTTCACTAGGTTTGAGGAAACGTTTATCGACCACAGTGGTCAAGATATGGGTACAGAAGGTGGTCAACGGTTGTTCGTTGACAAATTTGTGCATAATTTGCTTCCAGAGTTGTGTAAGAAATTGAAAGATTCGGAAAGCTCATGGGCTGTTTCCTCTTCAGCACAAATATTAGCTACTGCACAGTATTACGAAAACAGGGATAAAGATGAGAAAGATAGAGCAGACAAGAAAAATAAGGAATTAAAAATGAAAGTTCTTTTACAACAGGCCTACCCGCCACATGGTGGTCAGAGTAATTATCAGCAACCTCAACAGTTTCAGAAAAACATGCAAAGGTATGAGTTTACTCGACCGCGTGCCCCTGTAGGTCCCAATCAGTGTTCATATTGTAAAGAAGAGAGTCATTTCAAGTATAGTTGTCCTATTTTGTTGCAGCGTGATAATGGTGCATTTAGCGCAAGAGGTCGAGGTGTTCAACAAGCTCCCAGAGGTAGAGGACGCGGACGTCTCACCCAGAACGCGCGTCCCCTTCCATCTCAAAATACACTGAATAGTTTTGACCAACAAACTAATGCGTCTGGCAGGACGGCTCAGTACTATAATGATGATTATTATGTGGAAGATGAGAATATGGAAGGTAATGATTGCTAGGACAGCCATAGACAAAGAGAGGGAGTTGTTTCAGTTCCAGTAGATCAAAGTGGACCGTATGTTAAGGTGACTACATCAGGTGTGTCAGAGCCTTTTCTGTTGGATACTGGTGCTACAAAGAGTTCTATTATGCACTCAAAACTCCCTGGCGCGCCTTTGTCTGGCAAGATGAATGTTTCGGTAGGTTTTTCTGGCGCCCCGGTTAGGTATCCGATTTCTTGCCCTATGTCCCTTTCTGTTGGACCTTGTGAATTGGAAGCACCCCTAATTTTGACAACGGGTTGTGGTGAAAACTTGTTGGGATTGGATTTGTTGAAAAGATTGTATGCAACATTATATTGTTCTCCTTCGGGAGTACAACTTACACTGGGTAGGAAAGTGGTTTCTCCGATGTATTTGTCAAAGGATAAACTTCCGACAGAATTGTCGTTTCTTCCTGATGCCATTTGGGCTACTGGTCCTAATGATGTGGGCCTTTTGGAAATACCGCCATATGTTGTAATATTGAAAGCCAATGTTAAATTGCTACGCATTCCCCAATATAAGATCTCTAGTGAAGGGGAAAAAGCGTTGCTAGCGATCATTTATGATTTGATTGGAAAAGATGTGATCGAAGAGACCAGAGGCAACGTTTGCAATAGTCCTGTTCTGCCTGTTTTGAAACGTACTGACCCTTCTCAGCCACCTGTTTACAGGTTCGTGATTGATCTTAGAGAGGTCAATAAAATAGTTGTGGCACAGTTTCCAGTCGTTCCTGATATTACTGCCTTATTGACTATGATTCCAGCCTCCGCCGCCTGGTTTTCGGTGATTGACTTAAAGAATGCTTTCTTCAGCATGCCGATCGCCGAGGAGAGCAGAGATATTTTTGGTTTCAGCCTAGGAGGTCGAAGCTTTCGCTTCAAACACGCTCCTCAGGGCTACTGTGAAAGTCCATCAATATACAGCCAAGCTTTAAAAACTCAGCTCGATGCGATTGTTTTACCTGATGGTGCTACCCTTATTCAGTACGTTGACGATTTACTAATCGCCGCAGATACTGAAGATGTTAGAAATGAGGGGGCTCTGGTTGACGCAGGTGTGTACCCACAACAAGCAGGGACCCTTTACTTCTTGTCAGGGCGAAGGATGACTCCCCAGAATAACCCCTGCTCACCCTCTAGGTGCGTGGCGCGAGCAGTCTAGGCTAAGTCTCAGGCGTACACGGTTAAGCAAGTGCAATTATACATACAGTAAACCCCTTGCATGCACCACAAACGGACACCAATCAGGAAGTATATAAAAATAAGCTTTTATGTAGAGTCAGCAGATTCAAATACACGGCCCAGTAACGTTGAACTGATGGGGCCACAACTCTTGGAAATACGGTAAAGTCTCTTTGTTACGGAAAGTTCTTTAGGCGGGCACAAGGTGACTGTGGGCCTCAGCGCACTTCGTGCTGAGGCGGCGTCCGGGAAGCACTCGGCAGATGACAGGGAAATCAGAACGTTGCGGACCCTGGATCCGATGCGAGCTCGCGGTCGAGTTCGTAAGTACAGTACCTTGTTTCTTGACGCGAAGGCGGGTGCGGGATTTCAGCGGCTCTTCGACAGAAGGGCGAGGCGGCGTCCGGGGCTCCCACACTTCACGATGGGGGTCTGATCTTCAGGCTCACGACAAGAGCGGGGTGTTGCAGGTGGCGGGTGAACAAAGCGGGGCAGCCGGGCACGCAGGTACGTCTGGGCCGTCCGAGGCTTGGAGATGCTCACAACGCCGATTCCGGCGGGAGGGTGAAGGTGCGCAGCGAGCCTCCGGCGAGCGAGGTGACAGGGGCAGCCCAGCACAGCGTAGGGGGAGCAGCTCCGATCGAGCGAGGCTCTTCCCAAGGCGGGGGCGGCTAAGCAGTCCTGGTCACGGCTCAGGGAGGGACTGGGGCACGAGGGTCACAGCTCCGGCGAGGGAAAGGACACCACAGTCCAGCAGCAGGCGAGTGAAGATCAGGTAGAGCCCAATGGTCCTGGGGCTCAGTTCAGGGGGCAAGCTCAGTTCCAAGCCCTTGGAGATCGTTTTGGAAAGCACAAGTTTTGAAAGTAAAAATAAAGCAAAGTCTTAAGCAACAGTTTCTCTTCTCCCCTTTGGTAGCAAGGTCACCACTGCAGGCCAATCCCCCAGGACAGGGACAGTCTTCCTCCTACAGCTTTCCCGGTGCCTCCTCCTCAGGCAGAGATTCTTCTTGGTCAAAAGCGGATCTAGTTTCTTAGGAGCAGGTCTCCTACATTTATACAGCAAATCTTTTGTTCTCCCAGGCCAGGGGGGCCCTTGCCTAGTCCAGTGCGGTTTCTGAGCACTTTGTTTACGCGATGCAGGCTTCTTCTTTCAGAGTGCAGGGCAGAGTCATCAGACGCTCCACAGGGGGCGGAGCCGGCATTGAGGTGGCAGAGCACTGTCCTATTCAGAGCCTAGGAGTACTCCTCCCACCCATCTACCTGTCGATCGTCCTATTCACCACCAGGCTACCTAGCCCTGCCAATCTGGGTTCCCCCAGCACTGTCACTCACACCAGCCAGACATCAGATACACATCACGCAGAGGCGGGCTGAAATGTTTAGGCAAGCAAAGGCCAGCTTTCTAAAAGCGGCATTTGCAAACGCGTAATATTAAAATAAACCTTGGGAAAAGATGTACCTTATTATTCCGAGTTCAGGCATACTAAACTCGATCTTCTACCATGTTCCCTGGGTCGGCTAGGATCATAGGATGTAACAATCCCAGCCGCCCATACTGGCCTAGGAGAACAGGGTAGCCTTACAGTAGTGAACAACAAGATGGCGGTCATTCACTACTAGGACATGCCACGCATCCAGGCTTGTCCTACCTTATGCTTGCAACGCACCCTGCCCGTGGGCCTACCAGAGGGGTGACTGACATGAAGTTAAGGGAAGGTTTGGGGACCGGCAAGTGTGGGCACTTGCCAGTCAGCATGTCAGTACCAGACTGCACGCAGGCTCTGCGATGGCAGACCTTAGACATATTTTACCGGCCGCTTCTGTGTGTGGCACAACCAGTGCTGCAAGCCCACCAGCGGTGTTTGCATTTACATGCCCTGGCGCTCCTGGCGCAATTTACTGGGGCCTGACAGTAAACCAAACAATCCAATCATGGAATCCAACCAACATATACAATTTACATAGGGAGCACTCGCACCGCGACACTGGTTGGCAGTGGCACAGCGCGCTGAGCGGCCAACACCATAAAAACACATGAGGCACAGCGACAAAAAGAGGGAGGGAGACTCACGCCAAGGTGCCAGGTCTAACACGTGTCCCCTCCAGCTGAAAGGTGGGGAGAACTACCCTACCCCAGGGAGTTCCTCATCACTAAGGCGGAAAAATCTGGACAGACCGTCAGCATTGGCGTGATCTGTACCAGGGCGATGTTCCACCGTGAAATCCATACCCTGTAGGGAAATGGACCACCTCAACAGCTTTGGATTCTCACCCCTCATATGCATCAACCATCGGAGGGGCCTGTGGTCCGTCTGAACCCGGAAGTGAGACCCAAACAGGTAGGGTCTTAGCTTCTTCAGCTCCCAGACCACAGCAAATGCCTCACGCTCAATAGCACTCCACCTCTGTTCCCGTGGAAGTAACCTCCTGCTAAGAAAGGCTACGGGTTGATCTAGGCCCTCCTCATTAATCTGTGAAAGAACAGCCCCCACACCATGGTCTGAAGCGTCTGTCTGAACGATAAACTCTTTGGAGAAGTTGGGAGCCAAGAGCACGGGCGCCGTGCACATAGCAGTTTTCAAGGCCTCAAAAGCTTTCTGACAGGTGTCAGTCCAAATCACTTTCCTGGGCTGCTTCTTCGAAGTCAGCGCTGTCAAGGGGGCAACCATGTTGCCATACCCCTTGACAAACCTCCTGTAGTACCCGGTGAGACCTAGGAAGGCTCTCACCTCGGTCTGGGTTTTGGGCGACTCCCAATTCAGGATGGTTTCTATCTTGGGCTGAAGGGGTGCCACCTGGCCACTCCCAACTTGGTGTCCCAAGTACACCACGGAACCCTGCCCGATCTGGCACTTACTTGCCTTGAGCGTGAGGCCTGCCTTGCGCAGCGCCATCAACACTTCCCAGAGGTGACGCGGGTGTTCTTCCCAAGTGGAGCTGAACACTGCGATGTCATCCAGGTAGGCTGCACTGAACGAATCCAGCCCAGCCAACACCTGGTTGACCAATCTCTGAAAGGTGGCAGGGGCATTCTTCATCCCAAAGGGCATAACCCGGAACTGGTAGTGCCCATCTGGGGTGGAAAATGCTGACCTCTCTTTGGCCCCCTCAGTCAAGGCGATCTGCCAATACCCAGACGTTAAATGAAACATGCTGAGGTAATGGGCAGCCCCTAGCCGATCTATGAGCTCATCAGCTCTGGGGATGGGGTGTGTGTCAGTCCTAGTGACTGAATTGAGTCCTCTGTAGTCCACACAGAACTGGAGTTCGGGTGTGGCTCCCGGCGCTGCAGCCTTTGGGACCAAGACCACGGGGCTGGTCCAAGGACTGCTGGAAGACTCAATTACCCCGAGTGCAAACATCTTGGAGACCTCCTCCTTGATGCATGCCCTCACCCTGTCAGTCACCCTGTAGGCCTTGTGCTGCACAGGTGTACTGTCCCCAGTGTCCACATCATGGACGCACCAGTCTGTGACACCGGGAACCAGGGAAAACAGATCAGAAAATTGTCCCAGCAACTGGCGACAATCATTCTGTTGCTCAGGGGTCAGGGTGGAAGAGAGGACGACACCATCCACTGACCCATCTTGCTCTTTGGCTGACAGGAGGTCAGGAAGAGGTTCTGTCTCCTCTTCCATCCCAGCATCTGTTGCCAAGAGCATGCCCACTTGGGACCTCTCCAAGTGGGGCTTGAGGCGGTTGACATGTAGGACCCTTAAGGGGTTCCTAGGAGACTTCAGGTCCACCACGTAGGTAACAGGACTCTTGCGCTCCACCACCTCAAAGGGACCGGTCCACTTATCCTGGAGCGCACACGGCTCCACGGGGGCCAAGACCCATACCTTCTGTCCAGGCTGAAGCTCTACCAGAGTGGCATTCTGGTCGTACCACCGCTTCATCTCCTCCTGGCTGGCTTCCAGATTTGCCTCAGCAAGTTGCCTGAATCGCCTAGTCTGATTCCTGAAGGCCAGCATGTAGCTATATACATTCTGGGGAGGTTTCCTGGGAGATTGCTCCCAGCCTTCCTTGACCAGACTTAGAGGTCCTCTGACTGGGTGACCATACAGAAGCTCAAAGGGACTGAACCCCAGAGACTTCTGTGGCACCTCACGGTAAGCGAAGAGAAGGCATGGTAAGAGGACATCCCACTTACGCCTCATGGGTCCTTCTAGGCCCATTATCATGCCTTTGAGGTTCGGTTGAATCTCTCAACCAACCCGTTTCCTTGGGGGTGGTAAGGTGTGGTGAACTTGTAGGTTACACCACACTCTTGCCAAATGGATTTCATGTACTTGGACATGAAATTGGTACCTCGGTCAGACACCACCTTTAGAGGGAATCCCACTCGGGAGAAAATTCCCATCAGTGCACGTCCCACCACGGGGGCCGTCACTGTCCTCAGAGGAATGGCTTCCGGGTACCGGGTGGCATGGTCCACCAGGACCAGGATGAACCTATTGCCCATCGCTGTCCTGGGGTCCAGTGGCCCTACAATGTCAATCCCCACTCTCTGGAATGGGGTACTGACCACAGGGAATGGCTGGAGTGGAGCCTTCTGCTTCCTTCCACTCTTTCCACTTGCCTGGCAAGTCTGGCATGTCCTGCAGTGAGTATCTGAACTCCTGCGCATTTGAGGCCAATAAAAGTGGGTGACAAGCCTTTCAAAGGTCTTGTCCTGCCCCAAATGCCCTGCCAATGGCACATCGTGAGCCAGCCCCAGTAGGAAGGCTCTGAAGTCCTGGGGTACCACCAGCGCACGGGCTGACCCAGGCTCAGCAACCTTAGGCTCTGTATATAAGAGGTCGTTCTCCCAGTAAACTAAATGTGATCCTGACTGATCACCTGCGGCCTGGTCTGCAGCCTGCTGCCGCATACCCACAAGAGAAGGGCACTCCTTCTGCGCCTTGCAAAAGTCCTCCCTGGTGGGACCTCCTTCCTGCTGCCAATGGGTCAGCTCCGGCAGGTCTCCCAGTTCAGCTATCTGCTTCCCTGTAGGCTCCAGGGCATCCCCCTCAAGGTCTGCTCCCTCCTGGACCGTGGGAACTTCAGGGGCCGGCTTCCCACGCCCCTTGCTCCTTCTCTCTGAGGCCAGTTCCTGGGCCTCCCTCTCAGGCTCCAGGACCTCTTGAGTACCTCTACTGGCTGCCATGGACCGTATGGTGACACACGCCCAATCCGGCATACCCAACATCTCCAGGTGAGCACTCCGCTCCACCTTAGCCCAAGGTGAGCTCTCCAAATCGTTCCCTAACAAACAGTCTACAGGCATGGCGGGCCTCACAGCTACCTGAAGAGTACCAGAGACGCCCCCCCCACTCAAAGGGAACCTGAGCCACCTTGCAGTGCCTCTCTGTGTTGTCAGCGGCAACAACGGGATAGAATGCATTGGGGACCACCTGCTCCTGAGACACCAGGTGACACCTGACAGCTGTCACACTGGCTCCTGTATCTCTAAGAGCTTCCACTCTATGGCCATTTATGGTCACCCACTGCCTGTACTTCTTAGTGTTCTCAGGCAGCTGGGTTGGAGGGACCACTTCACGGTCTCCTAGCGAGACAAGGGACATCTCTGCGGGACCCCACCCACCTTGGATATCCCTCTCCTCCCCCAAGGCTACACTAGTCACCTGCCGGGGTGGAGCACCAGTGAGTGCTGGTTTACCAAACAATGGACACTTTACATCAGCGGCAAAATGCCCCAAATTGTTACACCTGTAACATCTTACGGGCCCCTTCTGAACAGGAGGACCTGTCGGGCCCCGGTCGGTTTCTGGGGTGGGGGAGGCTGAGAACCCTTCCCTTGGTTCCCTTGGGGACTACTTTGGGGCCCTTTTGGGAACTGCTTCTGTTTACCCCTGTCCCCCCCACTCTTCTGCTGGGGACCCTGCCCACCTTTGGCGGAATCTCCCATGGGACCCTTGTGGACCCTGGTACTGACCCAGCGGTCCGCCTCCTCAGCAAGCTTCCTAGGGTTAGTCAGCCTACTATCTATCAGGTGCTGGCGTAGCTCAGGAAAACAATTACTGGACAAGTGCTCCCATGCCATTAAATCAAGAAGCCCTTGATAATCATTTACCTTACTACCCTTTACCCAACCATCCAGCGCTCTGCAAAAGAAAGTCACATACTCCACATACGTACTATTGGGAATCTTAGTGCAACCCCTGAACCTCTGTCTATATAACTCAGGGGTCAACCCATACCTAGTCATCAAGGCTTCCTTCATATGGGCGTAAGAATTATGAACATCAGCAGGTAAATCTAACAGTGTGTCACGCCCTTCACTCAGGAACCGTCCCCACTACCCCGCTCCCCAATCTCTCTCAGGGACCCGGTGGGAAGACATGGCTACCTCGTAGGCTCTGAACCACTGCCCAATGTCGTCATTCTTAAAGAACTCCTTCACTACATCCTTGGGAATATAAACTCTTGGTTCCGCCGGTACTGGCGGTGTGCTGCCACCAGAGGGATTAAGCTCCAAACTTTTTGCTTTCAGCTCCAGCTCCCTCAGCTTCATTTCATGCTCTAATTGTAGTTTCTTTTCTTCCATGGTTAATCTTTGTTTTTCCATATCCATCTGCCCATTAAGTTTTGCCATCTCCACTTCGTGTGCCCGGGTTGCTGCCCTGTCTGCCAACTCTTCTGGTGACAGGCCTCTGCCAAACTCATGGACACTTTCCGGTGGAACCCTTTCCACCTTATTCTCTGGTGCCTTTGACTCATACCAGGCCCTCAGCGCCTTCACGAGTTGGGCCTTGTTTTTCAATCCAGTTTGGGCAATTCTGAACTTGGAGCAAAAACCTTTCAATTCTTCATTGGTATGATTCTGGAGTGCGCCTTCTTCCCAATCTATGTCCTCAAATCCAGAGATTATAGAAGCTGCCCTTCCGGCGGGGAGTGAACCAGGCATGGCTTTACCAACGGAGATTCTTGGCAAAACAAAAACAATTGCTAGTCTTGTGGCTGTGTTACTGGTCTGCTCTCACTACGTGGTGATCAGTGGTTCACTATACGCAAACCGCAAATGCAAATCCGTAAATCCTCACCGCTGCCACCAATGTTAGAAATGAGGGGGCTCTGGTTGACGCAGGTGTGTACCCACAACAAGCAGGGACCCTTTACTTCTTGTCAGGGTGAAGGATGACTCCCCAGAATAACCCCTGCTCACACTCTAGGTGCGTGGCGCGAGCAGTCTAGGCTAAGTCTCAGGCGTACACGGTTAAGCAAGTGCAATTATACATACAGTAAACCCCTTGCATGCACCACAAACGGACACCAATTAGGAAGTATATAAAAATAAGCTTTTATTTAGAGTCAGCAGATTCAAATACACGGCCCAGTAACGTTGAACTGATGGGGCCACAACTCTTGGAAATACGGTAAAGTCTCTTTGTTACGGAAAGTTCTTTAGGCGGGCACAAGGTAACTGTGGGCCTCAGCGCACTTCGTGCTGAGGCGGCGTCCGGGAAGCACTCGGCAGATGACAGGGAAATCAGAACGTTGCGGACCCTGGATCCAATGCGAGCTCGCGGTCGAGTTCGTAAGTACAGTACCTTGTTTCTTGACGCGAAGGCGGGTGCGGGATTTCAGCGGCTCTTCGACAGAAGGGCGAGGCGGCGTCTGGGGCTCCCACACTTCACGATGGGGGTCTGATCTTCAGGCTCACGACAAGAGCGGGGTGTTGCAGGTGGCGGGTGAACAAAGCGGGGCAGCCGGGCACGCAGGTACGTCCGGGCCGTCCGAGACTTGGAGATGCTCACAACGCCGATTCCGGCGGGAGGGTGAAGGTGCACAGCGAGCCTCCGGCGAGCGAGGTGACAGGGGCAGCCCAGCACAGCGTAGGGGGAGCGGCTCCGATCGAGCGAGGCTCTTCCCAAGGCGGGGGCGGCTAAGCAGTCCTGGTCACGGCTCAGGGAGGGACTGGGGCACGAGGGTCACAGCTCCGGCGAGGGAAAGGACACCACAGTCCAGCAAGCAGGCGAGTGAAGATCAGGTAGAGCCCAATGGTCCTGGGGCTCAGTTCAGGGGGCAAGCTCAGTTCCAAGCCCTTGGAGATCGTTTTGGAAAGCACAAGTTTTGAAAGTAAAAATAAAGCAAAGTCTTCAGCAACAGTTTCTCTTCTCCCCTTTGGTAGCAAGGTCACCACTGCAGGCCAATCCCCCAGGACAGGGACAGTCTTCCTCCTACAGCTTTCCCGGTGCCTCCTCCTCAGGCAGAGATTCTTCTTGGTCAAAAGCGGATCTAGTTTCTTAGGAGCAGGGCTCCTACATTTATACAGCAAATCTTTTGTTCTCCCAGGCCAGGGGGGCCCTTGCCTAGTCCAGTCCGGTTTCTGAGCACTTTGTTTACGCGATGCAGGCTTCTTCTTTCAGAGTGCAGGGCAGAGTCATCAGACGCTCCACAGGGGGCGGAGCCGGCATTGAGGTGGCAGAGCACTGTCCTATTCAGAGCCTAGGAGTACTCCTCCCACCCATCTACCTGTCGATCGTCCTATTCACCACCAGGCTACCTAGCCCTGCCCATCTGGGTTCCCCCAGCCCTGTCACTCACACCAGCCAGACATCAGATACACATCACGCAGAGGCGGGCTGAAATGTTTAGGCAAGCAAAGGCCAGCTTTCTAAAAGCGGCATTTGCAAACGCGGAATATTAAAATAAACCTTGGGAAAAGATGTACCTTATTATTCCAAGTTCAGGCATTCTAAACTCGATCTTCTACCATGTTCCCTGGGTCGGCTAGGATCATAGGATGTAACAATCCCAGCCGCCCATACTAGCCTATGAGAACAGGGTAGCCTTACAGTAGTGAACAACAAGATGGCGGTCATTCACTACTAGGACATGCCACGCATCCAGGCTTGTCCTACCTTATGCTTGCAACGCACCCTGCCCGTGGGCCTACCAGAGGGGTGACTAACATGAAGTTAAGGGAAGGTTTAGGGACCGGCAAGTGTGGGCACTTGCCAGTCAGCATGTCAGTACCAGACTGCACGCAGGTTCTGCGATGGCAGACCTTAGACATATTTTACCGGCCGCTTCTGTGGGTGGCACAACCAGTGCTGCAAGCCCACCAGCGGTGTTTGCATTTACATGCCCTGGCGCTCCTGGCGCACTTTACTGGGGCCTGACAGTAAACCAAACAATCCAATCATGGAATCCAACCAACATATACAATTTACAAAGGGAGCACTCGCACCGCGACACTGGTTGGCAGTGGCACAGCGCGCTGAGCGGCCAACACCATAAAAACACATGAGGCACAGTGACAAAAAGAGGGAGGGAGACTCACGCCAAGGTGCCAGGTCTAACAGAAGACATTTGTAAAGAAGCAACATTGTCGTTGTTGCGTCATTTGTCTAATCTACATCACAAAGTGTCGCTTTCAAAACTGCAATATTGTCGACAAGAAGTGACCTACTTAGGTCATCCCTTATCGAAGGAGGGAAGGAAACTGACCCCAGAAAGAATTCAGGCAATAGCAAAATTGAGTGTGCCTAGGACACCGAGAGAAGTACGTGCTTTCTTGGGCATTACATCCTACTGTAGACAATGGATACCTGGGTTTTCTCTGCTGGCCAAACCTTTGATAGCATTAACGTGTAAAGATACACCGAATCCCGTCTCATGGCCTGAAGATTGTCAGAAAAGTTTTTCCGAATTGCGTGAAGCATTATGTTCGGCTCCTGTGCTGGGTACTCCTGACTACAGCAAGCCTTTTACACTGTATGTGCACGAGAGGGAAGGTTGTGCATTGTCGGTGTTGACACAGTCTTTTGGGGGCAAGCAGCGTCCATGCGCGTATTTTTCATCAATTTTGGATCCGGTAGCTAAAGCATTGCCGAGTCGCTTGAGAGCCACAGCGGCAGCAGCTGTTTCTATTCGACAGTCTGCTGGGTTAGTAATGAACAACATGTTGTTTGTTATGGTTCCACATGCAGTGGACACGTTGTTAAACAGAACCAAAACACAGCACTTAACTAGTGCCCGATTGTCAGGTTACGAGTTGACACTGCTAGCGAGTCATGTGCACATAAAGAGGTGCAATACGTTGAATCCAGCCACGTTATTGCCGATTTTAGTGGAGACAGATGATGTTGAGCAGCATGATTGTCTTTTTAGAACAGAAGAAGAAACGAAAGGGAGAGTGGATCTCAAGGATACTCCCCTCGTAGAGTGTGATGGTACCTTATGGGTGGATGGTTCATGTTTCAAGCTTTCGAATGGTGATACGACTGCAGCATATGCTGTCACGACTTTGCATACGATTGTTGAAACTGCACGTATACCACATAATTCAGCCCAAGCCGCAGAATTAATTGCACTTACAAGAGCGTGTGTGCTATCAAAAGGAATGAAAGTGACCATATATACCGACAGTCAGTATGCTTTCGGTGTGGCCCATAGTTTTGGGCGATTATGGAAGGAACGTGGGTTCCTGACTTCACATGGAGTTAAAATACAAAATGGTCAGTTGGTGAATGAGCTCCTTGAGTCACTGACATTGCCGCTACAAGTTGCGATTGTTAAATGCAGTGCACACAAGAAGGTTACTGATGATGTTGGTCGTGGTAACGCATTTGCGGATGAAATCGCAAAAGAAACAGCAAAGAATGTGAAGAATCGGATGTATGTTGCAGGCCCTGCAAGATGGGTTGGTGATGCTGGAATGTGTGAAGACACGATAGAGAGTGTGAAGTCTCTTCAAGCCGAAGCTTCAGAGAAAGAATTAAGTATGTGGAGAGAAAGTACGGGTAAACTGGATGAAAATGGTTGTTGGATTGACTTGTCAGAACATCGGCGATGGTTGTTACCCGATGCGTATGTGCTTGCAGTGGTGACAATGGCTCATGGAATGGCCCATATCAGTGTGAAAGGGATCTGTAAGTTGTTGGCTCCAGTATGGGAAAATACTGGAATTCCTAAATGTGCAGAGAATGTGGTCAAAAACTGCATGGTATGTCTGAAATACAATCCTGGTAGGGGAACCCCAACTCCAGCTGGTCATTTTGCGCCTCCAACGTATCCGTTTGAGGTTTTGCAGCTATATTTCATCCACATGGAAAGATGCAACAATTTGAAATATGTACTCGTTGTCGTTTGTGCCTTATCAAGGTGGATAGAAGCATACCCTTTAAAAAGACAACACTGCTCTGTCCACAGCTAAAGCCCTTGTCAAAGACATTTTCCCTAGATTTGGAATGCTGAGAATGGTCTGGAGTGACAATGGGAGTGAATTTGTGGGTCGAGTGATGAAAACAGTATGTGATGGACTGGGTATCTGGCAAAAATTTCACACTGCCAATCACCCCCAATCAGCTGGATTAGTAGAGTGCTATAATGGCACGTTAAAATTGAAGTTGGCCAAGATTCAAGCAAGCTCTGGTCTTAGATGGCCCGACGCTCTGCCTTTAGCACTCCTGTCAACAAGAATGACTGTGCATTCACGAGTGGGACTTAGTCCCTATGAAATCGTGTTTGGCCGCCCGGCCAATATATGGGGAGTGCCAAGGCCTACAAAATTCAGCGAGATCGAACATCCAGTACTGCTTGATTATTTGTATGAATTGACGGCTAAATTGCGTGTTTTACACCAACAGGTGCATGATACTCTGCCTCAGGTCTCTGAAGCTCCAGGACATCCTATCAATCCTGGATCATGGGTGCTGGTCAAAAACTTCAAGATGACAAAGAATGATGAGCCCCGTTGGACCGGCCCCCATCTCGTCCTGCTTTCAACGAGATCGGCTGTTCGAGTAAAAGGGAAAAAGAACTGGATACACGGCGTTCACTGCAAGAGGGTCCCTTTGCCTTTGCCTTACGACCAGTGGGTACAGGAAGGGATCGCTGACTCAGAGACTGAGAATGCGCCTCGTTTTCTGCCGTTTAGCGATGCACGTGTGAAAGGAACAAGCTCTGAGCAGGAAAGCGATGACATTTTGCAAGAGGCTGTGCCACCGTCAATACGATTGGACACTACAGAGCCTGAACTCTTGTTCCAAGATCAGACAGTACCTGGGAGAAATCGCTACAAGTTGAGGCCAAGGACTATGGACAAATAAAATTATTTTCCTTTCCCTTGCTATTTTTAATAATTTTGGGAAGTGCAGCTCTCTCTTTCATCTGAGAAACTTGCTTATTTTTGCTTTTTTCGAACCGCCATCCGGGTTCAGCTGCAGGGTCGCGGTTGCCCAAGTCTTTGGAGTGCAACTGAAGACATTAGGTCAGCAGTTCTGGTCGGTCCAAGGAGTTGCCCTGGACTGACAGAAGCACTTCCTTAGCATAGAACACCCTACCACCGCGAGCAGCACTCAGTGAGGATGGAGTTTTTCGAGAATGAGTCCTGCTAAACCAATGGACTGCAAAGACAGAACATGTATAATGATGACAAGAAAACGATTTTTGATGTTATGTATTTCCATGTTACTAAGTGTGATGACGATCTTCATAGGATATGTCTTATTCTCTTTCCAAGTAACACTCGCACCAACTGCACAGCCCATACCTCCCCCTACTGTTCCCTCGCATTCATTTCACCCTCTGCCTGAACACGAGTCTGCTAGAAGATTAGAATTTGTCAATAATTCGTTCATTCAGCTTCTACACCAATACCAATCAGTAGTTAACACAACTAACTGTTGGGTGTGTGGCCTTATGCCCCATACTACTGATAAAGGTATCCCATACCTACTCCTACCTTTCAGCCATAATGGTTCTGTGTGGGCATATAGAACAATGTTCATGTATGCTCATGAAGCCAGCCCCCTACGTTCTGTGAAAGATAATCCCAAGAATAGTGCTCTAGTTAAGGGGATCGTGGATATGATTAGGGAAGATATTTCCTATGAAACCATCCCAAGAGATGAGACACTAGCATATATTGGCTGGAATATGGCAGGATATGAAGTTACTCTGAGCGAGAACCAGCGAGCAAAGAAATCCTCACTGATCTGGATTGTACCCCATCAGGGTCACCTATGTTTGAAAGGTTATGGCAAGAATCCCAGAGCTCAGTTAGGGAAAAGTATCTGCGCTGAAACTTACGTTTTTGCATCTCAGACTTCCCCTTCGTTCTTAGCAGCCAAGGGTACCTATTTCATCTGCCATGATAGAGCCTATACCTGGTTGCCCCCGGACTTTTCGGGCACATGTTTTGTTTCGTTCCTGCTGCCTCCCACCTACACGACTGCGGCAGATTACCATAAGACAAGGATGGTTAGAGGCGTCATCAGTCAGGATGACACTGCAGGACAAGAATTTGGAGATTTCATAAAGGGTTCTCTGCCGTTTTGGGGTCCAATGGTTAACAGCAGGAACATAAGGCAATTGACAAGAGTGGTTGAATCCACGGTAGTTGAAACAGCCGGTGCCCTTGGTAATTTGACTGCTGAGCTCCAGTCGGATCGTCTTATGACTCTTCAGAACAGGGTCGCGTTAGACGTCATACTTGCAGACGGAGGTGGGGTATGTAGAGTGATCCAATCTAGCTGCTGTGTTTTTATTCCAGATAACGCTCCAACAGTTTTCCAGGCCATTTCCAAACTGCATAGAATCTCCGAATCTATTCACGTAGATAATGGGGAATGGTCATTGGCGGGGTGGTTCTGGGAACTGATATCCGCTTGGGGTTGGAAGATCCTGATAGTCAGTCAGTCAAAATGCTTTATTCGGTTTGTACAAGTACAACCATATAGCAACATACATCAATACAGTTAAAAATAAAATTTATGTAAGTTAAATAATGAAACGTTTAAAATTACATCACTATCCATGCCGATATTGTTAAATCAATAAGGTATATCACTTTTGGGTACAGAGTTAAATTTGGTCACTGTATACATTTTAGCAGTAGTTGTTGAGGCGGGAGTTAATTCAGTTTAGACATTTTAGCAGCAATTTGTTTGTGATAAGGGTTTGTGCAAACGCCAGTGCAAAAATAAATACACATACAAACAATGTAACTCAACAGTAAATCACGAATAGTCATAGAATGTAACGGCCAACGAGTAAACGGGGATAACGAAGGGAGGAAATCATATAATTATTGATTTCCTGTGCCAGATACATTTTAGAATGTAGGTGGCCACACGATAGCACACATTCGGGGAAGCCAAATCAAACAACAATTGTATTGCGGCTCTTGTATTGTACGTGTTATATTCTAAAAATAGTTGCTTCAAATAGAACTTTCTAAAACCAGTATAAAAATTACAAAAGAGTAAAAAGTGGCAGATGCTCTGTTTAGATTTCCCATCGCATGGGCACAGACATAACCCGGGTTTTTTTACGGTTGGGAAAGCCACCAAATGGTGGACTATTCCCAGCCTCAGGCGTGCTAGAACAAAGCGATGAGAATTAATGCTAACGAATGTAAGATAGGATGGGAGTCTTGTGCTAAGGTTGTACTCCAAGTATAATTTGAACGTACTTTGCATTGCATACTCCTTCATTCTGGTCCCTTTTGCATGATCCAAATAGGTAGTTTTGAGGTCACGCTTTGTTAAAACCGATTCTGTTAAAATATCTTTAAAAATATCCTGACCAAAGAGAGTCTTATACCAGGAGTGAATGTGTTTTAGCCAGGGGATTTTCGAATGTCGATCAAGTTTGATACAGTCCAAAATTACTTCCTGGGTAAACCTGGTTTCTTCTTTGGCCCATATGGACCGCCATAGGGACAGGGGACGCAGTGCAATCAGGTCTGTGACATAATTTATGCCTAGCTCTCTGTGGGTAATCTCGTTTGAGGCAGAAACGGGGAGGCATAATAGTCGTTTCAGGTACTTATTTTCCTCTTGCTGGATGGACAGGGCAATCTGAGGATTATATCCCCATATCCCTGCTCCATACAGGGCAGAGGACATGCACCTTGAGTTATAGATGGAAATCATCTCTCGGATTCTACGACCCCCCAGTTTAGTGGCGAATCTGAAGATGCAATTTGTATTTCTGGTCATCTTCAGACCAACACAGGATTGCTCGTTTACCCATCTCCCATCTCCTGAAAAGGTAATACCTAAGTAGCAAAAATGTTGGACAGCCTCAAGTTTATCCCCATCTAAAAAGAATGACTTGTTTTTCTTTATTTTCTTACCACAAGTCATGGTCATAGTCTTACCCTTGTTAATTTTAAGCTTTCTGCCCTGAATAAAAGTATGAAACTTCTCAATTAACTTTTGCAGCCCGTTCGCGGTCCTGGAAATCAGGACCGCGTCGTCCGCGTATAAAAGGACGGGTATTTGCTTTCCATTGATGATGGGGGCATCAGCATAAGATTCTTGTAAAAATTGGTCAACCTGATTTATAAAAAGGGAGAATAAAAGGGGGGCAAGCACGCACCCTTGTCGGATCCCTCTACCAATTTTAAAAAGGGGGGTGCATTCACCGTCTGTTCCGAATCTAACCTTACTTGAAAGACTACTATACATTCTAGCCAAGAGGTGGATGATTTCAGGTGGTGCGCCCATGGCAAGTAATACTGGCCAGAGCAGTGCGTGTTCCACTAGATCAAATGCAGAACTTAGATCGGCAAAGCACATAAACAAATTCCCCTCCTTGGCTTTAGTGTACTTGCCGATAATAAGTTCAAGGTTCACACACTGCTCCATGGTTCCTAGACCCCTTCGGAACCCAAACTGAATAGGCGAAAGAACATTATTGTCTTCGGCCCAGGACTCTAATCTCACCAGAAGTATACGACTCAAAATCTTTAACGACGAGTCTAAGAGTGAAATTGGGCGATAGTTTCGTGCTTCGGCCCTAGAACCCTTTTTAAAAAGTGGTACTAAAATGGATTGACCCCATGAGGTTGGTAACTTATCCTCGATTGCAGCATTAAAATAACGGGTTAAAATGGGGGCCCATAGAACAATCTCAGATTTGAAAAAGTCCACGGGGACCCCGTCCGGACCCGGGGCTTTCCCCCCCTTACTCTTTTCAATTGCCTCAATCACCTCACTTAATGTCACCGAAAACAGTAATTTCTCCCATTTGAAACAGGTTGATGTATCAGTTAAAACATTAGAATTAAAAACGGAAGTAAAATCAGAGATAAAATCAGAATTAAAAATCCCAGTGAAGTGAGCTATCCAGGCCTGACAACTAACATGCGAGGTTAGTTCAGGGATGTTGTCGTTCTTCAAGAACGGACTATTTACAATGTCCCCAAAAAGTTTATGCTCTTTGGTATCTGCAGCCAGATCTAATTTTTCCCATGCCTCGTCCTGCAATTCCTTCTTCCTGGTAGAGAGTGCAATTTTGTAATTATGGCGCTCTTCCCTGATCTTACAAACATCTCTTGGTGTGGCATCAAGTGAAGTTTTTAACCTTTTTAATGACTGAGCACAATGGTCATCAAACCACACCGCCTTGACTTTCCTTGATTTCCGAGGTTTATATGTCAGGGATTTCTCAATGGTTTTTGTAATAGTTAGGAATTTGGATAACAGGATTCGTGGGCATGGTTCCGGCGATAAGCAATACTCGACCTCTCCACAACAATTTATGATCACGTTGGCAACAAGTTTAGTGGGGTCAACTTTTGTCCATTTCACCCTCATCCCATTCGGTCTTTCTGCAGCAATATCCTGAATTGGTTGACCAAAGGTATTCCTTTTGATTCCCCAACCCAATAGTTCAACAGTTACACTGTTGTGATCACTGACCGTTTGTTCAATCACCCAAACATTGATATAAGCTACGGAGCAAGATATCATAATATGATCAATAAATGATTGGCTGTTCCTCCCATGGAATGTCGGACATCTAGCAATGTTTGTGTTCTTATTGCATTCTAGGAGGTCCAGGTCATATTTAGCCAATAGGTTATTCAGAGCGCTACCATAGTTGTTATGCGGGAAATGATTATATACACATGTTGTTTCCCTTCCCGAGTACTCCTCCCTATGGCCACATGCCCCCTTGAGTGCGTAAGTACATGATTTAATGTTGAAATCTCCTACCCATATGATGGCAGCAGGTTTGCGTGTACTCAATATAATCGCATCAATGGCCCGCTCTATGTCAGAAATAAACTTTCCCTGTTTGAGCCCCGCAATGTTATTATAAAAGTTCACTATTATTAAGTCTCTGTATCCGCTATGGGCCATACGCAGAACAGAAGCATGTTCACCTAGAACTACATGATCACTAACACAAAACTCAGTCAGTGCGGTGGATATCAGGGTCACAAGTCCACCCTTGGCTCGACCAGCTTGGGATGCCACAGCCTGCACGTTAAAGGAAGTATAGCCCTCAACGTGTACTTCAGCCCTATCCCAAGTTTCTTGCAGGCAGATAATATCGTAACCCTGTTTAATAAAGTCAGCCCATATGGGGGTGTTTACCTTAGAGGCTAGCCCAGCTATATTCCACGTAATAGCCCTCAGGTTCTCTTCTAAGGCTACTTGGGATGGGTTGGTAACTATTATGGCTGATGATATTATTGGGTTTCCCATGCGATTTTCAGCGCTACATATGGTGGCATCTATCACAGTTGGATCATTAGAACTTCTTACAGTGGTGTCTATTGAAGATTCCTCAACTGTATTAACAGCCATCAGCCTAGGGTCCTCAGTTACAGATGGTTCTTCGACAAGGGTATCCCCGAGTCAGTCATTTTCATCTAAGGAATTGAATATCTGAAATCTATTCGATGTTGGGACTGCATATTGACCATAAATGTTAGTTCCCGGCCCAGGGACGTTATGGTTATTAAGATAGTTAGGGTTTGGCAATCTGAATGAATTCAGTGGTCGCTGTGGAGCATACTGGTTATTTGGGTCATAAAAGGTCAAAGGGTACCCAACTGATTGCGCTGATGCCTGCTGTACTAGTGGATACGGCGTATTAGTTACTCTGGGGTGTTTAAAATTCTGCATGGGAATCTTAAATCCCACCAGGTTTCTGTAAAAGTAGTCCAATGGGAACAAGGTGGTATTGTAATCATTGTCTGAAGGGATGGGCGCGTTCAAGATGGAATCTCTTGCCCATTCGATGGTTTTGTAATTGATGATTACGCAGTCCCCACTAATTTCCTTTTTACTGGGGCCCACCCACCCTACCCTTTGGGTTGAGAGGATCTGGCTTGCCCCACTTAAGGGGAATCCACAATTATGGGTAAGCCAGTACAAAATTTTGTTTTTAAGTGTTTCGCTGTTTTCATATTGGGAGGGTTTAAGTTTTGGGACATTGGCAAGAATTGCCACGTATGGTCTACTTTCTGGCGGGAGATTAATCACTGCAGGGATGATATTATTATAGTGGCTGCGTGCTGGTGGATTCCCGCTCACTGAAGTATGGCCCGTTGGCACTCCTCCTCTTACCCCAGAAAAAGAGGAAGAGGAAGAGGAAGGCCCACTTGTGGTGTTACCTAAAGTATAGGTATATAAATTAGTGGGCTTGCCGGGAGCTGCCGTGGGGGTCACATTTCTAGCGGAAGAGAACTGTGATTTAGTTGTGTTTGTGGCAGTCATAGTAACCTTATTCACAGTAGGTACATGCAAAGGGGTTGGAGTAACTTGTGGACCCAGATGTTCAAGGATATCTAATTTAGCTAAACCCAATTTCTCCAGATTTTCCACTTTTTTACATATCTGCTCAAGTTTGTCATTTAGGGGGGCAATAAGGAGCTTCATAGCATCCATAATGTGACCCATTATAGACTCCCCATTGCCTCTGAGGCCCAGTTTTGGGCTTAACTGTGGTGGTTCTCTTCCATTGGTCTGTTCAAATAATGGCAGAGTTACCTTCTTTCTTCTACCCCTTTGTTTAGCACACCCCCTACTTGGGGCCAATAATTTTCTATTATGCGTGCGTCTAGGTCTGTGGTGAACAAAGCCGTGATCGGTCGTACTATCGACACAGCTATTATTAAGTGAATCAATTGTGGGGATAGGGTCATCATTATCGCAGGAAATCAGGATTGTGCTGGTCTCGGGCGCCTTACTAGGCTCTGGTTCCTCTGATGGTGTCGCAATAATCTGCAAATTAGGACTTAGGGACAACCGGCTATCCCTATCTTGAAACACTGCAGGAAGTGAGGGAGGATCTTCCACATGGGTTGGCACGGCCCCAGGGAGACCTGTGTAAGATTGCATTAATATAGAATCATTTGATAGTGATGTCACATTTATATTATGTTCATTACAATCAGCAGGTTGTAATATCTGCTGAATTAGACCGGTACTAGGTGGTAACGACAATCGTCTCTCGGTATTTTCGATGGCGTTTGCTACCACCACAATTGTTTGTTGGAGCATGCGATCAATTGCAGTTAGCGTTGGTTGCGGTGTTTTAGTTTGGGCAGTATTCCTTGTAACTGAGCGTGTATGGATAGGCGTTTTTTTAACCGTGTTCTTAGCGGTAGGCTTGGACTCCATGGGGGCCATTTATAGTATACTTATCGATGGGTGGCTGATCGGCCAGGGGTAGTGCCCAGCCCAGACTCCTCAGGCCTCTGAGGGCCACAGAGGGTCCGCCCTTTGCCCGGGCTTAGCCCGGCGCTGCCCGCGCGTTTCCCGCGACGCGGGGACTGTGCTGCAATTTGTAGCGCCACCAGGTGCGTTGGGTGTCACGTCGGGTTCCGCCTTTAGCGCTAGGCACCCTGGGAGATAGAGTCTTCCACCACACAGCGGCCGTGGAGCTGGCGAGTGCGGCGGCGGGAGGAAGACAAGGTGCTTCAAACAGGTACAGGCACTGAAATTGTGTCCCAAACGAGGTTCTCTCCGGCCACAAACTAATAAGGGCGCCCGCTCCACCGGGACTGTGCTGCAATTTGTAGCGCCACCAGGTGCGTTGGGTGTCACGTCGGGTTCCGCCTTTAGCGCTAGGCACCCTGGGAGATAGAGTCTTCCACCACACAGCGGCCGCGGAGCTAGCGAGTGCGGCGGCGGGAGGAAGACAAGGTGCTTCAAACAGGTACAGGCACTGAAATTGTGTCCCAAACGAGGTTCTCTCCGGCCACAAACTAATAAGGGCGCCCGCTCCACCGGGACTGTGCTGCAATTTGTAGCGCCACCAGGTGCGTTGGGTGTCACGTCGGGTTCCGCCTTTAGCGCTAGGCACCCTGGGAGATAGAGTCTGCCACCACACAGCGGCCGCGGAGCTGGCGAGTGCGGCGGCGGGAGGAAGACAAGGTGCTTCAAACAGGTACAGGCACTGAAATTGTGTCCCAAACGAGGTTCTCTCCGGCCACAAACTAATAAGGGCGCCCGCTCCACCGGGACTGTGCTGCAATTTGTAGCGCCACCAGGTGCGTTGGGTGTCACGTCGGGTTCCGCCTTTAGCGCTAGGCACCCTGGGAGATAGAGTCTTCCACCACACAGCGGCCGCGGAGCTGGCGAGTGCGGCGGCGGGAGGAAGACAAGGTGCTTCAAACAGGTACAGGCACTGAAATTGTGTCCCAAACAAGGTTCTCTCCGGCCACAAACTAATAAGGGCGCCCGCTCCACCGGGACTGTGCTGCAATTTGTAGCGCCACCAGGTGCGTTGGGTGTCACGTCGGGTTCCGCCTTTAGCGCTAGGCACCCTGGGAGATAGAGTCTTCCACCACACAGCGGCCGCGGAGCTGGCGAGTGCGGCGGCGGGAGGAAGACAAGGTGCTTCAAACAGGTACAGGCACTGAAATTGTGTCCCAAACGAGGTTCTCTCCGGCCACAAACTAATAAGGGCGCCCGCTCCACCGGGACTGTGCTGCAATTTGTAGCGCCACCAGGTGCGTTGGGTGTCACGTCGGGTTCCGCCTTTAGCGCTAGGCACCCTGGGAGATAGAGTCTTCCACCACACAGCGGCCGCGGAGCTGGCGAGTGCGGCGGCGGGAGGAAGACAAGGTGCTTCAAACAGGTACAGGCACTGAAATTGTGTCCCAAACGAGGTTCTCTCCGGCCACAAACTAATAAGGGCGCCCGCTCCACCGGGACTGTGCTGCAATTTGTAGCGCCACCAGGTGCGTTGGGTGTCACGTCGGGTTCCGCCTTTAGCGCTAGGCACCCTGGGAGATAGAGTCTTCCACCACACAGCGGCCGCGGAGCTGGCGAGTGCGGCGGCGGGAGGAAGACAAGGTGCTTCAAACAGGTACAGGCACTGAAATTGTGTCCCAAACGAGGTTCTCTCCGGCCACAAACTAATAAGGGCGCCCCTGATAGTCATTGGAATGATCTTAGCCATTCTTTTCCTGCTCTGTCTATGTGTACAGTGTGCTCCTGTAATTTGTGGCATCGGCGCTACATCATGCATAAGGAAACCTGTAACGCGAGACGAGCTAAGCAATAGGATGATGCTACAGCAACATCTCCGCGACTTCATGGACATAGACCTGGATTCAGACTAGCGGGATTATAGGTTATTGCCTATGTAAGGGCAAAAGGAGGGTCTGTGGTACTGTAAATTTCGGAACCACGTATCTGGCATGATTCTAACATGACGATTTCTTTATCAACAGACCAAGAATGTTTAGGATACTATGCACAAGCATTTGCGTCACATTCGAGTGACAAGATCGCCTGAAATCAGAGATCTGTCCTAATACCTCGAGCTCCATTTTAGGACGACAGCCATTTTGTGACTGCCCTCTCATAGGCAACAGGACTACGGCCAAGCATGGGTCTGAAGGACACACACACCTTCGCTGACTCCTCGGTGACCTGGGTGAACTGACTCCGCTGCCTAAGGCCAAACCTGATCGGTCAGTTCCCTTCCCGCGGCCGAATGAGATTAGTATCAGGGCCCAGCATATCACGAAACCTTTCATCACACACGAACCATGCCTAATCTTCTACACACCTGCCCCTGTTTCCCTCTTTATGACCCGTTTTACGAGGAGGAGGTGCCCGTTTTTATTGGGTGTCCGTCGATATCTGATGAAGGCGCTAAGCTTTGCCGGGTAATTGATTAAGGGCTGAACGAACTGAAATATGTACTTGCCATTATGACTCTGTCTTTTCCTTTGTAATGAATGCATGTGAATGATCATACCGTAAAACGAGGAATGTTTGCCTAAAGCATAATATTTGGTATATAAGGAGAAGGCTGGTTTTCGTAAGTGAGCAGTCTCCTGAGAATATACACGTGTTGTACTTCTAGGATACCTGTTACTGGCTGCAGCCAATAAATACGATCTTTGACTTCACCAAGAAGACTCTGTGTTTCTGTAGTCTGAAACAGGAAGAACTCGAAGTCTTCGGGTGTGTTCCCTGGCACCGCTGGGTTCCGAAAAACCCAGTACTTCATTGCTGTGCCTAAGGTAAATAAGGCATGAAACAGTGTTTGTGTCCCTGGTTCTTCCCTCTCTTTGACCCAAAGCTGCGCAAAGGTACGAGACAGGGACTCATAGCACAAAAACCGACCTGGGGGGAGCCCGCAGTCATCCACCAACTCCTCAAATGGGATCAATACTTTGTCTGAATAACAGTCCCCACAGCATCCAGCCCTGCTTCCACCCACTGTGACTCTTGTTCACTTGTAAATACAGACTGGGATCCCCATGCGCCAGTCCCACCAATGGTAGCACCGGAGTATATTTAGCAGAGCGAGAACTCTTATTCTGGCACCTTTTCCATGCTTGCAAGGCGGTGCGTTGCAGTAGTGAGCAGTATGGCGTATTCGTTGTTGGTATCAGTAGGTCAGCCATCAGTAAGTTGGGGCGGGATTCCGGGTTAGATAACCAAGTGCCGTCCTCATTCACCCCCTCCACCCATTGGGACAACCACTGTAGTTGGGCCGCCAACATATAATATTCAAAATTTGGTACTCTCAGTCCCCCTTCCGCCATAGGACGCTGCAGTGGGATGTATGACGTTACAACGCATGCTGTTACAACGCATGCTGTTACAACGAAAGTTTTACAACGCGAGTGCATTGACAACGCAGGACATTACAACGCAAGTCTTTACATCGACTTGCACTAGATGGCGTGCTAACATTAAAAAAGTGTAATTTACTATTCCAACTCCAGTCCACGTAACAGTAGGGAAGTTGTTGGGATAGTAAACTACACTATTTTTAATGTTAGCACACCATCTAGTGCAAGTCGATGTAAAGACTTGCGTTGTAATGTCCTGCGTTGTCAATGCACTCGCGTTGTAACAGTTTAGTTGTAATAGTAGTGCGTTGTAAAAGTTGCGTTGTAAAGGTTGTTCCCTGCTGCAGTGTCTTCAAGGACACCCTTGGATGTGCGTTACCCCACACCAGACCCCGTAAGAGAGTGCTCAGAGGGCCAGACCAGCTACTCTCCATCAGGACCGGAAGTCTAACAAAGAAATACAACAGGCGGGGCAGCAACCATCTTGAACAGGGAGATCCTGGTCATTATGGGTAATTGAAGGGTACGCCAAAAATGCACACAGGAGCGGAGGGAGCGCAGCGTTCTATTCAGGTTCCCCTCCTTCAAGTCCTCTAGGGAATGAAAAAGATGTATGCCCAGATATTTGAACGTATTTTGGCCCCAATGTATGTTTGAAGTCAAGGTCCCACCACAGGGAATAAATATGTTTTGGCTTTATTGACCCTATGGCTGAAATGCAGCCCAAATCCATCCAAAATCTGTAGAGCAGTGAGGGTGCCAGGAACAGCCTCCTCCATATAAATTAGCAAGTCGTCAGCATATAAAGATATGTTATGCTGAGGTCCTCCAATTGTTAGTCCTATCCCTTCCCCACCCTGTCTGACCCTCTCCGCAAGAGGCTCTATAGCCAGGCCGAACAACAGAGGAGAAAGAGGGTACGCCTGGCGGGTCCCTCGCAAGATCCCATACTGTCTTGAGATTGTTCTGCCCGTCGTGACCCGGGCTGTGGGCACGGCATATAAAAGCCGCACCCAATGCACCCATTCTTCACCCACTCCATACGTAACATTACCTCGAACAAGTACTCCCAGATAACCGTGTCCAAAGCCTTTTCTAAGTCTACTGACAAGACTGTAGCCTGTTGCTTGGTAGGAGCTTCCAAATGGTAAAGGATAGAGTAAAGTCTGTGGAGATTGTACGAAGTACTGCTTGAGGGGATAAAGCCATTTTGGTCGGGATGGACTAGGGAACGCATATGTGGAAGTAGTCTACCCGCCAGCAACTTGCTTAAAATGTTAAAATCCAAGTTAAGCATGGAAAGAGGTCTGTAGTCCGTCACCCCGGCTTTGGGTGTCTTGGTCTTTGGGAGTGGAATCACTAAGGCGGTCTGCCTAGAACTGGGCAATTCCTCACACTCATATGCCTTTGTGTACAGCTTCACAAGGTGTGGCACTAATGTGTCAGCATAACTTTGGTAAAATTCTGCCGGTAGGCCGTCAGACCCCGGCGTTTTACCTGGTGCCAGCGCCACTTTGGCCGACTTGATTTCCTGTGGGTTTATTGGATGCCCCAGCTCTTCCCGTGCAGAGTAATCCACTGTGTGGAGCGGCAGTGGACCCAAGAAGCCCCTAATGTCTGGCAGGTGTACCCCTGCAGGGGCAGCATACAAATGGTCATAATAGGAGCAGAAGGAATTGTTGATTACGGCCGGACTGTGTACAATCTCTCCTGTCCCTGCTTTAAGCTGCGTAATTGGTGCTCCTCCCAGCTCCGGTTTGATTAATCTTGCTAAAAGGCGGCCCGCTTTGCCCTCCACCCTCTGTAAACTATCAAGATATTCTTTGTGGCTATAGCACCTTAGGTGGCTAAGCGGATTATCATATCGCCCGCATGTTTCCAAAAAGGCTAACGGGGCAGCTTCCCCTGTAACTTGAGCATTGTCTAGCTGACATATTTCTTCCTCTAAGTCTAGGATTTCCCAATGTATTTCCCTATGCACCCCGATCGTTTGCCCCATGCAGTGGCCCCGTACAACCACCTTAAACACCTCCCACTCCATCTGCGTAGAGGAGGCTGTGTGGGCATTAATAGGAAAGTAAGACTCGATGAGCGCTTGCAGCGAGGCGCGGAAAGGAGCATCCTCCAGCGCTGCTGGGTTAAGTTTCCACGTTGGAATCGGGGGTCGACCCCCTGCCATTTCATGTGTCATTATCAGCGGGCTATGATCAGACAGTGTACGACCCAAATATTCGGTACTTAATACCGAACTATTAAAATCTGGCCTACACAGAAATGTATCTAGTCTGGCATGTACCTGGAGAACAGGTGAGAAGAAAGAATATTCCCCAGTTACCAAGTGCTGTGTCCTCCAGGTGTCCTATAGGCCCCAGTGGGATATCCAATTACGGAATCCTGCTGCGGTGCGATGCGGTTGTGTTCCCTGCAGAGGAGGGTGCGACCGATCCACCAGGATATCCGCCACACAATTAAAATCCCCTCCCACTCCAGTGAAACCATTTACGTGGCTAGCCATTATGGCTGAGAATGACTCAAGGAATCCCACCTGATCCTGATTAGGAGCATAAATATTCTCCAAGATCACTGCCTGTCCAGCCAACCTCCCGGTGATCAGTATGCATCTTCCTTCTGTGTCAAGGGACACACGGTCAAGGGCAAAGGGGACCCCAGGTTTAATCCAAATCAGCACCCCCCTCGTGAAGGCCAAGGAGGTAGTCGGGAATACTTGCCCCCTCCATAGTCGTTTCAGCTTCCCTGCCTCCTCCCCATTCAGATGTGTTTCCTGGAGGGAGGCAATTTGTACATCCCTGCGCCTAAGGTATGAATAGATATTGTGGCGCTTAGTCATGAACCCCATCCCTCGTATGCTCCACGTTAGGAAGCGTATTGGGTTTGGTGGGTATGCCATTGTAATAAAACAAGCTGGAGTGACCCCTTAAGGCAGGGCTTTCCAAACTTTTCATATTGGTGACACACTTTTTGGAGATGCATCATTTTTGGGACACGGCAAGGCAGTGTATCGAGAGCGTGGAGTGCGTGAGCCGGAACCACCTAAGCGGGGTTCGGGGGGATTCTCCCCCGGAAGAAAAGTTTGAAAAAAAAGTGGGCAAATGGTGCATTTTCAAGCACATTTGAGAAAGCAGCAAGGTTACTAAAGCAATTGTGAATCTGTTCTAACAAAGACAGTGACTGGCAAAACTGGGTGTAAGGTTAGGTTTGTGCCCTGAAGCAAGAATATAATCATGCAAACATTGACACATGCCCCAGTGATTTACGGTACAGAAAGGGTGGGTGCACGCACTGCCAACCTTTCCAACCATGCACAAAGTCCGCCTGCTGCCGAGCGAGCGTAGCGAGCGAGCCCGAACCATCTAAGGGGGTTTTGGGGGGTTTTCCCCCCGGAGAAAATTTTGGAAAAAATTGGGCAAATGGTGCATTTTCAAGCACATTTGAGAAAGCAGCAAGGTTAATAAAGCAATTGTGAATCTGTTCTAACAAAGACAGTGACTGGCAAAACTGGGAGTGAGGTTAGGTTTGTGCCTGAAGCAAGAATATAATCATGCACACATTGACACATGCCCTAGTGATTTAGGGAACAAAAAGGGTGGGTGCACCACTGCCAACTCTTTCAACCATGCACGAAGTCCGCCTGTTGCCTTGCTGAATATGAGTTATACAAAAATCCATTCAGGAAGGGGAAATTGTGAGTGGTAAAACAATCAAGCAACTTATCAGCTGGTCTCTGCGTATTGAACTCAGATGAGACTGCTCTCCGCAGCGCGCCAAAAGCCAACAGAGCTAAAAGTCAAAAGGCCAAAAGCCAACTACAGCTACACAAAGTGCAAACACTTATTTTTCATACCGAAAAATAGCACAAAAAGAAATGGTGTCAAATAATGCAGGACAAATTAGAACTACCAGGGAAGTTTATGTAATCCAGCACTGTGAGCTTGCTACCCTGCGCGCTACACGACAGGGACCGCACTCATGATTTTTCAAAACTATATACCTTATTTACAGTAAATACCATAAGAGAAGCCGTTTTTACTGATATCCAGTCGAGGGATGTGTAGATGGAAGAAAATGTGGCACAACCGTTTCTGCCTATCATGAGCATCCAATGTCTGTGGGTGGGTGACGTCCCTGCTCCCACTAATGCAGGATGCATTGGATTGCACAAAGCATCACATGTTTCACACCCACAGGCAAGCACGTGGAGTTCCTTTGAGTGACTGAGTCCTAGTTTTGAAAATGTTTAGGAGTAAGATCTAATTAGCACCTTTAATGACATGAGGACAAAACGGCACATAACTTTTGACACCAATAACAAGGCTAATGACATCAATGAAATGAAACAAAAATAAAATAAATGTGTCAAATGAATAAAGTGATATCAGATCCTCTCGCAAATAGACTCCTGGCTTACAAATAGCATTACAGCCACCTGGTGGGCCCAAACCAGCTCCTCCCACCAACTAAACGGGTCTGTGGCAGTGATCACTGTGTGGTTGCATAGGTTCAACGCCTCCCATGAGCTACTTTGCATAGAGAACTCTGGAGGCAGTTCTAGCGCTTGCTTGACACATTTAGCCTCTTTTGAGTGACAACTCACCGCACTTCCAAATGCGTGAGCCTCAATCGCAATGAATGGGACTTTAGTTCTCCGTGGAACCGGGCTAACAAAAGGCTACAAAGTCACAAGCCTTAATAGTCACAAGATACATTTTGAACCCTGGTGGTGTCTAAATATAAGGGCTAAGGCGGTGTGACTTGATGTCGGTGTCTAAGTCCCTGGCTCCTTATCACACTGCCCACAGATGATACCTCACCACATGTGCCTGTGGTCCCTTTGCCAAAAGAGGTAAGGTACCAACCTCGCTTCTTGTTACCAGACAATGTTTCCAATATCGGACCTTTAACTTAAATGGAAGGAATGAGTGGAAACTGCAGATGATAAACAGGGGTAGCAAGAACAGCCAGGGGTCAAGGAGGGCAAGCAAAGCACCCCTTCAGGGACACCTGTCTTTTTACACCCATACCACAAACTACAAGTCCCAGGATGCAAGTGCTTTTCCATAAATTAGGCATGGCAGCAGGTGCCACACATGACGTAGAACAACTTGGGGAGCAGTGCTCTGCTAAATTAAAATAGTGTGACCGAAGATTACGACTCCCAGAGTGCATTACTCTTCCATGAAAGTTTGACGTCGGAGCACAGGGACAGCAGAGCTAGGAGTAGCCCTCTAGTAAACCTAATTTTAAGAGAGACTGTGGTTGAACGCACAGTTGTGGGAGTTCTCTAAAACTAAATTACCTTGCAGGTCAGCAGCGACACGTGGGTGGCAACAAGAGTGGGGACTGCGAGGGCACTGTTGCCAAGTTAATCAGTTCTTACCCTATTAGTGAAAACAATTAGAACTTTCACTTTAGCAGTAGCTGCATTCCACTTGCACTTTAGAGCACCATTAACCCCTGAGATCACTCAAGGTGTTTCCACACATGGGTGCCCGCACCCCCCAGGCCCTCAGTTGGGCAACTATGCAGTGAGTGCATTTTCAGTTCTCGCTTTAGGGTCCATGGCAGCCAGGCTATGTCATTGAATGAATACACAAACATCCCAGCTGTTAGTTTAAACCAGATGGGGATTATTCAGGCTGGCAAAAACACAGAATGGAAAAGCAAGAAAATGCCCACTTTCTAAAAGGGACATATTCAAACACACAATTTAAAAACCACCTTCACTAAAACATATATTTTTAAATTCTGAGCTCAGGGAGCCCAAACTCCAAATCTCTATGTCTTCCCAATTGAAAGATACACATGTAAGATGTTATAATGCAGCTCCAATGTTAACCTATGGTAGAGATAGTCCTCACAATAGTGAAAAGTGAAACTGACAGTATTTCACTATCAGGATATGTAAAACACACCATTACATTACCTTTCACATACACTGGGCCTATGTTAAGGATGCCTTACATGTAAGAAAAGGGAAGGTTTAGGCCTGGCAAGTGGTTACACTTGCTAGATCGACCTGGCAGCTCAAAACTGCACACACAGACACTGCAATGGCAGGCATGAGACATGGTTGCAGAGCTACTTAGGTGGGTGGCACAATCAGTGCTGCAGGCCCACTAGTAGTATTTCATTTACAGTCCCTGGGCACACACAGTGCACTTTACTAGGGACTGACCATTAAATTAAATATGTAAATCGTGGATAACCAAACATAATCACAATTTACACAGGGACCACTTGCACTTTAGCACTCATCAACAGTGGTAAAGTGCCCAGAGTACACAAACCAGCAAAAACGAAGTCCAGCATATAGTCAAAAATACAGGAGGAAGAGGCAAAAAAGACAGGGAAAATCACACCAAGGATGACAGGGCTAACACCCTGTTAAGTGAATGTTTCTTGCCTTTGTCAGGAGTAAAATTCTAACCTTTTCTTGGGTAGGAAGAGATGGCAGTGAAGTTTGTAAAGTTGCTGGTGTGCATAAATACACAGGCATTTCAAATCTGTAAGATGTCTCTCTCTACGCTCAATGCAACTGTGAATTTGTTTACTCACAAGAAAACGAATGCATGTAACATTTTTTAAATACCGAAAGTATTTTGAACTCCTAATAATTATGTATGTGCAAATGTAAGCAAAACCCCACATGAACAACAATGCTAAAAGGGCCACTAGGCTTTGGAATCTCAACATATAAAATGCTGTTGGCTACGAAAGAAGGCCTGGCTGAAAGTATCAGACGCCATGTAGGATCCCTTGGCCTGTGTGTATAGTGGTCCAGTGCAAAGCAATGCTGCTGGAGATGGCCTTGCCGTTGCAGCTGAACATCAGTGGATGCTGCTCGGGAGAAACAGAAATATTCTCTTCAGTGATATTACATTGTCAGCTTTTATCGATTTATTGCATTTTAGACATATAACCTAAATCGAATACCTCTTAAGGCAACTAATATTATGGAGATTTATCTATTCTATGCGGTGCAAGACATATTCTGTATCATAAATCTGAAATACTCACATGTAAAGTGTTTTGCGAATTAGTTAAACACAGTATGGGTCCTTACTTGTGCCATGGTTTTTATGAGAGGCTTATTCCTGCATCATAAACATGTCCTCAGTTTTACAGAGCTCTAAACATCTTTGCGTGCTCACCGCAGAAACACGAATCTGTCAAACTATTAAATTGGCAAATCCATTACCCTGTATTTTATTAGACAATTTAAAAAGTGACTGGAAATCTTGCATTGCGGGGTTTGTGCCAAATGTTTCGCCTTGGGACCGATTCATAAGCAGACACATTTGTTTGCATTCTATCAGGTTACCCATGAGGTGCGTTGTTGATAGCGCTTATAAACTGCTTGTTTGAAGTCGGTAATTTATCAAGGAGCTTTATGTTCAGCTACTGCTGAAACAGTTCATATGTTTTTAGTCCCAAAACGGAGCATGAGGCATCAGCATTCAAGTTATTGTTTGAGGGTCAGTGTGTAACATCAACTCCCCCCTGTTCCTCCTTGTCCCACTCGTGTCAAAACTTACCGAGCGCCAGGAATGGGGAGTGGATGGGGCTCTCTGAACTGGACTGTGCATTCAACACGCACAGCAAAGAGAACGAAGCCGCGCGCACACGCCTAACGGTCTCCCTCACCGGCGCCTTCCTCCGCAATGCGCAGTAAAGTCCTGCTAAAAATGAATAGAGCCCATCTCCTCGTCGTTCCGCGCCACACCCACACATGGCAAGCGACACAGTACCGTGTCGCACCACACAGTACCGTGTCGCACCACACAGTTTGGAAAGCTCTGCCTTAAGGAGACCCCACCCCTTCCTGCCTCGCTCAATCGTGTACCACCAACCCCATCTGCAGACTAACCAACTTACTTCTCTAACAAAAGGACCCCCCAAAAAAAGGTCAACCTCCCACCCCCAGGGCAGTCCGACAACGGTCGGCCGCCCAAACAGAGTGTGAAACATTATGCACTTAAGTGAGGCTCCAACCTGGTTGGGCTCTCAGCGGGGTGACAAAGACAGAGACATAATTCAGGGAGCATAAACCTTCTAGGGCGACGCCGGCCCTACAATATGTAACTCAATCGGGACCTGGCTCGGCAGCAAAGAGTTCCCCCCAATACTTCTGGGACCCAGTATTGCTCCCATACTTCCCCCATTTCAAATGATCTCGTCAGCTGTATTTGGAGTCACCACCGGCAGCTTGCTGCTGTCGCTATGGGAAGAGTCTGTGTTGTGTTCCTCAGTTTCTTTTGACGAGCGAACTTCAGGCTCCAGGGATGGGCTCCTTCCCGTCATGAGTGCCGCCACAGCCTCCAGCGCCTCTGCCTTCTCCTTCGCCGTCTGTGACTTGGTCGGTCTCTTAGTAGACCCCCTCCGGGATCGCCTTCTAGAACGTTTCCCAAGATCCATAGTTTTCTTTGCTGCTGAGTTGGAGCTCCGCAACTGAGGGACACCACCTTTGTAGGTTTCAATCCATTCCCACGCATCCTTCGGATTGTCACAATAGTGTGTGTTCCTATCCAGGATAATACACAGCCGGGCTGGAAACATTAAAGAGTACTGTAGGCCTCCCTCTCTCAGGGCCCTCTTAACTTCCAAGAATGAAGCCTGCTTTCTCTACACCTCTAGTGTGTAGTCGGGTAATATGGATATTTTGCTGTTGTCCAGAGTGTATGGGCCCTGAGCGCGCGCCCTTTGCAGAAGCAGATCTCTATCTCAGAAATGTAACAGTCTCGCCACGACCAGCCGCCGCAGTCTCCCTGGGAGCAAAGGCCTGGCAGGCACCCGGTGAGCCCTCTCCAGTGTATAGAATGTTGACCAGCCCTCCGGAGCCACGGTGGTGCTAAGCCAATGTTCTGAGAAGGTCACCATGTCGCTGCCCTCCGCCCCCTTTGGGAGGCCCAGAACTCTGAGATTGTTCATTCTGTTGTGCCCTTTCGCATACTCGGCTCTCTGCTCCAGCACGCTCACTCTGTCCGCCAGGACCCCACCTGCACCTCCAAGGACTTCTGCACTGGTACTAAGTCCGCAACATTAGACTCCGTCTCCTTCACCCTCTTGGCCAGTTTCTTGTGTTCCTCCCGCAATAGGCCTAAGCCCGCTGCCACTGTGCTGATATCTCGGTGCAGAGTAGCTTTTGTATCAGCAATGACCTCCAAGATTTTACCTAATTGATGCTGCACTGCGTCCTTGGGAGACGCCTGTGCCCGCTCCTGCACACTAGCCTCCTGATCTTGGGCGGCCCACGTTGTTCGGCCTCCAGGTTTGCCCATTCTGGCACTGGGCCGCGCATTACCAGCTCGGCTCCCAGGGAGGGCGGTGGAACCCCACTCCGCTACACCACTCTCCACAGGGTCCACCCTTATACAGCGAGTCTCCACAGGGATGTCTGGTATCTGAGGCACAGACGCACGGTCCACACACCAGGCCCAGTGCTACCGTCACCCGTGCAACTGCTCAGACCCACTGTTAAGCCGCGGGGCAGCGAGGCGACATCTTCCACATCTCACCTCCTTGATCCAGTCCGGTTCGGGAGCCTCCTCTGCAGTGCCCCAGGGGGACAGGCACCGTAGCCCCAGGCACTTACAGTCTACAGCGTTTAGGGCGATGGACAGCCTGCTCCTGTCTTTTTTCCCCCCACAGCCTGTCTGCTTCTTGCTCATACAGGGCCGCCAAGCTGCATCAGCCCTCGAGAAACACCCTAATTAGCACATCGAAAGAGAAAGAAACACGGAGAAATAAAGATATTTCTCCCCAATATGCCTCACCTGAGAAGGCGTATCTTTTTGGGTGCATTACCAGTTCTGGTAAATCTGGGAATGCCTCGCAATGCCTCCTTCCCAGGATAGAGTAAGGCAATACAGCGATTTGCGATGTATTGCCTTACTCCAGATTCATGGAGCCACTCAGAGACTCGCAAAGTGGCCTGGCGCGGCTTCACAAATCACATGTAAGGTTCATAAATAGGCCCCGAAGAGTTCAGGCTTAAACAAAACAACTGCACTCTTTCGCAACACAAACCTACAAAGTAGTGTGTCAGGCATGTGACTTTCTAGACCATTGGACAATATTCTCTGTCTCCAGTACACTCTAGTGCTGGTGCTCCTTGGCAGTAAGTCCCCCAGTGAAGTCTGTACATTTACAAAGTGGGTCAAATGTGTTGTTCTTTTGCTCCATCAGATAAGGATTCATAACAGCTGCTGCGCAATGCTAAAACAAGCACACTTTATTTCTTTTGTTTGAGCTTGTTTATTAATTAATACGTTTATTGTGTAGTTAGAGTGGGGATGCAAAAGCCAACTCAGGCTGCTGAGCTATTCCCTGGGGCGGATGAGGAAAGGGATCTTGTAGTGCAGGATGTGATGGGGGCCCGACTCTTCCAGATCTCACTAGACATATGACAAAACCATAACTCGTTTATTGTTTCTTTTTTAGGAATAGTAGTGGTAAATTGTAAATTGTGTTTATGTAAGTCTTTAGGGGCGACCTATATGTGTTGCTTTGGGAGGAGAATATTCATTTGAGTATTGTATGAAAGTAATGATGTTCCACCGAGACAACGCAGCGAAAAAGTGTTAATGGACAATATTGAAGTAATACAGTAAGAAAATATGAGTGATCTGTTTATATGTTATGCTTCTCCACAAACCCATTTTTGTGATGATATTTTTATGTAATTAATTGTTGATATTGCTTTTATGACATTTTATTGGACAACACAATTAGTGTTTTTAATAAAAGGAAAGACATCTTTGCAATTAACAGGTTCTCATAGCATGATTGAAATGAGATCCAGTATTTGTAAAGCGCACAATTACCCAGGGGTGTCCTGGCGCAGTGGCAAGATTAAGGGCGCTATTGCCCATAGTCACATGGTGTTGGGCTAACCTGCTGCCGACATCGGGGATCGAACCGTGAACTCTGTTGGTTCGGAATCAGGCACCCTGGCCGAAGCACCACACCTCTTCCATGATTGGTTGCACTGATGAATATGGTGTATATAGGAAACGATTGAAGGCAATAACAGACACAGGTGACACAAGAGGGACCTTTTTCTTGTTGTTAAATATGACAAAAACATACCATGGAGTGTGGGGGTTGCTACGGGAAGCACAGCCGGTTCTTGTCGGAAATACTAGAATTTAAAGCCTCCATATATTTTAAGTGATTTCAATGCCCGAAGCCTGCCCTGGAGCTGTGCATTTGTACATAATTCACATCTCTAACAAAAAAACACCTTTGGGAGAAGCATTCTGTGAAGAAGAAACTCAATCTGCCCCCAGTCTACACATTTCCACTCCTAATGTAGAGCCTAGAGGGCTACTTGCCCCCGGTCGTCACATCAGCTAAATCCATCTATGTGCTCTGTTGCTCCCAATAAGCATTGACATCTGCTGCTTTCTGGGTTCTAACTTCGGATCTCTGATTAAAGGGGCCCTGGATGCTGTCCCACAGTCCCCCCAACCAGGACACACTCTTTAACTGAACACAAGCACCAACACACAGGGTGAAAAGGAAGGAATGTGTCTTGTGTGTGGAGAAGGGTGCTGACAAGGGGGGTCACATGTGAGCTTTTTTGTATGAGCGGTGCTTAAAGTCCTTGTTTGCCCTTAAATAGGGAGAATAGACCAGCATTTCACAGTCCTTAAAACCGAGGGTTCAAATTAGAGTTTGGAGCCGAGATTAGTAGTATTGTGAATAAGACCGGAAGTTTAACCACTGCGCGCGCTCTGCTCTCCGGAAGTTTAACCACTGCGCACGCGTTGTCCTCAAAATTACTAGTTGGAATGGGACACTACTTAATGACTGCGCATGTTTCGAACCGGAAGTAAGGAGCCGCGCATGAGCAGTTCCTGGTTGTGGTCGAAAAGAAAGTTTAAGGCTCTGCGCAAGCGCAGACGCAGGAGGTGCATCCTTACTGCCCTGCTTCCTGGACAGCTGTCAGCTGACCCCTGACCCCAGGGTTTGCTGCAGACCGTGAAGAGCAGGATCCCCGGTGCAGGAGTAAGTACAGGCGTTATCACTGTTTGTGTTTATGGATTTCACGTGCACCAGTGAGTCCTGGACTAGACCCACGAGTCAAGGGTCACCTTGAAGGCGTTAAATAGAAATGATAAAGTCGAGAGACAGGAGGGGTGGTGAAGCGGTAAAGCTGTGTGTGACCTCCGGGTGCAGAGGGTGATCTGGGGAGCAGGAGGGGGCGGTGCAGAGGTAAAGCTGTGTGTGACCTCAGGGTGGAGAAGGGCAGAGGGTGATCAGGGGAGCAGGAGGGGAGGTGCAGAGGTAAAGCCGTGTGTGACCTCAGGGGGCAGAGGGTGATCTGGAGAGCAGGGGGGGCGGTGCAGAGGTAAAGCCGTGTGTGACCTCAGGGTGGACAGGGGCAGAGGGTGATCTGGGGAGTAGGAGGGGCGATGAACAGGTAAAGCTGTGTGTGACATCAGGGTGCAAAGGGTGATCTGGGGAGCAGGAGGGGTGGCGCAGAGGTAAAGCCTTGTGTGACCTCAGGGTGGAAAGGGGCAGAGACTGATCTGGAGAGCAGGAGGGGCGGTGCACAGGTAAAGCCGTGTATGACCTCAGAGTGAAGAGGGGCAGAGGGTGATCTGGGGAGCAGGAGGGGCGGTGAAGAGGTAAAGCTGTGTGTGACCTCAGGGTGCAGAGGGGCAGAGGTTGAACGGGGGAGCAGGAGGGGTGGTGAAGAAGTAAAGCTGTGTGTGACCTCAGGGTGGACAGGGTGATCTGGGGAGCAGGAGGGGTGGTGAAGAGGTAAAGCTGTGTGTGACCTCAGGGTGGAGAAGGGCAGAGGGTGATCTGGGGAGCAGGAGGGGCAGTGCAGAGGTAAAGCTGTGTGTGACCTCAGGGTGGAGAAGAGCAGAGGGTGATCTAGGGAGCAGGAGGGGAGGTGCAGAGGTAAAGCTGTGTGTGACCTCAGTGTGGAGAGGGGCAGAGGGTGATCTGGGGAGCAGGTGGGACGGTACAGAAGTAAAGCTGTGTGTGACCTCAGGGTGGAGAAGGGCAGAGGGTGATCTAGGGAGCAGGAGGGGAGGTGCAGAGGTAAAGCTGTGTGTGACCTCAGTGTGGAGAGGGGCAGAGGGTGATCTGGGGAGCAGGAGGGGCGGTGCAGAGGTAAAGCTGTGTGTGAGCTCAGAGTGGAGAGGGGCAGAAGGTGATCTGGTGAGCAGGAGGGGTGATGAAGACGTAAAGCTGTGTGTGACCTCAGGGTGGAGTGGGGCAGAGGGTGATTGGGGAGTGGGCGTAGGTGGTGCAGAGGTAAAGCTGTGTATGAGGTACTTGGGGGTGGAAAGGAGCATAGGAAGATCGGGAAGTGGGCATAGATGTTGCAGGGGTAAAGCTGTGTATTGGGTCCTCATGATGGGGAGGAGCAGGTAGTGGTCGAGGAAGCAGTCGGGGCGGTGCAGTGGTCAAGCTGTGTATAGGGTCCTCAGGGGGTGGGTAGGGGCAGGGGGTGATTCGGGGAGCTGGCGGGTGGTGCAGTGGTAAAGTTGTCTTTGGGGTCCTCGGAGGCTATGAGGGAGACAGACAGTTGCAAATCCAGCGACCTGCTGTCAAACAGTCTCAAATGTGTGAATGAATACTGCGCTGAGTACCTTTCATGAGCGTATGCCCTTTGTGTTTATTGCTTCGATTATACCTGTTGCAAAGTGCTGATATACTGTCATATCTGTGAACAGAGGCACATGAAGCGTATACGTTGCCCAGGATATCACAGTTTATTAAACCAAAGCGCTTCAACACCTTGCAGGGGTGCTAATTATACAATTCCAATTCAGATTGGTAGACCCAAGACTGCTGCATACTGCTACTTACTGCAAAGGCTATATGTTCACCATTATATTGCATTTTGGTGAATATACCAAAGGTCTAGGCACTTCTTCATTCACCCACGTAACATCCAGTCCATTTTTAGATTTCGCCTTTACATCGCTTGGCTGTGGTTGTGAAATCTATTGTATTCAATATAAATCTTAAAAGGGGCTTACATCCCACCCGTTGCTTTTCATTGGTTCCTGTGCTTGCCAGTTACTTTAACTGTTTCTATTGGCTGTGGCATACTATTTTCTGTTGTCCATCATGTGCTTGCTCTAATCAATGTCCCAAAGCCCAAGTACTGTTTTCATACACTTTTGGCGATTATTTTTTTAATGTTATGCCTGGTCTATGCTTGTTTTCTTAATCTCCCCGTGCCTGCATTTTGACTGCAGTGGCAACCAGGAGAGATCAGAGGAAGTCTCCAACATTGTAGGACTTTCTTGCTTTAACTACACAGAGTCCCAGAGCAACCGTAAAGCTCTGTATGGAAGCGCACTGGCGCTACCACCGTTGATTTCACATGGACTGGCCATTCACCACGCACTTTGCAACAAAAGCGACTGCTGTGTTCATTATAATTTCATAATTTGAATGCTGGCCCCTTGAATTAAAAAAAAGCACTGACAATAAACTAGACAAGTGTGAGAAGTTGGCCTGGCATATGCTGGTCACTAGTTATGGTGGCCACCTTGCACCAGTCCAATTTGACTCTTATGGTAGATAGGTTTAAGACAACCTTTTAAAGAAAGCTATCCTAGTGGTAGCTGTGGAGAGTAGCCTTCAGGCTAAGTCTCAGAGGAATGTAAAGCAGCTTGTTTTACCTTCTAATCTCTTGAATTACCAAATGAAAGGACACCACACAGGTATATATATCAAATATATATGTATTTATTACTAGACACACTTTACTAATCTCTTTATGAGATTAGAAGCCAAGTACACATTCAAATGTCAATGTTTCACAATAAATTAAGCACAAATATGGCTGGAACCCTAGGGGCGTACCAGACCATATACTAAAAAAATGGTATACCAATGTCGACTTGCAAAATGGCAAGGCCTAGGGCCTGGGGAATCACTGGGGCTTCACTACTGCAGTGTTAGCAGGTAAGTAACAAGCCCACGGGAGACGCGTGCAGTGTGTGAACACAGCCGTGGGTTCCCGATTGATTACAATGGAGCAAGTCGCGGTTTGATTTTTAAAGTTCTAGGGTACTTCGAGGAAGTCTACAAGCAAACCACTTACAAGGTAAGTACTTCGAGGGCCAACACACACTAGGGCACCGGAGAGCACGAGTTACCTCACCCAGGGAAGCCGGGTGCATAGGTGTCTTTTGGTGTCGGTCGCGTTGCTGTTTTCTATGGAGACCAATGAAGACTTGCTGCTTGCGTCGACTGAAGAAGTGTCCGGTGGAATCCGAAGGTGGATTCAAGATGCAGAAGACCTGAAAATTGAAGGGACAGTGTTCAAAGTCACTTGCCAGTGACCGGTGGCCAGGAAGATGGATGACCACAGAAGTCGCGTGATTTCAGGTCGTCGATGGTGTTTTGACTCTTCGCTCACGAGGTCCAGGAAGGATCGACGATGACCAGCAGCTGGATTCGAAGTGTCCCACGACGTCTGCAGCTGATGGCGCTGTCGGCAACCGGATTGGAGCCAACAAGCCTTGGCAACTGCAAGTCTCGTGTAGACTGAAGAAAGTCGATGGTGCAGACCAGCAAGGTCTGAGGGACTCACCCAGCAAGGGTGAGTGAGGGCAGGCCTGGAGCAACCAGGGGAGCCCTTGTAGTCGATGAGAAAGTCTTTGGGGGACCCACTAGCCAACGGGCAAGTGATCGTGAAGACGCCTCCTCAGGAAATGCTTCACAGGAGCCCACGGTCACTCAGGACGGGGTAGGCCGCTGATTCTTGCTGCAAGACCTGCTGGAGGCTTGGGCCACAAATGGTCCAATGCACAAGTTAGTTGAACGTTGTTAAGGGATTGCACTCAACAATAGTGCACGGTCCCCAGGTATTGCTGTTCCTCGTCACTCGTGGGGTCCACTCGCCACAGCTTTGCTGGGGACTCACAATGGCCGTCGAGAAGTCAGGAAATCCACTTCTGGGGCAGCAGGCACTTCGAACTCCGGCGGGAGCGGGAAAGTTTGCAACCGTTGATTAAGGTTTTTGGTGCCTGCCAAGCAGGGGAGTCACTCCTTGACTCCAAGGGAGATTCTTCTGTCTTCCAAAGGTAGTGGAACGTCGAAGAGCCAGGATTCTTCTTTGTAGAGCGTCGTCCAGGGATATCTGATTTGCAATGGCAATGCTTGCTATCTTATAGTGAAGATAGGGGAGGGACTAGCTCTATGACCACTCCTCTAGGAGGGTCAGGGTAGGGGGTCGTTACACCCACTTCCCTTTGTCCAGTTTCATGCCAGAGCAGGGACAGGTAGCCCTGAACCGGTTTGAGCTGGCATATGCACAGAGGAGCCTACTGCTCCCCCAGTTCAGGACTTCAAAGCACTCTAGGAGTGCACCCACCCAGCTCCAATACACTAAATCCTGTCTGGAAGGTGGTGACACCTCCCTGTGACAGGATGCCTTTTGTTGGGCCTCCTCCACTGCGAGTTTCAGTCAGCAGCAGGAGGGCAGCCCAGTGTCTGTGCTGGTGGCATCCATTTTGTGATGCCAGGGCTCTTTCAGATTTCTGTCGTTTAAGTACAGTGGGTACATGTCGTCCCCTCTAGAAGGGTGGGATCATACTCCCACACCAGTTACTGGTGTGGGGGTATGATTCCAAGTTGTTTGACACCAAACACAACATGTTGTGATGCAGTCATTCCAAAGTTAGCATTTACCGCGAGGTTATAATGCACTTAAGAGTATATGGTTTAACCGCATCCACAAACAGCCACAGAGGATAGACTCTGCCAGCTGCAGAGGGGTCCTGCTCATGCAGAGGCACCCCCTCACATAGTAAACCAAGCACCCTGCCCTCAGGATTGATAGGGCCTGCTATAGGGGTGGCTGATAGGTTTATATGTGTGTGTATGGTGAGATATAGGAACCTATACCTCAGTGAGGAGTGCTAACACTACCTCACACAGGCTGCAGTAGCAGGCCTGTGGTGTCAGATTGAGAATGCTTCCCAGGGGTGGCATAATACATGCTGCAGCCCCTGGTAGGCCTGTGTAAGTACCAATGCCCTAGGTACCTAAGGTACCATATACTAGGGGCTCATAAGGTACCACAGTATCCAATCACTAGTGCATCTAATATGCACACCAAGTCGTTTAGAGAGAACAGAGAGACTGGGGCCCTGATTAGCAGGGACCCAGCCAGACTATAGCCAGAAACCAGTGTATCCATCAGAAAAAAAGTGGGGGCAACATAAGTGCAGATCCTACTCTCCTACACAACCCCCCCCAAACGCAGGGACATTAAACTAACCTTGACCAGTTGAGTCTTCATGTTCTAAGTGGAAATACCTTGAGAGTCCATATGCATTGGCATGTTGGGTCCCAGGTCTATGTTCCAATGTATAGTCCATCCCCTGTAGGGAAATGGACCACCTGAGCAATTTAGGATTTTCACCTTTCATCTGTTTGAGCCATAGGAGGGGCATGTGGTCCGTCTGAACTATGAAGTGAGTGCCAAACAAGTATGGCCTCAGCTTCTTCAGGGCCCACACCACAGCAAAGGCTTCCCTCTCTATAGCTGTCCAACGTTTCTCTCTAGGGGTCAGCCTTCTGCTTATGAAAGCTACTGGCTGATCTTGACCTTCATCATTAAGTTGAGACAGTACAGCTCCCACACCCAGCTCTGAAGCATCTGTTTGAACAATGAACTTCTTATTGTAATCTGGACTCTGTAAGATGGGGGCAGTGCACATTGCCTGCTTGAGGTCATCAAATGCCTTTTGACAGCTAGCTGTCCACTGAACCTTTTTTGGCATTTTCTTAAAGGTCAGATCATTTAAGGGGGTTACTATAGATCCATATCCCTTAACAAACCTCGTATAGTACCCAGTCAGGCCTAAAAAGGCTCTCACCTGTGTCTGGGTTGTTGGAGCTACCCACTCCATGATGGTGTGGATTTTGCTCTGCAATGGTTGAACCTGGCCTCCACCTACAAGGTGGCCGAAGTACACAACCTGACTCTGCCCTATCTGGCACTTAGTGGCCTTGATAGTGAAGCCTGCTTTTTGCAGGGCCTCCAAAACATTCCTGAGGTGGACCAGGTGATCCTGCCAGGTGGAACTAAAGACAGCAATACCATCTAGATAAGCTAACCAATAAGTTTCCATACCAGTCAGAACTTTATTCACCAACCTCCGAAAAGTGGCAGGTGCATTTTTCAAACCATGGGGCATTACCACAAAGTGATAGTGCCCACCAGTGGTTGAAAATTCTGTTTTGGCCTTGGCATCATCAGCTAACTTGATTTGCCAATAGCCAGCTGTAAGGTCAAATGTACTGAGATACTTGGCTGAGGCCAATGTGTCTATTAGTTCAGCTGCCCTTGGTATTGGATAGGCATCAGTCCTGGTGACTGCATTGAGGCCTCTGTAGTCAACACAAAACCTCATTTCTTTTTTACCGCCCTGGGTATGAGGTTTTGGCACAAGGACTACTGGGCTAGCCCAAGGGCTATCTGAAGGCTCAATAACACCTAGTTCCAACATTTTCTGGACTTCAGTCATGATACAATCCCTGACATGGTCAGGTTGCCTGTAGATTTTACTATTTACAGGTAGACTGTCTCCAGTGTCCACCTCATGGGTGCACCAGGAAGTCTGACTTGGGGTCAGGCTAAACATATGTAGAAACTGTTGCAGCACTTGCCTGCATTCAGTTTGCTGATGCTCAGTGAGGCTGCTTGCCAAAGCAACACCATCAACTGACCCATCATCAGGGTTCTGTGAGAGCAGGTCAGGGAGAGGGTCACTCTCCTCCTCCTGGTCCTCATCAGTTGCCATGAGCAAGCCCATGACAGCCCTGTCCCCATATGGCTTAAGTCTGTTGATATGGAGCACCCTAAGAGGGCTCCTGGGAGTTCCAAGATCCACCAAGTAGGTGACTTCTCTCTTTTTCTCAATAATTGTATGGGGGCCACTCCATTTGTCCTGGAGAGCTGCTGGGGCCCCAGGCTCCATCACCCACACTTTCTGGCCTGGCTGATAAACAGTCAGGACAGTCTTTTGGTAATGCCGAACTTTTTGTAATTCTTGGCTAGCCTCAAGGTTTTTAATTGCCTTCTTCATGTATTCTGCCATCCGGGAGCGGAGACCAAGTACATAGTCCATCACATCCTGTTTGGGAGGTTTGAGAGGTAACTCCCAGCCCTCCTTCACCAGACATAAGGGTCCTCTAACAGGGTGCCCACACAGAAGTTCAAAAGGGCTGTAGCCAACACCCTTCTGTGCAACCTCCCTGTATGCAAACAGAAGGCAGGGAAGTAAAAGGTCCCATTTTCGCCTAAGCTTTTCTGGGAGGCCTTTAATCATTCCCTTTAGGGTTTTGTTGAATCTCTCAACTAACCCATTGCATTGTGGGTGATAGGGAGTAGTGAATTTGTAGTTGACACCACACTCCTTCCACATTCCTTTTAGATATCCTGACATAAAGTTGGCACCTCTGTCAGAGATGACCTCCTTAGGGAAATCCACTCTGGAGAAAACTCCAATGAGGGCTCTTGCTACCACAGTAGCTGTGGTAGTCCTTAGGGGTATAGCTTCTGGATACCTGGTGGCTTGATCCACTACCACCAGTATAAATCTGTGCCCAGATGCAGTTGGAGGGTCAAGGGGACCAACAATGTCAATCCCTACCCTTTCAAAGGGAACCCCCACCACAGGTAGTGGTATCAGGGTGGCCTTTGTTGTGCCACCTGACTTGCCACTGGCTTGGCAAGTGACACAGGAGCGACAAAACTCCTTGGTGTCCTCAGACATGTGTGGCCAATGAAAATGTGGAACAAGCCTGTCCCAGGTCTTGGTTTGGCCCAAGTGTCCTGCCAATGGGATGTCATGTGCTAGGGTCAAGAGGAACCCCCTAAACGTCTGAGGTATTACCAACCTCCTGGTGGCTCGAGGGGTAGGATCTCTAGCCTCAGAATATAGGAGCTCCTCATCCCAATAAACTTTATGGGACCCACTAGCACTCCCAGCAGTCTCAGCAGCAGCTTGCTGTCTGAGGGGTTCAAGAGAGGGGCAGCACTGTTGCTCCTTACTCAGATCTTCCCTGGAACGTCCCCCTGCCCCCAAGAACTCAACCTGATCAGGCTCAAGTCCCTCTGGGGCAGTTCCTTCTTCAGGGTCTGCTTCTCCTCCCTCAGGAGGGGAATCTGAGATCTGAGACAGAGGGGAAGGCACAGCCTTAACCCTACTGCTCCTCCTCTTGGGTAGCATCTGGTCCATAGTTTCAGGACCCAGAGCTGGTTCAGCTTTATGCATTTTGGCTTGTGACCTGGCCACAGCAAATACCTCTGCAGGTATGCCTAACATCTCAGCATGAGTCCATACTTCTACTTCAGACTAGGCTGAAGTCTCCAGATCATTGCCCAACAAACATTCGACAGGGACGTCTGCACTGATTACTACCTTTTTGAGGCCAGTTACCCCTCCCCAGGAGAAATTCACAACTGCCAGACTATGGTTGGTCCTGACATTGCTTGTATTGGTCACCTGGTACATTTCACCCAGGATGATCTGTGCAGGGTCCACTAGATCCTCTGCCACCATGGTGACACTAGCACCTGTGTCCCTGAATGCCAAAGCCTGTTTGCCATTTATGATAGGCTGCTGTTTGTACTTGCTCAGATTACTGGGGCTCACTAGGAAGGACATATCAAGGTCTCCCTCACAAACTAGCAATGCCTGGGTTGGTACTCTGACTAGGCCAGAGTCCACATCAGAACCCAGGGTCAACCCTACTACACCCTTATTCAGAATATTACCTCCACCAATGACTGCACTAGGGGGAACAGTTGCCTTAGGGGCTGGAGTGGTGGTGGTTTGGTCTTTGCACTTGGTACAATCAGAAGTTCAGTGCCCTTTCTGTTTACAGAATTTGCACCAGGGCTTCTTTTGGCCTTTTTCCTTTGTAGACTGTGAATCCCCACCAGATGCAGATTTTTGGGGCTCTTGTGAAGACTTCTGGTCTTTTGACGTATCCCCACCTTTCTCAGAGCCTTTAGGATCCTGCTTCTTAGTGTCACCCCCTTGGTTCTGACCCATTTGTCTGCCTTCTTTCCCAATTCTTGGGGAGAGGTCAGATCAGAGTCCACCAGTTACTGATGCAATAGCTGTTTTTGGCAATTATTAAGGATCTGTTCTCTCATTATAAGATTATACAATTCCTTAAAATCAGTTACTCTACTACCAACCAGCCAACCTTCTAGAGCCTTGGCTGCACAATCAACAAAGTCAGTCCAATCCTGAGTCTGTGCTTTCTGGGTGTCTCTGAACTTCAGCATGTACTGTTCAGTGGTTAAGCCAAACCCATCTATCAAAGCACTCTTCAGGGCTTCATAGTCATTAGCATCCTCCTCTCTAACAGTGAGGAGCTTGTCTTTACCTTTATCAGAAAAGGAAAGCCACAAGATTGCTGCCCACTGTTTCTGGTGGACCTGCTAAACTTTACAGTTAGCAGTTATCCACTTGTGGATATCATCCCGACTCTGGTAGGGAGGAACAACCTTGGACAGGTTCCTATGGTCTGGAATGTAATCTCTGCCTCTAGTATGAGTTCCTCTGATGGTCAGAATCCTTGTCAGAGTGATATGAGTGGTTAGATTCCCTTGATAGGGACCTAGGCCTCTCTTCCACTCTGTCAACTCTCTTAGGGAGAATTCCTCTGTCCTGTTCAGACCTTTCTTGGTCTGGCCCTTCAATTACAGACTCCAGGTCATCTTGATTTTCATCATCAGACCCAGAGACTATGGTTGACCCACCCCCGATCCAGATCTACTAGCTCCTATAGCTAGTCTAAGATCATCTGCTAACAGATCTATCAGGTGTTGTGATGAGGGACTCCGTCCTAGCTTCAGGTGTCATTCAACACACATGGCATTCAGGTCAGTGTAGGCCATGTCCTTGTACTGAGGCTGGGTGGACCCACTGGCTCCACCTTTTAAGGACATTCTAGTGTTGTGCAGTGTTGTACTACCTACACTAGTTTGTGGCCTACTGAACCTAGCTTGAGCTGTAGCAAGGGTGTGCATATCCCTTCACAAACAGCTCTAAGTTCAGTAGAACTTAGTGATACTAAGCTTGACTTTATATGTACCTTGAGTACCTTTAGTGGTTTTCAGTTAGTAATTCAAATAGAGATTTTCTGTTAAAACAATGGCAAGCTGTAATCCCACACGCTGCCCACCAATGTGAGAAGTTGGCCTGGCATATGCTGGTCACTAGTTATAGTGGCCACCTTGCACCAGTCCAATTCGACTCTTATGGTAGATAGGTTTAAGACAACCTTTTAAAGAAAGCTATCCTAGTGGTAGCTGTGGAGAGCAGCCTTCAGGCTAAGTCTCAGAGGAATGTAAAGCAGCGTGTTTTACCTTATAATCTCTTGAATTACCAAATGAAAGGACACCACACAGGTATATATTTAAAATATATACATATTTATTTCTAGACACACTACTAATCTCTTTATGAGATTAGAAGTCAGGTACACATTCAAATGTCAACGTTTCACAATAAATTAAGCACAAATATGGCTGGAGCCCTAGGGGCGTACCAGACCATATACTAACAAAATGGTATAACAATGTCAACTTGCAAAATGACAAGGCCTAGGGCCTGGGGAATCGCTTGGGCTTCACTACTGCAGTGTTAGCAGGTAAGTAACAAGCCCATGGGAGACGCGCGCAGTGTGTGAACACAGCCGTGGGTTCCCTATTGATTACTTTGGAGCAAGTTGCGGTTAGATTTTTAAAGTTTTAGGGTACTTCGAGGAAGTCTACAAGCAAGCCACTTACAAGGTAAGTACTTCGAGGGCCAACACACACTAGGGCACTGGAGTGCACGAGTTACCTCACCCAGGGAAGCCAGGTGCATAGGTGTCTTTTGGTGTCGGGTCGCGTCGCTGTTTTCTATGGAGACCAAAGAAGACTTGCTGCTTGCGTCGACTGAAGAAGTGTCCGGTGGAATCTGAAGGTGGATTCAAGATGCAGAAGACCTGAAAATCGAAGGGACAGTGTTCAAAGTCACTTGCCAGTGACCGGTGGCCAGGAAGATGGATGACCACAGATGTCGTGTGAGTTCAGGTCGATGGTGTTTTGACTCTTCACTCACGAGGTCCAGGAAGGATCGACGATGACCAGCAGCTGGATTCGGAGTGTCCCACGATGTCTGCAGCTGATGGCAGTGTTGGCAACCGGATTGGAGTCAACAAGCCTTGGCAACTACAAGTCTTGTGTAGACTGAAGAAAGTCGATGGTGCAGACCAGAAAGGTCTGAGGGACTCACCCAGCAAGGGTGCGTGAGGGCAGGCCTGGAGCAACCAGGGGAGCCCTTGTAGTCGATGAGAGTCTTTGGGGGACACACTAGCCAACGGGCAAGTGATCGCGAAGACGCCGCCTCAGGAAATGCTTCACAGGAGCCCACGGTCACTCAGGATGGGGTAGGCCGCTGATTTTTGCTGCAAGACCTGCTGGAGGCTTGGGCCACAAATGGTCCAATGCACAAGTTCGTTGAACGTTGTTAAGGGATTGCACTCGACAATAGTGTACGGTCCCCGGGTATTGCTGTTCCTCGTCACTCGTGGGGTCCACTCGCCACAGCTTTGCTGGGGACTCACAATGGCCGTCGAGAAGTCCGGAAATCCACTTCCGGGGCAGCAGGGACTTCGAACTCCGGCAGGAGTGGGAAAGTTTGCAACCGTTGATTAAGGTTTTTGGTGCCTGCCAAGCAGGGGAGTCACTCCTTGACTCCAAGGGAGATTCTTCTGTCTTCCAAAGGTATTGGAACGTCGAAGAGCCAGGATTCTTCTTAGTTGAGCATCGTCCAGGGTTATCTGATTTGCAATGGCAATGCTTGCTATCTTATAGTGAAGATAGGGGAGGGACTAGCTCTATGACATCTCCTCTAGGAGGGTCAGGGTAGGGGGTGGTTACACCCACTTCCCTTTGTCCAGTTTCGTGCCAGAGCAGGGACAGGTAGCCCCTGAACCGGTTTGAGCTGGCATATGCACAGAGGAGCCTACTGCTCCCCCAGTGCAGGACTTCAAAGCACTCTAGGAGTGCACCTGCCCAGCTCCAATACACTAAATCCTGTCTGGAAGGTGGTGACACCTCCCTGTGACAGGATGCCTTTTGTTGGGCCTCCTCCACTGCGAGTTTCAGTCAGCAGCAGGAGGGCAGCCCAGTGTCTGTGCTGGTGGCATCCATTTTGTGATGCCAGGGCTCTTTCAGATTTCTGTCGTTTAAGTACAGTGGGTATATGTCGTCCCCTCTAGAAGGATGGGATCATACTCCCACACCAGTTACTGGTGTGGGGGTATGATTCCAAGCTGTTTGACACCAAACACAACATGTTTTGATGCAGTCATTCCAAAGTTAGCATTTACCGCGAGGTTATAATGCACTTAAGAGTATATGGTTTAACCGCATCCACAAACAGCCACAGAGGATAGACTCTGCCAGCTGCAGAGGGGTCCTGCTCATGCAGAGGCATCCCCTCACATAGTAAACCAAGCACCCTGCCCTCAGGATTGATAGGGCCTGCTATAGGGGTGGCTGATAGGTTAATATGTGTGTGTATGGTGAGATATAGGAACCTATACCTCAGTGAGGAGTGCTAACACTACCCAACACAGGCTGCAGTAGCAGGCCTGTGGTGTCAGATTGAGAATGCTTCCCAGGGGTGGCATAATACAAGCTGCAGCTCCTGGTAGACAAAAGGTACCATATACTAGGGGCTCATAAGGTACCACAGTATCCAATCACTAGTGCATCTAATATGCACACCAAGTCGTTTAGAGAGAACAGAGAGACTGGGGCCCTGATTAGCAGGGACCCAGCCAAGCTATAGCCAGAAACCAGTGTATCCATCAGAAAAAAAGTGGGGGCAACATAAGTGCAGATCCGACTGTCCTACAACAAGCTACTCCAACAGCCAAAGGTCAAAATAAGCTGATGGCGTGACGGCGCGAACACCTTCAGTACGATCAGGTCATGTGCACGATATATATATATATTTTCTCACCAAATGATTCTTTTAAAAGCGTGCTCATGATTGGTGCTGGTATTGCGGCAAAGGAGTCGAATTACGCAAAACATTTCACCACAGAGAAGTGGTGAATATATATGTTGGAATGTTTACGTTTATATTGGGGTTATTGAATCGTCGTTTTGATCAGTGTGGGACTTTGCCATGACAAAGAAAGAAATATTTTGCCTGTGTGGTGTCTTGCACTCCCTGGAGCAAGGCTGGCTTTTGGCATGGACGAGCTGGGCCCAGGCCGCCTATTTTCAGAGGGACGCACAGAACTGTCTGCATCACATTCCAGCAGGCAGCACCATCCTCTTACTTGACTCTCATTACTCAGATTAAAATGCTTTTAACCGTGTTTTACTTGCTGCAGGTGCTGTTTTACACCCCATTCTTCCCTTATCTCCTTCTCACCCCCTGCCAACACCACCAACACACACCACCATGCGCACCATCAACAGCGATTCAGCGCCGCTCATGTGCTGCTAAACACAGCACCGTGATATAAACAACCCTGACATGACACCAAAGCTTCATGTCCCAGGCTAGAATTAGCCGGGACGGAAGTATAACTGTCAGGAAGGCAACTGTAACGACACTACAGTTACACAGCCCTGATGAAGTTGCAGGTGACAAACCCATAGTGACGAAACACGTGTTGGGACCTACTGGAATGAATATTAAACAAGCATCATCAACTAATATCGCTGTGTTTGTTATAAATGTTGTGCACTGCAATTGTGTATTTGAAAGTCATTTGCTTATGTGTGCTAGGGCTTGACAGTACGTTCTGAGAAACTTCTCCAGTTCCTTATGAGCTTGGCTATCTTCTGGTATGCAAAAACCCAGAAAAGTCATGGTTTGCTGTGGAAGCAAATCCGACTTCTGTTGGCTGATGACAAACCCCAAGTTCTGAAGCAAGGTTATGGTGGTGTCCAGGTGAGACACCAGAAGATCACGTGATTGATCAATCAGGAGAATATTGTCAAGATAGATTATTAACCTGATGCCCGGAGTCCAAAGCTGTTCCACCACAGGTTTAAGAAACTTCGTAAAGCACCATGGTGCCGATGACAGACTGAACCGGAGAGTCCAAAATACGAAGATTTGCCCTCTCCATTGAAATTAGAGAAACCTACAGTTTGGAGGAAAAATGGGGACCGTCAGGTAGGCGTCTTTGAGGTCTAGGTGCGCTAACAATCGTCCTGGAGTAGAAGGTCCCTGAGGAGATGGATCCCCTCCATCCTGAAATGGCGGTAAACCAGCCATTCATTGTAGGATCTGAGGTTGATCACGGAAGGAAAGCCTTTGTCTTTTTTCCCACCAGAAACAGATTGTTGAGGAAGCCTCTTCGAAGAAGAGTGAATGCGCATACCGCGCCCATGACCAGAAGGTCTTGTACTTATTGGTCAATAAGAAACACGTCCTGTGTGGAAAAATGCAGCGGACGAGGTTTTACTGCCTGGACAGTAGTTCCGTAAAACTCTAGTGGCACCTTTGCACAGTCTCCTGCACCTACTGGTCTCCCGTGATTTCCGCTCACTTGTGCTTGAACAAATGCGGTCTCCGTCCTTCCCCCAACGTAGAGGTAATGAAAAGATGGGGCTTACTGTTGTAACCGTCCCTGTTGTAGGCCCCTTCATGGGCCCGGTTGCTCCTTCCTCTTCCATCACTGCAGTTGGGGTAGAATGCCCCCTGACGGCCGCCGTGCCATCCGTTGTTCCTCTTGGCCTGTGCTCTGTTAGAGCCTTGATAGGACTGGCTGCTGGAGGAGTAACCCATGCCTTTTCCGGCCTCTCCAAAAAAGTTACTCCGGAATATCTTCCTCATGGATGACTGGGCTTTGTCAGGTGCTGAAAAGGGTGAGACAATGTATGTATGTATATATGTATGTATGTATGTATGGGATTTATAAAGCGCCGGAATCACCCCCGAAGGGGGATCTCCGCGCTGCAAGAAAGACAGAGTACAGGACAAACACAAATCAGTCCCGGAATAATTCAGTCTTCAGGAGTTTCCTCAATCGAAGAAGACTGGGGCATTTGCTCAGGACCTCTGGCAGAGTGTTCCAATATTTCGGAGCAAGGAATGCAAAAGTTCTGCCACCTGTTCGTACTTTCCTGTAGCGGGGGACTATAAGCAGCCCCTTACCTTCGGATCTAAGAAGCCTGCTCGGGCAGTAAAATTTAAACTTGTCCACCAAATAGCTAGGACCCATACCATAAAGTGTTTTATGGGCGAGGCAGCAAAGTTTAAATATAATTTTCTGGCGAATAGAAAGCCAGTGAAGGTGTCTCAGCAATGGCCTGGAGGAGGCACGAGGCGGCATTTTGAGAGCCAGGCGTGCAGCAACATTCTGGACTATCTGTAGTCGACTCAGAAGAGATTTGTTTGCGGATGCTAGAAGAGCATTGCAGTAATCGAGTCGGCTTTGAAAACTTCCTCAACTCCTTGACCAAAGGCTCACCGAACAGGTTTCCCTGCGCTGCAGGCCCGTCTCCGATGAAGAGAGCTCCCCCTGCTTGGGGTCTATTTTTATGAGAAGAGAGTGGTGGCGCTTCCCGAAGAGGGTGCAGTTGGCATTGCCAAGGAGGCAGACCCCCCTCTGAGCCCAACCTGTAATGTTATCTGTGGGAAGCGGTCTACCTGTCTGCTTAGCCTGCTCTGCCAGCTTGATAATCTTCGTTAAGGGTCCTACCATGTCAAGGAGTTTATCCTGACACGCACCCCAGGAGCACTCAGTCCCATTCTTGGGGTCCTTTATGTACTTTGCAAAGAAGGTACACAGCTTAGGGTCAATATCAGGGGTAGCTGTGACCCTGTCCAGCGAGGATGGTCTGGGACACTCCGCTCGGAGACGAGCTTCCACTTCCTTGTTGAGAAGTTGGCAGATCTTACTCGCCACAGAGTCTGACACTTTTTTTTGTCTGGGACCCACTCCACAGAGCGAGGTCGATATATGCCCTCAGGGTCAAACATGTCACTAGGGGCAGCATCCCCCCTCATATGGTTCTGAGGCGGCTTAATTCAGGCGGCAGAATCTACCCGAGTCCTGGGCCTTATCTGATGAAAACTCGTCATCCTCTAAATCACTCCCCTCCTGATCGGTGAACCCCTTCTCTGGGTCAAAGTCCGTTGTGACGTCTTTGCACATTAATTCGGGGGTATCCTCCTCCCGGTAGGGTGCATCCTTCAGCATCCGCGCACTCTTTTGGAAGACTTCGGCCAACCGCTCAAACCCCTTCACGTGCCCCACATCACGGTTGCAAGCCTTGCGCTTGGGGACCGAGGTTGCTACACTGGCCAAGCCCGCCAGGATTCCTGTGCCCTTTGAATCCTGGGCCATCAGCTTAGCAGCACTCTTCTGCAGAGGGGCAAGCGCCTGGGAAATAGCCTAGGTAAGGAGCTTGTCTACCTCTGCAGGAAAGAGCTGCTGGTGGGGGCATTCCTCCACTGAGGAAAAAGAGGGTGAATCACCATGGTCCTGCTGGGACTGCATGAGTAACCGGGTGAGAGCACACAATATATTACGCCCTGTAGCTATTTTAATAGGGCAGGCACCTCGCTGGTGCCAGGACCCAAAGACACTAACAAGACTAGTAGTCATTTTTATTTATTTATTTATTTATTCTTATGTTAATTTATACAGTAGGGGACCTGGGCCCTTAATCTTACCGCACAGCGGTGTGTTGCTAGGGTTGAAGTGGGAGAGAAAAGGCGCAGGGCGTAAAACGAGCTCAAATCCCCCCAGAGCAACGTGGTCGTAAGATCGCTGACGTAGCTGCTCTGCGGCTCATGAGAAGGGGCTGAACAGGCGCACAAAAGAGCGCCACGTAGCGCACCCACGCGGTATCAGGAGGACACATTCAGTGTGAGCCTGCCTCGCGTTGATGAAAGCTGCGAAAAGAGAGCGTTGCTGTAAGCGATAATGGAATTCTGTTAGTCAAGCAGAGACACACGGCGTCAGTAAGCCCAGATATCCCCCTGAACAGCATTAGTCAGGGAAGGGAAAGAGAAGTCACTTAACTGACACGAAGCAGTAGGGCCACAGCGTGGTTTACGTCATATGAACTCAAGGAGTAATATAGGATTGCCTTATGGTCGCCATTGTTACTCTGTCGTTCATGGGAGTTGTAGGACTGTATAGTGATGTTTTTTAATTTTGAACTTTGAACTTGCTGTTTAATAAAATTGAAGAAAGAAATGCATAATCCTCGCCTCCGGTCCAGAGATCGAATTTGCAAGAATGCAAAGAAGACAACCAGAGCTGGATACACTCCTTCACCTGACAACAGATACCTTGACAGCACTGGGTATCTTTTTCTTTTTTACATTGGGTGGTTAAAAGACGGAGTATCTCTGCTAGGTTTCAACCCCGTGACCGCCACCAACTTGACTTCCTTATTCTTCAGGTATATGTTCTTACATGCAGTGCAGCAAAAAGGTGATCCTCTAAATTGTAGATTTAATAACTGTTATTGACCTCGATCTGGGTTCAAGGACGGGTGGCACCAGTGAAATTGGCTAACATTGTGCGGGTGCAGCTCGCCGACACAGGGACACGATCAGTGGCATGCGCACTTTGTGTACTTTTCATGTAGTGCAGCTTCCTGCAGGAGTGCAGGGAGGCCTTTTATTTTAACCTCCATAAGTTAAACTCTTGAATGAAGTTCACCCTCATATCAGAACCATGTCTAGCTTACTAGCATTCAGAAATGACTCAAAACATGGATTTTTTTAGCTATCAACCCTATCCTGCTATGAGCTAGCACCTTGACACCTCTGGGTATTTGCATGCTTACAAAATCTCTTTAACATAACTTACGTTGTCTCTTTACAAATGCTTAAGACAATCTATGATTTGGGGGCAGTTTATTTTTTTAATTTCCAACACATTTATGTGCGAGATAAATGTGGACTACAAGAAAGACAAATATATCTGAGTAATGACAGCTTTAATCACTGATATTCTTATTTACTCATAAGCATTTATTAGTGCACCAAGGGATTGTTTTTTAGTAATCTTAGAAAAATGAAAGATTTAGAAAAAACACAAAGACCCTAAATACTCCTTGATGCTGATTCATAGCTCACTAAGCTATACTGCAGGGCTTGTAACTTGTGACCTGCAGATAACTAAGTGATCTCTGCACCAAAAGCAGTAACCCACTGAGCTATCTATATGTTACTCTGTGCATTTTAGGAAGGCACAGTAACCCCCATTCTATTTTATGACGAGCCAAATCGGTGACTGAACTAGCACACAAATCTCTCTAGCAAGCGCATTAACCACCTGAGCTACTTTACCACTGTTATACCCTAGAACGTGTGGTACACCGAGATCTCCGCAGCAGATGCCTTAATCCCCTAGGGTATTTTACAATCCAGCCTCGTTTAAAAATGTCTTGTGTCTTGTGAGACAGCTGCAGGAGCATGGTTAGGGCCAGTGCTTTCAATGGAAATAAAAAAGTGCAGGCACTCATTATTTAAAGACCCTGTTTGCTTCTGAGAAGTGCAGGTACTCTCCTTTTCCATTTAACAAAGTGCAATTACTCAGTCCTGCCAATTTAAAGCATTGGTTAGAGCAATTAATATGCCTCAGAGAGAAATTTCTTGTTCAAAGCAGTCTCCTATGAGGTCCTATGAGTCTATGAAATGAAAATTTCCCCTGGACTACCCTTCACCTCAAAATCCTGGGATTCCATATCCAGAACTGTTTACTCTCATCTCCAAAGTTAAAGAATGCATTTTAGTCAAACTTGACGTATTTATCTCTTATTATGCATGTAGGAGAGTAGGATCGGCTTCACATGTATACCCCCACTTTTTGCTGGTGTTTCACTGTTTTTCGACTTTAGTCTGGCTGGGGCCCTGCTATTCAGGGCCCCAGCCTAGCTGCTTCCTCTCTAAAATGATTCCATGTACTTTAGGTACATTACAGATTGGATCTGAGGTGCCCTTATAAGTCCCTAGTATATGGTATACTATGTACCCAGGGCATAGATACCCCAGAGGCCTACCAGGGGCTGAACCATGTATTATGCCACCCCTGGAAAGCCACCCAAGATGACACCACAGGTCTGCTACTGCAGTCTGGGTAAGGTGGTGCATGCACCCCTTACTGTGTGTATATATGTGTGTGTGTATATATATATATATATATATATATATCGTCAAACGGCCCAAAAGGAGAGCGCTCTTTCTCATAGCGGGTGCTGGTGCCGAGGAAGGGCCAGTCCTCGTACTTAATTTTTCAACCAATTCCCTCGTAAAGGAAACACCGCACACCAAGGAAGTTTGTAAATATAAAGATTTCAAGGGATTTATGCTTAGTGCAAGTAAACACCAATATCCATGTCATGATCGCACTCAGTAAAGGCGCTGAGTGCCTCGCACTTCTCACCCCGTGACGAAACGATACGGAACGACCCGCTCGTCCACGAACTACATATCCCAGAACCCTCCAGGAATTCCCGTTTTATGTAATCTGGTCACATGGCCGATACGCATAAAAGCTCGACCCACTAGCAGGCTGGCGCCGAATATTCCCGGATGTATCCAGTGACCTTCGGTACGCGTAGACGTACACTCGGCGAAAACACCCCTACGACCCTTGAAGACCAGAAACTCTCCGCCTCGGCTTTCCCGGAAACCTCACCCGCCCGGGGAGCGAGGAAACCAAAAGGCTGTTCCTACCTTGCTGCTGTGCTCCACCCATCCCGGCTCCGTCGCGAGCGAAGAAGGGGCACTGCAAGATCCTACTCCTCCCCGGCAGCTTCCCGTGAGGCTCCTCCTGAGACCGCGCTCCCCGGCTCCCGGCTCCTCCGTGAGTCGTGAGTAGTAGCGCTTTGTCTCCACTCCAGCCCACGGATTACCGGGCTACGCCTAGTCGGGTTACGCTCCTCTGCTTCGGGTTTCACCGGGAAGCATCGAGTGGTAGCGTTCCCGCTCTGCCCACGGATTTCCGGGCCACAGCGAATACAGGGTGTCGCGCTCCTCGGCTCACACAACTTAAAGGAGCCTTGCAGTAGCAGCGCCGTCAAAGACACCCTCACCGGACCGCCTCGTAATAGAGGTGCAAGCACCCAGCTGGGGGCCAGAACCTTGGGCCGTGCATTCCGCCCTGCTTGGTTCCCACCTCATTCCTTTGCCACAGAGAGGGAGCGGCTTCCCTTCGCATATCCCAACAACAAGGCGGGAGGAGACGTCAGGTAAGCTATCCTCCCACAGAAGGAGATCAGGGGAGACAACTAGAGTAGGCCTTCTCTTATTGTATGCTTATCTCATTTCAGATCTCCCTCCCAGCCGTCCCTATCCTCCCTTCCCTCGCTCACCTGCCTCCTCCGTCCGAGTGTGTTATACATCCTCCGGACTAGGGGCAGATGGGAGGTGGACCCCTATCAGCATCAGCGTCATCCTGAGGAGAAGAAGCCAGCGGGTACGCGACAGAATATTCGGCCCACGACTCATTATCCTCCCGATCACGCTGATCTAGCTATGGCCTTCTTAGACGACGTGTAGGTTGCTCTAGCCAACATGCAGGCGGAGTTAGCCGCTTCCCGGTCTGAGACGGCCGCCTTACACGCACGCATAGATCGTCTGCAGAAGAACCCTTTCGATGCAGGGACCCCGTTTTCCCCGCAGACCCAGCAGGTAGTGGTAGAAGTACCAGCCCATGTTCCATTGGCTCCACCCGAACGATTTCATGGGGACATACACAAGGTCCAAGTCTTCATGACGCAAGTCACGCTACACTTCCACTGCAAGCCAAAGCTCTTCCTAACCAACCAGGCCCGGGTTGCCTTTGTGATATCCTACCTGGCGGGGGACGCGGCCCAATGGGCCGTCCCGATAGTCCGTAGGGAGGAAGCCTTACTATACGACTGGGACGCCTTCCGATGTGCGTTTGAAGGGACCTTCGATCGCCGAACAGACACCTTCTCTGCTGACCGCGACCTCCTGGCCCTCCGGCAAAAACCCAATGACTTCATAGGTTACCTCAACAGCTTTCGTCGGTTGGTGGCAGAAACCGACTGGCCTGAAGCCAAACAGTCAGCCATCTTCTACCAAGGGCTCACGGACGAGTTAAAAGACGTCATCGCCCAAATTGACCCGCAACCTCAGACCTGCTCTGCCATGGTCGAATTGGCTTCCCGGTTGGAGCATCGTCTCCGGGAAAGAAAAGGAGACCCGAAACGGAGGGACAAGATGCCGTCCGCATTCGACAATCACCGAGCTCCCGACCCAGCAGGTCCCAGATCGGATCCTATGGAGATCGGGACAGTCAGGGCCTCGCTGACCTTGAGCGAACGCGACCATCGCCGCAAACAGGGCCTCTGTTTATACTGTGGCAAAAAAGGCCACTTCCTAAGGGAATGCCCAGTTAGACCCAAGACGAGCAGATCACGTCCCAGTCAAGCCGCTCTCACTACCGAAGAAGAAGGGGCCAAGGGAAACTACAAGGCTTGAAGGACCAGGGAGGGAAGCCTTCAAGCCCACACTTCATCCCTTCGATGGAATCCACCCACGCGCAAGAACCAGACCATTTCTTTATCTCGCTGAAGGCAGTAATTAACCAACGAACACGAACCATAAGAGCCATGATAGACTCCGGAGCCACCGGATGCTTTCTGGATAAACTCGAAGCAGACCGACTAGGGATTCATTTAACGCCTAAGGAACCGCCCGAACTTGTCTTTGCGGTCGACGGGAAGGAACTGGAGTCTGGACCCATACGATATGTTACCCCGTTTCTCTGGATAACCATCGGAACAGACCACGGCGAGTGGCTACAGTTTAACATCATTCAAGCCCCGCAATGCAAGCTCATACTTGGATTACCCTGGTTAAGAAAACATGAACCCACGATCGAATGGTCCACCAACACCATCTCGTTCCGGTCCATGTCCTGTCGCCTTCATTGCATTCGCGCAGCCCCCAACCTAGTCACCGGTCCGCCAACCGCTCAACATGTATCTACAGCCGCCGAGAAAGAGGTCCAGCTCCCGTCTTGGTATTTGTCATATCAAGAAGTGTTCAACGTGCAAAAGGCCGAAGAACTTCCCCCGCACCGAGAATACGACTGCCGCATCGATTTAGTTCCGGGTGCTATAGTCTCGTGTGGCAGAATCTACGCACTCACCGGGCCAGAGACAAGCCACCTCAGGGAGTATCTGGACACCTACTTGAAGCTGGGGTTCATACGGCCCTCGCAGTCACCGGCCGCCTCGCCACTTTTCTTTATCCCGAAGGCCAATGGCGAGCTACGCTGTTGTATTGATTACCGCGCTCTCAACGCCTTAACGATCAAGAACAGATACTCCTTACCACTGATCCCAGTTCTGTTGGAGCAGGTACGCGAGGCGCAAATTTACACCAAGTTGGACCTCAGAGGGGCTTATCATTTGGTGAGAATGAGAGAAGGCGACGAGTGGAAGACCGCCTTCAAAACACGGTTTGGGCTCTTCGAGTACTTAGTGATGCCCTTTGGGCTTTGCAACGCCCCGGCAGCCTTCCAGTTCTTCCTCAATGAGGTGCTGCGGGACTTCCTGGATAGGTTTGTCGTGGTGTACATTGACGATATCCTGATCTTTTCCACCTCTCAGGAAGAGCACGTCGTCCATGTGGGGCTTGTGTTGCAAGCCTTGAGAGACCACCGCCTGTTTTGTAAGCTCACGAAGTGCGAATTCCATGTTACCACCATGGAATTCCTCGGAGTCCACCTAACCCCCACCGGACAGGTGATGTCCACCCGAAAGGTACAAGCAGTGAAGCAATGGCCCCAACCAAGGTCGGTCAAAGACATCCAGAGCTTCCTGGGCTTTTCGAACTTTTACCGCCGGTTCATCCATCACTTCTCTCATCTGGTTTCCCCTCTCACCAGACTGACGCGGAAGAACGTGCCGTTCCACTGGTCTTCCGATGCCCAAAACTCCTTTGATCAACTCAAGACGGCCTTCACATCCGCGCCGATCCTACGACACGCCAAACCCGACCTCCCCTTCATAGTGGAGACGGATGCGTCGGACATAGCGGTGGGAGCGATTCTCTCCCAACGACATCCGGATACCGGGCACCTTCACCCGGTTGCATAATTGTCCCGAAAGCTGAACACCGCCGAACAAAACTACTCCGTTTCCGAAAAAGAACTCCTCGCCATTCGGGAGGCCTTCCGGGAGTGGCGACACTGGCTAATGGGGGCCCAACATCAAGTCACTGTCTTCACAGACCACAGAAACCTCCAGTTCCTGCGGGCGGCTCGCCACCTCTCTCCCCGGCAGAAAAGATGGATGCTTTTCTTCGCCGACTACCACTTTGTCGTCACCTACCTACCTGGCACGCTCAACAAAAAGGCCGATGCCTTGTCCCGACAAGACACGAACCGCCTCCCCGCGGTGGAGCCAAAGCAGGCTATCCTGTCCCCTGGACAAGTGATAGGAAGAACTGAATCGGAAACCTTCCTCATCGAGGTAAAGCGAGGGGTCGCCTCGTTTTCATGGATCGCGTGGTTGAAAAGTCACAAGGAATGGCGCCCTTCGGAACGGCATCCCCATGCGAGGCTCGCAAGTGCTAGTCCCCACGCTCAAGCTACGGAAGCTCGTCTTCCATTGGTGTCATGAACTGCCCTGTGCCGGGCATATGAGAGGTACAAAAACCCTCGAGAAAATCCTTCGACACTTCTGGTGGCCCTCGGTCCGACCGGACGTTCTGCTATGGGTCGCTCACTGTGCCATTTGCTCCCAAATGAAAGCCGCAAGGCCTCTTGCGTCCACTGCCAACCCCCCGCACTCCCTGGGAGAGGATCTCGGTGGACTTTTGTTGGATTGCCGAAAGACCAGAACTGTACAGCCATCGTGGTGGTGGTCGACTACCTTACGAAAATGGGACACTTCCTGGCTTGTAAACAACTACCTACGGCCAGTGCCCTCGCAAGACTTCTGTTGGTCAACGTCGTCCGTCTCCATGGCCTTCCTCTTGGCATCGTCTCGGACCGGGGTTCCCAATTCACGGCGAGGTTCTGGAAGGTATGGTGTGCCGAACTAGGGATTCAATCCTCCTTATCCACCAGCTTCCACCCGCAGACCGATGGACAGACGGAGAGACTCAACCAAACCCTGAAACAGTATCTCCGGTGCTACGTGGACCAGGCCTCCAACGCTTGGGTAGACTGGTTGTGGGTCGCTGAAGTGGCCTATAACGATTCCATACACGCTTCCACACAACACACCCCGTTTTTTCTCTCGTCGGGGTTCCATCCACGGTTCACACCATTCCTGCTCCCTCACACTGATCTCACCGTACCAGACGTCCAAGACAGGCTGACCTCCATACGTTTAACCCTCACGAAGGCACGCGCCAACCTTGGGTCCGCAAAGGCGCGATACAAACACCAGGCCGACAAGCGGCGCAGGCCCGATCCAGTGTACCGTAAGGGGGATAGGGTATGGCTGTCCACAAAGCACATCAAGTTTAAACGTCCCAGCCTCTTCAACCCTAAGTACATAGGCCCCTATCCAGTCGTGAAACACGTAAATCCGGTGGCTGTGCAATTGAAACTTCCAGCCCGGTTACGTATCCACCCTGTATTCCACGTCTCCTTGCTTAAACCCTCGCTCGGCCCCGTCCGAAGGCTCCCTGCTCCCGTATGGGTCCGCCATGAACGCGAATACGTGGTGCAACGGGTGCTGGACTCCAAGAAGGTGCGTGGAAGGATCTGGTATCTCCTGGCTTGGAAAGGGTACGGACCGGAAGAGAACTCATGGGAACCGGCGTCGTCGCTCCACGCAGACCGCCTGGTGGCGGCTTTCCATCGCCGATGTCCGGACAAACCCGGTCCGGAGCCTCGCACCAGCTGAGGGGTGAGAGGGGATATACTGTCATGATCGCACTCAGTAAAGGCGCTGAGTGCCTCGCACTTCTCACCCCGGGACGAAACGATACGGAACGACCCGCTCGTCCACGAACTACATATCCCAGAACCCTCCAGGAATTCCCGTTTTATGTAATCTGGTCACATGGCCGATACGCATAAAAGCTCGACCCACTAGCAGGCTGGCGCCGAATATTCCCGGATGTATCCAGTGACCTTTGGTACGCGTAGACGTACACTCGGCGAAAACACCCCTACGACCCTTGAAGACCAGAAACTCTCCGCCTCGGCTTTCCCGGAAACCTCACCCGCCCGGGGAGCGAGGAAACCAAAAGGCTGTTCCTACCTTGCTGCTGTGCTCCACCCATCCCGGCTCCGTCGCGAGCGAAGAAGGGGCACTGCAAGATCCTACTCCTCCCCGGCAGCTTCCCGTGAGGCTCCTCCTGAGACCGCGCTCCCCGGCTCCCGGCTCCTCCGTGAGTCGTGAGTAGTAGTGCTTTGTCTCCACTCCAGCCCACGGATTACCGGGCTACGCCTAGTCGGGTTACGCTCCTCTGCTTCGGGTTTCACCGGGAAGCATCGAGTGGTAGCGTTCCCGCTCTGCCCACGGATTTCCGGGCCACAGCGAATACAGGGTGTCGCGCTCCTCGGCTCACACAACTTAAAGGAGCCTTGCAGTAGCAGCGCCGTCAAAGACACCCTCACCGGACCGCCTCGTAATAGAGGTGCAAGCACCCAGCTGGGGGCCAGAACCTTGGGCCGTGCATTCCGCCCTGCTTGGTTCCCACCTCATTCCTTTGCCACAGAGAGGGAGCGGCTTCCCTTCGCATATCCCAACAACAAGGCGGGAGGAGACGTCAGGTAAGCTAGCCTCCCACAGAAGGAGATCAGGGGAGACAACTAGAGTAGACCTTCTCTTATTGTATGCTTATCTCATTTCAGATCTCCCTCCCAGCCGTCCCTATCCTCCCTTCCCTCGCTCATCTGCCTCCTCCGTCCGAGTGTGTTATACATCCTCCGGACTAGGGGCAGATGGGAGGTGGACCCCTATCAGCATCAGCGTCATCCTGAGGAGAAGAAGCCAGCGGGTACGCGACAATCCACCACCAACGCGTTTCAACCACAATTGGTCTTGCTCACGGTGTGTGAGTCCGTTTTCAGTGTTCTTATTTATAGTTCTACCCATATTGACCATTTAGGGGGAATTATGGGAGACGTAGTTTATGTTCATTGTATCGTTCGTTTGCATGTTATATCGTTCTTTTGCATGTTACATTGTTGCATTGTTACTGGATATGATTCCGTTCTTTTCAGTGGAATTATGGTATCCTTATATTGTAGGTATTATTGATACAGTGTTCCCTCAAATGTATTCACAATTGATATTGGGAAGATGTCTGTTTCTTAGTTAACACTTAGTGTGTGATGGTTGTACTTGATATAGTATCTATCGCATCATTGGAACAGTGATTTGCTCCGTGTATTGTTCTCAATAATTCAGTATTTGCTTAGTGCATATGAGGAACACTTGTGTATCTCATTCATTTTTCAACCAATTACGGATACAAGTTTTTACTGTATTCCACTTGTTCTCATATCCAGTATTGATTGTTACTGTAGTGCATCGGGATCACAAATGGCTATGTAGCTCCTCATTGCCATTAAGGCCAAAGGGGGCCTTTGTCTTGAATCGTATGATCATTTTCGACTCCAATCTTCGTAGTTTCATTGTCCTGTTCCCTCCTCGCTCATTTTTAGGCACTGTAGTCAGCCCAAAGTATCTTATGTTTTGTTTCATGGTTTCTTTATGGGTTTTCAAATGTTTCGCAATTGCATAGTTGGTATCTTCATTTTGCACAGCTCGTAAGTGTTCTAGGATTCTTTTTTTAAGCGGGCAGATGGTACTTCCTATATACCAGAGTCCGCGTCCGCAGCCGCAGACAATGACATATACTACATATGTAGATTCACAACTGATTCTTTCCGTGATGTTAAAAGTGTTGCCCATAAAGTCTACTGTTTGTTTCATGTTCATGCCATGTTTGCATGCCTTGCATGTATTGCAACGTACGAATCCTGTTTGTTTGGTCTCCAACCAGTTTTTCCCCTTCTGGTTTGCTGTCATGTGGCTTTTTACCAATTTGTCTTTCAGGGAGGGTGCTTTTCGATATGAGATGTTGGGTTGGTTACCAATTGTATGTCGATCACGAGATTAAACAAAGAAGAAGAAAGTAAACAACTCAGGAAAGAAATGGAAAAGAACTTAGACAGAAATGAAAATGAAGTGGAACAACGAAAACAGAGAAAGTTTAGAAGAGACGAATTGGATTATGAAACAGGGGCCATCTTAACATTTGCGAGAAGATTTGAGGTATTAAAGGAACAAATGGGGAAGAATGCCAAATTGACATTGAATGCACCAGTAGCCAGCGAATCTGAGTCGGATTTAAGCGAAGAGGAGAGAACAACCAGAACAGGACATCTTTCTTTTTTAGAGGAAATGAAGTTGATGTACATCGATCAGAAGAGCCCAAGAGGTCAAGGAAGAGGACGAAGTCGAGGGAGAGGAAGAGCCTATCATCAAGCTTCAAGAGAAGGAGAAAAACGAGAAGAGGGGGCAGACCAAACAAAAAGTTACCCTCTACGCAATCGATTAAAGAAGTAAATGCACTGAATAAATTAAAAAGAGAGAAAGTGAATCTAATTATCAACCTATCTGACTACAAATTGAACTCTGACGAACAAAATGTCCTCAACAAGGGGCTGAATTTTTGTCCCGAACAACACTACAATTACGAGGATACCAGGATTGATATTTATAAATTCGTAAGAAAGTTGAAACTCGCCAAATTTTTCAGTAAATTTACGAATCCCAAAACACCAATCATAAGAAAGAAAACATCTGAGACAAATAACCTCACAATAATGACATACCTGCCCTAGTCACAACACACGGATTAATGACCAATGACGAAGACGTCACAGAATCTCAAGTTATGGACAATCTGAATATATGTACCAATGAAAGAGAACCCACTGACTTCAAACCTAAATCGAAATTTTGCCCCGCCTTCAGTCCGGGCAACAGAATAGATACTTTCCATGATCTAGTGGTCAGTGATTTGGAGACATTGATCAAAGTGAACAATAACAGCAAAAAAGAAAATTTGAGCAAAATGGAAAGACAAGCAATAGACACCCTCATGAACAATCAGAAGATCATAATCAAACCTGCGGACAAGGGGGCAATGTAGTCATTCAAAACAAAACCAACTACATTAAAGAGGCCACGAGACAGTTGGATGATGTTAAGAACTACATGAAACTAACTCATAATCCAATAAATGAACTAACCCTAAATTTGGAGTCTAGGGTCAAAAAGTGGAAAGAAGAGGGACTACTCACATCAGAAGAGTCTCTATTTTTAAAGAATGAAAGTCCTGTGATGCCCACAATGTATTTCTTACCGAAGATACATAAAACTCTAATCAATCCGCCAGCCAGGCCAATAATGTCGAGCTGTAACTCATTATATGAGAATGTATCAGACTACGTGGACTTCTTCTTGGCACCGCTAGTAATGAACCTAACATCATACATAAAAGACACAGGGGATTTCTTGAGAATCCTTTCCAACATGGGATGGCATGAAGGCTACTATCTAGCCACAATTGATGTAGTATCATTGTATACTTCCATTGATCATGACTAGGGCTCCCGGTTTTCCGTATTTACGGATTTATACATATAAATACAGACGGAAATCGATATTTCCTTTGTCTGTATTTATATTTATAAACGGTAAAATACGAGTAAATGTTGCCGCGCTAGTCTCCCGCCTCCCGATTCCTGCAAGCAAAAACCCGATGCCTCTGGGTTTCAGCTGACAGGGCAGTATTGTGTAAGGTGCTAATTCTTCCAGCAATAGTCAGAGGGGCGAAGCAGGGGCTCTAGAAGGGGTGAACAACCAACAAAGCCCCATTAACAAGCGAATGGTCTTTTAAAGACCTGTGAAGTGCTCGGGGGCGGCTGTGTGTAAGCTGTTTCAGCCCGGGCTGCCACAAACGTGGGGGGGGGGAGGTACGCACGCACTGCCAGCAACCTGCCAGGCCAGTGCACAACTCTTGCGGGGGCAATTACTTCACTGCCCCAGGCCCTCAAAGTAAGCGCAGCTGTATTCTTTCTATGATGAACGTTACGTAACAATGCACATCCTAAATTACAGTCCTCATAGCACACCCTTGGCTATGTTTTTTAACTCACTTCTCAGTTTGCAATATCGTTAGAACTAACCTTGCAAACAGATGTCCTATGAATGATATTTTAACTCTTTTCCGTTTATTTTGTATGTTAGGCACAACCATCTCGAGGGAACTCTTTAAAGGTGATATACCAGTTTTGGTGTTTTTAAATATTGTGATGGTTTCTATCCTCACATACCTATGAGCAGCACCCTTGGCTCCGTTGCTCAGTTCATTGCAGGTGTATGCTTAACGTTACAAACCAATGCGGTGTTTGTAGTACAGTTCTGTTCCCTTTTAATGCTTGTAGTATGGGGGGTCCATCATCTTCATATAAACAACACAACACTGAAGATGGTCTCGTGGATGCTCAGCAAGTCAGACTGAAACATCGACGCTCAGCCCATCTTTCCGCTAGCGCTATATAAAACTCCCAGTTAAGCCCACGCCTGACACCCTCCCCCCCCCCCCCACCCCCACCCAGCCTCGTTAACAAGTGAATGGTCTTTTAAAGACCTGTGAAGTACTCGGGTGCGGCTGGCAGCTCAAAGACTGTCTGTGTGTGTGTGCCTGTCAGCATCGGCACTTCCCCCCCCTCTCTGCCCAGGATCTTCTGTGCCCGCCCAAGTGCATCATCAAATGATTAAATATTAGGTGGACATGAAACCTGCATTTACACATCGTCCTTGCTGTCGGTGTATCTCCCTGTTCCTCTCTACGTGCCCGAGTGTGCACTGTCTGATTGTTTTTGCATAGGGTGAGACTGAGTTCAATCCTGTTTGTACTTTGTCTGTGTGTGTCAGCCTCTGCATGGTGGGTTGTGGGTATAGGTACCTGGCTCTCCCTCATACAAGTGTAGGGTGCCAGAGCACTTTGCATCAAACACACACATTACATAGAGACTATCAATCATACATGTGTAAATCAGTGTATAGGAAATGTTACATAAGCCAAAGGACTAAAAATGTAGGTACATGTCATGCATACTGGTAGGCAGTATAGTTTAAGAGTGCTTGGTCTGGAGAAGCACAAACTCAGAGTCGAAAAAGAAACAGCATAGTTGGGAGGTTTTTTTCAATAACAATAATCGAATTCTAGCCAAATTAACCCTTTATACAACATTAATCAATGTTCTAATGTATACTTTGCAGTGGGCATGCAGTCCTATGAAAGTTAATAGCTCACTATTCTATATTAGGACTTTAAGTTATAAATTGCAAGTAACAAAAGGATGTCGTTTTTGAAAGCAGTAACCTGCTGATCTGTTTACATTATATGCACTCTGTAATCTACTTGGTACACGTTCTTTGCAGCAGGCATGTTAACCCTCTGCACTAACTTAACATAAGTTAAAACCTCAACTATACAAAACACTGATCTCTCTCCAGGAAGATAATTAATCACACGAGTTTTCTTGACATTTTTGTGAGGCCTGGTAATTACCAGAAGAAAGAAACGCTGCAGCAGGTGCTTGAAAAACATACTAAACTTGCAAACACGGTGCCCCCAGGAAGGCAGCACCCGGTGCGGTGGCACCAGTCGCACCGCCCTAGAGCTGGCCCTGTGTGCATTGTCAATTTAAATAAATGTGGAAAAATACTAGCTGTAGCGTTGGCTTTTGTTTGTGGCAAAAATAAATGTGGATAAATAGAGAAAAAATGCCCAAAAAATAAATATGGATAAATACAGACGGAAATGGCAAAAAAAAAAATACCATAAAACCGGGAGCCCTAATCATGACATAGGACTACAAGCAGTCGGATATTTTTTGAAACAACGCAACATACAACAATCAAAACATACTAAAATGCTCTTAGAAATGATAGAGCTTTGGCTTCGTAATAATATCTTTATATTCGATGGACAGATATACTCCCAGCAGTGCGGAACTGCAATGGGAGTTTCATTCTCTCCAAGCTACGCCAATCTTACCATGGGTTGGTGGGAGAAACTAATAGCTTGGAGAGATGAAAATGAAATACATACCATCAAAACGGAACTGTGGTTGCGTTATATCAACGACTTATTCCTTATCTGGAGTGGCAGCCAGAAGGAATTTGAAGAGTACATGACCATCTTGAACAACAATGAAGTAGGCCTACAATTTACTCACAACATTAGCGACCAAGAAATTCAATTCCTGGATGTACCTGTGTACATAGAAAATAACGAAATCAAGACTAAACTATACAGAAAACCAACTGCGACAAACAGTATTTTACATGGAAAAAGCTTCCATCCCCCTCAATTGAAAAAAAGTATCCCTTATGGGGAATTATTACGAATGAGACGCAATTGCTCGGATGATCTAGAAATGGAAAAAACCTTTGAAGAAACAGAAATTAGATTCCAACAGAGAGGATACAATGACAAAGATATAAAACGGGATCAGAGGAGAGCAAGAGCTATCCCAAGAGTACAGACTTTGAAATATAAGGAAGAACATAAAGAGGAAAATGCCATAATTCGAGTAGTACTAACATACAGCAAAGAAAACTATCAAATCATAGACATCCTAAGAAAACACTGGGATATCTTGAAGAAGGACCCGGATATTGGACATACAATTGGTAACCAACCCAACATCTCATATCGAAAAGCACCCTCCCTGAAAGACAAATTGGTAAAAAGCCACATGACAGCACCCAGAAGGGGAAAAACTGGTTGGAGACCAAACAAACAGGATTCGTACGTTGCAATACATGCAAGGCATGTAAACATGGCATGAACATGAAACAAACAGTGGACTTTATGGGCAACACTTTTAACATCACGGAAAGAATCAGTTGTGAATCTACATATGTAGTATATGTCATTGTCTGCGGCTGCGGACTCTGGTATATAGGAATTACCATCTGCCCGCTTAAAAAAAGAATCCTAGAACACTTACGAGCTGTGCAAAATGAAGATCCCAACTATGCAATTGCGAAACATTTGAAAACCCATAAAGAAACCATGAAACAAAACATAAGATACTTTGGGCTGACTACAGTGCCTAAAAATGAGCGAGGAGGGAACAGGACAATGAAACTACGAAGATTGGAGTCGAAAATGATCATACGATTCAAGACAAAGACCCCCTTTGGCCTTAATGGCGATGAGGAGCTACATAGCCATTTGTGATCCTGATGCACTACAGTAACAATCAATACTGGATATGAGAACAAGTGGAATAGAATGAAAACTTGTATCCGCAATTGGTTGAAAAATGAATGAGATACACAAGTGTTCCTCATATGCACTAAGCAAATACTGAATTATTGAGAACAATACACGGAGCGAATCACTGTTCCAATTATGCGATAGATACTAATCAAGTACAACCATCACACACTAAGTGTTAACTAAGAAACCAACATCTTCCCAATATCAATTGTGAATACATTTGAGGGAACACTGTATCAATAATACCTACAATATAAGGATACCATAATTCCACTGAAAAGAACGGAATCATATCCAGTAACAATGCAACAATGTAACATGCAAAAGAACGATATAACATGCAAACGAACGATACAATGAACATAAACTACGTCTCCCATAATTCCCCCTAAATGGTCAATATGGGTAGAACTATAAATAAGAACACTGAAAACGGACTCACACACCGTGAGCAAGACCAATTGTGGTTGAAACGCGTTGGTGGTGGATATTGGTGTTTACTTGCACTAAGAATAAATCCCTTGAAATCTTTATATTTACTAACTTCCTTGGTGTGCGGTGTTTCCTTTACGAGGGAATTGGTTGAAAAAAATATATATATATATATATATTATCTACTGGCGGTCGCCAGTAGATAGTTATAGTTAGGACCGTGTTTCCATAGGAAATCTGAAAATTCTATTTTGAATAACTTTGGCGCCGGTTGACGGATCCTCGCGAAATTTTCAAAACTAATGGGGCGCTCTGCTCAGCTCCTACCATGGAAGTCTCGGGATGATTCGTCAAGCGGGGGCTGAGAAAAAAGGGGGGTCCCAAAACACGTTTTCCCCATGCATTTTCCCATAGGACCTTTAGTCGAAGGTACAGCCCGAACGGCTGAACAGAATTACTTGAAATTTGGCAAAGAGGTAGTCCTCAGGTCAGGGATGCACCTTTTGCATATATGGTGTCAATCTGTTCAGTAGTTCCTGAGAAAATTGCAGTTAAAAGTACATAAATATCTATATGCGCGCATGGTGCCGTGTGCGAGCGTAATTCTGATTGGTGGTTACATGTCAGTCAACATTCGAATCGGTCGAAATCAGGAAGTGTTGTCCGCCATTTTGTGTGTGACAGTGAAAAAGAAAGGTGGAGAACGTGAAAAGGGGGCAGGGTACAGAGTTCCTGACCCCCTAGCTTTTGTCAGGGGGTCCCTGAAGGACCATGAAGGGTGGAAAAAAAAATATATTTTTTTTGAAAATCGCGTGGTGCGCGCACCCTCGCGAGGTGCGCGCACGGTGCGTGCACGACGGAAAAAAATCATAAAAACAATAGAATTAAAAATCAAATTTAAGTGTTTAGATGTTAGGTGGCTCTAAAAAGAGCCGTTGTGTTAATTGAGAAACAGAGGAACAAAAAAATGACAACAATTATAGGGTGCCGCATGTGTGCTGCTGTATCTTGCTCTCTATTAGGGGAATGCTGGTGTCCCCATAAGAGAGAAGAGCATTGGACGCATTGCACCGTATATGCACCCTCTTAAACAGAGGGTGTATATCCAGAGGAACAGAAGCAGGTGAAGCTGCCGCCACAGTTGAAGTGCTCGGCTGAGCTGCCGATGATGTGCTCGGCTGAGCTGCTGGAGGGTTTTCTCTAGCAGCTCGAGCATAAGCCACAGGATGTACATCTCTAACATGCCTGATCATAGTGAAGATACTAAAAGAGTATTTCTTTTTAGGATCTCCTCTTGATAAGACACCACCACAAATAGTGCAGGTGACTTTTGGAGCATTCACCTTCTTCTGCCCCTCTGGAAAAGTGAAAAATTGCCATATAAAAGAGTTTTTCTGTTTCCTCTGTCTCTGTGGCACAAGGGTCACCTGCTCACTCCCAGAAGATGACTGCTGCTCTGCCATTCTCAAGTACTGGAGTACTGGAAAAGCTGCTCAGCTCCTTCTCCCAGGGAATCAGAAGTAATAATGAGGGGAGTGGGTGTGGTGTTGGAAGTTTCTGGAACTGAAACTACTATAAACCAATGAAAAGTGTTGTTTCTTAATCACATGACCTGAAACTACTATAAACCAATGAAAAGTATTGTTTCTAAATCACATGACTTGCCGTGCGCGCACCGTGCGCGCACGGAGCACGCGTGCATGCGCGTACGGAGGACGCGCGCACGCGCAGTCACTCATACTTACAGTCACTCCATACAAAACTATAATATGCATTTATACACCTATATAGACACTCACACACTACCAATCATCCATAGAGGTACTCTCACACCTACTCAGTCATGCAAATAATCACACTCCCATTTACTCACCTATGCGGTTATACACACTCAAGTTCACCTACTCATAAAAATAGTATCACATTCTTACGCTCTTATAGAATCATTGATACAAGCACACACTCATCCATACAGTCACTCTCACAATCACACACTCTCACATCTACCCACTTATATACTCTTACAGGTATTTATACTGCCTTTCACATATGTAGTTAGTCACAAATGTACCACTGAGATATACATTCAATCCCTAACACACCCATACATACACTCACTCAACCATACAGTCCATCACAGATGCACTCTTAAAACCATGCACCCATAGAATCACCCACTCACACATCTATGCATAGAGTCACACACACACACACACTACCCACACAAACACTCAGGAACCCATACAGATACTGAGACAAGCAATCAATAACTCATATAGACACTTATATAGGTATTCACAAAACCATGCCACCACTTATACACCAACATACAGACACATACAAACATTTACACAGTTAGTCACTAGTCTGCAGTAAGATACATTTAATGACTCACTTATAGAGTCAGTTACGCACCACAGAAAATCATCCATTTACACACTTGTACACCCACTCATTCTTCAACAGGCCTTTCCCTACATATATTAAACATATTAAAATTGTTCAGAAACACATACTCAATGGATGATGTCATCAGTGATGTCATTTGAGATGTCATCAGTGATGTTATGAGTGATGTCACTGACCATCTCATGAGTGATGTAATATGTGACGTCATCAGCAGTGGATTGCAGGCGCGCCAGTTATAGTTAGCTGAACTAACTATAACGGGGGAATTTCATTGGTTTTTTACGAGTGAAATGTCCAGCTAACTATAATATGTGTGAAACCTATGGTTTTTTCAGTGAATTTGCAAGGTTTTTTTAAATGCTAATTCCTAACTATAACGTGTGTGAAACCTATGGTTTTTTAAGTGAATATATATATTACCTACTGGCGGTCGCCAGTAGGTAGTTATAGTTAGGACCCCTTTTCCATAGGAAATCCGCAACATTCTATTTTGAATAACTTTGGCGCCGGTTGACGAATCCTCGCGAATTTTTCAAAATAGGTGGGGCGCTACGCTCCGCTCCTACCCTGAAAGTCTCGGGGGGGATTCGTCAAGCGGGGGCTGAGATAAAAGGGGGGTCCCAAAACACGTTTTCCCCATGCATTTTTCCATAGGACCTTTAGACACAGCTACAGCCCGAACGGCTGAACAGAATTACTTGAAATTTGGCAGAGAGGTAGCCATAAGGTCAAGGAAGTGCCTTTTGCAGGTCTGGTGTAAATCTGTTCAGTATTTCCGGAGAAAATAGCATTTAAAAGCATATATATATATATGCGCGCAGGGTGCGCGCACCGTGCGAGCACCCTAACGTGCGCGAGCGTAATTCTGATTGGTGGTTACATGTTAGTCAACGTTCGAATCGGTCGAAATCAGGAAGTGTCGGCCGCCATTTTGTTTGTTTTCAGTGCGAGAGTGAAAAAGGAAGGTGGCGAACGTGAAAAGGGGGCAGGGTAGAGAGTTCCTGACCCCCTAGCCTTTGTCAGGGGGTCCCTGAAGGACCCCGAAGGCAAAAAAAAAATTTATTTTTTTTAAAAATCGCGGGGGTGCGCGCACAGTGCGCGCACCCTGAACAACACAAAAAAAATTTTTTTTTTTACAAAAAAAAAATAATAATTCGCAGGGTGAAAACCAAAAAAAAAAAAAATAATAATTTTTAATACGTAGTTTATTGTAAAATAAATATATAAAAAATAATACATAAATAAATTAGCATTTAAAAAACCGTACAAATTCACTGAAAAAACCATAGGTTTCACACACGTTATAGTTAGGAATTAGCATTTAAAAAACCTTGCTAATTCACTGAAAAAACCATAGGTTTCACACATGTTATAGTTAGCTGGACATTTTACTGATAAAAAACCAATGAAATTCCCCCGTTATAGTTACTGTAGGCAACTATAACTCACGCGACCGTAATCCTCTGCTGATGACATATGTGTCTTTATGAAAAAAAAATATTTGTAATATATGTATAGCTAAAATTTAATGGAAGAAGACATGGGCAAATAAGTGTCTAAATACAGTATTAGCATCAGCAGAGGATTGCGGTCGCGTGAGTTATAGTTGCCTACAGTAACTATAACGGGGGAATTTCATTGGTTTTTTATCAGTAAAATGTCCAGCTAACTATAACATGTGTGAAACCTATGGTTTTTTCAGTGAATTATATATATATACACACACACACACATATATAAACCTATAAGTCACTCCTATGGCAGGCCTTATCAATCCTGAAGGCAGAGTGCTTGGTTCTTATGTGAGAGGGTGCCCCTGCATGAGCAGAGCCCCTCTGCAGCGTTCAGAGACCCTTCTCTGATGCTGTTTGTAGTGCAGCCTGACCATATACTCTTAAGTGCATGCTTAACTAAACGGTAAATGTTAACTTTGGACTGGCTGCACGGAAACATGTCGTGTTTGGTGTCAAACACCTTGGAATCATACCCCCACACCAGTAACTGGTTTGGGACTATGATCCCACCCTTCTAGAGGGAGCGACATGGCAGTACTGGGTTACCCGGTAGAAACTTAATAGAGCCCTGGCATCACAAAATGGATGCTGCAGCCACATACACGGGTCTGGCCTCCTGCTGCTAACGGAAACTCCGGCAGGGGAGGCCTGGACAATAGGTTTCCTGTCACAGGGAGGTGTAACTACCTCCCAGACAGGCTTATGTGTATTGGGGCTGGGCGGGAGCACTCTCTTGTGCTTTGAAGTCCTGCACTGGGGGCACATTTGGTGTCCCTGTGCATAGTCCAGCTCCAACCGGTTCAGGGGCTACCAGCCCATGCTCTGGCGCAAAAGTGGACAAAGGAAATGGGTGTAGCCACCCCTCTTTCCAAACCCTCCCATAGGTGGGTCCCCAGAGCTAGTCCAACCTTCCTTAGGTATAAGTAAAGAACCTCTGTAACCAGAACTTTAGATATCCCTGGAGGAAACTCTGAAGCTGAATCCTGGAACTTCGACGCTCTACTCAAGACTAGAGGACTGAAGAAATCTCCCTTGGGGTCAAGGAGTGTCTCCCCTGCTTGGCAGGCACCAATGAAGCAATTTGCCGGTCTGCATTTCCGACGCTCCCACCGGACTCCGAAGTATTTGCAGCCCAAGAAGAGGATTTCCAGACTTCTCACAGGCCGACCCGAGTCCCCAGCAAAGCTGAGACTCCCAGCCCTCATGAGTAGCGTGGAACCGGAACTCCTGGTCACCATGCACTTTTGCAAGTGCATTGACTTCTCGACGTCTCCTGAAGTCGTGCTTGGGCTGATATGTAGCCCCCACCTCGAGCACTGAATCCACCGAAGATTGTCGGCCTGGTCACTCCGAGTGACCCGTGAGCCACCATTTTGTGTTTCATCTCGAGGTCCCTTCACGATCCCTGGTCCATTGACTGGTGGGTCCCTGAGGGGGTAACTTTGAATTTCCTTGGGCTTCCCTGGTTGCTCCAGACGTGCCCCGACCAATCCGGGCACCGACGCTGCAGCACTCGACATCCTTCGTGGGACAGCTCAATTTCAGCTCCTGGTCATCCTCGACGCCTCCTGGACCTCGTGGCTGAAGAGTCAAGCTTCACCTCTTTCACCTGAAATCACCCGACATCGGTGGGCATCTGCCTATCGTCTTCCTGGTCACTGGCTAGTGACCCAGACTCTGTCCCCTCTGCTTTCAGGTTCTTCTCATCTTCGATCCAGGCTTGGATCTCTTTGGACACTTCGCATCTTCACGGTAGCAGCACTTCTTCGCCAGCTCCCATTGAAATCGACGACGCGACCCGACACCAAAAGACACCTATGCACCCGGCTTCCCTGGGTGAGATAACACGAGTACTCCGGTGCTCCCGTGGGTGTTAGCCTTAGAACTTCCTAAGTCCAAAAGGGTTTGGTCCTGACTCCATTCTAAGTGTCCCTAATCTTTAAAAATCTAACCATGACTTTCCCTATAGAAGCTAACGGGAGCTCACGGCTGTGATCACACACTGCACACGGCCCCCGTGGGTCCCCTGTGTCACTACCTTGGGGTCCCAGCGATTCTACAGGCTCTAGGCCTTGTGTCTAGTTAAGTCGTGGTTCATATACCACTATTTTAGTATATGGTTTGGTTCGCCCTTAGGGCCTGACGTGTATTTGTGCTATTTTACTGTGATTATTGAAGTGTAACTTATGTGTTTTGACCTCTAGTCTCATAAAGAGACTAGGAGGGTGTGTTTAGTAATAAATATATATATTTATATTATCTACTGGCGGTCGCCAGTAGATAGTTATAGTTAGGACCACGTTTCCATAGGAAATCCGCAACATTCTATTTGGAATAACTTTCGCGCCGGTCGACGACTCCTCGCGAAATTTTCAAAATAGGTGGGGCGCTATGCTCCGCTCCTACCCTGAAAGTCTCGGGGGGGATTCGTCAAGCGGGGGCTGAGAAAAAAGGGGGGTCCCAAAACGCGTTTTTCCCATGCATTTTTCCATAGGACCTTTAGACACAGCTACAGACCGAACGGCTGAACAGAGTTACTTGAAATTTGGCAGAGAGGTAGTCTACAGGTCAAGGAAGTGCCTTTTGTAGGTTTGGTGTAAATCTGTTCAGTAGATCCTGAGAAAATAGCCTTTAAATCAATATATATATCTGTGGCAGCTTACGGTGCGCTTACCGTGCGCTTACGGTAAGCTTACCGTACGCGTACGGTACCGTGCGCGAGCGCGATTCTGATTGGCTGTTAGATCTTAGTAAACATTCCAATCGGTCGAAACCAGGAAGCGGCGGCCGCCATTTTCTATCTCGCACTCTGAGGGGGAGGAGGAAAAACAAAGGCAAAAAACATGTAAAGGGGCTGTTTAGACTGCTCCCAACCACCTAGCCATGATGAATGTGTCCCCTAAGAACCCCCAAGGCAAAAAATTCCATTTTTATTTTTTTTTAAAAATCGCCAATTACGCTTACCGTACGCGTACGGTAAAAAAACTTAAATAAAAAAAAATTATCACCACTCTCCACACCCCGTGTGCAAATGGTGCCCTGAAGGTCACCATTTGTGCATGGCATATCAGATCAATTAAAAACTCAAACATTACCTTTCACAACGATGCGCATAATATGTCCTCCATGTGCGCAAGGTGCGCTAAGCGCATCGTGCGTACATGGCCCATCCAGCGTAACGTGGGCACGCGGTGCGTGTAGCGCACCGCGTGCCCACCATGCGTGCACGGCACTAACTGCGTAAAGTGGGCGCACGGAACGAACTGCGTTAAGTGGGCGCGCACGCCACGAATGGCGTAAAGTAACTTAGCATTTAAAAAACCGTACAAATTCACTGAAAAAACCATAGGTTTCACACACATTATAGTTAGGAATTAGCATTTAAAAAACCTTGCAAATTCACTGAAAAAACCATAGGTTTCACACATGTTATAGTTAGCTGGACATTTTACTGATAAAAAACCAATGAAATTCCCCCGTTATAGTTAGTGCAGGCAACTATAACTCACGCGACCGCAATCCTCTGCTGATGCTAATACTGTATTTAGACACTTATTTGTCCATGTCTTCTTCCATTAAATTTTAGCTATACATATATTACAAATATTTTTTTTCCATAAAGACACATATGTCATCAGCAGAGGATTGCGGTCGCGTGAGTTATAGTTGCCTGCACTAACTATAACTGGGGAATTTCATTGGTTTTTTATCAGTAAAATGTCCAGCTAACTATAACATGTGTGAAACCTATGGTTTTTTCAGTGAATATATATATATATATATATATATATACCTGGTGTGGATATCTTTCATTTAGGAACTCAAGAGATTATAGACTGGTAAAATAAGCTGCTTTACATTCCTTCAAGACTTAGCCTGAAAGCTGCTCTCTATAGCTACCACTAGGATAGCTTTCAATAAAGGTTATCTTTAACCTATAGCCAATAAGGGGTTGTTTGGACTGGTACAGGGTGCCCACTATAACTAGTGGACTGCATATACCAGGCCAACTTCTCACAATGCACATCATATATCTGCTGTAATAAATCAAATACCATATTTATCTTTGGGAGAAAATGCCAACCATCCTTTTACTCATCCAAGGGGATCCCGCCAGGGTCCAACTGTATTTTAGGGCGATCAGGCAGTGCCCAGTGGGCTGCTCTGCAAGTTCAGTGTGTGGGCTGCTTATTTGGATGTTTGTGGCCTGTTTTTATGATCTGGTGGGGCAGCTTTCATTGTTAATTTCCTGACATTAAAACAAATATTGCCTGTAGCAAGCTCAAATCATTGCAGTCTTCCATACCTCACAAAACACTTCTACAGGATGTCTTTACACGTTCCAAACTGCCCCAACTTGCAAACATGAGAGCACCTGTCGGGCTGGGGCATCTTGCTGCCCCTGAATTGGCATGTTGCCACATGGGTTACCTGGGATCAAAGAGTGACTGAGTCATTGCTGCAACGCAGGACTGTCGTTTTACATGTGCAAATCCTGACACATTTTATTTCTGCATTCTGTCTGGTTTCTGTCTGCAGATTCCTGGCGTCGTCTGCCTTCTCATTGCTTCACCGCCTGCTGGATTTGGTGTGCGCCATGGAGTTCTTTACCACTTTGACCAATCAGAGCCAAGGAAGGGACAGGCTCTTCAGGTCAGTCCTTTTTGCAGGTTTTTTTTTGTTTATTACTCAGGGGTTTAAAAGCCAAGTACACATATAATTGCGAAATATCTATAGAAAATGGACTTAAAATCAAACAACTAAAGACAAAATCGTGATTTGATGTATGGAAATTGCTGTGCTTTAAATTAGTAGATTAGGCTGGGCATAGTTCTCTCTGACACTGAGTGCCTCACAGCATGGTGTCTGCTTTGCAAGTTTACAACAGAAAAATACTGTGCCTGTATTTTCCTTTTTAGGTCTCGCCTGAGCTATCGCGTAAGCGATGCTCTGCGAGACTTATTGTTATTGAGTGGGCTCCAAAAAGTGCTGCCAGGCCAGCCTAGCTATACAGTGCATGTGCGCGGGCGCGCGCGCGCTTGACGCGTTTACTTTCACTTTGGCGGCCGCTTTGAAGTTTGATCGCGATCACTTTCGCGGACGCACGGCCGCGTGTTTCAGTTAGCGCCCCTGTCACTGTGTCCTGCACTCTCTCCTACCACTTTTCCACATGCTTTTCACTCCCCATGGCTGTTACTCTGCTTTGCTTTCAGGGCCGTTTAAGCCGCTCATGTACCGCACACATATGCTACTGACCACGATCCAATCACAGGTAGCGCAGCAAGGCACAGGTCCCTGGAAAGACAACTGACCTGTGACCTGTTGCACATAGGCAGCAAAACTTATCATTATTTCACATTCAAAGGCTTTCATTAAAATATTGAATAGAAGAGCATTACAACTCATTGGATGTAATGTCATTAACTAATAAATTCGGTTTTGCTTATTATGCTCACTAGCCAACACAAAAATCATTACATAAAAAAGTGATTTAAGATTAATCATTTTCGATCACATATGCATGTACTCTTAAAACAATATAGTTTCCATAATATCATATTAGTCTCAGCACCCTTGGCAGTGTCTGCACGTACACCAGTATCAGGCCTCACTCATAGACAGACTACGTGGGTGACGTGTAGACCTCGTACGTGGCAATGCATTCCACAGTATCGTGCAATCACACACTGCCCTTGCCATACGTGAAGTCAAAGTAATACAACATTCTGATGCACGTGCACCACTCACCTGGCTCAAGCTGCGAGCACCCAATCAAATTAAACAACGATGCCCCTTGCAGCCAATGCAGGCCCCATTCAGTATAAAGCCTATGGATTTCTGTGGCATATATAGGAGTCTCGAGGGCCCTCGTCCTATTCTGCGGGGGGGCGGGGAGAGACAGGGTGAGGCAACACATTTCGTATTACGTAACCATGGTGATGCCTTATCGATATTTGTGCCTTATATGAACCCGTGATAAATCAAGAATGAACTTTTTTTAAACCCGGCCTTCTGGTAATACAGTGCTACATTATAAAACAGTATTAGGCACACAACATTAAACACACATAACAGTATCAGAGGTTTCGTGGCTGCACGTCTACTCTACATCTGAGAATATGTGTGATGGTTAAAATGTTTCCTAAAATAACACTCAAAATGTACGCATCCCGTTTGTATGAATTTCGGGGCATTCTTTAAAAGAACCTATACTAATGGACTGTGCCATGCCATCTCACACATGCGTAATTGTTTAAAGTTTTATATAGCGCGAACTCGACCCGAAGGTATTGGAGCGCTTTACCTGAGCACCCGTTACATTACACAAGGACACATTAATTTTAGGTAGGCATGGAGAGCTTCAGTGATTTGTCCAGAATCACAGGATGCTGAGCCGACGCCAGACTCGAAACCTGGTTACCCAGCTCTAAAGTCGGCAGCTCTGGCCGTTAGGTGGCACCGGACCCAGCGTTCCAATGGGGAACACGGATGCTAATGGCGCAGGGCACAGCGTTCCCATGGATAACGCAGATGCCACTGTTCACATAGACAACATGCGAACTGCGAAGAGGCAGCAAGCGTTGCATTTTGCATGGGTTTCCGTTGACAGCAAGGTATCCGTTTCCATTTATCATCCAGGAAGCACATAAAAACAAGCATTGGCATAGCCAATAGGTCTCGCTTTTGGGACCTTATAAGTATTTAGTTATGCAACTGTTGCATGGCTAAACACTTATAAGGTCCCAAAAGCGAGACCTATTGGCTATGCCAATGCTTGTTTAGTTTTTGCCTCAGAGCGCCTGCACTGTGCTAGTTAGGTTTCGCCTCAGAGCGCCTGCCCTGTGCTAGTTAGGTTTCGCCTGCAGAGCGCCTGCGCTGTGCTAGTTAGGTTTCGCCTGCAGAGCGCCTGCGCTGTGCTAGTTAGGTTTCGCCTCAGAGCGCCTGCGCTGTGCTAGTTAGGTTTCGCCTGCAGAGCGCCTGCGCTGTGCTAGTTAGGTTTCGCGTGAAAAGTATTGTATTTAATATAAACCTTAAAAGGGGCTTCAGTGACATACATTGCACAGCTGCTCACCAAGCTACAACTTACAACTTCCTCTCTGTTCAGACCTCTTACCAATGTGATGGGCGTGAATAGTAGGCAGTGGTAAACAAATACCATCTCAATAAGACTGCTTTGTACAGTGACAATTGTACCCTAGAGTGTATTCAGAGATCGCCGACTCCATTCTACATTTCACAGTCCCGCAAGATCCCAACATTTTTATACAATTTCTTTTTTTTTTATCACTGTACTTCTAATGCCTTACAGACCTGCTTTCAATAACTAGGGGGACTTGATGCATTTCTCCTCAGTTCATATGTTGCTTTTTTTAGTTCATTTCACAATTCTTGAAATTTTTCAATGTTAACCGTAGTGGCAGACATTTAAGTTACAAATTTCCAAAAGCCAGCCAATCAGAGCACTCGGTCCCGCGGGACTCACCGGAGCGAGAAGGCTGATGGGGAAAACGGACCTCTCGACCAATCACAGGGCCAGTGGGGTAACAATAGTCCCCGCAGTGCAGGGGGGTCGAGCTCCAGGGAGCCTCCTCTGTCACTGTGCACGGTTGGCAGCTGAGATCTCCTGACATGATCCGGAGCAGGGGGAGCCCTCTATGTACTTTGCAGGGGGCCACACTAAAGTTTCGTTACACCCCTGCACAGGGATCCATTTTTAAATGTGCGATCTTGCGAACCCAATCATCCAGATGTAAAAATATATGTGAACCTAATTTTTCAAAAACTGCTGAACAAATTTACACCAAAATACAAAAAGCGCAATCTGCGGACCAAGATCTAACATCCTGCCAACCCATGCAGCAGTTTTGCAGTAGTGGAAAATGCATGGGACCCCCCCTTTTTTCTGGGCCCCTGCTTGACAGATGAACCTGAAACTTTCCCTGGACATGCTAGGCAAAAAGAGTACTTTTTGGGAAAGTTTTGTGAAGGTTCCCGAAACGGTACCTTGTATATATGCCAAAAAGAAGCAGAGAATTCTGGGTAGTTTCCAAGTTTAGGTGAAGAGCAGTTCTTTATAAAGCAGCCTACAACGTCAGCGACACTCTGAGTCTGCTCACCTCAAATGTCTGTTTTTTTAGCAAAGTTTTCAAGCCTAGGATTAGCACAGTGCCATCCACGCCAAAGCTGTAAAATGGCAAAAGCCTTACACCACTCCAGACACAGTATTACAGCTTCAGATTAGTAAAATATCAACCAAGCCAACCTGAAATGAATAAAAGCAACCCTTGACATGTGTTTTGCTCTCATAATAGCTCTTCAGAGGTGTTTAGCTTTGTCCAGACACAAGGGAGCACCCAGTATAAGTCACAACAGTACTTTTCAGGTTTAGAGTGCCACAAATTATGCAAAAAAAGAACCAGAGAACTCTGGGTAGTTCCCAAGTTTAGGTGGAGAGGATAGATCCTTCCTGATTACAGGTTCTTGTGACCCACCTGATCTCTCACATTCTATCCCAACGTAGTAGGCCTGGCAGTAGTTCAGATCCATGTGGTTTGTAGTAAAAAACCATAGTGAAGACGTGGACTGAAAAAAGTTGTTACAAAAGTCATCATGGTTGTTGATAGTGAAGTTTTGGAAAGGGTTGAGCCCTGTTCAAGAGCAGTAAAGTATGCAAAAAAGAAATGGGTGGAATACTTCAATTTTTTTCAGCCACTGGTAATTACTCTGTGCCCATCTCAGTCCATCATTATTTTGCTCACCATGTCACCTCAAATTAGACCCTGCCAGATCCAGGAGGAACAGTCCAGCCCAAACTGGAAGGCCAGGTCCCCCGTGAACCGAAACACAAGCAACCCATTACAGGATTCGCCCTGGTTTTAGGCTCCCCAGGTTGGTTCTAATGGCACAATGAGTACAAGATGCCCTAATGGCCACGGGTATATCTATACGTGGGTCCCGACCTCACTGTGTCCTTTGGAACCACGAATCCAGGTGCGTAGGGGAAGGGTGGATTAGGTTGGGGTATTTGAGGGCTACCTACCCAAAACTAGTCCTCTATGGTCGCAGGGCCATCTTCCTTCCTATGACAGGCCTCCTCTCCTGCATAGAAATGGCTCCTAGCTGCCACCTGAGTCTTGCTGCGTTTTTATGCAAGCCATCAAGTTGTCAAAATATTGAAGTTAGAGGCCCTCGTACAAGAGGCTGGATCCATTTAGAGACTTCTTTATTTTGTGTCAAGTCGACCTTGTCATAACTCCATCCTCCCTCCAACTGTCCCCACCTCCTAGCTTCCGCTGAAAACCACACCCCAATAATCTCTTACATCATTAACTCGCAGCATTCCAGACATTAGCCTAGACATCCATCGAACGGGGACACATAGGAGACATCACAAGCTTTAGCCGCACTGCACTGCGACGGGCACGCTGTACAGCATGGCTAAAAACCATCTGCAGAGACAGTAGGTCCCAAAGGTGAGACCTTTTGGCTTTGAACATTGTTGTTTTGGTTTGAAGGTTTTCGTTTGACTTTTGTAGGGATTACTTTGAATGTATACGAAACAATGGAAATACCTAAAGCAAGGCTATAGTGCCCGCCTACTGGCTGAAAAATGGAACATTGCAGATAAGAGGAAAGCTGACAGAAAAAGTAAATTGAAAACAATTTCAAATATGAATGCCAATACAGGGTGAAAAATCTTCATTGTAAATGTGACATTATTGACCTTGCCATAGGTAATACGTGCTCCTGGTTTAATATTTATCCATATTTATTTATTACCAATTGTTTTGCTATTTACCCATATCTATTTTGTGTTTTGAGAATAGTCATATAATGGCACATTTCCACATTTATTTAACTGATGAACATCCATTTATGCTTTGATGCCTGTTGTGTTTTAGCAAACGAAGCAGCCAAATATAGCACCATTCTACACCCACGGGTAAATATTAGCATTATCCTACAAAAAGATCTTAACATATGCCTGTATTTAAGGAAATATTGTCCTGTTTTTCAACTCCTCATGCTGTCTATCTGCTCAACTGTTGGTTTGGAATTCATGAAAAACAGCACCGAGAGTCCCTCACAGGAAACCTAATTTTCAGTATTCTTCCTCCTTTAAAAATAAATAGACAGAATATGTCTGCAAAAAGTCAGTAAAACCGGAAAACACAGAGCCTTAGTTATAATGAAAATCACAAAATGACCTGCACAATTTTAACGCGACATTAAAATACGCAATATTTTACAGTGGTCTCTATTACATACATTCCATTTTCCACTATTCTTTGGCCTAAGCGTTTTTAAAGAACGAGGCCATCTCGCCTCTACTACAGGTGAAATCTCCACCTCAAACTAGGTAACATTTTTGCTGAGATTTGTACTCTTGCAGTGACCGTTCGTTTGCTATCTGCATCTCTGATGTGACATTATACTATATTTGCCTAGCATCAGCGTTTCCCACCTTTAGTCTACTGGAGAGGCAGAATATCTGCAACATATAAGATCCTCATCGTATATATCCCGGACATGTTCAATAAGCTGGGGGAGGCATGTGAGGAGATCTGGGGCCCCTGGAAGATGAAGAAAGTACTTTAGTGTTGATGGTGCCTATATAAGTGAAGACTCGTTTAATACAATTAAAATACTTCTGTTCATAGGGCTCGTTTAACCCCACCACAGTTGTGGTGAATGCAGCATAGCCCTGGCCCATCCTGCCTCAGATGTCAAATAGAGGAAAGGGATTTACTCCACATGATCTGGCACTGTAGAATTATCCAGCCTTTCTGGGAGGGAATGGTAACTGCGTGCAGAACAGATTGAGGCAGCCTGATCTATCTAAGTCCTAAAATGGCACTGCTAAGTATCCTAGAAGATGAAGGGGGCACAGAGTCAAGAAGGTCCTGTAGAGATTGGGGTTGGTCCTCGGTAAGAGGGAGAGTCCAGATACACACTACTAAATCTGGGACAAAATGGATAGAGCACAGAGAAGGGGATGAATACAAGATTAAAAAAATATATAGTACTTGAAGGCTGAAGATTGTTCTACGAGAGGCTGTAGTGAGGGCTGCAATTTAGATACATATATTGCTAAGTTAGCATAACCGCGTTAGATGTTAGAAAGCCATCTTGCCACTTTTGCTGCTTTTGCACATGACACTGCAGTTACATGTTATTATTTGAAAACTGCTTGCTCGCCTTTTCTTCACATGAGAACTGTCTGTTGTTCACATCCCTAGCCGTGAGCTGCGACCTTGGTCTGAACATTGTGTAAAGAAACAGTCTGGGTCGCTAGACAATGCATGTTTTTGAGTTCAGGTTGATCGGCCCACTATTTAGCCATAACATGCACGCAGCTGCGAATACCTGAAAGTCGAGTGCTTTTAATATTGCAGGCTGCATGCTTAACACACATTCTGAAGAAGAGCTTTCCCAGGAGAAGAGCACACCTGATCCTGCGATGTGATCCAACTAAGCTGATCTTTACGGTATGGGGTTCCCCATTTAATCCTAGAGACCTTCTATTAGTCTAATAATTTTAGTTTACTAGTGAAGGGAAGGTGGTTGTAATCCACTGTCATTTATATTATGATTTCTCCCTTTATTCTCTATGGTATTGTAACAATGCTGATGGTTTTGATTTTAATCGTTTGCCTGCTTATGTTAGCCATAGTACTGCATCTTAGGACACAAGGTTTATAAAATAAACTCTTTAAACTTTACCGTGTCTCTGTTTACTCTTGTTGTGGACTGAACACAATAAAACTAGTCACTTACTATAAGAGTAGTGACTCGAGGATCAGCAAACTCTAGTGCAAGCACCAGAGCACGAAGCTCCGCCAATTGTGCTGTACAATCACCCAATGACTGCGTATGCACAACATCAGATTGGAAATCACCATTTACGAATGAATCCACCACAATTGCGCAGGCCGCTGAATAGGCACTCTTCGATCCAATCGCCGGTTGCGCCGAACCGTCAGTGTAAATGACACAATGGTAATCTTCGAGCGGGCGCAAAGACAGAGGAGCCGGATGAACGAATTCATACTGCAAGTACTCCTGAGTCTGTAAGGAGGCATCAAAGATATAGGTGACATCAGGCGATGTCAATGAAGTGGCCCATTGTATCCACCGTGGATGCAAAGCTTTAGAATTCGGTACACTTGCTTTTGTCACCGCCTCAAGGGCAGGATATGGTGTGACAACCAACATGCGTTTTCCTTGCGACAGCGCTCGTTCTTTGAGAATCGCCACCTGCACAGCCGTCAGAACTTTTTCGACAGTGGAAAAGCGTAGTTTAGCAGAAGTGTACAAGTGTGATTTGTATGCATTGAACGTTAAGTACGTGAAACCCACCGCGCCTGGCACAATTCTTATAGCCAGGTTAGTGTGGTTATCACGCGTCAGTAAGTATTTTAAAGCAAGAAGATCAGCTTGCAAATATTGCAAAATAGCTGAGTGCTCTGGAAGCCAGCTTGATTTGGAAAAAGTAGGTTGTACCAAGGCATAAAGCGGCTTGATACGCTGGGCATAATCAGGAATGTAGGTGCGACCGAAATTCAGAAAGCCCAGCAAAGACTGTAATTTTTGCAGCGTTGTAGGAGCACGCAGGCATGCGCACTTCTCCAGAAAGTGAGGAGCTAAGCCTCGACCTTCGTTGCCCAAAAACAACACTGTATACTCTGCAATGTGAGACTTCGCAAAGTTGAATTTGTAACCGAAGTCTGCAAACATAACAATAATGCGATCAACGCGACACAGATGCGGCAACAACTCGTCGTCTGTGAGATAAATATCATCCACATACGAGTACGCATCCAGGTCTATGCTCTCTAAGAGAGAGACTACATGGGCAGCTGTTTTTGTAGCCCATGGCTAGTCTTGTAAACTGTTTTTGTTTGCCGCCTGAAGTAAACGCTGTCAACTGACTGCTAATAGAGGACAGGTTGTGGCTGTAAAAGCCGTTGGAAATGTCAAGTGTGGTTTTAAACCGTTTTCTCACGAGACTATCGACGAGAGCAGAGCTGTAGGTATTTTGTACCGCGCATGTCCGGCAATGTGAGTTTAAATGTCGGTAGTCCAAAACCAGGTGGTACGACCCATCAGGCTTCGTCACAGTGAATAAAGGATTATTCATTGGTGACACACATGTTTCAATTACACCTTGATATTCTAATTGGTCAAGGATATCAGCAACGTGAGATCTAGCTTTGCGACGCATGGGATATTGGGGTTGTGGCTGGGGCATAGACCGCAATGGGATCTCATGGCTGGGGGACAATTTATCCCAACCCACCTGAGTATGATACAAAGCTGGTGCTTGCACCAGAGCCCACTCCTCAGCGAACTTTTTAGCGTGGTCCTTTAGCACTGTGTGCGCAAAGGACGGGAGGATTATTTCCTCCCCTCTGGGAGCTTCTAAAATGAAGGCTGGGGGCCAGTCCGCCTCCGCCAGGAGAATGTCATAGGAAGAGGTCAGATTATCGCAAAAAATCCCTTGAATAGTACGTTGTATGTCACCTTCAATTAAGAGGACTATGTCATATAGTCTGTCAGGGGAAGCCACCCTAGTGTCAGCAGTTTCAACAGTAATGAATGTATCAGTTGCTGTCGCCTCCAGATATGGACGTAGTGCTTGCCGCACTACTGTAACTTCCGCCGCGCTGTCTAGCAGCGTTAGTGGCCATGTCAGGTTCAGAAGCTGCGTCCGCACTATCCGTGGCATATCTCGCTGTTAGCGCAGCAACTTTCTTTTTCTGAAATTGGGGTCGTTGACGTGACGTGTCGTCTTGCTTGCCTTTACCGTCAGCCTGACGGGGTTGCTCACGTCCTTGTTGTGCACCCTGACCCTTGCCACGGTCTCCGCCACCGGACTGTGAAGCCGATGTTTCCTGTGAAGCCGATGTTTCCTGTGAAGAACGAGGAGAACGTTGTTCAGAAACCTGAAATCTATCAGGTGACTTAATACTAGAGCGGTCGCGCAAATCATATGTGCGTTCGCTAGTCGACTGTACGGGTGAGGCAGGACGAGACCCCTGTTTCTTCGCCCGACAATTTTGTTTAGGAAAATTTGGGCGATCGTCTTTACCAGACGAACTCATCTTAATTTGCTGTATCAAATCAGGAACTATTACTGTTGGTTTAACACCTAAGGCGCTACGGCCAACAGTTCTATATGCATTCGTAATAATTTTTGCGAACTCCTTCGGCCTGTCGTGTTCGTCCACTGCGTCTAATTTATTAGTCACTTGGAATTGCATAGCATCTCCTTTGAGGTTGCCCATTATCATGGAAGCAACCACATCGAACACTCCGACTAGCCGCATTCCCAATTCTACGGCTGCCTCCGCACTGTGATTCTCTTGAACACGTTTAATGACGGGAAGCACAGACATAGACGGAGTGCCGAAGCACTTCGAGTATGTCGCGGCAAAGACCTTGCCCCAGTTGGCACATTCGGCCATTTCTGGGACTAAGTCTTTTGGCAAACTAATGGTGAGAATCCTGTGTTTCTCCACAGGAGAAGTATGCGGAAAAACCGCTTCCAGTTGATCAAATTTCTCAGCCAGCCAATAAGGTAATTCATCCTTATTTTGGTGGCGCTTGCCCATCACCGAATTAACCATAACAGGACTAATAATCACCGCGTGGTGATCAGCTGGTTGTCCCGCAACAATAGGTGCCCCCACTTGCACGTTGCATGACACGTACTGCACCAAAGACCTATACACTGTAATAAGGGCCGTGTGAAGTACCCGCAACTCAGCCACCGCCACCGTCAGATAGCGGGGATGAGGCGTAAATCCGGCTAGCACCGGCCATGTGGCCCCTGCAATCGACATCAGGCACATTCTAGCCGGTGTAACCGCATGGGGAAGGGCACCATTAAACCAAATGCTATGCTGCCAGGCAGAAATTGGAATTTCTTGTGTCCTATATGGCGTATAGTTCGCAGGTATCGGCGTGGCAGTATAGGAGTGAAACGTATCATCGTCATCATCCACCGCCAGCAAAGTCACCCAAGAGTAAAACAACTCGTAGGGATACGACGCATCGGCGCTTACCACGAAAATAACGGCCATACCATCGTCCGGCACCCCGTACATCGTCAAATGACGGCGCAGAGGCGCACGGCTATGTGGAGCTATATCAACCGCCATAAGGACACACAGATGATCTACAATGTGTTTAATCAGTAGCACAAGGGTTCAGAAACCTTTTTAATGATCAAGCTTGAAAGAACCTATCCGTCTAGTAACAGGTAGGTTTATAATCCGTCTCTCCCGTTATCCGGAAACAAGAGGGAGGGAGTCGTGGACTAATATAAGCACTACTAAGGCGCTTCAAATCAATAGACCAAATGTTAGGTGCGCCATGTTGCAGGGATTCTGCTCATGCACAGAACTATGCGCAGGAAACCAGGACCTCAGTGAATTGTGGTGTACCAAAAACTCACCTCAGAACCCAGAACCCCTTATCCGACCAGCATCAGTGTCCCATTCGTTATCCGTATTATCACTGCGGTCCCAATGGATAGACAACCCAGAACAAGCGACTTCAAATACTCTGAGGAATGGTGGGAATCAGAAATACCTGTTTGTTATTATTCTCATATCAGTCCACAACAAGAGTAAACTGAGACACAGTAAAGTTTAAAGAGTTTATTTTATAAACCTCGTGTCCTAAGATGCAGTACTTTGGCTAACACAAGCAGACAAATGATTAAAATCAAAACCATCAGCATTGTTACAATACCATAGAAAATAAAGGGAGAAATCATAATATAAATGACAGTCCACCTTCCCTTCGCAAAAGCAGCAAGAGTGGCAAGATGGCTTTCAGGCTTCTAACGTGGTTATGCTAACTTAGCAATGTATGTATCTAAATTGCAGCCCTCACTACAAGGCCAAAGTCAACTTTACGCCACAAGGAGCAGATGGCAGACATGAGAGTTTCAATTTGGGGCATTGCAGCCACCAGTGCTCATTGTTTGGTGACTGCGTGTGTTTTTTCATTCACTGTACACAAGATACCAATAAGAAACTTGCAAAAAGAAAACCAAAAGGGCACACATGGCCAATAAAGCATTTAATGCTTAATGAGGAATTCTCTGGTGTGTAAACACAAACACATCTGTTCGAGGGAGCGTTTTTTGATTGGGCACGGGGGACCTTCACCGAATGATTGAAGGAGTGATTTAGGGGCAAAAGGGGCACCTTAACTTGAGGTGGGGTGCCTGGGAACGCTTGCACTAAAAATGAAGGAAACAGATATGTGAGCCATGGAAACTAAGCCAAAAGGTTTAACAGATTTATTTAGAAGGTGCAACTTCAAGAAAAAGGCATCAGAATACAAGATACAAAATATAGTGACTTCGCATTCACAGAGAGTCACATGGATCAGAAGGCGTTTCTGCATGAAAGCATTGAACTGTTTGGGAGAGAGAGAGACTAAACCTCAAAGACACATTTTTAAATGCACTATGAAAACAGTCTAAATCAAGATAATTTCTATCAGAATGCACAATACATTTGATCTGAAATTCTGGGAATACTCACGTCTACCTAAAAGTGAGCAGTCCTGTAATTACAATATAAACATTTTAAATGTAAAAAAAAGGGAAAACAGTTAAAAATAACATAGCAGATACGGCATTTCTATATGTTAGAATATAAAATAGAACACTACACTTAAAGTAGAATAGAACAAGAGCTCTTGGGGAAAACCTACACAGTCTGTCACCTACATACAGACAGGGAGGTAGTCCGCCGAGAACTGTGTGGGCTTCCTTTTTATACTCTTTAAGGCTATGAGAAGCACCTACAGTAACGTCATCTCATGCCACTTCTACCTACGTCACTTATACCCTGGTTCGCACATTTATCAGACGTGACGTGTCTATCCTACTAAATGCGGAACGTAGACTAGGTGAAAGGTTATATTCTCAGGCCAAGCGCTCGTCGTAAATTGCATAGGGCAAGCAGAAAATATGTAATGCAAAGGAATAAAATATATATATCTATAGATATATCTCTTGGTTGCCACATTCATTACCCTGGTCTGACGGTTGTTGCGGTGGGAACTTCTCTATTCTCATGTAAAGACCTAGGATGTGATGTGCTATATGTCGACAGAATAGAGAGCCAGTGAACTCTGCGCCAGTGAACTTCGCACACGGGTAGGGTGGGGGCTCTATAGTTTGGAGCAGGAGGCCTCGCTGAGAGAGGCTGGCTGTGATTTTTGGTCAGACAAGCCTAGAGCCTGCTGTTCAGTAAAGATGGGTACAGAACTTTGGTCAATTTAACAAAAAGCCTACAAATTAGGCTGGCATGGCCAATGTAGGGGTTCATGCTTTGCTGAGTGACAAGGATGGCCCAGGGTATTTGTTATATGGTAAAGCCGGACCCTCTCTCATTTCCCTCCTCTTGTTCATTTTTTAACACCATTCGTACAGCTTATCTAGCCGGTGGTGGGGGTAGTGGTCAGGGTGTGTCATCAAGGAGTGGCTGTTTGTAGTTCATATCTAGGTCAATTCTTAATGCCGCATTGTGTCCCCCCGATTGGTCAGTCATTGTCTCATATGGATGCACCACGTCTCTCCCCGAGGGAAGTGGGGAGCTACTAGGCACCTGGTAGTGGCTATCAAGAGGGACCTTTGATGTGCTAGAGTCATGGATGGTGAGCTCTACTAAATTTAACATAGCCATCTCCTCCCCATTTCCCTGCCTCCTGCATATTCCTGAGTATGTTCCTGTATCTGCATAGTTCATCCCAACTACCTTAGAGCTGAATCTTGTTACACAGTGGATTAGGACCTGTGTACCGCAACACACTAACAACAACACACAAAAAATAGGCATTATAAATTTCAGTACAGCAGACAGCCATGAAGGCATCCAATCTAAGTTGAACCAATTAGAAAAAACGTCTGCCTCAGCACCTCCCTCCTCACGCATCTGTTTCCCCAAATTGTCCAAGACCTCAATGGCCTTTGTAAGCGTGCCATTGTCTGCGTCATTGGCCAAGATGAACGTGCAGCAGGATTTCCCAATTCTGGCGCATACTCCACTATTTATTGCAGTTAACTGATCTAGAACATATCGGTGTTCCAGAACCATAAGTCTCAAAGGTCGTAGTTCTTCTTTTACGGCGTTGAACCCATCACGTGTGTTGTGTACGAGTTGCGTGAGTTTGTATCGGGTCACTTGAAGCCAGCGGGCATTTGCTGTAGTCTGGAACAGGGGGATAGCGCCCTCGAAGAAAAGTTCAGCGTCATTGAAAAGGCGGAATTCTTGTGGAATCTCGTGAAAGGGGCCATCTGAGAAATAGTGCTTGATGCCCCTTCTTTGGTGGTGGAGTAGGGTGATATCGCCTGTCATCGGTGGGCATGAATGTGGGAAATGTTCGCTGCTGGCACGACCAAATGCAGTTCATGCATCGTAACCATGGTACAGAGTCCATTCCACTGGGGAGGCAGCTGCAGATATGGGTTCTCTGCAGGCCCAATAGATGTCCGTGAGGCTGGAGGTGCCGTACTGGAGGTCCAAATTAAAAATGATGTTGCTGCAATTAGTGTTTCAGCCCACAGGAACTGTACCGTTACCTTGGAAGCAAAGAAGAGGAGAATTTAGCTTGTATGCTCTCTTTGGTTTGTATGTCGTGCCCTGATTGAAGGTGCATCTTCTAGTTTCCTGTGCCCATGTCTCAGCGCACTCTTCCCCAATGTTCCTGTCAATATCATGTTTGTGCTCTGCTCCTACAATCAGGCATCCTAAGGAGGCTGCCTTGCATATTAAGTCATGTGGGCCATTCTATTTGCTGTTACAATAGATATTGGCCTTCAGGCGCAGTATTAGTCTCCACTGACAAGGGCAATTGGCAGCTGTTAGAAATGGGATCTCTGGTTGGCCAAGGCTTGCGCCAAAGCCAGGCAGAGACCACCACTCTAGTCAGGGCTTGGGAGTTACACGCCAAAGATAACCCCTGCTCACCCCCTTGGTAGCTTGGCACGAGCAGTCAGGCTTATCCCGGAGGTCATGTGTAAAGCATTTGCGCACGCACACAGCAACAACATCCCAGGCACACCACAAAAGGAACTCCACCCAAGGTTATTGTTAGAATCCGGGTTCTCTGGTTGGCACAGGTAGGTACTTGTGGCAAGCAGGGAACCTTTCTTCCAGTCAGGGTAAGGGGGTACACTCTAATAATAACCCCTGCTCACCCTCTAGGTAGCTTGGCGCGAGCAGACAAGGCGTTATCTCAGGCGTAATGGTTGAGCATTTGTGAACACACACACAGTAATTCAGTGACAACCCCACAAATGGACTCCACACTGGGATATATGCAAAAATAGTATTTTATATATAGATATAGGTTTAGCACAAGACCAGATCACGTTTAAATGGCCCACAATATTTATTAGCAAAAAAGTTCTTTACTTTAGCGTAGTGTCAGTGTTCTGTGCGCTTCGTTCCTTTCAGTACGCTTCCTACGCGTTAAAAATAGGCTTGGGGAAAGGGTCTTACACGTACTGTAGGTACTCTGGGATGGAGCGTACACCCTACGGTGCGAACAGGCACAGTACCTTTGTCTTTGGTGAGTTTGTCACGAAGATTGCGCTGGCATCAGGCGCGATGTCCGGTGCGTTGTCCTCCGGGGGCGGTGCGTACTACGGTAAGTTGGATCTTGGGTGTGCAGGGCTCCCGGGGACGGTGCGTAGGGACGGTGCTTTCAATGTTCATCGCGGCATTCGCGCCGTACCATGAGATCGGCAATCCTGAGTTGAAGGGCTGGACACAAGCGAACAGTACGCTCTGCACAGGGGAGACGTACGCGACTACCGCACGCACCACAGCCTTTCTAAAGCAAGGGAAAGGAGTGTACGCTGGCAGTACGGTTCGTAGGGGGATGGAAGCAAGTACGGTTCGCAGTCCTTCCGTTACGGTGTGAGCTACGGCTCGTAGGGGGCCAATTTGTCGTGTTCCTCAGGCCGGACGATACCTTCCTTTGCGGTGCGAGCTACGGCTCGTAGAGGGGCCTTAGTCACTTTGTTCAGGCCAGACAGCTGGTGCAGGCTTCCAGGGGGGTACGCTTCGATCGTTGAGGCGTACACAGCAGTTCGCTTCAGGATTACGGGGAAAACAGTCCGTTTGCCGGTGCGCTCTCACGGCGGTGAAGTCCACTGGTCCTGGTCCTGGGACTTCGTTCAGGGGGCAAGCTCGCTCACTAGCCCTTGGAGATCTTCAGCACAAGTCAAATAAAAGTTTCTTGGGTCTTTTCTTCCTCTTCTTCAGCAGCAAGGCAACCACTGCAGGCCAATCCCCCAGGTCAGGGACAGTACTCCTCCATGCAGCTTTCCCGGTTCCTCCTCGTTGGACTGAGGTTTCTTCTTGGCAGGACAGGATCTAGTTTCTTAGGAGCAGAGTGTTGATGGTGACCTCAGCTAGGCCTACCAGTGCAAGGGGTTCGCCCTTCTCTGCACAGAGTCCTCAGACCAATAGGAAGAAGTTGGCACAGAAACTGGAATAGAAAATATAAAGTTTAATAAACCTCATGAGGTGGAACTACATTCACACAGCACCCTTCGGTGTTGAGTGAAGTAGCACACCGAACAGAAGGCGCATGGTCCTTTTATACCCACACAGGGGCTGAAAAAGGCGGTACAAATACACATGCGAAGAGTTATGCACATAGATGGTCATACAGAAACTGCACTGTCAACAAGTAGGAGGAGTAATCAGTTGCTGACATCAGTTAGAACAGCCTGACAGTTCTATACTAGGAACAGGTGCACTCTACTAGCTAAGCACATCTGCGCATGTGCAAGACTCTGGGAGAGGGAAACAGCAAATGTCCAGCACATAGCTAACTAAAATGGCTGCCAAGTACAAAATGGCTTTCAGCTCATGCTAAGATATTAATGCAATCTTCAACAAGGGCTCCTACATTTATACCAGGGCAGAGTCATCAGACGCTCCACAGGGGGTGGAGCCAGCATGGTGGTGGCAGAGCACAGCGCTATTCAGAGTCCAGGTGTACTCCTCCCACCCATCTATATGTCAATCTTCCTATTCACCACCAGGCTACCTAGCCCTGCCCCTCTGGGTTTCCCCAGCCCTGTCACTCACACAAGCCAGACAGGCAGATACACATCATAGCTGAGGCGGGCTGAAATGGTTAGGCAAGCAAATGCCAACTTTCTGAAAGTGGCATTTGCAAACGCAGAATATTAAAATAAACCTTGCTAACAGATGTATCTTATTATTCTGAGTTCAGGCATACTAAACTCGATTTTCTACCATGTTCCCTTGGCCTGTTAGGACCATAGGATGTAACAATCTTAACAGCCCATTCTGGCCTATGAGAACAGGTAGCCATACAATAGTGAAAAACGAAAATGGCTGTGAACTTAGTAAATGTAGAAGTTATCATAAACCTAGAACACAATCAGTAACTACTGGTAATCACTGTACTTAGCATCAGCCTGTAACATACACTACATTATGCACAGTATCACATCAGGCGCGAATTACATTCTGCGCCAACCTCACCAGCATAAACACATTATGCAATTCTCTCACAAGTCTAAACACATTAGACCCTAGCCTCCTAAGCGTAACTCACATTATGGGCATAAATCACACAGTGAAACATAATCTCACTAACATAAACCAGAATATGCAAAGCAACCTCATAATCATAAACCACATTTAGAGGTATAAATCAGGGTGCGTAAATCATACTAAATGAATAACATTTCCTAGCACCACACTAGCTCCCTATGAATCTAACCGTCCCCCTGGCCAACTGGCCATCCAAAAAGGGGGCTCAAATGCCCTATGTCCCAAGAGTCAGGGTGCGCTGCCAGAGCAGCGAAAGTCAAGGGTGCGCAAGCTTCGCAGGCCTAAACGTTGCAGCTGCCCACTACGTGCTGGGCAGCTGGGAAAGTATGGGGCAAAGGAGTGCATCTCACTCCTTACTCAAAACATGCACCCAAAGAAATGTGCGCCTAAACGGTGCAGCTGCCCACTACTTGCTGGGCAGCTGTGACTCAGATAAGGCCTGGCACCACTGTGCCTTTAGAACAAATATGCAAAGCGTTGGAGCCACATGGCGCTCTGTAAATAGATCATGCGCAAACCAGAACATGCCCCCAAGAACGGTGCAGCTGCCCACTGTCAGGTGGGGCGGTAGCTGTGGGGGGGAAAAACAAATGTGCGCTGGTCAGCTGGGGCTCTCCCAACAACCATGCCCTCGTTGGAGCCACCAAGGCTCTGTAAGATATGCCCCTGTTGGAGCCACACGGGGCTCTTGAAAACAAACATGCGCCGCCTTGTTGGAGCGCACTGGCTCTTTAACAAATGTGCCCACCTTTGGAGCGGCCCGCTGCCAGACGGGGCTGCTCAGCATCTGTGCCCCTAACGACACCAGCACGAGCCATAACTACCCTGAATCCCCCCAGCCCTTTTCAACTCACCGTGCTGCTCTCCGGGGACTCCGCTCCTTTCCTCGTGGCCTGTGCCACTTCTGTCATGCGGCGGGGGCAGGCACCGACAATGTGCCTCGAGCCCCCTCCGCCTCGATCCTCATGGGCTGCGGCGCTTGCGGTGCTCTCTTCACTCACGGGAACCCCGCCTCATTATGCGCTATGCTTCACCCGGTCCCCCTCCTTGGGACCGGGACTTCGAGATGGAGCCAGCGAGGCTTCTTCGCTTCCTCTCCCGGCTGCGCTGCCATTGGCCGGCCATCTACTTCCTGCCTTCGACCCGCCCGGAGTCAGGCGGACTCTGCCTGGCTTACGGGTCGGGGATATCGATCGGGTCCGCGGCGGTGATTAAATGCACACAAGAACGCGGGGTGGGCACCCACAAAGCTCACCATGAATGCGGGGTGGGCACCCGCCGCTATTATTATAAAAAATAAGCGGGATGAAAGCGGGGTGGGCACCCGTATTTAGGTATATAAAATGAGCGGGGTGGCACCCCCAATTAAGATAAAGGCATAACGGGGAATTCCTATGTAGTGGATTCCACCAGCAAGGGCTGCAGCGCCACGCTGCGCAGCCCCAGGTTTTCCAACAGGTGGGCAGTTCTTCAAAGATAGCGCTCCCAGGGTGCTAGAAACAAGGAAAAGAAATAAAGCGCTCACCAGGCGCTAGGAGCCCCAGCTCCTTCAGGGAAAGTCCAGGGGAGGTTTCAGGGGCAGAGCTGGGCCCAGATTCCAGCACACAGGACCCTCCAGCAGGGAGGCAGCCCCCATGGCGATCCCTCCTTGGCCCCAGCAGCAGCAAGCCCCCTCCTCGGCCCCAGCAGCAGCAAGCCCCCTCCTGCCTCAGGAACAGGAACACTGAACAATTTCATGGGGACACAGCCCCTATATTTATATTACATTTTCCCTTTGTTAAAAATAACATAGCAGAAACGGCATTTCTATATGGTAGAATATAAAATAGAACACTACACTTAAAGTAGAATAGAACAAGAGCTCTTGGGGAAAAACCCACACAGTCTGTCACCTACATGCAGACAGGGAGGTAGTCCGCCGAGAACTGTGTGGGCTTCCTCTTTAGGTCTCGGCTAGCGAAGGCTGCGCTTGCGCAGTCTCGCTTGCGAGATTTAATGACTTGGAGTAGAGGGGCTTGAACCCGCCCCTGTTCTCCATTGGCTGGCCTCTTGAATGCTGGCCAGCCATTGGAGAAGAGGTCCGTCACTCCGAACAGGCCCCGTCCTTTTCGGTTTCGGGGGCATGTTTTTTTCAACTTTTCTAATTATCTCCTCCAGCCAATGGCAAGAGGAGAGAAAAGCAAAACACGCCCCCGAATCCGGAAACGCCGCTGCCTTTCTCCGAGGCATTTCTGCTTCGCCTCGGAGAAAGGCAGTGGTGTGCTTGTTCAAACTGTAACAATTATCACCTCTAAAGGCATGTGTGTAAATGAGTCCTCTTTCTTTCCCAACAATTGATACATTATTATTCAGCATAAACCAAATGGTACATATCATTTTAACACGAAAAACACTCATTCCTTTCAAGAACGGGACAGACGGCAGAGCGAAACACACCGGTGAAATAAAAGGCCTGCCAGCTAATACCCTCTGATGGCCCTTTCCGTTTTCAAGTGACCTCCGAGAAAGCAGATATCAGCATCGGAATTTCAACTCACCTCTGTCGAAGCAGGTCAACCTTTCTTTTTCACGGGTTCTGCCTGAAAATTAGACTGGGGCTTTCTTTTCTCCACAAATGTGTACGCGTGCTCTGTCTCGACCCCAGGCACACTTTTACCCATAGGCTATGCTGCGTATGTATCGCTGCATGAGGCAACCAGGGCACTTCTCCAAACTGAAGTCAGAGAGGGCCGGGGAGGCACTGCAATGGAAACACCTAATGCACAGGATCTATATGCAGCCATGCGTTTAGCCTGGGACTTGGAGACGGCATGCTCTGACACTGATTTTACAGTAGGGGCAAGACACAGTAAGTACTTGCTATCGAGTTTTAGGCTGTCCCTAATTGAAATGGATTCTTGCTTTTAACTTTCGGCTCTTCTACAAACGGAGCCGTGTTAGCTGCCGGTTCCTGCGGATGTTGGACGCTGCGGGACATTTCTGTTCCCTGCTCTTCTTGCTCGCTGTTATCAGTGAGGCACTGTGTACACAAACACAGCGTGGTGGAAATCAAACACCTCTGTCCTAGAAATATTTCCCTCCGATAAACAACTCTGTGCTGTTTGCTGGGATCCCAAAGAACGTTTGCCTGCAAATGTGTACGCGTGCTCCGTCTCGACCCCAGGCACACTTTTACCCATAGGCTATGCTGCGTATGTATTGCTGCATGAGGCAACCAACATGGCCACCATAAAAATTCAGTAGAGTTAACGCGGTCTAGTTCTTAACGCGGGCTGCGTGTAAGTATAGCTCTTGGAAAAAACATAAAAGAAAGACATGCAAACAGATAGCTATATTTCAAAATTGCTAAATGAGTCGCCGTGTTAAGGTGGCTCCTTATCGATCTTGTTTCCATTGGTATACAAAATAAACAAAAAGTAGCATTAAAAAAACCGCTTCAAATTCAGAGATTTGTTTTAGGCAATACTGCATGTTTCAAACGCCAAAACCTATTAAAAATGTTTTGGTATTTTGAAGAAAAGTTGAAATACATTGGCTTTCTTTATTATTTAAATGTCAAAATCTAAAGATTAGTATTGCTTTCATAAAGAAACTACGGCGCTCTGAACGGAAACCGTACATAGTATGGGAAATTGCTTCAGTTGCAATTGGATCTTCAGTGTTATTTTTCGCCTAGTGGTTACCCGGCTTTTCGCACATGCGCATGCAGCGTTACTCTCTGCACTGTTTTCCCTCTGCTATTCAAGTCACCTCTCTGGCCTTCAGAGGACGTTAGTTACAATGTCTGCGGTTTTGTGCCCCGCTCTGCGCGGAGTCAATGCCCTAAAATCCCTCCCTTCCGTTTCTCAACTTGTAAGCCTCCCTGAGTCTCGTCGGTTATATGGGGCTCAGATCAGCTCCAGTGGCGAGAAGATCACTCACACCGGCCAGGTAATAAATGCACTTACGCACAGGGGCGTAGGAGACACTACATTTCTGGGGGGTACTGTGTGCGTGTGGGAGGCTCTGTGCGTGTGGGAGGCTCTGTGTGGGTGGCTTTTTTTGTAGGTGGCTCTGCGTGGTGGCTTTCTCTGTGTGGGTAACTCTGTGTGTGTGTGTGTAGGTGGCTATGTGAGTGGCTCTGTGTGTGTGGGTGGCTTTGTGTGTGTGGCTCTGTGTGTGGGTGCAAATGCAATATGTCTCGTATTTGAGAGTGATTAAGCTATTGACATTGTAAATAACAATGCCGTTTCTTTAAATGTTTTAAAAACAAAAATAATGTCATGAGCAATGCCAATAGCTCTAACTTTAAAAATGCCGACACCATTGCATTGTAAATGCTTGTTATACTCTTTAAGGCTATGAGAAGCGCCTACAGTAACGTCATCTCACGCCACTTCTACCTACGTCAATTATACCATGGTTCGCACATTTATCAGACGTGTCGCGTCTATCCTACTAAATGCGGAACGTAGACTAGGTGAAAGGTTATATGCGCAGGCCAAGCGCTCGTCGTAAATTGCATAGGGCAAGCAGAAAATATGTAATGCAAAGGAATAAAATATATTTATCTATAGATATTTGTCTTGGTTGCCACATTCATCACCCTGGTCTGACGGTTGTTGCGGTGGCAACTTCTCTATTCTCATGTACAGACCCAGGATGTGATGTGCTATATGTCGACAGAATAGAGAGACAGTGAACTCTGCGCCAGTGAACTTCGCACACGGGTAGGTTAGGGGCTCTATAGTTTGGAGCATGAGGCCTCACAGAGAGAGGCTGGCAGTGATTTTTGGTCGGACAAGCCTAGAGCCTGCTGTTCAGTAAAGATGGGTGCAGAACTTTGGTCAACTTAACAAAAGGCCTACAAATTAGGCTGGCAGGGCCTACGTAGGGGTTCATGCTTTGCTGAGTGACAAGGATGGCCCAGGGTATCTGTTATATGGTAAAAACGGACCCTCTCTCACATCTTCCTGCTGTTTTACCATTCCTTGTCAATAATTTAATTAACCTAGTATTTTTCATATTCAGTTGATTTCTACTAAGTAAAAAGCACTTTTGTAAGCTATAATTTGTCATAAGGCTATCAAAGTTGCATCATTTGACGGTACTGGCCTATCTATAAAGAAAACATATATTAGGACGAGCAGCTCAGTTTAGAGTGTTTTTTTGGGACGAGCCTGAGACAGAACACAAGCACTGCTCTGGCAAAATGTTGTTGGTAAAATATTAGGTTGGGTCTTTGTCCTTCGTAAATGCTGGCGTTTGATTCCTTGAGTTAGTCCCTCCCAGTACGCCCATGTCGTCATTTGTATCCTCCCATGGCTACCGGACCCTTTACTTGGTTGTTACACGGTACATGTACTTTTGTTTTTCTTTATTTCTCTTAGTGTGCATGTTTTAATGTTTGCTGTCATGTAGAAGTGCCGGCGAGAGATTTGCCAAGAACGCTTAAAGACCGCTTATTTGCAGAAGAAACTGTTCCGGATGGGCAGAGGTGTGCCAGGCATGGCGCAGAAGAGAAACTATACTTCTGTGTTAGGAAAAAGAATTTGGCCTGACAGCAGGCGACTATGGGTGAAAGTATTGGAGTTTGTTTTCAAACTCATTCCTGTTTCAGCAGCTGAATGGGTCCAATTATTTTTATTTCTTCTTTATTATGTATTTTGTTATTCCTGTCCTTGTTCTGAAGTTGCCAGATCAGACGTCTAAGACTGCTCTGTAAATAGACCTTTGCTTTTGTTTGTTGTTGTTAGTGATTGCACAATAAAAGGCTTGATTGGTGAGGACCGAGCAGTGGCAGGGTCGAGGGAGGGCAGATCGGTAACAGTTAAAGCTAGGAGCAGTTCCTCAGGGGGCTGTGCGGTAAGGGGGTGCTACTGCTCGGGGGAGGAGGTTTGAGTGGTGGGGCAGAGGAGAACTGTGGCTGTCTGCCCTCTCTGCACATAGCAGTGGTTGGTGTTATGTTGGGTGTGTGATGGTTGTGGTGGTTTGGCTGGTGACGACCACTCCAAGGGTGAATGCTGACTGCTGAGGCGAGTGACAGTCACTGCAAGACTACGGATACAGCACTGGCCGTTGAGGCATAGCCAGAGAGATGCGGTGGATGACCAATGTGAGAACCATGGTTGCCGAGCCTAGAAACCGGGTGTGGAGGATGAGCACTTGATGCTGTTGTGAGGGACAAGGGGGGATTGACTGTTGTGAGTAATGATGGAAGAGTTAACAGACTGAGATTGATAGAACAGTGACTGCTGAGGCGTGGGGGCCATAGAGTTATGATTGCTGGGATGGAGGGGGGAATGGGGAGCGCAGCACCTATTGCTAAGGATGATGAGTAGCGGCGGCTGCTAGGCTGCAGTACAGAATACATTGACTGGATATGGGCACAGTCTTACTGCTGAGGTTGGAGTGAGTATAATGGTGGTTTTTGGACCTCAGGCTGTGGAGCGTCCTGATGACTGGCCATAGATGTGAGGCCAGAGTCTACAGTTGTTGGAAGCAAAGTGTATTGAATGTATTCTGCAGATGTCTGAGTTGGGCATGCGCAAAATGCTAGGCTAGGTGAGGGGGGGGGGGGGGTGAGGTGTAACCTGCCATGGGATATAGTTCAGTTTCCCAGGCTGCTGAAATCTCCGGCACCGAAAGGGAGATCCAGTTCCTGTAATCTCATTTGGGGACCTAAACAATTGTTGCTCGCAGCCAAATTGGCTAAAGGGTCAGAGTTGAACTCTCCTGACACCTTTGTTATTGCTACTGACACGAGGGCGCCTGCTTTCATTCACTTTAACCCGGCATTATCTCGTGTCTGTTTCAACCCCCACTAACTAAAATGGGTTTAAAAATGGTTAGCGAAAAAGGACATGTGAATTCAAGGTAGCATATAATCCTGTGCGATAGGGCTGAAGTTGACAACAGCACATCTGTGTTACATGTCATCTGTACTAAAGCTACCTGACGGGTTGTTTTCAAAACCCGGTTTTATTAACAACACTACCACCACCACCAATATCACTACTACTACTACTACCAATACCACCACCACCTATACCAATACCACTGCCAATAACACCAATACCACCACCACCACCAATAGCACCAATACCATCACCAATACCACTAGCGCCAATTCCAATACCACCAGTATCACAAGATACTACCAGTACCACCACCACCACCACCAATACCACCACCACCAATACCATCACCACCACCAATACCACTGCGAATACCACCGCCAATACCACTACAATACCAATACCACCAAAATACCAATACCACCACCACCAATATCAATACCACCTCTACCAGTACCACCACCGCCAATACCACCACCAATACCAGTACCACCACCACCAATATCAATACCACCACCACCAATACCACCACCAAAACCATCATCACTACCAATACCACCACCACCAATACTACCACCACTACCAATACCACCACCACCAATGCCACCGCCATTACCACCACCAATACCACCACCACCAATCCGAATACCACCCCTTCTACCAATACCACCACCAATACTACCACCAGTACCACCACCACCAATATCAATACCACCACCACCAATACCACCACCACCAAAACCATCATCACTACCAATACCACCACCACCAATACTACCACCACTACCAATACCACCAATACCAACGCCAATACCACCACCAATACCATCACCATCGCCAATACCATCACCAATACTATCACCACCACCAATTTCATTACCACCACCACCAATACCACCACCACCTATAATACCACTAACAGTACCACCATGACCACCAATACCACCATGACCACCAGTACCACCACGACAACCAATACTACCACCACAAATACCACTACCACCAATACCACCACCACCGCCAATACCAGTACCACCACTGCCAATACCAGTACCACCACCAATACCACCACCACCAATACCACCACCACCATTACCAAAACCACCACCACAATACCAATACCACCACCACCACCAATACCAATACCACCACCACCACCACCAATATCACCACCTCAGCGCCTCTCAATCATTAGTAATAACAGGGGCACTGTACGAGGCCGGAGCTGCAGCCAAGACCATCCCTCCCTCCCTCCATGCCTGCCATAAAGCACAGCCCACCCCGCACCAGGAGGTTAAGCCAGGGCCCTACTACAGCTGAAGTGTTTTTTTATTAGGCTAGAGATAGCAATGACATTACGCAATGCCGCACTACACACTCAAATCACAGAGAGGGTAGGAAATAGCCCCCACCCCACTCTTCCTCCTGAGCCGTGACAGTGTAATCACAGAGCAAAAGGTGTTGGAGCTCTTTGTTAGTGTTTATAGTTCAGATCATGTGTAACTCTCACTTCACACTTTGTGCCGGTGTAATTTACAACACTTACCACATCTTCTTCACGGGACTATTTATCACTACTTTTGAAGACGTTGCAGGCCGGTCGCTTCTTCTGATATTTACAATCTAAAAAGCGGTTGAGAAGGCCCTTTATTGCTATGCAAAAGGTCTTGCATTTGCGAGAGTTTACGCTATTAGTATTGTATATGACAGTGCCTTTTATTTATGTTTTAAAACCCAAAACATAAATAAAAGGCATTGTCATTTACAATTCCAGTAGCTCAAACCTGTGTGAATGCGAGACCTATTGCATTGTGAAGGCTTGTCTAAACATTGATTGTTTTTTCACCGATCTGTTAAAATTAATGCAATACCACTTCAGAGCCTATCCAATTCCTTATTTTGCATTGTTACGGCATTGATATTTAATAATTTCCTTGGGTTAAATGTTTATCGATCAATTTTAAAGTGATAAATATTTCAGTAAAATATTCATAGGATGTTGTGTATAATTTCCATATTCTGAATAGTCTGAATGGTACAAATCCCACACAGAATAAATTGTTGGTCGGCCTTGTCGACAAGGGCTTCCGGAAATAGTACATGAATTGGAGATTTTTAAGCTGAGCGAATCTGAATGTTCTTCCTCCATGAGTGGGGAGACACGACCTGACCATGGTATCTCTGCTGTCCAAGCCCAGCTACTTATTGGTCCCAAGACAATCTGCTGGATGTTCCGGATGAAGGTTGGAATGTGCAATGTTCTGTAGCTTATCTAAGGGGACAGTGAATGTTGATGAAAGGGTGAACTATTCTGGGAAAAATTATTTTCCAAAGCTGCTATCAGTTTCTGAACCTTTGTTACTTTCACCTTTTGACTCACTATGTGTTGCATTTTTGTTGACATTTCTCAGTGATGTTATGTTTCTTTAATCAAGTGCCCCAGACTGTTTTTAACTCCATAGCTTCTCCATGATATGCAATATCTAGAATTCATGACACTAAGGGGCCGATTCCGATTTCGGTCGGAAGGGCTCCGACCGACGGTCGGAGCCCTTCCGACCGATTCGGATCGTGTCGGCCGGATTCCTTTCCGACCGAGCCATTCTGATGTGCTCGGTCGGAAAGGAATCCGACACGGATTTCCGGATTGTGGACGACCGGCTCGGAGAGGAAATCCCTCGGTACTCTTTGCAACCGAGGGAGTACGATGGCAGTTTTTCACTGCCTTTTCGTGACGGTTTTTCCGGCACGAAAAGGCAGTCGGAAACTGTCTTTGGGGGGCCCCCAGTAGGGCCCCCATGGGTGCGAGGCTGCCGAATGGCAGCCTGGGGGCACCTATGGTGCCCGTCTGTGGATCCCTACACCCGGTAGCAGGCACCTTGGGGTGCCGCCCACAGGGTGCAGGGATGAACTGCAACCCTGCTTTCAACGATGCAGCCATGCATTCCGCTCGGAATGCATGCCTGCCTTGTGTTGTATACGAGTGCGACCGAACCCTGTTCGGTCTCATCGTACTAGCAGGGCTGTAACCGACGACAGCAGGTCGGTCGGTTACGGCTCCTGAACGATGTCGGACAGACCCGAGTCCATCCGACATCGGGAATCGGCCCCTTAGGATGATGACTGACATGCTTGAACCAGTTCAATGTGTGTGTATGCTAAAAATTCAATAAAAGGAGTTACAAAAAATAATGTTGTCCGTTATATCTAAAAATAGGATTTTATTATAACAATATTTTTAAGTACATTCTAAACTGCAATCATTCCTATCAAGCACAGCCAAATAGTCCTGTAACTGTGATGCCGCATTACATCACGCTATCAATAAATTATCAGAATACTTAACCAATACAATATTTCCAGTACTTTTCATTTTTATTTGTTTATAAAGGTTTTATATAGCATAATGTGACCAATGGGATATCAGAGGGCTTTTGAAAAGATAAATGAAAGCAAGAAACATATATTCGAAAACGGTAAAGGATATGGCAGCCCCCAAGGTGCGGGGAGCTCCCATCGCAAGGTCCAAGCTGACATATATACATTCAAGACAGTAATGGTCAAGTGCAAGCATGGATGATAACATTGCGCCGAATCAGGTATCGGGATGAAGTGCAATAGATTCTAGTGTAAAGATTTGTTCATCAACAGCAGTTTAACTTTTTTTTTTGAATGATGCATTTGATGGGTTGAATCTGATTGCAGGGGGGCAGGGAGTTCCAAATTTGTTGTTTAATAATCGAGAAGGCCTGGTTGTAGATTTTCTTTTTGTGAAATGTCTGTGGTTTCAACAGTAAGGTGCTGGTGCTTCTAGAGCACGGGTACCTGCAATACGGCCCGCGGGCCGCCAGCGGCCCGGCAAGCCTTCCTTGGCAGCCCGCGGACCTTGCAGTGATTTTTTTAAAGAGTGTCAGCAAACACAGACTCTGCTCTATGGGGGCTGGGCGATTCCAGCGATAGTCAGAGTGGAGCTGCAGGGGCGCTAAGAAGAGGTGAAATACAACAAAGCCTAATTGACAAGTAAATGGTCTTTAAAAGACCTGTGAAGTAATCGGGTGTGGCTGTGTGTGTGTGTCCGGGAAGCTGTCTCAGCCCAGGCTGCCACACAAGCAGGTTGAGGTGACAGAGGGTGACAGAGGACAGCGGCGTGTGAGAGCCAGGTGAGGTGACGGAGGGCAGCAGGGAGTGAGATCCGTGTGAGATGGCAGAGGGTGACCGAGGACAGCAGGGAGTGAGAGCCGGGTGAGGCGACAGAGGGCAGCAGGGACTGAGAGCTGGGTGAGGTGTGTGTTAAGAGCCTGTGATGTGATGTGATGTTTCCCACCAGCCTGTAGTCGGAGGGTTGAGCCAAGGCTAGGGAGCTCAGGCCTGGTCTCCGCTCTCGCAGCACGGCGCACAAATGCTCGCCGCCAGGTTGGCGCTATATATAATTGATGCATGCATACCTAAATGGACGGGTGACTGGTGCCAAAGGGTGGCTTTGATCTGACAGCTCGGGTGAGAGTCAGAATTAAAGCCAGCGACAGATGTGACCCCAGGCCCAGTGGTGGGACCCAAACCTGCGAAGCAGCAAATTCAGAGAGAAAACGAGCTGGCTTTTACATTACACAGGGAGAGGGGGGCAGGGGGTGGTGGGGTGCTGTCTCTGGGCTGGTGATGGGGCCATGAAGATGCAGTACGTGTGCACTGCCCGAGGCACAGAGACAGAAACAGACAGAGACAGATATAAACAGAGACAGACAGAGTGTCAAGAATTCCTGTCATGCGAGGGGAGGAAAACGGTAACCAGCGTAAACGGACTACATCTCCCAGGATGCTTAGCGGTTGAGAGGTTATGTAAACAGGAGAGCTGTTACATAACTCAAGGAAAACACGCCCTTATGTAAACAGGAGAGCTGTTACATAACTCAAGGGGAAACACGCCCTTATGTAAACAGGAGAGCTGTTACATAACTCAAGGGAAAACACGCCCTTATGTAAACAGGAGAGCTGTTACATAACTCAAGGAAAACACGCCCTATAAAGGGAGGAACCGGGAGGTACAAGGCTGTCGGATATTGTGTTTACACCGACGTACCTGCTTCGTGAAGAGCAGTGTTCCGGAGTGGTGCTCCAGTAAGGCAAGAACGGAGGTAGGTCGAGTCGTTACTCCCTGGGCCGTGTCTTGCCCCATCGTCACCTGTGAAGGACCCGGAAGCTCTACCGGTCAACCATTGAGCTTCGCTTTTTGACTCGGCTGAGTCAAAGCGCAGTGGCGCTTTTGCTGGTTGGAGTCGTAACTCCCAGCCCGACCAGAGATACAGGGACTGCCAGCTGTAACGCACACCAGGAGGTGTTTGCCGCGTTACAGACTCGGAAGTCCACAGGATCGATCGAGCGGCTGCTCTCGGTTCAGTCTTCTTGCTTTTGATTGGGGTATCGGTGACGCATCACCAGGAGGTGACTCCGCGTCCCGGTGCAGTCTGAGGAAGAGGTTGAGCGGCTGCTCCCTTCAGGTAGAGACCCCGGCTGGGTGTTTCCCTGACTCCTCGATTCTCCCCAACACTCGTCGTGCCCCTCACAGCCTACCGATTGGCATTGTCGGCCATTTCATTTCTGCCCTCTGTTGGCATACGCCGGGATCGGCGTATATGCAGAGGACGGTTAGGACCATCCGTGCTGTGGGCTGGTAACGTACTTAGCCTGGAGGATTCCAGTGACTATAACTTTTGTTTATTCGTTGTATTGTTTTTGCCTTCATTAAAATAACTAACCCTTCACAAGTGGTTGCGTCCTCATTATCGTGTCTGTTAAACGATCCTGAGACGTTCAGGGCGTTACACAGAGGCAGAGACAGACAGAGGCAGAGACAGACAGAGGCAGAGACAGACAGAGGCAGAGACAGACAGAGGCAGAGACAGACAGAGGCAGAGACAGACAGAGGCAGAGACAGACAGAGGCAGAGGCAGACAGAGGCAGAGGCAGACAGAGGCAGAGACAGACAGAGGCAGAGACAGACAGAGGCAGAGACAGGCAGAGGCAGAGACAGACAGAGGCAGAGGCTGAGACAGATAGAGGCTGAGCCAGATTAGAGCCAGAGCCAGATTAGAGCCAGAGCCAGATTAGAGGCAGAGCCAGATTAGAGGCAGAGCCAGATTAGAGGCAGAGCCAGATTAGAGGCAGAGCCAGATTAGAGGCAGAGCCAGATTAGAGGCAGAGCCAGATTAGAGGCAGAGCCAGATTAGAGGCAGAGCCAGATTAGAGGCAGAGCCAGATTAGAGGCAGAGCCAGATTAGAGGCAGAGCCAGATTAGAGGCAGAGCCAGATTAGAGGCAGAGCCAGATTAGAGGCAGACAGAGACGGGGGCAGACAGAGACGGGGGCAGACAGAGGTAGATAGAGACAGCTAGAGATAGATAGAGGCAGAGACATATAGAGGCAGGGACAGACTGACAGAGGCAGAGACAGATAGAGGCAGAGACAGATAGAGACACATAGAGGCAGAGACATATAGAGGCAGATAGAGGCAGAGACAGATAGAGACAGGGGCAGATAGAGACAGGGGCAGACAGAGCTAGATAGAGACATGGACAGACTGACAGAGACAGATAGAGGCAGAGATAGAGGTAGAGACAGACAGAGACAGACAGCGATAGAGATAGAGAGAGGGAGACATAGAGAGAGACAGATGGAGACACAGATAGAGGCAGGGACAGAAGGAGGCAGAGACAGATAGAGACAGACAGAGACAGGTACAGGCAGAGACAGCTAGAGTCAGACAGGGACAGGGGCAGACAGATATAGGCAGAGACGGAGAGGGAGACAGGGACAGACAGACAGGGACAGACAGATAGAGGCAGGGACAGACAGGTAGAGGCAGAGACAGGCATAGAGATGGAGGGAGACGGAGAGGGAGAGAGGGAGGGAGACAGAGAAAGAGGGAGACAGAGGGAGGCAGAGGGAGTCAGGGGGAGACAGAGGGAGGGAGGGAGACAGACCGAGGGAGACAGACGGAGAGTGATAGAGGGAGGGAGACAGAGACAGACAGAGGGAGACTGAGGAGACAGACAGAGAGAGAGAGAGGAAGACAGAGAGAGAGAGGGAGAAATATAGAGAGAGGGAGAGAGAGAGCGAGGGAGACGGAGAGAGAGAGAGGGTGACAGAGAGAGGGAGGGAGACAGAGACAGACAGTGGAAGACAGAGGGAGACCAAGGAATACAGACCGGGGGAGGGAGACAGAGAAAGACAGGGAGAAAAAGAGAGAGAGAGGGAGACAGAGAGAGTGAGAGTGAGAGAGGGAGACGGAGACGGAGAGAGAGAGGGAGACAGACAGAGGGAGGAGGGTGACAGACAGACTGAGGGATGGAGACAGACAGAGGGAGGGAGACGGAGACAGGCAGAGGGAGACAGGAAGGGAGAGAGAGGGAGGGAGACAGAGAGAGGGAGAGGGAGGGAGACATAGAGGGGAGGGAGGGAGACAGAGAGAGAGAGACAGACAGAGTGATTGAGACAAGGGGAAACGGAGGGAGACAAGGGGAAACGGAGGGAGACAAGGGGAAACGGAGGGAGAAAAGGGGAAATGGAGGGAGACAAGGGGAAATGGAGGGAGACAAGGGGAAACAGAGGGACTCCGAGGGAGACAGAGGGAGACACAGAGAGAGTAAGGGAGAGAGAGGGAGAGATAGAGGGAGACAGAGAGAGGGAGACAGAGAGGGAGGGAGAGATAGATAGATAGAGAGAGAGAGCAAGAGCGAGAGAGAGGTGTGTATGCCGGGTCTGGTGGCTCAGTGGACGAAGGCGTCCTATGCAGGGGCCTGTGTTCAACCTCCGGGCCCGCCCCCTCCTCCACTGACCTCGCCGCCACCGGTGCGGCCCTCAGCCACAAACCACACTGTAAATTTGGCGCCTAAGAGAAAGTTTGTGAGTACCCATGTTCTAGAGGATCTGAAGCTGCCAGAAAGCTGCAGTTTTTGTACAAGATAACTTTAAGTGTTGAAGTGTAGGGCTTTATAGTTCATGCACATAATTTTTAACTGTATCCTTGCCTCATATGGGAGCCATTTTAGAGATTTCAGATTGGGAGAGATGTGGTTGTTTCTTTTAGATCTTGTGATGAGCCTTGCAGCAGAGTTAAAAGAGGCTTTTAGTGGAGCGAGCTTGTGCCTAGACAAGCCACACAGCGTTGCACTTCCATAATCCAGCTTTGGAATTACCAGAGCTTGAACAGCTGCCTTGAAGTCATCGAGGGGAGGAAGGGCTTTATTTTCCTAATGATGTTCATTTGTAAGTTCACAGCTTTGGTAACTGTACTTATGTGCTCCTGCACATTCAAGTTCTTTTCCAGCGTTATTCCGAGTGATCATGGGGAATTTATAATGTGTGGTAGATAGTTGAGAGCCAATCTTCAATGTCGCGTGACTGTTTTGGAGGGGCAATTAAGAGGAATTCCGTCTTGAGAGCTTTGAGTTTCAGGTGTTTGCAGGTCAGGCAATTATGGTTTTTTTTGTAGAGTGATATTGAGAGGCCTCATATCCTCGGGGAGAAGATTTTCAACTGAAGCTGGGTGTCATCAGCATACATGTGATAGTGGATGTGAGAAAATTTTAAAGTTTCAGTTAGACGTTCCATGAATAGGTTAAAGAGAGTAGGTGAGAGTGAACTCCCCTGTGGGACGCCTAATGTGACCAGTGTGGGACTGGACAGGGACTGATTAACTTTGATTCTTTGAGTTCTGTTGTGGCGAAACGAGGCAAACCATTGTAGGACAAACCCTGACAGCCCCATCCTGTGTTCCAGTAAGTCTAGGAGGCTGTTATGTTTGACCGTGTTTAAAACTGACAAGAGGTCTAGGAGGATTAGAGGCAGGATTCGTTCTGATTCTGAATTTTTTGTACGTCGTCAACTGTGTGTGTTACTGCTGATTCAAAGCTCTGGCCCTAGCGGAAGCCGGATTGGAATTAGTTTAAGAGTTGAAATTTGGCTATGTGGTTGCATAATTGGGCATAGACACATTTCTCCAGGAGCTTTGCTAGAGTTGGGATGTTGGCAATTGAAGGGAAGTTGTTTAGGTCTCTGTGATTCTATGTGAGTTTTTTTTATGATGGAGGTTACCTGGGAAAGAGTTGGATTGCCTATAGGTTTGTTGACTGACAAGTTCGAACAGTTTTCCAGATCAATTTCTGGCATTATCTAGTTGGATTCTAAAGAAATTTGCTTTCAAGCTTCTGATGTGATTGTTATAACTGTTCTTCAGCGCTCTCAAGCTCTTGAGGTGTTTGAGGTTAGTCAGAAGCTCCATAATCGTGCAGCTTGTCTTAGCTTAATTGCATTTAAGCTACCATTGTACCATGGTTTGGAGTCTTTGGTGGACTTTCCTTTTAGCTGAAGGGGAAAAGCAAGTCTAGAATGTTCATCATGGAATTATTGTAGTGATCTGTAAGGTCTTGGACATTAGACATGTCCGCTGGAGGAGCAAGATGGTATTACTGGGGAATGTCGGCTCATTCAAGTTTGTTTGGCAGGCTCCTTTTTAAGTGGCTGAGAGACTCGTGTGGGAGGTATGCCTTTCCGGAGGTGCTTATACACTGTGCACGGATTTCCAGGACATACCCGTTCTTGATTCAACAGGTGGGACACATCTAGGAGTAGGTGGTTACGAAGGTACTTTGTTGCGTGCCTTATGCACAAAACATGCTGCTGTGGGTTCCCACACTGTTTGCGGACATAGCAAAAATGATGTCAATACAGAAATGGCAAGAGGTGGGCACTGATGTCCTGGGTGGCCTGTATTTGGGTGCCAATTTATCCCATGGGATGACATAGTCGACTCGTTCACTTTAGGACATGGTCAGTACCTTACAATAAAACAAGATATCAATCACAGCGCACAAGGCCCCGTTTTCCTGAATAACAATTATCCGCTTACAAGGAACAAGCTGCTGGATCTGGCTGGAGGATGAAAACGTATAGCAAAACTTATAGCGCATATTTATAGGGCATTATGAGAGGATTGGACTGAAATAACCCCAAAGGCACACAGTAGATGGGAGAAGGTGTTAGGGGGTGAGCTAACGTCACAGCAATGGCACAAGATACACATGGAGATGCGCACTGTGAGCTCAAGTGCACGCTTTAAACTCGTACAGTACAATTTTGTACACCAGGCATACCTTTCTCCTAAAACCCTTCATGATATTTATCCTTCACGGTCAGACAGGTGCCCGCACTGTGGTACACCAGGGGCAGATTTTCTGTATGGAGTTGTGCGATTATGGCGTCTTTTTGGAGGGATATGCTACGAAATTTGAAAGTAGCAACCAGATAGGAGATTGTAGGCACCCCTCGCAAGATATTGCTGGGCTTGATCCTAACCACTGCAAATTCCTGAGGCTAGAGCTGGTGTTGCCAAAAAGCCGGTAAGTAGACATAATATTGAAATTTTAATATCTATATGTAATATTGAGTTTTTAATATCGAAAGTAGGTAATATCGATGTTAAATATATCGCAGTACAAAATATCGATTGCATGTTGTAAAAAATATTGTTGTGATAAATGCCGTTTGTTAAAATATTGTTATGCAAAAATATCGTTTTAATATTATTTTTTATTTGGTATATGTTTGTTAATGTTATAATAATAGTTAATGTTATAAAAGTTTTGAATTGTAATATGATTTTTAGGAGCGGGATGTTGGGTTTAAAGAGGATAAGGGTGGAGAGTGTTTAAAAGAATATGTTCAAAATTATTAAAAAAAATTCAATTTAATCAAATTAATTTTAAATTGTTTTTTAGGAGTTGGGTTTACAGGGGATAAGGGTGGGGAGTGTTTTAAAAAATTTGTTATAAATTATTTTTAAAATTTCAATTCAATAAAATTAATTTTAAATTGTTTTTAGGAGTGGGATGTTGGGTTTATAGGGGATAAGAGTAGGTAGTGTTTTAAAACATTTGTTAAAAAATAAATTGTAAAAATAATTTACATTTGTTTTTTAGGAGCGGGGTGTTAAATTTATAGGGGATAAGGGTGGGGAGTGTTTAAAAAATAATTATGCACTTTTTTTTAAATTTCAGTTTAAAAAAATGTAATCAAAATTGTTTCTTAGGAGTCGGATGTTGTGTTTATAGCGAATAAAGGTGGGTATTTTTCTTTTATTTTATAAAAATTAATTGAAATTTTTTTGGGGGTAAGAATTTGATTTTTTTAAAATTAATTTAATGTGTTAATAGGGGATACATTTTCTTAAGTTGAAAAAAATATATAAATATTTTTGGAAATTGATTTTTTTAAATAATAGATATTAAATAATTTTATTGAATTATGTATCTAAATTTGCTAGTCTTTTTAGAATTTCAATAAAATATATATTTATGATAATATATTAATACAAATATGATTTAGATTTTATAATTATTAAAAATATTGTTTCAATGGAAAGATGTTTTACATTTTTTGTTTACTATTTCAAATTTAAAATGTATGATTTATTTTTAATTATGAATATGATTTATACATTTGATACGGAGTAACACATTTTAATAATTTTAGATTTTGTAATTGTGAATATAAAACTATATATGTTTAGTGACCAGAATCTTTTATGATTTACTATAAATTTGAGTGGGAATAGTAAATTATATATGTTTAGTGTCCAGCACTTTCCCTGATTTAATAGTAATTGGAGTGAGAATAGTAAATTATATATGTTTAGTGTCCAGCACTTTCCCTGATTTCATATTAATTGGAGTGGGAATAGTAAATTATATATGTTTAGTGTCCAGCACCTTCCTTGATTTAATAATAATTGGAGTGGAAATAGTTAATAATATGGGGCCGATTCCGATCCGGGTCGGAAAGCACTCTGACCGAGTCGGATCCGGAGTGTTTTCCGACTGAGCCGGACCCCTACAGTCCGACCGAGCGAGTACGATGCGCACGCATGCTGTCGGACTCGGTTCGGTCGGACTCCCATAGAAGTCAATGGGAGCCAGTTGTACGACGCGTACATGCGCTCCCATTGACTGAATGGGTACGTCTCGAACAAGTGTGCCCCCTACAGTGGGCGCGCATCGGTGCCATCCGCACCGTACATGCCTGTGTTGGGAAGACCCATAGGTCTCCCCCTGTGTCCGAGTCGTAGGGCTGCGGGTGTCAGGGGGTCGGACGCGGACACCCGAAGTCCGACTCCGGGAGCTTTTGCAAGCCGGACACTCCGGCTCGCACAGGCTGTCCGACGCATGCATTGTACTGGCTCGGTTGTAAATCGCATCCATTGCACGCCACGGTTAGCTTCCGACCGACACGTACGGAGCAGTTCGCACCTGGAAACGACTCGGGGGGTGAATCTCATGTAGCTCGCATCATACTTGCTCGCTCGTACAGCTGTACGAGTCAGCCGGAAAACACGCATACGGTTCGTAGTTTTTCCGGCCGGATCGCGTTCGGTGCCCTTCCGACCCGGATCGGAATCTGCCCCTCTATGTTTAGTATCCAGCACCTTCCCTGATTTCCTATTAATTGGAGTGGGAATAGTAAATTATATATGTTTGGTGTCCAGCACCTACCCTAAATTATTATAGATTGAAGTGGGAATAGTATATTATATATAATTAGTGTCAGAACCTTCTCAAAGTTATTATAGTTTGGAGTGGGAACAGTAAATTATATATGTTTAGTGTCCAGCACTTTCCCTTATTTAATATTAATTGGAGTGGGAATAGTAAATTATATATGTTTAGTGTCTAGCACTTTCCCAGACTTAATAGAAATTGGAGTAGGAATAGTAAAATATATATGTTTACAGTTTTGCAATTTGTCAGAATTAATGTAGTGTACGGTGTGAATGTTTAAAAATAATAATATAGTTTGAATTAATAAAAATATATTATTATAAATAATTACTAAAACAAATTATTTTATAAAGTACATTGATGTAACATACATATTTTATCACATATACAAAGTTTAAAAAAATAACAAATCATGAAACATGTTATTTTTTTATTGATATGTTTATTTTCAAACATTTATTAATGAAAAGAGATAACATTTTATTTTATTAAGTGTATTTAATATATATTGTTAGACATAGAGAAACAAATAAAACATTTATTTTTCAGATATACATTTTGTACATGTATACATTTATATATATTTTTGCAAACTTAGGGGCCCAATAGGATGGCGGGCGGAGGCACCAACGCAGTGCTGGAGGTGGCGGAAAATGCCCTTTTCCGCACTCCAGTAGCGGTCCTCATGCCAGCCATATTAGTATAGCCAAGCATAGCCCATTTCCCGTCCACCGCGGTGCGACGCGAACCGCCATCAAAGTGCGCCCGTCACCGCGGCGGTGGGAGCCATGGAGACCCACCGCTGTGCGGAATGACGTCCTGTGTGCCGTACAAATTAGGATGCCCCAAACAGCCAGTCGCAACGCAGCGAAGAAACCGCCCAACCAGAGACGGCGGAAGCACCACAGCGGAGCGGGAAAACAGATACCCGGTCCCTTCCACCCCGTCCCGACCGCAATTGATCCAGCTCTACACGTCTTCCCGGTGCTGTACTTGATACACTACCAGCAAGTCATGGACCGTCGCGGATCCTGCCGCAGGTACGCAAACACACAACTCCGCACACAAGCACAGCACACAACTTGTGGGCTGATCTGCGTTTCCTGTCCACACCAGACACCCTGGTGGAGACAGGACACATCCACAAGTGTACCCACCCATGTCCTACCTGTCACAAAAACACCCCTCCGCATACAGATCACCCACCAACCGCGATATTGAAGCAATGTCCCGGTCACGTCATTGCAGCGGTGAAGACGTGGGAAAATATGGGAACAATGCAGAAGGCAGGGCCAGCGCCAGGCATGGGCAGTGCACAAAGATCATAGGGGCACACCTCCACACACTAGCCCCCCCATTAATAGACCTGCTCTGTGCCCCTCCTGTGCTGCCTCATGCACAATAACCAGCCAGGTGAACCCACACCCTGCAACACACACCAAACAACCAGGGAGACAGTCTCAGCAGGTGGGGCTGCAGAGGAGCACACAGCACAGAAGCTCAGGGCCAGGGCAAACCCTCACACCACTCATGGCAAGAAAACTGAGTCCAAGCACAATGAGCATTCACACAGAATATTAACAATCATTCAACTGGACACACAGCCTGTCAAGTCACACAGACATACCCCACACTGACACACAGCCACATACTCAGACCAGATGTCAGCAGCAATGGAGGACAACAAATAGGAAAGCTAAAGTGAGGTGCACACAATTGAAAGGCAAAGGAGCCAACCACTAAGCATGTGTACATCACATGCAGTAGAAGGAATATATAACAACACGTTTAGCCCATCTAATCACACAGTGATTGAAATCAAACCACAGTCACCTCTGTGCAACAACTCAGGGAGACAGCAAGGCAAACTATGTATAGGCACAGGGATGAAAGGAAGTCACTGAAGTCAAACAGTGAACAGCCACACATCTGCAATCAACTACTTGACAGGTGTATGTCAGCAGCACAACACACAGGGCCCATTGTTACTCTCCATGACTGTCGAACACAAGTAGGATCCTTTACATATCCCCCCTGCCCCCCAACCTCACACCTGCAGCACACAACACCAGTGTCAAACACACAGAAGGGGGGGGCAATAATGTCCAGTCAGTACACTAAAAATCACACTCCCTGGGGGGCATCCACAAACATCACACACATAGACACACACACTCAGAGATGCCTGAGCCAATGCTGGCACAAAAACAACAGCCAAACACAAAACTCACTAACAATATACACAGAAGTACAACAAGCCCATACCTGACCTGTACAGCAAAACTGTGGAAAGGCAATGGGAGCCCAATCGGAACAGGAGAACACAACCTCAACAGGCAGAAACAATGCACAGACAACATACCCCAACACAGACAAGAAGTACATCATCTCAAAACAATCATGGACACAAACTGGGAGCAATAGGCCTATAATGAAACACAGACAGACATACCGCACAACCCAACAAGTCAACATGCTCATGCACAATCCTGACAAGTGACAGGTCAATTATCAGAGGGGAAACCCCCAATGATGCACCCAAAACAAGCCCAGGAATAAGAATATCCCTAGGTGCATGTGACAGACACACAAGTAATGCACACTACACTGGCAACACATATCTGAATGAATCACAACACACCAACAAAACACACACACTGACATGCAAATAGAACATCACACACAGAGCATCCGTCAGCTCCAAGACACAACACAGCCCAAACACTGCACACATCCACATCAAACACACAACAGATGCCCATGCCCATATATCACATTGCAAATACAGCTGGACATCAGGTGATGCACACCAGGCAACATACACCCACAGCACTGCATGCACGACAAGCAGTGTGTGCACACAAAACATACCAGTTCCACACAGACATGAGTGACACACCATGAACCCCCCCCCCAACTAATCAGCACAGCACACAGACATCACTCTCAGGAAGGGAAGCAGTACCTCAGCAAACACACATACAGCTAACCCAACACCCACAGATGCACAAGTCTGGGACACCCAGGTGAAAACAACATTAGTAGAGGACTGTGCAGCACAAACAGTGGAACTGCATATGAGTAACCATGGCTGCAAAACAGTACAAGAAAATCACATATAAACAATTTGGAAATGGCCCTTAGTGGCACACTGGTCCTGTGCACACATCAGCACCACAAAGCATAGTGTATCAAATGAAGTGGTGGGGAGGCACTCACACTGGCAACCCAAGGGGACAGCTGACATGAGAGTGAAGTGGTGTGTATGTCAGTAGTGGACAGGTGAGGAGTGCACCATACACAAATACATGGAGTGCACACTCACAATGGGTAGGCATCAGAAGCACAGATAGGGAATGTTATGACTCCACACCCCACATGCCATACTGGAGCAAAAAAAGCCTCAAGTGACAGCAATGCATGAGAAAACACCCCCACAATGTCAGTGTGGCTGAGCAGGACAGCATAGTGAGTACAAACGGGATCAAGACACATGGCTGATCAACAAAACACAACACTGACTTGCCACACATTCTGCATACTCACAATTGGCACCAACAATAAGTAGGTGTCCCCCAGAAGTGCAAGGAAACACCAACACACTGCACACTGCACAACCTACAACTCCCACATGTGCACACAATCACAAGCACGGGGCTGGCAAATCAAACTAACACGCACACAACTCCTGCCTGACACGTGTGCAGTTGACATTGCAGGGGCACACACGCATCAACTCCACTGACAAAGTCACCCCCTTCACACTGCACACTTCTTGTCCACCGAAGTTCACATATTGAAATTGACCCCTGTGACTAGGATGACTGGCCGTCACAAGATGAGCATACACCAGCAGTGTTGGTCACACATCAAGAATGATCACACAGACATGATGACCCTGGCCAGCCTTCCGGCAATCCTGTGGATAGAATCCCACTTTGTGCTGGCAGTGCATACAAACATGATGTGTAAAATATAGCTAACCTGACCATAGAATGATAATAATAACAGTAGTTCACCACAAACCACCGTCATTGCACCCCCAAGCCTCAGAGTCCAGAAGAACTGAAGTGCCTGTCACCTGTGCAAAAACCTGAAAAAGTGAAACAAGCCATTGGCAATGTTGAAGTGGCATACAGAGCATGTGTCACAGTAAACAATACCCACACAGAAAACCCTTTATTCAGCAAGGACACCGACAAAGCAGACAACAGGAGTAACTGTCTTTATTCACATATTACACTGATAGGCACCTGTCACAGGCCCCTTTGACCTTGTACCTCTACAGGAGAGGTGAACCCAAAATGAGGGGGAGGAGACCAGAATATACGTTATGGAGGTTCTTTTATTGGGATCCAAACAAGAACAACGGCCACCACATTCCTCTAGGGCCGAGGGGTAGGGAGGAGACAAAAAGCAAGGAAAACAGTCTCTGCTATCCACAGGGTTTCTGACGGTGGGACGGCTTTGGCTTGGTTTCAGCTCCGGCAGCAAACGTCCGATTGTTGTATGCAAAAAAAAAAAGAAATAGAACCTCAGGTCAGTGGGCTGTACAGTGGAACTGCATTATCTCAAGGAAGGGGTTGTGCGAGGGGTCACCCAGACTGCCACCATGTGTACTTAGTGTAGAAAAAAACTGTGCCCACCCTCACAAAACTACCCGTTCCCTCCCTGTGTAAAAGAAAGTCCCAGTAAACGCCGGCGTACCTGCTCCAGCCACACTCCTCCTGGAGCATGGCGGGGCAATGCATGGTGTTGTTGGCCTCTTGGCGTAGGACTCTTCACCGGCGTCTTCTCCTGGACCTCAGGACCTCCGGTTGCTTCGGAACCCAGCAGCAGCTCTTCCGGTCTTCTTCCTCGATCGGCTTCTCCAGTTCGGTTTCCGGCTTGCACGCTTCCTGGTTCTTGTTCCACCTCTTTGGCCTCGGTGATGACTCCTGATAGGTGCAGAGGGTCCGACGTCCCGCCTCCTGACACGTCCACCGGCTGGTCCCAAGCAGAATTAAAAGGGCCATTCCTGTATACGGAGGAGGGTTAAAGAGTCAACGGCTGGCTTGGCTTGCGGGGCCCACTCTCCAGGAACACCGTGACACAACCTCCCCCCTGGATTTCCCCGTTCGGGGGAAAGAGGATAGCCGGAGAGAAAGTCAGCATTCCCCTGCTCTGCCCCCTTATGGTGACGAACCTCGAACTGGAAAGGCTGCAGAGCCAGGAACCATAGCAGCACCCGATCGTTGCAACTTTTATTCCGTTGTAGCAGAGTCAAGGGAGCATGATCTGTGTATAAAACAAAGGGTCTACCGTCGAGATAGAAGCACAGTTTTTCAATTCCTCATCTCACAGCCAGACACTCCTTCTTTATCGTGGGATAGACCCTTTCCTTCAGGAACAGCTTCCTGCTGATATAAACGATAGGCCTCTCAGCTCCCTCACTATCAAGCGGTGACAGTACTGGCCCGATACCCACCCTAGAGGCATCTGTTTGGAGAAGAAAGGGTTTTTAGAAAACAGGTGCCATTAGTACCGGGAAGCTCGTCAGGGCAGTTTTGAGGGAATGAAAGGCCTGGTCTTCAAGGGCCGAGGGGTTACGTAACCGGGAGGGAGAGGCTGATTTATTTAGAAGATCCGCGAGGGGGGGCAGCGACCTCTGAGAACTGGGGAATGAAGCGTCGGTAATACCCGACCAATCCGAGGAAGGCCCTAAAGTCACGTTTGGTAGTAGGGAAGGGGGTGTTCTGGACGGCCTTTATCTTCTCTGTCTGGGGTTCTATCAGTCCCTTCCCCAAAACATATCCTAAATATTTGACCTTCTGAAAAGCGAACCTAGACTTTTTTGCATTGATATGTAAACGAGCAAGTCCGAGCTCGGTAAGGATGGCCTGGAGATGTTGCATGTGTTCTCGCCACGAATTGCTGTATACCACAATATCGTCAAGATAGGCAGAGGTGTATGACAGGTGAGGTGCCAACACCGTATCCATTAGCCTCTGGAAACTTGATCGGCGCCCCATGCAACCCAAACGGGAGGACGGTAAAGTGGTATAGGCAATCGAGTGTAGCGAAAGCCGTCTTTTCTTGGTCTGCAGGATTTAGGGGTATTTGCCAGTAGCCCTTGGTGAGGTCAATCGTTGAGATGTAACGGGTCTCACCAAGGCGCTCTATTAGCTCGTCAAGCCTGGGAAGGGGATAACAGTCCTGTTTCGAGATGCGGTTTATTGCACGAAAGTCAATACAAAACCGGATGCTGCTATCCAGTTTCGGAACAAGTACTATTGGGGAGCACCAATTAATCCTAGAGGACACTATGACACCTGTTTTGAGCATTTGTGAGACCTCATTCTGGAGAGCGAGTCATCGGGCCTCGGGAACCCTGTAAGGTTTTTGTCTGATCACTACTCCTTCTTGAGTTGAGATCGAATGTTCCGTCAAATGGGTCCTACCAGGTTGGTCGGAAAAGATTTCCTTATGACCAAGGAGGAGGAGTCAGAGCTCTTCGCCCTCTCTGTCAGTCAAGTCAGTGTTGCTTACGGTATCATGGACAGTGTGGTCCTGGGTTTCTACGACAAATACACTGCGCGTCTGAGTGGGTGGAGGCCCCAGCCATTTTTTTTAGAAGGTTTATAAGGTACATTTGGTCTTTTCTAGAAGAGAGGCTTAGGACATAGGTGGTTTTGCCTATCTTTCTTATGACTTGGAATGGTCCTTGCCATTCGTTTCTCAATTTGTGTGAGGACGAAGGAAGGAGGATTTATAATTCGCGCCACTTCCTCCCTTTGTCGTAGAAGTATTTTTGTTTTCATTGGGCCTCTTCTAATGACTCGTGAGCTAGGGTTCTCAGTTTATGCAGAAGTAACTTAATCTGGTTCGCATAATCTAGTAAGGACTGGGCCTCTTGAACTCCCTCCTTTTCCCAACTCTCTTTCGTGATCTCAAGCAGTGTTCTGGGCTTCCGACCAAATAGTAGCTCAAATGGTGGCACCCAACGGCTACTTTGGGTCTGACTTCAGATTACGAACAGTGCTAAGGGTAGTAGCTGGTCCCACAGTTTCCCATCCCCAGTGAGCGTTTTCTTTAGGGTGAGCTTGAGATTGCCGTTGTAGCGCTCTGCAAGCCCTTCCGTCTGGGGATGGTACACTGACGTCTTTATGTGGTGACTATTCAGTTCCTTGCAAATCTGTCTCATCAGCCTTGCCACAAAGGGAGTCACTTGGTCGATGACAATGTCACGGGGAAACCTCATTCTGGAGAAGACCTCGATTAGTTGTTGGGCGATCGTGGTGGATGTGGCCGACCTCAAGGGAAAGGCTTCCGAATATCTTGTGGCGTAATCTACTATATCCAGGACGTACTGATAACCCTGGCGAGACTTGGGAAGGGGTCCTATAAGGTCCATACCTATTCTAGCGAAAGGCTTGCCGATAATGGGAAGAGGGTTCAATGGAACGTTCGGTGGAACGTAGGGGTTTTTCTTCTGGCATATCCGGCACTCCTGCCAAAATTTCCATACCCTTGCATAGACCCCGGGCCAGAAGAGGTTTCGCAGTATGGACTGTGCTGTTTTTTCGGCGCCACAGTGCCCTGCGAGATGAGCATGTGCAAAAAAAAAGCACCTGGTCCCTGAATTCGGTTGGTACCAACAACTGGGGCTCTTCACCGTCCTTGGCCACCCTGTATAGAAGCCCGTTTTGTTCAAGGAAACCGGGATATACCCGTTGCTGGTACCGCTGAGTTTCTCTAGCATTCTGCCAGGCATTGCTGAGGGTAGCGTCATTGAGTTGGGCCGTCCTAAAATGGGTGTCGATGGCCCAAGGTTCCGAGGTCAGGAGGCTATTGAGAGGTCTGTCAGCCTTTGTGGGTTTTGCCAGGGTTTCTAGCATGAGGGTAGGAAAACAGGGGTTGTCTGTCCATATGATTAAGGGCTCAGGGAGATAAGGTAAAACCCCTACGTCTATCGGAACCCCAACCCAGAGCTTGGTTTTTAGGGTAACCCGGGCCAAGGGATAGTCTTTCGAATCGCCATGCACACACCTTATTCTGACTGACTTGTTGGGAAGTAAGGAGGAAGAGGACAAGAGTTCCTTTCTAACCACTGACTGTTTGCAGCCTGAATCTAGCAAAGCAGTTATGGGTTGGCCATTCAAATAAACACTCACGTAGAAGACTGGCCCAGTTTCCTGGGAATACAGGATGGAGCGAGTGAGATAGCTCAAATCCATAGGATCATCCTCTGTCTTTTCCCTTTTCTTTCTGCAGTACATTGCAATATGCCCCCACTCCCCGCACTCAAAACACTGAGGCCCTGAGGTAGGAGGGGCCTCTGTCTTCTCATATCTTGGCTTGGGTGGCTTGTATTTCAGTTTTACAGTTCTTTTCACGGGTCTTCCCGCTCGCGGAATTTTAGGTTGTTTCTCTGGTTCCCTGTTAGACCTGGCACCTTGGCGTGAGTTTCCCTTCCACTTTTTGATGGTGTGCCTCGATTGTTTTGCTGGTGTTGTCTGCTCAGGGCACTGCGCCACGGCTAATCCGTGCCGCAGTGCAAGTGCTCCCGAGGTAAAGTGTACCTGTAATTGATGTCCATGATTGGTTTATTGGATTCACTGTCAGTCCCCAGTAACGTGCACCAGGGGTGCCAGGGCTTGTGAATGCCAATGCTGCTGGTGGGCTTGCAGCGCTGGTTGCGCCACCCACAGAAAGCAGCCTTGTAAAGTGTGTCTAGGGTCTGCCACCGCAGACCCTGTGCGCGGTCCCGGACCGTCGCGCTGACTGCGCAAGTGCCCCCACTTGCCAGTCCCTGAACCTTCCCTTACCTACATATTAGCCACCCCTCTGGTAGGCCCACGGGCAGGGTGCATTGTAGGCATAAGGTAGGACATGCCCTGATGTGTGTGGCATGTCTTAGTAGTGAATTACAGCCCTTTTCGTTCTTCACTATTGAAGGCTACCTGCTCTCCATAGGCCAGAATGGGCTGCCGGGATCACGCCAACGCTGTGACCCCAGTGGACTCAGAGAGCATGGTAGAAGTGTCAAGTTTAGTATGCCTGAACTCAGGATGGTAAAATACTTCTTGTAGTCAAGTTTATTTTGGTATCCTGGGTTTGTAAATACTACTTTTAGAAAGTTAGTGTTTACTGACCTGACCATCTCAGTCCGCCTCTGCTGTGTGTGTGTGTTCTGCCTGACAACAGTAAGGAGCAGGGTGGGGGGATCCCCAGAGACAGGTTGGCTGCCAGGTGGTGGGTAGAGAGGTGACACCTGGATGGGTGGGAGGAGTACGCCTTGACTCTTGAATAGCCCTGTGCTCTGCCACCACAAAGCCGGCGCCGCCCCCTGTGGAGCGGCTGATGTCTCTGCCCTGCTGCTGAAAGGAAAGAGCAGAGTCACCATAACAAAGTGCTCCAGAACTGGACTGAGCCAGGCCTAGGCCCCCTGGCGCTAAAGAACAAAAGAATCATGGTATAAAAGTAGGAGCCTGGCTCCTAAGAAATCAGAATCCTGTTTACCACAAAGAACCTCTGCCCGACTAGAAGGAGAAGAAGACGCTGGAGGAGCTGGCCTGCTGCTTGCCTTGCTGAGAAAGGAGAGGAAGAGACTTACTGGAAAGACTTTGCTACTTTGTGCTTGAACATTCTCCAAGGGCTTGATCTGAGCTTGCCCCCTGAACTGAACCCCAGGACCAGTGGGTTCTCTGTGCTTTTGCTCGTCCTCCAATTCGAGCCGTGTGTGCATCCCGCTGGAAAGAGACTGCGCCCCTCATCGCCCCTCCTAGGGCCGTGACACTCAGAAGCTTGCCTGCCTCAAACCCGTGAGAGCCCCGCTCCGTCCAGAGCCGCTCTCTGTCCCCGGGCCAGGCCGCCTGCATCCCTGTCACCGCCTGCTACTGGAGCGCGCTGACCGCGCTATCACCCCTCCCGCCGGAAGCCGTCCGACGACTGTGATCTACGCCGGGTCATCCAGCTGCACTGACTGTGCCCTGCGACCCCGCTTCACTATCCCCGGACATCTCAGGCCGCGCCGCCCCCGCTGTGGAGACCCTCCGGCACCGCCGTGCTAAAGGGTCGCTGGCCGCGCCTGCCTACTTGCCCACACCTGCTGATTGAGGACCCAAGAACACTTCCCAAGCTGAGAGTCGCACCGACCGGTGCCGACTCCCCACATCACGAAAGAAGTTCCAGTATCGGGCTCGGGGCCCGCAACGCCTTATTTCCCCTTTCGTAGGAGCCGATCTCTGTGAGTACTGGAACCACAAGGACCATTTGCAAGAGACTGCAAAGTATCTATTTGAAGCTACGAACAAAGAACATTTGCCTGCTTTACAACCTGGTGGCATAGCGAAAACGTTATCGGTCTTGTGATAAGTCTGCTGAGATATATATCCTTATTTTTACATAAAGAAGCGTATTTTCATATATATCCAAGTCTGGTGTCCGTTTCTGGGGGGATTGATGTATTTACTGTGTGTATGATTGTAAGTGCTTAACCAACAACGCCTGAGGAATCGCCTTGGCTGCTCACGCCACGCACCTAGAGGGTGAGCAAGGGTCATTCGCGAGGGGTTATCCTGCGCCCTGACGTGGAGGAGAGGGTTCCTGCTTGACACAAGGGCATCCTTGCGCCAACCAGAGATCCCCGACTCTAACATTCTCTCATGGTTGTTCGGGTTTGGGCCCTGGAATAGGACGCAGCCATCTCTATGGCATGTGCTAAGGTCAGATCGGCATGTTGCCCGCAACCACAGTTGCGTACCGTAGGGCAGAGCCTCAAACTGCTCGAGGTAACTCTTGTCCATGATTTCCTCACGGGTGGACTCCAAAGGTTTTAACCAGTGGTCTGTGGCGTCCTTCAATTTATAAAACAACTTTTTCGGGTTGTCACCCGGCATACCCCTTTCTTGTCTAAACCTTAGACAATGGGCCTCTTCGTCGATGCCCAGTCTGTCCAGAATAAATTGTTTAACATGGTCGTAGGCAGCAGTCCCATCCCTGTTGGCCATCTGGTATGCTGCCTGTGCCTTTCCGGTTAGCAACGGGCCAGATAGAACGGCCAGCGATCTCCAGGCCAAGCACTAGCCCTTGCGGCTCTTTCAAAATTAAGAAAGAAAGAAACAGGATTGTCCCCTGGTACGTATTTTTGTAAGGGGACCACAGTGCCAGGTGCGTTGGTTGCTCTCCCTTGCCCCAGGGCTACCATTAGTTGCGATTGTCCTTCAGCCAATTTTGTGAGGTTGTCCGCCTGAGTCTGTATCGCTGAGGTAAAAACAGCCCTGTCCATCTCCTCCTGGCTGGTGGTTCTTTCCATGGCAACCTCAAGCTTGCTTTGTCCTTCTTTCATTTGGGCGATGAGGTTTTCCATCTTGTTTCAGACTGCAGTATCCCACTTCTGACACCAAGTTGTCACAGGCCCCTTTGAACTTGTATTCCTACAGGAGAGGTGAACACAAAATGAGGGGGAGAGACCAGAATATACATTATGGAGTTTCTTTTATTGGGATCCGAGGGGGAGGGAGAAGACAAAAATCGAGGAAAACAGTTTCTGCTATCCACAGGGTTTCTGACGGTGGGACGGCTTTGGCTTGGTTTCAGCTCCGGCAGCAAACGTCCGATTGTTGTATGCAAAAAAAAGAACCTCAGGTCAGTGGGCTATACAGTGAAACCGCATTATCTCAAGGAAGCGGTTGTGCGAGGGGTCACCCAGACTGCAACCATGTGTACTTAGTGTAGAAAAAAACGGTGCCCACCCTCACAAAACTACCCGTTCCCTCCCCGTGTAAAATAAAGTCCCCGTAAACGCCGACATACCTGCTCCAGCCACACTCCTCCTGGAGCTTGGAGGGGCGACGTGTGGTGTCGTTGGCCTCCTGGCGTAGGACCCTTCTCCGGCATCTTCTCCTGTACCTTAGGACCTCCGGTTGCTTCGGAACCCAGCTGCTGCTCCTCCGGTCTTCTTCCTCGATCGGCTTCTCCAGTTCGGTTTCCGGCTTGTGCGCTTCCTGGTTCTCATTCCACCTCTTTAGCCTCGGTGATGACTCCTGATAGGTGCAGAGGGTCCGACTTCCCGCCTCCTGAGACAGCCCCCGGCTGGTCCCAAGCAGAATTAAAAGGGCCAGGCCATTCCTGTATACGGAGGAGAGTTAAAGCGTCAACGTCTGGCTTGGCTTGTGGGGCCCACTCTCCAGGGACACCGTGACAGCACCAAAAGTAGACAAGAGCAAGGCCAGTACAAAGTGCAGATGAGGCACATGAGAAGCTGCACAGGAAATGGACAAACAGCAGTGAACATCAAGGCCAGTGGCCAGTTCAAAGTGCAGATGAGGCACACGAGAAGCTGCACAGGCAATGGGCAAACAGCAGGGAACATCAAGGCCAGTGGCCAGTCCAAGGTGCAGATCCGAAAACACATACGACGGAGGACAGACAGTGAAACAAAGACTCGCTGTAACTAAGAAGAGGAATTCAAGCCTCATGGTGCGGGAACTTCTTATTAAAATTGAAGGAAGAAGTATAATAGAGAAAATAAGTCCCCTACAACGATCAAAAGATAAGGTGGAATACGCTATTAATCAAATAACGAAGGCAGTAGAACGGAAGTTTGCCAAAACCTGCCATTCTATTTAGAGAGCCAGGAGTACGCACAAATGTCACCCCATCCGAAGGAATAATACTAATTATGGTGGGAGACAGAATTGTTTGGTCTTGATAAAGATGGTATTATCAGTTTAAAGCCATCGAAACGCGTCGACGCTGTGGAAAAGCACAATCAAAGGACCAATACAGATAAACCAAATACTGATTTACCAATGTATAAGAAGCTGTAATTTTGAGTCCAATGTGATGTGCATTTGTAAAGAAGAGTAATTGGATCTTACATTCGTGTCTGTCTCAATATTATGCTGGTCATAATTGTGTTATGTTGTTCAATGATAATTAGATTGGATTGATATGTACTGTATGATGTTTTTTAATAATTTGATTTGAAGTATTATGAAATGTTTTGTGATTTTATCTGTTTTAACAATAAGAAATATATATTTTTAAATAAAATAATTCTCACATGGACTTTTCTGACATAGTACTTTATGCTCTACAAATTGTAGAATCAAGGGAATTCTCTCTCTTTTAAATGCAGGAGAGAACATCAAGGCTAGTGGCCAGTCCAAGGTGCAGATGAGGCACACAAGAAGCTGCACAGTCAATGGGCAAACAGCAGGAAACATCAAGGCCAGTGGCCAGTCCAAGGTGCAGATGAGGCACATGAGAAGCTGCACAGGCAATGGTTAAATGCAGGAGAGAACATCAAGGCCAGTGGCCAGTCCAAGGTGCAGATGAGGCACACGAGAACCTGCACATGCAATGGTTAAACACAGGAGACAACATCAAGTCCAGAGGCCAGTCCAAAGTCCAGAGAAGGCACATGTGTGCATTAGATCCTGCACAGGGAATGGGTGAGACTGTACACTGCCATGGTCAGCAAAACATTTGGGGGGATAACCATGGGCAGTCCAGGCATCGCTGTGGGAGAGGCAGGTGTGTGAGGGGGACTTGGACTCAGACTTGGCTGTCAGTCGAACTGGGAGGTGGCTTATCGTGACAGTTGGAGGACTGGACCTGGGAGAGTGAGGACCAGCGGAGGTAGAGGCATCAGTGGCTTAGGAAGCCGGAGGGCTGCTTGGACCGGGTGGCAAGGTGGCACGTGGAGGTGTAGTCATGCTGCCGTGAAACACAGTGTGTCTTGGAGATTGTGGAGGGTTGCCCTTCCACTTCTTGGGGACTCGATAGGGAAGCTTGGTTGGAGTGGTAAGTGTTGCGGGCACTACAGGCACACTCACCACCATAGTTGCATCAGGTGCAGCCGGTGGGTCTCCCTCTGGGGACCTGCTGGACCCTGAGGCACGCTTGGCCTGGCCTTGCCTATTCCCCTCCACCACATGTTTGCCACGTGAACCCCATACACTGACCTCCTTCCCCTGCTTCACAGGCCTCTGGATGGGAGTTGAGGTTGTGGGTAAATCTGCCTTAGTGGCCTTCTTATGTGGACCCTTAGCTAGCACCAGCTTCACAGCAGGAACGGGAACTGACTGCTTTTCTTTGCGAGACGCTTTTGGGACAGGAGAGTCCTTGGCTTGGGATGCCTCTGAGGCATGTGGGCCTGAGGCCTGCTTCTTGGCTTTATGCCCCTGAGTGTTGCCTGAAGGGCTTTTGCTGTTGCGCTCTGGGGTGGCTTTGGTTTTTTGGGGGGGATGGTGTCTGCGCTCGGCCATGCTTGGGCTGCTGCTGTTGGGTGATGTATCGTGGGCCTGAGGTCTGTGGTGTGTGGTCACCATTGTCAGATGTAGCCCCTGGCAGGGGGGTTGACAAAGGGACTGGAGCTGGACTCTGAGACTGCGCCAGCTGAATGGATGCCGTCACTGCGGAGGACAAAGACTGGACAGTCCGGTGTAGCCCACCCACGTCTGAATGCATACCCTCCATGAAAGCAACAACCTGTGCTAATTATTTGTCGTGGTCTAGGAAGGCGTTGATGAGAGTTGTCTGGCCCACACACAACTGGCGCAAAAGGTCCACAGACTCAACACTGATGGCAGCAGGGGAGACAGGGGCAGCGGTGCCTGGGAGAAAGGACACACTTCCCTACTTACTAGTGCGAACACGGGCAGCACTAGTGGAAGTAGATGGGAGGGTGGGCACTGGACACTGTGGTGGAAGAGGAGGCAGAGGTCCCACTCCCTGTGCCCGCCAATATAGATGTGTCACCGCTGGCGTCAGATGACGTAGAGGTTGGTGTCTCTGGCTGTGATTCCTCAAGCAGACGCCTGTCCTCCGACGAGGCGCAGGTCACATCAGTGTCAGTGTGCTCGTGTGCAGCAGTTGTGCTTGATGCCTCACCACTGGTGTCAGTCCCCTGTCCCGTAGCCCGGGTACATGCTGCAATAAATAGAGACGTAGGATCAGTTCTGTGGCATTAGCACAACAATCATAAGCAAGCAAAGCACCAAACAAGATGATGACATACCCATGTTGCACACCACCCTGTGCAGTAACACTCACACTCAGATGCGACACACGGCCTTTCCCTTCACTGGGATGTCCCTGACTACCCCAATGCAGATGATGCCAGAAGGCTACAACTCAGAATGCAATGTCAAGTGCCATTACTCCAATTACATGAGAAGGTACAGCTAGGGAAAAGGCATGGCAACTGCACCCAACACAGAGGCCACTTATAAGCCATTGCATCACACTAGCAACATCACAGAGACCAGCACTGGCACAGGCTTGGAACACATGCAGCCACTCACAACCAAAGTCACCCTTCAAGGAATACTCACCCCCAGCTTGCTGCTGATGGTCCTTCAAACGTGCATCCAGCTCAAACTGTGTCACAGCTAAGATACGGGCCATTAGTGGTGTTATGCTCCTGCGCACCAACCTGCCAGTCCGAGGTAGCAGCCCCAGCATCATCTCTGCCACATTTTTGCTGTGCCGGCAGTTGTCATCCCACCTCTTGTGACAGTGTGTGCGCCGTCGGTTGGAGACACTCAGAGCCCGCACCTTGCGTGCAATGGCCCTCCACACGGCCTTACGCTGGTGGACTTTGAGCTGCAAGCATGGGAGACAAGAGGGTGAAAAATCCTGTGACACAGGGTTATGTACCACTTTCACTCAGTACAGGAGCATGATACCGACTCAGCACAACATCACAGATATGTCTAGCAGAGACAATACAGCATCTAACATGGTACAGTAGCATGGGGGTAAACATAAGGAAATGCATGCAGATATGAGTGTGGACACAGTACCTACCCATCTCATACACATGAAGGATGCCAGCATAAAAAGCAATGTGTAGGGTGCCCACATCTACTATCCAGTTCGAGGGTGAGCAGGACATACATCACATTGGTATTCATGTTTCGGGATAGTCTCACTGTGTCCAACACTGTGCATCCCTCAATGTCCTTGTCCTGTGAATGGCCCACTGTGTCATGGAGGTCACATTTAGGGACATGATCTCACAATTTCACACCCTTTTCACAAGGCCTGTTGTGTAAAATTCTACAGGTGAGAGATGGCTCTTTGATGGATAGTCTAGCAAACAAACCATATGTTACACTATGTTTATACAGTGATGTGTCCCTGTCAGATTGGGCAGTGACTGTGCATGCCAGGTGGGCTCACACTGAGGTTCAACGTGGGGCATCAGTAAGTTCACAGGAAGGGACAAATTGAGAGCATAAACAGTGCCTACACATGCAAGTCAGTACACATGCTGGTGGAAATGGTAGTGGCTCAGTACAAATATATGACATTCTGCTGTGTTATAGGCGAATTACCACCAAGAGTGTCACCCTCTGGCATTTAAGTCCTGAGCATAGTGCTGAACTATACATGATGTGATTTTGAGTCAGACACACTTCTATCCGTGCCCTCTGGACGTACACCCTTGGTAAGACCACAGATGAGCCTGTGAAGAACATCAGGGATCCACACATCCATTTACACAGGCAATTTCTGTCCGGTCTCCTGCCTAACCAACTTGCTGTGTCACTGTTGGCTGACAAAACAATACATGTCCCAACAATTTTGATGTTCATGCAGGGAAACGTGTGAAATTGGCTACACACCCCTTTCCCCTGGAGACAGCATACTACGCAGTATATGACACAACCCCACATTCTCAGGCACATACTGCAGCAGATGATCTCCATGTGTGCCCTCCCTGCACTCTCACCTCCACTCTGAAACACTTACCATGACATCTGGAGCACCATATAGCCTCCCATACTGTGTGAGCACCTCGTCCACCAGGACCTCCAGCTCCTCGGTGGTGAAGGGGCAGGCCCTGATCTACTCAGTCCTCACCATCACTGGGTCCAGGAGACAGGAGCAACAGCAGTTGGTGGTGAGGGGTGGCAGGCAGCAGGCTCTGGAGACAGAAGCAGCAGCATTTGGTGGTGAGGGGTGGCAGGCTGCAGGCTCTGGAGACAGGAGCAGCAGCAGTTGGTGATGAGGGGTGGCAGGCCGCAGGCTCTGGAGACCGGAGCAGCAGCAGTTGGTGGTGAGGGGTGTCAGGCAGCAGGCTCTGGAGACAGGAGCAGCAGCAGTTGGTGGTGAGGGGTGGCAGGCAGCAGGCTCTGGAGACAGGAGCAACAGCAGTTGGTGGTGAGGGGTAGCAGGCAGCAGGCTCTGGAGACAGGAGCAGCAGCAGCAGTTGGTGGTGAGGGGTGGCAGGCAGCGGGCTCTGGAAGCTGTGGAAATGTGAGGCTCTCTCCCACACATATATAGCCCCCTGGGGTAGTTTCAGTGGTTCTGAGCTGCTGCAATTGGTGTTCCAGGTCAGCTTTGTTCAAATGCATCCAATGACCGTCTCCACGGTGGCGGAGCACGCATACCGCGATTTTCAAAATTGCATTAGGCTACCGTGATTGAGATTCCCATTGGCTGTGAGGGCATGGCCCATGGCACTGACACACCGCAGGGGCCAGGCGGTCGCTAACGCGGTGGTGCATCTTTCAATTGCATCCAGTGACCGGCCCCGCGGTGGCGGAGCACCCCTTCTGCTATTTTCAAAACTGCATTAGTCTACCGCGATTGCGGTTCCCATTGGCTGTGGGGGCATGAGCCATGGCGCTGACACACCGCAGGGGCCAGGCGGTAGCTACCATGATGTGTGTGCCATACATTGCAATGAATGACCGTGATTTGTGTGGCGGAGCATGCCAACCGCCATTTGACTATGTGTATATGCATTTCACTACCGCGATTGTGTCTTGGGCATTGGCAGGGACACACCGCAGGAGCCAGGCGGTAGCTACCGCGATATGTGTGCCGTACATCAATCAATCAATCAAACAATTTATATTGCACGCTACTCACCCGCTAGGGTCTCAAGGCGCTGGGGGGGAGGGGTCCGTTACTGCTCGAAAAGCCAGGTCTTGAGTTGCTTCCTGAAGGAGAGATGGTCCTGGGTCAGCCGTAGGTGGATGGGGAGGGAGTTCCATGTCTTGGCCGCCAGGTAGGAGAAGGATCTTCCTCCGGCGGTGGCTCTACGAATGTGTGTTACGGTGGCGAGGGCGAGGCTGGTTGATCGCAGCTGGCGGGTGGGCGTGTAGAGAGTGAGGCGGTTGTTGAGGTACTTGGGGCCCAGGTCGTTTAGAGCCTTGTGTGCGTGGGTGAGGAGTCTGAACGTGATCCTCTTGCTGACGGGGAGCCAGTGCAGGTCTCTCAGGTGGGCGGAGATGTGGTTGTCGCGGGGGATGTCCAGGACGAGTCGTGCGGAGGCGTTCTATATGCGCTGGAGTCTTTTCTGTAGTTTGGCTGTGGTTCCTGCGTAGAGGGTGTTCCCGTGGTCCAATCGGCTGGTGACGAGTGCCTGGGTGACCGTCTTCCTGGTTTCGGTGGGGATCCAGCGAAAGATCTTTCGGAGCATGCGCAGGGTGTTGAAACAGGATGACGAGACGGCGTTGACTTGTTTGGTCATCGAGAGGGAGGAGTCCAGGATGAAGCCCAGGTTTCGTGCGTGGTCCGTTGGCTTGGGGGTGGTGCCCAGGGCAGGGGGCCACCAGGAGTCATCCCAGGCAGAGGGGGATGATCCCAGGATGAGGACTTCCGTCTTGTCTGAGTTCAGTTTCAGGCGGCTGTTCTTCATCCACTCGGCGACGTCTTTCATTCCTTCGTGTAGGCTGGCTCTAGCGGTGGCGGGGTCGTTGGTGAGGGAGAGGATCAGCTGGGTGTCGTCGGCGTAGGAAATTATGTTAAGGTTGTGTTGGCGTGCGACGGCTGCGAGGGGGCTCATGTAGACGTTGAAGAGGGTGGGGCTGAGCGAGGATCCTTGAGGTACGCCGCAGCTGACTTCGGTGGCCACGGAACGGGGGGAGGCGGACTCTCTGGGGTCTTCCGGCGAGGAACGAGATGATCCACTCCAGTGCCTTCTCTTGGATTCCGGTGTTGCTGAGGCGCTGTATTAGTGTGCGGTGGCAAACTGTGTCGAATGCTGCAGAGAGGTCCAGGAGGATGAGGGCGGCAGTTTCCCCGTTGTCGAGCAGGGATCTGATGTCGTCGGTGACTGCGATGAGGGCGGTCTCGGTGCTGTGGTTGGCTCGGAAACCGGACTGTGAGGGGTCGAGGGATCCGTTAGTCTCGAGGAAGGCGGCGATCTGTTTGTTGACGGTCTTCTCAATGACTTTGGCAGGAAAAGGGAAGAGCGAGATGGGGCGGAAGTTCTTGAGGTCGTGAGGTCCGCTGACGGTTTCTTCAGGAGGGCGCTGAGCTCGGCATGCTTCCAGCTCTCCGGGAAGGTGGTGGTGGTGAAGGAGATGTTGATTATGTCCCAGAGTTGGGGTCCGATGATGGAGTCGGCCTTGTTGAAGACGTGGTGGGGGCAGGGGTCGGTTGGGGATCCGGAGTGGATGGTGTTCATCGTGCGGGTGGTGTCTTCGGTGCTGACCGGGGTCCAGTTGCAGAGGGTTGGTGGGGGGCGTTGAATCGGTGGTTGGGTGCGTGGTCTGTGCGCCGAAGCTGTTGTGTATGTCAGCGATCTTGCGATGGAAGAATGAGGCGAGTGAGTCGCAGAGGTCTTGCGAGGGTGTGATGTCGTTGTTTTCGGCGCTGGGGTTGGAGAGCTCTTTGACGATGTTGAAGAGTTCCTTGCTGTTGTGGGTGTTGTTGTCCAGTCGTTCTCTGAATGTTGTTCTTTTGGTGGTGCGGATCAGCTGGTGGTGTATGCGGGTGGCGTTCTTGAGGGCTGTCATGTTTTCTGTAGTCTGGTCGTGGCGCCAGGCTTTTTTGAGGGTGCGGCAGTTTTTCTTGGATGTTTTGAGTTCGTTGGTGAACCACGAGGCTTTCTTGCTGCAGGGTCTGCTGGGTGGGTTCTTCAGAGGTGTGAGGTCGTCGGCGCAGTTGGTGAGCCACTGTGTGAAGTTGCGGGCTGCTTCGTTGGGGTCCGTTGCGCTGGCGGGAGGGTTCTGGCTGAGGGAGGTGGTGAGCTGGTCGGCGGTGATCTTGTTCCAGCTCCTGCGGAGAACCTGTTGCGGGTGGTTGTGGGTCGTGGTTCTCCTGAAGTGGAAGTGGACGCAGCTGTGATCAGTCCAATGAAGTCCGGTGGAGTGGCTGAAGGAGATGTGCTTGCTGGAGGAGAAGACGGGGTCAAGCGTGTGGCCGGCGTAGTGGGTGGGGGTGTTCACCAGTTGCTTGAGTCCGAGGTTGGCAAGGTTTGTCTAGCAGGGTGGTGGTGTTGCTGTCCTTGTTGTTCTCCAGGTGGAAGTTGAGGTCCCCTAGGAGGATGTAGTCAGAGGAGGTGAGGGCGTGCGGGCTGATGAAGTCTGCGATGGCTTCGCTGAATTGTGTGCGTGATCCCGGGGGTCTGTAGATGAGAGTGCCTCTGAGGGTGGTCTTGGGGTCGGTGTGTATCTGGAAGTGAAGGTGCTCGGCGGCGGTGAGGGTGTCGTCGGAGTTGGTCGTGATGCGAATGGTGTTCCTGTGGACGATGGCGATGCCTCCTCCGGTCTGGTTGACGCGATCCATCCGGGTGATCTTGTATCCGTCCGGGATGGCTATGGCGATGTTGGGGGCTGAGGAGGCGTTCATCCAGGTTTCCGTGAGGAAGGCGACGTCTGGTGATGTTGTGTCGAACAGGTTCCAGAGTTCGACGGCGTGTCTGTGGATGGAGCGGGTGTTGAGCAAGATGCACTTGAGGTGGTTGTTGCTGGTGCCTGGCCTTACAGGTGTGGTGCAGGTCCGCAGGCAGGTGAAATTGCAGGCTTGGCAGGTGAAGGGTCCGTGGGTGCGTTTCGGGGTGGCTCGGTAGCAGGCGGGGTTCCGGGCGGGTTTGAGTGCGTTGAGGGTGCTGCGTCGTAATCCGTCGTGTGGCTGGCATCGTCGGAGGCCAGGGGTCCTGGCGCTGCGCGCGATCCAGGTGCGGACGGGCGTAGACGGGCGTAGACGGGCTTGCCTTTGGCGTGCCTTCGGCGCGCCCGCTGCGCGTACGCGTGGTCCCCGCCATTTATGGCGAAGTGGGAGGGAGGAGCAGCTGGGAGCGGGGCGGCGAATGGGGAGCGGGAGACAGGGGAAGGGGCGGGGCCGCAGGAGAGCAGCGGCGGGGAGCAGAGGGGGGTTTGGAAAGAGCGGGAAAGTGGAGCGGGGAGAGCGAGGGCAAGCCTGGAGAGCAGGGGCCCTAAGGAGAGGCAGCAGCAAGAGGGCCAAGCAGGCAGCGGCAGCAGAATCCGGGCACACGGGGGCCGTGCGGTAGTGGAGCGACCGGGTCAAGGGTCACATCGCTATGAATGACCGTGATTTGGATGGCGGAGCATGCCAACCGCCATTTGACTATGTGTATATGCCTATCACTACTGCGATTGTGTCTTGGGCATTGGTAGGGACACACCGCAGGGGCCAGACGGTAGCTACCGTGATATGTGTGCCATACATTGCTATGAATGACCGTGATTTGGGTGGCGGAGCTTGCCAACTGCCATTTGACCATGTGTATATGCCTATCACCACCGCAGTTGTGTCTTGGGCATTGGCAGGGACAAACCGCAGGGGCCAGGCGGTAGCTACCGTGATATGTGTGCCATACATCGCTATGAATGTCTGTGATATTGGTGGCGGAGCATGCCAACCGCCATTTGACCATGTGTATATGCCTATCACTACCGCTTTTGTGTCTTGGGCATTGGTAGGGACACACCGCTGGGGCCAGGCGGTAGCTACTGCGATATATGTGCCATACATTGCTATGAATGACTGTGATTTGGGTGGTGGAGCACTTTGACAGCACCTATGGACACATCATGCTGTGTGAATGGCCAATGGGCAGTTCTCAACAGTGCACAGTGGCCACATGATTAATGGCACATGATTGTGCACACAATGTGAATGTTGCATTTCCCCACTGCTGACTACACATGCCATGTTTGTGTATATGATTTTGAACATTGGCATGTACTCCCTCACATGTCACTTGTGATATTGCTGGGCATGCACACAGAACAGTGTTGTAATGGACCCTCCAATGGGTACACATGTCAATGTGTGGAAGGGCTGGGCAACTCAGTGATGAATGTCTTACTGAACAATGTGCTGATTTGTCTGTCTACTTTTACTTTTCTTGGCTCATGCACACACTTGTTGTTTTTGCACAGACTGTGCTCATTGTGTTGTTGATGTGTGCCCTGTTCGACTTATGCCTGAAGGTGTGGCAAGTACTGCAGCTAGGTGTGAGATGGTAGTGTTGCAGTTTCACACATATGCTGTATGAAATACCCCCAGGGTTGCTCATGCAAGATGTGGCCATACCCCTTTGGGACTTCTCATAGTCCGATATTGTTTTGGAGGTAATTGCTGTGTGAAAAGTGGACAAGTGTACGAGTAGTGTAGTTGAAGGTGTCCCTAGATGTTAGGTGTTGTACACATCTTGTGGTGGAGTGCATTGAAATGTGTCCACTTACATCTCACCCAGGAGGAGACCAAATGTGCATCGTCCCTTCACAGTGCTGACAGACATGGAGGCCGAGGAGGTAATACAGAAATTCCGTCTGGATAGAGACACCCTACAAGACCTATGTGCTCTATTGGAGCCCCACCTGCAGCCTCGCAGAACTTATCCAACTTCTTTCACCCCAACATCTAAGGTGATGGTGGCCCTGCATTTCTTTGCTACTAGATCATACCAGCACACGGTGTCCAGTGCAGGTGGGATGTCGCAACCTATGTTCAGCATGGTGTTACAGGATGTCCTGTCTGCTATGATGATCTACAAGGACAGATATATCCATTTCCCCAGGAGGCATGAATTGGCGGGTGTTCAGGGTGATTTTTATGCCCTTGGGCACATCCCCCATGTTGTCGGTGCTATTGATTGCACACATGTTGGGCTGGTTCCACCACAGGCACGTAAGCACATCTACAGGAATCGGAAATATTTCCACTCCATAAATGTGCAAGTGGTGAGCCAGGCGGATATGATCATCTCGCACGTGTGTGCCAAATTTCCAGGCTCTGCTCATGACTAATACATCATGCGTAACAGCATTGTACCACAGCTGATGGCTAATCTGCTTCCTGAGGGTGCATGGATTGTGGGTGAGTATGCAGAGTCAATTAGCATGCTGTGTGTGTGACATGCTGTCCACTGCCACTGTTGTGTTACAAAGTAGGTCTGTGTATCTCATACCTAGGCGACTGCATATCCCAACCGTCCTTGGTTGCTGAGCCCACTGCGGAATTCCAGGACCCCGGCTGAAGTCCACGACCATGATGCCCATGGGAGGACCTGTTGTGTGGTGGAGCGTACTTTTGGTCTCCTCAAGTCACGGTTTCGCTGCCTGGACAAGACTGGAGGTGCCCTGATGTACTTGCCCAAAAAGGTGTGTCAGATTGTAGTTGCATGCTGCATGCTCCACAAACTGGCCATGCGCAAGGAGATCCCCCTGCTCCTGGACGGTGATGAGCAGCCGAGGCCCCCGCCTGCAAACCAACCCATGTCCAGTGACGAGGATAGTGGAGAGGAGGAAGGTGTTGACCTGCGGCATCAGCTCATCAAACGCTACTTCACTTGAAGGTGAGTGACAATGTACAAGGGACCCATTGACTGCTGATGTTGCTGTTGTTGGCAAGGTGTATGTTAGCTTTGTGACTGCAGCCGATTGTTGACTCTGGTGGCTGCCAATGTTTCTGGGACAGGGTAGTTTGGCACATCTACTGGATGTTCATGTTGGCACTGTTGCTCATTGTAATGTGTGCAGATTGTAGTGCCTTGGTGACAAGTGTTGTGTGATGGCTGTGATGCCAAGGCCTGACTAGTGAATATTGTTCTGTTGTGTTTTCCTAGGTCCCTTCAGCCTCTCCTTGTCTACATACATTCCATACTCCATTTACATTGTAATCATGTTGAAGCCTGCACTTCCTGGAATAAACACAGAGCAGACACAACGACGTGTGTGTAAGGAGTGTTTATTTTCAAAGGGGACATGTGAGTGGGGGTGAATATTTGTAATAGGGTGATAAGTGAAGCAGTGAGTTGTCAGTTATGATACATGAGACAATCAAGTAGTCACCAACAGACAGATGCCATTCACAAGGCAGTGTGGGTAAGGACAGTCCAAAAATGTCAATGCAGTATTGAAGAGTGTTGCCATCATGGCTGGCTCCGTGAATGGTGTTTGGCAGGTGCTTTTCCACGGGATACTCCCAGGAATTTCTTCGGACGGCCACTTGGTCGTTTTGCGGGGGCCCCTGCTGCGGGCCCAGTGGGGTCTGAGGGCTCACCCCTCTCTGTGTCCGCAGGGGAGGATGGTGAACTATCATCCTGCGGCCCACCAGAGGGAGGTGGAGCAGTTGGTTGTGGCGCAGGCCTGTCCCTCAGTACCGCCACTAGCCAGCCCAAGAGGTCCACAATTTGGCCCATGCGTGTGTCCATGGACGTCATCAGCAGGAGGAGCTCACGTGAATCTTCCTCAGCCCGGCCACTTTGTCCCTGGATCCGTTCATAGGCCCCAAGGACTCAGTTGATGTTGTGCAGGGCTTCGGTCCCAGTGTCCGGTTGTCTTTGATTGCACCTTGCCCTCCCAACTTCCCTGCTGCTACGGACGTGTTGCCTCACCACTGTAGGCACCCGCATCCTCTCCCTGCCCTCCTCAGTTGGTGGTGTGGGGTGGTCAGCCTCTGGGGCAGAGAGAGGGCTGCAGGCAGCACTGGTGGTGGTGGTGATGGTGGTGGTGAAGGTGGTGGTGGAGGACGCACAGGCCGTTACAGCAGGGGTCTGCATAGAAGTTGGTGTTGCTGCAGATGTGGTGGGGGGGACAATGGGGTCCTCGGACCAGTTGCGCCCTGACACACCAGAAGGGCCGGCTTCGAGCTCCGCATCCTCAGAATCTTGGGAGTCAACATCCGAGGGGCCATGTTCTGGGGGGGGGGGGGGGACTGGCTCTGCAGGTTGCTGTTGTTGTCCTCTGCAGACAGTATTTGGTCACCTGTGGGACAGAGGGGAAATGGTCCTTAAAGTGCACCCCTCAAGCTTGGTGTTAGATGTATCTTACTTACAGGTTATACACCACACAGTTTACTAGTTATCACATTGTTGGTCTGCACACTACTGCACATCATGACATGATGTGGCAGTACATGCATAACTTGTCCATGGTGTGACATGTCAAAACCTACCATGCGCCACATGCATATTTTGTGATTACAGGGACATGTTGTCATCTAACGACTACGCCACAAAAAGTTAATGTGAAGCATCTTTGTTGGTTACTCTGCCTGGCAGACGTTACATCTGAGCATGCACTAGCCATTGTTATCTCATGCATACCTTTGTCATGTCATGTTCAAATCTCAATTTGTATCTACTGACCATGCTTGCTTTGTTTTCATATGGTCCTTGATGCTCTGGCCCCATGGCACTTACACATGGCATTCAATGCTGTGCATGGTTGTGCACAGACTTTCTTCAACATATGAATTGGTGAGTCACACTTTAATTGCTGTAACAGTTACATTTGCTCAGCTGTCTGCACACTGTAAGTGGCAATGGGATATGTGTCTATTGCTGTGGGATGAGAGGGCTGGTGTCATATGGCACCATGCTTTTTGAGAGGAATGGCTGGGTGCATGTACTGTCTACTTACCTGTTATTGTTTCACATTTGTGCTGAATTTGTGATACATCTCTGTGTGTGTGTGTGTGTGTGGTTGAGGGCTCCATCCTGCTCAGGGGTGTGACAAGAGAGCATAAGATGGCTACCTACTTGTTAGGTGAGGGAGAACCATACAATGGCTACCACATGCTTCTGGGTGGGGGGAGTGCTCCATCCTGCTCAGGGGTGGGGCAGGGGTGCATGGTGGGAGTTGTGGTACAGGCCTCCCACCCCCAAACAGCCCTTGCTGTGAAAATGGCTATCTACCTGTTAGGTGAGGGAGAACCATACCATGGCTGCCACATGCTTCTGGGTAGGGGGGGTGGAGTGCTCCATCCTGGTCAGGGGTGGGACAGGGGTGCATGGTGGGAGTTGTGGTGCAGGTCTCCTACCCCCAAACAGCCCTCCTGGGAAGATGGCTACCTATCTGTTAATCTGTTTGTAGTGATACAATGGCTGCCACATGCTTGGGGGTAGTGCTACATCCTGGTCAGGGGGCCTGGTGGGAGTTGTAGTGCTGGTTGCCTAGACACATACAACCCTGTAAATGTTGTCTAGCTTAGGGGTGATTCAGATGGAGGGAATGTGAACCCTGCTCACATTTGGCGAAGTCTCCCACTGGACCCTTGCGAACCCGGGTGCTCACCCAGCGGTCCGCCTCCTCAGCAAGCTTCCTAGGGTTAGTTAGCTTGCAATCAATCAGGTGCTGGCGAAGCTCAGGAAAACAGTTACTAGATAAATGCTCCCATGCAATCAAATCATAAAGCTGCTCAAAAGGTTCAACTTTGCTACCTTTTACCCAGCGCTCCATTGCTCTGCAAAACAAAAGACACCTATTCAACCCACATGGTACCCTCTAGCTTCTTGCAGGTTCTAAATCTCTGCCTATACATCTCAGGGGTCAAACCATAGCGGGTAATCAAAGCTTCTTTCATGTGGGCATAAACCATTTTTTTTCTGGGGGTAGGCCCAACAAGGTATCCCTCCCCTCACTCACAAAGCGCCCCCACAACCCCGCTTCCCAATCCTTCTGAGGGACCCGGTGGGACACCATAGCTAATTCATAAGCGGCAAACCATTGCCCAATATCTTCACTTTTATGGAAATCCTTAACAACCTCCTTGGGTATATACACTCTACTCTCAGTATGCACTACTGGTATGCTGCCACCAGAGGGGGAGATCTCTACACTCTTAGCTTTAATCTCCAACTCCCTCAATATTCTCTCATGCTCAAGTTTCACTTTCATCATTTCAAATTCCAACTTTTTGTTCTCTAGGTCCCTCTGACCATCCATTTTAAGCTTAGCCATCTCCATATTATGCCACCTATCTCTCTCCCTGTCCTCCATCTCTTCTGGAGTCAGACCCCTTGAGGACACACTAGTGCCTGGGCTGGAAACTGCTTTATCTTCCACCAAATCTACCACTTCATCCTGCTGCTCTCCTGCATTCTCTTCCCCCTCCACAGGCTCTCCCATATTCCTAGGGGCATCCCTGGCTTCTAACCAGGCCTTCAGTGCCTTGTAATACTCTTCCCTCCTAGTGAGACCTGTGATAGGGACTGTGAAGAGTTTGCAAAAATATTTGAGCTGCTTGGCATTGTAGGTTTCTAATTTCTCTTCTTCCCAGGAGAGATCCTCAGAGGCATTGGATCTGGGCTTGCCCATTGTAGCAATAACTGGCAATAATAATCAAAAATAGAATCAAAAACCTCAAAAAACGTACGTGGTTATGTTATGGTCTGCACTCACTAGTAGTGTACACTATAATTACTGTATGCGATCATAAATGCAAGTCCAGATCCTTACCGCTGACCACCAATGTTAGAAATGGGGGTCTCTGTAGGAGAGTAGGATCTGCTTCACATGGGAACCCCCACTTGTTGCTGGTGTTTCACTCTTTTTCGACCTTTTAGTCTGGATGTGGCCCTGCTAATCAGGACCACAGACTAGCGGCTTCCTCTCTAAAATGGTTTCTATGTACCTTAGGTAAATATCTAATTGGATTCTGGAGTGCCTTATAAGCCCCTGGTATATGGTTTACTATGTACCTAGGGCATAGGTACCTCAGAGGCCTACCAGGGGCTGCAGCATATATTATGCCACCCCTGGGAAGCACTCCAAAATGACACCACAGGTCTGCTACCGCAGCCTGGGTAAGGGTGTGCTTGCACCGCTTACTGTGGTATAGGCTACCTATATCACTACCCTATACAGACACATATAAACCTATAAGCCACTCCTATGGCAGGCCTTGACAATCCTGAAGGCAGAGTGCTTGGTTTTATGTGAGAGGGTGCCCAAGCATGAGCTGAGCCCCTCTGCAGCTTTCGGAAATACTTCCTTATGGCTGTTCTGTGATACAGTTAAGGGTACAAATAATGGGATGCACACCATCTGCTCAATCCTGAATCCGATGTTTTCCAAAAGTCCTCAAAGAATGCGTACATTACTGGTGTAGCGCCTTGCCCTGGTGGCACTTATAATACAATCAAATGAATGGGGCGTCATTTACGCCCCTAGCCAGTCGCACAGCTCCATGCACAAATCCACAATGCTTCAATTTACTCCTTGTTTTACCAAATAATCGTTCGTGTTTCTTTTAACAACTCAACTCAATCTAATCCACACTTGAAGAGCCATGCAATTTTCCAAGTTTCTTATGTTTCTGATGAGACCATCCGGACTTCTATCACAAACACGATCAAAACATGATTCATCCCAGGCATGTTCTTTATTAAACCCCAATGCATTTCGGACTTCACGAGTCCTTCTTCAGGGGTGACTACAAGTGAAACATTTCATAATTAATAATGAACATGTACATATATAATGATACTTATAAATTATTCAGCAGAATGTTACAAGCAGCGAATAATTCTATACTCTAAAATTATTATACTAATTATGTGCACTAAAATAAATTTTGAAAACATCCCCCTTACTATCTTTCCCCAGTGACTACCCCCTTCCACGCTGTAAAGCTTTTTGACTGAATACACTCAAAACCCACTTCTTAAACAGCCACACACGTTGAATCGATGTAAACAGCCCCTATATATAACACACTATATTAAACATCAGTAGTTTGCTTATTGTATTAATTTCTCCACTCCCCAATGCAGTATTCCTCCCGTGGGGTCCCATATAAGCTTAAACTTCCTATCTAATTCCCCGTTTCAAAAAACCCCGCCTTATTCAATACAGGTTACGCACGTACCTGCCCGGGAATTCAAAGATTCAACGTCCTCATTTCAAAAAGAAGGTGTTAACCCGCCCGTAACAACGCTCGGTTTTTAAACCTCGCGTGTGAATTGGAATCCCACCCCGGAACTTCTGTGTGCTAATTAATCACCTGATCTATCGGTCACCGCTTCATAGCTGGCAAATACTACAATTCCCAAGGTACTTTGCTTTTAACATACTCCCAATTTCTGTGCCGTCATAAATGTGCTTTAAAAAAATTAATAAAAATCAAACCATCCTCGATTAGTGAACATGCATGAATCAGTGCTATTTACAAATGCTGCTTTCACTATATTGTCGAAAAGACTGTGTTCGAGGCATATGAGCTGCAGATTGTGCACTTAGCATAGATCGCCATCTGGTGTTGGGCCCGGATGTTTGCAGTTTGTTTTTGTTCTTTGGACAGTCTTTGGAAGTCACGAGTTCGGTGACTCCTCCTTCGGTCCGTACTGCGCATGGGCTTCGGCTCCATCCTCAGATTGTTTTTTTCCGCCATCGGGCTCGGATGTGATACTTCGTGCTCCGGCTTCGAACTTCTACGGTTCCAGCCTCGACGGAAAATCCTCGTTTCTCCGAGTTTCTTCATCATCATCTTCATCTCTCGAAGCGGCACTTTTCTCCCTCCCGTACATCGGCACCGGCCTTCGGGCCCTCCTCGACTCCGGTCCCGGCCGATGGAAAGGACTCCGTTCAAAAGTGCCCAAAATGTGGGTCTAAATTTCCCCACACCGACCTCCATCAGGTGTGTAACCTTTGCCTCTCTCCAGAACACGAGGCCAGAGACTGCCCCGCCTGTAAGTCTTTTCGATCAAAGAAGACCATCCGAGATCGAAGAGCTCGACGCACCATGGCGCACTCATCGTACCACAACCCTGACATACCTGATATGCCTCAGGACGACCTATACCCATCCAGGCCGTCTCCTCCAGAGGACTCCTTAGGGTTTCATCACCTAGTGCAGAGAGCAGCACACTACCATGGGGTGGACATGCACAGCGAACCAGTGGAAGACGACTTCCTACTGGACACATTTGACATTCAGGACAAATCCACGTCTATTTTGCCCATGCTTAAGGGTGTCACCAAGCATGCTGCAGAGGTGTTCAAAGACCCTGTCAGGGCCAGGGTACTAAACCCTAGAATAGAGAAAAAGTACAAGGCGGCACCCACAGACCCTGCATACATTAAGGGCCCTGCTCCCTTAGATTCCCTAGTTGTCTCCACAGCTAGAAAGCGGGCTAACTCCCAGTCCTCAGGAGAAGCCCCACCGCCAGACAAGGAATCAAAACTTCTAGACGCGTCTGGCAAACGCACCGCCTCCCAAGCTGCAAACATGTGGCGCATTGCAAATACACAAGCGCTACTTGCGCGCTATGACAGAGCACACTACGACGAACTTGAGGCTCTTATGCAACACTTTCCTGAAAAACACAAGCGCAAGGCTCATGACCTGATACAGGAGGGTAAACTAATTACAAACACCTCCATTAAGTGTGCCCTCGATGCAGCCGACACTGCTTCTAGAGCCATAAATACCAGTGTCCTGCTTCGTCGCCATGCCTGGCTCAGGATCTCAGGGTTCAAGCCTGAAGTCCAGGCATCCATACTCAATCACCCTTTTGACCAACAAACTCTCTTTGGGCCAAAGGTAGACGAAGCGTTGGAAAAGATGAAAAAGGACACAGACACAGCAAAGTCTATGGGGGCACTCCAAACACAAGCCTCTAAACGTTCCTTTCGACGCTCGTCCTTTCGTGGCACAGGCAGAGGTTTCTCCACCGATAGCGCCTCTACCTCCTACAAGTCCCCTTCTCAAAATACCTTTTCAAAGGGCAACCAAAGGGGTGGTTACAGAGGCAACAACAATAAGGGCAGGGGCAAAACTAACACCACCCGTTCTGCCACCCCGCCCGCACAATGACTTCCCTCCGCTCCCCCCAGACCATCCCACTCCGGTCGGGGGCAGACTACAAAACTTTATCCACGCATGGGAGTCCATAACATCAGACAAATGGGTGACCCAAATTATTCGGTCAGGGTACTGTCTCGAGCTAACATCTACCCCACCCAATATCCCACCAAGGCACCGTCCAATGTCTCAAGAACATTCCACACTGCTCAAACAAGAGGTACTCTCCCTCCTCCAAAAACACGCTATAGAGCAGGTCCCCGTCAATCAGCAAAATCTAGGGGTCTACTCCCTATATTTCTTAATACCAAAGAAAGACGGGACCCTCAGGCCCATTCTGGACCTCCGGCCTCTAAATGCCTACATACATTCAGACCATTTCCACATGGTCACCCTACAACAAGTCCTCCCGCTCCTCTGTCAGGGAGACTTTCTCACTACCTTGGATCTGAAAGACGCATACTTTCACATTCCAATACACCCCTCTCACAGGAAGTACCTCAGGTTCGTGGTGGACGGGCAGCATTACCAATTCACGGTTCTCCCCTTCGGGGTCACCACAGCGCCACGGGTGTTTACCAAATGCCTAGCGGTAGTAGCATCACACCTCAGACGTCAACATATTCCCGTCTTCCCTTACTTAGACGACTGGCTGATAAAAGCCGCGTCCTACCACCAATGTGTGCAACATACAAACAGCACCATCCAACTGCTCCACCAGCTAGGCTTCACGGTGAACTACCAAAAGTCCCACCTCATACCATCTCACACAAAGCAATATCTCGGGGCCACTATAGACACCTCCAAGGGTATTGCCTATCCAAACTCAGCCAGAATCACAAGCATTCAAGCCTTACGCAAAACATTCCTTCCTCAACACTCTCTTCCAGCAAGAGTGTTTATGAAGCTCATAGGAATGATGGCGTCTTGCATTTTCATAGTGCCCCATGCAAGACTCCACATGCGTCCACTTCAAGAGTGCCTAGCACAACAGTGGAACCAGGCCCAGGGTCAGCTGACGGATCTGGTGTTGGTGGACGGCCGCACACATCACTCTCTGCAGTGGTGGAACACCACAAACCTTTCCAAAGGGCGGCCGTTCCTGGACCCGGTTCCTCAGGTGATTCTAACAGCAGACGCATCGCTCTCCGGCTAGGGAGCGCACCTCCTACACCTCACAATGCAAGGTCTATGGACGCCACAGCAAAAATCGCTCCACATCAACCATCTGGAGCTCTTGGCGATCTTTCTAGCCCTAAAATCTTTCCAAAAACACATTTCGGGCAAAGCAGTCCTCATTCGCACAGACAACATGACTGCAAAAACAGGGGGGGACACACTCTCCCCAGCTCTCCCGCTTAGCCCAGAGCATATGGAGATGGGCAATTCCCCAAAACATTTTTCTCCTGGCACAGCACGTTCCAGGCGTACAAAACACCATGGCAGATCTGCTCAGCAGACAAACGCAACAACTACACGAATGGGAACTGCATCCACAAGTTCTTCACCCATTCTTCCAACAGTGGGGGCATCCTCAGATAGACCTCTTCGCCACCCACGAAAACAAAAAATGCCCAAGCTTCGCCGCCAGATACCCACACCCATTGTCCAAGGGCAATGCGATATGGATGAACTGGTCAGGCAGATTTGCATACGCCTTTCCACCTCTCCCACTAATTCCATTAGTGGTAAGGAAGCTACAACAACACTCCCTCACACTCATTCTAGTAGCTCCGACGTGGGCCAGGCAGCCGTGGTACACCACACTACTACAACTATCAGTGGTACCACATCAAAAACTGCACCTATCCCCATGCCTCCTAACCCAGAACCATGGAGAAATCAGGCACCCGGACCCAGCTCAGCTCAACCTGGCGATCTGGCTCCTGAAATCTTAGAATTTGGATACCTTAACCTTCCCCCTGATTGCATGAACATCATCATGGAAGCCAGACGTCCTACCACTAGAGCATGCTATGCCGCAAAGTGGAAGAGATTTGTAATTTACTGCCGTAACAATACAATCAACCCTTTAGATGCATCCATACAGCACATCATATGCTATCTGCTCCATCTTCACAGGTGTAACCTGGCATATTCATCCATACGCCTACACCTAGCAGCGATCGCTGCTTATCTACAAAACAGACAGCATTTATCACTCTTCAGAGTGCCCGCTATTAAAGCCTTTATGGAAGGCCTTAAACGAGTAATTCCTCCCAGGGCACCACCTTCCCCTGTATGGAATCTAAATTTAGTTCTTACACGGCTAATGGGTCCGCCCTTCGAACCAATGCATAAATGTGAGCTACAGTTTCTCACCTGGAAAACGGCTTTTCTCGTAGCTATCACTTCCCTTAGAAGGGTTGGTGAAATACAAGCGTTCACTATACAGGAACCCTTCCTACAAATACATCACAGCAAGGTCATACTTCGCACGAATCCGAAGTTTCTGCCCAAGGTCATTTCCCCCTTCCATCTCAATCAATCGGTGGAATTACCTGTCTTCTTCTCGCAACCTCAATCTGTTGCAGAGAGGGCCTTACACACACTCGATGTTAAAAGGGCTTTGCTGTACTACATACAAAGAACGCAACCCTTCAGGAAGACTAAACAATTGTTCGTTTCCTTCTCTCCACCACATGAAGGCAACCCCATCTCTAAATCAGGGATAGCTAGGTGGATTGTAAAGTGCATACAAATTTGCTATCAAAAGGCAAAAAGAACATTATCTGTTCCGCCTAAAGCCCACTCTACAAGAAAGTTAGGGGCTTCTATGGCTTTTCTAGGGAACATACCCTTAGATGACCTCTGCAAAGCAGCCACATGGTCTACACCGCACACCTTCACAAGACATTACTGTGTAGATGTGCATTCCAAGCAGCAAGCTAGGGTGGGCCAGGCTGTACTAAAGACACTTTTTCAAACCACTGCAACGGATACCGGTGGTCGCCGCTTAGGTTGGGTACTGCTATATAATCTATGCTAAGTGTACAATCTGCAGCTCATATGCCTCGAACGGAATATGCTACTTACCAGTATGCATCTGTTCTTGGCATGTAGAGCTGCAGAGTTGTACACGCCCACCCGCCTCCCCGGCTACCTGTATCCGTTCCAGTACATCTTATTTAGATACAACACACATGGGTTTCTCACTGTTATTACTACGCTCCATCATTTCCCTGTTGGCGAAAAACAATCTGAGGATGGAGCCGAAGCCCATGCGCAGTACGGACCGAAGGAGGAGTCACCGAACTCGTGACTTCCAAAGACTGTCCAAAGAACAAAAACAAACTGCAAACATCCGGGCCCAACACCAGATGGCGATCTATGCTAAGTGTACAACTCTGCAGCTCTACATGCCAAGAACAGATGCATACTGGTAAGTAGCATATTCCTTTCCACTCATTCCCCGATTTCAAAAGAACAAGATGTAAATGCCATTGATGTGGATTAAAATTCCCAAACTGTTTAGTCATTATCAAACTTCCTGTGCTGGGTGCAAACCATAAATAGGGCAATAAATCATGGTTAATGGTACAAATAATGGGATGCACACCATCTGCTCAATCCTGAATCCGATGTTTTCCAAAAGTCCTCAAAGAATGCGTGCGTTACTGGTATAGCGCCTTGCCCTGGTGGCACTTATAATACAATGAAATGAATGGGGCGTTATTTACGCCCCTAGTCAGTCGCACAGCTCCATGCACAAATCCACAATGCTTCAATTTATTCCTTGTTTTACCAAATAATCGTTCGTGTTTCTTTTAACAACTCAACTCAATTTAATCCACACTTGAAGAGCCATGCAATTTTCCAAGTTTCTTATGTTTCTGATGAGACCATCCGGACTTCTATCACAAACACGATCAAAACATGATTCATCCCAGGCATGTTCTTTATTAAACCCCAATGCATTTCGGACTTCACGAGTCCTTCTTCAGGGGTGACTACAAGTGAAACATTTCATAATTAATAATGAACATTTACATATATAATGATACATATAAATTATTCAGCAGAATGTTACAAGCAGCGAATAATTCTATACTCTAAAATTATTATACTAATTATGTGCACTAAAATAAATTTGGAAAACATCCCCCTTACTATCTTTCCCCAGTGACTACCCCCTTCCACGCTGTAAAGCTTTTTGACTGAATACACTCAAAACCCACTTCTTAAACAGCCACACACGTTGAATCGATGTAAACAGCCCCTATATATAACACACTATATTAAACATCAGTAGTTTGCTTATTGTATTAATTTCTCCACTCCCCAGCCATACCATATACTCTTAAGTGCATTATAACCTCACGGTAAATGCTAACTTTGGGATGGCTGCATCAAAAAATGTTGTGTTTGGTGTCAAACGCTTTGTATACTACCCCCTCCACCTCCTCCCCCACCCTCCTGGCGGCGGGGGTAGCATTCCACCCTTCTAGAGAGAGAGAGACATGTTCACACTGGCTAAACCCGGTAGGACTTTCCTGAGCCCTGGCATCACAAAATGGATGCCTCTGCCACAGACACAGGTCTGGCCTCCTGCTGCTGACCAAAACTCCGGCAGGGGAGGCCTGGACAATAGGTTTCCTGTCGAGGGGAGGTGTCCCCACCTCCCCAGACAGGCTGATGTGTATTGGGGCTGAGCGGGAGCACTCTCTGGTTCTTTGAAGTCCTGCACTGGGGGCACACTTGGTGTCCCTGTGCATAGTCCAGTTCAAACCGGTTGCAGGGGCTACCTGCCCCTGCTCTGGCATGAAACTGGACAAAGGAAATGGGTGTACCCAACCCTCTTTCCAAACCCTCCCATAGGTGGGGCCTTAGAGTTAGTTCATTCCCTAAACTTAGTATAAGTATAGGAATCCAGTCCTTGGGACTTTAGATTACCCTGGACGAAACTCTGCAACATAAATCCTGGACCTTCGACTTTCTATCACGATTAGAAGACGGAAGAAATCTCCCTTGGGGTCAAGGAGTGACTCCCCTGCTTGGCAGGCATCAAAGAAGCAACTGACCGGTCTGCAATTCTGAAGCTCCCGCTGGACGCCGAAGTCTCTGCATCCCCAGAGGTGGATTTACAGATTTCCCCAAGGCTACTCTGAGGCCACAGCAAAGCTGAGGCCCGTGGCTATTGTGGGTGATGTGGAACCGTGACCCCCTGGACACCGTGAACTTTGCAGCAACACTATCTTCCTGGTCATCCTCGAAGCTGTGCTTTGTGCTCCGAGTAGCCCCAGCCTTGAGCACCTCCTACACCGAAGATTGTTGGCCTCCACTCCACGGGTGACCCGTGGGCCAGCTCCAAGTGCGACCGCTCGAGGCTCCTTCGCGATCACTAGCCCGTTGGCTAGCAGGTCCCCACGAAGGCAACTCCTTTTCTAATTGGGCGTTCCTGGTTGGTCCAGATGTGCCCTGACTTACCCGCGCTGGGTGAGTGCCTCAGACCTTGCTGGCCTGCACCGCAGTCCTTTCTCTGCATTCCTGTGACTTGCCGTTGCCAAGGCTTGTTGGGTCCATTCTGGTCGCCGACACCGCAGTACTCGACAGACTTCGTGGGACAGCTCGAATCCGGTACGTGGACTTTGTCGACGCCTCCTGGACCTTGTGGCTGAAGAGTCAAGACACCCATCAACTCACCTGAAGCCCCCGACATCTGTGGGCATTGGTCCATCCTGCCCTAGGTCACTGGCAAGTGACCCAGACCCTGTCCCCTCTGCTTTCAGGTTCCTTACATCCTATATCCAGGCTTGGATCTCTCCGGACACTTCTCCTCAGCAGCAGTTCTTTGCAGGCTTCCAATGAAATCGAAGACGCGACCCGACACCAAAAGACACCTATGCACCCGGCTTCCCTGGGTGAGGTAACTCGAGTACTCTGGTGCTCTGGTGCTTTCGTGGGTGCTAGCCCTAGAACTTCTTAAGTCCAAAAGGGTTTGGTCCTGACTCGATTAGAAGTGCCCCTAAGCTTTAAAATTCCAACCGCGACATTGCCCATAGAAGATACTGCATACAGCTCCCGTGGGTCCCCTGCGTCACTACCTTGGGTGGTTCCTTGGGGTCCCAGGCGATTCTAGAGGCAATAGGCCTAGTGCCTAGTGCCTATTCCAGTCGTGGTTCTTATACCACTTCAGCTGCGGCGGCTCGCAAACGGGCGTTAGCGACGGTTTTCAGCACTCTCTTCTCCGTAGTAGAACTTGAGGCCCTGGAACTCACAGGAGCCTCACCTGCAGATAGAAATCCTCGCTGGGAGGAAACAGGAGGCTGGTGGTTGAGTCTGATGTGCCTGAGACTCCAGCAGGAGGCTAGCTCTCTTCTAGCCCTTGTGTGATTGCTGTAGCAAGATAAAATAAAAGTTCCTTCAAAGTCCTTTTCCTCTTCTTCCATGTCCAGTACTAACCACTGCAGGCCAATCCAAGAAACAGCGCACAAGCTCAAGGACAGTCACCAATTGTAGGGGTTTCAGCACAGATATTGATACCCCAAAAGTCTTTGTTCTCAGAAGCTACAAGTCACTGAACCCAGCCAGAACCAGTTCTGCCTAGTCCTGGAGCACTTTGTTTACCAGGCTGCATCCTTCCTTTCAGACTGCAGGGCAGAGACATCAGACGCACCACAGGGGGTGGAGCCAGCATTGTGGAGGGAAGGCACAGCCCTATTCAGGTCCCAGGTGCAACTCCTCCCACCCATCTAGATGCAGATCTCTCTATTCACCACTGGAACACCTCACCCTGTCTCCTGGAATTCCCCAGCCCTGTCACTCCAGAACCAGACAGCCAATACACATAACAGCAGAGCACACTGGAAGGCTTAGGCAAGAAAATACCTACTTTCTAAAAGTGGTCTTTTCAAACACGGAATATAAAAATAAACTTCACTAGAAGATGTATTTTAATATTCTGAGCTCCGGCATACTGTATTCGTTTTTCTACCATGTTCCTGGGGTCAGTTAGGACTATAGAATGTAATAGTCAAACCTCCCATTTTGGCCTATGGAGAACAGGTAGCCTTACAGTAGTGAAAAACGAAATTGGCTGTAATTCACTAGCAGGACATGCTACACATATCAGAGTAGGTCCTACCTTACACATACAATGCACCCTACCATAGGGGTGGCTTACATGATGCCAAGGGAAGGTTCAGGGGCTGGGAAGTGGGTGCACTTCACAGCCAAGATGGCAGTACTGGACTGCACGCAGACTCTGCAGTGGCAGGTCTGAGACACACTTTACAAGCTGCTTCTGTGGGTGGCGCAAACCAGCGCTGCAGGCCCACCAGCAGCATTTGGTTTACCAGCCCTGGGCACACACAGGCCACGCTACTAGGGACTAACAGGCAAACCAAAGAAGCCAATCAGGGATTTACCAATTCACATGTCATCTTTACACAGGTAGCATTCACGCTGTGGCACTGAATGGCAGTGGCGCAGCGCCCAGAGCATCTATCACCAGAAAAACAGAGGAGGCACAGCAAAAAATGGAAGGGAGACCCACGCCAATGGTGCCAGGTCTAACATATACTGTGTCACGTGTCTTGCCAGAACAACTTTCATCACACATATCCAAACATCATTCACAGGCCATGGCCTGTATTACAAGTCCACAATGTAGGTAGGATCTTTGCCAAGAGGCATGTCACATTTGGCCAGTCTAAACACCATACACCTTGATCACCAGCAATGTGCATCATCTGAGCCTACATTGACTGGTGACATTGCACATGCACCCATGACAATCCCAGGGGTGGTAGTTGGTTCTGTGTTGTACAAACACAAGACACATAGCTAGGCATGACACCTGGTGAAATTTGTCGCACCGTGTAGGACAGAGTATATGTGCATAACGTGAAAAGTATCAGACAAATTGGGAAATTTAACACTGTCCCAAAACAATGAAACACTCAAGGGGACCTTCAAATAAGACATGTTGCCATCAGGAGTACGGAAGGGAAGAATCTGCTGAGTGTGAGCAGTCATACACACATACAAGTGCCAAACTCCCAAAAACAGATGAAAGACAAAAAAACATGCTGATGATGGTAGCACAGATGTGACTCGTGGGATCCTAAATATGTCTAATGTGAGTTTGCCCACAGTGCAGGCACTCATAGCAACACAACCAGGGATGACATCATTATGACTGAATTTGTCCCATGCACCAACATCCCGGACACTCACAGTCAAATAGGCTGACAAATCACTGGACAATTTGGCAAGCTTTGCAGACAGGAACATCTGCAGGGACTACAGTCTTCGTAAAAAAAGGGCTTTGAACACAGAGGGTCATGCTCACAGAACACACACCATGGACTCAGGAAATGTCACAAATTAACGCACTGCCATGAGGTGATTTCACAACTGTGGAAGCTCTGCTGTGTCAAGCTTGGTCTTGGCATGGGTCTGTCATGTCAGAATGAGACTCGGACATTGATCAAATTTTGCAACACACAGAATACTTTGGTCCCATCAGCCTGTGTACAGGTGTGTCTCCCAAGTCATCGGCACTTAGTCATAATCCAGGTTTACCAAGTGGCACTGATGAGACAGATGACTTGTTCATCCTCTATGCGCTATTCTGCATGTCCATTGGAGAGGTGTGTACCGTTAGAAACATTTAAAATGAGTACAAATGTCAGCCCGACATATGTGCTAAAGTGTAAGCCAAAGATGTGAGGTAGTGAAAAGAATGTCACACTCCTTGTCCAAACCAATGTGGATAAAGACAACCAGCAATTGCAGTCAGCGACGACTCTGCTACATACTGCAATAGGACACATATCCTATCAACAGCAATTTCAGTACACTAAACAGCAACATTATGTACACAAAATGATAATCACGAAAATAACAAAAATCTGCTTTATTCAGCATTTAAATATAAAAACACAAATCATGAAGAAAAATAAGGCCAATGGCCAGTCCATGTCAATGAGTCCTTCAGGGGATAAACATGATGAGTCGTCATCTATTGCTTGCCTGCACTGGCGTAACTAGGGGTCAACTCCCCGAGGAGGGGCATCTTATGGGGCAGGCCAGGCACCGCAGGGCCAGAATTAGGGTGTACCAGGATGGGTTATGGGAGGGATGCGGGCTACTGGAGTGTCCGTATCAACTGCAGTGGACATGTCGGACTGAGGGGGTGGGGGCTCCACTGCAGTGGACATGTCGGACTAAGGAGGTTGTGGCTCCACTGCAGTGGACATGTTGGACTGAAGGGGCGGGGGCTCCACTGCAGTGGACATGTTGGACTGAGGGGGTTGTGGCTCCACTGCAGTGGACATGTTGGACTGAGGGGGCGGGGGCTCTACTGCAGTGCCCATGTCAGATTGAGGGGGTGGGGGTTCCACTGCAGTGGACAGGTCAGATCGGGGGGCTGGGTCTCCTGCAGTGGACAGGTCAGATCGGGGGTGCAGGGTCTCCACTGCATTGTCTGGAACTGACTGAGGGTGTCGTGTTGTTGGAGTGGAAGTGCCTGTGGTAGCGGGGGAGGGCCTTCTCATCTTGGGGATGGTGTAATGGTGTGTGGGTGAAACTGGGATTGCTTGTGATGTGTGAAATTTGGGTGGGGTGGTCTTGACTTTGGCAGATGTAGCTTTCGTGGGGAAGTGTGGGATGGGGGGGGGGGTTGATTTTCTTTGTCCTGGGAGATGTACGGGTGGAGGCCTCAGTGTTTCTTCCCTTAGGGAAGGGTGTGCTTGCGGTGGGGGATCTCCTCTCTGTGTGTGGGGATTTCCTCTTCCCCTTGCGAGTCTGCTCTGATATATCTGTGGGGAAGAGGCCAAGGTCACAGTGGAAGACCTTCTGGGAAGGGGGGGGTTGCAGGAGAGTCAAGGGTAGGGCTTTTGGAGGGAGAGGTAGCTGAGGAATGCGGAGGGGTTGTGGATGGGCGTGTTTTTTTTGCCTTATCCCCTGTGTGTGTGATGTCAGTCCCCTGAGTGTGCGTGCGTGTTTGTTTGGACTTAGTCTTAGGTTGCTGTGTGCTGCTTCTGTTTGTTGGGGTGTGTGCATGTCCCTGTGTGAGTGTGCTTTGGTCAGGTAGGTTAGTGTAGACTGTGGATGGGGCAGAGGTAAAAGGGGTGAGGGACTGTTGTAGGAGGTACACTGCTGCCGTCAGTGAGAAGGCCATGGACTGATTTGTCCGCTGTAGGACAGACATGTCTGATGACATGCCCTCCATGTATGACACCAATTGTGTCAATAGACTGGTGTGTGCATGGAGGACACGCAGTATGGATGTCTGCCCCACGTGTAACTGTTTGAGCAAGTTCACAGACTCCACACTCAGGGCAGCAGGGGTGACAGATGCAGGGGGTGCATTGACTGGATCAAACGAGACATGGTCCCTCACATGGGAGTGTCCACGGTGCTTTGGAATGGGAGCAGCTTGGAGAGTGGTGGCGGGGACTGACTGTTGTTTTGGCCTCTGCTCTGGTAACACCCACCACCACAAGGGATTCATCACTGGAGATTGTTCATCAGCTGATGTTGATGTTTCTGAGCGTCCCTCAGTGTGGCTCCCCTCACCCTCTGTGCCACTGAGTCCCTCCTCCTCCTCCACAGTGGACCCCGTCTGGCTAGGCGCTTTCTCCTGGTCCGTGGAACTGTCTCCTCCAGTCGCCGTAGATGATGCTGTGAACGAGGAGGACAAACAGATTCACATCTGTCCTCTGCATATACTTGAAACATGATTTATTTTCAAAACACACCACAGAGCAAGTCCTTGCATAATGTTAATACAGCTATTCATTTTCATCACACATATGTGAACATGTCACTTGTCAGTCTGCCAGTGAATCATGGTTACGAAACACATGATGGCAATGGAACCATCTGTTAGATCTATTTCAAATTAAACTAAATACATGGCCAACAAGGCTCTGTTTTTTTGCCTGTTCATCCAATCTATAGTTCAAATAGGAGAGGGTTCCTTTTGCTAGCGCGAGCACAATTTCTAAGGGCTGGTCTAGCCTCTGATGGTTTCATAGAATATAAATCATAAATCAGTAGTCATGATTTTTCTCCAAGTGATTGATTTATTCTCAATTTGGATTATTTACAATATGCTTAATTGTTGTTGGTGAACTTCTTTACGGCGTTAAGAAACATTATCCGTCTTGCGAAGGTAACAACCATAAACCCAATGCATTTCTGGTTCAAACCGAACCCTTCTTCAGGGGTAGCTCTTGAGACTGTAAATGACAAAAGGCAAATCAAAATGGGGTCCTCGATTGGCAAATGACAAATAATATAAGAAGTTATGCTAGAATATATGGATTACGAGAAAGCTATGTCCGTAGATGTTAAATATCACATGGTAAAACGACGTGATCAGAGTGATCAACATTTGAGGAGCACATGCCTTAAGAAGCATCGGAAATGCTGAAGTGCCGGGAGTCGGTGAAAAGGTAAACCACAAGCAAGAACGGGATAGGTGAAGTACACTACAACGAGCCCATGAGAAACACGAGTATAGCGGAAACCAAGTGCAGTGCGAGATATGCCTGGAAACCGGCGTGTCTTAAAGAAGTAGAAAGAGGCTAAAGTGCGAGCATATAGTTCCAATAGATGTAAGGAGGAAAGTTGCGAAGACGCGTGAAACGAAGTAAAGCAGAGCGGTGATACAAACAAGTCTGTGCAAAAAGAACATTACGAGCTTACCCGGAAGGTACAAGTACGTTCACATCCGGCGAAAACACGTCCGGCAGGAAAGCTGGCGTGTGCTCGTCGGAGCAGGAGGAGGAGTTTAATTACGAAATAGAAGACGGGTGATCCACTCAAAGAATGAACATAGAAAGAGTGCGCGACGGGGTTGGTAGCAATTACATAGTGTAAAGCATATCGGATGTAACGAGTGCAGAAAAAATGAGTGATGCTTTAAAGGAAATAGAAGAATAGGAGAGGTACACGCAAGGAGCATAATATGTAGTATGACAGTGTTCACAAAAACGAGTTAAGAAGAAAACAAAATAATCAAGAAGGGTACAGGTGACAAATAGCACAAAAATACGTGATGCAAGGCATAACAATGTTCACAGGAAGCAGTTTAGTTCAATACGATCGTTGAGTCCCAGAGGCTGCAGGGATTGCAGTTTTTTGGTCCAATAAAATTCTGCCCTTGCAAGAGATTTCTGAGGGTCAGCATCATTGCGAGTTTTGAGTGACTCTAAGACAGTAAAACAAAGCTGAGAGATGTTGTGTTTGGCTTCCATCCAGTGGACTGCAGATTTCTCATTTTTAGTACGGATGTTACTTTTATGTTCTCCAATGCGAATCTTTATTTTGCGTTCTGTTCTTCCGACGTAGATTTTGCCACAAGGGCATTTGAGCGCATAGATTACATTAGATGTGTCGCAGGTGCTGGAGTGGCGTAGTTTTATTTTGTGGCCTTTGGTAGGATGAATAAAGAGGTCACCGGGAATTACATTTTTTACATGTTTTGCCTGTTGTCTGATCTGTAATGCTCCTGGGTGTCAGGGCTCATCACAAACATGTCTCATCTCTTGCAAGGGAGTCTGGAAGTGGCCACGCAAATGGGATGGACAAATTCCTAAGTAGACATGATGAACATACTTCCATCCCCAGTCACCATGATGGGCTTATGTCTTGAAATTTGAATGCTAAAATGGTCTGCATGCAAGACAATTGACAAGTACCAATGCTGCATCTTCAAGCTATTTCATGTGACACACCATGCCACAGGTCTGTCTGGCTAAACAGTCTGTACTGACTCTTGTTACAGGGGCAGTGAATCCCGACTTTACAGTCAGCACTGTGTCACAGTCATGTAATCACTGTTCAAGCAACATCTGTAATGGTCAAGTATACATGTCCCCTAAGTGCTACACACAATTTGAACACGTTGACAAGCTCACATTGTTCTACTGAGACATTTGAGTATATGAAGTTACAAACCTGTATACCTGAACATTTTGCAAGCTCTCAAGAACAACGTAATGCAGCATACACATATATGTGGAAGCCACCATTATGCACAGTCAAGGGATAACACACACATGTTTAGTCCTGTGCACCTTTTGCGAATTTCCATGCATGAGATGTCTGTCCACATTCTATATCTTTGCCACATGTGAAATCAAAATAGTTCGGACTGTACACACTGACACAGAGTCAGGCACATGATTTTAAATTTATAAAGTTTACAGTGTTGCCTGACACACAAAAATAGGATGTGACAGTGTCTCAGATGGCCTGAGTTGGCATACCCGTCCTTGGTCCATGTGAATCATGGGTTTAGTCGGAGCACTAGGCCGGTTACTACGCATTTTGTAAGCTTATCCATTTCATTTGTCTGAGGCAGCAACATTGGTCTTACCTGCTGAACGTGTGTGTAGTATTAATCTCACAAACCTGTGTTGACCCAGATCATCAAATTGTACATTTATGTATGTACCACACAGAGTACAGGTCACATTTCTGTCAATGTGCTGACAAATGTCAGACAATCACCTCACTCATGATGGTCAACTCAATGCACCTGTTATATATGGTGCTGTTCACAGTAACCTTGCACTACAGCAAATACATAGGACCCAAGTGACACATGTCACAGACGGAAAGGGACACACCTGGGCATCAGATGAGAATGGCCCATCATTACATTTTGGCACATGTGTTGTCTTCAGACAGATGTACTGTGAGTGTTACCAGACTGAGGGAGTGCAACATGCATGTCAGACATAGTTCAGCAAAATGGCACAAACTCACCCCCTCCTTGCTCCTGTCTGGCCTTTAACTGCCCATCCAGGTCAGGGAAGACCACCCGAAGTATCCGGAGCATGTCGGGGGTCAGGGTCCATCGTCCACCCCTTTTGTGAGGTGACGGCTTCAGCTGGACTCCTGCGATCTTCCAGGTCCTGCCACCTCTTCTGGCAGTGGCGGATGCGGCATCTGAAGACCCCCACAGATCTCACAGCCCGGACGATGGTCAGCCAAATTTCCTGCTTCTGATGGGCGTCAACCTGTAAGGATGATATATTGACACCATTACTACACATGCTGCATGTTTGTTCATCACACACTTCGACATATAGGTCATTGTTAGAAGGGCAGATAATGTATTAAGGTAGTTCAAGTATCAGCAGGGGCAGTTGTCCTGGGTGCAAGGCTGCCTTAACAAAATGAGAACAGTGCATGAAAATATTTTGCACAAAATACACTTCTACATCACTGTACCTGTCCAGAACATGAATCTACACACTGTGAGACTTATAATAACTATGTGTGCATGCTTGCCCTTGGGGATCACAATGCTAGTAGCGCCTGTTAGGAAACATGGACTATTGAAAAGTCAATGCAATCAACACTCACCTACTCCCCTGGTTTCCCATACAGATTGCTGTACTGTGGAAAGAGGCTGTCCAGCAGGGCCTGGTTCTCCTCCTCTGTGAAAGCTGGTGCCCTCTCCACAGTACGTGCCATTGCAGACCCAGAGGATGCAGAGACCGCAGCAGTGGTAGATTGAGATGTAGGCAAGTAGCATGTAGTGCAAGCAAGTGAAGTCTCTTGGGAACAGACAGCCTTATATCTGTGCTGCTGAGGCGGATTCTGTTCCATGGGTCCAAAGAGATAGGTCCAAGACGTTTGCATTATCCAAATTTGGCCAATCCATAAAACGACATGCATCGGACACGCCTACCATGTCATTCAAATATTCTGCATCATAACACTATTGAGTTTGATACATTGTTGTTGTTATCCAACCGAATTTGTTTGCACACGAATCGTACCCAAAGCAAAACCGTGTCTGTCCCCATGACGACCAATAGCCAATGTGTGCGACCGGCTTGGTTTGGAAGTGTATGCCGCACGTCTTTTGAATACTCACCCACGTCTGTCCCCATGATGACCAATAGCCAATGTGTGCGTCCGACTTGGTTTTCAAGTGTACAACGCGTCTTTTGAATACTCACCCACGCCTGTCCCCATGACAACCAATAGACAATGTGTGCAACCGGCTTGGTTTGGAAGTGTACGCCGCGTCTTTTGAATACTCGCCCGCATCTGTCCCCATGACGACCAATAGACAATGTGTGTGTCCGGCTTGGTTTTGAAGTGTACGGCGCCTCTTTTGAATACTCACCCGCTTCTGTCCCCATTCCAATCAACAGCCAATGTGTGCGTCCGGCTTGGTTTTGAAGTGTACTCCGCATGTTTTGAATACTCACCCGTGTCTGTCCCCATTACAGTCAACAACCAAAGGATGCAATCTACAGTATTTTGGCTTTGGCTCAGGTGCCCTATACCAATCAATAAGCCTGTCAGACAGTCTTGCTTCATGACATGTGTGGATACATAGCTTCACATGTCATTTTGGACAGAGCTCTTCCTAGCTCACACTCCCTTGATGAGCCAACCTTCTTGGGGACCAAATCCATTGTTTGTGATGCACATCACAACTGTGTGTGACAACTTTACAGATCACCGTCCTAGGCATGGACACAGTTCCAGGGGCCAATTGTGTAATCACAAGTTACATACACCCAGAATAAACACGGTAATGGACTGTGTGTTACAAAGTGCTTTGGATGCAGTATTTTTGGGTGAATCCACAGTATCTGAGTATTGTGCAACGCACACACTCTATTGTTTGTGTTGTTGATGAAAAACACTTTAAGACATCAATCTGTGTTTGGCATGTGGTTTGCTGTTGTGTCTTTCTGTCACAGACATACCTGTTTGTCATGCAAACAAAATGTGATACACATCATGTGTGTTTCCATGTGTGTGATGGTACATGTATGTCAGACGTTACATCATGACAGTGTTGATGTGGCATTACATGATCCCTGTGTGTGTGCCTTTCCAACACGTGTCAGTTGTTCCACACATCTATCTTTGCTCGTAACTGAGGTGTGATGTTTGTTAAGAGGGACTGTGACAGACACTATTGACTGGTCACAGCCCTGAATTGCACTTGTTGTAGCACCACAGGACATGAAATGTTCTGTGAGGGCCACATAGTTAGCATTTGTGTCAATGCTCAGCAGTACATACCTGACTTCATTGAGTCTTGCTTTGATGTTGCATATATTTAGTATGTTAATTGCCACATTTGAAAGGGAAATGATAATGTTCCTTTGCCACCTATGTACCGCAGGAGACCAGCTGTCCACAGACCCTTCCCCCACCTAGAGACCATCATTGAACGCGACAGCATCCAACATTACCGCTTCACCAGACCACTCATTGAGGAGTTGACCCCACATTTGCTTCCTGGATGCCCATATTCAACTGTGCTGACCCCGAAGGTGATGGCAGCCCTACATTTCTTTGCCACAGGAACCTTCCATTACACTGTGGCTACTGCTGGTGGGATGTCACAATGTTTATCCATGTGCTGTGAGAGTTTTTTGAGGGAATGTTGCATTTTCTGAACTGGTACATCAAATTCCCAACACCACGACAATTTGCTGACATCAAGAGTGACTTATATGCTTTGGGAAGAATGTCACTTGTCATTGGCTCCATTGATGGTACACATGTGGCTTTGGTCCCACCACAGGCAAATGAACAAACATACAGGAGTCAGAAGCATTTTCATTCCATTAATGCCCTGGTGGTATGTCTGCCTAACATGACAATCTCACATGTCTGTGCACGTTTCCCAGGATCAGCACACGACGCATACATCATGAGGAATAGATCCCACAAATGATGTCACAGCTGCCAAATCAGCGTGCCTGGCTTGTTGGTGTGTAATGTCTGTTTATGTTGTGTGTTGTTTGTATGTCAGGTTGTACCCTCTTTTCAGACACATGTATTTTTGTTTCAATTTAGGTGACTCCGGATACCCCAACATGCCGTGGTTGCTGACAACACTCAGGAACCCTGTTACCCCTGCTGAGTTACGTTTTAATGAGGCACATGGGTGGACCAGGCGAGCGATAGAGCGGACACATGGACTACTGAAAACAAGATTTCGCAGCCTGGACCACACTGGAGGGACTCTACAATATTCACCAGAAAAGGTGTGCAAGATCATCATTGTGTGTTGCTTGCTACTCAACCTGGCAGTGAGGAATGAGCTACCTCTCATCCAAGATGACGGTGACCTGCAGCCTCCAGCAGGGGAGGATCCAGCCCTGGGTCATGTTGCCAGTGATGATGAGGGGAAGGAAGATGTTTGGAGACAGCTCATCAACAACTTTTTCTCATGATTGTGAGTATACAGTGATGAGTTCACTAAGCTTTTTCTTTGTGTGATATGTGTCTGCAGTGCAATATCTATGCATACATGTTGGTGCATGCTACTTGACATGATTCTTGAAGTGATGTGTCCATTGAGTTAGTATGTTTACCAGTACAGTGTTGACATGAGTCCTAGCTTGTGTTCACAAATCAGAAGACTTGTATATGGAATGTCTATTGGAGATGTATGCAGAAATGTAGGTATGTAAAGTCTGTTCTATGTCTCTCCTTCACAGGGTACTTTGGCTGTTGTCTGCTGACATGTGACCTCCAAAACACACAATGCTGTTATAGAATGCGACTTTTGGAAACTGGAAGCGGTGCCACACACCCAGTGACTAATATTGTGGTCCCTCTTGGTTAATTTGTGCTTATTGTCACTGTGGTTAGCTTGCAGCTGTTATTGAGGCAACATGTTGTGACTGTGTAATAAACCTGTGCTCCACATTGAGGTGTGCCTCGTCTGTATACACACATCCAACATTTATTTGCATACTGTACCTGTGGCCTGATTTCTACTTTATCTGAACATGTTTAGTGTTTGTGTATTGAAGTGTCTTTTCAGTTTACAATAGTGGAGGCAATGAGTATGTATGCCATGTGATTTTTGTGTTGTGTTGACCTTGTGTGTATCTCTCATATCTGTCACATCACAAATACTCACAAGACTATGTTTTAATTGCTGTACTTGTTTTCCTGCAAAGTATTTGTTTTTCAGGTCATTATCTCTATGTCACAAACAGTGTTTAATTCACAGCATAGGCAAGTATTGCGTGAATTTGATTTAATTACGATGCATGTGTGAAATAGTACAAGTAATTGATCATGCTGTACCAAGTGATAGAATTCCAGAGTTCACAGAGTAGTTATTAGTGCTAGTAGATAAAATGTTCAGAGCCAAGTCCACAGTCATTTGAATCATTGATCCAACTTAGACCCTCCATCCCATATGGAAGAGTTCAGTTACAGTCAACAAGGTGAACACTTTGCACACAATGAAGGTTATGAGGAGCATTTTTTCACTTCCTGGGGGGTATGCATGGCCATCTGTCTCTCATTTGTCCTTCTTCGGACGACCCCTCTTCTTCTTTTGAGGGGACCCTCAGGTGCAGGCTGCTGCAGTGCAGGGGACTCTCCGCCAGAGTTCTCATCCCTCCCTGTGACAGTTCCAGATGTATTAGTAACAGATGTAGTGGGCACACAGGGAGGTGTGGTCATGTTGTCATTAATCTGTCGGAGGCATGTGAGTATGACCCTGTGCACCGCAGTGAGGCCATCCATTTTGGACTCCATCCTGGACATGTGGGTCTCCATCCTGGACATGTGTGAGTCCATTCTGGACATGTGGGAGTCCATTTTGGCATAATGGGCAGCCTGCTTATTTTGCTTATCCTTCAGGATCCCAACTACCTGGCCAAAGACTCCGGTGCATTATCGGTTTGTATTTATAATTGTATTTATTTTATTTATAAAGTTTTACATAGCGCGAAAATGATCCCAAGGGATATCAGAGCGCTTCACAATTAGGGAGGGAAGATGATCAGGAATATACAAGCGTCAAATACATAACAAACGAAACAATTATAAAGGGTACATGTTGGAAATGGCCCTTTTGGCAGGGTCATCCCCAAGCTTTTTGCTTTCCTCCTGGATTTGTTCTAACCTGTTTTTGTTGGCTTTATGACTCTGGGCATTTACCACTGCTGATCAGTGCTAAAGTGCATATGCTCTCCCTGTGTAAATATGATATGTGAATTGGTATATCCATGATTGGCTTACTTGCTTTACCTGTTAGTCCCGAGTAGCGTGGCCGGTGTGTGCCCAGGGCTGACAGACCAAATGCTGCTGGTGGGCCTGCAGCGCTGGTTTTTGCCACCCACAGAAGCAGCTTGTAAAGTGTGTCTCAGACCTGCCACTGCAGAGTCTGTGTGCAGTCCAGAACTGCCATTTTGGCTGTGAAGTGCACCCACTTCCCAGCCCCTGAACCTTCCCTTAGCATCATGTGAGTCACCCCTATAGTAGGGTGCATTGTATGTGTAAGGTAGGACATGCCCTGCTGTGTGTAGCATGTCCTGGTAGTGAATTACACCCAATTTCGTTTTTCACTACTGTAAGGCTACCTGTTCTCCATAGGCCAGAATGGGAGGTTTGACTATTACATTCTATAGTCCTAACTGACCCAAAGAACATGGTAGAAAAACGAATTTAGTATGCCTGAGCTCAGAATATTAAAATACATATTTTAGTGAAGTTTATTTGTATATTCTGTGTTTGAAAATACCACTTTTAAGAAAGTAGGTATTTTCTTGCCTAAGCCTTCCAGTGTGCTCTGCTGTTATGTGTATTGGCTGTCTGGTTCTGGAGTGACAGGGCTGGGGAATTCCAGGAGACAGGGTGAGGTGTCCCAGTGGTGAATAGAGAGATCTGCATCTAGATGGGTGGGAGGAGTTGCACCTGGGACCTGAATAGGGCTGTGCCTTCCCTCCACAATGCTGGCTCCACCTCCTGTGCTGCGTCTGATGTCTCTGCCCTGCACTCTGAAAGGAAGGATGTAGCCTGGTAAACAAAGTGCTCCAGGACTAGGCAGAACTGGTTCTGGCTGGGTTCAGTGACTTGTAGCTTCTGAGAATAAAAACTTTTGGGGTATAAATATCTGTGCTGAAACCCCTACAATTTGTATTGCTCCTGGACAACAAGAAGAACCTCTGTCCGTGTAACTGAAGGAATCTGCAGGAGAGGACTGTCCTTGTGCTTGTGTGCTATTTCTTGGACTGGCCTGCAGTAGTTTTCACGGGACTTGGAAGAAGAGGAAAAGGTCTTTTGAAGAGAACTTTTATTTCAACTTGCTAAAGCAATCACCCAAGGGCTAGAAGAGAGCTAGCCTCCTGCTGGAGTTTCAGGCACATCAGATTCCACCACCAGCCTCCTGATTCCTCCCAGCGAGGATTTCTATCTGCAAGTGAGGCTCCTGGGATTTCCAGGGCCTCTAGTTCTACTACAGAGAAGAGAGTGCTGAAAATCGTCGCTAATGCCCGTTTTGCGAGTCGCCGCAGCTGAAGAGCGTAAGAAAAATCCTCGCGCTGCTGCCGCTGAGTGCTCGCTGCCGGAGATCATTGCATCACACGTTTGCGGGCTGCCAAATGCTCTCTAACCCGAAGATCATCCCATCGCACGTTTGCGGGCTGCCAAATGCTCGCTAACCTCAAGATTACTGCATTGCACATTTGCGGGCTGCCAAAGGCTCGCTAACCCAAAGATCATCGCATCGCACGTTTGCAGGCCTCCAAGTGCTCGCTAACCAAAGGTCATCGCATCGAGTTCATCGCTTCACGACACCGCAGCGCGGACGCCGGGCGTCCGCCATTTTCATCGCATGGCATCAGGATTTCTTTTCATCGCAACAAGATCGCACACGCAGCAGGCTCGGCGCATCATCCTCCCTTGCGGCAAGGATTCAACGCATCGCTGGTCACGTGTGAGGAAAATCATCGCTACAGCTCCTTAGCGACATTTTGGTTGCTTTGCTACAGAATCTAGGTATTTTGTGAGTAAAAGGGTCGCAGAGACCACTGCCTTGAACTGAACTCCTCTTTGCACACTTTGAACTATTTTTGCAGCATTTCAAGAGTTACCCTATTTTCTAGTATTGTGGCTTTTTACTGTTATTGGTCTTGTGCTATATATAAAATACTTATATTTTATAACTACCTGTGTGGTGTCCCTTTGTAGTGTTTTTCACTGTGTTACTGTGTATGGTCATAAATGCTTCACACACTGCCTCTGAGATAAGCCTAGCTGCTCCTGCTATGTTACCACAGGGTTGAGCAGGGGTTGTCAAAGGGTGTAGCCCGCTTACTCTGATTTAGGAAGAAGGGTCCCTACTTGGACAGTGGCCAGCCATTGCCAACTAGAGACCCCCATTTCTAACAGTGCATCAAAGAACATAACAAAGCTAATACGTCTTAACTGTGGGTCATCTTGATCAGCAGCACCATCTTCAGGATGTGACCTCACCCTGCGGACCCTCACACCACCCCTACCCACACCAGCAGGACCTGCCCTGGCAGACACAGACAACACTGAAGTCTCGTTCATTGTTGACACTGGTGTTGTTGTCCACCAACTCCAGAGTGCCCTATGTAGCTGTGCTGTTGGTGTTTTCTTGCCTTGGTCTGTCCGTGTTGGTAGAGGTCATCTGGGTGTTGGCAGATGTTGCGGGAGTGGTCGCAGGGGCTGCTGAAGTTACAGCTGCTGGTGCTGCATGCTGATCCACACCAGAGGGGCCAGGTCGTTCATCGTCGTCTGAAGAGGACTGAGACTTCCACACTGGAGAGCTCAGGGTCAACCAGAGTCTGGGACTGGGATTCTTGTTCTGGTCCTGCAGTGTCCCCAGCAGACCCTGTGGGTAGAAGAAAAACACAATGTATGTTGTGGTTTGCACAGGTCAACGGATCTCACACATTACAGAACCACAGCACCGAGACAGCCCTCATCGCCGCCACAGACGACATCCAACGCCAACTAGACAACGGCGAAACCTCTGCCCTCATCCTCCTGGACCTGTCAGCCGCCTTCGACACGGTCTGCCATCGCACACTAAGAACGCGCCTCCAAGAAGCCGGAATTCGGGATAAAGCCCTGGACTGGACCTCCTCCTTCCTCACTGGTAGAACCCAGAGAGTCCGCCTCCCACCCTACAGAGGCGAAGCAACCAACCTCATATGCCGCGTTCCCCAAGGCTCATCCCTCAGCCCGACACTATTCAACATCTACATGGCCCCCCTCACACAAGTGGCCCGCCAACACGACCTGAACATCATCTCCTACGCCGACGATACGCAGCTCATCCTCTCCCTCACCAAGGACCCGCACACCGCCAAAACCAACCTCCTTGAGGGTATGAAGGCCGTCGCCGAGTGGATGAGGAGCTGCCGCCTGAAGCTGATTTCGGATAAGACGGAAGTCCTCATCCTCGGCCCTACCCCGTCTGCCTGGGACGACTCCTAGTGGCCAACTACACTAGGAACAGCACTGACACCCACGGACCACGCACGCAACTTGGGATTCATCCTCGACTCCTCCCTCTCCATGTCCAAGCAGGTCAATGCCGTCTCCTCCTCCTGCTTCAACACCCTCCGCATGCTTCGCAGGATCTACAAGAGGATCCCGATCGAAACCAGAAAACGGTGACCCAAGCCCTCGTAAGCAGCCGGCTGGACTACGGCAACGCACTCTACGCTGGAATCCCAACCAAACACCTACAGCGACTACAACGCATTCAGAACGCCTCAGCCTGCCTGATCCTCAACCTCCCACGTCGCAGCCACATCACCCCCCACCTAAGAGACCTGCACTGGCTCCCTGTCAACAAGAGGATCACCTTCAAACTCCTCACCCACGCACACAAAGCGCTCCATAACTCCGGACTAATTTCCCTAACAGCAGACTCAACTTCTACACCCCCGCCGTCAGCTCCGCTCTGCAAGCCTCACGCTCGCCGCCGTCCCCCAAATCCAACGAACCACCGCCAGTGGCAGATCCTTCACCTACATCACGGCCAAGACCTGGAACTCCCTCCCCACCCACCTGCGGCAGACCCAGGACCTACTCACCTTCAGGAGGCTCCTCAAGACCTGGCTCTTCGAGCAGTAGCAGCAGACCCCTCTCTCCCCCCCTCTTCAGCGCCTTGAGACCCTTGCGGGTGTGTAGCGCGCTTTATAAGTACTATGATTGATTGATTGATTTGCTATTGTACATCATGAGGCCTATATTGGTTAAGAACTTTGTAATTTTTACTAGATGCGTTTTGCTGAGCAGGTAGAGCTTTGTGCATAAACAGCTCATTTATTGATTCTTTGACTGTACATAGCCATTGAAACTCAAGTGGCACCCTGTGCCTGACACAGGTGTGTTGTTCTTTACCACATTTGTGCTTTTATAATGACATGCGTGCACTTCCTCTTACGATGTGTTGCAAGATTTGTGCACGTGTGCAGGCATTTGTGCATGTCTTTTTGAGTCACATTGCTGTGTCTAACAACATAGTCACAGTCCTGTATGTGTGTGACAATTTCAGATCTATTTTGTTATGTGTTACTAGTTCTCATCTCATTGCACACGTGATTGTGTTTCTGTAGCAAATGGTGTGGCTGCTGAGCTTTGTGCGTGATAACGTCATTTATATTGTCCTTGTCCTCCATGGACAGATGAGGTAACCAAGGCTGCTTTCTTGCTTTTCCATGCGCATAACTGTGAGGTCCAGAGGTTTGTGTGCTTGGGTTATGCTGCTGTAAGTTGAACCCCTCCTCCCACCCAGTCCAGATTACTCCTTGTGTTGAAAGTGTCAATGACAGTGAGGGGAGTATAGTGCCAAGGATGCTTACAACGCTGCATGATGTAGGAGTTGAATGCAGCTCACATCAGCTCTTTTTGTAAATGACACCATGCAACAGTGCCAGCTACCTTTCTGTGGCCATTCCATTAACTGTCAGATATCCCTTGTCAATGATGTATATGGTGCTTTGTGTGTGTGTGTATTGATGTGTGCTATGTCTGCATCTCACCACTAGTCCTGTACTCCACACACCTTCACAGCCAGCCGAGGGGCCATCCCTGGGACAATGCATCCACAGACAGTGAGTGGAGATGTACAGTTAAGATGGCCGAGAGTGTGAACGTGTTTGAGAGGGCCAGAGCCTTGGTGTGACTTGTGGCCAATTCATACATAAGGCCCATGTGTCTGCCTTCTTGCCGGTACATTTACTTTCACTGTCATGGACTGACTAGTCCCAAGAGTGCCATTTGCTCTGGATGAGAAGGTGTGTGTAGGGCAGGCCTTGATAGTAGTTGAAGTAATTGAGGAACCCCTTCCTCCCCCACAGCCCAGATAAGGCCCCATGAACCATGCTTCCATTACAGGGAGTCAAAGTTTACATTCAAGATGTCTGACAGTGGTGTCCTGGTGTTTGTGTGAGCACAACTCCCAACAGGACCTTGTGCTCCCCACACCACAGCCCAGTGTCAGCCATCTTGGCAGTACTATTCCACTCCCTGTGAGCTGAGCATAGTTCAAGGTGGGCTTGATGGGCCATGTGGGAGGAGGACTGTTGGCTGTTACTACGACTTCCATCATGCCTTTGTCTACGCCCACCTTCCCAGCAATCCCAACCTCCCTTCCTGTGACTCTGCTTTCCTGTGGGTGAATGTTTGCAAACAAGATGGCTGCTGTATGTGACTGGTGTTTGGATCACATTGCTGTGAGTTAGTGCTAAGTTCTTAATTATTTTTATATGGTGTGCTTTGCTGTTACATTGTAGGTGTGTTGTTGGTTATAATCTAAATTTGATCAGATATCCCATCATGGACTGGTGCAACTCACACCAGAGCCCAGTGTCCGGCATCTTAGGACTAGATTTACCTTGACTCTCATGTTGTGCATAGTCACAGGTGTGGGGTTTGGTGTTGGTGGGAGCAGTGTGTGTGTGAGAGGGCCTGCTGGTAGATGTAGTCAGAGCTAGCACTCCTCCCCCACAACCCAAATAGGCCCCCATGAACCATGTTCCCCATGAACCATGTTGGCCTCTGGTGTGGGGAGCACGAGGCCCTGTTGGGAGTACTGCTCAAACAAACACCAGGACATCACTGTCAGGCATCTTGCCAGCAGCGTTTCACTCACTCACAGGGAAGCAGTCACAGTAAGGAAGGTGGGTGTAGCCAAAAGCACGATGGGAACGGTAGTCACAGCCAACAGTCCTCCTCCCACATGGCCCAACAATCACATCTTGAACCATGCTCAGCTCACAGGGAGTGGAAAAGTATTGGCAGGATCTCAGACTCTGGGCTCTGGAGTGGGGAGCACAAGGCCCTGTTGGGAGTTGTGCACAAACACCTGGCACCACAGTCTGACATCTTGAACATAAAGTATGACTCACTGTCACGGAAGGTCATCCATCTTGGCAGTACATTTCCACTCCCTGTGAGCTGAGCATGGTTTAATGTGTGGTTGTTGTGCCATTTTGGAGGAGGACTGTTGGCTGTGACTACGACTCCCATCATGCTTTTGGCTACACCCACCCTCCCAGCCATCCAAACCTTCCTTCCTGTGAATCAGCTTCCCTGTGAGTGAGTGTAACAATTCTGGGAAGATGGCTGCCAGTGGTGGTTGGTGTTTTGAGGCCAAATCCTTGTTGTGTTTGTTAGTAAGTTTGTACATGTTATGAAAGAGTTACATATTACCCTGAATTGCTGGTATTTTGTTTCTGTGAGTGACATACACATCACAGGATCATTTGCTTAATGTTGATATGGCTTTGCTAACTGTGATTGGTATCACTGTCTCCTTGAGAGTGATGTCTGTGGGTGTGTATTGGGTCACAATTTTAGCTAGTTGGTTATGTATTCACCAGACTCAGGTACTCCTGAAAATCCATGGATGCCCTCCGGTGGAAGGATGGCCCGCACCTTCTCCTCCCAGGAATTGAAGTGGGTAGGTTTTGCAGGAGGGCCACCGCCTGTCCGCTGGCTCAGTGCACGGTCTCTGCCAATGAGCTTCTTGACCTTCCTTCGCACAGCATAGTACCTGTTCTGATGTCATCCATTGTGCGCAGGCAAGGTGCTTGTGCATTCACCTTGTTGACAATCCTCTCCCACATCTTGGTTTTCTGGGACAGGGGGGGTATGTTGGACCAATGTGCCAAATAACTGTGGCTCTACTCTGAGAATTTCATCTACCATGACTTCCAACTCACTGTCTGTGAACTTTGGATTCTTCTTTGGGGGCATGGTGATGAGTGGTGGTGGAGATGGATGTGTGGGTGGGTGTGAAATTGAGGGTGAGGGAGTATGAGTAAAGGTGTGTGTTTGTGAGTGTGGTATTTGATAGGTGCTAGTGGTGTCCAGTTTGTGTGGTGGGTGGTTTTGAGTGCATGTCTTAGTGCAGTGTACTGGTGGTATCTGCTGGCAATTCTGTTGAATTTGCAAAGGATCATGGTAAGGATGTTGTCCTTTATGTAGGTGGAGTTGTGGGTGTATCTTACATATTAGAATTCTTTTTTTGCCTTTGACAATGCTTGTTTTGCCTTTTTCTGTCTGTTTCTGTTGTGTTTAGTTGAACATGACGGAGACGTTCAGTTGACCGCAACGTATGCTTTTATCAGCATTTGCGGGGTAGTTCCAAGTCTGTCCCATTCACGTTAAGCTATGTTGCAGCGTTCGCGTACGAGTCAGTCGCATCGGACTCTTTTCCGGCATGATTCCCATACTTGTCAGTCGTCCGTATTGTGCTCCGTGCGAATCGGTTGTATTTGACACAAATTGCATCGTACTCCGCCGCTCGTACATCGCGTGTACGTGTCGGTCAGAATACATTCCCGGTCTGTGTCGATCGGAATGGTTTCCAAGCGGGATCGGAATCGGGCCCTTAGTGTGGATTTTTGGAGGTGTCCCCAAATACATTGATTAAAATGATAATAGCAACCCTGAATTGCTGTGTGAGGGTAGGTTTTTAGTATTGTTTGTATCATTGGCTGTTCAAAGTCAATGATTATTTTTTGGGGAAAATAATTATTGGTTTCTTGTTTAATTTTTGTTAATAGTTCAATATAGGCAGAGTTTTGCTTATTTGGTAATAAAGCATATAGAAAAGTGATGTTTGTATTTTGATAGGGTGCATGTATAGCATATAACTTATAAAATGGTTTGGGACATTTTAATAGTCCCATCCATCATCCAAGTCTCACAGGGTTGGAGTTTTTGTAAATTAGTAGCAGTTCCAAATATTATTATTCTTTTGTCAGTTGATTTGTTATCTTAATGAAGAAAGTGTTCTTCATTATGGGTAATTGTGAGTTCTGGGGGAATTTCTATTTCTGCAAATGTTTTTGGGACAGGTATGGTGGGGGTATTAGCTTTTTTAGTTCTAGCTATTGTTATTTTTAGGGACAAAATGGTGGGCATTCGGCCAGTTGCATGTTGTGGGATTCTGAGGAGCATTTCTTTAAGTATTTCTGTTGTAGATTTTTCTGATTTAGTGCTAGCTTCTTTTAAAGCATTTCTAACTTCAATTTCAGCAATGTTAGGGGGGTGGTTATGCTCCCTAGCATATTGTAGAGTTGTTTCCTTTGTTGCAGCCCTCCCATAACATTTGTTAGAATATTATTTACTACATTTCCAGTTGACTTTGTCTCCTGTTTGCTTTTCATGGGTGTACATATACCCCATATAACATAGTAAAAATTGTCCTTTTTATCAAGTTATGAATTGGGCGCCTTCAGTCATTGTGATGTTTTAAATGCTAAGAAAAATGTATATACAAATTACTAAAAATATTCCTGTACTGTTTTATTTTCTGAAATCTATACATTGTCAGTTTTATACTTACAGCGTTGAATTTCAAGTCGTTTTAAATGATGATGGGTTTTCTTTACTGTTTGCCTTTAGTCATCTTGCTGAGATTCCTGTTGGTAAAAAAAAGTAATTTTAATAATTTTGTTTAACTGTGTATTAAGTGGGGCGTGGGGGGTTGGGGATTAAGTTGGTCTGCAGTTGGGTATTTTACCAAATTGTTTTAATTTATTTCAGTTTGATACTTACTTTATTTGCAAGTTCATTTTTCACAATGTTCTGTGGGTGTATGAATGTCTTCAGAATTATCTGTAGAGGAGATATAAATTAAAAAAAAAATATATTAATTATTTTATTTCTGAAAATGGTGCTTTTAGAAGATTAGCAGTAGTATTAGTTTCTAAGTGTTATTTTCCTTAGTTTGTGGAGCAGGAAACAGAGTTTTCTCTAATGTAGTCCAGTGTTCTGGTAGCAATCCGGCAGAGTTTCTCCTTCTTCTTTCTTTTGTGTTTGAAGTGTAAAATAATGCTTAATTTTCGTGTGTTTATATAGTGTTTAATTAATTGTTCTTTTAATTTCATTGGTTTATTTAAATAGTGTGTATATTTCATTGGTTGATATTTATTGTTTTAATTGATTTGGTGGTTGCTTTCCATATATGGAAAACGCTAATTAAGCTTCATTTATTGCATTTTTTTTATTTTAAAGTAATTTAGTATATTATATGTGAATTATATTGTTTTCGATTATAAATAATATGTGCTTTTTATTTAGGTATAATATTTAAATAGTAAATAATTGTGTGTATTTAAAATATTTTATTATTTTTTAAATGTCTTTAAAATTTGTTTTTATTGATTTCTTTTGTGTGCTGTGTGTGTTTATTAATAAGTATATATTATTTTGAGTAAATTTTGTATCTTTATAAATGTTTTTAACATGTTGATATAATTTTTATAACAATAATATTTGTGTCTATATTGTGGTAATCAATATTATTGAAGACTTGTATCTTTTTTAAACATGTTCGATATTTCTTATAACTATATTTTTGTGTTTGATTATACTGATATCGATGTAAGTGTATGACGATATGTTGTTCTCGATATTTGTGTATTTTTTTTAAATAAGTATAGTCTGTTGATATTAGTGTAATCAATATTTTTGACCCGATATTATGGTTGGTCGATATAGTGTCTGTCGATATTATGTCAGTGATCCTGAAAGGCCGGATCGCCATTAAATGGATGAACGCACACCCACCCGATTATGCAGAGTGGCTGCGAGATATGTCTGAGTGGGCAGTGGTCGAAGAAGTAAGGATGAAGCATGTGGGATCGAATGAAAGATCACTTGGTGGCATGTAGACAGATGCTGTTAGACCTACGAAATGGGGTTGAGCCAACATTGAGGAAGTATAACACAAAAAGTGGCAAAAAGAGTCTCACTAACAAACCTGGACAAGGAGCTACTATGCTTAGCACAAACATCAGGACACTCTGTCACAATGTGGCACTGAAAGGATGGACACAAGAATACTTAACCTAGTACTACATCTGCCAGCACCGAAGAGTGCTGCGACATCGCCACATTACTAGTGTGGCTCCACCGCTAAAGCGGATATGGTCACCCATAGCTTCTGGAGCAATGAAAAAAGGGAAAATAAAATGATAATAACTTTTCTATTAACATTTTATATTTTTGTAGCTACGGGGCTTGGTTAGAGCAAGGCAGGGCTGGGGTCACAAGTGCGCATTTCTGTTGGGCCGACCAAACAGTCATGCACACTTTGCATGTTCCCCACCTAGCTGTAATGCACAGCCTTGTGGGTAACATGCACAGGCTCCAAGTTCCCATCTGAGAGCTGAACTATGCCGTTCAGGCTAATCACAACGCTGCATTGCAGCGTTGTGATTGGCTATGGGGAGCCTGTATGCTTCCTGTTTCCGGGACTCACCAGGAACAGAAGCAATGACAGAACTCAAACGGCGGCTGTGAAGAGGTAGATTTTTTTTATAGTTTTATTTTTCCACCTGCTCTCATATCCCCGTTCTCTGCCAGCCGCCACTGCCGCATCTCTATTAATAGAAGTAAAAACATTTAACTGCAACAAAACATGAGCAACTAGGAAGGTGGGGGTGTAAGAAAATGTTTAAACAAACCAACTGGGAAATCATCCTGTCACTCCATGTAAGTTTTATCATGATAATAATGATTATAAAATACAATTCATTGAGAAACTAATAAAATAATATATTAAAAGATGTCTGTGAGAACCAAAAAAAAGTGCTACCTCACTTGCGTGGGTGGACCAAGTGACCGCGACAGGAAAGAGTCCAAAATGTATTGTGGAGGCATCAAAATTATCTATCACAGAACAACCTGTTTTTACAAGAGGGGCACCTGCGTTTTTGTACCCCGGCTTGACAGCCATCTAGGGAAACTTGCCAAGCTCAGACACTTCAGAAAATTAGACACCAGGAGATGGCCAAGCAAGTCTGGTTTGCATGGATCCCTCGACGTTTCTTACTCAGAATCCCCTGCAAATCTCAAATGTAGCTAATAAATCACATTTCTGCACGGGAGAGTTGTAGGATCACTGGCCCAGCACAAACTTCCGACCACCCAGCAATCCCTCAGATCTCCTGATAAAAATTATATTCACTTGTGTGGGTGGACCAAGTGCCCGTGAAAGGGAAGGGCCCAAAACGTGTTTATTTAACACTTTTGCTTATTGCCTTTTTTTAAAATACAACAGTGCAGTACAGAATACAGAATTTCAAATCAGATTCCTGAGTTTACAGCTATTAGTAATGCAGCTCAGAACAAGTGCTAATTTAGTTTTCTAGATCTACAATTATATGCCCACAATCTGGAGACATCAAAATTATCTTTCACAGAATGACCTGGTTTTGCAAGGGGGCACCTTTGTTTTTGGTCTAGGGCTCTGCGACCATCTAGGGAAAACTACCTATCCCAGACATTTCTGAAAACTAGACCTCCAGGGGATTCGAGGGAGGTGTGACTTGCATGGATCCCCAACGTTTTCTTTCACAGAATCCACTGCAAACCTCAAATTTAACTAAATAAATCATATTTTCCTTACATTTCTGTGTGGGATCATTGCGCTGGCATTTCCTACCACTCAGCGTTCCCCTCAGTCTCCCGATAAATGATACCTTTCTTGTGTGGGTACCCAAAGTAGAGTCAGCCTAAAAAGTATTTTTAAAAACTGTCCTTTTGGATCCAGTTTGGTTCCACCTCAAACTCCACAAATTTTTGGCCCTTCCCTGGTGCAGGCACTTGGCCCACCCATATAACTGAGGTATCATTTTTATTGGGAGACCAAGGAGAAAGCTGGGTGGTAGGAAATGTGTTCCGGCATGGAGAACCCACACTGAAACGTGAGGAAAATATAATTTTTAGCTATATTTTCGGTTTGCAGAGGATTATGGGTAAGAAAATATTGGGGGAGATTTACGCAAGCCACACCTCCCTGGGCTCCCCCGGGTGTCTAGTTTTCAGACATGTCTGGGTTTGGTAGGTTTCCCTAAATGTGCGCCGAGCCCGGGACCAAAAACGCAGGTGCACCCCTTGCAAAACCAGGTTGTTTTGTGATAGAAAATTTTGATGTCTCAACAATACGTTTTGGACCCTTCCCTGTCACGGGCGCTAGGCCCACCTTGACAAGTGGGGTACCATTTTATCGGGAGACGTGAGGGAATGGCAGTTGGAAGGAAGTTGGTGGCTCGCTGCAGATTCAAGAACATTCCATTACAGAAATGTGAGGAAAATGTTTTTTGAGACAAATTTTGAAGATTGCAAGGGATTCTGGAACAGAACCTGGTGAGAGCCACACAAGTCACCCATTCTGGATTCTCCTAGGTGTCTAGTTTTCAAAAATGTACAGGTTTGCTAGGTTTCCCTAGTTTCTGGCTGAGCTATGGCCCAAAATTCACAGCTAGGTACATTGTAAAAAAAGGGTCAGTTTTCAGTGGAAAAAAAGTGATGTTTCACACTGCCTTTTGGTCCGATTTTTGTCACAGGCACTAGGCTTACCCAGACATGTGAGGTACAATTTTGATCAGAAGCCTTGGGGGAATGCTGGGTGGAAGAAAGTGTGTGGCTCCCCTCAGAATCCAGAACTTTCCATCACAGAAATGTGACGACAATGTGTTTTTTTTAGATAAATTTAGAGTTTGCAAGGGATTCTGGGTAAAATAACCTGGTGAGAGCCACACAAGATACCCAATTCTGGATTCCACTTGGTGTCTTGTTTTAAAAAATGGACAGGTTGGCTAGGTTTATCTAGGTGCCGGCTGAGGTAGGGCTCAATATTCACAGCTAGGCACTTTGCTAAAAAGGGTTAGTTTTCAATGGAATAATGTGATGCGTCCATTTTTTGTTTTGGGACGTTTCCTATCTTGGGCACTAGGCCTAGCCACACAAGTGAGGTACCATTTGTATCAGGAGACTTACGGGAACATGGAATAGTTGAACAAGTGTTATTAACAATTGTCTTCCTCTGCATTTGTGCATTTCAAATGTCAGACGGTTGTAAGAAAGAAGTCATTTTAAGAAATTCTCTCTAATTCACATAATAGTATGTGCGTCCATCAATTCAGGGATGTGCAAATACGAACTGCTCCTAAACTCCATATCTAATGTCCATTTCGGAAAGACATAGTTTTCCTTTATACCTATTTTGCACTCTTTATATTTTACCAAATGAATTGCTGTATACCTGGTACATAATACAAACATTGCAATGTGCAGCTCAGTTATTGGCTCTGAGTACCTCGGATTCTTGGTGAACCTACAATCTCTGTATATCCCTGCAACCAGAAGGGTCCAGTGAATGTGATGGTGTATTGCTTTAAAAAATCTGGCATAGTTGGAAGAAGTCACAGAGGAAAATGAAATGCACAAATGGCAGGTTATTTAAAAATCTATTTTACTATTTGTTTATTTCAACTGCTACTTTCTATAGGAAAACCTTTAAGGATCTTCACAGGTGACCCCTTGCTGAATTCAGGATTGTGACTACTTTTCAGAAATATATAGCTTTCCGGGATCAACTATGGATTTCACAAGCATTTCTACCACTAACTAGAAGGAGGTTGAAAGCACAAAAAATAGTTAAAATGGGCCATGTGCCAATAAAGTGCCAAATCAGTGTTGAAATATCTGTTTTTTATTCAATTTTACTTGTTGCAGAAAGCTGAGAAGATGGTGATTCTAGCACCGCAAACCCTTCATTGATGCCATTTGCAGGGGAAAAACAGATGCTTTCCTCTGCAGCACCTTTTCCTAATTTTTCCCCAAAAACCCAAAATGTAGCTGTAATGTGGCTGAATTCTCAGTCCCCTTCAGTGGAATCCACAAACCCCTGATACCGTTAGAATCCGCAGTATGTTGGAAAAATAGGATGCAAATTTGGAATGGATACCATACAGGGACAAACGGTTATGGGGTGTAAGTGCGAACTACCCCAAATAGCCAAAGAAAAGGCTTTGCACAGGGGGTGGGAGGGGGGGGGGCTAGCAGAGAAGGGGTTAAGGAACCTTTGATCTACAGAAATTACTCTTTACAAAATTCAATATTCCTGCAACTTTTAGAATAGTCTACCTTTCTCTGTTGTCTGTATTTTTGTTTTTAAATGTTTCAGCAGAAATGTTATCATGTAGAATCCAAGGCTTAAAGCTAAGAACCAAGGAAATCTCTGTGGATGTAGAACACTAACCCAGTGCCAGACTGTAAAGACTAGCGTAGAACAAACCATAACCACCATATGCTCAAAAGATTGACAAGGGGTGCAGTTGTACACTGGTTGTGGCAGGACTGCCCTAGTCCTTCCCAATTCATTATGGTACATGTAAGCAACATCTTTTACTCTCTGTAGAGTGGTTGCTTGCATGATAAAATGAAGCCCAGTGCTTAGTCACCCTTGATATATGTTTCATACTTTGTGTTTTCAGAAGGGCAGGTCTTGGTGAGGAGCTGGTCATGTTGTGCTTCTGCAAACATGTACTGTACTAGTGAGTGAATCTAGTGGTTTACCCTCTGGTCAAGGGTGCTCCTGGGCAAAAGTAATCCAAATGACTAGTATGTTCCATGGAGTACCCACAGCACTGGGAAGCTCAAATACGCTGTTTATCCTGCAACGTCCATGCACAAAACAAACAGTAAAACACCAAAAGTCTCTGAAAGCCCTAGATAGAAACTGTGAAAATGGATTTGCACAGCTTAAAAATATCCAAACACTGATAACCACAGATTTTTATACTGACATATCTGCAGTTCACATCAAATAGAAACTGAAAACAGGGAAGACTAAGTGTATATCAGAGTTTCTTTCACTTTGTTATAAATGAGCAGTATAAGGGTTTCTGAATAACATTAGATCAGAATTATAGTTTATTTATTATTGACTTGCTTTTTTTTTTTTTTTACAGATGAAAGAAATGCTTTAAGAATGGAAGATGGAAAGGACATAAGGCTATTTTTAAAGGCAAAGTTGGGCATTGAAACCTATCCCAAGAAGACCTGTTAATCATTAAAAAATTCTTACTCTACGCTCTCAAGCAGCGTAAAAAAAATACTCTACTCTAAAAGACTAACCAGAGAGACACTATGGAATAGAGAACTTTCTATATGTACTAAAGCTCTCAAAGCAATTTTTATAGTTTCTATAAGGAGCACATGAGATCAGCATTGAAGAAAGACAATATTTATTTAATGTGACTTTGGTTCATATAATGGAATGACTATAAATATTCTCAATGAGATAAAACATTCAGGGCCAAAGGCCGTCTAAAGTTACACAAGGTAGCCCACACAAGACTGAGAACATATAAATGTAAGTAATGTGGACAGACATTCAATGAAAAGAGTATTGACACTAGAAAGAAGTTATATGAATGGACTGAATGTTAGAAGGCATTGCATGCAAAAGGACACCTACTGATAGATCAGGCATGCCCTGCTGAGGAAAACATATTCATAACAATGGGAAACTTGCAGTCACATCAGACTGTCCATCGGGAGGGAAAACCTTTCAAACTTACTGAATGTAATCCAGCGTTCATTCCAAAGGCAGAGCTATTACGACAGCAAAACGTGCACATTGGGCAAAAATCATATGAATGTGGAGAATGTGACAAGGTATTCATTGCAAAGGCAAACCTAATGCAATGTCTGAAAATCCACACTGAAGAGAAGCCATATAAATGTACTGAATGTGAGAAGGCATTCCGTAGAATAGAGCTGTTAAAGCAACATCAGAAATTCCACACTGGAGAGAAACCCTTTCATTGTAGTGAATGTGACACGTCATTTGTTGCAAAGACAAACCTAATGCAACATCTGAAAATCCACACTGGAGAGAAGCCATATAAATGTACTGAATGTAACAAGGCATTCATTGGCAAAAAGCTGTTAAAACAGCATCAGAGATTCCACACTGGAGAGAAACCCTTTCATTGTAGTGAATGTGACAGGTCATTCGCTGCAAAGGTAAATCTAAAGCAACATCTGAAAATCCACACTGGGGAGAAACCATTTAAATGTACAGAATGTGACAAGACATTTGTTGGAAAGAACTCTCTAATGCGACATCTGAAAATGCATACTGAAGAGAAGCCATATAAATGTACGGAATGTGACAAGGCATTCATTAGCAGAGAGCTGTTAAAGCAACATCAGAGATTCCACACTGGAGAGAAGCCATTTAAATGTACTGAATGTGACAAGGCATTCATTGGCAAAAAGCTGTTAAAACAGCATCAGAGATTCCACACTGGAGAGAAACCCTTTCATTGTAGTGAATGTGACAGGTCATTCGCTGCAAAGATAAATCTAAAGCAACATCTGAAAATCCACACTGGGGAGAAACCATTTAGATGTACAGAATGTGACAAGACATTTGTTGGAAAGACATCTCTAATGCGACATCTGAAAATGCATACTGAAGAGAAGCCATATAAATGTACTGAATGTGACAAGGCATTCGTTGAAAAGGAATCCCTAATGCGACATCTGAAAATCCACACTGGAGAGAAACCATATAAATGTACAGAATGTAACAAGCCATTCATTACAAAAAAAGAGTTAATGCGACATCATACAGTCCACACAGGGGAGAAACCATATAAATGCACTGAATGTAACAAGGCATTCTGTACAAGGGGAGAGCTACATCGACATTATGCAGTCCACAGTGGGGAGAAACCTTTTGCATGTTCTGAATGTGACAAGGCATTCGTTACAAAAGCTCTGTTAAAGCACCATCAGAAAATCCACACTGGAGAGAAACCCTACGGTTGTAGTGAATGTGAGAAGGCATTCATTACTAACAGAGAACTAATACGACATCAGAGAGTCCACACTGGAGAGAAACCATATGAATGCACAGAATGTAACAAGGCATTCAATACAAGTGCATCCCTAATACGACATCAGAGATTGCACACTGGGGAGAAACCATATACATGCACGGAATGTGACAAGGCTTTCATTACAAAGGGAGCCCTTATAGTACATCAGAAATTCCATACTGGGGAGAAACCTTATAAATGCACTGAATGTGACGGGGCATTCTTTACAGAAAGATATCTCTTGCAACATCTGAAAATCCACACCGGGGAGAAACCATATATTTGTAGTGAATGTGACCAGGCTTTCATTGCAAAAAGCTATCTCTTGCAACATCAGAAAATCCACACCGGGGAGAAGCCATATGGTTGTAGTGAATGTGAGAAGGCATTCTTTAGAAAATCCCATCTCTTGCGACATCAGAAATTTCACTCGGGAGAGAAACCATATGGTTGTAGTGAATGTGAGAAGATATTTGTTACAAAAGGGGAATTAAAGCAACATCAGAAAACTCACACTGGGGAGAAACCATATGATTGCGCTGACTGTGGAAAGGCATTCACTACAAAGCACACGCTTATACTACATCAGAAGAGACACACCGGAAATAAGCCATATGGTTGCACTGAATGTGAGAAGGCATTTATTACAAAACAGCGGTTAATGGAGCATCAGGAAACCCACACTGGGAAGAAATATCAATGCAATGAATGTGACAAGGCATTTTTTGCAAAGGGAAGCCTAAGGCGACACCAGAAAGTCCACTCCGGAGAGACACCATATAAATGTACTGAATGTGACAAGGCATACACTCTAAAGTACCAGCTAGAACATCATCGGGAAATCCATACTGGGAAGAAACCCTATGAATGTAGTGAGTGTGACAAAGCATTCTTTAGAAAACAGCACTTAATGGTACATCAGAATACCCACACTGGAGAGAAACCATATGAATGCACTGAATGTGACAAGGCATACAGTAGAAAACACCACTTGTGGGAACATCAGAAAACCCACACAGGGGAGAGACCATATCAATGCACTGATTGTGGCAAAGCATTTAGGAGAAAGACCCACCTAATGCAACATCTGAAAGTCCACATAGGAAAGACACCATATGAATGTACTGAATGTGAAAAGGCATTCACTCTAAAGCACATGCTAGTACAACATCAGAAAACCCACACTGGAGAGAAACCATATGAATGCGCTGAATGTGACAAGTGATTCACTCTAAAGCACATGCTGATACGACATTGGAAAATCCACCCTAGAGAGAAACCATATGAATGTAGTGATTGTGAGAGGGGGTTTCTTTCAAAGGACTGCCTAATGCTACATCTGAAAGTCCACGCTGGGGAGAAACAATATGAATACACTTGATGTGACAAGGCATTTGTTGCAAAGAACATCCTAATGCAGTATCATTAAGTCCGCACTGGGGGAAATCCCTATGAATGTACTAAATAGGACAGGACATTCACTTTAAAGCACCTATTACTACTATATCAGAAAATGCACATGGGGGTAACCATATGCTTGTAATTGGTTTAACAAGGCATTAATTAGCAAAAACACCTACTGCAACATCAGAGAACCCACACAGGAGACAAACCATATGAATTCACACCGGGGCAAATTATATCAATGTGCTCAATCCAACACAGCCTTTATTGAAAAGTGAGGACCATTTTTACATTGATAGGTTCATAAAGGGTGGAAACCATACCACTGATCAGAATGAGACAATGCATTCATAACAAAGAGACATCCTATGTGCCATCGAAAGTCATTTATTAAAAAAAAAGGAAGACTTTTCTCAGCTATGATTTTCCACCGGGAGAAGCCACATCAGTGTACTGAATATGACAAGGTATACAGTACAAAGACTTGACTACTATATCATTTGAAATCTGATAATGGTGAGAACCCAGATTTACTCAATGTAAAAAGAAGTTAATCACAAACTCATCACTAAATAAACATTTGAACCTCTATACGAGGAAGGAACCATATGAACGCACTGAATGTGACAAGGCAATTAGTAAAAAGGATAAGCTAAGGCAATAGCAGATATCCCACACTGGAGAGAAACCACATGAATGTTTCAAATGTGATAAAGATTTCATTACAAAAAGAAACGTACTGGTACACCAGAATGTCCAAACCACAGAGAAACCATATGAATTATTGAATGTGACAAGGCTCAGAGAGTCCACAGTGGTTAGAAAACATGAATTTTCAGACTGTGACAAGACATTCATTAGGTAGAAATATAAAATGTAACATGAAAGTTCACACCTGCCAGAAACCACAAGAATGAACTGGATGTAAGAAAGTATTTACTACAAATTGCACTCTAGTGGGTTACCTCATATCACACAATGTATGAGGGGTAGGGTGACCAAATTACTGAAACTGAAAACTGGGACACGCCACAAACATAGAGGTAGAAATAACAGTTTTGCATTTACCAACGAGCACAGACCGGCGTAATTGACAGCACTTGTCAGCATAGAAATCAAACAAAGGAGGGTATATTGGGAATTAAACGCAGCCTTTATACTCAGTATTAGATGTTATTCAATTGCTATCTGTTTGAGCCTTCTAACTGATTCTGCACTGGGGCAGAGATAAAAGTATTAATTTAACCCCCTGAAACCTGAACATACTACATTTACAAAATCTGTCAACCCTTGTAAAAAAGAAAAAAGTGTCATGTAAAACTGATCCCATAAATTAAGAACAGCTCTACATTTCTTTTCCATTAATCCAGTGTTCCAATCATGGCACACACATGTTGCTGTCCATGTGCACAAGGTGTTACGGAGAGTGTGAAAGTAGTTGAAGCCACACATAATATAGGTCTTGAATCCCCAATTTTAATTCCCAAAGATCAAAGGATCAATAAGAAACCACTGACCCATCTTCTGATCAAGGGTAGTTATTCCATGATTGTAGATGAGTTTCATGAGGTTCCACTTGAAAAACTAGTACAACAAAATGATTTTCCACTTTGTGTCTGACTGTGAATAAGGCAGAAAATGGTGACGTTCTTCTAGTGCCTCTCGATTGTATGAATCCCTGTGATGCATAATGTGCAAAAAAGTTCTATCCGCCCCCTCTCCATCAGGGTTCTATCCTCCACCTGTGCTCGAAGGTTCTAACATCCACCTGTAAATAGTGGTTTTAACCTTCACCTGTACACAAGGATTTTAGCTTCCACTTATGGTTTTATCCCCCACCTTTATGGAGGGGTTCCAGAGTTTCCACTATCCACCTGTGCTTGTGGTCTTAACCTGCACCTTTGCATGGGGTTATAACCTCCAGCTAGTGGTTATAGCTGCCAACTATGCACAGGAGGTCTAGCTTCCACCTGTTCATGTGGGTGCCACTTTTTTTTCTACACGTGCACCAAGTTCCACCTGTGGTCAGAGGCTCCACCCTTGTCTGTATGGTTGCTTTATTTGCTCTGCCCATGTACGTTTTTGGTTAAGAACACAAAATCTTAATAATACCATATTAATGGAAAAACACTTAATATTGGCAATTTTAAAGACATAGTACATGAGTTGAGGCAACTGTGAAGTTGAGTGTGCAGGAAGGAGCCTGTGCAATCAACAATTAATATATATGTATCGGTGTACATGCAATGATACTCTCCTACAGGTGAGGCAGTCGTGATTACTGACACCGTAGGAATGTTCATCTGGCACACTGAATGATCAGGCAAGAGGAAAGTGAACATCTAGCCCACTATAATTTTCCGAGATGTCGCACGCCTTCACAAATTCCATAGGACAGTTCGACCAACCAGAGGATCTGATCTAGCAGTGCAGTGTGATCCATAACAAATTGAACTCATAATGAAGGGAGATTACTTTGCAGGTGAGTGCCAGGTTGCAGAATATCTGAGTGCCTAGAGGAGTGAAGAACTGAGATGGCTGGACAACCCACGATTCGCTCTTTCTATAACTGCCTATGCTTTGGCGCTTCACTATCAGCTCAGATTCTCTGTCAGCATACATGACTTTCAGTGTATAGCGCTCTGAAAACTTTTATCTGAAATTGCATTTGTTTATGATATTGATTCTTGGAAACCCACAAGTCATTTGATTGCATTTTTATAAATTTTTATTTTCTTAGAAGATTAATATGTTTTTTGTATTGAAATGTATCAACCAATGCCCTGTATCTTTCAGGGGTGACTGTGCCCTTAGAAGCAGTAATAAGCTAAATAACAAAGTACAGTAACTAGTCAACTACTTCCGCCTGAGCTGGTCTTAAATATAAGTGCCTTAATGTCAAAGTTCACAGAGTAATTTCTGTTGATAGTTGTCTGAGCAGACCTCAGCACAATGTTGCTGGAATAACCAGAACAAAGCTCACCAAATGCAGCATAGCACTGCATAGCTAGTCTAGTGATTCGCTTAATATTACAGGTAGTTTCTAAGGTCACAGAGAAGGTCATATCCAGGAGGATAGGGTTATCATTAATAGATAGAGAGAAACATCTTTACAAGCAATAGCTTTGTGTACATGTCTTCTAGTAGCGACACTTCTAAGTAATGACTGGGACGAAGAAGGCAGTGGAAATAGCAATGATGCCGAAGGCTCTTTATACATTCTGTGCCCTGACTGTAAACACTTACTCATTTCACCAGCATCATTGTTCTAGGTGTGTTTATAGTCCATCTTGCTGGATCCAAGCATGCTTCTCCTCTGTAGTAAACCAGGAGGGCAGGAAAGAGGTGATGGATAAGACATTAACAGTCGCAAGAAAAGAGAGGATATCTTAGGAGTGAAGAGGTTAGAGGAGGGCAAAGACGGGATAACCAGAGAGTGCAGGTTAGAGAAGTGGCAACAGAGGAGGAAGATCTGTCCTGGCACAAAAGGTTGGGGCAGTTAGTACAAAAACATTGCCTTTGATATGCAGTACTTTACATATAAAGAAACTGGTTTTAAACACAACACTGCTTACACTGGTAACTAATGGTGTGATTGCAGTCCAGGATGCATATTGTAAATCGAACAAATAGCAGATCGTAGGGGATGGGCCAGTCCCCTGATAGCCTAATTGAAATAATGAATGGAACCGATTTACTTGTTGAAAGAATGAAGAGGAGAGGCCAGTTACTGTTTCATAAGATTGTGCCATGATCTTATGTAAAAAATGGGTTCAGTCACGTCAGGATAAGAAATTAGAGCATGGGTAGTCCCGTTCTAATGCAAATCGATAAGGCAAGCGTACTAGTTGTGATCTGCAGTTGCATGAAGGAGCTCAAGATGGATAAAGGAATTCTACCAAAGCCAGATAGTGTATTTGGATATAATGCACTTATAACAAGGACGAAATATCCATTTGCCAAACTCGAAATCAGTCAATCAGTCAGGGGTTTGTTGAGCGTGCAACTCACCCTTGAGGATCTCAAGGCGCTGGGGGGGGGGGTTCGCAGCGTACAATGCGGTACTGAGGTGCAAGTGGAGGTTGTTCCAAGCCTTGGCTGCCAGGTGCTAGAAGGAGCATCCTCTTCTGTTGGCTCGACTATCCGTGGGGTGTCTGTGAGGGAGATGGAAGCTGATTGAAGCTGTTTGGTCGGTTTGTGGAGTGTCAGGCGTTTATTGCTGTATGCTGGTCCTTGGTTCTGTAGGACCTTGTAGACCTGGGTCAGCATCTTGAAGTAGTATCTCTCCTGAATGGGGAGCCAGTGTAGTTTCTTGAAATGTGGTGTGATGTGGGTCCTTCTGAGGAGGTCAAGTTTGAGTCTTGCTGCTGAGTTCTGTATTGTCTGGAGTCTCAATAGGAGGCATGCAGTGAGTCCTACATGGAGCGTGTTTTCATAGTCCAGTCTGCTTGTGATGACTGCTTGCGTGATGGTCCTTCTGGAGTATGCTGGGAGTCACCGGAAGATCTTGCGGAGTATGCATAGGGTGTGGAAGCATACTGCTGAGACTGTGTTGACTTGCATCTCCATGGATAGCTTGCTATCCCGGATGATGCCGAGGTTGCAGACCAAAGAAGGCCAAAGAACACTCCCGTAGACCTATATTTCTTTAACAAACGATTCAATCTAGTATTGGTAAGCAAAGTTAATAAACATCAGTATATATACCTGTGGTGCTGATACAGATTTTAGCATCTTGCTGCTATTTTCCAACCTAAGCAGCTGTTTGGTTTTTATATCAAGGGTACTATGCCATAATTCGGCTTAATTGTTTGATTGCATCTCTGCAACAGCGTCTGCTTAGCATTTATGTCATCATGCTGTTTAGGACACATGTGCATCATTGATTTAAATTTTATGCCAGGCCTTATATGCTTTATCATGCTACGCGTACATGGTGAATGTATGCATCAAGCATATCACCTGTTCCATCTATATCCTCTGTTCCCAAATAGGTTGCTTCGAGTTTTACATTTCCATGCTGGTTTTTTCTGGACTATTGTCACCTAGTAAGTGTGCTTAAACTACACCTACTGGATTCTCATATCGTTTGAGGCTGTCTATCATCAGTTTTTGCCGCTATGATATACAGGCAAATGCCTGTTATCTTAAAAGTTTGGCTCATAAATTATGTAGGGGCCTCACTGTACATGTGCCTGCATTAGGGTTATGCAATATCATGCCTAGTTTGACGATTATTATGCTTTCTTACATTCACGTCACCCGACTTGCTCATATTTATAGAGCCTAATCCCCCGTTTATGTCGATGGGAGAGCATAGATTCACCTACATGGCGAGGTGGCTGTAGCTTTTTATCCAAACAGATATCTATCAATCTTGTATCACAGAGGTATTTATTCACTGACGGACGGTGCACACATATTTAATATTCAAATTTTAACATTCATTTGTTATTTGGTTTCAATTGAACAGCCTTGGATAATTTTCTCTGTAATACTCTGTTTTTCAGTTATTTGGCAGATCGAGGTCTAAAACACATCATATATTTATTCTTGTTGAGGCATTGCCTTTATTTTGTATTAGGCTAATACCACATTAATATGGTGGATACTTATACATCGACATTGCGTTGTTTTTGCGACGTGTCATTTGTACGTATTTCTGCCTTCATTTATCAAACATACTACGCATGCACGGCGGGCTATTTAAAGATCCACTCTATTTCCGTTTAGAGCTACAGCCATTAAAGGACGCGGAGCATTTTGCGGTAGTGTATCGAAAAAATTAGGTGAGTTTCACTCTCAGGATCGGGCTGGTATTGTGTGCCTTCCATGTGTATTTATATAACTACTGGTAGGGGGGAGGTCGTCCGTATCAGGATTACTGTGCAGACACCACATTAAAACGATGTCCTTACAAATTGTAGTAACAAGCTAGCGTGACTGTAGCTGAATGCTGCATTATTCCAGTGCCGTTCCTGGTGAGTTTGTTGTATAGGACTGGGCTAGGATTTCCCCTTTTTTTGCCAGCGATATGTAGTCACTCGATCTCCTGGGGATTGGCGAGTCTCCTTCATTAAAACTTTGTCCCTAGACAATGTTCATCAGTAAGGCAGTGCATTTGTAAGACGAACATAGGCAGCCCGTTTTTTAGATAAAACTAGCACATTAGATTACATCGTCCCACTATATTCTAAATAAATGATGCGCCTAATTACTGTTTTTTTGGACGGTGTGTATATATATTTACTTTTGCATTGGCTGCTTGTTAGACCTGGCACCTTGGCGTGAGTCTCCCTTCCTCTTTTTTGTCACTGTGCCTCATGTGTTTTGCTGGTGTTGGCTGCTCAGAGCACTGTGCCACTGCCAACCAGTGCCACAGTGCAAGTGCTCCCTATTTAAAATGTATATGTTGGTTGGATTCCATGATTGGCTTATTTGGTTTACTATCAGAACCCAGTAAATTGCACCAGGAATGCCAGGGCGTGTATATACAAATGCTGCTGGTGGGCTTGCAGCACTGGTTGTGCCACCCGCAGAAGCGGCCTGGTAAAATGTGTCCAGGTCTGCCATTGCAGAACCTGCGTGCAGTCTGGTACTGTCATGCTGACTGGGCAAGTGCACACACTTGCCAGTCCCTAAACCTTCCCTTTACTTCATGTGAGTCACCCCTATAGTAGGCCCAAGGGCAGGGTGCATTGTAAGCATAAGGTAGGACAAGCCCTGATGTGTGTGGCATGTCCTAATAGTGAATTACAGCCATTTTCGTTTTTCACTATTGTAAGGCTACCTGTTCTCATAGGCCAGAATGGGCTGTTAAGATTGTTACATCCTATGATCCTAACAGACCCAGGGAACATGGTAGAAAATCGAGTTTAGTATGCCTGAACTCAAAATAATAAAATATATCTTTTAGCAAAGTTTATTTTAAGGTTCTGTGTTTGCAAATGCCACCTTTAGAAAGTTGGCATTTGCTTGCCTAACCATTTCAGCCCGCCTCTGCGCTGATGTGTATCTGCTGTCTGGTTTGTATGAGTGACAGGGCTGGGGAATTCCAAAGGGGCAGGGCTAGGCAGTCGGTGGTGAATAGGAAGATTACAACAGGATGGGTTGGAGGAGTACACCTGGACTCTGAATAGGGCTGTGCTCTGCCACAACAATGCTGGCTCCACCTCCTGTGGAGCGTCTGATGACTCTGCCCTGCACACTGAAAGCAGAAGCCTGCATCATGTAAACAAAGTGCTCAGAAACCGGACCGAACTAGGCAAGGGCCCCCATGGCCTGCAAGAACAAAAGAATTGCACTATAAGTATGGGGACCTTGCTCCCAAGAAACCAGATCCTCCTATAAGACGAACCTCTGCCTGAGGGGAAGGAACCGGGAAAGCTGTAGGAGGAGTACTGTCCCTGACCTGGGGGATTGGCCTGCAGTGGTTGCCTTGCTGCTGAAGGAGAGGAGAAAGATTGCTAACAAACTTTATTTCCACTTGTGCTGTTTAAGACCTCCAAGGGCTTGTGCTTGAGCTTGCCCCCAGAACGAAGTCCCAGGACCAGTGGACTTCAAATCCCTTGAGAAATCGCTGCCGAGAACCGCCGTTCTCCCTGTGAAGCCGAGGCCGAGAGAAGTGTGCGCTGCCTAGATCGGCGCAAACACAGGAAAGACTGTGCCCAGCTGTCCGACCCAAACAACGCGACTAAGGCCCCTACGAGCCGTAGCTCGCACCATGAAGGAAGGACTTCGTGCCGCACTTTTTATTTGCCCCCTCTCCGCATCGTACTGCTCAGCGTGCCCCCCTATCCCTGATGTGGGCAGGCTGTGGCGCGTAGAGTGGTTGGTACATCGCTCACCATCGGCGCGTACTGTCTGCTTCGAACCGCGCTTCAAGAAAAGGCGCCGATCCCAAGGTACAGCTCGTACGCCGCAACAAAGAGCCAGCGCACCGTACCTCTGCACCGTTCCCTCGAGCATCGTGACTGAGGCCCCCTACGAGCCGTAGCTCGCACCGCAAAAGGAGGACATCGCGCCGTACAACGCGCTGGGATTCAACGCATCGTCCGTGACAAACTTTCAAAGATAAGGTACCGTGCCCGCTTCTCACCGTAAGGTGTACGCATCGCCGGGAGCGTCTGCAACTCTTGTGAGCCTCGCTCGTGAGCACCGCAGGGTGTATGCTTCTCCCGGAGCGTCGGCAACGCTTGTGAGCCCCGCTCGTAAGCATCTTTCCAGCCCCGTACGAAACGTACGAAGAGAGCGGAGCACACAGAACTATTGAAATACGCTTGAAACCAGAACTGCTTTATACCAATAAGTATTGTGGGTCCGTGTAACGTTATTGGGTCTTGTGCTAAGTCCTATTATATAAAGATAACTATTTTTGATAAACCCAGTGTGAAGCCCATTTGTGGGGGTATCATTGAATTACTGTATGTGGTCACAAATGCTCAACCATTGCGCCCTGAGATAAGCCTTGTCTGCTCGCGCCAAGCTACCTAGAGGGTGAGCAGGGGTTATTGTTGGAGTGTAACCCCTTACCCTGACTAGAGGAGAGGATCCCTGCTTGACACAAGTCCCTACCTGTGTCAACCAGAGATCCCCAATTCTAACACTGCTTCTTTGTCGTTGCCTTTCTTAGCAGTCATAGGCAACTTTTCAATGGTACTTGCAGCTGGCATTTATCATTTTCACAATAATCAACATTACAATTTGCGTGCACTTTGTCTTGCAGGCATTCTTTTCATAAACCCTACTTATTCAGCATTCTGAACGTCCAGTGGTGTTGCCAACTGCGGTGAAAGCATATTATGCCTTTGAAACTAGTACGACAATAGGATGTGAGAATTATAAACCAAGCAATATATACCTCCATGTGAGTATTAACATAATACTACCATATGACATCCCAGTCTATTATGGGCCCAAACACTGTTTTTATTAGTATATCACACTCTTTCCTTAGATAATCGGTGGACTTCTATCTCCGCTATGGTCTTGTGAACACCAAACCAGATCAGCGGAGAGCTTTTTGCTTGTTCCTAGCGGTAAGGTTGCCCTAGCTTCACAGTATGTAGCACCAAGTGTCCTCAATACTATCCGATAATAATATGTTGTTCTTCATCCTCTGCAGATAAAAGTAATAGTTATCACCTTTTATCAACTACTCGATCGTCCTGGTCTAAATTATTGGAATTCCATTTTCAGAAACTTGTAAGTTGAGGTCTCTCATATACATTTTTTTAGTCACCAGGGGTGCTATCGCATGTTTGACGGATATGCTTGGTAGTATCTACTTTTCACCATGCTTATTACTGGCCTGTCTTTTTCATTTTATTAATGCACCTTTTTCTCTATTTTTTAGAATCACTACTAACAAGTAGGAGACACTAATAACATGTTCACCTAGGATGTACTAGTTGTTACATTACATTTGGTAATACTTTTGGAAGGTATCAAAAAATGTAGATATATTAAAGTGCTCACACAGTTGTGCAGCACTATGGTCTGATCAAATATAGCATTATGGTCCTAATGTATGGGTTATAGATATCATATGGGTCACTAAAAATACTATTGTTCTTTAGGTTCCTTAAGTATATTTGTCTGTGTCACTGTGCTCTATTTGGACAAGGTCCTGATGAAGGTGGTTCACGCCCTGTGTTAACCCACCGAAACGTGCGTCGACCTCGTGTGGCCAGACCTTATTATTTTTCATCTTGATGGAAATGATTTACATCTTTTGTTTCTTGTTTATTCCAGATGTGCATAAGTGTTTCGTATGAATGTGGACGTAAGTGAAGTATGTATGAGTAGTAAGAAGACTTGTCATTTAGGGAACCTTCTACACTGTATATAATTCTGTATTAGTGGCTATGTGTATTTACAAAAAAAAGACTTTCTTATGAAAAAGGCAAAAAAAACGCTTCATATCTATTCACTAAAATGACATAATTGCATTAAGAAAATGAAATAAGAAACTTATGACAATAACAAATACATTTTTTATTAACAAAATGATCCTTATAGTGTTATATATATACGGATGTTTATTAACTTTGTTTACCCCTTCTAGATTGAATCGTTTGTTAAAGAAATATAGGTCTAAGGGCAGTGTTCTTTGGTCTTCTTTGGTCTGCTTACTCCCCCTCTTACTCCCAGACCTTATTTGTTCTCCAGAGGGGATCCCTTGCTCTTTCATTGATGCCGAGGTTGCAGGCGTGGTCTGTTGGGCCGGGGTCTGTAACGAGCTCCACAGGCCATTTGTTGGTCCATAGCAAGGTGTTGTTCCCAAAGATGAGGACTTCCGTTTTTTCGATGTTTAGTTTGAGACAGTTGTCCTTCCTCCAGTCCACGATGTTCATCGTGCGTCTGTTTGAAGTTAGCTTTAGTGTTGGAGCGATATTCGGATAGTGGGAGGATGATCTGTGTGTCATCGGCCTTGCCCTTGGCCCAAAGCTTGTGATTAGTAGCTCTGCGTATTGCGCATGTGTTTCATGTGGGCTCACTGGGAAGTGTGAGTGCCTGTCAGTTGAACAGTGCATGGAAGCCTGCGTGGTGTTTTGCATGCACTTGTGCTTGTGAGTAGTACGAGAGAGGGAAGCCTTTGGGTTCCTTATTGGAAACCAAGGGCCTTTGAAGAGGCTTGCGGAGGAACCCCCAGACTGATTCATGGTTTGCTCCATTCTTGTGAGCTGAGCGAGACACACGCAGGAGGAAGGAGGAGTCAAGCTATTATATACTTTTCAAAAGAACTGTTTGATTTTGAAGGAGGTCACTGGTCAGATGGGCCGGGGCATCCCTCTGAAAGGGGATGGGGCTGATAGAATCTCTGGTATCCACACCAGTCCACTTCAGCGCTCGAGTGCTGCATGTTTTGATGATCTTCTGTATCACAGCAGAAACAGGTAAGACTGTTCGTTAGGCAGCAGAGCCCAGGGAAAACGTGACCTACTTCATACAGCGCTGGAACAAAATCAGCCTGATTCACAAACTGCCCTTTATAGTATGTTTTGTGATAATAGAAAATGTACTCACAAATGCAATTCACTCTGGAGGGGGGTGCTGGCCTGTCTCTCTGAAGTGCTGGGGTGGGAGCTCCCGGATTAGCCGAAGTTAGTCCTGCTGCATGTGATGGAAGGGATCGGGGACAATATCTACAAGCTCCATCTTCTGCTCCTGGGCTTTACCCTGGCAAAGAGAGACATAGCTAGGGCCTGGAGGGCAGCAGTCGCTCCCTCGATTTCCGTATGAAAAACGGTCTAGACTTTTGTATGGGCCTGGAGATCCCAGTGTTTGAGGCCAGGGGATGTCCCCGGAAGCATTACAAGATCTGGAGGCTGAATATCGTGGCCTGGAACATGAGCCGCCCCAGGGAGATCGGAGTTGAGACCCAGGGTGACCTCTATATTTCCTGCTGTTCGTTTTTCTTTTTATCGTGCTGTTTGGACTTGTGTTTCATTTATGGCCCTTGGGCAGGTCAATTGTTCATGGCTGATGAGGTCTTATATTGTACAATGGCAGTTTGATATGTTGCTCTGGAATAGATAGCAGTGTGTGGGGGTGGGGCGTTGTTGTCCTAAGGGTTTGATTTATTTGCATTGCCTTTCATTTTCTCCTAATCGTTATGAAAAATGGTCAAATTCAATGTTTGCATCTTTCATGCAGCAGGTGTCTCGGGTTCAGAGATCTGCGTCATATGTAATATGTAATATGTTGGCAAATAAAATCTGTTTAAAAAAATGCTATTCACAACTACGTGTGGAGTTTTATGACTCCGCACTACCAATGCTTGTGTGTGTGTGGAGTTCTTCCCCCCTCCCCAAGCTGCAGAGCCTGTGCACACGCAAGTTTAGAATTTAGTAGTATGTGGGAGGGACACATGGGAGTGTGAAGGACAAGACGCAGACTTTCTCCTTAATATAATTGGATTAAGGAGAACGGCTGTGTGTGGATTGTTCGTGTGTGTTTTATTTGAAATTGTTCATATGTAAATAATGCTTTTGTCATGAAAGCGAGTATTTGGCTTGACATTCATGTATTGTAGTTACACATTTTGAGTCTTGAGCCTGTGAACACCTTGAACCCACTCATGCTACCACTGAGAATTAAGTGCTGAGGGGATACGTGACCCAGTTGCTCAGAACTACTAGTTGGTCTGACATCAGAAGTAAAAGGCCTCAGCCAATAGAGTTAGGCCCAGTAACCCCTGCTTTCTCCATGGCCTCTGACAACTGGATGCCCCTTTTCCTGTGAATCGACCCTCCTTAAAGATTAAAGAGGTTGGAGCTTCAACACATGCTAGGTATGTTCTAAGGATGACTGAGTCCATGATCTTAGTACAGTAAAACATGTACCTATTTATGAAGGTTGCCTTCATCCCCTAAACCCTGATCATGAGATCTATGGCTAGTCATTGTTAGGGAAAGGGCTGAGGGCAATGGTTAAAGTAATGGTGACAGTACATTACAACATGTACCTAAGATTAATGCAAAACCCTCCTAGGTCCTCTAGTGAAGGTCGTCACTCGGCATTATCAAGGGAGCGGCTTAGGCAGGGATGATGTGTTCCCTAAAATGGATGTCACCTGCTTCCAAGTCCTCTTGACAATCTGTGGCTAGGCTTGGGAAGGGGCGGGCGGGTGCTAATGATCACTCTTCGTAGCTCCCAAACTGTTCACACAACAATCCCAAGAATTATGGCCGTGATGGAGGTTTGGAGGAAGGTTTTTGTGCCTCCTATCCCAAGCTCAAATACAGGACTAGGAAGTATTTGTTTTACTCTTAGTCCCTGTTTTCCACACAGCTTTCTTGTTGCAATGGAAGGCGCTCCCCAGCCCCTCCCTCACACCTCATCTCTCACCCCAGCAAGAATTCAGAGTGGGGAAGTAAGGAAAAGGTCTTGGATCATTGTCTTCCAGCTCTCTCCTCTACTGGCCTTCCTTCAGATCCACCTTGTAAGGGATGGAGAAATTCCCCTACCCCGTCCAATTTGTAGATAGTGTTTGCCCTGTATGAATGAGCAGAGCCATAAATATACACCGTAGCCTGGCTCAAGAATCAATAGGCTGTGAATAATGGGCACCCTTCTACTTCCACCTACTAGAATTTGGGGGAGGTTCCCTGAATGTATATACATTTGCATTTGTAGTAGGCATGTATGAATGAAGTAGCTGTCCCAGAAATACTGTATGTAGCATCAGAAAAGCCCTCTGGGTTATAGGGAGCAGAATGGTTACATAGACTAAAGGTAAAAATGTTTTTACTGACAGGCAATGTAATTTAAATGCTATATGTAGACGTATTGCACATTTTATAAAACAATCGATATAAATAGCTTGCACTTAATTTGGGTGCATTCCATTCCATTGTTAATAGCTCATATATGCATTGCAGAAATTTAGACATGGCGCAGGGTGCTGTGGAGGCAGATTTATTGTTGAATTTTATCATTCACACCTTAAAGAGGAGGCAACGTTGAGATGTGCAGGCTGTTCACCCAGTACGAAGCGGGAAGGTGACACTGTCAGTGGGAAGTATGTTCAGCACTAGTGCAATTCTCAGTGGTAAAAGTGAAGTGCAGACGGAGAATGGACATGTTCAGTGATAGCAATTGAGCGTAGGGGGAGTAAGAATAAACAAGGTCAGTGATGACCATAAGAGTTGCTTTCCTTCTGTACCGCCTTTTCTTGTAGAGTATCCATCTAATCACAGATTCCTCCCCTTGTGAATTTCCCTTGGTGCCAGACTGAATCTGGACACATTTTATAGTAATTTACTCCCCCATCGGTAGGTGGCATTGTGTAACTCCGTGTTGCGTCCGTCCTGCCCTGAATGTGACTAGCAGGGCCAGTATATCCACGCCACCTCCATGCACTGACGTCAGTTTTCTTTTCATCTCTGTCCGCAACGTTGAACGCTGAGCCATAGAAATCTGAAAATTCCATTGTAAAGAAATCCAGATTGGTATCTTATAAATGAACTGTGTAAGACATGTCCTCAGACTAGAGAGGCGGGTAGGTCTGTGCGAAATGTGAGGTTAAATATAGTCCCTATCAGAAAATAAGTTACCAGAACAGGAGGACGCTCCTTCTACTACCTCGTTGCTAAATCAAGGAACTCCCTCCCTCTCCACCTCCGCCAGACACCAACTCTATCCAAGTTCCTGAAGGACCTTAAGACCTGGCTTTTTGATGAATCACCATGACTGCACGGCCCGCACGTACCTGATAGGACAGGAACCCCTCCGCTCCCCAATAACACCCCTGAGTACCGAGGAGCAGCGCACAACCCCCCTCCCAGTGCCTTGAGACCCATTCGGGTGGGTAGCTGCACTTTACCAACCCTGATTGATTGATTAATTGAATGTTAAGTAACATGTTCTTCTCAATGAGACTTCTAACTGTGGTTTCCTCACCTTGTGACTCAATACCCAGGCATACATTTTCACAAGTGGTAGGTCTCTAGAATGGCTCAAACCAGCAAATATTGCAGGATTTATCAGGCAACCTGCCTATCTGCCAGACGAGGCTGTCTGGGCACTAGTATTTTGTGAATTTGTGGAGGGATACTGTTGTAGCAGTCTTGTAGTTGTCAGAGACAGGCACATCACACACCAGCACAGTGGTAGCAGCCTTTCCTGTGATTGAATGGGCATGCAAGCCTTCTAGGGGCAGCTTTCAGCCAGCCCATATCAGACCTTGATGCATAATGCAATCCACAGGGAGATGGATCTCTTTAATTACGCTTTCCACTTTTTTGCCCAAGTGAAGCCCATGAAAAGTTGATTGTCCATTTGGTGGTCTCTGATCAAAAACTGTAAAAACCGAGGACCCTCTTTGGGTCAAGATGGTGAAGCTGTTCCTCCTCCTTTGAGAGGTGAGGCAGAGCGTAGAAAGGCTGTGAGGTGTTGGATTGCCCTATGTAGAAGGGTATATCTACCATTGACAGGAATTCCGCTTTTGTCTGGAGAAATATTTTGTCTTGAAAAAATGAGGTATATGGTTGTGGCACAGACTGGACCTGGAGTTCACTCACTCACCTTGCAGATGTAATGAGGAATACCATTGTGATTGTCCGTAGGAATAGTGAACAACCATGCATTGGCTCAAAGGGATTTCACATCTGATTGGTGAGAACCAAATTAAATTCCCACTGTGGCATTACAAAAGGTGTTGATGGGAACATGTGAATTAGCCCTCTCAAGAAACGGGTGATTTGAAAAGGGATGGTTCATCTGGCAAACGTGAAAGTTGCCAAAGTGAGGCCTTGCTGGGCTAATGACAGACAAAATAACAGGATGTCCCACACGTTTGCATTTAAGGATTGATATTCCAAGGGGACTAGGGCAGGGTGAGTTAAACCCCAGGCAACAAACTTCTCCCAGCATCCTCCATATGCCAAGTTGAGGAATAGATGCTTAGCTGGCAAGTTGACACCAATTACTTCCAATTACGTCTGGATGAAAGGTTGAAAGCCAGTCAAACTCCGAGCAGGGAGGTGTAGATTGTGCAGGCTCGGGGGAAGAATCCAACCCCACTGCTGCGACAGGGGGTCCTCTGGAAGAGGCAGCGAAAAGGCAAATGCATATGGCCACCACTCTGGGTAAGAGAGGTAGGACCAGAAAGCCATATAGGAGTCCAGACCCCAATCCAGGCAAGAGAGAAGTACCCTGGGAACTCCAATGCACAAAAGCTTTGCCACTGCTTTCACTGTGGTGGCAAATAGATCAAGCCAGGGTTCTTGCCATTGTGGGAAGATGCCCCGTGCTACCTCCAAGTGCAACTGCCATTCATGACAACTAGGAAATATTTGAGGTTATCTGCCTTGGTGTTGAAAGGTCCTGAACTACAGGTTCAGTCACTTTCAGAGACATAGAGCTTCCTGGAACAGTTTCAATGATACTGTTGCCTTTCCCATATTAGGGAATGCTTTCCCTAATAGCACCACTTTGATCCCTAAGGTGAATGTATTCAAGTTAATCGAGATAGTTTAAAAAATATATCTTTATTGCTTGTAATCCAAATATGACTTTTTGGAAATTTTAATTAATTCAAGTGACAGTGAAATTGACAACATTCCAACCGTATCAAATTGTATGCTGATAAGTCATTTGATTCTCACACTTCAAATGTCCCCATGCATTTCGGGTAAATGCCCTTCTGCAGGGGATATATTACTGCATAGAATAATGGAAAAGGCGGAATAAGAATCAAGCTTAGGTTATGGACTTAAAAGGCTGCTCAACATCTCACCTTGTGCCCTAAATGGGGAAAGCCATGGTGTATTAGGTTGATTTCCGTGGCTGACATGGCCATAGAGTATTAGTGATGAAGCTGTGAAGTTGTCAACTCCATCTGTTGTAAAGTGCTGGTGAAACCATGAAGTTATCCAGCATTAAGTGCCCATAAATTCATTTAACGATGGGGAAAAATTATGTGCACAAGCAGAGTTGGTAAAACGCATTCGGCTATATAGCAGTCCTGAGTGTGCAAATATTGGTAAACCACTCTGTTTAAGAGTGAACTTTCACATCTTAACATACCCTGTTGCATCAAAGTAAATTGAGTTCAAACACTGTACATGCAGTTTACAAGGTGAATGTCTAATGCCAAAGTATCGTACACTCCCATGTGTTTGTGATTTTAAAGCAACTCTAAGTGTGTCCAAAAATCTTTGTATTGAAAGTGCAGCTGGCATGGTGTTCTGAATGAATAGCTCACCATGTGTGAAGTATCACAAATATTAATTGTCCGCCTCTGTCTGGCAACTAGATTGGCTGCCATGTTAGAAAAGTGAAACACGTACGTTTGTTTCATTAGCTTGCATGATTAAGTAGGTGCCGTCAACATAAAAAAGCCTAAAACCAAGTGGCTGAACGTTCAGCACCATTATTAAAAGGTGACAACTAAATATGTCTACAGAACACAACATATGTGAGACATCCTAAGTGATCATATACATATGGTGTACATCAACGTGATTCAACACTCTTATAAACATGTCTCTCTGGTCGATGATATGAACATCTGTTAAGGGTGTATGAAACTAGATGCTAAACGTTAAATACATAATATCTGTATAACATCTTAAGTATGAACAATATATATGCGATGTTTGTTCTAAATTTAATTGCGTTTCAAAACATAATTCTTCACTGTTATGAGCGTGTTTCTCATGTCAGTGGACATAATTTAAAAATGTGTACAACTATTGCATAATTTTTTAATTGAAAGCATGTCATTGGTAATGATTTCATTGATGTGCAATTAGAGGAAGGAATAAACTGTGCATATATGAGTGAAAAAATGAATGTTGAAATGGTGTGCAACTAAACCGGGGAGAACAATGTATAATGTGAGAAATGTGTGTTTGCCGACAATTTCTTGAAGCCTATTCTAAATGTGCCTTAACCTGCGTTTAACAATAAGATTTACAAATGGCTGCTAAATTATAAGTGAACATTGAGATTCTTAGAGAGTAATGTATCTAAACTCTTAATCCAATGTGTCTCTCTTTGAAGTAGGTATTTTCTGTTGCCCACCCCCTCTCGAAAATGTAAGTCCACAGTCAATCTTTTGTTTCTGGTACGAATGTTACTCTTATGTTTTTTTATTTGAGTTTTGATCTTTTGTTTGGTTTTACTGATGTATGCAAGGCCATACAGGCTTTTCAACAACTAAATGATGTTCTTGGAGTCTCAATTAGTGGTGGTATGTAGTTTGATGTTGTGCCTTTTGATGGGTGGGTGATGGTATTTCCTTTCATAATGTTATTGCAATTAATGTAGTTTAAACAAGGGATAATTTCTTTATGTTCAAACTTTCCTTTGGAACTCTCATTGGCTTCTAATAGTTCTTTGAGATCCTTCCTTCTTCCATAGGCGAAGAGCAAAGGTTGGCTAAAGATCCCTCTGAAGTCATTCTCCATTTGAAGCAAAGGCTAGTGTTTTAGGATGACGTTCTTAAATTTGGTACTTCTAGTCAAGAATTTATAGACTTATAACTTTCTTTTTAGTATCATCTTGGGTGTGTTTTGAAGCCAAAAGTTGGGGTCTCGTTTTATTGTTGACCCTCTCAATAGATTTGTTGATAACAGCATCTAGGTAACCTTGTTGTTTGAACCAATCTATCCTGTTGTTTTTTTCTTTCCATCAGTTTATTAGGGTTAGATACTATCCTTTTAACTCTCAATAATTGTGAATAACGTAAATGAATTTTTAGCGAATTCTGGTGAAAGCTGTTGAAGTGTAAAAAATTGTTACAATCAGTGCTTTTTCTGTAAACATTGGTGTCAAGTGTGTTACCCATCATGCTAATTAGTACATCTAAAAATGTTCTGTTGTGGTTCCTTTCCATGTGATGAAATTTTTATTTAGGAGTTTTATATAGCGCTAGCCAGACCCAAAGGTATCAGAGCGCTTTACAACATAGGTGGAAGGGAAATCACAAAAGAAATAACAGTAGTTTATATGTTGACACGTTGCGAGTCGAAATTCTCGGATCAGCATAAAAGTTGCATAGCAGGAGATCATCGCAAAAAAAAAAATAGTAGTATACATATAGACTTGTGGCGAGTCAAACCACTCAGATCGAAATACACATTGAATAACTGGAGATCACGGAGTCTTAAGGTAATTATATACCTAGACTCAAGGGGAGACCGTTCCGGGAGGGGGGCATATGAACGAGTCAGAATGGGGTGAGGTAGAAGTCTTAATATGAAGGTGCCTGAGTGCTTCAATTGACCAGAGTCTGGTTTCGGGTGGTAGCTATCGATTTGGAAGGGCGCGGTTGAGGAAGAGGTCTTTGAGCTGCCTTTTGAATTTTACAAAGGAGGGGTTAGTCCTGATTTGGACTGGGATGGAGTTCTAGATTTTCTGTGCATTTCCAGAGAAGAATCGAGATTAGGTTTTTAGTTTTCGGTGGATGAGGAGTAGAGTGTTGGTGCTCCTGAGGTTCATTGTCTAGCCGGCTTTCTTGAGTTTGGCGGCCAGGTAGGTGGGTTTTCCAGTGTGTAGAGCTTTGTGCGTGAGTCAGGCAGTTCTGAAATTTGCCCGCATTTTGATTGGGAGCCATTTTAGTTCTCTGAGTGCTGTCGAAATGTTTTAAAATTTCTTCACTCCGGTGACCATTCTGGCTGCTGCATTGAGAGTTGATCTAAGGGGAGCTAATCGGGATTTTGCTGTTCCTGTGAGGGTTGAATTCCCATAGTCCAGTCTGGACAACACCAGGGATTGGGTGGCTTGTTTGAGATCAATGGGAGGGATGAAGGGTTTTATTTTGTTGAGCTGTTTAAGGTTGAGGAAGGCGCTCTTAGCGGAGTTCGTGATGTGTTTGGCCATGTCTAATTTTGGGTCCAGAGTGATCCCTAGTAATTTTACGGAGTGGGTCAGGGTGAGATTGCAGTTGAGCGCATCTATGGCTTTTAGCCATTCTGTGACTTGGGGGTTCTGCTCCTTGTTGGAGATGAGTAGGATTTCCTTCTTGTCTTGGTTGAGTTTCAGGTGGTTGTTAGCCAGTGTTGGACTTGTCTTAGAGTGTTATTTAGTCTGAGAATGTTGTCAATGGAGGAGGTTTCGAGATAGATCTGGGTATCATCTGCATAAAGGTGGAAGGGGATGTTGTTTTTTTGAGAATGTAAGTGAGGGGTTCCATGTAGATGTTGAAAAGTTGCGGAGAGAGAACTGATCCTTGAGGTACCCCCTACTGACGGGCTGTAGGTCCGACAAGAAGTTATTGATTTTCATTCTTTGTGTGCGGTTCTGTAGAAAGGAGGTGAACCACTGTAGGACCATCTCATCCACTCCTACCTTTTCTTGCAGCACCTTGATGAGTAATTTGTGGTCAACTGTGTCGAAGGCTGCCGATAGGTCCAAGAGAATGAGCAGACAGCATTGGTCATTGTCTGGAGACTTGTGGATATCATCTGTGGCATCCAGGATTGCTGTCCCTGTGTTGCAACCTTTTCTGAAGCCAGATTGGTGAGGGTCTAGAAGCTTGTTGGAGTCCATGTGTTGAGTGAGGTGGAGGAGAACACATTTTTCCAAGATTTTAGCTAGGAGAGGGAGATTAAAGACGGTCTGAAATTATTGGGATCATTTGTGTCAGAGCCCGTTTTTTTTTGTAGTGGTGTGACTTGCCCGATTTTGAGACAGTCCGGCATGACACCGGTTTTCAGGGAGCTATTTATAATCTTGGTCCAGATCGGAGCTAGGGTGAGCTTGAGCTTTTTTTACCAGTTGGGGAGGAATGGTTTCCGAGACGTGAGATGAGGGAGTAGAGTTGAAAATCTTTTTTTGTGATCTCGGCTACAGAGATGGGATTGAAGGATTTCCAGTAGTTTGGGTGGGGCATGGGTGGGATAGCTTCTGCGTCAGCGAGCGAGCTATTGCCGGGGGCGGGGTGGGGGGGTATAGCAGTGAATGTCCAGGGAGATCTCAATCTTCGTGATTTTGTCATTGAAGAAATTGGCAAATTTGTCACACAGGTCTTTGGAGGGTTGAACAGAGGATGTGGGGGGTTTGGAGGTTTGTTGTCTGATGAGATTGAAGAGTACTTTCGGCCTGTTCTTAGTGTTGTTCAAAGCACTACAAAAGAAGGACTCATTGTCAATGTGTTTTTTGTATTTCCTGCGTATTGATTTGAGTTGATTCCGGAGGATTGTGGATGGGTTGTTCCGCCAGATTCTTTCTGCAGCTCTTAGTTGTTATCTTCCCGAGTTTATGTTCGTGTTGAACCATGATCTGGATGGGGTGTTTCTGACTCTTTTTTGTTTCAAGGGGGCTAATTGGTCCATGATGGAAGTCATAGTAGTACTGTAGTGGGAGGTGAGTCCTGTTGTGGAGAGGTTGTCAGTGGAGGTGGGGAGGAGTGAGCTTACCCTTTCCTCCAGGTCACTAAGATGGATTTGACTTGGATTCCTCACCCATTGGGTAGTTACCTGCTTGCGGGGCATGCATTGAGTCATTAGGTTTATGTGGAATAAAATTATGTGATGGTCGGACTAGTCAACAGGTAGGAAGTGGTCGATAATGACTATGTCTGCTTGGCAAATAATGGCATCTAGGATTGATCCTCTGTTGTGGGTTTGTTCTGTGCAGTGTACAATGTAATCTGTATAGCTCAGGAAAGTCATAAGATTGTGTTACCAAATTTGATCTCTAAGAATATAATCTAGTTTTAACTTGTGCATGAAGAGGTTATCATAGCATGGAGTGGCACAATTTCCCTTAGAAATACCAGTTATTTGTAAAAAAATAAAAAACACTTGTTGTTCCAGGTGAAATAGCTGTGGTGTAACATGAAGTGGCCTAATTCAAGTAAAATACTTTTACATCATTATCCATGTTGGTTTCTATCAAGAAGTATTCCACTGCTTCAATACCTAAATCCATCGGGAAAGAGGTATAGAGCGATCTTACATCGATGGCGCATAAGATGAGGTTGTTGTGTTCTTCAAATTTTATACCCTTGATTTTGTTCAAAAAGTCTTTTGTATCTTTTATATAAGTTGTTATTTTCTGCACTATTCGTTGTAGGTGACTATCTAGATATTTACTCACTTTAGGTCTGAAGTTGGGCGATCTCAAGTTCTTATGTGTTTTTCAGGAGCATGTGAATGCTTGAAGTTTTGTTATTATCTTGCATTAGGTACCGTTTGACTTCCTCAGTGCGGAGTACAAGATGTTATTAAAAACTTTGCTGAATTCCCCTGTGAGATATGGTCCAACTTCATGTAGGTGGTAGATTCAAAAACATGATTGTTTACATTTTGTGTGTAGATCGAGTTAACCATATCTACTAGGGTGCCCTCTTTATCTGCTTTGCTGCAAGTAATTTCAGGGTTCGTAGCGATTTGGTTAATTATTCCTTTGACCTTTATACTCATGTTTGAGTGTTTGGATTTTTTGGTGCTAAAGATGCTAGCGATCTCCTTTTTGATGATAACTTCAAAAGAGTCCAGTATTTTATGATGTGTCGTTTAAATTTCAGACTCATCAGGGTGCCTTCTTTCTTGGTAGGCTGTTAAACTACAGCATTTTCAATAAAATACCAGTCTTCAGTTCCCCATAAATCTCAAAAAGCTAACCTCTTGTTCCAACTCATCAGAATGGTAATTGGGGCCAAATGAAGTCCCATTTTGTAATGTTTCAACTTGAACCCTAGTCAATTGGCATTTAGTTATGATAATGACTAAACTCTTGTCTGCTACATTTTCTGACTCCTGGTCAGTCTGTTTAATTCTTTTATTGTCGCCTGTTCTGTTTCTGTTGGTTCAACGTCTCCTCCGGGTTCGTCATTGGCTGCTGGGCTAATTTCCAACAAAGAACCCTTCAAAGTTGGTGATATGTCTTTGTCTTGTGTCGATGTACTTGGGTGACTTGAAGGGAAGATGCGTTCTTCTGGTCTCTGGATACGTTGTCCTGGTTCGCTGTTGGAAGGCGATCCCCGGGGAGGCTGCGGAATGGGTTCCTGACCACCCTGAGGCCCACCTTTCCCAGAATTAGGCCGAGCAAGAGCAGGGAGGCCCTTCCTGGAAGGGTCTCGCACCTAGGATCGCACGCGCTGCGCTTACTCTCTCTTCGGATAGAGGGACACCACACAGTAGGTTGTTATAAGGCAAAGCTTTTATCAGTGGTTGTCAGGGATCTTTATGATCCGGCAGGCAGGTGCAGAATTAATGCCACAAGCGGCAGCGATCTTGTGATGATGGGGAAAGGGGTAGCGGGACAGTCTTTCAATCAGTGTCTCTGCGAGGTATCCGGCGCACAGCTCTCAATCCTCGAGCTGAGGGGATGTTGCTTCTCTCGGCAATCTCTGCCGATTCTCTTGGAGGAGCGGGCCGCGAGTCACTCAGAAGGCACCGGAGAGTCGTAGTTCAGGGAGCCGCGACGGCGTCAGCAGGGCTCAGATGGTTCAGAATTCGAGGAGCCGCGACGGCGTCAGCAGGGCTCAGATGGTTCAGAATTCGAGGAGCCGCGACGGCGTCAGCAGGGCTCAGATGGTTCAGAGTTCGGGGAGCCGCGACGGCGTCAGCAGGGCTCAGATGGTTCAGAGTTCGGGTAGCGTTCTTCTGTTCGGTGAGCGATCGAGCCGCGACCAGGTCAGCAGGCTCTCGTCAGTCCAGGTCTTCTCTGCCTCTCGTTCCTTCAGCACCCCTTGTTATACTCCCCCTCCTCTTTGAAGTCCGGAGTCCTCGCGGAGAGGGGTCTGGTGCCTGGGGGGCGGTGTGTCGGGGTTTCCTGTCGCTCAGCCCCTTGATCTGTTCAGGTGTGTCCGGGAGGGACTCCAGACGCCCAGCAGGAGAGGCGCCCGCTCACCGGGGGCCTGGTGGCCGATCGAAACCTCCCTCGGGGAAGAGGCCAGAGGTGTGACAGAGTCGGCGCCTCTCGGTCTGGTTTGGGGGGGGGTTTCGTTCTCCCTCGGCCGGGCATGCGTGTTGGGGATCTGGTCGGCCCTCGGGATGTTGGTCCACGGAAGCTGGAAGGCCGTGCCCACGAGGTTCGGCGTGTTTGTAGTGTGACTTGCTGGTCGGGAGGGCCCACGCCACGAGGCCGGTCTCACACGTGCCCCCCCCAGCTGAAAGGCGGGGAGAACTACCCATCCACTTGGGAGTTCTCCTCGCTGAAGCGGAAGAAGCGTGGTCAGTCCCGGGGCGATGTTCCACAGTGAAATCCATCCCCTGGAGAGAGATGGACCAGCGTAGCAGCTTGGGGTTTTCCCCTCGCATCTGCATCAACCACCGCAGGGGTCGATGATCTGTTTGCACTCGGAAGTGTGTTCCGAACAGGTAGGGCCGTAGCTTTTTGAGGGCCCAGACTATGGCGAACGTCTCTCGTTCAATTGTGCTCCACCGCTGTTCCCGGGGCAGTAACCTTCGGCTGATGAAGGCTATGGGCTGATCTATGCCTTTGTCGTCGTATTGTGAGAGGACTGCCCCGATGCCGTATTCCGAGGCGTCCGTCTGGACCACAAACTCCTGGGCGTAGTCGGGTGCTTTGAGTACTGGAGCCGCGCACATTGCGGCCTTTAGGGTGTCGAACGCCTTCTGGCAGGCGGGAGTCCAGTGTACTTTCTTGGGGTGTTTTTTGGAGGTTAGTTCTGTGAGAGGGCCTGCGATGCTGCCATAGTTTTTAATGAACCTTCGGTAGTAGCCGGTGAGGCCCAGGAAGGCTCGGACTTCCGTTTGGGTTGCAGGGGGTACCCAGGACAAGATGGCATCGATCTTCGGCTGGAGGGGGCGACCTGCCCACTCCCCACCTGGTGCCCCAGATAAGTTACGGAGCCGTGCCCAATTTGACATTTGCTAGCATTGATGGTGAGGCCGGCCCGGCGTAGAGCCAGCAGGACCTGACGGAGGTGCTGGAGGTGCTCGATCTATTGGGAGCTGAAGACTGCTATGTCGTCAAGGTATGCTGCGCTGAACCCCTCTAGTCCGGCCAGGACCCTGTTCACCAGCCGCTGGAAGGTGGCCGGGGCATTTTTCATTCCAAACGGCATCACCCTGAAGCGGTAGTGCCCATCCGGGGTGGAGAAGGCGGAGCGCTCCTTGGCTCCCTCGGTGAGGGCAATCTGCCAGTACCCACTGGTCAGGTCGAAGGTGCTGAGGTAGCAGGCGGCCCCAAGGCGGTCAATGAGTTCGTCGGCACGGGGGATAGGGTGAGCGTCTGCTCGGGTGACCGCATTGAGGCCTCGGTAGTCCACGCAGAATCTCAGCTCGGGGGCAACACCCGGGGTAGTCGCTTTCGGAACCAGGACTACCGGGCTGGCCCAGGGGCTGTCGGAGGGTTCAATCACCCCAAGGTCTAACATCTTTGCCACCTCGGTCTGGATGCAGGTCCGGACCCGATCAGGGACCCGGTAGGCCCGATGTCTCACTGGTGGGCTGTCTCCGGTGTCCACGTCGTGGACACACCAGCTGGTGACCCCGGGGGTCAGGGAGAAGAGATCCGCGAACTGCCCTAGTAGCTGGCGGCAGTCGTCGGTCTGTTGGGCTGTGAAGGCGGTCGACAGTCTCACTCCCTCCACGGATCCATCGGTTTCCTTCGCCCCCAGGGGGTCTGGGAGGGGCTCGGTGTCTTCTTCGGCCCCATCGTCGGTGGCCAGGAGTAGACTTAATTCGGTCCGCACAAAGTGGGGCTTGAGGCGGTTCACGTGGAGAACCCGGAGGGGGTTCCGCGGGGACTGCACATCGATGAGATAGGTGACTTGGCTCTTCCGCTCGATCACCTTGAAGGGCCCAGTCCATTTATCTTGGAGAGCGCAGGGTCTCACCGGGGCCATGACCCAGACTTGTTGGCCTGGCTGAAACTCGACCAGCGTAGCATTCTGGTCATACCAGCGCTTCATCTCTTCTTGACTGGCCTCGAGGTTTGCTTCTGCGAGTTCCCTGAATTTTCGGGTCTGGTTGCGGAGCGCCAAGATGTATCGGAACACATCTGGAGGGGTCCCCCGGGGGGTTGCTTCCCACCCCTCCTTGACCAGGCTCAGGGGTCCTCGGACGGGGTGTCCATATAACAGTTCGAATGGGCTGAATCCCAGGGATTTTTGGGGAACCTCCCGGTAGGCGAACAGGAGACAGGGGAGGAGGACGTCCCACCTCCGGCGTAGGGGCTCCTTGAGGCCCATGATCATCCCTTTCAGTGTCTTGTTAAAGCGCTCGACTAGGCCGTTTCTTTGGGGGTGGTACGGGGTGGTGAATTTGTGCGATACTCTGCACTGCTGCCAGAGGGACTTCATATATCGGGAAATAAAGTTCGTACCCCGGTCACTCACGACTTCGCGGGGGAACCCCATGCGGGAGAAGATCCCCATCAAGGCCCGGCCCACCACGGGGGCCGTCACGGTGCGGAGAGGGATGGCTTCGGGGTAACGGGTGGCATGGTCCACCAGGACGAGGATGAACCAGTGGCCCTGGGCGGTCTTAGGGTCCAGTGGTCCGACAATGTCGATTCCTACCCGCTCAAAAGGGGTACTGACGACGGGGAAAGGTTGGAGCGGAGCCTTGCGCTTGCCCCCACTCTTTCCGCTGGCCTGGCACGTGGGGCAGGACTTGCAGTGGGCCTCCACATTTGCTCGCATCTTGGGCCAATAGAAGTGGGTGACGAGTCGCTGGTAGGTCTTATCTTGGCCTAAGTGTCCGGCCAGGGGTACATCATGGGCCAGGCCCAGGAGAAGACTTCGGAAGCGTAGGGGTACTACTAGTACTCGGGCCGATCCCAACTCGGCCGACTTCTGTTCACTGTACAGCAGTCCGTTCTCCCAGTATACCCAGTGGGTGCCAGTCCGGTCGCCTGCTGCTTGGGCCTCGGCCTGTTGTCGGGGTCCAATGAGGGACGGGCAGGTGGATTGTTCTTGGCAGAACTCTTCACGGGAGGGGCCCCCTTCGCAGGGCCACGGGGTGGTTGGTTCATCCAGAAGGGGGTCGTTGGCCTCTGGTGGTGTATCCTGGCCCTCGGGGATGGTGGTGGTGTTCAGGGGCATGGCCTCTCCCCCCTCGGAGAAAGGCGCCCGGAGAGTCATCGAGCGCGTGGTGGCGCACACCCACTCGGGTAGGCCCATCATCTCGAGGTGGGCCCTTCGTTCCACTTGTCCCCACGGGGAGTTCTCCAGGTCGTTGCCCAGGAGGCAGTCCACGGGCTGGGAGGTTCGGACCGCTACTTTTAACTTGCCGGTGACTCCCCCCCATTCGAAGGGGACTAGGGCCATCCGGCAGAGGCTCTCGGAATTGTCTGATGATATGACGGGGCAAAAGGCGTCAGGCAGGATCTGATCCTCGGAAATCAGGTGACAATGGACCGCCGTGACACTCGCCCCCGTGTCCCGGAGCCCCTCGATGCGGTGACCGTTGACCGTTACTTGCTGTCGGTACTTCTTCGTGTTGGCGGGCAGGGGCGTTCCGGGGACCATCTCTCGGTCCCCTAGGGAGACTAAGGCCATGGCGGCTGGTTCCCATTCCTCGGAGTCTTCCATCTCTTCCCCCAGGGCTACAGAGGCCATCTGTCGAGCCGGCGGGGTGGTGGTGGCGGTCCGCTGGTACAGGGGACACTGGGGGTCGCTGGCATAGTGTCCGGTCTGTTGGCAGCGGAAACATGTGATTCTCCCTCGGGGTCCCGGCCTCCCTGGTGGCCCGGTGCTGGCCGGAGGCGGAGCTGGAAAGGGCGGAGATTGTCCTCTGGGAGGGCTGAGCGGGGATCCCCCCGGGGGTTCCCTTTGCCGGCCTTGGTTCCCTCCGCCCCTCTGGCGGGGGGGTCCCTGACTGTGGCGGCCGTAGTCTCCCACGGGGCCCCGAGAGGTCCGGGTGTTCACCCACCGGTCAGCCTCGACAGCCAGTTTCCGAGGGTCTGTGAGTTTGCTGTCCAGGAGGTGCTGGCGCAGCTCTACGAAGAAATTAGCGGCCAAGTGTTCCCATGCGATTAGGTCGAACAGCTCCTCAAAGGTGGAGACCTTGCTGCCCTTGATCCATCCGTCCAAGGCCCGGCTGTAAAACTTCACTTACTCCACCCATGTGGTACCGGGTATCTTTTTGCAGTCTCTAAACCGTTGCCGGTACATTTCAGGGGTGAGCCTATATCTGGCTCCCAGGGCCTCTTTCATGTGACCGTAGGAGTTCATCACGGTGGAGGGCAGGTCCAGCAGGGTATCTCTCCCCTCACTCAGGAACCGGCCCCACAGCCCAGCCCCCCAGTCTTTCTGCGGGACTCGGTGGGAGGTCATGGCGACTTCGTAGGCCTTGAACCATTGCTGGATGTCGTCGTTCTTATAGTATTCTTTCACCACGTCTTTGGGGATGTGGACCTCCGGTTCCACGGTGGAGGAGATGGGTTGGGTTTCCGAGGGTCGGGCCTCCGCCCTCTTAGCCTTGAGCTTGATTTCTTTTAGGCTACGTTCGTGCTCTAGTTGGAGTTTCTTTTCTTCGTGTTCTCTCTGTCGTTTCTTTTCCTCTAGTTCTCCGTGTAGGCGTAACTGTTCTACTGCCAGTTTTTTCTCAGCCAGTTTTATCTCTCCTTTGATCTTTAGTTTTGCTAGTTCCAGTTCATGGTTGCGACTTCTTTCTCGGTCCGCTAGTTCCTCTGGGGATAGGCCCCCCTCGGGGGCGCCGTTCCTTCCCGGGCTGCTTCGTGGTTCGTTGGGGGGCTCTCCTTCTGCTTGTGACCGGGGAGTTTCTGCCTCGACCCAGGTTTTTAATGCCCCCTGGAAGTCCTCTTTAGTGCTTAGTCCGGTGGTAGCGATTCCAAAGTCTTTGCAAAATTGTTTCAGTTCTCGGTGCGTATAAGATTCTAACTGGTCCTTTTGGAATGCCGTGCTCGGGTTGGAGCCTGCGGCACCTAGGGAAGTTTCTCCTTCCATTCTTCTTGGTGGTGCGTAAGCCGTCTACTGCACGATCTCTAGGTGTTGGCTCGGATCCCGTCGCCTGCCACCAAATGTTGGAAGGCGATCCCCGGGGAGGCTGCGGAATGGGTTCCTGACCACCCTGAGGCCCACCTTTCCCAGAATTAGGCCGAGCAAGAGCAGGGAGGCCCTTCCTGGAAGGGTCTCGCACCTAGGATCGCACGCACTGCGCTTACTCTCTCTTCGGATAGAGGGACACCACACAGTAGGTCGTTATAAGGCAAAGCTTTTATCAGTGGTTGTCAGGGATCTTTATGATCCGGCAGGCAGGTGCAGAATTAATGCCACAAGCGGCAGCGATCTTGTGATGATGGGGAAAGGGGTAGCGGGACAGTCTTTCAATCAGTGTCTCTGCGAGGTATCCGGCGCACAGCTCTCAATCCTCGAGCTGAGGGGATGTTGCTTCTCTCGGCAATCTCTGCCGATTCTCTTGGAGGAGCGGGCCGCGAGTCACTCAGCAGGCACCGGAGAGTCGTAGTTCAGGGAGCCGCGACGGCGTCAGCAGGGCTCAGATGGTTCAGAATTCGAGGAGCCGCGACGGCGTCAGCAGGGCTCAGATGGTTCAGAATTCGAGGAGCCGCGACGGCGTCAGCAGGGCTCAGATGGTTCAGAGTTCGGGGAGCCACGACGGCGTCAGCAGGGCTCAGATGGTTCAGAGTTCGGGTAGCGTTCTTCTGTTCGGTGAGCGATCGAGCCGCGACCAGGTCAGCAGGCTCTCGTCAGTCCAGGTCTTCTCTGCCTCTCGTTCCTTCAGCACCCCTTGTTATACTCCCCCTCCTCTTTGAAGTCCGGAGTCCTCGCGGAGAGGGGTCTGGTGCCTGGGGGGCGGTGTGTCGGGGTTTCCTGTCGCTCAGCCCCTTGATCTGTTCAGGTGTGTCCGGGAGGGACTCCAGACGCCCAGCAGGAGAGGCGCCCGCTCACCGGGGGCCTGGTGGCCGATCGAAACCTCCCTCGGGGAAGAGGCCAGAGGTGTGACAGAGTCGGCGCCTCTCGGTCTGGTTTGGGGGGGGGTTTCGTTCTCCCTCGGCCGGGCATGCGTGTTGGGGATCTGGTCGGCCCTCGGGATGTTGGTCATCGGAAGCCGGAAGGCCGTGCCCACGAGGTTCGGCGTGTTTGTAGTGTGACTTGCTGGTCAGGAGGGCCCACGCCACGAGGCCGGTCTCACATTCGCTATCTGATGAAGAGGTCTCCGTTTCAGATGATTTAGTTGTTGGTCTGTTCTGTCAGGTTTGGGCGTAGATTTCTGCCTAATTATAAACTTCCCCTAGTATGTAGTCTATAGTGTCTATCTTAAATGTCCATATCTGATATCTTGTGTGTGTTGTTCTAGTTGGAAATTGATAGCCATTTAATTGAACCGTTTTGAAATTTACAGCACTAACCTGCACCAACTTTGGTGGAATACTCCTGTAAATATTGAAGGAAGCAGGTATCATGAACTGCATTTACCATAATGCTAAGGGGCGAACTGTGCTGGGAGGTGAAGTAGTGTGCTCCCACCCCTTTCTATTTGAAAAGGCTCCCTGAGCCATTGAGCTGAAGAGCTTGTTGGGAAGCACCTGTGCGCCTGTGAGAGGTACTGAGACCTGAAAGGATTGTGGCAGCCTGCTCAGCATCCCCATATTAAATTCATATTTATCTCTACAGATGACGGATGAAATCCAGAAATACGTGTCTAGAGATTTACAGCACTTACCTACACCAACTTTGCTGGAATACTCCAGTAAATATTCAAGTAAGCTTGTACCATGAACTGCATTTACCATAATGCTAAGGGGCGAATTGTGCTGGGAGGTGAAGCAGTGTGCTCCCACCTGGGAGGTGAAGCAGTGTGTTCCACCCCTTTCCACATGGCTTGTATGTTGGCTGGTAGTACTGACACCCATTCCCCCTTGATGGTGGGGAAAATCACCTTTAGTACCATGCAAATCGTTTGCAACACCAGCAAGTTGGTGGGAAAATGATCCTCCTGCAGAGTCCTCGGTTCTCCGCCTCTCCCGGATGAACTCCCCAACTAAGCAATGGTGCATCCATCATGACTCTTAGCTGTGGGTTGGGTAGGGAGACGTGTCTGATGCTGGTTCAAGTGATGCTAGCCTCACCTCTACTCTCACTGCTACCCAGGTCAAATGTTGAAACATTGGGATCATAGCCTGAAAGCCCTGGATTCATTGAGGTGGCTGGAAGGCTCAGAAGGGCACTGTATCCATTATGGCTCTGATTAACTTGAGAGGTTGTTTATGAGTCAGGTGTGACGTCAGCATATTGATGGAGAAACCCAACAATATCAACAGGTCAGCTGTTGTCTGAAGGTGGCTTACACCCGCCTTCAACATCCAGTCGTCACGGTATGGGCCGACTGGTATTCCAACTTCCACAGATGGGCCACGACCACCACCATCACCTTTGTGACCTGCTGAGGTACACTGGTCAGGCCAAAAATTAACCGCAAGAAATTGTAAGTGCTCTTGGCCTACTAGAAGCCGCATGTATCGAGTCTTGGATTGCAACAAGTTAAGGAAACAATTTGAGTCTCATTAGGTAATCTTAATGTCCCGAGTTGCTTTAGTGAGGTAATTTTACATGTGAGTGAGTCGTACCCTTAAATCTGTCATGGGTACAGGGTTGAGTGAGTAGAGTGAGGAGCTCTTGAGGTGAGATTTATCATGTACGTTGTAGTCTAGATAAGTGGGGCTTAGGTCAGTGAGAGCAGAGGTTGAGCTTCCGCGTGTTTCAACCCTGGTTAGGTCATGGTTGGGGTAAGGAGATAGGAAGTGTCTATGTAAATCCAACTTCGTCGAGTCACATGGCGTGGGGGGCCATGGGGAAGTGCCGGGTGTGGGCACCTCGGTCAGCGTTCCACAAAGTGTGGAAAGAAGAAGGGGGAGTGAGTAGTTAGCATGGGTTGGGGTTGCCGGGCATGTCGATGGGTTGCACAATAGGGTTGTCAGTGTTGCTGAGAGCAGGTTTGTTCACTGTGATTGGCTTAGGTGGGTGTTTTACAGCATGAGGGTATCTAAGCAGGGCAAACCGGCATTTAAAGCAAACTTGAAAGATATACAAGCAGGACATACAAACTCAGTTGGTTTAAAAGCATAACTGTAGTCCTCAATTAAAATACATACAGGAGTGCAGTTTATTGTGTGCATTCTAAAATGTGAATTACTTTATAAAGAGTATATTCAAATGGACACCTTCCGGTATACTTTGATATGGCAGCAATGAGATAAACAAAGGCAGCTCCAAAAGGGATTTACTGCTTCATTTAATTTCATAATTTATTTTATTAGTATGCTTTGATATAGCTGCATTAGCAGGAGGTAGGAAACGATAATGCTGGAATGTGTCCTGTGCTGTAAAGAGCTGGTTTAAAACGTCCTGCTATCACATGAGGCTAAACACACAGGCAATGCTAAAGTAATTATTAAGTACAAAGAAAAACACTGGCACTGAAGGAAACTACCCCCTTGTGAATTAGTCAAATGCAGTCACTCAAAGTGAAGTTAACCAGTGATTGAAGTACGCAGACCCACTGCACCATGCTGTATTCTGTAGTGGGTGGGAGCAAAATGTGAATGGCACAACAACAGACCAATGGATGGAGAGCTGAAAGCCGCTTTAAGTAAGTAAATTATACATGTACATTTTGTAAAATAAAAGGTCTTGGCTAACACCTGACCAAAAATGGAAAATGGTGCATGTAGGTGTGCACATTTGAGAAACAAAATCGCATGCTTGTAGAATGAGGCCACAGTAGCCACATCATTGCACCTTTTGTTTCTCTTTCTTTTTTCTGCTGATGTTTTGCAGCATTGGGAAAGCCTATACGTTTAAAAGGTGAGACTTATTGACTTTGCTAATGTGTGTTTAAAATGGTTGTAAACCTCCTGTTCCTTGTGTAGATCTGGTCAGAGCCTCGGATCTCTGGAGTTGAACTATGTGGAAGATGCTCGGATTACCTGCCTGGGTCCTATTCCAGGGTCTGATAGTATAAAGCATTCCCTTGCAGCAGTTGCTTATGTTTCCCTCCTTTATTGTGATGCTTGGTGTTGCACGGTTCATTCACTGGCAAAGGCTCCATCTTGTATTATTTGTTCAGCCATGTGATAACAGTAAAAGGATCAATTGATGGATGGAATGCTGACAATGTCAAACATTCACCCCCAGTTCTGAGATCTGGGTTTAATCTATCGTTTTTGCACAACATGCCATTCCACTATAGACTCAGCTATATGCAAATCAGTCTTGACTCTGCTCCCTATAGGAACAGTCCAGCCTGAACGGCCAGACTAGATCCTCCTTAGACCGGAAACAAGCATCCGGGGACCGGTTTCGGGTTATCACTCTTGATCAGCCAGGTTAGCTTGACTCCAGTGACATTGTGAGCATGGGACCCACGTCTGGGTATACTCATCCGACTTACGGCACACAAACGCAAAAAGAAAATTTTTGGGACGGAATGCTGAACAATGTCAAACATTCACCCGCAGTACAGAGATCTGGGGCTAAATCCATTGTTTTATTAATGTTTGATTTGTTCCGCATTTTGTCCATCATTTGTGTGTCATATGATACTAGGAAGCAATCCATGGATAAGAAGGGAGGCATCTTGTCACTATGAATATAACATTGTAGTGTGTTGTGGGGAGAAGGTCTTACTGATCAGGAACGTTCTCTGGTGTCTTGGTTATTCCTTCGGTGCAGACTCCTCAATAGGAGATCACAGAAGGAGTGCATGCCCTTACTCTGCCGATTGCATCTTTAACATTGAAAGTGTAATCTAGAATTTCTTCATCACACTTGTTTATGTGGACAATTAAATGTCTTATTGAATTATTGTGATAGACTCTGCATTTCAGCTTTTTCTGTGTTTCTTTTTCTTAATCTAACAGGTGAAGTAAATGCAGTAATAAACGAAAAAGGTAAAGGCAATAAAGATCACCTGTGTAGGAAGCAATTTAAAAACCGCATGCCTGTAAATCACTTCCCCTGAAGACTAATGCCTCGTCAAAGTCTTCCTACAGCAGAAAACCCAAGCTGCCCAATGAGGCCTGTACTTGGCTCTTAGGCATCCGATGATAGACATAAAGGACATAAGACACTGACATACTGAAGAAAGTCTGATGAGGTGCTCCTTACGAAGGGAGAGACAACCTGGAATCGGAAAGAACACACTGGAGATAATCCATATGAATAGCTAAAATGTGGCAAAACATTTTATTAGGCAGAGAAAGAACAATTGCAACATCAGAGACTTCCAACTGGAGAAAAACCATATAATGGGACTGACTGTGGAAAAGTGTTCTTTGCAACGAAAAGCCTAATGCAGCATCAGAGTGTCCACGTACAGGAGAAACCATATAAATGTAGAGAATGTAATAAAGTGTTTGGATGGAAGAGGAATCTAAAGCAACATCAACAAATCTGCACTGTGGAGAAACCGTATGAATGTACAGACTGTGACAAGGCCTTTATTACCAATGGAGACGTATTGCAACATTAGAGTGTCCACATAGGGGAGAAACCGTGTATTTGTAATCGTAATTGTTATTTGTAAAGCGCGTTATCACCGTCAGGTCTCTAAGCACTGCAAGAGGGTGCTGCCTGAGCCCGGGCGCGGATGGTATGACTTATAATTAGGGCTCCCGGTTTTATGGTATTTATTTTTTTGACATTTCCGTCTGTATTTATCCATATTTATTTTGTGCTAATTTTATCTGTATTTATCCATATTTATTTTGTGGAGAAATTAAGCTGAAAATATTATATTTCCACATTTATTAAACCGATAAATATGCTGTCATGCTTGAATACCTGTCAGGTTTCAATGCTGTGAACATCCGCAGAAGATAAATCAATGCACGTATATGAAAATATGATCAATTTCAGTATCAACCTTGTGCATATCTACTGCTGTTAAATCCTCTTTATTAAAATTACTTTCTTTTTTAACCCCTTACCTATCAATCCATGCAGCTATTGGCCTGGCAATCATGGCAGACAGTATTTAGAATTACTCCTGATCCTTTTGGATCTCAGTGCCGCCTTTGACACTGTTTCACATCCTATTCTGCTTCAGAGACTCAGAGAAGCCGGAGTAGAGGGCACGGCGCTGGACTGGTTTCGCTCATTCCTGACTGAGCGTACTTTTAAAGTGCGTACTCCCCCATATGAGTCTTCTCCCCGCTCCATTTCTCAAGGAGTTCCACAGGGTTCAGCACTTAGCCCGACCCTGTTTAATCTGTACGTGAGACCATTGATGGAGGTGGCCAATAAATGGGGTTTAACCATAGTGTCATATGCTGATGACACGCAATTAGCGGTCACTCTAAACGGGAACACTACACTGGACGCCTCCAACTTTCAAAGCGCCCTTAGGGAGGTGGCAGGTTGGATGACTGATAACCGTCTCCAACTTAATGCCACTAAAACTGAAGTCCTGGTGTTGGGCAAAGAACCTCATCTCTGGGGAGACGACTGGTGGCCATCGGAGCTAGGTCCTACTCCTACGCCAGCAACTCAGGTGAAAAATCTTGGGGTCTTGCTCGACGCCAATCTTTCATTCATACCCCATACAAAGAAAGTGGCGGGCACCTGCTATGGCGTTCTTCAAAGCTTTAGGCCTATTTTTAAATTCTTCGATGCCCCCACTAGGCAACTTATAATGCAGGCAATGATTCTTTCCAGATTGGATTATGCCAGTGGCCTTCTATTGGGCACTAACCAAGCAGAGCTCACACGCCTTCAGCGTGTGCAGAATGCGGCTGCCCGTATGCTGATTGGTTTGCCTAAGTTTTGCTCGGCTAGGCGTTCTATTTCCGATCTACATTGGTTGCCCGTCAGGCAGAGAATAAAATTCAAAGTGCTGTGCCTGACTTTTAAGATTCTGAAGTTTGCCTCCCCTCCCATTCTAGCCCAGACCATCTCCCTCTACACCCCTGCTAGAGCACTTCGCTCAGCGGGTCAATTTCTAGCTGAGGTTCCTCGCTTTAAAAGAGCCAGAATGGGTGGCCGCTCATTTGGTGTTCTGGCGGCTGGCCTCTGGAATACACTGCCTGTCAGTATTCGGTCTATGTCAAATCTCCTTCTCTTCAGGAAAGCCGTGAAAACATTTTTGTTTCCCGAGGCTTAGTGGTCATGACTGGTTCGTGTTATCAGTTGTTGTGTTGCTTGTCCTTTACAGCGCCGGGACGCCGCTTGGCTGGGGCATCTGTGCGCTTTATAAATACAAATAACATAACATAACATAACATAACTCCAAAAGCAACCCAATTTCCATTGTTATCCACATTTAAAAATAAATACAGACAAGAAAATAAATGTTTTCTGTCTGTATGTGTAAAAATCTGTAAAAACGGAAAACAGGGAGCCTTACTTATAATATGCCCCATGCCTCTGAAAAGAGTACTGTCTTGTCTTTTTCCTAAAGGGGAGCAGAGAATGCTGTTTACGTACATTCTCTGGCAGCTTGTTCCAGATTTGCGGTATGCAAGTAGAAAAGGCTCTACCTCCGATGGAGGATAGCAGAAGCGAGGGCAAGCCAGCAAGTTGGCCCCTGATGGCCGTAGCGTTCTGCTTGGATTGTATTTGACTAGGCTGTCTTTAATATATCTTGGTGCTTGGCCGTAGATGGCTTTATGTGCAATACAGAGACCTTTAAACGTTGTTCTCTGCCTAATCAGGAGCCAATGTAGCTGGCATAGAAGGGGGGGATGTCAGTTTGTCTGGGCGCCGTTGAAGATTAGTCTGGCGGTATCGTTCATGATGACTTGTAATCTGGCCAATAGCTTTCCCAGGAGGCCGCTGTACAGGGAGTTGCCATAATCTAATCTTGACATAATCAAGGCAGATACCGCCAATCTGATTTTGGCAAAGGTGAGACGGGGCGAGTTTACGTAGTTGTCTCAGCATGCCGACACATGTGCCCACTATTGCTGATGATACCTGGTAGGTCATGGACAGTTTGACATCGATTCTGATACCCAAGCGTTTTACGGCGAAGGCTGGCTTCGGGTATTTGCCTAGTTCTTGTGGCCAGAAAAGATCGTTCCAGGGGTTAGCGTCAGTATTGACAACCATAACCTCTGTCTTTTCTGGGTTAGTTTTGAGAGAGTTGGCCGTCATCCAATTGACTGTGAATTTTAGGATATTTTGAACTTGTGAAAGGGCAGTTTGGGAGTTATCTATCTGAATTATATTTTGGGTGTCGTCGGCATAGTTGTATATCTGACACTCCATCTGATTCAAAGCCGCTATCAAGGGTTGGGGATAGGCGTTGAAGAGGAGAGGTGACATAGCCGGAACATGAGGAACCCCACAAGGAAGTGTGCCTGGTGTTGCCGATACCACCATGAAGACTGCTCAGCTCAATCCACAGGAGCGACGAGGAAGTCCCCACACTCCTAAAACCCCTCCATGGGCGAGCCCTATTCAATGGAATGCTCTCCCACAGGGGAACCTCCGGAGATGTGGGGCTGAACGTGAAGGCAGCTGTTTGGAACCCCCAGTTGATTGTCTGTAGCAGAATGGGACAACCTACAGAAGGAACAATGAAGATATTATTAATTAACCTTGTCCCCTTCCCCTATTTCAAGACACACAGGAGATTTACAATTGCTGACGTTATGTATGACACACAACACAAGGCCTCTTACCAACTGAACATCTCCTTAAACTGTAAGAAGATCTGAATGACTCAGCAGGGTGTGAGGAGGATGGCAAGCAGCACTATTATGGATTCAAGGCTTTCACTCAAGGTAGGGCTCTTCCAATACCTAAGTACCACATGGGAATGATACCGTCACCTAATCCAAAAAACAGCCGTACCATGAGTATAAACAGCTATCACCCTCAGCAGTGTATGAAGGGACTGGGTACTAGTGATGAAGCCCTCTGAAAGTTAATTACTAGGGAGCGCTATCCTCTGACTACACTCCAAGGGGGACTAAGAGCGCGGCCGCGCAAGAACTAACTTTCGCTATTCTGTGACAGAACGAGGGTAATGCTACAATGTATCTCTCTTCAGAGATTGAGGGAAAGCAACAGCGTAGGAAGTCTGTCTTCGGGGCTTTAGATCAACGGCATAGAGTTACCAGCTGCAAAGCCCTAGAGCGAATTGCCAAAAGTAACGCTGCACGAGAAGGAGGAGGGAGTCACAGCGTGGCGGGAACCTGAGACTGAATCAACCGCGCGGCATGGAGAAATCTCACCGCGACTTCACTGAAACCACTGACACTCCGAAACCTCGATGTCAGAAGGGGAGCGCCTCACCTTCCTTCTTACCGGAGTCAGAAACCAGGGCAAAAACACAGAGGGAGCACCAAGGAAACACCGTTTGAACAGCTACCGTAGTCTTTACCCTAACGGACACCACAAATGATCAGACAGGAAACAAAGGGGCGTGGACCAGGGTTTGGGAATCCGAAAGCCAAGCACCGGATTCGAGGCTAACCAGGGTTTATAAAGGAGGGAACGTAGGAGGAATCCACCTCCTTAAGGGATCGTCTCAAAAGTGTGTCACCATAAGGGATCGTCTAAAAAGTGTGTCACCACAAGGCCAGCAAGCAAATCTCTATGCCACAGTCGAAACCCACGTAACGACTGCGCAAGGGATCCGACCTCTAACACCTGGATTGGACACAAAGTCAGACAACTGTACTCTCTGGGAGCGGACCTTCAGGAAAGAAGTGAGCCATGCTCGGGCCGTGCCCTGGATACCCAGAACAGAGATCCGCGACACGAGTTGCTTATGATTGACCGTGTCGAATGCCATGGATAGGTCCAGCAGGACCAGGGCACATGGTTTTTTCTTATCTGCCCTCCGTCTTAGTTCGTCTAGTACTGACAGCATAACCAATTCCGTGCTATGGTAGGCCCTGAATCCTGCCTGGTTAAATTGTAGGAGATGATTGTCCTCAAGGTGATGTGACAGAGAAAGAAGTACATGCTGTTCCAGTACTTTTGCAAGGAACGGGAGTTGGGAAATGGGCCGGAAATTTTTCAAATTGTTTGGGTCAGCTCCAGATTTTTTTAGGAGCGGAATGACACGTGCCTCCTTGAAGTCCCTAGGGACATATCCTGCTTCCAGGGATTGATGAGTGCAAGGTTCTCAGCTTTTATCCCGGGAAAAGCCATCTTAATGATCCTGGGAGGGCAGGGATCAGCAGGCGACCCTGATTTCACTTGCCCTATTAGTGTAGCCAGGGAATCATGCGTGAGCTTGGAGAAGCTGTTGGGAGGTTTATCAAAGACGTGGGGCGTGGGTGTGTGTACTGACGGGCAGAAGAGTGTAGGGGTAAGCTGGATCTCAGTCAGAAGATCCTCCACTTTTGACATAAAGAAGGCCTGGAATTTATTGGTATCTTCCCTACAGAATGAAGGCTTTTGTTCCTTCTCTTGTCTTAACTCTTTTAGGATCTTGAAGGTCTCTTTCTGAGTGTTCTTGGCAGATGCAATTTTAGCTTAAAAAAATTCTGCTTTTCTTGTAAGGATTGCCTTTTTGTAGGCTGCGAACTTTGTGTGGTTTTCTACTCGAGCACCTGGGTCAAAGGCTTTTTGCCAGGCTCTCTCATATTGACGAAGCGTTTGTCTCATGCTCCGTAGGGTGTCATTGAACCAGGGCGCCCCTTTCCCTTTATCCCTTACTTTTTCCCTTCGCACTGGTGCTAGCATATCAATAGCTTTATTCAGCCTAGACACAAGGATGGCGCTTTGTGTGTCAGGGTCTCCCTGCGTTATACTCAAGGGGGTAGTTTTGCTAAGGGTCGTGACCAGGTCATCGACTCTGATTTTATTCCAACTCCGCAGCACTTTCCATTCCGGGGATGAACGAGTTTTCTGCATCAGGAGTGTGAACCGGCCACTGATTATATAACGGTCCGACCAGGGGCAAGGACTAATGTCTAGAGGATTGGTAAGCGCCTGGGAAGTCCAGACTGGGTCAAGTGTATGGCCCTTCTCATGGGTGGGGCCGTTCACAACTTGGCGGAGTTACAACGCAGTCAGTGCCTCTTCCAGATGTTTAGCTTGACTCTCTTTAGGGGCCTGTTCCCAGTGGAAATTGAAGTCCCCCATTACTACAATATGTTGGTAACATGAGTGGATATCGTGGACAAGTTCTGTCAGTAGTTCGATGAACCTGGGCGAGGCTCGCGGGGGGCGATACACAATCTGGACGACGAGACAAGACGTCTGCGAGCAGAACTTCGCCCCTAGTACATCAGCCCCTTCCATGCTTTCTGCACAGAGCATCTCAGCCTTAAGAAGGCGGGTGTAGAGGAGGGCAACCACACCCCCTCTAGAACTACCGGGTCTGTTATGGTGGAGGGCCGCATAGTTAGGGGGCAAAGCGGCTACCAGATCCGGGGTGTAAATGTACGGAATGCAACAATTCATTTATTGGCAGGGTCCAGCTGAAACAATAACAGTTAGTCAACACAGAGGAGAAAGTGAAGACCGTGGAGAATGCATATCACTGCACTCAGTATGGGACGCATCCTTTACAAAGGCAAAGCTAATGCAACATCAGAAAGTCATTAATAGTGGGACACCTGTCCTCCATACAGAAGCAACTACTTAGCAGACTACGAAAAATCCACTCGCCCACTTGCTATACCGAGTCAGGTTTTATGAGGTCAAGCTGTTGTTAGGACCTACAGGTCTGTTCTGCCGAGTTAACCTAAGCTGGAAAGGACCAAGTGTTCTGATCATTCAGAAAGTGAATGAACAATAAAGATGCCTTTAAATCTTGTTTTTACCCTGACACATATTCTGTCTGTTCAAGGACAGTGGTCGAATGTCCGTTTATCATTTTACTAATTGCTGCTTATCTTATCCTGGAAAATGTTGTTTACTTTTCTTTCTCTTACTACAGATAGAGGATTTTGCAAAGCGAGATTTCTAACAATCATCTGTAGGATGGCAGTTTTTTTTTTCAATACAGCATTTATGTAGCTTGTAAATAAATAGTACACATATTTCAAACTATATGAAAATATTAATTACTAAAGCCCATTGTTTTGTAATTCAGAAGTGTGATGCACACAAAGATTAAAGTATGAGGAAAATAAATAAGAACACTTGACTTGGTGATGTGCAAATGATAAATATTTGCAGAAATTTGTCAGTGGGAAATTTTGTGGCCATTTCAATGGAAAATCTACTTTTTGCAAAATACAGTGTGCTACCACTTCATGCTTTGGTTATGTAGTTATTAAAAGTGATAGTTTAAAAAATATATATATATTTATAATTTTTATATACAGTATACAATCACAAGTACTGTTGCAGGGTTAGCCACGAATGGCAGTAGTCTTTCGTACAATGATGCATATGTAGCTACTCCTTACTGCTTGTATTTTGACAGTGAAAGAGGAAAGTACAGAAAAATTAGAGGTGAAACAAAAGAGGGATAGGACAGGCATGTAGCCAGGTACAATAGCTTGGCATTACATTGGCAACAGCTGTACAAACTGCATTATGTTTTTCAGACATTCAGGGTGCTGGAGTCTGCCTGCGAGTCCACCCTGGCTCTGTTGTGCTCCGCACTTTTGGTTCGAGGGTCGGTGCACTAAATATGCAGGCCAATTGTTTATGGAGGTTCATAAGGGTCGAGGTACTTGTCCAGAGCTTCCCACAACCCCGTCGAGGACGCTTTCCAGGGTGAGTACTGTAGGGCAATGCTGTCCGCTCCTCTGAGATGTGTGACCCAGTTGATCCTTCCTTTGTAGCTAGTTTTGCTTGTGTCTTTCCAGTTGGTTAGTACCCGTTTAACAGCTGCTGTTAGTAAGAGTTCTATGAGGTCCTTATCCCGCTCGCTCAGAGCTCAAATTTGTGCATATAAACGCCGTGGTGAGGGAGGAGAATTCCATCGCTAGTTTGCAGTTAAACACATTATTAATGAAATAAAAGATCTTCCTCCAGAATACCTTGAGTGTTGGGAATTGGAAGATAAGGTGTGCTAGGTCCCCCCTGTCTTTGTTACAGTTCCAGCAGAGGGAGACCTCTCTGAGTCCTAGTGTGTGTAGTCGGGCTGGGGTCCAATATGCTTTGTGGAGCAGCCAGAATTTAGTTGGTAAGAGTGATAGTTTTATATATGATTTCAGAAACATTCCTGCCCCCACCCTGATGACAATGTTGTTAATGAACTAAGAGGCAAGTCAGGGGTCAAGTGTATGTTACAAATGGCTACCTTTGCATTGTATAAGGAGCAAAGGTTTAGTCTATTAAATCAAACAAGAGTTTTTGGTGGAGCAGACATGCTGAATCCAAATATTATAAGGTGCTCTCACGTGACAATGAAGAAAATGGCGGCCCTGTGAATTAAAATATTTGCCCAGGATAGCATAATTTGAAACCATTTTATAGATCAAGAGCATTCCAATTAGGTCGAGTAGATTATTTAAATCAACAGACCTGCAGGTCTAGAAACAATTTTACGATTTTTCGAGGCCTGCATAGGAACATACTGAATGTGACAAAGCCATCATTACAAAGGCACTGGTAATGCAACATCTGAAAATCCACAGCGGGAAGTAACAGCAGCAATAGACGTGACCAGGTGCTGATCAGATAGTCCATATTGCCTGAAACAAGTTTTTCTTGCAAATAGTTTTTTCACAGGAAGAACCTAATGTATCAACAGAGAGAAACTGTGACAAGAGATTCATTGCAAAGGAATAGCTGATGCTTGATCACACCGGGGAGAAGCCATTTGAATATTATTAACAACATAAAAGCGCATTTCCTACCAAACGCACTCTGATGAGGCATTAAAAAGGTCACCCGGGTTTAAAATGTACTGATCGTGAAATGATTCAATTGAAACAGTCATCAGTTGGTACGTCACAAAATCACCTGCTCACAAATCTAGGACAAAACACCTAAACAAAATGTGGAACAAAGGAACAGAAATAGTGGCAGTCATGGTAAGTGCCGGAGGATTGGTCAAGAAAAGGTCCCATCTTATCTCTTTTCAACAGAGGTGACACTATACAAACTCCAGAGAGTATAAAAAGTTGATAAAATGCAAATGTTGACAGAAAGCAACAGCTAGATGTATTTCCCTGCACCCAGTCCACTGTATGCACAGAACACTGTACCGGGGTACTGGGATCATTAAATGCACAGAACACTGGGATCATTAAATGCACAGAACACTGTACCGGGGTACTGGGATCATTAAATGCACAGAACACTGTACCGGAGTACTGGGATCATTAAATGCACAGAACACTGTACCGGGCTACTGGGATCATTAAATGCTCAGAACACTGTACCGGGGTACTGGGATCATAAAATGCACAGAACACTGTACCGGGGTACTGGGATCATAAAATGCACAGAACACTGTACCGGGGTACTGGGATCATTAAATGCACAGAACACTGGGATCATTAATTGCACAGAAGACTGTACCGGGGTACTGGGATCATAAAATGCACAGAACACTGTACCGGGGTACTGGGATCATTAAATACACAGAACACTGTACCGGGCTACTGGGATCATAAAATGCACAGAACACTGGGATCATTAAATGCACAGAACACTGTACCGGGCTACTGGGATCATTAAATGCACAGAACACTGTACCGGGCTACTGGGATCATTAAATGCACAGAACACTGTACCGGGGTACTGGGATCATAAAATGCACAGAACACTGTACCGGGGTACTGGGATCATAAAATGCACAGAACACTGTACCGGGGTACTGGGATCATAAAATGCACAGAACACTGTACCGGGGTACTGGGATCATAAAATGCACAGAACACTGTACCGGAGTACTGGGATCATTAAATGCACAGAACACTGTACTGGGGTACTGGGATCATTAAATGCACAGAACACTGGCCTGCAGGTCAAGGGGCCTTGAAATGCTGGAAGTTGTCACAGTATAGCAGCGCTGACGCAGAGTCCAGTTCTACTGCAGACAAATGTCGCACAATCGTGCACTGCCTGAGAGAGGCGAGTATACATACCCCCTGCCTCTCAAAGTTCAGATTTAGATTTAATGTAAAGTGCTCTCAGCTTTACTGTAAACCACACAGCCTTTCACACACGGAACAAATAGTGGCAAGTAAAATCACGTGCATTGACGTCCTAAGATCTTGTGCTACAATATAAAATCCAACCCTCCGGTGCATTCACAAGAGCAGTTAAAATCACTCCCATTGAAACCTGTGGAATACAACAGTGTGATATAAAAACATATATATTTTTCTAGTACAGCTTCCAATTTCGGCCAGATTTGTTATGTTAAATATTATTATACCTTTGACATTACAATTGTATAGCACATTGAAGTATGGAGGAAGAGTGCCGGAAATAATAATGTATTAAAGCTTGCACCGTTTCCATACTTTTTAATGGGGGGTCGAGAAGTTATCGACATTAACTTGTGTAAAGCTGGGCTATTAAATGCTAACCTTCAATAAAAACTGAAGATGGTTTCCTGGCAATATTTCACATGTAGACACTCTCCACAGAAAACCAGCACTGGCCTTGTTTCTCACCACTGAACTGCACTGTCCAGTGAGCTCCCTCCTTGACACTTGGGTGACTGTTGGCTGATGGTTGCAAATTAAACTGCCCTCTAGCCATTGCATGTCCCTAAACAAAAGTTTGAGCGCAGTTCAGTACAACACGTCTTTCTTATGTGCATAGCAAATGAATGAAAACCAATACACAATTACAGGAGCGGCTTTTGAGAAAAGGAAACGGTTAGTCCCGAGTGACTCTCCGGATTCATCATTTATACATACCTAAGAGAAACAGACACTGGCTGCATTAAAGCCGTCCTGGTCTGGGCAGGGAGCACGGGCAGTCGAGGGAAGACGGGTGGGGCTGGAGGGCTGGTTAGGGAGTGAAGCAAGGGGAGACGATGTAAAGACACTGCCGCCGGCAAGCTCAGGACACAGCCATAGAGCTCTGGGCGCCTTGGTGGGCTCCCCTGTCTGCCACATTATCCGGGCTGCAAAGTACAGGCTTGGGGGCACACAAGGGAAACAGCAAAGTGGAGCGTGGGGTGCACAGGATCACGCAGTGCTTGAGAGAGGCACAGAGAAGGGTCTCAAGCATACAAAGGAGACAATTCTAAAACAAGTACTCATGCATTGCGTAAAAAAAATCCCCAGCCTTCCAATTATTTTGCGTTTATTTAAATGCCTGCACTCCAAGACAGTGTGCCTGCAAGTTTACTCAACAGAGAAGGCAGAAATAACCAAAGAGAGGTGCTCTCCAGACCCTCTGCTCTCTTGGAAGCATGCTCTGCTGGACACCGACAGAGGCAGCCGGGCTCCTGCGCTAGTTTCCTCAGCAGAGAAGGCAGGAAGGACCAAAGAGAGGTGCTCTCCAGACCCTCTGCCCTCTTGGAAGCATGCTCTGCTGGACACCGACGGAGGCAGCCGGGCTCCTGTGCTAGTTTCCTCAGCAGAGAAGGCAGGAAGGACCAAAGAGAGGTGCTCTCCAGACCATCTGCCCCCTTGGAAGCCAAAGGAGGCAGCCGGGCTCCTCTGCTAGTTTCCTCAGCAGAGAAGGCAGAGAGAACCAAAGAGGTGCTCTCCCGATCCCCTGCCTCTTGGAAGCCGAAGGAGGCAGCTGGGCTCCTCTGCTAGTTTCCTCAGCAGAGAAGGCAGAAATAACCAAATAGAGGTGCTCTCCAGACCCTCTGCCCTCTTGGAAGCATGCTCTGCTGGACACCGACGGACGCAGCCGGGCTCCTGCGCTAGTTTCCTCAGCAGAGAAGGCAGGAAGGACCAAAGAGAGGTGCTCTCCAGACCCTCTGCCCTCTTGGAAGCATGCTCTGCTGGACACCGACGGAGGCAGCCGGGCTCCTGTGCTAGTTTCCTCAGCAGAGAAGGCAGGAAGGACCAAAGAGAGGTGCTCTCCAGACCCTCTGCCCTCTTGGAAGCATGCTCTGCTGGACACCGACGGAGGCAGCCGGGCTCCTGTGCTAGTTTCCTCAGCAGAGAAGGCAGGAAGGACCAAAGAGAGGTGCTCTCCAGACCATCTGCCCCCTTGGAAGCCGAAGGAGGCAGCTGGGTTCCTCTGCTAGTTTCCTCAGCAGTGAAGGCAAAGAGAACCAAAGAGAGGTGCTCTCCCGATCCCCTGCCTCTTGGAAGCCGAAGGAGGCAGCTGGGCTCCTCTGCTAGTTTCCTCAGCAGAGAAGGCAGAGAGAACCAAAGAGAGGTGCTCTCCAGATCCCCTGCCCTCTTGGAAGCCGAAGGAGGCAGCCGGGCTCCTCTGCTAGTTTCCTCAGCAGAGATGGCAGAGAGAACCAAAGAGAGGTGCTCTCCAGATCCCCTACCCTCTTGGAAGCCGAAGGAGGCAGCCGGGCTCCTCTGCTAGTTTCCTCAGCAGAGAAGGCAGAGAGAACCAAAGAGAGGTTCTCTCCAGATCCCCTGCCCTCTTGGAAGCATGCGCCGCTGGACATCGATGGAGGCACCCAGGCTCCTCTGCTAGTTTCCTCAGCAGAGAAGGCAGGAAGGGCCAAAGAGAGGTTCTCTCCGGACCATCTGCCCTCTTGGAAGCCGAAGGAGGCAGCCGGGCTCCTCTGCTAGTTTCCTCAGCAGAGAAGGCATGAAGAACCAAAGAGAGGTGCTCTCCAGACCATCTGCCCCTTGGAAGCCGAAGGAGGCAGCCGGGCTCCTCTGCTAGTTTCCTCAGCAGAGAAGGCAAAGAGAACCAAAGAGAGGTGCTCTCCCGATCCCCTGCCCTCTTGGAAGCCAAAGGAGGCAGCCGGGCTCCTCTGCTAGTTTCCTCAGCAGAGAAGGCAGAGAGAACCAAAGAGAGGTGCTCTCCAGACCATCTGCCCCCTTGGAAGCCGAAGGAGGCTAGCTTCCTCAGCAGAGAAGGCAAAGAGAGGTGCTCTCCAGACCATCTGACCCCTTGGAAGCCGAAGGAGGCAGCCGGGCTCCTCTGGTAGTTTCCTCAGCAGAGAAGGCAGAGAGAACCAAAGAGAGGTGCTCTCCAGATCCCCTGCCCTCTTGGAAGCATGCTCTGCTGGACACCGACGGAGGCAGCCAGGCTCCTCTGCTAGTTTCCACAGCAGAGAAGGCAGGAAGGACCAAAGAGAGGTGCTCTCCAGACCATCTGCCCCCTTGGAAGCCAAAGGAGGCAGCCGGGCTCCTCTGCTAGTTTCCTCAGCAGAGAAGGCAGAGAGAAACAAAGAGAGGTGCTCTCCCGATCCCCTGCCCTCTTGGAAGCCGAAGGAGGCAGACGCGCTCCTCTGCTAGTTTCCTCAGCAGAGAAGGCAGAGAGAACCAAAGAGAGGTCCTCTCCAGACCATCTGACCCCTTGGAAGCCGAAGGAGGCAGCCGGGCTCCTCTGGTAGTTTCCTCAGCAGAGAAGGCAGAGAGAACCAAAGAGAGGTGCTCTCCAGATCCCCTGCCCTCTTGGAAGCATGCTCTGCTGGACACCGACGGAGGCAGCCAGGCTCCTCTGCTAGTTTCCACAGCAGAGAAGGCAGGAAGGACCAAAGAGAGGTGCTCTCCAGACCATCTGCCCCCTTGGAAGCCAAAGGAGGCAGCCGGGCTCCTCTGCTAGTTTCCTCAGCAGAGAAGGCAGAGAGAAACAAAGAGAGGTGCTCTCCCGATCCCCTGCCCTCTTGGAAGCCGAAGGAGGCAGACGGGCTCCTCTGCTAGTTTCCTCAGCAGAGAAGGCAGAGAGAACCAAAGAGAGGTTGTTAGACCTGGCACCTTGGCGTGAGTCTCCCTTCCACTTTTTGTTGCTGTGCCTCATGAGTTTTGCTGGTGTTAGCTGCTCAGAGCACTGTGCCACTGCCAACCAGTGCCACAGTGCAAGTGCTCCCGGTATAAAATGTATATGTTGGTTGGATTCCATAATTGGCTTATTTGGTTTACTGTCAGACCCCAGTAAAGTGCACCAGGAGTGCCCAGGGCTTGTAAATACGAATGCTGCTGGTGGGCTTGCAGCACTGGTTGTGCCACCCACAGAAGCAGCCTTGGAAAATGTGTCTAACTCTAAGGTCTGCCATTGCAGAACCTGCGTGCAGTCTGGTACTGTCATGCTGAGTGGGCAAGTGCACCCACTTGCCAGTCCCTAAAACCTTCCCTTTACTTCATGTGAGTCACCCCTATGGTAGGCCCAAGGGCAGGGTGCATTGTAAGCATAAGGTAGGACAAGCCCTGATGTGTGTGGCATGTCCTAATAGTGAATTACAGCCATTTTCGTTTTTCACTATTGCAAGGCTACCTGTTCTCCATAGGCCAGAATGGGCTGTTAGAATTGTTACATCCTATGTTCCTAACTGACCCAGGGAACATGGTAGAAATTCGAGTTTAGTATGCCTGAACTCAGAATAATAAATACATCTTTTAGTAAAGTTTATTTTAATATTATGTGTTTGCAAATACCACTTTTAGAAAGCTGGTATTTGCTTGCCTAATCATTTCAGCCCGCCTCTGCTATGATGTGTATCTGCTGTCTGGTTTCTGTGAGTGACAGGGCTGGGGAATTCCAGAGGGGCAGGGCTAGGTAGCCTGGTGGTGAATAGAGAGATTGACATCCAGATGGGTGGGAGGAGTACACCTGGACTCTGAATAGGGCTGTGCTCTGCCACCACAATGCTGGCTCCACCTCCTGTGGAGCGGCTGATGACTCTGCCCTGCACCCTGAATAGAAAGTCAGAGTCATGTCAACAAAGTGCTCAGGAACTGGTTCTGGCTGGGCAAAGGCCCCTCTACCCCAGAGGAGCAAAGGAATTAGGGGTATAAGTATTGGGACCCTGCTCCCAGGAAATTAGATCCTGCTTGACAAGAAGAACCTCTGCCTGAGGAGAAGGAACCGGGAAAGCTGTAAAGAGGAGTACTGTCCCTGACCTGGGGGGCTGGCCTGCAGTGGTGGCCTTGCTGCTGAAGGAGAGGAGAAAGATTACCAAGAAACTTTATTTTAACTTGTGCTTTAAGATCTCCAAGGGCTTGTGACTGAGCTTGCCCCCTGAACGAAGTCCCAGGACCAGTGGACTTCATCCGCCTCGCCGTCCGCTGCTGGAAACGCTGTTTTCAGCATCTTCCGAGGCCGGGAGCTGTGTACGCTCCGTACCGCCAAATCGCATCTAGCAACACACCGTACCCAGCCGGTCCGCTTCGAACAACGCGTACTACGATCCGTAGATCGCACCGTGACTAGCTGACTTTGCCGCGTACAACGCTGCGCTTCATCGAACCATCTTGGTGGGTACGACCCGCACCCTGCGCTGAAGTCAAGACTGCCGTTCGTATCGAAGGAGGGAGTACGCACCGTACGTACGCTCCGCATTGCAGCCGAAGACTGAGAGCCGCTCCCGCAGTACGGCTCGTACGCCGCAACGAACAGAAGCACCGTACAACGTCCCGTCCCCTCGAGCAACGCGACTCAGGCCCCCAAAGAGCCATAAGTTCGCACCACGAAAGGAGGACATTTCAGCGTACAACGCTTTACTTTCGCCGCAGCGTCCGTGGCGAACTCTTCAAAGTTAAGGTACTGTGTACGTTTGCACCGTAGGGTGTACGCTTCGCACCGAAGCATCTGTAACGCTTATAGACTCATTCTGTAGGCCAATTCATCCCCGTACGGGGCGATCTAAGAAGAACGAAGCGCACAGAACTTTTAAAGTACGCTGTATCCAAGAACTGCTTATTGCTAATAGTATTGTGGGCCTTTTTATCGTTATTTGGTCTTGTGCTAAGCCTGATATAAAAATACTTATTTTTGATAATCCCAGTGTGGAGTCCGTTTGTGGTGTTGTCACTGAGTTACTGTATGTGGTCACAAATGCTTAACCTATAACGCTCTGAGATAGGCCTTGTCTGCTCACGCCAAGCTACCTAGAGGGTGAGCAGGGTTGTTTAGGAGTGTAACCCCTTACCCTGACTAGAGGAGAGGGTCCCTGCTTGTCACAAGTACCTATCTGTGCCAACCAGAGACCCCCAATTCTAGCAGAGGTGCTCTCCCGATCCCCTGCCCTCTTGGAAGCATGCGTCGCTGGGCACCGACGGAGGCAGCCAAGCTCCTCTGCTAGTTTCCTCAGCAGAGAAGGCAGGAAGGGCCAAAGAGAGGTTCTCTCCAGACCATCTGCCCTCTTGGAAGCCGAAGGAGGCAGCCGGGCTCCTCTGCTAGCTTCAGTGCGCTACGAGGTAAGATTCACAACCCAGTTTACACAAAAGTGAAAACACAGAGTGCTCGCTTGTAAAAACAGCCTTGCCCAGGTTGGCCTGAACGAAAAGAAAACAAGTCGAGCCTGGAGCTGTCTTTTGTTAGGGTTTAATGGGGGAGCAGATGTTCAAGGAGCCACATGGTGAGGAGAACAACACCGGGGTGAAGGCTGAAGAATGACAGGGACATTCGAGGAGGTGGGAGGGACGAATGCTGCAATCAAACGCATGCAGCTACAAGCCTGAAGCTGAGCAAGCACCCTCAGAGTAACAAGCAGGAAAGAAAGAAGAAAATAGTCCCCCAAAAATCTGATAAAGAGCCAAAGCATAAGCATACCGTAATCAATCCCTGCTCTTGGAGGAACAAAAGAGCAAAAGGAGGGACAAAGAGGCAGGACTGACCACTAGCAAGCAGGGATTTTTAAAGGACTCTAAAACAAACAAATGAAAAGCAGGGGGAATGGCTTTAAGCCCAAGAGAAGTATACTAAAGTATATACAAGAGGTCTTGAACGCTCGACCTAAAACATATTACTGAACTGAATGGGCCCATCTGGTGACCGAAGAGCCGCAGCGGGAAGAATACGAAGATGAATCCTCAGTACTTGAATGGACAGAAGGAGCAGTTGATAGGTTGTTGTTGCACCATCCTGAAGACAACGATACTTGGATAGAAACTATTAAAAACTGGAAGCTACTCTTCACTTGTTTATGAAAGGCTAACTGTTGTTAATTCCACAGTATAGGCGTGCTCCTGTGCTTTAAAGATTGTAAAAGAGGGAGGCACTCAAACAGTGTGAAAGTTTGAAAAGGTCTCCCCCGCCCACAATTCACCAGCTACTAATCCTCAATGAACACCCACAGTCTCAAAGCAAGTTACATCTCTCATCGAGATTCTAGAAGGACAGGCTTCTAACACTACTGTCGTATCTAATACTGCAGAGCATCAAATGAGTCTGAACAACAATGTGATTGATGCTAATTTAGCCACCCCAAGGCTAGACTGTAATGCTCTGGAAGTGTTACTCATGCACTGTGGGTAGGGGTTTGTTGGGAGGTTTGTTTGGGAGACCATTACTAAATCACAGATGGCACAGTGGTTTGATGTTATAAATACTTCTGATATGGCAGAAAGGCTTCGTAGAAAGAGGGGGGTCAAAACTGCATGACTGCATACCTCAATAGACCTAAGGTGGATTTTGCAGTACTTCAGGAGACAAATGCTGCTTCTTGGGGGGTTCATCATTTCTCCAAAATCTGTAGCTCGTACTTCTATTCCTCAGTCGCTAAGGAAGTGGCCAGATTGGTTAAACGGGGCTTACAGTTCAGGCCTCTGGACACATTCTGTGATAGAGAGGGCCGGTGCGGGGTTGTGCAGGGGTTGTTTGTTTCGGCACACATTACGTTGGTCAATACATAAGGGCCAAACTTCGACCCTGCTCTTTTTTTTTCTTCTTTCACTAAAGTTAGAAACAGGCTGGTGACCTCTTCCCCTCACTTTGTAATATGTGGAGAAACTTAGTGGTGCAAGCTGATCTGTACAGCATTGACAGTGGGTCCAGCCGACACACAAATCTATGCATCTATGGGACAAAGCAAACACAAGGAGATGATGGACGGAGCGCTGAATCTCTTCAGACACTCGCCCCCACTCACAGTTCTCCTTGTGTTTGCTTTGTTCACCCTAAGTTGGCAGGGTGTGCCCGGAAGTGGGTCCTTTACTCACTTTGCCACTGGATTCAAGCTTGCTAGGCTGATGAGGGCTGTTAGCATGAAACCGGTCCTAGGATGCTTGTTTCTGGTCCAGGAAAGACATGGCTTGGCAGTTCGGGCTGGACTGTTCCCATGAGGCACAGGGTCAAGACTGATTTGCATATGGCTGGGTCTGAAGTGGGGTGGCGCAGTGAGCTAAATAACGATGATGGAGTCAACCCAGATCTGTGACGTTGGGTGAGTGTCTGAAACGTTTAAGCGCTCCGTCCATCATCTCCATGTGTTTGCCTCCTTGTCGTGCAGCACCAAGGACCAGGTGTCGCAATTCTAGATCTCCATTTCTGTGCTTCACCCATGAACAGCATTCATGTGCTACACTGGGATCACATGCAAACATACAACACACACTCGGGATGTTAGCGCGAAGTACTGGGTAAGCGCACAGAAGAGAAACTTTACATGGGTGGGCCAAAACGCTTTTGAAGGCAATCTGCTTTTTCTGTGGGATCACCCCAGATTATTCACCTTTTGCCGGACACTATATCTTTGCTGGCTCTAGAACTCTGTGCAAAATACCCCTGCTAACCAGTATGCTCCCCCTTTAACCCTGGTTAAAATGGCTTATTTCTGATTGACACATTCAACATGCCTATAAGACGCTAGTGTATGGTGTAGAAAATTAGAACCAGGGCCTGGAAGTTAAATGCCATACTGGACTGCAGCACCCATTGTGGCATCTTAAAGTGGCAGTAAACATGGCTACAGACCTATGCCGTTTAGCCTGACTGATGCACTGTAAACCTGCAGTACGACATGTTGTTTTGACATCACAGTGTCAAATCCTCCTTGACGGGTCTGTTGTGCCATGTGTAAAACTTGGAGTGCACTTCAACGTGAGCGAAGTGGATTCCAAGACCATTTTTGTGGAGCCCCTGCTTGGTTGCTGAAGACCCCTGCTTTTGTCCTATCAGACTTCTGTCTCAAGGTTTGTTGTAGGTTTAGTGTCTGCTTCAAACTGGATTATAGTGCTAGATGTGGGAAGACACTAGATTTGCCACAGTACAACCCCCAGGCACACCCCCAGCCTCAGGGCCCAGGGTTTGGCTGAAGACTATAAACATCTGTTATTCAGCGCCAAGATACCCGTAGTGGTGAACGTGCGCTTTACAAATACACGTGTTATGTTATGTTGTTACTATCGGCAGCTTGAAAATGCCCTGACACATGGCACTTTGTGTAGGAGAGTAGGATCTTTTTACTATGGTTACCCCCACTTTTTGCTGGTGTTTCACTGCTTCTGGACTGGAGTCTGGCTGGGGCCCTGCTATTCAGGACCCCAGCCTAGCTGCTTCCTCTCTAAAATGATTGCATGTACATTAGGTACACTCCAGATTGTTTACTGGGTTACCCTTGTGAGTCCCTAGTATATGGTACCTTAGCTACAAGGGCATAGGTACCCCAGAGGCCTACCAGGGGCTGCGACATGTATTATGCCACCCCTGGGAAGCCTTCCAAAATGGCACCACAGGTCTGCTACTGCAACCTGGGTAAGGTGGTGCATGCACCCCTTACTAAGATATAGGTTACCTATATCTACCTTTAATCACTGACACATATAAACCTATCCGTCACTCCTATGGCAGGCCTTATCAATCCTGAAGGCAGAGTGCTTGGTTTTGTGTGAGAGGGTGCCCATGCATGAGCTGGGCCCCTCTGCAGCTTCCGGAGCCTATTCTCTGAGGCTGTTCTGTGATGCAGCCAGACCATATACTCTTAAGTGCATTATAACCTCACTGTAATTGCTGACTTTGGAATGGCTCCATGGAAACATGCTGTGTTTGGTGTCAAACACTTTGGAATCCTACCCCCGCCAGTCCTGGGGGCGGGGGTAGAATTCCACCATTCTAGAGGGAGAGACATGTACATACTGACTTGACCGGTAATAGTTTAAAAGAACCCTAGCATCACAAAATGGATGCTGCAGCCACAGACACAGGTCTGACCTCCTGCTGCTGGACGAAACTCCGACAGGGGAGGCCTGGACAATAGGTTTCCTGTCACAAGGAGGTGTAACCACCTCTCAGACAGGCTTTAGTGTATTGGGGCTGGGTAGGGGCACTCAGAGAGTACTTTTCAGACAGCGCTGGGGGCACACTTGGTGTCCCTGTGCATACCCCAGTTCAAACTGGTTGCAGGGGCCCTCAGCCCCTGCTCTGGCGCGAAACTGGACAAAGGGAAAGGGGTGTAACCACCCCTCTTCCTAGACGCTCCCATAGGTGGGTCCCCAGAGTATGTCCAACCCCCTTTCTTAGTATAAGTAGGGGATCCCTGGCAACAGGACTTTAGATTATACCTGGACGAAACTCTGAAGCTGAATCCTGGAACTTCAACACACTACTAACAACTAGAGGACTGAAGAATCTCCCTTGGGGTCAAGGAGTGACTCCCCTGTTCAAACAGGAACCAAAAAAGCATCTTGCCGGTCTGCATTTCCGAAGCTCCCGCCGGACTCCGAAGTATTTGCGACTGAGCCCGACAGGAGATCCCAGCAATGCTGAGACCCGCAGCCCTCACGAGTGACGTGGAACCGGAACTCCTGTACACCATGCACATTTGCTAGTGTATCGACTTCCCGAACTTTCACGAAGTTGTGCATTGGGCTACTTGTGGTCCAAGCCCTGATCACCATCTGCACCAAAGATTGTGGGCCTACACTCCACGAGTGTTCCGTGAGCCCGCTTCTAGCATTTCTGCTCAAGGCCCCTTCGGGATCCCTGGTCCGTCGACTGGTGGGTCCCCACAAAGGTAACTCTTCTTTTCCTTGGGCTTCCCTGGTTGCTCCAGACATGCCCTGACTCCCCACCACATGGTGAGTCCCTCAGATCTTGCTGGTCTGCACCGAAGCCAATCTCTGCTTTCTTCGTGGGTTGCTATTGCCAAGGCTTGTTGGGTCCAATCCGGAAACCGACACCGCAGCACTCAACATCCTTCGTGGGACAGCTCAAATCCAGCACCTGCTTGTCGTCAACGCCTCCTGTCCTCGTGGCTGAAGAGTCAAGCTTCACCTTCTTCACCTGAAATCACCTGACATCGGTGGGCATCGGCCTATCGCCTTCCTGGTCACTGGCAAGTGACCCAGACTCTGTTCTCTCTGCTTTCAGGTTCTTCTCACCTCCAATCCAGGCTTGGATCCCTCCGGACACTTTCCACTTGGATGCCAGCAGCACTTTGCAGCAGATAGCCATTGAAAACGACGATGTAACCCGACACCAAAAGGCACCTATGCACCTGGCTTCCCTGGGTGAGGTAACTCGAGTACTCTGATGCTCCCATGGGTATTGCCTCTAGAACTGCCTAGTTCTAAAAGATTTGCTCCAAGTCCTCTTCTAAGTGTCCTTTATCTTTCAAATTCCAACCGCGACTTTCCCCATAGAAGTTAATGGTGATTTGTGGCTGTGTTTAGAATCTGCACGTATCCCCCGTGGGTCCCCTGTGTCACTACCTTGGGTGGTTCCTGGTGGCCCCAGTGGTTCTACAGGCTCTACGCCTTGTCTCTATGTCAGTCGTGTTTCTTATACCACTTTCTTAATATATGGTTTGGTACACCCCTAGGGCTCAACGTATATTGTGCTAATTTACTGTGTGCTAATTAAGTTTACTGAGTGTACTTTTGCCTCATAAAGAGACTAGAGGGTTGTGTTTAGAGTAAATACATATATTTAATATATATACCTGGTGTGGTTCTCCTTTCATTTGGTCATTCACGAGATTATAGACTGGTAAAACAAGCTGCTTTACATTCCTTCAAGATTTAGCCTGAAGGCTGCTCTCCGCAGCTACCACTAGGATAGCTTTCTATTAAGGTTGTCTTTAACCTACCATCAATAAGGGTCGTTTGGACTGGTGCAAGGTACCCACTAGAATAGTGGACAGCATATGCCAGGCCAACTTCTCACATTCGTGGCAGCGGTAGGATTCCAGCTTGCCATTGTTTTACCAGATAATCTCAAGTGATTGATCATTTGAAAACCACTAAAGGTACCTAAGGTACATATAATACAAGCTTAAATACAGTAAGTTCTACTGAACTTAGAGTTGTGTGTCAAGGGCTTAGCACACTCTTTCTACAACTCAAGATAGTTTAGTAGGCTACAACTAGAGTAGGTAGTGCATACACCACACCTCACTAGTTATGTCTTCAGGGCCAGGAACCAGTGGGTCCCTGCCAGATGTCAGTACATTACAGGCATCCAAGTGTGACGCATTCCCTTTTCTAGAGTGAAGGGCTCTGTGTACTATGAGGAAACTGAAGATAGGCAAAAGTGCCAACACCCAACACCTCAGAAAGGTACTACTGTTAGATGATCTTAGAAAGGCTTCAGTTCCTGAGGGGCAGGCAGTGGGGATGGGGCAGCAGCAGAGGGAGAGCCCAGTGGTACAAACCACCATGAGAAGAGAGAAAGACAGATGAGACTTGAAGAAGCTCAGCTGAGGATAAGGAGACAAAAAGTAGCCTTAGAAAGGGAGTTACAAGAGCTTGAAAAAGCTAGAAAAAAGATGGGACTAGAGTCCCATGGCGGCAGCAACTTCCCTAGTGGTAGGGAAATTTCTTATGACAATAGAAACTTAAACAGGATTGAGGTTCTGTCTCGATCCAAACCCGTGTGTTCGGTATCGCAGCACTGACACGATCTTGGTACCAGCGAACCGTAAATGATCCATATAGTATGTGACAGTGTTTTCGCTGTGCTACGAGCATGGATTCACTAAGAAATAGGGCATTCCATTGTCACTTCATGGCATCCATCTTAGATACGGCATCCATCTTGTTTCTTGCCCTCACATAGTCAATGGACAAAGCAATGACCCTGGCTGAATCGCCTTGTTAAGGACACGTAAGCGTTAGTCCAAAGAAGCTGATGCTGCATGACTAGGCAGAAGCTACCTCCCTTGCCTGAGGCCAATCGTGCTATACTGGTTCTTGTGTTCGTTGGCCTGATCACGATTAAGAGGCCGAAGCCAGTAGCCATGCCCGTTTATGACCCACAAGCATCTCTTATCCTACTTATCAATCTTTCCCACCTGGCTCCGCTCCTCTCCTTCTGGGCTTTTACTATGGGGAGGATACAATTTTTATGATGGGGAGGATCGTCGAAGAATGGGAAACTGACATGAAGACTTGATCGAACACTGGAACCTTACAAATAATTATTGTTTGATATATGTTTATTGTTTGTTTGGGATACCGGGCTAGGCATGAAAGATATTTTTGCAACATTGCCTGAGGACACATTTGGTGTATTTAAGGAGCGACCCACTTTATACAATTCGAACAGTCTCCTAGATTCTGCCTTTGTGTGGTTCCTACGACTTCTGTGTCCCTGCAGTAAATAAACCTTGTGTCTGACGCCACCATCGAGAAGCCCGTGTCTCTGTTTATTTGTGCACCAAGGCAGGAAGGAACTCAGGGGTCTTTTGGGTGTTGTTTCCCTGACACCTCTGGACTCTAAAAAGTCCAGAACCTCAATTGGCGCCCAACGTAGGGCGACGTCAACCGGTACCGGTCCAAAGCCTGAAGATTTCGAGGAGCTTCGTGTGAAGATTCCGGAGGGGGGTACCCCACTTCATCGATCCCTGTATGTCGTAAAAGTGGCCCGACGATCTCTTCCACGAGGGTTCCCACTCCCAGACGGCTACAGAGGACCGCTGCCCTGACTGTCGCCCTGTCTTGGACCCGAGGTGCAGACCTTAGTACGGCGAGACGTAGGCGGGTTCTCCTTGGTGACGTCTTCGACATCTCAGTTAAGTATTAAGTGGGTCGCGCCCAGTCTGATTGCTCTTAGTTGCTCTTGTAAGGATTTATCACTGGTTGCTCTTGTTCGGATAATCCTTTTTGCTCTCTGGGTACGTTTGTTTTGGATTTGTAGATTATCACTGGTTGCTCTTGTTAAGATAATCTTTGGTTTGGTATTGGTTCATTTGATAGGCCTAAGTTCTTTGCGCATTTTGGTTAAAATTTGTCTTCGGTTCGTAATGGCTAACCGTAGTAATTGTTTCTTGTCCTGGTTAAGTTGCAGCAGGGATTCCCGGTTGGAGGACTCGTGTCCGGTTCCTCCAATCGGAACTCCTACATATGAGCTCTATTGTAAACATGGTGTGGGTCCTATCACTTATAATGGAGTGTGGGTCCGTTACACCAGGAAAGATGGTGTCCTTAGTTGGCCACCACATGGTAGCTTTGAAACTAAAATTCTAGACAATCTAGAAGTGAAGTTGTTTAAAAAGAAAGCCCGGCCGGCAATGTTCGATTCTTTTCGTTTTTGGCGAAAAGAAGCTAGACAGAGAGAAATTAGAAAAATAAAGAAGGAACAGAAAGAGAAAGGGTTGACTTTAATGCAGTCTGCTAGGCAGTTGCATGTCAACGAAACTGAAAAAGCAATAGAGGTAGCAAATAGAGAACATAATTTGGCGATTGACAAGTGCTACCCTGCCTTGCCATCGTGTCCTGCTAAGCCAATAGAGGACTGTGAAAAGGATCCCCTGTTGTCTTACCTATTGAGATCACCTCCACCGTACGTACAGGGTATTGCAGCGCCCCAGTTACCACCCGTTGTGCAACCGGCTGCTGGTCAGCCTGGAATAGTTGTTCCTTTTCCTTTGAATCAAGCTCCTATTCTTCCTGTGGTTAATGTTCCTTCGGCACCCCCTCTGCCCGGGTTGCCTATTCCGCCTTTGCCTGCCGTTTCGCAAACTGCTTTACCTACTACTTCTACTACTTCTACCCCTACAATTTCATCTGCTCCAGCTTCCCTGTCCCCGAACCCTGTAGACATTCTGACTCCGCTTTCTGTTCGTCGGAAAATAACCGACTCTGTAACTAATATCTTAACTCCTCTCTACAGGTCTTTAATTAAGACACCCGTTTCTGACTCTACACAGAGACGTAGTCAGCTCCCTGGTCCCCATGAGCGAGAAATATTAGATTCGACAGCTCTTAGGTGGATGTCGAAAGCTGTGAAGTATGATGCACGAAGAGTGCTGGATACATTTATGCAATGGAATGAACCAACTCAGCGTTATGTCTTTGACGTGATGTGTTCCCTTTTGCGTGAGGAATGGGATGATGATGACTTAGATTCCGTTCCCACTGACTTGATACATATTCAGAGAAGGTTCGCTGCAGGAATGGTAATAGGTTCGGAAGTAAAGGAAGCGATAGAACTGATTCTAGCATACAGGTCTGATTCTCCTCTTCGAGCACCAAGGGACTCTGATGGTTCTCCGATTACTAAGAAGAAGCAAGGTCAGTATCCGATGAGGGAAGTTCCGCCGATATGGCGCGATGCAGTTCAAGCTGATGCGGCTAATAATATTTTAGCTGCTCCAGCACATTTCCATAGAGTGTGGATACACATCCCTTGGAAGCGGGCCGAAGTATTAGCAGTAAAACAGGCGTTGCCGGACCCGCGTAAGAATCCTGCTGGGTATTATAAAGAGTTAACACAGACAGTTCAAGCATGCGTCATGAATTTGGCAGACATCGAAATGCTATTTGGCAACGTAGTGCCACAGCCTATATGGGCCAAAATTCGCCAGGAGAATCACCCAGTTGCTTTAGGGGGTGATTGGCCAGCTATTGTAGCAGCAGATGTACAACAAGTTGGTGGTGCTAAACCTGAGCCCCTGATTGCTGCTTTGCCTGGCAGAATAATCAATTTGATGAAAACACTGATGCCAGCGTTACGGGTCAACTGGGATAAATTATCAGCATGCAAGCAAAAGAAGGACTAAAGCGTCTCTGATTTCTTCAATAGATTTGAAGAGACCTTCGTAGACCACAGTGGGCAAGATATGAGTACTGAGGGAGGTCAGAGGCTGTTTGTCGACAAGTTTGTGTTTAATTTATTGCCTGAGCTTAGTAACAAGTTGAAGGATTCTGAGAGTGCATGGGCGGTATCGACGACAGCACAGATACTCGCAACTGCTCAGTATTACGAGAATAGAGAAAAAGAAGAGAAGGAAAAGTCAGAAAAGAAGACAAAAGACTTGAAAACTAAAGTTCTTTTGCAACAGGCGTATCCGTCTCGCTCGAATCAGTCAGACTCGCAGCAACGACCTCAGTTTCAGCAACAGCCACAATTCCAGCAAGGGATGTCCCAAAGATCTGACTATGGTTTTCCCCGACAACAGTTAGCATGGAATCAATGTGCCTATTGTAAAAAGGAGGGTCACTATAAGAATGAGTGTCCAGTTCTGCACTCACAAACTAGTGGTGTCCCAGCTCAGAGAGGTCGTGGTGGGTCTATGCAAGCTCTTAGAGGTAGAGGACGTGGTACTATGCCTCCACAGACGGATCGCCCATCTAATTATTTCGATCAGCGAAATGCACAATCTACCCAATCAGGTAGATCTCCCAATACCATGTCGAGGATTACTATGAAGGTAGTGAAGAAGTTCAGCACAGTGAGTACTAGGACAGCCACAGGCAGAGAGAGGGAGTAGTATCCGTTCCAGTTGATCAGAGTGGGCCTTATGTCGCAGTAGCTACATCAGGCGTGATTGAACCGTTTCTGTTGGATACTGGTGCAGCAAAAAGTTCAATTATGCACGCGAAACTCCCTGGCGCACCTTTGTCTGGCTCAACGAACATTTCAGTAGGTTTCTCAGGCGCCCCTGTTCACAACCCCATTTCTGGTCCTTTGTCAATTTCTGTTGGGCCATGTCAACTAGAAGCACCCCTTATCCTGACAACCGGATGTAATGAGAATTTGCTTGGTTTAGATCTGTTGAAACGCCTGCATGCGACATTGTACTGTTCTCCTTCGGGAGTACAGCTCACATTGGGCAAGAGAGTCATCTCTCCAATGTACTTGTCGATGGATAAGCTCCCACCGGAGCTGCGTTCTCTCCCTGATAACCTTTGGGCGACTGGTCCTAATGATGTAGGCCTTCTGGAAATCCCCCCTTATGTAGTGAGTCTGAAGGCAAATGTTAGATTCCCACGAATCCCACAGTATCGGATTTCAAATGAAGGTGAACGTGCGCTTTTACTGATCGTGCAAGATTTGATACAGAAAGATGTGATAGAAGAAACTAGAGGAAACGTCTGCAATAGTCCTGTTCTGCCGATTTTGAAACGCACTGACCCTTCCAAACCTCCAATCTACAGATTTGTGATTGACCTCAGAGAGGTTAATAAAATAGTGGTTCCACAGTTTCCGGTGGTCCCAGATATCACTGCATTATTGACGTTGATTCCTGCCTCAGCTACATGGTTTACAGTGATCGACTTGAAGAATGCCTTTTTCAGCATTCCGATAGCCGAGGAAAGTAGGGATATTTTTGGTTTCTCCTTAGGTGGCCGTAGTTTCAGGTTCAAGCGCGCCCCACAAGGTTATTGTGAAAGCCCTTCAATTTACAGCCAAGCATTAAAAAGTCAATTAGATGCTTTTGTACTTCCACCTGGTGTTGCTCTGATCCAATATGTAGATGATCTTTTAATAGCTGCGGACGACAAGGAAACTTGCAAAATAGCTACAATTTCTTTGCTGCGTCATTTATCACACTTGCATCACAAGGTTTCACCTTCTAAACTACAATATTGTTGCCAAGAAGTGACCTACTTAGGTCATCTCTTGTCAAAGGAGGGAAGAAGGCTGACCCCAGAGAGAATCAAAGCAATTTCACAGATGACTGTACCAAGCACACAGAGAGAAGTACGGGCGTTCTTGGGTATTACGTCATATTGCAGACAATGGATCCCAAATTTTTCTCTCATGGCAAAACCATTGGTGGCTCTGACTGGAAAAGGTGTTCCGAGTCCTTTGCCATGGTCTGATGAATGTCAACAGAGCTTCTCGGAATTGCGTGATGCGTTATGCTCAGCTCCTGTGTTAGGTACTCCTGACTACGGTAAGCCGTTTACACTATATGTCCATGAAAGAGAGGGTTGCGCGTTGAGTGTCTTGACGCAACAATTTGGTGGCAAACAGCGACCTTGTGCGTATTTCTCATCCACATTAGACCCGGTAGCCAGAGCGTTGCCAAGTTGTTTGAGAGCTACAGCAGCAGCTGCAGTGTCTGTTCGACAGTCTGCTGGACTGGTCATGAACAACATGTTAGTAGTCATGGTCCCACATGCTGTGGATACACTCATGAATCGAACGAAAACCCAGCACCTCACCAGTGCTAGACTATCAGGCTATGAGCTGACACTTTTGGCAAGCCACATTCAGATCAAGCGATGCAGCATATTTAATCCAGCAACGCTGTTGCCGACTACTCAGGAGTCGAGTGATTCAGAGCCCCATGACTGTTGTTTTAGAACTGAGGAAGAGACAAAAGGTAGGATTGATTTAAAAGATACTCCGCTACCGGATCCAGATGGTACTTTGTATGTCGATGGATCGTGTTTCAAGCTACAGACTGGTGATGTGACGGCTGCATATGCAGTTACGACTTTGAGTACGGTTGTCGAGACTGCAAGAGTGAGTCAGAATTCTGCCCAAGCTGCAGAATTAATTGCATTGACAAGAGCGTGTATTCTAGCTGAGGGAAAGAGAGTGAATGTGTTTACTGACAGCCAGTATCCTTTCGGCGTAGCACATAGTTTCGGTCGCTTGTGGAAAGAAAGAGGTTTTCTCACGTCCCATGGGACTAAGATCCAACATGGACAGTTAGTCAATGACCTGTTGGAATCTCTGACCTTACCGAATGAAGTTGCGATTGTGAAATGCAGTGCACACCGGAAGATTACGGATGATGTTGGCCGTGGGAATGCGTTTGCTGATGAGGTCGCCAAAGAGACGGCCAAGAACATGATGAGCCGAATGTACGTTGCAACGTCTGCAAGATGGATTGCTGAATCAGGAATGTGTGAGAATACGATTGAAAGTGTGAAGGCAATCCAGAATGAAGCAACTGAAAATGAGAAGAATGCATGGAGGGAGAAAACGGGTAAAATGGATTCGAGTGGATGTTGCGTTGATTTGTCTGAGCATCAGCGTTGGATGCTACCTGATGCGTATGTACTTGCGGTAGTCACTATGGCGCATGGAGCGGCGCACATCAGTTCGAAAGGGATCTGTAAGATGTTAGCTCCAGTATGGAAGAATGATGGAATTACTAAGTGCGCGGAGAGAGTGGTGAAAAATTGCATGATATGCCTGATGCATAATCCTGGCAAGGGAACCCCAACCCCAGCTGGTCACTTTGCTCCCCCTTCTTGTCCCTTTGAAGTGATTCAGTTGGACTTTATCCACATGGACAGATGTAATAATCTCAAATATGTCCTAGTGGTAGTCTGTGCTTTTTCAAGATGGATTGAAGCGTATCCGTTAAAGGATAACACTGCTATGTACACTGCCAAAATCCTCCTCAAAGAGTACTTCCCCAGGTATGGTATGCCACGGATTGTATGGTCGGACAATGGAAGTGAGTTCGTAGGGAAAGTTATGCAGAGTGTGTGTACGGGTTTGGGAATCAAGCAAAAATTCCATAGCGCGAATCACCCACAGGCAGCAGGTTTGGTTGAGGGGTACAATGGTACCTTGAAGCTGAAACTTGCTAAAATCCAAGCTTCCACTGGGTTATCTTGGCCAGACGCACTGCCTTTGGCTTTATTGTCCACCAGAGCGACTGTACACTCTCGAGTAGGGCTTAGCCCATATGAGATTGTGTTTGGTCGCCCTGCTAATGTCTGGGGAGTCCCTAGGCCCAAGGAGTTCAAACAGATCGAATATCCAATGTTGATTGATTACCTTTTTGACCTGACTGCTAAATTGAGTCTTATTCACCAACAGGTATTTGAATCCTTGCCTAAGCTGCCAGAGAGTCCAGGTCACACATTGAAACCCGGTGATCTGGTTGTGGTGCGGAACTTTGGACGGACCCGGAACCTCCAGCCAAGATTCATGGGTCCATTTTAGGTGCTCCTGGCCACAAGAACTGCTGTACGCCTGGCTGGCAGGAAAAATTGGGTGCACGCTACCCATACGTTATGTTATGTTATGTTACGGTTATGTGCCTCTCCCACTCCCCTACGATAACTGGGTTAGACAGGGATTTGGAGTATCCAAAACAGAACCTGTTCCTAGGCTTATCCCGTTCAGTGATGCAGAGTGCATGACGGACAAGCGATCTGAAATACAGAACTCTGATACTGCACCGGGAACGTTTCCGTTGAACCCTGAACAGAGTGTTGTACAAAGTGAACATTTGCCACCTGCGGATTTGAACATTACTGCACCTGCGGATCCGCTGTTTCAAGATCAGACAAGACCCGGAAAGTACAGATATAACCTACGTTCTCATTCCATGAACCAATAACATAGCATATTCACCTTTTCCGTTTGAAAACTGTTTTGATCTTATCACGTTGCATTCAGTCAGGAAGTTTGCTCTATAATTTTCGTCCTTTTGTTTTTTGTTGTTCTCTCGCCTTGCCATCTGGGTTACCGTAGGGTCGTAACGTGTGCCTTGTTTTGACTTGCAGGCGGCCAGACACAAGGTCGGTCTCTTCTGTTTATTTTGGGAACTCCCAGGGTAAGCAGAGGCAATTTCTCACCAGGTACAAACCATCCGTTACGAACGGCTGTAGAAGATGGAGCTTCCTGAACTGCGACGAGCTAACGTCATAAATGCTCGTAAGACAAAACTGTATAGAATTCTGCATAGCAAATGTTTCATGATGCAATGCGCTCTAACCTTTCTGATTGTTTTTTTAACTTTGGTAGGCGGAATCGTTTTTGGTACCCAACTGATTTTTGCACCTGTTACATCTACAGTGCCTCCCCCTGTTTCTGTTTCTCCGACTGTTGTTTCTCTTCATTCTTTTCACCCTTTTCCTGCACACGAGCAAGCACGACGCTCTGAGTTTATAAATAACACTTTCATTCAGCTCTTGCACCAACACCAACTAGTAGTAAATACAACGAACTGCTGGGTGTGTGGTCTGATACCACATACTATGAACAAGGGTATCCCCTATCTGGTTCTGCCCTTTAGTTATAATGGATCATTTTGGGCATTTCAGACCATGTTTGCTTATGCTCTAGAGACCTATCCCCCGCGGCCTCCGCGTTCCACTAGGTATAACTCTGCTAATAGAGCCTTGGTGAAGGGAATTACTGACATGGTTAGAGATGTCAGTGACACTCCGTTTATTCCCAAGGATGAGTTACGAGTTTATATGGGTTGGAATGCTACAGAGTGCGGCATTAGTTTGGGTGAAAACAAGCGTAAAAGCTCGACTCCGATTTGGGTCGTACCCCACCAAGGTCAGGTCTGTTTACAAGGGAATGGGAGGAATCCGAGAGCTCGACTAGGGAAGAGTGACTGTACTGAAATGTACGTTTTCCCATCACAGTCTTCCCCTGCATTTTTAGCTGCTAAGGGTACCTATTTTGTCTGCAAAGATAGAGCATATACATGGCTGCCTGCTGACTTTTCAGGCTCATGTTATATTGCCCGACTATTACCTCCGACATACACTGCCGCACCGGATTATCACAAGACTAGAGTTGTGAGAGGTGTCTTCGACAAGGAAGATACAGCTGGCCAAGAGGCAGGAGACTTTTTCAAAGGTTTCCTTCCATTCTGGGGGCCCATGGCCAACAGTAGAAACTTGCGTCAACTAACACGGGTAGTTGAATCCACCATTACTGAAACTGCTGGTGCCCTTAGTAACCTGACAGCTGAGCTTCAAGCGGATCGCCTCATGACGTTGCAGAACCGTATGGTCCTTGACGTATTACTTGCAGATCAAGGTGGAGTATGTAAGATGATCCAATCGAGTTGCTGTGTCTTTATCCCAAACAATGCGCCAACAGTATATGAGGCCATTTCCAAGTTACACAAGATCACTGACTCTATTCATGTAGACAAAGGTGATTGGTCGCTGATGGGATGGTTCTGGAATCTGTTATCCGCGTGGGGATGGAAGGTTCTGATAGTCATTGGTGTTTTGTTGGTATTTCTATTTTCATGTTGTCTCATCGTTCAGTGTGGTCCTGCCTTATGTGGCCTCTGCGCTGCAACCTGCGTAAGAAGACCACCGGTTTTAGGAGATACGCCACGGGATAGAATAATGCTCCAACAACATATCAGTGACCTGATGAATATAGAAATGGATTCTGACTAGAGCAAGTTATTGCCTATGTAAGGGCAAAAGGACGGTCTGAGGTTTTGTCTCGATCCAAACCCGTGTGTTCGGTATCGCAGCACTGACACGATCTTGGTACCAGCGAACCATAAATGATCCATATAGTATGTGACAGTGTTTTCGCTGTGCTACGAGCATGGATTCACTAAGAAATAGGGCATTCCGTTGTCACTTCATGGCATCCATCTTAGATACGGCATCCATCTTGTTTCTTGCCCTCACATAGTCAATGCACAAAGCAATGACCCTGGCTGAATCGCCTTGTTAAGGACACGTAAGCGTTAGTCCAAAGAAGCTGATGCTGCATGACTAGGCAGAAGCTACCTCCCTTGCCTGAGGCCAATCCTGCTATACTGGTTCTTGTGTTCGTTGGCCTGATCACGATTAAGAGGCCGAAGCCAGTAGCCATGCCCGTTTATGACCCACAAGCATCTCTTATCCTACTTATCAATCTTTCCCACCTGGCTCCGCTCCTCTCCTTCTGGGCTTTTACTATGGGGAGGATACAATTTTTATGATGGGGAGGATCGTCGAAGAATGGGAAACTGACATGAAGACTTGATCGAACACTGGAACCTTACAAATAATTATTGTTTGATATATGTTTATTGTTTGTTTGGGATACCGGGCTAGGCATGAAAGATATTTTTGCAACATTGCCTGAGGACACATTTGGTGTATTTAAGGAGCGACCCACTTTATACAATTCGAACAGTCTCCTAGATTCTGCCTTTGTGTGGTTCCTACGACTTCTGTGTCCCTGCAGTAAATAAACCTTGTGTCTGACGCCACCATCGAGAAGCCCGTGTCTCTGTTTATTTGTGCACCAAGGCAGGAAGGAACTCAGGGGTCTTTTGGGTGTTGTTTCCCTGACACCTCTGGACTCTAAAAAGTCCAGAACCTCAGGATTGTCCCTCCCTACCAGAGTGGGGATGCCATCCACAAATGGATAACTGCACTGGAAAGGGCCTGCAAAGTTCAGAAGGTCCCCCAGGAGCAGTGGACAGCTATCTTGTGGCTCTCCTTTGCAGACAAAGGTAGAGACAAGCTCCTCACTGTAAGAGAAGAGGATGCTGATGATTATACAGTCCTGAAGAGTGCTCTGATTGATGGGTTTGGCCTAACCACTGAGCAATACAGAATACAAATCAGAGATACCCAAAAGGCTCTGACTGAGGACTGGGTTGATGTTGTTGATTGTGCTACTAAGGCTCTGGAGGGCTGGTTACTGGGAAGTAAAGTGTGTGATTATGGATTGTATAATTGGATCATGAGGAGCAGATCCTTAATAACTGTCAGAATCAGCTGATGCATCAGCACCTGGTAGACTCTGATTTGACCTCTCCCCAAGAATTGGGAAAGAAGGCAGACAAATGGGTCAGAACCAGGGTGAAAATGAAGGTACAGAACCAAGGTGGTGACCAGAAGAAGCAAGATCCTAATAAGGGTGGGGAGAAGGGTAAAGACCAGAATTCTTCACAAGGCCCCCAAAAATCTTCTAATGGTGGGGATTCCCAATCTTCCAAAAAGAAAGGCCAAAAGAAACCATGGTGTAAAATCTGTAAGCAGAACAGCCATTGGACTAGTGTTTGCACTAGAGCTAAAGATTCAACTCCAGCAATCATTGCCCCTAAGGCAACTGTCCCCCCTAGTTCAGCTCCAAGAGGTGGTACTCAGCAGAAGGTTATAGTAGGGTTAACCCTGGGTACTGAGATGGACTCTGGCCTAGTCAGAGTTCCAACTCAGGCTGTACTGGTCTGTGATGGAGGCATGGATATGTCCTCCTTTGTGAGTCCTAGTAACTTGGGCATATACAGACAGCAGCCTTTGATAAATGGAAGAGAGGCCATGGCCTACAGGGACACAGGGGCAAGTGTCACAATGGTGACACAAGACCTTGTGGACCCTGAACAGATCATACTTGGTGAACTTTACCAAGTGACCAATGCTAGCAATGTAAGGACCAACCATGCCCTGGCAGTTAATTTCTCCTGGGGAGGGGTAACTGGCCTCAAGAAAGTTGTGGTAAGTGCAGACCTCCCTGTAGAATGTGTCATGAATCGTAATACTGCCCTTTTACCACTCTGTACCAATGGTACGCTTTCCTAAAAGCGTCATGGGTTATCCCCCGTTTGAAACCCTCCCCTGTCCCGGCTACCAGCACTCCATGTGTGTGGGTGTATTTGTGTTTGTTGTATTGCTGAATTGCAATGAATCACAGTACTTGTGATGTAATGTTGCATTTACCAATGCTTATTTTGTTTTAGTACTTGTGATGTAATGTTGCCTTTACCAATGCTTATTTTGTTTTAGGATTCGATGTTTCCATGATGCGGCTTTCGTGTATTAGTTATTACTATTGCGAGGGTTGCCTTAAGTTTCTTTTTAACGATTGTATTGCGCTCGCTCTGCATGAGTTTGATACCTTAATGCAGAGTATGGCGCGCAGCACCGGAAGCGTGAAGAAGAAAGGTTCCGACCCGGTCTTCTACCGGGATCGGAAGATGCACGTCGCGCTACGCTCGCATGACGTTACGCGAGCAACGTGACGGCCATATCTGGGTGTGGCATGAGTATATAATGCCACACCCAGCTTCTGCCCTTCGCTTAGCCTTCCGTCTTCGTTGGGAAACTCACCTGATTTTCGCCGATGCCTTTCCTTCCTTCTGGATCCACAAGAGGGCAGCTCTGCACCACGGAGAAACCTAAGGGAAGAGAAAACACGAGGAAAGAAAGCTAAGTGACAATGTTTTATTTCTGGCGCTCATTGCAAGAAAGCTTGAAACAGAACAGGCGTTAACTTTCATAACAAACAATTTTTGGGACCTTTTGCTTGCAAACTGTAGGCGGAACAATTTGAAAGGAAAATCACAGAGTATAAAATTGTATCTATTCCTGTATTGCACATTCTTTATTTTTTTCTTGTAGATCTTGTGATGGCTTAGAACGCTGCTGGTTTAAACAGAAGTAAGTGAGGGTTTTAGGAAAATAATGTTAAATGAGAAAATTTGAATAAGGATATTTGCATATTGAAAATAGAAGCTAATTTATGTTTTAATGTTTTAGATAAACACAGTTCGTCCCCTGACAATCACTACAGACAACACATCAGCAACAGCACTTCGTCGCGTTCACAAGAACACTGGACGTAATTTATGAATCCTAAAGATCGCAGGTAGGAAGAGTTATTTAGGAATTGCCTTTTACGAACAGCTGCAAGATAGAAAGTACTAACACTGTATTGAAAATACAACTCTTATACATATGTCTTGTTGCCTCGCAGGTCGACAACAGGATATCACCGCGCGTCTAGTATCCGGCTGTTAGACCTGGCACCTTGGCGTGAGTCTCCCTTCCACTTTTTGTCGCTGTGCCTCATGTGATTTTATGGTGTTGGCCGCTCAGCGCACTGTACCACTGCCAACCAGTGCCACAGTGCAAGTGCGCCCTATGTAAAATGTATATGTTGGTTGGATTCCATGATTGGCTTATTTGGTTTACTGTTAGACCCCAGTAAAGTGCACCGGGAGTGCCAGGGCGTGTAAATACAAATGCCGCTGGTGGGCTCGCAGCACTGGTTGTGCCACCCACAGAAGCGGCCTGGTAAAATATGTCTAGGGTCTGCCATCGCAGAACCTGCGTGCAGTCTAGTACTGACATGCTGACTGGGCAAGTGCAAACACTTGCCAGTCCCTAAACCTTCCCTTAACTTCATATTAGTCACCCCTATGGTAGGCCCAAGGGCAGGGTGCATTGTAAGCATAAGGTAGGACAAGCCCTGTGTGTGTGGCATGTCCTAATAGTGAATTACAGCCATTTTCGTTTTTCACTATTGTATGGCTACCCTGTTCTCATAGGCCAGAATGGGCTGTTAAGATTGTTACATCCTATGAGCCTAACATGCCCAGGGAACATGGTAGAAACTCGAGTTTAGTATGCCTGAGCTCAGAATAATAAGGTACATCTTTTAGTAAGGTTTATTTTAATATTCTGCGTTTACAAATGCCACTTTTAGAAAGTTGGCCTTTGCTTGCCTAACCAGTTGAGCCCGCCTCTGCGTGATGTGTATCTGCTGTCTGGCTTGTGTGAGTGACAGGGCTGGGGAAACCCAGATGGGCAGGGCTAGGTAGCCTGGTGGTGAATAGAAGGATTGACAGGTAGATGGGTGGGAGGAGTACACCTGGACTCTGAATAGGACTGTGCTCTGCCACCACAATGCCGGCTCCTCCCCCTGTGGAGCGTCTGAGGACTCTGCCCTGCACTCTGAAAGAAGAAGCCTGTATCGCGTAAACAAAGTGCTCAGAAACCGGACTGGACTAGGCAAGGGCCCCCCTGGCCTGGGACAACAAAAGAAATGTAGTATAAATGTAGGAGCCCTACTCCTAAGAAATCAGATCCGCTTTGAACCAAGAAGAATCTCTGCCTGAGGAGGAGGCGCCAGAAAAGCTGTAAGGAGGAAGACTGTCCCTATCCTGGGGGGCTGGCCTGCAGTGGTGACCTTGCTGCCAAAGGAGAGAAGAGGAACCCTTCACTAAAGAATTGCTGCATTTTTATTTCAAGAACCTTGTGCTTTCAAAAACGATCTCCAAGGGCCTGGAAGCAAGCTTGCCCCCTGAACTGAGCCCCAGGACCATTGGGCTCATCCTGACCTTCACCCGCCTGCCACTGGACTGTGGTGTTCCTTCCCTCGCCGGAGCCGTGACTCTCGTGCTTATCAGCCCCTCCTTGAGCCGTGACCGGGCTGCTTGGCCGCCCCTGCCTTGAGCAGAGCCTCGCTTGTTCCGAGCCGCTCTCTCTACGCTGTGCTGGGCTGCCCCCGTCACCTCGCCAGCTGGAGGCCCGCTGCGCACCTTCACCCCTCCCGCCGGAATCGGTGCTGTGAGCATCCCGAAAGCCTCGGACGGCCCGGATGTAGACAACGTACCCGGCTGCCCCGCTCTGCTCAGCTGCCCCACCTGAGCACCCCACTCCCACTGTGAGCCTGACGGATCAGATCCCCCCCCCCCGTAAAGCGTGGGAGCCCCGGACGCCGCCTCGCCCTTCTAAAAGAGCCACTGGGCACCCCGCAACCACCTTTGCTGAAAGAAACAAGGTACTGTAACACCCGAACTCGACCGCGAGCTCGCATCGGATCCAGGGTCCGCAACGTTTGTTTTCCCTGTCGTCCTACGCGCTCTACCAGGTCGCCGTCTCAGCGCGATGCGCGCTAAGACCTACAGTTCCCCTTGTTGCCCCGCATGAAAGAACTTTCCGTAAGAATAGAGATTGTGGCCCCACCTTTTCAACGTTACTGGGCCTTGTCCTAAGTCTGCATAAAGAATATAAAAGCCTTATTTTTCTTACAACCTGCCTGGTGTCCATTTGTGGTGCATGCGATGAGTTTGCTGTGTATATAATTACAAATGCTTAACCGTGTACGCCCTGAAGTTTAGCCTTGATTGCTCGGGCCACGCACCTAGAGGGTGAGCAGGGGTTATTCTACTGAGCCATCCTTCGCCCTGACTAGATGTAAAGGGTCCCTGCTTGTCGCTGGTACTTACCTGCGCCAACCAGAGCCCCCTCTTTACTAACATTGGAGGCAGCGAATTTGCATTTGGGGTTTGTATACAGTAAATCATTGATCACCACATAGTGAGTGCAGACCAGTAACACAGCCACAATAATAGTGATTTTCTTTTTTGTTTTGCCAAGAATCTCCTTTTGTGAGAAACCATGCCTGGTTCACTCCCTGCAGGAAGGGCAGCCTCTATAGTCTCTGGAATGGATGATATAGATTGGGGAGAAGGCGCACTTGAGAGCTACACAAATGAGGATTTGAAAGGTTTTTGCTCAAAGTTCAGAATTTCCCAAACTGGATTGAAAAACAAGGCCCAATTCGTAAAGGCGCTGAGGGCCTGGTATGAGTCTAGGGCACCAGAGAATATGGTGGAAGTGGTTCCACCAGAAAGCATCCATGAGTTTGGCAGAGGCCTGTCGCCAGAAGAGTTGGCAGACAGGGCAGCAACCAGGGCACATGAAGTGGAGATGGCAAGGCTTCATGGGCAGATGGACATGGACAAACAAAGATTGGCCATGGAAGAGAAAAAACTACAATTAGAACATGAGATGAAGCTGAGGGAGCTGGAGCTGAAAGCGAAAAGTTTGGAGCTTAATCCCTCTGGTGGCAGCACACCGCCGGTGCCGGCGGAATCAAGGGTATATATTCCTAAAGATGTGGTTAAGGAGTTTTTTAAGAATGATGACATAGGACAGTGGTTCAGAGCCTACGAGGTAGCCATGTCTTCCCACCGGGTCCCTGAGAGAGATAGGGGAGCGGGGTTGTGGGGACGGTTCCTGAATGAGGGGTGGGACACACTGTTAGATTTGCTTGGAGACGTTTATTATTCTTATCCCCATATGAAAGAAGCATTGATGACTAGGTATGGGTTGACTCCTGAGTTATATAGGCTTGCACAAAGATTCCTAACAGTACGTATGTGGAGTATGTGACTTTTTTTTGCAGAGCATTGGATGGTTGGGTAAAAGGTAGCAAGGTAAATGATTATCAAGGGCTTCTTGATTTAATGGCATGGGAGCACTTGTCCAGTAAATGTTTTCCTGAGTTACGCCAGCACCTGATTGATAGTAGGCTGACTAACCCTAGGAAGCTTGCTGAGGAGGCGGACCGCTGGGTCAGTACCAGGGTCCACAAGGGTCCCGTGGGAGATTCCGCCAAAGGTGGGCAGGGTCCCCAGCAGAAGAGTGTGGGGGACAGGGGTAACCAGAGTGAGTTCCCAAAAAGACCCCAAAGTAATCCCCAAGGGAACCAAGGGAAAGGTTCTCAGCCTCCCCCACCCCCGAGACCGACCGGGGCCCCGACAGGTCCTCCTGTTCAGAAGGGGCCCCTAAAATGTTACAAGTGTGGTAACCTGGGGCATTTTGCCTCTGATGTAAAGTGTCCTTTGTATGGTAAACCAGCACCCACTGGTGCTCCATCCCGGCAGGTGACTAGTGTAGCCTTGGGGGCGGAGATGGGTGTCCAAGGTGGGTGGGGTCCCACAGAGATGTCCCTTGTCTCATTACGAGACTGTGAAGTGGTCCCCCAAACCCAACTGCCTGAGAACACTAAGAAGTACAGGCAGTGGGTGACCATAAATGGCCGTAGAGTGGAAGCTCTGAGAGATACAGGAGCCAGTGTGACAGCTGTCAAGTGTCACCTGGTGTCTCAAGAGCAGGTTGTCCCAGGAGCATTCTATCCGGTTGTTGCCGCTGACAACACAGAGAGTCACTGCAAGGTGGCTCAGGTTCCCTTTGAGTGGGGGGGGGGTCTCTGGTACTCTTCAGGTAGCTGTGAGGCCCGCCATGCCTGTAGACTGTCTGTTAGGGAACGATTTGGAAAGCTCACCTTGGGCTAAGGTGGAGCAGAGTGCTCACCTGGAGATGTTGGGTATGCCGGATTGGGCGTGTGTCACCACACGGTCCATGGCAGCAAGTAGAGTCGCTCAAGAGGTCCTGGAGCCTGAGAGGGGGGCCCAGGAACCGGCCTTAGAGAGAAGAAGCAGGGGGCGCGGGAAACCGGCCCCTGAAGTTCCCGCGGTCCAGGAGGAAGCAGACCTCGAGGGGATGCCATGGAGCCTACAGGGGAACAGATAGCTGAATTGGGGGACCTGCCTGAGCTGACCCATTGGCAGCAGGAAGGAGGGCTGTTAGAACCGGCCTTGTGGCATGGCCATCCCTGACCCCTAGCCACACACCCTGACCCGTGCACCTCATTCAGCCCCCGAGTACACGGCCTAGCAGGTCCTTCCCGCCCGAACCCACACACCCCCGACCCGGACTTCTCCGTCCATGCCCTCCATCTTCCCAGCACCACAGGGCCTGTGTGCCCACTTCATGCACCTACGATGGCCGCCCGGCTCCAGCGCGACCCCGGCATAGAGGCGCCGCCCCGGCTGGAGGACATCGCGCTCCCATGGAGCGAGAGAGGGAGGAGCAGTTTCCATCGCACCTCTGACCTCCCCTTGGGAGATGGGTTTCGATCGGCCCACCGGCCTCCCTGAGGGCTGGCTCCATGCCTGCTGTGTGTCTCGGACTCCTTCCGACTCGGCCCTGAAAGGATCAAAGGACGACATGGCAGGAAACTCCAACAAGCGACCCCCAGGTGCGAAGACCCCTGCCTACACAGACTCCGGACATCAAAGAGGAGTTGACCTATAACAAGGGGTGCTCTGGGACTATCTGCAGATTCGATTCTGGAACGACAAGAGCCCTGCTGACGTGGTCGCGGCTCCCTTGCAACCTTGAAACACCTGAGCTCTGCTGAGTGACTCGCGGCTCCCCTGAAGATCGTAAGACCTCCGACTTTATGCTTGAGCCCTGCTGAGTGACTCGCGGCTCCCCTGAAGATCGTAAGACCTCCGACTTTGTGCTTGAGCCCTGCTGAGTGACTCGCGGCTCCCCTGAAGATCGTAAGACCTCCGTCCTTGTGCTTGAGCCCTGCTGAGTGACTTGCGGCTCCCTGAAGATCGTAAGACCTCCGACCTTGTGCTTGAGCCCTGCTGAGTGACTCGCAGCTCCCCTGAAGATCGTAAGACCTCCGACCTGGTGCTTGAGCCCTGCTGAGTAACTCGCGGCTCCTAAAGACTCCCTCGGTCCGGCTGGACCCCAATGACCACGGCGTATCCCCCAGCTCGAGGATTGTGAGCTGTGCGCCGGGTACGCCCCTGCCTTGATCCGGATCCCCAAAGACTGTCCCGCTACCCCCTATCCCTACCGAGACTCTTTGAGCCCGTGCTCTATTTGTATATATCCACCTTGTTGATCATAAAGATCCTACGAAGCTGATTAGATAAAGATCTGTTCCCAAGAGCATACAGTGTGGTGTCTCTTTGTCCTGTGGTGCAGTGTGTACGATCCTAGATACGAGACTCTTCCCCTGAGGAGTCTCCCGCCAGTGCCCGGCTACGATACCCCGAGGGTAGGTCTCAGGGTGGTCAGGTACCCTCCCTGTCTCCTCTGGGGTCGCCTTCTAACAATGGCCCTCCAGGGAGGACTTTTGCAAGGTGCAGAAAGAATGCCCTTCTCTCATGGGTGTGCGGCAGCAGGCTGCAGACCAGGCCGCAGGTGATCAGTCTGGGTCACATTTCATTTACTGGGAGAACGACCTCCTATATACAGAGCCTAAGGTTGCTGAGCCTGGGTCACCCGTGCGCTGGTGGTACCCCAGGACTTCAGAGCCTTCCTACTGGGGCTGGCTCATGATGTGCCATTGGCAGGGCATTTGGGGCAGAACAAGACCTTTGAAAGGCTTGTCACCCACTATTTATTGGCCTCAAATGCGCAGGAGTTCAGACACTCACTGCAGGACATGCCAGACTTGCCAGGCAAGTGGAAAGAGTGGAAGGAAGCAGAAGGCTCCACTCCAGCCATTCCCTGTGGTCGGTACCCCATTCCAGCGAGTGGGGATTGACATTGTAGGGCCACTGGAGCCCAGGACAGCCATGGGCAATAGGTTCATCCTGGTCCTGGTGGACCATGCCACCCGGTACCCGGAAGCCATCCCTCTGAGGACAGTGACGTCCCCCGTGGTGGGACGTGCACTGATGGGAATTTTCTCCAGAGTTGGATTCCCTCTAGAGGTGGTGTCTGACCGAGGTACCAATTTCATGTCCAAATACATGAAATCCCTTTGAAAAGAGTGTGGTGTAACCTACAAGTTCACCACACCTTACCACCCCCAAGGAAACGGGTTGGTTGAGAGATTCAACCGTACCCTCAAAGGCATGATAATGGGCCTAGAAGGACCCATGAGGCGTAAGTGGGACATCCTCTTACCATGCCTTCTCTTTGCTTACCGTGAGGTGCCACAGAAGTCTCTAGGGTTCAGCCCCTTTGAGCTCCTGTACGGCCACCCAGAGAGAGGACCTCTAAGTCTGGTCAAGGAAGGCTGGGAGCAATCTCCCAGGAAACCTCCCCAGAATGTATATAGTTACATGCTGGCCTTCAGGAATCAGACTAGGCGATTCAGGCAACTTGCTGCGGCAAATCTGGAAGCCAGCCAGGAGGAGATGAAGCGGTGGTACGACCAGAATGCCACTCTGGTAGAGCTTCATACTGGACAGAAGGTGTGGGTCTTGGCCCCCATGGAGCCATGTGCGCTCCAGGATAAGTGGACCGGTCCCTTTGAGGTTGTGGAGCGCAAGAGTCCTGTTACCTACGTGGTGGACCTGAAGTCTCCTAGGAACCCCATAAGGCTCCTACATGTCAACCGCCTCAAGCCCCACTTGGAGAGGTCCCAAGTGGGTATGCTCTTGGCAACAGATGCTTGAATGGAAGAGGAGACCGAGCCTCTTCCTGACCTCCTGTCAGCCCAGGAGCAAGATGGGTCAGTGGATGGTGTCATCCTCTCTTCCGCCCTGACCCCTGAGCAACAGAATGATTGTCGCCAGTTACTGGGACAATTTTCTGATCTGTTTTCCCTGGTTCCCGGTGTCACTGATTGGTGCGTCCATGATGTGGACACTGGAGATAGTACACCCGTAAGGCACAAGGCCTACAGGGTGACTGACAGGGTGAGGACATGCATCAAGGAGGAGGTCTCCAAGATGTTTGCACTCAGGGTAATTGAGTCCTCCAGCAGTCCTTGGGCCAGCCCAGTGGTCTTGGTCCCAAAGGCTGCAGCGCTGGGAGCCACACCCGAACTCCGGTTCTTTGTGGACTACAGAGGACTCAATTCAGTCACCAGGACTGACGCACACCCCATCCCCAGAGCTGATGAGCTCATAGATCGGCTAGGGGCTGCCAACTACCTCAGCACGTTTGATTTAACGTCTGGGTATTGGCAGATCGCCTTGACCGATGGGGCCAAAGAGAGGTCAGCATTTTCCACCCCAGATGGGCACTACCAGTTCCGGGTTATGCCCTTTGGGATGAAGAATGCCCCTGCCACCTTCCAGAGGTTGGTCAACCAGGTGTTGGCTGGACTGGATTCATTCAGTGCAGCCTACCTGGATGACATCGCAGTGTTCAGCTCCACGTGGGAAGAACACCTGCGCCACCTCTGGGAAGTGTTGATGGCGCTGCGGAGGGCAGGCCTCACGATCAAGGCGAGTAAGTGCCAGATCACGCAGGGTTCCGTGGTGTACTTGGGGTAACAGGTTGGGAGCGGCCAGTTGGCGCCCCTCCAACCCAAGATAGAAACCATCCTGAATTGGGAGTCGCCCAAAACCCAGACAGAGGTGAGAGCCTTCCTAGGTCTCACCGGGTACTACAGGAGGTTTGTCAAGGGGTATGGCAACATTGTTGCCCCCTTGACAGCGCTGACTTCTAAGAAGCAGCCCGGGAAAGTGATTTGGACTGACACCTGTCAGAAAGCTTTTGAGGCCCTGAAAACTTCTATGTGCACGGCGCCCATGCTCTTGGCTCCCAACTTCTCCAAAGAGTTTATCGTTCAGACAGATGCTTCAGAGCATGGTGTGGGGGCTGTTCTTTCACAGATTAATGAAGAGGGCCTAGATCAACCCGTAGCCTTTCTTAGCAGGAGGTTACTTCCACGGGAACAGAGGTGGAGTGCTATTGAGCGTGAGGCATTTGCTGTGGTCTGGGCGCTGAAGAAGCTAAGACCCTACTTGTTTGGGTCTCACTTCCGGGTTCAGACGGACCACAGGCCCCTCAGATGGTTGATGCATATGAGGGGTGAGAATCCAAAGCTGTTGAGGTGGTCCATTGCCCTACAGGGGATGGATTTCACTGTGGAACATCGCCCTGGTACAGATCACGCCAATGCTGACGGTCTGTCCAGATTTTTCCGCCTTAGTGATGAGGAACTCCCTGGGGTAGGGTAGTTCTCCCCACTTTTCAGCTGGAGGGGACACGTGTTAGACTTGGCACCTTGGCAGGAGTCTCCCTTCCACTTTTTGTTGCTGTGCCTCATGTGTTTTTATGGTGTTGGCCGCTCAGCGCACTGTGCCACTGCCAACCAGTGCCACAGTGCATGTGCTCTCTATGTAAAATGTATATGTTGGTTGGATTCCATGATTGGCTTATTTGGTTTACTGTCAGACCCCAGTAAAGTGCACCAGGAGTGCCAGGGCGTGTAAATACAAATGCCGCTGGTGGGCTCGCAGCACTGGTTGTGCCACCCACAGAAGCGGCCTGGTAAAATATGTGTAGGGTCTGCCATCGCAGAACCTGCGTGCAGTCTGGTACTGACACGCTGACTGGGCAAGGGCACCCACTTGCCAGTCCCTAAACCTTCCCTTAACTTCATGTTATTCACCCCTATGGTAGGCCCAAGGGCAGGGTGCATTGTAAGCATAAGGTAGGACAAGCCCTGTGTGTGTGGCATGTCCTAATAGTGAATCACAGCCATTTTCGTTTTTCACTATTGTAAGGCTACCCTGTTCTCATAGGCCAGAATGGGCTGTTAAGATTGTTACATCCTATGATCCTAACATGCCCAGGGAACATGGTAGAAACTCGAGATTAGTATGCCTGAGCTCAGAATAATAAGGTACATCTTTTAGTAAGGTTTATTTTAATATTCTGCGTTTGCAAATGACACTTTTTTTTAAAGTTGGCCTTTGCTTGCCTAACCATTTCAGCCCTCCTCTGCGTGATGTGTATCTGCTGTCTGGCTTGTGTGAGTGACAGGGCTGGGGAAACCCAGATGGGCAGGGCTAGGTAGCCTGGTGGTGAATAGAAGGATTGACAGGTAGATGGGTGGGAGGAGTACAACTGGACTCTGAATAGGACTGTGCTCTGCCACCACAATGCCGGCTCCTCCCCCTGTGGAGCGTCTGAGGACTCTGCCCTCCACTCTGAAAGAAGAAGCCTGCATCGCGTCAACAAAGTGCTCCAGAACTGGACTGAACTAGGCAAGGGCCTCCCTGGCCTGGGAGAACAAAAGAAATGTAGTATAAATGTAGGAGCCCTACTCTTAAGAAATCAGATCCGCTTTGAACCAAGAAAAATCTCTGCCTGAGGAGGAGGCGCCAGAAAAGCTGTAAGGAGGAAGACTGTCCCTATCCTGGGGGGCTGGCCTGCAGTGGTGACCTTGCTGCCAAAGGAGAGAAGAGGAACCCTTCACTAAAGAATTGCTGCATTTTTATTTCAAGAACCTTGTGCTTTCAAAAACGATCTCCAAGGGCCTGGAAGCAAGCTTGCCCCCTGAACTGAGCCCCAGGACCATTGGGCTCATCCTGACCTTCACCCGCCTGCCGCTGGACTGTGGTGTTCCTTCCCTCGCCGGAGCCGTGACTCTCGTGCTTATCAGCCCCTCCTTGAGCCGTGGCCGGGCTGCTTGGCCGCCCCCGCCTTGAGCAGAGACTCGCTTGTTCCGAGCCGCTCTCTCTACACTGTGCTGGGCTGCCCCCGTCACCTCGCCCGCTGGAGTCCCGCTGCGCACCTTCACCCCACCCGCCGGAATCGGCGCTGTGAGCATCCCGAAAGCCTCGGATGGCCCGGATGTAGACAACATACCTGGCTGCCCCGCTCTGCTCACCTGCCCCACCTGAGCACCCCACTCCCCCTGTGAGCCTGAAGGATCAGATTCCCCCCCGTAAAGCGTGGGAGTCCTGGACGCCGCCTCGCCCTTCTAAAAGAGCCGCTGGACGCCCCGCAATCACCTTTGCTGAAAGAAACAAGGTACTGTAACACCCAAACTCGACCGCGAGCTCGCATCGGATCCAGGGTCCGCAACGTTTGTTTTCCCTGTCGTCCTACGTGCTCTACCAGGTCGCCGTCTCAGCGCGAAGCGCGCTAAGACCTACAGTTCCCCTTGTTGCCCCGCATGAAAGAACTTTCCGTAAGAATAGAGATTGTGGCCCCACCTTTTCAACGTTACTGGGCCTTGTACTAAGTCTGCATAAAGAATATAAAAGCCTTATTGTTCTTACAACCTGCCTGGTGTCCGTTTGTGGTGCATGCGATGAGTTTGGTGTGTATATAATTACAAATGCTTAACTGTGTACGCCCTGAAGTTTAGCCTTGATTGCTCGTGCCACGCACCTAGAGGGTGAGCAGGGCTTATTCTAAGGAGCCATCCTTCGCCCTGACTAGAAGTAAAGGGTCCCTGCTTGTCGCTGGTACTTACCTGCGCCAACCAGAGCCCCCTCATTTCTAACACCGGCCCTCCTCTTGGGGTTCTATTTTGTAGCCTAGTGTAAGACAACCCATAGGTTATTCAGTAGAGCTCTTGGAAGTTGGCTCATAGCGTCTCTGCGAAACACCGTCAAGCACTTTTAAGGTAAGAGTGTTTGCGAACCTGACAGAATGCTTGCTTGGCAATGATTTAGAGACTTCAACCTGGTCTGAATTGGAGTGAAGGACCAATGTAGAAATGTTAGGGATCTCTGCACACGTGTTTGCTGTGACTAGGTCACAGGCCAAAATGTCTAAAACTGAACAGGCCCTGGATTCTGGAATAATGGACCAGGTGCCTTCCAAGAAAAGGAGTACAAAAGGGGGTGGTGATGGACGGAGCATCAGAACCAATCAAACACTCACACCCAGTCAACAGATCTGGGTTTGATCCATCACCGTTCTTTAGCCCACTCTGCCACCCCAGTTCAGACATGGCCATATGCAAATCAGTCTGACCCTGTGCCTCATGGGAACAGTCCAGCCCGAACTGCCAAGCCATGCCTTCCCTGGACCGGAAACAAGCTTCCTAGGACCGGTTTCTGGCATTTCAGCCGTCTTCAGCCCGGCTTGCTCGAATCCAGTGGCAAAGTGAGCATTGTCAGCATTCCGTCGATCATTTGTTTGTTGTAACGCTTTTCGCCCTAAGTGGGATGGATATTCCCAGACGTGGGACCCGTGCTCACTACGCCACCGGAGTCAAGCTATCCTGGCTGATGACGGCTGATAGCCAGAAACCGGTCCTAGGATGCTTGATTCCGGTCCAGGGAAGACATGGCTTGGCAGTTCGGGCTGGACTGTTCCCATGAGGCACAGGGTCAAGACTGATTTGCATATGGCCATGTCTAAACTGGGGTGGCGTAGTGGGCAAAAAAACGATGGATTTAACCCAGATCTCTTGACTGGGGGAGAATGTCTGCATTGTCAGCATTCCGTCCATCATTTGTTTGTTGTAACGCTTTTCGCCCTAAGTGGGATGGGTATTCCCAGACGTGGGACCCGTGCTCACTACGCCACCGGAGTCAAGCTATCCTGGATGATGACGGCTGATAGCCAGAAACCGGTCCTAGGATGCTTGATTCCGGTCCAGGGAAGACATGGCTTGGCAGTTCGGGCTGGACTGTTCCCATGAGGCACAGGGTCAAGACTGATTTGCATATGGCCATGTCTAAACTGGGGTGGCGTAGTGGGCAAAAAAACGATGGATTTAATCCAGATCTCTTGACTGGGGGAGAATGTCTGCATTGTCAGCATTCCATCCATCATTTGTTTGTTGTAACGCTTTCCAAAAAAAGGAGCAGTAGGGTTAAGGCAGTGCCTTCCCCCATGACTCACAGTGAAGATCAGTCTCTTGAGGGAGATGATTGTTCTCCTGAAGAAGGAACTGTCCCAGATGAGCTTGAGCCTGATCAGGTTGAGTTCTTGGGGACACGGGGCCCTTCCAGGGCAGATCTGAGTCAGGAACAGCTGAGCTTGCCTTCTCTTGAACACCTCAGACAGCAGGCTGCTGCTGAGGCTGCTGGGAATGCTAGTGGCACCCATAAGATTTATTGGGATGATGGACTCCTGTATTCAGAGAGTACAGAACCCAAGCCCGGTACAGCCAGGAGGTTGGTTATACCTTTGAAATTCAGGGGCTTCCTATTGACACTAGCCCATGATATTCCTTTAGCAGGACACCTGGGCCAAAACAAGACTTGGGACAGAATTGTCCCTCACTTTCATTGGACCCACATTTCTGAAGACACAAATGAGTTTTGTCGCTCCTGTGTCACCTGTCAAGACAGTGGCAAGGCAGGTGGTGCAACAAAGGCCCCCCCTGATACCACTACCTGTGGTGGGGGTTCCCTTTGAGAGAGTGGGGATTGACATTGTTGGTCCCATGGATCCTCAAACAGCATCTGGGCACAGGTTTATCCTAGTGGTGGTGGTCCATGCCACTAGGTACCCAGAGGCAATTCCCCTTAGGACCACTACAGCACCTGTGGTGGTAAGAGCCCCCTTGGGAGTGTTCTCAAGAGTGGGTTTCCCTAAGGAGGTAGTATCTGACAGATGCAAACTTTATGTCTAGCTACTTGACTGCAATGTGGAAGGAGTGTGGAGTGAATTACAAATTCACCACACCCTATCACCCACAATGCAATGGTTTAATTGAAAGATTCAACAAAACCCAGAAAAGCTTAGGCGGAGATGGGACATCCTAATACCCTGCCTTTTATTTGCATACAAGGAGGTTCCTCAGAAGGGGGTTGGCTACAGCCCTTTTGAACTTCTGTTTGGGCATCCTGTAAGAGGTCCCTTGTGTTTAGTGAAGGAGGGATGTGAGTTAGCTCTCAAACCCCCTAAACAAGACATAGTGGATTATGTACTTGGTCTCCGCTCCAGGATGGCTGAGTACATGAAAAAGGCAACTAAAAACCTCGAGGCTAGCCAGAAATTACAGAAAGCCTGGCATGACCAAAAAGCTATACTGACTGTTTACCAGCCAGGACAGAAAGTGTGGGTGTTGGAGCCTGTGGCCCCAGCAGCCCTCCAGGACAAGTGGAGTGGCCCCCATACAAGTGTTGTAAAGAAGGGAGAGGTTACCTATTTGGTAGACCTAGGAACTCCCAGGAGCCCAAATAGGGTGCTTCATGCCAACAGACTGAAACCATATGTTGACAGGGCAGACATGGGCTTGCTTATGGCTACTGATGAGGGACAGGAGGAAGAGAGTGATCCACTCCCTGACCTGCTCTCACAGAACCCTGATGATGGGTCAGTTGATGGTATTGCCTTGGCAGGCAGCCTCACTGATCAGCAGCAAACTGATTGCAGACAGGTGCTCAATCAGTTCAGACATATGTTCTCTCTGACTCCAAGTCAGACTACCTGGTGCACTCATGAAGTGGACACTGGGGACAGTCTGTTTGTTCAAAATAAGATTTACAGGCAACCTGATCATGTCAGGGGCTGTATCAGGACTGAAGTCCAGAAAATGTTGGATTTGGGAGTTATTGAACCCTCAGATAGCGCTTGGGCTAGTCCAGTGGTCTTGGTACCTAAACCTCACACCCAGGGTGGTAAGAGAGAGATGAGGTTTTGTGTTGACTACAGGGGTCTCAATGCAGTCACTAGGACTGATGCCCATCCAATACCCAGGGCAGAGGAGCTTATAGATACTTTGGCCTCAGCCAAGTACCTTAGCACATTTGACTTGACAGCTGGCTACTCGCAGATCAGATTAGCTGATGAAACTAATAATTGACAAGTATAACGTCGCTCGATCGTCCCCCATCTATCTTGCTTTTATGGATCTTTCATCTGCGTTTGATCTGGTAAATAAATCTAAATTGTGGACTATGCTTCTTAATTATGGATTGGACGAGGCCCTTGTACACTTCTTAGCGTATCTTCATACTGATCTTAGGGCGCAAGTTAGGATTGGGTTGGGTGGTGAAGTATCCGGAGCTATAAAAATTGGCAGGGGGGTTAGACAGGGGTGTGTTTTAGCACCCCTGCTGTTTATCATCTATATCAATGGCATAGCAAAGGTATTAAAACAAGTAACTAGAGATGTGCCAATTATCCAGGGGCATCCTTTGCCAGTTTTATTATACGCAGACGATGCGGTCCTCATGGGCCGCACCCCTAACGCCCTCCGCTTGCTTGTGGAAAATGTTGTACATCATATGGAGGGCCTAGATCTGCGTGTAAATGTAAAAAAATCTTTTGTTATGTCATGCGGACCTGGGAAACGGAAACTCAATACCATTCACATTGGGCCTGACAAATTAGATTCCGTAAATTCTTTTATATATCTAGGGGTGGCTTTCGCTGCGAACAGCTCATGGAGTGGGCATTCTGCCCACGCCATGAGCAAGTTCTCGAAGGCCATCAATTCAATATTGAGTCTTCCACGCCCTAAGAAATTAGGTGCTACCAGCGCTATTCTAAAATGTTTTAGATTGCAGTGCATCCCTGTTGCCACCTACGGGGCTGAAGTTTGGGCCTCCGCTAAAAACCCCGGTATTCAACGCGAAGAGACCCGCTTCTGTAGGAAAGTACTGGGTGCCCCAATCTCGTCCTCTGAATTCATTTGTCACAAAGAGCTAAATCTCCCTTATATCTGTGATTTTATTAGAACCAGACCAGCTTTATTTTGGCTGAGAATTTGGAGGAACAACGCAGGAACAACGCAGCCTCTCTAACACAAGATATAATTAACCTTTGCGGTGCTCATGACGGAACGGTTCCGTCATGAGCGTCGGTTGAGCTGTGCTCATGACGGAACCGTTCCGTCATGACCACGCCCGCGCAAGAAATGGTCAGCGCTGAGCGGGAATCGGCGCCGCATCGAAGAGGTTAAAGATTGCCTTAAATGTGATCATGGCTGATCAATCCCATGGCTTGCTGGAGTTTCAAAAACATTAAGCGCCGTGAACAAAGGCGATCTCTTTTCTGATCCTTCCAGAATTGGATGTAAAGATAAGGTAGAGGTTAAACAAGCACTATATGCACTTTTTGAAACAGAAAGGATGGAAAGGGAAATATCTAAATCCACCATTGTTAGATACATGGAGAACGACCTGTGTAGGCAACCCCTTCCACTTTACCTTACCCTTCCTATGTCTAGCTGGGAAAGGTCTCTGTTATTTCGTCTAAGGGCAGGCTCCATACAATTTTTGTTGGGTTTCCCCTTGGGTTATAACCATCCTACGGAATATAATCCTTGTCCCTGTGACGATACCAGTACACAGAATGATCTGCATTTTTTTATTTTTCTGTACATTTTATTTAAAATATATCAACTGGTTTTTAACACCTTATTTTAGAAAACAAAGACCCCTCTCCCTGGAGGAGTCCCGTCTAATGCTACTCTCCCTGGACACGGAGGAACTGACTTTTCGCACTAGCACCTTCATAAGACTAATAATACGTGTACGTAAAACGATGGAAAACCCCTGAAAGATTGCTGTTTTAGTTCTTTTTAATCTATATGCAATTGTATTTTGTAATATTGTAATAATGAATTGTTTTTATGTGTGTACTTTTATGAATTTAAGTAATTCAAATAAAGGTCTTTTGAATTGAATTGAATTGAATTGAGCTGATGATGCAAAGCCAAATACAACATTCTCCAACCCTAGTGGGCACTATCAATTTGTGGTAATGCCCTTTGGTTTGAAGAATGCACCTGCCACTTTTCAAAGGTTGGTGAATAAAGTCCTAACAGGCCTGGAAGCCTATAGTGCAGCATATCTAGATGATATTGCTGTCTTTAGCTGGGAGGATCACCTGGTCCACCTGAGAAATGTTTTGGAGGCCCTGCAGAAGGCAGACCTAACTATCAAGGCTACTAAGTGCCAGATAGGGCAGAGTTAGGTTGTATACCTGGCCCAACTTATAGGTGGAGGCCAGGTTCAACCATTACAGAGGAATATCCAGACCATTATGGAATGGATGGCTCCAACTACCCAGACTCGGGTTGTGCCATTGTGACACCTCTGAATGACTTAACTTCTAAAAGAATGCCAAAGGAAGTTCAGTGGACAGTTATCTGTCAAAAGGCATTTGATGACCTGAAGCAGGCCATGTGCACTGCACCAATTCTGCAAAGTCCTAACTACTCCAAAGAATTCATTGTCCAAACAGATGCATCTGAGTTGGGGGTAGAGGCTGTGCTATCACAATTGAATGATGAAGGTCAGGACCAGCCAGTAGCTTTTATTAGCAGAAGGCTGACCCCTACAGAGAAACTTTGGTCAGCTATTGAGAGGGAGGCCTTTGCTGTGGTTTGGGCTCTGAAGAAGCTGAAGCCATACTTGTTTGGCACTCACTTCACTGTTCAGACTGACCATAAGCCCCACTTATGGCTAAAACAGATGAAGGGTGAAAACCCTAAACTTTTGAGGTGGTCCATTTCCCTACAGGGGATCGACTATACAGTGGAACATAGACCCGGGAGTAACCATGCCAATGCAGATGGACTCTCCAGATACTTCCACTTAGAACATGAAGACTCAGCTAGTCAAGGTTAGTTTAATGTCCCTGCGTTTAGGGGGGGGGGGGGGGTTGTGTAGGAGAGCTGGATCTGCTTATTATGGCTACCCCCACTTTTTGCTGGTGTTTCACTGTTTCTCGACTTTAGTCTGGCTGGGGCCTTGCTATTCAGGACCTCAGCCATCGCTGCTTTCTCTCTAAAATGATTGCATGTACTTTAGGTACACTCCAGATTGGTTACTGGGTTACCCTTGTGAGTCCCTAGTATATGGTACCTTAGGTTCTAAGGGCATAGGTACCCCAGAGGGCTACCAGGGGCTGCAGCGTGTATTATGCCACCCATGGGAAGCCTTCCAAAGTGGCACCACAGGTCTGCTACTGCAGCCTGGGTAAGGTGGTGTATGCACCCCTTACTAAGATATAGGTTACCTATATCTACCTTTAATCACTGACACAAATAAACCTATCCGTCACTCCTATGGCAGGCCTTATCAATCCTGAAGGCAGAGTGCTTGGTTTTGTGTGAGAGGGTGCCCATGCATGAGCTGGGCCCCTCTACAGCTTCCGGAGCCTATTCTCTGAGGCTGTTCTGTGATGCAGTCAGACCATATACTCTTAAGTGCATTATAACCTCGCTGTAATTGCTAACTTTGGAATGGCTGCATGGAAACAGGTCGTGTTTGGTGTCAAACACTTTCAAATCCTACCCACCGCCAGTCCTGGCGGCGGGGGTAGAATTCCACCATTCTAGAGGGAGAGACATGTACATACTGACTTGACCGGTAATAGTTTAAAAGAACCCTAGCATCACAAAATGGATGCTGCAGCCACAGACACGGGTCTGACCTCCTGCTGCTGGACGAAACTCCGACAAGGGAGGCCTGGACAATAGGTTTCCTGTCACAGGGAGGTGTAACCACCTCTCAGACAGGCTTTAGTGTATTGGGGCTGGGTAGGGGCACTCAGAGAGTACTTTTCAGACAGCACTGGGGGCACACTTGGTGTCCCTGTGCATACCCCAGTTCAAACCGGTTGCAGGGAACCTCAGCCCCAGCTCTGGTGTGAAACTGGACAAAGGGAAAGGGGTGTAACCACCCCTCTTCCCAGACCCTCCCATAGGTGGGTCCCCAGAGTATGTCCAACCCCCTTTCTAGGTATAAGTAAGGGATCCCTGGCAACAGGACTTTAGATTATACCTGGACGAAACTCTGAAGCTGAATCCTGGAACTTCAACACACTACTAACAACTAGAAGACTGAAGAATCTCCCTTGGGGTCAAGGATTGACCCCCCTGTTCAAACAGGCACCAAAGAAGTATCTTGCCGGTCTGCATTTCCAAAGCTCTCGCCGAACTCCGAAGTATTTGCAACTCAGGACATGGACTTCCAGACTCCTCAAAGGCCGATACGAGATCCCAGCAATGCTGAGACCCGCAGCCCTCACGAGTGACGTGGAACCGGAACTCCTGGACACCATGCACATTTGCTAGTGTATCGACTTCCCGAGCTTTCCCGAAGTTGTGCATTGGGCTACTTGTGGTCCAAGCCACGAGCACCATCTGCACCGAAGATTGTGGGCCTACACTCCACGAGTGTTTCGTGAGCCCACTTCTAGCATTTCTGCTCGAGGCCCCTTCGCGATCCCTGGTCCATCGACTGGTGGGTCCCCACGAAGGTAAATCTTCTTTTCTTTGGGCTTCCCTAGTTGCTCCAGACGTGCCCTGACTCCCCACTGTGCGGTGAGTCCCTCAGACCTTGCTGGTCTGCACCAAAGCCAATCTCTGTTTTCTGCGTGGGTTGCTGTTGCCAAGGCTTGTTGGGTCCAATCCGGAAACTGACACCGCAGCACTCGACATTTTCCGTGGGACAGCTCGAATCCAGCACCTGGTTGTTGTCGACGCCTCCTGGTCCTCGTGGCTGAAGAGTCAAGCTTCACCTTCTTCACCTGAAATCACCCGACATCGGTGGACATTGGCCTATAGTGACCCAGACTCTGTCCCCTCTGCTTTCTGATTCTTCTCATCCTTGTCCAGGCTTGGATCCCTCCGGACACTTTCCACTTGGACGCCAGCAGCACTTTGCAGCAGATCGCCATTGAAAATGACGACGAAACCCGACACCAAAAGACACCTATGCACCCGGCTTCCCTGGGTAAGGTAACTGAAGTACTCCAGTGCTCCAGTGGGTATTGACTCTAGAACTGCCTAGTTCTAGAGGGGTTTGCTCCTAGTCCTCTTCTAAGTGTCCTTTATCTTTAAAATTCCAACCATGATTTTCCCCATAGAAGTTAACGGTGATTCGCGGCTGTGTTTAGACACTGCACGCGTCCCCCGTGGGTCCCCTGTGTCAGTACCTTGGGTGGTTCCTGGTGGCCCCAGCGGTTCTAAAGGCTCTAGGCCTTGTCTCTATGTCAGTCGTGGTTCTTATACCACTTTCTTAATATATGGTTTGGAACGCCCCTAAGGCTCAACATATATTGTGCTAATTTACTGTGTGCTAATTAAGTTTACTGAATGTACTTTTGCCTCTAGCCTCATAAAGATTCTAGAGGGGTGTGTATTATCCTAAATACATATATTTTAAATATATACCTGGTGTGGTTGTCTTTTCATTTGATCATTCAAGAGATTATAGACTGGTAAAATAAGCTGCTTTACATTCCTACAAGACTTAGCCTGAAGACTGCTCTCCATAGCTACCACTAAGATAGCTTTCTATATAGGTTGTCTTTAACCTACCATCAATCAGGGTCGTTTGGACTGGTGCAAGGTGCCCACTAGAATAGTGGACAGCATATGCCAGGCCAACTTCTCACACTTTCGGCCTAATTATAGTAAGGCATACATGAGGCACTTAACGTGGATAGGATTGACCCTAGAATGATTTCAAGACAAATAACACTAACAGATTTTAGTTTTCTTGTTCTTTGTTTGTTGTGAATCTCAATAACACCCCAACACACTGTGGACACTGCAATTCACTTTCAGGTTGTCACCCCCGTGGAAAGTGGACTGTGTTTCTGTACAACACAGCGAGCGTGGGCAGCACACGCACTGTCACTTGGCAGCAACCTACTTTAGATCGAGCCTGCACGCATGCGCTGTTGCTTGGCAATGACCTATAAAACAAAAATGAGAGAAACCCTTCAGATACAAAAGTAACTGGGTTTTAGTACCTAATAACAAGAAGATGTTCCCTATGTTGTTTTTTCTTCGCTCACTGACTCGTTCAACAACATTCACCCATACACACCATACAGACTATGGGCCTTATGGGCCTTATTTTGGTAAAAATATCATCTCTTTTATGGAATTTATTTATATAAACACCTTTTAAAAATTAAAATCAATACATGAAATATCGTTAGAGGAAGACACAATTCTGTTTTTATCAACTCTCTCTCATAAACATTTATCTACATAACATTTTTCAATGAGCACGTATCTTTAAAATTCAAGTACACACAATTCTATATAGTATGCTATTCGTAAGTTTCAGTGTTGGCAATCATGTACCAATGAAACATATATGTTAATGTCTCTTATGTGTACATGCATACAAAGTATACAGGTTACGAAAGGATTTAATAAAAACAATACTATATAAAAAACAATCATACACATTAAACACTTACGAAATACTTTATCAAAACAATACTATATAAAAAGAACAGTTGTCAACGCGTCATTTCGGTGGGTTGAAAATGGTTGACACCACCATCTTCAGGACATGCTCTTCAATTAAAAACAGTATTGCTTACTATAAGAATAGAAAATACAAATTGAAAACAATGCATGTATTAATATTCAATGAAGGAGAATTTCTATCATTACAAAAATAGGCTCAGTATTTAATACCATACAACTCAATGGCCATTCATACCAATGGGGACCAATGGTGTAAAAGATGTATACTTCCACCACTGTGGTGCCTGCTACAGTTCATCGTAACATGCTTATAAGGGTCGCTACTCATAACAAGACAATCATACACTCCCGCGATCATATTACACAATTATTTACTCAAGGAATTTTTTATCGTAATTTAATGTTAAAGTTCATCTCATATGGTACTTCACATCGATACAATACGATTCATATGTAATCAGGGATTCTCCTCCTATGGTGCTGACAATCTGCAAAGTTACATATTTAATTAATAACCTCTTAAATTCAAGGCCTATGAACACTACAATTAATTAGTGACAACTAAATTTACTTACTTAAAAACTGATTATTTTAATTGTGTATTAAAGTTCATCTCATATGGTTTTTCACACCGGTTCAGGTCGATCCAAATGTGATTGGGGGTTCTCCTCCTAAAGTGCTGACAATCTACAAAGTTATAGATTTAATTAATAACCTCTTAACTACAAGGCCTATGGGCACTATAATGAATTAGTGGCAAATAACTTTGCTCACCCTTAGGTTAAGGATAGTGTGGCTTATTCCTGGAATCCGAAGGGTATAGTGAGGCTATGGCCTTCTTTGTAATTCATCATTCTGGCGTGAGACTCATTGGTTTCTCGGCCCACTGACCTCTCTTTCCTTTGTAGGTTCTTAATCACTTTGGCTATTAAATACATCAGAAAGAAAGAGTGTTTTTAGGGCTGTGTTCTTATCTATCCTAACTTCACTACGGGGAGTCAAAGGTAAATAGATCAGGACACCAACACGCAATATAACCTTACATGCCCTTGCTTTGAAATTAGGCATTTTATTAATCTATAGGCAATGAAAGTCTTGTCCTAAATTAAATTTGCAGACCACTGACTTTGTTTTTATATATAGCGCTCCATCAATATTATCAACTCACCGCTCAAGGTCGAAAACGTGTCGTCCGGTCACAAGATCCCCCGCCTAGTGATATTTGGCGGTCGGTTTAGGAGCCATATATATAGGCTGGATATGTCAAGCAATGTTTTAATTAATTCCGCCTTCTCGTCGCGGTCTTAATTTTTTTTATTCAATTTACTTCTGGGTCATACATCCCTTGTGTCTCCTACTATAAAGGCTTTCTATGCATGGCGGCCATCTTTAAATGTTGTCTTTCACAGGTAGTATTGGAACAAATGTACTATAAATACTATTTAGCTTCGTGTCATGATTTGTTAGTGCATGATAATATTTTAATTCGTACCAGTAACGTATAGTAGCATCTATCGAGATATGAGTAGATGCTTTATTGTTTCAATTCATCTTAAAGTAAATGTATTTCAATTACAACAACGGCTTTACAGATGGCTAAAACGACTGTTAGAACCAGTATCTCCCAAAACACTCTCCTAAGTACTTTGTAAGTGGTGCTTTACAGTAAAATTTACACCCCAACAGTGTACTATGTTTTCAGTACCAGACCAGCAAACGTGGTCATGCAAGTGTAGAACATTCTTCATTCATCTCTACTTAACCTCACATTAAGGGTAACAAAGTAGTTTCACACTTGTGAAAGCAAAGTAATAATAATGTCATTTATAGACCTCAATCTGGTATGGTAATATTGGGCAAGATACAACACAAACATTGTTGGAGCCTGGCTTAGTATATGGTGCACACTTATCTAAGTGAAGCACATGGCACTAATCCAGACAACCCTTATGGTGATTTTAGTGGTCGTAGACTACCATAGAAAGCGTCTTAAACAACATAGAAAGCTCTCTAAGTGGTAGCTGTGGAGAGAAGCCTTCAGGGTTAGTGCAGATGAAGTGTTAAGCAGATTGTTTTATCAGAACTAATCATGTAGTGTAGGTTAAACGAAAAAGAACCACACTGCAGTTATAAAAATAGGTATTCATTATAAACACTCACTAACACATTGGTATATCTGCTACCCGTAGATATAAACACAATATACACAATATTTCAATAATAGAACAGGTAAGTAGCACAAGTACACAGTGGTCTTCAGGGGGAGACCAAATCATATACTAAGAAAGTGGAATGCAAACCGCGACAGATGTCGAGACTGGACCAAGAAGACTTAGAAGAGCTGGTACCCAAGAACCCACCCAAGGTAAGTACCCAGGAAACACGACCGCGTACTCAATGCAAGTCAACTGGGAAGTCGCAATTGCAGTTTTGAAGAAGGACCCTGAAGAAACCCCGTGGAAGATGGAAGGCTGGAGAGTCACCCCTTCCAAGTGGATACCCAGGGAACCAGGATACCCACACCAGAAACCGCCCTAGACCACAAAGGAGGGCTTCAGTGAAGATGCCGCCGACAAAGAAGGTGAAAGAGTCCCATGGAATCCAAGAGTGGAATCCTTAAGAGGAGTAACTGCAAGCAGAGGGGACAGAGTCTATGTCACTCTGGAGTGGCCAGGAAGCACAGAAGACCAATGACCACAGATGCACGAAGATACAGGAGAGTTGATGGTAACCTTGTCGCTTCAGCTGTGAGGACCAGGCATCACTGCGGAAGACCAAGAGCCATTCACGAACTGTCCCACATCGGAACTCGAGAACCAGGAGGTCAGTGTCCAGCAGGAGCACCAACAAGCCTTGAAAGCAGCAACAGATGAGGAAAGCAAAGAAGGTACAGTGTCGGGACCAGCAAGGTCCAAGGGACTCATCAAGTGCAGGAGAATCAGAGCCGGCCCTGAGCAAGCAGGGGAGCCCACTGGAGTCAAAGAAGACCCTCTAGCGGACACACAGGCCATGGTGCAGAGGATGTGGTGAGGATGAAGGTCTTGGTAGCTTCTTGGATCCCGAAGATCTCTGGAGGAGAGAGTCAACAAGCCTTCACAAATGCAAGTCAATGTAGTGCACAGGGGTATTGCTCCTGCGGTTTTGAGGAGGGATACTGGCTTCAAACTTGCTGAGAAAACAGTGTAGGCCTCGAGGGAGTTGCAGAACCACATCTGTGTTTGCTAAACCTTTCAGAGTCCGTGGAAGCTCAGGAAAAGCAGACCGGTCAGCTTCTTTGCAGTGCCTGCCGATGCAGGGGAGTGATTGCTTCACTCCAAGGGAGATTCCTTTGGATGTCTTTGATGCCCACAGGCCTGGAGAGCAACCAAAAAGAAGAAGCACAGGCACAGATGATGCAGAAGACCGGCAGGACGGCAAGACCAGGAGCAGCAGGAGTCTTCCAGATGCAGTTTCGGTTCCCAAGGCGAAGTCCAACGAAGTCCAAAGTGCCCAGATGGTTGAATATGAAGTGGTTTCAAATCTGAATCTTGTCCCACGATGAATCTGAAGAGCCACCCACAGGTGAGACCTTAAGTACCCCAAAGAAAGGGTTAGGATGATTCAGGGATCCCTCCCAGGGGAGGGGTTGGACAGAGGGGAACATGCTCCCATGTCCTTTGTCCAGTTTCGCACCAGAGCGGGTGCCAACGGCTCCCTGAACTGCTTTTTAACTGGAGTATGCAAGGAGGGCACCAAATGTGCACTTCGAAGCAGTCTGGTGGCACTGGAAAGCACCCCCACCCTAGTCCAATACACTATGTCCTGTCAGGGAGGTCGTTACATCGACAGGAAACCTATTGTTCTGCCTTCCCCGCTCAAGCCTGGCTCAGCAGCAAAAGGGCAGAATCGTGTCTTTGGTCGGCAGCAACACTAGCTTGCTGTTAGACCGTGAAAGGTGGGTACTGGGAATACAGTAGGGGGTTCCCTAGCGAAGCCCCCCAGTACATGAGATCCTATATCCAACACTGGCATCAGTGTTGGGGTAGGATTCCAACATGTTTGACACCAAACATGACCAGTTTCGGTGCAGCCAGTATATAGTTAGACATCTCATTATTGACTTGTAGTCGACTATATGTATAAATGGCTGACACGTTTACAAAGCCGGGAGAATCGACTCCTGGGTTTGAAGGGATTGTTCTGCTCCTGCAGGGTCCCGTCACACTTACAACCAAGCACCCTGCCTTCAGCATTGAAAGGGCTGCTCTAGGGGTGACTTATAGGTCTTAATTCCAGTGACCTCAGACGTAAGGAAACATATTTGGGGTGAGTGGTGCTAGCACCACTTCTCACAGGCTACAATGGCAGGCCTGAAGTCACAGTTTGAGGGGTCTCTCATGGGTGGCATAATACATGCTGCTGCCCATGGGAGACCCCTCGTGTACCAATGCCCTGGATACCTTAGTAGCAGATACTAGGGACTTACAATGGTACACGAGTAGCCATTTAGGAAGGCGCCAGAGTTCTTACCATAGTCCAGTTTAGGGAGAGAGCACAGTGACTGGGGTCCGTATTAGCAGGATCCCAGTCAGACTAGTCATAACTACAGAATGACACCTGCAAAAAGCAGGGTAACCATAACAGCAGGGACTACTTTCCTACAAAGATAATGGCATGCACCACAGGGAATAACCTGTAACACCAGCCCTCTTTATAGGCCAAGCTTTCAGGCAGGGCACACGCACGGTCGCTTGGCAATAACCTATTTTAGGTCAAACCTGCGCGCATGCGCTGGTGCTCGGCAGTGACTTATTGTATCTAAAAATGTATTTACATTCATTGTCATCCTTATCACTCTTCATTGCTGCCTTCCAATTCGCAACCCTTGTGAGGCGTCTCTTACTGCTTGACTTCCTTGTGTTTGTGTGGATCAGGGTCCAACTACAAATTAAATTAACTTAATTAATGTCCATCCGCTGCTCCGATTGTAAATTGAGGTATTATTTTTTATTTATTTTTTTACTTTTATATACCACCACCTGACCAGAAAATATTGGGCGCTTTACATGAGTAACAGTTACATTAAAAAAGTTCCCATAAATTTATTTTTTTGCTAGGAAATTTAAATGATTTGCCTAAAATCAGAGGATTTTCTGGCGACGGCGCGTGTTTTTTTCCAGCCGAAGCCCTTGAATGTTGCAGCTGTTTTGCCTCTGTGGGTGGGCTTCAGACTACTCGTGTAGTTTCACTGTCCTCAATACTAGAGTCGGACTGGGACCAAAAATAAAAGTGGCCCTAATTAGTGATCCAGGTAGCTAACAAATTGGCTCACATTTGCAATGTAGGGCAGTTTAGATCCGGTAAAGACACCCTATATGGGTATTTTGCAAGGTATGAGGGACTGCATGCATTTGTCTTTGTTCCAGGCAATGCTTGTGGTAATATAAGGGAAGACATAAGAAAAAACTCCTGGGTTTAAAACAGATGCGAAATCAGCCAGAACGCCTCCCCCCCCCCAAAAATTACCTGTCAGACCAGCCCATCGGATGCTGCCTGACTGCCCTACAGGCAGTCTGACCCTGCCTATTACAAATCCAGTCATGGCGACTGTGTGGCAATCGTAGGAAGACACCTTGTTGTAGGACCAGCTGCATCTATGTGAGCTGATCATTTCATGCGTGTGGGAGCTGGCCTCGTGGCGTGGTCCTGTTTCCCCGCGCTCAGCCGCACGAGGTCCCATGCACATCGGGGCTCCTCCATCTTGGATTGCACGTCACTCCACGTGACCACCTGTATGACCCTGCTCTACCCGGCCTCGGTCCCAGCGAGGCCCGACATCGAGACGCCAACCCCTGGCTCGGGGGATACCAAGTGAGCCCTTCCCACTCTCGGCGGAGGGCAGTATCGATGGGACCCCCTACCGTCTCTCCACACCTAGGTGTGATCACTCCACAGCTCTCTGGGGCCTGGCGCCTCTCCTGCTGGGCGTCTGGCCGCTCCCTACCCGGCCTCTCCGCCCCCTCCGGGCGCCCGGGTCCGGACATCAAAGGGCTCCCGTCCTATATCTGGGGCGACCCGACAACAGGGCAGTAGTTGTATCCTGGAGTCAAGAGCCCTGCTGATCGGATCGCGGCTGACCCTACGGAAGAAGACTCACCCTGAACCACCACCTGAGCCCTGCTGACGACGTCGCGGCTCCACCGTGCTTAAAGACCTTCACGAACCTTTGGGGCCCTGCTGACGCCGTCGCGGCCCGACCTTGTTGAACCTTACCACCAGAGCCCAGCTGACCTCGTCGCGGCTCGACCTAAGCGGAACTACCATCCGAGCCCTGCAGACGACGTCGCGGCTCTCCACGTCCGAGCCGCTCTGAGACCAGCATCCAAGGTCTGGCGCAGAGCCCTCCCGTGCCTGGCTGGCACTAAGACTGTCCCGCTACCCTACCCTCTTGAACGGACACTGAGACTCTGACAGGATCCCTCGATCCCACTGTAAATATTGCACGTATTACTGCCGATAAAGAATCTAATCTCGCAACAGCTATTGAGTCCTGTGTGGTGGTGTTACTGGGCCTAGTACGATCATAGGAGAAAGACCTCCCCGAGGGGGCTTCTCAGCGGCGCTCGGCTATAACTTTGCGGTAGGAAGGTGCCGGAATAGTCTCCCCGACTACCCGGTGGGCCTCCCGCCAACATTTGGTGGCAGCGATGGGATCCGAGCAAACGCAATCGTACAAGCAAGTAACGCAACCACTACCTGACCAGACGAGAAGAGAAAAAGGGAACCATGGATGGCCAAGAAGCAACCGTGGCCGCAACCTTCCAGTTGGAGAAACTGGAGGAATACACCCACAAGGAACTCAAACAATTCTGCAAAGACAAAGGGATCCCAACCACAGGATTGGGCACCAAGGAGGAAATGCAGAAAGCCCTGAAAGCCTGGGCAGAAACCGAGACCCCTCCACCCCGAGCCGAAGGGACCTCGGCCCGGGACGGAAACCTGCCGATCACGACCCCGACAAACGAGGAGCGAGCCATCCCAGACACCAGCCTTTCCCCCGAAGAGATACGAGAACGGGAAAGGGCCCGGACACACGAAATGGACCTTGCCCGGCTCCGGCTGGACGGTGAGCTCCTACTGGCGGAGAAAAAGATAGCCCTGGAACAACTACGACTACAAGAAGAAATCGAGGAGAAGAAAAGACATCGGGAGCTGGAGGAGAGACGGCTAACCCTCGAGCACGAGAGGAGCCTTAAAGAACTTGAACTAAAAGCTAAAACTGGGGAGACCAGCAACCCCGGAGCCCGGGACGCTCTGCCCCCGACCAAGCCAAAGGTTCACATCCCCAAAGATGTCGTCAAGGAGTACTATAAAAATGACGACATCCAGCAATGGTTCCGAGCGTACGAAGTCGCCATGACCTCCCATCGGGTACCCCGGAAGGATTGGGGCGCCGGCCTATGGGGGAGGTTCCTCAGCGAGGGACGGGATACCCTGCTGCAACTCCCCGACGCAGTGATGACCTCGTACGACCACATGAAGGAAGCCCTAATCACACGCTACGGACTGTCGGCCGAGATGTACCGGCAACGCTTCCGGGACTGCAAGAAGATCCCCGGTACCACGTGGGTCGAATACGTGGACTTCTTCAGTCGAGCGTTGGAAGGATGGATCAAGGGGAGCAAGGTCACCTCATATAACGAACTGTTCGACCTCATTGTCTGGGAGCACCTCGCCAACAACTGCTTTGTTGAACTAAGGCAACACCTCCTGGACAGTAAACTGACCGAGCCCCGGAAGCTCGCCGCCAAAGCGGACCGATGGGTCAACACCCGGGTCCCCCGGAACCCTGTGGGGGACTACCAACGGAGCACCACGGGACCTCCCCGCCAGCGCGGCGGAGGAGGGGGATCCCACCGCAGTCGAGAATTCCCAGTTGGACCGCCCAGAAGTCCGCCACGAGGGCAAGCAACCAACCCCGCTTCCCCGACCCAGGGCCGAAGAGGGACCCCGATCGTCCGGTCTGGACCACGACCAACAGTAACCTGCTTCGGATGTCAACAGACCGGCCATTATGCAAGTGACCCGGCTTGCCCCGTGAACCGACGGAACGGGACCACGGGGCCACCTCCCCGACAAATTGCCGCCGCAGCCCTGGGGGAGGAAGAGGACGAGGAGGAGAACCACAACGACGGGTCCCCCGAGTGGGAACCAGCCGCCATGTCGCTTGTATGCCTAGGCTCCCGAGAAATGGTGCCCCGCGCCACCATCCCAAGCAACACCCAGAAGTACCAACAGTGGGTCACCATCAATGGGCGACGGGCCGAGGCCCTCCGGGACACTGGGGCCAGTGTGACCGCTGTCCGATGCCATCTGGTGACCCCCGAACAGATCCTGCCACATGTCCTCTGCCCTGTCCGGACCTCCGACAACACCGAGAGCATGTGCCGGATGGCCCGAATCCCCTTCGAGTGGGGAGGAGTGTCCGGCACCCTAAAAGTGACTGTCCGCGACGACGCCCCGGTGGACTGCCTCCTGGGGAACGACCTAGAAAGCTCCCCCTGGGCCCAGGTGGAACGCCGAGAGCATCTGGGGATGCTAGGACTACCCGAGTGGGCCTGCGCCACCACCCGGTCCATGACCGTCCAGCCAGCTGCGGCCCCGGCCCCCGACGAACCGGCGGGCCCTGAACCATCCACCTCCTCCAGCCCGGAGGAACCTGACGAGGAGGCCGGGCCATCCGAACTTTCTTCCGATGAGGACGCTCCCCTCAGCGAGATCCCCGAGCTGGCCCAGTGGCGCCACGACGGGGGCCCCACCCGTGAACAATTCCAGCAAGAACAGAAGGGCTGCCCGTCCCTCGAGGGGGCCCGACAGCAGGCGGCCGCCCAGGCTGCGGGGGACCCCTCGGGAACCGACTGGGTCTATTGGGACAATGACTTATTGTATAGCGAGCAGAAAGTCGCCGAACTAGGGGCCAGCCGGGTGCTGGTGGTCCCCCTCCGATTTCGAGAATTCCTCTTGAACCTGGCACATGACGTGCCCCTCGCCGGACATCTCGGGCGGGACAAGACTTACAGCCGCCTCGTGACCCATTTCTATTGGCCCCGAATGAGACGAGACGTGGACCAGCACTGCCGGTCCTGCCCGACCTGCCAAGCTAGCGGGAAGACTGGGGGACGAGTGAAAGCCCCCCTGCAACCATTTCCAGCCGTCCACACCCCGTTCGAACGAGTGGGGATAGACATCGTGGGGCCCTTCGACCCCCAAACCGCCCTGGGCCACCGCTTCATCCTGGTACTGGTCGACCACGCCACCCGGTACCCAGAAGCTGTCCCCCTCCGAACTGTGACCACTCCAGTGGTGGGCCGGGCCCTGATGGGCATCTTCTCCAGGGTGGGGTTCCCCCGAGAAGTGGTGAGCGACAGGGGGACGATCTTTATCTCGAAGTACATGAGATCTCTCTGGCAACAATGTGGGGTCACCTATAAATTCACCACCCCTTACCACCCCCAGGGGAACGGATTGGTCGAACGGTTCAACCGAACCCTGAAGGTGATGATCAAGGGCCTGGAAGAGCCCCTCAGGAGGAGATGGGATGTCCTGTTGCTCTGCCTCCTGTTCGCCTACCGGGAGGTACCCCAGAAGTCCCTGGGCTTCAGCCCCTTCGAACTGTTGTATGGGCACCCCGTCCGAGGGCCCCTCAGCCTAGTCAAGGAGGGTTGGGAGGCGAACGTCCAAAGTGCCCCGCCCGACGTCTACCGGTACCTCTTGACCCTGCGGAACCAGACTCGAAAGTTCCGTGCCCTGGCAGAAGCCAACCTTGAAGCCAGCCAAGAAGATATGAAACGCTGGTATGACGAGAATGCCTCAGCCGTCGAGTTTGAGCCGGGCCAGCAAGTCTGGGTCATGTCACCCGTGGACCCTTGCGCCCTGCAGGACAAGTGGACCGGGCCCTTCAAGATAGTCGAAAGAAAGAGCCCCGTCACGTACCTGGTCGACATGGAGTCTCCGAGGAACCCCCTCAGGGTCCTGCACGCCAACCGGCTCAAGCCCCATTTTGCCCGAACTGAACTAAGCTTACTACTGGCTACCGACGATGGGGGTGAGAGTGACTCCGAGCCCCTACCCGACCTCCTGGGGTCCTCGAGCCAAGACGGCTCCTTGGAGGGCGTCCACCTCTCTGCCTCCCTGACACCAGAACAGCGCCATGATTGCCAGAAGCTACTGCAACCCTTCGCTGCCCTCTTCTCTCTCACGCCCGGGGTAACCCCCTGGTGCGTCCACGACGTGGACACAGGGGATAGCCCCCCTGTACGACACCGCGCTTATAGAGTGCCTGACCGAGTCCGGGCCTGCATAAAGACAGAGGTCGCCAAGATGCTCGCCCTCGGAGTCATCGAGCCTTCCGACAGCCCGTGGGCCAGCCCGGTGGTCTTGGTGCCGAAGGCCGCCGCCCCCGGCACAGCCCCCGAACTCAGATTCTGTGTCGACTACCGGGGCCTGAACGCAGTTACCAAGACCGATGCCCACCCTTTGCCACGAGCCGATGAGCTGATTGATCGCTTAGGGGCCGCCCGCTACCTAAGCACCTTTGATCTCACCGCTGGGTACTGGCAGATCAAGCTCACTCCCGGCGCACAAGAACGATCAGCTTTCTCTACCCCCGACGGCCACTACCACTTCCGGGTGATGCCCTTCGGCATGAAGAACGCCCCAGCGACCTTTCAGAGGCTGGTAAATAAGGTCCTGGCCGGTCTCGAAGCCTTCAGCGCGGCCTACCTCGATGACATTGCTGTCTTCAGCGACCACTGGGCCGCGCACCTCGGACACCTTGGGGAAGTCCTGGCTGCTCTCCAAAGAGCCGGGCTCACAATTAAGGCCAGCAAGTGCCAGATCGGTCAAGGATCTGTGACCTATCTGGGCCACCAGGTGGGGAGTGGCCAGGTGGCCCCCCTCCGGTTAAAAGTTGACGCCATCCAGGCGTGGGAGCCCCCCGCCACCCAAACTGCTGTCCGGGCATTCCTGGGCCTCACAGGCTACTACCGACGCTTCATAAAGGATTACGGCAGCATTGTGGGCCCCCTTACGGAACTCACTTCGAAGAAACAACCCAAGGCGGTGCACTGGACGCCCCGCTGCCAGACCGCGTTTGATGCCCTCAAAGCAGCCATGTGCGCTGCCCCTGTGCTACAGGCCCCCGACTACAGCAAGGAATTTGTAGTCCAGACCGATGCCTCGGAGTACGGGGTCGGGGCAGTCCTCTCCCAGCTGGACGCCAAGGGCCTCGACCGACCGGTGGCCTTTATCGGCCGCCGACTGCTGCCGCGAGAACAGAGGTGGAGCACCATCGAGCGGGAGGCCTTCGCTGTGGTGTGGGCTCTCAAGAAGCTCCGGCCCTACCTTTTCGGTACCCACTTCAGGGTCCAGACTGACCACCGGCCCTTGCGGTGGCTCATGCAAATGCGGGGCGAGAACCCCAAGCTGTTACGCTGGTCCATCTCGTTGCAAGGGATGGACTTCACTGTTGAACACCGGCCCGGCAACGACCACGCCAATGCTGACGGCCTGTCCTGATTCTTCCGCCTCGGCGAGGAGAACCCCCAAGAAGATGGGTGACTCTCCCTGCCTTCAGCTGGGGGGGACGCGTGTGGGAGCCGGCCTCGTGGCGTGGTCCTGTTTCCCCGCGCTCAGCCGCACGAGGTCCCATGCACATCGGGGCTCCTCCATCTTGGATTGCACGTCACTCCACGTGACCACCTGTATGAACCTGCTCTACCCGGCCTCGGTCCCAGCAAGGCCCGACATCGAGACGCCAACCCCTGGCTCGGGGGATACCAAGTGAGCCCTTCCCACTCTCGGCGGAGGGCAGTATCGATGGGACCCCCTACCGTCTCTCCACACCTAGGTGTGATCACTCCACAGCTCTCTGGGGCCTGGCGCCTCTCCTGCTGGGCGTCTGGCCGCTCCCTACCCGGCCTCTAAGCCCCCTCCGGGCGCCCGGGTCCGGACATCAAATGGCTCCCGTCCTATATCTGGGGCGACCCGACAACAGGGCAGTAGTTGTATCCTGGAGTCAAGAGCCCTGCTGATCGGATCGCGGCTGACCCTACGGAAGAAGACTCACCCTGAACCACCACCTGAGCCCTGCTGACGACGTCGCGGCTCCACCGTGCTTAAAGACCTTCACGAACCTTTGGGGCCCTGCTGACGCCGTCGCGGCCCGACCTTGTTGAACCTTACCACCAGAGCCCAGCTGACCTCGTCGCGGCTCGACCCAAGCGGAACTACCATCCGAGCCCTGCAGACGACGTCGCGGCTCTCCACGTCCGAGCCGCTCTGAGACCAGCATCCAAGGTCTGGCGCAGAGCCCTCCCGTGCCTGGCTGGCACTAAGACTGTCCCGCTACCCTACCCTCTTGAACGGACACTGAGACTCTGACAGGATCCCTCGATCCCACTGTAAATATTGCACGTATTACTGCCGATAAAGAATCTAATCTCGCAACAGCTATTGAGTCCTGTGTGGTGGTGTTACTGGGCCTAGTACGATCATAGGAGAAAGACCTCCCCGAGGGGGCTTCTCAGCGGCGCTCGGCTATAACTTTGCGGTAGGAAGGTGCCGGAATAGTCTCCCCGACTACCCGGTGGGCCTCCCTCCAACAATGCGGTTAAAACTACCATCAAGAATGCCACCATTTGCATGTACCGCTATCTATCCCAGTCTACCCCACTCCAGTCTACCCCAATCTACTCCATTCCACTCTATCCCAATCTACCCCACCCCAATGTACCATAATCCACTCCACTATAATCTATCCCACTCTAGTCCAATCGACCCCACTCCAATCCACCCCACCACAATCTACCCCACTCTACCACACTCCTTGCTACCCCAATCCAATCTACCCTACCCCACTCCACTCCATCCTGCACTACCCCACTCTGTCTTCCCCAATCTCCCCCACTCCAATCCACCCCATTCCAATCTACCACACTTCAATCTACTCCATGCCAATTTATCCACTCTACCCCACTCTATCCCAATCTACCCACGGGTGTGAAATTTCATAAAATATCTACTTGTCCATGGGACAGGTTGCTTCATAAATGTACTTGTCCTGTTAAAACATCTACTTGTCCCTTTGGTGCCATGTAGTGCAGCAACAAATTATGGCAGCAATCTTATTATATAAGAGCTCTAATAATAGCCTCTATGATTACGCCATGGCTAATTCTGTGGAAGGGCTTGTATACTAGCAATTTCCTTATTTTGCCACCTTCCGCAGATCCACATACTGGGGCCAGAGGAAGCAGTAGGCAATTTTTCCAGGTTTTGAATGCCTTTGAGTCTGTGCAAGCCTACTAACTTGCATGTTTTAAGGATTTTCACCAACTCTTCTCTCATTTTTCCCCAGGATGTGAAAGGTTGGAAATTTACTCCTGACAAGGGCAGTAGTAGAAGTTCTTCCAGGGTTGGAAAGAAAGTGGTTGGAGGGAAAGTGAACTTGTAAACACTAAACGAAGAAGTTGAAGATGTGGAAAAGGGACCTTAGACATCTCAATACAGCTGAACCAGCAACCCATTGTAAAGTTGCCCTTTCCTCCCAAGCTGACTTGGCTGAGGTTCATTTACTCACTGACTTTTACAACTCTACTATCTCAAGTATCATGGATTCCATTGCACCTCTCCAACAAAAAAAATGCTTCAACAAAAATCTCAGCACACCCTCAAGTGATGCCTTGGCTGCTTTCTTTACAGAGAAATCCAGACTCATCAATATTGAACTGGATTCTAAGAAGGCTTCCTTGCCACCCCCTGGCCCTCTTAGATCAGCTCGAAGCAACTAGCCTGAGCATCAACCCATCCAATCATTTTAGCGGCCCATTACCACCCTACGTCTTCAAAGAAATAAAGGAGGCCGTCTTCCCCCTTTTGACAAAGATTATCAACGCCTCACTGACACAAGGTACGATCCCTGATTGCCTAAAAGCAGCTCAGCTTTCACCTACACTAAAAAAAACTAATGCTTATAGTGCCGACCGTAACAACTTCCGCCCTATCTCCAACATCACTACTCTGGCCAAACTCCTTGAAAAATGCGTCCAATCACAACTTTGCGCTCACATTGAGAATTTCCAAATCCTAGACCTAACACCAATCTGGCTTTCGGAGTGGACATAGCACTGAATTAGCTCTCATTCACGTTATGGATGACATTTTAAAAATGCTCGACGACAATGAATCTTGCCTTCTAATCCTCCTTGACCTTTCCTCTGCGTTTGATGCTGTAAATCACGACAACCTCTTATCTAATTCGGAGCACAGGATGTGCCTCTCTGGTCTGGTGCTGCAGTGGTTCTCGTCCTTCCTCCATCACAGATCCCAAAGAATAAAGGTGAACCACTCCCTATCCCAGCCCACACCAGTATCCATGAGGGTCCCACAAGGGTCTGCCTTATCTCCCATACTCTTCAACTTATTCTTGGAACCACTAGCTAAGGCACTAAATTCAATGAACATTCTCTTCCATATGTATGTGGATGACACGCAACTCTACCTGAAAATATCCTCCCCGGAAAATCTTATATCACTCAACACTACCCTCATGAATACTCAAAACTGGCTAACTGAGAACCACCTCCTACTCAACACCTCCAAAACTGAATTCCTTCTCATTCCTCCTCCGAATCACACCCCGAAATTAGACCTTTGGATGAATCATCTCCCTGCCTTCAATTGCTCCCCCCACAATATTGATTCAGCCAAATCTCTCGGAATCACCCCGGACAAGCATTTAAATATGAAGAAACAAATCAGCAAGGTGTGCAAGGGAGCGAATCACTAGATGAGACTGCTCAGGAATCTCAAACCTTTCCTTCCACAAGCTGACTTCAAGCAGGTGTTCCAAGCGCTGGTTTTGCTGAGGCTAGACTATTGCAGTGCTACGCTCTGTGGCCTCCCTAAATATACCTTGGATTACATTGAATGCTGCGGCCAGACTGACTACGGACACAAAAAGAAATGCACACATTTCCCTAGTCTTAAAATCTCTAAACTGGCTGCCTTTTGAAGCAAAACTCCCCAGTTATCTAGTCCAAAAGCTAGAATTATCTGGAGGTGGGAGACCCTCAAGAAGCGCTAACACCTTCCTCCTGAAACCACAGATCTTTTGCAAAAAGAGAACTTGTCAAAGAGCGTTCTCTGGCTCTGCCCCGAGGATCTGTATCTCTCTCCCTCCTGAAGTACACAGGATCACATCCACGGTTGCTTTCAAATTGGAAGTAAAAAGATTCCTTATGAACAAGTTCTTACTTTAATTGAGTTCGGATCATCTGCTGTAAGATACTGGACTTACACCTTTACGTCTTGAATTGATTTGCTATATCTCCTTAATTAATCTTTTCTTCCCCTCCTAGATTCGCTATTTTTAAGCTATTGTAATAATCTTTGACTCACCCTTTGTAACTGTTTCGTTTGTTATGTATTTGATGCTTGTACATCCCTGATTATTTTCCCTCCCTTATTTGTGAAGCGCTCTGATATCTCTCTGGATCATGTTCGAGCTATATAAAGCTTTATAAATAAATAAACAGATTTTCGCATGAACAAATCTACACATTCACATTTGCTCGTTCTAAAGTATAGTTCACAAATATTTTCTAGGATTACGATTTCCTGATTTACTTCTGTAAATTCTTGTGAGTTCATGAAAGCCGCAACCCTGCCCTAATGCAAAAACATATACCATGGGTGCACATTTGTGACTTTATTTAAGAATTTGGCCTCTAATTAAGTCTGGCATTAACCTGGACCTTTTGCTTTTATTAAAATGATCTTTCTCTCTCTAACAATCTATTGCCTGGCTTTTCCACTCCAATTTACCCAACACCAATCTATCCCACTGTATCACAATCTTTCCCGCTCTCATATACCTGACTCCACCCCACTCCAATTTACCACACTCTACCCCAATCTGCCCCACCCTACCCCCACATACCCAATACTACGCAACTCTACTCTACACCAATCTATTTTACTCTACCTCAGTCTACACTGGTGTGCTCCACTCCAATGTACCTCACTATACCCCAACTTACCCTACTCCAATCTACTTCACTCTACCCCACTGCACTCTACTCCAATCTCCTCCACCCCACTCACTATACCCCACCCCATCTACCCACAATCGACCCCACTACCCTCTACCACAATCTACCCCCACTCCACTCTACCCTAATCTACTCTGCTTTAATCTACTGCATTCCGTCAATCCTACTCCAATCTACACCACTACAACCTACCCCCCATTCTACCCTACTCCACCGCAATGTACCCCACTGCACTTTACTCCAATCTATGTCACTCTACACTGATCTACCTCACTCTACTCCAATCTACCCCACTGCACCCCCATCCCACCACCTTTTAGCCATGCTGAACAGCAGCCACACAGGTTTACAACATTGTTAAAACACCTTGCCAAAGCCAATAGTGCTCACATAGACGAGGCCTACTGACTTTACCAATGCTTGTTTTAAAATGTAAATATGTCCACAATCTCAACGGTGGACTCCTAGCTCTGCACCTCACGCTAGTTCGATCAAATCCTGGTCCTGCGCAATACTCCCCAGCGCCAGCTGTTGCCTGACGCCTCTGTGCTCCAGATCCGAACAGATTACTACACGTGGGGGTGCGCCAGGAAATGAAGTCCAGTAGACTGTAAGTAGTATCAAAAAATCCTTTATTTCAAATTTCGTTATTTCATATGGGTAAGCAACGCTCAGCCAACGTGTTTCATTCCCTCAAGGGGAACTTCATCAGGGCTTATAGGGTCATCAAATGATATCCAAAAGTGAACTGTCCCATTAAGAATTTTCTATTTAAGAATTTTATCGAAAGTCTTTTGGAGCCTGACCGGACGGACGTCTTGGCGATTTGCAACATGCAGGTTCTTTATGCCTGTAATAACTCCAAGGTCTTCCAGCGCAACTGGAGAACATTCTAAAATTCTTAAATGGAAAATTCTAATAAAGGATTTTTTTATACTACTAACAGTCTACTGGAGTTCATTGCCTGGCGCACCCCCAATTCTAGTAATTTGTTTTAAAATGTATGTCATTTGCTATTGACTATGCTCTTAAGTATTCCAAAAAAAGGTCTTGTGTTGTAGCCTTTCTTGCCAACTTGTGATTGGTACCAGAAGAGCTACTCCTTACACGGCATAGCTCCACCATACCAAGCATAGATTCTCCAATCACAGCATAGCTCCTCCATCCCATGGCAGAGCTCCCTCTCCACAGACCTGAACCCACCTGATGATGCTCCAACTCTTGTCCCTGATAATGTCTCCCTTACGACCCATATATATTTAGTTCGCCCTTCACCCTTCCTCGTGTACCTCTCCACACAGCTTACTGATGTCTGCTTCTCTTTCTGACGTGGTGACATCACTGGAAAATATCAATAGAGCCCCCCAAAGCATCAGGGCATGTTTAGCCTGGACTGTTTTGTAATTGGATTTATATAGCACTTACTACTACTGATGAGGCATTGAACCATTTTATGACGAGTAACACTCTACTGCAGAAGCTAAGGATAGTCATTAATCTACTAGTCACTACTGTTGGTGATCAGAATTAGGATTGTGCTCCCAGTAAACCATTCCTTGCATTTACTCCAGTTTCTTTGTCGTAGATTAAATTAAAAGGAAGTAGATGTGGTCATGAGTGGGGGATATGTGAGTTTATGGAAATGATTTGTGTGATGAAAGATCGGCTAGAGGAGATTAAGTGTTGTTAGATTACAGTAGGTGGACAATTTGAGATCTCCCCTGCGCTAACCCCCGCTTCTGCATTTCAACTAACCTCCACCGTACGGGCTCATGCATGAGTCAAGCACCAAGGCAAGCCCTCTCCCCACCCAGCTATTACAGGAGGTGACATCACTGGATTTCCCATCATCTATCTGCACAGCAAGTGACATCAATGGCTGTCCCATCATCCATGTGCACAGGAAGTGAAATCACAGGCTTCCCTGTAAAGCTGTCTTTAAAAGAAGAATTCAAGCAAACTGACTCATTTCCATCCTGCTACACAGGACGTGACTTCACTGGATATCCCACCATCTCTCCGCACACAAAGTGACATCACTGGTTACCCTATAAAACTGTTATCTAACTAAGAAACCAAGCAAGAGAACTATTTCTCATGTTTCAGCCACATAGGAAGTGAGCTCCGTGGATTTCCCACCATTCATCTGCACAGGAAGTGACATCCCTGATTTCCAATTGTCCATCTGCACAGGAAGTGGCATCACTCTTCCCTGATTAATGGTGGACCTGCTTAATGGTGGCCGCAATGCGAATGGCCTGAAGATGCACCAACGTGAAGACAGTGTTCACCTGGATCGTGCCATGTGCCAGAAACACAGTCCTCCCCCCTTCTCACAGCTACCCCGCTGCAACTTTCCATGACTTCAACCCAAGCCTCCATTCTACACGCTACTGCTTTTCCATATCACGCAACATTGAGAGAGAATTCTTCTGTGGTTTCTGCAAGTTATCATACACTTAACCACACCCAACACTTACTGCACCCACACTAGCAGCACCAATAACCCACTCTCCACCACTCATGCAGTCCTGCAACCACCCACAGAACACTGCACTCACATGCATGCTTAACACCCTCTCACTCACCAAGCACCATGGAGTTGTGGGACCTGCTGCACGACAGTGCCCTGGACCTGCATTTCTTCACTGAAACCTGTCAGAACCCTACATCGGCATCTGATATCTCCAGAGCCATCACCCCAACTACAAGATTACCAGGCAAGATAGACTTCACAAGCCTGGAGGAGGAATCCCTATCATCCACAAGAACACCATTGGCAGCGGAGCCAAGCAGCCTAACATGGCGGATGCTCTCTGAGTGAGCTCTGCTGGCCCCAATAAATCCTGCATTAACCCTGCCTGAAACATACACTACAGGCTGCCTCGATGAAGTCCTTGGGCTTTCCAGACCCCAGGATGTCTTTTCCTGGTTAACAGAGCCTGCCGATCACCACCGGGCCATTCCTGATCCATTCTGGGCCAGCCAACGGGCTGTAGCCCGCGACCTCTGGAGTGCTGGAGACGTCCCGGTGGTTGAGCGGGGCGTGCCTGGAGGCCTATTCCTGACTAGTCCGCAATGCTGTGATGCCATGGCAGGTGCCAGGGGTGAAACTCACCAGAGGCCTGCTGCTGGTGCCGGGCGGGAATTGCTGGTCTGGCGGGGCTCTGTGCAGCGGCGCTCCTTGGACCGGGAGCTGTTGAGGGCACCTTGAGTGGTGACGTAGTGGTGCCGGAACCCTGCCAGTGTTGGTGAGGTGAGGCGCCCATTAGGGGGAGGGGGGCATGCTCATGGCTGCGGAGGCTGCCCGATTAATGTTCGGCTCGGCCTGCGGTCGGTTGTGGCCCTCCCTCAGCCTCGCTCTTCCCATTATGTTGGAGGCCTTGTGCAATGCACAACTTCCTGGCCTCATCTATGTGCCCAGCATTACAATTCCCGGCCGAGAGGCTTTCTGGACCTGTTGTAAGGTGTGAATGGAACGGAATTTGGACCCCAGTGTAGGCACCTGAGCAGCTGCACTTGATTGGTGATCCTTGGGAACAGAACATTTCTTGCTGGTGGTACCTATTGCTCATAGAAACGGCCTGTAAGCATTAAATCAGTTGGCGCTGTGGGCAAGAGGTGGTGGTTGGAGACGATGGCCCGGGGGATATGGGGCTCTAGGAGGACCAGGCCTGGTTGGTGCTGCCCGAGGTCCGGCCCTTCCTCCTTACGTGCTGGCGGCTAGCTGTACTGTCCCAGTGAGGCAAGTCGTGTATAGTGCCGCGAGACCTGAAAGGGCATTGAAAATTGATCACGTTCCCTTAGGTTATAACCCACGCAGCATGTCTAAAGACAAGGCCTCGGGCCTGGCCCTAAACAAAGCACTATGGACAGATTTACGGCCACGGCGGCACCCCTCACTGAGGGTACGGAGGTCGCGCCCAGCTTGCCGGACAACGCTACCCTCCTGCAGGTCATTACACAGTCCAGCAGGCAGTGGAGGTCCAGGTCAGGGTGGTTGGGACAGAGGTGTCCCTACTGCGCCAAGATCTGTGTAACGCTGTCGACCGCATCACGGAGACAGAGACAAGGGTCTCGGGGTTAAAGATGCAGTAACCACATTACATCGCAAAGTTACTTCTTTAGAACAACTAACTAAGTGCCTTGTACTGCGAGTTAAAGACGCTGAAGGACAGACCAGGAGGAATAATCTCTGCTTCGTGGGCTTCCCCGAAAATTGCAAGGGCAACGATGTTGGAAAGTTCCTTACACAATGGCTTATCTCCTGGCTGCCAGGCAACGCTTTGTCATTGTGTTTTGTGATTGAACGTGCACACAGGGCCCTACAGCAGAAGCCCCTACCCGGGTCTTGACTCGACCTATGATGGCACGTGTTTTAAACTTCAGAGATCGCTACACAATCCTGCAGCAGGCCAGGCTTCGGGCAGAGTTAGTGTATGAGTCCCATCGGATCATGATATTTCTGGACTATACAAAAATGGTGCAACAACAACGTCAGTCCTTGGCCGAGGCAAAGGCGCGTCTTCTGGGCCTCAAGATTCCATACATGCTCCTGTATCCGGCTTGCCTGAGGGTGGTTTTTAACACTTGCACCCTATTTTTCGAAACTCCAGAGGAGGTCTTCACCTTCACAGATGAACAGCGGCAGCTTAGGCCGCATACTACACCGCCCAGGAACTCTGATTCTTCTACAGATGTCACAGCTCACCGCGGGCTCCGCCGCCGAACACTGACGATGCTCGCGGTCCCTGCGAGACGGTAGCAAGTCCTAAGAAACCACATTACCCAGAATTCCGGTGATCGCCGACGTCACGACGCCCGTCGGGGAATCCTGAAATACTTCTGGATTCCCGATGAGCGGCGCTGCTAATTCCGGAGTGAGAGCTAGGTTTGGAGAAGACGCCGAGAGACGGTAGGGGTGCGGTAGCACCGGTACAGGTCTTGGGAACTCCCTACGCTTCTCTTTACTCGCCTCTGCAGTCTCCTGTATACCGGGTGCCATTTTCAGCAGCGCTAAGAAAGGGCTGCGTGATATATTGATTCCGAGGAGGAATTCCGCCTCCCTCCATTTTCTGAGCTTCCCGTGGGCCAAAAGGGGCCTGATATTCTTTATTACTTTGCCAGCTGAGGGAGCGACTCGCAGGCCTGTTGGACGAGCCGAAATCGGCTCGTGCGGGCTTGCTAAGCGCCCCACTCGGACCAGGAAGGTCCAAGCCGCAGTTGCAGACTACACCATTTGTTTTTACCTTTAGTAGTGTCTCTGATGTTCGGGGCTGTATGAGATTAAATACAGCCAGAACCCAGAAGACGCGTACACAGTAGCAGAAGGGTTTCCGAAGAAGCCCACACCATTTGGTACACGCCCTGACTAGTGTGCTTAACAGTTCGGGTGTGACTAACCTTGTATGGCCATGGAAGGCCTGACAAATTCCGAATAGTTCTTTGTCTGTTTTGTGGCTCTGTGGTGCTTCCCTTATTCAACGGGGGAAAACTAATATCATTTCTACTTCTCGCCTTATGTAGCAGGGGCTGGTTGAGCTCCTTGGATGTCAGCTCCTAAAACCCCTGTAACAAGCTGCTGTGTGTCTCTAGGTACGCGTCATGTATATAAATGTTTATCTATCCATATGCAATGTGACAACGCAGTTGTAGAACGCACTTTGTATGACCATAGTAACTGTGCTCTCCCATCTCTAGAACAAGATAGAGACCGTCGCTTCTCAGAGGCTATACCCTGGCATAAAGAACCGTTCTTTTCCTTTACAGGTATTAGAGAGAAAGGGGGTAAGATACTTGTTGTTGTAAGGGACATTGGCAGAAGTGCGTAAGATACAATTATTGTTAAGGGTATTGATCTCTGTGTGTTTTCATTTCCAGATCTCCCTCCCTGCTGAACCCATCCTTTCCTTCCCTCACCTGATCACTCGATAGAGTCTGTGGTTTAATTCAGGCCTTTTGAGCTATCAGGAGGTGGACCCCATAGAGCGTCGTACGTCTCTGAGGATCTGCGGACCTGACAACAGAAGACTCGACCAGGACACAGACGAAGCTAAAAGAAAAAAGACCTCATAGATCCAGATCCTCGTGGTGGTCCAAGGCTAATAAGCAAGATGTTGAAAATGTGCATTCCGCAAACAAGTGAAAGCGTCCAATATGATCTCTGTCTCCTGGGGCGGGGGGGGGAGGCCTCTGGGAATTCTTCATGCACACAGGCATGTTTTCAGGTCGATATTGTGCTGCATATGTGGGGTTTTTCCATTCCCTCTGAGAACTCGAGACTTTTAGGGACTATGGGGATCCACTGGGGAGATGGTGTTCTGCCCGCCTTTTGGGAGTGGGAAGCCAGGCTTTCCATGACAGATACTTCTGCTGTTTGGAGATGTTGAGGGGGATGGGTGGAGGCCGGGTTGTTGATCAAGTTCTGGTTTGTTTTGCTTTGATTTACTTTGGCTGCATAGCTTGTATATCCCTGCAATGGATGTATGCCGTTACAACGCACACTTTTACAACGCATGCACTTACAACGCATTTTTTACAACGCAACATCCACTACAACGCATTCCATTACATAGCATGACACTACAACGCATGTTTAAAAACTACCTTTACAACGCATTCCATTACATCGCATACTACCTTTACAACGCATACCATTACAACGCATAGTATAGGGGTAAAAATTACTATTCTAACTCCAGGGGGTGCAACAGTAGGGTAAGTGTTGGATTGCGTTGTAATGGTATGCGTTGTAAAGGTAGTATGCGATGTAATGGAATGCGTTGTAAAGGTAGTTTTTAAACATGCGTTGTAGTGTCATGCTATGTAATGGAATGCGTTGTAGTGGATTTTGCGTTGTAAAAATTTCGTTGTAAGTGTAGTGTGTTGTAACAGTTGCGTTGTAAAGGTTGTTCACCCCCTGCAATTACCCTTCCCCAATAATTGGCACTCTTATCTTAGTACCTCATGACACAATGGCAGCGGAGCCCTTAGGACAGTCTCCCAGGCAACTATATATTGTGAGCTGGAATACAAAGGGGTGTGCTTGACAAAATTAAGCAGGGCGCGGTCCTCCGACAGGCCAAACACATTGGCGCTGATATTCTTCTTCTACAAGAAACACACTTGCTAGGCACGAAGGCTCTGTGCCTGGCTTACTATGGCTATAAAACAAAAACCAAAGGAAATCATGGACGGAGTGTTGAACATTGCAAGCACTCACCCCCAGTCATCTGATCTGGGTTTAATCCATCACCGTTCTTTAGCCCACTCTGCCACCCCAGTTCAGACATGGCCATATGCAAATCAGTCTGACCCTGTGCCTCATGGGAACAGTCCAGCCCAAACTGCCAAGCCATGTCTTCCCTGGACCGGACACAAGCTTCCTAGGACCGGTTTCTGGCATTTCAGCCGTCTTCAGCCAGGCTTGCTTGAATCCAGTGGCAAAGTGAGCAAGGGACTCACGTCTGAGCATACCCTGCAAACTTATGGCGAACAAAGCAAAAACCAAAGGAAATGATGGACGGAGTGTTGAACATTGCAAGCACTCACCCCCAGTCAACTGATCTGGGTTTAATCCATCACCGTTCTTTAGCCCACTCTGCCACCCCAGTTCAGACATGGCCATATGCAAATCAGTCTGACCCTGTGCCTCATGGGAACAGTCCAGCCCAAACTGCCAAGCCATGTCTTCCCTGGACCGGAAACAAGCTTCCTAGGACCGGTTTCTGGCATTTCAGCCGTCTTCAGCCAGGCTTGCGTTAATCCAGTGGCAAAGTGAGCAAGGGACTCACGTCTGAGCATACCCTGCCAACTTATGGCGAACAAAGCAAAAACCAAAGGAAATGATGGACGGAGTGTTGAACATTGCAAGCACTCACCCCCAGTCAACTGATCTGGGTTTAATCCATCACCGTTCTTTAGCCCACTCTGCCACCCCAGTTCAGACATGGCCATATGCAAATCAGTCTGACCCTGTGCCTAATGGTCATTACACAGTCCAGCAGTCAGTGGAGGTCCAGGTCAGGGTGGTTGGGACAGAGGTGTCCCTACTGCGCCAAGATCTGTGTAACGCTGTCGACCGCATCACGGAGACAGAGACAAGGGTCTCGGGGTTAAAGATGCAGTAACCACATTACAACGCAAAGTTACTTCTTTAGAACAACTAACTAAGTGCCTTGTACTGCAAGTTAAAGACGCTGAAGGACAGGCCAGGAGGAATAATCTCTGCTTCGTGGGCTTCCCGGAAAATTGCGAGGGCAACGATGTTGGAAAGTTCCTTACACAATGGCTTATCTCCTGGCTGCCAGACAACGCTTTGTCATTGTGTTTTGTGATTGAACGTGCACACAGGGCCCTACAGCAGAAGCCCCTACCCGGGGCTTGACTCGACCTATGATGGCACGTGTTTTAAACTTCAGAGATCGCTACACAATCCTGCAGCAGGCCAGGCTTCGGGCAGAATTAGTGTATGAGTCCCATCGGATCATGATATTTCTGGACTATACAAAAATGGTGCAACAACAACGTCAGTCCTTGGCCGAGGCAAAGGCGCGTCTTCTGGGCCTCAAGATTCCATACATGCTCCTGTATCCGGCTTGCCTGAGGGTGGTTTTTAACTCTTGCACCCTATTTTTCGAAACTCCAGAGGAGGTCTTCACCTGGACAGATGAACAGCGGCAGCTTAGGCCGCATACTACGCCGCCCAGGAACTCCGATTCTTCTACAGAAGACTCGACCAGGACACAGACGAAGCTAAAAGAAAAAACACCTCATAGATCCAGATCCTCGTGGCGGTCCAAGGCTAATAAGCAAGATGTTGAAAATGTGCAATCCGCAAACAAGTGAAAGCGTCCAATATGATCTCTGTCTCCTGGGGGGGGGGGGGGGGAGGCCTCTGGGAATTCTTCATGCATACAGGCATGTTTTCAGGTCGATATTGTGCTGCGTATGTGGGTTTGCTCCATTCCCACTGAGAACTCGAGACATTTAGGGACTATGGGGATCCACTGGGGAGATGGTGTTCTGCCCGCCTTTTGGGAGTGGGAAGCCAGGCTTTCCATGACAGATACTTCTGCTGTTTGGAGATATTGAGGGGGATGGGTGGAGGCCGGGTTGTTGATCAAGTTCTGGTTTGTTTTGCTTTGATTTACCTTGGCTGCATAGCTTGTCTATCCCTGCAATTACCCTTCCCCAATCATTGGCACTCTTATCTTAGTACCTCATGACACAATGGCAGCCGACCCCTTAGGACAGTTTCCCAGGCAACTATATATTGTGAGCTGGAATACAAAGGGGTGTGCTTGACAAAATTAAACAGGGCGCGGTCCTCCGACAGGCCAAACACATTGGCGCTGATATTCTTCTTCTACAAGAAACACACTTGCTAGGCACGAAGGCTCTGTGCCTGGCTTACTATGGATATATACACATCTTCCATGTCAGGTTCACATGGGGCTATAGGGGGGTTGCCATCCTGATTAACCGCCATGTAGCATTCACTCTGATACAAAAATGAACCGATATCTACGGCAGGTACATATTCGTGCACGGGACTGTAGCAGGCGAACACGTAGTGCTTGGCAATATATATCTCCCACCGCTCCTTGGCCAGAACTTCCTAGACAGCATGGTTGAGATCTGGGGCTCCCTTCCCAACGGACTGTCAGTTATTGATGAAGATTGCAATGATGTAATGTCCCCAGGGGTGGATAGGTGGCGCTCAGCGGGGACAGGAACGGGATCCCTCGTATCTAAGCTGCGGACCCTGGTGGACATGTTTGCATGAGTAGATACGTGACGGTTACATCACCCCAATGAGACCAGTTTCACATACTTCTCCCATACTGATCGCTGAATTATTCCCTGTGGCCTTACATCTCTTTATAGGCCCAAACAGACCCCCCTTTCGCTGGAGGCTCTCGGTTTGGGGACTAAATTAAATTTGGCTGATGTGGAGCACAGAGACCGACTTGGTAAATAACCAGCAAAGCACTTTCTCAAAAAGTCAGGGCCTGTCCCATGCAGTGCCATGTATACTATTAACAATGATTTAAATGTAATCCTCTGCCTAACTGGGAGTCAGTGAAGTTTGGCAATAAATTGTGAGACAAGCTCCATGTCACAGCCAACTTCACCCTAAGCAGCACTCTCATTTACAGGCCACTTTGACCTCTCACTATTTTCACCGACACCATCGAGGACTTTGTCGCACCACTCGCCCTCGGCACTAGCAATAACATCCTACTTGGAGACCTGAACTTTCATCTGGAAGACCACGCCAACTGAAACTCAAAAGCACTCATTGAAGAACTTGGTAGCCTGGGCCTCACCTAATGAGTAGAAAGGCCAATTTGAAACTGAAACAACATCACTGATGAGGACAGGAGATCCACTCTCAGTGGCCACCAACCCGAACACAGCACCAGCCTCCCCCAAGCCATTAAATATGTCAACACTTTCATCACCTTCTGCACCAACTCCCTGGCTCCCCTCAAACACAGCAATACAAGACCTAGACACCCGGCCGGTGGGTACACAGAGGAACCCAGATAAATGAAAAACCACGGCAAACAACTGGAGCGCATATGGCGAATGAGTCAGGATGAACCAAACCGGAACACGCTCAAATCCGCCCTTAGATTTTACCGCCGAATAACCCAGACCACCAAACAAGCCACTTTGGTTGACCCCATCGATGTCAGCACCAAAAGAGGCAAAGCAGCCTTGTGAAGGATTTCACCTCACCGGCATCCACCTCCAACTCAATCACTCCTTCACAATACTTCTGCAACAATCTCTCTCAATTCTTCAACAACAAAATCACTACCATTTACAGCAACTTCAATCCGCATCTGACCCGAAAGACCTCATCAAACGCCTCCTGATTTTATTGAAAGAACCAATGTTAACCTCATTTCCCATCATCACTCAGAAGAAACCGCTGCCACCATGAAGTCCATCCACTTAGGGGCCCCATCGGACGCCTGTCTCACCACGCCCACTCCATAGCACTGCAGCCCATCAGTACTGTGCTCACACCCCTTCTGTATGCCTCCATCTCTTGCATGACCTTCACAGACACTTGTAAACATGCAACTGTCCTCCCATTGCTCATGAAACCCTCTGTAGATCCTTCAACTCTCACCATCTGCAGACTGATCCCCCGCTACCATTCCCAGTCAAGGTCTTAGAGAAAATGACCAACAGTCGTCTCACCGAATACAGCAACGCAAGTAGTCTTGTTCTCCCAGTAAAACATGTCATGCATTTACTCCACTTTTTGGTAGATTAATTGAAAAGGAGGTAAAGGTGATCATTAGTGGGGGCTATGTGGGTTTATGTAAATGATTTGTGAGATGAAAGATGGGCTCCTCCTCAACACCAACATCGGAATCCAAGGTTACGCACTCCAATGTATCTTCTCATTTTGATTAGAAGGAGGCAGTCAGTCAGCTTTGCACCATACTTCTTGGACGTCCGTGACCTCATCTGCTGGGTTCCGTAAGGATCCTCCCTGACCCAGGCTATGTTCAACACATGCATGATCCCTCTAGATAGCATCATTCACTCTCACAACATCAACATCCTCTCCTATGCCAATGACATGCAACTCATTCTCTTATGGACAAGACGCTCAGGCCCCCGATCAAGTTCAATGCCTGCATGATCGAAATTGTCCACTGGTTGGAGAACATCTGTCTAAAGCTGAACACCGACAAAAACGAAATTGTGATCTTCGGGGAGATCACTTCACTGTGGGATTCCACCTGGTAGTCAACAGAGCTAGGACGACAACGCCAAGCACCTCAGGATCGTCATCAACAGCAGTCTCGACATGACTGCCCAAGTCAATGCCATCAACGTCTCATGCTTCCATACACCGAAGATGCTGGGGAAGATTTTCGAATGACTCCCAATCAGAAATGATAAAAATGGCGGACAGCCATCATGCACGCCCTTGTTACAAGCAAGCTGGACTATGGAAACATCCTCTATGCTGCAATCAACAAAAAACTCACCTGAGCTCCAGACCATGCACAACTAAGTGGCCAGAATCAGTCTAACCTACAATGGCGCATTCCCTTCACACCAGATCTGAAGGAGCTATACTGGTTCTGCATACACAAATGATCACAATTTAAACTCTTCACCCACACTTTCAAGGAACTATATAACACTGGCCCCGCATTCCGTACAAGTCTTTCAGACACCTCCGCTTGTCTGGACTCCTGCTCACACACATCCTACGCATTTAGAAAACCAGATACAGCGGTTGACCATTCTCCTACATCCCTCCTAAGGAATGGAATGACCTGCCACTACCCCTAAGAGCCTCCTTCTCACTTGTTGAATCAGGACCTGGTTTTCTGAGTAGTGACCATTAACATAAGTGAGCTGTTCTTCCTGTTAATGCAGTCTGCAGTTGTTTTACACTTTGTTAGTTAAATGTTGAATGTTCTATTGTATTGTATTGCAACATTTTTATAGCGGTTATTATCCAGATGTGGGGTGCTGAAGCGCTTTCCTAACAGGGTACCACACTACATCAGGTAGGGTGTGTTCTCTCAAGTGTTTTGTGTTTGTTTTGATATATGTGCGTAGAGTTTCCATGTCATGGATGATGACCGCTGAGGCGCGGTTATCGTTTTATAGGAAGCAGCACTTAGCAGTGTGATGGATGAAGAAGTGTGAGAGAAAGGCGCACAGTTTATGGTTTTCATTAAGCTGGAAGCGTTGAGCAGCTCTGCAAGTCTCTTTATAGTGTTTCTTCTGATCGTTGTTTACTTAGATGGTTACTTCTGGGTTGTACATTGTGAACTATTGTTTAAAGTTTATGGTCTAGAGAAGGCTTAAGTAGGAGGGAGAAATGGTGAGAGATCTGCTGGAATAATCTTTGTTAATATCATCCCATATCTAATTGTCATTGTGAGATGTTGTGAAGTGGTCACATTATGTAGCTGGTCGGGACCTGCAGAGTTGAAGGACATTAAAGTCCTCCCTTGGCCTGCGACAGGTGACAGATCTCAATCAGTTTCCAAGCCTGTTCGGAAGGAGATGGGGGGGTTTAACGCTGTTGACTGCTAGCGTACTGGGCGATGGACAAGACCTGTAGCAGTTTTGTTTTATGTGGGTGTAATTGTGTTAAGCAGTACTTGGGAATTAATATTCAGCCTGTATGGCCTACCATCAACTACCCAGCGCGGGATGTAATGCTATTAGTTTTAGTGTAGAACAAGAGGTGTATCCATTGTACTGTCATTGCAATTATATAGCAGTTTCTACTCTTGACAAGTATTAGAAATCTATGTCTGTGCATTGTTCTATGTATGTTGGTATTCGCAGCACCATTTTCTATGTTGATGCCATTTTGAGTTATAATCAAAACGTATTCTTCGCTATTTCCGAGAAAAGGCCTCTGTTAAGTTGTGTTTCTCCAAGGCTAAGTTTTGTTTCATTACTGAATACACTGTTCTTATTAGCGCATACCTTTCCCTCTAGATAGAGGCCATCTCCCACTTGTCTAGTGGCGGTCACGGGCAGAGCGATCTTGAGTCGCAGATAGTGTGTGCCTGGCCTTAGAATCAAAGTTTATCCTCTGTACTTCATTATTAGCTGCATCTGCTTGGAAAATTCCATTGTGGGCGTGCCTTCATTGGTTGTAAATTGTACATAATGTATCTCCATGTTTGCTGATGTCAGTCCCTCTGCAGCACTCCTAAGCCACTGGGCAGACTGGGTTCCACTCTGAGTGTACCTGAAGGAATAGATATTGGTTTGTATTCTCTACTGTCTGACCGACTCTTCTTTTGGTATGGAAGGCTGAGAGGTGTTCGTGTGTGCCCCGGGTGACCCTAATCTGGCCGCCTTCTTCACAAGGCGTTAAAGCACTTTTCGCCAGGCAGCATGATGCTCCAGATTCCTAGGCTAGCGGACGGTTTTCCCTGTGGTTACTGGGATCAGTCTTGTGCTCTTAAGGAAACTATTCCATGAGTTTAGTCGGGTTTCTATGTGTTAGTTTAAAGTAATAGGAGTCAGGTGTGACCTTTATTGGGGGTGGGGGGTATGGCAATTCATGCACATGGTTGGCGCTTGTTAGACCTGGTATCCTTTGCGTAGTTTCCCCCCCAAACCCTTTGCCTCCAGTTGGTTTGCTGAATTCATTTTTGTTGGCAGTAGGACCCCGCACCCTTTCCCACTGCTAACCATTGCCAAAGTGCTTGTGCTCTCTCCATTGAACATGGTAACGTTGGCTTACACCCAATTGCCACATTTATTTTACTTATACATCCCCAGTAAAGTACAACAGATATCTACGGCCTGTAAATTAATTGCTACTAGTGGGCCTGCAACACATATTGGGCCACCTACTGATGTAGTATTTTAAAACATGCCTCAGGCCTGCCACTGTAGTGCAGTTTAAAACACAATATTTGAACCTGTCAAAATAAGCTTCTTGCCAGGCCAAATCCTTCCTTTTTAGAACATGTAAGTCACTCCTAGGGTAGGCCCTAAACAGCCCATGAGACAGCGCGCACTGTATTTAGAAATTAGAACATGTGTTTTTACATTTTATATGTCCTGGTAATGAAAAACTCCTACTTCCGTTTTTGACTACAGTAAAGACTATTCCCATTGGATAACATCAGCTACCATATTATATTTAATAAGTGATAGTTTTGATTTGGAACAGGTACCAATGTCATGTTTACACTCTGGTGACTTGTAATTTAAACCCCTCCATCTAATATGCCTGTGGTCCCATATCCTGATCCTGTGCACCTTCTTCTACCCCTGTGGCCCCATCTCATGTCCTTGTTTCCCCATTGTGTCTCTTTCCCCATCTCCTGCCTCCTAACCCTGTTCCTGTGACCCCATTTCCTGAGACCTTTCTTCTGTTCCTTTTTTAGAATTGGGGGTCCCTAGTTGGCAGTGTTATACACCCTGTCCAATGAGGGACCCTTCCTTCTGGTCAGGGTGAGTAAAGTACACTCCTAAGTTTACCTGTGTTCACCCTCTGGTTGCTTGGCACAGAGCAGTCAGGCTAAACTACAGAGGCAATGTGAAAGCATTTGTATAAAACCCACAGTAACACAGTGGAAACACCACAAGTGGACACCAAACCAATTTAGAGATATAGATTATATTTATCTAAACCAAACAAGACCAAAACAACAAAAATCCAACATAGAGGTATCAAAATATGATTTTTAAAAGTTAAAAACAGTTCTGTCCATAGCAAATTACAGATGTGTGATTTTTGCACATAGTACCTCAAATGCGTCAAAGTTACGGGATGAAAACAGGCGTGGGGGGGTGATGCGTCAGTTCTTTGCTCCAGGGAAGGTGATACGTTGGTTTATTACTTTTAAAAAGTATTATTTTCAAACGCACAATTAAAGAAAATCTTTACCAAAAGGTGTGTGTTAGAATTGGGGATCTCTGGTTGGCACAGGTAGAGACTTGTGACAAGCAGGGATCCTCTCCTCTAGTCAGGGTAAGGGGTTACACTCCTAAAATAACCCCTGCTCACCCTCTAGGTAGCTTGGCGCGAGCAGACAAGGCTTATCTCAGAGCGTTATAGGTTAAGCATTTGTGACCACATAAAGTAACCCAGTGACAACACCACAAATGGACACCACACTAGATTTATAAAAAATAGTGATCTTTTATATAAAGGCTTAGCACAAGACCAAATAACGACAAAAATGACATACACAGTTCAAGAATATGATTTTAGAAAGAGTTCTTAGGTTAGCGACAAAATCATTCACCTTAGCGTCCGTTTTAACCCACAGTACCTTATGATGCGATAAAAAGTTCCTAGCGGCACTTCAGCGTTGAAAATCAAGGTGTAGCTTAGAAATGTACTCGCTAAGGCACAATGCGACAAAAATCGGCCCGCTAACGAGTGGGGCGACAATTTCACCAGCGGTTATCTTGGTTGAGTCTGCGACGATTTTCACAGCGATAAAAGTACTTACGCTAACGAGCGGTGCGATGATGTTGGCTTGTTCTGCGACAATTCCACACAGCAGCGGCAGGCACTGCGACGAAGTTCGCAGCGATAGAATTCTTCCCGCTAACAGGCGAAGCGTGGATCTTGGCTGGTAGCGATCAAATTCGGTCCGCTAATGAGCGGGGCGATGATTTTTCCAGCGCTCATCTGGCTCAGCGGCAGCAGGCTCTGCGACGATGTCCTCAGCGCTAAAATTCTGCACGCTAACGAGCGGTGCGACGGAAGTTTTCTCGCTAAGCCGGCTGTGCGTGAAAAAGTGGAGATATTTGATTTCTTTCTTCTTAGCCAGCTTCCCAACAGCAGGCACAGTTCCCAGAGGCCCCAAAACTGGTTCCAGCACTCAAGGAGGGGCAGAACTCACACATCAGAGTTCAGGGGGAAGCTGGGGGTGAAGTCCTTTTGTTCCTGGGACTTCTTAACAGGAGGCCAGCTCTACACAGGCCCTTGGAGATCTTTTAAAGCACAAGTTGAAATAAAGTCTTTGTAGTCTTTCTCCTCTCCTTCAGCAGCAAGGCAACCACTGCAGGCCAATTCCCCAGGTCAGGGACAGTACTCCTCCTTACAGCTTTCCCAGTTCCTTCTCCTCAGGCAGAGGTTCTTCTTGTCAAGCAGGATCTAATTTCTTGGGAGCAGGGTCCCAATACGTATACCGCTAATTCCTTTGTTCCTCTGGGGTAGAGGGGCCTTTGCCCAGTCCAAACCAGTTCCTGAGCACTTTGTTGACATGACTCTGACTTTCTATTCAGGGTGCTGGGCAGAGACATCAGCCGCTCCACAGGAGGTGGAGCCAGCATTTTGGTGGCAGAGCACAGCCCTATTCAGAGTCCAGGTGCACTCCTCCCACCCATCTGGATGTAGATCTCTCTATTCACCACTGGGCTGCCCCAGCCTGTCTCCTGGAATTCCCCAGCCCTGTCACTCACAGAAACCAGACAGCAGATACACATCCTAGCAGAGGCGGGCTGAAAGGGTTAGGCAAGCAAATACCAGCTTTCTAAAAGTGGCATTTGCAAACACAGAATATTAAAATAAACTTTACTAAAAGATGTATTTTCTTATTCTGAGTTCAGGCATACTAAACTCGAATTTCTACCATGTTCCCTGGGTCTGTTAGGATCATAGAATGTAACAATTCTAACAGCCCATTCTGGCCTATGGAGAACAGGTAGCCTTACAATAGTGAACAAGCATTGGCATAGCCAATAGGTCTCGCCTTTGGGACCTTATAAGTGTTTAGCTATGCAACAGTTGCATAACTAAATACTTAGAAGGTCCCAAAAGCGAGACCTATTGGCTATGCAAAGCGGTCACGATCTAACATCAAAGCAGCTGTGCGGCCGCAAAAGTGAAAGTAACCCCTTCGGTGCTGCGGATGGCCTCCGGCCGTCCCACGTGACGGTGGGCGTGTGCGTACCCCGCACACTGATTAAATCGCCCGCACAGCGGCGGAATTTGCGCCGCGGTCAACGGGTTAAATTGTTACAAGGCAGCTCCAATGGACATGTAAAACACATCAGTATATGTCCTACCTTTCACATACACTGTATCTTGCACATGGGGTATCTTGGGCCTACCTTAGGGGTGCCTTACATGTAGAAAAAAGGAAGGTTAGGGCCTGGCAAGTGGGCGCACTTGCCAGGTCGAGATGACAGTTAAAACCTGCAAACGCAGACAGTGGCAGGTCTGAGACAGAATTGAAATCCTACTTGTATGGGTGGCACAATCAGTGCTGCAGGCCTACTACTAGCATTTTATTCACAGGGCCTGGGCACAAACAGTGCACTTTACTAGGGGCTTACTGGTAAATCAAAAATGCCCATTATGGAGAACCAATCAGAATGACAATTTACACACGGAGCACCTGCACTTTGGCTCTGATCAACAGTGGCAAAGCGCCCAGAGCACCTAAACCAGCAAAAAAACTGCAAAAACGACATTCAGCACACAGCCAAAAGTATAGGTGGCAGAGGCAAAAAATCAGTGGAAACAATGCCAAGGATGCCAGGTCTAACACCCTTTTAACCCATCTCCAGACCCTGTGCTCCCATCTCTTGTCCCTCTGCCTCCATATCTCTGTCTTTGCAATCTTAAATGCAGCAGACAGTGCCACTGTGTCCCCATCTCCAGCCTCTGGGACTATCTCATGTCCCCGTTTCCTCGTCTTCTGTCCATGTGTCCCTATCTCCTGTGTCCCCCCTCCTGTCTCTGTGTCCCCATCTCCTGTCACGGTGCTCCCATCTCCTGTCCCTGTGCTCCCATCTCCTGTCCCTGTGCTCCCATCTCCTGTTCCTGTGCTACCATCTCCTGTCCCTGTGTTCCCATCTCCTGTCCCTGTGCTCCAATCTCCTGTCCCGGTGCTCCCATCTCCTGACCCTGTACTCCCATCTCCTGTCCCTGTGCTCTCATCTCCTATCCCTGTGCTCCAATCTCCTGTCCCGGTGCCCCCATCTCCTGTCCCCATCTCCTGTCCCCCCTCCTGTCCCTGTGTCTCCGTCTCCTGTCCCCCCTCCTGTCCCTGTGTCCCCATCTCCTGTCCCGGTGCTCCCATCTCCTGTCCCCATGTCCCCATCTCCTGTACCCCCTACTGTCCCTGTGTCCCTATCTCCTGTCCCCCCTCCTGTCCCTGTGTCCCCATCTCCTGTCCCGGTGCTCCCATCTCCTGTCCCCCCTCCTGTCCCTGTGTCCCCATCTCCTGTCCCGGTGCTCCCACCTCCTGTCCCTGTGCTCGTATCGCCTGTCCCTGTTCTGTCGTCCCTTTGCTTCCATATCTCTGTCTTTGTATTCATGGGTGCAGCAGACAGAGCCATGTGTTCCTGTGCTCCCATCTCCTTCCTCCTGCTCCTGTGCACACATCCCCTGCCCCATCGAGCCCTGTTCCCCCATTCTTCAGCACAGCAGATAGACTGTCCTACTCCTATCTCCACTGCCTTCTGTATCTCCTTTCTCCTGTGTCTCTGTGCTCCCATCTTCTGTCCCTGTGTCCCCTTCTCCTGCCTCCTAGCCCTGTCCCTATCTTCTATCACTGCGTCCCCATCTCCTGTCCCTGCGTCCCCATCTCCTGTCCCTGTGTCCCCATCTCCTGTCCCTGTGTCCCCATCTCCTGTCCCCCTGCCTCCATATCTTTGTCTCTGCATTTCTGGGTCCAGCAGACAGAGCCACATGTTCCTGTGTCCCCATCTCCCACCTCTTGCCCTTGTCTCATTTGTTCCCATCCCCCTCCCCCTGCCCCTGTGCACACAGCCCCTGCCCCATCCTCCCTGTTCCTCTCATTCTCCAGTACAGCAGATAAACGTGTCTGCTCTTGTGTCCACTGCCTCCTGTGTCCCTGTGCCTGTGTCTCCTGTGCTCTTACTCCTGTGTCCCCATCTCCTGTGCCTCTTCCTCCTTTGCCCTCTGTTAGACGGACCGGGAGGGTCGGCCGAGGACAAGGGGAGAGGTCTCCGGGGAGAGCCGTCTCCAGCGATCGTACAGATAAATAACTCCCCCCCCCACAGACAGATACCACACAAGGAGAAGAATTAGCGTTCTTTATAGGCAATTTCTTAGGTACGATGAAATGATACAAGGAGGTCTGGACTCAGGGGTCCCCTCGATTCAAGTCTCGCAAGATGGGGGAAAGGGGGTAGCGGGACAGTCTGGTTACCCTTCGGGTAGGTGTGATGGTATGGTGGATAGCTCTCAATCCTCGAGCTTGGTGTTCTAGCTGGGACGGGCCGCGGCAGCGCCAGCAGGTCCCGGTGAAGATGGTCGGTACACGGTCCGCGGCAGCGCCAGCAGGTCCCGGTGAAGATGGTCGGTACACGGTCCGCGGCAGCGCCAGCAGGTCCCGGTGAAGATGGTCGTTACAACGGGCCGCGGCAGCGCCAGCAGGTCCCCACGAGGATGGATGTTGCAGAAGGCTGCGGCAGCGCCAGCAGGCAGGATGATGGTTCACAAGGTAGGGCTACGGCAGCGCCAGTAGTCCGTCAAGGCTGAGTTCTCTCGGTGTCTCTCGACTCCAGGATACAACTGCCTTCCTGCTCCGGAGCTGTTCCAGTTATAGGGCTGGCGCCCTTTGATGTCCGGACCCTCGCACTTGGAGGTCGGAGGGTCCGGGATGAAGGTGTCCAGACACCCAGCAGGGGGTGGAGCCAGCGCCTGGGGGAGCTGGAGGCGATCGGCACCTGGCGGGGGAGAGTTCTTGACGCTTCGTTCTCCCATTGACCTGCCAAGTGGTCCGCTCACCTCCTGGGTGGATGGTGGTGCCGGGATGTCGGGGCCGGCCAGGCCCAGGGTTGGGGTCGGGTGGAGGCCGCGCGGCCTCGTGGCGCAGGGCCCAAGATGGCGGCTTGATCCGGCCGGGGAAGTCGGTGGTGGTTCGGTCCCGTGACACATGGAGGTCCGGGGGCAGGAGTTCCGTCGGGAGACGGAGTGCGGGTGATTCTTGTGGGTCACACCTGGCGGGCCGGGGCTTGGGCCCTGTCATGCGGGGAGGGAGCAAGCCCTTCGTGTGGCCTGTCCAACATGCGTCCCCCCCAGCTGAAGGCAGGGAGAGTCACCCATCTTCCTGGGGACTCTCCTCGTCGAGGCGGAAAAAGCGTGACAGGCCGTCTGCGTTGGCGTGGTCCTGGCCCGGTCGGTGTTCTACGGTAAAGTCCATTCCTTGCAGGGAGATGGACCAGCGCAATAGTTTTGGGTTCTTCCCCCGCATCTGCATCAGCCACTGCAGGGGTCGATGGTCGGTTTGTACCCGGAAGTGGGTACCGAAGAGATAGGGCCGGAGCTTTTTGAGGGCCCACACCACGGCGAAGGCCTTCCTCTCGATTGTGCTCCAGCGCTGTTCTCGGGCCAGGAGGCATCTGCTGATGAAGGCCACCGGCTGGTCATGACCCTCGGGGTTCAGTTGGGAAAGAACTGCTCCGATGCCGTGGTCGGAGGCGTCTGTCTGTACAATGAATTCCCGACTGTAATCGGGGGCCTGGAGCACAGGGGCGGTGCACAGGGCGGCCTTCAGCTTTTCGAAGGCCGCTTGACAGTCGGGAGTCCAGTTGATCCGCTTCGGCTGGTTTTGGACGTGAGACCCGTGAGGGGCCCCACAATGCTGCCGTAGTCCCTCACGAACCGCCGGTAGTAGCCGGTGAGCCCCAAGAAGGCTCGGACCTCGGTCTGGGTGACGGGGGGCTGCCAGGACTGGATGGCAGCAATTTTAAGTTGCAGCGGGGCCACCAGCCCGCTTCCTACCTGGTGCCCGAGGTAGGTCACGGACCCTTGACCAATTTGACATTTGCCAGCCTTAATCGTGAGGCCGGCCCGCTGGAGGGCCTGCAGGACCTCTTGGAGGTGGAGGAGGTGGTCAGACCAGTGGCGGCTGTACACAGCGATATCGTCCAGGTAGGCGACGCTGAATTCTTCGAGCCCCGCCAAGACCTGGTTCACCAGACGTTGAAACGTAGCGGGGGCATTCTTCATGCCGAAGGGCATGACCTTGAAGTGGTAGTGGCCATCGGGGGTAGAGAAGGCGGACCGTTCCTGAGCCCGGGGTGTGAGACCGATCTGCCAGTAGCCCGCTGTTAGGTCGAAGATGCTGAGGTAGCGGGCGGCCCCCAGCCGGTCGATCAATTCATCCGCTCGGGGGATAGGATGAGCGTCGGTCCGGGTGACAGCGTTCAAGCCCCGGTAGTCGACGCAGAATCTCAGTTCAGGTGTGGTGCCGGGGGCAGCGGCTTTGGGAACCAGTACAACCGGGCTGGCCCAGGGGCTGTCCAAGGGCTCGATGACCCCGATCGTGAGCATTTTGGCCACTTCTTCTTGGATGCAGGCCCGTACCCGATCTGGTACGCGGTAGGCCCGGTGTCGGATAGGGGGACTGTCCCCGGTGTCTACGTCGTGCAAGCACCAAGGGGTGATCCCGGGGGTGAGGGAGAACAGTGTAGCGAACCGTAGCAGGAGGTCCCGGCAGCCCTGGCGTTGCTCGGGGTGAGGGCATCGGAGAGCCGGACCCCGTCCACGGAACCGTCGTTCTCCTGAGTCCTCAGGAGATCCGGGAGGGGTTCGGAGTCCTCCTCTGCCCCACTGTCCGTAGCCATCAGGAGGCTGAGTTCTGAGCGCACAAAGTGTGGTTTGAGTCTGTTGGTGTGGAGGACCCGAAGGGGGTTCCGGGGGGTCCCCATGTCGATGAGGTAAGTGACGGGGCTTTTGAGCTCGACCACTTTGAAGGGCCCCGTCCGCTTATCTTGCAAGGCACAGGGTTCGGTGGGGGACATCACCCACACTTGTTGACCAGGTTCGAACTCGACGGAGGAGGCATTGTGATCGTACCATCTTTTCATGTCCTCCTGACTGGCCTCGAGGTTCGCCTTGGCCATCTCCCTGAAGCGCCGGGTCTGATTGCGTAGGGCCAGGAGATACTTGTAGACGTCTGGAGGGGTCTTTAGGGGGGCCATCTCCCAACCTTCTTTGACTAGGCTGAGGGGCCCCACAATGTCTATTCCTACCCTCTCGAACGGGGTGGTGACCACTGGGAAGGGTTGCAGAGGGGCTTTCAGCTTACGGCCGCTCTTCCCGCTGGCCTGGCACGTGGGGCAGGACCGGCAGTGGTTCAGGACGTCGTTCCGCATCTTCGGCCAGAAAAAGTGGGTCACTAGGCGACTGTAAGTTTTGTCCTGGCCCAGGTGTCCAGCCAGGGGGACATCGTGGGCCAGGTTGAGCAGGAAGTCTCTGAAGCGGAGAGGTACCACCAGTACTCGACCGGCCCCTAGTTCTGCGATTCTTTGTTCGCTGTATAGCAGGTCGTTGTCCCAGTAGACCCAGTGAGTTCCGGTGGAGTCCCCTGCGCTCTGGGCGCTGGCTTGTTGGCGGAGTCCCTCGAGGGAGGGGCAGGTCTTTTGCTCCTGGCGGAACTGTTCTTGAGTGGGCCCCCCTTCTTGACGCCACTGAGCCAGGCCGGGAAAGTCCTGGGGGTGCGCGTCCCCTTCGGTCGTTGGTTCCGGGGGGTTGGCCTCGTCGTTGTCTTCTACTGGGGCGACCGGGGGCGGAGGTGCTGGCCATTCCGGTTCTTCTGAACGGGGGATGGCACGGGCGGCCATGGACCGGGTGGTTACGCAGGCCCAGTCCGGGAGGCCCAGCATCCCCAGGTGCTCTCTTCTCTCGACGGTGGCCCACGGGGAACTCTCAAGGTCATTCCCCAGGAGGCAGTCCACGGGGGCATCATCCCGGACCGTCACTTTCAACAGGCCGGAGACCCCTCCCCATTCGAAGGGGACGCAGGCCATTTGACACAGACTTTCGGAATTGTCGGCTGAGCGGACGGGGCAGAGAATGTTCGGCAGGATCTGCTCGGGCTTCACCAGGTGACAGCGGACGGCCGTCACACTGGCGCCTGTGTCACGTAAGGCCTCGGCCCGATGCCCATTAATGGTCACCCACTGACCGTATTTCCTGGTGTTGGCGGGTAGGGGAGCCCGCGGGACCATGTCTTTTCCCCCTAGGCACGCTAGAACCATGGCGGCCGGTTCCCATTCTTGCTGGGCCGGCTCATACTCTTCCTGTTCCTCTGATAGTCGTTCTTCCCCAAGGGCGGCGGCGGCTACCTGGCGGGGCTTTGGTGTTTGGTTCTGCGGGCAGCTCGGGTCATTGGCGTAGTGGCCGACTCGCTGGCATCGGTGGCACGTGACGTTGGCTCGGAACCCCGGGCGCATCGGGGGGTTGCCCCGGCCGGCCGGGGGCGGGGTGCTGGCCACGGGGGTTGCCGGGATGGTGTCTCTCCCTCGCCCCTGGCCTCCTCCTCCTCGGGGACGGTGCTGACCCTGGTTGTTTCGGTTTTGCTCGTGTGGTCCTCTCCGGCCCACTCGGGGGCTTTCCCATTGGTCAGCTTCAGCAGCGAGTTGCCGGGGGTCAGTCAACTTACTGTCGAGGAGGTGCTGCCTGAGCTCGACGAAACAGTTGTTTGACAGGTGTTCCCATACTATAAGGTTAAAGAGTTGCTCGTAGGTTGTTACATGGCTCCCCTTTATCCAACCCTCGAAGGCCCGGCTGAAATAGTTGACGTACTCCACCCAAGTTGTACCCGGGATCCGGGTGCAGTCTCTGAACCTCTGGCGGTACATTTCGGGTGTGAGGCCGTAGCGGGTGAGGAGGGCAGCCTTCATGTGGTCGTAGGACGACATTTGGTGATCTGGGAGCTGCAATAGGGCATCGCGGCCTTAGTTGATGAACCTCCCCCATAGTCCGGCTCCCCAATCACTTCGGTCGATCCGGTGGGAGGTCATGGCGATCTCGTAGGCCTTGAACCACTGTTGTATGTCGTCCTCTCGGACATATTCTCGGACAACATCCTTGGGGATGTGGACTTTTTTCTCGGTTGCTCCCGGGGTGTGCGGTCGCTCAGGCACCCCCGGTTCTTTATTTTGTTTCCGGAGTTCTATTTCCGCCAGTTTGCGCTCGTGTTCGAGTGTTATTCTTTTTTCCTCGAGCTCTCTCTGCCTCTGTTTTTCTTCCCGTTCTTCTCGGAGCCGCAGATGTTCTAGATTTAGTTTCTGCTCGGCTAACTTTAGTTCACCGTCCATCTTGAGTCGTGCCATTTCCAACTCATGTAATCTGGTTCTTTCTCTTTCTTGGATTTCCTCCTGCGAGAGGCCCGTTCCCCGCTCCTCGGGAGCCGTGGCGTTCCCCTCTGGTACGACACTGTTTTGGTCGGGGGATCCGGTAACCCCATTTTCTGTCCACGACTCAAGGGCGCGCTTTAAATCGTCTTTGGTACTCAGGCCGGTGGTAGCAATGCCTAGTTCCATGCAGAATTGTTTAAGTTCGCGGTGGCTATATTCTTCCAACTTATCCATTTGGAACTTTTCAGTGGAACCGCTATCTTTGGCTGACATCGTGGTTTTGTCGTGGGGTGAGCTACTCTCTGTACGATTACGCGTTGATTCGGATCGCGCCGCTGGCCACCAATGTTAGACGGACCGGGAGGGTCGGCCGAGGACAAGGGGAGAGGTCTCCGGGGAGAGCCGTCTCCAGCGATCGTACAGATAAATAACTTCCCCCCCCACAGACAGATACCACACAAGGAGAAGAATTAGCGTTCTTTATAGGCAATTTCTTAGGTACGATGAAATGATACAAGGAGGTCTGGACTCAGGGGTCCCCTCGATTCAAGTCTCTCAAGATGGGGGAAAGGGGGTAGCGGGACAGTCTGGTTACCCTTCGGGTAGGTGTGATGGTATGGTGGATAGCTCTCAATCCTCGAGCTTGGTGTTCTAGCTGGGACGGGCCGCGGCAGCGCCAGCAGGTCCCAGTGAAGATGGTCGGTACACGGTCCGCGGCAGCGCCAGCAGGTCCCGGTGAAGATGGTCGGTACACGGTCTGCGGCAGCGCCAGCAGGTCCCGGTGAAGATGGTCGTTACAACGGGCCGCGGCAGCGCCAGCAGGTCCCCACGAGGATGGATGTTGCAGAAGGCCGCGGCAGCGCCAGCAGGCAGGATGATGGTTCACAAGGTAGGGCTACGGCAGCGCCAGTAGTCCGTCAAGGCTGAGTTCTCTCGGTGTCTCTCGACTCCAGGATACAACTGCCTTCCTGCTCCGGAGCTGTTCCAGTTATAGGGCTGGCGCCCTTTGATGTCCGGACCCTCGCACTTGGAGGTCGGAGGGTCCGGGATGAAGGTGTCCAGACACCCAGCAGGGGGTGGAGCCAGCGCCTGGGGGAGCTGGAGGCGATCGGCACCTGGCGGGGGAGAGCCCTTGACGCTTCGTTCTCCCATTGACCTGCCAAGTGGTCCGCTCACCTCCTGGGTGGATGGTGGTGCCGGGATGTCGGGGCCGGCCAGGCCCAGGGTTGGGGTCGGGTGGAGGCCGCGCGGCCTCGTGGCGCAGGGCCCAAGATGGCGGCTTGATCCGGCCGGGGAAGTCGGTGGTGGTTCGGTCCCGTGACACATGGAGGTCCGGGGGCAGGAGTTCCGTCGGGAGACGGAGTGCGGGTGATTCTTGTGGGTCACACCTGGCGGGCCGGGGCTTGGGCCCTGTCATGCGGGGAGGGAGCAAGCCCTTCGTGTGGCCTGTCCAACACCCTCCCTTCCTGTCCCCCACTCTTCCTACCTTTTGCTGTGCCCCTGCCTTACCTGTCCCTGCCTTCTATGTTCCTCTCCTGTGCCCCCTTCTCCTTTTCCCCCTCTGATGTGCGCTGTGCCCTGCCTCCTGAATCTTCCTTCTGTGCCCTTGTCTGTAGTATCCTCCCTGCTTTGCCTCTGCCTCCTCTGCCCTCCTCTCCTGTGTCCTATGCATCTGTCTCCAGTGCCCCTCCCAGCTGTGCCCTCCTTTTGTACCCTCTTCTCTAGTGTCCCCTGCTGGGCCTCTGCCTCTTTCTGCCTACTCTTTCTAATCTCTTCTCTAGTGCCCCCCCTCTGCCCTCCTCTCCCGTGTCCTATGCATCTGTCTCCAGTGCCCCCCCAGCTGTGCCCTCCTCTTGTACCTTCTTCTTTAGTGCCCCCTCCTGTGCCCCTCCCAGCTGTGCCCTCCTCTTGTACCCTCTTCTCAAGTGCCCCCTCCTGTGCTCATCCAAGCTGTCCCCTCCTCTTGTACCCTCTACTCTAGTTCCCCCTCCTCTGTCCCTGCCTCCTTTGTCCACCTCTCCAGTGTCCTATGCATCTATCTCCAGTGCCCCTCCCAGCTATGCCCTCCTTTTGTACCCTCTTCTCTAGTGCCCCTTCCTGTGCCCCTGTTTCCTCTGCCCTTCTCTCCTGTGTCCTATGCATCTGTCTCCTGTGCCCCTCCCAGCTGTGTCCTCCTCTTGTACCCTCTTCTCTAGTGCCCCTGCCTCCTCTGCCCTCCTCTCCTGTCTCCTATGCATCTGTCTCCAGTGCCCCTCCCAGCTGTGCCCTCCTCTTGTACCCTCTTCTCTAGTGCCCCCTCCTGTGCCCCTTCCTCTGCCCATCTCTTGTACCCCCATCTCTAGTGCCCCCTCCTGTGCCCCAGCCCCCTCTCCTGTGTCCTATGCATCTGTCTCCAGTGCCCCCTCCTCTGCCCCTGCCTCTTCTGCCCTCCTCTTGTATCCTCTTCCCCAGTGCCCCCTCCTGTGCCCTCCTCTTGTACCCTTTTCTCTAGTGCCCCCTCCTCTACCCATGCCTCCTCTGCCCTCCTCTCCTGTGTCCTATGCATCTGTCTCAAGTGCCCCTCCCAGCTGTGCCCTTCTCTTGTACCCTCTTCTCTAGTGCCCCCTCCTGTGACCCCTCCTCTGCTCTCCTCTTGTACCCTCTTCTCTAGTGCCCCCTCCTCTGTCCCTGCCTCCTCTGCCCTCCTCTCCTGTGTCCTATGCATCTGTCTCCTGTGCCCCTCCCAGCTGTGCCCGCCTCTTGTAGCCTCTTCTCTAGTGCCCTCTCCTGTGCCCCTGCCTCCTCTGCCCTCCTCTTGTACCCTCTTCTCTAGTGCCCCTCCTCTGCCCTCCTCTTGTACCCTCTTCTGTCGTGCCCCCTCCTCTGCCCTCCTCTTGTACCCTCTTCTCTAATGCCCCCTCCTCTGCCCTCTTGTACCCTCTTCTCTAGTGCCTCCTCCTGTGCCCCTGCCTCCTCAGGCCTTTCTTGTACCCTCTTAACTAGTGCCCCCTCCTGTGCCTCCTCCTCTGCCCTCCTCTTGTACCCTCTTCTCTAGTACCTCCTCCTCTGCCCTCCTCTTGTACCCTCCCAGTTGTGCCCTCCTCTTGTACCCTCTTAAGTAGTGCCCCCTCCTGTGCCCCCTCCTCTGCCCTCCTCTTGTACCCTCTTCTCTAGTGCCCCCTCCTGTGCCCTTGCCCCTCTCCTGTGTCCTATGCATCTGTCTCCAGTGCCCCTCCTCTGCCCCTGCCTCCTCTGCCCTCTTCTTGTATCCTCTTCCCCAGTGCCCCCTCTTGTGCCCTCCTCTTGTACCCTCTTCTCTAGTGCCCGCTCCTCTGTCCTCTTGTACCCTCTTCTCTAGTGCCCCCTCCTGTGCCCTTGCCTCCTCAGCCCTCCTCTTGTACCCTCTTCTCTAGTGCCCCCTCCTCTGCCCTCTTCTCCTGTGTCCTATGTATCTGTCTCCAGTGCCTCTCCCAGCTGTGCCCTCCTCTTGTACCCTCTTCTCTAGTGCTCCCTCCTGTGCCCTCCTCTTGTACCCTCTTCTCCAGTGCCCCCTCCTGTGCCCCTGCCTCCTCTGCCCTCCTCTTGTACCCTCTTCTCTAGTGCCCCCTCCTCTGCCCTCCTCTTGTACCCTCCCAGCTGTGCCCTCCTCTTGTACCCTCTTCTCTAGTGCCCCCTCCTGTGCCCCCTCCTCTGCCCTCTTCTTGTACCCTCTTCTTTAGTGCCCCCTCCTGTGCCCCTGCCCCCTCTCCCAGGTCCTATGCATCTGTCTCCATTGCCCCCTCCTCTGCCCCTGCCTCCTCTGCCCTCCTCTTGTATCCTCTTCCTCAGTGCACTTGTGCAGTCTGTGTTTTCCGACCAGCTGATGACCGCACTGAGCAGAATGGTCGAGAACGCCGAGAGGCACGGCCGCGCGAGAGAGAGAGACTGCCGCGGAAGATCGCCGGAAAGCTGCCGGGGGACAGCGACCGCGATACCGCGATACCGCCCGTAGAGGAGAGGAGAAAGAGAGGAACTTCGTGACCAGTGTTTGGCGGTGGGCGAGGAGCCGCCACCATCGCCTTATCCTCCCCAGGGAAAGTGCCGCGACCGGACCAGAGTAGGGGCTGGAGCTAGAGCTTGAGCTCGCTCGCCTTCCACTTCCCTGCAGAGGAGCCTGAGTGCCTGGCCCCGGGTTGCCACGGAGACGGAGACTGGAGCCCGGAGACCAGAGACCAGAGACCAGAGACCAGAGACCGGCGACTGAAGATGGGAGGCAGGTGAGGCAGGGGAGACCGGTAATCGGAGCTAGAGCTAGAGCTAGAGCCAGAGTGGAACTTGCCACTGCTGGTTCGCTCACTCATTCACAATCTGCTGCATCCCAGCTCATCCCTGCTTGCTTGTTTGCCCCCTTCCGCTCTGCATGCATCAGTTTCGCCAGCTGCCTGCCTTAGCCGCACGCGACCGCTAGGCCGAGTGCCGATTCGCGGTTCTGTGCGGCGCCGCGCAGCTCCCACGGCTTTGGATCACCTGGCATCACCTGCGCAACCTGCACAATAACCTCATAGGCGCTGGAGAGGCGGAGGCGTCGGAGAGCAGCGATATATAGCAGAACACAGGCTACCCCGGCAACAAGGAGTTGTGGTGGGAAGGAGTTTCATGTTTACCCATCCACACATCCACGCATAGTCTTCTGAAGCAGGTAAAAAACGTCAGGCCAAGGGTCAAAACGCAATAAGCATCAAAACCTTGTGTGCTGAAGTGGGGATTGGTCTGGAAGATACAGCCTCAGCGTGCAGATTAGGAAGATAACCATCCGGCAGTAAAAACTGACAGCAATTGAGAGACTGACAGCGAATAGCCAGTAAACAATCAGGCAACAGAGAGCCGCCAGGGAGTAGGCAGCAGACAGCGGGGGGAGAATAGAAAGAAAAGAGAAAGCGGTCACCCCTAACGGCCCAGTGCATGATGTGCGTGGTCAGCCAATCAGTCAATCAGTAACGAACCCTGATCTCATTGTCATCCCTCCATTCTAGTGCATCTGGCCCTGCAACCCCTACGCTGCCTATACGGACTCCTCGAAGGCCCAAGACGGGGTACCTTGGCTTTTTGCTACAAAACCAGACAAAGCAAAGAATGCGATCAGGGAAGCAGAGGAGCATAGTCCCGCAAAGGAAAAAGAAACAGAAAGAAAAACTAGAGATACCCACTGCTGACATAGTTCGGATACTTGACCTGTTGCCAAGTGCACCTGGAAGTATTACAGCCAGCACCTCCCATATGCACTCGCAGGAAGCTGGCTTCGCTCACTACAAATTATCTAGCATTCAACCAAAAATAACGTAAAAATTTGCCTTCCTAAAAGACGCAGGGTCAGCCGTCTTCTCGAGTAACACAAAAATCAAGGGGCTACCTATCCCTCTGAGCCCCACAGTGACCATTTGCAAGGGCCGCTCAGGCGGCAACTTTGAGATAGGCAAGCCACAAATCAGCAAAGCCATAGACATATGTAAGTTTGATGCACTGGAATCGTCACAGGGGGGAGGCGACCCTAATATAACTACGCTGAGCAGTCTAGGGGTTCCACTGCTGGAGCAGAGTTTTCTGTTGAAAATTTATCGAGTTTTAAGCTCCAGTTTTGTTTATATGTTTTGATTAAAATTACTAGTTTAAAAACACTAATTAATAGATTGTCTTGTTAAGGTCAGACTAACCAACATTACTAATGAGAGAAAATTACACGTGGGAATGCATATATGTTGCTTAATAATAATGTGCGGTTCTAATTAAATGAATGTCGCAAAGTGCTATTTGTTTAAAGCACAAATGCTTTTTAAAATAACGTGTACTAATGCTTTATTGTGTTGCAGAAGGCTAGATAATTACATACACATAAGGGTATTAGTGGGGACTAACACTGTACAATCATTATGATGTGGTAACGTTGTTTGTGTTTCTTTTAATTACGATGGTCCATTTTGGCCTAAAACAAGATGGCTGCCATTTACAGCCTGCACTCGAGTGATTGAATTTTGACGAGAGGCCTTGCTGAACATGGTCGAGAGTCACCTGACCACAGCTTCTGCCTGGGTAGAAAGTTTTCCGTGAGGACAGCAGCTCTGGGAACGATTCCAGCTGCCCTTGGACAAGGAAAAAAAGCCACAATGAACAATGACTAGTCTGCGGTGGCTTTGCTAGGATATCAAGGAAGAACATTTACGAAAGTAACATTTGCAAACTCGAGTTTCCTTCTTCCATCTTTTTATTTTTGTGATTTTTCCTGAGCGGAGGTTTTCTAAATGTAACTGAGTGACATACTTTCCTGCTCGCTCTGCTCAGCGGCTCAACAGATATTCGACATTTGTTTGTAACTTTTTATTTGATATTTTCTCTATAAAAATGCTAGACTAAAGAGGGTCCGTGTTCATTGCTGTTCCATTGCGCTCATTACTTCCATTGCGTTCCTTGCGGTTCATCGCGTTTTGGACTTCTTCCTGAACCTATGCTGAGGACGGCAGCTCGAGAGACTTTACCGAGAGACCTGTCCTGACCCTTTTAGCTAGAATAGGTAACTATGAGAATAACGATTTTGCTAATGATTGACTTTTCATTTGAATTAATCTAGATAAACAAGCATTTGTTTGAATTCTAGTGTCGGGTGTTTATTCCTTGTCATTTATTGAGTTTCAAATGTATTTCCTATGTTTAAAATCATGACTTGGGACAATGTCATTAAGGTCGCATCGACCTCATTGTAGATGCAGATTGGTTTAGGTTTTCTCTTCTATATTCAGTGTGGATAGAGTAATAGTGTGAATTTAGTGTGATGGGCCCTAGCGTATGATGTATGTATGTGCGTGTGACTGTAGATTTACTCTGTCCGTGGAAGCAGGGAGAATTTATATGCGCCGATCTGCAGCAGTTTCCTGGTAGCAGTATGATGGTTTGATTATTGTCTTGATCAGATTAGATTGCTTGTACATTGGCTTTTGATTCATTGATTTATTGATTGATGTTGGTATATGTACTAATACTAGATGTTGAAGTCGTCGTGTTAAGTTTTATGTAGTGCTTCTGGAACTTGGGAGCTGGTGATGGTTCCGTAGTAGGGCAGAGGGAGGTGAGTGCTGCTCTCGGGAAAGACGGGATTGTTGGAATTACCTGTATGTATGCAGAAAAAACGTGTGACAATTGAAGTTGCGCGTCACATTGTCTGGGTTCGGAATCAGTGACATCGTCGTGTGTTACTACTAGACATATTTTCGGTATAAAAGGAGTGCGTATGATAGCGAAGGTTATCTGTGAAACTCTGGTCTTAAGTCCCAGGGAGCCGTAAGGTTTGCCGTTAAAGCTTATCGCGGGAGGAGTAATAGATATTCTCTAAGCTTGTCTGAAGGACTGGGCAGAGGTAAGCGCTGCTTGGTTAACGTGTGTTATAATTCTGTAGTGGGACAGACTGTTTGCTGTTCTCGGGAAAGGCAGGATTCTGTGTGGTTGTGCTACATTTTCTGGTGTGAAAGTGCGTGAATGTATGAGCATTTAGTTGATTGTAAGACTCTTTGGAGCAGTCCTAGAGGAAACAGTTAATGGATGCATGTTAGAAGGGCAGAGTAGAGGTATGTGCTACTGTGTCAACGAAAGTAATTAATTCCGTAGTGGAGCAGAGGTAAGCGCTGTTCTAGAGAGAAGCGGGATTCTTGTGAGAATTTTCTTTACTATTCTGTGGTTAGCGAAGCAGACAATGGAGATGTTTATATGTTGTAACTAATAGATTTTGTAGAATCTGAAACGAGGTCTACCAAGAAGGCTTTGTAAAGGAGGGGTAGACGAGTGACAGGAGACAGGAGCAGAAGCGACTGCAGCGACTGCTGACGTCATACAGACCGCGCTCTGATTGGGTAGTGGATCAGAATAGTGCTCGCGCTAGGATTGGTGTGTTGGTGTGAGCCGCGCAGGGATTGGAAGGAGTACAGGGTGACGTAAACGCTCCAGGATTGGTGCGTTGGTGTGAGTCGCGCTGTTATTGGACAAAAAGATCGCACAGTTGCGGAAGGGACTAGAGAATACTGGTAAACGTTAAAATGTATTACCAACCGGAGGAAAAGAAGAAGAAATCCTTGTTCGGTAAAATAAAGAGGTGGTTCGACAAGGATAAGAACATAATAACTAGAGAGGGTGAATTGCTACCTCCGACGAGAACTCCTGCATCCTTCATGGTTGCGAAATATGGGTATCATACCTGTATATGGTTAGATAACTGGGCTAAGTATACTAAGGAAGATGGTGTCTTAGCGTTTTCCCGGAACATGGTTCATTTAATTTGGCCGTGTTGAGAAATTTACGGGAGAAAATGATGTGTCTAGAGCCTAGACCAAGGCCGACACAGTTCGAGGCGGTGGAATGGGAAGATGAGGTGCATGAGCGAGAAAAGCAGAGGAGTGAAGGCAATTATAGGTACTTTTTTGGGAGGAAATATGATCGTGAAACTCATCATGATCGAATGAGGAGATGGCGAGATGCTAGTATGTCAGAGGGATTATATCCTATGAGGACAGTTGACGAAAAGGAAGAGAGGAAGGGTACAGAAAGGGTGCCTGATACAGAAGTGAGAAGGTATGGAGCTAATGATTATGAGGATGAGGTCTTGGATGACATGATTTATAAGAGACCACCGCCGTATAGACCAGAACCAGAAGAGAGTACGCCAGCTGTTACTCCTGTAAGAGATACTTTGCGAATTATTAAAACTGAGGTTGTGACACCTGATCTGAAAAGTGGTAGCTCTTTCATGGAAAGGGAGAGAGAGAGAGCGAGCGAGAAAGAGAGAATCGAGTCAGTGACGAGAAAACAAAAGAATTAGCCAGAACCACATCTGAGCTGACTAAGAAAATTAGGGAGCTGACGAAAAATCTTGAAGCAGTTACGGTACCTGTAACGATTGGTCCGGTTGTGCCTGTTTTTGATAAGCAAAGAATGGGTGAAAATAGTTTGACAGTTCCTTATGTTGGAAATGGTTTGGTTGGTACTTGCACTTTGGAGGAATCAGGAATGAGAACGGGAGGAAATAATTTGAGACAGTCAAAACATGACACCTGTAGTGGAGGATTAGATGTGCAGCCTAATTCAGGATTGAATACTGGTTGTTTGGGAGGAACGATTTTGGAACCACAAAGGATGACAGAACAAGTGGGTACAGTGAAGAAGTCTACTGAAATAACAGCTGAGGATCTGAATGATTGGTTGAAGGTTCTTCAAAACAAAGATAAAGATTCACAGGCAATTGATGTAGCCAGGTTGCGTATAGAATTAGAGGAGCTTATTGCAGGGACAATTCCTACAGATATACTCAAAAACCATCATGATGGAGAGTTGTTATTTATGTGCAAAAGCATCACCTGGAGGGCTAAAAGTACGCATGACAGGTTAAGAGCAATAGCGAGTGAACAAGGAGTTGATATGGATAAGGTGAAAGCTTTGCAGAAGTCTTACAGGATGGATTTTACAGATAAAGATATTGAAAATCTGAATGGTGCTGGTAGAACAGGACAAATTAAGGAAATGATTGCCTTATTGCGAAAATGGGGTGATGTGGAAAAGTGGAAGGATAGATGGTACAAGAAAAGGGACGATTCAGTGGACAGGACTTACTCAGCATTTCCCATGAGAGAGAAAGAAAAAACAGTGGATGCTTATCCTATGAGAGAGATTCCTGGAGGAGGATATGTACATGTCCCATGGACTAGACAGGATATTTTATCATTTACGAATGATTTCCCTCGATTGAGAGAAAAGCCCGTCGAGTGGTATAGGCAGGTAGACAGGTTTGTGAAATTGTCAAAAGTGCTGTGGATTGACCTGAATAGTCTGTTTGATATAATTGTTCCAGCAGACTTGTGGGCAGAGTGTAAGATAGTTGTAGATTGGCCTGCTAAGGAGTATCCAAGAGATCCGAAAACAGGAGCACCAGATCCAGAGGTTATGAAAAAATATGATCAGGTAATTGTGTTCCTGAAAAATAAAGTACCCCGGAAAGAGACAGACTGGGTTAAGATAGATCGAACACACCAGGAAGCGAAAGAATCAGTTCATGCTTTTTATGAAAGGCTGATACTGGCTTTCAAACAGTTTAGTGGAGATGAACACCTGGGTGATAAGGATTTGAGTCATTTTGTATACAGATTTGTATATGGCTTGAGACCTGAAATCAGTGAGAGAATACGTGAGCATACAGTGGATTGGCAGAGTAAAAAGATTGATGAAATCTTGAGACATGCAAAATACTTCAGTGATGAGATTGAAGCAAAACAGAGAAAGCTGAAAGAAAAAGCAATGTGGGCACAGGTGAAAGTTGCTGAAAGACAAGAAGCACAGTTGATGGAACAGGCAAATAATCCAGGAATTAGACCCAGATATGCGGGAAAAGGAAAGGGGAATTTGGAAGAGGCAAAAAAGAAGTTCCCTTGTCACAACTGTGGACAATTGGGGCATTGGAGATCCGAGTGTACCAATCCACCATTAGTGAGTAATGAAAATAAACCCTTAAATCAACAGGTGCAGAACGAGGGGTGTAATCAACAGCAGCAACAGCAGAAGGTTGTCAGACAGCAGAGTCAAGAGCCACAACCGCCCTTGCCGCAGAATAGAGGGTCCCAAAAGTATAATCAGGACTCAGGATTCTACAATGATGAGCAGGTAAATAAACCGAGACGTTCAAACCCGGTACAACAGTACTGGTTAAAGAATGAGGGGAGTGAGTCTGAAGGGGACTATTGACGGTGCCGAAGAGAGGACGAAGAGTGCATACTTGGTGCAACTCTAGAAATAGACCAGGCAGAACCATTTGTAGATGGGAAAATAAACGGGGAAAGTGTTACTTTTTTGGTAGACACAGGAGCGACGAGATCAACTGTCAGGTCAGCAGATATAAGAAATCTTCCTCTCTCGGACGAAGCAATCCAAGTAGTTGGTGTAGCCAATACACAGATTAAGACTCGTTTTACTGAACCAGTAAGGGTAAGAATAGGGAAATTTTCAGACATGCACAGATTTGTAGTCTGTGACACTAGTCCAGTGAACTTGTTAGGTAGGGACCTATTGTGCAAGATGAATTGTACCATTTTCTGTACTCCGGATGGAATAGCTTTTGAGACACCAGATGAGGATGTTTTGTACCGGATGACTCTAGACAATAGGGAGAGTGAGGTTGTGGGTACTTATGCAGTGTTTAATCCAGATGATTTGCCTCAGGAGTTGAGACACACAGTGAAAACAGCAGTTTGGGATTTTACTGGTGAAGATGTGGGATTGATGAATAATGTAGATCCAGTGAAGATTTCAGTGAAAGAGGGGATTGTTTATCCTAATATCCCACAATACAGACTGACATCAGAAATAATTGAGGGAATTACCCCTATAATTGACAAGATGATTCAACAGGGTGTTCTGAGAGAGATACTGAGTAGCCCGTGTAATTCACCGATAATGGGGCTAAAGAAACCTAATGGAAAGTTCAGGATTGTACAAGATTTGAGAAAGGTTAACAAAATTGTGGTGGCATGTTGTCCCATTGTGCCAAATCCTTCAGTGATTTTGTATCAGATTCCTCATGATGCTGAGTGGTACACGGTGATTGATTTGTGTCATGCTTTCTTTTCAATTCCATTGCATCATGACAGCCAGCCGATTTTTGCATTTCGGTTTGGCCAGCGTATTTTAGCATGGTGTCGTATCCCACAGGGGTATACAGAGAGTCCTTCGATATTCAATCAGTTATTGAAGAAGTCATTGGAGAGTTTGATTATGCCTGAAAGTTCAGTGCTAGTGCAGTACATTGATGACCTACTTGTGGCATCAAAGACACGTGAAGCATGTGAAGTAGATACCATAGCTTTACTGAATCATCTGGCAGATGGAGGCTTAAAGGTATCTCCAGCCAAATTGCAATTTTGCAAGAAAGAGGTGCATTATCTTGGACACAATATTGAAAAGGGTCTGAGAAAGGTGACCGATGACAGGATCAAAATTATCAGAGGAATGAGAGCCCCTATGACCCAGAGAGAAGTGAGGATGTTTCTGGGGATGGTGGGTTATTGTCGTCAGTGGATAAGTAATTTCTCCCTGATAGCAAAGCCACTGATTAAGTTGACTAAGAGTGAGGTGAGAGACCCATTAGAATTGGATGGTGAACAAATGGCAGCATTTGAAGAGTTGAAGAGCAGAATGTGTGAAGCCCCTGCTTTGGGAATGCCAGACTATGAGAAAGAGTTTGAGTTGTACTGCAGTGAGAGAAATGGATGTGCACTTTCAGTGTTGATTCAGAAGCATGGACATCTAAGAAGGCCGATTGCGTACTTCTCATCGACACTTGACCCTGTAGCTGTGGGTTTGCCAGGTTGCCTGAAAGCAGTAGCTGCTACATGTAGAAGCTTGGAACAGAGTGAGGGTATAATAATGGGATATCCTGTAAGGGTATTGGTACCTCATGATGTGGCTATTCTTTTGACAAGAAGCAGGACTCAGTACATGTCACATAGTCGGCTGACTAAATATGAGAAAATCATTCTGGGAGCATCAAATGTGATTCTTGAGAGATGTGTGAATGTGAATCCAGCGACACTTTTACCAGATGCTGACAATATGAACGTTGGAGATGATGTTGATCATGATTGTTTGGATGTGCTTGATTACTGCACAAAACCAAGACCAGACATAAGAGATTTGCCATTGCCAGAGAGTGATCATGTGCTGTTTGTGGATGGATCATGTTTGAGAACTGATGATGGTGTGCTAAGTGCAGCATATGCAGTGTGCAAGGTTTCAGAAGTTATGGAGGCTTCACCTTTGAAAGGAGTAAGAGCTGCTCAAGTGGCTGAATTGGTGGCATTGACGAAAGCTTGCAAAATTGGGAAGAATCTGAGGGTGACTGTGATGACTGATAGTCAGTATGGATTTGGAGTCGTTCATGATTTTGGCCAGCTTTGGCTACAGAGGGGTTGCTTGACGTCAAGTGGGACTCCAATAAAGAATGCTGAAGTGATTGGAAAGTTGCTTGAGGCGATACAGCTGCCTAAAGAACTAGCAGTTGTGAAGTGTGCTGCTCATGGACAAGGAGATGATTTTGTTACTCTTGGTAATAGATTTGCCAATGATATAGCACAGTATTGTGCGAAAAACAACCAATCGATTAATAGGGCACAAGAGAGGGAAATGTCTTTTTGTTCTGTGATGTTTACTAATGTCCTAGAAACGTGGGATGAAGTGAAACAGTTACAGGATGAGGCAGGAGATGAGGAAATGAGAGATTGGATCAAGGCAGGTTGTGCCCCAAGAGAGACAGATCATGTTTGGATCTATAGAGATGGTAAACCCGTCATGCCCAATTCCATGTTGTCGACAATGGCAAGAATGTATCATGGCCAGGGACATTTGGGAAGGGATGCGATGATCAGGTCTTTTAAGCAAACCTGGTACAATGCAAAGTTCAGGACAATTGCAGAGAGCATTTGTCAAAGATGTTTGATTTGTCAGCAGTTCAACACTGGGAAAAAGACAGTGGTGAGTCTAGGAACAATAGGCAGAGAAGGAGGTCCTTTTACCAGAATGCAAATAGATTTCATTGAGATGCCCCAAGTGAACAAATTGAGGTATGTTCTAGTGGTAGTCTGTTTGTTCTCGAGATGGGTGGAGGCCTATCCGACTAGGAGAAATGATGGAATAACAGTTGCAAAGTTACTGTTAAGAGAGTTGATTCCTAGGTATGGGTTCCCAGTGACAATTGAGTCTGATAGAGGTGGCCACTTCTATAATGAGCTCATGGGTTTGATTTGTGAAGCATTGAGCATACAGCAGAAGCTACATTGTGCATACAGACCAGAGGCTTCTGGAGTCGTTGAACAGATGAACGGCACAATAAAAAACCGAATTGGTAAGATGTGTTTAGCCACTGGAATGAAATGGCCCGATGTCTTGCCTCTAGTGTTGATGACAATTAGGTCTACTCCAGATAGAACGACAGGTTTGAGTCCGCACGAAATCTTAATGGGACGTGCGATGAGACATGCATTTGTGCCTGTCAACAAGTTGATGACAATAACTGATGACATGATTTTGGATTACTGTAAAGGCCTGGCTGACGCAGTTCATTCTGTATTTCACCAGGTTGGAGAAGACGCTACTACACTTGAGAAGAAGCAAGCCCATGATCTGAGTCCAGGGGACTGGGTGAGGATTAAGGTGCACAGAAGAAGAAATTGCTTGGTTCCAAGGTGGGGAAGGCCAAGACAAGTTATTCTGACTACGACAACTGCAGTAAAGTGTGCTGGTGTGAAAAACTGGGTGCATGCTAGTCATACTCTGAGAGTTCCTAATCCAAAAGAAGGGACTGGTAAGGAGTATTTTGAAGAGTCAGATTCCAGTGATGATGCAGAAACTGAACCAGTGAGAAGAAAAAAGAATCCTGAAAGGGGTGAAGGAGAAAGAGAGTCAGGTGATTCTTTTTTCTTTCCAAGAGAGGCTTCAAGAGAAAATTTGAGAGTCTCAGAAGAGAGATCGGATTCTGTAAGAGTGCCTGAAGTTCCAACAAGCAGCGGAGAAGAAAGAAGAGAAAAGAGCAGTTCCACAGTGACTACACCTGAATCAGATGAGGAGGTTGAAAATCCACTTGAGATTACACCTGAAGAAGCAGGGTCAGAAGAAGTTAGAGAGGGACAGATTGCGGAAAATCACCGAGGAGGTGTAGGGAACATTCCTGATAAGTTAGGTGAAGGGACAAGTAGACAGCAAGAAGATTGCGTGTCGGAGACCCGAGGAGGGACAGAAATAGGGAAATCTCAATCAGTAGTGGAAAAGACTGTGGAGCGAAAGAAAATTGTTGAAGAACAAGAGGCAAATGAGACAGAATCAGATGAGAGTGAAAATGAGAAATTAGAGGGTCGAGTTCTGAGAAAGAGGACTTGGATCGGAGAGAGAAATAATAAAGAAGTGAGACCAAAGAGGGTTGTAAGAGGAGATCTTTGGCCTAACAGGATAAAGAGGCTGAGGTACAGGCTGACACAAGCAAATTCATCGAAAGCTGAACAGGTGAACGAAGTGTCGAGTCAGAATCAAGCAAAAGGTGAAAAACAAAAGGTCTCAAAAGAACCAGAGGAAATCAAGAGAATCAGAAAACCTAACCAGAAGTATAGGTCACCGGAATGGACGTACGTGGCACTGTCTGAAGGTGAAGAGACAGAAAGTCAAGGAAATCCAGAGGGGACCGTACGTAAAGTGGTTGAGGAGGAAACTGTTGGAATCCTGAAAGTTATCTTGACTGACATTGGAGAAGAGTCGGATGTACAGGATGTTGTTGATGATCTGATACAATTTGATGTTGCTGAAGAAGAAGTGAAAAGTGATGAGAATCCAAATTGAGTGAACTAAAGGAGTCACTTGGAGAAAGTGAAAAGAAGAAAATCTGAAATTAGCTGTTTGAAATAATCTAGTGTTCTAGTGTTTCAGTAGTGGAGTAGAAGAGGCTAAGTCAAAAGACACTGCCAAAGTAGTAAAATGGCTAACACAGAAAATAATCAAAGTAGATGTGCCTTCTTGAAAAGATGGTGTGGAATGTGCTGCTGCTGTACTGGATTATTAATGCTACTATGGGGTGTATTAGCTTTATTAATTACCTTTAGAGTTACAATAGACCATTTTGGAATACATATTGAGAATGTGACGAATGTAGAGAAGAGTTCACAAAAGGTAGTTCCAACTAGAATTGGTAACATTTACATACATAAAGATAGGTCAATTAATGATTTTTCTAGCAATGTTTTTTCAAAGTTGTTGTATGAATACGTAAAGACAATGGAAGTTAGGGATTGCTACGTTTGTATGCAATTACCTGCATCCGTTTCAGAAGGTGTTACTTATCACCATTTACCAGCTACGTATGGAATTTCATGTAGTGTGCTAAGTAGTGTTTTTTATTTGTTAAGGAAAATAGATTATGAGATGTCTAACAAAGATAACATTTTTGGGCAATTGCCTATGAATAAAAAGCTGAATCCAGCTAAAGAAGCTAACATTTTTGGTGAGATTTTTATTGAGAAAGAAGAATTAACATTAGATTACATTTTTAGAAATAATTCAACTTGCAGTTTGAAAGAAGAAGAGAAGGCTTTCCTAAACATGGTAGAGGAAAGGAGAATGAGCATGCATGAAAAGGCAGGGAAATATAAAGTGAGTGAGACAATTTGGGACATTGAGATGGGAAAGGAATTGAAGAATGGGGCTAGTCCAACTTTAGCTCTAGATGCACCACAGAAGGGTAAGCTATGCATTGCAAGAAAGAAATCCCAATATGATAGGTTTTTTGTTGGGACTAGTGAGTGTCATGATACATACTTCATTGCAACAGGATGGGGTTTTAAAGGTGGAGAGGATCCAGTTTTCCCAGGAGTGTATTATGTTTGTGGGAACAAGGCTTATTACAAGTTGCCTGACCATTGGTATGGCACATGTTATGTGGGCCTGGTTTTTCCAAAGATTTTTCATATAGATAGAATAGAAGATGTAGAACATATTAATTTACTAACACGTTTTAAGAGAGAAACTTGGTCAGAAATAGTTGGTGACATATTTGGAGCTTTAATTCCAGCAGTGGGAATTTCTTTAAATGCATATGGTATTCGGAAACTGTCAACAGTGGTGGATCGCTTATCGACAAGTACCGCTGGAGGGTTTCTTTTGGTAAATACGGAGATGATTGCCGTACGTGCCATGTCTATGCAAAATCGACTTGCCCTTGATATTCTATTGGCCAAGGAGGGTGGAGTCTGTGGAATGTTGAAAGTTCAACATTGTTGCACTTACATTCCTGACGAAAGCAAAGATCTAAAGGTCTATATCAAAAATATTACTGATTTGCATGAAGGATTAGTACCCCTGGAAGCTAAAAGTATCTGGACTAAAATAGCTAATAAGTTAGTTGCTGTTAAGAGTTTTATTGCTAAAATAGGTAGTACCATTATTGGTAAAATATTATTTCCATTGACTTGTGTAATTCTTGCTTTATTGACACTAACATTGGGGTGTTTGTGTTGTAAAAACAGGGGAGGGAAAAAGAGAATAATTAGAGAAAATGCTGAAAAGAAACAAAAGAGATCAAGGAGAGACCCACAAGAAATAGAATTAGAAGAATTAAGGGAGAGTGTTTACTTGGAGTCAAAGAGGGATGATGTGAGGGAGTCTGGTGTTTAATGTTGTGTTATGAAAGACATTTTCAATTTGTCCTAAAATTGGGACTAAATTTTTTTTTTTTGGGTTGGTTTTTGTGGTGATAAGATATCACCAAAGGGGGGATTGCTGGAGCAGAGTTTTCTGTTGAAAATTTATCGAGTTTTAAGCTCCAGTTTTGTTTATATGTTTTGATTAAAATTACTAGTTTAAAAACACTAATTAATAGATTGTCTTGTTAAGGTCAGACTAACCAACATTACTAATGAGAGAAAATTACATGTGGGAATGCATATATGTTGCTTAATAATAATGTGCGGTTCTAATTAAATGAATGTCGCAAAGTGCTATTTGTTTAAAGCACAAATGCTTTTTAAAATAACGTGTACTAATGCTTTATTGTGTTGCAGAAGGCTAGATAATTACATACACATAAGGGTATTAGTGGGGACTAACACTGTACAATCATTATGATGTGGTAACGTTGTTTGTGTTTCTTTTAATTAAGATGGTCCATTTTGGCCTAAAACAAGATGGCTGCCATTTACAGCCTGCACTCGAGTGATTGAATTTTGACGAGAGGCCTTGCTGAACATGGTCGAGAGTCACCTGACCACAGCTTCTGCCTGGGTAGAAAGTTTTCCGTGAGGACAGCAGCTCTGGGAACGATTCCAGCTGCCCTTGGACAAGGATAAAGCCACAATGAACAATGACTAGTCTGCGGTGGCTTTGCTAGGATATCAAGGAAGAACATTTACGAAAGTAACATTTGCAAACTCGAGTTTCCCTCTTCCGTCTTTTTATTTTTGTGATTTTTCCTGAGCGGAGGTTTTCTAAATGTAACTGAGTGACATCCTTTCCTGCTCGCTCTGCTCAGCGGCTCAACGGATATTCACATTTGTTTGTAACTTTTTATTTGATATTTTCTCTATAAAAATGCTAGACTAGAGAGGGTCCGTTTTCATTGCTGTTCCATTGCGCTCATTACTTCCATTGCGTTCCTTGCGGTTCATCGCGTTTTGGACTTCTTCCTGAACCTATGCTGAGGACGGCAGCTCGAGAGACTTTACCGAGAGACCTGTCCTGACCCTTTTAGCTAGAATAGGTAACTATGAGAATAACGATTTTGCTAATGATTGACTTTTCATTTGAATTAATCTAGATAAACAAGCCTTTGTTTGAATTCTAGTGTCGGGTGTTTATTCCTTGTCATTTATTGAGTGTCAAATGTATTTCCTATGTTTAAAATCATGACTCGGGACAATGTCATTAAGGTCGCATCGACCTCATTGTAGATGCAGATTGGTTTAGGTTTTCTCTCCTATATTCAGTGTGGATAGAGTAATAGTGTGAATTTAGTGTGATGGGCCCTAGCGTATGATGTATGTATGTGCGTGTGACTGTAGATTTACTCTGTCCGTGGAAGCAGGGAGAATTTATATGCGCCGATCTGCAGCACCACCTCCAGTCTTGGCTGCTGTTGGGAGTAAAGCAAAACCAAAGGAGATGATGGACGGAGTGTTGAACATTGCAAGCACTCACCCCCAGTCAACTGATCTGTGTTTAATCCATCACCGTTCTTTAGCCCACTCTGCCACACCAGTTCGGCCATGGCCATATGCAAATCAGTCTGACCCTGTGCCTCATGGGAACAGTCCAGCCCGAACTGCCAAGCCATGCCTTCCCTGGACCGGAAACAAGCTTCCTAGGACCGTTTTCTGGCATTTCAGCCATCTTCAGCCAGGATTGCGATGTTCAACACTCCGTCCATCATTTCCTTTGGTTTTGCTGTTGGGAGTACTCATATTACGACCGTATTATCACACCTAGAGATAATGAGTGACTCTGCAGTCAATTCTGCAGCCTTCCCCCACGTCAGTCCAGACTTTACGCCCAAGCACATTGACTCACCAACAAAGACAGGCATAAAGGGCAGCCCAAGCGATACAACGGAAGGGGAAGAGGCCACTTCCGCTATTACACCATCTTCTTCACAAGAGTACCCACCACATTGGGGGGACGGTGGAAGAGATCTTGCCCAGCACTTACATCATGGGCAGAGCTGGACTAGGCCTTTGCGATGCGATGAGGATGCTTGTGCCGTGGAGAGGGATCTCTCCTTTTTAGAATCAAAAGAATGGGAAAACATGCTCTCATCATATGGCAAAGATGCTCCCGACTAACCCAGGCCCTCACCGGCCCCAAATGAGAGGATGAAGGAGGACCTCAAACAGGAGACGGCATGGGCCACAGCTTTGAACATTTTACAAAGGTCAGCTGATGCCATGACTTATCAAGCCAACAAAATGGACAAACAAATCAGCCTTTTGAACACACTGGTGGTGAATGTCGCTAATATAGACGATAAAATCACCAATCTATATAACTTGATTAGACGGGCCCAAGCAGACGCCGACCTCCCGCCACAAAGATGCGACTGCTCACCAATAATTGAGAAACTAAGCACGCTTCCAGAGATGATGGCAAACTTGATGGTGGATCTAAAAGAAATCACAATTGCAAAGCCTCTCCTCCCAAGCATAAAAGAAGGAGCCACAAGCCCCGCCAACAAAGATATGGTGGCGGCAAACTTAAGGGTTAGGGGGGGCCGGAAGGTGGACCTCGTCCTCATCACCGGAAACATCGGCCTTTGGCAATACTACGAACAACTTACAAAAATCCTCTGCTGCGGGCAATGCAGAGCTCATCTCATCATCCCAATTAGATCAGGATATGGAAGATCCCAATGGCAAGGCGAAAAAACAAAGAAAAAGGAAAGGTCGCAACAAGATTCGCCGGTCTAAGCAAGATCTGAGTCTCTACCCATTATTCAATATCCATAGACGAGCAGCCTCTACCGGGCACAAAGATCAAATAAGACCAGACGAGGCAACCAAGGAAACAGAGATCGGAACAACTTCATCTGGCAAGGCCAAACAAAATCAAACTGGCTCCCCAACCCTTGAGAAGGAAAAGGATGTTGCCAGGGTCGACCCTGAGCATATGAGAAAAGGGGGGAAAACAGAGCCAACTATTAACATTCAATTGGATCATTTGGACCCCAAGTCTTCGCCAAGGGCAGAGGGCCAAAGGAACACCAGGCCTATAGAGCTGCCTGGTAGCACCAAAATACCAAATCAGGCCCAGGCCAGCAGATTGCATAAAGATTATCTGGGCGACTTTACTACACTTGCGCAGGGCAAGGGAGGCGAAGCGCCAATTAGCCGTGGTGCAAATCAAAAGAGCCAAAAAAGCCCTAGAATACTGAACACGTCGACTTCCACACTGATGCACAAAGTAACGAAGGAGGCAACCCTCGGACCCTTGGCAGGAATTATCCCAATGGACTGTATGCCAGGGCCGGAGACACTATCCGAGTCTCTTCATGAGGTCCTCTCTCATGGAGCTACAACTTCCACGCTCTTTTATCCGGAGTATAAGTCCAAAGGAAGTTGCGACATATTAAACCGCAGAAACATCATGAAACTGATAGAAGCTATAGGCCTGTCAAACGCTGTAACATCACAAGACATCACCTCGATAGAATTTATTGCACCAGGCCAGGGTCAAATAAATGAAACCACGAAGGTCTCTTGGCGATCGATTGAGGCAATGAACAAAATCTTAGGGCACACGGAAACCTTTAAGCAGTCGGGTATTACTATACTCCAGGGCAGGGAACCAGGCTACCCACATGTTCTACAGGAAACCTGAGCCATTGAGCGCCCTAGCGCAGGACAAAGAGCGGTCTACTCGGTTTTGAGGAGTGCCCGGGATAAAAGTCCCATCTCCGACTCGAAAGAAAAAAAAGTAAGAGAGGGTCAACACATTCTAAACAGGGGACTGGAACAGGCCTGCACATGGTCATGGTTGGCGGGATCATTAAACTCAACCCGGCTGCTACACTGATAAAACAACGACCAAATGGCCCAAGAAGCTTGCCCATTAAGGATCTGCTCATGGAACATAAATGGGCTATCAAACAAACTGGGGGACGATGCCATGACCTCCTACCTACGGACATTTGACATAATATTGCTTCAAGAGACATGGCTTGCGGAGCCGCAGCACCTGGAAGGGTTTAAAACTCACCACACTCCAGCTTTGAAAACGAAATTCTCCGGACGAGGCAGCGGAGGCCTAGCCATCTACATATCATCAAACAATGCAATTTCCTCATGGGACCTCGCAAGCTCTTCCCATTCTGTCCAGTCTGTGGGAATTTTTTTCAGCACCTACAAAGGCCAGCCCAGGACCATAATTTTATTGAATGTGTACATCCACCCAAACTCCGCGTCCAGGCAAACCCTCTCAGATGAGGTGATAGCGACGGTGCTGGGAATGAGATCTGGATCCTCAGACGCAGATATTATACTATCTGGAGACTTTAACATGTGGCTAATATCTGACCTACTAAAAAAACGAGGTAATCAAATCACAGGAACGCGACTGGGCCATACCACCGCAGGACCATCCCGGATGGACCAAGGAGGACCCGAGGGGCCGCACCTTACAAGGAAATTTAGAACATCTTGGCCTTAGAGCCCTTAACGGGCGCTTTTTTCCTGACAAGCCACCTGGCCTCTCATTTTTATCAAAAACTGGTGCATCCTTAATTGACTATACTTTCGTCAGCCTTCCCCTCTTGGATCAAATCTCCGGCTTCGGGTTTGGCAACAGACTAGAAAGCGACCACAGCCCTCAAGAAATACTGCTTAGCACTAGGCTGGTACAACATGCCAAGGCAGGGGCACAATCTTTCGAACGCTTTACGATCAATTTTAAACGAATTAAGTGCTCAGTAAAAAACCTAAAGCAGGTAGCAATGGATGCAAAATGCATGATTGAGAACACCAGCACAATAACCGAAGACCAAATTGTAAATTGGACAAACTTCACGAGGAAGCTGTCTGCCAAACACGCAAAACCAATAATGCATGTAAAAGCGACAGGGACCCAACAGTCGATCTCTTGGGCTCCTGTGATACGATCGGCGAAAAGAAGCATGAACCGGTTATGGCGGGAACTAAAAATAAAGCCAATGGACTCACCAACGATAACCAAACTGAGAGAAGCTCGAAGACACTTAAAGTCTGTAAAAAGAGAACATCGAAGGGCTCATTGGAACTCCTTTTGGGCCAAATTATACAGCAACATCAGGACAAACAACTCTGCGAGGTTCTGACGCACGATAAACAGTCTTGGAGGTTGTGTACAGAAAGCTGCCTCATCAAACATACTGGAGTCTGAGTGGTTCTTCTTTCTGTATAGTCACTTTAATGACCAACAAACCCTCATCCTTAATCAGGTTATTGGTATAGAGGGCAGCAATGCAGCAACAGTGGCTAACTTGCCTCCGGAACACTTTCGCAAAGCGCTAATCAGGGAAGAGCATTTTCATAAAGGCCTAGAAACCGAAAAGCATACAGACAGTCAAAACTATGTCAACAGCATTGAGCACAGTACAGTCCCGGCGGACCAAAACGAAAAGCTGTCCAAAAAGGGTTGGAAAGATATCAACAGAATTGAGCACAGTTTAGTCCCGGAGGACGAAATTGAAAAGCTGATCAAAAAGGGTCAGAAAAATGGGGCCCCAGGACCTGGAGGCATTCCTCCAGCCTTGTTTAAGGAAGATCCAGCCTTCTGGGCCTCCAAGTTAGCTCCACTCTTCACTTCCATCTTATAAAAGAACACCATCCCACCCTCTTGGCAAGGATCAACTCTCGTTCCAATTTTTAAAGGAGGGGACAAAAAATCCCCAGAAAATTATCGGTTAGTCGTCCTAATCGATAACGAGGTGAAGTACTTTGCAGGGATGCTGCTCAATTCTCTCCGGGCATGGGCCGAGGAACGCTCAGTAATCCCTCCAAACCAAACTGGATTTACAAAAGACACTGGCACTACGGTCAATCTCATGGCCCTCTCTTGCTTGATAGATCAGGCAGAGCATAGCACTAGATCATTCTACATGGGATTCATAGACTACAAATCGGCGTTTGATAAGGTTAATAGGGCCAAGCTATGGCAGAAGCTCTCCTTATTGAACCTACCAAATGGACTACTAAGAGCAGTACAGCTACTACATCAGGACACATGGGTCAGGATCAAAATTGGTGACGATTCTAGACTGTCTAGATCAATTTTAACAACGCAAGGACTCAAACAAGGATGCGTCTTGGCCCCCACACTTTTCAACTTATTTTTATCGGATCTCCCGGAAAATTTTAATACAGTCAATTCGCATGCTCCTAAATTAGGCAGCCTACAGCTGTCAAACCTACTATACGCCGACGATGTGGTCCTCCTAAGCAATACAAAGATAGGTTTACAAAGGCTCATGGATGCAACTGCCGCATACTCAATTAAGAACGAGCTTCAGATAAACAATAAGAAAACTAAAATCTTGGCGGTTCGTCCGGGAAGGCCCAAGAAGTTGGCATGGGTCTTAAATTCGGAAAGCATCACAGAAACCAACTGCCAAAAGTACTTAGGAGTCCTCTTCAACAACAACGGAAGATACAAAAGCCATTTGGGAGAGCAAAAAAAGAAAGGAACAGCGCTAACATTTGCACTCAGCTCTATCCACAGGAAATTACTCGGCCTAACATTCGCTCCAACACTTCAGGTGGTACAGGCAAAAATCATTCCAACTTTAACATACGGAAGTGAGGTGTTAAAAGGTTTGGACAGTGGCCAACTTGATAAAATGATTGCAAAAATCTTTAGAACAGTCTTCCAGCTGCCATCAAATACGTCTCCGGCACAAATCAGGCTGGAATTGGGAATATGCAAACAATCCCTGGGCAGAATGATGACTTTCCTAGTGAGCTGCCATAAACTGAGGATATCAAAGGAAGGCAGCCTAGCGCAACATCTTTGGGCAAAACTGAAAACAAAACGATGGCTAGCGGGGCATGGCTACTTGTCAAGCGGGTTAAACATCTTAGGACTGAGCAAAGTATGGGATCTACACGTTAGCCAAAATGAGTTCAAAAGGCTAGCAAAAATAAGCGCAAAAAGGCTCTCCTCTATGGAAGATAAGGCAAGTCTTGCAAGAAGAAGCCACGGCTGGATGACCCTTAGATCATATGAACAGTTGACATCTCAGAGTTATCTAACTTTACCATTCAGTGCACGCACTAAACTCTGTTTCTTAAAACTAAGATTAGGGGTGATACCTTTGTCCTGTCACCTTCCCAAATGGAAAAGAGATCAAACTCAGGAACCATGTCGGTTCTGCGGCTATCATAGGGAAGATATAATTCATGTTTTATGCTTGTGCCCAAGCCTGATGAAGGAAAGAAGGTCCCTCCTATGGAGGGGCTGGAACAATAAGGAAGTTAGATCATGTAGAGCTGCAGTATTGGCATGTTTTGACCCACAGAACACAAACTTAAACTGTGCACTGGTAAAGTTTATGGACCGTGCAGCAAAAACATTGGTGGAGGAGATAAGTCGTCCACCACCTCAGGTAGTGTCTCAGACTTCAGGATCTCTACAACAGCTGGACAAGCTTCCATGCGGGCATTTAGATGCATGAAAATCTGTTGGAAACCTCAAAACAAAACTGCTACAAAAAAAAAGGGGGATTGTCGTATAGGCTGGTTAATTCTGGGACTTAATATACAATCTCACGACCAGAAATGCCCCTAAGGGACCATCATAACAGGCATTTGTGGGTAGTGTAATAACAAGAGAGCTCGGACATGTGGGGAGTCGGGCACCTTTTCCTTTTTTTTTTATAGGAATTGGGGTTCAATTTTATAGAACTCATCAATGTGTTACATTTGATCTTTTGCACTTGCAAAGATTTTTTTTTTAAATCATGCAATAAAGTCTTATACACTCTTCCCCAGTGCCCCCCCTGTGCCCTCCTCTTGTACCCTCTTTTCTAGTGCCCCCTCCTCTTCCCCCTCTTGTACCCTCTTCTCTAGTGCCCCCTCCTCTGCCTCCTCTTGTACCCTCTTCTCTAGTGCCCCCTCATCTGCCCCTGCCTCCTCTCCCCTCCTCTCCTGTGTCCTATGCATCTGTCTCAAGTGCCCCTCCCAGCTGTGCCCTCCTCTTGTACCCTCTTCTCTAGTGCCCCCTCCTGTTCCCCTGCCTCCTCTGCCCTCCTCTTGTACCCTCTTCTATAGTGCCCCCTCCTCTGCCCTCCTCTTGTACCCTCTTCTCTAGTGCTCCCTCCTGTGCCCATGCCTCCTCTGCCCTCCTCTTGTACCCTTTTCTCTAGTGTCCCCTTCTGTGCCCCTGTCTCCACTGCCCTCCTCGTGTACCCTCTTCTCTAGTGCCCCCTCCTCTGCCCTGCTCCTGTACCCTCTTCTCTAGTGCCCCTCCTCTGTCCCTGCCTCCTCTGCCCTCCTCTCCTGTGTCCTATGCATCTGTCTCCAGTGCCCCTCCCAGCTGTGTCCTCCTCTTGTACCCTCTTCTCCAGTGCCCCCTCCTGTGCCCTCCTCTTGTACCCTCTTCTCTAGGGCCCCCTCCTCTGCCCTCTTGTACCCTTTTCTCTAGTGCCCCTTACTGTTCCCCTCCCAGCTGTGCCTGCCTCGTGTACCCTCTTCTCTAGTGCCCCCTCCTGTGCCCTCCTCTTGTACCCTCTTCTCTAGTGCCCCCTTCTGTGCCCTGCCTCCTCTGCCCTCCTCTCCTGTGTCCTATGCATCTGTCTCAAGTGCCCCTCCCAGCTGTGCCCTCCTCTTGTACCCTCTTCTCTAGTGCCCCCTCCTGTTCCCCTGCCTCCTCTGCCCTCCTCTTGTACCCTCTTCTCTAGTGCCCCCTCCTCTGCCCTGCTCCTGTACCCTCTTCTCTAGTGCCCCTCCTCTGTCCCTGCCTCCTCTGCCCTCCTCTCCTGTGTCCTATGCATCTGTCTCCAGTGCCCCTCCCAGCTGTGTCCTCCTCTTGTACCCTCTTCTCCAGTGCCCCCTCCTGTGCCCTCCTCTTGTACCCTCTTCTCTAGGGCCCCCTCCTCTGCCCTCTTGTACCCTTTTCTCTAGTGCCCCTTACTGTGCCCCTCCCAGCTGTGCCTGCCTCGTGTACCCTCTTCTCTAGTGCCCCCTCCTCTGCCCCTGCCTCCTCTGCCCCCTCTCCTGTGTCCTATGCATCTGTCTCAAGTGCCCCTCCCAGATGTGCCCTCCTTTTTTACCCTCTTCTCTAGTGCCCCCTCCTTTGCCCCCTCTTCTGCCCTCCTCATGTACCCTCTTCTCTAGTGCCCCCTCCTCTGTCCCTGCCTCCTCTGCCATCCTCTCATGTGTCCTATGCATCTGTCTCATGTGCCCCTCCCAGCTATGCCCGCCTCTTGTACCCTCTTCTCTAGTGCCCCCTCCTGTGCCCCTGCCTACTCTTGTACCCTCTTCTTTAGTGTCCCCTCCTCTGCCCTCCTCTTGTACTCTCTTCTCTAGGGCCACCTCCTGTGCCCATGCCTCCTCTGCCCTCCTCTTGTACCCTCTTCTCTAGTTCCCCCTCCTGTGCCCCTGTCTCCACTGCCCTCCTCTTGTACCCTCTTCTCTAGTGCCCCCTCCTTTGCCCTCCTCTTGTACCCTCTTCTCTAGTGGCCCCTCCTCTGCCCCTGCCTCCTCTGCCCCTTCCTCCTCTGCCCTCCTCTCCTTTGTCCTATGCATCTGTCTCAAGTGCCCCTCCCACCTGTGCCCTCCTCTTGTACCCTCTTCTCTAGTGCCCCCTCATGTGCCCCCTCCTCTGCTCTCCTCTTGTACCCTCTTCTCTAGTGCCCCCTCCTCTGTCCCTGCCTCCTCTGTCCTCCTCTCCTGTGTCCTATGCATCTGTCTCCTGTGTCCCCACTGGCTGTGCCCGCCTCTTGTACCCTCTTCTCTAGTGCCCCCTCCTGTGCCCCTGCCTCCTCTGCCCTCCTCTTGTACCTTCTTCTCTAGTGCCCCCTTCTGTGCCCATGCCTCCTCTGCCCTCCTCTTGTACCCTCTTCTCTAGTGCCCCCTCCTGTGCCCCTGCCTCCTCTGCCCGCCTCTCTTGTGTCCTATGCATCTCTCTCCAGTGCCCCCTCCTCTGCCCTCCTCTTGTACCCTCTTCTCTATCGCCCCTTCCTGTGCCCCTCCCAGTGTGTCCGCCTCTTGTACCCTCTTCTCTAGTGCCCCTGCCTCCTCTGCCCTTCTCTTGTACCCTCTTATGCAGTGCCCCTCCCAGCTGCACCCTCCTCTTGTACCCTCTTCTCTAGTGCCCCCTCCTGTGCCCTCCTCTTGTACCCTCTTCTCTAGTGCCCCCTTCTGTGCCCTGCCTCCTCTGCCCTCCTCTCCAGTGTCCTATGCATCTGTCTCCAGTGCCTCTCCTAGCTATTCCCTCCTCTTGTACCCTCTTCTCTTGTGCCCCCTCCTGTGCCCCTGCCTTCTCTGCCCTTCTCTTGTACCTCTTCTCTTGTGCCCCTCCCAGATGCACCCTCCTCTTGTACCCTCTTCTCTAGTGCCCCTCCTCTGCCCCTGCCTCCTCTGCCCGCCTCTCCTGTGTCCTATGCATTTGTCTCCAGTGCCCATCCCAGCTGTGCCCTCCTCTTGTACCCTCTTCTCAAGTGCCCCCTCCTGTGCCCCTGCCTCCTCTGCCCTCCTCTCCTGTGTCCTAGGCATCTGTCTCCAGTGCCCCTCCCAGCTGTGCCCGCCTCTTGTACCCTCTTCTCTAGTGCCCCTAATGTGCCCCTGCCTCCTCTGCCCTCCTCTTGTACCCTCTTCTCCAGTGCCCCTCCCAGCTGCGCCCTCCTCTTGTACCCTCTTCTCTAGTGCCCCTCCTGTGCGCATACCTCCTCTGCCCTCCTCTTGTACCCTCTTCTCTAGTGCCCCCCTGTGCCCTCCTCTTGTACCCTCTTCTCTAGTGCCTCCTCCTGTAGCTCCTATATGGTTGACGAGGCGCTGCAGGCCCCTCTGTCGAGTACAGCAAACAAAGCAGCCAAAGTGCTTTGTGCTGCTTCCCCGGGCAATGTAGTCAATGTGAACCAGGCCAGGTAGCAGAGAGGTCACTGATCGGTGAGTGATATCTGACCATGTTGTTTACTTTGCAATTACTTTTTTAACTTTCATAGTGAAGGTTTGGCCTCCATGCTGAGCCCTGACTCCCCACTTGGAACCGGTTCCACATAAAAATATGAATAAAACAAGCTCTGGGCCCAATCCTCGCCATCTGACACCACCTGTTGCAGCCTCAGCACAGTGCTCTCCTGTCTGGTTCAGCCAGGAGCACAGTTGTCTCCTTGTCTGGTTCAGTCAGGAGCACCAGGAGCACAGTGCTCTCCTGTCTGGTTCAGCCAGGAGCACAGTTCTCTCCTTGTCTGGTTCAGCCAGGAGCACAGTTCTCTCCTTGTCTGGTTCAGCCAGGAGCACCAGGAGCACAGTGCTCTCCTGGGTGGTTCAGCCAGGAGCACATTTATCTCCTTGTCTGGTTCAGCCAGGAGCACAGTTCTCTCCTTGTCTGGTTCAGCCAGGAGCACCAGGAGCACTGTTCTCTCCTTGTCTGGTTCAGCCAGGAGCACAGTTCTGTCCTTGTCTGGTTCAGCCAGGAGCACAGTTCTCTCCTTGTCTGGTTCAGCAAGGAGCACAGTTCTCTCCTTGTCTGGTTCAGCCAGGAGCACCAGGAGCACAGTTCTCTCCTTGTCTGGTTCAGCCAGGAGCACCAGGAGCACAGTTCTCTCCTTGTCTGGTTCAGCCAGGAGCACAGTTCTCTCCTTGTCTGGTTCAGCCAGGAGCACAGTTCTCTCCTTGTCTGGTTCAGTCAGGAGCACAGTTCTCTCTTGTCTGGTTCAGCCAGGAGCACCAGGAGCACAGTTCTCTCCTTGTCTGGTTCAGCCAGGAGCACAGTTCTCTCTTGTCTGGTTCAGCCAGGAGCACCAGGAGCACAGTTCTCTCCTTGTCTGGTTCAGCCAGGAGCATAGTTCTCTCCTTGTCTGGTTCAGCCAGGAGCACCAGGAGCACAGTTCACACCAGGAGCAGAGTTCTCTCCTTGTCTGGTTCAGCCAGGAGCACCAGGAGCACAGTTCTCTCCTTGTCTGGTTCAGCCAGGAGCACAGTTCTCTCCTTGTCTGGTTCAGCCAGGAGCACAGTTCTCTCCTTGTCTGGTTCAGCCAGGAGCACAGTTCTCTCCTTGTCTGGTTCAGCCAGGAGCATCAGGAGCACGGTTCTCTCCTTGTCTGGTTCAGCCAGGAGCACAGTTCTCTCCTTGTCTGGTTCAGTCAGGAGCACAGTTCTCTCTTGTCTGGTTCAGCCAGGAGCACCAGGAGCACAGTTCTCTCCTTGTCTGGTTCAGCCAGGAGCACAGTTCTCTCTTGTCTGGTTCAGCCAGGAGCACCAGGAGCACAGTTCTCTCCTTGTCTGGTTCAGCCAGGAGCACAGTTCTCTCCTTGTCTGGTTCAGCCAGGAGCACAGTTCTCTCCTTGTCTGGTTCAGCCAGGAGCACAGTTCTCTCCTTGTCTGGTTCAGCCAGGAGCATCAGGAGCACGGTTCTCTCCTTGTCTGGTTCAGCCAGGAGCACAGTTCTCTCCTTGTCTGGTTCAGTCAGGAGCACAGTTCTCTCTTGTCTGGTTCAGCCAGGAGCACCAGGAGCACAGTGCTCTCCTGTCTGGTTCAGCCAGGAGCACAGTTCTCTCCTTGTCTGGTTCAGCCAGGAGCACCAGGAGCAGAGTTCTCTCCTTGTCTGGTTCAGCCAGGAGCACAGTTCTCTCCTTGTCTGGTTCAGCCAGGAGCACAGTTCTCTCCTTGTCTGGTTCAGCCAGGAGCACAGTTCTCTCCTTGTCTGGTTCAGCCAGGAGCATCAGGAGCACGGTTCTCTCCTTGTCTGGTTCAGCCAGGAGCACAGTTCTCTCCTTGTCTGGTTCAGTCAGGAGCACAGTTCTCTCTTGTCTGGTTCAGCCAGGAGCACCAGGAGCACAGTTCTCTCCTTGTCTGGTTCAGCCAGGAGCACAGTTCTCTCCTTGTCTGGTTCAGTCAGGAGCACAGTTCTCTCTTGTCTGGTTCAGCCAGGAGCACCAGGAGCACAGTTCTCTCCTTGTCTGGTTCAGCCAGGAGCACAGTTCTCTCCTTGTCTGGTTCAGTCAGGAGCACAGTTCTCTCTTGTCTGGTTCAGCCAGGAGCACCAGGAGCACAGTTCTCTCCTTGTCTGGTTCAGCCAGGAGCACAGTTCTCTCCTTGTCTGGTTCAGTCAGGAGCACAGTTCTCTCTTGTCTGGTTCAGCCAGGAGCACCAGGAGCACAGTTCTCTCCTTGTCTGGTTCAGCCAGGAGCACATTTATCTCCTTGTCTGGTTCAGCCAGGAGCACAGTTCTCTCCTTGTCTGGTTCAGCCAGGAGCACCAGGAGCACTGTTCTCTCCTTGTCTGGTTCAGCCAGGAGCACAGTTCTGTCCTTGTCTGGTTCAGCCAGGAGCACAGTTCTCTCCTTGTCTGGTTCAGCAAGGAGCACAGTTCTCTCCTTGTCTGGTTCAGCCAGGAGCACCAGGAGCACAGTTCTCTCCTTGTCTGGTTCAGCCAGGAGCACCAGGAGCACAGTTCTCTCCTTGTCTGGTTCAGCCAGGAGCACAGTTCTCTCCTTGTCTGGTTCAGCCAGGAGCACAGTTCTCTCCTTGTCTGGTTCAGTCAGGAGCACAGTTCTCTCTTGTCTGGTTCAGCCAGGAGCACCAGGAGCACAGTTCTCTCCTTGTCTGGTTCAGCCAGGAGCACAGTTCTCTCTTGTCTGGTTCAGCCAGGAGCACCAGGAGCACAGTTCTCTCCTTGTCTGGTTCAGCCAGGAGCATAGTTCTCTCCTTGTCTGGTTCAGCCAGGAGCACCAGGAGCACAGTTCACACCAGGAGCAGAGTTCTCTCCTTGTCTGGTTCAGCCAGGAGCACCAGGAGCACAGTTCTCTCCTTGTCTGGTTCAGCCAGGAGCACAGTTCTCTCCTTGTCTGGTTCAGCCAGGAGCACAGTTCTCTCCTTGTCTGGTTCAGCCAGGAGCACAGTTCTCTCCTTGTCTGGTTCAGCCAGGAGCATCAGGAGCACGGTTCTCTCCTTGTCTGGTTCAGCCAGGAGCACAGTTCTCTCCTTGTCTGGTTCAGTCAGGAGCACAGTTCTCTCTTGTCTGGTTCAGCCAGGAGCACCAGGAGCACAGTTCTCTCCTTGTCTGGTTCAGCCAGGAGCACAGTTCTCTCTTGTCTGGTTCAGCCAGGAGCACCAGGAGCACAGTTCTCTCCTTGTCTGGTTCAGCCAGGAGCACAGTTCTCTCCTTGTCTGGTTCAGCCAGGAGCACAGTTCTCTCCTTGTCTGGTTCAGCCAGGAGCACAGTTCTCTCCTTGTCTGGTTCAGCCAGGAGCATCAGGAGCACGGTTCTCTCCTTGTCTGGTTCAGCCAGGAGCACAGTTCTCTCCTTGTCTGGTTCAGTCAGGAGCACAGTTCTCTCTTGTCTGGTTCAGCCAGGAGCACCAGGAGCACAGTGCTCTCCTGTCTGGTTCAGCCAGGAGCACAGTTCTCTCCTTGTCTGGTTCAGCCAGGAGCACCAGGAGCACAGTTCTCTCCTTGTCTGGTTCAGCCAGGAGCACAGTTCTCTCCTTGTCTGGTTCAGCCAGGAGCACAGTTCTCTCCTTGTCTGGTTCAGCCAGGAGCACAGTTCTCTCCTTGTCTGGTTCAGCCAGGAGCATCAGGAGCACGGTTCTCTCCTTGTCTGGTTCAGCCAGGAGCACAGTTCTCTCCTTGTCTGGTTCAGTCAGGAGCACAGTTCTCTCTTGTCTGGTTCAGCCAGGAGCACCAGGAGCACAGTTCTCTCCTTGTCTGGTTCAGCCAGGAGCACAGTTCTCTCCTTGTCTGGTTCAGTCAGGAGCACAGTTCTCTCTTGTCTGGTTCAGCCAGGAGCACCAGGAGCACAGTTCTCTCCTTGTCTGGTTCAGCCAGGAGCACAGTTCTCTCCTTGTCTGGTTCAGTCAGGAGCACAGTTCTCTCTTGTCTGGTTCAGCCAGGAGCACCAGGAGCACAGTTCTCTCCTTGTCTGGTTCAGCCAGGAGCACAGTTCTCTCCTTGTCTGGTTCAGTCAGGAGCACAGTTCTCTCTTGTCTGGTTCAGCCAGGAGCACCAGGAGCACAGTTCTCTCCTTGTCTGGTTCAGCCAGGAGCACAGTTTAAGAGCTGCACCAGCCTCAGGATTTTACCAGAGCCCAGGCCCAACATGCACAGAGGAAGGCAGCCTCTCTGTTGAGAGCAGCACAGTGATAAGCAGTGTGGTGTTGTGGCTCAGGCTCTGGAGCATTGCAAAGAACAGACTCAGGATACACTGTAGCTACCTGTGCCCCTGAGTGGGACTACAGCACACTTTTGTGGTATAAGTGGCATCACCGTGGAACATACAATCACTCCACACCCTGTGGGTGCCTCCTCGCTAAACACTCTTCCCTCCACGTGTTGAAAACATCCACCACCACAGTCATCCTCAAACTCAAATAAGACAAACTACAAGGACCAACAAAAACACCAAAACACAAAACAGACGCATTACTAAATCAAAAAGCTTGTTCTTCTTGGATGGGATTGGATCAGTTCCCACATTGTATCGATGGGTTCCCTCTATCGAGTTCAGAGGTCCCACTGCAATGGTAAGTGATGGGGTTTGGTCTTGTTCACCCCTCCATGGCACTGCCACTTGGGCAGCCTGCCCACATTCCGTCGTGCTGTCCTGCCAGCGATGACCCTCCTCCGTGCGTCATGCTTCTATTGATCTCTTCCTCAAAGATCTCATGCATCAAATCATCCATTATCCAGGTTCTTGCCAGGTCTTTGGGCCTCAGAACTTCTTGAAGAAAGCGCTCTTTCGGGTGACTTTCTGTTCCTCTTTCGGCAGATATCACTGTACCACAAACTCTGGTGATTCTCTACAGAGTTTTCTCAAAAGCTAGCCAGAATTTCCTCCCCAGGCACCTCTCTTTTTCAAGAACCAAATCTCCTATTCACAGTTGTTTGTTCTGAGCCTTCTGCCATTCGCTGACTTTATATTTTGAGCCAGTGCCATTCTGACCACCTATCCTCGGCCAGGATTGTCGCCGCCCACTCTGGATGGTGGGGAATCAGACACTTGGCACCCAGACACCTCAGAGCTGTAGCTGTGGTCACATGAGGGGTCTATCTCTGGTTCTCCAGGAAGTGAGAGGTCCCACTGTACACTTTGGCCTGTAGCTTGAGGAATTCAGATTGCTTTCACCAGGGTACCCATGAAGCTTTTACTTTTCCATTTGCTTGCAGCCATCAGGTGTAATCTTTCCGTGCTTGATGTGTCGGGATTGCATCTACTTGGCCACCTCTGGCCAACTAACCGCGGGCCCATTGTCTGTGCAGAGTTTGGTAATGTGACCATGTGTTGCAACAACCTTTTCCAGCTTTGGGATAACTCTGCTAACCACTGTTGACCTTATCACCTCTACCTCTGGGTACTTTGATTGTTCTTCAGTGATGACCAGCGTGTACCATCCATCAGGCTGACGGCCTAAGTCCGCACTAGCTTAATGCCAGTGGATCCTTCGGGATCTATTCTGTTATGATTGGCGCTGGTGGTCCAGGGCTTCCAGCGCTTGACACAATTCACATCTCCGGACAGTCTGCTCAACAAGCTCATCATGCCGTGGGGACCAGATCTTGCTCCTAATTCCGTTTTTGTTCTGGACCATCCCTTGGTGTGACCTCTCAGGAGGCGGCCCTTCACTGATTCTACCTGTTCATGTCTTACATAGCGGCGCTAGACCAGCTCTTGTTTGGCTGTCTAGGGTAATCTGGAGAATCTTCCTATCCCCTGACTTGACGGCTTCCACTGCCACTTTATGCGATCATCAGTTTTGGTGGCTTCAATTACTTCCCCTACTTACATTGGTAGTGGCCTGGATCCTTACACCACAAGCCTCACATATTCTTCAGAGTCCAAAGCGACCTCGTCCTCTTCTGCGGTAGTGGGTTGCGCATGACAGAAAGTAAATCTGTTGGGTTCTGAGTTTCCAGCTTTTACTTGAAGGTGAAATGGTACTCTTGGATCTGCAAATCTATTTCTATATCCAAGGTCAACTGTTTGGGTCAAGTTTTGTTCTCGCGGTTCAGGATACGCTTGTCCACTTACATCCTTATGGCACCTGGCTGCTTCAGCTTTGTGGCTACCACAATTGCAGACACCCAAGGGGTAGCACCTTCCACTGTTTCAATGATGTCTGCTGCCTCCAACTTCTTCAACTGTTCCTCCACTTTAGACTAGAGGTAAAAAGCCACCGACTGTGCCGCAGTGCCACTGTCTGGATGGATCGGTCAATGTGGAGAGGCAACATCTTCTGCTTCAAGCTTCCTACTGCAGGGAATAGGATAGGAATTTTTCCGGCAACTAATTCAAACTTCCAAACATATGCTGACTGTCAACTATATTTGATGAAGTCTGATAGCTGTGCAGCATGATATTGGCTTCTCTAGTGATGGATATCTTGGCGTGAGTGGAACGCCCTTCATAGCTGAACTGGGCTGCAAACATGCTGGCCAGCAGGAGGTATTTGGCACTGCTGTATGCGTATATTTTTAGGCGGCGGCCCGGATCTTGGGCTTCTTGTCTGCAGTCTTAGAAACTCATGGGGGTATATTCTCAAGGACTTATCGCCGAGTTAACGGCACTTTATTGCAGCCAAAGTGTCGATAAATGTATTGCTCCATTCACTAGCTGGTGTTAACAGCCCATATCACCAGTTTACCTGTGATAGCAGCCACCAAAAACATCGCCACAGATGACCCCCGCAACTATCGCTAATAAGATACAGAGTAGGCGTTCCAGTGCCAAAAGCCGCGGCAACACCACTCCGCAACATTCTCAATGACCAGCCAGACTGGGAATAAGTACCCAAAACAGGCGATAAGGCGCGTTAACAGCAGGAAACTAACACCTGCTCTGACCTGGTGTGAAGTCAGACGAAACCTGCACCAGAAAATAGAGCCCAGCCCAGAGCCACACCTGAAGGGCAACAGATGCCATGGAGCCAACGATCATGCAGCTGGGAGCTGTAGGAAGGTGGAATCTGACTATATGGTTGCCCCCACTTTTTTCCTGGTGTTTGAATGGTTTTTGACTAGTCTGGCTGGGATCCTGCTATCCAGGACCCCAGCCTATCTGCTTACTCCCTTAAATGATTGGTGTGCATATTAGATGCACTAGTGATTGGATACTGTGGTGCCTTGTGAGCCCCTAGTATATGGTACCTTAGGTACCTAGGGCATTGGTACTTCACAGGCCTACCAGGGGCTGCAGCATGTATTATGCCACCCCTGGGAAGCATCCACAATCTGACACCACAGGCCTGCTACTGCAGCCTGTGTGAGGTAGTGCTAGCACTCCTCACTGAGGTATAGGTTCCTATATCTCACCATACACACACATATAAACCTATCAGTCACCTCTCTAGCAGGCCCTAACAATCCTGAGGGCAGGGTGCTTGGTTTATTATGTGAGGGGGTGCTTCTGCCTGAGCAGGACCCCTCTGCAGCTGGCAGAGTCTATTCTCTGCTGCTGTTTGTGGATGCGGTTAAACCATATACTCTTAAGTGCATTATAACCTCGCGGTAAATGCTAACTTTGGAATGACTGCATCAAAACATATCGTGTTTGGTGTCAAACAACTTGGAATCCTACACCCACACCAGTAACTGGTGTGGGAGTAGGATCCCACCCTTCTAGAGGGGACGACATGTACACACTGTACTACACGGTAGAAATCATCTAGAGCCCTGGCATCACAAAATGGATGCCACCAGCACAGACACCGGGCTGCCCTCCTGCTGCTGACCGAAACTCGCAGTGGAGGGAGCTCAACAAAGGGTTTCCTGAAACAGGGAGGTGTCACCACCTCCCAGACAGGATTTAGTGTATTGGAGCTGGGTAGGTGCACTCTTAGAGTGCTTTGAAGTCCTGCACTGGGGGAGCAGTAGGCTCCCCTGTGCATATGCCAGCTCAAACCGGTTCAGGGGCTGCCTGCCCCTGTCCTGGCGCGAAACTGGACAAAGGGAAGTGGGTGTAACCACCCACTACCCTGGCCCTCCTAGAGGAGTGGCCATAGAGCTAGTCCCTCCCATCTTATCAGTATAAGATACCACACATTGCCAATGCAATTCAGATTACACCTGGACGACGCTCAACGAAGAAGAATCCTGGCCCTTCAACTTTCTACTATCTTTAGAAGACCGAAGGATCTCCCTTGGAGTCAAGGAGTGACTCCCCTGCTTGGCAGGCACCTAAAGGACTGAACAACGGTTGCAAACTTTACCGCTCCCGCCGGAGCCTGAAGTCCCTGCATCCCCTGGAGCTGATTTCCTGACCTCTCGTCGGCCATTTTGAGTCCCCAGCAGAGCTGTGGCATCTGGACCCCACGAGTGACGAGGTACAGCAATACCAGGGAACCGTGCACTGATTTCGAGTGCAAGCCCTGAACGACGAACTACAAACTTGTGCTTTGGACCACTTAATGTCCAAGTCCCTAGCAGGTCTGGAACCCAAGATCAGCGGCCTACCTCATCCTGAGTGACCGTGGGCTGCTCCTGAAGTTTCCCTGCAAAGGCGTCTTCGCGGTTGCTTGCCGTTGGCTAGTAGCCCTCCCGAAGACTTTCTGAACTACTCCAAGGGTTCGCCTGGTTGCTCTGGGCCTGCCCTCACTTATCCTTGCTGGGTAAGTCCATCGGACCTTGCTGGTCTGAACCATCCACAATCTTTATTCCACACAAGACTTGCAGTTGCCAAGGTTTGTTGGCTCCGATCCGAGTGCCGACACCGCCATCAGCTGCAGATGTTATGGGACCCTCGAAATCCAGCTGCTGGTCTTCCTCGATCTCTCCTGGACCACGTGGGCGAAGAGACAAAACACCATCAGCGATGTGAAGAGACTCGACAGTTGTGGTCATCTATCCTGAAGGCCACCGGTCACTGGCAAGTGACTCTGAACTCTGTCCCCTCAATTTCTAGGTCGCCTGCAACTCCAATCCATCGTTGGATTTCCACGGACACTTCACCCGACGACACAAGCAGCAAGACTTCAACGATTCCCATTGAAAGCAGCATCGCGACCCGACACCAAAGGACACCTCTGCACCCGGCTTCCCTGGGTGAGGTAACTCTGGCATTACGGTGCCCAAGTGTACAATGGCTATCGAAGTACTTACCCTGTAAGTTGTTTGCTTGTTGAAACCCGCGTGCGTGTTTAGACACTGCACGCGTCTCCTGTGGGCTGATTACTTACCTGTAAACACTGCAGCAGTGAAGCCCCAGCGATTCCCAAAGCACTAGGCCTCTTACTTTTGCAAGTCGAGTTTGTTATACCACTATTTTAGTATATGGTCAGGTACGCCCCTAGGGCTACAGCCATATTTGTGCTTAATTTATTGAGAACTGTTGATCTTATTAATGTTTACCTGGCTCTAATCTCATAAAGAGATTAGTAGAGTATATTTAGAAATAAATACATATATATTTGATATATATACCTGTGTGGTGTCTTTTCATTTGGTAATTCAAGAGATTATAAAACAAGCTGCTTTACATTACTCAGAGACTTAGCCTGAAGGCTGCTCTCCACAGCTACCACTAGGATAGCTTTCTTTAAAAGGTTGTCTTTAAACCTATCTACCAAGAGTCGAATTGGACTGGTGCAAGGTGGCCACTATAACTAGTGACCAGCATATGCCAGGCCAACTTCTCACATTGGTGGGCAGCGTGTGGGATTCCAGCTTGCCATTGTTTTACCAGAAAATCTCTATTTCAAATACTAACTGAAAACCACTAAAGGTACTCAAGGTACATATAAAGTCAAGCTTAGTATCAATAAGTTCTTCTGAACTTAGAGCTGTTTGTGAAGGGATAAGCACACCCTTGCTACAGCTCAAGCTAGGTTCAGTAGGCCACAAACTAGTGTAGGTAGTACAACACTGCACAACAGTAGAATGTCCTTAAAAGGTGGAGCCAGTGGGTCCACCCAGCCTCAGTACAAGGACATGGCCTACACTGACCTGAATGCCATGTGTGTTGAATGACACCTGAAGCTAGGACGGAGTCCCTCATCACAACACCTGATAGATCTGTTAGCAGATGATCTTAGACTAGCTATAGGAGCTAGTAGATCTAGATCGGGGGTGGGTCAACCATAGTCTCTGGGTCTGATGATGAAAATCAAGATGACCTGGACTCTGTGGGTGAAGGGCCAGACCCAGATGGGTCTGAAGAGAATAGAGGAAATCTCCCTAAGAGAGCTGACAAAGTGGGAGACAGGTCTAGGTCCCTCTCAAGGGACTCTGACAGGTCATACCACTCTGGAAGAGAATCTATTCCACAGAGGAACTCCAACTTTCCCAGGGAGACCTCCTCTGACAGAAGGTTCAAGATGCTCCAGTATGAGGAAGCTAGGCTTGCCCTCAGAACCAAGCAATTGGCCTTAGATAGGGAAGCCTTCGAGCTCCAAAGAGCTTCAAAGAAGGAGGGGTTAGATACCCCTGGTGGCAGCAACAGTGTCCCTAGAGGCAGAGATTACATGCCAGATCATAGGAACCTGCCCAAGGTTGTTCCTCCCTACCAGAGTGGGGATGATATCCACAAATGGATAACTGCTATGGAGAGGGCCTGTAAAGTTCAACAGGTCCCCCAGAAACAGTGGGCAGCAATCTTGTGGCTCTCCTTTTCAGATAAAGGTAGAGACAAGCTCCTCACTGTTAGAGAAGAGGATGCTAATGATTATGAATCCCTGAAGAGTGCATTAATAGATGAATTTGGCTTAACCACTGAACAGTACAGGTTCAAGTTCAGAGACACCAAGAAAGCACAGACTCAGGATTGGGTGGACTTTGTAGATTGTGCTACCAAGGCTCTGGAGGGTTGGATAGTTGGCAGTAGAGTCACTGACTTTAAAGGATTGTATAATTTGATTATGAGAGAGCAGATCCTTAATAACTGTCAAAACCAACTCTTACACCAGTACCTGGTGGACTCTGATCTGACCTCTCCCCAAGAATTGGGAAAGAAGGCAGACAAATGGGTCAGAACCAGGGTTAGGCCCAAGAACCAAGGTGGTGACCAGAAGAAAGATTCCACTAAGCCCAAAGAGAAAGGTGGGTATGATAAAACAGAAAAGTCCTCTGAAGGGCCCCAAAAACCCAGTTCTGGGGGTGGGTCCCAAAATCCTTCCTCTTCCAATAAGAAACCATATTGCCATGTGTGCAAGCAACCTGGACACTGGAAAACTGACTCCAGCTGCCCAAAGAATGGCAATAAAGAAAATGTTCCTCCTTCTGCAGCTCCAACACCTCCTGTTACTACCAGTAGTAATCCCCCAGGTGGTGGGAGTGCACCCAAAAAGTTAGTTGGGCTTTCTTGGGGAACTCAGGTGGACTCTGGCCTAACCAGGTCCCCTACACAAGCAGCTCTAGTCTGTGATGGTGGCATGGGGTTTGCCAACTTTACCATGAGTCCAAATACCTTGGGCAGGTACAGACAAGAGCTTAGGATCAATGGTCAGAAGGCTGTGGCCTACAGGGACACAGGGGCTAGTGTCACCATGGTGACAAAGGGACTCGTGCCCCTAGAACAGCTTTTACCTGAGTTTAGCTACCAGGTGACCAATATTGATGGAGTTAGGACAGACCATCCCATGGCAGTAGTAAATCTCAGCTGGGGAGGGGTCACTGGCCCCAAGAGAGTGGCAGTGTCCCCAACCTTGCCTGTAGATTGTTTACTGGGGAATGATCTGGAGATCTCAGCCTGGGCTGAGGTAGACCACAATGCCCATTTAAGAATGTTAGGCATCCCTGAGAGAGTGGATGAGACCCTGAGGGCCTCACCTCCACCCCGGGAGAAATTAAGGGGAGTAAAGCCTGAAACTATGGATCACTCCACACAAACAGAGAGCATAGGGGGTGAGGAACAGTCCTCCCCCCACCAGACTAAAGGTAAGGGTCAGCTTCCTAAAGGAACTGCCCCTGCCCCTTGTGAAGTAACTGCCCCAGAAGTGGTCAGGCCTGTCCTGGCCACAACTCTGATGGTAGGGGATCCTTCCAAGGTGGCACCCAGTCTGGAGCAGGTATCCTGCCCCTCTCTACCCTGCCTCAGTCAGCCCAGGGCTGCAGAGGTCAGGGAGGTCAGTGGACCCTTAATGGGCCCCTGTCCAGGGGAACCCCCTCATCAGCAGATTAGGGACACCCAGCAGAGTAGTTCTAGCCAGGTGAATATTCCTCTACAAACTGAGGGATCCCCTTTACCCCTAGGTACAGGTACCCCCCAGATGGACTTTGTTGGGCACAGGGAAACCTGGGGTATAGTTGCTCCAAACATTCCAATGCCCTCCACTACTCCAACCCCCAGCTGTAGGCAGCCAGAGGTTGACCCTTAGGGCCAGATATGACACAGTCACGGACAGAAAGGCTTCCATGGTGACCAGTGTGCTGAGGAAGTTGAGACCACCCCAAATAGGGCCTCACTTCCACACTCAGACACCCCACCAGCCTACTTCTGTACCAGAAAACAATACAGGTAATTTCCCTAGACTTTGGAGAAACTCCAAAACCCCTTGGGGTAGGATTTCCCAAGTGGACCATGAGACAGGGAGCAACCATGCTAGTGCAGGTTCTTCCTTATATGGCCACACAGGAAATAAAGGCTTAACTGGGCAAGGTTAGCCTTACCTCCTTTCGTTTGGGGGGGGGGGGGTAATGTAGGAAGGTGGAATCTGACTATATGGTTGCCCCCACTTTTTTCCTGGTGTTTGAATGGTTTTTGACTAGTCTGGCTGGGATCCTGCTATCCAGGACCCCAGCCTATCTGCTTACTCCCTTAAATGATTGGTGTGCATATTAGATGCACTAGTGATTGGATACTGTGGTGCCTTGTGAGCCCCTAGTATATGGTACCTTAGGTACCTAGGGCATTGGTACTTCACAGGCCTACCAGGGGCTGCAGCATGTATTATGCCACCCCTGGGAAGCATCCACAATCTGACACCACAGGCCTGCTACTGCAGCCTGTGTGAGGTAGTGCTAGCACTCCTCACTGAGGTATAGGTTCCTATATCTCACCATACACACACATATAAACCTATCAGTCACCCCTCTAGCAGGCCCTAACAATACTGAGGGCAGGGTGCTTGGTTTACTATGTGAGGGGGTGCTTCTGCCTGAGCAGGACCCCTCTGCAGCTGGCAGAGTCTATTCTCTGCTGCTGTTTGTGGATGCGGTTAAACCATATACTCTTAAGTGCATTATAACCTCGCGGTAAATACTAACTTTGGAATGACTGCATCAAAACATGTTGTGTTTGGTGTCAAACAACTTGGAATCCTACACCCACACCAGTAACTGGTGTGGGAGTAGGATCCCACCCTTCTAGAGGGGACGACATGTACACACTGTACTACACTGTAGAAATCATCTAGAGCCCTGGCATCACAAAATGGATGCCACCAGCACAGACACCGGGCTGCCGTCCTGCTGCTGACCGAAACTCGCAGTGGAGGGAGCTCAACAAAGGGTTTCCTGTCACAGGGAGGTGTCACCACCTCCCAGACAGGATTTAGTGTATTGGAGCTGGGTGGGTGCACTCTTAGAGTGCTTTGAAGTCCTGCACTGGGGGAGCAGTAGGCTCCCCTGTGCATATGCCAGCTCAAACCGGTTCAGGGGCTGCCTGCCCCTGTCCTGGTGCGAAACTGGACAAAGGGAAGTGGGTGTAACCACCCACTACCCTGGCCCTCCTAGAGGAGTGGCCATAGAGCTAGTCCCTCCCATCTTATCAGTATAAGATACCACACATTGCCAATGCAATTCAGATTACACCTGGACGACGCTCAACGAAGAAGAATCCTGGCCCTTCAACTTTCTACTATCTTTAGAAGACTGAAGGATCTCCCTTGGAGTCAAGGAGTGACTCCCCTGCTTGGCAGGCACCTAAAGGACTGAACAACGGTTGCAAACTTTACCGCTCCCGCCGGAGCCCGAAGTCCCTGCGTCCCCTGAAGCTGATTTCCTGACCTCTCGTCGGCCATTTTGAGTCCCCAGCAGAGCTGTGGCATCTGGACCCCACGAGTGACGAGGTACAGCAATACCAGGGAACCGTGCACTGATTTCGAGTGCAAGCCCTGAACGACAAACTACAAACTTGTGCTTTGGACCACTTAATGTCCAAGTCCCTAGCAGGTCTGGAACCCAAGATCAGCAGCCTACCTCGTCTCGAGTGACCGTGGGCTGCTCCTGAAGTTTCCCTGCAAAGGCGTCTTTGCAGTTGCTTGCCCATTGGCTAGTAGCCCTCCCGAAGACTTTCTGAACTACTCCAAGGGTTCGCCTGGTTGCTCTGGGCCTGCCCTCACTTACCCTTGCTGGGTAAGTCCATCAGACCTTGCTGGTCTGAACCATCCAAGATCTTCATTCCACACGAGACTTGCAGTTGCCAAGGTTTGTTGGCTCCGATCCGAGTGCCGACACCGCCATCAGCTGCAGACGTCGTGGGACCCTCCAAATCCAGCTGTTAGTCTTCCTCGATCCCTCCTGGACCACGTGGGCGAAGAGACAAAACACCATCAGCGATGTGAAGAGACTCGACAGTTGTGGTCATCTATCCTGAAGGCCACCGGTCACTGGCAAGTGACTCTGAACTCTGTCCCCTCAATTTCTAGGTTGCCTGCAACTCCAATCCATCGTTGGATTTCCACGGACACTTCACCCGACGACACAAGCAGCAAGACTTCAACGATTCCCATTGAAAGCAGCATCGCGACCCGACACCAAAGGACACCTCTGCACCCGGCTTCCCTGGGTGAGGTAACTCTGGCATTATGGTGCCCAAGTGTACATTGGCTATCGAAGTACTTACCCTGTAAGTTGTTTGCTTGTTGTCCATTCCGAAGTGCCCTAGAATTGTAAAATACAAACTGCGACATTTGCCGTTGAAACGCATTGAAACCTGCGTGCGTGTTTAGACACTGCACGCGTCTCCTGTGGGCTGATTACTTACCTGTAAACACTGCAGCAGTGAAGCCCCAGCGATTCCCAAGGCCCTAGGCCTCTTACTTTTGCAAGTCGAGTTTGTTATACCACTATTTTAGTATATGGTCTGGTACGCCCCTAGGGCTACAGCCATATTTGTGCTTAATTTATTGAGAACTGTTGATCTTATTAATGTTTACCTGGCTCTAATCTCATAAAGAGATTAGTAGAGTATATTTAGAAATAAATACATACATATTTGATATATATACCTGTGTGGTGTCTTTTCATTTGGTAATTCAAGAGATTATAAAACAAGCTGCTTTACATTCCTCAGAGACTTAGCCTGAAGGCTGCTCTCCACAGCTACCACTAGGATAGCTTTCTTTAAAAGGTTGACTTTAAACCTATCTACCAAGAGTCGAATTGGACTGGTGCAAGGTGGCCACTATAACTAGTGACCAGCATATGCCAGGCCAACTTCTCACAGGAGCCCCAACAGGGCCACAACACACGCCGCCACCACCCCCAGGACCCTCCCTCCCTGGGCACCCCCTCCCCACCCCCACACCCCCGGGCAAAGACATGCCACGTAAACTACACAAAATATATACCAAATAATCAGCCTAATGTCGCACAATCACATTTGGTGACATGCATGTGTTGTCACAAAAATGAGCGTCACACATTCACCTTCGAATTAACAATCGAAAATGTATTCAAATAAACACAGAACAGAAATAAAGACACATGGCGGCTCTCCTCGGGACAATCTGTAGGCCACAGCCTGCAAGACAAAAATCCAGATGAGAAGGTGTGACTTGCACTCATCAAAGGACAGAGAGAGAGCGAAGGAGAGAGCGAGATACAGAGAGAGAGAAAGAGAGGGAGAGAGAGAAAGACGGACAGAGAGTGGGAGAGAGAGAAAGACGGACAGAGAGGGGGAGAGAGAGAAAGATGGACAGAGAGGGGGAGAGAGACACAGGTAACAGAAGAGATGGAAAGGAAGAGAGCGATCCGACACTGCGCACCCAGGCCTCACTGCTCACATGCTGACACTGGTGTGTCTCCAACCACGTGCCGGTATGTAGTGCAGTTCACCAGGTCCCACATCCGAAACAGATCCGTCATCTGAAACAGAGTCCAGATACATGAATGTCAAAGTACATTCAATTGCGCATGACATAATTGCCTGTCCGCCACTGCGCACCCAGGCAGATGCACTCCAGCACCTCCCGCCGTCCAGCGGTGCATGCCCGCCCTTGCGCACCCAGGCAGATGCACCCCAGCCCCTCCCACCACCCAGGGGTGCATGCCAGCCCCTGCGCACCCAGGCAGATGCACCCCAGCCCCTCCCGCCGCCCAGCGGTGCATGCCCGTCCCTTCACACCTAGACAGATGCACCCCAGCCCCTCCCGCCGCCCAGCGGTGCACGCCCGCCCATGCGCACCCAGGCCTCACTGCTCACCTTCCGCCACCGGCGTGTCGCAATGAGGGCCCACCACGTGCCGGTGCAAGCCCCAAGCCCAGGGCCCGCGGACATGGCACCCACCACATCATGCAGCCCGGCTCCGCAGGCCACCAGGCCTCACATTTGATTCTGGGTCTTGATTTCGCTATGGCAGAGGACATACCAGTGCACCCGGCATCATCGCAGGCTGCACACCCGCTCAGTCCTTGAGGTGCCACTAACTCTTGGCGGTAGGCCCGTGTTGCCCGCTGGCTCTGGCCTACACTGCGGTCCAGCAGGGCACACAAATCCTGAGCAGTCTGTACCGCTGGGACGGGGCATCATCGCAGGCTGCACACCTGCTCAGCACTTAAGGTGCCCCTACCTCCGTGCACCAACACGCACCGTCCTGTGGCGGTGTGCCTGTGACGGCTGCAGTGTATCTGGTGCCACTAAGTCTGTGCCCCGCAAATCATGGACCCTGTATGATTGGGTATTGTGGTGCGGATGCCATCATGTCACCTCTGGGCTGGGGGAATGTGATGTTGCAGGGCCCTAGGCCCTTATGCCTTCATGAACACCACACAGATACACTCAGAGAGAGGTTGGAAATGGCGTTGAGCACGTGCGCCCGGCCCTTTTTACTGGCAGGGTCACATGTCCTGTGACGCGTGTGCACGGATGGGTGTGGTGTGGGTGTAAACCAACCGTGAGGTAGTGGCATGCTGACAACTAGACCTGTGATCAGCAGATTACTACAGGGAAGACCTGGGACATGTAGCGTTGCCATCCCCCCCGTGAGCATAAGCGGAGTGGGCTGGCCTGGCGTATGCCTGTCCAGCGTAAGGGTGTGAACAATGACCCCGGGGCTCTGGGTGTGGTTCCGTACAGGGCTGGACAAGGAAGTAACTAATGCGTGTGTCCCTGCTGTTGTGTATGCGCCACCCGGAGGTCATTAGGCAATGTGTCACCCTGTGACCCAAGTCCAACGACATGAGCCACATGGACGTTAGAGGAATTCACTGAACATACATTCAACCATACTTCCACACTTGAAAGACCATGACCCATCTGTATGATCAGGAATGTTTAATGCACATTCAGTGGAGTGTTGCATCTGGAGCCGTACAGGGCCGTGCAAACCCCGCATGACGATGTTGGCCTGTGGAGGGCCCGCCAGAGTCCTTCAGGGAATGACAAGTCCAAAGGAAGAGGAAGAGTTCAGTCCGCAGTCTGATTGCTGTGTCATTAGCGATCAAACAGAATATGGCAGTCCATGTCGAGGTCCAAGGTGAGTGTCGCAGAGTGCATCGGGGGACAGTGGAAGGTGATGATGCAGAGGGCAGAACCAAGCAGAAACCGGTCATATGGCGGAGAAGAATGCTACTGCGTCCTTTGTACCACGAAGGCAGATTCATCCGCATCTTCATCCACTGCTGTTGCAGGTGCCTCACATGTGGGTGGAGGTGTTCTGTCTCCTGCACTGTGTGGTAGTGATACCTCAGGGGCCGGAGGTGGAATGCATGCCGCACTGTGTGGCACTGAAACTTCAGGGTGCAGAGATGTGGATGTAGTGATAGCAGCAGCATGCATCACTGCCAGGCCTTGTGGTAGCAATGCCATGAGGATGGACCTGAGGTCATTGAGGAACCCAGCTACTACTCGCTGGTGTACAGCCGTGGCAGCCGCTCTTTCCTCATTCGCCCACTCCATGTTCTCCATTAACCTCCGCATGTTTCCCAACTCCTGTGTGACATCGCTAGAGCCACTCTTGACTGGACAGTTGTTCTATTCTCTAAGTCAGGGCTCCAGCGATGTCAGCCATGGTCTGTTGGAGAGCATGGAGCGGACTGTGGGTATTCGTTAGGGACCGTGAGTGGTCCCTGATGGGACTTAGACACCCATGTATGGCATCTAATTTGTCTGCCATGCGGTCGAAGCCCACCCGCACCTCTTCATCCAGATTTTTCTGGCACCCCAACACACGGCGTTGGAAGGCCATGTGGTCTGTGCAGGAAGTGGGGTTCCCTCGATGCAGCTGGGCTTCTCAGCTCCTGGAAGTGGGCTGCGGAGGCAGTCCACGAGCTGTTGGAGGGCGTCGGAGTCGAAGCTGTGGTGGTCCTCTTCGTCATCAGAGAAGAGAGGGTCGGGCTGCTCTGCAGGAGGTGTTGATTCTCCGTCTGCAATGTGAAGGGGAGATGCAGTTTAACAATGTGTCCACATGTATGTTGTCGCATTGTACATGTTTTCATACAGACTGCATGACTGTGTACATTGTGGCTGTTTGGGAGGAGCTGCCTATTTGATGGGGGACAGTGGACATTTCGACAACATGACGTGTGTGTGTTTGTACTTATACATTCTCAGCTCACATTTCCATGCAATGCCAAATTTGTTTGGCCAGTGTCTACAACCAGTCGGCACCAGTTGTGTCCTGTGTTCTGTTGTGGACGTGTTGCAGTTTGTACCACATTGTTGTCAGTGTTGATGTGCTCTGCATGTTATGTGTGTGTGCTGCATTTTGAGTGAGTCGCCCCTACAGGTCTGATTTTGCTGTCCCTTCTCCCTTTCATGCGGTGTGCCTTTGACTTCTGTGCATATACAGTGCTGAGAGGTTGAATACTTGGGTACATTGGTCTCTTGTTGGGAGTTGGGGGCTGGGGCATGGTTTGTTGGCAGATGTGCTCAGCTCAATTGTGCATGTGTGCCATTGTGCCCATCTCCCCCTGTCCCCCCAGTCCCTGTTTGTTACTCACCCTGGTGCTGTTGTTTCCGGTCATGTTGAGCAGTGTCAGGTCCCCCAACTCCTGCCACCGTCTCCCCACTGATGACTGTGAACACCATTTCCTCCATATCGTCCAGCTCCTCCTGTGGCGCAGGACTCCCATCTCCAGTCTGCATTGCTGCCTTCCGGTTGTTGGCGAGTTTCAGGATGGTTTTGCGCTTGACATCATTCCAGCGCCTCTTGACCTCTTCCATTGTGATCCAGCGCGGCTAACATAACTTTCCCTATAACACAAACTCAGGAAAACTCTTACACAACGTTATTCATACAAACCTACTTGGTGGGTCCCATAACACCATATACTCACATTTACTCCAATTTCTGAATCTGTGCTTGGAAAAAAGCTGCTGGACGATGGGGTACCTTATTACAATGTCAGAACCACAACCTATATCTTATATAACATTATTTACAATAACTTAGGATCCTGACGCTTTAAGTATCTAGGTACTTTGGTCGATGAACCAACTAGTTGAGTCAGTTGATGGTGATTAAGTCCAGCTTAACCACAGTTAAAGCTTTTCACACATTTTTATAATTAGAATTTCATTAAAGAACTTCAAACTCGTTCTAAAGGTTAAAACATTAGTTTATCTAAATTTTGAGCAGTGGAGTTTAGTTCTTTATTTCAGCAAATGCATTTAATATTCAGATGAATCTGAAATATTTGAGAAGAAACAAACATTTAGACAAGTTTAGAAATGGAAATTGGGAAAATATTCATTACCCTTGGCCTAGGGCGATGATGAGAAGGGTCCACCGGGAAAGGTAGATGAACCGCAGATCACAGGATTGGATTCCCAAAGCTGACTGACTATCCCTCTAACAGCCTCCTCGTCGCTTCCCTCTATCCCGGGGGCAATTCCCAGGACAGTTCCCGAGTCGTTCTCGTTCCTTCCCCAGTCAAAGTTCAGAGTCCAAGAATGACAGAGTCTCTCACAGCATCAGTATAGAATGAAGGAGCATTCCGCACACTTTACAACCTTAGGACTCTATTATACCTAGGCTGTCCGGAAATCGGTTAAAACCGACTTTACCCGACAGTACCCTACCGGATGAAAATCAGCTGACCCGGTTTAAACTGAGTGTCACTGATTTTCATTGCTGTTGCACCACTTGGCCACTTGATGAAGCCAAAGCATTGCAGACAAAACTGCAATTTAGGCACGAGAATGCTTAGAATGCTTGGTTTTTAAAATGTGCTTGTATTGCTTAATGCAGCCCGTGAACAAGGGCCCCCTGCCTGGCTTACATGGGGGAGAGGAGCTGTTGTGGTCTGCCGTTTGTCTGCATGCGGACGCACCCGATTAATTCACAGGTCTTTAAAATCATTGTAATGGCGATGACAAAGCTGCAGGTATCCGGGCTCAAAGCTGTGCTACACAGTAACACTGATAAAAAAACTGCTAGAATCAGTGACAAAACAGCAAAAAAAAGGAGCCGATATGGCAATGAACTATGCCTCCAAACAGCAGGAGCATGTGTTTACAAACAGCGGACACAACAGCAGGAATGCATGTTTTGATGGTAGAAATTAGATTGCTACTCTGTACCACAACGGAAAACTACAGGAATGTAGTGTCAGAAATCACAATGAGTTGGGGGCTCAAGAAAAGTGAAATTACACTGACAATGGCAGGTTTTTGCAATGGAAGGGCATACACAAAACAGCTTGTATTCAGGATAACCATACATGGGCATGTGAAAACTCTTTGGGGCAACAAACCCCCTCTGCCTGTCCCCTTTTTGTCGATCAGATGCTGAGCCCTGTGGAATCCCAAGGAAGCAGTAAAAATCATGAGTATGCTTCTACGGTAAAGGCAAGCCACCAGCCGCCATCTTACAGTGGTGCGATTTATGAGATTTAATCAAGCCGCATGATGTTGGCTGTTATGAGGTACATGATTCATCAGCAGGCCACGCGGCTTCAAAAGGAAGGGCTGATGCCCCACCGGGCCCAGGAAATCGCATTTCCAAGAAAGCTTTACCGTCGGTGGTGTAGCGGGCTAGCACCACCATTAACTCAGCCGGCGTGTGCGTCGGCGGTGCAGTGAGCCCCGACTGATTCTCGACATCTCAATATATTTGTTCATTACCCTGCACGCACACACAGAGGCTTTTGGAAATGTACTCGGGCACAGGACAAATAGAATCAGCTGCCTTAATTTCCCCCCACCATCTGAAGTGGCAGCTGTTACAAACAGGCTCAGCGATATATATAAATATATTGATATACATTTATATCCCCCAGAAGTGGTTTCATCTCGGTGAGCATCGCGGGCCGCAATACCTGTGGGCAGTGGTTCCCAGTCTGTGCACCGCGGCACCCCGGTGCGCCATCAAAACTAGCCTGGGGTGCCACGAGCACTGATGGGAATTCAGTGCTTTGAAGGGGCTATTGAGGCACATGCATGAATGAAATGGCGCAGCAACAGTTCTGAGACGGCAGCAAGTCAAACTCCTAATAGGACCACAGGAAAGGACTGGGTGCCTGGAGCCGGTAAAAATACTCTGAATTCCAGGATTAGGAAAATCGCTCAGTCGTCTGCTCATCCGACAAGGCCACACGCATAGAAGCTGCTCATACACTTGCGGAGACACCCTGCAGTGCAGCAGATACCACAGCAGTGGTAGCAAAGCACAGGCGCTCCAGCCTCTCACGGCGCCAGTTGAAAGGGAGACCCTCACCCTTGCCGAATGCCCTTCAGGCAGCAGTGTAAGTAAGAAACAAAGGGCCTCATTTATGAGGCCCCTTGCGCCATCGGGACGTCACTTTTTGTGATGTTCCGTGGCGCAGAAGTCTGCGTGATATTTATCAGGCAGCACTAAACCACTTTTATTTGGCTTAATTCTGCCTGATAAATATCAGTCCCTTTAACGCAGTGTTCTCCGTTAAAGGGGCGTGCAATGGGTGTTTTTCCGGGGGCGTTCCCAGCAACATCCATGGCCTTTTGACACTGCCCCAGATTTACGAGAAATGGTAAATCTGAGGCGGTGCCAAAACGCCAAAAACGCAAACCGGGTGAGCAGCCTGTCTCCTGACTTCGCCAGAGAACAGCCAGCGCTCTTGCGGTAAGGACTTGGAGAGATGGCCTCTCATTTCGGTTAGTTTTGACTGAACCCTTAAGGCTATGGACAGTTTTAGGACGTTTAGCAATCGGCTGTTATTTTTTCAGGTCCGGTGAAAAATAACGTGTGTATTCCCTGATTCAATTCTGACCACCGAGGAGCAGTGAGTTTTGTTTCTCTGTGACTTTTTCTTTTCGGCACCGCGCACTGCGGCGGCTATTTACATATGGTTTCCCTCTCTCCCCAGATTGAGCGCCCTCGTGGGACACGCATTTATTTTTGGGAAGAAATCAGTTAATTGGGATACCTATGTTGACTTTAAATGAGGTAATTTATTGCCATTATGTATAGTTCTTTGGTTTGCTTACGGGCCATGTGCATTTCTGGTGGTTGTATTTGGTTTTTCGTTTGTTAATAGTGCATCATTTATACACTGGCTGCAGCTGATGGTTACGGCTGCTATGATTTTAATAGGCCGGATAGGTGATTTTTAGATTTTTCTGACAAGTGTAAGTGTACGATTGCCACTACCTTACTGTATCTCTGTTCAATTGTAGGTGTGTTGTTCATTCACCATGCACAGTAGTTTGTTTATAACGTATGTTAATGTACTCAGTGTCATTACTCTAGATAATACCTGGCTATTTTTAGGAATGTCACAGATTGTACATTTTAGACAGAGACTTCTGCACAAACAACATCTTACCCTTGCAGATGCAGCTATTATGCCCTCCCTCCAATGAACCACAGTGCCTGTTTTCGTGATGATTTGGCCCCCTAGGGTAAATTATAGGACCTTGTTTTTCCCAATAGTTTTATATTTTTTAAGTTTCTTTGTTTCCGTGGAGACAATTATCCCTAACACTTTTCTAATTGTACCTTAGGTGCCCAAATCCCCCCACACAGTCCTGAGGAAGATCCACCTGTACGGTGGATATTTACCTACACATCTTTGGGGTCGAAACGTCGACATTTTACCTTACGCCAGCTGTAAACAATGGATATTTTTGTACTGTGTTTTATCAAACAGCATGGCTATTTGTTGACTATGTGATTTTCCATGTTACAGTGGCTTAGTAAATAAGCCCATTTTGTATATTGAATATAAATCTTTGGATTGCACCATTTTTCTGTCCCCTCATAACACTATATTCCCACACAATTCACTTTTATTCCCCCTACCCTTGTCTCTTTCCTTCTGGGCACATTGTTAATAATAATTAATGTATTCTACATAACATTTGTTGAAAATTAGGGTGTGATTAATTAACACTACTCAGTTTAATCCTCGTTTGTATTGTTCTTTGATGTGTTGTTAGTTTTTCTTTGTAGTATTTTCATGTCAAATAGTGCTTACTGGGACCATCCCTTATTGTACGATATTGGCACTATAAGCACGCTTCCTGCGATGAACCGGTTGAGCATTCGATGCCCCGCCCACTGCCCTCTGTCACTTTGTTTACTTCCGGTCTTTGACCCGTGGTCAGGGTGCCTAGGTGTGCTGGTGACGTCATTGTGTTGGCACGAGGAAGCAAGAGAGGTTGTGCCTTCCTACTCGCTGCTATGAGGTACCCGTGCTGTGTCAGCGCAGGGCGCTGCTTCATGTGCTTTTCCTCACCTAGTGCAGTCCCACAACATAACCGCAACATTTGTCAGAACTAGGCTTTTTTTTTTTATTAAAATGGGGTGGCAAGTAGTAAACCATGGTTGTCTTGAGGCCCCTGATCACGCTTAGCCAGACCATGGCCTGTTTTTTTGGGGGGTTTGTTTTTAAACCCTACAACAGACTACATTATTTCAGGTGCAGTTCCGCTTTTTAAACATTTGAAATATGAGCACAAACATTCCCACTGTAATGGGTTGCTAGATAAAACAGAAGACCAGTGGATAATTTGTGCTATTGCATTTGGCACCTATGGCCAGGCGCTGCATACAGAAGTAAGTGGACGCTGATGTATGCTTGGAGGAAATTAGAAATACACTGCATTAAGTTTAAATTATATTCGTGGGCGGATGGATGGCTCAGCTGAGATGGGTCTGAGATGAATATAACTGTAATTCTTATGCAAAGCAAGGAAGTGACAATCGGTCAAGTGAAGGCGTTTCGACAATTACATAACTTCACGGCATATCACTATTGGACTATCATTTGATTAGCAGTGCTGCCAGGTGACGTCATGTGATCTGCTTGCCGTCAACCACCAAAGCCTTTTTAGCCACAGTATCTTCTATTCAGGGTTTGTGGTTCTGATTTTGTCATAGGTCGATTGGGCGTATATTTCCCAGCGTGCAAAGCGCTGTTGACAAAAATGCCATAACTGGCTGACCTCTTTATACCTGGCACAAGGTCGCCTGATAGCCAGTGGAGGATATGGACGTTTCTCATAACTAGGCTGTCCGGTTTTAGGTTTAACCCTATAATAACTGATAAAACCCCACTGAAAGAGAAATAGCCCTCACCAGTGAAAACATATAAACACTGAAAAACACCTGCACCACCACAAACTAAATGCCATTCAAAGAAAGGAAGAAGAGAGTGAAAGAGTCATTTTTTTGTTGGTTAGGGATGCCACTAAAATATTGTTTCTTCTTCCTTTTGTTTTTTTCAGTTTTGTGGTCTTTGGTCTAAAGATACAGGGTTTAGAAGCATGTTTTAGGCCTTGTTTAATTATTTTATAAACTGTAGAGAATCAGGAAATATCAAAACCATATTTGATTTTTTGGCTGTGTTTGATTCTTTCACTAATAGGCAAAATGGCTGGTTTCATAAGAATCTTTACTAATATGTGTCATAACATTTACCCACAGAGAATGGGTAAAAACCCTTAAAACATCAGCCCCTAATTACTAGTGAGTCAGTATTGATAGTAAGCAAATTACCAACACCTCAGGCTTTAAACATTCAATGCAAGGTATAGTGACAAGTATATGTGAAAAGAGCGCTATCGCCAAGCATCTGGGATAGTGGTTAAAACATGACACCAGACTTGTGGAAAACACGGAACGCAGTGTCACTTGGAATGCTCTGCAAAAAAGGTTCTTTCCAAGTTCAACAAAGATTTGAGTAATATTGTTTGTATTTGCAGTTATTCAGCTACATATATGAAAAAGTTGTGTGATGACCTGTCAAAATTGACCCCTGAGCTTAAGTGCTTTCCTGTAAGAGATCCTTGCCACTTGCTAGATGGTATGCTGAAAACAACTTTACAATCTTCAGAGTTAATGAGGAATGCTATTGACTTTTTTAGTGCATTCTGGTGCACTCTTTTCATATGCACAGGAACTAAAACGCAAATATTTATCATGTTGTGCTTTGTGTGGCATCAAAGAAAGAGTCATCCCAACTGTGTCACTTAGCTTATGGTTCTCAGTCCAAGGGGCTATGAATTCTATATTATCCATGTGGCAACCATTTACAGAATTTTTGCTGAGTGATGATGCCAAAGGCAAGAAATGTGAGGATCTTTGGTTACATATTGATAGTGATGTGAAACAAAGTACACTCTACGGCATTCTTAGATTTTTACAGGAAAATATGACTGCTGTAGTGGACATAATAAAAAACTAGAGTCTGAAAACACCCTTGTCTGCCAAGTATTCAGCATAATTGGTGTAGATGTAAAACATCTCCTTGAGAGTAGGCTGGGTGATACCTTTAGTGACTTTGGCACTGCAACATGTTCTATGTTAGAGTGCTTGCCACTTGGTAAGCAAAGCAATGATGAAGAGCAATTCAGGAACTTTTATTTTACAATGTATGAGACATGGCTTGCAATGATGCTTAGAAAAGTCCCTTCACCGCCAATGGCATTTGAAGTCAATGAAACCTCACTGTGGTACTCTGTTCTAGATCCCTTCCGTAAAGGGGAATTTCCTTTGTAGTTTCAAAAGTGACTCTTCATTTTTGACTGCTTCAATAACTCTGAGGGCATAAGCGCCGGGCCAGATCAGCACAAATGTTGCAGGACCTGCCCTGAGAATCCCATTCTTCAAGTGAACCAGTATTGGCATGGAAAGCTATGTCAGTGGCCAGAGTTAACAAATTGTGTACTGGCTGTTTTTGAGTTGCCCATCTCCAGTGCGAATGTTGAGAGGGCCTTTTCACAGAAGTTTACATGGGTAGGAAAGAGCGAGCCCACATGACCAAAGAATCACTGAAGAAGTATTGTATGGTGTAACTACAATAAGTTTAATATATGTCTATATACCATGCGCAGAAAGCAAGCAATAATAAAAGCGAAACGTTCCATAAACACCGGTAAAACACTGTTTGTGTAGTTTTTAATGGCGCGAAAATATGTAACCACTGATAACCACTGTTTTTTTAAGGTATTGAAATCACTGGAAAACACTGAAAAAACCCCACCAGAATTTACCAAAAATAGAAACTGAAAACAGGAAAGCCTACTCATAACCTAAACCGACTAATGCTGGAGACAAGACAAGGGTCATTCTGCTGAAAAGGGCACTGTCCAGATATGGACAGGATGTGAGCGAACTGAGGAGGTTTTTGAGATATACGTACGGTTGAGAAGCGTAGGTACATACGGCTGGGGGCGAATCATTCACGCGCTAGCCTCAGTCTGGTAGGATATGGAGTGGGGGCTGTCGCGGTGGGGATTCCACTTCTGGAGATAAAATCTAGGACGAAGGACACAGTTCTTTCAGTGTGAAGGGAGCAGGTTGCATTCGCTAAAAAGGTATATTCATAATATAAAATAAATAAGTGAGTTTTATTATTATGGGTGCGGACCTTTTTGGTTTCCCTCCTAGGATCGTTTGTTTGCCCTTGCAAACCAAATGCAGAAAACTCTGCTTGCCTCACACTCTCCTTCGTGATAGGCATAGGAGCCCGACATTCATATAGACACATTTCCCGGACGAGCCGACGGGGTGTCGCCTTCTAGCATCTTTCTCGGGTAGCTCAGCCTGCTCCCCACCACTCCCCTTTGTGTGGCACTGACAGGATGTGGTAATAATCTCTTAAACACTCTCTCCATCTGTAAATATTGTTGGAACTGCAGGCCTTTGCCAGCATCACGGCCCCGCCCCTGTAGGTGCTCCCTCTGTATGACAGAAGGGACTGACTTCTGTGGTCTGCAGTCAGTTTTGAGGTAGGTGCCAGCTGTGAAGCTGACGTGGTAGTCATTCACTCCTCTTCAAGCTTGATTGCGGCCAAACATGTAAATGAATCAATCTGGGTTTTGCAATCAACGGGGCGAAATGTTCGCTGAGCTTTAAAGCAACGTACAGCACGAAATCATTTTCAGGATCTAGGAAGAACATCAACAAGGCAGCGTGGCCAAGAAAAGTTACAGCCTTGTGTAGGGCAACTGGTGTTCATGTAAAGCGCTGTGATACCCGATACCTTCTAGTGAAGTTTGCGCTATAAAAACAAAGCAGCGTGACGAGTTGCCATGACAATGGAAAGCACGCGCACGGACAAAAAAATGCGCGTGCGTGTGTACATCCCTACGTTAATGAAAGTAAACAAAGATGGCATCGGGCTGTCCAAATGCGCGTGCATTTTTTTTATCCGTACGCGTGCATGTTTAGCTTTGTGGATGGCGAGAGAAGCCATCTTTGTCCATCTGGACGTGCTTGCATTCAGCTTTGGCTGAATCGATTGCAAAAGGTCCTCTCTATGGTGAGGACAGCGCATGCGCTGCTTTCGCCAGGCGAGACCTAAAAATGGAGGGGGGCACTCGTGCTTGCACATCGGGGCTGACTACACGAGGGAGCCGTGCTCTGCCAGGTGCCTGCTGTGCTGAGTGCTGGATACATCCGTGGACTGTGTTGCTGCACTGCAGGGTGGCGGGAGGCAGTGTCCAATGCTGTCCTGACTGTGTTAACACCCCAGGATGAGGGCCAGAGGGCCATGAATACTATCTTACGTCATAGCGCCTGTTTGTGGTCATGACTGATGGGAACGGACAGAGGCCGCCGGCTGTGGCAGTGGAAATGTGGCACGGCAGAGAGTATATAGGGAGAGTATCCCCCCCTTGTTTTAAGAAAGCAGCCACGGTTAGCGTGAGGCTGCCCGCCCCGTCGCCACTCGGCAGTGTCATGACTCATGCCTGGATCGCTGCAGAGAACACATGCAGACTGGATATGGGCTGTAACTGGCTCCACTCCTGGCAGGACAACTACACTACGCGGGTACATTACCACTAAATACCCCATGTCGAAAACGTCCAGCACCTCAAGCAGCACTGGAGGCTGCACTAAAAGCTGCACTGCTAGAAAGCACCATCCAGACCAGTCCTAGCAGGCCCCCTCGTGTACCAACATCAATGATGCTGCTGCAAACTCATGCAGGGCATTCTTGCTTCAAGGTTCAATGATCCTTGGACGGTCCGACTGGACCGGCTGTGGAGACAGGGTCTGTCACTCAGGCAGCTGAGTACCGAAGGACCACCTAAGGTCAGAGGTGCAGCTGCTTCTGTGTCACTCTCTGTAATTCACTGACCTCCAAAGCAAAAGCAAGGGAAATCATATTTGTGTAATACTCTCTCAACAAGGAGCAGCAGTCCTCAGGTTCAGGAACGTCATGCCTGTGTCTGGAAGTTTGGAAAGTATGCCGTTGCACTGTAAGTCTCATGCTTATTTTTTAATATTTATTTAAAAGTTTTTTATAGCGTGAATATGACCCTTGCGGGTATCAGAGCGCTCTACGGAGAACAGAGCGGTAAAAACAATGATATCATATACAATACAAATTCACTAACAATCCAATATCATACTTCTGTCATTAAACACAACATATTGCATAGTTTGGACCACTGCAAGTACCAGGCAGTATAGAGGAGCAGAGGGGTAAAGACGTTACTGCATGGAGAAGCACATTAACATACATGACACCACCCACACATTCACGGCACACTAACATACATGATACTACCCACCTATGGCACACTAACATGCATGACACCACCCACACATTCATGGCACACTAACATGCATGACACCTCCCACCCATTCATGGCACACTAACATGCATGGCACCACCCACCCATTCATGGCACACTAACATGCATGGCAGCTCCCACCCATTCATGGCACATTAACATGCATGACACCACCCACCCATCCATGGCACACTAACATGCATGGCAGCTTCCACCCATTCATGGCACACTAACATGCATGACACCACACACCCTTTCATGGCACATTAACATGCATGTCACCACCCACACATTCATGGCACACTAACATGCATGACACCACCCACCCATCCATGGCACACTAACATGCATGGCAGCTCCCACCTTTTCATGGCACACTAACATGCATGACACCACCCATCCATCCATGGCACACTAACATACATGACACCTTTCACCCATTAATAGCACACTAACATACATGACACCACCCACCCTTTCATGACACACTAATATGCATGACACCTCACACCCATTCATGGCACACTAACATACATGACACCACCCACCCTTTCATGGCACATTAACATGCATGACACCACCCACACATTCATGGCACACTAACATGCATGACACCACCCACCCATCCATGGCACACTAACATGCATGGCAGCTCCCACCCATTCATGGCACACTAACATGCATGACACCACCCACACATTCATGGCACACTAACATGCATGACACCACCCACATATTCATGGCACACTAACATGCATGAAACCACCCACACATTCATGGCACACTAACATGCATGACACCACACACACATTCATGGCACACTAACATGCATGACACCACCCACCCACCTATGGCACACTAACATGCATGGCACCTTTCACCCATTCATGGCACACTAACATACATGACACCTTTCACCCATTCATGGCACACTAACATACATGACACCATCCACCCTTTCATGGCACACTAACATGCATGACACCTCCCACCCATTCATGGCACACTAACATGCATGACTCCACCCACCCATTCATGGCACACTAACATGCATGACACCACCCACCCATTCATGGCACACTAACATACATGACACCACCCACACATTCATGGCACACTAACATGCATGACACCACCCACACATTCATGGCACACTAACATACATGACACCTTTCACCATTCATGGCACACTAACATACATGACACCACCCACCCTTTCATGGCACACTAACATGCATGACACCTCCCACCCATTCATGGCACACTAACATGCATGACACCACCCACCCATTCATGGCACACTAACATACATGACACCACCCACCCTTTCATGGCACACTAACATGCATGACACCACCCACACATTCATGGCACACTAACATGCATGGCACCACCCACCCATCCATGGCACACTAATATGCATGGCAGCTCCCACCCATCCATGGCACACTAACATGCATGACACCACCCACACATTCATGGCACACTAACATGCATCACACCACCCACCCATCCATGGCACACTAACATGCATGGCAGTTCCCACCCATTCATGGCACACTAACATGCATGACACCACCCACACATTCATGGCACACTAACATGCATGACACCACCCACACATTCATGGCACACTAACATGCATGACACCATCCACCCACCTATGGCACACTAACATGCATGACACCTTTCACCCATTCATTGCACACTAACATACATGACACCTTTCACCCATTCATGGCACACTAACATACATGACACCACCCACCCTTTCATGGCACACTAATATGAATGACACCTCCCACCCATTCATGGCACACTAACATGCATGACACCACCCACCCATTCATGGCACACTAACATGAATGACACCACCCACCCATTCATGGCACACTAACATATGTGACACCACCCACCCATTCCTGACATACTAACATGCAAGACACAACCCACCCATTCATCGCACACTAACATGCATGACACCACCCACCAATTCATGGCACACTAACATACATGACACCACCCACCCTTTCATGGCACACTAACATGCATGACACCACCCACACATTCATGGCACACTAACATGCATGACACCACCCACCCATTCATGGCACACTAACATGCATGACACCACCCACACATTCGTGGCACACTAACATGCATGACACCAACCACACATTCATGGCACACTAACATGCATGACACCACCCACCCATCCATGGCACACTAACATGCATGGCAGCTCCCACCCATTCATGGCACACTAACATGCATGACACCACCCATCCATCCATGGCACACTAACATACATGACACCTTTCACCCATTCATGGCACACTAACATACATGACACCACCCACCCTTTCATGGCACACTAACATGCATGACACCTCCCACCCATTCATGGCACACTAACATGCATGACACCACCCACCCATTCATGGCACATTAACATACATGACACCACCCACCCATCCATGGCACACTTACAAGCATGGCAGGTCCCACCCATTCATGGCACACTAACATACGTAACACCACCCACCCATTCATAACATACTAACATGCAAGACACAACCCACCCATTCATCGCACACTAACATGCATGATACCACCCACCCTTTCATGACATACCAACAAGCATTACACAACCCACCCATTCATGGTATACTAACATACGTGACACCACCCATCCGTTCATGGTCCAGGCATGGCTGTCAGTAGTCGGACATGCCAATACCATCAAACAAATCATATGCGTTTAGACACACCATAATCATTTAAAATGGATTATAGCATGGAGCACCCTACCCTGCACAGTTCATGTAGCTGAACACAAGCCGCCAGTCACCGGAAGTCAATGAGCCTCCGATAGTTACCAGAGGGCAGTGTTTTCGGTCTGTCAGGTCTGTATGGGTTCGGCGGCTGTACCGCCCAGTAGGGTAAGCTGGGGGTGGCAAGGCCGGACCTTATATTCGCTGAACATACATGGATATGGAGCCACAACACCCCCGGGGGAGGAAGGTCCTGCCTTTGATTGGCCTTGTTTGTTCTTCGCCCCTCCTTGGCACGGGGCATTGTTTGCCAACCCGTGGGTCTTGACCCCCTAGTGGGCTGGACACTGAATTGTGTTGGGTGGTGAAAGTCCATACAGTAAGAAGCCTTCAAAAGGCTGTATTTAACTTCCCACATTTGCTGTGCTTTGAAGACGGGTTCAATGTGAGGCGATGTCTCCTGACTGATGGCTGCTTAAATTGGGCGAATTATTTTAACACTGGGATTGGTGCTTACAAGCTGCTTTCATTTAGGGCCAATATCGGCAACTGTAGTCACATATCAATAACACAATACATCAATAAACCACACAACACCTTGTTTAGTGGAGAAATTTGCTGCAGGTTTATTAGCGTAACCAATATGCCAACATGGTGGGTTATCTTACGGGCGATCCCAGGGCAGGCCAACCCATATGCCGCCTGCCCGTCTGTTTAGCCAAATTACACCGTGGCCGTCGCCAATTGGTGCATACCAAATCTTGGGAGGGGCCACCCCTCCCATCCGTGGACCACCAGTCCACTCGCTTACTCACACCCCCCCAAGAGAGGTGGGCGGAGCGTTCCTGGCAGCCCCCGGTTGCTCAGACCCACAACCGCCCGTAGGACTAACGGGGTGCCGTAGTTCTTCCAGGGGACAACGCTAAGACATCCCTGGGTATCCTGGCTTAGCACCACGCTGTGCTGCTGCATGAAGTACCCTTTCGTATCTGCAGACTCGGGATCACCCTGTAACTCCTGCACAGCTCTGGGAGTGGCCACCGTCACTACCAGGGCCCCCTACCTAGGTAGGCCTCTTTACTTCCAACATGCTGATACCGGACTCTCTCCTAGGTCCAGCCACACAAGTCTTAGCCCATGCAGGACCGGAGGCCAGCATGCCCCTTCTGGACAGGTGCCCCCATCCTTTCTAAATTCCCCGTGGATTTTTGACTGATATAACTTAAAACCAATAATTAGGTGTTGGTTCAATGTTAACATTGCCTGGCTGAAGAGCCATACCTATGACAAGCCACTCCTGCCAGGAAATGCCCATGCGGGTGGAGGTAAGAGTTGACAAGCCCGCCTTACTTCCTCTTTCACTCAGTTATCTGAATCTAGCACTAGTCGGAGTATGTCTATCGCATTCCGTCAGTCACCACCCTATGAGAAGCCTTGCCCTCCCCCAAACTTCTGCTAGTATACCAGGGAGCAGACAGGACAGGGTGAACCAGAGGGGAACCAAAGTATAAAGACCTCTCATTTTTTTTTTTTTAATACTGGGAATGCCATGGGTTCTACTAATACTTTGTAGCCCAATTGCGTTTAACCCAGGCGTTTCCCCCCAAACATATGGACCATATCGCCCTAGTTGGAAGGCAACTTCCACAACCTGCCAGCTGCCAGCCAAGGCTGGAGGGCGGGAGAAATTACACGTTATCGTCACTCAAATCAAAGGTGCCTGTTTCAACGAACTCAAGGACGGGATACTAAGTGAACCTACCAGGATCTGCACCTGTAACCAGAGGTCGGACCCACGCCCCTCTAAGTTCTGCCGCTCCACCTTCCTGTGAACATAAATCCCAGGGCCGACCACAGGCATCTAACCCAAGCTTGGCCATGCCTGAGCTGAAACACCTCTGAAAGGCATGACAACAGGCTAACCACCAACATTGCATTCTGAATGTTCGCTGACAACTACCAAGGAAAATGCGCATAATGAAGCAACTGGCACCATGCCATCAAATTATCAATTTAACCTTCTATGACTGCAAAAAGTGCTCTTGTGGTTGTCCGTATTAGTGCTCCCCCCATCCATATCAGCCCTAACCAGGCAACCCGCACCCTCTTGGCACTGGCACACTCCTGCCCCAGCAGACAGAAAGTGTCTGATCGTGTGTCGCCCCATACCTTCGTTTATCACTGACGGTATACCCGGGGTTGATGACACTCAGCTGACTCTACTGAGTGCACGTTGCACCATCACATGTATGTCTTTGCCTCTTCCGTGTCTGGCTGCCAAGAATGATGACATTGCCAGCCCCAGACCCGGGTGAAAATAGTAGCTTTACAGCTGCTGGTGCTATTGATGGTACACATAGCCTGTTGAAACAGAATGTAGTTCCCTTACTATTGTTGTGCACGAACCCACCCATTGGCTCTCCATGGTTCAATACCTTCCTGCTAATAATGGTTTCCTTGAAGAATGTTGACAAATCTAAGTTCTGCCAAGGCAGGACTGCAAGCTCTAATGAGTTTCTTGAAGGACACCTAGTTCACACCCCCAAAAATTACCACTTATCGCCGTGTTGTATGCGCAGGGGAGACCTGTCACAGTATCCAAACGCAACCAAGAAGTCTAATCTTACCCTGAACAGTGACCCCAACTGGCCCTGAAGCGAGACAAACCATGCTAGGGCAAATCAGCAGCCTCCCTCCGACTTTCATGCTGATTAAAGCTCAACAGATTGACAGCTGATAGCTCCTTTCCACGTGTGACCCCTGCAAGGGGGGGGGGGGGGCTACTTAGCATGCACCATTCTACCAGTCCTAAAAGACCTTGTCAGCTACCTGGCCTACTGATTCTGGCCCGGCACTAGAGGCACCCGCTTCGGCATTGGGTCAAACAATTCGCAAGGAACATTGCTTAGCAGAGTGTGCTGCAAGGTTCTGCCTCCTCATCCATCGCATCCAGCTATGTACTCAGCACTCATCAGCCACCTACAGCAAGCAGGACTAGGACTCTAAGAGTCACATCAGGAATCACAGCCACAACGCCGGGAGCGGACGCGCTCACCCCAACCTACTGATGCACCGACCGCTTGCATACTGCACACAGTATGGCTGAGACAAGGAAGGCTGTTAATTTAACGCCCTATTAGATGAACGTTAGACAGACCCGACAGGGAGCATCATGTGAAATGAGGTAGGGACCACCACCCCCGCCTGTGAATCAGCTCCTGTGAATCTTGTCATGAACCCTACTAAGCCCTTAGTGATCACCATCAACAACCTGCAGTGGCCAGGTGGCAGGCACCCAGCGGGACCTTCAAATCCCAATTACTCTCCAACTCCTTGCCGCCTGGCGGCACTCCCTGCTGCAGGCATCTTGTTGTCACCACAAATCGCCCCTCTTGACCCGTACAAAAATACATCGCAGAACTTGGGTGGTCACCTCTCATCGGGGGGGTCGGTGGAACGTATAACATGCGTCCCGAATGAACAATATACGTGAAGGTGTGCCGGCGAATAGGAATCAGAACCTAATAGTAACTGTGCCTAGGACCGCGTGATTCAAACTGCGACCTAAAGAATATGCATGGTGCTTTGCAGCACAGCTTGGCCCATCTGATCACTTTACAAACCTTGGACGCAAGCCTTAGCTGTTTACTCTCAGCACCTAGCCGTGCACGCCTTAACCCAGGGAGTTCCCTTCCTAACGGAGCATTTGTCCACACAGAACTGACAACTGCATCCGATATATGTGCTTAATGCTAGCCAGCTTACCGCTAAGTGTCCCAGGTCACGCATGCTATATCCGACCACATTAACTACTTTCTCTGACCGCAAGTGAAAGGATAATGTATTCACCAACCCAATGTAAAATAAACTTGCAAGCAGCACTTGTCAGGAGACATGCAACATCTTGTCATTGAAGCGCAGCAAACGTCGAACTTAGAGAGCTGACCCGTCTCTATTTCCCTTGACTCCAAGTATGACAACTGAGGCAATCCAGTCCCCCGCCCCCCTCCAAGGCTAGAAGGATGGCTTGGGCAGGAGGGAAGCTGCCTGTAGCCGACAAACCAAATTCTACCGCAGGGAAGCACACAGGTACTGCGAAAATACCCTTACCTTCAACAGGAGCCAACAAAAGACCGACCTTGAAGACAAGGCAGTCTCCCCCCAAGGTGCTACGCGGCCCGACCCTGCTTAACTTTGAGTTCGGCCAGGATCGCGAGCAACAGGGCGGCTGGCCACGGCATGGTGAGGTAGCTCACCCTGTTGTGCTATATGCTATTTCAAGTGTGAATTTACTTTCAGTGATCTTCTTCCTGCTCTTATAATGACTTTAATTAATCTGAATGTCACTTTGATCATTATAGCCCAACCATTACAAATCGTAGCTTATCCCTCATGGCTAGCAGACCCCTTCAAATCAATAGCCCTTTTCAACTGCAGCTTGGCTAGGCACGCATGAACATGGGATCCTACAAACCTCTTCCCCGAACACAAACCCTTACTCAACCTTTCACTATTTTAGTTTGTTTCGAATACAACTTATTTCTGTAAACCATGTGATGTGGTTCCTTTTACCTACTTTCCCAAAATGTAGTAACTCTTCAGTGGCCTCACCAACTAACTGCACGTCATGATGAATGACTGGTCCCTGCGTCAGGACACGAGTTACAGTATAATTGGCGGCTCGGACTGGAACTCGACTTGTTCCAGGGCCGCAGAGACTGTGAATCCCTATGAAGGTAGGACAGGATCCTTGACACGCGCAGCATGATAAAGAGGCGTAGGCCATTGGATTTCTTTTTAAAAGCGCTCGGTTAGGAGCGCACTTATACTCTAACGTTATACATTACTTCCTTATGAAAGCGCTCCCTTTATCCATGTTGCACAGCTTGGGCCTTGAAATTAAATACCGTGATCCAGGCAATACCTAAACATGGATCGTGACCTTTTGTTTCCTCGCGCTTTCATCGCAATTATCTCCCATCATATAAATAGCGCGACTCGACCCGAAGGTATTGGAGCGCTGTACCGGAGCCCGTATTTACATTACACATTCAGGCAGGGGAGATAAGGGATTAGCCCGAAAGTCAGGATGTGGACGCGATCCCCAGGCTCGCACCCAGGTTTTCTGCCCCAAAGTCGGCAGTATAAGCCTTCACATGCCCGGGGCTGTTGGGTGCCACCCACGTGGGCGCGAACTCGACCCGAAAGTAATGGAGCGCCGTGCCGGAGCACCGTATTTACATTACACATTCGGGCAGGGGAGATAAGTGATTAGCCCAAATCACAGGATGTGGACGCGACCCCCAGGCTCGAACCCTGGTTTCATGCCCCGAGTCGGCAGTTTAGGCCGTCACATACCCGGGGCTGTTGGTTGCCCCCTACGTGGGCACGAACTCGACCCGAAGGTATTGGAGCGCTGTGCCTGAGCACCATATTTACATTACACATTTGGGCAGGGGAGAATAGTGATTAACCCAAAATCACAGGGTGTAGACGCGACCCCCAGGCTCGAACCCGTGCCCTGCAGTCAAGACCGGACTGCGTGGACTCTGCCAGAAATAGCTCCCAGAAGAGAGCCTCGGCACCCCCGTCCGTCCCCAGATACCCCTGCGGGCAATTAAAATACTCCAGGGCCGGAGACGTAGTCCCGGGAGGGGGGCCTCACGCTACCCGCTCCTACAAAGGCCCCCATCTGTTGCTGCCTTTGTGTCTCCCTTGCCCCCTGAAAATGTAGGGTATATGCAAAACAGTGTGATATATCCCCTGGCTGCCGCGCTTCACGCGGAAGCCAAGCCCCCCGGCGCCACCCTGTGCACTGCCCCTGAGGCGGCCTGTGGTCTCCTACGAGACCCGGACCTACCTACACTCCAGATCGCCCTCCCAGCCGCAGCTGCACTGGACTGAGCAGAGAGGCCTTAGATGCACAGGGAGGGGGGGCAGGTGACAAGAAGCAGCGAGCCTGGGCACAACAATAGGTAATCTGCAGGGGAGACGGCACTGAGGGGAGGGAATTAAACACCCCGGAACCAAACGCTCCCGCCCGAGCGCGCGCGAGGCCTCCAGCAGGAGCAACCTCAATAATTAAATATCGATGTGGACATCGTGGGGCACAGGGCAGGGGCAGTAGCACCCTCTTACTCAACTCTCACCTCGCGACACACGACCCACCGGATTCTACCCCTCAACGTCCACATCCGACAGCACGACAGGCAACCACAAGGCGAGACGGCAGGGACCAAGAGGCTGCACGTCAGTGTGTCTTGTTTTCGCCTGTCAGATTCCATCTGACAGCGGTGAGTTTTTGGATACCGAGGCGATAGCCTCATTACTCCACATTCATTTTTGAGTTTTTTAGTCGCTGTTTCGGTTGTCTTATTGATGTGACGCTTTGTCACAGTTGAGGTTGGATCACAAGGTCAGCGCTGTGAAAGGCCGCAGGTTGCGGTCAATATGGTTTGCGGAAGTGTCAGCAAGTTTAGTCGCAGAGTCTTGTATTCGTCTGCCAAATGTCTTCTGGCGGTGATGAGCTTTTGATGGCTGCCGCGGCGGTTGCCTTCTGACAGTGATGAGTTTTGGGTACCTGCCGGGGCGATTTGCCCTCAGGCAGTGATGGGTTTTTTGGATGCTGTGTTGTTGTTTCACAAGTTTAGCGCTTCGATGGGCCTCGGGTAGCGGTCGAGGCTGCACGTTGGGCGGGGGACAGCTTAAGTACCCCTGCCCCCCCCCCCCTCACCGGAAGTGGGGTCGGACGGAAGTCTTCCCTGGATCCTGGCCCAGGGAAACTAGAAGGACGACTCCAGTGCCTTCCTGTGGCACTAAGGCGGCCGCCCTATTGAGGGGCCGCTGAGCGGCCCCCCGGGCAGCCTCGGCAATGCAGTCAGAGAAAGAAAAGAACATTTAAAGAAATAGATGTGAAGGAACTGTGTATACTCAGCAGACAGAAAAGCAAAAATGAAGAACATTTCTGGTAATTCTGAAGTGTGAGGGATGCATCGATTTTAATAAGATTAAAATAAATATAGACTCTTCATTTGGTGAAGCCCAAAAGACAAACATTCACGGAAACCTGAATTTAACACATTACAATCAGTAGAACTGAGGGTCTGCAAATATAGCCCCCCTTCAAGAATAAAGGTGCCCCTGCATGAGAGTGTAGGACACATGATGCTTCCTTTATTTTCTTTTTTTTATCGCCTGCCTCGTGGCCATTAAAGCTCGGTGGGTTGTGAAAGTTTGTCATCTCAAAGGTGCGTCCTGGCACTAAAGGTTTGGAAACCAGTGGCTTAGAGGACAAATGGCGGTAACGTTTATCAGAAACCATTCTGCATTTCCAGAATTCAGGAAGTGCTCGTAAGGTCGAACATATGTTTCAATCCACGTTCTCACCATCACCCAGCTTTCCCACTGGTCTGCATTCTGGCAATACCTTTATCTGAATGTTGGCACTGGACTACCCACGCTGGCGTGGGGGCATCAACATGGCGGCACAGCATCAGAAGATGGCAGTTAGGCTGCAACAGGGTTTGCAGGCAATAAGGACATGAAATGTAGCAGAATTCCAGGGGTGCAATTGGGGGGACCTCGGGCCACACTTGCGGTTTCAGCTCCACCCAGGCCTGGTTTTGGGTGGGAGAGGCACGCCTGCCACCCACAAGGAACATGACACGGCTTCAATTCTTTGCGACATGCTGCTAATTGTCAATGGTTGGGGAGGGCTAAGCCTCCTGTGCCAGCTCAAGCAACCCAATGTTAATCAATCAATCAATCAATCAGGGAATTGTAAGCGCGCTACTCACCCGTGAGGGTCTTAAGGTGCTGAGAGGGGGGGTCCGCAGATCTGTTTTGCCGAAGAGCCTGGTCTTGAGGGTCTTCCTGAAGGTGTTCAGGGAGGGGGCACGTCTGATGTCTGCCGGGAGCTCGTTCCAGGTCTTGAGAGCCTTCCTGAAGGTGTTCAGGGAGGGGGCACGTCTGATGTCTGCCGGGAGCTCGTTCCAGGTCTTGAGGGTCTTCCTGAAGGTGTTCAGGGAGGGGTACGTCTGATGTCTGGCGGGAGCTCGTTCCAGGTCTTGAGGGTCTTCCTGAAGGTGTTCAGGGAGGGGGCACGTCTGATGTCTGGCGGGAGCTCTTTCCAGGTCTTGAGAGCCTTCCTGAAGGTGTTCAGGGAGGGGGCACGTCTGATGTCTGCCGGGAGCTCGTTCCAGGTCTTGAGGGTCTTCCTGAAGGTGTTCAGGGAGGGGGCACGTCTGATGTCTGGCGGGAGCTCGTTCCAGGTCTTGAGGGTCTTCCTGAAGGTGTTCAGGGAGGGGCGCGTCTGATGTCTGCCGGGAGCTCGTTCCAGGTCTAGAGAGCCTTCCTGAAGGTGTTCAGGGAGGGGGCACATCTGATGTCTGCCGGGAGCTCGTTCCAGGTCTTGAGAGTCTTCCTGAAAGTGTTCAGGGAGGGGGCACGTCTGATGTCTGCCGGGAGCTCGTTCCAGGTCTTGAGGGTCTTCCTGAAGGTGTTCAGGGAGGGGGCACGTTTGATGTCTGCCGGTAGCTCGTTCCAGGTCTTGAGGGTCTTCCTGAAGGTGTTCAGGGAGGGGCGCGTCTGATGTCTGCCGGGAGCTCGTTCCAGGTCTTGAGAGCCTTCCTGAAGGTGTTCAGGGAGGGGCGCGTCTAATGTCTGCCGGGAGCTCATTCCAGGTCTTGAGGGTCTTCCTGAAGGTGTTTAGGGAGGGGGCACGTCTGAGTCTGCCGGGAGCTCGTTCCAGGTCTTGAGGGTCTTCCTGAAGGTGTTCAGGGAGGGGGCACGTTAGATGTCTGCCGGGAGCTCGTTCCAGGTCTTGAGGGTCTTCCTGAAGGTGTTCAGGGAGGGGCGCGTCTGATGTCTGCCGGGAGCTCGTTCCAGGTCTTGAGAGCCTTCCTGAAGGTGTTCAGGGAGGGGCGCGTCTGATGTCTGCCGAGAGCTCATTCCAGGTCTTGAGGGTCTTCCTGAAGGGGTTCAGGGAGGGGGCACGTCTGATATCTGCCGGTAGCTCGTTCCAGGTCTTGGCTGCAATGTGAGAGAAGGATGGTAATAACTCAGCAGTATGATATGCCCCCGTGCGGTTGTGGCGCTCACTAATTCCAGTCAGAAGTTCCCTAGTGTACCTATCTGTTGGTGCTCAAGGGAAGAGGAGTGATCCACCCACAAAAACTCGCGACCCAAGGGGATCACATAAATATTACTACAAGCCCGAACACTCAATATTATCATTCAATATTTTCAACAACTCAATGTAATGCACAACACAGTATACAGTTGGTATAATTTAATTTTCTTTCTTCCGTTGGTCCAGCCAACACCTGTTTTGTCGCCCGGGAGTAACCCACGACTTCCTCAGGGCTGGAAAACACATTACAAAAACGAGGTCGTAATGTAATGATACACATTATATCTAATATTACACAAGAAAAATAGTGGAACCCACATTACAAGAGTCATCATAATTCACCAAATGATGTGCCAGATGGAGCAAATCAATAAGTGCTCAGTAGTAAGAATCAGTGAGGGTGCTCAGAACGTAACATATCCTGCGTCTGTGTTCTCAACTGAGACTAAGAAAGGAAGGGATGAAGCATACCTACTGAACACTTCACAGTACTGGCTAAAATACGAGTTATGTGCACCGATGTTAGATATAGATCTTTGTATCCTGACATTTGTACTACCTCACTCTGTAACAGCAAGAATGGTCTGTGCACTTATTATCGATTGCTCCATCTGGTACATCATTTGGTGAATTATGATGACTCTTGCAATGTGGGTTCCACTATTTTTCTTGTGTAATATTAGATATAATGTGTATCATTACATTACGACCTCGTTTTTGTAACGTGTTTTCCAGCCCTGAGGAAGTCGTGGGTTACTCCCAGGTGACGAAACACGTGTTGGCTGGACCAACGGGAGAAATAAAATTAAATTATACCAACTGTATACTGTGCATTACAGTGATTTGTTGAAATTATTGAATGATAATATTGAGTGCTCGGGCTTGTAGTAATAATGTGAGAGAAGGATCTTCCGCCTGCTCTGGCTCTGTGGATGCGCGGGGTTTTGGCCAGTGCAAGGTTGGAAGATCGGAGGTTTCTTTTGGGTACGTGGAAGTTGATTCTGTCGTTGAGGTATTTGGGTCCAATGTTGTGTAGGCATTTGTAGGCGTGAGTGAGGATTTTGAAAGTGACTCTTTTCTCCACGGGGAGCCAGTGGAGACTTCGTAGGTGTTGGCTGATGTGTTTGTGTCGGGGGATGCCGAGGACGAGTCTGGCAGCGGTGTTCTGTATTGTCTGAAGTTTGCGGAGTAGGGACTTTTTGATGCCGGCATAGAGTGCTTTTCCATAGTCCATTCTGCTGGTGATGAGTGCGTGGGTGACTGTCTTCCTTGACTCAGGGGAGATCCACTTGAAGGTCTTGTGGAGGACGCGAAGGGTGTTGAAGCAGCTGGAGGTAATGGTGTTGACCTGTCGGTTCATGGTGAGTGATGAGTCGAGTACGATGCCGAGGTTTTTGGCGTGGTCTGAGGGGGTAGGTAGGCTTCCGAAGGCGGTTGCCCACCAGGTGCTGTCCCATGCAGAAGGGGTGGTACCGAGGACGAGGACTTCTGTCTTCACGGCGTTGAGCTTCTGGCAGGTGTTGGTCATCCAGACTGCAATGTCTTGCATTCCTTTCTGGAAGTTCATTTTGGCAGTGGTGGGGTCTTTGGTGAGGGAGAGGATGAGCTGGGTGTCGTCGGCGTAGGATACGATGTTGAGGCCGTGTTGTCGGACGATGGCTGCGAGAGGGGCCATGTAGATGTCGAAGAAGGTGGGGCTCAGTGATGAACCCTGTGGGACTCCACAGGTGATTTTCGTGGGGTCGGAGAGGAAGGGTGGGAGCCTGATACTTTGGCTTCTTCCAGTGAGAAATGATCGGATCCAGTCCAGAGCTGTTCCTTGTATGCCTGCATCATGTAGTCTGGCGACTAGTGTACGGTGGGAGACGGTATCGAAGGCTGATTATAGGTCAAGTAGGATGAGGGCTGCTGAGTGGCCTTGTTCCAGGAGGGTGCAGATGTCATCTGTGGCGGTAAGTAGGGCGGTCTCTGTGCTGTGGTTGCTTCAGAATCCGGATTGGGAGGGGTCGAGGACGGCGTTCTCTTCAATGAATCATGTCAGTTTCCTGTTGACTGTTTTCTCTGCAACTTTGGCTGCGAAGGGCAGGAGCAAATTGGGGCGATAGTTTTTGAGGTCGGTGGGGTCAGCTGTGGGCTTCTTCAGCAGGGGTCTGACTTCTGCATGCTTCCAGTCGTCTGGGAAGGTGCCTGTTTTGAAGGTGGTGTTGATGGTGCGTTGTAGTTTGGGTGCGATGGTGGCCGCGGCTCTGTGGTAGATGTGAGGGGGGCAGGGGTTGGTGGGGGCCCCCGAGTGGATGCTTTCTATGGTCGAGGTGGAGTCTTCGGCCGTGATCAGTGTCCAGTTGGAGATGGTGGGCTGGCTGGAGTTTCTGGGGGGCAGGTGGCCGTCTGTGGCACCTGGTGGATGGTCGATGAAGTTGTCGTAGAGGTTTTTGATCTTGAGGTGGAAATATGTTCCATACTTGTCGCAGAGGTCTTGGGTTTGTAGTGTAGACATGGGTCTGCCTGCACACATTGCTATGTTAGCACAAGTGAATTAGATGCTTAAACGCCATTTTGCCGCTTTTGCACACAACACTACATGCCTCTGTTCTTAAAAGACAAACTGATTGCTTTTCTTCACATGAGAACGGTCTGTTTTCCACATCTCTAAACTTACACCGTGACCTCAAGTCTGTACAGAGTGTTCAAGGTTAAATAACAATGTATGCTGTTGATTCAGGTTGATCGGCCCACGCTCTAGACATAACACGCACACAGCTGCAAATAACTGAAACTCGGGTGCTTTTAATATTGCATTGCATGCATGGGAGAGACACTTGGAGAAAACCTTTCCATCTACAAAGAGCTGTGCTGATCTGGGATGTGATTCACTTCACCTGATTTTGGAGGTATGGGGTTCCCCGTTTTAACCTAGAGATCTTCTATTATTATAATAGCTAGCTCCTAGCACAGGGAGGGTGGTACACAAGGCGCTAAAGACCTGGTTCCACTATCATTATAATATGATTTCTCCTTTTGTATTTTATGGAATTGTAACAATGCTGATTTTATTGATTTTATGCATATTTTTACTTATGTTGGCAAAGATACTGCATCTTAGAGCACGTAGTTAAAATAAACAATTTAAACTATACCGTGTCTCTGATTACTCATGTTGTGAACTTGTATGAGAATAAAAACGAAAGAGTGTTCTTGATTTCCACTGTTCCTGAGAGGTCACTAAGTCGCTTGTTCTGGGTTGTTTAATCATTGGTAGCTTCGCTGTAGTATGGAGAACGAATGAGACAATGATGCTAGTTGGATTGGGGTACTGAGCACTGAGGTGGGTTTTTGGTACACCACGGTACACTGAGGTCCTGGTTTCCTGCGCATAGTTCTGTGCATGAGCAGAATCCCTGCAACAGGATGGGGCTTCGCTGCGTGGGTTGGTGAATTCTTGAATGACACTGAAAAGTTCTTTGGAGTTGGTGGAGTTGGCCAGGATTTTGTTGCGGATGAAGTTCCTCTTGGTGGCTTTGATCTGGTTGTGGTAGTCCGTCATGGCATCCTTGTAGGTGGTGTGGTGTACGGTTGTCTTGTTTTTCTCCAGTTCTTCTCAAGGTGTCTGGCGGTGCGTCTGGCTTCATGGAGAGCGGTGGTGAACCAGGTGGCTTTCCTGGCGTGTTGTCTGTCGGGGTTGCATAGCGGGGCAAGCTTGTCTGCGCAGTTGGAGATCTAAGTGTGGAGTTCTCTGGCTGTGTTGGTTGTGTCATTTGCGTCGGGTGCCCAGGTGTGGTTGTCTCGGGTGAGGGTGGAGTTAAGTTGCTCGTTAGTAAACTTTCTCCAGTTCCTTCGTGGTTGGCGTGGGGCTAGTTTGGGTACCTTGGGTTTGTTGATGGCGAAGTGTACACAGCGGTGGTCAGTCTATGGCGGCTGCGTTATGTGGCTGAATTGGACGCTGTTTCCTGCCACGAAGATGGGGTCGAGGGTGTGTCCTGCTCTGTGGGTCGGTGTATTGACGAGTTGTTTAAGTCCGATGTTGGCTGAAGGATAGTGGAGTTTGGGTCACTGGGGTTGTCGAGGTGGAAGTTCAGGTGTCCAATGAGTATGTAGTTTGTTGAGGGGATGGCGTGGGGCGCGATGAAGTCGGTGATGGTGGTGGCGAAGGGTGTTCGAGGGCCGTGGAGTCTGTAGACGAGGGTTCCTCGGAGTGTGGCTTTGGGGGTGGTCTTATTCTGGAAGTGCAGGTGTTCGACGAAGGGGAAGGTTTCGCTGGAGGTGGTGAGGCAGAGGGTGCTCTTGTGTGTGATGGCGAGGCCCCCTCCTGGTTGGTTGGGTGGTCTTTCCTCTGGTTCTTGTATCCGTTTGGGATGGCAGTGCTGATGTCAGGGGCAGAGGATGAGTTGGTCAGGTCTCTGTGAAGAAGGCGATGTCGGGCGAGAGAGAGTCGAGTGGGTTCCAGATTTCCATGGCGTATTTGTGAATGGAGCGTACGTTGAGTAGGATGCATTTTAGGGTGTCGCCGGTGCTGGCGTCGGCGATGTTGGAGGCCGGGTTGGCGGTGAGGGTCTGGTGGCAGGAGAACTGGGTGTGGGGCGTGTTCGGCGAGGCATGTTGGCATCCTCTAAGTCTTCCAGGGTTGAGTGCGAGGAGGGTGGTGGTGTTGTAGCGATGGGTAGTGGGAGGTCCATGGTTCCTGGCGCTGGTTGCAGTCGGGTCATGGACCGGTGCAGACGGGCGTGCCGGTGGCGCACCAGCGGCGCGACCGCCCAGCGACCGCAATTAAGTAGGGGGGGTGGGAGGGAGGAGAGGCTGGGAGGCGGGAGAGGGGGAATTCCGGGGGGGAGGGGCCACAGGGGCAGCAGCGGTGAAAGGAACAGGCAGGCACGAGAAAATAAAAACAGTGGTGGAATTAGAGCAAGACAAATATGGGCACAATAACAGTGGCACAACAGGGAAAGAATAGCATGACTACAAAGCAGGTAATGGCTCTCCTGCAGAAATGGCATGCCTACAGAGAGGTTAAAGGCTCCCGGGTAGGGTGGTGGGGTAGGGTTTTAAACCATGAACCCAGTCGCGTGTACAGAAGTGAACATCATGCCAATTACACAGGGATTCCAACTAATGCAGCACTAATCTTTCACTGCTGCATCCTTTGCTGCTTCTCAAGCCTCGCTTGGGACCACAGGATGAATTCTTTACAGTGGCAACCATCACCCTACATCCCTGTTAGGGAAGCAAAGACTGCCTGGCAACAATAGTGCAGCAACACATGCGACCACCCACAGCAGGGGTTTGCTCCTTTACATGGATTGTATGACACCGAACGTGTTTCAATTCTCCAGAATTCTGGGTAAAGCCATGCAGAAGACAAGTTCCACCCTGCACATTCTCATAGGATTGGGGCAACAAGAACGGCATTCAAGGAAGGCTTCTCCAGTGATCGAATCAAAGGAATTGGTCACTGGACATCCAATAGGTACAAGCAATTCATGAGCCCATAAGAGCTGGGCGAGGTCAAAAGGTGCAGCCAGACACCACAAACAGCCGAGAGCTGTCCCAAGTGGGACGAGGCATGGCATGCTAAGGAAGGCCAAGGAATACTGGGGTAGTGGTGCCACATAGGTGTGGAAACCAGAGCGTGCCATCGCATCCCTCGGTGGAAGCTGCCTGAGGGACTGGCTCCCAAGGGTTACACAGAGAAATGGCAATTTTATGGCAAAGCAGATGATGCAATATATTAACTGTGCATGAGAATGCAGCACAGCACAAGTTTGTCAATGATATAGTAGACGTAGTCCATGTGTGAAGTGAGGAATAAATATTTGAACATGGGGTGTTGCAAATGATGGATGAGCATGTGCCCTCAACCACAAGAAGTCCCGTAGGGAAGAGATAGTGGTGACAGGGTGCCAAACAAGGGCACACTTAAGATCACACTCATGTGCAGCGGAGGTTCCTAGCACCTTAAGCCCCCAGTATTGAAAGGTTCATTTTCCTGGCACCAAGTACAAGAGGCTGGATTGTCAGCCACTCCTTCGTGGCCAGGGCAGCAAGATGGGCAAGCGGAAACGAATGGAGTGACAGCCTGAGCGTGCAGGGGAAGTGGATCGCACCCCTGGCATGACGTGGGCGATGCTGGAACCCAAATTAAGGCACACCCTGAGGGCAGTCGAGAATGTGCCCGACATACTGGTGATACACCTAGGGGGAAATGACCTTACCACACTGGGGGATGGGTCAGCTGTCCCATGATATGAGGACTACAGTGGTTAGACCGACAGCAGAGCTAGTTCAATGCAACATCATTTTGCTGGAATTAATCCTAAGGGTAGAATGGCGGGGTGGTGGTCACACTCAGCAGTGGAGGCTTCAAGGTGAAGGGTGATGGCAACAAGGCAGCTTCTCGAGGCGTGGCCCGCTTTGCACTAGGGCGCCCGGCTAATTTGCGCAGGATGCACCGGTCAAACTTGGCAATAAAATCTGTGCAAGGAATATTTAGTGGGCCCTGAAATCATTTGGTTGTGGTTAATGAACCCTAGAGCTACACAAGTGGTTGACTCCGGGTCGCAGTAGGCCGCCATGAGCCATAGGCAGGTCTTACGGGTGATCCTAATGCAAAAATCGAATTATACCCCATCAAATGGAGATGGGGTCACTGCATATGATATCCTCAGGCCATAGGGGGCCATGAGAAGAAAGCAACAGTGACCCCTTCATCCTCTAAGGGACAGTTGGTATACTTACAGCTGGGTGTTGGCCTTACCATGCTATCAGAATGGGTGTCAGCTCAGAGATCATGCTTGGAAAGCGGAGTGGGAGGCCAGACTTTAGATGTCAGCCACTGGCAGTGAGGCCCCATCTAATCCTCGGCCTCTGGTCCCTGCCGTCCCCCAGGGCCCGTCCCCAGGGCCAGCTTTGGAGAGCTTACCTATAGCCTGCTGGTTTTAGCTCCTTTTACTCTGTTGCTTTATTTCATCCTTATTGCTTTTTGTTGTCCCTTCTGTTTTATGAAAATTAATTTTTGTTCTCGTTTATTGCTTTTTGTTTCCCCTTCGGTTTTGTTCAAATTAAAAAAATATTTGGAACAAAAAAATATGTTTTTATTTTTTGCTCTCCTCAATTAAAGAATGGAATTAAGATCACTAGATTTCTAAACACCAGACCCAGACCCGAGCCGGTGAGAGCTGAGATGGGACGACTCTAACAATCGGACAGAAACAAGTAATGTTGTACAATGTTTTTTATTCGGTGAACATGGTTTAGCTGCTGATTGTAAAACCAGGCAAACTATGCTCAGTCAGTTAGTTCACCTGTGTCTTGTTTTTTTTAGCTGCCAAAAATGTGAGCTTTTCCAAATAGGCTGGGCAGCAAGTGTAAACTCTATATAAAACAAGTAGACATGTTTATTTGTGATGAACATAGGTCCTGGAACATGCCAGTTTTTAGGTCCAGCCTAGCGGCAGCACGCATGCCCTGCTCGCTCTGCGAGACTGCTGTAGTAGAGTATGGGAGAGAAGCCCCGCCAACTCTCCTCCCATATATTTCATTGGCTAGTGTCATTGTCTTTCATAAATACTGCCTTCGAATTTGCTAATAGGCTTGTTAGTCTCTCCTCAGTATGGCCTTGTCTTCATTTGTAACCTCCCATGTTTACTGGCCCCTTTACTTCGGTTGTTACACAGGACCTGTTATTTAGTCTGTAGGAACTATTTACTTTATTGAGTTTCTCTTACTGCAGGCCGGACCTGCACTGCTTCTGCTGAAACCACTTGTATTTTTTTAAGCAGCACAGCGCCCCTGTAACTCGGGTGCCTGCTTTCAATCACTATAACCCGCCATTATCTCGTGTCTGTTTCAATCCCCCAAGTAAAATGGATTTAGAAATGATTAGCAAACGTCATGTGAATTCCAGGTAGCACATAATGCTGTGCTAATGGGCTGAAGCTGACAACAGCACATCTGTATTACGTCATCTGTACTAAAGCCACCTGATGGGTTATTTTCAAAAGCCTGTTTTATTAACAACACCACCACCACCCATACCACCAATACCACCACCACCAATACCACCACCAATATCACCAAAAAGAGTGTTAATATCCTGAACAATTAATGTTCACAGTATTAAGAACAGTCCGCAATTGTAGTTGTCACAGAATTATTCTTCTGTTCTTTATTTTCATTTGATACAGTTCATCAAAGATTTGGATTCTAGCCAACACGTGTTTCGTCTATTTGAGTAAACCATAGACTTCTCCAGGGCAAAATCAGGTAAACTTTGTCAGGTACGTAGTATACAAAACGACGGTACAATATCCATGTGAATTAATCCAATTAAGTTTGGAATGCACAACAAAAACACAATTGTATCAAACTCAAGTAAAGCTTGTCAGGTACGTAGAATAAGAGACGGAGGTACAATATCCCTATGGGATAATCCAATTATGCGCAATTAAAAACGCAATTATATCTAATATGGGTCACAGTGGTCGTGGAGAGTGCTAAGCGCAAAGGACGGCATCCACCAATATCACCACCAACGATACTACCACCAATACCACCACCAACACCACCACAAATACCACTACCACCACCAATACCACCACCAATACCACCACAACCACCAATACCACTACCACCACCAAGAACATCACCACCCCACCAATACAACCACCACCAATACCACCACAAATACCGCCACCACCACCAATATTACCACCACCACCACTTCAAACACCACCAATACCACTACCACCACAACCAATACCACCACCATCAATACCATCACCATCATTACCACCAACACAAATACAACCACCAATACCACCACCACCAATACCACCACCAATACTACCATCACCAATACCACCACCCCAATACTACCACCACCAATACAAATACAACCAATACCACCACCACCAATACCACCACCATCAATAACACCTCCACCACCAATACCACCACCACCAATTCCATCACCACAACCAATACCACCACAAATACCGCCACCAATACCACCGCCAATACCACAACCAAAACCACCAACACCACCACCACCAATACCAAAATCACTACCAATACCACCACCACCACCACTAATACCACCACCACAAATACCAACACCAATACCACCGCCAATACCACAACCACCAATACCACCACCACAACCAATACCACCACCACCACAAATACCACCACCAATACCAATACCCCCACCAATACCACCATCAATACCACCACCACCAATACCACCACCACCACCAATACCACCACCACCAATACCACCATCACCAATACCACCACCAATACCTCCACTAATACCACCACCGATACCACCACCACAAATACCACCACCAATATTACCACCACCAGTACCACCACCACCAATACCACCACCAAAACTACTACCACCAATGCTACCAAAACTAATACCACCACCCCCAATGCCACCACCAATACATCACCAATACTACCACCACCACTACCACCGCCGTAAATACCTCCACCACCAATACCACCACCACCACCAACACCACCAACACCACGTCCACCAATACCACCACCACCAATACCACTTCCATGACCAATACCACCAATACCCCCACCACCAATACCACCACCCCCACCAATACCACCACCACCAGTACTACCAATGCCACCATCACCAATACCACCACCAATACCACCAGTACCTGCACAACCAATACCACCACCACCAATGCCACCACCACCAATACCACCACCAATACCACCACCACCAATACCACCACCACCAATACCACAACTACCAATACCACCAATACCACCACCAATACCACAATCACCACCAGTACCACCACCAATATCTGTCACGATTGTGCACCATAGTAAGGCGAGCCAGGTACAAACACTCCCCAATGAATTCCCCTGTGTGAATAAACACTGGTGCAAGTGGAAAAGGAGCCCGCGGCACTACCAATCCCAGAAGGCAGTGGGGCCTAACACTGCCAAACAAACAGCCTGCCAAAAACCACGCCTCCATATAAGCGCCTCCCACGCAGTGGGAAGGTGCTTGACAATTTTGAATCATCTCCCTTCGTGAGCGGACGTTTCCTCTCCGCTGGAGGATGTGGGGACACCGACATTCGTAAGAACCGAAGAAACCGCCGAGAACCGTCTATTGGAATTCTTGCTCGGATCGTGAAATCTATTCCCGTTGACCAGGTATTTTCACGCAGCACGTTCATTAAGAGCGCGCAAGGGTTTCTCTAGGCACAACCTCGCTCTGGTAATTCCGCATATGCCCGTGTAGCCGTTAACTTGTATTTACGGCTAATTCTTCATTTTGACATTACCGGCGAAAACCTCCCGCAGCCGGCCTTTTCTTTCAGCCCACGTGTTGGGGGCCTCAGCGCGCAGTTACCGGCGTATACCAGGCAGACCCTCTGGTAGTCTTTGTACCGAGAGGGCGCTGCTGCATGACATTGTCGCTTCTCCTGAGGGCGCAAGGGGGGCCCCCTTCTCTCATCACTAATGACAATCACACGCTGTGATGTTAACAGCGAATACACCTTTTTGGGATTGAAATTGCACCCGTCTTTTGTTTACCACCTACTTCTACACTAATCCTGGGAGCATCTGGTACCCCTGGTGTCAATACCTCAACGGCTCATCGCCAGGGAATAAGAAGAGCTGTTTTGGTGTTCAAGGTCAGCTGCTGCCGGGCTCCTTGTAAGTGTAAGGCGTGCATGACTCGTCTAGAGCAATTTACATGTGATTGGTAGTTTGCATTTCACACTTGTATTTCCTTCTTGTCTCCCCCCTACAGTGCACACACGCTAGAAGGAGCTGAGCCTGGACCAGACTTAGGACAGACGTATTCCTGGCAGCTTCCTTTTTTATTTTGTCCCCTTCCCTTTGTTCCATAGTTGCGTCCGCTGCACTGTGGGGAGTAGCATTCAGGGGAGTAGGGAGGCTCCTCAGCTCGCCGTCGTTCCCGCTGGCTGCTGAGAGGAGGTTAGTGGTTCTCAGTTCTACCTTGTGCCACTGACACCCTGACAGATTGTCAAGCCCAAGTTAGATGCCCAGCCTGGACGATGGATACGAACGTGCTGTTGACCTCGTTGCTGGAGAGCCTAACTGCTCTGCAGCAGGAGGTGCAAACCGCACGCTTAGAAAATCAGGATCTTAGGAAAGAGATGAGCACTTTACGTAGAGAGGTGGCAGGTGTATCACGAAAGGGCCATGGGACTAGCCCATACATCAGAGAAGCAACACTACCCCCGTCCCCTGGGCAGGCAGCACAACCTCCCTCCGGTAGTATCGCACAAGGAAGTGGGTTCTTCTCAGTCCCTCATGGACCTCCGCCTACCAGTGACTCCGTGCCTACTGTTCATGTTATCCAAAATTCCGGTATTCCTTTGGCGCCTCCAGAACGTTTCTATGGCGACCCGAAGAAATTCGAAACATTTCTCAATCAATGCAGGCTGCACTTTCTGTGCAAACCTGCGGTCTTTCAGGACGAAACAGCAAAGACAGCGTTCATGATGTCCTACATGGGAGGAAACGCTGCAAGCTGGACTATACCGTTAATGGAGAGAAACAATCCCGTGTTGCATAGGTTCTCAGACTTTTGCTTAGAACTGAGAAAACTGTTTGACCGGAAGTCCCATATGATGACTTTGGATCTTGAGCTACTTACTTTACAACAAGGGTCTCAAGACTTGTTAACCTATATCACATCGTTCAATCGATTGGTGGTCGAAACCGATTGGCCTCCAGAAAAACGAACCACCTTATTCTACCATGGATTGCGAGGGGAGTTGAAAGATGTTCTTTCACAAGTGGTGCAATTGCCCCAAACCTGCGAAGAGATGATTGAGCTTACGGTGCAAATAGACCATCGTCTATAGGAGAGAAGAGGAGACAAGAACAGAGGGGAAACACGCCTTTTGTACCCCAAACCAAAAGGTACTTTAGAAGATAAACCCAAGGCCACAGAGGGAACCGAACCTATGCAGATCGGGGGCATTCAAGGCCCCCTCTCCGAAGAAGAAAGAGAAAAAAGGCGGAAGATGAAATTGTGCTTGTACTGTGGAAAAGGGGGACATTTCATCAGAGAGTGCCGAGCCCGAGCCCAACTTCCCGAACGGAGTACGCCTCCGAGGAGTCCGGCTGTAATGGGAACCAGAGAGATGTCGGAAAACTGAAGAGCCCGAATCAGATCGAGATCTCTGGATCGGACGAACGACGTCCCTCGATCTCTTCAGTAATCGCCAATACATTACAACCAGCGGTGGCCCATCTGAATGTATGTGTCTCTCTATGGTTAACCACGGGGACACCACTTGAGACTGATGCCTTATTGGATTCCGGTGCGACGGGAAATTATATGGACTTGAAATATGCTCAGACCATTGGTGTTCCGTGGGAAAGGAAAAAGAACCCTGAATGTGTGAAGGCAGTGAATAGTTCCGTGCTGACGTCAGGACCAGTTACTTCCCATACCCTTCCTCTTTTGATGCAGTTCGGTACTGACCACTATGAGTACATCCAGTTTGACCTCATCGACGCACCCCAGTTTTGTCTCATCATAGGTATGCCGTGGCTGACTCTTCATGACCCAGTGGTGTGCTGGGCGGCTCGCACTGTAACTATGGAGTCGGAATACTGCAAGGAGCATTGCACCAGAGAAGTGACCCCACTAGAAAACACATCGATCACAAAAGCAGGGCTTGTAGCCATCGCAAGCATACAAGAATTACATTGTTGTGCGACCACGTTGCCCGATGTATACCAGGAGTACCGATCCCTCTTTGACAAACAACAAGCTACGCAGCTTCCTCTGCATCGAGTCTATGACTGCCGCATCGAGCTGATTCCGGGAGCTGAAATCCCATGTGGTAGAGTGTATGCCTTAACAGAGGCCGAAACTCACTACCTAAAGAACTATCTTGAAGAAAACTTAGCCTCGGGGTTCATAACACATTCATCCTCACCTGCTTCGTCTCCCCTCTTTTTCATCCCCAAGAAAGATTGTGATGAGCTGCGAACCTGTATAGATTACCGCGCAATCAACCGCGTAACCATTAAAAACCGCTATCCTTTGCCACTGATTCCTGTACTCCTGGATCAAATCAAGGGAGCTCGATACTTCATGAAATTGGATCTTCGGGGAGCTTACCACTTGGTTAGGGTAAAAAGCGGGGACGAATGGAAAACGGCATTCCGAATAAAATTCGGACTCTTCGAGTACAGGGTAATGCCGTTCGGACTCTGTAATGCCCCGGCAGCGTTCCAATATTTTATGGATGAGGTTTTGAGGGGGTTCCTGGACACGTTTTGTATGGTCTATATAGATGACATTCTCGTCTATTCTGCTACTCTTCAGGAACATGTGACCCACGTAAAGTCAGTTTTGGACCGGCTCCGTCAACACTCACTGTACGCCAAGCTGGAGAAATGACTATTCCACGTCCAAGAGGTAGCATTCCTAGGCTACATCATCAATGCTCAAGGGATTCAGATGGATACAGGCATGGTCGAGGCAATCACTCAGTGGAAAACACCCCATTACGTGAAATCAGTACAAAGTTTCTTAGGGTTTGCCAATTATTACAGTCGTTTTATAAAGGACTTCTCGAAGATCATTCAACCCATCTCCTGCCTCCTGAAGAAGAACGCACCGTTCAAGTGGGGGGAGGCGGCTGAACAGTCCTTCAGGTTCTTAAAGGACATGTTCACTCGGGCACCCATCTTGCAACATCCAGACCCTCAACTCCCTTTCATCGTTGAAACGGATGCCTCACAGTACGCCATAGGAGGTGTGTTGTCTCAGCGACATCCCAAGACAGGACAGCTACACCCAGTGGCGTATTTTTCCAAGAAACTTAACCCCAGTGAAGTGAACTATTCTATATCCGATAAGGAGCTACTGGCGATAAAACGAGCTTGCGAGGAATGGCGACATTATCTCATGGGCGCTCATCATACCTTCGAAATATACACGGATCACCAAAATTTACTATTTTTGAAAACTGTCAAGGCACTCACACCACGCCAGTTACGTTGGACCCTTTTCTTTTCTGATTATGATTTTGTTATCAAGTACCGACCAGGACCGCAAAACGGAAAAGCAGATGCCCTCTCCCGCCTTTCGGATGAGGAGGATAACACTACACTGGAAAACCCAGAACCCCCGTTCATCCTTGCTGAAGGGACAGTTCAGAACCAAGCTATCGCATCACTCGAGGCATAGAATTTCCTAGAGGATATCCGAGCATCTCTAACAGACGTAGACATTCGGTACTGGCTTAAGGAAAACCCCGGAAATCGAGTGGAGAAAGACGGTCTGTTGTACTGCCGCCATGCCCTATATGTCCCCAATTCCGACTTACAACTGCAAGTACTGACATGGGCTCATGATTCTGTCTTAGGGGGACATATGGGGATACACAAAACCATAACCGGTATCGAGCGCTCCTTTTGGTGGCCTTCGCTGAAGGCGGATACCAAAGACTACGTAAAAACCTGTTCGGTGTGCGCACAGGGAAAAGCAAGTCACTCTAAGCCCACAGGTCAGCTACAACCCATACCTATCCCTCCTCGACCCTGGCATACCATATCAATGGATTTCATCGTGGAGATGCCCCCCTGTAAGGGAAACATCGTTGTGTTAGTAGTAGTTGATCATTTGACCAAGATGGGACACTTCATTTCATTAGAAAAGTTACCTACCTCATATGAATTGGCCCTTATAATGCTACAACACGTGGTTAGAGCCCACGGGATCCCCTGTGTGTTGATTACAGACCGAGGTACGCAGTTTACCTCTCGTTTTTGGAAAACATTGTGTAAAACGATGAACGTAGAAGCCAGCCTTTCAACCAGTTACCACCCCCAAACGGACGGTAAAACAGAACGCCTAAACCAGACCCTGGAGCAGTATCTTCGCTGTTTCATGATGCAGAATGCCACTGACTGGGTCACATTACTGTGGACAGCGGAATTCGCATACAATAATGCCGAACATTCTACGCTAGGATGCTCTCCTTTCTTTTGTTTGTATGGACATCATCCAAACATGCTCCCCTTCGATTGGCCCATAAAATCCACCCTCCCGAGCATCCAAGAACACCATGCTCATCTCAGGGCAGTACTCCTCGATGCCAGACGACACCTCGTCATTGCACAATCAGCACAGAAACGTTTTGCCGACAGAAAGAGATCCAAAGAACCCGAATACAAGGTGGGGGATAAGGTCTGGCTGGCCACAAAAAACATACATCTAAAAGGAATAGACAAATTGAAATTAGATACATCGGTCCTTACAGCATCGAAGAGGTCCTCAACCCTGTTACTATGAGAGTAGCCTTGCCCCCGTCCTGGCGAATTCACCCAGTGTTTCATGTGTCCCTTCTCCAACCATGTCCTGCTAATGTACGGGTGCTAGACCAACCCCCTCCTTTGATGGTAGACGGGCAGGAAGAGTACGAAGTACACCAACTTTTAGACTCCCGGTTGGTTAGGGGGCGGGTACAGTATCTGGTGGACTGGAAGGGTTTTGGGGTCAAGGATAGAACCTGGGAACCTGTTCAGAATCTCCACTGCCCAGACCTGTTAGAACAATTCCATGCGAACCATCCAGGAAAGCATGGACGACCGCCGAGTCGGCGATCCTTAAGAGGGGGTTCTGTCACGATTGTGCACCATAGTATGGCGAGCCAGGTACACGCACTCCCCAATGAATTCCCCTGTGTGAGTAAACACTGGTACAAGTGGAAAAGGAGCCCGCAGCACTACCAATCCCAGAAGGCAGTGGGGCCTAACACTGCCAAACAAACAGCCTGCCAAAAACCACGCCTCCATATAAGCGCCTCCCACGCAGTGGGAAGGTGCTTGACAATTTTGAATCATCTCCCTTCGTGAGCGGACATTTCCTCCCCGCTGGAGGATGTGGGGACGCCGACGTTCGTAAGAACCGAAGAAACCGCAGAGAACCGTCTATTGGAATTCTTGCTCGGATCGTGAAATCTATTCCCGCTGTGATGTTAACACCTTTTGGGATTGAAATTGCACCCATCTTTTGTTTACCACCTACTTCTACACTAATCCTGGGAGCATCTGGTACCCCTGGTGTCAATACCTCAACGGCTCATCACCAGGGAATAAGAAGAGCTGTTGTGGCGTTCAAGGTCAGCTGCTGCCGGGCTCCTTGTAAGTGTAAGGTGTGCATGACTCGTCTAGAGCAATTTACATGTGATTGGTAGTTTGCTTTTCACACTTGTATTTCCTTCTTGTCTCCCCCCTACAGTGCACATACGCTAGAAGGAGCTAAACCTAGACCAGACTTAGGACAGACGTATTCCTGGCAGCTTCCTTTTTTATTTTGTCCCCTTCCCTTTTCCCCGGGGTGCTGTGTTTCATAGTTGCGTCCGCTGCACTGTAGGGAGTAGCATTCAGGGGAGTAGGGAGGCTCCTCAGCTCGCCGTCGTTCCCACTGGCTGCTGAGAAGAGGTCAGTGGTTCTCAGTTCTACCTTGTGCCACTGACACCCTGACATATAACCATCACCAAACCCACCACCACTAATACCACCACCAATACCACCAATGCCACCACCACCAATACCACAACCAATACTACCACCACCAATACCACCACCAACACCATCAATACCACCACCACCAATAACACCACTGCCAATACCAACATCACCATCAATACCACCACAATGAATACCAACACCACAATACCAATACCACCACCACTAATACCAGTATCACCACCACCAATACCAGTACCACCACCACCAATATCACCACCAGTACCAATACCACCACCAGTACCAATACCACCACCACCAATACCAATACTGCCACCAATACCACCACCTCCACCAATACCACCACCACCACCACCACTACTACCAATGCCACCACCACCACCAATACCATCGCCACCAATACCATCACCACCAATACCACCACCAATACTACCACGACCAATACCAATACAACCACCACCAATACCAGTACCACCACCACCAATACCAGAATCACCAATACCGCCACCACCAATCCCACCACCAATGCCACCACCATCAATACCAGCACCACCAATACCAGCACCACCAATATCACCACCACCAATACCACCACCACCAGTACCAATACCACCACCACTAATACCACCACCAATATCACCATCACCAATACCGCCACCACCAATACCACCACCAATACCACCACCACCAATAATACCACCAATACTAGCACCACCAATACCACCAATACCATCACCACCAATACCAATACCACCACGAGTACCAATACCACCAATACCAGCACCACCAATACCAGCACCACCAATACCACCAATGCCGATACCACCACCACCAATACTGATACCACCACCACCAGTACCAATACCACCACCACCAATACCACCACCACTATCACCAATACCACCATCACCAATACCAATACCACCACCACCAATACCAATACCACCACCTCAGGGCTTCTCATTCACTAGTAATAGCAGGGGCACTGTACGAGGCCGGAGCTGCAGCCGAGACCATCCCTCGCTCCCTCCCTTCATGCATGCCATTAAGCATAGCCTGCCCTGTACCAGAAGGTGAAGCCAGGGCCCTACTCCAGCTGGGGTGTTTTTAATTAGGCCAAAGAGAGCAATGACATTACGCAATGCCACACTGCACACTCAAATCACACAGACAGCTGGAACAAGCCCCCCCCCGCTCTTCCTCCTGAGCCGCGACAGTGTAATCACAGAGATAAAGGTGTTGGAGAGCTTTGGTAGTGTTTATAGCTCGGATCACATGTAACTCTCACTTCACAATTTGTGCCAGTGTAATTTACAACACTTAACACATCTTCTTCACTGCACTATTTATCACTATTTTGAAGACGTTGCAGGCCGGTTTCTTCCTCTGATATTTACAATCTAATAAATGGTCGAGAAGGTCCTTGATTTCAATGCAATAGGTCTCGCATTTGCAAGAGTTTAGGCTATTAGTATTGTAAATGACAATGACTTTTATTTATGTTTTATAACCCAAAACTTAAATAAAAGGCATTGTCATTTACAATGCCAGTAGCTCAAACTTGCTTGAATGCGAGACCTATTGCATTGCAAATGCTTGTTGTAAATCAAGTCATTGTCATCCCATGAGGGCTTGAATTAACCACAATGGCACACTGTGAGGTTGTAAAACAACCCCACCGTAATGTCGGGGAGATTTTAAAATAATCCTGCTGCCACCAGAGAGATTTTAACTGAGTTCTTTTTCAAATACATCTTCTTACTGTCCTTTGTTCAGGCCCCCTCTCTTTAGTAACTGTCCGGAAGAGGGGTTCCTCACAACAAGCCAGCGACTTCAGCTGTAAAGGACACATCTTTTGAACCTATGGCTGAGGGGGTGTTCTGCGTTTTAGTGTGACTTTTATGGAAACACCTCCCCCCTCCTTGCAATTTTGAAGACATGTGGCTCACAGAACGACCACAACATGTTGCCCTCTGATGGCTATTTTTTTTGTCACCATTTATAATAAAAAAGATTCCTTGAAAAGTGTTACTGGAGAATGTGCTTAGTTTAACTCCTTTCTCGTTTCATTTTGTTTTTTTAGACATTTTTATGGTTGATTCTCACAACCCTTATTTAAATGTAATTTGCTTTTCTCCTAGCTCCCCAAACTGCACATTATGTACCATTATTCACGTGAGCACTAGACAAGTTTTTTGAGCAACCGTGCAGCTTAACTGCACCTGCGCTTTTTTTTCTGGAATATTTTCTACATTTTGTCTGACCCTCGATTGACATCAATATATTAATAAATGAAGCTACCATAATCTTGACAAAAGATTCCTCCATTTATGAAGATTTTGTGGAAGTTTTGACAGTGATAAATGGTTTGCAAAACTATTTCATGCCTTGGGTTTAATAAACAATCTCCTGATTCTTTGACATTCACTGCAATGACTAGTTTCATACACATGGAAATGGGTTTGCTTTCCTCAATACTTGAAATAGTAACTTCAGTGCTGGTTAATATGAACTGGATGTGGTTAATGTTTAGTCCTGATGAAGGCCTTTGTTAAGTTTAAGTATTGATCAGAAGCTGAAACATTAATGAGTTAAATATAGTATTACATTTATTACAAGTGATGATTGTCTAGTATTTGCAGTTTAACTCGTCGTCGTCGGTTCATGTTTTTATACCCCGGGCATGGCATTTCAGGTGGTCCGGGGTATCTGACTTTCCAAACATTTCCATGCTTGGCATATTAATATAAAAATAAAACAGAGCAGGTGAGAGTATCCTGTTAACCTTGTGACGCATAGCTGACTATTTAAACTATATCGATATAGTTTGAGTAAGACCTTTGACCCTGGTCTCAGGCCTACGCTCTCCCCACAGCTCTACTCAGCCTTCCTTGCTGCTGGTCCCTCCTGCCCCCTCCAGGAAGGTGTTCGAGACCGCTACCAGCACACCAGCACACACCTCCCTGTGTGCTCCACCTGACTCCTCCTCCGTGCAGAGCCTCTAACCGCTGGTAATGTCTGTGTGGAGTTTATGTTATTTTGTTCACCAGTGTTTAGCTCGTTGTCATTGTTAGCTCTGCGCTTGTCTCTCATTGTGTCTCATTCAGTGTTGTTTTCCCATTTTCCCTATTCTGTGCCAGTCTCTCCCTGCTCCCTTCCCGCCGCTGATGCTCCTGCGGCCCCGCCCTCCCTGCACCAGCCCGCTCCCCACCTCCCAGCTGCCGCCCCCCTCCCCTACTTAATGGTGACCGCTGTGCGGTCACGCCACTGGCGTGCCGAAGGCAAGCCCGTCTGCAACCGTCCGCCACCAGCGCTAGGAACCCTGGTTTTACTACCGCCCACCGCTATGACTCCGCCACACTTCTCACACTCAACCCTGGGATTCTCAGAGACTGCCAACAGGCCTCACCGAACACGACCCGCGGCCTGTTCTCCTGCCTCCACTGCCGCCGGACCTTCACCACCACCCCAGGCCCCTACACAACCGATGACAGCACTGACAATACCCTCAACTGCATCCTCCTCAACGTTCGATCCGTACACAAACACGCCATGGAAATCTGGAACCTACACTACTCTCTCGTGCCCGACATCGCCTTCTTCATGGAAACATGGATCAACGCCTCCTCCGTTCCCGACATCAACACCGCCATCTCGGACGGATGAACAATCCAGAGGAAGGACCGCCCCAATCACCCAGGAGGGGACCTCGCCATTGCCCACAAGAGAACCCTCTGCCTCACCACCTCCAGCGAAACCTTTCCCTCCACCGAACACCTGCACGTCCAGATCCAGCACAGCTCCAACACCACACTCTGAGGAACCCTCATCTACAGACCACCCGGCCCCCGTACTCCCTTCGCCACCACCATCACCGACTTCATCGCACCCCATGCCATCGCATCATGAACTACATACTCATTGGAGACCTTAACTTCCACCTGGACAACCCAAGCAACCCCAACTCCACCATCCTCCGCGACAACCTTGCCAACATCGGACTCAACCAACTTGTCACCACACCAACACACAGAGCAGGACACACCCTCTACCTCATCTTCGCTGCAGGTAACAGCGCCCACTTCAGCCACACAACGCAACCTCCATGGATAGACCGCCACTGCGTCCACTTCACCGTCGACAGACCCAAGGCACCAAAACCAGCACCCGCTCTCCACGAAGGAACTGGAGCAAGGTTACCGACGAGCAACTGAACTCCACCCTCACCTGAGACAACCACCCAGGGCATCTGATGCAAACACTGCAACCAGAGACCTCAACACCTGGATCTCCAACTGCACAGACAAGCTCGCCCTGCTATGCAACCCCGGAAAACAGTACCGCAGGAAAGCCGCTCGGTTCACCACCGATCTTCAAGAAGCCAGGTGCAACTGCAGATGACTCGAGAAGAACTGGAGGAACACCAAGGCAACCGATAACTACTCCACCTACAAGGACGCCATGACCGACTACCACAACCAAATCAGAACAACCAAAAGGAACTTCATCCACAACAAAATCCTCGCCAACTCCAAGGAACTCTTCAGTGTCATTCAGGAATTCACCAACCCAAGCAGACAAGCCACAAACATCACCCCATCCCAAGACCTCTGCGACAAGCTTGGAACCTACTTCCACCTCAAGATCAGAACACTCTACGACAACTTCATCGACCACCCACAAGACGCAACAGCCGCCCTCCCGCCTGAGACACCAGCCAGACCACCATCCCCAACTGGCCATTGATCACAACCGAGGACACAGCCTCAACCATGAAAAGCATCAAAGCATCAACTCGGGGGCACCCACCTACCCCTGCCCCCCGCACATCTACCACAGCACCGCGGACACCATTGCACCTGAACTGCAACACACCAACACCACCTTCACAACAGGCACCTTCCCAGTCGACTGGAAGCATGCAGAAGTCAGGCCTCTGCTCAAGAAGCCCACAGACGATCCCACCGACCTCAAGAACTACTGGCCCATCTCGCTCCTCCCCTTCGCGGCCAAAGTTGGAGAGAAAGCAGTCAACAGGAAACTGATGCAATTCATTGAAGAGAACAACGTCCTCGACCCATCCCAATCCGGATTCCGAAGCAACCACAGCACAGAGACCGCTCTACTTGCCGCCACAGATAATATCCGCTCCCTCCTAGACCAAGGCCACTCTGCAGCCCTCATCCTCTTTGACCTGTCTGCAGCCTTCGACACCATCTCTCACCACACACTAATCTCCAGACTACACGACGCCGGCATACAAGGAACTGCCCTGGACTGGATCTGATCGTTCCTCACAGGAAGAAGCCAAAGGATCAGACTACTGCACTTCCTCTCCACCCCCACAGATGTCACCTGTGGAGTCCCACAGGGGTCATCTTTGAGCCTGACCCTCTTCAACATCTACATGGCCCCCCTCGCAGCCATCGTCTGACAACACGACCCCAACATCGTATCCTAAGCCAACAACACCCAGCTCATGCTCTCCTTCACCAGAGACCCCACCACTGCAAAACTCAACTTCCAGAGAGGAATGCAAGATGTGGCAGTCTGGATGACCAAATGCTACCTAAAACTCAACGCCGAGAAGACAGTCCTCGTCCTTGGAACCACCCCTTCAGCATGGGATAAAACCTGGTGGCCCACCACCCTTGGATGCCCACCTACCCCCTCAGACCACGTAAAAAATCTCGACATCGTACTCGGCTCAACACTCGCCATGAACAGACAGGTCAACTCCGTCATTTCCAGCTGCTTCAACATCCTCCGCACCCTTTGCAAGACCTTCAAATGGATGACCCGAGTCAAGGAAGACAGTCACCCATGCTCTCATCACCAGCAGACTGGACTACGGAAATGCCCTCTAAGCCGGCATCAACAAGTCCCTACTCCGCAAACTCCAAACAATACAGAACACCGCGGCCAGACTCGTCCTAGGCATTCCCCAGCACGGACACATCAGCCAACACCTGTGGAGACTCCACTGGCTCCCTGTGGAGAAGAGAATCACATTCAAAATCCTCACCCACACCTACAAATGCCTACACAACAACAGACCCAAATACCTCAACGACAGAATAAACTTCCACGCACCCAAAAGAAACCTCTGATCTTCCAACCTCGCACTGGCTGAAACCCCGCACAACCACAGAGCCAGAGCAGGTGAAAGAGCGTTCTCCCACATTGCAGCCAAGACCTGGAACGAGCTACCGGTGGACATCAGTAGCTTCAGGAAGACACTCAAGACCTGGCTCTTCGGCTGAACAGATCTGCTAACCGCTCCTCCCCCCAGTGCCTTGAGACCCTCATGGGTGAGTAGCGCTCCCTGACTGATTGATAGTTTTTCTTTCACGCCTCTGATGTTCTATTTTTATACTGAGATTGTGTTTGGTGTGTCTGTTTTTATATTTACAAATATAGCTGTGCAGCCACTTTTGTGTGCCATGCAACCTTGTTCTCGTGCTGGCATTCTGCTAATCCACATGATAATACTGCGCATATTATATAGGTGTGCTGCTCACAAAATTCTATAATTGATATTAGTCAGTGATACATGCTAATGCTATTGCACATTTCTAGGAAACCTTTTGTATTGATGGATCTTTTCTATGGAGACAGTGCAGTTCGGATCTTCTTGGCCTCCGTGGTCCTGTGGTGTGAACATCCATCTGAAGGAAGTTGAGGTGACCTTCACCGTAATAATTCGCCCCTAGGACCTCCCAGGGTGCAGCAGGCTGTGGCATGAGCTTGCCAAGGGCAGGTCCTTCGAACATACATGTACACTTCAGTATTTTTCTGACTCACCAGGTTTTCCTATCAGGTGGGGAGGTGGGGGGTGCGTTGGCAGGAGGTTGAAGTGACCTTCTGATTGCACGCAGAGAGTGGGTGTCTGCAAAAAAGACTTTGTGTACAGTGGTAGGGACTTTAAGAATTACATTGGTTCTGTGATCTTTTCAGCTGCATGTAGTTTTTTTTTTAATTGTACTGATATGGTGTTATTTCTAGTGACATCTTTTAAAAAAGATTGTTTCTTATTTTGTCATATAGTTTAAAAATAATTTAACTTCTTTGAAGCCACAGTTTAAACGAGAATTTGCAATGCACTACGTCTCGCATTTACGCAAGTTTGAGCTTTTGACATTGTAAATGACAATGGGCCATATGTAGGTGGCCTAACATTTACCACTTCATAAATACCGAATTTTACCGATTCGGTATTTATGAAGTGGTAAATGCTATGTAGGTAATCCATCGGTAATATTTACCGATTCGGAATGGGTCGGTAATTTAGAATCGGTATTTACCGATTCGGTAATGGTAACTGGCTTCCCATTGATTCCTATGGGCCAGGAGGCCCATAGGAATCAATGGGAAGCCAGTTACCATTACTGAATCGGTAAATACCGATTCGGTAATGGGGGGAGCACAATCAAGGGTGGCAGGGTGTCACAGTGACACCCTGTTGCACCCCTGATTCCTGCATGTGTGCACATGTGGCACACATACATGCCCTAAGGGCATGTATGTCTGCCACATTGCACACTTCTAAGTGCAAAAAAATGCTTTTTCACAGCCATTCGTCATTTACCACCAACATTTAGTTGGTGGTAAATAACGAATCCCCACAACAACCACACACTCCCCCTACATATCATTTCAGGATTCGGTATTTACCGAATCCTGAAAAGTGCCCCCTACATACCAAAAGCCTGAATACCGGTCGGTAACGGGATATTTACCGAAAATCGGCCGTTACCGACCGGTATTGGGCTTCCTACATATAGCCCATTGTCTTTTATTTATGTGTTGGTTTTCAAAACATAAATAAAAGGCATTGTCATTTACAATGCCAATAACTCAAACTTGCGTAAATGCGAGACCTAGTGCATTGCAAATGCTTGTTGTTATGGATGTTATTCCCGCGTGCTCGTAGTCCCTGCGTACACTCGAGTGAGCATTTTCAGCAGTACCACGTTAACAGGGTATAATGCTATGATTACTTACCGGTAATCCTCATTACTCTTATTCCTACTTGTCCTCAACACAGTCATCACTAAAGAGGTATGTCACACTGACAGGAAACAAAACAGGAGACACTTTTAGGCTCCACCCACCCTCCTGCCAGGGGCTATAAGTACATAGCCAACAGAAAGCACTTCCTGACATACCAAGCAACAAAGGCCTGAACAGGGAGGGGGGTGGGAAGCATGACTGGGTCGAGGACGAGTAGGACTGAGAGTAATGAGGATTACCCATAAGTAATCAGAGCATTACCTCTACGTCCCTCGTCCTCGACCCAGTCATAACTAATGAGGCATACCAAAGCAACAACACAGGAAGGCCTTTGGCACAGCACACACAGAACACAGACTGAACACAAAAGTGGAGTGCAGCAAGTGAAAACATGTTTAATAAATACACAGAATCAGGTGGGGGGAACACGCCCCACAGCACGCAACACACCACAACCAGTCAGACAGAGCACAATTCAAACGGTAATGCTTCACAAAAGTAGAATCAGCAGCCCAAGTTCCAGTCCGACAGATCTCATCAAGGGAGACCCCATGAAAAGCAGCCCAGGAAGGTGAGACACCTCTAGTGGACCGGGCCTGAACCGCAGACGGGCAAGGTATACCAGAGCCCTGATAAGCCAGAGAAATAACAGATTTGATCCAGCAACCCGGCATAAGGCGGGTTGCAGCCTTCTCCCGACCAGCCAGACCAAATGTCACAAAGAGGGAGGCAGAAGAACGAAACACCACAGACCGGTCAACATAGAAAGACAACGCACGCTTCAGATCAAGAGTGTGCAACAACAGCTCAGCAGGAGAGGAAGGAGAAGGGCAGAATGAAGGGAGGATCAATTCCTGAGATGAAACTTAGAACGAATTTAAGGAACAAACCCAGGATGCAAACAGAGGACCACCACTTCATCCATGAACCGCAAGAAAGGAGAACAACGCCATGCAGTGAGCTCATCCAACCTCCGAGCTGAAGTAATGGCCACCAGAAAAGCCACCTTAAAGGACAGGAATTTAAGGTCAACAGACTCCAAAGGCTCAAAGGGTGAGGACAAGAGAGCCCCCAGGACCAAAGAAAGATCCCAAGGAGGAACGGAAGAACGAGCAGAAGGAGAGGAGAGAAACTCTGGAACAACCAAAATAACAACAACCCATCCGAAGACGGGAGCAAAACCAGATCCCGGAAAGCCCGAATAGCAGCCCATTGGCCCTTTAGAGTAGACAAAGCATAGTTCTTCTGAAACCCATCCAGTAAAAAACTGAAAGATATTAGCGACAGGGCAGGAGGTAGGAGACAGACCAAGCCCAGAACAGCAGGAGGAGAAGGAAGCCCAATGTTTAGAGTTGGAGGACAAAGTAGACATCCTATGGGAGGCCTGCATCACCGTAATAATGTGGTCAGGCAAATCTCTAACCCCATGAGACAGCTGTTCAACCTTCAGACCGCCAAGGTGAGAGGGATCAGGAGGGAGGGAGAGGTTGACCTAAGGGGAGACGGGCAGCGAGACAGACTCAGCAACAATGGGAACCAGGACCTCCGAGGCCAGTGAGGTAAGACAGCCACCACCTGGGTCCCCGCTCACTGCACCTTCAGCAAGAATGCCGGAATCAGAGGAAAAGAGAGAAGGCGTACAGCAACCAAGGGGCCACAGGAGAGACAAGGCCTGCACCTCCCAGGCCCCCAACTCCGCTGGCTGGGAACAAAAGAGGGGAAGCAGAACATTGGTCCATGAAGCAAACAGGTGCAGCCTGGAAGTCTACCTCCGGCAGATCAACCGGAAAATCCTGGGAGAGAAGCACAAAGTCAGAGATGACGGAAACCTGCGAAACCTGCGACTCAAGGCATCCGCCACCACATTGTCCAAAACCCAGATATGTTGAGCAAAGATGGCCAGAAGATGAAGGTCCGCCCAACCTGCAATCGCACAGACCACCAGATTTAGAAGGACTGCGAGTACTTCCCTGTTAATTGATGTAAGCCACAGTGACCGTGTTGTTGGTCCACACCAGAACATTACACCCCAGCAGCCGATCCTGGAAGAATCAAAGAGCATGTTCCACAGCAGACAGTTCCTTCCATTTGGAGGACTGGTGGGACTCTGATCTCAGCCAACGAACCTAGACAGACCACTGACCCAGAGTAGCACCCCAACCGGACGCACTGGCATCCATTGTCAACACCACCGGAAGGGGCAGTCAAAGCCACATCCCCTTGGAGAGATTCAAAGAATCCAGCCACCACTGCAGAGCTGACACAATCTCCAGAGACACTGGCACCGACACAGTGTAGTCCCGAACTGGGAAAGGCACCCAGTGGTGAAGATGCCACAGCAAAGGCCGAAGATGGGACCTGGCCCACGGAACCATGAAGGCTGTAGCAGCCATGTGACCCTGCATTTCGAGCCACTGAAGCAGGGAAGCCGATGCCTGAGACAACAATACCTTGAACAGGGACTGAAGGCGCAGAAGCCTGGAAGGAGAAAGGAACACCTTGCCCAGAACAGAATCAAAGTCCGCCACAATGAAGGACCTCCAGGGGACAGGAAACAGGTGGCACTTTGGAAAGTTCAGTAGAAACCCATGGCGCTCTAGCGTATGAATGGTCAAATACAGGTGCTGAGATATGACCATGGGTGAAGGGGCCTGGAGAAGCCAATCGTCCAGATAAGGAAACACAGACACTCCCAGGAGGTGAAGATGGACCACAAGGGGAGCCACCACCTTGGTGAACACCCTGGGAGCGGACCTGAGACCAAACAGAACTGACACAAACTGCCAGCCATCCTCCTGCCTGTAAACAGGGGTAGGTGCACAAGAGCCAGCACCCGAGCAAAACTCCAGAGAAGGTGCGGGCGCTCGTCTCCTAGTCTATGGAGCAACTCTCTCCTTATGTTTAGGCAGTATCCAGGAGCGATCTCAATCTAACAAGTTAGATGGCAGGGTTTATTTAGGCCTTGTACGACCGGATACACACTGTTGGTAGTATCCCTCAGTTCACTTTCACTTACACTTCACGATTCATTTGGTCCCGAGGAAGCGCCACGGATCTGGTAGGACCGCAGGGGCACGAAACATGTCGACCACATTGTAGTTACCTTTGGGACATTTAGCCCACCAAGGTAACACCTAACCTACGGGTTTTTTAACCTGTGAAGGGTGCCACCCCCTTTCATTAAAAATACCCTTTGAGCAACCCTTAGACATTTTTAGAATCACTCTGCACACACCACTGCACCACTTTTTTTAGGACCCATACTACACCCGCATGCACCATACGGCGTTTTGTCTCAAAAGATCTCTGCCAAAGTGGCATTGCAGCACCGGCCCGATGAGGAGCAAAACGCCCAATGATGAAGCATGACACCTCCCGGGGTGTGTGAGGGCAACAAGAGACAAGCTCTGCTTTTCCCTTCGACACTTGGGTCTCTTCTAGCCTAGGACCCTCTTTACATTCCTTTCTTCTTTTTTCATTGAGTGGGTGATGACTCGCACCCCTCTGATGGAACAGTGTCTCCTTATTTGATTGACATGTGCTGACTACTACCTCATCCAGAAAACCCTTTTCCCACTGACATGAGAGAGGATGTCAGGCAACAAGTCCTTGGGGATATATTTGCCCTTCAGGTCCATCGCACCCAAAGTGGAACCATCGGAAGAGTCAGAACTGGAAATGTCCAAATAGAGGTCAAGAGCCCCACCAGAACAACCACCAACCAACTTCTTGGAGGATGTCAAATCGGACAAAGTCTCCAAAATCAAGCGCTTCAAATGACTGTCATCCATCCTGGCCTGTTTCACAGGAGGCGTAGAACCCACACTGTCCGCCGGGTAAGAGGAAGAGGAAGAGGAGACACATGTCTGCGCTTACACTGATGCTTCCCCATAACTTCAGCACAACCACATGGAAAAAGCAGCAGAGCAAGTCACTGGTGCAGGCAGAACAGAAAAGAAACGGGACCCCCCCCCCCTCCAATTTAAACCCAGAAACCGGGCACAGCATACACCAGAAGGAACTGGTAGGCTGGAACAGCTGATCCAAATGCAGGCACTGATGCGGGGGGTGGTCAGCTGGAGGGACAAACCTCATCAATTCCCGGCCGCCGTAAGCCAAACACATGATCAGGAGCCGAGACCCCACCCTGATAGAGCAACAGAGCTGCAAGGAGCACCCAGAGCCCATTCCGGGCACCTACTGCCACAGAGGCCACCATTGGCCAAACACACGAGGAGGAGCCGAGGCCTCACCCCGAGCGAGCGACGGACCCGCAAGGAGCACCCAGAGCCCATTCCAGACACCTACTGCCACAGAGGCTGACATAGGCCAAACACACGAGGAGGAGCCGAGGCCTCACCCGAGCGAGCGCCGGAGTCGCAAGGAGCACCCAGAGCCCATCCCGAGCACCTACTGCCACAGAGGCTGGCATTGGCCAAACACACGAGGAGTTGCCGAGGCCCCACCCTGAGCGAGCGACAGAGCCGCAAGGAGCACCCAGAACCCATCCCGGGAGCCTACCGCCACAGTGGCCACCGGGGAGGACACCTCATAAATGTGCAGGAAGCGGGACCCCGGGAAGCCGGTCCCATGCTCAACAACAGCCCGCTAGTCTAAACGAAAACCAGCATAGCTGTAACAACCCCCCACCACCACCCCGGGACATCTGTAGACAGACGGCGGGAAGCAGCGACGGCTGCAGCAACCCGGCTGCGCCAGCAGGGAACCAGTCCCAAAGCATCCACAGGAGGGAACACACCTGAGAAGCGAAAGACTCACTGGCACCTAAGAGACCTGCCACAATGACACGGACCAAAGAGACATGTTCAGCCCAGCAGCACAGGAAGCAAAGGTGCGGTCAGAATCCAGGAGGCTTGGTGTCCCGACTCCAGCAGCTCCCCCACAGTCCGGAAGCACCCCCAGAGCCCACCAAAGGAGGGAGCAATAGGACAAGTAGCAGAAGGTAAGTGCCTGGCACCTACCACAGCGTTTCCCGTCATGTTCCACTGTCAGAAACAAAACAGGAAGTGATTTCTGTTGGCTATGTAATTATAGCCTCTGGCAGGAGGGTGGGTGGAGCCTAAAAAGGGTCTCCTGTTTTGTTTCCTGTCAGTGGAATATACCTCTTTAGTGATGACTGGGTCGAGTACGAGGGACGTAGAGCTAATGCTTATTTTCATCACGTAGAAAAGAGACGCATTGATTTCTTAAGAATGTAGTTGGCCAAGATCACAAGGCACATCTGCAGCAGAGTCGGGTGCTTTCAATTTCAGGGCTTTGCATAAGAATATGAAACAGCCTTTCGTATGCCACAAGTTAAAATAGCCTGAAACACACCTGGGAAAAGATTCTATAATCCCAGCCCTCACTTAGGAGACCGCACAGGTTCAAAGAAAGGTGACCGGAAAAAAAATATTTTGAACATCTCTTGATTAAGCATGCCAGAATATTATTTCTGGCATCGACTTCTTTTTGGCTATTACATTTTGCAGTAGAAATCGCTTCAAGCACAGGCTGGGAGTGGTCCACCCCTCAGTGGGGATTAAGATGTCTAGCCAACAAGACGTACCTCAAATGCTGGACGATCTCCTGTTAGTTGGAAGTCTGAGGATAGCGTGCTGGTTTGCAATTGTTCCACGAGCTCGTTCCCTCCACAGCAGCTTTGCGGTGCAGTTTTCGTGCCAGCTATTCGCGTAGGTTTCCAAACGCAGTGTTGCTTAGTTACGGCGAGTCAGTGCTATCACATAAGCTGTAGAGTAGTATAAACAGCCTGGAGAGTTGAAGGGTTTTTAATTGCACACTCAGGGTGGTTCTGTGGGCTGGGCCAGGTGCCTACTGAAAAGGACGACTCCTCTTTGACCATTGCAGACACCCCCTTCGCACTGAGAGTCGTTGCTTAGGAGAAGCAAGGCTGCCGGTAACCGCGCCTCTTTCCCTGCCAGCCTTGCTTCTCGTAACCACGACTATAAGTGCAAATTGCATGTTTACGCACCGCCTGCAGGATTTCAAAACATAAATAAAAGGCATTGTCATTGACAATGCCAATAGTTCAAACTCTTGTAAATGCGAGACCTATTGCATTGCAAATGCTTGCTACATTTGTTAACACTGTCTGGGCATTGGTTGCCCCTCATTTAGTACCAGTTTAATATCCAAATACATCAATATGCAACAGAAAGGTGACGTCAGCTCTTGCAGAGAGCCTCCCCCGTGCGGCAGCAGCGTGGCTGCGTTTTTAGTGACGTTTGAAGCGTTTGAGCGATTATTGTTTTTCATTAGAATCTGCAGATTCTGCACCAATGATAGATTATGGGGCAAATGTATATATTTATGTATTCTGAAAACGCTGCGGCTGCACAGCCACATGATTCCAGTGGGCCTGGGTACGACAGACTACATACATGAGCGTGTGCTATACATGTGCGCGTGCTACCAGCAATGTTTGTGGTAATATCAGGGAAAGCAGCAGTAAAAGCAGCCACCAGACCATGAAACACCACAAACAGCCACAAACCAGCCGAACACTGCCCTGGGGGCCCGTCCGACCCCCCCACACCCAACACCACAGCAGGAAGCACTTCCCCTGTATTTCTGTATTTGAGGTGGGTGCATGAGACTCTCACCAGAGGGTGGGGGGCTGATGAAAGCAGAGCTCCTTCTATGGCCCCCAGCCCTTACCTTTGCGAGGGGGGGGGCACTCCTATTCAGAGGCTGAGGCCTCCCTGCCGGGCCCTTAACCCAGTATAGAAGGGGCCCCACACGCTGGGCCCGTGACCCAGGATAGATGGGGCCCCACACGCTGTGCCCCTAGCCCAGGATAGAAGGAGCCCACACACACTGGGCCCTTAGGCCAGGATAGAGGGGGCCCCACACGCATGGCCCTTAGCCTAGGATAGAAGGGGCCCCACACGCTGGGCCCTTAACCCAGGATACAAGGGACCCCACACACAGGGCCCTTAGCCCAGGATAGAAGGGGCCCCACATGCTGGGTTCCTAATCCAGGATATAAGGGGTCCCACAAACAGGGTCCTTAGCCCCGGATAGAAGGGGCCCCACATGCTGGGCTCTTAACCCAGGATAGACGGGGGCCCCACACACAAGGCCCTTAGCCCAGGAAGGAAGGGGCCCACACACAGGGCCCTTAGCCCAGGATAGAAGGGGTCCCACACTTTGCCCTTAGCCCAGGATAGAAGGGGCCCACATACAGGGCCCTTAGCCCAGGATAGAAGGGGCCCACACACAGAGCCCTTAGCCCAGGATAGAAGAGGGCGCACACACAGGGCCCTTAGCCCAGGATAGAAGGGGCCCCACACTTTGCCCTTAGCCCAGGATAGAAGGGGCCCACACACAGGGCCCTTACCCCAGGATAGAAGAGGGCCCACACACAGGTCCCTTAGCCCAGGATACAAAGGGCCTACACACAGGGTCCTTAGCCCAGGCCCACACACAAGGCCCTTAGCCCAGGATAGAAGGGGCCCACACACAGGTCCCTTAGCCCAGGATAGAAGAGGGCCCACACACAGGGCCCTTAGCCCAGGATAGAAGGGGCCCACACGCAGGGCCCTTAGCCCTGGATAGAAGGGGCCCCACACTTTGCCCTTAGCCCAGGATAGAAGGGGTCCCACACGCTGGGCCCTTACCCCAGGATACAAGGTGTAGGAGAGTAGGATCTGCTTCACATGGGTACCCCTACTTTTTGCTGGTGTTTCACTGTTTTTCGACCTTAGTCTGGCTGTGGCCCTGCTAATCAGGACCACAGCCTATCTGCTTTCTCTCTAAAATGGTTTCCATGTACATTAGGTACATATCTAATTGGATTCTGGAGTGCCTTATAAGCCCCTAGTATGTGGTATACTATGTACCTAGGGTATAGGCACCTCAGAGGCCTACCAGGGGATGCAGCATGTATTATGCCACCCCTGGGAAGCACTCCAAAATGACACCACAGGTCTGCTACTGCAGCCTGGGTAAGAGTGTGCTTGCACCCCTTACTGTAGTATAGATTACCTATATCACTACCTTATACAGACACATATAAACCTATAAGCCACTCCTATGGCAGGCCTTGACAATCCTGAAGGCAGAGTGCTTGGTTTTATGTGAGAGGGTGCCCAAGCTTGAGCTGACCCCCTCTGCAGCTTTCGGAAATACTTCCTTATGGCTGTTCTGTGATACAGCCATACCATATACTCTTAAGTGCATTATAAACTCGGGGTAAATGCTAACTTTGGGATGGCTGCATCAAAACATGTCGTGTTTGGTGTCAACCGCTTTGGAATACTACCCCCCCCACCCAGTCCTGACGGTGGGGATAGCATTCCACCCTTCTAGAGGGAGAGACATGTTCACACTGGCTAACCCGGTTAAAACTTTCCAAAGCCCTGGCATCACAAAATGGATGCCACTGCCACAGACACGGGTCTGGCCTCCTGCTGCTGAGGGAAACTCCGGCAGGGTAGGTCTGGACAATAGGTTTCCTGTCACAGATGAGGTGTAACCTCCTCCCCAGACAGGCAGATGTGTATTGGGACAGGGTGGGTGCATTCAGAGAATGCTTTTGAGACACTGCCTGGGGCACACAAGGTGTCCCTGTGCATAGCCCAGTTCAAACCGACTGCAGAGGCACTCAGCCCCTGCTCTGCCGCGAAACTGGACAAAGGGGAAGGGGTGTAACCACCCCCACCCCAGGCCCACCCGTAGGTGGGGCCTTAGAGTTAGTCCATACCCCTAAACTTAGTATAAGTATAGGAATCCAGTCCCTAGGACTTTAGATTACCCTGGACGAACCTCTGCAACATATATCCTGGACCTTCGACTTTCTATCACGACTAGAAGACTGAAGAAATCTCCCTTGGGGTCAAGGAGTGACTCCCCTGCTTGGCAGGCACCAAAGAAGCAACTGACTGGTCTGCAATTCTGAAGCTCCCGCCGGACGCCGAAGTCTCTGCATTCCCAGAGGTTAATTTCCAGACTTCCCCAAGGCTACCCTGAGTCCACAGCAAAGCTGAGGCCCGTGACTATTGTGGGTGATGTGGAACTGTGACCCCTGGACATCGTGAACTTTTGCAGCAACACTATCTTCTTGGTCATCCTCGAAATTGTGCTTTGGGATCCGAGTAGCCCCAGCCTTAAGCACCTCCTGCACTGAAGATTGTTGGCCTCCACTCCACGAGTGACCCGTGGGCCAGCTCCAAGTGAAACCGCTTGAGGCTCCTTCACGATCACTAGCCCATTGGCTAGCAGGTCCCCACAAAGGCAACTTCACTTCTGCTGGGGCTTTTCTGATTGCTCCAGACTTGCCCTTACTTACCCTCACTGGGTGAGTCCATCAAACCTTGCTGGTCTGCACCGCAGTCGTTTCTCTGATTTCCTGATACTTGCCGTTGCCAAGGCTTGTTGGGTTCTTTCTGGTCGCCGACACTGCAGCACTCAACAGACTTTGTGGGACAGCTCGAATCCAGCTTGTGGACTTTGTCGACGCCTCCTGGACCTCATGGCTGAAGAGTCAAGACACCCATCAACTCACCTGAAGCACCCGACATCTGTGGGCATTGGTCCATCCTGCCCTAGGTCACTGGCAAGTGACCCAGACTCTGTCCCCTCTGCTTTCAGGTTCCTTACATCCTAGATCCAGGCTTGGATCTCTCCGGACACTTCTCCTCTTCACGGCAGCAGCAGTTCTTTGCAGGCTTCCATTGAAATCGACGACGCGACCCAACACCAAAAGACACCTATGCACCCGGCTTCCCTGGGTGAGGTAACTCGAGTACTCCGGTACTCTCGTGGGTGCTAGCCCTAGAACTACCTAAGTCCAAAAGGGTTTGGTCCTAACTCGATTAGAAGTGTCCCTAATCTTTAAAATTCCAACTGCGACATTCCCCATAGAAGTTAATAGGAACCCGTGGTTGTGTTTTCACACTGCATACGGCTCCTGTGGGTCCCCTGTGTCACTACCTTGGGTGGTTCCTTGGGGTCCCAGCGATTCTAGAGGCAATAGGCCTAGTGCCTATTCCAGTCGTGATTCTTATACCACTTTTTTAGTATATGGTTTGGTACGCCCCTAGGGCCCAAACGTGTATTTGTGCTTTTACTGATGCTTGATCACTTGTAACTTTAGTACTTCGAACTCCAGTCTCATAAAGAGACTAGAGGGGTGTGTTTAACCTTAAATACATATATTTTGAATAAATACCTGGTGTGGTTGTCCTTTCATTTGATCATTCAAGAGATTATAGACTGGTAAAACAAGCTGCTTTACATTCCTTCAAGACTTAGCCTGAAGGCTGCTCTCCATAGCTACCACTAGGATAGCTTTCATATAAGGTTGTCTTTAACCATTCACCATAAGGGGTTGTTTGGACTGATACAGGGTGCCCACTAGTGGACAGCATATATCAAACCACCTTCTCACACAAGGGCCCCACACTTTGCCCTTAGCCCAGGATAGAAGGGGCCCACACACAGGGCCCTTAGCCCAGGATAGACGAGAGCCCACACACAGGTCCCTTAGCCCAGGATAGAAGGGGCCCACGCACAGGGCCCTTAGTCCAGGATAGAAGGGGCCCACACACAGGGCCCTTAGCCCAGGATAGAAGAGGGCCCACACACAGGTCCCTTAGCCCAGGATAGAAGGGGCCCACACACAGGGCCCTTAACCCAGGATAGAAGGGGCCCACACACAGGGCCCTTAGCCCAGGATAGAAGAGGGCCCACACACAGGGCCCTTAGCCCAGATAGAAGGGGCCCACACACAGAGCCCTTAGTCCAGGATTGAAGGGGCCCCACACTTTGCCCTTAACCCAGGATAGAAGAGGGCCCACACACAGGGCCCTTAGCCCCGGATAGAAGGGGTCCCACACTTTGCCCTTAGTCCAGGATAGAAGGGGTCCCACACGCTGCGCCCTTAACCCAGGATACAAGGGGCCCCACACACAGGGTCCTTAGCCCCGGATAGAAGGGGCCCCACACGCTGGGCCCTTAGCCCAGGATAGAAGGGGCCCCACACGCTGGGCCCTTAGCCCAGGATAGAAGGGGCCCACATACAGGGCCCTTAGCCCAGGATAGAAGGGGCTCCACACACAGGGCCCTTAGCCCAGGATAGAAGGGGCCCACACGCATGGCCCTTAGCCAAGGATAGAAAGGGCCCACACACAGGGCCCTTAGCCTAGGATAGAAGGGGCCCACACGCCTGGCACTTAGCCCCGGATAGAAGGGGCCCCACACACATGGACCTTAGCCCAGGATAGAAGGGGCTCCACGTACAGGGCCCTTAGCCCAGGATAGAAGGGGCCCACACACAGGGCCCTTAGCCCAGAATGGAAGGGGTCCACACACAGGGCCCTTAGCCCCGGATAGAAGGGGCCCTACACGCAGGGCCCTTAGCCCAGGATAGAAGGGCCCCACACACAGGGCCCTTAGCCTTGGACAGAAGGGGCCCTACATGTTGGGCCCTTAGCCCAGGATAGAAGGGGCCCCACACACAGGGCCCTTAGCCCAGGATAGAAGGGTTCCACACACAAGGCCCTTAGCCCAGTATAGAAGGGGCCCACACACAGGGCCCTTAGCCCAGGATAAAAGGGGCCCCACACTTTGCCCTTAGCACCGGATAGAAGGGGCCCCACATGCTGGCCCTTAGCCCCGGATAGAAGGGGCCCCACACACATGGCCCTTAGGCCAGGATAGAAGAGGGCCCACTCACAGGGCCCTTAGCCCTGGATAGAAGGGGCCCCACACTTTGCCCTTAGCCCAGGATAGAAGGGGCCCTCACACAGGGCCCTTGTTGGACCCGGCCTCGTGGCGTGGCCCATTCAGACCCATAGCGACACCAGGCTACCCCCTACACCCTACACGACACTGACTAGCATAGCCTCCCCGACCCAGAACCCGGGGTTACCCCTGTCCTCCCCTCCATCTTCCCAACACCAGGCACCCTTCCCCTTCCATCGGCCTCGCGGCCTCCAGTACCCGGCCCAGCACCCCCGATGGCCGCCTCGACCCAAGCGCAACCCCGGCCTAGTCGCGCCATGCCGGCTGGGTGGAGAGAGAGCTCCTGGTGAGCAGGAGAGGGAGGAGTAGTTTTCATTCACACCTGGCCTCCTCCCAAGAGATGGTTTTGATCGGCCCTCCGGCCACCCTGAGGTCTGGCTCCACGCCTGCTGTGTGTCTGGGATCCCTCCCGACCCCGCTTTGAAAGGATCAAAGGGCCGCGTGGCAGGAACCCCCAACAAACGACCCCCAGGCGCTAAGACCCCTGCCCGTGAGGACTCCGGACATGAAAGAGGAGTCGACCTATAACAAGGGGCGCCCTGGGACCCTCGGCAGTTGAATCCTGGAACGAACGAGCCCTGCTGACGTGGTCGCGGCTGAAGAACATCCCCACAACATCCGACGGAACTCTTGGAACCTTGGTGAGCCCTGCAGACAGCATCGTGGCTCCCCCTGGCAGAGACGGACTTCTGCCTAACGACATCTGAGCCCTGCTGACGTGGTCGCGGCTCACCTTGCACCCTAGAGAACTCTGAGCCCTGCTGAGTGACTCGCGGCTCCTGGAAGATTGTCCGACCTCCGACACCTGGACTCGAGTCCTGCAGAGTGGACACACACTCAAGAGACGTTCCGGTCCTGCTGGACCCCAAAGATCGTCCCGTATCCCCCGGCTCGAGGATTGAGAGCCGTGCGCCGGATACGCTCCCGAATTGACCCAGATCCTAAGACTGTCCCGCTACCCCTACCCCAACCGAGACTTTGTGAGCCCTTGCTCTACTTGTACATACGCCTGCGGATCATAAAGATCCTGATATTGCTAGATAAAGCCTACGTACGTCAGAATCTACGGTGTGGTGTCTCTGTGTTGCCTGGTGCTAAATCAGCGTGTATGATCCTAGGTGTGAGACCCAGTCCTGAAGGGGTCTCCGACCAGTGCTCGGCTATTTCTCCCGGAAGGGTGGGCGCAGGGTGGTCAAGCACATATTCTGTCCTCCCCTGGGGCTAGCCCTTCTAACAGCCCTTAACCCCGGAGAGAAGAGGCCCACACACAGGGCCCTTAGCCCATGACAGAAGGGACACTACATGCTGGGCCGTTAGCCTAGGATAGAGGGGGTCCCACACTTTGCCCTTAGCCCAGGATTGAAGGGGTCCCACACGCTGGCCCTTAGCCCAGGAAAGAAGAGGGCCCACACACAGGGCCCTTATCCCCGGATAGAAGGGGCCCCACACGCTGTGCCCTTAGCCCCGGATAGAAGGGGCCCACACACAGGGCCCTTAGCCTAGGATAGAAGGGGCCCCACACGCTGGGCCCTTAGCCCCGGATAGAAGAGGCCTGTTGGACAGGCCACATGAAGGGCTTGCTCCCTCCCCGCATGACAGGGCCCAAGCCCCGGCCCTCCAGGTGTTACCCACAGAAACAACCCGCACCCCGTCTCCAGACGGAACTCCTGCCCCCGGACATCTATGTATTATGGGGCCGAACCACTACCGGCTCCCTCGGCCGGGCCGGCCGCCATCTTGGACACTGCACCACGAGGCCGCGTGGCCTCAGCTCGACCCTAACCCTGGGCCTGGCCAGGCCCCGACATCCCGGCACCACCATCCACCCAGGAGGTGAACGGACCACTTGGCAGGTCGATGGGAGAAAGAAGTGTCGATGGCTCTCCCCCGCCAGGTGCCGATCGCCCTCCAGCTCCCCCGGGCTCTGGCTCCACCCCCCTGCTGGGTGTCTGGACTCCCTCATCCCGGACCTCCCGACCTCCAAGTGCGAGGGTCCGGACATCAAAGGGCGCCAGACCTATAACTAGGGCAGCTCCAGAGCAGGAAGGCAGTTGTATCCTGGAGTCGAGAGACACCGAGAAGAACTCATTCTTGACGGACTACCGGCGCTGCCGTAGCCCTACCTTGTGAACTATCGTGCTGCCTGCTGGCGCTGCCGCGGCCTTCTGCAACTTCCATCCTCGTCGGGACCTGCTGGCGCTGCCGCAGACCGTTGTAACGACCACCTTCTCCGGGTCCTGCTGGCGCTGCCGCGGACCGTTGTAACGACCACCTTCACCGGGACCTGCTGGCGCTGCCGCGGCCCGTTCATCTAGAACACCGAGCTCGAGGATTGTGAGCCATCCATCATATCACCTACCAGATTGGTAACCAGACTGTCCCGCTACCCCCTTTCCCAACCAAGAGACTAGAATCGAGGGGACCCCTGAGTCCAGACCTCCTTGTACCATTCTATCTTACCTAAGAGATTGCTTATAAAGAACGTTAAATCTTATCCTTGTGTGGTGTACATCTGTGGGGGGGAAGTTACTCGTCTGTACGATCGCTGGAGACGGCTCTCCCCGGAGACCTCTGCCCTTGTCCTCGGCCGACCCTCCCGGTCCGTCTAACATTGGTGGCCAGCGGCGCGATCCGAATCAACGCGTAATCGTACAGAGAGTAGCTCACCCCACGACAAAACCACAATGTCAACCAAAGAGAGCGGATCCACCGAGAAATTCCAGATGGAGAAATTGGAAGAGTACAGCCATCGTGAATTGAAACAATTCTGCATGGAACTAGGCATTGCTACCACCGGCCTGAGTACCAAAGACGATTTCAAGCACGCCATTGAGTCGTGGGCAGAAACCGGGGCCGCCAGATCCCCGGACCAAAACATTGCAGCATCAGAGATGAATGCCACGGCTCCCGAGGAGCGAGGAACGGGCCTCTCGCAGGAAGAGATCCAAGAGAGAGAAAAAAACAGACTACATGAGTTAGAAATGGCACGGCTCAAAATGGACGGTGAACTAAAATTAGCCGAGCAAAAACTGAACCTAGAACATCTGCGGCTCCGGGAAGAACGGGAAGAAAAACAGAGGCAGAGAGAGCTCGAAGAAAAGAGATTAGCATACGAACACGAGCGCAAACTGGCAGAAATAGACCTACGGAAGCAGAACAAAGAACCGGAGGTGCCCAAGCGACCGCGCACCCCGGGAGCGACAGAAAAGAAAGTCCACATCCCCAAGGATGTCGTTCGAGAGTATGTCCGAGAGGACGACATACAACAGTGGTTCAAGGCCTACGAGATCGCCATGACCTCCCACCGGATCGATCGAAGTGACTGGGGAGCCGGTCTATGGGGGAGGTTCGTCAACGAAGGCCGCGATGCCCTGCTACAGCTCCCAGACCATCAGATGTCATCCTATGACCACATGAAGGCTGCCCTCCTCACCCGATATGGGCTCACACCCGAAATGTACCGCCAGAGGTTTCGAGACTGCACCCGGATCCCGGGTACAACTTTGGTGGAATATGTCAACTATTTCAGCCGAGCCTTCGAGGGTTGGATCAAGGGGAGCCACGTAACGACCTACGAGCAACTTTTTAATCTCATGGTGTGGGAGCACCTCTCTAACAACTGCTTCGTCGAGCTCAGGCAGCACCTCCTCGACAGTAAACTGACTGACCCACGGCAACTCGCCGCCGAAGCTGACCGGTGGGAAAGCACCCGAGTGGGCCGGAGAGGGCCACACGAACAGAACCGGAACAACCAAGGTCAGCACCGTCCCCGAGGAGGAGGAGGAGGCCAGGGACGAGGAAGAGACACCGTCCCGGCCGCTCCTGCTGCCAGCACCCCGCCCCCGGCCAGCCGGGGCAACCCCCCGATGCGCCCGGGGTTCCGAGCCAACGTCACGTGTCACCGATGCCAGCGAGTCGGCCACTACGCCAATGACCCGAACTGTCCACAGAACCAAACTCCGAGACCCCGCCAGGTAGCTGCCGCCGCCCTGGGGGGAGAACAAATCTCCGAAGAACAAGAAGAATACGAGCAGGCACAACAAGAGTGGGAACCGGCCGCCATGGTTCTAGCGTGCCTAGGGGGAAGAGACATGGTCCCGCGGGCTCCCCTACCCACCAACACCAGAAAATATAGCCAGTGGGTGAACATTAATGGGCGCCGGGCCGAAGCACTACGTGACACGGGGGCCAGTGTGACGGCCGTCCGCTGTCACCTGGTAAAACCAGAGCAGATCCTGCCGAACATTCTCTGCCCCGTCCGTTCAGCCGACAATTCAGAGAGTCTATGTCGGATGGCCTGCGTCCCCTTCGAATGGGGAGGAGTCTCCGGCATGTTGAAGGTGACGGTCCGGGATGATGCCCCCGTGGACTGTCTCCTGGGGAATGATCTTGAGAGTTCCCCGTGGGCCGCCGTAGAAAGAAGAGAACACCTGGGGATGTTGGGCCTCCCGGACTGGGCGTGCGTAACCACCCGATCCATGGCCGCCCGTGCCATCCCCCGACCAGAAGAACCAGAATGGCCTGCACCTCCTCCCCCGATCGCTCCAGTAGAGGACACCGACGTTACCGACCCCCCAGAGCAAACCCCCGAAGGGGTCGCTCAGCCCCAGGACCTTCCCGACCTGGCTCAGTGGCGTCAAGAAGGGGGGCCCACCCAGGAACAGTTCCGTCAAGAACAGAAGACATGTCCCTCCCTCGAGGGACTCCGCCAGCAAGCCCTCGCCCAAAGCGCAGGGGACACCACCGGAGCCCATTGGATCTATTGGGACAACGACCTATTGTACAGCGAACAGAGAATCGCGGAGTTAGGGGCCAGTCGAGTGCTGGTGGTGCCCCTCCGTTTTAGAGACTTCCTGTTAAATTTGGGCCACGATGTCCCTCTGGCTGGACACCTGGGCCAGGACAAAACCTACAGTCGCCTGGTGACCCACTTTTTCTGGCCAAAGATGAGAAACGAGGTCCTCAACCACTGCCGGTCCTGCCCCACGTGCCAGGCCAGCGGGAAGAGCGGCCGCAAACTCAAAGCACCTCTGCAACCCTTCCCAGTTGTCACCACCCCGTTCGAGAGGGTGGGAATAGACATTGTGGGGCCCCTGGACCCCCGTACAGCACAAGGACATCGGTTCATCCTGGTACTGGTGGACCACGCCACCCGCTACCCCGAGGCTGTGCCCCTGCGAACTGTAACAGCCCCGGTGGTCGGCCGGGCCTTAATGGGGATCTTCTCCCGGGTGGGCTTCCCCCGAGAAGTCGTCAGCGACAGAGGCACAAACTTTATTTCGAAGTATATGAAGTCCCTCTGGCAACAGCGCGGGGTCACCTACCGATTCACGACCCCCTATCACCCTCAAGGAAACGGACTAGTCGAGCGATTCAACCGCACACTCAAGGGAATGATTGGGGGATTGGAAGAGCCCCTCCGTCGCCAGTGGGATGTACTACTTCCGTGCCTCCTCTTCGCCTATCGAGAAGTTCCCCAGAAGTCCCTCGGCTTTAGCCCTTTCGAACTCTTGTACGGGCACCCGGTGCGAGGGCCCCTCAGCCTAGTCAAAGAAGGTTGGGAGATGGCCCCCCTAAAGACCCCTCCAGACGTCTTCAAGTACCTCCTGACCCTACGCAATCAGACCAGGCGATTCAGGGAAATGGCAAAAGCGAATCTTGAGGCCAGTCAGGAGGACATGAAAAAATGGTACGATCAAAATGCCTCCTCCATCGAATTCGAACCTGGCCAACAAGTGTGGGTGATGTCCCCCACCGAACCATGTGCCTTGCAGGACAAGTGGACGGGGCCCTTCAAAGTGGTCGAACGCAAGAGCCCCGTCACCTATCTCATCGATATGGAATCTCCCCGGAACCCCCTCCGGGTCCTCCACACCAACAGACTCAAACCCCACTTTGTGCGCTCGGAGCTCAGCCTCCTGATGGCTACAGACAGTTGAGCGGAAGAAGACTCCGAGCCTCTCCCTGATCTCCTGAAGACTCGGGAGAAAGATGGTTCCGTGGACGGGGTCCGGCTCTCCGATGCCCTCACCCCAGAGCAGCGCCAAGGCTGCCGGGACCTCCTGCTGCAGTTTGCTACCTTGTTTTCCCTCACCCCAGGGGTCACCCCCTGGTGCTTGCACGACGTGGACACTGGGGACAGTCCCCCTATCAGACACCGGGCCTACCGCGTACCAGATCGGGTGCGGGCCTGCATCCAAGAGGAAGTATCCAAGATGCTCACGCTCGGGGTCATCGAGCCCTCGGACAGCCCCTGGGCCAGCCCGGTCGTGCTGGTCCCCAAAGCTGCTGCCCCCGGCACCACTCCTGAGCTCCGATTCTGCGTCGACTATCGGGGCTTGAATGCTGTCACCAGGACCGGCGCTCATCCCATCCCCCGAGCGGATGAATTGATCGACCGCATGGGGGCTGCCCGCTACCTCAGCATCTTCGACCTGACAGCGGGCTACTGGCAGATCGGTCTCACACCCCGGGCCCAAGAACGGTCCGCCTTTTCTACCCCCGATGGCCACTACCACTTCAAAGTCATGCCCTTCGGCATGAAGAATGCCCCAGCTACTTTTCAGCGACTAGTGAACCAGGTCTTGGCGGGGCTCGAGGAGTTCAGCGCCGCCTACCTGGACGATATCGCTGTGTACAGCCGCCACTGGTCCGACCACCTCCACCACCTCCGAGAGGTCCTGCAGGCCCTCCAGCGGGCCGGCCTCACAATCAAGGCCGGCAAGTGCCAAATTGGTCAGGGATCCGTGACCTACCTCGGACACCAGTTGGCAAGCGGTCTGGTGGCCCCTCTGCAACTCAAAATCGCTGCCATCCAGTCCTGGCAGCCCCCAGTCACGCAGACAGAGGTCCGAGCCTTCTTGGGGCTCACCGGCTACTACCGGCGGTTCGTGAGGGACTATGGCAGCATTGTGGGGCCCCTCACGGGACTCACATCTAAAAACCACCCGAAGAAGATCAACTGGACCCCCGACTGTCAAACGGCCTTCGAGAAGCTGAAAGCCGCCATGTGCACTGCCCCTGTGCTCCAGGCCCCCGACTACAGTCGGGAATTCATTGTGCAAACGGATGCATCCGACCATGGCATCGGGGCGGTCCTCTCCCAGCTGAACTCCGAGGGACTTGACCAACCGGTGGCCTTCATCAGCAGACGCCTCCTGGCCCGAGAACAGCGCTGGAGCACAATCGAGAGGGAGGCCTTCGCAGTGGTGTGGGCCCTCAAAAAGCTCCGGCCCTATCTCTTCGGTACCCACTTCCGGGTGCAAACAGATCATCGACCCCTGCAGTGGCTAATGCAGATGCGGGGGGAAAACCCCAAACTATTGCGCTGGTCCATCTCCCTGCAGGGGATGGACTTCACTGTGGAACATCGACCGGGCCAAGACCACGCCAACGCAGATGGCCTGTCACGCTTTTTCCGCCTCGACGAGGAGAGTCCCCAAGAGGATGGGTGACTCTCCCCGCCTTCAGCTGGGGGGGACGCATGTTGGACAGGCCACATGAAGGGCTTGCTCCCTCCCCGCATGACAGGGCCCAAGCCCCGGCCCTCCAGGTGTTACCCACAGAAACAACCCGCACCCCGTCTCCAGACGGAACTCCTGCCCCCGGACATCTATGTATTATGGGGCCGAACCACTACCGGCTCCCTCGGCCGGGCCGGCCGCCATCTTGGACACTGCACCACGAGGCCGCGTGGCCTCAGCTCGACCCTAACCCTGGGCCTGGCCAGGCCCCGACATCCCGGCACCACCATCCACCCAGGAGGTGAACGGACCACTTGGCAGGTCGATGGGAGAAAGAAGTGTCGATGGCTCTCCCCCGCCAGGTGCCAATCGCCCTCCAGCTCCCCCGGGCGCTGGCTCCACCCCCCTGCTGGGTGTCTGGACTCCCTCATCCCGGACCTCCCGACCTCCAAGTGCGAGGGTCCGGACATCAAAGGGCGCCAGACCTATAACTAGGGCAGCTCCAGAGCAGGAAGGCAGTTGTATCCTGGAGTCGAGAGACACCGAGAAGAACTCATCCTTGACGGACTACCGGCGCTGCCGTAGCCCTACCTTGTGAACTATCGTCCTGCCTGCTGGCGCTGCCGCGGCCTTCTGCAACTTCCATCCTCGTCGGGACCTGCTGGCGCTGCCGCGGACCGTTGTGACTACCACCTTCGTTGGGACCTGCTGGCGCTGCCGCGGCCCGTTGGAACTACCACCTACGTCGGGACCTGCTGGCGCTGCCGCGGACCGTTGTAACGACCACCTTCTCCGGGTCCTGCTGGCGCTGCCGCGGACCGTTGTAACGACCACCTTCACCGGGACCTGCTGGCGCTGCCGCGGCCCGTTCATCTAGAACACCGAGCTCGAGGATTGTGAGCCATCCATCATATCACCTACCAGATTGGTAACCAGACTGTCCCGCTACCCCCTTTCCCAACCAAGAGACTAGAATCGAGGGGACCCCTGAGTCCAGACCTCCTTGTACCATTCTATCTTACCTAAGAGATTGCTTATAAAGAACGTTAAATCTTATCCTTGTGTGGTGTACATCTGTGGGGGGGAAGTTACTCGTCTGTACGATCGCTGGAGACGGCTCTCCCCGAGACCTCTCCCCTTGTCCTCGGCCGACCCTCCCGGTCCGTCTAACAGGGCCCACACCCAGGGCCCTTAGCCTAGGATTGAAGGGGACCCACAGGCTGGGCCTGCCCCTGCCGGTGATTGTCACTCTATATAGAGGGACCATGGCCCCCTAACAGTGTGTGCTGTGTGGGGGCCGGCCCCAAACTGGGAAGAAACGGGGTCCGTCTGTCCTCAGGAGTCTGTCCTCGAGCCCCAGTAAATATCCGCCTTCTCTAACCCCGACCCAGGCTGAGGACAGGTTAGCGCCTCGAAGGCAGAGCAGTCTCAGCAGGTAGAGCTATAACGCTCCAGGGGCCCCGCGAACAGTGGAAGTGCACAGGAGGTGTGTCATCTCTCTGCGTCCCCCGACACTTGTCCCCCGTTCCCCCCTACTCCACAATGGGGGGGGGGTAAAACCCCCACTCTTTCTACGCCCATGGCTGCCAGGATAGGCGAGCAGCTGCAGGGATCTCTTTTAATGTATTCATTTATGTATAACCCTGTAGCGCTGACATTACCCGAAGGCACTGCAGCGCTTTACAAGAGGAATATTTGGTTAGAGGAGAAGGAAGAGGCGCCGTCCGTGGGACGAGGCTGCGCGGATCTGGAGGGAAAGAGAGCCAGAGTCTGGATTGTACAAGGTGGCGGGGGGGTCGGGGAGATAAGTATAACTGCCGCCCCCGACTCCCCCAGGAATTTGTGGGAGAGGGAGAGACGAGTCTGCAGGGGGAGAGGGCAGGACAGAGCCTGGCAGAGGAGCCCCAGGGGTGGGAGGGACCGTCTTCAAAAGGTAAAGATTTTTGGCTGAATCCTTCGCTGGGAATGGGGCTCGAAACTGGAACTCATTTCCTTCACCCCCCCCCACCCCTACCCGAACCCCCTATCCCCCCCCCAGCCAGCACACCTACCCGGACCTTCATAACCGATCTTAAAGCTCTCCTCCTCCAAAGGCACCTCCTGGAATAGCTGAACCCATTCTTGGCCCCCACACGAGGCCAACTTTGCAAATATGTACTTTACTCCAGTCCTGCTTTTAACCTAACACGGACACCTTTTTATCTTTTACTAAATAAATATGCAATTAGTTAAGAGTTGTAACTGCTTATATGCAACTTGTTAGCGTGTTCAGTGTATCTTGCGTACCTTTGTAACTGCTTATATGCAACTTGTTAGCGTGTTCAGTGTATCTTGTGTACCTTTGTAACTGCATATATGCAACTTGTTAGCGTGTTCAGTGTCTCTTGTGTACCTTTGTAACTGCATATATGCCACATATTAGCGTGTTCAGTCTATCTGGTGTACCTTTGTAACTGCATATATGCAAATTGTTAGCGTGTTCAGTGTCTTTGTGTACCTTTGTAACTGCATATATGCAACTTGTTAGCGTGTTCAGTGTATCTTGTGTACCTTTGTAACTGCATATATGCAACTTGTTAGCGTGTTCAGTGTCTCTTGTGTACCTTTGTAACTGCATATATGCAACTTGTTAGCGTGTTCAGTGTATCTTGTGTACCTTTGTAACTGCATATATGCAACTTGTTAGCGTGTTCAGTCTATCTGGTGTACCTTTGTAACTGCATATATGCAACTTGTTAGCGTGTTCAGTGTATCTTGTGTACCTTTGTAACTGCTTATATGCAACTTGTTAGCGTGTTCAGTCTATCTGGCGTACCTTTGTAACTGCTTATATGCAACTTGTTAGCGTGTTCAGTGTATCTGGTGTACCTTTGTAACTGCATATATGCAACTTGTTAGCGTGTTCAGTCTATCTTGTGTACCTTTGTAACTGCATCTTGTGTACCTTTGTAACTGCATATATGCAACTTGTTAGCGTGTTCAGTGTATCTTGTGTACCTTTGTAACTGCATATATGCAACTTGTTAGCGTGTTCAGTCTATCTGGTGTACCTTTGTAACTGCATATATGCAACTTGTTAGCGTGTTCAGTGTATCTTGTGTACCTTTGTAACAGCATATATGCAACTTGTTAGCGTGTTTAATGTATCTTGTGTACCTTTGTAACTGCATATATGCAACTTGTTAGCATGTTCAGTGTATCTTGTGTACCTTTGTAACTGCATGTATGCAACTTGTTAGCGTGTTCAGAGTATCTTGTGTACCTTTATAACAGCATATATGCAACTTGTTAGCGTGTTCAGTCTATCTGGCGTACCTTTGTAACTGCATATTTGCAACTTGTTAGCGTGTTCAGTGTATCTTGTGTACCTTTGTAACTGCATATATGCAACTTGTTAAGGTGTTCAGTGTATCTTATGTACCTTTGTAACTGCATATATGCAACTCTTTAGCGTGTTCAGTCTATCTGGTGTACCTTTGTAACTGCATATATGCAACTTGTTAGCATGTTCAGTGTATCTTGTGTACCTTTGTAACTGCATGTATGCAACTTGTTAGCGTGTTCAGAGTATCTTGTGTACCTTTATAACAGCATATATGCAACTTGTTAGCGTGTTCAGTCTATCTGGCGTACCTTTGTAACTGCATATTTGCAACTTGTTAGCGTGTTCAGTGTATCTTGTGTACCTTTGTAACTGCTTATATGCAACTTGTTAGCGTGTTCAGTGTATCTTGTGTACCTTTGTAACTGCATATATGCAACTTGTTAGCGTGTTCAGTGTCTCTTGTGTACCTTTGTAACTGCATATATGCCACATATTAGCGTGTTCAGTCTATCTGGTGTACCTTTGTAACTGCATATATGCAAATTGTTAGCGTGTTCAGTGTCTTTGTGTACCTTTGTAACTGCATATATGCAACTTGTTAGCGTGTTCAGTGTATCTTGTGTACCTTTGTAACTGCATATATGCAACTTGTTAGCGTGTTCAGTGTCTCTTGTGTACCTTTGTAACTGCATATATGCAACTTGTTAGCGTGTTCAGTGTATCTTGTGTACCTTTGTAACTGCATATATGCAACTTGTTAGCGTGTTCAGTCTATCTGGTGTACCTTTGTAACTGCATATATGCAACTTGTTAGCGTGTTCAGTGTATCTTGTGTACCTTTGTAACTGCTTATATGCAACTTGTTAGCGTGTTCAGTCTATCTGGCGTACCTTTGTAACTGCTTATATGCAACTTGTTAGCGTGTTCAGTGTATCTGGTGTACCTTTGTAACTGCATATATGCAACTTGTTAGCGTGTTCAGTCTATCTTGTGTACCTTTGTAACTGCATCTTGTGTACCTTTGTAACTGCATATATGCAACTTGTTAGCGTGTTCAGTGTATCTTGTGTACCTTTGTAACTGCATATATGCAACTTGTTAGCGTGTTCAGTCTATCTGGTGTACCTTTGTAACTGCATATATGCAACTTGTTAGCGTGTTCAGTGTATCTTGTGTACCTTTGTAACAGCATATATGCAACTTGTTAGCGTGTTTAATGTATCTTGTGTACCTTTGTAACTGCATATATGCAACTTGTTAGCATGTTCAGTGTATCTTGTGTACCTTTGTAACTGCATGTATGCAACTTGTTAGCGTGTTCAGAGTATCTTGTGTACCTTTATAACAGCATATATGCAACTTGTTAGCGTGTTCAGTCTATCTGGCGTACCTTTGTAACTGCATATTTGCAACTTGTTAGCGTGTTCAGTGTATCTTGTGTACCTTTGTAACTGCATATATGCAACTTGTTAAGGTGTTCAGTGTATCTTATGTACCTTTGTAACTGCATATATGCAACTCTTTAGCGTGTTCAGTCTATCTGGTGTACCTTTGTAACTGCATATATGCAACTTGTTAGCATGTTCAGTGTATCTTGTGTACCTTTGTAACTGCATGTATGCAACTTGTTAGCGTGTTCAGAGTATCTTGTGTACCTTTATAACAGCATATATGCAACTTGTTAGCGTGTTCAGTCTATCTGGCGTACCTTTGTAACTGCATATTTGCAACTTGTTAGCGTGTTCAGTGTATCTTGTGTACCTTTGTAACTGCATATATGCAACTTGTTAAGGTGTTCAGTGTATCTTATGTACCTTTGTAACTGCATATATGCAACTCTTTAGCGTGTTCAGTCTATCTGGTGTACCTTTGTAACTGCATATATGCAACTTGTTAGCGTGATCAGTGTATCTTGTGTACCTTTGTAACTGTATCTTGTGTACCTTTGTAACTGTATATTTGCAACTTGTTAGCGTGTTCAGTGTATCTTGTGTACCTTTGTAACTATATCTTGTGTACCTTTGTAACTGTAGATATGCAACTTGTTAGCGTGTTCAGTGTATCTTGTGTACCTTTGTAACTGCATATATGCAACTTATTAGCGTGTTCAGTCTATCTGGTGTACCTTTGTAACTGCATATATGCAACTTGTTAGCGTGTTCAGTCTATCAGGTGTACCTTTGTAACTGCAGATATGCAACTTGTTAGCGTATTCAGTCTATCTGGTGTACCTTTGTAACTGCATATATGCAACTTGTTAGCATGTTCAGTCTATCTGGTGCTCCTTTGTAACTGCATATATGCAACTTGTTAGCGTGATCAGTGTATCTTGTGTACCTTTGTAACTGTATCTTGTGTACCTTTGTAACTGTATATTTGCAACTTGTTAGCGTGTTCAGTGTATCTTGCGTACCTTTGTAACTATATCTTGTGTACCTTTGTAACTGTAGATATGCAACTTGTTAGCGTGTTCAGTGTATGTTGTGTACCTTTGTAACTGCATATATGCAACTTGTTAGCGTGTTCAGTCTATCTGGTGTACCTTTGTTACTGCATATATGCAACTTGTTAGCGTGTTCAGTGTATCTTGTGTACCTTTGTAACTTCATATATGCAACTTGTTAGCCTGTTTAGTGTTTCTTATGTACCTTATGTAACTCACCTGGTTCTTTTGTAAAGCGCACTGACACCTTTGGGTAAAGTTGGCGCTATATAACAACTGCATTAAATAAATAAATAAAAAGTCTGTGCTGCAGTCCGAGGGGGTGCAGCCAGGACAGGGAGTGCAAGCACTGAGGGGGGGGGGGGGGTGTTCAGGGCAGGAAGGTACTTCACACATTCCTTTACCAGGCTGCACCACAGATCACAAGGGTGGTGGGGGGTGGGAGGGATGACATTCCTTGTGTATGTAACCAGGGAGAGGAATGCGTGCCCCGCCCCACCCCTTATCACCCGTCCTTACACCTCTCACCATTGCGCAGGGTTGGGGTGCTTGGAGAGGGTTCTGGCTGACCACCCCCACGGGATGAAACACTTCTGACGTCACTTGTAATGGCGGGGCGACCACATACGCCCTGGATGCCAGACTCAGACAGGCGAAGTGCTGTCTGAAGTGAGCGCGCCGTGTGAACTGCTGCAGGTGAGTTGTGGGGATGGAGAAAGTTACTGAGGGGGGGGGGGGGGGGGTTGTTCTTTCCTTCTGTTTGCAGTGTGATTGTGGCGTAAGGGCTTGAGCTGCCGACTCTGGAGTCTCGGCGTCTGATCCATCTCCTGTGGTTCTGGGCAAATCACTTACCCGTCCGTGCCTGCCACAAAAAATGAATGTATCACGGACACTAAAGAAAGAAGTGGGCGTCTCGTAGTCCCGGGATGCATCTGCCTTCCGAGGTTTGGCCCTGCTGCTTTCCCGCTGCTTGCCCCGGCCCGTCCTCTCTTGGGGCTTTGAGGAGGACGGACCGACCGGGCCGGGCCACCCCTTGAGGCTCCTTGCTTCATACATTACACACTGAGGCACTGTGTTTCATTGTTTGAGTGCAGGGCTTTAAGTGGGCCGGGTCCTGCCGGTTCTCAGCATGGCAGTTCTTAAAAGCATGTGCCCAGACGGGCCCTACCGAGCTTTCCATTTTCGTCCTCACTTAACTCTGCAGCAATTCACTGTTCTTAATTTAACTTTTATATTTTTTGCAGTTCTGTATTGCTAATTTCGAAGGTCTTTACATGAGCACCAACAAGGACATATTCATGTATTTTTTGGTGGGCGCGGGCGATTAAGTGATTGGCCTAGACACACAGGACGTTGAGTCAACGCTGAGACTCAAACCTGCTTCCTCAGCTTTAAAGTTGGCAGCTCCAGCCCTTACGCCACAACCACTCGCGCGAGATCTAAAGCATTTTCAGTATTATATACAACGAAGCCATAGTTGTATGTACGCATGTAGTACATTTATCTTGTCTACCTAACAACCCTTGACAAAGCCAATGGTCCTGGCTTTTATATAGGTGGAATGCTACTTGTTGTATTATAAATGTGGGGCAATAACAGAAGCAGCGAAATTCCAGCGGGGGGAGGGGGAGGGGGGCACATTATGCTGAGCACAGATTTAATTATATCGGCCACGCCCCTTTGAGAGAACCCCCCCCCCATGTTTTTACATTCCACTTAAAGCTCCGTTTGAGTGTATTATCCTAGGACCCCCTTACATTTCTTTTTGGGACAACTTGGCGCTATATTAGATTAATATGTTACTTGTAGTCTGCTGATGGCTTTGCGTGCCACTGATGCAAATGGCAAAGCACAAGTGTGGCAATGCCCCCTTGAGGGGTCATCGAAGAGGGGGGGGGGTGTTCTTGAGAAAGAAACCCTCCTTATAGAAGGACGTCTGATTGAACCATCGCTGCCGAAGTTTCCGTCTGCTTATGAGACATTTCCATAATTCCAGAGTAATTATGGGTGATAATTCAACAACTATGAGTCACACTTTCTCGCCCACTCCATCATACCCCCTACTTTGGACTCCACCATTGTCCCTAAGTGTATCCGGGGGCCCCCTCAATGTGCGTGACCCCTCATCTACCCCAGTGTCTAGTCGGGCCTGATCCTTCTCCCTGCCCACTCCATCATACCTCCTACTTTGGACTCCACCATTGTCCCTAAGTGTATCCGCCCCCAGTCGGGGCTGACCTATCTCGCTGCCCATTCCATCAGACCCCCTACTTTGGACCCCATCATTGTCTCTAAGTGTATCCGGGCGCCCAGCCCACCCCCCCATGTGCGTGACCCCTCATCTACCTTGGTGTCTAGTCGGGCCAGACCCTTCTCGTGGCCCACTCCATCATACCCCCTACTTTGGACCCTACCATTGTGCCTAAGTGTATCCGGGGGCCCCCTCAATGTGCGTGACCCCTCATCTACCCCGGTGTCTAGAGTCGGGGCTGACCCATCTCGCTGCCCATTCCATCAGACCCCCTACTTTGGACCCCATCATTGTCTCTAAGTGTATCCGGGCGCCCAGCCCACCCCCCCCATGTGCGTGACCCCTCACCTACCCCAGTGTCAAGCCGGGCCTGACCCTTCTCCCTGCCCACTCCATCATACCCCCTACTTTGGACCCCACCATTGTCCTGAAGTGTATCCCCCCCCCCCAATTTGCATGACCCCTCATCTACCCCGTTGTCTAGTCGGGGCTGACCCATCTCGCTGCCCACTCCATCAGACCCCCTACTTTGGACTCCACCATTGTCCCGAAGTGTATCCGCCCCCCCCCCCCAATATGCGTGACCCCCTCATCTACCCCGTTGTCTAGTCGGGGCTGACCCATCTCGCGGCCCACTCCATCATACCCCCTACTTTGGACTCCACCATTGTCCCGAAGTGTATCCGGGCGCCCGGCCCCCCTTTGAGCCGATTCTTTCTACACATGGGGACTCGGGACATGATGTAAATATACTATTTTGGAACATTCGGGGCCTTGTAAGCATATCAGAGTGTGAAGAATGGGGACACTACATACATAGCTATGACATGTTTTTAGGTCGAGGATCGCCGGTCTGCCGATGGCAGAACCGGAAGTCGGAGATTTAATGACTTGGAGAAGAGGGGCTTGAACCCACCCCTCTTCTCCCCTGTTCTCCATTGGCTGGCCTCTTGAATGCTGGCCAGCCATTGGAGAAGAGGTCCGTCACTCCGAACAGGCCCCTTTCCTTTTCGGATTCGGGCGCGTTTTTTTAAAGAAGTCTAATTATCTCCTCCAGAAAGCTCCGCTGCCTTTCTCCGAGGCATTTCTGCTTCGCCTCCGAGAAAGGCGGTGGTGTCTTCCGGTGCCCTCGTTTTTTTTTTGCTCTTTAACTTTCTGTGACTTAATTATTTTTTTTTTGTTGTACTCGGGCCCTCCCCCTGTATTGCAAGCCGCGACAGAAATTGTGCAAGACTGTTTTGTGACCTTAACTTTATGCGCGTTGGTTCGTCTCGGGGACTTACAAAAGGAAACGCTGAAAACAACACAGAAGATTGTTCTCCAAGTAAACCGCAGCCACAGAGTGAGTGAGCAGGCCCGTCACCGGGCAGTTGAAAGGCAGTGGAAACAGCCTGAGTAAAAACATACCTGTTGCATTATGAATGGAGGAGTGCGTTGTAAATAAAAGACACCTACCTCCGCCGTTGTAAACCTGCACAGACAACCTTTCCGCGTGTCAAAAACCTGCTTTTCAGCAAAGAAAAAGATGTTAAGGCTCTGTATGTCAGCCGTCCACGCTTTAGGAAGGCGATTCCAACCCTCGTTCAAAACAGCCCTGGTGCAGCTGTGGGGCCCCGTCTCTCTCCCAGTCCCCCGCTATGCTGCTGTCACTTCACGTGGCACAGCGAATCACCTTTCCTGCCGGTTGAATTAGCCTGTGCTCTCCCTCCAAATGTCGGAACCACTCGTTCCGACATTTGAGGGTGAGCACTGACTCGTAGTGTGAGCAGTATAGCCTCTGGCTGCCGTCTTCCGTCAACCAAACTGGTGTCTTTGGGGCCCGATTCACCCTCCGGCCTCTGTTGCATTTCCGTCTCCACACGAGGCCACCGAGGGGCCTCTGCTGCTGTTTGAGACAGACCGGGCCGCACTTGTCAGGGCCGACCAGACTGTCACGCCGCGGAACCCTTCAAGCACACTGAAATCCTATTATTTATTTTATTGTGCATTTTTAACTCGAGGTAAACCCACACTTTAATGTTTATGTAATGGTTGCCGTAAAGCGCTTGTTGCAACCCTTCGGTATCGAAGCGTGACTCTGTAATGAAGTGCGTGTGACTCATGCGCGAGGCACAGGTGATTTGAACAGGATCGTAGTTCATTAATATCAGCTTTAATGTCATTTAATGTGGGCTTGAGCAGTCATTATATTTACCGTGGGGTAAGCCATCAAAGAGGGCCGCAGCTGCAAGCCAGTCCCTGGGCCCCGCTCTTTTGGTTGTCGGGTATGTTAGTGCATCACTGTTGTAATCCGGCCATATGCCAACAGCCAGAGGCGCAACTAGAGCCAAATTTCGGGGGGGGGCTGAGCAAAAATTTCGGGGGGGGGGGGGGGGCTGAGCAAAAATTTCGGGGGGGCTGAACTTTAACCAATAGGCAGAGTGGAGCTGCAGGGGCTCTTAGAAGGGGTGAAACAACAGCAAGGCCTCATTAACATGCAAATGGTATTTTAAAGACCTGTGAAGTGCTCGGGTGCGGCTGTCTGTGCGCCGCGAGGCTGTCTCATCCCGGGCTGCCACACACGACGGGGGGGCTGAAGCCCTGTGAGTCCAATGGGTGTTGCGCGCCTCCCAACAGCAATAAGCATTCAGGGACTCCAACCTAAAATGCCACGAGTGACCATAAACGTCTCGGCATGCTCACTGTAGCTGGCTGAAAGCAGGGCTGGCGGAAAAGCTCTCAGATGGTCAGCCTCCGACAGAGACAAGCAGCTGGGCATCCAGAGAAGGTTCTTATCCCCGGTGCCTGTATTTGGAAAACTCTCTTGCACGAGCTGCGATGTCCAGCTGCATATACAGAGCATGCACTCCGCGGGGATTGAAAAACGACACGCGTACTCTTAAAATGTAACGAGGCGCTACATATGGAACTTTACGCATACCTATACTGGAATTTTAAAATGCTATCCACGTGCATTTGTTTGCTTAGATGTTCTGCACGCGCACACAAACTCACTTGAAATATATGGTGATGCTAAACATGTAGCTGAAAAGGTATACGGTCCACGCGATAGTTTTAAAATAGTGTTCATTATGCAGAGCCTGTTATGTGCACCCCACACACACTTAACATGTAACGCTCTTCTTGAGGTGTACACGCATTCTTTAAGAATGTTAAAATGCCACCCGCAGTCGAGGCATGACTATGGTACAGTTCATATTGATCTTATGTGGAAGCAGTCGAGTAGGGCAGGCTGACGGGAGCCTGTTGGCATTGACCGTTTGCGGTGACGCCTGTTTTTCAAGAGGAGGAGGAATGTTGCAGGTTCAGACGCCGAAAACGTGAAGTTCATTTCAGCATACATTCCCAAGAAACCATTCAGTGGCATCAAGTCACACTTGCCCCATTTGATGTGTAAGTAGTCTACTGTCACTCAGCATTATGTTAATTCTCGTATCTTTCTTCTGTTGCCAACTTCACCAATTAGTGATGTTGGAGAAAGCCCAACCCCCCATCTTAAAGGGATCTTCCGGAAATTTATAAGAAATCACAAGCCAGCCCCCCTACATTAAACGCAGGCCAGTGAGTGCACTATTTTATTTGGACAACCCTACATAACTTGATAGAACTGCAGATGTACAAGTAAGCCAGCTAATTTCCCCTGAAATGTCTTGCAAGGCAAATAAACGTATTAATATTACAAACCCGAGGTCAAGCACATTAATAGGAATAGTTAGTTTAGCCGGACACTAAATAATGCACAGAAAGCTCAACACTGTGGACCCTTATAAGGTGAGTGAAAAAAGACTGTCTGCTGAAGACCTGTTTCTCTCAAGGATGTTCGGCAATCAAAGACACATTTTGTCCTGTTTGCGGCTCACCGAGCGAGGCAACTGACGGTGCAGGTATAATTTTATGATCTGCATTTGCATTTACACCCTCGTTGTTTCTGTGTTTTGTACTGCACACAGTGTGCTTGCACATGGCTCTCTGCGCTCTGCCTTCGCCAGCGTAAACCGCTCTGGCCACGTGGCCCGCGCTATATAAAATCCAAAATAAATAAGCCACGGAGAGCAGTGCTTGGGTGTGGGGGAGGGGGTGTTTCCTATAGGACAGGTTCTGAGAACACACTAACAAGGTCTCTTAGGCACACGAACAAGAGCTACACCATATGCTAATAACATTTGCACCCCTTTTCACACTTGCTCCTACGAGGGCAAGGTGTAACAAGCATTTACAATGCAATGGTCCCGGCATTGGTAAAGTTAGAGCTATTGGCATTGCTCACGACATTATTTTTGTTTATGTTTTTGTTTTTAAAACATTTAAAGAAACGGCATTGTCATGAGCAATGTTAATAGCTCTAACTTTAACAATGCCGAGACCGTTGCATTGTAAATGCTTGTTTCCAGGAGGCTTGGGCCTCTGAAGTCATTAGTATGGATGGGTGTTCCTCCCACTCGACCCCGGCAGGGCAGAAGTGGGTGTAACTTTGTGGTCAAAAGTCACCCTGGAGTGTAGCATTATCCCAACCCCCACAGGTAGCCTCCTACGTGTAACGCCCTGAACGTCTCAGGATCGTTTAACAGACACGATAATGAGGACGCAACCACTTGTGAAGGGTTAGTTATTTTAATGAAGGCAAAAACAATACAACGAATAAACAAAAGTTATAGTCACTGGAATCCTCCAGGCTAAGTACGTTACCAGCCCACAGCACGGATGGTCCTAACCGTCCTCTGCATATACGCCGATCCCGGCGTATGCCAACAGAGGGCAGAAATGAAATGGCCGACAATGCCAATCGGTAGGCTGTGAGGGGCACGACGAGTGTTGGGGAGAATCGAGGAGTCAGGGAAACACCCAGCCGGGGTCTCTACCTGAAGGGAGCAGCCGCTCAACCTCTTCCTCCGACTGCACCGGGACGCGGAGTCACCTCCTGGTGATGCGTCACCGATACCCCAATCAAAAGCAAGAAGACTGAACCGAGAGCAGCCGCTCGATCGATCCTGTGGACTTCCGAGTCTGTAACGCGGCAAACACCTCCTGGTGTGCGTTACAGCTGGCAGTCCCTGTATCTCTGGTCGGGCTGGGAGTTACGACTCCAACCAGCAAAAGCGCCACTGCGCTTTGACTCAGCCGAGTCAAAAAGCGAAGCTCAATGGTTGACCGGTAGAGCTTCCGGGTTCTTCACAGGTGACGATGGGGCAAGACACGGCCCAGGGAGTAACGACTCGACCTACCTCCGTTCTTGCCTTACTGGAGCACCACTCCGGAACACTGCTCTTCACGAAGCAGGTACGTCGGTGTAAACACAATATCCGACAGCCTTGTACCTCCCGGTTCCTCCCTTTATAGGGCGTGTTTTCCTTGAGTTATGTAACAGCTCTCCTGTTTACATAAGGGCGTGTTTTCCCTTGAGTTATGTAACAGCTCTCCTGTTTACATAAGGGCGTGTTTTCCCTTGAGTTATGTAACAGCTCTCCTGTTTACATAAGGGCGTGTTTTCCTTGAGTTATGTAACAGCTCTCCTGTTTACATAACCTCTCAACCGCTAAGCATCCTGGGAGATGTAGTCCGTTTATGCTGGTTACCGTTTTCCTCCCCTCGCATGACAGCAATTCTTGACAGTACATCCTCCCTCTCAGCGGCTCCCCACGGGTCCAGCGCTGGCAGGAAAACGCCGATGGAACAAGGAGACCAAGCGCGGAGCATGAACCCCTTCAGCCGGTTCCCATGATTGCTCCTCCGGGCCATAGCCTTTCCACGCAACCAGGTACCACAGCTTCCCCCTGCGCCATTTGGACGCCCGTATGCCCGACACTTCATACTCTACCTCCGACTCCACGCATACCGGCCAAGGTGTCCCAGACGGCTTGGAGGGTGCTGGTTTGAGCAATGATACATGAAAGACAGGGTGTATCCGCAATGACTGGGGCAAGCACACCTTCACGTTCACGGGACCCATACACTTGGTAATGCGATAGGGGCCCATGTACTTGGGATGGAACACACTGTTCTTTCGAAACCTCATGTTTCTTGTGGATATCCAGACGTAGTCTCCAGTGCGGTACAGTGGCCCTGGCCTTCTCTTCCTGTCGGCCGCAGCCTTGTATCGTCTCTTGGCCTCTATTAGGACAGCCCTTGAGCGCATCAACGTGTCTTTTATGTGTGCCACCCTGTCCGCTGTGGCGGGAATCCTGTCCTCTCTGAACGGATGTAGAAATGGCAAGAACCTGGGATGTTGGCCATAGTTGCTATAGAACGGAGATGACTGTGTGGAGCTGTGAGTGGCGTTGTTATAGGCTATCTCTGCAACCCATAGCAAGTCGACCCATTCTTCCCTGCCCTGGTCCACAAAACATCGCAGATACTGTTTGAGCGTTTGGTTCAGGCGCTCGGTTTGGCCGTCCGTTTGAGGGTGGTAGCTGGTGGACAGGGCGGTCTTAACATGCAGCGCAGTGCACCAAGTCTTCCAGAATTGCGCAGTAAACTGCGACCCCCGGTCCGACACGATCACCCCAGGTAATCCATGCAGTCGTACCACATTCTTTAGGAGTAGTGACGCCAATTCCCCAGCCGTAGGGACTCTCTTGCAGGGGATGAAGTGCCCCATTTTCGTCAAGTAATCCACCACCACCAGTATTGCCGTCATCCCCTGGTCTACCGGTAGGCCCACCACGAAGTCCAGTGATATGCTATCCCATGGTCTATCCGGGGTCGGAAGTGGATGTAAGAGCCCTTGGGTTCGGCCATGGTCGGCCTTCATGGTAGCACACGTAGGACACTCCTGTCCCCACCTCCTGACATCCACTCTCATGGTTGGCCACCAGAAATGCCGTCCCATGCTAGCCACCGTTTTTTCAAAGCCCAAATGACCTGCGCATGGAGAGTCATGGCACCAGATGAATGCTGGTTTCCTTAGCCTAGGCGTGGGTATCAACAGGCACCTGCCCTTCAGGGGTATCCCGTCCTTCAGCTGCCATTCTCTGTGACTGAGGAGCCACCTCCGCCATGCGAATGACCTGATCCCTCTCTTTATTCCCCTCAGGAAAGTATCCGGTTGGATAACCCCCAATACCATCCTCGGGGAAATGATGGAACGCTCGGTCGCAGGCAATGGTTCCTTAACTGCAGATTGACGGGACAGGGCGTCCGCCTTCCGGTTTTCCGTCCCCGGCCGATATGTGATGCGGAAGTTGAACCCCGCAAAGAAGATCATCCACCGCAGCTGCCTGGGAGAAAGGTGTCTTGTGGCCGTCGTGAACTGTAGATTCCGATGGTCCGTGTACACCGATACCACATGTCTTGCCCCCATCAACCAATGCCTCCATTCGGTGAAGGCGTCCTTGATTGCGAGAAGCTCCTTCTCCGCAATATGGTAGTTGCGTTCGGCGTCGTTGAGTTTGCGGGACATGTACGCGACGGGATGAAGCACCCCTGTGTCGTGGTTGCGTTGGGACAAGATAGCCCCCAGCGCCACATCCGAAGCGTCCGCTTCCACCACGTAGGGGAGATCCGGATCGGGGTGAGCCAACACCGGCGCCTTACCAAAGGCGCTTTTCAGGGCCTCAAAGGCTGTGTTCGCTTCAGGGGACCAGACAAACTCCTTGGACTTCCTCAGTAGCTGTGTGATTGGGGCCACCAATCCTGAAAATCCATCTATAAACCGCCTGTAAAAGTTGGTGAAGCCAATGAAACTTTGGACGTCCTTCACGCTTTGGGGCACCGGCCATTCTTTCACCGCCTTGATCTTTCGTTCTGCCATCTCCTGTCCCTCTGGACTCAGCATCACTCCGAGGAATTCCACGGACGTGACGTGGAAGTCACACTTGCTGAGTTTACAAAACAGCTTGTTTTCCCTCAGCTTTTGGAGCACAGCATTGACGTGGTGTACGTGCTCCTCCACACTGGACGAGTAGATGAGGATGTCGTCGATATATACGACCACGTAGATATCCAACTCCTCTCTGAATACCTCATTCAAAAAGTACTGAAAGGCTGCCGGGGCGTTGCACAGACCGAACGGCATGACGAGGTACTCAAAAAGGCCGAACCTGGTCTTAAAGGCGGTCTTCCACTCGTCTCCGTCCCTCATGCGCACCAGATGGTATGCCCCTTTCAAATCCAACTTGGTGTAGATACGAGCTTTCTTGACCTGTTCCAGCAGTACACTGATGAGAGGCAAGGGGTACCGATTCTTTATGGTTATCGCATTCAATGCCCTAAAGTCCACACAGGCTCTCAGCTCCCCATTAGCTTTCGGGATGAAGAAGAGTGGCGAGGCGGCCGGAGACTTGGACGGGCGGATGAATCCTAGCTTGAGGAGTTTATCCAGGTACCCCCGGAGATGCACGTTTTCAGGCTCCGTCAGGGCATACAGCCTGCCGCTGGGAACGCTGGCCCCTGGCACCAGGTCGATCTGGCAGTCAAACTGTCTATGTGGTGGTAGCACTTCCGCCTTCACCTCATCAAATACATCCTCAAAACTGTGATAAGCCTGGGGGAGAGCCACATCTTTTTCTGCCGCTGTAGCCACCGTCTGACTCCCGCTCTCATCTGCGTCAAGGGATTCCGTTCTTTTTCCACAATGCAGGATGCAATACGGTGACGTCATTTCGACGCGATGTGTTGGCCAATCCACAGAGGGGTTGTGTTTCTGTAGCCACGGCAATCCCAATATGACGCCCTATTGGGGCGCTCGGATGATGTTAAAATCGATTTGTTCCAAATGGTTCCTCCCATATCTCATCGGAAGGACCCCTGTGTGCTGCCCGATGGGCCCCGTCACCAATCGCCTTCCGTCTACAGCATAGACGTCTTCGGGTACAGCTTTGGGAAGAAGCACTAGCCCTAGCCTGCATGCCTCGTTGTGGTCCATAAACATGCCAGTGGCCCCTGAATCCACCATGGCCACAACGGGTATCCACTGGTCATGCACTCCCACGTGCACCGTGAGAAACAGGTGTCGGTGTCCCTTAGTGACCGAGTTGGAGAGTGAAGGGATGGATGAGTGACTCCGAGATGCCCCTTCTTCGGTCTGGGAGTCCTCTAGTTTTCCGCCGGTATGTCCACCACGGCTGTTACCGACCGGTTGGCCCGATAACGTGACGTCTTCGGTTTGGCAGGGCATTCACGTACGTAGTGGCCTTTTGTGCCACAATATAGGCACAATCCTTGTTTACGGTGTGACTCTTTCTCCGTGGCTGTGAGGCTCGCTCGTATTGCGCCGATGTCCATGGGTTCTCCCTTGGATGCGGTGGAAGTTTCAGGACTTCCCACCGTCACATAGGATGGAAGGGATTTTCCTTTTCTCCCATGATCCCCTTTTCTTTCACTCAGCCTATGTTCCAGCCGTAATACCAGGTTGATAAGGCCCTCACATGTCTTGGGTTGAGGGTCAATATGAGCCACGGCGTCTTTGAGCTCATCGCACAGCCCGTGATGGAAGAGCGCCGTCTGTTTAGCAACAGGCCACTTGGTTTCCGCAACTAGCCGTCGGAACGCGTTGAGATACTGCACCAGGTCGTTGGATCCCTGTCTCAACTCAAGCATTTCACGGTCCGCCGTGTACGAGTCAGCCCTTCTGTCGAATACCTTCAGGAATTCCTCGCGAAAAGCACCCCAATCACATAAGATGGGGTCGTCCCTGCTCACCAGAGGTACGGCCCATTGTGCCGCGTTTCCAGCCAAATAGGAAATAAGGAAAGCCACACGAGCCTGACTCGTGGGGAACGCCTTTGGTTTGCACGATAAATGTAGCGCCACTTGTGTGAGGAATACCTGCACTGTGTTAGGATCCCCACTGTACCTCTCTGGTGTTGCCAAGGGGATGGCTACCGGCATTTTCCTCCCCTCGCATGACAGGAATTCTTGACACTACGTCAAGCTTTGTTTATCCTCCTGGCCTAACAGCAGGAGAATTGTTGTATTACAATAGCTACTTTGACCTGGGCCACATTTCTCACCTAAATACATTGTCAGAATTTATTCCAGGCCTGGAGGGCCAGAACGCACCTGTGCACAAATGGTTTTATATTAACTTTGGTGTACATTTTAACGTTAAATTAGGGCCTAGCCTGGTGTAAAATGTCCAATCCATGTTTGAATGTTTTGTGATTGAGTGTGACAGGCGACCCAGGGAGAAGGGGGGCAGCCCCCTCTTCAGCTTACCAACACGTTCAGTCCCTCTGATATCACCGAAAGCCAAGACCCACATCATACAACTAAAGTTACCCTCGTGAGGGGTAGACTTCCTCAGTGATAGATTACATTTTGGCTAATGAGGAGTTGGGTGATTGGGTCTCTGGGGTCATAATTAACGATCGTAACCCCCTGAGCCTTGTATTACCAACCCCCAGGAGAGGGGTGGGCCCTATGATCCGGACTGCCCAAACCCTTGGAGTTAAGATCCAGGGCATGGAGAAATGTGGGTGAGGATTCCCTCAAGAAACATTTGCTCTGATCACCTCCCCGCCCTACTTGCCTGTCTGGTACCGCCAGAGAGTTACCATGTAGAGTCTAACCAGTCTGTTGAATTGGGATCAGAGGTTAGTAGCCTGCTGATGAAACCTGGCAAACTCAGGCCTTGCGGGCCCTACTGGTTTGATCATTCGTGCAGAAAGGCCTCTATTTGACTCCTAACCAATGGACGCACTTAGAGTGCACCAATCCCGAAAGGATTGTAGGCTTGCACCAAGGGTTAGATGTAAAGATCTACAAGATGAGTCCTGGCGTCAGATGGTGGTGGCACGCGGGCTTAAAGGATTGTAGGCTTGCACCAAGGGTTAGATGTAAAGATCTCCAAGATGAGTCCTGGCGTGAGATGGTGGTGGCACCAATCCCGAAAGGATTGTAGGCTTGCACCAAGGGTTAGATGTAAAGATCTACAAGATGAGTCCTGGCGTCAGATGGTGGTGGCACCAATCCCGAAAGGATTGTAGGCTTGCACCAAGGGTTAGATGTGAAGATCTACAAGATGAGTCCTGGCGTCAGATGGTGGTGGCACCAATCCCGAAAGGATTGTAGGCTTGCACCAAGGGTTAGATGTAAAGATCTACAAGATGAGTCCTGGCGTGAGATGGTGGTGGCACCGATGCGGAACGGATTGTAGGCTTGCACCAAGGGTTAGATGTAAAGATCAACAAGAGGAGTCCTGGCGTCAGATGGTGGTGGCACCAATCCCGAAAGGATTGTAGGCTTGCACCAAGGGTTAGATGTAAAGATCTACAAGATGAGTCCTGGCGTCAGATGGTGGTGGCACCAATCCCGAAAGGATTGTAGGCTTGCACCAAGGGTTAGATGTAAAGATCTACAAGATGAGTCCTGGCGTGAGATGGTGGTGGCACCGATGCAGAAAGGTTTGTAGGCTTGCACCAAGGGTTAGATGTAAAGATCTCCAAGATGAGTCCTGGCGTGAGATGGTGGTGGCACAGATGATGAAAGGATTGTAGGCTTGCACCAAGGGTTAGATGTAAAGATCTCCAAGATGAGTCCTGGCGTGAGATGGTGGTGGCACCGATGCAGAAAGGATTGTAGGCTTGCACCAAGGGTTAGATGTAAAGATCTACAAGATGAGTCCTGGCGTGAGATGGTGGTGGCACCGATGCAGAAAGGATTGTAGGCTTGCACCAAGGGTTAGATGTAAAGATCTCCAAGATGAGTCCTGGCGTGAGATGGTGGTGGCACAGATGATGAAAGGATTGTAGGCTTGCACCAAGGGTTAGATGTAAAGATCTCCAAGATGAGTCCTGGCGTGAGATGGTGGTGGCACCGATGCAGAAAGGATTGTAGGCTTGCACCAAGGGTTAGATGTAAAGATCTCCAAGATGAGTCCTGGCGTGAGATGGTGGTGGCACAGATGATGAAAGGATTGTAGGCTTGCACCAAGGGTTAGATGTAAAGATCTCCAAGATGAGTCCTGGTGTGAGATGGTGGTGGCACCGATGCAGAAAGGATTGTAGGCTTGCACCAAGGGTTAGATGTAAAGATCTACAAGATGAGTCCTGGCGTGAGATGGTGGTGGCACCGATGCAGAAAGGATTGTAGGCTTGCACCAAGGGTTAGATATAAAGATCTCCAAGATGAGTCCTGGCGTGAGATGGTGGTGGCACAGATGATGAAAGGATTGTAGGCTTGCACCAAGGGTTAGATGTAAAGATCTCCAAGATGAGTCCTGGCGTGAGATGGTGGTGGCACCGATGCAGAAAGGATTGTAGGCTTGCACCAAGGGTTAGATGTAAAGATCTACAAGATGAGCCCTGGCGTGAGATGGTGGTGGCACCGATGCAGAAAGGATTGTAGGCTTGCACCAAGGGTTAGATGTAAAGATCTCCAAGATGAGTCCTGGCGTGAGATGGTGGTGGCACAGATGATGAAAGGATTGTAGGCTTGCACCAAGGGTTAGATGTAAAGATCTCCAAGATGAGTCCTGGCGTGAGATGGTGGTGGCACCGATGCAGAAAGGTTTGTAGGCTTGCACCAAGGGTTAGATGTAAAGATCTCCAAGATGAGTCCTGGCGTGAGATGGTGGTGGCACAGATGATGAAAGGATTGTAGGCTTGCACCAAGGGTTAGATGTAAAGATCTCCAAGATGAGTCCTGGCGTGAGATGGTGGTGGCACCGATGCAGAAAGGATTGTAGGCTTGCACCAAGGGTTAGATGTAAAGATCTACAAGATGAGTCCTGGCGTGAGATGGTGGTGGCACCGATGCAGAAAGGATTGTAGGCTTGCACCAAGGGTTAGATGTAAAGATCTACAAGATGAGTCCTGGCGTGAGATGGTGGTGGCACCGATGCAGAAAGGATTGTAGGCTTGCACCAAGGGTTAGATGTAAAGATCTCCAAGATGAGTCCTGGCGTGAGATGGTGGTGGCACAGATGATAAAAGGATTGTAGGCTTGCACCAAGGGTTAGATGTAAAGATCTCCAAGATGAGTCCTGGCGTGAGATGGTGGTGGCACCGATGCAGAAAGGTTTGTAGGCTTGCACCAAGGGTTAGATGTAAAGATCTCCAAGATGAGTCCTGGCGTGAGATGGTGGTGGCACAGATGATGAAAGGATTGAAGGCTTGCACCAAGGGTTAGATGTAAAGATCTCCAAGATGAGTCCTGGCGTGAGATGGTGGTGGCACCGATGCAGAAAGGATTGTAGGCTTGCACCAAGGGTTAGATGTAAAGATCTACAAGATGAGTCCTGGCGTGAGATGGTGGTGGCACAGATGATGAAAGGATTGTAGGCTTGCACCAAGGGTTAGATGTAAAGATCTCCAAGATGAGTCCTGGCGTGAGATGGTGGTGGCACCGATGCAGAAAGGTTTGTAGGCTTGCACCAAGGGTTAGATGTAAAGATCTCCAAGATGAGTCCTGGCGTGAGATGGTGGTGGCACAGATGATGAAAGGATTGTAGGCTTGCACCAAGGGTTAGATGTAAAGATCTCCAAGATGAGTCCTGGCGTGAGATGGTGGTGGCACCGATGCAGAAAGGATTGTAGGCTTGCACCAAGGGTTAGATGTAAAGATCTACAAGATGAGTCCTGGCGTGAGATGGTGGTGGCACCGATGCAGAAAGGATTGTAGGCTTGCACCAAGGGTTAGATGTAAAGATCTCCAAGATGAGTCCTGGCGTGAGATGGTGGTGGCACAGATGATGAAAGGATTGTAGGCTTGCACCAAGGGTTAGATGTAAAGATCTCCAAGATGAGTCCTGGCGTGAGATGGTGGTGGCACCGATGCAGAAAGGATTGTAGGCTTGCACCAAGGGTTAGATGTAAAGATCTACAAGATGAGTCCTGGCGCGAGATGGTGGTGGCACCGATGCTGAAAGGATTGTAGGCTTGCACCAAGGGTTAGATGTAAAGATCCTTCTGTCAAAAAAGTAATCCCTTTGGACTCTTTTGCTTATAACATACCAACGTAACTCTCAAAACACTTCAACCACTCATTAGTTAACACCAAATGGAGACCAAAATCATAATGTAAATTCTATAAATATTTTATTCTTAAATCTTTAAATGCTTTCACTAATCTTTTTTTTTTTTAAAGGAACAAAGGAGGTTTTGCTCTGTTGCATGCACTCCTTCCTGAATGTGATGAATAGAATATGGAAGCAATGCATGTTAATAATGTTCCCTTGCCCAGGGTCACACAATGTGATCTCCTTGTGAAGCCTCATGGCCCAGCCAACAGCTAGCCATTTAGCGACAACACCACACCTCCCACCTTCGGGATGTGTTAACGGCATGACACGGAAGACTTTGCTCCATGGTAACATGGCTTTGTTGAACAGTCTTACGTCTACACTCTACAGCTGTACTTATATTTAGAGCCTTTTGTCTTGAGTGACGCCATAATAGATGGGTGTCCAACTCTTGTCTAACGAGCACCGTGGGAGATTCTCGAAATATTCACAAGAGGTAGATATATAGAGAGCAAATTTAAACTGACATCAGTTTGACTGGCAGCAGCAGCTCTGTAAATCTAACATTATTCTTGCCATTGTGGGAAATGCTGTCATCGGAGCCTGTGCCGGCCATCTAGCCTTTCTGCCGCCATGAAGCTGCTGCATCATTTAAATCCTCTTATTTTGGCTCATGTGTTCGTTTTTACAGCGCTCCTTTTCTTTTTATTTAACTCTTTGGCTGCTGGCGTCGGTCGTGACCGGAAGGCAAGGGTTCTCTACTCTAGGGTTCACTACTCTCTACACCTCACTCGCAGCGGAACGCGTGACTGAGCCGATTGGATGCCGGGCTTTGGGTGAGATTGCAGGAATGCGCCGATGAGCTGTCCCCTCGGTATGAAGGGTTTTGTATGGTTGCACATTCTGTGTCAGGCTCCCGTTGGGGCTGGAGGGCTGTGACGCTCCTCCAGTTACTAAACACTTACAGTAAAAATGCCATCAACTGAGCCTGTACCAGCCATCCAGTCCTTTTCCCCTACTCTCTACTAATTACTCTCTACTACTCACTCTCTACTACTCACTCTCTACTACTCTCTCTACTACTCTCTACTCTACTACTCTTTACTACTCTCTACTACTCACTCTCTACTACTTTCTACTGCTCTCTACTACTCACTCTATACTACTCTCTACTATACTACTCTTCTACTCTCTACTACTCACTCTACTACTCTCTACTACTCACTCTCTACTACTCTCTACTACTCACTCTACTACTACTCACTCTACTATTCTCTACTCTCTACTACTCACTCTCTACTACTCACTCTCTACTACTCACTCTACTACTCAGTCTCTACTACTCTCTCTCTACTACTCACTCTCTAGTACTCACTACTACTCACTCTCTAATACTCTCTCTACTACTCTCTATTACTCACTCTCCACTACTCTCTACCACTCACTCTCTACTACTCTCTACTACTCACTCTACTACTCAGTCTCTACTACTCAGTCTCTACTACTCACTCTCTACTACTCTCTGCTCTCTACTACTCACTCTACTACTCTCTACTATTCTCTACTACCCACTCTCTACTACTCACTCTCTACTACTCACTACTACTCACTCTCTAATACTCTCTCTACTACTCTCTCTCTACTACTCACTCTCTAGTACTCACTACTACTTGCTCTCTAATACTCTCTCTACTACTCTCTACTACTCACTCTCTACTACTCTTTACTCTCTACTATCTACTCTCTGATACTCACTCTCCACTGCTCTCTACTACTCACTCTCTACTACTCTCTACTATACTACTCTTCTACTCTCTACTACTCACTCTCTACTACTCTCTACTACTCACTCTAGTATTCACTCTCTACTACTCACTCTCTACTACTCACTCTCTACTACTCACTCTCTACTACTCCCTAGTACTCTAGTACTCTCTACTACCCTCTACTACTCACACTCTACTACTCTCTACTCCTCTCTCTCTACTACTCTCTACTACTCACTTTACTACTCACTCTACTACTCAGTCTCTACTACTCAGTCTCTACTACTCACTGTCTACTACTCTCTACTACTCTCTGCTCTCTACTACTCACTCTACTACTCTCTACTATTCTCAACTGCCCACTCTCTACTACTCACTCTCTACTACTCTCTACTACTCACTCTCTAATACTCTCTCTACTACTCTCTCTCTACTACTCACTCTCTAGTACTCACTACTACTCACTCTCTACTACTCTCTCTACTACTCTCTACTACTCACTCTCTACTACTCTTTACTCTCTACTCTCTACTCTCTGATACTCACTCTCTACTACTCACTCTCTACTACTTTCTACTCTCTCTACTACTCACTCTCTACTACATTCTCTCTCTACTACTCACTCTCTACTACTCACTCTCTACTACTCACTCTCTGTTACTCACTCTCTACTACTCTCTACTACTCACTCTACTACTCAGTCTCTACTACTCACACTCTACTACTCACTCAACTACTCTCTCTACTACTCTCTCTCTACTACTCACTCTCTAGTACTCACTACTACTCACTCTCTACTACTCTCTCAACTGCTCTCTACTACTCACTCTCTGCCACTCTTTACTCTCTACTCTCTACTACTCACTCTCTACTACTCACTCTCTACTACTCTCTACTATACTACTTTTCTACTCTCTACTACTCACTCTCTACTACTCTCTACTACTCTCTACTATTCACTCTACTATTCACTCTCTACTACTCTCTACTACTCACTCTCTACTACTCCCTAGTACTCTAGTACTCTCTACTACTCTCTACTACTCACACTCTACTACTCTCTACTCCTCTCGCTCTACTACTCTCTACTACTCACTTTACTACCCACTCTACAATTCACTCTCTACTACACACTCTCTACTACTCTCACTCTACTACTCTCACTCTACTACTCTCTCTCTACTACTCTCTCTCTACTACTCTATCTCTACTACTCTCTACTACTCACTACTACTACTCTTTACTCTCTACTCTCTACTTTCTACTGCTCACTCTCTACTACTCTCTACTACTCACTCTCTACTAGTCTCTACTCTCTCGCTACTACTCTCTACCACTCACTCTCTACTACTCACTCTCTACTACTCACTCTCTACTACTCAAGGAAAGTTTCTAATGTCAATGAACCCACAGTTGTAACCCCCTCCCCCGCCCCATGTCCCTGCTGCCCTCCTCAATGCGTCCACAGGCATTCTATACCTAAGCGCTGTAGTAGGAATATATACTATTACTACGCATGCGAATACATCACATGTCATTACAACACGGTCATTAGAATGATCGCGTTGTTACCACGTATACAATTACATCGCAAGTCATTACTACAACTTGCTGTAGGGGGCGCGCTGAACTTAGGAATAGTATTATTTACCATTCCTACTCCAGCTTGTGCAACACCAGGAAAGGTGTTTGTAGGAGAGTGTACTGCTCGATTTTCCCGGCCTTCCGGTGTTGCAGAGCAATCCATATGACTTCAGTCTCTTTCCATCCGAGTCTAAGGACTGGAGTAGTGAGTAGGGCCTATCTATTAGACATTTGTGACACCATCCCGTGCTCCTACCCTTAGCTCAGGGCCTACACACATAGCCTAGGGGATAGATTCGTTAGCCTTGAGGATAATCTGCCCTATAGTGAGGGTATTTCATGGAGTCGTGCTGAATTCAGGCCTGGTAGGCCTCAAACGGGAGAGACTCCATCTTTCTTTCTGCTCCGGCAGCCCGGGACCTTTCCAGAGGGAGGGGGATGTTTTAGTTATGAGGTGTTATTCGCTCGGAGAGAACCGGTTCAGGCCGGCCCTTATCGAAGGATTGTATTTTTCTTCATGCCGAAGACACTACATCAGGCCGGCCGGCTGGGAAAGTGTCCTTGGTACGGGGAGGTACAGGAATTTGGTGGGCGGCAGGTTTCGAGCTGGAAATTTCCATGAGGGAATGCACTTCTATATTAGTGAAAGTCTGAGTGAGATAAGGGCACTTGCTTCTAGACCATAGGCGGCATCTGGCCGTTAGCAGAAGAGCTATTACTTATTCCAGGGAAGACTGATGATGAACTTGAATCCAAAGAGGAGAGAGTAGCCGATAAGGACGAGGTTCCAGTGACTCGGAGAGGGAGAAGGGAGCAGACCCACAACTGCAGAGGGGTGACTTCCAGGCTAAGCCGAGGCATAGACGAGAAGGGAACCTAGATGACCATTGAGTACAGGCGACGTACCCTCAAGGTGAAGTCGATCCCTTTTTCTTTGAAGTGTATAACTTAATCTTTTACTTTCCTTGCAGGTTATATATGTATGATGTGTTCCGTAAATGTGCATGTGGCATTTAAATAAAGTATTTAGCTTATTGTACGTTAGCATGTGTTGTGTACTTTTGTATAGGAGGATAGCCTATTCTTTAGTCAGAGTTGCCTTAGAAATGAACAGAGGTTAATCCTGGTCAGGTAAGTGGTAACTGGATGAGGGGGAAAACAAGCCCCTCGAACTAGAGAACAGGTTGTGCTCAACTAATAGTCTTTGTGTGATCTGATATATAGTCCCAATTCCCCTGTCGTGTACTAATAGGATGAGCTCGTGCTGAGGCTGCCGTGTAGGTAGGAGATTCTGGGTCTGACTGAGGCCGCGAGATCGTGTGTGTGTCGCTGCCGAATGGGTAGGAGATTCTGGACCTGACCTAGGTCGCGAGACTTTGTGTGTTGCTACCGAATGGGTAGGAGATTCTGGGTCTGACTGAGGCCGCGAGATCGTGAGTGTGTCGCTGCCGAATGGGTAGGAGATTCTGGACCTGACCCAGGTCGCGAGACTTTGTGTGTTGCTACCGAATGGGTAGGAGATTCTGGACCTGACCTAGGTCGCGAGACTTTGTGTGTTGCTACCGGATGGGTAGGAGATTCTGGGTCTGACTGAGGCCGCGAGATCGTGAGTGTGTCGCTGCCGAATGGGTAGGAGATTCTGGACCTGACCCAGGTCGCGAGACTTTGTGTGTCGCTGCCGAATGGGTAGGAGATTCTGGACCTGACTGAGGTCGCGAGATCGTGTGTGTCGCTGCCGAATGGGTAGGAGATTCTGGACCTGACTGAGGTCGCGAGATCGTGTGTGTGTCGCTGCCGAATGGGTAGGAGATTCTGGGTCTGCCTAAGGCCGCGAGACTGTGGTTGCTGAGATTGCGAGGCTGTGAGGTCTTGATATATATATATATTAGGAATTCCCTGTCCTTAGGTGGTACGTATATATGTGGTTATTTGGGTGTAAAAAGACCCTAGGGAGGGGGTAACGTTCTGTTTTGGGTCAGAAGGGCTCTGTAAAGCGGGTTCCACCCGATCCGAAAACCCAAGCAGAACAGAGAGTAGGGTCTGCAATCCTATGATCACCCAGGTTTTTTGCTTTTGCTTCATTGGTTTACGACTTTCCCTGGCTGTGGGCCTGCCAATCAGACCACAGCCTAGCTGTTCTCTCTCGAAATTAAAACACATGTACATTAGGTGCATCCACTAATTGGAACTGGGCCGCCTTGTCAGTCCCTGTCTCAGCATACCACAGGTATCCAGGGCATCGGTGTACCCAGGGCCTACCAGGGGCTGCAGCATGTATTATGCCACCCCTGGATGGCCGCCCAAATCTGACACAACTGGCTGCACGACAGCTGGGGCAAGGTGGTGTAATCACCCGTTGCTGTAGGTGTAGTATTCCTACACCTAACCCTAAAATGGACACATGGATTCCTATCAGTCACTCCTATGGCAGGCCTTATCAATCCTGAAGGCAGAGTGCAGGGAATCATGTGGGACGGTGCTCTGGCGCGAGCTGAGCCCGTCGACGGCTTGCGGAACCAAGTGCTAATAGCCGTTCCATGGTGACGCGGGCCAACTACTTTAAAATGCATTATAATCCTTGCGGTTATTTGCTAACTTTGGCATCGCATCACCCACACATGTCGAGTAAGGTGTCATACGAATGGGAATACGAACCCCTCGCCAGTCCTGGCGACGGGGTTAGCATTCCCCCCTTTTAGAGGAGCACGACATGGAAGTAACCTTGAACCCCGGTTAAAGTTGACTCAAGCCTCAGCATCACAAAATGGATGCTGCCACCAGACACAAGTCTGACCTCCTGCTGCTGGGAGACCTTCCAGCGAGGGGAGCTTGGACAAAGGGTTTCCTGTCGAGGGCGGTGTTAGCACCATCCCAGACAGGGTTTGTGTATCCCAGGTAGGCAGGGCTGAAAGGAAGGTGATTGCAAGTGGCACCCCGGTGCTCACTGTGCATAGCCCAGCTCAAACCAGTTTCGGGGGCAACCCTGCCCCTGAGCCGGGGCGAAGCCGGACAAAGGATAGGGGTGTAACCACCCCCCTCCTGGCCCCACCAATAGGTAGGACCTAGTCACAGGCCAGCCCCTTTTCTTAGAATAAAGGTAGGAGCGAGTCCCCTTCCCAAATTGGATAATTCTGAATCTTGAACTACTTTCCACGAAAGGAACTCTTGACTTTTTCTGAAGACTCTCCCTTGTGGCTAAGGAGTAGCCACCCTGCACCAGCAGGCACCACCTAAGCGCTTGCGGTTTGCTGTACGTCTCTCCCACGGATCAAGACTGCCCAGCTCGACGAGACCCGAGTCCCTGCCATCTCTGACCTCTACCTACATCATCAGCCCAGCTGAGAGTCGTAGGTGTGACGAGACCTGCGGGACCGGCTATCTTCAGAACCTGCACGACGCTTATCTAACACGCCCACCGAGGGACCCTCGAGTGAGTGTACCTAGGGTTTGAGAAGCCCTAACCCTGAGCAGCTCCAGCACCGAAGTCTACCTCCCCAGCATCCACGAGATCTGCGTGGGGGCCCTTCCGCTCCTTGCTGTTCATCGCGTTGTCCGAACACTCGCCGACCGGCTTGTGGCCCTCTTCACGACGCACCACGATAGTTTCATCACTAGTCTGGTTGCTCCAGACTGGCTCTTGCTCCCCTTCAACAGAGGAGTACCTCGGACCCTCCTGGTCCACTCCCGACGCCATCTTGACTCCACCGCGTGGGTTGCCACTGCCAAGACCTGCTGCCCCACTCCTGGGCCCAGCATCATCGACAGCAGACACCTTCGTGGGACAGCTCGCCCTCCATCCTGGTCGCCGCCGCGCCTCCTGGTCCGAGGAACAGCCGAGTCCGACGTCATCCACTCACCTGGTCGAGGTGACTTCAGCCGGTACCCTCCTGGTGCCCACACGATCGCTGGCTAGCGGTCGAGAACTGAGTCCCCTCTGCTTTCAGGTTTTCCTTCATCACCGATCCAGGCTTGGATCTCGCTGAACATCGTCACTGGTCGCCTGCCAGCAACTTCTTCTTTCAGGCTCCTGAGACTACAACGAGGACTCCCGACATCTTGCCGAACTTCACGCAGCCGCAGCCCCTGGGCTAGGTAACTCGAGCATTTCGGTGCTCCATAGCAGGTTCGCTCTACAAGTGTCCAGTTCCTTTTTCGTTTAGTCCCACTGATCGGATCACTCCGGAATCAGTAACTCCAGACTCTAACCATTCGCATTTCTCTGTTAGTGTAGATGGTTCCTCGTGCCCCTCGGGCATTTGTGTAAATTGTGCAACTTGACGTATTTTCGTAAGAGTTTTGTAGTGTGCTTAGCTCCCTGACTCATAAAGAGCCAGGGTAGTCTTGTTATAAATAAATATCCTTTATTTTCATAACAACTTGTGTGGTGTCCTTTCACGTGGTGTTCAAGGGGTAAATGTGGTGGTAAAACAGCTGGCTTAACACGCCCTCTAGAGTTTAGCCTAAGACTGCTCGTATCCACGCTACTAGGATAGCTGGTCTATAAGGTTGACTTACAACCAATCATCAATAAGGGTCGTTTGGAATGATACACAGTGATCACTAGAATAGTGAGCACTACATATCAGGCCAACTTCTCACATTGGTGAGCAGCGGTTGGGATTTGAGCTTGCTGTTGTTTTACCACACACGTATCCTAAGAATATCGAAGTGAAAGATCACATAAGTACCCAGGTACATATAACTTAACTTAGAATACTCTGAGTTCTACCGAACCAGCTGTTGTAGTGTAACAGGGCTTAGCACACCCTGACTACAACTCTTAGCAAGGGATCAGTAGGTAAACACATAGTGTAGGTAGGTGCATCACTTACACCTCACTAGAAAAGCATGTCGGTCCACGGAGAGTCTGCGGAGACTCCCTTAGTGGTCAGTGACCCTCCACAGGTCGTGTCACGATATGCAGCTCTTAGCTTCAAGGAGATGAGACAGCTGTGTGCCTCCAGGAAGCTAAACCAGGGTTCTAACCCTACCATCGCAATTCTGATAGGTCTCTTAGAGGCGTACGATGCTAGGAGGTCCTCTAACACAGGTCCCCCCAGTGCTGATGGGAACATGCCTCCCTTAGAGGGAACCCTCGGTGACCCAGACCTCGACCTCCACACAGAGGAGGAGGACGAGGAGGAGTTAACAGAAGACGAGGCAGACAAAGGTCCAGTGGTAGTCAGCAGGCTTAGAAGGACCAACTTAAGCAGGCATGAGAATGGAACTGGGGGAGCCCCGGGCCCACGCTCAAGCAGGCCTAACCTTGGGAACGGACGAGCTAGGTCTCTCTCCAGAGGCTCTGGCAGATCGGTTCATACACATGTCTCTCAGGCATCTTCTCAGAGAGGAATGACGTCCCCTCAGAGAAGGGAGCATGAAGCGAAGATGAGGGAAGTCAATCTGAGGATCGAGCGGGAAGAACTTGCCCTCGTCAAAGAAAGACTTGCCCTGGCCCGAGAGCAGAAATTAAGTGGGTTAGATCCCACTGGTGGCAGCATTCTCAATAGAGAGAAAGACAGGGGTATAGACACTAGACACCTGAGTAAAATAGTGCCCCCCTTTAAACAAGGGGACGACATCCACAAGTGGATAACTGCTTTGGAGAGGGCCTGCACTGTCCAGTGCGTCCCCCCAAGTCAGTGGGCAGCTATACTGTGGCTCTCCTTTGAAGGTAAAGGGCGAGACAAGCTCCTCACTACTAGAGCTGAGGATGCGAACAACTACCAAGTCCTGAAGAGCACACTGATTGATGGGTTCGGCTTAACCACGGAACAGTACAGGTTGCTGTTCCGGGACACCCAGAAAATTCAGTCTCAGGATTGGACTGACTTTGTCGATTGTGCCACTAAGGCTTTGGAAGGCTGGTTGCTGGGTAGCAAGGTTACTGATTACACAGGATTGTACAATCTTATCATGCGAGAACAGATTTTAAACAACTGTCAGAACCAATTGTTGCATCAGCACCTTGTCGACTCGGATCTGACCTCTCCCCAAGAATTGGGAAAGAAGGTAGACAGATGGGTCAGAACAAGGGTCAAGCAGAACCAGAACCAGAACCAGGGTGGTCAGAAGAAAGCAGACCAAAAGGGTAGTAACAAGAACGAACAAAATGACCAGAAGTCTTCGACAGGTCCCCAACAAACCAAAGAGGGTGGGGGTCAGGCTTCACAGAAGAAGAAGACTCAAGAAGGCCAGTCAAAAAGGTGGTGCCAATACTGTAAAAGTAAGACTCACTGGTTTAGTGAGTGCACCAAGAAAGGAGGGCAAACTCCTGCCACTGCAGCCCCTAAGGCACCTGCACCCCCTAGTACAGTCAGCAGTGGTAGTGCGCCTCCCAAGGCATTAGTTGGGTTAACCTTGGGAACCGAGGGGAGTGACGACTTAGTCAGCACGCTCACTCAGGCCGTCCTTGTCTGTACAGGGGATATGGATATGTCCCCTGATGCCAGTCCCAATACTTTGGGCAAATACAGACAGACACCTTTGATCAATGGAAAAATGGCTCAGGCCTACAGGGACACTTGTGCCAGTGTCACCATGGTGACGCCTAACTTTGTGGACCCTGGACAGATCATGCTAGGTACCAATTACCTAGTGACCAATGCCAGCAACGTCACTACCAATCACACTATGGAAGTTGTTGATTTCTCCTGGGGAGGGGTAAGTGGCCCGAAAAAGGTTGTGGTTAGTTCAGACCTCCCCGTAGAATGTCTGTTGGGCAATGATTTGGAAACGTCACAATGGTCAGAAGTGGAGCAGAGGACGCACATGGAGATGTTAGGCTTGCCAGCACATGTCCTTGCGGTGACCAGGTCACAGGCCAAAAGATGCCCCACTGAACAGGTACTGGATCCTGGAAGAACGGACCAGACACCTTCCAAGAAGAGGAGCAGTATGGGTAAGGCTTCGCCTTCCCCCTTGCCCCAGGTCGTGGATCAAGTCTCTGAGGAGGCTGACCTTAAAGAACTGAGGGAAACTGAGCCGAAAGAGCTTGAACCTGGTCAGGTTGAGTTTCTGGGCTCAGGGGGACCCTCCAGGGAAGACCTGGGGAAGGCACAGTTAGACTGCCCCTCGCTTGAACCCCTCAGACAGCAGGCTGCTGCTGAGGCTGCAGGGAACGCCACAGGTACCCACAAAGTGTACTGGGACGATGGACTCCTGTACTCCGAGGCAAGAGACCCCAAACCTGGCGCGACCAGGAGGCTGGTCATCCCCTTGTCTCTGAGAGGTTTCCTTCTTACCTTGGCCCACGAGATTCCCCTTGCAGGTCACTTAGGCCAGAATAAGACTTGGGACAGAATTGTTCCACACTTTCACTGGCCCCACATGTCCGAAGAGCCGAAGGAGTTTTGCCGCTCCTGTGTCACTTGCCAAGCCAGTGGTAAGTCAGGTGGCACGACAAAGGCCCCCCTCATACCACTACCGGTGGTGGGGGTACCCTTTGAACGAGTGGGGATCGACATTGTCGGACCAATGGAACCCCAGACAGCATCAGGGCACAAGTTTATACTGGTGGTGGTGGACCACGCCACCAGGTATCCTGAAGCTATTCCCCTTAGGACCACTACAGCACCTGTGGTGGCACGGGCCCTACTTGGAGTGTTCTCCAGAGTGGGCTTCCCTAAGGAGGTCGTCTCAGACAGAGGTGCAAACTTCATGTCGGGATATCTGACTGCAATGTGGAAGGAGTGTGGTGTCAACTACAAGTTCACCACACCCTATCACCCACAATGCAATGGGCTTGTTGAGAGATTCAACAGGACCCTAAAAGGGATGATTCACGGACTACCTGAAAAGCTTCGGCGGAGATGGGATGTCCTGATACCCTGCCTCTTGTTCGCCTACAGAGAGGTCCCGCAGAAGGGGGTTGGCTACAGCCCTTTTGAGCTTCTGTTCGGACATCCTGTAAGGGGACCCCTGTGTTTGGTAAAGGAAGGATGGGAGAGACCTCTCAGAAAGCCGGCATCAAACATTGTGGACTATGTGCTCGGTCTCCGCTCGCGGATGGCGGAGTACATGGAAAAGGCATCTAAAAACCTTGAGGCGAGCCAAGAATTACAGAAAGCTTGGCACGACCAAAAGGCTGTCCTGACTGTGTACCAGCCTGGACAGAAGGTGTGGGTGCTGGAGCCAGTGGCCCCAGCAGCACTCAAAGACAAATGGTCTGGGCCCCACACGATCATTGAGCAAAAGGGAGAGGTCACCTACCTGGTAGACCTGGGAACTCCCCGGAGCCCCCACAGGGTGCTCCATGTAAACAGGCTCAAGGCATATGTCGACAGGGAGGGCATGGGCTTGCTCATGGCCACAGATGAGGGACAGGAGGAGGAGAGTGACCCTCTCCCGGACCTGCTCTCTCAGAACCCTGACGATGGGTCAGTAGATGGTGTTGTCTTTTGTGGCAGCCTCTCTGGGCATCAACAAAAGGATTGTAAACAGGTTCTTCAATCCTTTCGACATATGTTCTCTCTGACACCCAGTCAGACCAATTGGTGTACCCATGAGGTCGACACTGGGGACAGTCTGCCCGTAAAGAGTAAAATCTATCGGCAACCTGATCATGTCAGAGACTGCATCAAGACAGAGGTGCAGAAAATGTTGGAGCTGGGAGTCATTGAACCCTCGGACAGCCCCTGGGCTAGTCCCGTAGTTCTCGTGCCGAAACCTCACACCCAGGGCGGTAAGAAAGAGATGAGGTTTTGCGTGGACTACAGAGGTCTCAATGCAGTCACTAAGACTGACGCCCACCCGATACCAAGAGCAGACGAGCTTATCGACCGGTTGGCTTCGGCCAACTACTTAAGTACGTTTGACCTGACAGCTGGGTATTGGCAAATCAGGTTAGCTGAGGAGGCCAAGCCCAAAACAGCATTTTCTACCCCGGGTGGGCATTATCAGTTCGTGGTAATGCCCTTTGGTTTGAAAAATGCACCTGCCACCTTCCAAAGGCTGGTGAATCGAGTTCTCACTGGGTTGGACGACTTCTGTGCGGCGTATCTGGACGATATCGCTGTCTTTAGCTCCACCTGGGAGGATCACCTGGTCCACCTGAGGAAAGTGTTAGAGGCCCTGCAAACGGCAAGCCTCACTATCAAGGCCACTAAGTGCCAGATAGGGCAGACACAGGTTGTATACCTGGGCCACCTTGTAGGTGGAGGCCAGGTTCAGCCATTGGAGAGCAAAATACAGGCCATCCAGGACTGGGCTCCTCCAACCACCCAGACTCAGGTTCGAGCTTTCTTGGGCCTGACTGGTTATTACCGGAAATTTGTCAGAAATTATGGATCCATTGTGACCCCGCTAAACGACCTGACAAGTAAAAAGATGCCAAAAAAAGTTCAGTGGACAGCAAGCTGTCAGAAGGCATCCGATGACCTAAAGCAGGCCATGTGCACAGCACCTATCCTAAAGAGTCCAGACTACTCCAAACCATTCATTGTCCAAACAGACGCTTCGGAGTTAGGTGTGGGGGCTGTTCTATCTCAACTGAATTTTGATGGTCATGACCAGCCCATAGCTTTTATTAGCAGGAGGCTGACCCCCAGAGAGAAGAATTGGTCAGCTATTGAGAGGGAGGCCTTTGCTGTGGTTTGGGCCCTGAAGAAGTTGAGGCCATACTTGTTTGGCACTCACTTCAAGATTCAGACCGACCATAAGCCCCTCTTGTGGCTAAATCAAATGAAGGGTGAAAACCCCAAACTACTTAGGTGGTCCATTTTCCTACAGGGGATGGACTTCACAGTGGAGCATAGACCTGGCACTGATCATGGCAATGCAGATGGGCTCTCCAGGTATTTCCACTTAGAGCAAGAAGACTCACCTGGTCAAGGTTAGCTTATTGTCCCAAAGTTTGGGGGGGGGTCATGTAGGAGAGTAGGGTCTGCAATCCTATGATCACCCAGGTTTTTTGCTTTTGCTTCATTGGTTTACGACTTTCCCTGGCTGTGGGCCTGCCAATCAGACCCACAGCCTAGCTGTTCTCTCTCGAAATTAACACACATGTACATTAGGTGCATCCACTAATTGGAACTGGGCCGCCTTGTCAGTCCCTGTCTCAGCATACCACAGGTATCCAGGGCATCGGTGTACCCAGGGCCTACCAGGGGCTGCAGCATGTATTATGCCACCCCTGGATGGCCGCCCAAATCTGACACAACTGGCTGCACGACAGCTGGGGCAAGGTGGTGTAATCACCCGTTGCTGTAGGTGTAGTATTCCTACACCTAACCCTAAAATGGACACATGGATTCCTATCAGTCACTCCTATGGCAGGCCTTATCAATCCTGAAGGCAGAGTGCAGGGAATCATGTGGGACGGTGCTCTGGCGCGAGCTGAGCCCGTCGACGGCTTGCGGAACCAAGTCCTAATAGCCGTTCCATGGTGACGCGGGCCAACTACTTTAAAATGCATTATAATCCTTGCGGTTATTTGCTAACTTTGGCATCGCATCACCCACACATGTCGAGTAAGGTGTCATACGAATGGGAGTACGAACCCCTCGCCAATTCTGGCGACGGGGTTAGCATTCCCCCCCTTTTAGAGGGGCACGACATGGAAGGAACCTTGAACCCCGGTTAAAGTTGACTCAAGCCTCAGCATCACAAAATGGATGCTGCCACCAGACACAAGTCTGACCTCCTGCTGCTGGGAGACCTTCCAGCGGAGGGAGCTTGGACAAAGGGTTTCCTGTCGAGGGCGGTGTTAGCACCATCCCAGACAGGGTTTGTGTATCCCAGGTAGGCAGGGCTGAAAGGAAGGTGATTGCAAGTGGCACCCCGGTGCTCACGGTGCATAGCCCGGCTCAAACCAGTTTCGGGGGCAACCCTGCCCCTGAGCCGGGGCGAAGCCGGACAAAGGATAGGGGTGTAACCACCCCCCTCCTGGCCCCACCCATAGGTAGGACCTAGTCACGGGCCAGCCCCTTTTCTTAGAATAAAGGTAGGAGCGAGTCCCCTTCCCAAATTGGATAATTCTGAATCTTGAACTACTTTCCACGAAAGGAACTCTTGACTTTTTCTGAAGACTCTCCCTTGTGGCTAAGGAGTAGCCACCCTGCACCAGCAGGCACCACCTAAGCGCTTGCGGTTTGCTGTACGTCTCTCCCACGGATCAAGACTGCCCAGCTCGACGAGACCCGAGTCCCTGCCATCTCTGACCTCTACCTACATCATCAGCCCAGCTGAGAGTCGTAGGTGTGACGAGACCTGCGGGACCGGCTATCTTCAGAACCTGCACGACGCTTATCTAGCACGCCACCGAGGGACCCTCGAGTGAGTGCACCTAGGGTTTGAGAAGCCCTAACCCTGAGCAGCTCCAGCACCGAAGTCTGCCTCCCCAGCATCCACGGGATCTGCGTGGGGGCCCTTCCGCTCCTTGCTGTTCACCGCGTTGTCCGACCACTCGCCGACCGGCTTGTGGCCCTCTTCACGACGCACCACGATAGTTTCATCACTGGTCTGGTTGCTCCAGACTGGCTCTTGCTCCCCTTCAATAGAGGAGTACCTCGGACCCTCCTGGTCCACTCCCGACGCCATCTTGACTCCACCGCGTGGGTTGCCACTGCCAAGACCTGCTGCCCCACTCCTGGGCCCAGCATCATCGACAGCAGACACCTTCGTGGGACAGCTCGCCCTCCATCCTGGTCGCCGCCGCGCCTCCTGGTCCGAGGAACAGCCGAGTCCGACGTCATCCACTCACCTGGTCGAGGTGACTTCAGCCGGTACCCTCCTGGTGCCCACACGATCGCTGGCTAGCGGTCGAGAACTGAGTCCCCTCTGCTTTCAGGTTTTCCTTCATCACCGATCCAGGCTTGGATCTCGCTGAACATCGTCACTGGTCGCCTGCCAGCAACTTCTTCTTTCAGGCTCCTGAGACTACAACGAGGACTCCCGACATCTTCCCGAACTTCACGCAGCCGCAGCCCCTGGGCTAGGTAACTCGAGCATTTCGGTGCTCCATCGCAGGTTCGCTCTACAAGTGTCCAGTTCCTTTTTCGTTTAGTCCCACTGATCGGATCACTCCGGAATCAGTATCTCCAGACTCTAACCATTCGCATTTCACTGTTAGTGTAGATGGTTCCTCGTGCCCCTCGGGCATTTGTGTAAATTGTGCAACTTGACGTATTTTCGTAAGAGTTTTGTAGTGTGCTTAGCTCCCTGACTCATAAAGAGCCAGGGTAGTCTTGTTATAAATAAATATCCTTTATTTTCATAACAACTTGTGTGGTGTCCTTTCACGTGGTGTTCAAGGGGTAAATGTGGTGGTAAAACAGCTGGCTTAACACGCCCTCTAGAGTTTAGCCTAAGACTGCTCGTATCCACGCTACTAGGATAGCTGGTCGTTTGGAATGATACACAGTGATCACTAGAATAGTGAGCACTACATATCAGGCCAACTTCTCACAGTGTTGGATTCTAAATCCAACACCAGTGCGCCCCCTACAGCAAGTCGTAGTAATGACTTGCAATGTAAATATATGCGTGGTAACAATGCGGTCATTGTAACAACCACGTTGTAATGGTACCGCGTTGTGAAGGTAGCGTTGTAAACGCTGTTTCCCCTGCAGAACAGGTGGCAAAATTTCATTTAGTTCAATTCACATATATTGATTAAAACTGAATCCATTAAATGACACCCCAAAAAAGGTTCTAACAAAAGTTCGCTGCATTTCAAGAAACGTCCGTTCAGTCCTGGTCTGAATTGCATACATTAATAACCCTGATAATTTTGTTTAGCCAACCTTGAAACAGGGTGCTTTGACATTTCCAATAATATGTAATTAGTGACTTGGCCACAGTTATAGAGATAACAAGCATTGAAAATGCAATAGGCCTTGCCTTTGATTAAGTTAAAGCCATTTGCTTTCCTAATGGTATTGTATAACAAAGAAAATGGCTTTAACTTAATGAAAAGCGATACCTGTTGCATTTTCAATGCTTGTTCATCTTTGCTGCCTGTGTTGATAGGTGCACATGCGCCAGTACAGTGTCCATGGTCGATTACTGTGCCCTAAAGCCGGTCTGATAGAAGGGAGTTATACTTTTTTCTTCAGCCCAAGTCTCCAGATCCTTCAGTAGAAGGCGGGCTTAGGCCTTGGCTTCGAGATCGAGCAAGGCGATGAGCCTGTAATTTGATGGCTTTAACAATCCCCTTTTTAAAAAAACCAATATGGAGCTCCTCCAAGAATCAGGGGTTTTGGCTGTCAAAAAAGTATAGTCGTAGAGAGGAGTTTGAATTGTTGCCCAGAAGTAGGGGCCTTTTTGAAGACTGGTGCAGGTATCTCATTGGGCCCGGGGGCCCCGTCGTTCTTCATGTTCTTGAGGATCTTGATGACCTTTTGAGGGTCTATCTGGGCTTAGGACTCCTCTGCTGCACAGCTGATTTATGTGTCTCCATAATCCTGATGGATTCTTCTGTTTGAGCCATTCCCTCTCTGTGTGGGCTTTTTTGTGTTCCCACAATTTCTTCCTTAGGGCTGCCCTCAGTGATGCGACTGAAGGACCCTCCGTTTGTCTGCCCCCTCTTTTCTTTGTTGCAAGGGCCTTGCACATGAGCCGTTTACTTTCGCGTATATCTTTAGTTGGGCAAATGCTTCCAACACTTGGTTGCACTTTGGACGTGGGGCATTGTGACTGGGGATGACCCATCTTCGCTTGTAGGTCCTCTACAGTGATGTCCCAGTCCTTTATGGGAGAGAGCAACGTTGATAGGCTCCCTTCCTGTTTCTGATCCAACCAGTTTTGGAGCTTCATGACTGTCTTGTCTGACCATTTGATCCTCCTCAGGACACTATGTTTTTCATCCCCTCTTGACTCTCCGATGACTTGGAGAATGGTGGCTGATGGTACTTCCAGCTGAAACCCCGCTCTTAGTGACCTGTGATCGCTTTCCATCCTATCCTCGACTACAAAGTCTTCCAAAGTAGCCACCATTGCTTCACTGACCATGAAGTAGTCGATTCTTGAGATGTCCCGTAAGGTCGGTTGGAGATGGACGGAATTCAAGCATGCTTCTTTCAATGCAAGGGTTGTAGTCAGCTTGTGATTACTGAGGAGGTCGTGAAGGGGTGCGGCCCTGCCCGACCCCCGGGGAGGGGGTTCGGCTTTATCGAGATCCTTCAGGTTCAAATCCCCAGCTAGAATAACCTGGTGAAATTTGAATTTAGTTAAAGGGTCATCTAATTTCCATGACAGTGCCTCCATCTGGTCTTTCATGGTGGTCTGTGCCGGGTTGATATAGCAGTTTATTATCAGGAAGAGCATTGGATGTAAATTGAGATTCAGGCCTCCGATCTGTAGGGCTTGAAACTCGGATGAGTTCAGATTAATATCTGTCGCTGCGAGGGTGCTTGCGTGTTTTATAAAAACGGATAGACCACCAGACGGAGGGCTAAAGAGATTCTTCTTTGTTAATGAAACATAGTGTTCGTGGTACCCTGCCAATGGAGTGCTAGACAGAGCCCAAGTCTCTTGAAAGCAGAGTATGTCTCCTGTTTCCAGGAACTCCTTCAAGTTTTCATTTTCACTGATTCTGCTGAGCACTGCGATGTTTCATGAGCTTATGGTTAATTCCTGCTTGGAAGGTGTTCCTCCCCTGGCATGTCCCCTGCCAGGCCTGGCGTCGCAGCTGTTAGGGATGCTGCTGCAAGCTTCTTGAAATTCCGTTTCGGGCCGGTACGGTAAAATCAACTGCACTTCTGGTTTGCTCGGAGTATATGCACATACTTTCTAACTGGGTAGTGATATCACGCAAAGCTGCCACTGTAGAGTTAGACAGTATCTGCAATTTACATCCAAAATATTATCTGGCCCTTTCACCCCTGGCCATGGCGGTACCACCAAATGTAATAATGGAGGAAAGGATATACTGAAAGGTGATACCATTACTATATTTGTTGACCTCCAGATCTGTAACACCATCGCAGAATTCCTTTGTTAGCGTTCTTTTAACCCACCTCGCATTTTGCTTACTATACTTACTAGGCACCCAAAGCCACGTCCTCAGTTCCATTATAGACATTGGAGTATGTACCATTTGACAAGAAGTAAAAACCTGGGTGTGCATAAAGTGGACCGTGGTAATCTACCAGAGAGTATCTAGTATTCATCCCTGTGGTACTCGGATCACATTTCCTCACTAAGGACATTGTGTTCTTGAACAATATCAGTCCAGAACAATTTATGTACAGGATAGCGTCTAGTACTATTTACTATCGGACGGCATGCAGGATAGTAGCCTTCTTCTAGAGTAACTGTCAAATCTTGATAATGCCAACCGGTTAAAGTAATGTTCTGTTCCTCCATATACAGACTTTCGCAATACATATTAGTGTCACAACCTAGATATCCCTTCGCTCGCTGCTTTCTATAGTACAAGCAGGGACCGGGATATCCCATCCCGAGCTCACCCTTTACCTCTACAAAGTGGGGAGGACGAACTTATGTATCATTTACCAGTGACAATGGGTAAGCAGTCAGCAAACTTGTAAAGGAGTCAGTAGGATAACAAGCTGTACTTTCACCAAAATATTTCCTTGTGTGTATCTAGAAATACATTGCTCGGCATTGCTCTCTTGGCACGATCTGGAGAAACAGGCTTGTACATAACACATGATGAGGTATCATAATAAGACTCCAAAACCCAGAACACCCCCGAAAATCAACAACAGAAACAATACAGAAACAACACAGAGCACTTCCGTCTTAACAGACCAGTTAAATCCAGTCTGCCCAGGACTCCAGGCAGCAAAAGGCTGTTCTTCTTCTATAATGAGACGACCAAGTGAATACATATTTACTGTTATTATTATTACTTTTTATAAGACCACCAGAGGAAAAAGTCATGCAATGGAGCCAACGGTGGAAAGAGCAAAGAAAAGGGGAAAAACCCAGAAAACCCAGTGTCCTTCAAAGCCTCACTGGTAGACTTTTATTGTCCATCCCTCGGTGGTGCTATTGAGCTCTTTGCGGTGGAGCTGCGCAGTCGCAGCCCTTCCTGAAAATGTTCACGTCTCTCAGGATAGGGCACCCTCCCTCCTGGAAAGGCACCCTCAACTTATCCTGTTCAGGGTCTTGGACAATGCACCAATCTCCCTGTCCCTAATCTGCCGTTGGTACCACGGGGAGGGTACGTTTGCCCTATTCTTCAGCAATACAGTCCATCCCTACTAATCTGACTTTTCCTTTGGTGCACTGTTCCTTCTGTGGGGGTGCAAATTGTACCTCAACACTCCATGCACAGAGGGGGCGGGGAAAAAGGGGTTCAGGCTCAAAAGGATCAAGGGGCAAAGGCTTAAACACAGACGAACCAGCAGGCTGGGACTCAAGCACAGGTGGACCAACCGGCTTGGGCTCCTGGATAGCCTTAATTTCAGGTGGCACCGCCTCATTCAGCGCCGCGTGGCTTTCTTCCTCAGTTGGTGCCCATGTGAGGCGGACATCAGAAAAGAGAATAAAAAGTGAAACCTGCTCAGTCTCAGTGTCGCCAAACCCATCCAGGCACCACTGGTCGTAAGTTAACGGCAGGGGTACCCGCTTGCAATTGGTACTAGTCCAATACCAGCCGTCTACCTTCACCGCAGTTCTGGTGGCGAGGAGGACCTGGTAGGGCCCTCTCCACCTAGGCTCCAAGCCGCTCTTTCTTTGGTAGTTACGCATCAAGACCAAATCCCAAGGCCGTATCTCGGGCCCTCTGTATTTTGCTGCAGGTTATCGGAGATTCGTTGGTGAATAGAATGCACATTTTTTGTCAATTCATAGAGGTAGTCCAGAAGCAGGGGGTACTCTATATCTGAAGAACCGCGAGGTCGCGGGACGTCCCAAACATTTGCCGGGCGGCCGAACACGACCTCATATGGTGACAGACCTGTTCTAGAGTGGGCTGTGGCTCTAGTGGACAATAGTGCTAGGGGTAAAACATCTGGCCACTGCAATCCTGTGCTCTATTTAATCTTTGCCATTTTCAGTTTGAGAGTACCATTTTACTTCTCAACCAAACCTGCTGATTAGGGGTTAGTTGCTGCATTAAACTTTTGTCTGATGTGCAACCCGTCGCACACCAGCTGAATAACCTCTGTGTTGAAATGACTTCCATTGTCACCCCAAATCAAACCCGGCAAACCAAAATGCTGGAAGAACTCTTTCAAGGGTACTTTTGCCGTCGCCATGGCTGTATTCTCTTTAGTGGGGTAAGCCTCAATCCACTTACTAAATGCACAGACAACCACTAGTACATATTTCAAGTTATGAACTCGTTCCATTTCGATGTAGTCTATCTGGAGGACCTCGAAAGGGAAGGAAGGTGGTGCATAACTGCCCACAGGGGTAGAGGTACTCTTTCCCGGGTTGTGCATCAGGCAGACTATACAGTACTTCACCAGGTGGGCAGAAACTCTGGGGATATTGTCATTCCGCCAAACGGGGTCTAATAGCTTACAAATCCCCTTCGCACTAATGTGGGCTGGCCCTTGCGCCATAGTAACCACAGGAAGGACATATGCATCTGGTAGCATCCATCTCCTCTTCCCTGATTTGTCCACCCAACACCCCTCCTCATTCAAATCAGCCGTGCTTTCCTGCCAAATTGCCAACTCCTCAATCAATGCTTCACTTTCAATTTCCTTGACATACTCCAATGTATCTTCAAACATCGCACACTCCGTTACCCATCCAGCGGGACCTGCCACAAACAATCTTTTCATCTTAACTCAGGCAGTCTCCTTAGCTGTCTGATCTGCAAACACATTTCCCCTCCGTATATAATCAGTAATCGCCTTGCGAGCACTGCACTTCACTTTTGCTAACTTCTTTGGGAGTTCCAGGGCTGACAAAAGTCTGTGTATTAGTGGGCCGTTTTGTATTCTCATTCCATGGGAAGTCAGGAACCCCCTCTCCGCACAGAGGCGCCCGAAATTATGAGACACCCCAAATGCATACTGACTGTCAGTATATATATTGACAGCCAAACCCTCACTCAACTCGCATGCTCGAAGGAGGGCCACTAACTCTTCAGCTTGGGCCGATTGATAGGGAACTCGTGATGACTGGACTATTGTGTGTAGGGTGGTGATGGCATACATCGCAGTTGTTGTGCCATCAGGTAATTTGAGCCATCAACATATAGTTTCCCTTGGGGTTCAGATAGGGGAACATCAGTCAGGTCTACCCATCCCTTCGTCTCTTCTTCAGTGCGAAAAACACAATTGTGCACATTTAGTTCCTCACTTTCCGAAGGGAGGGGTAGTAATGTGGCTGGGTTCAGGGTGGCACATCTTTTGATGGTGACATGTGGTGCAAATAGAGTCAGATCATAGCCAGTCAGATGTGCACTGGTGAGGTGCTGAGTCTTTGTTTTGTTCAAAAGTGTTTCGACAGCATGTGGTACCATGACTGTGAGATCAGTGTCAAGTACGAGCCCTGCTGATTGTCAGATAGAGACGGCCACGGCCGCAGCCGCTCTTAGACAGATCAGGAGAGCTCTGGCGACGGGGTCAAGCAGAGCAGAAAAGTACGCACACAGCCTTTGCTTACCTCCAAAAGCTTGTGTTAAGACAGAGAGCGCGCAGCCAGCCGTCTCGCGTACATGCAGCACAAACGGCTTCTGATAGTCTGGAGTGCCAAGCACAGGTGCAGAGCAAAGCGCTATTTTTAGTTGCTCAAAAGCATGCTGACATTCATGCGTCCAAGGCAAGGGTTCATGCACATCTTTAGTTGTTAGTAGAGAGAAGTTAGGTATCCAGTGATGACAATATGAGGTGATCTCTATAAAAGCGTGCACATCCCTTTGCGTCTTAGGGATGGGCATGTTAGTAATGACACTGATGCGCTCGGGTGTTAGTCTCCTTCCCTCCTTTGACAGTAGGTGACCTAAATAGGTGACCTCCTGTGGAAAATATTGAAATTTCGAGAGGGACACCCTATGTCTGTGGTAGACCAAATGTAACAATAATTTAACCGTTGCATCTTTGCAACCGTCTTCAGTGTCAGAAGCGATCAAGAGATCGTCCAAATACTGCAACAATACGGTATCTTTGGGAAGGACGAGAGAATCCAATTGACTTTTCAGAGCTTGTCTATAGATGCTGGAACTTTCAGTATAGCCCTGAGGAGCCCGACAGAATCTAAAACTTCTACCGCCAAGGGCGAACCCATACAGATACCTACTGTCTGTGTGTATTGGGATGCTAAAGTATGCATTCTTCAAATCAATGACAGAATAGTATTTGGCAGAGGAAGGCATCATGGTCAGAAGAGCAGTGATGTCGGGGACAACTGGGAACTGAGAGATCACTATTTTATTCGCCTCACGCAGGTCAATCACAAGCTGATAGACATCGGAGCATTCATCCGAGGAACCCGATGGTGCCCTCTTAAGGATGGGAAGAATAGGGCTATTACACACTGTAGAGGTGTGGGATTAACAGCACGCAGACCAGGTCATTTAACGTAAGGTTTTATTGTGGAAGTTACTCGTCTAAATCTGCTAGGCAGTCTCTCCTCCTTCTTTGCTGGCTCCGTGGTTGCAACGTTGGTGTTGGTCCTCTCTCCGGCTATGGGGGCGTTCTCCGCTGGTACTCCGGGACTCCAGGACCCACAAGACGTATGTGAAGGAAGGGAGAAAAGGACCGTTAGGACTCTACTGTGCGACGCGTGTACACCCTAACACCCGGACCGGGAGTGAGGACACACCTTCTCTTGTGTTTTAGTGCTGTACATCGAACTCAGTGTCACGTGTGATTAGTGCAGGGGTAGGGAAAAAGAAAAGGGGAATACGGCGGTCTAAAGGCTCTTTCGCCACCCCATGAAGCCCCTGACCCGCTCCCGTACCTGGGGTAGCCACCCTCCTCCAGGAGAGTGGCACGGCGCTGCGTGAGTACGTTGGCCTCCTGGCTTTCCTCTAGGGTCCGTCGTATAGTCCCCGTCTGGTAGCTCCGCTGGGTCGTCTCCTCCGCTCTCCGATATCTTTCTCCGCTCCTCGCCTCCCGGAATCCACTCTTCGGTGATGTCACACGCCGTGGTCTGGTCTTCCGCCCCAATATCCAATCCCGTGTGACCACGTGATGACGGGGGCGTGGCTTCCGCGAATAGGCAGTGCTGCTTAAAGCGACCCGTCTCGTAATCTGTATCCACTTCCGTATGCTCGCACATACCCCAATCGTCCTGCGGGTGGGTAAAAGAATAAGATAGTGGGGGTGTAGGTAGCCACCAGTCCTGGTTATCCCGTACCACTTCCTGAGACGCTGTGTCCCGTTTACATACCTCCCCCCTTAGACTCTCCCGATTGGGGAGAGGGGGAACACGGGAGAGAAAGTCAGCATTCACATTGTCACTGCCCTTACGGTGTTTGATGGTGAAGGAATAGGGCTGTAAGGACAGAAACCATCGTAGGACTCGGGGATTCTGTGATTTGGATTTGTTCAACCATTGAAGGGGGGCATGGTCAGTGTATAGTTGGAAATGTCGGCCATCCAGGTAATAGTGTAGTTTGTCTATGGCCCATTTTATAGCCAAACATTCCCGTTCTATGGTTGAATATTTGACTTCTCGTGGAAATAACTTCCTACTTAGGTATAAAATAGGGTGTTCTTTTCCATCCTCTCCTAGTTGTGACAAAACTGCCCCTAGTCCGCAATTGGACGCGTCTGTGGACAGTATGAACTCCTTGCGGAAGTCAGGAGAGACCAATACAGGTTCGGTGGTTATGGCATTCTTTAATGTAACAAACGCCTCTAGCATTCTTTTTGTGGGGTTTGCTAGGACGGTTTGTTTCACCTCTTTCCTCAGTACATCGGTCAGGGGGCTGGCAGTCTCCGCAAATTGAGGAATGAAACGTCTATAATAGCCAATAAGGCGAAGGAATGCCCTGAGGTCCCGTTTTGTTGCAGGGAAAGGGACAGCTTTGATGTCTTTCACTTTCTCCTGTTGTGGTGCTATTACCCCATCTCCCAGGACATATCCTAGATACTTCACTCGTGAATATCCTGCACAAGATTTCTTCGCATTAATGTGTAACCCTGCTCTGCTCAGGGCGGACAGGATGATAGTGAGGTGTTTCAAGTGCTCGGCCCAAGAGCTACTGAACACTACTATATCATCTAAATACGCAGAGCTGAATGCGGTATAGGGTTGCAGCACGGTGTTCATTAATCTCTGAAAAGTGGCCGGGGCCCCGTGCAGGCCAAAAGGTAGTACATTAAATTCATACAGTCCCTCATCCGTGACAAAGGCAGTTTTTTGTTTGTCCTGTTCTCTCAATGGCACCTGCCAGTAACCCTTTGTTAAGTCGAAAGTTGTAATGTACTTCGCCTCCCCTAACTTCTCTATGAGATCGTCTACTCGTGGTAGCGGATAGGCATCTAGGGAGGAAATGGCGTTTAACGCTCTAAAGTCCATACAGAAACGGGTTGTGCCGTCAGGTTTCGGGACTAAGACGATGGGTGATGCCCAAGCGCTCTTGGAGGGGCGAATGACGCCTAGCTGTAACATGTCTTCCACCTCTTTTTTCACCATCCCTTTTCTGGCCGCGGGTATGCGATACGGTCTCTGTTTGACAGTCAGACCTTCCTTCGTGTTAATGCTATGTTCGGCCAGGGTGGTCCGGCCAGGAAGGTCAGAGAACAAGGCCGAAAAGGGGCTCAGGGTCAGTAGTAGATCTGTCCGCTGGTCATTGGACAGTTCCGGATTTAGGGGCATCTGTGGCAGAGTGGACTCATTTCTCCCAGTAGGCCATATACCATGCGCATTTTTGGGAGGAGGACCTATCCATTTTTTTAACAGGTTTATGTGATAATACTGTCTTCGTTTGGGGGTCACTTGTAGCCGATATGTGGTGTTTCCCAGTGTTTCTATAACTTTAAAGGGACCTGTCCACTCACTCTGAAACTTCTTTGTAGAAGATGGGAGAAGGACTAGGGCCCAGTCACCTAGTTTCAGGGTTCTAAGTTTCTTTCCTTTATCATATTGAACCTTTTGTGACATCTGATGTTTTTCTAGGTTTAGGAGCGCTAGTTCTCGTATTTTACAAATCCGAGAACGCAGTTGTGTTGTATATTCTAGGAAGGTTTTATGTTCCTCAGTGGTTTCTCTGTCCCACGCTTCTCTAGTGATTTCTAGCAGTGATCTAGGCTGTCTCCCGTACAACATTTCAAATGCTGAGCAGCCCAAGCTGCTTTGTACTTGGCCTCGAATTACGTAAAGGGCAAGTGGAAGCAAGCGATCCCAGTCCGTACTTTCGAGGGAAAGCATTTTTTTCAGTGTGGATTTGAGGGTACGGTTATATCTTTCGACCAAACCGTCAGTTTGGGGGTGGTATGCGGATGTTTTTAGGTGATGCAGGTTGAGCGTACTGCACACTTCTTTCATCAGTTTCGACACGAAGGGTGTCCCCTGATCGGTTAAAATTTCTCGCGGGAAGCCCACCCGGGAGAACAGTTCAATCAGCTTCTCCGATATGTTTTTCGTTGTTGGAGATTTGAGCGGGAAAGCTTCTGGAAACCGTGTAGCGTAGTCTACAATGACTAACGCATAGGCATGTCCCCTAGGTGTCTTGGGTAGTGGGCCTATAAGGTCCATACCTACCCGTTCAAACGGTTTTCCAATCAGAGGTAAGGGCTGCAGGGGAACGGCGGGGGGCCGCTGACAGTTCTTTAATTGACATATGTCGCAGGACTGACAATATCTCTGGATGTCTTTATATATACCGGGCCAAAAAAAAATGCCTTAATACATTCTGAGTGGCTTTTTCGGCGCCGGTATGTCCGGCTGTAAGATGTGTGTGTGCATAGAATAAGATTTGGTCTCTGAAGGGCAGGGGTACCACGAGCTGGGGGTGTTCGCCTTCCCTCCCTTCTCTGTATAACAAGTCGTTTTGGATGATAAAACGAGGATAGACCTGACGAGGGAAATCGGTATTAGCCTGTCCATTTTCCCAGGCGTTACAAAGAGTTGGATCGTTTGCCTGGGCAAACTTAAAACTCCGGTCCAAGAGCCAGGGCTCCCGTACATTATAGGCAGCACAAGGTGGAGACATCACTGTCTTTTGAGGGTGCAAGTGGGTCTGGAATATTTCTATGAACTGGGGATTGTCTATCCCTATTATCAGATCTTCAGGCAAGGAATCCACCACCCCAACCCTTACAGTACAGGGGTTTTGACCGTCTACTTCTAGAGTCAATATTGCAACTGGGTAAGGCTTCACGTCCCCATGGACACACCTAATCTGTACTAGGGTGTTTGGAAGGGTGATTTCAGGAGTTACCAACCCTTTCTGGGCGACAGACTGTTTACACCCCGAGTCTAACAAGGCCTTTACCGTTTTGCCGTTAACTTTGGTGCTTACATAGAAGGAGGGTCCCATTTCGGCGGAGTAAAGGACTGCTTTGGGTAGGTATCCAACCTCCATGGGTTCCTCTGAGGATTTTTTCCGGGGACACATTCTTACGACATGGCCCCACTCCCCACACTCAAAACACTGGGGTCCTTTTATCACCGGCGTTTCGATACGAAGTGGCATCGGTTTTCGGGGCTCGAACTGGCCTCTTGCTTTCCTTTCTACTTTTAGGTTTTGTCCGGTCTTGGTATGCCTCTCTGTGTCCCACGGGAGGGTCTTCGGCAGGGCCCTCGTATAAGTGCTAGCCATTTCGATGGCTTGTGCGGGGGTCAAGTGTGTATGCTGCCGTAACCATCTCTGGGTCCCATAGGGAAGAGCTTCCAAGAATTGTTCCAGATAGATGCGGGCCATGATCTCTTCTTTGGTACTGGTTATCGGCTTTAGCCACTTATCTGCTGCCATTTTTAGTCGAAAAAACAGTGTTTTGGGGTTTTCACCTGGGGTTCCTTTCTCCTTACGAAAGCGCACTCGGTAAGCTTCTTCATCGAGCCCCAAGTGGTCTAGAATAATTGCCTTAATCTCGTTATACGGGGATGTCCCTGTGGCATTAGCAACTTGGTATGCAGCCTGAGCGTATTTTTGCAGCGTGACTCCTGTCGGATGCGGTGCATGGGAGCGGCGATCCGGAGCTGTATGGAGCCCGGACTCCGTTTGGGCCGTACGTAGTCCTTCCACTTGGGCGGTAATCAATTTTTGCAGCACTTCCCTGTCTTGTTGGGACGTGGCAATTTGCTGTCCTACCGCCCATTCCAACTTCTCTTGGCCTTTTATGAGGTGCTGAATAACGTTTTCCATCACAGGAGTACTGATGGACGGTGATCCCACTTCTGACACCAGTTGTAGAGGTGTGGGATTAACAGCACGCAGACCAGGTCGTTTAACGTAAGGTTTTATTGTGGAAGTTACACGTCTAAATCTGCTAGGCAGTCTCTCCTCCTTCTTTGCTGGCTCCGTGGTTGCAACGTTGGTGTTGGTCCTCTCTCCGGCTATGGGGGCGTTCTCCGCTGGTACTCCGGGACTCCAGGACCCACAGGACGTATGTGAAGGAAGGGAGAAAAGGACCGTTAGGACTCTACTGTGCGACGCGTGTACACCCTAACACCGGGACCGGGAGTGAGGACACACCTTCTCTTGTGTTTTAGTGCTGTACATCGAACTCAGTGTCACGTGTGATTAGTGCAGGGGTAGGGAAAAAGAAAAGGGGAATACGGCGGTCTAAAGGCTCTTTCGCCACCCCATCAAGCCCCTGACCCGCTCCCGTACCTGGGGTAGCCACCCTCCTCCAGGAGAGTGGCACGGCGCTGCGTGAGTACGTTGGCCTCCTGGCTTTCCTCTAGGGTCCGTCGTATAGTCCCCGTCTGGTAGCTCCGCTGGGTCGTCTCCTCCGCTCTCCGATATCTTTCTCCGCTCCTCGCCTCCCGGAATCCACTCTTCGGTGATGTCACACGCCGTGGTCTGGTCTTCCGCCCCAATATCCAATCCCGCGTGACCACGTGATGACGGGGGCGTGGCTTCCGCGAATAGGCAGTGCTGCTTAAAGGGACCCGTCTCGTAATCTGTATCCACTTCCGTATGCTCGCACATACCCCAATCGTCCTGCGGGTGGGTAAAAGAATAAGATAGTGGGGGTGTAGGTAGCCACCAGTCCTGGTTATCCCGTACCACCTCCTGAGACGCTGTGTCCCGTTTACACACACATCCACAGTTGTTTCCTAAACAACCTCAGACACAATCAGGTCATGTATAATCTGTAAGAGCGCCAGCTCCCCTGCTCGCTGTATTTTGTACTGGGGAATTTGTGGCAAAACAGCGTTGTCCTTAACCCTGATGGAGACTGGGGGTATCAGCAATAGCCCTACGTCCGTATCACCCGTAGCCCATAATGTCATTGGCACATCCTTAAACTCAGCAGGAAGGGGCTCAGCCTTCGACAAACATTGCTTGGCACTCACTACACTGGGCCCTATGGTCATATAGACACCGTCCGGGGAGCACAAAATAGTTGCATGTAACTTCTTCAACAAGTCCAGACCCATTAAATTTTCTCCACAATTCGATGTCAGTAAAAAGGGTGAATCTACAGTAAAGGGACCAATAGTCAGGGCAAGCGTCTCTGAGATGGGGCTCACAAACAGTATACTTGAAAAGCCTACTGAAACATTATTTTGGCCAGACAGGGCTGCCTCGGGGACCAGTAAACGAGAAACAGAGCTATTCATTGTGCCTGTGTCCACCAAATATTTCTTCGCTGAGCCCTCCAGATCAGCAGTGACATAAGATCCATGCAGTTCCACAGGGATCGGAACTGATCCCTCACCCTGCCCCTGGCTGTCCTAGCCATGAATAAGTCCTGTTACTTCATTAAAATCAAAGTCGTCATGGTAGTACTGTCGCCCCCTTGGATTATCAAAATAGTTCTGGCCGCGTTGACCCAACTGTCCTTCACTTCCCTGACCTTCATCATGGCTGCTCGCCCCACGACCCCGTCCTCTCAAACCTCGTCCTCCGGGCAACCCAACCCTTTGCAACATAGTCGGGCACTCGCTGGCCCAGTTCCCCTCCTCCTTGCAATATGCACACTGGTTTGATCCAACCGACGTGGTGTTCCTGCTAGTGCGGGTCAGCTGTCGGGCCGAACCAATGCCTCGCCACCCTGCCATTTCCCCGGGACACCTGCTGCATCAACACTTTTGTCTTCAGCTCCTTATCTTTCTTCTCTACCTTCTCCTTCTCTTTGTTCTCTCTATGCTCATAGTACTGTGCCATACTTAATATTACTGATGGGGAGAAGGTAGTCCAAGTGTTCTCTGAAGCCTGCAACCGAGTCGCGATCTCAGGAAGCAGATTCGTAACGAACCTGATAACAAACAATCGAACACCTCCCTCCAGGAATAAATCCTGTCCACTAAAATCCAGAAACACCCCTTCAAACCTTGTAAAGAAATCAGACACACTTTTGTCTTTCTTCTGGTGACATGCAGTTAACTTGTCCCAATCCACCCTTCCCGGCGGAATCAAGGAGTGCCTGTACGAGATGATCCGACCCGGCAAAGCCAGTATCTCAGCCCTGGGCTTCTCACTGGGCTTCCTCTCTTTAACCCATCTCCTGATCTCATCCCAGGTACCACCTAACTCTACTACGTGGTCCTGCGTGTGCACCTGCCACCAGATATCAACTGGTACCAACAAACCAAAACACCTCTCAATATCTGCCAATGTCATCACCGTCGATGACGCAGCCTCTGTCAACTCTTTATAATAAGCAGTCGGATTTTTCCTAGGGTCAGGCAACTAGGTCTTAAGGGACAAAACCTCACTCCTTTCCCAAGGAGTGTAAATTCACTGTTCTTGGAAACAAGCCTCTAATCTCTGTCTAATGACAGCATCTTGCTAATTACGCAGCTCCGGTATCTCTGGGTTAAAAATAGGATGCACTTCCCTCATTGGGAACTGGGACACTGTAGTTGGCTTTTTCTGGTGTAACCTACCTCTATATCCAATCAACGTTGTAACATTACTAAAAGGGGCCATGCCTGCAGCATACAAGTGGTCTTGAATATCATAAATAATTTGGGGGGCAACACCGATAAAGCACTGTTCCCACAGTCCAATCAGCGTGGCCGACATATGCTTGAGGGCATGCTGCTGTACAAATGGCTCATACTCTTTTAGGACACTCCACACATCCCCTACACTGTAAATCTGACTCCAGGCACACTGGGAAGCCTGGTTGCAAACCATCTTTTTCTCTGTATCTTCCACATCAGACCGAATCAGTACTCACCCAAGTCTTTCTTTTGCAGGCACGCATTCCCCACCAACCAATCTACACACAGGGGTTCCAACACTTAACGAGGTCGGGGAGAGGAGGTGTGGGGAGGACACACTCATTGTAGAGGCAGGATTCAGGGACATCAGCATCTGTGTGGTAGGAGTAAGTGAAGGAGAGGGAGAAGAGGCTAAAGCAAGAGGCGGAGCAGAAGAACCTACAGTCGCCACAGACGTGACAGGCGAAGCCAAAGAGGAGACAGGAGGGCTTCCAGCCAAAGCAATCAAGTCACTAGCAGAAGTATGAGGTGGGGAAACGTGAACCTGGGTCTGTGAGACAGCTGGGTATACTCTCTGTGGAGCATACGGAGGCAGGGTCGCATATCCAACAGATCGTCTACAAAGGGATCGCCTTCTTCTCGAACAACATAGGACTTATTGAATTGCAACCTAAAGTTCTGGTCAGCACACTCTATACCCTTCTCCACTTTCCCTCTCTCACACGCTATTGCTTTCTGTGTTATTGTCTGCGTCTTCCATCTCTGAGCCTTTTTCTCCGTCTTCATCCGTCTTTGCTTAGCTTCTTTCTGACATACCTGAAGATAATCAAACATTGACTGCCTACTCCATTTTGCAAACAATTTATCCTGCTGAAAATTCAATTTTTGTTCATCAAAGGTACCTGTTAGAGGCCACTGCAGCTCGGCATTTTCCCTTGCACACTTGTGCCATAGTGTACTAGTTATAATAGGGCCAAGTCGTGCTTAACGTACATATCATAGTTCGGGGTCCCTACGGAGGCGCAGGCTGCCTCTCTTCCAATTGAGCATCAGTAGACCAGCATCAGCAACACAATTTGCTAAGGCAGGGCATCTTCGAAAACAACTGAAAAAGAAATTTACTATTCAGTGACCTACCAATATCCTTCCACAGGTTGGTCCTCGGACCGCATCGAAGAATAAAGAACCAAGAGTCAGTCCTCGAACTGTACCAATTCTCCAAGGTAGACTCAACACCACCAGGCCTGGGTGTAGTCCGTAGAGTTTTGCTACGCGGAACTCCGCGAAGTTACAAAAAAACTCCACGAAGTGCTGTGAGTGGCGGAGTGCAGTGCGAGCTGCAGTTTGTGCTGTTATTCTTGCCGCTCGGGTAGAAATTCTACCCGAGCGGCAGCTCGCGTTTGCGAACTTACCATATGCAAAGCGAACTTACCATTCGCGCTCGCGAACCTACCATTCGCGGTCGCAAGCAAGGAAAAAACTCCGCTGCACATCGCGAAACAGAGTTTTCTGCAATCAGCGAGCTCCGCGAGGTGCAGAAAACTCTGCAAACTCCGTGAACGTATCGAAGTTCACTGCCCAGGCCTAAACACTACAAGACCCCAAACACTAATCAAACCCCAGGAATTTAAAAAAACAAGACGAAAACAGTAAGGTGCCTGGCAGAGTGTCCGCAGACCCCCTGCATCTCAAAAACGGTCTGCAGACCTACCAAGTTCAAACAAGCCAAGAAATGGTCCTCCGTCCACACCAAAATGTATTCAAGATGGCGCCATATTTACCAAGAATCAAAACAACTCACCTGATGTACACAGGTCAAACAACGTTATTCTCCACTGCCGACTCTTCGGAACAAACGGTCAGATCCAAGGGTTTCGCCTTTCAGGACCCCAGCCGGGATGACCACTGGACGAGGCACCACCCGATCAGACAGGCGGGGTAGCTGCAAGAACTAAGCTTGGTCGTGTGGGGATTCCCAATCTGCCCGCCTGACCTGGTGCAGCCCCATCCTCTACACCCGGTTGCGGGCAAAGATGGGACACCCGATGGGATCCCTGTTCGGGCACCAAATTAAGGAAGTGACCCGATCAGGGCCACCCGGGCCACTCACGACCGCCTCTCTGCCTTCCAAAGAAAGAAGAGTTGATCAGATAGTAGAGAATACAAACTGAAATTTTTTTGACCAGTCTCTTGAGATGACTGCAGAGGGACTGACTCAAACCTCCTTGGTAAAACATAATATGTATTTCCATCACCCAACAGTACCCGCCCAAACTGGAATTTTACAGTCTTGGCATCGATGAACAAAGAAGGCACTAAGGATCAGCTACCACCTGCAGAACGGGTACACGTTATCACATTCCCAAGTCCACCCTGTTCGAGCTCAACTCTCTCTAGTATGGGAGCAGGGCTAGGAGAGGGGAAAGGCATGCGAAGGCAGAATAAGCTATTCATTAGCACATTAGCATTCAACCTTGAATAAGATAAGAAGCAGTAACCCAGAGCAGCTTTTCGCTGATGCAGGTTGCTAATAAAATGGCGCCATGAATGCTAACTTAGTGCAGAACGAAGCATGAACAATAGAATATTAATATTTAAATTCCAACAAAGTCCCTGTAAGAAGACACCTGATTTATATTAATCTGCTGTGGACCTCTGCGCCCCTCTATGGTGAAATCGCTTCAATGATCTCAGTAAGACAGGTGACCAGCGATCCTGGCACTCTGCAGTAATTGCCCCAGTTTTCAGAAAGAGCAACCCTCAATCTCCAGAATGCTATCATTCGATATCATTGCTGGATTCTGCTGTTAAGCTGGTGGGGAGAGTGGTCTTGACACGCCTGTTGGATTGGGTGGAGGAGGCCGGCATCCTGTCGGAGGTGCAGTATGGTTTCTGGAGGGGCGGGGCACGATGGAGTGGTGTTTAAACTTACATCTACTGGTTAGTAAATACACCATTGTCAAGCAGGGCTGCATCTACCTGGCCGTCATGGACCTGTCATACACCTTTGGCAGCCTGGTGAGGTCTAAGCTCTGGGAAACACTGACTGATGTGGAGGGTGGCCGGTTCAGTTTCTCAGGTTTGATCCCTCTGGAGAGAGGACAGACAGGTTTAGGGTGGGGTTACGTGTATGTCAGGGAACATTTTAGCCTCCCCCCTGCTGTTTATCATGTATATAAATGGTCTAGGTACAGTTCTGTTTGCTAAACTCTCAGATGCCCCCTCCGTAGGCATCAAAAAGGTCCCCATTCTTTTATACGCGGACAATGCCGTCCTGCTGTCTAGGACCCCCATTGGTTTGCATTGCTTATTTCAAGAATTTGTTATCTTTACGGGCTCCCTCGGACTAGTTACTAATCACTTTAAAACCTTTATAATGACTATTTAAAACAGACCAAGATGTGGGGTATTACATTACAAGCTCATCCCATGGCTCTCACCCAGGATCTTTCTTACCTGGGTGCTGTTTTGATGCAAAGGGGAATTTGGGTCCCTCTGTGGCTAATTTCAACCATAAATTTAGCTGCCGCTGTGTCTCGACGTCCCCCACTACTCCCTCCGTCACCAGCTGCAAAAATTGAAAAATAAAATGATAATAACCCATGTTTATTATCAGTTTAATTTTCTCTCCTGGGCGAGTCTTGGGGGCGGGTCCATCACAAGGGCAGTCACGTAGGGGGAGTGTTGGGCACTGTTTGCAGGTCTTATGTGGGTTTGGCAGGCCGTCTTAGTACGCCCGAGCCGACATCTGCGCTCAAGCTGTCTCCAACCCCAGCTGTGTTGTCGGTTTGGAGACAGCAGGCACAGGCTCCCAGTCTCTCTGGGAGCACAAATCCATGACTCTCAGGCAAATCCTGATGCTGCTCTCATGCAACCAGTAGCATGAGAGCAGCATATGGATTGGCCGCTGGGGATTCTGGGAGCCTGTGCTGGTGAGGAGCAGAAGAGTCGGGATGCAGCAGGTAAGTTACTTTTTATTTGTTTTTTGTTGTTTTATTGTCGTTTGCCACTCTGACACCAGCCGCTACTGGTGGCCCCCTTATTGGAAATATATGAGTAAGTGTCTCCCTATTTTAACTCGCGGATCAGGCATCTGGGGATATATTAACCCCCAAATATTTTAGGGTGTACAAAATGGAGAGTTAAGAAGACTCCTGGGTGTCCCACCAACTTGTTCCACTTTCATCTTGCACCAGGAGCTAGGAATGGATTGTGTGGAGGGCTCTATTAACCCGGCTCCCTTCTGTTATGGTGTTCAATCTGGAGCAACCCATGTGCTGCTTTTAACAGGGAAATTGATCAGGATTGCTTATCTTGTGACAGAGGTCTGCATGTTCCCTGGATTAGCGACGTTAAATCCGCCTTAACAGATTTGGGTGAGCCGCAGCTTTTTTATAAGCCCAAAACTTTGTCCAAACATAAGGCCTGTGTTAAAACCTTGATCAAAATGAAACAGTGTAATCTCAGAGAGGAGAATGAGTGATCTAAATCTACTGCTAGGGAGTATATTGCTATTCTTTTTTTAAGTAAAAAAAATAAGTTTATTGAAAGAAAGTCATCAAACATCAAGACTTCGTACAATTAACTATTTGAGAATATGTAAAAATCAGTATTAATATTGCATTTTTTGTCCAGGAAGAAGAAAAAAAGCACTTTAAGAAATATAAGGAACTCGTTCATATATGAAATTGTATGGACTATCAATAAATAACAAACTAAACATTGCTATTATCAATAATAGGTAAGTCTGGGAGGCTAAGCAAAGGATCTTTTTGACTATTATCCAAAAACTGTGTGATAGGAGACCATGCAAACGTTTCTTAGCAAGAGATAGAGGGTATACAAAAATTGTGTCCAATCTATGGTTATGGCAGACTGCATACCACCAGGCCAAATAAGATAATTTCGACGTATCTTTCCAGTTCTTTGTTATCTGTTGAAAAGCAACTGCTAACAACAAGTCTTTAATTTGCACTTGTGACTGACTCATAGTCCAATTGACAGATGGGCTACCCCAAAAAATATTAGTGGATGAAAATGGGGTTGTGGATTGAAAGATAGTATTGATCTGAGACCAGACTTGTTACCAAAATCTGAGTACTAACGGACATGCAAAAAGTAAATGTTTTAGATCAGCATGCTCGAGGGAGGACGACCAACAGGTGTCGGGGATTTCAGCATGCTTTTTTTGTAAGGTCACAGGTGGCAATAAAAGCCTATTATACATCAAGAAAAGAGTTTGTGTAGTGCTTGCTGTTCTAGATGATTTCCTAATTTTTGTCCAGATCCTGTTCCATAGGGTAATGGACCAACTTGTGGCTAGATCTGCTTCCCAAGAGAGTTGTATTTTTGTTTTGTCCCTATCAATGGGAGAGCGTATCAAATGGAAATATATACTAGAGGCTTTTGGATTTATATGGAGGAAGTTGTACCACATAGAATCATTCAGGGAGAAACAAGGGATTAGAGCTTGAAAATAAGTATGTGACTCAAGTATTGCAGATCGTAGAACTGAAAACTTTTCATGAAAGGAAGAGGGTAGTTGAAAAAGAGAGCGTGTCTGTGAGAATGCGAGATATGTGTCCTGTTCAAATAGTTGATGTACCCAAAGTAGTCCTTTATTTCTTCAAGTTTCCCAATAGATGGGTTTATTTTTGATTAGTATATATTTGTTAAGTCAAATGGTGGAGGTGAGAAAGGTATCGAGATTGGTCGGGATAGAGTGAAGGGCAGAATTTGTTAATTTGCAGGAGTGCCTAGTAACTGGTGTGGACATCTTTTGTGGTTTGCGCGTGAAAGATACATATTCCTGAAATGAGAAAGGTGAAAGGAATTGCTTCTCTAGGTCAACCCATAGTGGTGAGTCTAATGAGGAATCAGACACCCATTAGGATAATTGTCTTCATTGAAAGGCTTTATGGTATTTAGGGAAATCGGGGAAATTTATACCTCCCTCTGACTTTGACAATTTTAATAGCGACATTCTAGATTTTTTTTTGTTCCATAAAAAATATAAAAGGATGGAAATGATCTTATGAAATACCTTAGCTGGTGTATTTACTGGAATGTTGGATACAATATAGGGGTCAATATCATTTTGATAGTGTCTAGGCGACCCCACCAGGAGAAATAAAGAGTGCCATTTTGATGTGAGTGTAGACAATTTATCTAAACATTAATCAAAATTGAGAGAAATGTATGTCTTAATAGAAGGGTTGAACCATATGCCGATGTATTTGGTATGTTGGGGGCTCCATGTAAAATTAGAGATTGAGAATTCCTCTTTAAAAGTGTATCTGGTTAAAGGTAATATTTCACATTTTTCATTATTTAGTTTATAACCAGATACCTCCTTATAGGAGTCAACCTCCCTCAAACATGCTGGGAATGTAGATTGTGGGTGGGATAGAAACAGTAGTACATCAGCTGCATAGGCTGCGAGTTTTACCTGTTGGGTGTTGGATGTAAAACCAGTTATGAAATGATTTTGTTGTATTCTAGATAGGAAAGATTCCAGTGCCAAGTTAAACAGAAAGGGGGATAAAGGGCAACCTTGACGTACTCCTCTGTAATGTAAAGTAGGGGGAAGTAAGGCCATTAGTAAAAATAGCAGCTTTGGGTTCAGTGTAAAGTAAGGAAATTAAAGAAATGATTTTTGGTTAAAATCCAAACCACTTGAGCATGTGGAAAATAAAAGGCCAATACACTTGATCAAAAGCCTTCTCCGCATCAAAGGCAATCGCTGCAAGGGGTCTGAAAGATGTGACATTTTCAATAGGATATCAAAAAACAAGCATGTGTTATCAGTAATGTAACGACCTCTGACAAAACCCGACTGTTCCTTGCCAAGTAGATGAGGGAGCTATGATTCAAGCCGGACTGCTAAGGCTTTGTAGAATATCTTGTCAACATTGACTAGGGAAATGGGTCTATAATTTTTGCAATAACGTAGATCTTTTCCCTCTTTTGGGATGAGACAGATTAAAGCTTCCAGAAAGGAACCTGGTCATTTTTGGGAATCAAGAAAAGAGGATTTGAGGGTGTGTAAATGCGGAAGGAGTATTTGAGCAAAATGTGAGTACAATTCAACTGGAAATCCATCTGTACCTGCAGCTTTATCTTTGCGAAGCATCTCTGTGTTGTATCGGATTCGAAAAGGTCAACATTTGTCAAGGGGTCTACAGACTTCTGGACTGTATAGAGATAATGGGATATGTCTGCATCTAAAGGTGCATTCTCTGGTGTGTATAGTGACTTGTAGAATTGCACAAATTCTTGCAAAATTTCAGAATCTTTACGCCTTGATGTATTATTTGCGTTGATAATGGATAAAGGGGTGCTCCAGTCTCTTTATTTTAGATAGAAGTTCAGCTTTGAGTACTCGAGAATGCTTCCTTTTGCTGGAGACATATCGGATGATAAAATCTCATGCAGCAACTTTAAAAGCATCCCAAATTGTATGGAAGGGAATATTGGGAGTTTGATTAAAACAAACGTATTCGTGAAAAAAGGTGACAAAAGAGGAGTTGATTTCTAGAAGTAGGGAATTATTGATATGCCACTTTTTGGGAAGTGCAAAATGGGATAAAATATCCAACTGAATCTAAACAGAGGCATGATCTGATATGAGAATGGGGCCTATTTCAGCTGCATGTAAGGATCGAGAGAAATTGTGTGAAATAAAATATGATAAATTCTAGACTGGGTCTGATAGGGTGAGGAGTAATAGGAGTACTCCTGTAAAGAGGGTATGCAAATTCTCCATGCGTCAGTTAGCTTTCTTTGCTTTATGGCTTGCAGAAAACCTTTATGAACATTATTTATGGTGATAGAAACCTTGGATTTTTGGTCTAGAAAGGGATCAACCACCTTGTTGCAGTCGCCTGCAAGTATAACATTTTCTGCTGGGTGGTTTGCAAGGGACTGGGAAATTTGGGACCAGAAAGGAGCATCTCCATTTCTTGGGGCCTATACATTGAACAAATGAAATGAAATGAAATTAAATGAAAAGGAAGGTTTATATAGCGCAACTGTCACTCCTGACGGAGCCTCCTGGCGCTGCAGAGAACTAGACTAACTCTTGCTGTACAAACTAAATAAAGGCCAGAGAGCAGGCATCTGTGAGGCCAAAGATCCAGGTCTTAAGGGCTCGTCTGAACAGATCTTCACATTGGATTGCCCTCAGTTCCTTTGGCAGATTATTCCATGCTTTTGCTCCCAGTATCGTAGCTGATTTCCCTCCTTTTGATGATAATTTAAACCGACCTATTGCCAAAAGATTAGCAGAGCTTGATCGTAGTGTCCTGGTAGTGGTGTAAGGTTTAAATCTGGCGGAGAGATAAGCAGGGCCGACTCCTCGCACAGCTCTAAAAGTCGTCAGAAGTAGTTTGAAGAGGATTCTTTTAGGAATTGAGAGCCAATGCAGGGTCTTCAATGCAGCCGAAGCAGATGATTTACGGGGAAGCCCCAAGGCCAATCTAGCAGCTGCGTGCTGGACCACCTGAAGGCGTCTCAGGGAGGATTTATTCGTCCCAACGAGAAGGCTGTTGCAGTAGTCCAACCGCGACAGTATGAGAGCTACTGTCACCGTTTTCCTTGCAGCTGACGGAATGAGATTGAAGAACTTTTTCAGTGTACGAATGTAACTGAAACAAATCCCCTTTAATTTTAAGACATGGGGCTTAAATGAAAGGGAGGAGTCAAACAGTACCCCCAGATTTTTAGCAACCTCAACCGTTGAGGGGGGGACTGCAATATCTTCTGGGACCAGTCTTTGGGCTGAAACATATTGTTTTTACCAATGGGAAGAATCTCTGTTTTATCGGTGTTACAGCAGAGATGGTTGTTAGTCATCCATTTAATGATTGCTGAGAGGCAAGATTTGAAATTCTCTTCTACTGTTGTTGATCTATCTTCCAGAGACAGAATGAGTTGGGTATCGTCAGCATAAGATGTGGTCTCAATTCCAAAGGACGAGATTAATGAGATCAGTGGAGCCATGTATATGTTAAACAACAGGGGACTGATAGAGGCCCCCTGTGGGACACCCGTAGAGACAGTGCGTTCAGATGATACACAGGAACCCAAGGAGGCGACCTGTTTTCTGTTAGACAGAAATGATGTGATCCAGGCCAATGCCAGATCTGTAATGCCACATGATCTTAATCTGGCTACCAAGATGTTATGGGCGATGGTATCAAACGCGGCAGACAAATTCAAAAGAATCGGGACTGCCTTCCTGCCACTGTCCATGATGAATTTTAGGGTGTCAGATATCTCAAGTAAGGCTGACTCTGTCGAATGTTTTGGACGAAAACCCGACTGTCGAGAGTGAAGGATAGGTGGAGACTCAGTGAAGCTGACAAGTTGTTGGTATACTACTTTCTCAGTGATCTTACCCAAAATAGGTAGGAGAGATATTGGCCTATAGTTGGATAAAATTGAGGACTCTACATTCTGTTTCTTTTTTACCGGTTTTACAATGGCAAATTTCCAGTCCTTGGGAACAATACCCGACACGAGAGAGGAGTTCACTATGCCATTAATGACTGGATTAACCACATCAATAATATGATGTAAGAAAGTTGGAGGACATACGTCCAGTGGTGAACCAGATTTACAAGCTAAAATAGCCTCTTTTGTTTGGGCTAATGTGGCAGCTTGAAATGCTTGCAAAACAGGAGGATTAGAACCCGGATCTGAATCCCTTTCATCAGTAAAATCTTCCGGTTTAAAGGTCCTAAATTTCCTTTGAATATTTTTGACTTTATCATCAAAATAGCATGCAATTTCATTGCAGAGTGCCACAGAGGAAGGTATGGTGGTGTGCAGGGCCTTAGGATCAGTAAAAGATTTTACAATTTTGAATATTTCTTTTTGGTTATTCTTGGCTATAATAATTTGATTGCAAAAGTATTCCCTTTTTGCAATTTTAGTAACCCACTTATATTTATTCCTGAAAGCTTTGAAAGTGTGCAGGTTGGATGTTTCGTATCCCCTCCTCCACTTACGCTCAAGTTGCTTACTATGTAAGTGGAGATCCACTAGATCCTTGGAGAACCAAGGATCGTTGTGGATTTTTCTTTTAGAAATTCTAGTACCTCTTCTAGGGGGTTCCAGTTTATTCCCTTTGGATGTGATCCAATTAAACAATCTAACGGAGTCCTCTTCTGGTTCCCCAATAAGTGCAGGTACAGTGTCTTGAGCCGTAGCTATCAGGAGGGGATTAGAGGCTAATGAGAGCCATTTCCGCTTGAAGACGTTAGTGTGGTCACTGTCACTTATACCTGTACTAACTTTTTGGGGAATTAAGAAGACAAAGGGAATAAAACTGTGGTCCGACCAAACCTGTGGCAGTGAGTTAGTGATCTGTAAGGACTTTAAGTTGGTACAGACGGTATCAAGCATATGCCCTCCACAGTGAGATGGACCTTGGACCATCTGTTTAAGTCCCAAAATAGAGATAATTCCTAGAAAAGAAGACACTCCCGGGCTGTTCTCGCATTCCAGGTGAAGGTTAACATCCCCAAGAAGAGTGAAGTTCGAGTACCTAAGCACTGCCTCACTGAGGGCATCTCCCAGGGATTCTAAAAATATGTTATTGTTACCTGGTGGTCGATACAGCAATACCCCAGAGAAGGAAAAGGAGTTGTCCATGGTACAGCAAAAGCCCATATTTTCTGCTCCTTTAAGATCTTGGAGGGAAAAAGTCTTCACCTGCATAGTCTCCCTATGTATGATGGCAACTCCCCCTCCCCTGCCATTCTCTCTATCTCGCCTGCACGTGGTAAAATTTGGCGGCAGAGCAACCACTATATCCGGGTTGCAGTTTTCCCTCAACCAAGTTTCGGTGATAAATAAGAGGTCCAGCTTGTTCTCAACAATCAACTCATTAATATCCAGGGCAGGCTTACTTAAAGATCGAGCATTTATTAAGCCCCCAAGAATGGGTACCGAATGAGTACGTGTGGTATCTAAGTCAGTCATTATATGGTGTTCCATAACATTTATTTGGGTCTGACATTTCAAGCAGCTTATCGGACCAATAACACGACTGACCTCCAACAAATGACCGCACTGTTTACCTGTATTCAGTTCCTCCAGATAACAAGTGGTCATGGTCTGGATTGAGGGGCAACGAGCAGCATGGCTGGCGCTGGACGCGTAACGGTCGCGGACGGGCGCAGACCGGCTTGCCTTAGGCGCGCCACCGGCGCTCCCGCTGCGCGCGTCCGCTGCGCGCGTCCGCTGCGCGTCAGCGCCATAGCCTGCTTAAGTACCGTGCAGAGTAAGTCCGTAGACTAGACCGTCACTCTCTCAAGATGGCGGTTCGAAAATGTCCCCCAGGAAGTGGAAACACGAGTGTAGCGTAAGTTCTCCCTCCACACAACCAGCACCAGCTGTGGTGGACCGGGGTGTGAACGCGAAAAGCACGTTTACACAAGGTAAATTTCAAACAATACACAATGCGTTCCCTGCAGAATAGTGTAGCACGATTTTGTATGTCAGATTAAAATTGAAACTACAAAGCGCCGCAAAACAATATAAACACAGAGATTTAAAAAAAAAAGGGTTTTTTAAGCACAGAAGCGAGCCTTATTCTATGTTACAGCGTTCAAAGCCAGAAAAGTTATCAGGTGCGCGTCAGTGCCATAGCCTGCTTAAGTACCGTGCAGAGTAAGTCCGTAGACTAGACCGTCACTCTCTCAAGATGGCGGTTCGAAAATGTCCCACAGGAAGTGGAAACACGAGTGTAGCGTAAGTTCTCCCTCCACACAACCAGCACCAGCTGTGGTGGACCGGGGAGTGAACGCGAAAAGCACGTTTACACAAGGTAAATTTCAAACAATACACAATGCGTTCCCTGCAGAATAGTGTAGCACGATTTTGTATGTCAGATTAAAATTGAAACTACAAAGCACCGCAAAACAATATAAACACAGTGAATTTAAAAAAAAAGGGTTTTTTAAGCACAGAAGCGAGCCTTATTCTATGTTACAGCGTTTAAAGCCAGAAAAGTTATCACACAGAGAGACTAGAGTCCTCCCTATCAGTAAATTGGTAAACAGCCATCTACCTTCATTATCTGATTCTTGAGATATAAGCGTAACATTTAATGCCTTATGACATAATGTTATAACACCATTTCTCTTGCCATCGCCAGGTGAAAAGAAAACTTCCCTTACCCAATTTCTTTTAAGTTTTAGTGACTCAGACTTTGTAAAGTGTGACTCTTGCAATAAGGCTATATTAACATCTGATTTAGATAAATATGATAGAACTTGTTGTCTTTTGATGGAGTTTAAGCCTTTGACGTTCCATGTAACAATTTTTAAAGACCTAAAATGTTCACACAAAAGCAATAAGGACATAAACCAGCAATGATGTATGAGATATCAACCACAGACCAAAGTAAGAATACGAATATAATAATAACGAGAATCAAGAAGTTAATAGAGAGAGAAGAAGTAGGACGAGAGATACAAAAGTGATAGTGAAAGATAGTATAGAAAAAAGAACTGAAGAGAAGAAATAATTTAAATTCATCAGAGAAGAAAATTGATACTGGATTTAATAGAAGAACATAGAACATACCTACAAAAATTCCAAAGGACAGAGGGGTGGGGGTGAGGCCACATGGACTAGATGACATGTCCAGAGTCCGTGAGGGAAGGTGGGAGGAACCGCAGCACAAACAACATGAAAAAAAAGGAAGACCATCTAATGAGGAGATGAAACCTGTGAGGAGAGAAAAGATCATTATCCCTGAATAGCTTTTGCTAAGTGTAAATCATTTCCATATTGTTTTGCAAAGAGATAACAGAAAAAGATCTTAAATGACTGTAAGAAGTAGAAGAAGATTATACAATCAAATTAGCGCTCTCTATAGAGGTGTTCATAGTGATTGTTCTACAAGAATTAAGGAAGCTTTTCAGTCTTATAGGGGCTTCATAGTTGGTTGTCTTGTTGTTGTAGGTTACTTTGAATAAGCAAGGGTGGAAAAGGCCAAAGGGTGCACCAATAGAGCAAAGATCCTATCTCATAGCACTCTCTGTGTCTGTCAGCTGTATCTTTTGCATAATCTGTGGGAAGAATAGAGGATTGTTTGACCATAAAACCCGCTCGATAGATCGAACTGCTGTCAAAACTTTAAGAAGATCAGTGTACTCTAAAAAATACATTATGACCCCTTTTGGTTTTCTCATGTTGGAAGCAGCTGTGCGTGGAGGGCCTAGTCTGTGGGCACGTTGAATGTTGAGAAGAGTGCCTTCTGGTAAATTTTGAATTGTTGGAAGGAATTATTTGAAAAAGGAGATGGGATCAGAGCTTTCTGATCCTTCTGGTAGACCATACATTCAAAGATTGTTCTTTCTGTTCCTATTTTCCGCATTTTCAACCTGTTTTTGAAGAGATACAGCCTGAGAGTGAAGAGCGTCTACCTTACTAGTGGTTAACCCTATAGACTCAATGCTTTGTTCAACTGTAGTAATTCTTTCTTTCATCCGTTTCCATCTAGCTGTAAGGATTTGTAGAATTGGTCTCCTCTGTGAGAAGTTGGCCTGGTATATGCTGTCCACTAATTAAAATGGGCACCTTGCACCAGTCCAATAGACCCTTATGATGTATGAGGTCAAAGATAATCTTTAGAAAGCTATCCTAGTGGTTGCTGTGGAGAGCAGCTTTCAGGCTTAATCTTGAAGGAATGTAAAGCAGCTTGTTTTACCAGAATATCACCTCCTATGTTGATTAAGTGAAAGGAGAACCACACAGTAGTTATATAAAAATATGTATTTATTATTAGAACATTGGAATGTTGGTAGCTCCATTGAAAACAATGGAGGGCTCTGGGCTTATAATGGCTGATAGAAGCCCGGACCTCCAACATTCCAATGTTTCTTTGTTCACAGCTCTGGCTGGGAACAAAGGCTTCAGGGAGCCTGAGGGGATTTCAACCCCCTCGCGCTCCCTGAAGGCTTTGTTTTATTTGTTAGAACATTCTGCCCTCTAGTGGCAGAATGTTCTAATAGCCTTATAGCCCTTCGTAGCAGGGCTATACCGGCTATTAAAGTCCAGCTGCTTTGTTAAAGTCCCTCGCCTTCGGCTCGGGCCTTTAATAGCCGGTATAGCCCGCTACGGCGGGCTATAAGGCTATAATATAACACTCTCTAGTATCCTCTACACAAGGATAGAACCCAAAGCTCATAATACAAGATCAATAGAACAGTTGTAAGTAGCACAATACACAGTGGGCTCCAGGGGGAGACCGAACCATATACTAAAATAGTGGTATACCAACCACGACCCGGGTCAAGACCAGGTCTGGAGCACGTAGAATCGCTGGTATCCCAAGGAACCACCCAAGGTGAGTAGATAGGGACCCCATGGAGGATGGGTGCAGTGTGCTAACATGACCGCGGGCTCCGTACAATTCTATGATGAAGTTGCAGTAGCAATTTTACAGTTTCAGGACCCGTCTAGGAGGACTTAGAGAAAACCTTTTGGAACGTAAGAGGTTTGAGAGTCATCCCACCCGGGGATACCGTAGTACCCGAGTTACCTATCCCAAAGGAGCCGGGTGCATAGGTCTGGAGTGGTGTCAAAAACCGCCATTGTTCTCAATGGAGGGCTGCGAAGAAGTACTGCTGCCGTGAAGGTGAAGAAGGTCCGGTGGAATCCATGCATGTATTCTTGAAAGAAGGAACCTGAAAGCAGAGGGGACAGAGTCTGGGTCACTTCAGAGTGATCAGGGGCTCGGTAGACGAATGCCCACCGTTGTCGGGTTCTTCCGGTGCGAAGTAGGGATGCTTGACTCTGCAGCCACGAGGACCAGGAGACGTCAACAATGACCAGGTGCCATATGCAAGCTGTCCCACAAAGGATGTCGAGTACTATGGGGTCGGTGTCCAGCTGGAGCACCTACAAGCCTTGGCAAAAGCAACCCATGCAGGAAGGTCAAGCAGGTTACGGTGAGGACCAGCAAGGTCCTGGGGAATCTGCAAGCAATGGAGAGTCAGGGCACGTCCGGAGCAACCTGGGAAACCCAAAGGAAATCAAGATGACCCTCAGGAGGATCCACAGGCCGAATGACCAGGATTCGTGAGGGGACCTCGAGCAAGATTGCAAAGTACCAGCCCATGGAGCACTCGGTGCGAGGAGGCTGGAGTTCTTTGGTGAAACTACTGCTCAAGGTCAGGACTACATGGATTCCAATGCACAAGCTCGGGAATTGCCAACAAGCATATGCAACTGAAAATTGATACGGTGCACAGGGGTTCGGGTTATGCAGTCCTCACGAGGGATACTTGCCTGAAACTCACTAAGAGGGCAGATCGACCTCAGGGAACCTCATAACCCACCTCCTGTGTTGCAAAATCTTTTGAGTCCTTAGGAGCAACAGACCGGTCAGTTATGTTGAGGTGCCTGCTAGTGCAGGGGAGTGACTCCTTCACTCCAAGGTAAATTCTTCAGTTGTCCTTAGTGCACCACAGGTCTTGCATGGAGCGTGCATGGAGCAACGGCACAGATAAAGGTTTGGACAGAGAGGGAGACGAAGTCCGGCCCAGTAGGAGTCCAGCAAAATCCAGAGTGTCCTGACGGTCGAAGGTCAGTGGTTTCTTCTTGTAGAATCTTGTCCAGGTTAAAATCCAATGTCCTGTAGCCAGGTGAGCCCTTTTGTACCCACTGGAGGGGCTGGACTGATTCAGTGGACCCTCCTAGGGGAGGGTCAGGACAGAGGTGTGGTTACACCCATGTCCTTTGTCCAGTTTCATGCCAGAGCGGGAGCGAATGGCTCCCAGAACTGGTTTGAGCTGGACTATGCACGTGGGCACCAAATGTGCCCCAAGTTCAGACTTTCAGGCACCCACCCAGCCCCAATACACTAAATCCTGTCTGGGAGGTGGTCACACCTCCCTGTGACAGGATGCCTATTGTGCTGCCTTCCTCTGCTCGAGCTTGGCTCAGCAGCACGAGGGCAGAAATGTGTCTCTGGTCAGCAGCATCCATTTTGTGCTGACTGGGTCGAGAAGGCTGGCACCAGATAGACCAGTGACCCCATGAAGCTTGCTTCAGAAGGGTGGAATCATACCTCCCACACCGGTTACCGGTGTGGAGGTATGATTCCAAGGTGTTTGATATGAAACACGATATATTTCTATGCAGCCGTTTCGAGATAGCATTTAACGCGAGGTTATAATGCACCTCTACCTATATGGCTGGCTTAGTCAAGGACAACCCAGGAGAATGGTCTCTGATGGCTGCAGAGGGGCCATACTCATGCACGGGCACCCTCTCACGTAAAACCCAGCACCCTGCCTTCAGGATTGATAAGGCCTGCCATAGGGGTGACTGATAGGTTTTAAGTGTAGTGATGTATAGTTATAGTGAACCTATATCGAAAGTAAGTGGTGCAAGCACCAGCTTACACAGGTTGCAGTAGCAGACCTGTGGTGTCATTTTGAATGGCCTCTCATGGGTGGCACAATACATGCTTCAGCCCATGGGAGGCCTCTGGGGTACCTATGCCCTGGGTACATGTGTACCATATACTAGGGACTCATAAGGGTACCCCAGAATCCAATCTGGAGCATACCAAAGTACATGTAATAATTTTAAAGGAGAAAGCAGCTAGACTGGGGTCCTGATTAGCAGGATCCCAGTCAGATTATTCAAAACAGTGCAACATCAAGCAAAAAGTGGGGGTAGCCATAAGAAGCAGACCCTACTTTCCTACATCCTCTATAAATGGACGTAAAGCACGGATCTCTTCCACAAGAAGATCCATAGACACAGTCGAGAACTGCTTTGGAGGGGACGGAGGGTCTTTTTTCAGATGTTTAGTAGGTGCTTTACTAGGTGCAGGAGGTACAATAATATTGGATGCGGAGGTGCCTTTAGGCAGGGAGGTCATTGTGTCATCCATTTAGGCGAGATGTGTGAGGAAATTTGACTGGTTTATGAGCTTGTGAGTAGAAGGTGGCAGTAACGTTTTTGTTTATTTCAATCTGCCCATATGAGGAGGCAGTAGTAAGCAGGTTAGAATATTTTCTGCATGGAGTTCCTGTTGTATTAAACCTATATGAAAGCCTGCTTGAAGCAACACTATATAAGCGTAAGCAGCTTAGAAGAGTCAGTCAAATTCCTCTTTAAGCAAAAGCATGAAAAATGGTGCTATCAATGCTTAGTTTACGTTCATGGGGAGTGTTGTTGAATAAATTATGCAGCTTTTGGGTGAGAAAATGAATTTTTGGATTGTTATATTCCAGACTCCACTTAATAAATCGGTTTTCACCTCATAAAATGCCATTGAATGAGACAAAAGCTTCAGTCTTTTAGTTATTAGGGTCTGAAATGCATGAGAGCACTCTCCGCGAGGCTCTCTGAACTATTTCAGATTTCTTTCTGAAGGGGACAGAGTTTTGTTGAAAGTGCCAGCGTTCAATTCATCCAGCCGCGTTGCTCGCTAAGATGGCGGACGGCGTGCTGAGGGGACCGCCCGTGATGAAGAGAGCCGAATTGAAGGTGAGCGAGGCGTCAAGGCGGGATAAACTTACTGCTGCATCGTCGCTGTTGGCTCACAAGCTTGCGACCCGATTCTCAGCGGAGGGAATTGTGAGAGTCGCCAGTGCCGCCGGTTTCCGAGCCGTTCTGAGAGAGTTACTTGGACGCCGCCATCTTCCTTGGCCGCTAACCACGCCCCTCCAGTATACTGCTGCTCTTAATGCTCCGGGATTGGCACTGTGTCAGGAGTGGACAGATTCCTCCTGGGACAGCTGCCACTCTCACGCTTTCGTTTGGGCTTTGCAAGGTGGCATTTGGGGTTTCCTCTGGGACAGTTTGGCCAATCCAAGATCATGGTGTGTCCATGTGATGAATCATCACCCAGAGCCTGCTATGTTTTACTTCTTTTTGTAAATGTTATTATGATTTTAATAAACAGCCCTTAATTCCTATCCTTCGGGAACGGGGCATTCGCAGTCCGGTGCTGGCGCTTGAATATCTGCGATTGGTGGATTCTCCGTCGAATTGTGTCCATATGTGCTCCTCCTTAAAATGTGCTGTTAATAGGGGAAATGTCATGCTTTTTAATCAGAGGGGTGTTGTTTCCTTGGAACAGTGGTAAATGTACAAGATTGTTGTTACCTGGATGACCCTTAAAGTGTGACAGTAACATGTGGTCTCGAGCGGGTGCGTGCACTTGAGTCGGTCAATACAGAGGTGGGACATAGATTGTTTTAACTAAGGGATTGACGCCACCTTATATGTGATATGTCGTACCCAATTTGATGCCTTCTGCCCTGAATATTTTAGTTTACTGATGTTGTTTTTTAATGTCTGGCCAATGTTATTTGATAGTTTTTGTTTTAATAATGTGCTGAATTTATACTTACTGCACTTTTATGGCTACTTTGGTGGCCGAATAAAGATCTTAATAATAATAAAAAAGTGGGGGACTAACCAAGTTATGCAGTAACCAAGTGACATCATTTTGCGCAACATCACGATGCGTGACATCGCATGTGGAATCACAGGAAGTGGCATCACAACCCATGACCTCACAGGAAGTGACATCAGATCTTAAGACCTCACATATGTTTAGCAGGTCTATCACGAGTACATCTGATTACATTACAATATTCAACAAATACGATTTTACGTTGGGGTCGTGCCAGAAAAGTGACACAACCTTGAAGCAAAGTCTGCACCTCAACTTTTACATCTATTATTTTCAACTGGCAAAAAGAAATTGGCAACAAAGAGAAACGTGGCAGTAAATCTATTCTGCTTAATTGGTTGCAAAGTCTGCATTATAAAATGTCTTATGGGGTTAAGGTACCTGCTGCAGAGATCTTTGTGTGGCAGCTAAAGTTCAGGGAATAACAATAATGGTGAGATAACTCTGGAGGTTAACGCGTGTGCTGGAGAGATCTGTGTTTCGTCTAGTCCCAGTTTTGAATCAAAATAGCATATAGGGTTAGTATGACTCCTGCAAAGCACATTATGTAACACACAGATAACAGATTCTTATTTTATGTAACTGGGCGAGTTACTGCTTATAACACAGAGATCCTTTTCTTAACTGCAGTTCATAAATTGTAATCCTCCTAATATTGCACAATGAGCTCTGAAAGGCGTGATTCCTACACCTTGCAACCCTCACTGTCTTATGTAAGGCATGCTGTACACTGAGCGACACACAAATGATTTATTGTCAATATATGATATGTACATGTCTATCCTTTGAACACGCACTTCCAGAAGCATACTTTATTTTCAAACAGCAGGTGCAGTGGCACCAGGACAATAAGAACTAATGGAAACATTAAACCGATGCTAATGCATCAGTTTACCTTTTAAACAGACAAATATAACACAATTCCATTACTTGCACTTGGAGGTAATACACACTGTCTAGAGCAGATTATATATTTTGACCCTGCCTTCATACTAAAATATAAAGTGTGGCTATTATTTACTAACACCTCAACTTATCACCCTGGTTTGGGACACACACACCAACAACACATCTCTCTCTTTATCAGTCAATCTGAGCCACACTTACCACACGGGACATTACAATTGTGCAGCAGGTACAGTGGCACCATGCTCAACACAAACACAATAACCATAAACCGAAACTTCATGTCCCTAGATTCACCTCACCCCTCCCGACTTGCCCCTCCTCTTACAAAGTCCTAACTTCATCCAGGCGGCAAGTCTACTGGCTCCAGGACGGTAATTTCACTCCTTCGTGCTTTTATGCACAAATGCGATAGTTGTAACATTTACCTTCCTGCTGCTTGTAAACAAACAGGCACCACAATCTTAGCGCCACTCTGAGAATCCCTCCTCCACCCACTCACAGGTCCAAGCACCCCAATCCCCTCTCCAACTCTACAAGACTGCGCTCTCTGCCACTGAACTCTATGCTACACTGCACTCTATGCCATTGCACTGTCCTCCACTCACCCACAGGTCCAAGCACCCCCAATCCCCTCTCCCTTTCAAATTCTACAAGACTGCGCTCTCCGCCACTGAAACCTACGCTACACTGCACTATGCCATTGCACTCTACTCCAGCCACCCACAGGTCCAAGCACCCCCAATCCCCTCTCCCTTTCCAACTCTACAAGACTGCGCTCTCCACCACTGAACTCTACGCTACACTGCACTCTATGCCATTGCACACTACTCCACCCACACACAGGTCCAAGCACCCCCAATCCCCTCTCCCTTTCCAACTCTACAAGACTGCGCACTCCGCCACTGAACTCTACGCTACACTGCACTCTATGCCATTGCACTCTCCTTCACCCACCCACAGGTCCAAGCACCCCCAATCCCCTCTCCCTTTACAACTCTACAAATCTGCGCTCTCTGCCACTGAACTCTACGCTACACTGCACTCTATGCCACTGCAGTCTCCTCCACCCACCCACAGGTCCAAGCACCCCCAATCCCCTCTCCAACTCTACAAGACTGCGCTCTCCGCCACTGAATTCTACGCTACACTGCACTCTATGGCATTGCACTCTACTCCACCCACCCACAGGTCCAAGCACCCCCAATCCCCTCTCCCTTTCCAACTCTACAAGACTGCACTCTCCGCCACTGAACTCTACGCTACACTGCACTCTATGCCATTGCAGTCTACTCCACCCACCCACAGGTCCAAGCGCCCCCAATCCCCTCTCCCTTTCCAACTGTACAAGACTGTGCTCTCCGCCACTGAACTCTACGCTACACTGTACTCTATGCCATTGCACTCTACTCCACCCACCCACAGGTCCCAGCACCCCCAATCCCTTCTCCCTTTCCAACTCTACAAGACTACGCTCTCCGCCACTGAACTCTACGCTACACTGCACTCTATGCCATTGCACTCTCCTCCACCCACCCACCCACAGGTCCAAGAACCCCCCATCCCCTCTCCAACTCTACAAGACTGCGCTCTCCACCACTGAACTCTACGCTACACTGCACTCTATGCCATTGCACTCTACTCCACCCACCCACAGGTCCAAGCACCCCCAATCCCCTCTCCCTTTCCAACTCTACAAGACTGCGGTCTCCGCAACTGAACTCTACGCTACACTGCACTCTATGCCATTGGACTCTACTCCACCCACCCGCAGGTCCAAACACCCCAATCCCCTCTCCCTTTCTAACTCTACAAGACTGCGCTCTCTGCCACTGAACTCTACGCTACACTGCACTCTATGCCATTGCACTCTCCTCCACCCACCCACAGGTCCAAGCACCCCAATCCCCTCTCCCTTTCCAACTCTACAAGACTATGCTCTCCGCCAGTGAACTCTACGCTACACTGCCCTCTATGCAATTTCACTCTACTCCACCCACCCACAGGTCTAGGAACCCCAATCCCCTCTCCCTTTCCAACTCTACAAGACTGCGCTCTCTGCCACTGAACTCTACGCTACACTGCACTCTATGCCATTGCACTCTACTCCACCCACCCACAGGTCCAAGCACCCCCAATCCCCTCTCCCTTTCCAACTCTACCAGACTGCGCTCTCTGCCACTGAACTCAATGCTACACTGCACTCTATGCCATTGCACTCTACTCCACCCACCCACAAGTCCAAGTGCCCCAATCCCCTCTCCCTTTCCAACTCTACAAGATTGCACTCTCCACCACTGAACTCTACGCTACACTGCACTCTATGCCATTGCACTCTCCTCCACCCACTTACAGGTCCAAGCACCCCCAATCTCCTCTCCAACTCTACAAGACTGCGCTCTCTGCTACTGAACTCTATGCTACACTGCACTCTATGCCATTGCACTCTTCTCCACCCACCCACAGGTCCAAGCACCCCCAATCCCCTCTCCCTTTCCAAGTCTACAAGACTGCGCTCTCTTCCACTGAACTCTACGCTACACTGTACTCTGTGCCATTGCACTCTACTCCACCCACCCACAAGTCCAAACACCCCAATCCCCTTTCCAACTCTACAAGACTGTGCTCTCTGCCACTGAACTCTATGCTACACTGCACCTTATGCCATTGCACTCTCCTCCACCCACCCACAGGTCCAAACACCCCCAATCCCCTCTCCCTTTCCAACTCTGCAAGACTGCGCTCTCTGCCACTGAACTCTATGCCATTGCACTCTCCTCCACCCACCCACCCACAGGTCCAAGCACCCCCAATCCCCTCTCCCTTTCCAACTCTACAAGACTGCACACTCCGCCACTGAACTCTACGCTACACTGCACTCTATGCCATTGCATTCTACTCCACCCACCCACAGGTCCAAGCACCCCCAATCCCCTCTCCCATTCCAACTCTACCAGACTGCGCTCTCTGCCACTGAACTCTATGCTACACTGCACTCTATGCCATTGCACTCTACTCCACCCACCCACAAGTCCAAGTGCCCCAATCCCCTCTCCCTTTCCAACTCTACAAGACTGCACTCTCCACCACTGAACTCTACGCTACACTGCACTCTATGCCATTGCACTCTCCTCCACCCACTTACAGGTCCAAGCACCCCCAATCTCCTCTCCAACTCTACAAGACTGCGCTCTCTGCCACTGAACTCTATGCTACACTGCACTCTATGCCAGTGCACTCTTCTCCACCCCCCCACAGGTCCAAGCACCCCCAATCCCCTCTCCCTTTCCAACTCTACAAGACTGTGCTCTCCACCACTGAACTCTATGCTACACTGCACTCTATGCCATTGCACTCTACTCTACTCACCCACAGGTCCAAGCAACCCCAATCCCCTCTCCAACTCTACAAGACTGCGCTCTCTGCCACTGAACTCTATGCTACACTGCACTCTATGCCATTGCACTCTTCTCCACCCCCCCACAGGTCCAAGCACCCCCAATCCCCTCTCCCTTTCCAACTCTACAAGACTGCGCTCTCCACCACTGAACTCTATGCTACACTGCACACTATTCCATTGCACTCTACTCCACCCACCCACAGGTCCAAGCACCCCCAATCCTCTCTCCCTTTCCAACTCTACAGGACTGCGCTCTCTGCCACTGAACTCTACGCTACACTGCACTCTATGCCATTGCACTCTCCTCCACCCACCCACAGGTCAAAACACCCCCAATCCCCTCTCCCTTTCCAACTCTGCAAGACTGCGCTCTCTGCCACTGAACTCTATGCTACACTGCACTCTATGCCATTGCACTCTACTCTACCCACCCACAAGTCCAAACACCCCAATCCCCTTTCCCTTTCCAACTCTACAAGACTGTGCTCTCTGCCACTGAACTCTATGCTACACTGCACCTTGTGCCATTGCACTCTCCTCCACCCACCCACAGGTCCAAACACCCCAATTCCCTCTCCTTTTTCAACTCTGCTAGACTGCGCTCTCTGCCACTGAACTCTATGCCATTGCACTCTCCTCCACCCACCCACCCACAGGTCCAAGCACCCCCAATCCCCTCTCCCTTTCCAACTCTACAAGACTGCGCTGTCTGCCTCTGAACTCCATGCTACACTGCACTCTATGCCATTGCAGTGTCCTCCACCCACGCACAGGTCCAAGCACCCCCAATCCCCTCTCCCTTTCCAACTCTACAAGACTGCGCTCTCTGCCACTGAACTCTACGCTACACTGCACTCTATGCCATTGCAGTCTCCTCCACCCACCCACAGGTCCTAGCACCCCCAATCCCCTCTCCAACTCTAAAAGACTGCGCTCTCCACCACTGAACTCTGCGCTACACTGCACTCTATGCCATTGCACTCTTCTCCACCCACCCACAGGTCCAAGCACCCCCAATCCCCTCTCCCTTTCCAACTCTACAAGACTGCGCTCTCCAATACTGAACTCTATGCTACACTGCACTCTCTGCCATTGCACTCTTCTCCACCCACCCGCAAGTCCAAACACCCCAATCCCCTCTCCCTTTCCAACTCTACAAGACTGCGCTCTCTGCCACTGAACTCTATGCTACACTGCACTTTATGCCATTGCACTCTCCTCCACCCACCCACAGGTCCAAACACCCCAATCCCCTCTCCTTTTTCAACTCTACTAGACTGCGCTCTCTGCCACTGAACTCTATGCCATTGCACTCTCCTCCACCCACCCACCCACCCACAGGTCCAAGCACCCCCAATCCCTTCTCCCTTTCCAACTCTACAGGACTGCGCTCTCTGCCACTGAACTCTATGCCATTGCACTCTCCTCCACCCACCCACCCACCCACAGGTCCAAGCACCCCAATCCCCTCTCCCTTTCCAACTCTACAAGACTGCGCTCTCCGCCACTGAACTCTATGCTACACTGCACTCTATGCCATTGCACTCTCCTCCACCCACCCACAGGTCCAAGCACCCCCAATCCCCTCTCCCTTTCCAACTCTACAAGACTGCGCTCTCCACCACTGAACTCTACGCTACACTGCACTCTATGCCATTGCACTCTCCTCCACCCACCCACAGGTAAAAAAAAAAACAATCCCCTCTCCCTTTCCAACTCTACAAGACTGCGCTCTTCGCCACTGAACTCTACGCTACACTGCACTCTATGCCATTGCACTCTACTCCACCCACCCACAGGTCCAAGCGCCCCCAATACCCTCTCCCTTTCCAACTCTACAACACTGCGCTCTCTGCCACTGAACTCTACGCTACACTGTACTCTATGCCATTGTACTCTACTCCACCCACACACCCACAGGTCAAAACACCCCCAATCCCCTCTTCCTTTCCAACTCTACAAGACTGCGCTCTCTGCCACTGAACTCTACGCTACACTGCACTCTATGCCATTGCACTCTACTCCACTCACCCACAGGTCCAAGCATCCCCAATACCCTCTCCATTTCCAACTCTACAAGACTGCTCTCTCCGCCACGGTACTCTACGCTACACAGCACTCTATGCCATTGCACTCTACTCCACTCACCCACAGGTCCAAGCACCCCCAATCCCCTCTACCTTTCCAACTCTACAAGACTGCGCTCTCCGCCACTGAACTCTACGCTACACTGCACTCTATGCCATTGCACTCTACTTTACCCACCCACAGGTCCAAGAACCCCCAATCCCCTCTCCAACTCTACAAGACTGTGCTCTCTGCCACTGAACTCTATGCTACACTGCACCTTGTGCCATTGCACTCTCCTCCACCCACCCACAGGTCCAAACACCCCAATTCCCTCTCCTTTTTCAACTCTGCTAGACTGCGCTCTCTGCCACTGAACTCTATGCCATTGCACTCTCCTCCACCCACCCACCCACAGGTCCAAGCACCCCCAATCCCCTCTCCCTTTCCAACTCTACAAGACTGCGCTGTCTGCCTCTGAACTCCATGCTACACTGCACTCTATGCCATTGCAGTGTCCTCCACCCACGCACAGGTCCAAGCACCCCCAATCCCCTCTCCCTTTCCAACTCTACAAGACTGCGCTCTCTGCCACTGAACTCTACGCTACACTGCTCTCTATGCCATTGCAGTCTCCTCCACCCACCCACAGGTCCTAGCACCCCCAATCCCCTCTCCAACTCTAAAAGACTGCGCTCTCCACCACTGAACTCTGCGCTACACTGCACTCTATGCCATTGCACTCTTCTCCACCCACCCACAGGTCCAAGCACCCCCAATCCCCTCTCCCTTTCCAACTCTACAAGACTGCGCTCTCCAAAACTGAACTCTATGCTACACTGCACTCTCTGCCATTGCACTCTTCTCCACCCACCCGCAAGTCCAAACACCCCAATCCCCTCTCCCTTTCCAACTCTACAAGACTGCGCTCTCTGCCACTGAACTCTATGCTACACTGCACTTTATGCCATTGCACTCTCCTCCACCCACCCACAGGTCCAAACACCCCAATCCCCTCTCCTTTTTCAACTCTACTAGACTGCGCTCTCTGCCACTGAACTCTATGCCATTGCACTCTCCTCCACCCTCCCACCCACCCACAGGTCCAAGCACCCCCAATCCCTTCTCCCTTTCCAACTCTACAGGACTGCGCTCTCCGCCACTGAACTCTATGCTACACTGCACTCTATGCCATTGCACTCTACTCCACTCACCCTCAGGTCCAAGCACCCCAATCCCCTCTCCGTTTCCAACTCTACAAGACTGCGCTCTCCGCCACTGAACTCTATGCTACACTGCACTCTATGCCATTGCACTCTCCTCCACCCACCCACAGGTCCAAGCACCCCCAATCCCCTCTCCCTTTCCAACTCTACAAGACTGCGCTCTCCACCACTGAACTCTACGCTACACTGCACTCTATGCCATTGCACTCTCCTCCACCCACCCACAGGTAAAAAAAAAACAATCCCCTCTCCCTTTCCAACTCTACAAGACTGCGCTCTTCGCCACTGAACTCTACGCTACACTGCACTCTATGCCATTGCACTCTACTCCACCCACCCACAGGTCCAAGCGCCCCCAATACCCTCTCCCTTTCCAACTCTACAACACTGCGCTCTCTGCCACTGAACTCTACGCTACACTGTACTCTATGCCATTGTACTCTACTCCACCCACACACCCACAGGTCAAAACACCCCCAATCCCCTCTTTCTTTCCAACTCTACAAGACTGCGCTCTCTGCCACTGAACTCTACGCTACACTGCACTCTATGCCATTGCACTCTACTCCACTCACCCACAGGTCCAAGCATCCCCAATACCCTCTCCATTTCCAACTCTACAAGACTGCTCTCTCCGCCACGGTACTCTACGCTACACAGCACTCTATGCCATTGCACTCTACTCCACTCACCCACAGGTCCAAGCACCCCCAATCCCCTCTACCTTTCCAACTCTACAAGACTGCGCTCTCCGCCACTGAACTCTACGCTACACTGCACTCTATGCCATTGCACTCTACTTTACCCACCCACAGGTCCAAGAACCCCCAATCCCCTCTCCAACTCTACAAGACTGCGCTATCTGCCACTGAACTCTACGCTACTCTGCACTCTATGCCATTGCACTCTACTCCACTCACCCACAGGTCCAAGCACCCCCAATCCCCTCTCCAACTCTACAAGACTGCACTCTCCACCACTGAACTCTACGCTACACTGCACTCTATGCCATTGCATTCTCCTCCACTCACCCACAAGTCCAAGCACCCCCAATACCCTCTCCCTTTCCAACTCTACAAGACTGCGCTCTCCACCACTGAACTCTATGCTACACTGCACTCTATGCCATTGCACTCTCCTCCACCCACCCACAGGTCCAAGCACCCCCAATCCCCTCTCGCTTTCCAACTCTACAAGACTGCACTCTCCGCCACTGAACTCTACGCTACACTGCACTCTATGCAATTGCACTCTACTCCACCCACCTGCAGGTCCAAACACCCCCAATCCCCTCTGCCTTTCCGACTGTACAAGACTGCTCTCTCCGCCACGGTACTCTACGCTACACAGCACTCTATGCCGTTGCACTCTACTCCACTCACCCACAGGTCCAAGCACCCCCAATCCCCTCTACCTTTCCAACTCTACAAGACTGCGCTCTCCGCCACTGAACTCTACGCTACACTGCACTCTATGCCATTGCACTCTACTTTACCCACCCACAGGTCCAAGAACCCCCAATCCCCTCTCCAACTCTACAAGACTGTGCTCTCTGCCACTGAACTCTATGCTACACTGCACCTTGTGCCATTGCACTCTCCTCCACCCACCCACAGGTCCAAACACCCCAATTCCCTCTCCTTTTTCAACTCTGCTAGACTGCGCTCTCTGCCACTGAACTCTATGCCATTGCACTCTCCTCCACCCACCCACCCACAGGTCCAAGCACCCCCAATCCCCTCTCCCTTTCCAACTCTACAAGACTGCGCTGTCTGCCTCTGAACTCCATGCTACACTGCACTCTATGCCATTGCAGTGTCCTCCACCCACGCACAGGTCCAAGCACCCCCAATCCCCTCTCCCTTTCCAACTCTACAAGACTGCGCTCTCTGCCACTGAACTCTACGCTACACTGCTCTCTATGCCATTGCAGTCTCCTCCACCCACCCACAGGTCCTAGCACCCCCAATCCCCTCTCCAACTCTAAAAGACTGCGCTCTCCACCACTGAACTCTGCGCTACACTGCACTCTATGCCATTGCACTCTTCTCCACCCACCCACAGGTCCAAGCTTCCCCAATCCCCTCTCCCTTTCCAACTCTACAAGACTGCGCTCTCCAAAACTGAACTCTATGCTACACTGCACTCTCTGCCATTGCACTCTTCTCCACCCACCCGCAAGTCCAAACACCCCAATCCCCTCTCCCTTTCCAACTCTACAAGACTGCGCTCTCTGCCACTGAACTCTATGCTACACTGCACTTTATGCCATTGCACTCTCCTCCACCCACCCACAGGTCCAAACACCCCAATCCCCTCTCCTTTTTCAACTCTACTAGACTGCGCTCTCTGCCACTGAACTCTATGCCATTGCACTCTCCTCCACCCACCCACAGGTCCAAGCACCCCCAATCCCTTCTCCCTTTCCAACTCTACAGGACTGCGCTCTCCGCCACTGAACTCTATGCTACACTGCACTCTATGCCATTGCACTCTACTCCACTCACCCTCAGGTCCAAGCACCCCAATCCCCTCTCCGTTTCCAACTCTACAAGACTGCGCTCTCCGCCACTGAACTCTATGCTACACTGCACTCTATGCCATTGCACTCTCCTCCACCCACCCACAGGTCCAAGCACCCCCAATCCCCTCTCCCTTTCCAACTCTACAAGACTGCGCTCTCCACCACTGAACTCTACGCTACACTGCACTCTATGCCATTGCACTCTCCTCCACCCACCCACAGGTAAAAAAAAAACAATCCCCTCTCCCTTTCCAACTCTACAAGACTGCGCTCTTCGCCACTGAACTCTACGCTACACTGCACTCTATGCCATTGCACTCTACTCCACCCACCCACAGGTCCAAGCGCCCCCAATACCCTCTCCCTTTCCAACTCTACAACACTGCGCTCTCTGCCACTGAACTCTACGCTACACTGTACTCTATGCCATTGTACTCTACTCCACCCACACACCCACAGGTCAAAACACCCCCAATCCCCTCTTTCTTTCCAACTCTACAAGACTGCGCTCTCTGCCACTGAACTCTACGCTACACTGCACTCTATGCCATTGCACTCTACTCCACTCACCCACAGGTCCAAGCATCCCCAATACCCTCTCCATTTCCAACTCTACAAGACTGCTCTCTCCGCCACGGTACTCTACGCTACACAGCACTCTATGCCATTGCACTCTACTCCACTCACCCACAGGTCCAAGCACCCCCAATCCCCTCTACCTTTCCAACTCTACAAGACTGCGCTCTCCGCCACTGAACTCTACGCTACACTGCACTCTATGCCATTGCACTCTACTTTACCCACCCACAGGTCCAAGAACCCCCAATCCCCTCTCCAACTCTACAAGACTGCGCTATCTGCCACTGAACTCTACGCTACTCTGCACTCTATGCCATTGCACTCTACTCCACTCACCCACAGGTCCAAGCACCCCCAATCCCCTCTCCAACTCTACAAGACTGCACTCTCCACCACTGAACTCTACGCTACACTGCACTCTATGCCATTGCATTCTCCTCCACTCACCCACAAGTCCAAGCACCCCCAATACCCTCTCCCTTTCCAACTCTACAAGACTGCGCTCTCCACCACTGAACTCTATGCTACACTGCACTCTATGCCATTGCACTCTCCTCCACCCACCCACAGGTCCAAGCACCCCCAATCCCCTCTCGCTTTCCAACTCTACAAGACTGCACTCTCCGCCACTGAACTCTACGCTACACTGCACTCTATGCAATTGCACTCTACTCCACCCACCTGCAGGTCCAAACACCCCCAATCCCCTCTGCCTTTCCGACTGTACAAGACTGCGCTCTCCGCCACTGAACTCTACGCTACACTGCACTCTATGCCATTGCACTCTACGCCACTCACGCACAGGTCCAAGCATCCCCAATCCCCTCTCCCTTTCCAACTCTACAAGACTGCGCTCTCCGCCACGGAACTCTACGCTACACTGCACTCTATGCCATTGCACTCTACTCCACTCACCCACAGGTCGAAGCACCCCCAATCCCCTCTACCTTTCCAACTCTACAAGACTGCGCTCTCCGCCACTGAACTCTACGCTACACTGCACTCTATGCCATTGCACTCTACTCCACCCACCCACAGGTCCAAGCACCCCCAATCCCCTCTCCAACTCTACAACACTGCGCTCTCTGCCACTGAACTCTACGCTACACTACACTCTATGCCATTGCATTCTCCTCCACCCACCCACAAGTCCAAGCACCCCCAATCCCCTCTCCCTTTCCAACTCTACAAGACTGCGCTATCCGCCACTGAACTCTATGCTACACTGCACTCTATGCCATTGCACTCTCCTCCACCCACCCACAGGTCCAAGCACCCCCAATCCCCTCTCGGGTTCCAACTCTACAAGACTGCACTCTCCGCCACTGAAATCTACGCTACACTACACTCTATGCCATTGCACTCTACTCCACCCACCCGCAGGTCCAAACACCCCCAATTCCCTCCTCGCTTTCCAACTCTACAAGACTGCGCTCTCTGCCACTGAACTCTATGCTACACTGCACTCTATGCCATTGCACTCTCCTCCACCCACCCACAGGTCCAAACACCCCAATCCCCTCTCCTTTTTCAACTCTACTAGACTGCGCTCTCTGCCACTGAACTCTATGCCATTGCACTCTCCTCCACCCACCCACCCACCCACAGGTCCAAGCACCCCCAATCCCTTCTCCCTTTCCAACTCTACAGGACTGCGCTCTCCGCCACTGAACTCTATGCTACACTGCACTCTATGCCATTGCACTCTACTCCACTCACCCTCAGGTCCAAGCACCCCAATCCCCTCTCCCTTTCCAACTCTACAAGACTGCGCTCTCCGCCACTGAACTCTATGCTACACTGCACTCTATGCCATTGCACTCTCCTCCACCCACCCACAGGTCCAAGCACCCCCAATCCCCTCTCCCTTTCCAACTCTACAAGACTGCGCTCTCCACCACTGAACTCTACGCTACACTGCACTCTATGCCATTGCACTCTCCTCCACCCACCCACAGGTAAAAAAAAAAACAATCCACTCTCCCTTTCCAACTCTACAAGACTGCGCTCTTCGCCACTGAACTCTACGCTACACTGCACTCTATGCCATTGCACTCTACTCCACCCACCCACAGGTCCAAGCGCCCCCAATACCCTCTCCCTTTCCAACTCTACAACACTGCGCTCTCTGCCACTGAACTCTACGCTACACTGTACTCTATGCCATTGTACTCTACTCCACCCACACACCCACAGGTCAAAACACCCCCAATCCCCTCTTTCTTTCCAACTCTACAAGACTGCGCTCTCTGCCACTGAACTCTACGCTACACTGCACTCTATGCCATTGCACTCTACTCCACCCACCCACAGGTCCAAGCATCCCCAATACCCTCTCCATTTCCAACTCTACAAGACTGCTCTCTCCGCCACGGTACTCTACGCTACACAGCACTCTATGCCATTGCACTCTACTCCACTCACCCACAGGTCCAAGCACCCCCAATCCCCTCTACCTTTCCAACTCTACAAGACTGCGCTCTCCGCCACTGAACTCTACGCTACACTGCACTCTATGCCATTGCACTCTACTTTACCCACCCACAGGTCCAAGAACCCCCAATCCCCTCTCCAACTCTACAAGACTGCGCTATCTGCCACTGAACTCTACGCTACTCTGCACTCTATGCCATTGCACTCTACTCCACTCACCCACAGGTCCAAGCACCCCCAATCCCCTCTCCAACTCTACAAGACTGCACTCTCCACCACTGAACTCTACGCTACACTGCACTCTATGCCATTGCATTCTCCTCCACTCACCCACAAGTCCAAGCACCCCCAATACCCTCTCCCTTTCCAACTCTACAAGACTGCGCTCTCCACCACTGAACTCTATGCTACACTGCACTCTATGCCATTGCACTCTCCTCCACCCACCCACAGGTCCAAGCACCCCCAATCCCCTCTCGCTTTCCAACTCTACAAGACTGCACTCTCCGCCACTGAACTCTACGCTACACTGCACTCTATGCAATTGCACTCTACTCCACCCACCTGCAGGTCCAAACACCCCCAATCCCCTCTGCCTTTCCGACTGTACAAGACTGCGCTCTCCGCCACTGAACTCTACGCTACACTGCACTCTATGCCATTGCACTCTACGCCACTCACGCACAGGTCCAAGCATCCCCAATCCCCTCTCCCTTTCCAACTCTACAAGACTGCGCTCTCCGCCACGGAACTCTACGCTACACTGCACTCTATGCCATTGCACTCTACTCCACCCACCCACAGGTCCAAGCACCCCCAATCCCCTCTCCAACTCTACAACACTGCGCTCTCTGCCACTGAACTCTACGCTACACTACACTCTATGCCATTGCATTCTCCTCCACCCACCCACAAGTCCAAGCACCCCCAATCCCCTCTCCCTTTCCAACTCTACAAGACTGCGCTATCCGCCACTGAACTCTATGCTACACTGCACTCTATGCCATTGCACTCTCCTCCACCCACCCACAGGTCCAAGCACCCCCAATCCCCTCTCGGGTTCCAACTCTACAAGACTGCACTCTCCGCCACTGAACTCTACGCTACACTACACTCTATGCCATTGCACTCTACTCCACCCACCCGCAGGTCCAAACACCCCCAATTCCCTCCTCGCTTTCCAACTCTACAAGACTGCGCTCTCTGCCACTGAACTCTATGCTACACTGCACTCTATGCCATTGCACTCTCCTCCACCCACCCACAGGTCCAAACACCCCAATCCCCTCTCCTTTTCTAACTCTACAAGACTGCGCTCTCCGCCACTGAACTCTATGCCATTGCACTCTCCTCCACCCACCAATCAAAAGGTCCAAGCACCCCCAATCCCCTCTCCCTTTCCAACTCTACAAGACTGCGCTCTCTGCCACTGAACTCTACACTACACTGCACTTTATGCCATTGCAGTCTCCTCCACCCACCCATAGGTCCAAGCACCCCCATCCCCTCTCCAACTCTACAAGACTGCGCTCTCCACCACTGAACTCTACGCTACACTGCACTCTATGCCATTGCACTCTTCTCCACCCACCCACAGGTCCAAGCACCCCCAATCCCCTCTCCCTTTCCAACTCTACAAGACTGCACTCTCCACCACTGAACTCTATGCTACACTGCACTCTATTCCATTGCACTCTACTCCACCCACCCACAGGTCCACGCACCCCCAATCCCCTCTCCCTTTCCAACTCTACAAGACTGCGCTCTCTGCGACTGAACTCTACGTTACACTGCACTCTATGCCATTGCACTCTACTCCACCCCCCACAGGTCCAAGCACCCCCAATCCCCTCTCCCTTTGCAACTCTACAAGACTGCGCTTTCCACCACTGAACTCTACGCTACACTGCACTCTATGCCATTGCACTCTACTCCACCCACCCACCCACAGGTCCAAACACCCCCAATCCCCTCCCTTTCCAACTCTACAATACTGCGCTCTCCGCCACTGAACTCTACGCTACACTGCACTCTATGCCATTGCACTCTACTCTGTACCTCTCATTTCTACACCAATGCATTCTACGCCACTGCACTCTATACCACTGTAATTTACTCTGCACCTGTCATCTCTACACAAATGCATTCTACACCACTGCACTCTATACCACTGTAATGTACTCTGTACCTCTCATCTCTACACCAATGCATTCTACACCACTGCACTCTATGCCACTGTAATTTACTCTGTACCTCTCATCTCTACACCAATGCATTCTACACCACTGCACTCTATACCACTGTAAGTTACTCTGTACCTCTCATCTCTACACCAATGGATTCTACACCACTGCACTCTATACCACTGTAAATTACTCTGTACCTCTAATCTCTACACCAATGCATTCTACACCACTGCACCCTATACCTCTGTAATTTACTCTGTACCTCTCATCTCTACACCAATGCATTCTACACCAGTGCACTCTATCACTGTAATGTATTCTGCACCACTGTAATCCACGGCAGTGCAATCTACGCTACACCTCTTCACTCTATCCTGCACCACTCCATTTTACCCTGCACAACTTCATTCGTCTCTGAAACAATCTACTCTACGCCACTGCACTCTACGCCACTCTACTCCACCCTCCAGCACTCCACTCAATGCCACTGCACTCTCTGCCACCCCACTCTGCACTGCTTATTTACATTACTCTACTTACTCTGCGCCAATGTACTCCACCACTTTACTCAAAACCAATGCACTCTATGCCTATCGACTCTGCACCACTGTACTTTATGGCACTTCACTCTACTCCATTCTACAATATTCCACTCTGACTCTCTACTCCATTAAACTCTACTCTACTTCTCCACTCTACTGACAGAAGTCATGAGCACCTCTCAGGGTCCCTTGCACTGTACTGTAACTCACCACTAACAGACCCGGGGTCACTCGTCCTACAGAAACATATAGGACACATGTGCAAATGTAAATGTCCAGTATTTGTAATTACCCGAAGGTGTCAAGGCACTGGGGGCCGTCGGGAAGATTAAGCGAGCTATTGCCCAGAGTCACATGGTGCTGGGCTGATCTGCCGCCAGCATCGGGGATCGAACTGTGAGCCCCAGGTTCCAGAGACAGTCGCCCTGGCTGCTGCACCACATCTCCTCCATGTGTTATATACTGCATTTAACAAGAAACTCTCCTGTGAAGCCACGGCTATAAATAAACCAGTTCTCACACTTAATTGTGTCAAATTCTCAGTAGATAAATTCCCCAATGGGTGGCATCATGGCAAACTATATTACATGGCACCTCGCCCATAGTGTCATTAAATAAAAGCACAACCCCGCTCCTTAATCTGATATCATCCCTGAAATGGCAAAACAAGGCCTGTAATTTACATCCAGAGTAGTTAATTTTACTTGGTGACAAAGAATTGTGGATACAGCACCCCTCAGGGTAAGGCCAAATCAATCAGCCCAACAAACTGATCGCCAGAGCCCTGCTGACGCCGTTGCGGCTCGACCACTCCGAGATCCGGAGTCCCTCCAGCTTGAGGATCAAGAACTGGGCCCAAGGTACTCTCGTACCAAGCTGCTACTAAAGACTGTCCCGCTACCCCGTCCCTACCCAAGACTTTGAGACTCTTGTGGATCCCTCGATCCTCCCTTGTACATATCGATAACCGTAACTTCTTAGATGCTGATAAAGAACTGCTCGTCTTGATAAACATCCTCGAGTCCTGTGTGGTGGTGTTACTGTGCTAGTACGTTATAGGAGAAGGACCTCTCCTAGGAGGCTTCTCAGCAGCGCTCGGCTACTTCGTGCAGTGTGGGGGCCCCTCTGGGTGGTCTCTCTGGCTCCCCCGAGGTCCGCCTTCCAACAACAGGGCTGTAAATCTTGCTCTTCTCTTGCCACATTTGCTGTGCATTCAAAGACCGAGGTCTGTTTTGGCTGCATCTGTCTCCTCCTCCCTCCTGGTTTTGAAATGCATGGCCTGCCCTCAGGGTTCCTGCCTTCCTCTCAGGGGACTGCCGCCTTCCTCTCACAGTTCAACAAGATTCCTGATTCATGGAGCACACAGTAAGCATGTTGTACATTCTTGTTTGGAGATAGTATGATTTATTTCTGGGATAGAGTCTTTGCCCATGTCTCAGGGGTAGCTGATCTATAGGGCTAAAAGCCCCCCCCCCCCAAATCAAGTGTCAATTGCATCTCAGTTTTTAAACTATATATTACAGTCTTTGTATGTAACAAAATGATCTCACTGATCAATTGCTTACATGTAAAAGCTGCAATATCACTCTGCACCAGAAGAGGGATCCCTGGGCTGTATGGCACGTGTGTCAGCCGTGGGCTGTTACTGCTTCTCCTTTCACAGATGCAATACATATCTGACATGCTGCACTAGAGCCAGGCAGTGCAGCATGTCAGATAATGGTGAATTGGCGCCTGTCAGTCATATGCCCTTATGCCCCATCAGAAGCCACGATATGGGAAATAGAACAGCCTTCTGTCCTAGCTGAGCTTCTGACTGGGCATAAGCGTGTGAGCCTCACTCTGGCACCTTGTCTGTTTGATGTGAAAGCCGGGAATCGACATGCAGAGGAAACTGTATGCTGAAGACTACCCCAGGTAAGTGTCTAGTCGTGTGAATGAGTGAGAGCATGCTTATGTTTATGTGCCTGTCTGAAAGCGTGTGCCAGTGTGTGTGTTGATGTGAGTGTTTGTTGTTTGTATGTGTCCTGGCATACACCAAATATTCATCAGAATTGTTTTCGTTACTGCGATGGTCTTAGAAGCAAGAAACTCAAATGTAATGCCTTTATTAATTAAACGTGTGTTGCAATGTCATCCTGTGCCCTGGGCACCCTCCAACGTTTTGCTGACTGGTACTAGTGGTAACTGACTGTGGGCTCTGCCTAACCAGGAACAGGGCCAGTGGTATGCTGAAAACACACTTATAAAACAGAGAGAACACCTATGTACACTAGGGTACACTATGGGTTAAGAGTACCCGTATGATTTGCATGACCTCCCCTATATGGCCCTAGTACATAATAGGGCAGCGGATTGAAACTACCTTTAAGCCCCTACTATATAATAGAGCACTACAGTTTAGAGGCCAGCAGCCCTTTCTGCACTTGCATGTGTGCATTGCTGAGGGCTGAGGTCAGTTTAAAAGCAGCCCTGTGTTGCAGGACTGCTTTTAAAAAGTAAATTGTGCCCAAACACTAATTTGGTGTTTGGGGCACATACACATTAATAAACTACAATGTTTGGGCATTTTAAGTACCCCCAGGGTCTCCCCTAGATGTCCCAGGGGTGGAGGGTGGGTCAGGTATTTATAAGGAGGACCCTTATAAAATGGGTTTTATATGCCCAGGGGTTAGTGAAATTGCACATTTCACTCCCCACATTGTAGTAAAGTGCTTCCCGAAATTGACTTTTGGGCTAGGAGCACTGTGGGGTCGGGATCTACAATATTTTTATATATTCAGAACCCCTAAAGTCTTCTCTAGGTGTTCCAGGGTTGGAGGACTCTTTAGATATAGGCAGGGTCCCTATAAAACATGTTTTGTAAGCCCTGGAGTGGAAGAAATTGCCCAGTTAATTATTTCCATTGCAGATCCCCATTCCCAAAGATTAACATGGCAAGAAGTAATCAATTAATAGCTGCAGAGAGGAAAGACATACAAAGTTCATTCAAAGACTCAGTAGGATGGTATTGATAAATCCAGCATCCAACAATATGCTATTTTTGAATGAATCCTAAAATGTACAGACAAGACGTTATAAGACTTTCGTGTTTGTAAGTCAAAATCCAGCCCTCTAGTGCTCTGACCTGATTGGCCGGAGTTAAGTGGCTCAGACAGGCTGCTTTGATAAGGTGATAAGTAGCCCAGGGGGTCAGGGAGCCATACTGGGTTCTGCTACATAAGAATGCTATGGCAGCGGGAGGGGTGGTAAATCATCCTCTTCAAAGAGAGGGAGGAACAGACTGTGGGAGTCAGGTCCAGTTCCAGCCCTTTCCTCTGATCCTAGCCAGATGGGAGGGTTAAGGCAATAATTCCCAGATGAGCCAGCCTGTAGGCTGGTTTAATTAGCTCCTCTCCCTTTGCTTGAAAGTCAGCTGTGATGAATTTTGGAGAAATAGTGCCTCTGGGAGAGCATTATGCCACACTTTGGAGGCAATGGTCATGCTCTGGGATGTTGTCCTGCACCTCATTGGACAGGAGTGCCCTCCTGCTTGACCCCAGAGAACACTAAATAAGTATCTGTAAGGGGCAGTGGCTCTCATCTGCTGCTTGAAACTGAGAGAAGAAGAAGGATTGCCAAGCTGGAAACTTGATTTGCACAATCGGGCCCGCACTCTGAAAAGACTGCGCTGGCTGCATTATCTGCAACTACAGCACTTTGGATGCACCTTTCTTCAGGAGGAATAAAGAGTAGAGACCAAGCTGGAAACTTGATTTGCACCATCAGGCCCTGTATTCTGACAGACTGTGTCTGCTGCATCATCTGGAACTACAGCCCTTTGGATGTACCCTCTATCAAGAGAAATAAAGAGTGAGCGGCCTGCAAGCTACAGGTTAACAGCCCTCACCTGCATCAACTCCATCAAGAGTCCTCTGCCTGGAGTGTATCTAGTGGACATTTAAGGGTGGTGTCCATGTGCATTGTGGGAAATTGTGGTCCCAACTTATCAAGGACCATCTTGGAGTTTCCAGGCCCTTGGATTGTGTTTTGGACACTTTGGACGCCCAGAGTAACTTCAGGAAGAAGTTCCTAAAGTCTGGTAAAGTTTGGTGAGCTTTTGTGAAAAAGCTCCAGAGGGTGACTGGACTCTCACAGAAAGGCAATCCGGTGAACCCTCACTGAAAGGAGGCTGGTGACAGATCCTTCAGAAAAGTTTCTAAGTGAGAAGGTAGCGTTTGGACCAGGGACTCAGGCTTAATGTATCCTAAAAGGGCTCCATCGCAGTCAGTCTCAAAGTTTGACTTTGTCCTGGTGAGAGGCAACCAAATGTCCAAAGGAGGCACTATTGGCTTCTAAGCACTAGAAATCTTTAAAAAATCATAACTTTGGTTCCCTACAGTGGATGTTTCTCATTTTGGTGTCATTTTAAAGATAAAAATAATTCCTATGTTTATAAATTGGTGCTGGACTTTTATTGTATCTTAATTTATTTACCAAATTGATGTTTTTAAATGCTTTACATACCTGTCTCTGAAGTTAGGCCTGCCTGCCCACAGCCAATCTACCAAGGGTTGAGCATGGGAATAATTTTCTGAGACCTATTCTGAGCCCTAGTTTGCGTTAGAGGCCTTGAGACCTGTAAGGGTGGGTAGTTCGCACTTTACAAATACGGATTTATTTTTGTTTATATTTGTATGATGTTTATATTCCTTAAAAATACAATGGACTGGTGGTCCGTGGCATTTAAGGGGAATAATCCCCACTTAAATGAAAGCACCAATTGGGTTGGCCACGGTGCAATTTGACTTATCAGGCGGGCAGGGCAGCTTAGGTTTGTCACCTCTGCCTGCCCTTGGATCGCCCGTAAGTTAACCCACCACGTTGGCATACTTCATGTATGAAATAAACCTTCAGCAAATTGTTTTCCAACACAATTTGTGTGGCGTGATTATTTATGGCAGTGTGTACTAAGTACCTTAGTATATTTCGGGGGAGGGTTGCCGATATCGGCACTATGACCATGAGCAGCCAACAGCTTTTGCTAAGTGGGGGACTGGCCCCAAACCTGGAAGAAAGGGCCTCCACCTGTCTTCCAGAGTCCATCCTCGGGCACCAGTGAATAACCACCTTCTAACCCGACCCTGGCTGAGGCAGGTTAGCGGGTCGAGGCAGAACTGTCACAGGTAGCGCTATAACGCTCCAATGGCCCTGCAAACAGTGGCAGTGCACAGGAGATGTGTCTTCTCCCCGCGTCCCAGACACTTTCCCGTCGTGTCCCCCACTCCACAGTCTGCGGGGGGATAAACCCCCACACTTCCTACGCCCATGGCTGCCAGAATAGGTGAACAGCTGCAGGGATTTCTTTTTTATTTGATAGTTTATTCATAATCCTATAGCCCTGAAATTACCCAAAGGTGCTGGAGCGCTTTCCAAGAGGAATTTTTCATTAGTGAAGAAGGAAGGGGTTTCAGGTCCGTAGGACGAGGCTGCGCATATCTGGAGGTAACTAGATCCCCATTGTGGATTGTGCTAGGTGGGAGAAGAAGAGTCTTAATTTGTGGGAGGGGGAAAGAGTCTGCAGGGGGGTGGGGCAGGGTAGAGGCCTGGCAGTAGAAGAGCTCCAGGGATGCTGGGAAGAGTCTGCACTGCAGTATGAGGAGTGCAGCCAGGACAGGGGGTGCAAGCACCAGGGGGTGTTTAGAGTAGGAAGGTGCTTCACATATTCCTATAGGAGGCTGCACCATGGGGGGGGGGGGCAGGACAGAGGCCTGTGAGGAGAATAGCTCCAAGGATGGAGGGGAGAGTCTCCACCACAGTCTGAGGGGTGCAGCCGAGAGGTGGGGGGTTGTTCAGGGCGGGAAGGTACTTCACACATTCCTATAGGAGGCTGCACCATGATGGGGGATCATTTATTGTGTAACGAGGGATAGGAATGCGTAGGTTCCACCCCTTATCCTCCAGTCCTGCAACCTCTCATCAACCAGTTGGTGGGGGTGATTGGAGGGGGTTCAGGGGCTGCCCTCCGGCTGACCACCCCCACAGGATGAAGCACTTCTGCCGTCACTGGTAATGACGGGTTGACCACATATGCCCTGGATGCCAGACACAGACAGATGAGTTATTTTCACCCCGAAGTGCTGCGTGAAATGAGCACACCGTGTGATCTGCAGCAGGTCAGTTGTCGATGTAGGAGGCTGGAGCCGGGGAAGTTACTGAGAGAGGGGTTTTGTCATGTCCTTTAGGCTAGCCCTGTCATGTATACCGCTATTACATACATTTGTCCCATCCACACAACAATAACGATTCTAAACAAGTGACCTTTTACCTAGTAGCTTACTCCTGTCTCTTCGACATCAGGTTCTTGGTACTCTATCATAATCCCTGTACCTGACGTACATAAACATGTACCCCGGCACAGCAGAATTATTCTGTATAAGAGTCACCACTTTTTTCATCCTTGGCCAACAGCCAGCTGTGCATGATCGCACTTGTTTAGAAAAGCATTGGTGATTGTTTTCAAAACATCCATGATTATTTTAAAAAAAAATTGATTCTAGAAAAAACCCTGGAGTGCTCACTTTAGTATAAAAGACTAACTCCCCCCTCCAAATTTGAGGAGAAGTCCGTCCAAGCTGACACAGGGTCCTGCATGCTGAATCTTTGACATGCAGCGGTTTGACATCCCTTGCGGGGTGTCATCCTCGAAGCAGAGACGAGGTCCTTCATTCTCTTTTTTAAATGAAAATCTTTTTTATTCAACAAGCTCAAGTTAAATACATACTTTTCATAGTTAATCAATCTATCAATCAATCATGGGTTTGTTAAGCGAGACTACTCACCCGTAAGAGTCTCAAGGCGCTGAGGTGGAGGGGAGGTGCAGGATCTAGACCATCAAGGAGGAGGTCTATCGAAGAGCCATGTTTTGAAGTCTCTTGTGAAGATGGGGGTGATGTCGTCTGTCTGTGGTGGAGCGGGAGGGCATTCCAGGCTCTGGTCGTGAGGAAGGAGAAGGGGCGGCCTCCTGTTCTAGACTTCCTGGTGCGAGGGACCACGGCATGGGAGAGCTTGGCTGATCGTAGGGTCCTTTGGAGTGTGTAGAATTTGAGTCAGCTGTTCAGGTATTGTTGGACAGGCCACATGAAGGGCTTGCTCCCTCCCCGCATGACAGGGCCCGAGCCCCGGCCCTCCAGGTGTTACCCACAGAAACAACCCGCACCCCGTCTCCAGACGGGACTCCTGCCCCCGGACATCTCTGTATCATGGGGCCGAACCACTACCGGCTCCCTCGCCCGGCCCGGCCGCCATCTTGGACACTGCACCACGAGGCCGCGTGGCCTCAGCTCGACCCTAACCCTGGGCCTGGCCAGGCCCTGACATCCCGGTGCCACCATCCACCCAGGAGGTGAACGGACCACTTGGCAGGTCGATGGGAGAAAGAAGTGTCGATGGCTCTCCCCCGCCAGGTGCCGATCGCCCCCCAGCTCCCCCGGGCGCTGGCTCCACCCCCCTGCTGGGTGTCTGGACTCCCTCATCCCGGACCTCCCGACCTCCAAGTGCGAGGGTCCGGACATCAAAGGGCGCCAGACCTATAACTGGGGCAGCTCCAGAGCAGGAAGGCAGTTGTATCCTGGAGTCGAGAGACACCGAGAAGAACTCATCCTTGACGGACTACCGGCGCTGCCGTAGCCCTGCCTTGTGAACTATCATCCTGCCTGCTGGTGCTGCCGCGGCCTTCTGCATCCTCCATCCTCGTCGGGACCTGCTGGTGCTGCCACGGACCGTTGTAACTACCACCTTCGTTGGGACCTGCTGGCGCTGCCGCGGACCGTTGTAACTACCACCTTCGTCGGGACCTGCTGGCGCTGCCGCGGACCGTTGTAACAACCACCTTCACCGGGACCTGCTGGCGCTGCCGCGGCCCGTCCAGCTAGAACACCGAGCTCGAGGATTGTAAGCTATCCATCATATCATCGCATCTACCCGATTGGTAACCAGACTGTCCCGCTACCCCCTTTCCCAACCAAGAGACTAGAATTGAGGGGACCCCTGAGTCCAGACCTCCTTGTACCATTATATCGTACCTAAGAGATCGCTTATAAAGAACGTTAAACCTTATCCTTGTGTGGTGTACATCTGTGGGGGGGAAGTTACTCGTCTGTACGATCGCTGGAGACGGCTCTCCCCGGAGATCTCTCCCCTTGTCCTCGGCCGACCCTCCCGGTCCGTCTAACATTGATGGCCAGCGGCGCGATCCGAATCAACGCGTAATCGTACAGAGAGTAGCTCATCCCACGACGAAACCACAATGTCAACCAAAGAGAGCAGATCCACCGAGATATTCCAGATGGAGAAATTGGAAGAGTACAGCCATCGTGAATTGAAACAATTCTGCATTGAACTAGGCATTGCTACCACCGGCCTGAGTACCAAAGACGATTTCAAGCACGCCATTGAGTCGTGGGCAGAAACCGGGGCCGCCAGATCCCCGGACCAAAACATTGCAGCATCAGAGAGGAACACCACGGCTCCTGAAGAGCGAAGAACGGGCCTCTCGCAGGAAGAGATCCAAGAGAGAGAAAAAACAGACTACATGAGTTTGAGATGGCACGGCTCAAAATGGACGGTGAACTAAAATTAGCCGAACAAAAACTGAACCTAGAGCATCTGCGGCTCCGAGAAGAACGGGAAGAAAAACAGAGGCAGAGAGAGCTCGAAGAAAAGAGATTAGCATACGAACACGAGCGCAAACTGGCAGAAATAGACCTACGGAAGCAGAACAAAGAACTGGAGGTGCCCGAGCGACCGCGCACCCCGGGAGCGACAGAAAAGAAAGTCCACATCCCCAAGGATGTCGTTCGAGAGTATGTCCGACAGGACGACATACAACAGTGGTTCAAGGCCTACGAGATCGCCATGACCTCCCACCGGATCGATCGAAGTGACTGGGGAGCCGGTCTATGGGGGAGGTTCGTCAATGAAGGCCGCGATGGCCTGTTACAGCTCCCAGACCATCTGATGTCATCCTATGACCACATGAAGGCTGCCCTCCTCACCCGATATGGGCTCACACCCGAAATGTACCGCCAGAGGTTCCGAGACTGCACCCGTATCCCGGGTACAACTTGGGTGGAATATGTCAACTATTTCAGCCGAGCCTTCGAGGGTTGGATCAAGGGAAGCCACGTAACGACCTACGAGCAACTTTTTAACCTCATGGTGTGGGAGCACCTCTCTAACAACTGCTTCGTCGAGCTCAGGCAGCACCTCCTCGACAGTAAATTGACTGACCCACGGCAACTCACTGCCGAAGCTGACCGGTGGGAAAGCACCCGAGTGGGCCGGAGAGGGCCGCACGAACAGAACCGGAACAACCAAGGTCAGCACCGTCCCCGAGGAGGAGGAGGAGGCCAGGGACGAGGAAGAGACACCGTCCCGGCCGCTCCCGCTGCCAGCACCCCGCCCCCGGCCAGTCGGGGCAACCCCCCGATGCGCCCGGGGTTCCGAGCCAATGTCACGTGTCACCGATGCCAGCGATTCGGCCACTACGCCAATGACCCGAACTGTCCACAGAACCAAACTCGGAGACCCCTCCAGGTAGCTGCCGCCGCCCTGGGGGGAGAACAAATCTCCGAAGAACAAGAAGAATACGAGCAGGAACAACAAGAGTGGGAACCGGCCGCCATGGTTCTAGCGTGCCTAGGGGGAAGAGACATGGTCCCGCGGTCACCCCTACCCGCCAACACCAGACAATATAGTCAGTGGGTGAACATTAATGGACGCCGGGCCGAAGCACTACGTGACACGGGGGCCAGTGTGACGGCCGTCCGCTGTCACCTGGTAAAACCAGAGCAGATCCTGCCGAACATTCTCTGCCCCGTCCGTTCAGCCGACAATTCGGAGAGTCTATGTCGGATGGCCTGCGTCCCCTTCGTATGGGGAGGAGTCTCCGGCATGTTGAAGGTGACGGTCCGAGATGATGCCCCCGTGGACTGTCTCCTGGGGAATGATCTTGAGAGTTCCCCGTGGGCCGCCGTAGAAAGAAGAGAGCACCTGGGGATGTTGGGCCTCCCGGACTGGGCGTGCGTAACCACCCGGTCCATGGCCGCCCGTGCCATCCCCCGACCAGAAGAACCAGAATGGCCAGCACCTCCTCCCCCGATCGCTCCAGTAGAGGACACCGACCATACCGACCCCCCAGAGCAAACCCCCGAAGGGCTCGCTCAGCCCCAGGACCTTCCCAACCTGGCTCAGTGGCGTCAAGAAGGGGGGCCCACCCAGGAACAGTTCCGTCAAGAACAGAAGACCTGTCCCTCCCTCGAGGGACTCCGCCAGCAAGCCCTCGCCCAGAGCGCAGGGGACACCACCGGAGCCCATTGGATCTATTGGGACAACGACCTATTGTACAGTGAACAGAGAATCGCGGAGTTAGGGGCCAGTCGAGTGCTGGTGGTGCCCCTCCGTTTTAGAGACTTCCTGTTAAATCTGGCCCACGATGTCCCTCTGGCTGGACACCTGGGCCAGGACAAAACCTACAGTCGCCTGGTGACCCACTTTTTCTGGCCAAAGATGAGAAACGACGTCCTCAACCACTGCCGGTCCTGCCCCACGTGCCAGGCCAGCGGGAAGAGCGGCCGCAAACTCAAAGCACCTCTGCAACCCTTCCCAGTTGTCACCACCCCGTTCGAGAGGGTGGGAATAGACATCGTGGGGCCCCTGGACCCCCGTACGGCACAAGGACATCGGTTCATCCTGGTACTGGTGGACCACGCCACCCGCTACCCCGAGGCTGTGCCCCTGCGAACTGTAACAGCCCCGGTGGTCGGCCGGGCCTTAATGGGGATCTTCTCCCGGGTGGGCTTCCCCCGAGAAGTCGTCAGCGACAGAGGCACAAACTTTATTTCGAAGTATATGAAGTCCCTCTGGCAACAGTGCGGGGTCACCTACCGATTCACGACCCCCTATCACCCTCAAGGAAACGGACTAGTCGAGCGGTTCAACCGCACGCTCAAGGGAATGATTGGGGTGTTGGAAGAGCCCCTCCATCGCCAGTGGGATGTACTACTTCCGTGCCTCCTCTTCGCCTATCGAGAAGTTCCCCAGAAGTCCCTCGGCTTTAGCCCTTTCGAACTCTTGTACGGGCACCCTGTGCGAGGGCCCCTCAGCCTAGTCAAAGAAGGTTGGGAGATGGCCCCCCTAAAGACCCCTCCAGACGTCTTCAAGTACCTCCTGACCCTACGCAATCAGACCAGGCGATTCAGAGAAATGGCGAAAGCGAACCTTGAGGCCAGTCAGGAGGACATGAAAAAATGGTACGATCAAAATGCCTCCTCCATCGAATTCGAACCTGGCCAACAAGTGTGGGTGATGTCCCCCACCGAACCATGTGCCTTGCAGGACAAGTGGACGGGGCCCTTCAAAGTGGTCGAACGCAAGAGCCCCGTCACCTATCTCATCGATATGGAATCTCCACGTAACCCCCTCCGGGTCCTCCACACCAACAGACTCAAACCCCACTTTGTGCGCTCGGAGCTCAGCCTCCTGATGGCTACAGACAGTGGAGCGGAAGAAGACTCCGAGCCTCTCCCTGATCTCCTGAAGACTCGTGAGAAAGATGGTTCCGTGGACGGGTTCCGGCTCTCCGATGCCCTCACCCCGGAACAGCGCCAAGGCTGCCGGGACCTCCTGCTGCAGTTTGCTACCTTGTTTTCCCTCACCCCAGGGGTCACCCCCTGGTGCTTGCACGACGTGGACACTGGGGACAGTCCCCCTATCAGACACCGGGCGTACCGCGTACCAGATCGGGTACGGGCCTGCATCCAAGAGGAGATATCAAAGATGCTCACGCTCGGGGTCATCGAGCCCTCGGACAGCCCCTGGGCCAGCCCGGTCGTGCTGGTCCCCAAAGCTGCTGCCCCCGGCACCACTCCTGAGCTCCGATTCTGCGTCGACTATCGGGGCTTGAATGTTGTCACCAGAACCGACGCTCATCCCATCCCCCGAGCGGATGAACTGATCGACCGCATGGGGGCTGCCCGCTACCTCAGCATCTTCGACCTGACAGCGGGCTACTGGCAGATCAGTCTCACACCCCGGGCCCAAGAACGATCCGCCTTTTCTACCCCCGATGGCCACTACCACTTCAAAGTCATGCCCTTCGGCATGAAGAATGCCCCAGCTACTTTTCAGCGACTGGTGAACCAGGTCTTGGCGGGGCTCGAGGAGTTCAGCGCCGCCTACCTGGACGATATCGCTGTGTACAGCCGCCACTGGTCCGACCACCTCCACCACCTCCGAGAGGTCCTGCAGGCCCTCCAACGGGCCGGCCTCACAATCAAGGCCAGCAAGTGCCAAATTGGTCAGGGGTCCGTGACCTATCTCGGACACCAGGTGGGAAGCGGTCTGGTGGCCCCTCTGCAACTCAAAATCGCTGCCATCCAGTCCTGGCAGCCCCCAGTCACGCAGACCGAGGTCCGAGCCTTCTTGGGGCTCACCGGCTACTACCGGCGGTTCGTGAGGGACTATGGCAGCATTGTGGGGCCCCTCACGGGACTCACATCCAAAAACCACCTGAAGAAGATCAACTGGACCCCAGACTGTCAAGCGGCCTTCGAGAAGCTGAAAGCCGCCATGTGCACTGCCCCTGTGCTCCAGGCCCCCGACTACAGTCGGGAATTCATCGTACAAACAGATGCCTCCGACCATGGCATCGGGGCGGTCCTCTCCCAGCTGAACTCCGAGGGACTTGACCAACCGGTGGCCTTCATCAGCAGACGCCTCCTGGCCCGAGAACAGCGCTGGAGCACCATCGAGAGGGAGGCCTTCGCAGTGGTGTGGGCCCTCAAAAAGCTCCGGCCCTATCTCTTCGGTACCCACTTCCGGGTGCAAACAGATCATCGACCCCTGCAGTGGCTAATGCAGATGCGGGGGGAAAACCCCAAACTATTGCGTTGGTCCATCTCCCTGCAGGGGATGGACTTCACTGTGGAACATCGACCGGGCCAAGACCACGCCAACGCAGATGGCCTGTCACGCTTTTTCCGCCTCGACGAGGAGAGTCCCCAAGAGGATGGGTGACTCTCCCCGCCTTCAGCTGGGGGGGACGCATGTTGGACAGGCCACATGAAGGGCTTGCTCCCTCCCCGCATGACAGGGCCCGAGCCCCGGCCCTCCAGGTGTTACCCACAGAAACAACCCGCACCCCGTCTCCAGACGGGACTCCTGCCCCCGGACATCTCTGTATCATGGGGCCGAACCACTACCGGCTCCCTCGCCCGGCCCGGCCGCCATCTTGGACACTGCACCACGAGGCCGCGTGGCTTCAGCTCGACCCTAACCCTGGGCCTGGCCAGGCCCCGACATCCCGGCACCACCATCCACCCAGGAGGTGAACGGACCACTTGGCAGGTCGATGGGAGAAAGAAGTGTCGATGGCTCTCCCCCGCCAGGTGCCGATCGCCCCCAAGCTCCCCCGGGCGCTGGCTCCACCCCCCTGCTGGGTGTCTGGACTCCCTCATCCCGGACCTCCCGACCTCCAAGTGCGAGGGTCCGGACATCAAAGGGCGCCAGACCTATAACTGGGGCAGCTCCAGAGCAGGAAGGCAGTTGTATCCTGGAGTCGAGAGACACCGAGAAGAACTCATCCTTGACGGACTACCGGCGCTGCCGTAGCCCTGCCTTGTGAACTATCATCCTGCCTGCTGGCGCTGCCGCGGCCTTCTGCATCCTCCATCCTCGTCGGGACCTGCTGGCGCTGCCGCGGACCGTTGTAACTACCACCTTCGTTGGGACCTGCTGGCGCTGCCGCGGACCGTTGTAACTACCACCTTCGTCGGGACCTGCTGGCGCTGCCGCGGACCGTTGTAACGACCACCTTCACCGGGACCTGCTGGCGCTGCCGCAGCCCGTCCAGCTAGAACACCGAGCTCGAGGATTGTGAGCTATCCATCATATCATCGCATCTACCCGATTGGTAACCAGACTGTCCCGCTACCCCCTTTCCCAACCAAGAGACTAGAATTGAGGGGACCCCTGAGTCCAGACCTCCTTGTACCATTCTATCGTACCTAAGAGATCGCTTATAAAGAACGTTAAACCTTATCCTTGTGTGGTGTACATATGTGGGGGGGAAGTTACTCGTCTGTACGATCGCTGGAGACGGCTCTCCCCGGAGACCTCTCCCCTTGTCCTCGGCCGACCCTCCCGGTCCGTCTAACAGGTATGCTGGTCAGGTGTTGTGGAGGGCTGTGTGTGCGAGGGTGAGAATCTTGAAGGTGATTCTAGCCTCGATGGGGAGCCAGTGGAGTGTGCGCAGGTGCTGGGAGATGTGGCAGTGTCATGGCAGGTTGAGGATTAGTCTTGCGGCGGAGTTCTGGATGTTTTGTAGCTTGCAGGTGAGGTTTTTGTTGATTCCGGCGTGGTGTGTGTTGCCGTAGTCACTTCTGCTGGTGACGAGGGCGTGAGTGACAGTTTTTCTGTGTTTAAGCGGGATCCATTTAAAGGTCTTGCAGAGGAGGCGGAGGGTGTGGAAGCAGGAGAATGCGATGGAGTTGATCTGATGGTCCATTTTGAGTTCGGAGTCCAGGATATTTCCGAGGTTGCGTGCGTTGTCTGAGGGGGTGGGGGGCTTCCGAAGGCAGGCAGCCACCAGGTGTCGTTCCAGGTGTCGGGTGTGGGCCCATGATGAGTACTTCTGTTTTGTCCATGTTGAAATGTAGGCAACTGCTCTTCATCCATTTGGCGACTGCTTCCACGCTTTCTTGAAAGCTGTGTTTGGCTGCTTTGGGTTCGTTGGATAGGGAGAGGATGAGTTGGGTGTCGTTTGCGTATGAAACAATGTTGAGTCCGTGGGTTCTGACAATGGGGGACGTTGAACAGTGTGGGGCTGAGGGAGAATCCCTGGGGGACTCCGCAGGTGGTTGGTGTAGGGTCCGAAAGGAAAGGAGGGAGTCTGACCCGCTGTGTTCTGCCACAGAGGAATGTGTGGATCCAGTCGAGGGCCTTGTCCCGGATCCCTGTGTCATGAAGTCTGCGTGTTAAGGTGCGGTGAGAGACTGTGTTGAAGGTCGCTGAGAGGTCGAGGAGGATGAGTGCTACTGTCTTGCCTCTGTCTAGGAGGGAGCAGTTGTCATCTGTGACAGCAAGGAGGGCGGTCTCTGTGCTGTGGTTTTTCTGAAGCCGGATTGGGAGGAGTCGAGGATGTTGTGCTCTTCGATGAAGGTGGCGAGTTGGCTGTTGATGGCTTCATCAATGACTTTCACTGGGAACGGGAGCAGGGAGATGGGTCTGTAGTTTTTGAGGTCAGTTAGGTCCACCGAGGGTTTCTTCAGGAGGGGGTTGATCTCGGCATGCTTCTAGCCATGGGGGAAGGAGGCATTTGCGAGGGAGCGGTTGAGGGTGTGGTGAAGCATGGGTGCGATGGTGTCGGCGGCTCTCTTGAAGATGTGGTGGGGGCAGGGGTCCATGGGGACCCCGGAGTGGATTGACTTCATCGTCTTCAGTGTGTCTTTGGTGGTGAGGGCTGTCCAGCTGTCAATCGTTGGCTTCAGGGTGTCAGGGGTGGTTGGTGAGGGTTCTGCGTGTTGGCTGTCTTCGTCAAAGTAGTGGAAGAAGGTGCTGAGTCTGTCACAGAGGTCTTGTGAGGGAGGGATTTCTGTAGACTCACTGATGGGTTGGGTGAACTCCTTGATGATGCTGAAGAGTTCTTTGCTATTGTGCGCGTGTGTGGAGATTCTGTCTTTGGTCGCTGTCTTTCTTGTATTTCTGATTAGTTGGTGTTGGGCGTTGGTGGCGGCTTTGAAGTTGTTGTGGGCTTCTGTAGATTTGGAGTTCCTCCAGGCCTTTTTGATGTGCGGCATGTGCGTATGGACTCTCGGAGTTCGGTGGTAAACCATCTGGCTTTCCTTTTATGTGTGTTGTTGTTCTTCTTAAGGGGGGCTTTGGTGTTGGCGCTGTCGGGAGATCCATCTGTGCAGGGTTCCAGCTGCGGTGTTGGGGTCGTCGTTGTCCGCGATGGTTAGGGTGGAGTAGCCGAGTGAGGAGGTGAGCTGGTCGTCGGGGATTTTGGTCCAATTTCTTCGTGGGAGCAGGTGCTGGGTTTTGTGGATGATGGGTGTTCTGAAGGTGAAGTGGATGCAGCGATGGTCTGTCCACAGGAGTTCGGTGGTGTGGCTGAAAGTGATGGAGTTTCCTGTTGTGAAGAGGGGGTCGAGGGTGTGTCCTGCTGAGTGCATGGGTTCAGTCATGATCTGGCAGAGTCCTATGTTGTGGAGGTTGTCCAGGAGGGATATGGTGTTGGGGTCTACTTGGTTGTCGAGGTGGAAGTTGAAGTATCCAAGCAAGGTGTAGTTGGTGGACGCGATAGCCTACGGGGTGATGATGTCCGTGATGGAGTTGGTGAATGGTCTGTGGGGTCCGGGCGGTCTGTAGATGAGGGCTCCCTGGAGGGTGGTGGTAGGGCTGACCTGTATCTTGAAGTGTAGGTGTTCAATCAGGTCTGTAGGTTAGTCGGGGAGTGTGGTCAGCCAGAGGGTGGATTTGTGGATGATGGCAATTTCCCCCCCCCCCCACAGGGTGGGTGGGGCGGTCCTTCTGGGAGATCTTGTATCCTTGGGGAATGGAGATGGCGATGTCAGGTCCTGAGGGGGTGTTTGTCCAGGTTTCAGTGAAGAATGCGACGTCCAGGGTGGGGCTGACGAGGAGGTTCCAGATTTCAGTGGCATGTGTGTGGAGGGATCCGATGTTGAGGAGGATGCACTGCAGGGTCTTTGGTACGGTTACGTTCTTGTTGGCGGGTTGTGCTGGATTTGTGGTACTGGCGGTGCTGCAGGAGTGGCAGCAGTGGTGACAGCTGAAGGGCCCGTGGGTGTTGGCTGGTGATGCTAGCTTGCAGTTGTTTTTGTGACCTGGGTTGAGTGTGTAGAGTGCCGCTGAGTTGTAGTGTTGGCAGTTCGGAGGTCCAGGGTTCCTGGCACTGGTTCTGTTCGGGTCGTGGATGGGCGCAGATGGGCTTGCCTTTGGCACGCCAGCGGCGCAGCAGCCACTATTAAGTAGGGGTCGGGGAGGGCTGGACAGCTGAGAAGCGGGAGAGGGGAGGGGAACTGGCTTGGGCTGGTTGCACTGGGGGGGAGGGGCAGCCGGGGCAGCAGCGGCGGAAAAACGAGCGAGAGGTGCCCAGAAGATGGAGCGAAAACATCGCAAAGTATGAAAAATAAATAAAAGTGATAGAAAAAGTGATAAAAGTGATAGGAAGAGAGTAAGAGGATAAAACAACGATGGTGAAAGTAGAGAGGCTAAAGAAAGGTAGGCAGAAAAACAGAGCGGGAGAAGGGGTGAGAGGTCCACTGGACCACAAGGGATGTGGCGCAAGTATAGCCTGCGGTTGGAGGAGGGCCGCGAACACCAACACTTGAGAGTACAGGGGCTCAGGGGGGCCTCACTTGATGGTGGAACTGCGAGGGTGGGATAGCAATTTCACTGACAATGAGGATACTATGCTCAGGATAGGTGGTTGAAAAAGGTTTATTGTATAATCCATCACAGAGACCTCATCCACCAAGTGACTCCAACGAACTGCCACTCCTCAATCCTCAGTGTTCAAACCTGGCAACCCCTACATTCTAAATGCTTGCATCATCCCCAAGCAAATTAGATACCAAACAAAGATAAATACAGAAGAACGTATCCTGTAAGTGTTGGACAGAGTTGTTAGTATTAAGTTTTGGAGCCACTCAAGAGTGTCTTTGTTCAAAGGGGCTGGTGTGAGAGCGGAAGGTGGAGACATTGGCTATTGATATTTCTGAAAAGGAGGTGGGTGCAGTCTCCAGACTGTGGTTGAAAGAATCAGTACTTCAGTCAAAAGAGTGGAAAAGAGCAGGACCTTGGTGGGGAAGACGGTTAATCTAACAATTAAAGTGGTTTTCTGTGCGTGGGAAATATAGAATTTCAATTTTATTTGCAGTGTTTTCGGCCCACATGCAAAGCACGACTGCATTTCACACAAATAGAATACGCTTACATACGTTATACAGTAACACTATATAATAGAAAAAATTTAGAAAACATTTAAAATTATGACTAAAAACATAAAAAGCCCAGGCCCTAACTGTACAGCTTTGAAAGCATAGGACAGGGCCAGCATACACCCCCTTCTGAAAGAGTTGTGTTCTCTGTTCCTAACTTCTTAAAAATCTTACAGTCCATATGCTTGCTTTCCTGGACAATTCACTTAAAAGGAAGAACATTTTCAGAAAACGGAGAATACAGATGCTTCCTATATTATAGGATATGCGTTGAATTAATTTACTGTCTTTTGGGTTGTTGTTTTGTGCTTTCATTTTGTGTGTGTGCTATTGTATTTTAAACCTTGTTAGGGCAGACAGAGTGTGCTTGTGTAACGCATGTGCTGCATACAATGCGCTTCACGCAATAATTACACTCCACGCAGTTCTTGAAGCATAAAAGGCCATTTATTAGGACAGGTTGTCAACACAATACTTCAACCAAAACATCAACTTAAACTGTAAACAACACCCCCAAACATTTCAATCTTCATTCATTCCTCTCACTTTCTCTGCACACATCCTATTCCCTTTTGGGACTTCTTCCGACTCTCCATTCACCTCCTCACTTATCTTTCAACATCCTCTCCTGTATCTCCCGCCAACGCACTCTTGCATCCCGCCCCCCCATCATCCACCTGTTTCTCCCCCCCGGGAGGGGTGGGTGCGCCCGTTCGAAACTCCCCACCCCTCCAAAATACTGCCAACCCAAACCTACACAACTCGTCCTAAACGGGCACGCTTATAAACAAACCATCCCTGCCCTCAAAACTTGCAGGGTGGGTGGGTGGTCCAAAAATGATCTTCCTCCCCAGTGGTATCGGGTACAGGAAGAGAACGATTCTCCTCCCCTGGCCCTAATAACCTGCCCCTAATCCCCAGCCCCTAACCCCAAAAGCTGTGTCCTTCCGGCCTATCGTGCGAAAACCCCGGGGGAAGACTAGTCTGCGCCTTTAATTACCCCAGGGGTCGCATTGTGTCACGGTATAATGTGGATTAAAGAAGTTCATTGGTCGGCTGTAGTGGTGTGTTGGGTGTACTCCTGGAACTCTCATTTGTAAACTTATAGTTGGAATTAATCGTTTGGATTGTCACCCACCTCTGTGTGGGTTCTTTCCTCTTCCCACATGTACTCTACCCTGTCCTGTTTTCCCTTGCCATTTAAGTACAAGCCTTTTTTCGTTTTTTCGACATGAATATAGTGCTTCAGGTACAATAACGCAAACGCAAAAAACAGATATTGTGCAGAGCTCTAAAGTTTCATTGGTCCATGCGTTAGTAGCTCATCCAGCCTGGAGTTTTGTTTTAAATTTGCGGGTGTCTTCCTGTTTATTCCATTAGAAGATCAGCACTACAAGTCGTGGAAAGCTGAGCAAACAGTTGGACTAGATAATGCAATCCAATACAGTTTCCAAATTTGTGTAACATTTGTTGGAAGTCTTGTACATTCATCGACCCCAAGAGCCTCCCAAGGGTTTTCAACACAAGTTTATGGCTCAAGCTCCAACTTTATGTATATATAAAACAGGCAACAATGATTATACCTCCATATGTTTAATACACATTTGTAGGCACCTCAATACCCTCTGTACTTGCTCCACTGCGACCAGACCTTCTCCCACTTCTTCATGCAGCCCCTACTTTTGTACACTGTTTCCTCTGTTCGCTGGCAGCAGTCCAAATCATTTGGGGTTCTTCATTCTCAACCATCAGGTGAGGGGGCTGGTTCTTCCCTAGGGGTTTCTTGGCTACAGATGCACATAGCTATACGCATATACATGCTACACATACAGATCTAGTCTAGGTACATTTAGGCAAATTACTTAGGGTGCGCATTTTAGAAATATGCAGGTACTACCTGTTTTTATCTGACCTGTTTATGTTCATCTTATTAGCACTATGGAAGAAATGTATCTGCTATTTACTATATTGGTACTAGCAATCTCTTTTGTATGCTTCTGTCTCCTGATTGTCACAGCACATATGTTTTACAAAAGGCTGTCGCCGGACCAATAAATTCTTATTGAAACGTCCTAATCGTCATCCTGTGTATTTTCTGAGAGTAAGCAAGCACGAGTGTCTAAGCGAAAAGTACTGTACTGTTTTCTACGATCCCTGAAGAATGAGGGTTGTCATGTTCAGTGGTTGTCAGACACTACCTATGCCACCGTACGATAACGGGGGATGGTAGTGGCACTGTAGCACTAGCTAGTCTAATGTCTGACATATCCTGTGGGGGTGTCCGGAAGCGGTTTGGATTCCCAGCCCTCAGTTCAGGTCATCCAAAAGGTGCAGGTCCTAGGGGATTCCTTGAAACTACATAACATGGCACCGCCAACGTTGGTTTGGCTCTTATATTAACTGTGAAATTCTGAGTAGATCAGTCGTGCTTTCTCGGAAAGCCCTACTCACACTTTTCAGAGACATCTGAAGTGGGAAGGGAATTCCGCCTCAGCTGAGAAGATATACTCTGCGTATTAGCTGAAGGTTTAAACAAGCTTGATAGGATAAAAGGTTCCCCACATTGTGCAAGACCCTACCTCTTAACTTTGCTCTTCTCTTTTGGAAATGACTGACCCCGCAAGTGGCTCGGGGGAAGAAGAATTTGCAAATGCTTTTAACATCACAGAAAACTGCGAACATGCAGTATAAGAAATTGTTAGAAAACGGCGTACTACCAGTGGATGAAGTTTGTACAATGTACAAAGACCTAGTCAGGCTATCCAGTCACATTGTCCAGTTTGTCATGAGAACATTGATAGTCAAACCTGCGAGAAATGCTCCAGCTGGCCCACATCAGACCACACCTACAATTAACCCACAGACACTAAAATCAGTAATAGGGACAATTTCTTCCAAACAGGAGCAAATTCTTGTCTGGATAGCCCAAAAAATAACACAGCTGGAAGCACTATTTTCCCATACAGGTCCGCAGGAAATACATAGAATGCTAACCATTTGCTTGCCAATGGGGATGGTTCCCTCGATTGAGGATTTTACCACTTGGAGAACAATCTTTGCTGCTCGGCTGACACTCAAACTGTCATAATGGATTTGCGAGTCTTCATCGGGACATATGCAATTGGCACGTTACATTCTGACCGTGTCCCTGCGTTCAGCTCTCGGGCTTACAAGGAAGCCATGGAAAGTATGGGCGTGGCCTTGCAGTACTCTTCTCCCTACCATCCTGAAGGAAATTCGGTGGTGGAGAGGAAAAACTGGGACCTAGAGCAATCCTTTTTTTTTGCAGATTTATATAGCGTGAACTCGGCCCGAAGGTATTGGGGCACTTTACATGAGCACCGGTTACGTTACACATTCAGGCACAAAGAGATTAAGTGATTTGCCCAGAATCACAGGATTTGGATGTGACCCCGAGGATCGAACCTTGGTTTCCAGCACCAAAGTCAGCAGTCTAGCTGACGAACCACATCCTCTCCTTAACTGCAAGGGTATTAGGTGCGGGCGGTAGTTGGGCCAATCACCTATATGCGATCCAGAGGGCATTGAACAATATGCCAAGAAAGTCCTTGGGAGGACGTACCCCCTATGAGATCCTGTTTGGGACAGGAATGTGGGCACCTGACCTTGATTGTGCCATCATAGTGGCGGCTGTAAAACCATTTGAATTGAATGATCGTTTGGCTGTTATACAGGAACTCAATGAATTCCGGGCATTACAAAGCAACGTCCAAGTCAAACGCACCGCCATTGGGGAAGTGAAACCAGTTCCGGCAACACCGGTCTGGGTCCCAACATTTGGGGACCTCGTCAGAGAAAAGATCGTGGGCAAGAAGGCGTTTGGGCTATCCTACAGAACACCAGTACCTGTCCTGGCGGTTCAAGGAACAAGAACAGTACTTCTTCCGCCTCTTGCCATCAAAAAAGAAAAGAGATTTTTCTCCATTGATATGATCAAACCACACCATGTGACCGATTCTCAACAGCAGGCCACATGAAATCCTGAGTAGCCGCAGATTTTCTCTTGCTACTGTACAGGAAGTTCAGATGGAAAGACTAATAACGTTCCAAGACACCTCTGCATAAGATGTCGGAGTAGCAAATAACGGAGTATGAATCACATCGGTTGAAATTGAACAACATCCCAAGGAAAATGAAACTCAAATTGCAATTCGGCCCAATAACGAACTTTACATCAACGTGCCTTCACAAGAAGCAACTGCCAGTTCTACCAACACTGCTGAGCTCCCAAAGATGGATCGAACTGCGTCTGGCTACTTCATCAACTTCAATGACTTTTCTTCAGATCCAAGTGAACCTGAGCAAATGACACCCACTTCTAAAAAAGAACAATTTCGACAATTCTTTCTCTGGCTGAAAAAGACTTATTTTGTGTTCCCTTGGTTGCATCTTTGGTTTGCGTTAGGAATCCTGTTCCTGTTAATTTGGATTGGTATAGTAACTGTCTTTTTCCTACTACTGAATGGACATTACCTCCCACAACGCTCTGCAGTACAACCTGTGAACTTGGTCTTGAAACCACAAAACAGATAGACCTGTCCCTAGTGAACACTTTAGCAGTTCCAGTACCGGATGGTATAGTTTTGGATAGAGTTTCATATGATGTATCTGGTCCTACTGAACATTTGAAAATTCCACACGTGTTTAAAATTTCAATGTATGATTTCATTACCCCAAGTACACTCTGAGGTGATTGGGACATTGGGACAGTAAATACTATGCTCTCAGATTTAGAACAATCTGCTGCATTTTTTTACAGAGAATTGTATGAAGATACACCTGACTTCGACAGTATGTATTGTTACCAGCCTTATGGTTATCACTTTTTGCATAGGGCAAGTGTCCCATGCACTGGTAACACTTACCATCAATGGGAACATTACCCGACAGCACCAAAAGGTAGTTCTGCCACATTCGCACAGAAATGTGCATATTTCTCAGGGTTGAATGCATCAGACCCCATGTCATACTATTATAAGCTAGTACAGACAAATGCAACTGCAAAGAAAATAATGCTGACAAACACCAAACTCATATATTCAGCACCTTTTTATCTCCCAACGGTCTATACAAGGTTTTGACTATTGGAGGGACACGATAGACCCAAAATCCAAAGTACTGGGGGAAGAAAGATTGGCAGGTTCAGGGAACAGAGGCTTTATTTAGAGATTGTCTCATACAGTTACAGATAACATTCCTAAACAGAACATTGCAACAAACTACCTGCTACGTGTTTGCAAAAATTAAAGACCTGAAAACACCACCTATCCCCTCGCCCATACCTATTGAAGGTATATCGAATGGCACATTGATTAGTGAGGAGGTACTGGGTACAATGATACAGAATGGTACATACAATTCTTCAGCTCCCAATTGAAAGGGATGATTGGGTTGGCCTAGCCTGGCTGATGAGGTCTGAACTGGGGTGGCGAAGTGAGCTAAAGAACGATGATGGATTCAACCCAGATCTGTGACTGGGGGTGAGTGTCTGAAAAGTTTCAGCGCTCGGTCCATCATCTCCTCGTATTTGGGTTGGCCTATCGACACAAATAGGTGTCAGTCAAGATTCAAGGGTGCCACCAGAGGGTTTAGTATCCATAGGCCTGACCCAAGCTATGTACACACAGACGACCCAGGGGTAGTGACTTCTTATAGTGTTAAGAAGTTGAGCCTTGAATGGCTAAAAACCTCAACACTGTTACAGGTGAAACAACACTTGTCCCTTCTCTCTGACAACATGGATCTTAGGGATTTCTTGCTAGGTCTCAGGAAACCCCGTAATAAACACTTCTTATATGCCATCTACAATGAACTGTGGAAAGTCTCCCAACAGGATGCTGCTGAGATTTTTACGTGAAATTGATAGGATTAACCTAGAAAAGGCCCTGGCTGTGGTAGACCATGATATGACCACACTTTCTTCACATATTTATTCAGTGAGCAACATTGTGTCCTCGGCAATTGACATAATGGAACAAGATTTGTCTATTCTACAACATGGGCAATCTCAATTTTGCTCCATTATGCTTTTAAGCTGAACACTGCAATCCTTGCGTTCAGGCACCGTGCCATAGCGATACATTAACAGCACAAGTTTGTTCTCGATTTACAATCTGACCGACAGACAGTTGACTATGGCATGTAGAGATGCAAAGACGCTACTCTGAGCAAGATACAATCTTATTTTAACTCTAACCACTTAAAGCTAAACTCCAACAAAACAGAAATCATTCTGTTCTCTCCTAAAAGCAACCACCTACCTATCCACGAATGGCTCAGCAACCTGAATGCATTAAATTGTTCTCTCACTCTGTCCAACTGCGCAAAGTCCCTAGGCGTCATCCTGGACAATAACATGTCAGTGAAAAATCCCATCATAAACTCAGCCAAAGAAGCACTCTTCACGCTAAAACACCTCAAGAAAATTAATCCTTTCATTCCTTCTGATGATTTCAAGATGGTTGTCCAATCTCTCGTCCTCTCCAAACTGAATTATGGTAATGCCACCCTCACAGGGACGCCGAAAACTCACCTCGCCCTGCTAAGATCAACTCTAAACATGGCGGCCCGGCTCATAACAGGTGTTAAGCGGAATGAACACATCACACAAGCCCTCAAGAACCTCACTTGGCTACCCATTGAAGGAAGATGTACTTTTAAGACTGCCTGCATCACCCATAAAGCCCTTCACTCACATACCCCCAGCTATTTAGACAACAAGCTCATGAAAGTGAGAAGAACCAGAACTTTGAGAAACTCCAACTCACTTCTTCTCATACCTCCCAAACTAAGAAAGGAATCAACCCAAACTCGCTCTTTTTTTGGAAATGCACCCAGCATATGGAACTCTCCACCTAAGGATCTACAATGCAACCCCTCCTTCTCTTGCTTCAAAAGAGACCTGAAACTCCACCTCCTCAACAAATATTTTAATACCTAAGCATACTGAACTTTTTATCTAATTTATGGGTCGAGACCCTCCGTGAAAGACGGTTGTATGTTTATGTCTGTGTCGATTAGGTCTTTTTCTCCCTTAAAATACATTGTTCTTATTGCCCACATTCAGCAACTCACACTCATTGCCTCCTTTTCTTTGTATATTTCTATATTTTAATGTGTGTTCTAAAATCCTATATGTTTCGCATCATCTGGTAAGCGACTTGAGTATATTGTGTTCTTCTCTCATTCATGTAAAGCACTCTGATGCCCTCGGGTCTAGCTAGCGCTATAAAAAACCTACAAATAAATAAAATAAAATAAATAAAGTATACCATGCTGCTCATTGCAAAATTAGAGAAGTTACCTTTTACAGTAGCTGAGTCACCATCTACTGAATGGTTGATTTATGGCTATATCACACTGCCAATTACGACATTTCAGTTCCAATACTGCCTAGATACATCCAAGCAGGCAGGTATGAAGCTTTAGGTGAAGGGTGCTTACAGGAAACCTGGTAGTTACCGTATAGCTAAAGATGCAGAAATAAGGATGCTGAAGTTTTCTTAAGTGATACTGACTGTGGGAAGACTTTTAGTGGGTCTTTAGTGTGCAAAGAAGTGTTGCTTCATGGAACGTGTAATGCGTCAAAAACGAACTTATCTTGCTACTCAAAAGGCTCCCCAGCTGCAGTGATTCATCCGTTTTTTAAATTTCTTTTGAATGTAAGTTATTTAGTGCTGAATGATCAAGGCTGTTGTGGAATGGCGCCAGGCATCGCATATCTAGTCACAGAAAACTTCAGGTCTTTTTTGCTGTAAGCAAGTATTGTTTCCCCCGGCTCGCACAGTTAGGGGGGCACCACTGTGGCCTTCATTGAATGTTTCCAGTATACGGTTTGATTCACTGAGCTGACTGAAAGCCATGTTGTTTCAACAAAATGTGACCTTTAGCCCGAGAGACTTTTGATCTCCAAGTTGCAGGATCTTCAGCAGAGATACAGGCCTTGCTATGCACGAACTTCCGAAGCGTTTTTGGTGGGCTTCCTTTTGTCCTGGTATTGGTAGTGGCATCCTGATTTTAATCCTATTGCTTCATAATGGACGTCACAATCTCTCAAGACATGGAGAGAAAACTGCTGGTACGAAGTTGTCATGAGCGTATGGTGTTCTACCTGACTACGCCTCGGCTTTGAGAGCTTAGTGAGCATTAGTTCCTGTCTTTCAGACCGGTCTGGCTAGACTGTGTCCTGTCTGTGTTCCGTTGCCTCTTCTGCGGATTTGACTGCGTGTTGGACCTGTGTCTGACACTTCCATCGGTTGCGCCGTCGGACATAGACTTTCTCCTGGAGCCTTTGCAGGCCCACATGCATAGTTATCTCCACCGTATTCCCATGTTGATGATGGAATTTCTAGAGCCTCCAAGGGATGCTTCTGCTCCTGTTGGAAGGGAAATCGGCTCTGCTCCAGAGTCCCAGTCCTGAGGCGGAAGCCGGGAGCTGGTGGTACGATAAGACTGCTTTAAAAAAATTGTGAGTGTTTTTATCTGCTGTATTCTGTTCTATTTTTAAAATTCACAAAGCCTACCTGCTCTCTTTAGGGCGGAAAGCCACTGCCCACATACCACTCAGCTGACTGATCGCTGCAGCGGTAATTGTTTGTTTAGCGGACGCCATCGCCGGCGTGCTCGCTGACCACGCCCCCTCGAGGCCACGCCTCCCACCGTGTTAAAAAGCGCGGAATCTACCTGAGACTACAGAAACTTGAGTCCCAGTCCTGAGGCGGAAGCCGGGAGCTGGTGGTACGATAAGACTGCTTTAAAAAAATTGTGAGTGTTTTTATCTGCTGTATTCTGTTCTATTTTTAAAATTCACAAAGCCTACCTGCTCTCTTTAGGGCGGAAAGCCACTGCCCACATACCACTCAGCTGACTGATCGCTGCAGCGGTAATTGTTTGTTTAGCGGACGCCATCGCCGGCGTGCTCGCTGACCACGCCCCCTTGAGGCCACGCCCCCCACCGTGTTAAAAAGCGCTGAATCTACCTGAGACTACAGAAACTTGAGTCCCAGTCCTGAGGCGGAAGCCGGGAGCTGGTGGTACGATAAGACTGCTTTAAAAAAATTGTGAGTGTTTTTATCTGCTGTATTCTGTTCTATTTTTAAAATTCACAAAGCCTACCTGCTCTCTTTAGGGCGGAAAGCCACTGCCCACATACCACTCAGCTGACTGATCGCTGCAGCGGTAATTGTTTGTTTAGCGGACGCCATCGCTGGCGTGCTCGCTGACCACGCCCCCTCGAGGCCATGCCCCCCGCCCTGTTAAAAAGCGCTGAATCTACCTGAGACTACAGAAACTTGAGTCCCAGTCCTGAGGCGGAAGCCGGGAGCTGGTGGTACGATAAGACTGCTGTAAAAAAATTGTGAGTGTTTTTATCTGCTGTATTCTGTTCTATTTTTAAAATTCACAAAGCCTACCTGCTCTCTTTAGGGCGGAAAGCCACTGCCCACATACCACTCAGCTGACTGATCGCTGCAGCGGTAATTGTTTGTTTAGCGGACGCCATCGCCGGCGTGCTCGCTGACCACGCCCCCTCGAGGCCACACCCCCCTTTTTTTTCACCTCTTATCATGTGCATGGGCAGGAAGCGCAGCGGACGAGCGCAGCGGGAGCGCCGCTTGTGCGCCAAAGGCGCGCCTAAGGCAAGCCCGTCTGCGCCCGTCCGCGCCTCAACAGCGCCCAGGGCCAGGACCCCTGCTAATTCTATACTGCATGGGACTTCTCCCACTATGACCCTTACACAAAACTCTAGCACCCCCTCCCATACGCAATACTCAGAGTGAGCATCAGTGTGTGTGGGACGTGCAAAATCTGGCTTAAACTTTTGATGAGCGAGACACTATTGTTAATACTTGTTTCACCACAGCACTACCTGACTGCTGTATGTATGGGAGTGATCTTTAAAACCATAGAAGTTCACTTTACGTGAGGTCGCTTCTGTGTATGACCCTTTCTATGGACCCAGGAGTCATGTTTGCCACCTTGACCCTGCATGAAGTATAGTCATCTCTCTATTACGTGGTATACAATCTGCTTCGCATTTGCCCAGAATGAGACCCTCACAATGATCATCACATTCCCTGCACAGAGCCACCTCCACTCCGACTCTATCTTCAGGAGGATCGCGCCACCACTACTTGAGAAATTATCCTTTGTACGTTCCCATGCAAACGAATTCTATGGCTAGATCGCGTTTTTCCATTCGGCCACGCCCCCTGCCTTAGCTCCTCCAATCAGAGCGGCCCTTTGAATTCCCTTTACAGTACAACCTATTAGAGCACCTCTCCATCGGCGCATCATCGCCTGCACAATCCTCTCGACCCCAACTATTGGCCGGCAGGACCCAACCCTCTCCTCGAATCACGAGCGTCTCTTGAGGCCTTCACACGCCCCATTCCGACATTCACGTTCCAGGCAGCGGCGGCCGGGGACACCGGGAATCATCCACGTGAAGTCAATTCATGCTAATTGCTCCAATTAGGCACTGGGATGTCAGCCGTTATAAACCCCGCCCGCTCCCTGACATTCGCACATCCGGGAGAACCGTGAGCGGACGCATAGGTTGCAGGACGCGCTGATCGCGAGTAACAGTAAGAGTATGCCTGAAGTGTGTGGTGGTAGCGTGAGTAAGACAGCATGAGTATGTGGAATGTGGAAGTAACCTTACTCGCCTTTTGAGGCTGGCTATACATGACGACTAATCCCCTTTTAACATAACGCTTTTTTCTGAAATGTTTTCTCTTACAGAGGAAACACAGTTGTGGTTTTCTTCTCCGCCTCTTCTCCCATGAGGCTACTTGTCCAAATTATTAGGGTAAGCCTGGTGGCAGCATTGTCTACCACCACATTTTCGCACTAGTGTCCACAAATAGAGTGCCACTGAGTCACGCACACACTTGTGTCACGCAGACACCCAATGCATGCATTGTTTTGTCTTTTTTCCTTTTTACAGGTACAACTGACCCAGCGAGTTACATTGTCTCTTATTAAAACTCTGTTTCAGGCTTCACTATTGGAAGCAGCCCTTAGACGGTGAAGTGTGACCTATACCACACTCCCGCAGTGGTGACACATTACCAAATTGTGGTAAGAACGGAGCCCATTATTATTCTATCTAGGTCCTGATGAATGCCGCGGACCCTTCGGGGCCACCCAGGCAGAAACATGTCGACCATCCACGAGATCATTCACTAGACGGTTGGGAACAATAAATATCCCAATCACCGCCGCACTTATTTTAATATCATATAGTTTTCACTTCACATTAAAGAATTACTACTGACTACTATAATGATTTTTAATTTTAATTTCACTCACATAGTCACGGGCCCCCACTCCATCACTTAGAAGTGCATCCTTGTCGTCAAGTGTATGCCCGTCCTCCATCAAACGAAGGTTTTGGAGGGCGAGGACTGGTCAATGATGAAGCATGACACCAGGTGGTGTGTGAGACCAGTCCGTATCTTTTTGTGAGATGCCCACACTCCCGACGTTCTTGTAGCTCGTTTGGGTTATCACACTAGGAGCAGCTCTTTTGTGATGAACATTTAATATTGGAGGCTGCTGCTCCTAGAACCCCACGCCTCTAGTTCCCCCCTCCACACATCCTGTGGAGTTTTCTTGTGATTGACTTCTCCCACTATCACATACAACTCAGATGAACTGGGAGCTTTTTATCGCAACCTTTTATGCAATGGTGCCCACTGGAATGTCTTAGACTCCTCCTCACGAATATGCTCAAATTACTGCTTCAAATTTAGCCTACCTAGTTCCTTCTTTCCCCAGCTTAACACAGCGGATGACCCTCCTATTCAGGCTGCCCTTATCAATGCTCGCTCCCTATCAAAGCACTCTGAGGAAGTACATGAATTCATCATCGATAAGAACCTCGACATCCTATTCATCACGGAGACGTGGTTGAATGAGAGTTGCGCCCCAGTTGTGGAGCTGGCTGTCCCCAGAGGGTTCAAGATCACCAGACAGGTCCGCAATAAAGGCAGGGGAGGAGGCGTAGCTGTGATCTACAAAGAGAAATGGACTCTGAGGATGGAATGCACAGGGAGGATTGAGGATGGAGAAGCTATGGAATTTTCCCTAGCACTATCCCCCAAATTTACTCTGGGGGGACTATTGATCTATCGCCCGCCGGGTCCTCTAGGCAATTTTATTAAATCCCTGGAGGAGATCGCCATCCAACGTGCACTCAGATTCCCACACTTCCTAATGCTGGGAGATTTTAACCTACATATGGACACAAGCTCTGCCCCCGGAGTTAAAGAGCTGAAAGAAATTTGTAATTTGGCTCAGATGGCTCAACAGGTGCAATCTGCCACTCATGAAGGGGGTCATTGTTTAGATTTGGTATATTCCAACTTTAACATCTCTGCAGATCCACCCTACCCCATTACATGGTCAGATCACTTTCCTGTTCACTTCTCCTGGTCTATAAACAACATCCGTGTGTTACCTGCACCCAAGCCCGGGGAACGTCCTAGGAGAATTAATATTCCGGACCTAGTAGAGGCCCTCACCCACTCCACCCCAATGAAAGCACAAAATTTGGATGAAGCTGTAGATAACTTCTCATCCTGGATAGACGCCTCCATTAGGTCCTTACCAAAAAGCAAAGGAAAACACAACCATAGGATCACTCCCACTTCCCCCTGGTATACTGAACAATTAAAAATCTTAAAAATAGGATGTAAGGCGCTAGAGCGATTATGGAGAAAGAACTACTGTCCTACTGCTAAATCGGAACTCCGTGCAGGCCAAAAAAGCTACTACGCAGCGATTAAAATAGCTAAAGGGGAATTCTACACATCTAGAATTCTAAAAGCTAAAAACAACAGTCGAGAAATTTTCTCTATAGTTAAAAGCTTCACTGCCCCGGTAGCAGAGAAGACTTCAGTTCCTCCCTCCACAGATTGGTGTGAGCAACTATCTACTTTTTTCATCGAGAAAATTCAAAAAATTCAAGACAGTCTAAATAACCCTGACCAGCTACCCGACCCGCAATCTGATCTAGCCTTAATTCACCAACCACCACCTCCTTCACCTTCCCAAGTAAATAAGGCTAAAGCAGAGATGACCAAGTTTACTCAGGTCGAAAATATAGATGTTGTGACCATATTAAAATCTCTGAAGTCAGGGTCACCTATAGATCCTTGCCCTGCGAGGGTCCTTAATGGAATAGCCGAAGTAATTGCCCCTATGGTCACTGTTCTGGTTAATGAATCCCTTACTTCAGGAATTTTACCCTCCAAGTGGAAACAAGCCAAACTTCTCCCTTTGATAAAAAAACCTTCCGCAGATCCATCGATCACCTCCAACTACAGGCCTATATCCCTCCTACCAGCCCTTGCTAAAGTTTGCGAGAAAGCGGCATTTCGGCAACTTGAGAGATTTGTGGAATCTTCTGAGGCTCTTCATCCGGCCCAATCGGGCTTCCGTACCGCTTTCAGTACGGAAACGGCATTGTTGGAGGTGGCAGAGGCCATCAGGGAATGCCTTGACGGAGGCGGCAGGGCGGCCCTTATTCTTTTGGACCTCTCTGCCGCCTTCGACACGGTGCCCCACCTCCAACTTCTATCTAGGCTGGAGGACATTGGCATTTCGGGCACGGCACTGGAATGGATCAGGTCTTTCCTTTCCGACCGGACTCAACAGATTTGGCTACCTCCCTATTACTCCTCTAATCGTAGGGTAGAAACTGGAGTTCCCCAAGGGTCAACCTTAAGTCCCCTCTTATTTAACATTTATTTAACTCCTTTGATCCGGCTGGCAGAGAACTGGGGTGCTAAGATTATGGCTTACGCCGATGACACCCAGCTTCTCTTCACCTGGAAAAAGGAGAACTTGTGCACCTCTGGAGTACGCCAATGCCTATCCTCTGTATTTGCCTGGCTAGCTAGAGCCTGCCTCAAATGCAACGAGGAAAAAACAGAAATTCTGCTCTACGGCCAATTTCCCACTGACTTTAAGGAGTCTATTTGGCCCACTGAATCAACATGCCCAACGGGAGAGAGTGGGATGGCCAAGAACCTGGGTGTCTGGTTTGGGGCAGATTTATGTTTTCGAGACCAGATCTCGCGACTGGCGGGGACATGTTTTGGAACCCTGACCACTCTTCGCAAATTCTTTCCCCTTCTTCCTCAAATGGCTAAAGAAACGGTAGCCAGAGCTCTGGTGCTCTCCCGTCTGGACTACTCTAATGCCCTTTATATAGGGGCTCCAGACTACCTGATCAGAGAGCTACAGGTAGTCCAGAATGCAACGGTGAGACTCATTTTTAACATCTCAAGGAGACTCAGCGTTTGCAAACAGTTGAAGGATCTTCACTGGCTTCCTGTGGCCCAAAGAGTGCGCTTTAAAACTTTGGTCCTCGTTTATAAGGCCCTTAATGGACCGTGCCCTGCCTATCTAGCCAAAAGATTCACTCTCTACCTCCCGACCCGTCAGCTGCGATCTACCTCCAGAAAGCAGGTGGTCGTCCCCAGATTTAAAAAAGTTCGTCTGGGTGGACAATCTTTGACGGTAAAGGGAGCCCAATTGTGGAACGTCCTGCCAGACGCTCTCAGACACTCTTCCAATTTGTTCAATTTTAAAAAACTGCTTAAAACGCACCTTTTTCAAATCCATGAATAGTCGACTCCTTTTGCCACCTTGATTCGGTTTCGCTCCCGCGCCAGGACAGTCTTGACTATTGGAGCGCGTTATAAAAAAAAAAAAAAAAAAGAGGTACGGACATTGGTATAAGGCATGAACATCTTTACTCACTCCACATGATACTGGACGTTCTAGAGGGATTGTCACCTTCGGACACGATGTTCAGCAATGTTGAGTCTTCAGTACAGGATTCTTAAACAACCTGGCCTCTCCTGTGCTGGGAACCGTTTGGCAACGTTTTAAACATTTACTAAATTGAAGGTCAAAACTGACTTTGTTTTATTTTTCCTTATCTGCTCTAACTGAGCATAATGGCTTTCAAGGTGCTCAGTGCAATAATAACAAAGTATATAAGTTTAGAGGACCTTTTGTACGCTTTTAGGGAAAAATGACTTTGACATTTTTCCAGGCTTTTAAAGTGCTTTTAGTATGTTTTATTGTAAATGATTTTTATGCCTTGTAATAGCGTTAGCTTTATTGTTACCTAGCTGACCTTGTTGACCTTTTGATGAGGAGTGGGTGTTATGTCCTTTAGACTACTCCTGTCATGTATACCCCTATTACATACATTTGTCCCATCCACATGACAATAACGATTCTAAACGGGTGACCTTTTACCTAGTAGCTGGCTCCTGTCTCTTTGACACCAGGTTCTCAGTACTCTATCATAATCCCTGTATCTGACGTACATAAACATGTCCCCCGGCACAGCAGAAGTATTCTGTATAAGGGTCACCACTTTTTTTATCCTTGGCCAACAGTCAGCTGTGCATGATCACACTTGTTTAGAAAAGCATTGGTGATTGTTTTCAAAACATCTATGATTGTTTTAACCCCTTCTCTGCGGCGCGAATTCCGCTGCAGCGCTGGGGGAACTTGGGGGGGTTGACAGCGCCACTGTGCTCATGACGGAACCACGCCGTCATGAGTCACGGGTGAGCTGTGCTCATGACGGCGTGGTTCCGTCATGACTCCACCCACTGCGCTAATCGCCCGCACAGGCGGGGAATTAGCGCCGCGTGGGAGGAGCGGCCGCCAACGTGGCTCATGACGGAGTGGTTCCGTCATGAGCGGGGAAGGGGTTAAAAGCATATTGATTCTAGAAAAAACCCTGGAGTGACCACTTTAGTATAAAAGACCCTCACTCCCCCCTACAAATTAGAGGAGAATTCCTTCCAAGCTGAGACGGAGTCCTGCATGCTGAATCTTCTACACACAGCTGTCTGACATCCCTTGCGGGGTGTCATCCTCGAAGCAGAGACTGGGTCATTGATTCTCAACCATCAGGTGAGGGGGCTGGTTCTTGCCTAGGGGTTTCTTGGCTACAGATACACATAGCTATACGCATATACATGCTACACATACAGATCTAGTCTAGGTACATTTAGGCAAATTACTTAGGGTGCGGATTTTAGAAATATGCAGGTGCTACCTGTTTTTATCTGACCTGTTTCTGTTCATCTTATTAGCACTATGGAAGAAATGTATCTGCTATTTACTATATTGGTACTAGCAATCTCTTTTGTATGCATCTATCCCCTGATTGTCACCGCACATATGTTTTACACAAGGCTGTTGTTGGACCAATAAATTCTTATTGAAACATCCTAATCGCCATTCTGTGTATTTTCTGAGAGTAAGCAAGCACGAGTGTCTGAGTAAAAAGTACTGTACTGGTTTCCACGATCCCTGAGGAATCAGGATTGTCATGTTCAGTGGTTGCCAGAAACTACCTACGCCACTGTAAAATACAGGGGAGTGGTAGTGGCACTGTAGATCTAGATGGTCTAACGGCTGACATATCCTGTGGGGGTGTCTGGAATCAGTTTGGACACAAAGCCTTTACTTTAGGTCAACCAAACCGCTCAGGTCCTTGGGGATTCCTAGGAACTACACTACAGTTTTTGTTCCCACCTTATGTTTGCAGCGTATGAATGGCATAAGAGCCTAAGCTGCCGACTCTGGAGCTGGGAGTCAAGGTTCCAGTCTCGGCATCTGTTGCACATCCTGTGATTCTGGTTAAATCACGTTCTCGCCTGTGCCTGCAATAAAAAATGTATGTATCCAGGACACAAGTCCTAAAGAAAAAAGTGGGCGAAGCCCCCACAGTCGTTGTTGGCCAGAAGTGGGTTTGGCAGTCCCAGGATGCATCTGCCCTCCGAGAGGTGGCCCTGCTGCTGCACATCTGCCTCAGCCTGGCCCCTCCATCTGATGCTGGGCCCATAGCCGTTGACTGTGGCCCTGCTGCCTGGCTCACAAGAATGTCAGTCAATTTTAGACTGTGAATTTGGCGCTTTGTTGATTCTGTTGTGTTTGCTTGTACCCTCACGAGAATGTCGGACTCTGTTTTGTTTGCTTGTACCCTTCGTGCTGCATAATCTGTAAAGCGCTCTGATAGCCGTGGTGGTCATGTTCGCGCTATATAAAACTTTCTAAATAAATAAACATACAGCACTTGTGTCCTTCACACGGGCTTGGCCTGACCTGTCCACGCCCGGGGCTTGGAAGAGTCTGGGCCACCCCTCTTGGCTCCTTGCTTCATACATTCCAGGCTGAGGTACTGTTTTTTATGATTTGAGTGTATTATTCTAGGATCCCCATGCATTTCTTTTTTGGGCAACTTGGCACTATATTTGTTTAATATTTTGCTTGTTGTCTGCTGAGGGGTTTGCGTGCTACTGACGCAAATGGCAAAGACCAAGTTGGGAAATACGGCCCCTTTGAGGGGTGTATTGAAAATGGAGTGGATGTTCTTGACAAAGAAATCCTCCTGGCACCAAGATGTCTGTTAGAACCATAGCTGCCAAGGTTTCAGATTTCTATTTGTGACATTTTCATAATTTCAGTGAAATTATGACTGGCATTTCAACAACTATGAGTGACTCTTTCTCATGAGCAAAATCAAGAAATGAAGGCGAGGGAAACATATAATTATCAAAAGTTGCAGCATTTCTGTTAAGCAAGAGCGTAGGGTGAAACTGCGCAGCGCGCACAATAATGACCATCCACTGCATGCTGTCTGTGAATAAAGTGGACATTGTGTATGATGTTCACAAAACAACACAGTAAATACACCACAAAACAAGACTCCACACCAGGTTGGAAGAAATAAAAAATCTTTATCTGTGCAAAATGAAACCAAAACGACAGAAATCCAGTCAGGATATCACTAGTGATGCTTTTGTAATTGCAAGGGTCAAAAACAATATTTTAGCACCAATGAGTTCCTCTTTGTGCCATTACGGTAATCTTTAACATGCGAACAAAAATAGAACCAATGTGCTTCGGGACTCAGCGTGTCCCTTCATTTCAGTACCTTTGTGGCGAGTTAGGCAGGTGCTGGGACTCTCTACCTCAGGACCCACGCTGTCGCGGAGGAGGGCCCAGTTGTCCGGCTCTGCCGGGAAGGTGGGATGAGTCACACACATTGATCCTGGTCTCCAGCAGCAACGGGCACGCTGCAGGACGGTATTGGGAGGAAGTGAAGCACCGTGCTCACTTCTCTGAATTGCCAGCGGCAACAGGCAATGCTCAGGACGGTACAGGGAGGAGGTGAAGCACGGCACTCACTTCTCTGTCTTGCCAGCAGCAGAGGCGCTTAGAACGAGCAGGGGCTGAGAGGACGCATGAGGTCTTTGATGTCCCTGAGACCATGAAGAGAACAGGGGGCAAGCCGATAACCCCTTAGAGATCACTTTTGGGGAGAAGGCAGAGTCCAACTCTCCTTAAACAGAGTTAGGGGAGCAGGAGGCAGCAGCACAACAAACAGGAAAGCAGTACAGTGGAGTCCTTTGAGCAGCACTGCAGTTTTTGTGGTAGAGTTTCAGTCTAAGATCCAGAAGTATCTGATGTGGGGGACCAGGGATCCACTACTTATACCCACTGATGTGGGGGAAACTTCAAAGAAAGGTTTTGAGGTGCACCAGTACCCCTTTCAAACCAGTCCTGTCTGCCAGGCTATCTGTGGGGAACATTGGCCATTTGTGTGGGTTCAGGACATTACTCCTTGATGTGCCAGTGGGACCCCCTTTCTCTCATCTACCCAGGTCGGGCCATGAGAATGCAGATGCAGATGCATGCTCAGCTGCACCTGGCCTTCCTGTGTTTGCGGCTGTCTGGTGGGAATGCACAAAGGGGAACTGTCACCCAGCCCAGACGTGTATTGTAGACAGACTGCAGGCCCACAGAGCAAGGTTAAGAGCAGAGAAATGTCCACTTTCTGAAAAGGACATTTCTACCATAGTAGTGTTAAATCTACCCTGACCACCAATGAGGATTTATGACTACGGCCGCGCTACGAAACATTATTTTTTCTCCAGTGAAAGCCCCCATAGTATGCTTTCACTTACATAGTGGCCACGCCCTTTTCTTTAGATGCTGCTGCCGTATACAGGTTACAGCAAGCCACGTCTAAAGAAAGGGGTGTGCACACCATTGAAGTGAAAGCACCTCATGGGGCACTTTTACCAAACAAAAAAAATTGTTTGTGAACCTAGGATGCTTCTTTCCGGTCCTAGGATGCTTCTTTCCGGTCCAGGGAAGACCTGGCTTGGCAGTTCAGGCTGGACTGTTCCCATTAGGAACAGGGTCAAGACTGATTACCATATGGGTGGGTCTGAACTGGGGTGGGGAGTGAGCTAAAGAACGATGATGGATTCAACCCAGATCTGTGACTGGTAGTGAGTGTCTGAAAAGTTTCAGCGCTCCGTCCATCATCTCCTTGTGTACACATCTCCAGGATAGGCCACTCCATTGTACTTTGCACCACTCCACTCTATGCCACTCCATGCTACTCTACTATGCAAAACTGCACTCTATGGCACTGTACTCTATGCCAATCCACTCTTTACCATTCCACACTGTACCACTTCACTCTACTCTAAAACAATCTACTCTACGCCATTACACTCTACACTACACCACTCTAAGCCACTCTTTTACAATCTGTGCAACTCCACTCTACTATAATATGTGCAGCTCCACTATATACCACTATACACACCTATATATGCTAAACCACTGCGCTCTCCATCACATAATTACTGTTAGACCTGTCAGCCCTAGGGTGGTCTCCCCCTCTATTTTTGATCATGCCTCATTTTTTCCACCATCATTTTTATGTTGGACTTAGGTCTCCGGGCGCCTTTTCATTGCCAACCAGTGTTAAGGTGCAGGTGCTCCCTTCTCCCAAGATGGCTGCCACAGGCCCCTGCTACTGCAGAGTGGTCTTTCTAATAGCACCCAAGCTGCCAGGAGCTGGCTGGAACCCCACAACAATGTTGCGACACCAGCCCGCCTTTTTTGTCCCATAGGTAGAATGGGGAAGCTCCTGGAATGTGCTGGAACCTTCTAGAAGGGAGGTGTGTTTTTACTTTTGCCGCCTTGGATAGAGGTCACCTAACCTAGGGCTACTTAACAGAGGGAGGGAACATTTTCTAGTCAGTTGGTCAGTTGGGGTAAAGCAGAGCTGGAGAATCCACGCAGGAGTTTTAGGCGGTTTGGCCTAGCCAGGGACTTATGCCTCTGAGAGTGACAGGATTTAGGTGCTGCCTCTTAAGTGAGTGAGGGATCCTGTAAAGCCCACTGATCTTGCCCAGCAGTAGGAGGACCCAGGGAACCTCTGCCCAGCCTGACTAGGAAGGAACTAGTCACCAACTCAATCCATACCCCCCTGGAACAGAACCCCCCAAGGGTGCCAGAGACATCTGCGCCACAAAGACTTTATGCTGAAACTTCATGCCAAAACTGAATGCTGAAACTTCATGCCAAAACTGAATGCTGAAACTTCATGCCAAAACTGAATGCTGAAACTTCATGCCAAAACTGAATGCTGAAACTGCGTGCCAAAACGGATTGCCAGACTGCTGGGGATCAACCAGGTACTAGCGCTGAGACCTCTGCGCTCCCCGACCTGGCCTGTGATCCCCTGCATCAGTCCCCCGTCGAGCGCCGAGCTCGTAGTCCTCCCGCCTAATTTGCCAACCCCCCCTGGCGTGGGGACCTGAAGCGTGCTCACCGCCGCGGCCCGGAGGCCTGAAGTGTGCCCCATCATCGAGTCGGGGCCCACGGAGAAGCCCAGAGCCCCGTCGCTGCCGTCGCAGCTGCTGTCGGAGGCGTACGAGGCTGTGACCTGTCCCCCGCTGCTGCGCGCATAGATTGCGGGGCCCGGAGCTGTGCCGGACGCCGCTGCAGAGAGGATCCCCCCCTGGACACCGAGATCGAGGTAACCCCCGGGGGCTGGGAGGTAGCTTGGCCGTGTGGAGGCCTGGGACTCACCCCCCTGCTCCCCGGGAGGCTTGGGAAGGACCCGGTGCGCCCCCTGTCGATCGGGAGCGGCACCGCACTCTGATTCCCCTCCGTGGGATTGCCGCCTTTCCTTGAGACTGCCGCGTGTCAGGAGTGCTCAATGCTTTATGTACCCGAGTAGCGCTTTATCCTCAAGTTCTGCTCAGAAGTGCTCAATGCTTTATGTATCCGAGTAGCGCTTTATCCTCAAGTTCTGCTCAGAAGTGTTCAATGCTTTATGTGTCCGATTAGTGCTTTATCCTCAAGTTCTGCTCAGAAGTGTTCAATGCTTTATGTATACGAGTAACGCTTTATCCTCAAGTTCTGCTCAGAAGTGTTCAATGCTTTATGTATACGAGTAACGCTTTATCCTCAAGTTCTGCTCAGAAGTGTTCAATGTTCTAGGTATACGAGTAACGCTTTATCCTCACGCTCCGCTCCAAAGCACTAGGGAGGCCCAGGGTAGAGTTAGGCTTGCCAGGCCTGCCTTGAAGAGCGAGTCCCAGCCCAATTTCGAAGCGCTAGTTACCGCGCCCATTATCGCGCTAGATACCGTGCGTGGGGCCCCGGTAGAGTGAGACGTTAGTGGTGGGAGGGGCGCAGCGCTGGTTAACCGCTGTGTTTACCGCTTCCCCCCAGATTCGCCAGGTATTGCCACTGGAGCCATGAAGCAGCGCTCTGGAATCTGACGCTAAGGTATACAGGTGTGGCCTACTGCATTATGATGAAGTAATGGTGAATCTAAAGCTAAGGTATTCTGGTACTGCCTATGTGACTGTAATGAAATGCTGGTGATGCAAATGCTAATGTGTTCAAGTGAGGCCCATTGCCATCTCAGGAACTGTGCTTGCATATTTGATTAGATAAAGCTGATTAATTTGAATTGATCTTACTGTGTGGCGTCCCTTATTGTGTACGTTTCCTGCTTCAGGGGATGAGTGTGTTTTATGGTCGCTTTACACATAAGCCTTTGGGTGCCCAGCCGCTCGAGTCACATTACCCCCTTAGGGCTTGGTGACCCCAGGTCTTACAATTACTATATATATTTTTCCATTGCACACCATACCACATATTTACACTACTCAAATCCACTCCACACCACACAAATTCACACCATACAATCACACAACTAACAATTCCAATCCAACCCACATCATTCTACTCAAAACGCATACATCCACTCCATAAAACAAGGGTAAAAGACATTGCCATTTGCAACTCCAATAGCTGTAACTCAAAGAAATGTGAGACGTATTGCATTTCTAATGCTTGTTATAACTATATAAGTTGGTTTACAAGCAAAGCTGCTATTACATGAGCCTCTAAACTCACAGGCAATGCTAACGTAATTATTTTTGATTTCAAAAGAATTTATTATTTTAAGGGAGTAAAAACAAGCATAGAATACAATCAAGAATGATACAAATGATATCAGCTAAAAGACATTCAACCTGGTAAAATGAAAGTTAAAACTGAAAAACACCTTACAAAGTTCATTAATTTGGAAGTATCAGAGGAATGCATTGAATAAGGAAGAATCAATGGATAATCAGGAGACGTATTTATCAAAAGTATCATCATCATATATTAACTTAGGGATGAAGGGAAAGAAAGGAAAGAAAGCAAAGATAGAAAAAGAAAGAAGAAAGCAGAAAGACAAGATGAGAAAAGAGAGAAGGATTTCCAAAGGATTCACCCAACAACAACACCATCATTAACCAGGCACATCAAAAGGGTATTGAGCCACCAAACCCTCTGAGGCTCTTTGCATATACGTATCTAGAGTCAGCCACACATCATTAGATATAGACGGAGAAAGGTGAGCATGATCAACTGACGTATGAGCACTACGCAGAAAAGAAACCCATGCCCACCAAGTATGATAAGAGACTGAAGAAAAAGATTTCCACTCCATGAGAATTACCTTGACTGCTATAGATAGTAAAAGATCCAATAATTGTAATTCCATGGTATCTAAGGGCAACGGGACCGAGGCAGCCAACGGACCAAGAAGAATTAGTGGAAAAGAGAGTTGAAACTGAATATCAAAGATAAGCATGAGATGTTTGTGAACTAGACCCCAAAATGGTTGGAGAAGAGAGCAGTCAAAGAACATATGTTGGAAATCACCAGGTGCTAGCCCACAACTCCAACATCGATCATCGTCCTTGAGATTTAGCGCGTGTAAACGAGTGGGAGTCCAGTGAAGAAGATTAATAGAGAAAAACTTAGATTGCATTAGTGAGGGGGCGATTTTGTTACGAAGAGAAAGCTTACCAATATCTTGCCATGTGTCTGAAGAGATATGATCGGTAACACTATGATCAAAATGATGTAGCCATTTTTGCTGTGCAACAGTTTGAGTAGGAAGTGACGAGGACGACAAAAATTTATAAATCTTAGATGCAACATGACCAGACTTAATCCATAAGTGAAGAAGCATAATCATAGGGGAAGAAGGCTGAAGCTGTAATCTAGCAAGTGCTACTTTTATCTTAAGAAAAGTGTAAAAATCTATATTAGATAAAGAAAATTGCTGGGCCAGGGTAGAGAAAGGAAGAGGTTCATTTTGGGAACCATACAAATGTTTAACAAGCGAGATACCTTTCCCCGACCAATAAGACATCAATTCCGGATCAATATTAATCTTAATTTTGGAATTGCGCCAAATGGATGACCATCTAGTTTTATGCAACGGAATCGCCACTCTCATATCAATTTTACGAATTGCAGCAACAGTATCCAAAATAATAGATCTAGAAAATGGAATGAAAAGAGTATTTGTGGTTAAGAAAGAGGCAGTTGGAAGAGGAGAGGCCAATTCCTGTTCTATTAGCAACCAAGCTGGAACATGCATAAGGGGAGGGGAAAACCAGAGCGCACCTTGAGAGGCTAGAAAAGCAGATTGATATTTCCCCCAATCAGGAAGATTACATCCCACCAACTCATAAGGTTTCCTCAAGAATTTATAGGCAATTCTAGCCCTTTTATTATTCCATAAGAATTTGGAAGTAATTAAATCAAGATCATGAAAGAAGGCATCAGAGAGCTTGACTGGAAGCATAGAAGAGACAAAATTAATAATAGGTGTTATCATCATTTTAAGAGTTTGGAGCCGACCCCACCAGGAGATATGCTTCGGAGACCAATTTTCTAAAAGATGCCGCACTTTAAGAATAGTTTGAGATTCATTATAAGTAACCGTCGCATAGAGGGTGGAACAAAAATAAATACCCAGATACTTTAGTTGCTTAGATTGCCACTTAAAACCCGCCGAACCCATATGAGAGGAGAAGCAGTAAGCATTTAAGGGGAACATTTCTGTCTTATCTCTGTTCAGTGTATAACCTGAAACCTTTGAGAAGGTGGAAATGATCTCAGAAATAGCCGGGATGGCACGCACAACATCATCTGAAAAAATGAGAACGTCATCGGCATAGGCAGCTACTTTTAACTGATGGGAACCAAAAGAAAATCCCATAATGTCTGGATGTACGTCAATCAGTCGGAGAAGAGGATCAATGGACAACAAAAATAAAAGAGGAGACAAAGGACACCCTTGTCTAGTACCCTGGCAAAGGTGAAAAAAAGACGAGGTAGCCCCATTCACTCTTATATTAGCCCTAGGTCGGGAGTAAAGAGACATAACCATACGGATAAAGGAATCACCAAGATTATGTGCACATAAAACAGCTCGTAAAAAAGGCCAGGAAACCTTATCAAAGGCCTTTTCAGCATCAAGGGCCAAGGCCGCCGCCGGAAGATTGGATCGCTTAGCAGCACCTAGAATATGACAAAAAGTACGGATATTATCACGCGCAAGACGACCCTTTACAAAACCTGTCTGGGAAGGATGAACCAATTGAGGGATAAAGGATTCTAATCGTCTAGCTAAGATTTTAGCAAAAATCTTAGCCTCCATGTTAAGCAGGGAAATGGGACGAAAATTCTTGGGGTCTGAATGATCCTTTCCTTCTTTGGGGATTACTACAATAGTAGCATCAGCAGCAGAGCCAGACACAGAACCATCTTTGACAAACGCATCAAAGACCGATTGAAGTTTCGGAACAATCACAGATAAGAAGGTCTTATAAAACAAAATAGGGTACCCATCAGGGCCCGGAGCCTTACCGGAACGAGTGGCTTTTATTGCGGAAGTAATTTCATCAGAGGTAATCGGGGCATTTAATGAATTATTATCATCCTCCGGTATAGCTTTCAACGGTACTGTCTTCAAAAACTCCTGGCACTGTTCAAAAGACGCCTGCATAGAGGGGGTATATAAATTATTATAGAAATCGCGAAAGACCTCAAGAATTTCTTCAGTCTGAAATTTTCTCTTACCAAGATGGTCAGTAATAGAAGAGATTTGGGAGGATTTATTAGAAGATTCCTGAAACTTTAATGTAGCTGCAAGAGTCTTGCCCGCACGATTTTTTAACAGCAGCCTCTTAGATTTCTGAGCCTGAAAACCAATATGCGCTCTCTTAGTGACAATAGTATTATACGCATATTTTAAGTTCTTAATAGATTGTAAGCATGACCTATCCTTAGACTGTCGAAAAAGATCTTCCTGGCATTTAATCTCATCCGCTAAATCTGTGAGTTCTTTTTTAATGGCAGCGTTTCTCCTGGACATACACTTAATGACCTGACCACGAAAAGTGCATTTAAAAGAGTCCCAGAGAACAACAGGAGAGCTTACTGAACCAACATTCTCACGGAAAAACGTCTCAATATCATTAGAAAACTCTCGAACTTGGGAAACATCATGTAAAATTTCCGTGTTTAGTCTCCAAGATCTAGACCTTACCCGAGGGGCAAAAGACATAAGTGTGAAAGTTACCGCGGCATGATCTGAAACTAAAATGGGGTGAATAAGCGGAGATGAGGAAGCTTGAACAAGAGAAGAATGAACCAGAAGGTAGTCAATACGTGAGAAGGACGAATGAGGGGAGGAAAAAAAGGAGAAATCACTGCCAGTGGGATTGTGAAGACGCCAAACATCCTGAAGATGGGTCAGAGAACACATATTAATCAATTGTTTATGTGCTTGAGGGGGACGAAAGTTAAAGGCAGAATTCCTATCCAAAATAGGGTCCATTGGTAAATTAAAGTCACCACCAACAATAAGATTGCCAGAATGAGGTGTGTCATTTAGCTTTTTGGTGATCGTTTTCCAAAAAGCCGGATCATCCTTGTTAGGGGCATAGATGTTCATGACAAAGAGAACAGCATTACCATCGGACACCTTAGATAGTAACCAGCGTCCCTCTGTATCCTGTTCAGAGGAAACGATAGACAGACCAGAATGTTTAGAAACTAAAGTGATTACTCCATTCCTTTTACCACTAGCATCCGAACAAGCAACATCAGAAACCCACTCTTTCTTCAGAAATAACGCCTCCCTAACAGAAACCTTTGTCTCCTGAAAAAGGACGAGATCCGAAGAAAGAGATTTGCAATAATCTAGAATCTTCGACCTTTTAACTGGATGATTTAGCCCTTTGACATTAAGGGAGAGTACATTCAATCCAGACATAGATCTAATAGCAGAAGAAAAAGATATTGCACAAATGATATATGAACTACAGCCTCCAAGAGACCTCGCCTCCAGACACTAGACATCAACACAACACCGGGAGAATCCCAGGAGGAAATCCAAAGAGAGAAGGAAAAAAGAGAGAAAGAAGAAAGGAAGAGGATAGACAGAAAGAGGGAGAGAAGGGCCAACAAGGAAGGTCTGAAAAAGACCGAATTCATACAAGGGGGGACATGGGAATGAGCAAAGAGCCCAACATGAGGAATAGAAACTATCAGCATAAATAGCCCCAAAACAGAACAGAACAGATTATGCGTTATTATAAAAGAAGAACTGTCTAAAGGATATGAACAAGAATCAATTATCGTTCTGGAAACAGTACATCATATAAATCTATACAGGCGACATGATAATCAAATTTGAGAGAGAGGAAACACCTAAACAGGATCATAAAAAGTGTAAAAAGCAAAAAGAGAGAAAAAACAGATGTAAACAGTAATAGCTGATACAAAAAAAGAAAGAGCAATAATAAATAAAGTACTAAATAATACAGTCAGAAGAAAGTAAGTGAAACACAGGGGAGAGCGGCATATAGTAACAGACTAATGTATCAAACAATAAAGTCTTATGATAGATACATAATATAAATGAGATTATCCATAAAAATGCAAAATCTATAAATAAGCTAACAGATAACTGTCCACAAAAACATATTTCTCGTTGCACTCCATATAACTGAGAGAGGTGAGAATATCTTAAATATAGGAACATGGAAGAGAAGAAACATAGGCCTATCAGTTACAAAACAGCTAAAAAATTCCGACCTATTCGAGAAAGACACTTAATAATAATAACGATACAAACCAATAAATGCTATAATAGTGACATAGAGCTAAACACAAAACTCTAACTATAGCAATTAATAAGCAACAAATACTCATCCATGAATCAAATATGTAATCAATACATTAATAAACACTAACGTACTCCACAAATATGAGACAACCACAGACGATGAAAATCATGCACATAACCAAAACAATAGAAGATAAGAACTCATACACTAGGATAAGAAACGGACCGGGAGCTAATATGCGGAAAGACAATTTGGTAAGGAAAAGAGTAAAAAGGATGGCACTCGCGCAAAAGTGACGTTAAACCAACACGAAACAATACCACAAAATCTTGAAAGGGTCATACAATAGAACTAACAACAAAAAAAGACCAATGCACCATACCGATATGGAGGGACCACCAACAGCCGACAAGAGCACAACAAAAACAATGGACACTAAGACCACCGTGCAGGACTAAGAGAGACTAAGCTCAATAATACTGGCAAAGAAAAAACACATAGCAGTATGCATAAGCGCCTCAGGTGCCAGCAGAACCAGGATCAAGCGAGGCCTCCATTTGAAGTTCCATCTGAAGCTCCATCTGATTATCCAAAAACGAGACCAAGTCAGCAGGTTCATCGAAGATTCTAGAGCGACCTTTGAAAGTAATGCGGAATTTTGAGGGGCCAGCAAAAGAAAAGGGGATATTCATCTCCGTTAGACGCTTCCGCAAATTAAGAAAACCCTTCCTTCTTATGACCGTGTCTCTGGCAAAGTCCTGAGAGATTGAGATGCGATGACCATTCCACGAAACAACTCTAACCTTCCGCATATGAGCTAGAATTTGTTCTGTATGCTGATGACGCAGTGGCTTAAAAATTATCGCCCTAGGTTGCGTAGCAGACTTAGAACGAAAAGTGGGAACACGATGTGCACGTTCCAGCTCAAAATCTCTTTGGAAGGAAATTTGCAATGTAGAAGGAATCCATTGATAGAGGAAATCAATCATAGAAGACGCATCCTTCTCAACATCTTCAGGAAGCCCAAAAATGCGCAGGTTAGATCTGCGGTTACGATCTTCTTGCTCAGTGAGATCCTTCCGCAAAGCAACCATTGATCGCTCAAGTTGTGAGAGAGATCTGGACTGCTTTTGCATGGAATCCTCTGCGCCACTAATACGTGCTTCCGTGTCCGAAACACGAAGAGACAAGGCCTTGAAATCATTCCTGATAGCTAACACTTCCACTTGCAATAAATCTGTGTTGGTCTTGGTAGACTGCGCAATTTCATAGACCTCATTAAGGCGCGTCAGGATAGTCTCAAGAGTGGGACTAGGGTCTTTTTGCGGAGATTCAGGTGTAGGAGATAGCTGTTTGGCCCTTTTAAGAGACGCTTTAGATTCCTTTGCGTCTTTAGCATTTGAAGACGGGCCCATATTCGCGGCCATAGAGCACACCACCTCAGCAGGAGTACAGAACACCACTCCAGACAAATTACGAGAAGGGAATGCCAAGTGAGGAAGGAAAACCTCAATATGTCAAAAGGGACCGAGCAAAAATGGATAGCGCACTCTTAGCAAGAGAGCAGAGAAATACTAAAGGTAGATTCCAGGGACAGGGAGGGGAACCACCTCACAAAAATATCCCACCTTGCAGATATCAAAAGGGGTCCTACCAGTCAGGGATGACCCAAAGGCCGGAAAGCATTAGTCAAAGAAACCCCACTAAATGTCCTTGACGGAGTTCCTGACAGACGATATCTTAGCAAAAAACGCAAAGATGAAACAAAAATAGGCAGTAAGGCAGCAGGCAGAGAAGAAAAAGCAATATGAGTTGAGGAAGTAAAAAAAAAACGTCACCAGTATCTGTTTAACTGCATTCCTGGCCCTTCTGTGGCAATGTCAACATCGCGCTGAGGAGAAAGCTCTCATCGCACCTGAAGAGACAAAATGGCGGCCGCTCGCGAAACCACCGAGCGCCGTCAAACAGGAACCAAAGTGCGAGTTCCAGCAGCCTCAGAAAGCAGGAAACCCTCTCCCAGACATCCGTGACATGTTCTTATCCATGCGGCCGATATCCGCGATGACCGGGGCCGCCGAAAACAACCGCTATTCCTCCGTGGGCTCCAGCTCAGCACGGAGCTCAAACGCAAACCGCCATATCGTCGCGGCGCGCAAGCCACGCCCCTCAATGCTAACGTAATTATTAAGTACAAACACAAGCACTGGCACTGAAGGGAACTACCTCCTTGTGAATAGTAAATGCAGTAACTCAAAGTGAAATTAGCCAGTAGCTGAAGTAGGCAGACTCACTCCCCCATGGTGCGTTCTGCATAGGGCGGAAGCAAAATGTGACTGGCACAACAACAAACCAATGCATGGAGAGCTGAAAGCCCCTTTAAGTATTTATATTACACATGTAAGTTTTGCAAAATAAAAGGTCCCTTCTAACACCAGACGGAAAAGGGTGCATGTGTCATTCTGTAGGTGTGCTCATTTGTGGTAAAAGCTTTACAAGCGTGCAGAATGATTCAACAGTAGCCACATCATCGCACCTTTTTGTTTTTTCTTCTTTTTTCTGATGTTGTTTAGCATTGGTAAGCCTACACATCTAAAAGGTGAGACTTATTGACTTTGCCACTGTGTTTTTAAAATAATTGTAAACCTCCTGTTCCACTATGTGGAAGATGCTCAGATTACCTGTCCAGGTTCCCAGGCTCTCTGAATGGATAAAGGACTCCTTTTGCAGAAGTTGCTTATGTTTCTCCCCGTTATTGTAATGCTCTGTGTTGCAGGGTCCATTCACTGGAAAAGGCTCCATCTTATATTATTTGTTAGGCCGAGTGATAATAGGAAGAATTCCCTGGATAACAAGGGAGGCATCTTGTCGCTATGGACTTAACACTGTAGTGTGACGTTGGGAGAGGGTCTTAGTCACTGAACAAGAAAGATTCTCTGTTGTCTTGGTTACTACTTGAGTCCACACTCCTTGATAGGAGGTGATCACGGAAGGATCGTATGCCCTTACTCTGCTGATTGCATCTGTACATTGAAAGTTTGATCTAAAATTTCTTTAACGCTCTTGCCTAGATGGACAATTAAATGTCTCATTAAATGACAATAGGGTTTTGTGATGGACTCTGCATTTCAGCTTATTCAGTGTTTCTTTTTCTTAATCTAACAGGCGAAATAAAGGCAGGAATAAATGAAAAAGGTAAAAGCATTAAACATCACATGAGTATGAAGTGATGTAAAAACAGCATCCCTCGAAATCTCTTTCCTTGAAGGCTAATGCCTCCACAGCAGAAAACCCAAACTTCCCAATGAGTTCTGTACTTGGCTCTTAGGCATCAGCAGATACACATTGAAGGTATAACACACTGACATACTGAAGCAAGACTGAGGTGCTCATTACGAAGGAAGAGCTAACCTGGTATCAGAAAGAACACACAGGAGAGAAGTTATATGAATATCTAGAATGTGGCAAAACATTTATTAGACAGAGAAAGAGCAAGTGCGACATCAGAAACTTCATACTGGAGAAAAACGATGGACTGACTGTCGAAAAGTGTTCTTTGCAATGAAAGACCTAATGCAGCATCAGAGTGTCCACATAGAGAAGAAACTATATAAATGTACAGAATGTAATAAAGGGTTCGGATGGAAGACAACGCTAAAGCAACATCAAATGTTCCACACTGGGGAGAAACCATATGAATGTACAGAATGTGTCAAAGCATTTATAACAAATGGAGAGCTAAGGAAACATCAGAAGGTCCATACTGGGGAGAAACCGTACAAATGTACAGAATGTAATAAAGTGTTCGGATGGAAGACAAATCTAAAGCAGCATCAAATGATCCACACTGGGGAGAAACCATATGAATGTACAGAATGTGACAAGGCATTTATAACAAATAGACAGCTAAAACGACATCAGAAAATCCACACTGGGGAGAAACCATATAAATGTACAGAATGTAATCAAGTGTTTGGATTGAAGATGAATCTCAGGCAGCATCAAAGCATCCACACTGGGGATAAACCATATGAATGTACAGAATGTAATATAGTGTTTCGAATGAAGAAGAATCTAGTTCGGCATCAAAAAGTCCACACTGGGGAGAAACCGTATAAATGTACAGAATGTGACAACGCATTTAGTACCAATGGAGGACTAACACAACATCAGAAAGTCCACACTGGGGAGAAACCATATGAATGTACAGAATGTAATAAAGTGTTCGGAAGAAAAAAGGATCTAAAGCAGCATGAAAAAATCCACACTGGAGAGAAACCATATGAATGTACAGAGTGTGACAAGGCGTTTAGTACCAAAGGAACCCTAACAAAGCATCAGAATGTCCACACTGGGGAGAAACCATATGAATGTACAATATGTAAAAAAGTGTTCGGAAGTAAACAAAATCTAAAGCGGCATCAACAAATCCACACTGGGAAGAAACCATATGAATGTACAGAATGTAATAAAGTGTTTCGAATGAAGACAAATCTAGATCGGCATCAAAAAGTCCACACTGGGGAGAAACCATATAAATGTACACAATGTGACAAGGCATTTATTACCAATGGAGAACTAATGCGACATCAGAACGTTCACACTTTGGAGAAACAGTATGAATGTGCAAAATGCAATAAAGTGTTCAGAATGAAGAAGAACTTAGATCGGCATCAAAAAGTTCACACTGGGGAGAAACCATATAAATGTACAGAATGCAACAAGGCATTTATTACCAATGGACTTCTAATGCAACATCAGAAAGTCCACACTGGGGAGAAACCGTATGAATGTACTGAATGTGATAAAGCATTTATAACAAATGGACAGCTCAAGTCGCATCAGAAAATCCACACTGGAGAGAGACCATTCAACTGCATTGAATGTGAGAAGGCATTTATTAGAAAGTCACGTCTACTGCAACATCAGAGTGTCCACACTGGGAAGAAACCGTATGAATGTACAGAATGTGACAAAGCATTTGTTACCAATGGGAACCTAATGCACCATCAAAAAGTCCACACTGGAGAGAGACCATATCAATGTACAGAATGTGACAAAGCATTTGTTACCAATAGGAGCCTAACGCAACATCAAAAAGTCCACACTGGAGAGAGACCATATCAATGTACAGAATGTGATAAAGCATTTATAACAAATGAAAAGCTGAAGCGACATCAGAAAACTCACACTGGAGAGAGACCATATCAATGTACAGAATGTCACAAAGCATTTATAACAAATGAAAAGCTGAAGCGACATCAGAAAACTCACACTGGAGAGAGACCATATCAATGTACAGAATGTGGCAAAGCATGTATAACAAATGGACAGCTGAAGCAACATCAAAAAGTTCACACTGGGGAGAAACCCTATGAATGTATAGAATGTGACAAAGCATTTGTTACAAATGGGAACCTAATGCACCATCAAAAAGTCCACACTGGAGCGAGACCATATCAATGTACAGAATGTCACAAAGCATTTATAACAAATGAAAAGCTGAAGCAACATCGGAAAATTCACACTGGAGAGAGACCATATCAATGTACAGAATGTGGCAAAGCATGTATAACAAATGGACAGCTGAAGCAACATCAAAGAGTTCACACTGGGGAGAAACCCTATGAATGTATAGAATGTGACAAAGCATTTGTTACAAATGGGAACCTAATGCACCATCAAAAAGTCCACACTGGAGCGAGACCATATCAATGTACAGAATGTCACAAAGCATTTATAACAAATGAAAAGCTGAAGCAACATCGGAAAATTCACACTGGAGAGAGACCATATCAATGTACAGAATGTGACAAAGCATGTATAACAAATGGACAGCTGAAGCAACATCAAAGAGTTCACACTGGGGAGAAACCCTATGAATGTATAGAATGTGACAAAGCATTTGTTACAAATGGGAACCTAATGCACCATCAAAAAGTCCACACTGGAAAGAGACCATATCAATGTACAGAATGTGACAAAGCATTTGTTACAAATGGAAACCTAACGCAACATCAAAAAATCCACAGTGGAGAGACACCATATCAATGTACAGAATGTGACAAAGCATTTATAACAAATGGAAAGCTGAAGCGACATCAAAATGTCCACACTGGATCGAGACCATATCAATGCACAGAATGTCACAAAGCATTTATTAGAAATGGAGAGCTAAAGGAACATCAAAAGGTTCACACTGGAGAGAGATCATTCAACTGTACTGATTGGGAGAAGGCATTCATTAGAAAGCCATATGTAATGCAGCATCAGAGTGTCCACATAGGGGGAAAAACCAATGAATGTGAGAAGGCTTCTATTAGAAAGCAAAATAAAATATTATATGAGAATGCTCACATAGGAGAGAAACTATATCAATGTTTTGAATGTGACAATGCATTTAGAAGAAATGGAGAGCTAATGCAACATCAAAAGACTGAAGACTGCACTGAATGTGGCAAAGCATTTATTAGGGAGGGAGAGTTAAAACAACATCAGAAAGTCCCAGTTGAGGAAAATATGTACGAATGTGACAAGGCATTAATTAGAAGGGCACAGCCAATGTGCCATCAGAAAGTCCACACAGAGAGAAACCATATCAATGAACCTACTATGACAAGGCATTTGTTAAAAAAGCAACATCACATGACATCATAAAGCTCACAAGGGAGAGAAATGACATGAATGTACTGAATGCAACAAAGCATTTATTAGAAAGGCACCGTTAATGTACCATCAAAGTCCACACAGGGAAGAAAGTCATTTCACGAACAACGCTTATTGCAAGAAATGTGTCCAGGCATTTGTCAAAAAAGAAAGACCTAACACAACATCAAAGAGGCCACCCTGGACAGGAACCATATAAATGTACGGAATTTGACAGTTCATTTATTGCCAGCGCATAGCTACTACAATAACAGGAAGTCAACACAGAGGAGAAAGTCATGATGATGGAAAATGCATATAACAGCATTCAAAGCGGCACGCCATCCTTTACAAGGACAAAGCCAATGCAACATCAGAAAGTCATTACTAGTGGGGTACCTGTCCTCCACACAGAACCAACACCATAGCAGGCCTTGAAAACTCTACCCGCCCACTCACTATTGCAAGTCAGATTTTATCAGGGCGGGCTATTTTTAAGACCTACTGGTCTATTCTTGTGAGTGAACTTGTACTGTAAAGGAACAGGTCTTTTGTTCATTCTGAAAGGGAATGAGCCATAAAGAAGCCTTTAAATCTTGTTTTTATCTAGACTCATTTGCTGTCTGTTCAAGGACTGAGGTCAAATGTCAATCTGTCTTTTTACTAATTGCTGCTTATCTTGGAAAATGTTGTTTACTTTTCTATCTCTTGCCACAGTTAGATGTTTTTATCAAGTGAGCTGTCTGACAATCATTGTCAAAACAAAAGGCTGTAAGATGTCAGATGTTTTTCTAACTCAACATTTTAATAGCTTGCAAACCAATAGTACAAATATTAAAAAATATATCCAGAATTATGAAAGCAATTTTTTTTTTGTAACTCAGAAGTGTGATGCAAACAAAGATTTAAATAGGGGCAAATATATCAGAACACTTTACTTGGTGATGTACAAATGACAAATGCTTGCAGAAACTCTATTTCCAAACACTGTTTGTACACGATATACTTGTATCAGTAAAACTGCATGTCAGTGGAAAATGTTGTGCCTATTGCAGTTGAAAATCCGAAGATTGCAAATGACAGTGTGTTATAGCTTTCGTTAATCTATTTATTAAACATGATTGGCGAGGCATTCTTGCCCCCGCTCTCATGACAATGCTGTTAATGAACAAAGAAGCAAGTCCAGGGTCAGGTGTTTGCCTTTATGTGGCTAGATTTGTATTATATATGGAGCAATCGTTTCATCTATTAACTCAAATAAAACAGTGGTTTGTACAGCGGACATGCTGAACTCGCGTATATGGAGGTACCCTCATATGCAACAATGAAGAAAATGCATTACAATTTGGTTAAGTGGAATATTCAAGTCAACAGACCTGCGGTTATAGTAACATTTTTATGATTTTTTCGAAGCTTGCATAGGAATATACTGAATGTGACAAAGCCAATATTACAAAGGGACTATTAATGCAACATCTGAAAATCCACACAGGGAAATAATTGAAGCAATAAATGTGACCAGGTGCTGATCAGATAGTCTATACTGGCAGAAACAACTTTTTCTTCATAGCGTTTTTTCACAGGAGGAACCTAATGTGTCAGCATGCATTCCAGGGAGAAACCGTATCTGTCTAAGGTGTGACAAAACATTCATTACAAAGGAATAGCTAACGCTTGATCGGAAATTATGCACTAGGGAGAAGTCATTTGAATATTACAAATAGAACTTCCGGTTTTCTGGTATTTTTTTTTTTTAAACATTTCCATCTGTATTTATCCCTATTTATGTTTTGCCATCTTATTGGTGCTTATCTATATTTATTTTGTCCTTTCAGAATAAGAGTAGTCTTAAAATGGCATCTTTCCACATTTATTTAACTGATAAACATGCACTCATACTTTGATGCCTGTCATGTTTTAGCAAATTAAGCAGCCAAAAATAACAAAACACGACACCCACATGTAAATATAGCATTATATACAAATATATGTTAACTAACGCCTGTATTTTAAAGAAATCCCATCCTGTTTTTTTAATTCAATGCTTTCTATCTGCTTAGTTGTTGGCCTGGAATTCATGAAGTACAGCATGGAGAGGCATTCACAGGAAGCACAATTTACTGTATTTTTCCACTTTTAAAAACAAATACAGGCAGAAAACATATTGTTTCATGTCTGTATTGATCAGTAAAAATTGAAAACTGAAAGCTTTAATTATAAACATGAAAGAGCATTTGAGGCATCAAAAAGGCCACCCGGGTTTCAAAATGTACTGATTGCGAAGTCTTTCATTTGAAACTGTCATCAGTTACTACAGTAAAAAAATACACACCTGCTCACAGTTATAGTGGGATGAAATACCTGAACAAAATGTAGAACAAAGGAACAGAAACAGTGGCAGTCATCGTAGGTGCAGAGGGGTTAGTCAAGAAAAGGTCCCAACTTACCTCTTTTCCACAGAGGTGACAATATCCAAACTCCAGAGAGTATCAAACTTCGACAGATTGTGAATGTTACAGAAAGCAACAACTACATTTCTTTCCCTGTTCCCAGCCTACTGTGGTCTAAGTACTTTTGGATATCTCATGATAAGGTTTGACTCTGCCTATTTATTTGCAGAGTTTTAAAAAGCACTAACACAACCCTTCCAGGTATCAGCACGCTGCAAATACAGCAGTCAGGTCATACATTACAGGTCAAATAAAGGGGAGGAAATGTAGGGTGAAAGCAAAACACTGCAGCAGATAACAGTAAACCACAGCAGATTGGTAGATCCATGATCCAGATATGCCCACATAACAATGATCGAGCTGTGTAACTAAAGACAACTAATGGAATAATCCAGTCAATAGAAGCTTTCATCTTTTTCGAAGTGGGTAGAGGAGTGTTTTGTCCAAATTTCTGGGGGCTAGACTAGAGAAGAAGCGGTTGGAAATCTTCTTTGTGTTGAACTTCTGTGGCTTCAGCAGCCGAGTGTCAGAGGCTCTTAAGGAGCGACTACCACCCAAAAGTTCAAGTTTTTTAGACAGACAGGTGTGTTGTGGTCAGTAGCCTTATGAATCACACAAGCTATCTTCAACTGTATTCTAGCTTCAAGGTTGAGGTCGAATCTCTTCGGAGCAGCGAGTTGTTCGAGCCATTGCTTTAAGGGAGCAGAGAGATTGAGTGAGCGGTGATCAGTAGAAATTTAGTATCTGGAGTGTTAGGCATGAGCTGATTGCCGGTCAGCCATTGTTTTGTTTTAGTAGGGTACTGTTGAGCAGTTTGATGTCTTCGAGTGAGTAAATTTTCAGATACAATTTTTTATTATCTGCATGCATGTGGCGGTGAATGATTGATAGCTTCAGAGGTTTGGTAAGAGGTTCAATAAGCAAGTTGAATAAGGTGGGTGTGATTGTGGATCCTGGAGGCACTCCAGTCATGAGTGGTGCGGTGTCAGATGCGGTTTGATTGACTTTGATTCTTTGAGCAAACCAGCCATAAAACGTGAGCACCTGGTCGATGGAGCCCTGCACTTTCTTTCAAAGTGAGTAAATGGTCAAGTATCTCCCCTTGCTTTTAAGACCTCCGTAAGGCAGTTTCGCCAGTGCGTCGGAGCATATATCTTGGAATACCGGAGCAGCTAGACTTGTACAGCAGACGCAGGGAGACCACAGCAGAACGCCATGGTTGGGCTTCATATGGCTTTTGGTGCCTTTGACTAATACTTTACAGCTGAGAGGTGACTGGATTACGCTGTACGGGAGTGACTTGGTTTTTCCACTACGGGGTATCGCTTGCCAGAAGCGTGGACAAGAGCCTGAAGCTTTAACGCCACATTGGTTCCTTCACCCTTGTCCTGATGAAGCCCGGAAGGAATGGCGGCTGAAACGCGTCGACAGTTTTGATGGGAGGAATCCACTTGAAAACAAGATTTAGAATTGTATTTCGAGGTACATTTAGTAAATGTTTGTAGAGGTGTAGAAACCTCATGGGCAAATAGAAATACCTCACAGTGTATTGCCTAGATTGAACATGCGAACGCTGATTTATTGTAAAAAAGTGGGTATAGGCAACAAGATTTCCTTATTGATATGTCTATATATGTTTGTTACGTATATGTCTGTATATTTGTAATTTTATTCAGATTTAAACAATTAATGATTTTACCAAAGGTAGTTATAGTGGTATGTGTGTTTTTTTAAATGTTTAAAAATTGGAATGGGACATTGTACTATTTATAGGGTAATTTGATGTTCCCTATGGTTAAGTAAATTGATAGCTATATTGTTTCCTCCATACTAACCTTTTGCGCAGTGTGTAGTTTCTTAGCCCAGGTAATGGAGTGTGATATGGGCAAACCCTGTTGAATTTGTATCATGATTCTTGATGTAGCAGACCGTAAGATTCATGAATAAGTGTACTAGTGCCCGGCGGTTTGGCAAGGGCGGCTGTCTGGGCTCTACACTGGCTGGTATGATTCGGCCGGCTGAGGTGGCTTTGGACATAGTTGCAGTAGAAACCCAGGATGGCACGCATAGGCTCCTCCCCACTAAAATTCAACAGGAATGTACAGGCTTTTATGTGGAATTTCACACTGCTGGTGTGGATATTCCTGCGCAGGGTATACGTACATATCTGGGTAGGACAGCCCGAGCATGACTTAAACTGTACAAAGGGAGCCACAGTGCACCCCATCACTACTCAAGAAATGATAAAATCAATGAGAAATGGTTCAGCCCCAGGTGGTGATGGGCTCCCGGTGGAGTTTTATAAAGAACATGCAGCAGAAATGTTCTCATTTCTACTAGAAGTGTACAATAAGACTTGAGACAGGTACGCAAGCTCCAACCATATGAGAAGCCATTGTGACTACATTACTAAAACCAGATAAGCCACCTCATAGGTATGATCATCTCGTACATTGTCACAAAAAGAATTTGACAATAAAATACTAACTAAAATTATTGGCAAATGGGTTACTTGCCTTCTTGCCTTGCCTGGTCCTGCCGGAACAGTCAGTTTCATTCCAGGGCAATCAACTGCAGATAAGGGAGATGCGTCACGTTGTAAAGCCCTGCGCCTCATTAAACCTGCGTCAGGTTTAATGTATGCAGGGTGGGCGTTCCCTCGGAAAAAGCGTCAGAAAAGTGACGCAGTGAAATCTACAAGATTTCACGCAGTCACTTTTCCGACGCTGGTGCGTCAAATCCTTACGCCTGCTTCAAGCAGGCATAAGGCGTGACGCACCATGTTAGGGATAGGGCAGGTTGGAACAGTGCTGGAGTTGCGTTGCGCTTATGACACAACTTCAGCCCTGCGCCAACCTTACGCCGGCAGATGCGTCACGCATCTGCTTGTCCTTGAGCCACGATGCACCGCTTTGTAAATGTGGGGCATCTGCGGTGGCGCAAGGGCAAACTTGCATGACGCATCGTCCCTGGCGCATCCCTGCTGATTTGCAGGGATGCGCCAGGGAACGTAAGTCTGCCCCCAAATTTCTAAAAGGGACTCTAAGCCCCGCCCCTCTTTTCCATTGGGTAGCGTCAGCGTTTATGGTAAACGCTGGCTTCCTAATGGAAAGGAGTGTTTTTGGGTGCCACCCTGTCCATTTTTCGGACAGCCCCTCAGGACACCATGGCCTGGTTTGTGGCTGTCGTGAAGACTTTTCTTATCTGCTTGTTTATTTTAACAAGCAGAACAGAAAATTCTTCAGTGCAGCCCTGAAGCAGGCACGGAGCAGAAAGGTGCACGGGGTCACGGGGAGGACAGGGGGATCCCGGCAGACTCTGTGTTTTCCTTGGGAGCCCTGGAGTGTTTTAACGGAAGGCTGCACTTCATCACACATCAGCCTGGCTGCTGGTTCGTACAGAATTTAAGGGCATTTGTGCATTTGTGAGCCTCTTCCAATGCTTGTTTAAATTATAAGCACTGATGCTTGTTCTCTATTCTTTCAGTGGTGCACGCGCTCCCATGCACCCCCTCCCTCCCCCCGTGGAAGCTGGGGCTGTCTGAGTGCTGTCTGGCAGAGGCTGCAGCGCACTCCTTCCAGCCTCTGCTGTAAACTTATTAAGAAGGGGTGATTGCTAACGGAGCACGCGCCTGGGGGAGCAGAGCAACACATTTCTGTGCTGAACATTTTGTTGTGTTTTTTCCGTGCATTTCACTTCTTTAGCCACGTGCATAGACAAGAGCTTCAAACTGTCCCCTTCTTGGGAGGTATTAATATAGCACTTGCTACACCGGACGCTAGCAGGAAAGGAGGGACCGCTTTATTCGGTGAATAGGAAGAGGGACACAGCAGTGATTTCCAGCCAGTCGTGTTACACTGATACTGGTGCACTCAGTGTAACACGCGCATAGACGAGAGAGCTTCGGACTGTCCCCTTCTTGGGAGGTATTAATATAGCGCTTACTACACCGGACACTGGCAAGAAAGGAGGGACCGCTTTATTCGGTGAATAGGAAGAGGTAAACAGCAGTGATTTCCAGCCAGTCGTGTTACACTGACACTGGTGCACTCAGTGTAACACGCGCATACACGTGAGAGCTTCGGACTGTCCCCTTCTTGGGAGGTATTAATATAGCGCTTACTACCCCTGACGCTAGCAGGAAAGGGAGGGGCGCTTTATTCGGTGAAAAGGAAGAGGGAAACAGCAGTGATCCACAGCCAGTCGTGTTACACTAACACTGGTGCACTCAGTGTAACACACGCATACACGTGAGAGCTTCGGACTGTCCCCTTCTTGGGAGGCATTAATATAGCGCTTACTACACCGGACGCTAGCAGGAAAGGAGGGACCGCTTTATTCGGTGAATAGGAAGAGGTAAACAGCAGTGATTTCCAGCCAGTCGTGTTACAGTGACACTGGTGCACTCAGTGTAACACGCGCATACACGTGAGAGCTTCCAACTGTCCCCTTCTTGGGAGGTATTAATATAGCGCTTACTACACCGGACGCTAGCAGGAAAGGAGGGACCGCTTTATTCAGTGAATAGGAAGAGGTAAACAGCAGTGATTTCCAGCCAGTCGTGTTACAGTGACACTGGTGCACTCAGTGTAACACGCGCATACACGTGAGAGCTTCCAACTGTCCCCTTCTTGGGAGGTATTAATATAGGGCTTACTACACCGGACGCTAGCAGGAAAGGAGGGACCGCTTTATTTGGTGAATAGGAAGAGGTAAACAGCAGTGATTTCCAGCCAGTCATGTTACAGTGACACTGGTGCACTCAGTGTAACACGCGCATACACGTGAGAGCTTCCAACTGTCCCCTTCTTGGGAGGTATTAATATAGGGCTTACTACACCGGACGCTAGCAGGAAAGGAGGGACCGCTTTATTTGGTGAATAGGAAGAGGTAAACAGCAGTGATTTCCAGCCAGTCGTGTTACAGTGACACTGGTGCACTCAGTGTAACACGCGCATACACGTGAGAGCTTCGGACTGTCCCCTTCTTGGGAGGTATTAATATAGCGCTTACTACACCGGACGCTAGCAGGAAAGGAGGGACCGCTTTATTCGGTGAATAGGAAGAGGGAAACAGCAGTGATTTCCAGCCAGTCGTGTTACAGTGACACTGGTGCACTCAGTGTAACACGCGCATACACGTGAGAGCTTCGGACTGTCCCCTTCTTGGGAGGTATTAATATAGCGCTTACTACCCCTGACGCTAGCAGGAAAGGGAGGGGCGCTTTATTCGGTGAAAAGGAAGAGGGAAACAGCAGTGATCCACAGCCAGTCGTGTTACACTGACACTGGTGCACTCAGTGTAACACGCGCATACACGTGAGAGCTTCGGACTGTCCCCTTCTTGGGAGGTATTAATATAGCGCTTACTACACCGGACGCTAGCAGGAAAGGAGGGACCGCTTTATTCGGTGAATAGGAAGAGGTAAACAGCAGTGATTTCCAGCCAGTCGTGTTACAGTGACACTGGTGCACTCAGTGTAACACGCGCATACACGTGAGAGCTTCCAACTGTCCCCTTCTTGGGAGGTATTAATATAGCGCTTACTACACCGGACGCTAGCAGGAAAGGAGGGACCGCTTTATTCGGTGAATAGGAAGAGGTAAACAGCAGTGATTTCCAGCCAGTCGTGTTACAGTGACACTGGTGCACTCAGTGTAACACGCGCATACACGTGAGAGCTTCCAACTGTCCCTTTCTTGGGAGGTATTAATATAGCGCTTACTACACCGGACGCTAGCAGGAAAGGAGGGACCGCTTTATTTGGTGAATAGGAAGAGGTAAACAGCAGTGATTTCCAGCCAGTCGTGTTACAGTGACACTGGTGCACTCAGTGTAACACGCGCATACACGTGAGAGCTTCCAACTGTCCCCTTCTTGGGGGGTATTAATATAGGGCTTACTACACCGGACGCTAGCAGGAAAGGAGGGACCGCTTTATTTGGTGAATAGGAAGAGGTAAACAGCAGTGATTTCCAGCCAGTCGTGTTACAGTGACACTGGTGCACTCAGTGTAACACGCGCATACACGTGAGAGCTTTGGACTGTCCCCTTCTTGGGAGGTATTAATATAGTGCTTACTACACCGGAAGCTAGCAGGAAAGGAGGGACCGCTTTATTCGGTGAATAGGAAGAAGTAAACAGCAGTGATTTCCAGCCAGTCGTGTTACAGTGACACTGGTGCACTCAGTGTAACACGCGCATACACGTGAAAGCTTCCAACTGTCCCCTTCTTGGGAGGTATTAATATAGCGCTTACTACACCGGACGCTAGCAGGAAAGTAGGGACCGCTTTATTCGGTTAATAGGAAGAGGTAAACAGCAGTGATTTCCAGCCCGTCGTGTTACAATGACACTGGTGCACTCAGTGTAACACGCGCATACACGTGAGAGCTTCCAACTGTCCCCTTCTTGGGAGGTATTAATATAGCGCTTACTACACCGGACGCTAGCAGGAAAGGAGGGACCGCTTTATTTGGTGAATAGGAAGAGGTAAACAGCAGTGATTTCCAGCCAGTCGTGTTACAGGGACACTGGTGCACTTAGTGTAACATGCGCATACACGTGAGAGCTTCCAATTGTCCCCTTCTTGGGAGGTATTAATATAGGGCTTACTACACCGGACGCTAGCAGGAAAGGAGGGACCGCTTTATTTGGTGAATAGGAAGAAGTAAACAGCAGTGATTTCCAGCCAGTCGTGTTACAGTGACACTGGTGCACTCAGTGTAACACGCGCATACACGTGAAAGCTTCCAACTGTCCCCTTCTTGGGAGGTATTAATATAGCGCTTACTACACCGGACGCTAGCAGGAAAGTAGGGACCGCTTTATTCGGTTAATAGGAAGAGGTAAACAGCAGTGATTTCCAGCCCGTCGTGTTACAATGACACTGGTGCACTCAGTGTAACACGCGCATACACGTGAGAGCTTCGGACTGTCCCCTTCTTGGGAGGTATTAATATAGCGCTTACTACACCGGACGCTAGCAGGAAAGGGAGGGGCGCTTTATTCGGTGAATAGGAAGAGGGACACAGCAGTGATTTCCAGCCAGTCGTGTTACACTGACACTGGTGCACTCAGTGTAACACGCGCATACACGTGAGAGCTTCGGACTGTCCCCTTCTTGGGAGGTATTAATATAGCGCTTACTACCCCTGACGCTAGCAGGAAAGGGAGGGGCGCTTCATTCGGTGAATAGGAAGAGGGAAACAGCAGTGATTTCCAGCCAGTCGTGTTACACTGACACTGGTGCACTCAGTGTAACACGCGCATACACATGAGAGCTTCGGACTGTCCCCTTCTTGGGAGGTATTAATATAGCGCTTACTACCCCTGACGCTAGCAGGAAAGGGAGGGGCGCTTCATTCGGTGAATAGGTATTGGGACACAGCAGTGATTTCCAGCCAGTCGTGTTACAGTGACACTGGCGCACTCAGTTTAACACGCGCATACACATGAGAGCTTCGGACTGTCCCCTTCTTGGGAGGTATTAATATAGCGCTTACTACCCCTGACGCTAGCAGGAAAGGGAGGGGCGCTTCATTCGGTGAATAGGAAGAGGGACACAGCAGTGATTTCCAGCCAGTCGTGTTACAGTGACACTGGCGCACTCTGTTTAACACGCGCATCGACACGAGCGCTTCGGACTGTCCCCTCCTTGGGATGTGCGGGCACAGGAGTAAATTCGTGCACATCAGTAAATGTAACTCCTTTGAACCCCCGAACTCTCGCCCATGTGCAGAGTTCTTTTAGGAGCTTCTCAGAGCGTATTCATTATTTAACAAATATGATTGTTGCAGCATTCCTAAAGTGGGGTGCAGCTGTATATACCAGCCCCACTGTCCTTGTTCAATGGTTTGACTTTCAGGGCACGCGCAGATGAACTCACTGAAGCCTGTTATCCGCGTCTAGGCGGTACTCTATGAGAATTACACATGGTAAAGGCACACAGGGAAGAACCAGGCACTAATTTGCTTTCTGGGATTTGTAGTTTCTTTTCGCTTTGGCCGCAGCAGTAGCGAGAGGAGCAGGGTGTGAGCAGGACGAGCGGGACGAGCGGGACAAGCGGGACGCCAAAGCTGAAGAAGCTGCCCTCTTCCTCGCCCCGGTTCCTCCGCTGATCCCCCACACTGGGGGTTTCGTAACGATCAAGCCGGGTGGCTAACGGGCCGCGAGCCGTGACCCGTGGGCAAAACGCGAGGCAGTGGGGTACGGACTGCTCCAGCGGTGGGGAGCGGCGTGGCATGGTACAGGCTACCGTTCGTTTACGTTGTGGTCGATCTGCAGCCCAGCACCCCATAGTGCCACCGCCAGAGGCAGCGATGGTGAGAAGCTTGCTTTGCTTTGCCACAGGACCCACAGGAGCTACAGGAGCCTTGTTGTGCCTCGCACCTCATGCCTGCGGATAGAATTCTGACTCGGTTCACAGCGAGACTGTGAGTTCAATCCATGCTTTCTGTGTCTCTCCGTGTTGACCGCTGACCGCGGACTGCAGACCGCCTGAGTCGTGGAGCCAGGAATTCAAGCGCGGATGCCCTTTTTCATCAGTATAAGCCTGGGCAAGCTTCCCAAGAACTCTTAAAGATCATTTTAGACTTTAAAAAAAAAACTCCTAACGACATTTCAAGGCGTTCCAACGTCTAATTGAAAAGAAAAAAGATTCTTTGTGTCCCCTCCAGTGAGATATTCAAGGCTCATTATATCAGCCCCCTGTCCTTGTTCAATGGTTTGACTTACAGGGCACGCGCAGATGAACTCACTGAAGCCTGTTATCCGCGCCTAGGCGGTACTCTATGAGAATTACACATGGTAAAGGCACACAGGGAAGAACTAGGCACTAGATGCAGAATTAGACACTAGGGGCCTATCCAGACAACATTACGTCCATCCACTACGTGTAGAGCACAGCTAGGCACAACACTCTGAGCACAATTAGGCACTACATACAGGGCAGATCTGGACACCACTTGCATAGTGGCAGTGGCTATACACTCCAAGCAGGGCAGAGCAAAGCACTCCGGGCAGAGCAGATGAAAATGCCTATCTAGGCACTGTATGCAGTGTAGATCTGGGGGCACTGCATGCAGTGTAGATCTGAGGAATTCACACAGAGCGTACGTAGACACTGCGTGTAGTGGTATGGGGGTTCACGTACAGTGTATCTGGGCACTACATGCGCTGTAGAGCTGAGTAATTCATACAGAGAGTATTTAGGCACTGCATGCACAGTATAGCTGAATAATTCATATAGAGTAGTTCTAGGCACTGCATGCACAGTATAGCTGAGTAATTTATAAAGAGCTGTTCTAGGCACTGCATGCATAGTATAGCTGAATAATTCATACAGAGTAGTTCTAGGCACTGCATGCACAGTATAGCTGAATAATTCATACAAAGTAGTTCTAGGCACTGCATGCACTGCAGAGCTGAGTAAGTAATACAGAGTGGTTCTAGGCACTACATGTACTGCAGAGCTGAGTAATTCATACAAAGTGGTTCTAGGCACGGCTTGACAAGTATAGCTGAGTAATTCATACAGAGTAGTTCTAGGCACTGCATGCACAGTATAGCTGAGTTATTCATACAGAGTGGTCCTAGGCACTGCATGCACAGTATAGCTGAGTAATTCATAGAGAGCTGTTCTAGGCACGACATGCACAGTATAGCTGAGTAATTCATACAGAGTGGTCCTAGGCACTGCATGCACAGTATAGCTGAGTAATTCATAAAGAGCTGTTCTAGGCACGGCATGCACAGTATAGCTGAGTAATTCATACAGAGTGGTCCTAGGCACTGCATGCACAGTATAGCTGAGTAATTCATAAGGAGCTGTTCTAGGCACGGCATGCACAGTATAGCTGAGTAATTCATAAAGAGCTGTTCTATGCAGAGTATGCACAGAATAGCTGAGTAATTGTTGGAAGGGGCGTTCTCCGGGGGGCTTCGGAATACGTTCCTGACCACCTGTTGACCCACCTCTCCCAGAGTTAGGTCAAGCACTGGCGGGGAGGCCCTTACGGGAAGGGACTCGGTCCTAGGATCGTACACGCTGAACTTACACTCTCTGACAGAGGGACACCACACAGTAGTTCTTAGTAAGACAGAATACATTATCAGAAGGTCAGGGGATCTTTATGACCCGTGATACAACCGTAGATCAATGCTGCAAGTGGCTGTGGTCTCGGGATTGGGTTATTGGGGTAGCGGGACAGTCTTTAAGTTCAGTGTCTCTGCGGAGTATCCTTCGCACATCTCTCAATCCTCGAGCTGGGGGATTTGGGTTCACTCGGCAATCTTCGCCGATCTTTCTGGATAGGAGCGCCGCAAGTCTCTCAGCAGGCACAGGTGGTTTTGGGTTCTCGGGAGCCGCGACCATGTCAGCAGGGCTCAGATGGTTCAGAGTTCGGGGAGCCGCGACAGCGTCAGCAGGGCTCAGATGGTTCAGAGTTCGGGGAGCAGCGCCAGCGTCAGCTGGGCTCAGATGGTTCAGAGTTCGGGGAGCCGCGACAGCGTCAGCAGGGCTCAGATAGTTCAGAGTTTGGGGAGCCGCGACAGCGTCAGCAGGGCTCAGATGGTTCAGAGTTCGGGGAGCCGTGACAGCGTCAGCAGGGCTCAGATAGTTCAGAGTTCGGGGAGCCGCGACAGCGTCAGCAGGGCTCAGATGGTTCAGAGTTCGGGGAGCCGCGACAGCAGGGCTCAGATGGTTCAGAGTTCGGGGATCCGCGACAGCGTCAGCAGGGCTCATGTAGGTCCAGGTCTTCTCTGCCTGCCGTCCCTTCAGCACCCCTTGTTATACTCCCCCTCCTCCTTGAAGTCCGGAGTCCTCGCGGAGAGGGGTCTTGGTGCCTGGGGCGGTGTGTCGGGATTTCCGGCCGCTCGGCCCTTTGATCTATTCAGGTTAGTCTGGGAGGGACTCCAAACGCCCAGCATGCGAGGCGCCCGCTCACCGGGGGCCTGGTGGCCGATCGAAACCCTCCTTGGGGAGGAGATCAGAGGTGTGACCGAGACGGCGTCTCCTGGTCTTGCTTGGGGGTTTCCCGCTCCCTCGGCCGGGCATGCGCGGTAGTGTTGTGGGTTCGGCTGGGGCCCCGGCCGGCCATCGGGTTTGTTGGGTCATGGTGGCCAGAAGTCTGTGACATCGGGGATCAGGTGCGGTTGCAGGGTTGCTTGCTGGTCGGGAGGGCCCACTCAACGAGGCCGGTCTCACAGTAATTCATAAAGAGCTGTTCTAGGCACGGCATGCACAGTTTAGCTGAGTAATTCATACAGAGTGGCCCTAGGCACTGCATGCACAGTATAGCTGAGTAATTCATAAAGACCTGTTCTAGGCACGGCATGCACAGTATAGCTAAGTAATTCATACAGAGTGGTCCCAGGCACTGCATGCGCAGTATAGCTGAATAATTCATAAAGAGCTGTTCTAGGCATGGCATGCACAGTATAGCTAAGTAATTCATACAGAGTGGTCCCAGGAACTGCATGCACAGTATAGCTGAATAATTCAAAAAGAGCTGTTCTAGGCATGGCATGCACAGTATAGCTGAGTAATTCATAAAGAGCTGTTCTAGGCACAGCATGCATCGTATAGCTGAGTAATTCATACAGAGTGGTCCTAGGCACTGCATGCACAGTATAGCGGAGTAATTCATAAAGAGCTGTCATAGGCATGGCATGCACAGTATAGCGGAGTAATTCATAAAGAGCTGTTCTAGGCATGGCATGCACAGTATAGCTGAGTAATTCATAAAGAGCTGTTCTAGGCACAGCATGCACCGTATAGCTGAGTAATGCATACAGAGTGGTCCTAGGCACTGCATGCACAGTATAGCTGAGTAATTTATAAAGAGCTGTTCTAGGCACTGCATGCACAGTATAGTTGAGTAATTCATAAAGAGCTTTTTTAGGCACGGCATGCACAGTATAGCTGAATTATTCATACAGAGTAGTTCTATGCACTGCATGCACTGCAGAGCTGAGTAATTCATACAGAGTGGTCCTAGGCACTGCATGCACAGTATAGCTGAATAAGTCATACAGAGTAGTTTTAGACACAATATCCCCCGTATAGCTGAGTAATTTATACAGAGTAGTTCTAGGCACTGCATGCACTGCAGAGCTGAGTAATTCATAAAGAGCTGTTCTAGGCACGGCATGCACAGTATAGCTGAGTAATTCATAAAGATTTGATCTAGGCACTGCATGCACAGTATAGCTGGGTAATTCATAAAGAGCTGTTCTAGGCACGGCATGCACAGTTTAGCTGAGTAATTCATAAAGAGCTGCTCAAGGCACGGCATGCACAGTATAGCTGAGTAATTCATAAGGAGCTGTTCTAGGCACGGCACGCACAGTATAGCTGAGTAATTCATAAAGAGCTGTTCTAGACACGGCATGCACAGTATAGCTGAGTAATTCATACAGAGCTGTTCTAGGCACGGCATGCACAGTTTAGCTGAGTAATTCATAAATAGCTGTTCAAGGCACGGCATGCACAGTATAGCTGAGTAATTCATACACAGTGGCCCTAGGCACTGCATGCACAGTATAGCTGAGTAATTCATAAAGAGCTGTTCTAGGCACGGCATGCACAGTATAGCTGAGTAATTCATAAAGAGCTGTTCTAGGCACGGCATGCTCAGTATAGCGGAGTAATTCATAAAGAGCTGTTCTAGGCACGGCATGCACAGTATAGCTGAGTAATTCATAGAGAGTGGTCCTAGGCACTGCATGCACAGTATAGCTGAGTAATTTATAAAGAGCTGTTCTAGGCACTGCATGCACAGTATAGTTGAGTAATTCCTAAAGAGCTATTGTAGGCACGGCATGCACAGTATAGCTGAATTATTCATACAGAGTAGTTCTAGGCACTGCATGCACTACAGAGCTGAGTAATTCATACAGAGTGGTCCTAGGCAGTGCATGCACAGTATAGCTGAATAAGTCATACAGAGTGGTTTTAGACACTACATGCCCAGTATAGCTGAGTAATTTATACAGAGTAGTTCTAGGCACTGCATGCACTGCAGAGCTGATTAATTCATACAGAGTCAGTGCGCAATAAAGCACGCAGTAACGAAGCCTATCTCAAGCTGGTCTTCACTACATTTGCATACAATTTGTGTTTGACCCGCCTCTCCCCTCGTCCTGGCATTAGAGGTTGCACTGTGTACCAGAGGTATGGGTTGGTGGGGGCAGGGGGAGGGCTGTGTCTGGTTGGCAGTCAGAGCGGGAGTTTGGAAGGTACTGCACTGCAGAAGTCTTGAACACAGATGCTGCTGATTGTCACGTAATGTCAGGGCTTTAAGTGGGATGAAAAAAACTTGGGGGGGTCTCTCAAAGGGGTGTGGTCGATATATTAATGGAGTGGTGTATACATTTATGCTGAAAATCTGTGCTCATCATAATGTGCGTGCCGTACGACTGGTATTCGGCTGCTTCTGTTATTGCCTCCACGTATATTGTACAACAAGTAAAGTTACACCTACAACAAGCCAGGACAGTTGGCTTTGTCAAAGGTTGTTAGTTGCATATGGCTTCGTTGTATATAATATTGAAAATGCTGTGGTTCTTGCGTGAGAGGTTGTGGTGTAATGGCTAGAACTGCCAACTTTGGAGCTAAGGAAGCAGGTTTGAGTCTCAGCGTCGCCTCAACATCCAGTTTTTTTGGGCACAGTATTTTGCTGCTTCTGTCATTGCATCCAGATATATAATACAACAAGTAACATTACACCTACAAAAAGGCAGTACTATTGGCTTTGTTAATTGTTGTTAGTTGCGTAAGATAAATAAGCAACAATTATGGCTTCATTGTATATAATATTGAAAATGCTTTCCGGGGGTCAACAGGGGGTAAAAGACATTTACAACGCCATTGCTTGATTAATGCCAGGAAGAAGAAAAAAAAATTACATTTTCAATGCCAATAGCTCAAAACAATGTCATTGCGAGACCTATTAATAACACGATATATCAAAGCAAGCCAGATATATCATAGGAGGGTCGAAGGGAAAAATATTTACCGACCACTAGATAGCTAATCCCTTATTGATCCATGAACTTTCATCACACCAGAGCAATCTAGGGTCAAATTGTGAACTAAACCAAAGCTATGAGAGCACTAAGCAGAGTCAGAATGGATACTAATAAATCCCATCAGCCACCAAGATAGCAGCCCACATCATCTGGGATTCGGTAGCCGTCCTGAGCCTCCAAGATAATAAAGGCTGCTGATGAGAAGGTCAACTGTAACCTCTCCATTCATCTAAGATGAGGTATGTGCCCTGGATGTTTGATAGGCTACCTAATGTATTGATGGTGGTGATGGAAGCAGTGCAAAAAGAGCGTAAAGTGATAGTGATAAAATCATCTACTAGGATAGAAACAACCTTTAACAATGTCTATCCGAGTGACAAGGTTAAAAACAGTGTAGTAGCAGTTTTAACAAAATAACTGCTCAAGTCCGAAAGAACTAAAAGGGGTCTACATGTTTCAGCCGAAGGATCAAATTATAATCCGGCTTTCATCAGGACCAACAAGAACCTGTGCTGTATGTATTGTGAAATTTCTATAAAAGTGAAAAACACCAGAAAAAACAAATAGAATGACCTACTTGAGATAGAGATTACTCCTGGTTTATTTGTAGGAGAAATATCTCTTCAAATCCTGAAAAGAAAGTACAGGAAAAACAGTGCTCATTATGACTTGAATAGTGCCACAACTAAGTTTAAACACAGTCATGATTTGTCAATTGTGCAAACCATGCAGTAAACCACTCTAAACATATGTGTGGCGCAAAGAGCCAGCTAGTGCTCAAATAATTAAATGAATCAAAAAAGCTTACCCGTCAAAAGTACGGGAGCACGCCTCACCTCACCTGGCATCCGCTCAGATAAAAGAGGCCCTGCTCTATATGAAGACAAGCAATTATCAGCAAAATTGTGAACCTCCTGTCTGTTTAAAAACACACCCAAATGTCGCACTAACCAAAATAAGCGTCAAACATATATATACCAAAAATATCTATATGTATGAATAGGCATAGTCTGTGTCAAAAAGATATGTTATTCAATATCTTATTGTGGAAAAAGCACAAAGCAAAAGCTGTATGAACTGAATCTCAACGTCACAAGACCAAGGTTGGGTGTAATAAACCTTCTATCTTCTGTTTATAGACACACATGGGTATCACCCGTGTCATGCTAACGAATTGAGCGTCACACATATATATACCAAAAATATCTATATGTATGAATAGGCATAGTATGTATCTCAAAAGAATGTTATTCAATGTCTTATTGTGGAACAAGCACAAAGCAAAATCTGTATGAACTGTATCTTAATGTCACAAACCCAAGGTCGGGTATAATGAAATCCGAACTTACTAAGCAAAAACGTTACGTAGAGCCAACTGTTCTGATATAAAGAAGATATAAAGAAGATATAAATAGACTTGGAGCACTGGATATATGTGTCTATATGAGTAGTCACACTTCAAATTAGGAACAACAACGTTCCATTCACAATGCACCGGAAAAATAGTTTAAACATGTGCAACCAAATGTTCCTAGAGCACCTCTTGGCTCCGCGCACAATGTCAAAAGGATTATATGCCGGCTGACCGGTAATGAAGAACTAACCTGTCCGTCGGTACCTCGATGTGTCACAGAGCAGGACGGGGAGGTAAACGCGCGCGTTTGTTGTATGTTGAAATACTGCAGCAAAAGGCGCCGCGCGCTGTCTAATGACGTCGGACTGATGCACCCAGGCATCATGGGAAATGTAGTTTTCCATCTGGTATTCAGCTAGTAAACAGAAGTAAGGGACGAGATATACTCGTACTAGTGGATCTGACTAAGTCAGATATAACATCATGTCTTGTGCAGAAGGAGTGAAGATGGAAAACCAACAATATGGGTTTTGTACAACAAAAAGTTTGCATTGCTCCAGATAAATGTGTAAATGTCCAAGTACATAATTAATTCATATTAAGTGTTACAACCGCCCCTCAATAAATACTATTAGGGAACAAAAAGGAAGAGCCATGTACTTAAGACATTGGTCATGGACATTTAATCAATGTCAAACTCACAATACTGTGAAAAAACAAATAGGGAGCTCGCTTAAATACCAATACTTCAGCACAACAAATATGAATTCTTCAACAAGGAATACTACTGCACAACAAATATGAAGTATACAGACAGGATTAATGCTGCTCCTTAAGTGTACTAGGAAGAAGGTATCAATAGTCACCCTCCAGTAACAAAAAGTGAACAAAAGAGACCCTCTTGAGACAGAAAAGAGTCTCATACCCTTTAGATGATATAAGGGATGTAAGAAGCACAATCAAAATAGGTTGTGGATCTAGAGTGATACCCAAGGAATATCATCATTCAATCCTTTTGTGTCCGTCCGAAGCCTAAAAATCCAATTCTGTTCTCTTCTGAACAGGAATTGTGTGACATCAGTTATATGTACAGGGATAAGTGGCTGTTCAAGTACCGTCCACCTTAGATCTTCAGCTTTGTGATTAAACAAAAGAAAGTGATTGGTGAGTCTCGTTATCTCTTATGCTCACTGATACGTAACTTTATTTTGCGTGTTGTCATACCTACGTACCTCAGTGAGCAAGGACAGGTAATGATGTAAATGACCCTTTCAGTGTTGCAATTTGTATGTTTCTTAAGAACCCAAGGTCTGGAAGTTCCTATATCAACTTGTTTGGTATGTTGTGTCTGCGGACTGACTGAGCATGAGCCACAAGGAAAATGGCCTTGTACCGGTGAGAGATTCCACAACGTATTTGTTTGGGTCACTATGACATTCTTAGGCCTTGTGTGTACCAGGCTGTCTCTCAGATTGGTCCCTCTTTTATATGAAAAGAGTGGACTCGGCAAAGTGTCTGGTCCCACATTCAGGATCAGCCAGTGTCTGCGTATCCTTTTTTGTACCTTATTTGTCAGAGTACTAAAAGTATGTACAAAAGTGAGTCTGTTTAAAGGTGGTTTTGTCACTGGCGGTTCTAGAAGGGCCTCCCGATTGTTATTGGAGGCTCTCTTCCAAGCTCTCTTAACTAGACGAGGAGGGTAGCAACGTTTTTTCAATTGGATGGAAAGATTCTTTGCATGTTTTTGGAAATTTGCAGGGTCGGAGCAATTTCTCCTGATTCGGAAAAATTGACCTACTGGCAAATTTTCCCTTAAGGCTCTGGGATGATGGCTTTCTAAAGTAAGCAGTGAATTTTTTGCCGTAGGCTTTTTATATAGTTCACTTGCCAAATGTCCATGACATGGATATATACAAATATCCAAGAAAGATAACCGCTCCTTTGTAAATTCTACTGTGAATCTCAAAAAGGTATTCTGATGATTCAGCCATTGATGAAAATTTTGGATTTCTGCAGCTGTGCCTCTAAAGATGACAAAGATATCATCTATATATCTTTTCCACAATAGTAGCTTATCTCTAAAAGGGTTACTCTGAGTCAAAATGTGAGCTTGTTCGAATTTATGGACATAGAGATTCGCTAGAGATGGCGCAAAAATACTGCCCATAGATGTGCCTGAGACTTGAAGATAGATGTTGTCTTCAAATCTAAAAAAGTTTTCAGTCATCGCCATCTTCGCACATTCAAGAATAAATGAAACAGGTGTGATAGTATCTATCTCTTGTAGATTTGATTCTAAAAGTTCTCGAATGGCATTGAGAGTCTCCATTTGGGGAATCGAGGTGTACAAAGATTCTATATCGAAAGATACAAGATAATCTTTCTCAACATCAAATGGTGTCTCTGGTAGAAGTCTGAGAATATCTTTAGTATCTTGTAAGAATGTTGGCATCCTTTTCGCCATGGGTTTCAGAAAGAAATCCACAAACGTAGATAAAGGCTCTAAAAGAGAGCCTATTCCCGAAACGATAGGGCGACCTGGTGGGGGTCTCTGTGATTTATGAATTTTTGGAAGTGTGTAGAATTGAGGCATGACAGGATATTTTGTCAACAAAAAGTCTGCTTCATTTGGTGTGACCCATCCTTCAGTTTTTGCTTCCTCCACTAGATTCTCAATTTCTCTGGTCAACCTGGATGTTGGATCAGACTTCAAAAGACGGTAAGAACGCGAGTCCCCAAATTGACGTAAACATTCATTGCGATAGGTTACTGTATCTTGAACCAGAATCGCTCCCCCTTTATCTGCAGGTTTGATAGTGATCATGTTGTCATTAGTTAAAGTAAGTAAAGCCAGTCTTTCTTTTGTAGGCAGATTCCGATATGGTTTATTCTGTGTGTCATAAATCAAACTCATATCATGTGTGACAGCTTTTTCGAAAGTCAAAACCTGGTCAGGTATCAAGTGATGAGGGGGATTGAATTTAGAGGCTAAATACAGCTGGATCTGGATGTTCATATCTAGATCCTGCTAAATACAGCTGGATCTGAATGTTCACATCCAGATCCCGCTAAATTCAGCTGGATCTGAATGTTCACATCCAGATCCCGCTAAATACAGCTGGATCTGGATATTCATATCTAGATCCCGCTAAATACAGCTGGATCTGGATATTCATATCTAGATCCCGCTAAATACAGCTGGATCTGGATATTCATATCTAGATCCCGCTAAATACAGCTGGATCTGGATGTTCATATCTAGATCCTGCTAAATACAGCTGGATCTGGATGTTCATATCTAGATCCCGCTAAATACAGCTGGATCTGGATATTCATATCTAGATCCCGCTAAATACAGCTGGATCTGGATGTTCATATCTAGATCCTGCTAAATACAGCTGGATCTGGATATTCATATCTAGATCCCGCTAAATACAGCTGGATCTGGATGTTCATATCTAGATCCTGCTAAATACAGTTGGATCTGGATGTTCATATCTAGATCCTGCTAAATACAGTTGGATCTGGATGTTCATATCTAGATCCCGCTAAATACAGCTGGATCTGGATGTTCATATCTAGATCCTGCTAAATACAGCTGGATCTGGTTATCATATCTAGATTCCACTAAATACAGCTGGATCTGGATGTTCATATCTAGATCCCGCTAAATACAGCTGGATCTGGATGTGCATATCTAGATCCCGCTAAATACAGCTGGATCTAGATGTTCACATCCAGATCCCGCTAAATACAGCTGGATCTGGATGTTCATATCTAGATCCCGCCAAATGCAGCTGGATTTGGATGTTCATATCTCGATCCTGCTAAATACAGCTGGATCTGGATGTCCACATCCAGATCCCGCTAAATACAGCTGGATCTGGATGTTCACATCTAGATCCCGCCAAATGCAGCTGGATCTGGATGTTCTCAGTTCATAAGAATTGATGTGGGGAGGTAATCGGTGTGGGAACGTAGACAGCCCTGTATAGTGTGCAGCAAGATGCAATTGTCATACAAACATGGGAGATTCAAGCTCCCAACTTTGAAGTACATACTTTACTCGCAAGGCACAGTTTTGCCATCACTTCTGCCACAACACCAGACAAGCACCACACTGTGACATTGAAGTGGAGGTAGCATCCCTGTTCCACTGCATACCGGTCTGTGGCTGGTCAGGCATCCATGTGGTGAAGTCCATGTGGTAAGATGCACCGGCTGGGTATGGGTTAGGCTGGCTAAACTGGTGGGAAGGATAGGCCATACTCACGAAACTTCCCTCTGCTTCATAACCGTAGATGAAAATTAACTAACCTTGGGGGTGATTAGACAACAGCGTAGCAGAAAAACTGGTAACCTTGGGGGACACTTTCAATAATAACAGATTTATCATGCTATCGGAATGCTTGCAATGTGATGCCTTCACAGCTATAGTTATTCTGACACCAACAACTTCGATATGAAGGAGTTTTTCCTGGATATGCCAGATGATCCATTAGATTGGGTTCTCCTCAGTTTGGTCCTTGCGATCCCTCGCCCTTCAAAGCTGATTACACAAATGTACAGTTGTAATTTGGATAAAGTGCATGTGGTGATTTATGCAAGAAGGCAAAATGGGATCTAGAATTAGGCCATAAGATGGCATAAGTGGAGTGGAGATAATGCCATCAGATTAAAGATATTTCCCCCAGAGGCACATTCAGCCTAATACACCTAAAATATATAAACAGAGCAATTTACCTGCGGCTGGCACGCTCGCCGTAGACTCCACTTGCTAGAGATGTAGAGCAACAAATGCAGATTTCTTGCAGATGGTCTGGCAGTGCCCACTGATCTATGCATGCTGGCGGCAATCAAGACTATGCTCCTTGTCGTGTTGTGTAGTTCCTATATATATCCTATACAGGATTTGTGCGTTCGGATAACATAAACTGTGGATTTGGTGGCAGACTGGTTCAGAGCAGCCCCACCGGATACGTTAGCCTGTTTGCATTAGCTAGCTCACAGTGCCACTAGAATCTACTCTTATCGGGAAGAGAATCTTTTCTGACAAGCTCAGAACTTGACAACCCTGATCCCTCAGGATCGTGGAAACAATGTACTACCTTTCGCTCAGTCACTCGTGCTCACTTAGTTTGTCTCGGAGATACTCAGAATAAACAGTCTGAGCGTTTCAATAAGGGTTTATTGAGCAGTTGTTATACTTGAGCAAAATAGATGTTCTGTAATAACCATCAGCCAGCAGCAGAGATATATGGTTAGCAGTGCTACGAAAGTAAAAGGATGGTACAGTACCACCATTTTGCAGTAATCATGAATAAATGCAAGTACATAAAATACATGATAAGAAAGTGCGTACTCCTATGATGCCTCCCTAACTAGATGTACCTAAATGTACCTAGTATCGGTGTAGGTGTTAAGCCAAGAATCCCTCTAAGGTCTAGTCAACCCCCATTATCAGAGAGTTTCAGAATGTGGGACCCCGTCCTGGTCTCGAGTTGGACACCCCGCGAGGGATGTTAGACCACTGCTAGCTGGAGCGTCTGCATGCAGGAATCTCAGCGTCTCTGGTCAGTGTGTAAGCCGGGAAGTCACAGTCTCTGTCTGTTTCAGCAAGACATGATGTATATATACCCACAGGTCTCCCCAGGGGTCCTACCTTGCTGTGTTACTGTGTCGGCCTAAAGGATGACATCGGACCTGAACCTTATACAGAGATATCATACAGGAGATGTAGTCCTGCTGTCAGTCCTGCTGTGCTTCCAAGAAGCCTCGTGCATAATGTATGAGTTTTGAACAAGGGAAATGCAGCGTCGTATCTAGGTAAAAGGTCAGTCCCTTTGAACCGTTATGTATGTAATTTAGGGAAGGATATAGGTGAAAGGTTGCAGTGTTACCTGCGCCTATATAGGGTACCTATATGTAATATAACAGCCAAGCTTGTCATCACCCCCATGGCAGAACTGCTTGGATATTTAAAGAGTGTCCCCAAGTCATCCTCGAAACTTGCTGACATTGCTCTTTTACTGACTAAGAGCAGAGGGCCTCCTTGAGGATTTTTTGGCGTCAAAAGAAAAGAGTGGGAATGCGCCGTATGTGTTATATATGGTGCATTTCTGTAATTCTCCCCAGCGCTGACGCACAATGAGCTTCTGTGCGCCCATGCAGCCACCCTCCCCTGCACCATGGTGTAGGGGTGCCTGCTTTGCAGGGATGATTGTTTATGTGCAGGAAGGTGTACCTTCATGCACAAAAACAATCACAAGAGGCATTTTCCTTTTTCTATTTGGCTGAATTCTGCAGCACACACAGAAAAAGGAAAAACGATGAGAAATGATGGTATTTCGACTCATTGCGCCTCCCTTATGCCTCCCCTGGGTAGGCGTAGGCTTTTGACGCATTCCCTGGTTGACAAAATCATCATAAATCTGGAAATGTGACAAATGCCATGGGTGTTACACTGGAACACCCACCACAATGCCCATGGCACGCCTCCCTACCGCAGGGTTAGGCAACTCAGCACAATGCGCTGTTCCCTCAATTCCATATCTATAGGGCCATGAATAGCCATGCAGGGGGGCTTTACGAGGCCGTGTAGATATGGCCCTGCAGTGTGCACCACCAGACCATCACTAAGAGGGCCATTACGGTGGCTCAAGGGGCTCGTAGATGAGCCCCAGGGTTTCTATCCGTCAGATTAGCCCATTCTAAGATGGCAGTGGAGGTCATTGTGAAATAGCCTCCTGTCTAAAGAGTATTTAAACATCCAAGGCTTGTAGGAAGGTGTGCTGCAACTCCTAAGGATTTCTTTTGTCACACACATCTCCCCATCTGTTCCTGCCTTGTCTCCTTCCTCCAACTCTTGGTTCATCCGCCCAGTGCTTCTCCCGTTGATAATCGAACTTCTTTTCTCTTTGGATTCTTGATTCCTCCGGATTCAGCTCCAGTGACTACTGAAGGTTTTGTGTCCTTTTCCTTCTGGGGGCTCATTGTAGAGGCATCAGTTGTCCAGTGAGACTGCTTTCCTTGGCCGGCACTGTGGCTAGTGGAAAGGATCACCCAGATCTCACCCAATCCTGGTGGAAGACGGACTTGAGGATCCAGCGTCCAGCCTTTGACACACTGTCTGTTCCATGCTGTTACGGATGCAGGCGTTGCGTAGAGTGATGCTCTTCACAGATGCAGGCGTTGCGTAGAATGATGTTCTTCACAGATGCAGGCGTTGCGTAGAGGGATGCTCTTTACAGATGCAGGCGTTGCGTAGAATGATGTTCTAAACAGATGCAGGCGTTGCGTAGAATGATGTTCTTCACAGATGCAGGCGTTGCGTAGAGGGATGCTCTTCACAGATGCAGGCGTTGCGTAGAATGATGTTCTACACAGATGCAGGCGTTGTGTAGAGGGATGCTCTTCACAGATGCAGGCGTTGCGTAGAGGGATGCTCTTCACAGATGCAGGCGTTGCGTAGAGTGATGCTCTTCACAGATGCAGGCGTTGCTTAGAGTGATGCTCTTCACAGATGCAGGCGTTGCGTAGAGTGATGCTCTTCACAGAAGCAGGCGTTGCGTAGAATGGATGCTCTTCACAGATGCAGGCGTTGCGTAGAGTGATGCTCTTCACAGATGCAGGCGTTGCGTAGAGTGATGCTCTTCACTAATGCAGGCGTTGCATAGAGTGATGCTCTTCACAGATGCAGGCGTTGCTTAGAGTGATGCTCTTCACAGATGCAGGCGTTGCGTAGAGTGATGTTCTTCACAGATGCAGGCGTTACGTAGAGGGATGCTCTTTACAGATGCAGGCGTTGCGTAGAATGATGTTCTAAACAGATGCAGGCGTTGCGTAGAATGATGTTCTTCACAGATGCAGGCGTTGCGTAGAGGGATGCTCTTCACAGATGCAGGCGTTGCGTAGAATGATGTTCTTCACAGATGCAGGCGTTGTGTAGAGGGATGCTCTTCACAGATGCAGGCGTTGCGTAGAGGGATGCTCTTCACAGATGCAGGCGTTGCGTAGAGTGATGCTCTTCACAGATGCAGGCGTTGCATCGAGTGATGCTCTTCACAGATGCAGGCGTTGCGTAGAGTGATGCTCTTCACAGAAGCAGGCGTTGCGTAGAGTGATGCTCTTCACAGATGCAGGCGTTGCGTAGAGTGATGCTCTTCACAGATGCAGGCGTTGCGTAGAGTGATGCTCTTCACAGATGCAGGCGTTGCATAGAGCGATGCTCTTCACAGATGCAGGCGTTGCATAGAGCGATGCTCTTCACAGATGCAGGCGTTGCATAGAGTGATGCTCTTCGCAGATGCAGGCGTTGTGTAGAGTGATGCTCTTCACAGAAGCAGGCGTTGCGTAGAGTGATGCTCTTCACAGATGCAGGCGTTGCGTAGAGTGATGCTCTTCACAGATGCAGGCGTTGCATAGAGGGATGCTCTTCACAGATGCAGGCATTGCGTAGAGTGATGCTCTTCACAGAAGCAGGCGTTGCGTAGAGTGATGCTCTTCACAGATGCAGGCGTTGCGTAGAGTGATGCTCTTCACAGATGCAGGCGTTGCGTAGAGTGATGCTCTTCACAGATGCAGGCGTTGTGTATAGTGATGCTCTTCACAGATGCAGGCGTTGCGTAGAGTGATGCTCTTCACAGATGCAGGCGTTGCGTTGAGTGATGCTCTTCACAGCAGAGTCATCTTCTTTCTGGAGAACCCACCACAGAGACACAAAGAGGTGTGAGGTTTCTGCGCCCGACTGTCATCAGCCCATCAAGGGTGTAATCAGGGAAATACCAGTGGGCAGGCATCGCCAAAAGGGCTTCCTCCTCTTTCACAAGTGTCTGCAGTCCCACCCCTCACTCCTGCCATCCACCGCATGGCAGGGCTCTGGAAGACCAATGAGCAGCTCCTTGCTAACTAAAAGGGCTCAAGGACTAACTGAAGGTGTCCTGTCTCCACTCCCCCACTTCAGCGCCAAGATCTATGTTGTAGTCGGAGGGTACGGTCGCCTTACAAGAGTCCTACAGATAGGAGGTATCACCTTCATTTTATGTTGGGTTCTTATGTTATAGGAACAGCAGGTGGGTCATTACGACACCATCCTACCCATCTCTTAGATCCCACTCAGCACCACTCTAAGGAAACCCCTCTTTGTGTATGGTCACCCCCAGGGCTCCGTCCTCCCTCCAACGGTCCCTATCCCCTAGCGATCACTCAGCACCGCTGTAAGGAAACCCCTGTTTGTGTATGGTCACCCCCAAGTTTTTGGACGGATGCTGCTGCTTTTTCGACCCTGAGAGCGCACCGAGGCCCGCTAACCAGGCCTCAGTGCCAGTGCCCTGACCCCAAAATGTGAATGTCGAATTAACTGGTACAAGATTGCCATAAGCTAGCTTACCTGTAAGTCCCTGGTATATGGTACCCAGGGTATGTAAGTTACAGGGTCACCCCAGGGATTGCAGCACTGGTTGTGCAACCCTGGGTGTGACACGAGCCTCCCAGTGCAGACCTGAGGAGCAGCTTTAAACTGCTGTCCCAACGTTGCCATTTAAAACAATGGCAAAGACAAGTCTCCCTCCGTACTATGTGTAAGTCACGTCTATGGCAGGCCTAGCGAGCCCTAAGGCAGAGTGCAGCATATTTCAGGGGTAGAACACGTATTTTACATGTTCTGAAAGTAGACATGTGAACCTGTTGTTTTTACTCTGGAAAGTCTTGGTTGCCCAAGTGGCGAGTGCAGACTCACGTGCTCCCCCTTCATCCGCGCGAACTCTGCAACGGTGAGACCAACGTTGACACTCTAAATTATTAAACAACTTGCCTGACAAATGGTAAACACTTGGGAGAGGGGCTGCTGTATTGTCTGGGCAGCCAGGCTGGCAGTAGGGACAGGAAAGGGGAAACCAGTTGCCAAGCCGGTTTTCCATTGGCCTGTTGCCCCTAGGTCACTACACCTCTGGGTTGGGCTAAGAAGCTCTGGGTGCCAAGAGAGGGGTTCTGCCATATTGGGAGTGGGCAGAAGTTTTCACCCTAGGGAATACAGAAGCCACACATCCCAGAGAATGGTCATCATGAGGGAGGGACCCGGGTAGCCCATTGGCTACCAACAACATCCTAGTCTTTTATGAAGATAAATCAGGCACTCCTGGCACACTGAACCCTGATCTTGGGTGAACTGGAAAAAGGATTGCTGTGCTGCACCAAGCTTCTGGCGGAGAGGCTGCACTGATGCAGACTGCACCTGCTGCACGTGGTGGCTAGCAAAGGCGAAATGACTGTGCCTGCTTGTGGAGAAGTAACTTTCCGAGCCCAGCTGGAGCAAGAGACTCCGGAGGTCAGCTAGCTGACCTCCTGTTTGCAGCATAATGACACAACAGCTGAATAACTCTGCTAAGGGCGAGAGGTAGCCCAGATCCCTGGGTCGCTGCGCCTCATCGCTGTGCAGAACCAAGGACCAGGATGAGACTGTCAGATTTTGCACCCGAGTCTGCTGGACCAGGGAGGGTTGTCAAAGGGCAGGTTGGTCACCCAGAAGCAAGCTGCAGCCCAAAGAAGGATTTGGCTGTGACTGTGACATCAGAGAACTGGCAATTCAGTGCAGCTGGAGTTATACCAGACCCGAAAAGAAGTTGAGGGACATAGACCCCAGTGGCCAGAAATCCCCTCACCAAGCCCATGGATCGAGAATCAGCTGCAGGAAGACCTCCTTCGACCACGTTGCATCCACACCACCTTTGAGCATCTTCAGCATCCTGTATCCTCAGCATCAGGACCAATTGCATAGGAATCCATTGCAATGAGGATAAAGCACCTAGAACTGTCTGAAGACTGATTCTTCTGTGGAGGAAACTGTTTCTGAGGGCCTTGCTGGTCCCCTTGAGTCACTCCCAGCCAGAGTTGGTTGCCTAAAGTAACTCTAACTGAGCGCATTACAACTAGTTCTACTGTTTGGTAACTAAGTTCCTAAGTGCCAAAATTTTTAAATTTGCCAATGTTTGTTTATGGTTGACTTAAATGTTAAGATTTGTACATTCCAGATCACTGGAACCCTGTGGTGGATCTTTTTGATTGTGGTGTCTAGAAACATATGAAATATGCTTTATTTTTTATAAATTGGTCTCAGGCTTCTTGAGTGTCTCCGTTATTTCTTCAATTGCTTTGGTGCTTTTTTAAATGCTTTACACTTGTTCCTTTTTGTAAGTCTTGCTGCTCAGAGTCACAGCTACTTTGGGATGAGCTAACGTTTATCAAACAAAACCTATTGGTCCTAAAAGGGTTGGTAAGTGAATTACATGGTAAGGTTTCACAACCACAGAGTTCAGTACACCCCATTTCCTCACCACACACACCAACATTCTATTACACTGTAACGCCCTGAACGTCTCAGGATCGTTTAACAGACACGACAATGAGGACGCAACCACTTGTGAAGGGTTAGTTCTTTTAATGAAGGCAAATAAAATACAAAGAACAAACAAAAGTTATAGTCACTGGAATCCTCCAGGCTAAGTACGTTACCAGCCCACAGCACGGATGGTCCTAACCGTCCTCTGCATATACGCCGATCCCGGCGTATGCCAACAGAGGGCAGAATTGAAATGGCCGACAATGCCAATCGGTAGGCTGTGAGGGGCACGAAGAGTGTTGGGGAGAATCGAGGAGTCAGGGAAACACCCAGCCGGGGTCTCTACCTGAAGGGAGCAGCCGCTCAACCTCTTCCTCAGACTGCACCGGGACGCGGAGTCACCTCCTGGTGATGTGTCACCGATACCCCAATCACAAGCAAGAAGACTGAACCGAGAGCAGCCGCTCGATCGATCCTGTGGACTTCCGAGTCTGTAACGCGGCAAACACCTCCTGGTGTGCGTTACAGCTGGCAGTCCCTGTGTCTCTGGTCGGGCTGGGAGTTACGACTCCAACCAGCAAAAGCGCCACTGCGCTTGGACTCAGCCGAGTCAAAAAGCGAAGCTCAATGGTTGACCGGTAGAGCTTCCGGGTCCTTCACAGGTGACGATGGGGCAAGACACGGCCCAGGGAGTAACGACTCGACCTACCTCCGTTCTTGCCTTACTGGAGCACCACTCCGGAACACTGCTCTTCACGAAGCAGGTACGTCGGTGTAAACACAATATCCGACAGCCTTGTACCTCCCGGTTCCTCCCTTTATAGGGAGTGTTTTCCTTGAGTTATGTAACAGCTCTCCTGTTTACATAAGGGCGTGTTTTCCTTGAGTTATGTAACAGCTCTCCTGTTTACATAAGGGCGTGTTTCCCTTGAGTTATGTAACAGCTCTCCTGTTTACATAAGGGCGTGTTTCCCTTGAGTTATGTAACAGCTCTCCTGTTTACATAAGGGCGTGTTTCCCTTGAGTTATGTAACAGCTCTCCTGTTTACATAACCTCTCAACCGCTAAGCATCCTGGGAGATGTAGTCCGTTTTCGCTGGTTACCGTTTTCCTCCCCTCGTATGACAGGAATTCTTGACAGTACATCCTCCCTCTCAGCGGCTCCCCATGGGTCCAGCGCTGGCAGGAAAACGCTGATGGAACAAGGAGACCAAGCGCGGAGCATGAACCCCTTCAGCCGGTTCCCATGAATGCTCCTCCGGGCCATAGCCTTTCCACGCAACCAGGTACCACAGCTTCCCCCTGCGCCATTTGGACGCCCGTATGCCCGACACTTCATACTCCACCTCCGACTCCACGCATACCGGCCTAGGTGTCCCAGACGGCTTGGAGGGTGCTGGTTTGAGCAATGATACATGAAAGACAGGGTGTATCCGCAATGACTGGGGCAAGCACACCTTCACGTTCACGGGACCCATACACTTGGTAATTCGATAGGGGCCCATGTACTTGGGATGGAACACACTGTTCTTTCGAAACCTCATGTTTCTTGTGGATATCCAGACGTAGTCTCCAGTGCGGTACAGTGGCCCGGGCCTTCTCTTCCTATCTGCCGCAGTCTTGTATCTTCTCTTGGCCTCTATTAGGACAGGTCTTGAGCGCATCAACGTGTCTTTTATGTGTGCCACCCTGTCCGCTGTGGCGGGAATCCTGTCCTCTCTGAATGGATGTAGAAATGGCAAGAACCTGGGATGTTGGCCATAGTTGCTATAGAACGGAGATGACTGTGTGGAGCTGTGAGTGGCGTTGTTATAGGCTATCTCTGCAACCCATAGCAAGTCGACCCATTCTTCCCTGCCCTGGTCCACAAAACATCGCAGATACTGTTTGAGCGTTTGGTTCAGGCGCTCGGTTTGGCCGTCCGTTTGAGGGTGGTAGCTGGTGGACAGGGCGGTCTTAACATGCAGCGCAGTGCACCAAGTCTTCCAGAATTGCGCAGTAAACTGCGACCCCCGGTCCGACACGATCACCCCAGGTAATCCATGCAGTCGTACCACATTCTTTAGGAGTAGTGACGCCAATTCCCCGGCCGTAGGGACTCTCTTGCAGGGGATGAAGTGCCCCATTTTCGTCAAGTAATCCACCACCACCAGTATTGCCGTCATCCCCTGGTCTACCGGTAGGCCCACCACGAAGTCCAGTGATATGCTATCCCATGGTCTATCCGGGGTCGGAAGTGGATGTAAGAGCCCTTGGGTTCGGCCATGGTCGGCCTTCATGGTAGCACACGTAGGACACTCCTGTCCCCACCTCCTGACATCCACTCTCATGGTTGGCCACCAGAAATGCCGTCCCATGCTAGCCACCGTTTTTTCAAAGCCCAAATGACCTGCGCATGGAGAGTCATGGCACCAGATGAATGCTTGTTTCCTTAGCCTAGGCGTGGGTATCAATAGGCACCTGCCCTTCAGGGGTATCCCGTCCTTCAGCTGCCATTCTCTGTGACTGAGGAGCCACCTCCGCCATGCGAATGACCTGATCCCTCTCTTTATTCCCCTCAGGAAAGTATCCGGTTGGATAACCCCCAATACCATCCTCGGGGAAATGATGGAACGCTCGGTTGCAGGCAATGGTTCCTTAACTGCAGATTGACGGGACAGGGCGTCCGCCTTCCGGTTTTCCGTCCCCGGCCGATATGTGATGCGGAAGTTGAACCCCGCAAAGAAGATCATCCACCGCAGCTGCCTGGGAGAAAGGTGTCTAGTGGCCGTCATGAACTGTAGGTTCCGATGGTCCGTGTACACCGATACCACATGTCTTGCCCCCATCAACCAATGCCTCCATTCGGTGAAGGCGTCCTTGATTGCGAGAAGCTCCTTCTCCGCAATATGGTAGTTGCGTTCGGCGTCGTTGAGTTTGCGGGACATGTACGCAACGGGATGAAGCACCCCTGTGTCGTGGTTGCGTTGGGACAAGATAGCCCCCAGCGCCACATCCGACGCGTCCGCTTCCACCACGTAGGGGAGATCCGGATCGGGGTGAGCCAACACCGGCGCCTTACCAAAGGCGCTTTTCAGGGCCTCAAAGGCTTTGTTCGCTTCAGGGGACCAGACAAACTCCTTGGACTTCCTCAGTAGCTGTGTGATTGGGGCCACCACTCCTGAAAATCCATCTATAAACCGCCTGTAAAAGTTGGCGAAGCCAATGAAACTTTGGACGTCCTTCACGCTTTGGGGCACCGGCCATTCTTTCACCGCCTTGATCTTTCGTTCTGCCATCTCCTGTCCCTCTGGACTCAGCATCACTCCGAGGAATTCCACGGATGTGACGTGGAAGTCACACTTGCTGAGTTTACAAAACAGCATGTTTTCCCTCAGCTTTTGGAGCACAGCTTTGACGTGGTGTACGTGCTCCTCCACACTGGACGAATAGATGAGGATGTCGTCGATATATACGACCACGTAGATATCCAACTCCTCTCTGAATACCTCATTCAAAAAGTACTGAAAGGCTGCCGGGGCGTTGCACAGACCGAACGGCATGACGAGGTACTCAAAAAGGCCGAACCTGGTCTTAAAGGCGGTCTTCCACTCGTCTCCGTCCCTCATGCGCACCAGATGGTATGCCCCTTTCAAATCCAACTTGGTGTAGATACGAGCTTTCTTGACCTGTTCCAGAAGTACACTGATGAGAGGCAAGGGGTACCGATTTTTTATGGTTATCGCATTCAACGCCCTAAAGTCCACACAGGCCCTCAGCTCCCCATTAGCCTTCGGGATGAAGAAGAGTGGCGAGGCGGCCGGAGACTTGGACGGGCGGATGAATCCTAGCTTGAGGAGTTTATCCAGGTACCCCCGGAGATGCACGTTTTCAGGCTCCGTCAGGGCATACAGCCTGCCGCTGGGAACGCTGGCCCCTGGCACCAGGTCGATCTGGCAGTCAAACTGTCTATGTGGTGGTAGCACTTCCGCCTTCACCTCATCAAATACATCCTCAAAACTGTGATAAGCCTGGGGGAGAGCCACATCTTTTTCTGCCGCTGTAGCCACCGTCTGACTCCCGCTCTCATCTGCGTCAAGGGATTCCGTTCTTATTCCACAATGCAGGATGCAATACGGTGACGTCATTTCGATGCGATGTGTTGGCCAATCCACAAAGGGGTTGTGTTTCTGTAGCCACGGCAATCCCAATATGACGCCATATTGGGGCGCTCGGATGATGTTAAAATCGATTTGTTCCAAATGGTTCCTCCCATATCTCATCGGAAGGACCCCCGTGTGCTGTCCGATGGGCCCCGTCACCAATCGCCTTCCGTCTACCGCATAGACGTCTTCGGGTACTGCCTTGGGAAGAAGCACTAGCCCTAGCCTGCATGCCTCGTTGTGGTCCATAAACATGCCAGTGGCCCCTGAATCCACCATGGCCACAACGGGTATCCACTGGTCATGCACTCCCACGTGCACCGTGATAAACAGGTGTCGTTGTCCCTTAGTGACCGAGTTGGAAAGTGAAGGGATGGATGAGTGACTCCGAGATGCCCCTTCTCTGGTCTTGGAGTCCTCTAGTTTTCCGCCGGTATGTCCACCACGGCTGTTACTGACCGGTTGGCCCGATAACGTGACGTCTTCGGTTTGGCAGGGCATTCACGTACGTAGTGGCCTTTTTTGCCACAATATAGGCACAATCCTTGTTTACGGCGTGACTCTTTCTCCGTGGCTGTGAGGCTCGCTCGTATTGCGCTGATGTCCATGGGTTCTGCCTTGGATGCGGTGGAAGTTTCAGGACTTCCCACCGTCACATAGGATGGAAGGGATTTTCCTTTTCTCCCATGATCCCCCTTTCTTTCACTTAGCCTATGTTCCAGCCGTAATACCAGGTTGATAAGGCCCTCACATGTCTTGGGTTGAGGGTCAATATGAGCCACGGCGTCCTTGAGCTCATCGCACAGCCCTTGATGGAAGAGCGCCGTCTGTTTAGCAACAGGCCACTTGGTTTCCGCAACCAGCCTTCGGAACGCGTTGAGATACTGCACCAGGTCGTTGGATCCCTGTCTCAACTCAAGCATTTCACGGTCCGCCGTGTACGAGTCAGCCCTTCTGTCGAATACCTTCAGGAATTCCTCGCGAAAAGCACCCCAATCACATAAGAGGGGGTCGTCCCTGCTCACCAGAGGTACGGCCCATTGTGCCGCGTTTCCAGCCAAATAGGATATAAGGAAAGCCACACGAGCCTGACTCGTGGGGAACGCCTTTGGTTTGCACGATAAATGTAGCGCCACTTGTGTGAGGAATACCTGCACTGTGTTAGGATCCCCACTGTACCTCTCTGGTGTTGCCAAGGGGATGGCTACCGGCATTTCCACTACTACCGCAGGGGTCTGGTTCGTGAGGGAGGTGCTGGGCGTGAGCGGGTCCAATTGGATAGCATCCAGTCTGGCTTTTACATCGGCTGATTCTTGCCTAGAGGCAGCCACTTCAACTTGCATGGCCGCTAAAGCAGCCAGCACATCATCAAGTGTTGCCATGTCTGTTATCGACCGGGAGACAGTTAGTGTTATTAAGGTCGGATATTTTGTAACGCCCTGAACGTCTCAGGATCGTTTAACAGACACGACAATGAGGACGCAACCACTTGTGAAGGGTTAGTTCTTTTAATGAAGGCAAATAAAATACAAAGAACAAACAAAAGTTATAGTCACTGGAATCCTCCAGGCTAAGTACGTTACCAGCCCACAGCACGGATGGTCCTAACCATCCTCTGCATATATGCCGATCCCGGCGTATGCCAACAGAGGGCAGAAATGAAATGGCCGACAATGCCAATCGGTAGGCTGTGAGGGGCACGAAGAGTGTTGGGGAGAATCGAGGAGTCAGGGAAACACCCAGCCGGGGTCTCTACCTGAAGGGAGCAGCCGCTCAACCTCTTCCTCAGACTGCACCGGGACGCGGAGTCACCTCCTGGTGATGTGTCACCGATACCCCAATCACAAGCAAGAAGACTGAACCGAGAGCAGCCGCTCGATCGATCCTGTGGACTTCCGAGTCTGTAACGCGGCAAACACCTCCTGGTGTGCGTTACAGCTGGCAGTCCCTGTGTCTCTGGTCGGGCTGGGAGTTACGACTCCAACCAGCAAAAGCGCCACTGCGCTTGGACTCAGCCGAGTCAAAAAGCGAAGCTCAATGGTTGACCGGTAGAGCTTCCGGGTCCTTCACAGGTGACGATGGGGCAAGACACGGCCCAGGGAGTAACGACTCGACCTACCTCCGTTCTTGCCTTACTGGAGCACCACTCCGGAACACTGCTCTTCACGAAGCAGGTACGTCGGTGTAAACACAATATCCGACAGCCTTGTACCTCCCGGTTCCTCCCTTTATAGGGAGTGTTTTCCTTGAGTTATGTAACAGCTCTCCTGTTTACATAAGGGCGTGTTTTCCTTGAGTTATGCAACAGCTCTCCTGTTTACATAAGGGCGTGTTTCCCTTGAGTTATGTAACAGCTCTCCTGTTTACATAAGGGCGTGTTTCCCTTGAGTTATGTAACAGCTCTCCTGTTTACATAAGGGCGTGTTTCCCTTGAGTTATGTAACAGCTCTCCTGTTTACATAACCTCTCAACCGCTAAGCATCCTGGGAGATGTAGTCCGTTTTCGCTGGTTACCGTTTTCCTCCCCTCGTATGACAGGAATTCTTGACATACACCCTACACTCTCAGCATTCCAGACACCAGCTCAGACATACAGGGAATGGGAGCACAAGTTACGGCACACATTCCAGATATACAGGAAATGGGAGCACAGGATATGACGCACATTACAGACACCAGCTAAGACATACAGGGAAAAGGAGCACAGGACACAACACACATTCCAGACAAATGGGAAGCACAGGACACGACACACATTCCAGACCCCGGCTCAGACATACAGGGAATGAGAGCACCCAGGATACAACACATTCCAAACAGCAGCCCCGACATACAGGGATTGGGAGTACAGGATACAACACATTCCGAACAGCAGCCCCGACATACAGGGATTGGGAGTACAGGATACAACACATTCCGAACAGCAGCCCCGACATACAGGGATTGGGAGTACAGGATACAACATACATTCCAGAGACCGGCTCAGAAATACAGGGAATTAAAGCACAGGATACAACACACATTCCAGACACTGGCTCAAACATACAGGGAATGGGAGCACAGGATACGACACACCTTTCAGACAAACAGGGAATAGAAGCAGAGGATATGACACACAATCCAGACAAATGGGAAGCACAGGACACAACACACATTCCAGACCCCGGCTCAGACATACAGGGAATGGGAGCACAGGATATGACACATTCCGAACAGCAGCCCCGACATACAGGGAATGGGAGCACAGGATACGACACACCTTCCAGACAAACAGGGAATGGAAGCAGAGGATATGACACACAATCCAGACAAATGGGAAGCACAGGACACGACACACATTCCAGACCCCGGCTCAGACATACAGGGAATGAGAGCACCCAGGATACAACACATTCCGAACAGCAGCCCCGACATACAGGGATTGGGAGTACAGGATACAACACACATTCCAGAGACCAGCTCAGAAATACAGGGAATGAAAGCACAGGAAGGATACGACACACATTCCAGACACTGGCTCAGACATACAGGGAATGGGAGCACAGGATATGACAAACCTTCCAGACAAACAGGGAATGGAAGCAGAGGATATGACACACAATCCAGACAAATGGGACCACAGGATATGAAACACATTCCAGACCCTGACTGAGACATACAGGGAATGGGAGCACAGGATATGACACATTCCAGAGACCGGCTCAGACATACAGGGACTGGAAGCACAGGATACAACACACATTCCAGAGACCGGCTCAGACATACAGGGAATGGAAGCACAGGATACGACACACATTCCAGACACTGGCTCAGACATACAGGGAATGGGAGCACAGGATACAACACACCTTTGAGACATACAGGGAATGGGAGCAGAGGATATGACACACATTGCAGACAAATGGTAGCACAGGACATGACAGACATTCCAGACCTCGGCTCAGACATGCAGGGAATGGGAGCACAGGATACGACACTCATTCCAGACCCCAGCCCAGTCATACAGGGAAAGGGAGAACACACAGGCTTGGTCCACCATCCCCAACCTTATTCTGTAATTGTTCTACCTTATCTGCAAAGCTGCAGTTGCATTCTTGGATTGGACTGAATCTTGCTACATCTGTGTGACAACCTTTGAAACATCATCCAAGGTGGCCATCATAAAAACTCTTGTGCAGACTAGGAGGACGTCCAATCGTGGGCTCTCCTTGCTGTCACCGTGGCCGTATCCTCAGGATCTGCCTGTAGCTTCTTAGGCCCGCCTCCCGGCAGATCCAACTCAGTAAGATGTAAAACGGTTAATGCAATAAAAAGAAAAAACATTGAACTGGCTCGATCTGCTTTGCAAGTGATATCTCCAGTTTTGATAGCAGTGATACTTATAAGTATGTGCAGCGCAATGTTAGGCCAGAAAATGATGAGAGCTCACGGTCAGGTTTTAGGCACACACGCAGTCACTTCAAAGTGTTGCTTCTGCTCCAGCGGGAAAGGGTAAATTTACATATCCTCCCTGCGTCACAGACCCGTCATCACACTAACTCATTCACACACGCATCCATTGGTGGAGCCCATAACACCAACACTCATATGTCTCACTCGGATCTGCACACAGGAGGAAGAGAAGCGCTGGACATGTGGGGGGGTACCTTATTACCTATTGGAACAAATATTTACAGTATTTACATATTATACATCTGCACTTATAGAATCCCAACTTTAACATCAAGGAACTCCACCACTTGGTCGATGGACCAATACCACCACCACCAGTATCACAATGACCAATACCACCACCACCAATACCACCACTAATACCACTGCCACCAATACCACCACCACCACTACCACCACCAATACCACCAAAACCACCACCAATACCAGCATCAGCAGTACCACCACCAATACCACTACCATAAAACCAATACCACCACCAGTACCACTGTTGGAAGGCAGACCCCGAGGAGTCGGTGAGACCACCAAGGGGGGGCCCTCTCACTGCACGAAGTAGCCGAGCACTGCCGAGAAGTCTCCTGAGAGATCCTTCTCCTATCACGTACTAGCACAGTAACACCACCACACCGGACTCAGGGAGGTTGTCTCAAGACAAGCAATTCTTTATCATCAATAAAAGGTTACGAGTTCAATATTTACAAGGAGGGATCGGGGGATCCACCAAAAGTCTCAATGTCTCTTTGGAAGGGTAGGGGTAGCGGGACAGTCTTTGGCAGGAGTGCGGTACGAGGGTACCTGGGGCCCAGTTCTTATCCTCAAGCTGGAGGACCTCCGATCTCGGAGGGGTCGAGCCGCGACGGCGTCAGCAGGGCTCTGGCGTACAGTTCGTGGAGAGCCGCGATTCAATCAGCAGGGCTCTCAAGATGGTTTCTGCTCAGCTCGAGCCGCGACGTCGTCAGCAGGGCTCCGAGGAAGGTTTCAGCGAGGTTGGGCCGCGACAGCGTCAGCAGGGCTCCGATGTTCCAGGTGGCTTTAAAGTGTTCACAAGAAGGAGCCGCGACGCAGTCCGCAGGGCTCGTGATGGTTCCGGCAAGAGTTCTTCTCCGTAGGGTCGGCCGCGATTCAATCAGCAGGGCTCTCGACTCCGGGATACAACTGCCGAGCTGTGGTGGGGTCGCCCCAGATATAGGTCTGGAGCCCTTTGATGTCCGGACCTATGCGCCCGAGGGGGCGGAGTGGCCGGGTGGAGGTGGCCAGACGCCCAGCAGGAGAGGCGCCAGGCCCATGGGAGTTGCAGGGCGATCACACCTCGAGAGGGGAGGACAGTTGGGGGTCCCATCGATACTGTCCTCCGCTGGGGCGATGAATGGTTCCTGCGGCACCCCCTGGCTAGTTCGTGGTGCCTCGATGTCGGGGCTTCGCTGGGGTCGGGGCCGGGTTGAGCGGGGTCGCGCCGGCTGGTGCACGGTGTGACGTGGAGGCCAACAAGATGGCGGAGCCACGAGGAGTATGCGGCCACGTGCAGCTCCGGGTGAAGGGCCTTGGTGCAGTTCAGACGGGTGGCCCGTGGAGGCCGGGGCGGGGAACGGCCATAATCCAGGGGGTTAAGGACCACGCCACGAGGCCGGGTCCAACAACCACCACTGCCAATATCACCACCAATACCAACAAATACAATACCACCACCAATACCACCACTAACACCATCACCACCAATACCACCACCAATACCACCACCACCACCAATACCAATGCAATCAACACCAATACCACCACCAGTATCACAATGACCAATACCACCACCACCAATACCACCACTAATACCACTGCCACCAATACCACCACCACCACTACCACCACCAATACCACCAAAACCACCACCAATACCAGCATCACCAGTAGCACCACCAATACCACTACCATAATACCAATACCACCACCAGTACCACCACCGCCAATATCACCACCAATACCAACAAATACAATACCACCACCAATACCACCCCCACCACTAATACCATCACCACCAATACCACCACCAACACCACCAATACCACCACCACCACCAATACCAATACAATCAACACCAATACCACAACCACCAATGCCACTACCCCCACCACCACCAATACCACCACCAATACCAATAGCACCACCACCGTTACCAGTACCACCCCTACCAATACCACCACCACCAATACCACTACCAACACCAATGCCACCACCAATACAACCAATACTACCACCACCAATACCACTACCACCACCAGTACCACCACCACCACCAATACCACCACCAACACCACCATCAGCACCAATACCAGCACCAATACACCTCCAATCCCACCACCAATACCACCACCACCAATACCAATACTGCCACCACCAATACCACAACCAATACCAGTATTACCACCACCAATACCACCACCACCACCAATACCACCACCACCACCAATACCATCACCACCACCAATACCACCAGCACCAATACCACCACCTGTCATGTGCCAAAGCTCGCCCGCTGCACATTCTGTAAGGCTCACGAAACACGAAACCTTTTGGGAGAGAACAGTTGTCCGTCTCCGCGAGATGCGGGAGTTTTGGAAGGCCGAAGATACAGCATTCTTGGTTATTACCGCTGTGAAGAAACCACAGATACTTTACAAAACGGGTGTCGGTGACATCGCCTAGAGTCATTACTTGTTGTTGTATGATACAGCGTTATTGATGAATACCGCTGTGAAGAAACCACAGATACTTTCAAAAAACGGGTGTCGGTGACACTACCTAGAGTCAAATTTGGTACTTAAAAACACCAGAGCTAGCGGCTGCTATCGCAGCGTTGCAACCTTAAAAAAACCTCTACATCTCTTGGCAACAAAAGCGAGGGAACTCGTAGCTCTCTTGTTTTATGACATTGTATGCTGGGACTGGTATTCCCTACCAGGTGGTATATCTAACCTAAACTCCACAGTTACCTTGAATAGGTATTGATGAGTAAAATGATTAGAGATGAATAACCATTGATGTCCGTAATCCACCAACATAAGTGTTTTATGTGTGTATTGTTTTGTCTTAGCAGGGGAGATACGAGAGGTGCTGAGGATATAGCGTAATCCCTTCTTCCCTTGTGAGGCCCACAGTCACACGTTTTATGGTGGGTAAGGTATGCCTTGTAAAAGAGTGTTTCCCTAGTGGAAGGTGAAGAGCTTTGCTTATCTGTATACGTTTATTTGTTCACAGTTCCTCTGCTGAGTATTACTTGCATGTGGTACGAATAACAGACAAACCAGGTAGCCCTTAGAAGGTTTGATGATGACACAATCATCCTTCTTGTTGTAGCTGCCACAAAAAGAGTTCTTTTTCTTTACAGGTAGATCCACGTATATTGCCACAAGGAGGGCATGAGATAAACTGTATTGGTGCCAGGCTCATGGTGTCTTAATTATTGTTTCTCTCCACAGGTCTCCCTCCCCGCTGTTCCCTTCCTTTCCTTCCCCCGATTGACCCCCTCTAATGTCCGTGCTTTTATAGCAACTCGGAGATTGAGGTTGTCAATAGGTGAATCCCAATTGAGCAGCGAACCGATCCTGAGAGGCCTCCGAGGGATCTTGACACCACCAATACAAATACCGCCAAAACCACCACCAATACCACTACCATCAAAACCACTACCAATACAGCCACCACCAATACTAGGCCCACTACTACCAATACCACATCCAATACCGCCACCACCAATACCACCAACTCAACCAATGTCACCACCACCAATACCAGCACCACCACGACCAATACCACCACCTCAGCGCCTCTCGCTCACTAGTAATAGCAGGGGCACTGTACAAGGCCGGAGCTGCAGCCGAGACCATCCCTCCCTCCCTCCAAGCCAGCCATAAAGCACAGCCTGCCCTGCACCAGGAGGTGAAGCCAGGGCCCGACAACAGCTGGAGTGTTTTTTATTAGGTCAAAGATAGCAACGACATTACACAATGCCACACTGCACACTCAAAAAGGAAATAGCTCCCCCCTCTCGCTCTTCCTCCTGAGCTGCGACAGTGTAATCACAGAGCTAAATGTGTTGGAGCGCTTTGTTAGTGTTTATAGCACAGATCATATGTAACTCTCACTTCACACTTTGTGTCTGTGTGATTTACAACACTTACACATCTTCTATTTATCACTACTTTGAAGGCGTTGCAGGCCGGTCTCTTCCTCTGATATTTACAATCTAACAAGCGGTCGAGAAGACCCTTTATTGCAATGCAATAGGTCTCGCATTTGCGAGAGTTTAAGCTATAAGTATTGTAAATAACAATTTAAAACACAAAACATAAATAAAAGGCATTGTCATTTACAATGCCAATAGCTCATACTCGCGTGAATGCGAGACCTATTGCATTGCAAATGCATGTTCAGAAATGTGCTCAAGTTGCTGAGTTTAGGAATCATGGTTATTAAGAGACCATTGGTTTTGGGGTAGCAAAATTATCATGTGGTTCAGAGAGCATATTGTGTTCTCCAATTGGTAATAACAAAATTTCCACTATTCTATGTTCACACACAACTCCTGAAACAAACACTTGTGTGACTGGGCCTAGCACCCTCGAGATACAACATCCCAAAATGAGAAGTAACGATATTCCATTTCACCAATCACAACTGAGCTTTTCTTTGCAAAGTGTGTACCTGCAGAATTTGGGCCCTGGCCCACCTGGCACCCACCCACTAACGTACCAAACCCAGACATTCCTGAATGTAGACACCCATGGGAGTTCAGGGAGGTGTGATTTGCATTGATCCCATGATGCTTTTGTACCCAGAAGGCCTTGCAAACCTCAAACATTAGCTGTAAACACCCATTTTCCTCAGATTTCTGTGATAGAAATGATCAAGAGCTGCGGAGACCCAAAAAAGTCCTACCACTTAGTGTTCCCAGACATCTCCCGATAAAAACAGTACCCCACTTGCTTGGATGGAGCTAGCACCCGCAACTAAAAATGCCCCAAAATGCAATCTGAAGACCCTTGTAAAATCCACCCTTTATTGTGGCATGTGTAGCTGTGGAATTTGAGCCCCCAGCTCAGATGCCACCCAGGGAAACCTATCAAGCGCGGACATTCATGAAACGTAGACACCCTGGGGAGTTCAGGTTGGTGTGACGTGTGGATCCCACTGTGGTTTTTTTTTACCCGAAAGGCCTTACAAACCTCCAACTGGGCTGAACTGCTTGGAGCTCAAGCTGTAGTAAATTCTACCACTGACCCTCCCTCCCCCCAAAAAACTGATATTTTTTATTTCTATATTTCCAAATTGGAGATCTACATCAAAAGAATATATAAGGAACCACTATTCCCTGAAAATAGCCTTTTCTAAACATGCCCCAATGACTATCATATTTAGTGCAGAGTCTAAGAGTAAAGTGTGTTTCAAAGTGCAGGCCATGTGCATCTGAATAATCTGGTGGCCATGGATGAAAAAAAAAAGTTAATACAATAATAATAATAATGAGTGCCATCTGCATAGATGGATTTGCTCCCAAACTAAATGGATGCCTTTTGATTTTTTGCAGCGAGACGTAGCGTATGACATGTCAGCATGTAAAGGTCTCAGCATGCAAGCAACAAACACCGGATGCAGTGCACTTACCTAGAGGAGTTTATCGGAAGCATTAACAAGTGGCAAACTTTATTAAACTAAAATTTCCAGGAGTGGTTCAGAAATTCTGTCCTGTGCTGGCGTCTTAGGATAAGACACGATATCTGTGAGCGGCTGGGTGCTAGAGAGAAGAAAAAGAAAGAGAGGAAGAACGAGAGAGAGAAAAAGAGAGCGAGAAAAAAAAATCAAGAACATGGTGTTTGTTATACATGAAGAGAGTATTTTAAATTCTGGCTTTATTGCAGTAGGAAGGTAAATACCTATGACACCTTAGTGTGCGCAGGAATTACATGTAACCCCTCTTTGCATCAGGAACTCATTCACGCTGACTCCATAAGGATATTTGGAGAAAACCTGGGAAAAAGTGTGGATCAATAGACAGATAATGAAAGAGGGTTAGAGAGTACTAGTGGTAGTGGTGAGCAACATAAACTAGGTACTAGGCCTTTTATATGAAAAAAAAAACATTTTAAATTGGTCTGGGAGGTCATAATAACATGATTGGTGTTTGGTATTTAATTTTTCTAGAGTACCTAACCAGATATCAGTTTGGAAGCACAAATTTGATGTTTAAGAGCTTTTGAATTATCCTGGGAACGCAATGGTTGCCACCCAGTAAAGGTAATGAAGGAGCCTGGGAGGGACCAATGAGCTGGAGATAATTGATCCCATAATCATGAGCTGCAGATCAACTATTTTTTGATTGTAGATTTCAACACGGCTTGGAATCTGCGAATAATTACAGATTCTGTGAATAACAACAAACGGGTATCAAAATATAGTATTCCTGGTTTATTTGAGGGCCTTTATGTAGTATAATTGAGGTTAATCCTAAATTAACTGGGGTGTAACAATAACAATTAGGGTGATAAGGGTAGTAAACTTAAGACAATACAGACACCCTAATTGATGGTCTAAATCCACCTGTCTTGCAAAAAAAAAATTTTCAACAGATTTACGATTTGGGTCTCAACCTTTTAGAACATTAGTATGAATGAAATTGATAAAAGGGAACACAAATTGGAATGAATATGTAAATAACTGAACTCTTTATATGTAAGTGTGACATGTTTAAGTAGTAGTAATTTTGTTTTATATTTTCACCAATAGAATAATCTTGTCATACAATTAAAGTCCGGAGGTTGGTTTTGGTTATTCTATATGTACATACGGATTAACATATGGCAGATATTTTTGTGCTTTTATAAGCAGCTATAGGTGATTGAATGTGGTTTTAATACATGTACATTGATGTGTATATTTTGGCTGTTGATAATTTTGTAATTAAATATTAGAACTTGTCAGGCTGGGATTTTAAAATAGCATTGTTTTTAAAACACTACTATAATAAAATGTTATATTGTAGGAGAGTAGGATCTGCACCTTATCTTGCCCCCACTTTTTTTCTGATGTTAACACTGGTTTCTGGCTATAGTCAGGCTGGGACCCAGCCAATCAGGGCCCCAGTCTCTCTGTTCTCTCTAAACAGCTTGGAGTGCATATTAGATGCACTAGTGATTGGATACTGTGGTACCTTATGTGCACCTAGTATATGGTACCCTAGGTACCAAGGGCATAGGTACTTCACAGGCCTACCAGGGGCTGAAGCATGTATTATGCCACCCCTGGGAAGCAGACTAAATCTGACACCACAGGCCTGCTACTGCAGCCTGGGTGAGGTAGTGTTAGCACTCCTCACTGAGATATAGGTTTACTATATCTGCACTTGTACACACATATAAACCTATCAGTCACCCCTGAGGCAGGCCCTATCAATCCTGAGGGCAGGGTGCTTGGTTTCCATGTGAGGGGGTGCCTCTGCCTGAGCAGGGCCCCTCTGCAGTTCTCAGAGTCCATTCTCTGTGGCTGTTTGTGGATGCGGTTAAACCATATATTCTTAAGTGCATTATAAGCTAGCAGTAAATGCTAACTTTGGAATGGCTGCATCAAAACATGTAGTGTTTGGTGTCAAACGCTTTGAAATCATAACCCTACGCCAGTAACTGGTGTGGGAGTATGATCCCACCCTTCTAGAGGGGACGACATGTACCCACTGTGGAAACACAGTAGAATCCTGAAGAGCCCTGGCATCACAAAATGGATGCCACCAGTCACAGACACTGGGCTTCCCTCCTGCTGCTGACCGAAACTCGCAGTGGAGGAGGCCCAACAATAGGCATCCTGTCACAGGGAGGTGTGGTCACCTCCCAGACAGGGTTTAGTGTATTGGGGCCGGGTGGCTGCACTCCTAGAGTGCTTTGAAGTCCTGCACCGGGGGAGCAGTAGGCTCCTCTGTGCACATGCCAGCTCAAACCGGTTCAGGGGCTACCTGCCCCTGCTCTGGCACGAAACTGGACAAAGGGAAGTGGGTGTAGCCACCCACTCCCCTGACCCTCCCATGGGAGAGGTCATAGAGCTAGTCCCTCCCTCCTTGCAGTTTAAGTTAGGGAACTCTTGCCATTGCAAACTAGATATCCCTGGACGACGCTCTGAAGAAGAATCCTGGTCCTTCGACGTTCCCATACCTCTGGAAGAATCTCCCTTGGAGTCAAAGAGTGACTCCCCTGCTTGGCAGGCACCAAAACTTTGAATCAACAGTCGCAAACTTTCCCGCTCCTGCCGGAGTCCGAAGGCCCTGCAGCCCTGGAAGTGGATTTCCTGACTTCTCCAAGGCTATCGTGAGTCTCCAGCGACGCTGAGCTAAGTGGACCCCACAAGTGAAGAGGAACCGCAATAACTGGGTACAGGGCACTATTTTCGAGTGCAACCCCTTCACGACGTTCTATGAACTTGTGCATTGGACCACGTGTGGTCCAAGCCTCCAGCAGGATTTCCTCTGAAGATCAGAGACCTACCTTGTCCCGAGTGACCGTGGTCTCCTGGTGGGTGAAACCTCCTGAGGCGTCTTCGCGATCCCTTGCCACCTGGTTTGTGGGTCCCCAGAAGACTTTTCTACAAAACCAAAGGGTTCTCCTGGTTGCTCCAGGCCTGCCCTGACTTACCCTCGCTGGGTGAGTCCCTCAGACCTTGGTGGTCTGCACCACTGACTTTTTACACTTTCCACGAGACTTGCTGCTGCCAAGGCTTGTTGGCTCCAATCTGGTCGCTGACACTGCAGTAAGCTGCAGACTTTGTGGGACACGCCGAATCCAGCTCCTGGTTGTCGTTGACGCCTCCTGGACCTCGTGGCTGAAGAGTCAAGACACTCGTGATCACCTGAAATCACCCGATGACTGTGGGCATCCAGCTTCCTTGCCCGGGTCACTGCCAAGTGACTTTGAACACTGTCTCCTCTGCTTTCAGGTCTTCTTTCTTCTGAATCAAGGCTTGGATTCCACCGGACACTTCTCCTGTCTTCACAAGCAGCAAGTCTTCTTTGGCTCCCATTGAAAACGACGCCGCAACCCGACACCAAAAGACACCTATACACCCGGCTTCCCTGAGTGAGGTAACTCCAGCACTACTGTGCTCCTGTGGGTGTTGGCTCTAGAACTACTTACCCTGTAAGTGACTTGCTTGTAGACTCTCCCGAAGTATCCTAAAACTCTAAATTTTCAATCGCGACTTGCTCCATTGAAGTCAATTGGGATCCGCGGCTGTGTTCTCACACTGCATGAGGCTCCCATGGGTCTTTTACGTACCTGCCCTATGCCTCGTCCCTTCTCAAGTCGTTATCTCGAAGTCTCTTTTTTAGTATATGGTCTGGTACGCCCCTAGGGCCCCAGCCATATTTGTGCTTAACTTGTTGAGAAACGTTGATTTGTGCATATGTTCCTGACTTCTAATCTCATAAAGAGATTAGCAGAGAGTTGTTAGTAATAAATACATATATATTTTATATATATACCTGTATGGTGTCCTTTCATTTAGTAATTCAAGAGATTATAAAGTAAAACAAGCTGCTTTACATTCCTCTAAAGACTTAGCCCGAAGGCTGCTCTCCACAGCTACCACTAGGATAGCTTTCTTAAAAAGGTTGTCTTAAACCTATCTACCATAAGAGTCGAATTGAACTAGTGCAAGGTGGCCACTTTAACTAGTGACCAGCATATACCAGGCCAACTTCTCACATATATTATTACATATGATTGGGTCAGTCATTCAGGTTGAATGGGTGAGTTGTGAATAAGGGGGTGTTTCATGTGTAAGAGAACATAGTGTCAAGTGGGGGACGCTACCTTGATTTCTTGTTAAAAAACTCGGCTACATCTTCTCTCCTATTTGGAGTAAAATCATTAACTCCTCTCTATGGAGAAGCTCCATGCCGCCCCCCCTCAAACCCAGCCAAGTCACCCCCCTCATCAAAAAAACAGACGCGGACCGGAACAACCGTAATAACTACAGACTTATAGCTAACCTCCCTCTCCTCGCCAAATTCATTAATAAATTTGGACATACACAACTCAACAGCCACATAGACAAATACAGTCTTCACGACAACTTCCAGTCGGAAAATACTGCAATAGTGAACATCATAGACAACCTACACAGATACCCAAACGATGGCCAGGCTTGCATCTAGTCCTCCTGCACCTATTGGCTGCCTTTGATACTGTCAGCCATGACACCCTCATAAACATCCTCTCACGGCATGCAGGCATCAATGGAATGATCCTGAAATTGTTCACATCTTTTCTTGAGCCAGCGCTTACAGATAATCAAACTTAACAACTCGACTTCAGAAGAAACACCAGTCCCACAAGGAGTCCCCCAAGGGTCTCAATACAGCCCTATGCAGCCTCTATACAGAACCCCTTACAATGATCCTGAAACAAGCCAAAATTGCTTATCATCTCTATGCAGATGACACCCAACTCTACCTAAGTATCTCAGCAATTATAGGAATCCAGCATGTGAATAGCACCCTTACCACAGTTCAGTCCTGGCTGACAGCCAACCATCTTAAACTCAACCACAACAAAACCGAACTCCTTTCCATCCAACCCAAAGAAAACTCCTTTCCCATAGATCTCGGACCCGACAATTTTACTGCATTAAACTGCAAACTATCAACCTCCAATTCTGTGAAATCCCTGGGGATGGCACTTGACCGTCATCTGAGCATCAAGGAGCATACAAACGCCTCAGCCAAAAGGTACCTCTTGGATGCTAAAATCCCTATAAAAAGTCAAGCCCTTCATCCCCTCAGAACACCTAAAGACTGTGGTGCAATCCTTGGTCCTCCCCAAGTTAGACTACGGCAGCGCAACTATCATGGGCACCCCAAAAACAGACCTAGCACCCCTGAAAGCCACACTCCATGCAGTGTCTAGACTTCTGTCTTGTGAGAGTCGCTTCAACCACATTACTTACACTCTCAAGAATCGTAACTGGCTACGAACTAAGGCAAGAGCTATACTCAAAACTGTGTGCATAACCCACAAAGCGCTCGACACTGAAAACCCAATCTACCTCACACATGAATTAACAAACGCTGTCCAAAAGAGACCCCTCCGAAGCTCTAACCGTCTACTCCTGATTCCAGCAAACTTTAAGAGCGAGAAATCTTGCACACATTCTTTCTACGGAAATGCCCCCAGAATTTGGAACTCGCAACCTCAAGATTTACGGGACAATCAATCATTACCTCACTTCTTTTTTTTAGTTAAATATTTTTTATTGAATATAAGAAAACACAGGGTTACAAGTATAAACTAATCAATAATGTTCAGAATATAAGCATACAAACGTTCTAAAAAAAATAGTAACTGCATAATAGAATAATTGTACATACAAGGTTACAGAGTATATAAACATTTATAATAAAGTGCTTAAAATGGTAATAAATTAAAAACAGGGAGAAAGAGAGTATACCTAAGGAAAAAGATATAAAACTAGGATATTACAGTGGTATACGAATAACCTGTGTGAATGTTAAAATGAATATAATATTTAAAGGGGTAGAATAATTTTTATAGAGGAAAGAGACAAGAAAAAAGAGAAAGAGAGAAAACGAAAGAACGAAAAAAAAAAAGAAAACGAGTGAAGAAAAGAGAAGAGAGAAAGGAAGAGAAGGAGAACTCAGTAATAGAGATAGAAAGGGATTATAATGATAATGAAAGATAAGTCGTAAAAGGTAGCCACAGTAAATCAGATTTAATTTGAAGGTGTAAAGAAGACTGAGGAATAGAGGCAATTCTATGCTCATCACATATATAATTCCACCAATGTAAAAAGGATATTTTAGAATTGTCTTTCCAGCAGGTTAATATGACTTTAAAAGCCACCGCAAGAAATAAATCAAATATAGGAGATGTGGGATTAACTTGAACCAAATCAGGCGACATGGTGCCTAAGAATATATTATAAATACTAAGTTGAATTTTGTAAGAGAAAATCAGGGTACACTTTGACCATATAGCAGTCCAGAATGCATAAACCTTAGGACAATAGAACAATAAAGAACCTTCAGCATTAAGACAAGACCAACACAAGGATGAAGCAGAGTGGTTAAACTTATTTAACAAAAGGGGAGTAATGACAACTCTATTAAAAATAAAGTACAGGGACTGTGTGATATTAGCAGCTTTAGAAGTCTTGAATATTTTCTGCCAAAACTTATCCCATTGCGATATCGACCTAGTCAAAGAAAGGTCATGTTCCCACTCTAGTTCAACCTTAGATTTAGTCCGTGTACCAATAGGGGTAGACAAAGATTTATAGATAAAAGAGGTACTAGGAACAGTATCAGCAGAGCTTTGATATAGTGGAGTATCAGGAAGAAATGAAGCAGGAGTTGGTAGAGAGAGAAATTTCTGTGCACAATCCTGAAGTGTTAAAGCTAAAGTATTATACTGTTGAATACAGGAGTCAGGTAATTGAAAAGATTCTTGCAACTGATGGAAAGAAAGAATTACACTATTCACAAACATTTGGTGTACATAAATAAGACCCTTTTCTTTCCATTGTTTGTAGTAAAATGATTTGTGGCGAAACTTAATGTATTTATTAAACAAAAGTGAGGACACTAGGAAAGATTGATAATCATCCAAATTCGCAAAGAAAAGTGTATGTAACAAAAATTGAGAATGTTTCAAAATAGGGTATTTGGAAAGAAAAGTACAATTAGTCATGTGAACAACATCTCGCATTGAAAAATCATTTAACAATGAACATTCAATATTGACCCATGAAGGTTTAGGTGAATCCTGATAATCGTTAGATAGAGCATAACATTGACGAATCAAAAAGGCATTACGATATAAAGCAAAATCAGGGAATCTTACCCCCCCCCCTCATTCTTAGGACGAATCAATTTAGACGAAGCAATACGTGCATGTTTGTTATTCCAGAGAAATTTAGTGCATAATGAATTAATCTGAGAAAAATAGTATTTAGGAATTTTAAAAGGTAGCATAGATAATATGAACAGAATCTGAGGAACAATCATCATTTTAATTGTATCAAGTCTACCCCACCAGGAGAGGAACAGAGGAGACCAGATGTTTAACAAATTAGCAATTTTGAGTTTTAAGGCAGTAAAATTATGGGATAATGTGTCGCGAATGTTGGGGGAGAACCATATTCCAAGATATTTAATTTTTTGGGGACACCAAGTGAAATTAGATGAGTCAAACATATATCTATAGCATGAAGGGTTTAAGGGTAAGATCTCAGTTTTAGAAAAGTTTAATTTGTAGCCAGAAACCTTAGCGAATGATGAAATTTCCTGCAAAAAGGGGGGTAGGGAAGACACAGGATTAGACATATAAATAAGAACATCATCAGCATATGCAGATAATTTGATTTGTTGGGACTTGAAATTAAAACCTTTAATGAGGGGGTTATTTCTAATACGTTCCAGAAAAGGTTCCAAGCATAACAAGAAAAGTAGTGGTGAAAGGGGGCAGCCCTGACGAGTACCTCTTTGGAGAGAAAAATAAGGGGAGAAGAGACCATTAACAAAAATACATATGAAATAAACTTTGGACCAAAACCAAACCACTGTAATGCATGAAATAAGAATGCCCAATTAACACGGTCAAAGGCTTTTTCTGCATCCAGGGATAAAGCAGCAAGTGGGGCTGGATAATATCTACTAAGAGCAATAACATTGGAAAACATTCTGGCGTTATCAGAAGCCAAACGACCTTTAACAAAGCCGACTTGGTCTGGTTTAATGAGAAGAGGGATAATTTTTTCTAAACGAGAAGCTAAAATTTTTGCAAAAATTAATTAATGATATAGGACGAAACGTTTTACAAAAGGAGGGGTCCTTATCTGGTTTGGGGATTACAATAATAAGGGCTTCCAAAAAAGAACCACAGGCTTGGGAGTTGGATATAAAGGAATTAAAAAGTTGTAACAATTTGGGAGCAAAAATGGAGGAGAAAGTGGAAAATAATTCTACTGAAAATCCATCAGGGCCAGGAGCTTTCACTTTTTTCATAGACTTAAGAGCATCAGTTAATTCTTGTAGAGAGATATCTTCTTCAAGGGGCTCAAAATTATCCTGGGAAGTTTTAGGCTTGGGGATATCTCGGAAAAAAGAAATAAAATCTTCTTCTGAGGGCATGGTAGTTTCTGTATATAAGAGATTGTAGTATGATTGAAATGTGGAGATAATATCGGAATCAGATGAAAGGAGTGTGTTGTTCGATTCCGAATGAATGGGACCAATAACTTTACGTTCTGATTTGATTTTTAGATAATTTGCTAGCATTTTCCCAGCTTTATTTTGTCCACCATGAAATTTCGATTTCATCTTAAGGAGGATGTTACAAGCGTCCGCAGTGACTATTTTATTCAGGGAGGATTTAGCCTTAATTAATTCTTGTAGTGATGAGGGAGATTTAGAAGAATAATAGTTATGTTCTAATGTTTTTAGAAGGGCTAGGGTTTCTTTATATTTAGTGTGCAGTAATTTTTTCTTCCTTGAGGAGTATGCAATAGTGAATGCTCTAAAGGAAGCTTTAAAGGCGTCCCAATTGTTGTGAACGGAAGTGTCTGAGGAGTTATTAAAGGTAAAGAATTCCTTAATAAAAGAAGTCGCTTCTAGAATAAAGGAATGGTCCGATAGAAGGGAATTATTAAAACGCCATCTACCTTGTTAACATGTGGTGAGAGATAGGTCGATAAGGGTAGAGACAGGAGCATGATCGGATATAAATATGGATTCAATGTCAGAAGATTGGAGACAAGGTAGTAGTGATTTGGAAATGAAAAGATAATCAATACGGGATCTGGTATGATGGACGGGTGAAAAGAAGGTAAATTCTAAGGTATCTGGGTTACATGTTTTCCACGTATCAAATAATGGGCGAGAGGAAATGGCTGTCTGAAATGATTTGTGAGATTTGTCAAGCTTGAACTTACAGTTGGATTGCCTATCAGAAAACGGATCTAACCAATTGTTGAAATCACCCCCAACCGCAATATTAGAATTAGCACATGACAATAATTTCAGCTTTATAGAGTGCCAGAATTCAGAATCTGGTTTAACAGGACCATAAATATTGAAAAAAGTTATTTGTCTTTTATTTATAATAACCTATGCTAATACCCACCGACCATCAGGGTCACACTCTGACGATATAATCTGTGCATTAATGGATTTATGGAACAATATAGCAACACCACCATGACGATCAATAGCAGGAGAAAAAACAATTTGATTAACCCAGTGGCGTTTAAGTTTAAGGGATTCTTTGTCATTACAATGGGTTTCCTGTAAAAAAGCAACTTGGGTATTAAGCTTAGCAAGATGAGACAATACCTTTTGACACTTGACTGGATGACCAAGACCACGAACATTCCACGAAGTCACATTAACCATAACTCTGGGAACAGGTAAACATGAGGGAACAGGAGCACAAAACTGCAAAATCGACAAGACAAAAGAAGGAAAGACAATGTTCAATATGTGAAAAGAGAGACTTAATATTAAAAATGAGACAGGTACAGAAAAAACGGATTACAGCTGAGTAAGAATGAGTAGATGAAAAGAAGAGATAGACAAAAAGAAGCAAAAGAGAAAAATTAGAGGAGAAACATAATCCAAAAAGTAGGAGTAAACATAAAAAGAAACAGAAACGAGGGAAATGCAAGAGAAAGAAAAGAAAGGAAGGAAACAGAAGAAAGAAGTAAGCAAACAGATCAAGGATTAGCATCCAGATCTGTAAAGTAGAAGGAAAGCTGAAAAAAGAGGAGCATAGTGACGCCGAAGGACACGGACCACAGTAATAACTACAAAAGATGAATGAGAACCTCATGAATACAATAAGAACAGATAATCAGAGGATATCAAACAGGCAAATCAATTTATAATCTAATTAGCAATCCTAAAATATAAGAAAAAGTCAAACATTTGTATCCATGCCCTGAGGTGAGAGACTATGAAGAAAAAGTTTAAGTTTATCCGGATCATCAAAGGAACGTGACCGACCATCATGTGTAATTTAACAAAGGCAAGGATGGAGAATTCCATATTGAATGTTGAGTCGTCTAATCTGAGGTCGTAAAGCAAGAAATTCCTTGCGACGGGCATTTGTTGCATTGGAAATATCCTGAGATATGAAGATGTTATGGCCTGACCAGGCAAGACGGCGTTTAAGTCTTACAGCCTTCAAAACTTGCATAAGCTCGGTGAACTCCAAAAAAAGCATTATGATTCCACGTGGCTTGTTGGCATGAGGAAGAAGACGCTCCAATCGGTGAGCTCTTTGTATATTGAGGAGGCTCGATGATGGTTGAAGATCTAACAGTTCTGGAAGGAATTTCTGCAGAAAAGAGACCATGTCGGAACCTTCAACATTCTCCGGAAGACCATAAAGGCGCAGATTATTTCTACGATTGCGATTTTCAAGATCCTCTGTGTGGATTTTTAACTTATGGATTTCTTGTTCCAGTGTGGGGATCTTAGAAGTGATGTCTTGTAAATCGCTTACACGCTGTTCAAGTTCCAAGACTTTACCCTCCATGACAATCCACCTCTCCTCAATCTGTTTTAACTTTTCGTTAGTCGTGGACATAAAGGGTTGAAGGCCACGTACCTCGTCTAGTATAGAGTCCAGGACCGGGTTTGGTGAGGAGAGAATAGGAGATGGAGGATCATTTTTATGTCTTTTTGGCCTGGTACCGTAGGAGGAAGAACGAACAGCATGGGAATCACTAGCCATTGTGACTTAAAAATGCTCTGCGCTGAACAAAAGTTAACGCAAAAATATAGTGAGAATGTTCCATATATTAATAAAATACAGATATTGTATAGAACTCACCACGAGACACAAAGTGGAATAAAAATAAGATTGAACAATAGTGACATCAAATCCTCCATACAGAACACAGCAAAAAACGTCTCAGCTGGCATATATTGATGTAAAAAATGCCATTCCAGTTGGAGAAGCCGCAGTATAGAAGAAGTCTGGCCAAAAAATGATGCACTGGCAGAAAAAAGACTGTCATGACAAATATTGTGAGAGGCGCTGAGTGACGTTAGCGGTTAAGGCACTGCCATTAGGTATTTTTAAAATGGGCTGCCATATCATTTATTTATATCGAAAAGGGCACTGAAATGTTCCTTGCCTCAGACAGACCACTTGCAGCAGTTGGCATTGGTACATTAACAAAGTGACACACCAAAAAGCAACTGGAGTGAGCACTTATGTCGTAGGGTGCACCCATTGTAATATTAAGGAGGCAGTAGGCAAAGTTTGGCAGTAACACGGTAGATGCAGCGCTCCGAGAGAAGAAAACGCGGGCGCCGCGATACAAAATGGCGGGCCCCCGCGAATCACTGAGGTGAAAATCACCGCCGCAGCGTATGGGCTCGTTTACTGTATAACGACAATTCAAAAGCGGTATTCGAACTCACCGCGTCGTCATTCAGCCATGCCCGCCCTCCAAATACCGGGACAACATCGGAATGAGGCTCTGCACAGGTTAGAGGTCCCGCGTCGCTGCGGAGCCTACACCGGGTCCACCATTTCGCTTCGGCGCTCTATTACCTCACTTCTAAAAGCAACGGAAACTGCTACTCTTCTATAAATACCTAAACTCCCCCATTAAACCGTCAGTCAAAACTGTTTGCCTCCACCCCCCACCGTCTAAACAAATCTGACCATCACCACCTTCGAGTAGGACAAAGCCCTGCTCTCCCCACCTTCACTACACCATACCTTAGTTACCTCAGACCTCACATTAGTTATCTACAGTACTGTTTGTTGTCTACAAGGAAGATTAATAGTGCCTATATAGGCAAAACTCCCCACCCAATGCCAAATAGCATGCATGATGGTATAAATAAATATACAACACAATTTTTTGGTTGGTAAAATATTTGTAGCAGAGTAGGATCTGCTTCACATGGGTACCCCCACTTTTTGCTGGTGTTTCACTGTTTTTCGACCTTAGTCTGGCTGTGGCCCTGCTAATCAGGACCACAGACTAGCTGCTTCCTCTCTAAAAATGGTTTGCATGTACATTAGGTACATATCTAATCGGATTCTGGAGTGCCTTATAAGCCCCTAGTATATGGTATACTATGTACCTCTGGCATAAGTACCTCAGAGGCCTATCAGGGGCTGAAGCATGTATTATGCCACCCCTGGGAAGCACTCCAAAATGGCACCACAGGTCTGCTACTGCAGCCTGGGTAAAGGTGTGCTTTTACCCCTTACAGTGGTATAGGCTACATATATCACTATCATTGCACACACATATAAAACCTATAAGTCACTCCTATGGCAGGCCTTAACAATCCTGAAGGCAGAGTGCTTGTTTTTTTTGTGAGAGGGTGCCCCTGCATGAGCAGAGCACCTCTGCAGCGTTCGGAGTACCTTCTCTGATGCTGTTTGTGGTGCAGCCTGACCATATACTCAAGTGCATTATAACCTCGCAGTAAATGCTAACTTTGGGATGGCTCCACAGAAACATGTCGTGTTTGGTGTCAAACGCTTTGGAATACTAGCACCCCCCCCGCCAGTTCTGGCAGCGGGGGTAGTATTCCACCCTTCTAGAGGGAGAGACATGTTCACACTGGTCCAACCCGGTAGGAGTTTCTACAGCCCTGGCATCACAAAATGGATGCCTCTGCCACAGACACTGGTCTGGCCTCCTGCTGCTGACCGAAACTCCGGCAGGGGAGGCCTGAACATTAAGTTTCCTGTGCCAGGGAGGTGTAACCACCTCCCCAGACAGGCAGATGTGTATTGGGGCTGGGTGGGTGCACTCTTTGGTGCTTTGAAGTCCTGCACTGGGGGCACACTTGGTGTCCCTGTGCATAGACCAGTTCAAACCGCTCCGGCGCGAAACTGGATAAAGGAAATGGATGTAACAACCCCTCTTTCCAAACCGTCCCATGGGTGGGTCCCTAGAGTATGTCCAACCCCCAAACTTAGTATAAGTATGGGAACCCAGTCCTTGCGACTTTAGATTACCCTGGACGAAACTCTGCAACATATATCCTGGAACCTCGACGTTCTATTACGACTCGAAGACTGAAGAAATCTCTTTTGGGGTCAAGGAGTGACTCCCCTGCTTGGCAGGCACCAAAGAAGCAACTGTCTGGTCTGCAATTCCGAAGCTCCCATTGGACGCCAAAGTCTCGGCATCACCAGAGGTAGATTTCCTGACTTCCCCGAGGCTACCCTGAGTCCACAGCAAAGCTGAGGCCCGTGGCTATCGTGCGTGACGAGGAACCGTGACCCCTGGGCACCGCATACTATTGCTGGTACATCGACTTCCTGTTCATCCTTGAAGTTCTGCTTTGGGCTCCGAGTAGCCCCAGTCTTGAGCACTGACTGCACCGAAGATCTCTGGCCTCCACTCCACGAGTGATCCGTGGGCCGGGTTCCAGTGCGACCACTCGAGTCTCCTTCGCGATCGCTAGCCTGTTGGCTAGTGGGTCCCCACGAAGGCAACTCCTCTTCTGCTTGGGCTTTCCTGGTTGCTCCAGACATGCCCCGACTTACCCTCGCTGGGTGAGTCCCTCAGACCTTGCAGGTCTGCACCGCAGTCCTTCTCTTTCCACCAGACTTGCCGTTGCCAAGGCTTGTTGGGTCCATTCTGGTCGCCGATACCGCAGCACTCGACAGACTTCGTGGGACAGCTCGAATCCGGCTCGTGGACTTCGTCGACGCCTCCTGGACCTCTTGGCTGAAGAGTCAAGACACCTGTCAACTCACCTGAAGCACCCGACATCTGTGGGCATTGGTTCATCCTGCCCTCGGTCACTGGCAAGTGACTCAGACTCTGTTCCCTCTGGTTTCAGGTTCCTTCTATCCTAGATCCAGGCTTGGATCTCTTCGGACACTTCTCCTCTTCACGGCAGCAGCAGTTCTTCGCCAGCTTCCATTGAAATCGACGACGCGACCTGACACCAAAAGACACCTATGCACCCGGCTTCCCTGGGTGAGGTAACACGAGTACTCCGGTGCTCCCGTGGGTGCTAGCCCTAGAACTTCTTAAATCCAAAAGGGTTTGGACCGGACTCGATTCTATGTGTCCCTAATCTTTAAACTTCCAACCGCGACATTGCCCTTAGAAGCTAACGGGAACTCGTGGCTGTGTTTACACACTGCACACGGTCCCCGTGGGTCTCCTGTGCCACTACCTTGGGTGTTTCCTTGGGGTCCCAGAGATTCTAGAGGCAATAGGCCTAGTGCCTATTCCAGTTGTGGTTCTTATACCACTTTTTTGGTATATGGTTTGGTACGCCCCTTCGGCCCAAATGTGTATTTGTGCTTTTACTGATGATTGCTATCTTGTAACCTAAGTACTTCGAACTCCAGTCTCATAAAGAGACTAGAAGGGTGTGTTTTATCTTACATACATATATTTTAAATATATACCTGATGTGGTTGTCCTTTCATTTGATCATTCAAGAGATTATAGACTGGTAAAACAAGCTGCTTTACTTTCCTTCAAGACTCAGCCTGAAGGCTGCTCTCCATAGCTACCACTAGGATAGCTTTCAATAAAGGTTGTCTTTAACCAATCACCTTAAGGGGTTGTTTGGACTGATACAAGGTGCCCACTAGAACTAATGGACAGCATATATCAGGCCAACTTCTCACAATACTGCTGCAGGTTTATTCCATATACAAGTTGTTGGACTTGGCCCTTTTTGCAGGGTCATCCCTGAAATTGTTACCTTCCTCCTGTACTTTTTCTGACCTGTTGTTGGCTATTTTATGACTCTGGGCACTTTACCACTGCTGTTCAGTGCTAAAGTGCATATGCTCTCCCTATGTAAAATGTATATGTTGGTTGGGTTCCATGATTGGCTTATTTGGTTTACTGTCAGACCCCAGTAAAGTGCACCAGGAGTGCCAGGGCTTGTAAATACAAATGCTGCTGGTGGGCTAGCAGCACTGATTGTGCCACCCACAGAAGCGGCCTGGTAAAATGTATCTAAGGTCTGCCATTGCAGAACCTGCGTGCAGTCTGGTACTGTCATGCTGACTGGGCAAGTGCACCCACTTGCCAGTCCCTAAACCTCCCCTTAACCTCATATTAGTCACCCCTATGGCAGGCCTAAGGGCAGGGTGCATTGTAAGCCTAAGGTATGACAAGCCCTGATGTGCGTGGCATGTCCTAATAGTGAATTACCGCCATTTTCGTTTTTCACTATTGTAAGGCTACCTGTTCTCCATAGGCCAGAATGGGCTGTTAGAATTGTTACATCCTATGATCCTAACAGACCCAGGGAACATGGTAGAAATTCGAGTTTAGAATGCCTGAACTCAGAATAATAAAATACATCTTTTAGTAAAGTTTATTTTAATATTCTGTGTTTGCAAATACTACTTTTAGAAAGTTGGTATTTGCTTGCCTGACCATTTCAGCCCGCCTCTGCTATGATGTGTATCTGCCTGTCTGGTTGTGTGAGTGACAGGGCTGGGGAAACCCAGAGGGGCAGGGCTAGGTAGCCTGGTGGTGAATAGGAAGATTGGCAGTCAGATGGGTGGGAGGAGTGCACCTGGACTCTGAATAGGGCTGTGCTCTGCTACCACAATGCTGGCTCCACCTCCTGCGGAGCGGCTGATGTCTCTGCCCTGCACCCTGAATAGAAAGGCAGAGTCATGTCCACAGAGTGCTCAAGAACTGGTTTGGACTGGGCAAAGGCCCCTCCACCCCAGAGGAACAAAGGAATTAGGGGTATAAGTATTGGGACCCTGCTCCCAAGAAATTAGATCCTGCTGAAACAAGAAGAACCTCTGCCAGAGGAGAAGGAACTGGGAAAGCTGTAGGAGGAGTACTGTCCCTGACCTGGGGTATTGGCCTGCAGTGGTTGCCTTGCTGCTGAAGGAGAGGAGAAAGACTACTAAAGACTTTGCTTCAACTTGTGCTTTAAAAAGATCTCCAAGGGCTTGAACTGAGCTTGCCCCCTGAACGAAGTCCCAGGACCAGTGGACTTCACCCCCAGCTCCCCAGAGTCGTTTGGAAGTGCCTGCTGCTGTTGTTGGGCCTTCTGAGGGACTGTGTGTCGCAAGGAGCTGGAAGCGCGACGCAAGGAAGAGAAGCGTGCCGCCGTCGGAGCCGCTGTCGTCGCATCTCCCAGAGAGTGTCGCCGCTGCAACATCGCATTGAGCGGAAGCGTCTCGCATCATTCCGGAAGTGTCTCGCAATGCCGAAGAAGCGTGTCGCCATCGCAGCCATCGTAGCTGTCGCATTGCATAGCATCGAGAGAAGAGTCTCGCATCGAGGGGGAAGCGTGTCGCCATCGTAGTTGTCGCATTGCACCGCAACCAGAAAAGCGCCTCACATCCACGGAGAAGCGTGTCGCCGTCGGAGCCGCTGCCGTCGCATCTCGCAGAAGGGGTGTCGCCGTTGCAGCATCGCATCGAGCGGAAGCGTCTCGCAACTTCGGAGAAGAGTGCCGCTGCCAAGGCCGCTGTCGTCGCATCTCGTCAAGGGTGTCGCCGCTGTAGCTGACGCATCTAGTCGAGTCTTCTCGCAACACCGTAGAAGCCTAAAGCATCTGGAAGATTCCGTCTTTATTTCTTTTGCACCAAGAACTTCAACGCATCTGCATCGCTGCAACACTTTCGTTGCCCTGCGTGTCGCATCCAAGGTACATTGACTTAAAGTGTTGCATTTAAGAGCTTAAGAGAAACTAAGCAATCTTCTACCAACTAAGCAACCGTATTGTGTATTTTTAATCGTTTAATGGTCTTGTGATAATCCTATATAAAGAATCCTTATTTTTAATATAAATACCTATGCGGTGTCCATTTGTAGTGTTGTCACTTGGTTACTGTATGTGTTCACAAATGCTTAACCTATAACGCTCTGAGATAAGCCTTGTCTGCTCGTGCCAAGCTACCTAGAGGGTGAGCAGGGGTTATTTTAGTAGTGTGACCCCTTACCCTGACTAGAGGAAAGGTTCCCTGCTTGTCACAAGTACCTACCTGTGCCAACCAGAGAACCCGGATTCTAACATTGGTGGTCAGCGGTGAGGATTCTGGACTTGCATTTGTGACTCATGTACAGTGATTGGTGAATACTACTTAGTGAGTGCAGACCTTAACCGCAACCAATACTTGTTGGTAGATTTCTTTTTGGGACTTTCTATTTTTGAGTACTGCCAAACTTAACCATGGTAGAGAAAGCAGCATCCATAATCTCTGTCAATACAGCATTGGAATGGGAAGAAGAGAAAATAGACAGTTACACTGCAAAGCAGCTAAAGTCCTTCTGCAGGAAATTCAAGGTTTCTATTACTGGATCTAAAACCAAGCCAGAGTTCTACAAGGCGCTGAGGGCCTGGGTAGAGGCAAGGAATGCCACTGATGATGATAATGCAGAGGAACAGTTAGATGGGCCAGAAGGTCCAGGTGGAAGGAGAAGCCCTTCCCCTGCTGGTAGCAGTGGTTCTAACCACAGTCTATCTCCAGAGGAGCTGGCAGATAGAAGAGAGTGTAGGATGCACGAAATGGAGCTGACCAAGCTCAAGTTAAAAGGGCAGTTGGAATTGGAATGGCAAATTAGAAAGTTAGCCCTAGAGGAAATGAAAGTGGAAATGGAGCATGAGTTGAGTATGAGGAAGCTTGACTTAGAGCTCGAGAGGTTTGAGGCCATGAGTGTCTCAGCCCAGCAACAAGAAATGTGTGTAGCTCAGAGATTGAGCTTTGCTGAGTGGGAGGAGGAATCCAGCTCAGATGGTGGCAGCAATATTGAATGTTCTAGTGCTGAGAGAGTAGTACACACACCCAGAGATGTGGCGCCTGACTTGAAGGAGGGGGTTAACATACACCAGGAGGTTCGCGAACATGAGGTAGCTCCAGTAGTGCGCAGTGTCCCTGAGAGGAATAGGGTAACTGGTGCAGGGGTTCATGGTCCTAGTGGTGGGAGGGACACTCTACTGACTCTAGATGAGAGGTGCAGGGAGAGGGGTTCCCCCAGAATTGAAGTCCTGGTATGTGAGTGTGAAGACCGCCCAGAAGAGTGTGGGTTGTGTGACAGAGACAGTCAGATACTGTCTTGCCAGTCTCAGGAGAGTGGTGTGGAGTACGTGTGCGAGGCACTGGATGGTGAGGTGAAGGATAGTTTGGTCAACCCTGCTAGGGGGCTGTGCGATCCAATTGTGGGAGAGCATATTGTAAGTCCCTGTTTTCCAGAGCTATGCCAACACCTGTTGGAGAGTGAGTTCTCTGACAGCAGGGAGCTCACATTGGAGGCAGACCTTTTGGTGGAGTCCAGAGGGTCTGGAAAGGCATCGGGGAGTGATCCCAAGATGAGTGGTTCAGGTATCTTCAAACCCAGTGTGGTGGAAGTGGCTCAGAGTAGCCCAACTAGGTCCTGTAGTAGTGAGAGGGGTGTAGGGCCTCACGTCCTGTCTTTAAGGGGAAGGAGTGAGAATGGATTATGTCCCGGTAGTGCCCAACCTCCGTCTCAGAGCCTGGATGGTTCTTTAAGGGAACACCAGGTGGGGAGCCTAGTCTGTCCTGAGGGGCTGCCCGTTGTGCGGGACCCCATAGTGTCTGGTGAACGGGGAGTGTCTGATAGCAGGCCTCCATCAGTTCTGGTGTCTGGCAGTACCACTCCAGTTGGGAGGGTGCAGAAGCCCAGAGTGAGGGGTGAGAGGGGGAAAGAGTCCCCAGTGGAAGAACCAGTGGGTCAGGGGCCAGCCAGAAGGGCTGCGTCCCCCGTGAATGACCATGGTGACACCACTTCTGTCCTGGGGGATCTTCGCACACTGTCAGGTGGACAGGGGTTGGGAGATCTGCACCAGGCAGACTGTCACACGACACAGGAGTTATGTGTCACACTCAGGGGGGGCATGCGTGCTCCCCGGGAAGTCCTGGTGCACCAGGCGAGCGTTCAACCGCATGGGTTGGTCCCAGGGTTGGGAAGCCAGGCTCAGGTGTTGTCTGACCTGGATGGTGGGACAACTATAATCAGTGTCCTGACCCATGTTGCTTCTAGGGGTACCACGCCAGTTGGGAGTGTGCAGTACTCTGGAAGGGGGTGCAGAGGGAGGGAGTTCTTGCCTCTGACCCCGGCTCAACTGAAGGGTTTAGACCCTAGGTTGGAGGGCCAGGTTCCGGGTGTCCCCCCTGACCTGGACCCCAGTTGCAGGATAGAACCCCTGAACTGGTGGGCGAATTGCGCAGGACACCTGCCACAGGTGCCCTGGCAATTCTGGAGGGGGGTACCACTCCAAGTGGGAGGGTACAGAGCCCCAAGGAGGAGGACCGGGTGTGGGAGAGGCCACCCCATTCTTTGGTCCAGCCGCCGGGTACAGGCCTGGGGCTGGTGGGTCAGTGCCAGGATGTCATACCTGACCTGACAGGAGGGAGAATGGACAAAGGGTGTCAAGCACCTGGGGCTACTGCCCCCCGCTCCCTGGCGCCACAGATGTTTGAGAGCCCTGAGAGGCATACGGCCTGGGTCTCATCCCTGACTACTGTCAGTGGCCACTGTAGCATTTTGCTGTCTGTCTGTTGGGACACACCTGTGAGCCAGTTAAGGTTAGGTGCTGCACAGGTGGTGTCCACCGGTGAGGAGAAGGGTTCCCCAGGGATTGGCTTGGTGGGCCCTGAGAGTATGGACAGAGGGATTCCAATAGGTTCAGATTGGCGTAGAACTGGAGTCTGCCCCTGCAGTTGCGGGCCAGGTCCTTGTTCTATCGCCGCAAGCAGAGAAGACCATCACGGTGGTGATTGCTCTGCCCTGCGTTTTGGCTGGAAGGGGGTAGTGTTGGACTTGGCCCTTTTTGCAGGGTCATCCCTGAAATTGTTACCTTCCTCCTGTACTTTTTCTGACCTGTTGTTGGCTATTTTATGACTCTGGGCACTTTACCACTGCTGTTCAGTGCTAAAGTGCATATGCTCTCCCTATGTAAAATGTATATGTTGGTTGGGTTCCATGATTGGCTTATTTGGTTTACTGTCAGACCCCAGTAAATTGCACCAGGAGTGCCCAGGGCTTGTAAATACAAATGCTGCTGGTGGGCTTGGAGCACTGGTTGTGCCACCCACAGAAGCGGCCTGGTAAAATGTATCTAAGGTCTGCCATTGCAGAACCTGCGTGCAGTCTGGTACTGTCATGCTGACTGGGCAAGTGCACCCACTTGCCAGTCCCTAAACCTTCCCTTAACTTCATATTAGTCACCCCTATGGTAGGCCTAAGGGCAGGGTGCATTGTAAGAATAAGTTAGGACAAGCCCTGATGTGTGTGGCATGTCCTAATAGTGAATTACAGCCATTTTCGTTTTTCACTATTGTAAGGCTACCTGTTCTCCATAGGCCAGAATGGGCTGTTAGAATTGTTACATCCTATGATCCTAAAAGACCCAGGGAACATGGTAGAAATTCGAGTTTAGTATGCCTGAACTCAGAATGATAAAATACATCTTTTAGTAACGTTTATTTTAATATTCTGTGTTTGCAAATACCACTTTTAGAAAGTTGGTATTTGCTTGCCTGACCATTTCAGCCCGCCTCTGCTATGATGTGTATCTGCCTGTCTGGTTGTGTGAGTGACAGGGCTGGGGAAACCCAGAGGGGCAGGGCTAGGTAGCCTGGTGGTGAATAGGAAGATTGACATCCAGATGGGTGGGAGGAGTGCACCTGGACTCTGAATAGGGCTGTGCTCTGCTACCACAATGCTGGCTCCACCTCCTGCGGAGCGGCTGATGTCTCTGCCCTGCACCCTGAATAGAAAGGCAGAGTCATGTCAACAGAGTGCTCAAGAACTGGTTTGGACTGGGCAAAGGCCCCTCTACCCCAGAGGAACAAAGGAATTAGGGGTATAAGTAACTGGGAAAGCTGTAGGAGGAGTACTGTCCCTGACCTGGGGGATTGGCCTGCAGTGGTTGCCTTGCTGCTGAAGGAGAGGAGAAAGACTACTAAAGACTTTGCTTCAACTTGTGCTTTAAAAAGATCTCCAAGGGCTTGAACTCAGCTTGCCCCCTGAACGAAGTCCCAGGACCAGTGGACTTCACCCCCAGCTCCCCAGAGTCTTTTGGAAGTGCCTGCTGCTGTTGTTGGGCCTTCTGAGGGACTGCGTGTCGCAAGGAGCTGGATGCACGACGCAAGGAAGAGAAGCGTGCCGCCGTCGGAGCCGCTGTCGTCGCATCTCGCAGAGTGTTGCCGCTGCAGCATCGCATCGAGCGGAAGCGTCTCGCATCATTCCGGAAGTGTCTCGCAACGCCGAAGAAGTGTGTCGCCATCGCAGCCATCGTAGCTGTCGCATTGCACCGCATCGAGAGAAGAGTCTCGCATCGAGGAGGAAGCGTGTCGCCATCGCAGCCATCGTAGTTGTCGCATTGCACCGCAACCAGAAAAGCGCCTCGCATCCACGGAGAAGCGTGCCGCCGTCGGAGCCGCTGTCGTCGCATCTCGCAGAAGGGGTGTCGCCTCTGCAGCATCGCATCAAACGGAAGCGTCTCGCAACGTCGGAGAAGAGTGCCGCTGCCTAGGCCGCTGTCGTCGCATCTCGTCAAGGGTAACGCCGCTGTAGCTGACGAATCGAGTCAAGTCTTCTCGCAACATCGGAGAAGCGTAACGCATCTGGAAGATCCCGTCTTTATTTCTTTTGCACCAAGAACTTCAACGCATCTGCATCGCTGCAACACTTTCGTTGCCCTGCGTGTCGCATCTAAGGTACATTGACTTAAAGTGTCGCATTTAAGAACTTAAGAGAAACTAAGCAATCTTCTACCAACTAAGCAACCGTATTGTGTATTTTTAATCGTTTAATGGTCTTGTGATAATCCTATATAAAGAATCCTTATTTTTAATATAAATACCTGTGTGGTGTCCATTTGTAGTGTTGTCACTTGGTTACTGTATGTGTTCACAAATGCTTAACCTATAACGCCAAGCTACCTAGAGGGTGAGCAGGGGTTGTTTTAGTAGTGTAACCCCTTACCCTGACTAGAGGAAAGGTTCCCTGCTTGTCACAAGTACCTACCTGTGCCAACCAGAGAACCCGGATTCTAACACAAGTATGCAACATGGTGGGTTATCTTACGGCAATCCAAGGGCGGGCAACGGTGACTAACCTACGCTGCCCAGCCCGCCTGATGAGCCAAATTGCACTGTGGCCAACCCAATCAGAGCTTATGGTGTGATCCCCCTCCCTAGGATCATGTGGACCACTGGACCAGCATCTTACTCATGCCCTTTCCGGGCAAAGCTAATGTCCAGTAGGAACAGATCCATGCCCACCTGTGACAAGTGCACCCCATCCTCTACAAAATAACCTTTAGTGTTCGCCTGGATTAGCTCCTGCCTGATGAAGCCAAAGCCCCTTTGGTCTGTGGACTTGCGCATGGCGCTGTTTATCCTTCTCCTGGAATGTTCAACTGCCTCACATGACCTGTAGGAATGTGATGGCCTCCCAGGAGGGAGCTCTACTCTTCACCACAGCTATATTACCCTTCAAGCTAATGTAGGCTCCAACCTCCTGCAACCTGTAGTTGCTATCCTTCTAGCACTTTATGTGCCTAAACACCTGTTTCCCCAATTTATGGGTCAGGATTACACTTGTTAGATGACCGCTTCCACAACCAGCCTATCTACTATGGCTATCAGGGCGGGGAATTTTATGCTTAACTGAAGAAACCCGTAACCTGCCCTCTGAAACCGGTCCTAGGATGCTTGTTTCCAGACCAGAGAGGACCTGGCTTGGCAGTTCGGGCTGGACTGTTCCCATGAGGCACAGGGTCAAGACTGATTTGCATATGGCTGGGATCAAACTGGAATGGCATGGTGAGCAAAAAAACGATGGATTTAAGCCCAGATCTCTGTACTGGGGTTAATGTATGACATTGTTCTGCATTCTGTCCATCAACTGTTGTTTTTGCATTTGTCACTTGGAGCAGAGTGCACATACTTTGTTGAAGTTGACCAGACATTTGCACAGACCTTTTTGATTGCTAAACCATGGCGAACAGGAATGTTTGTATTGTGCACACTATTGCAGTCACAGCACCCATTTGGAGTGACAACTTACGCCGCCTACCAGGCTTGCCTAACTAAAGCTCGATCACCGATACACACAAACCTGCTAACCAGCTGTGTCCTAGGTGCTCAATCCAGCTATAGACCTAGTTCACTGTGTTATCCCTGGAATGATTGCCCTCCACACAATCAAAGCCACATTCAGCTTACCTTCTAGTCACCTTGTAATTCAGGCTGGAACATTCATACCCCGTATAACCAGGGAGTTGTGCGTATTATTAAATAATGATACTGTTGGAAGAAGATTCTCAGTTTAATGTTTCGCCGCAGCCCCCTTTTGTGGGTCCGCTGGGACCAGACTGCCTTACTGCAAGCAACCTCGCTACCTCATGCTGCTCCCTTAAGGCACTTGCCTGTCACTGAAAGACACCTGGCAACCCTTGACGCACTGCTGCTTGGTGAAGATGGTTATTGAGCCAGACATACCACCATTCTGTGTTTCCAGCATTTTTGCCTTAAAAGAGGCTCCAGTTCGTATGAAGGTTTGTTAATGTCCTGGCAAGACAAACCCAATTGCCTGTTCCACTTGGTAACTATCCCATTATGATGTGTAAAGACTCAAATATCCGATGAACTAGGAATATGTGACACTAAGCAAGTGTGTCCTCATGTACTTGCCATGTATCCCTACTTTCTTACAGGAATTTCGCCTGTTCAGTTCTATCTGTGGTGTAACCCTCCAGACTTTCCAATTTGCTAACTGCTAGCAAAGTGTGCAGTTGCGACATTAATGGGTAAAATCCCGGTTTGTGCCCACCTTAATGTGCCACGCTGTAAGCAATTAGGTACCCAACATATCTCTTCCCTATGAAAAGATTAAACAAGCCGGCCGAAGACACGAGGCACAGGCAGTGTGCCAAATGAGAAACCACAGTTCTGTGTGAATAAACCCTAACGCACTGTGTGCAGGGTTGTGCATTTCCTTTCGGGGTTGACTAAGCCCTTGTTTGCCTCCTTACTTGGATGGTCCCAAGTACGAGGGTTCAGACTGATGACCAAGTGTCGCGCCAGCAAGTGAACATGTAGGCATGGATTGAATTTAAGCTGTCACATGTCCTTACAAGGACGCCCCGTGTGCCTCCTCACCTAACCCAAGACAAGGGTGGATCACCACAGTGGGAAAGGCCTGAGGTCCCCTAATGGTACTCCTAATCTTCTGCTCCATCTCATGTCCTTACAAGGACGCCCGGTGAGCCTCCTCACCTAACCCAAGACAAGGGTGGATCACCACGGGGAGAAAAGGCCTGAGGTCCCCTAATGGTACTCCTAATCTTCTGCTAAATCTCATGTCCTTACAAGGACGCCCGGTGAGCCTCCTCATCTAACCCAAGACAAGGGTGGATCACCACAGGGGGAAAGGCCTGAGGTCCCCTAATGGTACTCCTAATCTTCTGCTCCATCTCATGTCCTTACAAGGACGCCCGGTGAGCCTCCTCATCTAACCCAAGACAAGGGTGGATCACCACAGGGGGAAAGGCCTGAGGTCCCCTAATGGTACTCCTAATCTTCTGCTCCATCTCATGTCCTTACAAGGACGCCCGGTGAGCCTCCTCACCTAACCCAAGACAAGGGTGGATCACCACAGGGGGAAAGGCCTGAGGTCCCCTAATGGTACTCCTAATCTTCTGCTCCATCTCATGTCCTTACAAAGTCGCCCGGTGAGCCTCCTCACCTAACCCAAGACAAGGGTGGATCACCACAGGGGGAAAGGCCTGAGGTCCCTTAATGGTACTCCTAATCTTCTGCTCCATCTCATGTCCTTACAAAGTCGCCCGGTGAGCCTCCTCACCTAACCCAAGACAAGGGTGGATCACCACAGGGAGAAAAGGCCTGAGGTCCCCTAATGGTACTCCTAATCTTCTGCTCCATCTCATGTCCTTACAAGGACGCCCGGTGAGCCTCCTCATCTAACCCAAGACAAGGGTGGATCACCACAGGGGGAAAGGCCTGAGGTCCCCTAATGGTACTCCTAATCTTCTGCTCCATCTCATGTCCTTACAAGGACGCCCGGTGAGCCTCCTCATCTAACCCAAGACAAGGGTGGATCACCACAGGGGGAAAGGCCTGAGGTCCCCTAATGGTACTCCTAATCTTCTGCTCCATCTCATGTCCTTACAAGGACGCCCGGTGAGCCTCCTCATCTAACCCAAGACAAGGGTGGATCACCACAGGGGGAAAGGCCTGAGGTCCCCTAATGGTACTCCTAATCTTCTGCTCCATCTCATGTCCTTACAAGGACGCCCGGTGTGCCTCCTCACCTAACCCAAGACAAGGGTGGATCACCACAGGGGGAAAGGCCTGAGGTCCCCTAATGGTACTCCTAATCTTCTGCTCCATCTCATGTCCTTACAAGGACGCCCGGTGTGCCTCCTCACCTAACCCAAGACAAGGGTGGATCACCACAGGGGGAAAGGCCTGAGGTCCCCTAATGGTACTCCTAATCTTCAGCTCCATCTCATGTCCTTATTGCCTGCAAACCCATCTGTCTGACTGCGATCACGGATGCTGTGTCGCCGTGCTGGTGTCCCCCACCCCAGCATATGTAACCCATAAACAGCTTTTGCTAAGGGTATACCAGAGTGCCAATAAGGTTAGCCAATGTTTTTGGATATGAAGACAGGGAATGAAACATGAGCAAATTTACCTGCACCTTCTGATGTAAGAATGCTAAATGTACTGATAATTGTCGGCATTTGTGCTCCAACCCCATTTTTCCACACTGTTAAAGGACAGCACACTTTTTAGAAAGCTACTGGAATGGTGAGAACAATAAGTACAGGTCCCCTACCCTTTCTTTAATTGTGGGCCTGCTAAATGACCAATCAAGTGTAGCCCTTGTGCTGTAACCCAGGGTTTCCCAAAACGTTTAGAACCTCAACACACTTTTTTATACTGACAAACGTATGCAACCAGCCAAGCTACAATGACGATGAGGCTGCCGAACTTGGCTTATCTACCATTCCTGTTGAAACGACGAATACATTTGCACGGACAGGTTTCTTGATGAAACTATAATGAACAAATAATGTGTCGACCGGTTTCAGTGAATGTTTGTCTTAGGTGCATCTGCGAGTGCAACCGCCTTAGTGTGGATGGGTTATCAATGTTGCCAGGCAGTGGTGCAATACGTTTGCCCAAGCAACTCTTGACGAGATGTGCCAGTGCAGGTAGAAGACAAGGGATATCCAACCCACCGTACTTCCACTCTTACAGTTTTCTGTGTATAGTGCTTGTTGGAACATAACATGTATATTTGTGAAGCGCGGGGGCTCCCGTAGGCATGATGACGCTGAATAACCGATGTATGTTACCCCACTCACTGATAATTATGTACAGATAAGCCCTTTCTTAATTTGTGGGAATGCTGAAAGCTTTCTAAGAACTGTTGCCTTATTGCTCCAACCCAGTTTTACCCCAAACCTTTGGGACCCCTGCATATTTTTAGGATGACAAGCTTTTGCGACCCGCCTGGCCGCACTGGCGGAAAGGCAGGCAACCTCCAACACCCACTCATATAGCACATTTCTTGGTGAATGAAAATTACACTTACACGGACTGTTTTATTTCTAACAAGTTAATAATGTGTCAATCCGGTTTCAGGGAATGTTTGTCCTTTATGCACCCGCCAGTAAGTACCTGCCAAGATTTGTTTGGCTGTGTTTAAATTACTAGCGATTGTATGGCCTTGTGCCTTATTATAGACTCCCTGCAGAACTCCTTGTTCGAGGAGGTACAACTAGTGCAAAGTGAAACCATAAATCTGCGTTAATCATGGCTTCCATACTTGACCAAATTGTGTGATCCTAGGCAATTGTCTGAATATTTCTTGCACCTTCATAAGACCTGAGGGCACCTTGTAAACCATGGGATCAAGATATCGGCGGCATGAAACTCTCCCATGTTTGAATTGTTAAACTATAATGTTATCAATCTATCCTAGCACCTCACATCCCAGAGGGGTCCTTGTGTTAACTGACTCCAGGAGGAACGCATGTTAATGGATAACCTTTTTAAGAGGAGACTGTATTTTAGGAGATTGTTTTGGACGCCGGTGATGCCCTCACCAGGAGAACCCGTATGTATCGCTGCTGACCCTGTTTAAACCCCAGTTTTGCATTACAACAAAGCGTGTTTTACCAGGTGCGTCAGACCATGGTCTGTCATCTCAGCGCTGGGATTGCCAGATCCAACTATCTGTATGCGTTGCTGTCCTGAACCGCAATGGGGAATGATGGCCAATCAGGGGAGGTATTGACGAGCCTGTAACTATTGCTGCTGGCTGTGCCAATTATAACGTGTGCTTATGAGCACGATCGCCTGGAGGGTGTCCTGGCACCCAGTACCGATGTTCCTTGATAAAAAAACTCAATTGTACTTATTTTATCGACCTCGGAAGGAAGAAAAGCTGAGCAGACCTGCCAATATGTGAGCAGGCTGCGTAGAATGTCCCTTCCAATCTCTGTTTTACGCCAATATAGAAGCTTACACTTATGAGGCATTTGCAGAAAGAAACCTCCAGATATAAACCAGGGAGCCGTAGGGTGCCTTTATGAGAACCTGGGAAGAGCAGCAAATAGGGGACCATGGTGCGCTCTACAACGTCTCTAGTAACTTATGCCATGTGAGTTTGTGACCCTTGGTATTAGAGCTTGATAAGGATCTGCAACCAGCCCTTCCACCTCCTAAACACAAGTCAATACCCCAACTGTGAGGAAGTTTCATCCCTTCTCGCCGGGCCCGCCTGACTCCAGCAGATTCAAGTTTGCTCCATCTGTACAGTGGCAGCGTTCCTTCAATAAGTAAATGAAGGCAAAGTGTGGTCACCCGTGGTGGCACAAGCACTTAGCTGGCCAAGCAGCGAAGAATCCGATCAACAGCATTAAATAAACAGCACTCGCCTTCACCCATCATGATGCCCTCGTGGCACCCGGCATGAAGAGTTTGTGCCTGAGCATTCGTCTGCTCCAGTTTTAATTCACGTCAAAGGGAAGCAGCTGCAGTTTTCCTGTGGACATAACTTTCCATCGGCTGTAAGTCACGCCCATTGATGCCGAAGCCCACCCCGCTAGTGTCGTCCCATAGGGCCCACCATCCAGACAATGCCATGTCAGGAACACTCTCGGGTCACCTACCCAGGCACCGTACCGCGTGAGTTACAGACGTGCATGGATCCAAGTGGAAATAATGCGACAAACCTCCCGATGAAGGCTTGCACACATATCCGCACCATTCCCCAAAACTCCAGCTACTACCATGAAACCGCCGCTCTGATATTCGATACACCTTTACGCATGCGGTGTTCCTATTACAATAATGGGGCCCTAGGCATGCCAGTAAAGCTGGAAATCATAGTGTGCCGCCCAGTTCTGCCTCTTCTGTCATTGTATCCAGATATATAATCAACACGTGACATAGCACCTACAGCAAGTCAAGACTATTGACTTTGTCAGTGACTGTTAATTTCCTAAAGTAATAAGCAACAACTTATGACTTCGTTGTAAGGATCCAGCCAATGCCCCATGCGAGGGTCTGTACCCCTCCTGGCCCCCGCTGAACTGTCCGAGCGAGAAAACCATGCGCACCAGAAAGGCTCTTACGTGGAACACGTATGCCCAAGAACATGACACCAAGAGAGCTAAGGAGGCCATGATTGAGCTTCCCTACACCAAGAGAACTAAGGAGGCCATGATCAAGCTTCAGGAGCGCTACACCAAGAAAGCTAAGGAGGCCATGATCAAGCTTAAGGAGCGCTACACCAAGAGAACTAAGGAGGCCATGATCGAGCTTCGGGAGCGCTACACCAAGAGAGCTAAGGAGGCCATGATCAAGTTTTGGGAGCGCTACACCAACAGAGCTAAGGAGGCCATGATCAAGCTTCGGGAGCGCTACACCAACAGAGCTAAGGAGGCCATGATCAAGCTTCGGGAGTGCTGCACCAGGAGAGCTAAGGAGGCCATGATCAAGCTTCAGAAGCGCTACACCAAGAGAGCTAAGGAGGCCATGATCAAGCTTCGGGAGCGCTGCACCAAGAGAGCTAAGGAGACCATGATCAAGCTTCAGGAGCGCTACACCAAGAGAGCTAAGGAGGCCATGATCAAGCTGCAGGTGTGCTACACCAAGAAAGCTAAGGAGGCCATGATCAAGCTTCAGGAGCGCTACACCAAGAGAGCGAAGGAGGCCATGATCAAGCTTCGGGAGCGCTGCACCAAGAGAGCTAAGGAGGCCATGATCAAGCTTCAGGAGCGCTGCACCAAGAGAGCTAAGGAGGCCATGATCAAGCTTCGGGAGCGCTGCACCAAGAGAGCTAAGGAGGCCATGATCAAGCTTCAGGAGCGCTGCACCAAGAGACCTAAGGAGGCCATGATCAAGGTTCGGGAGCGCTACACCAAGAGAGCTAAGGAGGTCATGATCAAGCTTCAGGAGTGCTACACCAAGAGAGCTAAGGAGGCCATGACCAAGCTTCAGAAGCGCTACACCAAGAGAGCTAAGGAGGCCATGATTGAGCTTCAGGAGCGCTGCACCAAGAGAGCTAAGGAGGCCATGATCAATCTTCGGGAGCGCTACACCAAGAGAGCTAAGGAGGCCATGATCAAGCTTCAGGTGTGCTACACCAAGAGAGCTTAGGAGGCCATGAACAAGCTTCGGGAGCGCTACACCAAGAGAGCTAAGGAGGCCATGATCAAGCTTCAGGTGTGCTACACCAAGAGAGCTAAGGAGGTCATGATCAAGCTTCAGGTGTGCTACACCAAGAGAGATAAGGAGGCCATGATCAAGCTTCAGGTGTGCTACACCAAGAGAGCTAAGGAGGCCATGATCAAGCTTCAGGTGTGCTACACCAAGAGAGCTAAGGAGGCCATGATCAAGCTTCAGGAGCGCTGCACCAAGAGAGCTAAGGAGGCCATGATTGAGCTTCAGGAGCGCTACACCAAGAGAGCTAAGGGGGCCATGATCAAACTTCGGGAGTGCTGAACCAACAGACCTAAGGAGGCCATGATCAAGCTTCGGGAGTGGTACACCAAGAGAGCTAAGGAGGCCATAATCAAGCTTCGGGAGCGCTACACCAACAGAGCTAAGGAGGCCATGATCAAACTTCATGAGCGCTACACCAAGAGAGCTAAGTAGCCCATGACCAAGCTTCGGGAGTGCTACGCCAAGAGTGCTAAGGAGTCCATAATCAAGCTTCGGAGCGCTACACCAACAGAGCTAAGGAGGCCATGATCAAGGAGCTATACACCAAGAGAGCTAAGGAGGCCATGATCAAGCTTCAGGAGTGCTACACCAACAGAGCTAAGGGGGCCATGATCAAGCTTCAGGAGCGCTACACCAAGAGAGGTAAGGAGGCCATGATCAAGCTTCAGGAGCGCTACACCAAGAGAGCTAAGGAGGCCATGATCAAACTTCAGGAGCGCTACACCAACAGAGCTAAGGAGGCCATGATCGAGCTTCGGGAGCACTACACCAAGAGAGCTAAGGAGGCCATGATCAAGCTTCCGGAGTGCTGCTCCAACTGGATCCTTCACAAGTATTGGATGTTGAACCGAACATGCACCAAAGCATACTTAACAGAACCACCAATGAACTACCTGCACTCACCCCACAGCTTAATCGTCCCCTGGCAGCTTTCAACAAGACTTGGTCGATGACCTGTTCGAGGTAAAATCTGTCTTGGCACCTGCCTTTTACCACACCTGAACTAGCAGGTCATGGCCCTCTCCAAACCTCGCCTGTATAACTCTCTCACGTGAGAGACAAACCCCTTCCTCTGGCACCGCACAGGTGAGGGGGGCATCATCCGGGCATTTCATGCGCATGATTTGTGTGCTAAATGATCACCCAGTGTTATTCAGACAGACCCCTGAATGGAAAACACAGGTCAGCAGTGCAGGATCCCAGAAGCAAACCTGTCCCATAACACGAGAAGGCTGTACCCCAGACAAGTGACTGCTTCCGTCATTCTAAACCCTTGGAAACATGGCAAGGATGGCGAACCCCCGGGTCAGAGGCCTCACCCCAGTGCTGTCCCTCAGGCCCGCACTAAGGGCCCTGCAGCGAGGTCCCCGTGGGGTACCATGGGGCGCCCCAGAGAGAGGCTATGACGCGGGTCCCACATGCTTGGATGATCCATGGTGCAACAAGTGACTGCTTCAAATATACTGACTCAAAAGGACAATGGGGCTCTTAAAACTTCTTACATCTTTGAGAAGTTTCAGAAACCGGGGGCGGGGCCCATGCCACTACGTCACGGCCCCAAGCACAATGACGAATGATCGCAAGTGGAAGGACTTTAACATGCCCTTAGTGCAGAGTATATACATTTCACCAAACAAAACATGAAGCATGTTCAAAAGCTGAGTGGATCGGCGGGATATGACCCTTTGAGGATGAAGTCACACACAGACCCCCCCTATAGAGTACCCATTAGTCCACTAAGCCACCAGACCCTACGAGCCCTGTGGGCCCCACAGTGAGCATCGCGCTTCCAATATTGCACCCCTCGCACACCCTCTGCAGTGACGCTGGAACCACTCAGACACATGTCTCCACTGAAACAACTATGTAACACTAATAACCTGCACATCACCAGAGCGATGCCTCCGCCACACCTCAGAGCCTCGTCTGTGCTCCCAAAGTTGAGGTGCAATGCCTCCGCCACACCTCAGAGCCTCGTCTGGGCCTCCCAAAGTTGAGGTGCGATGCCTTTGCCACACCTCAGAGCCTCGTCTGTGCCTCCCAAAGTTGAGGTGCGATGCCTCCGCCACACCTCAGAGCCTCGTCTGTGCCTCCCAAAGTTGAGGTGCAATGCCTTTGCCACACCTCAGAGCCTCGTCTGTGCCTCCCAAAGTTGAGGTGCGATGCCTCCGCCACACCTCAGAGACTTGTCTGTGCCTCCCAAAGTTGAGGTGCGACATTTCCATCACACCTCAGAGCCTCATCTCTGCCTCCCAAAGTTGAGGTGCGATGTCTGCTCCACACCTCAGAGCCTCATCTGTGCCTCCAAAGTTGAGGTGCGATGCCTCCGTCACACCTCAGAGCCTCGTCTGTGCTCCCAAAGTTGAGGTGCGATGCCTCTGCCACACCTCAGAGCCTCATCTGGGCCTCCCAAAGTAGAGGTGCGATGCCTTTGCCACACCTCAGAGCCTTGTCTGTGCCTCCCAAAGTTGAGGTGCGATGCCTCCGCCACACCTCAGAGACTCATCTGTGCCTCCCAAAGTTGAGGTGCGATGTCTCCATCACACCTCAGAGCCTCATTTCTGCCTCCCAAAGTTGAGGTGCGATATCTCCATCACACCTCAGAGCCTCATCTCTGCCTCCCAAAGTTGTGGTGCGATGCCTCCATCAAACGTCAGAGCCTTGTCTGTGCCTCCCAAAGTTGAGGTGCGATGCCTCCGTCACACCTCAGAGCCTCGCCTGTGCCTCCCAAAGTTGAGGTGCGATGCCTTAGCCACACCTCAGAGCCTCGTCTGTGCCCCCCAAAGTTGAGGTGCGATGCCTCCATCACACGTCAGAGCCTCATCTGTGCCTCCCAAAGTTGAGGTGCGATGCCTCCATCACACCTCAGAGCCTCGTCTGTGCCTCCCAAAGTTGAGGTGTGCTGCCACCGTCACACCTCAGAGCCTCGTCTGTGCCTCCCAAAGTTGAGGTGCGATGTATCCGCCACACCGCAGAGCCTTGTCTGTGCCTCCCATAGTTGAGGTGCGATGTATCCGCCACACCTCAGAGCCTCTCTGTGCCTTCCAAAGTTGAGGTGCGATGCCTCCGTCACACCTCAGAGCCTTGTCTGTGCCGTCAAAGTTGAGGTGCGATGTCTTCTCCACACCTCAGAGCCTCGTCTGTGCCTCCCAGAGTTGAGGTGCGATGTCTTCTCCACACCTCAGAGCCTCATCTGTGCCTCCCAAAGTTGAGGTGCAATGCCTTCGTCACACCTCAGAGCCTCGTCTGGGCCTTCTAAAGTTGAGGTGCGATGTATCCGCCACACCTCAGAGCCTCGTCTGGGCCTTCTAAAGTTGAGGTGTGATGCCTCCGTCACACCTCAGAGCCTCGTCTGTGCCTCTCAAAGTTGAGGTGCGATGCCTTTGCCACACCTCAGAGCCTCGTCTGTGCCTCCCAAAGTTGAGGTGCGATGCCTCCGCCACACCTCAGAGACTCGTCTGTGCCTCCCAAAGTTGAGGTGCGACATCTCTATCACACCTCAGAGCCTCATCTCTGCCTCCCAAAGTTGAGGTGCGATGTCTGCTCCACACCTCAGAGCCTCGTCTGTGCCTCCAAAGTTGAGGTGCGATGCCTCCGTCACACCTCAGAGCCTCGCCTGTGCCTCCCAAAGTTGAGGTGCGATGCCTCCGCCACACCTCAGAGCCTCGTCTGTGCCCCCCAAAGTTGAGGTGCGATGCCTCCATCACACCTCAGAGCCTCACCTGTGCCTCCCAAAGTTGAGGTGCGATGCCTCCGCCACACCTCGGAGCCTCGTCTGTACCTCCAAAGTTGAGGTGCGATGCCTCCGTCACACCTCGGAGCCTCGTCTGTGCCTCCAAAGTTGAGGTGCGATGCCACCATCACACCTCAGAGTCTCACCTGTGCCTCCAAAAGTTGAGGTGCGATGTATCCGCCAATCCTCAGAGCCTCATCTGTGCCTCCCAAAGTTGAGGTGCGATGCCTCCGCCACTCCTCAGAGCCTCGTCTGTGCCTCCCAAAGTTGAGGTGTGCTGCCTCCGTCACACCTCAGAGCCTCGTCTGTGCCTCCCAAAGTTGAGGTGCGATGTATCCGCCAGACTGCAGAGCCTTGTCTGTGCCTCCCATAGTTGAGGTGCGATGTATCCGCCACACCTCAGAGCCTCTCTGTGCCTTCCAAAGTTGAGGTGCGATGCCTCCGTCACACCTCAGAGCCTCTTCTGTGCCTCCCAAAGTTGAGGTGCGATGTCTTCTCCACACCTCAGAGCCTCGTCTGTGCCTCCCAGAGTTGAGGTGCGATGTCTTCTCCACACCTCAGAGCCTCGTCTGTGCCTCCCAAAGTTGAGGTGTGATGTCTCTGTCACACCTCAGAGCCTCGTCTGTGCCTCCCAAAGTTGAGGTGCAATGCCTTCGTCACACCTCAGAGCCTCGTCTGGGCCTTCTAAAGTTGAGGTGCGATGCCTTTGCCACACCTCAGAGCCTCGTCTGTGCCTCCCAAAGTAGAGGTGCGATGTCTTCTCCACACCTCAGAGACTCGTCTGTGCCTCCCAAAGTTGAGGTGCGACATCTCCATCACACCTCAGAGCCTCATCTCTGCCTCCCAAAGTTGAAGTGCGATGTCTGCTCCACACCTCAGAGCCTCGTCTGTGCCTCCAAAGTTGAGGTGCGATGCCTCCGTCACACCTCAGAGCCTCGTCTGTGCTCCCAAAGTTGAGGTGCGATGCCTCCGCCACACCTCAGAGCCTCGTCTGGGCCTCCCAAAGTAGAGGTGCGATGCCTTTGCCACACCTCAGAGCCTCGTCTGTGCCTCCCAAAGTTGAGGTGTGATGCCTCCGCCACACCTCAGAGACTCATCTGTGCCTCCCAAAGTTGAGGTGCGATGTCTCCATCACACCTCAGAGCCTCATCTCTGCCTCCCAAAGTTGAGGTGCGATATCTCCATCACACCTCAGAGCCTCATCTCTGCCTACCAAAGTTGTGGTGCGATGCCTCCATCACACGTCAGAGCCTTGTCTGTGCCTCCCAAAGTTGAGGTGCGATGTATCCGCCAATCCTCAGAGCCTCATCTGTGCCTCCCAATGTTGAGGTGCGATGCCTCCGTCACACCTCAGAGCCTCGCCTGTGCCTCCCAAAGTTGAGGTGCGATGCCTCCGCCACACCTCAGAGCCTCGTCTGTGCCCCCCAAAGTTGAGGTGCGATGCCTCCATCACACCTCAGAGCCTCACCTGTGCCTCCCAAAGTTGAGGTGCGATGCCTCCGCCACACCTCGGAGCCTCATCTGTACCTCCAAAGTTGAGGTGCGATGCCTCCGTCACACCTCAGAGCCTCGTCTGTGCCTCCAAAGTTGAGGTGCGATGCCACCGTCACACCTCAGAGCCTCACCTGTGCCTCCCAAAGTTGAGGTGCGATGTATCCGCCAATCCTCAGAGCCTCGTCTGTGCCTCCCAAAGTTGAGGTGCGATGCCTCCGCCACACCTCAGAGCCTCGTCTGTGCCCCCCAAAGTTGAGGTGCGATGCCTCCATCACACCTCAGAGCCTCACCTGTGCCTCCCAAAGTTGAGGTGCGATGCCTCCGCCACACCTCGGAGCCTCGTCTGTACCTCCAAAGTTGAGGTGCGATGCCTCCGTCACACCTCAGAGCCTCGTCTGTGCCTCCAAAGTTGAGGTGCGATGCCACCGTCACACCTCAGAGCCTCGTCTGTGCCTCCCAAAGTTGAGGTACGATGCCTCCACCACACCTCAGAGCCTCGCCTGTGCCTCCCAAAGTTGAGGTGCGATGCCTCCGCCACACCTCAGAGCCTCGTCTGTGCCCCCCAAAGTTGAGGTGCGATGCCTCCATCACACCTCAGAGCCTCACCTGTGCCTCCCAAAGTTGAGGTGCGATGCCTCCGCCACACCTCGGAGCCTCATCTGTACCTCCAAAGTTGAGGTGCGATGCCTCCGTCACACCTCAGAGCCTCGTCTGTGCCTCCAAAGTTGAGGTGCGATGCCACCGTCACACCTCAGAGCCTCACCTGTGCCTCCCAAAGTTGAGGTGCGATGTATCCGCCAATCCTCAGAGCCTCGTCTGTGCCTCCCAAAGTTGAGGTGCGATGCCTCCGCCACACCTCAGAGCCTCGTCTGTGCCCCCCAAAGTTGAGGTGCGATGCCTCCATCACACCTCAGAGCCTCACCTGTGCCTCCCAAAGTTGAGGTGCGATGCCTCCGCCACACCTCGGAGCCTCGTCTGTACCTCCAAAGTTGAGGTGCGATGCCTCCGTCACACCTCAGAGCCTCGTCTGTGCCTCCAAAGTTGAGGTGCGATGCCACCGTCACACCTCAGAGCCTCGTCTGTGCCTCCCAAAGTTGAGGTGCGATGTCTCCGCCACACCTCAGAGCCTCGTCTGTGCCCCCCAAAGTTGAGGTGCGATGCCTCCATCACACCTCAGAGCCTCGTCTGTGCCTCCCAAAGTTGAGGTGCGATGTATCCGCCACACCGCAGAGCCTTGTCTGTGCCTCCCAAAGTTGAGGTGCGATGCCTTTGCCACACCGCAGAGCCTCGTCTGTGCCTACCAAAGTTGAGGTGCGATGTATCCGCCACACCGCAGAGCCTTGTCTGTGCCTCCCATAGTTGAGGTGCGATGTATCCGTCACACTCCAGAGCCTTGTCTGTGCCTCCCATAGTTGAGGTGCGATGTATCCGCCACACCTCAGAGCCTCGTCTGTGCCTCCCATAGTTGAGGTGCGATGCCTCCGTCACACCTCAGAGCCTCGTCTGGTCCTCCCAAAGTTCCGTGTAGGTAAAGTCACCCTACCAGTGACCCCTAACGAGGGAAGAGAAGCCCCCCCCCCCCCTTTCCACCGCTGCCAGGTAAAGGCAGAGCTAAAGCATGTGTCAGCATCGGCTCTATGGCACCCCCCATCAGCAGGCACTCGACTCAGGGACCCCGAGTGTTACCCTCTGCCTGGGGGGCCACAGCAGCGGCTCACGGCCCAGCTCGGACCCCCGGCTCCTAACTGGCTGCCCGGCCCCTCCCCCGGGAACGGGGGCCCCAGCAAGGATGAAGGCTCTATTCACTCTTATTGTGGACTCCTGTCTACTCCTCATGTGACCTTTGTTTTCGCTGCTGGTCTAATCCTGTCTCACGCCTTACACATATATACCTTACTTATCTCCAAGGAGTGTCATCAACATACAAACCCCGCCTCCTGTGGCTGCATTGAGCCTGTGCGCGTCCGAAGGGCGCTGCCTGTGTCCACACACCGCCTGTGGTTAAACATCAACTCTCTATCCTTCAGGTGGGGGTGACTGGAGGGTGTAAAGGAACTGTGCCCGGCTGACAACACTCACGCCCCCCCCCCTTGATTCACTGCTGACGTCACTGGTAATGGCGGGGGTAGATGGCAGACACTCCGATTATTTTCACGCAGAAGTGCTGTCTGAAGTGAGCGCGCCGTGTGATCTGCTGCAGGTCAGTTGTGGTGCTATGTGAGGTGAGCGCGCCGTGTGATCTGCTGCAACTGAGTTGTGGGATGGCAGACACAGACAGGCGAGTGATTTTCATGCCGAAGTGCTGCGTGAGGTGAGCGCGCTGTGTGATCTGCTGCAGGTGATTTGTGGGGTGGGACACAGCCAGACGAGTTATTTTCACCTGGAAGTGCTGTGTAAGGGAGAGCGCCGTGTGATTTGCTGCAGGTGAGTTGTGGGTGGCAGACACAGTCAGGCGAGTTATTTTCACCCGGAAGTGCTGTGAGAAGTGAGCGCGCCGTGTGATCTGCTGCAGGTGAGTTGTGGTGCTGTGTGAGGTGAGCGTGCCGTGTGATCTGCTGCAGGTGAGTTGTGGTTCTGTGTGAGGTGAGCGCGCCGTGTGATCTGCTACAGGTGAGTTGTGGTGCTGTGTGAGGTGAGCTCGCCGTGTGATCTGCTGCAGGTGAGTTGTGGTGCTGTGTGAGGTGAGCGCGCCGTGTGATCTGCTGCAGGTGAGTTGTGGTGCTGTGTGAGGCGACCGTGCCGCCGTGTGATCTGCTGCAGGTGAGTTGTGGGGTGGCAGACACAGACACTCAAATTCTTTTCACTCAGAGGTGCTGTGGTTGTACTTGATGCAGTGAAGTGCGATGTTTTAAGTAATAGACGCGGGCACTGGGCACATAAAGAGTGTTATAATTGTAGTTAAAGAGTCTGTACGAGAGCAGGACCTGCTTTGTTTTTAACCCTCCTGTCCAGGCCCTTGTCTCTGATCCGGTGCTAGTAGCGCCTAGCCCCATGACTTCAGTCCAAGTGTATTATTAGGCAGTGATATTCCCAATCTTACATAGATGTCTAGGAGCAATTTAATTTAAAAAATATCACTGCTCAGACTGCTACTTTTGGTGGAAACACAACCGTCCCGGTATGTCTGATGCCAAGAGTTGAATGTAAGTCAGGGAGTCTCCTGTGCTGACACCGAGGGAACCGCCCGGTATGTCTAATTCCAAGAGTTGAATGTAAGTCAGGGAGACTCCTGTGCTGACACCGAGGGAACCGTCCCGGTATGTCTAATTCCAAGAGTTGAATGTAAGTCAGGGAGTCTCCTGTGCTGACACCTAGGGAACCACCCGGTATGTCTAATTCCAAGAGTTGAATGTAACTCAGGGAGTCTCCTGTGCTGACACCGAGGGAACCGTCCAGGTATGTCTAATTCCAAGAGTTGAAATGTAAGTCAGGGAGTCTCCTGTGCTGACACCGAGGGAACCACCCGGTATGTCTAATTCCAAGAGTTGAATGTAACTCAGGGAGTCTCCTGTGCTGACACCGAGGGAACCGTCCCGGTATGTCTGATGCCAAGAGTTGAATGTAAGTCAGGGAGTCTCGTGCTGACACCGAGGGAACCGTCCCGGTATGTCTAATTCCAAGAGTTGAATGTAAGTCAGGGAGTCTCCTGTGCTGACACCGAGGGAACCGTCCCGGTATGTCTAATTCCAAGAGTTGAATGTAAGTCAGGGAGTCTCGTATGCTGACACCGAGGGAACCGTCCCGGTATGTCTAATTCCAAGAGTTGAATGTAAGTCAGGGAGTCTTCTGTGCTGACACCGAGGGAACCGTACCGGTATGTCTAATTACAAGAGTTGAAGTGTAAGTCAGGGAGTCTCGTGTGCTGACATCGAGGGAACCGCCCCGGTATGTCTAATTCCAAGAGTTGAAGTGTAAGTCAGGGAGTCTCGTGTGCTGACACCGAGGGAACCGTCCCGGTATTTCTAATTCCAAGAGTTGAATGTAAGTCAGGGAGTCTCCTGTGCTGACACCGAGGGAACCGTCCCGGTATGTCTAATTCCAAGAGTTGGATGTAAGTCAGGGAGTCTCGTATGCTGACACCGAGGGAACCGTCCCGGTATGTCTAATTCCAAGAGTTGAAGTGTAAGTCAGGGAGTCTCCTGTGCTGACACCGAGGGAACCGTCCCGGTATGTCTAATTCCAAGAGTTGAAGTGTAAGTCAGGGAGTCTCGTGTGCTGACACCGAGGGAACCGTCCCGGTATGTCTAATTCCAAGAGTTGAATGTAAGTCAGGGAGTCTCCTGTGCTGACACCGAGGGAACCGTCCCGGTATGTCTAATTCCAAGAGTTGAATGTAAGTCAGGGAGTCTCGTATGCTGACACCGAGGGAACCGTCCCGGTATGTCTAATTCCAAGAGTTGAATGTAAGTCAGGGAGTCTCCTGTGCTGACACCGAGGGAACCGTACCGGTATGTCTAATTCCAAGACTTGAATGTAAGTCAGGGAGTCTCGTGTGCTGACATCGAGGGAACCGTCCCGGTATGTCTAATTCCAAGAGTTGAAGTGTAAGTCAGGGAGTCTCGTGTGCTGACACCGAGGGAACCGTCCCGGTATTTCTAATTCCAAGAGTTGAATGTAAGTCAGGGAGTCTCCTGTGCTGACACCGAGGGAACCGTCCCGGTATGTCTAATTCCAAGAGTTGAATGTAAGTCAGGGAGTCTCCTGTGCTGACACCGACGGAACCGTCCTGGTATGTCTAATTCCAAGAGTTGAATGTAAGTCAGGGAGTCTCCTGTGCTGACACCGACGGAACCGTCCCGGTATGTCTAATTCCAAGAGTTGAATGTGTGAGAAGGTGGGCTGGCATATGCTGTCCTCTAGTTATAGGGGACACCTTGCACCAGTCCAATTCGACTCTTATGGTGATAGGTTAAAGACAACCTTTAAAGAAAGCTATCCTAGTGGTAGCTGTGGAGAGCAGCCTTCAGGCTAAGTCTTGAAGGAGTGTTAAGCTTATTGTTTTACCATAGATAACCTCTTGAATGACCAAATGAAAGAGTAGTCCACACAGGTATATATATAAAATATATGTATTTATTCTAAACAGAATCCCACAAGTCTCTTTATGAGGCTAGAGGCAAAGTTACAATTCAAACAAGCATTGATAGATACAATAAATAGCACTGGAATCACGGGGTCCCAGGGGGGACCAAACCATATATTAAAAAAGTGGTATAAGAACCACGACAATTCTACAGCCAGTGCCTAGGGCATTTAGGGTCGCTGACCCCTTAAGAAACCACCCAAGGTAGTGAGGAAGGGGGCCCACGGGAGACGCCTGCAGTGGTATAAGCTGCTATCGGGATCTCTATTAAAGCCTATGGAGAATGTCGCGCTTGAACTGTACAAGATTAAAAACACTTCTAGCAGGAGTTCAAAGTCAGGAGCTTAGAGTTAAGCTTTTGAAGAGCCCACACCCACGAGAGTACTGAGGTACCACTGTTACCTGCCCCAGAGAAGCCGGGTGCATAGGTAGTTTTCGATGTCGGGTCGCGGGCTGATTTTCAATGGAAAAAGGTGCAAAACTGCTGCTATCCAAAAGCGTTGATGATGTCGTGAAGATTGAAGATGTAGATCTTGAAGAGGAGAACCTGAAAGCAGAGGGGACAGAGTCTGGGTCACGGCACAGTGACCAGGGAGCTCAAGAGAAAGAGCCCTTCAATGTTGGGTGCTTCAAGTGGAAAAGGTGCAGCTTGGATCAGCAGCCACGGGCTCCGGGAGGCTTCAAGGAAGGCCAGCTTCTGGAGGGCGACTGTCCCATGACGGATGAGGGTCGCTGCGGTGTTAGTGTCCGGATTGGATCCACTAAGCCTTGGCAACCGCAACCCATGCAAGATTCACAAATCGGCTGCTGGTGCAGACCCACGAGGTCTGAGAGAAGTCTCCAGCAAGGAGACTGAAGAGCAGACCTGGAGCAACCAGGGGAACTCTTGGAAGTAAAGATTGACCTCCGCTAGGGCCCACAAGTTGAGAGACAAGGGACCGCGGGAGGCAGCAATTTGGCGTGCGTAATGATGCACCCACGGGTCGCCGGAGTGGTCTAGGGCGTCGAACTTTGGCACAGATGATGCTGAGAGGTTGGCTCACAAATGGGCCAAAGCACAACTTCCCCATTTGTCGGGTTCGTGTGCTGTGCAAGAGGTGGCCGGTGTCCTGGGGTATTAGGGATCTCGGCACCCACGCGGTCCACGGTGCTCAAACTTGCTGTGCACACTCACTGGCCTCTGGGATGCTAGGAAACCCACCTCAAGGTAGAGAGGAGTCGTCGATGTCCGAAGGAGCAGCGAAGTTCCAACCGGGTCACTTGCAGTGTTTCAGGTGCCTGCCAAGCAGGGGGGTAACTCCTTTACCCCAAGGGAGATTTCTTCATTCATCTGGGCAGCAGCTCGTCGAAGTTCAAGTCTGTGAAGTCCAAGATTAATCTGAGGCTCTGGGGCCCCTGCACACACCTTTATCCAGAGGTAGAGGGGGTGGCTAAATCAGAGCCCACCAATGAGAGTTCAGGCAGGAAAGGGTGGCTACACCCTCTCCCCTTTGTGTGCTTCCCACCTGGGCGCGGGGCAGGATGCCCCTGAACCGGTTCCAGGCGGTGTATGCAGAATGTAGGCGCTGTAGCAGCCTACGTGCAACTTTGAAAGGCATCCTATGCACCCACCCAGTTCCAATCCACATAGTCTGTCTGGGGAGGTGGGAGCACCTCCCTGCAACAAGATCCCTATTGTCCAGCTGCCGTGGCTGGAGTTCTGCCCAGCAACAGGCAGCCAGAGTCGTGTGGGTGGTGGGTAGCATCCATTTTGTAATACGTGTGCACTTTTAAATTGGTGTCTAAATTCTGCTGCCTTTCCCATATCGCCCCTCTAGCAGAGTCATAAAACAGTCAAAACATCAGCAAAAAGTTTGGGGCAACTATGCAGTCGATGCCACTCTCCTACATAACGCCCCCCCCCCCCCAAACGCAGGGACATTAAACTAACCTTGACCAGTTGAGTCTTCATTTTCTAATATCTGGAGAGTCCATCTGCATTGGCATGGTTGCTCCCAGGTCTATGTTCCACTGTATAGTCCATCCCCTGTGGGGAAATGGACCACCTGAGTAGTTTGGGATTTTCACCCTTCATCTGTTTTAGCCATAGGAGGGGCTTATGGTCTGTTTGAACAAGGAAGTGAGTGCCAAACAAGTATGGCCTCAGCTTCTTCAAGGCCCAGACCACAGCAAAGGCCTCCCTCTCTATAGCTGACCAACGTTTCTCTCTGGGGGTCAACCTTCTGCTAATAAAAGCTACTGGTTGATCCTGGCCCTCCTCATTCAGTTGTGATAATACAGCACCTACCCCCACCTCAGATGCATCAGTTTGGACTATGAATTCTTTGGAGTAGTTGGGGCTTTGGAGCACTGGAGCAGAGCACATGGCCTGTTTTAGGTCATCAAAAGCTTTCTGACAGCTGACAGTCCACTGAACTTTCTTGGGCATCCTCTTAGAGGTTAAGTCATTAAAGGGGGTCACAATGGATCCATATCCCTTTAAAAATCATATGTAATATCCAGTCAGGCCTAAGAAAGCTCGGACCTGAGTCTGGGTGGTTGGAGCAACCCAGTCCATGATGGTCTGGATTTTGCTCTGTAATGGTTGAACCTGGCCGCCACCTACAAGGTGACCCAGGTACACAACCTGACTCTGCCCTATCTGGCACTTAGTACCCTTGATAGTGAGTCCTGCTTTTTGCAGGGCTTCCAAAACTTTCCTCAGGTGGATCAGGTGATCCTCCCAGGTGGAGCTAAAGACAGCAATATCATCTAGATAGGCTGCACTAAAGTCATCCAGGCCTGAGAGGGCTTGGTTCACAAACCTTTGAAAAGTGGCACGTGCATTCTTCAAACCAAAGGGCATCACAATAAATTGATAATGCCCACCAGGGGTTGAAAATGCTGTTTTGTCTTTTGCAGATTCAGCTAGCCTTATCTGCCAGTAGCCAGCTGTCAGATCAAATGTGCTCAGATACTTGGCTGAGGCCAATTTATCTATAAGCTCATCTGCTCTGGGAATTGGATGTGCATCAGTCCTAGTGACTGCATTGAGTCCCATGTAGTTTACACAGAACCTCATCTCTCTCTTGCCATATTGGGTGTGAGGTTTTGGTACCAGGACTACTGGGCTAGCCCAAGGGGTATCTGAGGGCTCAATTACACCCAATTCTAACATCTTTTGGACTTCTGTCCTTATGCAGTCCCTGACATGGTCAGGTTTCCTGTAGATCCTATTCTTCACAGGCAGACTGTCCCCAGTGTCCCCTCATGAGTGCACCAGGGGGTCTGACTTGGAGTCAGTGAAAACATATGTCTGTAAGACTGTAGAACATGTCTACAGTCAGACTGTTGCTGGGCAGTGAGGCTGCCTGCCAAGGCTACACCATCAACTGACCCATCATCAGGGTTGTGAGAGAGCAGGTCTGGGAGAGGGTCACTCTCTTCCTCCTGTCCCTCATCCATTGCCATGAGCAAGCCCATGTCAGCCCTGTCCACATATGCTTTCAGTCTATTTACATGAAGTACCCTGTGGGGACTTCTGGGAGTGCCAAGGTCTACCAAATAGGTGACCTCTCCCTTCTTTTCCAAAATGGTATGGGGTCCACTCCACTTATCTTGGAGAGCTGCTGGGGCCACTGGCTCCAACACCCATACCTTCTGTCCTGGCTGGTACACCACCAGTACAGCCTTTTGGTCATGCCAGGCTTTCTGTAATTCCTGGCTTGCCTCAAGGTTTTTAGTTGCCTTCTTCATGTACTCAACCATCCGGGAGCGGAGACCAAGTACATAGTCCACAATATCCTGTTTAGGGGGTTTGAGAGGTAACTCCCATCCCTCCTTCACTAGACAGACTGGCCCTCTGACAGGGCGGCCAAACAAGAGTTCAAAAGGGCTGTTACCAACCCCCTTCTGTGGCACCTCCCTGTATGCAAAGAGAAGGCAGGGTAGAAGATCATAATGTAATCCTCACTAGGGGGTATAGACAAAAAAGGAGTAGATATAAGCATTCACATCCCCACTCCAGAATTGATCTTCACAAAAATGATAGAATGCTAGTTTAGTAAAAACCAAACCTATGTTGCTAGAGAACGGAGGAGAAAAGGAGGGGGGCAGGTACAGAATAAAATAAAAATCATACTTAATTGTTATGGTAACATAGACAGTTGAACCAGCTTTTTTAATACTGGTCTATGGGGACACATACTAAATTAAGTTTAGTCACTCATGAGCTAGTTTTAATACACACATTATTTTCCTATATGCACTCTGCCCCTCACCCCAACTGTTGAAATTGGGTTGATTAAAACACCTCACGCTCCTCTCTATTAATGAGAGTTGTAGCCCACACTGGATACCTTGCGGTAACTGTTTGCAAGAGGGGACCCAATGATGAAGCCTGTCACCCTTGGGTGAGTGAGGGTTCTCGTCTTTAAAGAAAAGATTTCCCTCCTTTTTCTACTGTTTTCGCTCGTCCTTTCTGTACCTGCCCCCCTCCTTTTCTCCTCCGTTCTCTAGCAACATAGGTTTGGTTTTTACTAAACTAGCATTCTATAATTTTTGTGAATATCAAAGGGTAGAAGAACATCCCATTTTTGCCTGAGCTTTTCTGGCAGCCCTTTGATCATACCCTTTAAGGTCTTGTTAAATTTCTCAACAAGACCATTGCATTCAGGATGATAAGGGGTGGTGAACCAATAGTTGACACCACGCTCCTTCCACATTGCCTTGAGGTAACTACTCATAAAGTTTGTACCTTGGTCAGACAATACCTCCTTAGGAAAACCCACCCTGGAAAAGATTCCCAGGAGGGCCCTTGCCACCACAGGGGCTGTGATGGTCCTAAGGGGAATAGCTTCTGGGTATCTGGTGGCATGATCCACTACCACCAGAATAAACCTGTGCCCAGAGGCTGTTGGTGGGTCAAGGGGACCAACAATGTCAATCCCTACCCGTTCAAAGGGAACCCCCACCACAGGTAGTGGTATCAGGGGGACCTTTGTGGACTTACCTGCCTTGCCACTGGCTTGACAGGTAATGCAAGAGCTACAAAAACTCTTACAGTCCTCAATCATTTGGGGCCATAAAAGTGAGGGACAATTCTGTCCCAAGTCTTGTTTTGGCCTAGGTGTCCTGCTAAGGGAATATCATGGGCCAGTGTGAGTAGGAAACCACTAAACTTCTGAGGTATGACCAACCTCCTGGCTGCACCAGGCTTGGGGTCTCGACCCTCAGAGTAAAGGAGTCCATCATCCCAATATATCTTATGGGTTCCACTGGCATTCCCTGCAGCCTCAGCAGCAGCTTGCTGGCTGAGGGGTTCAAGAGTGGGGCAGCTCTGCTGCTCCAGGTTCAAGTCTGTCCTAGAAGTTCCCCCTGTCCCCAAGAACTCAACCTGATCAGGCTCAAGCTCATCTGGGACAGTTCCTTCTTCAGGTGTCAGATCCTCTTCTGCTAAAAGAGTCTCTTCAGACTGATCCTGGGGGGAAGGTACAGCCTTACCCCTGCTACTCCTCCTCTTGGTAGGTCCTTGGTCCATTTTTCCAGGATCCAAGGCCTGTTCAGTTTCTGTCAGCTTTGCTTTTGACCTCTACAGGGCAAACACTTCTGCTGGTATACCCAGCATTGCTGCATGGGTACTTAGCTCCACCTCAGCCCTTGCTGAGGTCTCCAAATCATTCCCTAGCAAACATTCAACGGGTAGGTCTGCACTCACCACAACCTTCTTTAGGCCAGTTACCCCTTCCCAAGAGAAGTTAACAACTGCCAGAGCATGGTTAGTACTGACATTGCTTGCATTGGTAACTTGGTAAGTTTCTCCAAGTATGATCTGGCTAGGGTCCACAAGGTCCTTAGTCACCATGGTGACACTAGCTCCTGTGTTCCTGTAAGCTAGAGACTCCCTTCCATTTATTCTAGGCCGTTGCTTGTATTTGCCCAGACCACTGGGACTCACAAATAGGGACAAGTCCCCATCACAAACTAACACAGCCTGAGTAGGAGTTCTGACTAGGCCAGAGTCCTCTCCAGATCCCAGGGTCAACCCTACTATGCCCTTGTTCTGTGTACCACCACCTATAGCTGGACTAGGGGGAACAGGTGCCTTAGGGACAGGTGTGGTACTTGTGGAGTCTTTGGCCTTATTACAATCTGAAGTCCAATGGGTTTTCTGCTTACAGACTTTATACCATGGCTTCCTTGGCTGCTTAGCTTTGTTGGATTGGGTATTATCAGATGCTGCTTTTTGGGGGCCTGTTGAAGACTGCTGGTCTTTTCCCTTTTCCCCACCCTTCTCAGAGCTTTTGGCATCTTCCTTTTTAGTTGCACCCCCCAAGGGCTGGACCTTTTGCTTGATCCTTGTTCTGACCCATTTGTCTGCCTTCTTTCCCAATTCTTGGGGAGAGGTCAGATCTGAGTCCACCAGGTGCTGATGCATTAACTGATTCTGACATTTATTAAGGATATGCTCCCTCATGATGAGATTGTACAATCCTTGGTAATCATTTACTTTACTGCCAGTTAACCAACCTTCCAGTGCCTTGGTAGCACAATCTACAAAGTCTACCCAATCTTGATTCTGTGCTTTCTGGGTATCTCTGAACTTTAACCTGTATTGATCAGTGGTTAGACCAAACCCATCTATCAAAGCATCTCTCAAGATATAATAATCATCTGCATCCTCTTCCCTAACAGAGAGGAGCTTGTCTCTTCCTTTGTCTGCAAAGGAGAGCCATAAGATTGCTGCCCACTGCTCTACTGGGACCCTCTGTACTTTACAGGCCCTCTCAAGTGCAGTGATCCATTTGTGGATGTCATCCCCTGTCTGATAGGGGGGCACAATCTTATGCAGGTTCCTATTGTCAGGAGCTTTCTCTCTAACTCTAGGGGTTTCATTACTGCCACCAGGGGTTTCTAGACCCCACTTTCTTGAAGCTTTCTGAAGCTCCAGGGACTCCCTATCTAATGCTAACTGTTCTCTCCTGAGCTGAAGTTTAGCCTGCTCAAACTGGATCAGTCTGCATTTCCTCTCTTGGGAGGATTCTCTTCTCTGAGAAGAGGCAGAGGTCCTTTGGGATCTCCCAGAATGGTTAGATTCCTCTGAGGGTGATCTGTTCCTTCTGTTTGGATCCACCACTTTCCCTTTAGGGATGGAGGGAGTGCCTCTTGGGCCATCACCTCCATGTTATGAGTGGTCTGGTTCATCCAGGTCAAGTTCATCTTCCTCTTCCTGGTCCTCATCAGAGTCCATCCCTGGGGCGTCCTCTTCTGGGGGATGCCCACCCAACCTGTCTACCCCTTCAGACACTAAAGTCTGCTTGAAGTCTGCTATGAGCAGGATTTCCCTGAGACGTTGAGTGTTGGCACTCTTGTTTGTCTTAAGTTGCCTAGTGGTGCACATCTCCATAAGCTCAGCAAAGGAGAGATTATCATACTTGTCGACTGGGACCCTATGTGGTCCTTCCAGAGCCTTATGGGCACCTGAACTTAAAGACATTTCTAGTGTAGTGGTACTGGTGTATCTACCTACACTAGGTGTGGCCTACTGAACCCTTTCTTGAGTTGTAGTCAAGGTGTGCTAAGCCCTCTACACACAACTCCTAAGTTCAGTAGAACTTATTGTATTCTAAGCTTGCATTTATATGTACCTTCAGTACCAAGTGGCTTCCACTTTAGAAATTCAATTTGTTATCTGGTAAAACAATGGCAAGCTTGAATCCAACCGCTGCACACCAATGTGAGAAGTTTGCCTGGCATATGCTGTCCTCTAGTTATAGGGGACACCTTGCACCAGTCCAATTCGACTCTTATGGTGATAGGTTAAAGACAACTTTTAAAGAAAGCTATCCTAGTGGTAGCTGTGGAGAGCAGCCTTTAGGCTAAGTCTTGAAGGAGTGTTAAGCTTATTGTTTTACCATAGATAACCTCTTGAATGACCAAATGAAAGATTAGTCCACACAGGTATATATATAAAATATATGTATTTATTCTAAACATAATCTCACAAGTCTCTTTATGAGGCTAGAGGCAAAGTTACAATTCAAACAAGCATTGATAGATACAATAAATAGCACTGGAATCACAGGGCCCCAGGGGGGGACCAAACCATATATTAAAAAAGTGGTATAAGAGCCACGACAATTCTACAGCCAGTGCCTAGGGCATTTAGGGTCGCTGGCCCCTTAAGAAACCACCCAAGGTAGTGAGGAAGGGGGCCCATGGGAGACGCGTGCAGTGGTATAAGCTGCTATCGGGATCTCTATTAAAGCCTATGGAGAATGTCGCGGTTGAACTTTACAAGATTAAAAACACTTCTAGCAGGAGTTCAAAGTCAGGAGCTTAGAGTTAAGCTTTTGAAGAGCCCACACCCACGAGAGTACCGAGGTACCACTGTTACCTGCCCCGTGGAAGCCGGGTGCATAGGTAGTTTTCGATGTCGGGTCACGGGCTGATTTTCAATGGAAAAAGGTGCAAAACTGCTGCTATCCAAAAGCGTCGATGATGTCGTGAAGATTGAAGATGTAGATCTTGAAGAGGAGAACCTGAAAGCAGAGGGGACAGAGTCTGGGTCACAGCACAGTGACCAGGGAGCTCAAGAGAAAGAGCCCTTCAATGTTGGGTGCTTCAAGTGGAAAAGGTGCAGCTTGGATCAGCAGCCACGGGCTCCGGGAGGCTTCAAGGAAGGCCAGCTTCTGGAGGGCGACTGTCCCATGACGGATGAGGGTCGCTGCGGTGTTAGCGTCTGGATTGGATCCACTAAGCCTTGGCAACCGCAACCCACGCAAGACTCACAAATCGGCTGCTGGTGCAGACCCACGAGGTCTGAGAGAGGTCTCCTTCAAGGAGACTGAAGAGCAGGCCTGGAGCAACCAGGGGAACTCTTGGAAGTAAAGATTGACCTCTGCTAGGGCCCACCAGTTGAGAGACAAGGGACCGAGGGAGGCAGCAATTTGGCGTGCGTAAAGATGCGCCCACGGGTCGCCGGAGCGGGATAGGGCATCAATCTTTGGCACAGATGATGCTGAGAGGTTGGCTCACAAATGGGCCAAAGCACAACTTCCCCACTTGTCGGGTTCGTGTGCTGTGCAAGAGGTGGCTGGTGTCCTGGGGTATTAGAGATCTCAGAACCCACGCGGTCCACGGTGCTCAAACTTGCTGTGCACACTCACTGGCCTCTGGGATGAGAGGAGTCGTCGATGTCCGAAGGAGCAGCGAAGTTCCAACCGGGTCATTTGCAGTGTTTCAGGTGCCTGCCAAGCAGGGGGGTAACTCCTTTACCCCAAGGGAGATTTCTTCAGTCAGCTGGGCAGCAGCTCGTCGAAGTTCAAGATTAATCTGAGGCTCTGGGGCCCCTGCACCCACCTTTATCCAGAGGTAGAGGGGGGTGGCTAAATCAGAGCCCACCAATGAGAGTTCAGGCGGGAAAGGGTGGCTACACCCTCTCCCCTTTGTGTGTTTCCTGCCTGGGCGAGGGGCAGGATGCCCCTGAACCGGTTCCAGGCGGTGTATGCAGAATGTAGGCGCTGTAGCAGCCTACGTGCAACTTTGAAAGGCATCCTATGGTGCACCCACCCAGTTCCAATCCACATAGTCTGTCTGGGGAGGTGGGAGCACCTCCCTGCAACAAGATCCCTATTGTCCAGCTGCCGTGGCTGGAGTTCTGCCCAGCAACAGGCAGCCAGAGTCGTGTGGGTGGCGGTTAGCATCCATTTTGTAATACGTGTGCACTTTTAAATTGGTGTCTAAATTCTGCCGCTTTTCCCATATCGCCCCTCTAGCAGGGGGGAATCATGCCCTCATGCCCATGGCCGGACTGGGGGTATGATTCCTACATGTTTGACACCAAACACGACATGGTTCTGTGCAGCCACTCTCAAGTTATCACGCTATCGCGATTATTTATAATGCGGTTAAGAGTATATGGTACGGCTGCACTACAAACAACCTCGCACTAGTTTTAATGAAGTTTGCAGAGAGGCCCTACTCAGGTAGGGGTCCCCTCTCACACATACCTCAGCACCCTGCCTTGTAGGATTAGCAAGCCCTGCTTTAGGGGTGACCTATGGGAATATATGTGTTGTAAATAGGTGGGATACAGGGTACCTATATCCCTGTAAGGGGTGCAAGCACCGCCTTACCCAGACTACAGTAGTGGTCTGGTGGTGTCAGTTTGTATGCCTGTCCCAGGGTGGCACAATAAGTGCTGCAGCCCTGGTAGGCCTCTGAGGGACCCATGCCCTGGGTACCTAAGGTACCATCTACACGGGGCTGATAGGGGATCCTCAGTATCCAATTGGTTTGTACCTAAGGTATTCACATCAGTTTAGAGAGGAAGCAGATAGGCTGGGGTCCTGAATAGCAGGGCCACAGCCTGGCTAGAGTCATAAAACAGTCAAAACATCAGCAAAAAGTTGGGGGCAACTATGCAGTCGATGCCACTCTCCTACAGAATGTAAGTCAGGGAGTCTCCTGTGCTGACTCCGAGGGAACCGTCCCGGTATGTCTAATTCCAAGAGTTGAATGTAACTCAGGGAGTCTCCTGTGCTGACACCGAGGGAACCGTCCCAGTATGTCTAATTCCAAGAGTTGAATGTAAGTCAGGGAGTCTCCTGTGCTGACACCGAGGGAACCGTCCCGGTATGTCTAATTCCAAGAGTTGAATATAAGTCAGGGAGTCTCGTGTGCTGACACCGAGGGAACCGTCCCGGTATGTCTAATTCCAAGAGTTGAATGTAAGTCAGGGAGTCTCGTGTGCTGACACCGAGGGAACCGTCCCGGTATGTCTAATTCCAAGAGTTAAATGTAAGTCAGGGAGTCTCCTGTGCTGACACCGAGGGAGGGCCAGACCGCTAAATAGGCCTTTTCTCCGGAATGCCTGCTGCCTGGAATACATTTCAATGTGCACAATTTGTTCATCTGCAAAGCCTGAACGCTAGTATTGTCTTTAATTGATGCAACCACTTGAGGGTCCTCGATGACGCACATTTATTCTTTCTGAGAAGAAGCTCCTAGCTAAGCCGTGAAGAGTTTGCTTTAAAAAAAATAGTTATCAAAAACATTTGCACTAGGTACAGTCTGGGTATTACTTAAATCTATATTTTGAAAGCACTTTTTGTATCTTAAACGTTTTTCTACATTATGCAGCAGCCTATCTTTTACAGTGGGTAATGCACGTTTAAAATAATGACCTCCATGTTCACAGTGCTTTCTGTCACATCCAAGGACCTCATAGCACTACACATACACATCACTATTCTCCACTGCACCAACCAGGATTTAATTCTGTGTCTCTCTGGTGCAGCGCATGATCTCATGTTTCATAAGGTCTGATAGTGCAGTTCCCACTAACCAGCTCACTTGCATTTAACTTTCATTTAAGCTGTGAGTTCTTTTATATGTACATACCTGAATGTAAGACTGAATTTTTTTTCCAGCCATGCCTTTCATCACGCCCCCACACTCACTCACCCCCCCCCCCCCCATTACATGCAGGGTCACAGTTCCCATACTTTTGTCAATGCACTTCGCCACTGATTACAACTCATTATGTGACATTAGCTTAGAAATGCACAGCACCTATAGAAATACTCTGCAGTGAAAGTACAGTAAAATTAAAGAGCAAGGTACATTGGATTGTTCGATGTTAATCGTAAATGAAATGTTGAACAACATGGCTGTAATGTTGGGGTTGGTTTTGTCATTAAGCATCAGAGCAGCGTTCATTCGATAATCAAGCAACTCGCGTGACTGTCAGAGTGCTTAACACTGTAAGTTGTGGGAGACCCCAAGGTGATGGGCGACCCTACTCCCGCTCGGAGTACCTTACTCCCACTCGGAGCACATATTGGGTGCACCCTGCTCCCACTCAGAGCACATTGGATGTACCTTATTCCCACTTGGTATACTCTACTCCCACTCGGAGCACATATTGGATGTACCCTACTCCCACTAAGAGCACATATTGGGTGTACCCTACTCCCACTCGGAGTAGATATTGGATGTACCCTACTCCCACTCAGAGCACATATTGGATGTACCCTACTCCCACTCGGAGTACATATTGGATGTACCCTACTCCCACTCGGAGCGCATATTGGGTGTACCCTACTCCCACTCGGAGTAGATATTGGATGTACCCTACTCCCACTCGGAGCACATATTGGTGTACCCTACTCCCACTCGGAGTAGATATTGGATGTACGCTACTCCCACTCAGAGCACATATTGGATGTACCCTACTCCCACTCGGAGTACATATTGGATGTACCCTACTCCCATTCGGAGCACATATTGGATGTACCCTACTCCCACTCAGAGTACCCTACTCACACTCTGAGTACATATTGGATGTACCCTACTCCCACTCAGAGTACCATACTCCCACTCGGAGCACATATTGGATGTACCCTACTCCCACTCGGAGCACATATTGGATGTACCCTACTCCCACTCGGAGCACATATTGGATGTACCCTACTCCCACTCGGAGCACATATTGGATGTACCTCACTCCCACTCGGAGCACATATTGGATGTACCCTACTCCCACTCGGAGCATATATTGGTGTACCCTATTTCCACTCAGAGCACCTGTACCCTACTCCCAGTCGGACTACATATTGGTTTACTCTACTTCCACTCGGAAAGCATATTGGATGTACCCTACTTCCACTCGGAGCACATATTGGATGTACCCTATTCCCACCAGGTGTACATATTGGAAGTACCCTACTCCCACTCGGAGTACATATTGGATGTACCCTACTTCCACTCGGAGCACATATTGGATGTACACCACTCCCACTCGGAGCACATATTGAATGTACACCATTCCCACTCTGAGCACATACTTGGTGGTATCCCATCCCACTCAGAGCACATATTGGATATACCCTACTCCCACTCGGCGCACATATTGGTGTACCCTACTCCCACTAGGAGCACATATTGGATGTACCTTAATCCCACTCGGAGCACCTGTACCCTACTCCCACTCGGACTACATATTGGTGTAATCTACTCCCACTCCAAGAGCATATTAGATGTACCCTACTTCCACTCGGAGCACATATTGGTGTACCATACTCACACTCGGAATACCCTACTCCCACTAAGAGCACATATTGGATGTACCCTACTCCCACCAGAAGTACATATTGGAAGTAGTCTACTACCACTCGGAGTACATATTTGAAGTACCCTACTCCCATTTGGAGTACCCTATCCTACTCCCACTCGAAGTACATATTGGAAGTACCCTACTCCTATTTGGAGTACCCTACCCCCACTCGGAGTAGATATTGGATGTACCCTACTCCCACTCGGAGCACATATTGGTGTACCCTACTCCCACTCGGAGTAGATATTGGATGTACCCTACTCCCACTCAGAGCACATATTGGATGTACCCTACTCCCACTCGGAGTACATATTGGATGTACCCTACTCCCACTCGGAGTACATATTGGATGTACCCTACTCCCACTCGGAGCACATATTGGATGTGCCCTACTCCCACTCGGAGTACCCTACTCCCACTCGGAGCACATATTGGATGTACCCTACTCCCACTCGGAGTACATATTGGATGTATCTCACTCCCACTCGGAGCACATATTGGATGTACCTCACTCCCACTCGGAGCACATATTGGATGTACCTCACTCCCACTCGGAGCACATATTGGATGTACCCTACTCCCACTCGGAGCATATATTGGTGTACCCTATTTCCACTCAGAGTAGCCTACTCCCACTAGGAGCACATATTGGATGTACCCTAATCCCACTCAGAGCACCTGTACCCTACTCCCACTCGGACTACATATTGGTTTACTCTACTTCCACTCGGAAAGCATATTGGATGTACCCTACTTCCACTCGGAGCACATATTGGATGTATCCTACTCCCACTCGGAGTACATATTGGATGTACCCTACTCCCACTCGGAGCACATATTGGATGTACACCACTCCCACTCGGAGCACATATTGAATGTACACCATTCCCACTCTGAGCATATACTTGGTGGTATCCCACTCCCACTCAGAGCACATATTGGATATACCCTACTCCCACTCGGAGCACATATTGGTGTACCCTACTCCCACTAGGAGCACATATTGGATGTACCTTAATCCCACTCGGAGCACCTGTACCCTACTCCCACTCGGACTACATATTGGTGTAATCTACTCCCACTCCGAGAGCATATTAAATGTACCCTACTTCCACTCGGAGCACATATTAGTGTACCATACTCACACTCGGAGTACCCTACTCCCACTAAGAGCACATATTGGATGTACCCTACTCCCACCAGAAGTACATATTGGAAGTAGTCTACTACCACTCGGAGTACATATTTGAAGTACCCTACTCCCATTTGGAGTACCCTATCCTACTCCCACTTGAAGTACATATTGGAAGTACCCTACTCCTATTTGGAGTACCCTACCCACACTCGAAGCAAATATTGGAAGTACCCTATCCCCTCTGGGAGCACATATTGGATGTACCCTACCCCCACTGGGAGCACACATTGGATGTACACTACCCCCACTGGGAGCACATCTTGGATATACCCTACCCCCACTGGGAGCACATATTGGATGTACCGTACTCTCACTCGGAGCACATATTGGATGTACCGTACTCTCACTCAGAACACATATTGGATGTACCCCACTCTCACTCGGAGCACATATTGGATGTACCGTACTCTCACTAGGAGCACATATTGGATGTACCCCACTCTCACTCGGACTACATGTTGGTGTACTCTACTCTCACTTGTAGAGCATATTGGATGTACTCTACTTCCACTCGGAGAGCATATCGGAAGTACCAGACTCCCATTCGGAGCACATATTAGTGTACCCCACTCCCACTCAGAGCACTTTTTGGAAACAAGCTTCCTAGGACCGGTTTCTGGCATTTCAGCCGTCTTCAGCCAGGCTTGCTTGAATCCAGTGGCAAAGTGGGGTGGCAGAGTGGGCTAAAGAACGGTGATGGATCAAACCCAGATCTGTTGACTGGGTGTGAGTGTTTGATTGGTTGTGATGCTCCGTCCATCACCACCCCCTTTTGTACCGCTTTGTTCGCCATGAGTTGGCAGGGTATGCTCAGACGTGAGTCCCTTGCTCACTTTGTCACTGGATTCAAGCAAGCCTGGCTGAAGACGGCTGAAATGCCAGAAACCGGTCCTAGGAAGCTTGTTTCCGGTCCAGGGAAGGCATGGCTTGGCAGTTTGGGCTGGACTGTTCCCATGAGGCACAGGGTCAGACTGATTTGCCTATGGCCATGTCTGAACTGGGGTGGCAGAGTGGGCTAAAGAACGGTGATGGACCAAACCCAGATCTGTTGACTGGGTGTGTGTTCTGATGCTCCGTCCATCACCACCCCCTTTTGTACCGCTTTGTTCGTCATAAGTTGGCAGGGTATGCTCAGACGTGAGTCTCTTGCTCACTTTGTCACTGGATTCAAGCAAGCCTGGCTGAAGACGGCTGAAATGCCAGAAACCGGTCCTAGGAAGCTTGTTTCCGGCCCAGGGAAGGCATGGCTTGGCAGTTCGGGCTGGACTGTTCCCATGAGGCACAGGGTCAGACTGATTTGCATATGGCCATGTCTGAACTGGGGTGGCAGAGTGGGCTAAAGAGCGGTGATGGATCAAACCCAGATCTGTTGACTGGGTGTGAGTGTTTGATTGGTTCTGATGCTCCGTCCATCACCACCCCCTTTTTGTACCGCTTTGTTCACCATAAGTTGGCAGGGTATGCTCAGACGTGAGTCCCTTGCTCACTTTGTCACTGGATTCAAGCAAGCCTGGCTGAAGACGGCTGAAATGCCAGAAACCGTCCTAGGAAGCTTGTTTCCGGTCCAGGGAAGGCATGGCTTGGCAGTTCGGGCTGGACTGTTCCCATGAGGCACAGGGTCAGACTGATTTGCATATGGCCATGTCTGAACTGGGGTGGCAGAGTGGGCTAAAGAACGGTGATGGATCAAACCCAGATCTGTTGACTGGGTGTGAGTGTTTGATTGGTTCTGATGCTCCGTCCATCACCAACCCTTTTGTACCGCTTTGTTCGCCATAAGTTGGCAGGGTATGCTCAGACGTGAGTCCCTTGCTCACTTTGTCACTGGATTCAAGCAAGCCTGGCTGAAGACGGCTGAAATGCCAGAAACCGGTCCTAGGAAGCTTGTTTCCGGTCCAGGGAAGGCATGGCTTGGCAGTTCGAGCTGGACTGTTCCCATGAGGCACAGGGTCAGACTGATTTGCATATGGCCATGTCTGAACTGGGGTGGCAGAGTGGGCTAAAGAACGGTGATGGATCAAACCCAGATCTGTTGACTGGATGTGAGTGTTTGATTGGTTCTGATGCTCCGTCCATCACCACCCCCTTTTGTACCGCTTTGTTCGCCATAAGTTGGCAGGGTATGCTCAGACGTGAGTCCCTTGCTCACTTTGTCACTGGATTCAAGCAAGCCTGGCTGAAGACGGCTGAAATGCCAGAAACCGGTCCTAGGAAGCTTGTTTCCGGCCCAGGGAAGGCATGGCTTGGCAGTTCGGGCTGGACTGTTCCCATGAGGCACAGGGTCAGACTGATTTGCATATGGCCATGTCTGAACTGGGGTGGCAGAGTGGGCTAAAGAGCGGTGATGGATCAAACCCAGATCTGTTGACTGGGTGTGAGTGTTTGATTGGTTCTGATGCTCCGTCCATCACCACCCCCTTTTGTACCGCTTTGTTCACCATAAGTTGGCAGGGTATGCTCAGACGTGAGTCCCTTGCTCACTTTGTCACTGGATTCAAGCAAGCCTGGCTGAAGACGGCTGAAATGCCAGAAACCGTCCTAGGAAGCTTGTTTCCGGTCCAAGGAAGGCATGGCTTGGCAGTTCGGGCTGGACTGTTCCCATGAGGCACAGGGTCAGACTGATTTGTATATGGCCATGTCTGAACTGGGGTGGCAGAGTGGGCTAAAGAACGGTGATGGATCAAACCCAGATCTGTTGACTGGATGTGAGTGTTTGATTGGTTCTGATGCTCCGTCCATCACCACCCCCTTTTGTACCGCTTTGTTCGCCATAAGTTGGCAGGGTATGCTCAGACGTGAGTCCCTTGCTCACTTTGTCACTGGATTCAAGCAAGCCTGGCTGAAGACGGCTGAAATGCCAGAAACCGGTCCTAGGAAGCTTGTTTCCGGTCCAGGGAAGGCATGGCTTGGCAGTTCGGGCTGGACTGTTCCCATGAGGCACAGGGTCAGACTGATTTGCATATGGCCATGTCTGAACTGGGGTGGCAGAGTGGGCTAAAGAACGGTGATGGATCAAACCCAGATCTGTTGACTGGGTGTGAGTGTTTGATTGGTTCTGATGCTCCGTCCATCACCACCCCCTTTTGTACCGCTTTGTTTAATTTGAGCAGCACCGCCGCCTCAGCTGGGTTAACGGCAGAGTTATGCGGATCCGGTTACCGCTAGGCGTGCGGCTTCAAGGCAGAGCATGAGTAAGCATTGAATGAGTCTTGGCCAGAAAGCAATAGCGGGGAAGGAACGTTGTGAGTAAACATTGAATAAGTCTATGCCAGAGAGCTACTGCGGGGAAGGAACCTTGTGTGTAAACATAGAATGAGTCCCGGCCAGAGATCTACAGCGGGGAAGGAACCTTGTGAGTAAACATTGAATGAGAGTTACAGCCAGAGAGCTAAGGCAGGGAAGGAACCTTGTGAGTTAACATTGAATGAGTCTCGGCCAGAGCTACAGCAGGGAAGGAACCTTGTGAGTAAACCTTGAATGCCAGCCTGGGACTTTGCCAGTCTTAGAGAGCCCGTTCTCCTGCCGAGCATGCCGATATCAAGGTACTTTCATGGAGGCAGCCCCAACCTTTGGTGAACCATGCCGTTCCTACCCCAACTTATATTCCCCATCCAGCAAACTTCTACCTACTCTACCAGTGACACGGGAAATCCCCCCCTACTACCAAATCGGGGTGGAAAGGAATGCTCTGCAATGTTAGATCCTTGCCCAAGCATTCCATCGAAATATGGGACCTCATCTCCTCCGTACAGCCTGACATCGGTTTCCTGACTGAAAAATGCTTTAAGCTCCATTCTTCTCCTGTCATCATACTAGCTCTGCCTGAGGGGTACAGGATCGTAAGAATGGATAGACAGTCAAAGGTGGGTGGCGGGCTAGCAGTAATACACAAGCACAGCATCAAAGTTACTTCATTGGAGCAGCGCTGCAATGCAAATATTGAAATCATGATCTTTCGGTTGGACCTTCTGTCACAACTCAGCTGGAAGGGGGGCCTTCGTCTTCCGCCCCCAGGCCCCTTTGCTGAATTCTCTGTCCAACTTACCGAACTTTTAGTCCCCCCATGTGATCTCGACCAACAATTTCTTACTGTTGGGAGACTTTAACATCCACAGTGAATGTAGCTCTAATACCGACGCGATGACTCTTATGGAAGACCTGGCTCTACTAGGCTTACCTAAGCGCAATGAAGGCCTCGCCCACATAGCACGTCACACACTGGACATCATTATTTCTAATGCATTGTGTGCGAACCTCTCCAGACACTGATATGGTCAGATCATGCCTCAATTGAATTTTCTATTCATGGCCCTAGGGAGATGAACGGCCCCACCCTGGTCGCCTACTCTGGCCATAGACAATGGAAGAAAATCACCCCGGAGTGTTTCCAGGCCACCTTCCTGGCACCCTGGGGCACCACACTTGTCCATATAGAGGATGCTCTTGCCAAATACAACTCTGCAATCACCTATACCATAGACCAGCTCGCACCACTTTCAACTCCTCAAAACGCCCTCAGACTGTCTGGTATTCCCTTCAGCTTCACACTCAATAATAATTATGCAGCAAACTCAAGAGATGCTGGCGCCGCACCCTTGATGAGAGAGATAAAGATAGTTTTAAGGCCACACTCTCTGCCTACCATAAAAACATTAAGGCTGCTAGGAAAGCTCATATCGCGTCTCAATTAGCACAGGCTGGAAATGCCCCAAAACCCTTTACCGTATTCTCCAGTCCTTTATTAACCCCTCGGCATGCGATAATTTAGAGACCCCCTCACAAACTCTGTGCAATGACATCGCACACTATTTCTCTCAGAAAGTAGAGCTTATATATGACAAAATTGTCTCATCAGGGAGCCATCCTTCGGTCACCCTGACTCATGACTTGCCAGAACAGGTAAGCACTCAGCTATTAGAGAGTTTTCCTCCTGTGACCTCGGGAGATGTTGAAACAATGTTACGTATTGTAAAATCTGGCTCACCCCTAGATATCATTCCGGCCAAAGTCGCAACCTCCTCTTCTCATCAAATTTCCCCATACATTGAGGCTCTCCTTAATCTTTCGATGAGAGGGGGTCACGTCCCTCTGGAATGGAAAGCAGCACAGGTTATGCCAATCCGCAAGAACTCTAAGGCCCCCATGACTGATCCCTCCAATCTCCGTCCTATCTTGCTTCTCCCTCTCCTGAGCAAACGATTAGAGAAACACATCAATAAACATCTGTCCAACCATGTCGAACTCACTGGCAGTCTAGACCCTTCCCAGTCAGGCTTCAGTCCCAAATACAGCACCGAAACGGCCCTGCTAGTGGTCACAGATAATATCAGGATGACCCTAGACCGGAGCCAATCGATGATTCTAGTGCTGTTGGACCTTTCTCCCACATTCGACACGGTCTCACATGAGATACTGCTCAGGAGACTGGAAGAGATTGGACTAAGAGATTCTGCCTTCCGGTGGATGAGGAGCTTTCTCTCCTCCAGGACGCAGACTATTCATCTTGGCCCTTATCGCTCGGCATCTATGGAGGTGACCAAGGGAGTACCCCAGGGCTCGCGTCTGAGCCCCACTTTATTTAATATCTATGTGGCTCCCTTGGCCAATCTCCTTAGAACCTGGGGTTTCATTCCCATCTCTTACGCCGACGATTCACAGCTGCTATTTCCCTTCAATAAATTTGCCTCCTCTGTGCAGTCAGCCTTCTCTTCCGGAATGAAAGCCATCTCCAATTGGATGAGATGCAACTTTCTCCAATTCAACGTGGGGAAGACAGAAATCAGCTCTTCGGAGACGCCCCCTTACTATGGACCCCAGATTGGTGGCCGATGGACCTGGGTACTTCCCGCCCCCCGTTCCCAAGTCCACTGTCAAGAACCTTGGCATTCGCCTAGACCAGGGGTTCACTCTGAAAGAGCACGCTGCTCTGACAGCTGGCTCCTGCTTCCTTATGTTGGGCTGTGAGAAGTTGGCCTGATATATGATGTCACTAATTCTAGTGTACACCTTGTATCAGTCCAAACAACCCTTATGGTGATTGGTTGTAAAGTCAACCTTATAGACCAGCTATCCTAGTGGTAGCATGGACAAGAGCAGTCTTAGGCTAAACTCTGAATGGCATGTGAAGCCAGCTGTGATACCATATGTAACCCCTTGAATACCAAATGAAAGGACACCACAACAGATATATATAAAAATAGAATGTATTTATTCTAGTCAAACCCTCAGCACTCTTTATGAGATTCGAGGTAAGTACAACACAGTCTTATTTAAGCATACATTAAGTCGCACAAGTAAGTAATACAGTTAGGCCCTAGGGGCCACGCAAACCATATACTAAGTAAGTGGTATAAGGAGCACTGTCACGAACACAGAATAGGCCTAGGCCTAGGGAATCGCTGGGGCTACACCATACTACCAAAGGTTAGGAAGTGGGAGGCCCACGGGATTCAGGTGCAGAGTGGAAACACTCACACGTAATGCGTAAAAGTCAATAGAATTACTAACAGTTAGAAATTAACAGTTTTAGGACACTTCTGGTATAGCTAGAAAGTCGAGACTCGGAAACTAGACCCTAGGATAGTCAATACCCTTGTGAGCACCGGAGTTCTCAAGTTACCTAGCCCACGGGCTGCGGGTGCATAGGTGTGAACTTGCGTCGGGTTTCGTCGATGACTTCTATGGATGCCTGAAGGAAAGTTGCTGATAGGCAGTCAGTGAAGAGTGTCCGGTGGATCCCAAGGTGGGGATCAAGAAGGAAGGAACCTGCAAGCAGAAGGGACAGAGTCTAGGTCACCAGCCAGGAGCCGGGAAGGAACCAGGAAGGAACCAGGCGATGTCGTGAAGATGCAGGTGAAGAGGTGAAGCTTGTCGCAGCAGCCACGGGTACCAGGAGACGTCGAGGACGACCAGGACCAGGAGGTGAGCTGTCCCACGAAGGGTCTTGCTGTCGATGGCGTCGAAGTCAAGTCAGGACCCAACAAGCCTTGGCAAGCGGAACCCATGCAGGATGGAGGACTTGCTTCTCGTGCAGACCAGGAAGGTCTGGGGTGCTTCTCTTTCACAGAGGAGCGGGTGCCAGTCTGGAGGAGCCGGACCAGCAAGGCAAAATCAAAGGTTCGTCGTCACAGAGGTCACTAGTCAACAGGCTAGCAACCGGACAACACAGGTGCAGAAGGGCCCCACGCAGAACACGTGAAGTGTGGGGAGCTGGTCTTCTTTGCAGATGGTGCTCGGGAGTGGGGCTTCTCAATTCCTCAAGCACAGCCCCGAGGGAGCCTCGGAAGTCGCGCTAGTCAGTTACTAGCCACTTTTCCCAAGTCGCCGGTCCCACGTCCCTCGTCGCCTCCACGGGTCTCAGCTTCGCTGGATATGTGGATCTGGTTCAGAGGTGTCTGGAAGTCTCGGCGCTGGTCAATCTCTGCAGTCATCCCTCGTAGGATTCAGTCGCAAAGCAAGCAGCGGTCGCTGGATGGTGCCTGGTTGCCCAGGGTGGTCACTCCTTGGCCACAAGGGAGATTTCTTCAGTCTTCTTCCTGAGGTCGAATGTCGAAGGTCCAGAGTTTCTGTTCAAGTTGCAGATTCAGGTTAATCTAATTTAGCAGGGCAGCTACCTACTGATATACTGGGCTAGTGGGATGAGCTACCTGCAAGGTCCCTCCTATGGGTGGGACCAGGAAGGGGGGTGGCTACACCCCCTTTCCTTTGTCCAGTTTCGCGCCAGAGCTGGGGCTGGAGTGCCCCAGCGCCGGTTTGAACTGGACTATGCATGGGACACCTTGTGTGCCCCAGGCATGTCTCATTCCTTTCAGCCCTCCCTGCCCCAATACACTAAAGTCTGTCCGGGGAGGTGCTAGCACCTCCCCAAGCAGGAAACCTATTGTCCAGGCCTCCCTGGCTGGGAGGGCTCCCAGCTGCAGGAGGTCAGACTCGTGTCTGTGGCAGCAGCATCCATTTTGTGATGCTGAGGCTTTGGTGAGAGTTAAACAGCAAAGTAGGATTTTAACATGTATCTCCCTCTAGAAGGGAGGAATAATATCCTCATCACCAGAATTGGTATGGGGGTATTATTCCAAAGTGTTAGACACCTTACACGACATGTTTTGATAAAGCCAAACCATAGTTACCATAACCGTTTAAGATTATAAGGTACTTTAAGAGTATATGGTAGGCTATATCATAGAACAGCTATAAGGACATGGTTAGAGCACCATCTCACATGTTACCAAGCACTCTGCCTCCAGGATTGTTAAGGCCTGCCATAGGAGTGGCTGATAGGTACACATGTGTCTATATATAAGGGTTGATATCGGTATACTATATCTAAGCAAGGGGTGTTTACTCGACCTTGCCCCAGCTGAGTGATCAGCCAGTTGTGTCTGATTGGAAGGCCAGACCAGGGGTGGCATAATACATGCTGCAGTCCCTGGGAGGCCTAGGGTACACATATGCCCTGGGTACCTAGGGTACACTGTACAGGGTCCAATAAGGTGATCCTTACCAATTGGGTATGTACCTAGGGTACATGGAGTCCATTTTAAAGAGAGAGCAGACAGCCTGAGACCCTGAATGGCAGGATCTCAGGCCAACTAAGTCGAAAAAACCAGCTAGACACTAGGCAAAAAGTTGGGGGTAACCATAGTCAGATATCCACCTTCCTACATGGGCCTATTTTGCCGAGTCTTTCCCCTGCTCTCTGATTCCATTTGGAAGACTCTGACGTAGGCCCTTATACTAAGCCATCAGGATTACTGCAATGGCCTCTTGGCCTCGGCCACTGAGTCCTCGCTCTGCAGATTGCAGGTAGCCCAGAACACTGCGGCGTGACTGATCTTAAATGCACCTCCCCGGAGTGCTTCTTGCCCTCTCCTACTTCAGCTACACTGGCTCCCAGTACGTGAGCGGGCTAAGTTTAAAGTTTGCTGTACGGTACACAAAGTTTAAACAATCTTGGCCCCGCCTATCTGGGTGAGAGATGCACACCGTATACACCATCTTGACCACTCCGCTCTGGAACCAAATCCCTCCTCGTGGTCCCCCGGGTTAGGAAGGCCAGATGGGGTGAAAAGGCCTTCTCCCACCTAGGTCCTCTTTACTGGAACCAGCTCCCCTTGTACTTGAGACCATGCCCTGACCACCTCCAATTCCGGAACCACCTTAAAACCTTTCTTTTCTGTCTCTGATCATGTGCCATGTCCCTCAGCTTTCTGTGGCCTGACTGCAGCGCAGAGATACCCCTTCGGGGGTCGATTCTGGCGCTATATAAATAAATAAATAAATGAGTGTTGGCCAGAGAGCTACAGCAGGGATGAACCTTGTGAGTAAACATTGAATGAGTCTCAGCCAGAGAGCTACGGCAGGGATGAACCTTGTGAGTAAACATTGAATGAGTCTCAGCCAGAGAGCTACGGCGGGGCAGGAACCTTGTGAGTAAACATAGAATGAGTCTCGGCCAGAGAGCTATGGCGGGGAAGGAACCTTGTGAGTAAACATTGAATGTGTCTCGGCCAGAGAGCAACAGCAGGGAAGGAACCTTGTGAGTAAACATTGAATGAGTCTCGGCCACAGAGCTACAGCAGGGAAGGAACCTTGTGAGTAAACATTGAATCCTTTATATTGCTGTACACACATATGCTTTATTGTCCATGTATAATCTACGTGTGATGTAATGCGCTCCGACACTGCATTGGGATGAGTAGTGGCGCTCACCATCCCACTGCAGGGGGCTTGAGCGTTTTACATCCACCCATACAAATAATTTCAATACCAGTTTTATTTTATTTCTTTTATAGCAGTTTGGCACTTCTGTAGTGAAAATGCACTTTAAAAGAAATAAAACAAAACAGTGGTATTTAAATTGATACTTGTGTAAATACTGGGGCGACCAACACATCTGACATTCTTACAGCGTATGCATATCTCTTATATACAGGGACAGAACAGTTAAAAGCTTGTCTTTCTTAAGTGCCTGTGAAGTGATCAGATGTGAGCCTTTATTTTCCCTCCATTACATCTATGTGTGAGGCTCCCAGCTAGGATAGTCCAATAAACCGTACCTAATGGCCCCTTCGCTTTAGCTTTTGTTATGGGTGCAGCTGGAATCTGATGGCCCCTTCGCTTTAGCTTTTGTTATGAGTGCAGCTGGAATCTGATGGCCCCTTCGCTTTAGCTTTTGTTATGGGTGCAGATGGAATCTGATGGCCCCATCGCTTTAGCTTTTGTTATGGGTGCAGCTGGAATCTGATGGCCCCTTCGCTTTAGCTTTTGTTATGGGTGCAGCTGGAATCTGATGGCCCCATCGCTTTAGCTTTTGTTATGGGTGCAGCTGGAATCTGATGGCCCCTTCGCTTTAGCTTTTGTTATGGGTGCAGCTGGAATCTGATGGCCCCATCGCTTTAGCTTTTGTTATGGGTGCAGCTGGAATCTAATGGCCCCTTCGCTTTAACTTTTGTTATGGGTGCAGCTGGAATGTAATGGCCCCTTCGCTTTAGCTTTTGTTATGGGTGCAGCTGGAATCTAATGGCCCCTTCGCTTTAGCTATTGTTATGGATGCAGCTGGAATCTGATGGCCAATTTGCTTTAGCTTTTTTTATGGGTGCAGCTGGAATCTGATGAGCTCCTTTCCTGCCTCCACATTTCTGTTCGGAACAAAAGCAGTCCATGTGCGGCGCTGCTGAAAGCGCCGGTGTCGGAGAATTACACCGGGACAAGTTCAGCATATTCCGTGAATTCCGGAAGAAGTAGGAAAGGACCGTGGCACCTCACTGAAATGGAGCAGCTTTTCAGCTGAAATGAGTGGGTTGACGGCGTCTACCCTCGACTCGAGCGAGCCCTGGATAGAAGGCATTGTTCAGTTCAGTTTTAGTGGGTCTATTCACTCTTCCTGTTTACAATGCAGTTGAAATAAGCATCATTTTATAAGGATACCACCACTTGATTACAGATTATCAGCAAAATGATCTCTATCCATGTGATTCCTTTTAGGCAGCCTATAGCTGGGGCTGGAGCAGCTTATAGCTGGGGCTGGAGCCGCCTCTATCCCAGAGTCATTCAGGCCACTCGGTTTCTGCCCTTCAGTACTCTTTCGAAAGGGTCCCTTCATTGCTTTTTGTAAGCCCATATATTAGAGGCAAATTAAAAAGTCCTGATACATTGGATATGATTTAGATGGGATGTTTTGAACAAAGTTACTGTGTGTTACTCCATTTGTGGTAAACACATGGAGTAGTGTCGTGCTGCACTTGCAGCAAATAATGGGTTGGGAGCACCTGGATGACTAAGATGCCCAGCAGATCCCAGCTCCCTCTTAAGATGAACATTCCTGGCTTTGAGAGGCGTAGTAAGAGAGCAGTAGCAAGGGAGATGTGTGGATATCTGGTGCTACAGAATGGGATGCCGGTCTGAAAGAAGCTGGCGGGTGGGTCCCCGGCACTGTCCCTTCTGTCCTTCAGCACCATTATGTAGCCACCAAGTCATGGTTCCTTTATGAAGTGCCCTGCCTTAAGACTGAGGTACCATTACTTCTGAAAACATTGACTCTGCAACGATTAAGGCCATTCTTGGGTATATGGTCTCCTGGTTTCACATAGTCAGGGTCTTGAATGAGGACGAAAGAGTCAGACTAGATCCTCGAAGCAGCTGCTCTGTTGCATTTGTATTTCAGTGTTGTTCTTCGCAAAGGAACAGAGAGATTCACTATGAATCATGCGCGTGATTGCTTATGAAGTTATTGGCACCTAGGTTCCTGTTGAATAATGCGCATTCGGTGGGTGGCCTTGTAACCACCTATAAGGTATTTTAGTAAAACTAATTGTTAGACCAAAAGCAGATGTATGTTTGGGTTAATTCTTATTTCATTCAGAGCCGTTTTTACCTGCACAGCATTGAATTGGGAGCAGTCTGTCCAACAGCGCTTGCGCGAGACTTCTAGCAGGTGCTTCGCTTGGGAGGGGAGGGGGTGTTTGGTTTGTTACAGGTGCTTTCAGTCTGGTATGTTGAGTTGTCTGTCGGATTTCACTAGAAATGTTTACATACTCAGACAAAAGCACACACACAATCTATGTTGAAAGACCTAAAAAATGTGGTTATTTATTTAACAAAATATTGTGTTTTCTCTTACTACTCCTACCAATCCGCATTCTTCTTATATAATGTATTTTAACATTTTATGCCAGTGTGAAAGTTGGAAAATCTGAAGCTTTCAACCCCCCAATCTAACTGACCAGGCTACATTTCTGACTTCTAGCTCTACTTGCCAACTCCCATTCCTCTATGATAATAAGAACTTTATTGTTGGTAAATTAAAAACCCTTACAATATAAAAGCACAGATGTCATTTTCTAAAAAAAAAAAAAAAAAAAGTGCATTGATTAAAATAATTGGGATGATGATTAACTTTTTGCTTAAAACTCTACTTGGCTTTATAGCTGCTGTTATAAAACTTGAGGACCAGGTTCAGATCGACAGATTGTTGATGATCAACAAGCCGTTGATATGTCCACTGAAGGGATATCGCGCAGCTAAAATGGGACAGGATTAGCGGCTCCGATAGCTTCCAACTGGTTTAATGCCTTAATAACAAGTTTTGTTTACCCGATATTCAGCCTCGTGTTGTCCGGGTCGAAGGCTGCTATTATGGCTTGGCGGCAGAATCGGATTCCAAGTCTTATCAATTCTTCTCGCAGTAATGAACGTCTAAAAATAAGCATTGCTGGGCAGATGCAAACTATATGTTCCATTCCTTCGGTGTGGTAGCCGCACAACCTACATTGAATGTGGCTGTCTTTCCGGCGCCATTCAGGAAGATTTTTCAAGAAAGGCCATTCACCCAGCCTCAGCGCCAGGAACTTTCGTTTTAAATAAAGTGCTGAGGTGCTTGATAAATGAAGGGATTCAACTCCTGGATTAAAGTTAGTGATTATTGCCCAGGCGTGTTTTCTTTTTGACCGTGTTGCCCTGTCGGAGTGAAAGGACCACAACCTCGCACTCTTCTTGATAACTAGCTTTAATGCCAACTGGGGGGGATTTGTTCCCCCAAATTCCTTAATACGGAGTAATTGTAGACTATAATCCAGGTGGAGTCGATATTTGTGGTTGGCGTGACTTTTCTGAATTTCTTGCCAAAGTCTGGCCTCCAGTGTGTCATCCCGGGCTTGACGCAATCTGTTATAAAACTGTATAAATGCCTCAGCCTCTACGCCGTGGTGGTCAAGTAAACCAAATTCGAGACGGACTTGTGCCGGTGATGCTGAATTTGGCAGATGGAATGCACGTTTAAAAATTTTAATTGTCAATTTGTTTAGAAGAATGTTTGTGGTTCCCTTCATGATCTCTTGGCCGTACGTCAGTGAGTTAGATATTTTTGCCCTCATCACTTTTGGGATTAAGCTGGGAGCAAGTTTTTTTGACAGTTTTGTTGCTGCAGCCTCTCAACCCAGTGCTTTAGTCCTCAGTGCTTCTTTTTGCTTGTCAAATGAGCTTCTGGAGTCTAAAAATATTCCCAAATATTTATAGTGAGGTGTTGAGTCAATTTCTCCATTATTAAAATGCCACCCTCCACGCGTCTTCTTAGATTTCCCAAAGGTGATTGTTTTTGTTTTTGATAGGTTCAGCTCTAAGAGGTTGTTTTTAGTATAGGGGAGCAGTTCGTCAAGTATCCTCTGTAAGCCCACCTTCGTATGGCTGAGCAGCACCAGGTCGTCGGCGTATAGGAGGTTGCTGATACGCACTCCGTCTTAATGAGGGGGATGACAATTGACGCTATTAAGGATTGGCGAAAGGTCCGATATAAACAAGTTGAAAAGGAGAGGGGCCAGCACGCAACCTTGTTTTACTCCCCTGCTGGTCTCGATCTTCCTGGAAACATGGGAGCCTTCACCCAGCTTGATTCTTATCCATGTTTTGGAGTGGAGTTGAACTATTGCAGGTAATAAGGATTGAGGATCTCCCCAGCCCTTTGGTTTTTGCCACAATAGGTCCCGGGGCACACGGTCGAAGGCCGCCTTGTTATCCACAAAGCAACAGTGCAATTGAGTTTGTTGGGCTGTTACTTTCTCTTTTTAAACGGATAATGTTAGTAGATTGGTTGTTGTGCCAGATTTGGCCACGAAACCTGCTTGATTGAATGGAAGGCGCTTTGTTTTGTTGGCCCAGGTCAGGAGATCTTCCATTAGAGTGCTGCCATAGTATTTGGACTCCACGTCGAGGAGGGCTATCATTCGATAATTACTGGGGTTGTTTCTCTTCCCACTTTTATAAATGGGATGGATGATAGCACCTCTCCAGGACTCAGGATTTTTGTTGTTTAATTGACATTCAAGAAACAGGGGGGTCAAGTGATTTGACCAAAATTCAGGTTCTGATTTAAACATTGCCTGGGGGAGACCGTTTGGCCCGGGTGCGCCGTCAGCCCTAGCTTTCTTTATGGAGCGTAGGATCCTGTGTTTTATTCCTTCAGGTGTCACTATAGTCTTATCAGTAGGCGAGTCGATGTTATTCCTGCTTGTGTGTGCGGGCTCTTCAAGTGTGCTAATGGATAAAAGGCCGGGGCGTAACCATGTTGGATTCGTGGCCTCCGGTAAAAGTATTGTTACGTTGTTTATGCTTGATGGGATTGGACAATTATCTTTGTGATGGGCGATCTTAAAATGGGAGGATAGGAAGTGAATCCATTCGTCAGCACTGATGTTTGCGCTGCCGTGGCCACTTCCGCCTCACTGGCCCCTGTTTACCAGGGACCAGAATTGCTTTGAATTTGATTTCCTGCTTTCATGGAAGAGCTTCCGCCAGAAGCGATCAGCGGCCTCTCGTTTTTCTCTACAAGCGGCAAACTTGAAGGCTGCTTGAGCTTGCTTATAATTGAGAAATTTAATTTTGTTGTCTGGGCTCTTCCTTGATTGCAGAAGGGCTTGATTTATGTGAAGCTTTAGTTTTTTGTTGCAGATGAAGTGTATGATCTAAATGCCTGCTGCCCGGTTTTCCTCTTTGGTGGCACTGCGTGTAATAATTGGTTGATAAAATGTGCCCAGCTACTAATAGCTGGGGTGTCGATGTCTGATTGTTGATTTAACTATACTCTGCATTTTTCCAACAGAGAGGGGGCCATATCGACAGACCGTTTCAAATTCTCTGTGGGTGCCTGCGTAGGCTAGCTCCTGGTGGCGCGGGATTTTCGCGAGAATTCTTATTATTTGAGGCCGATGATCACTCTCGCCTTTTGATGCAATGTAATCCTTCTCAATCAATGGGAGAATTTCTATGCTCCCTAGGGAGAAATCCAAAAAAGAGAAAGTTCGGCCGTCAGATCGTGTCCAGGCTGGGGGTGTATCTGTAGGGAAACGTCCATTCAGTGCGGTATAACCAATACTGCTGAGCTGGGTGACTGCATACTCCCCCAATTTTGATGGTCTGTTATCGGTGGGAATTGACTGTATAGCTAAGTGTAATGGAACCATTTGCGGAGTGGTCTCTGAATCCTCAAAAGGATTGCAGTATAGGTTGGTGTTGAAATCACCTGTGATAATACTTGGTATACTGCCATACTCGCTAAGCATGTTACATACGATGTTGGTCAGGCCATCCAGTTTGGACTTTTTCTCAGTGGTACGCGGAGATATATAAACGTTAAGAAGAAGCAGCTGACTTTCAGTCTGTCCCCTTCCCAGGAGGATTCCACTGAGCCAATCTTCCTTACATTTCAGCTGCTTAGTATAGCTGAGATAGTTTGGTTGACACGTAAGTAGCTAAGCCACCACTTGTCCTACCAAACTTGGACTGGCTTGTTGCAAAAGACGCAAATTGAAGATAGCCTTCTATGGGTATATTGTCTACTCTCCGGGTTTCCTGCAGTAGAATAATATCTTGCTTCTTTAGGAAGCCGCTAGTGGCTGCTGATTGAATTTTTTGCCCTAGGCCATTGATGTTCCAAGAACATATTGATATACCTGGATTGGGAATATTTCAATCATTTTGGCTTCTAACTAGGGCCCCTGGGAGCCGGGACCGGTCTACTGTTGCCAAGTTTTGCTGACTCGGTTTGTGCTTCAGAGTTGCTGTCGGAGAGCGGCTTCTTGCTGTTTTTAATACTGAGAAGGGGGCCGGACTTGCACTGGGAACCTGGGCCTGATTGATCTCCAAAATTGATGGATAACAAGGGGCACTAAATGATGATATTGTTAGGCCCCAATTTTTAAATTGATCGGCTTTTGACTGGACCAATTCTCCAATTGCTGGAGTTGCCAATATTAATTGGGTTGTTTCGCCCGCTTTGGTTCCTAGTGATGGAATGAATTGAATGGCGATTATGGTTAGTGTGGCTCACTGGTTAGAGTAGGCAGACCTGGAAGCAGAGGTTAGCCCAGGACCAGGGTTCAATTCCCGGCTCGGCTGGGTCTTGAGTCCATAAATTGTCCATGGACTCGATAATTCTCGCTCCAGTGCATACTTGATTCATGGGTTCACACTCTGCGACTCTGGGCAATAGCTTGCTTAATCTCCACAATGGCCCCTCGCAGCAGGATGCCTGGCTTTCACCTTGTGGATGCCCTGCTGGGTTATCTCACAGGGGAATACCAGGACGGGTTCCCTACGCAAGCGCTTAGAGACCGGTTGGTGATTTGAGCTATATAAATATCTGTACATTTACATTTACATGTCGTTGGACTGCAGGGGGCTCTAGTCCGGGATTGATTTGAAGAGTCTTAATATGTTTCCACGATTTAAAATATCATGGGGGCCTCTTGAGACGTACTCTGGGGTTAGCAGTAGTGTGGTGCCGGAGTTGATATTTGGCTGCTTAAGGGCTTTGTCGTGCGTTGAGGGCTTTATTTTCGTTGAATTTTCTATGGAAACCTGCGTGGTCGTACATATAGCAGCAGATAATAAGGACGGCTCACGTTGGTTAATAATTGGTGGCTGAGCAAAGGATCTTCTGCTTGGAGGTGCTTGCGGATGGCTTTTTAAAGGAGTCTGATAAATGGGCTGGATGACTACGCGTTGCAAGATGTGAGAGTTACACTCCACTAATGATGGACTACTGGGGGTGGAGTCTAAGGGCTGCGTCAAGGGGTTTTCGATTCCCGGTTGCGGTATGGCTGGTGCAGGAACAGATATTGGGAGTGTCCCAGGTCCAGATTCTGCTTGCATAGGGTGCTCTAAAAGCGACAAACATCCTTGGGACCCTCTCTCTTGATGGATCTTTTGTTGGCAGCGGTCTTTGTGGGGGGTCGGGACTTGTGCTGGTGAATTCGTATTCGGGTTTGCACCTGGAGTGAGCTGCTGCTCGCGTGCTTGGTCTGAGGTGATGTCGGCCGGGCCTCATGGATTTCGTGTTTTGTATTCTGTTGTGCATTTGTTCCGACTCTTCCATACTCTTTTTTTTTTCCCTTTCGGACAGCCTGTGTTTGTTGTGTTGTTCGACTGGAATAGTGAGGGTTGCTTTACTGTCTTCTAACTCCGTAGAATGCGGTGGAATAGATAGGGACTGGTCTTCCGTGGCAATGGGTCCCTCAACTAAGTTGCAGGGTGGGGATTAGTGAGACTGATGACTCTGCCAGTGGTAAGTTCTTGATTTCTGTTATCATAGAGGAAAGGAATTGTGGGAGAGTTGATAATGAATCGTTGATGGGGGAGCAGCAGCATACCAAATTGGACCAATTTGGCTTGGGATTGAGCTTTTGTGATGAGCGGATTTAGTGCCTCTAGTTTCTGATCTATACCGGCGGTATACACCGCTAGCATGTTCAAGAGGTGCACCTGCATGTCCATTTTATCGGAGTGGTAAGTTAAAGCGGCTGCCGAGGTTTGAAGAGTCTGTAGTAGCGGAGTTCAAAGGTCATTTTGATGTAAAGTTGGTAAAGTTTCGTAGGCATCAGGTTTTTGTTGGTTGTTTGAAAAAAACGAGAGGTCTAAGGGGGTAAGGATGAGGTTATCTCCTGGCCCCTCTTGATTACCCATATAATCACCTGGGTTGGCCATTTCTGGTTGGCTTTTTGGGTCTGGATATTTAAGTTGGGGATGGTAATAAGACACGGCTTGGGGGATCATTACGCTGGCTTTTATTTTTTGGTTGTCGGATACAAAGGAAAGATTTGATGGTAATGGGGAAGACTGACTTGAGAACTGTGCAGGCTGGACGGTTGGAGAAATAGCGTCTTTGAAGGTAGAAACTTGGGTTGGAGCATGTTTTGTTTAAACTAACTGTTGATCCGAGGGATCAACAGAAGGCAGTCGGCTGCCTTCTGGAGTTACTGAAACGTCCAAGTTATTTAGCTCCATTGTTGGTGTGGGAAATGACTGCAAGACGATTTCGCCTTCGTCGGCTGCCGCGTGGATCAGAGCCTGGGTAGAGATTTTGTTCGGGGTTACAACTGCTTTTGTTAAAGGGAAAACCCGAGGCGATGCACTTGGACTAGAGTTTTTCTTCAGGGCTGCCGATGGAACTAAGTTCCTAAAATAGTCCCTTATTGAGGGTTGGTTTGTCACTTGGTTTATGGGAGCTGTTAAACCCTAGTTTGGGGCCTCGTTCCTCATGTGTTCCTGCACTGTGGCTGTCCCCCCTGCAGCTGGATGCGGCAAGTGATTATTAGTGAGTTGCTCTTGCACTGGGAACTGCCGAGGTTTGAGTTTATGTCCTGAATCAAGATCAAAATCTGTGTAGGGATTTGCAGGTGACTGAGATTGGAATTACGTGGGGGAGTCGATCAAGGCTTCCAAGCTTTTGGAGATTACTTTTTCCTTTGCAAATATGTTTTTTTGTAGACTCTGATGGTATTTTCCTCACCCGCCCCGATCTCATGCTTGAGGAGCTCTTGCTATGGGGAGTAGGGGGGTACCACCAACAACCAACTTCCTGAGAAGTTTTTACTTAAGATTAATTTAGAAGATGCTCCACTCTGGATGTTCCGAATGTTCTTGCTGGGAAACTCACGGAGCCTGTCTAATTGCAATGAAAAAAAAAAGCTAATGGCTACTGTTGTTTATTACAGAAAATGTTGACTAAGGCCTAGTTTAGTGCAGATAGATTGACACAACTCAAATGCTGGGATGGCTGGAGGCTGAGTGCACTCTAACTTCTCTTCTTCTCATGTCGTGCGTGAGCTCCGATAAAGTAGGTGCTCCTGAACTGGACTGGAGCTCTGACTAAATTTCAACGCACGACAGACTTGGATGTAGCAACGAGCTGAAATAATTCAAGGTAATGAGGAAGTTCAAAGTAGTAGTTCTTAACTCTTAATTCTTGTCAGATTTAAAACCATTGCGAGGACTGCGAAGCTGAGTGCTGAAGGCTGTCAAACTGTTGAGTAGCTAAAGGTTGTTGAAACGACTTCAGGTGCTGGTGCGCATGGGGGGGTTTAGCAAGCAGGGCTCACAAGCCTACTGCGGACTACTGGCAAGACCTGATATAACAGGCCGCCTCAATGAGAGAAAAATCTATAGCAAGCTATAATCAACATATGCCAACAATTACTAGGTATATACTTGTCCAAAATGTGAAAAAATGTTTTTTTTATATAAAAACAATATCAATAAATACTTAAAATAAAAAAGCAGCTCTTTTATCTAAACAATACATAAATAAGAAACTAATCTAACACAATTAATAATATGGTCGATGTATATTCAATGGGGGCAATGGGGAAGATGGAGACTACGTGCGTTTCGGCAAATCTGCCTTCATCAGGAGACCGTCTATTGCAGTTTAACTATATGGAAACATAAAAATAGCAAAAAAACATGGTTACAGTAATATATTGTCTATATGTATACCTAGGAAATTGGTCAACCAATTAGTTCACTACAATATTACATGTTTATCACAAATTGCGGCTAAATTAATTGTGCGGAAAAACAATATTTGTATTAACTTGTAATGCATTTCATCTATCCTATTAGATATGGATATTTCCTAAAGAGAAACAATCGTGTCACTTGTTTGTTAAGAAAACAATATAAATACATTATATACAATACATAAAGAAAAAACAAATAACATACTTATTCCACATCATGTATAGTCCATCAGAAAGACCAACAAAAAAACAGAATTTACAATACAATTTTGATAATTAATGTCTTTAAGGTTCTATAAGAAATCTAAATTAAAAATAAAATATAGGCAAAAAAGAAGAAAAGATATAGGCAAAAAAGAAACAGAAAAAGACAATTTTCATAGTAGAAAGAGTTCGTCTTAACAATGTACAAATCGGTTCTCACCATTCATTATAGACTCCATATTAATGGACTTTATTTTTAAAAGAAAGTTTTAATATTTATGTTATAGGCTATAAGATCAAACTTACGATGGTGTGCAATGATTAACACTATATCGTTATGATTCTCAGTTATTTGCTGACTTCTTCAGCAGCTGTGAAAACAAAATAAAGAATCTTTTTTTAGAAGCAACTATATTCTACATATATTTAGATTTGAAATAGAGCGTTTTTTCAGTTGATAATGTATGTTGTAATACAAAGTAGAAGAAACTAAGGCATAAAGATATCTACAAAATGCATAATATTTAAAAATATTCGATAACGCATCACATACCAATCGGTATTGACACAGTATTAACTATATTTTATTCACCTCCTAGGTCTGTTTTCTCTTTCTTTTCTGAAAACAGACAAGAATAGAGGGCTAGATGCAGAAAAATAATTCAATCTATGATTTATGCAACACATGCTTTTTCAATGTGTAGTAACGCGCATTCATGATAGAGTGACTTACTATGACTATAATTATAGTCTGCAGCTACTAATATATTCGGGTAGACCTGGATATATGATGCCACGCAAAAAATGAATTTGGCTCCTCCCTTATCTCTTCTCGTTATAATTGATCCATATATTTAGTTATGGAAGAGAAAATAATGAATAAAACATCTAAGTATCTCATGGGGCAGATTGTTTCCTGACATACACATAACAAAAAATAGTAATGGCAGTACTTATTTAAAATGTACAAAATCGTCATTTTTCTAATTAGTCTCCACATTGTTTTAGGGCTGCTACTCTCGTAATGAACAGAGTTGGTAATGAAATATCTAGGTATAGATGGTTTAACTTCTCTACATCAGTATGTCGATATCGAAGCCCTCGATAACATGTACTTTACTTACTTTAGATGTCTATAGATATAGCTCAGGAATATATATTGCGTGGTTTGATAAATCGGGTTCTCGTATAGATGATATCTCAATGCATTCATGGATATCTATAAAAAGAAGGTTTAAAGATTGTATAGAAAACCTCGTACATATCAATACTGAACTACCCAACGCTAAACTTATTAATCCTCTACAAACGGCCATACCTGAACGCCATGTTTATAGATGACGAGGATCGCTTCCGTAGCTTCCGTGTAGTTTAAACGCGAACCTCCATATTGAAAAATGATCCGTTTTTCATGGACTTTATATTGAGTAACCATTACGTCAGGTGTTTCCATACGCGCGCAATCTTGGAACGGGCAAGCGCGTTTAGGAGACAGCATGGAAAGAAGTCTGTCTCAAATGGACAGTAACTATGCTGTAGTCTTCAGTCAGAACGAGGGCTGTATGTTTGTCCTTTGCCTAGCGAGCGGATAAAATTAAAGAGAATAAAATAGAATAAAACAAAACAAAACTAGATTTAGATGAAGTGATAGATCCAGTTCTGATGTTATATATATACCGTCTCTTTCTATAGAGAAAACGTGATTGATGTTTGATGTGGGCGCCATCTTGGAGAGGAGTATATAAGGGGAAGGACTGCATTCCTTTTGATGTCCTAATTGTTAAATTGAAATAATACATCTTTAATTAACCTGAGCACCCACAAGAAGGAGACGATAGAATTAAGAGTCATCTTGTAGACAAATGGAATCTATTTTCAATTAGTGCAGAAAGTTTATTTTAGAGGTATCCAAATGGACTAAATGTGGTATTAGCTCTAAATGTATGTCCCATAGAATTACCTGGCACGAATTCCCAATGGAGGTACTATGTCCATATGCATATATTATTCACAACAAGTATGACTATATACATATTATATGGATGCAAAGGAAGGTGAATTATTGGTCCACTATTGCATTTATCCCCAAGAATCAGATGAGGATTTTATATAATGGCCTGTTCCCACGGTATCTCTGAGTTTAGACCCTTGTTTACTGTATCAAGGGTAAAAATCCAAAAGACTTCACGTCTTTTCCTAATCTTATCTGGACATTGGCCTTCTCTAGTTGCAACTTTTTCCAAGATAAACCAACCAATATCTTCAGGAGTATGGTTATTCTCTAGGAAATGAGAGACCATAGGTGCAGCTAGTTTTTTCGTTCGGATAGCTGATTTATGTTCTGTAAGTCTAGTATTTAGTGTGCGCGACGTTTCGCCCACATATCCCTTGTTACAAGGACAGATAAGCAAATAGACAATATTTTTGGTCTTACAGTTAGTCATGCTCTTCAGATTAATAGTTTGTCCATTAAACTGTAATTCCTTGGTCTCTATCGCCTGGGGGCAGACTTTACAAGTGCCACACTTAAAATTTCCGATTATCGGGTTCATGCCATCAATGCTTCGCTGCATTGGCTCTTTTTGTTGTGGCATACGTGATCGGACCACTAAATCTTTTAGATTTTTATTTTTGCGGTACGCAAAAAGTGGTTTCATTAATTGATTCTGTTTTGATTTGTTAACATTAAGTAAATGCCAATTAGAGCAAATGATTTGCCGAATTCGTTCATTCATGAGAGAATGTCTCGTCACAAAAACCAATGTGTCTTCTGACCTTTGTTGGTTATCTTGTAAAAGATGTTGCCGATCAAAAAACCTTGCACGTTTATAAGACAGGCCGCCTCTGCAGATAGCCAAGGGCTCTCACTTAGTGCGGCTGTCTGCTAGAAGGTAGCCGTGCTTGCCCTACCGACGAGTCGTGGCGTAGTCCAGTAGCGTGGTCAGCGGTGCAGCCGTGCAGCCTGTAGCCTCTGTGGTGGTTTGGTTGCTGAAGGTGGCGGGCAGGGAGGGGGGGAGGAGGAGAGTTGGTGGGCAGAGGCAGCTGGGAGGCCGGGGGAACTGAAGGAATGACCAGCTTCTGTTGTGCTTAGGGCCATATTGTTTTGGAAACCGGCCACGCCCAAGCCCTGCCCTGGTTCGAGAGCTAGCCTACAACCAGCCTGCTACCGATGACCTCACCGTTATTCCTCCTCCGCTCCGTCAATCCGTCACCCTTCCGCCCTGCAGCTGATCAAGTCTGGTCGGTCTGGTCGGGCTAGTCGGCCAGCCACTGCTGCTACTGCTGAGATTCGCTCCGTAGCTCCAAGACTCTGAGGCTAGAGGCTCCGCTCACTCCGCTTGTCCACTTGTCTCTCGTCTGTCGCTTGACTGGAAATGCCTTGTATGGCTTGGAACTGGATTCCTATCGCTAATTCCGGGACGAGTGTAGTATGTTTGGGAGTAGGTTTCTGGATGTTTCTAATTAAGATTTTTTGTCCCAAAATTCGTATTTTGTTCCAAAACTTGACCTATTTTTGTTTTTAACCATAGTTACTCTTTTCTAATTGTTGTGAACCTGAGGTGTGGGACAGTGTATCGTATTTCCCTTGTCTACTGCTTTCCCTGCAAACCCCTGCTTTTCATAGCCACCCAATCTAACCGGAGTTATAAGAACAAGCATTGGCATAGCCAATAGGTCTCGCCTTGGGGACCATATAAGTGTTTAGCCATGCAACGGTTGATGTTGTTACACCAATGATATTGTGCTACATAACTAAATACTTATAAGGTCCCAAAAGCGAGACCTATTGGCTATGCCAATGCTTGTTCTTGTGTAGCTCTGGTCAGAGCCTCTGATCTCTGGAGTTAAACTATGTGAAAGATGCTCAGATTATTGTCCGGGTCCTATCACGGGCTCTCTGAAAGTATAAAGGACTCCCTTGCAGCAATTGATTATATTTCCCGCCGTTATTGTGGTGCTCTTTGTTGTGTGGTCCATTCACTGGAAAAGGCTTTGTTAGACCTGACAGCCTTAGGGTGGTTTTTGCCCAACTTTTTAGCTGCCTCCCTTCATTTTCTGTGCTTGTTTTGGCTGGCTTTAGGACTCTGCTCCCGCTACTACTGCTAATTAGTGCTGAATGGTTTGTGCTCTCTCCCCTAAACATGGTAACATGGGATCATACTCGGTTGGCATATTTAATTTGCTTAGAAGTCCCTAGTAAAGTGCACTACATGTGCCCAGGGCCTGCAAATTATTTGCTACTAGTGGGCTGCAGCACTGACCGTGCAACCCACATATGCAGCCTGAAACCATCTCTCAGGCCTGCCACTGCAGTGCCTGTGTGTGAAGGTTACTGCCACATCGACTTGGCATTTAAAGCTACTTGCCAAGCCTAAAACACCCCTTTTATTACATATAAGTCGCCCCTAAGGAAGGCCCTTGGTAACCCAAAGGGCAGGACGCTATGTGAGTAAAAGGCAGAACATATACTTCTATGCTTTACATGTCCTGATAGTGACAAACAGCTAAATTACTTTTTCACTACTGTAAGGCCTACTCCTCTCATTGGCTAGAACTGGGAATTCCTTAGAATACCTTTAAGCTACAAGAGTAGAGAGGCAAGAGGCAAGATGGAGTCTGAGTAAGACCACTGTCACTCACCTCCGCTTTGCTCCGATCCTCGACGAGGTTTTTCTCCGAGTGGAGCCATCTATGCGAGCAGAATGCGACCGCTGGACTCGATGGACTGAATGGCGAGAAGGTGACAGGAGACTGGGCAATCATCGGACCGAGGGAAAAATGACTGAAGCAAGGGCTGTTGTGTGCGGTGGGAATCTCTTGCTCGGCTATTGCTGACGGCGGCTTCCGACTGGGGAATCATTCACGGATACCGGTTGGAGTCTCCTAGCAACAAGGACGCCAGAGATTCCAGAGCTCATTCCAGAGAAGCCATGGCAGTGCGAGGAACGCGGAACAATGTCAGCACGGCGGGAAACTGGCATGAAACTGGACACTGACTCAAAGAAGAGTGAACCGCATACCAGTAAGGGGGGCAAAGCTGAATCTAATAAAAATTCTGGCCAGAGGGGTACGACAGCGGGAGAACAAGGGAAAAAGCATAATGTCATAACAAGTTTGTTTCCACCGAGGGGTATGAACGATAACGTGAAAGAGAGAGGACAGTTGGATGATTCAGTCAACACCCCTACCGGCACGGAAATACCCAAACTAGTAGATCCTCATACTGTCACACAGGACAGCATGCTAGAACTAAGCAGGGAGCGAGTTTCATGGGGGTCAAATTGCGAAAGTACCGTACTGGGAATGCCAGGGGCACTCATCAGTGCCCAACAAGAGAATGCAAAGCTAAGGAAAGTATCTTCGATCAGGGTAGCCCCACCAGCGAAAATATCGGTGAAACAGAAATAACCGAAAAACAGATAAATAATATTGAGGCGATTAACAAAATAATGTGACCTCCTCCTATAGAAGGGGGTATACAGGGAAACAGCCACGAGATGGCAAACCTTTCCCCTGACCCCATGGAATACTTTTACTGTTTGAATGAGGATTCTGGCGTATCTGACATGTGGTATCAAACAGTAGTAGTCACGATGATGATTGCGGGGATACCTCCACAAGCAATTTCAGCCAGCAAGGGGTGAGAAGGATACCCAGGAAAACAAAGAGGCTATCAGAAGGGAAAAAGAGTAAACACAAGCGGAATGGGGGAGAGGAAGAGGGAGAACTTGGATGAGATTATTCCGATACACAGCTGCTACCCTTTAATGGAGTACACAAGATGGAGAGGATGTCTAAGAAACAACAAGGGGATACGGCAGGACAGAAAAACTAGGAGCAGTCTGCTGAGCCATCCCTATCTTTGATCCTACAATCCCTTAGATCATTGCAAGATGAGGTCAAACTGGAAAATCAACAAGCCCGACTGGCCTCAAAAAAATTAAAAGGCTCAATCCGTAAAATTGGGAAAACCTGTACCGAGATCGCAGAGAGACTAAGCATGGTGGGAAATCGGACAGAAGCCCTAGAAACAACAGTGGATGTATTGAAAACACAGGCAGCCTCTCAAGCGAGCTCATTGAAAGATGTGATGTGCAAGCTAGAAGAGGCAGAAAATTGTCAACTTCGCAACAACCTATGACTGCTAGGGATACCGGAGAACAGTGAAGGTAGCGATATCGGGAAATTCACAATAAATATGTTGAGAAACTCTCTGCCAGAAGAAGCACACTGGGATTGGGATAAAGAAATCCAACGTGTACACAGATTTCCTTTAACAATGTCCAGGCGCCCCCCGAACGACCAGTCATATCCAAGGGTAATCTTAATCTATTTCTGAAACTTTCTGCTTCGACAGGCTGTTTATGACTTAGCGAGACCCAATAAGAAAAGGAACTGGGAGAATGTTTCATTTTTTCCTAAACCAGACTTTGCACATGCCACAGTGGAGAGAAGATGGAGGCTCAGGCAACTGATTGTGCCATTCCAAAAAATAGGAGCAACAGTTTTTTTACAGAACCCTGCTAAACTAAAAGTAATCTCGCAAGGTCGAAACTATTATTTCACTTCAGAAATACAAGTTCAGAGAGCATTAGAGGAAATCATAGCTGGGAAACCCGGGACTGCTGAGAACAAACATTAGGTGCTAATATAACAGACTTTGGGGTAGTGACTTGAAGGCTATTTCAGTTCTTACATGTGGTCTGTTTTTTCCCCTTCTTCTGGTTATGTTATGGTTGCTCTTGTTTTTGATCTTTTTCTTCCTCTTGGTTAGGATAGGGGAGTGCTTTATGATACAAAGAGCTAAGATTATAATGGATAGAAACACGTTCATACACGAGGGGAAGTGAGGGAGGTGGAGTGTGGGTGAGGATGGGTCAGACACTATCACACTGGCACAGGATTGATCCTGATTGCATAAATAATGGTGGAGGGAGGGGGGTGGGAGGGGGGAAGGGGGAATCTCAGACATGTGGTGAATGTAAAAGGTGCAATCAGGAGGGACCAATTTGGATATAGAAATAACAAACAATGGCAAAACTCTTATTATTGGAAGTGGGCACTAGAGGGGAAATATTCACAGTTAGGGATGGACAAGAATCAATATGGCTAGTTTGAAAATCCTTACCGTTAATATATGCTGCCTCAATGACACAAAGAAAAGACAAAGAGTGTCTGTTGGATTACAAATGACCGGGGCAAATATTATCTGTATACAAGAGACAAATATCGAGGGGTTACAACGGTATTTACTCAACACACTCAGGTATAGACTGATTACAGCCATAAAGAGTAAGGACTAGGGGTGTGGCCATTCTGACGAAAGGGGGCGGGATGCCATTTATTCGATCCTCATCTGATAAATATGGGCGGTGTGCAATTACAGAATGTCAGTACAACAATGCTAAAACAATGACATTATGTACAATGTATGGTAATGTTAGTGATGACCCGGATGTACTGGATTATATTTCTAATGAGCTTGCTCACTGGCCTCTTCCGCTGATAGTGTGTGGTGTCTATAATCTAAATCTCCCCTGTGACTGGTCGGTGGATCCAGGATTCAAATATCGGGGCAGGAAGCCAAAAGTGTTTCAGGCTTTTAAAAATCTATGTCGAACTCATGGATTAATATATTGTTGGCAAATAGGGCATCCGAGTGATCCTGGATTTACCTACTACTCCAATTCAAACTCTATGCATGCAATATTATATACTGGTCTCTAGCACGTTAAGATCTGACTGCACAATAGAAAAACTGCCAAGGGTGTTGTCTGACTACAATCCTTTGTTTTAAATATAGAATGTGGAGCAACGAACTCCAATGTGAAAGCTTGGATGTTCGAAAGAGCAACTATTGGTAAATAAGGAATATTGTCATCATATGCGGAAATGGATACCCGGGTTTTTGGAGGATAATCTGGGTAGTGCACCAATCGATATGTTATGGGATGCCCTGAAGGCCGGAATCAGAGGGGAGAAGCTACGATTTTCATAACATTTTAATAAGAAGGCTAAATAAAAAACGGTGGCACTGTAGAGTAATCTGGGTATAGCCGAGGAAGGATTGATGAAGGCTGTTCAGGAGGAACAGGAAACTGAAAGCGAATTAAGTCGTGTAGCGACCGCTAAACATTTTATCATCGATATCCTAACGGGAAATGCCATAGTTAAGGCAACAATGCATAGAGAAAGCATTTCCAAATTAAGTGAACAGGTCGGACATCAGTTAGCGGTATGTACCCGGGAACAAAGTACAGCCAATCTAATAAGGGAAATGAAAGATCCAGAACATGGGCTAAGGACCAAACTTAACGCAATAAGAACTGCGTTTCAACGGTTCTACCAAAACCTATATGAGGATACAGATATACGACGGGGAAACAAATTGAGGAATATCTCAATCAAAATTCACCATTTAGACTAGAGGACCAAGATAGTTTGGATGGTATACCGCAGTGGGAGGATATCTTTCTCTCAATGAATAGCTTACCTGCAGGAAAAGCGGCTGGTATGGATGGGATTCCAACAGAGTTTTATGTTACATTTTCCTCACAGTTAAAAAAAAATAATGTATGACCTATTTGCACACATCTTTCGGGGGGGGGGGGAAGGGGCCACCTCCGGGATCATGGTCTTTAGATAAAATCGTGGTTTTCTTAAAAGAAAACAAAGACCCCACAGAACTTGGGTCTTATCGCCCTATCACTCTGATAAATGGGGACTCAAAAATGTATTCTAAATTATTAGCTAGCCGATTGGCACCGATTGTACATAAAATTGTATCTGACCGCCAACATGGGTTCATCCCAGGGAGATCCACAACCGATCATGTTCAAAGGGTCATCTCATTGTTTCGACATTGCGGGTGTTGCAGGAGACCCTATGGCACTAATATTACTGGACGCCAAAAAGGCCTTTGATAGGGTCTCCTGGAACTATCTTTGGACTGCAATGTCAAGAAGTAGCATCAGGGAACAATTCATCAAAGCAGTACACATGCTATAAACTGAACCATAAGCTGTAGTAATGGTAAATGGGTCAGTATCAGAAAAGTTAACCATTACTAGAGGAACAAGACAGGGGTGCCCATGTACTCCTCTTCTATTTGCGGTATATATTGACCCTTTCATCCGTAGACTTGAAAACAACATATTAATACCACCAATATGGGCACGAGACCAGTCTACAAAAACATTGGCGTATGCGGATGATATTGCTCTAGTTACTAGTGGAACTATTAATGCGATAAGCGCAATAGAAGAGGAGGCCAAAATCTTTGGAGGGGTGTCAGGATATAAATTGAATCAAGATAACACACAGATTATCCTCAATTGTAAAATCAAGATGAGAGACGACCGAGTAATGGGTAAAGCTACATATTTAGGTGTTAGCATAACGGCAAAATTGGAGAGTTTAGTCAATAACAATCTCGAACCATTAATACAATACACAAAAAACATGTGATCAGGTTAAATAATCTACATTTATCCATTGGGTGCAGGTGTAATGTGATTAAAATGCTTTTTTTACCTAGATTTCTATATTGTTTTAGAACAATATGTTTGGAATTTCCACTCCAATTGATTAAGTCTATAGACAATATGTTTTCCAGGTTTATGTGGGGATACAAGAGACCACGTAGAGCATTAAGATTTATTACCCTACCTAAAGATAGAGGTGGACTGGCACAGCCTAATTTTAAACTGTATTATTGGGCTGCCACATTGAGGTATTGTGTTGAATTATTATCAATTAGGACGAATAACAGAATAACTAGCAGTATCCCAACACCGCAAGAACTTATATTGGGTGATGAAACTAGAGGGTGCCTCTGGCGACATTCAAATGATAGTTACTTTAAGAAGGTCAGATTTAAGACCCTCTCTGGCATTTATAAGGTCTGGAATAATGTACGTAAATTGCTGGGAATTGGACGGTTATCCCACTATACTCCAATATTTAAAAATGACAACCTCCCAGAGATCTTTAGGATACCTGTATGGATAGGTGGGTACAGGGAGGGATCCCGCAGCTAGGCTGTTTTGATTCCACTATAGGTTTGAAGTATTTTGAGGAGTTACAAAATTATTATAAACTATGTCATAGGGATTTCTTTAAATTTCTACAGGTTAGAGACTTTTTGGGGGGAGGAAAGCGGGTGGGCGAGCAAAATTTCAAGTAATTCAAATCATGGAGAACCTGATTAAAAAAACAACAATAACTATAGGAAAAGTCTATGAATATATGAATGTTTCCTATCCAGATGACATGGATAAATGCGTGTCAAAATGGCAGTCTAAATTAGGGGTATCGCCCGAAACCCTCCACCACTCCGACAAATTATCTCAGTCTTGTTTTATGTCTACAAAATTACAAGCTCAATACTATAAAAACGTTTTTTCATTATATTACACCCCAAACAAGATAGCTAAGTGGGGGACCGGAAAAGGTACGCCATGTCCACGCTGCACGCTATTTGAAGCTGACATTGTGCATATATTTGCATCATGCGATGTATTAGTGAAATTGGTTAATGATATATCAGGTTTTTTAACAGTGATATTAAAAGCAAGACTAGCCCTCTCAGAGGACGAAATAATCCTAGGTACAGCTAACATAAATCGACCAAAATACATGCAAGGCTTGATCTTTGTGGTAATGGCTGTCCTAAGGATGTGTATAGCTTCAGCTTGGCTGGATCCGAATCCGAATCCGCCGGCGTTCCAACAATGGAGATCCCGATTATTGACGACATGTAGCTTAGAGGCAGCCATATATAAAAGAAAGGGGCGTAATAAACGTAAAAAAGGGTTGGCAATTTGGGACCCTCTAATGCAGTGGATGCAAAGACATACTGGGACTGGATAAGTGATTATAAACATATTATGTAGGACGGTGGAAGTTAAGCAGGAGTTAACTACGATTAGAAGATATAGATTGTGATTAATTATTTTGCACCAGAAGAATTAAGATCTGCTTTCATGATATTAATGAAATATGTAATAAAAATGTTGTTTGTGGGTAATGTCTCAGAAGGGTGGGGGGGAGGGATATGGATTGGGGGTGTGTGCATATATATAAAATAATAAAGAATATAAAAAAATAAAAAGAATACCTTTAAGCTGGAATTGCTGATTGGAAAGGAGTAGCCTTTTCATGTTTCATATCTTTGCAATGGTAATGATAAATCCTCTTTACTGGTAAAGTCGGATTTAACATTACTATTTTAGAAAAGCGACTTTTAGAAAGTGTAGTTTTCTCTGCTTGTACTGCTCTTTGTACCTTACAGCCTGTCTCTAATACACGTCTGAGCTAGGTGACCGACCCCTTTGTGTATTCCTTCTAGAGAGCCACAGACACTGCAAGGGTTGGGTGTGATTTAGCACTTATCCGCATCCATCTGTATCCCGATGGGCCTTTTTGGGCAGATGGGCGGAAGGAGCCCACTCTTACCCTTCCCAGGGTAGTAGACTGACCCAATACAATGTAATGATAACTCCCTTTGGTAGTCTGGAGTGAGTGCAGGGATTGAAAGAAATACTGGTGCACTTCAAAACCACTGTTTGAAGTTTCCCTCACATCAAAGGCACATTTGGACGTAAGTGCTGAGTCTCTGGACCCATCAAATCCGACACTTATGGATCTACACAGAACCGCTGTCAGAAGAACTGTGGTGCTGCACAAAAGACTCAACTGGAGTCTTGGTTAATACTTGAGTCCACACTCCGCGACAGGAGGGCGTCCAGGAAGGATCGTATGCCCTTGCTCTGCCTTTTGCATCTTTACATTGAAAGTGTAATCTAGAATTTCTTCAGCACACTTGTCTATGTGGTCAATTAAATGTCTCATTAAATGCCAATAGATTTTCGTGATGGACCCACCAATTTAAGCTTATCCAGTGTTTTTTTTTTATCCCAACAGGTGAAATAAATGCAGTAATGAACAAAAAAGGTGAAGGCATTAAACATCACTTGTTTAGGAAGTGATGTTAAAAAAGTACACCTCGAAATCTCTTTCCTTTAAGGCTAATGCCTCACAAAAGTCTTTTTCTACAGCAGAAAACCCAAACTGCCCAATGTGGTCTGTACTTGGCTCTTAGGGATCACCTAATATACATTGACAAAATAAAACACTGACCTACTGAAGCAAGTCTGATAAGGTTCTCATTACGAAGGAAGAGCTAACCTGGATCAGAAAGAACACACAGAAGAGAAACCGTATGAATATCTCAAAAGTGACAAAACATTTATTAGGGAGAGAGAGCAAGTGCAACATCAGAATATCATACTGGAGAAGAACCATATTGATTGACTGTGGAAAAGTGTTTCTTGCAAAGAAAGACCTAATGCAGCATCAGAGTGCCCACGTAGAGAGCAAACCATATAAATGTACAGAATGTAATAATGTGTTCATAAGGAAGAAGAACCTAAAGCGACATCAGAAAATCCACACTGGGGAGAAACCATATAAATGTACAGAATGTGATAAGGCCTTTATAGCAAATGGAAAGCTAAAGCTACATCAGAAAATCCACACTGGAGAGAAACCATATAAATGTACAGAATGTAACAAAGCATTTATTACTAGTGGATACCTAATTACACATCAGAAAGTACATACTGGGGAGAAACCGTATCAATGTACAGAATGTGACAAAGCATATATAAGTAATACACAGCTGAAGCGACATCACAAAATCCACACTGGGGAGAAACCATATAAATGTACAGAATGTGATAAGGCATTTATAACACCTGGAGAGCTAAAGCAACACCAGAAAACCCACACTGGAGAGAAATCATATCAATGTACAGAGTGCGACAAAGCATTTATAATCATTGGAGAGCTAAAGCGACATCAGAAAATCCACACTGGGGAGAAACCACACCAATGTACAGAATGCGACCAAGCATTTATAAGAATTGGAGAGCTAAAGCGACATCAGAAAATCCACACTGGGGAGAAACCATATAAATGTACAGAATGTGATAAGGCATTTATAACACTTGGAGAGCTAAAGCAACACCAGAAAACCCACACTGGAGAGAAATCATATCAATGTACAGAGTGCGACAAAGCATTTTTAATCATTGGCGAGCTAAAGCGACATCAGAAAATCCACACTGGGGAGAAACCACACCAATGTACAGAATGCGACCAAGCATTTATAAGAATTGGAGGGCTAAAGCGACATCAGAAAATCCACACTGGGGAGAAACCATATAAATGTACAGAATGTGATAAGGCATTTATAACACTTGGAGAGCTAAAGCAACACCAGAAAATCCACACTCGGGAGAAACCATATCAATGTACAGAATGTGGCAAAGCATATATGAGAAATGTACAGCTGAAGCAACATCAAAATATCCACTCTGGGGAGAAACCATATCAATGTACAGAATGTGAAAAAGCATTTATAAGAAATGGAGATCTAAAGCGACATCAGAAAATCCACACTGGGGAGAAACCATATCAATGTACAGAATGTGGCAAGGCATTTATAACAAATGGATATCAGAAGAGTCATCAGAAAATCCACACTGGGGAGAAACCCTATCCATGTACAGAATGTGATAAAGTATTCAGATGGAAGAATAATCTAAAGCGACATCAGAAAGTCCACACTTAATGTGACAAAGCATTTATAATAAATGGAGAGCTAAGGAAACATGAGAAGGTCCACACTGGGGAGAAACCGTACAAATGTACAGAATGTAATAAAGTGTTCGGATGGAAGACAAATCTAAAGCAGCATCAAATCATCCACACTGGGGAGAAACCATATGAATGTACAGAATGAGACAAAGCGTTTATAACAAATACTGATCTAAAGCAACATCAGAAAATCCACACTGGGAAGAAATCCTATCAATGTACAGAATGCGGCAAAGCATTTATAAAATATAGACCGCTAAAGCAACATCAGAGAGTTCACACTGGGGATAAACCGTATGAATGCACTGAATGAGACAAAGCATTTATAACCAATGGAGAGCTGAAGCAACATTAGAAAATCCACACTGGCGAGAGACCATTCAACTGTACTGAATGTGAGAAGGCATTTATTAGAAAGTTGCATCTTATGCAACATCATATAGTCAACGTAGGAGAAAAACCCTATGAAAGTACATAATGCAACAAGACATTTATTACTAGACAAAGATAAATACAACATCAGAAATTCCACACTTGTGGGAAACGATATGGCTGTACTGAATGTGACTTTGCAGTTATTACAAAGCAAAGTTTGAAACTACATCAGAATGTTCACACATGAGAGAAACCATATAATTGTACAAAATGTGACATAGCCATTGCCATTGTTAATCTTTATTTCGGCTCAGAGGCCATAAAAGCAACATAAGTTATCACAATTCACAATTAAAATAGGCAAATTAAATCACAGTTATAAAATATTACATAACAATCAAAAAGAGCAGAACTCAATATTGAACTACAAAAAATTCCTACGTTTTAGCCACATAGCATTTAAAAACCGGGAAACTGCAAATACTATTGGGGGTTGGGTGTCATATTTCAGGACTCTCATTGCATGCTCACACTCTCTGAAACCAAGATTGATACAAATGGGCTTAACCCAACGTTTTCTTTGGATATGGTAAATAGGACAAAAAAAGAAAACGTGTTTTTCGTCCTCCAGACTGGAGCCACAGGCCGGACAAGCGGTGCTATTATTTGGATCCCACCTGGAGGTAAACGATCTGAGTGGCAGGCAACCCAATCTCAGTTGGCAATATAGCTTCCTAGCAGCCGGGGGACTGACCAGATCTAAGAATTTCTCTCTCCTCTAGTTGTCTTTAATTTGTAGGAACTCGGTCGTCAACCTCCCGGACTCAGCACGTTCATGTAGACACATGAGATGGTAGTTTCTGGCCTGTTCGGCCAATTTTACTTTTGGTAGGGCCGGGCACGAGATCTCTGGGGAAGTCCATAATTCGGGTAAGCCAATCTTAATGCAGGCATCCTTAACAAAACTCAACCAGGGAATATTCTTATGCTTTAGTAGGGGCCAAACCCCCATAAATTCCTCCCGATAAGAACCCAGCTCTGCATTAGACCAAAGTCTCTTCCAATAAACTAGTGGGCGCAGCATTACCACTTGGTCCATGGGTATCAGACCGAAATCCAGCCTGATAGGAATCAGCGGGGAGCTAGACGTTAAGCCCAGCAAACTCCTCACGAAAGAATTTTCGGTCCTACTCAGGCTGTGTATTCTTGAATGACCCCACAATTCTGCTCCGTAGATGGATGCAGCTCTCACTTGGGTCCTATAGATTTCAATTGCTGGTCCCACTGGTTTGGAGACCGAGCCTCTGAATACTTGTGAGATTCCACCAGTGGTTTGGGCAAGTTTCAACACAGAGTTGGCAATTTGTCCCCCCCATCCAAAGTTTTCTTGCAGGATGATCCCCAGATAGCTGAACGTTGTCACCCGCTCAAGGTAGACGCCGTTCAGAACTGGGTTTGGCCGTGTGTGCTTGGGGGGGTTGAGGATCATAAATTTAGTTTTAGCTAAATTGATCTCTAAACCTCTTTCAGTGCAGAAATCCACAAAGCCGTCCAGGATGCGCTGGATGCCAGTTGACGTTCGGGACAACAACAAAGTATCGTCAGTGAACATCAACGCTGGCACCAGGCCCGTGACGAGTCTTGGCGCATCTGTATCCCTGATACCCTCCAGATGTTTAATGAGTCCATTGATATATAGACAGAATAGCGTGGGTGCCAACACGCATCCTTGTCGGACTCCACGGTTAACAGGGAAGCGGGAGGACAGGTCACCATGTTTTCCACATCTGACCTGGGCGAAATTTTTCCTGTGGAGTCTACTCACAATATCCAAAAGATACAGAGGGACATTTAGTGCCTGAAGCACCTTCCACAGATTTTCTCGTGGAACCAGGTCAAATGGCGACCTCAGATCAACAAAAATAAGGTGGAGACTGCCACCCTCTAGATTCACGGTCTTCCAGTGTATAATCTGAAGTCGAAAAATCTGGTCAACAGTGGAAATACCCTCTCTGAAACCCACTTGCAAAAGGCTTAGGATGTTATTATCCGACTCCCAAGACTGTAATCTGTCCAGAATTATACGGCCGAACAGCTTTTGTGTGATGTCAATTAAGCTGATGGGCCTGTAATTTGAAGGTTGTAAAGGACAGCCTTTCTTGAATATCGGAACGATTTCTGTACCAAGCCAAGACTCTGGGAGTTCCGCACCCATCAAAATAGAGTTGAATAGAGCACAGGTACGGGACCCAGATCTTTGGTTCCGAGCGGTAAAGTTCGCCAGGGATTTTGTCCAATCCCGGCGCTTTATTGGGTATCAACAAACGTATGGCCATTTCCACCTCCTTTGGTGTTATTGCCAAAATGGCTTCAGCTTGACAAGCAAGTCTGGTAGGGGAAGTGGATGTAGGTAATATGTTGTCGTTTTGGGCTGGAATAGAGGCCCCCATAGTGAGCTTCCCATACCACTGCGGATATATTTGGGAATGAGGTGGTACCAGGTTCTTTCCTTCCCGTACTAACAATGGTCCAAAAACCCTTAAAGTCTTTGGCCTGCAAGGTTAACCTTAGCTCCTCCCATGTCTCGGCCTCCCAGGCCTTTCTAGCCCTTTCTAAAGTTTGTTTATGCCTTGCCCTCAAAATCTTTATCCTGCCTTTGTCCAAGGCTTTGATTGCAAAGAGCAAATCGCTCTTTGATTTCCTGATTTCCTGATTTCCTGCACTCGGCAGAAAACCACAGATGCCTTTTGGGCAGATGGGGCCGCACATTCCCAGGTGAACAAAACACCAGCATTTATAAAATATAGACCGCTAAAGCAACATCAGAGAGTTCACACTGGGGAGAAACCGTATGAATGCACTGAATGTGACAAAGCATTTATAACCAATGGAGAGCTGAAGCAACATTAGAAAATCCACACTGGCGAGAGACCATTCAACTGTACTGAATGTGAGAAGGCATTTATTAGAAATTTGCATCTTATGCAACATCATATAGTCAACGTAGGAGAAAAACCCTATGAAAGTACATAATGCAACAAGACATTTATTACTAGACAAAGATAAATACAACATCAGAAATTCCACACTTGTGGGAAACGATATGGCTGTACTGAATGTGACTTTGCAGTTATTACAAAGCAAAGTTTGAAACTACATCAGAATGTTCACACATGAGAGAAACCATATAATTGTACAAAATGTGACATAGCAGTTATTCCAAATGGAGGGTGACCATTCAACTGCAGCGCATGTGACAAGGTATTTATCATAAAGGGATAGTTAAAGCAATATCAGCATCCACACTGGGCAGAAACCACATGAATTTATAGAATGTAACAAGGGATTTATTACAAAGCAAAATGTAATACAAGATTAGGAAGTTAACACAGGGGAGAAAACATATGTATGTACTGAATACCACAAAGCATTCATAATAAATGGAAAACTGAAGCGACATCCGAAAATCTACATGGCAAGAAATCCAATGTATGTACAGAGTTTAATAAAGTCTTCCACAGGAAGAATAAGCTAATGCCGTATAAACAAATCTACGCTAGGGAGAAACCCTATTAATGAATAGAATGTGACAAGGGATCGATTACTAAACACAATGTAAATATCAGAATGTTAACACAGGAGAGAAACTCTATAAATGTGTTGAATGTGGCCCTGCATTCATAAATGGAGAGCTAACTCGGCATCAAAAGTCAACCCTGAAGACCGCACTGAATTTAGCCAGGCATTTATTGACAAGGGAGAGTTAAAACCGCATCAGAAAGTCCCCTCTGAGAAAAATCTATATGAATCTACAGAATCAATCAATGGGTATTGAGCGCGGCAAATCATCAGTGAGGTTCTCAAGGCGCTGGGTGAGGAGTTGTTGTCCGGAGGGGCCAATCAGTTGAACAGCCAGGTCTTGAGTCCTTTCCAGATTCAGTGATGAGGCAGATCTCGGGTGCAGGGGGAGTTCATTTGAGGTCTTTGCAGCCAGGTGGGAGTAAGAGTGGGTCTGTGCCTGGTGCTTTAGACTCTAGGAGTGTAAGTGAGGAAGAGGGAGGCGGAATGCAGGTGTCTGGCGGGGAGCCATCTAAAGAGCTTGCGGCACATGTGCATTGTGAGGATGCAGATGGCAGAGATCATGTTGATTTGCTTCTTCATGGAGAGCTTGTTGTCCAGGACAATGCTGGAGTCTCGGGCATGGTCGGTAGGGGAGGAGAAGAAGCCAGGTTCTGCTGACCACCATGCGTTGCTTCAAGGAGATGCGTGGTTACTGAAGATGAGAACTTCTGTCTTGTCCACGTTCACTTTTAGGCAGTTGTGCTTCATCCAGTCGGTGATGTTGGCCATGCACCTATGTAAGTTCTCTCTGGAGGTAGTGAGGTGGATCTAGTCGGTGTAGAAGATGACCTACAGCCCGTGCGATCTGACAATGTTGGCTAGGGGTGTAATGTAAGTGTAGAAGAAGGAGGGGGGCTAATGGAGGATCCTTGTGGGATGCCACAGATGATGTCCTTGGGTTCAGGAGTAGGGTGGGAGTCTGATTGTCTGCGTTTTTCTGGTGAGGTAGGAGGCGATCCATTTGAGGGCATTTCCTTGGATTCTGATATGGTGGAGCTTGTCGATCAGGATTTGGTGGGAGACCATGTTGAAGGCAGCTGAGAGGTCAAGGAAGATGAGGACTGAAGTCTCACTGAGGTCCAGGTGGGCTCTGATGTCATCTATGGCTGATAGGGCGGTCTCTGTGCTTTGATCGGCTTGAAAGCCGAACTGGGAGGAGTCCATGAGGTTGTTGTGCTCCAGGTGTCTGGTCAGCTGCCTTTTAATGGACCTCTCGAAGACTATGGCTGGGAACGAGAGCAGGGGTATCAGTCAGGGGTTCTTCAGCTGCTGTAGGTCTGCTGAGGGTTTCTTCAGGAGGGGTTTCACTTCTGCGTGTTACCACTCTTCCGGGAAGGAGGCCATGGTGATGGATCTTTTCAGTGGTTTTGTGAGCTCTAAGCTGATCGCCTTGCTCCTGAGGTTAAAGATAAGGTGGGGGCATGGAGCGGTGGGTACCCCAGAGTGCATCGACTTCATTATAGAGGTGGTGTCTTTTGCGATGAGTTGGTCCCAGGAAGTGGCCGGAGGTCGGAGTTAGTGTCAGTGGGTGTGAGGAGTTTGAGGCTGTCACTGGCGGAGAGCTGAGATTCAAAGTCCCGGTAGATGACGGCGGTCTTCAAATGGAAGTAGTCAAGAAGCATGTCGCACAGATCCCAGAAGGGAGTTATGATCTCGGTGGACGCAGGGTTGCTGAATTCCCTAACGATGGCGAAGAGCTCATTGCTGTGGTTTGAGCTGATCTCTATGCAGCATGTGAAGGCACTCTTCTTCGCTTCTTTAAGGAGGAGGTGGTAGTGGATGATTGATGCCCTGAAGGTGGTGTAGTGCACTGGATCCTTACTGGTACTCCATCTTCTTTCTAGCCAACAGTCTCATTGAGAGTTCTGAAGTTCCATGATAAACAAGTTGACACACTTTGCGGATTCTCTGATCTTGTTCGGCTCGGCGGGGGTGGCATAGTCAGTGATCCAGTCGGTGAAGTTCTTGATGGCCTGTTTACGGTCTGGAGCTGTGACCGGTCAGTTGGCATGGAGAGTGTTGTTCGAGTTCTCGTCTGAGACAGTTTTCAAGTTGCTCTGAGGTGTGCTGGGTGGTTTGACTTTGGTTTCTTTAGCGTTGTGCCCTGTGATGGTGAAGTGGACAATGGAGTGGTTGATCCAGGTGAGTTCTGTGACATGGTGGTACTCGATTGTTTTGCTGGAGATGAAGCTGGAGTCAAGCATGTTCCCTACGATGTGCCTTGGGTCAATGATCAGTTGGATGAGGCCGATGTTGCTCATGCTTTCTATTAGGTTGTCTGTGCTGGCATCGCTAAGGTCTTCCATGTGGAAGTTGAGATCTGCTAAGAGATGGCTTTGCAAATCTCGGGGTGAGTTCCTGGAGAATGTGACAAAGTGTTCTTAATGAAGTGAATGTTTGAATGTACAGAAAGTGACAAGGCATTTATTAGAAGGGCACCGCACAGCCTATGTACCATAGAAAAGCCCACCCTGGTGAGGAACCATATAAAGGGCCAAGGGTATGCCCAGACGTGGGTCCCGGGCTCACTGTGCACTGGATTCAAGCTGACTGATGAGGGGTGATACCCAGAAACCGGTCCCAAGATGCTTGTTTCCGGTCCAGGGAGGACCTGACTTTGCAGTTTGAGCTGAACTGTTCCCATGAGGAGCAGGGCCAATGGTTTGCAAATGGCAGGGTCTAAACTGGCGTGGCATGGTGAGCAAAAGAACAATGGATTTAAACAAGATCTTGACTGGGGGTGAATGTTTGATTTATTCTGAAATCCGTCTATCATTTGTATGTCTTTTGGTAACGTATATAAGCACAATACAAGTTTAAAACCAGCAGCAAAATGCAAGAGACATTGTATCAATTTTATCAACTCTATGCCCACATACTTAGATTGAGGTAGTCTGCGATGTCAATAACACATCCAGTGATGTGTCCTGTTTACAAAGCTGACTCATGGTCACTAAGCAGCTTGACAAAGCCCTTTTCCTGTTCCAGAGTCTACTATAATAAATAGTCATGACAAAGGCAATAGCTCTATACCACACTCCTCTCCGACTGGGCTCCCACCAAGTACCAATGATAAAAAACATAATACTACTGAACTGTAATGGGCCCGTTTGGTGACCGAAGTGCCGGAGTGGGAAGAATACAAAGATAAATCCTTAGTCCTTGAATGGACAGAAGGAGCAATTGATTGGTCAGTGTTTCACCATCCTGAAGACATTGATACTTAGAGGCTATAAAAAAAAACGGTTGCTTCACTTCAGTTTATTATAAAAGGCTAACTTTTAATTCCACAGTGATCAAGGCTTCAGTCGAGCAGGATTTATAAAGCATGGCTAATCACCCTATAGGGTATCCAGGCACTTGCAGTTCCCATAGGCTTATTCGAACAGCCAGGTCTTGAGGGCCATTTGGAATTCCAGAAGTGAAGTGATGGTCCAGAGCTTGGGGAGGCTATCCAGGTCTGTGCTGCAATGTGTGAGAAGGAGGGTCCTCCACTTCTGCTTTGGTAGATGCGGGGAGCATGGGTAAGTGAAATGGAGGCGGAGTGTAGTCTTGTCAACGGTTGGTGGAAGTTCAGGCAGTGGTTAATGTATATGGGTCGTTGGTTGTGTAGAGCCTTCTGTGCGTGTGTCAGCGGCTTGAGCTGCCATCTCTTCCGTAGAGGGAACCAGTGGCGTTGCCTGAGGAGGGGTGTGATGTTGGTTTGTTGGGGAAGGAAGACGATGAGTCTGGCTGTGGCATTCGGTATGGTTTGAAGTCTGTAGGAGGTGTGCGGCAATTCCTACGTAGAGAGCATTGCCATAGTCCAGTCGGCTGGTGATGAGGGCCTGTGTCATGGTGCATCTTGCGTGGAGGGGTAGCCACTTGAACATCCTCTGTATATACACAGAGTGTGGAAGCAGGCAGAGTAGGCGACGTTGATCTGTGATTTCATGGTGTGCTTGTTGTCCATGATAATTCCAAGGTTTCTGGCGTGGTCGGAAGGAGTGGTTGCGGGTCCTAGGTCTGATGGCCACCAGGACTCATTTCATGTGTTGCTGCTGTTGCCAAAGATCAGTACTTCTGTCTTGTTTGCATTTAGCTACAGGCAATTTTTCTTCATCCAGTCAGCGATTTTTGCCATACATATATGGAAGTTGGGTCTGGTGGTGTTAGGGACATCAGTAAGTGAGAGGATGAGTTAGGTGTCGTTTGCGTAGGAAATTATGTTTAGACTATGGGATCTTATGATGTTGACCAGCGGGGTCATATATGTGTTGAAGAGCGTGGGGATGAAGGAGGAGTCCTGGGGAACACCGCAGGTGATCTCCTTGGATCCAGAGGTAAAAGGTGGATCCTCTGGATTCTTCCGGTAAGGAAGGAGGTGATCCATCTGATCGCTTCTCCTTGGATGCCGATGTGATGGAATCTTTCGATCAGCGTGTGGTGGGATATGGTGTCAAGGGCTGTTGAGCAGTCAAGGAGGATCAAAGCTGCTGTTAGGAGGGTTTGGATGTCGTCTATGGCTGTGATCATCATGGTTTCATAGCTGTGGAAGTCGGATTGGGAGGCGGTGAGTAGCTGGTTCTGCTCCGGGTGAGTCATGAGTTGATTGTTGATGATCTTTTCCTGTACCTTCGCTGGGGATGGGAGCAGGGAGATTGGCAATTAATTTTTGAGTTCGCTGGGGTATGTGGAGGGTTTTCTGAGTCTTGCTCTCATGCTTTAAAAATTGTAAAAGAGGGAGGCACTTAACCAGTGTGAGAGTTAGAAAAGGTCCCCCCGCCCACAATTCACCAGCTACTAATCCTTGAATAACCACCCACAGTGTCAAGACAAGTTATATCTGTCATCGATATACAAGAAGGACAGTATTCTAACACTGCTGTTATATCTAACACTACGGAGCATCACTTGAGGCTGGGCATCAATGTGATTGATGCCAGTTTAGCCACCCTGAGTCTAGACTGTAAAGCTCTGCTAAGGTTACTCATACAATGTGGGTAGGGGTTAGTTGGGAGGGCCGTTTGGGCTACTATTACTAGAACACAGGAGACACAGGATTTTGATGGTAGAAATACTTCTGACCAAATAGTTCTGATTTGACAGAAAAGCTTAGAAGGAAGAGGGGGGTCAAAATTGCAGACACAACACACATGACTGGGGCGCGCTCTGGATGTAAGGCTAGGCTGCTCCTCTGCAATGTGAGAGGGGTGAATGACCATCACAAGGCGTGACTGGTGACTGCTTACCTCATTAGGCCTAAGGTGTGTGTTTTTTATTAGTTCCGGAGATGCATGCTGGTTATGTGGGGGATAATAATTTCTCCAAAATATGGAGCTTGTACCGTCATTTCTTTTCCTCAGTTGCTACGGAAGTGGCTATATTGGTTAAAGTAGGCTTATGGTTCAGGCCTGTGGACATGTTCTGTGATGAAGAGGACCGGTGTGTGGTTGTACAGGTGTTGTTGGGTTCGGTACACATTACATTGATCAGTACATATGGGCCGAACTTCTACGACTCTGTTTTTTTTTCTCTCTAAAGTTTGAAACAGGCTTGTGGACTCTCCCCCATTTCCCCCACCCCCACCTCGCTTTGTAATATATGGAAAATGCTTAAATGCTGCAACCGGATTTGGCTACCACCGGCAACAGGTGCAGCTGACGCACCCAAGCGCAGGAAGATCTATGGGATATTATGGACCAGTGCAATCTGCTAGACTTGTACCTTGTTGAATGCCCTAATTCCAGAGTGTGTACATTCCATTCCGTAGATGATGCAATATCTTCCTGAATCGATTACTGCTTAGGATCTAGAGATGCGATGGGCAGGGTGGAAATTATAACACATTTACCTAGGACTCTGTCCGATCATTCTCCGGTTCTGATGGCTTTGACCATCACTAGCTATGCAGATATACATAGAAAGTAGCAGCTGCGACCAACTGAGCTGTCAGACCCAGTCTTTAAACAGAAACCCACCAAGTGATTTTATCCTACTGCAGGGCCCTGTTAACTCTGTGACTAGTTGTGGGAAGCATTTAAAGAATGATTAGGGGTGAATACATACCTAAAAGTTACAGGATATTAATATTGCTGAGCGGTACAATGTCACACCCAGAGCAAGAGATATCATTGCTAGAGTGAGAATATGGGAGCTCTTGAACCCACTGTGTTGCTTTTAATCCCCCGTGCCCTTAACAGTTGCATTTGAAGTCTGGTCATTGAGTCAGCTTTCCGCTTTCCTGGGGAGACGTGTTAACAACTCCCAGGAAAGGATACAATAGGGGCCTTCACTGGAAGTAGGTGTTCTCCCTCCTGTAGGAAGTCGATGGATGTTGGCCCAAAAATTAAGATTCAAAGCAGAAACCACCTTTGAACGGCAAATGGGAACCACTTGGGAGAGAGGCTGCTGTATTGCCGGGATAGACAGGCTTGCACTAGGGACTGGAAAGGGGGAACCAGTTGCCAAGCCAGTTTTACAGGGGAATGTGGCTCCCTTGGAAGCCACACCTCTGAGCTGGGCCAAGTAGTTCTTGGCGCCAAGAAAAGGGTTCTGCCTTATTGGGAGTGAATAGAATGGTGTACCCTAAGGCACCCTGCTGCGTCCTGCTAGTGGAGAAGTTGTTTTCCGGGCCCAGCCGAAGCAAGAGACTCGAAGGAGAAGCTGGCAGACATCCTGTTCGCAGCATAGTGACACAACAGTTAAAGAAGTCTGCTAAGGGCGAGTGATAGCCCTGATCGCTGTTCTTCATCGCTGTGCAGGACCAAGGACCAGGACCTGGCTGTCAGAAGTTGCATCTGAGTCTGCTGGACCTGAAAAGGTTGCCGGAGAAGCTACAGCCCAGGGAAGGATTTGGCTGTGACAGTGACACAGGACAGCCAGCAGTTCATGGCAATTGGACTTCTGCCAGGCCCGAGAAGACCTCAAGGGACATTGACCCATGTAGCCAGGATCACCTCACCAAACCTGCAGGCCAGGGAGCAGCTGCAGGAAGACCTCCTTCGACCACATTGTTTCAACACCACCCTTGAGCATTTTCAGCAGGCTGCATCCTTCGCATCAGAACCACCGCCTTAGGAATCCATCGCAACGAGGTTAAAGTGCCTGGGACTGTCGGAAGACTGCTTCTCCTGTGGAAGGAACGGTTTCTGAGGGCCTTGCAGGTCCCCTTGACTGGCTCCCTGCTGAAGTTTGTTGCCCGAAAGTAACTCTAACTGACCACATTACAACTAGTTCAACTTTTTGGTGAAGATAATTCTAAGTGCCAAATTTGCTAAATTTGCCATTGCTTATTTGCGGTTAAGTGAACATTTCTGATGTACTATACGTTGTAAATTACAGATCCCACTAGTGGATCTTTTTCATTGTGGTTTCTAGAAATATATAAAAAAATATAATAAAATATAAAAAAGTTATTTCTTCAATTGTTTTGGTGGTTTCTTAAATGCTTCACATTTGTACCTTTTGTGTAAGTCTTGCTGTTAAGAGCCAGAGCCACCCAGGGTTGAGCTAACGTTTAACAAACTAAACCTACTGATCCTAAAAGGGTTGGTAGGTGTATTACATGGTGAGGTCACAGAAACACAACCATACCATAGAATATACCCCATTTCCTCACAACCACACACCAATATTCTTTTACAACCTTCACTCACAGCATTCCAGGCACTTGATCAGACACACAAGGAAAGGGAGCACAGGATACAAGACATTTCACACTCCGGTTCCAACATACATGGTATGGGCACATAGGTTGCGGCACCCATTCCAAACACTGGCTCAGACATACAGTGAATGCGAGCACAGGATACCTCACAAATTCTATATACCAGCTGAGACGTACAGGTAATGAGAGCTAAGGATACAACACACATTACAGACACCGGCTCAGACATACAGGGAACGGAAGCACACAGGATACGACACACATTCCAGACACCACTTCGGACATGTAGGGAATGACAGCACAGGATTCGACCCACATTTCAGACCACAGCTCAGACACACAGGGAATGTTAGCACAGGATGCAACACACATTCCGGACACCAGCTCAGACATACAGGGAATGGGAGCACAGGATACAACAGACCTCTCTTCATTACTAACAAAACAAACCAGCATTAAAAATGCAATAGGTCTTGGCTTTAATTAAGTTAAAGCCATTTGCTTTGCTATACAATACCATTAGCAAAGCAAATTGCTTTAACTTAATAAAAGGCGAGACCTATTGCATTTTCACTGCTTGTTTGAATTGGATAACAAGGGAGATAAAGGATGGATCATGTATACAAACGTTGGAAGGCCCTGAACTGTGTTGACCAACAAAATTCAATGCTTTAAACCAATAACCTAAAGTAAAACAAAATGATTAAGTGGACACATTATATTGATTATTAACAGCACTCCTTATCGACAAAGAGAACAAGTCCCCAGAGCTCACCTCATCCTTCGGGCCTCTGCTCACGGCTTTCCCTTTCGAGCCTGGGGTAGCCATGTCCTTGGCGTGTAGGCACCTGCTCCTCTGGGTATCCGGGCTGTGGTCGCAATTGCTGCAAGGCACGCTGCAATCCAATAAACCATTCATCACGGGGCCGGGATCTGCAGCAAGAAACAGGATATGTGGAGTGAGGGGAGAGCATGCAGAGAAAGTTGGTATCACGGAGGCCGCGAGGTAAGGACAAAGGAGTAATGTAAGAGGGAAAGGAAAGCATTAGGCCTAGAGGAAGGAAAGTGAGGACAGAAGAAGGAGAGAGAAACAGCAGATGAAAGGGGAGAAATCGAGAGAATGAGAAACAGGAACATATAGGGCGCAAGGAGGGAAGTATGGAAAAATGGTAAATGGGAAGACGGACAATGCAGCATAACGGGCGAGGGTAAGTACGGAGATGGCGGGAGGGAGAAATGAAGAAAATTAGAGAGAGAAGGAACAGTAGGGGGGAAATGTGGAGAGAGAAACGAGTACAAAGAAACCTAATTAGCGAAGAAAGAGTGAACTCGAGCGACGGAAGGGAGTAAGGAAAGGAAGGATATTGGAAGAGGTGAGGTTCAGGAGCTGCAGTGAGGAAAAAATGAGGGGGGTGGTAAGGAGGGAGGGTGGTTTAAGAAAGAACGCAGAAGGTGGGCAGTGATAGAGTCTCCATAGGAAGTGATGAGAAGCGGAGACAAAAGAAGGGGTGGTTGGGAGTATATAATAGGAGCCCTTTGACGTGAGAGGCTATAGACCAAGGGAGGAACGGAAAGAGAGGAAGTGAGGATACGCCCCGGTGATTCCACGCACCCCGCGACCCTGCTGTACACAGCTGCTCGATTGATGCCTCGCTCTCCGGGAGGGCACAGCTGGCTATAAATAGAGAGAGACTCACAAGATACCGGCTGGTGAGGGACCAAAAAACAGAAGAAGAAGGGTGAAAGTGAAAGAAGGGACGGAATGGACGGATAGAGGAAAGATCAGGCGAGAGAGAAGACACGGTTCAGCGAATGTAAGCTGCTGGGACAGGCATCGCACTGCCGCTCTGAGGAGCCAGGATGAAGAGGGCACCTGTAGGCGCCCTCCATCACTCGCACACTTCGCCTTCAGGTCTCCCTTCTTTTCATTCGGCACTCTGTGACCCAGGCCATCTCACAGCCGCTCGACCACGAAAGAATGCATACAATGCATACATTAAACAAGCACTGGCAAAGCCACTATCTACAGTCACTTCTAATTGAAAACGGTAATGGGACATGATAGTATGTAGATTAGACAAAGAGGAAGCTAAACATACGCACCTTGAGTAAAAAAAACAAGCGCGTCCCGAAAGCAAAAGAAATTAAAGAGGATCGCGCCGGAGCTTGTCTTTATGAGGTCATGTGTTTAAACACATGGCCCCATGAAGATAAGAAACTGTTTACGACGACCGAAAAGCAGGCGAGCCCATCCAAGTGGGACGGCAGAAAAAGCCAAAGGGAGGTAACACACACAGCTCTTTTCCAATGGCTGGCCACCGTTTGGCATAAACGGTGAGCCGGCCAATGGAAAAGAGGGGCGGGGCTTAAAGCCCTTTACTGAAACGCCTCAAAAACATTAAATCTCGCCGAGCGAGTTGTGCATGTGCGCAGCCACACTGGCTGAGACCTAAAAACAGCTATTCCATATAAGTAACTGGAATGATCATTCACAACCACTCCATCTCCAACATGTCTCGTTTACACATTCACCCAACACCAATCTCTAAAACTCTGCAGTACCCACGAAGACACTCATTGACAATGTAGAAGCTGGAATAAAAATAGACCAAGACTTTATCAAGAACTTTTATATACGTGTACAAGGAAACCATAGGCTAAGCAACCCAGTTTCCAGAAGTCCAGTGCGGTCTTTTATTATTGTAAACCACAAAGGGCATTTTAATATACATCCAATGAACATAAAGTCAAAAGGAACATTACTACATATCATACATAATTGCATCTTATGCTGTTGATCAGGAGAATAGTTCAGCATGATTATCAATAACATAACCAATCAGAGAAAGGCAATGGTTTGTGCCACCGGCATGCTACAAGATGGTGGCCTTCGTCATTTCCACATTCCCAATGATTCAGACCTGTACTTTCCAAAGTATTTTAAAAATAGCATATTGTGCCACATTCTTTTATCCAATCAGGGAGGAATGTTAAACACTGTCTATATATGCTGCGACACTGATAGCTGTTGCTAGGCTGTCATAATGCTGTGTGTCATAAGTTTCATTTTCCGAACTAGCCTTGCGTAAAAGCTGTTAATAACAAAAAGGTACATGGGTTCCCTGAAGGTCACTTGCCTTTTGCACACATTCTGCATGCCCTGCCATCATTGAGTATCACAGATCAAGTCATTAGCAAAATGGACTCCTAACCAAATCAAAATGGATTCCATAACAACAAATGGCATTTGTATAAAATGTGTGACATGAGGCTCAACACACCTCTTACCAAACAAAGAAACAAGTAACTAGGTTGTTGCTACCTTGAAGGTCCAGTAAGGGCTCCATCCCTCACCAACTGTGCCTATCCCCCCCCAGCTGCCACTGCAGACCACACACCAACATTCCACTACGTCAGTCAGTCTCAGTATTCCACTGTTAGCTTTCCAGACACCAGTTCAGACACACAGGAAAGGCAGCACACCGGATACTACAGTCTCCTAACCCAAGATACAGGGGTGTGAGCAATGCACTGCTACTACTGGGAACAGAGACCTCACAATTCAATCTTATGCAAGACCAGGAGCATTCAAGATAAGGATACCGCTGCGCTCCATTTCTCTGGCTCACTCACGCACAGCATTCATGTGCTACACTGGGCACATGAACAGCACGTTTAATACACTCACAATGTTAGAATGAAGGACTGGGTAACCACAAAGAAGAGGAACTTTACATGGGTGAGCTAATAGGCCTTGGAAGGCAATCTGCCTTTTCTGCATGATCACCCCGGATTTATTTTTACCTTTTGCCGGACTCTATATCTTTTGTTAGATTTAGAACTATGTGCACAATACCCTTGTAACCAGTATGCTCCCCCTTTAACCCTGGTTAAATTGGCTTATTCCCAATTGACACATTTAACTTGCCTGTAAGTCACTAGTGTGTGATGTAGAAAATTGCACTTGGGGCCTTGAAGGTAAGTTGCATATGTGGACTGGAGCACCTATTGTGCCATCTACTAACATGGCAGTAAACATCGCTACAGGCCTACGCCATGTAACCTGACTGCTGCAGTGTAAACCTGCAGTGCCACCTGAACCTATTGATTTGACAGCTCCACGTCAAATCCTGCTTGGCAGGTCTGTTGTATTATGTGTAACACACGGAGTGCACTTCAAAGTGAGAGAAGTGAATGCCAAGACAAGTTTTGTGGAGCCCCTGCTTGGTTGCTGAAGACCCTTGCTTTTTGTACTACCAGGCTTCTGTCTCTAGGTTTGTTGTGGGTACAGTGCCTGCTTTAAACTGGATTTTAGTGCTTACATGTGGGAAGACACTAGAATTACCACAGGAAATTCCCCAGTCACACCCCCAGCCTCACGGCCCCGGTTTAGGCTGAAGAATTTTGCCATCTTGAAAATACTTTGACACATGGCATTTTGGGCTGGTCTTCAGTGCGCAAACATGAAAACCTGAAAAAGTGAGTAGGGCTGGCCCGGGAATGATTTCAAAGGAAATAAAAATAATAGATTTTAGTTTTCTTGTTCTTCATTTGTTCTGAATCTCAATAACACCCCAACAGATTGTGGACACTGCAAATTATCTTTAAGGTTGTGCACCCTGTGGAAAGTGGACTATTGTTTTACTACAACACAGCAAAATCTGGATTCCACAGCACCGAGACCGCCCTCCTAGCTGCCACGGACGACATCTGCACCCTGCTCGACCAAGGCCACACGGCTGCCCTCATCCTACTAGACCTCTCAGCAGTCTCAGACACCATCTCCCACCGCACACTAACCGCCAGACTCCACGACGTCTGCATCCGGGGAACCGCCCTCGACTGGATCCGCTCCTTTCTCACTGGCCGAACCCACAGAGTCAGACTCCTGCCCTTCCTCTCCGAACCCACAGGCTTCGACTGCGGAGTACCCCAAGGAGCCTCACTCAGCCCCACCCTCTTCAACCTCTACATAGCCCCTCTCGCCACCATCATCAGAAAACACAGGCTCTGCATAGTATCTTACGCTGACGACACCCAGCTCATCCTCTCCCTCACCAATGAACACGAAAGCACCAGACACAGCTTCCAGGAAGGTATGAAAGACATCGCCTCCTGGATGAGCAACAGCTGCCTAAAGCTCAACACTGAGAAAATGGAAGTCCTCGTCCTCGGATCCACCCCCTCCACATGGGACAAAACCTGCTGGCCCACTGCCCTTGGCAACCCTCCAACACCCACAGACCACACTCGCAACCTCGGCATTATACTCAACTCCACCCTCCCCATGAACCGCCAGATAAACGCCATATCTTCTGCATGCTTCAACACCCTCTGCATCCTCCGCAAGACCTTCAAATGGATCCCCCCGAATCCAGTAAGATCATCACCCACGCACTCATAACCAGCAGACTGGACTACGGGAACACCCTCTACACCAAAATAAACAAATCTCTACTCCTCAAACTCCAGACAATCCAGAACGACGCAGCTAGACTGGTCCTCGGCATCCCACAACAACACCATATCACCCAGCACCTACGAGCACTCCACTGGCTCCCCGCTGAAAAGAGAGTGACCTTCAAGCTCCTCACTCATGCCTACAAATCCCTCCACAATATCAAACCCCAATACCTCAGCAAAAGTGTCTCCTTCTACGCACCCAAGAGGAGCCTCTGGGGAGGACAATCCTTCTCCTACATCGCAGCTAAGACCTGGAACGAACTCCCACTCAGAATCAGCCGAACCCCACACTCCAAGCCTTCAGAAAAGACCTCAAGACCTGGCTCTTTGGATTAGTTGAAACTGCTCGACACCCCCCTAATCTCCTCCCCACCAGCGCCTTGAAACCCTCACGAGTAATTAGTGTGCTTCACAAACCCCAGATTTATTGATTGACTGACTTCCTTGCCCCCTCTCGTTGCCATTGTGAAGTATTTCACCTCACTGACAGTCTCCTCCAACTCGATCACTCTCCAACTCGATCACTCTCCTGCATGACCTCTGCAACTATCCCTCTCATTTCTTCAAGTACAAAATTATTGCCATTTAAAGCAACTTCAAAACACAACTGGACCCAAAAGAACTCACTGGATTCCTCCTGATCTTACTCAAAGAACCAATGCTAACCACATTTAAACCACTGCTACCATGAATTAATTCAACTCTGGGACTCCATAGGCCCCCTGCCCCACAACTCCTACTCTATAGGACTGCAACCCCTCAGCACCATGCTCACACCCATTCTGTATACCTCCTTCTCTTCCGTGACCCTCCCAGAGACTTGGAAACATGTAACTGTCCTTCCATTGCACAAGAAACCCTCTGCAGAGCCTTGAACTCTCCCCTTCTACAGACTGATCTACCTACTACCATTCCCGGTCAAGGTCTTAGAGAAAATCATCAACAGATGTATCAGCAAATACCTCAAAGACCAGCAACCACTTGACACCACTCAGTCTGGTTCCAACGGTCTCAGTAAACCATTTCATGCATTTACTCCAGTTTCTTTGTGGCAGATCAAATTAAAAGGAGGTCGATGTGATCATTAGACCTACTCCTCAACACCTCTAGGTCTGGTTCCAACGTCTACACAACTTTGGAGTCCAAAGACACACACTCCGATGAATGTTCTCCTTCCTGACTGGAATGAGGCAGAGTGTCAGCCTGACACTATACATCTTGGACGTCCATAACCTCATCTGAAGGGTTCCGCACGGATCCTCCATGAGCCAGACTCTCTTCAATGCATACATGATCGCTCTAGCCAGCATCATCTCACGACATCAACATCCTCTCCTACTTCCAACTCATTCTCTCACTTATGGACAAGACGCCCAGGCCCCCGATCAAGTTCAATGCCTGCATGATTGAAATTGTCCACTGGATGGAGACCATCTGTCTAAAGCTGAACACTGACAAGACCGAAATTGTGATCTTCAGGGAGAGCACTTCACTGTGGGATTCCACCTAGAAGCCAACAGAGCTAGGACCGACAACGCCAAGCACCTCAGGATCGTCATCGACACCAGACTCGACATGACCGACCAAGTCAATGCCGTCAACGCCTCATGCTTCCGTACACGAAGATGCTGGGGAAGATTTTCAAATGGCTCCCAATCAGCGCCTGGAAAACTATCATGCACGCCCTCATCACAAGCAAACTGGACTACGGAAATACCCTCTATGCCGGGGTCAACAATAACCTCACTAGAAGACTCCAGACCATTCAAAACTTAGTGGCCAAAATCATTCTCAACCTCCCACGTTGAAATCACATCACACAACACCTGAAGGAGTTTTACTGGGTCTCCATACATAAACAATCACAATTTAACCTCCTCACCCACACTTTTTAGGCACTGCATAACACTGGTCCAGCATACCTCACAAACTTTCCAGCCACCTCCGCTTGTATGGCCTCCTACTTGTCCACATCCCATGCATACAGAAAACCAGATCTGGTGGTAGAGCCTTCTCCTACATCCCTCCTGAAGAGTGGAACGACCTCCCACTGCACGTATGAGCCTCCTCGCCACTTGAAATCTGCAGGAAGCTGTGGACTCTGCCTTTTGTGTAATCCCATTACGCCATAGATTTGTCTCACTCACACCTGCTCAGCGCCAGGATATCCTCCCGGTGATAGTGTGCTCCACAATTCTGCATAACATAACAGGATAAGTTACCAGGTGACACAGTCACCAAGTATACAATCCTTCAGTTCTTGGCTTTTCATTTACAAATCATTTTATTTAGGAGTGTGTTTAAAATAAACAGGACTAGAACTCGCAGAATGCATCCGGCTGTCAAAATAAACCTCAGAATACAGCACCATGCAATTGGGAAATGAAGTTCCTTGAAATCCATTCCCAATTAGCAAAAAAGTTTCGGGATTGGCCAATATTTTGTAATCAGATATAAGAGCTGCAGTACGGTTATTATTGTACTTGTGAGCTGTGGCATGCATGAGCTGGGGCACTTGTGACCATTAACATAAGTGAGCTGTTGTGCCTGTTAATGCAGTCTGCAATTGTTTTACAGTTTGTGAGTTGAATGTTCTATTGTATTGTATTGCAACATTTATATAGCGGTTATTATCCAGATATGGGGTGCTGGAGCGTAACACACTACACCAGGTAGGGTGTGTTCTCTGAAGTGTTTTGATCTATGTGGGTAGAGTTTCCAAGTCATGCATGATGACCGCTGAGGCGTGGTTACCGTTTTATAGGACGCAGCACTTAGCAGTGTGATGGATGAAGAAGTGTGAGAGGAAGGCGCACAGTTTATGGTTTTCATTAAGCTGGAAGCCTTGAGCAGCTCTGCAAGTCTCTTTATAGTGTTTCTTCTGATCGTTGTTTACTTAGATTGTTACTTCTGGGTTGTACATTGTGAACTATTGTGTTTAAAGTTTATGGTCCTGAGCAGCTTAAGTGGGAGGGAGAAATGGTGAGAGATCTGCTGGGATAATCTTTGTTAATATCATCCCATTTCTTATTGTGATTGTGAGATGTCGTGAAGTGGTCACATTATGTAGCTGGTCCGGACCTGCAGAATTGAACGACATTAAAGTCCTCCCTTGGCCAGCGGCAGATCTCTATCAGTTATTCCATGCCTGTTCGGAAGGAGATGGGTGGTTTAACGCTGTTGACTGCTAGCGTACTGGGCGATGGACAAGATCTGTAGCAGTTTTGTGTTATCTGGATGTAAGAGTTCACATTAAAAAAGTTAAGACCAGGGTATGGTCTCACTAGGGGATAATAAATGGTGAGAAGAAGGGAAGAAATGGACAAGACCCTTTAGAAACCAATGTACATTAGGGCACTTAAACAATTCGTGTTGGTCAGGCAGTCGCAGAAAGAGCAGACAGGGCAAGGGAAAGAATGAAGAGTAAGACTTCAGATGGGGTGGGGGGTCAATGTGTTTTTCTGTACAACATTCCACAATGTGTCTCCAGAGGAAGGCGTATGATGGAGGGACACCTAGCTGCCAAGATGACATTACGGTCAAAAGCTGTCAACTGTTGTCGCTCAATCTACATGCAAGAGGGTGGAGAGTGGAAAGGTTCGGGTGAAGAACCGTCCCCTGCTGCTGCAACAGAAGATCCTTCCCGAAGGGGCAGCCTGATTGGGATTAATGGCCATGCTCAGTAGCTCAGGATATCAAACTCTCTGTGCTCAGTTTGGAGGTACAAGGATGACTTGGGCCCGGTCATAACTGAACTTCTTGAGAACTCTGGGCAGGAGTGGTATGGGCGGAAAGGTGTCCAGGAGGCCACCGTGCAAACTCTAGTGTGCAAAACTGCTGACATTGCACGTTCTCCGTGGAGGCAAACAGATCTAACCAAGGTTTTCCTCATTGCTAAAAGAGATCTTGTGCCACCTACAGGTGGAGACGCCATTCGCGATCCGCTAGGCATAAGCGGCTGAGTTTGTCTGCCCTGGCGTTACAATAGCCTACCAGGTGTTGAACCACCAGGGTAATGTCCAGCTGTTCCAGCCATGTCAAGGCTGGAACAGCCCTACACCACCCTGTTTGTTGTAGTTCCACATGTGTCAGCTCGATGATTCCTCAGGAACAATTCGATGCCAAAAAGGGGTCAATCCTCGACAGTCCCAACCTTGAATGCTATTTTAGCACAAGTGAGTGGGTTGATCAAGTGGGGGAAGGAAAGGAAGGGGACTGAAGGGAGGGAGATCTGTAAAGCAAAAAACAACACAGGTAAGTACAAATTTACACCCAGAATCCTTCTTGCTACCTATGGTGCTTTGCGTACCTGTAAAGTAAATAACTTCCTCGTTCCAAGGAGAGGACTGTATAAATAACCTTATCTTTAGGTTCGCAGGGAAAGGCGGATTGCGCTAGAAAAGGGTCAAAACAGAAGGAGCCTTAATCACCAGGTTTCGCAAGAAGCATACACATGTATCATATACAACATAACATTCACTATGGTACTGTACACACCATCCGGCCTGGCAGTGCCCGCTTCACAGGGGAAGAGCAGAAGGCCACCTCTTGAACCCCCTGTTAGAAATATACAAATAACAGTCACCCAAAATAATCCTTTTGGTTTACTGTCCAGGAAATAATATTTCATGTCATATCATTTGTGCGCAATCCTCTGTTTCGTTTGGTACCTAAACACCTAATGCACTCACCGGTGCTTCATAGTTCAGCGTGCAACAAGCTTTGGATACAGACCGTTATGTAGGTTGAAGACGCTCCACGCACACACTACTGGCCAAATGTTCAGAAGTATTTTAAGTAAAGGTTCCCACAATAATGCCAGTAAATCGAATATCACTTGTTATACAAAGTCTCGTACTAGTGTTGAATGTGCACCCTTACCGGTACCAAGGAAGTAACAGGGGCAGGCAGCGCAGCGCGCTGCAGAAACGAAGAATAATCAGCACCGAGATCGACACCGGAGGCTCTTTTGAACTCCTCCGCTTCCGGGCCACGTGTTTCCTTCCCATGAGGCAATCGCGGAACTTCCCCTTTGCCTCATGGGAACTGTAGTCTTTGGCCCCCTTCCGACCGTGCGCTCCACGCGCTGGACGTCGGAACTGTCTTCCTCCCTGCATTTGCTGGCCCACCACCCTTCCACCCAGGACCAGGCCTTGCAGATTGCCACTGGAAGGGGCATGTCGGCTGGAGACGGGCGGACGACGCGCATATCTGGAGGTGAGCGGAGTATGCGTGTGACAGCATGGTTGTGGTGTTGTTGTTCGTGAACATCTGCATCAGTAGTCCCTTGATGGAGGAGGATAGATGGAGGTATTTCAGTGCCAGTCGGATTGCACGGAGCTCCAGCATATTGATGTGGAGTCTGGATTCCGATGGAGACCTGAGTCTTCTGATCTGCACCTCTTCAAGATGGCTTCTCCATCCCAGAAGTGACACATCTGTCACTATCGCCAGATCTGGTTGGGGAAGGGAGAGTGGTCTGCCTCTAACCCAATCACGGTTTATCATTAGCCACCCCTGCCTAGCTTTTGCAGTTCCGTCCAAGATCTGGACCATGTCAGAGAGATTCGCCTGATGCTGCGCCAACTGGAGCTTCTGGTCCCACTGCAAAGCCTGCATATGCCAACGGGCATCTCACAAGAAGGATGCAGGAGGCCATGAGGCCCAGCAGCCTCAGAGACAGTCTCACCAAAACCCAGGATAGAGGCTGAAACATCAGTATCATAGCCTGACTATCCTAGCCAGAACCAACTCCACTCAGACAATAGACTACTATGTTTGTGTAACCCATCTTCCTCCGGTTTGTTTACCTGATGGAGTTTCTCCTCATGATCTGGCACAATTCACAATAATATCATAGACTGTTGATGCTCTTACTAAAAACCTTTTCATAGAAGGGGCCGTCCATCTTGCTCACCTCCTTCTCATCTCTAACTATCGATCAAACTTTAGAGCTGTTAAAGTCTATCAAATCTGGTGCTCCCAATGATCCTTGTCCTCCCACAATCGTGCAGTTTGTGCCTGAAACTGCTGCCATAGCTCTCACTGACATCTTTAATAAGCTGTTCAGTGCTGGTCACTTTCCAATAGAGTGGAAGAAAGCATCCATTCTACCATTGATTAAAAACCCAATCTGGATCAAAACAGATTCAAACAACTATCGGCTGATATCACGGCTCCCATTCCCTGCAAAGATAGTTGAAGAAGCCATCAATCTATAACTTACCTCTTATAGCAATAAAAATAACCTTTTGGAAGCTACCCAGTTTGTCTTTAGAAGCCACCATAGTACAGAACTAGCCCTCATTTCTGCCTCTGAGGAAATCAGGCAGATCCTTGATGTGGGAGGAAATGCAGCCCGGATTTTATTAGACCTCTCGGCAGCCTTTGACATGGTCAACCATAATCTGCTTCTGGACCGTCCGGCTTTGTTAGATATCAGGGACAAAGCACTCTCCCTTCTTAAATCTTTTTTAACTGCACAAGTGCAGTTTGTGCCATTAGATGGGTTTAGCTCAGCCCCTTTCTCTCTGCCATGCGGCGTCCCACAGGGCTCAGCTCTAAGGCCTACCATGTTTAATCGTTATGTGACTCCACTGATTGAATTGTTTGGTTTTGAGCTGGTGACCTATACAGATGACACCAAAATTGTGGTGTCGGTCACTGGCCACCCAGAGGGGGCTGCTGCCAGATTCCATGACTATATTCTACATACAGGGACATGGATGAGCGAGAACTGTCCAAAGTTAAACTAATCCCAAACTGAGGTCTTACTGTTCGGAAGGAACGCGTCCTTTTGGGCTCCGTGTTGGTGGCCTCAGGATCTTGGCACCCTCCCTATTCCAGGCACTAAATAAAAAAAAAACCTTTGAACAATTTTTGATCGCAAAATGTCCATCAAGGGCCTTATCAATCACATTACACCAGCCTCTTTCTTTACCCTGAAATTACTCCAGAAGGTTCTTCCCTTCATTCCATCAGATTTGAAGAAAGCCAGGGTGTCCGCCCTCTTTGTTTCAAACCTAGATTACTGTAATCCCCTGTTTATTAACATCCAGAAATGATTTTTTAAAAACCTGCAGACCTCAGAGACCGCAGCACCCTGGCTACTGCTGGGCATTCCTAAAAAGAAATCTGTGTCCCAGTCCTCAGCTCAGCTGCACAGGCTTCCTACTAGGAAGCACCTTGACTACAAGGCGTTGTGTATCGCCTTCAAGTCTCTGCACAACATAGGCCTGGAATATCTTCAAATAAGTGTTTGTGCTACATTCCAGCTAGGCCTCTCCGATCTGCAGCAGATAATCCAGTGATTCCTAGATTTAAGAGATCTACAAAGGGAGGCAGCAGCTCTGTGGTCTGTACTGCTCGACTGTGGACTTATCACCCAGCATTCCCTCATGCATTGTGTTCTCAAAAATGATGTGATATTAATTTATATGATTTAAGTTATATAGTATAAAAGGGTATAAGCATGGAGCAGGGGCAAGTTATAGTTGATGTAGTGTACCACACTCAGAACAGAATCCTCTATGTCCATCAGCCTGTAGTTCCCATGTTGTCACATTATTGTATCGGAATATCGACATACACATATATTGGGACCAAAACGCCTGTTTTGATGCTGTCAAAGGAATGTAAACATATGATGAAAAATCTGGTTTTGTTTGGTGTATCTGTTTTCTGTGCACTGGGCTGATGCTTTTTGGCGAGGTAAGAAAACCTTAGGGCGGCGCTTACTGGTAGTGCCAATGTACTGAATAAAGCCTGAAAGTTGTATTTTTGGTGTGTATGGGGAGTGATCAAGCACAATTATCCATTGCTATCTGTGCTGAAAATTCAGACACTGTTTCTTTCTGTGCAGAGACCAATAAGAAAGTTGTGGTGGTTAAGAAAAGAGAAGTATTGGAGAGGGTCAAGGAGTGAAAAGCAACCTTGGGAAAGATATTGGGAAAGACAGATGGTTTCTGGCCACTTAAATCATACCTCAAGGGTGCAGCAACCAGGCTGTGCTCGGAAGGATGAAGAAGACATCTATGTGGTGATTGTAGGTGGTTGAGCTGTTGGACCAACAAGGTGTAAGCTGGTCTTCAGGATTCTGGATCTGGTACATTTTCTACAGGGGCAAGGCTAGCAGGACGAGCAGAGTGTTTTTCCATGAACTTAAAAGGTATGACAGCAACGAGTAAGAAAACAAACAAATTAAAAATAATTTGATTTTTTAGGTAAAGTACATGTATTTTTTACTTTACATTGTACCATCTTCTTGCCTATGCAAACAAGGATTAAGAGTGAATAAGTTATAAACTTTCTTTGACAATGGTCCTAACCATTTATGCCAGCTTTGCCACCTGGTGAGTGGTACTGGAGGAGGGCTAGATTAGAGATTGGTCAGTTTCAGCTAAGGAGGGACAGCAAGGAATGAGGCATTAGGGCAGATTTAGAGGAGGCCAATGATAGAGGACTAAGGAGCATGCATGGAGAGCAAAGGGAAGACTCAAACACACGGCTCATTCCATTCAAAGGACACCTGCTCTTACTCATGCTCTCAATCTTGCCTGTGTACGGTAGGAGGGCTTTGCGTGGTCTATCCCCCGGCAACTGATGCCTGCTCCACTTGGGCTCTTGATCCTGCCTGTATACGGTAGGAGGGCTTTGCATGGTCTCTTCCCCTCCAAAGGACGCCTGCTCTTACTCATGCTCTCAATCTTGCCTGTGTACGGTAGGAGGGCTTTGCATGGCCTGTCCCCCGGCAACTGATGCCTGCTCCACTTGGGCTCTTGATCCTGCCTGTATACGGTAGGAGGGCTTTGCATGGTCTCTTCCCCTCCAAAGGATGCCTGCTCTCACTCACGCCCTCAATCTTGCCTGTGTATGGTAGGAGGGCTTTGTATGGTCTATCCCCCTCCAAAGCATTCCTGCTCTCACTCACGCTGTCAATCTTACCTGTATATGGTAAGAGGGCTTTCCGTGGTCTATCCACCTCCAAAGAATGCCTGCTCTCACTCGGGCTCTGGATCCTGCCGGTATCTAGAGTTTAACGGCGTGCACTCCTTATTTTCCTCTTTGCCAGGCCAGATTGATTCCTCTGAAAGACCCTAAAAAAGTGCATCAGGCAACCTTTAGCGATACGATCAACAAAGTGATTGTTATAATTCTTGAATTAATCCCAGCGATTGGTAATTACTCTTTGCTACATTCCAGTTCACTGACTTTTGCTCACTTTGCTACTACAGACCAACCATATGCCACAATTGAATGCAAATCACTCTAGGTGCTCACTCCAGTAGCGGCGGTTCCACCGTGATCTGCTAGGCCTTATCCTCTCTGAATGGGCGCACATGCGACTCCGTTATGCTTTGCCATCAGTGAGGTGCATCAGGCGTCTTACGGCACAGTGAGCACAGGATATAGTGTTCGGCCTTTGCGTCGGGCGCTAGTAATCACTGGGTATTGTCCAGTACAGGTACTTTCATTTACTGCTGAATTTGCACCGCAACGCTACAACTGCACTTCAATTGGATAATATTATTATTCACGTCCTCTCACTCCACCCCTTGGAAGCCCTGTCTATCAATGCACTTACCCTTCCACTCCTGGCAGCATAAGGTTTAGATCGCTTCTCTGTATCACGCTCTCTTGTGAGTGGTGAGTGGTGGGGTCTGTGAAGGTCCCAAAGAGGTCATCAGGCAAAACTTCATCCAACAACCACTTCTACTACCGGCACACAAAATCCCTTTCCACGGTGAAAAATCCCCCACTAATTTCAACCCAATTGAGCACCCCTTGGTATTTTGCATAAAAAGAAAGATGATCACAGATGCTCCCGTATCAACAACTTAGTTTCTGGGAAGTCACAGGGGATAGAGGATAAACACCTTACCTGCACTATTTCCCTGGCATTGGTATCTTTCACAGATTCACATGCTTTGAGTGTCCTCCATTGTCATACAAAGACCACGTACCATATGTGAAAAGGATATCCAAGTTTACTTTAGTAGCCCATCAAGGTCGCCCTAGGCAAGCAGCTAGATCACGGAAACCACAGAAGCCATTTTAGATTCTATGAAGTACAGCAAATGAGCGAGAACTGTTCAAAGCAAGCAGGCTGCATAAAATATGCATATATTTATTTGCAGGTGGCAGTGTTCTCCTTTGCATGGCGGATGGATATAAATATATAGCGTCAGGTCCCGGGTCAGAGTCTTGATTAAGATGAAAGTGACGGCTCCATGTGCATAAGTTCAGTGCCAGCCTTCGGGGGCTGGGAGAACTACAGCAATCCAGTCGCAAAAAGAGTACATACGTACTGCCTTAGTGCCTAAGTGGGACTATCAGCAGGTATGAGATACAAGTGATATTGTCTAGGTGACGGTGGCGTGTCTGGTCAGAGAGTGTTCTGAAGTGTGACGCAGTCTTGGAGAGAGATCTGATAAAGTGTGCAGAGGGAGGAGAGCTGCCAAGGGCAGCAGCTGCTGTAGCGCTTTCGGAGGGTGGGTCAATTAGGAAACATTTTGTTCATTGAAACACCTCATTATTTATCTTTAAACTGTGGCAGCAGTCAACTTCTGGAATGGTAAGGTTGACGATGTTTCATCATAGCACACCTAAGCATCCTAATTTGCAGAAGCAAAATTATGCACATTTTCTACCACACAAATAAATTGTATATGAAATACAGGCATGGTGTGAAAAGGAAACACTAAACTCTAGGGTTAATCCCCCCTCTAATGACAACCAGTTTCACTTACCCAATTTACCTCGGTATCGTACAGTATGAAGCTGAAAATCACCGAGCTGCTCCCCTGTGTAGTTCTGTCTCTTGCTGGCCATATAGACAGCTGTAGATACCCCTCAAGGGTGTGAAGCATGGCCCAGTCCAAGAGCCGCCTCCATTAACCACGCTCTCGGCTACCATAAATATGCCCAGTCCCAACACTGGACCACGCTTCCCAAGTTCCTCAGCTTACGTAGAGTGAGGCCTACATAATCAATCAATAAAGCTTTATTTCGACATGTAGTGTCATAAAAGCACAAAGTACATGCAAACATTTGCAAATTCATTTTTAAAAACATGTCGTAAGAAAATCCAGTTGGATACTATACAATAAATATCTAAGAACTTATTAAATTTTACAGCTTTGGAAGTTAAAAAGGATAAAAAGGTTAGTTGGAATTAATAGATCGCTGTCTCAATAGCCATGCCCAACCAAGAAATTTGGCCACCCCACAGACTATAGTAGTGTTGGAAGAGGTCTTAAGGATTCTCATGGCTTCAGTGTGAACCCTTGTTCCTAGTAATAAACAAACAGGCCTAAGCCATTTCATTCTAGGTAATAAATACGCTGGGCAGGCGAAGAAAAGATGGGAGGTATTTTCAAAAGTGCCAGTACAGAAGGGGCAATCAGGAAGGGTCTTGTGGGGGGAATTCCACCTGCTAGTACGGTCACGTAGTGGCAGTGTCCCGAATCTAAACTGAATAAAAAGAGATCTATCCTTAGGCTTGGTGATAAAATCAAGATAAGGTTCAAAGAGAGGAGTGAGTTTATGTTGGTAAAAAACCTCTGTCAGCCTTCCAATATTGGGATCCCTTAATTCCGAGGCATCCACCCAAGCCCAGTATGCTCGTTTGGCCTCCTCCTTTGATATTGGCGCCCCCAGGGGCCGGTCAGAGGTAAGGCCACTTGCAGCCAAAAGTTTCTTAATATTTGTGAGCCACTCGATTTTATGTGCTCCTTGCATATTCATGACCTCCCTGAGCCCATCTGCATAGTTTGAGAGCTCAGGGGTGCGCCACAGCCGCGCCCAGTATAACAAAGGGTGAAGGATGGCTAAATCTCTAATTGAGCGCCTACCAAAGTCGCTCAGGAGAGGTTTGGTTGGGGTACCCCTAGGGAGAGTTACAAGTTCTCTAAAGAACTTGTTTTCGTTAGTCACAAGAGAGTCTACACAACTGAAGCCCCATAATTCCGCGCCATAAAGAGCACTGCCCACCGCCTTTGCGGCATAGATGTTTAATACAGGAGCAATGGGTTTAGAGGTAGAGGCACGGAATTCCTTCCCCAGAGCTCCAGTTACCCGTTTGTGATTAAGTGCCATTTTATCTATGTGGGGCTGCCATTTGAGTCTGTCCGAGATTCTGATTCCCAAGTAATCAAACTCCCTGACACGCTCCAATGGTTTCCCATCTAGGGTCAGAGTGGAGCTGGAGGATCTGGAGGGATTAAAATAGAGGAGTTTAGTTTTAGTGGTGTTGATGACAAGGCCTCTCTGCTCGCAGAACAAGGAGAAGCGCTGTAACAGCTTCTGTAGTCCTGACGGCGTTTTTGAAATTAAAAGCGTGTCGTCCGCAAAAAGAAGGGCGGGGACTTTGTCTCCCGCCAAAGCGGGGACATCCGCGTCAACTTCGAGCAGAAAGGAGACCACACCATTCACAAATAATGTGAAAAGTGTTGGCGCCAAGACACATCCTTGGCGAACCCCTCTATTCACTGGTATTTTGTTAGTTTTCTGACCCTGGGCTCCCCATCGAATACAAGCGAAGTTCTCTTCGTGCATTCGAATGAGAAGTTTCAAAATGTAAGAGGGGATACCCAGCTCCTCCAAGATCAACCACAGGCGATCACGAGGGACCAGATCAAAGGCGGTCTTGAGGTCAATGAACGCGAGGTATAAGGCGCCCTTACCGATGGTTACCGTCTTCCAGTGAAGAAGCATTAGTCTAAATGCCTGATCAATAGTGCTAGTGCAGGCCCTAAAGCCTGCCTGGAACTTTGATAGGATCCCTTTTTCATCCACCCATGAATGTATCCTCTCAAGGAGAACCCTGCCAACCAATTTCTGGCCAGAGTCAATAAGGCTGATTGGGCGATAATTTGCCGGGTCAACCCTAGAGCCCTTCTTAAAGATGGGGATTACTTCCGCACCTTTCCAGGACTCTGGCTCCGGTGATCCGTTCAATAAGCTATTAATAAAAATTGTAAAGAACGAGGCCCAACCCTCGGTATTGGCTTTGAAAAGGTCTCCCGGAATGCCATCTGGTCCTGGAGCCTTTGCGGATACAATCCTGCCAATAGCATTTTGGACCTCTTTCTCCTCAATCCTTGGGAAAGGGGAAGGCTCGGGAAATTCAGATGTGGACCTTGGGCAGGTAGGGGGATCGTCCGCAGCCTCCGCCCCCGCATACAGGTTCCTAAAGTGATTGAACCAATCCCTATCCGTGATATGGTTAGGGAGTTGGGCCTGGGCGTGATTAGCAGATCTTCTCAGGATAGACCAAAATAGCTCGCCATTTTTTGCGTGGCTCGCTGATTTTAGTGAAACCCAGCGCTGCTCATCCCAGTCTTTTTTAGCAGAAGCGAGTGCATGCTTATAAAGCAGCCTCGCTTGCCTAACCTCACCTCGATTGTTGGATTTAATTGCAGAGATTAAGCTGTTTTTCTTGAGTCTGCAATCTTGATTAAACCACTCGTTTTCCGACTTGGCTCTAGGGTTGAGTTTTTTTCTGTGGTCAAGGAATAAAGCGCCAATTGCATTCATTGTTTCCTCATAGACTGCGGTATGGCTGGAATTGTCCTCAGAGACTAGAGAAAGCCTAGAGGTATTGTCAACACAGATGGTCTCCAACGTGGCAAGTTTTGTGTCACAAAGGACAATTTTAGACCATTTAAGGAATCTGCCGCAATTGGAGGGATAAAGTGTCTTGGACATCATATGCAAACCTGAGTGAGAGGTTGTGCCCTGTCTATGCCAAATCTCCCGCAAGCTGAGGGACAGAGGGTTGTGGTCACTGTTGATTGATGGTGTTATGATCATATCAACAACAAATTTCCATCCTTTCCTATCGATCAAAATATAATCGATTCTGCTTTGGCTGCCAACCCTGTTAAAGGTGTTAGCGCCCACTAGATCCGAGGGTGTGCGCCCATTTGCAGCTCTTAAGCCAAATTCTAATGCTAGGGCATTCATTTGAATCACAGCCGGGGACCATCTTTTAACAGGGTTGAGAGAGAGAGAGGGGATGCTCCATCTAGTATCCTCATCTTGCATGCCCAAGATATCTTCAGTGGCAAGCGGTTCAAAAGAACAGTTAAAATCGCCAGCGACAAGAAGGTAAGAGTTAGAAGGGCATGTAGAAAGTATTTCCGAGAGGGCTATGATGGTGGATGACTTGGCACCCCCTTGGGTACCACGAGAATAAACATTAAAAAGTTCCCAGGTGGAGCAACTCTGGGTGCCTTTAATGATAAGTCTCATAATGTCTGGCGAGGAACAGCTATCTATGGTGACCTTTAGGTTAAGATCCGCCCTGATCCAAACCATAAGGCCGCCAGAAGGGCGGCCGCGGCCTGATGCGATGGCTGGTGTAAAGAAACAACAGAACCCTGACTTATACAGTGGTTCAACGCTCCAGGTTTCCTGGAAAAAACATATGTCATGTTTCTCTATAAATTCATTCCAGTCAGGGAGATCAAGCTTGCTACGTAGACCAGCTACATTCCAGGAGACGATTTTAAGGAGACAAGGAGAGGTCGCCCTAGGAGTAGGTATGCTTGGGGAATGAATTTGGAAGGACTCGGAACTAATGGTAGACCTCTTGGGTGTTGAAGAAGGAATGGATAGAATCAAGTCCGAGTGGTCGGGAGGTGTGATAGACTCTAGTAAGCAGCAGCCTAAGGAAGGCAGAAGAGTGGCTGGAGTAGGCTCACTTTCCTCCAGTCAATCGACGGCCTCAAGGCAGCTATAACGATTTTCCGTGGGGAAAATGTCTAGGGGCAATGGGGGTATGGACCAGCTCCCCAATGGAGGGCACCTCCCTTTGTTGTGTACTACCGTCCATGGCTCCGTAAAATGCCCAGGAGGGTAAAAATAAGATAAAGGGAGAGCTGAAATGCATGAACTTGAGGTGAAATGTCTCCAATTGCAAATGTGCTCCACAGTTTTAGTGTCTTTAAAATTAATTAGAATACAATCCCCCCTGATGTTCTTAGCTAGATGGCCTACCCATGGTGCCCTTCTTACCATGAGAATTTTAGAGCTAATGTGCGAAGGTAGTGGTCTATTCCTGTTGAGCCAATGAACAACCCTGTTCCTTAGGGTTATAGGGGGCTCAACTACATTGTTAGCCAGTTCGGGGACTCCTGCTAAGATGACAATGTAGGGAGCAGTTTCAGGTGGTAGATTGGGGATATTAGCCCTGGTGGGGGACCCAAGTGGCAGTGGCCTAACAACATCCTGTGATTGGGTTATGCTAGGCGGGATACATTTCCTGGAGTTAGGGGCTAGATTGGATGTTTTGGTTACTATTGTAGGTTGACTATCGGAGTCGGCTGAGGGCAAGGCTTTGGGGGCTGAGGGAACAGCTTTGAGTGCCAGCGGGACTTTCTTTGCTCTAGGATTAGCCAATGTACTTGGGGCCTCTGGGAGATGAGTGGTGTTTAACACAGTGGACAGGCCCCCCAGGCTATGTTCAATCCTGGCTAAATACTGTTCAATTTTAAATAATCTGTCCTCCACGGGACAAAGGGAGGACCTAATAACGTTCCGTATATCAAATGTACACGTTGGTTCTAAGGTCCCCCCCTGACCCACTTCACTGTGCCCCGCTCCCTCGTCCTGGCTCATTACCCTAATTGGTAATGATGGGTTGGCTTGGGGCACAGGATTATCCGAAAAAGCCACCTGCAAAGAGTGCTCAGGAACATCCAGGGTTTGATTCAAATTCCCAGATTGATTTAATGTTTTATGTTTGCTTTTGGTGTTTTTGCCCTTTCTGCCAGTATTCGGTGGACGCCTTTGCTTAGTTTTAGGAATGGCCCCAGGATTACGCTCTCTAAGCTGTCTGGTGGTGCACTCCGGGGCTATACTAGGGGCAACTGGCAGTGGGCAAGGGGATAATAGCAAAGAATCAAAGGCCAAAGACTGATCCTCCCCCGGAACAGCAGCAACCATTTCACTGGCTGGCAAGTCCCGAGCCAATGAGTCCACATCAGAGCCAGTGGCGCTTGTGGGGGATAAAGTTGGTCGTGCTGGGGATCGTGCATTGACAAGATATCCCAAAGAGGACCTCCTGGCTACTGCGAGGTCCTGAGAAACACGTCGCTCCAGAAACAGTATTTCTTGGTCAATAACACTGTTGACCTTCGTGACAAATTGGTCCATTGTCCCTGAAAAGTGTGCATTGGTCGCCCTAGCTTTACCATCCTTGGGTGGCATAGTAATAACTGAAAAGAGAGCTGAAGGCTAGCCTAGCACAGCAAAAGCGGTGACAATGATTATAAAGAGAGCAGCTACATAAAGCGCTACTATGTGCGATTGAGCCGATATTACAATAGAACGACAGTACCTTGGGTTATATGGCGTATAGGAGGCGTTGGAGGGGTTGCCCAGTCCAGGCCGTTCCAGGCAGTGACGGGCAAGGACGGGCCCGCCCTTGGCCCGGGCTTCGCCCGGGCGCGGCCCGGGCGCGCCCCGCGCTGCGGTGGTGCTGAGGGCCTGAAGTAGGGCCTGGGCGCTGCAAGATGACGTGTGCAGAGCGCGCCGGGCGCTAAGGCCGCTGGGTAGTGTAGTCTTTGCACGAGCCGTTCCCCTCACGGCGTGGATACAGGCAATGTCCGAGGCGGGGATATCAGGGCTTAGTAACCCCCACAGATGAGCCGTTCCCCTCACGGCTGGCTCGAATGGAACAGAACAGGAACAACCAGGTAAGCGCGCGTCCCGCGCTGCGGTGGTGCTGAGGGCCTGAAGTAGGGCCCGGGCGCTGCAAGATGACGTGTGCAGAGCGCGCCGGGTGCTAAGGCCGCTGGGTAGTGTAGTCTTTGCCCGAGCCGTTCCCCTCACGGCGTGGATACAGGCAATGTCCGAGGCGGGGATATCAGGGCTTAGTAACCCCCACAGATGAGCCGTTCCCCTCACGGCTGGCTCGAATGGAACAGAACAGGAACAACTAGGTAAGCGCGCGTCCCGCGCTGCGGTGGTGCTGAGGGCCTGAAGTAGGGCCCGGGCGCTGCAAGATGACGTGTGCAGAGCGCGCCGGGTGCTAAGGCCGCTGGGTAGTGTAGTCTTTGCCCGAGCCGTTCCCCTCACGGCGTGGATACAGGCAATGTCCGAGGCGGGGATATCAGGGCTTAGTAACCCCCACCAATGAGCCGTTCCCCTCACGGCTGGCTCGAATGGAACAGAACAGGAACAACCAGGTAAGCGCGCGTCAATAATCAATGAAGGCTCTATGGCATCATGGGGAGTGACAGGTGAATTAGCATGTACCGTTATCACGATTAGCAACAGTTTTCTTTAATGATTCACTCATTTTGAATAATCGCCAATGCTAGAGGAGAATCCCGCACCATCTAAAAATAACACCTTTTCCTTCGTAGCAGAGGATACAGAGGGAACCAAATTCCCAATTTCCAGACATATCTGCAGTTCTACAGCACTACGGGGTTCAGCCATATCTGCAGTTCTACATCACTAAGAGGTTCAGCCATATCTGCAGTTTTACAGCACTAAGAGGTTCAGCCATATCTGCAGTTCTACATCACTAAGAGGTTCAGCCACATCTGCAGTTCTACAGCACTGAGAGGTTCCCCCACATCTGCAGTTCTACAGCACTAAGGGGTTTGGCCATATCTGCAGTTTTACAGCACTGAGAGGTTCAGCCATATCTGCAGTTCTGCAGCACTAAGAGGTTCCGCCACATCTGCAGTTCTACAGCACTAAGAGGTTCAGCCACATCTGCAGTTCTACAGCACTGAGAGGTTCCGCCATATCTGCAGTTTTACAGCACTACGGGGTTCAGCCATATCTGCAGTTCTACAGCACTAAGAGGTTCAGCCACATCTGCAGTTCTACAGCACTGAGAGGTTCCCCCACATCTGCAGTTCTACGGCACTACGGGGTTCAGCCATATCTGCAGTTCTACAGCACTGAGAGGTTCTGCCATATCTGCAGTTCTACAGCTCTGCGGTTCCCCCTTTCCCATACACAGTGCCATGTATCAGAACCCTAAATACAATTACTTCTATCCTAGCGCCCTCCTAGAGGTTCCTTCGTGAAGTAGTCCGCATGTCTTAGATGGAGAAGCCCTCGAGGGCTGACTGACCAGTTTCTGGAGAGAGTGATTTTCTCCTGGACTGAATCTTTCTCTTGACCCACGAGATCTAGAAATTCACTGAGATGGATTTGAAGGACTGATGGGTATTGCTTACTTCTTTACAGTTTAGTTGACCAATCTTTAGCAGCCTATTACAACTCTCCAATCTACTGATGAAATTTGAGCAATACAGATGTGGTGCTGGAGAGGTCAAAACCATTGAAAGGACCATGACGCTTTCAGTATCCTTGGGATTGTGCTAGCTTGCTGGAGAGAGACACCCACAACAGGAGAAAAAATGCTTTTTAGCTAAAAGAAAACACACAGAATTTTGATTTTTTCAGATTTCTTTCCTTGTTCATTTTAGTTTACTGTAGAATTTCTGCATGCATGTAAGTATGCAGACGTGTGTGAATGTCTCATTATTGTTTGTAAATTAAACCTACTAATTTACATTTACTTTTTTCCCATTAGGATACTTTTTATGTTGATGAAATAAACATCCTGCCTGCAAAGCAAATGGCTAAGTGTTTATATAGCTAGCTTGTATAGCAAGGAAAAAAATCCATCTGTCGGAAAAGGAAAGTTTGTCAGAGCTGCTCCCCTTCGACACTAGTCTTCCACCACTTGGCATCATACTTCCACTACCCACAGCCACTGCTGCTTTCTCCTTTACTTCCACAGGCCTGCCATCTTCCACCTCCCCCATAGGAGCACCTGCTTGTTCCTTTCCCCCTTATCAGGTATTTCTTTTGCTTTCTCCTTCCTGCCAACAGGCACTCACTCCCGCTTGATGTCTCAGGGAGTCCCACACTTCCCCCTAAACATTTTGTCCATTCATCCCTCCACCCAGAAAAATCCAGCTGTGAGAGGGAGGTAAGCCTGGAGCAGAGCCAAGAGTCATGATAACAGCACCCGGCGGGAAGTAATTTTACTTTAAAAAAATAGATTTTATATTTTTGTGTGCAAGAGTGCATACCTGTGTGTGTGTGTGTTTGTGTGCGCACATACATGTGTGTCAGTATTCCCATGCATGTGCATCTGAGACTGCATGAATTTATGAGGAGCCTGTGAGTGTTGTGCCCACCATGGTACTTTGATAGCCCAGGCACAATGGTCCTAATTGTTGGCAGCTTGTGGGCATCTGTAGGATGACACTGATTGATCATGTGTAATAAAATGTTGGTCCCCACTTAATGGTGGAAATACTTGGCAACTTGCAGGCCATCCAATGCATGTTGTCCATTATCACCCAGTAGAATGGCGGCCCTAGCACAATGATGATGATTCTTGGCAACATGCTACTCTCATCATTGCCTGCCCATGATAAAATGACGGCCCTCACATAATACTTATATATTTGTTGGCAACTTGTAGCAATTTATGGCACAATACCCACCTGCTAGTAGAAGTCTGAGACAACGGTAATAAATCCTAGCATGTTGTGGGCATACACAATGGTGCATATATCTGGCATGGTGATGGCCCTTAGAGAATGATGACGATTGTTGACATATTGAGAAATGCCAGGGTCTGGTGGCTGTGCCATAGACAACGGAACCAGAGTGTGAAATGAGATGGATTGGTAAAGAATCTATATTGAGATACTCTTAAATATTTATAGTTTGACCTTGTTAGGATGTCTATTGTATAGAGCCATTGGGTAAGAATAAGACTATTACTTGCCATTGTCAGGACCAACATTTCATTCTATTTCTCCCTCCAATGTGCAGTCACAAGGCACAATTTTTAAAAACTGTCAGCATGGATTTCAAGACAAAACAGAGACATTTTAGATGATTACGCTATTGATCCAACGCAAATCTCTTTTGTATGAGATATTGATGTAGGTGATATGAAAATAAATATGCTCTTGAACAATCAAGCAAAATAAATCTCCTATCATAGGTAGAAAGCATTGCATTGTCAACACAAAACAGTCGTTTGAAAGATGTGTACCGGCATAAGCCTATGCTGGCGATGGGAAAGAGTCGAGTGTGAATCATAGTGAACACCTTTCGTTGAAGACACTATTGTAACGAACTGGACGAGGTGAGTGTTAGATGTTGTGAGGGACAACGGTCAATATATGTGACATGTCATGCTGAATAAGTATAATAGAGGCAATTTCTTCATCACTAGCGTGGGAGCCCAAGGGAAAGCATTCACAGACATGGTTCCAACTCAATCCACTTACATCCCCTCTTACCTACCATTTGTATCCCACCAGGATTCATATCCCAGCACATGAACTATGATTTCAGTGGCCAGGATGCTCCCATGTCAGGCAATCTGGTAGCTGTGAAGACATCCAAAAAGGCATCAAGCTAAACTGAGTGCAGGAGTCGACTGCACTAAACATTGTCACAACCTCTGTCATGTCTGAGCTGCCTACAGTCCTCAACATTTTCTTGGCTAAGTAGGAAGATAAGCACAAGCTCTTAGAAAACGAAGTTGATTTTACCTTTAATGTTATTTATCAAGACAAGAAAAGGCATCTTTTATAGTTTCCCATGGTTTAAATACCCACCAATGTCAGGAAAGACCAAAATCTATCCAGGCCCATAAGTGTTTTACACTGAGCTAACTTGGAAGGTATGAAAGTAGTGACTAAGAAAACATGGGCAGTCCACTAACCCCCCGCCAATACCACATAGGACATCTCAGAAGCCTAAAAGTAATGATGTCATGGAATGAGTCCTTAAATACATAAACATTGATTGGCAAGAAGCGTTGTGTATGGATGGAGTGGAAGGAAATGACATCAATCTGGTGAGAGCAGGTGTGTTAGTGGATGGAATGAGTGTAGAGCAGCCATGGCTTCCTCAGTCTTGTAGCGGAAATAAGGTGATAACTGAGGGAAGCAGTATATAAAAAAGCCTCAGGTAGATAACAGGATCCACAGCTTGAGACTTGTAACAGAGCACGCACTGAGGACAGAGGAAACACTCAGACATATGGGTGTGTATCCCATCACTTACCCTCTGCGATCATGGGGGCCCAGCACAAATGCACGGCCTAATCTGTGGAACGTCAACTGAGGGATGCAACACTGGCATGGGAAATATCCTTAACATCGCAGTCAGTACACCGCGATGCTGTTACATCGCGGTCGTTACAACGAACGCGATGTAACCATGCTATGCCATTACAACGCAAGTCTTTACATCGACTTGCGCTAGATGGCGTGCTAACATTACAAATAGTGTAGTTTACTATCCCAACACCTTCCCTACTGTTAAGTGGACTGGAGTTGGAATAGTAAATTACACTTTTCTAATGTTAGCACGCCATCTAGCGCAAGTCGATGTAAAGACTTGCGTTGTAATGGCATAGCGTGGTAACATCGCAGTCGTTGTAACGACCGCGATGTAACTGCACGCGTTATAATGACTCGTGTTGTTACGTCATACATCCCACTGGCATCTGTGACTTCCACAGATATCCGGTATGAGACCTGGAAGCAGTCACAAATCTCGAATCCAGTGCATCCACGTTGGATGGGTTCTGCGAATAAACCAAAAAAAGCAAAAAAAGAGCATCAGGCGCAATCCAGGTAAAGGAACATCACCTCCATCAACACATACATTTTCTCTCTGCCCACAATGATTGTTTACTTTTCAGTGTCATGCATCCTACGGGTGATTCTCCTTGGCAAGTAATAGTCCTATTCTTACCCAATGGCTCTATAGAATAGACATACTAACAAGGTTAAAATAGAAATGTTTAGGAATATCCCAATATACTTTATTTGCCAATCCATCTGAGTCACACTCTGGTTCCATTCTTTATGGCAGACTGATCAGACTCTGGCATTTCTCAATATGCCAAGAATGCCCAGCATTCTTCAAGGGCCATCACCATGCCACATATATGCACCAACATGGATGCCCAAAGCATGACAGGATTTATTACCGTTGTCTCAGGCTGTTAGTAGTGGTAGTAGGTTAACAACTATTGGGGTTTGGTGAGCGGAATGAGCACCCTCACCCGGCTCAATCAGGCTTCAGGTCTTTGCACAGCACTGGAACGGCTCTGACTGAAATATCTGAAGCAATACGGGGGACCCTTGATATGGGGGGCAGGGCAGCACTGATTCTTCTGGATCTATTGGCAGCGTTCGATACAGTTCCACATTCCTTGATCCTATCCTGTGAAATTGGCGTGGATGGATCAGCCTGGAATTGGCTCACGTCCTAACTGGAAGATAGAACCCAACAAATCTGGATTGTGCCTTTTTCAGCCTCCCATCAAAAACTGGATACGGGGGTACCTCAGGGCTCGGTCTTGAGTCCCTTGCTGTTTATCATTTATATGTCTCCCCTAATTCAGTTAGCGGATGAACTCGGAGCAAAAGTCATCTCATATGCAGATGACACACAGCTGCTCTTCTCCTGGAACAAATGTAGTAAGGAAAACTGTGCACATGTCACGATCTGCCTCACTGCAATATTTCCCTGGCCAGCGAAGGCTCATTTGAAATGTAATGAGGACAAGACAGAGATGCTTCTGTTGGGGAATTGCCCCCCACAGTTCTAGCACTCTTTTGGCCATATAAGTCACCTTTGCCGGCACCCCAGGGTTTGATGAGAAGCTATGCTTTGGTCCTCAGATCCAAAGGCTGCTGGGAACATGTTTTGGTATCCTGAAAGCACAATTTCCTACCATTGCTCCCCATGCACGCTAGGAAAAAAGCCATCCAAGCCCTGATTACATCATGCATTGACTTTGCCAACGTGTTGTATGTCGGCCTGCCAGGTTACCTCCTCGATAAACTCCAGGTGATTCAGAATGCAGCAGCTAGGTTATTACTCAACCTCCGTAAGAGGGCCAATGTCACGCTGCATCTTCATGACCTTCACTGGCTGCTGGTGAAAGAAAGGATGAAGTTTAAGTCCCGGGTGACGTTACACCCCACCTTATATGGTTATAGCCCGGCCTATTTGAGATCAAGATCTGGGGGCATATTAACAAGAAACGGCGTTAAAATTATAGCCGCTTTAGCGGCAGAAAACTGCAGGTAAAGCGGCGATAATGGGCTTGATAATATGCCCTTGAGAATTCCCATAGAAGCCCATGTTCTGGTGTCAACACTCACTGATGCATTACACACACACCCTACACCGTGCCAGCTTCCCCCTTACAAACAACGCATGCACCAGATTCATGACGTTGAAGGAGAGTGTAGGGAGGAGCTTTTAATAACTTTTGGCACATTCTAATACCTCCCCTTTTAAAGATTTTTATGTTGCTCAGAATAACACTGAGCACATCAATTTTGCATAAAATGAGCAGAACAATTTAATTTCATAAAGGAAAATACACAGAAGTAATTTCTCATAAGTAAAATCAACACCTAAAAGATTGTACGAAAATTCTTAGCCAGTCGCTTGCAACTGTTGATTAAAATGATGTACACTGTATAATTGTGCCTGGTGTCTTCAGAAAAATTTAATAATTCCTATAATAGGTGCTCCCTTTCACCACTCCTAGTTTCATAATAGAAGCAGCCTGCGGAAGGTTAATACTTTCGTCAGCTTAAATACAGGTAGTGAACGAAATTTCTTGCTTTCTTCACGATGGGTAGAAAGTGTTCTAGTATTAAACCCTTGGTGTACTTCATTACAGTCACTCTGAGGTGACTAAAAAGGAACACAACTCAGTCTGTTTGCACAACAGAGGTGGAAGCCCTGCGGTGTCTTCACACTGACAAAGCACAGCAGTGGTGGAAGCCCTGCGGTGTCTTCACACTGACAAAGCACAGCAGAGGTGGAAGCCCTGCGGTGTCTTCAAACTGACAAAGCACAGCAGAGGTGGAAGCCCTGCGGTGTCTTCACACGGACAAAGCACAGCAGTGGTGGAAGCCCTGCGGTGTCTTCACACTGACAAAGCACAGCAGAGGTGGAAGTCCTATAGTCTTCTTGAAAAGTAGATGCACAAAACACAGACCCAAGCTCTGGGTTGTACTTTGAATGGAGATGGGTGGCACAGCAGAGTGACTGGGGCCCTGGGGTGACCTTAAACTGGCACAGGGGCACACTGAGATTTTAAGAGTATGTTTTTTCAGTTCCTTTTTTGAGGTCCAGGTGATTTTCCTTGTAGGTGATTCTGGGAAATGGGCGGCTAACACTCTGAGAATCAAAGTCTAAAGGGAGGTTCTTTTCATTCTGTGATCTCACAGTAGTTCCTGGTTACTGATGTTCCAGCTACAAGAGACCACACTTGTTACAAGGTTTACCCATGAATTCCTTGGGCCCTATGCCTGGGAGAAACAATTTTGACAAACTTTGAGGTTTCAATAGGAGACTCATGTGGAAGGGGATGTGGGTAATAAGTAACAATATATCACAGGAACAGTACCAAATGCAAGGGTCAATTCTAGCAGAAATCACATGAAACAGGGACATTATTAAAAACGTCTGAGCAAGGAGGGCAAAGAAAAGTACTAAGAGGGAAGACTGAAGCTGACAACCAGATTGGATTGTACATTCGTGAGCAGCAGGCAATGGGCTGACTGATGGACCCAGAAGTTTATTTGCTGTCAACCGTAAGTTCCAGAGCTAAAAAGATCGAGATCTTACAGTCTGACAAAACACTTCTGTACTCTCCCAACCAGAGACCGGTAGGTGTCACTAACCAATTGTACCTTGTATCTCAGATTCTGTAATCCTTGCCCTCATAATGTAAAAACAGACCTTAATACACGTCACACCTCTTATAGCAATGTTTTCCCTAAAGGAAAGACTTCTCTCAAACGCATGTACACTTACCGTGTTCTCAAATGTGTGTTGCAGGCACAAAATCGCAACAGTATGTGGGATGGTCTCTATCTCATAAAGTCCTATGATGTTGCTGAGCACCACGTTGAGAATCCAGCAAGCATCATTATTACTTTTCAGCCGACAGCTAATAAAGACGGTGAGAGATCAATTATCAATGAAGAACAGGCTGCTTTAAAAAAAACAATCCCTAGTATCACACCTGCAGGCCACCATCTTTCATTTAGTGAACTGTAACATCTATACCAGAGGATGGGGAAAGAGCTGTGCTTTATAAGACAAACTTGGTGAACTGTAACATCTATACCAGATGATGAGGAAACAGCTGAGCTTTATAAGACAAACTTAGTGAACTGTACCATCTGTGCCAGAGGATGGCAAAATAGCTGTGCTTTATAAGACACACTTAGTGAACTGTAACATCTGTGCCAACAGATGGGGAAATAGCTGTGCTTTATAAGTCAAACTAAGAAAACTGTAACATCTGTGCCCGAGGATGGGCAAATAGCTGTCCTTTATAAGACAAACTTAGTGAACTATAACATCTGTGCCCGAGGATGGGCAAATAGCTGTCCTTTATAAGACAAACTTAGTGAACTGTAACGTCTATGCCAGAGGATGGGAAATAGCTGTGCTTTATAAGTCAATCTTAGTGAACTGTAACATCTGTGCCAGAGGATGGCAAAATAGCTGTGCTTTATAAGACAAACTTAGTGAACTGTAACATCTGTGCCAACAGATGGGGAAATAGCTGTGCTTTATGAGTAAATCTTAGTGAACTGTAACATCTGTGACAGAGGATGGCAAAATAGCTGTGCTTTATAAGTCAAACGTACTGAACTGTAACATCTGTACCAGAGGGTGAGAAATAGCTGTACTTTATAAGTAATATTTACTGAACTGTAACATCTGTACCAGAGGATGGGGAAAGAGCTGTGCTTTATAAGTCAAACTTAGTGAACTGTAACATCTGTGCCATAGGATGAAAAATAGCTAAGCTTTATAAGTCAAACTTAGCAAACTGTAACATCCATGCCAGAGGATGGGAAATAGCTGAGCTTTATAAGTGAAACTTAGTGAACTGTAACGTCTATGCCAGAGGATGGGGAGATACCTGTGTTTTATAAGACAAACTTGGTGAACTGTAACATCTGTGCCAGATGATGGAGAAATAGCTGAGCTTTATAAGACAAACTTAGTGAACTGTAACGTCTATGCCAGAGGATGGGAAATAGCTGTGCTTTATAAGTCAAACTAAGAAAACTATAACATCTGTGCCCGAGGATGGGCAAATAGCTGTCCTTTATAAGACAAACTTAGTGAACTGTAACATCTGTGCCAGAGGATGGCAAAATAGCTGTGCTTTATAAGACAAACTTAGTGAACTGTAGCATCTGTGCCAACAGATGGGGAAACAGCTGTGCTTTATGAGTCAATCTTAGTGAACTGTAACATCTGTGACAGAGGATGAAAAATAGCTAAGCTTTATAAGTCAAACTTAGCAAACTGTAACATCTGTGCCAGAGGATGGGCAAATAGCTGTCCTATATAAGACAAACTTAGTGAGCTGTAACATCTGTGCCCGAGGATGAGCAAATAGCTGTCCTTTATAAGACAAACTTAGTGAACTGTAACATCTGTGCCCGAGGATGGGCAAATAGCTGTCCTTTATGAGACAAACTTAGTGAACTGTAACGTCTATGCCAGAGGATGGGAAATAGCTGTGCTTTATAAGTCAAACTAAGAAAACTGTAACATCTGTGCCCGAGGATGGGCAAATAGCTGTGCTTTATAAGACAAACTTAGTTACCTATAACATCTGTGCCCGAGGATGGGCAAATAGCTGTCCTTTATAAGACAAACTTAGTGAACTGTAACATCTATGCCAGAGGATGGGAAATAGCTGTGCTTTATAAGTCAATCTTAGTGAACTGTAACATCTGTGCCAGAGGATGGCAAAATAGCTGTGCTTTATAAGACAAACTTAGTGAACTGTAACATCTGTGCCAACAGATGGGGAAATAGCTGTGCTTTATGAGTAAATCTTAGTGAACTGTAACATCTGTGCCCGAGGATGGGCAAATAGCTGTCCTTTATAAGACAAACTTAGTGAACTGTAACATCTGTGCCCGAGGATGGGCAAATAGCTGTCCTTTATAAGACAAACTTAGTGAACTGTAACGTCTATGCCAGAGGATGGGAAATAGCTGTGCTTTATAAGTCAAACTAAGAAAACTGTAACATCTGTGCACGAGGATGGGCAAATAGCTGTCCTTTATAAGACAAACTTAGTTAACTATAACATCTGTGCCCGAGGATGGGCAAATAGCTGTCCTTTATAAGACAAACTTAGTGAATGGTAACGTCTATGCCAGAGGATGAAAAATAGCTGTGCTTTATAAGACAAACTTGGTGAACTGTAACATCTGTGCCAGATGATGGGGAAATAGCTGAGCTTTATAAGACAAACTTAGTGAACTGTAACGTCTATGCCAGAGGATGGGAAATAGCTGTGCTTTATAAGTCAAACTAAGAAAACTGTAACATCTGTGCCCGAGGATGGGCAAATAGCTGTCCTTTATAAGACAAACTTAGTGAACTGTAACATCTGTGCCAGAGGATGGCAAAATAGCTGAGCTTTATAAGTGAAACTTAGTGAACTGTAACGTCTATGCCAGAGGATGGGGAGATACCTGTGTTTTATAAGACAAACTTGGTGAACTGTAACATCTGTGCCAGATGATGGGGAAATAGCTGAGCTTTATAAGACAAACTTAGTGAACTGTAACGTCTATGCCAGAGGATGGGAAATAGCTGTGCTTTATAAGTCAAACTAAGAAAACTATAACATCTGTGCCCGAGGATGGGCAAATAGCTGTCCTTTATAAGACAAACTTAGTGAACTGTAACATCTGTGCCAGAGGATGGCAAAATAGCTGTGCTTTATAAGACAAACTTAGTGAACTGTAACATCTGTGCCAACAGATGGGGAAACAGCTGTGCTTTATGAGTCAATCTTAGTGAACTGTAACATCTGTGACAGAGGATGAAAAATAGCTAAGCTTTATAAGTCAAACTTAGCAAACTGTAACATCTGTGCCAGAGGATGGGCAAATAGCTGTCCTATATAAGACAAACTTAGTGAGCTGTAACATCTGTGCCCGAGGATGAGCAAATAGCTGTCCTTTATAAGACAAACTTAGTGAACTGTAACATCTGTGCCCGAGGATGGGCAAATAGCTGTCCTTTATAAGACAAACTTAGTGAACTGTAACGTCTATGCCAGAGGATGGGAAATAGCTGTGCTTTATAAGTCAAACTAAGAAAACTGTAACATCTGTGCCCGAGGATGGGCAAATAGCTGTGCTTTATAAGACAAACTTAGTTACCTATAACATCTGTGCCCGAGGATGGGCAAATAGCTGTCCTTTATAAGACAAACTTAGTGAACTGTAACATCTATGCCAGAGGATGGGAAATAGCTGTGCTTTATAAGTCAATCTTAGTGAACTGTAACATCTGTGCCAGAGGATGGCAAAATAGCTGTGCTTTATAAGACAAACTTAGTGAACTGTAACATCTGTGCCAACAGATGGGGAAATAGCTGTGCTTTATGAGTAAATCTTAGTGAACTGTAACATCTGTGCCCGAGGATGGGCAAATAGCTGTCCTTTATAAGACAAACTTAGTGAACTGTAACATCTGTGCCCGAGGATGGGCAAATAGCTGTCCTTTATAAGACAAACTTAGTGAACTGTAACGTCTATGCCAGAGGATGGGAAATAGCTGTGCTTTATAAGTCAAACTAAGAAAACTGTAACATCTGTGCACGAGGATGGGCAAATAGCTGTCCTTTATAAGACAAACTTAGTTAACTATAACATCTGTGCCCGAGGATGGGCAAATAGCTGTCCTTTATAAGACAAACTTAGTGAATGGTAACGTCTATGCCAGAGGATGAAAAATAGCTGTGCTTTATAAGACAAACTTGGTGAACTGTAACATCTGTGCCAGATGATGGGGAAATAGCTGAGCTTTATAAGACAAACTTAGTGAACTGTAACGTCTATGCCAGAGGATGGGAAATAGCTGTGCTTTATAAGTCAAACTAAGAAAACTGTAACATCTGTGCCCGAGGATGGGCAAATAGCTGTCCTTTATAAGACAAACTTAGTGAACTATAACATCTGTGCCCGAGGATGGGCAAATAGCTGTCCTTTATAAGACAAACTTAGTGAACTGTAACGTCTATGCCAGAGGATGGGAAATAGCTGTGCTTTATAAGTCAATCTTAGTGAACTGTAACATCTGTGCCAGAGGATGGCAAAATAGCTGTGCTTTATAAGACAAACTTAGTGAACTGTAACATCTGTGCCAACAGATGGGGAAATAGCTGTGCTTTATGAGTAAATCTTAGTGAACTGTAACATCTGTGACAGAGGATGGCAAAATAGCTGTGCTTTATAAGTCAAACGTACTGAACTGTAACATCTGTACCCGAGGGTGGGAAATAGCTGTACTTTATAAGTAATATTTACTGAACTGTAACATCTGTACCAGAGGATGGGGAAAGAGCTGTGCTTTATAAGTCAAACTTAGTGAACTGTAACATCTGTGCCAGAGGATGAAAAATAGCTAAGCTTTATAAGTCAAACTTAGCAAACTGTAACATCCATGCCAGAGGATGGGAAATAGCTGAGCTTTATAAGTGAAACTTAGTGAACTGTAACGTCTATGCCAGAGGATGGGGAGATACCTGTGTTTTATACGACAAACTTGGTGAACTGTAACATCTGTGCCAGATGATGGGGAAATAGCTGAGCTTTATAAGACAAACTTAGTGAACTGTAACGTCTATGCCAGAGGATGGGAAATAGCTGTGCTTTATAAGTCAAACTAAGAAAACTATAACATCTGTGCCCGAGGATGGGCAAATAGCTGTCCTTTATAAGACAAACTTAGTGAACTGTAACATCTGTGCCAGAGGATGGCAAAATAGCTGTGCTTTATAAGACAAACTTAGTGAACTGTAACATCTGTGCCAACAGATGGGGAAACAGCTGTGCTTTATGAGTCAATCTTAGTGAACTGTAACATCTGTGACAGAGGATGAAAAATAGCTAAGCTTTATAAGTCAAACTTAGCAAACTGTAACATCTGTGCCAGAGGATGGGCAAATAGCTGTCCTATATAAGACAAACTTAGTGAGCTGTAACAGCTGTGCCCGAGGATGAGCAAATAGCTGTCCTTTATAAGACAAACTTAGTGAACTGTAACATCTGTGCCCGAGGATGGGCAAATAGCTGTCCTTTATAAGACAAACTTAGTGAACTGTAACGTCTATGCCAGAGGATGGGAAATAGCTGTGCTTTATAAGTCAAACTAAGAAAACTGTAACATCTGTGCCCGAGGATGGGCAAATAGCTGTGCTTTATAAGACAAACTTAGTTACCTATAACATCTGTGCCCGAGGATGGGCAAATAGCTGTCCTTTATAAGACAAACTTAGTGAACTGTAACATCTATGCCAGAGGATGGGAAATAGCTGTGCTTTATAAGTCAATCTTAGTGAACTGTAACATCTGTGCCAGAGGATGGCAAAATAGCTGTGCTTTATAAGACAAACTTAGTGAACTGTAACATCTGTGCCAACAGATGGGGAAATAGCTGTGTTTTATGAGTAAATCTTAGTGAACTGTAACATCTGTGCCCGAGGATGGGCAAATAGCTGTCCTTTATAAGACAAACTTAGTGAACTGTAACATCTGTGCCCGAGGATGGGCAAATAGCTGTCCTTTATAAGACAAACTTAGTGAACTGTAACGTCTATGCCAGAGGATGGGAAATAACTGTGCTTTATAAGTCAAACTAAGAAAACTGTAACATCTGTGCACGAGGATGGGCAAATAGCTGTCCTTTATAAGACAAACTTAGTTAACTATAACATCTGTGCCCGAGGATGGGCAAATAGCTGTCCTTTATAAGACAAACTTAGTGAATGGTAACGTCTATGCCAGAGGATGAAAAATAGCTGTGCTTTATAAGACAAACTTGGTGAACTGTAACATCTGTGCCAGATGATGGGGAAATAGCTGAGCTTTATAAGACAAACTTAGTGAACTGTAACGTCTATGCCAGAGGATGGGAAATAGCTGTGCTTTATAAGTCAAACTAAGAAAACTGTAACATCTGTGCCCGAGGATGGGCAAATAGCTGTCCTTTATAAGACAAACTTAGTGAACTGTAACATCTGTGCCAGAGGATGGCAAAATAGCTGTGCTTTATAAGACAAACTTAGTGAACTGTAACATCTGTGCCAACAGATGGGGAAATAGCTGTGCTTTATGAGTCAATCTTAGTGAACTGTAACATCTGTGACAGAGGATGAAAAATAGCTAAGCTTTATAAGTCAAACTTAGAAAACTGTAACATCTGTGCCAGAGGATGGGCAAATAGCTGTCTTTTATAAGACAAACTTAGTGAGCTGTAACATCTGTGCCCGAGGATGGGCAAATAGCTGTCCTTTATAAGACAAACTTAGTGAACTGTAACATCTGTGCCCGAGGATGGGCAAATAGCTGTCCTTTATAAGACAAACTTAGTGAACTGTAACGTCTATGCCAGAGGATGGGAAATAGCTGTGCTTTATAAGTCAAACTAAGAAAACTGTAACATCTGTGCCCGAGAATGGGCAAATAGCTGTCCTTTATAAGACAAACTTAGTTAACTATAACATCTGTGCCCGAGGATGGGCAAATAGCTGTCCTTTATAAGACAAACTTAGTGAACTGTAACGTCTATGCCAGAGGATGGGTAATAGCTGTGCTTTATAAGTCAATCTTAGTGAACTGTAACATCTGTGCCAGAGGATGGCAAAATAGCTGTGCTTTATAAGACAAACTTAGTGAACTGTAACATCTGTGCCAACAGATGGGGAAATAGCTGTGCTTTATGAGTCAATCTTAGTGAACTGTAACATCTGTGACAGAGGATGAAAAATAGCTAAGCTTTATAAGTCAAACGTACTGAACTGTAACATCTGTACTAGAGGGTGGGAAATAGCTGTACTTTACAAGTAAAATTTACTGAACTATAACATCTGTACCAGAGGATGGGGAAAGAGCTGTGCTTTATAAGTCAAACTTAGTGAACTGTAACATCTGTGCCAGAGGATGAAAAATAGCTAAGCTTTATAAGTCAAACTTAGCAAACTGTAACATCCATGCCAGAGGATAGGAAATAGCTGAGCTTTATAAGTGAAACTTAGAGAACTGTAACGTCTATGCCAGTGGATGGGGAGATACCTGTGTTTTATAAGACAAACTTGGTGAACTGTAACATCTGTGCCAGATGATGGGGAAATAGCTGAGCTTTATAAGACAAACTTAGTGAACTGTAACGTCTATGCCAGAGGATGGGAAATAGCTGTGCTTTATAAGTCAAACTAAGAAAACTATAACATCTGTGCCCGAGGATGGGCAAATAGCTGTCCTTTATAAGACAAACTTAGTGAACTGTAACATCTGTGCCAGAGGATGGCAAAATAGCTGTGCTTTATAAGACAAACTTAGTGAACTGTAACATCTGTGCCAACAGATGGGGAAACAGCTGTGCTTTATGAGTCAATCTTAGTGAACTGTAACATCTGTGACAGAGGATGAAAAATAGCTAAGCTTTATAAGTCAAACTTAGCAAACTGTAACATCTGTGCCAGAGGATGGGCAAATAGCTGTCCTATATAAGACAAACTTAGTGAGCTGTAACATCTGTGCCCGAGGATGAGCAAATAGCTGTCCTTTATAAGACAAACTTAGTGAACTGTAACATCTGTGCCCGAGGATGGGCAAATAGCTGTCCTTTATAAGACAAACTTAGTGAACTGTAATGTCTATGCCAGAGGATGGGAAATAGCTGTGCTTTATAAGTCAATCTTAGTGAACTGTAACATCTGTGCCAGAGGATGGCAAAATAGCTGTGCTTTATAAGACAAACTTAGTGAACTGTAACATCTGTGCCAACAGATGGGGAAATAGCTGTGCTTTATGAGTAAATCTTAGTGAACTGTAACATCTGTGCCCGAGGATGGGCAAATAGCTGTCCTTTATAAGACAAACTTAGTGAACTGTAACATCTGTGCCCGAGGATGGGCAAATAGCTGTCCTTTATAAGACAAACTTAGTGAACTGTAACGTCTATGCCAGAGGATGGGAAATAGCTGTGCTTAATAAGTCAAACTAAGAAAACTGTAACATCTGTGCCCGAGGATGGGCAAATAGCTGTCCTTTATAAGACAAACTTAGTTAACTATAACATCTGTGCCCGAGGATGGGCAAATAGCTGTCCTTTATAAGACAAACTTAGTGAACGGTAACGTCTATGCCAGAGGATGGGAAATAGCTGTGCTTTATAAGTCAATCTTAGTGAACTGTAACATCTGTGCCAGAGGATGGCAAAATAGCTGTGCTTTATAAGACAAACTTAGTGAACTGTAACATCTGTGCCAACAGATGGGGAAATAGCTGTGCTTTATGAGTAAATCTTAGTGAACTGTAACATCTGTGCCCGAGGATGGGCAAATAGCTGTCCTTTATAAGACAAACTTAGTGAACTGTAACATCTGTGCCCGAGGATGGGCAAATAGCTGTCCTTTATAAGACAAACTTAGTGAACTGTAACGTCTATGCCAGAGGATGGGAAATAGCTGTGCTTTATAAGTCAAACTAAGAAAACTGTAACATCTGTGCCCGAGGATGGGCAAATAGCTGTCCTTTATAAGACAAACTTAGTTAACTATAACATCTGTGCCCGAGGATGGGCAAATAGCTGTCCTTTATAAGACAAACTTAGTGAACGGTAACGTCTATGCCAGAGGATGAAAAATAGCTGTGCTTTATAAGACAAACTTGGTGAACTGTAACATCTGTGCCAGATGATGGGGAAATAGCTGAGCTTTATAAGACAAACTTAGTGAAATGTAACGTCTATGCCAGAGGATGAGAAATAGCTGTGCTTTATAAGTCAAACTAAGAAAACTGTAACATCTGTGCCCGAGGATGGGCAAATAGCTGTCCTTTATAAGACAAACTTAGTGAACTGTAACATCTGTGCCAGAGGATGGCAAAATAGCTGTGCTTTATAAGACAAACTTAGTGAACTGTAACATCTGTGCCAACAGATGGGGAAATAGCTGTGCTTTATGAGTCAATCTTAGTGAACTGTAACATCTGTGACAGAGGATGAAAAATAGCTAAGCTTTACAAGTCAAACTTAGCAAACTGTAACATCTGTGCCAGAGGATGGGCAAATAGCTGTCCTTTATAAGACAAACTTAGTGAGCTGTAACATCTGTGCCCGAGGATGGGCAAATAGCTGTCCTTTATAAGACAAACTTAGTGAACTGTAACATCTGTGCCCGAGGATGGGCAAATAGCTGTCCTTTATAAGACAAACTTAGTGAACTGTAACGTCTATGCCAGAGGATGGGAAATAGCTGTGCTTTATAAGTCAAACTAAGAAAACTGTAACATCTGTGCCCGAGGATGGGCAAATAGCTGTCCTTTATAAGACAAACTTAGTTAACTATAACATCTGTGCCCGAGGATGGGCAAATAGCTGTCCTTTATAAGACAAACTTAGTGAACTGTAACGTCTATGCCAGAGGATGGGTAATAGCTGTGCTTTATAAGTCAATCTTAGTGAACTGTAACATCTGTGCCAGAGGATGGCAAAATAGCTGTGCTTTATAAGACAAACTTAGTGAACTGTAACATCTGTGCCAACAGTTGGGGAAATAGCTGTGCTTTATGAGTCAATCTTAGTGAACTGTAACATCTGTGACAGAGGATGAAAAATAGCTAAGCTTTATAAGTCAAACGTACTGAACTGTAACATCTGTACTAGAGGGTGGGAAATAGCTGTACTTTACAAGTAAAATTTACTGAACTGTAACATCTGTACCAGAGGATGGGGAAAGAGCTGTGCTTTATAAGTAAAACTTAGTGAACTGTAACATCTGTGCCAGAGGATGAAAAATAGCTAAGCTTTATAAGTCAAACTTAGCAAACTGTAACATCCATGCCAGAGGATAGGAAATAGCTGAGCTTTATAAGTGAAACTTAGTGAACTGTAACGTCTATGCCAGAGGATGGGGAGATAGCTGTGTTTTATAAGACAAACTTGGTGAACTGTAACATCTGTGCCAGATGATGGGGAAATAGCTGAGCTTTATAAGTCAAACTAAGTAACCTATAAAATCTGTCTTTGTTTGCTTTGTTCGCCCTAGTTTGGCAGGTTATGCCCAGACGTGGGTAATTTGCTCACTTTGCCACTGGATTCAAGCTAGACTGGCTGATGAGGGCTGTTAGCCTGGAACCGGACCCAGGATGCTTGTTTCCGGTCCAGGGAAGACATGGCTTGGCAGTTTGGGCTGGACTGGTCCCATGAGGCACAGGGTCAAGACTGATTTCTATATAACTGTTTCTGAAGTGGGGTGGCAAAGTGAGCTAAAGAACGATGATGGATTCAACCTAGATCTGTGACTGGGGTGTAGTGTCTGCGAAGTTTCAGCACTCCGTCCGTCATCTCCTGTTGATTGCTTTGTTCGCCCTAAGTTAACAGGGTATGCACAGACGTGGGTCCCTTGCTGACTTTGCCACTGGATTCAAGCTGATGAGGGCTGTTAGCCTGAAACCGGTCCCAGGATGCTTGTTTCCGGTCCAGGGAAGTGATGCAGCGAGATTACCAGCTTGGGTTATTCTAAACTATCATACTCACCTGGGCCCATAAATCATTCATACAATAAGCTGGCAATCATCCGCTGGAGATCAGGACTTAGTTTAGCATGTAATATAATTTACCTGTACACCAATTCTTACCAAACCTTTACCTCTTAGCTCTTAATTTCCTCTGATCGATAGATTGGGTTGTTAGCATAATAGGCATATATGACATTTACCTTTATTTCTTTGAATGACCACACACTCTGGTTTTAAAAAATGTATCTGTGCAATAATTTTTTGAGTCAAATACCAATACATGCCAAACACCAACTTATCAAGGAGAGATAATAATCACAGTAAAGCATAAAGACTTAGTAAAATTTCATAACGTTGGTACCTGGGAAGGGTGGAAAAAGAAACGGTACAAGGACATACCACACAGATTTATATTTACCTAGAGTGGTGTGAGGACCAACCCCTGGCCAAGGAGCTGGGAAAAGGGACTCCCGAGTAGTCAGGAGCCAACGGATCAGGACAGGTTCAGGATAGGACAGGAAACCTCCTCTAAGTGCAACGCCAGAGTTACACCCCTCTCTGGTGCTACTCTCCTCGATTCTTCCCCTTCTAGATGGACAGGTTCTTCTCCTCAGCAATCTCTCCAACTCTTCTCTCTCCATCTCTCCTTTCTCGATTCTTCTGTCAGAGTGCTCGAGCAGCGTCTCTGAACTCCGTGGCATCTGCCGTTTTCTGCCGCAATGATGGGTCGGTGACAAGTCTGTGACAAGTCTGACAATCTAACTGACTGAGCCTACCTTAATTATACTATTCTCAGTGTATGTACCACCCCCCAATGTTTCAATGTTCGTGTATTCCCTACTGGTGATTGGACAATGGGATGGGGAGAGGTCATCACACCATACTAATGTAATGTCATTTTTCTTAGGTTTATTGTTCTATGTTCCCTCCCCTTACTTATTTTCCCATGCTTTAATTCCCAAACCACACAGAATCAATTTCATCAACAATGTATGCAAAATTTGTCAACTTCTTCTCCCCCTCTTCGGGTCAAGAGGTGCTGTTCCCAGGCGCTTTTCTGGTTCAAGTGTCCTTGCCTGGGTTTCAGTGTCACAGTGCGGAGTTTGACAGAGTCCAGTACGCTTGCGCAAAGTCAAACAAGATGGACATTTTCAGTCACCCTCCAGGCCCAAATACGCACTAATAACAAAGTAAAAAAAAACATATTAGAATACGAAAATAAATTAATGCACTGTATACCACTTATTCCTACTCTAATCCCCTTAAGTTATTTAAACTACTGCATTAGCAGTTTAGTAAAACATACAAAGTTTAGTTTAAGCATAGGCATGTGCATTAACATGCGAGGTTCAAAGTGGGCATCTTTAATACTACTGCGCAGCTGCAAAGACTTCCCACCAAAAGTGAAAGACGTCATACTACGTAGATGCAGTAAACTCATGCGCAGAAGATTCCCGCGTTTTCGGCAGCCATATTAATCCACTCAAATTACTTGTTAGTAAAACACATTGACAAGCTTCCCCTAGATTATGTAAAATGAAGTGTACTGCAATTATTAGTATTCACAAAACTTATTGGTTACATTATTACTTATTAGTCGAGAGGATTGAATTCAAGCAAGTTTCTTTACGTATGAAACCTTGCTCCATCAGAAGACCTGGCTTGGCAGTTCGGGCTGGACTGTGCCCATGAGGCACAGGGTCAAGACTGATTTGCATATCGCTGTGTCTGAAGTGGGGTGGAGAAGTGAGCTAAAGAACGATGATATATTCAACCCAAATCTGTGACTGGGGGTGAGTGTCTGAAAAGTTTCAGCGCTCCGTCCATCATCTCCATGTGTTTGCTCTGTTGGCCCAAGTTGGCAGAGTATGCCCAGACGTGGGTCCCTTGCTCAATTTGCCACTGGATTCAAGCTTGCCTGGCTGATGAGGGCTGTTAGCCTGAAACCGGTCCCAGGATGCTTATTTCTGGTCCAGGGAAGACATGGCTTGGCATTTCGGGCTGGACTGTTCCCATGAGGCACAAGGTCAAGATTGATTTGCATATAGCTGTGTCTGAACTGGGTTGGAGAAGTGAGCTAAAGAATGATGATGGATCCAACCCAAATCTGTGACTGGGGGTGAGTGACTGAAAAGTTTCAGGGCTCCGTCCATCATCTCCTTGTGTTTGCTTTGTTTACCTTTAACATCTATGCCAGAGGATGGGGAAATAGCTGTGCTTTATAAGATAAACTTAGTGAATACATGGCTATTGCAAGCTACTGCATGGTTACACTCCTGCTGCTATCTGCGTTATTTCGCACAAGCCTCTGTTTTAAATTGTTCAAAGAACTGTTCTAATACTGATTGTTCGTTACAACATTGATTGTCTGCCGACCCGCGGTGCCGCCAGTTAGAGTGAGCCCGCCATCCTGAGGGTCAGCGATCTAGTTGCCTCACCTCCTAGCGCTATAAATATCATGCTGGCTCGACCGCGCAGTGGGCGCACCACCAGCGCGCCAAAGGCAAGCCTGTCTGCGCCCAGAGCACGCCCGGAGCGCCAGAACCCCTGGTCAATTTCCTGTCCACAGATATAGCCAGCAACGACTTCTTGATATCAGGAATGGTGCGTGCCAGGCATTTAACCATTGGCAGGGGGGGATAAAATATGAAATATATAAATGCCTTGGTTGCGGTTTCCGCTTTACTCCACTAACCGGGGCCGAGGGGAGGGACCTAACTACACCATTCACGGGGAGTGAGGGCACCTCAAAATGCAATAAAGGTCATGACCTTAGACGAGCTCCACCACATAAAATAGATGTAAACTGCGGTCAGAAAAGCAGAGTTGAGACACAAGTGCAATAATATACTCTATCATGTATGCTATTAAATACGCAATCATTCGTAAAACACAAATATCAATTTGAATGCCTCCTACAATCAGACAAGTCAGATATCGTCTTTCTAACTGAGACGTAGACAGATGCCAGCTCTGACCCTGATTGGAATGTGGGCCTCCCTCCGGGATATGCAGTGGTGCAACAGGATAGGAAGGAGGGTAGAGGGGGGGCCTAGCTCTGATTTACCGAGATTACCTAAAACTGCGCCATGAGGCTTCGACGCTACTGTTTTCATTTCAATTCCACGTTTCAAGGTCTTCTTGTATACCGTCCCCTGGGCCTAGAACCGCTTTTTCGCAAGCCCTCCTGAATTATTTTAGAATTAAGTTCGGAGTTGGATTTTTTCACCATTATGGGGGATTTTAATTATCATCTCGAATTAGAGAATAATCCAGATACGGCAAGACTTGTAGATAATCTAGCCGCATATGGTCTGTCCCAAATAGTATCTGAACCCACACATTTGGCGGGCCATACTTTGGACGGCATTTTTACAAATGAACCTGATATAACTATGATAAAGACTTTATCGCTACCCTGGACTGAACACAGACCTATATATTTTGAGGTGGCTAAAATAATGCCTAGTCAACCGTGGCCCATCCTTGCTATAAAGGAGAGCGTCCGGAAATGGAACAAGATAAAAAGGGGTGACCTGAAACAGGCTTTGAACCCTGGCCCGCCCATTTTAGATAGTAACAATGACACAGCAGCCAACCAGTTTGATAACTGGATTAGGACAGCTGTACGTGGCATTGCCCCTGAAATAAATAAAACAGTCAAAAGGGCACCCTGGTGTAGTCCAGATTTAAAAATCATAAAAATGAAATGTAGATGAAGTGAACGGACCTGGAGGACTGATTATAGTATCAAGCATAAGCTAGCTTACAATGTAAATTTAGAAAAATATAAGCAAGCAATCATTGAAGCTATTTCACTGCTAAAATTGGAGATGCTGTACATTCCTCAAAGGAACTTTTTAAAACTGTGTATACATTAGTTAAACCCCAGGATACTGCTCAGTTTAGGCCAGATCAAGTTTTTTGCAATGAAATGGCTAAATCTTTCCAGAGTAAATTACAACTGATCTACAATGATCGTTTAAATTCGGCCACCACTATGTCAGGTAGCAGCCCTTCAAACATTAACGTGTGGGCAGCACATGGCAGGCTCTCACGCTTGGGGGCACTTACCACGGAGGAGGTTCACGATCTCATGATATCAGCAAAATCGGGCCCGCCTAACGACCCCTGCCCTCCAGTCATCATTCAACTCGTATCTAAGACATGCTAGTACACATCTCACCCCTCTTTTGAACCAAGTCCTAGAAATGGGTAAATATCCCAGTGCATGGAAAAAGGCCTGTATGAGGCCAATTCCTAAAAAGCCAGCTCTTGATCCTTTAGAGCCTAAAAACTACCGGCCAATCTCCAGGCCGCCTCCGACAGCAAAAATACTGGAAAAAGTCATGAACAAGGAGCTGATAAAATATCTAGAAGAGAACTTCTTGCTGGACCCTACACAGCATGGTTTTAGGCCCTGTCATTCGGCCGAGACAGCTTTAGTACTAGCCACTGAGGGGATTCGGAAGATAGTTGATGGCGGGGGGCAGAGCGGTCCTTGTTCTCCTGGATCTCTCGGCGGCATTTGATACTGTGAACCATACGGTGCTGGTGCAGCGGCGGAGAGAAGTGGGAATAGAGGATACCGCTCTGGCCCTCCTCTCCTCTGTCCTAGAAAACAGGAAACCAAACATTCACTGGGAGAACCTACAGTCTGAAACTTTTCAGCTCCCATGCGGTGTCCCGCAGGGATCTGCTTTGTCACCAACCCTCTTCAACATCTATGTGTCCTCGCTGGCCAACCTAGTCAGGAAGCATGGCTTCTCTCTGATCATGTATGCTGACGATTCGCAGCTTACAATCTCGGTATCTAAACCAGCAGAGCCAGTGGCTAACAGTTTTTCATGCATGTCTGAAAGACATCATGATCTGGATGAGCCAAAATTTCTTGAAAATAAATACTGATTAAATAGAGGTCCTAGAGTTTGGTATGGGACCTTTGCTATGGAGTAACAACTGGTGGCCAACGGAGGCGAGAGTTTGTCCTCGCCCGGTTACCAAGGTCAGGAATTTGGGGGTGATCCTTGATGATCAGCTTAACCTCTCGGCCCAAGTCAACCAGCTAACTTCCTCATGTTTTTTCCTCCTAAAAACACTGAGGAAAATGTTTCCTTTCATTGCATATGAACTCCAAAAGACCATTATAGTGGCACTTTTTCTATCTTAAATTAGACTACTGCAATGCGCTCTTTGTGGGGATTGGCAAGGCGCAGGAGAGGAAGCTGCAATCACTGCAAAATGCCACTGCCAGACTGCTCATGAATATCCCTAAGGGTCGTCCCACCTCAGAGGGCATTAGAGCCTTACATTGGCTTCCTGTCCAGCAAAGGGCCAATTTTAAGTCTCTTTGTCTAGTACACAAGGCCCTCTATGGAGGAATCTCTGGGGAGATAAGGAAATTATTCTCTATGTACTCTCCAGCCAGAACACTTAGATCCTCTATGAAGGGCCTCGTCTGTATTCCAAAAATCTGCAAGGCAAGATGGGGGGGCCGCACGCTGTCATTCTGTGCGGCCAAACTCTGGAATCAGATGCCGTCTACCCTGCGACTGCAACCAAACCGGCTGAGGTTCACAAAGGAGTCGAAAACCTGGTTATTTTCCAAAAACTAACAACCAGAGTCAGGATGCCTTTTAGTATCTGTGTATCACAGTCAGCGCCAAGACACCTCGGCATTCGTGCGCTTTATAAGTAAATATTCAAATCAAATTCAAATCAAATCAAAATGAACTGTAACATCTGTGCCAGAGGATGGGGAAATAGCTGTGCTTTAGAAGACAAACTGATGACAAACCCCCTGCTCCTGTTGTCTTCTGCTGCAGTTGCTAGACCATAAGCTCAATATTTATCAGCAGTAAACCTTGAATAATAGGGCCATTAGCACCATTAACAGGTGAAATGATGTGGTGGAAGGCCAAAGCATTGATAAACAGAAACGGTGCCTGAGGGAACACGCAGACGATGGGAGACCGCGTATGTTCCACACTTGTAGCTAGTGGTTCTACCCTGATGCATCTCGTCTCTCTACACATCCCAGTGCTCACTCGTTGTCACGATCTTGATCAGGCTGGGCAGTGCTTGCAGACATCCAGTCTCAGCAATAGTGATGAACAAGATTTCTCACATCAGGTTAGTGTGCAGCTGGATGTGGGCTCTGAGCTGAGGTAAGTCATATTGTCTGTATTTCGGGCAATCTTTCTCCTTCTCTTCCTCATGGTTCAACAGAACCAAAGTTTTCGGGTATATTCCCTACTCCTTTAGGGGAGTCATTCAAGTTATCTTGCTTCTGCTCTCACTGAGAGTGAAACCCTGGTCCCTGCCGTAGACAGCCCTGCTGGAGCTGGTTTGGCCCAAAGAAGGTGAGCACAAAGGATCGTTCCTGCTGGAACCCAGACACATACACCTGGATTCACAATGGTGTCTACTGTGAGAGTTGGCATGGACAGTGCAGGGAAGGGAGGGAGGGATAAAGGGAGGCCGCAGATCTGACTACCAGTAAACCCCGGTGATCATCCTGCAACCTTAAAGACTGTATACAGACTCAGAAGACCCCAATTGAGGTTCATCAGCCCTTTTGTACCCAAGGACTACTCACACACATGTCGTACTTTGATATTCGGGAACCGCGTAGGGAACAGGGCCTTACCCCTGTCTATCTTGGTATTAGCGAACCGCAAATGGTAAATGCGGCACGTACGAGTGCTTTGCGTGTCGTTCTAGTTACGAACGCACTGTGTACACGTATTCTGCTCAACTACGCGGGTTCCATTTTGGAAGCAGTGGCCATCTTGTCATTGCCCTCACATAGGCTATGATGGAGTTAATACGGGCCTCACAGTACATGGGCTTTCCCTCTGACTTCTCCGTGACCTGGGCAGCTGGCTCTGCTGCCCCGGGTCAAACCGGTCTCACGAGCTCCCCTTCCTCCTTCCACCTGTGATTCGTATCAGGGCTTGACCCGTCATAAAACCCTTTCATTCTACACAATCCCCCGGCTACTCTCTTCTACACCTGCTTGTTCTTGCTTTATTACTTGTTTCCCAAAACAGGAGATGCTCATGTTTATTGGGGGGTCTATTTACTTCAAACATGGGATCTGAACCTTCCGGTGTAAATCATTGTGGGCTGGCCGAACTGGAATGTGGGATGGTCATCATGACTCTGCTTTTTCGTTTGTAATGTATGCCTTTATATGACCATATCATAAACCAAGGAATGTATGCCTGGAGCATGATATTTTGTACTTAAGGAGAAGTCCGTTCCTATGATTTTCAGCAGTCTCCTGAGAACATACACGCTGGTGTACTTCTAGGATACCTGTCATTGGTCTGCAGCCAATAAACGATTCTTTGACTTCACCCAGAAGACTCTGTGTTTCTGTAGGTCCGGAACAGGGTGAAACCCCGAAGTCATAGGGTGTGTGCCCCTGCACCGCTGGGTCTAGAATACCCAGTACTTCAGTTTGGCGCCCAACTCGGGACGATTTCAGCGGTACCAGTCCAAGCCAGAGGTTCGTGAGGAGCTTCGTGTGGAAATTCCGGAGGAAGGCCGCCACTTCATCGACCCCTGCATGTCGACGTGGTCCGAAAGTCTTTTCTGCGAGGTTCTCCGCGTCCCGACGGCTACGAAGGACTGCTGCCCTGATTAATCGACCTGTTTTGGACCCTTGACGAGTTTGAGAGAGCGAAACAATCGAGAGAGTCTTCTGGTGACGTCATCGATCAGCTATATTCAGTTAAGTATAAGTGGAGCGTCTCCCATTTGTTTTGGTATCCCTCGGGATCGTTTGGTTTGGTAATTGGTGATTTGGTGTTTGCAAACCCCAAAGCCAGAGGATTCGTGTATTCACGAGAATATCGTAATCGATAATCCTTTGACGTTTGGATCTAGACTAGTGAGCGAAGATGCCTGGTTCTAGACTATTTGGTAGATTATTCTGCTTGGGTTGTGGAAAAGATTTCCAGCTAGAGGAATCATGTCCGGTTCCCCCGGTTGGAACTCCAACTTATGAGCTCTATGTGAAACATGGCGTAGGCCCCATTGCATATAACGAAGTGTGGATCCACTACACCAGGAAAGACGGTGTTTTAAAATGGCCCCAAAATGGTAGTTTCGATACCGATATTCTAGATAATCTGGAAATTAAATTGTTTAAGAAGAAAGCCCGGCCGGCGATGTTTGACTCTTTCCGCTTATGGCGAAAGGAAGCCAAACAGAAGGAAATTAAGTTAGCGAAAAAGAACAAGAGAGAGAGAGGTATGTCAGTAATGCAAGCAGCTGTACAATTTAAAGACAATGAAGAGGAGCAAATGAATGAGCAATTGCACAGGCAGCGTAAGTTAGGGATTGACAAATGTTACCCGGCTTTGCCATATTCTAAGCAGGATGAGTCAGAAGAAAAGGAGAAAGATCCCTTGATGTCACATTTGTTGAGTTCGCCACCCCCGTATGCTCAAACTGCCACGGCGCCTCCCCAGCTTGTAAATATGCCGCCTCCAGTGCATATACTGCAAGCCTTGCCGCAACCGCCAGTTGCTTTGCAACCAGTTCCTATTCCTGTAGCGCAGTCCTCTCAAGCGCCTCTCGTAGTGCTTCCAACTGCCCCCGCACTTCCTGCGACTTTGCTTGATCCAGTACCTGTCTCTACATCCTCTTTTCTTCCCTCTGTTTTTCCCCCTGTTCTCGCTTCAGCTTCTCCTTCAGCGCGACAGCGTTTGGCTAATGTGGTTACTACATTAATGTCGCCTCTCTTTGGGTCATCTGGTGCAACTCCTGGTGTACAGCGTAAGCAGTTGCGCAGCCAATTGCCTAACCCCGATGAGAAAAAGGTAATAGATCACATGGCGCGCAGATGGATCGTTTTTCCTTCACTGTATGATGTGGAATCGGTTGTTAACACTTTCCATCACTGGGATGCCCCGAAACAGAGATACGTATTTGAGAAAATGTGCGAAATTCTCTGTGAAGAATTGGAGGATAGTGGTAGAAATCCGAATCCGCAGGAATTGTGTAGAGTGAGGTGCGATTTTGGAACTGGTATAATTGTGGACCGCGAAGTAGATAAAGCAGTTGCGATTGTACTGTCCTTAAGGAATGACGACTGCCAACAGTCATTGTTTGAACAAGAGGTCCTTGTGGGGAGTAAGGCAAAAGCGCGACAATACCCTATGAGAGAAGTTCCCCCAGTATGGAAGGAAGCGGTTGCAGCTGCCGGTGGTAACCCCGCTGTGCCAGCGCATTTCCAGCGTGTTTGGGTGCATGTTCCATGGAAGCGCTCTGAGGTGTTAGCACTTAAGCAGACATTGCCTGATCCCCGTAAAAACCCAGCAGGTTATTATAAAGAGTTGTCACAGACGGCAGGGTCATGTGTTATGAATCTGGCCGACATAGACATGTTGTTTGGTAATGTTGTTCCACAGCCTCTATGGGGATCAATTCGTAATGTAGATCACAATGCAGAACTAGGGGATACATGGGCTAACATTGTTGCTGCTGATGCTAGACAAACGGGTGGTGCGAAACCAGAACCTTTAGTAGCTGAATTGCCTGGTAGAATCATCACGTATATGAAGACAATAATGCCTGCGATGCGCGTAAATTGGGACAAGTTATCTGCATGCAAGCAGAAGAAAGATGAGACAGTGTCAGACTTCTTTACTAGGTTTGAAGAAACGTTTATTGACCACAGTGGGCAAGATATGAGTACTGAGGGTGGACAACGGTTGTTTGTGGACAAGTTTGTGCAGAATTTACTCCCTGACCTGTGTAAAAAGTTGAAAGATTCAGAGAGTTCTTGGGCCGTTTCCTCTTCAGCGCAAATACTGGCTACTGCACAGTATTATGAAAATAGAGATAAAGACGAGAAAGATAGGACGGAGAAGAAAACGAAGGAACTAAAAACGAAGGTTCTTCTACAGCAGGCCTATGCACCACGTGGCGGTGGTACTAATTATAGACAGCCCCAAGGTGTCTATCACCAACCCCAACAATTTCAGACAAACCAGCAAATGAATGGGTATTATCAACCACGTGTCCCTGTAGGTCCCAACCAATGTTCATACTGCAAAGAGGAAGGTCATTTTAAATATAGTTGTCCTAAATTAATGCAACGGAATGGTAATACGTATGGCGCAAGAGGTAGAGGTGGTCAGCAAGCTCCTAGAGGCAGAGGGCGTGGAAGTGTTCCCCAAAATGCGCGTCCTCTTCCGCCCCAAAGCGCAATTAATAGTTTTGATCAGCAAGCTAACGCGACTGGTAATACGGCACAGTATTACAATAATGATTATTATGCAGAAGATGGCGATGCAGAAAATAATGGTTACTAGGACAGCCATAGACAGAGAGAGGGAGTTGTTTCAGTGCCAGTGGATCAGAGTGGACCGTATGTTGAGGTGACTACAGCAAATGTAACGGAGCCTTTTCTGCTAGACACTGGTGCTGCAAAGAGTTCAATCATGCATTCCAAACTCCCTGGCGCACCTTTGTCTGGCGATATAAATGTTTCAGTAGGTTTTTCTGGCGCCCCAGTTAGGAACCCGATTTCCAGTCCCATGTCACTTTCTGTTGGACCTTGCGAGCTGAAAGCGCCCCTGATCCTGACCACAGGTTGTGGTGAGAATTTGCTGGGATTAGATTTGTTGAAAAGATTGCACGCTACACTGTACTGTTCTCCTTCAGGAGTACAACTTACATTAGGTAAGAAAGTGGTTTCCCCAATGTATTTGTCTAAAAACACGATGCCACCTGAATTGTCATCCCTTCCGGATGCCCTTTGGGCTACTGGTCCCAATGATGTGGGCCTCTTGGAAATACCACCATATGTGGTGACTCTAAAGGCTAATGTCAGACTGCCACGTATTCCTCAGTACAAGATCTATAATGAAGGGCAAAAAGCATTGTTAGACATTGTCAGCGATTTGATTAATAAGGGTGTGATTGAAGAGACAAGAGGCAACGTTTGCAATAGCCCGATTTTACCTGTTTTAAAACGAACGGATCCTTCACAGCCACCTGTTTACAGATTTGTGATTGATCTTAGAGAGGTTAATAAGATTGTCGTGCCTCAGTTTCCGGTTGTCCCCGATATAACTGCCTTGTTAACGATGATTCCAGCCTCTGCTGCATGGTTTTCAGTGATCGATTTAAAGAATGCTTTCTTTAGTATCCCAATTGCAGACGAGAGCAGAGACATTTTTGGTTTTAGTCTGGGAGGCCGAAGCTTCCGCTTCAAACGCGCTCCCCAAGGCTACTGCGAGAGTCCATCCATATATAGTCAAGCTCTGAAAGCGCAGCTTGATGCACTTGTTTTACCTAGTGGCGCTATCCTGATCCAGTACGTGGACGATTTACTGATCGCCGCGGATACTGAAAAGATCTGTAAAGAAGCCACATTGTCACTGTTGCGCCATTTATCAGCTTACCATCACAAAGTGTCTCTCTCTAAGCTGCAATATTGTCGACAAGAAGTGACCTACTTAGGTCATCTCTTATCGAAGGAGGGAAGGAAACTGACCCCAGAGAGAATTCAAGCCATTGCACAGTTGAGTGTGCCAAAAACACAGAGAGAAGTGCGTGCTTTCTTGGGTATTACCTCATACTGTAGGCATTGGATCCCTAGTTTTTCTTTGTTGGCAAAACCTTTATTAGCATTAACATGCAAAGATACACCGAATCCTATCCCATGGTCTGAAGAGTGCCAGAAAAGTTTTGTGGAATTGCGCAATGCGTTGTGTTCAGCTCCTGTGTTGGGCACTCCCGACTACAGTAAGCCTTTTACGTTGTATGTTCATGAGAAAGATGGATGTGCGTTGTCAGTGTTAACACAGCCTTTTGGCGACAGACCGCGCCCATGCGCATATTTTTCATCCACCTTGGACCCTGTAGCGAGGGCATTGCCAAGCTGTCTGAGAGCGACAGCTGCTGCAGCGATGTCTATCCGACAATCTGCTGGTCTGGTAATGGACAACACACTGATTGTCATGGTTCCACACGCTGTAGACACATTATTAAATAGAACCAAGACACAACACCTGACTAGTGCGCGATTATCAGGATATGAACTCACACTGTTAGCGAATCATGTACACATAAAAAGATGCAATACGCTGAATCCAGCCACATTATTGCCGATTCCAGCAGACTCAGATGAGATTGAGCAACATGACTGTCTGTTCAGAACAGAAGAGGAGACGAAAGGGAGAGTAGATCTCAAAGATACTCCCCTGACTGAATGTGATGGCACTTTATGGGTAGATGGGTCCTGTTTCAAGCTCCCTAATGGTGACACGACTGCTGCATATGCTATCACGACTTTACACACGGTCGTGGAAACTGCACGAGTGCCACATAATTCGGCCCAAGCAGCAGAATTAATCGCCCTCACGAGAGCATGCGTGTTGTCTGAAGGAATGAGAGTGAACATATACACAGATAGCCAATACGCCTTTGGCGTGGCTCATAATTTTGGGCGTTTGTGGAAAGAACGTGGGTTCCTGACGTCGCATGGAGCTAAAATTCAGAATGGCAAGTTGGTGAATGATCTCCTTGAGTCACTGACCCTACCTTTGCAAGTTGCGATCATGAAATGCAGTGCGCACAGGAAAGTCACCGATGATGTTGGACGTGGGAATGCGTTTGCTGATGAGACCGCGAGAGAAACCGCACAGAATGTGAAGACTAGAATGTATGTTGCAGGTCCCGCAAGATGGGTTAATGATGTGGGAATATGTGAGAACACAATAGAGAGTGTGAAGTCGCTTCAGGCTGAAGCTACCGAAGAAGAGTTAAGCAAGTGGAGAGAGAGTATGGGTAAGTTGGATGAGAATGGTTGTTGGATTGACCTGACAGAACATAGGCGATGGTTGTTGCCTGATGCATATGTGCTTCCAGTGGTTACTATGGCGCATGGAATGGCACATATCAGTACGAAAGGTATCTGTAAGTTGTTGGCTCCAGTATGGCAGAATGTTGGGATTCCCAAGTGTGCAGAGAATGTGGTCAAGAATTGTATGGTATGCTTGAAATACAACCCTGGTAGGGGAACCCCAACTCCGGCCGGTCACTTTGCACCCCCATCATGTCCATTCGAAGTTTTGCAGCTGGACTTTATTCACATGGAAAGATGCAACAACCTGAAATATGTATTGGTGGTTGTTTGTGCTTTTTCCAAATGGGTAGAGGCTTATCCTCTGAAAGATAACACTGCCCTATCCACAGCCAAAGCCCTTGTGAAGGAGTTTTTCCCCAGGTTTGGGATGCCGAGAATGGTGTGGTGTGATAACGGAAGTGAGTTTGTGGGTAAAGTGATGAAGAATGTATGTGAAGGTTTAGGCATAAGGCAGAAATTTCACGCTGCAAATCACCCCCAATCAGCTGGACTGGTTGAACGCTACAATGGAGCCTTAAAGCTCAAGTTGGCCAAAATCCAGGCGAGCACTGGTCTTAAATGGCCTGATGCCCTGCCTCTAGCACTCTTGTCCACCAGAATGACAATACACTCACGAGTGGGACTTAGTCCCTACGAGGTGGTCTTTGGCCGCCCGGCTAATGTATGGGGTGTGCCAAGGCCCACTAAATTCAGTGAGATAGAGCATCCAGTGCTGCTCGATTACCTGTATGATTCGACTGTTAAACTGCGTGTTTTGCACCAACAGGTACATGATACTCTTCCCCAAGCCTCTGAACCTCCTGGACACCCCATCAACCCTGGTTCGTGGGTCTTAGTACGGAATTTCCAGCGTAAGGGCAACGACGAGCCTCGTTGGATCGGCCCTCATCTTGTTCTTCTTTCGACAAGATCAGCAGTGCGAGTGAAAGGGAAGAAGCACTGGATTCATGGTACTCACTGCAAGGTAGTTCCCTTGCCTCTGCCATATGACCAGTGGGTCAAAGAGGGTATCGCCGACTCAGAGACAGACATTGTGCCTCGTTTTGTACCATTCAGTGACGCACGCCTAAAAGACACAGCTTCAGTCCAAGAGAGTGACAATATTCTGCAGGAAGCTGTGCCGCCATCGAATCGACTGGACACCACTGAGCCTGAACTTCTTTTTCAAGACCAAACAACACCTGGCCGTCTCCGCTATAATTTGAGACCTAGGCCCATGGACAAATAAAGATTCCCTCATTATTTCCCTTTTGACATTTTTTGCTCTCCCATCTGAAGGACTTTCTTGATTTTTGTTTTTCGAACCACCATCCGGGTTCTGCCGCAGGGTCGCGGTGCCAAGACTTTGGGGTACAGGCCGAAGACGCTAGGTCGACGGTTCTGGTTGGTCTAGGGCGTTTCCCTGGACTGACAGGCGTACTCCTTAGCAGAAGAAACTCATCCACCGCGAGCGGCCCGAGTAGAGGATGGAGTTTTGTAAGATGGAGAGACCGATTGAAGAAATGAACTTTCAAGCCAAGATGTGTGGAATTGTAAGAAGTAAATGTTTTGTCTTTTTGTGCCTTTTTACACTGTGTAGTATCATGATGTTTATTGTAGGATGTGTGTTTTTCTCTGCTCCAAAACCCATTGCACCCACTCAACAGCCTATACTTCTTTCTACTGCCTCCTCTCACTCTTTTCACCCTTTGCCTGAGCACGAACAGACCCGACGATCAGAGTTCGTAAATAACTCGTTTATCCAACTCTTGCACCAGCACCAACTGGTAATGAATACGACCAATTGCTGGGTCTGTGGGTTAATGCCACATACCACTAACAAGGGTATTCCCTACCTGGTGCTACCGTACAGTTACAATGGATCGTCATGGGCATTCCAAACCATGTTTCTCTACGCTCTAGATACATACTCCCCTCGCCCACCGCGTTCCATCAGACCCATCACCAATAATAAGGCTTTGATGAAAGGAGTTGCCGATATGAGTAGAGATATTAATGCATACTCATCCATTCCCAAAGAAGAGCTGAGACCTTATATGGGATGGAACGCGACGGGGTATAGTATTAGTCTGGGTGAAAGACAGCGGAAAATCTCATCTCCAATCTGGGTCGTACCCCACATGGGTCGGTTCTGCTTACAGGGTAATGGTCAGAACCCTAGGGCTCAACTGGGAAGAAGTGACTGTACTGAAACGTACACTTTCCCGTCACAGTTTTCCCCTGCGTTTTTGGCTGCTAAGGGCACATACTTCATCTGTCATGATCGAGCATATACATGGTTGCCCCCTGATTTCTCGGGCACATGTTATATTGCGAACTTGCTACCGCCGACATTTACTGCCGCCTCTGATTATCACAAGACCAGAGTTGTGAGAGGTGTGATCAGTAAGGAGGACACTGCCGGTCAGGAAGCAGGAGACTTCTTCTTGGGTTTCCTGCCGTTTTGGGGACCTATGGTCAACAGTAGGAACCTGAGACAGCTGACTCGTGTGGTTGAATCCACCGTCAATGTAACGGCTGGTGCCCTTAGTAATTTGACAGCTGAGCTCCAAGCGGATCGCCTTATGACTTTGCAGAACCGCATGGTCCTAGACGTTATTCTCGCAGACCGCGGTGGGGTATGCAAGGTCATCCAATCCAGTTGCTGCATTTTCATACCAGATAATGCTCCAACAGTGTATCAAGCCATCTCCAAACTCCATAAAATATCTGAAGCCATACACGTGGATAAGGGAGATTGGTCACTGATGGGATGGTTCTGGGAATTGATATCTGCCTGGGGTTGGAAGGTTCTGATGGTCATTGGAATGATCTTAGCCATTCTTTTCCTGTTCTGTCTATGTATACAGTGTGCTCCTGCGATATATGGCCTCTGTGCTACCTTATGTGTAAGGAAACCTGTATCGAGGGACGAGTTAAGTAATAGGATGATGCTACAGCAACATCTCCATGACTTCGTGAACATTGACCTAGACTCGGATTAAGATGAGTATAGTGATTGCCTATGTAAGGGCAAAAGGAGGGTCTGTCGTACTTTGATATTCGGGAACCGCGTAGGGAACAGGGCCTTACCCCTGTCTATCTTGGTATTAGCGAACCGCAAATGGTAAATGCGGCACGTACGAGTGCTTTGCGTGTCGTTCTAGTTACGAACGCACTGTGTACACGTATTCTGCTCAACTACGCGGGTTCCATTTTGGAAGCAGTGGCCATCTTGTCATTGCCCTCACATAGGCTATGATGGAGTTAATACGGGCCTCACAGTACATGGGCTTTCCCTCTGACTTCTCCGTGACCTGGGCAGCTGGCTCTGCTGCCCCGGGTCAAACCGGTCTCACGAGCTCCCCTTCCTCCTTCCACCTGTGATTCGTATCAGGGCTTGACCCGTCATAAAACCCTTTCATTCTACACAATCCCCCGGCTAATCTCTTCTACACCTGCTTGTTCTTGCTTTATTACTTGTTTCCCAAAACAGGAGATGCTCATGTTTATTGGGGGGTCTATTTACTTCAAACATGGGATCTGAACCTTCCGGTGTAAATCATTGTGGGCTGGCCGAACTGGAATGTGGGATGGTCATCATGACTCTGCTTTTTCGTTTGTAATGTATGCCTTTATATGACCATATCATAAACCAAGGAATGTATGCCTGGAGCATGATATTTTGTACTTAAGGAGAAGTCCGTTCCTATGATTTTCAGCAGTCTCCTGAGAACATACACGCTGGTGTACTTCTAGGATACCTGTCATTGGTCTGCAGCCAATAAACGATTCTTTGACTTCACCCAGAAGACTCTGTGTTTCTGTAGGTCCGGAACAGGGTGAAACCCCGAAGTCATAGGGTGTGTGCCCCTGCACCGCTGGGTCTAGAATACCCAGTACTTCACACACCACATATAATCAGCGAAATTAGAGGACTCAGACATGAAAGACTGCACAAACGAACATATGAAGAGCTTGTAGGTACTCCGCCCACTGGAGTGCAGTTACAAAGGTGTGTACACAGGAACGAATACAGTTAATAGCCACTATTCCACGTCCAACAACACAGAAAGAAGTACGTGCCTCTATTGGCTTAACATCATATTGTAGACAATGGATTCCTCAGTATGCCCATTTGGCCAAACCTTTGATACAACTGACCACTTTGGAGGCCGGTTTATCGGCATCTTTGCCATGGACAACTGAGCATACAGAGGCCTTTGAGCAACTAAAATAAACACTTTGTCAGGCCCCAGTCCTGGCTACTCCAGATTACACCAAATCCTTTACACTATTTGTAACAGAACGAGGCGGTACAGCACTCTCAGTCCTCACGCAGGACCAAGCAGGAAGAAACAGGCCCTGTGCCTACTTTTCAAGTACATTAGACCCAGTCGCACAGGCCCTACCTGCCTGCCTAAAATCTGTAGCTGCCACAGCTTTAGCCATCAGACAAAGTGATGCCATTGTCCTCGGACACCCCCTGACAGTACTTGTACCACACACGGTGGAACTCCTACTCAACAGAACACAAACACAACACCTTACAGTTGCACGATTAACGGGATATGAACTGACATTGTTCCAGCCACACATAGAGATAAGGAGGTGTAACACATTAAATCCTGCTACCTTGCTACCCAATGCCACAAATGATGAAGATACACACGACTGTATTAGAATGATAGAGATTGTCACCAAACCCAGACAAGACTTGACTGATGTCCCGCTATCAGATGTAGATGTTACGCTCTTTGTGGATGGGTCATGCATGCGGACGAGTACTGTGGTAAATAAAAATTCCTTTACCTGGACTGAATTTGATACATAATCATAATAAAATAGCTCAGTAAAATGAGAGGCAGAATCCGTGATATTAGAGTTTCTGAATGGGCTTTATTCCAATAATCGATTATAATCGGATGCTTCAAGTTCCATCACCACGGGGTTCAGGAAGTGAAGTACATACTTTATTGACAAGAAGTAACTTTTATAGTACATACGTTATAATGAAGCAAATACAGTAGGCGTAATAATTGATAAGGAACTTGACGTGGTACCTGCGTAGCCGAAAATGGGTGTAATAAGGAGTAAAAAGACACATGATTGGTTATGATATCACGCAGAGGTGGATCTATAAGATAATACTTGGCATAGATGCGCGCGCAGCAGCATGACGTGTAATTGACGTGTAACTAGGGGGTGAAGGGAACTTGACATTAGCTCTACATGTGGAGACGAAAAGTCTGGGGGTCAGGTCAACCTAATCCCAAATCATATCTAACATCCTATGTTTAAAGAACTATGTTATCCATAAAGAAGGACTCTCGGACAGAATCTATTCTATACTGACTGTGCGTGTGTGTACAAGCGTCTAAGTGTCTACACTGAATGCGAGGGGGTAGGAATATTCCATGGTGACAGGGCTATGAATTACTTGCATGAGGACAGAGAAGCCGGGCCTTTTGCTTGGTAACTGGAAGAATGTTTACTTAAGCTACTAGGCAGGAATGCATCGGCTGAGGGGGAAGCAGATAATTCGAAGGTGAAATACAGCTCTTGGCAGAGAATAGGCTGATGTCAGGCTTCGTGAGCCGCGCAGAGAATGAGACAGAGTTCATGGTCACAGATGCAGGCTCAGACTGGAGCTTTCAGAGGCAGAAGGCAAAAGGAGTTTGATGACAGAATCAGGGCCTACTTGCCTGGACTGTAAATTGGCATAAGTGAACCATATAAAGCCGGTGGCCTTTCATATTTAGGAATGGAATATCCGGCCTATTCATGGCGGATCTGACAGAGGACATGTTGACGGTGGACGCACATGTATTTGCGTCTTCATAACTGGAACTGGAGGGAACATACATGTACTTGTGACATGCACATAGAACCGTTGGGGTCCAAGATAGGGGACATAACTGACCAGGAAAATCCACATTTCCACAGTACAGGAGAGTTAACGGCAGCTTATGCCATAACCACTGATAGTAGAGTCATAGAAACAAACAGAATAGACACCCTTTCAGCCCAAGCTGCAGAATTAATCGCCCTCACACAGGCATGTAAGTGGGCGAGCTGCCGCAAAACATAAAGTCAGAACATGTATGATATGTTGTCAGTTCAACCCGGGAAAAGGGGTGTCTGTAGAACAAGGTGGATTTCACCCTCCTGAACATGCTTTTGAGGTCCTACAAATGGATTACATACAAATGGATAGATGTAGGGGACAGAAATACGTGCTAGTGGTTGTATGTGCATTGACTAGGTGGACAGAAGCCTATCCAGTACCAGATTACACAGCCGAAACAACAGCTAGACAATTGGTTAGAGAATTCTTTCCTCGATATGGACTGCCACGAGTTATCTATTCTGACAATGGTCACCCTTTTTCGTCTAAACTAATGGAACAGGTATCATTGTTGTTAGGGTACACTTGGAAGTTCCACTGTGTCAGGCACCCACAAGCAGCAGGCCTAGTCGAAAGACATAATCAGACATTGAAGACTAACAGGCACATGCATCAACCACAAAACTGGTCGCAAACAGGCAGATTCTCAGAATCATCCCAAATGCAAAAATCGCAATTTAAGGAATCTCAAAATAGCGATTCCTTAAATAGCGATTGCATTTAAGGAATCCCGAATTGAGATTCCTTAAATGCAATGCATTAAAGTTTAAAAAATAGTGATTTCGCTATTAGCAGGAGCAAATTACCATGAAGCTGGACTTCATGGTAATTTGCTAAAACTTAGAAAAATGCACTTATTTGAATTTTTCTAAGTTTCATGTTGCGCTCACATATGCCCTTAGAGCATGTGTGTATGCAACATGTGTGCAGAGTTCAAATACATGGGTGCAATAGGGTGTCATTTTGACACCCTTGCACCCTAGAAATTGCGGGAGCAATTTGCGAGTACCTACTGGTACTCGCAAATTGCTCCCGCAATCTCCAATGCATTCCTATAGGCCTGGAGGCCCATAGGAATGAATGGGAATCCATTCATTAATTGCGACTCGCAATTTGTGAGTCGCAATTAATGAATGTTAAGGAATCGCTATTTTAATAGCGATTCCTACATGCATAGGCTTTTGCGAGTCCTTAATTGCGATTCCTTAATATTCGCAATTAAGGACTCGCAAAAGCTTTTCTTGATGCATGTGCCAGTTAAATTGCAAAAATCTGTGCGGAAAAGGGTGTGGACTGGGTCACGGCTATGCCAGTGGTCCTTTTCTATATGAGAATGGTAGCACATTCAAGGACCGGTCTATCTCCTTATGAGGTAGTTTACGGACGACCTCCTAACATGTGGGGCACACCTAGACCTAAATCTATCACGGATACTGACAGTAATATGTTGACAGATTATCTTGCCACCATGATGTCTGCACTACGCTCTTGTCGTTCACAGGTGGCGGCTGCCTTCCCAGACCACACCAGTCCCGAAGAGCATGCGATAAAGCCTGGGGACTGGGTCCTGGTCCGAAACTTTGATAGAACATCGCCCTTGGAGCCCAGGTGGAAACAGCCGAAGTTGGTACTTCTGACCACACGGACAGCAGTAAAGGTTGAAGGAAGGAAAGGATGGCTTCACGCCAGCCATTGTAAAAAGTACTTTGGGGACACTGAGAACATTGTTCAAAACAAAGATAACACAAACTATTTGCCCCCTCTCTTGGATCCGACCCCCCAACAAACTTATAGTTCGAAATTACGATCTGCCAAAATAGCTCAAGTTTGATCAATTAAGTCCAGTTGGTACAGACTGATTGGTGAAGCGGTCAGACAATGACTACTGTAATACGGCAGACTGCCTGGGGGCCGACTAAAAAGGCAATAATGAAACAGAAATACTGCAAAATGTTACGTAGCAGATGTATAATGACTTTGATAATTTTGTTTTTGATGTGTGCTATATTGACATGTGTGGGGTGGATACTACATGTTGCTTTCCCTTCCAAGCCACCATCACCACACCAACAAGGACATGTCAACACAACTGAAGAACACACGCACCACACTTTACCTCCCCATGAGCAGAGTCACAGGCTGGCCTTACAGAATAATACCTTTATACAGATGTTATATCATACACACCAGGTCAGCAATACCACAAACTGTTGGATCTGTGGTCGCCTTCCGGCGCACCAGAGTAAAGGCGGAATGCCTCTCTCTCCCTTGCCCTTCTCTTACAATGGATCATGCCCGGCATGGGATGCCCTAATGGTGGTCAGGAACGCCTCCTTGATTTGCCCTGAGGAAAAGAATTCTTGTAAAAATGGATGGCCGTGGGGAGATTTGAATGCTGTCCTGAATAAAGCCTGTTACCCAGATGAAAACGGAGACCCCCAAGCTAGGGGTTCTGCTTTAGAGAGTGAGGAATATCGGACAGGCAATGGGACAGTAGCATTCCAGATATTGAACATCAGGTCCAAAAAGAATAATGGCCCTCCCTCTATATTGGTAACACCTACTAAAGGCCATCTGTGTATCAGAAAGAATGGATCCCTGGAATTAGGGCACAGTGACTGCTCCACGGTACTAGATTTTGTGGATTGGGGTAAGTCTTCATTCGTAGCTTCCCGCCGCACTTATTTTGTATGTGGCTCCACGGCCTATTTTCGATTACCTCAAGGGTGGGGCGGCACATGCTACATAGCATTTCTCCTTCCACCAGTTTTTATAGCACCTGCTTCCTATCATAAGGATCTTCAGCTATATCAGCACAAGCGAAGGAAAAGAGCAATTGATACCTCAGGGGTTGACCAGACTGAAACTACTTGGGAACAATATACCGATTTTAATAAGGGATTCTTCTTTTTCATAGGCCATGTACAAAATAGTAAATTGATACGTAGACTTACTAGGACTATGGAGGCCGTCATCAATCAGACCATATCTGCCCTTGGAAACTTGACAGAGGAACAGACGGCCATAAGGATGGTAACACTCCAAAACCGTCTTGTTCTTGACGTCATACTGGCTGACCGGGGTGGAGCATGCAAATTGATCGGTTCTAGCTGCTGTGTGTATATTCCTGATAACTCTCCATCAGTCTATGCAGCAATTTCCAAATTGCACAAAATAGCTGCAGACATACACAAAGAGCCCGGCTCCTGGACACTAATGGGATGGTTATGGGGTATGTTGTCAGCATGGGGCTGGAAGGTACTTTCAGTACTAGGCCTCGTGTTGATGGTGATATTGTCCTGCTGTCTCTGTCTCCAGTGCGGCCCCGCTTTATGCGGTCTCTGTGCTACATGCCTCGTCCCAAAACCAATTAATAGAGCAAGAGAAAATGAGAAAATGATGCTGCAAGCCCATGTGGACGGTCTCATGGCCATAGAAGTGGCCTAAAAAAAAAAAAAAAATAAGTTGCGCTTGGGGACAAGGAGGGAATGAGAAAATTAAAGAATAAAAGATCACGTTCCCGGTTCTGTCCCCTCGCACACTTCCCTTTCTCTGCTGCTCTAAAACAATTTTATACAGCATCCATTTTAGATACAGCATCCATTTTAGAATTCACTTCAGCTTGCCCAGGGTCAGCCAGTTCACGTATCTCCTCAGGTTGCACAAGTTTTTGGTCAGTTACACCCACACATTTTTGTGGTTAAGCCGATTCTGAAAAAGGGCCCACCAGCCTTCTCTTTTCAGAGAAAAGAGGCTTATCTTGTATCTCTTCGAAGCCAGCTGGCCTAACATTCACTGAGGCCCGCAGATTGTCACATATTTCAGCTCCTCCAAGGTTGTCTGTTCATGACCCACGCACCACTCCCTTATCTCTCAGGCACACCAGCTCCCCCACCCTCTGATAAACAAAAACCCAAGCTGTTTCCTTGAAAAGTACGTGTTTATCTGTGTTTTGCTTATGTGCCTTGAGCAATGCTAATTTGCAACGTCTTTCTGCTACGAAGTAGGAGGGCTCCTCCCAATGACTTGCAATATATTGTGAAATGTATAAAAACTGTATTCAGTGAATAAAGTGTCTGACCACTCCTGAACCTGCTGAGGTGAAGGAGCTCTCCCTTAACTCAAGTTAATGAATAAAGGCCCATTTAACTCGCACACCACGGACTCCTCAGTTCATTATTTTATTTATATTGATAATTTATAGAAATTCAGACCTGGTAATTAATTTATTTACCACAACCCCATGAATATTAATCAGCTATCACCAACCAGTGTCACAGCTGGGTTGAGGAAACAATATTCACTAGGCCTGGGCAAAAATTTCGTTCCGTTCGCGGAAATTGCGATAATTTGACATTTTTGCGTTCCGCGGAGAGCGCGAAAATGTCAAAAATTCCGGTTTCCGCAGCTTGGCGATAATTTGTTTCTTGCTCGCGCTGTAAAATGATACATTCTCGCGCGCGCGCGATCGCCTTACCTGAATCCCTGCGTTCGCCGACAAGTTTTCTTGATCCGGTCGCGTTCTCCATGAGATGTTGTATTGTTTTTAGCCATTTGCGCTGTCTCGCGACAGTTCGCGCCCGCAGTGACGTCATGCGTCGCGCGATCACGTCTTTCTTCTCGCGATCATGCACCGCGAGAACAACTCAAAACAAGATGGCCGCGCCCGCAAGCAACCACATGGGTAAGTTGGCGACCCGCAACCATGCAGAAAATCTCGCGAACATGCCGGAAAAAAACTTCCGCATCTTTGCGATATTTCTGCTTGTTTGCGATAATTTTAAACATTCTCGCGATAATTTGCGAAGGTTAATTCCGCAAATTCCGCCCACCCCTAATATTCACACATGTGAAAGGAAGTACTAATTTGGCTGTTCCCATCTCACCTAACAGATTTGTCAGTGTTGCAGTAGCTCATGTTCTAGGGCCCACCCCACGCTTACCCAGGTGCTTGTATACGCCTCTGTGGGAAGTCCTATGTATATGTGGTACTTCTAGTGTTAGGAAAACACAATGTGGCAAAAAGCAATTTTCTAATTCTGCTCGATGGTGGTTACATTGTCCTGCAAAAAGATTTTAAACATATTGCTTGTTATTATTATATTGATATAAGTCCTTACAATATTCGAGTCGAGTATTGTGTATTGTCTTTCCGTTATAATGCATTTCTATTGTGGACTACAATTCCCGGATGCCTTGGAGGATGGCCATCTTAGGTGTGGCTTAGCCTTTTATGAAGAGCCATGCCCAACTAGCGTTTCTCACTATTCAAGGTTCATGATCGGGCAGGAGCTCCGTTTCTCCAGTCCTCCGCGAGGGCCTGAAATTCCCATTTGGAAGTTGCAGTGCTTGTCAGGTAAGCCTCTGCCAGCTCCTGCATTGCACATGAGGCATGCAGATTTCCCATGCTGAAACCCTTCATTTCCTGACTGTGCAGCGTGCAGTGTCAGCCTTTGTTCTTTCTTCGCCGTAGCGATTAGCATGCCAGCTGCCGCATTCCAGTCCTGATTCTCGAATAATGCTGTGAGTTCTTCACACACATATTTAGAGCAGGCCCTGCTCTGCATGGTAAGACCATTTCAATAATCATTTATGAAGCATTCAAGAATTAATACAGATAAAGTGGAGTGTTCTTTCTTGAACAAGTTATAATGCGAAAGATCAGTACGGAGCATTTCCACGGTTCTGAGTGTGAAAGTTTGGCATTAAACAACAGCGTTGTAATTAACCTTCGTGATAAAACCCCTCTCATGAGGCTGCCTTTGACTGTCGCCTGATGGTGAAAAAGGAACCTTTTAGACAGGTGATTCCTTAATTATAGGGTTGTTGAATCACTTGACATATTTTACCGGTTATGGTAAGTTTCCTATACCTCTGTGGCCAAGGAAAGATGTTCCTTAAATGATGATGCAAATTTCTTTTTTTTTTTTTATATAAACCTTTTGTTCTTGAAATCAAGGCACGACATATTAAAAAAACAAGTCACACGTACATTGGCAATATTGTTACGCTTCAAGTCGTACTTGAGACATGAGCATCACGAAACAATATTTACAGTCCCCAATTAAACATATTCAGATCCCCTGTACAATATCTTCTCTCGGTCTTGGAGGTTCGCATATTTCTCCTCTGTAGATGTTCCATTGCCCCCAGACTTGCATCCATTTATGCGGGCACCCCCTGGTTTCGTATTTGGACTTTTCCGTGACCATACACCAGTCCATGTCTTCACCCCATTCCTCTATGTTCGGTGGGCACTGAGCCCTCCACAATCTCGCGATGTTTCATTTTGCCACCATCAGCCCCAGGGTAACCCATATTCGTTCCTTGGAACTCAGGTCGGTAGGGCCCCATACATTTAGGATGGCCAATATAATATTGCAATCTATCTGCTGCCCCAACACTTCTTCCATAAGGCCCAATACGCCTCCCAATATCTCTGGATAGTCGTGCATTTTCAAAGAATGTGGATAAAGGTTCCCTCCTGCCCACATTGCCGTACACAGCCTCCATCTGAGCTATATCCCATACAAACCAATAATGGCCCAGACAGAGAGGATCTACAGAGAAGTTTCAGCTGCACCAGGCGCAGCCTGGAGGAGATGGCCACCTCCCGAGTGAGGCCACCGCCGCCAGCCATTCTTCATCATCCAATCCCGCTACATCATGGTCCCATTTAACCCTCAGGTGAATCAGCGGATCTGCCATGTTGTTAATCAGCTTTTCGTAAATAAGTGATATGGCCTTCTCCGGTAGGTCACCATCTAAAACTCTATCTTCAAGTGGGGAGGTCTCGTGAAGTGCACCACCTTTAGGAGAACCGCAAGTAAGGCATGTCTAATTTGGAGGTACCAGAAATGTTCAGATTGCGCTAATTCGTATTCCTGCTGCAGCTGAGGAAAAGGGATCACCTCACCTGACTTCCACAAATCACCCACCCTGGATATGCCTATGAGTTCCCAGTGATCGAAGCCCCTCTAGCAAATCAGCCTGCCCAATTGTGCCAATTTCTTTCTTTGTCATCAAAGAATATGCAGAGGTTCCATGTTGCAAACTCTAATTTTTTAATCACTCTTCACTTTTAAACAGATATACTTCATGTTGTTAGTCGTATGTGAGGGGGAGGGGAAGCTTATCAACCTAACTAGTTGTTTCAGTTAAGCTAACCAAAGGCCTCTACTGCTTGGGAAAATTGCTTCTGCACTGGGTCCTGGAACTTAAATTGTTGGTTAAAATTAGCTTTCTGATTGCATCAGTTGTATTAGTCATCAACAATGGATTATGGGTTTGTAGATCTGTTCATTTTAATCACAACTCAATTAATTTAGCATAGAAACCAAATTCAAGGACGCACTTAGGATGACCCCTTACCCCCATCCTGACCATATAGGAACCAAGTTACCAGAATCAGCATCGTTTATGCAACTGAAGGGTGAGAGAGAAAGGTGGTTAGTTACCTTTTCATGAATAGAATCAATGTTCATAGATTGTTGTTATTAATTAGCTCTTGCATAGCTCAAAGCCAGCAATTAGCATGATATTACCGTTCCTTTCACTGGGCTGAACTACCAAGAGTAGCATTTTTCTTCATCTTATTTGTTGCTTTCTGAAGGCATTATCCATCCTCTGCAACCAGACTGGTTCTCGGTCAGTCTACAGGTAAAACTCAAGGCTCTTTTAAGAACCTACACTGCAATGAATGGCCTGGCCATGCCAAGCCCAAGCAATCCCACATAATGTACCTTGTAAAGGCTGTAGCAAGCCTGAGCAAGCTCACATAATATATATATGGTATATACACATAATATACCATGTAAAGCTGGCACAATGGACAAGTTAGACTAAAAACCATCAACTGTCAAGACAAGCTACATGGCCAAGCAAACCCTCAAAAGTCAGAGAAGAAAAGGCCCTGCCCGACTCCAAATCATTAGTAACTGCACCCAACCAAAACGCAACTATCAAACACAAAAGCCATCAACCGTGCCCAGGCAGACAAACTATTCACTGCCCATGAGAAGCTAGGAGGTCCAAAGGCACATTCAGGACTATACAAACAGGAAAGAAAACAGCTACCAAGTGGAACAAGAATGTGTTGCATTATCAACAATTTGTTTCTAACAACGTACTTGGGAATCCTGAACTCAGCTGGTGATTGTTGTGTTAGGTGAACCCAGTCCAGTACGTAGTCAGGGTGCTACGCATTGTTATGCATTCAAATATCTTTAGTCACAAACCACAGTCATCTGTTTGCCACATATAGAAAATGATTTGGCCTCTGCCTCAATAGCGGGGTTATGAGATACCAAGGCAAGCAGAGCTACGTAGTGTCACCACCATTGCTAATGGGAATGTGAGATCAATATGCACGGTGCCGTAGTGGAGGTGAAACATATCCTGCGTCAACTATAAAGCTCTTCTTTAGGAGCCATATAAATCCCAATATGATTCAAAAATATAAAAGAGAGGCCGTGTCAGACACAAAACTAACAAGAAGAGACTGGCAGAGCTTCAACCGCATCAATCAAGCACCAATTAAAAGGAAGGCCACCCAACCAAGCTGAACATCAGGACCACTTAGGTCTCCAAACACAAGTGGGCTGTTTCTACCAGAGAACCAGAGGAAAGCACTGCCCCCTCCCCCTCTCTTCCAACTCTAAAGCACCCTTCCACTCTGAACAAATAGACTCTCACCCTAGGGATCTCAAAAGAAGCAGAAAGGGATCCATCTGTGAATGCCGGGAGATGGAAGTTTGATCATTCGCCAAAAACAGAAAACTGAAAACAAAAAATACAGTGTGAAAGAAATACAGTAGTTAAATACCTTAAAAGACACACTTAGACTTGTGAGCTTCACAGGATGGTGAGTTGAATCGATATAAAAAGCAAACATCTAAGAAGTCTGGGCCTGGGAAGCATTAGGTGCTATTTTACCCCTACTCCCTGGTGATGCACAGCCCCCCAATTGCACAGCCCAGCAGCCCGAAGTAGGAAACAGCATTGCCTAAGACAGCATTAGAAAAAATTAAAAGAAAACGCTCAAGTACGTTTTACTAGGAGTCCTGTGAATGAAAGGGGAGATGCAGAGGGAAAGAGCTCTTTATCGCTCTGATCTTCTGATTCCACTGAAGGTGGGGCCTCGACTCAAATTGCAAAAACTTTCAAAGTGGGGGGCTACTGTCCCCATGTGCAGGCCATGGCACAACTAACAGTTGGTGCTATCTGATCACTAGTTATGGGCCTTCACTGACCCAGTCTGACTGAACTACAACCTCCTCCCATTAGCAAATTGTATTTGCCTGTGCCAGGCGCTCTGAAGTAACCAAAAGGTGGCACATAGCCCTTTCCTTTAAATTCTGATTAAGGCAACCATGCAGACTCTGGGTTTCCCCTAGCCAAGAAGCCCCTCCCCACTCTTGAGAGGAGGGGATATTAACTCATCTCACACTATAGGCCTTTTAATTCCCTTTCGTCAAAAACATACCACATTCCTGAAATGGCACAGTTTTGTGAAAAAAATAGCATTAATAAAATAGAAATTAAAAAACTAATTTTTACAATGTTATTTTTAACAATATACCCCTCTGTAAATGAAAAGATGTTGGTGGTTGGAGAGGCAGATGTGAGGGCTGAAACAGCCATATCCTATCTCTCTCTTCTGACATCTCTCTGTGTGGACTGAAACAGTCCGTATGCTTTATTCAAGTGGTTGAAAGTTATTAATTTGCTCATCTTTCAAAATATGCTTGGGCTCTAATTGACCCCCTTTCCCTTCCCGTCTCTCTCACTGAAAGTCCTCCATTGTGATTCCTTTCTCTTTTCTTACTCACTTGTCATTTATCTACACTACATATATCTCCTGCAATTAGAACTTGAAAGTGTGCAAGGAAGACAATACATTTTAGAAAACATAAATGTACATACTAAAACAAAATCAATCTAAATTAGTCGTCTTAACTACATAAAAATCAGTATATATGACACCATAACCTTCACATTATATTGAGATGTCCCTTTTTTCCCTATCTCTCACTTTTCACTCTTGCCTTCTTCCAGTTAATGTAACCCCCTCCAAATGTCATGGTCATATGGTTGTTTTACTCTTCTCTATCTCCCCCCTGCTTCGTCTGTGTCATTTCCCCATCCGCTCGCTCCCTCTCTTCTTTTGTCCCCCTTTCTCCTAAACATTCCCCTTACACTCCATCAATCTGTCACTCTAGCACACTGTTTTTATGTATCATTTCGTTCAAAGAAGCAGAATTAATTGCCTTCTTCAGAAACGTCAAAAAGCTCTAACATCACTACATTATCCTGAACAGAGGAGTCTAAAGTTTAGCTAGGATGGAGCCCTCAATCAAAGAACCAGTCACTGTTGCATGTCACCATTTCATTTCTAAGCAGGCTGGATAGATCTATTCCAGTAAATAGCCATGCAGCCCCCCCTCCACCCTCCAAACCCTGGTACCATCAACTCAAATGGTATATTAAAGAAATTATAAAATTAGGAGAAGCATGCACTTCACCAAATACATTTGTGTGAAAAGACGGTAACGTATAGTTGTCAGAATACAAAGTAACCCACATGTTAAGCAAGTAGTCAACATTCCAACATAAGATTGTATAATCTGCTGACAATGATTTTTATCGGGATAAACTGAGAATATATTCATTGTTTTGTGTGCAATTGTATGTTTGTGTGCCCATTGGATTATCTTAAATAATTTTTTTAAAGCAACAAATCTCAACTTAGTTGTGTAAAAAAAGTGATGCTCCGCTTTCAGACCGCCAAGTAAGTTCCCCAATTTCAAAGCAAGTCTCCAAAATTCAAAAAAGTTGCCCTTTCTCCAGTTAGTTATGTGTCGCAGTAGAAAGTCTCCAAGATTATAATAGACTCCGAAGGCCAATGCTTCTGACCAAAAGGGCAGAGCAAGTGGAGAAACCTCCTAACTCATCCACCTCTGAGCAGAAATGGCCACACAGCTGGGTTGAGGCACACTGATGAGCAGGAGGGACTATGACACGGCTGGTGAGGTCATTTGAATTATATCCTTGACCATCACAGCACGGTTTGCAATATGCCAAACCACTGGGGCAAAGTAGCATCTCCCTATTTTCTGACTTTACTAAATCTTCTAATTAAGTTTATTCTTTGCTTTACTCTGTGTAAATGACCGAATGTTGCTTTTAATAGGAAAATGTTTTTTTTCCTTATTTCAGGGAATTTAATTTGGCCATATGCCTCTAATACTATGGAAAGAATATCAGGCTCCAGTGATGGGCATTGCTCTTTCCTCCACTGAGATAAACGAGAAGAGATTCCCTTGGACTAAACTCCAGTTTTTTGTTTTTTTTATAGGTGGTTCTTTGTAGCATGAAAGATGCATATTGTTAAAGGGGCAAGGTGAGGGGATTTACCCCCTCTGCTCTCAAGCAATGAAAGTTGCTAAATGTCCACAAAATGTGCTAGATGTCATCAAGTTTGTTGCATTCCTTGGATTGGGTCATTCATTCGGTCCCTCTGTACCATCATCAGGCATGATCTCTTTGAAGAACATATATACTGTGATACCCATGACTACTTTTGGTTCGAGAAAGGGGTGATATTGCAGATTTAACATAATGCCAGCTGGGAATGGTTCACTGACCTTGTCTATTTGGACTTCAGACTCCTCTAATCAGTAAACTGTATTCCCCTCAGCCAATCATTCTGAAAGGTAACACGGAAAGCTTTATGAAACTCAATAAATCTAACTTGTATGCACAAAATCAGAGATTATTCCTTTAGATTTTGATTAAGGCAACCACTTGGACTCCCGATATTCCTTCTTCGGAGAAGCTCACAGTCTTAGTGAGACAGTATTATCTTATGTTATCCAGTGTATGTTAATTCCCGTACTCTGAAAAGACTCCATGTACCCGAAATGTCTCACCCATGCGCAAAAATTTGCATCAATAAAGTAGGAATTGAAAAACCAACTCTAACGATATTCCTTATTATAAGATACCCTTCTGTAATGAAAATATTTTGGGTGGTGGGAGATGCAGAGAGGTGAAGTGAACCATCCACTCCGTCTGACATCCTCCTGTGTGTTTTGAAACTGTTCATTTCCTTTTTGGATTGTCAGAGGTTACTAATTCACTCATCTTCCCATCTACATTTGGACTCTCATTGTCCTCCCCATTTTGATTCCTGTCTCCCTTACTCAAAGTCTTCCATTAGAATACTTTTCCTTTTCCTTCCCCACTCAATGGTATTTATTTCAAAACACACAAGTCCTGCAGTTAGAGCTTCAAGGTGCACATAAGAGACAACACATTTGATAACATAAATAAATAACATTTCTATATGAAAATCAAACTCTAATTCAGTTCCCTTAAGTAGCTGAAAATCAGCTCAGATGAAACCCTAAATATTCTTTCAAATTAAATTGGTATATCCAATCTTTCTCTACCGCTCACTTTCTTTCATCCCTCTTATTACATTCACAGTAATTCCATCCAATTGTCTTTGTCATACCACTGTATTATTCAATCAATCATAACATTTGTTAAATGCACTACTCACCTGTGAGGGTCTCTAGGCGCTGGGGGGAGGGGTGCTGCTACTGCTCGAATAGCCAGGTTTTGAGTAGCCTCCTGAAGGTAAGTAGGTCCTGGGTCTGCCGTAGGAGGATGGGGAGGGTGTTCCAGGTTTTGGCAGCGAGGTGGGAGAACGATCTGCCACCGGTGGTTGCTCTTCAGATGCGGGGGACGGTGGCGAGGGCGAGGTCAGCGGAGCGAAGCTGGCGGTTCGAGGTGTAGAAGGTGAGACATCTGTTGAGGTATGCCGGTCCGGTGTTGTGGAGTGATTTGTGAGTGTGGGTGAGAAGCTTGAAGGTGATCCTCTTGTTGACGGGTAGCCAGTGCAGGTCTTTCAGGTGGGGTGTGATGTGGCTGCGGCGAGGGATGTCGAGGATCAAGCGTGCGGAGGCGTTCTGTATGCGTTGGAGTCGCTTCAGGAGTTTGGCCGAAGGCTCCTGCGTAGAGGGCGTTACCGTAGTCCAGCCTGATGCTGACGAGGGCCTGGGTGACCGTTCTTCTTGTTTCAGTGGGGATCCACCTGTAGATCTTGCGGAGAATGCAGAGGGTGTTGAAGTAGGAGGACGAGACGGCGTTGACTTGCTTGGTCATGGAGAGTGTTGAGTCGAGGATGAACCCTAGGTAGTGTGCATGGTCGGTGGGTGTTGATGCTGCTCCCAGTGCGGTCTGCCACCAGGAGTCGTCCCACACCGAGGGGGTGGAGCCGAGGATGAGGACTTCCGTCTTGTCTGAGTTCAGCTTCAGACAGCTGTTCATCATCCACTCGGGGTTGGCTTTCATTCCTTCGTGAAGTTTGGTTTTGGCGGTGAGGGTGTGCTTGGTGAGGGAGAGGATCAGCTGGGTGTCGTCGGCGTAGGAGATGATGTTGAGGTCGTGCAGTCGGGCGACGTGAGCGAGTGGTGTCATGTAGATGTTGAACAATGTCGGGGTGATCCTTGGGGTACGCCGCAGATGATCTCGGTGGCTTCGGATCGAAAAGGGGGGAGGCGGATGCTCTGGGTTCTACCAGAGAGGAAGGAGGTGGTCCAGTCCAGTGCTTTGTCTCAGATCCCTGCGTTGTGGAGGCGTGTGCGTAGGGTGCGGTGGCAGACAGTGTTGAAGGCGGCTGACTGGTCCAGGAGGATGAGGGCCACGGTTTCACCGTTGTCCAGTAGGATCCTGATGTCATCGGTGGCAGCGATGTGGGCAGTTTCGGTGCTGTGGTTGCTGCGGAACCCAGACTGGGACGGATCTAGGATGCTGTTCTCCTCGAGGTAGTGGGTCAGTAGTCTGTTGACGGTCTTCTCGATGACCTTCGCCGGGAAAGGGAGCAGGGAGATGGGTCGGAAGTTTTTGAGGTCCTTGGGATCAGCCTTGGGTTTTTTGAGTAAGGCGTTGATCTCGGCGTGCTTCCAGCTTTCCGGGAAGGTCGCGGTCTTGAAGGAGATGTTGATAGCCTTGCGGAGATGGGGTGCGATGGTGGCGCTGGCTTTGTTGAAGATGTTGCGTGGGCATGGGTCTGATGGAGAGCCGGAGTGGATGGTGTTCATAATTTTGATGGTGTCGTCGTCGTTTATGTTGGTCCAGGATAGCAGGGGGTCGGTGTTGATGGTGGCCGTGAGGTCGGAGGTCTCGGTGATTGTCAGGGCAGTCAGGGTGCTGAAGCTGTCGTGGATGTCTGCGATCTTGCGATGGAAGAAGGTGGCGAAGGCGTCACACAGGTCTTGCGAAGGTGGGATGTCGTTGGTGTTGGAGCTGGGGTTGGAGAGCTCCTTCACAATGTTGAAGATCTCTTTGCTGTTGCATGCATTGTTGTCTAGGCGTTCTTTGAAGGAGGCCCTTTTGGCGGATCTGATGAGGTGATGGTGTCTGCGGATGGCGTTCTTGTGGGCTGCGTAGCTGTCCGGTGTCTGTCACGGTGCCATTTCTTCACTAGTTCTCTGCAGGTTTGCTTGGAGGCCTGGAGGTCCGCGGTGAACCAACTGGCATTCTTGTTGGTGTGTCTGTTGGAGGGTTTCTTGGGCGGGGCGAGGGTGTTGGCGCAGTCGTCGATCCACTGTCTGAGGTTGCGGGCAGCGGTGTTGGGGTCGGTTGGGTCGACGGGTGTGCTTCGGGCGAGGGTGGTATTTAGCTGGCCTTCGGTGACTTTGCTCCAGCATCGGCGAGGGATCTGTTGAGTGCAGTGGTGCATGGTGGGTTTCCGGAAAGTGAAGTGGATGCAGCGATGGTCGATTCAGTGGAGTTCAGTGGTGTGGCTGAAGGAGACGTGGGAGCTTGCGGAGAAGATGGGGTCAAGCGTGTGGCTGGCAGAGTGGGTGGGTGGTGTGACGAGCTGTCTGAGTCCGAGTTTGGCGAGGTTGTCAATCAAGGTGGTGGAGTTGGTGTTGTTGTTGTTCTCGAGGTGGAAGTTCAGGTCCCCGAGGAGGATGTAGTCTTTGGAGGCGAGGGCGTGCGTACTGACGAAGTCGGCGATGGCGTTGCTGAACTGTGGCCGCGGTCTGGGGGGTCTGTAGTTGAGGGTTCCTCTGAGGGTGGTGTTGGGATCAGTGTGGATCTGGAAGTGCAGGTGTTCGGCGGTGCTGAGGGTGTTATCGGTGCTGGTCAAGAATCTGAGGGTGTTCCTGTGGACGATGGCGATTCCTCCTCCTGTTCCGTTGGTGCAGTCCCTGCGGGTGATCTTGTAGCCATCAGGGATGGCTATGGCGATGTCGGGTGCCGAGGAGGAGTTCATCCAGGTCTCCGTCAGGAAGGCGACGTCTGGGGAGGTGGAGTCGAGTAGGTCCCAGAGTTCGATGGAGTGTTTCCTGGCGGAGCGGGTGTTGAGTAAAATGCATCTGAAGTAGTTGCGTCCTTTCTCGGTGGGCGGTTTGGTGGCTCGGAGGCTGGTGAAGCTGCAGCTTCGGCAGGAGAAGGGTCCTTGGGTGTGCTTCGGGGTGACCAGGAAGCAGGTGTGTGATCGTCCGGTGTTGATTGCGTGGAGGGTGCTGGCATCGTAGCGGAGACGGGTATTGTGGCATTCGTGGGGGCCAGGGGTTCTGGCGCTGGGCACGGTCCAGGTGCGGATGGGCGCAGACGGGCTTGTCTTAATTATGAGGTGAAACACATGCTCTGTTTTAAAAAGACAAATGACCTACTAGTATGACGTGAGAAAAAAAAAGAATTGAAAAACATGTTTTCATAATATTCTTCACGGTACGCCCACATGTAAATAAAAAGCTGGTGGTGGGGGAGAGGCAGATAGGACGAGAGATGGAACAACCCTATCCTCTCTCTCTGCCTGCTTTGAAAATGGTCATTTGCTTTGTTGGATTGGTCAAAAGGTATTAATTCACCTATCTTCTTACATACTTTGACTCTAATTATGCTCCTCATTTTCCATCCTGTCTCCCTCACTCAAAGTATTACATTGCGATACATTTCCTTTCCTCACTTGTAATGTATTTATAATACATACCTACCCTGCAATTAAAGCTTCAAAATGCACATAAGAAATAATACATTTTAAAAAAGAAAAAAGAATATTCCTAGAATAAAATGACTGATTTAGTCCATTTAACTACATGAAAATCATTTGACAACGAAAATATTCTTTCAAATTAAATTGATGTCCCTTCTTTTCCCATCTCTCTTTCACTCTTGCGTCCATTTACTGAAACTCTCTCCAAATTTCATGGTAATATGCTGGGATTATATCCTTTTCTATCTCTCCCCCATCTCTTAATCTCTGTGTAAATGTTCCTATCTGCTCTCCCTGGCCTCTCTTCTACCCTCTGTTTTCTAAACTTACTGGCACCCTACACTCCTTCCATCTACCACTCTAGTATTCTGTACTGTTGTTTTTATCACCTTATTCCAAGAAGCCAAATGCACTTTCCTTTTCATTGTAAAAGGGAAAAAATGAAGATGGAGCCCTCAGAGAACCAATCATGACGCATGTTCATCTTTCGCTCGACAGCGGAATTTATCGGTGTATTCCAGTAAATTTCAACACAGCCCCTTCTCTCCCTCCCCTTACCCTGACACCATCACTCCCATGATATAGGAAAGAAATATGCAAATAAGAAACAGAAACTCAACCTCTGTTAAAGGTGCTAACATTCAGTTTTCAGAATATGAAGTAAACCACATTAAAGCAAGTAGCCCAAATTCCAATAGTAGAATGCACAATATTCTAGCAATGATTTTTATCTAGATAAACTAAGAGTATAATTGTTTTGCATACAATTTCATGTTTGTGTGGCTCTTTAATTATCTAAATATTTAACATTTTAAAGATCAAATTTCAACATACTTGTGTGAAAAGCGATGTTCCGCTTTCAGACTGGCAAGTAAGTACCCCAAACTCAGAGCAAATGCCCAAAATTCCCCAAAGTGGTCCTTTCTCCATTTAGGAATCACACAAGAAAGTCTCAAACAATACAACAGACTCCAGAGATCAGTGTTTCTGCCCTAAAGTGCAGAGCAAGTAGACAAACCTCCTAAATGATCCCTCTCTGAGCAGGAATGTTCACAGCAGGGCACAGGTACCCTCCTGAGAGGGTTAACTCACTATGACATCGCTGGTGAGGTCATTGTATTACATCCTTGACCTTTGCAGTAAGGTTTGTAAAATGCCAACAACTAAGGGTCAATTGGTATCTCCCTGTTTCTGAATTACTAAATCTTCTAATATAATATTTATTCTTTAGTTTTCTCTGTGTAAAGCACAGAATTTTGAACAAAAAAGTGTTTATTTCTGTATTTCAAATAATTATGTTTTGCAATATGTTTCTAAAATTATAGAAATATCAGGCTCCAGTAATGGTCATTTAACTAAAAACATAACAGATGTTGTTCATTCTCCCACTGACAAAACAAAACAGGAAATCCTTTGGACTAAACTCTAGGTTTCGTTTCTAAATGTGAGGTTTTTGGGAGCATAAAACATGCATATTGTTAGCGGTGCAAAGTGCGGTTCATTAACCTCTGCCCTCAAGCAATTAAAGTAAGAAATTGTCCACAAAATGTGTTAGATCTCATAAAGTACGTTGTCTGCCATGGCTTGGGCCATTCATTCGGTTCCTCCGTAACACCATCAAGCACCACCTGCCTGAGTGACGTCTCTACTGTGACACCCATGAATACCTCTGGTTGAGAAAGAGGGGATCTTGCAGATTCACTATCATGCCAGATGGGAATGGCTCACTGGCCCTGTCTCTTTGGACTCCAGACTCCTCTAATCAGTAAATTGTATTCTTCTCAGTCAAGCACTCTGCAGGAACTGAAAAGCCACATGGAATACTGTATAAAACCCCATAAATCTGTAACTTGTGAGCTCCGCATTAGAGTTTATTCCTTTAGATTCTAACTAATACAACCATTTGGACCCCTGATATTCTTTGAAGCAGTGCCCGGCCTCGGAGGTGCAGTATTATCTTACTGGATCCTCTGTGTATTGTTAAATCCCCTCCTCTTGAAAGATACTGAATACCCAAAATGTCCCACCCATATGAGAAATTTTACATTAATAAAATAGGAATTGAAAACCACTCTCTAACAATATTGCTTTTCATAAGATGTCCTTCTGTAAATGGAAAGATGTGGGTTGGAGGGAGAGGCAGTAAGTGAACCATCCCGATTATATATTCTTTCTGACATCCCCAAGTATGTTTTGAAACAGTTTATTAGATTTTTGGGCTGGTCAGAGGTTACTAATTCTCTCATCTTCTCATCAATGCTTGAGCTCTCATTGTCTTCCCCATTTCGCTTCCTCTCGCCCTCAATCAAAGTCTTTCATTACACTTTTCCCTTTTCTTCCACACTAAATCACTTTTATAATAGTGCACACATGCCCTTCAATTAGAGCTTCAAGGTGCACATAAGGCACAAGACTTTTGATACAATCAAAAGTGACATCACTAAAAGAAAATCAAACCCTGACTCAGCCCCTTTAGGTAGATGAACATCAGCTCACATGACACCCTAAATATTCTTTTGAATTAAATTGATATCTCCAATCTTCCACCATCGCTCACTTTCTACCATCCCTCTTTTTCCATTCATAGTAATTCTATCAATCTGTCTTTGTCATACCCTTATATTACCCTCCTCCATCTCCATTACCTGCATCATCTGTGCCCATTTTACCATCCATGTTTTTCTTCTCTTTCTCTTTCTCCTCTATTCAGAGGAAAGGGGAAAAGCACTCAAGTCACAACATGAACCTGAACTAAAGAGTCTGGATACCACCCAGGAGATGCAGAGCCCTCAATTAGAGAACCAATCACTGGTGTGTTATGCTTTTATTCAGCAGCAAGACGGATAGGTTGCACCAAACATCTATGCTGCTCCATTGCACCCTTCTCCAACTTTGCCACCATCAACTCAGGAATATTAAAGAAATTATTAAATTAGAAAACAGAAAAAAATCAAGTTAACCAAAGAACTTGTCTGGAAAGGTGGGAATATTCAGTCTTCAGAATATAAAACCAGTTTCCAAACTTCACAGCGTGTAGCCCAAACCCCGGTATTAGAATGTATTACCCTCATAGAATAGTCGATGATTACAACTGTTGTTATTGTTAATTCAATCTTGTATAGCGCATATATACCAGCAGGTCTCATAGCGCTCAGACAGAGGAAAAAACAAGACAACGAAACAGGCTGGGTCCCTAGATACTGAAAGATTTCACAACCATATCAAACGCTTCTCTGAAAAGGAGGGTTTTAAGTTTTTCACGGAAGGGAAGAAGTCTAGATTCCTTCCGTAACTCTCCGGCAACTGATTCCAAAGTTGAGGCAGGAGGATGGAGAAGTCTCTCCCTCCTTTAGATGCAAGGTTAAAACGACGGCATATTAATTTACAAGCTTCTGCTGAGCGCAGCACCTGTCCTGGCACGTATTTGAGTACACGTTATTTTATGTACTCAGGGGCATGTCCATAAAGGGCTTTGTGTGTGATACACAAACCCTTGAATTTGGCTCTTTGCCTGATGGGTAACCAGTGCAGTTCACTCAGCAGAGGAGTAGCGTGAGTTCTTCTGGGTAATCTAAAAATGAGCCTAGCTGCATCGTTCAAAACTACCTGCAGTTTATTTGTCAACTTCTGAGGTAGCCCAACATATAGTGCATTTCCATAGTCAAGTCTAGAGACTATCGTAGCAGCTACTGTTGTCTTCATGGTCGAGACCGAGAGGAGGGGAACAAGTTTCCTCAGCTGTCTCAGCAGACCGACACAAGTACCGACCACCGCATTAACCTGGTTGGTCATAGAAAGTTCAGAGTCGATCTTTATACCCAGACTTTTCACCACAGGTACTGGCATGGGGGGGGCTCCTAACTCCTGAGGCCAAAAAAGATCATTCCAGGGTTTACCTTTAGTTGAAATGGCAAGGACCTCCGTTTTGTCAGGGTTGATTTTTAACGAGTTAGCCGCCATCCAGCCAACTGTGAACCTGAGTATGCTCTGAGCAGACTGTTGCACATGGGCCGAGTTCTCAATCATTAGGATAAGCTGAGTGTCATCCGCATAGTTAAACACCCTGCAGTCCATTTTGGCTAGCGCGGTCACGAGGGGTTGCAGGTAAATATTAAAAAGAAGGGGGGATAGTGCGGATCCTTGAGGGACCCCGCAAGATATGTTGCCCTTGTCTGATACCTGCTCGGCCAATTGGACCTTCTGCATTTGTCCTGATAGAAAGGATTCTAGCCATTTATGGACCTGTCCTTGAATGCCCAGGTCTGCCAGACGAGAGAGTAGTTTTTGGTGGCAGACCGTATCGAACGCCGCTGACAGATCTAATAAAATCAGGGCGTTCGATTCTTTATTATCGGCTTTTCGTCTGAGTTCATCCACGTCCGACAGCATAAACAACTCAGTACTATGGTGGGCTCTGAACCCTGCCTGGTGGACCTGGAGAATCTCATGGTTTTCCAGAAATGCTGAAAGAGTTATCAGAACATGTTTCTCTAAGACCTTCGCCAGGAAGGGAAGCTGAGAGATAGGCCTATAGTTCTTAAGTATAGTCCTGTCAGCACCTGTTTTTTTAGGAGAGGAATAACTCTGGCCTCCTTCATATTTGCAGGAACCTGACCGATTGCCAGGGTTTTGTTCAGGAGCAAAAGAATCTGATTCTTCAACGCAGGAAATGCCATTCTGAAGACACGGGGAGGACAAGGGTCAATAGGGGAGACAGACTTGGTTCCGTAGGCTAGGAGAGAGAGAGTACTTGCGTCCAAAAGCGGAAAGCTGGAGATGGGATTGCCCTTAAGAGGAGGGGAAGTAGATGGTTCCGAGGTGCCTGTAGTGATCCGTATGTCTTTAATCTCTAGAAGGATGCTGGCTACTTTCTGCAGAAAGAAGACCTGAAGAGCGTTGCAGTCAGAAGGAGCGGCTGCAGGATTGATGTCGGGCTTTTTGCTAAGTTCTTTTAGAATCTTAAAAGTCTCTTTTTGAATGTTGGGAGCGCTGGCAATACGCTCCGCATAGTATTCGGCTTTCCTAGACGTAATGGCCTTTTTGTACAATGTGAGAAGGGATTTATAGGTAGTTAACTCGGCCGGGTCATAAATTTTCCGCCAACGTCTTTCGGCTTGACGGAGGCTTTGTTTCCTTTCCCTCAAGGATTCATTGAACCAGGGGGCCCCCTTCTGTTTATGTCGAATACTTTCCGCACACTCTGGAGCCACTTGATCAATAGCAGCCTGTATGGTGTTAGTCAGGGTAATGCTTTCTAGATCAATGTTGCCAGTGTCGAGAATGGGAGGAGATGGCCTCTGTAATCGCCCCTAAAGTCTCTGCCTGGATATTATTCCAGCTCCGTACCTTCCTCCATTTGAGAGGCGCTAGTGGAGGAGGGCCATCTACGGGCGCCCAGCACGAGATTAGGAAGTGATCTGACCATGCGCAGGGTTTGATGTCCATGAGCCTGTCCCGTCTATCGGAGGACCAAATTAGACCTAGAGTATGCCCCTTTATGTGGGATGGGCGGTCTACTATTTGGACGAGCCCCATGGAGGACATTGCCATTTCTAGCTGTTTGGCGTGCGGCTCTCTCGGGATTATTTCCCAATGGTGATTGAAGTCTCCAACCACCGTGAGACGTTGGTATCGAGTGCTGAGATCAGACACGGTCTCAGTGAAATAGTCATAGAACCTCGGAGTTGCCACCGGAGGACGATAGAAAACCAGGAGCAGGAGGCAGGAGGCAGGAGGCAGGAAGATTTAAGGGAGATTTTAATTCCTAATAAATCAGTGTTATCAATGCTCTCTGCGATGATCTTAGTGGCCATAAGCTTGGTTTTAAAGAAAATCGCCACCCCCCCTCTCTTTTATTATCCTGCCTGTTGTGCCAAACGGCATCATGTTCCCCAGGAAGGGCAGCGATGATATCAGGGGCAGAGGTATCACCCAGCCAGGTCTCTGTTAATGCCAAAAATGTCAATGTACTCCCCCTCGAGAAACGTAAAAATCTCTAGACGGTGTTTTTGTAGTGATCTTGGGGCAGATTTATGAGCCCCGTGCGCCACTTTTGCGTCACTTTTCTCATGTTAAAAGTGACGCAAAAGTGGCGCAAGGGGCTCATAAATCTGCCCCCTTGTATTTAGAACCACGTTATTTAAACCCGGAGCATGATCCAAGCTGGTGCTGTTCAGAGGTGCTTTTCTCAAGAAGGTGTGGCTGCTAGTGGCCTACACAGCGTGTAGCCCAAACCCCGGTGTTAGAATGTATTACCTCCATAGAATGATTTTCACTTGAGTAGCCTTTGATTACAACTGTTGCTCGGTATGCAACTGCATGCTGTGTGAGCATTTGACAAAGACTCGCCAGCTTACTTGAGGTGTGAAGGTTCAGCCCCAATTGAAAGCGAGGTATCCAAAATTCCACAAAGTGGACCTCTCTCCGCGTATGCCAGGCTGCCGGCTCTCAGGACAGGAAGAGTCTCTCAAGGGTAAGGCACACAGAGAAACCTCCCAACTCATCGCTCTCCGACCAGAAATGCTCACCAGCTGAGTTTAGTCACACTGAGGGTCAGGGGTCACTCACTATGACATGGATGATGAGGTGATTTCCATTCTTTCATTTACCTTAAAGTGAGGTTTTTTAAAAGCCAATGACTGAGGGCCAATGTGTATTTTCCATTTTCCTGTCCCCGGGGCCACTGGAATTGTGCGATTTTATGGCTGCAGCGTTTTCCGTAAATTATTGGTTTCCCAGTTCTGCCACATAATTCATCATCTGGTGCATAATCTGCATATTTCACCAGAACAAAATTGCTTCGAGCTTAGTCAGTCGGATCACAAATAACTAAACATGCGAAAGGCCGTTCACGAAAGGATGATGGGTCCCTAAATACTAAGGAGGTGAAACGCATGCCCTGTGTTATCATGCGTGAAAATCACAAAATACAGACTATTATGACATGTGCCGCAACATTCTGCATAATTTGCCTCGTCTTGTAGCATCATTTAGTCAGCCCAGCTGCATTATTCCAGTGACCCTGCCTATATCTTTGTTACCAGATCTCCTAATAGTGTTTTTTTTTCTAGCTTACTCTGTCATGCACTGAACATTGTTCTTAACAGCATACGTTGGCATGTCCCCCTGGAATGTCTGACTTTACCCACATTTCTTGTTCCAAAGGTTGACAGTCCAGATGAATAAGCTAGTTACAGACCTTGGAAATGTGAGCGCTCTGGTTGGGATCAGAGAGACAGGCAAGCGTTGCAGGGTCTCACTGTCTATGTGGAAGGGGGAGGAGACATTTGCAGCGGGTATTTGGAGGGTTGATTCAGTTGGGTTGAAAGCAAACCATTCCCGATGTGGAGATTGGTGACTGACCTCTGTGCAAACCCAACTATTGCCTCATTTCACAGCCTCAACAGAAGAACTCTTCACCATATGCCATGCCCTTGAGAAACCCCCTTGAATTTCTGGAATTATTATCCTTTGAGTGAACATATTTGTGATTAATTTGTTCTTAAACAGATCTGTGTGGCGGAAGTAAATCCCTCTTCTTAGCAGTCTGCCACAGGATGTGTTTGCTGTGCAGGGAGGCACTGGTCACCAGGCGCAGCAGCCAATGAGAAGAGCTGTAGGCTTGATTGGCGGCAGGGAAATGCTATGCCTGATGCCATAGCTCTGGCCTGTTTATTATGAAAAGCTTTTAGAAAGGCAGTAGGCCTGGCTTATTTATTGTGAAAAGCATATGGTCAAGCCGCAGGCCTCTAACAGTGGATTCTAGGCACACTGTGTTACAGGCCATAGGAAGGTATTCGGTTACTGGTCATCTCCCAGATGACCTGAGCGGACACGGGCTTTGACTTGGTCACCCCCAAATCCTGGAAATAAAGTGTAACTGTGAAGATTCTTGTTAGGCCTGATTGAGAGGGGCTGGGTATTGTTTTGTCAACTGTGATCTTGTATGTATTGGTAATTTTATGAATGTATGCCTGGTGGTTGCCTGCTTCTGCACGCCTCAGCAGGCGTCTGTTGAGTGTAGTGTCACGCATTGGTGAAGGGCAGAGGTGTTTCCAGCTCACTGGAAAAAGTGAGGTGATCGGTTTAGAATGAAAAGATATGACATAGCCTTACGTAGTTCTTTTTGTATTTCTCCTTTATAAAAATATTTCTATTGACATTTTATTTCATATTTTAACGGATACAATAAATCACCAATACAGTATAGTATAAAGTTATTGTGGGATTAACAGATAGTTTGCGGTGCTTTCAATTTGTCAATAATGTGGCATACAAGTTTAGCGCAGCCCACACACACTGCCAATAAAGATTTAAACCAATCAACAATTTCTCCTAGAAAGCAGTAAGGTAGGAAGTAATACGTCCATTGTACGGCCTGCCAATAGCATAGGTAGGGGCATCTCTAAAACATGTACATGGTCTATGGGGGGGGGGGGGGGGGGGGACATGTCAATTGCAGATGATTCGATAATGTGTGGGTTGAACCCATGTAAAGTTACCGGTCTGCCTGATATTTCCATGAGAGCTGATGCACTGTGGGTCCAATGTGAGGTGATCAGCCCACGTCCAGACCACATGTAGGAAGTCTGAATGAGGGGTTGGATACTGAGGACATCTATCTGCGGATCCGGGTGCATCTTTGTTACCTCGCAGTCAGGTATGTCTGGTGTAATTAATTATATTGTGTATACTTAAATTGTGGCTTCCTAGTGACCGGCTTAGTAAGTTGCAAAATCCTGTTTACGAGATCTCTTTCCTGTGCGCCTCCCACGTGGTTCTCATGTATCCCATGTCGGTGTAGAGTGCTGCTGAGATTGTAACATGCAATCTGGTTATGTTCCTTGCGTTCACCCCATGAGAAGCGTGAGGAGAGTGACATTAATAGGAGGTTCGATCTCTACTCCTCTCATGTATCTCTGATCGCCCCCTTGAGGGCACTGAATGTACGAAAGTGGCCTGTGACTGACTCCCTGGAGTCCGCGAATGTGTCATATGAATGTAAAGTTCCATTACAAAATAAGTCCTCCACTGTCAGTGTCCACATCTCAGTCCACACCAGTTGGCTATGATGGCTCATTTTGGCCTAAAACCCAAGGAGAGCCAAAGAGAGACCTCCGGGTCAAACTATTCACTCCCACAGCTTCTGGACATCCATATGGCACAGGACCCAGAATCGCCTCATATAGTGAGATAGGATCCAGTGTACGGACACATTCCGTGGAGTCCGCCATCGCGTCGGCCACTGAAGCTGAGCTGCAAGATAATAAGCCTAGTACATGGAGCATCCAGGTCACCCCTGCTGAGAGGTTGTGATGCTTACAGAGAGCTACTCTTCTCTTGTCGTTTCCACATCAGTTGTCTGAGAAGAGTATTGATGTCTCCACAAATCCCATGGATAATATCTGACTTTTCGTGAAAGTGTTTCAGGCAACATATAAAATTAAACATTTATATTGGTAATGTAATGAACCCATGGATCAACCATACAGCTAAAGGTATCTCGGCAAAGGAGGGGGATATGTTATATCCTGATTATCTGAGTTTATGTTTACCAGCTTAGCTATCTCCCTGCTGCTCAGCCAGAGTGAGAGATGGTATCGGAATGTTGGTGTGACTGTGATGCGTGGAATCCCTGTGTGCCTGTGTGGATGAGTGGGGACAGTTGGAAGATGGGCTGAGCAGCAGGCAGGCTGCTCCTGGTGGGGCTGGTGTTACAGGATTACCAGGATTATGGACAAATGTACATACTTACCATCCTGCAACTAAGAAGTCAATAAAGAAACTTACAAAACTCTTCTTGGCTACAGACACAAATCTGGCTTCTGTCAAGGCCACAGCACAGAATCTGCACTCACACACATAATGGATGACATACTATTAATGCTTGACCGCAACAAATCATGCCTAATGATACTTCTGGACTTATCCTCCGCCCTATTGGAACAAAGGATGGGCCTCTCGGGCACAGTGTTACTATGGTTCTCCTCCTTCCTAAATAACAGAACACAAAGAATCAAGATGAAGAATTCACTCTCTCAACCCTCTGCAGTCTACCTGGGCGTGTGTTGGAAATACCCACTCCCACACCGGAAGGGTGGTGGTGGTGTTCTCCCAGACACGCTGTGGTAGCTTGGCTCGAGTGGTGAGGAATCAGGCACCGTGCTAAGCATACGTCATACCCATACAATAACCATGCGTGCATCTGTTCCAAAAACGACTCTACACCGTAAAAAGTATGAAAATATCTCTGTTTATCTTCTTTTTCTCTTAGTTGCTGATTAAATAAATAAATAATGCAATCACAGAACACAAGGCTTGTTCTTAAAAAGTGCAGGTCAAATAAATACTGTCTTAATGATTCAATAAATAGGGGAGATCATAAATAATTAAGGCATAAATATAAGTGCATTACATACAGGCAATTAAATATTTTGAGGCAATAAATACTGCAAGTCAATAAATATTGTGCGACAATCAATACTGTGGAACAATAAATACAGTGAAGCAATAAATAGGTTAAATACATTAAATACAGTGCTCTCAATAAATAATTAAAAGCTGACAGTGACACTCATAGAATCAGATCACATTTATATTACTAAGGGCTGATTTGGCCCAGTCACAGCTTGTGGTTAGGTGGATGGCTTGAGGGTGTCTATTCCCTGGCCTGTACAAGGCTGAGGCCTAAACTGAGGTAGATCAAGGGGGGGATTCTAGAGATCTGGCTCTCCCACTCTACACAACCCCTCTAAATTAGTCTCAGCTCACCCCTGGCACACTCAAGCTGGTTCCAGCACCTCTCTAGCCCCTGGGGTAGTCTCTCAGGATTCCACAGGGCCTTAGGCGCCCTCTATTCCACTTACTGCCCTTTTTCTGAAGCTCCGACGCCACTGGAGTCGTGTCGACGCCGTGAGGCGGTTCCGGTTCGATGTCGGCGACCTCGGCGCAATGTCAGTTCTTGACGACGCCGGTAGGCGGTTCCGGTTCGATGTCGGCGGCCTCGGCTCGATCTCGTCCTCCGGTTCGATGACGTCGGGCAGTCTTGGTTCGATGTCGACTTCAGGCGGCTCCGGTCCGATGGCGACCTCAGGTTCGATGACGTCGGCCGGCCTTGGCTCGATATCGACTTCCGGTGGCTCCGGAGTGCGATCCCCACTCCCGACCTCCGGTGCTCCTCTCCTCGGTTTCCGGCGACTCCGGAGTGCGACCTCCACTCCCGACCTCCGGTGCTCCTCTCCTCAGGTTCCGGCGACTCCGGAGTGCGACCTCCACTCCCGACCTCCGGCACGCTTCACCTCGGTCTCCGGCGACTCCGGAGGGCGGACTTCACTCCCCCGTCGACGCCGCTCACTCGACCTCGGGTGACTTCCTCCTCGACCTCTGGTACTCTCTACGACCTCCGTCGGTGCCCTCTCTCGACCTCTGGCGGCTCCGGGTACGACGTCTGCTTTTCCAGTCAGCGCCGCTTCTCCACTTCGGGCTCCGGGTCTCTAGGCTTCTCGACGTCGGACTCCAGGAAGACCAATAATCAGGTCAGGACTTTGCTGTTCTTTGCTTCTAAGGCCTGTTCCAGCTGTCCAGGTCCTTAAGATGGTTTTTCTTGCTTCTTCCCACACAGGGCTCCAGGCTGGGCTCAGTCAGTAGGGACTAGTATCAAGGGTGGGTTTATGGACCCCACTCCAGGCACAAGTTTCCACCCCTGCTGCCTCACTCCTTCCTCCTTCAGGTTTCTGCTGCTCTCTCTTCACCAGTCAGGTGCCAACTGCCAGCTCCAACTGCCAACTCTCTGTCTTAGCTTCCCAACATTCTAAACCGCCTCCAACTGTCACAGGGCTCCAGAATGTTGGAGAAGGTTCTAGTAGGTTCCAGTGGGTTCTGATGATGTCACAGGTGGCCACCATTTTGTGCTCCAGGCCCTCAGACAGAAGTTCCAGGGGTAGATAAAATGGCTCCCTGAATCTGCATCAATACTAAAAAGTCTGGTGGTTCCCAAAAAGGAAAAATACCAACAGGGTTTGAGGCAAAAGTGGGACAAAATAAATAATGATGAGGAGGGACCACCCAAAGGGCTGACAGGTCTAACAGCGTGCCACAGGGATCAGCCCTATCACCCATTCTTTTTAACCTACTAATGGAACCCCTGGCGAACGCATTGAAGCAGCGAATATTCTATATCACCTGTATGCGGACGACTCCCAACTGTATCTGAAAATCTCCACTCCAGAAGACTTCATTTCCCTCAACGCTATTCTACAGAACACGCAAAGCTGGCTCACTAACAACCACCTCATGCCGAACACCCAAAAAAATTAATTCATTCTCATCTCTGACACATCTAACCTCCTTTGACAGTGCTCCCCTCATCATTGACTCCGCAAAATCCCTTAGGAGTCACCATAGACAAACACCTGAATATGCAGACTCTAATGCCACTAAGGGAGCTAATCACAAGTTAAGTATACTAAGGAAACTCAAAACCTTCCTCCCTCAGGCCGACCTAAAAATGGCAGTGCAAGCCCTAGTGCTACCAAGATTAGACTATGGAAGCACCACTCTTTGCGGTCTCCCCAAATACCAGCTGGTTCCGCTGAGGGCATCACTTAATGCTGCGGCAAGACAGGTATCAGGACCAAAAAGAAATAGCCACATCTCTCCGACCCTGAAAGCTCTGAACTGGCTGCCCTACGAGGCAAGAATACACCTAAAGGTTGCCTGCATGACCCATAAAGCACTACATAACAACACACACAGTTACTTAGCTCTAAAGCTAGAAAGGTTGGGAGGTTGCAGACAATTACGAAGTGCGAGTACTTTACTTCTGAAACCGCAGTCTTTCCACAAGAAGAGAACTGGTTCCAGAGCCTTCTCAGGGATTGCACCAAAGATTTGGAACTCCTTACCTCCAGGGGTACATGGAATCTCTTCCTTTACCACATTCAAAAAAGAAGCAAAAATACTACTAATGAAGAAATCCATGTCCTAAGACTTAATTCTATGCTAACACCGACTCACCCATACGTTCCACACATCATTGCCTACCTCCGGTGGACTGAAGGAGATTATTATATGTATGTTTATTACCACAGCCACTTGATGCTCATTTGCTGTATTTAGTGTAAAGATCAGCTGGCCACGGGTCTACTATACTATCCAGATACCTCATACCAATGGTTGATCAAAGGAGAATATTATATGTATGTTTATTATCACAACCACCTAATGCTCAATAACTGTATATAGTGCAATGTCTTGCAGGATACGGGTCCCCTATGTTACCCACATACTATATACCTCTTTTGTAACTATTGATAAATATCAAATGTTTGTATACTACCTCATCCTTTTATGTTTTACACAGTATACTGTAAAGCGCTCTGATACCCTCGTGGGACACCTTCGCTCTATATAAAACTTTACAAATAAATGAATAAATACCTGTGGTAAGATACAACACTCTATGTTTAGCATTATATAAAATGCATCTTTCTTTGACATCAGTCTCTGTGTGCATGCTAAATTCTAAGGCAAAAACAACTCTGTTCCATTCAGATATTTCTATGGCACACGGTTTGATTTTAAAACTTGCAATGTCAAACTAAATTACATAATCGATCTCAGCTCACTTTGCCCATACTAGAGGAGAGACCTGTCATTCTGTATTATATTGAATGCAGATGATACATTATTCAAAGAATATATTCTAGTCGACAATGTAGTCATGCCATTATCTACAACAGCCAATGCTTTTTTCAAATTTGCTTTGTCAATTTGTCTCGAGCGTTCAGCAGCTTCTAGCTGGGAAATGTTCCAAAGTTCATTGTGGCATATATGAAATGTTTAGAACGTGGTGACTTTTGACCCAACAAGAAATATTGTAAATTCATCTCATCAAAAAGGAGAGATAGGTGTTCCGTAACTGCAGATAAGGTGAAATGCTGTAAGCATTGCTGGCATAACTTTCTTACACTACAGGTGGTAACCACCCTTGAATGCTGTGACTGAATGTACCGGGGGTCTGGTCTGCTAGTTTTAAAACCCATCAAGTTTACAAAATGTGTGTTACAACCATTAGTGTCTACTGACCACACTAACCACCCTTCTGCAGCAGAAATTGAAGAGTTAAATGTAACATTCTGTATCATACCACTGAGCTATTCTTCGGTAAAATTTGCAAAGTGTTGCTAATTATCACAGCGTGCAATAGAGGGAAAGCTAGGTGTGTTTATTACTTTAATTTTCAAAAAACTAAGGCAAGCAGTTTGCCGAACTGTTTTGTTCAGAAAGATCATTTGTCTAGGTACCAGAGAAGCTTTAAATAAGGCATCAATGCCCTGGACTTGCAAGTGTTGTGTTCCTAAAAATGATTTTAAATCAATTTTCTTTTTCCAATAATCACAGTCCTCTATCCCTAACTAGGAAACAAATACATCTGAGTAAATTAATTTTGTTTGGGTCAGTATATTTTTCTTCGCTGGGGAAGGAAAAATCATATAATAATAATAAATTGGGTCAGCAGAAAAATATGCAAACATTTTCAATTATGTGTTTGGACTAGCCACTAGAAGTGTCGGACAATGTTCCCATTGTGAGTAATTGAAAACTGTACGTGGAGTACTAGCTCTGTGTAAATAGTGATGTGCATAGTGATGATAACAAAACATTTCACCATAATTAGCAGAATTTATATCCAAATCTTTATTTTCGAAAACTGTATAATATTCTAGCTCAGAAAGCATGCGCTTGACAGTCTCTATGTCCCATTCATCACATATAAGGCCAGGGGTAATTATTTCATCCATAGCAACCATAAACATTTCTGTAGGACCAACAATATCAAATGGGACCTTATCCCAAACAATTCCATCAGAGGCAGGAAATGCAGGACTTCCACACTTACGTGAAAAAGAATGAGGCTTCAGCACCTCAGTTACCAGTTCTGAAGCAGAGCATTCTGGAAGATAATGTCCATTCAGAAGCAAGAAGAATACTCTAACAAATCCAATCCAAATGAATAGGAAAAGCAGTGAAATAGAAATCCAAATATAGGACCATGGAGAAATTCAGATTTTCCACAGTTTTAAAGGGAAGAAAATCATGATTTTATTAAAGACACAGAGGCTAATATTATGCGCTAGCTTCTTTATTGCCACATACATAGCAGTAACATAGAAGTAGAAGAGAGCATCTTTAAACATCCTAGAACACTTAGAAAATGCATATAACCACAGAATTTGCTGACATCTTCCTTCTTTTTTAGCTGTGAATAACTCAGATTCCAAACTCAAGGGAAAATCTGTAAACTGCAACAGTCATGAATCCGAATACGTTTTCCAATTCGCCATGTTCTTCCTCTGAAACCATCTTCTTAGCTTTGTCCTGGAAAACAAAATCCAACACATCAATAGGGCTGGGCAATACCTTGGGAGGGATAATAATAAAGCAGCGGGGCCCAATGCTCTCCCGGGTGAAATATATAAAATCTTTGAGGAGAATCTGGCTCCCAGACTGTGTGAATTATTTAACTATATATATTGCAGAAAGGGAAGGATACCAGCATCATGGAGGAGATCTATTATCGTGCTCATTTTAAAGCCAGGGAAAGACCCCCTTAGTGCAGATTCATACAGACCAATCTCCCTGCTGAATGCTGACTATAAAATCTTTACTAGTGTTCTAGCAGGGAGGTTGGCCAAGTTAGTCCCACAACTAATTAATGTTGATCAGAAAGGCTTTGTGCCTGGTAGATATATCCATGAGTTGAACTTACAGCTGATTGGTTGTATAGATTTGGCAGTAACACGGTCGGAGCCCCTGGCAGTGGCTGCATATGATAGGCTTTCGATCGTGTTAACTGGGGATTTCTGTGGGACACACTTGGGATAATGGGGTTTGGTGAGACTTTTGTTCAAACTATGAGAGGGTGCTATGAAGGAGCCTCGGCGGAAATCCTTCTGAACGGTCGATTAACATCTAGCTTCAAGATAGGGAGGGGCACTAGGCAGGGGTGCCCTATTTCTCCTCTCCTTTTTGATATTTATATTGAGCCATTGGCACAGGCACTCAGGATTGATGAGACAATCACACCCTTCAAATATAAGGATTATAGCTGTAAGCTTGCCTTATATGCTGACGATTTGTTGATCTATACAAGAAATCCGATGGTAGTACTTCCTAGGGTAGAGGCGATAATGGAGGATTTTGGTTACCACTCGGGTTATCAAATAAATAACCTAACAACAGAAATCATGTGTTGGGGGATTGATGACTGGGTAGGTCCTTGCAGCAGCCAGTTTAGATATTTAGGAATTATCATTACCCCAGACATTAATAATATAGTTCAAGTTAATATTAAGAAATTAAGTAAGGATATCGATCAGCTTTTTTCTAGATGGCAGAACCTTCCCCTCACAATTTATGGTAGAGTTAATTTGGTCAAAATGCTTATTCTTCCTAAGATGACCTATTTGTTTAATTCAATCCCCCTTTCATTTACTGATAAAACTCTTGCAAAAATCCAGGGGAAGATTGGTAGCTTTATATGGGCAAAAAAAAATCTAGGTTATCATGGAAAAAGTTAAAAAGAAGATTATTAAAAGGTGGGCTAGCACTCCCAGATATAAATTGGTATGCTCTATCTTTCCAGCTCAAACATTTTAGGTGTTTATTGTCATGCCCCGACGATTCCAATTGGGGGAGAATCTTGAATTTAATGGTAGGTTTAGAGGGTGGAGAATCCGGGTTCCTGTACAAATTTGGAGCTGTCAAATTTTATAAAAAAGTCCGTCTAAAGGTATTAAAATCAGCCCTTAGAGTCTGGAATAAAGCTAAAGAGATATGGGGGATTAAGTATTATTCTGAGTCTGCCCCAATTTGGGAATCCCCAGGCCTACCTCTATGTTTAAGGGACAGTTTGTCCCTTCCTATTAGGGGAGCAGGAATAAATATATGGTCGGATCTGATAACATCGGATGGAGTCCTCCCGTGGGAGGTACTGAAGTCCAGGATCGGGGACTCCTTCTCTAGGTTTAAATACATCCAACTTTGCTCTTGGTTTAAGGCTGAGGAAGAGAATATTGGAGGAAATTGGGAAATTGAGAGTATTCTCTCTTCTCCAGGGCCCAGGAAGAGAGAAGCGGGGTTCTGGTATAGGAAGATGTTGGAAGCGGAGGAAGCGCACTCTCCCGCACCAAATAGGGTATGGAACTCAACGAGGCTTGAGGTAGACTCAGCCACTCTTTATGATTATTCTTTAAAAATACTATATAAATATGTGAGAACTGTTTCTCTTAAAAAGAACCATTTTTTCACTTTAAATAGATTATATTACACACCAAAAAAACTTGCGAGGTTTATAAATCCACCACCCTCCTGCCCTAGATGTGGGTTGGTAGAAGCGGATGATATCCATATATTCTATGAATGTGTGACAATAGGACTCTTTTGGAGTAGAGTGGAACGGGCTATAGAGGGTATTTTTAAATTAAAGCTTTCTTTGAACCTAGTTAGAGTCATGTTTGGGTTGGAAGTAGAACTTATTGATGAATTGGGAGAATCACATGTTGCATTATTTTTTTGTTTTATTTTGATCGCTCGCAGAGAAATTTGCAAGATGTGGAAGGATCCTAACCCCCCGCTGTATGATAATTGGTTGAGAGCTACACTGAGAATTGCACGATTAGAAACACTTTTAACTCACAGAAGCAATAGCACTATTTGGGAACCTTTTTTTGAATGGCGAACTGCAATGAGGTTGTAATAATATACGGTCCAATGATTAACACCATGCCTTGGTATAAAAAGGCAGGCCAGGTTGGCCCCAGGCGATAGCAAGAACTCCGGCCTGGGCCACCCAGGATAAGATTGGGACACAGGAGACAAGTGGCATTCGTTAGTGGTGAGATGAGGATCAAAAAAAAAAAAAAATAATAAAATATTAGCCTCTGGACTCCATATAAGTGATGGATCCAACTACGACCTGATCCTAATACTCTAACTGTTGAGGACTGCTTTAAGTCAAAGTTCTTCCTTTCCACTATCAAACTTTCCTCAGGATGATAGGGGGAGAATTAATGCATAGCAACACCCAGGGTTCACATGGTATCCCAGTAAGCCTTAGAGGCAAATGTTGTTCCCTGGTCTGGGTGAAATACTGCTACTGCATATGTCCCAATAAAGACCTGAAAATCTTTAATAACAGTACGAGCGGGGGGCGTGGCTAGCTGCCGAGCGTGATGGCTGCTGCCTGAAGGAGCTCCGAGACCCCTACCGATGTCCTGAGCAATCCGCATACTAATCCACAATTTCTGAAGGGCGCCAAGCAGTGGAACACGTGTTGGAACATCACCTACAAGCAGCGCTGGTCTTGAATTGGACCGAGAGTGCCTTGAGCCGCCTCATCGCCGTGTGACCGTGCTGAGGCCTGCGACAGGAGGTAAAGCCGGGGCCTCGCGTGCTTGAGGTGACCGGGCTGAACGAGTGCGGCCCAGCGACCAGACCACGCTGTGAGATCCGGCGGCTGCCGAGGGTCCGGGCTGAGATGGCTGTGATCGTAGCTCTGGTTCCCGCCGCAACCAAACCTCCGGCCACGAACTCTGCAATCTCTCCCCTTGGAAATCAGCTTGAAACGCTGCCGCGGTCTGTGGTGAAGCGGGAATCGTGGCGCCGGACCTCTGGGAGGCGGCCATTGTTGCACAGCTGGAGCCTGTGAGTGCCTGGGCCCATTGTGGCAACCAGACCTCCCCACACTACGAAGCAAGTGGCACGGCTTTCCCTCCTCCCCCCTGGCCCTTCCATGTTCCTGGCGGGGACGCTCCGTGATGGAGGAGCATTGATGTAGTACACGCCTGGCAGGGGGGGCAACGGACTGCCGCATAAGATACCAGGACTTAATCCAGAGTGCGGGTCCAGCCCACAGGAAAGTGCTGAGAGGTGGCCTCACAGAGGAGGTGCCAAGACTGTGTAAACTGCACGGACCACCGAGAGGAATAAAGCCCAGCGTTGTGTGCGCAAGGGACACCCACCACTTCTTCATTGGGGGTAAGAAACCCGACAGGCCGCAAGAGACGGCGACTCCTCTTGCCTGGCGGCGGTGAGTACTACCGCCCGATATCACCTAAATAGTGCGCCATAACGCTTGGGGTGAGGATGGGGGGCCACGGACAGCGTAATTTACCACAATCCAGGTTGGAAAAGTTTGCATTCACCATAGCTCAGCCAGAACTGATCGAACATTCCAAAGGGCATGCGGAGGACGCACCCATGGGGGAAGATCCTGAGATCACTCTTAAGGACATACTGACTACTCTAAACAAGGTTCATACGGACTTAGATGGGAAAATCGGCACAGTCTCATCCGAACTCTCCTTGCTCAGAGCCGCTTTTAGGAACATGAGCGCCAGAGTCAAAGAGGTGGAGGCGACCACTTAGACCTTATGCACAGACACTAAAGAACTCCAAAGGAAAGTGCACGTATTAGAAGGTGCAACCAAGCTACTTACTGAAAAACTTGATGATTACGAGGGCCGGTCTAGGCGCAACAATGTACGCATTATTGGCGTGCCGGAGGGGGCAGAGGGGCGAGCGGCCGACCTGTTTGTGGAAGAACTCATTCAACAACGCCTACAGCCCAAAGGACTCTCAAAGTATTTCTCTGTTGAAAGAGCGCATCATGTCCCCGGTGGGAGGCCGAAATCGAGGTTACCCCCTAGACCAATCCTGGCTCGTATCTTTAACTTCAGGGATCGAGACGTAATCTTCCAGACTGCATGGATTGCTCCACCAGTTCGCTTTGAAGATGAAACCATCACTTTTTTCCCGGACTACACAGCGGCAGTCACCAAGCAGCATCGCACATTCATGAACGTCAAGAAGGAGCTCCGGAAGCGGGGGCTGAAGTACTCCATGCTCTTCCCGGCACGCCTGAGGGTGGAGGCGGAAGGCAAGGTAACACAATGGCAGACTGTGCCAGATGTCCGTGCCAAACACACGCACAGACACCAACGCCAATTCTACGTCACGGGATGGCTCGACTGAGCGACGCTGAAGAGGCAGGGAACCGACTTTGGACCAAATTTTAGCTGTAATGGAGTTCCAACTTGCCCACCAGTTGACTAGCTGGCACCTGAGAGACGAAGATGCAGGGGCGGCGAGGACACTGTACTAGTCACTTCTACTACCACCAAACGCCTACTTGTTTGGTGATGAGGTCTCCAGGACTACATTAACCACTGCTTGTGCTGGGACACGGGGGTGTTGGAAGGAGGGGCCGAACCCCACTAAGGTAACTGGGTATGGGATGTAAGCGCTCTGCAATGTTGGGGAGGCGGATAGTTCTGAGTCCGTCAGGCAGGGAGGGGGTTGGGTTGTTTTTAAAGGGGAGTTCTAAGTATTAGGGATCATGGTTTCTTTTATTGATTTTGGTAAGGTAACTATGGATCTACGAACATCACGATATCGTCCCTTTATGCACACATATGTACGTAAACTTCACTATCCGATTGGGGACATACGCCCACACTACGTCAGACCTCACCAAACCCAATGACACAACACACCGTGGCACCGGCCCTTACGTTTATCTCATGGAACGTTAATGGTTTGAGAGACAAGGTGAAGAGGGGGCTGCTGCTACAATATCTGAGACGGAAAGCCCCAGCAGTCTCACTATTACAAGAGACACACTTTACGGGGTTCACATGTAAAGCACTGGACAGATGGGGGTTCAAGCTCATAGTCCACTCTGAATTCACCTCTGGGTCCCGAAGGGTGGGCATCCTGGTTAGGAAGCAATTCCCTCTAATTGTCCATCCTACTTTCCAAGATGACCAGGGGCAGTTTGCGGCGGCATCAATAAAGTGGGAAAGATGTCTACTTAACCTTGTGTCTGTATATATCCCACCTGCCTTGTACTCGATGGCCTTCCAGGCGCTGGGCACATTCTTGCTGACATTGCCGGAGGGGGAATTAATACTGGGGGCGACTTTAATTTGACGCTGGATGATGCACTTGATCGTGCACCCGCCCGGCAACAGCATCGTCTTAGGTTACACTTGGCCGATTTTCTAGCGGCCCATGGCTTATTGGACACTTGGTGATTCCAGAACCCACATGCAAGGCAATACACCTTTCACTCAGGGGCACATGAAAGCCTTTCTCGTATTGACTACATTATCACGGCTACAGACAGCATGGGACGGTTTGGGGCAGTCTCGCACCTCCCCAGAGGAATCTCTGATCACTCTCCGGTGATGGTGGAGTTTCGGTCCTATGTCCCCACACAACGTCGAATATACCCCACATCTCCGGGATTCCTCCACAATTCTAAAATCAGGAAAGGCCTGATAACTGCAACTATCCAATATTTCGAAGACAACGCAGCTTCAGTCTCCTCGCCAATAATCTTATGGAAGGCATATTAATCGGTCCTGCGGGGCCAGGCCATCTCGCTAATTGAGGGACATAAAAAGACAAGAAGAGGGAGGTGGAGTTTTTGGAGCAGAAAATACATGATCTAGAATCCCGACATGTAGATCACCCCTCAGATGACATCACACAAGTCTGGCAAACTCCTTGCATGGCTAGACAAGAAGGAATGAGCGACTAAGTGGGTGGCAAGACTCACATTGGAAAACGCAGACACAACCACGGACCCACAAGAGATCGTAACGGCTCTGGCCACACACTTTCAGCAGGTCTACACCTCTGTAAGCACTACCTCAGAGCAGGAAGCGCTTGACTTCCTCAGGGACATACACATGCCGCAGCTCACACCGGAAAAGACCGAAGGGCTAGAGGCAGACATCACTGTTGAGGAGCTCAAAGTGACCATCCACACACTGAAATCGGGCAAGGCCAGTTGCCCCAATGGTATCCCAATAGAACTATATAAATGCACGGCTGACAGAGTGGTCCCCTATTTGTTGAACATGTACGATGCAAGCCTGGCTAAGGGTGAGCTTCCCTGAGATCAACGTATGGATACCATCGTGGCCATACATAAGCCTGCCAAACCTATAGAGGAGTGCACATCTTACCGACCCATATCTTTGACCAACGTGGAGGCCAAAATATTGTCCAAGACGTTATCACTCCGCCTAGCCCCCTACCTTACCAAACTAATACACCCCGACCAATCGAGATTCATGCCTGATAGAAATACGGCCCTCAACCTCAGCATTTGTGTATAAATGTGATTTATAAGTAATCGCTACAGTATCACTTATGTTAAAGGGGATATATTTATAGCCAGTGAATCCCGCAATTATGTGGATCACAAAGTTGATTTAGTTGACACAAGTGTGTGTCTGGATGCAAGCATGTCAGTTTGCAGGGCTCTGAGAACATGTGTATGTTCTAATGTTCAACGTGTACTGGACAAATCAGGATGATTTAATTCATAAAAAGGTTTAACTCGTTGTTTGGTGGTTGCAAGAGAGCACATTTTTCCAAGAAATGTAGTACAAGGCTTTTGCCTTCATTTGATAATTTGTACCCCAAGAATAGGACACTGAAAAAAAGCGTTTTTTATTTTTTTAGAAATTGAGTTTGTAGCCAATTTTGCTCTGATTCGAATTCCTTAGTAAAAACAGAAGACAAGAGGTATTTGGCAAAACAGGAACAGTTTGTTTAATTAAACAATTCGGTCGGGAGAACCGTTACAGGCACAAAGTCTGAGGACTGTCTCAATTTACATTGGGTTTTAGTGCAACTTTTAAACAATTTTAAAACAAGTAATGTTTACTGTGTACCATATATGATGAGGAATGTTGGTTGCTGCCTTAGAGTAATTAATTAATGGTCAAAGGGTTACTATAGGTGGGTTTTGACCATGCGTGGATATAGTGTGGCCACTGGTGAATGTTTCCAGATTTCCGGCATGGGGAGCGTGTGACTACTACGTGTGTTAGGTCCTGATTGGCTATGTGTTCCTAACTCATGTGGCATCTGACTTCATGGTGTTTTCAGAAGCGTGCGTGTTAGAAATGGGATTTCTGGTTGGCTAAGGCTTGCGCCAAAGCCAGGCAGACACCCCCACTCTAGTCAGGGCAAGTGAGTTACATGCCAAAGATAACCCCTGCTCACCCCATTGGTAGCTTGGCACGAGCAGTCAGGCTTATCCCAGAGGCAATATGTAAAGCGTTTGCGCAACATACACACAGCAACAACATACTAGGCACACCACAAAAGGAACTCCACACAAGGTTATATCAAAAATAGCCTTTGTATTATCATAAAACACATTAGAATAGTAATCACACAATATACACTGTGCCAACTGGCACTAGGCAATATTTACAGGGGATTATATACACGTGACAGGGCTAATTGGGCCACTTTCAAAACCATCACAGAGTGAAAATAGTAAATGTAGAACCAATAATAAATGTAGAACACAACCAGTAATTACTGGCAAACACTGTCCTCAGTATTATCCTGCAACATAAACCATATTATGCACAGTATCACATTAGGCGTGAAATACATTCTGCGCCAACCTCATAAGCCTAAACATATTAGACCATAACCTCATAAGTATAACTCACATTAGGGTCATTACTCACAGTAGAGGATAACCTCACAAGCATAAACCAAAATATGCAAAACCTCATAACATAAACCATTGTAGCGGCATAAATCACGGTGCATAAAACACAGTACACAAAACCTCATAACATAAACCACAGTAGAGGCATAAAAAAGGTGCATATATAACAGTACATGAATCACATTTCCTAGCACCACATAAATCACATTAGGGCCTGGCGCCCTATCAACCAAACAATCCCCCTGGCTAACTGGCCTTCTCAGAGGGCTCAAATGCCCTATGTCCATAATGTCAGGGCGGCTGCCGATGCAGCAGAATTTGCAAGTGCACCATTGCGCTGGGGCATAGGAGTGCATCTCAGTCCTGCCTCGCTAAAAATGCCCCCAAAAGGGGCGTGGCCAACCATCATGGCCGATCGGACAGATTTCTGATTGGCTCCGTCCTAGGCCCTGCGCAACTTGGGCGGCGGAGGAGGTTTGGAGAACTGCGGGGGAGAGATGGCGCCTCCCACTGCGGCGGGTACCTGACAGTCTTGTTTTGATCACTGCAGACCCCGGTGAGCGGACGGCTTCCCGGGGGGCCTGTTGGAGCAGGTGAGGGCACCCGGCCGGGAGGAAGACAATACTGCTCCCAAGGAAAGTGGAGGACGCGAACGGGGGCGGACTGCAGCGGGTGCTCTGCTCATTAAAATGGCGGGCCCGCAGCAAACAATTAGGAGCCCTGAACATCGAGCTGTCTCCTCCTCTAAAGCTGCACTGGCCTCGCGGCGGGGCGCTGTGTCTCCTCTTCCTGACATCATCACACCACAGATTCAGAGTCTGGCTGCAACCCAGCACGGAGAGCTGGGAACATCGATCAGGAGCCTGTGGGATCAAAAAAGACATGTGGTCACCGCCATCATAGCTTCCAAACAGGCAAGTGGTGCACGCAGGGGGACACTGGAACCGCGGTGAACCCCCTGACCTAGACTACAACTAAGCTAAGGTGGCTTTACTATATGCGGTGGCAGGGTTGGTTTCTTCATGGCCTGAACTATGTACTAATCTATATCTCTTCAATGCCTGAGCCTAAGATGGCGGCCATTCGGGACTCTCCATATTCAATCTTCTGGTAAACCCCATGATACAGCATATGTCCTGAACATCTTGAAAAACGCAGAGAGGGGCTAAAGGAGAGCGCAAAGACAACACTATTAAGCGGATGGCTTGTTGTGAAGGGAGAAGCGGAGTACGGCGACGCACCTAAACCAGTCATCAAAGAACTAGCGCACCAGGTCGCAAGAACCCTGACCACCGGAGCCTTGCGAAACGCCCGCAAGTTTGGTACCCCCCTTCAGCAGCAGCGCCTTCAACCAGCTGGAAACAGAAGGTAGCCAGTGGCTGACCCGGCGGCGCCCACCTTATGCCGCCCAAAAAAAGCCACAAGCAATAAGGTCTCACAATACTTTGAGGTGGCAGCCACCAAGACCCCTGAAAAGGGAGCGACGTCACAATCCTCGACAATGGCGTTAACACAAGAAGATCTTATGGCCTCCCTTCGAGAATTTCGGCAGGACCTCCAAGCAGATATTAAAGCAGACATGGAAGCGTCATTTGAATCACTTCGCACAGAGGTGCGGGAGAAGCTGGTAGCTCTACAGGCGGATGTAGACTCAATGGGGACATGGACGTTTGACCTCAAAGCCAAATACCAAGATGTGGAGAGCCGCCTCAAACCCCTGGAAGAAGGAGTAGTGGAACTACGTAGCCAGCTCTGAGCGGCCACAATCAAATGCGAAGATCTGGAGAATCGCGCCCGGCTCAACAATATCCGCATTCGTGGCCTGGCAGAAGAAAGAGAAGGCCCAGATCTGGAGGTGTTCATGGTAGGGCTCTTCTCGACTGTCCTAGGGGAAGATGGACCGGAGGTCATGCTGGAAAGAGTCCACAGAGTGGGGCCGAGGCGTCCGGGGTAGTCTAAAAAACCAAGAGACACTTTAGCAAAATTCAGCTCTTTTAAAGTGAAGGACAGGGTTTTACAAAAGGCGAGATTACTGGACACTATCTCCTATCAAAACACCACCTGCACGCTCTACCAAGACATGGCCCAGGCTATGCTCCTGAAGCGCCAGCAATTTCGTACGATCACTAATTTTCTAAGGGACAAGAGCATTAAATATCGCTGGACCTACCCCTTTGGGATCACATTTCAATGGAACAACAAAACTTGCCACTGCGAGGAGATGACGGAGGTGGCAGACATACTTGGTCTGGAGATACCTGATAATCCTATGGACGACCCTGGGGCCCAGAGAAGACCCAACCATCTGGAGGGGGCTCAGTGGAGACAGATGGGCAGGAAAACTACGAAACAGTCAAGATGAACTGCAGGCCGGCGGGACATATGGGGAGATCTGGGGATTACAGATGATTGACTGGAGAGATGGATGGAGCGTGTTAGAATTGGTGGTCTCTGGTTGGCACAGGTAGAGACTTGTGACAAGCAGGAACCCTCTCCTCTAGTCAGGGTAAGGGGTTACATTCCAACAATAACCCCTGCTCACCCTCTAGGTAGCTTGGCACGAGCAGACAAGGCTTATCTCAGGGCGCAATGGTTGAGCATTTGTGGCCACACACAGTACTTCAATGATACCCCCACAAATGGACTCCACACTGGGTTTATAAAAAATAGTTATCTTTATATAATAGGACTTAGCACAAGACCCAATAACGTTAAACGGGCCCACAATACTTATTGGCATAAAGCAGTTCTTGTTTCAAGCGTATTTCAATTGTTCTGTGCGCTCCGCTCTCTTCGTACGGTTCGTACGGGGCTGGAAAGATGCTTACAAGTGGGGCTTACAAGCGTTGCAGATGCTCCGGGCGAAGCGTCCACCCTGCGGTGCTAACGAGCGGGGCTCACAAGCGTTGCAGACGCTCCGGGCAATGCGTACACCTTACGGTGCGAAGCGGGCACAGTACTGTATCTTTTAAAGTTCGTCACGGACGATGCGTTGAATCCCAGCGCGTTGTACGGTGCGATGTCCTCCTGTTGCGGTGCGAGCTACGGCTCGTAGGGGGCCTCAGTCACGATGCTCGAGGGGACGGTGCGGAGGTACGGTGCGCTGGCTCTTCGTTTCGGCGTACGAGCCGTACATTGAGATCGGCGCCTTTTCTTTCAGCGCGGTGCGAAGCAGGCAGTACGCTCCGATGGTGAGCGACGTACCAACCACTCCACGCACCGCAGCCTGCCCACAACAGGGGTAGGGGGGAAAACTTGAGCAGTACGATTCGAGGGGGGGCAACCACAGTGCGGCACAAAGTCCTTCCTTCACGTTGCAAGCTACAGATCGTAGGGGGCCTTAGTCACGTTGTTTGGGCCGGACAGCTGGGCACAGGCTTTCCAGTGTACGCGCCGATCGAGGAGGCGCACACTTTCCTCAGCTTCAGTTCTGCGGTGAGAACAGCGGTTCTCGGCGGCGATTTCTCAAGGGGGGTTGAAGTCCACTGGTCCTGGGACTTCGTTCAGGGGCAAAGCTCAAGCACAAGCCCTTGGAGATCTTAAACAGCACAAGTGGAAATAAAGTTTGTCAGCAATCTTTCTCCTCTCCTTCAGCAGCAAGGCAACCACTGCAGGCCAATCCCCCAGGTCAGGGACAGTACTCCTCCTACAGCTTTCCCGGTTCCTTCCCCTCAGGCAGAGGTTCGTCTTGTAGCAGGATCTGACTTCTTAGGAGCAGGGCTCCTATACTTATACTACATTTCTTTTGTTCTTGCAGGCCAGGGGGCCCTTGACTAGTTCGGTCCGGTTTCTGAGCACTTTGTTGACATGATGCAGGTCTCTGCTTTCAGTGTGCAGGGCAGAGACATCAGACGCTGCACAGGAGGTGGAGCCAGCATTGTGGTGGCAGAGCACAGCCCTATTCAGAGTCCAGGTGTACTCCTCCCACCCATCCTGGTGTAATCTTCCTATTCACCACCGACTGCCTAGCCATGCCCCTCTGGGATTCCCCAGCCCTGTCACTCACATAAACCAGACAGCAGATACACATCAGTGCAGAGGCGGGCTAAAATGGTTAGGCAAGCAAATACCAACTTTCTAAAAGTGGCATTTGTAAACACAGAACATTAAAATAAACTTTGCTAAAATATGTATTTTATTGTTCTGAGTTCAGGCATACTAAACTCGATTTTCTACCATGTTCCCTGGGTCTGTTAGGATCATAGGATGTAACAATTCTGGCCTATGAGAATAGGCAGCCTTACAATAGTGAAAAACGAAAATGGCTGTAATTCACTATTAGGACATGCCACACACATCAGGTCTTGTCCTACCTTATGCTTACAATGCACCCTGCCCTTGGGCCTTCCATAGGGGTGACTAATATGAAGTTAAGGGAAGGTTTAGGGACTGGCAAGTGGGTACACTTGCCAGTCAGCATGACAGTACCAGACTGCACGCAGGTTCTGCAATGGCAGACCTAGACACATTTTACCAGGCCGCTTCTGTGGGTGGCACAACCAGTGCTGTAAGCCCACCAGCAGCATTTGTATTTACAAGCCCTGGCAATCCTGGTGCACTTTACTGGGGTCTGACAGTAAACCAAATAAGCCAATCATGGAATCCAACCAACATATACAGTTTATATAGGGAACACTTGCACTGTGGCACTGGTTGACAGTGGCACAGTGCTCTGAGCAGCCAACACCAGCAAAACACATGAGGCACAGCGACAAAAAAGAGGAAGGGAGACTCACGCCAAGGTGCCAGGTCTAACACGTGACCCCTCCAGCTGAAATGTGGGGAGAACTACCCTACCCCAGGGAGTTCCTCATCACTAAGGCGGAAAAATCTGGACAGACCGTCAGCATTGGCGTGATCTGTACCAGGGCGATGTTTCACCGTGAAATCCATCCCCTGTAGGGAAATGGACCACCTCAACAGCTTTGGATTCTCACCCCTCATATAACCATCTGAGGGGCCTGTGGTCTGTCTGAACCCGGAAGTGAGACCCAAACAGGTAGGGTCTTAGCTTCTTCAATGCCTAGACCACAGCAAATGCCTCACGCTCAATAGCACTCCATCTCTGTTCCTGTGGAAGTAACCTCTTGCTAAGGAAGGCTACAGGTTGATCTAAGCCCTCGTCATTAATCTGTGAAAGAACAGCCCCCACACCATGCTCTGAAGCGTGTGTCTGAACTATAAACTCTTTGGAGAAGTTGGGAGCCAAGAGTATGGGCGCCGTGCACATAGCAGCTTTCAGGGCCTCAAAAGCTTTCCGACAGGTATCAGTCCAAATCACTTTCCTGGACTGCTTCCTAGAAGTCAGCGCTGTCAAGGGGGCAACAATGTTGCCATACCCCTGGACAAACCTCCTGTAGTACCCGGTGAGACCTAGGAAGGCTCTCACCTCTGTCTGGGTTTTGGGCGACTCCCAATTTAGGATGGTTTCAATCTTGGGTTGAAGGGGTGCCACCTGGCCGCTCCCAACCTGGTGCCCCAAGTACACCACGGAACCCTGCCTGATCTGGCACTTACTCGCCTTGATCGTGAGGCCTGCCCTCCGCAGCGCCATCAACACTTCCCAGAGGTGGCGCAGGTGTTCTTCCCAAGTGGAGCTGAACACTGCGATGTCATCCAGGTAGGCTGCACTGAACGAATCCAGTCCAGCCAACACCTGGTTGACCAACCTCTGGAAGGTGGCATTCTTCATCCCAAAGGGCATAACCCGGAACTGGTAGTGCCCATCTGGGGTGGAAAATGCTGACCTCTCTTTGGCCCCATCGGTCAAGGCGATCTGCCAGTACCCAGACGTTAAATCAAACGTGCTGAGGTACTTGGCAGCCCCTAGCCGATCTATGAGCTCATCAGCTCTGGGGATGGGGTCTGCGTCAGTCCTGGTGACTGAATTGAGTAGTCCTCTGTAGTCCACACAGAACCGGATTGATTCTAGTATTTTCTTATGTTGAGGCACACGCAAAGTCAAATAATTGCAGTAAATTGATAATAACGGTGACAAAACGTTCATGTGGGCTTCTCTTTTTCTTTATTTTAAGAGTAGGGTCTTCTCATTTCTCAATTTTCAAACAATCTTCCACTCCCCAACGCGTTTCGTCGCTAAGGGATTAACCCATACGACTTCCTCAGGGCTGGAAGTAGCAAAATAACAATTGTGATACAAAATCAACATACACCTTTGTCAGCCCACATACACTACCCGTGCAGAAGGGATTACTCATTCTCTAAACAATTAAGCCCAACTATGTCCAGTGTATCAACATAATTATACATTCTCATGTCAAGATTTCAAATATATATAGAATCATCATCATCCTACAAGGAACACCTGGAGTGTTTAATATTCACCCTACATTTTGTGTCCCATATCACAACCTATTCGTGCATTCTCATGCCCAAAATATTTTTTACATATATAATGTCACCATCGTACATGAAACAGATAGAGTATTTTATATTCACCCTATATTGACTTCCGTCACCAATAGTGAGGCGCATGCCACTCTGCTGAGTAATAAAACCGTACCTTACTACTTGTATTCGAGCACCTAAATCAATATAAAAGGTGTAGGATATTAGTACTAACTACGGAGCATATGAGGCAAAGGCTAATCATGTTGAAAGCAGAAATAACATGCCACTTACGTGCCTTTTCGCCTATAATGACATCCTCATAACCAACTGTTACCAAATTCTCATGACGTAAATTGATGACGGTAGTCTGTAATCAAATGTACAAAAAAATTTTTTTGCTCCGTATTTCAATAGTTAGATACAATCCTAATGACCATGTTGTCTGTGCCGTTAAATTTGGTTGTATGTGGGGCTTGGGTGTTAACCTCGAGTTGAAGAGCACCGCAGTTTATACACGTGTTCATTGTTATTGATTGTGTACTCTTGTGGGTAGCGCTAAGATTTCCCTTTACACCCACTGGCTATTACACACAGAACCGGAGTTCGGGTGTGGCTCCTGGTGCTGCAGCCTTTGGGACCAAGACCACTGGGCTTGCCCAAGGACTACTGGAGGACTCAATTACCCCGAGTGCAAACATCTTGGAGACCTCCTCCTTGATGCACGCCCTCACCCTGTCAGTCACCCTGTAGGCCATGTGCCTCACAGGTGTACTATCCCCAGTGTCCACATCATGGATGCACCAATCATTGACACCGGGAACCAGGGAAAACAGATCAGAAAATTGTCCCAGCAGCTGGCGACAATCATTCTGTTGCTCAGGGGTCAGGGTGGGTGAGAGGATGACACCATCCACTGACCCATCTTGCTCCTGGGCTGACAGGAGGTCAGTAAGAGGCTTGTTCTCCTTTTCCATCCCAGCATCTGTTGCCAAGAGCATGCCCACTTGGGACCTCTCCAAGTGGGGCTTGAGGCGGTTGACATGAAGGACGCTTAAGGGGTTCCTTGGAGACTGCAAGTCCACCACATAGGTAACAGGACTATTGCGCTCCACAACCTCAAAGGGACCGGTCCACTTATCCTGGAGCGCACAAGGCTCCACGGGGACCAAGACCCACACCTTCTGTCCAGGCTGAAGCTCTACCAGAGTGGCATTCTGGTCGTACCACTGCTTCATCTCCTCCTGGCTGGCTTCCAGATTTGCCTCAGCAAGTTGCCTGAAACGCCTAGTCCGGTTCCTGAAGGCCAGCATGTAGCTATACACATTCTGGGGAGGTTTCCTGGGGGGGAACAACCTTTACAACGCAACTTTTACAACGCACTACCATTACAACGCATTTTTTACAACGCATAATCCATTACAACGCATGATATTACAACGCATGACACTACAACGCATTTTTAAAAACTACCATTACAACGCATTCCATTACAACGCATACTACCATTACAACGCATACCATTACAACGCATAATATTACACTATACTATCCAACACTTACCCTACTGATGCACCCCCTGGAGTTAGAATAGTAATTTTTACCCCTATACTATCCAACACTTACCCTACTGATGCACCCCCTGGAGTTAGAATAGTAATTTTTACCCCTATACTATCCAACACTTACCCTACTGATGCACCCCCTGGAGTTAGAATAGTAATTTTTACCCCTATACTATCCAACACTTACCCTACTGATGCACCCCCTGGAGTTAGAATAGTAATTTTTACCCCTATACTATCCAACACTTACCCTACTGATGCACCCCCTGGAGTTAGAATAGTAATTTTTACCCCTATACTATCCAACACTTACCCTACTGATGCACCCCCTGGAGTTAGAATAGTAATTTTTACCCCTATACTATCCAACACTTACCCTACTTATGCACCCCCTGGAGTTAGAATAGTAATTTTTACCCCTATACTATCCAACACTTACCCTACTGATGCACCCCCTGGAGTTAGAATAGTAATTTTTACCCCTATACTATCCAACACTTTCCCTACTGATGCACCCCCTGGAGTTAGAATAGTAATTTTTACCCCTATACTATCCAACACTTTCCCTACTGTTGCACCCCCTGGAGTTAGAATAGTAATTTTTACCCCTATACTATCCAACACTTACCCTACTGTTGCACCCCCTGGAGTTAGAATAGTAATTTTTACCCCTACACTATCCAACACTTACCCTACTGTTGCACCCCCTGGAGTTAGAATAGTAATTTTACCCCTATACTATCTAATACTTACCTTAAATGTAATTTAATATTATGCGTTGTAATGGTATGCGTTGTAAAGGTAGTATGCGTTGTAATGGTAGTGCGTTGTAAAGGTATTTTTTTAAAATGCGTTGTAGTGTCATGCGTTGTAATGTCATGCGTTGTAATGGATTATGCGTTGTAAAAAATGCGTTGTAAGTGCATGCGTTGTAATAGTGTGCGTTGTAACGTCATACATCCTTTCCTGGGAGATTGCTCCCAGCCTTCCTTGACCAGACTTAGAGGTCCTCTCACTGGGTGGCCATACAGGAGCACAAAGGGGCTGAACCCTAGAGACTTCTGTGGCACCTCGCAGTAAGCAAAGAGAAGGCATGGTAAAAGGACGTCCCACTTACGCCTCATGGGTTCTTCCAGACCCATTATCATGCCTTTGAGGGTACGGTTGAATCTCTCAACCAACCCATTTCCTTGGGGGTGGTAAGGTGTGGTAAACTTGTAGGTTACAACACACTCTTGCCAAAGGGATTTCATATACTTGAATATGAAATTCGTACCCCGGTCAGACACCACTTCTAGAGGGAATCCCACTCTGGAGAAAATTCCCATCAGTGCACGTCCCACCATGGGGGCCGTCACTGTCCTCAGAGGGATGGCTTCCGGGTACCGGGTGGCATGGTCCACCAGGACCAGGATAAACCTGTTGCCCATGGCTGTCCTGGGGTCCAGTGGCCCCACAATGTCAATCCCCACTCGCTGGAATGGGGTACTGACCACAGGGAATGGCTGGAGAGGAGCCTTCTGCTTCCTCCCACTCTTTCCACTAGCCTGGGAAGTCTGACAGATCCTGCAGTGAGTGTCTGAACTCCTGAGCATTTGAGGCCAATAAAAGTGGGTGACAAGCCTTTCAAAGGTCTTGTCCTGCCCCAAATGTCCTGCCAATGGCACATCATGAGCAAGCCCCAGTAGGAAGGCTCTGAAGTCCTGGGGTACCACCAGCACATGGGCTGACCCTGGCTCAGCAACCTTAGGCTCTGTATATAGGAGGTCGTTCTCCCAGTAAATGAAATGTGACCCAGACTGATCCCCTGCGACCTGGGCTGCAGCCTGCTGCCACACACCCACGAGAGAAGGGCATTCTTTCTGCTGCCAATGGGTCAGCTCAGGCAGGTCCCCCAGTTCAGCTATCTGTTCCCCTGTAGGCTCCAGGGCATCCCATTCAAGGTCTGCTTCCTCCTGGACCGTGGGAACTTCAGGGGCCGTTTTCCCGTGCCCCCTACCTCTTCTCTCTAAGGCCGGTCCCTGGGCCTCCCTCTCAGGCTCCAGGACCTCTAGAGCACCTCTACTTGCTGCCATGGACCGTGTGGTGACACACGCCCAATCCGGCATACCCAACATCTCCAGGTGAGCAATCTGCTCCACCTTAGCCCAAGGTGAGCTCTCCAAATCGTTCCCTAACAGACAGTCCACAGGCATGGCGGGCCTCACAGCTACCTGAAGAGTACCAGAGACACCCCCCCCACTCAAAGGGAACCTGAGCCACCTTGCAGTGACTCTCTGTGTTGTCAGCGGCAACAACCGGATAGAATGCTCCTGGGACCACCTGCTCTTGAGACACCAGGTGACACTTGACCGCTGTCACACTGGCTCCTGTATCTCTCAGAGCTTCAGCCTACGGCCATTGATGGTCACCCACTGCCTGTATTTCTTAGTGTTATCAGGCAGCTGGGTTTGGGGGACAATCTCACAGTCTCCTAATGAGATAAGGGACATCTGTGTGGGACCCCACCCACCTTGGACTGCCCTCTCCTCCCCCAAGGCTACACTAGCCATCTGCCGTGGTGGAGCACCAGTGGGTGCTGGTTTACCAAACAAAGAACACTTTAAATCAGAGGCATAATGACCTATGTTACCACACTTGTAACATTTGATGGGCCCCTTTTGAACAGGTGGACCTGTCGGGGCCCCGGTTGGTTTCTGGGGTCGGGGAGGCTGAGAACCTTTCCCTTGGTTCCCTTGGGGATTACTTTGGGGCCTTTTTGGGAACTCCCTCTGGTTACCCCTGTCCCCCCCACTCTTCTGCTGGGAACCCTGCCCACCTTTGACGGAATCTCCCTCGTGACCTTTGTGGACCCTGGTACTGACCCAGCGGTCCGCCTCCTCAGCAAGCTTTCTAGGGTTAGTCAGCCTACTATCAATCAGGTGCTGGCGTAGCTCAGGAAAACAATTACTGGACAAGTGCTCTCATGCCAATAAATCAAGAAGCCCTTGAAAATCATCAACCTTGCTACCCTTCACCCAACCATCCAGTGCTCTGCAAAAAAAAGTTACATATTCCACATCCGTACTGTTTGGAATCTTTGTGCAACCCCTGAACCTTTGCCTATACAACTCAGGGGTCAACCCATACTTAGTCATCAATGCTTCCTTCATATGGGGATAAGAATTATAAACATCTGATGACAAGTCTAGCAGTGTGTCCCGCCCCTCACTAAGGAACTGTCCCCACAACCCCGCTCCCCAATCCTTCTCAGGGACCCGGTGGGAAGACATGGCTACCTCATAGGCTTTGAACCACTGCCCTATGTCATCATTCTTAAAAAATTCTTTTACCACATCTTTTGGTATGTACACCCTTGATTCTACCTGCACTGACGGTGTGCTGCCACCAGAGGGAGTAGACTCTAAACGTTTAGCTTTTAGATCTAATTCCCTCAACTTCATGTCATGTTCCATTTGGATTCTTCTCTCTGCCAGAGCAAGCTTTTTGCTTTCCAGCTCCAGTTGCCCATTCAATTTCAGTTTTGCCATCTCCATTTCATGCATCCTAGTTTCTTTTCTGTCTGCCAACTCTTCTGGCGACAGGCCTCTGCCAAAGCTATGGATGCTTTCTGCTGGTTCAATTATTACTGCCTCCTCATGCGATCTTGTCTCAATCCAGGCCCTCAGCGCCTTGAGTAGATCTGCCTTGACCTTACATCCAGCATGGGGAACTTTGAACTTTTTGCAGAAGCCCTTCAGCTGGGCCTTGGTGTAGTTCTCTAGTCTCGCCTCTTCCCATTCTACTTCTTCGCTTTCAGAGACTATAGATGCTGCTCTCTCAGCAATGACTGAACCAGGCATGATTCTTCAAAAATGGATCCTTCTTGGCAAACAAAAATCAAAAAAGTATGTGGCTACGTTATTGGTCTGAACTCACTAAGTGGTGTTCACAAAATCACTGTACATGAATCACAAATGCAAATTCAGAATCCTCACCGCTGGCCACCAATGTTAGAATTGGGGTTCTCTGGTTGGCACAGGTAGAGACTTGTGACAAGCAGGGACCCTCTCCTCTAGTCAGGGTAAGGGGTTACACTCCAACAATAACCCCTGCTCACCCTCTAGGTAGCTTGGCGCGAGCAGACAAGGCTTATCTCAGGGCACAATGGTTGAGCATTTGTGACCACATACAGTAATTCAATGATACCCCCACAAATGGACTCCACACTGGGTTTATAAAAAATAGTTATCTTTATATAATAGGATTTAGCACAAGACCCAATAACGTTAAACGGGCCCACAATACTTATTGGCATAAAGCAGCTCTTGTTTCAAGCATATTTCAATTGTTCATTGCGCTCCGCTCTCTTCGTACGGTTCATACGGGGCTGGAAAGATGCTTACGAGCGGGGCTCACAAGCGTTGCAGATGCTCCGGGTGAAGTGTACACCCTGCGGTGCTCACTAGCGGGGCTCACAAGCGTTGCAGACGCTCCGGGCGATGCGTTCACCTTACGGTGCAAAGCGGGCACAGTACCTTATCTTTTAAAGTTCGTCACGGACGATGCGTTGAATCCCAGCGCGTTGTACGTGCGATGTCCTCCTGTTGCGGTGCGAGCTACGGCTCGTAGGGGGCCTCAGTCACGATGCTCGAGGGAACGGTGCGGAGGTACGGTGCGCTGGCTCTTTGTTGCAGCGTACGAGCCGTACCTTGAGATCGGCGCCTTTTCTTTCAGCGTGGTGCGAAGCAGGCAGTACGCTCCGATGGTGAGCGATGTACCAACCACTCCACGCGCCACAGCCTGCCCACAACAGGGTAGGGGGGCACGCTTGAGCAGTACGATTCGAGGGGGGGCAACCACAGTGCGGCACTAAGTCCTTCCTTCACGTTGCGAGCTACGGCTCGTAGGGGGCCTTAGTCACGTTGTTTGGGCCGGACAACTGGGCACAGGCTTTCCAGTGTACGCGCCGATCGAGGAGGCGCACACTTTCCTTGGCTTCTGTTCTGCGGTGAGAACGTCGGTTCTCGGCGGCGATTTCTCAAGGGGGGTTGAAGTCCACTGGTCCTGGGACTTCGTTCAGGGGACAAGCTCAAGCACAAGCCCTTGGAGATCTTAAACAGCACAAGTGGAAATAAAGTTTGTCAGCAATCTTTCTCCTCTCCTTCAGCAGCAAGGCAACCACTGCAGGCCAATCCCCCAGGTCAGGGACAGTACTCCTCCTACAGCTTTCCCGGTTCCTTCCCCTCAGGCAGAGGTTCGTCTTGTAGCAGGATCTGATTTCTTAGGAGCAGGGCTCCTATACTTATACTACATTTCTTTTGTTCTGGCAGGCCAGGGGGGCCCTTGCCTAGTTCGGTCCGGTTTCTGAGCACTTTGTTGACATGATGCAGGTCTCTGCTTTCAGTGTGCAGCGCAGAGACATCAGACGCTCCACAGGAGATGGAGCCAGCATTGTGGTGGCAGAGCACAGCCCGATTCAGAGTCCAGGTGTACTCCTCCCACCCATCCTGGTGTAATCTTCCTATTCACCGCCGGCTGCCTAGCCCTGCCCCTCTGGGATTCCCCAGCCCTGTCACTCACATAAACCAGACAGCAGATACACATTAGCGCAGAGGCGGGCTGAAATAGTTAGGCAAGCAAATGCCAACTTTCTAAAAGTGGCATTTGCAAACACAGAACATTAAAATAAACTTTGCTAAAAGATGTATTTTATTATTCTGAGTTCAGGCATACTAAACTCGATTTTCTACCATGTTCCCTGGGTCTGTTAGGATCATAGGATGTAACAATTCTAACAGCCCATTCTGGCCTATGAGAACAGGCAGCCTTACAATAGTGAACAACTAAAATGGCAGTAATTCACTATTAGGACATGCCACACACATCAGGGCTTGTCCTACCTTATGCTTACAATGCACCCTGCCCTTGGGCCTACCATAGGAGTGACTAATATGAAGTTAAGGGAAGGTTTAGGGACTGGCAAGTGGGTGCACTTGCCAGTCAGCATGTCAGTACCAGACTGAACGCAGGTTCTGCAATGGCAGACCTAGACACATTTTACCAGGCCGCTTCTGTGGGTGGCACAACCAGTGCTGCAAGACCACCAGCAGCATTTGTATTTACAAGCCCTGGCACTCCTGGTGCACTTTACTGGGGTCTGACAGTAAACCAAATAAGCCAATCATGGAATCCAACCAACATATACATTTTATATAGGGAGCACTTGCACTGTGTTACTGGTTGGCAGTGGCACAGTGCTCTGAGCAGCCAACACCAGCAAACCACATGAGGCACAGCGACAAAAAAGAGAAGGGAGACTCACGCCAAGGTGCCAGGTCTAACAGAGCGGAGAGATTGCAATGAACACCTGAGAAGAATACTGTTCTCTAATTGACCCCCTCTATGCTTTCCCACCCACGAGTGTGTAACCTGGGAACACCTGTGGCTTCGCCTTGACGGCCCGTGTGTGGGAGAAGGGCGCAACACGCGCGGGGCGTCTGGGGGCTGCCGGAGGTGTGGTAAGGAGGGGAAGCGGGGGGAGGTCGCACCGCCTGGGGTGGGCCGCCCAGACTGAGATACATTCTGGCATTTCCCTCCTGCTACTCAGGAAACGAAGAGGAGAAGCAAAACAAACTGTCGCACACGAGATATATCATGTTCTTTACATGTTTGCCTTAATACATTTACTGTTCTAGGGGCCTGGGACACAGGAATGGTCACGCTCTTCGAGTGTGTACATACAAGGAGTCTTCCCTCTATGATGGGAAATCTCCACAATCGTTTTTATAGTTTGAGTAGTTTTCTTAAATTAGTTTGGTGTCGTGGTGCCTGTTTTTTTTTCCTTTCTTTCTTTCCACTTGCTGGGGGTGGCAATCCAGAAAGGGGTGAGGCAGGGCTTGCGCTGGGTCAAGGAAGGACGCACAATCATAGGGGAGGTTACATATGGCAATTAAGTCAATAACTTGAAATTTTCGGGGACTTAACTCCCCGCATAAACGTCAGCACATGTGGAAATACTTGATAGATCATAATGTTCAAGGGGCCGCTTTGCAGGAGACGCACCTCAAAAAATCTGAAACACACCGATTAAAACATAGGGCCTACCCACAAATATTTACTTCATCTCATATTAATAAACATAATGGGGTGGCGTTGATGTTTCATACGGGGGTCCCATTTCAGATGCACGACACCAAAGCTGACAAATTGGGGTGATATATCCTGGTCAGGGGGGAGCTGGGGGGCAGAGCCTGCACATTCGCTGCGCTCTACGCACCCAACCAAGGACAACAGGACTTTCTACTCTCCTTTTTCGCGACCCTGGAAAATTTTGCGGAGGGGGATATCCTTATCTTTGGGGACCTTAACCTTATATGGGATCCAGCTCTAGACACCTCTAATTCCAACAGAACGGCAGTGGGGAACGCTGGTAGGGTGCTTAAGGCACAGCTGCAACGCTTGGGACTGATAGATACTTGGAGGGACAGTAATCCTGCTGTGCGGATTACACCTTTTTCTTTCACTCCCATAGAACATACTCCCAATTGACTATATATTCCTTATCCAATACCTGCTGCCCTCGCTACTACAAACGCACATACACCCAATCTGCTTATCCGACCACGCCCCACTTGAACTGATCCTTTCCTGGCCGAACCCCCGCCCTAAACACGTGCACTGGCATTTCCCCAACTTCCTATGTCGAGATAGACTACTCCGGGATGAGATTAGACAATCTCTAAAACAATTTTTTGAGCAAAACGACCCCACCCTCACTTCCCACGCCACAACCTGGGATGCCTTCAAGGCTGTCATCCGGGGAAAATGCATTGAATTGGCCTCCACTCTGAAGTCCCAACAAAAGGAGGAACATCTCCTATTGGAAACTGAATTACAAGCCGCAGAAACAGCACATAAAACCTCCCCTTCAGCTACTACATTCAGAAAAGTCACTGCGTTAAAGGGAAAATTGCAGGTAATATATTCCAATAGGGAGGAAAAGACTCTCCTACGGCTTCAAACTGGGAACTACACAGGGGGAAATAAAGTGGGATCCCTTCTTGAACGCCAATTGAGAATCAAACAAGAACGTGAGTATATTAAGCTTATTGTGGATGACGCGGGCGTTACCCACAAGACGGAAGAAGAGAAGGCACTAGCCTTTGAAACCTTCTATCGCAAGCTATATACCTCAGAAGACCCACGGCCCCAAGATCAACAGTCTTATCTAGATTCCGCGGATCTCCCCCAGGTCCCCAAGTCAGTCAATGAAGATCTGGCCCTACCTATCACCCAGGAGGAGGTGCATAAAGCGATGAATGCACTTAAACTCCGGAAATCGCCAGGGCCCGACGGATACACGGCTCATTTTTATCGTACTTTTGCCCCCGAAATAACTCCATTTTTAACTACCTTATTTAATGACATCGCCTCAACACAACAGACCACTCCGTCTATGAGAGAGGCGATAGTAGCAGTGATCCCCAAACCAGGTAAAAAGCACACGGTGCTCCCTTCCCTCATTGACCCGGATCAATCTGGCTTTATTAAGGGCCGACAAACTCACGATAACTTGAGACGCATTATCCATGTTATAGAAAAGGCTCAGAGGAAACATATTCCAACGGCTCTTCTCACGCTGGATGCAGAGAAGGCGTTTGACCGGGTCGAATGGTCCTTCTTGTTTCAAGTTTTACAGAGATTTGGCTTCCCTGAGGCCTTCATTGATATGATTCGAGCCAATTACCATGCTCCAACCTCGCGGGTCCTAGTCAATGAGGTGGCATCTTCCCCGTTCACCATGGCTCGTGGAACGAGGCAGGGATGTCCGCTATCCCCCCTTCTCTTTGCTTTGTGCATTGAGCTACTGGCACACAAGATCAGGCAGAACCCTGCTATCACAGGGATGCACTTCGGTCTGGACGATCACAAGGTTTCATTATTCGCTGACAATGTGCTCCTCCCGATTACTAATCCACAAATTTCTCTCCCGGCCATCCAAGAAGAACTGGCACAGTTTGAGTGTGCGTCCGGATTCAAAACTAATCTGACCAAGTCCTTTCTGCTTAATTTAACCCTTCCTGCTGTCAGATAGGGAGCACCACTCCATTCTCTTGTGTAACCAAGAAAATCACATATTTAGGAGTGCGACTCACTCCAGAAATCTCCGACCTTTATAAAGCCAATTTCCCTCCGCTGCTTTGCCAATTAAAGAACGATATGGTCCGTTAGAGTGCAGCATATATCTTATGGCTGGGTAGAATCAACACCATTAAGATGAACACACTCCTTCGTTTGCTCTACCTCTTTCAGGGTCACCCCATCCCTGTGGACGGGGGCCTCCTGACAGAACTCAAAAGAATGGTGACTAAGTTCATCGGCAGGGGAAAAGGGCTCGCCTGCCCTACCGCCTGTTGACACGCCCCCGTCAGGAGGGAGGGTTGGCCCTCCCCGACTTCCAGGGGTACTATAGAGCAGCTCAGCTTCGGTTGATTACGGAGTGGTCGCTCCGAGAGTCAGAGAAGCATTGGCTTCACATAGATCGCCAACTCACAGGCCGTACTATCTGGGACTTGCTCTGGAAGCCCAAAGTTGACAGGCCGACCAATGCGTATATCAGCACACCCACATCCACCACACTCTGGGTCTGGGACACGCTTACTACACGACTACAGCTGACTACTTGTCCCTCCCCATACACGCCCGTCCATTACAATGCGGCCTTCCCCCCAGCACTGCACGAGGGACCTTTTGAGGCTTGGAAGGAGGGTGGGTGCCACACGATTTCCCATCTGTTTCACAAAGGAGAGCTCCTCACGTTTAGTGAATGTCAGCAGCAGTTCGCATTAACAAGTAGGGAACATTTCCGCTACTTACAGCTCAAACAGTGGATGATGCAGCCCTTGGTGTGGCAGGCCACCACCAGGGATCTGCTCCCCAAAAATTTGCCCAGTCAGGAATTGGCTCTAAGGGGTGCATCTCCTTCCTTTACGCATTTATTCAGTCCTTAAGCCCCCGCACCACCCCAAGATGCAGAGGCTTCTGGGATACCCTAATAGACACTCCACCCGAGGGAAAACAATGGGAACGTCTACACAACGACATTGTGAAATTTAACCGATCAATGTACTTACGAGAAGCGCACTACAAGGTTGTGTACGACTGGTATCTATACCCTCAGAAACTACACAGGATTTTTCCCAATACCTCAGACAGATGTTGGAGGGGATGTGGCCTTCTGGTCGACTTTAAATATAACTGGTGGGACTGCCCACATATCCAGCCTTTCTGGAAGGAGATCCTCTCTCAAATTAAGCTTATTTTGGGATACCCAATCCCTCAGACCCTAGAACACACCCTGTTAGGGATATGAGACCCCCTTTTAAGGCGTCAAACACGAAGTGATCGCTTGGTTATGTGGCTGTGCCTGAGGGCTGCTAAAATGGCCCTAGCAGCTGCATGGAAGCGACCAGAGGCACTCTCACTGACTCAATGGCATGCAGATTGTGGAGGGCATTGTCCCTCGAGCGTATGGCAGACATTACAGATGACACCAGGAAGGAATTTGAATATACATGGTCCCCGCTGGTGGGCTACCTTTCTGAAGGCCTTCAACTTACTGCCTGCTCGCCAAGGCTTAGAGCCCTCAACTTGTTCCTTATCTAGGAGCCTAGCTTCTCAGCTGCTTGTGTGCGTCGCCCATAATCAACAAGGAGAACACAGACACCTAACTCCCTCAATACACATATTTTGTTTCTGGCACCATGGCACCCTTGTTTTTGTTGTTCTACTGTTTTGTTATTTCTGTCAAAATTCTCTGTATGCTGTTAAAGACTTGCACATAACAATACTTGTTGTATAGTCTTGGACTGAGGACCTTTTCGAGCCATAGAACTTGGGACGAAGATGACACTCCTACTAGCTCCCTGTAACTCCTGGCTCTCCCCCTATATTTGCTCTGTTAGTGTGTATTGTGCATGATGCTTGTCTATGGTCATATTAAAACCAAATAAACAGATTTTTTTTAAATGCCCCCAAAGAAATGTCAGCCTAAACGTTGCAGCTGCCGCTAATTGCCGTGCAGCTGTGATGAGGAAAATTAGGCACTGGCACCGACTGTGCCCTGAGAGCCCGACTGGGACTCTGTAAAACAATTATGCCAAAACGTTACAGCTGCCCGCACTGTTGGCCTGTTGCGGCGCAGCTGGGAATCAAATAATCAGCCCTGGCACTACTGCGCCCTCGGGCCTTCACTGGGGCTCTCTAGCTCTCAACTGTGCCCCCAATGTCGGAAAGATGGCACTGACACTACACGTGCCGTATGAGCCCCACTCCGGGACTCTTAGAAAACAAAAGTGCCCCCGTGATGCAGCTGCCCTCTAGTATGTGGGGCAGCTGTACAAATAGTGAAAACAGATGAGGCATGGGCCCCCCCGGGGCCCTCTGGACCCCCCCCTGGGGTCCCTAACAACAAGGTAGCCCATGTCAGAGCAGCCCGCTTTCCTGAGGGTCCGCCCAGGACATGTAAGCACCGGCAATGTGCCTCGAGAGGCACCCACAGGACCATCGTGGAGCCCCACTCACCTGAGCTCTCCGTGGGGCTCGGCGCTCCTCTGGTACCGCTGGGAAGGGCACCAGCAGTGTGCCCTGACCAGCGCTGCTCCCGGGGGCCTCGCCTCTTTCTCCTCCTCTACTCGGTGGGACGGCGCTCACCGGGACCTCTCTGCTCCTGTCGGCAGCAGCGGAAGGGGTGGAAATGGAGCCTTCGAGGCTCCGGCACCATACAGCACGCAGGCCCCGCCCACAGTCAGAAGGACGCGCCTGGCTTCCGGGTCACGCTGACAGCGGCCCGGCGGCTTGTCTTCATCGGTCCGCAGCGGTGATATGCGGGGTGGGCTCCAGCATTAAAAAGAGCACAGATGCGGGGTGGGCACCCGCCAGCAATACCATAAGTGGCAGAAACGCGGGGTGGCCTCCTGCTCACTCTCAGCAATTCGGGGAAATCCGTACGCTGGGGATTCACTCAGAAACAATGTGCAGCTCGGTGCTGCAAAACCCACGCATTCCTCTTCTGGGGAAAATTAAGATATAGCGCTCACAGGGCGCAATATGCCACAGTTCCTCAGCAAAAGTCCTGAATGTCCTGGAAAAAGAATACGTTCACACAAAATGTTCCTCTAGGTCCAGGGGCACACCTGGGCTCAGGGAGGCCAGCACACACTTTCAGCAGGGAGGTAAGCCCCCAATGCAGGTTCCTCCTGGGTCCCAGCAGCAGCACGCCCCCAAGTCAGGAACAGCACACCATCATAGGAGAGAACCACTTCATGGGGTCACAGCCCCTATATTTATATTAGGCATTCCTTTGTCTGCAGTACAGGGCATGGGGGAACCAGATGCAACTGGTTCAGGGGGGAATTGGAGTACTTTGTTTTCCAAGCTCCTCTTCCCCTTTGTCAGGTGGGGGCTAGGAGATCAGACGCACCATAGGGGGCAGAGCCAGAATTGTCCAGGCTGGGCACAGTCCTATTCAGGGTCAGGGGATTACTCCTCCCTCTACTCCCAGCACAGATGTCCTATCCAGCCTAGTGCTGACTCACCCTGCCCCTCCTGGAGCCACACACACCTCCCAGCCCCTGTCACTCACAAGCCTGACATGCAATTCACATCAGGCAGGCAGACACATAGCACACAGAGATGCCAACTTCTAAAAGTGGAATTTCTCAAATAGTAATAATAAATCTGCGCATACCATTGCGCAGCATTTATTTTCACAATTCCATACATACTAAACTCGACCACTCTGCTCCTCCCATATCAGGAATTACCACTGACACACTGATCAGGGAATCCCCAATGCATTCCTATGGGAGGGCAGGCCAACCTTACCAAATGTGCACAGAGAGCGCACCCTCTTTACACTGGATCCCAGTGCTAAAATGCCCAGAGGCCTAAAACCACCAACCACCATGTAGAAAAAGGCAAAAAGTTTAGGGAGGAACCTGTCAAAAAGGGCCAAGTCCAACAGTGCGTACCCACTCTGGCCATTTGATTTATTGGGGGCAATCTCCCCTGCCCATTGTAATGCCGCTGAGCTTATCTGTGGGATTGATCAAGAGTTTCCTGCCTGTGTGTTGGCCTGCCAGCTATGCACCCTCCCATCTGTGACTCATCAATCAGTAATCTCGGTCCTAGGTCTCAGGGCCTGCCTGACTACATACTTGCGTGTCAAAGTAGATATGGAGTTTGGGACGGTTGATTCTATTAATAAAGATGATGGTTCATTTTAATTAATAACCGCATCAATATCCATATTATTAACACCATGTTCAGCAAATCTCAAAAATATGCGATCTACTCTGGCTAAGTGTGTGTTTAAGTCTTTGTCCATAAGGTACATGTCATTTTCTTGTAGAATTGATGTTACTCGGGCAGCAAATAGACCTGGGCTGAACTGATAACCCTGAGGAAGTCGAAAGAATTTTCTCTGAACTCCTAAAGCTCTGAGCAATGTTAGGTCCCTACTCTCAGGCGCTATATTTTGGCAGAAAAAGTCATTTGAGATGCCCAATGGGGTTTTGTATTTTTTGCGATCTATGTTGCTCATTAGAGCTGCGCTATGTGAAATTTGAATTGCAAATGTGCGTGTATGACAGTTTAATGTCTGTAGTCTAAGACTTAGTGGAAGGAATGATCCAGTTAAGCTATGGGAAATTATGGATTGTTCATTGCTGAACTACAAAGCTCTATTACGCCTTGATACTCTGATTGTAATAGAACTTCCCTAATTAGGTGTTTTGCTTCATGTTTAATTGGGTACTGCAGGCTGCACCTTAGGGGTATGACGTGATGAGGCGAGTCCTTACTCCAGCCTACGTGATTGCAGTATAATACCAGGGTTTGTGTGAGACCCCATTCTGCGGCATTTACTTGGTTGACAATTTCAGGAACAAGAACAGAGAAGGGAGGTATCATTACATCTTCCCCTTGTGGGACTTTTCTAGCAAACTCAGGTGGCCAATCCGTTTCAGCCAAGAGAATGTCATAGGTGGTTGTTACATTTTCCCAGAATATTGCTTTAATAGTGCGCAGTATGTCAGCCTCAATTTGGATTTCCAAATCATAAAGTCTGTTGTGAGGGCTAACTCACTGATCTGGTGTTTCAATTTGAATAAATTGATTAGTTGCTCGCAAAACCAGAAACTCTGGAAGATTATGCGGAACTATTGTGACCTTTGCGACGCTGTCTATCAATTTCAATGCCCACGTCTTGTTCGGAAGGTAAATGGTGTTTCTAAATATTCATAAGCTCTATATTGACCTGGTAATGCAGCTGGAGTGTAGGTATGAAATGCCTATGAAGTGGCATTGACTACAGGAAAGTTAACCTAAGAATCAAATACTTTGCATTTGTATGCTTCGTGGGCCTCAAACACAAAGGTAACATCTCCACCCCAACAGGAAGCCCTTGTGCCAGTAATTGCGTGATGTAACAGCGTGTCCACAGTTAACAGGAATATTAACTGCTAGCGCCATATTTAATAAATGGAGTTCAAAGACAGGAAAACACGCTTGTGGGGTAACCCTTTCAAAGGTTCATGCTTGAGCAACCTGCAGACAAAAATAGGGGTTTCCTATTAAGCTGAGGAGGATTAATCCCTGTCACCACAGACGTCTCAATTTAAAGGTGAAAAGGAGACACTGAGCACACGCAAGAACTACTCAGGAGACCCATTAAACAAGTACCTGACATAGAACGACGGTGGCGCTGTGTTATACGGATTCTACGAATTCAGAAGGACAGTGTATCTGGACGACATGGAGTTCAGAATATGGAGACTCAGTTCACACATATCATCAGAAAATGTTAGCCCAATTTCTAGCCAGCTCAACGTGACCTATCTGAACCACTAACCTTACCAGGGTGCTAGATAGTACCAGCAACCTTGAAAATGACCACTCTTAGGGGCAGATTTACAAGAAACTGATGCATCTGTCGAGATGCGTCAGTTTCCCTGCGCCAGCCTGCGATACCCTTGCACCACCATGGATGCGCCATATTTACAATACGGCGCACCATGGCGCAAGGATTGACAGGTGTGTCAGAAATTCTGACGCATCTGTAGGCCCAAAAGTCACGCATTGCTGGAGTCATGTTGCAAGCATGACGCAACTCCAGCAATGCATGTTGAGGCCTATACCTATTGTACTGTGTCACTCCTTATGCCTGCTTCAAGCAGGTGTAAGGTTTTGATCCAGTGGCGTCCTCTTGTATATTTCACTGCGTCACTTTTACTAGGCTTTCCTGCATGGGAACGCCCATCCTGCATACATTATACTTGACGCAGGTATAATGTGACAAAGGACTTTACAATATGATGCATCTCCCTAGATGCGTCACATTGTAAATTGCCTGAATTTTTTACGCTGCCGATGTCACAAAAGTGATGCAACAGAGGACCAAACGTGTCACAAGGGGCTTGCAAATCTGCCCCATATTCCCCAAGGTAATCGTGAAAACAGATCTATCCTTTCATTGTTAACTTTGCATGCTCAAGGAAGACACAAGAAAGATACGAATATGGCTTTTCAAACATTTATTGAAACAAATGTATTCTTGTATAGAAAGCGTGAGCTGCATTTATGAGGCAGATGAAACAATACATTGTCACCAGCATTACAAGAATGGAGAAAAAGATAAACAGTTCAACCATGGTAACATTACTATGTGATTATACTCCTATCTAATACTACCTATACTATTGAGAGCATAGTGGGAGTTTCCTCTGCCAAATCCATAGGGTTAGTCTATCCCCCCATACCTGAGTATGATGTGCCAAGAAGCCGGTCTGGTGTAGAACAGGCTATCGACCTATGCAGGATGAAGACTAGAGTCAGCAGGCCTGCAAATCAGTCACAGTGCACGGTGATCCAGGGCAATCCCAGCAGCGCTCCTCTGCTGAGTTTAGAACCAAGTTTGTTTGTATAATAAAAGCACCTCTCCAATAGCACTGTCTCAAAGGTGCAGAGCTGATACAATAGTTTGCCTAGAGCTGTGTCCAACCAGACAACCAAATACAAGGGCTTCGAGGTGTATGTGCTGAGCCTTGGATAGAGTGCATGAATAACATGATAATAATACTTACTAAGAAAAGAACTGCATGTAGAATAGGTTCTCAGTACATTATCCTGTACGTGTAAAATATGTAAAAAGTCACCATTAGAAAAAGCTGTCAAGCTGAAATGCGAAACTAAAATGGATTCAGGGTAGGTCCTGACGTACTTTATAACATTACTGAATCTGAAAAAACTTACGGGAGAAGATTTGCATTGTAATAATTCTTACAAGAATCTCTTCTTAGCTGTTTGCCAGGATCTTTTAATAAAAAACAACATTAAATAATACATCCATCCAAATATATAAACATACAGGGGGATATTTATAACAGAAGTGGCGGAGCATGTCATTAGCCTCCTTGGCTTGACGACACGCTCCTCCACTTCAGAAACAAAGGGCTGCACCATATTTACAAGAATATGGTGCAGCCCTGCATTTTCCCCTGCGCTGACCCTACACTTAGCAGAGCAGCACCAACGCAGGCACCCTTGCACCATTGTGCTAGGGTGTCTGCACGCAGGGGAAGATTGTTTATGTATAGGAAGGTCCCCATTCCTACACATAAACAATATTGAAATGCCGTTTTGTCACTTCTATGTGTGCTGCTTAATGCAGCACACATGGAAGTTACAAAATGTCATTTTAAAAAAAGATTGTTTATGTGCAGGTAGGGTCACCTTCCTGAACATAAACAATCTAAGGCGTTTTGCTTTTTCCATGTGTGCTGCATTTAATTTCTTTGTTTCGATTCTTCAGTTCTGCAGGCAATGCTAACTCGTCACTTGCTTGCAGCTCATTTTATCTGCAGTGTGCTGCATCTGTCATGACCACTTCTTTAAAACCAGGCAACCATTATGGAATTCTACTGTCCATTGTCTACCATCGTTTAACCATTCCAAGATGGCCACCATGGTGGTTCAATTGTGGCAGCCATGCTGGGACTTTAAACAATGATAGACTAGGTACAATGCCTCTGCAAGACTGACACCCACTGCTATGTTTAATTGTGTTACTGCAAGCGTATGCCAGCTGTTTCAGACAGAGGTGTTTTTTTGATATATTTGTATTCTATAAACTTATATTACGTTTGCTGTTGACTTTGTGTATGTTTTATTGACGTGTGCAGAGAGTGACTGCAAGAATGCGACAGTGAATTGATGAATGGATCCATGAGTGGAGAGCCGAGTGACAGAGTGCATGTATGATGACGTGCTGAATGCCAAACCCATCAATGACACAAGACGCATTCATAAGCCTGGCCTATTGGCGGTGCCAATGTTTGTGTTTTACTGCAGAAGCATCATGATAATAGCTAGCATTTCTGCCACATTGTGATCTTTTATGTATTTATTGACATGTTGACATTGTTATTACTGGTTTATGGTTTTTTAAGACGCATGCCCTGTTTGTCTTTAGCATAACTCAGTAATTAATCACTCGTGTAAGTTCATTCGTTTTACTTTTCTGGCTTGGTGACATGGTTGAATGTAGTTTTTTTTGTTCACAGAGGAAAGGCGTGCATGCTCATGAGCTTTCTTATATCTGGACTGAAAATAAACACTACTGCCAATAGTATCTATTATGCAATATTTTGCTGTTGATGACTTTTAAGGTGACCACTTACAACTTAAACTTCATTTTCTGGCTCCCGTTCATAATCCCCATGGGCTGGAGGCTTGGTCTTCCTGTCAGGACATGAGAATTTGCTGATATGTCTGATATGGGCACATGGGAGGTTGGGGAGGAGTCCCATAGATATGAGGCGAGCGGAGGGAGGGAGAGAAGCTGCTCACCTGTTCTTCATTCAGCAGCAAAGGGTAGAACTTGCTCCTGGGTTCAAAGGGGATGAGAAGATTCAGAAGGTACATGCATAGAAAGTTAGCAGATCTCTAGGACAGCAGTCTGCTGAGGCATGGGGGCATGGACGCCATGGAGCAATGAGGTTTTAAAGGGCCCATCAGGGGAATGAAGCCACAACAGATCTCAAAACCCCAAGTGACATCCTCACACAAAGCAGCATTCTAGATGCCCATTGTTGGTGATTGGTGGCCGGGCAAGTTTGGTTGAAGAAAAGTGTTTTTTGCTCTACTCTGGAGGCCCCTTTAAAGGTCAGCTCAGATTCATTCACAACATCCCCAAACCCTACCCTCAGAGCCCTCATTGGCTGGAAATGCAAATTGACAAGTTTGAACAAGCTGAGCATTATGACAAGATGGCTGGAAAAAGAGTGCACCAGTGCAACAGACCTCAAATTCTAATTGTGAAAAATACACTAAAACGTCGTCATACTTTTCACAAAAAACGAGGACTTCCTGCAACATCCAACAATTGTGAAATCCATTATGATAGACAAACAATTCATAATGCCAGGGATGAAAGTTTAAGAGATGTTTGCATTCAAAGCTGAGCTTACTCCTGTGTCTGGGCACTGCAGCTGGACTTTCTCAGTCCATCAAACAAGGGTCTCATTCCAGCATCCCCAAGTCCATTGTCTGCCAAGTTCAGATCCAAGAGAGAACGGTTCATGGAGACCGCAGAGGCGAGATCTTTGCTGCAGGCGCTTGTGAAGGAGCAATGAATTAATCTGCAATAGACAAACAACAAGAAGTAACAATACTCACATTTCAAGTGCGGTACTCATTTTTAATAGAGAACTCTTCATACATTTACATTCTTGATTCTTTGTGAAAAGGTAAAAGAATATTGTAATCAGCACTGAAGTCTCCTGGGGTCAAACCCCAACCCAGGCACAGATTAATAACTTCCCAGCTATTCAGGAGAGAAGCTACACTCCTTTCAAGAACCAGGGAAGGAGGTTATGTTGTCTTTCTTTAGTGCAAACAAGCAGCAACCACTAAAAGGTATAAAAACCAAACCACATTCAGAACACTCAGAACACCAGGTAAACAAACTACAGGACATCATTTAATGAACACAGCAAATCAACTGTCGCTCAATTTCAGAAAGTCTTCTTTCTCCATTTCCTCCAGCTCTGTCTTTCCATTAATCAGGCTTAGATTGAAAACTCAAATCCGTTCAATGACTGAATTCTGGTCTGTTCTTGTCAATAAAGAAGATTACTACAAGTTAACTGGAATTTAGCAACATAATATCTACTGGATTCAAACCCAGTAACAGCAACCGATCAACCGAAACAACCTTGATAACCCTGGCAACCGAAGCAATAAAGAATCTGATTCTAGCACAGACACAGTGTTGGAAGGCGGACCTCGGGGGAGCCAGAGAGACCACCCAGAGGGGCCCCCACACTGCACGAAGTAGCCGAGCGCTGCTGAGAAGCCTCCTAGGAGAGGTCCTTCTCCTATAACGTACTAGCACAGTAACCACCACCACACAGGACTCGAGGATGTTTATCAAGACGAGCAGTTCTTTATCAGCATCTTAAGAAGTTACGGTTATCGATATGTACAAGGGGGATCGAGGGATCCACAAGAGTATCAAAGTCTCGGGTAGGGACGGGGTAGCGGGACAGTCTTTAGTAGTAGCTTGGTACGAGAGTACCCTGGGCCCAGTTCTGGATCCTCAAGCTGGAGGGACTCCTGGTCTCGGAGTGGTCGAGCCGCGACGGCGTCAGCAGGGCTCTGGCGATCAGTTCGTGGAGTTCGAGCCGCGACCAGGTCAGCAGGGCTCTTAAGGTGTTTCAGTTCAGCTCAAGCCGCGACGACGTCAGCAGGGCTCCGAGGGAGGTTTCAGCGAGGTTGGGCCCCGACAGCGTCAGCAGGGCCCCGATGTTCCGTGAGGTTCCTTGTCTCAATAAGGTGGAGCGGCGACGCAGTCAGAAGGGCTCGTAGTATAGTCTCAAGCAAGAGTTCTTCTCTGTAGGGTCAGCCGCGATTCCATCAGCAGGGCTCTTGACTCCGGGATACAACTACTGACCCATTGCGGGGTTGCCCCAGATATAGGTCTGGAGCCCTTTGATGTCCGGACCCTTGCGCCTGGGGGGCGGAGAGGCCGGGCTGGGAGAGGCCAGACGCCCAGCGGGAGAGGCGCCAGGCCCGGGGAGGCCAGAGGACGATCACACCTAGGTGTTGAGGGACGGTGGGGGTCCCATCGAAACTCTCCTCCTCCGGGAGTGGTGAAGTGGCCATGCGGTGCCCCCTGGCCAGATCTTGGTGCCTCGATGTCGGGGCTTCGCTGAGGCCGAGGCCGGAGGGAGCTGGGCTGCGTGGCTGGTGCGTGGAGCAAGTACGGGGGGGACCCCGAAGGGATGAGGGGTCCCTGTGCGGCCTGGAAAAGGGGGCCGCTGAGGCGGGTGTAGGAAACCGGGTACAATCCAAAGGGGGCCTCGAAGGGAGGAGGGGTCCCTGGCGGCCTGAAAGGGCGGCCCGTGTAGGCTGGTGCGGGGGACGAGCGCAATCCAAGAGGGTTAAGACCACGCCGCGAGGCCGGGTCCAACACACAGCAATTTAACAGCTCGGGTATAAATCTAGTAACACCTACCGATCTTCGGTACCCCTCAATTTTAACTAGTGCCTTGGTTCCTGCTATCCAATCAGTAAATCCACCATTTTCGATATTAAGATCAGCTCGAAGCAGCTCTCTAACAGAGTGAGGCGAGCCAGCCACCGAGACCCGATCCATTGTAAAGCCCGATTGGGCCTGGCTGCCAGGGGCCCTGTTCCGAGGCCATAAAGATTGAAATATTATACGCTCCAGTTTGTCGATATGCTCCTGGAACATTAATGGCCTTGATACGAAACTTCAATCCCTCGACAGTCTGGAATTCCTGAAAAAAATAACATCATACTCTTCCAGGAAACCTGGTCTGTAACAAGTTCCCCTATTGAAGGTTATCTTGAATTTAGGTTACCAGCAATAAGAGTGCACAAGCGTCCTGACTCGATTAGAAGCGTCCCTAATCTTTAAATTTCCAACCGCGACATTGCCCATAGAAGATACCGGGAACCCGCGGATGTGTTTACACACTGCATACAGTCCCTGTGGGTCCCCTGTGTTACTACCTTGGGTGGTTCCTTGGGGTCCCAGAGATTCTATAGGCCTAGTGTCTATTCCAGTCGTGGTTCTTATACCACTTTTTTGATATATGGTTTGGTACGCCCCTAGAGCCCAAACATGTATTTGTGCTATTACTGATAACTGCTGACTTGTAAACAAAGTACTTCGAACTCCAGTCTCATAAAGAGACTAGAGGGGTGTGTTTTATTTTAAATACATATATTTTGAATATATACCTGGTGTGGCTGTCCTTTCATTTGATCATTCAAGAGATTATAGACTGGTAAAACAAGCTGCTTTACATTCCTTCAAGACTTAGCCTGAAGGCTGCTCTCCATAGCTACCACTAGGATAGCTTTCAATAAAGGTTGTCTTTAACCTATCACCATAAGGGGTTGTTTGGACTGATACAAGGTGCCCACTAGAACTAGTGGATATATCAGGCCACCTTCTCACAAGCACCCCCTTTGAACGGGTGGGTATTGACATTGTGGGGCCACTGGACCCTAAAACAGCCATGGGCAACAGATTCATCCTGGTCTTGGTGGACCATGCCACCCAGTACCCGGAAACCAAACCTCTGAGGACAGTGACGGCCCTCGTGGTGGGACGAGCACTGATGGGAATTTTCTCACAAGTTGGATTCCCTCGAGAGGTAGTGTCTGACTGAGATACAAACTTAATTTCCAAGTATATGAAGTCCCTGTGGCAGGAGTGTCGGGTAACCTACAAATTTACCACTCATTACCACCCCCAAGGAAATGGGTTGGTTGAAAGGTTCAACTGAACCCTAAAAGGCATGATTATGGGTCTTGAGGAACCTATGAGGTGTAAGTGGTACGTCCTCTTACCATGCCTACTGTTTGCATACCGTGAGGTGCCACAGAAATCTCTGGGGTTCAGTCCCTTTGAGCTTCTCTATGGACACCCAGTGAGAGGACCTCTGAGTCTGGTCAAGGAAGGCTGGGAGCAATCTCCCAGGAAACCTCCCCAGGATGTATATAGCTACATGCTGGCCTTCAGGAACCAGACTAGGCATTTCAGGCAACTCGCTGAGGCGTATCTGGAAGCCAGCCAGGAGGAGATGAAGCGCTGGTACGACCAGAATGCCACTCTGGTAGACCTCCAGCCTGGTCAGAAAGTGTGGGTCATGGCCCCAGTGGAGCCCTGCGTGCTACAGGATAAGTGGACCGGATTATTTGAGGTGGTGGAGCGCAAAAGTCCTGTTACCTACTTGGTGGACTTGCGGTCTCCCAGGAACCCCTTGCGGGTCCTACATGTCAACCGCCTGAAGCCCCACTTGGAGAGGTCCGAAGTAGGCATGCTCTTAGCGACAGATGCTGGAATGGAGAAGGAGACCGAGCCTCTTCCTGACCTCCTGTCGGCGACAGAGCGAGATGGGTCAGTGGATGGTGTAAACCTCTCTTCCACCCTGACCCCTGAGCAACAGAATGACTGCCACCAGTTGCTGGGACAGTTTTCTGATCTGTTCTCCCTGATTCCCAGTGTCACTGATTGGTGCATCCAGTTGTGGACACTAGAGATAGTCCTCCTGTGAAGCACAAAACTTACAGGGTGACTGACAGGGTGAGAGCTTCCATTATGGAGGAGGTCTCCAAAATGCTTGCGCTAGGGGTGATTGAGTCCTCTAACAGTCCTTGGGCCAGCCCAGTGATCTTGGTCCCAAAGGCTGCCGCACCGGGTCCCACGCCAGAACTCCAGTTCTGTGTGGACTACCGAGGACCCAATCCAGTCATGAGGACTGACGCGCCCCCCATCCCCAAAGCTGATGAGCTCATTGATCGGCTAGGGCCTGCCCGGTACCTCAGCACGTTTGACTTAACGTCTGGGTACTGGCAGATCGCCTTAACTGATGGGGCAAGAGAGAGGTCAGCATTCTCCACATCAGATGGGCACTACCAGTTCCGGGTGATGCCCTTTGGGATGAAGAATGCCCTTGCCACCTTTCAGAGGTTGGTCAACCACGTGTTGGCTGGACTGGAAGAGTTCAGTGCCGCCTACCTGGATGACATTGCAGTGTTCAGTGCCAGTTGGGAAGAACATCTGCGCCACCTCTGGGAAGTTTTGATGGCGCTGCGGAGGGCAGGCCTCACGATCAAGGTGAGTAAGTGCCAGATCGGGCAGGGTTCCGTGGTGTACTTGGGACACCAGGTAGTGAGCGGCCAGGTGGCGCCCCTACAGCCCAAGATTGAAACCATCCTGGCTTGGGAACCACCCAAAACCCAGACGGAGGTGAGAGCCTTTTTAGGACTCACTGGGTATTCCAAGAGGTTTGTCAAGGGCTATGGCAGCATTGTTGCACCCTTGACAGAGCTGACTTCCCGGAAGCAGCCCAGGAAAGTGATTTGGACTGACTCCTGTCAGAAAGCTTTTGAGGCCCTAAAAACTGCTATGTGCATGGCATCCGTGCTCCTGGCACCCAACTTCTCCAGAGAGATTATCGTTCAGACAGACGCTTCAGAGCATGGTGTGGGGGCTGTTTTGTCACAGATGAATGAGGAGGGCCTAGATCAAAGCGTAGCCTTCATCAGTAGGAGGTTACTTCCACGGGAACAGAGGTAGAGTGCGATTGAGTGTGAGGCATTTGCTGTGGTCTGGGCACTGAAGAAGCTGAGACCATACTTGTTTGGGACTCACTTCAGGGTTCAGACAGACCACAAGCCCCTCAGATGGTTGATGCAGATGAGGGGTGAGAATCCAAAGTTGTTTTGGTGGTCCATTTCCCTATAGGGGATGGATTTCACGGTGGAACACCGCCCAGATACAGAGCACGCCAATGCTGATGGTCTGTCCAGATTGTTCCGCCTTAGTGATGAGAGCTCCCAGGAGGTAGGGTAGTTCTCCCCACATCTCAGCTGGAGGGGACACGTGTTAGACCTGGCACCTTGGCGTGGGTCTCCCTTCCATTTTTGTGCTGTTGCCTCATGTGTTTTTGCTGGTGTTAAATGCTTTGGGCACTGTGCCACTGCTATCCAGTGCCACAGTGCACGTGCTCCCTATTGTAAATTGATGTATGGATTAGTGATTCCATGATTGGCTGGTTTGGTTTACCTGTCAGACCCTAGTACAGTGCACCAAAAGTGCCCAGGGCTGGTAAAGCAAATGCTGCTGGTGGGCTTGCAGCACTGGTTGTGCCACCCACAGAAGCAGCTTGTAAAGTGTGTCTAAGGCTTGCCATTGCAGAGCCTGTGTGCAGTCTGGTCCTGTCATGCTGACTGGGCAAGTGCACCCACTTGCCAGTGCCTAAACCTTCCCTTTTCTTCATATCAGACACCACTATGGTAGGCCCAAGGGCAGGGTGCATTGTAAGTATAAGGTAGGACATGCCCTGGTGTGTGTGGCATGTCCTAATAGTGAATTACAGCCATTTTCGTTTTTCACTATTGAAAGGCTACCTGTTCCCCAAAGGCCAGAATGGGCAGGTTGGTTATTACAGTTTATAATCCTAACTGACTCAGGGAACATGGTAGAAATTCGAGTTTAGTATGCCTGAACTCAGAATGATAAAATACATCTTTTAGTGAAGTTGGATTTAACATTTTGTGTTTGAAAATACCACTTTTAGAAAGTAGGTATTTTCTTGTCTAACTATCCAAGCCTGCCTCTTCTAGGTTGTGTATTCCTTGTCTGGAGTTTGAGTGGGAGGGGCTGGGGGATTCCAGGAGACAGGGTGAGTCAGCACAAGACTGAATAGAGAGATCTGCATGCAGATGGGTGGGAGGAGTTGCACCTGGGACCTGAATAGGGCTGTGCCTTCCCTCTACAATGCTGGCTCCACCTTCTGTGGTGCGTCTGATGTCTCTGCCCTGCACTGTGAAAGGAAAGAAGGAATCATGTAAACAGAGTGCTTCAGGAATGACCAGAACTGGTTTGGACTAGGCAAAGGCCTCTCTGCCTTCAGAGAACAAAGAGAAACTGAGTATAAATATTGGGACCCAATCCCAAGAACTTTAGATCACTTTGGGAAACAAGAAGAAACCTTTGCTGAGGAGAGGAACCAGAGAGACTGAGGAGAGACTATCCCTAAGCTCGAGGGATTGAAATGCAGTGGTTGCCTGACTGCCAAAGAGAGGAGAAAGGAACTTTGTGTATACTTTTAATCAACTTGTGAAGGATCTCCAAGGCTTTGAGAAAAGAGCTTGCCTCCTGCTGAAGTCTCAGGGACAACAGACTTCACCAACCAGCTCCCCACTGCCTGCTGCTATGCAAGGCTTTCTGAGAGACTGCGTGTTGCAAGGAGTTGGAAGCGCGACTTGCGAGCAAGAATCGTGTCGCCGATCTGCCGCTGTCGCTTCACAACGAGAAAGCGCCTCACATCACCGGAGAAGAGGATCAACGTCGCATCAGACACCGCCGCATCACTGGGAAGCGTGTCGCAGGGCCTGTCGCGGCCCAGAAGAACCATTGAGTCATCGCAGGGTCACTGAAGTGCCTCGCATCACCGGAGAAGAGGATCGACATCGCATCAGATGCCGCCGCATAACCGGGAAGCTTGTTGCGGCTCGCATCGTTGGCGAAGCACCTCGCATCACCGTAGAAGAGGATCAACGCCGCATCAGGCGCCGCCGCATCACCGGGAAGCGTGTTGCAGGGCCTGTCGCGGCTCGCATGGTTGTCGAAGCGTCTCGCATCACCAGAAAAGAGGATCGACACTGCATCAGATGCCGCCGCATCACCGAGAAGCGTGTCGCAGAGCCTGACGTGGTCCGCATCGTGTCGTATCAAGATAAAGACGCCATTTTTCTTCCATTGCACCGGATCTTCATCGCATCACGGCGTTGTGTGCCGCATCGCCACGGAAGCACAGTAAGAAACCGACGCATCACCTCCCCTCGCAGAGAAGAACCGACGCATCCCCTACGCAGCAGTAGGGACCCGACGCATCACCGTTCTTGCGTGTAAGGAACCGACGCATCACGTTTCCGCAACACGTTTTCTGATCTGTTCTCCCTGATTCCCAGTGTCACTGATTGGTGCATCCATGATGTGGACACTGGAGATAGTCCTCCTGTGAAGCACAAAAGTTACAGGGTGAGAGCTTGCATTAAGGAGGAGGTCTCCAAAATGCTTGCGCTAGGGGTGATTGAGTCCTCTAACAGTCCTTGGGCCAGCCCAGTGATCTTGGTCCCAAAGGCTGCCGCACTGGGTCCCACGCCAGAACTCCAGTTCTGTGTGGACTACCGAGGGCCCAATCCAGTCATGAGGACTGACACGCCCCCCATCCCCAAAGCTGATGAGCTCATTGATCAGCTAGGGGCTGCTCGGTACCTCAGCACGTTTGACTTAACGTCTGGGTACTGGCAGATCGCTTTGACTGATGGGGCAAGAGAGAGGTCAGCATTTTCCACTTCCAGTTCCGGGTGATGCCCTTTGGGTTGAAGAATGCCCCTGCCACCTTTCAGAGGTTGGTCAACCAGGTGTTGGCTGGACTGGAAGAGTTCAGTGCTGCCTACCTGGATGACATTGCAGTGTTCAGCGCCAGTTGGGAAGAACATCTGCGCCACCTCTGGGAAGTGTTAATGGTGCTGCGGAGGGCAGGCCTCACGATCAAGGCGAGTAAGTGCCAGATCGGGCAGGGTTCCGTTGTGTACTTGGGACCTCCTCTATAGTGTTTAAAAGATAGGGTCCTAATTTATTAGAGTATCGTTTATAGAATTCACAGGGATACCCGTTAGGGCCCGGTGCCTTACCCGAGTTTAGGCCGGTCAATGCTACCCCCAATTATTCAACCGTAAGCGGACAATCCAGGCTATCGCGACCCACATCAGAAAAGCGCTGGGGCGGGATGGTATCCAAGAACTGATGAATCTGCATCTTGGATACCTTCTCCCGAGGGGTATATAGCGTTGCATAATATTGCGCAAAGTTTTCAGCAATCGCATGGGGATTGTCCAGGGGTTCGCCACTCGGCCTTACTATAGCGGGGAGGGTTGGGGGACAAACAGCTCCCTGACAGAGACGATGTAGTAATTTACTCGATTTATCTCCCCATTGAGAAATTCTGCTACGGGTAGCCAGCCACACCAACCTGGCCTCCTGCATCAATACATCCGCATGGGTTTGGCGCCCAAGGCCCAGCTTTCCTCTGTGCTCAATCACTCCAAAGCAAGCAGGCGAGCCTCAGATTTCAGCAACTCCTCCTTCCGTGTCAGGCGGGCCGCAGCACAGTATGAGATGTCCACCCCGCGTATTGTGGACTTCCTGGCCTTCCATAGGGGTTCTGCCGCCTCCACAGATCCAGTATTCATCTCGAAGTATTGATCTATGGCCTTATCCAGATGTGTACGATACTGCTCGTCCTGTAGGCTCCATGTGGAGAGACGCCATCGGAAAGGTGGGTGCGCCGGGCCGAGTTGCAATGTTAAGGCTACCGGGGAGTGATCAGGAAGGCCCCGCAGGAGAATATCTACCCCCTGTACCCTATTGATGGCACCACTCGGGACAAATAAATAATCCAGGTGGGAGAGGGACTCATGAATAGAGGAAAAATAAGTGTAGCCTCGGTCCAGGCCATGTAATGCACGCCAGGTATCCATCCACCCCATACCAGTCACAAGAGAACTCAGTTTAGTTGAGAGGAAGGCCATGGGCAGTTCGCCCTGTCTCCAGCGGTCTCAGGAGACATCCATCACACCATTCCACCAATAACAGCCATAACAGGGGGGGATTTCCTCCCAAGGTGTCAAAAGGCGCACGACTAAGGTCGAAGACACGGGGGAGGGGCATAGACAGAGCCTAGTGTCACTTGTTCGCCATAGATGGAGCCCTGTAGTATAATGTACCTGCCCTGTGGATCCACCAATGCTCTGGAGTGTAGATATGGAACCCGTCGGTGGATAAGGATGGCCACTCCCCTGGAACCCCTGGAAAAGCCTGAGTGGAAAACCTGTGCAAAACCATAGCGGAGAAGACAGGGGGCTTTGGTACCCAGCAGGTGCGTTTCCTGGAGCATCAGGACATCAGCATTATTGCGTTTGGCCTGTCGGAGGAAAGCGCCCCTTTTGATTTTATCAAGAGCCCCCCGCACATTCCAGCTGATTATGTGAAGACCTACAGTATTAGACAGCCGGACCGCCATAGGAGAAGACGTGTACAGGTATCATTGCGGAGGTAATTGAACCATGAGGCGGACCACCAGGACCCGCCTCTAGAAGACGGCACATTAAGAATACAATAACATATACAGTGTAAAATAGATGAATGCAATCACTACGTAGAGGAGCAGGATCAATTGAGGTACATATATCAATGATAAAAGAGAAGAGACAGTGCATAAGAAACCCCCCCCAAACCCAACAACACCCCCACCCACCACAATACCTCATAACCATTGAAGCATCTGTCGCGGTCAAGACAGCCTGGGGGCCCCAACGGGCCAGATATGATATGTGATATTTGAGCCCTGTCCCCTGGACCTCGGATGGTCATACAGGGGAAGGGCCCCCTATGGAGCCCCATCAGTCGGGTGATACAATTGTAGAGCAACGGCCCCAAAAGAATTATACGAAAGCCACGTCGGCGATGTAGGCCAGAAATCACTTGTAGCCCGATGATAGCCATCCAGGCCCTACCCCCGACCCAGGGGAGGCCCGCGGATCCACCAACAGCCACCAAAAGGCGGCCACCATAGTTAAACATCAAACAGCAGGCACATTGTCATTCCTCCAGTAGGAGCAGTCCAAAGTACTCATGAGGCCGAGTGTCCCGGCCCTGATGACGAACCTGATCTGCTGCCAACACTGCAGGACTGTGAGCGGCGACGAGAGCGGGATCCTGTAGGGAACTTGTCCTTAGACTTGGGATGTTGACGAGCAGGACCTCCAGTTGATGAGTCCGAATCCGGAGGAGGCGGCGATTGAGGGTGCAGCTTTACTGTCTCATCAGTCCAGGTGAACACTTCTTCGGGTGACTCGAAAAACCATGTGCGGGACTGGTATACGACCCATAGGTGCATATGGAATCTGTAGACTGCAGAGGCGGGCCTTGGCCGCCAGGAAGGACTGGCGCTGCTGCTGGACCAGTCTGGTGTAGTCCCGGAAGATCAATATCCGAGAATTATTATAATGGAGAGGCTCCTTGAGGAGGGTTTGCTTCAGGATAGTGTCTCTATCATTGTAATTTAGGAGCTTGGCAATGATTGGGCGCGGTCTAGCCCCCGGGGGTGGCTTCTGCAGGAGAGCTCTGTGGGCGCGTTCAATGATAAAACAGCAAGACATAGCGTGCGGTGGGAGCCAGCTGGTCAGCCATGTGGTCAGGAACTGTTCCGTTGCACCGGATTCGCAACCCTCCAGGAAGCCCACAAACCGAAGATTGCATCTCCGAGCCCTTCCTTCTGTGTCTTCAACTCGTAAGGCCAATGATTTAGAGATCGTTTCCAGGGACGCAACTTTTTTCTGTAACGCCGCTACTGTGTCTTCCACCTCGGAGACTCTGGTCTCAGCCACTGTGATCCGTTCAGACACATTTCGTAAGTCCTGGCGGAGAAGCATAACCTCAGAGCCCACCTCTCCTATCTTGGTCTCAAGAGTTGTCCTGCTCGATGTGATAGCAGCCATAAGAGCTGCGTTATCTGGAATTCCACCCTGGGCACCCCCGGGGTCAGGCGCAGAGACCCCGGGTGCCGTGTAGCGATCGATCGTGTTGTGCTTTGCCACCGCTCCATTAATTTTTTCCCTGCTCATGGTGTCGGCGGGGGCCACTGGGCAAATAGAGGGAGAGGTTCTGGGCAAGGTTGAATACGTGGCCAACAAAGACAATGGACGACCAGCCAGACACCCAAGGCAGATGAGAGTTGGTGCGGCAAGACCTCTGTGATGCTGGTCCCGAGTGGAGGCCATCTAATCCTCAGCCCCTCCGGGCACACACCCGTCCGCAACCTCCTATCTCTAGGTAGCGCCCAGGCGCACACCAGCTGGACTAGACCAGTGCAGCCAGAAAGAAGAAAGAGTCAGGCGTACCTCCAGGAAGGATTGCTGTCGCCGCACGCCACCTCACCAAAGCAGGGCACCCCTCTGGACACAGCAGGCGGAAGATCGTCAAATCACCCAGCTGGCGGCCCAGGCACAGTCAGGACTGAGGGCAAAGTAATATAATGAAGACCAGGGCATACCCCCCGCAGCCCACCGCTGCGGCCGCGCCGTCCACCGTGTAGAAGTCGGCGGGTCACCCAGTATCTGCCACAGGACCCCCCCCTGTGGCCCAAAAAAAACGCCGATGGAGGCTCGGGGGGGAGGCGTCGGGGTCGTGTGAATCAGGAATCCCACCAAGGATAGTCCAGCACAAGAAACTCCGCTATGGCCATGACGCGGGGTGACCCGATATCCGCACAGCAGGCCCTTCAATTGGACCCTCCGCTCATGCGGTGGGCAAGATCATGGCGCAGGTGCGCCAAGCCCAGCCAGCACGATCCATCGCATGCGGCGGCTGCCAACGTAGCAGACCCAGGCGCCCCCACCGCCGATGATGCAGGGTCCAGGAGGAGGCGAACTGCGGCAAGGAAGGTTGCCGATCTGTGCAGACCCAGGCGCCCCCAGCGCAAACGACGTAGGGGCCAGGAGGAGGCAAATCACAGTACTGATGTTCTGCGATCTGTGTGGGCTCCGACCTCGATGAGAACAGCCACTCCGCCCCGCAGAAGAGAGTGGTGAAGGCAATGTCCAGGTTGCTGGCACCCAGTCGCTGGCGTCAGCCAACCAAGGGCCGCAATCAACAGGCCCACCCTGGCAAGAGAAGCCAGGGCCTGGCGTAGAAGCTGGCAGGACGCGAGCCCAGCGGACATCACGGAAGCCCTGCACCCTCAGGCACAGCCAGGCCCATCGGCCGCGTGTCCGCCCATGGCGAGCTCCGTAGAGATGGCGGCCAGTCACCGGCGATGTCGTCGCATTCACCAGGTGTTCAAGGGGCTCCGCAGATGTCTCATAGGAGGGTGCAGACTGATGGAGCAGGATAAATGCAGGATAATACAGACGGGCTCAACAGAGCTCGCCTAAGTCGCAGCCGCCATGTTGAGGAATACTTATTTTTTATATAAAACTTGTGTGGTGTCCATCTGTAGTGTTGTCACTTGATTACTGTATGTATTCACAAATACTTTACACACTGCCTCTGAGATAAGCTTGTCTGCTTGTGCCAAGCTACCAAGGGGGTGAGCAGGGGTTATTTTAGGAGTGTACCCCCTTACCCTGACTAGACACAAGGGTCCCTATTTGGACAAAGGTACCTACCTCTGCCAACTAGAGACCCCCAAATCTAACACGACCTAAGTGGGATGGGTATGCCCTGACGTGGGTCTCTTGCTCACTGTGCCACTGGATTCAAGCTAGCCTGGCTGAAGAAGGGCGACATACCCTGAAACCAGTCCCAGGATGCTTGTTTCCGGTCCAGGGAGGACCTGGCCTGGCAGTTTGGCCTGGACTGTTCCCATGGGGCACAGGGTCAAGACTGATTTGCATATGGCTGGGTCCAAAATGGGGTGGCGAAGTGGGCAAAAGAACGATGGATTTAACCCAGATCTTTTGACTGGGGGAGAATGTTTGCATTGCCATCATTTGTTTGCTGTAACACTTTTAGCAAGGCAGGCCAAAAGATTAGATCTAGAGTACAGACTCCTGGCTCTAGAAAAAGAAAGAAAGGAGATGGGTTTAGCATCCATCAATGGTGGCAGCAATACAAATAACAAGGATAAAGAGCAAACCTATGATCCTAAAATCCCCAAAGGGATTGTCCCTAAATTTGAGGACACATTTACAAAGCCTCCCCAGGGGAAAGGTGGTGAGAATCTCCAAGATAAAAAGACTGAGTCTTCTAAAGGGCCCCAAAAACCTACACAGACGGGTGGGTCCCAAAACACTCCCTATACCCCACAGCCCTATAGGGGGAAGAACTTTGATCCTGCAAAGGCCTGGTGTAACAACTGTAAGAAGTTGGGACACTTAACTGGAGACAAGGCTTGCCCTAGCAAGAAGGCCCCTAGTCCTACAGCTACTCCTGGGGTAGCAAGTCTCCAGACGGGATCAACAGTGTGCCCAGAGCAAATCAGGTTACACACTGAAGCAGTTCTAGTTTCAGGGGGGTAGTTGAGTTTCCCACTGTAGCTGTGTGGCCATCCAACTTAAAGAAATACTTACAGTACCCTTGGATCAATGGAACTAGGATAGAGGCTCTGAGGGATACAGGTGCCAGTGCCACTATGGTGAGAGACACACTGGTTTCCCCTGAGCAATATTTGATTGGGCGTACTTACCCACTCACCAATGCTGACAGTGTTACCACTAATCATGCAATGGCTATGGTGACATTAGACTGGGGGGGGGGTTTACTGGCCTGAAACAGGTAGTGGTCTCTCCAAAGCTACCAGCTGCATGTCTGCTTAGCAATGACGTGTAAACCTCAGCCTGGGCTGAGGTTGAACTAAAAACCCATGCAGCAATGCCGGATATCCCTGAATTGTTGTGTGTAAAAACAAGAGCACAGAGCAAAAGGCAGGGTGACAAAGTAGTGTAGGAGCCTGAAAGTATGGCCCAACCTACCAAGAGAAAAGGTAATAAGACTGGGGAACCAGCTTCTGTACAGCAAACAGATCAGGACCCCTCTTCTCAGGGAGAGGACTTGGACACCCCAGAGGGAACGGAACCTATGGAGCTGAACCCTTAACAGGTTGAACTCTTGGGCACATGGGGACCCTCTAGGGAAGAGCTGTGCCAGGGTCAGCAAGACTGTCCCACTCTTGAAAGCCTGACGCAGTAAGCTGTTTCAGAAGCAAAGGGAGATGTCAGTGGTACCCACAGAGTTTATTGGGAAGAAGGATTACTGTACAATGAGGCAAGAAACCCCAATCCTGGAGCCACCAGGAGAGTGGCAGTGCCACAGAAATACAGGGAGTTCCTCCCAACTTTAGCTCATGACATCCCCCTAGCTGGACATCTGGGCCAAACCAAAACTTGGGAAAGGCTAGTTAGCCACTTTTACTGGCCCCAGATGCACCAAAAGGTAAGGGAGTTTGTCAGCTCCTGTGTTACCTGTTAAGCCAGTGGCAAGACAAGTGGCCACCCAAAGGCCCCCCTTATACTACTGCCTGTGGTGGGGGTTCCCTTTGAAAGGGTAGGTGTGGACATAATGGGTCCACTTGAACCTCCCACAGCCTCAGGAAAGAAATTCATTCTAGTGGTAGTGGATCATGCTACTAGATACCCTGAAGCAATTCCACATAGGACTACTACAGCTCCTGCAGTAGCCAAGGCCCTCATTGGTGTCTTCACCAGGGTAGGGTTTCCTAAGGAGGTGGTTTCAGACGGAGGTTCTAACTTCATGTCTGCTTACCTAAAACACACGTGGAAGGAGTGTGGAGTGCAATACAAGTTTACTACACCATATCATTCACAAACCAATGGGCTTGTTGAGAGATTCAACACGACATTGAAAGGCATGATCATGGGACTCCCTGAAAAGCTCAAAAGGAGATGGGATGTCCTTTTACCATGCCTGTTTTTCGCTTACAGAGAAGTACCACAGAAGGGAGTAGGGTTTTCCCCCTTTGAACTTCTGTTTGCCCATCCTGTGAGGGGACCACTCTGTCTTGTGAAAGAGGGTTAAATTGGTAAATTTAAATTACCTAGACTTAATTTATGCGGTAAAATACAATACGAATAACTCAGTAAAAATAAGAGGCAGAATCCGTGGTATTCGAGGGTATAATAGGGAGTTTATTCCTTACAAAGGAATGATGGTTCGAACCAGGCAATCGAGTTCTGTCACCACGAAGGTTCAGGAAGGGATCAGCAATACATTATTGACAAGTTATAATATATATAGTCAATGCATTACAGTAAAGACAGATGCAGGAGGCGTTACAGCTGATAAGAATACACATACGTAATAAAAAGGCGTTACAATAGGCGTGCATAGAGGCGTATACTAAAAACGTCATTATGATGGTGACACAAATGGGTGGATCCATAAGAGAATCCTGCAAAGTCAGCAAAAATACATGGCGGAGATGCGCGCGCAGCCGCATGACGTGTGATTGACGTGTAACTTGAGGGTGAAGGGAACTTGACATTTAGCCCTACATGAGGAGACAGAAGTCTGGGGTGTCAGGACAACCTAGTCCTAAATCATATCTAATATCTTGTGTTTAAGGAACTATATTATCTGGAAGGAAAGGTCTTCTCGGACAGATCCTATTCTATACTGACTGTTAGTGCGTGTACAAGCGTCTAAGTGTCTACATGAGATGCGAGGGGGCATGGGCCTACCATGGTAACGAGAGTCATGAATTACTTGCACGGAGACAGTAAGGCCGGGCCCTTTGCTCTGCAGCTAGAGGGATGTTTACCTAAGCTACTTAGACAGGAATGCATTTCTTGAGGAGCGAAACAGATAACTTGAAGGCTGAATACAGTTTTTGGCAGGCAACAGGCCGGGCTTAGGCACCGTTAGCCGCGCAGGAAGTAAGACAAAGTTCATGGATACAGATGCAGGTTCAGGCTGGAGCATTTCAGAGGCAGAAGCAGGAAAAAGCTCGATGGCAGAATTCAGGGCCTACCTTGCCAGAGCTGGAAAGCGTGAAAAGTATACCATATAAAGACGCTGGCAAGGCATACTTAGGAACGGAATATCTGGCCCATTCATGGCAGATATGAAAGAGTACATATTAACGTTGGACACAATTGTATTTGCGTCTTCATAGCTTGAAGTGGAGGGAACATACATGTACTTGTAGCATGTACATGGAGCCGTTGGGGTCTAGATAGGGGACACAATTGACCATAAAAATTCATATTTCCTCATTCCCTCCTTGTCCCCTACGGACCCTCATGAAATATCGATCTTCAGGAATCCATCAATCTGTTCATGTAACATCATTTGTTCTTCTTTCTTCTTCCGGGATCTTGAATGAAAACTTGAACGTGGATTACACGATGTGGCACACAGGCCGCAAATCGCTGGTCCACATTGTAGACATAGGCAGCAACTGAATACTATGAGAAGGCCAATACCTAGGAAGGATAGGACTTTCCATCCCCAGGCTGACAACACGCTCCAGAACCAACCAGACCATGTCCAGGTGCCTGCATTCTGATGTATCTGGTTTGCAATCTTGTGAAGACGAGTTATAGCTTTATATACAGATGGCGCGTTTTCTGGGATGAAAACACAGCAACTTGATCCGATGACCCTACAAGCTCCGCCCCTATCTGCTAGGATGACGTCAAGGACAAGACGATTTTGGAGAACAACAATCCGCATCGCAGACTGCTCCTCTGTTAAGTTGCCTAGGGCAGAGGTAGTTTCATTCACTACTGCTTCAAGGGTTCTGGTTAATCTACGTATCAGTTTACTGTTTGAGACAACTCCTATGTAAGGAAAAAGACCTTTATTGAAGTCTGTATATTGTTCCCATGCTGTTTCGGTGTAGTCAACAATCGGGATATCTCTCTGGGGTCTATGGTGTACTAGATTGGTATTTCTATGATAATCAGGAGGGGCTAGGAAAACAGGTGGCAGAAGGAATGCAATGTAACAGGTACCATCCCAATCTAGGGGTAGGCGTATATATGCGGTGTGACCACAGATGAAGTAGGAGTGACGGGAAGCTCTAAATGTGGACTTGCCTTTATCACTGAATTCGATCACAGTAGTACATTTACTATGACCCAGGTGTACTGAACCATTCTTTCTTACACAGAATTCACCTTTGACTGGTAATACGGACATAGCAGGCAAGACTAGTGTAGTTTCAGATTCAACATTTAGAATCATGAGGTTAAGTGTAAAATTACCTAATCCATATACTTCATTTTCTAGGTCAGTTCCTGTTCTTTTGGGAAGTCCCTCCTTGTCAGGATAACAGGCTTTAAGCAAAACTAAGTTCAGGTTTCCCCATACCCAGTTGCTCTGGTAAACTACAGTGTTTCAATCTAAAGAGTTAATCAAACTAAACCATGCTCCACAGGAACCATTGTGTGTAAACGGATATGGAAAGAGAGGCAGAACTCCTTTGTACTTCTGATAGGGAGGGAGTCGGCCACATATCCAACAATTTGTAGCGTTGCTGGTCTGATGGGAATGGTGTAACATACTAATGAATGTGTTGTTGCGCAGCGCAAATCTATAGGACAACTCATGTGGAGGTAGTTCACTAAAAGAATGTTCGGCTGTGACATTGTAAGCACGCTTGAAAATAGGATAGTACATATGTAACAGTATACTTGCAGCAATAATAAAAAGACTTAGGAAAAACATAATCAACAATGTCACTATACAGTGACTATGAAGTGATTTACAGTAAGCATGTTTCTTGAGCTGTTTCTGTCTATTTTTCTCTCTCATTCGGTCTAGAGGATACATGTCAAAGACTTAATTCAACCGATTCACCTTGGAGAGGACTTAAACAATCGAATTGTCTGACTTGCTAGACCTTAGTTTCAGTTTATAGTTCTGAGATTCGGTCGGTTCAACCAGGGGGAGTTTTGAATCAGTCTCTGGAAGGGGGCAGGGCTGAGAGTTCAGTTCGGATGGTAGTCCATGAAATTTCTTGATATGACTCGAGTGTAACCAACCCTTGCGACCTTCGACCTTCACTGCTGTCCTCGTCGTTAGGAGAACCAGCTTTGGTTGTAGCCAGCGAGGCTCCAACGGACTCCTCCTGTCGAAATTTCTGACGAAAACGAGATTTCCCGGAACCACTTCATGGGGCTTTACCTCGGTGTTGTCGGGAAAGGCTGCAGCTACCTGTGAACGGCAAGATTGTAGTGCAGACATCAAGGAAGCAAGGTAATCTGTCAGCATATTACAATCAACATCAGTTATTTTACGAGGTATAGGCGTCCCCCACATATTTGGTGGCCTACCGAAGACCACCTCGTACGGGGATAGCCCTGTGCGAGAATGTGCTACCATTCTCATGTAAAATAGTGCAACCGGTAAGGCTACTATCCAGTCGACACCTTTCTCTCTACAGATTTTAGAAAGCCGTATTTTCAGGGTCTGATTATGACGTTCCACGAGACCTGCTGCCTCGGGATGTCGGACACAGTGGAATTTCCATTGATAGCCTAACAAGAGTGAAATGTGTTTCATTAGCTCGGATGAGAACGGCTGGCCATTATCTGAGTACACGATACGGGGCAAACCATACCGTGGGAAGAATTCACGAACTAATTGTTTGGCAGTAGTCGGGGCAGTGTAATCTGAGACGGGATACGCCTCTGTCCAACGGGAAAGAGCGCATACAACTACGAGGACATATTTGAATCCTCGACATCGTTCCATCTGGATATAATCCATCTGGAGGACTTCAAAAGGGTGATCGGGAGGTTGAAATCCACCCTGTTCTACAGGTACGCCTTTACCTGGGTTGAACTGACAACAAATCATACAAGTTCGGACTTTCTGTTTGGCTGCAGCTCGTAAGTGTTTGTTGAACCAAATGTGTTGAATACTGTCTAACATGGCTTTTTCTCCTAGATGTGCTGGACTATGTATTGTGTTAATGATAACTTGAACCATTGAGTCGGGGAGAAACCATATAGATTTCCCCTTCGTCATCCATCCCTGATCTGTTTGGATCCCTCCTAATTCAGTCCATTTCTTTATTTCCTCTGGTGTAGCATGTGTCTGTATGTCAATTACATCAAGAGCGGGATCCTTAACTGTCATGCAGTGTGTCGGCGTCGGAACTATTGTCTTTGTCAAGTCAGTTGCATGAGTCTGATTCTGTGCTGTTTGTTTAGCTGTTCGGTCTGCTAGGTCGTTACCCTGGGAAATAATATCGATGATTTTTGTATGAGCTTTGCACTTCATGATAGATATTGAAGTAGGTAGATGTATTGCATCTAATAGAGCTTGAATGAGGGGACCGTGTTGAATGTTGGCACCGTGAGAAGTCAAATAACCTCTCTCTCGCCAAAGGACTCCGAAGTCGTGTACGACTCCGAAAGCATAACGTGAATCTGTGTATATGTTAACTTTTCTATTCTTGGCTTGAATACAGGCTTGTGTCAGAGCAATAAGCTCTGCTGCTTGAGCTGATAATGTGTCGATACAATTTGTTTCAATGACTTCGGTGTCTGTCGTGACTGCATAGGCGGCCACTAACTTTCCTGTACTTGTTCTCATACATGAACCATCTACATAAAGTGTCAGGTCTGGATCTGGTAATGGGACGTCTGTCAAGTCTTGTCTGGGTTTTGTCGTAATAGTAATGACTTCAATACAATCATGTGCCAGTGGGTCTGTTCCACTTAATGGCAAAAGTGTGGCAGGATTTAATGTACTACAACGTCTGATTTCTATGTGTGGCTGAAACAATGTGAGTTCGTAACCTGTCAGTCGTGCTATAGTCAAGTGTTGTGTCTGTGTCCGGTTCAAGAGAACCTCTACTGCGTGTGGTACCTGTACTGTCAATTGATGTCCTAATACTATGGAATCACTTTGTCTAATCGCTAGAGCTGTCGCTGCGACTGATTTCAGACACGCAGGAAGAGCTTGAGCTACGGGATCTAACGTGCTAGAAAAGTAAGCACATGGCTTGTGTGATCCTGCTTGTTCCTGCGTGAGTACTGACAAAGCAGTACCTTCACGTTCTGTAACAAAGAGTGTAAAAGGCTTACTGTAACATGGTGTCGCTAAAACAGGTGCTTGGCATAAAGCTTTCTTTAAGTCTTCAAAAGCTTGTATATGTTCTTGAGTCCAAGGGAGGACAGTCGATGTCGCTGCCTCCTGGGTTGTCAACTGAATGAGTGGTTTAGCTAAGAATGCATATTGGGGAATCCACTGCCTGCAGTACGAAGTGAGGCCTATGAAGGCCCGTACCTCCTTTTGTGTCTTGGGTGGTGGCATGTTTACAATTAACTGGATACGATCAGGTGTGAGCTGTCTCCCCCATTTGGACAGCAAGTGTCCTAGGTACACAACTTGCTGGGCACAAAATTGCAGCTTTGAAGGGGACACCTTGTGCCCCTTGTCGGCGAGGAAATGTAAAACCGTCAGTGATGCTTTTTAACATTCGGGTTCGCTTCGAGCGGTGATCAGCAGATCATCGACATACTGAAGCAGTGCAGTGTTAACCGGCATGTGGATACTGTCAAGTTGTCTTTTCAGTGCTTGGCTGTAGATGCTAGGACTTTCTGTAAATCCTTGAGGTGCGCGTGCGAATTTAAAACTTCGTCCATTTAAACTGAATCCGAACAAATATTGACTTTCCGGATCGATTGGGACGCTGAAGAAGGCGTTCTTGAGGTCAATTACAGTAAAGAACGTTGCCTCTGAATCAATAGCTGTCAGTAATGAAGAGATATCTGGGACCACGGGATATTGTGGTATAATGCATTTATTTAATTCTCGCAGATCAATAAGTAATCGATATACTGGGGGTGCTTTTGGATCAGTTCGTTTAAGAATCGGAATAATCGGAGAATTACATACATTGGAGTCGGTTTCTACAACCACTCCTTGTGCAATGAGCTCGTCAATGATTTGCAGTAAAGCCACTACAGCATCTGGCGGTAACTTGTATTGTCGCATTCGTGGTAGTACCACTCCTGTTTTGAGTGTGACTCGATATGGTGTAATGTGCATACAACCTACATCAGTGGGGCCTTGCGCCCATAAATGTGCAGGTAGATTCTGTAACCGGTGATCCATGTCTCTAGACACGTAGTGACCTTTAAAGTCACGCAAAAATAGTCGTACTCCGTCCGGAGAACAGCATATTATAGCTCCTAGAGCCTTCAATGTTTTTATACCTAACAAGTTTTCTGGGCATGATTTCGTAAGCAATAGATCTGTAGTTCGTGTCAATGGACCGACTGTGAATGCAAGTGGTTGCGATACTTCGTTAATAGTGGGCTTTCCTGAAAAACCAAGGGAAATATTTTGTGAGCCTGAGAGGGGTGCCCCTGGGACTTCATCGTGACTTATAGTTGTTCTGCTTGCCCCTGTGTCGAGTAGAAACTTTCTGTCTTTCCCTAATACTTGACTCTGTACATAAGGACCCTCTTGGTCTACAGGAACCTCAATAAGGGGTAAGCCAACTTCCCTCTCTAGGCTATTTCATGTGTAGCGCTGATACTCTGGATAGTCATTTTGTGCATACTGGTACATCTGTTGTGTCGTGTTTTGTGTTGCGGCAATAGGCTGTGGCTGTTGTTGTGGTATGGTCTGTTGTGCAGCTTGCATTGGCTGTATATTCTGAGGTACTTGTTGTTGGATCTGATCCTGTCTAGGCGGACGCGGTCTCTCCTTAGTTTTACCCGTGGAGATATTATGTTTCAGAACTGCACAGTCGTTTATATAATGACCTGGCTGTTTACAATAGTTGCATGTCCCTTTAACGGGAACCGCTGAGTTACTGGACTGTGCCGTACCCTTTTTATGACCGTCAGCTGGAACTGACTGAGCGACAAGCATTTTCATTTTCGTGTCTTTCATACGCCTTGTTGCGTGTTCTTGTTCTTCTCTAATTCTATTCTGGTGGTACTGTAACATTTGTAACATTTGTGAAGGAGTGTTAGCTTGCCAAGTGCTCTCAACTTTCAATACTCTGTTTTTAACCTGCGGCAGTGAATTCTCGACTAGTTTTGTTACAAAAAGGTGTGGATATGACTCACTATTTGCTTTCAGGCCGCTATTAATACCAAAAAAATTTTCAAATCGGGAATAAAAATCACTGGTGTCTTCCTCGGGTTTCTGTTTACAGGCTGAGATTGCTCCCCAATCTTCCTTTTTCGTAGTTAATAATCGTGGCAATACTTGCACTAATAGACCTGGCAATGCTTTTGTTTTGTCCCCAAGCCCTACGCCTGCAGTTCGGTTATTTTCTTCAGTTTCTAATGCGGTCCAATCAATCTTTTGGTCTCCCACCTCCCATTCTTTTTCCTTGAGTTTCTCATAAATACCGGCAGGCAATAATACTTTCAATATTTTCATAATGTCAGGATAGGTATAATCACCCATGAGTAACATGTCCTTTAGTTCACGGTGAAAACCTGCTGGATCTTTGTCATGGCTAGGCACTAATTTTTTCATTTCCAATAGTTCTATTTTGGTTATGGGCGTGTACACAAACACGCGTCTAAACGTATTGTCATCATTCCTGACTGGGTGTACTTCGCGTAAGGGATTCTGTCTGTCTATGTAATACGGGTTTCTCTCCATGGAAGGAGCTGGATCATGTTCTGGACACAAAAAGGCACTATATCTATGTCTATATTCTAGAATTACTTTAATTAGATCGGTACCTAAACCTCTCCATTTATTCATGAGTAGTTCTATCAATATATCAGGTAGGGGACCAGGATCGGAGTGTTGGCCTTTATATAATATAAGGAGATGTTGTATCATGTATATACTAGCTAAACGCTGTTCGTCTGGGGCAAGATTCAGAAACGTGTGTGCTAGCGCATCATCACTGTATTTTTCAGGGCTGTCAGCCCATTGTACTGCTGACCTGGCTAATTCTTGTTCATCCATAGAATCGAGCACATGGTACCCCCTTCGTTCTCGAAGTGATTTATCAGTAGCCTGGAATAAATGTTCAGGGGTCCTTGGATTTGTAATAACCGTTTGAAAAATTCTGTTACATTCTGGATGTATCGGGCGTATTGTTTTATTAAAAGATCTTCCTTTTCCTACATAAGCTATCATTTGTTTAGCTGGTAATTCAAATTGTCCTGTGTTCATTTCTGACTGTTCCTCCTCCTCTTCCTCTGATTCAGTTTTATCTGCTTCTACTCTGTTTTCATGTATTCGTTCTACTTCTTTTCTGATCCTTCGGCACATGGCTTCTATACACTTCTGTTTATCATGTCTCCCGTCTGTTATATTCTGACCCCATTTGGTAAGTGCTTGCATTTCCTCCGAATCTACCTCAGGCCTATCTCTATTTCTGATCAAACAGTTTATAAAAAAGCGTAACAGTAATTTTTGTATGTCTACTTTCTGGTATTCCATGGCTTCGGCAATACTTTCAGGACCTTGCCCTGATTGGATAAAGCGATATATTTTGTCTAGATGTTCAACCATTCCTGGTAACGTCATTAAATAGTTTGCAGCTCGTCGCAAACGTACTGAAGACAGCAACATTCTGTCGTGTTTTCCTGGCACTGGATCATATCTACAATCGGAAAGAGGCTCGTTTAATATACTGTCTGATATTCTTTCGGGTGTACGTCGATATGCTAAATCTCTATACGTCAATCTAGTGTTTGGCGGTGGCGTGGAAAAACCTCCTGTCGCACCCCCTGAGGTGCCAAGTCCAAAAGGATTTGTTGGGTGCAGGGTAGAGAGTGTCGGTGCAGGAAGGACTGTAGAAACAGATGGAATTGTTAGAACTTGAGTAGGAGTTTGTTGCTGCAGAGGTGAGTGCAGCTGATTTTGGGGTTGAGTGTCGTTAACGGGTGGTGTGCGTGGCTGCACACCATTAGCATATTCGGGGGCTGCATCGTCTAAATAGGAAGAAAGGAAAATGTCTTTTGCGGTCTTGGGATGTACTTTAATCGGGAGTAACGGAGGTGGCAGATCTTCTGGTACCTCCAAAGTGGCCTTAGGCAAACCCTCGGCCAGAAGAGGATACATACCATTCATAAGAGTGTTTCGTTGTCTGTCTACTTGTTCTGTTTTTATTCGGGTACCTTCGTCAATTAATATGTTTTCTCGGGCCTTTTCTGAATCTTCCCTACTTTTCTCTTCCTTTCTGAGCGCTTTCTCTGTGCGCCTATGCGATTCTTTACGCCATAGTTCAATGGCATCTTTCTGTGACTGTCTGGCTTTCTTTTTCCATAACGCTTCTTCTACTCTCATGATGCAATCTGCATCCCATGTTCCAGCAGCGGGCCATCTCTGACTCTCTGCCAAATCCTTGGTGTAGTCCACCCATAGATCAAGATATAACACGGCATCTAGGCCATGTTTATGGTACATAAAGTACCCTGGAGTGTCCCTAGGTGGGATAGGAACAGCTTCCTCGAGTATCCCTTTTCTAGTTTTTATCTGTCTTAATTTTGAAAATAACGGCATCTTGAACCTTGTTACTTAATTTTTACTCGGTTTCTGAACACAATAATTACAATAAACACGATAATGAAGATCGAACAATCACTCATACCACGACATTTAAAACATATCAACACATTTTAGAACGAACAATAATAATTAGAATAAAACTAGTTAACTGCATAATACTAAATATACTGTATGTACTGCTAAACAGTACAGATACACTGCTAAAACAGTGCAGACCAGGTCTGTGTACCCAGACCCGTCTTGACCGGCACAAACTAATGTGCACGTCTAGATGCGTCCTCAGCAACGGTACTCACCGGGAAGCACGGAACGGAAGGCCTCGGAAGTCTGGACTGGACTAGACCAAACTGGACTGGACTCGACTCGTGACTTAGATACTTCGGAACTTCGGAATCTGGTGGGCCTCTGTATACCTCGGATCTTGCTCTCTCAGCTAGGCTCTGGTCGGGATTCTCCGCACTCCTCACCGCCTCGTCTGGGTGTTGATCGCAGCCTCAGTCGCCCCCGTTGGCCTGAGGGAGATACAGGAAATCCTGCGGGTACGCGTAATTGTCCGTCCGGCTGTGGCAGGAGACCGGGTCTGCAACGCACCTCCGGCGCGTGGGGTGTGAGAGGTGTCCCTATTCGGGCGCCAATTATGTGGTAAATTTAAATTACCTAGACTTAATTTATGTGGTAAAATACAATACGAATAACTCAGTAAAAATAAGAGGCAGAATCCGTGGTATTCGAGGGTATAATAGGGAGTTTATTCCTTACAAAGGAATGATGGTTCGAACCAGGCAATCGAGTTCCGTCACCACGAAGGTTCAGGAAGGGATCAGCAATACATTATTGCCAAGTTATAATATATATAGTCAATGCATTACAGTAAAGACAGATGCAGGAGGCGTTACAGCTGATAAGAATACACATACGTAATAAAAAGGCGTTACAATAGGCGTGCATAGAGGCGTATACTAAAAACGTCATTATGATGGTGACACAAATGGGTGGATCCATAAGAGAATCCTGCAAAGTCAGCAAAAATACATGGTGGAGATGCGCGCGCAGCCGCATGACGTGTGATTGACGTGTAACTTGAGGGTGAAGGGAACTTGACATTTAGCCCTACATGAGGAGACAGAAGTCTGGGGTGTCAGGACAACCTAGTCCTAAATCATATCTAATATCTTGTGTTTAAGGAACTATATTATCTGGAAGGAAAGGTCTTCTCGGACAGATCCTATTCTATACTGACTGTTAGTGCGTGTACAAGCGTCTAAGTGTCTACATGAGATGCGAGGGGGCATGGGCATACCATGGTAACGAGAGTCATGAATTACTTGCACGGAGACAGTAAGGCCGGGCCCTTTGCTCTGCAGCTAGAGGGATGTTTACCTAAGCTACTTAGACAGGAATGCATTTCTTGAGGAGCGAAACAGATAACTTGAAGGCTGAATACAGTTTTTGGCAGGCAACAGGCCGGGCTTAGGCACCGTTAGCCGCGCAGGAAGTAAGACAAAGTTCATGGATACAGATGCAGGTTCAGGCTGGAGCATTTCAGAGGCAGAAGCAGGAAAAAGCTCGATGGCAGAATTCAGGGCCTACCTTGCCAGAGCTGGAAAGCGTGAAAAGTATACCATATAAAGACGGTGGCAAGGCATACTTAGGAACGGAATATCTGGCCCATTCATGGCAGATATGAAAGAGTACATATTAACGTTGGACACAATTGTATTTGCGTCTTCATAGCTTGAAGTGGAGGGAACATACATGTACTTGTAGCATGTACATGGAGCCGTTGGGGTCTAGATAGGGGACACAATTGACCATAAAAATTCATATTTCCTCAGGGAGAGGCCTCTCCCAAGAACCCAAACAAGATATTGTGGACTATGTGCTTGACCTAATGGTCCAGAATGGCTGAGTACATGGGAAAGGCATCCAAGAATCTTGAGGCCAGCCAGGAGCTTCAGAAGCATTGGTATGACCAAAAAGCTGCACTGGTTGAATTTCAACCTGGGCAACAGGTGAGGGTTTGGAGCCAGTGGCACCAAAGGCCCTCCACGACAGATGGAGTGGTCCTTACCCTATCCTAGAGAAAAAGAGTGAGGTCACCTACTTAGTTGACCTGGGCACAAACAGGACACCCAAAAGGGTTATCCATGTGAACCGCCTCAAGCTCTACAATGACAGGGCTCACATCACCATGCGGAGGGTGACTGATGAGGAACAGGAAGCAGAGAGTGAACCTCTCCCTGATCTCCTCTCCTACAGCCCAAATGAGGGGTCAGTGGATGGCGTTGTCTTTTCAGACCCCCTGTCTGCCCAACAGCAGACTGACTGCAAGCAAGTCTTGCAACAGTATGCTAAGCTCTTTTCCCTGACCCCTGGTCTGACAAACTGGTGTACCCATGATGTGGACACTGGTGACAGTTCACCTGCCAAAAACAAGATCTATCGACAGTCAGACCAAGTCAAGAAGGCATCAAAGTTGAAGTCAGCAAGTTAGAGGTTATTGAACCCTCTGAGATCCCATAGACCAGCCCAGTGGTTCTAGTCCCCAAACCTCATCCACAGGGTGGAAAGAGAGAAATTAGGTTCTGTGTGAACTATAGAGGACTCAACTCTGTCACTGTTGGACAGGCCACATGAAGGGCTTGCTCCCTCCCCGCATGACAGGGCCCGAGCCCCGGCCCTCCAGGTGATACCCACAGAAACAACCCGCACCCCGTCTCCAGACGGGACTCCTGCCCCCGGACATCTCTGTATCATGGGGCCGAACTACTACCGGCTCCCTCGCCCGGCCCGGCCGCCATCTTGGACACTGCACCACGAGGCCGCGTGGCCTCAGCTCGACCCTAACCCTGGGCCTGGCCAGGCCCCGACATCCCGGCACCACCATCCACCCAGGAGGTGAACAGACCACTTGGCAGGTCGATGGGAGGAAGAAGTGTCAATGGCTCTCCCCCGCCAGGTGCCGATCGCCCCCCAGCTCCCCCGGGCGCTGGCTCCAACCCTCTGCTGGGTGTCTGGACTCCCTCATCCCGGACCTCCCGACCTCCAAGTGCGAGGGTCCGGACATCAAAGGGGGCCAGACCTATAACTGGGGCAGCTCCAGAGCAGGAAGGCAGTTGTATCCTGGAGTCGAGAGACACCGTGAAGAACTCATCCTTGACGGACTACCGGCGCTGCCGTAGCCCTGCCTTGTGAACTTTCGTCCTGCCTGCTGGCGCTGCCGCGGCCCTCCGCATCCTCCATCCTCGTCGGGACCTGCTGGCGCTGCCGCGGACCGTTGTGACTACCACCTTCGTCGGGACCTGCTGGCGCCGCCGCGGACCGTTGTAACGACCACCTTCACCGGGTCCTGCTGGCGCTGCCGCGGACCGTTGTAACGACCACCTTCACCGGGACCTGCTGGCGCTGCCGCGGCCCGTTCATCTAGAACACCGAGCTCGAGGATTGTGAGCTATCCATCATATCATCGCATCTACCAGATTGTTAACCAGACTGTCCCGCTACTCCCTTTCCCAACCAAGAGACTAGAATCGAGGGGACCCCTGAGTCCAGACCTCATTGTACCATTCTATCGTACCTAAGAGATCGCTTATAAAGAACGTTAAACCTTATCCTTGTGTGGTGTACATCTGTGGGGGGGAAGTTACTCGTCTGTACGATCGCTGGAGACGGCTCTCCCTGGAGACCTCTCCCCTTGTCCTCGGCCGACCCTCCCGGTCCGTCTAACATTGGTGGCCAGCGGCGCGATCCGAATCAACGCGTAATCGTACAGAGAGTAGCTCACCCCACGACGAAACCACAATGTCAACCAAAGAGAGCGGATCCACCGAGAAATTCCAGATGGAGAAATTGGAAGAGTACAGCCATCGTGAATTGAAACAATTCTGCATTGAACTAGGCATTGCTACCACCGGCCTGAGTACCAAAGACGATTTCAAGCACGCCATTGAGTCGTGGGCAGAAACCGGGGTCGCCAGATCCCCGGACCAAAACATTGCAGCATCAGAGAGGAACACCACGGCTCCCGAAGAGCGAAGAACGGGCCCCTCGCAGGAAGAGATCCAAGAGAGAGAAAAAAACAGACTACATGAGTTAGAAATGGCACGGCTCAAAATGGACGGTGAACTAAAATTAGCCGAACAAAAACTGAACCTAGAGCATCTGCGGCTCCGAGAAGAACGGGAAGAAAAACAGAGGCAGAGAGAGCTCGAAGAAAAGAGATTAGCATACGAACACGAGCGCAAACTGGCAGAAATAGACCTACGGAAGCAGAACAAAGAACTGGAGGTGCCCGAGCGACCGCGCACCCCGGGAGCGACAGACAAGAAAGTCCACATCCCCAAGGATGTCGTTCGAGAGTATGTCCGAGAGGACGACATACAACAGTGGTTCAAGGCCTACGAGATCGCCATGACCTCCCACCGGATCGATCGAAGTGACTGGGGAGCCGGTCTATGGGGGAGGTTCGTCAATGAAGGCCGCGATGCCCTGTTACAGCTCCCAGACCATCTGATGTCATCCTATGACCACATGAAGGCTGCCCTCCTCGCCCGATATGGGTTCACACCCGAAATGTACCGCCAGAGGTTCCGAGACTGCACCCGGATCCCGGGTACAACTTGGGTAGAATATGTCAACTATTTCAGCCGAGCCTTCGAGGGTTGGATTAAGGGAAGCCACGTAACGACCTACGAGCAACTTTTTAATCTCATGGTGTGGGAGCACCTCTCTAACAACTGCTTCGTCGAGCTCAGGCAGCACCTCCTCGACAGTAAATTGACTGACCCACGGCAACTCGCCGCCGAAGCTGACCGGTGGGAAAGCACCCGAGTGGGCCGGAGAGGGCCGCACGAACAGAACCGGAACAACCAAGGTCAGCACCGTCCCCGAGGAGGAGGAGGAGGCCAGGGACGAGGAAGAGACACCGTCCCGGCCGCTCCCGCTGCCAGCACCCCGCCCCCAGCCAGCCGGGGCAAACCCCCGATGCGCCCGGGGTTCCGAACCAATGTCACGTGTCACCGATGCCAGCGAGTTGGCCACTACGCCAATGACCCGAACTGTCCGCAGAACCAAACTCCGAGACCCCGCCAGGTAGCTGCCGCCGCCCTGGGGGGAGAACAAATCTCCGAAGAACAGGAAGAATACGAGCAGGAACAACAAGAGTGGGAACCGGCCGCCATGGTTCTAGCGTGCCTAGGGGGAAGAGACATGGTCCCGCGGGCTCCCCTACCCGCCAACACCAGGAAATATAGTCAGTGGGTGAACATTAATGGACGCCGGGCCGAAGCACTACGTGACACGGGGGCCAGTGTGACGGCCGTCCGCTGTCACCTGGTAAAACCAGAGCAGATCCTGCCGAACATTCTCTGCCCCGTCCGTTCAGCCGACAATTCGGAGAGTCTATGTCGAATGGCCTGCGTCCCCTTCGAATGGGGAGGAGTCTCCGGCATGTTGAAAGTGACGGTCCGAGATGATGCCCCCGTGGACTGTCTCCTGGGGAATGATCTTGAGAGTTCCCCGTGGGCCGCCGTGGAAAGAAGAGAGCACCTGGGGATGTTGGGCCTCCCGGACTGGGCGTGCGTAACCACCCGGTCCATGGCCGCCCGTGCCATCCCCCGACCGGAAGAACCAGAATGGCCAGCACCTCCTCCCCCGATCGCTCCAGTAGAGGACACCAACCATACCGACCCCCCAGAGCAAACCCCCGAAGGGCTCGCTCAGCCCCAGGACCTTCCCAACCTGGCTCAGTGGCGTCAAGTAGGGGGGCCCACCCAGGAACAGTTCCGTCAAGAACAGAAGACCTGTCCCTCCCTCGAGGGACTCCTCCAGCAAGCCCTCGCCCAGAGCGCAGGGGACACCACCGGAGCCCATTGGATCTATTGGGACAACGACCTATTGTACAGTGAACAGAGAATCGCGGAGTTAGGGGCCAGTCGAGTGCTGGTGGTGCCCCTCCGTTTTAGAGACTTCCTGTTAAATTTGGCCCACGATGTCCCTCTGGCTGGACACCTGGGACAGGACAAAACCTACAGTCGCCTGGTGACCTACTTTTTCTGGCCAAAGATGAGAAACGACGTCCTCAACCACTGCCGGTCCTGCCCCACGTGCCAGGCCAGCGGGAAGAGCGGCCGCAAACTCAAAGCACCTCTGCAACCCTTCCCAGTTGTCACCACCCCGTTCGAGAGGGTGGGAATAGACATTGTGGGGCCCCTGGACCCCCGTACAGCACAAGGACATAGGTTCATCCTGGTACTGGTGGACCACGCCACCCGCTACCCCGAGGCTGTGCCCCTGCGAACTGTAACAGCCCCGGTGGTCGGCCGGGCCTTAATGGGGATCTTCTCCCGGGTGGGCTTCCCCCGAGAAGTCGTCAGCGACAGAGGCACAAACTTTATCTCGAAGTATATGAAGTCCCTCTGGCAACAGTGCGGGGTCACCTACCGCTTCACGACCCCCTATCACCCTCAAGGAAACGGACTCGTCGAGCGGTTCAACCGCACGCTCAAGGGAATGATTGGGGGGTTGGAAGAGCCCCTCCGTCGCCAGTGGGATGTACTCCTTCCGTGCCTCCTCTTCGCCTATCGAGAAGTTCCCCAGAAGTCCCTCGGCTTTAGCCCTTTCGAACTCTTGTACGGGCACCCTGTGCGAGGGCCCCTCAGCCTAGTCAAAGAAGGTTGGGAGATGGCCCCCCTAAAGACCCCTCCAGACGTCTTCAAGTACCTCCTGACCCTACGCAATCAGACCAGGCGATTCAGAGAAATGGCGAAAGCGAACCTTGAGGCCAGTCGGGAGGACATGAAAAAATGGTACGATCAAAATGCCTCCTCCATCGAATTCGAACCTGGCCAACAAGTGTGGGTGATGTCCCCCACCGAACCATGTGCCTTGCAGGACAAGTGGACGGGGCCCTTCAAAGTGGTCGAACGCAAGAGCCCCGTCACCTATCTCATCGATATGGAATCTCCACGGAACCCCCTCCGGGTCCTCCACACCAACAGACTCAAGCCCCACTTTGTGCGCTCGGAGCTCAGCCTCCTGATGGCTACAGACAGTGGAGCGGAAGAAGACTCCGAGCCTCTCCCTGATCTCCTGAAGACTCGTGAGAAAGATGGTTCCGTGGACGGAGTCCGGCTCTCCGATGCCCTCACCCCGGAACAGCGCCAAGGCTGCCGGGACCTCCTGCTGCAGTTTGCTACCTTGTTTTCCCTCACCCCAGGGGTCACCCCCTGGTGCTTGCACGACGTGGACACTGGGGACAGTCCCCCTATCAGACACCGGGCGTACTGCGTACCAGATCGGGTACGGGCCTGCATCCAAGAGGAGGTATCAAAGATGCTCACGCTCGGGGTCATCGAGCCCTCGGACAGCCCCTGGGCCAGCCCGGTCGTGCTGGTCCCCAAAGCTGCTGCCCCCGGCACCACTCCTGAGCTCTGATTCTGCGTCGACTATCGGGGCTTGAATGCTGTTACCAGAACCGACGCTCATCCCATCCCCCGAGCGGATGAACTGATCGACCGCATGGGGGCTGCCCGCTACCTCAGCATCTTCGACCTGACAGCGGGCTACTGGCAGATCGGTCTCACACCCCGGGGCCAAGAACGATCCGCCTTTTCTACCCCCGATGGCCACTACCACTTCAAAGTCATGCCCTTCGGCATGAAGAATGCCCCAGCTACTTTTCAGCGACTGGTGAACCAGGTCTTGGCGGGGCTCGAGGAGTTCAGCGCCGCCTACCTGGACGATATCGCTGTGTACAGCCGCCACTGGTCCGACCACCTCCACCACCTCCGAGAGGTCCTGCAGGCCCTCCAACGGGCCGGCCTCACAATCAAGGCCGGCAAGTGCCAAATTGGTCAGGGGTCCGTGACCTATCTCGGACACCAGGTGGGAAGTGGTTTGGTGGCCCCTCTGCAACTCAAAATCGCTGCCATCCAGTCCTGGCAGCCCCCAGTCACGCAGACCGAGGTCCGAGCCTTCTTGGGGCTCACCGGCTACTACCGGCGGTTCGTGAGGGACTATGGCAGCATTGTGGGGCCCCTCACGGGACTCACATCCAAAAACCACCCGAAGAAGATCAACTGGACCCCAGACTGTCAAGCGGCCTTCGAGAAGCTGAAGGCCGCCATGTGCACTGCCCCTGTGCTCCAGGCCCCCGACTACAGTCGGGAATTCATCGTACAAACAGATGCCTCCGCCCATGGCATCGGGGCGGTCCTCTCCCAGCTGAACTCCGAGGGACTGGACCAACCGGTGGCCTTCATCAGCAGACGCCTCCTGGCCCGAGAACAGCGCTGGAGCACCATCGAGAGGGAGGCCTTCGCAGTGGTGTGGGCCCTCAAAAAGCTCCGGCCCTATCTCTTCGGTACCCACTTCCGGGTGCAAACAGATCATCGACCCCTGCAGTGGCTAATGCAGATGCGGGGGGAAAACCCCAAACTATTGCGTTGGTCCATCTCCCTGCAGGGGATGGACTTCACTGTGGAACATCGACCGGGCCAAGACCACGCCAACGCAGATGGCCTGTCACGCTTTTTCCGCCTCGACGAGGAGAGTCCCTAAGAGGATGGGTGACTCTCCCCGCCTTCAGCTGGGGGGGACGCATGTTGGACAGGCCACATGAAGGGCTTGCTCCCTCCCCTAATGACAGGGCCCGAGCCCCGGCCCTCCAGGTGATACCCACAGAAACAACCCGCACCCTGTCTCCAGACGGGACTCCTGCCCCCGGACATCTCTGTATCATGGGGCCGAACTACTACCGGCTCCCTCGCCCGGCCCGGCCGCCATCTTGGACACTGCACCACGAGGCCGCGTGGCCTCAGCTCGACCCTAACCCTGGGCCTGGCCAGGCCCCGACATCCCGGCACCACCATCCACCCAGGAGGTGAACGGACCACTTGGCAGGTCGATGGGAGGAAGAAGTGTCAATGGCTCTCCCCCGCCAGGTGCCGATCGCCCCCCAGCTCCCCGGGCGCTGGCTCCACCCCCCTGCTGGGTGTCTGGACTCCCTCATCCCGGACCTCCCGACCTCCAAGTGCGAGGGTCCGGACATCAAAGGGGGCCAGACCTATAACTGGGACAGCTCCAGAGCAGGAAGGCAGTTGTATCCTGGAGTCGAGAGACACCGTGAAGAACTCATCCTTGACGGACTACCGGCGCTGCCGTAGCCCTGCCTTGTGAACTTTCGTCCTGCCTGCTGGCGCTGCCGCGGCCCTCTGCATCCTCCATCCTCGTCGGGACCTGCTGGCGCTGCCGCGGACCGTTGTGACTACCACCTTCGTCGGGACCTGCTGGCGCCGCCGCGGACCGTTGTAACGACCACCTTCACCGGGTCCTGCTGGCGCTGCCGCGGACCGTTGTAACGACCACCTTCACCGGGACCTGCTGGCGCTGCCGCGACCCGTTCATCTAGAACACCGAGCTCGAGGATTGTGAGCTATCCATCATATCATCGCATCTACCAGATTGGTAACCAGACTGTCCCGCTACTCCCTTTCCCAACCAAGAGACTAGAATCGAGGGGACCCCTGAGTCCAGACCTCCTTGTACCATTCTATCGTACCTAAGAGATCGCTTATAAAGAACGTTAAACCTTATCCTTGTGTGGTGTACATCTGTGGGGGGGAAGTTACTCGTCTGTACGATCGCTGGAGACGGCTCTCCCCGGAGACCTCTCCCCTTGTCCTGGGCCGACCCTCCCGGTCCGTCTAACAGTCACCAAGACAGATGCTCACCCTATCCCAAGAGCAGATGAGTTGATAGACAGATTAGAGACAGCCAAATTTCTAAGTACCTTTGACTTAACTGCAGGGTACTGGCAGTTTGGCAGGGCCCCAGAAGCGAACGAAAAGACAGCATTCTCCACACCTGATGGGCACTATCAGTTCACTGTTATGCCCTTTGGTTTAAAGAATGCCCCTGCCACCTTCCAGAGGTTGGTGAATCAAGTCCTGGCTGGGTTGGAGTCCTTTAGTGCAGCTTATCCTGATGACATTGCTGTCTTTAGTTCTGTGAGAAGTTGGCCTGGCATATGCTGTTCCTAGTTATAGGGACACCTTGCACCAGTCCAATTCGACTCCTATTGATGATAGGTTTAAGACAACCTTTAAAGAAAGCTATCCTAGTGGTAGCTGTGGAGAGCTGCCTTCAGGCTAAGTCTTGAAGGAGTGTTAAGCTTATTGTTTTACCATAATAACCTCTTGAATCACCAAATGAAAGAGTAGCCCACACAGGTATATATATAAAATATATGTATTTATTCTAGACAGAATCCCACAGTCACTTTATGTGGCTAGTGGCAAAGTTACACTTCAAACAAGCATTTATACACACAATAAATAGCACAGAAATCAATGGGCCCCAGGGGGGGACCAAACCATATACTAAAATAGTGGTATAAGAACCACGACAATTCTACAGGCAATGCCTAGGGCATTCAGGATCGCTGGCCCCTTCAGAATCCACCCACAGTTAAGAGGAAGGGGACCCACGGGAGGCGTGTGCAGTGCGAGAAGTTGCTATCGGGATCGCAATGTTAGCCTATGGAGAATGTCGCGGTTGAATAATTAAGGTTTAAGGACACTTCTAACAACAATATAAAGTTAAGGCTTGAGACTTAAGGCTTTGGAGAGCCCACCACCACGGAAGTACCGAAGTACCACTGTTACCTGCCCCAGGGAAGCCGGGTGCATAGGTCGATTCTGGTGTCGGGTCGCGGGCTGATTTTCTATGGAAAAGGAGTCCAAACTGCTGCTAGCTGGAAGTGTCGTTGAAGTCGTGAAGATTAAAGTTGAAGAAAAGACAAAGATGAACCTGAAAGCAGAGGGGACAGAGTCTGGGTCACAGCACAGTGACCAGGGAGCTCACAGGAAGGAGCTCGTGGATGTCGGGTGCTTCAGGTGTGGAAGGTACAGCTGGGCTCTGCAGTCACGGGCTCCGGGAGGCTTCAAGGAAGGCCAGCTTCTGGAGGGCGACTGTCCCACGTCGGCTGAGGGTCGCTGCGGTGTTAGTGTCCCGATTGGATCCACTAAGCATTGGCAACCGCAACCCATGCAAGATGAACAAAGCAGCTGCTGGTGCAGACCCACGTGGTCTGAGGGTGCTCTCCTTTGCAGGGAGCGTAGAGCAGGCCTGGAGCAACCAGGGGAACTCTTAGAAAAGAAGATTGTCCTCTGTCAGGGCCCACAAGTCAAGAGACAAGGGACCGCGGAAGGCAGCAAAATGGAGTGCGTAAAAGGGCTCCCACGGGCCACCGGAGCGGGCCAGGGAGCTGAGGGTCGGCACAAATGCTGCTTGAAGGTTGGCTCAAGAATGGGCCAAAGCACAACTTCCCCACTGGTCGGGGTCGTGTGCTGGACAAGAGGTGGCCGGTGTCTCGGGGTATGCGGGGATCTTGACACCCACGTGGTCCAGGGTGCTCAGACTTGCTGGGCACACTCACAGGACGCTGGGATGCACTGGAGACCCACCTCGAGGTTGCTGGAAGGCGTCGAAGGTCATGAGAGCAACGAAGTTCCAACCGGGTATCTTGTAGTCTTTTAGGTGCCTGCCAAGCAGGGGGATAACTCCTTTATCCCAAGGGAGATTTCTTCAGTCAGCTGGGCAGCAGCTCGTCGAAGGTCAGTTCTGTGAAGTCCTGTACGAATCTAAGGCTCTAGGGCAAAGTTATTCCCATATATCCCCAAGATTAGGGGATGGTCCAAAAGAGAGCCTACCAATCAGAGTAGAGGCGGGGAAGGGTGGCTACACCCACTCCCCTTTGTGTGTTTCCCGCCTGGGCGAGGGGCAGGACGCCCCTGAACCAGTTCCAGGCGGTGTATGCAGAATTGGGGCTCTGCAGCTGCCTACGTGCAACTCTGAAAGGACATGTGGTGCACCCACCCTGTTCCAATCCACATATCCTGTCTGGGGAGGTGCTGGCACCTCCCTGCCACAGGAGCCCTATTGTCCAGATGGCGAGGCTGGGGTTTTCCCCAGCAACAGCCAGCCAGAGTCGTGTAGGTGGCGAACAGTAGCCATTTTGTGGTACATGTGCACTTTTAAATTGGTGTCCAAATTCTACCGCTTTTCCCATATCACCCTCCTAGCAAGGGGGAATCGTGCCCCCATGCCCATGGCTGGACTGGGGGTATGATTCCTTCATGTTTGACACCAAACACGATATGGTTCTGTGTAGCCATTCCTAAGTTACAGCGATGACGCAATAACTTATAATGCGGTTAAGAGTGTATGGTATGGCTACACTACAAACAACCCAGTAACGATTTTACGAAGGTTGCAGAGAGGTCCTACTCACGTAGGGGTCCCCCCTCACACATACCTCAGCACCCAGCCCTGTAGGATTACCAGGGCCTGCCATAGGGGTGACCTATGAGAGTATATGTGTTGTATGGTATGGGACATAGGGTACCTACATCCCTGTAAGGGGTGCTAGCACCACCTTACCCAGGCTACAGTAGTGGCCTGGTGGTGTCAGTTTGGGTGGCTGTCCCAGGGTGGCACAATAAGTGCTGCAGCCCTGGTAGGCCTACTGGGGGACCCATGCCCTGGGTACCTAGGGTACCATCTACAAGGGACTGGTAGGGCATGCCCAGCATCCAATTATGTTTGTACCTAGAGTACTCACAACAGTTTTAGGGAGAAAGCAGATAGGCTGGGGTCCTGGATAGCAGGATCCCAGCCAGACTAGTCAAAAACCACTTAAATACCAGGCAAAAAGTTGGGGGCAACCATTAGTCAGATTCCACTCTCCTACATAACCCCCCCCCCCCAAACGAAAGGAGATAAGGCTAACCTTGTCCAGATAAGCCTTTATTTCCTGAGTGGCCATATAAGGAAGAACCTGTACTAACATGGTTGCTCCCTGTGTCATGGTCCACTTGGGAAATCCTACCCCAAGGGGTTCTAGAGTTTCTCCAAAGTCTAGGGAAATTACCTGTATTGGTTTTTGGGTCAGAGGTGGGCTGGTGGGGTGTCTGAGTCTGGAAGTGAGACCCTACTTGGGTTGGCCTCAACCTCCTCAGATCACTGGCCACTATGGAAGCCTTTCTGCCCATGACTGTGTCATATCTGGCCCTAAGGGTCAACCTCTGGCTGCCTACAGCTGGGGGTTGGATCCCTTTGGCTGGAATAGTGGAAGGCACTGGAAGGTTTGGGGCAGCTAGGCCCCAGGTTTCCCTGTGCTCGACAACATCCATTTGAGGGGTGCCTATACCTAGGGGTAAGGGGGATCCCTCAGTTTGTAGAGGAATGTTCACCTGGCTGAAACTACTCTGCTGGGTGTCCCTAATCTGTTGATGAGGGGGTTCCTCTGGGCAGGGGCCCAATAAGGGTCCACTGACCTCCCTGACCTCCGGAGCCCTGGGCTGACTGAGGCAGGGTAGAGAGGGGCAGGATACCTGCTCCAGACTGGGTACCACCTTGGAAGGGTCCCCTGCCATCAGAGAGGTGGGCAGGCCAAGCCTGTCCACTTCTGGGGCAGTTACTTCACAAGGGGCAGGGTCAGTTCCCTGAGAAACTGGACCTTTACCTGTAGACTGGTGGGGGGAAGACTGTTCCTCTTCCCCTATGCTCTCTGTTTGGGTAGAGTGATCCATAGTTTCAGGCTTCACTCTTTCTATTTTCTCCTGGGGTGGAGGTGAGGCCCTCAGGGTCTCATCCACTCTCTCAGGGATTCCTACCATTTTCAAATGGGCCTTGTGGTCAACCTCAGCCCAGGCTGAGATTTCTAGGTCATTCCCCAGTAGACAATCTACAGGCAAGTTTGGGGACACTGCCACTCTCTTGGGGCCAGTGACTCCTCCCCAGCTGAGATTTATCACTGCCATGGGATGGTCTGTCCTGATTCCATCTATGTTGATCACCTGGTAGCTAAACCCAGGTAAAAGCTGATCTAGGGGCACTAGCCTCTTGGTCACCATGGTGACACTGGCCCCTGTGTCCTTATAGGCCACAGCCTTCTGACCATTGATTATTGGTTCTTGTCTGTACCTGCCCAGAATACTGGGACTCATGGTAAAGTTGGCAAACCCCATGCCACCATCACAGACCATAGTTGCTAATGCAGGGGACCTGGCTAGGCCAGAGTCCACTGGTGTCCCCAAAGAGAACCCAACTAAGTTTTTGGGTGCACTCCCACCACCTGGGGGATTACTACTAGTAGCAACAGGAGGTGTTGGAGCAGGTTTTGGAGGAACATTCTCTTTATTGCCATTCTTTGGACAGCTGGAGTCAGTTTTCCAGTGGCCAGGTTTCTTACACACATGGCAATATGGTTTCTTGTTATTAGAGGAAGTATTTTGGGACCCACCCCCAGCACTGGGTTGTTGGGGCCCTTCAGAGGACTTTTCTTGTTTATCATCCCCACCTTTCTCTTTGGGCTTAGTGGAATCCTTCTTCTGGTCACCAACTTGGTTCTTAGGCCTAATCCTGGTTCTGACCCATTTGTCTGCCTTCTTTCCCAATTCTTGGGGAGAGGTCAGATCAGAGTCCACCAGGTGCTGGTGTAAAAGTTGGTTCTGACAATTATTAAGAATCTGCTCCCTCATAATGAGATTATACAATCCTTGATAATCATTAACTTTACTGCCATTTAACCAACCTTCCAGTGCCTTGGTTGCACAATCCACAAAGTCTACCCAATCTTGATTCTGTGCTTTCTGGGTGTCTCTGAACTTAAGTCTGTATTAATCAGTGGTTAAGCCAAACCCATCTATTAAAGCAGCTTTCAAGATATAATAATCATCAGCATCCTCTTCTCTTACAGAGAGGAGCTTGTCTCTACCTTTATCTGAAAAGGAGAGCCACAGGATTGCTGCCCACTGCTCTACAGGGACCCTCTGTACTCTACAGGCCCTTTCAAGAGCAGATATCCATTTGTGGATATCATCCCCATTCTGATAGGGGGGCACAATCTTGTGGAGGTTCCTATTGTCAGGGACTTTCTCTCTAACTCTAGGGGTTTCATCACTGCCACCAGGGATCTCTAGACCCCACTTTCTTGAAGCTTTCTGAAGCTCCAGGGTTTCCCTGTCCAATGCTAACTGTTCACTTTTAAGCTCAAGCTTAGCCTGCTCAAATGTGATCAGTCTGCATTTCCTCTCATGAGAGGATTCTCTTCTCTGAGAAGAGGCAGAGGACCCTTTGGATCTCCTAGAATGGTTGGATCCCACTGAGGGGGATCTGTTCCTTCTTGGATCCACCACTCTCCTTTTAAGGGTGGAGGGAGTGCCTCTTGAGCCATCACCTCCATGCTGTGAGTGGTCTGTTTCTTCCAGGTCAGGATTTTCATCCTCTTCCAGTTCCTCATCAGAGTCCACTCTGGGAGTGTCCTCTTCTGAAGGATGCCCACCCACTCTGTCCGTCCCTCTGGACCCTATGGACTCCATAAAGTCTGCTATGAGCAGGATTTCCCTGAGACGTTTTGTGTTGGCACCTTTGTTTGTCTTCAGTTTTCTAAGGGTGCACATTTCACTGAGCTCTGCAAAGGTGAAATTATCATACTTATCTACTGGGACCCTCTGGCGTCCTTCCATAGCCTTAGTGCCACCTGAAGACATGTTTAGTGTAGTGATGTATCTACCTACACTAAGTGTGGCCTACTGAACCCTCTCTTGAGTTGTAGTCAGGGTGTGCTAAACCCTCTACTCACAACTCCAAGTTCAGTAGAACTTATTGTATTCTAGCTTGAATTTATATGTACCTTTGGTACCTTGTGGCTTTCACTTTAGAAATTCAATTTGTTATCTGGTAAAACAATGGCAAGCTTGAATCCAACCGCTGCACACCAATGTGAGAAGTTGGCCTGGCATATGCTGTTCCTAGTTATAGGGACACCTTGCACCAGTCCAATTCGACTCCTATTTATGATAGGTTTAAGACAACCTTTAAAGAAAGCTATCCTAGTGGTAGCTGTGGAGAGCAGCCTTCAGGCTAAGTCTTGAAGGAGTGTTAAGCTTATTGTTTTACCATAATAACCTCTTGAATCACTAAATGAAAGAGTAGCCCACACAGGTATATATATAAAATATATGTATTTATTCTAGACAGAATCCCACAGTCACTTTATGTGGCTAGTGGCAAAGTTACACTTCAAACAAGCATTTATAAACACAATAAATAGCACAGAAATCAATGGGCCCCAGGGGGGGACCAAACCATATACTAAAATAGTGGTATAAGAACCACGACAATTCTACAGGCAATGCCTAGGGCATTCAGGATCGCTGGCCCCTTCAGAATCCACCCACAGTTAAGAGGAAGGGGACCCACGGGAGGCGTGTGCAGTGCGAGAAGTTGCTATCGGGATCGCAATGTTAGCCTATGGAGAATGTCGCGGTTGAATAATTAAGGTTTAAGGACACTTCTAACAACAGTACAAAGTTAAGGCTTGAGACTTAAGGCTTTGGAGAGCCCACCACCACGGAAGTACCGAAGTACCACTGTTACCTGCCCCAGGGAAGCCGGGTGCATAGGTCGATTCTGGTGTCGGGTCGCGGGCTGATTTTCTATGGAAAAGGAGTCCAAACTGCTGCTAGCTGGAAGTGTCGTTGAAGTCGTGAAGATTAAAGTTGAAGAAAAGACAAAGATGAACCTGAAAGCAGAGGGGACAGAGTCTGGGTCACAGCACAGTGACCAGGGAGCTCACAGGAAGGAGCTCGTGGATGTCGGGTGCTTCAGGTGTGGAAGGTACAGCTGGGCTCTGCAGTCACGGGCTCCGGGAGGCTTCAAGGAAGGCCAGCTTCTGGAGGGCGACTGTCCCACGTCGGCTGAGGGTCGCTGCGGTGTTAGTGTCCCGATTGGATCCACTAAGCATTGGCAACCGCAACCCACGCAAGATGAACAAAGCAGCTGCTGGTGCAGACCCACGTGGTCTGAGGGTGCTCTCCTTTGCAGGGAGCGTAGAGCAGGCCTGGAGCAACCAGGGGAACTCTTAGAAAAGAACATTGTCCTCCGTCAGGGCCCACAAGTCGAGAGACAAGGGACCGCGGAAGGCAGCAAAATGGAGTGCGTAAAAGGGCTCCCACGGGCCACCGGAGCGGGCCAGGGAGCTGAGGGTCGGCACAAATGCTGCTTGAAGGTTGGCTCAAGAATGGGCCAAAGCACAACTTCCCCACTGGTCGGGGTCGTGTGCTGGACAAGAGGTGGCCGGTGTCTCGGGGTATGCGGGGATCTCGACACCCACGTGGTCCAGGGTGCTCAGACTTGCTGGGCACACTCACAGGACGCTGGGATGCACTGGAGACCCACCTCGAGGTTGCTGGAAGGCGTCGAAGGTCGTGAGAGCAACGAAGTTCCAACCGGGTATCTTGGAGTCTTTTAGGTGCCTGCCAAGCAGGGGGATAACTCCTTTATCCCAAGGGAGATTTCTTCAGTCAGCTGGGCAGCAGCTCGTCGAAGGTCAGTTCTGTGAAGTCCTGTACGAATCTAAGGCTCTAGGGCAAAGTTATTCCCATATATCCCCAAGATTAGGGGATGGTCCAAAAGAGAGCCTACCAATCAGAGTAGAGGCGGGGAAGGGTGGCTACACCCACTCCCCTTTGTGTGTTTCCCGCCTGGGCGAGGGGCAGGACGCCCCTGAACCGGTTCCAGGCGGTGTATGCAGAATTGGGGCTCTGCAGCTGCCTACGTGCAACTCTGAAAGGACATTTGGTGCACCCACCCTGTTCCAATCCACATATCCTGTCTGGGGAGGTGCTGGCACCTCCCTGCCACAGGAGCCCTATTGTCCAGATGGCGAGGCTGGGGTTTTCCCCAGCAACAGCCAGCCAGAGTCGTGTAGGTGGCGAACAGTAGCCATTTTGTGGTACATGTGCACTTTTAAATTGGTGTCCAAATTCTACTGCTTTTCCCATATCACCCTCCTAGCAAGGGGGAATCGTGCCCCCATGCCCATGGCTGGACTGGGGGTATGATTCCTTCATGTTTGACACCAAACACGATATGGTTCTGTGTAGCCATTCCTAAGTTACAGCGATGACGCAATAACTTATAATGCGGTTAAGAGTATATGGTATGGCTACACTACAAACAACCCAGTAACGATTTTACGAAGGTTGCAGAGAGGTCCTACTCACGTAGGGGTCCCCCCTCACACATACCTCAGCACCCAGCCCTGTAGGATTACCAGGGCCTGCCATAGGGGTGACCTATGAGAGTATATGTGTTGTATGGTATGGGACATAGGGTACCTACATCCCTGTAAGGGGTGCTAGCACCACCTTACCCAGGCTACAGTAGTGGCCTGGTGGTGTCAGTTTGGGTGGCTGTCCCAGGGTGGCACAATAAGTGCTGCAGCCCTGGTAGGCCTACTGGGGGACCCATGCCCTGGGTACCTAGGGTACCATCTACAAGGGACTGGTAGGGCATGCCCAGCATCCAATTATGTTTGTACCTAGAGTACTCACAACAGTTTTAGGGAGAAAGCAGATAGGCTGGGGTCCTGGATAGCAGGATCCCAGCCAGACTAGTCAAAAACCACTTAAATACCAGGCAAAAAGTTGGGGGCAACCATTAGTCAGATTCCACTCTCCTACAAGTTCCACCTGGCAGGATCACCTTATCCACCTTGGGAAGGTTTTAAAAGCCCTGCAAACTATAGGCCTAACTATCAAGGCATCCAAATGCCAGATAGGGCAGGACACTGTGGTGTACTTGGGCCACCTTGTAGGTGGAGGCCAGGTACAACCCTTACAGCCCAAGATCCAGGCCATCCTGGACTGGGCAGCTCCAACAACCAAGACCCAAGTCAGGGCATTCCTTGGCTTGACTGGATACTACAGGAGATGTGTGAAGGGATATAGGTCCATTGTGACTCCCCTCACAGAACTCACCTCCAAGAAAATGCCCAAGAAGGTTAACTGGACAGTTAGTTGCCAGAAGGCTTTTGACGCCCTGAAAGAAGCAATGTGCTCAACACCAATTCTAAAAGCTCCAGATTATGCCAAGCAGTTCATAGTGCAGACTGATGCCACTGAGCTAGGGATAGGAGCGGTCCTATCTCAGACCAATGATGAAGGCCAAGACCAACCTGTTGCTTTTATAAGCAGAAGGCTTCTACCCAGGGAGCAGCATTGGAGTGCCATTGAGATGGAGGCATTTGCTGTGGTTTGGTTCCTGAAGAAGTTGAGGCCATACTTGTTTGGTACTCACTTCCTAGTTCAAACTGACCACAGACCTCTCAGAAGGGTAATGTAAATGAAAGGAGAAAATCCTAAACTGTTGAGGTGGTCCATCTCCCTACAGGGAATGGACTTTGAAGTGGAACACAGACCTGGGACTGCCCATGCCAATGCAGATAGACTTTCTAGGTTCTTCCACTTAGACAATGAAGACTCTCCAGGGCAGGGTTAGTCTCATCATCTTTCGTTTGGGGGGGAGGTTGTGTGAGAAAGTGCATGGTATGCCCCTACTTTTTGCTGAATTGCTGATGTGCTTTGACTGAGTGAGCCCTGGGCTCCTGCCAATCAGGTGCCCAGGGCCTGTGTTCCTTCCCTAAAACTGCATTGAAGCCTAAACCCAATTGGCATCTGGTAAATGGTAGCACAGGTACCCAGGGCACTGTGACCAGAGAAGGCCCCTAAGGGCTGTAGCACTTATTGTGCCACCCTTAGTGGCCCTGTCCCCTGACAGTCACACACTGCCTTTGCAGGCTGCGTGTCTTGGTGCAGAACAAAGTGAAGAGTCGACATGGCACACATCCCTGTGTGCCAAGCCTCCAAACCACTGCCCTGGCATACATCAGTTACCCCTCTAGCTGGGTGCCCTATGCCAGTGGTGAGGGTACAGGTGCACAAGCCCTGTGCCCCTACAGCACCCAGGTCCATTCCTGGGCACTGTAATTGTAGTGCTGCCATTAAGAGTATATGGTGCTGGCAGTGTGTCATTACGAACTCCACAGCACCATAATGGCTACACTAAAGATTGGGAAGTTTGGTATCAAACTTCTCAGCACATTAAACCCACACTGATGCTAGTGTGGAATTGAATGTAAAATGCACCACAGAGGGCATCTTAGAGATGCCCCCTGAAACTCGACCAACCTCCAGTGACCTGACTGAGTGGCTGCCACCTCCAGACATGTTTTTGGACCCCTGGGTCAAGAGCATGCCGCTCTCGGGTGCCTGAAACAATGCACATCCTGGGACGAGGTGCCAAGCCTCCTCCCCCAGGATGGACAGAGATCACGAAGGAGAAGCTTCAAAGGCATTCCGCCTTTGTGAGCCTATCCAGACCCCTTGCTGCTCTCAGCAACTGGTCCCCACTGGTTCTACCCCCCACTTTTAGCGGGAGAACTGGCGGGAAAAACAAGTGAGGTAGAGAGGTGTGCCCACCCCTGCCAACTGCACCCCTAAGGTGGGGGAGGTGAGGTGAAGCGCAACCTCGAGTCCCCGCCATCTTGAGGATGGGGGGACCCAGCCCACCAGGGGCAGGAAAGTGGCAGAATAGGGGGTGTACCCATCCCAGGGAAGGGACCCATTGGTCCCTGCCCTTTACCTACCTGCAACACCCCTAAATTTAGTATTTAGGGGCACCCTTAATCTTCCTTCCTCAGATCCAGCAATCACAAATAAAAGAAGAGAAGAAGAAGGACGAGAAGCCGTGCAGAGCTAACAGGAGGACGACGCCCACTGACTTGGCCCCAGCCCTACAGGCCTGTCTCCCCTCGAACCTGCCCCTGCAAAACCCCAGTGTGTCCAGCAGTCAGCAATCTCAAAAACCCTGGAGGACCTGCCTGCCTTCACTTTCCAAGCTGTTTCTCCCGTGAACACCGGACGTGTTTGAACAGCAGCTTCTGGTGCAAGCCAGGAACCGCGAATCCCGCACACTCTGCACCCGCCGAATCCGGCCCAAGCTCGAGTGGACAAATACCACGAGGAGGTCCCCCCGACGATCCTGACCCGAGATCCGGCGACCCCTGACCTGCCTCAAGCCTACTGACGACGCCTGCAGCCTTAATCCAGAGGACCCCCCTACCGCGACCAGAGCGGGTAAGAAAATGCGACGTCCCAAGGCACCCATGCACCTGACCCCCATGGCCTTGTGTGCCCAACTCAGCGGTGCCACAATCCTCAACATTCCAACGTACTCCTCGAAGTGGTAATCACTCCTGGAAGATCCTCGTCCCCGAGCCTGCAGTGTTTCTTTGTCCCGGAGAATCTTCATTGAAATCAACAGGGCACCCGACCTCAAAACTGCACCCTGTACCCGGCTGCCCTAGCGCCGCTGAGGGTGCCCCTTTGGTGCTAACTTGGTCCCCAACTTGTCCTTAGCTTAACCCTAGGAGCTTTGCTCCCACAACCCCGTGGCCTGCTTGCCAGCAGCCACCAACTGGAGCCCCCCTAACCTCCATAGGATAACATTGGGCCTCAACACTCTGCACCCGGCCGCACTAGTGCCACTGGGGGTGCAACAACAGTGCATCACTGACCCTGGGGGACCCCTGAGTCTAACCCCAGAACCCTAACTCAAAAGACCGATTACCTACCTGGAAACCGATAACCTCTTTTTCCTCATAGAATAACATTGACACTTTTTCTCCCAAAAAGTTTTTAAGTGTTGACTTTTGAAAACTGAGAATATTCCTTACAAATCACTTGATTAACCAAAACGCATTTTCTCAACTGTTTTCAGGAAATGTCCCAGTGCTGATTCTAGGTATCCAGCCCTGAGTAAGAAAAGTAATGTTAAAGTAACTTACCTGCAAAGTGAATTTCCTCCCATAGGATAACATTGGTGATTCTATGTGAAAAAGTTATGAGGTGTCAACTTTTGAAATACAATAATATTCTTTAAATATCGTACCTCTAACTAAAACGCATTTACCCAACGGTTTTCAGGAAATGCCCCAGTGCTGCATCTAGGATCCAGCACTGTGTTAGTAAAAGTAATCCGAAAAGTAATTAACTGCATTTTTACTGAAAAAGCCTATTGATTCCTATGTACTGAGTCTACTAAGTTTGTGCATTGCATTGCAACCCCTGTAAACTCGAATTGGTACAAAGTTCTACTATCTTTTCAACGTATTCAATAACAACATCTTGTACCTGAACAGTATTTACATGCTTACCTGTGCCAGGCCTGCTTGGTTCTAGAAATAAAACAACAGCATATTTTTTATACAAAACAATTGGCCTAGAGTTCACTTCTTGAGTGTGAGACCATTTGCTGACTGAGTGTGTACATCAAATGCTTAACACTGTCCTCTGATACTTCCTTACTGCTCGACCAAGCTACCACTTTAGAGAGTAAGGGTCTATCTAACTTTAGCCTCTGCCAAACCTCTGGTGACACTTGGACTCTATACACACTGAACCTCACTTTGGTGCAGTATATATAGAGACAGTTTCTTACAGCCCTGCCTTACAGTCACTGATGTTCCTCAACTGAGCCCACGTCATTTTATTCTCACGAAGGTATCTAAATATGAAGGAGCTCTGTCATATGGTCACTAATGCATATAAACTGAAAGAGCCCTATCTTATGGTGACTGAGTCATCTACAATGAACGCACTCCCTCCCATGTTCAGTCAAGCATCTTTTATCAAACAGCTCACCTTGCGCTCACTGATGTGCCTAAAATCAAAGCTGTATCTCAAGATCATTAAGGGTATAAAAGGAACGCTGTCCTCTCATGTTCAGTAAGGCATCTGCTTTGAAAGACCTCCACTTCATGGTCACTGAGGCATACCAATACAAGTGCTTCATCTTTCAATCTCTTGGGCATTTTAAATGAAAGAGCTTCAACTGAGGCATCTCAGTGAGAGCTCCAGCTTAAGGTCAGTGGGCATTAAATTGAAAAATCATCAGCTTACAGTCACTGTCACTACGTGAAAGATCTAACGCTTACACTCATTGAGACAACCAGAGTGCAAGAGTTCCAATTCATGGTCACTGAGAGTTCCATCTCGGCCTCACTGAGGCATCTACAAAGAAAGAGCTCCATCTTATGGTCACTGTTAGACGGACCGGGAGGGTCGGCCGAGGACAAGGGGAGAGGTCTCCGGGGAGAGCCGTCTCCAGCGATCGTACAGACAAGTAACTTCCCCCCCACAGATGTACACCACACAAGGATAGGTTTTAACGCTCTTTATAGGCAGTTTCTTAAGGTACGATGAAATGGTACAAGGAGGTCTGGACTCCGGGGTCCCCTCGATTTTAGTCTCTTGGTTTGGGAAAGGGGGTAGCAGGACAGTCTGATTACCAATCTGGTAGATGTACTGATGGATAGCTCACAATCCTCGAGCTTGGTGTTCTAGCTTGGACGGTCCGCGGCAGCGCCAGCAGGTCCCGGTGAAGATGGTCGTTACACGGTCCGCGGCAGCGCCAGCAGGTCCCGATGGAGATGGTCGTTACACGGTCCGCGGCAGCGCCAGCAGGTCCCGATGAAGATGGTCGTTACACGGTCCGCGGCAGCGCCAGCAGGTCCCGATGAAGATGGTCGTTACACGGTCCGCGGCAGCGCCAGCAGGTCCCGATGAAGATGGTCGTTACACGGTCCGCGGCAGCGCCAGCAGGTCCCGATGAGGATGGAGGATGAAGAAGGCCGCGGCAGCGCCAGCAGGCCGGACGGTAGTTCACAAGGCAGGGCTACGGCAGCGCCGGTAGTCCGTCAAGGATGAGTTCTTCGCGGTGTCTCTCGACTCCAGGATACAACTACCTCCCTCCTCTGGAGCTGCCCTAGTTATAGGTCTGGCGCCCTTTGATGTCCGGACCCTCGCACTTGGAGGTCGGGAGGTCCGGGATGAGGGAGTCCAGACACCCAGCAGGGGGTGGAGCCAGCGCACGGGGGAGCTGGAGGGCGATCGGCACCTGGCGGGGGAGAGCCATCGACACTCCTCTCTCCCATCGACCTGCCAAGTGGTCCGTTCACCTCCTGGATGGATAGTGGTGCAGGGATGGCGGGGCCTTGCCAGGCCCAGGGTTAGGGTCGAGCTGAGGCCACGCGGCCTCGTGGTGCAGTGTCCAAGATGGCGGCTGGTCCGGACGGGGGAGCCGGGAGTGGGTCGGCCCCATGATACACAGATGTCCGGGGGCAGGAGTTCCGTCTGGAGACGGGTTGCGGGCTGGTCCTGTGGGTCACACCTGGAGGGCCGGGGCTTGGGCCGTGTCATGCGGGGAGGGAGCAAGCCCTTCATGTGGCCTGTCCAACATGCGTCCCCCCCAGCTGAAGGCGGGGAGAGTCACCCATCCTCTTGGGGACTATCCTCGTCGAGGCGGAAAAAGCGTGACAGGCCATCTGCGTTGGCGTGGTCTTGGCCCGGCCGATGTTCTACCGTGAAGTCCATCCCCTGCAGGGAGATGGACCAGCGCAATAGTTTGGGGTTCTCCCCCCGCATCTGCATTAGCCACTGCAGGGGTCGATGATCTGTCTGCACCCGGAAGTGGGTGCCGAAGAGATAGGGCCGGAGCTTTTTGAGGGCCCACACCACTGCGAAGGCCTCCCTCTCGATTGTGCTCCAGCGCTGTTCTCGGGCCAGGAGGCGTCTGCTAATGAAGGCCACCGGGTGGTCCAGCCCCTCGGGGGTCAGCTGGGAGAGGACCGCCCCGATGCCATGGTCGGAGGCATCCGTTTGCACAATGAATTCCCGGCTGTAATCGGGGGCCAGGAGCACAGGGGCAGTGCACATGGCGTCTTTCAGCTTCTCGAAGGCCGCTTGACAGTCGGGGGTCCAGTTAACCTTCTTCGGTTGGTTTTTGGAGGTCAGTCCCGTGAGGGGCCCCACAATGCTGCCATAGTCCTTCACGAACCGCCGGTAGTAGCCGGTGAGCCCCAAGAAGGCTCGGACCTCGGTCTGAGTGACTGGGGGCTGCCAGGACTGAATGGCAGCGATTTTGAGTTGCAGAGGGGCCACCAGACCGCTCCCCACCTGGTGTCCGAGGTAGGTCACGGATCCCTGACCAATTTGGCACTTGCCGGCCTTGATTGTGAGGCCGGCCCGCTGGAGGGCCTGCAGGACCTCTCGGAGGTGGTGGAGGTGGTCGGACCAGTGGCGGCTGTACACAGCGATATCGTCCAGGTAGGCGGCGCTGAACTCTTCGAGCCCCGCCAATACCTGGTTCACTAGTCGCTGAAAAGTAGCTGGGGCATTCTTCATGCCGAAGGGCATGACCTTGAAGTGGTAGTGGCCATCGGGGGTAGAGAAGGCGGAACGTTCTTGGGCCCGGGGTGTGAGGCCGATCTGCCAGTAGCCCGCTGTCAGGTCGAAGATGCTGAGGTAGCGGGCCGCCCCCATGCGGTCAATCAATTCATCCGCTCGGGGGATGGGATGGGCGTCGGTCCTGGTGACAGCATTCAAGCCCCGATAGTCAACGCAGAAGCGGAGTTCAGGAGTGGTGCCGGGGGCAGCAGCCTTGGGGACCAGCACGACCGGGCTGGCCCAGGGGCTATCCGAGGGCTCGATGACCCCGAGCGTGTGCATCTTGGATACCTCTTCGTGTATGCAGGCCCGTACCCGATCTGGTACGCGGTAGGCCCGGTGTCTTACAGGGGGACTGTCCCCAGTGTCCACGTCGTGCAAGCACCAGGGGGTGACCCCTGGGGTAAGGGAAAACAAGGTAGAAAACTGCAGCAGGAGGTCCCGGCAGCCTTGGCGCTGTTCTGGGGTGAGGGCGTCGGAGAGCCGAACCCCGTCCACGGAACCATCCTTCTCCTGAGTCGTCAGGAGATCCGGGAGAGGCTCGGAGTCTTCTTCTGCTCCACTGTCTGTAGCCATCAGGAGGCTGAGCTCTGAGCGCACAAAGTGGGGCTTGAGTCTGTTGGCGTGGAGGACCCGGAGGGGGTTCCGGGGAGACTCCATATCGATGAGATAGGTGACGGGACTCTTGCGTTCGACCACTTTGAAGGGCCCTGTCCACTTGTCCTGCAAGGCACATGGTTCGGTGGGGGACATCACCCACACTTGCTGGCCTGGTTCAAATTCGATGGAGGAGGCATTGCGGTCGTACCATTTTTTCATGTCCTCCTGACTGGCCTCAAGGTTTGCTTTGGCCATCTCCCTAAACCGCCGAGTCTGGTTGCGTAGGGTCAGGAGGTACTTGAAGACGTCTGGAGGGGTCTTTAGGGGGGCCATCTCCCAACCTTCTTTGACTAGGCTGAGGGGCCCTCGCACAGGGTGCCCGTATAAGAGTTTGAACGGGCTAAAGCCGAGGGACTTCTGGGGAACTTCCCGATAGGCGAAGAGGAGGCACGGAAGTAGTACATCCCACTGGCGACGGAGGGGCTCTTCCAATCCCCCAATCATTCCCTTGAGCGTGCGGTTGAATCGTTCAACTAGTCCGTTTCCTTGAGGGTGATAGGGGGTCGTGAATTGGTAGGTGACCCCACACTGTTGCCAGAGGGACTTCATATATTTAGAGATAAAGTTCGTGCCTCTGTCGCTGACGACTTCGCGGGGGAAGCCCACCCGGGAGAAGATCCCCATTAAGGCCCGGCCGACCACCGGGGCTGTTACCGTTCGCAAGGGCACAGCCTCGGGGTAGCGGGTGGCGTGGTCCACCAGTACCAGGATGAACCGATGTCCTTGTGCTGTACGGGGGTCCACGGGCCCCACAATGTCTATTCCTACCCTCTCGAACGGGGTGGTGACAACTGGGAAGGGTTGCAGAGGTGCTTTCAGTTTGCGGCCGCTCTTCCCGCTGGCCTGGCACGTGGACAGGACCGGCAGTGGTTGAGGACGTCGTTTCTCATCTTCGGCCAAAAAAAGTGTGTCACCAGGCGACTGTAGGTTTTGTCCTGGCCCAGGTGTCCTGCCAGAGGGACATCGTGGGCCAAATTTAGCAGGAAGTCTCTGAAACGGAGGGGCACGACCAACACTCGGCTGGCCCCTAACTCCGCGATTCTCTGTTCACTGTATAGTAGGTCGTTGTCCCAATAGATCCAATGGGCTCCGGTGGTGTCCCCTGCGCTTTGTGCGAGGGCTTGCTGGCGTAGTCCCTCGAGGGAGGGACAGGTCTTTTGCTCTTGACGGAACTGTTCTTGTGTGGGCCCCCCTTCTTTACGCCACTGAGCTAGGTCGGGAAGGTCCTGGGGCTGGGCGACCCCTTCGGGGGTTTGCTCTGGGGGGTCGGTATAGTCGGTGTCCTCTACTGGAGCGATCGGGGGAGGAGGTGCTGGCCACTCTGGTTCTTCTGGTCGGGGGATGGTACGGGCGGCCATGGAACGGGTGGTTACGCACGCCCAGTCCGGGAGGCCCAACATCCCCAAGTGCTCTCTCCTTTCGACGGCGGCACACGGGGAACTCTCAAGATCATTCCCCAGGAGACAGTCCACGGGGGCATCATCTCGGACCGTCACCTTCAACATGCCGGACACTCCTCCCCAATCGAAGGGGACGCAGGCCATCCGACATAGACTTTCGGAATTGTCGGCCGAACGGACGGGGCAGAGAATGTTCGGCAGGATCTGCTCTGGTTTTACCAGGTGACAGCGGACGGCCGTCACACTGGCCCCTGTGTCACGTAGCGCTTCGGCCCGGCGCCCATTAATGTCCACCCATTGGCTATATTTTCTGGTGTTGGCGGGTAGGGGGGCCCGCGGGACCATGTCTCTTCCCCCTAGGCACGCTAGGACCATGGCGGCCGGTTCCCATTCTTGTTGTGCCTGCTCATATTCTTCTTGTTCCTCGGAGATTTGTTCTCCCCCCAGGGCGGCGGCAGCTACCTGGCGGGGTTTTGGCGTTTGGTTCTGCGGGCAGTTCGGGTCATTGGCGTAGTGGCCGACTCGCTGGCATCGGTGACACGTGACGTTGGCTCGGAACCCCGGGCGCATCGGGGTGTTGCCCCGGCCGGCCGGGGGCGGGGTGCTGGCAGCGGGAGCGGCCGGGACGGTGTCTCTCCCTCGCCCCTGGCCTCCCCCTCCTCCTCGGGGTCGGTGCTGACCTTGGTTGTTCCGGTTCTGCTCGTGCGGCCCTCTCCGGCCCACTCGGGTGCTTTCCCACCGGTCAGCTTCGGCAGCGAGTTGCCGGGGGTCAGTCAATTTACTGTCGAGGAGGTGCTGCCTGAGCTCGACGAAGCAGTTGTTAGAGAGGTGTTCCCATACCATAAGATTAAAAAGTTGCTCGTAGGTTGTTACGTGGCTTCCCTTGATCCAACCCTCGAAGGCTCGGCTGAAATAGTTGACATATTCCACCCAAGTTGTACCCGTGATCCGGGTGCAGTCTCGAAACCTCTGGCGGTACATTTCGGGCGTGAGCCCATATCGGGTGAGGAGGGCAGCCTTCATGTGGTCATAGGATGACATCTGATGGTCTGGGAGCTGTAGCAGGGCATCGCGGCCCTCGTTGACGAACCTCCCCCATAGGCCGGCTCCCCAGTCACTTCGATCGATCCGGTGGGAGGTCATGGCGATCTCGTAGGCCTTGAACCACTGCTGTATGTCGTCCTCCCGGACATACTCTCGAACGACATCCTTGGGGATGTGGACTTTCTTTTCTGTTGCTCCCGGGGTGCGCGGTCGCTCGGGCCCCTCCGGTTCTTTGTTCTGCTTCCGTAGGTCTATTTCTGCCAGTTTGCGCTCGTGTTCGTACGCTAGTCTTTTTTCTTCGAGCTCTCTCTGTCTCTGTTTTTCTTCCCGTTCTTCTCGGAGCCGCAGATGTTCCAGGTTCAGTTTTTGCTCGGCTAGTTTTAGTTCACCGTCCATTTTGAGCCGTGCCATTTCTAACTCATGTAGCCTGTTTTTCTCTCTTTCTTGGATCTCTTCCTGCGAGAGGCTCGCTCCTCGCTCCTCGGGAGCCGTGGCGTTCCTCTCTGATGTGGCCCTGTTTCGGTCTGGGGATCTGGTGACCCCGGTTTCTGCCCACGACTCAATGGCGTGCTTGAAATCGTCTTTGGTACTTAGTCCGGTGGTAGCAATGCCTAGTTCCATGCAGAATTGTTTTAATTCATGATGGCTGTACTCTTCCAATTTATCCATCTGGAATTTCTCGGTAGATCCGCTCTCTTTGGTTGACATTGTGGTTTTGTCGTGGGGTGAGCTACTCTCTGTACGATTACGCGTTGATTCGGATCGCGCCGCTGGCCACCAATGTTAGACGGACCGGGAGGGTCGGCCGAGGACAAGGGGAGAGGTCTCCGGGGAGAGCCGTCTCCAGCGATCGTACAGACAAGTAACTTCCCCCCCACAGATGTACACCACACAAGGATAGGTTTTAACGCTCTTTATAGGCAGTTTCTTAAGGTACGATGAAATGGTACAAGGAGGTCTGGACTCCGGGGTCCCCTCGATTTTAGTCTCTTGGTTTGGGAAAGGGGGTAGCGGGACAGTCTGATTACCAATCTGGTAGATGTACTGATGGATAGCTCACAATCCTCGAGCTTGGTGTTCTAGCTTGGACGGTCCGCGGCAGCGCCAGCAGGTCCCGGTGAAGATGGTCGTTACACGGTCCGCGGCAGCGCCAGCAGGTCCCGATGGAGATGGTCGTTACACGGTCCGCGGCAGCGCCAGCAGGTCCCGATGAAGATGGTCGTTACACGGTCCGCGGCAGCGCCAGCAGGTCCCGATGAAGATGGTCGTTACACGGTCCGCGGCAGCGCCAGCAGGTCCCGATGAAGATGGTCGTTACACGGTCCGCAGCAGCGCCAGCAGGTCCCGACGAGGATGGAGGATGAAGAAGGCCGCGGCAGCGCCAGCAGGCCGGACGGTAGTTCACAAGGCAGGGCTACGGCAGCGCCGGTAGTCCGTCAAGGATGAGTTCTTCGCGGTGTCTCTCGACTCCAGGATACAACTACCTCCCTGCTCTGGAGCTGCCCTAGTTATAGGTCTGGCGCCCTTTGATGTCCGGACCCTCGCACTTGGAGGTCGGGAGGTCCGGGATGAGGGAGTCCAGACACCCAGCAGGGGGTGGAGCCAGCGCCCGGGGGAGCTGGAGGGCGATCGGCACCTGGCGGGGGAGAGCCATCGACACTCCTCTCTCCCATCGACCTGCCAAGTGGTCCGTTCACCTCCTGGGTGGATAGTGGTGCCGGGATGGTGGGGCCTGGCCAGGCCCAGGGTTAGGGTCGAGCTGAGGCCACGCGGCCTCGTGGTGCAGTGTCCAAGATGGCGGCTGGTCCGGACGGGGGAGCCGGGAGTGGGTCGGCCCCATGATACACAGATGTCCGGGGGCAGGAGTTCCGTCTGGAGACGGGTTGCGGGCTGGTCCTGTGGGTCACACCTGGAGGGCCGGGGCTTGGGCCGTGTCATGCGGGGAGGGAGCAAGCCCTTCATGTGGCCTGTCCAACAGTCACTAAGGAATCTAAAAGGAAAGTGCTTCTTGCTGTGCTCACTATGGCGCCTGAAGAACACGTTGCTTACCTTGGGTCGCGCTCTTTCTGGTGGATTCACTATCTAACCACAGATTCCTTACCTTAGAATACTCCCCAGGCGCCGGACTAGATCTGGAAAATATTTCCATAGCGGTGCCCTTGTGCACCACTAGGTGGCATTGTGTGGCTCCGTGCTTCATTCCACATCATTGAGGGTCTGTGGAGTGGACTCAAACTAAAAAGTCGTGCAGGACCGAGCAGGAAAAATGTGCTTCCCGCCGGACCTGGCTGTCAGGGCGTTAGTGCTTTGCAAACGTGCCCATGTGACAGTCTGGCAAGTGTCAAGGACAGGCACCCTGTGAAGCAGGAGGTGTATATATGAGCAAGACAGTTATCAGCTGACAAAAGATAGGTGGATCTGAAGGAGTAAGATAGGAGGAGTGAAGAGCTAGAGGAGGGGAGTAAAGAGATAAAAAGGGGATAGAAAATAATTGGCTTTGTGACATAAAATGAGTAGCTCAGGCAAAGTAATCTAAGTTATAGGAAAGTACAAATAAGTAAAGAGAGCTAGAGCAGCGCGATAAAGAGAGATATATCTGTGGACGCAAAGATGCTTGGAGTAGGGAAGTAATGATGGGTACAACACATGTGTAAAGTGGGCTAGAGTAGGGGATCATAGTGGGGAAGAGAAAAGGGGCAGGGCAGTGGAGTAAAGAGAAGTAGAACAGGGAAATTTAAGAGGGGTTGAACTGTAGGAGTAAAGAAGGATGAAGCAGAGAAAGCAAAGATGGGTAGATTAGAGGGACGATGGGCAGATTAAAGAATGTAAAAATGGATAGGTTACAGGGGATACTGATGAGGAGTGCAGGGGTGTAATGATGATTAGATGAGTAAAGATACAAGGTGGAGGAGGGCAGGAAAAATAAGAGAAGAAGGGGAGTAAAGATAGGTAGATTGAGGAGTGAAGAGGAAGAGCAAAGAGGCAAAGCAGGGGGACAGGGTGTGTAATATGATATGTTATGTTATTTTATGTGAGGTTATGCTTTGTTAAATGGATTTCAAGAGTGCGGCTTATCACCCTGTAGGTTTTCCAGGTTCTAGAGCAGGGGTATAGGCTGAGTCCAACTAGTCCAAGAGGTAGCTCTTTAACATCTTGTGGAATTCAAGAAATTAGGAGGACGTCCTGATGTGTAGAGTGAAATCATTCCAGGTTTTGGATGCGATGTAGGAGAATGCCAGGCCACCCATTCTGCTTTTGCGGATACAGGGGCTGAGTGCGAGTGAGAGTGAGGCTGTGTGCAGGTGTCTGGTGGGTTGGTGGAAGTGAAGATGGTTGTGAAGGTATGCAGGTCCTATGTTGTGCAGTGCCTTGTATAGGTGTATGTGAGGAGTTTGAATTGGTGTAGTTTCTTTATGGGAAGCCAGTGGAGCTCTCTGAGATATGGTGTGATGCGTGTGTATTGTGGGAGGTCTGGGATGGATCTTTCTGCTGCGTTCTGGATGGTCTGGAGTTGGTGGAGGTGGTTGGAGATTATGGTGTGGAGTACGTTGCAGTAGTCTAGTCTGCTTGTCATAAGGGCTGGTGTGATGGTGATTCTGTTTTTTTCTGGGAATACCTTTGAAGATTTTGTAGAGCATGCGAAGTATGTGAAAGCAGAAGGAGCTAACTGCGTTGATCTGTGATGCTATGTTGAGTTTGCCATTGAGGATGATTCCCTGGTTTCTTGCATGGTTGGTTTGTGTGGTTGTGGGTCCAAGCTCTGAAGGCCACCAGGTGGAGTCCCAGGGGGAGTTCCTGTTCCCAAATACCAACTCTTCTGTCTTGGCAGAGATGACTTTCAGGCAATTGGCTTTCATCCACTCTGCTACGTTGATCATGCATTCGACAAAGTTGGTTTTAGAGGTGGTGGACTTGTCAGACATTGATAGGATGAGTTGAGTGTCATTCACGTAGGAAATGATGGAAATAACATGTGCTCTGATGACATTGGCGAGATAAGCCATATAAATGTTGAGCAATGTTGAGCTGAGTGATGAACCCTGGGGAACTCCACAGACCAAGTTCTTGGGTTCTGATGTTTAGGCTGGTAGTCTGACTATTTTTGTTCTCCCTGTGAGGAAGGAGCATTTCCAGTTGAGGGCCAGTCCACAGATGCCTGCGTCATGCAGTCTTATGATGAGGACAGAGTGTAATTCTGTATCAAAAGCAGCTGAGAGGTCGAGCAGGCTGAGGGTAGTGGTACGGTGGGGTCCAGTACGGTGCAGATCTCGTCCATGGCTACAATGAGTGCTGTTTCTGTGCAGTTGTTGCTTCAATAACCTGTCTGGGTGTGATTGAGTAGGTTGTGGAGTTTGAGGTGGTTAGTGAGTTGTTTGTTGATTGTCTTTTCTATCACTTTGAGGTTCCGTGTGGGACGGAACGACACTTTTGAGTGGTGACGAATATGGATGAGTTGGGTATCTACGAACCGCAAATGACGAGTACAGTGGGTGTACGCAGTTTCGCTACGCAACCACATATGGTTCGTCTTATTTTAGGGTTTATTCATCTGAACCCTCGGGTTCCATTTTAGATACGGCATCCATTTTGTTTCTTGCCCTCAAGTAGCCAGCGGACGGACTTTTGTCCGCTTCGTGACCCTGGGACTCTCAAGCTTACGCGAGAGACACGTGTTCCTTTGAGTATGACTTTTATGATGAGGGAAATGACACGACGAAGGCAGATGGCCCCGCTTGAGGCTCATCTTGCCGTGCCGGTCTATTGTTTCAGCCATGCATACATTAGACACAGTATCTCTGATCCCGTTATCAAGTTTCCTTTATTACTCTTAACACTCTTCTTTAACCTGTTCTGCATCCTTGTTCCCCCTTTGCATCTGTTTTTGTCCCTTCTCCTAATGGGTTTACGATCAGGATGGAATGTGTTTTATATGCCTTTACAGTTGGGAACTGGCAATACTGTGGTAATCATGTTCCGGCCTCTTGAAACATGAACGCGACCCTTTTTGAAGTTTATTGTGGGAACTGAGTTGTAATCTTTGTTCACTATATTGGGCTATGGGAAAAACGTGTATAAAAGGAGCGATCCACTTTTGCAAATTGAAGCAGTCTCCGAGAACCTACACGCTGTGTACTTCTTGTGACCTCTGTATCCCTGCAGTAAAATAAACGCTGAACTCTGACGCCGCTGGAAGTGTCCCGTGTCTCTGTGTTTGGTACGCCAGAACAGGTAACCCACAAAGGTTTCAGGTGTTGTTCCCTGGCACCGCTGGGTCTTAGAAAAACCCAGTCCTTCAGTTGGCGCCCAACGTGGGGCGACATCAGCGGTACCGGTCCAAAGCCCGACGATCGTGAGGAACTTCGTGTGAAATCTCCGAGGGAAGGTGCACCCCGCTTCATCGATCCAGTTGTCGAAATAAGTGGCCCGACGTCTTTTCCCGCGAAGATCCCCGCCTCCTGACGGCTGCGACGGACTGATGCCCTGACTGTCGACCTGTTTTTGGCGCCTGGTGTAGTCCTTTGTACGGCGAGACGATAGACGGGCCTTCCTGGTGACGCCATCGTTCTTTCAGTTAAGTATTTGTGGGTCGCTCCCTGTGTTCCTTTGTTGTTTACATGGTACCATAGCATTTGTGGTTCTTAGTTGTTGGGTTTTATTTGACGATTGCAATTGCCAAAAACCGAGGGTCTCGCAAACTTTTTGCGAGGATATCGTAAATTCGATAGCCCTTGAAGTTTGTAAACTCGGTTAGTGTGCGCGATGCCTAGCCGTAGTACTTTGTTTGGGTTTCTTAAATGTTGCAGAATGGATTCCCGGCTGGAGGATTCATGCCCGATACCTCCGGTTGGAACTCCGATTTATGAGCTCTACAGTCGCCATGGCGTAGGTCCTATCGTGTATAATGAATATTGGGTCCGCTACACTAAAAATGATGGCGTTCTTAGTTGGCCATCTCATGGTAGTTTTGAAACTGCCGTTTTAGATAATTTGGAAGCTAAACTGTTTAAAAGGAAGGCTAGGCCGGCCATGTTTGATTCCTTTCGGTTGTGGCGGAAAGAGGCCAAGCAGAAAGAAATCAAGCAGAGTAAGAAAAGTAAAAGAGAAGGCGTTATCGCGGTGATGCGAGATGCTGAACAGTATCAGCGAGACAAAGATGAGAAAGAGCAGGAAGTTAGTGCTCGACTTCATCATATGGCGGTGGATAAGTGTTATCCGGCGCTACCGCCTAACAACGATAAGCCAGGAGAAGAAGCGGCAGAGGATTCGCTATTGTCTTATCTGTTGAAATCACCACCCCCTTATGCTCCCGATACTCTGGGTCCTGTGATTCTACCTCTTCCTCCACCTGCTGTTTTGGCGGCTGCTGGTCAGCCCGCTGTTCCTCCCGCTCTCCCGAATCCCCTTGTGCCACAGATCGTTCCTCCTCTTTTACCGGCTTCTCTTCTTACTGTGCCTTTTCAAGTCCCTCCTCAGTCTGTTGTTCCTGTTACTCCTGGTGCCGCGTCAACTTCTATTGCCTCTACCCCTACTGTTGCCGCGCCTGGATCTTCTTCCTCTTCTCCTTCTGTTCGTAGTCGTCTCTTGACTGCTGTTGCTTCTCTTTATTCTCCGCTTTTTGGGCCAATACTCGGCTCGACTCTTTCGGACGTCGCTCAGAGGCGCAGCCAGCTTCCTGACGATAGAGAGCGCGAATCGCTGGTAAAAATGGCACGTAAATGGATTCGTAATCCTGTTAAATATCCTTCACGTGTAGTGTTTGACACATTTTCTCAGTTTAATGCGCCCACTCAACGATTCGTGTTTGAGGAATTGTGTAAATCGTTGAAGGAGGAGTGGGATGACGATGGGGTAGATACTGTACCGTGTGAGGTTTCTGAGCTCCAGCATCGGTTCACAACTGGTGTGATTGTAGGTGACAAAGTTCGAGAAGCTCTAGAACGTTTATTATCCTTTCGATGTACAGTGCAACCTCGAGCATTGTTTAAGGAGGAGACGGCAGCATGGATGGCGCAACCTGGTCAATATCCGATGCGGGAAGTTCCCCCCGTATGGATGCCAGGCGATCCTAATGCTAACCCTCCTGTCCCAGGCCGTTTTCAGAGAGTGTGGATACACCTCCCTTGGAAGAGATCGGAAGTCTTACAGGTGAAGCAAACTTTGCCTGATCCCCGTAAAAATCCAGCAGGTTATTATAAGGAGTTGTCCCAATTGGTGGATGCTACTGTTATGAATCTAGCTGATATTGATATGTTGTTCGGCAATGTAGTGCCTCAGCCGATTTGGGCGAAAATTCGTCACGAGAATCACGTGGCTGAGTTAGGCGGTGACTGGGCTGCCCTTACAGCGGCAGACGCTCAGCAAGTCGGTGGGGCTAAGCCTGAGCAGCTTATTGTGGCATTGCCCCAGAGGATTATTACCCTCATGAAAACGCTTATGCCAGCGATGCGTGTTAATTGGGACAAGCTGTCCGCGTGCAAGCAAAAGAGGGATGAAAGCATCTCCGACTTCTTTACGAGATTTGAGGAAGCATTTGTCGATCATAGTGGCCAGGACATGGGCTCAGAGGGTGGTCAGCGGCTGTTTGTTGATAAGTTTGTGTCGAACTTGTTGCCCGAACTTAGTAATAAGTTGAAAAATTCTGAGAGTTCGTGGGCCGTTTCTACCACTGCTCAAATATTGGCTACGGCCCAATATTACGAAAATAGGGAAAAGGAGGAAAGTGAACGTGCAGATAAGAAAACAAAGGATCTTAAAACTAAGGTCTTATTGCAGCAAGCGTATCCTTCGCGCTCGAATTTTAATGATTCACAACAGCCAAATAGATCGCAATCACAGTTCTCTAGATCGCAGATGCGAAATGACTCTCCCGCACCCCGTTTTGTGTTGGGATACAATCAATGTGCGTACTGTCGAGGGGAGGGCCACTTGAAGTTTAATTGTCCGGTTCTCCGTGATAGAAATAATGGTGTGTCTGCTCGAGGAGGACGTGGTGGTCCTCAGCAAGCTTCACGTGGTAGAGGTCGTGGAGTTACTCAGAGTCAGGCCGAGCGTTTTGCCACTTCCTCAGACTCACAGAATTGTTTCGATCGACGTGAACCTTCGTCCGGTAGATCTGCACAGTATCATGTGGATGACTGTTACGTCGAGCGTGATGTTGATATGGATGGTATCTACTAGGACAGCCATAGACGAAGGAAGGGAGAAGTATCAGTTCCGGTTGATCAGAGAGGGCCTTATGTTGACGTAGCTACATTGGGTATCGTTGAGCCTTTTCTGTTGGACACTGGTGCAGCAAAAAGTTCCATTATGCATTCGAAACTCCCTGGCGCGCCCTTGTCTGGCTTAACGAATGTTTCCGTTGGATTCTCTGGCGCCCCCGTTAGCAATCCAGTCTCTAGCCCCTTGCCACTTACGATTGGGTCTCATGAGCTCGAAGCTCCTTTGATTTTGACTACTGGTTGTGGTGAGAATCTTTTGGGTTTGGATTTGTTGAAGAGGTTACATGCGACTTTGTATTGCTCTCCTACGGGTGTGGAGCTTACGTTGGGGGAGAATGTGATTTCCCCTATGTATTTGTCGATCGATAAGCTCCCACCGGAATTGAGTTCTCTTCCAGCTTCTTTGTGGGCAACAGGTCCCAATGATGTGGGCCTGTTGGATATCCCACCTTATGTTGTTCAATTGAAAGTTGATGCGCGCTTACCACGCATACCACAGTATCGAATTTCTCTTGATGGTGAACGGGCACTATTAGCGATCATTTACGATCTGATCGGTAAAGATGTTATCGAGGAGACACGAGGTAACGTGTGTAATAGTCCCGTGTTGCCTATTCTGAAACGAACAGATCCGTCCAAGCCTCCCGTGTACCGTCTAGTTATCGACTTACGGGAAGTCAATAAAATTGTTGTCCCACAGTTTCCTGTGGTTCCAGATATTACGGCTTTACTGACTCTGATTCCAGCCTCTGCATCATGGTTCTCGGTAATAGATCTTAAGAATGCGTTCTTTAGCATTCCGATTGCTGAGGAAAGTCGTGACTTGTTCGGATTTTCGTTAGGAGGTCGCAGTTTCCGGTTCAAACGCGCACCTCAAGGCTATTGTGAGAGTCCATCGATCTACAGCCAAGCTCTTAAAAGTCAACTAGATGCGTTTGTGTTACCGACTGGTGCGGCTTTGATTCAGTACGTTGACGATCTGTTGGTAGCCGCAGATACTGAACAAATTTGCAAGACTGCTACTGTGTCACTGTTGCAGCATCTCTGTGACTTACACCACAAAGTGTCACCTTCTAAATTGCAATATTGTTGTCAAGAAGTTACCTACTTAGGTCACTTATTGTCAAAGGCGGGAAGAAGGTTGACCCCTGAAAGAATCGCAGCAATTGCTCGAATGACTGTGCCAACAACTCAGAGAGATGTGCGTGCCTTTTTGGGTATCACGTCGTACTGCAGACAGTGGATTCCGAATTTTTCACTGTTAGCGAAGCCATTGATAGCTCTCACGTGCAAGGATGTTTCGACTCCTTTGCCGTGGACGGAGGAATGTCAGAAAAGTTTTTCTGAACTACGTGATGCGCTGTGTTCGGCTCCCGTGTTAGGTACTCCTGATTATAGTAAGCCATTCACATTATACGTTCACGAGAGGGAAGGTTGTGCGTTGAGTGTTTTAACGCAACAATTTGGTGACAAGCAGCGCCCGTGTGCATATTTTTCCTCGACCTTAGACCCGGTAGCTAGAGCATTGCCAAGTTGCTTGAGGGCGACAGCGGCAGCAGCGGCGTCTATACGACAGTCCGCAGGTCATGTTATGGATAATATGCTCATGGTGATGGTTCCGCATGCAGTTGATACTCTCTTGAATCGGACAAAGACTCAACATCTGACGAGTGCAAGGTTGTCTGGGTACGAGCTGACCCTTTTGGCAAGTCATATACAGATCAAACGTTGTAATGTACTGAATCCAGCGACATTGTTGCCGATTAATATGGAATCAGATGATGTGCCACCACATGATTGTTATTTACGAACTGAGGAGGAAACAAAAGGTCGTGTGGACCTGAAAAACACTCCCTTGCCAGATCCCGATGGTACCTTGTATGTGGATGGGTCGTGCTTTAAGTTGCCGAATGGTGATGTGACGACTGCGTATGCTGTAGTAACGTTGAGCACGATTGTGGAAACTGCGAGATTGAATCAGAATTCAGCACAAGCTGCAGAGTTGGTCGCATTGACAAGAGCGTGCGTTTTGTCGAAAGGAAAGCGAGTGAATGTGTTTACCGACAGTCAATATGCCTTCGGTGTTGCGCATAACTTTGGAAGATTGTGGAGAGAAAGAGGATTTATGACATCGCATGGTACGAAGATCCAGCATGGACAGCTCGTGAATGACCTTTTGGATGCTCTCACACTGCCTAAACAAGTGGCAATTGTTAAATGTAGTGCACATCGGAAAGTGACGGACGACGTCGGTCGTGGTAATGCATTTGCGGATGAGATTGCTAAGGAAACGGCTAAGGATCTTGCGACCCGAATGTATGTCACGAGTTCAGCAAGGTGGTCGACAGAGACTGGTATGTGTGAAAACACTATTGAGAGTGTGAAAGCAATTCAGAACGAGGCTACCAAAGCTGAGAAGACTAAGTGGAAAGAAAGTACGGGAAAGTTGGATATGTATGGATGTTGGGTCGACCTGACGGAATGTCAGAGGTGGATGTTACCAGATGCGTATGTATTAGCTGTTGTGACGATGGCTCATGGGTTGGCACATATCAGTGCGAAAGGCATATGTAGGTTCTTGTCCCCTGTATGGAGAAATGAGGGTATTGCAAAATGTGCCGAGAGAGTGGTTAAGAATTGTATGGTGTGTTTGATGCACAATCCTGGCAAGGGTACCCCCACTCCACCTGGTAATTTTGCTCCTCCTGTTTGTCCCTTTGAGGTTATCCAGCTGGACTTTATCCATATGGAGAGATGCAATAACCTAAAGTATGTTTTGGTTGTGGTTTGTGCGTTTTCCAGATGGATTGAGGCCTATCCTCTTAAGGATAACACTGCCCTGTCCACAGCAAAAATCCTGCTGAAGGAATACTTTCCTCGGTACGGAATGCCACGGATTGTATGGTCGGATAATGGGAGTGAGTTTGTGGGAAGTGTAATGCAGAGTGTGTGTAAGGGCCTTGGAATTTGTCAGAAATTCCATAGTGCTAATCATCCTCAGGCAGCGGGTTTGGTTGAAGGGTACAATGGTACCCTGAAACTGAAACTCGCCAAGATTCAAGCTACGACCGGTCTATCATGGCCTGATGCCTTGCCTCTGGCCCTCCTATCGACCAGAGCGACCGTACACTCTCGAGTAGGGCTTAGCCCATATGAGATTGTGTTCGGCCGCCCTGCGAATATTTGGGGGGTTCCGAGACCAAGGGCCTTTGATAGTCTTGAGTATCCAATGTTAATTGATTACTTGCATGATTTGACCACTAAACTACGGTTAATCCATCAACAGGTCTTTGAAGCTCTACCGGCGCAGACAGAGGGTCCTGGACACCAGCTCCGGCCAGGAGACTGGGTTGTTACCCGAAACTTTGGTCGAAAGCGTAACTTGGAGCCAAGATTCGTAGGACCCTTCCAAGTTTTATTGACGACGAGGACTGCGGTTCGACTGGAGGGCAGGAAGAATTGGGTACACGCCAGTCACACGAAGAAGGTGCCGATCCCCTTACCAACGGACGGTTGGGTGAGGACTGGGATTTCGGCAACAGAAACTGAGACTCCTTTGCGCTTTGTGCCGTTTAGTGATGCTCAACCGGTGGGGAGTGAATTGTCACTGTCAAACCCACATGTGGAGTCATCGGTAGCAGAGAACCCAAGGTCTGACTCGTTGTCCACTTCATCGAACACTGTTGCGCCAGCTGAACAATTGTTTGTAGAGCAAACTCAACCTGGAAGAAGCCGATATTTTCTTCGTTCAAGGACTAATAAAAATTAGTTATGTATATTTGTTTTTTTTTTGATGTTATGAACATTATGGACAATTATATCCTTTCTTTTTGAGTTTTTTGTGCTATCCCGTGGCTAAGAGATTTGTGATTCGAGGAAACCTCTCCATCCGGGTCACCGTAGGGCCGTGCGGGTACTCCTTTCTGTTTAGCAGGTTTCTGACGCTAGGTCGGTTACTTTTGTCGATTCCTGGGAACTCCTGGGGATTGATAATCGCTTCTCAGAACGAAGTGCGTCAAGTACGTCACGGACGGTTTGTAGAGGATGGCATTCTCTAAGCTATTGGAAGCAGAAAGGATGTCGGCGCAGAGATCAGAATTAAGAAAAGTTGTATGTACAAAATGTTTTTTGTTTCAGGTGTTCCTATTGTTCCTGATCGTATCTATGTTACTGGTGGGTGGAGTATATTTTGGAGCACAGTTGTTATTACCCCCTGTTTCACCTACTCTTTCTCCTAAACTAAGCTCCCTCACCACTGTTTCCCCACATTCTTTTCATCCTCTGCCTCAACATGAACAGGTTAGACGTGCGGAGTTCATGAACAACTCCTTTGTTCAACTTCTACATCAGCATCAGTTGGTGATGAACACTACCAATTGTTGGGTGTGTGGGTTAATGCCACATACCATGGATAGGGGTATTCCGTATTTGGTTCTTCCCTACAGCGCCTAGGGTTCGGCTCGAGCATTCCAAACTATGTTCCGTAGTGCACTAGATTCTTACCCCAGTCGAGAGCCACGTTCTGCCAATTTTGGTCCTGGGCCGTATCACAAACCTTTGGCGATAGCGATAGCGGATTTAGATAGAGATGTTTTTGATGCATCGCTTATCCCAAGCGAGGAGGTACAGGCTTATAAGGATCTGAGCGAGGCTGAGTATAGTACGTCAGTGGGTGATAGACAGCTTAAGAGCTCGTCCCCAATATGGATTGTACCACACCTCGGTAATTTTTGCTTGAAAGGTTTGGGTCGAAATCCGAGAGCACAACTTGGGAACAGTGCTTGCACCGACACGTATGTTCTGCCGATGCTCTCTTCCCCTGTTTTTCTGACTGCCAAGGGCACCTATTTTGTATGTTATGAACGCGCATATACATGGTTACCCCGTGATTTTTCGGGTACCTGTTATATTGCGAATCTTTTACCACCGACTTTCACAGTTGCCTCAGATTATCACAAAACTAGAGTTGTGAGAGGTGTTATTAGCAAAGAGGATACTGCCGGTCAAGAAGCAGGAGACTTCTTTAAGGGTTTCTTGCCGTTTTGGGGACCTATGGTTAATAGTAGGAACTTAAGACAATTGACACGGGTAGTAGAGTCGACTGCTAATATTACTGCAAGTGCCCTTGGTAATCTCACAGCTGAACTTCAGGCGGATAGACTCATGACGTTACAGAACCGTATGGTTCTAGATGTCGTTCTCGCAGATAGAGGTGGTGTGTGTAAAGTTATCCATTCAAGTTGTTGCATTTTTATTCCTGACAATGCTCCAACTGTCTACCAAGCCATCTCGAAGTTGCACAAGATCTCCGAGTCCATACACGTGGACGAAGGTAATTGGACGCTTCTAGGATGGTTTTGGGGCCTGATGTCAACTTGGGGTTGGAAGATTCTGATGATCGTAGGGGTTGTTGTAATGTTTCTGTTCACGTGTTGTCTCTGTGTACAGTGTGGTCCTGCCTTATGTGGCCTATGTGCTACAACGTGTATAAGACGACCATCTGTTACCAAGGAGACGTTGATGAATAGAATGATGTTCCAGCAGCAACTGAACGACCTGATGAATATTGAAGTAGATTCTGATCTTGACTAGTGCTTGCCTACATGAGGGCAAAAGGAGCGTCTGAGGTTCCGTGTGGGACGGAACGACACTTTTGAGTGGTGACGAATATGGATGAGTTGGGTATCTACGAACCGCAAATGACGAGTACAGTGGGTGTACGCAGTTTCGCTACGCAACCACATATGGTTCGTCTTATTTTAGGGTTTATTCATCTGAACCCTCGGGTTCCATTTTAGATACGGCATCCATTTTGTTTCTTGCCCTCAAGTAGCCAGCGGACGGACTTTTGTCCGCTTCGTGACCCTGGGACTCTCAAGCTTACGCGAGAGACACGTGTTCCTTTGAGTATGACTTTTATGATGAGGGAAATGACACGACGAAGGCAGATGGCCCCGCTTGAGGCTCATCTTGCCGTGCCGGTCTATTGTTTCAGCCATGCATACATTAGACACAGTATCTCTGATCCCGTTATCAAGTTTCCTTTATTACTCTTAACACTCTTCTTTAACCTGTTGTGCATCCTTGTTCCCCCTTTGCATCTGTTTTTGTCCCTTCTCCTAATGGGTTTACGATCAGGATGGAATGTTTTTTATATGCCTTTACAGTTGGGAACTGGCAATACTGTGGTAATCATGTTCCGGCCTCTTGAAACATGAACGCGACCCTTTTTGAAGTTTATTGTGGGAACTGAGTTGTAATCTTTGTTCACTATATTGGGCTATGGGAAAAACGTGTATAAAAGGAGCGATCCACTTTTGCAAATTGAAGCAGTCTCCGAGAACCTACACGCTGTGTACTTCTTGTGACCTCTGTATCCCTGCAGTAAAATAAACGCTGAACTCTGACGCCGCTGGAAGTGTCCCGTGTCTCTGTGTTTGGTACGCCAGAACAGGTAACCCACGAAGGTTTCAGGTGTTGTTCCCTGGCACCGCTGGGTCTTAGAAAAACCCAGTCCTTCAACTTTTGATGGGCACGGGAGCAGGAAGATTGACTGAACTTGATCATCTCGCTATGGTCGGCAGATGTTTTTTTCAGGAGGGCGGTGACTGTTGCGTGTTTACAGTCTTTGGGGAACGTGGCCTCTGGGGTGGTAAATTCTTTGGCAATAGAGAACATCTCTTTGCAGCTGTTGGAGCTTGCCACAATTGTTCAGTAAGGGCTCTTCTCTTAGTATCTCACATGAGATGGTGAAAGTGCCTGAGCGCATCCTTGTACACAGCTGAGGCATCAGCTTCATGGTTGGCTCTCCATTTTCTTTCCAGCTGTTTGCAGTGTTGTTTGGTATCCCAGAGTGTGTTTGTATACCAGTTGGCTTGTTTCTGTGTTGTCTATGGAGTTTGGTGGGTGCGAGTGAGTCTACACAGGTATTGATCCATTGATTGAAGTTAGTGATACTCTTATCTACGTTGACGGTGGTGTTAGATGCATCCATTTCAAGAGTGTTGCACCAGTACGATTCTTATATTTGGTTCCAGTTTCAGAAGGGCAGATTGATTCTCATGGGTAGTTTGGCTTGTGGTGTAGAGATTTGGAAGTGCATGATGGAGTGATTGGTCCATATGAGAGTGAGCTGGAGTTTTATTTAATGTTGTTGCTGGTGGCAAAGATTGGATCCTGCGGTGTGTGTAGGATTAGTGACGAGCTGCAAGAGTCCAATGTTATTCGGACTCTCGAGGTGGTCTGTGGAGCAGCAGTCAGTGGGATCATCTAGGTGGAAGTTGAGGATTCATAGTAGTGTGAGCCCTTGGAGTTGATGGTGAAGGGAGTGATTGAAGTCTGAGAGGAGGTTGCTGAAGCTGGTTCGTGGTCCGGGTTGGTGTGTATGCTTGGATACCTTTCAAGGTGAAGCTGCCATTTGCTTGAAGGCTAAAGTGCATGCATTCCATGAAGGGGCTGTCTTAATCTGTGGTTGTGGACCATCTGATGGTGTCTTGTAGATAATTGCAAGTCCATCTCCGGTTTGTGAAGACGGTCTTATTGTACAATTTTGAATCCTGCCCGGATGGCCTCTCTGATGTCGGGAGACAACGTTGGGTTCAGCATGGTTTACGTTCTAAAGAGGAGGTCTGATGCTCTGTTGCTAAGGAGGTCCTGAATGTCAATGGCATGTTTGCTGAGTAAGCAGGTGTTGAGTAGCATGCATGTGAGTGTTTACTGGGATTGTGGTGTGGCTTGTTGTGAGGTGATAGTCTGGGTGGGCTTGCGGCTGTGTAAGTGCAGGGGGTGTGTGGAGGTGAGACGCTGCAAGTGAAGTGGCAGGAGAAGTATGAGAAGGGTCCTACCCTGCTGAGTGGGGTGAAACAGCAGCAGAGGGTTGTTAGGCATCTTGGATTGAGCGAACGGAGGGTAGCTGCTGTGTAGCGGTGGGGGCCACACAGACCAGGGGTTGTGGCACCGGAGTCCAGGCTCAGACAGGACCAGATGGACTTGCCTTTGGTATGCCACTGAAACGGTCTCACAATGGCTGCCATTAAGTTGGTCCTGGGAGGGGGGAGACGTGCTGGGACAGTGGGCAGAGCTACAACGGACAGTAGGAAGACTCAGGAAAAAGCAAGAAGACAAGGGAAAGCAGGAAAGTGACAGGGAGAGGCAGGAGGGGGGAAGAGAAAGTTCTGTGGGGGCCTGAAGGAGAAAGCAGTGCAATAGAGGAGAGAAACAGCACAAGAGGTAAACAGAGGCTGTAGGCACAAACACAAGAGTAAAAAGGCCCAAGGAGAGAGCAGAGAATGAGGAAAACAGCTTGAGAGAGGGCTGAAGGCTCAGAAAGAGGTGAGAAAGAGAGGCAAAGACAGAAAGAGAGCCTGAGAGATTGTGCAAGGAAAGCAAGTGAGAGAGAGAGAGATAGGAAGCTGCAGAAAGAGCAAGGCAGGGTCGTGAGGCTCAAGGATCGGTTCAGAAGGGCCTAGACTGGTTGGAGGACCAGTTGCAGGTGAGTGGAGGGGGAGCAGGGGCTCAGCATACAAAATACAAAATAATGGCAAACGCAAATACGAAATACAAAATAAAAAACAGCTCCCTCAAGTCAGCAGTGGAAAGATACAACTCTTCCAATAATAACCCTGTGAGGTCGAAGAGCTAATGAGCAGGCAAAAACAGTTTGGGGAGGAAAACCATAGACTCAGGAGGAAATCACCAAGACATCCAATCATGAGCAAGGGGTTGGTCCAGAGCCCACTCGAAATGCATGTGATGTGTTGGAAACAGTAGAGCTGCCTACATACAGCTAAATCTGTCTGTAGCCAAGACCTAAAAAAGGGATGAAAAGAACCTGCAACAGTAAGACAAAGAGATGGGATGTGTAGGGTGGTGGAGGAAAGGGCCACAAGGTGGGATAGGGGGGGCCGGATATTCAGCACATCAGCATTTAAAAGCACCAGAAGCTGGTTTTTAGAAAAAGTGTAGACCCCAATTAAGTACTCAGGACAGGTAACAGTGCATACAAACAGATGACTTACTCCAGTTTTTCCAGCCTGCAGCTCGGGTGCTTCAGCCCCTCACAGAGATGCTTAAGCCCAATATCCCCCAGTGCGTTGTAGCTTAATGTGAGCTCTTTGAGGGACCCACTGCTGCCAAGAACAGAGGCGAGGGCTGCACAGCAGGCGCCAGTGAGGGAGCACATCCACATCCTGCAGGAGACAAAGGAAACTGTGAGGGAACATGCCCGCAACCTGCATAAGACAAAGGAATGCATGAGAGAGCACACCAGCAACCTGCAGGAGACAAAGGAAACTGTGAGGGAACATATCTGCATGAGGAAAGCAGTGATGGAGCACACCTCCAACCTACAGCATACCTCCAACCTGCATGAGGAAAGCAGTGATGGAGCACACCTACAACCTGCAGCACACCTCCAACCTGCATGAGGAAAGCAGTGATGGAGCACATCTCCAACCTGCAGCACACCTCCAACCTGCAGCACACCTCTAACCTGCATGAGGAAAGCAGTGATGGAGCACACCTCCAACCTGCAGCACACCTCCAACCTGCATGAGGAAAGCAGTGATGGAGCACGCCTCCAACCTGCAGCACACCTCCAACCTGCATGAGGAAAGAAGTGATGGAGCACATCTCCAACCTGCAGCACACCTCCAACCTGCATGAGGAAAGCAGTGATGGAGCACATCTCCAACCTGCAGCACACCTCCAATCTGCATGAGGAAAGCAGTGATGGAGCACACCTCCAACCTGCAGCACACCTCCAACCTGCATGAGGAAAGCAGTGATGGAGCACACCTCCAACCTGCAGCACACCTCCAACCTGCATGAGGAAAGCAGTGATGGAGCACATCTCCAACCTGCAGCACACCTCCAAACTGCATGAGGAAAGCAGTGATGGAGCACATCTCCAACCTGCAGCACACCTCCAACCTGCATGAGGAAAACAGTGATGTAGCACATCTCCAACCTGCAGCACACCTCCAACCTGCATGAGGAAAGCAGTGATGGAGCACACCTCCAACATGCAGCACACCTCCAACCTGCATGAGGAAAGCAGTGATGGAGCACATCTCCAACCTGCAGCACACCCCCAACCTGCATGAGGAAAGCAGTGATGGAGCACACCTCCAACCTGCAGCACATCTCCAACCTGCAGCACACCTCCAAACTGCATGAGGAAAGCAGTGCTGGAGCACACCTCCAACCTGCAGCACACCTCCAACCTGCATGAGGAAAGCAGTGATGGAGCACACCTCCAACCTGCAGCACACCTCCAACCTGCATGAGGAAAGCAGTGATGGAGCACACCTCCAACCTGAAGCACACCTCCAACCTGCATGAGGAAAGCAGTGATGGAGCACATCTCCAACCTGCAGCACACCTCCAACCTGTGATGGAGCACATCTCTAACCTGTATGGAGCAAGCAGTGAGGGAGCACATCCACATCCTGCAGGAGACAAAGGAAACTGTGAGGGAACATATCTGCATGAGGAAAGCAGTGAGGGAGCACACCTCCAACCTGCAGCACACCTCCAACCTGCATGAGGAAAGCAGTGATGGAGCACATCTCCAATCTGCATGGAGCAAGGAGTGAGGGAAAACATACAAAATCTGCATGAAATAATTAGTGAGAGAGCACAGCCACATCCTGCATGAAGAAAGCAGTGAGGGAGCATACCCACAAACTGCATGAAAGAAACCTGAAGGGAGCACATCCACAATGTGCATGAAGGAAGCAGTGAGGTAGCATACCCACAAACTGAATAAAAGAAACCTGAAGGGAGTACATCCACAATGTGCATGAAGGAAGCAGTGAGGGAGCATACCCACAAACTGCTTGAAAAAAACCTGAAGGGAGCACATCCACAATGTGCATGAAGGAAGCTGTGAGGGAGCATACCCGCAATCTACATGAGACAAAGAAACCAGTGAGGGAGCACATCTGAAACCTACAGGAGACAATGGAACCTGTGAGGAACATATCCACAAGCTGCATGAAGAAAGCAGTGATGGACCACACCCGCAACCTGCATGAAAGAAGCAATGATGCAACAACCCACAACCTGCATGATAGAAGCAATGAGAGAGCACAGCCACATCCTGCATGAGGAAAGCAGCGATGCAGTACACCCACAAACTGCATGAAAGAACCAATCTTGCAACACACCTGCAACCTGCATAAATAAGCAATGATGCAGGACACCCACAACCTGCATGAAAGAAATGTGGAGGGAGCACATCCATAATCAGCATGAATGAATCAGTAACGGATCAGGCCCGCAATCTGCATGAAGAAAGCAGTGCTGCAGCGCACCTGCATCCCACATGAAAGTAGCAATGAGGGAGCACACCCACAACCTACATGAATGAAACGTGGAGGGAGCTCATCCACAATCTGCATGAAGGAAGCAGTGAGGGGGCACACCCACAATCTGCATGTATGATCCAATGATGCAGCACACCTATAACCTACATGGAAGCAACGCAGAGGGAGCACATCCACAATCTGTATGAAGAAAGCAGTGAGGGAACACACATGCAATCTGCATGAAGAGCGTAGTGATGAAGTACACCCGCAACATGCATGAAAGAAACGTGGAGGGACCGCATCCACAATCTGCATGAAGGAAGCAGTGAAGGAGCATATCTACAATCTGTACAGGACGAAGGAACCACTGAGAGAGCACACACACTACCTGCACGAAAGAAGTAGTGATGGAGCACACATGCTACCTGCATGAAGGAAACAGTGAGAGAGCACAGATACAATATGCATGAAGGAAGCAGTGAGAGAGCAAATCCACAATCTGCATAGGACAAAGGAACCAGTGAGGGAGCCCACCTGCAATCTGCATGAAGAAAGCAGTGATTCAACACACCCGCAACCTGCATGAAAGAAAAGTGGAGGGAGAACAACCACAATCTGCATGAAGGAAGCAGTGAGGGAGCACATCCACATTCTGCATAAGACAAGACCAGTGATGTAGCACACCCACAATCTGCAGGAAGACAGCAGTGATGCAGCGCACAGAAAAGTTGAGGTAGCACATCCACAGTCTTATTGAAAGAAACATGAAGGGAACACATCCACAATCTGCATGAAGGAAACTGTGAGGGAGCACATTCACAATCTGCATGAATGAAACTGTGAGGGAGCACACCTGCAACCTCCATGAAGGAAGCAGTTAGGGAGCACACCCGCAACCTGAAGAGAACAAAGAAGCAGTGAATGAGCACGCCCACAACCTGCAGAGAACAAAGGAAGGAGTGAGAGCTTACACTGACAACTACAGATGACAAAGGAAGCAGTGAGAGCGTACACTCACAAGTACAGATGACAAAGGAAGCAGTGAGAGCGTACACTCACAACTACAGATGACAAAGGAAGCAGTGAGAGCGTACACTCACAACTACAGATGACAAAGGAAGCAGTGAGAGCGTACATTCACGACTACAGATGACAAAGGAAGCAGTGAGAGCATACACTCACAACTACAGATGGCATAGGAAGCAGTGAGAGCGTACACTCACAACTACAGGTGACAAAGGAAGCAGTGAGAGCGTACACTCACAACTACAGGTGACAAAAGAAGCAGTGATAGCGTACACTCACAACTACAGATGACAAAGGAAGCAGTGAGAGCGTACACTCACAACAACAGATGGCAAAGGAAGCAGTGATAGCATACGATCACAAATACAGACGGCAAAGGAAGCAGTGATCACGTACACTTTCAACCACAGATGTCAAAGGAAAGCAATGACAGCGTACACTCACAACCTGCAAAAAACAAAGAAAGCAGTGAGAGCTTACACTCACAACTATAGATGACAAAGGAAGCAGTGTGAGAGTAAACCTACAACCTGCAAAGAACAAAGGCAGCAGTCAGAGCGTACACTCATAACTACCGACGCCAATTGGAAGCAACGATCGTGTACACTCACAACTACAGATGGCAAAGGAAAGCAATGACAGCGTACACTCACAACTACAGATGACAAAGGAAAGCAGTGAGAGCGTACACTCACAACTACAGATGACAAAGGAAAGCAGTGAGAGCGTACACTCACAACTACAGATGACAAAGGAAAGAAGTGAGAGCGTACACTCACAACCTGAAAAGAACAAAGGGAGCAGTGAGAGCGTACACTCACAACTATAGATGGCAAAGGAAGCAGTGAGAGCATAAACCTACAACCTGAAAAGAACAAAGGGAGCAGTGAGAGCGTACACTCACAACTCCAGATGACAATGGGATCAGTGATAGCATACACTAACAACTCCAGAAGACAAAGGGAACAGTGAGAGCCTACACTCACAACTACAGACGACAAAGGGAGCAATGAGAGCATACTCTCACAACTCCCACGACAAAGGGAACAGTGACAGTGTACACTCACAGCTACAGACGACAAAGGCAGCAATGAGAGCATACACTCAGAACTCCAGAAGACAAGGGGAGCAGTGAGAGTGTTCACTCACAAATTCAGATGACAAAGGAAGCAGTGAGTGCATACACTCACAACTTCAGATGACAAAGGAAGCTGTGAGAGTGCGTACACTCACAACTCAAGATGACAAAGGAAGCACAAGAGAGTACACTCACAACTGCAAATGGCAAAGCAAGCAGTGAGAGCATACAAATAGAGATGACAAAGAAAGCAGTGAGAACGTACACTCAAAACTACAGACGATAAACTGAGTGTACACTCACAACTACAGATGACAAAGGGAACAGTGAGGAAGAACATCAGCAACCTGCAGAAGACAAAAGGAGCACTGAGAAACTATGCACACAACCTGCAGAAGACAAACGAACCAGTGAAAAAGCAGACACGGAATCTAAAGAAGACAGTGAAACCAGTGAGGGATCACACCCACAACCTGCAGAAGGCTAAGGAAACAGTGAGAGACCACACACCCAACAGTAGAAGACAAAGGAAGTAGTGATGGATCATACACACATGTAGAACCTAAGAAGCCCTCTATTACCAAACTCCCAACTTCTATCCTTAACATGAACCCTCTCTAGAGTCTGGCCTCAACTGTACTGATATCCTTCGTTGTCCCCCCCCCCCCCATATGACAATCAATTGCCGTATTCCCTTTATCCATCGCTCACTCCTTCTGCACCAAATATCAGCAGTACAATTCTTCCTTGTGTCTCAAAATTAGGGGAAACGGTGGTGTTGGGGAAGAAGAATGAATGGCTTAGTTGTGCTAAAAGGCTACAACAAAAGATCTATAGTCTACGCCAGCATGATTGTGAGCAATTGAATGATAAACATTGTGTAAAGGAATGAGTACTTGGTTAGGCACTGAAAGTACAGACTGTAAAGGGGTCAGACCACGAGCAGGAAGGGAACAGTGATGAAAGGTGGCTGAGAGCAGAAGTATATTACCTCCACTTTGCAGCCTCTAAATCTGGAGTCATTACATCGTGGAGTTAAGTAAATATAAGTTATGTACCCACTGCATGTTTATAACTCACATATTACATCTCTCATGACATGTTATATAACATATCGATGACTTCACTGATGATAGCTCAAATGACACCATTGATGTAATTCTGCTCAACTGCTTTTTCTGTATCGGAGAGCAAACATACAAATAGGAGTTAACATGCATTGTTAAGGTTCTGTGTCCTAAATTTGTAATGGAGTTTTATATTTCATTTAAATTAATATCAAATGATTAGTAAGATTAACATAATGTATTCTAAGTAAGTAAATTTGAGGTAAATGAGAATTTTTCAAAAGGATTATTTAGTATTTATAAGTGTAAATGTATTTGGATACATTTAACAAAATAGTTTCATATTTTTTTTTTTTAGCGGTTCTAAGGGTTTTTTAGTATTCAGGGATGGGTAGTATATTGGGGTAATTAAAGTATTTTAGGATTTGGGCTTGGTCTTGTATAAGGATAGTTAGTACTTTTTGAGATTCGGGGACAGGTAGATGCAGTAAGGGCAGTAAGGTGTGTTTAAGGTTCAGGGATAGGTAGAGCATGGTATAGTAGGGTCAGTTTAGGGTTCAGGGATAGGTAGAGCATGGGGCAGAAGGTGTCTTTAGGGTTCAGTGATAGGTAGAGCATGGGGCAGTAAGGTGTATTTAGGGTTCAGGGATAGGTAGAGCATGGGGCAGTAAGGTGTGTTGTGGGTTAGGGTTCAGGGATAGGTAGAGCTTGGGGCAGTACGGTGTGTTTATGGTTTAGGAATAGATAGAGCATGGGGCATTAAGATGTGTTTAGGGTTCAAGGATGGGTAGAGGTTACAGGTACTAAAGAATTTGAGGGCTCGGGAATGGGCATTGCCTAGAGATAGTAAGGGAAGTTTTAGCACTCAGGGATGGGCGGTGTATTGAGGTAGTAAGCGGTTTTTAGGTGTCAGGCACGGGTAGTGCACATGGGTAACAAGGAGATTTCAAGGTTCAAGGATGGACAATGCAAACTGAGTTGTTAGGGCCAGGGATGAGTAGTATATAGCGATAGAAAGGTGGTTAATCTGGTTCAGGGATGTCTATGAGACCATTGAGAGGTTTTAGGTGTCAGGCATGGGCACTAGGGAGATTATAAGTGTCCAATAGCAAAATCTTGTGGGTGAGTAAGGGTGTGTGTATGTGTGTGGGGGGTGTATGCGCGTGTGTCTGCTTGTATGCAGGTAAAATGTTGCAATGCTGGAGTTGTGGGATAAGAAGTGAGACAGGCCCTTCGCAAGGAATTTGTGCTGTACATCTAAACCAGGAAGGGGAAACAAATGGGCGACACTGAACAGTGAAGCCTGTTGAAAATAAAGGGTTTCCTGGGGCTTTCTTACCTCAGTCGTGGTATGGTGCAGTCCAGATGCTTGAACCCTTCACACAGCTGTGTGACCCCCGCATCTCCCACCATGTTATCACTGAGGTCCACCTCAGTGAGTGAGTGATTAATGCTGAGAACTGAGGCTATCTCTGCACAGCAGGCGTCAGTGAAGGAACTGCTTCCGATTCTGTGAAGGGAAGAGACACCACTGAAATCCACAGAGAATCCTGCTGCAAACCCACATACTAAGCATTCAAGTCGAGGTGGGGCATGCAATGACAGCCATATCTTCAATGCAGCTCACATGACAAGCACATCCCCCTCCCGCTCTAATAATAATGGAAACCACAATCAGGATCTTTCGAGCAGGGTCAGTACTTTGGTGGACGTGGCCCAAAGCGGGATAATCAGCGGTAAGAATGTGCCAAAGCACTGCTAAAACAATGGCAGCGTTCATTCAACTTGGGTGAGAAGCAACAGTCGTGACCCTGGGAATTTCAAAACAATGAATCTTTTCTCAAGAGAGTGATGGTCATGGCTGTACCATGGGTTAGACACTGATGCCTGTGGCTGTAAAATGGGTTAGACATTGGCATCCATGTCTGTAGAATGGTTTAGACATTGAGGCCCATGGCTGTACCATGGTTTAGGCATTGACACCCATGGCTGTACCATGGTCTAGACATTGATGCTCATAGCTGTACGATGGTTTAGACATTGATGCCCATGGCTGTACGATGAAAGACATTGATTCTCATGGCTGTACCATGGTTTAAACATTGGCGCCCATGGCTGTACGATGGGTTAGACACCAATGCCTGTGGCTGTACAATGATTTGGACATTGATGCCCATGGCTGTACCATGCTTTAGACATTGATGGCCATGGCTGTACCTTGGTTTAGCCATTGACGCCCATGGCAATACCATGGTTTAGACATTGATGCCCATGGCTGTACCATTGGTTAGACATTGACACACCCATGTCTGCAGCATGGTTTAGACATTGACGCCCATGGCTGTACGATGGTTTAGACATTGATGCCCATGGCTGTAGGATGGTTTAGACACTGATGCCCATGGCTGTACGATGGTTTAGACATTGATGCCCATGGCTTGACCATGGTTTAGACACTGATGCCCATGGCTTGACTATGGTTTAGACACTGATGCCCATGGCTTGACTATGGTTTAGACACTGATGCCCATGGCTGTAGGATGGTTTAGACATTGATGCTCATGGCTGTACCATGGTTTACACATTGACGCCCGTGGCTCTCCCACGAGTTAGACAATGACGAAGCACTCACTTTAAAGGTAAAGGTAGTAATGGCCGTGTCTCCAACAAGGGAAGATGTGGTTGTGTCACTGCAGTCCTAAGAGGCAAAGGTCTATTACATAATCACATTCAGTAGTTCTATATCGTGGACATTATTCCAAGGGATATTAGAAAACATATATGTGAAAATATATTTACTTAACAAAGGTTACATAAGAAGAGAAAATGTAACAATTCGATAATGTCAATATCTGTGTTTGTAGTTGTGTACATTGGTGTTGTGTAGGCATCACATACAACCATCACTGGATCATATCACTGTGCAGCAGTTTGTGAGGAAGGTTGTGTTAGTGGACGCAGGAGCAGCCCAGTGCCAGCATCAGGGGAACATAGAAGAATTGGCCAAAGAAGGAGGGAGTGCACATGCTTGGCAGCTGCCAGTTAAGATTGGGTCCTGCTGTGTGACCGTCAGAAGAATAAAAGAGATATCAACAGTGGAGCGGTCCTGATGGAGGCCATGTCTGTTGAGTTGGGTCAGTAGCAGCTGTTCTGAAGCCAGGCTGTCATAGACATTAAGGAGGGCTACTCTTATCTCAAGGCTGTAATAGACATTAAGGAGGGCTTCTGTCTTCTCTCAAGGCTATAATAGACATTAAGGAGGGCTTGTCTGAGCTCTAGGCTGTAAGAGACATTAGGGAGGGCATGTCTTATCTCAAGGCTGTAAGAGACATTAAGGAGGGCTTCTGTCTTATCTCAAGGCTGTAAGAGACATTAAGGAGGGCTTGTCTTATCTCATGGCTGCAGGAGAAATTAAGGAGGGCTTGTCTTATCTCAAGGCTGTAAGAGACATTAAGGAGGGCTTCTGTCTTATCTCAAGGCTGTAATAGACATTGAGGAGGGGTTCTGTCTTATCTCAAGGCTGTAAGAGACATTAAGGGGGGCTTCTGTCTTATCTCAAGGCTGTAATAAACATTAAGGAGGGTTTCTGTCTTATCTCAAGGCTGTAATAGACATTAAGAAGGGCTTGTGTTATCTCAAGGCTGTAAGAGACTTTAAGGAGGGCTCCTGTCTTATCTCAAGGCTATAAGAGACATTAAGGGGGGCTTCTGTCTTATCCCAAGGCTGTAATAGACAATAAAGAGGGCTTCTGTCTTATCTCAAGGCTGTAATAGACATTAAGGAGAGCTTGTCTTATCTCAAGGCTGTAATATACATTGAGGAGGGCTAGCCTTATCAAAAGGCTGTAAGAGACATAAAGGAGGGCTCCTGTCTTATCTTAAGGCTGTAATGGACATTAAGGAGGGCTTCTGTCTTATCTAAAGGCTGTAAGAGACATTAAGGAGGGCTTGTCTTATCTCAAGGCTGTAAAAGGCATTAAGGAGGGCTTCTGTCTTATCTCAAGGCTGCAATAGACATTAAGGAGGGCTTCTATCTTATCTCAAGTCTGTAATAGACATTAAGGAGGGCTTGTCCTATCTCAAGGCTGTAATGGACATTAAGGAGGGCTTGTCTTATCTCAAGGCTGTAAGAGACATTAAGGAGGGCTTCTGTCTTATCATAAGGCTGTAAGAGACATTAAGGAGGGCTTCTGTCTTATAAGGCTGTGATAGACATTAAGGAGGGCGTCTGTCTTATCTCAAGGCTATAAGCGAAATTAAGGAGGGCTTGTCTTATTTCAAGGCTGTAATAGACATTAAGGGGGGCTTCTGACCTATCTCAGGCCTGTAGGAATCATTAAGGGGGGCTTCTGTCTTATCTCAAGGCTGTAAAAGACATTAGGGAGGGCTTCTGTCTTATCTCAAGGCTGTAATATACATTAAGGGGGGCTTCTGTCTAATCTCAAGGCTGTAAGAGACATTAAGGGGGGCTTCTGTCTTATCTAAAGGCTGTAATAGACATTAAGGAGGGCTTGTCTTGTCCCAGGGCTGTAATAGACATTAAGGAGGGCTATTGTATTATCTCAAGACTGTAATAGACATTAAGGGGGGCTTCTGTCTAATCTCAAGGCTGTAATAGACATTAAGGAGGGCTTCTGTCTTATCTCATCGCTGTAATAGACATTAAGGAGGGCTTGTCTTATGTCAAGGCTGTAATAGACATTAAGGAGGGCTTCTGTCTTACCACAAGGCTGTATTAGACATTAAGGGGGGGGGGGCTTCTGTCTTATCTCGTAGGCTGTGATAGACATTAAGAAGGGCTACTGTCTTATCTCAAGGCTGTAATATACATTAAGGAGGAATTCTGTCCTATCTCAAGGCTGTAACAGACAGTAAGGAAGGCTTCTGTCTTATCTCAAGGCTGTAATAGACATTAAGGAGGGCTTGTCTTATCTCAAGGCTGTAATATACATTAAGGGGGCTTGCCTTATCTAAAGGCTGTAAGAGACATAAATGAGGTCTTCTGTCTTATCTCAAGGCTGTAACAGACATTAAGGAGGGATTCTGTATAATCTCAAGGCTGTAAGAGACATTAAGGAGGGCTTGTCTTATCTCAAGGCTGTAAAAGACATTATGGAGGGCTTCTGTCTTATCTCAAGGCTGTAATAGACATTAAGGAGGGCTTCTGTCTTATCTCAAGGCTCTAAGAGACATTAAGGATGGCTTCTGTCTTATCGCAAGGCTGTAGTAGACATTAAGAGGGGACTTCTGTCTTATCTCAAGGCTGTAAGAGACATTAAGGAGAGTTTGTCTTATCTCAAGGCTGTAAGAGACATTAAGGGGGGCTTCTGTCTTGTCTCAAGGCTGACATAGACATTAAGGAGGGCGTCTTTCTTATCTCAAGGCTTTAAGAGACATTAAGGAGGGCTTCTGTCTTATCTCAAGGTTGTAAGAGACATTAAGGGGGGCTTCTGTCTTATCTCAGGGCTGTAAGAGACATTAAGGAAGGCTTTTGTCTAATCTCAAGGCTGTAAGAGACATTAAGGAGGGCTTCTATCTTATCTCAAGGCTGTAAGAGACATTAAGGAGGGCTTTTGTCTTATCTCAAGGGTGTTTTGTCCCAGATCCTGGGAGAAGTCTGAGAAAGAGCCGACTGAGCGGGTTGCTTCTTACAGGGTTTTTTTTGTGAGATGCAGTTTGTGTTCTGAAGATCCTTACAACTTCCTGATAAGGTCAGCTTAATCCTTAGGGATGGTTCTATAATACATAGTTTATGTGCCTTAAAGATGGTACATGAGGTCCTGGGTGTAAAGCTCACTTGGAGAGAAAGAGACTTAAATTTGCTTGGCTCTGGAGTAATGTGATTACATTTGTTGGTGTCTGGGGTTGAGCTGACTGCCAAACGGAGGATTGCTCAAAACCGGTTCATTTGAATAGAGGGGAGTCTCACAGGTGTGGAAATCCCAAAAATCACCCTTGAGGTGAATAATCCTTGGACCGCTTGCTTTAGATCATTGGCACACATACAAGTTTTAGTTCATGGGGTCACCATTCACTGTGGCATTTATATGTGTCTTCCAGTCTTGTATATATCATTGATTCTGCATTCAGCATCATTTTATACTGTGATGCCCTATCACCTCTGTGAACTTCTCTAAGTCTTAGCTCTGTTGCCCATCTCTTGGTAGCTGTGGATGACCACAGGCGATGGCTACTGTGAGCATGTCCTCAAGCGGTGAGGGAGTTTGCAGGGCTGAGATTTTAGGAGCAACACTTAGACAGAAAATCGATATATTCCGGGAAATGCCTTTAAAAAAGAGAAGTTACTAATGAAATATTACACTAAAAGTGGATAAGGGTTTAATTCGCCAAGAGTTAGAGAAGATACGAATAAAATGGAGGGGGATAAAACATGCCAGCTTTCATATACCTTTGACTTGTGATTGAAATGAGTTGATCCAATTTCAAGAGTCCCTAAACTGCACAAGAAGGATGACCACTAAACAAAGGCTGGCCTTCTGACGTGCACAGAGGCTCAGCTCTAGTCAGAGCAGTTCTTGCTCACACAGAAAAGTAAAATCTGGCAAAAAAGTATGCTCATCATCCTACTGAACCGTAAGGTCCTCTGTGCGTGCATCAAGACAACAGATGCCTCCAGTCCATGTGCGGTCTCAGGTTCTACAGCCGTAGACATGGCGATCAGCTGGCATCTACATTCTTAAAGTAGTTTTCTTTATGGTCAAGGGGGGACACAGAACTGGACTTCTGCTACCTCCTGGGAACTGGTAACTCAATTCCCTTCTCACATGGGTTCATTGCTGGCACAGCCAGTAGTCTTAAGAAGGAGATGTTCACCAGGCGTTAGGCCTACAGGTAAGACTTACTTGACTTACAGACGCTAGAGAAGGAGACGGGTAAGGAAACGAAAGATCCGAGGGCACAGCCCTGAATGAGACATGGGGATCTCTCATCATGTAAAGATGGAGTCACACAGTCACATCTAGTGGGACTCACACAGCTCTAAATGCCTGGGCACCTGCTTCTGTAGAAGAGCTACTGGCATAAATCAAGGAACATCCGAAACATGTAGGTTGTACTATGTGGATGAAAAGCTTTTCTAACAATGCCCCAGCACCAGCTGTCACTGCCCAGGCACCAGGTGCCAGGAGGAGGCTCCTCTTGGCTGCAAAACAGAAGCTATCCCAGCACGATTTATATCCATAATTACGTGATGTAATCTTGGTCATTGCCCCGTCCACATCACCCTTTTCATCACCAGATGTTGTGCCTGGTATAGAGCTAGGCCTTACAAATCTATTTGATTGACAGGGCCTACGAAAAAGCAAAATGTCTGCAGCAGTTCCTCTGCATAGGCAAGTTAATTTTAATTATTGCTACATCAAGCTGTCATTTGGCCAGCTTGTCTTACCGACATTTAGTTCACTCATACAACTTAGCAGGGGAGGCAGAGCCGACACCACAGGAACATTTGTCCGCCTTCCTGTTAGGGTGGTAACTGTGCAGACTGTCTGCGTCTTTTGGGGGATTGTTACTCCCTGATATGTGCACCCTGCCCTGGGCTTTGCAGTTGACTCGTCTTTGTTATTAATCACTAGGGGGTGATATACTCGTGAATGTTTATGTCATTATGATTCTATGTGTATACAATACTGCTTGTCCTCTGCCACTGCAGTCAATGCTAATTAAGTTTGTTTGGGAAACAAAAGTTGTCATTTGTCCATCTAGAACGTCCGACTTAGGCCAAGCTGCCTTTGGTTCATGACTTTTGAGAAATCTCTGCATTACACATCTGGATCCCACATGTTACACATCTGGAAGACTCAGATTACACATCCAGAACCCACACAGTATACAACTAAAAACCATTCAACACACTTCTCGAACCCACACATTACATACCTTGTACACAATATCTAAAACCCTGACAACGCTCATCCAGAACCCACACATGACAGGTCTAAAAGCACACCTCACATGTCTAGAAGCCACACACTACACATCTAGAATCACACATGTCGAGCCCACACATGACAGGTCTAGAAAGCACACCTCGCACGTCTAGAACCCACACACTACACTTATAATCATACATGTAGAACCCACACATGACAGGTGTAGAAAGTATACCTCACACATCTAGAACACACACACTACACATTTAGAATCATACATCTAGAACCCACACATGACAGATCTAGAAAGCACACCTCACACATCTAGAACCCGTGCACTACACATCTAGAATTATACATTTGGAACTCACACATTGTTAAAGATTACGGGGATCTGTTAGCATGAGCTGAAAGCCATTTTGTACTTGGCAGCCATTTTATTTAGCTGTGTGCTGGCCAGTTGCTTTCTCCCTCTTCCAGAGCCTTTCACATGCTCAGAAGGGCCTAGCTAGTAGAATGCACCTGTTCCTAGTAAAGACACGGCCAGGCTGTTCTAACTGATGTCAGCAACTTATTACTCCTCCTACTTGTTGACTGTGCATTTTCTGTATGACCATCTATGTGTGTAACTCTTCTCATGTGTACTTGTACCGCCTTCTTTTGAGCCCCTGTGTGGGTATATAAGGCCCCTGTTCTCTGTACTCCTTAGAATGCCTCCTACAGTGACTTGAGGGTACTGTGTGATGCAATCTCCCTCTTCTGAGGTTAATAAAAAAAGATGTATTTTATATTACAGCTTCTGTGCCAATCTCTTCTTTGCTGTTGGTTTAAAAGGACCAGATGTATCAGTGAAGCCCCTGAGAAGGTTTTGATTTCTTCAATTGGTGCCCTCTGTGAGGCTCATCAGAGAAGTGGCTATCCAAGGGAGTGGTCTTGATGGGAGACAGGAATCTACTGAGGAGGACAGAACCGGACTCTAGTAAAAAGGTACCCTAAAACTGAGATTCTGTCTCTGCAGCCCAGTATATTTCTGGTCTTCCTGATTTGACTCCTCCAACTGCTTACCACTCCCGACTGAGAACATTTTTGGCGTGAGTATTCTAAAAATGACCGTTTGGTCACTCAGAACTTGGCAGTTAGAATCTGGAGACCTATGCTAGGTAAGGTCATTTGTGAGTTAGTGAGAGAAGTGCACCGGCTGCACAGATAAACGTGAGATATAACGTGATATAACAGTGAGATATAAAGTGATATAACGAGAGATATAAAGTGAGACATAAAAAGAGCAATATAACGTGATACAGTGATACCAAGTGATAACGTGATACAAAGTGATAACGTGATATATAGTGATATGGAAATGGAAATTGGCCAATATGTGATGGGAATGTGAGAAATACATAAAATGCAATTTATGTAGGCAGGTAATGAGAAACTTTTGTAAACTTGAATGGCACACTTTGAGTTAAGTGCTACTTTGTGTATAATATTGTATATGCTGCAATATTCTTGGCATGCCTGTTCTTAGCACACATGGTAGAATGAGTTGCTTTCTTGGAGGTACCATTTTGGAACTTGTATAGAATTAGCCAGCTCCCCGAGAGGAGATACCTAACTAGGTTTAGGTATAAAAACGTATTTCTTCTTTGGTGACTAGTACCCCGAGGAACTAAATATGTACATAAAAAGGATCCTGATCTGTGCACTTAGTAACATTCATAAGTGGTGACATGCAGAGCGTTTTTTCCTGGTGTTCTGCCAGCCAAATCTAGTAAATATGACTTACAACTAGTATTTACAAATGGTTTGGTTTAAGTACAGTCTGTGGGCTGTCTTTTGTTTCTGTCTTAAGTCTTGATCTGTGGGTTAAATGTGTGTTTAAATGTCTGCGGTTTATCATTAGTGGTACTTGTAGCGATTGCGCTCTTGGTGCAAGAATGGCTAGCCTTAAGTGTGCTCTATTGTGTGTTCTGAGTGTATGACGCCCTTTTGAAAATGTCTGGAATGAGCTCAATGTGTTTTTTTTTTAATCATTCTGTTATGCAAAATATCATTAAAATAAAATATATTTTAAAATGATCCAGCAATTAATTATATAATATATGCTAAATAGCTGCACGCTATCCTTAAAATTGACAGAGTAAGACACTATACATGTGTGCAAATTGCCACAATGCTAAAGATACAATTAGAATTCACATTGAATAGGAAAGGCCTCAAAAACGAAATTGTGTGTTTTGCAATAAATAAATTAAGATACAAAATGTCACAGCATTTATGCTTATGTTTTAGGTGTTAAAAGGCATTCACATTATCTGAGTGAGTTGGTTGTTGCTGAACTAAATACACATTACGATAGATTTGTGCTGGCTTGAAAGGCTGGCATGAAAGGCGTGTGAATTCGACGCCTGTTTATCACAAGCAGCTGTGTCAGCACGTGGGTATTTCTGATTCCAGGCCACAGACAGAAAGAATGCTAAAGTCCACTACAACTTAAGTCAGTGCAAACACGGTGTAAAACCCTGAATTTCAGACTGCTGTTTTAAAAGTTAGAAATCAGGTTCATTATTTTGGATAACAGAGAACAGATTGACAGTAGAGATTTATTTTCTTAATGCCTTTTTAAATAAGGACATCTGTGGTTTTGATGCTAAATAAGGACTGTCTTTTAAAAGTGGCGCAGACTTTCATGTTTCAAGTTCGGCTTCTGTACTTAGGGTTATGAATGAATGCATTTAAATATGATAGGCAAAGAGATGCAACTTGCTTTTCATATGTAAACTCATCAAAATGATTGGATTTATTAAAAAAAATATATATATATATTTTGATGTTATTAAAGATAGGTGCATTAAATTCGTGTTTTAATATTTATAATGCCTAATAACGATACTGTGAACTCCTAGCATCAAAATTGAATTTAAGCCGTGCTATACAGCAATAGGCGGTCACTTACATGTGAAATGCCACTTTACCCAGGCGTACACAACTCATTTTTATAAGGGTATACATTATACATTTCTGATGCCACATCTCTGGGATATGTAGAGGACATTCTGGATGACTATTATGCAAAAACATTGTAGGATATTCATTTTTCAGTGCACCAAACATCAAAGTCGAAATTGGGTAAAATTCCCTATTTAAATGAGGTTATTCCAATCAGAGCAGCTTTTAAACTACCTTAGGCTCCAGTTAATGCACATATGTAAGATTAGAATGAATAGCTGACATCTATACTGCTAGACAAGCACTCAGCACACTGCTTACAAATATAAATATGTACAAAAAACTGGCAGAAGTTATTAAGCTTACCTCTGAATTGCTGGTAGACAGGACTGGAGTGGGTTTGCTCTTGAGCTCTCTGTCTCCAGGGTCGCTTTGAATTGGGAGAACGGCATGGAAACCCTTGCACACAAAATGGAACAGCTGCGAATAGGTTAAAGGTCAAAGTCCTACATTTAGAAGCCTAGCAGGGCTCAGCGCAAGGTTTGCTTTGACATTTCGACATTTGAAACACGAGATGTCAGACTGGGAGAGAAAGAGAGGTTTTGCTTACTTTTGTTTTGGCAAAAGCAAGCTTTTGTGCACTGATATGAACAAAAGGCAATATAATGGTATATGTGAGCTCTGATTAAGAGAATGGCTCTGCCATATATATAGCACTAATGCTTTTAGGGCTGAGTTAAGGAAGCAATGGGATTTAGTTTGAATTCATGCACCCTCATGTTACACTTGTACACTTGCTAAAGGAATTGGTGGTTGGTTATTCATTTTCTTTAGCTAGTTCAATGTGCTATTTACCTCCTCAGAGTTTGTTTATGCCCAGTTGCTACAAATAGGGGTTGATAGTGTTGACAGAGGTGAAACCTGTTACAGGTTTCCTACTGTCAAAATGGGGGAAGGAGGCCCGCTCCTCTGCAAGTTAAGGGTAGGCAAATTTATATTTTTTCTCTCTTTTTCTAAATTTCTTTTTAGCCTGTCTAAACTGTCTGTGAAATAGCCATGAGACATTTAGGTGTCGATTCCGATCCTGTAAAACCCGGGTACGAATGGTCGGACGGAGCGTTTTTTCCGTCCAACTGGTACCCGGGAAAAACATCTTACAAACTCGCAAGTACGATTCGCACAGAAATACCAACACCGGCCGAGTCGGAAAAAACACAGACCGGCAAAATTGTTACATACAAATCCCTACCGGGACGGCGCACATGCGACGTCCGGACGGAGTCAGGCAGCGTTTCAAGGACCAGCAAGTACGATTCGTGCCGACGTCAGTCCTCACGCAGCAGTTTTTACGGGAGCCAAAAACTGCCGGGAAATTGAGGACGACGCAAACAAGGAGCCCCGGCAAGCCAGGGACAGCGATGGACCCCAACCTACTCGTCATCCCGGCCCTCATAGCCTACCACCTTGTATACAGAAACCGACGCAGATGCCGCAGAAGGTCAGAACAACCCCCAGGGGCAAAGGGGGGTGTGTGTGTGTGCAAGGGCCAGGAAACATAACCCACACCCCACAAATAACTACAACATCATGCACAGCAATTACCACCATGGACTGGTCACTTCGGGGGGCGTGTCCACCAATCCCACGTCCCACCACAACGGACGTGGACGCGTACCCGTCACCACCACAATGGTGGTACGGCACATACCACGCCCACCCCTACGTCACACCAACTACGCCGGTACGGCCTGTACCCACGTCCCAAAGGCATGGGTACGGGCCGCACCCCCAAAGTTGGGGTGCCCTAGGAGTACGGGCCCCACCCAGGCTATCAGCACGTGGGTACGGGACATACCACGCCCACCCCTACGTCACACCAACTACGCCAGTACGGCCTGTACCCATGTCCCAAAGGCATGGGTACGGGCCGCACCCCCAAAGTTGGGGTGCCCTAGGAGTATGGGCCCCACCCAGGCTATCAGCGCGTGGGTACGGCACATACCACGCCCATCCCTACGTCCCACCAACTACGCCGGTAGGGCCCGTACCCACGTCCCAAAGGCATGGGTACGGGCCGCACCCCCCAAGTTGGGGTGCCCCAGGGGTACGGGCCCCACCCAGGCTATCAGCGCGTGGGTACGGCACATACCATGCCCACCCCTACGTCACACCAACTACGCCGGTACGGCCTGTACCCACGTCCCAAAGGCATGGGTACGGGCCGCACCCCGAAAGTTGGGGTGCCCTAGGAGTACGGGTCCCAACCAGGCTATCAGCGCGTGGGTACGGCACATACCACGCCCACCCCTACGTCACACCAACTACGCCGGTACGGCCTGTATCCACATCCCAAAGGCATGGGTACAGGCCGCACCCGCCAAGTTGGGGTGCCCCAGGGGTACGGGCCCCACCCAGGCTATCAGCGCGTGGGTATGGCACATACCACGCCCACCCCTACGTCACACCAACTACGCCGGTACCACCTGTACCCACGTCCCAAAGGCATGGGTACGGGCCGCACCCCCAAAGTTGGGGTGCCCCAGGGGTACGTGCCCCACCCAGGCTATCAGCGCGTGGGAACGGCACATACCACGCCCACCCCTACGTCACACCAACTACGCCGGTACGGCCTGTACCCACGTCCCAAAGGCATGGGTACGGGCCGCACCCCCCAAGTTGGGGTGCCCCAGGGGTACGGGCCCCACCCAGGCTATCAGCACGTGGGTACGGCACATACCACGCCCACCCCTACGTCACACCAACTACGCCGGTACGGCCTGTACCCACGTCCCAAAGGCATGGGTACGGGCCGCACCCCCAAAGTTGGGGTGCTCCAGGGGTACGTGCCCCACCCAGGCTATCAGCGTGTGGGAACGGCACATACCACGCCCACCCCTACGTCACACCAACTACACCGGTACGGCCTGTACCCACGTCCCAAAGGCATGGGTACGGGCCGCACCCCCAAATTTGGGGTGCCCTAGGGGTACGGGCCCCCCAGGCTATCAGCGCGTGGGTACGGCTCATACCACGACAGTGGACAGATACATAGGGGTGTGTGCCTATCACTCCCAGCAGTGCCCAGACATATGAGGGGTGGGTGCCCATCACTCCCAGCATTACCCAGACATATGAGGGGTGGGTGCCGAGGACCCCCAGCAGTGGACAGAGACATGGGGGGTGTACATCATTATCAGATGACCACAGCTCCTTGGGTGAATGTACATATCCCTAACTTAGGACAATCATGATAGTGCCATAACAACACATCACTGACAGCAGTGTCCCACTCCCAGGAGGATGGTCGTCCTACCCCCACTGCATGACACGCCATATGTGGGTGTGAGGACAAATTACACATGCATACCCACCCCTGGCGGAGGCAGCACAATACACACACTGAGATCATGCCACAAGACTGCACCCTCATGTCAAACACCAACAAACATAGAGAGCCAAAGGGAACACACACTGTCAGCCACATTCCACGAATGATAGGAATGTACAGGTGCCGGGGCAGCCAACAAGCCGTTGCCCCCCATGGAAGTGAAAGGGTGAAGTACACACAGATACAATGCCCACAATTGTCTGGCAGGTGCCCAAATAACCTGCAGAACACGTAACACATGTGTGTGAGGCAGGGAGTACACACATGCAAAGTGCGGAAATGGGGAAATGTCCACATGAAGTCATGCCAATATACGCCATACACAAGTACAGTGCCCACCAAGGATGCCACAAACGATGCAGGTGGAGACATTGCAGAGCATGCATGGCCAAAGTCGAAGGAATGTGTCACACACCGAGGCAATGTTGACACAGCTCAGCACAACAATTGGGAAACACCCTGCAGGGAAGATGACAGGTGTCACAGAGGAAGGAACACACCTTGGGACAATAAAAATCCAATTGGTCGCACACTGCTCGTCCTACCAGCGTGGTCCACGAAGTAAGCATCAGCGAGTGCGCCTCTGCCAGAGTCTTAAGCAAAAATCAATGTCGCGTTGGCCATCCCTGGACACGTGTTTCGAGGTTGTTACCTCTCATCAGCAGAGAATAGGCATGTGTGTCGGGTTGCTGCGTAGGCTGCCAAAAAATGTTCTCAGGTCCGGTACCACTCGTGGCACGCAGGTGCGTAACCATGAGCTCGTCAGCCCCACCGGCTCAAGGGAGTCTGAATATAAACAAAAATCCAATTGGTCGCACACTGCTCGTCCTACCAGCGTGTTACCCCAAAGCATTGTGGTCCATGAAGTAAGCATCAGCGAGTGCGCCTCTGCAAGAGTCTTAAGCAAAAATCAATGTCGCGTTGGCCATCCCTGGACACATGTTTCGAGGTTGTTACCTCTCATCAGCAGGGAATAGGCATGTGTGTCGGGTTGCTGCGTAGGCGGCCAAAAAATGTTCTCAGGTCCGGTACCACTCGTGGCACGCAGGTGCGTAATCATGAACACGTAACACGTGTGTGAGGCAGGGAGTACACACATGCAAAGTGCAGAAATGGGGAAATGTCCACATGAAGTCATGTCAATATACGCCATACACAAGTACAGTGCCCACCAAGGATGCCACAAACGATGCAGGTGGAGACATTGCAGAGCATGCATGGCCAAAGTCGAAGGGATGTGTCGCACACCGAGGCAATGTTGACACAGCTCAGCAGAACAATTGGGAAACACTCTGCAGGGAAGATGACAGGTGCCACAGAGGAAGGAACACACCTTGGGACAATGTCACCATGCAGTAAGAGCTAACATGACCTACGAATATATGCAGACACCTTGTGACGGCATGCAGATACCAGGGTCCACCCCATGAGCAGGACACAACAACATATACCAGACACCCAACACAGCATCACCACCCCAACTCAGGGAGCAGCAGCACCAGCAGCAATACCAGAATCGAAAGTGTGCAAACGATAAAATAACAACCACATTCAGCATCTCGAACAAAAGTAGCCACAGTACACCATTCAACAAGCCCATAGGCCACACCAGATGCGAAGTCCCGGGGGGGACACGTAGGGACGCCTCTCCCCAGGCTCGCCTGCACAGTACACTGTACCATATCATCCACAGAAGGGGGGGCATCATGTGGGGGGAAGAACCATGCACCGCAGGGACAGGAGGGGCACGGGTAGGTGTCGTGGGTGCAGGGACGGACGACTCCACCACAGGGGGTGGGGCAGAGCCAAAGGAGGAGGGTATTATGGTGCTGCACACGGCCGCATGCACCTCCAGTGTCTCCCCTGCACCCGAAGGCACCACAGGTCCCAAGGAGGGGGGGGGTCGGAGGGATGGGTCGCAGCGCAACTGGGGGAGGGTGTGGACAGGGAGGGGACTCAACTACCCTGCCCGGGGAATCCCTCAAACGCTTGCGGGGCGGTGTCACACTGGGGCTGAGGGACGGACTGGCCATGAAGGAGAGTCTGTCCGACTGTTGGGCAAGAGAGCCAAGGATGAGTGGTATTGGAGGTAGTGTGTCATGAGGAATGCGGACTCCTACTGTGACAGCGTGGCTGCTGTTTGCCCCCCGACCCAGTGCCTGTGCTTTCTCCCCCCTGTGTGTGCGTGACAGGAGGTGTGCGCTTGGCCTTCCCTGGTTGTGTGCTGCCTGTGTCCGGTGGGGTGCGTGCATGGGGACGTCTGGGTGTGCATGGGACAGGCATGGGAGTGGGAAGTGTGGATGGTGCCGGGGTAGGGGGTGGACGGAGCGCTGCAGGAGACCCACCGCTGCCGTCAGTGACGAGTCCATGGACCTCAGCAACATCCGGTGGTCAGACATCGCTGATTACATGCCCTCCATGTACGACACCATCCGTGTCACCAGTCTGGTGTGGCCATGGAGGACACGCAGCTGCGACGTCTGGGCACCCTGCAACTGGCGATGAATGTCCACAAACTCTGCATTGACGGCAGCAGGGGATACAGGGGCAGGGTGTGCGGTGCCTGGCACGAAGGAGACATGTTTGGCATACCACAAACTCCACTCAGAAACCAGAACCCCACATCCGACAAGCTAAGTGTCCCATTCGATATCCGAGGTCGGGCCCGCCGGTCCCAATGTATAGACAAGCCAGAACAAGCGACTTACAACATCCTCAGGAATGGTGGGAATCAGACATACCTGTTCGTCATGATTCACAGATCAGTCCACAACAGAATAGACACAGACAAGGTAAAGTTTAATGAGTACATTCAATGAACCTCGCGTCCCAAGATGCAGGACTGTGGCCAACATAAGCAGACAAATGGTTAAGGCCAGAAACATCAGCATTGTTGCGATATCGTAGACAATGAAAGGAGCAATCATAAGAAACTGACAGTGGAAACAGCAACCTTCCTGTCGCCAGTAAACTAATAGTAGTATCATTCGACTAATAGAAGGTCCCTAAGCTAGAACGGGGGACCCCCCACCGTACAGATCAGCTCAGTGGAATCACATCACGGTATCAACTAGTCCCATCTCCTGCAAAAGTCCTCCATCACAATGAAACAAAAATGTGCTGCACTGCAATATGGCAAGCCCCGTCTATCAGGTATCTGCAGCTGCGTGCATGTAATGGCTAACTAGTGGGACGATCAACCTGCACACAACAACATGCACCGTCTAGTCACCCTGACTGTGTGTGTACACAATGTACAGTACAAGCTCGCTGCTCACTGTGAAGGATGTCAATCAACACACAGTCCACATGTGAAGTAAACTCGAGTAGGCATTTCAAGAGTAATAATACGCAACCACAGTGTCGCGTGCAAAAGCAGAAAAAGTGGCAAGATGGCTTACTGACAACTAACGCGGTGGTGCCAAGTTAGCATTGTACATAGGGAGATAGGAATCGTCAATATACCCCCCCTTGTTCGTACCACTAACCACTAGGGGCGCAAATTTGAGAACGCAGAGTTCAAGTTTGATAGAACGGAACCAAGGGGATGAACTGGAAGTCCATAGGAGGGAAGCGAAAAAGTCAGAAAAGAAATGTCAATTATGAACGATGTTGAAGGGCAATTAACCATGTAAAAGGGTAGAAAAATATCACATCGACGGATGCACCATGAAATGAGCAGGGCTAAAGTCAATCCATCAAGGCATAGGCACTATAAGTTGCAACAGCTTCCAAGAGGAAATCATCTGCACGTTCCGAAAAATTGCCTGCCATCCAGTTCAGCAGGGGGAAAGAACACACGTGTTCCTCAACAATCGGGCCATCCAGCACCATTTGTGGACAACAGGTGGGGACATCAAGATAACTTCTGGATAAGAATTCATTTGCTGCCTTTCCGATGTCCCAATTCCCTAGGACTCCATGTGCAGCAGCACAGGCCATGACACTGACGCCAGAACAGTCCAACTCTTGAGCCACTAAGGGGCTCATCAGTCGATCAAAATCCGGGTCAGGAGCCACCGAGTTAGACAGGCACAAATCCAGAGCCCATTCGAATGGACAATCTAGGCAATGAAAGACAGGTTGCACGCAGGTAAAGAAGGGAAACCGGAAGGAAAATCCATAGGCACTGCTTAAGGTCGCCAGCGGCAGAGTGCCGTAGAATTCAAGCATCATGTTCCGAAGATGGAGAAGCCGGTGCATGCTGTCTTGCAACGCAAGTTGTGAAGCCACAGCGTAGTACGCAGATCAATTATGGCACCCCAGCTACGAGGGCGAGAAGCAAAGGGACACCTCCGAAGACGGTAGACAAAATCGAATGATGAAATGCGGGGATCACACCAAACAGAGTTTGGAAGGAGGTCACGAGGCCGGAGCCCACAATGTAGAAAAAAACAGCCAGGCCACTTGTTGACGAGGCATGAAAGATAGTCTGAATCCGAGTCCCAAATATGTAGTGGGAGATCAGTGTTAAAAAGCGCTTGCACCTCTGTGCGCGTGTGATCTACGTGAAGGCCAAATGTTTCTCGGGATGAAGTCAACACGACTTGTTTTTGAGACAATGGAGCCCTTATACTGCTCATCTTGTTGAACTCCGCTTTCAAGGTTGGAATGGAAGGCCAGATGGATACATCCAGCCGGCCATGCGGGGGTGGGAAAAGGTCGTAATGACAGAGAACCACTCGTAGTGATACAGTCACGATGTCAGGAATTGCCGGAAGCATCCCACAGCAAGCTTCAGCATTGAATAGCACATAATTACCGTTAGCAAGCAGCGCACAAGACGGGGTCATGACTGGCACACGAATCCCTTACAGAATACAAGCTACATCATGAGCGTGCATGTAACAAGCACCATGCAATTGAATGTGCCTACACACCACAGAATGATCCGGAGTGGAAGTGCACCCTTCACCTCTTAAATACACCTCCTTGCCGTCTCTCACGCACCTGTTGTCGCCTACCACGGACACAAGGGACCCGAGCAACTGGGAGGGCGGTGGTGAGAATGGAGGGTGCGGCGAGAGATGGAGTGCTGCTTTCAGCTCTGGGAGCAGCCTCCGCCCCCTCTGGGAGCTCACCCTCGGACCCGTCAGCGTCATAGTCGGTGTTGGGACTGGACAGGTCCTCCGCCTGACTCCCCTCAGCCTCCGTGCCACTTGCTGCGCCAGACTCCCCAGCACTGGTGGCCCCGGTGCTGGCTACCTCCCCCACGTCCGTGACAGTGTCTCCCTCGGTTTCCCCCAACGATGCTGTGGCTAAGGTGAAGAGACAGGAAATGACCAGACACCTGTATACATATGACACATGAGTCCAATCTACATAGGACACAGCGCATAGCATGAACGGCAACATGAGTGACATCTACAATACTACAAACATATGTAGGCCCTGCACCACACAGTTGGTTTACCCACCATGCCACTGGGAAACAATGGGGAGCATGACACAACAGCAAATTACTTGTTCTAAATCGATACAGAGGAGCTACTCACTGGGGACAGTCGAGCACTGCATCACTGGCATGGCACAGTCACCTACACCCGCAACTGTCCCCCGATGCCAGGGACACGGATAACGACACCTCACATGTAACTACTGGCGTTGCACGTTGTGACTATGTCATGTGAGTGTCATGTGTTCCCATGAGCTAGCTGTATTAGTTCCGTGACATGCATCTGCATTTGCTGCATCCAACATGTGTGTGCGTGTCGATGGGCATGGCACACTATTACGCACACCAGGCCACATGTGGAATCAGACGTAACGGGTGTATGTATGCATCGCACATGGACTTGCGAGACAAGGACATATCTGCGTAGTCTCAATGTGTGTGTCATCATACCTGACATGTACCCCTTCATGGCAAGGTGTGTGGACTGTCCTGTTTCAAGGACATGCGACCTGTGCCTCTAGTGTCCCGCAACCGGTCTGTGTGATAATACATCCTTCTTATGCACATATGTGGATGTCTGTCACTCCTGTAATGTGTCAGCCTCTTCACTTACACTGGCCCACTGCTAGTTCCATGGCATGTTATGTTGACCTTGCGCACCCACGTGGGTAGCTGACTGTTGTTAGGGGTGTAACATGGCTGGCATACGTGTCCTGGATGCATTGCACAGTACAGACTCTGTATGTAGCATATGTGTAGTGGCTGTTGAACATGTGCTCAGTCCATTGTCAGTGGTGTAGTGCTGTACTCAATCTTTGTTATTCCTTCCAAATTTCTGCAGGGCACCGCCTCTCCCCCGACCAATGCCAGACTTGGCTGCCATGAGGGAACGTGACTGTATACGCCGCTACCGCTTCTCCCAACCATTGATTGACGACTTGACCACAAGGCTCGAGCCACACCTCCAACCGCTACACAGGTATCCTACTGCACTGACCCCCAAGATGAAGGTGATGGCAGCCCTACATTTTTTTGCCACGGGTACGTTTCAATTGACCATAGCTGATGTAGGTGGCATGTCCCAGACCATGTTCAGCCGTGTCCTGCATGATGTGTTAGAGGCCATGTTGGTACACCTGGATGAATTCATAACCTTTCCAATTCGTGAGCAGTTGACAGGCGTCAAGGGTGAGTTCTATGCCCTGGGAGGGATGCCCCATGTCATTGGGGCCATTGCTGGGACACATGTGGCTTTGGTGCCACCACACGCACAGGAGGTAGCCTTCCGTAACCGCAAGCATTACCACTCCATCAATGCCCTTGTGGTATGTCTTGCTAACATGATGATATCCCATGTCTGTTCCCGTTTTCCAGGATCAGCACACGATGCCTACATCATGAGGCATAGCTGGGTGCCTGAAATGATGCTGCAGCTGCGCAACGAACGTGCATGTCTTGTTGGTGGGTATAATCTGTTAGTCCTGTATTTAGCCGTTTCTTCATATCTTACTGCTTCTCCTGACCCACTTCTGTCCATGATGTTTCCATGTAGGGGACGCTGGCTATCCCAACATGCCATGGCTGATGACGCCTCTCCGCAACCCCAGTACAGCCGCAGAACACCGGTACAACGACACCCATGGGCAGACGAGGCGCGTGATTGAGAGGACGTTTGGACTCCTGAAGAGCAGATTCCGGTGCCTCCACAAGACCGGCAGCACCCTCCCATATGCCCCGGTGAAGGTCTGCAAAATCTTCCTTGTGTGCTGCATGCTGCACAACATGGCAGTGGAGAAGGCCGTGCCACTCATCCTGGATCCTGATGAGCAAGATCATCCACCCGTGGAGGATGAAGGGCTTGGGCACGGGGCAAGTGAGGATGAGGATGAGGATGAGAACATCCGGAGTCAGCTGATCCGCAACTTCTTCTCATGATGGTGAGTCCCTGTGTCTGAGTGTGCACGCTTAGTGCCTTGTGTGGCATGTGTTGCAATGTGTGTGTCGAGCTGACTGTGTGCAAAGTGACTTGGAGGTGCTGTTCTGATGTGTCATACAAGTGCTAATGTCATTCCCCATATTTGTGCAGGACCACAAACATCATTATTTCCATGGTGACAAAATCAATCCTGTAGAGTGCATGTACATGTCTGCGGATTACTAGCTCCTCGCTGACTTGTTGTGTGTCTGTCCTCCCCAGGTTCCTGCGGCTGTCGTCTGCTCATGTCATCATTGCACTCCTGCTATTCCTCATGTGTATTGCAACGTGTGCTGGATCAGAGTTACATGCACAGAGATGGTGAAATGTCTTTTTGGGTAAGCAGTGCAGCAAGGCATTTTGTGGGTGGTACGTGTTTGTGTTTTGTGGGGACTGCTCCTGTGCATGTTGTGGCACCATGCATACATGTCGACTCACCATGGGCCACGTGACGTGTTGCATGGCTCCCATGAATTGATAGTCACCCTTCCTGACAGTCATCTGTCATGGATTGTGGATTCTGATGAAGGCATCAATGTGTGTCTAACGTCCCTCAGGAACATACGGGATGGTCATGCTGGACATGGTGTGGGACATCCCCATATGAGGCTCAATGTGGAATTGTAGACTCGCCGTGTGCAGCAAGGGGTGTGAGGCTCAACCCCTTCACTTGTGTGCCAGCTCAGTAGGATTTACCACATCTGTGTGTTGCAGGGGGTGTCCAGTGTGGGTCACACATGTTCAGCCGAATGACCTGTGATTCTGTTCCAATGGATGCAATTCCATTAGTGTGAGGCTGAGTAATAAAGGTGTGCGTCATACTCCAAGGTGCCTCGTCTCTGTCAATGCTGGTCTCTTGCCACTTGGCATGCGGCATCTCTGGCATACTTGCTGTAGATAATGCATAGGAGTCCATGTGTAGTTTAGCGACATGCATGCAGTTGTTCATGGATTAGGCTCCCTATTGGGCATGTAGTACATGGTTGTGTATGTTATTTAGCGAGGTCAACCACACAATGGGCCATCACCAGTTGCTGAGGGTGTGTCTCCAGTGCGCAGGTCGGCCTTCAGTTTCCTGATCCATGTGTAATGGTTCTTTGGTGATTGTGCATGCATTGTCTCTGGGTGTGCCATGTGACACTGGACACTCCTCACTTTACACACGCGCCTGTTGCAGTTGTCCTTCTGACATCCTAGTCTTTGTGTGCAAGATGGGCCATTTGGCAGGGAGATGGCGCCTGCTGCTGCAGGCCCTGCACAGGCACCCAGTGGCCACACACACAAGATGTTGTGCATCATGTTAGGCTCGCTCACATATGCCATGCTAGTCCACTGCATCTGTACCTCATGCTGCAACGCCCTCTGCATCATGCACATGATCCACAGATAGATCCACTCCAAGTTACGACAGTCCATCCCCCAGGTCCATGACGACATCCATCTCATATACTGCCCTGCCCTCTACGGAGCAAGTACATCCAAACTCCAAGGACACTGGTCCACTTCCAGGGGGCATCTGCACACCTCAGCTTCTACACCCTGCCCCCCAGCCACCTCACCGTCCACCATAGATAGCTGCAATGGATCACTGTTTGCTGCAGGATGTCCTCCACACACCCCACCCACACTCAGGAGGCAGTCCACAAACCTGACCCCACACCAACCTTGTACGTCTGTCATCCTAGATCCCGTTGGTCCATCTCCGTGCATCCAACCTTGCCCTGGCCACCGTTCTTCACATCCACCATACTCCAGCATACAGGACATAGTTCTTCCACCTGGCAACAAATACCTGGGTCTCCCTCCCCGGGTACCTCCACATGGGCCATGGCCTCTACGCCTTGATGATGACCTCCCAAATAGGTCTGTCCGCACAGTGTAGCAAGCCCCCCCTCAGCAGCCAGAGGCCATCACAGGTGAGTGTTGTGCTCCATGCCTACATTGCATGATACTTGTGACCCATGTGTGTCCTGTACCAGACTCTGTTCCCAGGGGATGGATGGCTGGAGTTGGTTCAACACTCAGGCATGGTTAGACATTTCCACACACATTTGTCGTAGAATAATGCAAAATGACAGCAACATTTCATGTGCAGTACAATGTGAATTTATTTTGGGGGGGTGAGTCTTTTGATAGATGTGCGAAGGTGCTCTACCGGGGGAATAGAATCCAAAGTTCACTGGGGGAGATGGCATCCTTGGCATTGGAAGTCATCAGAGTCCAGACCACAGTGTTGGTCATCATTGGTCAGACTGTGACCAGCAAGTCCATGTGGCAGAGAATGTCATTGGGTGAGGTGCTGCTGTTGAGCCAGGGGGCCAGGTGCCAGGCCAGGTGACCTGGGAGATGGCGATGGTCCGCTGACTCTCACGGTCTTTTACGTGGACGACCCACCTTCCTCCGGGGACCCTCAGATGCAGGCCTTGACGATGTTAGGGACGCTCCGTCAGATGAATCCTCCTCCTCCTAGTCCCTCCCTGTGTCTGGTGCTGGTCTATGCCTGGTGACACAGGGAGGGTTTGCCAGACTTTGGGCGATCTGACGGAGTGATTGGCTCACATCCCTGTGCACCGCCAGGAGCTCAGCCAGTCTTGCCTCCATCCGTCCTTGGTGTTGTTGATGACTGGCATGATGCTCAACCTGCAGGTTCTTTATCTCATCGAGGGTCCCCTGCATACCGGAAAGTTTGGACACGACCTGGTCCATGCCTCTGGTGTCACGCCGGTATGAGTCCAGGATGTTGCGTATGTGTGCAATACCGGGCTCCTGAGCTGGCTGGTCAGGTTCGCGCCTCCGCCTGCCTCCACTCCCACCACCCCTGCCCACTTGAGCCTGGCCTGCCCTTGTGGGCACATCGGGTCTACGGGACCCCTGAGGGTTGGCATTTCCACGGTTGCCTGCCTCCTCCTGGGTGCCCGCAGAACCTTGTCCCTCCTGGTCAGACTGGCTCTGTTGTTCAGTGCGAGCAGGGATCCTGGGTGTGTCCTGGGATGTGGCGGGAATGGGGGTGGTGGTTGGCACAGATGTACCTGACGCAGGTGCTGCAGGTGCTTGTGCACCAGAGGGTCCAGGTTGGTCGGGGTCATCCACGGAGTGGTGAGAGTCGTCGCTGCCGGTGGGATCGTCTTCACGCGGTGCCTGGGACTGTGATTCTTCCCCCCCAGTGTTGGGGGGAGATCGTCGACGTTGCCCTGTGTGTGAGAGAGAGACAATGTTAATGCTGTTTCATGCCACATCCATGTTTCATGCATATTCAAGTTGACACAGTTCCCCCAGGTAGTTGGATGTCCCTAGCATTCCTCTCAGTGTCCACTTGGGGATGGGCATGTTGCGGGGGACAGATTGGGATGTTCTCCTGAGTGTGTGACCTGTAGATAGTTGGCTCTGATCAGGCGCGCAACACCCATTGGGCTCACCGGGCTTCAGTCCCCCCCCCCCCGCATGTGTGTCAGCCCAGCTGAGACAGCCTCGTGGGCTGGCGTCCGTCTAATTGCAGCCAGACGCGAGTACTTCACAGGTCTTTGGAAGACCATTTACTCGTTCATGAGGCTTTTGTTGTGTTTTCACCCCTTCTTACAGCCACTCTGGCTATGGCTGGAGGATTTAGCCCCCCCCCGAACTATTTTCCTGCCCCCCCCCCGGAAATTGCCTCTAGTTGCCCGCCTGGCTCTGATGCTCACTTGGCTCTGGATTGGTCTTGTTGGGTCACATGTCCATAGTGGGAATGTGTGATTCCGTTGCCTGCCCCGGGTGTGTGTGCTTGTGTTGGGGGCGGGGGTGTGACCGGGCGTGCTGTTGTGTGTAGTGTGAGTTGTCATTGGGTCTCCCAGGTTATGTGTGTGTCCCCTCATGGTGTATGCTGGCATGACAGTGTGTGTGAGTTCCTGTGCTAGATACCTGTGCTTGTGGAGTTGGTGTTTGACTGTACAGTGGTCCCAGGAGGGCCTTGTGCTGCATACAGCAGGGCCCAGTGTCAGCGACCTTCTTAGTAGTTTGCCAGTCCCTGTGCATTGTGCATGGGTATGTCCCTATGCCATATGGGAAGTGGGCATTGTTGTCTGCGTCTCATTTTGGCGATGTGTTGTGTGGGTCCCAGCCTCCCGGACATCCAGTCTTGTGGTTGTGGTTGTTGTGGCCTTGGACATGGCCTTGCCTTGATTTGTGAAGGGTGGATGGTGACGTTCGTGGCATGGGCGTGGTTATTGAGTGTGGTTGTTTGCGGTGAGTGCTTGGGGGTAGTTGCGTGCATTTGTTGTTGTTGGGGTGTGGATGCCATTCCCCCCATGTTACGTGAGTTGTCTGTGTACTCACCAGGCTCTGCGACTCCTTCCACTCCGTGTAGTCCCACCGGCGGTAGCATGGCCATCACCTTCTCCTCCCAGGGATGGTAGTGTACGGGTCTGCGGGGCGGCCCACCTCCAGTGATGTTGGTCTGGGCATGTTCTTCATTCATCTTCCTCTTGACCGCCCTGCGCAGATCGTACCACCTGGCTTGGTATTCATGCCTGGTCCTTCGAACAGGCGCAACAGCATTCACCTTGTCGACGATCCTCTGCCACATGGCAGATTTGTCAGATATGCTGGTCTGTCTGACCATTGTTCCAAACAGCTGTGGCTCGACTCTGATGACTTAGTTGACGAGGAGCTCCAGCTCCGCCGTAGTGAACTTTGGATTCTTGTCTGTGGGCATGGTGTGGGGTGTGGGTGTGGGCGGTTGTGGGTGTGTGGGTGTGAATGTGTGTGAATGTGAAGAGGGGGATGTTTGTGGGGGAGGTTGTGTGGAGGTGTGTGAGTGGCGGTGTAACTAAGGTATGAGTTATGTGGGGTGGTTTGTGTGTGAGCTCTGTCCGCAGTAGGTCTGTTGCAAGGGCTCATGGTTTGTGTGTGTGGGCCCTTTTTATTGGTCAATTAGTGGGTGTGGCTGTGTTTGAATTTTGGTGGGTGTGTTATAAGAGGTGGTTGTGTTTGGGGCCTCTGTTGGCCAGTTTGGATGTGGCAGGTCAGTCATTGAGTTGTATTTTGTCGTGTAGACGTGTTTTGTGTTTTTGTGTGAGTCACTTTGGCCCTCCTTGTGCTATTTTCCACTGTCCTGGTTCTGTATGTGTCTTTTTCGCGTAGGTGCGATCCTTACATTCGCGATGCTGTGTGGGAGGTGCTGGGGTACGGTGTTGGTGTGCGGCAAGTAAATGCAGTGGGGGGGCTGGGGGTACAGTGCGGACAGGGTGGTGTACGGTGCAGACATGTTGGGGAGGGGTGTACGGCTCGTACACGGGCATGAGTTTACCCGTGTACATGTGTGCTTCGGCGTTGGCTCCGTACGGGCCTTTTTACGTGCGATTGTGTATTCGGACGGGCGGTCGGGATCGTGCTTGCGCGCTCGGACTTGTGTTTTACGATTTGTAAGTTGAACTGTCCGGATCACTTTCGTACACTTTTCCAGGCGATATTCGGACGTGGACACTTTCCGACGCACGCTCGTAGACTTTCCCAACACTATTCGTAGTTATTTTTCACGGCCCATTCGTACTTGCCAGTTTGTACGGTACTTGTGCGACTCGTACGTAAAAACATACGGATGCGGGTCGTACGCAAATTATTTTTACCGGATCGGAATCGGCACCTTAATTGGCTATTCAGTAATACTGTTTTAAACATTGTTAGCATTAATAAAATGAATAAATAAATGTTATGTTACTGCTCATCCTGTCTGATGAAATTATGAAAGGATGAGTAGTCTAGATTGCTGTTCACTTATTTGATCTTTAACGGGAACTAGATATGGGTAGTTTTTGTTCTAAACTTCTCAGGTGATAACACCATTATTGTTTGTTATTCTCATGCTACATACAGTTTTGCAAGGGCATTGCTAGTCTTTTATTAGCTAGCCTGTGTAAATAAACTGACAGTCCTTACTAGAGCTGATGTTGCATAGTTTGGATCGTGAAAAGTAGAATACAGGGAAAATGCCCATGTGATCCTTAGCAAACATTTTTGAGGAAAATATTTTTCTATAGGAGCTTGTTTGTCACAATATGTTCTGCTGGAGAAAATGTACCCATTATGTTGAAGTTTTAGATTTTCCTGTTGCTCCTATAACATGAGAGCATGATCCTAAGCATACAATGTAGGTGCTTTTATTAAGAGAAATCATTTTAGAAGTGTCTGCAGTCTTGTACAAGTAATGCAAAGTCTATGAGTAAACGTGTAGACCATTTCCTTTTTCTTTAGGGTCTTCAGATGAATAATATAGAAATACACAAATGTAAGGATTTGGAGTGTGTCTGTATTGTTTTTTTCTCTTTTCCTCAGAATTTAGTAAATGAACACAGACTTCCTTGGCTGCTTGGGATTGGGTGACGTATTACTCTTGTCAGTTCACCGAAGAGTTCCTTTTATACTTGCCAATATGTCCAGGCTGTTGGTTTTTTTACTCTCACATAGATGAAAGTGGTTCTTGGGTGCCTTGCTAATATATTGGGCGTCCCAAGACTAGGAAGTATTCTGAGACTATCCTCTCTGTTGATAGATTATTTCTGTGCCTTGTCTAAAGACCCTTTTTGTTCTGTCCACCAATAGATATTTGCTACCTTACAACCCTTGCCAGAGGGGCGCGGACATCAGATCTAGCTTGGGGAGTCAGCAGCAGTCCAGCTTGAAGTCAAGGTGAAGGTAACCAGCACAGGCATTGCTGGCAACTAAGACCTCAGTGAAGGTAGAAGGCCGGAAGCACTGGGATGTGAAGTGTGTTCCCCTGCCACTGTCTTGGGCCAAAGACGGGGTCACAAATCAGAAAGAAGAAGAAATAGTGGATCAAGTTTTTGATGCCCAGCTGAGAGAGTCACAGACTGACCAGAACGGCAAGGAAGTTTTTGCTTGAGGTGACCCCCTTTGAAACTAGGGTTGCTTCAGGTACTTCAGCATCACGCTCCTGAATGTTGGCTGTGAAGTCTTCACCTTTGTTGGTCAAGAGATACCTGGGCACACTGGATGCAATGTGTGGCCCCAACGACAGAGCAGTGTGCCAGCAGAGCAATACAGGAGTTAGGGAAGGACTTGAGTTCAGGGTACAGGTGCTGTGTCTCTGGTGCCTGTTAGATTGAAGTGAAGAAAACTGGTGCACTGCCTGAGACACTGGACAGGATCGCTGAGAGCATTTGCCCTGGTGGGTGATTGCCCTATCCTGAAAGAAGAAACTTTTCCCTTGAAACTGGGCCGTGATTCCTGAGTTGCGAGTTGTGCAGCTCCACCGTGGGAACAACATGAGCCTGCCTGTGAGGCTCAAACGGACACAGGGAGAAGACTCCCCTCTGGGTGGTTGTACAGCGGCTTTAATTTCCCAAGGACTTCTTCTTTTTTGTTAAAAATGTACCCCATTGGTCGTCCCATTTTTGAGGAGGAGCAGCCCTTTGCAGCTCTTCGTCCTAATTCTCATGGCCCTGTGTGGTCCTCCTGGTCCCCTGGATCCAGGATTATTTTTGTAATAATATGTCTGACTGCTATAATATTTGCATTAGGAATAATGTTTATTCTGTGAGAGAAAAGTTCATCTGAGCAGTTGACAAATGTTACCCTTTCCTTGATTAAAATGATTGATACTCTAGCCCTCATAAAGGAAACACTGGAAAAGTCTAGTGAAAATGTTTTTTATTAGATATGTGCTGTTGGCTATTCTGAAGTTGAAATGGATGGTCACTAAAATGCATAGGAGCCTTGAAAATGTTTTTACTGGATGGTTCTAGGATTTGCTTAGGACTAGAAAGTTAATAATTCTGTTTGTGATAATAGTCATTACTCTCTCCTGCTATCTGTATGACCCAATGCTCTGTTCCCTTTGTACTCCTGCTTATACCTTATATATGCCAGCTTAACAATATTTAGAATGAGAAATGCCCACCTAGCAATGAATTAGGATATTGATACATTTATGAAAATTAATGTGCAAATATTTTCTGTGTTCCTACTGGATCATAGGAATGTCTTCATGCTAAAAGGACCATCTGTTAAAGATTACGGGGATCTGTTAGCATGAGCTGAAAGCCATTTTGTACTTGGTAGCCATTTTAGTTAGCTAAGTGCTGGCCATTTGCTTTCTCCCTCTTCCAGAGCCTTTCACATGCTCAGAAGGGCCTAGCTAGTAGAATACACCTGCTCCTAGTATAGAACTGTCAGGCTGTTCTAACTGATGTCAGTAACTTATTACTCCTCCTACTTGTTGACTGTGCATTTTCTGTATGACCATCTATGTGTGTAACTCTTCTCATGTGTACTTGTACCGCCTTCTTTTGAGCCCCTGTGTGGGTATATAAGGCCCCTGTTCTCTGTACTCTGTACTCCTTAGAATGCCTCCTACAGTGACTTGAGATCACTGTTGTGACGCAATCTCCCTCTTCTGAGGTTAATAAAAGGATGTCTTTTATATTACAGCTTCTGTGCCAATCTCTTCTTTGTTGGTTTAAAAGGACCAGGTGTATCAGTGAAACCCCTGAGAAGGTTTTGATTTCTTCAACATGACAGATCTAGAAAGCACACCTCACACATCTAGAACCCACGCACTATACATCTAGAATCATACATCTGGAACCCAAACATGACAGATCTAGAAAGCACACCTCACACATCTAGAACCCACGCACTACACATCTAGAATCATACATCTGGAATCCACACGTGACAGATCTAGAAAGCACACCTCACACATCTAGAACCCACGCACTATACATCTAGAATCATACATCTGGAACCCAAACATGACCGATCTAGAAAGCACACCTCACACGTCTAGAGCCCATGCACTACACATCTAGAATCATACATCTGGAACTCACACATGACCGATCTAGAAAGCACACCTCACACATCTAGAACCCACGCACTACACATCTAGAATCATACATCTGGAACCCACACATGACAGGTGTAGAAAGCACATGTCACACGTCTAGAACCCACGCACTACACATCTAGAATCATACATCTGGAACCCGCACATGGCAGGTCTAGAAAGCACATATCACACATTTAGAGCCCACACACTACACATGTAGAATCATACATCTAGAACTCGCACAAGAGGTCTAGAAAGCACATGTTACACATTTGGAACCCACACACTACACATGGAGAATCATACATCTAGAACCGACACAACAGGTCTAGAAAGCACGTCACACATTTTGAACCCACACACTACACATCTAGAATCATACATCTGGAACCCACAGATGACAGGTCTAGAAAGCACATGTCACACATTTAGCGCCCACACATTACACATGTAGAATCATACATCTCGGATCTCACACACTACATGTATAGAATCTAAACAGCACATAACTATTCTGGGGTGCTGGATAAAGTGTAAAGGGTGTAGAAATGATGCCTGTACAATGGGGGTCCAATTGTGTAATGAAGCTACAGCTGCCACTTCCATAGGGGCTTTCAGACACTTCCCAAGAAACAACTGAGCACTAATCCGGTGCACATCCGATGTGATGTCCATCCGCAGGAATGTAACACTTTGTAAGTTCCTGCTCGGCAGAGAGTGGACACTGGGATTACAGCACTTGTCCAACCTGTCTTCCCTGGTAGGACCTCACAGCCATGAGTACATCACACCTCAAGCAACACTCCACTGATATAAACAGCATTATGTGGTATGTTGGGTCTTAGTGGAGGGGATAATGTGTGATTGAGGCAGAGAACCAGCAGGGGGGATGTGATCCTGTTTTAGATACATGTGGGAAACACATGAGGAGCTCAGCTGTCTGTAGGCGTCGCCTGTCATTGGTCTGAGGTCTAGGAGTCCACCAGGGCAAATCAGCCTTCGGCAGGCACCATGGGTGGGTTCCCTCACATCCTGGACCCAGGATCAGGATTAAGCACACAGAGGCCCCCAGTTAAGCATGGTCAGCGCTACAAGATGGTGGCATTGGGTTCTGGTTGCCCTGAATGCTGTGTTATGTCATCGATGGATTAGGCCAGGCTAATCCCTTTAGTACCAAGAGCAGGTGTATTGGTAGAAGACACACTATCGATAGACAATGGGCCCAATTCACAAAGGTAAGGTTAGGCCAAAAGTCCAACTTAGACCAAAAGTCTAACTTTATTAGCAGTAACTTACCTTTGTGAATACCAAAAAGTAGTAAAGTCAGACTTTTGCACTGAATGAATCGGCAGATGGGCTGCCTCGCACATCACTGCCTTAATGGTTGTCAGTATGATCCGTAGGGCACCGGTCAGAAAGGCGTGATCCCAGCTGGCCCCTGCAGACAGCACCAGAGCCCGGACTGAGTCTCCAGTAGGTACATTTATCTTAGCGGATGGACCTAGTGCGCACTTTACTTACGTCGAGGTAGAGAGGAGGCCTTAAGACTTGGGTTTGGTGAGCAGGGAGGGGACATCCTTTTTAAAACCAAACAATTATGGCATCTGGGTGTTAAGGGGGTTTGGGTAGAAGACATTTTCATCTGAGTTGAGCTTGAGGTGGTGACCTGCTAGGCAGACCTGGGTACAGTTAACACTCCCTCTAATGGAAGCTTATTCTTCACATTCAGGACCACTGTTGAAGATTTAGAAATTTCCTAAATATGTGCCTCTTAGAGAAGCTTTCCGTCTTCATCAGCAGAGACAATCGATGCTCATGGGACCTGCTCTCAACATGGCCATTCTCCAGGTAGCTCATGACATGACTCAAAACCACCCCCACCCACCCCACATGCACACATACCCACGCACACTCAAACACACACACTAATCATCAGCTGTCGAGAACATGTGCCAATGAGTCCCATTCATCCGCTGTGTGTTGGAAGGTTGAGGATACTTGAGAGCAATAGACTAGGGGTGGGCATAACCCATGTAATTACATGTAGCATAATCACCCAGAATTACCTAAGTATTCCGCCGTATTACGTGGAATTATGTCAGACAATTACATCTGTGTTTTGCACTATTTCTTAGTGCCAAAATGCCCCTTCATGTCCAAAATACAGCCAAATGCAGCAGAACAGAAACTGCGAGCGGCTAATTGTACTTGCTGAATGTGCACTCACACTAGGATTTTTCACCAAATTACTTTTATTTACACAAGCAGGAATAATCACAGAATACTCTTAGTTACACAAGCAGGAGTAATCACATAATTATCAGTAATCTGTGTCAAAGAGTAATGTGGAATTACCAAAAGTATTCTAATTACTCTGGTATAATTGAAATTCTGCCCAGACTTACAAAGGACCCAACTTATCGGCTGCTACTCTTTGGTGTTCAGTGTCTCTCCCAGCCGGCAGAGAAGGTGTTATCCTCGCAGAAGTCCATGGATGAGGAGATGTTTGTGGGTGCAAGGTGGTGAGGGTGAGACCTGCTCATACAGCAGAGTCTGCAGCTCTGAGTGTACACAGGGAGTCATCGCCGCAGCGCCTACTTACCCTACTGTTTGCATTTTGCACCCGGGATGTTTCAGTCCTTCACAGATCTTCCTCACTCCATCGTCTCCAATCTCATTCCCGCACATCTCCAGGTGCGTGAGAGAGGGGCTAGCGTAGAGGACTGAAGCGAGGTCTTCGCAGCACGCGTCAGTCATGGAGCAGTTCCACATCCTGTAGAAGACAGGCGGAGACATGATGAAGATATGAAGACAACAGAAGTTTGTGTGAGTGTAACTTCACTCAACACTTTATGGAGTGCAGAGATGCAACTGCAAACAGAACTGATGAAGATGGTTCTTGTTCATGGGAAGACACAATCCCTGCATGTCACACAATACTCAATATACCAGTGTCACTGCCAAAGTTCAACACACACACACACACATACACACACACACAGCATTCACCTCAGAAAGGTATTCAGTCAAAATATTGAGCTTGAAATGTCGACTTACACTAATATTGAGTTTTAAATATTGTGACACAGAAATATCGACAGCAAAAATATTGTGGTCAAGAATAACGACTTTAAGGTAAGAAATCTTGATTTTAAAAATATAGAAGTCATTAATATCGTTTGTGAAAATATAGTTGTTTAAAATATCGATTTTTTAATTAGTGTTATGAATTTTAGTATATATTTTAAATGTATGTGATGTATTTAATTGTAGGAATATTGTTTATGTTTTTCAATATGTGTTACATTTTCAGTAGTTATTTATTTTATTTTAATTAAATTTTGTGTTTTTTAGTATCGTAGCAGGTTGTGGGTTTATAGGGGAACAGGGTGGGAAGCAATTTAATTAATTATGATTAATTATGATAAACAAATGAATACATTTATTTATTAACATTTTTTTAATTGAGATTTTACAATGTTAATTGTGTTTTTAATTTTTGGGGGTAAATTATAGATGCGGGTTGTGGGGTTTATAGGGGCAAAGGGTGGGAAGTAATTTATTTTTAATTAATTACCAATTAGTTGATCATTATTATTTAATAATTAATTGACAATTAATTATGGCAATTGGGTAAATAATTGTAGGTGCAGGTTGTGAGGTTTATAGAGGTAAAGGTTTTTGATTGATTAATAATTAGTTAATATTAATTAATTAATTGACAATTAATTATAGTAATTGTGTAAATAATTTTAGGTACGGGTTGTGGGGTTTATAGTGCTAAAGGGTGGGAAGTAATTTATTTTTTAAATAATCAATAATTAGTTCAGTAATATTCATTAATTAATTGACAATCAATTATGGTAATTGTGTAATTCATTATAGGTGTGGGTTGTGGGGTTTAGCGGGGTATATGGTGGGAAGTAATGTATTTTTAATTATTAATAATTAGCAGTTAATATTAATTAATTGACAATTAATTATGGCAATTGTTAAATTAATTTTAGGTGTGAGTTATGGGGTTTTTAGGGTTAAAGGGTAGGAAGTAATTTATTTTTAATTAATTAATGATTAGTTGATAGTTAATATTAATTAATTATTGATAATTAGTGTAATTGTTTAATTATATTGTGTGTGTGTGGGTTCTGGGTTTATAGGGGTGAAGAGTGGGGAGTGAATTAATTTTACTTACTTTATAATTAGTTGTTAAACACTATTTATTTAATTGAAAACATTTTAATTTGTAAAATTAATTTTTTTACAGTTTAATTTTAAGTGTGGGACGTGTGGACTATAGGTGTAAAGGGTGGGAAGTTAATTACATTTTATGTGTTTTAATTTGTGTCTTAATTAATAGTTGTTTAATTGATAATTATGTTAATTATGCAAATACATTTGTTTTCGAAGTGGGTTGTGAGTGGTGTGGTGTTATAGGGTAGAAAGTAAATAAACTACATTTATGTAATAATTCATGTTTTTGTTAATAAATAATTTCTAAATTAAAAAAATAATTTGTTTCAAAATAATTTATTTTATTTAATATAATATTTGTAGGTATTTGTGATGTGTAGTTAACATAATAGTATGTTTTGATTTTTTTATTTTTAATATTAAATAAATATATTTTCTTTAATTTGTAACACATATTTTTTTAATGTACTTTAAAAAATATATATTTTTATTTTAAAAATATATATTTTTATTTTGTTGATGATGTTTTTTTTGTATTTATTTTTTAACTGATTGGAGTGAGAATAGCAATTTTCACCCCTTCGATAGCCAACACTTTCCCTGCTGTTACAGCCATTAGAGTGGAAATAGTCATTTTTACCCCTTCGCTATCCAACACTTTCCCTACTGTTGCACTCTCTGGAGGGGGAATAGTAATGTTTACCACCTCGCTATCCAACACTTTCCTTACTGTTGCACTCATTGAAGTGGGTGATTTAAGTTTAAAGATTTTTAAATAGTTTCATTTTTTAATTTATAATTTGACCCTCGGTTAGAGATTCGCTCTTCCCTAGCAGCTCCGCCGTGCTGTGCTCTGCCTGCGGTCCCACCCAGACAGGGTCTAATACCACACCTCGCTGGTGCCCGCTACCTTGTTGCCTGTGTCGGTATTTTCTCTTTTCCCCCTGCATTGTGCCCTTATTGTAATGTACTGAACGCTGATCTCCCCTTTTTATTTGTATCCCTCTGTTTATCTTAAATACTTGTTTATTGTTTATTGTGCCATTATTGTTGCATTACTTAACTCTGTTTATCCCTTATTCCTCTGTTGTTGTATTTCTGTTGCTGTTGATTCTGTTCCCGCCTGCGCCGTGCCCTTTCTCCTCCTGTCGTTCCCATCGTAACCCCCTCCTGCCTTTTAGCTGCACGTCCCTTCCCCCTCCCCTACATAGCAGGCGGCAAGCACGTCTGCGACCTGACCCCGACCAGCGCCAGGAACACTGGATCTGCAAGGCCACTCCGATATGACTCAGCTGCCCTCCACCCACTCAACCCCGGAAGACACACCGACTGCCAAAGAGCCGCACCCAATACCAGCCACGGACAGTTCTCCTGCAGGCACTGCCAACGATCCTTCACCATCAACAGCACCCCCACCGACGGTTCACTGGACGCCCGCACCACCGAAGCCCTGACCTGCATCCTCCTCAACGTACGCTCCCTTCACAGACACGCCGTAGAGATCTTGGACCTGATCGACACCCTCTCGCCCGACATAACTTTCTTCACAGACACCTGGACCAACGCCACCTCAGGCCCCAACATCGCCACCGCCATCCCCGACAGATACAAGATCCAGAGAAAGGACCACCCCCACCGCCCAGGAGGAGGACTCGCCATCGCACACAAGACCTCCCTCCGACTCTCCACCTCCAGCACAAACGGCCCCCACCCCAACACTGAACACCTCCACTTCCAGATCCAGACCAGCCCCAGGACCACGCTATGCAACACCCTCACCTACAGACCCCCGGGACCTTGCACCCAGTCCACAACCTACATCATCAACCTCGTTGTGCCCCACGCCATCACCTCCACGGACTACATTCTACTCGGAGACCTGAACTTCCACCTCGACAAACGCAGCGACCCCGACTTCACCACCCTCCTCGTCAACCTCTCCAACCTCGGACTGAAGCAACTCGTCACCACCCCCACTCACAGAGCAGGACACACCCTCGACCCCATCTTCGCAGGAGGGACTAACATCCGCTTCAGCCACACCTCGCAGCCCCTCTGGACAGACCACCACTGCGTACACTTTACCTTCAACAGGACCACCGCATCCAAACCCACCGGCGCCCACCACGAAGGAACTGGAGCAAGATCACAGAGGAACACCTCAACACCACCCTCCTCCATGACCGCCTGATCGCCACGACTGACGCCAACTCTGCAGCTAAAGAACTTCACCGTTGGCTCTCCAGCTGCTTCCACAAGCTCGCACCCCTCCGCCATCCCGCCAAACAACGCCCCCAGAAGGCCACCTGGTTCACCACCGAACTCCAAGAAGCCAGGCTCTCCTGCCGACGCCTCAAGAAAATCTGGCGAAACCGGAAAACCAAAGAAAACCTGAACAACCACAGGGACGCCCTGACGGAATACCACCGGCACATAAGAGACACCAAGCGGTTGAACAAATTCCACACCAACGCAGCCAACTCCAAAGAACTCAACGTCATACAGCAATTCACAAACCTCCCAGCGAAGCCACAGATGTCACACCATCTCAGGAACTCTGCAACAAGCTCAACACCTACTTCTATCTGAAAATCAAGGCCCTCTATGACAATTTCAGCGAACAGACACCGGATATCACCCAACTCCCCTCCGTCGACAACGAGCCGACCATCACTACCTGGAATCTTGCCACCGTTGAACACATCACCGCGGCCATGAGAAACACCCACTCAGGAGCCCCCACGGAACCCTGCCCACGGCACATCTACAACAGGGCCCTAGCCGCCATTGCACCAGAACTAGGACGGACCATTGACACCTCCTTCATTCCGGCATTTTCCCAAACGACTGGAAGCGGGTGGAAGTCAAGCACCTCCTCAAGAAACACACAGCCTACCCGACGGACCTGAAAAACTACTAGCCCATCTCTCAGCTCCCCTAGCTGCCAAAGTCACTGAGAGACTCGTAAACACACAGCTGACCGCCTTCATCGAAGAGAACTCCACCCTGGACTCCTCCCAGTCCGGGTTCTGCAGCAACCACTGCACCGAGACCGCCCTCCTCGCCGCCACCGATGACATCTGCATGCTACTCGACCAGGGTCACACTGCTGCCCTCATCCTCCTAGACCTCTCCGCAGCCTTCAACACCATCTCACACCGCACACTCGCTGCCTGACTTCACGACGCTGGGATACGAGGAATAGCCCTCAACTGGATCCACTCCTTTCTCTCCGGCAGAACCCAAAGGATCAGACTCCCTCCCTACCTCTCCGAACCCACAGAGATCAACTGCGGGGTACCCCAAGGATCATTGCTCAGCCCCACACTCTTCAACATCTACATGGCCCCCTCGCCGCCATAGTCAGATGGGCATGGGCTCATCATAGTATCATACGCCGAGACCCAACTCATCCGCTCCCTCACGAAGAACACCGAAGACACCAGACTCTGCTTCCAGGAAGGAATGAAGGACGTTGTGGCCTGGATGAAGGACAGCTGCCTGAAGCTCAACTCTGAGAGAACTGAGGTCCTCATCCTTGGACCCTCCACCTGGGACAACAACTGGTGGCCCTCCGCTCTTGGTAGCCCACTCACCCCCACAGATCACGCATGGAACCTCGGCATCATCCTCTCCTTCCTCACCACGACCCACCAGATCAATTCTGTCCCCTCCACCAGTTTCAACTGCCTTCGCATCCTCCGCAAGACCCTCAAATGGATACCCCCCGAATACAGAAAGATCATCACCCATGCACCGATATCCAGCAGGCTGGACTATGGTAGCGCCCTCTATGCCTGAATCAACAGAACCCTTCTCCACAAGCTCCAAACCATCCAGAACGCAGAAGCTAGACTTATCCTTGGGACACTACGGCATGAACACATGACCCAACACCTACGAGACCTCCACTGGCTCCTGGTTGAGAAGAGAGTGACCTTCAAACTTCTCACCCATGCCTACAAATCCCTCCACAACATCTGACCCAAGTACCTCAACGATAGAGTCTCCTTCCACATACCCAAAAGAAACCTCCTCTCCGCCGACCTTGCCTTGGCAGACACCCCACGCATCCGCAGAACCAGAGCAGGCGGAATAGCCTTCTCCTACATCGCAGCAAAGACCTGGAACAAGCTCCCAGTCAACATCAGGTGCTCCCCAACCCTGCACACCTTCAGGAAGAACCTCAAGACCTGGCTCTTTGACTGACCGGAGCTGCCCCCCCAGCACCTTGAGACCCTCACGGTTGAGTAGCGTGCTTACAAACCCCTGATTGATTTTATGTTACTGGTATATGTCTATACATATATTTATTTGTTACATTTTTATATAATTTTTAAATTATAAAATATATTACAATTATTAGTTTAATAATTGTTTTAAAGTAAATATATACTTTATATCTATATATATAATAATTATTTAATATATGTTTAACTTTTTAAATTAAGTTTATTTGTGATATTTCTTACATTTATTCTTTAATATATTTAATATTTGTTAATGTATTTTATATATATATAAAATTGATATTTTGTACCACTATATTTATGAAAACAATACTTTTTTCTCAATCTTTTTTTACTTACCATTATACGTATAGGATGTAGATATTTTTGACATCAATATTTTGGTCAAAATATTTTTGAAAATGGGGATATTTTGGGTGTCGGTATTTTGTCAGTGTACCCCTCAGACTAGAGCAAGAAAGCAAAGGGGGTCCAAGGAATGGAATCACAGGTGCACCAAAGCACAGCACAGCAGTTAGAAGTGGGAAGTGAGAATTGTTTTTAGGTCAAAGTTGGGTAGTAGGCCTTTTGACCTTGGTGATTTTCTATAGAACTTTACTGAGTTATTTGTACTTATGTTTTATAGGCCTTGATGCTAGCTTCATCAAAAGCCTATCCAAGGTATCGGTTTCATTATTCCTTACATAAACCTTTAAAACTTTGGCCCGTGAGTGTCATTCGTTTTGGGAGTACCACAGCCTTATGTCTGTATGTGAGCTCAAATGTATTAGAGGCAGGACCGAACAGGGAGCGCCCAAGACTGTATAGGGACTACACCACTCAGGGTCCGAGCCTTTGGCATGCCCCTGGTAAGCCCGTTTGTGTGCTGACATGCATGCGCTCTGCAAGGACACAGGGAAAGATACAACATTCTAGAATTAATAATATATGTTAGAAAAGGTAGACGGACCGGGAGGGCCGGCCGGGGTCAGGGGGAGAGGTCTCCGGGGAGAGCCGTCTCCAGCGATCGTACAGACAAGTAACTCCCCCCCCACAGACAGATATCACACACGGATAAGGTTCAGTGTTCTTTATAAGCACTTATTTAAGATACGGTTGAATGGTACAAGGAGGTCTGGACTCAGGGGTCCCCTCGATTAGAGTCTCGCAAGGTAGGGAAGGGGGTAGCGGGACAGTCTATTTACTAATCAGGTAGTTCGGATGAGATGATGATGAGCTCACAATCCTCGAGCTTGGTGGTTAGGTGGTACGGACCGCGGCCGCGCCAGCAGGTCCCGGTGCGGGTGGTCGATACAACGGGCCGCGGCAGCGCCAGCAGGTCCCCGGAAGATGTACGGTCCGCGGCAGCGCCAGCAGGTCCCGGTGCGGATGGTCGTTACAACGGGCCGCGGCAGCGCCAGCAGGTCCCAGGAAGATGAAGGTTGCAGGAGGCCGCGGCAGCGCCAGCAGGTCCCGGTGAGGATGGTCGTTACAACGGGCCACGGCAGCGCCAGCAGGTCCCAGGAAGATGAAGGTTGCAGAAGGCCGCGGTAGCGCCAGCAGGCAGGACGATGGTTCACAAGAGCGGCTACGGCAGCGCCAGTAGACCGTCAAGGTTGAGTTCACTCGGTGTCTCTCGACTCCAGGATACAACTGCCTTCCTGCTCCGGAGCTGCCTCAGTTATAGGGCTGGCGCCCTTTGATGTCCGGACCCTCGCACTTGGAGGTCGGAGGGTCCGGGATGAAGGTGTCCAGACACCCAGCAGGGGGTGGAGCCAGTGCCTGGGGGAGCTGGGGGCGATCGGCACCTGGCGGGGGAGAGCCCTTGACACTTCGTTCTCCCATTGACCTGCCAAGTGGTCCGCTCACCTCCTGGGTGGATGGTGGTGCCGGGATGTCGGGGCCGGCCAGGCCCGGGGTTAGGGTCGAGGTGAGGCCATGCGGCCGCGTGGTGCAGGGCCCAAGAGGGCGGCTTGACCCGGCCGGGGAAGCCGGTGGGGCTGGACCCCGTGATGAGTAGGGGTCCGAGGGCAGAGGGTCCGTCGGGAGACGGAGTACGGGTGCTGGTCGCGGGGATATGCCAGGTGGGCCGGAGTTCGGGCCCTGTCGTGCGGGGAGGGAGCAAGCCGTCTGTGAGGCCTGTCCAACATGCGTCCCCCCCAGCTGAAGGCGGGGAGAGTCACCCATCTCCTTGGGGACTCTCTTCGTCGAGGCGGAAAAAGCGGGACAGGCCATCCGCGTTGGCGTGGTCTTGGCCTGGTCGGTGCTCCACGGTGAAGTCCATTCCCTGCAGGGAAATGGACCAGCGCAAGAGTTTTGGGTTCTCCCCCCGCATCTGCATCAGCCATTGCAGGGGTCGATGGTCGGTTTGTACCCGGAAGTGGGTACCGAAGAGATAGGGTCGGAGCTTTTTGAGGGCCCACACTACTGCAAATGCCTCCCTCTCGATGGTGCTCCAACGCTGTTCTCGGGCCAGGAGACGTCGACTGATGAAGGCCACCGGCTGGTCATGACCTTCGGGGTTCAACTGAGAGAGGACGGCTCCGATGCCGTGGTCGGAGGCGTCGGTCTGCACCACAAATTCCCGACTGTAATCGGGGGCCTGGAGCACAGGGGCGGTGCACAGGGCGGCCTTCAGCTCCTCGAAGGCCGCTTGACAATCAGGAGTCCAGTTTACCCGCTTCGGTTGGTTCTTGGATGTGAGACCCGTGAGGGGCCCCACGATGCTGCCGTAGTCCTTCATGAACCGCCGGTAGTAGCCGGTGAGCCCCAGGAAGGCTCGGACCTCGGTCTGGGTGACGGGAGGCTGCCAGGACTGGATGGCCGCAATCTTAAGTTGTAGTGGGGCCACCAGCCCGCTTCCCACTTGGTGCCCAAGGTAGGTCACAGACCCTTGGCCAATTTGGCACTTGCCGGCCTTAATGGTGAGGCCGGCCCGCTGGAGGGCTTGTAGGACCTCTTGGAGGTGACGGAGGTGGTCGGACCAGTGGCGGCTGTATACAGCGATATCGTCCAGGTAGGCAGCGCTGAATTCTTCGAGCCCCGCCAAGACCTGGTTCACAAGGCGTTGGAACGTGGCGGGGGCATTCTTCATGCCAAAGGGCATGACCTTAAATTGATAGTGGCCATCGGGGGTGGAGAAGGCTGACCGTTCCTGAGCCCTGGGTGTGAGGCCGATCTGCCAGTAGCCCGCCGTTAGGTCGAAGATACTAAGGTAGCGGGCGGCCCCCAGCCGGTCGATCAGCTCGTCTGCTCGGGGGATGGGATGCGCGTCGGTCCGGGTGACAGAGTTCAAGCCCCGGTAGTCGACGCAGAATCTCAGTTCAGGTGCGGTGCCGGGGGCAGCGGCCTTGGGAACTAATACAACCGGACTGGCCCAGGGACTGTCCGAGGGCTCGATGACCCCGATCGTGAGCATCTTGGCCACTTCCTCCTGTATGCAGGCCCGTACCCGATCTGGTACGCGGTAGGCCCGGTGTCGGACAGGGGGACTGTCCCCGGTGTCTACGTCGTGCAAACACCAAGGGGTGACCCCGGGGGTGAGGGAGAACAGGGCAGCGAACTGCAGCAGGAGGTCCCGGCAGTCCTGACGTTGCTCCGAAGTGAGGGCGTCAGAGAGCCGGACCCCGTCCACGGAGCCGTCCTTCTCCTGAGTCTTCAGGAGATCCGGGAGGGGCTCGGAGTCTTCTTCTGTACCACTGTCTGTAGCCATCAAGAGGCTTAGTTCGGAGCGCACAAAGTGTGGTTTGAGCCGGTTGGTGTGGAGGACCCGAAGGGGGTTCCGGGCGGACCCCATGTCGATGAGGTAGGTGACGGGGCTTTTACGCTCGACCACTTTGAAGGGCCCCGTCCACTTATCTTGCAGGGCACATGGTTCGGTGGGGGACATCACCCATACTTGCTGCCCAGGCTCGAATTCAACGGAGGAGGCATTGTGATCATACCACCTCTTCATGTCCTCCTGGCTGGCCTCGAGGTTCGCCTTGGCCATCTCCCTGAAGCGCCGGGTCTGGTTTCGTAAGGCCAGGATGTATTTGAAGACGTCTGGAGGGGTCGTTAAGGGGGCCATCTCCCAACCTTCCTTGACTAGGCTGAGGGGCCCTCGCACAGGGTGCCCGTACAGGAGTTCGAAGGGGCTAAAACCGAGGGACTTCTGGGGAACTTCCCGGTAGGCGAAGAGGAGGCACGGGAGCAGTACATCCCACTGGCGACGGAGAGGCTCTTCCAATCCTCCAATCATCCCCTTGAGAGTGCGGTTAAAACGCTCCACTAGTCCGTTCCCTTGGGGGTGATAGGGGGTCGTGAATCGGTAGGTGACCCCGCATTGTTGCCAGAGGGACTTCATGTATTTAGATATGAAATTCGTACCTCGGTCGCTGACGACTTCTCGGGGGAAGCCTACCCGGGAGAAGATCCCCATCAGGGCCCGGCCAACCACCGGAGCTGTCACTGTCCGTAGGGGCACCGCCTCGGGGTAGCGGGTGGCATGGTCCACTAGTACCAAGATGAACCTGTGTCCTTGTGCCGTGCGGGGGTCCAGAGGCCCCACAATGTCTATCCCCACCCTCTCGAACGGGGTGGTGACCACAGGGAAGGGTTGCAGAGGGGCCTTCAGCTTCCGACCACTCTTCCCGCTGGCTTGGCATGTGGGGCAAGATCGGCAGTGGTTCAGGACGTCATTCCTCATTTTCGGCCAGAAAAAGTGGGTCACCAGGCGACTGTACGTTTTGTCCTGGCCCAGGTGTCCAGCCAGGGGGACATCGTGGGCCAGGTTGAGCAGAAAGTCTCGGAAGCGGAGCGGCACCACCAGAACTCGACCGGCCCCCAGCTCAGCGATTCTTTGCTCGCTGTAGAGTAGGTCGTTATCCCAGTAGACCCAGTGGGTCCCGGTGGTGTCCCCGGCGTTTTGGGTACTGGCTTGTTGGCGGAGTCCCTCGAGGGAGGGACAGGTCTTTTGTTCCTGGCGGAACTGTTCTTGGGTGGGCCCCCCTTCTTGGCGCCACTGAGCCAGATCCGGAAGGTCCTGGTGTTGCGCGTCTTCTTCGGTAGTCGGGTCCGGGAGGTCGGACTCGCCGTTGTCCTCTACGGGGGCAACCGGGGGCGGAGGTGCTGGCCATTCGGTTTCTTCTGATCGGGGGGCGGCACGGGCGGCCATGGATCGGGTGGTTATGCAGGCCCAGTCCGGGAGGCCCAGCATCCCCAGGTGCTCTCTTTTCTCGACGGTGGCCCACGGGGAACTCTCGAGGTCATTCCCCAGGAGGCAGTCCACGGGGGCATCGTCCCGGACCGTCACCTTCAGTAGGCCGGAGACCCCTCCCCATTCAAACGGGACGCAGGCCATCTTACACATACTCTCAGAGTTATCTGCCGAGCGGACGGGGCAGAGAATGTTCGGCAGGATCTGCTCGGGCTTCACCAGATGACAGCGGACGGCCGTCACGCTGGCGCCGGTGTCACGCAAGGCCTCGGCTCTCTGTCCATTAATGGTCACCCACTGACCGTATTTTCTGGTGTTGGCGGGTAGGGGAGCCCGCGGAACCATGTCTCTTCCCCCTAAGCACGCCAGGACCATGGCGGCCGGTTCCCACCCTTGCTGGGCCGGCTCGTACTCTTCGGGTCCCTCCGATGATTGCTCTTCCCCTAGGGCAGCGGCAGCTACCTGGCGGGGCTTGGGTGTTTGGTTTAGCGGGCAGTTCGGGTCATTAGCGTAGTGGCCTAGTCGCTGGCACCGGTGGCACGTGACGTTGGCTCGGTACCCAGGCCGCAACGGGGGGTTGCCCCGGCCGGCCGGAGGCGGGGTGCTGGCCACGGGTGTTGCTGGTAAGGCGTCTCTCCCTCGCCCCTGGCCCCCTCCTCCTCCCCGAGGACGGTGCTGGCCTTGGTTGCTTCTGTTCTGGTCGTGTGGCCCTCTCCGGCCCACTCGGGTGCTTTCCCACCGGTCAGCTTCGGCGGCGAGCTGCCGGGGGTCAGTCAGCTTACTGTCGAGTAGGTGCTGCCTGAGCTCGACGAAACAGTTGTTTGACAGGTGCTCCCATACCATAAGGTTGAAGAGTTGTTCATAGGTGGTGACCTGACTTCCCTTGATCCAACCCTCAAAGGCCCGGCTGAAATAGTTCACGTATTCTACCCAAGTTGTACCTGGGATCCGGGTGCAATCTCTGAACCTCTGGCGGTACATCTCGGGCGTGAGGCCGTAGCGGGTGAGGAGGGCAGCCTTCATGTGGTCGTAGGACGACATTTGGTGATCGGGGAGCTGCAGCAGGGCATCGCGACCCTCGTTGATAAATCTCCCCCAAAGTCCGGCTCCCCAATCACTCCGGTCGATCCGGTGGGAGGTCATTGCGATCTCATAGGCTTTAAACCACTGTTGTATGTCGTCTTCTCGGACATATTCGCGGACAACATCCTTGGGGATGTGAACTTTTTTCTCACTTGGCCCCGGGGTGTGTGGTCGCTCAGGCACCCCCAGTTCCTTATTCTGTTTGCGCAGTTCTATTTCCGCTAGTCGGCGCTCGTGCTCGAGCGTTATTTTTTTCTCTTCCAGCTCTCTCTGTCTCTGCTTTTCTTCTCGTTCCTCTCGAAGCCGCATATGCTCGAGGTTGAGTTTCTGTTCAGCTAACTTGAGTTCCCCATCCATCTTGAGTCGTGCCATCTCCAACTCGTGTAATCTGACTCTGTCTCTTTCTCGGATCTCCTCTTGCGAGAGGCCCGTTCCCCGCTCCTCGGGAGCCGTGGCGTTCCCCTCTGGAGTGCTGCTGTTTTGGTCTGGTGTGACGCTGCTTTGGTCGGAGGGTCCTGTGACCCCAGTTTCTGTCCATGACTCACACGGTGGTAGCAATGCCAAGTTCTATGCAAAATTGTCTCAGTTCGCGGTGGTTGTATTCTTCTAATTTCTCCATTTGGAATTTCTCGGTGGAGCTGCTGTCTTTGGTCGACATCGTGCTTATGTCGTCTGTACGATTACGCGTTGATTCGGATCGCGCCGCTGGCCACCAATGTTAGAAAAGGTAGACGGACCGGGAGGGCCGGCCGGGGTCAGGGGGAGAGGTCTCCGGGGAGAGCCGTCTCCAGCGATCGTACAGACAAGTAACTCCCCCCCCACAGACAGATATCACACACGGATAAGGTTCAGTGTTCTTTATAAGCACTTATTTAAGATACGGTTGAATGGTACAAGGAGGTCTGGACTCAGGGGTCCCCTCGATTAGAGTCTCGCAAGGTAGGGAAGGGGGTAGCGGGACAGTCTATTTACTAATCAGGTAGTTCGGATGAGATGATGATGAGCTCACAATCCTCGAGCTTGGTGGTTAGGTGGTACGGACCGCGGCCGCGCCAGCAGGTCCCGGTGCGGGTGGTCGATACAACGGGCCGCGGCAGCGCCAGCAGGTCCCCGGAAGATGTACGGTCCGCGGCAGCGCCAGCAGGTCCCGGTGCGGATGGTCGTTACAACGGGCCGCGGCAGCGCCAGCAGGTCCCAGGAAGATGAAGGTTGCAGGAGGCCGCGGCAGCGCCAGCAGGTCCCGGTGAGGATGGTCGTTACAACGGGCCGCGGCAGCGCCAGCAGGTCCCAGGAAGATGAAGGTTGCAGAAGGCCGCGGCAGCGCCAGCAGGCAGGACGATGGTTCACAAGAGCGGCTACGGCAGCGCCAGTAGACCGTCAAGGTTGAGTTCACTCGGTGTCTCTCGACTCCAGGATACAACTGCCTTCCTGCTCCGGAGCTGCCTCAGTTATAGGGCTGGCGCCCTTTGATGTCCGGACCCTCGCACTTGGAGGTCGGAGGGTCCGGGATGAAGGTGTCCAGACACCCAGCAGGGGGTGGAGCCAGTGCCTGGGGGAGCTGGGGGTGATCGGCACCTGGCGGGGGAGAGCCCTTGACACTTCGTTCTCCCATTGACCTGCCAAGTGGTCCGCTCACCTCCTGGGTGGATGGTGGTGCCGGGATGTCGGGGCCGGCCAGGCTCGGGGTTAGGGTCGAGGTGAGGCCATGCGGCCGCGTGGTGCAGGGCCCAAGAGGGCGGCTTGACCCGGCCGGGGAAGCCGGTGGGGCTGGACCCCGTGATGAGTAGGGGTCCGAGGGCAGAGGGTCCGTCGGGAGACGGAGTACGGGTGCTGGTCGCGGGGATATGCCAGGTGGGCCGGAGTTCGGGCCCTGTCGTGCGGGGAGGGAGCAAGCCGTCTGTGAGGCCTGTCCAACAATATACAATCTATAGTTTAAGTAACTTCTTAAGGTAAAGTGTTTGTTGTTCATAAGTGGAAAGGTGACTTTACCAGCAATAAGCTTGTCGACTGACATCGGAGCATGAACTGATCGTGGCTGGCGAAGCCCACCTAGGCTTGAGTGTATGAAGCACAGGAGCTGTGGAGCATGCAGTGGGTGATCTTGACCTTCAGGAAGGGGAGGTTCTAGGTACTCAAAAGGACTAGCCATAGAGAGGAAATGTATGGCACTCAAAGAGACAAGTAGTGGAGGGAACTCAGCTTGACTCATACATAAGAGGCGAGAGAGGAGATGTGTGGGTCAGGTGGGAGATGTGTGGTGAAGGGTGGATAAGGGGTGTACATCAGCGGGGAGGAGGGGTGTGGGTCAGGGGAGAGGTAAGAGGGGGGGTCAGGGAAGAGGGGGAGGAGAGGTGCCGGTTAGGGAGGAGATGTGTTTGTCAGGTGGGAGGAGAGGTGCACGTCGGGTGAGGAGGGGTGCGCATCAGGAGGGAGGAGAGGTGTGGGGGTCAGGGAGGAGGGAGAGAAGGGGTGCGCGTCTATTGGGAGAAGGGGTGTGGGTCAGGTGGGAGGAGGGGTGTGGGTCAGGAGAGAGGGGAGAGTGGGGGTCAGTAGAGAGGAGGGGTGCGCATCAAGTGGGAAGAGGGGTGCGGGTCAGGGAGGAAGGAGAGGAGGGGAGCGGGTCAGGTGGGAGGACGGGGCGGGTCAGGGAGGAAGGATAGGAGGGGTGTGGGTCAAGGAGGGAGGAGGGGTGTGGGTGAGATGGGTGGAGGGGTGTGGGTCAGGGAGGAAGGTGAGGAAGGTTGTGGGTGAGGTGGGTGGAGGGATGTGGGTCAGGGAGGAAGGAGAGGAGGAGTGTGGGTCAGGTGGGAGGAGGGGTGTGGGTCAGGGAGGAAGCAGAGGAGGGGTGCGGGTCAGGTGGGAGGAGGGGTGTGGGTCGGGTGGGAGGAGGGGTGTGGGTCAGGTGGGAGGAGGGGTGTGGGTCAGGTGAGAGGAGAGGTGTGGGGGTCAGGGAAGAGGGAGAGAAGGGGTGCGCGTCTGGTGGGAGAAGGGGTGTGGGTCGGGTGGGAGGAGGGGTGTGGGTCAGGAGAGTGGGGAGAATGGGGGTCAGTAGAGAGGAGGGGTGCGCATCAAGTGGGAAGAGGGGTGCGGGTCAGGGAGGAAGGAGAGGAGGGGAGCGGGTCAGGTGGGAGGACGGGGCGGGTCTGGGAGGAAGGATAGGAGGGGTGTGGGTCAAGGAGGGAGGAGGGGTGTGGGTGAGATGGGTGGAGGGGTGTGGGTCAGGGAGGAAGGTGAGGAAGGTTGTGGGTGAGGTGGGTGGAGGGATGTGGGTCAGGGAGGAAGGAGAGGAGGAGTGTGGGTCAGGTGGGAGGAGGGGTGTGGGTCAGGGAGGAAGGAGAGGAGGGGTGCGGGTCAGGTGGGAGGAGGGGTGTGGGTCGGGTGGGAGGAGGGGTGTGGGTCAGGTGGGAGGAGGGGTGTGGGTCAGGTGAGAGGAGAGGTGTGGGGGTCAGGGAAGAGGGAGAGAAGGAGTGCGCGTCTGGTGGGAGAAGGGGTGTGGGTCGGGTGGGAGGAGGGGTGTGGGTCAGGAGAGTGGGGAGAGTGGGGGTCAGTAGAGAGGAGGGGTGCGCATCAAGTGGGAAGAGGGGTGCAGGTCAGGGAGGAAAGAGAGGAGGGGTGCGTGTCAGGTGGGAGGACGGGGCGGATCAGGGAGAAAGGAGAGGAGGGGTGTGGGCCAAGGAGGAAGGAGAGGAGGGGTGTGGGTGAGGTGGGTGGAGGGGTGTGGGTCTGGGAGGAAGGAGAGGAAAGGTGCGGGTCAGGTGGGTGGAGGGGTGTGGCTCCGGGACGAAAGAGAGGAGGTGTGCGGGTCAGGTGGGAGGAGGGGTGTGGGTCAGGAAGGAAGGAGAGGAGGGGTGTGGGTCAGGGAGGAAAGAGAGGAGGGGTGCGGGTCAGATGGGAGGAGGGGTGCGGGTCAGATGGGAGGAGGGGTGCGGGTCAGGTGGGAGGAGGGGTGCAGGTCAAGTGGGAGGAGGGGTGTGGGTCAGGTGGGAGGAGGGGTGTGGGTCAGGTGGGAGGAGGGGTGTGGGTCAGGTGGGAGGAGGGGTGCAGGTCAGAGAGGAAGGAGAGGAGGGGTGTGGGTCAGGGAGGAAGGAGAGGAGAGGTGTGGTTTAGGTGGGAGGAGGGTTGTGGGTCAGGTGGGAGGAGGGGTGTGGGTCAGGTGGGAGGGGGGTGTGGGTCAGGTGGGAGGAGAGGTGTGGGTCAGGTGGGAGAAGGGGTGTGGGTCAGGTGGGAGAAGGGGTGTGGGTCAGGTGGGAGGAGGGGTGTGGGTCTGGTGGGAGGAGGGGTGTGTGTCTGGTGGGAGGAGGGGTGTGGGTCAGGTGGGAGGAGGGGTGTGGGTCAGGTGGGAGAAGGGGTGTGGGTTAAGTGGGAGGGGGGTGTGGGTTAAGTGGGAGGGGGTGTGGGTCAGGTGGGAGCAGGTATGTGGGTCAGGTGGGAGGAGGGGTGTGGGTCAGGTGTGAGCAGGTATGTGGGTCAGGTGGGAGGAGGGGTGTGGGTCAGGTGGGAGGAGGGGTGCGGGTCAGGTGGGAGGAGGGGTGCGGGTCAGGTGGGAGCAGAGGTGTGGGTCAGGTGGGAGCAGGGGTGTGGGTCAGGTGGGAGCAGGGGTGTGGGTCAGGTGGGAGGAGGGGTGTGGGTCAGGTGGGAGCAGAGGTGTGGGTCAGGTGGGAGGAGGGGTGTGGGTCAGGTGGGAGGAGGGGTGTGGGTCAGGTGGGAGCAGAGGTGTGGGTCAGGTGGGAGGAGAGGTGAGGGTCAGGTGGGAGAAGGGGTGTGGATCAGGTGGCAGGAGGGGTGTGTGTCAGGGGGTAGAGGTTGTAGGTCAGGTGGGAGGAGGGTGTGGGTCTGGTGGGAGGACGGGTGTGTGTCTGGTGGGAGCAGGGGTGTGGGTCAGGTGGGAGGAGGGGTGAGGGTCAGGTGGGAGAAGGGGTGTGGATCAGGTGGGAGGAGGGGTGTGGATCAGGTGGGAGAAGGGGTGTGGATCAGGTGGGAGGAGGGGTGTGTGTCAGGGGGGAGGAGGTTGTAGGTCAGGTAGGAGGATGGTGTGGGTGAGGTGGCAAGAGAGGTGTTAGTCAGGGGAGAGGTGAGAATGGGGGTCAGTGGAGAGGAAGAGTGCAGGCCACAGGAAGGGAGAAGAGGGGTGCAGGTCAGGGTGGGGCAGGAGATATAAGATGCCCCCACCGCTTCAGAGTAGAGGGAAGCTTGCAGTCTACAGCACTGACAAGCAAGCTGAGGCCTAAAAGAACCAAATGCATGTATGTATTTCTATTATTATGTTATCATTATTGATTCTTGCCTTTAGTTGTTAGATACCAGAGACTTTTTCTCAGTGAGGCGATTTTAGTGACGTTTTTTCAGTGACGTTTTGTATTTATGTTGCTCGCCATATTCTTATATATAGACTTGTTTTGTTTTGTCCGTAGCCTATTTAGTTTTGTTTTATACGAGTTGGTAGCTTGGGCTGGATTGAACTAGTCCTTTTTTGTTTTAGTTTCTTGACGCAGTAGCTTTTTCTTTGTTATGGTGTTTCCGTTCGGTTACTTTGAGGAGTCCTTTTTAGGTCTTGCCTAGCTATTGCGTTTACGCAATCGCGATGCGAGACTCTAGTAAGAGGGGCATTTCAAAGTGTTCCCAAAAGTGGATTGCATGGGGAGTATGCGCACAATCACATGCATCGTGCCGCCATGCAATCCGTTTGGGGAAGCGCTTCAGCCCACAGGCGCCCTCGGCATCATACTTCAAAAGGTCCGCTCCCCCGCCTGGAATGCGCTCCCCCACCAAGCGTGCGCGCCACGCTCCACCGCGTCTCGCCGTGACAAATTTGCTTTCACTTTCGCACGGCGGGCGCTCGCTCGCGTCCGGACCACTTTAGAAGCCGGGCTTGTCTTGTTTTCTTCGTAATACGCATTTGTTCTCTACCTGGCTCCCCTCCTTTTCCTACGCCTGTCTCTCTTACGACCCCTTTCGCTTATGTCTGTATTTACTGCTCTCTCTCTCTTCGTTTATATCTGTATTTACTGCTCTCTCTCTCTCTTCGCTTATGTCTGAATTTACTGCTCTTTGTCTCTCCCGCTCTCCCCATTCTATCCTGCTCTCTCTCACGAGCCTTCCATCATTTCCTATCTCTAACCTGTGGTCCCCGTCTACCTCGCGCCCTCTCCCCTCTTTGTGCCCGCTCCCTTTCTCGCGTCGCCACCTCTTCCATCATTGTACCTCGCTGTCTCTGTCTAACCTGCAGTCCCCGTCCACCTCGCGCCCTCTCCCCTCTTTGTGCCCGCTCCGTCGCCACCTCTTCCATCATTGTACCTCGCTGTCCCTGTCTTTCTCGCGCCCCCTCCCTTCTAGATCTCTGTGTCGCTGTGTCTCCTTCCCTGTCAGGCCTCTTCTTTCCTCCCGGTGTCTGACATTTGAGGATCGCTAATGAGCGCCTCCGCAGTCCGGCTCTCACTGATCCCTCGGAGGCTGCAGGGGGTATGGGATCCTTTCCCTGCAAATAATTAATTTAGCTACGTGTTGCGTAAGAGCCTAAAAGGCTTTCTGCTGCTACCGTGCTGCTCGGCGGCCATTAATATTATATCAGGGCCGGTGCTGTTGCTGTAGTGCAGTTTCATTAAAAATTTGATCTGTAGCTTTAAACATGCAGCTTTCCATGCAGAATTATGCCAAGTAATTCTTGGTCTGCAAACTCGTAATTGCGTACAGAGATTCCCGTCGGTACCGGAAATTCAGAACGCCTGGAACGGCTGCATATAGTTCCTCAATACTTTGTCCATTTCTACTAGTTGTGTTTCATCAGCTTTTACGAGTAGCGTTCGGGCCACTCCTTCCCCCCCTCTTATCTAGTCTCCTTCTAGGCCACTTTTTCCATTTTGCTTGGACATTTGATCCTCGTCTTTTGGCTGCCTCTTTCTCTTCTTAATAATTATACTATAATATAATACTTGAATTTGTATAGCGCCGCTAATAACCCGTGAGGGTCTGTAGGCGCTGTCGGTAGGCAGGAGGAAGTGATTTGCCTAGAATCACAGGATGTTGAGCACACGACGAGACTTAAACCTGGATCTCTCAGCGCCCAAGTCGGCTGCACTGGCCGTTAAGCCACACCCTCCCCCTTCGGAACGTAGCATTTGGACCACTTCTTTGTCATTGACTCGACTCTGGAACATGTCCAGGGCCGGACTGGTAATTTAAACATCCCTGTCAAAAAGTATAAACTTAGACCCCATGTGCACCAAGTGAGTAACCCCCAGCACATGGCTCAGTAGGATTTTATGTAGGATAATTTTGGAAAAGTGAAACCAAAAGGTGCATGTTAACTGCTCAATTTTTCAATTATATTTGCCACTTTTACTGACTGCTCCGAAAGGGATTCAAATAAAGATTCCAGTACATTAGTGTTTACCACAGTACCGCGAAGCGCTATTTCTACACAGCTTCTAATCATGCATGCCATGTGCCTGGTGAGAAAAAGGACCTATTTGTTGGTACAGTTATGAGAGGTTTTCTTTTAATGCTTCCATTCAAAAGTCTTTGAAACTCATCTAACAAGCATTGAAAATGCAACAGGTCTCGCATTTACGCAAGGAAGCTATTGGCATTGTAAATGACAGTGCCTTTTATTTTATGTTTTAAAAACCAAAACATAAATAAAAGGCATTGTCATTTACAATGCCAATAGCTCAAACTCCCGTAAATGCGAGACCTATTGCATTGCAAATGCTTGTTTCATTTTGCACCATTGTGAGTGGTTCCGCGTTGCGTATAGTCACGAGGGACGCTGATTCGAGCCTTTATATTGGAGAATGGCGCGAAGTATCAGTGCGTTTTTTTGCCGAGATGAGGAAGGAGATTGGAGCTAGTGATTTACTAACTTAGACAACGAAGGAGATTCGACCGATTGATTTGCTGGCGGTTCTCCCTCAAAAGAGGTACAGTTTTATACAGAACGTTGGGACTTGTCGGCTGTACGCTGTAGAAAGTATTTTTGAATACGAAGAGAGATCCTTGAATGTAGTACTTGCTTCTTTTTCCAGAGGTGCACCTTACAATTGAAGAGGGGGTCGCGTATATCGTCCACAGCGGGGGTTGTCGTCCTATGAATACGGCGCATGATTATGCCCTTAGGTAAGAGACATTTGGATATACTTATGAAGATAGTACAGGTACGGTCTTTATATGGCAAGTTGGTCCCTCACCTGATTATATCAGCAACCCTTGTGATGTGTTTTATTACAGCTGACTGCTTGTCTTGCTGAGAAATTCCTGTTGGCAAGCTGAGGCACTCGGTTTTGTTCTGCATAAGTGAGTGCTTATCATCTTTACCTTGGTTGATATTGTGGCACTTGCTTCTTGGATACACACCTTTGCTCTGGGATTATGGATTTAAGGGTGTACTACTGTTTTTTATTTATTTTTTATCCCGTTAATTTTTACGTTGTTTACTTTGTGGTTTACTACTGCGATTGGTCTTTGGCGAACACTTGGTTTATAGTATGCTGTAGCCATTAGTGGTCTTCACTTGTTCGTTTTTGGTTTTATTAGTCTCACGTTGGATTCATTAGTTATTTTTGGACACTCCTTAGTATACAACACGGGGATACACGGTGACTGGCACAGAGATATAGACAGTTTTGGTAACGTTGAGACATTTGATATGTTATTTTGTATATTCGCTCAGTTTCTTCATCCACCCTTGTCCTGAGGAGGCCAAGATTATTTTGGAGGCCGAAACGCGCCCACGTCGACATATTACAACATGAGGAGTCTGTTACGGGGTTATTAGCGACACGTTGTCAGGTTCACCGGAACTACCCTACCCAGCAGCCTGTGCGGCGCAGTGCTCACGCGCTGACGTCACTTCCGACGCTCTGCGTCGTGTTCCGGCTTTACGCGCCGTGAAAAGAAGAACGGAGGAACCATGGCGCTGTCGGATATTCCTACTTTGGTTCCAGTCTTGCGGTGATTCGGAGGGTCAGTCGGAAGGAGGCGGAGGTCGGGTAAGGGTGCCGCAGCACCAGTCAAGTCTCTGGTATATTTAGAGTGTGGAGGCATTGGGTTCGGGGAAGCCGCTACGCTACAAACTGCATCGTGGGCGTACCGCTTCCCAGGGTATTTGTGTTGAGACAGGTGATAAGAGAACGGTGTCAAACATTTGGGGTGCCCCTCAAACCTGGAGAAAGCAGAAGTGCGTGTGAGAGCGAGAACATCGCCGTGAGGTAACGGCACTGTTCATTTTGAGAGAAAAGAGAGAGTGACAAAACTCGCCGTGAGGTGAACGGCTCTACTGTTGAATGAGAGAGAGAGAGAGCGTGAGAAACCCAGTGAAGTAACGGGGAGCACTGAGGGCCGAAGCCGGGTTGAGAACCGGCATCTGTAGTGCACAGAATCTATTTTGCCGAAACCGTGTTGAGAAACGGTGGAGTTCAAATCATAGGGAGCTATGAATATCAATCCCTGTTGTTTCTGGTGCTGTTATAACGCTTACCTTGTTCACTGAGTAACAAAACTATAAGCTCCATACAAACCCCTGATACAAGACATTCACAGAGATTGGAATAGCATATGCCTTTTGAATTACGTTCTTAATTCTTTTCTTTACAGGTAACGAAAGCTTTTCACAGGGTACATTCCCATGCTTTATGTAGTTATGTAGAAAGGAAGTATAGATAAAGTTAATGGTCTATGTTTATGTTTTACAGGTCTCCCTCCCCGCTGTTCCCATCCTTTCCTTCCCTCACTTGATCCGATCTATCTCTTGTGCTATAATAGCAATCAGAGAGGAAACGATCAAGAGGTGGAACCCTTTGTGCAACGAACCAACTCCGAGGTGGTCATCGGACTCTACTTGAAGCTATCGGAGCTGACAGAATATCCGACCCGTTACACTGTTACCTCCCAGTTGGTTCGGGGCACAATGGCCACCCTAGATGAGATTTTAGCGGCATTACAATTAGTGCAGACCGAGGTAGCAGCCTCCCGAGCAGAAACAGCGGTGTTGCAGGACCGCGTAGACCGGATACAGCGTAATCCTTTTGATGCAGTGGGAAGCAGAACAGTTAGTGGAGGTAGTTGGGCAGGGGGAGCTACCACAACACCGTCCACTCCATTTACGGTGGAAATACCCACCCCAATTCCCTTAGCCGCTCCAGAACGGTTCCATGGGGACGAGAAGAAAGTGCAAGTATTTATGACACAAGTCATGCTCCATTTCACGTGTCGCCCCAAGGTATTCAGTACAAATCAGGCTAGAGTGGCCTTTCTAATCTCATATTTGGCAGGAGATGCAGCGCAATGGGCGGTCCCCTTGGTACGGAAGGATGATCCCTTATTATATGATTGGGATGGGTTTCGGGAGGAGTTTGAAGGTGTTTTTGACCATAGGGCTCAGACCTATTCTGTGGATAGAGAGTTGTTGGAGTTAAAGCAAGGGAATCGTGAATTATTGGTATATGTCAATGCGTTTCAGCGATTAGTAGCAGAGACGAATTGGCCTGAAGAAAAGCAAGCAGCGGTCTTTCACCACGGGTTGCGGGATGAGTTGAAGGATGTGATTGCTCAAATCGATCCACAACCGAGGTCCTGTGTAGACCTCATTAATTTAGCGAGACGTTTAGATAACCGTCTCATGGATAGAAAGGGAGACAGAAGAAAATACGATCGTCCTTTTGTGAGGAATGAAAGACCACGTTCACAGGGAGCTATGTCCGGCCCAGCGGTGGAACCTATGGAAATAGGCACCGTGAGAGCGGCCCTTACACAGGAAGAAAGGGAAACAAGGAGGAAGCAAGGCTTATGCATGTATTGTGGGAAGAAAGGGCATTACGTAAGAGAATGCATGGCTAAACCCAAGGTTAAGGAGAGCGGATTTTTTCGGGCTCCTCCATTGACAGTAACTAAGACGGAAAACTAGCAGGCCCCGGGATTGGGGGAGGAAATTCCATGGGCCAATATGAAATACCTTCAGTGATAGGACAGAAAAAACATTTTTTTGTTAAAATTCAGATACATGTCAAAGGGAAACCAGTTGAAGCAACTGCCCTTTTGGATTCCGGCGCTACAGGTATCTTTATGGATGACGAAGTAGTACAGGAGTTGGGCATCTCTAGAGTAGCTAAGAAACAGTTGGAAACTGTGCTAACGGTGGATGGTAGGAATCTAGCTTCCGGACCCATAGGATTCTGTACCCCTTCCCTGAAGGTTGGATGTGGGGAACGACATAGTGAATGGTTGACATTTAATATCATCAAGACTCCTATGTATGGGGTAATTTTGGGGTTACCGTGGTTAACCAAACACAACCCCACCATAAATTGGATAAATCACAGTTTAGTTTTCGCATCCCCGTTTTGTAAGCAATGTTGCGGGATGGAGAAGAAGCAGACGGAAGCTCCTCCTTCACAGGGGTATACCATCGCTACGGCGGCAGAAAAGGACATCAAATTACCAGACATATATAAAGAATATATAGATGTTTTTAATGAGACGCAGGCTGATAAGCTTCCTCCCCATCGCTCTTACGACTGCCAAATAGATCTGGTTCCGGGGGCAGTGGTACCATGCGGGAGGATCTATGCTCTCTCGGAAGGAGAAAACGAGCATTTGCGAGATTATCTCGAGAAGTACCAAGCAAATGGGTTTATTAGACCATCAAAGTCCCCAGCAGCATCGCCCCTTTTCTTCATTCCCAAGGCTAACGGCGAGTTAAGAACTTGTATAGATTTTCGCGCCCTGAATAAAGTAACAATAAAAAATAGTTACCCGCTTCCTTTGATCTCCGTCCTGTTGGACCAAGTGAAAAAGGCAGTAATCTATACCAAACTGGATTTAAGGGGCGCTTACCACCTTGTCCGCATGAGACAGGGTGATGAGTGGAAAACGGCTTTTCGCACTCGATATGGGTTATTCGAGTATCGAGTGATGCCGTTTGGGCTTTGCAATGCACCTGCAGCATTCCAATTCTTTCTAAACGAAGTCTTGCGAGAATATTTGGATCGGTTTGCAATTGTCTACATAGATGACATCCTCATCTATTCAGACAACGACCAGGATCACCCACAACATGTAGGGAAAGTGTAAGAGGCCTTGAGAACCAATAATTTGTACTGTAAACTCAGTAAGTGTGAGTTCCATGCAGATCAGGTTGAGTTTCTGGGGGTAATGTTGTCAGCTCGGGGACAAACCATGGCGGAAAGAAAGGTTTCGGCAGTACAGAAGTGGCCAACCCCTACGAATGTAAAGGACGTGCAATCCTTTTTAGGATTTGCCAACTGTTATAGGCGGTTCATTTCTCAATTCTCAAATATAGTAGCCCCCATAACACAACTCCTCCGAAAAAAGGTTAAATTCAGTTGGACTCCAGAGGCACAACAGGCGTTCACTCAACTCAGAGAAGCCTTTACAACTGCGCCTGTGCTAGCCCACCCTGATCCTGACAGACCATACCTGGTAGAGGCCGATGCCTCCGAAATTGCAATTGGTGCGGTACTATCCCAAAGGGATCCTCAGAATGGGCTGCTACACCCCATAGCTTACATGTCTAGAAAACTCAGTGGACCGGAGATTAACTACACAATCGCAGAAAAGGAGCTACTCGCTATACGAGACGCTTTCAAGGAGTGGAGACACTATTTAATGGGGGCCAAACACATGACCACTGTATATTCCGATCATCGGAATCTACAGTATATGACTTCAGCTCGCCTCCTCTCACCCAGACAACTAAGGTGGATGCTATTTTTTGAAGAATTTCGTTTCGTGCTCACATACAGACCTGGAAGTGCAAACAAAAAGGCAGATGCCCTTTCACGACAGGAAAGTACACCCCCAATAGCCGAACCAATTGCGAGATCCATCATACATCCTGAACAGGCAATATGTGCAGTGCATTCCGAACAATTCCTCACTAAAGTGAAAACTGAAATGCGAAAACCTAAATGGAGAAGATGGCTGGTGGAGCATAAAGAGTGGAAGGTTCGAGAAGGCCTCCCTATGAAAGGAAAAACAGTTATTCGTACCTACTCCCAGCTTACGCCAGGAAGCATTACATTGGTGTCATGCGTCACCCACAGCCGGACACAACGGAAGGGAAAAGACCCAAGACAGGCTTCTTAGACAATTCTGGTGGCCCACACTGTCCAGCGATGTACGAGAACTAGTACAAACATGTCAGGTCTGCATGCAAACTAAACCGGATCGAGGTAAACCATATGGGCTGCTACGGCCATTGCCTACCCCAGACACACCCTGGGAGCACATATCGCTGGATTTCATTGTAGGATTACCTAAGGATAACGGATGCACCACCATCCTGGTGGTGATCGATAGTTTGACTAAGATGGGACACTTTATGGCGTGTGCGAGTCTTCCTACTTCCGGACAAGTAGCCAAACTATTACTGACTCATGTAGTACGTCTACACGGCCTTCCCAAGACTATCATAACAGATAGAGGCACCCAATTCACGTCTCAGTTCTGGAGAGTATGGTGTTCTGCCTTGCAAATTACGTCTAACATGTCAACTAGTTTCCACCCACAAACAGATGGACAGACGGAGAGGTTGAATCAAACATTGAAGCAATATTTGAAAGCCTATGTCCAAAGCACTACCGAAAGGTGGGTAGAGTGGTTATGGCTAGCAGAAATAGCCTACAATAGCGCTCAACACAGTACCACAAAATTAGTACCGTTTTTTGTTACTTATGGATTTCATCCCCGGTTTCTCCCATTCCTTCTGCCCAAGAACACAAGTAAGGTACCAGAAGTGCAAACTAGGATCCACAGAATCCAAGGCATCTTGAGGAACGCCCAAAGAAATATCCAGGCAGCAAAGATCAAGTATAAGGCACAAGCCGATAAACATAGGAGGCCCGAACCTTTGTATAAGAGCGGAGATGTAGTATGGTTATCCACCAAGAATATCCGCTTCCGACGCTATAGCATCTTCAACCCTCGATACATTGGTCCTTACAAAATACTCAAGATCATCAACCCGGTAGCGGTCAGACTAGCGTTACCAAATCACATGCGGATTCATCCGGTCTTCCATGTGTCTTTGTTAAAACCAGCCCACACTCCTGCACTCAAACACCCAAAGCCAATGCTCATTGACAATGAACCAGAATTCGAAGTACGTGCAGTGGTGGACTCCAAGAAAAGAGGAAGGAAGATCTGGTATTTGATATCCTGGAAGGGATACGGACCTGAGGAAGATTCGTGGGAGCCTGCGGAGGATGTACATGCTCCGCGTCTGATAAAAAGGTTTCACGCTCTGAATCCACTGAAACCAAGACCCTGACAACGTCCCGTTGGGAGGGATGTACTGTTACGGGGTTATTAGCGACACGTTGTCAGGTTCACCGGAACTACCCTACCCAGCAGCCTGTGCGGCGCAGTGCTCACGCGCTGACGTCACTTCCGACGCTCTGCGTCGTGTTCCGGCTTTACGCGCCGTGAAAAGAAGAACGGAGGAACCATGGCGCTGTCGGATATTCCTACTTTGGTTCCAGTCTTGCGGTGATTCGGAGGGTCAGTCGGAAGGAGGCGGAGGTCGGGTAAGGGTGCCGCAGCACCAGTCAAGTCTCTGGTATATTTAGAGTGTGGAGGCATTGGGTTCGGGGAAGCCGCTACGCTACAAACTGCATCGTGGGCGTACCGCTTCCCAGGGTATTTGTGTTGAGACAGGTGATAAGAGAACGGTGTCAAACATTTGGGGTGCCCCTCAAACCTGGAGAAAGCAGAAGTGCGTGTGAGAGCGAGAACATCGCCGTGAGGTAACGGCACTGTTCATTTTGAGAGAAAAGAGAGAGTGACAAAACTCGCCGTGAGGTGAACGGCTCTACTGTTGAATGAGAGAGAGAGAGAGCGTGAGAAACCCAGTGAAGTAACGGGGAGCACTGAGGGCCGAAGCCGGGTTGAGAACCGGCATCTGTAGTGCACAGAATCTATTTTGCCGAAACCGTGTTGAGAAACGGTGGAGTTCAAATCATAGGGAGCTATGAATATCAATCCCTGTTGTTTCTGGTGCTGTTATAACGCTTACCTTGTTCACTGAGTAACAAAACTATAAGCTCCATACAAACCCCTGATACAAGACATTCACAGAGATTGGAATAGCATATGCCTTTTGAATTACGTTCTTAATTCTTTTCTTTACAGGTAACGAAAGCTTTTCACAGGGTACATTCCCATGCTTTATGTAGTTATGTAGAAAGGAAGTATAGATAAAGTTAATGGTCTATGTTTATGTTTTACAGGTCTCCCTCCCCGCTGTTCCCATCCTTTCCTTCCCTCACTTGATCCGATCTATCTCTTGTGCTATAATAGCAATCAGAGAGGAAACGATCAAGAGGTGGAACCCTTTGTGCAACGAACCAACTCCGAGGTGGTCATCGGACTCTACTTGAAGCTATCGGAGCTGACAGAGTCTGATGATATTAATTGATACAATTTGGAAATTATTATCTTTTACACAATCTTGAAAGTGTAGTTCAGGAATAAATTGAACTGATTGTGTGTGATAAGGCTACCTCAGAGTGTACCTCCTGTATGGAATAGGGGGACACCCTGTTTCTTCTTTTCTGACTAATCGGGTGTAATGAATGATTAATTATTTGTGATTTGTATAGGAAAGTTGTCTATTTGTCATTTGTATATAATTGTTGTATATATGTGTGTATATAGATGTGTGTGTATATATAGTAAAATAGTGTTCAAAATAGAATGAAGTAATTCTGGATTACAATAATTAAAATATGTAATCTTTCACCTTGTATGTGATTGTTCCCTGTTTAAATTAAAACAAATGAACGATAGTACATTGTTCCAATAATAGGGGAATTGATAGTCCCTTGTATTATTAAAAACGTGTATATTGATCCCTCCTTACCATCGTGTATATTTACCAAACTAGAAGAACCAAAAGCCAGCACAGAGCGAAGCTTCAAACTCCCAGAGCTCCTATCGAGAATCCTGGCACATGATCACATTAGGTTACTTATCATTGACATCTTATTCACTTGTTATGTGAAATTATTGTCAACAAGCATTAGCAATGCCAATAGGTCCGGCTTTAAAGGAATGCTGCATGGTAATAAGAAACATCTCAAGTAAATAGCATGGGAATAGATATGTATTTGTGTCAATGCAAATAACTGTAGAATAATATTGGTGTAAAATAAGAGGTCAGGTGACAGTTGCCCTGTCAAGCCAGACCTAAAAATGCAGGTTTATGACTGGCCTCTGCCACTCTGCCGCTGCAAGAGAATCACAACATAAATTGTCTAGTTGGCTAAGACTCTTTAATAGCGTTTCAATATCATGTGGTGACCCTGAATATTCAAGCTCGGGCATCTGGATAAATAAAGTGATCACAACTGAGGGGATGGCAAGTCCTTTGTTGTGTAAGCACACAAACTGCTGGCTCCCAATATGTGTGTGGAGCCAAAGCCATTTTAATGATGCGCAAATAATTATCTGAGGACAGTTGAGCTGTCAGGCCAGACCACAAAAAACACATCCACATATCTTTTGAGCTTTACAACCATGGTTGTTATAGTGCGTCGTGCTTAATGTATCAAGAATCAGTGAGTTGTGGAGGGCATGTGCTGCATCAGTGATGGCTAGACCCCGTCAAGGTGAACCATCAGCTACTGATTCAACGACTTTGTAAGGTGGGAGTGTCAGGAAACGCACTAAAATGGCTCCAGTCTTTTCTTGAAGACAGATCCTTTGCAGTCCGAGAAGATGACACTATGTCAAACCTGTTGTCATTGAATTGTGGGGTTCCTCAGGGGTCTTCCCTGAGCCCCACGTTGTTCAATATTTATTTGGGCCCGCTGGTGGAAATAGTACTGCCTTTTGGGGTTCAAATAATTACTTACGCCGACGATACCCAGTTGGTGGTTTCCATCAACCAGCAAGATAGTTCTTCGTCTGGTTTGTCCTCATGTCTTGCAGCCATTTCCAAGTGGATGGATGCATCATATTTAAAGCTTAATGGGACCAAGACAGAGCTTATGTTATTGGGTAATTCGGCTCCATCTAATATCGATCACCTTTGGCCCAGTTGTCTGGGCCCTGCTCCTATTCCCAAAGATCATATTAAGAGCCTTGGGGTGTGGCTGGACCGTAAGTTAGATTTTAAAGAACAAGCCCGCAAGGTTGCTGCTAGCTGCTATGGACTGTTAAGGCTGCTTAGAAAGTTCTTGCCTCTTCTACCTTTTGGTGCTAATAGGTTGTTGGTTCAGGCACTGATTCTTTCTCGGTTGGACTATTCCAACGCTTTATATTTGGGAGCCTCGTCTTCCTCGACTAGACGTCTTCAGATTGTTCAGAACTGCGCAGCCCGCCTGTTGATGAATACTCATAGGCGGCTCTCCGCAAAACCGGCCCTCGCTTCCCTCCATTGGCTCCCCATCAATGAACGGGTCCAGTTTAAGGCTTCATGTATTGCCCATAAAGCGATTTCTGGCAAAGGATCTCCTTTGATGCGTTCTCTCATTCAGCCCTACTCCCCTAATAGAGTGTTGAGATCTGGAAACAAACGCTTACTTACGGTCCCAAAAATCAGAAGAGTTCGTAGTGGGGGGCAACTCTTCTCGTATAACATAGCAAAGCTCTGGAACCTTCTGCCTCTTCATGTCCGCCTAGAGGATGATCATTTATCCTTCCGGAATAATTAAAAACCTATCTTTTCCCTTGAGGATTGTTCTAAGTGTGAAGTGCTGCTAATAGCGCTGGGATGCCTTCGGGTGAGCACGCGCTTTATAAATGCTATTTTCATTTCATTCATTTCATTTCAAGGACATACAAGAAGTTGACACTCGTTTCGCTCTACGTCCTGCAGCAAAAGTGAGCACTTTCAAGGCTTTTACAATCTCTGGTGGTGGGTGAGAGAATCCCGATGAACCTGAGACTTTGAGGTATGCGGGACTGTCCTGTTTGGCTCACAACACACAACACGTGTAGCATATGTCTACCGCTGTAGATTGTATAAATGTCAGAATTCATTCATTTTGGAACTCAATATTAGGAGTCACACATACTCATTTTTGTCAGCCAGGAAGAGCAGAAAGTGCATCTCTGTGACTAGGACTTGAACCTGTGATGGGCAGGTTTCACTTGGGACTCTACAGCAGTGCTCAACCCTAGGAGCTAACTCACAAGCAATCAATTCAACTCGAAATTACTGGAAGAAGAGAATGGGTTTTATCATTAGTTCCCATGCAACATTTCTATTAATGTTATTGTCGGGTTGTCATTCTTTTTTATTAGGCACTCCTCTACCACAGGCTTCAGGGCGCTGTAGAATGATCAGAGCATGGTTGGAGGTGCACCTGGAGTGCTGCAGGGGTTCCTCAAAGAGCAGCCTTTTCTCCTCACTTCTTTCAAGTTACTGGGTGTTTCCTCCCTTATGTGAGAGGTTCAACATTCCAGTGCTTTTGCTGTTTCAATGCTGTGCCCCTCCCTTTCAGCACTATAAGTTGCTGCATGGGGCATTTCAGGTGACAGGCAGCTGTCAGAGGACATTTGTGTCAGCACAGTGCTTGTTGGTAGATGACCCTATGCACCAAGAACATAGATCTGAGCAGACCTCTCTTCTGCACCTGCACTAGTTGAGGCACTCAAGAGCTCACTAGATAGGACCATGCTCACACACTTATGAGAGTAAGGTGGCACGGTTCCGAAACAACTGGCCCCCACGGATGAACAGTACCACCATCGTGCAAGCTGTCACGACACAGCCACATGAACTGAGTATTTTATGTTTATAGAAACACTTTATCGCGAGTTTACAGCTCACAAACAAAGCATTTGCTCTGCTCGCTGTTGATTCACTTGCAGGCGGATCCACCTTCCATAATGTGTCCCCATGACATGTCTGGTTCAGCACTTTGTCCCCCCCCCAACATTCCGGGCATCACCTCTGGTTTTGTCTGCTCCTCTTGTCCGTGGTGGTCAACCATTTCTTCCAAACGTTATCATATTTGCGGCTTCGTAAATCGTTTCTTCTCGCTTGCCACACCAGTCAATGCCTCTTGTCCACGCCTCCACCGAGGGGCTGTAGGGAGGTCCAGTGTCAGGCTGTATCTCTCTTGTCACTTATTGTTCCTAGACTGACATTTCACTTAGGATACCTAATGGTGCCATCCGTGGGTGGACTTCAATGAGACAAGAGCGCGTCTCGCAAGAGGGCCACATGAATGAGTGGTCGGCAAGCATTAATCTACAGTGATTGGAGCTCAGTGGGGTGACCGAGGAGCGCGACTGCTTGGCTCCACCGGCAGCACCTTGAAATGCTTGGGTGGTTGGATCAGCCGAGGGCACAAGGGACATCTGTGCTGCTCTGCTGCCCATGCTCAGGTGATGGGTCGCCAACCCAGCCCCATCTTGGAGTATCAGATAATCCAGCAAAGTAGCAATGCGCATGTCAGCACAGGAAACACAAATTAACTCATCCAAAAGAGATGAGTAGAAGTGAGGATCTTCTAGTGAAGTGAGAAAGATAACACCTAGCGATGCTTGTGGAAGCCAACATGGGCAGTGCCCATCAGGAGAGTGCTCCGGCCTGAAGAAGAGTAGGCAAGAGGAAGATGTGAGAGGGGAGATGAAGAGAGACAAGAGCGCAGCAGCAGAAGGGACCCAGACATCTAGGCACAGAGGCACGAGAGGAAGAGACAAGAGCGCAGCAGCAGAAGGGACCCAGCCATCTGGGCACAGAGGCATGAGAGGAAGAGACAAGAGCGCAGCAGCAGAAGGGACCCAGCCATCTGGGCACAGAGGCATGAGAGGAAGAGACAAGAGCACAGCAGAAGGGACCCAACCATCTGGGCACAGAGGCATGAGAGGAAGAGACAAGAGCCCAGCAGCAGAAGGGACCCAGCCATCTGGGAACAGAGAGATGAGAGGAAGAGACAAGAGCGCAGCAGCAGAAGGGACCCAAGCATCTGGGCACAGAGGCATGAGAGGAAGAGACAAGAGCGCAGCAGCAGAAGGGTCCCAGCCATCTGGGCACAGAGGCATGAGAGGAAGAGACAAGAGCGCAGCAGCAGAAGGGACCCAGCCATCTGGGAACAGAGAGATGAGAGGAAGAGACAAGAGCGCAGCAGCAGAAGGGACCCAAGCATCTGGGCACAGAGGCATGAGAGGAAGAGACAAGAGCCCAGCAGCAGAAGGGACCCAGCCATCTGGGAACAGAGAGATGAGAGGAAGAGACAAGAGCGCAGCAGCAGAAGGGACCCAACCATCTGGGCACAGAGGCATGAGAGGAAGAGACAAGAGCACAGCAGAAGGGACCCAACCATCTGGGCACAGAGGCATGAGAGGAAGAGACAAGAGCGCAGCAGCAGAAGGGACCCAGCCATCTGGGCACAGAGGCATGAGAGGAAGAGACAAGAGCGCAGCAGCAGAAGGGACCCAGCCATCTGGAAACTGAGAAATGAGAGGAAGACACAAGAGCGCAGCAGCAGAAGGGACCCAGCCATCTGGGCACAGAGGCATGAGAGGAAGAGACAAGAGCGCAGCAGCAGAAGGGACTCAGCCATCTGGGCACAGAGGCATGAGACGAAGAGACAAGAGCGCAGCAGAAGGGACCCAGCCATCTGGAAACTGAGACATGAGAGGAAGACACAAGAGCGCAGCAGCAGAAGGGACCCAGCCATCTGGAAACTGAGACATGAGAGGAAGACACAAGAGCGCAGCAGCAGACGGAATCCAGCCATCTGGGCACAGAGGCATGCGAGGAAGACACAAGAGTGCAGCAGCAGAAGGGACCCAGCCATCTGGACACAGAGGCATGAGAGGAAGGGACAAGAGCGCAGCAGCAGAAGGGACCCAACCATCTGGGCACAGAGGCATGAGAGGAAGAGACAAGAGCGCAGCAGCAGAAGGGACCCAGCCATCTGGGCACAGAGGCATGAGAGGAAGAGACAAGAGCGCAGCAGCAGAAGGGACCCAGCCATCTGGAAACTGAGACATGAGAGGAAGACACAAGAGCGCAGCAGCAGAAGGGACCCAGCCATCTGGGCACAGAGGCATGAGACGAAGAGACAAGAGCGCAGCAGCAGAAGGGACCCAGCCATCTGGGCACAGAGGCATGAGACGAAGAGACAAGAGCGCAGCAGAAGGGACCCAGCCATCTGGAAACTGAGACATGAGAGGAAGACACAAGAGCGCAGCAGCAGAAGGGACCCAGCCATCTGGAAACTGAGACATGAGAGGAAGACACAAGAGCGCAGCAGCAGACGGAATCCGGCCATCTGGGCACAGAGGCATGCGAGGCATGAGAGGAAGAGAGAAGAGCGCAGCAGCAGAAGGGACCCAGCCATCTGGACACAGAGGCATGAGAGGAAGCGACAAGAGGGCAGCAGCAGAAGGGACCCAGCCATCTGGGCACAGAGGCATGAGAGGAAGAGACAAGAGCGCAGCAGTAGAAGGGACTCAAGCATCTGGACATAGAGGCATGAGAGGAAGAGACAAGAGCGCAGCAGCAGAAGGGACCCAGCCATCTGGGCACAGAGGCATGAGAGGAAGAGACAAGAGCGCAGCAGAAGGGACCCAGCCATCTGGACATAGAGGCATAAGAGGAAGAGACAAGAGTGCAGCAGAAGGGACCCAGCCATCTGGGCACAGAGGCACCAGAGGAAGAGAGAAGAGCGCAGCAGCAGAAGGGACCCAGCCATCTGGGCACAGAGGTATGAGAGGAAGAGACAGGAGCGCAGCAGCAGAAGGGACCCAGCCATCTGGGCACAGAGGCACGAGAGGAAGAGACAAGAGCGCAGCAGCAGAAGGGACCCAACCATCTGGCCACAGAGGTATGAGAGGAAGAGACAAGAGCGAAGCAGCAGAAGGGACCCAGCCATCTGGGCACAGAGGCATGAGAGGAAGAGACAAGAGCGCAGCAGCAGAAGGGACCCAACCATCTGGCCACAGAGGCACGAGAGGAAGAGACAAGAGCGCAGCAGAAGGGACCCAGCCATCTGGGCACAGAGGCATGAGAGGAAGAGACAAGAGCGCAGCAGCAGAAGAGACCCAGCCATCTGGGCACAGAAGCATGAGAGAAAGAGATGTGGGCACAGAGGCATGAGAGGGAGAGACGAGCGCAGCAGCAGAAGGAACCCAAGCATCTGGGCACAGAGGCATGAGAGGAAGAGACAAGAGCACAGCAGCAGAAGGGACTCAGCCATCTGGGCACAGAGGCACGAGAGGAAGAGACAAGAGTGAAGCAGCAGAAGGGGCCCAGCCATCTAGGCACAGAGGCACGAGAGGAAGAGACAAGAGCGAAGCAGCAGAAGGGACCCACGCATCTGGGCACAGAGGCATGAGAGCAAGAGACAAGAGGGCAGCAGCAGAAGGGACCCAAGCATCTGGGCACAGAGGCACGAGAGGAAGAGACAAGAGCGCAGCAGCAGAAGGGACCCAACCATCTGGGCACAGAGCCATCAGAGGAAGAGACAAGAGCGCAGCAGCAGAAGGGACCCAACCATCTGGGCACAGAGGCATGAGAGGAAGAGACAAGAGCGCAGCAGCAGAAGGGACCCAGCCATCTGGGCACAGAGGCACGAGAGGAAGAGACAAGAGCGCAGCAGCAGAAGGGACCCAGCCATCTGGACACAGAGGCATGAGAGGAAGAGACAAGAGCGCAGCAGCAGAAGGGACCCAGCCATCTGGGCACAGAGGCATGAGAGGAAGAGACAAGAGCACAGCAGCAGAAGGGACCCAGCCATCTGGGCACAGAGGCATGAGAGGAAGAGACAAGAGCGCAGCAGCAGAAGGGACCCAGCCATCTGGGCACAGAGGCATGAGAGGAAGGGACAAGAGCGCAGCAGCAGAAGAGACCCAGCCATCTGGGCACAGAGGCATGAGAGGAAGAGACAAGAGCGCAGAAGCAGAAGGGACCCAGCCATCTGGGCACAGAGGCATGAGAGGAAGAGACAAGAGCGCAGCAGAAGGGACCCAGCCATCTGGGCACAGAGGCATGAGAGGAAGAGACAAGAGCGCAGCAGCAGAAGGGACCCAGCCATCTGGGCACAGAGGCATGAGAGCAAGAGACAAGAATGCAGCAGCAGAAGGGACCCAGCCATCTGGGCACAGAGGCATGAGAGGAAGAGACAAGAGCGCAGCAGCAGAAGGGGCCCAGCCATCTGGGCACAGAGGCACGAGAGGAAAAGACAAGAGCGCAGCAGCAGAAGGGACCCAGCCATCTGGAAACTGAGACATGAGAGGAAGACACAAGAGCGCAGCAGCAGAAGGGACCCAGCCATCTGGAAACTGAGACATGAGAGGAAGACACAAGAGCGCAGCAGCAGACGGAATCCAGCCATCTGGGCACAGAGGCATGCGAGGAAGAGACAAGAGCGCAGCAGCAGAAGGGACCCAGCCATCTGGACACAGAGGCATGAGAGGAAGAGACAAGAGCGCAGCAGCAGAAGGGACCCAGCCATCTGGGCACAGAGGCATGAGAGGAAGAGACAAGAGCACAGCAGCAGAAGGGACCCAGCCATCTGGGCACAGAGGCATGAGAGGAAGAGACAAGAGCGCAGCAGCAGAAGGGACCCAGCCATCTGGGCACAGAGGCATGAGAGGAAGGGACAAGAGCGCAGCAGCAGAAGAGACCCAGCCATCTGGGCACAGAGGCATGAGAGGAAGAGACAAGAGCGCAGAAGCAGAAGGGACCCAGCCATCTGGGCACAGAGGCATGAGAGGAAGAGACAAGAGCGCAGCAGAAGGGACCCAGCCATCTGGGCACAGAGGTATGAGAGGAAGAGACAGGAGCGCAGCAGCAGAAGGGACCCAGCCATCTGGGCACAGAGGCACGAGAGGAAGAGACAAGAGCGCAGCAGCAGAAGGGACCCAACCATCTGGCCACAGAGGTATGAGAGGAAGAGACAAGAGCGAAGCAGCAGAAGGGACCCAGCCATCTGGGCACAGAGGCATGAGAGGAAGAGACAAGAGCGCAGCAGCAGAAGGGACCCAACCATCTGGCCACAGAGGCACGAGAGGAAGAGACAAGAGCGCAGCAGAAGGGACCCAGCCATCTGGGCACAGAGGCATGAGAGGAAGAGACAAGAGCGCAGCAGCAGAAGAGACCCAGCCATCTGGGCACAGAAGCATGAGAGAAAGAGATGTGGGCACAGAGGCATGAGAGGGAGAGACGAGCGCAGCAGCAGAAGGAACCCAAGCATCTGGGCACAGAGGCATGAGAGGAAGAGACAAGAGCACAGCAGCAGAAGGGACTCAGCCATCTGGGCACAGAGGCACGAGAGGAAGAGACAAGAGTGAAGCAGCAGAAGGGGCCCAGCCATCTAGGCACAGAGGCACGAGAGGAAGAGACAAGAGCGAAGCAGCAGAAGGGACCCACGCATCTGGGCACAGAGGCATGAGAGCAAGAGACAAGAGGGCAGCAGCAGAAGGGACCCAAGCATCTGGGCACAGAGGCACGAGAGGAAGAGACAAGAGCGCAGCAGCAGAAGGGACCCAACCATCTGGGCACAGAGCCATCAGAGGAAGAGACAAGAGCGCAGCAGCAGAAGGGACCCAACCATCTGGGCACAGAGGCATGAGAGGAAGAGACAAGAGCGCAGCAGCAGAAGGGACCCAGCCATCTGGGCACAGAGGCACGAGAGGAAGAGACAAGAGCGCAGCAGCAGAAGGGACCCAGCCATCTGGACACAGAGGCATGAGAGGAAGAGACAAGAGCGCAGCAGCAGAAGGGACCCAGCCATCTGGGCACAGAGGCATGAGAGGAAGAGACAAGAGCACAGCAGCAGAAGGGACCCAGCCATCTGGGCACAGAGGCATGAGAGGAAGAGACAAGAGCGCAGCAGCAGAAGGGACCCAGCCATCTGGGCACAGAGGCATGAGAGGAAGGGACAAGAGCGCAGCAGCAGAAGAGACCCAGCCATCTGGGCACAGAGGCATGAGAGGAAGAGACAAGAGCGCAGAAGCAGAAGGGACCCAGCCATCTGGGCACAGAGGCATGAGAGGAAGAGACAAGAGCGCAGCAGAAGGGACCCAGCCATCTGGGCACAGAGGCATGAGAGGAAGAGACAAGAGCGCAGCAGCAGAAGGGACCCAGCCATCTGGGCACAGAGGCATGAGAGCAAGAGACAAGAATGCAGCAGCAGAAGGGACCCAGCCATCTGGGCACAGAGGCATGAGAGGAAGAGACAAGAGCGCAGCAGCAGAAGGGGCCCAGCCATCTGGGCACAGAGGCACGAGAGGAAAAGACAAGAGCGCAGCAGCAGAAGGGACCCAGCCATCTGGAAACTGAGACATGAGAGGAAGACACAAGAGCGCAGCAGCAGAAGGGACCCAGCCATCTGGAAACTGAGACATGAGAGGAAGACACAAGAGCGCAGCAGCAGACGGAATCCAGCCATCTGGGCACAGAGGCATGCGAGGAAGAGACAAGAGCGCAGCAGCAGAAGGGACCCAGCCATCTGGACACAGAGGCATGAGAGGAAGAGACAAGAGCGCAGCAGCAGAAGGGACCCAGCCATCTGGGCACAGAGGCATGAGAGGAAGAGACAAGAGCACAGCAGCAGAAGGGACCCAGCCATCTGGGCACAGAGGCATGAGAGGAAGAGACAAGAGCGCAGCAGCAGAAGGGACCCAGCCATCTGGGCACAGAGGCATGAGAGGAAGGGACAAGAGCGCAGCAGCAGAAGAGACCCAGCCATCTGGGCACAGAGGCATGAGAGGAAGAGACAAGAGCGCAGAAGCAGAAGGGACCCAGCCATCTGGGCACAGAGGCATGAGAGGAAGAGACAAGAGCGCAGCAGAAGGGACCCAGCCATCTGGGCACAGAGGCATGAGAGGAAGAGACAAGAGCGCAGCAGCAGAAGGGACCCAGCCATCTGGGCACAGAGGCATGAGAGCAAGAGACAAGAATGCAGCAGCAGAAGGGACCCAGCCATCTGGGCACAGAGGCATGAGAGGAAGAGACAAGAGCGCAGCAGCAGAAGGGGCCCAGCCATCTGGGCACAGAGGCACGAGAGGAAAAGACAAGAGCGCAGCAGCAGAAGGGACCCAGCCATCTGGAAACTGAGACATGAGAGGAAGACACAAGAGCGCAGCAGCAGAAGGGACCCAGCCATCTGGAAACTGAGACATGAGAGGAAGACACAAGAGCGCAGCAGCAGACGGAATCCAGCCATCTGGGCACAGAGGCATGCGAGGAAGAGACAAGAGCGCAGCAGCAGAAGGGACCCAGCCATCTGGGCACAGAGGCATGAGAGGAAGAGACAAGAGCGCAGCAGCAGAAGGAACACAACCATCTGGGCACAGAGGCACGAGAGGAAGAGACAAGAGCCCAGCAGCAGAAGGGACCCAAGCATCTGGGCATAGAGGCATGAGAGGAAGAGACCAGAGCGCTGCAGCAGAAGGGACCCAGCCGTCTGGGTACAGAGGCATGAGAGCAAGAGACAAGCGCACAGCAGAAGGGACCCAACCATCTGGGCAGAAAGGCATGAGAGGAAGAGACAAGAGCACAGCAGAAGGGACCCAGCCATCTGGACACAGAGGCATGAGAGGAAGAGACAAGAGCGTAGCAGCAGAAGGGACCCAGCCATCTGGGCACAGAGGCATGAGAGGAAGAGACAAGAGCGCAGCAGCAGAAGGGACTCAAGCATCTGGGCACAGAGGCATGAGAGGAAGAGACAAGAGCGCAGCAGCAGAAGGGACGCAGCCATCTGGGCACAGAGGCACGAGAGGAAGCGACAAGAGCGCAGCAGCAGAAGGGACCCAGCCAGCTGGGCACAGAGGCATGAGAGGAAGCGACAAGAGCGCAGCAGCAGAAGGGACCCAGCCATCTGGGCACAGAGGCATGAGAGGAAGAGACAAGAGCGCAGCAGCAGAAGGGACCCAGCCATCTGGGCACAGAGGCACAAGAGGAAGAGACAAGAGCGAAGCAGCAGAAGGGACCCACGCATCTGGGCACAGAGGCACGAGAGGAAGAGACAAGAGCGAAGCAGCAGAAGGGACCCACGCATCTGGGCACAGAGGCATGAGAGGAAGAGACAAGAGCGCAGAAGCAGAAGGGACCCAAGCATCTGGACACAGAGGCATGAGAGGAAGAGACATGAGCGCAGCAGCAGAAGGGACCCAGCCATCTAGGCACAGAGGCATGAGAGGAAGTGACAAGAGCACAGCAGCAGAAGGGACCCAAGCATCTGGACACAGAGTGTTAGACCTGGCACCTTGGCGTGAGTCTCCCTTCCTCTTTTTGTCGCTGTGCCTCATGTGATTTTATGGTGTTGGCCGCTCAGCGCGCTGTGCCACTGCCAACCAGTGTCGCGGTGCGAGTGCTCCCTTTGTAAATTATATATGTTGGTTGGATTCCATGATTGGATTGTTTGATTTACTATCAGACCCCAGTAAAGTGCTCCAGGAGCGCCAGGGCATGTAAAGGCAAACACCGCTGGTGGGCTTGCAGCACGGGTTGTGCCACCCACAGAAGCGGCCGGTAAAATATGTCTCAGGTCTGCCATCGCAGAACCTGCGTGCAGTCTGGTACTGACACGCTGACTGACAAGTGCCCACACTTGCCGGTCCCTGAAACCTTCCCTTAGCTGCATGTTAGTCACCCCTCTGGTAGGCCCACGGGCAGGGTGCGTTGTGAGCCTAAGGTAGGACAAGCCTGGATGCGTGGCATGTCCTGGTAGTTAATGACCGCCATTTTGTTGCTCACTACTGCAAGGCTACCCTGTTCTCATAGGCCAGCATGGGCGGCCTGGATTGTTACACCCTATGATCCTAACCGACCCAGGGAACATGGTAGAAGATCGAGTTTAGTATGCCTGAACTCGGAATAATAAGGTACATCTTTTCGCAAGGTTTATTTTAATATTCCGGGTTTGCAAATGCCGCTTTTAGAAAGTTGGCCTTTGCTTGCCTAAACATTTCAGCCGCCTCTGCGTGATGTGTATCTGTTGTCTGGCTGGTATGAGTGACAGGGCTGGGGGAACCCAGATGGGCAGGGCTAGGTAGCCTGGTGGTGAATAGGACGATCAACAGGTAGATGGGTCGGAGGAGTGCTCCTAGGCTCTGAATAGGACAGTGCTCTGCTGCCTCAATGCCGGCTCTGCCCCCTGTGGAGCGTCTGAGGACTCTGCCCTGCACTCTGAAAGAAGAAGCCTGCATCGCGTAAACAAAGTGCTCAGAAACCGGACTGAACTAGGCAAGGGCCCCCCTGGCCTGGGAGAACAAAAGATTTGCTGTATAAATGTAGGAGCCCTGCTCCTGAGAAACTAGATCCGCTTTTGACCAAGAAGAATCTCTGCCTGAGGAGGAGGCACCGGGAAAGCTGTAGGAGGAAGACTGTCCCTATCCTGGGGGATTGGCCTGCAGTGGTGACCTTGCTGCCGAAGGGGAGAAGAGAAACTGTCGCTGAAGACTTTGCTTTATTTTTACTTTCAACACTTGTGCTTTTCCAAAACGATCTCCAAGGGCTTGGAACTGAGCTTGCCCCCTGAACTGAGCCCCAGGACCATTGGGCTCTACCTGATCTTCACTCGCCTGCCGCTGGACTGTGGTGTCCTTTCCCTCGCCGGAGCTGTGACCCTCGTGCCCCAGTCCCTCCCTGAGCCATGACCAGGTCTGCTTAGCCGCCCCCCGCCTTGGGAAGAGCCTCGCTCGATCGGAGCCGCTCCCCCTACGCTGTGCTGGGCTGCCCCTGTCACCTCGCTCGTTGGAGGCTCGCTGTGCACCTTCACCCTCCCGCCGGAATCGGCGTTGTGAGCATCTCCAAGCCTCGGATGGCCCGGACGTATCTGCGTGCCCGGCTGCCCCGCTTTGTTCACCCGCCACCTGCAACACCCCGCTCTTGTCGTGAGCCTGAAGATCAGACACCCATCGTGAAGTGTGGGAGCCCCGGACGCCGCCTCGCTCTTCTGTCGAAGAGCCGCTGAAATCCCGCAACCACCTTCGCGTCCAGAAACAAGGTACTGTGCTTACAACCTCGACCACGAGCTCGCATCGGATCTAGGGTCCGCAACGTTCTGATTTCCCTGTCATCTGCCGTGTGCTTCCCGGTCGCCGCTTCAGCACGGAGTGCGCTGAGGCCTACAGTTACCTTGTGCCCGCCTAAAGAACTTTCCGTAACAAAGAGAACTTTACCGTATTCCTACGAATTGTGGCCCCATCAGTTCAACGTTACTGGGCCTTGTATTTAACTCTGCTGAAACTACATAAAAGCTTATTTTTATATACTACCTGATTGGTGTCCGTTTGTGGTGCATGCAAGGGGTTTACTGTATGTGTAATTGCATTTGCTTAACCGTGTACGCCTGAGACTTAGCCTAGACTGCTCGCGCCACGCACCTAGAGGGTGAGCAGGGGTTATTCTGGGGAGTCATCCTTCGCCCTGACAAGAAGTAAAGGGTCCCTGCTTGTTGTGGGTTCACACCTGCGTCAACCAGAGCCCCCTCATTTCTAACACAGAGGCACGAGAGGAAGAGACAAGAGCACAGCAGAAGGGACCCAACCATCTGGGCCCAGAGGCATGAGAGGAAGGGACAAGAGCGCAGCAGCAGAAGGGACCCAGCCATCTGGGCACAGAGGCATGAGAGCAAGAGACAAGAGCACAGCAGAAGGGACCCAGCCATCTGGGCACAGAGGCATGAGAGGAAGAGACCAGAGCGCAGCAGCAGAAGGGACCCAGCCATCTGGGCACAGAGGCATGAGAGGAAGAGACAAGAGCGCAGCAGCAGAAGGGACCCAGCCATCCGGGCACAGAGGCATGAGAGTAAGAGACAAGAGCGAAGCAGCAGAAGGGACCCAGCCATCTGGACACAGAGGCATGAGAGGAAGAGACAAGAGCGCAGCAGAAGGGACCCAGCCATCTGGGCACAGAGGCATGAGAGGAAGGGACAAGAGCGCAGCAGCAGAAGGGACCCAGCCATCTGGGCACAGAGCCATGAGAGGAAGAGACCAGAGCGCAGCAGCAGAAGGGACCCAGCCATCTGGGCACAGAGGCATGAGAGGAAGAGACAAGAGCACAGCAGAAGGGACCCAACCATCTGGGCACAGAAGCATGAGAGGAAGGGACAAGAGCACAGCAGCAGAAGGGACCCAGCCATCTGGGCACAGAGGCAAGAGACAAAGAGACAAGAGCGCAGCAGCAGAAGGGGCCCAGCCATCTGGGCACAGAGGCAAGAGAGGAAGAGACAAGAGCGCAGCAGCAGAAGGGGCCCAAGCATCTGGGCACAGAGGCATGAGAGCAAGAGACAAGAGCACAGCAGAAGGGACCCAGCCATCTGGGCACAGAGGCATGAGAGGAAGAGACAAGAGCGCAGCAGCAGAAGGGACCCAGCCATCTGGACATAGAGGCATGAGAGGAAGAGACAAGAGCGCAGCAGCAGAAGGGACCCAGCCATCTGGACATAGAGGCAAGAGAGGAAGAGACAAGAATGCAGCAGCAGAAGGGACCCAGCCATCTGGGCACAGAGGCAAGAGAGGAAGAGACAAAAGCGCAGCAGCAGAAGGGACCCAGCCATCTGGGCACATAGGCATGAGAGGAAGAGACATGAGCGCAGAAGGGACCCAGCCATCTGGACACAGAGGCATGAAAGGAAGAGACAAGAGCGCAGAAGGGACCCAGCCATCTGGGCACAGAGGCGTGAGAGGAAGGGACAAGAGCACAGCAGAAGGGACCCAGCCATCTGGGCACAGAGCCATGAGAGGAAGAGACAAGAGGGCAGCAGCAGAAGGGACCCAACCATCTGGGCACAGAGGCATGAGAGGAAGAGACAAGAGCGCAGCAGCATAAGGGACCCAGCCATCTGGGCACAGAGGCATGAGAGGAAGAGACAAGAGCACAGCAGAAGGGACCCAGCCATCTGGGTACAGAGGCATGAAAGGAAGAGACAAGAGCGCAGCAGCAGAAGGGACCCAGCCATCTGGGCACAGAGGCATGCGAGGAAGAGACAAGAATGCAGCAGCAGAAGGGACCCAGCCATCTGGGCAGAGAGGCATGAGAGGAAGAGACAAGAGCGCAGAAGCAGAAGGGACTCAGCCATCTGGGCACAGAGGCACGAGAGGAAAAGACGAGAGCCCAGCAGCAGAAGGGACCCAGCCATCTGGAAACTGAGACATGAGAGGAAGACACAAGAGCGAAGCAGCAGAAGGGACCCAGCCATCTGGACACAGAGGCATGAGAGGAAGCGACAAGAGAGCAGCAGCAGAAGGGACCCAGCCATCTGGACATAGAGGCATGAGAGGAAGAGACAAGAGCGCAGCAGCAGAAGGGACCCAGCCAGCTGGGCACAGAGGCACGAGAGGAAGAGAGAAGAGCGCAGCAGCAGAAGGGACCCAGCCATCTGGGCACAGAGGCACGAGAGGAAGAGACAAGAGCGCAGCAGCAGAAGGGGCCCAGCCATCTGGGCACAGAGGCATGAGAGAAAGAGATGTGGGCACAGAGGCATGAGAGGGAGAGACGAGCGCACAGCAGCAGAAGGAACCCAAGCATCTGGGAACCGAGGCATGAGAGAAAGAGACAAGAGCGCAGAAGCAGAAGCAGAAGGAACCCAAGCATCTGGGAACAGAGAGATGAGAGGAAGAAACACGAGCGCAGCAGCAGAAGGGACCCAGCCATCTGGGCACAGAGGCACGAGAGGAAGAGACAAGAGCACAGCAGAAAGGACCCAGCCATCTGGACACAGAGGCATGAGAGGAAGAGACAAGAGCACAGCAGAAAGGACCCAGCCATCTGGGCACAGAGGCATGAGAGGAAGACACAAGAGCGCAGCAGCAGAAGGGACCCAGCCATCTGGAAACTGAGACATGAGAGGAAGACACAAGAGCGCAGCAGCAGACGGAATCCAGCCATCTGGGCACAGAGGCAAGAGAGTAAGAGACAAGAGCGCAGCAGCAGAAGGGACCCAGCCATCTGGGTACAGAGGCATGAGAGCAAGAGACCAGAGCACAGCAGCAGAAGGGACCCACGCATCTGGGCACAGAGGCACGAGAGGAAGAAACAAGAGCACAGCAGAAGGGACCCAGCCATCTGGGCAGAGAGGCATGAGAGGAAGAGACAAGAGCGCAGCAGCAGAAGGGACCCACGCATCTGGGCACAGAGGCATGAGAGGAAGAGACAAGAGCGCAGCAGCAGAAGGAACACAAGCCTTCTGGACACAGAGGCACGAGAGCAAGAGACAAGAGCGCAGCAGCAGAAGGGACCCAGCCATCTGGGCACAGAGGCACGAGAGGAAGAGACATGAGCGCAGCAGCAGAAGGGACCCAGCCATCTAGCCACAGAGGCATGAGAGGAAGAGACAAGAGCGAAGCAGCAGAAGGGACCCACGCATCTGGGCACAGAGGCATGAGAGGAAGAGACATGAGCGCAGCAGCAGAAGGGACCCAGCCATCTGGACACAGAGAGATGAGCGGAAGAGACAAGAGGGCAGCAGCAGAAGGGACCCAGCCATCTGGGCACAGAGGCATGAGAGGAAGAGACAAGAGCGCAGCAGCAGAAGAGACTCAGCCATCTGGGCACAGAGGCATGAGAGGAAGAGACAAGAGCGCAGCAGCAGAAGAGACTCAGCCATCTGGGCACAGAGGCATGAGAGAAAGAGACAAGAGCACAGCAGCAGAAGAGACTCAGCCATCTGGGAACAGAGGCACGAGAGGAAGAGACAAGAGCGCAGCAGCAGAAGGGACCCAAGCATCTGGGAACAGAGGCATGAGAGGAAGAGACAAGAGCGCAGAAGCAGAAGGGACCCAAGCATCTGGGAACAGAGGCATGAGAGGAAGAGGCAAGAGCGAAGCAGCAGAAGGGACCCAACCATCTGGGCACAGAGGCATGAGAGGAAGAGACAAGAGCGCAGCAGCAGAAGGGACCCAGCCATCTGGACATAGAGACACGAGAGGAAGAGACAAGAGCACAGCAGCAGAAGGGACCCAGCAATCTGGACATAGAGGCATGAGAGAAAGAGATGTGGGCACAGAGGCATGAGAGGGAGAGACGAGAATGCAGCAGCAAAAGGGACCCAGCCATCTGGGCACAGAGGCATGAGAGGAAGAGACAAGAGCGCAGCAGTAGAAGGGACCCAGCCATCTGGGCACAGAGGCATGAGAGGAAGAGACAAGAGCGCAGAAGCAGAAGTGACCCAACCATCTGGGCACAGAGGCAAGAGAGGAAGAGACAAGAGCGCAGCAGCATAAGGGACCCAGCCATCTGGACATAGAGGCATGAGAGAAAGAGATGTGGGCACAGAGGCATGAGAGGGAGAGACGAGAATGCAGCAGCAGAAGGGACCCAGCCATCTGGACACAGAGGCATGAGAGGCATGAGAGGAAGAGACAAGAGCGCAGCAGCAGAAGAGACCCAGCCATCTGGGCACAGAGGCATGAGAGGAAGAGACAAGAGCGCAGCAGCAGAAGGAACACAACCATCTTGGCACAGAGGCATGAGAGGAACAGACAAGAGCGCAGCAGCAGAAGGGACCCAACCATCTGGGCACAGAGGCAAGAGAGTAAGAGACAAGAGCGCAGCAGCAGAAGGGGCACAAGCATCTGGGCACAGAGGCATGAGAGGAAGAGACAAGAGCGCAGCAGCAGAAGGGGCACAAGCATCTGGGCACAGAGGCATGAGAGCAAGAGACAAGAGTGCAGCAGAAGGGACCCAACCATCTGGGAACAGAGAGATGAGCGGAAGAGACAAGAGCGCAGCAGCAGAAGAGACCCAGCCATCTGGGCACAGAGGCATGAGAGGAAGAGACAAGAGCGCAGCAGCAGAAGAGACCCAGCCATCTGGACACAGAGGCATGAGAGGAAGAGACAAGAGCGCAGCAGCAGAAGGGACCCAGCCATCTGGACACAGAGGCATGAGAGGAAGAGACAAGAGCGCAGCAGCAGAAGGGACCCAGCCATCTGGGCACAGAGGCACGAGAGGAAGAGACAAGAGCGCAGCAGCAGAAAGGACCCAACCATCTGGGCACAGAGGCACGAGAGGAAGAGACAAGAGCGTAGCAGCAGAAGGGACCCAAGCATCTGGGCACAGAGGCATGAGAGGAAGAGACATGAGAGCAGCAGTAGGAGGGACCCAAGCATCTGGGCACAGAGGCATGAGAGGAAGAGACAAGAGCGCAGCAGAAGAGACCCAACCATCTGGGCACAGAGGCATGAGAGGAAGAGACATGAGCGCAGCAGCAGGAGGGACCCAAGCATCTGGGCACAGAGGCATGAGAGGAAGAGACAAGAGCGCAGCAGAAGGGACCCAGCCATCTGGGCACAGAGCCATCAGAGGAAGAGACAAGAGCGCAGCAGCAGTAGGGACCCAGCCATCTGGGCACAGAGGCATGCGAGGAAGAGACAAGAGCGCAGCAGCAGAAGGGACCCAGCCATCTGGGCACAGAGGCACGAGAGGAAGAGACAAGAGCGCAGCAGCAGAAGGGACCCAGCCATCTGGGCACAGAGGCACGAGAGGAAGAGACAAGAGCGAAGCAGCAGAAGGGACCCACGCATCTGGGCACAGAGGCATGAGAGAAAGAGACAAGAGCACAGCAGCAGAAGAGACTCAGCCATCTGGGCACAGAGACATGAGAGGAAGAGACAAGAGCGCAGCAGCAGAAGGAACACAAGCCTTCTGGACACAGAGGCATGAGAGGAAGAGACATGAGCGCAGCAGCAGAAGGGACCCAGCCATCTAGGCACAGAGACATGAGAGGAAGAGACAAGAGCGCAGCAGCAGAAGGACCCAGCCATCTGGGCACGGAAGCATGAGAGGAAGGTACAAGAGCACAGCAGCAGAAGGGACCCAGCCATCTGGGCACAGAGGCACGAGAGGAAGAGACAAGAGCGCAGCAGCAGAAGGGGCACAAGCATCTGGGCACAGAGGCATGAGAGGAAGAGACAAGAGCGCAGCAGCAGAAGAGACCCAACCATCTGGGCACAGAGGCATGAGAGGAAGAGACATGAGCGCAGCAGCAGGAGGGACCCAAGCATCTGGGCACAGAGGCATGAGAGGAAGAGACAAGAGCGCAGCAGCAGAAGGGACCCAACCATCTGGGCACAGAGGCATGAGAGGAAGAGACAAGAGCGCAGCAGCAGAAGGGACCCAGCCATCTGGGCACAGAGGCATGAGAGGAAGAGACAAGAGCGCAGCAGAAGGGACCCAGCCATCTGGGCACAGAGCCATCAGAGGAAGAGACAAGAGCGCAGCAGCAGTAGGGACCCAGCCATCTGGGCACAGAGGCATGCGAGGAAGAGACAAGAGCGCAGCAGCAGAAGGAACACAAGCCTTCTGGACACAGAGGCATGAGAGGAAGAGACATGAGCGCAGCAGCAGAAGGGACCCAGCCATCTGGGCACAGAGGCACGAGAGGAAGAGACAAGAGCGCAGCAGCAGAAGGTACCCAGCCATCTGGGCGCAGAGGCACGAGAGGAAGAGACAAGAGCGCAGCAGCAGAAGGGACCCAGCCATCTGGGCACAGAGGCACGAGAGGAAGAGACAAGAGCGAAGCAGCAGAAGGGACCCACGCATCTGGGCACAGAGGCATGAGAGAAAGAGACAAGAGCACAGCAGCAGAAGAGACTCAGCCATCTGGGCACAGAGACATGAGAGGAAGAGACAAGAGCGCAGCAGCAGAAGGAACACAAGCCTTCTGGACACAGAGGCATGAGAGGAAGAGACATGAGCGCAGCAGCAGAAGGGACCCAGCCATCTAGGCACAGAGACATGAGAGGAAGAGACATGAGCGCAGCAGCAGAAGGGACCCAGCCATCTGGGCACAGAGGCACGAGAGGAAGAGACAAGAGCGCAGCAGCAGTAGGGACCCAGCCATCTGGGCACAGAGGCACGAGAGGAAGAGAAAAGAGTGCAGCAGCAGAAAGGACCCACCCATCTGGGCACAGAGGCACGAGAGGAAGAGACAAGAGTGCAGCAGCAGAAGAGACCCAGCCATCTGGACATAGAGGCATGAGAGGAAGAGACAAGAGCGCAGCAGAAGGGACCCAGCCATCTGGACATAGAGGCATGAGAGGAAGAGACAAGAGAGCAGCAGCAGAAGGGACCCAGCCATCTGGGCACATAGGCATGAGAGGAAGAGACAAGAGCGCAGCAGCAGAAGGGACCCAGCCATCTGGGCACAGAGGCATGAGAGGAAGAGACAAGAGCGCAGCAGCAGAAGGGACCCAGCCAGATGGGCACAGAGGCAAGAGAGGAAGAGACAAGAGCGCAGCAGCAGAAGGGACCCAGCCATCTGGGCACAGAGGCATGAGAGGAAGAGACAAGAGCGCAGCAGCAGAAGGGACCCAGCCATCTGGACATAGAGGCATGAGAGAAAGAGATGTGGACACAGAGGCATGAGAGGGAGAGACGAGAATGCAGCAGCAGAAGGGACCCAGCCATCTGGGCACAGAGGCATGAGAGGAAGAGACAAGAGCGCAGCAGTAGAAGGGACCCAGCCATCTGGGCACAGAGGCATGAGAGGAAGAGACAAGAGCGCAGAAGCAGAAGGGACCCAACCATCTGGGCACAGAGGCAAGAGAGGAAGAGACAAGAGCGCAGCAGCATAAGGGACCCAGCCATCTGGACATAGAGGCATGAGAGAAAGAGATGTGGGCACAGAGGCATGAGAGGGAGAGACGAGAATGCAGCAGCAGAAGGGACCCAGCCATCTGGGCACAGAGGCATGAGAGGAAGAGACAAGAGCGCAGCAGTAGAAGGGACCCAGCCATCTGGGCACAGAGGCATGAGAGGAAGAGACAAGAGCGCAGCAGCAGAAGAGACCCAGCCATGTGGACACAGAGGCATGAGAGAAAGAGACAAGAGTGCAGCAGCAGAAGGGACCCAGCCATCTGGACACAGAGGCATGCGAGGAAGAGACAAGAGCGCAGCAGCAGAAGGGACCCAGCCATCTGGGCACAGAGGCACGAGAGGAAGAGACAAGAGCGCAGCAGCAGAAGGGACCCAGCCATCTGGGCACAGAGGCACGAGAGGAAGAGACAAGAGCGAAGCAGCAGAAGGGACCCACGCATCTGGGCACAGAGGCATGAGAGAAAGAGACAAGAGCACAGCAGCAGAAGAGACTCAGCCATCTGGGCACAGAGACATGAGAGGGAGAGACAAGAGCGCAGCAGCAGAAGGAACACAAGCCTTCTGGACACAGAGGCATGAGAGGAAGAGACATGAGCGCAGCAGCAGAAGGGACCCAGCCATCTAGGCACAGAGACATGAGAGGAAGAGACAAGAGCGCAGCAGCAGAAGGACCCAGCCATCTGGGCACAGAAGCATGAGAGGAAGGTACAAGAGCACAGCAGCAGAAGGGACCCAGCCATCTGGGCACAGAGGCACGAGAGGAAGAGACAAGAGCGCAGCAGCAGAAGGGGCACAAGCATCTGGGCACAGAGGCATGAGAGGAAGAGACAAGAGCGCAGCAGCAGAAGAGACCCAACCATCTGGGCACAGAGGCATGAGAGGAAGAGACATGAGCGCAGCAGCAGGAGGGACCCAAGCATCTGGGCACAGAGGCATGAGAGGAAGAGACAAGAGCGCAGCAGCAGAAGGGACCCAACCATCTGGGCACAGAGGCATGAGAGGAAGAGACAAGAGCGCAGCAGCAGAAGGGACCCAGCCATCTGGGCACAGAGGCATGAGAGGAAGAGACAAGAGCGCAGCAGAAGGGACCCAGCCATCTGGGCACAGAGCCATCAGAGGAAGAGACGAACAAGTTACTTACCTTCGGTAACGATTTTTCTGGTGGATACAGTATCTGCCTGTGGATTCCTCACCTTGTGAATATCCCCTGCGCCAGCATTCCACGGAACTTTTCTTCCCCAGCATTCCACGTCGACGTGGGCGACGTCACAATACATCGGCTCCGCACGCGACTCCGTACGACGTCATCGGAGCCATAAGAAGCCCACGTCGGCGTGGTGACGTCAGTTCCACCCATTTTTTCCGTGCCTTCGAGGCGAACAGGTGAACCAACGACAAACCCAAGTATACACAGTATATAGAAAACCAATACATATACATAGCATACAAAACAAGGGAATGCTAATCAAACAAGCATTACCTACAAATGTACAAGAGAAAATATAAGCATTTCAAACAAGACTAATTTCATGGTATACAAAAGGTGGACAACGGGGAGGCGGGTGGGTTGGTGAGGAATCCACAGGCAGATACTGTATCCACCAGAAAAATCGTTACCGAAGGTAAGTAACTTGTTCTTCTGATGGATACATCTGCCAGTGGATTCCTCACCTTGTGAATAGATTCCCACAGCAGTCCCCACTCCCGGAGGAGGGTGTCCACCTTTCTATACCAGAAAGTCCTGCAAGACAGAGCGCGCGAAGTGGCCCTCCCTCCTCATCTCAGAGTCCAAGCAATAATGCTTTGCGAAAGTATGGAGGGAGGCCCAAGTCGCGGCCTTACAAATATCTGCCACAGGAACACCCCGGGCCAGAGCAGATGTTGAAGACTTAGCTCTAGTAGAGTGAGCACGAATACCCTCAGGAGGAGTCTTACCAGCCAGGGCGTAGCAGATCTTGATGGTCAGTATTATCCATCTTGACAGCGTGCGCTTGTGCACCGCTTTACCTTTAGAACGACCAACGTAGCCAATAAAAAGCTGGTCATCAACACGAAAGTCCTTGGTCCTGTCCAAATAAAAACTCATAGCCCTCTTCGGGTCAAGGCGATGGAGTCTTTCTTCCTCTTTGGAAGGATGAGGGGGTGGATAAAAAACAGGGAGGGTAATAGACTGCCCCAAATGGAAAGGAGTAACAACTTTTGGCAGGAAAGCAGCCCTGGTCCTGAGAACCATCCTTTCAGCATGTAAGGTAAGAAAAGGAGGTTTGGAACTAAGAGCTTGAAGCTCACTTACCCTCCTTGCCGAGGTTATGGCTACAAGAAAAACCACCTTAAAGGACAACAGCCTCAAAGGACAATTATGAAGAGGCTCAAATGGGGACCCCATTAAAAAGGTTAAGACAAGATTAAGGTCCCACTGAGGCATTACAAATGGAGTAGGAGGAAACATGTTTGTAAGGCCCTTGATGAACCTCAGAACAACCGGAGATTTAAATAACGAAGGTTGATCTGGAAGGCACAGAAATGCCGATAAGGCCGAAAGGTAGCCCTTGACCGTGGCCACAGCACAGCCCTGCTGAGCCAAGGAAAGAGCAAACTGAAGCACATCAGAAAGATGAGCCTTTAAAGGGTCAATGGATCTCTCTCCACACCACTTTACAAACTTAGACCACCTGTAGGAGTATATGGACTTGGTGGAGTGTCGCCTGGCCGATAAAATAACGTCCACCACATCAGGTGGGAGAGAGAAGGAACTCAGGTTGCCCCGTTCAATCTCCAGGCATGAAGGTGTAAGCTCTGGAGGTGGGGGTGTAGAACCTGCCCCTCCGACTGCGAGAGGAGGTCTGCCCTCAGAGGGAGACGGAGCGGAGGGCACGAGGAGAGGTGGAGAAGATCTGTGTACCACACCCTTCTTGGCCAGTCCGGGGCGACCAAAATGACTTGGGCCCGGTCTTGGCGAATTTTCCTCAGAACCCGAGGAATCAAGGGTATGGGAGGAAACGCGTAAAGGAGTCGTGAACCCCAACTCAACTGAAACGCGTCCCCCAACGCCCCCTGCATCGGAAACTGGAGACTGCAGAATGACGGGCAGTGCGCGTTCTCTCGGGTGGCAAACAGGTCCACCCGAGGAGTCCCCCACGTCCGAAAGACGTGACGAACCACCTCCGGATGGAGCCTCCACTCGTGGTCGGCGGAGAACTGCCGACTGAGACTGTCCGCACGCACATTCAGCACCCCGGCCAGATGATTTGCCATCAGACAAATCTGATGGTCCTGAGCCCAGGACCACAGCCGCAGGGCCTCTCTGCAGAGACAAAGAGACCCTACTCCTCCCTGTTTGTTTATATACCACATCGCGGTCGTGTTGTCCGTCAGAACTTGAACTGACCGACCGCGAAGGGAAGGGAGAAAGGCCTTGAGTGCCAAACGAATCGCCCGCAACTCCAGAAGGTTGATATGAAACAACCTTTCCTCTGGAGACCAAAGACCCTTGATCTCCAGATCCCCCAGATGAGCTCCCCACCCTAGGGTGGAGGCATCCGTTATCACTGTGGCCACCGATGGAGGTAGATGGAAAGGCTTTCCTTGGGACAGATTGCCCTCCACGCTCCACCAAGACAGATCCGCTGCAGCTTCTCCGGAGATCTTGATCGACTCCCCGAGATCCCCGTTGTGCTGATACCACTGCTTGCGGAGGCACCACTGGAGCGCCCTCATGTGCCAGCGTGCATGGTTGACCAACAGAATGCAGGAAGCGAACAGACCGAGCAGGCGAAGGACCTTCAGAACTGGAACAACCGCTCCACTGTGGAATAAAGGGACCATCTCCTGAATGTCGAGAATCCTTTGAGGAGGAGGGAATGCCCGACACACAGTAGTGTCCAGTACTGCCCCTATAAACAGGTTGCGTTGAGAGGGCACCAGGTGAGACTTGGGCACATTGATCGAAAAACCCAAGTCGAATAACAGCTGAGTTGTCACCTGCAGATGACGCTGCACCATCTCCGGGGACTCTGCCTTCAGAAGCCAGTCGTCCAGGTAGGGGAAAACCGGAATCCCCGACCTCCTGAGATGAGCAGCCACCACTGCCATCACCTTTGTGAAGACTCGAGGTGCAGTAGTAAGACCAAACGGGAGGACCGCAAACTGATAATGTTGCGACCCAACCGTAAAACGGAGATACTTCCTGTGCGACTTCAGGATTGGGACATGGAAGTACGCGTCCTGCAAGTCGAGCGACACCATCCAGTCTCCTTGCTGCAACGCTTGAAGAACCTGCGCAAGGGTCAGCATCTTGAACTTCTCCTGTTTCAGGTAAAAATTCAAGATTCTGAGGTCCAGAATCGGACGCAATCTGCCGTCCTTCTTGGGGATCAGGAAATACCGGGAGTAGCATCCCTGACCCCTTTCCTGCTCCGGAACCACCTCTATTGCGCCCTTCTGAAACAAGGCCAGAACTTCTTTCTGCAGGAGAAGCAGGTGGTCCTCCGAGCAATAACCTTGGCAAGGAGGGTAAGGGGGAGGAAACTCCCGAAAGGGAAGGGCGTACCCAGTCTCTACGAGGTTCAAAACCCAAAGGTCGGTTGTAACAGATTTCCAACCCCGTAGAAAGTAGGACACCCGACCCCCCACAGGTCTTACATGATCCTGGATGGGGGATCTAGGGCTGCTTCCCTGAAGCCTCATTTGGAGCAGAGGAGGAGGAGGAAGAAGAGGGGTTACGACCAGAACCTCTCCGACCCCTTTGCTTCCCTCTATAGGAGCGATAGAGGGGATTCTGCTGCTGTTGTTGCTGCTGTTGTTGTGGCTGTCGGAAGGAGCGAAAGGATGACCTTCCGAATCCCCTAACCTTACGGAAAGTTGAACCTCTCACAGGAACCTGCAGACCCAAGGACTTCGCCGTTAACCTACTGTCCTTAAAACGTTGAAGAGCAGAATCTGCCTTCTCCCCAAACAACTTTTGTCCATCAAAGGGCAGATCCACCAGCGTGGCCTGGACATCCGCAGAAAACCCTGAGGAACGGAGCCAAGCTTGTCTCCTTGCGGCAATGGACGACCCCATAATTCTCGCCACAGAGTCCGCCGTATCCAGCCCAGACTGGATCACCTGCCTGGCAGCTGCCTGAGTGTCCGCCACAACCTCCATGAAGGACGACTTATCCCCCTCAGGTAACTTAGGGGCCAGAGTCTTTATAGAGTCCATCAGGGCATGAACATAACGCCCCAGCAAGCACGTAGCATTTGATGACTTCAATGCCATACTTCCTGAGGAGAAAGACTTTTTGGCCGCCTGATCAACTTTCTTCGACTCCCTATCAGCAGGAGATTGGGGGAAAGCACCCGAAGCATGTTTAGAACATGAAGCCTGCACCACTAGGCTCTCCGGAGAAGGATGCGTGGATAAAAAATCCGGGTCTCCTGGCGCAACCCTGTATCTCCTTGCCACCTGCCTGCAAACTGCTGGAGCTGACAGAGGCTTCTTCCACACCTCCAATACTGGTTCCAAGAGAGCCTCATTGAAAGGTAGCAAAGGCTCAGAAGCCGACGTCGGGGAGTGCAACACCTCTGTGAGCAGATTGGACTTGTATTCCACAGAGGGCAGCTGCAGATCTAACAACTCCGCGGCCTTCTTGATCACAACATGGTAGGGCGCCAATTCCTGTGGTGGAGAAGACCTTGCAGAAGCATGCTCCCACTCCGGGGTGGTATCCAAACCACTTGCCACCTCTATACCTCCAAACTCGTCCGAAGAAGAGTCGACCTCACCTTCTTCCACCTCAGCACGAAATCTTTCCTCCTCCAAAACCCTTTGGGCTTCACGCCTCGATCGATTCCGGGGAGCCGGCGTCGTCGACGTCGTACGCGGCGTCGGTGGAGCCAAAGGCATCGGCGTCGGAGGCGCTACAGGTGGAGTCGGCGGCGCCGGATGCGGCGTCGAAGGAGTCGGCCTCGGCGTCAAAGAAGGCTCCGAAGATTGACCATCCATCCGAGGTCGAGCCGGATTCCCAACCGGCGCCGGAAACTGCCAAGAAGGCGCCATCGGCATAAAAGGCATAAAAGGAGCCTGAGCATATTGCTGCGGCACTCCCAGAGAAAACGCCATCGGACCCACGGGACCTGCTGGTGCTCCGGATGGGAAGGATGCTCTCTGAAAAATGCCATACATGGCATTCAGAAATCCCGAAGGATCCGTACCTGGAGCCGGGAACTGGGGATAAGGAACTGCCCCTGTATCCTCCTGTGGAGCCACCGGCGTCGGCTCCTCCGAATCCTCCACCGGAACCACGGAGTCATCAGGCACCGGGACAGACTCTTCCTGCTCCTGCTCCACATCAGATTCCACCCGACCAGGAGTCGAAGCCTTGGACGGCGCCGGAGACGGCGTCGGGGAACGAGCCGGAGTCCGCTTCGGAGAGGGAGACTTCGAAGACTTATCCGGAGAAGGCGAAGGAGACAAGATCTTGCTCTGACGTCGACGAGGCGAAGCCGACCTCGACCTCTTAGACTTCGAGGACCGACGCCGAGAAGAATGCTTCCTCTTCTTATGGTGCTTCTTCGACTTCGACGACCTCGAAGTCGAAGACTCCCGCCTGGACTTCTCCTTTTTCCTCCCTCTCTTCTCCTCACCGATCTTCTTCATGAAGAGTTTGGTCTTCCTCTCCTTCAGTGCTTTAGGATTCATGCTCCTACAGCACCCGCACTCATCCACATCATGATCAGAAGAGAGACACCATAAACAATTCTGATGCGGATCCGTCATGGACATCAGGCCTCCGCACTCCCTACAGGGCTTAAAGCCCGACTTCCTCGTCGAAGACATTCCGATTTTAACAAGAATACACCACTAGATTACAAAGTATCTAGAGAGCACTGGGAAAAAACCGTTGCGCGTCGACGGCGCGGAAAAAAGGGAACTGACGTCACCACGCCGACGTGGGCTTCTTATGGCTCCGATGACGTCGTACGGAGTCGCGTGCGGAGCCGATGTATTGTGACGTCGCCCACGTCGACGTGGAATGCTGGGGAAGAAAAGTTCCGTGGAATGCTGGCGCAGGGGATATTCACAAGGTGAGGAATCCACTGGCAGATGTATCCATCAGAAAAGAGCGCAGCAGCAGTAGGGACCCAGCCATCTGGGCACAGAGGCATGCGAGGAAGAGACAAGAGCGCAGCAGCAGAAGGAACACAAGCCTTCTGGACACAGAGGCATGAGAGGAAGAGACATGAGCGCAGCAGCAGAAGGGACCCAGCCATCTGGGCACAGAGGCACGAGAGGAAGAGACAAGAGCGCAGCAGCAGAAGGTACCCAGCCATCTGGGCACAGAGGCACGAGAGGAAGAGACAAGAGCGCAGCAGCAGAAGGGACCCAGCCATCTGGGCACAGAGGCACGAGAGGAAGAGACAAGAGCGAAGCAGCAGAAGGGACCCACGCATCTGGGCACAGAGGCATGACAGAAAGAGACAAGAGCACAGCAGCAGAAGAGACTCAGCCATCTGGGCACAGAGACATGAGAGGAAGAGACAAGAGCGCAGCAGCAGAAGGAACACAAGCCTTCTGGACACAGAGGCATGAGAGGAAGAGACATGAGCGCAGCAGCAGAAGGGACCCAGCCATCTAGGCACAGAGACATGAGAGGAAGAGACATGAGCGCAGCAGCAGAAGGGACCCAGCCATCTGGGCACAGAGGCACGAGAGGAAGAGACAAGAGCGCAGCAGCAGTAGGGACCCAGCCATCTGGGCACAGAGGCACGAGAGGAAGAGAAAAGAGTGCAGCAGCAGAAAGGACCCACCCATCTGGGCACAGAGGCACGAGAGGAAGAGACAAGAGTGCAGCAGCAGAAGAGACCCAGCCATCTGGACATAGAGGCATGAGAGGAAGAGACAAGAGCGCAGCAGAAGGGACCCAGCCATCTGGACATAGAGGCATGAGAGGAAGAGACAAGAGAGCAGCAGCAGAAGGGACCCAGCCATCTGGGCACATAGGCATGAGAGGAAGAGACAAGAGCGCAGCAGCAGAAGGGACCCAGCCATCTGGGCACAGAGGCATGAGAGGGAGAGACGAGAATGCAGCAGCAGAAGGGACCCAGCCATCTGGGCACAGAGGCATGAGAGGAAGAGACAAGAGCGCAGCAGTAGAAGGGACCCAGCCATCTGGGCACAGAGGCATGAGAGGAAGAGACAAGAGCGCAGCAGCAGAAGAGACCCAGCCATGTGGACACAGAGGCATGAGAGAAAGAGACAAGAGCGCAGCAGCAGAAGGGACCCAGCCATCTGGGCACAGAGGCATGCGAGGAAGAGACAAGAGCGCAGCAGCAGAAGGGACCCAGCCATCTGGGCACAGAGGCACGAGAGGAAGAGACAAGAGCGCAGCAGCAGAAGGGACCCAGCCATCTGGGCACAGAGGCACGAGAGGAAGAGACAAGAGCGAAGCAGCAGAAGGGACCCACGCATCTGGGCACAGAGGCATGAGAGAAAGAGACAAGAGCACAGCAGCAGAAGAGACTCAGCCATCTGGGCACAGAGACATGAGAGGAAGAGACAAGAGCGCAGCAGCAGAAGGAACACAAGCCTTCTGGACACAGAGGCATGAGAGGAAGAGACATGAGCGCAGCAGCAGAAGGGACCCAGCCATCTAGGCACAGAGACATGAGAGGAAGAGACAAGAGCGCAGCAGCAGAAGGACCCAGCCATCTGGGCACAGAAGCATGAGAGGAAGGTACAAGAGCACAGCAGCAGAAGGGACCCAGCCATCTGGGCACAGAGGCACGAGAGGAAGAGACAAGAGCGCAGCAGCAGAAGGGGCACAAGCATCTGGGCACAGAGGCATGAGAGGAAGAGACAAGAGCGCAGCAGCAGAAGAGACCCAACCATCTGGGCACAGAGGCATGAGAGGAAGAGACATGAGCGCAGCAGCAGGAGGGACCCAAGCATCTGGGCACAGAGGCATGAGAGGAAGAGACAAGAGCGCAGCAGCAGAAGGGACCCAACCATCTGGGCACAGAGGCATGAGAGGAAGAGACAAGAGCGCAGCAGCAGAAGGGACCCAGCCATCTGGGCACAGAGGCATGAGAGGAAGAGACAAGAGCGCAGCAGAAGGGACCCAGCCATCTGGGCACAGAGCCATCAGAGGAAGAGACAAGAGCGCAGCAGCAGTAGGGACCCAGCCATCTGGGCACAGAGGCATGCGAGGAAGAGACAAGAGCGCAGCAGCAGAAGGAACACAAGCCTTCTGGACACAGAGGCATGAGAGGAAGAGACATGAGCGCAGCAGCAGAAGGGACCCAGCCATCTGGGCACAGAGGCACGAGAGGAAGAGACAAGAGCGCAGCAGCAGAAGGTACCCAGCCATCTGGGCACAGAGGCACGAGAGGAAGAGACAAGAGCGCAGCAGCAGAAGGGACCCAGCCATCTGGGCACAGAGGCACGAGAGGAAGAGACAAGAGCGAAGCAGCAGAAGGGACCCACGCATCTGGGCACAGAGGCATGAGAGAAAGAGACAAGAGCACAGCAGCAGAAGAGACTCAGCCATCTGGGCACAGAGACATGAGAGGAAGAGACAAGAGCGCAGCAGCAGAAGGAACACAAGCCTTCTGGACACAGAGGCATGAGAGGAAGAGACATGAGCGCAGCAGCAGAAGGGACCCAGCCATCTAGGCACAGAGACATGAGAGGAAGAGACATGAGCGCAGCAGCAGAAGGGACCCAGCCATCTGGGCACAGAGGCACGAGAGGAAGAGACAAGAGCGCAGCAGCAGTAGGGACCCAGCCATCTGGGCACAGAGGCACGAGAGGAAGAGAAAAGAGTGCAGCAGCAGAAAGGACCCACCCATCTGGGCACAGAGGCACGAGAGGAAGAGACAAGAGTGCAGCAGCAGAAGAGAACCAGCCATCTGGACATAGAGGCATGAGAGGAAGAGACAAGAGCGCAGCAGAAGGGACCCAGCCATCTGGACATAGAGGCATGAGAGGAAGAGACAAGAGAGCAGCAGCAGAAGGGACCCAGCCATCTGGGCACATAGGCATGAGAGGAAGAGACAAGAGCGCAGCAGCAGAAGGGACCCAGCCATCTGGGCACAGAGGCATGAGAGGAAGAGACAAGAGCGCAGCAGCAGAAGGGACCCAGCCAGATGGGCACAGAGGCAAGAGAGGAAGAGACAAGAGCGCAGCAGCAGAAGGGACCCAGCCATCTGGGCACAGAGGCATGAGAGGAAGAGACAAGAGCGCAGCAGCAGAAGGGACCCAGCCATCTGGACATAGAGGCATGAGAGAAAGAGATGTGGACACAGAGGCATGAGAGGGAGAGACGAGAATGCAGCAGCAGAAGGGACCCAGCCATCTGGGCACAGAGGCATGAGAGGAAGAGACAAGAGCGCAGCAGTAGAAGGGACCCAGCCATCTGGGCACAGAGGCATGAGAGGAAGAGACAAGAGCGCAGAAGCAGAAGGGACCCAACCATCTGGGCACAGAGGCAAGAGAGGAAGAGACAAGAGCGCAGCAGCATAAGGGACCCAGCCATCTGGACATAGAGGCATGAGAGAAAGAGATGTGGGCACAGAGGCATGAGAGGGAGAGACGAGAATGCAGCAGCAGAAGGGACCCAGCCATCTGGGCACAGAGGCATGAGAGGAAGAGACAAGAGCGCAGCAGTAGAAGGGACCCAGCCATCTGGGCACAGAGGCATGAGAGGAAGAGACAAGAGCGCAGCAGCAGAAGAGACCCAGCCATGTGGACACAGAGGCATGAGAGAAAGAGACAAGAGCGCAGCAGCAGAAGGGACCCAGCCATCTGGACACAGAGGCATGAGAGGCATGAGAGGAAGAGACAAGAGCACAGCAGCAGAAGAGACCCAGCCATCTGGGCACAGAGGCATGAGAGGAAGGGACAAGAGCGCAGCAGCAGAAGAGACCCAGCCATCTGGGCACAGAGGCATGAGAGGAAGGGACAAGAGCGCAGCAGCAGAAGGGACCCAAGCATCTGGGCACAGAGGCATGAGAGGAAGAGACATGAGCGCAGCAGCAGAAGGGACCCAGCCATCTGGGCACAGAGGCATGAGAGGAAGACACAAGAGCACAGCAGCAGAAGGGACCCAAGCATCTGGGCACAGAGGCATGAGAGGAAGAGACAAGAGCGCAGCAGCAGAAGGGGCACAAGCATCTGGGCACAGAGGCACGAGAGCAAGAGACAAGAGCGCAGCAGAAGGGACCCAAGCATCTGGGAACAGAGAGATGAGCGGAAGAGACAAGAGCGCAGCAGCAGAAGAGACCCAGCCATCTGGGCACAGAGGCATGAGAGGAAGAGACAAGAGCGCAGCAGCAGAAGAGACCCAGCCATCTGGACACAGAGGCATGAGAGGAAGAGACAAGAGCGCAGCAGCAGAAGGGACCCAGCCATCTGGACACAGAGGCATGAGAGGAAGAGACAAGAGCGCAGCAGCAGAAGGGACCCAGCCATCTGGGCACAGAGGCACGAGAGGAAGAGACAAGAGCGCAGCAGCAGAAAGGACCCAACCATCTGGGCACAGAGGCACGAGAGGAAGAGACAAGAGCGTAGCAGCAGAAGGGACCCAACCATCTGGGCACAGAGGCATGAGAGGAAGAGACATGAGCGCAGCAGTAGGAGGGACCCAAGCATCTGGGCACAGAGGCATGAGAGGAAGAGACAAGAGCGCAGCAGAAGAGACCCAACCATCTGGGCACAAAGGCATGAGAGGAAGAGACATGAGCGCAGCAGCAGGAGGGACCCAAGCATCTGGGCACAGAGGCATGAGAGGAAGAGACAAGAGCGCAGCAGAAGGGACCCAGCCATCTGGGCACAGAGCCATCAGAGGAAGAGACAAGAGCGCAGCAGCAGTAGGGACCCAGCCATCTGGGCACAGAGGCATGCGAGGAAGAGACAAGAGCGCAGCAGCAGAAGGGACCCAGCCATCTGGGCACAGAGGCACGAGAGGAAGAGACAAGAGCGCAGCAGCAGAAGGGACCCAGCCATCTGGGCACAGAGGCACGAGAGGAAGAGACAAGAGCGCAGCAGCAGAAGGGACCCAGCCATCTGGGCACAGAGGCACGAGAGGAAGAGACAAGAGCGAAGCAGCAGAAGGGACCCACGCATCTGGGCACAGAGGCATGAGAGAAAGAGACAAGAGCACAGCAGCAGAAGAGACTCAGCCATCTGGGCACAGAGACATGAGAGGAAGAGACAAGAGCGCAGCAGCAGAAGGAACACAAGCCTTCTGGACACAGAGGCATGAGAGGAAGAGACATGAGCGCAGCAGCAGAAGGGACCCAGCCATCTGGGCACAGAGGCACGAGAGGAAGAGACAAGAGCGCAGCAGCAGAAGGGACCCAGCCATCTGGGCACAGAGGCATGAGAGGAAGAGACAAGAGCGCAGCAGCAGAAGGGGCCCAAGCATCTGGGCACAGAGGCATGAGAGCAAGAGACAAGAGCACAGCAGAAGGGACCCAGCCATCTGGGCACAGAGCCATGAGAGGAAGAGACAAGAGGGCAGCAGCAGAAGGGACCCAACCATCTGGGCACAGAGGCATGAGAGGAAGAGACAAGAGGGCAGCAGCAGAAGGGACCCAACCATCTGGGCACAGAGGCACAAGAGGAAGAGACAAGAGCGCAGCAGCAGAAGGACCCAGCCATCTGGGCACAGAGGCATGAGAGGAAGAGACAAGAGCGCAGCAGCAGAAGGGACCCAGCCATCTGGGCACAGAGGCATGAGAGGAAGAGACAAGAGCCCAGCAGCAGAAGGGACCCAGCCATCTGGGCACAGAGGCATGAGAGGAAGAGACAAGAGCGCAGCAGCAGAAGGGACCCAGCCATCTGGACATAGAGGCATGAGAGGATGAGACAAGAGTGCAGCAGCAGAAGGAACACAAGCATCTGGGCATAGAGGCATGAGAGGAAGACACAAGAGCGCAGCAGCAGAAGGGACCCAGCCATCTGGGCACAGAGGCATGAGAGGAAGAGACAGGAGTCCAGCAGCAGAAGGAACACAAGCATCTGGGCATAGAGGCATGAGAGGAAGACACAAGAGCGCAGCAGCAGAAGGGACCCAGCCATCTGGGCACAGAGGCATGAGAGGAAGAGACAGGAGTCCAGCAGCAGAAGGAACACAAGCATCTGGGCATAGAGGCATGAGAGGAAGACACAAGAGCGCAGCAGCAGAAGGGACCCAGCCATCTGGGCACAGAGGCATGAGAGGAAGAGACAGGAGTCCAGCAGCAGAAGGAACACAAGCATCTGGGCACAGAGGCATGAGAGGAAGAGACAAGAGCACAGCAGCAGAAGGAACCCACGCATCTGGGCACAGAGGCATGAGAGGAAGAGACAAGAGCGCAGCAGCAGAAGGGACCCAGCCATCTGGGCACAGAGGCACGAGAGGAAGAGAGAAGAGCGCAGCAGCAGAAGGGACCCAGCCATCTGGGCACATAGGCATGCGAGTAAGAGACAAGAGCGCAGCAGAAGAGACCCAGCCATCTGGAAACTGAGACATGAGAGGAAGACACAAGAAGGGACCCAGCCCTCTGGAAACTGAGACATGAGAGGAAGAAACAAGAGCGCAGCAGCAGACGGAATCCAGCCATCTGGGCATAGAGGCATGCGAGGAAGAGACAAGAGTGCAGCAGCAGAAGGGACCCAGCCGTCTGGGCACAGAGGCATGAGAGGAAGAGACAAGAGCGCAGCAGCAGAAGGGACCCAGCCAGATGGGCACAGAGGCATGAGAGGAAGCGACAAGAGCGCAGCAGCAGAAGGGACCCAGCCATCTGGGCACAGAGGCATGAGAGGAAGCGACAAGAGCGCAGCAGCAGAAGAGACCCAGCCATTTGGGCACAGAGGCACGAGAGGAAGAGACAAGAGCGAAGCAGCAGAAGGGACCCACGCATCTGGGCACAGAGGCATGAGAGGAAGAGACAAGAGCGCAGCAGCAGAAGGAACACAAGCCTTCTGGACACAGAGGCATGAGAGGAAGAGACATGAGCGCAGCAGCAGAAGGGACCCAGCCATCTGGACATAGAGACACGAGAGGAAGAGACAAGAGTGCAGCAGAAGGGACCCAGCCATCTGGATACAGAGGCCTGAGAGGAAGAGACAAGAGCGCAGCAGAAGGGACCCAGCCATCTGGACATAGAGGCATGAGAAAAAGAGATCTGGGCACAGAGGCATGAGAGAAAGATCTGGGCACAGAGGCATGAGAGGAAGAGACAGGAGTCCAGCAGCAGAAGGAACACAAGCATCTGGGCATAGAGGCATGAGAGGAAGACACAAGAGCGCAGCAGCAGAAGGGACCCAGCCATCTGGGCACAGAGGCATGAGAGGAAGAGACAGGAGTCCAGCAGCAGAAGGAACACAAGCATCTGGGCATAGAGGCATGAGAGGAAGACACAAGAGCGCAGCAGCAGAAGGGACCCAGCCATCTGGGCACAGAGGCATGAGAGGAAGAGACAGGAGTCCAGCAGCAGAAGGAACACAAGCATCTGGGCACAGAGGCATGAGAGGAAGAGACAAGAGCACAGCAGCAGAAGGAACCCACGCATCTGGGCACAGAGGCATGAGAGGAAGAGACAAGAGCCCAGCAGCAGAAGGGACCCAGCCATCTGGGCACAGAGGCATGAGAGGAAGAGACAAGAGCCCAGCAGCAGAAGGGACCCAGCCATCTGGGCACAGAGGCACGAGAGGAAGAGACAAGAGCGCAGCAGCAGAAGGGAACCAGCCATCTGGGCACAGAGGCATGAGAGGAAGAGACAAGAGCGCAGCAGCAGAAGGACCCAAGCATCTGGGCACAGAGGCATGAGAGGAAGAGACAAGAGCGCAACAGCAGAAGGGACCCAGCCATCTGGGCACAGTGGCACGAGAGGAAGAGACAAGAGCCCAGCAGCAGAAGGGACCCAGCCATCTGGGCACAGAGGCAAGAGAGTAAGAGACAAGAGCGCAGCAGCAGAAGGGACCCAGCCATCTGGGCACAGAGGCATGAGAGGAAGAGACAAGAGCGCAGCAGCAGAAGGACCCAAGCATCTGGGCACAGAGGCATGAGAGGAAGAGACAAGAGCGCAACAGCAGAAGGGACCCATCCATCTGGGCACAGTGGCACGAGAGGAAGAGACAAGAGCCCAGCAGCAGAAGGGACCCAGCCATCTGGGCACAGAGGCAAGAGAGTAAGAGACAAGAGCGCAGCAGCAGAAGGGACCCAGCCATCTGGGCACAGAGGCATGAGAGGAAGAGACAAGAGCGCAGCAGCAGAAGGGACCCAGCCATCTGGGCACAGAGGCATGAGAGGAAGAGACAAGAGCCCAGCAGCAGAAGGGACCCAGCCATCTGGGCACAGAGGCATGAGAGGAAGAGACAAGAGCGCAGCAGCAGAAGGGACCCAGCCATCTGGGCACAGAGGCATGAGAGGAAGAGACAAGAGCGAAGCAGCAGAAGGGACCCAGCCATCTGGGCACAGAGGCATGAGAGGAAGAGACAGGAGTCCAGCAGCAGAAGAGACCCAGCCATCTGGGCACAGAGAGATGAGCGGAAAAGACAAGAGGGCAGCAGCAGAAGGGACCCAGCCATCTGGGCACAGAGGCACGAGAGGAAGAGACAAGAGCACAGCAGATGGGACCCAGCCATCTGGGCACAGAGGCACGAGAGGAAGAGACAAGAGCACAGCAGATGGGACCCAGCCATCTGGGCACAGAGGCATGAGAGGAAGAAACAAGAGCGCAGCAGCAGAAGAGACCCAGCCATCTTGGCACAGAGGCAGGAGAGGAAGAGACAAGAGCGCAGCAGCAGAAGGAACACAACCATCTGGGCACAGACGCGTGAGAGGCAGAGACAAGAGCGCAGCAGCAAAAGGACCCAAGCATCTGGTCACAGAGGCATGAGAGCAGCAACAGAAGGGACCCAAACATCTGGGCACAGAGGCATGCAAGGAAGAGACAAGAGCCCAGCAGCAGAAGGGACCCAGCCATCTGGGCACAGAGGCATGCGAGGAAGAGACAAGAGCCCAGCAGCAGAAGGGACCCAGCCATCTGGGCACAGAGGCATGAGAGGAAGAGACAAGAGCCCAGCAGCAGAAGGGACCCAGCCATCTGGGCACAGAGGCACGAGAGGAAGAGACAAGAGCGCAGCAGCAGAAGGGAACCAGCCATCTGGGCACAGAGGCATGAGAGGAAGAGACAAGAGCGCAGCAGCAGAAGGACCCAAGCATCTGGGCACAGAGGCATGAGAGGAAGAGACAAGAGCGCAACAGCAGAAGGGACCCAGCCATCTGGGCACAGTGGCACGAGAGGAAGAGACAAGAGCCCAGCAGCAGAAGGGACCCAGCCATCTGGGCACAGAGGCAAGAGAGTAAGAGACAAGAGCGCAGCAGCAGAAGGGACCCAGCCATCTGGGCACAGAGGCATGAGAGGAAGAGACAAGAGCGCAGCAGCAGAAGGACCCAAGCATCTGGGCACAGAGGCATGAGAGGAAGAGACAAGAGCGCAACAGCAGAAGGGACCCATCCATCTGGGCACAGTGGCACGAGAGGAAGAGACAAGAGCCCAGCAGCAGAAGGGACCCAGCCATCTGGGCACAGAGGCAAGAGAGTAAGAGACAAGAGCGCAGCAGCAGAAGGGACCCAGCCATCTGGGCACAGAGGCATGAGAGGAAGAGACAAGAGCGCAGCAGCAGAAGGGACCCAGCCATCTGGGCACAGAGGCATGAGAGGAAGAGACAAGAGCCCAGCAGCAGAAGGGACCCAGCCATCTGGGCACAGAGGCATGAGAGGAAGAGACAAGAGCGCAGCAGCAGAAGGGACCCAGCCATCTGGGCACAGAGGCATGAGAGGAAGAGACAAGAGCGCAGCAGCAGAAGGGACCCAGCCATCTGGGCACAGAGGCATGAGAGGAAGAGACAGGAGTCCAGCAGCAGAAGGAACCCAAGCATCTGGGCACAGAGGCATGAGAGGAAGAGACAAGAGCGCAGCAGCAGAAGGGACCCAACCATCTGGGCACAGAGGCATGCGAGGAAGAGACAAGAATGCAGCAGAAGGGACCCAGCCATCTGGGCACAGAGGCATGAGAGGAAGACACAAGAGCGCAGCAGCAGACGGAATCCAGCCATCTGGGCACAGAGGCACGAGAGGAAGAGACAAGAGCACAGCAGAAGGGACCCAGCCATCTGGGCACAGAGGCTTTGGAGAAAGAAACAAGAGCGCAGCAGCAGAAGGGACCCAGCCATCTGGGCACAGAGGCATGAGAGGAAGGGACAAGAGCCCAGCAGCAGAAGGGACCCAGCCATCTGGACACAGAGGCATGAGAGGAAGGGACAAGAGCCCAGCAGCAGAAGGGACCCAGCCATCTGGACACAGAGGCATGAGAGGAAGAGACAAGAGCGCAGCAGAAGGGACCCAGCCATCTGGGCACAGAGGCATGAGAGGAAGAGACAAGAGCGCAGCAGCAGAAGGGACCCAGCCATCTGGGCACAGAGGCATGAGAGGAAGAGACTAGAGTCCAGCAGCAGAAGGAACACAAGCATCTGGACACAGAGGCATGAGAGGAAGAGACAAGAGCACAGCAGAAGGGACCCAACCATCTGGGCACAGAGGCATGAGAGGAAGAGACATGAGCGCAGCAGCAGGAGGGACCCAGCCATTTGGGCACAGAGGCATGAGAGGAAGAGACAAGAGCGAAGCAGCAGAAGGGTCCCAGCTATCTGGGCACAGAGGCATGAGAGCAAGAGACAAGAGCGCAGCAGCAGAAGGGACCCAGCCATCTGGGCAGAGAGGCATGAGAGGAATAGACAAGAGCGCAGCAGCAGAAGGGACCCAGCCATCTGGGCACAGAGGCATGAGAGGAAGAGACAAGCGCGCAGCAGCTGAAGGGACTCATGTATTTGGGCATAGAGGCAGGAGAGGAAGAGACAGGAGTGCAGCAGCTGAAGGGACCCAGCCATCTGGGCACAGAGGCATGAGAGGAAGAGACAAGAGCGCAGCAGCAGAAGGGACCCAGCCATCTGGGCACAGAGGCATGAGAGGAAGAGACAAAAGCACAGCAGAAGGGACTCAAGCATCTGGGCACAGAGCCATGAGAGCAAGAGACAAGACCGCAGCAGCAGAAGGGACTCAACCATCTGGGGAAAGAGGCATGAGAGGAAGAGACAAGAGCGCAGCAGCAGAAGGGACCCAACCATCTGGGGAAAGAGGCATGAGAGGAAGAGACAAGAGCGCAGCAGCAGAAGGACCCAACCATCTGGGGAAAGAGGCATGAGAGGAAGAGACAAGAGCGCAGCAGCAGAAGGGACCCAACCATCTGGGGAAAGAGGCATGAGAGGAAGAGACAAGAGCGCAGCAGCAGAAGGGACTCATGTATTTGGGCATAGAGGCAGGAGAGGAAGAGACAGGAGCGCAGCAGCTGAAGGGACCCAGCCATCTGGGCACAGAGGCATGAGAGGAAGAGACAAGAGCGCAGCAGCAGAAGGACCCAACCATCTGGGGAAAGAGGCATGAGAGGAAGAGACAAGAGCGCAGCAGCAGAAGGGACTCATGTATTTGGGCATAGAGGCAGGAGAGGAAGAGACAGGAGCGCAGCAGCAGAAGGGACCCAGCCATCTGGGCACAGAGGCATGAGAGAATGAGACAAGAGCGCAGCAGCAGAAGGGACGCAGCCATCTGGGCACAGAGGCATGAGACGAAGAGACAAGAGCGCAGCAACAGAAGGGACCCAGCCATCGGGGCACAGAGGCACGAGAGGAAGAGACAAGAGCGCAGTAGCTGAAGGGACCCAGCCATCTGGGCACAGAGGCATGAGAGAAAGAGACAAGAGCGCAGCAGCAGAAGGGACCCAGCCGTCTGGGCACAGAGGCACGAGAGGAAGAGACAAGAGCGCAGCAGCAGAAGGGACCCAAGCATCTGGGCACAGAGGCATGAGAGGAAGAGACAAGAGCGCAGCAGCTGAAGGGACCCAGCCATCTGGGCACAGAGGCATGAGAGGAAGAGACAAGAGCGCAGCAGCAGAAGGGACCCACGCATCTGGGCACAGAGGCATGAGAGGAAGAGACAAGAGCGCAGCAGCTGAAGGGACCCAGCCATCTGGGCACAGAGGCATGAGAGGAAGAGACAAGCGCAGCAGCAGACAGAACCCAGCCATCTGGGCACAGAGGCATGAGAGGAAGAGACAAGAGCGCAGCAACAGAAGGGACCCAGCCATCTGGGCACAGAGGCATGAGAGCAAGAGACAAGAGCACAGCAGAAGGGACCCAAGCATCTGGGCACAGAGAGATGAGCGGAAGAGACAAGAGGGCAGCAGCAGAAGGGACCCAGCCATCTGGGCACAGAGGCACGAGAGGAAGAGACAAGAGCGTAGCAGCAGAAGGGACCCAGCCATCTGGGCACAGAGAGATGAGCGGAAGAGACAAGAGGGCAGCAGCAGAAGGGACCCAGCCATCTGGGAACTGTGGCATGAGAGGAAGAGACAAGAGCGCAGCAGCAGAAGGGACCCAGCCATCTGGGCACAGAGAGATGAGCGGAAGAGACAAGAGGGCAGCAGCAGAAGGGACCCAGCCATCTGGGCACAGAGGCACGAGAGGAAGAGACAAGAGCGTAGCAGCAGAAGGGACCCAGCCATCTGGGCACAGAGAGATGAGCGGAAGAGACAAGAGGGCAGCAGCAGAAGGGACCCAGCCATCTGGGAACTGTGGCATGAGAGGAAGAGACAAGAGCGCAGCAGCAGAAGGGACCCAGCCATCTGGGCACAGAGGCATGAGAGGAAGGGACAAGAGCGCAGTAGAAGGGACCCAACCATCTGGGCACAGAGGCATGAGAGGAAGAGACATGAGCGCAGCAGCAGGAGGGACCCAGCCATTTGGGCACAGAGGCATGAGAGGAAGAGACATGAGCGCAGCAGAAGAAGGGACCCAGCCATCTAGGCACAGAGGCATGAGAGTAAGAGACAAGAGCGCAGCAGCAGAAGGGACCCAGCCATCTGGGCACAGAGGCACGAGAGGAAGAGACAAGAGCGTAGCAGCACAAGGGACCCAGCCATCTGGGCACAGAGGCATGAGAGGAAGAGACAAGAGCGCAGCAGCTGAAGGGACTCATGTATTTGGGCATAGAGGCAGGAGAGGAAGAGACAGGAGCGCAGCAGCTGAAGGGACCCAGCCATCTGGGCACAGAGGCATGAGAGAAAGAGACAAGAGCGCAGCAGCAGAAGGGACCCAGCCATCTGGGCACAGAGGCATGAGAGGAAGAGACAAGAGCGCAGCAGCAGAAGGGACCCAGCCATCTGGGCACAGAGGCATGAGAGGAAGAGACAAGAGCGCAGCAGAAGGGACCCAGCCATCTGGACATAGAGGCATGAGAGGAAGAGACAAGAGCGCAGTGGAAGGGACCCAGCCATCTGGGCACAGAGGCACGAGAGGAAGAGACAAGCGCAGCAGCAGACAGAACCCAGCCATCTGGGCACAGAGGCATGAGAGCAAGAGACAAGAGCGCAGCAGAAGGGACCCAGCCATCTGGGCACAGAGGCATGAGAGGAAGGGACAAGAGCGCAGTAGAAGGGACCCAACCATCTGGGCACAGAGGCATGAGAGGAAGAGACATGAGCGCAGCAGCAGGAGGGACCCAGCCATTTGGGCACAGAGGCATGAGAGGAAGAGACATGAGCGCAGCAGAAGAAGGGACCCAGCCATCTAGGCACAGAGGCATGAGAGGAAGAGACAAGAGCGCAGCAGCAGAAGGGACCCAACCATCTGGGCACAGAGGCATGAGAGGAAGCGACAAGAGCACAGCAGAAGAAGGGACCCAACCATCTGGGCACAGAGGCACGAGAGGAAGAGACAAGAGCGCAGCAGCAGAAGGGACCCAGCCATCTGGGCACAGAGGCATGAGAGGAAGAGACAAGAGCGCAGCAGAAGGGACCCAGCCATCTGGGCACAGAGGCATGAGAGGAAGAGACATGAGCGCAGCAGCAGGAGGGACCCAGCCATTTGGGCACAGAGGCATGAGAGGAAGAGACATGAGCGCAGCAGAAGAAGGGACCCAGCCATCTAGGCACAGAGGCATGACAGTAAGAGACAAGAGCGCAGCAGCAGAAGGGACCCAGCCGTCTGGGCACAGAGGCACGAGAGGAAGAGACAAGAGCGAAGCAGCACAAGGGACCCAGCCATCTGGGCACAGAGGCATGAGAGGAAGAGACAAGAGCGCAGCAGCTGAAGGGACTCATGTATTTGGGCATAGAGGCAGGAGAGGAAGAGACAGGAGCGCAGCAGCTGAAGGGACCCAGCCATCTGGGCACAGAGGCATGAGAGAAAGAGACAAGAGCGCAGCAGCAGAAGGGACCCAGCCATCTGGGCACAGAGGCATGAGAGGAAGAGACAAGAGCGCAGCAGCAGAAGGGACCCAGCCATCTGGGCACAGAGGCATGAGAGGAAGAGACAAGAGCGCAGCAGAAGGGACCCAGCCATCTGGACATAGAGGCATGAGAGGAAGAGACAAGAGCGCAGTGGAAGGGACCCAGCCATCTGGGCACAGAGGCACGAGAGGAAGAGACAAGCGCAGCAGCAGACAGAACCCAGCCATCTGGGCACAGAGGCATGAGAGCAAGAGACAAGAGCGCAGCAGAAGGGACCCAGCCATCTGGGCACAGAGGCATGAGAGTAAGGGACAAGAGCGCAGTAGAAGGGACCCAACCATCTGGGCACAGAGGCATGAGAGGAAGAGACATGAGCGCAGCAGCAGGAGGGACCCAGCCATTTAGGCAGAGAGGCATGAGAGGAAGAGACATGAGTGCAGCAGAAGAAGGGACCCAGCCATCTAGGCACAGAGGCATGAGAGGAAGAGACAAGAGCGCAGCAGCAGAAGGGACCCAGCCATCTGGACACAGAGGCATGAGAGGAAGAGACAAGAGCGCAGCAGCAGAAGGGACCCAGCCATCTGGGCACAGAGGCATGAGAGGAAGCGACAAGAGCACAGCAGAAGAAGGGACCCAACCATCTGGGCTCAGAGGCACGAGAGGAAGAGACAAGAGCGCAGCAGCAGAAGGGACCCAGCCATCTGGGCACAGAGGCATGAGAGGAAGAGACAAGAGCGCAGCAGAAGGGACCCAGCCATCTGGGCACAGAGGCATGCGAGGAAGAGACAAGAGCGCAGCAGCAGAAGAAACCCAGCCATCTGGGCACAGAGGCATGAGAGCAAGAGACAAGAGCGCAGCAGAAGGGACCCAGCCATCTGGGCACAGAGGCATGAGAGGAAGGGACAAGAGCGCAGTAGAAGGGACCCAACCATCTGGGCACAGAGGCATGAGAGGAAGAGACATGAGCGCAGCAGCAGGAGGGACCCAGCCATTTGGGCACAGAGGCATGAGAGGAAGAGACATGAGCGCAGCAGAAGAAGGGACCCAGCCATCTAGGCACAGAGGCATGAGAGGAAGAGACAAGAGCGCAGCAGCAGAAGGGACCCAACCATCTGGGCACAGAGGCATGAGAGGAAGCGACAAGAGCGCAGCAGAAGAAGGGACCCAACCATCTGGGCACAGAGGCATGAGAGGAAGAGACAGGAGCGCAGCAGCTGAAGGGACCCAGCCATCTGGGCACAGAGGCATGAGAGAATGAGACAAGAGCGCAGCAGCAGAAGGGACGCAGCCATCTGGGCACAGAGGCATGAGACGAAGAGACAAGAGCGCAGCAACAGAAGGGACCCAGCCATCTGGACATAGAGACATGAGAGGAAGAGGCAAGAGCGCAGCAACAGAAGGGACCCAGCCATCTGGACATAGAGACATGAGAGGAGGAGGCAAGAGCGCAGCAGCAGAAGGGACCCAGCCATCCGGGCACAGAGGCACGAGAGGAAGAGACAAGAGCGCAGCAGCTGAAGGGACCCAAGCATCTGGGCACAGAGGCATGAGAGGAAGAGACAAGAGCGCAGCAGCAGAAGGGACCCATCCATCCGGGCACAGAGGCACGAGAGGAAGAGACAAGAGCGCAGCAGCAGAAGGGACCCAGCCATCTGGGCACAGAGGCACGAGAGGAAGAGACAAGAGCGCAGCAGCAGAAGGGACCCAGCCAACTGGGCACAGAGGCATGAGAGGAAGAGACAAGAGCGCAGCAACAGAAGGGACCCAGCAATCTGGACATAGAGGCATGAGAGGAAGAGACAAGAGCGCAGTGGAAGGGACCCAGCCATCTGGGAACTGTGGCATGAGAGGAAGAGACAAGAGCGCAGCAGCAGAAGGGACCCAGCCATCTGGGCACAGAGGCATGAGAGCAAGAGACAAGAGCACAGCAGAAGGGACCCAACCATCTGGGCACAGAGGCATGAGAGGAAGAGACATGAGCGCAGCAGCAGGAGGGACCCAGCCATTTGGGCACAGAGGCATGAGAGGAAGAGACAAGAGCGAAGCAGCAGAAGGGTCCCAGCTATCTGGGCACAGAGGCATGAGAGCAAGAGACAAGAGCGCAGCAGCAGAAGGGACCCAGCCATCTGGGCAGAGAGGCATGAGAGGAATAGACAAGAGCGCAGCAGCAGAAGGGACCCAGCCATGTGGGCACAGAGGCATGAGAGGAAGAGACAAGAGCGCAGCAGCTGAAGGGACTCATGTATTTGGGCATAGAGGCAGGAGAGGAAGAGACAGGAGCGCAGCAGCTGAAGGGACCCAGCCATCTGGGCACAGAGGCATGAGAGGAAGAGACAAGAGCGCAGCAGCAGAAGGGACCCAGCCATCTGGGCACAGAGGCATGAGAGGAAGAGACAAAAGCACAGCAGAAGGGACTCAAGCATCTGGGCACAGAGCCATGAGAGCAAGAGACAAGAGCGCAGCAGCAGAAGGGACTCAACCATCTGGGGAAAGAGGCATGAGAGGAAGAGACAAGAGCGCAGCAGCAGAAGGGACCCAACCATCTGGGGAAAGAGGCATGAGAGGAAGAGACAAGAGCGCAGCAGCAGAAGGACCCAACCATCTGGGGAAAGAGGCATGAGAGGAAGAGACAAGAGCGCAGCAGCAGAAGGGACCCAACCATCTGGGGAAAGAGGCATGAGAGGAAGAGACAAGAGCGCAGCAGCAGAAGGGACTCATGTATTTGGGCATAGAGGCAGGAGAGGAAGAGACAGGAGCGCAGCAGCTGAAGGGACCCAGCCATCTGGGCACAGAGGCATGAGAGGAAGAGACAAGAGCGCAGCAGCAGAAGGACCCAACCATCTGGGGAAAGAGGCATGAGAGGAAGAGACAAGAGCGCAGCAGCAGAAGGGACTCATGTATTTGGGCATAGAGGCAGGAGAGGAAGAGACAGGAGCGCAGCAGCAGAAGGGACCCAGCCATCTGGGCACAGAGGCATGAGAGAATGAGACAAGAGCGCAGCAGCAGAAGGAACGCAGCCATCTGGGCACAGAGGCATGAGACGAAGAGACAAGAGCGCAGCAACAGAAGGGACCCAGCCATCCGGGCACAGAGGCACGAGAGGAAGAGACAAGAGCGCAGCAGCTGAAGGGACCCAGCCATCTGGGCACAGAGGCATGAGAGAAAGAGACAAGAGCGCAGCAGCAGAAGGGACCCAGCCGTCTGGGCACAGAGGCACGAGAGGAAGAGACAAGAGCGCAGCAGCAGAAGGGACCCAAGCATCTGGGCACAGAGGCATGAGAGGAAGAGACAAGAGCGCAGCAGCTGAAGGGACCCAGCCATCTGGGCACAGAGGCATGAGAGGAAGAGACAAGAGCGCAGCAGCAGAAGGGACCCACGCATCTGGGCACAGAGGCATGAGAGGAAGAGACAAGAGTGCAGCAGCTGAAGGGACCCAGCCATCTGGGCACAGAGGCATGAGAGGAAGAGACAAGCGCAGCAGCAGACAGAACCCAGCCATCTGGGCACAGAGGCATGAGAGGAAGAGACAAGAGCGCAGCAACAGAAGGGACCCAGCCATCTGGGCACAGAGGCATGAGAGCAAGAGACAAGAGCACAGCAGAAGGGACCCAAGCATCTGGGCACAGAGAGATGAGCGGAAGAGACAAGAGGGCAGCAGCAGAAGGGACCCAGCCATCTGGGCACAGAGGCACGAGAGGAAGAGACAAGAGCGTAGCAGCAGAAGGGACCCAGCCATCTGGGCACAGAGAGATGAGCGGAAGAGACAAGAGGGCAGCAGCAGAAGGGACCCAGCCATCTGGGAACTGTGGCATGAGAGGAAGAGACAAGAGCGCAGCAGCAGAAGGGACCCAGCCATCTGGGCACAGAGAGATGAGCGGAAGAGACAAGAGGGCAGCAGCAGAAGGGACCCAGCCATCTGGGCACAGAGGCACGAGAGGAAGAGACAAGAGCGTAGCAGCAGAAGGGACCCAGCCATCTGGGCACAGAGAGATGAGCGGAAGAGACAAGAGGGCAGCAGCAGAAGGGACCCAGCCATCTGGGAACTGTGGCATGAGAGGAAGAGACAAGAGCGCAGCAGCAGAAGGGACCCAGCCATCTGGGCACAGAGGCATGAGAGGAAGGGACAAGAGCGCAGTAGAAGGGACCCAACCATCTGGGCACAGAGGCATGAGAGGAAGAGACATGAGCGCAGCAGCAGGAGGGACCCAGCCATTTGGGCACAGAGGCATGAGAGGAAGAGACATGAGCGCAGCAGAAGAAGGGACCCAGCCATCTAGGCACAGAGGCATGAGAGTAAGAGACAGGAGCGCAGCAGCAGAAGGGACCCAGCCATCTGGGCACAGAGGCACGAGAGGAAGAGACAAGAGCGTAGCAGCACAAGGGACCCAGCCATCTGGGCACAGAGGCATGAGAGGAAGAGACAAGAGCGCAGCAGCTGAAGGGACTCATGTATTTGGGCATAGAGGCAGGAGAGGAAGAGACAGGAGCGCAGCAGCTGAAGGGACCCAGCCATCTGGGCACAGAGGCATGAGAGAAAGAGACAAGAGCGCAGCAGCAGAAGGGACCCAGCCATCTGGGCACAGAGGCATGAGAGGAAGAGACAAGAGCGCAGCAGCAGAAGGGACCCAGCCATCTGGGCACAGAGGCATGAGAGGAAGAGACAAGAGCGCAGCAGAAGGGACCCAGCCATCTGGACATAGAGGCATGAGAGGAAGAGACAAGAGCGCAGTGGAAGGGACCCAGCCATCTGGGCACAGAGGCACGAGAGGAAGAGACAAGCGCAGCAGCAGACAGAACCCAGCCATCTGGGCACAGAGGCATGAGAGCAAGAGACAAGAGCGCAGCAGAAGGGACCCAGCCATCTGGGCACAGAGGCATGAGAGGAAGGGACAAGAGCGCAGTAGAAGGGACCCAACCATCTGGGCACAGAGGCATGAGAGGAAGAGACATGAGCGCAGCAGCAGGAGGGACCCAGCCATTTGGGCACAGAGGCATGAGAGGAAGAGACATGAGCGCAGCAGAAGAAGGGACCCAGCCATCTAGGCACAGAGGCATGAGAGGAAGAGACAAGAGCGCAGCAGCAGAAGGGACCCAATCATCTGGGCACAGAGGCATGAGAGGAAGCGACAAGAGCACAGCAGAAGAAGGGACCCAACCATCTGGGCACAGAGGCACGAGAGGAAGAGACAAGAGCGCAGCAGCAGAAGGGACCCAGCCATCTGGGCACAGAGGCATGAGAGGAAGAGACAAGAGCGCAGCAGAAGGGACCCAGCCATCTGGGCACAGAGGCATGAGAGGAAGAGACATGAGCGCAGCAGCAGGAGGGACCCAGCCATTTGGGCACAGAGGCATGAGAGGAAGAGACATGAGCGCAGCAGAAGAAGGGACCCAGCCATCTAGGCACAGAGGCATGAGAGTAAGAGACAAGAGCGCAGCAGCAGAAGGGACCCAGCCATCTGGGCACAGAGGCACGAGAGGAAGAGACAAGAGCGAAGCAGCACAAGGGACCCAGCCATCTGGGCACAGAGGCATGAGAGGAAGAGACAAGAGCGCAGCAGCTGAAGGGACTCATGTATTTGGGCATAGAGGCAGGAGAGGAAGAGACAGGAGTGCAGCAGCTGAAGGGACCCAGCCATCTGGGCACAGAGGCATGAGAGAAAGAGACAAGAGCGCAGCAGCACAAGGGACCCAGCCATCTGGGCACAGAGGCATGAGAGGAAGAGACAAGAGCGCAGCAGCAGAAGGGACCCAGCCATCTGGGCACAGAGGCATGAGAGGAAGAGACAAGAGCGCAGCAGAAGGGACCCAGCCATCTGGACACGGAGGCATGAGAGGAAGAGACAAGAGCGCAGTGGAAGGGACCCAGCCATCTGGGCACAGAGGCACGAGAGGAAGAGACAAGCGCAGCAGCAGACAGAACCCAGCCATCTGGGCACAGAGGCATGAGAGCAAGAGACAAGAGCGCAGCAGAAGGGACCCAGCCATCTGGGCACAGAGGCATGAGAGGAAGGGACAAGAGCGCAGTAGAAGGGACCCAACCATCTGGGCACAGAGGCATGAGAGGAAGAGACATGAGCGCAGCAGCAGGAGGGACCCAGCCATTTGGGCACAGAGGCATGAGAGGAAGAGACATGAGTGCAGCAGAAGAAGGGACCCAGCCATCTAGGCACAGAGGCATGAGAGGAAGAGACAAGAGCGCAGCAGCAGAAGGGACCCAGCCATCTGGACACAGAGGCATGAGAGGAAGAGACAAGAGCGCAGCAGCAGAAGGGACCCAGCCATCTGGGCACAGAGGCATGAGAGGAAGCGACAAGAGCACAGCAGAAGAAGGGACCCAACCATCTGGGCTCAGAGGCACGAGAGGAAGAGACAAGAGCGCAGCAGCAGAAGGGACCCAGCCATCTGGGCACAGAGGCATGAGAGGAAGAGACAAGAGCGCAGCAGAAGGGACCCAGCCATCTGGGCACAGAGGCATGCGAGGAAGAGACAAGAGCGCAGCAGCAGAAGAAACCCAGCCATCTGGGCACAGAGGCATGAGAGCAAGAGACAAGAGCGCAGCAGAAGGGACCCAGCCATCTGGGCACAGAGGCATGAGAGGGAGGGACAAGAGCGCAGTAGAAGGGACCCAACCATCTGGGCACAGAGGCATGAGAGGAAGAGACATGAGCGCAGCAGCAGGAGGGACCCAGCCATTTGGGCACAGAGGCATGAGAGGAAGAGACATGAGCGCAGCAGAAGAAGGGACCCAGCCATCTAGGCACAGAGGCATGAGAGGAAGAGACAAGAGCGCAACAGCAGAAGGGACCCAACCATCTGGGCACAGAGGCATGAGAGGAAGCGACAAGAGCGCAGCAGAAGAAGGGACCCAACCATCTGGGCACAGAGGCACGAGAGGAAGAGAGAAGAGCACAGCAGAAGAAGGGACCCAGCCATCTGGGCACAGAGGCATGAGAGAAACAGTCGGGCGCAGCAGCAGAAGGGACCCAACCATCTGGGCACAGAGGCATGAGAGGAAGCGACAAGAGCACAGCAGAAGAAGGGACCCAACCATCTGGACATAGAGGCATGAGAGGAAGAGACAAGAGCGCAGAAGCAGAAGGGACCCAGCCATCTGGGCACAGAGACATGAGAGGGAGAGACGAGCGCAGCAGCAGACAGAACACAGCCATCTGGGCACAGAGCCATGAGAGGAAGAGACCAGAGCGCAGCAGCAGAAGGGACCCAGCCATCTGGGCACAGAGCCATGAGAGGAAGAGACCAGAGCGCAGCAGCAGAAGGGACCCAGCCATCTGGGAACAGAGTCACGAGAGGAAGAGACAAGAGCGCAGCAGCAGACAGTACACAGCCATCTGGGCACAGAGGCATGAGAGGAAGAGACTAGAGTGCAGCAACAGAAGAGACCCAGCCATCTGGGCACAGAGGCACGAGAGGAAGAGACAAGAGCGCAGCAGCAGAAGGGACCCAGCCATCTGGACACAGAGGCATGAGAGGAAGAGAGAAGAGCGCAGCAGCAGACAGTACACAGCCATCTGGGCACAGAGGCATGAGAGGAAGAGACTAGAGTGCAGCAACAGAAGAGACCCAGCCATCTGGGCACAGAGGCATGAGAGACAGAGATCTGGGCACAGAGGCATGAGAGGAAGAGACGAGCACAGCAGCAGAAGGGACCCAGCCATCTGGGCACAGAGGCATGAGAGGAGAGGAGAATCAGACATCCCCACCAGGCAGGACTGGGGATCCTTCTGCATGAAAAAGGAACCGAGTGGAAGTCATCAAAAAGGCACATTTCAAACAGATCAATCTCCTAAGTGTTACTTTCTGATACAAAACTGTGCAAACTGTCTAGGTCTCATGAACAATTTACAACTGTTGCGGAAAGTTGTAGGCTCTGACGCAGATCGCTAAGTTATGCTGTGTCTTGTCATGAACTCCCCATCAGCGCGGTCTCAAAAGCAAAAACATTCCAGCAAAATCATTTGGAGAAAAGACTTTACTTTGCTGCATTTTCTAAAATATGTTGGAGACTTATGGGGCATTCACAACTCCTACAATCTGGGTGAAATTACACCATCAGGTGAGCTGCTCAGTTTGGGATCAAATTATCTCTGTTTTCATTGGACTGCTCATCTGGTACTGTGTGTGATACTGACATCTCCTGCGCTGGACTACTTTTGACCCTTTCTTTGCTTCTGATTATCCTTGTATGGCAGGTGTCCTTGGAGTGCTGAGAGACCTGCCTGCCAAAAGAGTGTGCCACAGATCATGAAACAAACAGGGACTAATTCAAAAAGCCTTTTCAGGTTCCTTGATAACAAGTTAAGACAGGACGTTTGTTAGACATCTACAGTAGTAAGAGTGGGGCATTTTCATGACAGGGAACTTTGGACATTCTCTTTTAAGGAAACAGCTGTCAGTGAGGTGCTATGGATAACTAATCCTGGGTGTACTTCACATTACACTGATATTTCGGTGATCAGAGTATCAAAAAAGGTTGGTAAACAAAAGATCATAGTAAATGCCAAAAAGAAATAATTGACTGTTACCCAATCCAGAACACAAACATGACCATAAAAGATGGGACATTTGTAAATACAAATAAAGCAATGCATAGCAATGTAAGAGGCAGGTATGGACAATTTATTAGGACATAGGATAAGAAAATCAATCATATATGACCAGTATTTTCATCCACAATTTTAAGAACACCTGAAGGCAGAAAAGTTATTTACAGTAAAAAATTGTTTATATATATTTTTCTTTTAGATTTTCAATGTTTGATAAGCATGGGTCTGGATATCATTAAAGATTTTACTAACCAAATTTTCTTAAAACATTTTCAGGCCTTCAAAGCTGAATTGCAACCGAATAAGATCATGGGAAGATAATTAACTAATATCTATCTCAATTATGGAGGAAAACTAACCAAAACCTCATTCTAAAATTCCTATGTAATGCGGCAAGCAATCACGGCAACAGAGTCTCATTTTCGGAACAGGCCCGACTCACAAAGGCAATCTGAGGCAAAAGCCTAACTTTACACAACTTTTGGAATTCACAGAGGTCATTTACAAGTCGCATCTTTACGTCTGCAATAGGGTCGGAATCTCCGACTTAAGCCGTACTCTCCGGTTTAAGCCGTACTCTCCGGCTCAAGCCGTACTCTCCGGCTCAAGCCATACTCTCCGGCTCAAGCCATACTCTCCGGCTCAAGCCATACTCTCCGGCTCGAACCGTAATCTCCGGCTCGGACCGGATGAAGTGTAATCAATGGGCCTGAACACAATTTTTTACAAAAAAGAACATTAGGAATGTGAGATAAATGGTACAGAAGGTCATGAAAATCAGTTTGGGCAGGGGAAAGGATGTATGGCCAGACACTGCATCACATCCCAGAAATGTTTGCTCCTTTATGTCATAATACGTGTGGTCCACAATTTGTGCTCCCCTCAGTGTTGACTGCAGTGTTACACCATAGTCAGTGCTGACTGTAATGTTACACCAAATATCTGGTGGCGTGGGGCAGTCTGAGAATTTATGAGATAGAATTAAACCTAGGAGCGGCCACTGCCGTGGGTTATGCCTGTGAGGGAGATCCATGGAGACCTCTGTGTCATACAGAAGTCTGACATGCTCCAATCAGGGAGATATTTCTTTATATACTTAAGGCTCTTATATGGCTGCCCTGAGCCAGAAGACATTAAACCATCACACTCAACTTCTACACATCATGTTGAAATGATATTAAAACACTGTACAAATGTTTATCAAATAACTGAAGGCCAAATGAACAGAACAGACAGAGGAAACATCACAAAAGAGAGAAGCATCATTAGTTCATGACCTGCAAGGTTTGGGAGTGGACGAACATGCAGTTGTGGCATATAGGTCAGAGCTGACACATATCTTGTTTCACTTTACTGCCGGCATGGGAGCTGTGCAGCTACCTTGTTTCACTTTACTGCCGGCATGGGAGCTGTGGAGCTACCTTGTTTCACTTAACTGCCGGCATGGGAGCTGTGCAGCCAGCTTGTTTCACTTTACTGCCGGCATGGGAGCTGTGGAGCTACCTTGTTTCACTTTACTGCCGGCATGGGAACTGTGCAGCCAGCTTGTTTCACTTTACTGCCGGCATGGGAGCTGTGGAGCTACCTTGCTTCACTTTACTGCCGGCATGGGAGCTGTGCAGCTACCTTGTTTCACTTTACTGCCGGCATGGGAGCTGTGCAGCCAGCTTGTTTCACTTTACTGCCGGCATGGGAGCTGTGCAGCCAGCTTGTTTCACTTTACTGCCGGCATGGGAGCTGTGGAGCCAGCTTGTTTCACTTTACTGCCGGCATGGGAGCTTGTGTGTATGCATAGATAGATAACTGAGATCAGTGGTGCATAACTGGGTGAGGTGCTGAGACAGAATATCGGAAACAGAAATAGTGTGTGCCAAAATATTGTGTCAAGAATGTCAAAGACAAAAATATTGTGAAGGTAAGTTTCAATAGGTAAGCAGAGTTTTACTGGGCCCGATTCACAGAACTAACTTAAGACAAAATCCTAAACTTACTACCATTTTCGTATTCACAGAAGGCACTTACTAAGTTTGGTATTCACAGAAGACATTTACTCACTTCGGTATTCACAGAAGTTAGGAGTCCTAACTTTAGGACTCCTAAATGCCTTCTGTGAATACCGAAAGTCTTAAAATTAGGAGTTTTCTCAGTTTAGGAGTCCTAAAGTTAGGACTCCTAACTTTACTACTACTAAACTGAGAAAAATCCTAATTTTAAGGATTTCGGTATTCACAGAAGGTATTTCGGAGTCCTAAAGTTAGGTGTCCTAACTTTACTACTACTAAACTGAGAAAAATCCTAATTTTAAGGCTTTCGGTATTCACAGAAGGCATTTAGGAGTCCTAAAGTTAGGACTCCTAACTTCTGTGAATACCGAAATGAGTAAGTGCCTTCTGTGAATACTAAAATGAGTAAGTGCCTTCTGTAAATACCAAAATGGTAGTAAGTTTAGGATTTTGTCTTAAGTTAGTTCTGTGAATCGGGCCCACTATATATAACTCCACGCACTGGTACCTTGACAATATATATATCTTCAAGGTTCCAAATTACAGAAGGAAAATTAGAGGAAGTGCCCGGCGCTACTTCTCAGTTCCCTCTTTTCCTTTCAGGGAATGTTACATACATTAGGTCATGGGCTAATATCTTCAAGGTGCGTAGACGGGGAGTTGAGAATGGTAAATCTATACTCGCCTATGCGCACTTTCCTACCCGATATGTTGGACCTTGATATTTTTGACACAATATTCTGTCCACACGATGTTTCTGTTTCTGATTTTCTGTCATTGATCCACTGGGTGCAGAGGCAGAAGAGCCCGGGGGACCAGGATGAAGGTGGCCCCTACATGTTAGGTAGATGCCGCTGTATGAATCATGTCCTGTAAATCCCTCTGTGGTCGCCACAGCTGTGGGGGCACAACACAGAAGGGCATCTGAGGGGTCTCTGTGCACTTCAACACACTGGCACTACCCATGCAACCTGCAAACCCGATCCTCGATGAAGTCGCCAACGCAGGGGCCAGCAGCATCCTTACCAGAGCTTCTGTATCCTGCAGTCTGGGTGTTTCAGTCCTGTGAATATCTGCTGCACCCCAGAGTCCCCTAGTTTATTATCAGCCAAGTGAAGCTCTGTCAGAGATCGGTTAGAGGAAAGAACAGAGGAGACATCGGGGCAGCAGGAGGCAGTGAGGGAACAGCTGTCCAACCTGCGGAGGGCAAAGGAGGTGTGAGTGAGGACAGGTCATTGTACAGCATCCTGCAGATGCCCTTAAACAGAAAGACACGGATCAGTAAACTAATCTGTAAAGAATAACACAGACATAGCCTATATCAGGCCCCTCCCACGGGACATAAATCTGCATAATGTAATATGAACATTAATGCTAATAACTTAAATAAATACATAACACACACACATACATATATATACATATAAACATATATACACAAATATATATATATATATATATATATATATATTAAATAACGGAGGTTACAGGAACGTTATAGTTAGGTTCAGATTTTACACGCACAAAACCATAGAAATTCAGCTGTGATGGTTAGATTATTTCAAGTAACTATAGCTCGTGCCCCCGCATTACACAGTTTTCGCATCAATAGTTTTTCTGCAGATGTTACATTGATATCATCAATGATGTCAGAGAAGATGTCAAGAGTGATGTAATATTTGAGTGATTAGCAGTGCATGACGAGGGCACTAGTTATAGTGACCTTACGGCACGAGTTATAGTTACTTGAGATAACTCTACGTCATTAGAGTGGTTATTACAGTGGTTGGGCCTGATGCCACTCAGACCCCCTCAGTGATAAACATCCTTGATATACATAGTTCCCATTTCTAATCCTCATCGCCGGAGCCCCCACCTGTCCTCAGCTCTGGTTTATATTAATAGACCAGTCAGAGGCTGTGCTTACCAGAGTGTGCGTAGGGTGCAGTTTGGATGCTTCAGTCCTTCACACAGCCTCTGCACTCCAGAGTCAGACAGCAGGTTCTGACTTAAGATGAGCTCCACAAGGGACTGGTTTACAGTGAGAATCGAGGAGAGGTCTTCACAGCACAGACCTGTGAGGGAACCCTCACTTATACTACAAGAGACAGAGAAGAAGGACTGTTAGACCAAGAGCCGCAGCGCACTTATACTGCAAGAGACAGAGAAGAAGGACTGTTAGACCAAGAGCTGCAGGGCACTTATGCTGCAAGAGACAGAGAAGAAGGACTGTTAGACAAGAGACAGAGAAGAAGGACTGTTAGACCAAGAGCTGCAGCGCACTTATACTACAAGAGACAGAGAAGAAGGACTGTTAGACCAACTGTGAGACCAAGAGTTGCAACGCACTTATACTGCAAGAGACAGAGAAGAAGGACTGTTAGACCAAGAGCTGCAGCGCACTTATACTACAAGAGACAGAGAAGAAGGACTGTTAGACCAAGAGTTGCAGCGCACTTATACTGCAAGAGACAGAGAAGACGGACTGTTAGACCAAGAGCGGCAGCGCACTTATACTGCAAGAGACAGAGAAGAAGGACTGTTAGACCAAGAGCTGCAGCGCACTTATACTGCAAGAGACAGAGAAGAAGGACTGTTAGACCAAGAGCTGCAGCGTACTTATACTGCAAGAGACAGAGAAGAAGGACTGTTAGACCAAGAGCTGCAGCGCACTTATACTACAAGAGACAGAGAAGAAGGACTGTTAGACCAAGAGCTGCAGCCCACTTATACTGCAAGAGACAGAGAAGACGGACTGTTAGACCAAGAGCGGCAGCGCACTTATACTGCAAGAGACAGAGAAGAAGGACTGTTAGACCAAGAGCTGCAGCGCACTTATACTGCAAGAGACAGAGAAGAAGGACTGTTAGACCAAGAGCTGCAGCGCACTTATACTGCAAGAGACAGAGAAGAAGGACTGTTAGACCAAGAGCTGCAGCGCACTTATACTGCAAGAGACAGAGAAGACGGACTGTTAGACCAAGAGCGGCAGCGCACTTATACTGCAAGAGACAGAGAAGAAGGACTGTTAGACCAACTGTGAGACCAAGAGTTGCAGCGCACTTATATTGCAAGAGACAGAGAAGACGGACTGTTAGACCAAGAGCTGCAGCGCACTTATACTGCAAGAGACAGAGAAGACGGACTGTTAGACCAAGAGCTGCAGCTCACTTATACTGCAAGAGACAGAGAAGAAGGACTGTTAGACCAAGAGCTGCAGCGCACTTATACTGCAAGAGACAGAGAAGAAGGACTGTTAGACCAAGAGCTGCAGTGGCTCAGGCAACGCTAATGGAACACAGGCCTCTCTGAGGGACACAACTTGGTCCCGGTGTCCAGAGAGTATGCTTGTGGTAAATGAAAGACTATAGACCTGACTGGTTTGCGTCCTACTCTTCCTTAAAGTCTGCACTCAGCACTTGCCACCTCAGTATCACCCTGGGCATTGGAAGCCTGATTTGCGCCAGCCCACATTGCTTCTGATGCTGCAGCAGGCAGGCTGCCTGGTTACTCTGGGCTTGCGTTGTTTGGATCAGACCGGCGCCTGAACACAGTGTCTGATACTTGTTCCACATAGATGTGAGCGAGCCACTAGAGGCTCGAACCAAGCTCGAGGCAGAGGTCTGGCTTTGGCTCGGCTCGAGGTCCTTTTAGAGCCTCGAGCCGAAAATGAGCCAAGCTTTAAAATGCCTTCTGCCTGCCAACACTCGCTAACCTCATGGTCTAAGAATTACAAACAAAGCATAAACCTTTAATGTTAAAAGGGAAATAATATAATAGCCATCCAGAGGCTGAATTACACAACATGAAATCAGAAGACCTGGAATCAGCCCAGACTACCCCGCTTGATTAAATTATGTGATCCTGGGCAAATATTTATTTCTCACAGTAGCTGTTCTCTTTGCTATCACATAAGCAAGCTCCCTCAGATATGTGAGTTGAACATAGGCCATGTAAAAAAACCTCTTGTGTTTGATTTAATAGAATAGAATGTTGCTCCATGATTATTTTCATTTTTTTAAATTATAATTGTAATAATTAGCTTTCAATGCAGTAATATTATATAGTGAAACGCTTCTGCAGTTTCTGAAATTTTAAAAGATTTTTTCATATTGTTGCATCACGTCGGTTGCATAAATTATGTGCCAACTATTTTCAAGTCTCGGCTCGTGCATGGGCTCTTAGATCCGAGTCAGACCATTGGCTCGGCTCTCCCTATCTATTTATTCGCTCGCCCACCTCTAGGTACACACACACGTGGGCCTGCTACCTGTTAGACCAAACCATTGGCCTTCTAAGTCCCTGCAGGAAAACTCACTCCAAACCCTACCTACAGGCAAGCTTTCAGTCCCTCTCAATGCTTAATTTACATCTCTTTGGGAGCAGTTCACTAGCGAGTGGGAGCACGTACACAACACCTGCAAGCAACCAGGAGAGTTCAGATGCAAGGTTCTAGGAGGAGGACGAGAAGCAGCACCAGGGAAGAGAACCCCAACTCAGAAGCAGATGCATCTGCAAGAGTTACTGAGAGAACCTGCAGGTATCTCAGCAGCGCCTCTGTTAGAATCGGGGGTCTATGGTTGGCGCAGGTATGCACTTGCGACAAGCAGGGACCCTCTCCTCCAAGTCAGGGCAAAGGATTACCCTCAGCGAATAACCCCTGCTCACCCTCTAGGTATTGTGGCGCAAGCAGTAAGGCTAATCTCTAGAGTACATAAGGTTAAGCATTTATGAGGTCCCACAATAATCACCAACCCACCACAAAGAGACACCAGACTGTATTTATAAAAAAAATAAAGCTCTTTATATAAATTTCTTTAAGCAGGCTTTAGTTACAGTCTTCACTTTTAGATATGATTCCAGTTACTTCAATCAATCAATAAGCTTTATTTCGATACAAAAAATACCTTAAAAGCTATACAATCCCAAATAAACAATTACAGTACTCCTAAATACATTTTTTGGTGCAAAAATAAAACAATAGGTTAAAAAGACATTTAAAAACAGAATCATTAAAAGTTTAAAATTTGTATATACATTGTGCCTATAAAAGGAAAAGTGCTTGTGCTAAAAAACAAGCACCACTTGAGCACCTAAATTATTTAGGAATTATTGCACAAGTTTCTCACTCTAATACTCCATGCCCATCTAAGAAATTTAGCTGTTGCACAGGCATGGAAGTCCCTTGAATCAGATCTTAAAATGCGTAATGCTACTTGGTGACTGCAAAGTGGTTTCAGCCAACGCCCCCTTGGTACTTTATAAGCTAGGCAAACGAACATAAAGTGTGGGATTGACTCCATGGCAGCCTCACAGCTTGGACAAGAGGGGAGAGTTTGGTGAGGTGGCTTCCACTGCGCGGTGAATTCTCGCAAGGGGAGGATACCTACCCTGAACTTAAAATACAAAGCTCTGTCATATGGTTTTTAGGTCTCGGCTAGCGAAGGCTGCGCTTGCGCAGTCTCGCTCACGAGATTTAATGACTTGGAGAAGAGGGGCTTGAACCCGCCTCTCTTTTCTCTTCTTCTCCATTGGCTGGCCTCTTAAATGCTGGTCAGCCATTGGAGAAGAGGTTTGTCTCTCCAAACAAGCCCCGTCCTTTTTGGATTCGGAGGCGTGTTTTTCCGATTCTTTCTCTCCTCTGGAATGTAAACATTCCAGCCAATGGCAAGAGGAGAGAAAGAAAAACACGCCCCCGAATCCGAAAACGCCACTGCGTTTCTCCGAGGCATTTCTGCTTCACCTCGGAGAAAGGTGGTGGTGTTAATGGCGTCCTCTCCCCCTGCTGTCGGCTCCTCAATGCGTCACGTCGCAGCTTGCACAGGTATTAGCATATAATAGTTCTGGGCGTTGCGTGTCGGTAACTCCTATCATGGGCCCAATAGCAGTCTAGCATTCACAATATCGCACTCTCCGGCAGGATGCACTCTGCAGCATGAGCGGTAAGCCCGGTTTTTGATTTGCCCTTCACAATTCCTTCCTGTAGTGTGAGCAGCAGCAGCACACACGGAACTTTCTAGTGCATGAGCTGGAACCCACGCTCACCCTGTGCTCCGTCTCCGCTCTGGATTTTGGTGAAGTTGCAGTGTGGAGTAGGCCGCCTATTCGCCTGTATATTGTCACCAGACACTGCCACACTTTTTTACTGCTGCTTAATCGCGTCCCACGGACCGCGACCCAGTGGCGCCTGTTGAATATAGGAGGGGGGAGTGACACTGCGCAGGGTCCACACACCACCCGCAGCCGCACTTACTTTATAGCGAGCTCAGTGCGATCTCTCTGCGGCGCTCGTCTCCACTTTGGCTTGAAAATCGCTGATGCTCCAACGGTCCTCACAACGGCATATATTTCAGTGTGTAAGCCAGCAATATCGATCGCAGCACCGTCTCACTCCACAGATAGCAGTCCGAGAACCCCCGCCGTCCGGTTTGTCCGCTGTATCAGAATATGCTGTATCTTCTTGGTTTGATTACGCAGATAACGTTATAGAACGCCGGCTGAGCATAAAATGAGTATGCCAAGATTATACTTTGCGGCTGGGTTATGTGCGCTTTATTTACAAACAATAGTATATTTTTCCAGTACTTTCTGCCACATGTAAGCTTTTTTAGCTTCGTAAATATAAGGTGTAGCTATGTTCCCAGCACATAAGAAATGTGCATAACAGGCATTTCTAGGTTTCTTAAGGTCTGTATTCAACGCCTGGAGATGCTTTCACTTGCGAGATCACAGCGAACTGCTCCGTTTTTCGAGGCTGCAGGACACAACATAAAGACCGAGCCTGCAGGAGTAAGGTATTCTCATACTGAATTAGCATATTTTGGAGTGATGTTGCATACGTTTATATATGACCCAGCAAATACAGCGGAAATGTTAGGTATAACTGGGAACTCGCTTTTATAGACTTGGAAGTAATTTGATTTTCTCTTTCAGTTAGCCGAGGTTATACCCAGTTTATTCATCTAATCATTCATCATCAATAGAAATCCATTTATTAGATTGGGCATTTTTGACTCATTTTGTAATAGTTTAACGAGCTGCACGGTACTAGAGCGTTACCATAAAAAAAAATAAACATGTTGTGTCTAATAAAACTATCACCCTAAGAAAAGCAAGATGCATGTATAGATTTGAAAAGTATTGTCTGGATTACCTATATTGCAGAGTTTTATTTTATATAACGCGAACTTGACCCGAATCCAATCAGGTATCAGAACGCTGTTCAGTGTCATTACCGAGACTCAAACCCAGTTCCCTGGGCTCCTTGATGGGGGAAGGTTTCTCTTAATCTTGATAGAGCCTGTTGAGGGGTTTGTCAGTTGATCCTGCAAAAAGTAAATATGTGTCAAATTTTGAGGTTACTGTGTGGCTCTATGTGTGTGGGGGTGGCTCTGTGTGTGTGGGGGTGGCTCTGTGTGGAAGTGGCTCTGTGTGGGGGTGGCTCTGTGTGGGGGTGGGGCTGGCTCTGTGTGTGTGGGTGGCTTTTTTTGTAGGTGGCTCTATGCGTGGTGAGTCTGTCTGTGTGTGGGTAACTCTGTGTGTGTGTAGGTGGCTCTGTGGGTGGCTCTATGGGTGGCTCTATTTGTGTGTGGGTTGCTCTATGTGAGTGGCTCTGTGTGTGTGGGTGGCTTTGGGTGTGTGGCTCTGTGTGTGGGTGCAAATGCAATAGGTCTCGCATTTGAGAGTGATTAAGCTATTGACATTGTAAATAACAATGCCGTTTCTTTAAATGTTTTAAAAACAAAAACATAAACAAAAATAATGTCATGAGCAATGCCAATAACTTTAACTTTAACAATGCCGAGACCATTGCATTGTAAATGCTGTTGTATTAGGTCCAGGTAGGGTTCAAAGTGCATTATGTGCTTGTGCTGCATAAATACCTCTGTTAACCTTCCAACTCTAGGGTTAAGGAGTTCATTCATGGTAACCCACCGCCAATACGCCTTCTTAATTTCTGCCTTTGGTGGGGAGGTTCTGTTAATACAGGCCTCTTTGAGGCCAAGATCATATAGAAGCTTTTTCACACCTTTTAACCAGTCAATCTTGTGCCACCCATCCATGTCCATTACCTCTCTGAGCCCTGCAGCATAATTGGCTAATTCAGGTGTCTGCCACAAGCGGGCCCACAGTAAGAGAGGACATAATCTTGCTATGTCTCCATGTGAGTGGCAGCCAAGATCATATAAAAGGGACTTTGTGGGTGTCCTCAGGGGGAGCATCAATAGATCCTTCAGGAATTTGCTCTCTGATCTGCAGATTTGGTCTATGTTAGATAGACCCCAAAATTCGGCACCATAAAGTGCCGAACTTACAGCTCTGGCCTTATAGATTGTCAGTGCGGGGGCAATTGGTTTATTTAGTGAGGAACGATGTTCTTTAAGAATTGCCCCCACCACCCTTTTATGGCTCAAGAGCATTTTCTGCAAATGCGATCTCCAAAGCATGGAATCAGAAATACGAATTCCCAAATAATCGAATGTAGCAACCCTCTCCAGCGGTACACTATTGAGTGAGGGAGGATTCCTGAACGTTTTAGGTGGATTTAAAATTAGGAACTTTGTTTTCTGGGTATTGATGGACAGCCCTCTGGTGTTAAAAAACTGGTAAAAGCTATTAAGAAGATTCTGTAGGCCCTTTGGGGTTTTTGAAATAAGGAGGGTATCATCCGCGAACAGGAGAGTAGGGATTTTTCCCCCCGCCAGGGCTGGGGCATCAGAAGGTATTTGCTGTAGGTGCTCAACCACCCCATTAACATACAAAGAGAATAGGGTGGGAGCTAGCACACAGCCCTGGCGGACTCCCCTGTTCACCGGTATCCGTGCTGTTGTTTGCCCTTGTGAACCCCATCTTATTTGGGCATAATTGGCCTCATGCAAGCGAATTAGCATGTTAAGGATATATCTGGGCACCCCCTGCTCTGACAGGACTTGCCACAGGCGCTCACGAGGGACCAGGTCAAAGGCAGTCTTTAAGTCAATAAATGCAAGGTAAAGACTGCCAGTTACTTGGTTGCAATGTGTTACGGATGCCACAGGTCTTCAAAATCCACAATTTGGGTGCAATCTGCACCTTTTGGGGGTCGGTGCGCGTCGAAGCGCCGTCCGTACGGGTCGAACGGGTGTTGGTACGCGTCGTACCGCTGTTAGTATGGGCTGTACACTCCTCAGGACGCTTCCCCCCTACATCTCACGCTTCCCGCGTGAGCAGGCGTACGGGGACGATGGCGTACAAGGCAGTACGGGCCGTACGGGTGAAGGTACGCGTCGTACCGGGGTGTACGCTCTTCCGGACGCTCCTTTCGATGGCTCACGCTTCCTGCGTGTGTCAGCGTACGGGGACGATGGCGTACAGAGCAGTACGGGCCGTACCGTGGCTGGTACGCGTCGTACCGGGGCGTTCGAGGCGCACAATACCTTAGTTCTTGATGAGGAGTTCGGGGCGGCCTCGGCAGTCACAGGAGGGGCGTCCCACGGCGCGTTGCAGTCCCGCTTGGCAGAGGACAACGGTGCTTGGTGGGGCGCCTCGGGACCTCACGGCTCGCCTCGAGGTGGGAGGAAGGAGGGGCGGCTCGGGGGTGAATTCAGCGCGAGGCGCTGCAACGTCGTTCAGAGCGGCGAACCTGGGTGTCGTCAGTCCTTGCGGTGGACTCTACGGCTCGGGGGCCACAGAGGCTCGGTGCTCAGAGGGAGACAGTCCTTTCTCATGATGCGAGCTCCGGCTCGAGGGGGCAGCAGCTTACTTTGCTCAGGCCAGTCGGGGCAGGCCGTCACGGTGCTCACAGCAGCACAGTCGTGCAGGGGTCGCGGTGCTCGGCAGGATGGGGCACACAGGTTCTCTGGAGTCAGAAGGGCAATTCACCAGCAGCAGCTTCCTTTTCCTCTTGGGAGGGGTAGCACCCACTGTTCCTGGGGCGCAGTTCAGGGGGCAAGTTCACAAGCAAGCCCTTGGAGATTGTTCACAAAGCACAAGTTGGTTTAAAGTCTTTTCTCAGTCTTTTCCTCTCCTTCTTGCAGCAAGGCACCCACCACAGGCCAGTCTCTCAGGCTTAGAGACAGTAGTCCTCCATGTAGCTTTCCCAGGTCCTCCTCTTCAGGCAGAGTTTCTTCTTGGCGTAAACAGGATCTGATTTCTTATGAGCAGGGCTCCTTCTTTTATACACAGTTTCTTTTGTTCTTTGTGGCCAGGGGGCCTGTGCCTGGCTCAGTCCGGTTTTGGAGCACTTTGTTGTGGTGACTCTCCTCTTTCCTTTCAGTGCACAGGGCAGACACATCAGCCGCTCCACAGGAGGCGGAGCCAGCATTGTGGTGGGAGAGCACAGGTCTATTCAGAGTCAAGGTGTACTCCTCCCACCCATCCTGGTGTAATCTCTCTACCCACCGCCTGGCAGCCAGCCTGTCTCCTGGAATTCCCCAGCCCTGCCCCTCACTGAAACTAGGCAGCACATACACACAGCAGAGGTGGACTGAAATGGTTAGGCAAGTAAATACTAACTTTCTAAAAGTAGTATTTACAAACACAGGATATTAAAATAAACTTTACTAAAAGAAGTATTTTATTATTCTGAGTTCAGGCATACTAAACTTGACTTTCTACCATGCTCCCTGAGTCCGCTGGGATTATAGAGTGTAATAATTCCAGCAGCCCATTCTGGCCTATGGAGAGCAGGTAGCCTTTCAATAGTGAAAAACGAAAATGGCTGTAATTCACTATTAGGACATGCCACACTCATCAGGGCATGTCCTACCTTATGCTTACAATGCACCCTGCCCTTGGGCCCACCATAGGGGTGACTAATATGTAGTTAAGGGAAGGTTTAGGGACTGGCAAGTAGGTGCACTTGAGCCGTCAGCATGACAGTGTCACGGCAGCGTCCAAAGGAACACTGTCTCGTCGGGGAAGGCAGAGGCGGAGTCAGCGTCAGCATAAAGCGCGAGGCGTCGGGGATGCAGATGGTTCGCGTTCTAGTTGTTTGTCTTCTAGCTGAACACTCCCGGGTCACTAGACGTCTCTTCCGGCTTCCGGTGTCCAGCTTGCAGCGTCGCGTACAGAGGGGTTCGGTTCCCCCGTCGAAGCTACGGGTCTGGCCTCCAGCGTTTCAGCGTCGCATATTAAGGATTCGTTGTGTCCCTTACGGAGGTCCTTTACCTGCTCCTGCACTCCTGCACTCCGAGTCTCCATTGGCAGTTCGAGGATCTTTTGTCCCTGTATCATTGGCCTGGCGTAACAAAACCTCTGGTTTGGCGGTAACGCGCTAGCGCTCGATCGGCAGCCGCACCCTCCTTTTCAGGGCTTGCTCCCTTCGTTTGCTCCCGTTGCTTATGTAATAAGGACTCAATTCCTTAAACAAACCTTGAGCATCTGCATTTTCCTTATATTTTGGCGCAAATGTTTGCATATGATTTTGATGTTTGGCACAAATATATGTTTACATATAAATTTGGAATCTCAATGTTTGATGCAATATTACTGTTCCCATACTGATCGTTGTGGCTCCTGAGGCAAGGAGTATACATCGGTGCAACCCTGTGTTCGTTAGTAATTGAGGGGGACAGTTTGGGAACATGGCACAAATCAGACGCATTGAATGAGGTGGCAATCTACTGAATTTTATTTTTACTTTAAAACGATTGTGCTGTTAACAATCTGGTATCAAACTACAACTATTTGGCCACCAAGTATAAGCCTGTTCCTCACATGCTTTTGGGGTGAGATATGCTAATACTTTCCCACATTGCCGACCACTAAGATTATTTTTTATTAGTTGTTAATTTTGCTTTCTTTATTTAAGAAAATCATTAATGCAGTATTTTACACTCACTATGGACACAAGTGGAAGAGGGGAGAACTTCAGGTAGAATATTTCTGCACACTATTAGATGTATGTTGTTTTCCTCTTAGTTTGTTCTGCTGTTGATTGAGCCCTCTATCTACAGGAATTCTTCTGGATCCCGGTGCAGCTGCTGTGGTGTTGGACGTGTGCTGGACCTGCCCTGTTTCTTCTTCTCCTTCCCTTGTCTCCCCTCTTCCCTTTATTCACTGGCACCACTTTGACCTAGTTGGGTGGACCGGTGATAATAGGGAAGTTGGGAACTATTCATCTGACTCCTGCCTCCTGCCCCTGCGAAGACCTCAGGTGAGCCTGACAGACAGTACCAGACTGCACGCAGGTCCTGCAATGGCAAACCTTAGACACATTTTACTAGGCCGCTTCTGTGGGTGGCACAACCAGTGCTGCAAGCCCATCAGCAGCATTTGTATTTACAAGCCCTGGCACTCCTGGTGCACTTTACTAGGGGCTGATAGTAAACCAAATAAGCAAACCATGGAAACCAATCAATGTATACATTTTTTAATAGGGAGAGCATATGCACCTTAGCGCTGATCAGCAGTGGTAAGGTGCCCAGAGTCATAAAACAGCCAACAACAGGTCAGAAAAAATACCGGAGGAAGGCAAACAGTTCAGGGATGACCCCGCAGGAAGGGCCAAGTCCAACACAACCCCCTTCCAGCCAAAACGCAGGGTAGACCAATCACTACCTTGATGGGCTTCCCTGCTTCGGGCGATAGAACAAGGACCTGGCCCGCAACTGCAGGGGCAGACTCCAGTCCTACGCCAATCTGAACCTATTGGAATCCCTCTGTCCATACTCTCAGGGTCCACCAAGCCAATACATGGGGAACCCCCCTCCTTACCGGTGGACACCACCTGTGCAGCACCTAACCGTAACTGGCTCACAGGTGCGTCCCAACAGACAGACAGCAAAATGCTACAGTGGCCACTGACAGTAGTCAGGGATGAGACCCAGGCCTTATGCCTCTTAGGACTCTCAAACCTCTGTGGCGCCAGGGAGCGGGGGGCAGTAGCCCCAGGTGCTTGGCAACCTTTGTCCATTCTCCCTCCTGTCAGGTCAGGTATGACATCCTGACACTGACCCACCAGCCCCAGGCCTGTACCCGGCGGCTGGACTAAAGACTGGGGTGGCCTCTCCCACACCCGGTCCTCCTCCTTGGGGCTCTGTACCCTCCCATCTGGAGTGGTACCCCATTCCCGAATTGCCAGGGCACCTGTGGCAGGTGTCCTGCGCAATTCGGCCACCAGATCAGGGGTTCTATCCTGCAACTGGGCGTCCAGGTCAGGGGGGGTACCCTGAACCTGCCCTCCAACCTAGGGTCTAAAGCCTTCAGTTGAGCCGGGGTCAGAGGCGAGGACTCCCTCCCTCTGCACCCCCTTCCAGATGGCTGTACCCTCCCAACTGGAGTGGTACCCCTAGAAGCAACATGGGTCAGGACACAGATTACAGTTGTCCCACCCTCCAGGTCAGATAACCCCTGAACCTGGCTTCCCAACCCTGGGACCAACCCATGCGGTTGAACGCTTGCCTGGCGCACCAGGACTTCCCGGGGAGCACGCATGCCCCCCCTGAGGGTGACACATAACTCATGTGTCGTGTGACAGTCTGCCTGGCGCAGATCTCCCGACCCCTTTCCATCTGACAGTGCACGAAGATCCCCCAGGACAGAAGTGGTGTCACCATGGTCATTCACTGGTGCCGCAGCCCTTCTGGCTGGCCCCTGACCCACTGGTTCTTCAACTGGGGACTCTTTCCCCCTCTCACCCCTCAATCTGGACTTCTGCACCCTCCTAACTGGAGCGGGACTGCCAGACACCAGAACTGAGGGAGGCCTGCTTACAGACACTCCCTGTCCACCAGACACTAGGGGATCCCGCACAACGGGCAGCCCCTCAGGACAGAGTAGGCTCCCCACCTGGTGTTCCCTTAAAGAACCATCCAAGCTCTGAGACTGAGGTTGGGCACTACCGGGACATAACCCATTCTCACTGCTTCCCCTTAAAGACAGGACGTGAGGCCCTACACCCCTCTCACTACTACAGGACCTAGTTGGGCTACTCTGAGCCACTTCCACCACACTGGGTTTGAAGATACCTGAACCACTCATCTTGGGATCACTCCCCAATGCCTTTCCAGACCCTTTGGACTCCACCAAAAGGTCTGCCTCCAATGTGAGCTCCCTGCGGTCAGAGATCTCACTCTCCAACAGGTGTTGGCATAGCTCTGGAAAACAGGGACTTACAATATGCTCTCCCACAATTGGATCACAGAGCCCCCTAGCAGGGTTAACCAAACTATCCTTCACCTTACCATCCAGTGCCTCACACACGTACTCCACACCACTCTCCTGAGACTGGCAACACAGTATCTGACTGTCTCTGTCACACAACCCACACTCTTCAGGGTGGTCTTCACACTCACACACCAGGATCTCAACCATGGGGGAATCCCTCCCACCACTAGGACTATGAACCCCTGGGCCAGTTTCCCAATTTACCTCAGGAACACTGCGAACCACTGGAGCTACCTCATATCCTTGAACCTCCTGGTGCAACTTAACCCCCTCCTTCAAGTCAGGTGCCATATCTCTGGGTGTGTGTACTACTCTCTCAGCACTAGAAAATTCAATATTGCTGCCACCATCTGAGCTGGATTCTTCATCCCACTCAGCAAAGCTCAATCTGTGAGCTACACACATTTCTTGTTGCTGGGCTGAGACACTCATGGCCTAAAAGCCTCTCGAGCTCCATATCATATTTCCTCATTATCAAGTCATGCTCCATTTGCACTTTCTTTTCTTCCAGAGCCAGCTTTTTGCTTTCTAGCTCCAATTGGCCATTTAATTTCAGCTCTGCCAACTTCATTTCATGATCCCTGGCGGCCTGTCTGTCTGCCAGCTCCTCTGGCGACAGGCCTCTGCCAAAACTATGAATGCTCTCCGCAGGTTCCAATGGTGCAACTTCCTCAGTTGCACCCCTTGATTCAATCCAGGATTTCAGTGCCTTGTAGAGATCTGATTTGTTCTTGCATCCTGCATGTGGAACCTTGAGCTTCCTGCAGAAGTACTTGAGTTCAGTTTTCTTGTAGCTGTACAGTTTTGACTCATCCCATTCAATCTCTTCTATTTCAGAGGCTTCAGATGCTGTTTTCTCTATGCTGTTTGGGCCAGGCATGACTCCAAACACAAGGGATCTTCTTTCTTGACAAGCAAAAATTAAAGGTCTGTGGCACAAGCTACTGGACTGTCCTCACTGTGCAATGGCTAATAATCACTGCGCAGACACCACAAATGCAAATCCGCGATCCTCACCGCTGCCACCAATGTTAGAATCGGGGGTCTCTGGTTGGCGCAGGTATGCACTTGCGACAAGCAGGGACTCTCTCCAAGTCAGGGCAAAGGATTACCCTCAGCGAATAACCCCTGCTCACCCTCTAGGTAGTGTGGCGTGAGCAGTCAGGCTAATCTCTAGAGTACATAAGGTTAAGCATTTATGAGGTCCCACAATAATCACCAACCCACCACACAGAGACACCAGACTGTATTTATAAAAAAAATAAAGCTCTTTATATAAATTTCTTTAAGCAGGCTTTAGTTACAGTCTTCACTTTTAGATATGATTCCAGTTACTTGGTTGCAATGTCTTAAGGATGCCACAGGTCTTCAAAATCCACAATTTGGGTGCAATCTGCACCTTTTGGGGGTCTGTGCGCGTCGAAGCGCCGTCCGTACGGGTCGTACGGGTGTTGGTACGCGTCATACCACTGTTAGTACGGGCCATACAATCCTCGGGACGCTTCCCCCCTACGTCTCACGCTTCTCGCGTGAGCAGGCGTACGGGGACGATGGCGTACAAGGCAGTACGAGCCGTACGGGTGAAGGTACGCGTCGTACCGGGGTGTACGCTCTTCCGGACGCTCCCTTCGATGGCTCACGCTTCCCGCGTGTGTCAGCGTACGGGGACGATGGCGTACAGAGCAGTACGGGCCGTACCGTGGCTGGTACGCGTCGTACCGGGGCGTTCGAGGCGCACAATACCTTAGTTCTTGATGAGGAGTTCGGGGCGGCCTCGGCAGTCACAGGAGGGGCGTCCCACGGCGCGTTGCAGTCCCGCTTGGCAGAGGACAACGGTGCTTGGTGGGGCGCCTCGGGACCTCACGGCTCGCCTCGAGGTGGGAGGAAGGAGGGGCGGCTCGGGGGTGAATTCAGCGCGAGGCGCTGCAACGTCGTTCAGAGCGGCGAACCTGGGTGTCGTCAGTCCTTGCGGTGGACTCTACGGCTCGGGGGCCACAGAGGCTCGGTGCTCAGAGGGAGACAGTCCTTTCTCATGATGCGAGCTCCGGCTCGAGGGGGCAGCAGCTTACTTTGCTCAGGCCAGTCGGGGCAGGCCGTCACGGTGCTCACAGCAGCACAGTCGTGCAGGGGTCGCGGTGCTCGGCAGGATGGGGCACACAGGTTCTCTGGAGTCAGAAGGGCAATTCACCAGCAGCAGCTTCCTTTTCCTCTTGGGAGGGGTAGCACCCACTGTTCCTGGGGCACAGTTCAGGGGGCAAGTTCACAAGCAAGCCCTTGGAGATTGTTCACAAAGCACAAGTTGGTTTAAAGTCTTTTCTCAGTCTTTTCCTCTCCTTCTTGCAGCAAGGCACCCACCACAGGCCAGTCTCTCAGGCTCAAGGTGTACTCCTCCCACCCATCCTGGTGTAATCTCTCTACCCACCACCTGGCAGCCAGCCTGTCTCCTGGAATTCCCCAGCCCTGCCCCTGACTGAAACTAGGCAGCACACACACACAGCAGAGGCGAACTGAAATGGTTAGGCAAGTAAATTCTAACTTTCTAAAAGTAGTATTTACAAACATAGGATATTAAAATAAACTTTACTAAAAGAAGTATTTTATTATTCTGAGTTCAGGCATACTAAACTTGACTTTCTACCATGCTCCCTGAGTCCGCTGGGATTATAGAGTGTAATAATTCCAGCAGCCCATTCTGGCCTATGGAGAGCAGGTAGCCTTTCAATAGTGAAAAACGAAAATGGCTGTAATTCACTATTAGGACATGCCACACTCATCAGGGCATGTCCTACCTTATGCTTACAATGCACCCTGCCCTTGGGCCTACCATAGGGGTGACTAATATGTAGTTAAGGGAAGGTTTAGGGACTGGCAAGTAGGTGCACTTGCGCCGTCAGCATGACGGTACCAGACTGCACGCAGGTCCTGCAATGGCAGACCTTAGACACATTTTACTAGGCCGCTTCTGTGGGTGGCACAACCAGTGCTGCAAGCCCATCAGCAGCATTTGTATTTACAAGCCCTGGCACTCCTGGTGCACTTTACTAGGGGCTGATAGTAAACCAAATAAGCCAAACATGGAAACCAATCAATGTATACATTTTATAATAGGGAGAGCATATGCACCTTAGCGCTGATCAGCAGTGGTAAGGTGCCCAGAGTCATAAAACACGTTACAACAAACAAATGATGGACGGAATGCTGACAATGCAGACATTCTCCCCCAGTCAAGAGATCTGGGTTAAATCCATCGTTCTTTTGCCCACTACACCACCCCAGTTTAGACATGGCCATATGCAAATCAGTCTTGACCCTGTGCCTCATGGGAACAGTCCAGCCCGAACTGCCAAGCCATGTCTTCCCTGGACCGGAATCAAGCATCCTAGGACCGGTTTCTGGCTATCAGCCGTCATCAGCCAGGATAGCTTGACTCCAGTGGCGTAGTGAGCACGGGTCCCACGTCTGGGAATACCCATCCCACTTAGGGCGAAAAGCGTTACAACAAACAAATGATGGACGGAATGCTGACAATGCAGACATTCTCCCCCAGTCAAGAGATCTGGGTTAAATCCATCGTTCTTTTGCCCACTACACCACCCCAGTTTAGACATGGCCATAAGCAAATCAGTCTTGACCCTGTGCCTCATGGGAACAGTCCAGCCCGAACTGCCAAGCCATGTCTTCCCTGGACCGGAATCAAGCATCCTAGGACCGGTTTCTGGCTATCAGCCGTCATCAGCCAGGATAGCTTGACTCCAGTGGCGTAGTGAGCAGGGGTCCCACGTCTGGGAATACCCATCCCACTTAGGGCGAAAAGCGTTACAACAAACAAATGATGGACGGAATGCTGACAATGCAGACATTCTCCCCCAGTCAAGAGATCTGGGTTAAATCCATCGTTCTTTTGCCCACTACACCACCCCAGTTTAGACATGGCCATATGCAAATCAGTCTTGACCCTGTGCCTCATGGGAACAGTCCAGCCCGAACTGCCAAGCCATGTCTTCCTTGGACCGGAATCAAGCATCCTAGGACCGGTTTCTGGCTATCAGCCGTCATCAGCCAGGATAGCTTGACTCCAGTGGCGTAGTGAGCACGGGTCCCACGTCTGGGAATACCCATCCCACTTAGGGCGAAAAGCGTTACAACAAACAAATGATGGACGGAATGCTGACAATGCAGACATTCTCCATTCGCATGGTGAGCAAAAAAACGATGGATTTAGGCCCAGATCTCTGTACTGGGGTGAATGTATGACATTGTTCTGCATTCTGTCCATCAATTGTTGTTTTTGCAGAGTCATAAAACAGCCAACAACAGGTCAGAAAAAAACCGGAGGAAGGCAAACAGTTCAGGGATGACCCTTCAGGAAGGGCCAAGTCCAACAGCCTCCAATCCTCTAAAGAGGGGGGTGCAAGGACCACAGCGGGAACGTGGTCATGAGGGGTGCACAGGGCCACCCTGTGGACACTTTACAAGCACATGATCATGTGGGCCCCTTTACAAGCACGTGATCGTGAGAGATGCACAGGGCCACCCTGTGGGCACTTTACAAGGACGTGATCGTGAGCAATGCACAGGGCCATCCTGTGGACGCTTTACAAGCACATGATCATGTGGGTGCTTTTACAAGCACATGATCGTGAGGGATGCACAGGGCCACCCTGTGGGCACTTTACAAGGACGTGATCGTGAGCAATGCACAGGGCCACCCTGTGGATGCTTTACAAGCACATGATCATGTGGGCGCTTTTACAAGCACGTGATCATGAGGGATGCCCAGGGCCACCCTGTGGGCAATTTTACAAGCATGTGATTGTGAGCAATGCACAGGGCCACCCTGTGGACGCTTTTACAAGCACGTGGTCGTGAGCGATGAACAGTGCCACCCTGTGGGTGTTTGTGCAGGTGGTTGTGAGCGATGCACAGGGCCACCCTGTGGATGCTTTTAAAAGCACGTGATCGTGAGGGATGCACAGGGACACCCTGTGGGCACTTTTAAAAGCACGTGATCGTGAGGGAGGCACAGGGCCACCCTGTGAACGCTTTAACAAACACGTGTGTGTGACGGATGCACAGGGCCGCCCCGTGGGTGCTTTTAAAAGCACGTGATCGTGAGGGATGCACAGTGCCACCCATTGGACGCTTTTACAAGCACATGATCGTGAGTGATGCACAGTGCTACCCAGTGGGCACTTTTACAAGTACGTGACTGCTGCACGTTCTCAATGTGAGACGCTGTCGACCATATTCACCAAAATTCATGTAACGTGGCAAGCCTCCTTGCTGTGCTATGTGAAAGGGAAATGAGAGGATAGCCTGCGTTTAACATTGTACCGCACATTTCTGTCCTTTCCTAGCGCTGGCACACTTTTGGCTGCCTAGCACCAACGCAGGCACCGATGCACTATGGTGCAACGGTGCCTGTCTTGTCAGCAGGATTGTTTTTGTGCTACACAAAAACAGTCCTCAGAGGCATTTTCCTCTTTCTATGTGTGCTGCAAGTGCAGAACACATAGGAAAAGGAAAAAACAAGAAGAAATAAACATATTTCTCCTTGTTACACCTGTTTGGGGGAGACTTAGGATTCTAATGCATTCCCAGGTCTACCACTAATGGTAAATCTGGGAATGGGTCAACATGCATCCTCAGGGCAGAGTAACATGACACAGCAGTTTCCGCTATGCTGCGTTACTCCACATTTATCAAGCCATGCAGGGCCGCGCAAGGTGGTCCTGCATGGCTTGATAAATCTAACTTAGGCTTTCCGTGGCCCTTGCGCCCCCCACCCCCGCCCCCCCCCCACATGGTGGAAGCACAATGCAAAACCTTACAAAGTGAGGCCCAAACTGTCCACCATCCCCTGTGACATGGAGTTTCACAAAAAGCAGGAATGTGAAGGTCCTTGGACATCTGATGCTCGAAGCTCAGCAACAACCCGAAGATGCCCACTCAGAGGTATGTGAGTCTGTGTGGCCGAAAGAGGTAAGTAGACAGAGAAGGAAGGAAAGAATGGGGAAAAGAAAGAGAGGGAGGAAAGGAGACAGAAAAGATGGTTGAAAGGAAACAGAGTAGATCACTTCAAGGTTGAGTGGTGAGTGATGGAGTAAATTAATTCCAGTATTAGTAGATGCTTACTCCAGTTTCCATAGTTTGCAATCCTGGTGTTTCAGTCCTTGGCACAGCCGGCTCACCCCGAGATCCCCCAGTTCATTACCACTCAAATCTAGTTCCTGGAGAGAAGAACTGGTACTGAGAACAGAGGAGAGGGCTGTACAGGACGAAGCAGTAAGGTTGCACATGAAGGACCTGCGGAAGGTAAAAAAAACAATGAGTGGAGACATCCACAACTTACAGAAAACAAAGAAAGCAGTGAGGGAACTCACACACAACCTGCAGAAGACAAAGAACCAGTGAGTTGAGACAGCCACAACTTACAGAAGACAAAGAAAGCAGCGAGGGAACTCACACACAACCTGCAGAAGATAAAGAACCAGTGAGTGGAGACATCCACAACTTACAGAAGACAAAGAAAGCAGTGAGGGAACTCACACACAACCTGCATAAGACAAAGAACCAGTGAGTGGAGACATCCACAACTTACAGAAGACAAAGAAAGCAGTGAGGGAACTCAGACAGAACCAGCCGAAGACAAACAAACTAATGAGTGGAGACATCCACAACTTACAGAAGACAAAGAAAGCAGCGAGGGAACTCATTCAGAACCTGCAGAAGACAAAGAAACCAGTGAGTGGAGACAGCCACAACTTACAGAAGACAAAGAAAGCAGCGAGGGAACTCACACACAACCTGCAGAAGACAAAGAACCAGTGAGTGGAGACAGCCACAACTTACAGAAGACAAAGAAAGCAGCGAGGGAACTCATTCAGAACCTGCAGAAGACAAAGAAACCAGTGAGTGGAGACATCCACAACTTACAGAAGACAAAGAAAGCAGTGATGGAACTCAGGCACAACCAGCCGAAGACAAACAATCTAATGAGTGGAGACATCCACAACTTACAGAAGACAAAGAAAGCAGCGAGGGAACTCATTCAGAACCTGCAGAAGACAAAGAAACCAGTGAGTGGAGACATCCACAACTTACAGAAGACAAAGAAAGCAGCGAGGGAACTCACACACAACCTGCAGAAGACAAAGAACCAGTGAGTGGAGACAGCCACAACTTATAGAAGACAAAGAAAGCAGCGAGGGAACTCATTCAGAACTTGCTGAAGACAAAGAACCAGTGAGTGGAGACATCCACAACTTGCAGAAGACAAAGAAACCAGTGAGTGGAGACATACACAACTCACAGACAACATAGAAAGCAGCAAGGGAACTCACGCACAACTTGCAGAAGACAAAGAATCAAGTGAGTGGGGACATCTACAACTTACAGAAGACAAAGAAAGCAGTGAGGTACCTCAGACACAACCTGCAGAAGACCAAGAAACCAGTGAGTGAAGACATACACAACTCACAGAAGACATAGAAAGCAGCAAGGGAACTCAGGCACAACCAGCAGAAGACACAGGAAGCATGGAAAGATAATAATAACTAAAGTAAGATGCAGAGAAGAACATCCACTCACTGCAGAAGACTAAAGAAAGAACTAAAACTGGGGAATCCCAGATTGTTACAGCCAACCAGTATCCTAAGTCAAGCCACCTGCATGTCATACACTGGCACACGCAGGAGTGTGTGACAGGTATGTTTCACCCCTCACATCTAAGACATCATCACTTTCAGATGACTGTATTGGACCCAGGTAGTTAGATCTTCAAAAAACACAATATAATTACCAGACCCAGGCCTCGTGAATAGCGCATCACCACACACTCTACAACACTAAAAATAAACCCCTTTTTGGATATGTTTAGGCCAGTTCCTGCCCCACAGGCTCCCCAAGCAAGCCTTATGTGAGTGACTTATGCAGGGAGTTTGTGTCAGGAAATAAAACACACCACAAGTTGAGGCGAACTGTAGCATCGGCTCCAAGCCACTTGCATTCCAAAACAACATAGTATAATTTAGGGTATTTCTAAAGCTGGGTGCACATTGTTGAGAATTGATATAGCTTTATTTATCAAAAGCAACTTACGCTACAAAAAGTACAACAAACATGACAATTTGTCAAGTCCAACATCTCACCAACAACAAAGGACATTAGAGCACAGAACGCACTTACACACAAAACCACACACCACGTAAACACACGACACATGGATGGTGTGTAGTGTGGACATAACAGCACTGTCAAGAGCGTGTTACATTGCATACTCCACGACCAGTACATCCTGTGCAACAGGTGCAGTCAGTGGAAATGGTGTATCTATCTGGGAAGGGCTTAGACTCCAAGGGGGCGTGGCCACACAGAACTCTTCCTGTGGAGACTGTTGATGGTCTCTATGGAGGTCTCTGATCAAGTATCAGATTCACAGCTAGATTTGGAGAAGTGAAAGTGATTACTCACTGAGCACAGGTTGCGCACTTTTATACCACCACCACCCTTTCGACTAGGACTGGGAGGACCCAGAGAGGACCTTCCTTCACACATGACCTCAGCACAAAGGTACCACTTACATCAGGGTCTGTATCCTGCAGCCTGGAGACTTGAGGCCGTCACACAGCTCTTCCATCCCAGAGTCCTCCAACTTGTTGAGCCCCATGTGCAGGTGGAGGAGACTTTGGTTTGTCCTGAGAGCTGAGGAGAGATTCTGACAGCAGGAGCCTGTCAGGGAGCAGTTTATGATTCTGCAATAGAAAAGGCAAAGTTACAGAAGGGGACACCCAGTGCTGTCCTTCAGACTGGATTCAGTAGAGTAAGCATCCTGTCCAGGTGTCCTCTCCTACTGCTCAACATGTGGGCCCGCGAGGGGTGTCTGCAAGTGAAATTAAGACACTGTGTGGAAGAGAAGATGGGGCAAACACAGGAGGAGAGCAGGGTGTGTGGAAGGCCTGTTGTGCACCGCCAAAGTTTGCTGGCTACAGACATTGCTGCCTCAGGGCCTGTGGTACTACTGTACTATTAGCACTTCCTTTGTACTCCTACACCACTAACCTGAGCGGTCATTTCAAGATGTACAAAGTTATCACACCCAATCAATGCCAGTCACTCCAGGATGTAAGCAAAGTCATCACACCCAACCAATGTCCAGTCATCAGTTACTCAAGAATGTAGTGAAAGTTATTACACTCAATCAACGCCCAGTCACTCCCGGAAGTAGGCAGTAATAAATTAATAAATAAATCCAGTATTTGTAAAGCACAAACTACTCACTCCTAAGGGTGTCAAGGCGCTGGGGGCCCTCGGGAGATTAAGTGTGCTATTACCCAGAGTCACATGGTGCTGAGCTGTGCTGCCTATGGAGCAGGGAATCGAACCGTGAGCTCTGCGCTCTGGAGTCAGGAGCCTCTCCCCTATCACACCCAGTCAATGCTCAGTCACTCCAGCATGTAGGCAAAGTTATTACACCCAATCAGTTACTCCAGGATGTAGGGAAAGTTATCACACCCAATCAATGCCCACTCACCAGTTGCTCCAGTATGTAGGTGGTTATCACACCCAATCAATGCCAGTCACCGCAGGATGTAGGTGGTTATTACACCCAATCAATGCCCATTCACCAGTGACTCCAGGATGTAGGTAAAGTTATTTTAGAGCTAAATAACAAGGACCCCCTGCAACAATTGTGGAATCCTAGGGCCGGGCAAATACACAAAAGTAGAAAAACAAGCATTTGCAATGCAATAGGTCTCGCATTATTAAAGTTTGAGCTATTGGCATTGCTAAATAATGGAACACCAATAGCTCAAAGTTTAATAATTCGAGATAGAGCAGGTTATGCAGATGAGAACAAATATATGGAATAACATGTAGTTATTTGCAAATTTGAATAATGTAAGGTATGCAAATATCTTTAAGAATATGAAGGTGATACGTATTGTGTATGGTAATAGTTGTGTAAGGTGAGCAGATCACGGAGGGAAGTGGGGAGGAGTACACATGGGTGATCACATCACGGAGGGAAGTGGGGAGGAGTACACATGGGTGAGCACATCACGGAGGGAAGTGGGGAGGAGTACACATGGGTGAGCCCGTCACGGAGGTAAGTGGGGAGGAGTACACATGGGTGAGCACATCACGGAGGGAAGTGGGAGGAAGCAGACAGGGTGAGCACATCATGGAGGGAAGTGGGGAGGAGTACACATGGGTGAGCACGTCACGGAGGGAAGTGGGGAGGAGTACACATGGGTGAGCACGTCACGGAGGGAAGTGGGGAGGAGTACACATGGGTGAGCACATCACGGAGGGAAGTGGGAGGAAGCAGACAGGGTGAGCACATCACGGAGTGAAGTGGGGAGGAAGCAAACAAGGGTGACCACGTCACGGAGGGAAGTGGGGAGGAAGCACACAGGGTGAGCACATTACGGAGGGAAGTGGGGAGGAAGCACACAGGGTGAGCACATGACAGAGGGAAGTGGGAGGAAGCACACATGGGTGAGCACATCACGGAGGGAAGTGGGGAGGAAGCAAACAAGGGTAACCACGTCACGGAGGGAAGTGGGGAGGAAGCACACAGGGTGAGCACATGACTGAGGGAAGTGGGGAGGAAGCACACAGGGTGAGCACATGACGGAGGAAAGTGAGAGGAAGCACACAGGGTGAGCACATGACAGAGGGAAGTGGGGAGGAAGCACACAAGGGTGAGCACATCACGGAGGGAAGTGGGGAGGAAGCACACATGGGTGACCACATCACAAAGTGAAGTGGGGAGGAAGCACACAGGGTGAGCACATGACGGAAGGAAGTGGGAGGAAGCACACATGGGTGAGCACATGACGGAGGAAAGTGAGAGGAAGCACACAGGGTGAGCACATCATGGACGGAAGTGAGGAGGAGTACACATGGGTGAGCACATCATGGAGGGAAGTGGGGAGGAAGCACACGGGGTGAGCACATCACGGAGTGAAGTGGGGAGGAAGAACACATGGAGAGAAGTGAGGAGGAAACACACAAGGGTGAGCACATCACGGAGGGTGGTGGGGAGGAGTACACATGGGTGAGCACATGACGGAAGGAAGTGGGGAGGAAGCAAACAAGGGTGAGCACATCACGGAGGGTGGTGGGGAGGAGTACACATGGGTGAGCATATCACAAAGTGAAGTGGGGAGGAAGCACACAGGGTGAGCACATGACGGAGGGAAGTAGGAGGAAGCACACATGGGTGAGCACATCACGGAGGGAAGTGGGGAGAAAGCAAACAAGGGTGACCACGTCACGGAGGGAAGTGGGGAGGAAGCACACAGGGTGAGCACATGACGGAGGGAAGTGGGGAGGAAGCACACAGGGTGAGCACATTACAGAGGAAAGTGAGAGGAAGCACACAGGGTGAGCACATGACAGAGGGAAGTGGGGAGGAAGCACACAAGGGTGAGCACATCACGGAGGGTGGTGGGGAGGAGTACACATGGGTGAGCACATCACAAAGTGAAGTGGGGAGGAAGCACACAGGGTGAGCCCATGACGGAGGGAAGTAGGAGGAAGCACACATGGGTGAGCACATCACGGAGGGAAGTGGGGAGGAAGCAAACAAGGGTGACCACGTCACGGAGGGAAGTGGGGAGGAAGCACACAGGGTGAGCACATGACGGAGGGAAGTGGGGAGGAAGCACACAGGGTGAGCACATGACGGAGGAAAGTGAGAGGAAGCACACAGGGTGAGCACATGACAGAGGGAAGTGGGGAGGAAGCACACATGGGTGACCACATCACAAAGTGAAGTGGGGAGGAAGCACACAGGGTGAGCACATGATGGAGGGAAGTGGGAGGAAGCACACATGGGTGAGCACATGACAGAGGAAAGTGAGAGGAAGCACACATGGGTGAGCACATGACGGAGGGAAGTGAGGAGTACACATGGGTGAGCACATCACAGAGGGAAGTGGGGAGGAAGCACACGGGGTGAGCACATCACGGAGTGAAGTGGGGAGGAAGAACACATGGAGAGAAGTGAGGAGGAAGCACACAAGGGTGAGCACATCATGGAGGGTGGTGGGGAGGAGTACACATGGGTGAGCACATGACGGAAGGAAGTGGGGAGGAAGCAAACAAGGGTGAGCACATCACGGAGGGTGGTGGGGAGGAGTACACATGGGTGAGCACATGACGGAAGGAAGTGGGGAGGAAGCAAACAAGGGTGAGCACATCACGGAGGGTGGTGGGGAGGAGTACACATGGATGAGCACATCACAAAGTGAAGTGGGGAGGAAGCACACAGGGTGAGCACATGACGGAGGGAAGTAGGAGGAAGCCCACATGGGTGAGCACATCACGGAGGGAAGTGGGGAGGAAGCACACAGGGTGAGCACATCACGGAGGGAAGTCGGGAGGAAGCACACGGGGTAAGCACATGATGGAGGGAAGTGGGAGGAAGCACACAGGGTGAGCACATCACAAAGTGAAGTGGGGAGGAAGCACACAGGGTGAGCACATCACAAAGTGAAGTGAGAAGGAAGCACACAGGGTGAGGACATGACGGAGGGAAGTGGGAGGAAGCACACATGGGTGAGCACATCACAGAGGGAAGTGGGGAGGAAGCACACAGGGTGAGCACATGACGGAGGGAAGTGGGAGGAAGCACACATGGGTGAGCACATCACGGAGGGAAGTGGGGAGGAAGCACACAGGGTGAGCACATGACGGATGGAAGTGGGAGGAAGCACACATGGGTGAGCACATCACGGAGGGAAGTGGGGAGGAAGCACACAGGGTGAGCACATGACGGAGGGAAGTGGGAGGAAGCACACAGGGTGAGCACATGATGGAGGGAAGTGGGAGGAAGCACACAGGGTGAGCACATCACAAAGTGAAGTGGGGAGGAAGCACACAAGGTGAGCACATCACAAAGTGAAGTGGGGAGGAAGTACACAGGGTGAGCACATGACGGAGGAAAGTGGGAGGAAGCACACATATGTGAGCACATCACGGAGGGAAGTGGGAGGAAGGACACAGGGTGAGCACATGACGGAGGGAAGTGGGAGGAAGCACACATGGGTGAGCACATCACGGAGGGAAGTGGGAGGAAGCACACATGGGTGAGCACATCACGGAGGGAAGTGGGGAGGAAGCACACAGGGTGAGCACATCACGGAGGGAAGTGGGAGGAAGCACACATGGGTGAGCACATCACGGAGGGAAGTGGGGAGGAAGCACACAGGGTGAGCACATGACAGAGGGAAGTGGGGAGGAAGCACACAGGGTGAGCACATGACGGAGGAAAGTGAGAGGAAGCACACATGGAGAGAAGTGAGGAGGAAGCACACAAGGGTGAGCACATCATGGAGAGAATTGGGGAGGAAGCCCACGTGTTGCGTTTGCCTCAAACCTTAACATGCTTCAGAAGATGTTGCTTGTAGAGCAAATGTGTGCGACGCACAGCGGGAGAAGTGTGGGCCTGTCAGCAGAAGTAGAAGGGCTGCACAGAGGGACAGTTATTTGCTAAGATTCAGTACTCGGTTGACTGAGATGGGAAGCTACAATATTCTACTACTTGGGTATACACAGTATCACACTGAGACTAGATGAACGAGGGTGACCTCGGGAGAGCTCTCTGTGGTATTAAATCGCAGATAGCGTGTTGGACTACATTTGCCATATGCCAATAGGGCGATGATTATACTATCCCGGCTATGGTATTAGTTTGTAAATCTTCCTATAATTCTGCATTGATCTTTTTTTATAGAAATAGACGCAATGATCACCAGTTTGAGGCCCCACCGAGTATCCCTGGCAACATAACTGCTCCAGTGGGAGCGAGACAAATTGGACTACCCAATCTGCAAAAATATTACGTAGCAGCCCGACTCTGCTAAGCATGTGGTTGGCTGGCCACTGACCTACAAAGAGTTAACCTCACTGACGGCACACTCCTCTAAGGCATCTGAAGGAACGCCGTTTAACTCACTACTGCACAGCTTTGACAGGTCTAAAGCAGCCTATTTGCTTCTCAAACATACACTCCCCTACGCACCTTTGACACCGCTGCTGCGGCTCCCGACTCGCATAGTGTGGTGTAGGCTCACGCAGCTGTGCACTTGGCACGAACAGCGCTTCGACACAAACACAGCAGCATCAGTTCCCGAAGGAGGGGAGCTAGACTCTGAAACCGGTGACAGGGAACATAATACACGAGAGGGCAGTTTCGCATGTGCCTGCAGATAACAAGCATTGGCCGCATGCGCGCCTCGCGCTTAAAGTTAAAAAAAAAAAAGACAAGCCCGGCGGAGCGTGGCGCGCGCGCGCTTGGGGGCGGGGGAGCGGACCCTTTGAAGTGCTCCCAAAAGGCGGATTGCATGGCGGCACGATGCGCGTGATTATGCGCGTGCTAGCCATGCAATCCGCTTTTTGGGAGCACTTTTCAAACCCGCTCTCTATAGTCTCGCTTTGCGATCGCTTACGCGATAGCAAGGTCGAGACCTAAAAACCTAGGCAACTAAAGGTCAGTGGCAATTAACAGACCATATAGATTACAGACATGATGTAAGGAACTCAGTGTAAAGAACAGTGTATTTAAAAATTCATTTCTTTAATACAAAATAGTTAAAAACATGTTTTAACATGTGTCATCAGACAACTGATTGCATATACATTATAATATTCCCACATAATTCACAAGGGTACACAGTGTAATGGACAAACATGAACAAGAAACAATGAAGACAAAAATTCATGCAAAAATGTGTTATTTGAATCAAAGAGAATGTAAACACTGATGATTTAGGTGGCTAGTTGATGGATCTTCAACAAGCGTTTTGGCATACACTACGCCTTCATCAGGGAAGCCACAGAAATTCCTAAATGTGAGATTAAAAATAAGGTACACTGAGTTCACAGATAAAAAATTAAAATGGTCACTACATTCATCACCTTTTAAAAACCTGTTTGCTCCAAAAGTGTAAAGGATGAAAAAAAAGGTGTGTAAATAGAAAAATAGCAACACAAGGAGATGATGGACGGAGCGCTGAAACTTTTCAGACACTCACCCCCAGTCACAGATCTTGGTAGAATCCATCATCGTTCTTTAGCTCACTTCACCACCCCAGTTCAGACACAGCTATATGCAAATCAGTCTTGACCCTGTGCCTCATGGGAACAGTCCAGCCCGAACTGCCAAGCCATGTCTTCCCTGGACCGGAAACAAGCACCCTGGGACAGGTTTCGGGCCAACAGCCCTCATCAGCCAGGATAGATTGAATCCTGTGGCAAAGTGAGCAAGGGACCCACTTCTGGGCATACCCTGCCAACTAAGGGCGAACAAAGGAAACACAAGGAGATGATGGACGGAGCGCTGAAACTTTACAGAAACTCACCCCCAGTCACAAATCTGGGTTGAATCCATCATCGTTCTTTAGCCCACTTCGCCACACCAGTTCAGACACAGCTATATGCAAATCAGTCTTGACCCTGTGCCTCATGGGAACAGTGCAGCCCGAACTGCCAAGCCATGTCTTCCCTGGACCGGAAACAAGCATCCTGAACCGGTTTTGGGCCAACAGCCCTCATCAGCCAGGATAGCTTGAATCCAGTGGCAAAGTGAGCAAGGGATCCACGTCTGGGAATACAACCTGCCAACTAAGGGTGAAAAAAGCAAACACAAGGAGATGATGGGCAGAGCGCTAAAATCTTTCAGACACTCACCACCAATCACAGATCTGGGTTGAATCTATCATCGTTCTTTAGCTCACTTCGCCAATTCAGTTCAGACTCAGCTATATGCTGCTGTACGAGTGGCAAGACTGAAGTTTTCCTTAGCGGGACTGACTGTGAGAGTAATTTAAGGCATTCCTAGGTATATAGGGAAGTTTCCCTTCATGGTGCATGCAATGCATCCATGGCAAATTTGCCCTGCTATCTGAAAGGTTTTCCAGCTGCTGTTATCCATTATGCTTTCAGATTGCTCTTGAATGGAAGTTATTTGATGTTGAACAATCAGGGTTGCTGTGGAAGGAAACCGGATGTTGCCTATCTAGTAACTGTGTCTGCGGTTGTGACCCGTTGTACACAAGTACTTTTTTCACCTCCCCGCACATTTAGGGAGGCAATGCTTTGTTCTTCGGTAAAGCTTTTGAATGTGTACTTTGATGCTTTGAGAAGACCGAAAGCCTTATTGTTCCAGAAGGATGTGGCTTTAACATCTGCAAAGGAGATGTTTGATCTCCTAGTTGCATGATCTTCTTCTGAGATACAGTTGCTACTCTGTACCAGTTTCCCATTACATTTCGGGGAACTTGTGCATTGCATTTTTAACATGTCTAGTATCGCAGGGGTAGCCCACCTTCTCAAATCTATTGGCTCTGGGTTGGTTTGCACCTTCCAAACAGTCTTCGGAGTTATTCCATCATTCATACACTCCATCCTTGGAAACGTACTTGGAGGTCTTCCGCTGAAGAACCAAGACCTTATGGGTCTCGCGGCGCAGGGTACGCCTTAATCTCCTGAGTTCACCTGCTTTGTTGAACAGAGACACGGGACACTCCGTTAGGCGTAGAAGGTTTGGTTTATTAGCTGCAGCTAAGCACAGTTGTCCCAGAAGTACACTCAGTATGTTTTTAGGAGACTGCCATTTTACTTAGTGGCGCACAATCTTTTATAACACGCATATTCACAAAGAACACTCCCAATGCATACAGGGTTGATCAATGAGAAGAATGTGAAAACAAGATATTAAGGAACTCAAATAAGCCTCCCTTCCAACTGTGTTTGTCACCCCTCCCCACAAGTTAATCAGTGGTAGTGTTTATAAGTCGACTTGCAGGTGACAGGACACATTTGTATGCCCCGCAGGACAGTTGTGAAATGAGAGAACACTAGTAAAGAATAGCGAAGGCCAGAGGATAAGATAAAGTCAGGAAAGAATTGTGCGAACCAACCGATAGTCGAGACAGGGATCAGTCAAACCAGACGAGGATTAGTGGAGTCGGCCAGACCCTGACACCAGCTATAAACAGAGGCAGGAGGTTATTTGACACGTTGCAGTAGGATGAGAGAAAACAATACCTCGTTCACAGTGCTGCCTGAGTGAGGGTAACACAAATTGGCGGAAAGACACAAAATGGTGGCTAAATACGAAAACTGAATTACCTCACCGCTTGTCGTGTTCCTGATTGTCTGGATTGTGATTTTATTTTTTCTGCTCCGCAATGAATGTCCCATCACACGGCCAAATGGAACTGGCACTACCACATGTGCTCCTGTGTCGTGAATGCATGATACAGTGTTTTGGCAAACCTTTGCTTCAGGAACTCAATGAACATTGGTTCTTGTCCTTTCGACCTGTATGGCTTCACTGCATGCAGCCAGTATTCCGCTGTCTGTTGTGCACTTTCCATTGTGTCCTGGACATATGCCTAGGAAATCAACTGGTTCAATCTCCGGACATTAACCTACTGTTGGGTCCGTTAATGGCTCACTTGTATTGTTGTCCATCGCGATTGCTGTTGCTTTTCAACGCATTCTACGAGCCCTCCTGGGATGCTTCTGCTGCTAGTGAAAGACACAAAATTGATGGACGGAATGCAGAACAAATCAAAACATTCACCCTCAGTCAAGAGATCTGGGTTAAATCCATCATTCTTTTGCTCACCATGCCTCCCCAGTTTAGACCTGGCCATATCCAAATCAGTCTTGACCCTGTGCCTCATGGGAACAGTCCAGTCTGAACTGCCAAGCCAGGTCCTCCCTGGACAGGAAACAAGCATCCTAGGACCGGTTTCGAGGTTTCACCCCTCTTCAGCCAGGATAGCTTGATTCCAGAGGCACAGTCGGCCCAGGACCCACGTCTAAGCATGCCTGGCGCAATTAGGGCGAGAAAGCAAAAGACACACAATTGATGGACAGAATGCAGAACAAATCAAAACATTCACCCCCAGTCAAGAGATCTGGGTTAAATCCATCATTCTTTTGCTCACCATGCCACCCCAGTTTAGACCTGGCCATATGCAAATCAGTCTTGTCCCTGTGCCTCATGGGAACAGTCCAGTCCGAACTGCCAAGCCAGGTCCTCCCTGGACCGGAAACAAGCATCCTAGGACCTGTTTCGGGGTTTGACCCCTCTTCAGCCAGGATAGCTTGATTCACTTTTTAAACATTGGGAGACGTTGGCCTGGTATATGCTGTCCACTAGTTATAGTGGGCACCCTGCACCAGTCCAAACAACCCCTTATTGATGATAGGTTTAAAGACAACCTTTATTGAAAGCTATCCTAGTGGTAGCTATGGAGAGCAGCCTTCAGGCTAAGTCTTGAAGGGATGTAGAGCAGCTTGTTTTACCAGTCTATAATCTCTTGAATGGCTAAATGAAAGGAGACCACACCAGGTATATATATAAAATATATGTATTTATTACTAAACACACCCCTCTAGTCTCTTTATGAGATTAGAGGCAAAAGCACATAAGTTACACTTCAAATAATACAGTATATAAGCACAATATACGTTAGGCCCTAGGCGCAAGCCAAACCATATACTAAGAAAGTGGTATAAGAACGACGACTTGACTAGACACAAGGCCTAGAGCCTGTAGAATTGCTGGGACCCCAAGGAACCACCCAAGGTAGTGACACAGGGGACCCACAGGGGACGTGTGCAGTGTGAGACACAGCCGCGAGCTCCCGTTAGCTTCTATGGGGAAAGTCGCGGTTAGATTTTTAAAGGTAAGGGACACTTAGAAATGGACTAGGACCAAACCCTCTTGGACTTAGACAGTTCTAGGGTCAACACCCACGGGATCACCGGAGTACTTGAGTTACCTCACCCAGGAAAGCCGGGTGCATAGGTGTCAAATGGTGTCGGGTCGCGTCGTCGTTTTCAATGGCAGCTTGCAGAGAAGTGCTGCTGCTGGGAAGATGCGAAGTGTCCGAAGAGATCCAAGCCTGGATCGGAGATGTGAAGAACCTGAAAGCAGAGGAGACAGAGTCTGGGTCACTTGCCAGTGAGCAGGGGCACGATAGATGAATGTCCACCGATGTCGGGTGAAAGAGGTGAACGAGGTGAAGCTTGACTCTTCAGCCACGAGGACCAGGAGGCGTCAAGGATAACCAGGAGCTGGATTCGAGTGCTGCAGTGTTGGTGTCTGGATTGGACGCAACAAGCCTTGGCAACAGCAAAACACGCAGAAAGGCGATAGATGCTTCGGTGTGGACCAGCAAGGTCCTGGGGACTCCCCAAGCAATGGAGAGTCGGGGCACATCTGGAGCAACCAGAGAAGCCCAATGGAAGTAGAAGTTGCCTACATAGGGACCCACCAGTCAACGGACCAGGGATCGCAAAGGTACCGCGAGCGGAAATGCAAAGAGTGGGCTCGCGGAACACTCGTGGAGTGTAGGCCCACAATCTTCAGTGCAAAAGGTGCTCGGGGTCTGGGCTACAAGTAACCCAATGCACAGCCTCAAGAGTTGTCGGGAAGCTGATGCACTTGCAAATGTGCACGGTGCCCTGGGGTTCCGGTTCCACGGTACCTACGAGGGCTAGGGGTCTCAGCTTTGCTGGGGTCTCAGTTCGGTCTCTGTGAAGTCTGGAAATCCACCTCTGGTTGTGCAAAGTCTTCGGCGTCCGGCGGCAGCTTCGGAAATGCAGACCAGACAGATGTGTCTTTGGTGCCTGCCAAGCAGGGGAGTAACTCCTTTACCCCAAGGAAGATTCTTCAGTCATCTGGCGTTGAACAGATCGTCGAAGGTCCAGGATTCAGTTGCAGAGTTTCATCCAGGAATATCTAAAATCTTAAGGACAGGGGTTCCTTCTTTATAACCAAGGAAGGGGTTGGACTAACTCAGGGGACCCACCTATGGGAGGGTTTGGAAAGAGGGGTGGCTACACCCATTTCCTTTGTCCAGTTTCGCGCCAGAGCAGGGGCTGGTAGCCCCTGTGACCGGTTTGAACTGGACTATGCATAGGGACACCAAATGTGCCCCCAGTGCAGGACTTCAAAGCACTCTCAGAGTGCACCCACCTAGCCCCAATACACTAAAGCCTGTCTGGGAGGTGATAACACCTCCCTGTGACAGGAAACCTATTGTCCAGGCCTCCCCTGCCAGAGTTTCAGTCAGCAGCAGGAGGCCAGACTTGTGTCTGTGGCTGCAGCATCCATTTTGTGATGCCAGGGCTCTTTTAAGCTGGTACCGGGTATACCGTGCTGTCATGTCTCTCCCTTTAGAAGGGGGGGATCATACTCCCACACCAGTTACTGGTTTGGGGGTATGATTCCAAGGTATTTGACACCAAACACGACATGTTTCCGTGCAGCCAGTCCAAAGTTAGCATATACTGTTTGGGTATAATGCACTAAAGATTATATGGTCAGGCTGCATCACAGACAGCCCCGGAGAATAGATGCCCAAGGCTGCAGAGGGGCTCTGCTCATGCATGGGCACCCTCTCACACAAAACCCAGCACCCTGCCTTCAGGATTGATAAGGTCTGCCATAGGGGTGAATGATAGCTTTATATGTGCAGTGATAGGGTGAGATACAGTGAACCTATATCTCAGTAAGGGGTGCATGCACCACCTTACCCAGGCTGCAGTAGTAGACCTGTGGTGTCATTTTGGAGGGCTTCCCAAGGGTGGCATAATACATGCTGCAGCCCCTAGTAGGCCTCCGGGGTACCTATGCCCTGGATACATAGTATACCATATACTAGGGACTTATAGGGGCACCCTTGAAACCAATCTGTGGTGTACCTATGGTACAAGGAATCCATTTAGAGAGGAAGCAGATAGGCTGGGGACCTGAATAGCAGGCTCCCAGCCAAACTAGGTAAAAAAAACATCAAAACACCAGGAAAGAAGTGGGGGCAACAATGCAGTCAGATTCCACCTTCCTACAAACATTATTCGATTTTAATATTTTAAGGACTTTGACTTGCGTCACGTGGTTAGGTTGTGTCACTTGGTTAGGTTGTGTCACGTGTCATGGTTTGGATAGGCCCGGGTAGAAACACTACGGGCCCGATTCACAGAACAAACTTAAGACAAAATCCTAAACTTACTACCATTTTGGTATTTACAGAAGGCAGTTACTCATTTTGGTATTCACAGAAGGCACTTACTCATTTCGGTATTCACAGAAGTTAGGACTCCTAACTTTAGGACTCCTAAATGCCTTATATGAATACCGAAAGCCTTAAAATTAGGATTTTTCTCAGTTTAGTAGTAGTAAAGTTAGGACTCCTAACTTTAGGACTCCTAAATGCCTTCTGTGAATACCGAAAGCCTTAAAATTTGGATTTTTCTCAGTTTAGTAGTAGTAAAGTTAGGACTCCTTAACTTTAGGACTTCTAAATGCCTTCTGGGCATACCGAAAGTCTTAAAATTAGTATTTTTCTCAATTTAGTAGTAGCAAAGTTAGGACTCCTAACTTTAGGACTCCTAAATGCCTTCTGTGAATACCAAAAGCCTTAAAATTAGGATTTTTCTCAGCTTAGTAGTAGTAAAGTTAGGAGTCCTAACTTTAGGACTCCTAAACTGAGGAAAATCCTAATTTTAAGACTTTCGGTATTCACAGAAGGCATTTAGGAGTCCTAAAGTTAGGACTCCTAACTTCTGTGAGTACCGAAGTGAGTAAGTGTCTTCTGTGAATACCAAAATGAGTAAGTGCTTTCTGTGAATACGAAAATGGTAGTAAGTTTAGGATTTTGTCTTAAATTAGTTCTGTGAATCGGGCCCTATGTGAGCTGTAGTAGCTACAAACACATTTGTGAAAATGTGTGTGCGTAATAATAGACCCATGTACTGAAATGTGTGCATGCATGCGGGTATGTAGAGGAGCACCCATGCAGCTTCCACACTTGAATGCATGATTGGATACAAACACACAAAAATTCACACTCACATGCACACACACTTACAGAACCACATACATATTCACAGGTAGAAACATAAGTACCTGCAGACACATCCATATTAATAGACACAAGCACCCATAAATAGACAGACAAAATAAACCTCTCCTGAAAAAAACATTCTTGATTATTTGCCCATGAGTGGCACTTTTGCTTTACAAATCGTTGCTTCGCCTTGAAGGAACTTATGTAAAATTATAGTCACACACACCCACAATTGGCAAGGTTTCTGGCAAAAACCACCAGATGACTGCCTGTAGTACAGCCCTCAAGGATTAAACAAATTCATCAATTAATGATTGCCTGTGGCTTTCAATGCAGATGAAGCTACCACAACTGCATTCACGGTCCCCATGCAATGCGATTCCTGGGAGAATACACAAGAGAAGCACTGCTCCTTAGAAAACCCAGATATCCCGGGCTTGATTTATAGGCATATTTACGCAGCTCCTTCTGAAGTGAAAAGACTAGTAATGCGTCTTATTAACATATAAAGTAAATGTTTTAAAAACATAATATCATAATGTTTCCCGAGTGCTCCTCCATCTCCATGGCACACTAAGGTCAAATAAGTACCAAGGATTTTTAAAATGTCAATATTGAATATTTGACCTGTGCTAAACTGATGCAACTGTAACATGCATACTACCGCCAGGGACAGATGAAGTAACCAAGCACAAGACCTTTAAGAGCTTATTATATTTCATATAGATGCCCTAATATAGGCATGGTTTTAGATGCCCTAATATAGGCATAATCTTTCACCTACATTAGTTCCCTATTCTCCACAATAACGGGCTCTGAGGGCTGAACCTTATCTAGTCTGTGGTCTGGGTACAGAAGGAGGGTTTTTCCTGAACAATGGCCTCCTGTAACATCTTCCATGTGCTCATCCAGTATGATTAATATTCATAAGAATTCTAAGAAAACAGGCAGGGGCTAAAATCCACCTGCACAACATCTACGTACACGGTTCATCCATACGTCATCCTCATACCCAACAATGGCTAACACAAGACACAAGGGACAAAGGGATTCTATACTTTTCTGTATAAATACAGCACCTCTTGCTTGCAGTAGTCAGAGGGAACCGAGACTTCCAGGCTGACACACTGACCAGAGACGCGGAGGCTCCTGCATGCAGATGCTCCATCTGACAGTGGTCTGAACATCCATTGCGGGGTGTCCAACTCGAGACCAAGAATGACTCCGACATTCTCACACTTCAGGTAATGGGGTTTGACTAAATCCTAGAGGGATTCTTGGCTCTTACACCTACTAGCATGTTAGGTACACTTAGGCACATCTAGAAGGGCATCGTAGGAGTATGCGCTAACTTTTATACATGCGTTTAACATTCATGTATGTGTTCATGACTATTGCAAAATGGTACAACTGTACTATCCTTTTATATTAACTGTACTGCTGATCATATAACTCTGCTACTGTCTAACAGTTGTCGCAGCACACACATTTTACACTAGAAAAACAACTGTGCAATAAATTCTTATTGTAAACACGCCCGACTGTTTCTTCTGTGTATCTCTCTGAGACAGAAACGAAGTAAGCAAGAATGACTGAGCAAAAAGTAGTTCATTGTTTCCATGATCCTGAGGGATCAGGGTTGTCATGTTCTGAGGTTGCCAGAAACTAATCTCTCCCCGATAAGAGGCGATACTAGTGGCACGGTGAGCTAGCTAATGCAAACAGGCTAACATATTCAGTGGGGTTGCTCTGAGTTAGTCTGCCACCAATCCTACAGTATATGTTATCCAAATGTGCAGGTCCTGCATGGGTAATATAGGAACTACACGAAATGGCGCCGCCAATGTTGGTTGGGCACTTATTTGACAGTAGAATCCGAGTAGTTCAGTCGTGCTTATTCTCAGAGACCCCCTACTCACAAAACACCAGAGACGTCTAGAGTGGGTGGGCACAAGCTCCGCCACAGCTGAGTAGGCGAGATATCCTATTTATTGGCTGCTGGTTAATCAAGCTTGAGGGTCATTTTTTTCCCAAAATTGTGCAAAAAACCTAATCTTAAAACTCTTAGTAAGTCAATTTTCCGTGTTTTAAGAACCACAATGACTGAAGATACAGGCAATCCTGCTCCTGTGATACGTCTCAGAGGCCAAGAGGATGCCAATGCAATACATATTGCACACAATGGCAGACGCTCACTCACACTTAAACTTCTCAAACAGGGCCTAACACCCAGGGGAGGTATAGGGATATTCGTGATAGAGGCACACAAAGATTTTCAGACAGAGGTATTCTATACTTGGGTTACATTCCCAGCAGCAGATGCTAGAACACAGACATTTCATTACTACGTAAATGAAGAAGTCCCAGCAGTCTATACTCTGTTTGAGGAGACTGAAATTCCGCTTACCTACCAGGAACATATTTTCTGGTTTAATGGCGCCCTACCCCACATAAGAACAAGAGCAAGGCTTGGTCCTTTAGGAAGACCGGGAGCAACAGAGCCGATAATATCGACCTATGCACCACGTCCTGACATTGACACAATGCCACATGATGAATTGCTCTTACAACACAAAGAGTTGATAAAACTTTACAGGAACATGACACAATTTGTCTTGAGGACACTTGCGGTCCAACCAACAATAAGTATAACAAATGCAGCTCCTACACAGAGCAAAGCTACTAAAATAACTCCACAAACATTACATGCCGTAATGGGTAAAATGCCCACTTAACGCGAACAAATACCTTTCTTGCTGGCCCAGAAAATCACTCAGAAGCAGTACTCTCAGATACAACCCCATTTGAAAAACACAGAATGTTAACAATCTGCTTGCCCATGGGGATTACACATCAATTAGAGGACTGTACCTCTTGGGGTACAGTTTTCGCTGCCATTTATACCAGAACTCATGGTATACCATCTTTAGCAGTAATACCCGATGTATTAAGACAAAAACAGAACGAATACGGAGCCGTGCCTGCCCTGAACTTAGGGATGAAGTTATCAAATAACTACAACCAGATATCAGGCATAATACTGGCCAACATTAAAGGGGAAGCAGCATCAGTGGCAATCTGACAATGCCTAAGGGAGTTCGATCCATTAAATAAACAACACAAACTACCAAAATAATTGAAACTGCGTATGCAGAAATAGGCAGAGACAGTTTGGGTGGGAAAGCCTTTAAACCTCAACTAGTGGGCAGTTCCGGAAAGGACACTTCTTGACCTTGTGACACATATTCAGCTTTATCAAGGGATGATTGCCTAGGTTGTTATTTGTCAAATACACTTCTAAGCAGACACCTGCTTCTTCTAAAAAGAAGTGGGATAATAAAAAACAACAAGGGCCCGATTCACAGAACTAACTTAAGACAAAATCCTAAACTTACTACCATTTTGGTATTCACAGAAGGCACTTACTCACTTCGGTATTCACAGAAGTTAGGAGTCCTAACTTTACTACTACTAAATTGAGAAAAATCCTAATTTTAAGACTTTCGGTATTCACAGAAGGCATTTAGGAGTCCTAAAGTTAGGACTCCTAAGTTCTGTGTATACCGAAATGAGCAAGTGCCTTCTGTGAATACCAAAATGGTAGTAAGTTTAGGATTTTGTCTTAAGTTAGTTCTGTGAATCGGGCCCAGAGTGTACAAGTTTGGCAAATTATATCATACGTACATTTATTGTTTGGCGTATATGAAGTGCGATGGCAAACCTGGCAGGAAGATGAACTTTTCAGGAAACGCACCACTTCCGGTGGAGGAGCACAAGGTTGTCACGTTTCTTAGAGGAATGTATTGCCCATTTGTACTTTTTCTGAGATTCTGATAAGCAGCTATTTGAATGTTTTCATCTTGGATTTCTCTCTTTTGTGTGTCTATCTGCTATCTCTTTAGTGCAAACCTAGCCAAAGGGCAGTGGAGTGCTGTGCATGGTCAAAGTCCATGAGTGATAGGCAAGGCTGCTGGGTTGTGGGTTGTTTATTTGGCAGCAGAGTCGTGCATGGTGGGCCTTTTTGTAGTTACTTACTTGTTGGTGGCTTGACATAGAGAGTAAAATGTCAGTTGTGTTTGTGCAGAGTAACTCTCTGCAACCACTTCTTTGCTCTCACATTGCATAACTTACAACACGTACTTTGGATTGTTTTTGACTGTGCCACAAGCTCATTACGTGCTCCAATGTTCTCCAGAAGGTAGCTGATGATGATCAAACCGTTTTCATTGAATTATTTCAGGTTTTGTGATGCTTTGGATAGTCTGATAATGTGCCACACAACTAAACACTTATAAGGAGCCAAAGGGGAGACCTATTAGCTATGCCAATGCTTGTTTTTAATGCACTTCAACCCCTGGGGCCAGCACCTGGCTGCTTTTGCCATGTTTCAGCACACAAGCATTTCTCTGTTTTTTTGTGTGCAGATTTGTATAGCGCAAACTCGACCTGAAGGTATTGGAGACTATACATGACCACCAGTTACGTTACACAAGGACACGTTTATTTTTTGGTAGGCGCGGGGAGATTAAATGATTTGCCCAGAATCACAGGATGGTGAGCCGGTGCCGAGACTCAAACCTAGTTCCCCAAATCCAAAGTCGGCAGCTCTAGCCGTGAGGCCACATCCTCTTCCCTCTGCATCTGAAGCCAGCAATGAATGTCATGAACACAATGTTGGTGCAAAGGTTACAACTCAGCCTTGGGAGGGGACACTGCCACACAGCAGGAGACAGTGAGGATGAGATCTGGATGAAGTAGGGGAGACCATGGGGTTAGTTTGTGATGGAGGGGAGGGCCTTAGAGGAAATGAGGTCACAGTGGGACCGGAAGGAGCTGGTGAGTGAGGACAAGGGTGGGATACCGGATACGCACGTCATGATGGAAAGTGTCCTCACTGGGGATGCTGACGAGAAGGAGGAGCCAAAGTGAGGAGGGGACAGGACAGGACAGGTGACTCAAGAGGCACAGACACTTATGGAAGGGGTGAAGTTGTAAGAAGAGCATAATGGATGGGAGGGAAGGGCTGTGGAAGATATATGGACCTGCAGGGAAGGCAGGAATGAGAAGGGACAGAAGAGGACCTGAAGGCTGAAACTCTACAGGACAAGGACATGGGGTCAGGAAGACAGATATACCTACCGGAGCTTCTGGAGGCCGCAGTCTGGATGTCTCAGTCCCTCAGAGAGGTGTCTCACTCCAGGGTCCCCCAGCTCGTTACTGGCCAGGTCCAGCTCCTCTAGAGACCTGTTTATGAGCAGTGCTGAGGCAATATATTCACAGCACGAGCCGGTGAGGGAGCAGCGCATTATCCTGTAGGAGACAGAACACACCACACACATCACAACCTGTGACACTCTCTCACAATCTTCTTATTCACAACAGTCTGTTCCCCAACTCCAGATGCTGCCGGCGGCTAAGGCCTCCTCGAATCCAGACCACCTGCCCTACTGAGGGGAAGAAGGAAGTGGGGTCTTCAAAGCTCCCCCACTGATAGGGGAATCCCACCTGGTGTTGGGTGTATAGTCTCCCTTCTGTCCTGTAAGTAACTAGAGATATCGCTCCTTGTGAGGAGGTGGGTTGGACGCCTCTATGAGCCGAAGACCTCTATGGGCGTCCACCCTTCCTGACCCCCATGCCAGGTGGATGCTGCTTCTCCCCAGGCCAGTCAACCTTCTAGTTGAAACTCGTGCCTGCTATGGACGTCACTTAGGGGGTTTCAGAGGCTCTAGTTCCTTCTTGGAGCTGACCCTTGCTATCACTGATCTCAGAGGTCAGAGGGCCACAAGCATGTAACAAACAGGGCCATCTTTCACTCACTGCCCGCCCTCTAGCCCCACATCAACAGATAGCAAGATATGGATAGGATAACTGTGGAGCAAAAGGTGGGAACACTGCTCTCATATCACTCTAGGGGCCCCACGAGGGCCACCTATGTGATACTGAAATGTGTGGAAACAGGAAAATCTTTTCTTTTTTACAATATCATTCTGGGCCCACCCACAAAGAGGCAGGATGTTGCACAGCAAGTCAAGCAAGGTCAGTGCTGCAAAAGTATGGTTCTGGTACCAGAGCACCTCCAACAAGTTCAGCAAGGTGCTCCTCCCTCGCCCACACACAGCGATTGGGAGAATGGGTGATAACATCCATTTTAAAGCTGCTGAACAAAATGTAGCTTTTAAAATTGCATGAACGAGTTTCTTACATGCATGTTTCTCTAATGTGTTTTACGTTTTTTTTTTTTTAAATAGTTGTAATAGGATTCATTTCACGGGGTTGTTTTCTTGTACTGAATAAAATGTATTTATCGGTGTGCCTTAGGAGGAAGCTATGTTGAAATACTCTTCTATTTTGCAACATACAAGGCTGTTGCTGCCTAAGCCACAACTGAATTTCATTTTTTTTATATGGCTTATTGTTTAGTTTGCTTCAATAGTGTAATGCAATTTCCATTGTTTGTAGGGTAACGGTACTTAACATTTATTCATGATTTACGCATTTCCTAAAGTAAGTTATTTTATGTAGCACAATTTCTTGATTGGTTTATGTCATGTCATGTCTCTTTGTTAGTACAGCCCTAAGATACCACTTCACGCCACGTTGAGTGGGTTGTTTCTCACGTCTCTGAAACTATAAAATGTGCCCTTTCTAGGATGTGCGCCAGGCCTTTCGCTGATTTCAAAGAAGGCAGATTCTATGATAGTCTGTTTATTTGATTTATGCTTAAAGACTTTTCTTTGACTTGCCAGAAACTTTCTCAAGACTTTATCTGTTTTCTCCGAGGCAGAATAGATGTTGGTCCTCTTCTGGTCGATTGCTCTCCTATGGCTTATAAATCGAGTCGATTTACGATAGTCCATAATTGAACTATTTTTGGTTACGGCTAATTCACTTATAAAACTGTGACATCTCGCAATTGTCATTATATTTATCTATATTGTTGATGCTGATTTAAATCGAAGTAACTAATTATTTTATGGCTTCTGTAATGATTGAATAAACCTTTATGGTTTTGACTTTGAAAACTGTCCTGCAAAGGTTTTCTTCATTTGTTCACGTGACCCTGTCCTTAGGGACTCGCATGGCTCCAATCCTGTGCTCAGTCCTGTGCATGTATTGTTTCAAAGTGCAGGCACTTGTGAATAGGGCCTGCACTGGTGAATAGAGTCTGATCCAGTGCACTGTGTTGTGCAAGGGCACATATGTTAGTAAGGAGGCTGCACGGGCATTGAGGGGTATTCCTGTCTGTTGGACCCGGCCTCGTAGAATGGCCCTACGTGCCCCCGCACCCCCGAAACCTGGTACCTACAGCCCAAGCACACGGCCCAGCCGACCCTCCCCACCAGGACACACGCACCGACCCGGACGTCCCCGTCCATGGCCTCTCTCCTTTCGGCCACCCCGGGCCCGCGTGCCCACTTCATGCACCAAGATGGCCGCCGGCCCCAGCGCGACCCGGGCCTAGAGGCGCCACTCCGGCTGGAGGACATCACCCTTCCAGGGGATGAGAGAGGGAGGAGCAGTTTCTATCGCACCTCTGAACTCCCCTGGGACGATGGGTTTCGATCGGCCCTCCGGCCTCCCTGAGGGCTGGCTCCGTGCCTGCTGGGTGTCTGGGACTCCTCCCGACCCGGCCCCGAAAGGATCAAAAGACAATAGCAGGAAATCCCGACAAGCGACCCCCAGGTGACAAGACCCCTGCCTGCACAGACTCCGGACATCAAAGAGGGGTCGACCTATAACAGGGGGTGCTCTGGGTCTGTCCGGCAGATTCGACGCTGGAACAACGAGAGCCTGCCGACGTGGTCGCGGCTCCTGGAACTTGGACCCTCCTGAGCCCTGCTGAGAGACTCGCGGCTCCCTGAAGATCGTAAGACCTCCGAACTTGTACCTGAGCCTGCTGAGTGACTCGCAGCTCCCTGAAGATCGTAAGACCTCCGAACTTGTACCTGAGCCTGCTGAGTGACTCGCGGCTCCCTGAAGATTGTAAGACCTCCGAACTTGTACCTGAGCCTGCTGAGTGACTCGCGGCTTCCTGAAGATCGTAAGACCTCCGAACTTGTGCCTGAGCCTGCTGAGTGACTCGCGGCTCCTTGAACCTCGTAAGACCTCCGAACCTGCACCTGAGCCCGCTGAGTGACTCGCGGCTCCAACGGACTCTCACGGTCCCGCCGGACCCCGACTACAACCACGTAGCCCCCAGCTCGAGGATTGCGAGCTGTGCGCCGGATACGTCCCTGCCTTGAACCTTTACCAGAGACTGTCCCGCTACCCCCTACCCCTTCCGAGACTCATTGAGCCCGTGCTCACCTTGTACATATTTGCAGTGATAACCTACTTGATAAAGATTGATTTCTAAGAATACCCGGTGTGGTCACTCTGTGTCGTGTGGTGCCAGAAGTACGATCCTAGATACGAGATTCCTCCCCCTGGGGAGTCTCCCGCCAGTGCCCGGCTACGATACTTCGAGGGTGGGTCTCAGGGTAGTCCGGACCCCTTCCAGGCTCCTCTGAGGTCGCCGTCTAACATTGGTGGCAAGCGACGGGATTCGGGCCCATCACCTAGAGATCGTACCGTGAACAACGGAAGCACTACCGACAAAGATGGCAGAAGGAAGCACCGTGAGCCCCGCAGAAACCAACGCCAACAGGGTATTCCAGGTGGAGCATCTAGAAGAATATACACACAAAGAGCTAAAGCAATTTTGCAAAGAACTTAAAATCGCTACCACTGGTCTCAACACTAAAGAAGATTTGCAGAAAGCACTGAAAACTTGGGTGGAGACCGGGGCCTCCCGCCCGGAAGGCACGGGGGAGCGCCCCGACGAAGCCGAACCCCCCCAGAGTGAAAGCAGCAGCAATCAGGTGCGAGGCATCGTACCAGACGGGGGCCTATCCCCGGAAGAGCTCGCGGACAGAGAGAGAAGTCGCAATCATGAACTCGAGTTAGCCAAACTCAAAATCGAGGGCGAATTAAAGTTAGCGGAAAAAAAGCTAGCAGTAGAACAAATGCGTGTACAAGGCGAACTAGAAGAAAAGAAGCTCCAACGGGAGCACGAAGGAAGGAAGCTCCAACTGGAGCACGAACGCAGCTTGAAGGAACTCGAGCTCAAGGCCAGAAATGAGGAAGGGAGGCCCCCGGGAAACCGAGAGACGGCCTCCCCAGCGGAACAGAAGGTCCACATCCCCAAGGATGTGGTCAAGGAATATTATAAAAACGATGACATTCAGCAATGGTTCAGGACCTACGAGGTCGCCATGACCTCCCATCGGATCCCGCAGAAGGACTGGGGGGCGGGGTTGTGGGGGCGGTTTCTGAGCGAAGGAAGGGACACCCTGCTCGACCTACCCCTCTCCCTGCAGACCTCCTACAGCCACATGAAAGAGGCTCTACTCACAAGATACGGCCTCACCCCAGAAATGTACCGTCAGCGATTCCGGGACTGCAGGAAGATCCCGGGCACCACCTGGGTGGAGTATGTAAACTTTTTCAGTCGGGCCTTCGATGGGTGGATCAAGGGCAGCAAAGTCACCACCCTTGCCGAACTCACTGACCTCATGTTGTGGGAACACCTGGCTGCGAACTGCTTCATAGAACTACGTCAGCTTCTGCTTGACAGCAAGCTCACAGACCCCCGGAAGCTGGCTGTGGAGGCCGACCGCTGGACCAACACCCGGGTCTCCCGGGGCATGGTAGGAGAGTACCCCCGAGCCAGTCAGGGACCACCCCGCCAGAGAGGGGGAGGGAACCAGGGAGGGCCGAGAGAATCCCAGCCTAGCCCCCCGAAGACACAACCTCCACCTTTCCCGGCGCCCCCCCCACCAGTGACAGGGCCCCCTGGGAGACGGGGACACCGGGTGACCGTCACATGTTTCCGTTGCCAGAAACCCGGGCACTACGCCAATGACCCAGAGTGCCCCATGGCCACCCAAGTCTCCCCTACCACCCCTGCGAGACAGATAGCCAACGTAGCCCTGGGGGAGGAGGTTGAGGAAGCCGAGGAGTGGGAACCCGCAGCGATGGCCCTAGTATCCCTGGGAGACAGGGAGATGATCCCTGGTAGCCTCCTACCCTCCAACACCCAGAAATACGGGCAGCTCGTCAAGATCAATGGCCACCAAGTCGAGGCCCTGCGGGACACCGGGGCCAGTATCACCGGTGTCCTCAGGCACCTAGTCCGCGAGGAGCAAATCCTCCCCAACGTCTTTTGCCCCGTAATATCCGCAGACAATAGAGAAAGTATGTGTCAGGTAGCCCTGGTGCCGTTTGAGTGGGGAGGGGTGATAGGTAAGCTCAAGGTGGCCGTAAGAACCTCCCAGCCGGTCGACTGCCTCTTAGGGAACGACCTGGAGAGTTCTCCCTGGAAGCACGTCGAGCGCAAGGCCCACCTAGGAATGATGGGACTCCCCGAGTGGGTGTGCGCCACCACCCGATCTATGTCAGCCCGACTCACTCCCCGGAGAGAAGTCGAAAGCACCCCGATCGAAGAGACCAGAACGGTCCCCGCCGAGGGTCCTCCCGTCCCCCCATCAGAAGGGTCCGTCGCCCGCGACGAACCCGCACCATCCGACCCCGCCCCGGTCCCCGAGTTGGGAGATCTACCCGAGTTGGCCCAGTGGCGCCACGAGGGGGGGCCCACCCGGGAAGAATTTTGCCGGGAGCAAGCCACTTGTCCTTCCCTGGTCGGGCTGCGGCGCCAGGCCGAGGGCCAAGCCGCAGGGGACCAGACCGGGACGCACCGAATCTATTGGGAAAATAACATCTTGTACAGTGAGCAGAAGTCGGTGGAGCTGGGATCCGGACAGGTATTGGTGGTACCCCTCCGCTTCCGAGACTTCCTCCTGGGCTTAGCCCACGACGTCCCCCTCGCCGGCCACCTGGGTCAGGACAAGACCTACAGCCGTCTCGTGACCCATTTTTACTGGCCTAGAATGAGAGCAGTGGTAGAAGCCCACTGCAAGTCCTGCCCCACGTGCCAGGCCAGTGGGAAGAGTGGGGGGAAGCGCAAGGCTCCCCTCCAACCCTTCCCGGTCGTCAGTACCCCTTTTGAACGAGTCGGAATCGACGTCGTGGGACCACAGGACCCCCCCACCTCCCAAGGTCACCATTTCATCTTGGTCCTAGTGGACCACGCCACCCGCTATCCTGAGGCTATTCCCCTACGCACCATTACGGCCCCTGTGGTGGGCCGGGCCCTGATGGGGATCTTTTCCAGGGTGGGTTTTCCCCGCGAGGTTGTGAGCGATCGCGGCACTAATTTTATCTCAAAATATATGACGTCCCTGTGGCAACAATGTGGGGTGTCCTATAAGTTCACCACCCCGTACCATCCCCAGGGGAACGGCCTAGTAGAAAGGTTTAATAGGACTTTGAAAGGGATGATCGCTGGCCTAGAAGAGCCCCTCCGGCGTAAGTGGGACGTCCTGCTCCCCTGCCTCTTGTTCGCTTACCGGGAGGTCCCCCAGAAGTCCTTAGGGTTCAGCCCGTTTGAATTACTCTATGGACACCCCGTCCGAGGTCCCCTCAGTTTGGTTAAGGAAGGGTGGGAGGCAGCACCCCAGACCACCCCCCGAGATGTGTTCCAATACGTCCTGGCCCTCCGGAACCAGACCAGGAAGTTCCAAGAACTGGCCGAGGCCAACCTGGAGGCGAGTCAAGAAGAAATGAAGCGCTGGTACGACCAGAATGCCACTCTGGTCGAGTTCCAGCTGGGCCAGCAGGTGTGGGTCATGGCCCCCGTGAAGCCTGGCGCCCTCCAGGACCGATGGACTGGGCCCTACAAAGTGGTTGAGAGGAAGAGTCAAGTCACATACTTGGTGGACGTCCAGTCGCCTCGGGATCCCCTCCGGGTCCTGCACGTGAACCGCCTCAAGCCTCACTTCGTGCGGACAGAACTGAGCCTCCTGCTGGCCACCGATGACGGGGCCGAAGATGAGTCGGATCCCCTCCCGGACCTCCTGTGTGTCAAGGAGCAGGATGGTTCCGTGGAGGGAGTGAACCTCTCCCCAGCCCTCACTGCCCAGCAACAAGCGGACTGCCGCCAGCTCCTAAGACAATTTTCCGACCTCTTCTCCCTGACCCCCCGGGTCACCAACTGGTGTGTTCACGACGTGGACACCGGGGACAGCCCGCCGGTGAGACACCGAGCCTACTGGGTTCCTGACCGGGTCCGGTCCTGCATTCAAGCTGAAGTCTCGAAGATGTTGACCCTGGGGGTGATCGAGCCCTCTGACAGTCCTTGGGCCAGCCCCGTGGTCCTGGTCCCGAAGGCAGCGGCCCCCGGTGTCGCCCCCGAGCTCCAATTCTGCGTGGACTACCGGGGGCTCAATGACGTTACCCGAGCCGATGCCCACCCCATTCCACGAGCCGACGAACTCATTGACAGACTAGGGGCAGCCCGGTTCCTCAGCACCTTCGACCTCACCTGCGGATATTGGCAGATTGCGCTCACCGAAGGGGCCAAGGAGCGGTCCGCTTTCTCCACCCCCGATGGGCACTACCGCTTCCGCGTGATGCCCTTCGGGATGAAAAATGCCCCGGCCACTTTCCAGCGACTGGTGAATAGGGTCCTGGCCGGGCTAGAGCAATTCAGCGCGGCATATCTGGACGACATCGCTGTTTTCAGTTCGGAATGGAGTGAGCACCTCCAGCACCTCCGGAGGGTGCTAACCGCCCTGCGCCAGGCAGGCCTCACAGTAAAAGCCAGCAAGTGCCAGATCGGGCAAGGATCCGTAGTCTACCTGGGGCACCAGGTCGGGAGCGGCCAGGTCGCCCCTCTACAGCCAAAGATCGACGCCATCCTGGCCTGGGAACCACCCATCACCCAAACGGAGGTCCGAGCCTTTCTGGGACTCACTGGCTACTACCGAAGATTCATTCGGGGGTATGGCAGCCTTGTCGGCCCTCTCACAGAACTCACGTCTAAAAGACAGCCAAAGAAAGTGCAGTGGACGGCTGCCTGCCAGGAAGCTTTCGATGCCCTAAAAAGGGCCATGTGTACTGCCCCCATCCTCCAGGCTCCCGACTACACCAAGGAGTTCATAGTCCAGACCGATGCCTCCGAGCATGGCATTGGGGCCGTCCTGTCCCAAGTGAATGACCAAGGCCTAGACCAGCCCGTCGCCTTCCTCAGTCGGCGACTGTTGCCCCGAGAACAGAGATGGAGCACCATAGAGCGCGAAGCCTTTGCCGTGGTCTGGGCACTCAATAAGCTACGACCCTACCTGTTCGGCACCCATTTCAGAGTCCAAACTGACCATCGGCCCTTGCGATGGCTCATGCAGATGCGAGGAGAAAACCCCAAGCTACTGCGGTGGTCAATCTCCCTCCAGGGGATGGATTTCACCGTAGAACACCGCCCTGGTACGGACCACGCCAACGCTGACGGCCTCTCCCGGTACTTCCGCCTCAGCGAAGAGAACCCCCCAAGATGATGGGCAGTTCTCTCCGGCTTTCAGCTGGGGGGGACGCGTGTTGGACCCGGCCTCGTAGAATGGCCCTACGTGCCCCCGCACCCCCGAAACCTGGTACCTACAGCCCAAGCACACGGCCCAGCCGACCCTCCCCACCAGGACACACGCACCGACCCGGACGTCCCCGTCCATGGCCTCTCTCCTTTCGGCCACCCCGGGCCCGCGTGCCCACTTCATGCACCAAGATGGCCGCCGGCCCCAGCGCGACCCGGGCCTAGAGGCGCCACTCCGGCTGGAGGACATCACGCTTCCAGGGGATGAGAGAGGGAGGAGCAGTTTCTATCGCACCTCTGAACTCCCCTGGGACGATGGGTTTCGATCGGCCCTCCGGCCTCCCTGAGGGCTGGCTCCATGCCTGCTGGGTGTCTGGGACTCCTCCCGACCCGGCCCCGAAAGGATCAAAAGACAATAGCAGGAAATCCCGACAAGCGACCCCCAGGTGACAAGACCCCTGCCTGCACAGACTCCGGACATCAAAGAGGGGTCGACCTATAACAGGGGGTGCTCTGGGTCTGTCCGGCAGATTCGACGCTGGAACAACGAGAGCCTGCCGACGTGGTCGCGGCTCCTGGAACTTGGACCCTCCTGAGCCCTGCTGAGAGACTCGCGGCTCCCTGAAGATCGTAAGACCTCCGAACTTGTACCTGAGCCTGCTGAGTGACTCGTGGCTCCCTGAAGATCGTAAGACCTCCGAACTTGTACCTGAGCCTGCTGAGTGACTCGCGGCTCCCTGAAGATTGTAAGACCTCCGAACTTGTACCTGAGCCTGCTGAGTGACTCGCGGCTTCCTGAAGATCGTAAGACCTCCGAACTTGTGCCTGAGCCTGCTGAGTGACTCGCGGCTCCTTGAACCTCGTAAGACCTCCGAACCTGCACCTGAGCCCGCTGAGTGACTCGCGGCTCCAACGGACTCTCACGGTCCCGCCGGACCCCGACTACAACCACGTAGCCCCTGAAGTACTGGGTATTTTAGTCCCAGCGGTGCAGGGGCACACACCCTATGACTTCTGGGTTTCACCCTGTTCCAGACCTACAGAAACACAGAGTCTTCTGGGTGAAGTCAAAGAATCGTTTATTGGCTGCAGACCAATGACAGATATCCTAGAAGTACAACAGCGTGTATGTTCTCAGGAGACTGCTGAAAATCATAGCAACGGACTTCTCCTTAAGTACAAAATATCATGCTCCAGGCATACATTCCTTGGTTTACGATATGGTCATATAAAGGCATACATTACAAACGAAAAAGCAGAGTCATGATGACCATCCCACATTCCAGTTCGGCCAGCCCACAATGATTTACACAGGAAGGTTCAGATCCCATGTTTGAAGTAAATAGACCCCCCAATAAATATGAGCATCTCCTGTTTTGGGAAACAAGTCATAAAGCGGGAACAAGCAGGTGTGGAAGAGATTAGCCGGGGGATTGTGTAGAATGAAAGGGTTTTATGACGGGTCAAGCCCTGATACGAATCACAGGTGGAAGGAGGAAGGGGAGCTCGTGAGACCGGTTTGACCCGGGGCAGCAGAGCCAGCTGCCCAGGTCACAGAGAAGTCAGAGGGAAAGCCCGTGTGCTGTGAGGCCCGTATTAACTCCATCATAGCCTATGTGAGGGCAATGACAAGATGGCCACTGCTTCCAAAATGGAACCCGCGTAGTTGAGCAGAATACGTGTACACAGTGCATTCGTAGCTAGAACGGCACATAAAGCACTCGTACGTGCCGCATTTACCATTTGCGGTTCGCTAATACCAAAAGAGACAGAGGGAGGGCCCTGTCCCCTACGTGGTTCCGAATACCAAAGTACGACAGACCCTCCTTTTGCCCTTACATAGGCAATCACTATACTCATCTTAATCCGAGTCTAGGTCAATGTTCACGAAGTCATGGAGATGTTGCTGTAGCATCATCCTATTACTTAGCTCGTCCCTCGATACAGGTTTCCTTACACATAAGGTAGCACAGAGGCCACATATCGCAGGAGCACACTGTATGCATAGACAGAACAGGAAAAGAATGGCTAAGATCATTCCAATGACCATCAGAACTTTCCAACCCCAGGCAGATATCAATTCCCAGAACCATCCCATCAGTGACCAATCTCCCTTATCCACGTGTATGGCTTCAGATATTTTATGGAGTTTGGAGATGGCTTGATACACTGTTGGAGCATTATCTGGTATGAAAATGCAGCAACTGGATTGGATGACCTTGCATACCCCACCGCGGTCTGCGAGAATAACGTCTAGGACCATGCGGTTCTGCAAAGTCATAAGGCGATCCGCTTGGAGCTCAGCTGTCAAATTACTAAGGGCACCAGCCGTTACATTGACGGTGGATTCAACCACACGAGTCAGCTGTCTCAGGTTCCTACTATTGACCATAGGTCCCCAAAACGGCAGGAAACCCAGGAAAAAGTCTCCTGCTTCCTGACCGGCAGTGTCCTCCTTACTAATCACACCTCTCACAACTCTGGTCTTGTGATAGTCAGAGGCAGCAGTAAATGTCGGCGGTAGCAAGTTCGCAATATAACATGTGCCCGAGAAATCAGGGGGCAACCACGTATATGCTCGGTCATGACAGATGAAATATGTGCCCTTAGCAGCCAAAAACGCAGGGGAAAACTGTGACGGGAAAGTGTACGTTTCAGTACAGTCACTTCTTCCCAGTTGAGCCCTAGGGTTCTGACCATTACCCTGTAAGCAGAACCGACCCATGTGGGGTACGACCCAGATTGGAGATGAGATTTTTCGCTGTCTTTCACCCAGACTAATACTATACCCCGTCGCGTTCCATCCTACATAAGGTCTCAGCTCTTCTTTGGGAATGGACGAGTATGCATTAATATCCCTACTCATATCGGCAACTCCTTTCATCAAAGCCTTATTATTGGTGATGGGTCTGATGGAACGCGGTGGGCGAGGGGAGTATGTATCTAGGGCGTAGAGAAACATAGTTTGGAATGCCCATGACGATCCATTGTAACTGTACGGCAGCACCAGGTAGGGAATACCCTTGTTAATGGTATGTGGCATTAACCCACAGACCCAGCAATTGGTCGTATTCATTACCAGTTGGTGCTGGTGCAAGAGTTGGATAAATGAGTTATTTACGAACTCTGATCGTCTGGTCTGTTCGTGCTCAGGCAAAGGGTGAAAAGAGTGAGAGGGGGCAGTAGAAAGAGATATAGGCTGTTGAGTGGGTGCAATGGGTTTTGGAGCAGAGAAAAACACACATCCTACAATAAACATCATGATACTACACAGTGTAACAAAGCACAAAAAGATAAAACATTTACTTTTTACAATTCTACACATCCTTGCTTGAGAGTTCATTTCCTCAATCGGTCTCTCCATCCTACAAAACTCCATCCTCTACTCGGGCCGCTCGCGGTGGATGAGTTTCTTCTGCTAAGGAGTACGCCTGTCAGTCCAGGGAAACGCCCTAGACCAACCAGAACCGTCGACCTAGCGTCTTCGGCCTGTACCCCAAAGTCTTGGCACCGCGACCCTGCGGCAGAACCCGGATGGTGGTTCGAAAAACAAAAATCAAGAAAGTCCTTCAGATGGGAGAGCAAAAAATGTCAAAAGGGAAATAATGAGGAAATCTTTATTTGTCCATGGGCCTAGGTCTCAAGTTATAGCGGAGATGGCCAGGTGCTGTTTGGTCTTGAAACAAAAGTTCAGGCTCAGTGGTGTCCAGTCGATTTGATGGCGGCACAGCTTCCTGCAGAATATTGTCACTCTCTTGGACTGAAGCTGTGTCTTTTAGGCGTGCGTCACTGAATGGTACAAAGCGAGGTACAATGTCTGTCTCTGAGTCGGCGATACCCTCGTTGACCCACTGGCCATATGGCAGAGGCAAGGGAACTACCTTGCAGTGAGTACCATGAATCCAGTGCTTCTTCCCTTTCACTCGCACTGCTGATCTTGTCGAAAGAAGAACAAGATGGGGGCCGATCCAGCGAGGTTCGTCGTTGCCCTTACGCTGGAAATTCCGGACCAGGACCCACGAGCCAGGGTTGATGGGGTGTCCAGGAGGTTCAGAGGCTTGGGGAAGAGTATCATGTACCTGTTGGTGCAAAACACGCAGTTTAACAGTCAAATCATACAGGTAATCGAGCAGTACTGGGTGCTCTATTTCGCTGAACTTCGTAGGCCTTGGCACACCCCATACGTTGGCCGGGCGGCCAAAGACTACTTCATAAGGACTAAGTCCCACTCGTGAGTGTATCGTCATTCTGGTGGACAAGAGTGCTAGAGGCAGAGCGTCAGGCCATTTAAGACCAGTGCTCGCCTGGATTTTGGCTAACTTGAGCTTTAAGGCTCCATTGTAGCGTTCAACTAGTCCAGCTGATTGGGGGTGATTTGCAGCGTGGAATTTCTGCCTTATGCCTAAACCTTCACATACATTCTTCATCACTTTACCCACAAACTCACTACCATTATCACACCATACCATTCTCGGCATCCCAAACCTAGGGAAAAACTCCTTCACAAGGGCTTTGGCTGTGGATAGGGCAGTATTATCTTTCAGAGGATAAGCCTCTACCCATTTGGAAAAGGCACAAACAACCACCAATACATATTTCAGGTTGTTGCATCTTTCCATGTGAATAAAGTCCAGCTGCAAAACTTCGAATGGACATGATGGGGGTGCAAAGTGACCGGCCGGAGTTGGGGTTCCCCTACCAGGGTTGTACTTCAAGCATACTATGCAATTCTTGACCACATTCTCTGCACACTTGGGAATCCCAACATTCTGCCATACTGGAGCCAACAACTTACAAATACCTTTCGTACTGATATGCGCCATTCCATGTGCCATAGTAACCACTGGAAGCACATATGCATCAGGCAACAACCATCGTCTATGTTCTGTCAGGTCAATCCAACAACCATTCTCATCCAACTTACCCATACTCTCTCTCCACTTGCTTAACTCTTCTTCTGTAGCTTCAGCCTGAAGCGACTTCACACTCTCTATTGTGTTCTCACACATTCCCACATCATTAACCCATCTTGCGGGGCCTGCAACATACATTCTAGTCTTCACATTCTGTGCTGTCTCTCTCGCGGTCTCATCAGCGAACGCATTCCCACGTCCAACATCATCTGTGACTTTCTTATGCGCACTGCATTTCATGATCGCAACTTGCAAAGGTAGGGTCAGTGACTCAAGGAGATCATTCACCAACTTGCCATTCTGAATTTTAGCTCCATGCGACGTCAGGAACCCACGCTCTTTCCACAAACGCCCAAAATTATGAGCCACGCCAAAGGCGTACTGGCTATCTGTGTATATGTTCACTCTCATTCCTTCAGACAACACACATGCTCTCGTGAGGGCGATCAATTCTGCTGCTTGGGCCGAATTATGTGGCACTCGTGCAGTTTCCACGACCGTGTGTAAAGTCGTGATAGCATATGCAGCAGTCGTGTCACCATTAGGGAGCTTGAAACATGACCCATCTACCCATAAAGTGCCATCACATTCAGTCAGGGGAGTATCTTTGAGATCTACTCTCCCTTTCGTCTCCTCTTCTGTCCTGAACAGACAGTCATGTTGCTCAATCTCATCTGAGTCTGCTGGAATCGGCAATAATGTGGCTGGATTCAGCGTATTGCATCTTTTTATGTGTATGTGATTCGCTAACAGTGTGAGTTCATACCCTGATAATCGCGCACTAGTCAAGTGTTGTGTCTTGGTTCTATTTAATAATGTGTCTACAGCGTGTGGAACCATGACAATCAATGTATTGTCCATTACCAGACCAGCAGATTGTCGGATAGACATCGCTGCAGCAGCTGTCGCTCTCAGACAGCTTGGCAATGCCCTTGCTACAGGGTCCAAGGTAGATGAAAAATACGCGCATGGGCGCGGTCTGTCGCCAAAAGGCTGTGTTAACACTGACAACGCACATCCATCTTTCTCGTGAACATACAATGTAAAAGGCTTGCTATAGTCAGGAGTGCCCAACACAGGAGCTGAACATAATGCATTGCGTAATTCCACAAAACTTTTCTGGCACTCTTCAGACCATGGGATAGGATTCGGTGTGTCTTTGCATGTTAATGCTAATAAAGGTTTTGCCAACAAAGAAAAACTAGGGATCCAATGCCTACAGTATGAGGTGATTCCTAAGAAAGCACGCACTTCTCTCTGTGTCTTTGGCACACTCAACTGTGCAATGGCTTGAATTCTTTCTGGGGTCAGTCTCCTTCCCTCCATCGATAAGAGATGACCTAAGTAGGTCACTTCTTGTCGACAATATTGCAGCTTAGAGAGAGACACTTTGTGATGGAATGCGGATAAATGGCGCAACAGTGACAATGTGGCTCCTTTACAGATCTTTTCAGTATCCGCAGCGATCAGTAAATCGTCCACGTACTGGATCAGGATAGCGCCACTAGGTAGAACAAGTGCATCAAGCTGCGCTTTCAAAGCTTGACTGTATATGGATGGACTCTCGCAGTAGCCTTGGGGAGCGCGTTTGAAGCGGAAGCTTCGGCCTCCCAGACTAAAACCAAAAATGTCTCTGCTCTCTTCTGCAATTGGGATACTAAAGAAAGCATTCTTTAGATCGATCACTGAAAACCATGCAGCAGAGGCTGGAATCATCGTTAACAAGGCAGTTATATCAGGGACAACCGGAAACTGAGGCACAACAATCTTATTAACCTCTCTAAGATCAATCACAAATCTGTAAACAGGTGGCTGTGAAGGGTCCGTTCGTTTTAAGACAGGTAAAATCGGACTATTGCAAACGTTGCCTCTTGTCTCTTCAATCACACCCTTATTAATCAAGTCGCTGACAATGTCTAACAATGCTTTCTGGCCTTCATTAGAGATCTTGTACTGGGGAATACGTGGCAGTCTGACATTAGCCTTTAAAGTCACCACATATGGTGGTATTTCCAAGAGGCCCACATCATTAGGACCAGTAGCCCAAAGGGCATCCGGAAGGGATGACAATTCAGGTGGCATCGTGTTTTTAGACAAATACATTGGAGAAATCACTTTCTTGCCTAATGTAAGTTGTACTCCTGAAGGAGAACAATACAGTGTAGCATGCAATCTTTTCAACAAATCTAATCCCAGCAAATTCTCACCACAACCTGTTGTCAGGATCAGGGGCGCTTTCAGCTCGCAAGGTCCAACGGAAAGTGACATGGGACTGGAAATCGGGTTCCTAACCGGGGCGCCAGAAAAACCTACTGAAACATTTATATCGCCAGACAAAGGTGCGCCAGGGAGTTTGGAATGCATGATTGAACTCTTTGCAGCACCAGTGTCTAGCAGAAAAGGCTCCGTTACATTTGCTGTAGTCACCTCAACATACGGTCCACTCTGATCCACTGGCACTGAAACAACTCCCTCTCTCTGTCTATGGCTATCCTAGTAATCATTATTCTCTGCATCACCATCTTCTGCATAATAATCATTATTGTAATACTGAGCCGTATTACTAGTCGCATTAGCTTGCTGATCAAAACTATTAATGGCGCTTTGGGGCGGAAGAGGACGCGCGTTTTGGGGAACACTCCCACGCCCTCTGCCTCTAGGAGCTTGCTGACCACCTCTACCTCTTGCGCCATACGCATTACCGTTCCGTTGCATTAATTTAGGACAACTATATTTAAAATGACCTTCCTCTTTGCAGTATGAACATTGGTTGGGACCTACAGGGACACGTGGTTGATAATGCCCATTCATTTGCTGATTAGTCTGAAACTGTTGGGGTTGGTGATAGACACCTTGGGGTTGTCTATAATTATTAAGGCCGCCACGTGGTGGATAGGCCTGCTGTAAAAGGACCTTTGTCTTTAGTTCCTTCGTTTTCTTCTCCGTTCTATCTTTCTCGTCTTTATCTCTGTTTTCATAATACTGTGCAGTAGCCAGTATTTGCGCTGAAGAAGAAACAGCCCAAGAACTTTCTGAATCTTTTAACTTTTTACACAGGTCAGGGAGTAAATTCTGCACAAACTTATCCACAAACAACCGTTGGCCACCCTCAGTACTCATATCTTGCCCACTGTGGTCAATAAACGTTTCCTCAAACCTAGTAAAGAAGTCTGACACTGTCTCATCTTTCTTTTGTTTACATGCAGATAACTTGTCCCAATTTACGCGCATCGCAGGCATTATTGTCTTCATATACGCGATGATTCTACCAGGCAATTCAGCTACTAAAGGTTCTGGTTTCGCACCACCCGTCTGTCTAGCATCAGCAGCAACAATGTTAGCCCAGGTATCCCCTAGTTCTGCATTGTGATCTACATTACGAATTGATCCCCATAGAGGCTGTGGAACAACATTACCAAACAACATGTCTATATCGGCCAGGTTCATAACGCATGACCCTGCCGTCTGTGACAACTCTTTATAATAACCTGCTGGGTTTTTACGGGGATCAGGCAAGGACTGCTTAAGTGCTAACACTTCAGAGCGCTTCCATGGAACATGCACCCAAACACGCTGGAAATGCGCTGCCACAGCGGGGTTACCACCGACAGCTGCAACCGCTTCCTTCCATACCGGGGGAACTTCTCTCATAGGGTATTGTCGCGCTTTTGCCTTTTTCCCCACAAGGACCTCTTGTTCAAACAATGACTGTTGGCAATCGTCATTCCTTAAGGACAATACAACCGCAACTGCTTTATCTACTTCGCGGTCCACAATTATACCAGTTCCAAAATCAAACCTCACTCTACACAATTCCTGCGGGTTCGGATTTCTACCACTATCCTCCAATTCTTCACAGAGAATTTCGCACATTTTCTCGAATACATATCTCTGTTTCGGGGCATCCCATTGATGGAAAGTGTTAACAACCGATTCCACATCATACAGTGAAGGAAAAACGATCCATCTACGCGCCATGTGATCTATTACCTTTTTCTCATCGGGGTTAGGCAATTGACTGCGCAACTGCTTACGCTGTACACCAGGAGTTTCACCAGATGACCCAAAGAGAGGCGACATTAATGTAGTAACCACATTGGCTAAACGCTGTCGCGCTGAAGGAGAAGCTGAGGCGAGAACAGGGGGAAAAACAGAGGGAAGAAAAGAGGATGTAGAGACAGGTACTGGAGTGGTAGAAGGAAGAGCGTTAGGGGAGGAAGTTACTGAATTAAGCAAAGTCGCAGGAAGTGCGGGGGTAGTTGGAAGCACTACCGGAGGCGCTTGAGAGGACTGCGCTACAGGAATAGGAACTGGTTGCAAAGCAACTGGCGGTTGCGGCAAGACTTGCAGTATATGCACTGGAGGTGGCATATTTACAAGCTGGGGAGGCGCCGTGGCAGTTTGAGCATACGGGGGTGGCGAACTCAACAAATGCGACATTAAGGGATCTTTCTCCTTTTCTTCTGACTCATCCTGCTTAGAATGTGGCAAAGCTGGGTAACATTTGTCAATCCCTAACTTACGCTGCCTGTGCAATTGCTCATTCATTTGCTCCTCTTCATTATCTTTAAATTGTACAGCTGCTTGCATTACTGACATACCTCTCTCTCTCTTATTCTTTTTCGCTAGCTTAATTTCCTTCTGTTTGGCTTCCTTTCGCCATAAGCGGAAAGAGTCAAACATCGCCGGCCGGGCTTTCTTCTTAAACAATTTAATTTCCAGGTTATCTAAAATATCGGTATCAAAACTACCATTTTGGGGCCATTTTAAAACACCGTCTTTCCTGGTGTAGTGGATCCACACTTCGTTATATGCAATGGGGCCTACGCCATGTTTCACATAGAGCTCATAAGTTGGAGTTCCAACCGGAGGAACCGGACATGATTCTTCCAGCTGGAAATCTTTTCCACAACCCAAACAGAATAATCTACCAAATAGTCCAGAACCAGGCATCTTCGCTCACTAGTCTAGATCCAAACGTCAAAGGATTATCGATTACGATATTCTCGTGAATACACGAGTCCTCTGGCTTTGGGGTTTGCAAACACCAAATCACCAATTACCAAATCAAATCAAACGATCCCGAGGGATACCAAAACAAATGGGAGACGCTCCACTTATACTTAACTGAATATTGCTGATCGATGACGTCACCAGAAGACTCTCTCGATTGTTTCGCTCTCTCAAACTCGTCAAGGGTCCAAAACAGGTCGATTAATCAGGGCAGCAGTCCTTCGTAGCCGTCGGGACGCGGAGAACCTCGCAGAAAAGACTTTCGGACCACGTCGACATGCAGGGGTCGATGAAGTGGCGGCCTTCCTCCGGAATTTCCACACGAAGCTCCTCACGAACCTCTGGCTTGGACTGGTACCGCTGAAATCGGCCCGAGTTGGGCGCCAAACTGAAGTACTGGGTATTTTAGTCCCAGCGGTGCAGGGGCACACACCCTATGACTTCTGGGTTTCACCCTGTTCCGGACCTACAGAAACACAGAGTCTTCTGGGTGAAGTCAAAGAATCGTTTATTGGCTGCAGACCAATGACAGATATCCTAGAAGTACAACAGCGTGTATGTTCTCAGGAGACTGCTGAAAATCATAGCAACTGACTTCTCCTTAAGTACAAAATATCATGCTCCAGGCATACATTCCTTGGTTTACGATATGGTCATATAAAGGCATACATTACAAACGAAAAAGCAGAGTCATGATGACCATCCCACATTCCAGTTCGGCCAGCCCACAATGATTTACACAGGAAGGTTCAGATCCCATGTTTGAAGTAAATAGACCCCCCAATAAATATGAGCATCTCCTGTTTTGGGAAACAAGTCATAAAGCGGGAACAAGCAGGTGTGGAAGAGATTAGCCGGGGGATTGTGTAGAATGAAAGGGTTTTATGACGGGTCAAGCCCTGATACGAATCACAGGTGGAAGGAGGAAGGGGAGCTCGTGAGACCGGTTTGACCCGGGGCAGCAGAGCCAGCTGCCCAGGTCACAGAGAAGTCAGAGGGAAAGCCCGTGTGCTGTGAGGCCCGTATTAACTCCATCATAGCCTATGTGAGGGCAATGACAAGATGGCCACTGCTTCCAAAATGGAACCCGCGTAGTTGAGCAGAATACGTGTACACAGTGCATTCGTAGCTAGAACGGCACATAAAGCACTCGTACGTGCCGCATTTACCATTTGCGGTTCGCTAATACCAAAAGAGACAGAGGGAGGGCCCTGTCCCCTACGCGGTTCCGAATACCAAAGTACGACACCCCCAGCTCGAGGATTGTGAGCTGTGCGCCGGATACGTCCCTGCCTTGAACCTTTACCAGAGACTGTCCCGCTACCCCCTACCCCTTCCGAGACTCATTGAGCCCGTGCTCACCTTGTACATATTTGCAGTGATAACCTACTTGATAAAGATTGATTTCTAAGAATACCCGGTGTGGTCACTCTGTGTCGTGTGGTGCCAGAAGTACGATCCTAGATACGAGATTCCTCCCCCTGGGGAGTCTCCCGCCAGTGCCCGGCTACGATACTTCGAGGGTGGGTCTCAGGGTAGTCCGGACCCCTTCCAGGCTCCTCTGAGGTCGCCGTCTAACACTGTCTAAGGTATATGAGTTTATACCCATGCATTGGTGAGGTTGAATAGGTCGTTTGAGGCTTTGACAGGGCTCCTTGCTGCTGGACATTTGAGGCTGCCTGTGCACATTACGAGGATGCCCCAAACATTTGAGTATAGCATAGTTTCACAGGACAACTGGGGCAGCACCGGAGCAGGGGAGGCAATGGCTGTGCTTATGAAGCTGCACTGGGTGTACGTGGCTACACGTGGGCATCCTAGGGTCTTCCTGGGTGCATGGCGGTCACGGCTCGCCGTCCAATGCTGTATAGTAACATTTGATAATAATAATAATCCACATTTGTAAAGCGCAAACAATCACCCGTAAGGGTCTCTAGGCGCTGGGGACCGTCAGGAAGATTAAGCAAGCTATTGCCCAGAGTCACATGGTGCTGGGCTAATCTGCAGCCGGCACCGGGGATTGAACCGTGATCCCCAGATTCCGGAGTCAGTCACCCTGGCCGCGGCGCCACACCTCTTCCCTTTGATAGTGCCAAGGGCCAAGAAGCAAGTAATTGCTGAACATCGCCCCATTTAAATAATTTGTAATATAATATTTGAAGGTATGCAAAGGTTGCTGTGCCTTTGGAGATGTAATTGGGCAATAAGGCTGCCTTTGCTGTGTTTGGCTGGGACTAAATTGGGGTGCCATGGTGAACAAAAGAACAAAGGTTTAAACCAGATCTTGCGACTGGGGGTGAATGTTTGATTTGTTCTGCATTCCATCCATCATTTGTGTGTCTTTGGCGTCCTCGCCCTAAGTACGCCGGATACTCACTCTGCCACTGGATTCAAGCTAGCCTGGCTGATGAGGTTGATACATCAAAACAGTTCCCAGGAGGCTTGTTTCGGTCCATGGCGACCCGGCTTGGCTGTTCAGGCTGGATTGTTCCCATGAGGAGCAGGGTCAAGAATGATTTGCATTTGGCTGTGTCCAAAATGGGGTAACATTACGAGCAAAAGAACGATGGATTTAACACCGATCTCCAGACTTTGGGGTGAATGTTTGATGTGTTCGGCATTCCATCCATCATTTGTGTGTCTTTTGCTGTGCATTTGGAACAAGGCATCCTTATTTGGGATAGTTCCAGGCCATTTATGACTGTACCTGGGCATGTGGAGGCTGTGCCTTGGCATGTGGTGGTTGCACCTGGGCATGTGGTGGCTGCACCTGAGCATGTGGTGGCTGTACCTGAGCATGTGGTGGCTGCACCTGAGCATGTGGTGGCTGCACCTGGGCATGTAGTGGCTGTACCTGGGCATGTGGTGGCTGCACCTGGGCATGTTGTTGCTGTACCTGGCCATGTGGTGGCTGTACCTGGGCATGTGGTGGCTGTACTTCGGTATGTGGTGGCTGTGCCGGGGCATGTGGTGGCTATACCCGGGCATGTGGTGGCTGTGCCTTGGCATGTGGTGGCTTCACCTGGGCATGTGGTGGCTGCACCTGGGCAGGTGGTGGCTGTACCTGGGCAGGTGGTGGCTGTACCTGGGCATGTGGTGGCTGCACATGGGCATGTGGTGGCTGCACCTAGGCATGTGGTGGCTGTACCTGGGCATGTTGTGGCTGTACCTGTGCATGTGGTGGCTGTACCTGGGCATTTGGTGGCTGTACCGGGACATGTGGTGGCTGTACTAGGGTATGTGGTGGCTGTAGCTGAGCAAGTGGTGGCTGTACTTGGGTTTGTGGTGGCAATACCTGGGCATGTGGTGGCTGTACTTTGATATGTGGTGGCTGTGCCGGGGCATGTGGTGGCTATACCTGGGCATGTGGTGGCTATACCTGGGCATGTGGTGGCTATACCTGGGTATGTGGTGGCTGTACTTCGATATGTGGCGGCTGTGCTGAGGCATGTGGTGGCTATACCTGGGCATGTGGTGGCTATACCTGGGTATGTGGTGGCTGTACCTTAGCACGTGGTGGCTGTACCTGGGCATGTGGTGGCAGTACATGGGCATGTGGTGGCTGTACTTGGGCAAGTGGTGGCTGTACTTGGGCATGTGGTGGCTGTACCTGGGCACGTGGTGGCTGTACATAGGCATGTGGTGGCTGTGCCTGGGCATGTGGTGGCTACACATGGACATGTAGTGGCTATAAGTAGGCATGTGGTGGCTGTACCTGGGCTTGTGGAGGCTGTACCTGGGCATGTGGTGGCTGCACCTGGGCATGTGGAGCCTGTACCTGGGCATGTGGGGGCAGTACTTGGGCATGTGGTGGCTGTACCTGTGCATGTGGATGCTGTACCTGGGCATATGGGGCAGTACTTGGGCATGTGATGGCTGTGCCTGGGCATGTGGTGGTTGTGCCTGGCATGTGGTGGCTGTACCTGGACATGTGATGGCTGTACCTGGGCATGTGGTGGCTGTACCTGGGCATGTGTTGGCTCTACCTTGGCATGTGGAGGCTGTACCTTCGCATGTGGAGGCTGTATCTTCGCATGTGGTGGCTGTACCTAGGCATGTGGTGGCTGTATCTTGGTATGTGGTGGCTGTGCCGGGGCATGTGGTGGCTGTACCTTGGCATATGGTCGCTGTACCTGGGCATGTGGTGGCTGTACTTGGGCATGTGTTGTCTGTACCTTGGTATGTGGTGGCTGTACCTCAGTATGTGGTGGCTGTGCCGGGGCATGTGGTGGCTGTACCTTGGCATGTAGTGACTGTACATGGGCATGTGGTGGCTGTAACTGAGCATGTGGTAGCTGTACTTGGGTATGTGGTGGCTGTTCCTTGGCAAGTGGAGGCTGTAGCTGGGCAAGTGGTGGCTGTACCTGGGCATGTGGTGGCTGTACTTTGGCATGTGGAGGCTGTACCTTGGCATGGTGCAGCTGTACCTTTGGATGTGGTGGCTGTACCTTGGCATGTGGTGGCTGTTCCTGCGCATGTGGTGGCTGTACCTTGACATGTAGTGGCTGTACCTGAGCATGTGGTGGCTGTACCTGGGCATGTGGTGGCTGTACCTGGGAATGTGGTGGCTGTACCTGGGAATGTGGTGGCGTACCTGTGCATGTGGTGGCTGTACCTGTGCATGTGGTGGCTGTACCTGGGCATGTGGTGGCTGTACCTGAGCATGTGGTGTCTGTACCAGGGCATGTGGTGGCTGTACCTGGGCATATGGTGGCTGTACCTGGGCATCTCATGGCTGTATTTTGGCTTGTGGTGGCTGTACCTGGGCATGTGGTGGCTGTACATGAGCATGTGTTGGCTGCACCTAGGTATGTGGTGGCCATACTGGGGCATGTGGTGGCTGTACCTTGGCAGGTGGTGGCTGTACCTGGGCATGTGGTGGCTGTACTTGGGTTTGTGGTGGCTGTGTCGGGGCATGTAGTGGCTGTACCTGGGAATGTGGTGGCTGTACCTGACCATGTGCTGGCTGTACTTAGGTTTGTGGTGGCTGTGCCAGGGCATGTGTTGGCTGAACCTTGGCAGGTGGTGGCTGTATCTGGGCACATGGTGGCTGCACATGGACATGTAGTGGCTGTAAGTGGGCATGTAGAGGCTGCACCTGGGCATGTGGGGGCAGTACTTGGGCATGTGGTGGCTGTACCTGGGCATGTGGATGCTGTACCTGGGCATGTGGTGGCTGTACCTGGGCATGTGATGGCTGTGCCTGGGCATGTGATGGGTGTGCCTGGCATGTGGTGGCTGTACCTGGACATGTGATGGCTGTACCTGGGCATGTGGTGGCTGTACCTGGGCATGTGTTGACTGTACCTTGGCATGTGGAGGCTGTACCTTCACATGTGGAGGCTGTATCTTCGCATGTGGTGGCTGTACCTCGGCATGTGGTGGCTGTATCTTGGTATGCGGTGGCTGTGCCGGGGCATGTGGTGGCTGTGCCGGGGCATGTGGTGGCTGTACCTTGGCATATGGTCACTGCACCTGGGCATGTGGTGGCTGTACTTGAGCATGTGTTGTCTGTACCTTGGCATGTGGTGACTGTACCTCAGTATGTGGTGGCTGTGCCGGGGCATGTGGTGGCTGTACCTTGGCATGTAGTGACTGTACCTGGGCATGTGGTGGCTGTATCTGAGCGTGTGATGGCTGTACTTGGGTATGTGGTGGCTGTTCCTTGGCAAGTGGAGGCTGTAGCTGGGCAAGTGGTGGCTGTACCTGGGCATGTGGTGGCTGTACCTTGGCATGTGGAGGCTGTACCTTGGCATGGTGCAGCTTTACCTTTGGATGTGGTGGCTGTACCTTGGCATGTGGTGGCTGTACCTGAGCATGTGGTGGCTGTACCTGAGCATGTGGTGCCTGTACCTGGGCATGTGGTGGATGTTCCTCAGTATGTGGTGGCTGTACCTGGGCATGTGGTGGCTGTACCTGGGAATGTTGTGGCTGTACCTGGGCATGTGGTGGCTGCAGCTGAGCATGTGGTGGCTGTACCTGGGCATGTGGTGGCTGTACCTGGGCATGTGGTGGCTGTACCTGGGCATCTCATGGCTGTATTTTGGCATGTGGTGGCTGTACCTGGGCATGTGGTGGTTGTACGTGAGCATGTGTTGGCTGCACCTAGGTATGTGGTGGCTGTACCTTGGCAGGTGGTGGCTGTACCTTGGCAGGTGGTGGCTGTATCTGGGCATGTGGTGGCTGTACTTGGGAATGTGGTGGCTGTATCTGAGCATGTGCTGGCTGTACTTGGATATGTGGTGGCTATACCTTTGCATGTGGTGGCTGTACTTGAGCATGTGGTGGCTGCACCTGGGCATGTGGTGGCTGCACCTGGGCATGTGGTGGCTATACCTGGGCATGTGGTGGCTGTACCTGAGCATGTGGTGGCTGCACCTGGGCATGTGTTGGCTGTACTTGGGTTTCTGGTGGCTGTAATTGAGCATGTGGTGGCTGTACTTGGGTTTGTGGGGGCTGTGCCAGGGCATGTGGTGGCTGTACCTGGGCATGTGGTGGCTGTACTTCGGTATGTGGTGTCTGTGCTGGGGCATGTGGTGGCTATACCTGGGCATGTGGTGGCTGTACCTTGGCATGTGGTGGCTTCACCTGTGCATGTGGTGGCTGCATCTGGGCAGGTGGTGGCTGTACCTGAGCATGTGGTGTCTGTACCAGGGCATGTGGTGGCTGTACCTGGGCATGTGGTGGCTGTACCCGGGCATCTCATGGCTGTATTTTGGCTTGTGGTGGCTGTACCTGGGCATGTGGTTGCTGTACCTGGCCATGTGGTGGCTGTACCTGGGCATGTGGTGGCTGTACTTCGGTATGTGGTGGCTGTGCCGGGGCATGTGGTGGCTATACCTGGGCATGTGGTGGCTGTGCCTTGGCATGTGGTGGCTTCACCTGGGCATGTGGTGGCTGCACCTGGGCAGGTGGTGGCTGTACATGGGCAGGTGGTGGCTGTACCTGGGCATGTGGTGGCTGCACCTGGGCATGTGGTGGCTGCACCTAGGCATGTGGTGGCTGTACCTGGGCATGTTGTGGCTGTACCTGTGCATGTGGTGGCTGTACCTGGGCATTTGGTGGCTGTACCGGGACATGTGGTGGCTGTACTAGGGTATGTGGTGGCTTTAGCTGAGCAAGTGGTGGCTGTACTTGGGTTTGTGGTGGCAATACCTGGGCATGTGGTGGCTGTACTTCGATATGTGGTGGCTGTGCCGGGGCATGTGGTGGCTATACCTGGGCATGTGGTGGCAATACCTGGGCATGTGGTGGCTATACCTGGGCATGTGGTGGCTGTACTTCGATATGTGGCGGCTGTGCCGAGGCATGTGGTGGCTATACCTGGGCATGTTGTGGCAGTACATGGGCATGTGGTGGCTGTACTTGGGCAAGTGGTGGCTGTACTTGGGCATGTGGTGGCTGTACCTGGGCACGTGGTGGCTGTACATAGGCATGTGGTGGCTGTAAGTGGGCATGTAGAGGCTGCACCTGGGCATGTGGGGGCAGTACTTGGGCATGTGGTGGCTGTACCTGGGCATGTGGATGCTGTACCTGGGCATGTGGTGGCTGTACCTGGGCATGTGATGGCTGTGCCTGGGCATGTGTTGGGTGTGCCTGGCATGTGGTGGCTGTACCTGGACATGTGATGGCTGTACCTGGGCATGTGGTGGCTGTACCTGGGCATGTGTTGACTGTACCTTGGCATGTGGAGGCTGTACCTTCACATGTGGAGGCTGTATCTTCGCATGTGGTGGCTGTACCTCAGCATGTTGTGGCTGTATCTTGGTATGTGGTGGCTGTGCCGGGGCATGTGGTGGCTGTGCCGGGGCATGTGGTGGCTGTACCTTGGCATATGGCCACTGTACCTGGGCATGTGGTGGCTGTACTTGAGCATGTGTTGTCTGTACCTTGGCATGTGGTGACTGTACCTCAGTATGTGGTGGCTGTGCCCGGGCATGTGGTGGCTGTACCTTGGCATGTAGTGACTGTACCTGGGCATGTGGTGGCTGTATCTGAGCGTGTGGTGGCTGTACTTGGGTATGTGGTGGCTGTTCCTTGGCAAGTGGAGGCTGTAGCTGGGCAAGTGGTGGCTGTACCTGGGCATGTGGTGGCTGTACCTTGGCATGTGGAGGCTGTACCTTGGCATGGTGCAGCTTTACCTTTGGATGTGGTGGCTGTACCTTGGCATGTGGTGGCTGTACCTGAGCATGTGGTGGCTGTACCTGAGCATGTGGTGCCTGTACCTGGGCATGTGGTAGATGTTCCTCAGTATGTGGTGGCTGTACCTGGGCATGTGGTGGCTGTACCTGGGAATGTTGTGGCTGTACCTGGGCATGTGGTGGCTGCAGCTGAGCATGTGGTGGCTGTACCTGGGCATGTGGTGGCTGTACCTGGGCATGTGGTGGCTGTACCTGGGCATCTCATGGCTGTATTTTGGCATGTGGTGGCTGTACCTGGGCATGTGGTGGTTGTACGTGAGCATGTGTTGGCTGCACCTAGGTATGTGGTGGCTGTACCTTGGCAGGTGGTGGCTGTACCTTGGCAGGTGGTGGCTGTATCTGGGCATGTGGTGGCTGTACTTGGGAATGTGGTGGCTGTATCTGAGCATGTGCTGGCTGTACTTGGATATGTGGTGGCTATACCTTTGCATGTGGTGGCTGTACTTGAGCATGTGGTGGCTGCACCTGGGCATGTGGTGGCTGCACCTGGGCATGTGGTGGCTATACCTGGGCATGTGGTGGCTGTACCTGAGCATGTGGTGGCTGCACCTGGGCATGTGTTGGCTGTACTTGGGTTTCTGGTGGCTGTAATTGAGCATGTGGTGGCTGTACTTGGGTTTGTGGGGGCTGTGCCAGGGCATGTGGTGGCTGTACCTGGGCATGTGGTGGCTGTACTTCGGTATGTGGTGTCTGTGCCGGGGCATGTGGTGGCTATACCTGGGCATGTGGTGGCTGTACCTTGGCATGTGGTGGCTTCACCTGTGCATGTGGTGGCTGCATCTGGGCAGGTGGTGGCTGTACCTGAGCATGTGGTGTCTGTACCAGGGCATGTGGTGGCTGTACCTGGGCATGTGGTGGCTGTACCTGGGCATCTCATGGCTGTATTTTGGCTTTTGGTGGCTGTACCTGGGCATGTGGTTGCTGTACCTGGCCATGTGGTGGCTGTACCTGGGCATGTGGTGGCTGTACTTCGGTATGTGGTGGCTGTGCTGGGGCATGTGGTGGCTATACCTGGGCATGTGGTGGCTGTGCCTTGGCATGTGGTGGCTTCACCTGGGCTTGTGGTGGCTGCACCTGGGCAGGTGGTGGCTGTACCTGGGCAGGTGGTGGCTGTACCTGGGCATGTGGTGGCTGCACCTGGGCATGTGGTGGCTGCACCTAGGCATGTGGTGGCTGTACCTGGGCATGTTGTGGCTGTACCTGTGCATGTGGTGGCTGTACCTGGGCATTTGGTGGCTGTACCGGGACATGTGGTGGCTGTACTAGGGTATGTGGTGGCTGTAGCTGAGCAAGTGGTGGCTGTACTTGAGTTTGTGGTGGCAATACCTGGGCATGTGGTGGCTGTACTTCGATATGTGGTGGCTGTGCCGGGGCATGTGGTGGCTATACCTGGGCATGTGGTGGCTATACCTGGGCATGTGGTGGCTATACCTGGGCATGTGGTGGCTATACCTGGGCATGTGGTGGCTGTACTTCGATATGTGGCGGCTGTGCCGAGGCATGTGGTGGCTATACCTGGGCATGTGGTGGCAGTACATGGGCATGTGGTGGCTGTACTTGGGCAAGTGGTGGCTGTACTTGGGCATGTGGTGGCTGTACCTGGGCACGTGGTGGCTGTACATAGGCATGTGGTGGCTGTGCCTGGGCATGTGGTGGCTACACATGGACATGTAGTGGCTATAAGTAGGCATGTGGTGGCTGTACCTGGGCTTGTGGAGGCTGTACCTGGGCATGTGGTGGCTGCACCTGGGCATGTGGAGCCTGTACCTGGGCATGTGGGGGCAGTACTTGGGCATGTGGTGGCTGTACCTGGGCATGTGGATGCTGTACCTGGGCATATGGGGGCAGTACTTGGGCATGTGATGGCTGTGCCTGGGCATGTGGAGGTTGTGCCTGGCATGTGGTGGCTATACCTGGACATGTGATGGCTGTACCTGGGCATGTGGTGGCTGTACCTGGGCATGTGTTGGCTCTACCTTGGCATGTGGAGGCTGTACCTTCGCATGTGGAGGCTGTATCTTTGCATGTGGTGGCTGTACCTAGGCATGTGGTGGCTGTATCTTGGTATGTGGTGGCTGTGCCGGGGCATGTGGTGGCTGTACCTTGGCATATGGTCGCTGTACCTGGGCATGTGGCGGCTGTCCTTGGGCATGTGTTGTCTGTACCTTGGTATGTGGTGGCTGTACCTCAGTATGTGGTGGCTGTGCCGGGGCATGTGGTGGCTGTACCTTGGCATGTAGTGACTGTACCTGGGCATGTGGTGGCTGTACCTGAGCATGTGGTAGCTGTACTTGGGTATGTGGTGGCTGTTCCTTGGCAAGTGGAGGCTGTAGCTGGGCAAGTGGTGGCTGTACCTGGGCATGTGGTGGCTGTACTTTGGCATGTGGAGGCTGTACCTTGGCATGGTGCAGCTGTACCTTTGGATGTGGTGGCTGTACCTTGGCATGTGGTGGCTGTTCCTGCGCATGTGGTGGCTGTACCTTGGCATGTGGTGGCTGTACCTGAGCATGTGGTGGCTGTACCTGGGCATGTGGTGGCTGTACCTGGGAATGTGGTGGCTGTACCTGGGAATGTGGTGGCGTACCTGTGCATGTGGTGGCTGTACCTGTGCATGTGGTGGCTGTACCTGGGCATGTGGTGGCTGTACCTGAGCATGTGGTGTCTGTACCAGGGCATGTGGTGGCTGTACCTGGGCATGTGGTGGCTGTACCTGGGCATCTCATGGCTGTATTTTGGCTTGTGGTGGCTGTACCTGGGCATGTGGTGGCTGTACATGAGCATGTGTTGGCTGCACCTAGGTATGTGGTGGCCATACTGGGGCATGTTGTGGCTGTACCTTGGCAGGTGGTGGCTGTACCTGGGCATGTGGTGGCTGTACTTGGGTTTGTGGTGGCTGTGTCGGGGCATGTAGTGGCTGTACCTGGGAATGTGGTGGCTGTACCTGACCATGTGCTGGCTGTACTTAGGTTTGTGGTGGCTGTGCCAGGGCATGTGTTGGCTGAACCTTGCCAGGTGGTGGCTGTATCTGGGCACGTGGTGGCTGCACATGGACATGTAGTGGCTGTAAGTGGGCATGTAGAATGTAGAGGCTGCACCTGGGCATGTGGGGGCAGTACTTGGGCATGTGGTGGCTGTACCTGGGCATGTGGATGCTGTACCTGGGCATGTGGTGGCTGTACCTGGGCATGTGATGGCTGTGCCTGGGCATGTGTTGGGTGTGCATGGCATGTGGTGGCTGTACCTGGACATGTGATGGCTGTACCTGGGCATGTGGTGGCTGTACCTGGGCATGGGTTGACTGTACCTTGGCATGTGGAGGCTGTATCTTCGCATGTGGTGGCTGTACCTCGGCATGTGGTGGCTGTATCTTGGTATGTGGTGGCTGTGCCGGGGCATGTGGTGGCTGTGCCGGGGCATGTGGTGGCTGTACCTTGGCATATGGTCACTGTACCTGGGCATGTGGTGGCTGTACTTGAGCATGTGTTGTCTGTACCTTGGCATGTGGTGACTGTACCTCAGTATGTGGTGGCTGTGCCGGGGCATGTGGTGGCTGTACCTTGGCATGTAGTGACTGTACCTGGGCATGTGGTGGCTGTATCTGAGCGTGTGGTGGCTGTACTTGGGTATGTGGTGGCTGTTCCTTGGCAAGTGGAGGCTGTAGCTGGGCAAGTGGTGGCTGTACCTGGGCATGTGGTGGCTGTACCTTGGCATGTGGAGGCTGTACCTTGGCATGGTGCAGCTTTACCTTTGGATGTGGTGGCTGTACCTTGGCATGTGGTGGCTGTACCTGAGCATGTGGTGCCTGTACCTGGGCATGTGGTGGATGTTCCTCAGTATGTGGTGGCTGTACCTGGGCATGTGGTGGCTGTACCTGGGAATGTGGTGGCTGTACCTGGGCATGTGGTGGCTGCAGCTGAGCATGTGGTGGCTGTACCTGGGCATGTGGTGGCTGTACCTGGGCATGTGGTGGCTGTACCTGGGCATCTCATGGCTGTATTTTGGCATGTGGTGGCTGTACCTGGGCATGTGGTGGTTGTACGTGAGCATGTGTTGGCTGCACCTAGGTATGTGGTGGCTGTACCTTGGCAGGTGGTGGCTGTACCTTGGCAGGTGGTGGCTGTATCTGGGCATGTGATGGCTGTACTTGGGAATGTGGTGGCTGTATCTGAGCATGTGCTGGCTGTACTTGGATATGTGGTGGCTATACCTTTGCATGTGGTGGCTGTACTTAAGCATGTGGTGGCTGCACCTGGGCATGTGGTGGCTGCACCTGGGCATGTGGTGGCTATACCTGGGCATGTGGTGGCTGTACCTGAGCATGTGGTGGCTGCACCTGGGCATGTGTTGGCTGTACTTGGGTTTCTGGTGGCTGTAATTGAGCATGTGGTGGCTGTACTTGGGTTTGTGGGGGCTGTGCCAGGGCATGTGGTGGCTGTACCTGGGCATGTGGTGGCTGTACTTCGGTATGTGGTGTCTGTGCCGGGGCATGTGGTGGCTATACATGGGCATGTGGTGGCTGTACCTTGGCATGTGGTGGCTTCACCTGTGCATGTGGTGGCTGCATCTGGGCAGGTGGTGGCTGTACCTGAGCATGTGGTGTCTGTACCAGGGCATGTGGTGGCTGTACCTGGGCATGTGGTGGCTGTACCTGGGCATCTCATGGCTGTATTTTGGCTTGTGGTGGCTGTACCTGGGCATGTGGTGGCTGTACACGAGCATATGTTGGCTGCACCTAGGTATGTGGTGGCCATACTGGGGCATGTGGTGGCTGTACCTTGGCAGGTGGTGGCTGTACCTGGGCATGTGGTGGCTGTACTTGGGTTTGTGGTGGCTGTGTCGGGGCATGTAGTGGCTGTACCTGGGATTGTGGTGGCTGTACCTGACCATGTGCTGGCTGTACTTGGGTATGTGTTGGCTGTACCTTGGCATGTGGTGGCTGTACTTGAGCATGTGGTGGCTGCACCTGGGCATGTGGTGGCTGCACCTGGGCATTTGGTGGCTGTACCTGTGATGAATACAGGCCCCAGCTAGGCCCGCAAGACACAAGGGTTCGCTCTCCTGTAACGGAATCTATAAGGAAGTTGGCACGGAAACTGCAAAGTACAAAAACAACGTTTATTAACCCTTAAGGGTGGTCCTACAATCCACACAACACTCTTCAGTATTGCATGGAGTAGCACACAGAACTTGCGTACATAGTCCCCTTTTATACACAACAGAGGGGCTCATGAGTGGGTGGATACAACATGAGGCCGAAGAACATTACCATTTATGGTCATTCTCAATACTGAATCAATACATGGGCGGAGCCAACACATTCCTTGAGCCCGCGAAAACACATGGTCAAGCAAGGCTAATTATAACAGATGTGGTCAAGTCTGGGCATGCGCCAGACGGACAAGAGAGAGCTATTTATAAACTGTTGCTAGGCTGATTACAAGAGCAACTAACACAGAGGTCGGACTCTCCTCGTGGTGAACACATGGCAGCATGTCAATACAAAATGGAGTCCGGACTTCGGTCAACATAACGAAGAAAACATGATCACAAGGGAAAGCATTAATGTTTTCAGTAAATGCTTAATCACATTCTGCCTTAATTTACAACAGACGACCCTTTCAGCATTTACTGAAGACATCCGGCTTCCAAGAATAATCATCATATATGTCAATTATCATCATTCCTTTAACCTCTTTAGCTAGACCCCTTTGGTGAGCAACATCGGCAACAGCTTTCTTATCTGGAATGCAGAATGAAATGCATACAGAACAGCACAATGGTCCACATTGAATACACATACAGAAAAGGAACAGAATTGCTATAATAATACAGAGACCAGTTAAAACCTTCCATCCCCAGGCAGTAACCAATGCCCAAAACCAACCAGAAAAGGACCAAGTGCCGTTTTCTGTGTGGATTTCAGCTGCTATTTTATGCAGCTTGTTAATGGCGTTATAAACGGATGGCGTATGATCAGGAATGAACACACAGCAGCTACTTCCAATAATTTTACAGGCTCCACCTCGATCAGCTAGCATTACATCTAATACCATACGATTCTGTAATGCAACAATCCTAGTTATTTGTAACTCTTCCGTAAGATTCCCAAGAGCAGCAGCAGTCTGATTAGTCACAGCTTCTACCACCCTTGTTAATCTTCGGATCTTCCTACTATTCAAAGCGGCTCCAACAAAGAAAAACAGTCCTAAGTTAAAGTCAATATACTGTTGCAAGCTGGTATCGGTTTGATCCACATCATCAATTGATAGAGTACGTTTATATCTATTTACAGTCACATTATTCAAAAGTTTCAAATCCTTATGATATGACGCGGGTGCTAGGAATACAGGAGGTAATAGGAATGATACATAGCATACCCCAGACCACCCAGCCGGCAAACGGTAATAACCTTTATTTCCACATACAAAGTAGGTATTATGGGACGCTAGGAAGGTACTGTTATTCAACCCGTCAATGTTCAATACGGTTATGCAATCACTGACACCAACAGGGATAAAACCCACACTCTGGACACACAGGTCCGCTTGAGCTTGTGCTACTTGGATTACGAATTTGTCCTTCCCCGCAGTGTCTCTTGTGTTCGTGAAGATATAGGGAATGGATTCATTGTCCGGTCGGTACTCTTCCCATTCCCAAATTGTCCCATTCGCTTGTGGATACCCATTCTTGTCCTGATGGCATTCTTTATTAAGTCTAAAAAGCAATCGTCCCACTGTCGGTTTCCGAGTGGCAAAAAGCAAAGTGTACCATGCTCTACAAGAGCCATTATGAGAGAAAGGAAGTGGTATGAATGGCGTTCCTCCTTTCTTCTGATGGGCTGGCATCATCCCACATATCCAACAGTTCGTAGCATTCGTAGCAACGTGGGTATGATGCAGCATCTGAATGAAAGTGTTATTCAAATAGGACTGTCGATGCTTCAACTCTTGATACGGTAATGTATAAAAGTAGTGCTCCTCGGGCACCGGAGTTGTCAACACAAGTGTTTTCCGAGCAGGAGTCACCTCCTCCACAAACCATGTGGTTATCCCAACAATAGCTACTGTTAGCATGAACCCCAACGCACAAAGGATTTTCTTCTTCTCCATGTCAAAGGAAACAATACCCTGATATCTTCCTGAAACTAAAAAGTCTGTCAGAACTCTTCCCCTTGGGCAGCGGTTGATTTCTTCACCAGCGGGCCAAGACGGGTGTCACTACACTAATGCAGGGCTGATCCCCCCCCCTTGCCTCATCGGCTCTCCGTTTCACTAACCCAAGGGCCGTTCTGACAGTATGTCCCGGCACTGGAAACCTTACTTCCTTGGTCGAAGATGATATCGCCTTCCTCCAGAAGTCGTGTGGTCCGGAAAGAGCTCCTCGGTGTCATTCGGCTTCGCAGCACGGCCTGTCTCTGCTGCTAGGATTTCTCGTTGATCGGTCAGCACGGCAGACTCCACCAATCCGGGCGGTACCTTTCGACAGTGCAAGGAATGGATCCAATTCTTTCGGTTCGAGACTCGCACAGCCGTCCTCGTTGCAAGGAGGACTTGCTCAGGTCCTACCCATCTCGGCTCCAAACTGTTCGTTCTGTCGAAGACTTTCACCATGACATGATCTCCAGGTCGGAGACCATGTCCTTCGCCGGTAGACCGATCAGGGAGCGCCTCTCGGACCTGTTGATGAATAGAAACCAAGTTATCCGTTAACTGTGCCAGATAATCGCTCATCATTACACAAGGTACATCATACACAGCCTTAGGCCTTGGTGGACCCCAAATGTTCATTGGGCGTCCGAATACTATTTCGTATGGCGTAAGGCCGGTTCGAGAGTGTGGCACTGACCTAATTGACAATAACGCCAGTGGCAGGGCGTCTGGCCAAGTCAAAGACGTTGAAGCTTGGATTTTGGCGATCTTAAGCTTCAGTGTACCATTATATTTCTCGACTAGTCCTGCAGACTGAGGGTGGAACACGGCGTGGAACTTCTGGGTGATGCCTAGGCCCTTCAAGACATACTTTATAACATCCGCTACAAAGTGAGGGCCATTATCACTCCACAGAAGTCTACAGACGCCGTATCGAGGGAAAAACTCTTTTAGCAGTAGCTTCGCCGTGGTCATTGCAGTATTATCTTTCGTGGGGTACGCCTCAACCCATTTACTGAAAGCGCAAACCACTACTAGAACATACTTCAAATTGTTACAGCGCTCAAGCTGGATGTAATCCATCTGCAGAACCTCAAAGGGTGCAGTGGGTGTCGCAAATCCTCCTGCTGGAGTTCGAGTGCCTTTCCCTGGATTATACTTCAGACAGATCATACAGGTCTGCACCACCCTCTTTGCCGTGCTAGCAATCTCTGGATGCTCCCAGACTTGGGTAAGCAATTTCACAATTGCGGAAGCTCCAACATGTGCTAGCCCATGTGCCATCTGAACCATAGGTTGTACGAAAGCCGTGGGTAACTTCCATCTATCCATCTGCTTATTTCTCCAGCAGCCTTCATCATCCAATTCTCCCTCGCTAGCCCATTGCTCCCGCTCTTTATCAGAAGCGGTCCTTTGCATTTCTCGCACTTCCTCCTTCGCATCACGCCATCTCTCCACCTGTGATTTTACTACATACATGGCAGTAGCGCCGGGCTGCATCGCAGTCTCCCGTGCTACTCGATCCGCTAACGCATTCCCTTCTCCAACTTTATCAACCACTTTCCTATGGGCGCTACACTTAACGATAGCAATTTTCTTTGGGTATGTCAATGCAGTTAAAAGATTATGAACTAACTCTCCATGCATTATCTGTACTCCATGCGACGTTAAAAACCCTCTCTCCTTCCAGAGTAGGCCGAAGTCATGCGCTACTCCGAAGGCATAGCGGCTATCTGTATAAACATTCACACATAATCCTGTACTGAGCTCACATGCTCGTGTTAATGCTATCAGTTCCGCTGCTTGAGCTGATTTCTGTGGTATGCGTGCTGTCTCCACTATCGTGTGTAATGTGGTAATTGCATACGCTGCTGAAGTCGTACCATCTGGTAGCTTCAGGCATGATCCGTCTACCCACAACTCTCCATCTACATCTGAAAAGGGCGTATCCTGGAGATCAATACGACCCTTTGTTTGTTCCTCAGTCACAAGAATACAGTCATGCGCTTTCTGTGCCTCCCGCTGGGTCTCGGGGTATGGCAACAATGTGGCCGGGTTTAATGTCACGCACCTTTTCAACGTAATATGAGGAGCCAAAAGCGTCAACTCATATCCCGTTAAGCGGGCACTTGTCAAATGCTGCGTCTTTGTTTGATTGAGCAGGGCATCCACAGCGTGGGGAACTAACACCAACAATTTATGGGACAACACAATTCCTTCACTTTGGCGTATTGACACAGCTGTCGCCGCTACCGAGCGAAAACACCCTGGTAATGCTCGGGCGACAGGATTAAGCACAGCCGAAAAATATGCACAAGGGCGCTGCTTATCGCCGTGCATCTGCACTAAAACTGACAATGCACATCCATCTTTCTCATGCACATACAACGAAAAGGGTTTTGCATAATCAGGGGTCCCTAACACTGGTGCTGAACAAAGGGCCTGTCGCAGTTGCTGAAAAGCAGCATCACACTCATCTGACCAAGGGATTGGGATAGGCGTGTCTTTTGTCAAAAGAGCTAGTAATGGCTTAGCTATGTGTGAAAACCCCAATATCCACTGTCTACAAAAAGAAACAAGACCCAAAAATGCACGCACATCCTTCTGCGTGGATGGTCTCGGTGTGTCCAAAATTACTTGGATACGATCTGATGTGAGTGCACGTCCCTCCTTAGACAAAAGGTGACCCAAATAAGTCACCTTTGGTCTACAGAATTGCAATTTCTTCCTAGACACTTTATGATTGTGGGATGCTAAAAAGGAAAGTAGGGATAACGTGCTCTTTTCACACAACTCCAGGGTGTCAGCCGCCAACAAGATGTCGTCGACATATTGAATGAGGGCGACCCCCTCGAGTAAAACAAAGGAATCCAATTGTCGTTTCAAAGCCTGACTGTAAATACTAGGGCTTTCTGTATAGCCTTGGGGAATTCTACAAAAACGATAAGATCTATTGTTTAATGTGAACCCAAAAAGAAATCGGCTATCAGGGTGAATGGGAATGGAAAAGAAGGCATTCTTCAAATCAATCACTGAAAACATGGTCGCCGTAGGCGGGACCAAGGTAAGCAACGTCGTGATATCGGAAACCACCGGGTACTGAGGTATCACGATCTTGTTTACCTCCCTCAAATCAATTATGAACCGATAGACCTTTGCATCCGTGTCCTTTTTCAAAATTGGGAGAATCGGACTGTTACAAATATTATAGGGAACTTCTTCCACTACCCCTACTGCTATCAAGTCTTGCACAATCTGTATGAGAGCCTCCTCGCCCTCCTGGGAAATACGATACTGCGGGAGGCGCGGTAACACCGCCCCCTCCTGGACGCTAATGTGGACCGGAGGAATCACCATTTGTCCCACATCTGTGTCCGAAGTCGCCCATAAAGCTCGGGGGAGGGTAGCCAACAACGCATCCTCTGATATCGTACACATCCGCCCAGACCGGGGGTAGTTGTCATTTAATATCACCCTCACACCCTCAGGGGAGCAGCGGATTGTAGCCCTAAAGTACTTTAACATATCAAGGCCCATAATGTTATCCGGTGTATACGGAGCAAGCAGAAACGGACAGGGCGCAGAAAAAGAATCAACCTTAAATGTAAGGGGCTGTGAAAGAGGGCTTCGGGAGAGTGTACCGTCAAACCCTACCGATGTAACCACTGAGCCGGATGGGGGAGCCCCCGGAACCAAGTACCTAGACAATGCACTACGGGTCGCTCCTGTATCTACTAGGAACTGATCAGTAGAACCTAAAACTTCAGCCGATACATAAGGACCCGTCTGATCGACCGGCACCTCAACTGATTCAGACCCCCAACCAACGCATTCCTATGCATGCTGCGAATCGTGATATCCCGATCGATCGATGTCCGACACATGATACTGGTGCTGGCGATCGAAAACATTTGAGCTATCTCGGTGCTGCCCAGCAGTATCGAAACGGGCATTATCATTAGAATTCCCTCTAAAGTTCGAGGAACCCCCTCTACCTCTCGGGCCACCCGGAGTATGCCCCTGACGTGAAGCACGCAACACTGGGCAATCCCTGGCCCAATGGCCCAATTGCTTGCAATACGCACACTGGTTCCTATTCAAATCAGATCGGCCCGAAGGGGGACCATAAGATCCGCCCCTTCCTCTATTATTACCCCGTCGGGGCGGGCCATATACTTGTGCTAACATCACCTTAGTCTTGAGGTCTTTCGATTTCTTCTCTTCCTGGCCCTTCGCCTCGTGCTCCTGACGCTCATAATACTGAGCGATAGTCAGAAGGGCCGTCGGCGTCGCGGAGGACCAGGAACTCTCGCTCGCTTTTAACCGGGCCGCAACTGCCGGTAGCAGATTAGCCACATATTTGTCCGCGAAAAGGTGGCGGCCCGTGTCGTCAGTAAGCGACTGGCCACTAAAATCATGAAACGTTTCCTCAAAGCGCGTAAAGAAGTCCGCAACTGACTCGTCAACTTTCTGTTTACATGCAGCTAACATATTCCAGTCAATCTTTTTAGGGGGGATAATCGTCTTCAACTTAGCCACAATAGCCGCAGGGAGATCTAAAATATTCTGGGGTGGTTTCTGTGCGGGCTTCCGTTCCCTATCCTCATCCTCAAGGTCAGACCACCGGGCCTTGAAGGCAACCGCATCATCTACCTTTCGGACAGAGCGCCACGTATCCGGCGGTAGGATAAGGCCAAAGAACAGGTCTATATCCGCTAAGGTCATAATGCAAGAATTCAAGGCCCCCTTGACTTCTTCATAGAAGGCCGCTGGATTCTTGCGGGGGTCAGGCAGCGCATTTTTTAATGCCATAACATCGGCCCTATGCCATGGAGTGTAAACCCAATTATATACAAAATATCCCCTTGCATCGGCGGAGTTAATATCCGAACTAGTCCCTGCTCCCTTAGGAGGAACATACAAAGGCGCCGCCTCTCGCATTGGTTTAGCATGCACTATGTCATCCTTATCTGACTGGGAGGCGGATGGGTGGCCCCCTGCTGCAGACGAATCCGACTGCTTCTCCTCCTCCGTTTGTTGACGTGCTTTCTCTCTAAGGGCCAGCACCTCGTCCCGCAAAGCGAACAGCCGCCGAGCCGCCTCAGGAGCCTTAGGGGGAGAAAAAACACCATTACGTAATGCTCCGGCATCCGAAGACACTTCGTCAGGCTCAAGGACACTGGAATATTTTCGGAAAGCAGCAATTACTTCATCCGCGAAATGAGACAGAAAATACACCCTCTCTCTATCTTGCCACGACCCCCAAGTATGGAACAACTCCTCCTTAGATATCTTGCCCTTAAGGGCACGGAGGGAAAGTTTCCGAAGCTCAGCCATATGCTCGGCCGATAACATGGACCGTGTGTCGACCTTACCCGGAGCCGGGCCAGAATCTTGCGGCCGCGGAGCAGATGCGCCAACATAAGGGGGCGGAGAGCGATCTAGTAAATAAAAATCATCATCAGGATTATTAAGGACAGGATAAAGTGGCTGACGAACAACATATTGACCCGAGACCTGTAGCCTATGCTCTTTCTCTTGTCTGTCCGTTTGCTCTTTGTCCTCCCGACGCTTCGCTTCCTGCGCTCGCACATGATCATTCTTTCGTTGCTCCTTATCAAACAGCGCTTTCTCACGTTTCTCTCGCTCACGCACTTCCTTCACCCATAATCGCACACACTCAAACATATCCTGACGAGCACGTCGTTTACACATACACTGTTCCACATACTCAATCTTACGTATATCAAACGATCCATACAAAGGCCATCGCAACTCAGGATCCTTCTTCGTGTATTTCCTCCATAGCGTGCTGTACATTATGGAAGAAAGACCATGCTTCACATACATATCCCTATTAGGAGTCCCCTCTGGGGGAGCTGGAGCAGATTCCTCGAGGTTCAACCGGTTACCAAAACAGCAGCACCACTTACGGAGTGCGCTAAAAGCAGGCATGCTAGGAATAATGCAAAATATGCAATATTATAAGGAAAAATGGCACTTAATCGTTGCGCCGTTCAAAGTTTACACAGCTCCGGAGAAATCTCTCCACATTACCTGCCTATATGTGTTGCAACGCATATATTTTCACAAAGACAAATTCAAAATATGACTAGTCATCATCAATCAAACTCAAATAGCCAACCCAGGCTTCAAAAACTCGGAGCAAGTACCGTACAACGGTTCTTACCAATCAAGAGTCCAGGTTCCAACTGCCAAGCTCCACAATCGCCCAAACGGCTCTCACGGCAGGACCGACAGAAGAGGTCTCAGTCGATGACCGGTGCCACCCAGACGGTCAGCTCGGAAGGGAAGGAAGAAAAACCTCGGGATGCCAGGGCTAAGACGCCACTGGCAGTGATCACGTCCCCGGCCAAACTCCTCACCTTCGTCGCGACCAGTCCTTCGAGCATCCGAGTCGCCGATGAGCCCCACGTGACGGGCGCCAATTGATGAATACAGGCCCCAGCTAGGCCCGCAAGACACAAGGGTTCGCTCTCCTGTAACGGAATCTATAAGGAAGTTGGCACGGAAACTGCAAAGTACAAAAACAACGTTTATTAACCCTTAAGGGTGGTCCTACAATCCACACAACACTCTTCAGTATTGCATGGAGTAGCACACAGAACTTGCGTACATAGTCCCCTTTTATACACAACAGAGGGGCTCATGAGTGGGTGGATACAACATGAGGCCGAAGAACATTACCATTTATGGTCATTCTCAATACTGAATCAATACATGGGCGGAGCCAACACATTCCTTGAGCCCGCGAAAACACATGGTCAAGCAAGGCTAATTATAACAGATGTGGTCAAGTCTGGGCATGCGCCAGACGGACAAGAGAGAGCTATTTATAAACTGTTGCTAGGCTGATTACAAGAGCAACTAACACAGAGGTCTGACTCTCCTCGTGGTGAACACATGGCAGCATGTCAATACAAAATGGAGTCCGGACTTCGGTCAACATAACGAAGAAAACATGATCACAAGGGAAAGCATTAATGTTTTCAGTAAATGCTTAATCACATTCTGCCTTAATTTACAACACCTGGGCATATGGTGGCTGTACCTGGGCATGTGGTGGCTCTACTTAAGCATGTGGTGGCTGTACTTGGGTATGTGGTGGCTGTAACAGCATGTGGTGGCTGTACTTGGGTTTGTGGTGGCTGTGCCGGGGCATGTGGTTGCTGTACCTGGGCATTTGGTGGCTGTACTTCGGTATGTGGTGGCTGTGCCGGGGCATGTGGTGGCTATACCTGGGCATGTGGTGGCTGTACCTTGGAATGTGGTGTCTTCACCTGGGCATGTGGTGGCTGCACCTGGGCAGGTGGTGGCTGTACCTGGGCAAGTGGTGGCTGTACCTGGGCATGTGGTGGCTGTACCTGGGCATGTGGTGTGGTGGCTGCACCTAGGCATGTGGTGGCTGTACCTGGGCATGTTGTGGCTGTACCTGGGCATGTGGTGGCTGTACCTGGGCATTTGGTGGCTGTACCGGGGCATGTGGTGGCTGTACTAGGGTATGTGGTGGCTGTAGCTGAGCAAGTGGTGGCTGTACTTGGGTTTGTGGTGGCTGTGCCAGGGCATGTGGTGGCTGAACCTTGGCAGGTGGTGGCTGTATCTCGGCACGTGGTGGCTGCACATGGACATGTAGTGGCTGTAAGTGGGCATGTGAAGGCTGCACCTGCGCATGTGGTGGCTGTACCTCGGCATGTGGAGTCTGTACCTGGGCATGTGGGGGCGGTACTTGGGCATGTGGTGGCTGTACCTGGGCATGTGGATCCTGTACCTGGGCATGTGGGGGTAGTACCTCGGCATGTGATGGCTGTGCCTGGGCATGGGTTGGGTGTGCCTGGCATGTGGTGGCTGTACCTGGACATGTGATGGCTGTACCTGGGCATGTGGTGGCTGTACCTGGGCATGTGTTGGCTGTACCTTGGCATGTGGAGGCTGTACCTGGGCATGTGGTGGCTGTACTTGGGAATGTGGTGGCTGTACCTGAGCATATGCTGGCTGTACTTGGGTATGTGGTGGCTATACCTTTGCATGTGGTGGCTGTACTTGAGCATGTGGTGGCTGCACCTGTGCATGTGGTGGCTGTACTTTAGTATGTGGTGTCTGTGCCGGGGCATGTGGTGGCTATACCTGGGCATGTGGTGGCTGTACTTTGGCATGTGGTGGCTGTACTTTGGCATGTGGTGGCTTCACCTGTGCATGTGGTGGCTGCACCTGGGCAGGTGGTGGCTGCACCTGGGCAGGTGGTGGCTGCACCTGGGCAGGTGGTGGCTGTACCTGGGCATATGGTGGCTGTACTTCAGTATGTGGTATCTGTGCCGGGGCATGTGGTGGCTATACCTGGGCATGTGGTGGCTGTACTTTGGCATGTGGTGGCTTCACCTGTGCATGTGGTGGCTGCACCTGGGCAGGTGGTGGCTGCACCTGGGCAGGTGGTGGCTGTATCTGGGCAGGTGGTGGCTGTACCTGGGCATATGGTGGCTGTGCCTGGGCATGTGGTGGCTGCACCGAGGCATGTGCTGGCTGCACCTGGGCATGTTGTGGCTGTACCTGGGCATGTGGTGGCTGTACCTGGGCATGTGGTGGCTGTACTAGGATATGTGGTGGCTGTAGCTGAGAAAGTGGTGGCTGTACTTAGGTTTGTGGTGGCTGTGCCAGGGCATGTGGTGGCTGTACCTGGGCATGTGGTGGCTATACCTGGGCATGTGGTGGCTGTAATTCGATATGTGGTGGCTGTGCCGGGGCATGTGGTGGCTATACCTGGGCATGTGGTGGCTATACCCGGGTATGTGGTGGCGGTACCTTAGCATGTGGTGGCTGTACCTGGGCATGTGGTGGCTGTACATGGGCATGTGGTGGCTGTACTTGGGCATGTGGTGGCTGTACTTGGGCATGTGGTGGTTGTACCTGGGCATGTGGTGGCTGTACATAGGCAGGTGGTGGCTGTACCTGGACATGTGATGGCTACACATGGACATGTAGTGGCTGTAAGTGGGCAAGTGGTGGCTGTACCTGGGCTTGTGGAGGCTGTACCTGGGCATGTGGTGGCTGCACCTGGGCATGTGGAGCCTGTACCTGGGCATGTGGGGGCAGTACTTGGGCATGTGGTGCCTGTTCCTGGGCCTGTGGATGCAGTACCTGGGAATGTGGTGGCTGTACCTGGGCATGTGTTGGCTGTACCTTGGCATGTGGAGACTGTACCTTCGCATGTGGAGGCTGTAACTTCGCATGTGGTGGCTGTACCTAGGCATGTGGTGGCTGTATCTTGGTATGTGGTGGCTGTGCTGGGGCATGTGATGGCTGTGCCTGGGCATGTGGTGGTTGTGCCTGGCATGTGGTGGCTGTACCTGGACATGTGATGGCTGTACCTGGGCATGTGGAGGCTATATCTTCGCATGTGGTGGCTGTACCTCGGCATGTGGTGGCTGTATCTTGGTATGTGGTGGCTGTGCCGGGGCATGTGGTGGCTGTGCAGGGGCATGTGGTGGCTGTACCTTGGCATATGGTTACTGTACCTGAGCATGTGGTGGCTGTACGTGGGCATGTGTTGTCTGTACCTTGGCATGTGGTGACTGTACCTCAGTATGTGGTGGCTGTGCCGGGGCATGAGGAGGCTGTACCTTCGCATGTGGAGGCTGTAACTTCGCATGTGGTGGCTGTACCTAGGCATGTGGTGGCTGTATCTTGGTATGTGGGGGCCGGGCTGGGGCATGTGGTGGCTGTACCTTGGCATATGATCACTGTACCTGGGCATGTGGTGGCTGTACTTGGGCATGTGTTGTCTGTACCTTGGCATGTGGTGGCTGTACCTCAGTATGTGGTGGCTGTGCCGGGGCATGTGGTAGCTATACCTGGGCATGTGGTGGCTTCACCTGGGCATGTGTTGGCTGTACTTGGGTTTCTGGTGGCTGTAATTGAGCATGTGGTGGCTGTACTTGGGTTTGTGGTGGCTGTGCCGGGGCATGTGGTGGCTGTACCTGGGCATGTGGTGGCTGTACTTCAGTATGTGGTGTCTGTGCCGGGGCATGTGGTGGCTATACCTGGGCATGTGGTGGCTGTACTTTGGCATGTGGTGGCTTCACCTGTGCATGTGGTGGCTGCCACTGGGCAGGTGGTGGCTGTACCTGGGCAGGTGGTGGCTCTACCTGGGCAGGTGGTGGCTGTACCTGGGCATATGGTGGCTGTGCCTGGGCATGTGGTGGCTGCACCTAGGCATGTGCTGGCTGTACCTGGGCATGTTGTGGCTGTACCTGGGCATGTGGTGGCTGTACCTGGGCATTTGGTGGCTGTACCGGGGCATGTGGTGGCTGTACTAGGGTATGTGGTGGCTGTACCTGGGCATTTGGTGGCTGTACCGGGGCATGTGGTGGCTGTACTAGGGTATGTGGTGGCTGTAGCTGAGCAAGTGGTGGCTGTACTTGGGTTTGTGGTGGCTGTGCCAGGGCATGTGGTGGCTGAACCTTGGCAGGTGGTGGCTGTATCTCGGCACGTGGTGGCTGCACATGGACATGTAGTGGCTGTAAGTGGGCATGTGGAGGCTGCACCTGGGCATGTGGTGGCTGTACCTGGGCATATGGAGCCTGTACCTGGGCATGTGGGGGCAGTACTTGGGCATGTGGTGGCTGTACCTGGGCATGTGGATCCTGTACCTGGGCATGTGGGGGTAGTACCTCGGCATGTGATGGCTGTGCCTGGGCATGGGTTGGATGTGCCTGGCATGTGGTGGCTGTACCTGGACATGTGATGGCTGTACCTGGGCATGTGGTGGCTGTACCTGGGCATGTGTTGGCTGTACTTTGGCATGTGGAGGCTGTACCTTCACATGTGGAGGCTGTATCTTCGCATGTGGTGGCTGTACCTCGGCATGTGGTGGCTGTATCTTGGTATGTGGTGGCTGTGCCGGGGCATGTGGTAGCTGTGCAGGGGCATGTGGTGGCTGTACCTTGGCATATGGTTACTGTACCTGGGCATGTGGTGGCTGTACGTGGGCATGTGTTGTCTGTACCTTGGCATGTGGTGACTGTACCTCAGTATGTGGTGGCTGTGCCGGGGCATGAGGTGGCTGTACCTTGGCATGTAGTGACTGTACCTGGGCATGTGGTGGCTGTACCTGAGCGTGTGGTGGCTGTACTTGGGTATGTGGTGGCTGTTCCTTGGCAAGTGGAGGCTGTAGCTGAGCAAGTGGTGGCTGTACCTGGGCATGTGGTGGCTGTACCTTGGCATGTGGAGGCTGTACCTTGGCATGGTGCAGCTTTGCCTTTGGATGTGGTGGCTGTACCTTGGCATGTGGTGGCTGTACCTGAGCATGTGGTGGCTGTACCTGAGCATGTGGTGCCTGTACCTGGGCATGTGGTGGATGTTCCTCAGTATGTGGTGGCTGTACCTGGGCATGTGGTGGCTGTACCTGGGAATGTGGTGGCTGTACCTGGGCATGTGGTGGCTGCAGCTGAGCATGTGGTGGCTGTACCTCGGCATGTGGTGGCTGTACCTGGGCATGTGGTGGATGTACCTGGGCATCTCATGGTTGTATTTTGGCATGTGGTGGCTGTACGTGAGCATGTGTTGGCTGCACCTAGGTATGTGGTGGCCATACTGGGGCATGTGGTGGCTGTACCTTGGCAGGTGGTGGCTGTACCTTGGAAGGTGGTGGCTGTACCTGGGCATGTGGTGGCTGTACTTGGGAATGTGGTGGCTGTACCTGAGCATATGCTGGCTGTACTTGGGTATGTGGTGGCTATACCTTTGCATGTGGTGGCTGTACTTGAGCATGTGGTGGCTGCACCTGTGCATGTGGTGGCTGCACCTGGGCATGTGGTGGCTGTACCTGGGCATGTGGTGGCTGTACCTGAGCATGTGGTGGCTGCACCTGGGCATGTGTTGGCTGTACTTGGGTTTTTGGTGGCTGTAATTGAGCATGTGGTGGCTGTACTTGGGTTTGTGGTGGCTGTGCCGGGGCATGTGGTGGCTGTACCTGGGCATGTGGTGGCTGTACTTCAGTATGTGGTGTCTGTGCCGGGGCATGTGGTGGCTATACCTGGGCATGTGGTGGCTGTACTTTGGTATGTGGTGGCTTCACCTGTGCATGTGGTGGCTGCACCTGGGCAGGTGGTGGCTGCACCTGGGCAGGTGGTGGCTGTACCTGGGCATATGGTGGCTGTGCCTGGGCATGTGGTGGCTGCACCGAGGCATGTGCTGGCTGTACCTGGGCATGTTGTGGCTGTACCTGGGCATGTGGTGGCTGTACCTGGGCATGTGGTGGCTGTACCGGGGCGTGTGGTGGCTGTACCGGGGCATGTGGTGGCTGTAGCTGAGAAAGTGGTGGCTGTACTTGGGTTTGTGGTGGCTGTGCCAGGGCATGTGGTGGCTGTACCTGGGCATGTGGTGGCTATACCTGGGCATGTGGTGGCTGTACTTCGATATGTGGTGGCTGTGCCGGGGCATGTGGTGGCTATATCTGGGCATGTGGTGGCTATACCCGGGTATGTGGTGGCAGTACCTTAGCATGTGGTGGCTGTACCTGGGCATGTGGTGGCTGTACATGGGCATGTGGTGGCTGTACTTGGGCATGTGGTGGCTGTACTTGGGCATGTGGTGGCTGTACCTGGGCATGTGGTGGCTGTACATAGGCAGGTGGTGGCTGTACCTGGACATGTGATGGCTGCACATGGACATGTAGTGGCTGTAAATGGGCAAGTGGTGGCTGTACCTGGGCTTGTGGAGGCTGTACCTGGGCATGTGGGGGCAGTACTTGGGCATGTGGTGGCTGTTCCTGGGCCTGTGGATGCAGTACCTGGGAATGTGGTGGCTGTACCTGGGCATGTGTTGGCTGTACCTTGGCATGTGGAGGCTGTACCTTCGCATGTGGAGGCTGTAACTTCGCATGTGGTGGCTGTACCTAGGCATGTGGTGGCTGTATCTTGGTATGTGGTGGCTGTGCTGGGGCATGTGATGGCTGTGCCTGGGCATGTGGTGGTTGTGCCTGGCATGTGGTGGCTGTACCTGGACAAGTGATGGCTGTACCTGGGCATGTGGTGGCTGTACCTGGGCATATGTTGGCTGTACCTTGGCATATGGAGGCTGTTCCTTCGCATGTGGAGGCTGTAACTTCGCATGTTGTGGCTGTACCTAGGCATGTGGTGGCTGTATCTTGGTATGTGGGGGCCGGGCTGGGGCATGTGGTGGCTGTACCTTGGCATATGATCACTGTACCTGGGCATGTGGTGGCTGTACTTGGGCATGTGTTGTCTGTACCTTGGCATGTGGTGGCTGTACCTCAGTATGTGGTGGCTGTGCCGGGGCATGTGGTAGCTATACCTGGGCATGTGGTGGCTTCACCTGGGCATGTGTTGGCTGTACTTGGGTTTCTGGTGGCTGTAATTGAGCATGTGGTGGCTGTACTTGGGTTTGTGGTGGCTGTGCCGGGGCATGTGGTGGCTGTACCTGGGCATGTGGTGGCTGTACTTCAGTATGTGGTGTCTGTGCTGGGGCATGTGGTGGCCATACCTGGGCATGTGGTGGCTGTACTTTGGCATGTGGTGGCTTCACCTGTGCATGTGGTGGCTGCTACTGGGCAGGTGGTGGCTGTACCTGGGCAGGTGGTGGCTGTACCTGGGCAGGTGGTGGCTGTACCTGGGCATATGGTGGCTGTGCCTGGGCATGTGGTGGCTGCACCTAGGCATGTGCTGGCTGTACCTGGGCATGTTGTGGCTGTACCTGGGCATGTGGTGGCTGTACCTGGGCATGTGGTGGCTGTACCGGGGCATGTGGTGGCTGTACTAGGGTATGTGGTGGCTGTAGCTGAGAAAGTGGTGGCTGTACTTGGGTTTGTGGTGGCTGTGCCAGGGCATGTGGTGGCTGTACCTGGGCATGTGGTGGCTATACCTGGGCATGTGGTGGCTGTACTTCGATATGTGGTGGCTGTGCCGGGGCATGTGGTGGCTATACCTGGGCATGTGGTGGCTATACCTGGGTATGTGGTGGTGGTACCTTTGCATGTGGTGGCTGTACCTGGGCATGTGGTGGCTGTACATGGGCATGTGGTGGCTGTACTTGGGCATGTGGTGGCTTTACTTGGGCATGTGGTGGCTGTACCTGGGCATGTGGTGGCTGTACATAGGCAGGTGGTGGCTGTACCTGGACATGTGATGGCTACACATGGACATGTAGTGGCTGTAAGTGGGCAAGTGGTGGATGTACCTGGGCTTGTGGAGGCTGTACCTGGGCATGTGGTGGCTGCACCTGGGCATGTGGAGCCTGTACCTGGTTATGTGGGGGCAGTACTTGGGCATGTGGTGGCTGTTCCTGGGCCTGTGGATGCAGTACCTGGGAATGTGGTGGCTGTACCTGGGCATGTGTTGGCTGTACCTTGGCATGTGGAGGCTGTACCTTCGCATGTGGAGGCTGTAACTTCGCATGTGGTGGCTGTACCTAGGCATGTGGTGGCTGTATCTTGGTATGTGGTGGCTATGCTGGGGCATGTGATGGCTGTGCCTGGGCATGTGGTGGTTGTGCCTGGCATGTGGTGGCTGTACTTGGACATGTGATGGCTGTACCTGGGCATGTGGTGGCTGTACCTGGGCATGTGTTGGCTGTACCTTGGCATGGGGAGGCTGTACCTTCGCATGTGGAGGCTGTAACTTCGCATGTGGTGGCTGTACCTAGGCATGTGGTGGCTGTATCTTGGTATGTGGGGGCCGGGCTGGGGCATGTGGTGGCTGTACCTTGGCATATAATCACTGTACCTGGGCATGTGGTGGCTGTACTTGGGCATGTGGAGCCTGTACCTTGGCATGTGGTGGCTGTACCTCAGTATGTGGTGGCTGTGCCGGGGCATGTGGTAGCTATACCTGGGCATGTGGTGGCTGTACTTGGGCATGTAGTGTCTGTACCTGGGCATGTGGTGGCTGTACCTGAGCATGTGGTGGCTGTACCTGGGTATGTAGTGGCTGTACCTTGGCAAGTGGAGGCTGTAGCTGGGCAAGTGGTGGCTGTATCTGGGCACGTGGTGGCTGTACTTTGGCATGTGGAGGCTGAACCTTGGCATGGTGCAGCTGTACCTTTGGATGTGGTGGCTGTACCTTGGCATGTGGTGGCTGTACCTGCACATGTGGTGGCTGTACCTTGGCATGTGGTGGCTGTACTTGAGCATGTGGTGGCTGTACCTGGGCATGTGGTGGCTGTTCCTTGGTATGTGGTGGCTGTACCTGGGCATGTGGTGGCTGTACCTGGGAATGTGGTGGCTGTACCTGGGCATGTGGTGGCTGTACCTGGGCATGTGGTGGCTGCACTTGAGCATGTGGTGGCTGTACCTGGGCATGTGGTGGCTGTACCTGGGCATGTGGTGGCTGTACTTGGGCATCTCATGGCTGTATTTTGGCTTGTGGTGGTTGTGAGAAGTTGGCCTGGCATATGCTTTTCACTAGTTATAGTGGCCACATTGCACCAGTCCAATTCAACTCTTATGGTAGATAGGTTTTAAGACAACCTTTTAAAGAAAGCTATCCTAGTGGTAGCTGTGGAGAACAGCCTTCAGGCTAAGTCTCTGAGGAATGTAAAGCAGCTTGTTTTACCTTATAATCTCTTGAATTACTCAATGAAAGGACACCACACAGGTATATATATCAAATATATATGTATTTATTTCTAGACACACACTACTAATCTCTTTATGAGATTAGAAGACAAGTACACATTCAAATGTCAACAGTTCTCAATATATTAATCACAAATATGGCTGGAGCCCTAGGGGCGTACCAGACCATGTGTTGGCTGTACTTTGGTTTCTGGTGGCTGTAATTGAGCATGTGGTGGCTGTACTTGGGTTTGTGGGGGCTGTGCCAGGGCATGTGGTGGCTGTACCTGGGCATGTGGTGGCTGTACTTCGGTATGTGGTGTCTGTGCCGGGGCATGTGGTGGCTATACATGGGCATGTGGTGGCTGTACCTTGGCATGTGGTGGCTTCACCTGTGCATGTGGTGGCTGCATCTGGGCAGGTGGTGGCTGTACCTGAGCATGTGGTGTCTGTACCAGGGCATGTGGTGGCTGTACCTGGGCATGTGGTGGCTGTACCTGGGCATCTCATGGCTGTATTTTGGCTTGTGGTGGCTGTACCTGGGCATGTGGTGGCTGTACACGAGCATATGTTGGCTGCACCTAGGTATGTGGTGGCCATACTGGGGCATGTGGTGGCTGTACCTTGGCAGGTGGTGGCTGTACCTGGGCATGTGGTGGCTGTACTTGGGTTTGTGGTGGCTGTGTCGGGGCATGTAGTGGCTGTACCTGGGAATGTGGTGGCTGTACCTGACCATGTGCTGGCTGTACTTGGGTATGTGTTGGCTGTACCTTGGCATGTGGTGGCTGTACTTGAGCATGTGGTGGCTGCACCTGGGCATGTGGTGGCTGCACCTGGGCATTTGGTGGCTGTACCTGGGCATATGGTGGCTGTACCTGGGCATGTGGTGGCTCTACTTAAGCATGTGGTGGCTGTACTTGGGTATGTGGTGGCTGTAACAGCATGTGGTGGCTGTACTTGGGTTTGTGGTGGCTGTGCCGGGGCATGTGGTTGCTGTACCTGGGCATTTGGTGGCTTTACTTCGGTATGTGGTGGCTGTGCTGGGGCATGTGGTGGCTATACCTGGGCATGTGGTGGCTGTACCTTGGAATGTGGTGTCTTCACCTGGGCATGTGGTGGCTGCACCTGGGCAGGTGGTGGCTGTACCTGGGCAAGTGGTGGTTGTACCTGGGCATGTGGTGGCTGTACCTGGGCATGTGGTGTGGTGGCTGCACCTAGGCATGTGGTGGCTGTACCTGGGCATGTTGTGGCTGTACCTGGGCATGTGGTGGCTGTACCTGGGCATTTGGTGGCTGTACCGGGGCATGTGGTGGCTGTACTAGGGTATGTGGTGGCTGTAGCTGAGCAAGTGGTGGCTGTACTTGGGTTTGTGGTGGCTGTGCCAGGGCATGTGGTGGCTGAACCTTGGCAGGTGGTGGCTGTATCTCGGCACGTGGTGGCTGCACATGGACATGTAGTGGCTGTAAGTGGGTGTTAGAATGGGGAACCTCTGGTTGGCACAGGTAGGTACTTGTGACAAGCAGCGGTCCCTTCTTCTATTCAGGGCGAGGGAATTACCCCTTCAGAACAACCCCGGCTCACCCTATAGGTAGTGTGGCGCGAGCAGTCAGGGCTAAACTTCAGGGCGCTAGTCAGTTAAGCATTTATGATCACACACAGTAAACCACAATGATCCCCCACAAACGGACACCAGGCGTAAGTTGTATCAAAAATACGGATGCTTTATATAAAAGATTCTTTGTTACGCAGGCATGTACAAGACCATCAATAACGGTTACGAAATGGAAGCCACAAGATGATAATTAGGCACTGTTCTTGTCTTTGGTAACTTATTCGATCACGAGCGCTTCACAGGGCTCGGTTGAGTCGGTCCAGTCACGATGATGCGCAGGGCACCCAGGGTACAGTGATACGGGGAAATCAGAACGTTGCGGACCCCGAGTCCGATAGAGAGTTCACTGTACCTGGGAACGTGCGATGTGCTTGGACGAGTCTTCAGGAGAGATGCAGGTTCTGCACCTCGTGGGTCTTCCGGATCAAGAATTCAGCGGGCGGCTTTCGGTAGACAGGTGCGGCCCAGGGCCTCCGACACGGACTGTGCGGGAGGTCCCTGCGGAGGGCGGCACGGTCAGACTCAGGCTGGGAGGTGAAGCGGGGCGGCCGGATACGCTACGACGTACGGGCGGCCGTCCGAGGCTGGATTTCACTTCCCCACTAGAAATCCGGCGGGAGGGCGAAAGGGCACCAAGCGCGCTCCAGTAGCAGGCAGGTGACAGGGAAGCGGGACGGCCAGACTCGTGGGTCCAGAGCGACTCAGGTAGAGCGGGGCTCTCGGCGAGTGGAGGCGGCCAGGCTTCTGGGTGTCACGGCCCTAGGAGGGATGCGAAGGTGCGCAGGGCACTCCGGCGGGAGAAAGCACACGGCTCGAATTCTCAGACGAGCGGAGACACGGTGAACCCACTGGTCCTGGGGTTCAGTTCAGGGGGCAAGCTCTTCTTCCAAGCCCTTGGAGATAGTTGAAGAACAAAGTGCAAAAGTCTCTTTCAGTCTTTTTCCTCTCCTTCCTTAGCAAGGCACCTACTGCAGGCCAGTCCCTCAGGTCAGGGAAAGTTACTCCTCCTTCAGCTTCTTCCAGGTCCTTCTAGTCGGGCAGAGTTCCTTCGTGGTTCAATCTGGATCTGATTTCTTAGGAGCCAGGCTCCTACTTTTATACAGGGAGTCTTTTGTTCTTTAGCGCCAGGGGGCCTGGGCCTGGCTCAGTCCAGTTTTGGAGCACTCTGTTGTGGTGACTTGGCTTGTTCCTTTCAGCAGCAGGGCAGAGACATCAGCCGCTCCACAGGGGGCGGCGCCGGCTTTGTGGTGGCAGAGCACAGGTCTATTCAAGAGTCAGGGTGCACTCCTCCCACCCATCCTGGGGTAATCTCCCTACCCACCACCTGGCAGCCAACCTGTCTCCTGGAATCCCCCAGCCCTGCTCCTGTACCGTTGCTAGGCAGAACACACACACACAGCAGAGGCAGACTGAGATGGTTAGGCACGCAAAGGCTAACTTTCTAAAAGTAGCATTTGCAAACCCAGGATATTAAAATAACCTTTACTAAAAGACGTATTTTATTATCCTGAGTTCAGGCATACTAAACATGACTTTCTACCATGCTCTCTGAGTCCACTGGGGTCACAGCGTGTAGCGATCCCAGCAGCCCATTCTGGCCTATGGAGAGCAGGTAGCCTTCAATAGTGAAAAACGACAATGGCTGTAATTCACTATTAAGACATGCCACACCATCAGGGCATGTCCTACCTTATACCTACAATGCACCCTGCGCTCAGGCCTACCAGAGGGGTGACTAACATGTAGTTAAGGGAAGGTTTAGGGACTGGTAAGTGGGGACACTTGCTCAGTCAGCGCGACGGTACCAGACCGCGCGCAGGGTCTGCAGTGGCAGACCCTAGACACATTTTACCCCGCTGCTTCGGTGGGTGGCACAACCAGTGCTGCAAGCCCACTAGCAGCATTTGGATATACAAGCCCTTGGCACCCCTGGTGCACTCTACTAGGGACTGATAGTAAACCAAATAAACCAAACGTGGAAGTCAATTCACATAATACATTTTACCATAGAGAGCACTTGCACTGTGGCACTGGATGGCAGTGGCACAGTGCCCTGAGCAGCTAACATCAACACAAAAACACATTGAGGCACAGACAAAAATGGAAGGGTGACCCACGCCAATGGTGCCAGGTCTAACACGTGTCCCCTCCAGCTGAAAAGTGGGGAGAACTACCCTACCCCAGGGAGTTCTGCATCACTAAGGCGGAAAAACCTGGACAGACCGTCAGCATTGGCGTGATCTGTGCCAGGGCGATGCTCCACCGTAAAGTCCATACCCTGTAGGGAGATGGACCACCTCAACAGTTTTGGGTTCTCACCCCTCATTTGCATCAACCATCTGAGGGGCCTGTGGTCGGTCTGAACCCGGAAGTGAGACCCAAACAAGTAGGGTCTTAGCTTCTTCAGCGCCCAGACCACAGCAAATGCTTCTCGTTCTATCGCACTCCACCTTTGTTCCCGGGGAAGTAGCCTCCTGCTAATAAAGGCTACGGGTTGGTCAAAGCCCTCCTCCGTGATCTGTGAGAGAACAGCCCCTACACCATGCTCTGATGCATCCGTCTGCACCAGGAACTCTTTGGAGAAGTCAGGAGCCAAGAGCACGGGCGCCGTGCACATGGCAGTTTTCAGGGTGTCGAAGGCTTTCTGACAGGTGTCAGTCCATATCACTTTTCTGGGCTGCTTCTTCGAAGTCAGCTCTGTCAAGGGGGCAACGATGCTGCCATACCCCTTGACAAACCTCCTGTAGTACCCGGTGAGTCCTAAAAAGGCCCTCACCTCCGTCTGGGTCTCTGGGGGCTCCCAAGCCAGGATGGTTTCAACTTTGGGTTGGAGGGGCGCCACCTGGCCGCTCCCCACTTGGTGTCCCAAGTACACCACTGACCCCTGCCCGATCTGACACTTGCTTGCCTTGATCGTGAGGCCTGCTTTGCGCAGCGCCATCAACACTTCCCAGAGATGTTGCAGGTGTTCTTCCCATGTGCCGCTGAACACTGCGATGTCGTCCAGGTAGGCGGCGCTGAACTCGGTCAGCCCAGCCAACACCTGGTTGACCAACCTCTGGAAGGTGGCAGGGGCATTCTTCATCCCAAAGGGCATCACCCGGAACTGGTAATGCCCATCTGGCGTAGAGAATGCGGACCTCTCTTTGGCCCCATCAGTCAAGGCGATCTGCCAGTACCCAGACGTTAAGTCAAACGTGCTGAGGTACCGTGCAGCCCCTAACCGATCGATGAGCTCATCAGCTCTGGGGATGGGGTGCGCGTCAGTCCTCGTGACTGAGTTGAGTCCTCGGTAGTCCACACAGAACCGGAGTTCGGGCGTGGCACCCGGCGCTGCAGCCTTTGGGACCAAGACCACTGGGCTGGCCCAAGGACTGCTGGAGGACTCAACCACCCCTAGGGCAAGCATCTTCGAGACCTCCTCTTTGATGCAGGCCCTGACCCTGTCAGTTACCCGGTAGGCCTTGTGCTTCACAGGTAAGCTGTCTCCCGTATCCACGTCATGGACGCACCAATTTGTGATACCGGGAACCAGGGAGAACAGGTCGGGAAACTGCCCCAGCAGCTGGCGGCAGTCACCCTGTTGCTCAGGGGTCAGGGTGGGTGAGAGGTTAACTCCATCCACTGACCCGTCTCGCTCTGAGGCTACCAAGAGGTCAGGAAGAGGCTCGGACTCCTCTTCCATCCCATCATCGGTGGCCAAGAGCATGCCCACTTCGGACCTCTCCAAGTGGGGCTTCAGTCGATTGACATGTAGGACCCTTAAGGGGTTCCTCGGAGACCGCAAGTCCACCAAGTAGGTGACAGAACTCTTGCGCTCCACAATCTCAAAGGGTCCTGTCCACTTGTCCTGGAGTGCACAAGGCTCCACAGGGGCCAGGACCCACACTTTTTGGCCAGGTTGAAGCTCAACCAGAGTGGCATTCTGGTCGTACCACCGCTTCATTTCCTCCTGGCTGGCTTCCAGGTTTGCCTCAGCAAGTTGCCTGAAACGCCTAGTCTGGTTCCGGAAAGCCAGCATGTAGCTGTATACATTCTGGGGAGGTTTCCTGGGAGATTGCTCCCAGCCTTCCTTGACCAGACTAAGAGGTCCTCGTACTGGGTGGCCATACAAAAGCTCAAAGGGACTGAACCCTAGAGACTTTTGTGGCACCTCGCGGTACGCAAAGAGAAGGCATGGTAAGAGGACGTCCCACTTACGCCTCATGGGTTCCTCGAGACCCATAATCATGCCCTTCAGGGTTCGGTTGAAGCGCTCAACCAACCCGTTTCCTTGGGGATGGTAAGGTGTGGTGAACTTGTAGGTTACACCACACTCTTGCCAAAGGGACTTCATATATTTCGATATGAAGTTGGTCCCCCTGTCAGACACCACCTCTAGAGGGAATCCTACTCGTGAGAAAATTCCCATCAGTGCCCGTCCCACCACGGGGGCCGTCACTGTCCTCAGAGGGATGGCTTCAGGGTACCGGGTGGCATGGTCCACCAAGACCAGGATAAACCTGTTGCCCATGGCTGTCTTGGGGTCCAGTGGCCCCACAATGTCAATCCCCACCCGCTGGAATGGGGTACTGACCACAGGGAAAGGTTGGAGTGGAGCTCTCAGCTTCCTTCCACTCTTGCCACTTGCCTGGCAAGTCTGGCATGTCCTGCAGTGAGTGTCAGAACTCCTGCGCATTTGGGGCCAATAAAAGTGGGTGACGAGCCTTTCAAAGGTCTTGTCCTGCCCCAAATGTCCTGCTAACGGTACGTCGTGAGCCAGCCCCAGTAGGAAGGCTCTGAACCTCTGGGGTACCACCAGCGCACGGGCTGACCCAGGTTCAGCAACCTTAGGCTCGGAGTATAGGAGGTCGTTCTCCCAGTAGATCAAGTGAGTTCCGGACTGATCACCATTGGCCTGGGCTGCAGCCTGCTGCCGCATACCCTCTAGAGAGGGGCACTCTTTCTGCTCCCTGCAGAATTCCTCCCTGGTGGGGCCTCCTTCTTGCTGCCAATGGGTCAGCTCAGGCAGGTCCCCCAGTTCGGCTATCTGTTCCCCGGTAGGCTCCAGGGCATCCCCCTCAAGGTCTGCTTCCTCCTGGGCCGTGGGAACGTCAGGAGCCGGATTCCCGTGCCTCCCTTGCCCTCTCTCTAAGGCCGGTTCCTGGGCCTCTCCCTCAGGCTCCAGGGTTCCTTCAACACCCCTACCGGCTGCCATCGACCGGGTGGTCACACACGCCCAATCAGGCAAGCCCACCATCCGCAGGTGAGTCGTCTTCTCCACCTTTTCCCAAGGGGAGCTCTCCAAATCGTTACCTAGGAGGCAATCAACAGGCATGGCCTCTCTCACAGCCACTTGCAGAGTACCAGAGACCCCCCCCCACTCAAAGGGAACCTGAGCCATTGGACACTGACTCTCTGTGTTGTCAGCGTTGACAACACGGCAGAATGCGTGCGGGACAACCTGCTCTTGAGACACCAGGTGTTGCTTGACAGCAGTCACACTGGCTCCAGTATCTCTAAGAGCCCCCACCCTCTTGCCATTTATGGTCACCCACTGCCCATACTTTTGAGTATTGGGGGGCAGCTGGGCCTCAGCGACCATCTCCCGGTCTCCTAATGAGACTAGGGTTATCTGTACGGGATCCCCCGCCCCTTGGACGTCCATCTCCCTCCCCAAGGCTACACTATTCACCTGCTTGGGGGGTGGAGCACCAGAGGGTGCTGGTTTACCATACAGGGGGCACTTGGGATCCACGGAAATGTGCCCCAGGTTGTTACACTTGTAACATCTGAGGGGCCCTCTTTGAACAGGGTTACCTGTCGGGGCCCCGGTCTGCTTCGGGGGTGGGGGTGGCTGAGAACCTTTCCCTTGGTTCCCTTGGGAATTACGTTGGGGCCCTTGGTAGAACTCCCTCTGTTTACCCTTGTCCCCCCCACTCTTCTGCTGGGGACCCTGAACACCCTTGGCGGGGCCTCCCACGGGACCCTTGTGGACCCTGGTGCTGATCCAGCGGTCCGCCTCCTCAGCAAGCTTCCTCGGGTTGGACAGCTTGCTATCGATCAGGTGTTGGCGTAGCTCAGGAAAACAATTATCCGACAAGTGCTCCCATGCGATTAAATCAAACAGCCCTTGGTAATCATCCACCTTGCTACCCTTCACCCAACCATCCAGCGCTCTGCAAAAAAAGGTCACATATTCTACATAAGTGGTACCAGGTTTCTTGGTGCAATCCCTAAATCTCTGTCTGTACAATTCAGGAGTCAACCCATACCTTGTCATAAGAGCCTCCTTCATGTGTGGATAGGATGTGTGGACATCAGAGGGGAGGTCTAGCAGTGTGTCCCGCCCCTCACTCAGGAACCTTCCCCACAACCCCGCTCCCCAATCCTTCTCAGGGACCCGGTGGGAGGACATGGCTACTTCATAGGCCCTAAACCACTGCCCAATATCATCCTGCTTATAATATTCTTTGACTACATCTTTAGGAATGTGCACCCTTGACTCGGTTGAATTGCTGCCACCAGAGGGTGAGTTGTCTAAACTCCTGGCCTTGAGATCCAACTCCCTCATTTTTACCTCATGCTCCATGGCCAGTTTCTGCCTTTCTCTCTCCATTTGCAGTTTTGCCATCTCCACCTCGTGTGCTCGGGCGGCACTCCTGTCGGCCAACTCCTCTGGCGACAGGCCTCTGCTAGGCTCAAACACGCCTTCGGGGGTATCACCTCCCGGGCATTCTCTGGGAACTTTGATTCGTGCCAGGCTCTCAGTGCTGTCACGTACTGATCCTTGTTGCTTAGTCCACTTTGCTTGATTCTGTACTTGGAGAGATATCCCTTCAGGACATCATTTGTGCACTTCCTCAGTGCCTCGGGCTCCCAATCGATGTCATCTACTCCAGAGAATACAGAGGGCGCTCCGCCTCCGTTGACTGAGCTAGGCATGGTTTCTTAAGGTGGAGATTTTTCTTTAGCAACCACTGTCACTCAATCTGTGGCTGCGTTATAGGTCTGCTCTACGTGGTGATCAATAATTCACTGTATGTAAATCATAAATGCAAATTCGAGATCCCACCGCTGCCACCAATGTTAGAATGGGGAACCTCTGGTTGGCACAGGTAGGTACTTGTGACAAGCAGCGGTCCCTTCTTCTATTCAGGGCGAGGGAATTACCCCTTCAGAACAACCCCGGCTCACCCTATAGGTAGTGTGGCGCGAGCAGTCAGGGCTAAACTTCAGGGCGCTAGTCAGTTAAGCATTTATGATCACACACAGTAAACCACAATGATCCCCCACAAACGGACACCAGGCGTAAGTTGTATCAAAAATACGGATGCTTTATATAAAAGATTCTTTGTTACGCAGGCATGTACAAGACCATCAATAACGGTTACGAAATGGAAGCCACAAGATGATAATTAGGCACTGTTCTTGTCTTTGGTAACTTATTCGATCACGAGCGCTTCACAGGGCTCGGTTGAGTCGGTCCAGTCACGATGATGCGCAGGGCACCCAGGGTACAGTGATACGGGGAAATCAGAACGTTGCGGACCCCGAGTCCGATAGAGAGTTCACTGTACCTGGGAACGTGCGATGTGCTTGGACGAGTCTTCAGGAGAGATGCAGGTTCTGCACCTCGTGGGTCTTCCGGATCAAGAATTCAGCGGGCGGCTTTCGGTAGACAGGTGCGGCCCAGGGCCTCCGACACGGACTGTGCGGGAGGTCCCTGCGGAGGGCGGCACGGTCAGACTCAGGCTGGGAGGTGAAGCGGGGCGGCCGGATACGCTACGACGTACGGGCGGCCGTCCGAGGCTGGATTTCACTTCCCCACTAGAAATCCGGCGGGAGGGCGAAAGGGCACCAAGCGCGCTCCAGTAGCAGGCAGGTGACAGGGAAGCGGGACGGCCAGACTCGTGGGTCCAGAGCGACTCAGGTAGAGCGGGGCTCTCGGCGAGTGGAGGCGGCCAGGCTTCTGGGTGTCACGGCCCTAGGAGGGATGCGAAGGTGCGCAGGGCACTCCGGCGGGAGAAAGCACACGGCTCGAATTCTCAGACGAGCGGAGACACGGTGAACCCACTGGTCCTGGGGTTCAGTTCAGGGGGCAAGCTCTTCTTCCAAGCCCTTGGAGATAGTTGAAGAACAAAGTGCAAAAGTCTCTTTCAGTCTTTTTCCTCTCCTTCCTTAGCAAGGCACCTACTGCAGGCCAGTCCCTCAGGTCAGGGAAAGTTACTCCTCCTTCAGCTTCTTCCAGGTCCTTCTAGTCGGGCAGAGTTCCTTCGTGGTTCAATCTGGATCTGATTTCTTAGGAGCCAGCCTCCTACTTTTATACAGGGAGTCTTTTGTTCTTTAGCGCCAGGGGGCCTGGGCCTGGCTCAGTCCAGTTTTGGAGCACTCTGTTGTGGTGACTTGGCTTGTTCCTTTCAGCAGCAGGGCAGAGACATCAGCCGCTCTACAGGGGGCGGCGCCGGCTTTGTGGTGGCAGAGCACAGGTCTATTCAAGAGTCAGGGTGCACTCCTCCCACCCATCCTGGGGTAATCTCCCTACCCACCACCTGGCAGCCAACCTGTCTCCTGGAATCCCCCAGCCCTGCTCCTGTACCGTTGCTAGGCAGAACACACACACACAGCAGAGGCAGACTGAGATGGTTAGGCACGCAAAGGCTAACTTTCTAAAAGTAGCATTTGCAAACCCAGGATATTAAAATAACCTTTACTAAAAGACGTATTTTATTATCCTGAGTTCAGGCATACTAAACATGACTTTCTACCATGCTCTCTGAGTCCACTGGGGTCACAGCGTGTAGCGATCCCAGCAGCCCATTCTGGCCTATGGAGAGCAGGTAGCCTTCAATAGTGAAAAACGACAATGGCTGTAATTCACTATTAAGACATGCCACACCATCAGGGCATGTCCTACCTTATACCTACAATGCACCCTGCGCTCAGGCCTACCAGAGGGGTGACTAACATGTAGTTAAGGGAAGGTTTAGGGACTGGTAAGTGGGGACACTTGCTCAGTCAGCGCGACGGTACCAGACCGCGCGCAGGGTCTGCAGTGGCAGACCCTAGACACATTTTACCCCGCTGCTTCGGTGGGTGGCACAACCAGTGCTGCAAGCCCACTAGCAGCATTTGGATATACAAGCCCTTGGCACCCCTGGTGCACTCTACTAGGGACTGATAGTAAACCAAATAAACCAAACGTGGAAGTCAATTCACATAATACATTTTACCATAGAGAGCACTTGCACTGTGGCACTGGATGGCAGTGGCACAGTGCCCTGAGCAGCTAACATCAACACAAAAACACATTGAGGCACAGACAAAAATGGAAGGGTGACCCACGCCAATGGTGCCAGGTCTAACACTGGGCATGTGGAGGCTGCACCTGGGCATGTGGTGGCTGTACCTGGGCATGTGGAGCCTGTACCTGGGCATGTGGGGGCAGTACTTGGGCATGTGGTGGCTGTACCTGGGCATGTGGGGGTAGTACCTCGGCATGTGATGGCTGTGCCTGGGCATGGGTTGGGTGTGCCTGGCATGTGGTGGCTGTACCTGGACATGTGATGGCTGTACCTGGGCATGTGGTGGCTGTACCTGGGCATGTGTTGGCTGTACCTTGGCATGTGGAGGCTGTACCTTCACATGTGGAGGCTGTATCTTCGCATGTGGTGGCTGTACCTCGGCATGTGGTGGCTGTATCTTGGTATGTGGTGGCTGTGCCGGGGCATGTGGTGGCTGTGCCGGGGCATGTGGTGGCTGTACCTTGGCATATGGTTACTGTACCTGGGCATGTGGTAGCTGTACGTGGGCATGTGTTGTCTGTACCTTGGCATGTGGTGACTGTACCTCAGTATGTGGTGGCTGTGCCGGGGCATGAGGTGGCTGTACCTTGGCATGTAGTGACTGTACCTGGGCATGAGGTGGCTGTACCTGAGCGTGTGGTGGCTGTACTTGGGTATGTGGTGGCTGTTCCTTGGCAAGTGGAGGCTGTAGCTGGGCAAGTGGTGGCTGTACCTGGGCATGTGGTGGCTGTACCTTGGCATGTGGAGGCTGTACCTTGGCATGGTGCAGCTTTGCCTTTGGATGTGGTGGCTGTACCTTGGCATGTGGTGGCTGTACCTGAGCATGTGGTGGCTGTACCTGAGCATGTGGTGCCTGTACCTGGGCATGTGGTGGATGTTTCTCAGTATGTGGTGGCTGTACCTGGGCATGTGGTGGCTGTACCTGGGAATGTGGTGGCTGTACCTGGGCATGTGGTGGCTGCAGCTGAGCATGTGGTGGCTGTACCTCGGCATGTGGTGGCTGTACCTGGGCATGTGGTGGATGTACCTGGGCATCTCATGGTTGTATTTTGGCATGTGGTGGCTGTACGTGAGCATGTGTTGGCTGCACCTAGGTATGTGGTGGCCATACTGGGGCATGTGGTGGCTGTACCTTGGCAGGTGGTGGCTGTACCTTGGCAGGTGGTGGCTGTACCTGGGCATGTGGTGGCTGTACTTGGGAATGTGGTGGCTGTACCTGAGCATATGCTGGCTGTACTTGGGTATGTGGTGGCTATACCTTTGCATGTGGTGGCTGCACCTGTGCATGTGGTGGTTGTACTTCAGTATGTGGTGTCTGTGCCGGGGCATGTGGTGGCTATACCTGGGCATGTGGTGGCTGTACTTTGGCATGTGGTGGCTTCACCTGGGCATGTGGTGGCTGCACCTGGGCAGGTGGTGGCTGCACCTGGGCAGGTGGTGGCTGTACCTGGGCAGGTGGTGGCTGTACCTGGGCATATGGTGGCTGTACTTCCGTATGTGGTATCTGTGCCGGGGCATGTGGTGGCTATACCTGGGCATTTGGTGGCTGTACTTTGGCATGTGGTGGCTTCACCTGTGCATGTGGTGGCTGCTACTGGGCAGGTGGTGGCTGTACCTAGGCAGGTGGTGGCTGTACCTGGGCAGGTGGTGGCTGTACCTGGGCATATGGTGGCTGTGCCTGGGCATGTGGTGGCTGCACCTAGGCATGTGCTGGCTGTACCTGGGCATGTTGTGGCTGTACCTGGGCATGTGGTGGCTGTACCTGGGCATTTGGTGGCTGTACCGGGGCATGTGGTGGCTGTACTAGGGTATGTGGTGGCTGTACCTGGGCATTTGGTGGCTGTACCGGGGCATGTGGTGGCTGTACTAGGGTATGTGGTGGCTGTAGCTGAGCAAGTGGTGGCTGTACTTGGGTTTGTGGTGGCTGTGCCAGGGCATGTGGTGTCTGAACCTTGGCAGGTGGTGGCTGTATCTCGGCACGTGGTGGCTGCACATGGACATGTAGTGGCTGTAAGTGGGCATGTGGAGGCTGCACCTGGGCATGTGGTGGCTGTACCTGGGCATGTGGAGCCTGTACCTGGGCATGTGGGGGCAGTACTTGGGAATGTGGTGGCTGTACCTGGGCATGTGGATCCTGTACCTGGGCATGTGGGGGTAGTACCTCGGCATGTGATGGCTGTGCCTCTGCATGGGTTGGATGTGCCTGGCATGTGGTGGCTGTACCTGGACATGTGATGGCTGTACCTGGGCATGTGGTGGCTGTACCTGGGCATGTGTTGGCTGTACCTTGGCATGTGGAGGCTGTACCTTCACATGTGGAGGCTATATCTTCGCATGTGGTGGCTGTACCTCGGCATGTGGTGGCTGTATCTTGGTATGTGGTGGCTGTGCCGGGGCATGTGGTGGCTGTGCAGGGGCATGTGGTGGCTGTACCTTGGCATATGGTTACTGTACCTGAGCATGTGGTGGCTGTACGTGGGCATGTGTTGTCTGTACCTTGGCATGTGGTGACTGTACCTCAGTATGTGGTGGCTGTGCCGGGGCATGAGGAGGCTGTACCTTCGCATGTGGAGGCTGTAACTTCGCATGTGGTGGCTGTACCTAGGCATGTGGTGGCTGTATCTTGGTATGTGGGGGCCGGGCTGGGGCATGTGGTGGCTGTACCTTGGCATATAATCACTGTACCTGGGCATGTGGTGGCTGTACTTGGGCATGTGTTGTCTGTACCTTGGCATGTGGTGGCTGTACCTCAGTATGTGGTGGCTGTGCCGGGGCATGTGGTAGCTATACCTGGGCATGTGGTGGCTGTACTTGGGCATGTAGTGTCTGTACCTGGGCATGTGGTGGCTGTACCTGAGCATGTGGTGGCTGTACCTGGGTATGTAGTGGCTGTACCTTGGCAAGTGGAGGCTGTAGCTGGGAAAGTGGTGGCTGTACCTGGGCACGTGGTGGCTGTACTTTGGCATGTGGAGGCTGAACCTTGGCATGGTGCAGCTGTACCTTTGGATGTGGTGGCTGTACCTTGGCATGTGGTGGCTGTACCTGCACATGTGGTGGCTGTACCTTGGCATGTGGTGGCTGTACTTGAGCATGTGGTGGCTGTACCTGGGCATGTGGTGGCTGTTCCTTGGTATGTGGTGGCTGTACCTGGGCATGTGGTGGCTGTACCTGGGAATGTGGTGGCTGTACCTGGGCATGTGGTGGCTGTACCTGGGCATGTGGTGGCTGCACTTGAGCATGTGGTGGCTGTACCTGGGCATGTGGTGGCTGTACCTGGGCATGTGGTGGCTGTACTTGGGCATCTCATGGCTGTATTTTGGCTTGTGGTGGTTGTGAGAAGTTGGCCTGGCATATGCTTTTCACTAGTTATAGTGGCCACATTGCACCAGTCCAATTCAACTCTTATGGTAGATAGGTTTTAAGACAACCTTTTAAAGAAAGCTATCCTAGTGGTAGCTGTGGAGAACAGCCTTCAGGCTAAGTCTCTGAGGAATGTAAAGCAGCTTGTTTTACCTTATAATCTCTTGAATTACTCAATGAAAGGACACCACACAGGTATATATATCAAATATATATGTATTTATTTCTAGACACACACTACTAATCTCTTTATGAGATTAGAAGACAAGTACACATTCAAATGTCAACAGTTCTCAATATATTAATCACAAATATGGCTGGAGCCCTAGGGGCGTACCAGACCATGTGTTGGCTGTACTTTGGTTTCTGGTGGCTGTAATTGAGCATGTGGTGGCTGTACTTGGGTTTGTGGGGGCTGTGCCAGGGCATGTGGTGGCTGTACCTGGGCATGTGGTGGCTGTACTTCGGTATGTGGTGTCTGTGCCGGGGCATGTGGTGGCTATACATGGGCATGTGGTGGCTGTACCTTGGCATGTGGTGGCTTCACCTGTGCATGTGGTGGCTGCATCTGGGCAGGTGGTGGCTGTACCTGAGCATGTGGTGTCTGTACCAGGGCATGTGGTGGCTGTACCTGGGCATGTGGTGGCTGTACCTGGGCATCTCATGGCTGTATTTTGGCTTGTGGTGGCTGTACCTGGGCATGTGGTGGCTGTACACGAGCATATGTTGGCTGCACCTAGGTATGTGGTGGCCATACTGGGGCATGTGGTGGCTGTACCTTGGCAGGTGGTGGCTGTACCTGGGCATGTGGTGGCTGTACTTGGGTTTGTGGTGGCTGTGTCGGGGCATGTAGTGGCTGTACCTGGGAATGTGGTGGCTGTACCTGACCATGTGCTGGCTGTACTTGGGTATGTGTTGGCTGTACCTTGGCATGTGGTGGCTGTACTTGAGCATGTGGTGGCTGCACCTGGGCATGTGGTGGCTGCACCTGGGCATTTGGTGGCTGTACCTGGGCATATGGTGGCTGTACCTGGGCATGTGGTGGCTCTACTTAAGCATGTGGTGGCTGTACTTGGGTATGTGGTGGCTGTAACAGCATGTGGTGGCTGTACTTGGGTTTGTGGTGGCTGTGCCGGGGCATGTGGTTGCTGTACCTGGGCATTTGGTGGCTTTACTTCGGTATGTGGTGGCTGTGCTGGGGCATGTGGTGGCTATACCTGGGCATGTGGTGGCTGTACCTTGGAATGTGGTGTCTTCACCTGGGCATGTGGTGGCTGCACCTGGGCAGGTGGTGGCTGTACCTGGGCAAGTGGTGGCTGTACCTGGGCATGTGGTGGCTGTACCTGGGCATGTGGTGTGGTGGCTGCACCTAGGCATGTGGTGGCTGTACCTGGGCATGTTGTGGCTGTACCTGGGCATGTGGTGGCTGTACCTGGGCATTTGGTGGCTGTACCGGGGCATGTGGTGGCTGTACTAGGGTATGTGGTGGCTGTAGCTGAGCAAGTGGTGGCTGTACTTGGGTTTGTGGTGGCTGTGCCAGGGCATGTGGTGGCTGAACCTTGGCAGGTGGTGGCTGTATCTCGGCACGTGGTGGCTGCACATGGACATGTAGTGGCTGTAAGTGGGCATGTGGAGGCTGCACCTGGGCATGTGGTGGCTGTACCTGGGCATGTGGAGCCTGTACCTGGGCATGTGGGGGCAGTACTTGGGCATGTGGTGGCTGTACCTGGGCATGTGGGGGTAGTACCTCGGCATGTGATGGCTGTGCCTGGGCATGGGTTGGGTGTGCCTGGCATGTGGTGGCTGTACCTGGACATGTGATGGCTGTACCTGGGCATGTGGTGGCTGTACCTGGGCATGTGTTTGCTGTACCTTGGCATGTGGAGGCTGTACCTTCACATGTGGAGGCTGTATCTTCGCATGTGGTGGCTGTACCTCGGCATGTGGTGGCTGTATCTTGGTATGTGGTGGCTGTGCCGGGGCATGTGGTGGCTGTGCCGGGGCATGTGGTGGCTGTACCTTGGCATATGGTTACTGTACCTGGGCATGTGGTGGCTGTACGTGGGCATGTGTTGTCTGTACCTTGGCATGTGGTGACTGTACCTCAGTATGTGGTGGCTGTGCCGGGGCATGAGGTGGCTGTACCTTGGCATGTAGTGACTGTACCTGGGCATGAGGTGGCTGTACCTGAGCGTGTGGTGGCTGTACTTGGGTATGTGGTGGCTGTTCCTTGGCAAGTGGAGGCTGTAGCTGGGCAAGTGGTGGCTGTACCTGGGCATGTGGTGGCTGTACCTTGGCATGTGGAGGCTGTACCTTGGCATGGTGCAGCTTTGCCTTTGGATGTGGTGGCTGTACCTTGGCATGTGGTGGCTGTACCTGAGCATGTGGTGGCTGTACCTGAGCATGTGGTGCCTGTACCTGGGCATGTGGTGGATGTTTCTCAGTATGTGGTGGCTGTACCTGGGCATGTGGTAGCTGTACCTGGGAATGTGGTGGCTGTACCTGGGCATGTGGTGGCTGCAGCTGAGCATGTGGTGGCTGTACCTCGGCATGTGGTGGCTGTACCTGGGCATGTGGTGGATGTACCTGGGCATCTCATGGTTGTATTTTGGCATGTGGTGGCTGTACGTGAGCATGTGTTGGCTGCACCTAGGTATGTGGTGGCCATACTGGGGCATGTGGTGGCTGTACCTTGGCAGGTGGTGGCTTTACCTTGGCAGGTGGTGGCTGTACCTGGGCATGTGGTGGCTGTACTTGGGAATGTGGTGGCTGTACCTGAGCATATGCTGGCTGTACTTGGGTATGTGGTGGCTATACCTTTGCATGTGGTGGCTGTACTTGAGCATGTGGTGGCTGCACCTGTGCATGTGGTGGTTGTACTTCAGTATGTGGTGTCTGTGCCGGGGCATGTGGTGGCTATACCTGGGCATGTGGTGGCTGTACTTTGGCATGTGGTGGCTTCACCTGGGCATGTGGTGGCTGCACCTGGGCAGGTGGTGGCTGCACCTGGGCAGGTGGTGGCTGTACCTGGGCAGGTGGTGGCTGTACCTGGGCATATGGTGGCTGTACTTCAGTATGTGGTATCTGTGCCGGGGCATGTGGTGGCTATACCTGGGCATTTGGTGGCTCTACTTTGGCATGTGGTGGCTTCACCTGTTCATGTGGTGGCTGCTACTGGGCAGGTGGTGGCTGTACCTAGGCAGGTGGTGGCTGTACCTGGGCAGGTGGTGGCTGTACCTGGGCATATGGTGGCTGTGCCTGGGCATGTGGTGGCTGCACCTAGGCATGTGCTGGCTGTACCTGGGCATGTTGTGGCTGTACCTGGGCATGTGGTGGCTGTACCTGGGCATTTGGTGGCTGTACCGGGGCATGTGGTGGCTGTACTAGGGTATGTGGTGGCTGTACCTGGGCATTTGGTGGCTGTACCGGGGCATGTGGTGGCTGTACTAGGGTATGTGGTGGCTGTAGCTGAGCAAGTGGTGGCTGTACTTGGGTTTGTGGTGGCTGTGCCAGGGCATGTGGTGTCTGAACCTTGGCAGGTGGTGGCTGTATCTCGGCACGTGGTGGCTGCACATGGACATGTAGTGGCTGTAAGTGGGCATGTGGAGGCTGCACCTGGGCATGTGGTGGCTGTACCTGGGCATGTGGAGCCTGTACCTGGGCATGTGGGGGCACTACTTGGGCATGTGGTGGCTGTACCTGGGCATGTGGATCCTGTACCTGGGCATGTGGGGGTAGTACCTCGGCATGTGATGGCTGTGCCTGGGCATGGGTTGGATGTGCCTGGCATGTGGTGGCTGTACCTGGACATGTGATGGCTGTACCTGGGCATGTGGTGGCTGTACCTGGGCATGTGTTGGCTGTACCTTGGCATGTGGAGGCTGTACCTTCACATGTGGAGGCTATATCTTCGCATGTGGTGGCTGTACCTCGGCATGTGGTGGCTGTATCTTGGTATGTGGTGGCTGTGCCGGGGCATGTGGTGGCTGTGCAGGGGCATGTGGTGGCTGTACCTTGGCATATGGTTACTGTACCTGAGCATGTGGTGGCTGTACGTGGGCATGTGTTGTCTGTACCTTGGCATGTGGTGACTGTACCTCAGTATGTGGTGGCTGTGCCGGGGCATGAGGTGGCTGTACCTTGGCATGTAGTGACTGTACCTGGGCATGTGGTGGCTGTACCTGAGCGTATGGTGGCTGTACTTGGGTATGTGGTGGCTGTTCCTTGGCAAGTGGAGGCTGTAGCTGAGCAAGTGGTGGCTGTACCTGGGCATGTGGTGGCTGTACCTTGGCATGTGGAGGCTGTACCTTGGCATGGTGCAGCTTTGCCTTTGGATGTGGTGGCTGTACCTTGGCATGTGGTGGCTGTACCTGAGCATGTGGTGGCTGTACCTGAGCATGTGGTGCCTGTACCTGGGCATGTGGTGGATGTTCCTCAGTATGTGGTGGCTGTACCTGGGCATGTGGTGGCTGTACCTGGGAATGTGGTGGCTGTACCTGGGCATGTGGTGGCTGCAGCTGAGCATGTGGTGGCTGTACCTCGGCATGTGGTGGCTGTACCTGGGCATGTGGTGGATGTACCTGGGCATCTCATGGTTGTGTTTTGGCATGTGGTGGCTGTACGTGAGCATGTGTTGGCTGCACCTAGGTATGTGGTGGCCATACTGGGGCATGTGGTGGCTGTACCTTGGCAGGTGGTGGCTGTACCTTGGCAGGTGGTGGCTGTACCTGGGCATGTGGTGGCTGTACTTGGGAATGTGGTGGCTGTACCTGAGCATATGCTGGCTGTACTTGGGTATGTGGTGGCTATACCTTTGCATGTGGTGGCTGTACTTGAGCATGTGGTGGCTGCACCTGTGCATGTGGTGGCTGCACCTGGGCATGTGGTGGCTGTACCTGGGTATGTGGTGGCTGTACCTGAGCATGTGGTGGCTGCACCTGGGCATGTGTTGGCTGTACTTGGGTTTCTGGTGGCTGTAATTGAGCATGTGGTGGCTGTACTTGGGGTTGTGGTGGCTGTGCCGGGGCATGTGGTGGCTGTACCTGGGCATGTGGTGGCTGTACTTCAGTATGTGGTGTCTGTGCCGGGGCATGTGGTGGCTATACCTGGGCATGTGGTGGCTGTACTTTGGCATGTGGTGGCTTCACCTGTGCATGTGGTGGCTGCACCTGGGCAGGTGGTGGCTGCACCTGGGCAGGTGGTGGCTGTACCTGGGCAGGTGGTGGCTGTACCTGGGCATATGGTGGCTGTGCCTGGGCATGTGGTGGCTGCACCGAGGCATGTGCTGGCTGTACCTGGGCATGTGGTGGCTGTACTAGGGTATGTGGTGGCTGTAGCTGAGAAAGTGGTGGCTGTACTTGGGTTTGTGGTGGCTGTGCCAGGGCATGTGGTGGCTGTACCTGGGCATGTGGTGGCTATACCTGGGCATGTGGTGGCTGTACTTCGATATGTGGTGGCTGTGCCGGGGCATGTGGTGGCTATACCTGGGCATGTGGTGGCTATACCCGGGTATGTGGTGGCGGTACCTTAACATGTGGTGGCTGTACCTGGGCATGTGGTGGCTGTACATGGGCATGTGGTGGCTGTACTTGGGCATGTGGTGGCTGTACTTGGGCATGTGGTGGCTGTACCTGGGCATGTGGTGGCTGTACATAGGCAGGTGGTGGCTGTACCTGGACATGTGATGGCTACACATGGACATGTAGTGGCTGTAAGTGGGCAAGTGGTGGCTGTACCTGGGCTTGTGGAGGCTGTACCTGGGCATGTGGTGGCTGCACCTGGGCAGGTGGAGCCTGTACCTGGGCATGTGGGGGCAGTACTTGGGCATGTGGTGGCTGTTCCTGGGCCTGTGGATGCAGTACCTGGGAATGTGGTGGCTGTACCTGGGCATGTGTTGGCTGTACCTTGGCATGTGGAGGCTGTACCTTGGCATGTGGAGGCTGTAACTTCGCATTTGTGGTGGCTGTACCTAGGCATGTGGTGGCTGTATCTTGGTATGTGGTGGCTGTGCTGGGGCATGTGATGGCTGTGCCTGGGCATGTGGTGGTTGTGCCTGGCATGTGGTGGCTGTACCTGGACATGTGATGGCTGTACCTGGGCATGTGGTGGCTGTACCTGGGCATATGTTGGCTGTACCTTGGCATATGGAGGCAGTACCTTCGCATGTGGAGGCTGTAACTTCGCATGTGGTGGCTGTACCTAGGCATGTGGTGGCTGTATCTTGGTATGTGGGGGCCGGGCTGGGGCATGTGGTGGCTGTACCTTGGCATATGATCACTGTACCTGGGCATGTGGTGGCTGTACCTTGGCATGTGGAGGCTGTACCTTCACATGTGGAGGCTGTATCTTCGCATGTGGTGGCTGTACCTCGGCATGTGGTGGCTGTATCTTGGTATGTGGTGGCTGTGCCGGGGCATGTGGTGGCTGTGCAGGGGCATGTGGTGGCTGTACCTTGGCATATGGTTACTGTACCTGAGCATGTGGTGGCTGTACGTGGGCATGTGTTGTCTGTACCTTGGCATGTGGTGACTGTACCTCAGTATGTGGTGGCTGTGCCGGGGCATGAGGTGGCTGTACCTTGGCATGTAGTGACTGTACCTGGGCATGTGGTGGCTGTACCTGAGCGTGTGGTGGCTGTACTTAGGTATGTGGTGGCTGTACCTTGGCATGTGGAGGCTGTACCTTGGCATGGTGCAGCTTTGCCTTTGGATGTGGTGGCTGTACCTTGGCATGTGGTGGCTGTACCTGAGCATGTGGTGGCTGTACCTGAGCATAGGGTGCCTGTACCTGGGCATGTGGTGGATGTTCCTCAGTATGTGGTGGCTGTACCTTGGCATGTGGTGGCTGTACCTGGGAATGTGGTGGCTGTACCTGGGCATGTGGTGGCTGCAGCTGAGCATGTGGTGGCTGTACCTCGGCATGTGGTGGCTGTACCTGGGCATGTGGTGGATGTACCTGGGCATCTCATGGTTGTATTTTGGCATGTGGTGGCTGTACGTGAGCATGTGTTGGCTGCACCTAGGTATGTGGTGGTCATACTGGGGCATGTGGTGGCTGTACCTTGGCAGGTGGTGGCTGTACCTTGGCAGGTGGTGGCTGTACCTGAGCATATGCTGGCTGTACTTGGGTATGTGGTGGCTATACCTTTGCATGTGGTGGCTGTACTTGAGCATGTGGTGGCTGCACCTGTGCATGTGGTGGCTGCACCTGGGCATGTGGTGGCTGTACCTGGGCATGTGGTGGCTGTACCTGAGCATGTGGTGGCTGCACCTGGGCATGTGTTGGCTGTACTTGGGTTTCTGGTGGCTGTAATTGAGCATGTGGTGGCTGTACTTGTGTTTGTGGTGGCTGTGCCGGGGCATGTGGTGGCTGTACCTGGGCATGTGGTGGCTGTACTTCAGTATGTGGTGTCTGTGCCGGGGCATGTGGTGGCTATACCTGGGCATGTGGTGGCTGTACTTTGGCATGTGGTGGCTTCACCTGTGCATGTGGTGGCTGCACCTGGGCAGGTGGTGGCTGCACCTGGGCAGGTGGTGGCTGTACCTGGGCAGGTGGTGGCTGTACCTGGGCATATGGTGGCTGTGCCTGGGCATGTGGTGGCTGCACCGAGGCATGTGCTGGCTGTACCTGGGCATGTTGTGGCTGTACCTGGGCATGTGGTGGCTGTACCTGGGCATGTGGTGGCTGTACCGGGGCATGTGGTGGCTGTACTAGGGTATGTGGTGGCTGTAGCTGAGAAAGTGGTGGCTGTACTTGGGTTTGTGGTGGCTGTGCCAGGGCATGTGGTGGCTGTACCTGGGCATGTGGTGGCTATACCTGGGCATGTGGTGGTTGTACTTCGATATGTGGTGGCTGTGCCGGGGCATGTGGTGGCTATACCTGGGCATGTGGTGGCTATACCCGGGTATGTGGTGGCGGTACCTTAGCATGTGGTGGCTGTACCTGGGCATGTGGTGGCTGTACATGGGCATGTGGTGGCTGTACTTGGGCATGTGGTGGCTGTACTTGGGCATGTGGTGGCTGTACCTGGGCATGTGGTGGCTGTACATAGGCAGGTGGTGGCTGTACCTGGACATGTGATGGCTACACATGGACATGTAGTGGCTGTAAGTGGGCAAGTGGTGGCTGTACCTGGGCTTGTGGAGGCTGTACCTGGGCATGTGGTGGCTGCACCTGGGCATGTGGAGCCTGTACCTGGGCATGTGGGGGCAGTACTTGGGCATGTGGTGGCTGTTCCTGGGCCTGTGGATGCAGTACCTGCGAATGTGGTGGCTGTACCTGGGCATGTGTTGGCTGTACCTTGGCATGTGGAGGCTGTACCTTCGCATGTGGAGGCTGTAACTTCGCATGTGGTGGCTGTACCTAGGCATGTGGTGGCTGTATCTTGGTATGTGGTGGCTGTGCTGGGGCATGTGATGGCTGTGCCTGGGCATGTGGTGGTTGTGCCTGGCATGTGGTGGCTGTACCTGGACATGTGATGGCTGTACCTGGGCATGTGGTGGCTGTACCTGGGCATATGTTGGCTGTACCTTGGCATATGGAGGCTGTACCTTCGCATATGGAGGCTGTAACTTCGCATGTGGTGGCTGTACCTAGGCATGTGGTGGCTGTATCTTGGTATGTGGGGGCCGGGCTGGGGCATGTGGTGGCTGTACCTTGGCATATGATCACTGTACCTGGGCATGTGGTGGCTGTACTTGGGCATGTGTTGTCTGTACCTTGGCATGTGGTGGCTGTACCTCAGTATGTGGTGGCTGTGCCGGGGCATGTGGTAGCTATACCTGGGCATGTGGTGGCTTCACCTGGGCATGTGTTGGCTGTACTTGGGTTTCTGGTGGCTGTAATTGAGCATGTGGTGGCTGTACTTGGGTTTGTGGTGGCTGTGCCGGGGCATGTAGTGGCTGTACCTGGGAATGTGGTGGCTGTACCTGACCATGTGCTGGCTGTACTTGGGTATGTGTTGGCTGTACCTGGGCATGTGGTGGCTGTACTTGGGTTTGTGGTGGCTGTGTCGGGGCATGTAGTGGCTGTACCTGGGAATGTGGTGGCTGTACCTGACCATGTGCTGGCTGTACTTGGGTATGTGTTGGCTGTACCTTGGCATGTGGTGGCTGTACTTGAGCATGTGGTGGCTGCACCTGGGCATGTGGTGGCTGCACCTGGGCATTTGGTGGCTGTACCTGGGCATATGGTGGCTGTACCTGGGCATGTGGTGGCTCTACTTAAGCATGTGGTGGCTGTACTTGGGTATGTGGTGGCTGTAACAGCATGTGGTGGCTGTACTTGGGTTTGTGGTGGCTGTGCCGGGGCATGTGGTTGCTGTACCTGGGCATTTGGTGGCTTTACTTCGGTATGTGGTGGCTGTGCTGGGGCATGTGGTGGCTATACCTGGGCATGTGGTGGCTGTACCTTGGAATGTGGTGTCTTCACCTGGGCATGTGGTGGCTGCACCTGGGCAGGTGGTGGCTGTACCTGGGCAAGTGGTGGCTGTACCTGGGCATGTGGTGGCTGTACCTGGGCATGTGGTGTGGTGGCTGCACCTAGGCATGTGGTGGCTGTACCTGGGCATGTTGTGGCTGTACCTGGGCATGTGGTGGCTGTACCTGGGCATTTGGTGGCTGTACCGGGGCATGTGGTGGCTGTACTAGGGTATGTGGTGGCTGTAGCTGAACAAGTGGTGGCTGTACTTGGGTTTGTGGTGGCTGTGCCAGGGCATGTGGTGGCTGAACCTTGGCAGGTGGTGGCTGTATCTCGGCACGTGGTGGCTGCACATGGACATGTAGTGGCTGTAAGTGGGCATGTGGAGGCTGCACCTGGGCATGTGGTGGCTGTACCTGGGCATGTGGAGCCTGTACCTGGGCATGTGGGGGCAGTACTTGGGCATGTGGTGGCTGTACCTGGGCATGTGGGGGTAGTACCTCGGCATGTGATGGCTGTGCCTGGGCATGGGTTGGGTGTGCCTGGCATGTGGTGGCTGTACCTGGACATGTGATGGCTGTACCTGGGCATGTGGTGGCTGTACCTGGGCATGTGTTTGCTGTACCTTGGCATGTGGAGGCTGTACCTTCACATGTGGAGGCTGTATCTTCGCATGTGGTGGCTGTACCTCGGCATGTGGTGGCTGTATCTTGGTATGTGGTGGCTGTGCCGGGGCATGTGGTGGCTGTGCCGGGGCATGTGGTGGCTGTACCTTGGCATATGGTTACTGTACCTGGGCATGTGGTGGCTGTACGTGGGCATGTGTTGTCTGTACCTTGGCATGTGGTGACTGTACCTCAGTATGTGGTGGCTGTGCCGGGGCATGAGGTGGCTGTACCTTGGCATGTAGTGACTGTACCTGGGCATGAGGTGGCTGTACCTGAGCGTGTGGTGGCTGTACTTGGGTATGTGGTGGCTGTTCCTTGGCAAGTGGAGGCTGTAGCTGGGCAAGTGGTGGCTGTACCTGGGCATGTGGTGGCTGTACCTTGGCATGTGGAGGCTGTACCTTGGCATGGTGCAGCTTTGCCTTTGGATGTGGTGGCTGTACCTTGGCATGTGGTGGCTGTACCTGAGCATGTGGTGGCTGTACCTGAGCATGTGGTGCCTGTACCTGGGCATGTGGTGGATGTTTCTCAGTATGTGGTGGCTGTACCTGGGCATGTGGTGGCTGTACCTGGGAATGTGGTGGCTGTACCTGGGCATGTGGTGGCTGCAGCTGAGCATGTGGTGGCTGTACCTCGGCATGTGGTGGCTGTACCTGGGCATGTGGTGGATGTACCTGGGCATCTCATGGTTGTATTTTGGCATGTGGTGGCTGTACGTGAGCATGTGTTGGCTGCACCTAGGTATGTGGTGGCCATACTGGGGCATGTGGTGGCTGTACCTTGGCAGGTGGTGGCTTTACCTTGGCAGGTGGTGGCTGTACCTGGGCATGTGGTGGCTGTACTTGGGAATGTGGTGGCTGTACCTGAGCATATGCTGGCTGTACTTGGGTATGTGGTGGCTATACCTTTGCATGTGGTGGCTGTACTTGAGCATGTGGTGGCTGCACCTGTGCATGTGGTGGTTGTACTTCAGTATGTGGTGTCTGTGCCGGGGCATGTGGTGGCTATACCTGGGCATGTGGTGGCTGTACTTTGGCATGTGGTGGCTTCACCTGGGCATGTGGTGGCTGCACCTGGGCAGGTGGTGGCTGCACCTGGGCAGGTGGTGGCTGTACCTGGGCAGGTGGTGGCTGTACCTGGGCATATGGTGGCTGTACTTCAGTATGTGGTATCTGTGCCGGGGCATGTGGTGGCTATACCTGGGCATTTGGTGGCTCTACTTTGGCATGTGGTGGCTTCACCTGTTCATGTGGTGGCTGCTACTGGGCAGGTGGTGGCTGTACCTAGGCAGGTGGTGGCTGTACCTGGGCAGGTGGTGGCTGTACCTGGGCATATGGTGGCTGTGCCTGGGCATGTGGTGGCTGCACCTAGGCATGTGCTGGCTGTACCTGGGCATGTTGTGGCTGTACCTGGGCATGTGGTGGCTGTACCTGGGCATTTGGTGGCTGTACCGGGGCATGTGGTGGCTGTACTAGGGTATGTGGTGGCTGTACCTGGGCATTTGGTGGCTGTACCGGGGCATGTGGTGGCTGTACTAGGGTATGTGGTGGCTGTAGCTGAGCAAGTGGTGGCTGTACTTGGGTTTGTGGTGGCTGTGCCAGGGCATGTGGTGTCTGAACCTTGGCAGGTGGTGGCTGTATCTCGGCACGTGGTGGCTGCACATGGACATGTAGTGGCTGTAAGTGGGCATGTGGAGGCTGCACCTGGGCATGTGGTGGCTGTACCTGGGCATGTGGAGCCTGTACCTGGGCATGTGGGGGCACTACTTGGGCATGTGGTGGCTGTACCTGGGCATGTGGATCCTGTACCTGGGCATGTGGGGGTAGTACCTCGGCATGTGATGGCTGTGCCTGGGCATGGGTTGGATGTGCCTGGCATGTGGTGGCTGTACCTGGACATGTGATGGCTGTACCTGGGCATGTGGTGGCTGTACCTGGGCATGTGTTGGCTGTACCTTGGCATGTGGAGGCTGTACCTTCACATGTGGAGGCTATATCTTCGCATGTGGTGGCTGTACCTCGGCATGTGGTGGCTGTATCTTGGTATGTGGTGGCTGTGCCGGGGCATGTGGTGGCTGTGCAGGGGCATGTGGTGGCTGTACCTTGGCATATGGTTACTGTACCTGAGCATGTGGTGGCTGTACGTGGGCATGTGTTGTCTGTACCTTGGCATGTGGTGACTGTACCTCAGTATGTGGTGGCTGTGCCGGGGCATGAGGTGGCTGTACCTTGGCATGTAGTGACTGTACCTGGGCATGTGGTGGCTGTACCTGAGCGTATGGTGGCTGTACTTGGGTATGTGGTGGCTGTTCCTTGGCAAGTGGAGGCTGTAGCTGAGCAAGTGGTGGCTGTACCTGGGCATGTGGTGGCTGTACCTTGGCATGTGGAGGCTGTACCTTGGCATGGTGCAGCTTTGCCTTTGGATGTGGTGGCTGTACCTTGGCATGTGGTGGCTGTACCTGAGCATGTGGTGGCTGTACCTGAGCATGTGGTGCCTGTACCTGGGCATGTGGTGGATGTTCCTCAGTATGTGGTGGCTGTACCTGGGCATGTGGTGGCTGTACCTGGGAATGTGGTGGCTGTACCTGGGCATGTGGTGGCTGCAGCTGAGCATGTGGTGGCTGTACCTCGGCATGTGGTGGCTGTACCTGGGCATGTGGTGGATGTACCTGGGCATCTCATGGTTGTGTTTTGGCATGTGGTGGCTGTACGTGAGCATGTGTTGGCTGCACCTAGGTATGTGGTGGCCATACTGGGGCATGTGGTGGCTGTACCTTGGCAGGTGGTGGCTGTACCTTGGCAGGTGGTGGCTGTACCTGGGCATGTGGTGGCTGTACTTGGGAATGTGGTGGCTGTACCTGAGCATATGCTGGCTGTACTTGGGTATGTGGTGGCTATACCTTTGCATGTGGTGGCTGTACTTGAGCATGTGGTGGCTGCACCTGTGCATGTGGTGGCTGCACCTGGGCATGTGGTGGCTGTACCTGGGTATGTGGTGGCTGTACCTGAGCATGTGGTGGCTGCACCTGGGCATGTGTTGGCTGTACTTGGGTTTCTGGTGGCTGTAATTGAGCATGTGGTGGCTGTACTTGGGGTTGTGGTGGCTGTGCCGGGGCATGTGGTGGCTGTACCTGGGCATGTGGTGGCTGTACTTCAGTATGTGGTGTCTGTGCCGGGGCATGTGGTGGCTATACCTGGGCATGTGGTGGCTGTACTTTGGCATGTGGTGGCTTCACCTGTGCATGTGGTGGCTGCACCTGGGCAGGTGGTGGCTGCACCTGGGCAGGTGGTGGCTGTACCTGGGCAGGTGGTGGCTGTACCTGGGCATATGGTGGCTGTGCCTGGGCATGTGGTGGCTGCACCGAGGCATGTGCTGGCTGTACCTGGGCATGTGGTGGCTGTACTAGGGTATGTGGTGGCTGTAGCTGAGAAAGTGGTGGCTGTACTTGGGTTTGTGGTGGCTGTGCCAGGGCATGTGGTGGCTGTACCTGGGCATGTGGTGGCTATACCTGGGCATGTGGTGGCTGTACTTCGATATGTGGTGGCTGTGCCGGGGCATGTGGTGGCTATACCTGGGCATGTGGTGGCTATACCCGGGTATGTGGTGGCGGTACCTTAACATGTGGTGGCTGTACCTGGGCATGTGGTGGCTGTACATGGGCATGTGGTGGCTGTACTTGGGCATGTGGTGGCTGTACTTGGGCATGCGGTGGCTGTACCTGGGCATGTGGTGGCTGTACATAGGCAGGTGGTGGCTGTACCTGGACATGTGATGGCTACACATGGACATGTAGTGGCTGTAAGTGGGCAAGTGGTGGCTGTACCTGGGCTTGTGGAGGCTGTACCTGGGCATGTGGTGGCTGCACCTGGGCAGGTGGAGCCTGTACCTGGGCATGTGGGGGCAGTACTTGGGCATGTGGTGGCTGTTCCTGGGCCTGTGGATGCAGTACCTGGGAATGTGGTGGCTGTACCTGGGCATGTGTTGGCTGTACCTTGGCATGTGGAGGCTGTACCTTGGCATGTGGAGGCTGTAACTTCGCATTTGTGGTGGCTGTACCTAGGCATGTGGTGGCTGTATCTTGGTATGTGGTGACTGTGCTGGGGCATGTGATGGCTGTGCCTGGGCATGTGGTGGTTGTGCCTGGCATGTGGTGGCTGTACCTGGACATGTGATGGCTGTACCTGGGCATGTGGTGGCTGTACCTGGGCATATGTTGGCTGTACCTTGGCATATGGAGGCAGTACCTTCGCATGTGGCGGCTGTAACTTCGCATGTGGTGGCTGTACCTAGGCATGTGGTGGCTGTATCTTGGTATGTGGGGGCCGGGCTGGGGCATGTGGTGGCTGTACCTTGGCATATGATCACTGTACCTGGGCATGTGGTGGCTGTACCTTGGCATGTGGAGGCTGTACCTTCACATGTGGAGGCTGTATCTTCGCATGTGGTGGCTGTACCTCGGCATGTGGTGGCTGTATCTTGGTATGTGGTGGCTGTGCCGGGGCATGTGGTGGCTGTGCAGGGGCATGTGGTGGCTGTACCTTGGCATATGGTTACTGTACCTGAGCATGTGGTGGCTGTACGTGGGCATGTGTTGTCTGTACCTTGGCATGTGGTGACTGTACCTCAGTATGTGGTGGCTGTGCCGGGGCATGAGGTGGCTGTACCTTGGCATGTAGTGACTGTACCTGGGCATGTGGTGGCTGTACCTGAGCGTGTGGTGGCTGTACTTAGGTATGTGGTGGCTGTACCTTGGCATGTGGAGGCTGTACCTTGGCATGGTGCAGCTTTGCCTTTGGATGTGGTGGCTGTACCTTGGCATGTGGTGGCTGTACCTGAGCATGTGGTGGCTGTACCTGAGCATAGGGTGCCTGTACCTGGGCATGTGGTGGATGTTCCTCAGTATGTGGTGGCTGTACCTTGGCATGTGGTGGCTGTACCTGGGAATGTGGTGGCTGTACCTGGGCATGTGGTGGCTGCAGCTGAGCATGTGGTGGCTGTACCTCGGCATGTGGTGGCTGTACCTGGGCATGTGGTGGATGTACCTGGGCATCTCATGGTTGTATTTTGGCATGTGGTGGCTGTACGTGAGCATGTGTTGGCTGCACCTAGGTATGTGGTGGTCATACTGGGGCATGTGGTGGCTGTACCTTGGCAGGTGGTGGCTGTACCTTGGCAGGTGGTGGCTGTACCTGAGCATATGCTGGCTGTACTTGGGTATGTGGTGGCTATACCTTTGCATGTGGTGGCTGTACTTGAGCATGTGGTGGCTGCACCTGTGCATGTGGTGGCTGCACCTGGGCATGTGGTGGCTGTACCTGGGCATGTGGTGGCTGTACCTGAGCATGTGGTGGCTGCACCTGGGCATGTGTTGGCTGTACTTGGGTTTCTGGTGGCTGTAATTGAGCATGTGGTGGCTGTACTTGTGTTTGTGGTGGCTGTGCCGGGGCATGTGGTGGCTGTACCTGGGCATGTGGTGGCTGTACTTCAGTATGTGGTGTCTGTGCCGGGGCATGTGGTGGCTATACCTGGGCATGTGGTGGCTGTACTTTGGCATGTGGTGGCTTCACCTGTGCATGTGGTGGCTGCACCTGGGCAGGTGGTGGCTGCACCTGGGCAGGTGGTGGCTGTACCTGGGCAGGTGGTGGCTGTACCTGGGCATATGGTGGCTGTGCCTGGGCATGTGGTGGCTGCACCGAGGCATGTGCTGGCTGTACCTGGGCATGTTGTGGCTGTACCTGGGCATGTGGTGGCTGTACCTGGGCATGTGGTGGCTGTACCGGGGCATGTGGTGGCTGTACTAGGGTATGTGGTGGCTGTAGCTGAGAAAGTGGTGGCTGTACTTGGGTTTGTGGTGGCTGTGCCAGGGCATGTGGTGGCTGTACCTGGGCATGTGGTGGCTATACCTGGGCATGTGGTGGTTGTACTTCGATATGTGGTGGCTGTGCCGGGGCATGTGGTGGCTATACCTGGGCATGTGGTGGCTATACCCGGGTATGTGGTGGCGGTACCTTAGCATGTGGTGGCTGTACCTGGGCATGTGGTGGCTGTACATGGGCATGTGGTGGCTGTACTTGGGCATGTGGTGGCTGTACTTGGGCATGTGGTGGCTGTACCTGGGCATGTGGTGGCTGTACATAGGCAGGTGGTGGCTGTACCTGGACATGTGATGGCTACACATGGACATGTAGTGGCTGTAAGTGGGCAAGTGGTGGCTGTACCTGGGCTTGTGGAGGCTGTACCTGGGCATGTGGTGGCTGCACCTGGGCATGTGGAGCCTGTACCTGGGCATGTGGGGGCAGTACTTGGGCATGTGGTGGCTGTTCCTGGGCCTGTGGATGCAGTACCTGGGAATGTGGTGGCTGTACCTGGGCATGTGTTGGCTGTACCTTGGCATGTGGAGGCTGTACCTTCGCATGTGGAGGCTGTAACTTCGCATGTGGTGGCTGTACCTAGGCATGTGGTGGCTGTATCTTGGTATGTGGTGGCTGTGCTGGGGCATGTGATGGCTGTGCCTGGGCATGTGGTGGTTGTGCCTGGCATGTGGTGGCTGTACCTGGACATGTGATGGCTGTACCTGGGCATGTGGTGGCTGTACCTGGGCATATGTTGGCTGTACCTTGGCATAGGGAGGCTGTACCTTCGCATATGGAGGCTGTAACTTCGCATGTGGTGGCTGTACCTAGGCATGTGGTGGCTGTATCTTGGTATGTGGGGGCCGGGCTGGGGCATGTGGTGGCTGTACCTTGGCATATGATCACTGTACCTGGGCATGTGGTGGCTGTACTTGGGCATGTGTTGTCTGTACCTTGGCATGTGGTGGCTGTACCTCAGTATGTGGTGGCTGTGCCGGGGCATGTGGTAGCTATACCTGGGCATGTGGTGGCTTCACCTGGGCATGTGTTGGCTGTACTTGGGTTTCTGGTGGCTGTAATTGAGCATGTGGTGGCTGTACTTGGGTTTGTGGTGGCTGTGCCGGGGCATGTGGTGGCTGTACCTGGGCATGTGGTGGCTGTACTTCAGTATGTGGTGTCTGTGCCGGGGCATGTGGTGGCTATACCTGGGCATGTGGTGGCTGTACTTTGGCATGTGGTGGCTTCACCTGTGCATGTGGTGTCTGCTACTGGGCAGGTGGTGGCTGTACCTGGGCAGGTGGTGGCTGTACCTGGGCAGGTGGTGGCTGTACCTGGGCATATGGTGGCTGTGCCTGGGCATGTGGTGGCTGCACCTAGGCATGTGCTGGCTGTACCTGGGCATGTTGTGGCTGTACCTGGGCATGTGGTGGCTGTACCTGGGCATGTGGTGGCTGTACCGGGGCATGTGGTGGCTGTACTAGGGTATGTGGTGGCTGTAGCTGAGAAAGTGGTGGCTGTACCTGGGCATATGTTGGCTGTACCTTGGCATATGGAGGCAGTACCTTCGCATGTGGAGGCTGTAACTTCGCATGTGGTGGCTGTACCTAGGCATGTGGTGGCTGTATCTTGGTATGTGGGGGCCGGGCTGGGGCATGTGGTGGCTGTACCTTGGCATATGATCACTGTACCTGGGCATGTGGTGGCTGTACCTTGGCATGTGGAGGCTGTACCTTCACATGTGGAGGCTGTATCTTCGCATGTGGTGGCTGTACCTCGGCATGTGGTGGCTGTATCTTGGTATGTGGTGGCTGTGCCGGGGCATGTGGTGGCTGTGCAGGGGCATGTGGTGGCTGTACCTTGGCATATGGTTACTGTACCTGAGCATGTGGTGGCTGTACGTGGGCATGTGTTGTCTGTACCTTGGCATGTGGTGACTGTACCTCAGTATGTGGTGGCTGTGCCGGGGCATGAGGTGGCTGTACCTTGGCATGTAGTGACTGTACCTGGGCATGTGGTGGCTGTACCTGAGCGTGTGGTGGCTGTACTTAGGTATGTGGTGGCTGTACCTTGGCATGTGGAGGCTGTACCTTGGCATGGTGCAGCTTTGCCTTTGGATGTGGTGGCTGTACCTTGGCATGTGGTGGCTGTACCTGAGCATGTGGTGGCTGTACCTGAGCATAGGGTGCCTGTACCTGGGCATGTGGTGGATGTTCCTCAGTATGTGGTGGCTGTACCTTGGCATGTGGTGGCTGTACCTGGGAATGTGGTGGCTGTACCTGGGCATGTGGTGGCTGCAGCTGAGCATGTGGTGGCTGTACCTCGGCATGTGGTGGCTGTACCTGGGCATGTGGTGGATGTACCTGGGCATCTCATGGTTGTATTTTGGCATGTGGTGGCTGTACGTGAGCATGTGTTGGCTGCACCTAGGTATGTGGTGGTCATACTGGGGCATGTGGTGGCTGTACCTTGGCAGGTGGTGGCTGTACCTTGGCAGGTGGTGGCTGTACCTGAGCATATGCTGGCTGTACTTGGGTATGTGGTGGCTATACCTTTGCATGTGGTGGCTGTACTTGAGCATGTGGTGGCTGCACCTGTGCATGTGGTGGCTGCACCTGGGCATGTGGTGGCTGTACCTGGGCATGTGGTGGCTGTACCTGAGCATGTGGTGGCTGCACCTGGGCATGTGTTGGCTGTACTTGGGTTTCTGGTGGCTGTAATTGAGCATGTGGTGGCTGTACTTGTGTTTGTGGTGGCTGTGCCGGGGCATGTGGTGGCTGTACCTGGGCATGTGGTGGCTGTACTTCAGTATGTGGTGTCTGTGCCGGGGCATGTGGTGGCTATACCTGGGCATGTGGTGGCTGTACTTTGGCATGTGGTGGCTTCACCTGTGCATGTGGTGGCTGCACCTGGGCAGGTGGTGGCTGCACCTGGGCAGGTGGTGGCTGTACCTGGGCAGGTGGTGGCTGTACCTGGGCATATGGTGGCTGTGCCTGGGCATGTGGTGGCTGCACCGAGGCATGTGCTGGCTGTACCTGGGCATGTTGTGGCTGTACCTGGGCATGTGGTGGCTGTACCTGGGCATGTGGTGGCTGTACCGGGGCATGTGGTGGCTGTACTAGGGTATGTGGTGGCTGTAGCTGAGAAAGTGGTGGCTGTACTTGGGTTTGTGGTGGCTGTGCCAGGGCATGTGGTGGCTGTACCTGGGCATGTGGTGGCTATACCTGGGCATGTGGTGGTTGTACTTCGATATGTGGTGGCTGTGCCGGGGCATGTGGTGGCTATACCTGGGCATGTGGTGGCTATACCCGGGTATGTGGTGGCGGTACCTTAGCATGTGGTGGCTGTACCTGGGCATGTGGTGGCTGTACATGGGCATGTGGTGGCTGTACTTGGGCATGTGGTGGCTGTACTTGGGCATGTGGTGGCTGTACCTGGGCATGTGGTGGCTGTACATAGGCAGGTGGTGGCTGTACCTGGACATGTGATGGCTACACATGGACATGTAGTGGCTGTAAGTGGGCAAGTGGTGGCTGTACCTGGGCTTGTGGAGGCTGTACCTGGGCATGTGGTGGCTGCACCTGGGCATGTGGAGCCTGTACCTGGGCATGTGGGGGCAGTACTTGGGCATGTGGTGGCTGTTCCTGGGCCTGTGGATGCAGTACCTGGGAATGTGGTGGCTGTACCTGGGCATGTGTTGGCTGTACCTTGGCATGTGGAGGCTGTACCTTCGCATGTGGAGGCTGTAACTTCGCATGTGGTGGCTGTACCTAGGCATGTGGTGGCTGTATCTTGGTATGTGGTGGCTGTGCTGGGGCATGTGATGGCTGTGCCTGGGCATGTGGTGGTTGTGCCTGGCATGTGGTGGCTGTACCTGGACATGTGATGGCTGTACCTGGGCATGTGGTGGCTGTACCTGGGCATATGTTGGCTGTACCTTGGCATATGGAGGCTGTACCTTCGCATATGGAGGCTGTAACTTCGCATGTGGTGGCTGTACCTAGGCATGTGGTGGCTGTATCTTGGTATGTGGGGGCCGGGCTGGGGCATGTGGTGGCTGTACCTTGGCATATGATCACTGTACCTGGGCATGTGGTGGCTGTACTTGGGCATGTGTTGTCTGTACCTTGGCATGTGGTGGCTGTACCTCAGTATGTGGTGGCTGTGCCGGGGCATGTGGTAGCTATACCTGGGCATGTGGTGGCTTCACCTGGGCATGTGTTGGCTGTACTTGGGTTTCTGGTGGCTGTAATTGAGCATGTGGTGGCTGTACTTGGGTTTGTGGTGGCTGTGCCGGGGCATGTGGTGGCTGTACCTGGGCATGTGGTGGCTGTACTTCAGTATGTGGTGTCTGTGCCGGGGCATGTGGTGGCTATACCTGGGCATGTGGTGGCTGTACTTTGGCATGTGGTGGCTTCACCTGTGCATGTGGTGTCTGCTACTGGGCAGGTGGTGGCTGTACCTGGGCAGGTGGTGGCTGTACCTGGGCAGGTGGTGGCTGTACCTGGGCATATGGTGGCTGTGCCTGGGCATGTGGTGGCTGCACCTAGGCATGTGCTGGCTGTACCTGGGCATGTTGTGGCTGTACCTGGGCATGTGGTGGCTGTACCTGGGCATGTGGTGGCTGTACCGGGGCATGTGGTGGCTGTACTAGGGTATGTGGTGGCTGTAGCTGAGAAAGTGGTGGCTGTACTTGGGTTTGTGGTGGCTGTGCCAGGGCATGTGGTGGCTGTACCTGGGCATGTGGTGGCTATACCTGGGCATGTGGTGGCTGTACTTCGATATGTGGTGGCTGTGCCGGGGCATGTGGTAGCTATACCTTGGCATGTGGTGGCTATACCTGGGTATGTGGTGGTGGTACCTTTGCATGTGGTGGCTGTACCTGGGCATGTGGTGGCTGTACATGGGCATGTGGTGGCTGTACTTGGGCATGTGGTGGCTGTACTTGGGCATGTGGTGGCTCTACCTGGGCATGTGGTGGCTGTACATAGGCAGGTGGTGGCTGTACTTGGACATGTGATGGCTACACATGGACATGTAGTGGCTGTAAGTGGGCAAGTGGTGGCTGTACCTGGGCTTGTGGAGGCTGTACCTGGGCATGTGGTGGCTGCACCTGGGCATGTGGAGCCTGTACCTGGGCATGCGGGGGCAGTACTTGGGCATGTGGTGGCTGTTCCTGGGCCTGTGGATGCAGTACCTGGGAATGTGGTGGCTGTACCTGGGCATGTGTTGGCTGTACCTTGGCATGTGGAGGCTGTACCTTTGCTTGTGGAGGCTGTAACTTCGCATGTGGTGGCTGTACCTAGGCATGTGGTGGATGTATCTTGGTATGTGGTGGCTATGCTGGGGCATGTGATGGCTGTGCCTGGGCATGTGGTGGTTGTGCCTGGCATGTGGTGGCTGTACCTGGACATGTGATGGCTGTACGTGGGCATGTGGTGGCTGTACCTGGGCATGTGTTGGCTGTACCTTGGCATGTGGAGGCTGTACCTTCGCATGTGGAGGCTGTAACTTCGCATGTGGTGGCTGTACCTAGGCATGTGGTGGCTGTATCTTGGTATGTGGGGGCCGGGCTGGGGCATGTGGTGGCTGTACCTTGGCATATAATCACTGTACCTGGGCATGTGGTGGCTGTACTTGGGCATGTGTTGTCTGTACCTTGGCATGTGGTGGCTGTACCTCAGTATGTGGTGGCTGTGCCGGGGCATGTGGTAGCTATACCTGGGCATGTGGTGGCTGTACTTGAGCATGTAGTGACTGTACCTGGGCATGTGGTGGCTGTACCTGAGCATGTGGTGGCTGTACCTGGGTATGTAGTGGCTGTACCTTGGCAAGTGGAGGCTGTAGCTGGGCAAGTGGTGGCTGTACCTGGGCACGTGGTGGCTGTACTTTGGCATGTGGAGGCTGTACCTTGGCATGGTGCAGCTGTACCTTTGGATGTAGTGGCTGTACCTTGGCATGTGGTGGCTGTACCTGCACATGTGGTGGCTGTACCTTGGCATGTGGTGGCTGTACTTGAGCATGTGGTGGCTGTACCTGGGCATGTGGTGGCTGTTCCTCGGTATGTGGTGGCTGTACCTGGGCATGTGGTGGCTGTACCTGGGAATGTGGTGGCTTTACCTGGGCATGTGGTGGCTGTACCTGGGCATGTGGTGGCTGCACTTGAGCATGTGGTGGCTGTACCTGGGCATGTTGTGGCTGTACCTGGGCATGTGGTGGCTGTACTTGGGCATCTCATGGCTGTATTTTGGCTTGTGGTGGTTGTGAGAAGTTGGCCTGGCATATGCTTTTCACTAGTTATAGTGGCCACCTTGCACCAGTCCAATTCAACTCTTATGGTAGATAGGTTTTAAGACAACCTTTTAAAGAAAGCTATCCTAGTGGTAGCTGTGGAGAGCAGCCTTCAGGCTAAGTCTCTGAGGAATGTAAAGCAGCTTGTTTTACCTTATAATCTCTTGAATTACTCAATGAAAGGACACCACACAGGTATATATATCAAATATATATGTATTTATTTATAGACACACTCTACTAATCTCTTTATGAGATTAGAAGACAAGTACACATTCAAATGTCAACAGTTCTCAATATATTAATCACAAATATGGCTGGAGCCCTAGGGGCGTACCAGACCATATACTAAAAAAATGGGTTAACAAACTCGACTTGCAAAATGACAAAGCCTAGGGCCTTGGGAATCGCTGAGGCTTCACTACTGCAGTGTTAGCAGGTAAGTAACAAGCCCACGGGAGACACGTGCAGTGTCTAAACACAGCCGCGGGTTTCCTATTAGTTTCAATGGAGCAAGTCGCGGTTTGTATTTTGAAGTTTTAGGACACTTCGGGGAAGTCAACAAGCAAGCCACTTACAAGGTAAGTATTTCGAGGGCCAACACACACTTGGGCACTGGAGTGCACGAGTTACCTCACCCAGGGAAGCCGGGTGCATAGGTGTCTTTTGGTGTCGGGTCGAGATGCTGTTTTCAATGGAGATCACTGAAGACTTGCTGCTTGCGACGACTGGAGAGGTGTCCGCTGGAATCCGAAGATGGATCAATGATGGAGAAGACCTGAAAATTGAGGGGACAGTGGTCAAGGTCAGTTGCCAGTGACCGGTGGCCAGCAAGATGGATGACCACTGATGTCGCGTCGATTCAGGCAGTTGATGGAGTTTTGTCTCTTCGCTCACGAGGTCCAGGAGAGATCGACGATGACCAGCAGCTGGATTCGGAGTGACCCACAATGTCTGCAGCTGATGGAGGTGTCGGCAACCGGATTGGCGCCAACAAGCCTTGGCAACTGCAAGTCTCGTGTAGAATGAAGATGGACGATGATGCAGACCAGCAAGGTCTGATGGACTCACCCAGCAAGGGTAAGAGAGGGCAGTCCTGGAGCAACCAGGAGAGCCCTTAAAGTCGATTAGAAAGTCTTCGGGGGAGTCACTAGCCAACAGGCAAGTAACCGCGAAGACGCCTCCTCAGGAAATGCTTCACAGGAGCCCACGGCCACTCGAGGCGAGGTAGGCAGCTGATTTTTGGTGCAAGGACTGCTGGAGGGGTGGGCCAAAGATGGTCCAAAGCACAAGTTCATTGAACGTTGTTTAGGGTTTGCACTCGACAATAGTGCATGGTCCCCGGGTATTGCTGTTCCTCGTCACTCGTGGGGTCTATTCGCCGCAGCTTCGCTGGGGACTCACAGGAGCTGTCAGGAAGTCAGGAAATCCACTTCCGGCGCAGCAGGGACTTCGAACTCCGGCGGGAGCGGCAAAGTTTGCAACCATTGATTCAAGTTACTGGTGCCTGCCAAGCAGGGGAGTCACTCCTTGACTCCAAGGGAGATCCTTCTGTCTTCCAAAAGTAGTGGAACATCGAAGGGCCAGGATTCTTCTTTGTAGAGCGTCGTCCAGGGTTATCTGAATTGCATTGGCAATGTTTGGTATCTTATAGCAAAGATAGGGGAGGGACTGGCTCTATGACCACTCCTCTAGGAGGGTCAGGGTAGTGGGTGGTTACACCCACATCCCTTTGTCCAGTTTCGCGCCTGAGCAGGGGCAGGTAGCCCCTGAACCGGTTTGAGCTGGCATATGCACAGAGGAGCCTACTGCTCCCCCAGTGCAGGACTTCAAAGCACTCTAAGAGTGCACCCACCCAGCTCCAATACACTAAATCCTGTCTGGGAGGTGGTGACACCTCCCTGTGACAGAATGCCTTTTGTTGGGCTTCCTCCACTGCGAGTTTCGGTCAGCAGCAGGAGGGCAGCCCAGTGTCTGTGCTGGTGGCATCCATTTTGTGATGCCAGGGCTCTTTTAGATTTCTACCGTTTAGTACAGTGGGTACATGTCATCCCCTCTAGAAGGGTGGGATCATACTCCCACACCAGTTACTGGTGTGGGGGTATGATTCCAAGTTGTTTGACACCAAACACGACATGTTTTGATGCAGTCATCCCAAAGTTAGCATTTACCGCGAGGTTATAATGCACTTAAGAGTATATGGTTTAACCGCATCCACAAACAGCAGCAGAGAATAGACTCTGCCAGCTGCAGAGGGGTCCTGCTCATGCAGAAGCACCCCCTCACATAGTAAACCAAGCACCCTGCCCTCAGGATTGATAGGGCCTGCTATAGGGGTGGCTGATAGGTTTATATGTGTGTGTATGGTGAGATATAGGAACCTATACCCCAGTGAGGAGTGCTAACACTTCCTCACACAGGCTGCAGTAGCAGACCTGTGGTGTCAGATTGTGAATGCTTCCCAGGGGAGGCATAATACATGCTGCAGCCCCTGGTAGGCCTGTGAAGTACCAATGCCCTAGGTACCTAAGGTACCATATACTACGGGCTCATAAGGTACCACAGTATCCAATCACTAGTGCATCTAATATGCACACCAAGTTGTTTAGAGAGATCAGTGAGACTGTGGCCCTGATTAGCAGGGACCCAGCCAGACTATAGCCAGAAACCAGTGTATACATCAGAAAAAAAGTGGGGGCAACATAAGTGCAGATCCTACTCTCCTACACCCCGCCCCCCCCCCCAAACGCAGGGACATTAAACTAACCTTGACCAGTTGAGTCTTCATGTTCCAAGTGGAAATACCTTGAGAGTCCATCTGCATTGGCATGTTGGGTCCCAGGTCTATGTTCCATTGTATAGTCCATCCCCTGTAGGGAAATGGACCACCTGAGCAATTTAGGATTTTCACCTTTCATCTGTTTGAGCCATAGAAGGGGCTTATGGTCAGTCTGAACTATGAAGTGAGTGCCAAACAAGTATGGCCTCAGCTTCTTCAGGGCCCACACCACAGCAAAGGCCTCCCTCTCAATAGCTGACCAACGTTTCTCTCTAGGGGGTCAGCCTTCTGCTTATGAAAGCTACTGGCTGGTCTTGACCTTCATCATTAAGTTGAGACAGTACAGCTCCCACACCCAGCTCTGAAGCATCTGTTTGAACAATTAACTTCTTTTTGTAATCTGGACTCTGTAAGATGGGGGCAGTGCACATTGCCTGCTTGAGGTCATCAAATGCCTTTTGACAGCTAGCTGTCCACTGAACCTTTTTTGGCATTTTCTTGGAGGTCAGATCATTTAAGGGGGTCACTATAGATCCATATCCCTTAACAAACCTCCTGTAATACCCAGTCAGGACTAAGAAGGCTCTCACCTGTGTCTGGGTGGTTGGAGCTACCCATTCCATTATGGTCTGGATCTTGCTCTGCAATGGTTGAACCTGGCCTCCACCTACAAGGTGGCCCAGGTACACAACCTGACTCTGCCCTATCTGGCACTTAGTGGCCTTGATAGTGTGGCCTGCTTTTTGCAGGGCCTCCAGTACATTCTTGAGGTGGACCAGGTGATCCTGCCAGGTGGAACTAAAGACAGCAATATCATCTAGATACGCTGAGCAATAAGTTTCCATACCAGTCAGAACTTTATTCACCAACCTCTGAAATGTGGCAGGTGCATTCTTCAAACCAAAGGGCATTACCACAAAGTGATAGTGCCTACCAGGGGTCGAAAATGCTGTTTTAGTCTTGGCATCATCAGCTAACTTGATTTGCCAATAGCTAGCTGTAAGGTCAAATGTACTGAGATACTTGGCTGAGGCCAAAGTGCCTATTAGTTCATCTGCCCTTGGTATTGGGTAGGCATCAGTCCTGGTGACTGCATTGAGGCCTCTGTAGTCAACACAAAACCTAATTTCTTTCTTACCACCCTGGGTATGAGGTTTTGGCACAAGGACTACTGGGCTAGCCCAAGGGCTATCTGAGGGCTCAATAACACCTAGCTTCAACATTTTCTGGACTTCAGTCCTGATACAATCCCTGACATGGTCAGGTTGCCTGTAGATTTTATTCTTAACAGGCAGACTGTCTCCAGTGTCCACCTCATGGGTGCACCAGGAAGTCTAACTTGGGGTCAGGCTAACCATATGTCTGAACTGCTGTAGCACTTGTCTACATTCAGTTTGCTGATGTTCAGTGAGGCTGCTTGCCAAAGCAACACCATCAACTGACCCATCATCAGGGTTCTGTGAGAGAAGGTCAGGGAGAGGGTCACTCTCCTCCTCCTGGTCCTCATCAGTTGCGATGAGTAAGCTCATGTCAGCCCTGTCCACATATGGCTTAAGTCTGTTGACATGGAGCACCCTAAGGGGGCTCCTGGGAGTGCCAAGATCTACCAAGTAGGTGACCTCTCCCTTTTTCTCAACAATTGTATGGGGGCCACTCCATTTGTCCTAGAGAGCTGCTGGGGCCACAGGCTCCAACACCCACACTTTCTGGCCTGGCTGATAAACAGTCAAGACAGCCTTTTGGTCATGCCAAGCTTTTTGTAGTTCTTGGCTAGCCTCAAGGTTTTTAGTGGCCTTCTTCATATACTCTGCCATCCTGGAGCGGAGACCAAGTACATAGTCCATTACATCCTGTTTGGGAGGTCTGAGAGGTAACTCCCATCCTTCCTTCACCAGACATAAGGGCCCTCTAACAGGGTGCCCAAACAGAAGTTCAAAAGGGCTGTAGCCAAACCCCTTCTGTGGAACCTCCCTGTATGCAAACAGAAGGCAGGGAAGTAAAAGGTCCCATTTTCGCCTAAGCTTTTCTGGGAGGCCTTTAATCATTCCCTTTAGGGTTTTGTTGAATCTCTCAACTAACCTATTGCATTGTGGGTGATAGGGAGTAGTGAATTTGTAGTTTACACCACACTCCTTCCACATTGCAGTTAGATATCCTGACATAAAGTTAGAACCTCTGTCAGAGATGACCTCCTTAGGGAAACCCACTCTGGAGAAGACTCCAATGAGGGCTCTTGCTACCACAGGAGCTGTGGTAGTCCTTAGGGGGATTGCTTCTGGATACCTGGTGGCATGATCCACTACCACCAGTATAAATCTGTGCCCAGATGCAGTTGGTGGGTCAAGGGGACCAACAATGTCAATCCCTACCCTTTCAAAGGGAACCCCCACCATAGGTAGTGGTATCAGGGGGGCCTTTGTTGTGCCACCTGACTTGCCACTGGCTTGGCAAGTGACACAGGAGCGACAAAACTCCTTGGTGTCCTCAGACATGTGTGGCCAATGAAAATGTGGTACAAGCCTGTCCCAGGTCTTGTTTTGGCCCAGGTGTCCTGCCAAAGGGATGTCATGTGCTATGGTCAAGAGGAACCCCCTAAACTTCTGAGGTATTACCAACCTCCTGGTGGCTCCAGGGATAGGATCTCTAGCCTCAGAATATAGGAGCCCCTCATCCCAATAAACTTTATGGGACCCACTAGCACTCCCTGCAGCCTCAGAAGCAGCCTGCTGTCTGAGGGGTTCAAGAGTGGGGCAGCACTGTTGCTCTTTGCTCAGATCTTCCCTGGAAGGTCCCCCTGCCCCCAAGAACTCAACCTGACTAGGCTCAAGTTCCTCTGGGGCAGTTCCTTCTTCAGGATCTGCTTCTCCTCCCTCAGGAGGGGAATCTGAGATCTGAGACAGAGGGGAAGGCCCAGCCTTAACCCTACTGCTCCTCCTCTTGGGTAGCACCTGGTCCATAGTTTCAGGATCCAGAGCTGGTTCAGCGTTATGCATTCTGGCTTGTGACCTGGTCACAGCAAATACCACTGCAGGTATGCCCAACATCTCAGCATGAGTCCATAATTCTACTTCAGACCAGGCTGAAGTCTCCAGATCATTGCCCAACAAACATTCGACAGGGAGGTCTGCACTGACTACTACCTTTTTGAGGCCAGTTACCCCTCCCCAGGAGAAATTCACAACTGCCAGGCTGTGGTTGGTCCTGACATTGCTTGCATTGGTTACCTGGTACATTTCACCCAGGATGATCTGTGCAGGGTCCACTAGGTCCTCTGTCACCATGGTGACACTAGCACCTGTGTCCCTAAATGCCAAAGCCTGTTTGCCATTTATGAGAGGCTGCTGTTTGTATTTGCCCAGGTTACTGGGGCTCACTGTGAATGCTTCCCAGGGGTGGCATAATACATGCTGCAGCTCCTGGTAGCCCTGTGAAGTACCAATGCCCTAGGTACCTAAGGTACCATATACTAGGGGCTCATAAGGTACCACAGTATCACAGTCACTAGTGCATCTAATATGCACACCAAGTTGTTTAGAGAGATCAGTGAGACTGGGGCCCTGATTAGCAGGGACCCAGCCAGACTATAGCCAGAAACCAGTGTATACATCAGAAAAAAAGTGGGGGCAACATAAGTGCAGATCCTACTCTCCTACAGAGGCTGTACCTGGGCATGTGGTGGCTGTACGTGAGCATGTGTTGGCTGCACCTAGGTATGTGGTGGCCATACTGGGGCATGTGGTGGCTGTACGTGAGCATATGGTGGCTGTACTTGGGTTTCTGGTGGCTGTGTCGGGCATGTAGTGGCTGTACCTGGGAATGTGGTGGCTGTACCTGACCATGTGCTGGCTGTACTTGGGTATGTGTGGCTGTACCTTGGCATGTGGTGGCTGTACTTGAGCATGTGGTGGCTGCACCTGGGCATGTGATGGCTGCACCTGGGCATGTGGTGGCTGTACCTGGGCATACCTGGGCATGTGGTGGCTGTACCTGAGCATGTGGTGGCTGTACTTGGGTATGTGGTGGCTGTAACTGAGCATGTGGTGGCTGTACTTGGGTTTGTGGTGGCTGTGCCGGGGCATGTGGTGGCTGTACCTGGGCATTTGGTGGCTGTACTTCGGTATGTGGTGGCTGTGCTGGGGCATGTGGTGGCTATACCTGGGCATGTGGTGGCTGTACCTTGGAATGTGGTGGCTTCACCTGTGCATGTGGTGGCTGCACCTGGGCAGGTGGTGCCTGTACCTGGGCAGGTGGTGGCTGTACCTGGGCAGGTGGTGGCTGTACCTGGGCATGTGGTGTGGTGGCTGCACCTAGGCATGTGGTGGCTTTACCTGGGCATGTTGTGGCTGTACCTGGGCATGTGGTGGCTGTACCTGGGCATGTGGTGGCTGTACCAGGGCATATGGTTGCTGTACTAGGGTATGTGGTGGCTGTAGCTGGGCAGGTGGTGGCTGTACCTGGGCATGTCGTGACTGTACCTGGGCAGGTGGTGGCTGTACCTGGGCAGGTGGTGGCTGTACCTGGGCATGTGGTGTGGTGGCTGCACCTAGGCATGTGGTGGCTATACTTGGGTTTGTGGTGGCTGTGCCAGGGCATGTGGTGGCTGTACCTGGGCATGTGGTGGCTGTACTTCAATTATGTGGTGGCTGTGCTGGGGCATGTGGTGGCTATACCTGGGCATGTGGTGACTGTACCTTGGAATGTGGTGGCTTCACCTGTGCATGTGGTGGCTGCACCTGGGCAGGTGGTGGCTGTACCTGGGCAGGTGGTGGCTGTACCGGGGCAGGTGGTAGCTGTACCTGGGCAGGTGGTGGCTGTACCTGGGCATGTGGTGTGGTGGCTGCACCTAGGCATGTGGTGGCTGTACCTGGGCATGTTGTGGCTGTACCTGGGCATGTGGTGGCTGTACCTGGGCATTTGGTGGCTGTACCGGGGCATGTGGTTGCTGTACTAGGGTATGTGGTGGCTGTAGCTGAGCAAGTGGTGGCTGTACTTGGGTTTGTGGTGGCTGTGCCAGGGCATGTGGTGGCTGAACCTTGGCAGGTGGTGGCTGTATCTGGGTATGTGGTGGCTGCACATGGACATGTAGTGGCTGTAAGTGGGCATGTGGTGGCTGTACCTGGGCATGTGGAGGCTGTACCTGGGCATGTGGTGGCTGCACCTGGGCATGTGGAGCCTGTACCTGGGCATGTGGGGGCAGTTCTTGGGCATGTGGTGGCTGTACCTGGGCATGTGGATGTTGTACCTGGGCATGTGGGGGCAGTACTTGGGCATGTGGGGGCAGTACTTGGGCATGTGATGGCTGTGCCTGGGCATGTGGTGGGTGTGCCTGGCATGTGGCGGCTGTACCTGGACATGTGATGGCTGTACTTGGGCATGTGGTGGCTGTACCTGGGCATGTGTTGGCTGTACCTTGGCATGTGGAGGCTGTACCTTCACATGTGGAGGCTGTATCTTCGCATGTGGTGGCTGTACCTAAGCATGTGGTGGCTGTATCTTGGTATGTGGTGGCTGTGCCGGGGCATGTGGTGGCTGTATCTTGGCATATGGTCGCTGTACCTGGGCATGTGGTGGCTGTACTTGGGCATTTGTTGTCTGTACCTTGGCATGTGGTGGCTGTACCTCAGTATGTGGTGGCTGTGCCGGGGCATGTGGTGGCTGTACCTTGGCATGTAGTGACTGTACCTGGGCATGTGGTGGCTGTACCTGAGCGTGTGGTGGCTGTACTTGGGTATGTGGTGGCTGTTCCTTGGCAAGTGAAGGCTGTAGCTGGGCAAGTGGTGGCTGTACCTGGGCATGTGGTGGCTGTACTTTGGCATGTGGAGGCTCTACCTTGGCATGGTGCAGCTGTACCTTTGGATGTGGTGGCTCTACCTTGGCATGTGGTGGCTGTACCTGAGCATGTGGTCGCTGTACCTGAGCATGTGGTGCCTGTACCCGGGCATGTGGTGGCTATTCCTCGGTATGTGGTGGCTGTACCTGGGCATGTGGTGGCTGTACCTGGGAATGTGGTGGCTGTACCTGGGCATGTGGTGGCTGTACCTGGGCACGTGGTGGCTGCACCTGAGCATGTGGTGACTGTACCTGGGCATGTGGTGGCTGTACCTTGGGCATGTGGGGGCTGTACCTTGGACATGTGGTGGCTGTACCTGGGCATGTGGTGGCTGTACGTGAGCATGTGTTGGCTGCACCTAGGTATGTGGTGGCCATACTGGGGCATGTGGTGGCTGTACCTTGGGCATGTGGTGGCTGTACCTTGGACATGTGGTGGCTGTACCTGGCCATGTGGTGGCTGTACCTGGGCATGTGGTGACTGTACCTGGGAATGTGGGGGCAGTACTAGGGCATGTGGTGGCTGCACCTGCGCATGTGGTGTCTGGGCATGTGGTGGCTGTACTTGGGCATGTGGTGGCTGTACCTTGGTAGGTGGTGGTAGTACCTCAGAATGTGGTGGCTGTACTTGGGCATGTGGAGGTTGTACCTCGGCATGTGGTGGCTGTCCTGGGACATGTGTTGGCTGTGCCTCGGCATATGTTGGCTGAAGCTGGGCATGTGGTGGCTGTAGCTGGGCATGTGGTTGCTCTGCCGGGGCATGTGGTGGCTGTAGCTGGGCATGTGGTGGCTGGGCATGTGGTGGCTGTACCCGGGTAAGTGGTGGCTGTGCCTTGGCTTTTGGTGGCTGTACTTGGGCATGTGTGGCTGTACCCGAGAATGTGGTGGCTGTACTTGGGCATGTGGTGGCTGTACCTGGGTATGTGGTGGCTGTACCTGGGCATGTGGTGACTGCACCTGGGCATGTGGTGGCTGTACTTGGGCATATCGTCAATGTACCTCGGCATGTGGTGGTTGTATTTGGGCATGTGGTGGCTGTACCTGGTCATGTGATGGCTGAGTATGTGGTGGCTGTTCCTGGGTATGTGGTGGCTGCACCTGGGCATGTGGTGGCTGTGCCTTGGTATGTGATTGATGTACTTGGGCATGTGGTGGCTGTACTTGGGCATGTGGTGGCTGTACTTGGGCATGTGATGGCTGTAATTGGGCATGTGATGGCTGGGCATGTGGTGGCTGTACTTGGGCATGTGGTGGCTGTACCTTGGTAGGTGGTGGCTGCACCTCAGAATGTGGTGGCTGTACTTGGGCATGTGGAGGTTGTACCTCAGCATGTGGTGGCTGTCCTGGGACATGTGGTGGCTGTGCCTCGGCATGTGTTGGCTGAAGCTGGGCATGTGGTGGCTGTAGCTGGGCATGTGGTTGTTCTGCTGGGGCATGTGGTGGGTGTAGCTGGGCATGTGGTGGCTGGGCATGTGGTAGTTATACCCGGGCAAATGGTAGCTGTGCCTTGGCTTTTGGTGGCTGTACTTGGGCATGTGTGGCTGTGTCCAGGAATGTGGTGGCTGTACTTGGGCATGTGGTGGATGTACCTGGGTATGTGGTGGCTGTACCTGGGCATGTGGTGACTGGAAATGTGGTTGCTGCACCTGGGCATGTGGTGGCTGTACCTGGTCATGTGATGGCTGGGCATGTGGTGGCTGTTCCTGGGCATGTGGTGGCTGCACCCGGGCATGTGGTGGCTGTGCCTTGGTGTGTGATTGATGTACTTGAGCATGTGGTGGCTGTATTTGGGCATGTGGTGGCTGTACTTGGGCATGTGATGGCTGTATTTGGGCATGTGATGGCTGTATTTGGGCATGTGATGGCTGGGTGTGTGGTGGGTGTACCTGGGCATGTGGTGGCTGTACTTGGGCATGTTGTGGCTGTACTTGGATTTGTGGTGGCTGTACTTCAGCATATGGTGGCTGTACCTTGGGCATGTGGTGGCTGTACCTGGGCATGTGGTGGCTGTACCTTGGTATGTGGTGGCTGTACCTCAGCATATTGTGTGTGTACCTGGACATGTGGTGTCTGTACCTGGGCATGTGGTGTCTGTACCTTAGCATGTGGTAGCTGTACCTGGGCATGTGGTGGCTGTAGTAGGGCATTGTGTGGCTACACCTGGGCATGTGGAGGCAGTAATGTGGTGTCTTTACCTGGGCACGTGGTGGCTCTACCTGGGCATGTGGTTGCTCTGCTGGGGCATGTGGTGGCTGTACTTGGGAATGCGGTGGCTGTACCTTCACATGTGGTGGATGTACCGGGCCATGTGGTGGCTGTGCCTCGGCATGTGGTGGCTGTAGCTGGGCATGTGGTGGCTGTAGCTGGGCATTTGGTGGTTGTGCCGGGGTATGTGGTGGCTGCACCCGGGCATGTGGTGGCTGTGCCTTGGCTTTTGGTGGTTGTACCTGGGCATGTGGTGGCTGTACCTGGGCATGTGGTGGCTGTACTTGGGTATGTGGTGGCTGTACCATGGCTTATGGTGGCTTTACTTGGGCATGTGGTGACTGTACCTGGTCACGTGGAGGCTGTACCTGGGCATGTGACTGCTGTACATTGGCATGTGAGGCTGTCCCTATATTTGTAAGGCTGAATCTGAGCATCTGATATTGGTTCAAGGGCATACACAGCTGCAGCTGGACACAAACAGCTGTGCTGGGCATAGCATTACTGCATCCTGTGTACCTGCCATAAAATGACTACAACTCATGTGTATAATGGTAGCTCTTTTTCTAATATAAGAGTGACAACTAAGATGGGTGATTATCGGCTTTAGTTTTTGTTATGAATCTTGCACTTATTCTAGTTATCTCTCATTCCCTGATGTCACTTTCTTAGATATTATCAGGATCAAAGGTCACTTGAACTCTTCCTGTGATACCATATGAGGCAAAAGGCTACTCAGATCATTGTTGGATTAAAAAAAGAAGGCTGCCAATGTCATGCACAAGTCTGCTCAACTTGTACAAATGAGCAGAGGTTATGTCTCCTAATGGCACACCTTGAGCAGGTGCAATAAGGTAGCAGGTTTAGGGCGACACCTAGTGGTGAGACCAAATAACTGATAATGGGCTCGAAACTGCATGTTTTCAGTGTATGCTGAGTGTTCCAGAAAGCAAAGACCTAGTTTGTCTTTGGCCCTGAGAATCCTTCCACTGTTCTTGGCTGGGGGTCCAGAGTTGACCTCCACACTGCTTGGGATGAAAGGCGGAGCCTGGCTCAGCGAGGGTCTCATGTGGAATGAGGGAGGTTGAATCAGAGTTTACAGAGGGAGAGGAGTGTGGACTTCACATAGAGCACATTATTGGTGTATTCTGACAACACCACGGCCTACTCACTCCAGCTTCCGTACTGTACAGCCAGGGTCTGTCAGCCCCTCACACAGCTGCTTCACTCCGGAGTCCTTGAGGTCGTTGTCACTCAGGTCCAGCTCTGTGAGACTCTTACTGGTGGTTAGAAGAGAGGCCAGGTCACCGCAGCAAGAGCCAGTCAGGGAGCATTCACCCAGCCTGAAAAACAGAGAGCGCCTTGAAGAGGTTAGTGCTAGGAGAGTGTGTGCTCGCACACACACACACTCTCTCTCTCACACACACACACACATACACGCAACACACACACACACACTCTTTCTCTCTCTCTCTCTCTCTCTCTCTCTCTCACAAACACCCACACAACACATACTCTCCTTCACACTCACACACTCTCACACACAGACAAACACACAACACACACACATACCTATACACACACTCTCTCTCCCTCTCTCTCTCTCACACACACACACTCTCTACCTCACACACACACTCTCTCTCTCCTCTGTCTCCATCTCTCACACACACTCACACACTCTCTCACACACAGACAAACACACAACACACACACATACCTACACACACACTCTCTCTCCCTTTCTCTCTCACACACATACCACACACACACACACTCTTCCTCTCACACACACATACGGCCACACAACACACACTCACACACAACACACACACACTCTCCCTCTCTCTCACACCTGCAGACACACACACACACCTTCCTCCTTCCCAGAGAGATAACCAAAGAGGGCTCTATTTGTTGATGAAGAGTGGACAACCAATGTTTACAAGTAGAGATGCACAATACTGGCATCATGTTCATTAAGTGAACATGGAGAGAATAATATTTTACTTCCACGATTCTAATCTTTCTTCTGAGGTTTATTTGGGTTTACTTGGGAGATTATCTCTTAGCCCTGGTCTTCCTCATTTGTTCTTTTTTCACCTGTCCAGTTACACAAATATGCTCCTCCTTTTTGTCCCTCCAGCCACCCTTCCTCAGTCTCCAGGGCTCAAGGAAGTGATGTCAGCAGTGTTTATAGCAGAGCACAAAGACTGGGTGCTGCTATCTCATCCACAAATTGGGGTTAATCCTGGGATTAGCATTTGGGAAATATTAAGATTAAACGTGGTCAAGTATAATCGTAAAGGGACAGCAAAGTTAAAGATACATACAGACAGAGAATAGGCAGCATGCAGCTAACACAGGTGTGCACGCACAGACTCCTTATGCAGCTAACACAGATGTGCACGCATGCACATGAGGCCTTATGCAGTTAATACAGATGTGCACTTACAGACTCTTTATGCAGCTAACACAGGTGCGCATGCACAGTGTCCTTTTGCAGCTAACACAGGGGTGCACACACAGACTCCTTATGCAGCTAACACAGGTGTGGACGCACAGACTCTTTGTGCAGCTAACACATGTGTGCACGCATGCACACGATGCCTTATGCAGTTAATACAGGTGTGCACGCACAGACTCCTTATGCAGCTAACACAGGTGTGCACGCACAAACTCCTTATGAAGCTTATACAGTTGTGCACTTGCAGATTCTTCATGCAGCTAACACATGTGTGCACGCATGCACATGATTCCCTATGCAGTTAATACAGGTGTGCACTTACAGACTCCTTATGTAGCTAACACAGGTGCGCACACACAGACTCCTTATGTAGCTAACACAGGTGTGCACGCACAGACTCCTTATGCAGCTAACACAGGTGTGCATGCACAGACACCTTAAGCAGCTAACACAAGTGTGCATGCACAGATTCCTTATGCAGCAAACACAGGAATATACTCATGCACACAGATGCTTTACACAGCTAACACAGGTGTGCACGCATGCACACAGACTCCTTATGCAACTAATAAAGGTGTGCACGCAAGTGCACGGACGCCTTATGCAACTAACATAGATGTGCACACATATGCACAGATGCCTTATGCTGCGAACACCAGTCTGCACGCATGTGCACAGATATATAATGCAGCTAACAAAGTTGTGCACGTACGCACACAGATGCCTTATGCAGCCAACTCAGGTGTGCACGCACATACACAAGTACCTTATGCAGCTAACACAGGTGTGCATGCACGCACACAAACGGCTTATCCAGCTAACACAAGTGTGCATGCACAGACTCAGTACGCAGCTAACACAGGTGTAGACGTACACAGATGACTTAGTCAATTAACACAGGTGTGCACACATGCGCACAGACTCCTTATGCAGCTGACACAGGTGTGTATGCACAGACACCTTATGCAGCTGACACAGGTGTGCATGCATGCGCAGCCTCCTTCAGCCTCCCCCTTTCTGTGCCTCCTCTGCCTGAGGCCTATTCTTTGTAGCCTCAGTTTAAAGTGCTGTATGACGTGGTCTGAGCAGTGAAAAACAGCAGCACTACAAACTCAGGGAATGAAAACCTCAGTAGTGATGGAGGATACTGTAGACCTCCTTCTCTTTTTCCAGTGCTAGAGGGATGCTGTAGGTCTCCTTCTCTTTCTCCAGTGCTGTAGGGCTGCTGTAGTTCTCCTTCTCTTTCTCAAGTGCAGTGGGGATGCTGTATGAATCTTTCCCTTTCTCCAGTGCTGTAGAGATGCTGTAGGTCTCCTTCCCTTTCTCCAGTGCTGTAGGGATGCTGTAGGTCTCCCCCCCCCCCCCCCTAGTGCTGTAGGGATGCTGTAGGGCTCCTTCCCTTTCTCCAGTACTGTAGGGATGCTGTAGTTCTCCTTCTCTTTGTCCAGTGCTGTGGGGATGCTGTAGTTCTCCTTCTCTTTCTCAAGTGCTGTGGGGATGCTGTAGTTCTCCTTCTCTTTCTCAAGTGCTGTGCGGATGCTGTATGAATCTTTCCCTTTCTCCAGTGCTGTAGAGATGCTGTAGGTCTCCTTCCCTTTCTCCAGTGCTGTAGGGATGCTGTAGGTCTCCTCCCCCCCTAATGCTGTAGGGATGCTGTAGGTCTCCTTTCCTTTCTCCAGGGCTGTAGGGGTGCTGTAGGCCTCCTTTCCATTCTCCAGTGCTGTAGGGATGCTGTAGGTCTCCTTCTCTTTCTCCAGTGCTGTAGGGATGCTGTAGGTCTCCTTCACTTTTTCCAGTGCTGTAGGTCTCCTTCCCTTCCCTTTCTCCAGTGCTGTAAGGATGCTCTAGGTCTCCTTTCCATCCTCCAGTGCTGTAGGGATGCTATAGGTGTACTTCCCTTTCTCCAGTGCTGTAGGGATGCTGTAGTTCTCCTTCCCTTCCTCCAGGGCTATAGGGATGCTGTAGGTCTCCTTCCCTTTCACCAGTGCTGTAGGGATGCTGTAGGCCTCCTTCCCTTTCTCAATTGCTGTAGGGATGCTCTAAGCTTCCTTCCCTTTCTCCAGTGCTGTAGGGATGCTGTAGGCCTCCTTCCCTTTCTCCAGTGCCGTAGGGATACTGTAGGTCTTCTCCCCTTTATCCAGTGATGTAGGGGTGCTGTAGGTCTCCTTCCCTTTCACCAGTGATGTAGGGATGCTGTAGGCCTCCTTCCCTTTCTCAATTGCTGTAGGGATGCTCTAAGCTTCCTTCCCTTTCTCCAGTGCTGTAGGGATGCTGTAGGCCTCCTTCCCTTTCTCCAGTGCTGTAGGGATGCTGTTGGTCTCCTTCCCTTTCTCCAGTGCTGTAGGGGTGCTGTAGGTCTCCTTCCCTTCCTCCAGAGTTGTAGGGATGCTGTAGGGCTCCTTCCCGTCCTCCACTGCTGTAGCTCTCCTTCTCTGTAGGAATGCTATAGGCATCAATCCCTTCTGCCAGAGCTGTAGGGATGCTGTAGGTCTCCTGGGATGCTGTAGGTCTCCTTTCCTTACCCCAGTGCTGTAGAGATGCTGTAGGCCTCCTTAACTTTCTCCAGTGCTGTAGGGATGCTGTAGGCCTCCTTCCCTTTCTCTGGGTGCTGTAGGGATGCTGTAGGTCTCTTTCCCTTTCACCAGTGCTGTAGGGATGCCGTAGGTCTCTTCCCCTTTCTCCAGTGTTGTAGGGATGCTGTAGGTCTCCTTTCCTTTCACCAGTGCTGTAGGGATGTCGGAGGCTTTCTTCCCGTTCACCAGTGCTGTAAGGATGCAGTAGGCCTCCTTCCCTTTCTCTGGAGCTGTAGGTAATCTGTTGTTTTCCTTCCCTTTCTCCAGTGCTGTAGGGATGCTGTAGGTCTCCTTCCCTTTCTCTGGGTGCTGTAGGGATGCTGTAGGTCTCTTTCCCTTTCACCAGTGCTGTAGGGATGCTGTAGGTCTCTTCCCCTTTCTCCAGTGCTGTAGGGATGCTGCAGGTCTCCTTCCCTTTCAGTAGTGCTGTAGGGATGCTGAAGGCCTCCTTCCCTTTCTCCAGTGCTGTAGGGATGCTGTAGGTCTCCTTCCCTTTCTCCAGTGCTGTAGGGATGCTGTAGGTCTCCTTCCCTTTCAGTAGTGCTGTAGGGATGCTGAAGGCCTCCTTCCCTTTCTCCAGTGCTGTAGGGATGCTGTAGGTCTCCTTCCCTTTCAGTAGTGCTGTAGGGATGCTGTAGGTCTCTTTCCCTTTCTCCAGTGCTGTAGGGATGCTGTAGGTCTCCTTACCTTTTACCAGTGCTGTAGGGATGTTGTAGGCTTTCTTCCCTTTCTCCTGGGCTGTAGGGATGCTGTAGGCTTTCTTCCCTTTCTCCAGTCCTGTAAGGATACTGTAGGCCTTCTCTTTCTTCAGTGTTGTATGGATGCTGTAGGCCTCCGTCTCTTTCTCCAGTGCTGAAGGGATGCTGTAGGCCTCCTTCCCTTTCTCCGGAGCTGTAGGTATTCTGTAGTTCTCCTTCCCTTTCTCCAGAGCTGTAGGGATGCTGTACGTCTCCAGGGATGCTGTAGTTCTCCTTCCTTTTTAGCAGTGCTGTGGGGATGCTGTAGGTCTCCTTCCCTTTCAGTAGTGCTTTAGGGATGCCGTAGGTTTTCTTCCCTTTCTCCAGTGCTGTAAGGATGCTGTAGGCTTTCTACCCTTTCTCCAAGGCTGTAGGGATGATGTAGGCCTCCTTCCCTTTCTCCAGTGCTGTAGGGATGCTGTAGGTCTCTTTCCCTTACTCCAGTGCTGTAGGGATACTGTAGGTCTCCTTCCCTTTCTCCAGTGCCGTAGGGATGCTGTAGGTCTATTTCCCTTTCTCCAGTGCTGTAGAGATGCTGTAGATCTCGTTCCCTTTCTCCAGGGCTGTAGGGATGCTGTAGGCCTCCTTCTCTTTCAGTAGTGCTGTAGGGATGCTGAAGGCCTCATTCTCTTTCAACAGTGTTGTAGGGATGCTGTAGGTCTCTTTCCCTTACTCCAGGGCTGTAGGGATGCTGTAGGCTTTCTTCCCTTTCTCCAGTGCAGTAGGGATGCTGTAGGCCTCCTTCTCTTTCTCCAGTTTTCTTTCTCCAGAGCTGTAGGGATTCTGTTGTTCTCCTTCCCTTTCTCCAGTGCTGTAGGGATGCTATAGTTCTCCTTCCTTTTCAGCAGTGCTGTAGGGATGCTGTTGGTCTCCTTCACTTTCAGTAGTGCTGTAGGGATACTGAAGGCCTCATTCTCTTTCAACAGTGCTGTAGGGATGATGTAGGTCTCTTTCCCTTACCCCAGGGCTGTAGGGATGCTGTAGGCTTTCTTCCCTTTCTCCAGTGCAGTAGGGATGCTGTAGGCCTCCTTCTCTTTCTCCAGTTTTCTTTCTCCGGAGCTGTAGGGATTCTGTTGTTCTCCTTCCCTTTCTCCAGTGCTGTAGGGATGTTGTAGTTCTCCTTCCTTTTCAGCAGTGCTGCAGGGATTCTGTAGGTCTGCTTCCCTTTCAGTAGTGCTGTCGGGATGCTGTAGGCCTCCTTCTCTTTCTTCAGTACTGTAGGGATGCTGTAGGCCTTCATCCCTTTCTCCAGTGCTGTTGGGATGCTGTAGGTTTTCTTCCCTTTCTCCAGTGCTGTAAGGATGCTGGAGGCCTCCTTCCCTTTGTCCAGTGCTGTAGGGATGCTGTAGGCTGCCTTCCCTTTCTCCAGTGCTGTAGGGATGCTGTAGTTCTCCTTCCTTTTCAGCAGTGCTGTAGGGATGCTGTTGGTCTCCTTCACTTTCAGTAGTGCTGTAGGGATGCTGAAGGCCTCATTCTCTTTCAACAGTGCTGCAGGGATGCTGTAGGTCTCCTTCCCTTTCACCAGTGCTGTAGGGATGCTGTAGGTCTCCTTACCTTTCTCCAGTGCTATAGGGATGTTGTAGGCCTACTTCCCTTTCTCCAGTGCTGTAGGGATGCTGTAGGCCTCCTTCCCATTCTCCAGTGCTGTAGGGATGCTGTAGGTCTCTTTCCCTTTCACCAATACTGTAGGGATGCTGTAGATATCTTTTCCTTTCTCCAGGGCTGTAGGGATGCTGTAGGCTTTCTTCCCTTTCTCCAGTGCAGTAGGGATGCTGTAGGCCTCCTTCTCTTTCTCCAGTTTTTTTCTCCAGAGCTGTAGGGATTCTGTTGTTCTCCTTCCCTTTCTCCAGTGCTGTAGGGATGCTGTAGTTCTCCTTCCTTTTCAGCAGTGCTGTAGTGATGCTGTAGGTCTCTTTCACTTTCAGTAGTGCTGTAGCGATGCTGAAGGCCTCATTCTCTTTCAACAGTGCTGTAGGGATGCTGTAGGTCTCCTTCCCTTTCACCAGTGCTGTAGGGATGCTGTAGGTCTCCTTACCTTTCTCCAGTACTATAGGGATGCTGTAGGCCTCCTTCCCATTCTCCAGTGCTGTAGGGATGCTGTAGGTCTCTTTCCCTTTCACCAGTACTGCAGGGATGCTGTAGGTCTCCTTTCCTTTCACCAGTGCTGTAGGGATGTTGTAGGCTTTCTTCCCTTTCTCCAGGGCTATATAGATGCTGTAGGCTTTCTTCCCTTTCTCCAGTCCTGTAAGGATGTTGTAGGCCTCCTTCCCTTTCTCCGGAGCTGTAGGTATTCTGTAGTTCTCCTTCCCTTTCTCCAGTGCTATATGGATGTTGCAGTTCTCCTTCCTTTCCAGCAGTGCTGTAGGGATGCTGTAGGTCTCCTTCCCTTTCAGTAGTGCTGTAGGGATGCTGTAGGCCTCCTTCTCTTTCTTCAGTACTGTAGGGATGCTGTAGGTTTTCTCCCCTTTCTCCAGTGCTGTAAGGATGTTGCAGGCTTTCTTCCCTTTCGCCAGGGCTGTAGGGATGATGTAGGCTTTCTTCCCTTTCTCCAGTGCTGTAGGGATGCTGTAGGTCTCTTTCCCTTACTCCAGTGCTGTAGGGATACTGTAGGTCTCCTTCCCTTTCTCCAGTGCAGTAGGGATGCTGTAGGTCTATTTCCTTTTCTCCAGTGCTGTAGAGATGCTGTAGATCTCATTCCCTTTCTCAAGGGCTGTAGGGATGCTGTAGGCCTCCTTCTCTTTCAGTAGTGCTGTAGGGATGCTGAAGGCCTCATTCTCTTTCAACAGTGCTGTAGGGATGTTGTAGTTCTCCTTCCTTTTCAGCAGTGCTGCAGGGATGCTGTAGATCTGCTTCCCTTTCAGTAGTGCTGTAGGGATGCTGTAGGCCTCCTTCTCTTTCTTCAGTACTTTAGGGATGCTGTAGGCCTTAATCCCTTTCTCCAGTGCTGTTGGGATGCTGTAGGTTTTCTTCCCTTTCTCCAGTGCTGTAAGGATGCTGGAGGCCTCCTTCCCTTTGTCCAGTGCTGTAGGGATGCTGTAGGCTTCCTTCCCTTTCTCCAGTGCTGTAGGGATGCTGTAGTTCTCCTTCACTTTCAGTAGTGCTGTAGGGATGCTGAAGGCCTCTTCTCTTTCAACAGTGCTGTAGGGATGCTGTAGGTCTCCTTCCCTTTCACCAGTGCTGTAGGGATGCTGTAGGTCTCCTTACCTTTCTCCAGTGCTATAGGGATGTTGTAGGCCTACTTCCCTTTCTCCAGTGCTGTAGGGATGCTGTAGGCCTCCTTCCCATTCTCCAGTGCTGTAGGGATGCTGTAGATATCTTTCCCTTTCTCCAGGGCTGTAGGGATGCTGTAGGCCTCCTTCTCTTTCTCCAGTTTTCTTTCTCCGGAGCTGTAGGGATTCTGTTGTTCTCCTTCCCTTTCTCCAGTGCTGTAGGGATACTGTAGGTCTCCTTCCCTTTCTCCAGTGCAGTAGGGATGCTGTAGGTCTATTTCCTTTTCTCCAGTGCCGTAGAGATGCTGTAGATCTCATTCCCTTTCTCAAGGGCTGTAGGGATGCTGTAGGCCTCCTTCTCTTTCAGTAGTGCTGTAGGGATGCTGAAGGCCTCATTCTCTTTCAACAGTGCTGTAGGGATGTTGTAGTTCTCCTTCCTTTTCAGCAGTGCTGCAGGGATGCTGTAGATCTGCTTCCCTTTCAGTAGTGCTGTAGGGATGCTGTAGGCCTCCTTCTCTTTCTTCAGTACTTTAGGGATGCTGTAGGCCTTAATCCCTTTCTCCAGTGCTGTTGGGATGCTGTAGGTTTTCTTCCCTTTCTCCAGTGCTGTAAGGATGCTGGAGGCCTCCTTCCCTTTGTCCAGTGCTGTAGGGATGCTGTAGGCTTCCTTCCCTTTCTCCAGTGCTGTAGGGATGCTGTAGTTCTCCTTCACTTTCAGTAGTGCTGTAGGGATGCTGAAGGCCTCTTCTCTTTCAACAGTGCTGTAGGGATGCTGTAGGTCTCCTTCCCTTTCACCAGTGCTGTAGGGATGCTGTAGGTCTCCTTACCTTTCTCCAGTGCTATAGGGATGTTGTAGGCCTACTTCCCTTTCTCCAGTGCTGTAGGGATGCTGTAGGCCTCCTTCCCATTCTCCAGTGCTGTAGGGATGCTGTAGGTCTCTTTCCCTTTCACCAGTACTGTAGGGATGCTGTAGATATCTTTCCCTTTCTCCAGGGCTGTAGGGATGCTGTAGGCCTCCTTCTCTTTCTCCAGTTTTCTTTCTCCGGAGCTGTAGGGATTCTGTTGTTCTCCTTCCCTTTCTCCAGTGCTGTAGGGATGCTGTAGGCCTCCTTCCCATTCTCCAGTGCTGTAGGGATGCTGTAGGTCTCTTTCCCTTTCACCAGTACTGTAGGGATGCTGTAGGTCTCTTTCCCTTTCTCCAGTGCTGTAGGGATGCTGTAGGTCTCCTTTCCTTTCACCAGTGCTGTAGGGATGTTGTAGGCTTTCTTCCCTTCCTCCAGGGCTATATAGATGCTGTAGGCTTTCTTCCCTTTCTCCAGGGCTGTAGGGATGCTGTAGGCCTCCTTCTCTTTCTTCAGTACTGTAGGGATGCTGTAGGCTTTCTTCCCTTTCTCCAGGGCTGTAGGGATGATGTAGGTTTTCTTCCCTTTCTCCAGTGCTGTAGGGATACTGTAGGTCTCTTTCCCTTACTCCAGTGCTGTAGGGATACTGTAGGTCTCCTTCCCTTTCTCCAGTGCAGTAGGGATGCTGTAGGTCTATTTCCCTTTCTCCAGTGCTGTAGAGATGCTGTAGATCTCGTTCCCTTTCTCCAGGGCTGTAGGGATGCTGTAGGCCTCCTTCTCTTTCAGTAGTGCTGTAGGGATGCTGAAGGCCTCATTCTCTTTCAACAGTGCTGTAGGATGTTGTAGTTCTCCTTCCTTTTCAGCAGTGCTGTGGGGATGCTGTAGGTCTCTTTCCCTTTCAGTAGTGCTGTAGGGATGCTGTAGGCCTCCTTCTCTTTCTTCAGTACTATAGGGATGCTGGAGGCTTTCATCCCTTTCTCCAGTGCTGTTGGGATGCTGTAGGTTTTCTTCCCTTTCTCCAGGGCTGTGGGGGTGATGTAGGCTTTCTTCCCTTTCTCCAGTGCTGTAGGGATGCTGTAGGTCTCTTTCCCTTACTCCAGTGCTGTAGGGATACTGTAGGTCTCCTTCCCTTTCTCCAGTGCAGTAGGGATGCTGTAGGTCTCTTTCCCTTTCTCCAGTGCTGTAGAGATGCTGTAGATATCTTTCCCTTTCTCCAGGACTGTAGGGCTGCTGTAGGCTTTCTTCCCTTTCTCCAGTGCAGTAGGGATGCTGTAGGCCTCCTTCTCTTTCTCCAGTTTTCTTTCTCCGGAGCTGTAGGGATTCTGCTGTTCTCCTTCCCTTTCTCCAGTGCTGTAGGGATGCTGAAGTTCTCCTTCCTTTTCAGCAGTGCTGTAGGGATGCTGTTGGTCTCCTTCACTTTCAGTAGTGCTGTAGGGATGCTGAAGGCCTCGTTCTCTTTCAACAGTGCTGTAGGGATGCTGTAGGTCTCCTTCCCTTTCACCAGTGCTGTGGGGATGCTGTAGGTCTCCTTACCTTTCTCCAGTGCTATAGGGATGTTGTAGGCCTATTTCCCTTTCTCCAGTGCTGTAGGGATGCTGTAGGCCTCCTTCCCATTCTCCAGTGCTGTAGGGATGCTGTAGGTCTCTTTCCCTTCCACCAGTACTGTAGGGATGCTGTAGATATCTTTCCCTTTCTCCAGGGCTGTAGGGATGCTGTAGGCTTTCTTCCCTTTATCCAGTGCAGTAGGGAGGCTGTAGGCCTCCTTCTCTGTCTCCAGTTTTCTTTCTCCGGAGCTGTAGGGATTCTGTTGTTCTCCTTCCCTGTCTCCAGTGCTGTAGGGATGCTGTAGTTCTCCTTCCTTTTCAGCAGTGCTGTAGGGATGCTGTTGGTCTCCTTCACTTTCAGTAGTGCTGTAGGGATACTGAAGGCCTCATTCTCTTTCAACAGTGCTGTAGGGATGCTGTAGGTCTCCTTCCCTTTCACCAGTGCTGTAGGGATGCTGTAGGTCTCCTTCCCTTTCAGTAGTGTTGTAGGGATGCTGTAGGCTTTCTTCCCTTTCTCCAGTGCTGTAGGGATGCTGTAGGCTTTCTTCCCTTTCTCCAGGGCTGTGGGGATGATGTAGGCTTTCTTCCCTTTTTCCAGTGCTGTAGGGATTCGGTAGCACCCCTTCCCTTTCTCCAGAGCTGTAAGGATGCTGTAGGTATCCTTCCCTTTCTCCGGAGCTGCAGGTATTCTGTAGTTCTCCTTCCCTTTCTCCAGTGCTATATGGATGTTGCAGTTCTCCTTCCTTTTCAGCAGTGCAGTAGGGATACTGTAGGTCTCCTTACCTTTCACCAGTGCTATAGGGATGCTGTAGGCTTTCTTCCCTTTCTCCAGTGTAGAAGGGATGCTGTAGGCTTTCTTACCTTTCACCAGTGCTATAGGGATGCTGTAGGTCTCTTTCCCTTTCTCCAGGGCTGTAGGGATGCTGTAGGCTTTCTTCCCTTTCTCCAGTGCTGTAGGGATGCTGTAGGCTTTCTTACCTTTCACCAGTGCTATAGGGATGCTGTAGGTCTCTTTCCCTTTCTCCAGGGCTGTAGGGATGCTGTAGGCCTCCTTCTCTTTCTCCATTTCTCTTTCTCCTGTGGTGTAGTTATGATGGAGGCCTCCTTGGTTTTCTCCAGTGCTGTAAGGATGCTTTAGGTCTCCTTTCCTTTCTCCAGAGCAATAGGGGTGCTGTAGGTCTCCTTCTCTTTCTCCAGAGCTATAGAGATGCTGTAGGTATCCTTCCCTTTCTCCAGAGCTGTAAGGATGCTGTAGTCCTCCTTCCCTTTCTCCAGTGCTGTAGGGATGCTGTAGGTCTCCTTCCCTTTCAGTAGTGCTGTAGGCCTCCTTCCCTTTCTCCAGTGCTGTAGGGATGCAGTAGGTCTCCTTCCTTTTCAGCAGTGCTGTAGGGATGCTGTAGGCCTCCTTCCCTTTCTCCAGTGCTGTAGGGATGCTGTAGGTCTCCTTCCCTTTCAGTAGTGCTGTAGGAATGCTGTAGGCCTTCTCTTTCTTCAGTGCTGTAGGGATGCTGTAGGCTTCCTTCTCTTTCTCCAGTGCTGGAGGGATGCTGTAGGTCTCCTTCCCTTTCTCTGGTGCTGTAACAATGCTGTAGGCCTCCTTCCCTTTCTCCAGCGCTGTAGGGATGCTGTAGTTCTCCTTCCCTTTCTCCAGAGCTGTAGAGATGCTGTAGGCCTCCTTCAATTTCTCCAGTGTTGTAGGGATGCTGTAGGCCTCCTTCCGTTTCTCCAGGGCTGTAGGGATGCTGTAGGCCTCCTTCTCTTTCTCCAGTGCTGTAGGGATGCTGTAGGCCGCCTTCCGTTTCTCCACTTTTGTAGGGATAATGTAGGTCTCCTTCCCTTTCACCAGTGCTGTAGGGATGCTGTTGGTCTACTTCCTTTTTTCCAGAGCTGTAGAGATGCTGTAGGCCTCCTTCCCTTTCTCCAGTGCTGTAGGTCTCCTTTCCTACCTCCAGTGCTGTAGGGATGCTGTAGGCCTCCTTCCCTTACTCCGGAGCTGTAGGGATGCTGTAGGTCTCCTTCCCTTTCTCCAGTGCTGTAGGGATGCTGTAGGCCGCCTTCCGTTTCTCCAGGCATGTAGGGATGCTGTAGACCTCCTTCAGTTTCTCCAGTGCTCTAGGGATGCTGTAGGTCTCCTTACCTTTCTCCAGTGCTGTAGGGATGCTGTAGGTCTCCTTCCCTTTCTCCAGTGCTGTAGAGATGCTGTAGGCCTCCTTCCATTTCTCCACAGCTGTAGGGATGCTTTAGGCCTCCTTCCGTTTCTCCAGTGCTGTAGGGGTGCTGTAGGGCTCCTTCCCTTTTTCCAGTGCTGTAGGGATGCTGTTGGTCTCCTTCACTTTCTCCAGTGCTGTAGGGATGCTGTAGGCCTCCTTCCGTTTCTCCAGGGCTGTAGGGATGCTGTAGGCCTCCTTCTCTTTCTCCAGTGCTCTAGGCATGCTGTAGGCCACCTTCCCTTTCTCCAGTGCTGTCGGGATGCTGTAGGAATCCTTCCCTTTCAGTAGTGCTGTAGGGATGCTGTAGGCCTCCTTCCCTTTCTCCAGTGCTGTAGGGATACTGTAGGTCTACTTCCCTTTCTCCAGAGCTGTAGAGATGCTGTAGGCCTCTGTCCCTTTCTCCAGTGCTCTAGGGATGCTGTAGGTCTACTTCCCTTTCTCCAGTGCTGTAGGAATGCTATAGGTCTCCTTCCCTTTATTCAGTGCTGTAAGGATGCTGAAGGTCTCCTTTCCTTTCTCCAGTGCTGTAGAGATGCTTTAGGTCTCCTTCCCTTTCACCAGTGCTCTAGGGATGCTGTAGGCCTACTTCCCTTTCTCCAGTGCTGTAGGCATGCTGTAGGCCTCCTTCCCTTTCTCCTGAGCTGTAGGGATGCTGTAGGTCTCCTTCCCGTTCTCCAGTGCTGTAGGGATGATGTAGGTCTCCTTCCCTTTCACCAGTGCTGTAGGGATGCTGTAGTTCTCCTCCCCTTTCTCCAGTGCTGTAGGGATGCTGCAAGTCTCCTTCCCTTTCACCAGTGCTGTAAGGATGCTGTAGGCTAACTTCCCTTTCTCCAGTGCTGTAGGGATGTTGTAGGTCTCCTTTCCTTTCTCCAGAGCAATAGGGGTGCTGTAGGTCTCCTTCTCTTTCTCCAGAGCTATAGAGATGCTGTAGGTATCCTTCCCTTTCTCCAGAGCTGTAAGGATGCTGTAGTCCTCCTTCCCTTTCTCCAGTGCTGTAGGGATGCTGTAGGTCTCCTTCCCTTTCAGTAGTGCTGTAGGCCTCCTTCCCTTTCTCCAGTGCTGTAGGGATGCAGTAGGTCTCCTTCCTTTTCAGCAGTGCTGTAGGGATGCTGTAGGCCTCCTTCCCTTTCTCCAGTGCTGTAGGGATGCTGTAGGTCTCCTTCCCTTTCAGTAGTGCTGTAGGAATGCTGTAGGCCTTCTCTTTCTTCAGTGCTGTAGGGATGCTGTAGGCTTCCTTCTCTTTCTCCAGTGCTGGAGGGATGCTGTAGGTCTCCTTCCCTTTCTCTGGTGCTGTAACAATGCTGTAGGCCTCCTTCCCTTTCTCCAGCGCTGTAGGGATGCTGTAGTTCTCCTTCCCTTTCTCCAGAGCTGTAGAGATGCTGTAGGCCTCCTTCAATTTCTCCAGTGTTGTAGGGATGCTGTAGGCCTCCTTCCGTTTCTCCAGGGCTGTAGGGATGCTGTAGGCCTCCTTCTCTTTCTCCAGTGCTGTAGGGATGCTGTAGGCCGCCTTCCGTTTCTCCACTTTTGTAGGGATAATGTAGGTCTCCTTCCCTTTCACCAGTGCTGTAGGGATGCTGTTGGTCTACTTCCTTTTTTCCAGAGCTGTAGAGATGCTGTAGGCCTCCTTCCCTTTCTCCAGTGCTGTAGGTCTCCTTTCCTACCTCCAGTGCTGTAGGGATGCTGTAGGCCTCCTTCCCTTACTCCGGAGCTGTAGGGATGCTGTAGGTCTCCTTCCCTTTCTCCAGTGCTGTAGGGATGCTGTAGGCCGCCTTCCGTTTCTCCAGGCATGTAGGGATGCTGTAGACCTCCTTCAGTTTCTCCAGTGCTCTAGGGATGCTGTAGGTCTCCTTACCTTTCTCCAGTGCTGTAGGGATGCTGTAGGTCTCCTTCCCTTTCTCCAGTGCTGTAGAGATGCTGTAGGCCTCCTTCCATTTCTCCACAGCTGTAGGGATGCTTTAGGCCTCCTTCCGTTTCTCCAGTGCTGTAGGGGTGCTGTAGGGCTCCTTCCCTTTTTCCAGTGCTGTAGGGATGCTGTTGGTCTCCTTCACTTTCTCCAGTGCTGTAGGGATGCTGTAGGCCTCCTTCCGTTTCTCCAGGGCTGTAGGGATGCTGTAGGCCTCCTTCTCTTTCTCCAGTGCTCTAGGCATGCTGTAGGCCACCTTCCCTTTCTCCAGTGCTGTCGGGATGCTGTAGGAATCCTTCCCTTTCAGTAGTGCTGTAGGGATGCTGTAGGCCTCCTTCCCTTTCTCCAGTGCTGTAGGGATACTGTAGGTCTACTTCCCTTTCTCCAGAGCTGTAGAGATGCTGTAGGCCTCTGTCCCTTTCTCCAGTGCTCTAGGGATGCTGTAGGTCTACTTCCCTTTCTCCAGTGCTGTAGGAATGCTATAGGTCTCCTTCCCTTTATTCAGTGCTGTAAGGATGCTGAAGGTCTCCTTTCCTTTCTCCAGTGCTGTAGAGATGCTTTAGGTCTCCTTCCCTTTCACCAGTGCTCTAGGGATGCTGTAGGCCTACTTCCCTTTCTCCAGTGCTGTAGGCATGCTGTAGGCCTCCTTCCCTTTCTCCTGAGCTGTAGGGATGCTGTAGGTCTCCTTCCCGTTCTCCAGTGCTGTAGGGATGATGTAGGTCTCCTTCCCTTTCACCAGTGCTGTAGGGATGCTGTAGTTCTCCTCCCCTTTCTCCAGTGCTGTAGGGATGCTGCAAGTCTCCTTCCCTTTCACCAGTGCTGTAAGGATGCTGTAGGCTAACTTCCCTTTCTCCAGTGCTGTAGGGATGTTGTAGGCCTCCTTCCCTTTCTCTTGAGGTGAAGGGATGCTGTAGGTCTCCTTCCCTTTCACCAGTGCTGTAGGGATGCTGTAGGTCTCCTTCCCTTTCTCCAGTGCTGTAGGGATGATGTAGGTCTCTTTCCCTTTCTCCAGTGCTGTAGGCATGCTCTAGGTCTCCTTTCCTTTCTCCAGTGCTGTAGGGATGCTGTAGGCCTCCTTCCCTTTCTCCAGTGCTGTAAAGATGCTGTAGGTCTCCTTCCCTTTCTCCAGAGCTGTAGGGATGCTGTAGGTCTCCTTCCCTTTCTCCAGTGTTGTAGGGATGCTGCAGGCCTCCCTCCCTTTCTCCAGTGCTGTAGGAATGCTGTAGGTCTCCTTCCCTTTCTCCAGTGCTGTAAGGATGCTGTAGGTCTCCTTCCCTTTCTCCAGAGCTGTAGGTATGCTGTATGTCTCCAGGGATGCTGTAGGTCTCCTTTCCTTACCTCAGTGCCGTAGGGATGCTGTACGTCTTCTTCCCTTTCTCCAGTGCTGTAGGTATGCTGTAGGTCTCCTTTTCTTACCCCAGTGCTGTAGGGATGCTGTAGGTCTCCTTTCCTTACCTCAGTGCTGTAGGGATGCTGTAGGCCTCCTTCCTTTTCTCCAGTGCTGTAGGGATGCTGTAGGTCTCCTTTCCTTTCTCCAGTGCTGTAGGTATACTGTAGGTCTCCTTCCCTTTCTCCGGAGCTGTAGGGATGCTGTAGGTCTCCTGGCATGCTGTAGGTCTCCTTTCTTTACCCAAGTGCTGTAGGGATGCTGTAGGTCTCCTTTCCTTACCCCAGTGCTGTAGGGATGCTGTAGGTCTCCTTTCCTTAACCCAGTGCTGTAGGGAGTGCTGTAGGGATGCCGTAGGTCTCCTTCCCTTACCCCAGTGCTGTAGGGATGCTGTAGGTCTCCTCTCCTTACTCCAGTGCTGTAGGGATAATGCACGTCTCCTGGGATGCTGGAGGCATCCTTCCGTTTCTCCGTAGCTGTAGGCCTCCTTTCTGTACTCCAGTGCTTTAGGGATGCTGTAGGTCTCCTGGGATTCTGGAGGCCTCGTTTCCTTCATTGAAATACATAGGAACCAGGAATGTGAAATTATTTATTACTTATGTCTTCAAATAAACAGGCATTTTAAAGAGCCTGTTTATTTGAAGACATAAGTAGTTGTGTAGTGTTAGGCAGGATGGGAAGATCGCTGTAAATCAGCAGGACACCCAATAAAAGTCACAGGTCACCGTCCTCAGGTATATGCAGGGAGACCACCAGTTTTCCTACGCTGGAGACTCAGCCAACACAGCCTTGAGAAAACCCTTGCCGACTGCCCATCTGCCAGTCGGCTACCAACTTGAGGGCGCCAAAAGGGCCACACTAACTAGGACAGGCTCTGTGATTTTCTATTTTGATATCCATCATGACAAAGAAAATCTTACAAGGACACCAATGCCACCCTTCCACAAAATACTCCTCGCTGGCGTAGCGGTAACCTGTAAGTCTGGCAGACGGTCTTCAGCTAGGAGGGTGAAGGCCTGTGTCATCCATGCAGACATCTGTTTTAGTTAAGAATGTAATTATTTTACTTTTTCCTTATTATTTAATGTTTGTTTATCAATGTACTCATGTTTGTGTTTAGTTTGGTGCCCGTTCACTCATAGGTTAAGGAGTGCTTAGTAAGTGTGTAAATGATATAAAATTGCATGACCACTTGTTTTCAGCAGGAGACTGTTAGCAGAGATTGGTGAGGCAGGACACTGGTGATAAAGAGGGTGTGGCGAGCGTCACAATGAGAGGACCATTCACTGGGGAGAACATGAAGGCCACTTACCCCAGCTTCTGGACTCGGCAGCCTGGACGCTTCAGCGCCTCACACAGCAGCCTCACTGCGGTGTCACTGAGTATGTTATCACTGAGCTCCAGCTCTGTGAGTGAGTGAGCGGAGCTGAGCAGGCAAGACAATTCTTCTATGCAGGAACCAGTAAAGACACACTGGTTTATGCTGCGGGAGACAAAGACACACAGACATCATGCCTACAGAAGGCACTTTCAAGCACCACCACACCATCTGCTACAGGACACACAAAGAGGCTCTGGAATATGCCAAACATTTCAATTCACTTCAAAATAAATATGTTTCAATTAGAATGATCACTACAGAAAGTCATAATGGTGGGAGTTAAGGTATTAATCTTACCCCCCACCCTGATGATTTTTACATAATGACCTTAACTTGTTGGCCCTCTTGTCAGTCTAAACTCCCTTATAACTTACATTTGTTTTCCACTGAGTATTTTAGCACATGTAAATTTGACTTCCTAAAACAAATAAATGATAGATACATAGATGGATGGATGGATGGATGGATGCTAGATGCTAGAACATAATACGCAATTTGCTACCATTATGGAGAGTGAGAAGGAAACTTGATTCATGAGAGGCAAAGCCTTGAGTGGGTAATTTTGCTCCCCTCTTCTGCCTCTCAACAAATGCTAATAAACAGCATATTGCCAATGAGTATCTGCATTTTTTGGTTATTCAATGCTGTGTTCCTGTGCATTGTTTACACAAAATCTATTTAAATAAAACCACCAATTCCAATTTATGCATCAAGATAAAATCACACTGAAGAGGCCTCCTGATTATTATCAATGTACTTCTCTTGTGCAAAGTTAATGTGATTTGCAATCAGTGAGGAAGTAAACAGAAATATTTGGCATATTTCACAGGGAGCAATGAAATATTTTCCATATTTCCCAAACCCATACAAAATAAAGACTACCATAACACTACATTTATTGAAAAAACCACCCAAATAAACAATTACCCAGAAACATAGGAGATAGTCGAAGTTGAGTTGTGGCCATTTCAGATGATTAGGACTCAAGTGTAAGTCAGGCTGGCCTCATTACCGGATGTGCGAGAGGTGCATACAAAGTTTGGTCTAAGACTCTCGCTAAGGACAGAGAGAGGGCTTAGTTTCAGCTTTAGACAGGGTGCGAGTGTGTGCTTTAAATGCAGGTCACGTAGCACAGAGGCGGGACTTGAACTGGGGTTAGTGTCGTTAGGTACCACAGACATGGAAGAGTAGGCACAGAGAACCCTGTCACACCCAGGATGAAGGCAGACAGATAAATGAACCTGAGATTAGAAATAGGGGTGTCAGAGAAGTGTTATTGTCACCCTAAACATACTGCACCACAAAGCTGACCCACATTCATGCTGGTCCAAGAGAACCAGGCTAAGGCAGGACATCACTGGGTGTGTCAGAACCGGACACACTGATCGTCGTTAATACTTGAGTCTAGCTACAGTTACCAATCACTACGTCATCTGTTGTTACAATCACAACTTTTCACTAACAGTATCCACTTGGGCTGAGCGAAATTATAATTAGGAGTCATTTACCACACCTACATGGGTGGTGCAAAATATGCCACAGGAACACCACTGATGACACGCTGTTTTTAAAATAAAAGAACAAAACATTTAATTTCCTTGGCTTGACTTAATGTTCAGCCTTCCGAGCTAACCTGAAAGTTCAAATAAGGGCTCATTTGAAGCTTCAAGTTCAGTCAGGGCTCCAGGATGCTGGATACATTCTCTAGAATATCCCCCTCTGTCACACAATGTGCACAGACTACTAGAATGTGTAGTGATCTGTGGGGCCATGGGTGAGGGGGCCGAGATCTGGTGTCCGTGCTCAGGCCAGCAGTGTCCTAAAGTGCCCAGATCAGGGCTTCCCTGCTTGGCTGTGTAAGGAAGCTGTGATCAGGCCCTGGGTCAGATCTCCACTTGGCCCTGTTCTGGGCTCAGTTTTCCAGGCTGCCATGTCGCGAAGTGCCACAGATGGGGTCCTGCAGGCCCCCGGAAGGCCACTCCTGCTTGGCTGGGTGGAAAAGCTCTAATCGCCCCTTGTGTCAGAGCTCAGTGGTGGAACCCCCAGCCCTGGGCTCCCTTCCCCAGCCTGCTGTGTCACCTAGGTCCCAAGACAGGGTCTTGTAGACTTGTGAGGGCCTCCTCTGTCTGCACTGGCAGCTTTTGCCCCCCCCAGTGGTCTGACCAGAGTGGATGGAGTAAAATGGTGCTAGGCATCAATGCCCCTTGGCTGTCCAGGCCCTGCGAATAGTCCTGTTGCCTTTCTCCACCCAGGAACATTTCTGCAGCGGCTCTCAACAACCGTTCTATGGAGTGTCCCAGCCACTTTGGCCAGCACCCGTGTGTCTCGCTCAGGCTGCAACTCAGCCCGCCTCGCTCGTCCATTCTCGTGGAGCAGGCTCTGCTCGCCAGTACTCAGGTGAGTGCCCTGTCCCTCCAGTGCCGAGCAGGCAAGGATGGGCTTCCGCAGCAGGCTTCCGAGGAGGGCCCATGTCTGTCCAGGACTCCGGTCACTTTGGTCGCCAGGTTGCCCAGACCATCTGGTTGCCAAGCTAACTGGCCAGATAATCAATCGGTGGCTGGCTGACCAAATAACCAGAGGGCTGATATGGCTAACTGTCACTTGTGTCTCACCCTGGGTTCTGTAAGCCCATTATAGTCAGGGGAAATGGCTTGCTGGCAGGCCTGAGGGGTGTGGATGAGTGGTGGGGTAACATTCCTTGACTCCACAGATCCTGAAAGGAGGAAGAAACCGACTCGTGGCACTCTGAGCTAATGGACAGGAATGGCAGTCACTACCCAGGGCATGGTGGCTACAGACTGGGTAGGACGTCTGTGTCCCTGCAGGGTGTAGAGGGGAACTGGGACTTCAGTGAAGGCCAATCATCAAGGAGGTCCTTTACTGTCTGTACTGTTCATCTGCAGGTATCACTCAGAGGGACAGGATCTGTTGTCACTGACAGGGATTAAAGAATCAGGTGCTGGTGCTGGCGCGGGCACCACAGCAGTTGATTTCCCTCTCTAAATCCTCCCAAGACGGAGGGCGCTGCCAGCCCTGTGCTGTCAGAGTAAAATCCGACTCGCGCGAATCTTCTGGGATTCAACAAACTCTGTATGACTACCCAACACAGCAGAGAAAATGAATGAGGAAGACAGTGACCTGCACATGCGTGCACATGAAAACCAGGAGGAAACTGGGGAAGCGAGAGGACAGTGACAAGTGCATGTGTGCTGGAGAGGCCGAGGAGAGGAAACTTGAGAAGTGAGCTTGAGAGGAGAGAAGATAGTGACAAGTACATGTGTGCACAGGAGAGGCAGGAAGAAAGGAAACTAGAGAAGGGGGCTCGAGAGGAGAGAAGATAGTGGCAAGCACATGTGTACAAAAAGAGGCAGGGGAAAGAAAACTGGAGAAGTCAGCTCAAGAGGAGAGAAGATAGTGACAAGTACATGTGTGCACAAGCGAGGCAGGAGACAAGAAAACGGAAGAAGTAACCTCGAAAGGAGAGAAGATAGTGACAAGTGGATGTGTGCACAAGCGAGGCAGGAGACAAAAAAACGGAAGAAGTAACCTCGATAGGAGAGAAGATAGTGACACGTACATGTGTGCACAGGAGAGGCAGGAGGAAAGGAAACTAGAGAAGCGAGCTCCAGAAGAGAGAAGATAGCGATAAGTACATGTGTGCCCAGGAGAGCAGGAGGAAAGGAAACTAGAGAAGCGAGCTCAAGAGGAGAGAAGATAGTGACAAGTACATATGTGCGCAAGAGAGGCAGAAGGAAAGGCAACTAGAGAAGCGAGCTCGAGAAGAGAGACTATGGGGCATATCAACAACAACTGGCGATAATTATCGCTAAGCGCACTTAGCGCTAGGATAATTATCGCCGGCTAGCGTGGATTTTTATCGCTGAGATAGAGTGCTATTAGCAACAGTTATCTCAAAAGCGATAAAAATCCTAGCACTAACTGCCTAACGTGAGATCATCGCTGGAAACCCAGCGAAAATCTCACGAAATGTGGCGTTAGCTTGTTGATATGGCCTCACAAACTTAGCCATGATATCCACCTTCCATAGGATATCATGGCTAAGTCAGTCCTGAAGCAGGCGTAAGGAAAGTAGCGATAACGGGGGTTATCGCTACTTTTCTTGCCGCTATGCTTCATAGCGTGGGGCTTGATCATAGGAGAAATGTCGCTTAGCGACATTTCTCCTGTCATGTTAGGTCAGGAACGCCCACTTTGCATCGCTGGGCATTAAGATTTCGTACGCTAAAGCAAGGTTTCACGCATTAGCGTGACCTTGCTAATTAGGCGATAAAATTATTGCCGCAAATGCGGCGATAATTTTCTATCGCCTCGTTGCTGATATGCCCCTGACATTAGAAAGTACAACTTAAGTGTGCACAGGACAGGCAGGAGGAAAGGAAACTGGAGAAGCGAGTTTGAGAAGAGAGAATATATTGACAAGTACAAGTGTGCCCAGGACAGGCAGGAGGAAAAGAAACTGGAGAAGCGAGCTTGAGAAGTGAGAATATATTGAGAAGTACAAGTGTGCCCAGGACAGGCAGGAGGAAACGAGAAGCGAGCTTGAGAAGTGAGAATATATTGACAAGTACAAGTGTGCCCAGGACAGACAGGAGGAAAGGAAACTGGAGAAGCGAGCTTGAGAAGAGAGAATATAGGGCCATATCAGCAACGGCCAGCGATAATTATCGCTGGCTGTGCTTAGCGATAATTTTCTTATCGCTGGCTATCTCTGCTTTTTATCGCCCTGGTAGTGTGTTATCATCAACGCGCTGCTCCAGGGCAATAAAAATTCCAGAGATAGCGATGTCATCGCCGTTTTGCAGGGAACATCGCTGGTTTTCTAGCGATGTTCCCTGCAAAACGGCGATAAACTTGCTGATGCGACCCTGTGGTCGTATCAGCATAATCCACCCCCAATGTTAGGAGTGGCTTAGTCAGGATTTTAGTAGGGGTGGGCGGAATTTGCGTAATCGCGTTACGCAAATCTCCGCGAAACGGTAAAAAATCTCCGCGGAATTGCGTGTTCGCGATACTTTTTTCCTGTTCGCGATCGCTGTTTGCGTGCTCGGGGTGAAATATCTCGCGAACACGCATATTGAGAACGCGAACAAGCAAAAAATTTCGCGAAGTCGCGGAACGCAGATTTTTGGGCAATTTTGCGTTCTCCGCGGAACGCGAAATTACCCAAATTCCGCAAATTCCGCGAACGGAACGGAATTTACCGCCCAGGCCTAGATTTTAGCAGACGTTAGTTTTTGGAGAAAACAGCAGTTTTCTCCAAAAACTGACGTCTGCTAAAATGCAAGGGCATCCTTGCTGATAGCGCAAAGACGCGATATTGCTCTCCTGACATGTAGTGAATGTCAGGAACGCCCACTTTGCATCTCATTAGAGATACAAAGGTAGGCGTAGTGTAAAAGGGTGCTAACATGCGTATACGCATGTAAGCACCCTTTTGCTGATAGGGCGTTGGTTTTATCTCTGCTTTTCTGGCTTTTAAAGCCAGAAAAGCGGAGATAAAGCCCTTGATGATATGCCCCATAGTGACAAGTACATGTGTGCACAGGAGAGCAGGAGGAAAGGAAACTGGAGAAGCAAGCTTGAGAAGAGGGAAGATAGTGAAATGTACATGTGTGCGCAGGAGAGGCAGGAGGAAAGTAAATTAGAGAAGCAAGCTCGAGAAGAAAGACTATGGGGCATATTATCAAGCACGGCGTTACAATTATCGCCGCTTTAGCGGCAGAAAACTGCCGCTAAAGCGGCGATAATGGGCTTGATAATATGCCGCAGAGAATTCCAATAGAAGCCCATGTTGACACCAGAACATGGGCTTCTATGGGCATTCACAAGGGCATATTATGAAGCCCATTATCGCTGCTTTAGCAGCAGTTTTCTGCCGCTAAAGCAGCGATAATTGTAACGCCGTTTCTTGATAATATGCCCCCAAATTAGAAAGTACAACTTAAGTGTGCACAGGAGAGGCAGGAGGAAAAGAAACTGGAGAAGTGAGTTTGAGACGAGGGAAGCTAGTGCAATGAGAGCGGGGGAAGCGGAGGTGGGCTCAAGAGGGGGTGGGTGTACAATATAATGCCTGTGAAGGCCTCCATACTCCAGTTTCTCCATCCTGCACGCTGGGTGCTCCTTCGCTTCACACACCCATCTCTCTGTTGCACCTTTGCCCTGGCTGTCCCTCAGGTGCAAAGTTGTGGGAGCTGCACCTTCATGGCTCTCTGAGGCGTGATCTGCACCAGCGGCACCGGAGCACTCAGGCGTCCTGTAGGAGACACACATATTAATGTACACCATACACCTTTATTGTGAACACTTGAATCAGTGTCTGACCTCTGGATATGACTTCAGGATAGCCTATTGAAAGTTTGTTGCAGGAGTCTGGGGGTTGACTATGAGAAGGCTGCATTAGGAGGCAAGCTGACAGTATGTAAGTCATGTATGCAGCCGGTCACGTCCAGCATGCATGGGTCATGGCTTGACACAGGAATGTCTTGTTCAGTCCACAGCACCAAGCAGCTACAGTTCACAAACCTTAGTTCTTTACAGCCTGCTTTAAATAATAGAACCATTAATCTGCCTTATCAATTAAGAATAAGAAGTTGTTTATGTCTCAGTAAATGCACATAGCTTTTATGTACATCTGAAACAAACTGTATTGCTTCTGATTTGAAACAATAGGACACAACTAAACCCAGCACTCCCGAGGGGAGCCAAATGTACTGCGGCACCTTCAAATATCAAGTAACGTAGGCACAAAAGCAAGACAACATATGGCATCTATACATGGAGCAAAGCAACTTATAGCTCATATACATGGGGTAAGTAAAAAGAATACATCGCCGAAAGAGTTTTCTACATTCTTGCCAGCTCAGCTGGAGGAGCCCTTGACAGCCAGGCAGAAGTCTAGATCGGGGCTCTCAAAGTTCCCTGTGGCAACACGTCTGCTCCACAGGGAGCTCCTGTATGGGCGCTAAGATTTCCCACCTTTAATACCTTTTACTCAACCTGAGGAGAAGTTTCTAGAAACCTCGCCCCTTTCTTCTGTTACGAAAAAATGATCTGACCGTACTGGTCTGTTTCAGACACAAGCTAGCCAGGCCCCTGTATTTTGACTTAGAGACAGAGCTGTATATTCCACACATTTCTGTGGCAACAACAATCTCTGCCCCGAAAGGTACCAAGCGCCTAGCCTACTCAACTTGTTCCAGCTTACTCTGCACAGTGAGGAGCGAAAACAAGTGAAGAGTGAAATCATCCCCATCCCCACCCTGCAACTGCATGAGAGCACAGAAAATGGAGGCAGTTACACAAGATGGAGTCAGTTATGCAAGTTGGAGTCAACGGTCAATGTATCATTCTTAATAGCACTACACATACCAAGAACATTTTTCCAAGGCCCTAAGAGTGTCGAACAGCATCAAAGGAACACAGTGGAGTTGAGGAGGTATCAGAGAGTTAAGAAGGAGAGAGAAGGAATGTCAGAGCAAAAGGATGGCAGAAAACCCTGAGAATAGGCAACATCCTTAAACACCTTCCAACGGCTTCAATCTGTGTGCTCGTAGACTGGCTCTAAGTTCTGCTCATTTTCTTGTGCCTTTTTCACCTGTTTCAGGCCTTCTGCTCCCTCTGTCGTGCATCTTGCAGCCGCCCCTCTCAGGCCCTTTCCCACCTCCTAACCCCCCTCCGTTTCTGCTCTTCCTGCAGCGTCTCCTTCCTGCCTCTTTTTCCCCACCCTCTGTAGCTATTCCCCCCTCCCAGGACCTACTTAATGACGGTCCCTGCCTGGACCGCGCCCAACTCCACGAACCATGGTCCAATCACCCCCATCAAAACCCTACATCACTTTTCCAATCACTCGTCCCAGGACACATCTCCTTCAGCTGCTGCCATGCCGTGCCACGTACCACAGTAGGAGCCTTCCCCTGCACCCACTGCTGTCTCATCTGCAGCGGCCTACCCCATGCAAGCACCAACAACACCATCAACACCCCCACATAACACCACAATCTACAGCAAACCCACACACCAACACTCACTCACATGCATGCTTCTCAACACATGACCTCTCAACATACATCCAACTGAAAACTGGGACCTGCTGAGCAGCTATGTACCGGGCCTCTTCTTCCTGACTGAAACCTAGCATGACTCCACGTTGACGCCCGACATCACTGCGGCAATCCCAGCACGCCACAAGATTGCACAACAGGACTGCCTTCACAAGCCAGGAAGGGGACTCACAGCCATCTACAAAGACTCAGTCAAGTGCTCAATGTCCAAAGAGAGCACCATCCAATTTATGGAACATCGGCACTTCAAGCTGCAAGTCTCTGAAAACTTCACCCTAAATGGAACCCTGGCCTACCGCCCACCCGAACCGCAAGCTTCCTTCATCAGTCTCATCAAGGACTTCATCGCCCTTCTCACCATCCACTCTCAAGCCTTCATACTTCATGTGGCGACCTCATCTTCTACTTAGAAGGTGGGTGCAATGGTGCTTGTCACACCTTCATGAGGCTCCTTGTGTGGGGCCTCCTATCTGTCTGAATACTGTGGCAAAGGGCACTATTGAAGACATTCTGCAGCCGTAGGGCCTGCAGTACTCCTTCACGTATTTATTGACACAAACCAAAAAACGACGAGTGGCTCTGCCTTATACGAATGCACATCTATTGAAGCTACTTTCCGGTAGAGAATTTGGTTGACAACTAATGCGTTGTGGTGCTCTCAAGGTAACAAACCCACCAGCCACTTGGAGGGTGAACACTCTTGAGAAAAACTCTCTAGGGAGATACCTATTTGCATACACAAGTTCCGAGGCATGACACCCACATATCCAGACTCCACTGCCACAACCTGGATCCTGGTGGGAGCCCTGATCCCTACGGTTGACTTTACCTGGGGGCGTCGCTCTGCGCCGTCACAGTTGCATGTGCTGGGTGCCTTGCAAATAAGATACCTCGCTGGGCCTGTTGTGTGGGGATTCCCGTCTGTTGATCATGTTATGTTATGTTATGAGGATTAGTATCGCACGCTTATCACCCGAGGGGTATCTAGGAGTTGGAATACATGAGTTGCAAGGTCAGGCTCCAACTGGAATAGCCAGATCTTCAGTTTCTTCTGGAACTCGAGCAGGGATGGGAAGGTCCTGATTGTGGTGAAGGTGCAGTTGCCTGGTGGGCTGGTGGAAGTTGATGCGATGGTTGAGGTAGGCAGGTCCGACGTTGTGGAGAGCTTTGTATGCGTGGGTGACCAATTTGAATTGACTATATGACACCAATCCCACACCCTCTCTGTGCCTGCAGCCAGCCCCGCAATAAGAAAAACAATGGTTAATTTGCCCACCACTTAGTTCATAGTTGTAGCTCAGTTCTTACTGTGGATCGCGTTATTCAGTAATTCTGTCAAAGGCGGATGTATTCGGGTAAATGTTAACATTTGGTGCGAGAATACACACCAGGTAATTCACCAACTCGTGTTCTAAAGTTTACAGCTGCGATAGCAAGTCAGGCTTACTACCGTGCCTTGTGTATGGCTTACGGCGGTCCTCGGTAGACAGCCGGGAACTTCCATAGAAAGAATATCATGCGCTTTCCTAAAATTAAATCAAGTTGATTGTGACGGTTATACTGTGAGTGGTGGTTATACTTACTGTGTTCGTTCTCTAGTTCTTCTTCTTCCCCTCGGCAGTGTGACTCTCCACTGGTGACGGCTGCCCGTCTTACCGCTGTCTCCTAACTGCATGAGGCAGCAGTGCACTCTCCCTCGCCCTGTGGACTCGAGTCGGCCATCACGGGCTGCTTGGAAATAATTTGCCGATGTGGCCAATAATTTAGCTCCTGTGCCCCATGACAGAGCGGACGGCCTGGACAGGTCTGAGCATCATCACGCTTTACACGTCCTGCTTTTGGACTTGCTGCATTTCTTTTAGGTAACTCGTAAGTTAGAAATCTCTGCTTAGCCTAGTGTGCTGCCCGGCTGGTATTTTGCTGGGTCTTACTGTCTCTGCATCCAGATATATAATACAACATTGCACCTACAGCAGTAAAATCTTATGATGGTACCACCATTGGAGTCTTGTGCTTTTCTAAACCCGAAGTGTACTTGCCTGTATAACCAATTCATGTCATGGCGTGTGTATCCAAATTGCAAACCTGCCTTGAGACCCTTAACGTGGCCCTGTATGTGTGGAAATGCACCGTCTTTTCACTTTTTTAAGCAAAAGTTTGGAGTGATATTTTGCAGTGTACCCACACACTCGGTCTGTTTCCTGGTGCACATAGCCGTGTCTGCAGTGCACAGAGACCCTACACTGCCCCACAGAGAGGAAAACAATTAGAGGGAACATTGGTTACAAGCCTGTTGGCCACCAGGATGAGCCCCATCGGGAACTCTTGTTACCAAAGATCAGGACTACTGTTTAAAAAAAAAAATCTTTTTATTGAAAATTGAACAAAGTTAAAGTAAGGGGAGGAAGTAAAAAAGGGAGGGAGTGAATATACAGAAAAAGAAAACAATACTGCACCAACTTTTAACACGTTATGATTAGATCAAGCGAAAATTTCATTGAGTGACCCAGGATTATTGATTTGTGAGACTTTTTCTTCTCTCTGCAACTCCTGCTAGTCTTCCCACACTCCCCGAGGGGGCTGTGGAAGTGTCCATAACCCACCCCGCACAATGTTCCATTTACCCCACACTTTCACCCATTTCCCAGGGCATCCTCTATTTGTGTAGACCGTCTTTTCTGCCACCATACATGTTTCCATGTCTTTTTCTGAGTCTTCAAGGTGTGGGGGCGTTGCCACCCCCTGATTGCAATATATGTTGCGTTTGGCGATAACAAGGCCCAACTTCATCCATACCTTACCCATTGTTGTGATATCTGCTTCCCCCATATCTTCAGGAGGCACCATTTTGGTGTTGGGGCTAATCATGTTTCCCATGTCGCATTCATTTTTGTCACTAGAGCCTTCCAGAAGGACTGTAGGATTGGGCATTCCCACAGAATATGAAAGAAGGTGCCCTTTTAATGGCACAAACGACGACAGTTCTCAGTGTGTGTTTTGCCCATTTTCAAGAGTGTAGTAAAGGTGTAATAGACCCTGTGTACTATTTTAAGTTGGATCAGACTGTATCCTGCCTTGTTGGCTATCTCTCTAGGAGAGGCTAGAGCCTCCATCCATTCATCCTCATCTAGGCCATCTACGTCTGCGCCCATTTGTCTCGTAGTTGTATGAGTGTGTGGGTTGGCTGTTAGTTAAATTTTTATATGTGAGCAAGGTCGCTTTGTGGGTCATGTGTCCCTCGAGCAAACGGTCTTCAAGGGATGAGTATTCTGGAAGTTAGTCACCCTTGGGAATTGCTGATTGTAGTGCGTGTCTAATTTGTAAATATCAGAAGAATTCTGAGTCTGCCAAACTATAGTCTCTTTGGAGGTCTGCGAAAGGAAGCAATGTGCCCCTTATCCATAAGTCACCGATTTTAGATAGGCCTATGATGTCCCACTTGTTGAACCCTGGGTATCAACCTAGTGTTCACAGGGCTTTTGAATCCCATAAGGGGGTGGATTGTGCCAATTTGTTGTTCCATCCCAAAGCCCCATTGGCTGCATGCCAAATTTTGATTGTGGTGTTAATAGGATTTTGTTGCTGAGCTAAAGAAGGTGTAGCATATAGGGCTCTTTGGTATCCGCCGGGTCGCATAGCCCACCAGTCCATACGGATCGATGATTCATCGTCCTTCAGATAAACCCATTGGTTGATAGTGTTTAATTGTGTGGCCCAGTAATACCTCCGTATGTCAGGTAATGCAATACCACCATCAAATCACCCCAAGTTAATTTTTTAAGTGCGATGCGTGCTGAACCCCCATCCCACAGTAGAGTCAGTAGTGTGTAGTTTATTAAGTATTTCGCTGGGACAGGATATGGAGTATTTTGAAGGGCATATAGGAAACGCAGTAGCGTCATCATTTTAAAAAGGCCTGCCCTTCTGTTAGACCTGTCAGCCCTAGGGTGGTCTCCCCATTTATTTTTGATTGTGCCTCATTTTTTCCACCCTCATTTTTATGTTGGACTTACATCTCCGGGCGCCTTTTCATTGCCAATCAGTGTTAAGGTGCAGGTGCTCCCTTCTCCCAAGATGGCTGCCACAGGCCCCTGCTACTGCAGAGTGGTCTTTATTAGTAGCACCCTAGTTGCCAGGAGCTGGCTGGAACCCCACAACAATGTTGCGACACCAGCCCACCTTTTTTGTCCCATAGGTAGAATGGGGAAGCTCCTGGAATGTGCTAGAACCTTCTAGAAGGGAGGTGTGGTTTACTTTTGCCGCCTTGGCTAGAGGTCACCTGACCTAGGGCTACTTAAGTGAGGGAGGGAACTTTTTCCAGTTAGTTGGCCAGTTGGGGTGAAGCAGAGCTGGAGAATCCATGCAGGAGTTTTAGGCAGTAGGGCCTAGCCAGGGACTTATGCCTCTGAGAGTGACAGGGCTTAGGTGCTGCCGCTTAAGTGAGTGAGGGATCCTGTGAAACCCACTGATCTTGCCCAGCAGTAGGAGGACCCAGGGAACCTCTGCCCAGCCTGACTAGGAAGGACCTAGTCGCCAACTCATCCCCTACCCCCCAAGGAACAGAACCCCAAGGGCGCCAGTATCATCTGCGCCGCAAGGACTGAATACTGAAACTGCAAAAGCGGAATCCTGAAACTTCATGCCAAAGCTGAATATTGCAACTTCATGAAACAACTGATTGTCTGACTGCTGGGGATCGACCAGGTACTGCCGCTGTGTCTCCTGCGCTGCCAGACACGTCCTGGGACCCCCTGCACGGATCTGCCGTCGAGCGCGGAGCTGGCCGAGCCCCCGCTTAACTTGTGACCCCCCGGGTGCGAGGACCCGCAACACGATCACCGCCGCGGCCCGTAGGCATCAGGGACGTGTCAGCGCCAAGTCGGGGCCTGCGGAGAAGCCCGGGGCCCCGCCGCTGCCGTTGCAGCGTGAGGAGGAGGAGTGAGAGTCCGCGAGTGTCCCGCACCGTTGCGCGCATCTGATGAAGGGCCCGGAGCGGAACCGAGCGACGAGACAAAGGTAACCCCCGGGGGCTGGGAGGTGGCGCGGCCGAGTGGCGGCCTGAGACTCGCCCCCCCCCCTGCTCCCCAGGAGTCGTGGGAAGGCCCGGTGCGCCCCCTGCCGAGTGGGAGCGACACCACATGCAGAGACTGTGACTTTCCCCCTCCGTGGGATTTCCCTCCGTACTGTTGAGTCTCCCCTCCATGGGATTACCCTCTCCTGGGGTGTGCCGTTCGCAGGACTCACCAGTGCTCAATGCGTTCTATGTCTAAGTAGCGCTGATCATTCATTCGTACTCACCAGTGCTCAATGCGTTCTATGTCTAAGTAGCGCTGATCATTCATTCGTACTCACCAGTGCTCAATGCGTTCTATGTCTAAGTAGCGCTGATCATTCATTCATACTCACCAGTGCTCAATGCGTTCTATGTCTAAGTAGCGCTGATCATTCATTTGTATTCACCAGTGCTCAATGCGTTCTATGTCTAAGTAGCGCTGATCATTCATTTGTATTCACCAGTGCTCAATGCGTTCAATGTCTAAGTAGCGCTGACCATTCAGTTGTATTCACCAGTGCTCAATGCGTTCTATGTCTAAGTAGCGCTGATCATTCATTCGTACTCACCAGTGCTCAATGCGTTCTATGTCTAAGTAGCGCTGATCATTCATTTGTATTCACCAGTGCCCAGTGCGTGCTAAATCCAAATAGCGTGTAACCTCAGATTGTGGTCTCAAGCGCTCCATTCTCCAGTTGAGGTCCCAAGTGCAAGGCGCTCCGTGTATGAGCGGCACCTCATCTCTAAAGGGTGTCCAGAAGTGCAGTATGCTCCGTGTACCAATAACACTTTATCCTCAGGGTAGGCTTGGAAGTGCTCAGGGTATTAGGCAGGCAGGTAACGCGTTCTCCGTACGATATGCCTAGGAGTGCCTCGTCCTTAAGGTAAACGATCAGCGCTTCAACCTCAAGTTATGCTCAGGGGTGCCTAAGGTTCAAGGTATACAAGAAGAGCGGTAATGCCACGATATGCTCATGTGCCTTTGTTTCTTCGTAGACACCAGTAGCGCCACGTGTGCAAGCCCCGGCCCGCAGCACTAGGGAAGTACATACTGCAGGGATCGCTGAGGTAACCGTAATGAGATGCTGTAATGTAAATGTTAATGTGTCCAAGTTAAGGTACATTGCCCTCCAAGATTACCGTGTGTGCTCCTTTGATTAGATAAATCTGATTAATTTGCATTCACCTTACTGTGTGGCGTCCCTTATTGTGTGCGTTTACTGCTTCAGAGGATGTGTGTGTTGTATGGTCGCTTAACACATAGGCCTTTGGGTGCCCAGCCGCTCGTGTCACGTTACCCCCTTAGGGCCTGGAGACCCCAGGTCTTACATTGTTGGCGAGCGGTGGGATATTAGGACCTGTGACCATACAGCACCCTTCCGTGAAGCGGAGGGCGCCACAATTAAACACCTGTTGTTTCAAAGCTCTGCAACTATTATTTGCCCTCCCTAGAATCGATAGTAGTAAAGATCTCCAGCGCTGGATGTCAGGCTTCATTCGCTCTAGCAGGGGAACCAGATTTTTAGTATAAAATAGGGCGGGGTCCGTGGTGGCAAAGATTCCAAGGTATAGGAAGCCATCTGTAGTGATTCGTATATCGCAACCTCTAGGGAGTGCGGGCGAGTCTCCGTGTAATATAAACAGTAGTGATTTCCCCAATTAATTGTGTATCCCGATATTTTACCAAAGTTCTATATTATATTAGTGACCCAAGCCTGGGAGTGTCTGGGATCCGCCAAGTAAAGCAGAAAGTCATCCGCATAGAACGATATCCTGTCCTCCCACTGAGGTGCCCAGCGAAGTTCTCGCAATATTGGATCCACATGTATCCATGCGGCGTGTGGCTCTAGGACCATGGCAAAAAGGAGGGGTGAGACGGGTGCCACGCTGCAATGTGAACATTTTGGAAGTTTCCCCATTAACCACCATCTGAGCTAACGGTTCTGTGTAGAGGAGGCGCACGCATGCAGGAATCACGGTCCGGCCCCAGTTTTTGCAACACATCAAAGAGATGCGGCCATTCTATGGTATCAAAAGCCATGCGGGCGTCCAAGGAAAGAAGCATAGCATCTTCTTGTATAAATTGCACTCTACCTAGTACACCATTGAGCCAGGACTTCGGTTTTATCCGTGTTGAGTTTTAGGCAAGTCTGTTTCATCCAGTCTGCTACATTTGACATGTAGGTGATGAAGTTGGTTCTGGTGGTGTGATTTTTGTGTGTGAAGGAGAGGATGAGCTGGGTGTTGTCTGCATAGGAGACAATGTTGAGTCCATGGGATCTCATGAAGTGGGCGAATGGCGCTATGTAGAAGTTGAAGAGCGTAGGGTTGATGGACAGCTCATCTTTGAACCTCGAGGGACTCCTCAGATGAGGTTCTTGAGTTTGGAAGTGTCGGCTGGGAGCCTGACTCACTCGGTCCTGTCAGAGTGAAAAGAAGCTAGCCTTCTCATCATCCCCACGGTTCCTTGTCGGGAGGTCCGCTGTAACACTCGAATCACATTGCACTTGACTGTCCTGCAGTCAGACAGGCTCACGGCTCCTCAGGAGCAGTACCCTCGAAATCCCACCTCCCAGCAGCACCGACTCTGAGTTTGAACAACTATCAGAGGATCGGAGAGGCTAGATGAGGGGAAGGGTATTAGGGAGGGTACTGCAGAAAGGGAGACCTGGATCAGGTGATGTCCGTGGTTAACGGATGGTTCTGGTAATCTTGCAATATATTTATAACCACACAATTCACACAGTAGCACTTTAGAAGCCCCCACAGTATTCATAGCTGGATCTGCTGTTCTCCTTTAGTCTGTGCCAACTAACAGTCCCAGTAACGCGGCAGGTGCCCCCAGTCTGCAAAGGTCCCTTGACTGGAACTAGGAGGTTTGACATCTGCTTAGGAGGTAGACCCCCACTAGCTGGAAAGGTGTGGTGCCAGCAGTCCAATATACACTTTGGGGACAGGTGAGCGGGCAGGAGCCAGCCCACAGATGATGCTCCAACTGGCCCCAGAACCACCACAGATGATGTGGATGTCAAAACACTTCTGTTTTATGTGCAGAAGAACCTAATCTCTACCAATACAAAATTGGACACTCTTACCTCCAGTGTGGATAAATTGAGTACCAGTCTCATTAAGCAGGAAAAATCGCTCATGAAGGTGGAGACCCGAATCTCTACACTCAAGGACGACACAGTAAGCAACAATGAAAAGCTTCTGGAAATGGCAAAAGTCCTGAACTTCATTAAAAAAAAACACAAGGATCTAGAGTCTCTGTCCCATTGTAACAACCTCTGCATTGTGGGGATCAATGAGTCATCCAGCACAAGCAACATGTCCAATTATGTGGAGTCACCCCTTAAGTCTCTATTAGGCCCCACTGGATTCTAATTTCCGGCAGCGGGTCAGTGGGCGCACCACTCTCTGGGCTTAGGCTGCCTCCGGAGGCCCCATTGCAGCCTATCCTTTCCAAATTATTGAATTACAGGGACAGCGATGCTGCACTATGGATGGCGTGTGAAAATCAACTTATGCAATACAAAAACTCCACGCTCTCCATATACCTGGATTTCATACTGTGCAGGAGGCACCTCATGAGTTCCCCTCCCTTAAGCGTAAACTTCAGGAGGTGGGTGTATGCGATGCTATACCCCGCTCACATACACATTTCTCATGGTGATAAGACCCACATCTTTTCTACTCCACAGAGTGCCTCGCCATTTGTGAAAAAACTCCTACAGGACTCTAAAGCTACCTCTCAGCATGGATCACCTACACCTGATGGAGGCCTGAGTGACGTTGACTGATCACCCATTTGTTCCTGCTCTCTCCTGGCTGTGGATGGGGGTCATATCATCCTTATTGGTTGGGAGGGCTCACACTCCAGCAACAGCTAGTGCATGTTGACTTGAACCAATGCTGTCTGGACAGCTTTTTTCGACAGGTGGACCGACAGGTACCCCCCTTCTCTATTGGGCACTCCTACAAACTTTTAAACTCAACACAGTGACACTACTTGATACAACCGTTTTACTCTCCTTCGCCCGGTAAGCACCTACCATGTGTGTAGAAGTGTTGTTAGGCTGGCACTCTGGACTCCCCCAAGGGGTACACTCCATTTTCATCTTCATTGTGTTTCGTGAGTTGGGTACCCATATGGTGCCTGTAAGGTTCTTGAGTTGGGTAATTTTATGGGAGTGATTTACTAGCAGATTGGGTTGGCTGGTATGGGTGGAGGGTGGCAAAGTTGTAATCACATTATTTTTGTATTGAGTGCACCATGTTATTCCTGGATCGAATCACAGCTGTACAGCCCCTCATGGGCCTTCCCTCAAAATAATCACCATCAAGCTGCAATCTGTCAGATACCACACCCATATCTGACCCCTCATGCTACAGCTAACTCCTGTAGCAACATCTATTCACCTCTTGCGTGGAATGTGCAAGGCCTAAATAATCCTTGCAAAGTTCGACACAACCTGGCGTACCTAGACGGCTACAAGATAGATGTGGCCCTCCTTCAGGAGTCACACCTCAGTGCACACTCACTATCCACCTTCGCACAGAGATGGAACAGCCACAGATTGCTGGCTAACTATTCTCCATATGTCTGGGGCGCCGCCATATTATGCAGCGATAGAAGCGGCTCAAGCTACTTTTTATTCCACAAAAAAATGTCAACTCCTCCATTTCCCGAAAAAGTGATTTTTAAGATTCTCAAAGACAAGACAGGGCCTAAAGCAGCCAGCCTATTATGGTGGCCTCTGCTGAGCACTGTGATGAAATTATGAACATCTACTCCTCCGTCCCAGATTCTGCTAACCTTGTGGATTTGGGTTCCGGCAAATATCTTCCAGTTTCACAAGAGTGTTCCCTCTCGGTGTTTCCAAATCTCACTATGTGTGCGGTAAAAGATCTTTTAAATAACGTAAAAACTCGAGCACTCTGCTGAGTTGGGGTGGCGGGCAGTTCTGAGTCCGTGTGGCAGGGAGGCAGGGAGGGGGGCGGGGGTTGGGGTACGTTCTTTAGTTTTGTTCTTTTGTTTGGTTATATAGGACACGGCCTTCAGACTTACACCACGCACATGTTCAACACACGACCCTGGTCGCCTTCTGCACTATCCGACTCCTGCTTTGTCGCTTCACCCACCCGCCGTGAAGTCGGACTTGCTTAGTGATGTAGCCCCTGACACTGACATGACCCCGGTACAGCCCCTCTCATTACTCACCTGGAATGTTCGGGGTTTAGGAGATAAAATCAAACGAGGCCTGGTCCTGCATAGTATCAAACGATGTGCCCCGGCACTGGTCTTACTTCAGGAGACCCATCTCACAGGCACTGCTACTAAAGCGCTGGACAGATGGGGATATAAGATGGTGGTGCACTCTGAGTTCACCTCTGGGTCCCGGGAGGTCGGCATCTTGCTGCGCAAACAGTCCCGCTTAATCGTGCTGGGTGCACATACGGACGGGGCCGGGCGTTTCGCCGCTGCTCACATACAATGGGAAGGACATCTCTACAACGTAGTGTCGGTCTATATCCCTCCCGGGTTACATGCCGCGGCGCTCCCGGCGCTGAGTGAATTTCTCCTCACCCTACCAGAGGGGGAGGTATTACTTGGGGGTGACTTTAATGCAGTGATGAATGATCACGTTGACCGGTCTCCGCCTCGAGCGCGTGGCAGTGGCGCGATGCGACTTGCGGGCTTCACGGCGGCGCTAGGATTCACAGATCTTTGGCGATGGTACCACCCAGAGACGCGCTCTAACACGTTCCACTCCGGGGTGCACGACAGTCTCACCCGTATTGATCACTTTCTGGGCTCCCCCGGTTGCCTTCACAACATTGCCAGTATTGACATTAGACCCAGGGGCATCTCTGATCACTCTCCGATCCTCTTGCACTACAATAGTCCTCACCTGATGCGCAGCCGCGTGTACCCGATACGCCCCGGCTACCTGCGACTCCCGAAGATTAGTAAAACCATCGCACGGACGTCTAAACTCTACTTTCACGAAAACGCCGCTTCGGTCGACTCCCCCACGATTCTTTGGGAGGCGTACAAGACGGTGCTGCGGGGCCAGGCAATGGCTGCCATCACAGGCTATAAGCGCATGCAGACATCAGAGCTGCAGTCGCTGGAGCTTGCGCTCCGGACTGCGGAGGCTCGCCAGGCCGAAACCCCCTCCCGCGAAACCTCACACGACCTGCGAATGGCTCAGGTGAAGCACAGGGAGCACCTGACAGACCGTGTCAGACAACGACTTGAGGCCTCACGGCACACAGTCTACGATGTAGGCGATAAAACCGGCCGACTACTAGCGTGGTTGGACAGGCGCGACAGCGGAGCCCGATGGATCGCGCAGCTTGTCACTGCCGAGGGGTCGAAAACGTCAGACCCGCGAGAAATAGTGCGCACCCTAGCGGGGCATTTTCGTGACATATATTCCTCCAATTCCTCCATGTCAGTGGAGGTGGCACTGACGTATATCAAGGACCTACGGATGCCCACGCTCTCCCCTGAGGCTAGAGAGTCCCTAGAGGCCGAACTCACGGTCGAGGAGCTACAGATGGCCATTGCCGCGTTGCAACCCGGTAAAGCACTGGGTCCCAACGGCATCCCGGTTGAGTTGTATCAACGACTGCCTGAGATGTTGGGCCCACACTTGCTGAACATGTACAAATACAGCCTGGAGGCGGGGGAGCTCCCCGCAGACCAGCGAACGGCCACTATCGTGGTAAAACCGAAGCCGGGTAAGCCGGCGGATCAATGTGCCTCCTATCGCCCCATATCGCTGCTCAATGCAGAGGCCAAGATCCTTGCGAAACTATTGGCCCTCCGACTCACGCCTCATTTGACTGACATAGTGCACCCGGACCAGGCGGGCTTTATGCCTGGGAGAAGTACCTCACACAATCTAAGACGCTTACACGGTGTGTTGGCCCGAGTGGACCGACTGCAAGAACCAGCTGTCATTCTATCCCTTGATGCCCGCATGGCATTCGATATGGTGGAGTGGCCCTTTCTCTTCGCGGTATTGTCACATCTGGGGTTTGGGCCCAACTTTTGTGCCTGGATCCGACTCCTCTACACCAAGCCGCTGGCCCATGTCGCGGCCAACGGGCATATGTCGGAGGATTTCCCCCTGGGGCGGGGTACGCGTCAGGGCTGCCCGCTCTCGCCGCTGCTTTTCGCCCTCGTGCTCGAGCCTCTCGCGACTTGGATACGGTGGGAGCCTATGATGCGGGGCCTCCGCTGGTCGCCGAGCTGGGAAGACCGCGTCTCCCTCTACGCGGATGACATACTGCTCTACTTAGCTTCCCCTAGGCGCTCTATCCTAATGTTGCTTAACATCTGCGAGGTGTTCGGCCGGTTACACGATAAACTGGTCGAAGTCGGTCCTCCTGGTGCTGCGGGGCACCCCCCTCGGCTGTCGGAGGGCTGCCAGATACAGGTGGCGGAGGAGTCGTTCAAATACCTAGGGGTGCACATTACACGGGAGCAACAGGAATTTTACAGGCTCAACTTAAGCCCTCAATTGGACCGCCTCAAGCAGGATGTGCAGCACTGGGGAACGTTGCCCTTGACCCTGGTGGGGAGAGCGGCGCTCTTTAAAATGATGGCCCTGCCGCGGTTTCTTTATGTGCTGGAAAATACTCCATACCCGGTGCCGCCGACCTACTTCTGCGCGGTAACAGCGCAGGTCTCCAACCTCCTCTGGGGCAACAAACCAGCGCGCATTGCACAAGCAAAACTAGTCCGTGGGTGGTACGACGGGGGCATTGCGCTCCCAGATATCCAGCTCTATTATTGGGCGGCGCAGCTTAAGGTGATCAACCAGTGGCTCCATGCGCCTCAGTCAGACCCCGCGTTTAAAGCAGATAGGGATATACTGGGTGAAAGGGGTCTGCTAACTCCACTATATGATGCCCGGTTGGCCCCGCAGCTGATCGGCCCTCTGCGACAGACTGTGTCTATCTGGCATGCGGCGCAGGCCAGGCTTGGTTGGCGGGGAGTCCTGACGCAGCTTACGCCTCTCTGGGATACAAAACGACTGGGGCGTCTGAGGGACAGCAAGGGCTTTGACGCTTGGGACGCCATCGGGATCTCGGTGATAGGCGACGTGGTGCACAAAGGGGAGGTGGTTCAATTCGCTCGCTTCCAACAACAATATGAGCTAGCTCCCTCAGAATGGTTCCGCTATCTACAGATGAAACATGCCCTGACGACACAGTTAACCCCAGGTGTGCAGGTTCCGGAGGCATCCCCACTGGAGGACAGGTTGTTGACCGAATACATGCCTAAGAGGGCCACAATTTGCCGGACTCTATGGGGCTATTGCGGGAGAGGTGGGCCGGCGAGGTCGGCGATTTCGATGACCCGGACTGGCGGGAGGCGCTGGCCTCGCCACGTGTGGCGGGTATACCCTCGAGGCTGCGGCTGGTGCAACTGCGTATTTTGCATCGCTCATACTTCACCAGGAGCTTGCTACATAAACTGGGTAGAGCGCCGCATCCCTTCTGCCTGCGGGGTTGCGGGGAGGAGGGAACCTTCTATCACCTGATCTGGGACTGTCCTGTTCTCCAGCTATTCTGGAAGCGAGTGCTGCGTACGATGTCACAGGTGTGCGGGGTGTCGCTGCTGCCTGAGCCCAGGCGTTGTCTCTTGAATGTGTGGGAGCCCACAGATCTCAATCGTCAGGCGCAGGGCTGGGTGACGCTTGGGAACATGACGGCCAAACGGAACATAGCCCAAAAATGGGGAGCGGTGGAGACGCCGTTGCTATCAACATGGAAGAGAGAGATGGATAGGGCTATGTTTGCTGAGCGCTCCGTCTTTGTTAGGCGGGGTTGTCCTCGAAAGTGGGTAAGAGTGTGGGGACCATGGAACAAGTATAGGGGTAACATATGTGATCCACCACCTCTTTCTGATGAGGAATCCTCTGACTCGGATGGCTAGGGAGGCTGGGGGGGTGGAGGGGAGGGTAGGCGACGCTGGTGATTTCCAGGTGTCCGACCTGGGCCTATCTGAAATAATTATGACTGTGCATGGTGATTTTTCTAATGTACTATAGATATGGTCTGATTCTATATCTGTTAGTTGTATTCGTTGTGAAAACAATAAAATTTCTTTAAAAAAAAAAAATAACGTAAAAACAGGCTCACCCTTGGACCCTCTTCTCATTCTTCGCCAAGGGTCTGTTTGCATTGCTCCAGTATTAAGAGAACTGTTAAATATTTCACTGTCCTGTGGGCAGGTCCCCCTTCAGTGGAAGCATGCGATAGTCAAAACACTCCCAAAAAAAAAATGCAATCATAACGCTCTTGAACAATTATAGGCCTACTTCCCTGTTACCCAGAGCCTTTAAGTTCCTAGAAAAATGTGTCAATATAAATCTTTCTGCCTTCCTTGAATCTAAGGAACTCCTCCATCCCACCCAAATGGGCTTCCGTCCACTACACAACACCGAAACAGCACCGCTGGCAGTGGTCGAAGAGCTTAGGTGTCTCCTGGATCACGGAGAATCTGCAGCCATTATTCTATTAGGGCTCAGTGCTGCCTTCGATACCGTGAACCATCACACTCTCCTGCAGAGGTCAAAGCCCTCCTCAGAGAATTGCTAAAGTCAGTATCGGGGGCAGAGAACTGGACTGGTTTTCCTCCTTCCTGGATGATCGCCCCTTCCAGGTCCATGATCAGTCCTGTCTCTCTGCAAGGCTCCCTCAATGCTGTGGGGTTCATGAGGGCTCTTCTGTGAGCCTCACTCTCTTCAACCTTTATCTGCTGCTCCCCATTGCTAATATCATTCGATCATATGGGCTGTCATTGGTCTCCTATGCCAATGACACCCAGCTGGTCATGTCGATCTCTACTGACTCCTCCTGTCTTCAGGAAGTAGCAAGATGCATGGCTGGCTGCAAACTTTAACTCAATGAGGACAAACAGAAGTCATGTTGTTAGGGAACAACGTCTGCAGCACTGTCCCGAGTCCATGTGCAGACTGCCTGAGTCAAATGCCCACTCCTAAAAATTTGATTAAGAGCCTTGGGATATGGCTTGGTGTGTGTCTCACTATGGATCATCAAGCCAAAAATGTTGCCGGTAACTGTTACGGTACCCTGAGATTGCAGAGAAAGGTTCTCAGCTTTCTTCCCTTCACTGCGAGAAGAGTTATTATTCAGGCCCTTGTGCTATTTCGTCTCGACAATGAGAATGCCCTGTTTCTTGGTTCACCCTATTACGTTGTCAGGAGGTTGCAGACCGTGGAAAATGCTGCCGCACAACTCCTGATGAACATTCCCAAACATCAATTGGCCACCAAGACTTTGAGAGATCTCCACTAGATTCCAGTAGAACGCCAAGTGAAGACTCTTTGCATTATGCACAGGGCAATTAATAAAAAGTCCCTTCTTTGTTAAGATCTCCAGCCTCCCCATATTTGCCAGGGAGAGTCCTCAGATTCTCCTCAGCTCACCTACTGAAGGTCCCCAGGGTCCGTAGATCTTGCTGGGGTGGCCGTTCTACTTCCTTCCTGGCCCCTAGACTCTGGAACACTTTACCACAGGAACTACGCCTATTGGAGGAGGAACTCGCTTTCCACAAGGCCTTGAAGACTTGTCTTTTCTGCGACTAACTTTCTTGTGAGTCTGGATTTACCATCTATCATGTCTGTTGCAGCGCTGGGAGGCCTAGGAGTAGCCATGCGCTGTAGAAGGCAGAATAGAATAGAATCTACCTACAAGGCTGCGTGCAGACACTACCACCAGCAACTTAGAGGCACCAAGAAAGTAGTGCTAGCTGAATGCCTTGAAGGGGGCTCCAAAAGCTACAAGGATATCTTCTTGAGCTTCAAGAACTGCGCCACAACATCGGCCTTCATCAACACTATCACCCCTTCCAACTAACTCTGCAATGACCAGTCACATTTCTTCCTCCGGAAAAATTGCACACATCAACTCATCACACCAACCAGACCCAAGTGATCTCATCGCACACCTGCCTATCACCAACCAAGACGGCCACCTGACTGAATGGAAAACTGTCACCACAGAAGATGATCATGCAGGCCATTCACTCAGGGGCCTCAACAGACCCATGCCCCCACCACGTCTACAACCTTGGAGCATCCCCCACCAACTTCACCCTCAGCCACATCATTGACACCTTCATCACATCTGCCACATTCCTTGAACACTGGAAGCATGCAGAGGTCAACGCCCTCCTCAACAAGCCGTCAGCTGGACGGAGCCAACTGAGCAACTTCTGTCCTGTCTTCCTGCTCCCCCTAGCCAAAGTGATAGAGAAGGCCATCAACAAGCAACTCACAACCTTCCTTGAACAACACCACCTACTAGACAACACTCCATCAGGATTCATTAAAAAACACATGTTGGACCCGGCCTCGTGGCGTGGCCCATCCCGACCCGTAGCGACACCATACTGACCCCTACACCCCACCCGGCCCTGATTAACGCAGCCTACCCGACCCAGTCCACACCTGATCCCCCACAGAACCCGGGGCTACCCCCGTCCTTCCCTCCATCTTCCCGACACCGGGCACCCTCCCAACTCCATCAGACTCGCGGCCTCCAGTGACCAAGCCCTGCACCCCAGATGGCCGCCCTCGACCCAAGCGCAACCCAGGCCTGGTCGCGCCATGCCGGCTGGGGGGGAGAGAGCTCCCGGTGAGCAGGAGAGGGAGGAGCAGTTTCACTCACACCTCTGGCCTCCTCTCAAGAGAAGGTTTCGATCGCCCCTCCGGCCACCCTGAGGGCTGGCTCCACGCCTGCTGCGTGTCTGGGATCCCTCCCGACCCCGCCTTGAAAGGATCAAAGGACCGCGTGGCAGGAACCCCCAACAAACGACCACCAGGCACTAAGACCCCTGCCCATGAGGACTCCGGACATCAAAGAGGAGTCGAGCTATAACAAGGGGCGCTCTGGGACCATCAGCAGATTGATTCCGGGAACGAAGAGCCCTGCTGACGTGGTCACGGCTGAAAGAACCTCCTCACAAGATCCGACGGAACTCTTGGAACCTCGGTGAGCCCTGCAGACAGCGTCGCGGCTCCACCTGGCAGAGACGGACTTCTGCCTAAACCATATGAGCCCTGCTGACGCGGTCGCGGCTCCCCTCGCAACCTTGAGAACTCTGAGCCCTGCTGACCGACTCACGGCTCCTTGAAGATTGTCAGGCCTCCAACATCCTTACTCGAGCCCTGCAGACTTGGTCCCAACTCAAGAGCTATTCTGGTCCGGCTGGACCCCAAAGATCGTATCATATCCCCCGGCTCGAGGATTGAGAGCCGTGCGCCGGATACGCACCTGCATTGACCCTGATCCTAAGACTGTCCCGCTACCCCTACCCCAACCGAGACTCTGCGAGCCCTTGCTCTACTTGTACAGACGACTCTGCAGATCATAAAGGTCCTGATATTTCTAGATAAAGAATACGTGCTTCAGAATCTACGGTGTGGTGTCTCTGTGTTGCGTGGTGCTAAATCAGCGTGTACGGTCCTAGATACGAGACCCAGCCCTGAGGGGGTCTCCCGCCAGTGCTCAGCTACATCTCCCGGGAAAGGTGGGTCGCAGGGCGGTCAGGTACATATTCTGTCCTTCCCTGAGGCTGGCCCTTCTAACAACACACCACTCATCCCAGCCACCGATGACATCCAGACCATCCTGGACCAAGGAAAAAGAGCGGCCCTTCTCCTTCTAGACATCTCGGTGGCATTCAACATGATCTCCCACAGCACACTCATAAGAAGACTCCACAAGCTTTGCACCCAATGGATCTGCTTGTCATGACCTGCGCCAGGTACGGCTGCCGAGCACCATTCCCCTCGTTCAGGGCGACGGGCCGGGGCCACAAAACTACACTTCCCAGAACGCCCCTTTTGTCTCCTGCGCAGCACCTGAACCAGCAAGCCTTGTGATTTGGCGGCTATATAGCTCCGCCCATCCCAGGAAACGGAGCTTGACAATCCTTCTGGGTCAAAGGCAACCAGCGAGCGCCAGGCGGACGGTGCTTCCCCGCCGGAGGTCGGGCGTGTTCCACCCTTCGATTACCCCGTTGACCAAGAGGCTTCTCGGAACGATTTCCTGCATTTTTAGCCAGCGCCAGGCGGATAGTTCTTCCCCGCCGGAGGTCGGGCGACTTCGGACGAGGCTTGCCACATCCTAGAAGAAAGGATCAGGTAGGGCTCCTCGCTCGTGCGAGACCCTTGTTGTTCATTTTCTCCAGACTTCACAGTGATCAGCCCTTAACCTAGGTACTTAGGCCTTATTCACGCGTGCGTTTTAACGCGTGTTTCCCTGAATTCCCTGGCTCTTTATAGAAGGGGACCTCTAGGCAGTGATATTGAACTGCTATACCCACGTGGTGCGGATAACAGCGTGAGTATGGGACAGGCTTCTCTATGGTGAATTAGACTCCTCTTGGTGCCACCAGTAGGAGGAGGATCCTGCACGAATTTCCCTGTTGTTCTTTTCTATTGGTGACTCACGTTAAGGTAGGAAGAGGGAATAGAATTCACTGGCGAAATAGAGTTGTATACTCCACAGGAGAGACTAAAGTCCCTCTCTTTAACGCCTGCCTTGTTACTTTCTATTTGTACAGAACCATCACAACACGCCAGCGGATACCGAGACTCTCCCTAGCCGCTCTGAAGGAGCACCTCACAGAGCCCTCCACTACTATTCCCTTCTCCCCCGGGGGGGCGTATGTCCACAGAGTAGTGTAATCCTCTCTGGGGAGCGACGCACTTTCAGGAAGGAAGGAAACTTCTTCTGCCGCCGTCCCTGCTGCCTTCTGGTCAGGTTAGTGGCTGTAGCACTGTTGTGCTGCTAACGCTGTCACGACAGATTGTCAAGCCCACGTAGTCTAGGCGGCCTGGGCGATGGATACCAATGTGGTCCTGTCCTCACTGCTTGAGAGCCTTGCGGCTCTACAGCAAGAGGTACATACCTCACGTTTAGAAAATCAAGAAATAAAAAAGGAACTGGGGACACTGCGTAGAGAGGTTGCATGCATTTCCCGACAGGAAAAAGGAAAAGGGTCGTATATCAAGGAGTGGCCGCTTCCCCCGCCACTCTCAGCCACTTCACCAGCACTCGGGGGTGGGGCCCAGGGTCCAGGGACTTTTTCCATGCCCTCTCCATCAGCTCCCCACGACGGCACAGTTCCGACGGTCCATGTACTACAGACACAAAGCATTCCTCTTGCTCCGCCCGATCGATTCTTTGGGGATCCCAAAAAATTCGAGATCTTCTTGAACCAAAGTAGACTTCATTTTCTATGCAAACCGTCCGTATTCCAAGACGAGGAAGCTAAAACCTCCTTTATGATGTCGTACATGGGAGGGAATGCAGCCAGTTGGACCATTCCCTTGATGGAACGCAACGATCCAGTGCTCCATAATTTTCAAGACGTTTGCAGGGAAATTAGGAAATTATTCGACCGCAAATCCCATATGATGTCTCTGGATAGAGAACTCCTCACCCTCCGACAGGGATCACAGGACTTGCTCGCATATCTCACAACCTTTAATCACCTCTTTGTGGAGACGGATTGGCCCCAAGAAAAAAGGACAACGTTGTTCTTTCAGGGCCTAAGGGGCGACTTAAAAGACGTTCTGTCCCAAGTTGTCCAATTGCCAAATACCTGCGAAGAACTGATAGATCTTACGGTCCAGTTGGACCATCGTTTACAAGAACGAAAAGGAGAGAAAGGAAGAAACGAAGTGCGTTTTCCTCCGACACGCTCGAAGGCCGTGACTGACCTTCCGGCAAGACCTAACGAAGGGACAGAGCCTATGCAACTTGGGGGACTGCGAGGACCGCTGACGCTAGACGAGAAAGAGAAACGCAGGCAACAAAAGCTCTGCTTATACTGCGGGAAGAGTGAGCACTTCATCAGAGAGTGCCGTGCCAGAGCCTACGCATCGGCCAGGCCAAACCTTTCCCTTAATCAAGCCGCAGCCCTCCTCCCACCGACGGAAAACTAGATTGCCCGAGACAGAAAGAGACCTCTGCCTCGGATCCAGACCTAGAAAGGGTCTCAGCTTCTCTAGCAAACACCATCCAACCTTCTGTAGCGCATCTGAATGTATGTGTCACCTATGGATCGGACACACCACTGCCGTGGAGGTGGCGGCCCTACTGGATTCGGGTGCCACCGGGAATTTCATCGACCAACAATATGCCCGCGCCATCGGAGTCCGGTATATACGGAAAGAGGCCCCTGAGGTCGTAAAAGCAGTGGATGGTAAACCCCTTACTTCAGGGCCCGTTCGATATCATACCATTCCTCTCCAAATGCGGGTGGGAAGGAATCACCACGAAACTTTGCAATTTGACCTCATTGATGCTCCTCACTTCCGACTCATACTGGGAATGCCATGGCTCACCCTGCATGACCCCGTTATCCGATGGGCGGAACGATCCATATCCCTTACCTCGGAGTACTGCCGAGAACACTGCCTCGCGAAATCTGAATCCACAGTGATGGAGAGCGGTCCATTGGCAGGTTTGTTGGCGGAAGGATGAGAGGAAGCCACCTACTGTTGCGCTACCACTCTACAGGATGCCTATCAGGAGTACCAATCCGTCTTTGACAAAGAAAAAGCCACACGTTTGCCCCCCCATCGGTCGTACGATTGCCGTATTGACCTCCTACCGGGAGCAAACATTCCCTGTAGTCGGGTGTACGCCCTCACCGAGCCTGAAACCCGGTACCTGAAGACTTATCTGGACGAAAACCTTGCTTCCGGTTTCATTCGGCACTCCTTGTCTCCCGCGTCTTCTCCCCTTTTCTTTATATCGAAGAAGGACTGCGATGAATTAAGAACGCGCATTGACTACAGGGCAATCAACAGGATTACAGTCAAAAATCGATATCCACTGCCCCTGATACCCATCCTATTGGACCAATTAAAAGGAGCACGTATTTTTACTAAATTGGATCTCCGAGGGGCATACCACCTGGTCAGGGTCCAAACCGGGGATGAGTGGAAGACGGCTTTCAGGACCAAATTTGGCCTCTATGAATACCAGGTGATGCCTTTTGGTCTATGCAACGCCCCCGCCGCGTTCCAATATTTCATGGACGAGGTGCTGCGGGGGTTGTTGGACACCATCTGCATAGTCTATATAGACGATATCCTCATCTACTCCAAGACCATCCAGGAACATGTGGGGCATGTCAAAACAGTACTGGACCGACTCAGGCCAAATTGGAAAGTGCCTTTTTCACGAGACCGAGATATCGTTCCTGAGTTATGTTATCAATGCCCATGGATTTCAAATGGACGCAGGAAAGGTGGAGGCCATCACTCTCTGGAAAGCACCGAATACTGTCAAAGCAGTCCAAAGCTTCCTTGGCTTCGCCAATTATTATAGACGCTTTATTAAGGATTTCTCCAGGATTATCCATCCCATCACACGTCTACTCCGAAAGAATGCCACCTTTGTATGGGATTCAGAAGCAGAATGAGCCTTTCAGGAGCTGAAGAAACGTTTTACCCACGCTCCCATATTACGACACCCCGATCCCAGTCTGTCTTATATTGTTGAGACAGACGCATCCCAATTCGCCTTAGGTGGAGTCCTCTCCCAAAGACAACCCAAGACAGGACAAATTCATCCAGTGGCTTATTACTCCAAGAAGCTTACTCCCTGCGAAATCAATTACTCCATTACAGACAAAGAACTCCTAGCCATCAAAAGAGCCTGCGAAGAATGGTGACACTACCTTCAGGGGGCCAGTCATACCGTAGAGATCTACACTGATCATCGTAACCTTCTATTTCTAAAGTCCGCCAAAGCACTTACTCCCCGACAACTCCGATGGTCCTTGTTTTTCTCGGATTATGACTTTGTCATTAAATACCGACCAGGAACTCAAAATGGAAAGGCTGATGCCCTGTCACGCATTCCCTTCCCGACAGAAGACACACCCGAAAGTACCACGGACGAGCCACCGATTTTCCCAGTAGAAGCCTTTCAACCCGACACTATAGCTACAACCTTCTCTGAATCCTTCCTAGAAAACCTGCAAGAGACACTCACACGTATCGACCAGCAAGGTTGGATCAACGAGAAACCTGAAAGTCGTGCCTTTGAGAAAGGTTTTCTCTACCACAACCAGACAATATACCTACCAGAAATAGCCCAGCAAGAACAGGTAATATCCTGGGCTCATGACACGACATTAGGTGGACACCTAGGAGAAAGCAAAACCATTGCATACTTAGAGCGTTTCTTTTGGTGGCCCACGTTGAAGAATGACACCAAAGAGTATATCAGAAACTGCTCAGTTTGTGCCCAGAGCAAAACCAGCCATGCGAAAACCTACGGGACTGCTTCGTCCCATTCCTGTACCTGCACTCCCGTGGCACACAGTATCAATGGACTTCATTGTTGAGATGCCCCTGTGCGAAGGATTCACCACCATCTTAGTGGTAGTAGATCATCTCACTAAGATGGGACACTTCAATCCCATGAAAAGAGTGCCTATTTCGGCGGAACTTGCAGTTGCCTTCCTTCAACACGTAGTGAAGGCCCATGGACTACCCAGGGTTCTCATCACTGACAGGGGCTCCCAGTTCACTTCTCGGTTTTGGAAGGCGTTATGCACCACCATGGGAGTGGACACGAGACTATCAACCAGTTATCATCCCTAATCCCACGGTAAGACAGAACGTCTTAATCAAACTCTTGAACAATATCTACACTGTTTTTCTCTCCAGAACGCCATGGATTGGTTCCCGTTACTCTGGATCGCAGAGTTCTCATACAATAACGCTGATCATGCCACGCTAGGTTGTTCTCCATTTTTCTGTTTATATGGTTTTCATCCTAACATGCTTCCGTTCGAATGGCCCACAGAGTCCAAGCACCCCACGATTCAAGAACACCACACTCATCTCCGAACATTGCTTAAAGAAGCAAGAAACCAGCTAGAGGAAGCACAAACCACACATAAACACTACACTGATAAAAAGAGAAGTCAGGAACCTAATTATCAGGCAGGAGACCGGGTATGGTTGGCGACAAAACACCTACGGCTTAAGGGGGTGGGTAAATTGGGCCCGAAATACATAGGCCCGTACAGCATAGACTGTGTTATAAATCCTGTAGCCATACGTTTGACTCTTCCCTCCTCCTGGAACATCCACCCTGTGTTCCATGTGTCCTTACTAAAACCCTGTCCCGCAAACGTGAGACTGCCCGTACTCCCCCCGCCTGTTGAAATAGACGGGCAGGAAGAGTATGAAGTTCGAGAGCTCCTCGACTCCAGAATAGTAAGGGGAAGGATACAGTATCTGGTGGACTGGAAAGGGCATGGGGTGGAAGACCGAACCTGGGAACCCTTATCCAACCTAAACTGCCCAAGACTAATCAGGCAATTTCACACAAAAAACCCAGAGAAACCAGGCCAACCGCCGAGATGACGGTCCTCCAGAGGGGGTACTGTCATGACCTGCGCCAGGTACGGCTGCCGAGCACCATTCCCCTCGTTCAGGGCGATGGGCCGGGGCCGCAAAACTACACTTCCCAGAACGCCCCTTTTGTCTCCTGCGCAGCACCTGAACCAGCAAGCCTTGTGATTTGGCGGCTATATAGCTCCGCCCATCCCAGGAAACGGGGCTTGACAATCCTTCCGGGTCAAAGGCAACCAGCAAGCGCCAGGCGGACGGTGCTTCCCCGCCGGAGGTCGGGCGTGTTCCACCCTTCAATTACCCCATTGACCAAGAGGCTTCTCGGAATGATTTCCTGCATTTCTAGCCAGCGCCAGGCGGATGGTTCTTCCCCGCCGGAGGTCGGGCAACTTCGGACGAGGCTTGCCGCATCCTAGAAGAAAGGATCAGGTAGGGCTCCTCACTCGTGCGAGACCCTTGTTGTTCATTTTCCCCGGACTTCACAGTGACCAGCCCTTAACCTAGGTACTTAGGCCTTATTCACGCGTGCGTTTTAACGCGTGTTTCCCTGAATTCCCTGGCTCTTTATAGAAGGGGACCTCTAGGCAGTGATATTGAACTGCTATACCCACGTTGTGCGGATAACAGCGTGAGTATGGGACAGGCTTCTCTATGGTGAATTAGACTCCTCTTGGTGCCACCAGTAGGAGGAGGATCCTGCACGAATTTCCCTGTTGTTCTTTTCTATTGGTGACTCACGTTAAGGTAGGAAGAGGGAATAGAATTCACTGGCGAAATAGAGTTGTATACTCCACAGGAGAGACTAAAGTCCCTCTCGTTAACGCCTGCCTTGTAATTTCTATTTGTACAGAACTACCACAACACGCCAGCGGATACCGAGACTCTCCCTAGCAGCTCTGAAGGAGCACCTCACAGAGCCCTCCACTACTATTCCCTTCTCCCCCGGGGGGGCGTCTGTCCACAGAGTAGTGTAATCCTCTCTGGGGAGCGACGCACTTTCGGGAAGGAAGGAAACTTCTTCTGCCGCCGTCCCTGCTGCCTTCTGGTCAGGTTAGTGGCTGTAGCACTGTTGTGCTGCTAACGCTGTCACGACACTGCTCCTATCTCACTGGAAGAACCCAAAATGTCAGACTGTCACCCTTCACATTGGAGACCAAGAACCTGATCTGTGGAGTCCCCCAGGCATCGTCTCTCAGTTCTGCCCGTTCAATGTTCACATGACCCGCTCAACAACATCATCCCATCCCAAGGCGCCATGATCATCTCCTACACCGACGACTCCCAACTCATCCTGTTTTTGATGGATAAGACAACCACCACCACAGCCAACTTCACCAATTGCATGACTATTGCAGCAGAATGGATAAGAACCAACTCATTGAAGGTCATCTCTGACAAAACAGAAGGACTTGTCGTCGGAGACAGGACCTCCCTGTTGGATGGCACCTGGTGACAGCCAGAGCTAGGACCACACAAACACCAATCGACCATGTGTGACATCTGGGGATCATCCTGGACTACACACAGTGAGTGCTGCCTGATTCTGCATCCTGCATATGCTACAAAAGATCTTCAGGTGGCTGCAATAGAGCACCAGACACACCACCACACAAACAATAATCACAAGCAGACTTGACCACAGTATACGCTGGAATCTCAAAGGTGCTCCTACACAAACTTCAGACCATCCAAAAAGCTGGTCCTAGACTCAAACCCAACCTCCCAGGCCGCACCTAAATCGCATTCCACCTCAGAGAGCTCCCCTCGCTTCCCATTCACAAATGCCAACAATTCAAACTGCTCACGCACACATACAAAGCCTATCACAACACTGGGCCAGCATGTCACAACAGCCACGCACACTTTCACCACCCTGCCGGACACCTACGCTCAGCCTCACTCTCACTTGGGATACTAATCAATGGCGGCAGTAGAAGGGACGAGGGTGGGCGGACACTAATCAATGGCGGCAATAGAAGGGACGAGGGTGGGCAGACACTAATCAACGAAGGCAATGGAGGGGTGAGGGTGGGAGGACACTAATCAACAACGACAATGTAGGGTGACGAGGGTGGGCAAAGACTAATCAATGGCGGCAATAGAGAGGGCGAGGGTGGGTGGACACTAATCAACTGTGGTAATGTTAGAGGCAAGGGTGGGCAAACACTAATCAATGGTGGCAAAACAGGGGGCGAGGGTGGGCGGACACTAATCAACAGTGGCAATGGAAGGGACAAACGTGGGCGGACACTAATCGATGGCGGCAATGGAGGGGCGAGGTTGGACGGACACTAATCAACGGTGGCAATGGAGGAGGTGAGGGTGGACGGAAACTAATCAATAGTGGCAATGGAGGGGCGAGGTTGGGCGGACACTAATCAATGGCAGCAATGGAGGGGTGAGGGTGGGAGGACACTAATCAACAACGACAATGGAGGGTGACGAGGGTGGGCAAAGACTAATCAATGGCAGCAATAGAGAGGGCGAGGGTGGGTGGACACTAATCAACAGTGGTAATGTTAGAGGCAAGGGTGGGCAAACACTAATCAACGGTGGCAAAACAGGGGGCGAGGGTGGGCGGACACTAATCAACAGCGGCAATGGAGGGGACAAACGTGGGCGGACACTAATCGATAGCGGCAATGGAGGGGAGAGGTTGGACGGACACTAATCAACGGTGGCAATGGAGGAGGTGAGGGTGGACGGAAACTAATCAATAGTGGCAATGGAGAGGTGAGGTTGGGCTGACACTAATCAATGGCGGCAATGTAGGGGGTGAGGGTGGGCGGACACTAATCAATGAAGGAAAAAAAGGGGCGAGGGTGGGCAGACATTAATCAACAGCGGCAATGGAGGGGGCGAGGTTGGGCGGACACTAATCAATGGTGGCAATGGAAGAGGCGAGGGTGGGCGAACACTAATAAACGGTGGCAATGGAGGAGGCAAGGCTGGGCAGACAATAAGCATCAACGGCAATGGAGGGGGCAAGTGTGGGTGTATACTAATTAACAGTGGCAATGGAGAGGGTGAGGGTGGGTCGACACTAATCAACGGAGGCAATGGAAGAAGCAAGGGTGGGTCAACACTAATCAACGGTGGCAATGGAGGAGGCGAGGGTGGGCGGACACTAATCAACAATGACACTGGAGGGTGACGAGGGTGGGCAGAGACTAATCAACGGCAGCAATGGAGGGGGCAAGGGTGGGCAGACACTAATCAATGGCGGCAATGGAGGTGGCAAGTTTGGGTAGATACAAACCATCCAATGCAATGGAGGGGCAAGGGTGGGCGGAGGCTAATCAACGGTGGCAATGTATGGGGTGAAGGTGGACGGACACTAATTAATAGCAGCAATGGAGGGGCGAGGTTGGGCGGACATTAAGCATCAACAGCAATGGAGGGGGTATGGGTGGGCGGACACTAATCAATAGCGGCAATGGAGGGGGCGAGGCAGGATGGACACTAATCAACGGCGGCAATGGAGAGGGCAAGTGTGGGTGGATACTAATTAACGGCAGCAATTGAGGGAGTGAAGGTGGATGGACACTAATTAATAGCGGCAATGGAGGGGGTGAGGTTGTGTGGACACTAATCAACGGCGGCAATGGAGGAGGCGAGGGAGCACGGACACTAATCAACAGCGACAATGGAGGAGGCGAGGGTGAGCGGACACTAATCAACAGCAGCAATGGAGGAGGCGAGGGTACATGGACACTAATCAACGGTGGCAATGAAGGGGGTGAGGGTGGACGGAAACCAATCAATAGTGGCAATTGAGGGGCGAGGTTGGGCGGACATTAAGCATCAGCGGCAATGGAGGGGGCAAGGGTGGGCGGACACTAATCAACAGTGGCAATGGAGGGGGCGAGGGCAGACAGACATTAATCAATGGTGGCAATGGAAGAGGCGAGGGTGGGCGAACTCTAATAAATGGTGGCAATGGAGGGAGGCAAGGCTGAACGGACAATAAGCATCAACGGCAATGGAGGGGGCAAGGGTGGACGGATACTAATTAACAGTGGCAATGGAGGGGGTGAGGGTGGATGACACTAATCAATAGCGGCAATGGAGGGGGCAAGGGTGGGCAGACACTAATCAACGGTGGGAATGTAAGAGGCAAGGGTGGGTGGACACTAATCAACAGAGGCAATGGAAGAAGCGAGGGTGGGTGAACACTAATCGACGGTGGCAATGAAGGGGGCGAGGATGGGCGGACACTAATTAATGGCGACAATGGAGGGGGCAAGTTTGGGCAGATACTAACCATCAAATGCAATGGAGGGGCAAGGGTGGACGGACACTAGTCAACAGTGGCAATGTAGGGGGTGAAGGTGGACGGACACTAATTATTAGCGGTAATGGAGGGGCGAGGTTGGGGGGACATTAAGCATCAACGGCAATGGAGGGGGCAAGGGTGGGCGGACACTAATCAACTGTAGCAATGGAGGGGGCAAGGGTGGACGGACACTGATCAATAGTGGCAATGGAGGGGGCGAGGCAGGGTGTACACTAAGCAACAGCAGAAATGGAGAGGGCTAGGGTGGGTGGACACTAATTAACGGCAGCAATTGAAGGGGCGAGGGTGGGCGGACACTAATCAACAGCGGCAATAGAGGGGGCAAGGTTGGGTGGACACTAATCAACAGCGGCAATGGAGGAGGCAAGGGTGCACGGACAATAATCAACAGCGGCAATGGAGGGGACAAGGGTGGGCAGACACTAATCAATGGTGGCAATGGAGGGTGCAAGGTTGGGCAGACACTAATCAATGGCGGCAATGGAAGAGACGAGGGTGGGTGAACACTAGTCCACGGTGGCAATGGAGTGGGCGAGTTTGGGCAGACACTAATCAACAACGATAATGGGAGGGTGACGAGGTTGGGCAGAGACTAATCAACAGCGGCAATGGAGGGGCAAGGTTGGGCAGACACTAATCAACGGCGGCAATGGAAGAGACGAGAGTGGGTGAAAACTAATCAACTGCAGCAATGGAGGAGGCAAGGGTTAGTGGACACTAATCAACAGCGGCAATGGAAAGGGCGAGGGTGGGCCGACACTAAGCGGCAATGGAGGGGTTGAGGGTGGGCGTACACTAATCAATGGCGACAATGGAGGGGCAAGTGTGGGTGGACACTAACAAATGGCAGCAATGGAAGGGGCCAGGGTGGGCGGACACTAATCAACAGCGGCAATGGAGGGGCCGAGGGTGGGCAGACACTAATTAACAGCAGCAATGGAGGGTGGTGAGGATGGGTGTGCATTCATCTACAGCTGTAATGAAGGGTGGAGAGGGTGGGCGGACAATAATCAACAGCAGCAATGGAGGGTGGCAAGGGTGTGTAAACACTAATCAACAACTGCAATGAGGGTGGCGAGGGTGGGTGGACACATATCACCAACAGCAATGGAGGGTGGTCGTACACAAATAGACAGCGGCAATGGAGGGTGTGCGGACACTCATCAACATCTAATCAACGGTAGTAAGGGAGAGGGCAAGGGTGGGCGGACACTAATCAACAGTGACAATGGAGGGTGGTAAGGGTGGGCTGGCACTACAACAGCAGCAGTGGGAAAAAGGAGGGGACACTAATCAACATAGGCAATGGAAGAAAGGTGGGCGGGCAGTAATCGACAGCGGCAGCAGAGGAAGGGTGGGCAGGGAAAAAGCAACAACGGTTATGGAAGGAGAAGAGAGTGGGCGGACACTGAGCAACAGAGGCAAAGGAAGAAAGGTGGGAGGAGAAAACAATGGGAACAGAGGGAGGGTGGGCAGGCGTTAAGTAACTGAGGGATGGTGGGTGGGGAAAAATCAGAGGTGGAGAAAGTAACAACAGCAAGGGAGAAAGGGTGGGCAGAGAAAAAGCAACAGCAGCAATGGAGGAAGGGTGGTTGGGGAAAAATCAATAGCAGCAACAGAGAGTGGGTGGGCAGAGAAAAAGCAACAGCAGCAACGGAGAGAGGGTGGATGGAGAAAAAGCAACAGATGGAAGGCGGGTGCTGAAAAGCAACAATGGCAATGGAGGGAGGGGAGCATGGGCGGACACTATCCAACAGCACCAACAGAAGAAGTGTGGGCAGGGGGAAGACACAGCATCAACGGCAGCAATGGAGGTAGGGTGGGCAGGGAAAAAGCAACATAGACAATGGAGGGGGGTGACTGGACAAAAAGCAACAGCTGCAAGAGAGAGGACAGGTGGAATGAGGGAGGATGCGTGAGAAAAAAACAACAACTGATGAAAAATCAACAGGTGTGAGGGGAAAAAGCAACAGCAGTAATGGTCGGAGGGTGAGAGGGCTCGTAGAATCTTCAGGGAGGGACTGGAGAAACATACCAGTGAGAGAGATGAACGTGGAGAATGGGATAGAAACGCATGGGTGGGTAGCTGGTGGAAGATGAAGCGACCTGGAGGCTGGGATGGCATAGGAGAAGTACTCGGGCGTGAGACAACAACGTGGAGCACCGACAAGGAGACAGCAGAGCACACCAGAGGAAGCAACTTGGAGCACTGGGGGTGGGAAGAGAAGCACAGAAAGGAGACAGCTGGAAACCACATGCACTCTCATCTAGTGCTTCACGAAAAAGAAAAAAAATTGTTCCTGAGAAGCAGATACTGGGGGAAGCCAGGAAGAAGACATTCAGACAGATAATAACAGGCTATGGCCCATTGGAGGGACAAACACAAGCTAAAACAAATACAGTCAGAGAATAGAAAGCAAGCGAATGTCAGTGACAAAACACAAATCCAATGGTAAGCAATGGGCAGAATGCATTCCTAGGTAAGCTTTCGGCAAGTCCTCAATGTGTCTTTGCAACCAGGCAGCGTAGGCATAGGCCTACTAATGCTCTGAGGAGTTTCAGTTGAGTCAAAGTTTTACGTGTTTTCAACACTGGAAAGTTTAAAATCTCTGCTTACTGTAGACTCCGGGCTTCACATGAAAGTTCCCCAAAGCAGGAGCCTGTGAGAGAGCAGTTATCCAATCTGCAGAGAAACAAGAAACTCATTAACAAATATTATTTATCCATCAGAAAAACATGCAAAATGTAACATCTCTCCAGATTCACAACTCTGATGGTCTCCATGCCATCCAGTTCAACTTCACAAATATACAGACAGGAAACTCTGCGGAAATCACATACGTTTCGGATACCCAGCACGAAACTCGCTGCGGATATATTTTAGGTATCAAATACGCAGATGTCAAATGAAAAAATAATTAAGGGGAGTCAGGACTTGTTGTCTATCATCCAAGAGCAAAGCTCTTCGAGGCAGTTTATGTCTGTGAATTTGACCCAGCCTAGAACCAACAAGGCGCTGGAATAGTAGAGCGGCAGGAACGACTCCGCTCTGCTTCAAAGTACCAGATTGGGCCGAGGGTACCCGATTAGAGATGGAGGCACCTTCGAAGATATTCTGTGCTGGTGGATGTTGGACATTCACCACAATTCATCAGGTATACGCTCTGAATAGAACAGACGGGACATCCTTCATTTTAATGGATGTTCACCACCTGCAAAACTATTAATCTCCCATTGTGTATCTATTGATTCCATCATGACAATGGAATGAAAACGTGGGGTGAGTGGGGAGCTCCCACTCCTGCTTCAATGTGCCAGGTTGGGAGAGAGAAGCCAGTGTTTCCTGTTTCCAATCTAAGCTTGATTGACAAGTGACCTAAGATGGCCACCCCAGTGGGTTAGTCCCCTTCGGTGGACGGATGCTGGAAGCCATGAAAGAATTGGAAGAAGGTTGGCTGTTGTGGGAGCACTCAACAGATGTCGCTGATCAACCAGCACCACAAGTGAGAAGGATAGATTACAGCGTAGCTCTGGTAAGTGAGGAAGGAGAGGTGGTCTTAGATCAAGATGCAAGGAGGGCATCATGGTCTAGTTTACCTGTAGAGCCGAGGTCATGTGGTATGAGAGTGAGATGAAAAGAGGATCACCAGCACAGAAACTGAGGCCTTCCAGAGCTGTTAAGATGCAGAGGGGACCTTAGCAGGACATGCCAAGTGGTGTCTACTCATCGGGGCAGGCACATCTCACCCCAAAGAGGCAGAACGCAACTCAGATAAAACTAATGAGAATCAAAGATAACACTCTGTTCAACCTTGTGCGGTGCTCAATGTGCTCAGGTGGCACGAGAGAATACGGAAAAGACACATGAGCAGAACCTAAAGTTGACATCTTCCATTAGTTGCCCAGTCTATGGGACTGAGGTATCATAGGAGGAAGGATGCTGAGACGGAAACCCTAACATATCCAGTCCTGAGAGATGCCATAGTGAAAGTGATAGACCTGTCAGTCTTAGGGTGGTCATCCCCCAATTGTTTTTGCTTTTCCCTCCACGTTTTGCTGAATCTTTTTCTTGGCCTTCACATTCTGAGCACTTAACCACTGCTAATCAGTACAAATGTGCATGTGCTTCTTTGCTAAACATGTGCGTAATTGGTGTATACCTGAGTGACCTATTTAATTTACTTGTAAGTCCATTGTAAGGTGGTATACCATTTATACAGGGCCAGTAAGTCATATGCTACTAGTGGGCCTGCAGAACTAATTTTACCACCCACAAAAGTAGCCTTTCAAACCTGTCTCAGGCCTGCCACTGCACTACCTGTGTGTGCAGTTTACTGCCACTTCGACATGGCAAATTAAACTACTTGCTGAGCCTTAAACTCCCCTTTTAACACCTATAAGTCTTCCCTAAGGTAGGCCCGAAGTAGCTCTAAGGGCAGAGTGCTCTGTAAGTAAAAGGTAGGACATGTACTTATATGGTTTGCATTTCCTGGTAGTGACAGCCAATTTCGTTTTTAACTACTGTGAGGCCTACTCCTCTCATAGGTTCGCATTGGGAATACCTTAATACACTTTTAAGCTGTAATTCCTGATCAGTGAGGAGTGGCTTTTCCATGTTTTATATATTTAGAATGGTATTGATAAATCGAACTTACTGGTGAAGTTAGATTTAACATTACTATTTTAGAAAGGCTACTTTTAGAAAGTTACAAGTAAGAACCTTCCTTTTTAGGCTTCACCGGGCAGGCAGCGTAAGCTGTCTAGTTGCGATAGATCTATTGTGAACTTACAGTGGATTTGCTCTCTGAGGATAGGGTATTTTAGTTACAAGTGAGAACCTTCCCTTTTAGGCTTCACCGGGCAGGCAGCATAAGCTGTCTGGTTGTGATAGATCTATTGTGAACTTACTGTGGATTTGCTCTCCGAGGATAGGGTATATTAGTTACTAGTGAGAACCTTCCTTTTTAGGCTTCACTGGCAGGCAGCGTAAGCTGTCTAGTTGCGATAGATCTATTGTGAACTTACAGTGGGTTTCCAGTCTGCCCATTGTTTACCACTGATTGTAGTCATTCTCAGTTCGCTTGCATCTTATTCGATGGCTTGCCTTGATCTTGTGTTTGTCTCTCCCTTGGAGCATAGCCTCTTTACAATACTCTTGATTGGCTGAATTATATCCTTCCACGGCTCGCTTTTAGGAAACTTATTTTTCCTTTTTGGTTAAGAACTCCACAGGAGTGCATGGGATTTACACCTCTTTTTCTCACATGCTTCTCCCCCATCGGTTGCACTCTATGTTGGGCTCCCACTCATATGCTTCTTCCGCTCCCATACATTCCATGTTACTCTCTCCCCTATTTACTTTTTCTCTCGCCCTGTGTTCCTCTCTCACATGTGCTTCTCCCCTGCCCTCCATGTTGCTCTTACCCCACATACTGCTGTGCCCCTCCTCTCTCACCTGGTTTAATTTTTGTTTCATTCCACTCCCCACCAGCTCCCCTCACCAGCTTCTCCATCACACACTGTGGTCCTTTTCATATAAAAAATATTGTGTTTTTAGGGTGTGCCATGCAGCCTCTCTTCCTCAAAAAAGTGCTTTCACGCTACTTAAACATTTAAATTTTATTTTTTATGTACTGATGCATCTAACATCAATAAATTAAAAAAAGGCATCTGTCTCATTTTGAAGGTCTGCGCTCGTGCACAGACACATGCACACACTTGCATACAAAATGATGCCTCACAGTCATCACACTTTTTTCTTTTGGCCATGCGAGACAGAGTATTGACAAAAAAAATGCTTTTTGCCTATGCTCTACAGCATTGCCAAAAGACATTGGCAAAGCCAGTAGGTCCAAAGGAGAGACAGATTGGCTTTGTCAATGCTTATTCTCCTGTCCCTCCCCACCCCTATCCTTGTCCTGCTTTCTTTTCCCATCTCTCTGCTGCATAAGATTGGCAGTTGTAAACTTGATAGCTGGAGCTAACAGAGACAAGGAGCATCAGTTAGATTTGTGATGGGACAAGAGTTGCTCATAAACACAGCCACAAGTATCTATTTTTTGTTATACAAATTTCCCTGTAAAGCAAGCAGATTATTCTTAATTTAAATTGTTGCAAGAGGGTCAGTGAAATTAAAAAGCTAAAATGTTACTTGTCCGTAATTATCTGTTTACAGTTTATAGTGCTTTAGATTTGCACGCTGTGCCTATTCCTGCCATCTAGTCTTGGTCGCATATGTTTGTAAGCCGTTTTTATTCAAAGTTGTTTTCGAATCACAAGACCTGTAGTGCCTTGTAGTGACTCCACCCTTGGGGCTCGATTACAAGTCAGGTGGTCCACTCGCGGGGGACAGCGGTGGCGGTCTCCCTATTACAATTAGGGCGATCAGACCACCATTGCCCTGCCACAACCGCCAGGGAACCGCCGATCCCTGGCAGTGTTGCGGCGGTCTTGAGGCCGCAATATGCTTGGTGGGACTGCCCCGGGCCCGCCAAACATATAATGAGTTTTCTCTCCGCCGTGATTTTCATGGTAGTTCCTACTACATGAAACGAGTGATGGAGAGGAAACAAAGAGGGCCCTACAGGGGCCCCTTGTGCCTCAGGGCCATGGGGTACATGCACCTTAGTTCCTGCGTGGAATGGACTTTAGAGTCCATGCCACGCAGGAAGTGCTTTTGGCATTACCATTGTGTCATTTTCTGAGGCCCCGCCGTGGGAACGCCCAAAAAAGGCCACTAGGCACGAGAAATACTGCCGGGCGGCGCAACCATTGGTTTGGTGGTGCAGCCGCAGGGTGGATCCGGTGCAGCCCTGCCAAACTTGTAAATAGGCCCATAGTCTACAATGCTCCCGAACAAAGACTACACCTCAGATTGTTTTCAGCTCAGCGAGTGAGTAGTGTAAGCGGAGTGTAGTGTCAAAGACAGAGTAGCAACTATTATGCATTGTGAAAAGAGGAAGCGTTGAGAGCATTTGCAATCAATCCTGGATTCCAGGAAGAAGGATTGATCCCTATGAACCTGGATGAAAGGTCCTTCTATAGATAAGGCCTGTAACTCACCGGTGCATCTTAGAGAGGTACCTTAAGCATTAAGTTAACTATTCATTTTTTATCCCATTTCAAAGTGTCGCATTTACAAACAGCAGGCCTCTCGCTCCCAGTGGCTAGTAGACACTGTGCCATAAGTATAGCTGAAAAATTGAGCCATTTTTTAAATTGAAATACATTTAAAGAGGAGAAAAATGTTCCATATTATGAAACATTTTTGCACAACATTTTTCTGCACTTATAAAAAGAATGATTGTATGCTTGGGTTATACGTGTAACAGTGCCACATATGGTGAAAGGTAATGTCCTGTGCTGCAATTACATACAACACAGGCTCTCCGTTACCCATACAGATATATTCCATTCATATGCACACACATTCAAACATCCCTAACGACCATACTCTCACTGACACATGTCAGCCCTGTCATTGTGCCCTTAGTCAAAGTATTTTGTTCAAACCATAGTATCTGGCTCTATGGACATTTGGCTTAAAGTCAATAAAGCCAGCATGGGGTGTCTGCTAACAATGCACACGTTATTTAGCCTTCAGTAGCTCACAATGATTTTCACAGATCAGAAGTATCTCTCGCTACAGATTTGTCACTCCAGAAAAGTTTGGAGACCCCTGGTGTAGGCAAATACCCCTGACCAGTTCATCCATAGTGCATTGTCCACTGACTGCAAGGGTGACAAACAGATCTAGAAAGGGATGGCCTCACTTCAGAAGGAACAGTTGCAGGGCTCAGGAATTCATTTCCCACTCAAGGACTTGCTGATATCCTGCCTGTTCTGTTGGGCGCAAAATCTAGCTACAAATGGGCGAATGTAGCCCAAAACACAGATGGGGAGAGCGTATTCTACCATTTCTGGATGTAGTACATGGCTGTCACGTTGATTATCTTTAGGAGTACCTTTTTGCCTTGAATGAGCTTGTAGAGAGCTCTGAGGGCTAAGAGGATCGACATGAGCTCTAGATAAATTGTGGCAACCCTGATGTTGCAGAGTACAGGTAGCCTGAACAGTGATGTGGTTAGGATATACTTCAGAATCCATGAGTGAAGCATACGTGGTAATGGGTACATATAACTGGGTTGAGAGAAGGCCTGCCCACCATAGGAGAGTGTTGCATTTCCCCTTCACCTACACTAGATCCTCCCAATGACCCCCGCCTCTGACCACTACCTTGCTAGATACTCTTGCAATAGACGCATGTGTAGTCTGGCATGCAGGACTACTGCATCCCTACTATCATCCCTACCACCCTCATCACCAGCTGTAGAGTCAGGGGACATCCTGCCTGAAAAAGAGGCAGCAGCTTTTTAAATGTCATTATCCTCTCTTGGTTGTCCCAGCCTTTTCCCATGACAGCATTTAAGATCAACCTCAAAAAGGGCCGGACCCGCTGAGACTGAGGAAGGGACATTTTGGCATTGATGGTGAAGCCCTTCTTGTGGAGCACAGACGCTGCTGCGTGTGAGAGTACTCGGCATTGCTCCTTCTGTGAGTCAGCTAGTCATCTACAATAGATACAGAAAGACATGAATGGTGTTTCTGCACATATGCGCTCTCATCACTGGTAGGCACTTTGTAAACACATTTGGTGCAGTTACTCCAAAAGGTAGTACTTTGACTTGATAGTGTTGTCCACTAAGCACAAGGTGCAGAAACCGTTGATGAGCTGGATGTACAGGGATGTGAAGACGTGAGTCCTTGAGGCTGAGTGCCACCATGCGGTCCCCCTTTGGAGCAATGTGATGATGTCCTGCAGGGTGGTCATGTGTAAGACACTATTTTAGTCACCCAGGTTGGAGCCACCTCCACCCATCTCTCTTCAGTTGCCCCCGTATCCACCCTTGCTAAAGACGTTTGCTGACTGAGTCTCCTGGAAGCTCTTCTGTAGCTAGCAACTTTGCCTCATTGGGGGAATAGATGTTTTTGACTCCTCTTGTATGCAACTTACAAAGGCACACTGAGGAGTGTGAGTCTGCAGGGCATCCATCACTATGACTGTTTCTATGCCCTCTTTATCTTTTCTCCCATGAGATCAACCTGGCGGCGAAAAACATGCTCTCCATCGAAGGGCGCGTTCAATAGATGGTGCTAAACCTCTGGCTGGAAGCCAGAAATGTGCACCAAGTGTGGTGCCACAAGAGGATGCTGGCAACAGTCTCCCTTGAAGCAGTTTCCACAGCATCCAACACACTCCTGATGTTGTCTTTGGAAATCACCTTTCCCACTACTACCAGCTGGTCTCTTTTCTTGTGGGCCTACAGCAGATGTTTGCTCAGCTCCTCCTTTTCCTCCCAGTGGTGTTGGTCATATTGACTGCAAACCAACAGAGTTAGCAATCTCCCATTGTGTGGCGGCCCCCAACACCACCCGCTTCCCTGCTATTCTTTTTCTCTCAATTTCAGGAACATCATCGCATGTTGCTTGTGCTGAGGCTTGTTTTCTAAAGTGTACAAAAAGTAATAGCTGGAATGCTTGAATCAATGTCAGCTAGTACTCGGGCCACATCCCAGTCCATCGTTATTCTGCTCAGCATCCAACCTCAGTTTGGACCCAGCCATATGCAAATCAGTCTTGACCCTGCTCCAAGGGGAACAGTCCAGCCTGAACTGCCACACCAGGTCTTCCCTGAACCAGAACACAAGCAACAGAGGAGCGGTTTCGCCTTAGTTAAGGGTCAACAGCCAGGTGTTGCTTGCTTCCACTTTCACAGTGTGCTATTATTTCCTCTCCATTTCAAGAGGAGCATCGCATCTCACCCGCACTGAGGCTTGTTTCTGGCAGCGTGCACCATCAGCAAGCAATGTATACAAGACCGTCTGGAAATGCCTTACATTTCTTTCCTACCCTGGAGTGGCTTTCAACGGGCCCTTGAAGCTCCCTGGGGCAGTCTTGAGCATTCCCAAAGCACTGGGGAGTACCACAGAGGGTTCTCTGTCTAGGAGAGGGCTTCAGTGCATTTGAGGAGGGAGAGGGCTAAGAGATGTAGTTTTGGCCTTTGAACCTGAGGAACCCGAGGGCTTCTGCTCATCCCGCCTCCTCTTGTTCCCACTGCAAAGCTTCAGCCCGTAGTACTTCGGGTCTTTCTGCACTGCCGGAAGATCCGAGGGGCGGCTTCATCTCACTGGGCACAAATACATATTATTTACAGAAGATTTTGAGGATGTCGGGTGGTTCTTAGTGCTGCATTTTGTAGAGCGACCAGCGTCTCTCCCAGTGGTATCCAAGGGTCTTCTTGCACCGGTATACCTTACAGATGATTCAGACGGCTTGTTGGGTTTGGGTGATGAGCACAAGTGTTGGTCCAACTAAGGAATTTGGGGCTATATGCATGAAGACATTTTCCCATAGACACAGAATGGGCAAACCCCTTTGATGCATCTGGCGCTTTGTCTTTAACCTGGGGCAGGAATGGAAGGGTGTTCTCCCCATAGCACTCATTCTCTAGGTACAATCTGAGATATCCCTCTCATCCACACTGATCATCAGTGAGGAGTCCAGGCCACAGTCTGGCGAGAAGGCCTCAGTCACTACCTTGAAGCTGGTCAGATGTCAACAGAAAATCTCGGCGGCTGGCACTGAAGAGGTTCACAATCATTTTTTCCTCACTGGGCTCGAATCCCGACAGCTGGCACCAAAGTTCCCATTGAAGAAAATGTATCAGTCCCATGCAGGCCCTCAATCGTCCAAATCCAATGGTGGAAGAAAACAAACTGACGTGAAGCCTTTGCCACGGTGCATTATTAGACTAAGGGTAGAGTCACTCGAAAACAAGTTTGTGGGAAAACAACTTGAAAAATGTCAGCACCCAATACTAAGTGGCTGGAGTATGTAGAGAATGTGCATCAACAGCCACACATGCTACAACCAAAGAAGACTTACGTTTGTAAAATGTCCTGCACTGTGACGGCACATGCACTAAGACCAACAGGGTGTGCATTCTGTAAACCTTTCTCTCCATAACATCCCCAACACCCATTCTCTAGGTACAATCTGAAATCTCTCTCTCATCCACACCGATCGTTGGTGAGGAGTTCAGGCCACCGTCTGGCCAAAAGTGTGTACAGAAGGTGGATAAGGCGTGTACCACTAGTGTGTAAAGTCTGTACCTCTTAGTCTGGTTGTCCTCTTATTCACTATTTCCTCTGCATACGTAAGTATTAACATGAGTATTTTCCTCCCACTAGTTAAGCAGATGGGACGTCTACAAGCAACTTTACTTCAACTTGGACTTCCTCCTCTTCCAACTCTGAGGAATCGAATCAGATGATTTCTGGGCTGGGATGATGGGATGGTGAGTCAGATGGCTAATGTTATTCATCCTCTTCGAATCCGAGCAGGCTGCTTTCCCAAAACTATCTGGTGTCTCGAACAATGAGCCTAAGCAAGGCAGCACCGTGTGAGCGTCAAAGCCCGTTCCTGCATGGCATGGACTGGTGCAGTCCATGCCATGCAGGAACTGGGATGCGTGCACACAGAGGGGCACACAATGTGCCCCTCTGCATGCACCCCATTGCCCTGAGGCTTACCGCCATGAAAACTGTATCTGTGAGGAAACTCAGAATATGCTAGGCGGTGCCGCAGTGGCACCACCAGAATATTGTTGGGTCAGACCACTGCGCCACCGCTGAGAGATCATGGATCCCCGGCGGTTAGGGCGGTCCTGTGGCGGTAGGACCACCGCACTCGTAATGCGGCAATGGGACCACCAGTACGGCGGTTCCTGCCACACCACTGTGAGTTTGGCTGTCCGATGGACCACCAAATTCGTAATCGACTCCTAAACCTCTCTTGTTGATTAACATATACAACAGGAGTTGTGGGCATAAGCAAGAATCCCTAATTTCCCATCTGTTGGATAAAATATTGGAGGCCCATTCAGAGTTGCACTGTGTTCTTGTGGCAGGTGACTTTAATCTCTCCTTTGAACTGTGTATTATAGCTCAAGATCTGTCAAGTGCTGAGGACTCCATATGGGGGATCCCTGACCTTACCTCACCGGTGAGAAGGAATCTTCCCAGGGCGGCTCTTCAAGTGGTGGAACTCACCCTTACGCAAGGCCTGCGTGCCTGCAATGGCCGCTCACCCTCTGATGAAACCCCTGCTCCCAACTTCACAAGAGGGTTGTATTGTAGCTCCATTGACTTTGGGGCCAAATGGGCGACATGATGGCTTAGGAGCGAGATGAGAACGACCACAACCCCTTGATAGTTAAATAGAAGCAGGGACACCAGGACCAGCTCAAAGTTACGAACAATCGGAGAAATGTTAAGTGGGAGGTAGTGAGTTCTTCACCTAATGCTGCTCTGACCAGTATTCAATTCTTAGCGCTGGGATGCCACGGGTAGCCATGCGCTCTAGGAATGCCTTTTCAATTCAATTCAATTCAGTTGCCTCTCTTATGGATACTATGGCCCTGACTTCTCTCTTGGCGGACGGGTTACTCGGTCACAGCGGTGACGGATATCCCTTCTGCCAAAATATAAATCCTATAGGATATAAAGGGATTTATATTTCAGGTGACTGGATATCCGGCACCGTTGTGACGGAGTAACCAGTCCGCCAGGATCTAAATCAGGCACTATGTGTGTTAACTGGGGAAACGATGCATTAATCCTGATGAGGAAAATTCAGTTGTTTTAAAGCTGAGGTTCATTTTTACTAAGGGAGCCTCAGGTCGCCTTATAATGTCTTCTTCAAAGGGGTGGCTTCATAAGTCATGTTCAGCTGCAAAGACCAAGCTCCTAGAAGCTATCAAAATGGGAGGTGTTTGAGATATAAGGGAAAGTAGGACTCTATATCGGTTTAGTTTAAAGCAAGCCACAGGAGGATGGGAAAGTGCAATTTGGTCTCACCCTTTGGACGCTTCAGCTAGCAATGACCAGGAGAAATGCTGGCAGGCTAGGCGAGGGAAAATTGGGGAAAACAGCTGAATCTTCACTTTTACCCTGTGAATGGGTTTCCCATTTTGGAAACCTGAACTGGAATATGCATGAATACAAAGGTTGTTTCCCTTGGGGATAACAGATATTTGACCAACTCCCACTGGCCTCCACTAGTCCTTTTTCCTGGAGGAAACTGCGCGTCCTGTCCTGCCTCTTTTAGACAAATGAAAGCACCAGGTCGCAATAAGATCCTCGCAGATCTTTTTAAATCAGATAATTCCGTATGGATCAATGCCATCTCTAATGCAATTGTGCCAGAGGAAGCTTTCCTACACCATGGAAGGGTGCCGAGATCATGCCAATCTTTAAGAAAGGGAACCCTAGTATACCCTCAAATTACCGCCCAATAAGTCTTACAGATAATTTACAAAAGGATTTTTGTAAACAGGTTTCGGAATGACTTCTAGACTGGTATGAGGAAACCATATCCTTTCTGGTTGGCTGGTTTTAGACATAAAACTGGTGCTGCTGACCAGGTCTTTCGACATATTCTGGTGACACGGACAATAGTGCACTTAGGAGGGGGTGACCGCTTTGTGGCATTTATTCCGGATTTTAAGTGGCCCGTGTCTCACCGGTGCTGAGCACCGGCAGTTTTTTAAAGGGGGCCTCGAAACGGGTGTCTATCGGGCTCTGTTTTGTTCCCTGGTGCAGGCGGTCTATTTTTTCCCGGACTGCAGTGACAGCAGGCACATCGATGTGCACATACTCACACTGCTCACTTCTCACTAGTGGAGAAGTTACCATGACATCATGCCAGGTGAGCATTGTAGGGGAAGGGAAATCCTTTAAAGAGTCATTTTCTCTCTGGATTTCCCTTCTCTTTTTTAAACTCAGGGTCAGCAACATTGTCGTGGTGTCACCAGGGCTTTAAGTCAAAGTTTTTTCAATATTATATATGAGCCACAGTTGCTGCTTATTTATTTTATGCAACTAACAACCATTGACAAAGCCAATAGACCTAACTTGTTGTAGGTATGATGTTACTTGTTGTATCATATATCTGGATGAAATGACAAACAGCAAAGTACAAGTCGGGCGGCACACTATGATAAGCACAGATTTTTAGCTTACGTGTCTTTAAGCCACGCCCTTAATCTCATTGGCCACGCCCCATTGAGAGACCCCTCAGTTTTTTCATCCCCATTAATGCCCTGCATTTATTGTCCACCATGCTCAATTCGATCTGGTACCTAGGGAAAATTTGCGGGTGGATCTTTACGGGGTGGGGCCCCTCCTAACTAATTGCATATATTTACGCTTCTCCACACGAGAAATTTCGCCAAGGTCCAGTGCGGCACGATCGGGAACTGACAGAGGCTTTTCCAGTTGAGCAAGTTGTTTGCCAAGGTAGCATCTTAGCACCCACACTCTTTCTTTTATAAAGCAACAACTGTGTTTGATCCCTATTGAACTGTGTCAACGACTCCCTCACCCGGGTGGAACACAAAAACTGGGAATTTTTTTTGTCTATGACACCCTTCTGCTGGCTAAAATCATGAGGGATGAATGGAACTTCATTGACAGTTTCAACCAGTTCTGTGACGAGTATGGTCTTGAAATCAACACGACCAAAACTACATTTGTGACCTATTCAAGGAGAGGTAGAGTGTGTGGTGCCATCAGATCGGGGAAAGCGCCATTAGAAAGGGTGCCTGAGTTTGATTATCCAGGTATCCGTTTCACAGAATCAGGGTCTTGGGAATCCCAGATCTTAAAACGCTCAATTGCCGTCAAACATGGGGCTGTATTTGTCAGATTTAAGTTACTGTACGCTACTACACAGGAACAGAGATGCTAGCTCCCGAATCCACCCCGACAGCAACCTAGAGCTTATTGTAACAAGTCTCCAGAGAGGCTTTCATGGGGGAAGGGGGAAAGTGGATAAAATAACAAAAGAGAGAAGAGACTGTTCTGGCTGGTTTCTTCAGTAGTCCGTCCTGCAGACTTCTGTTGTTGATGAGGTAAACCTGTATACAAGAGTTAATGTTATCATAAACCCTTTTGTCCTTAAACCTGTCTTAATTCTTTAAACCCTGTTATCTCGCTTCCTTACCCTGCTAATCCCAGAACACAGCTCCTCTTCTATTTCTATGTAGTCTTTTCTGTGTGTGCTCTTTTATTCCTTAACTGAATTCTTTATCTGCAATAGAAAGACAACTTCAACCTAATGCTTATCCTCTTCGTGCTTCTCCCTGTGTATGTTTACTTACTTCTCTATTTTCTGTTACTGTCTTCTATTTTAATCTTCCTTGCTGTCAGCCTCTATTTGCAGTTTCTTTCTTTTTAGCACACCTGCAATATATTTACATTTATTTGTTAAGGACCTCTACTCTCCCCTTGACTCTGTATTATTGTATTCAATTAGAATTCTACTTACTGTGTTTAAGGTCTTTTCCTATTGGCAATTAATCATCTTTTTATAATGTATTTTCTCTTCTTTTCCTTTTAGGTTTTATCCTATTGCTCTCGGTTTCCCAGCTACCAACTGACGTCTTTTATCTCTCTGGTAAGTATTGTTCTCTTATTTTAACTATTTACACCTTGCTTATGTTGCTCTAACCCGTAATTCTAACAACCACTTCATTGTTACAGGTCTTGCCGATTTGGCACTTGATTTCTGTGCTGGGTTACCGAAATGCCATTTTCTTCACAGTAAGTTTGTTTACTTATTTTGTTATCAGCAAATGTATTTCTATTCACAGATTGTAAAAATACGCTTTTGATAACTTAGCTTCGTTTTCTTCTTCTTTTTCAGATGCTTCGGTGCGACGCTGCTTCGTCTCTCTCTCTCTACACGGTACTAATGCCTCACAACACGGAGACCTGCCGCTCTCCTCACAACCGCTAAACTTCTTTGAACTCGGGTACGCGAACTCGTAACCAGCAGGCTCCCGAATGCCTTTCTCTGCCCTGATAATGATATTCTCTCAAAAAAAAAAAACACTATGACTTTTTCGCTATCGCACTCTGAAGTACGCTCCTGACTCTCTGGAATTCTCGGTGAAGTGCGCAGTTCACAAGCAGCGCGAGCCTCACCTGGAATTCCAGCGCGTTCTCTACTAGACACTAGAACGCTAACAGCTACTTGGTTCCGGTGGCCTTTTTAGCTGCCATTTCCGAGTTAGCTCCATCCATGTATCTTCCATAGCACGGGGAGTGAAGGCTTTGACCTTTCGATGCGCTATTAAACTTATCTGTAACTTTAGAGTTCTGACAGTACCCTCCAACAAGGTAGGTTCTCTCCTTCGGGATTTAGTTGGAAATCGTCGGTGAAAGGCCTTAACTAATCTTGGAGCATGGACATCTTCATCTCGTTCCCAAGATCTTTCCTCAGGCCCATAACCCTTCCAGTCCACCAAATAGTATAGCTCCCCTTTTTGCGTTTTGGAGTCTAGAATTTCTTTGACTTCAAATTCTGTACCAGTCTCTAGTTGAAGAGGCTTTGGTGGCAGGTCTTTTCGTAAGTTTTCTGGAGCCTTCTTTAACAGAGATATGTGGAAAACTGGGTGTATTTTCAACTTTGGTGGTAATTGAATTCGGTAAGTGTTAGAAAAGGTAGACGGACCGGAAGGGTCGGCCGGGGTCAGGGGGAGAGGTCTCCGGGGAGAGCCGTCTCCAGCGATCGTACAGACAAGTAACTTCCCCCCCACAGACAGATACCACACACGGATAAGGTTCAGTGTTCTTTATAAGCACTTCTTAAGGTACGGTTGAATGGTACAAGGAGGTCTGGACTCAGGGGTCCCCTCGATTCGAGTCTCGCAAAGTAGGGAAGGGGGTAGCGGGACAGTCTGTTTACCAGTCAGGTAGTTCGGATGAGATGATGATGAGCTCACAATCCTCGAGCTTGGTGGTTAGGTGGTACGGGCCGCGGCAGCGCCAGCAGGTCCCGGTCGAGATGGTCGGTACACGGTCCGCGGCAGCGCCAGCAGGTCCCAGAAAGATGGTCGATGTACGGTCCGCGGCAGCGCCAGCAGGTCCCGGTGAGGATGGTCGTTACAACGGGCCGCGGCAGCGCCAGCAGGTCCCGACGAGGATGGAGGTTGCAGAAGGCCGCGGCAGCGCCAGCAGGCAGGACGATGGTTCACAAGAGCGGGCTACGGCAGCGCCAGTAGACCGTCAAGGCTGAGTTCACTCGGTGTCTCTCGACTCCAGGATACAACTGCCTTCCTGCTCCGGAGCTGCCCCAGTTATAGGGCTGGTGCCCTTTGATGTCCGGACCCTCGCACTTGGAGGTCGGAGGGTCCGGGATGAAGGTGTCCAGACACCCAGCAGGGGGTGGAGCCAGTGCCTGGGGGGAGCTGGAGGCGATCGGCACCTGGCGGGGGAGAGCCCTTGACACTTCGTTCTCCCATTGACCTGCCAAGTGGTCCGCTCACCTCCTGGGTGGATGGTGGTGCCGGGATGTCGGGGCCGGCCAGGCCCGGGGTTAGGGTCGGGGTGAGGCCACGCGGCCTCGTGGTGCAGGGCCCAAGATGGCGGCTTGACCCGGCCGGGGAAGCCGGTGGGGCTGGACCCCGTGATGAGTAGAGGTCCGAGGGCAGAAGATCCGGCGGGAGACGGGGTACAGGTGCTCTTCGTGGGGTATGCCTGGTGGGCCGGAGCTCGGGCCCTGTCGTGCGGGGAGGAAGCAAGCCCTCTGTGTGGCCTGTCCAACATGCGTCCCCCCCAGCTGAAGGCGGGGAGAGTCACCCATCTCCTTGGGGAATCTCTTCGTCGAGGCGGAAAAAGCGGGACAGGCCATCCGCGTTAGCGTGGTCTTGGCCTGGTCGGTGCTCCACGGTGAAGTCCATTCCCTGCAGGGAAATGGACCAGCGCAAGAGTTTTGGGTTCTCCCCCCGCATCTGCATCAGCCACTGCAGGGGTCGATGGTCAGTTTGTACCCGGAAGTGGGTACCGAAGAGATAGGGTCGGAGCTTTTTGAGGGCCCACACTACTGCGAATGCCTCCCTCTCGATGGTGCTCCAACGCTGTTCTCGGGCCAGGAGACGTCGACTGATGAAGGCCACCGGCTGGTCATGACCTTCGGGGTTTAACTGAGAAAGGACGGCTCCGATGCCGTGGTCGGAGGCGTCGGTCTGCACCACAAATTCCCGACTGTAATCGGGGGCCTGGAGCACAGGGGCGGTGCACAGGGCGGCCTTCAGCTTCTCGAAGGCCGCTTGACAATCAGGAGTCCAGTTAATCCGCTTCGGTTGGTTCTTGGACGTGAGACCCGTGAGGGGCCCCACGATGCTGCCGTAGTCCTTCACGAACCGCCGGTAGTAGCCGGTGAGCCCCAAGAAGGCTCGGACCTCGGTCTGGGTGACGGGGGGCTGCCAGGACTGGATGGCAGCAATCTTAAGTTGTAGCGGGGCCACCAGCCCGCTTCCCACTAGGTGCCCAAGGTAGGTCACAGACCCTTGGCCAATTTGGCACTTGCCGGCCTTAATGGTGAGGCCGGCCCGCTGGAGGGCTTGTAGGACCTCTTGGAGGTGACGGAGGTGGTCGGACCAGTGGCGGCTGTATACAGCGATATCGTCCAGGTAGGCAGCGCTGAACTCTTCGAGCCCCGCCAAGACCTGGTTCACAAGGCGTTGAAACGTGGCGGGGGCGTTTTTCATGCCAAAGGGCATGACCTTGAATTGATAGTGGCCATCGGGGGTAGAGAAGGCTGACCGTTCCTGAGCCCTGGGTGTGAGGCCGATCTGCCAGTAGCCCGTTGTTAGGTCGAAGATACTAAGGTAGCGGGCGGCCCCCAGCCGGTCGATCAGCTCGTCTGCTCGGGGGATGGGATGAGCGTCGGTCCGGGTGACAGCGTTCAAGCCCCGGTAGTCGACGCAGAATCTCAGTTCAGGTGCGGTGCCGGGGGCAGCGGCTTTGGGAACCAATACAACCGGACTGGCCCAGGGACTGTCCGAGGGCTCGATGACCCCGATCATGAGCATCTTGGCCACTTCCTCCTGTATGCAGGCCCGTACCCGATCTGGTACGCGGTAGGCCCGGTGTCGGACAGGGGGACTGTCCCCGGTGTCTACGTCGTGCAAACACCAAGGGGTGACCCCGGGGGTGAGGGAGAACAGGGCAGCGAACTGCAGCAGGAGGTTCCGGCAGTCCTGGCGTTGCTCCGAAGTGAGGGCGTCAGAGAGCCGGACCCCGTCCACGGAGCCGTCATTCTCCTGAGTCTTCAGGAGATCCGGGAGGGGTTCGGAGTCTTCTTCTGCACCACTGTCCGTAGCCATCAGGAGGCTAAGTTCTGAGCGCACAAAGTGTGGTTTGAGTCGGTTGGTGTGGAGGACCCGAAGGGGGTTCCGGGAGGTCCCCATGTCGATGAGGTAAGTGACGGGGCTTTTGCGCTCGACCACTTTGAAGGGCCCCGTCCACTTATCTTGCAAGGCACATGGTTCGGTGGGGGACATCACCCATACTTGTTGACCAGGCTCGAACTCAACGGAGGAGGCATTGTGATCATACCACCTCTTCATGTCCTCCTGGCTGGCCTCGAGGTTCGCCTTGGCCATCTCCCTGAAGCGCCGGGTCTGGTTTCGTAGGGCCAGGATGTATTTGAAGACGTCTGGAGGGGTCTTTAGGGGGGCCATCTCCCAACCTTCTTTGACTAGGCTGAGGGGCCCTCGCACAGGGTGCCCGTACAGGAGTTCGAAAGGGCTAAAACCGAGGGACTTCTGGGGAACTTCCCGGTAGGCGAAGAGGAGGCACGGGAGTAGTACATCCCACTGGCGACGGAGGGGCTCTTCCAATCCCCCAATCATCCCCTTGAGAGTGCGGTTAAAACGCTCCACTAGTCCGTTCCCTTGGGAGTGATAGGGGGTCGTGAATCTGTAGGTGACCCCGCATTGTTGCCAGAGGGACTTCATGTATTTGGATATGAAATTCGTGCCTCGGTCGCTGACGACTTCTCGGGGGAAGCCTACCCGGGAGAAGATCCCCATTAGGGCCCGGCCAACCACCGGAGCTGTCACGGTCCGTAGGGGCACCGCCTCGGGGTAGCGGGTGGCATGGTCCACCAGTACTAAGATGAACCTGTGTCCTTGTGCCGTGCGGGGGTCCAGAGGCCCCACAATGTCTATCCCCACCCTCTCGAACGGGGTGGTGACCACAGGGAAGGGTTGCAGAGGGGCTTTCAGCTTCCGACCACTCTTCCCGCTGGCTTGGCATGTGGGGCAAGATCGGCAGTGGTTCAGGACGTCATTCCTCATTTTTGGCCAGAAAAAGTGGGTCACTAGGCGACTGTACGTTTTGTCCTGGCCCAGGTGTCCAGCCAGGGGGACATCGTGGGCTAAGTTGAGCAGAAAGTCTCTGAAGCGGAGAGGTACCACCAGTACTCGACCGGCCCCCAGCTCGGCGATTCTTTGCTCGCTGTAGAGCAGGTCGTTATCCCAGTAGACCCAGTGAGTTCCGGTGGCGTCCCCTGCGTTTTGGGCGCTGGCTTGTTGGCGGAGTCCCTCGAGGGAGGGACAGGTCTTTTGTTCCTGGCGGAACTGTTCTTGGGTGGGCCCCCCTTCTTGACGCCACTGAGCCAGATCCGGAAGGTCCTGGGGTTGCGCGTCCCCTTCGGTCGTCGGGTCCGGGAGGCCGGCCTCGCCGTTGTCCTCTACTGGGGCAACCGGGGGCGGAGGTGCTGGCCATTCGGGTTCTTCTGATCGGGGGGCGGCACGGGCGGCCATGGACCGGGTGGTTATGCAGGCCCAGTCCGGGAGGCCCAGCATCCCCAGGTGCTCTCTTCTCTCGACGGTGGCCCACGGGGAACTCTCGAGGTCATTCCCCAGGAGGCAGTCCACGGGGGCATCGTCCCGGACCGTCACCTTCAGCGGCCGGAGACCCCTCCCCATTCAAATGGGACGCAGGCCATTTTACACATACTCTCAGAGTTATCTGCCGAGCGGACGGGGCAGAGAATGTTCGGCAGGATCTGCTCGGGCTTCACCAGGTGACAGCGGACGGCCGTCACACTGGCGCCGGTGTCACGCAAGGCCTCGGCTCTCTGTCCATTAATGGTCACCCACTGACCGTATTTCCTGGTGTTGGCGGGTAGGGGAGCCCGCGGGACCATGTCTCTTCCCCCTAAGCACGCCAGGACCATGGCGGCCGGTTCCCACTCTTGCTGGGCCGGCTCATACTCTTCTGGTTCCTCCGATAATCGCTCTTCCCCTAGGGCGGCGGCAGCTACCTGGCGGGGCTTGGGTGTTTGGTTTAGCGGGCAGCTCGGGTCATTGGCGTAGTGGCCTATTCGCTGGCACCGGTGGCACGTGACGTTGGCTCGGAACCCAGGCCGCAACGGGGGGTTGCCCCGGCCGGCCTGGGGCGGGGTGCTGGCCACGGGTGTTGCTGGCAAGGCGTCTCTCCCTCGCCCCTGGCCCCCTCCTCCTCCCCGAGGACGGTGCTGGCCTTGGTTGCTTCTGTTCTGGTCGTGTGGCCCTTTCCGGCCCACTCGGGTGCTTTCCCATCGGTCAGCTTCGGCGGCGAGCTGCCGGGGGTCAGTCAGCTTACTGTCGAGGAGGTGCTGCCTGAGCTCGACGAAACAGTTGTTTGACAGGTGCTCCCATACCATAAGGTTGAAGAGTTGTTCGTAGGTGGTGACCTGGCTCCCCTTGATCCAACCCTCGAAGGCACGGCTGAAATAGTTCACGTATTCTTCTAATTTCTCCATTTGGAATTTCTCGGTGGGGCTGCTATCTTTGGTTGACATCGTGTTTTTGTCGAGGGGTGAGCTACTCTCTGTACGATTACGCGTTGATTCGGATCGCGCCGCTGGCCACCAATTTAAGAAAAGGTAGACGGACCGGAAGGGTCGGCCGGGGTCAGGGGGAGAGGTCTCCGGGGAGAGCCGTCTCCAGCGATCGTACAGACAAGTAACTTCCCCCCCACAGACAGATACCACACACGGATAAGGTTCAGTGTTCTTTATAAGCACTTCTTAAGGTACGGTTGAATGGTACAAGGAGGTCTGGACTCAGGGGTCCCCTCGATTCGAGTCTCGCAAAGTAGGGAAGGGGGTAGCGGGACAGTCTGTTTACCAGTCAGGTAGTTCGGATGAGATGATGATGAGCTCACAATCCTCGAGCTTGGTGGTTAGGTGGTACGGGCCGCGGCAGCGCCAGCAGGTCCCGGTCGAGATGGTCGGTACACGGTCCGCGGCAGCGCCAGCAGGTCCCAGAAAGATGGTCGATGTACGGTCCGCGGCAGCGCCAGCAGGTCCCGGTGAGGATGGTCGTTACAACGGGCCGCGGCAGCGCCAGCAGGTCCCGACGAGGATGGAGGTTGCAGAAGGCCGCGGCAGCGCCAGCAGGCAGGACGATGGTTCACAAGAGCGGGCTACGGCAGCGCCAGTAGACCGTCAAGGCTGAGTTCACTCGGTGTCTCTCGACTCCAGGATACAACTGCCTTCCTGCTCCGGAGCTGCCCCAGTTATAGGGCTGGTGCCCTTTGATGTCCGGACCCTCGCACTTGGAGGTCGGAGGGTCCGGGATGAAGGTGTCCAGACACCCAGCAGGGGGTGGAGCCAGTGCCTGGGGGGAGCTGGAGGCGATCGGCACCTGGCGGGGGAGAGCCCTTGACACTTCGTTCTCCCATTGACCTGCCAAGTGGTCCGCTCACCTCCTGGGTGGATGGTGGTGCCGGGATGTCGGGGCCGGCCAGGCCCGGGGTTAGGGTCGGGGTGAGGCCACGCGGCCTCGTGGTGCAGGGCCCAAGATGGCGGCTTGACCCGGCCGGGGAAGCCGGTGGGGCTGGACCCCGTGATGAGTAGAGGTCCGAGGGCAGAAGATCCGGCGGGAGACGGGGTACAGGTGCTCTTCGTGGGGTATGCCTGGTGGGCCGGAGCTCGGGCCCTGTCGTGCGGGGAGGAAGCAAGCCCTCTGTGTGGCCTGTCCAACAGTAAGCCACCGGATTTATTTTCTCCTCTACCAGATATGGACCAATAAATCTCGGTTGGAACTTCCGATTTCCTTTTAGTCTCAAATTATTGGTACTTAACCAAACCTTATCTCCTATTTCCAATGGAGGGCCTACTCGTCTCTTTCTGTCGGCATAAGTCTTATACTTTTCTTTAGCTAGTTTAAGATTTTCAATTGCAGTCGTATGCACCTGTTCTAACTCTGTTACGATCTCCTCCACCGCTGGAACTGAGATTTCTGTTTGCCTGAGGGTTGAGTTTGGATGTCTTCCATAATTCATAAAGAAGGGGGAAAACCCGGTGGAATTTTTTTTTGCATTATTATGGGCAAACTCTGCAGCCCATAAATAGTCCGACCAATTTCCTTCTTGTTTCAAAAGAAACAATCTTAAATACTGTTCAAGTTCTTGATTCACCCTTTCGGTTTGACCGTCAGTTTCTGGGTGATAACTGGTGGAAAAACGGACTTCTGTACCCAAACCTTCCATGAAAGATTTCCAAAAGTGGGAAATAAACTGTAGATCTCTATCAGTGATTACTATTTTAGGGATCCCATGTATTTTCACTATTTGAGCACTAAAATGAGTCGCCAACTGCTTAGCCGTTGGCACTCCCTTCAGAGCTGTGAAAGGAGCCATTTTAGAAAGGGAATCTACCACTACTATGATGGTATTGAAGCCCTGACTAAGGGGTAAGTCAGTAATGAGGTCTAATGTAATGGTGTGCCAAGGATAAGGTGGAGTGGGTAAAGCCATAAGTAAACCTTTTGGGGCCTGCCTTTCGGATTTTCCCTGAGCGCAAATCTTGCAAGTCTTGACATACTGCTCTATGCTCTTCGACATTTCAGGCCACCAATAGTGTCGCTGGATCAGTTCTCTTGTCTTTGCCTCCCCCTTATGTCCTGCCAACTTCGCTTCATGGCATTCCTTGATGATCTGTTGCTGCAACTCTTTAGTGGGAATATACAGGGCTCCTTGGTAGTAGGGCAACTGATTACGGACTTCCCTTCCTTCCTTCTTCACCCACTCTTCCAAGGTCTTTTCATCCATTGCGTCTGTGATGCCATGTTCTAGATCAATTGAAGTAATTGCTCCAACAATTTTTTACTTGGGATAATGGATTGATTTCCTAGAGGTGTCTTTTGATTTTCCGTGTCAATCCTGGACAAGGCATCCGCTTTCCCGTTCGTGGCTCCTGGCCGATAAGTGATGACGAAATCATATTCAGCAAAGTATAGCGACCATCGCAATTGTCTTGGTGTTAGGGTTCTGGCCGTCTTCAGAAATTTTAAATTTCTGTGGTCGGTGTATACTGTAACTTGATGCTGTGCCCCCATTAAGTGATGCCTCCAATCCTTGAATGTGTCTTTTATGGCCAATAGCTCCCTCTCTGTGATTGTATAGTTTATTTCCGCCGGGGTTAATTTTCTTGACCTATAGGCGACTGGATGCAACTGCCCCGTTAGCTTACTTCGTTGGGACAAAACTCCTCCCACGGCCTGGTCTGAGGCATCAGTCTCCACATAAAAAGGTTCAGTCGGATCCGCATGCTGCAGAATTGGGGCTGACGTAAAACTTTCTTTTAGAGATCGGAAAGCTTATTCAGCTTCAGTTGTCCATTCAAATTTGAGCCCTTTCTTTAATAGACGGGTGAGTGGTAAAATCTTATGTGAAAATTCACTAATGAATCTCCGGTAAAAATTGGCAAAGCCAATAAAGCTTTGTACTTCTTTGACGCTCTCGGGGGACTTCCAGTTTATTACTGTTTCGATCTTTTTGCGGTCCATATGAATGCCTGTTGGTGAAATTACAAAACCCAAAAATTCAACCTGAGAGACACTGAAAGCACACTTCTCTAGTTTTACAAACAGTCTGTTTTCTCTCAACTTCTGTAAAACCCCTCTAACCTGATCCTGATGTTTTTCCTTGTCCTCAGAGTAGATAAGGATGTCATCAATGTACACTATCGTACACTGGTCGATGAATTCCTTCAATACATCGTTAATGAAGTGTTGGAAGGCTGCTGGAGCGTTACATAGCCCATAGGGCATAACCTGATATTCAAATAGGCCGAATCTCGTTCTGAAAGCTGTCTTCCACTCATCGCCCTCCTTCATTCTTATCAGATGATACGCTCCTCTCAAATCCAACTTCGTGTAAATTGTTGCTCCTTTCACTTGATCTAATAAAACAGATATCAATGGCAATGGATAACGATTTTTCTTTGTAATCTTATTGATGGCTCTGTAGTCGATGCAAGTCCTCAAATCCCCTTCTTTCTTCGGCACAAAAAATAGGGGCCAGGAGACTGGGGACTGCGAGGGACGAATGAAGCCGTTTGCTAGATACTTATTCAAATATTCCCTTAGGTGACGGTGTTCTTTTTCCGTAAGGGCATACACACGACTACAAGGTAGATTTGAACCTGGTTCAATCTCTATTTAACAATCATAAGGTCTGTGTGGTGGTAATTGTTCAGCTTCCACTTCGTTGAATACATCTTCGAAATCTGGATATTCCTCTGGTATGTCTTGTACATGATTTACACAAATTGATTCCCCAGGCTGACACAACGAATGTGCAGGATTAACCTCTTGCTCCATTTGCTGACCTCCAAAACAATTTCCTAAACAATAATCTGATTCCATCTTAATGGCTCTGGTACTCCAGTTGATTGTTAGATTATGTTCAGTAAGCCAGGAAAGTCCAAGGATCAATTGGAATTGGGGGGCATCGATCAAGTTAAACTGGATCTTCTCCTCTTGTCCGTCATTCGAGATCAGATGTATTAGTTCCGTGTGACTGACTATTGGACCTGAGGACAGATTGGTTCCATCCACAGCTCTAACGGGCTCACTTTTTGACTTTTTGATGGCCTCGATTCCCACCTTGCTTGCAAACCTTAAGTCACAAAAATTTCCGGTGGCTCCCGAGTCGATCATCACTGAGACTCCAATCAGCGTCACCTGTCGGAATCTGATTTCCATCGATAAAATTAGATGTGGCGCTGCAGACTGTAGAGTATTGGCCACTCTATGTTCTTTTGGAGTCTGATCTAAAATCGCATCCACCTGTTCAACTCCTCCAACAGATGGTGCCTTTAGTTTTCCTTCGGCTTGAAACTTCCCTTGGGTTTCTTTGGACAAGCACACACAAAATGGCCTCCCAATCCACAGTACATACAAAGATTGCTGGCTCTTCTTTTTTCCTTCTCTTCTTTGGAAAGAGGACCCCGTATAGTACCAATCTGCCGGTTCTATGCTCGGCTGACCTTCATAACTTCGTCCTCCTTCCGACCTGACTCGATCAAATCTTGGAACCACCGACTTGAATTCTTTTCTTTTTTCACCTTTTCTTTCCCCTTGACGGAAATCGATTTCCAACACCAAGTCTACCAACGCTGAGATTTCTGTGGGTCTATTGGGTATTCCAGCTAATGCATCTTTTAACTCATCCTTTAAACCACGATAGAACACCGCCGCTCTCTTGCTCTCAGGCCAGTTGGTTTCCACCACTAGTTTATTGAATTGAGCCAAATAAGAGACCACATCACGATTCCCCTGTTTCAGGTCAAGTAGCTCATTGTCTACGGCTTGGGATATCCGCCTTCTGTCAAATATTCGAAGAAATTCTTCTTTGAAGTTCTCATAATTCCGCAATATGGGATCGTCCTTCGAAATCAGAGGCAAAGACCAGGACGCCGCATCCCCACTTAAGTATGACAACACGAAGGCTACTCGAGATTGAGCATCAGGAAAAATGGAAGGGCGGCACATGAAATGTAACGAACACTGCGTAATGAATATTTGAGCCTTCTGTGGATCCCCACTAAAACGCTCTGGTGCCGCTAATGGAATGACGGGTGAGAGGGAGTGAATCACCTGAGTAGTCATCCTATTAGTCCCTTCTGGTAATGAGGCTTGAGCGTCCGACCCAGAACCAAAAGGTTGTCTAAACCTTTGCGCCAATTCTGCGGTCTCTTTTCTAGAGTTTACTACTTCTACTCTAAGGCTCTGGTCTTCCTCTCGGACTGCACTTAACTCTTTTTGTATGGTATCTAATATGGTTCCTAACCCTTGTAAGTCTATTCCCTCAGCCATCTCTGTTCAGGTGTAAAATGCAACTTGGGCACTTCACTCTGTCAGATTTAAGTTACTGTACGCTACTACACAGGAACAGAGATGCTAGCTCCCGAATCCACCCCGACAGCAACCTAGAGCTTATTGTAACAAGTCTATAGAGAGGCTTTCATGGGGGAAGGGGGAAAAGTGGATAAAATAACAAAAGAGAGAAGAGACTGTTCTGGCTGGTTTCTTCAGTAGTCCATCCTGCAGACTTCTGTTGTTGATGAGGTAAACCTGTAGACAAGAGTTAATGTTATCATAAACCCTTTTGTCCTTAAACCTGTCTTAATTCGTTAAACCCTGTTATCTCACTTCCTTACCCTGCTAATCCCAGAACACAGCTCCTCTTCTATTTCTATGTAGTCTTTTCTGTGTGTGTTTTCTTTTATTCCTTAACTGAATTCTTTATCTGCAATAGAAAGACAACTTCAACCTAATGCTTTTCCTCTTCGTACTTCTCCCTGTGTATGTTTACTTACTTCTCTATTTTCTGTTACTCTCTTCTATTTTAATCTTCCTTGCTGTCAGCCATTTGCAGTTTCTTTCTTTTTAGCACACCTGCAATATATTTACATTTATTTGTTAAGGACCTCTACTCTCCCCTTGACTCTGTATTATTGTATTCAATTAGAATTCTACTTACTGTGTTTAAGGTCTTTTCCTATTGGTAATTAATCATCTTTTTATAATGTATTTTCTCTTCTTTTCCTTTTAGGTTTTATCTTATTGCTCTCGGTTTCCCAGCTACCAACTGACGTCTTTTATCTCTCTGGTAAGTATTGTTCTCTTGTTTTAACTATTTACACCTTGCTTATGTTGCTCTAACCCGTAATTCTAACAACCACTTCATTGTTACAGGTCTTGCCGATTTAGCACTTGATTTCTGTGCTGGGTTACAGAAATGCCGTTTTCTTCACAGTAAGTTTGTTTACTTATTTTGTTATCAACAAATGTATTTCTATTCACAGATTGTAAAAATACGCTTTTGATAACTTAGCTTCGTTTTCTTCTTCTTTTTCAGATGCTTCGGTGCGACGCTGCTTCGTCTCTCTCTCTCTACACGGTACTAATGCCTCACAACACGGAGACCTGCCGCTCTCCTCACAACCGCTAAACTTCCTTGAACTCGGGTTCGCGAACTCGTAACCAGCAGGCTCCCGAATGCCTTTCTCTGCCCTGATAATGATATTCTCTCAAAAAAAAAAACACTATGACTTTTTCGCTATCGCACTCTGAAGTACGCTCCTGACGCTCTGGAATTCTCGGTGAAGTGCGCAGTTCACAAGCAGCGCGAGCCTCATCTGGAATTCCAGCGCGTTCTCTACTAGACACTGGAACGCTAACAGCTACTCAGTTCCGGTGGCCTTTTTAGGTGCCATTTCCGAGTTAGCTCCATCCATGTATCTTCCACAGCACGGGGAGTGAAGGCTTTGACCTTTCGATGCGCTATTAAACTTATCTGTAACTTTGGAGTTCTGACAGTGTTGAAGGGTACTCAGGTGAAAGAATAGATATTATTGAGTCTCGCTTACTTATTTTCAGGTTCAAGGACCGTGAATGTGTTGCAAGGTTGGACGTTTGGATGGTTCGAAGAGGAAAAAATTATTCTTAATCCTAATTATCCTGATCCTGTCATGGTTATGGGGGATTCTGATGACTATAGTAAAATGTTGTTGGAGAAATTTTCGGATGTGTTCAGAGATGACATTGGTGAATTAACAAATTTCAAGCACAAGATAATTCTGAAGGATAATGCATGTCTGAACATTTTTAAAGCTAGAAATATTCCCATATCTGTAAGAAACGAAGTAAAGAAAGAACTCGACAAATTGATGGAGTGCAAGATTATCGAGAAGATTGAATCTTCTGAATGGATTTCCCCCATCGTAGTGGCCAGACGGGCCAATGGTAACATCAGACTTTGCATTGATTTGCGCCATCTTAATAATAATATTGTAATTGACCAATTTCCGTTACCTCGAATTTCTGAAATGTTGGCACTTATAGGCAAAACGAAGTCCTTTTCATGTATTGACCTTTCCGCTGCCTACCATCAAATTGCACTTGATGAAGACTAAGAAATACACTGCATTTGTTACACCCTTTGGATGTTATCAATTCAAGAGAATGCCCTTTGGTCTCGCCTCTGCGGCAGCCGTATTCCAACACACCATGCATAACATCTTTGGGGATTGTAAAAATGTAGTGTGTTTTCAGGACGATATCCTTGTGTTTGCCAACAACAAATTTGATCACTCTTTAGATCTAGTTCTAAGTAGATTATCTTCTAATGGTTGACTGTGAAACATTCAAAATATAAATTTGGAGTTTCTTCTGTGACTTATCTCGGTCGTGTACTATGTGAGGATGGTATCAAACCTAAACCTGAACTAGTTGAGGCAATTCGGTTTGCACCTTCTTCTTCAAAGAATGATGTAAGGTCATTTTTAGGATTAACTGAATTTTACGCAAAGTATATACCGAATTTCTCTTGCAGGGTGTTCAATATTAGGCAGTTGCTTAAAATCGAAAGCAAATTTGCATGGAGTGAGGAGTGTGAAAAGGAATTCAAAGATGTGAAGCTTGCCATTGGTAATGTCACCCCTCATTCCTTGTGTCATTACCACAGATGCCAGCTCCAAAGGTCTGGGAGCAGTTCTTGCACAGAAATGTGAGAAGGGCAAAGAAACCATAACAGCGTACGCTTCAAGAGCCTTGACGCCCTCTGAAGTGAAGTACTCTACTATTGAAAGGAAACTGTTGGACCTGGCACCATCGGCGTGGGTCTCCCTTCCATTTTTCGCTTTGTCTCCTCTGTGTTTGCTGATGTCTGATGCTTTGGGCGCTGTGCCACTGCCATTCAGTGCCACAGCGCAAATGCTCCCTATTGTAAATTGACTGTATGAATTGGTATAATCCTAATTGAACCAAGGAACATGATAGGAAAGTCAAATTTAGTATGCCTGAGCTCCAAATATTAAAGTGAATCTTTTAGTGACGATTATTTCTATATTCTGTGTTGAAAACTACCACTTTTGGGAAGTAGGTATTTTCTTGCCTAAGCCTTCCCGTGTGCTCTGCTGTTATGTGTATAGGCTGTCCGGTTTTGGAGGGTCAGGGCAGGCTGAGCCCGACCTGGATTGAATAGAGAGATCTGCAGTTGGAGTATGGGGAGGGGTGACCCTCTGATCTGAGCAGGGCTGTGCCTGGCAAGGTGAATGATGGCTCCACCTCCCACTGTGCGTCTGATGGCAGACCCCCTCTCCCTGAAAGGCAGGATGCCGCCTCGTAAATAAAGTGCTCCAGGACGACACCAAACTGGCTCTGGCTGGGTTCAGTGATTTGTGACTTTTTGAGAACAAAGACTTTTGGGGTATAAAGATCTGTGTTGAAACCCCTACACTGTGTGTTACTTCTGGATGTCAAGATGAACCTCTGTCCGTGTAACTAGAGGGAAAGGACTCTAAAACTTCCATCCTTCTTGCTGAAGCAACTACCAAAGGGCCTGACTTGAGCTTGCCTCCTGCTGAAGTCTCAGGGACATTAGACTTCACCCATCAGCAGTCCGGATTCCTATTTGAGGGGGATTCTACTCGCAGGTGAGGCCTCTGTTGAGAATTCCAGAGCCTCTGGTTCTACTGAGGGGAACGCGGGCTGAAAGTCATCGCATCGCTATTGTGGGCCGCCGCAGCTGAGGAGCTGTTGCCGCTGAGAGAACGCATTTGCCTGTGTTACCACAGTTATCGTGATCGCTATTGTGGGCCGCCGCAGCTGAGGAACTGTTGCCACTGAGAACCCGTCTGTCATTACCTCAGCTTCCTTGTGAGGCTGCGTGCCGTGCCCCCTTTAAATCTCAGGTACATTGTGCATCATCGGGTCGGGTGGACCCCGGCCTCGAACTAAGTTCATTCCACACGCTTTTTGAGTGCCTTGATTGCTTTTGAAGTGAATCTGTAATTATGTGCATTGTGGTTTCTTGATCACTTTTGAGCCTTGTGTTAAGCCTATATAAAGATACTTATTTTTCCATAGCTACTTGTGTGGTGTCCCTTTGTAGTGTGTTCACTGCGTTAATGTGCATGGTCATAAATGCTTCACACACTGCCTCTGAGATCGGCCTGTCTGCTCGTGCTACGTTACCAGAGGGTTGAGCAGGGGTTATCAAAGGGTGGAGCCCCCTTACTCTGACTTAGGAAGAAGGATCCCTATTTGGACATTGGCGCCAGCCGCTGCCAACTGGAGAGCCCCATTTCTAACAGAAACCTTGGCATGCGTGCGCATTGGAGCATTTTAGAGTATTTGTTTGGGGCAAAGAGTGTGAGATCGGTAGTGATCATAAACCTTTGGTACTCCTCCTCACCATGGATGGTATGATGAATGCCTCGGCAAGAATTGCCAGGATGTCCATGAGACTACAAGACTTTATTTATAGACTGGTGTATGTCCCGGGAAAAGAGTATGTCACTGCTGACTTCTTATCCAGACTTCCTGTACCTCTTAAAGAGCACGTTCACAATCCCTGGGACGATTTTCCGATTGCGTTAGTACATGATGTGGGTCCACTTCCCATCAAGAAGGAAGTGTGGTCCTCTGAATACTTAAAAGACCATACTTTGCAAAAGGTTCAGAAATATATCCTAGAAGGCTGGCCTTCCAAGAAAGATTTTGTTCCTGAGCTTAAAGGTTTCTGGGAGGTGAGAAATGAATTATCATCCACTGATGGTACCATTCGGAGGGGACACAGAGCTGTACCTCCCACTGGTGTAAGGCATTCTATTGTTCTTCACGGTCATGAAGGCCATAATGGGATAGTAAGAACCAAACAATTTGTTAAGAAATTGTTTTGGTGGCCTGGTTTAGACATTTTTGTGGAGCGTACAGTTAGAGAGCGTGTCACTTGTACCAATGCTGATAAGTCTTTAAAGACACTTAGGCCCAATATGAGTGAACACAATGTTCCCAATGGACGGTGGGTAACCCTTGCCATGGATATCATGGGTCCTATAGGGCCAATGAACAAGGACATCATTGCTGCTTTTGACATTTTCTCCAAACGGCCTGTTTTAAAAATTGTGGAAAAGGCTAACTCTGATACTGTTTTGCTATTTCTTGATGAGACGTTTACCTTAGAAGGTTTACCCATCCGTGTTATTACTGACAATGGTGTGCAGTTCATTTCTAACAAAGCCAAGGATTATTTTCAAAAGGTGGGTGTCATACATTGCACCACATCTTTGTATTCCCTAGTGGCAATGGTATCATTGAGAGAATTAATAAGGTTCTTAAGAGCACCATACAGGTCACTGGAGTTGAAGATGACAGATGGGAATTTTTTGGTCGGAAATATTCGTAGTAAGGAGCCCATAATAAAAAATCGGAATAATAAAAAAAATCTGATATTCACACGCCGGTCCATGGGGTGATGCTGTGCCAACCTCTGTCGCCAAATTGTTAAGTATGAGAAGAGCAGCTTGTAGAGTAGAAGTAGTTTAATTCAATAAGAATACCGCATCACCAGAGGGCATCCAGTTCCATCAGTGTCCAACATCCAACTGATAACATGAGCACGGCACGGACCTTGAGCTCTAGAACGAAAAGAGAATGGACGTTCCGTGCCAAGTAACATAGCAACTATATACACAACAGGCTGAAGCTGTATGCAGGTTGCCAGAAAAGCTACTTGGTCGCCAATTCTTCCAGGCATGGAAATTTATCAGGCTCAAGCAAGGGGGCAACCCTATATGGAGCTGAATTATGGGGTCATTTCAAAACGGATGTACTGAGTGTTATCGAAAATACTTTTCTCAGAGCTCTCACCGGCCTTAGGAGGGGCCAGCCACTAGTGCCATTACACTTGGATTTAAGCATTAATGAAATAGTTGAGGCCATTATTATACTGAATACGCATCTGTAGTACCAGTGGACGGTACCACTGCAGAGACGGGTTTGCAGAGATTTTAGGAATGCAATCGGTCGCAAAAATAAATTGATTGAGTTTTGTGAAAAAAGCTTGGAGCAACCTGGGCCTGAAATAATTCTGGGAAGAGACCTTTTCTATCGAAGCCGACGCTGCAAAAATTGTGAAAAAACGAGAACTTGAAAAATGTGCTCCCTGTAGAGAGTACCAAAACCACAAGTAGTTTAACCAGATCTTTTTCACTACACAAATTTGAGGAATGTTTAGATTGTATCCCATCTGCACGTGCACGCACAGTGTTTCTACAGTTCAGAAATGGGACCCTTCAGTTTCCTGCCTTCACCGCCTTGTGGGATGTTGCGGAACTGAGAACAGGCCAGTGTCTTCTTTGCCAATCTGTTGCTTAAACCGATGAACATTTGTCATTCTGCCCCTGTATGATAAAGCTAGAAGCAAGTGGACAGCCCCCTCTGTCACACTCTGAGCGTGGCGAAAAGAAGAGGAGCTTCTAAGATTAGTAAAAGTGACCCCTCAACAGTAGCTGTAGTAGCTGTGTCAAAGGGCCTACCAGCAGCTTGGTTAACAGCCGACTGAAGCTAAACTCAGACAAGACAGAAGTCCTCATCATCGGCTCCACCCCCTTGGCCTCGGACGACTCCTGGTGGCCTACCGCTCTGGGAACAGCTCCAACACCCACCGACCATGCATGCAACCTAGGTTTCATCCTCGACTCTACTCTCTCCATGACAAAGCAGGTCAACGCCGTCTCGTCCTCCTGCTTCAACACCCTTCGCATGCTCCCCAAGATCTACAGGTGGATCCCCATCAAAACAAGAAGAACAGGCCCTCGTCAGCAGCAGGCTGTACTACAGAAACGCCCTCTATGCAGGAGCCTCGGCCAAACTCCTGAAACGACTCCAGCGCATTCAAAACGCCTCTGCTCACCTGATCCTCGACATCCCTTGCCGCAGCCACATCACACCCCACCTGACAGACCTGCACTGGCTCCCCGTCAACAAGGGGATCACCTTCAAGCTCCTCACCCACGCACACAAGGCACTCCACAACACCGGATCAGCGTACCTCAACAGATGACTCGGCTTCTACACCCCCAACCACCAGCTCCGCTCTGCCGACCTCGCCCTCGCCACAGTCCCCCTCATCCGAAGACCGACATCCGGCGGCAGATCTTTCTCCCACCTCGCCGGCAAGACCTGTAACACCATCCCCATCCTCCTACGGCAGACCCAGGACCTGCTATCCTTCAGAAGACTCCTCAAGACCTGGCTATTTGAACAGTAGCAGTAGTCAGTGACTGCACCCACCTGCAAGGAGATGTCTGGGGGTCCATGGGACCCCTTTTACTCCCTACAGAGGGCTGCTCTCAGGCGGCGCACTGACAGTGTGCCACCTTTTAAATGGCGCACTCTCAGTGCGCCTCCTGAGGGCTTCTTTGACTCTGTGCCCGCGTCTGTAATAAGGTGCGGGTGCAGAGTCAAAGGAATTCCCTCATTCACATAGGACACACCCTTATGCAAATGAGGGAACACCCTCTGTTGATAGCGCTGCCGCTTTAAGTGTGACAGCACTATCGGTATTATAGAAGGGGACGCACAAGCGTCTGCGCCCACTTCTATAATACCAAAGTGCCCTGGGGGCGTGCTCAGCGGGCACAAACGCCCATCATTGCGCCCCCGGGGCACCTTACGTAATACAGCCCCTGGTGTGTTTGTGACCTTGTCCTCGGGCTGATGGCTGGATTCCTGGGGCTGTATTACAGAGTGCCCCAGGGGGCAAAGGGTGTTTGCGCCCGCCTTGGGCGACCCGGGCTCTTTTGTATTACAGAAGGGGCCACAAACGCTTGTGCTGCCCCTTCTGTAATACCGATACCGCTGGCGCACATAAGACGCCAGCGCTATCTTCAAGCGCACGTGCTCTCCTTTCCAAGGGGCATGCCTCATGCAAATGAGGGAATCCCTTTGCCTCTGCGCAGTATCGTATTACAGACGCTGGCGGAGAGGCAAAGAAGCTGTCACGGGGTGCACTGTTAGTGCACCCCCTGATAGCAGCCCTGTGGAAGGGGGAAAGGTGGTCCTATGAAATGAAATACCAGTTTTTGTAAAACATACAGCTACTTCTGAAGTGGTGTCCCAGTGCTGGGGGCCGTCGGGAAGATTAAACGAGCTATTGTCCAGAGTCACATGGTGCTGGGCTAACCTGCCACTGGCGCCGGGTATCGAACCATGAACCCCGTAGTCCGGAGTCAGGCACCCTGGCCGCTGCGCCACACCTCTTCCACAATGGACCCCTAGTCATTCCCTTAATGGCGGGTACAGTCACTGACTGCACCCGCCTGCAAGGGGATCTCTAATCCCCTTTCAAAGTGCAGGCAGGTGCCGCCTTCACTGTGAAACACGGAGCGGCTTCAAAGCAGCCGCGCCGTATTGGACGTGAATGCGCTGCCCCAGGGCAGTGCATTCTCCATAATGCAGCGCATTTCCTTTACTGCCCCTGATGCACCTTTTTAAACGTGCAGCCGGCGCAATGAAGGAAAAAGCGATGCAAGTATAATGCGGCCCCTGGTTGGTGAGAAGGTCAACATGGCAACTTCTGCTGCCAAAACCATGAAGCGTGTTCTTCTGCTCTCCTCCCTACTAGAAGGAAGGGACGTGGGTATCTAGGAGCCCACTGCTTGCCCACACTGGGGCAGGCAGTGGGTCTACAGATTCCGGTCCTCTGGAGGCAACAGACGCCACTGATAAAGGTCAGTTGTACAGGTAAGGTACCGTGATAATGGCAGAAAAGGTCTGTGACTATCGCTCGCGGCTCATGGAGAGGCGCAGGCTGAAGGACGTCTCTGGCCATCTTCAACATAAAGGCTCTTTGGTTGAGAAATAGCTGGTATCTTGATTTGGCAATGCCCACCTCTGCACTTCCTCTTCGATTATTCAAAGCCCCTAAGCCATGCTGGAGCCTTCATCTTTCCCACCATAACACCCTCCTGTACAGCCTCTTTGTGCTTTGTAGCCAGACTCACCCCTTACGCACCACATAAACTCACTCCTGTACACCCCTCCCTGTGCTTTATAGCCAGGCTCACTCCTTACACATCACATAAACACCCTCCTGTACACCCCCCTGTGCTTTATAGCCAAGCTCAACCCTTACACCTTACACATCACATAAACACCCTCCTGTATACCCACCCCCTGTGCTTTGTAGCCAGACTTACCCCTTACACACCACATAAACACCCCCTTGTACACCCCCTGTGCTTTGTAGCCAGGCTCACCCCTCACACACCACATAAACACCCCCTTGTACACCCCCTGTGCTTTGTAGCCAAGCGTACCCCTCACACACCACATAAACACCCCCGGTACACCCCCCTGTGCTTTGTAGTCAGGCTCACCCCTCACACACCACATAAACACCCCCCTGTACACCCCCCTGTGCTTTGTAGCCAGGCTCACCCCTTACGCACCACATAAACACCCTCCTGTACACCGCCTGTGTGTTCTAGCCAGGCTCACCCCTCACACACCACATAAACACCCTCCTGTACACCCCTCTGTGCTTTGAAGCCAGGCCAACCCCATACACACCACATAAACACCCTCCTGTACACCCCCCTGTTCTTTGTAGCCAGGCTCACCCCTTACGCACCACATAAACACCCTCCTGTAAACCCCCCTGTGCTAGCCAGGCTCACCCCATACACACCACATAAACACCCTCCTGTACACCCCCCTGTGCTTTGTAGCCAGGCCTATCCCTTACACACCACATAAACACACTCCTGTACACCCCCCTGTGCTTTGTAGCCAGGCTCATCCCTCACACACCACATAAACACCCTCCTGTACACCCCCCTGTTCTTTATAGCCAAGCTCACCTCTTACCCCTTACACACCACATAAACACCCTCCTGTACACCCCCCTGTGCTTTGAAGCCAGACTCACCCCTTACACACCACATAAACACCCTCCTATACACCCTCTGTGCTTTGTAGCCAGGCTCACCCCTTACACCTCACACACCACATTCACACCCTCCTGTACAGCCCCCCTGTGCTCTGAAGCCAGGCTCACCCCTTACACACCACATAAACACCCCCTGTACACCACCCTGTGCTTTGAAGCCAGGCGCACCCCTTACACACCACATAAACACCCTCCTGTACACCCCCCTGTGCTTTATAGCCAAGCTCACCCCTTACACACCACATACACACCCTCCTGTACACCCCTGTTCTTTATAGCCAAGCTCACCTCTTACCCCTTACACACCACATAAACACCCTCCTGTACACCCCCCTGTGCTTTGAAGCCAGACTCACCCCTTACACACCACATACACACCCTCCTGTACACCCCCTGTGCTTTGCAGCCAGGCTCACCCCTCACACACCACATAAACACCCTCCTGTACACCCCCCTGTGCTTTGTAGCCAGGCTCACCCCTTACACGTAATATACACACCCTCCTGCACACACCCTGTGTGTTGAAGCCTGACTCACCCCTCACACACCACATAAACACCCCCCTGTGCACCCCCTGTGCTTTATAGACAAGCTCACCCCTTACGCACCACATACACACCCTCCTGTACACCCCCCCTGTACTTTGTATCCAGGCTCACCCCTTACACACCACATAAACACCCTCCTGTACATCCCCTGTGCTTTGAAGCGAGGCTCATCCCTCACACACCACATAAACACCCTCCTGTACACCCCCTGTGCTTTGTAGCCAGGCTCAACCCTTACACCTAACATACACACCCTCCTGTACACCCCCTTGTGATTTGTAGCCAGGCTCACCCTATACACACCACATAAACACACTCCTGTATCTCCTACTAAGCTTTGAAGCCTGGCTCACCCCTTACACACCACATAAACACCCCCTGTACACCCCCTGTGCTTTATAGCCAAGCTCACCCCTTACACCTTACACACCACATACACACCCTCCTGTATACAGCCCTGTGCTTTGAAGCCAGACTCACCCCTGACACACCACATAAACACCCCCCTGTACACCCCCTGTGCTTTATAGCCAAGCTCACCCCTTACACCTTACACACCACATGAACACCCTCCTGTATACCTCCCTGTGCTTTGAAGCCAGGCTCACCCCTCACACACCACATAAACACCCCCCTGTACACCCCTTGTGCTTTGTGGCCAGGCTCACCCCTTACATACCACATAAACACCCTCCTGTATACCCCTCTGTGCTTTGTAGGCAGGCTCACCCCTTATGCACCACATACCCAACCTCCTGTACATCCCCCTGTGTTTTGAAGCCAGGCTCACCCCTCACACACCACACAAACACCCTCCTGTACCTCCCCCTAAGCTTTGAAGCCAGGCTCACCCCTTACACACCACATAAACACCCTCCAGTATACGCCCTGTGCTTTGTAGCCAGGCTCACCCCTTACACATAACATACACACCTTCCTGTACACCCCCTGTGCTTTGTAGCCAGGCTCACCCCATACACACCACATAAACACCCTCCTGTACCCCCTGTGCTTTATAGCCAAGCTCACCCCTTACACACCACATATACACCCTCCTATACATTCTCCCTGTGCTTTATAGCCAGGCCCACCCCTTACACACAACATAAACACCCTCCTGTACAGCCACCTGTGCTTTTTAGCCAGGCTCACCCCTTACACACCACACAAAGACCCTCCTGTACACCCCCCTGTGCTTTGTAGCCAGGCTCACCCATTACACACCACATACACACCCTCATGTATACCTCCCTGTGCTTTGTAGCAAGGCTCACATGTTACACACCCCATAAACACACTCCTGTACATCCCCCCTGTGCTTTGTGTCCAGGCTCACCCCTTACATCTAACACACCACATACACACCCTCCTGTACACCCCATGTGCTTTGTAGACAGGATCACCCCTTACACACCACATAAACACACTCATGTACCTCCCCCTGTGCTTTGTAGCCAGGCTCACCCCTTACACACCACATAAACACCCTCCTGTACATCCCCCTGTGCTTTGTAGCCAGGCTCACCCCATGCACACCACATAAACACTCTCCTGTACCCCCCTGTGCTTAATAGCCAAACTCACCCCTTACACACCACATACACACCCTCCTATACATCCCCCTTTGCCATTTGTGTTTAAATCTGATGTCCTCGCTATTTGAATTGTTCTGTATGCCTCATTTTGCACAAGTTCTGTTTTTAAAATTGGTATTTAATTCGATGTGACCGGTTTTTAGATTACTTATTTAAAATTGCACCTTACTTGGAGGGCTTGATATCGGTTCCTGGAAGCTGCCTCACGCTTCGTGCTGCCGATCTGCCATCTTGGGTTGAGTCAAGGTGAACAGACTAGGCTTTCCCAGCTCCCACACGTGATTCCCTGTTAAGTGCGGTCATAGTATAAATGAGGGGGCTGCCGCGTGACCGCAGCGGGCGCGCCGCCGGCATGCCGAAGGCGCGCCAAAGGCAAGCCCGTCTGTGCCCGTCCGCACCCCGGGAGCGTCCAGCGCCAGCCACGATGTTCGCTATACGTCTGAGGAGCAGGGTGGCCGGAGGTCCTTTAGTCATAAGGAACTATTGGCGCTTGATATTGCTAGGTGCTATGGGGGGAGATCAGTGGGCAGTCCTTCATAGTCTTTTTAGGACATGTCCCACCTGCCAATTCTGCTTCCACACCAAGCTGACAGCCCTTGCTCCTTGAATTGAGCGGGATAACAGGATTTGGGCTGCGCTTATTATCTCCCGTTCTATGGTCAAACATGCTATTGATATTCATGAACTTCTCTTTGACAAACACTTAGATGTGTTAATTGTAACTGAATCTTGGCTCAATGAGTCTTGCGCCCCTGTGGTTGAGTTGGCCATCCCCTCGGGCTACAAAATTGCAAGAGTGAATCGCACAACTGGGAGAGGGGGCGGGATTGCAGTGGTGTTCAGAGACACTTGGGTCTTCTCTCGTGAGGTATCTGTTGGGTTAGTGGATGGGGAGGCTCTTGACTTTACCATTGTTATGTCGCCGCATTATACGCTGGGTGGCACTCTGGTGTACCGTCCCCCTGGCACTTCGGGTGCATTTTTGAAAGCCCTGGATGATGTCATTGTCCCCCGTGCCCTTCGCTTCTCAAATTTCCTCCTCTTGGGTGACTTCAACATCCATGTAGACTGCCCGGGGGCTTCGGATGCCAGGGAATTAATGGATTTGTTTGATCTGGCACAACTGACCCAGTGGGTCAGGCCTCCCGCTCATAAAGGAGGACATACGATCGACTTGGTGTGCTTCAACTTTGCCTTGTCCGTTATTGACCCCATTCAGATCACCTGGTCTGATCATTATTTGGTTTGGTGTTCTTGGACCATATGGCGGTCCCCTCCCTCTATTGCTTTAGCCCAAAGCAAGCCTTTAAGGAAGATTCATATCCCGGCCCTCTCTAAGGCCCTTTTACTCTCTCGCCCGTTGGTATCCCATGATCTGGAATGGGCTGTAGATAACTTTGCCACCTGGATCAGTCAAGGGGTTGGTTCCGCTTCTAAACTCCTTTCTAATAGGTGATCGTGACTTATTCCATCTCAACCTTGGCACTCTGGGGCTCTAGGAGAGCTTAAACTGGGATGTAAAAAACTAGAACGACGTTGGCGTCAGGAGTATTGCTCCCTGGCCAAAACTGATCTTCGCAAAGCCCAGAGAGAGTACTATGCAGCCATTAGGGAGGCGAAAAAAAGTAGTTTTTATGCGGAACGGATTGCCAAAGCTAATAATAATAGCAAAGAGATCTTCTCTATTGTCAGAAGTTTTCTGGCACCCTGCGCAGAACAAGCGGCCCTTCCCGCTTCATCGCAATGGTGCGAGGAGCTGTCTTCTTTTTTTATTGAAAAGATACAGACCATTCAAGATAGTCTGGGGACGGGCTCCCGGTGACAAGGGATCCCTTTCCTCTGCCCCTTTTAGCCCCTACCGAAGTGGCCTCTCCATTTACGAGGTTTTTGCCCATAGTTGGGTCAGACACATTGGCCATCCTCAAATCACTTAAGTCGGGTTCCCCGACAGACCCATGTCCAGCTAGAGTTCTGGCTGGAGTCGCTGAGGTGGTCTACCCAGAAGTAACCACGATTATCAATCTATCTTTACAGACTGCTACTGTACCTTTGAATTGGAAGCAGGCAAAGCTTTTGCCACTTTAAAAAAAACCCTCTTTAGATCCGTTGAAACTTGCTAATTATCGCCCCATCTTTCTCCTTCAGGCACTGACTAAGGTTTGTGAAAAGGTGGTTTTTCGACAGCTTGATGCTTATGTTGAAGCATCCGGTGTTCTTCACCCGGCGCAATCCGGTTTTAGGGCATCATATAGCACCGAGACCGCACTGGTGGAAATGGGAAAGAGGAGATGAGGGAATGCCTGGACGCAGGTGGCAGGCCGGCCTTGATTTTGCTTGACCTCTCTGCCGCCTTCGATACGGTGCCCCATCAATTACTTCTCACTCAACTCTCAAACATTGGCTTGTCGGTTTGGTACACACTTCGAAGATCACCATAGATGGACTACCAGTTGCTGGACAGAGACTGTGAGGATTCTTATGCAGAAATGCTTGTAAATTGGAACTGTTTTACTGTGTGTCGTGAACTGCAAAACCGCAAATAAAGAAATTTATAAATACAAACTCTCAAACATTGGCATCGTTGGCCCTGCCTGGGATTGGATGACATCTTTTCTGGAAGAACGCACTCAGCAGGTCTGGATGCCACCTTTTTCATCGGCTGCTAGGAAAATGTCTACTGGAGTCCCACAGGGTTCTACCTTGAGCCCTTTGCTCTTTAATATCTATTTGACGCCTTTGATTTTTCTGGCTGAGGAACTGGGAGCAAAAATAATAGCCTATGCCGATGACATCCAGCTCCTATTTAACTGGAAGGACTCCGACTTGTCGACTGAAACTGCCAAGAATTGTCTCTTGTTGGTGTTTCAGTGGCATGCACATGCCCAACTGAAGTGCAACGAGGACAAGTCGGAGGTCCTTCTGTATGGTCAGTTTCTGCCTGCCTTCAGAGAAACTTTGTGGCCACCAGACTTCCCTCGACCCAACTAAGAAGGAGTTCCAGCAAAGAACTTAGGGGTCTGGTTTGGAGAAGACCTTTGGTTTTCGGTGCAAATTAAGAAACTCACCGGAGTTTGCTTTGGCACCCTTAAATCACTAAGAAGGTTTTTCCCCATGCTTCCAAGGCCAGCCAAAGAAATGGCCGCCCGCGCTCTCATTCTCTCCCGCATTGATTATGCCAATGCTTTGTACATTGGCATTCCTGGTTATCTGTCAAAAAAACTGCAGACCATACAGAATGCCGCGGCTAGACTCCTGCTTAACATCTCTGGAAGATCTAGCGTAAGACAGCATCTACGAGACCTGCACTGGCTTCCTGTGGCCCAGAGAGTGCAATTTGAAGCTCTCACTCTGGCCCACAGAGCCCTGCATGGTCTGGGGCCAATGTACATTAGGAAGCGGTTTGCTTTCTATTTCCCTAGTAGATCTTTGCTCTCTGTCACCCAATGACGGATGACGATCCCCCGATTCCGCAGGATGTGGCTGGGGGGGTCAGTCCGTCTCCGTTAAAGCAGCTATAGCATGGAACTCCCTTCCTGTGGAACTACGGCACATTCAGGATTTCAGACTTTTTTAAAAACAACTCAAAACCTTCCTTTTTAACCAGCTGACTTAAACTCTTCGTTCCACTAGGCCTTGGTAACTGTGCACGCCCGGACACTTTGAGTTTTTGAGCACGGTATAAAATCCATTATAACATAACATAACCTGTGCTTTATAGCCAGGCCCACCCCTTACACACCACATAAACAACCTCCTGTACAGCCCCCTGTGCTTTGTAGCCAGGATCACCCCTTACACACCAAATACATACCCTCCTGTACACCCCCTGTACTTTGCAGCCAGGCTCACCCCTTACACACCACATAAACACCCCCCTGTACCCCCTGTGCTTTGTAGACAGGCTCACCCCTTACACACCACATAAACACCCTCCAGTACCTCCCCCAATGCTTTGTAGCCAGGCTCACCCCTTACACACCACATACACACCCTCCTGTACACACCCTGTGCTTTGAAGCCAGGCTCACCCCTTACACACCACATACACACACTCCTGTACCCCCCCTGTACTTTGCAGCCAGGCTCACCCCTTACACACCACATAAACACCCCCCTGTACCCCCTGTGCTTTGTAGACAGGCTCACTCCTTACACACCACATAAACACCCTCCAGTACCTCCCCCAATGCTTTGTAGCCAGGCTCACCCCTTACACACCACATACACACCCTCCTGTACACACCCTGTGCTTTGAAGCCAGGCTCACCCCACACACACCACATAAACACCCTCCTTTACACCCCCGTGCTTTGTGGCTAGGCTCACCCCTCACACAACACACAAACACCCCCCTGTACACCCCCCTGTGCTTTGAAGCCAAGCTCACCTCTCACACACCACATAAACACCCTCCTGTACACCCCCCTGTGCTTTGTAGACAAGCTCAACCCTCACACACCACATACACAACTTCCTATACATCCTCTACATCCCCCTGTGCTTTGAAGCCAGGCTCACCCCTCACACACCACATAAACTCACGCCTGTACCTCCCCCTAAGCTTTGTAGCCAGGCTCACCCCTTAAACACCACATACACACCCTACTGTACCTCCCCATAAGCTTTGTAGCCAGGCTCACCCCTTACACACCACATAAACACACTCCTGTACCTCCCCCTAAGCTTTGAAGCCAGGCTCATCCCTTACACACCACACAAACACCCCCATGTACACCCCCCTGTGCTTTGTAGCCAGGCTCACCCCTTACACACCACATAAACACACTCCTGTACCTCCCCCTAAGCTTTGTAGCCATGCTCACCCCTTACAAACCACATACACACCCTCCTGAACACCCCCTGTGCTTTGAAGCCTGGCTCATCCCTCACACACCACATAAACACCCCTCTGTGCTGTATAGCCAAGCTCACCCCTTATGCACCAAATACACACCCTTCTGTACACCCCCCTGTACTTTGTATCCAGGCTCACCCCTTACACACTACATAAACACCCTCCTGTATACCCCCTGTACTTTGCATCCAGGCTCACCCCTTACACACCACATAAACACTCTCCTGTACACCCACTGTGCTTTGTAGACAGGCTCACCTCTTACACACCACAAAAACACCTTCCTGCACGGCCCCCTGTGCTTTGAAGCCAGTCTCACCCTTTACACACCACATAAACACCCTCCTGTACACCCCCTGTGCTTTGTAGCCAGGCTCAACCCTCACACACCACATAAACACGCTCTTGTACACCCTCCTGTGCTTTATAGACACGCTCACCTCTTACCCCTTACACACCACATAAACACCCTCCTGTACCCCCCTGTGCTTTGAAGCCAGGCTCACCCCTTGCACACCACATGAACACCTTCATGTACACCCCCCCTGTGCTTTGAAGCCAGTCTCACCCCTCACACACCACATAAACACCCTCCTATACACCCCTTGTGCTTTGTAGCCAGGCGCACCCCTCACACACCACATAAACACCCTCCTGTACACCCCTCTGTGATTTGTAGCCAGGCTCACCCCTTACACATAACATACACACCCTCCTGTACACCCACTGTGCTTTGTAGCCAGGCTCACCCCTTACACACCACATACACACCCTCCTGTACACCCTCTGTGCTTTGTAGCCAGGCTCACCCCTCACACACCACATAAACACCCTCCTGTTCACCCCCCTGTGTGGTCTAGCCAGGCTCACCCCTCACACACCACATAAACACCCTCCTATACACCCCTTGTGCTTTGTAGCCAGGCTCACCCCTCACACACCACATAAACACCCTCCTGTACACCCCTCTGTGATTTGTAGCCAGGCTCACCCCTTACACATAACATACACACCCTCCTGTACACCCCCTGTGCTTTGAAGCCAGGCTCACCCCTTACACACCACATACACACCCTCCTGTATACCCCCCTGTACTTTGAATCCAGGCTCACTCACCCCCTACACACCACATAAACACCCTCCTATACACCCCTTGTGCTTTGTAGCCAGGCTCACCCCTCACACACCACATAAACACCCTCCTGTACACCCCTCTGTGATTTGTAGCCAGGCTCACCCCTTACACATAACATACACACCCTCCTGTACACCCCCTGTGCTTTGAAGCCAGGCTCACCCCTTACACACCACATACACACCCTCCTGTATACCCCCCTGTACTTTGAATCCAGGCTCACTCACCCCCTACACACCACATAAACACCCTCCTGTACACCCCCTGTGCTTTGTAGACAGTCTCACCCCCTACACACCACATAAACACCCTCCTGTACACCCCCTGTGCTTTGAAGCCTGGCTCACCCCTCACACACTACATAAACAACCCCCTGTACACCCTCTGTGCTTTATAGACAAGCTCACCCCTCATGCACCACATACACACCCTCCTGTATACACCTGGTACTTTTAATCCAGTCTCACTCACCCCCTACACACCACATAACCCTCCTGTACACCCCCTGTGCTTTGTTAGACAGGCTCACCCCTTACACACCACATACACACCCTCCTGTACACCCCCTGTGCTTTGAAGCCTGGCTCACCCCTTACACACCACATAAACACCCTCCTGTGCAGTCCCCCTGTGCTTTGAAGCCAGGCTCAGCCCTTACACACCACATGAACTCCCTCCTGTACACCCCCTGTGATTTGAAGCCAGGCTCACCCCTCACATACCACATAGACACCCTCCTGTACCACCCCTAAGCTTTGTAGCCAGACGTACCCCTTACATATCACATAAACACCCTGTACTTTGTATCCAGGCTCACCTCTTACACACCACATAATCACCCTCATGTATACCCCCCTGTGCTTTGTAGCCAGGTTCAGCCCTTACACACCACATACACACCCTCCTGTATACCCCCCTGTACTTTGTATGCAGGCTCACCTCTTACACACCATATAAACACCCTCCTGTACACCCCCCTGTGCATTGTAGCCAGGTTCACCCCTTACACACCACATACACACCCTCCTGTACACCCCCCTGTGCTTTGTAGCCAGGTTCACCCCTTACACACAGCACATAAACACCCTCCTGCACCCCCTGTGCTTTGTAGACAGGCTCACCCCTTACACACCACATAAACACCCTCCAGTACCTCCCCCAATGCTTTGTAGCCAGGCTCACCCCTTACACACCACATACACACCCTCCTGTACACACCCTGTGCTTTGAAGCCAGGCTCGCCCCTTACACACCACATACACGCACTCCTGTACCTCCCCCTGTGCTTTGTAGGCAGGCTCACCCCTCACACACCACATAAACACCCTCCTGTACACCTTCTGTGCTTTATAGCCAAGCTCACCCCTTACACACCACATAAACACCCTCCTGTACCCCCCGTGCTTTGAAGCCAGGCTCACCCCTTAAACACCACATAAACACTCTCCTGTACACCCCGCTGTGCTTTGACGCCAGGCTCACCCCTCACACACCACATAAACACCCTCCTGTACACCCCGCTGTGCTTTGACGCCAGGCTCACCCCTCACACACCACATAAACACCCTCCTGTACAACCCCCTGTGCTTTGTAGCCAGGTGCACACCTTACACACCACATACACACCCTCCTGTACAGCCCCCTGTGCTTTGAAGCCAGGATCACCCCTTACACACCACAAAACACCCTCCTGTACACCACCCTGTGCTTTGAAGCTAGGTGCACCCCTTATACACCACATAAACACCCTCTTGTACACCCCTCTGTGCTTTGACGCCAGACTCACCCCTTACACACCACATAAACACCCTCTTGTACACCACCCTGTGCTTTGTATCCAGGCTCACCCCTCACACGCCACATAAACACCCTCCTGTACACCCTCCTGTGCTTTGAAGCCAGGCTCACCCCTTACACATAACATACACACCCTCCTGTACACCCCCTGTGCTTTGAAGCCAGGCTCACCCCTTACACACCACATACACACCCTCCTGTATACCCCCCTGTACTTTGAATGCAGGCTCACTCACCCCCTACACACCACATAAACACCCTCCTGTACACCCCCTGTGCTTTGTAGACAGTCTCACCCCCTACACACCACATAAACACCCTCCTGTACACCCCCTGTGCTTTGAAGCCTGGCTCACCCCTCACACACTACATAAACAACCCCCTGTGCACCCTCTGTGCTTTATAGACAAGCTCACCCCTCATGCACCACATACACACCCTCCTGTATACCCCTGGTACTTTTAATCCAGTCTCACTCACCCCCTACACACCACATAAACACCCTCCTTTACACCCCCTGTGCTTTGTTAGACAGGCTCACCCCTTACACACCACATACACACCCTCCTGTACACCCCCTGTGCTTTGAAGCCTGGCTCACCCCTTACACACCACATAAACACCCTCCTGTGCAGTCTCCCTGTGCTTTGAAGCCAGGCTCAGCCCTTACACACCACATGAACTCCCTCCTGTACACCCCCTGTGATTTGAAGCCAGGCTCACCCCTCACATACCACATAGACACCCTCCTGTACCACCCCTAAGCTTTGTAGCCAGACGTACCCCTTACATATCACATAAACACCCTCCTGTACACCCCCCTGTACTTTGTATCCAGGCTCACCTCTTACACACCACATAATCACCCTCATGTATACCCCCCTGTGCTTTGTAGCCAGGTTCACCCCTTACACACCACATACACACCCTCCTGTATACCCCCCTGTACTTTGTATGCAGGCTCACCTCTTACACACCATATAAACACCCTCCTGTACACCCCCCTGTGCATTGTAGCCAGGTTCACCCCTTACACACCACATACACACCCTCCTGTACACCCCCCTGTGCTTTGTAGCCAGGTTCACCCCTTACACACAGCACATAAACACCCTCCTGTACCCCCTGTGCTTTGTAGACAGGCTCACCCCTTATACACCACATAAACACCCTCCAGTACCTCCCCCAATGCTTTGTAGCCAGGCTCACCCCTTACACACCACATACACACCCTCCTGTACACACCCTGTGCTTTGAAGCCAGGCTCGCCCCTTACACACCACATACACGCACTCCTGTACCTCCCCCTGTGCTTTGTAGGCAGGCTCACCCCTCACACACCACATAAACACCCTCCTGTACAACCCCCTGTGCTTTGTAGCCAGGTGCACACCTTACACACCACATACACACCCTCCTGTACAGCCCCCTGTGCTTTGAAGCCAGGATCAGCCCTTACACACCACAAAACACCCTCCTGTACACCACCCTGTGCTTTGAAGCCAGGTGCACCCCTTATACACCACATAAACACCGTCTTGTACACCCCACTGTGCTTTGACGCCAGACTCACCCCTTACACACCACATAAACACCCTCTTGTACACCACCCTGTGCTTTGTATCCAGGCTCACCCCTCACACGCCACATAAACACCCTCCTGTACACCCTCCTGTGCTTTGAAGCCAGGCTCACCCCTCACACACCACATAAACACCCTCCTGTACACCCCCTGTGCTTTGAAGCCAGGCTCACCCCTCACACACCACATAAACACCACCACTTACTCTAGCTTCTGAAGGCGGCATTCTGCAGACACCAGTCCTCCACAGAGAATCCTCACTCCTGAATCCATCAGGTCATTGCCACTCAGTTGCAGCTCAGTCAGTGTCTGGTTCACACTGAGGACAGAGGAGAGATCTTCACAGCAGCAGGCGGTAAGGCCACAGTTACACAGCCTGCAGGGGACAGAGAAAGAGATGGTTAAAGGCAGGGTGCATTTAATTGTCAGTTCTACCACCACCACGTCATCACAGGCCACAGAAACAGGAACCAAAACAGTGATAGCACTGCATGATTTTATTAGTATGAGGGACATTAAGTACAATCTCCTGTAACACCTCAACGTGCCCGCTGCCACTCTGAAATACCCCATCACACTCAACTGGACATGAAGGGACCCTGCGGCCCAACCTATGGGACACTGTAGTGTAACCGTTCACTACTCACCCTGTGCAGCTTCTAACGTGGGCACTGGCTGGCAGCTGCCCCAGTACTCCATGAGATGCCAGCAAGGCAACCCAGCCAGTTAATCACTCGATGCTGACACATGGTGTGATCTGTTGGCCATGACTTCAAACTGTGGCAGCGCCAACCAAGCCTTTCATGCTTCTAATACCGCTAAACTGAGTGCCACAAACTAAGTCATAGCAACACTTGTCATTTAAAACACTTGGAAAGCAGTGATAGCCTCCATATATATCTAGAGAGCATGGGTCCTTACAGGTCTGCAGTTGTCAGACCAGCATCAGTGGGTTGGTGAGGTCTGTAGAAGTGGGAAACGCAAAGGCTGTGGCCTCAGCGGATTGGATAAGCAACTTAACACCCTGGCCTGTGTCCCCAAACAGCATGGAAGCCTCCTCCCTCGGAGAGCCGTCTCAGAGAACTGACGTTTCCCACTGCTGCCTCCTTCCCTATTGACTCTTACTCCGCTGACAGTGTGCCATGCAGTAGAAAACAGAGGTAAGACCTGACCTGCCAGAGCTCCACCCTCACACTCACCCACCCACCGACTGCACACCCGGCACGACCGGAATCAGGGGGATTGGAGACCTCCTGGGACCCTGCGAGGGGGGGCCGTGCACACAGCGGGGCGTCGGTGTGATATCTCTTGTTACTGTCTGTGCACCAGTAACAATCGATGACCCACAGACATCGAGACCCTCCCTGCTGGACTAGAGAGAGCAGAGAGTGTGAGTCGGTGCTTCCTTTGAGCCGGTGTCTTCCCGGATCTTCCAAGATCAGCTGACGCAACAAGAAGAGAATCCGAGGCTGTATACTACGCCGAAAGAGTGACGTACGCAGGCAAATCGCAAAGTACACCGAGGGAGTATGGAGTCACCTTCTCCTGAGAGGCCGGATGTAAGAAACCACTCCGAGACCAATCCTCCTGTATGTGGTGAGATGATAAGACCCCAGGAAACAGAGACCCCTGATCTCACAAGGAAGCGACCTGAGAGAAGTATGCACAGGACCAGCTGTCTAACCCACTAGTTTGAGGGTCAAGATGTTGCTCTCAACAAAGAAGGCCTCTACACAGTGCAGTTTAAAGACATTTTCTCCAAAGCTTGGACGGTGGAATTCACAGGTCTAGAATGATCCCAGGAAACTCCCCGGAGGGGACAGAGCCGGTACCTGGAGCTCATCCTCAAAGGCTCCAGGGCTTGAGCTCTCACATGCATCATTCACAGAACCTTTCTCTGGACTCCGTCATGCACGAAGAGCCCCCGCGCCCATCACCCATGCAGAGCAGACACAGCATTTCTCTGGATGACCCTACTTAACATCACAGAGTCCCGCAAGGGCCCGCCGGTCCAGCGATGGGACCCTTCCATGGAGGTCTCAGGCAACCCGCTGGTGGTGAGACTATGGCCAGGGTGGCATGACAGCATGCTGGTTGTAGAAACAGCATCTCTCTGGATGACCCTTCTTAACACCACAGAGCCCCACAAGGGCTCGCTGGTCCAATGATGAGACCCTCCAATGCAGGTGTCAGGCCCCCCGCTGGTGGTGAAACCATGGCCAGGGTGGCATGACAGCATGCAGGTTGTAGAAACAGCATCTCTCTGGATGACCCTTCTTAACATCACAGAGCCCCGCAAGGGTTCGCTGGTCCAACGATGAAAACCTCCCATGGAGGTCTCAGGCAATACGCTGGTGGTGAGACCATGGCCAGGGTGGCATCAGAGCTGCGGTGTGGATCACGCTCTGCCTCCTCTGGGAAACAACCCATGGTTTGGAGCCTTTCAGCCTCCAGCCACATCTGGCAAACATGGTGGGAAACTGGAGGCAGAAGGAAGGCTTGCTGCAGGGTCACGTGGGAAGAGAGTTCATGAAGATCCCACCCTAATGAAAAGAGGGAACTCAGGGTGCCCTTGCTGCCCCCTTGCTGCTTGGCATAGCAGAGTCCCCTTGCTGCTTGACATAGCAGTCACCTTGCTGCTTGACATAGCAGTCACCTTGCTGCTTGACATAGCAGAGTCCCCTTGCTGCTTGACATAGCAGAGTACCCTTGCTGCTTGGTATAGCTGAGTGCCCTTGCTGCTTGTCATAGCAGAGTCCCCTTGCTGCTTGACATAGCAGAGTCCCCTTGCTGCTTGACATAGCAGGGTCACCTTGCTGCTTGACATAGCAGGGTCACCTTGCTGCTTGACATAGCAGGGTTACCTTGCTGCTTGGCATAGCAGAGTCACCTTGCTTCTTGGCATAGCAGAGTCCCCTTGCTGCTTGACATAGCAGAGTCACCTTGCTGCTTGACATAGCCGAGTCACCTTGCTGCTTGGCATAGCAGAGTCCATTTGCTGCTTGACATAGCAGGGTCACCTTGCTGCTTGACGTAGCAAAGACCCTTTGCTGCTTGACATAGCAGAGTCCCTTTGCTGCTTGACATAGCAGAGTCCCTTTGCTGCTTCACATAGCAGAGTCCCTTTGCTGCTTCACATAGCAGAGTCCCTTTGCTGCTTGACATAGCAGAGTCACCTTGCTGCTTGACATAGCAGAGTCCCTTTGCTGCTTGACATAGCAGGGTCACCTTGCTGCTTGACATAGCAGAGTCCCTTTGCTGCTTCACATAGCAGAGTCCATTTGCTGCTTGACATAGCAGAGTCCCTTTGCTGCTTGACATAGCAGAGTCCCCTTGCTGCTTGACATAGCAGAGTCCCCTTGCTGCTTGACATAGCAGGGTTCCCTTGGTGCTTGACCTATGTGCTGGCCAAGGGAGCCGGAGTGTGCCTTCTAGAGGGAGAGGCCTGATTCCGAGGAACATTGTCACAAGACCGGACATGCACATTGCCTGTAGGTCCCTTTCTTCAACATGGAGGGGCCAAGAGACTGCCGGTCCTCGTGCCCCTGGCATAGGCTCTGGCACCACAGACTAGAGCAGTATACCTTGATTGCAGAACCACTTGAACCCTTGTTCTCGCCCTTGAGGTATATTTCTGGTTTTATTCGAGGTCCCCTTTACTGTTCTAAGACATGCCAGGGCTACCGGTGCCACTGGACGTACTGTGGGTTCCCTGGTTGCCATGGGTTCCTCACCACCAGAAACTCAGTCGAGCCAGCCAGATCCAAAGACACAGGCCCTATAGGAAGAGGCCGCTCTAGGACTAACCCATGTTTTCTTAACAGGCTTCTAGACTTTGGTAAACCGAAGAGTCCATGCACTCACCAGACACCGGGTACTGGGAGCACATCAGACTCTCAGTCGGCGTAGAATTGTTGTTTATGGAGTTACCTGTTTTTACCTGCCCTCCATTTATTCCAACACTAACACTAACAATGACACCTTTTAATCTCAGCATCCTTTGGGTACCACAGCAGCATATTAAAGCAGAGGCTGGCAACCAGCATCCTTAGCTGTATCCCAATAACAACTCCGACCTTTTCAGCAGAGATGCTTACCCTTCAAAATCCTCCTGAGTCACCCAAGCACCCACCCCCTCCCCTGAGGATTATACTGGCCATAAAAGGACCCCCCCCCCTGAGGATTATAGTGGCCATAAATGGACCCCACCCTGAGGATTATAGTGGCCATAAGAGGACCCCCCAGGGATTACAGTGGCCATAAGAGGACCCCCGAGGATTATAGCGGCCATAAGAGGACCCCCCCCAAAGATTATAGTGGCCATAAGAGGACCCCCCAAACGATTATAGTGGCCATAAGAGGACCCACTGAGGATTATAGTGGCCATAAGAGGACCCCCCCCCCCCAGGATTATAGTGGCAATTAGAGGACCCCCGAGGATTATGGTGGCCATAAGAGCACCCTCAGAAGGTTATACTTGCCATAAGAGGACACCCCCAGAGGATTATAGTGGCCATAAGGGGACCCCCGAAGGATTATAGTAGCCATAAGAGGACCACCCGAGGATTATAGTGGCCATAAGAGGACCTCCCCCCCGTGGATTATACTGGCCATAAGAGGACCCCCCAGAGGATTATAGTGGCCATAAAAGGACCCCAGGAGGATTATAGTGGCCATAAGAGGAGCCCCAGAGGACTATGGTGGCCATAAGAGGACCCCCCCCCAAAGATTATAGAGGCCATAAGAGGACCCCCCAAACGATTATAGTGGCCATAAGAGGAACCCCCGAGGATTTTGGTGGCCATAAGAGGACCCCCAGAAGGTTATACTTGCCATAAGAGGACCCCCGAGGATTATAGTGGCCATAAGAGCAACTCCCCCCCCGAGAATTATAGTGGCCATAAGAGGACCCCCGGAGGACTAAACTGACCATAAGAGGACCCCCCCCAGAGGATTATAGAGGCCATAAAAGGACCCCTGAGGATTATAGTGGCCATAAGAAGACCCCCCCAGAGGATTATACTGGCCATAAGAGAACACCACAAGGATTATAGTGGCAATTAGAGGACCCCCTGAGGATTATGGTGGCCATAAGAGGACCCCCAGAAGGTTATACTTGCCATAAGGGGACCCCGCCAGAGAATAATAGTGGCCATAAGGGGACCCCCGAGGATTATAGTGGCCATAAGAGGCCCCTGAGGATTATAGTGGCCATAAGAGGACCTCCCCTCGGGGATTATAGAGACCATAAGAGGACCCCCCCCGAGGATTATACTGACCACAAGAGGACAACCCCGAGGATTAAACTGGCCATTAGAGAACCCCCCCAGAGGATTATAGTGGCCATAAGAGGACCCCCCCAGAGGATTATAGATTTGATTGATTTGAAATGATTTGATTTGTGAATTTGTAAAGCGCACAAATGCCCAGGGGCATCTTGGCGCTAAATTAATGCAAAAGTCTGGAGCTGCCGGTGAAATGAAGTTCTAATTAGGAGGTGAAGAGCCAGGTTTTTACTGCCTTCCTGAATGATAGTAGCGAGGAACTATTTTTTATTGTAATAGGTAGTTGGTTCCAGGTTTTAGCTGTCTGCAGCAGGAAGCTTCTCCCCCCCCCCCCCCACCTTACCTGCTTGAATTTAGGGACCTTAATCAACTTTGCTTACTAGATGTTAGACTCCTGGGAGGCTCGTATTGTTCCAGATGAGTTTTTAAGAAATGGGATCCTACCCCATGAAGGGCCTTGTAGGCTAGACAGACCGACTTAAACCGTATCCTTTTCTCCATTGGTAACCTGTGCAGAGCTCTGAGTCTGTGGGCAACTGGCTCAGATCTAGGAATGTCCAGCACCAACCGCGCTGCTGCGTTTTGTAGGCGCCGAAGTTATGTTAGATGTTGGATTTGTATCCCAGCATACCGGGCGTTTCCGTAGTCCAACCTGGATGAGGCCTGTGCCGTTACTAGTGTTTTGCATGATTCTTGGGGAATAAAAGGCAGAAATCTTTTTATCATTTTCAGAATGAACCACACAGTTGAGGACAGTTTGTTAATCTGAGCGTTAAACAACAGTTTATTGTCAAATACAACTCCCAGAATTCTACCTTTGTCTACTGGGGGTGGGCAGTCGCCTAAGCTATCTGGCCACCATTTAGGCGACCAAAAATGTAATTTTGTCCCTAACAGCATGACTTCGGTTTTATCACCGTTTAATTTTAGACAGTTTAACCTCATCCAATGAGTGACCTGTTTCATGCAATTGCTAAATCGGTCTGCTGTTTCATCTAGGTTATTTGAGACTGACACCACTATTTGGGTGTCATCTGCGTAGGAGACAGGTAGAAACCCACAGTTCCTTATAATAGTTGCTAGTGGGGCAACATATCTAGTAAAAAGGGTAGGGCACAGGGACGACCCCTGAGGTACCCCCCACGGTGACTTAAAGGATTTAGATGTAGAATTTACTAATTTAACTGAAAAAGTTCTTTCGGTCAAGTATGAGGATAACAGCTTGAGTGCTGTGTCGTGAGCTCCTAGATCTGCTAGGCGGGTCAGGAGTATATCATGGTTTACAGTGTCGAAGGCCGCCGAGAGATCCAAAAGGATCAGGGCAGCCTTCCCACCTGCATCCAGTACACTCCCGAGTTCCTCTGCTGCCATGATCAAAGCTGTCTCGGTTCCATGTTCCTCCCTGAATCCATACTGTGATTGGTCAAGGGCGTATGCAGAGGCTAGAAGTTCTGACAGTTGTTTGTTCAGTAGTTTTTCCAGTACTTTTGCTGGAAAAGGTATTCTAGAGATTGGGCTGCAACTTGCAGGTTCACGTGGATCCAGATTAGGCTGCTTTAGTAAAGGGAGGACTGATGCGGTTTTCCAGGCGTCTGGGAAACAGCTCGACTGTATTACCTTTGTGACAACCAGATTTAGTTGTTCACTAAATACGTCTGGGAACAGATGCATCACCTTGGGTGGACAGGGGTCCGTTAGGCCTCCGGAATTGATTGTCATCATTACCTGTCTGATCTGTTCCACTGATGGGGGCAGAAAGCGGAGAACTAGATTGGAGTTTCCAGTGTGTCTGCTATACCTGGGATGAATATGTAATTGGGAGGTGTCCGATTTGTCGATCGCCTTAACAGATTCATACACTGATTTAACTTTATCCACGAAAAATTGTCCCAGTGTATTGCATAGTTCAGTGCTGCCTTCTATCTCTTTATTACTGGTGAGATTTGTTAATTTTTTATCCGTAGCAAATAGATCTTTACTGGAGTTCTTGGCCTCGTTTATTTTTCTTATAAAATAGAGGCTTTTTTTCTCTATTATTAGTTTTGTATAGGTTGCCAGAGTTCTGCCGTATTCTTCTTAAATCTGTTCCTCATAATTGGCCCTCCATTTTCTCTCGGCCCTACTACATGCTTACTTTTGCGCCCTCAATTTGTCAGAGAACCATGGTTCTGAGGGATTTTTCATCCTAGAGATAATCCTTTTCATGGGGGCGACAGTTTTAACCACTGATAAGATCCAAATGGACACTTGATCAGCGGCTGGGTTGCTGTATAAACCGAGTTCCGGAATAGTCATGTGAAGCTGTTCCTGTAGTCTAGGTGTATCAATCTTAGCCCAATCCTGAGAAGAGGATTATAGTGGCCATAAAAGGACCCCCAAGGATTATAGTGGCCATAGGAGGACGCCCCCGAGGAATATAGTGGCCATAAGAGCACCCCCCAGAGGATTATACTGGCCATAAGAGGACAGCTCCCAGAGGATTATAATGGCCATAAGAGGACCTCCAGAGGACTATAGTGGCCAAAAGTAGACCCTCCCCAGAGGATTATAGTGACCAGAAGAGGACCCCCGAGGATTATAGTGGCCAGAAGTGGACCCCCGAGGATTATAGTGGCCATAAGAGGACCCCCGAGAATTATAGTGGCCATAAGAGGACCTCCCCCCCGAGGATTATAGTGGCCATAATAGGACCCCCCCCAAGGATTATACTGACCACAAGAGGACCCCCCCCCCGAGGATTAAACTGGCCATAAGAGGACCGCCCCAGAGGATTATAGTGGTCATAAGGACCCCCCCCCGAGGATTATACTGGCCATAAGAGGACCCCTACCGGAAGATTGTAGTGGCCATAAGAGGACCCCCAAGGATTATAGTGGCCATAAGAGGACCCCCCCAGAGGATTAAACTGGCCATAAGAGGACCCCCCCCAGAGGATTATAGTGGCCATAAGAGGACCCCTACAAGATTATAGTGGCCATAAGAGGAACCCCCCCAGAGGATTATAGTGGCCATAAGGGGACCCCCCGAGGAGTATGGTGGCCATAAAAGGACCCCCCGAGGATTATAGTGGCCATAAGAGGACCCCCCTGAGGATTAAACTGGCCATAAGAGGATGCCCCCCAGAGGATTAGAGTGGCCATAAAACGACCCCCCCAAGATTATAGTGGCCATTAGTGGACCCCCTGAGGATTAAAGTGGCCATAAGAGGACTCCCTGAGTAATATACTGGCCATAAGAGGACCCCCGAGGGTTATGGTGCCATAAGAGGACCCCCCGAGGATTATCGTGGCCATAAGAGGACCCGCCCGAGGATTATAGTGGCCATAAGAGGACCCCCCCAAGGATTATAGTGGCCATAAGAGGACCCCATGAGGATCATAGTGGCCATAAGAGGACCCGACAAGGATTATGGTGGTCATAAGAGGACCCCCCCGGATTATACTGGCCATAAGAGGACCCCGAGGATTATCTTGCCAATAAGAGGACCCCCTCCCTGTGGATTCTAGTGGCCATAAGAGGACCCCCCAGAGGATTATAGTGACCATAAGAGTACCCCCTGCGGATTATAGTGGCCATAAGAGGATCCCCAACAGAGGATTATAGTGGCCATAAGAGGACCCCCGAGGATTATAGTGACCGTAAGAGGACCCTCCAAGGATTATAGTGGCCATAAGAGGAACCCCCTCCCCCCCAAGGATTATAGTGGCCATAAAAGGCCCACCCCCAGGATTTTATTGGCCATAAGAGCACCCCTCTCTGGAGATGGTGGGCACAGGGGCTGATAGACTGGCTGGAGAGGGTGGGCACAGGGGGTGATACACTGGCTGGGGAGGGAAGCACCGGGGCTGATAGACTGGCTGGAGATGGTGGGCACAGGGGCTGATAGACTGGCTGGAGAGGGTGGGCACAGGGGCTGATAGATTGGCTTGAGAGGGTGGGCACAGGGGGTGATAGACTGGCAGGAGATGGTGGGCACAGGGGCAGATGGACTGACAGGGGGGGCACAGGGGCTGATAGGCTGATGGGGGGTGGGCACAGGGACTGATAGACTGACAGGGGGGCACAGGGACTGATAGACTAACTGGAGATGGTGGGCACAGGGGGTGATAGACTGGCTGGAGAGGGTAGGCACAGGGGCTGATAGACTGGCAGGAGGTGGTGGGCACAGGGGCTGATAGACTGGCTGGAGATGGTGGGCACAGGGGCAGATGGACTGACAGGGGGGGCACAGGGGCTGATAGGCTGATGGGGGGGTGGGCACAGGGACTGATAGACTGACAGGGGGGCACAGGGACTGATAGACTAACTGGAGATGGTGGGCACAGGGGGTGATAGACTGGCTGGAGAGGGTGGGCACAGGGGCTGATAGACTGGCAGGAGGTGGTGGGCACAGGGGCTGATAGACTGGCTGGAGATGGTGGGCACAGGGACTGATAGACTGGCAGGAGATGGTGGGCACAGGGGCTGATAGACTGACTGGAGATGGTGGGCACAGGGACTGATAGACTGGCTGGAGATGGTGGGCACATGGGCTGATAGACTGGCTGGAGTGGGTGGGCACAGGGGCTGATAGACTGGCTGGAGAGGGTGGGCACAGGGGGTGATAGACTGGCAGGAGATGGTGGGCACAGGGACTGATGGACTGACAGGGGGGGCACAGGGGCTGATAGACTGATGGAGATGGTGGGCACAGGGGCTGATAGACTGGCTGGAAATGGTGGGCACTGGGGTGATAGACTGACTGGGGAGGGTGGGCACAGGGGCTGATAGACTGGCTGGAGATGGTGGCCACAGGGGGTGATAGACTGGCAGGAGATGGTGGGCACAGGGGCTGATAGACTGTCTGGAGATGGTGGGCACAGGGGGTGATAGACTGGCAGGAGATGGTGGGTACTGGTGCTGATAGACTGGCTGGAGATGGTGGGCACAGGGGCTGATAGACTGGCTGGAGATGGTGGGCACCGGGGCTGATAGACTGGCTGGAGATGGTGGGCACAGGGGCTGATAGACTGGCTGGAGATGGTGGGCACAGGGGGTGATGGACTGGCAGGAGATTGTGGGCACAGGGGCCGATAGACTGGCTGGAGATGGTGGGCGTAGGGGCTGATGGACTGGCTGGAGATGGTGGGGACAGGGGCTGATAGACTGGCTGGGGAGGGAAGCACAGGGGGTGATGGACTGGCTGGAGATGGTGGGTACAGGGGCTGCAGACTGGCTGGAGATGGTGGGTACAGGGGTGATAGACTGGCAGGAGATGGTGGGCACAGGGGCAAATAGACTGGCTGGAGATGGTGGGCACAGGGGATGATAGACTGGCAGGAGATGGTGGGCACATGGGCCGATGGACTGGCTGGAGATTGTGGGCACAGGGGCTGATAGACTGGCTGGAGATGGTGGGCACAGGGGCTGATAGACTGACTGGCTGGTTTTGCCAGGACTCCCTGCCTAATCTGCTCGCTGCTCTGCCCTCCTCTTACTATGCCCTTCAGGCCGACCGACCCCCCGGCAAAGCAGGAGGGGGAGTTGCTTTGATCATCCGCTCAGATTTACATTTTCAACTACTACCCCACCCCCCAATCCCAGAAGTAGACTACTTAGTTGCACGTTCTAACTCCTTCCAGACACCTATCACATGTGTCTTGATGTATTGACCTCCCAAAAATATGCCGTACTTTCTTTCAGCCTTCCAGGACTTGCTAGCTACATTAGCCGTCAACAACTCGGCAGTCCTGGTACTTGGTGACTTCAATTTCTGGCCATTCGACCCGGCAGAAGATGCCCCCTCCAAAGATTTCACGGAATCACTTCAAAGCTTGAATTTTGTATCCCACATCCACACCCCCACCCACGTCCAGGGCCACATATTGGACCAAGTCTGGTCCCTCAACACCCCTATTCACGCTCCTACTGTTACCCCTTGTTTGTGGTCTGACCACCATTTAATTACCTTCTTTTTGGACTCTAGTCTGACCACTAAACCCCCCCTGCCCAAGAACACCTGGGCTCGCAACTGCGGCAAAGTCGACATCCAACTGCTCTGTTCCTCTCTATTAGCCTCTAGCCCAGCTATAGAGGACCAGGCCACACCGCTTCAGGCAGAAACCCTCAATAAATGGCTGTCTAATGCCTGCGACCAGGTGGCACCCCTAAGACGCATCAGAGTAAGACGCGCTCACGACGTCAACAAATGGTTCACCCCGGAACTTAAGGAGAAAAAACTGGCTACCCGCCGTGCAGAGCGTGCGTGGAGACGCACGTACTGCACTGCTACCAAATTATTGTACTCCTCCACCCAGATAGAGTACAAGAAAGCCATTCTTGATGCCAAAACCTGTTATTTCTCTAATAAAATCCTCCGGGCAGAGAATCAACCCAGAGAAATGTTTGCCACAGTTTTCGAATTAGCCTCTTCAGACAGGACCACACCCAAGCCAGTACCTTCCCAGTCCCTGTGTGACTCCCTGAATAACTTTTTAATTAACAAAATTGCAGATATCAAGGCCAACATTCCTCCTCCCTCCCTAGCCTTCCTCAACCCTGATCCCCCTCTGAACACTTCCCACCTTGACCTTATAGTCCCGCTGTCTAAAGATATCTTCCTTTCCTTACTCCCGTGTGTCAAATCTGGATCTCCTTCCGACATCTGCCCGGCTTACATCTTGCGAGGCATCTTCCTTATTTGCCCTTCCCCCCCCTCACCTTTCTTAACGAGACCCTTAAGTCAGGCACTGTTCCTCCAAGACACAAATCAGCTACCATCATTCCAATTCTGAAAAAAACAGGCGCAGTTCCAACAGCGCTAGTAAATTATCGGCCCATTTCTCTTCTCCCCTACCTGGCCAAAGTTCTCGAACGCTACGTCACTAAAATCTTTAGCTCTTTCATCGAGGACAGCGGCTACCTTTCACCATGCCAAGCAGGGTTCCGCCCCCTCCACTCCACCGAAAAAGTAGTGGTCTCTGTTTTAGACACACTCAGAGAGGGACAAGATGCTAATCTTCTACAGGCACTGGTTCTTCTCGACTTATCAGCCGCCTTCGACCCGGTGGACCACACCATCCTTCTTTCCCGTGTCGAGGCGGCTGGCATTGGAGGTTCCGCCCTTACCTGGCTCAGCTCATTCTTGAGCGACCGGTCACAGGCAGTTCATCTGGCGAATTTTTCCTCCGAGGCCCACAAAGTGCGATGCGGCGTCCCTCAGGGCTCTTCTCTTTCCACCCTTCTTTATAATTTGTACATTTTTCCGCTTATCTCTGCTCTACAGAGGATGGAGGTCACTGTGTTTAACTACGCCAATGACCTCCAGCTCATTTTTAACCTCTCTGATTCTCCAGATTCTATTCACATCTTTCAGTCGGTGATGGTCTTTATCAGGGATTGGATGAGATTTAACCATCTTAAGCTCAACCCTGATAAGACCGAGCTTCTACTCACTGGCAGTAAACTCAACCCTTGGTCTCCCATTTTTTGGCCACCCTCTTTCGGTCCCCCCCCCCCTTCTCCCTCTTCCTCTGTCAAGACACTGGGGATCACCCTCAATCAACAACTCACCCTACACTCTCAGATCAGCACGGTGGTTTCCTCTTGTTTTTTTACTTTGCGCACCATTCGAAAAATTTCACGATTTTTTTATTTTTCAGCCCTTAAACTGATTTTGATGGCTATGGTTCTCTCCTGGCTAGATTACGGGAATGTCCTATACAACGGCGCCCCCGCGTACGCCATCCGGCGGCTCCAATTGGTGCAGAACCAAGCTGCCCGCCTAGTCTACGGCTTGCCCAAATCTCACCACACCTCTCCCCTTCTAAGATCCCTCCACTGGCTCCCTATTAGAGAAAAGGCCCTCTTTAAGATGGGATGCATTACGTTCCAGGCCCTCGCGGGAACAGTCCCATCTTTCATCATGTCTACAATTGTATCCTATATCCCCAGCAGACAACTGCGATCTTCCTCTCAGTCCCTCCTGATGGTGCCCAGGTTCAAGAAGAGCAGAATGGGTGGCTCGAAGTTCTCCGTCCTTGCTCCGCAATTTTGGAATTCTCTACCTTTCCAAATGAGATCAACATCATCCTATCTGGAGTTCCGTAGCACCCTGAAAACCTATTTGTTTACACAAGCTTTTAAAATCTAAACTGCTCCACCCCCCCCCCCACTCAGGAATCACTCTCCTCAAAATCGCCATGAAACCGCCTGGTGTACGAGCGCTCAATAAATACCTTTAAATTCAAATTCAAGCACAGGGGCTGATAGACTGGCTGGAGATGGTGGACACGGGGGCTGATAGACTGGCTGGAAATGGTGGGCACTGGGGTGATAGACTGGCTGGAGAGGGTGGGCAGAGGGGCTGATAGACTAGCTGGAGATGGTGGGCACTTAGGTGATAGACTGGCTGGAGAGGGTGGTGTGGTTCCGTGAATTCTGAACCTGTGTTTTAAATGTCATGATTCTGTTATGATTTTGGTAACAGAAACCGTAAACAGTGAGTTCAGCAAATACGAGTGTTTGCGTCATGTTACACCAATGGATTCACTGTGTATTTGAAGGTTTTGTTCTGAACCCTTGGGTTCCATTTTGTGCATGGCAGCCATTTTGTGGTTGCCCTTTACATAGGCCCTGACTGTGGCTGAACAAGTATTTAGGACACATTCACCTTAGCTTGGGTTTGTGCTGACTCCTGCCTGACCTGGCGAAAGCTGACTCTATTACCTGAGGCCGACCTTGCCAAGCCAGTTCCTGCCCTTTAGCTGATCAAGATTAAGGATCAGAGCACAGGACATTGTAAATATTTATTACACACAAACATGCCTTATCCTATTCCTATCTGTTTCTGTTCCTGTTTTTATGGTCTATTTACGATGGGGAGGTGACCATTTTTATTATGGGTTTGTCCAGCTTGTCTAAAGAAGAATGTTGGTTTTGTCCGGTCTTTTTACCTTTGTCGACTGTAACCTTTATGAAACCCTGTAATTATAATGTTTTACCCATATTCTGCTAAAACCCCAAAGGCTACTCACCTGTTGCCTCTCTAGCTTTTTCATTTGTTTAGGAATGTGACTGGTACAACTCCCTTGCATGCCTAGGGCATAATAAATGGTATAAAAGGTCTGAGCTAAGACCATTCTGGAGACTGCCTCATTCAGTTGCTAAGGCTTCTGTGTGACGTAGTCTCACTCATTTGAGTTTAATAAAGATGTCTTTTCATATTTCAGCTTCTTTGCCAAGTTCTTTGTTATATTACCCTGAGAATGAAGATTTCAGTTCTTCAGATGGCACCAAACAACGGAGGCATCATCAGAAGTGGCTATCTGGAGGAGCGATCTTGTCAGAGGACAGAAATCTACTGGGGAGAACAGGACAGAAATCCACTAAGCAGGTACTCTGTGCACAGAGGTTCTGGGGGATTCTTTGTCTCTGCAGCCCAGTATATCTCTGATCTTTCTGACTTTGACTCTCCAAAAGATGTCACTCCTGACTGAGAACCTTTTTGGCGTAAGTATTTTAAAAAAGACTGTTAGGTCATTTAGAACTTGGCAGTTAGAACTTGGCAATTAGAATTTGGACAACTATTTGTTTGGTATAGCTTTGATAGGTCTGTATAGGTTTGTATACGCGAATTGCAATTTGTGTAGGCAGGTAATGAAGAGACTTTTTCTCCATCTGCTTTAGTTGAAGTATAAGTGGGTCGCTCCCAGTCCTTAGTTCTTTGGTCCTTTGGTTCTTAGTTTTTGGTTCTTGGTTCTGCATTGGTTCTTAGTTTGGTTCTTTGGTCCTTAGTATTGGTTCTTAGTATTGGTCCTTAGTTTTATTTGAAGATTGCAATTTTCAAAAACCGAGGGTCTCGTACATTTGCGAGTGTATCAATAGAGATAGCCCCTTGAAGTTTGAAGCTCGGTTAGTGAGCGAAGATGCCTAATCGTAGCAAATTTGGTACTTGGTTTGGTTTTTGTTGCAACAGGGTTTCCCGATTGGAGGATTCATGTCTGATACTTCCGATGGGAACTCCAACTTATGAGCTCTATTTTAAACACGGCGTGGGCCCCATCACGTTTAATAAAGTATGGGTCCGCTATTCTTGGAAATAAAGGTCTGTGAGGCTGTTTTTGCAGTTTTTTGGAACACTATTGAGAAAAGTTTTCTTTTCTCTTGTAAATATGACTTTACAACTAGTATCTGCAAACGGTTCTGTGAGTAAATTGCGACGGCGCTATTTATGAAAAATGGCTAAAGCGCGCTGTATTGTGTGTCCTGAGTGTTTGACCCCTTTCTGTTTATGTCTGAAATGAGCTCAATGTGTGTTTGTGGGTCTTCTTGATGTTTTCAGTCTGTTAAGTAAAATGTTGGTTAACTAATATTAAGTAGAAACTTAGAAAAAATCCAGAAATGAACCATGTGATGTGCTAAAATAGCTATATGTTGCTCTTTAATTTATAGAATGAGCAATTGTGCACATATACAAAACTGCCGTTAAATGCTTAAAGAATAAAATTAGAAAACACATTCAATAGATATACATAAGGCCCCAAAAACGAAATTATCTATTTTAGCAAAAAAATAAATAAATTTACAGCATTTTCCTTAGATGCATTGTATTAGATGTTCACAGGCAAACTTTTCAGCTGCAGTATATTTGATAGGAATGTTCATTCAGCCAGCACTTTCCCAGTTAAACACGGGTGGAATTTTGCATAACCGTCCTTTTAAATGAAAGTGGCGCAAAAATGTGACGCGTTTCAAGTTAGGCTTATGCGCTTAGGCTTGTGAGTTAAGTGTGTCCAAAAATGATAGGCAAGGGATGCAGCTTGCTTTTATATGTGGAATTATCACCAAAAAAAAATAATTGTTTTTAAAAAAAAGATAATTATTAATTATGGAAAAATTATTAAAAAAATAAGTGCCTTTCAAAAATCGTTTTTTAATATTTATACAGCTTAATACCTATACTATGACCTCCTAGCATTAAAATTTAATTTAAGTTATGTTGCACCGCTAAAATGACATTTGTATGTGCAATTTTCCCTTGGCGCAGGAGCAAACAAGCTCATTTCTATAAAGTATAAGTTAATATTTTCAATGGCTGACTCATGGGTTGTGTAATAGACATTCTGGTAATGCATATTATGCAAGAAAATTGTAGGATATTCATTTTTTAATGCCTAAAATGTCAAAGTCGATTTTGGGCAAAAGCACTGTTCAAACCGCATTTTCTTTCATTCAGAGTAGCTTTTTTGGCCCAGTGAGATCCATTTAAGGTTGATGAAATAAGTACCATTGCAACAAGCATTTATTCTAAAAACTGGTATGTGTGTTATTAGGTTTTGTGAATTATTCACAGTAAATGTAGTTTAATAAACTGGGAGTAGAGATAATTTTTAGCGCCTAAAAAGGAGAAATTATTTTTCAAAATAGAGTGAATTATTGCAGGTTAGGAGGAATTAGGAAGGCCTACTGTCTTTGACAGATTCAGAGTGGCAGAAGCTGCGAGCTGCAGAGGCTGGCTCAAGTCGCGCTGAGATGCTATCTTTTGTTTCCCTGTAAACAATGGAGAAGGCTGTCATGTTGACATTTGTGACCTTTTAAATTAGGGCCTTGTCTCTGTGGAATGCAGAATGACCTTGCTAAACGGGCCTCTAAAGGTGGGGTTTCTGGTTTCTCCATAAGAACATCAATACAATTAAAGAACTTAATTCCAAAAGGAAAATATAAAAAAAAGGGTTTCTTTGAAAGTCCCAACATCATGTTAAATGCTCTGCAGAACTGATACATTTGTGTCTCCGCTCTAAAAAAATAAAAAAAATAATGCCTGCTAGTTGCTTTTATTTGACAGAAAACGAAGTGTTGCATTAAGTCTTAGACAGAAAATAAGATGCAGCCCTTTTCTAAAATTTTGAAGGCTACATGCCTAAGTGAGAACGATTTGCCAATTAAGAATTATTTTTCACAGTGGAAATTGTAGGTGCCAAATTAATATGGAGTGTCAGTGTAACAATTTTTACTTTCAGAAAGGTAAAACTACGGTAGCATTGATGTTGCAAGGTGACTGACAAGAGGGTAACAGTTAAGTAATGGAAATGTATTTTTGTGTTTTTGGTCCTATCATGAATTGTTCTTGCTGGTCCTGTATGTTAGAAGAGAGACAGTAAAGTTATATTTGACAGCGGATTTCCATTGCCTGGTGATCTACTGTCAAAAGGAGGGTAAGGATTTTAAACCTGACAAATTAAACAGGCCCAAATATTGGGTTTTTGGGCTGCAGGTTTACAGTGCATAAAGTACATGATATGGTGTTGTGTGTCACCGCTTATTCACATATGCTATTGTTTTGTCTATGCTTCTTGTGCTTGATATACAGCGAGTATATCTGATGGCTTGACATGTGCATTTTTTTATTTGTGCATTTTTTTATTTTTTGCATGTTTTGTTTTATGTTGTTGCTTTTATACTATTATAAGTTCCCCTGTGTTGTGAAGGGATGCGTATGACGATATGTATCGTTACATAACAGTTGGGTGGATTTGGTATAATAATAAATTTCACAGATATGGTTTTCATACTGTGAGGAAGACAGGCAGCACTTTACCAGTGCATGTCTAAATTGGCTATAATGGTATTACAGAAAACAAAACAGATCTATCAGGATCAAAGTGTGTCACCTGCAGTTAGTCATGTTACTGCCCCTTCCCTTAAAGGAACAGGCAGCCTTACATTTATGTATCCTTGATTGGACCTAAGGATGAAATTATAGATCTGTGACTCAAGGTGGCCTACTTTCTATATTACATTAGTTAATGATGTTCTGTTTCCTAAGTAGCATATGGCTTTTTGTTCCTTAAAAGAAAACCAGGTTTTCATTTTTCCCTGAAGAAGGAACTGGAACATTAGCTAGGATTACCGTATATGGTGTAGTCGCCTGCGGTAGAGTTAAAATTTGTGTAACTTTGGCCTTTGTGTATCACCCGTACTCTTGGTGTTGTGTCACATGCCTGACTATCACCCAAATAATTTTTTTGTTCTTCCTATCGATTTTTTTCTTTTGTTACTTCTCCCCTGACCAATGCCGCATCATGTTTAGTTATTGGGGATTTTAGTTGTGTCCTAGTTCCAATTCCCTTTTCCGTATTCCTTTCACCAGTCAGCCCATTTATAATTGTAGGTGTATTGTTCAGGTACATACTTCCAGACTGCAGTGATGTACCAGGGACCCCCATGTTATGTATAATTCTCTTTTTTATGACCAGACTGGTTTGCAAGAATTTTCCTTAGGCCTACTTCAATGTTTTCCAGCCTGACTGTCAGGGTAGTGATAGACTGGTTAACTGACTCAATATTATAGTAAGACAAGTTTTCCATCTCAATAGGAGATATCTTATGTTTACCTTTTTGAACATGACGAATTATCAATGTCTATTTTTATTTTGGTTTTCAGTTCCCTTCTGTTCCTGCTGCTTTAATTTTTGGTGGGATCAGATGTGTCCTAATCATGCAAATATCAGGACCCTCTAGTTCTTGTCTTTTGTTTGCACATTTGACTATTAGCCTGTGTATTGCATAGTGCACCTGATGCACAGTTTTTAAAGGAAGTTTTCTACATGTCCCTGATAATCTGTATCATGTGATTTCTCTATTGAGATGTTCTAAGATAAGGAGGAACACCTAGACTTATTCATTGAGGAAAATATGTGTTTACCCCATTAGACAATGCCACTGTGTGAGGAAATCCATTCAGATAGAATTCTCATGTAGCTATAGATGGCAGAGAAAAATGGAGAGAACCCAATTGAAGATGCTAGAGACCCTGTTTTGCCCTTCTGCCTTTGTCTTTGTATTCTATGCCCATGGTGTATGGCTACTCCTTTGAAGATTGCAGACCACCTGCTTGCAGTCCCCTTGTTAAAAACCATGAACTGTTTTTGTACTAAATTGAAGGAAACTAACAACTGTGTCACATTTCCTACGTCACTAGATTCTGCGGGTATCAAGTCATAATAACCTGCAGAACATTGATTTAAGCCTAATTCATTGCCAACAAACCTACCTGGTGGAAGGACGCTCCGCTGCGCACTCTGCATTGCCCGGGGGTCGGAGGCTGTGACACCGCGCTGAGACCGCGCTGGACGCCGCGAAAGGGACTACAGCCCCCAGAGTCCCTAGCGGTATCTTCCGCTTCCGCTTCCCTGCGCGCCCTGAGGCGCTTATAACTGAGAGGCTCCCTCGGTGGAGCGGGGGACATTGCCAACAAACCTACCTGGTGGAAGGACGCTCCGCTGCGCACTCTGCATTGCCCGGGGGTCGGAGGCTGTGACACCGCGCTGAGACCGCGCTGGACGCCGCGAAAGGGACTACAGCCCCCAGAGTCCCTAGCGGTATCTTCCGCTTCCGCTTCCCTGCGCGCCCTGAGGCGCTTATAACTGAGAGGCTCCCTCGGTGGAGCGGGGGACATTGCCAACAAACCTACCTGGTGGAAGGACGCTCCGCTGCGCACTCTGCATTGCCCGGGGGTCGGAGGCTGTGACACCGCGCTGGACGCCGCGAAAGGGACTACAGCCCCCAGAGTCCCTAGCGGTATCTTCCGCTTCCGCTTCCCTGCGCGCCCTGAGGCGCTTATAACTGAGAGGCTCCCTCCGCGTCGCGGGACGCGCGCGGGCGGCGCCGGGCTAAGCCCGGGCAAAGGGCGGGCCCTCTGTGGCCCTCAGAGGCCTGAGGAGACTGGACTGGGCCAGAGACGCTGGTCCTGGTCACAAGATCAGTAAGAAGCAGCGGGGGTGATATTGAGTCTTTGCCAATAATCGTTAGTGTTTTAAATTGTCATTTAAGTAATTATTAACGGACATAACGTTCTATCAATTCAGCAGGCTTGTGACGAGGGTGTGACTGTTTACAATATGTCTAGATCTAAAGCCTCTTCGGGGCCACGTACAATGGATAACTATTTGGTTCAGAGGGTTAATAAGATAAATTCTGAAAGACGACAGTCATTGGGGAAAGCTAGTACCCCACCCCGAGAGAGCCCCTCAGGAGGTTTATCAACCTCCGGCATGGAGGATGCAAACAATCACTTTGATACTACCACCCCGGAGGTGGTTGAGTTAACTGAGCTGGGGCAACTTGATTCTGTACATATTAGCCCCAATGAGTTAATAATAGATGACTGCCACGACAGGGTGGAACAATGTTCACCTCCCCCAAAAAAACGATCAGTAAGAACATGCAAGAAATTCCAGTCTAAAAAGGGGACATTATGTAATGGAAAGAAATCTGCAGACCAATCAGATAAAGACATTGGGAATACTGCCTTGAGCTCAGTCAATAAGGCGGGATTAGAGGATAATATTGTTAGTAACATTGAGGAGATTATTGGTACCAAGATTAAGGATATAATAGATCCGCTGGTTTTCAAAATAGAGGAGTTAACGGAAGAAGTTGTCAGATTGGGCGGTTTGCTAAATAAGGCCTTAGGCAAATTGGGAGAAGTGTCTGCTTCTACTCCTGTTATAGAGGTGGTAGCCGACACTACTAATACCCAAAGTAAGAATCAAGGACAGGGAGACCCTGCTAAGAAAGCCACAGGGAACAAAGCGAACGATAGTGCTACTCTGGTAATACCACAAATAGGCACCAACCCATCAGGCAGTAATTTGCCTGTTTTAGATAATATAAACAGCTGGGAGGGAAATAAAATGAAGGGTGCTGTTAACCTCCCACCTGAGTGTGCTCCCTATGTGGTGGTACTCACAAATGTGCCACCGCTAGACAATAAGGTTCCCCAAGAAACCCACGATTCCTTAAAAAACAAATGTTTGTCGTGGTTAAATAGACAATGTGGTTTCCCATTGAATTTTTCTGACAATATTTTGACAACCAGAAGAGCCAACTGGATTGGGAGTGATAGGAAAAGACTAAAAGGGGACTGTGTATTTATTAACTTCAAATACCCGCAGCACGTCTCTACCGTCCTCTTAAGAGCGGCATCTCTCCCAATCTTAGATGGTAATGTATGTGCTCGAGCGCTAGGATACTTTTATAATCACCTTAATGTCAAAGGGAGGGTCAACAATAGAAATTCTATTTATCCACCTATTTGTAAACCCCATTTTGATATCCCAACCCAGAATAGATTTCTTGCACTTAGCACTCTGGACTCTAATGATTGACGTATAAAGGAGACGGAGATATGTGCGGGAAGGGAAGAGGAACTGAATTTGGAGGATCACAGAGATGATTGCATATCTGTAATCTCTGGTATAACAACTTTGACCCCCAGATTGGTGCCTGAACAGGATGAGGCTGAGACCATACCAGATGGTTGTATGAATTCTGGTGATTTGGGCCAAATTACTGAGGCTGGCATTATGGAGGGAGATACCCAAGGTACTCCTAGAGGGAGTACAATCGGAGCAGGTATATGTTCCAGGTTGGTGTGCTGGAACGTAGCTGGTCTGAAAACTAAAAGTAGGGACCCGGGTTGGAACTCCTTTATTAACAGGTATGATATCCTATGCTTTCAGGAAACCTGGTGCAAAGATAATATTGATTATGAGGGGTTCGTTTCATATAACCTGCCAGCATATGGAGAGGGACCGGGTAGAGCTAAGGGGGGTTTACTCACCCTTGTATCGGTCCATCGACAGATGACGGTGATAAAATATGTGCCGGTAGGAAACTTAATACAGATGATTTGGATCCAAGAAGGTAAAAGCCGTAATATCCTTCTGATCAATTATTATAATAACATTTTTGATAGTACCAGGGGCAGAATTGTTACTGATCTGACTAATGCTATTGAGAACCTAAGTTCGAATTCTCATGAAGTATTTGATATCATTTGGTGTGGGGATTTCAATGTTTCATTATGCGAATTACTATCCACTAAAGCTTGTGGGGTTACAAACAATGCTGGATGGGAGGTCCCACATTTTGGGCATGACATGTATGGGGAAAAAGTGAATGCATTAATGGGGTGCCTTGACCTGGAAATTTTGGATTGTTGCAGGGATAGTAATGGTTCGCCTATCCCCACATTTAGGAATTGGCGTGCCAATTCTGTAATTGACCATGTGTTGGTATCCTCCAGTATTGCCGATTGTTTTGGCCCACTCGAAATTGAAATAATGGATACCAGTGATCACAACTGTATTATCGTCCCCATGACTTTGTGGGAGGAGAATGATGAAGAGGCAGGGGCTACAGTTGAAAACATTGAAGCACACAGGGTTAATGGGGTAAGGCTGAGGTGGACAGGTGCTAAAGCATCTGAATTAACCAAATCTATTATCATGAAGAATTTAGCAGACATTGTCTTTATTTTAGAAAATAGATTAGATCATGAGCGGGTCTTATCTAGTTTTAAAGGTATCAACAATGCCATTAACGACAAGTTCACAGGTGGTAGTAGGGGCAGTAAGAAGCCTGGCTTTGTTTGGTTTGATAAAATTTGTTCGGCTGCCCTGACCGACCTTAAGCAAGCCCTAGTAATAAGACCTAGGGATAAAAAACTAATAACTATTCTGAGGCTAGAATACAAAAAGGCTATTAAAGAAAGGAAGAAGGTTTTGCAGCTACAAGCGTGGGAATCTCTTAATCAGGCGGCAGAACTATCGAATTCTGTATTATTTTGGACAACAGTTAATTCTCCGTTCCTTAAGGAAACAAATATCCCTGAGTTAACAGCAAATGTTTCCTGTGAAGGATGGATTACCCATTTCTCTAGTATCTTTGACTCAAATAAAAATAGTAATGTTGGGTCAGAAAGATGGCCTATCATACCACTTGATATTACTGTGGAAGAAGTGGAAAGTGGGATAAGAGCAAGTAAGGGAGGAAAGGCCCAAGGCCCGGATGGGGTCCCAAGCGATGTATATAAGGAGACGCCAGAAGTATGGGGTCCGTTGTTGGCTGTTGTTTTTAATGCCGCAGTTTGTATAGGCCCTCCACAAACTTGGGAGGAGTCTATAATTGTACCTATATACAAGAAGGGATCTAGGTCCGATGCGAAAAATTACCGACCAGTCTCATTATTGGATGCCTCAGTAAAAGTAATGAGTAGGATTATGCTGGTCAGACTGGAAGAATGGGTAGAACAGGACCATATTCTGACAGATAGCCAATATGGCTTTAGGAAAGGTAGGGGTACACTCGATCAATGTATTAATTTAGAATTATTGATCGGGAAATACAGTGAAGCCAAATCTGGCCATATTTACATGTGCTTTGCTGATTTACGTAGCGCCTTCGACATGGTCGACCACTCTATTTTGTGGATGACCCTGTTAGAATTAGGGGCGCCAAAGGGCATAATTTATTTTCTTGCCAGAATGTACGAGAGATTAAAAACATGTGTACGTTTTGGTAGGAAGGGTGAATGCACTAGGAACTTTAGCGTTAAACGCGGTATAAGGCAGGGTTGTGTTTTAGCTCCTCTTTTATTCATTTTATTTATAAATAATGTTGATGCTATTTTTAAAAAAGTACCTGCAGATGCCCCAATGATTAACGGTACCCCCGTCCCGGTGTTATTATACGCCGACGATGCTGTATTGCTGTCAAGAACTCCGATAGGGTTACAACGATTAATGGATAGTTTTGTATCTTTTATTAAAGATAAAAAATTAGTTATCAACAAAAGCAAAACTTATACAATGATCTGTGGCCCAAAGAAAATTAAACATGCAGCGAAAGGGTTTTTTATAGATAAAATAAAAGTGCAGCAGGTGGACAAATTCTGTTATTTAGGAATAACCTTTGCTGAGGATAAAAATTGGACACATGAATTTAATAATATACGCAATAAAATGGCTAGAAATGCACATGGAATTTTCAGATTTGCTCAGAAAATTGGGGATCGTAGGACCAGAGACATGGTAAAAATTTATCAGGCTAGATGTGTTTCGATTGCATTATATGGGGCTGGAATTTGGGGCTACAGTAGCGTACATGAGTTGCAACTGGAACAGAATTCTTTCCTAAAAAAAGTATTGTGTTTACCCACTTCGGCCTCTAATGCATTATGTCATCATGAACTAAATGTTAATTATTTATCCGATCTTTTGTCACTTAGACCTTTGATGTTGTGGAGATCAATTTGGTTGAATGAAGAAAAATCTTTCACTAGGTCTATAATCCAGGACTGTATGCAATTAGATAATGTAAAGGCAATCCCCTGGATTAAATACATTATTATGTGCTTTTCGGATATTTTCAACCCGAATATCATAACTGATCCAAATGCTGTTTTATCAATCCCCAAGACTGAGCTGAAAAGGATTTTTCTAGCCTTTGTAGAGAGGAAAAGAATAGTAATTGCAGGTTCTTTGTCCACTGTTATGTTTTACAACAGATATCTGTCCATGGATGGATTTCCCGTCTATCTAACTCTTGTCACCAGACCAACACATAAATTTGTACTAACCAGACTGAGATTTGGAATAGTGCATCATCTGGTGGCACATCCTGTAATGAGAAAATACCCTATAGGTCCTTGTAGATGTGACGGTTTTTCCAAGCAGAGCACAATGCACTTTATATTATTTTGTAAGCTGTACTCTAACTTCCGTGTTATTCTGCTAAAGCCCATGTTTGTTAAATATGGTACACGGACGGTTGAGCAGGCTATGAAATTGATTTTTAACTTACAATCTGCTGATATTTGTTTTTATACTGCTTCCTTTTTAAACAAATGCATCAACCTGAGGAAAAGTATGTGTTTTTTAGATGTAGATAGGTAATTTTAAGCTGTATTACGTTTTAATGATTAATATTGTATATGAAATGTGATTATGTCTGCTGTAAGTATTCATGTTATGTATTTGTGAATATGACTGTGATTGCTTTTATGGACATTAACTTGCTCCGAATAAAGCTGAATTGAAATTGAAATTGCCTAATTCCCATCAGTGACAGCTACAGATGAAAGACGGACGTCTTGGCCCTACAGTCTCAGCACCCAGAAAGTAGCAAAGCTGGACAGCGATCGCCAGCGCATGGTATCGTACTTGCTCCATCAGACGGCGTTGGACATCACAAAACCAAAGTTTCAGTGTAAAAGAGCTAAAGAGAAGGATTACTGCTGTTGATGGCAGGGCTTGTTTGAGGCTTCATTTCTCTACCTGTCATGTGCTGGTAACCTCTGACAGTGTGCAGTCCCTTGAGCCCCTTGGCCTGAGTTTTGGCCACACACCCCCTTTTCTTTGCTCCAACGGAACAAGGGCAGTGCACCAGAGATTTCAAGTTTGGAAAAAGGCACTATATTGTGGTGCCCATGAAAGAGCAGCTTGAGCGTCCTCCGACACTAAATAATGAGGGCCCGATTCACAGAACTAACTTAAGACAAAATCCTAAACTTACTGCCATTTTGGTATTCACAGAAGGCACTTACTCATTTTGGTATTCACAGAAGGCACTTACTCATTTCGGTATTCACAGAAGTTAGGAGTCCTAACTTTAGGACTCCTAAATGCCTTCTGTGAATACCGAAAGCCTTAAAATTAGAATTTTTCACAGTTTAGTAGTAGTATAGTTAGGAGTCCTAACTTTAGGACTCCTAAATGCCTTCTGTGAATACCGAAAGCCTTAAAATTAGAATTTTTCACAGTTTAGTAGTAGTATAGTTAGGACTCCTAACTTTAGGACTCCTAAATGCCTTCTGTGAATACCGAAAGTCTTAAAATTAGGATTTTTCTCAATTTAGTAGTAGTAAAGTTAGGACTCCTAACTTTAGGACTCCTAAATGCCTTCTGTGAATACCGAAAGCCTTAAAATTAGGATTTTTCTCAGTTTAGTAGTAGTAAAGTTAGGAGTCCTAACTTTAGGACTCCTAAACTGAGAAAAATCCTAATTTTAAGACTTTCGGTATTCACAGAAGGCATTTAGGAGTCCTAAAGTTAGGAGTCCTGACTTCTGTGAATACCGAAATGAGTAAGTGCCTTCTGTGAATACCAAAATGAGTAAGTGCCTTCTATGAATACGAAAATGGTAGTAAGTTTAGGATTTTGTCTTAAGTTAGTTCTGTGAATCGGGCCCTGAGTGTTGGAGTCTGAAAGTGCTGCTGAGCTTGAGCTATTTCCCAATTAATAGTGCTTGGGTCTGCACGAGATGATTTGTGCCCTTGATCAATGAAGAGCACATTGTTTGTAGTGTCTACCACAGAGGAGAGACACTGGTGCATTGCCTTAAGACATTGAGACTTTCGAGTGAGCTGTGGGTGTTTGCCAGGAGGGCACTCCAACTAAGCAGTACTTTTCTCACGAAGAGGCCTGAATTGAGAGGCCCAGCGCGGAAGAAGACAATGGAAGCAGATTTGATGGACAATAGAAGCCTTCCAAAGAGGCTTATAACGGACTTTGGGCACAGTTGCAAATATAGACTGAGTGATTGCCTATGTAAGGGCAAAAGGAGGGTCTGTGGTTCCGTGAATTCTGAACCTGTGTTTTAAATGTCATGATTCTGTTATGATTTTGGTAACAGCAAACCGTATACAGTGAAGTTCAGCAAATACGAGTGTTTGCGTCATGTTACACCAATGGATTCACTGTGTATTTGAAGGTTTTGTTCTGAACCCTTGGGTTCCATTTTGTGCATGGCAGCCATTTTGTGGTTGCCCTTTACATAGGCCCTGACTGTGGCTGAACAAGTATTTAGGACACATTCACCTTAGCTTGGGTTTGTGCTGACTCCTGCATGACCTGGCGAAAGCTGACTCTATTGCCTGAGGCCGACCTTGCCAAGCCAGTTCCTGCCCTTTAGCTGATCAAGATTAAGGATCAGAGCACAGGACATTATAAATATTTATTACACACAAACATGCCTTATCCTATTCCTATCTGTTTCTATTCTTGTTTTTATGGTCTATTTACGATGGGGAGGTGACCATTTTTATTATGGGTTTGTCCAGCTTGTCTAAAGAAGAATGTTGGTTTTGTCCGGTCTTTTTACCTTTGTCGACTGTAACCTTTATGAAACCCTGTAATTATAATGTTTTGCCCATATCCTGCTAAAACCCCAAAGGCTACTCACCTGTTGCCTCTCTAGCTTTTTCATTTGTTTAGGAATGTGACTGGTACAACTCCCTTGCATGCCTAGGGCATAATAAATGGTATAAAAGGTCTGAGCTAAGAACATTCTGGAGACTGCCTCATTCAGTTGCTAAGGCTTCTGTGTGACATAGTCTCACTCATTTGAGTTTAATAAAGATGTCTTTTCATATTTCAGCTTCTTTGCCAAGTTCTTTGTTATATTACCCTGAGAATGAAGATTTCAGTTCTTCAGTGGGCACAGGGGCTGATAGACTGGCTGGAGATGGTGGGCACTGGGGTGATAGACTGACTGGGGAGGGTGGGCACAGGGGCTGATAGACTGGCTGGAGAGGGTGGGCACAGGGTCTGATAGACTGGCTGGAGAGGGTGGGCACAGGGGCTGATAGACTGGCTGGGGAGGGAAGCACAGGGGCTGATAGACTGGCTGGAGATGGTGGGCACAGGGGCTGATAGACTGACTGGAGAGGGTGAGCACAGGGGCTGATAGACTGGCTGGAGATGGTGGGCACAGGGGGTGATAGACTGACTGGAGAGGGTGAGCACAGGGGCTGATAGACTGGCTGGAGATGGTGGGCACAGGGGGTGATAGACTGGCTGGGGAGGGAAGCACAGGGGCTGATAGACTGGCTGGAGATGGTGGGCACAGGGCCTGATAGACTGGCAGGAGATGGTGGGCATGGGGGCTGATAGACTGGCTGGAGATGGTGGGCACAGGGGCTGATAGACTGGCTGGAGATGGTGGGCACAGGGGCTGATAGACTGGCTGGAGATGGTGGGCACAGGGGCTGATAGCCTGGCTGGAGATGGTGGGCACAGGGGCTGATAGCCTGGCTGGAGATGGTGGGCACAGGCGTCAAAAGTGGCCAGGAGATGGCTGGCTAAAGTCTTGGAAGTCTGAAAGGTAAGGTGGGCACAGGGTCTCACAAGTTATCTGTTAACAGCTGGCACATGGGCTCATACACTACCAGGCGATGACTGGCACTTATGAGAGAAATATTGTCTCAGCTGAAGGTGGCAAGTCAGATGCCCTCAGGCGCACACCAATACTGCCCAGGAGATTGGGCCCGAGAGGGGGCACAGATAGAAGGAGAATGGGGCTGAGAGGGGCACAGATAGTCAGTCAAGGTCATCACAGCACAAGAATAGATGGGTGCCTCCTTACTCCAGTCTCTGCAGCCTGCAACCTGGGTGCTTCAGTCCTTCACACAGCTCCCTCATCCCGGAGTCCTGCACCCCATTGTTTGACAGGTCCAGCGTCGTGATGTGTTGATTTGTACTGAAGGCAGAGGCGAGATCTGAGCAGCAGGAATCCGTCAGAGAGCAGGACTCGATCCTGGGACAGGAAAGAGGTACAGATAGTGAAGTCTCAGCCTCCATGACACACGCATGGCACACATGAAGTAGTACTAACACATCTTCCCAGCTATGATGCAGTGACAGTGTGCTGCAAAGGTTGTTGCAACACCTAGCAGAGGGTGGTTGGGATGGGTGGAGGGAAGAGAGGTATTCTGTTTTTAATATTCAGGAGGGGGCAGGGTAAATGCTGAGGGTGGTGTGAGGGGGAGGGAGGAGGCAAGGTATCCTGTTTTTTAAACTTTGGATAGGGGAGGAAAGCGATTGCCTGATGGTAGTTGGGGTGGGTGCCAGGACACCAGGGTATATATTAAAGATTGGATACACAGTCCTACTCTGTGCCGCGACACACCTTTAATTGAGTGTGCTTGGTGCAGAGCAGAGCATTGTCCCTCAGTACAGAAAACGTGCGTTTCACAGTGAAGAGGTGAACTCACACATGCACGGTGAACAGCTCAATAGTGAAAGGCAGGCAAGCTGTTCAAAGCTATTGGGCTGCGTTTCACCAAAGGCAGAAACGCTGCCTCACGTTCAAACATGGACAGAGACTCACCTGCGGATAGCCGCAGTGACTAACTGCACTGACCTGCAGGGTGATTTCAGGTGGGTCTCTAAGACCCTTCCCCCTTTACCCCATTCCATGGGTCACCATCGAGAGGTACAATGGCCCTGGTCACCACGTATGTGGTGCACAATCAGTGCACCTCCAGGCAGCATCTTTGCCCTTTCGCCCACATCTCTAAAATAGTGTGGATGCAAAAGCAAAAGGTTTCCTCATTTGCACGGTACTACGTCCCTGTGAAAATAAAGGCATGTCCCCTTTGTTTCAGCGTGTCTGTGTTACAGAACTGAGCACTCAATAGTCTGCGGTTTCTTCTGTAATACCAAAGTGATCTGTGGGTGCAAAAAGAGTGTGCACATGCCCCTTGCACTGTTAGGCCACTAAGTGTAAAACAGGCCATGGTTTGTGGCGAGCCGAGACAGGTGATGTCATGTCCTTTCGGCACCTCGTTACTCCTCTACCCCTGTACAGCTATTTCAGGCAGGAGACATGGGTGGCCATGGGCAGAACACATGGGTGGCCAAGGGTAGAAGACATGGGTGGCAGAGGGTAGAAGACATGGGTGGCCATGGGTAGAAGACATGGGTGGCCAAGGGTGGAAGACATGGGTGGCCAAGGGTGGAAGACATGGGTGGCCATGGGTAGAAGACATGGGTGGCCAAGGGTGGAAGACATGGGTGGCCAAGGGTGGAAGACATAGGTGGCCGAGGGTAGAAGACATGGGTGGTCATGGGCAGAACATATGGGTGGCCAAGGGTAGAAGACATGGGTGGCCAAGGGTAGAAGACATTGGTGGCCAAGGGTGGAAGACATGGGTGGCCAAGGGTGGAAGACATGGGTGGCCAAGGGTGGAAGACATGGGTGGCTGAGGGTAGAAAACATGGGTGGCAGAGGGTAGAAGACATGGGTGGCCAAGGGTGGAAGACATGGGTGGCCAAGGGTGGAAGACATGGGTGGCCAAGGGTGGAAGACATGGGTGGCCGAGGGTAGAAGACATGGGTGGCCAAGGGTGGAAGACATGGATGGCTGAGGGTAGAAGACATGGGTGGCCAAGGGGAGAAGACACAGGTGGCCAAGTAGAAGACATAGGTGGCCAAGGGCAGATGACATGGGTGGCCATGAGTAGAACACATGGGTGGTCAAGAGTAGAAGACATGTGTGGCCAAAGGTAGAGGACATGGGTGGCCAAGGGTAGAATACATGGGTGGCCGAGGGTGGAAGACATGGGTGGCCAAGGGTAGAAGACATGGGTGGCCATGGGCAGAACATACGGGTGGCCAAGGGTAGAAGACATGGGTGGCCAAGGGTAGAAGACACAGGTGGCCAAGTAGAAGACATGGGTGGCCAAGGGTAGAAGACATGGGTGGCCATGAGTAGAACACATGGGTGGCCAAGGGTAGAAGACATGGGTGGCCAAGGGTAGAAGACATGAGTGGCCAAGGGCAGAACATATGGGTGGCCAAGGGTGGAAGACATGGGTGGCCAAGGGTGGAAGACACGGGTGGCTGAGGGTAGAAGACAGGGGTGGCTAAGGGTGGAAGACATGGGTGGCCACCGCTGCGAGGAGGGCACCTTTGCCACATCTGAGCCCAAGTAAGCTTGAATTATGTTACAAAGGCGGTTCTTTACCGTAATGTTGACAATTTGCAGCCGGGATGCTTCAAGCCAGCAGACAACAGTTTGACTCCAGCATCTCCAAGGATGTTATGAGACATTTCCAGCTCTTCCAGTGATGCGCTTGTCTTCAGTACTGAAGCGAGATCTTCACAGCACAAACTGGTGAGGGAGCAGTGCTGTAACCTGGGAGAGATGAAGGACAGATGTATAAGAGAGGACAGCACTGGCCCCAGGCCAGCATCTACGCCAAGGCTTTGAACAGCACAAACCACTGACGGAGTGGTGATGCGGCCTGGAAGAGATGAGGGACAAACAAATAAGATAGGACAGCACTGCCCCAGGCCAGCATCTACTCCAAGGCTTTCTACAGCACAACCTGCTGAGGGATCAGTGCTGCGGCCTGGACGAGATGAGGAACAAACGTATGAGAGAAGACACTAGTGGCCCCAGGTCAGCATCTACTCTAAGGCTTTCTACAGCACAAACCGGTGAGGGAGCAGTGCTGCGGCCTGGAAGAGATGAGGGACACAAGTATAAGAGAGGACAGCACTGGCTCTAGATCACCAGCGACACTACGGCTTTCTACAGCACAAACCAGAGAGGGAGCAGTGCTGCGGCCGGAAGAGATGAGGGACACACATAAGTATGAGAGAAGACACTACTAGCCCAGGTCAGCATCGACTCTAGGGCTTTGCACAGCACAAACCGGTGAGGGAGCAGTGCTGCGGCCTGGGAGATGAGGGATGGACGTATAAGAGAGGAGAGCACTGGCCCCAGGGCAGCAACTACTCTAAGGCTTTGTACAGCACAAACCAGTTAGGGAGCAGTGCTGCAGCCGGAAGAGATCAGCAGTCTACTCTAAGGCTTTCTACAGTACAAACCGCTGAGGGAGCAGTGCTGCGGCCGGAACAGATGCGGGACACACATATAGGAGAGGACAGCACTGGCCCCATGCCAGCATCTACTTCAAGACTTTGTACAGCACAAACCAATGAAGGAGCGGTGCTGCGGCCTGGGAGATGAGGGACACACATATAGGAGAGGACAGCACTGGCCCCATGCCAGCATCTACTTCAAGACTTTGTACAGCACAAACCAATGAAGGAGCGGTGTTGCGGCCTGGGAGATGAGGGAAACACGTATAAGAGAAGACAGCACTGCCCCAGGTCAGCATCTACTCCAAGGCTTTGTACAGCACAAACCGGTGAGGAAGCAGTGCTGGGGCCTGGAAGAGATGAGGGACACAAGTATAAGAGAAGACACTACTGGCCCCAGGTCACCAGCGACTCAAAGACTTTCTACAGCACAAACCGCTGAGGGAGCGGTGCTGCGGCCTGGAAGATGAGGGACACACGTATAAGAGAGGAGAGCACTGGCCCCAGGCCAGCATCTACTCTACGGCTTTGTACAGCACAAACCACTGAGGGAGCGGTGCTGTGGCCGGAAGAGATGAGGGACATACGTATAAGAGAGGACACTGGCGCATGATGCCGAACACTGAGCATTGACCAATGCTAAAGTGAAGCATGCCGCTCTGCTAGAGCGCCATCATGGTTACATTTTTGCAGCATGCACTGCCCTACTTTACACCGTGGGAGACAAATCTGACCACTTACTCACATGGCTAGTCCAAGAGACCCATACTCCCCAATAACAGAAACAAGCCTTTACGCAGGTCCTATCTTGCGCTGCCAATTGGCCATGCTGCAGGCGTTCAGCTCCTAGTGCCCGATTCACAGAACTAACTTAAGACAAAATCCTAAACTTACTACTTTTGGTATTAACAGAAGGCATTTAGTAGTAGTAAAGTTAGGATTTTGTCTTAAGTCTGTCTTAAGCCTGTCTTAAGTCTGTCTTAAGTCTGTCCTATGTTTGTCTTAAGTCTGTCTTAAGTCTGTCTTAAGTCTGTCCTAAGTCTGTCCTAAGTCTGTCCTAAGTCTGTCTTAAGTGTGTCTTAAGTGTGTCTTAAGTGTGTCCTACTACTTTTGGTATTCACAGAAGGCATTTAGTAGTAGTAAAGTTAGGATTTTGTCTTAAGTTTGACTTAAGACAGACTAATGACAGACTTAAGACAGACTTAAGACAGACTTAAGACAGACATAAGACAGACTTAGGACAGACTTAGGACAGACTTAGGACAGACTTAGGACAGACTTAGGACAGACTTAGGACAGACTTAGGACAGACTTAGGACAGACTTAAGAAAGACTTAAGACAAATTTAGGACAGACTTAAGCCAGAGTTAAGACAGACTTAAAACAAAATCCTAACTTTACTACTACTAAATGCCTTCTGTGAATACCAAAAGTAGTAAGTTTAGGATTTTGTCTTAAGTTAGTTCTGTGAATCGGGCCCTTTCTACTTGGAACTGTATAGGGCGCCGCCCGTTCCACCTTCCTGCGGGATTATATGCTTCCTTGCCCCTCTCCGCTTACCTTCCATCAATGCCATCGAACACGAAGAACTCAACAAGCTAATTGCAGTGGCTGTGGTGAAAAAGCGACACATGGCCTGGCCTGTACCCAGACCTCAGGGTTAGACGGCCTCCCAATAGAGTACTATGATCACTTTTCTCCTCACCTTGCCCACAAGCTGGTCGAAATTTATAATGCAGCTCTCACCACTGGAGCGCTCCCCGCCTCCCTCCAGAGTCCCTCCTTTCCCTTTTGAAACCGGATTGTGACCCCACTCATCTCTCCTCATATCACCCAATCGCCATCTTGTGTGTGGACTACAATATACTCACCAAGAGGTATTTACAAGTGCTACCCGCCATTGTACACCCAGATCAAAATGGATTTGTCACGGGCATGTCTAATAACACCAGGCAGCTCTTCCGTGTTATGGACCAGGCGTCACTAAGCTATCCACAAGCGGCAAGCCTCAGACTTCGAGAAGGCCTTCAAGTCTCTATCTAGGGATTACCTCTTCGAGGTTCTGCGGGCAGCCCCCCTAGCCAGGGTCTGCCTCACTGGCAGCTACTGGTGGTGATCTGGACAATATGGCACTCAGTGGATGAAGAGCCCCCTACCTATGCAGCAATAAATACCTTACACATCATTGGGGGTGTCACCTGGTAACATGGTTATACAAAGCAATCAGAGCACAGGGACCCCCTGACACACCTTCGACCCATGTGGGAGGAGGGTTTGGTGCGCCCCATACATGACACTGAGTGGGCTAGGGCCCTGGAGTGCCCCCGGGCTAAGGCTCGTAACGCACAATTCTGAAACATCCAGCACAAGGTGTTACACAGGGATGCCCTCTTGGTTGAACCGCATATTACCTACAGGCAAGCTCACATGCCCCCGATGCCAGGCTGAGTTAGCTGACCTCCAACTCGTGCTTTGGTCATGCTCCAGTGGTGCCAGCTATTGGCATGGAATACACACCCACCCTGGTCATCGTCACAGAACACACAACGCTGAGTTGGTGGGAGGCCACGGCCTTGGGCATCTTTCATAAGAGGAAGATCCATGAAGTGTGGGCACGCTTTGCCAATCTTGCCCTCCTGCTGGCTAAGCGTCTTCTTACCATACATTGGAGGGCCCAAGAGCCTCCGGAGATTTCCCAAGGGCACGGGGCATTTCTCTGTTGGGGAGATGTGGAGCGCACCACTCTACACGGGGGGGAAGCCCGGCACCTTCAAAGGTGCCCCATTGCAGCATCCTGGGACACTATGCCTGCCCAATTTAAGGATGGTAGAGTAGAGCACCCTTCCCCCTGATCCCCTGAGACACAGTTACGTCATCATTGTCTCCGTCCCCTACCTCCTTCGGTTTCAGAAGTCCCCTGTACTGGATTGGTGTCTCCCTCGCCTCTTGTGATGCCGAGGCGTAGTGACCGGGCCCCCATGTTATGTTATGTTAAATGGGTATTTATAAGCGCACAGCTACTCAATAGAGTGTCCCGGCGCTGAGGCGTGAGAATGAACAGTTTGCTATGCAGTGTGACATCCCTGGTTAGATATTATTGCTGGAATAGCCAGATTTCAGTTTTTTCCTAAACGCTAGGAGATCTTGCGTCAGTCTTACTTCCACCGGCAGATGGTTCCACAGTTGCGCCGTCTGAACCTGGAAGGAGCGCCCCCCTATCCGTGCTTGATGGTATTTGCGGGCACGTGCCAACTGAAGTTATGAGGACCTTAATGTACGGCAAGGGCAGCAGAACTGGACTCTTTTCATGATGTACCCGGCACCTATGCCGTGGAGAGCCTTAAAAGCCAGGACCATGGCCTTAAAATGGATCCTCTTGCGGATTGGGAGCCAATGCCGGGATTGCAAACATGTGGGCGTCCGTGCTCTAGGGCCCAGCATGAGTATTGCTCCGGCTGCCGCATTCTGGGCCACCAGCAGTCTTGACAGTAGATACTTCGGCAACCCTAGGTACAGTATATTCACGTAGTACAACCAAGAGACTATCATAGCTTGGACTACCGTTTTTCTATGAGTGATAGGCAGGAGAGGCAGGAACTGCTTTAGCATCTTGAACAAGCCGAAGCAAGAGCCAACCACTGCCTGAATCTGGGCCTGCATAGAGAGGTTCTCGTCCAACTTCACCCCAAGATTTTTCACTGTTTTGGAAGTGGAAGGGGGAGACATATCAGCTGGCCACCAATTACACCATGCACTGCTGGGGGGTGGCCAAAGAAAATAATCACCGACTTTTCAGGATTAAATTTAGCTGATTAGCCTGTAGCCAGGAGAACACTTCCGTCAGACAGGAGATAATCCTATCTTCTTTAAAATCCGAGTCTTTATTGCAGGTGAAGAGAGGCTTTGTGTCGCTCGCATACGACAACATTTTTGCTCCATGAGCCTCGGCCAAAGAAGCCAGTGGTGGTGCCATATTTATATTTAAAAGGGTGGGGCTCAAGATTTAGCCCTGTGAAACTCCCACCATCAAAGGGGAGATGGGGGCCACAAAAGGCAGGGATTAAACTATTTGCTCGCGGTCCTTTAGAAAGGAGGAAAACCAGTTGAGTACCGTACCCCCAAAACCGCATTCCTGAAGTCTCGCCAGGAGTCGGTCATGGGGGACGGTATCAAAGGCCGCAGATAAATCCAATAATATCAATGCGGCCTTGCCGCCATTATCCAAAACATCCTTTATGGCTTCTGACACTTCCAGCAGCGCCGTCTCAATGCTGAAGTTCGCCCTGAATCTAGAGTGACTCTGGTGGAGTACTGAATTAGTTTAAACAAATGCGGTAGTGACCTGGTTCACAACTTTTTCCAAGGCCATAGAAAACAAGCAATGGCATAGCCAATAGGTCTCGCTTTTGGGAACTTCTAAGTATTTAGTTATGCAGCACAATATTCTTGGTGCAACAACAACTGTTGCATGGCTAAACACTTAAATAGTCCCAAAGGCGAGACCTATTGGCTACGCCAATGCTTGTTTAATTCTGCAAGAAACTGAAGATCTTGCTTTTCACCCAGCCCAGACCCTCGCTCAGCCCACTCAGCTCCTGCTGCAGCCCCAGGATAACCTTTCGGGTGAGGTGTGTATAATAAAAATACACATAACACATCATAACGATCTTAATCATTAGCTTGTCACCACAACTCGAGACTATTGTATTCAACATAAGATTTCCTCTGTTACCAACTCAGGCAACTATGCATTAAGTATCAGCTTTCCCACAAATTAACAATCAGAAATACAGCCATTAAATTTCAAAATATACAACATTTCAGTTGGCAAAACAAAATATAATCCAGGGATTCTCAGTGCAAATCTTCCAATCCCGGGTTTAGCAGAAGAGTGTCCATGCACCAAAACCCTTATGTACTATCACTAAATATCTCTCTACAGGCTCCAACCTGTAATAACAATCAACTGTTAAACACCTATTCGCCTTAATACTCTTTTCAACGCAAATACACCAGAGCTCCTACATTTGTCATGACTTTTCATAAGAAACAATAGGTCTATAGCCTTGATCATTGTCTTGCCACCATGACCAACTGCAGCCTGCTGTGTTGAGCCTAAGCTTTCCCACAAGGAAGAAAAGGTGATAAATAAGCACTCTTTCAGTGAAAGCACACAATGCCCACTCAAACAGCATATAGTTACCAAAGGGCAGCAATGCGAGTAGGAGCCTGTCACTCAGTAGAGCTTCTGGAAGATATTTATCAGTTGCTCACATAAGGTAAGTTAAAAACTGTTCTGTCAAACTAGACCTAAAAATGCAATGGCTCATCGTGGCGCAAATGTGTACAAAACTATTTCATAATGTTCTCAAGTGGCATCGTTGCCCCCGGTGTCCGGTTGCGTGGGATACCCATATCATTGCTTGATTTCATGCTTTATTGCTTAAACATACATTTTGTATCAACATGTGACTGCAGCTCTTAAAGTATTAAAGCGTGCATCTACTGAATAAAATTCCAATATTTACAATGGGATAATATTGTCTTTGGCAATCACTTCTTCAGCTAGCGCTTCATACGTTGGCAGAAAAACACATTATTTTGACTACATTCCTCCTTTGTAGATGTCAAGCAAAAATTGCAGTCATACAATAAAATATAAAATGATGGGTTTATACAGTCAATGGAGGAAAGCCAACTGTCTGCATGGCATTATTAACACTTTATAGACGGACATGTTCACTATTGCAGGAGTTGCGTATCCTTGTCCAAGCCCCAATGGGATACGAATATTAGGCAACAAAGTGAAGAGAGTACAAATATTTAACCCCATGCTCTTCTTCAGTGTCAACACTATCAGGAGGCAGTGGTCCCTGGTCTTTCAAAAGCAACCACTATTCCAATGTATTAACCACAATTTTATCTTAGTAGAGAGTGTGATTTGGTTTAACAGACAGTGTGCGCAATAACCAAGCAGGGCTTCTTTTCCAATTCCACAAATAGAAAGATTCGTGGAGAGGAATTCTCTTTAAGCATGAAAACTGTTGATGGAACTACAAATTTAGCCTATACGTCAACACAGCTGAAGCCTACCAGAGAGTGAGGACACAAAACAGAGCAAAATGTACTTCCTAAAGAAAAGAATTAGGAGCCATATGTTAACATGCATTGGCAAAGCAAATAGGTAATGACTTTGTCAATGGTTTTTATGTCATGTCATCCCAGAAGCTGTGTAGCACGAATAAGTAAGAGAAAAAAAGTCTGTGATTCGGACACTGTTTTTCTGCTTTTTATTTGCAGGTCAAAGTTGGATCATTAAATAGAAAAAGAAAACAATGCAAATGTTTTTTTCAAAAATCACAAGTGAGGGAGCAGCACGGAGGGAATAGGTGGAGGAAGCAACACAGCACAGATGGAGAGGCAATACAGGAGCGGCGAGGAGAATCAATGGTTGACAGGAGGAGGGAATGGGTGGGAGAAGCAACATGAAGAACGGGTAAAGCGTCGGTGCCGCGATTGCTGCAAAAGTAAAGAAATAGAAAAAAACATCTATTTCCTTACTTTTGTTATAATTGCGGCACCCGCACTTTACTTTTAAAATTAAAAGTAAAGCGCGTGTGCCGTAATTATAGCAAAAGTAAAGAAATAGATGTTTTTTTCTATTTCTTTACTTTTGCAGCAATCGCGGCACCGACGCTTTACTCATGGTTAAAGGTAAAGCCCCGGTGCCACGATTGCTGCAAAAGTAAAGAAATGGAAAAAATCATCTATTCCTTTACTTTTGCTACAATCGCGGCACCCGCGCTTACTTTTAATCTTAGAAGTAAAGCGCGGGTGCCGCGATTATGCGGAGTGAAACAAAACAAGCACGCATAGGAAAAAAAAAAGTGACGCGGCCGCAAAAGTTAAACAAAACAAGCATGCGAGTGGTGCGAAAGCTGGCGGCTGCGCGCGTGCACATGCGCATAACTACAAGCGCTAGGCCAGCAAAAGCGTGGGGTAACACTTTTAAAATCCCACTACTAAATGTCTTGCAGTGCAGCGCATGCGCTAGCTTAGGCGAGACCTAAAAAAAGGAAGCAAAGATGTTGGCCTGTAATAAGAGGCCAATTCTGGGTCCAAAGTTGGGTTTTTTTAATAGGGGAAGAATTTTCGCCCTTTTCCACCTATCGGGGACCAGGCCCGTCTGCAAAGACAGGTTAAGGATCCGGTTAACTGCAGGATTGATAATCTCCGCTATTGATGCTATAATGCTGGCCGGGCATGGGTCGGAGGGAGAGCCGGATTTAAGGCCTTTCATGATTTCTAATGATTTCTCCAAGGGAACCAATGGACACTGATTCAAAGATGGTTCTCTCACATGAGTTAAGGAGAAGTCTGATTCACCATTGTCGCTCAGCACAGGGGACATTATCGGGAAGGTCTCCTGAATATTTATAATCTTGTCATGGGAGTAAGTGGCCAAAAGGTCCATCCATGCCTCAGTAGGGGTGAATGACTTGGCCACCGCTATAGGAGAGGAGAGTTCACTGACTATCCTGATAATTTCCTTATTTTTGTTCTTTGCTAGTTTAAATTTTAGGGAGGAAAACAGTTTTGTCTCCTCAAGGACTTGTTTGTAGTGGGTCTTCAGCGCCTGTTTATAAATAATTTTTTCATTAGGGTTGAAGTGTTTCCTTCAGGTCCTTTCTAAGTGTTTACAGATCCTCTTACTTTCTTTAAGGGCAGTTGCAAACCAAGGAGCAGAGGACCGTACAGTTTTCACAGGACGCAAAACAAGGGGTGCAAGTTCCCCTGCCCGGAGCTGAAGCCAACTGTCCAGGCCCTCCGCATCCAGCTCTAGATCTGCACTGAAAGATATCGGATGCTTATTTATAGCAGTACTCAATGCATCGGGTTTAATTAAATAAAAAGGTCTAAAATTACTAAGCTGAGACTTCCCAAGGGCTTTGGGAAGGTTCGATTCCTTTCTAATTGTAAAATCCAAAAGGAAGTGATCAGACCACACGAGGGGAAGTGGTTGGGACATTCCTATTTTAACAGTGGAAAAAATCTGATCCAAAGTGTGGCCCTTTTCATGAGTGGGAAGATGTACATAAGGGGCAAATTGTAACACCTCCAAGGACTCTTGTAGTCTGATAGAATCTGAATTATCCGGTTTATCCATGTGCAAGTTAAGCCCAAACCACCTTTTATGAGGAGAGGATCAGTGCAGCTGCCAGCTCACCTAAAGAGATTTTTCGTATCGCTAAATCCCTCTCCACCATGCCGCAAAACCTCCCAAAACGGAGGAAGCTCCAGATCATTGTAACAACCTGGCAGAATATTTTCATTAAAAAATTCATTTGATATGCAGACCTTTTCCTCCCCATCAGACCGAGTCTACAGCTCTCAGCACCAGAAGTCTGCACCCCGAACTACGGTGCTCGCTAGGAGAGTTTCCTCTGTTAGACGCTGATTCCCTGGATAAACTTATTTCTAGGGTAACCTCGGGCTCTCCTGTGGAGCCCGCTATTCCGCGTTATCTCTCATGAGTCACTAATGCCATTCGCCCAGTTATCTTGGATACTCTAAACTCCTCCATTACTTCTGGCACGGTACCCCTGGCCTGGAAATGTGCTCAGATTAGAGCCCTTCTTAAAAAACCCTATTTAGATCACACCAACATGGCCAATTATCGACTCATCTCTCTCCTTCCCTGGCTGAGCCACCTGATTGAGAGACACATAAATTCCACGCTGGTACAGTACTTGGAATCCAACAACCTGCTCCATGTCTCTCAAACAGGATTCCGTCCTCAGCTCGGGATAGAGACGGCCCTTTTGGCTGTAACAGAGGAGGCAAGGAGACTTCTGGACCAGGGCGGCTCAGCAGCTATCCTTCTTTTAGATCTCAGTGCCGCTTTTGACACTGTTGATCATAACATCCTGCTTAAGCAACCGAAAAATCTTGGCGTGACAAACTTGGCACTTACCTGGTTCCAGTCCTTTCTAAAGGATCGGTTCTTTCAAGCCTTTGAGGGAAATGCCACATCAAACCGGTGGCCTCTTAGCTGTGGGGTTCCCCAGGGTTCCTCCCTGAGCCCCACGCTTTTTAACACCTACATGGCTCCATTGGCAGAGATAGTCCTTCCATTTGGCATAAAACTTGTCACCTACGCAGATGATACTCAATTGGTTGTGGCATTAAACCACCCTGAGGGATCATCTTGCTCTCTAGGTACTTGCCTAGAGGCGGTAGCCGAATAGATGGAACTCTCTCACCTCAAGCTAAATATGGACAAGACCGAATTGATGTTTTTGGGCAAACCTCCCTCACCCTCCTCAGCACTTATATGGCCGACTTGTCTTGGCACTATTCCAGCCCCAAAGCAGCAGATTAAGAGCCTGGGCGTGTGGCTCGACAGCTCCCTCTGTTTTAATCATCAAGCCACTAAGCTCTCTGCTACATGTTTTGGCCTAATAAGAATGCTAAGAAAGATCCTTCCCCTGCTCCCTTTCCAGGTGCGAAGGATTATGGTGCAAACCCTTATACTGTCCTGCCTGGATTAGGGAATGCGCTGTATCTGGGCGCCCCTCAGTCCACAATCCAGAAACTACAAGTGATCCAGAATTGTGCAGCTCGCCAACTTCTCCAGATTCCTCTGAGACAATCAGCGAAACCTGCACTGAGGAATCTCCACTGGCTCCCAATTTGGGCTAGGATACATTTTAAGGCCATATGCCTGGCCCATAGATCTATTTGGAAATCAGGCCCAGCCATCATCCAGTCCCTGGTCACCCCATACCGACCTTCCAGGAGTCTTAGTTCTAGCTCCGCTTTTCTCGCCACCCCAAGGAAAGTACGAAGATCTAGATGGGGTGGACGCTCTTTCTCCCTGAATGCTTCCAATTTCTGTAATTCTCTCCCCCCTACTCTCCAAGGGGAACCAAACATGCTGGCCTTCCGTAAACTTCTCAAAACCCAAATTTTCAGTACTTCGCACTAACATGACGTGCCTATCTGTCTGCCTGCTCCGTAAGCGCTAGGAGGCCTCAGGGTAGCTACGCGCAATATAAATTTAATTTAATTCATTCATTCATTCAAAGTCACCCAATACCAAACAGTGTTTATGTTTCATGACAAAGGGTGAAACGGCGTTGCCAATAGAGGCTAAAAACCTTCCTACAGGGCCCGGGGTCAGTATATTAGAATGCCGGACAAAGATTGGTGTGGAGACACCCCCAAATGGAAGTCGAGACCTTCTGCACCCTCTACTTCCACCGAAGGGACTATTGTACAGGAAAAGTTGTTTTTGAAAATGATAGCGATACCACCCCCTATGCCCACCTGTCGATCCTTCCAGGTTATATGATAGCCTGCGGGGATGGTGGAGGCTATGGTAGCGTTTGAGGCCTCGCTTAACCAGGTTTCTGTTAGGAATAATAAATCCAGGCAATTCTCCACTAATAGGTCATGAATATTGAGGGCATGTTTAGTCATGGACCGTGAGTTGAGAAGCATTGCACGAAGTTGCGTGTTAGTCTGAGATTGATTAGCATCCCAGTTACCTAAATTACATCTGACCGGCTCCTTTGACAACCGACCTGTTTCCTTGATAAAAGTGTCCCAGTCACATAGTGAGCAGCCCTTTAAAATTGGTTGTGCAAATAAGGATGAAGGAAGAGGGGAGCACCCACTCATATTCATTCCTATTTCCAACAGAGTATGTTTATTGTAGCATATGCGGGACGTAGGAGTGGACTTACCGCCAGAGTGGCCGATGCCGAACGCCTCTGGGATGCTGATGGGTGCAGACGGCCGTGCCTTTGGCGTGTCGTCGGCGCGCCCGCTTCGCTCACCCGCTGTGCGGCCGAGTCATTGTGATCTTTTATAGGGGCAGGAAGGAGACTAGAGCGCTGACCAAAGTAGGCGGACCCGCTCTTACAGGCGGGTACCGCCGTCATGCTTGAGTGTTTTAAAAAGGATGAAAACATGTTCAGAGCTCATACAAATAAAACCAATAAGATGCAAAGCAAAATCAAAGTATAGCAGCAATAGTAGCTCGATATGAGCCCACAGTGCACAGCCGTATTCACATGTTTCGCGGCCAAGTCATCGCGATCTTTTATAGGGGCAGAAAGGAGACTAGAGCGCTGACCAAAGTAGGCGGACCCGCTCCTACAGGCGGGTACAGCCAGCACCTCATTCAAGCACGGTCCCTTACGAATCCCAGCTCATGCCTACCTCCCCTCTTCCGTATACCCCCTTGATGATCTCGCTTGCACTGACCCCCCCCCCCCCCCACCCCCTCGTTGCTTCTCCTTCCTCAGCACTTTTTCCCGGTTCTCTTGATTCCCCTGTTGGTGACTTAAGTTTTTTGTCTTTCTTTCATGCCACATCCGTCCCTATGGGGCAGTGGGATGCGTACATTTAGGCTCTCAGTGGATCAAATTCACACAAATGTGCATCCTGGGACCCATTTATTAAACCATGCCATTGTAGAACCTGAAAAGTATGTCTCTATGACAATGTTTATCGTTACCACAACAGCTTGTCATGGCTGTGCACCCACCTCTTATTCTTTCTTTCAACACTGTAACATGGCTGTCGGGTAGTTTGTACTTGACATGATGTACAGAAGTACAAGTGTACAGTAATTAACCTATATGAATAAAGATAAATGTCCACCCTAATACATACAGACAACTAAATAGCACGTCATAAGCCTGCAAAAACTATTCTAACTCTTTCCACACAACCAACTGCACATGGACATCACTAACTCTGGGCGTAGGACTACGCTACGCTAGCGTAGTTTGCACAACTACGCGCTACGCGAATTGCACGTAGCACAGTGCAAAAATGCATAGCGTAGCGGGCATTTTTTGAAGTCCAATAGTCAGGTAATAGTATGAAAATATAGTTTTTTATTTCAAATTTTAAGATTCAGCAAAACGAAACAATCAGCCAACGCGTTTCATTCCCACACTGGGAACTTCATCAGGGCAACGAGAATAAACACTGGATTGTACTGGCTCGGATGGCCAGTGAAAGAGTTCTAGTATGACATAAACTGTAGGTACTCCCCCCCTTGTGATTCCTGATTCAATAGGTGTTAAACACGAAGATACAGATCGGACGGTTCCTCGTTACGATCTTCATATGCAGGACTTACCATACCTGCAGTCTCTTCGGTCTGTTCCTTCATATTACACTGGACCATAACACACACTGTTTCTCGGGTCGCTCGAGTAATGTTTTCTTAACAGGTTCTATAACCACGCTTTTGAATTTGAAATCATATTAGGGCGTTCTCACAGGATTTTTCGTGTATGGGTTCTTCACATCTGCCTTTTACTACCTAATCTACATTTTTTTCATCTATATATGCACACCTATTGAATCTGGAATCACAAGGGGGAGTACCTACAGTTTATGTCATACCAGAACTCATTCACTGGCCATCCGAGACAGTACAATCCAGCATTTATTCTTGTTGCCCTGATGAAGTTCCCAGTGTGGGAATGAAACGCGTTGGCTGATTGTTTCGTTTTGCTGAATCTTAAATTTTGAAATAAAGAACTATATTTTCATACTATTACCTGACTATTGGACTTCATGACCTGGCGCACCACCCATTTCATAAACTAAAATATTGTGTTTTTATATATGAGAGTAAATCTCAACTACCTTTCAGCTGCTGTGTTTCTTATGACGGCGCGATATACACGTATAAGATTTATAAATCCTGTGCTTAGATGCACAACAACCGTGCAGTGCGGAATGAGGTGCAAAGGTAATGGCCTTTGAGTGTCTGATGGTAACATGAGGTACTTACTGTAGTTTCTGCAGTCCACAGCCTGGGGAGTTCATCCCTTCACACAGCTGCTTCACTCCAGAGTCCCCCACTTTGTTTCCAACAAGAGACAGCTCGGAAAGGGTCTGGTGTGTCCTGAGAACCGAAGACAGGTGTGCACAGGCGGAGCTTGAGAGGGAGCAGCTGTTCAACCTACAGAAAGAAACAGAGAGGAAGACAAGTGGAAGATACACAAAGGAGCTGTGACCGCCCACACAGTGCGACTCACAAGACTGGTGGAATCAGAGAGGAAGACAAGTGGAAGATACACAAAGGAGCTGTGACCGCCCACACAGAGCGACACACAAGACAAGCAGAAACAGAGAGGAAGACAAGTGGAAGATACACAAAGCAGCTGTGACCGCCCACACGGTGCGACACACAAGACAGATGTGCACAGGCAGAGCTTGTGAGGGAGCAGCTGTTCAACCTACAGAAAGAAACAGAGAGGAAGACAAGTAGAAGATACACAAAGGAGCTGTGACCGCCCACATGGAGCGACTCACAAGACAAGCAGAAACAGAGAGGAAGACAAGTGGAAGATACACAAAGGAGCTGTGACCGCCCACACGGAGCGACTTACAAGACAGGCGGAAACAGAGAGGAAGACAAGTGGAAGATACACAAAGGAGCTGTGACCGCCCACATGGTGCGATTCACAAGACAGGCAGAAACAGAGACGAAGACAAGTGGAAGATACACAAAGGAACTGTGACCGCCCACGCGGTGCGACTCATAAGACAGGTGGAAACAGAGACGAAGACAAGTGGAAGATACACAAAGGAACTGTGACCATCCACGCGGTGCGACTCACAAGACAGGTGGAAACAGAGACGAAGACAAGTGGAAGATACACAAAGAATCTGTGACCGCCCATGCGGTGCGACTCACAAGACAGGCGGAAACAGAGAGGAAGACAAGTGGAAGATACACAAAGGAGCTGTGACCGCCCACACAGAGCGACTCACAAGACAGGCGTAAACAGAGAGGAAGACAAGTGGAAGATCACACAAAGGAGCTGTGACCACCCACACGGGTGCGACTCTCAAGAGAGGTGGAAACAGAGAGGAAGACAAGTGGAAGATACACAAAGGAGCTGTGACCACCCACACAGGTGCGACTCACAAGACAGGCGGAAACAGAGAGGAAGACAAGTGGAAGATCACACAAAGGAGCTGTGACCGCCCACACGGAGCGACTCACAAGACAGGCGGAAACAGAGAGAAAGACAAGTGGAAGATTACATAAAGGAGCTGTGACCGCCCACACGGTGCGACTCACAAGACAGATGTGCATAGGCAGAGCTTGTGAGGGAGCAGCTGTTCAACCTACAGAAAGAAACAGAGAGGAAGGCAAGTGGGAGATTACACACAGGAGCTGTGACCGCCCACACGGAGCGACTCACAAGACAGGCGGAAACAGAGAGGAAGACAAGTGGAAGACACACAAAGGAACTGTGACCTCCCACGCGATGCGACTCACAAGACAGGCGGAAACAGAGACGAAGACAAGTGGAAGATACACAAAGGAACTGTGACCGCCCACGCGGTGCGACTCACAAGACAGGCGGAAACAGAGACGAAGACAAGTGAAAGATACACAAAGGAGCTGTGACCGCCCACGCGGTACGACTCACAAGACAGGCGGAAACAGAGAGGAAGACAAGTGGAAGATCACACAAAAGAGCTGTGACTGCCCACACGGTGCGACTCACAAGAGAGGCGGAAACAGAGACGAAGACAAGTGGAAGATGCACAAAGGAACTGTGAGCGCCCACACAGGTGCGACTCACAAGACAGGCAGAAACAGAGAGGAAGACAAGTGGAAGATCACACAAAGGAGCTGTGACCGCCCACACGGAGCGACTCACAAGACAGGCGGAAACAGAGAGAAAGACAAGTGGAAGATTACATAAAGGAGCTGTGACCGCCCACACGGTGCGACTCACAAGACAGATGTGCACAGGCAGAGCTTGTGAGGGAGCAGCTGTTCAACCTACAGAAAGAAACAGAGAGGAAGGCAAGTGGGAGATTACACACAGGAGCTGTGACCGCCCACACGGAGCGACTCACAAGACAGGCGGAAACAGAGAGGAAGACAAGTGGAAGACACACAAAGGAACTGTGACCTCCCACGCGATGCGACTCACAAGACAGGCGGAAACAGAGACGAAGACAAGTGGAAGATACACAAAGGAACTGTGACCGCCCACGCGGTGCGACTCACAAGACAGGCGGAAACAGAGACGAAGACAAGTGAAAGATACACAAAGGAGCTGTGACCGCCCACGCGGTACGACTCACAAGACAGGCGGAAACAGAGAGGAAGACAAGTGGAAGATCACACAAAAGAGCTGTGACTGCCCACACGGTGCGACTCACAAGAGAGGCGGAAACAGAGAGGAAGACAAGTGGAAGATACACAAAGGAGCTGAGACCGCCTACACAGGTGTGACTCACAAGACAGGCAGAAACAGAGAGGAAGACAAGTGGAAGATCACACAAAGGAGCGGTGACCGCCCACATGGGTGTGACTCACAAGACAGGCTGAAACAGAGAGGAAGACAAGTGGAAGATCACACAAAGGAGCTGTGACCGCCCACACGGAGCGACTCACAAGACAGGCGGAAACAGAGAGGAAGACAAGTGGAAGATCACACAAAGGAGCTGTGACCGCCCACACGGAGCGACTCACAAGACAGGCGGAAACAGAGAGGAAAACAAGTGTAAGATACACAAAGGAGCTGTGACCGCCCAAGCGGTGCGACTCACAAGACAGGTGGAAACAGAGAGGAAGACAAGTGGAAGATCACACAAAGGAGCTGTGACCGCCCACACGGAGCGACTCACAAGACACGGAAACAGAGAGGAAGACAAGTGGAAGATACACAAAGGAGCCGTGACCACCCACACGGTGCGACTCACAAGACAGATGTGCACAGGCAGAGCTTGTGAGGGAGCAGCTGTTCAACCTACAGAAAGAAACAGAGAGGAAGGCAAGTGGGAGATTACACAAAGGAACTGTGACCGCCCACACGGAGCGACTCACAAGACAAGCAGAAACAGAGACGAAGACAAGCGGAAGATACACTAAGGAGCTGTGACCGCCCACGCGGTACGACTCACAAGACAGGCGGAAACAGAGAGGAAGACAAGTGGAAGATACACAAAGGAGCTGTGACCGCCCACACGGAGCGACTCACAAGACAGGCGGAAACAGAGATGAAGACAAGTGGAAGATACACAAAGGAGCTGTGACCGCCCACACGGAGCGACTCACAAGACAGGCGGAAACAGAGACGAAGACAAGTGGAAGATACACAAAGGAGCTGTGACCGCCCACACGGAGCGACTCACAAGACAGGCGGAAACAGAGACGAAGACAAGTGGAAGATACACAAAGGAGCTGTGACGGCCCACGCGGTGTGACTCACAAGACAGGCGGAAACAGAGAGGAAGACAAGTGGAAGATCACACAAAGGAGCTGTGACCACCCACACGGAGCGACTCACAAGACAGGCGGAAACAGAGACGAAGACAAGTGGAAGATGCACAAAGGAACTGTGAGCGCCCACACAGGTGCGACTCACAAGACAGGCAGAAACAGAGAGGAAGACAAGTGGAAGATCACACAAAGGAGCTGTGACCGCCCACACGGAGCGACTCACAAGACAGGCGGAAACAGAGAGGAAGACAAGTGGAAGATTACATAAAGGAGCTGTGACCGCCCACACGGTGCGACTCACAAGACAGATGTGCACAGGCAGAGCTTGTGAGGGAGCAGCTGTTCAACCTACAGAAAGAAACAGAGAGGAAGGCAAGTGGGAGATTACACAAAGGAACTGTGACCGCCCACACGGAGCGACACACAAGACAGGCGGAAACAGAGACGAAGACAAGTGGAAGATCACACAAAGGAGCTGTGACCGCCCACACGGAGCGACTCACAAGACAGGCGGAAACAGAGAGGAAGACAATTGGAAGATTACATAAAGGAGCTGTGACCGCCCACACGGTGCGACTCACAAGACAGATGTGCACAGGCAGAGCTTGTGAGGGAGCAGCTGTTCAACCTACAGAAAGAAACAGAGAGGAAGACAAGTGGGAGATTACACACAGGAGCTGTGAACGCCCACACGGAGCGACTCACAAGACAAGCAGAAACAGAGACGAAGACAAGTGGAAGATACACAAAGGAGCTGTGACCGCCCACGCGGTACGACTCACAAGACAGGCGGAAACAGAGAGGAAGACAAGTGGAAGATACACAAAAGAGCTGTGACTGCCCACACGGAGCGACTCACAAGAGAGGCGGAAACAGAGAGGAAGACAAGTGGAAGATACACAAAGGAGCTGAGACCGCCTACACAGGTGTGACTCACAAGACAGGCGGAAACAGAGAGGAAGACAAGTGGAAGATCACACAAAGGAGCTGTGACCACCCACATGGAGCGACTCACGAGACAGGCGGAAACAGAGAGGAAGACAAGTGGAAGATGCACAAAGGAGCTGTGACCGCCCACGCGGTACGACTCACAAGACAGGCGGAAACAGAGAGGAAGACAAGTGGAAGATACACAAAAGAGCTGTGACTGCCCACACGGAGCGACTCACAAGAGAGGCGGAAACAGAGAGGAAGACAAGTGGAAGATACACAAAGGAGCTGAGACCGCCTACACAGGTGTGACTCACAAGACAGGCGGAAACAGAGAGGAAGACAAGTGGAAGATCACACAAAGGAGCTGTGACCACCCACATGGAGCGACTCGCGAGACAGGCGGAAACAGAGAGGAAGACAAGTGGAAGATACACGAAGGAGCTGTGACGGCCCACGCGGTGTGACTCACAAGACAGGCGGAAACAGAGAGGAAGACAAGTGGAAGATCACACAAAGGAGCTGTGACCACCCACATGGAGCGACTCACGAGACAGGCGGAAACAGAGAGGAAGACAAGTGGAAGATACACAAAAGAGCTGTGACTGCCCACACGGAGCGACTCACAAGAGAGGCGGAAACAGAGAGGAAGACAAGTGGAAGATACACAAAGGAGCTGAGACCGCCTACACAGGTGTGACTCACAAGACAGGCGGAAACAGAGAGGAAGACAAGTGGAAGATCACACAAAGGAGCTGTGACCACCCACATGGAGCGACTCACGAGACAGGCGGAAACAGAGAGGAAGACAAGTGGAAGATGCACAAAGGAGCTGTGACCGCCCACGCGGTACGACTCACAAGACAGGCGGAAACAGAGAGGAAGACAAGTGGAAGATACACAAAAGAGCTGTGACTGCCCACACGGAGCGACTCACAAGAGAGGCGGAAACAGAGAGGAAGACAAGTGGAAGATACACAAAGGAGCTGAGACCGCCTACACAGGTGTGACTCACAAGACAGGTGGAAACAGAGAGGAAGACAAGTGGAAGATCACACAAAGGAGCTGTGACCACCCACATGGAGCGACTCACGAGACAGGCGGAAACAGAGAGGACACCACTGGCCCCAGGACAGCATCTACAGGCGGAGGAGGTCATTCAGCTTTAGTGGGATTTCACTGCTCCTTCCTCACAGGTGATGCTTCACTGCACAGCAGCTGTGATAGTATTACTACAAGCAGCATGAGGGACAGCTACAGTAGTAGTGTCAGTTATAACTGGAACCATTGAGTTGGGTAACAACAAACATCTGTTAATCAGCGCCAAGATGACCCTTTGGGGGGTGAGCATGCACTTTACGAATGCACATGATAGGTTTATGTTATGTTAAGTGGCTGTGGTCATAGTAATAACAGTAGTGTTATTGGTGGTAGGTCCAGAGATCCTTACACCTCCATTCTGAGCCCCACAGCAACCCTATGCAGCTGTGCCTGCTGCACCCTTAGCTCGCCCAGTGTGAGGCACCCATCAGACCCAGAGCTGCCCTCAGGATGCAATGTTCACCACTAACACCTCACCACAGGTATCCCAGGTCACACAGCTTCCATCAGTGGGGCATTAGTGCAGTGAGGTAGATCCCTCCCACCTCGGCTTTGCACCAATAAAGGTACCGAAGGTTCTGTGCACCGTCCATGCTCGAGACAGATGCGAGCACTGTGGGGAGAGAGTAAAGTGACTGGATCGGGGACTCCGCTGCTCTCCCAGGCCCAGGATGCTCCACGCTGGACACACACAGCAGACACTCCCAGGTCACAGCACGTCACATGGGGAGGGTGGACAGCGTGGAGGGGTCACAGGGCGTCACTAGATGCTGGAAAAAGGAGACACCAGTGAGGAACCCTGCTTCGAGTAAAAGGTGTTGTTTGAAATGATTCCTTTGGAATATGTTTTGGTCAATTCAATTTGACCCCCTCGTGGCTGCTGCGGTGACCCCGGAATGTCCTTTTCAGACTCAAAGGAAGGCATTTGTCAAATTGTGCCAGGACCCTGGAAGGAGACCGCTCTTTGCGGAATGATTACTGCTGAGCATGGAGATCCCTCCAGGCACTGCGGTCTGTAGCGGGTGGGTGTGCAGTGCTCTTCGCCACACTCCAGGAGGCCATCCATGGAGCCTCCCCGCAGAGAGGCGGGCTCCCTTCCACGCTGCACCCGAGGTCTAGGTTCCTCCCAAGGATGCCATGCGCACACTCCGTTCACCCCAAGTTCTTGGGTATGGACCGTTGCTGCTCTATGTAGGGGCTCAAAACGAGTCCTATTGATTTAGAGAGAACAATGTTTACCTCCCATGAAAGAGAACGGGGGGACTTTCCTAAGGCAGTCATAGAAATCCGCGATAAAACGGGACAGTGAAAGAAATGTCTGTGAGGAACCCTGCCCTTAAGGGGTGTCCTGGCCACATGACTGCGTGCTACCACCTTCCGAATCTAAGCACGTCCTACCGACCCATAATCTGTGCACGAGCCGGTGAGACCCCACAACCAGCACGAGTGTGTGCTCCAGGGCTCAGGAAACTCAGACCCAAACAGGCAACCACTGTGACCAGTGTTGGAAACTCAAGACCCCGACACTGATCTGAGCTCACTGAGTCAAGACACCTCGTGGGTCTGGCTTCACAGATATAGCTGTCTCTCTTGGACTTAATGTTAACAATAGATGGTGAGCTTGGCTCAGCTCCCTTCAGCCTCTGCCCAGACACTGTCAATCACGGCTTGGACCAGCCCTCGAGGGAGCATTCCCCTCCCACAATCCTAGTATTGGTTGTGAGGTCAGTATTCCACCTCCTGTGGAGGGCTTGCATTGCCGTGGTGTGGGTCCATTGTTTCAAGAACAGCTTAGCTCGCAGGGACTATCTGGGGCTGAAGCTCTTGTAACAAAAAATAACACACACATGATAAGCAAACACACACTTGGGTTTGAAGTAAGTCAGTGCATAAATACACTATGTTCATTTTCAGGTGTTATTTTTCAATAACATATTTATGTGCAAAAAGCTGAATAAAAACACAAAACAAATGATTTTATGAATAAATACGACTTGAAAGTTATTAAACTTTTCTAGACAGTTTGCAAATAATTGTTTGGTGTTTAGGTGGTTTGTGCTGCTTTTAGAGATTCAATTCACCTTCCTGTGTGATTTGATTTCTTGGCCCCTGGCATGCATCTCCTACGGATGAGCCCCAGGCCTGGTGGGGCAGGAGGGCATGTTACAGGACGCACTGGGGCAGGAGGGCATGTTACAGGGACACACTGGGGCAGGAGGGCATGTTACAGGGACGCACTGGGGCAGGAGGGCATGTTACAGGGACGCAGTGGGGCAGGAGGGCATGTCACAGGGACGCACTGGGGCAGGAGCGCATGTCCCAGGGACACACTGGGGCAGGAGGGCATGTCACAGGGACACACTGGGGCAGAAGGGCATGTTACAGGGACGCAGTGGGGCAGGAGGGCATGTTACAGGGACGCACTGGGGCAGGAGGGCATGTTACAGGGACGCACTGGGGCAGGAGGGCATGTTACAGGGACGGACTGGGGCAGGAGGGCATGTTACAGGGACGCACTGGGGCAGGAGGGCATGTTACAGGGACGCAGTGGGGCAGGAGGGCATGTTACAGGGACACACTGGGGCAAGAGGGCATGTTACAGGGACACACTGGGGCAGGAGGGCAGGTTACAGGGATGCAGTGGTGCAGGAGGGCATGTTACAGGGACACACTGGGGCAGGAGGGCATGTCACAGGGACGCACTGGGGCAGTAGGGCATGTCACAGGGACGCACTGGGGCAGGAGGGCATGTTACAGGGACGCACTGGGGCAGGAGGGCATGTTACAGGGACACACTGGGGCAGGAGGGCATGTTACAGGGACACACTGGGGCAGGAGCGCATGTCCCAGGGACACACTGGGGCAGGAGGGCATGTCACAGGGACACACTGGGGCAGGAGGGCATGTTACAGGGACGCAGTGGGGCAGGAGGGCATGTTACAGGGACACACTGGGGCAGGAGGGCATGTTACAGGGACGCACTGGGGCAGGAGGGCATGTTACAGGGACGCACTGGGGCAGGAGGGCATGTTACAGGGACGCACTGGGGCAGGAGGGCATGTTACAGGGACGCAGTGGGGCAGGAGGGCATGTTACAGGGACACACTGGGGCAAGAGGGCATGTTACAGGGACACACTGGGGCAGGAGGGCATGTTACAGGGATGCAGTGGGGCAGGAGGGCATGTTACAGGGACACACTGGGGCAGGAGGGCATGTCACAGGGACGCACTGGGGCAGGAGGGCCTGTTACAGGGACGCAGTGGGGCAGGAGGCCATGTCCCAGGGACACACTGGGGCAGAAGGGCATGTTAGAGGGACGCACTGGGGCAGGAGGGCCTGTTACAGGGACGCACTGGGGCAGGAGGGCCTGTTACAGGGACGCAGTGGGGCAGGAGGGCATGTCACAGGGACCCATTGGGGCAGGAGGGCATGTCCCAGGGACGCACTGGGGCAGGAGGGCCTGTTACAGGGACGCAGTGGGGCAGGAGGGCATGTCCCAGGGACACACTGGGGCAGGAGGGCATGTTAGAGGGACGCACTGGGGCAGGAGGGCCTGTTACAGGGACGCACTGGGGCAGGAGGGCATGTCACAGGGACGCACTGGGGCAGGAGGGCATGTCACAGGGACGCAGTGGGGCAGGAGGGCATGTTACAGGGACACACTGGGGCAGGAGGGCATGTCCCAGGGACGCACTGGGGCAGGAGGGCATGTCACAGGGACGCACTGGGGCAGGAGGGCCTGTTACAGGGACGCAGTGGGGCAGGAGGCCATGTCCCAGGGACACACTGGGGCAGGAGGGCATGTTAGAGGGACGCCCTGGGGCAGGAGGGCCTGTTACAGGGACGCACTGGGGCAGGAGGGCCTGTTACAGGGACGCAGTGGGGCAGGAGGGCATGTCACAGGGACACACTGGGGCAGGAGGGCATGTCCCAGGGACGCACTGGGGAAGGAGGGCCTGTTACAGGGACGCAGTGGGGCAGGAGGGCATGTCCCAGGGACACACTGGGGCAGGAGGGCATGTTAGAGGGACGCACTGGGGCAGGAGGGCCTGTTACAGGGACGCACTGGGGCAGGAGGGCATGTCACAGGGACGCACTGGGGCAGGAGGGCCTGTTACAGGGACGCAGTGGGGCAGGAGGCCATGTCCCAGGGACACACTGGGGCAGGAGGGCATGTTAGAGGGACGCACTGGGGCAGGAGGGCCTGTTACAGGGACGCACTGGGGCAGGAGGGCCTGTTACAGGGACGCAGTGGGGCAGGAGGGCATGTCACAGGGACACACTGGGGCAGGAGGGCATGTTACAGGGACGCACTGGGGCAGGAGGGCATGTTACAGGGACGCACTGGGGCAGGAGGGCAAGTTAGAGGGACACACTGGGGCAGGAGGGCATGTTACAGGGACGCACTGGGGCAGGAGGGCATGTTACAGGGACGCACTGGGGCAGGAGGGCATGTTACAGGGACGCACTGGGGCAGGAGGGCATGTTACAGGGACGCAGTGGGGCAGGAGGGCCTGTTACAGGGACGCAGTGGGGCAGGAGGGCATGTCCCAGGGACGCACTGGGGCAGGAGGGCATGTTACAGGGACGCACTGGGGCAGGAGGGCATGTTACAGGGACGCAGTGGGGCAGAAGGGCATGTTACAGGGACGCAGTGGGGCAGGAGGGCATGTTACAGGGACACACTGGGGCAGGAGGGCATGTTACAGGGACACACTGGGGCAGGAGGGCATGTCACAGGGACCCACTGGGGCAGGAGGGCATGTTACAGGGACGCACTGGGGCAGTGGGGCATGTCACAGGGGCGCACTAGGGCAGGGTGGCATGTTACATGGACGCACTGGGGCAGGAGGGCATGTTACAGGGACGCACTGGGGCAGGAGGGCATGTTAGAGGGACACACTGGGGCAGGAGCGCATGTTAAAGGGATGCACTGGGGCAGGAGCGCATGTCACAGGGACGCACTGGGGCAGGAGGGCATGTTAGAGGGACGCACTGGGGCAGGAGGGCATGATACAGGGACGCACTGGGGCAGGAGAGCATGTTACAGGGAAGCAGTGGGGCAGGAGGGCATGTCACAGGGACGCACTGGGGCAGTAGCGCATGTCACAGGGACACTCTGGGGCAGGAGGGCATGTCACAGGGACACACTGGGGAAGGAGGGCATGTTACAGGGACGCACTGGGGCAGGAGGGCATGTTAGAGGGACACTCTGGGGCAGGAGCGCATGTTAAAGGGATGCACTGGGGCAGGAGCGCATGTCACAGGGACGCACTGGGGCAGGAGGGCATGTTACAGGGACGCAGTGGGGCAGGAGGGCATGTTACAGGGACACACTGGGGCAGGAGGGCATGTTACAGGGACACACTGGGGCAGGAGGGCATGTCACAGGGACGCACTGGGGCAGGAGGGCCTGTTACAGGGACGCAGTGGGGCAGGAGGGCATGTCCCAGGGACACACTGGGGCAGGAGGGCATGTTAGAGGGACGCACTGGGGCAGGAGGGCCTGTTACAGGGACGCACTGGGGCAGGAGGGCATGTCACAGGGACGCACTGGGGCAGGAGGGCCTGTTACAGGGACGCAGTGGGGCAGGAGGCCATGTCCCAGGGACACACTGGGGCAGGAGGGCATGTTAGAGGGACGCACTGGGGCAGGAGGGAATGTTACAGGGACGCACTGGGGCAGGAGGGCCTGTTACAGGGACGCAGTGGGGCAGGAGGGCATGTCACAGGGACCCACTGGGGCAGGAGGGCATGTCCCAGGGACGCACTGGGGCAGGAGGGCCTGTTACAGGGACGCAGTGGGGCAGGAGGGCATGTCCCAGGGACACACTGGGGCAGGAGGGCATGTTAGAGGGACGCACTGGGGCATGGGCCTGTTACAGGGACGCACTGGGGCAGGAGGGCATGTCACAGGGACGCACTGGGGCAGGAGGGCCTGTTACAGGGACGCAGTGGGGCAGGAGGCCATGTCCCAGGGACACACTGGGGCAGGAGGGCATGTTAGAGGGACGCACTGGGGCAGGAGGGCCTGTTACAGGGACGCACTGGGGCAGGAGGGCCTGTTACTGGGACGCAGTGGGGCAGGAGGGCATGTCACAGGGACCCACTGGGGCAGGAGGGCATGTTACAGGGACGCACTGGGGCAGTGGGGCATGGCACAGGGGCGCACTAGGGCAGGATGGCATGTTACAGGGACGCACTGGGGCAGGAGGGCATGTTACAGGGACGCACTGGGGCAGGAGGGCATGTTAGAGGGACACACTGGGGCAGGAGGGCATGTTACAGGGACGCACTGGGGCAGGAGGGCATGTTACAGGGACGCACTGGGGCAGGAGGGTATGTTACAGGGACGCACTGGGGCAGGAGGGCATGTCACAGGGACGCACTGGGGCAGGAGAGCATGTTACAGGGACGCAGTGGGGCAGGAGGGCCTGTTACAGGGACGCAGTGGGGCAGGAGGGCATGTCCCAGGGACACACTGGGGCAGGAGGGCATGTTACAGGGACGCACTGGGGCAGGAGGGCATGTTACAGGGACGCAGTGGGGCAGGAGGGCATGTTACAGGGACATACTGGGGCAGGAGGGCATGTTACAGGGACACACTGGGGCAGGAGGGCATGTCACAGGGACCCACTGGGGCAGGAGGGCATGTTACAGGGACGCACTGGGGCAGTGGGGCATGTCACAGGGGCGCACTAGGGCAGGATGGCATGTTACAGGGACGCACTGGGGCAGGAGGGCATGTTACAGGGACGCACTGGGGTAGGAGGGCATGTTACAGGGACGCACTGGGGTAGGAGGGCATGTTAGAGGGACACACTGGGGCAGGAGCGCATGTTAAAGGGATGCACTGGGGCAGGAGCGCATGTCACAGGGACGCACTGGGGCAGGATGGCATGTTAGAGGGACGCACTGGGGCAGGAGGGCATGTTACAGTGACGCACTGGGGCAGGAGGGCATGTTACAGGGAAGCAGTGGGGCAGGAGGGCATGTCACAGGGACGCACTGGGGCAGTAGCGCATGTCACAGGGACACTCTGGGGCAGGAGGGCATGTCACAGGGACACACTGGGGAAGGAGGGCATGTCACAGGGACGCACTGGGGCAGGAGGGCATGTTAGAGGGACACACTGGGGCAGGAGCGCATGTTAAAGGGATGCACTGGGGCAGGAGCGCATGTCACAGGGACGCACTGGGGCAGGATGGCATGTTACAGGGACGCACTGGGGCAGGAGGGCATGTTACAGGGACGCACTGGGGCAGGATGGCATGTTACAGGGATGCACTGGGGCAGGAGGGCATGTTACAGGGACGCACTGGGGCAGGAGGGCATGTCACAGGGACGCACTGGGGCAGGAGGGCATGTTACAGGGACGCAGTGTGGCAGGAGGGCATGTTACAGGGACGCACTGGGGCAGGAGGGCTTGTCACAGGGACGCACTGGGGCAGGAGGGCATGTTACAGGGACGCAGTGGGGCAGGAGGTCATGTTACAGGGACGCAGTGGGGTAAAAGGGTATGTTACAGGAACACACTGGGGAAGGAGGGCATGTCACAGGGACGCACTGGGGCAGGAGGGCATGTTACAGGGACGCAGTGGGGCAGGAGGGCATGTTACAGGGACGCACTGGGGCAGGAAGGCATTTTACAGTGACCCACTGGGGCAGGATGGCATGTTATAGGGATGCACTGGGGTAGGAGGGCATGTTACAGGAACACACTGGGGCAGGAGGGCATGTTACAGGGACACACAGGGGCAGGAGGGCATGTTACAGGGACGCACTGGGGCAGGAGCGCATGTCACAGGGACGCATTGGGGCAGGAGGGCATGTTATAGGGACGCACTGGGGCATGAGGCCATGTTACAAGGTCGCACTGGGGTAAAAGGGCATGTTACAGGAACACACTGGGGAAGGAGGGCATGTCACAGGGACGCACTGGGGGCAGGAGGGCATGTTACAGGGAAGCAGTGGGGCAGGAGGGCATGTTACAGGGACGCACTGGAGCAGGAAGGCATGTTACGTGACCCACTGGGGCAGGATGGCATGTTACAGGGACACACTGGTGCAGGAGGGCATGTTACAGGGATGCACTGGGGAAGGAGGGCATGTCACAGGGACGCACTGGGGGCAGGAGGGCATGTTACAGGGACACACTGGGGTAGGAGGGCATGTCACAGGGACGCACTGGGGGCAGGAGGGCATGTTACAGGGAAGCAGTGGGGCAGGTTACAGGGACGCACTGGGGCAGAAGGGCATGTTGCAGGGACACACTGGGGCAGGAGGGCATGTCACAGGGACGCACTGGGGCAGGAGAGCATGTTACAGGGACACACTGGGGCAGGAGGGCATGTCACAGGGACGCACGGGCAGTAGCGCATGTCACAGGGACGCACTGGGGAAGGAGGGCATGTTACAGGGACGCACTGGGGCAGGAGGGCATGTTAGAGGGACGCACTGGGGCAGGAGCGCATGTTAAAGGGATGCACTGGGGCAGGAGTGCATGTCACAGGGATGCACTGAGACAGGTTGGCATGTTACAGGGACACACTGGGGCAGAAGGGCATGTTACAGGGACGCAGTGGGGCAGGAGCACATGTCACAGGGACGCAGTGGGGCAGGAGGGCATGTTACAGGGACGCACTGGGGCAGGAGGCCATGTTACAGGGACGCAGTGGGGCAGGAGGGCATGTTATAGGGACGCACTGGGGCAGGAGGGCATGTTACAAGGTCGCACTGGGGTAAAAGGGCATGTTACAGGAACACACTGGGGAAGGAGGGCATGTCACAGGGATGCACTGGGGGCAGGAGGGCATGTTACAGGGAAGCAGTGGGGCAGGAGGGCATGTTACAGGGACTCACTGGGGCAGGAAGGCATGTTACAGTGAGCCACTGGGGCAGGATGGCATGTTACAGGGACGCACTGGTGCAGGAGGGCATGTTACAGGAACGCACTGGGACAGGAGGGCATGTTACAGGAACGCTCAGGGGCAGGAGGGCATGTTACAGGGACGCACTGGGGCAGGAGGGCATGTGACAGGGACGCACTGGGGCAGGAGGGCATGTAACAGGGACACACTGGGGCAGGAGGGAATGTTAACAGGGACGCACTAGGGCAGGAGCGCATGTCATAGGGACGCACTGTGGCAGGAGGGCATGTTACAGGGACTCACTGGTGCAGGAGGGCATGTTACAGGGACTCACTGGGGCAGGAGGGCATGTTACAGGGACACACTGGGGCAGGAGGGCAGGTTCCAGGGACGCACTGGGGCAGGAGCACATGTTACAGGGACACTCTGGGGCAGGAGGGCATGTTACAGGGACGCACTGGGGGAGGAGGGCATGTTACAGGGACCCACTGGGGCAGGAGGGCATGTTACAGGGACACACTGGGGCAGGAGGGCATGTTACAGAGACGCACTTGGGCAGGAGGGCATGTTACAGGGATGCACTGGGGCAGGATGGCATGTTATAGGGACGCACTGGGGCAGGTGGGCATGTTACAAGGTCGCACTGGGGTAAAAGGGCATGTTACAGGAACACACTGGGGTAGGAGGGCATGTCACAGGGATGCACTGGGGGCAGGAGGGCATGTTACAGGGAAGCAGTGGGGCAGGACGGCATGTTACAGGAACGCACTGGGGCAGGAGGGCATGTTACAGGAATGCCCAGGGGCAGGAGGGCATGTTACAGGGACGCACTGGGGCAGGAGGGCATGTTACAGGGACACACTGGGGCAGGAGGGCATGTTACAGGGACACACTGGGGCAGGAGGGCATGTCACAGGGACCCACTGGGGCAGGAGGGCATGTTACAGGGACGCACTGGGGCAGTGGGGCATGTCACAGGGGCGCACTAGGGCAGGATGGCATGTTACAGGGACGCACTGGGGCAGGAGGGCATGTTACAGGGACGCACTGGGGCAGGAGGGCATGTTAGAGGGACACACTGGGGCAGGAGCGCATGTTAAAGGGATGCACTGGGGCAGGAGCGCATGTCACAGGGACGCACTGGGGCAGGATGGCATGTTAGAGGGACGCACTGGGGCAGGAGGGCATGTTACAGGGACGCATTGGGGCAGGAGGGCATGTTACAGGGAAGCAGTGGGGCAGGAGGGCATGTCATAGGGACGCACTGGGGCAGTAGCGCATGTCACAGGGACACTCTGGGGCAGGAGGGCATGTCACAGGGACACACTGGGGAAGGAGGGCATGTTACAGGGACGCACTGGGGCAGGAGGGCATGTTAGAGGGACACACTGGGGCAGGAGCGCATGTTAAAGGGATGCACTGGGGCAGGAGCGCATGTCACAGGGACGCACTGGGGCAGGATGGCATGTTACAGGGACGCACTGGGGCAGGAGGGCATGTTACAGGGACGCACTGGGGCAGGATGGCATGTTACAGGGACGCACTGGGGCAGGAGGGCATGTTACAGGGACGCACTGGGGCAGGAGGGCATGTCACAGGGACGCACTGGGGCAGGAGGGCATGTTACAGGGACGCAGTGTGGCAGGAGGGCATGTTACAGGGACGCACTGGGGCAGGAGGGCATGTCACAGGGACGCACTGGGGCAGGAGGGCATGTTACAGGGACGCAGTGGGGCAGGAGGGCATGTTACAGGGACGCAGTGGGGTAAAAGGGTATGTTACAGGAACACACTGGGGAAGGAGGGCATGTCACAGGGACGCACTGGGGCAGGAGGGCATGTTACAGGGACGCAGTGGGGCAGGAGGGCATGTTACAGGGACGCACTGGGGCAGGAAGGCATTTTACAGTGACCCACTGGGGCAGGATGGCATGTTATAGGGATGCACTGGGGTAGGAGGGCATGTTACAGGAACACACTGGGGCAGGAGGGCATGTTACAGGGACACACAGGGGCAGGAGGGCATGTTACATGGACGCACTGGGGCAGGAGCGCATGTCACAGGGACGCATTGGGGCAGGAGGGCATGTTATAGGGACGCACTGGGGCATGAGGCCTGTTGGACAGGCCACACGAAGGGCTTGCTCCCTCCCCGCACGACAGGGCCCGAGCTCCGGCCCACCAGGCATAACCCACGAAAAGCACCTGTGCCCCGTCTCCCGACGGATCTTCTGCCCTCGGACCTCTACTCATCACGGGGCCCAGCCCCACCGGCTCCCCCGGCCGGTTCAAGCCGCCATCTTGGGCCCTGCACCACGAGGCCGCGTGGCCTCGGCCCGACCCTAACCCCGGGCCTGGCCGGCCCCGACATCCCGGCACCACCCTCCACCCAGGAGGTGAGCGGACCACTTGGCAGGGCAATGGGAGAACGAAGTGTCAAGAGCTCTTCCCCCGCCAGGTGCCGATCGCCTCCAGCTCCCCCAGGCGCTGGCTCCACCCCCTGCTGGGTGTCTGGACACCTTCATCCCGGGCCCTCCGACCTCCAAGTGCGAGGGTCCGGACATCAAAGGGCGCCTGCCCTATAACTGGGGCAGCTCCGGAGCAGGAAGGCAGTTGTATCCTGGAGTCGAGAGACACCGAGAGAACTCAGCCTTGACGGACTACTGGCGCTGCCGTAGCCCGCTCTTGTGAACCATCGTCCTGCCTGCTGGCGCTGCCGCGGCCTTCTGCAACATCCATCCTAGTCGGGACCTGCTGGCGCTGCCGCGGCCCGTTGTAACGACCATCTTCGTCGGGACCTGCTGGCGCTGCCGCGGCCCGTTGTATCGACCATCCTCACCGGGACCTGCTGGCGCTGCCGCGGACCGTACATTGACCATCTTTCCGGGACCTGCTGGCGCTGCCGCGGACCGTGTACCGACCATCTCAACCGGGACCTGCTGGCGCTTGTTAGAAAGGGTAGATGGACCGGGAGGGTCGGCCGGGGACAGGAGGAGAGGTCTCCGGGGAGAGCCGTCTCCAGCGATCGTACAGACAAGTAACTTCCCCCCCCACAGACAGATACCACACACGGATAAGGTTCAGTGTTCTTTATACGCACTTCTTAAGGTACGGTTGAATGGTACAAGGAGGTCTGGACTCAGGGGTCCCCTCGATTCAAGTCTCTCAAAGCAGGCTAAGGGGTAGCGGGACAGTCTGTCTACCAGTCAGGTAGTTCGGATGAGATGATGACTAGCTCACAATCCTCGAGCTTGGTGGCTTAGTTGGTACGGGCCGCGGCAGCGCCAGCGCCAGCAGGTCCCGGTTGAGATGGTCGGTACACGGTCCGCGGCAGCGCCAGCAGGTCCCGGAAAGATGGTCGAGGTACGGTCCGCGGCAGCGCCAGCAGGTCCCGGTGAGGATGGTCGTTACAACGGGCCGCGGCAGCGCCAGCAGGTCCCGACGAGGATGGTCGTTACAACGGGCCGCGGCAGCGCCAGCAGGTCCCGACGAGGATGAGGTTGCAGAAGGCCGCGGCAGCGCCAGCAGGCAGGACGATGGTTCACAAGAGCGGGCTACGGTAGCGCCAGTAGTCCGTCAAGGCTGAGTTCTCTCGGTGTCTCTCGACTCCAGGATACAACTGCCTTCCTGCTCCGGAGTTGCCCCAGTTATAGGGCAGGCGCCCTTTGATGTCCGGACCCTCGCACTTGGAGGTCGGAGGGCCCGGGATGAAGGTGTCCAGACACCCAGCAGGGGGTGGAGCCAGCGCCTGGGGAAGCTGGAGGCGATCGGCACCTGGCGGGGGGAAGAGCTCTTGACACTTCGTTCTCCCATTGACCTGCCAAGTGGTCCGCTCACCTCCTGGGTGGAGGGTGGTGCCGGGATGTCGGGGCCGGCCAGGCCCGGGGTTAGGGTCGGGCCGAGGCCACGCGGCCTCGTGGTGCAGGGCCCAAGATGGCGGCTTGAACCGGCCGGGGGAGCCGGTGGGGCTGGGCCCCGTGATGAGTAGAGGTCCGAGGGCAGAAGATCCGTCGGGAGACGGGGTACAGGTGCTTTTCGTGGGTTATGCCTGGTGGGCCGGAGCTCGGGCCCTGTCGTGCGGGGAGGGACCAAGCCCTTCGTGTGGCCTGTCCAACATGCGTCCCCCCCAGCTGAAGGCGGGGAGAGTCACCCATCTCCTTGGGGACTCTCTTCGTCGAGGCGGAAAAAGCGGGACAGGCCATCCGCGTTGGCGTGGTCTTGGCCTGGTCGGTGCTCCACAGTGAAGTCCATTCCCTGCAGGGAAATGGACCAGCGCAAGAGTTTTGGGTTCTCCCCCCGCATCTGCATCAGCCACTGCAGGGGTCGATGGTCGGTTTGTACCCGGAAGTGGGTACCGAAGAGATAGGGCCGGAGCTTTTTGAGGGCCCACACCACTGCGAAGGCCTCCCTCTCGATGGTGCTCCAGCGCTGTTCTCGGGCCAGGAGACGTCGACTGATGAAGGCCACCGGCTGGTCATGACCCTCGGGGTTTAACTGAGAAAGGACGGCCCCGATGCCGTGGTCGGAGGCGTCGGTCTGTACCACGAATTCCTGACTGTAATCGGGGGCCTGGAGCACAGGGGCGGTGCACAGGGCGGCCTTCAGCTTCTCGAAGGCCGCTTGACAATCGGGGGTCCAGTTAATCCGCTTCGGCTGGTTCTTGGACGTGAGACCCGTGAGGGGCCCCACGATGCTGCCGTAGTCTCTCACGAACCGCCGGTAGTAGCCGGTGAGCCCCAAGAAGGCTCGGACCTCGGTCTGGGTGACGGGGGGCTGCCAGGACTGGATGGCAGCAATCTTAAGTTGTAGCGGGGCCACCAGCCCGCTTCCCACTTGGTGCCCAAGGTAGGTCACGGACCCTTGGCCAATTTGGCACTTGCCGGCCTTAATTGTGAGACCGGCCCGCTGGAGGGCCTGTAGGACCTCTTGGAGGTGACGGAGGTGGTCGGGCCAGTGGCGGCTGTATACAGCGATATCGTCCAGGTAGGCAGCGCTGAACTCTTCGAGCCCCGCCAAGACCTGGTTCACGAGGCGTTGAAACGTGGCGGGGGCATTCTTCATGCCGAAGGGCATGACCTTGAATTGGTAGTGGCCATCGGGGGTAGAGAAGGCTGACCGTTCCTGAGCCCTGGGTGTGAGGCCGATCTGCCAGTAGCCCGCTGTTAGGTCGAAGATACTGAGGTAGCGGGCGGCCCCCAGCCGGTCGATCAGCTCGTCTGCTCGGGGAATCGGATGAGCGTCGGTCCGGGTGACAGCGTTCAAGCCCCGGTAGTCGACGCAGAATCTCAGTTCAGGTGCGGTACCGGGGGCAGCGGCTTTGGGAACCAATACAACCGGACTGGCCCAGGGACTGTCCGAGGGCTCGATGACCCCGATTGTGAGCATCTTGGCCACTTCCTCCTGTATGCAGGCCCGTACCCGATCTGGTACGCGGTAGGCCCGGTGTCGGACAGGGGGACTGTCCCCGTTGTCCACGTCGTGCAAACACCACGGGGTGACCCCGGGGGTGAGGGAGAACAGGGTAGCGAACTGCAGCAGGAGGTTCCGGCAGCCCTGGCGTTGCTCCGAAGTGAGGGCGTCAGAGAGCCGGACCCCGTCCACGGAGCCGTCATTCTCCTGAGTTTTCAGAAGATCCGGGAGGGGTTCGGAGTCTTCCTCTGCCCCACTGTCCGTAGCCATCAGGAGGCTGAGTTCTGAGCGCACAAAGTGTGGTTTGAGTCGGTTGGTGTGGAGGACCCGGAGGGGGTTCCGGGAGGTCCCCAGGTCGATGAGGTAAGTGACGGGGCTTTTGCGCTCGACCACTTTGAAGGGCCCCGTCCACTTATCTTGCAAGGCACATGGTTCGGTGGGGGACATCACCCACACTTGTTGTCCAGGCTCGAACTCAACGGAGGAGGCATTGTGATCATACCACCTCTTCATGTCCTCCTGGCTGGCCTCGAGGTTCGCCTTGGCCATCTGTCTGAAGCGCCGGGTCTGATTGCGTAGGGCCAGGATGTATTTGAAGACGTCTGGAGGGGTCTTTAGGGGGGCCATCTCCCAACCTTCTTTTACTAGGCTGAGGGGCCCTCGCACAGGGTGCCCGTACAGGAGTTCGAAAGGGCTAAACCCGAGGGACTTCTGGGGAACTTCTCGGTAAGCGAAGAGGAGGCACGGGAGTAGTACATCCCACTGGCGACGGAGGGGCTCTTCCAATCCCCCAATCATCCCCTTGAGAGTGCGGTTAAACCGCTCCACTAGTCCGTTCCCTTGGGGGTGATAGGGGGTCGTGAATCTGTAGGTGACCCCGCATTGTTGCCAGAGGGACTTCATGTATTTGGATATAAAGTTCGTGCCTCGGTCGCTGACGACTTCTCGGGGGAAGCCTACCCGGGAGAAGATCCCCATTAGGGCCCGGCCAACCACCGGAGCTGTCACGGTCCGTAGGGGCACCGCCTCGGGGTATCGGGTGGCATGGTCCACCAGTACTAAGATGAACCTGTGTCCTTGTGCCGTGCGGGGGTCCAGAGGCCCCACAATGTCTATCCCCACCCTCTCGAACGGGGTGGTGACCACAGGGAAGGGTTGCAGAGGGGCTTTCAGCTTCCGACCACTCTTCCCGCTGGCTTGGCATGTGGGGCAAGATCGGCAGTGGTTCAGGACGTCGTTCCTCATTTTCGGCCAGAAAAAGTGGGTCACTAGGCGGCTGTACGTTTTGTCCTGGCCCAGGTGTCCAGCCAGGGGGACATCGTGTGCCAGGTTAAGCAGAAAGTCTCTGAAGCGGAGAGGTACCACCAGTACTCGACCGGCCCCCAGCTCGGCGATTCTTTGCTCGCTGTACAGCAGGTCGTTATCCCAGTAGACCCAGTGAGTTCCGGTGGAGTCCCCTGCATTCTGGGCGCTGGCTTGTTGGCGGAGTCCCTCGAGGGAGGGACAGGTCTTTTGTTCCTGGCGGAACTGTTCTTGGGTGGGCCCCCCTTCTTGACGCCACTGGGCCAGGTCAGGAAGGTCCTGGGATTGCGCGTCCCCTTCGGTCGTCGGGTCTGGGAGGCTGGCCTTGTCGTGGTCTTCTACTGGGGCGACCGGGGGCGGAGGTGCCGGCCATTCCGGTTCTTCTGATCGAGGGACGGCACGGGCGGCCATGGACCGGGTGGTTATGCAGGCCCAGTCCGGGAGGCCCAGCATCCCCAGGTGCTCCCTTCTCTCAACTGTGGCCCACGGGGAACTCTCGAGGTCATTCCCCAGGAGGCAGTCCACGGGGGCATCGTCCCGGACCGTCACCTTCAACAGGCCGGAGACCCCTCCCCATTCGAATGGGACGCAGGCCATTTGACACATACTTTCAGAGTTGTCTGCCGAGCGGACGGGGCAGAGAATGTTCGGTAGGATCTGCTCGGGCTTCACCAGGTGACAGCGGACGGCCGTCACACTGGTGCCTGTGTCACGCAAGGCCTCGGCTCGCTGTCCATTAATTGTCACCCACTGACCGTATTTCCTGGTGTTAGCGGGTAGGGGAGCCCGCGGGACCATGTCTCTTCCCCCTAAGCACGCCAGGACCATGGCGGCCGGCTCCCACTCTTGCTGGGCCGGCTCATACTCTTCTTGTTCCTCCGATGATCGCTCTTCCCCCAGGGCGGCGGCAGCTACCTGGCGGGGCTTGGGTGCTTGGTTCTGCGGGCAGCTCGGGTCATTGGCGTAGTGGCCGACTCGCTGGCATCGGTGGCACGTGACGTTGGCTCGGGCCCCAGGACGCCACGGGGGGTTGCCCCGGCCGGCCGGAGGCGGGGTGCTGGTCACGGGTGTTGTTGGCAAGGCGTCTCTCCCTCGCCCCTGGCCCCCTCCTCCTCCCCGAGGACGGTGCTGGCCTGGGTTGCTTCTGTTCTGTTCGTGTGGCCCCCTCCGGCCCACTCGGGTGCTTTCCCATCGGTCAGCTTCGGCGGCGAGCTGCCGGGGGTCAGTCAGCTTACTGTCGAGGAGGTGCTGCCTGAGCTCGACGAAACAGTTGTTCGACAGGTGCTCCCATACCATAAGGTTAAAGAGTTGTTCGTAAGTGGTGACATGGCTCCCCTTTATCCAACTCTCGAAGGCACGGCTGAAATAGTTCACGTATTCTACCCAAGTTGTACCTGGGATCCGGGTGCAATCTCTGAACCTCTGGCGGTACATCTCGGGTGTGAGGCCGTAGCGGGTGAGGAGGGCAGCCTTCATGTGGTCGTAGGACGACATTTGGTGATCTGGGAGCTGCAGTAGGGCATCGCGACCCTCGTTGATAAACCTCCCCCAAAGTCCGGCTCCCCAATCACTCCGGTCGATCCGGTGGGAGGTCATGGCGATCTCGTAGGCTTTAAACCACTGTTGTATGTCGTCTTCTCGGACATACTCGCGGACAACATCCTTGGGGATGTGGACTTTTTTCTCGATTGGCCCTGGGGTGTGTGGTCGCTCAGGCACCCCCAGTTCTTTATTTTGTTTCCGAAGTTCTATCTCCGCTAGTTGGCGCTCGTGCTCGAGCGTTATTTTTTTCTCCTCCAGCTCTCTCTGTCTCTGCTTCTCTTCTCGTTCATCTCGGAGCCGCATATGCTCGAGGTTGAGTTTCTGTTCAGCTAACTTGAGTTCCCCATCCATCTTGAGTCGTGCCATTTCCAACTCGTGCAATCTGGTTCTTTCTCTTTCTCGGATCTCCTCCTGCGAGAGGCCCGTTCCCCGCTCCTCGGGAGCCGTGGCGTTCCCCTCTGGTGTGATGCTGCTTTGGTCGGAGGGTCCGGCGACCCCAGTTTCGGTCCACGACTCTAGGGCGTGCTTTAGATCATCCTTGGTACTCAGGCCGGTGGTAGCAATGCCAAGTTCTATGCAGAATTGTCTCAGTTTGCGGTGGTTGTATTCTTCTAATTTATCCATTTGGAAATTCTCGGTGGAGCTGCTATCTTTGGCTGACATCGTGTTTTTGTCGTGGGGTGAGCTACTCTCTGTACGATTATGCGTTGATTCGGATCGCGCCGCTGGCCACCAATGTTAGAAAGGGTAGATGGACCGGGAGGGTCGGCCGGGGTCAGGAGGAGAGGTCTCCGGGGAGAGCCGTCTCCAGCGATCGTACAGACAAGTAACTTCCCCCCCACAGACAGATACCACACACGGATAAGGTTCAGTGTTCTTTATACGCACTTCTTAAGGTACGGTTGAATGGTACAAGGAGGTCTGGACTCAGGGGTCCCCTCGATTCAAGTCTCTCAAAGCAGGGTAAGGGGTAGCGGGACAGTCTGTCTACCAGTCAGGTAGTTCGGATGAGATGATGACTAGCTCACAATCCTCGAGCTTGGCTGCTTAGTTGGTACGGGCCGCGGCAGCGCCAGCAGGTCCCGGTTGAGATGGTCGGTACACGGTCCGCGGCAGCGCCAGCAGGTCCCGGAAAGATGGTCGAGGTACGGTCCGCGGCAGCGCCAGCAGGTCCCGGTGAGGATGGTCGTTACAACGGGCCGCGGCAGCGCCAGCAGGTCCCGACGAGGATGGTCGTTACAACGGGCCGCGGCAGCGCCAGCAGGTCCCGACGAGGATGAGGTTGCAGAAGGCCGCGGCAGCGCCAGCAGGCAGGACGATGGTTCACAAGAGCGGGCTACGGTAGCGCCAGTAGTCCGTCAAGGCTGAGTTCTCTCGGTGTCTCTCGACTCCAGGATACAACTGCCTTCCTGCTCCGGAGTTGCCCCAGTTATAGGGCAGGCGCCCTTTGATGTCCGGACCCTCGCACTTGGAGGTCGGAGGGCCCGGGATGAAGGTGTCCAGACACCCAGCAGGGGGTGGAGCCAGCGCCTGGGGAAGCTGGAGGCGATCGGCACCTGGCGGGGGGAAGAGCTCTTGACACTTCGTTCTCCCATTGACCTGCCAAGTGGTCCGCTCACCTCCTGGGTGGAGGGTGGTGCCGGGATGTCGGGGCCGGCCAGGCCCGGGGTTAGGGTCGGGCCGAGGCCACGCGGCCTCGTGGTGCAGGGCCCAAGATGGCGGCTTGAACCGGCCGGGGGAGCCGGTGGGGCTGGGCCCCGTGATGAGTAGAGGTCCGAGGGCAGAAGATCCGTCGGGAGACGGGGTACAGGTGCTTTTCGTGGGTTATGCCTGGTGGGCCGGAGCTCGGGCCCTGTCGTGCGGGGAGGGACCAAGCCCTTCGTGTGGCCTGTCCAACAGCGCTGCCGCGGCCCGTACCAACTAAACCACCAAGCTCGAGGATTGTGAGCTAGTCATCATCTCATCCGACCTACCTGACTGGTAGACAGACTGTCCCGCTACCCCTTACCCTGCTTTGAGAGACTTGAATCGAGGGGACCCCTGAGTCCAGACCTCCTTGTACCATTCAACCGTACCTTAAGAAGTGCTTATAAAGAACACTGAACCGTATCCGTGTGTGGTATCTGTCTGTGGGGGGGAAGTTACTTGTCTGTACGATCGCTGGAGACGGCTCTCCCCGGAGACCTCTCCTCCTGACCCCGGCCGACCCTCCCGGTCCGTCGACCCTTTCTAACATTGGTGGCCAGCGGCGCGATCCGAATCAACGCGTAATCGTACAGAGAGTAGCTCACCCCACGACAAAAACACGATGTCAGCCAAAGATAGCAGCTCCACCGAGAAATTCCAAATGGATAAATTAGAAGAATACAACCACCGCGAACTGAGACAATTCTGCATAGAACTTGGCATTGCTACCACCGGCCTGAGTACCAAGGATGATCTAAAGCACGCCCTAGAGTCGTGGACAGAGACTGGGGTCGCCGGACCCTCCGACCAAAGCAGCATCACACCAGAGGGGAACGCCACGGCTCCCGAGGAGCGGGGAACGGGCCTCTCGCAGGAGGAGATCCGAGAAAGAGAAAGAACCAGATTGCACGAGTTGGAAATGGCACGACTCAAGATGGATGGGGAACTCAAGTTAGCTGAACAGAAACTCAACCTCGAGCATATGCGGCTCCGAGATGAACGAGAAGAGAAGCAGAGACAGAGAGAGCTGGAGGAGAAAAAAATAACGCTTGAGCACGAGCGCCAACTAGCGGAGATAGAACTTCGGAAACAGAATAAAGAACTGGGGGTGCCGGAGCGACCACACACCCCGGGGCCAATCGAGAAAAAAGTCCACATCCCCAAGGATGTTGTCCGCGAGTATGTCCGAGAAGACGACATACAACAGTGGTTTAAAGCCTACGAGATCGCCATGACCTCCCACCGGATCGACCGGAGTGATTGGGGAGCCGGACTTTGGGGGAGGTTTATCAACGAGGGTCGCGATGCCCTGCTGCAGCTCCCAGATCACCAAATGTCGTCCTACGACCACATGAAGGCTGCCCTCCTCACCCACTACGGCCTCACACCCGAGATGTACGGCCAGAGGTTCAGAGATTGCACCCGGATCCCAGGTACAACTTGGGTAGAATACGTGAACTATTTCAGCCGTGCCTTCGAGGGTTGGATAAAGGGGAGCCATGTCACCACCTACGAACAACTCTTTAACCTTATGGTATGGGAGCACCTGTCGAACAACTGTTTCGTCGAGCTCAGGCAGCACCTCCTCGACAGTAAGCTGACTGACCCCCGGCAGCTCGCCGCCGAAGCTGACCGATGGGAAAGCACCCGAGTGGGCCGGAGGGGGCCACCCGAACAGAACAGAAGCAACCAAGGCCAGCACCGTCCTCGGGGAGGAGGAGGGGGCCAGGGGCGAGGGAGAGACGCCTTGCCAGCAACACCCGTGACCAGCACCCCGCCTCCGGCCGGCCGGGGCAACCCCCCGTGGCGTCCTGGGGTCCGAGCCAACGTCACGTGCCACCGATGCCAGCGAGTCGGCCACTACGCCAATGACCCGAGCTGCCCGCAGAACCAAACACCCAAGCCCCGCCAGGTAGCTGCCGCCGCCCTGGGGGAAGAGCGATCATCGGAGGAACCAGAAGAGTATGAGCCGGCCCAGCAAGAGTGGGAACCAGCCGCCATGGTCCTGGCGTGCTTAGGGGGGAAGAGACATGGTCCCGCGGGCTCCCCTACCCGCTAACACCAGGAAATACGGTCAGTGGGTGACCATTAATGGACAGCGAGCCGAGGCCTTGCGTGACACAGGCGCCAGTGTGACGGCCGTCCGCTGTCACCTGGTGAAACCCGAGCAGATCCTGCCGAACATTCTCTGCCCCGTCCGCTCGGCAGACAACTCTGAAAGTATGTGTCAAATGGCCTGCGTCCCATTCGAATGGGGAGGGGTCTCCGGCCTGTTGAAGGTGACGGTCCGGGACGATGCCCCCGTGGACTGCCTCCTGGGGAATGACCTCGAGAGTTCCCCGTGGGCCACCGTTGAGAGAAGAGAGCACCTGGGGATGCTGGGCCTCCCGGACTGGGCCTGCATAACCACCCGGTCCATGGCCGCCCGTGCCGTCCCTCGATCAGAAGAACCGGAATGGCCAGCACCTCCGCCCCCGGTCGCCCCAGTAGAAGACAACGACGAGGCCAGCCTCCCAGACCCGACGACCGAAGGGGACGCGCAACCCCAGGACCTCCCTGACCTGGCTCAGTGGCGTCAAGAAGGGGGGCCCACCCAAGAACAGTTCCGCCAGGAACAAAAGACCTGTCCCTCCCTCGAGGGACTCCGCCAACAAGCCAGCGCCCAGAACGCAGGGGACTCCACCGGAACTCACTGGGTCTACTGGGATAACGACCTGCTATACAGCGAGCAAAGAATCGCCGAGCTGGGGGCCGGTCGAGTACTGGTGGTACCTCTCCGCTTCAGAGACTTTCTGCTCAACCTGGCCCACGATGTCCCCCTGGCTGGACACCTGGGCCAGGACAAAACGTACAGCCGCCTAGTGACCCACTTTTTCTGGCCGAAAATGAGGAACGACGTCCTGAACCACTGCCGATCTTGCCCCACATGCCAAGCCAGCGGGAAGAGTGGCCGGAAGCTGAAAGCCCCTCTGCAACCCTTCCCCGCGGTCACCACCCCGTTCGAGAGGGTGGGGATAGACATTGTGGGGCCTCTGGACCCCCGCACGGCACAAGGACACAGGTTCATCTTAGTACTGGTGGACCATGCCACCCGCTACCCCGAGGCGGTGCCCCTACGGACCGTGACAGCTCCTGTGGTTGGCCGGGCCCTAATGGGGATCTTCTCCCGGGTAGGCTTCCCCCGAGAAGTCGTCAGCGACCGAGGCACGAACTTTATATCCAAGTACATGAAGTCCCTCTGGCAACAATGCGGGGTCACCTACAGATTCACGACCCCCTATCACCCCCAAGGGAACGGACTAGTGGAGCGTTTTAACCGCACTCTCAAGGGGATGATTGGGGGATTGGAAGAGCCCCTCCGTCGCCAGTGGGATGTACTACTCCCGTGCCTCCTCTTCGCCTACCGAGAAGTTCCCCAGAAGTCCCTCGGTTTTAGCCCTTTCGAACTCCTGTACGGGCACCCTGTGCGAGGGCCCCTCAGCCTCGTAAAAGAAGGTTGGGAGATGGCCCCCCTAAAGACCCCTCCAGACGTCTTTAAATACATCCTGGCCCTACGCAACCAGACCCGGCGCTTCAGAGAGATGGCCAAGGCGAACCTCGAGGCCAGCCAGGAGGACATGAAGAGGTGGTATGATCACAATGCCTCCTCCGTTGAGTTCGAGCCCGGACAACAAGTATGGGTGATGTCCCCCACCGAACCATGTGCCTTGCAAGATAAGTGGACGGGGCCCTTCAAAGTGGTCGAGCGCAAAAGCCCCGTCACTTATCTCATCGACCTGGGGACCTCCCGGAACCCCCTCCGGGTCCTCCACACCAACCGACTCAAACCACACTTTGTGCGCTCAGAACTCAGCCTCCTGATGGCTACGGACAGTGGGGCAGAGGAAGACTCCGAACCCCTCCCGGATCTTCTGAAGACTCAGGAGAATGACGGCTCCGTGGACGGGGTCCGGCTCTCTGACGCCCTCACTTCGGAGCAACGCCAGGGCTGCCGGAACCTCCTGCTGCAGTTCGCTACCCTGTTCTCCCTCACCCCCGGGGTCACCCCTTGGTGTTTGCACGACGTGGACACCGGGGACAGTCCCCCTGTCCGACACCGGGCCTACCGCGTACCAGATCGGGTACGGGCCTGCATACAGGAGGAAGTGGCCAAGATGATCACAATCGGGGTCATCGAGCCCTCGGACAGTCCCTGGGCCAGTCCGGTTGTATTGGTTCCCAAAGCCGCTGCCCCCGGCACCGCACCTGAACTGAGATTCTGCGTCGACTACCGGGGCTTGAACGCTGTCACCCGGACCGACGCTCATCCGATTCCCCGAGCAGACGAGCTGATCGACCGGCTGGGGGCCGCCCGCTACCTTAGTATCTTCGACCTAACAGCGGGCTACTGGCAGATCGGCCTCACACCCAGGGCTCGGGAACGGTCAGCCTTCTCTACCCCCGATGGCCACTACCAATTCAAGGTCATGCCCTTCGGCATGAAGAATGCCCCCGCCACGTTTCAACGCCTCGTGAACCAGGTCTTGGCGGGGCTCGAAGAGTTCAGCGCTGCCTACCTGGACGATATCGCTGTATACAGCCGCCACTGGCCCGACCACCTCCGTCACCTCCAAGAGGTCCTACAGGCCCTCCAGCGGGCCGGCCTCACAATTAAGGCCGGCAAGTGCCAAATTGGCCAAGGGTCTGTGACCTACCTTGGGCACCAAGTGGGAAGCGGGCTGGTGGCCCCGCTACAACTTAAGATTGCTGCCATCCAGTCCTGGCAGCCCCCCGCCACCCAGACCGAGGTCCGAGCCTTCTTGGGGCTCACCGGCTACTACCGGCGGTTCGTGAAAGACTACGGCAGCATCGTGGGGCCCCTCACGGGTCTCACGTCCAAGAACCAGCCGAGGCGGATTAACTGGACCCCCGATTGTCAAGCGGCCTTCGAGAAGCTGAAGGCCGCCCTGTGCACCGCCCCTGTGCTCCAGGCCCCCGATTACAGTCGGGAATTCGTGGTACAGACCGACGCCTCCGACCACGGCATCGGAGCCGTCCTTTCTCAGCTAAACCCCGAGGGTCATGACCAGCCGGTGGCCTTCATCAGTCGACGTCTCCTGGCCCGAGAACAGCGCTGGAGCACCATCGAGAGGGAGGCCTTCGCAGTGGTGTGGGCCCTCAAAAAGCTCCGGCCCTATCTCTTCGGTACCCACTTCCGGGTACAAACCGACCATCGACCCCTGCAGTGGCTGATGCAGATGCGGGGGGAGAACCCAAAACTCCTGCGCTGGTCCATTTCCCTGCAGGGAATGGACTTCACTGTGGAGCACCGACCAGGCCAAGACCACGCCAACGCGGATGGCCTGTCCCGCTTTTTCCGCCTCGACGAAGAGAGTCCCCAAGGAGATGGGTGACTCTCCCCGCTTTCAGCTGGGGGGGACGCATGTTGGACAGGCCACACGAAGGGCTTGCTCCCTCCCCGCACGACAGGGCCCGAGCTCCGGCCCACCAGGCATAACCCACGAAAAGCACCTGTGCCCCGTCTCCCGACGGATCTTCTGCCCTCGGACCTCTACTCATCACGGGGCCCAGCCCCACCGGCTCCCCCGGCCGGTTCAAGCCGCCATCTTGGGCCCTGCACCACGAGGCCGCGTGGCCTCGGCCCGACCCTAACCCCGGGCCTGGCCGGCCCCGACATCCCGGCACCACCCTCCACCCAGGAGGTGAGCGGACCACTTGGCAGGGCAATGGGAGAACGAAGTGTCAAGAGCTCTTCCCCCGCCAGGTGCCGATCCCCTCCAGCTCCCCCAGGCGCTGGCTCCACCCCCTGCTGGGTGTCTGGACACCTTCATCCCGGGCCCTCCGACCTCCAAGTGCGAGGGTCCGGACATCAAAGGGCGCCTGCCCTATAACTGGGGCAGCTCCGGAGCAGGAAGGCAGTTGTATCCTGGAGTCGAGAGACACCGAGAGAACTCAGCCTTGACGGACTACTGGCGCTGCCGTAGCCCGCTCTTGTGAACCATCGTCCTGCCTGCTGGCGCTGCCGCGGCCTTCTGCAACATCCATCCTAGTCGGGACCTGCTGGCGCTGCCGCGGCCCGTTGTAACGACCATCTTCGTCGGGACCTGCTGGCGCTGCCGCGGCCCGTTGTATCGACCATCCTCACCGGGACCTGCTGGCGCTGCCGCGGACCGTACATTGACCATCTTTCCGGGACCTGCTGGCGCTGCCGCGGACCGTGTACCGACCATCTCAACCGGGACCTGCTGGCGCTGCCGCGGCCCGTACCAACTAAACCACCAAGCTCGAGGATTGTGAGCTAGTCATCATCTCATCCGACCTACCTGACTGGTAGACAGACTGTCCCGCTACCCCTTACCCTGCTTTGAGAGACTTGAATCGAGGGGACCCCTGAGTCCAGACCTCCTTGTACCATTCAACCGTACCTTAAGAAGTGCTTATAAAGAACACTGAACCGTATCCGTGTGTGGTATCTGTCTGTGGGGGGGAAGTTACTTGTCTGTACGATCGCTGGAGACGGCTCTCCCCGGAGACCTCTCCTCCTGACCCCGGCCGACCCTCCCGGTCCGTCTACCCTTTCTAACAAGGCCATGTTACAAGGTCGCACTGGGGTAAAAGGGCATGTTACAGGAACACACTGGGGAAGGAGGGCATGTCACAGGGACGCACTGGGGGCAGGAGGGCATGTTACAGGGAAGCAGTGGGGCAGGAGGGCATGTTACAGGGACGCACTGGAGCAGGAAGGCATGTTACAGTGACCCACTGGGGCAGGGTGGCATGTTACAGGGACACACTGGTGCAGGAGGGCATGTTACAGGGATGCACTGGGGAAGGAGGGCATGTCACAGGGACGCACTGGGGGCAGGAGGGCATGTTACAGGGAAGCAGTGGGGCAGGTTACAGGGACGCACTGGGGCAGAAGGGCATGTTGCAGGGACACACTGGGGCAGGAGGGCATGTCACAGGGACGCACTGGGGCAGGAGAGCATGTTACAGGGACACACTGGGGCAGGAGGGCATGTCACAGGGACGCACGGGCAGTAGCGCATGTCACAGGGACGCACTGGGGAAGGAGGGCATGTTACAGGGACGCACTGGGGCAGGAGGGCATGTTAGAGGGACGCACTGGGGCAGGAGCGCATGTTAAAGGGATGCACTGGGGCAGGAGTGCATGTCACAGGGATGCACTGAGACAGGTTGGCATGTTACAGGGACACACTGGGGCAGAAGGGCATGTTACAGGGACGCAGTGGGGCAGGAGCACATGTCACAGGGACGCAGTGGGGCAGGAGGGCATGTTACAGGGACGCACTGGGGCAGGAGGGCATGTTACAGGGACGCAGTGGGGCAGGAGGGCATGTTATAGGGACGCACTGGGGCAGGAGGGCATGTTACAAGGTCGCACTGGGGTAAAAGGGCATGTTACAGGAACACACTGGGGAAGGAGGGCATGTCACAGGGTGCACTGGGGGCAGGAGGGCATGTTACAGGGAAGCAGTGGGGCAGGAGGGCATGTTACAGGGACTCACTGGGGCAGGAAGGCATGTTACAGTGAGCCACTGGGGCAGGATGGCATGTTACAGGGACGCACTGGTGCAGGAGGGCATGTTACAGGAACGCACTGGGACAGGAGGGCATGTTACAGGAACGCTCAGGGGCAGGAGGGCATGTTACAGGGACGCACTGGGGCAGGAGGGCATGTGACAGGGACGCACTGGGGCAGAAGGGCATGTAACAGGGACACACTGGGGCAGGAGGGAATGTAACAGGGACGCACTAGGGCAGGAGCGCATGTCATAGGGACGCACTGTGGCAGGAGGGCATGTTACAGGGACTCACTGGTGCAGGAGGGCATGTTACAGGGACTCACTGGGGCAGGAGGGCATGTTACAGGGACACACTGGGGCAGGAGGGCATGTTACAGGGACGCACTGGGGCAGGAGCACATGTTACAGGGACACTCTGGGGCAGGAGGGCATGTTACAGGGACGCACTGGGGGAGGAGGGCATGTTACAGGGACCCACTAGGGCAGGAGGGCATGTTACAGGGACACACTGGGGTAGGAGGGCATGTTACAGAGACGCACTTGGGCAGGAGGGCATGTTACAGGGATGCACTGGGGCAGGATGGCATGTTATAGGGACGCAGTGGGGCAGGAGCACATGTCACAGGGACGCAGTGGGGCAGGAGGGCATGTTACAGGGACGCACTGGGGCAGGAGGGCATGTTACAGGGACGCAGTGGGGCAGGAGGGCATGTTATAGGGACGCACTGGGGCAGGAGGGCATGTTACAAGGTCGCACTGGGGTAAAAGGGCATGTTACAGGAACACACTGGGGAATGAGGTCATGTCACAGGGTGCACTGGGGGCAGGAGGGCATGTTACAGGGAAGCAGTGGGGCAGGAGGGCATGTTACAGGGATGCACTGGGGCAGGATGGCATGTTATAGGGACGCAGTGGGGCAGGAGCACATGTCACAGGGACGCAGTGGGGCAGGAGGGCATGTTACAGGGACGCTCTGGGGCAGGAGGGCATGTTACAGGGACGCAGTGGGGCAGGAGGGCATGTTATAGGGACGCACTGGGGCAGGAGGGCATGTTACAAGGTCGCACTGGGGTAAAAGGGCATGTTACAGGAACACACTGGGGAAGGAGGGCATGTCACAGGGTGTACTGGGGGCAGGAGGGCATGTTACAGGGAAGCAGTGGGGCAGGAGGGCATGTTACAGGGACTCACTGGGGCAGGAAGGCATGTTACAGTGAGCCACTGGGGCAGGATGGCATGTTACAGGGACGCACTGGTGCAGGAGGGCATGTTACAGGAACGCACTGGGACAGGAGGGCATGTTACAGGAACGCTCAGGGGCAGGAGGGCATGTTACAGGGACGGACTGGGGCAGGAGGGCATGTGACAGGGACGCACTGGGGCAGGAGGGCATGTAACAGGGACACACTGGGGCAGGAGGGAATGTAACAGGGACGCACTAGGGCAGGAGCGCATGTCATAGGGACGCACTGTGGCAGGAGGACATGTTACAGGGACTCACTGGTGCAGGAGGGCATGTTACAGGGACTCACTGGGGCAGGAGGGCATGTTACAGGGACACACTGGGGCAGGAGGGCATGTTAAAGGGACGCACTGGGGCAGGAGCACATGTTACAGGGACACTCTGGGGCAGGAGGGCATGTTACAGGGACGCACTGGGGGGGGAGGGCATGTTACAGGGACCCACTAGGGCAGGAGGGCATGTTACAGGGACACACTGGGGTAGGAGGGCATGTTACAGAGACGCACTTGGGCAGGAGGGCATGTTACAGGGATGCACTGGGGCAGGATGGCATGTTATAGGGACGCACTTGGGCAGGAGGGCATGTTACAAGGTCGCACTGGGGTAAAAGGGCATTTTACAGGAACACACTGGGGTAGGAGGGCATGTCACAGGGATGCACTGGGGGCAGGAGGGCATGTTACAGGGAAGCAGTGGGGCAGGACGGCATGTTACAGGAACGCACTGGGGCAGGAGGGCATGTTACAGGAACGCCCAGGGGCAGGAGGGCATGTTACAGGGACGCACTGGGGCAGGAGGGCATGTGACAGGGACGCACTGGGGCAGGAGGGCATGTAACAGGAACGCACTGGGGCAGGTGGGCATGTTACAGGAACGCTCAGGGGCAGGAGGGCATGTTACAGGGAAGCAGTGGGGCAGGAGGGCATGTCACAGGGACGCACTGGGGCAGTAGCGCATGTCACAGGGACACTCTGGGGCAGGAGGGCATGTCACAGGGACACACTGGGGAAGGAGGGCATGTTACAGGGACGCCCTGGGGCAGGAGGGCATGTTAGAGGGACGCACTGGGGCAGGATGGCATGTTACAGGGACGCACTGGGGCAGGAGGGCATGTTACAGGGACGCACTGGGGCAGGAGGGCATGTCACAGGGACGCACTGGGGCAGGAGGGCATGTTACAGGGACGCAGTGTGGCAGGAGGGCATGTTACAGGGACGCACTGGGGCAGGAGGGCATGTCAGAGGAACGCACTGGGGCAGGAGGGCATGTTACAGGGACGCAGTGGGGCATGAGGGCATGTTACAGGGACGCAGTGGGGTAAAAGGGTATGTTACAGGAACACACTGGGGAAGGAGGGCATGTCACAGGGACGCACTGGGGCAGGAGGGCATGTTACAGGGACGCAGTGGGGCAGGAGGGCATGTTACAGGGACGCACTGGGGCAGGAAGGCATGTTACAGTGACCCACTGGGGCAGGATGGCATGTTATAGGGACGCACTGGGGTAGGAGGGCATGTTACAGGAACACACTGGGGCAGGAGGGCATGTTACAGGGACACACAGGGGCAGGTGGGCATGTTACAGGGACGCACTGGGGCAGGAGCGCATGTCACAGGGACGCATTGGGGCAGGAGGGCATGTTACAGGGACGCACTGGGGCAGGAGGCCATGTTACAAGGTCGCACTGGGGTAAAAGGGCATGTTACAGGAACACACTGGAGAAGGAGGGCATGTCACAGGGACGCACTGGGAGCAGGAGGGCATGTTACAGGGAAGCAGTGGGGCAAGAGGGCATGTTACAGGGACGCACTGGAGCAGGAAGGCATGTTACAGTGACCCACTGGGGCAGGATGGCATGTTACAGGGACACACTGGTGCAGGAGGGCATGTTACAGGGATGCACTGGGGAAGGAGGGCATGTCACAGGGACGCACTGGGGGCAGGAGGGCATGTTACAGGGAAGCAGTGGGGCAGGTTACAGGGACGCACTGGGGCAGAAGGGCATGTTGCAGGGACACACTGGGGCAGGAGGGCATGTCACAGGGACGCACTGGGGCAGGAGAGCATGTTACAGGGACACACTGGGGCAGGAGGGCATGTCACAGGGACGCACGGGCAGTAGCGCATGTCACAGGGACGCACTGGGGAAGGAGGGCATGTTACAGGGACGCACTGGGGCAGGAGGGCATGTTAGAGGGACGCACTGGGGCAGGAGCGCATGTTAAAGGGATGCACTGGGGCAGGAGTGCATGTCACAGGGACGCACTGAGACAGGATGGCATGTTACAGGGACACACTGGGGCAGAAGGGCATGTTACAGGGACGCAGTGGGGCAGGAGCACATGTCACAGGGACGCAGTGGGGCAGGAGGGCATGTTACAGGGACGCACTGGGGCAGGAGGGCATGTTACAGGGACGCAGTGGGGCAGGAGGGCATGTTATAGGGACGCACTAGGGCAGGAGGGCATGTTACAAGGTCGCACTGGGGTAAAAGGGCATGTTACAGGAACACACTGGGGAAGGAGGGCATGTCACAGGGATGCACTGGGGGCAGGAGGGCATGTTACAGGGAAGCAGTGGGGCAGGAGGGCATGTTACAGGGACTCACTGGGGCAGGAAGGCATGTTACAGTGAGCCACTGGGGCAGGATGGCATGTTACAGGGACGCACTGGTGCAGGAGGACATGTTACAGGAACGCACTGGGGCAGGAGGGCATGTTACAGGAACGCTCAGGGGCAGGAGGGCATGTTACAGGGACGCACTGGGGCAGGAGGGCATGTGACAGGGACGCACTGGGGCAGGAGAGCATGTTACAGGGACGCAGTGGGGCAGGAGCACATGTCACAGGGACGCAGTGGGGCAGGAGGGCATGTTACAGGGACGCACTGGGGCAGGAGGGCATGTTACAGGGACGCAGTGGGGCAGGAGGGCATGTTATAGGGACGCACTGGGGCAGGAGGGCATGTTACAAGGTCGCACTGGGGTAAAAGGGCATGTTACAGGAACACACTGGAGAAGGAGGGCATGTCACAGGGTGCACTGGGGGCAGGAGGGCATGTTACAGGGAAGCAGTGGGGCAGGAGGGCATGTTACAGGGACTCACTGGGGCAGGAAGGCATGTTACAGTGAGCCACGGGGGCAGGATGGCATGTTACAGGGACGCACTGGTGCAGGAGGGCATGTTACAGGAACGCACTGGGACAGGAGGGCATGTTACAGGAACGCTCAGGGGCAGGAGGGCATGTTACAGGGACGCACTGGGGCAGGAGGGCATGTGACAGGGACGCACTGGGGCAGGAGGGCATGTAACAGGGACACACTGGGGCAGGAGGGAATGTAACAGGGACGCACTAGGGCAGGAGCGCATGTCATAGGGACGCACTGTGGCAGGAGGGCATGTTACAGGGACTCACTGGTGCAGGAGGGCATGTTACAGGGACTCACTGGGGCAGGAGGGCATGTTACAGGGACACACTGGGGCAGGAGGGCATGTTACAGGGACGCACTGGGGCAGGAGCACATGTTACAGGGACACTCTGGGGCAGGAGGGCATGTTACAGGGACGCACTGGGGGAGGAGGGCATGTTACAGGGACCCACTAGGGCAGGAGGGCATGTTACAGGGACACACTGGGGTAGGAGGGCATGTTACAGAGACGCACTTGGGCAGGAGGGCATGTTACAGGGATGCACTGGGGCAGGATGGCATGTTATAGGGACGCAGTGGGGCAGGAGCACATGTCACAGGGACGCAGTGGGGCAGGAGGGCATGTTACAGGGACGCACTGGGGCAGGAGGGCATGTTACAGGGACGCAGTGGGGCAGGAGGGCATGTTATAGGGACGCACTGGGGCAGGAGGGCATGTTACAAGGTCGCACTGGGGTAAAAGGGCATGTTACAGGAACACACTGGGGAATGAGGTCATGTCACAGGGTGCACTGGGGGCAGGAGGGCATGTTACAGGGAAGCAGTGGGGCAGGAGGGCATGTTACAGGGATGCACTGGGGCAGGATGGCATGTTATAGGGACGCAGTGGGGCAGGAGCACATGTCACAGGGACGCAGTGGGGCAGGAGGGCATGTTACAGGGACGCACTGGGGCAGGAGGGCATGTTACAGGGACGCAGTGGGGCAGGAGGGCATGTTATAGGGACGCACTGGGGCAGGAGGGCATGTTACAAGGTCGCACTGGGGTAAAAGGGCATGTTACAGGAACACACTGGGGAAGGAGGGCATGTCACAGGGTGCACTGGGGGCAGGAGGGCATGTTACAGGGAAGCAGTGGGGCAGGAGGGCATGTTACAGGGACTCACTGGGGCAGGAAGGCATGTTACAGTGAGCCACTGGGGCAGGATGGCATGTTACAGGGACGCACTGGTGCAGGAGGGCATGTTACAGGAACGCACTGGGACAGGAGGGCATGTTACAGGAACGCTCAGGGGCAGGAGGGCATGTTACAGGGACGGACTGGGGCAGGAGGGCATGTGACAGGGACGCACTGGGGCAGGAGGGCATGTAACAGGGACACACTGGGGCAGGAGGGAATGTAACAGGGACGCACTAGGGCAGGAGCGCATGTCATAGGGACGCACTGTGGCAGGAGGGCATGTTACAGGGACTCACTGGTGCAGGAGGGCATGTTACAGGGACTCACTGGGGCAGGAGGGCATGTTACAGGGACACACTGGGGCAGGAGGGCATGTTAAAGGGACGCACTGGGGCAGGAGCACATGTTACAGGGACACTCTGGGGCAGGAGGGCATGTTACAGGGACGCACTGGGGGAGGAGGGCATGTTACAGGGACCCACTAGGGCAGGAGGGCATGTTACAGGGACACACTGGGGTAGGAGGCCATGTTACAGAGACGCACTTGGGCAGGAGGGCATGTTACAGGGATGCACTGGGGCAGGATGGCATGTTATAGGGACGCACTGGGGCAGGAGGGCATGTTACAAGGTCGCACTGGGGTAAAAGGGCATGTTACAGGAACACACTGGGGTAGGAGGGCATGTCACAGGGATGCACTGGGGGCAGGAGGGCATGTTACAGGGAAGCAGTGGGGCAGGACGGCATGTTACAGGAACGCACTGGGGCAGGAGGGCATGTTACAGGAACGCCCAGGGGCAGGAGGGCATGTTACAGGGACGCACTGGGGCAGGAGGGCATGTGACAGGGACGCACTGGGGCAGGAGGGCATGTAACAGGAACGCACTGGGGCAGGTGGGCATGTTACAGGAACGCTCAGGGGCAGGAGGGCATGTTACAGGGAAGCAGTGGGGCAGGAGGGCATGTCACAGGGACGCACTGGGGCAGTAGCGCATGTCACAGGGACACTCTGGGGCAGGAGGGCATGTCACAGGGACACACTGGGGAAGGAGGGCATGTTACAGGGACGCACTGGGGCAGGAGGGCATGTTAGAGGGACGCACTGGGGCAGGAGGGCATGTTACAGGGACGCACTGGGGCAGGAGGGCATGTTACAGGGACGCACTGGGGCAGGAGGGCATGTCACAGGGACGCACTGGGGCAGGAGGGCATGTTACAGGGACGCAGTGTGGCAGGAGGGCATGTTACAGGGACGCACTGGGGCAGGAGGGCATGTCAGAGGAACGCACTGGGGCAGGAGGGCATGTTACAGGGACGCAGTGGGGCATGAGGGCATGTTACAGGGACGCAGTGGGGTAAAAGGGTATGTTACAGGAACACACTGGGGAAGGAGGGCATGTCACAGGGACGCACTGGGGCAGGAGGGCATGTTACAGGGACGCAGTGGGGCAGGAGGGCATGTTACAGGGACGCACTGGGGCAGGAAGGCATGTTACAGTGACCCACTGGGGCAGGATGGCATGTTATAGGGACGCACTGGGGTAGGAGGGCATGTTACAGGAACACACTGGGGCAGGAGGGCATGTTACAGGGACACACAGGGGCAGGTGGGCATGTTACAGGGACGCACTGGGGCAGGAGCGCATGTCACAGGGACGCATTGGGGCAGGAGGGCATGTTACAGGGACGCACTGGGGCAGGAGGCCATGTTACAAGGTCGCACTGGGGTAAAAGGGCATGTTACAGGAACACACTGGAGAAGGAGGGCATGTCACAGGGACGCACTGGGGGCAGGAGGGCATGTTACAGGGAAGCAGTGGGGCAGGAGGGCATGTTACAGGGACGCACTGGAGCAGGAAGGCATGTTACAGTGACCCACTGGGGCAGGATGGCATGTTACAGGGACACACTGGTGCAGGAGGGCATGTTACAGGGATGCACTGGGGAAGGAGGGCATGTCACAGGGACGCACTGGGGGCAGGAGGGCATGTTACAGGGAAGCAGTGGGGCAGGTTACAGGGACGCACTGGGGCAGAAGGGCATGTTGCAGGGACACACTGGGGCAGGAGGGCATGTCACAGGGACGCACTGGGGCAGGAGAGCATGTTACAGGGACACACTGGGGCAGGAGGGCATGTCACAGGGACGCACGGGCAGTAGCGCATGTCACAGGGACGCACTGGGGAAGGAGGGCATGTTACAGGGACGCACTGGGGCAGGAGGGCATGTTAGAGGGACGCACTGGGGCAGGAGCGCATGTTAAAGGGATGCACTGGGGCAGGAGTGCATGTCACAGGGACGCACTGAGACAGGATGGCATGTTACAGGGACACACTGGGGCAGAAGGGCATGTTACAGGGACGCAGTGGGGCAGGAGCACATGTCACAGGGACGCAGTGGGGCAGGAGGGCATGTTACAGGGACGCACTGGGGCAGGAGGGCATGTTACAGGGACGCAGTGGGGCAGGAGGGCATGTTATAGGGACGCACTAGGGCAGGAGGGCATGTTACAAGGTCGCACTGGGGTAAAAGGGCATGTTACAGGAACACACTGGGGAAGGAGGGCATGTCACAGGGATGCACTGGGGGCAGGAGGGCATGTTACAGGGAAGCAGTGGGGCAGGAGGGCATGTTACAGGGACTCACTGGGGCAGGAAGGCATGTTACAGTGAGCCACTGGGGCAGGATGGCATGTTACAGGGACGCACTGGTGCAGGAGGACATGTTACAGGAACGCACTGGGGCAGGAGGGCATGTTACAGGAACGCTCAGGGGCAGGAGGGCATGTTACAGGGACGCACTGGGGCAGGAGGGCATGTGACAGGGACGCACTGGGGCAGGAGAGCATGTAACAGGGACACACTGGGGCAGGAGGGAATGTAACAGGGATGCACTAGGGCAGGAGCGCATGTCATAGGGACGCACTGTGGCAGGAGGGCATGTTACAGGGACTCACTGGTGCAGGAGGGCATGTTACAGGGACACACTGGGGCAGGAGGGCATGTTACAGGGACTCACTGGTGCAGGAGGGCATGTTACAGGGACTCACTGGGGCAGGAGGGCATGTTACAGGGACACACTGGGGTAGGAGGGTGTTAGAAATGGGATTTCTGGTTGGCTGAGGTTTGCGCCAAAGCCAGGCAGAAACCACCACTCTAGTCAGGGCTGGGGAGTTACACGCCAAAGATAACCCCTGCTCACCCCCTTGGTAGCTTGGCACGAGCAGACAGGCTTATCCCTGAGGCGATGTGTAAAGCGTTTGCGCGCGCACCCAGCAACAACACCCAAGGCCCACCACAAAGGAAACTCCACACAAGGTATTCTATAAAAATAGCCTTTGTATTATACACAACACATTAGATAAAAACACACACTCTACAATGTGCCAACAGGCACGGGCAGAATTTACAAGGGATTATATATACAGGGGACAGGGCCACATGGACCACTGTCAGGAATTAGCACTTAGAACATAGCACAAATCACCAATAGTAAACATAGGACATAACACAAAGTAACTGTAGAGCACAGCCAGTCTCTACTGGCGCACTAATGACCTCAGCGTCATCACACTAGCATCAGGTGTAAAACCTATCCTGCACCTATCACAGGGGCATAAATCACATTATGCAATTCTCGCAAGTCTAACGCCTTAGACCTAGCCCCCTAAGTACACCTACACTAGGGGCGTACACAACACAGGGAAGTACATTCTTCCTACCATCAACCTACGCAGGTAAAACAACCTCCTAGGCAGAACTAAACACATTTAGAGGTACAAGACACAGGGTGCGCAAAACATACTACACCGTACATTTCCTAGCACCAAAATCGCATTATAGTCCAGGTTGCGCCAGAACCTAAACGTAGCAGCTGCCCACTACTTGCTGGGCAGCTGGGGACAAGGCAGGGCCTAAACGCTGCAGCTGGCACTAAGTGCTGCGCAGCTGTGGAAGTAAAATGAGGCATGGGCCCTCCAACGGTCCTTGATACACTGTCACAACGTTGGAGCCACCTAGGCTCTAGAAACAATATTGCCCCCTTGTTGTGTCGTACTTTGGTATTCGGAACCGCGTAGGGGACAGGGCCCTCCCTCTGTCTCTTTTGGTATTAGCGAACCGCAAATGGTAAATGCGGCACGTACGAGTGCTTTATGTGCCGTTCTAGCTACGAATGCACTGTGTACACGTATTCTGCTCAACTACGCGGGTTCCATTTTGGAAGCAGTGGCCATCTTGTCATTGCCCTCACATAGGCTATGATGGAGTTAATACGGGCCTCACAGCACACGGGCTTTCCCTCTGACTTCTCTGTGACCTGGGCAGCTGGCTCTGCTGCCCCGGGTCAAACCGGTCTCACGAGCTCCCCTTCCTCCTTCCACCTGTGATTCGTATCAGGGCTTGACCCGTCATAAAACCCTTTCATTCTACACAATCCCCCGGCTAATCTCTTCCACACCTGCTTGTTCCCGCTTTATGACTTGTTTCCCAAAACAGGAGATGCTCATATTTATTGGGGGGTCTATTTACTTCAAACATGGGATCTGAACCTTCCTGTGTAAATCATTGTGGGCTGGCCGAACTGGAATGTGGGATGGTCATCATGACTCTGCTTTTTCGTTTGTAATGTATGCCTTTATATGACCATATCGTAAACCAAGGAATGTATGCCTGGAGCATGATATTTTGTACTTAAGGAGAAGTCCGTTGCTATGATTTTCAGCAGTCTCCTGAGAACATACACGCTGTTGTACTTCTAGGATATCTGTCATTGGTCTGCAGCCAATAAACGATTCTTTGACTTCACCCAGAAGACTCTGTGTTTCTGTAGGTCCGGAACAGGGTGAAACCCAGAAGTCATAGGGTGTGTGCCCCTGCACCGCTGGGACTAAAATACCCAGTACTTCAGTTTGGCGCCCAACTCGGGCCGATTTCAGCGGTACCAGTCCAAGCCAGAGGTTCGTGAGGAGCTTCGTGTGGAAATTCCGGAGGAAGGCCGCCACTTCATCGACCCCTGCATGTCGACGTGGTCCGAAAGTCTTTTCTGCGAGGTTCTCCGCGTCCCGACGGCTACGAAGGACTGCTGCCCTGATTAATCGACCTGTTTTGGACCCTTGACGAGTTTGAGAGAGCGAAACAATCGAGAGAGTCTTCTGGTGACGTCATCGATCAGCAATATTCAGTTAAGTATAAGTGGAGCGTCTCCCATTTGTTTTGGTATCCCTCGGGATCGTTTGATTTGATTTGGTAATTGGTGATTTGGTGTTTGCAAACCCCAAAGCCAGAGGACTCGTGTATTCACGAGAATATCGTAATCGATAATCCTTTGACGTTTGGATCTAGACTAGTGAGCGAAGATGCCTGGTTCTGGACTATTTGGTAGATTATTCTGTTTGGGTTGTGGAAAGGATTTCCAGCTGGAAGAATCATGTCCGGTTCCTCCGGTTGGAACTCCAACTTATGAGCTCTATGTGAAACATGGCGTAGGCCCCATTGCATATAACGAAGTGTGGATCCACTACACCAGGAAAGACGGTGTTTTAAAATGGCCCCAAAATGGTAGTTTTGATACCGATATTTTAGATAACCTGGAAATTAAATTGTTTAAGAAGAAAGCCCGGCCGGCGATGTTTGACTCTTTCCGCTTATGGCGAAAGGAAGCCAAACAGAAGGAAATTAAGCTAGCGAAAAAGAATAAGAGAGAGAGAGGTATGTCAGTAATGCAAGCAGCTGTACAATTTAAAGATAATGAAGAGGAGCAAATGAATGAGCAATTGCACAGGCAGCGTAAGTTAGGGATTGACAAATGTTACCCAGCTTTGCCACATTCTAAGCAGGATGAGTCAGAAGAAAAGGAGAAAGATCCCTTAATGTCGCATTTGTTGAGTTCGCCACCCCCGTATGCTCAAACTGCCACGGCGCCTCCCCAGCTTGTAAATATGCCACCTCCAGTGCATATACTGCAAGTCTTGCCGCAACCGCCAGTTGCTTTGCAACCAGTTCCTATTCCTGTAGCGCAGTCCTCTCAAGCGCCTCCGGTAGTGCTTCCAACTACCCCCGCACTTCCTGCGACTTTGCTTAATTCAGTAACTTCCTCCCCTAACGCTCTTCCTTCTACCACTCCAGTACCTGTCTCTACATCCTCTTTTCTTCCCTCTGTTTTTCCCCCTGTTCTCGCCTCAGCTTCTCCTTCAGCGCGACAGCGTTTAGCCAATGTGGTTACTACATTAATGTCGCCTCTCTTTGGGTCATCTGGTGAAACTCCTGGTGTACAGCGTAAGCAGTTGCGCAGTCAATTGCCTAACCCCGATGAGAAAAAGGTAATAGATCACATGGCGCGTAGATGGATCGTTTTTCCTTCACTGTATGATGTGGAATCGGTTGTTAACACTTTCCATCAATGGGATGCCCCGAAACAGAGATATGTATTCGAGAAAATGTGCGAAATTCTCTGTGAAGAATTGGAGGATAGTGGTAGAAATCCGAACCCGCAGGAATTGTGTAGAGTGAGGTTTGATTTTGGAACTGGTATAATTGTGGACCGCGAAGTAGATAAAGCAGTTGCGGTTGTATTGTCCTTAAGGAATGACGATTGCCAACAGTCATTGTTTGAACAAGAGGTCCTTGTGGGGAAAAAGGCAAAAGCGCGACAATACCCTATGAGAGAAGTTCCCCCGGTATGGAAGGAAGCGGTTGCAGCTGTCGGTGGTAACCCCGCTGTGGCAGCGCATTTTCAGCGTGTTTGGGTGCATGTTCCATGGAAGCGCTCTGAAGTGTTAGCACTTAAGCAGTCCTTGCCTGATCCCCGTAAAAACCCAGCAGGTTATTATAAAGAGTTGTCACAGACGGCAGGGTCATGCATTATGAATCTGGCCGACATAGACATGTTGTTTGGTAATGTTGTTCCACAGCCTCTATGGGGATCAATTCGTAATGTAGATCACAATGCAGAACTAGGGGATACCTGGGCTAACATTGTTGCTGCTGATGCTAGACAGACGGGTGGTGCGAAACCAGAACCTTTAGTAGCTGAATTGCCTGGTAGAATCATCACGTATATGAAGACAATAATGCCTGCGATGCGCGTAAATTGGGACAAGTTATCTGCATGTAAACAAAAGAAAGATGAGACAGTGTCAGACTTCTTTACTAGGTTTGAGGAAACGTTTATTGACCACAGTGGGCAAGATATGAGTACTGAGGGTGGCCAACGGTTGTTTGTGGATAAGTTTGTGCAGAATTTACTCCCTGACCTGTGTAAAAAGTTAAAAGATTCAGAAAGTTCTTGGGCTGTTTCTTCTTCAGCGCAAATACTGGCTACTGCACAGTATTATGAAAACAGAGATAAAGACGAGAAAGATAGAACGGAGAAGAAAACGAAGGAACTAAAGACAAAGGTCCTTTTACAGCAGGCCTATCCACCACGTGGCGGCCTTAATAATTATAGACAACCCCAAGGTGTCTATCACCAACCCCAACAGTTTCAGACTAATCAGCAAATGAATGGGTATTATCAACCACGTGTCCCTGTAGGTCCCAACCAATGTTCATACTGCAAAGAGGAAGGTCATTTTAAATATAGTTGTCCTAAATTAATGCAACGGAACGGTAATGCGTATGGCGCAAGAGGTAGAGGTGGTCAGCAAGCTCCTAGAGGCAGAGGGCGTGGGAGTGTTCCCCAAAACGCGCGTCCTCTTCCGCCCCAAAGCGCCATTAATAGTTTTGATCAGCAAGCTAATGCGACTAGTAATACGGCTCAGTATTACAATAATGATTATTATGCAGAAGATGGTGATGCAGAGAATAATGATTACTAGGATAGCCATAGACAGAGAGAGGGAGTTGTTTCAGTGCCAGTGGATCAGAGTGGACCGTATGTTGAGGTGACTACAGCAAATGTAACGGAGCCTTTTCTGCTAGACACTGGTGCTGCAAAGAGTTCAATCATGCATTCCAAACTCCCTGGCGCACCTTTGTCTGGCGATATAAATGTTTCAGTAGGTTTTTCTGGCGCCCCGGTTAGGAACCCGATTTCCAGTCCCATGTCACTTTCCGTTGGACCTTGCGAGCTGAAAGCGCCCCTGATCCTGACAACAGGTTGTGGTGAGAATTTGCTGGGATTAGATTTGTTGAAAAGATTGCATGCTACACTGTATTGTTCTCCTTCAGGAGTACAACTTACATTAGGCAAGAAAGTGATTTCTCCAATGTATTTGTCTAAAAACACGATGCCACCTGAATTGTCATCCCTTCCGGATGCCCTTTGGGCTACTGGTCCTAATGATGTGGGCCTCTTGGAAATACCACCATATGTGGTGACTTTAAAGGCTAATGTCAGACTGCCACGTATTCCCCAGTACAAGATCTCTAATGAAGGCCAGAAAGCATTGTTAGACATTGTCAGCGACTTGATTAATAAGGGTGTGATTGAAGAGACAAGAGGCAACGTTTGCAATAGTCCGATTTTACCTGTCTTAAAACGAACGGACCCTTCACAGCCACCTGTTTACAGATTTGTGATTGATCTTAGAGAGGTTAATAAGATTGTTGTGCCTCAGTTTCCGGTTGTCCCTGATATAACTGCCTTGTTAACGATGATTCCAGCCTCTGCTGCATGGTTTTCAGTGATCGATTTAAAGAATGCTTTCTTTAGTATCCCAATTGCAGAAGAGAGCAGAGACATTTTTGGTTTTAGTCTGGGAGGCCGAAGCTTCCGCTTCAAACGCGCTCCCCAAGGCTACTGCGAGAGTCCATCCATATACAGTCAAGCTTTGAAAGCGCAGCTTGATGCACTTGTTCTACCTAGTGGCGCTATCCTGATCCAGTACGTGGACGATTTACTGATCGCTGCGGATACTGAAAAGATCTGTAAAGGAGCCACATTGTCACTGTTGCGCCATTTATCCGCTTACCATCACAAAGTGTCTCTCTCTAAGCTGCAATATTGTCGACAAGAAGTGACCTACTTAGGTCATCTCTTATCGAAGGAGGGAAGGAGACTGACCCCAGAAAGAATTCAAGCCATTGCACAGTTGAGTGTGCCAAAGACACAGAGAGAAGTGCGTGCTTTCTTAGGAATCACCTCATACTGTAGGCATTGGATCTCTAGTTTTTCTTTGTTGGCAAAACCTTTATTAGCATTAACATGCAAAGACACACCGAATCCTATCCCATGGTCTGAAGAGTGCCAGAAAAGTTTTGTGGAATTACGCAATGCATTATGTTCAGCTCCTGTGTTGGGCACTCCTGACTATAGCAAGCCTTTTACATTGTATGTTCACGAGAAAGATGGATGTGCGTTGTCAGTGTTAACACAGCCTTTTGGCGACAGACCGCGCCCATGCGCGTATTTTTCATCCACCTTGGACCCTGTAGCAAGGGCATTGCCAAGCTGTCTGAGAGCGACAGCTGCTGCAGCGATGTCTATCCGACAATCTGCTGGTCTGGTAATGGACAATACATTGATTGTCATGGTTCCACACGCTGTAGACACATTATTAAATAGAACCAAGACACAACACTTGACTAGTGCGCGATTATCAGGGTATGAACTCACACTGTTAGCGAATCACATACACATAAAAAGATGCAATACGCTGAATCCAGCCACATTATTGCCGATTCCAGCAGACTCAGATGAGATTGAGCAACATGACTGTCTGTTCAGGACAGAAGAGGAGACGAAAGGGAGAGTAGATCTCAAAGATACTCCCCTGACTGAATGTGATGGCACTTTATGGGTAGATGGGTCATGTTTCAAGCTCCCTAATGGTGACACGACTGCTGCATATGCTATCACGACTTTACACACGGTCGTGGAAACTGCACGAGTGCCACATAATTCGGCCCAAGCAGCAGAATTGATCGCCCTCACGAGAGCATGTGTGTTGTCTGAAGGAATGAGAGTGAACATATACACAGATAGCCAGTACGCCTTTGGCGTGGCTCATAATTTTGGGCGTTTGTGGAAAGAGCGTGGGTTCCTGACGTCGCATGGAGCTAAAATTCAGAATGGCAAGTTGGTGAATGATCTCCTTGAGTCACTGACCCTACCTTTGCAAGTTGCGATCATGAAATGCAGTGCGCATAGGAAAGTCACAGATGATGTTGGACGTGGGAATGCGTTCGCTGATGAGACCGCGAGAGAGACAGCACAGAATGTGAAGACTAGAATGTATGTTGCAGGCCCCGCAAGATGGGTTAATGATGTGGGAATGTGTGAGAACACAATAGAGAGTGTGAAGTCGCTTCAGGCTGAAGCTACAGAAGAAGAGTTAAGCAAGTGGAGAGAGAGTATGGGTAAGTTGGATGAGAATGGTTGTTGGATTGACCTGACAGAACATAGACGATGGTTGTTGCCTGATGCATATGTGCTTCCAGTGGTTACTATGGCACATGGAATGGCGCATATCAGTACGAAAGGTATTTGTAAGTTGTTGGCTCCAGTATGGCAGAATGTTGGGATTCCCAAGTGTGCAGAGAATGTGGTCAAGAATTGCATAGTATGCTTGAAGTACAACCCTGGTAGGGGAACCCCAACTCCGGCCGGTCACTTTGCACCCCCATCATGTCCATTCGAAGTTTTGCAGCTGGACTTTATTCACATGGAAAGATGCAACAACCTGAAATATGTATTGGTGGTTGTTTGTGCTTTTTCCAAATGGGTAGAGGCTTATCCTCTGAAAGATAATACTGCCCTATCCACAGCCAAAGCCCTTGTGAAGGAGTTTTTCCCTAGGTTTGGGATGCCGAGAATGGTATGGTGTGATAATGGTAGTGAGTTTGTGGGTAAAGTGATGAAGAATGTATGTGAAGGTTTAGGCATAAGGCAGAAATTCCACGCTGCAAATCACCCCCAATCAGCTGGACTAGTTGAACGCTACAATGGAGCCTTAAAGCTCAAGTTAGCCAAAATCCAGGCGAGCACTGGTCTTAAATGGCCTGACGCTCTGCCTCTAGCACTCTTGTCCACCAGAATGACGATACACTCACGAGTGGGACTTAGTCCTTATGAAGTAGTCTTTGGCCGCCCGGCCAACGTATGGGGTGTGCCAAGGCCTACGAAGTTCAGCGAAATAGAGCACCCAGTACTGCTCGATTACCTGTATGATTTGACTGTTAAACTGCGTGTTTTGCACCAACAGGTACATGATACTCTTCCCCAAGCCTCTGAACCTCCTGGACACCCCATCAACCCTGGCTCGTGGGTCCTGGTCCGGAATTTCCAGCGTAAGGGCAACGACGAACCTCGCTGGATCGGCCCCCATCTTGTTCTTCTTTCGACAAGATCAGCAGTGCGAGTGAAAGGGAAGAAGCACTGGATTCATGGTACTCACTGCAAGGTAGTTCCCTTGCCTCTGCCATATGACCAGTGGGTCAACGAGGGTATCGCCGACTCAGAGACAGACATTGTACCTCGCTTTGTACCATTCAGTGACGCACGCCTAAAAGACACAGCTTCAGTCCAAGAGAGTGACAATATTCTGCAGGAAGCTGTGCCGCCATCAAATCGACTGGACACCACTGAGCCTGAACTTTTGTTTCAAGACCAAACAGCACCTGGCCATCTCCGCTATAACTTGAGACCTAGGCCCATGGACAAATAAAGATTTCCTCATTATTTCCCTTTTGACATTTTTTGCTCTCCCATCTGAAGGACTTTCTTGATTTTTGTTTTTCGAACCACCATCCGGGTTCTGCCGCAGGGTCGCGGTGCCAAGACTTTGGGGTACAGGCCGAAGACGCTAGGTCGACGGTTCTGGTTGGTCTAGGGCGTTTCCCTGGACTGACAGGCGTACTCCTTAGCAGAAGAAACTCATCCACCGCGAGCGGCCCGAGTAGAGGATGGAGTTTTGTAGGATGGAGAGACCGATTGAGGAAATGAACTCTCAAGCAAGGATGTGTAGAATTGTAAAAAGTAAATGTTTTATCTTTTTGTGCTTTGTTACACTGTGTAGTATCATGATGTTTATTGTAGGATGTGTGTTTTTCTCTGCTCCAAAACCCATTGCACCCACTCAACAGCCTATATCTCTTTCTACTGCCCCCTCTCACTCTTTTCACCCTTTGCCTGAGCACGAACAGACCAGACGATAAGAGTTCGTAAATAACTCATTTATCCAACTCTTGCACCAGCACCAACTGGTAATGAATACGACCAATTGCTGGGTCTGTGGGTTAATGCCACATACCATTAACAAGGGTATTCCCTACCTGGTGCTGCCGTACAGTTACAATGGATCGTCATGGGCATTCCAAACCATGTTTCTCTACGCCCTAGATACATACTCCCCTCGCCCACCGCGTTCCATCAGACCCATCACCAATAATAAGGCTTTGATGAAAGGAGTTGCCGATATGAGTAGGGATATTAATGCATACTCGTCCATTCCCAAAGAAGAGCTGAGACCTTATGTAGGATGGAACGCGACGGGGTATAGTATTAGTCTGGGTGAAAGACAGCGAAAAATCTCATCTCCAATCTGGGTCGTACCCCACATGGGTCGGTTCTGCTTACAGGGTAATGGTCAGAACCCTAGGGCTCAACTGGGAAGAAGTGACTGTACTGAAACGTACACTTTCCCGTCACAGTTTTCCCCTGCGTTTTCGGCTGCTAAGGGCACATATTTCATCTGTCATGACCGAGCATATACGTGGTTGCCCCCTGATTTCTCGGGCACATGTTATATTGCGAACTTGCTACCGCCGACATTTACTGCTGCCTCTGACTATCACAAGACCAGAGTTGTGAGAGGTGTGATTAGTAAGGAGGACACTGCCGGTCAGGAAGCAGGAGACTTTTTCCTGGGTTTCCTGCCGTTTTGGGGACCTATGGTCAATAGTAGGAACCTGAGACAGCTGACTCGTGTGGTTGAATCCACCGTCAATGTAACGGCTGGTGCCCTTAGTAATTTGACAGCTGAGCTCCAAGCGGATCGCCTTATGACTTTGCAGAACCGCATGGTCCTAGACGTTATTCTCGCAGACCGCGGTGGGGTATGCAAGGTCATCCAATCCAGTTGCTGCATTTTCATACCAGATAATGCTCCAACAGTGTATCAAGCCATCTCCAAACTCCATAAAATATCTGAAGCCATACACGTGGATAAGGGAGATTGGTCACTGATGGGATGGTTCTGGGAATTGATATCTGCCTGGGGTTGGAAAGTTCTGATGGTCATTGGAATGATCTTAGCCATTCTTTTCCTGTTCTGTCTATGCATACAGTGTGCTCCTGCGATATGTGGCCTCTGTGCTACCTTATGTGTAAGGAAACCTGTATCGAGGGACGAGCTAAGTAATAGGATGATGCTACAGCAACATCTCCATGACTTCGTGAACATTGACCTAGACTCGGATTAAGATGAGTATAGTGATTGCCTATGTAAGGGCAAAAGGAGGGTCTGTCGTACTTTGGTATTCGGAACCGCGTAGGGGACAGGGCCCTCCCTCTGTCTCTTTTGGTATTAGCGAACCGCAAATGGTAAATGCGGCACGTACGAGTGCTTTATGTGCCGTTCTAGCTACGAATGCACTGTGTACACGTATTCTGCTCAACTACGCGGGTTCCATTTTGGAAGCAGTGGCCATCTTGTCATTGCCCTCACATAGGCTATGATGGAGTTAATACGGGCCTCACAGCACACGGGCTTTCCCTCTGACTTCTCTGTGACCTGGGCAGCTGGCTCTGCTGCCCCGGGTCAAACCGGTCTCACGAGCTCCCCTTCCTCCTTCCACCTGTGATTCGTATCAGGGCTTGACCCGTCATAAAACCCTTTCATTCTACACAATCCCCCGGCTAATCTCTTCCACACCTGCTTGTTCCCGCTTTATGACTTGTTTCCCAAAACAGGAGATGCTCATATTTATTGGGGGGTCTATTTACTTCAAACATGGGATCTGAACCTTCCTGTGTAAATCATTGTGGGCTGGCCGAACTGGAATGTGGGATGGTCATCATGACTCTGCTTTTTCGTTTGTAATGTATGCCTTTATATGACCATATCGTAAACCAAGGAATGTATGCCTGGAGCATGATATTTTGTACTTAAGGAGAAGTCCGTTGCTATGATTTTCAGCAGTCTCCTGAGAACATACACGCTGTTGTACTTCTAGGATATCTGTCATTGGTCTGCAGCCAATAAACGATTCTTTGACTTCACCCAGAAGACTCTGTGTTTCTGTAGGTCCGGAACAGGGTGAAACCCAGAAGTCATAGGGTGTGTGCCCCTGCACCGCTGGGACTAAAATACCCAGTACTTCAGTTGGAGCCATCTGGCTCTGGAAATACATAGCCCCTCTGGAGCGCACCGGCTCCGTGATTAACTGGGGCCCCCAGAGCGTTGGAGCCCTCTGGCTCTAGACTACTGATGGCCCCGTGGGAGCCTCGTGGGCCCAAACCATAGATTGCCCAGAATAACGTGGGAGCGGCCCGCTGCAAGACGGGGCCGCTCGAAACTGGCAGTACCGCATCGTGCCTCAATCAGGCACCAACCAGAGGCCATACGGAGCATCCCCCCCAGTCCCTTCTTACTCACCGGGCTGTTCTCAGGGGGGACTCCTCTCCAGATGCAGCAGGCAGCAGGCGGGGCTCTCTCTTGCTCATGAGAGCCTCGCCGAGGATTCAGCTGCCACCACTCTCGCCGCAGGCTTCACCGGTGCAACGGGCGGGGCTCTCTCAACACCCTGGGAGCCCCTCTCGGCCCGCAACCACGCCTCCTTACTTCAGCTGGTCACCCGGGGCTCTCCCTCGCTCTCGGGAGCCCCGGGGGAAGACAACGGCTTCTTCCGCTTCCCGGCTCGCTGGCCGGAACTTCCCTCGCGCTGGGCCAAGCCCCGCCCACGTCTTGGCGCGGGCTGCCTGGCTTCCGGTTCTCCCGCGACTCGGGCCACAGCGGTGATTGAGGAGACAGTTACGTCGCGGGGTGGGCACCCGCGACGTGAGAAATATTTAGAAGGCGGCCATGACGTGGGGTGGGCACCCGCGATCATCACGGGCAAAGTCACGGGGTGGGCACCCGCATATACTTAACATAAAGCGGAGTAGGCTCCCGCTATTAATGACCAAAGAAGCGGGGTGGGCACCCGCGAAAGCAGCATCATGGGGGAATCCCTACGCTGGGGATTCCCTCTCTCTTGCTCGTTGTGCAGCGCCGTGCTGCGAGGCCCACGCGCTCCCAGGGCCCTTGGTAGGCTGTAACAAGCCTTGGCAAAGGGAAAAGTTCTAATCAGTCCTGGGCATTAGAAAAGGGAGCAAAGCAGCTCCCAGCCAAGGAAAAAGGTCCAGTAAGTCCATCTGGCATCCAGGGGCTGGGCAGGGCCCAGGGAGGCAAGCCTTCCCCTGGGCCCCAGCAGCAGCACGCCCCTGGTAGATTCGAGTTAGAACAAGAACATTTTGTAAGGGGACACAGCCCCTTTTTATACACCAAATCCCTTTGTCTGGGTTCAGGGTGAGGGGGAAAACCAGTCGCAGCTGGTTGGGGAGCACCCTTGATGTGCTCAGCCCCTCACTCTATTCATTGGCAGGGCTAGGGTCGTCAGTCGCACCACAGGGGGCGGAGCCAGCAGTGTGTGGGGAAAACCCTGCCCTATTCAGGTCCAAGGTGCACTCCTCCCCAGCCATCAGCATGCTAATCTCACACTCACCACTGGGGCAGACCCAACCAGACTCCTGGAGCCAGGCTCACCAGCCAGCTCCAGCCAATCACACGCCAGACGCACTGCACACAGAAGTGCCCACTTCTAGAAGTGGCACTTCCACACTAGGTACATGCACGCCGCACACATCATCGCGCAGCATTCACTCCCACGAGTCCGCACATACCAAACTCGGGCCTGCACACCCCACGCATCAGGAACTACTAGGGACACATACATTCCCCATGCATTCCTATGGGAGGGCAGGCCTATCTCACCACATGCACGCAGAGCACGCACGCACTTTACCCTGGGACACAGGGAAAGTGCGCAGGAACCAAACAAATCACCACACCAAGTCACCAATAAAAAGCAAAAAGTTCAGGGGTGAACCTGCCAGAAGGGCCAAGTCCAACAGAGGGCATGTTACAGGGACACACTGGGGCAGGAGCACATGTTACAGGGACACTCTGGGGCAGGAGGGCATGTTACAGGGACGCACTGGGGAAGGAGGGCATGTTACAGGGACCCACTGGGGCAGGAGGGCATGTTACAGGGACGCAGTGGGGCAGGAGGGCATGTTACAGGGACGCACTGGGGCAGGAAGGCATGTTACAGTGACCCACTGGGGCAGGATGGCATGTTATAGGGACGCACTGGGGTAGGAGGGCATGTTACAGGAACACACTGGGGCAGGAGGGCATGTTACAGGGACACACAGGGGCAGGAGGGCATGTTACAGGGACGCACTGGGGCAGGAGCGCATGTCACAGGGACGCATTGGGGCAGGAGGGCATGTTATAGGGACGCACTGGGGCAGGAGGCCATGTTACAAGGTCGCACTGGGGTAAAAGGGCATGTTACAGGAACACACTGGAGAAGGAGGGCATGTCACAGGGACGCACTGGGGGCAGGAGGGCATGTTACAGGGAAGCAGTGGGGCAGGAGGGCATGTTACAGGGACGCACTGGAGCAGGAAGGCATGTTACAGTGACCCACTGGGGCAGGATGGCATGTTACAGGGACACACTGGTGCAGGAGGGCATGTTACAGGGATGCACTGGGGAAGGAGGGCATGTCACAGGGACGCACTGGGGGCAGGAGGGCATGTTACAGGGAAGCAGTGGAGCAGGTTACAGGGACGCACTGGGGCAGAAGGGCATGTTGCAGGGACACACTGGGGCAGGAGGGCATGTCACAGGGACGCACTGGGGCAGGAGAGCATGTTACAGGGACACACTGGGGCAGGAGGGCATGTCACAGGGACGCACGGGCAGTAGCGCATGTCACAGGGACGCACTGGGGAAGGAGGGCATGTTACAGGGACGCACTGGGGCAGGAGGGCATGTTAGAGGGACGCACTGGGGCAGGAGCGCATGTTAAAGGGATGCACTGGGGCAGGAGTGCATGTCACAGGGACGCACTGAGACAGGATGGCATGTTACAGGGACACACTGGGGCAGAAGGGCATGTTACAGGGACGCAGTGGGGCAGGAGCACATGTCACAGGGACGCAGTGGGGCAGGAGGGCATGTTACAGGGACGCACTGGGGCAGGAGGGCATGTTACAGGGACGCAGTGGGGCAGGAGGGCATGTTATAGGGACGCACTAGGGCAGGAGGGCATGTTACAAGGTCGCACTGGGGTAAAAGGGCATGTTACAGGAACACACTGGGGAAGGAGGGCATGTCACAGGGATGCACTGGGGGCAGGAGGGCATGTTACAGGGAAGCAGTGGGGCAGGAGGGCATGTTACAGGGACTCACTGGGGCAGGAAGGCATGTTACAGTGAGCCACTGGGGCAGGATGGCATGTTACAGGGACGCACTGGTGCAGGAGGGCATGTTACAGGAACGCACTGGGGCAGGAGGGCATGTTACAGGAACGCTCAGGGGCAGGAGGGCATGTTACAGGGACGCACTTGGGCAGGAGGGCATGTGACAGGGACGCACTGGGGCAGGAGAGCATGTAACAGGGACACACTGGGGCAGGAGGGAATGTAACAGGGATGCACTAGGGCAGGAGCGCATGTCATAGGGACGCACTGTGGCAGGAGGGCATGTTACAGGGACTCACTGGTGCAGGAGGGCATGTTACAGGGACTCACTGGGGCAGGAGGGCATGTTACAGGGACACACTGGGGCAGGAGGGCATGTTACAGGGATTCACTGGTGCAGGAGGGCATGTTACAGGGACTCACTGGGGCAGGAGGGCATGTTACAGGGACACACTGGGGCAGGAGGGCATGTTACAGGGACGCACTGGGGCAGGAGCACATGTTACAGGGACACTCTGGGGCAGGAGGGCATGTTACAGGGACGCACTGGTGGAGGAGGGCATGTTACAGGGACCCACTGGGGCAGGAGGGCATGTTACAGGGACACACTGGGGCAGGAGGGCATGTTACAGAGACGCACTGGGGCAGGAGGGCATGTTACAGGGATGCACTGGGGAAGGAGGGCATGTCACAGGGACGCACTGGGGCAGGAGGGCATGTCACAGGGACCCACTGGGGCAGAAGGGCATGTTACAGGGACGCACTGGGGCAGTGGGGCATATCACAGGGACGCACTAGGGCAGGAGGGCATGTTACAGGGAAGCAGGGGGGCAGGAGGGCATGTTACAGGGACGCACTGGGGCAGGAGGGCATGTTACAGGGACGCACTGGGGCAGAAGGGCAGTTTACAGTGACCCACTGGGGCAGGATGGCATGTTACAGGGACGCACTGGTGCATTAGGGCATGATACAGGAACGCACTGGGGCAGGAGGGCATGTTACAGGAACACACTTGGGCAGGAGGGCATTTACACTGGTGCAGGAGGGCATGTTACAGGGACTCACTGGGGCAGGTGGGCATGTTAGAGGGACACACTGGGGCAGGAGGGCATGTTACAGGGACGCACTGGGGCAGGAGAGCATGTCACAGGGACGCACTGGGGCAGGAGGGCATGTCACAGGGACGCACTGGGGCAGGAGCGCATGTCACAGGGACGCACTGGGGCAGGAGGGCATGTTACAGGGACTCACTGGGGCAGGAGGGCATGTTACAGGGAGTCACTGGAGCAGGAGGGCATGTTACAGGAATGCACTGGGGCATGAGGGCATGTTATTGGGTTGCACTGGGGCAGGAGGGCATGTTACAGGGGCACACTGGGGCAGGAGGGCATGTTTCCGGGACGCACTGGGGCAGGAGGGCATGTTACAGGGACACTCTGGGGCAGGAGTGCATGTTACAGGGCCGCACTGGGGCAGGGGGGCATGTCACAGGGACGCACTGGGGGTGCATGTCACAGGGACACTCTGGGGCAGGAAGGCATGTTACAGGGATGCACTGGGGCAGGAGGGCATGTTACAGGGATGCACTGGGGCAGGAGGGCATGTTACAGGGATGCACTGGGGCAGGAGGGCATGTTACAGGGATGCACTGGGGCAGGAGGGCATGTTACAGGGATGCACTTGGGCAGGAGGACATGTTACAGGGATGCACTGGGGCAGGAGGACATGTCCCAGGGACGCACTGGGGCAGGAGGGCATGTCCCAGGGACGCACTGGGGAAGGAGGGCATGTCACAGGGACGCACTGGGGCAGGAGGGCATGTCACAAGGACGCACTGGGGCAGGAGGGCATGTCACAGGGACGCACTGGGGCAGGAGGGCATGTTACAGGAACGCACTGGGGCAGGAGGGCATGTTACAGGGACGCACTGGGGCAGGAGGGCATGTCACAGGGACGCACTGGGGCAGGAGGGCATGTCACAGGGACGCACTGGGGCAGGAGGGCATGTCACAGGGACGCACTGGGTCAGGAGGACATGTCACAATGACGCACTGGGGCAGGAGGACATGTCCCAGGGACGCACTGGGGCAGGAGGGCATGTCCCAGGGACGCACTGGGGCAGGAGGGCATGTCCCAGAGACGCACTGGGGCAGGAGGGCATGTCCCAGGGATGCACTGGGAAAGGAGGGCATGTCACAGGGACACACTAGGGCAGGAGGGCATGTTACAGGGACACACTCGGGCAGGAGGGCATGTCACAGGGACACACTGGGGCAGGAGCTCATGTTACAGGGACACACTGGGGCAGGAGGGCATGTTACAAGGGCACACTGGGGCAGGAGGGTATGTTACAGGGACTCAGTCACAATGGGGATTTGCTTCCTTTCAGAGCTCTGGTAACCCCCCACCTCTTCCTTCGATCACTCTGGTGATGGGAGCTATTTGCATTTCCAAGGGTAAACAGCGGCCATCTTAGAACAGGGATTTCCAATAAAGGTAAATAAACCCCATTCCAAGATGACTAACTGCTCAGCCCCCTCTTAAAGTGGTATCTACACATATTTGACAACAACATACCTTCTTGTATGTCGAAAAGAGTGAGGCCTCTCCAGCCAGCTGACACTCACCCAAGAGTCTGTATCTTGCATCTTCCCTCCATCAGTCCTTCACACAGCTGCTGTACTCCAGCGTCTCCGAGTTCATTCCCACCCAGGTCCAGTTCTGCGAGAGATGTATTTGTACGGAGGAGAGAGGCGATGTCACCACAGCTGGAGCCTGTGAGAGAGCATTCAGGGATCCTGCCAGAGAGAAGCAGATTCAAGCCATGGAGAGATGAGAGCGGTGCACACGCGGGTGGAAAGAGAGACAACGCAAATAGATTATGCTAAATTACACCTCCTCCAGGACCGTGAACTGAACTTGGGGAGGCAGTAGAGAGAGATGGGATCGAGTCACCTGAAGTGAGGGAGTGAACAGGTAGGACTGGAGTTAGAAGCTAAAGGGAGTAGACAGATGCGGTATAATGAGTGTGTGCACCAGTATCCAGGAGGACAACATCTGAAGGCAGCTGGCTCTGGGAAGGCGGGAGCGTACCAAGAATCTGACCATGGGAGGCTGTAGAGAGAGATGGGATGGAGTCACCTACAGCGAGAGAGTGGACAGGTAGGACTGGAGCTAGAAGCTAAAGGGAGTAGACAGAGGTGGTATAACGAGTGTGTGCACCAGTATCCAGGAGGACAATATCTGATGACAGCTGGCTCTGGGGAGGCGGGAGCGAAACAAGAATCTGACAATGGGAGGCTGAAGAGCTGAGAATGAAGCTAAAACCTGATACAAGTGACAGGTGCTACAAAGAGAAGGCGCAAGGCCAGCTTTCAATGCTGAATTTAGGAGACCACAATAGAAAGCAGATGGAATTATTCCAGTCATGAAGACATAATGAATGAGAGCAGCAATGAAGACACAGGGAATAAAACCAGCAAAAAAAACTAAAGGATCAGACCAGCACAGAATACAAACGAGAAGAGACCAGCGCCGAAGACCAAAGAGATAAGACCAGCACTGAACACCAAAGGCACAAGACCAGTACTGAAGAGCAAAGAGTTGCAACCAGCATTAAAATCCAAAGTTATTGTCCCCACTGAAGAACAAAGAGATGAGACATGAACTGAGCACCAAGGCAATGACAAGAAGTGTAGAAGAACAGGATGAGTCCAGGCCAAAAGACCAAAATGTTGGTTCCAGCATTGGGCCCAGCTAAAAACAAAAGGGATTAGACTCAAGGGGTGAGACCTGCACTGAAGAGCAAAGAAATGAGACATAAACTGAAGAAAAAAATGGATTAGGGATTAAAAGAGATAAAGTGAAGAAGAAATGGATTAGACCAGCACTAAAGACCAAAGGGACAAGACGAGCAAGAAGAGCAAAGGGATGAGGCATGACCCGAAGATAAAAGGAATTAGACCAGAACTAAAGACGAAGGAGACAAGACAAACAAGAAAAGTAAAGGGATGAGGCATGAAATGAAGAATAAAGGGATTAGACCAGAATTAAAGACCAAAGAGACAAAACGAGCACTGAAGAGCAAAGGGACAAAGTATGAAATGTAGAATAGAGGGATAAGATAAGCACTAAAGACCAAAGAAACAATACCAGCACAGAGGAGCATAGAGATGAAGCATTAACTGTAGACTATAGTGATTAGAACAGTACTATAAACCAAAGAGACAAAACAAGCACTGAAGAGCAAATGTATGAGGCATGAACTGAAGAATAAAGGGATAAGACCAGCACTAAAGGCCAAAGGGACAACACCAGCAAGAAGAGCAAAGGGATGAGGCATGAACTGAAAAGTAAAGGGATTAGAGCAGCACTAAAGACCCAAGAGACAAGATGAGCACTGAACAGCAAAGGGATGAGGCATGAACTGAAAAACAAAGGGATTAGACTAGAACTAAAGACCAAAGGGACAAGACCAGCAATAAGAGCAAAGGGATGAGCCATGAACAGAAGAATAAAGGGATTAGACCAAAACTAAAGACTAAAAGGACAAGACAAGCACTGAACACAATAAGACATGAATTGAAGAATAAAGGGATTAGAGCAGCACTAAAGACCCAAGAGACAAGATGAGCACGGAACAGCAAAGGGATGAGGCATGAACTGAAAAACAAAGGGCTTAGACTAGAACTAAAGACCAAAGAGACAAGACCAGCAAGAAGAGCAAAGGGTTGAACAATGCACTGAAGAATAAAGAAATTAGACCAGAACTAAGGAGTTAAGGAGAGAAGCCAGCTTCAAGAGGGAATGGATGCAACAAGCTCTGAAGACTGGAGGGAAGAGAGCATGCGGAGGCCAGATCTGAAGGGTGAAAGGAGTGAGATGATCAGGGACCAAGAGCAGAGACCAGTGCTTGACACTTGGGGCCTGATTACGAACTGAGGTGTTATTTATCACCCTTGAAAAAAGACGATACCACGGGGTTTGTTATTTATTAGCCGCGATAAATACCGCCTATTATGAGTTCATGGGGCATAAGATGCGGATTATGGTGTTTAACCACCAAAATCTGCATCGTATGGTATATACCGTATGGTTTCCCCTGTTAAATTTCTGCAGATTTGACTAACAAAATTTAATGAAAGTTGAGTAATTTAACGCATCTGATATTTATCATGTGCAGTAAATACCTTCCAATTTTGACCCATATATACACAGGAGTTTACGTTTGGGTCGCAATATTAAGAGGAACCTGTAATCAGACCCTAAAGGGTTGAGAGGAGTGTTAAAAACTGAAGGGTTGAAAGTCACGTCAAAGTTTGAACCAGGAGGTCACCTCAAAGCTTGAACCAGGAGGTCACCTCAAAGCTTGAACCAGGAGGTCACCTCAAAGCTTGAACCAGGAGGTCACCTCAAAGCTTGAACCAGGAGGTCAACTCAGACTTTGAACCAGGAGGTCACATCAAAGCATGAACCAGGAGGTCACCTCAAAACTTGAACCAGGATGTCACCTCAGACTTTGAACAAGGAGGTCACCTCAAAGCTTGAACTAGGAGGTCACCTCAAAGCTTGAACCAGGAGGTCACCTCAGACTTTGAACCAGGAGGTCACCTCAAAGCTTGAACCAGGAGGTTACCTCAAAGTTTGAAGCAGGAGGTCACCTCAAAGCTTGAACCAGGAGGCCACCTCAAAGCTTGAAGCAGGAGGCCACCTCAAAGTTTGAACCTGGAGGCCACCTCAAAGTTTGAACCAGGAGGCCACCTCAAAGTCTGAACCAGGAGGCCACCTCAAAGTTTGAACCAGGAGGTCACCTCAAAGTTTGAACCATAGTTGGAGTTGAACTGACGAGAGCTGCATTTAAAACTGTGGGAGTGAAACTAGCTGTGAAGAGAGGATGGGAGGTGATGTCAAGACATGAACGGCTGGAGGCCGGCAGAGAAGGATGCCTGCAGGTGACAAAAGGGGAGACCAGTGACTTAAGGGGGAAGGCGCCCATCACAAGCGCCTGGAGGTGGAAGAGGCGCTATCAATAAACACCCCAGGACGCAGTCTAGGTGCAGTCACGTGCATACTTACAACAAGGTGTGCATTCCACAGGCAGGGTCCTCCAGTCCTTCCAATAATCGCCTCACTCCAGAGTCGCCCAGATCATTATTGGACAGGATTAAAGCTGTCAGAGATGGGTCTGCGCTGAGGACAGAGGCGAGATCTTCACAGGATGCAGCTGTCAGGGAACAGCCAGCCAGACTGCAGGAGAGAGGGAAGGACAGACATGAAGCTGAGTGTGAACGCCTGATCAGGGGGCTACAATGAGAACCCTCAGAGAGCCGCCCCCTCGCTCCCGACAGCCAGAGCACGCGAGTCTGCAGGCTGCAGGCACTCTGTCCATGACCCGGTCCAGCAGGATTTATTGTTAATTTGCTAGATGTGTATAGACATGCGTATTGGTGTTCTCAGGGAGCCACACATACATGTGGCCTCGTGGAAAACCCACCCCTCTCACCTGTGCAGCAGCTCTGCTCTTTGTAGGCGCTATGGTTTGTGCTGAGCAGGTTCCGCAGCTCAGCAAGGAGTGCAGGGACATTTCTATTTCACCAAATATGGTGGGTTTTAGGAACCCAGGGAGTGTCCTGTGCACAAGGAGCAGCACCCCTGACCTCTGCAGCAGTGGACACCTCGTTACTGCATTGAGCGACGTCCCTGGCACATGGACTGCACAACTGGAGAACTGCACACGCTCATGGTGCGACTAGAAGCACCGGGGCTTAGAAAGTGCCATGTGATGTGACAAGCAGCATTACACGCTACTCCTGGCACAGTGATCAGCAGCTCTTGAAGCTAGAGCTGTACTTGAGACACTAACATTCTGAAAGTACTAGCAAAATGTTGAGAAATATTTGCAGAGTTCTTGATGGTGCCCCACTCTTGGCATACTCTGGAGCACGCTGGTAGTACTGGCAGTGCCCACACCATGGTATTATTAATGGCTCCATGATCTCTGCAAGGAACGCACACTGACACTGCTCTCCATCCAGTCTTCCCTGTGAGACACAGACACAGCCTCCCATGTACATGCATCCCACAGTGTCCCTAGTCACCACCGAAGACAAAAAACCTTGGAGCCGGGGCACGTTAGACAACCATACCCCCAATCAAAACCACAAATGCGCCCCATTGCCGCCAACCCTTCAGACAATGCGCCTACATTGACTCAACGAAGGACCCTCATACCTGTAGAGTTAGCCTCCTGCTATTGCAAGGGATCAACACAGCTTATCACTGCAAAAGGGAGACCATTTGGACATCCATGAATAGAAGAGAACCCTTCCCACAGAACTCACAACTTCTGGTGCATGCATGACAGAATTCACTTAAAGGTTCTTGGAACCCCTCTGCTGGGGAGCTGTTCTTATGTCACTTAAACCCCCTCAGAACAAGGTCATGTCTGACCCACCCCCACCAGGGGCTCCAGTGAGAAAGGCCAAAGGCGGTGTAACTTTAGCCCACTCTCCGCTCCAACACCAATGATTCTGCGGATGATCTTTTAGCTGGCTGCAGGATGTCTATGGGCGAATAAGCTGCATAAACCAAGGATGTAGAGGGCTACAGTATATTTACCATATCTAACACTACATAGTGACTAGTGCTATTCCAGGGAAGTTGGGGACTTGCCTAACTAAACTTTGTGTGCTCGTATGATGCGGCGCCCTTTAGCGCTGCGCAAGTGAGCCTTGATACTAGTAAAATTGCGCTGTCCTTTGCGCTGCGCTGCTTCACATGGATGCAAACCTCTAGCAAATGATGGCCTATTTGTAGCTCTAGTTATTTGTAGCTCTAGTTATTGGTAGCTCTAGTTATTTGTAGCTCTAGTTATTTGTAGCTCTAGTTATTGGTAGCTCTAGTTATTTGTAGCTCTAGTTATTTGTAGCTCTAGTTATTTGTAGCTCTAGTTATTGGTAGCTCTAGTTATTTGTAGCTCTAGTTATTGGTAGCTCTAGTTATTGGTAGCTCTATTTATTGGTAGCTCTAGTTATTTGTAGCTCTAGTTATTGGTAGCTCTAGTCATTTGTAGCTCTAGTTTGGCCACAAAGCGGGGGACCTCTTAGCCTTGACACCGGAGATCACAGGTGCTCTACTGGTTTTAAGAGTTTCCATAACTGTGTAACATTCGGCCTGGTCAAGCTTTGGTCAAGGTTGTTCTAAGCAGGGTTTAGTAAATTACTTTCCATTTTTTTAAAGTCAATGAATCTTCTGGGCAGCAAAATCGTACAGCGCCTGGATACCATTACTATTACAGGTGACAAGCAGCTCTCGACAAATCCACCTTCTATTATATTACACATGGCAAATGCAGCTAAATCATTTCTGTACATGTTGCAATCATGATGGAACCAGGAATCCTAATGTGAGTCTTGTTGTCCAAAGTGCTGTCTTTTGTTTGTTAATGTTGTGTGCTGACAGATTCTCTCAGGACCATGGATTCTTTAGGGGTGAGGGATGGGGTAGGGGTCTTCACCATCCTAAGCCATGCCTTTAAAATCAGCTCACAAGCCCACGCCTCCAGGCGGACTGCAATACAATCAATCACTCAAGCTTGTAACAGAGTCTGGTGCTGGGGGCGGCTCTCCCCCAGACCCTCAGGAGCACAGGACAGTAAAAGATGCCCTGGGCATGAGTAGGGACATGACCCATACTTAAAGGAGTTCCACCCAGTGCCTTCATTGTAGTGTCTAGTCTCATGAGGCAGGCGGTATGAGACCCCGGCTCAAAGAGAGTCACTGCTAAATGTTACGCTGCTTGAAAAACGGCTTTTTGCACATGCTTATGACAGGATTGTCTCTTCATGCACCATTTCACCTGGATTTCAGGAACCCACATTTACATTGAGGTGACAATGGGAAATCTAGTTTCTACCAATGATCTTTCAACTCCTAGGTCTCTTCAGATTAAGAAGGAGGGAGCTTATTCAATCTGTGAGCATCACTTTTGCTTCGAGGGATCCGTTTTGGGAATGCATGTAAAAACTGAGGATAGAAACATCATCTCACAAGCATGAGCCTATGAAGAATTATTGAAACATATACAGCACAGTCCGCTTTGTTTTGCAACTTAGGTTTGACCCTCCCCCGTTGTACCTCTGCTCCATCTTCCTGCCTTTCTGCCATAGAATATCCGTTATTTACCGACTCTACTGTTATGTGCCTGGTTTAGGCCTGGTAGGAAACAGTGCCAATTTACATGTACATGGTTCTTTCCTAAAGTTGCCTTCCCTTTGTTACATCAACTTTTGACACACATTTGCATTTGTGACACTGGTCAGTTTCTAAGAAACACCGACCTTGCTGACACAAAGAACTTCCTGAGAACACTATCACACTGCCTTGCCATTATGTGCAAGGCCTTCGCGTATGTGATACAAATGTGCTTGTTATTACGTCCATATGACGTCACAGCTATCTGTGGAATACAAACAATGGCAGCCTGATCACAATCTCGGCCCGAAGGCCCTTTTCTCTCTCTATATATATATCCTTTTTGTTTCCTCATACAATCAAAGGAGACACTTCTGCTGACTGCAAGGGGTTCCTGCATGCTGAAGCTTTCGCCTAGCAGCTGACTGACATCTCCATGAGGGGTGTCCAGTTCGTGACCAAGACGGGGTCCAACATTCTTACCCATCAGGTAAAGCAGTTAGATCATCCAGACGGGGTTTCTTGGCAGTCCATATATTCACACCCTAGACACATAGGTTAGAGTTTGCATTGTAGGTGTACATTAGATTGTTATAATATTGTATATATATGCATATATAAATTGTCCCAACAATATGGTGGAACTCTTCGTTTTATTCACCCTTTTATCTGCTTCTGTCTATTGATCATTGCAGCACATATTTTCTATACAAGAATCACGTTGGATCAATAAACGTTGAAAACATCCCTTTGTGTATTATTTGTATATTTCTCTGAGTAAAACAGAGCACAAGTGACTGAGCGAAAAGTTCTAGGTCTGTCACCAGGGTTCCTGAGGGAACAGAGTTGTCATGTTCAGTAGTTGCCAGAACTGTTTGCTCCCTGTCTAAGTTTAGGGGGGCTAACGGTGGCACTGTGAGCTAGCTGGTCCAAGGGACAACATATCCTGTGGGGTGCATGGAATGAGCCTGGCACCATCCTAAGTTTATGGCGTCCACAAACGCGCAGTTCCTACTAATTTGTGGAAACTGCACAACACTACTATCTGTCACAATTGAATAGTCTGTGAAGTGTGTTTGCAAAATGCAACCAAAGAATAGGGTTCTCTGAGGAGTAGCATTGGTTCAGAGATGGACTCTGCAGTATTCCCACCCACAAGTCCACATCCTGACCGAAAAGAACGCCTGTTTCCGAAACTCTTCAATCTGATGCCTGGTCCCAGAAAAGACAAAGACTCAAGGTCCAGCCTTGGAAAGAGGTCACCATCAACAGCTGGTGGGGTTACTAACAACTAACACAGGAGCATCCACGACCACAGTCTGCCTGGGACCACAGTAGAGCCACCAGACCCCCTTACGTAAGATTTATGTTCATTGTTTGAATAAAGGTTTTGATTGAATTTGCAGACCTTGTACTCAGGCCTTGAGGGTGCTCCTCATGGCTGGTCACTCTGGCCCTGAGGGTACTCCTCATGGCTGGTCACTCGGGCCTTTATCTGCTCTTATGAGCATGAATGCCAACCATAACAGCTACAGAGAGGACGTTGCTGTAAGTAGAGGGACTTCTCCTTCGCTGAGGTTACCTAGTCTCCACGTTGAATATGCCTAAGTAAATTCTCGAGAGCACTCCAAGTAGATGACGGGTTCCCTCCTATCACTGCACAGTCTCTACAGAGCAGCGAGGCAGCTGGACCAGTGCAAGGAAGACATCCCAGGTAAAATGTTTGAGCAGAGGAAGATGCCTCTCACTGAAGAGGCCTCTCGCTGAAGAGGCCTCTCGCTGAAGAGGCCTCTCGCTGAAGAGACCTCTTGCTGAAGATACCTCTTGTTGAAGAGGCCTCTTGCTGAAGAGACCTCTCGCTGAAGAGGCCTCTCGCTGAAGAGACCTCTCGCTGAAGAGTCCTCTCCCTGAAGAGAGACCTCTCACTGAAGAGGCCTCTCGCTGAAAAGACCTCTCGCTGAAGAGGCCTGAAGAGACCTCTTGCTGAAGAGACCTCTCGCTGAAGAGGCCTCTCACTGAAGAGGCCTCTCGCTGAAGAGGCCTCTCACTGAAGAGACCTCTCACTGAAGAGGCCTCTCACTGAAGAGGCCTCTCACTGAAGAGGCCTCTCGCTGTAGAGGCCTCTTGCTGAAGAGGCCTCTCGCTAAAGAGGCCTCTCGCTGAAGAGGCCTTTCACTGAAGAGGACTCTCGCTGTAGAGGCCTCTCGCTGAAGAGGTCTCTCGCTGAAGAGATCTCTCACTGAAGAGGCCTCTCGCGAGGCCTCTCGCTGAAGAGACCTCTTGCTGAAGAGACCTCTCACTGAAGGTGATTTTTAACCGAGGAGATCAGAGAACACAGGATCAGCCAAAGAGGGAGATCCTTGACGCACTTGCTGTAGAGCACGGAACATGCCTGCAGTGGGCAGAAATAGGAGAGGGTGGTAAAGACGCACCACACGCACGTGTACAGGAACCTCTTCTTTATTCTACGCTCAGCAGTGAAGAAAGGATGGATGTTATGCGCACCAGCAGGGGTGAGAATGTATTACAGCCTCCTCAGTTCATTTGGAACACTTACCGACACATCAGCACCGCATGTGTCATCATGTATTCAGGGTCACCACGTGTCACAATTCACTCCCTGTGCTCCCATGCCCACCACCAGGGGGCCGCATTGTGGGACTTTCCACTATTATAATAAGCTTTTGGACCCTCCCCTTCATGCACATACTGACTTCCAGCCATTCGGACTCTACTTGGTAATGGCCATCCATTCCCAATCCATGCCGGGTTTTGTGGAAGCCAGCCTGCTCATGCCTGAAACTCCATTACCTAGAATTCCCTGCTCTCTGCTTCGTCTCCACCCCTGCAGGCCAAGGATGGGTGGAGGAGTTCAGCTCACCTGTGGCTGGCTGCTGCTAGCCTGCTCACACCTGATGCGTGTGATTACCTTGAGCTCTTTTAAGCCTCAGCTCCCTTCAGTCCAGTGTTGGTCACTGCTTCCAGTGTTTCCCGAGCTTTTGATGTACTTGTTACTGAATTAACGCTGCCTGCAGTGCTACATTGACTCCTGAGCCTCAGCTCAATGTTTGTTCCTGCCCCAGCACTGCCTTCAATACTACTTTGTTCCCTTGATTCCTGAACCAGCACTATTCTAGTATACCTTTGTAGCCTCCTCTTCTGTATATCCTTCTCCAGTCCCTGCCTTTTTCCCCATTTCCTTGGTTTCAGTTGCTAGTTTGCTGTCTTTCTATTCTGCTGCCTTGCTTCTGTTACCTTGTATGTTTGTTACCTGCTTTCTGCCGAGCGTGCCCTGAGATTTCCTTCCTTTCCTGTTAAGCTCTCCTCCTTGCTAGCTCCTTGTCTATTGTGCTTGTCTTTAGTTCTACCCTCTTTTTGTTTTTATTGCCTTGCGTGTTCCTGTTTGATCGCCAGGATCCGTGGGCACAGCTGACTACCTAAGTGGTGTTTCTTGTTCACTGTGAGTATTGGTTTGAGTTACTTTTATAACATCACCATAGGTATCCGCTCCACAGACCCTGCCTTTGCATGTATATCCCATATGGGGGTATTTGTAACAGCAACTGTGGGTGAAGAACTTACTGAGCTTCAGTCTTACCGTGTGGAGCTGCCGAATGCTTTACCCCACATTCCCTTTATGGTTAATGTTGTTTTATATAAGTGTCTTGCACTTCCGTCCTGGGTGTAGTTATTCTGAATGCTAAATCCCCTGCTGAGTGCCTATCCTTTCTGAGTCTTAGCTACCTTTTTCCTTTGTACAGGCTTCACCTTTGGATCCCTTTTCTCCTCTGACTTCCAGTGTGATCCTGGGCAGTGCTGTGCTTCTCTTTCTGCTTACATTTTCTACCCAGTCACCAGTCCTTGCCCAAGTCCCTTACTGTGTCCCAGACAGTCTCAGACAGTCCCTGACACCACGTCTGCAGGCTCACCACGACTGCAGGATTACCACACCTGCAGGGTCACCACACCGGCAGGGTCACCACACCTGCAGAGTCACAACACCTGCAGGGTATTCAGGCCTGCAGGGTCTTCATGCCTGTAGGGTCATCACGCATGCAGGGTCACCACACCTGCAGGGTCACAACACCTGCAGGGTTTTCAGGCCTGCAGGGTATTCAGGCCTGCAGGGTCTTCACACATGGAGGGTCAGGACACATGTTGGCTCTCCACGCACAAAATACCCAGACATAAAACGTCACCCCTCACATACGAGCACAGTGTACACAAGAACCAGGCAGACTTTACCCTGCCAGAAGGCCCTGCCTGGTAAGACGTAGATGCCAGGGTTGCGGCATGGCACACCAGGCGCACGTAGGAAGAAGTGTAAAACAGAAGGCACTTGTTGTAATATGCTAATTTTGTGTTATGTCATTTCTGACATCTCTGTGAGGTGATGGGGTTCTAGAGTGCCAACTCATCATGAGCTGGTTGTAAGAATGTTGGGTCAGAGATAGAGATGAATCTGCTGGCAGTTGGGTGGCTGAGCTGTAATACCTGCATCTTCAATTAAAGAACCTGTTTCATCTACAAATGATCTCTGGATTCTTATTCATCCCTCCAAAGTGTACCTTTTAACACTGGCGACGACTGGGATTCTACAGCTCAACTCCAGACTACAGCATGAAGCGTTAATCAAGTAACGGTTTTCATCCTCTCTACTTTGCTGAACTTTCAAGTAAGACTATCTTTGTACTTATCTTGATTTCTGACACACCTCGTCTGGCAACATCAGCATTCCACATCAAACACCTTACAGCCCATCATAACGCTTCTGTCCTGAACGCTAATTGACTTCTCTACTATCTCTTATAATCAAATTACAAGCTAGCGTTTCTATGTGAGACTTATTTCAGCTCAGGAACATATGGTGTAAGAACACATGCCTATCGTTTGACTTATTATGGATTTAACTTCGTAGTTTTGCTGGTCCGGCTGTCAAACGATTTAAATTTGCGACTTACAGTTTTTTTTTGTGACTCGCGCCTTTCCTCGAGCAAACTTCCAGTTCTCGTGCAGCATTGTTCTGATGAGTGAATCGCCATTGTTATCAGCAGCGTCACAGCGTTGGCAGCGTCTTCTGCCGAGCTTGGTGGAACGCATTCGAACGTCACAGCGTCACAGCTTCCTGGAACGCATTTAACGTCAGCTGCGTCTTCTTCTGAATGGCTTCCTTGGCAACGGCAAAGCAGCGTTTTCTTCCGAGTTTGCTGGAACGCATCTAATGACACAGCGTCACAGCTTCCTGCAACGCGGTGTGAGCAGCGTCTCTTTCCGATTTGGTTCTGTTCCTTAGCAACGGCAAAACAGACGTTTAAGACGCACCTTCTTCCTCGTTGTTTTATCAGACGACTCCATTGTCTGATTTGTTTGCCACACTGTGAAAACGATTCCTCAGCATTTACAGAGCAGCGCTGACACGCACAGCTATTTTCCAGTACGTGTTGTTTTCATTTCGTTGTAGTGTGTCCTTTTGTCTAGAGCAACGCTGACACGCACAGCCACTTACCAGTACGTGCTATTTACATTTCTTTATAGTGTGTCCTTTTGCCATGTTACGCTGACACGCACAGCTTTTGAGAAAAGTTAATTACTTTAAACTTGCTTATAACACAGCAAAGTGTGGACCACGTCGTGGGATCATCTTTCTGTCACTCTTAATGCAATGCTGTTATGCACAGCTATTTTCTAGATGGTACAATTACTTTGTTACTGCGTGTCATTTTGGTAAATAACGCGGACGCACACAGCTTCTAGCATTGGTGAACGTTATCACTGAGCTATACATCACAAATTCCAGTAGGAACTATTACAGTTGGTACTGCGTGTCAATTTGTCAGATTACGCTGGCACGCACAGCTCAATACACTTTACTGATACATGTGTTTTTTTGACACAAATGATTTTGTTGTAAATTACTATGTCTTTACAGTTTGTTCCCAGGTTCATACTTAATTGATACCTATGATATTAGCATTTGGTGAGGTTTGAGTGGTTACAAAAGTTAAGAATATTCATAATTTTCGAATATTCATAATTTTTTTTGTTTCTCTTCAAAGTTTCTGAGTCATGCAAAATGTTACGGCTGCACCGTTTTTTTTACAATCACCAGGTGATCCACCTATTAAGTGGTCTAAATGGAAAAAGGTATTTGAGCGTTATGCTCGGGTATGCGGTACCTCTCTCAGTATTGAGAGGAAAACGGCTCTGCTTATGCACTGTCTTGGATCTGAGGGTCAGGATGTCTTTGATCATCTGCCTGACGTTCCAGGCAGTGCTGCTGCGGGTTTAAATGAATTTGAACAATGCATATACAAGCTTGATGCTCATTACCTACCTAAAGTTAGTACTATTTTGGAACGCTATCACTTTGGAAGGCGGATGCAGAAAGAAGGTGAAAGTATAGAAAATTATGTAACAGATCTCAGACGTTTAGCCTCCACTTGCAAATTTGACATCCTGATTGAAGAAAGGATAAGAGATCAATTTATGCTTGGTTGCATCTCTGAGAAAGTGAGAGATGAACTGTGGTTAAAAGATGAACCATCTCTTGATGAAGTCTTAGTAATAGCTAAAAGAATAGAACACTCCTTAGCGTGTGTTAAAGAAATAAAAAAGGATCTTGACAAGGTTGTTTCTGATGTTACAGTTGTTAATACTAATGTGTCCCACAAATCTCCTGAGTCTGTAGGGAAATCCCTGACTAAGGACAAGTCAAGTAATAAGGCTCCAACTCAATTAAAAAAGAGTGGTAAGTGTTATAGGTGTAATAGCACAACTCACTGGGCGAATGATAAGTCTTGTCCTGCCCTAAATATTATATGTTCTTTCTGTAAAAAAAAGGGTCATATGGTGAGTGCATGTAGAATCAAGGCTTCTAAAAGCGCAATAAATGAAATTTCTCAAGAAAATTCAACTGATCTACATGATTTTGAATGTGGACAAATTATAGTTCAGGTTGGAAGTGATGGACCTTTGGATTTTATACTAGTAGAAGGTCATAGAACTAAAGTATTATTTGATTCAGGAGCTAAGATTACAATTGTTTCTAATAAATTCTTTAACCCCTTCAGCGCTGGGCGAATTCCGCCGCGGTGCTGAAGGGTTCGTGCGCGGGCGGGCCGATGACGGAACGGTTCCGTCATGAGCACAGCTCAACCGTGGCTCATGACGGAACCGTTCCGTCATGAGCATGGAAGGGGTTAATGACAATTTGAGCTCCAAGGTAAAACTCTTGAAACCTGACATTCGTCCCACCGCATATGGTGGTGATCCCATTGAACTGAAAGGTTACTTTGTGGGATTAATTGAATTTGAGGATCGTTTTACCTCAGGGAAGATCTATGTTTCTAAAAAGGGGGACAGTATTATTAGCTGGTGGCACCAAAAAGACTTGGGTGTCATGTTAGATCCCAATAGTACACCTCCCATCATTATCAAAGATAGGAATGTCATTAAGTCAATAGACAACACATCCCTACTGTCACAACTTATGACAGAGTATCCCCTGGTCTTTGGTGAAAAGTTGGGTTGCCTTAAGGGTTACTGTCATAGAATAAAATTGATCCCGGGTTCGGTTCCGGTTTCCAGCAAGGTGCGGAATGTTCCTTTTACTGTCAAAGAAGATATGCTCAAAGAAATTGACAAACTTAAATCTCAGGGAATCATTGAAGAGGTTGAAGGGACATCTTGGTTGGCTCCAGTTGTAGCTGCTAGAAAACCGGATGGCTCTCTGAGGTTGTGTGTGGACCTGAGACAGCTTAACAAGTGTGTACTGGTAGACAAATATCCCCTTCCAACCATTTCTGAACTATTGAGCTTGGTGGCTGGAGCGAAAATATTTAGTACAATTGATCTGACGTCCGCATATCATCAAATTTTACTTGATGAATCTTCTAGAGATTTGACTGCATTTGTTACGCCTTTTGGGACGTTCAGATTTATAAGGCTTCCATTTGGCCTGGTTTCTGCTGCTTCAGTGTTTCAACGAGTCATGGAGAAGGTTTTGGTTGATGTTCCGGGGATTTGTGTATATCAAGATGATATATTGGTGTATGGATCCGATGTAGTGGAGCATGGGAAAAGAGTGAGGCAAGTGCTTAGTAGGCTTACTGCTCACAATTTGACTATTAAGCGGGAAAAGTGTAAGTTTGGTTTGGATAAGATTGACTACTTGGGACATACCATAAGTGCTGATGGGGTTGTTCCAAAAGCTGAGCTAGTAAACACTATTAAAGATCTGATGGCTCCCACATCTAAGGAGGAATTAATGCGCTTTCTTGGTATGGCTGAATACTACAATAAATTTATAAAGAATTTTGCAGACGTAACGTATCACATAAGGAATCTTCTAAAAAAGGGTGAGAAGTTTTGTTGGGATGATTCTTGTGAGAAAGAATTTTGTGAGTTGAAACTCATGCTGCAAAATGCACCCAATCTTAGAAATTATGATCCCACTAAAACGTCCATTATTTCCACTGATGCAAGTTTGAAAGGACTTGGTGCAGTTCTATATCAGGGAGGTACTGCTCCTGAGAACACCATTATGTTCATTTCGAGAAGTTTGAAAGGGGCTGAAACCAGATATTCAGTCATTGAGCGGGAAGCTTTAGCGGTTTACTGGGCCGTTAAGAAATTCAAAAATTTTTTGTGGGGTACATCTTTTGTTGTTAAGACAGATCACAAACCATTGCGCGAAGTGTTAACTAGTAAAGGCATTGATTCTATTTCGCCGCGTATTTCGAAATGGGTTGTTGGTTTGCAAGGTTTTGATTTTGTTGTCAAATACATTCCAGGTAGTGAGAATCTTGTGGCAGATGCACTTTCAAGATTGGTTCCGTCTGCTGAACCAAATCTACTTGACTCTGAGAAGGATGTTGATTTTGGTCATCCTCATGATTTTGTATGTGTGGTGGATTTTGAGGTGATTTCTCACAAACGGTGGATAGATGCTTGCAAGGCTGATGCATCTATTCAGGAGGTACTAAAACTAATTTGCAATGGTTGGCATCACAAGGAACAGGGTGGTTCTTTAGTGAAAGATTTTTGGTTGGTGAGGGATCAACTTTCTGATTGTGATGGTTTATTGTTGAGGGGTCACCGTTTGGTTCCACCCACATCTCTAAGAAAGGAATTGTTGAATTTAGCCCATGAGGCGCATCTAGGTATTTCCAAGACGAAGGAAAGAATACGCTCTAGTTATTGGTGGCCAGGTGTGGATACTCAAGTTGAACATCTGGTTCGAGAATGTGTTCAGTGTACCTTAAGTGAAAAAGGCCTTAAGACTAGAACTCAACCTATGGAAAAAAGATCTCGCCCTAGTGGTCCGTGGAAAGATATAGCTTTAGATATTTTAGGACCTATTCATGGGGATGGTTCAGACTCGTTTGTTATTGTAATTATGGATTTGTTTTCAAGGTGGCCGGAGATATTTGTTGTGAAAAGTATAGACACTAAGAGTGTTATAGGTTGCTTAAAGAAACTCATAGCTAAGGAAGGTATTCCTGAGACTATTTTGACTGACAATGGGGTTCAATTAGTCTCTGCTGAAATGGAAAATTTTCTTAGTGGTTGTGGTATTGTACATAAGAAGTGTGCTCTGTATCACCCAGAGTCAAATGGCACTGTAGAGAGATTTAATCGTGTTCTTAAAGATACTATCTCTTTAGCCAAGCAGAATGGACTTGACTGGAGAGAGGAAATATCCAAAAGAGTCTGTATATATCGTTTTGCTCCTCATTCTACAACTGGAAAGTCTCCTTTTCTTTTGTTTCGGGGAAGGAATCCTGATACATTTCTAGAACCCCCTTGGGTGAACAAATTTCTGTCAACCAAGGGTGAAGTTGAGGGTTCTATTTCCTGGAAGGACAAGGAGGATTCCATGTGTATCAAGAGTAAAGAAAACTATGATATGCGACATGCCGTCAAAGTGACAAAAGTATTAGTTGGCGACATGGTTAGGATTAAAAAACCTGGGTTTTGTGTTGCTGGTGCTAAATTTTCCAAACCTATTAAAGTGATAAAAGTTTTTAATAATGCAATAAGAACTGCTGATCACAGAGTGTGGAATTTGAGTCGGGTAGCTTTGTGTAAAGGTAATGAGGAAGTGTCTTTTTCTCAGGATTTGCCAACAAAGAATGCAGTTCCTCGAGGGGAAATAAGACCTACCAGAATTTCACGACCTACCAGAGTTTCACGCACACCTTCTTATTTGAAGGATTATGTTGTATAATGTTATGTTGTTGATTGTATTTTCAATGTACATGTAAGGAGGGAGATATGTTGTAATATGCTAATTCTGTGTTATGTCATTTCTGACATCTCTGTGAGGTGATGGGGTTCTAGAGTGCCAACTCATCATGAGCTGGTTGTAAGAATGTTGGGTCAGAGATAGAGATGAATCTGCTGGCAGTTGGGTGGCTGAGCTGTAATACCTGCATCTTCAATTAAAGAACCTGTTTCATCTACAAATGATCTCTGGATTCTTATTCATCCCTCCAAAGTGTACCTTTTAACAGCACTCACTCCAGTTTCTGTAAGGTGCAGCCTGGATGCTTCAGCCCTTCACACAGCAGTCGGACTCCAGGGTCCCCCAGCGTGTTCCCATCCAGGATGAGGTCAGTTAGAGACCTGTTTGTTTTGAGAACGGTGGAGAGGTCTGCACAGCAGTCACCTGTAAGCGAGCAGCTCCACAAGCTGCAGGAAACAGACAAACAGATCAGTGAAGCTCAACTTAGAAAGACACATCACAGCAGGCCTTTACTTTCATCAACCCTCGCCTCTGACTGAGACCAATCTACAAACTACTGATAATTACATGCATACATGTGTAACACCAACGTGTCAGCATGCTCTGCCAGCCTTCAGACACATGGAACGGTCCCTAGTGTTCTGGACATTTGAAACCAGCTTTGGCTGCCAGATGTCATGGAGGGTTCATGGAGTCATCGGGAGGACCAAGTCCTGATCCTCGTCATGTCAGATCGAGTGATGGCGATCTCATTGTGTCAGACGTCATCGCATCAGATCTCGTCATGTCAGGCCTCGTCATGGCAGATGTCGTCATCTCAGATCTCGTCATGTCACATCTTGTCATGTCAGACCTCGTCAGGCCTCGTCATGGCAGATCTCGTCATCTCAGATCTCGTCATGTCACATCTTGTCATGTCAGACCTCGTCATGTCAGGCCTCGTCATGGCAGATCTCGTCATCTCAGATCTCGTCATGTCACATCTTGTCATGTCAGACCTCGTCATGTCAGGCCTCGTCATGGCAGATCTCGTCATCTCAGATCTCGTCATGTCACATCTTGTCATGTCAGACCTCGTCATGTCAGGCCTCGTCATGGCAGATCTCGTCATCTCAGATCTCGTCATGTCACATCTTGTCATGTCTGACCTCGTTATGTCAGATCTCATCATGTCACATCTTGTCATGTCAGACCTCGTTATGTCAGATCTCATCATGTCACATCTTGTCATGTCAGACCTCGTCATGTCAGGCCTCGTCATTGCAGATCTCGTCGTCTCAGATCTCGTCATGTCACATTTTGTCATGTCAGACCTCGTTATGTCAGATCTCATCATGTCACATCTCTTCATGTCAGATCTCTTCATGTCAGATCTCTTCATGTCAGATCTCATCAAGTCACATCTTGTCATGTCAGAGCTCATCATGTCAGATCTCTTCATGTCAGATCTCGTCATCTCAGATCTCGTCATGTCAGACCTCATGTCAGATCTTGTCATGTTAGCTCTTATCATGTTTGATCTCGATATGTTAGATCTCATCATGTCAGATCTCTTCATGTCAGATCTCATCATGTCAGATTTCGTCATGTCAGATCTCGTCATGTCAGATCTCGTCATGTCAGATCTCGTCATGTCAGATCTCTTTATGTTAAATCTCATCATGTCAGATCTCTTCATGTCAGATCCCATCATGTCAGATCTCGTCATGTCAGATCTCGTCATGTCAGCTCTCATCATGTCAGAACTCGTCATGTCAGATCTCGTCATGTCAGATCTCGTCATGGTGGATCGTGATGTTTAGCAAAACTCCCCCACCCTCTCCTGGCACTGGACTGGTATCGGGGTGCTATAATCGAATAGGTGGTCTCCTGTCTGGACTGCGAGACCCAGTGGGGGGGTCATGGATTCCAGGACTCCTTCCTTGTGGTTTGCCAAGGGCTGGTGCCTTCAACCTTCTAGTTTCTGAGTTTGTGTAGACACCGGGGGACATCCCATGTTGTGAAGACTTGTAAACTTCTGTTTCGTTCAGGTACAAAGCCCATTGGTTGCTCTCCCGTTGTGAGTGGAGCCAAACGGCCTAGATCTCAGCGCTGATAGAGCAGTAGCGATGGCTGAGGCATCTGAAGCGGCTTGTGGATGGGCCAGAAGAGAGGACGCTTCTTTCACCTAACGAGTCAAGACTCTCGCTGCGTCAATCCGCAGATCTGAGAGAGTAACGTCGACCAGAACTATCGAAAAGTCATGTTTCCCATCTCTTCCTCTTCTTCATCTTTACCGTCTCTTCTTCTCCTCTTAATTTTCGATCCATGCCTTTTTATTGACATGTTTGAAACACATGATCACCTTTTATGACAAATTTTCAAATGGATTACAAAGGAATCCGTAACTTCTACAGACACTGGTTCCTCCAGTGCCTAGAAATGCGAGAAGAGAAGTCCTGGCTCAGATGACTTGTTGAGTGTGGTGTAAGGCGGCGCGCTGTACCTAGTGTGTTTTCACCACATCGGGGTCTGTTCCCTAGAAGTGCTATTCTTTTGTCTGGGCGATGGCGTCCATCTTAGATTTAGGATTATCGAAGTTTGTGAAGAAGTTTAATGTCCGTCAGGAAGTTTACACAACAAATGGATGCAAGGATGGCAAGCGAGAGGGACACTCCAGCCAAAGACATCACCGCCAAATGCCAGGGCCGCTGAAAATCAAAGCTTTCATCTCATCCCTCTTGCCTCCTTATGTCTCTCTTGCGGTTCTTTTTCATTCCTGCTTCTTCCCTTTAGCTCCGTTTTTAATATCTTTCTCTCCTTCTTTCTTTCTCCCTCTGCTGTCTGTATCTCTTTCACTCCAAGGCAAAGTCCGATGACACACAGGGTAGGTTTATTGGTTTGTTATTCTGTCGGCACCACCGTCAGAGGGAAGAGGTGGTTTACTTTTATTCTCAGACCTTTGGAGGCTGGGATGGGTTATGTTTGGACGGTGAACGGTACGTGTTAAAATATTCATGTTGGGTTAGGTGTTCCTTCAAGCGTATGGGTAACAATCATAATGAACTTCCTTCAAGGCACTAAATGTGAATTTACTTTATTTACGCCGGACAGGAGGGGGAACACCTGCACTGTGAGTGCAGAGAACTGCACCCATAGATCACATGCAAGAGATGAGGAGCGGGCATTGCAGGGTGTAGTTTGCCTGGAAGTTTTAAAATGACGTAAAACATGGACCTCTGTGAGCACTCACAAACTATTCTCTGTCCCCTGCCTACCCTGGAATGAGTCATAGTTCACTCCAGCACCAGGCTGGAGTAACTCCCCTTATAGGGTGAGAAGGGGGCTGGATCACCCACAGATTTGCTGGATCTGAGCTTTCTACACAGAGAAAAATATTTTCCCATCACATATTTCCCCATCATTCTTTTTCCTCTGAGCAGAGCTCCATACAGCTGGGATAGGGTCTCGCTGTACACTGCACATGCCCTTCCCAGGAGTGTGCTTGGAATGTTTCTGAATTCCAGAAAACTGAAAAGTTACATTCAAAGGAAGGCAGAATTCTCTGCCCAGATGTTTCCAACTTTCTTTGTGAATGGAGTCCTCTGTGTGTGCATCAAGAGAGGGCCGCTGTGCTTTGAAGAGGCTTCTCCTTGGAAAAGAAGTTTGGTTTTGGGCACAAATTACTTAAGATTGCTTGGAGAACTGCTTAAAGATCGGTATACTTGTCCTTTTTACTCCAAAAATAGTCTGTCGTTTGTCCACTTCCTAGTCATGTCACGTGACCTCTTCTACCAATCACAGTGCAGCTCTTTCCCAATAAAAGGAGCCTCGGTTTGGGTATAAAGTCTTTGGGGTCAGGCCACTCTTCCTGTTGACTTCACGGTGCAGCTGGATTGTGGGGTGGAGTGAATGAATGAATGAATGAATGAATGAATGAGTTGGAGTGAGCCTGGCAGGGGTGAGCTGTGTGACATTGTGAAGTGATTACTATACCTGGCAGCATTACTTAGCTTGAAGATGTCTACAGTGTTGTGTTGTTGTCTGTGAGGGCGGCGCACTGCACTTTGTTGTTGGGACACATCCCTCTGCGCTGGCCATGCATAGTCCACTGGTAGCAGAGGTCCCGGGGGCCCAATGAACCTTGATAATTGCTCTATTTTATTATTCAAACAGTGACCAAGAGGCCAATTTCCTTCCATGCACTAGGGGCCATGACACACTGGCTACGCTACTGTAAAGACACTGCGCTTGCAAAGCAAACAAGTTCCAAGGTGACACAGTTCAACCTTTTCCTGGGTTAATAATATATGCCACTTACCCACTGCCGCAGACGAAATAGCGGACCTAAAACAATCAAAACTTGAAAAAAGGCATAAAATCTGTAACAAATTATTTAAATCTATTCATAACAGATGGAGTGAATCTAATAAGGATTATTGAGCATGAAAGTCCAGAGGTTCGGCAGAAGGAGCTGGAAGGAGTTGATTCAGAACAAATGATGAGGAGAAACAAAGTATATTTGATGTCACAACCGCATAGAGGTAAAGGGAAAAGGGAAGAAAACAACCACAGCTCAGAAAGTTATTTCAGGAAATGGAATATATATGAAGATGCCGATAGGTTTGTACCCTGCAACAAAGTGAGAAGAAACGCTCAGGAATGTGTCTGGTCACAGAAGAAGTTGATTGTCTGAAGTCAATATTGTGCCAGATGCTTAAAGGGGAAACAACATTCATGTCATTTTTGTCATTCAAATTAGAAATGTGAGGATTATCAAAAGAGATATTGTATGTTGGGAGAAAGGTGATTCATTAGACACCTTATATGCTGTTAAAACTGGAATGCCTGGTGCAATTGTTACAGTACAATGTAAATGACTTGTTTTACAAAAGTGAAATGTTGATTTGTAGTACATAAGTTAGGAGTGTACTACATACGTGATAGATTACTTTTAACCAGAGGTTATTAGGTTGCATAAGGTAGAGGGTGTGAGAATTTTGAGAAACCTCTAAATGGGTGGCTACTGTGGTGATTATAAGAAAACCTAGAACTGGGATAAGAGTGTGTGTAGAGTCTAGAGATTTAAAGGTGTAAACGTGTAGACTGCTCTATAGCTAATGTAAGTGATATGCAGAATCGCCTTGTAAATGGTATACACATCAGCACCTTTGATTTTTTATCCATGTATAATCAATTGGTGCAGCAGTCGCCCACCAAACATTTAACATAATTTTTAAAACCACATGAAGCTTTCAGAATTATCTGCTTGCCATTCCGATTGCATTCGCCTCCATAATTTTACAGAGATACTTTTTTCTAAAGCACTCCTAGGTTTTAGGACTTTAACAGTAACATTTTGGCCACTGCTCCCACTGAGGAGGAGCATGAAAGAAGACTAAGACACGTTCAGACTCTGGTGAGCGAGACATAGTTGAACATATGAATGAGATAATTCCTAGTCCTCGTGGAGTTTTATTCCAAATACATATGTCAATTTTGTATTGAAATGGGGGTACTCTGTAAACTGTTAAAGAAGAACTTTAAATGGAATAAGTAATATCAAGAAGTGTATAAATGTAGTCTGAACTGCTATTCAGTCACACTGACCTTCCAGGGCTGAAAAAAGAGGCCTAGAGGCATCAAGGATGCCACTGCTGCCTGGGAGAGCGGATGGCACCTACAACAGTACTAGGTCAAAGAGGAAAAAGCCAAAACACAAGTGAATGTGTAGAGAGAGGACACCAGCCCACCCCAGGCATCTCCAAAAGTCACTGATACATCTCCACAACAAAACTGCTACAAGCCATTGGGATGAAAGTAATATCTGCTGTTTCATAGGTATAAAGGGAGTGGAATTTAGGCACTTTATAAAATATTCAATGCTATTATCAGGGGAAGCATACAATGCAATTCTAGCACATAGAAGTAACACCTACTTACTTCAGTTTCCTCAGCCTGCAGCTCGGGTGTGCCAGTCCTTCACACAGTGTCTTCATGCCAGAGTCTCCCATCTCATTGTCGCCCAGGTTTAGTTCTGTGAGACTTTGATTGATTCTGAACGTGGAGGCCAGATCTGCACAGCAGGGGGCAGTGATGGAGCAATGTAGTATCCTATGGGAGATGAGAATAGACATGGGTAAAACAAACACGCACCGAGTCCCTTCAAGAATGTGTAAAGATGCAAATAAAGGTTGCAGGTACCTGTCGAACTCCTCCATCCTGCATTTTCTATCAAACTCCCTTCTAGAAAGCTTTAAAACATTCCAGTTCTACTAAAACATCTGGGACTGTATTACACAAAGTGCCCCGGGGGAGCAACGGGCGTAGGCGCCTGCTTTGTGCACCTCTGGTAACTTTGGTATTAGCTGCCCCTTCTGTAATGCAGCTGGCACTGGTGCTCATGCAGCGCTGCGCTATCATCAGAGGGCGTTCCTGCATTAGCATGGGGGCGTGGTCAATGCAAATGAGGGATTCACTTTGCCTCTAAGCCTGCGCCGTATTATGGACATGGGCTCAGAGGTAAACAGGCCCTTAGGGGGAGGAGAGCTTCACACCTACCCCCAAGCAGGAACAGCTTAGAAAAGTGGTGAGTCTCAAAGGCTACCTGTCCTTTGTTATGCTGAGCAGGGCCTCTCCAGCTAGTAAAGATGCCCGCCCTTCATGACCAAACCCCACTGATGGTGGCAAGGTCGGTGGAAAAAATAGTAAACAAGACAGGTGTGTCCCCTCTCAGCCAGGACCACCCCTCTGGTGTCCTGAGCTGAAGAGACCTCCTCCTTCGAAAATCCTTCATATTGGCTTGGAGAATTCTAGCCAATAAGGTTAGGGGTATACCCCCTCCCCAGAGGAAGTGGGCATAGATAGGATGAAGTCACACTAAAGGTAAGTAGCTTTTTGGCTACTACCTTCTAACCCCTATAATGCCGCTACATTGAGTATTTAGGGGCACCCCTGAACCTTAATCATCAGATTATCGGCAACCTATGAAAAAGAGGACAAAGAAGAGCCATGCAGCAGCAAAGACTGAAGACACCAACTGACTTGTACCCAGCCCTACCAGCCTGTCTGCAGCCGTCAAAGACCCTGCTACAGAAGAGCGACTAGTCCGCGCAGCCCAGCGACCTCCAGGACCCTGAGAGGACTGCCTGCCTTTTAAAAAGACTCCTGATCTCCCGAGGACAGAGGGCCTGTCCAGAAGAAAAACAAGTTTAAAGACTAAAGCTCTGCCTGTGGAACCGCGTACTCAACCACCTCTGCACCGGACGTCCAAGGCACAAGTCCAAGAGGCCCACCGGTCCAGAAAAGGTTCCTCAGTGATTCGGAGCAAGAGTCCATAGTGGGCTGACTGCTGCCAGACTCCACATCACTGCCTGCAGCCTCTGCATGATGACCCCCTCCCCCAACCACAACTGCACTGGTAAGCAGACTTCCGAAGCCAAAGGACACCCCGGCATCCAGAGCCGCTGGGCCTTGAGGAGATCTACCAACAGTGTCCCGACGCTCCAGCACATCCCAACTTACCTGTGCAGCTGTAGGTTTCCTCCGATCGACCTCCTGGTCTGTGCCTGCAGCTTTTTCCAAGTTCAAGATTCCCCATTTGTTTGCATTGGGTGCCTGACGCTGTGTTGGCACACTGCACCTGGCCGCCCCTCTGCCACTAAGGGTTACGTTGGTGCTGCCTTGTGGCCCCCCTGTACTTACCTTAACCCCCGGAGACTGGATCTTAAGTTAGGATTTTGTCTTAAGTTAAACTTAAGTTTGTCTTAAGACAAAATCCTAACTTAAGACAAAATCATAACTTTACTACTACTAAATGTCTTCTGTGAATACCAAAAGTAGTAAGTTTAGGATATTGTCACAGATTAGCTCTGTGAATCGGCCGCATTGATAATTGGAGTGGTTACAATACCGTGACTCAGTGATCAAAAACCAAATTATGGAGGTGGTAAGTGCGCAGAGGAAGGCTTGCGCATACTATTCTTAACTCCACATCTACGTACCTTGAAGATACGCATATCCTCAAGGTACTTAGATGAGGAGTGAGGTATAGAAAATCAATACAAAGTTGCCTGTCAATATCTTGGTCCTCAGTATCCTGGTTCCAATATTATGACCACTCGATATTCCATCCTCGATACTTCGAATCCACACAAACCAAAAACAGAATGCATACAGAGCACAGACGGGGCCTTCCATGCCCAGTAGTAAGCGTGCGCTCGTGCCCGGAACAAAGATGGCCACCTAAGAGACATACCTATCAGGAAGAAAATGACTGGATTGACTTCAGTGAAAAAGGGATATTTACTGGACCCCTAACACTGCGCTTGACTCAAGTGGTGCCCAGTGCTAATTGGTTGCGTTCCAGATATCTGTCAATTGTTTTGATGAAAGGAGATTTGCAATAGAAACCATCTCACTAATGTCACTGAGAGATATCGGAAATTTAACAACAAATGCACTCTACAATGTCAGGTATGATTATGTAATACTTTGTGATCACTTACTGCAGGTTCTGAAGTCTGCAGCCTGGATGTTTCAGCCCTTCACACAGCTCCCTCACCCCGGACTTCAACAGGGCATTGCCGTTCAGGTTGAGCTCTGCCAGGGAACAGCTGGAGCTGAGAGCAGAGCAGAGGCCTCCCCAGTGAAGCTCAGTCAGACAGCAGTCACTCAGGCTAGAGGGGAGAAAGCACAATCAGACATCAAGGGGCACAGTGTTATATCACCACTTGACTGAAGAATATTGCACTTGGTTTAGCAAAGGGAAATGGCAAAATGTTGAGCAACTTCATTCAGTCTCCTGATGGCGATATAGGTTGGGTATACCAATCCTTCTTCTGGGCAAGCCAGTCACCCTTCGCTCTGTCTTTACAAGTCATTCCCTCTGTCAGGGAGTGTCTCCTCCCTCTTTTGATGATGCTCTGGTGGCCCCTCTCCCAGGGGAAGCAGCAGCCCCACCCATATTGGAGCATCCAAGTCCATGCAGGGGGATACTTCATTCACTCTCCTTCAGGAGTCATTCCTTTTGGTGGAACCAATTGTCATTCTTCTAGAGAGGTGCCATCTGGAGAGGAACCTCACCTGCTTCCCTGGAGAGCGGACCCCCGCAGCTCTACTGGAATACCTCAGGTATGTTAATTTACTCTACATAGAGAAGATACCTTTATAGTACAGTTTTCTCTGACCACTGCCACCCTCATCTCATAACCCACTCGTGGACAGCGCTGCACTAACTGTGCACCAGAACTGGTGAACATAGGAAAGCGTCTGGGCAGTAAGCCATTGCCAGGGTCAGGGATTGTACATATGCAGCTCCCCCCCCCCCTCTCTACACTGTATTGCTGCCTCCTGTAGTAGAGATACTGTGTGTTAATCACAGGCTGTAGTATCTGTAGTAGCTATGTGAGATCAGTAAAGCTCTCTTGTGGCTTACGAGCCCAAACCGCTGGGACTGAAGTTACTTTAAGAAGCTCAGGCAGGTCAGGGTCATAGCAGATCAAGGCAGTGAGCATCTCTACGGAGAGGTCCTTCAAAGCGCGGTGACACCTCTGAGCCCACCAGAGCACTGGGACAAGAGCACTGAAGGAACGTATTCTGATGTTTGTGGAGCAGTTACAGAGGGTGCTTTATAACCGTGACCACCTAGCTTTAGGGGTAGGGGTCACTATTGTGCTTCCAGTACAGTATACAACAAAAATATTGAGTCCACTATATCTGAAGGGTGGACTCATTCCATGGCAGGGGAGGAAGAGAGGAGAGGAGAATACCTCCTCACTGCGGTGATTACTTACTCAAGCTTCTGTATTGCGCAGTCTGGGCGCTTCAGTTCGTCCCACAACTGCGTGACTCCTGAAACCCCCAGGTCATTCCCACTCAAGTCCAGCTCTGTAAGCGTCTGAGATGTACTGAATATAGAAGTGAGCTCTCCAAAGCACGAGCCAGCGAGATCACACTGGATTAACCTGAAAGAGGCAAGAATACCAAGGTATGGGTCAGAACACCATGCAACTGAGATGGCAAACAGCATTGAAGAGACATCAAAATCGAGAAGAAAAGGTTTGTGGTTCCAAAATGGTTTGTACAACATAAACAGTGAACCCTCTGACCATCACAAGAGAACCATGTGCACCACTCAGATATCTCAGCAGGCTTCTCTACATCATTCAAGGGGTGGGATAGTCAATGCACTGACTCCTTATAGGGGACAAAGACAGAGCATGTGGGTACCACAAAGTGGGAGACTGGGAGAGGGGCATGTGAGAGTGAGGATGGAAAAGAAGGTTGTATGAGCATGTGAAAGGGAGAACTTGTGGCATTCTGGTTAGAAACTCAACCTCAGTGGCTCTTGGGCAGGAAAGAGTAGAGAGGGAGCATCCCTCAATGGTGCACAGACTTTTATCAGCCACTGGGCTGACTGGAAAGCAACATCTGCACCACTCCTCTAAGGTGAGCCAAAGATACTGCCATCCTTTGTCCCATCTTGAGTGATCTTTTTCACTTTATCCACATTAATAAGGGGTGAAAATGTCTTTACCAATCAAGCCAGGTAATGTTTTTCTCATCATATCACCTCCTTTGATGTCACAACTTTATCTTTGCGCTGTGAGTCATAGCGCTTCTTTGACTTGTCCTGATTTTTCTTGTATTGAGTGACACCGTATCGCTTCATGCCAAAGGTGATGTCCTGGATATTTTGTTTTCAGCCACCATGGCCATGATTGTTCTACGGATGCCTGCCTCTAAGAAGAGCAAGGGGGCTTGTACCACTGACTGCATGGGGACTTACTCGATATGCCAATAACATCTGCTCAAGAATCAGTTGAACCACTCAACCTGCCCATTACACTGTGGGTCAAACAGGGCAGTAACAATAAGACTGATATGGTATGTTTAGAGGAAAGTCTTCATCTCATTGGAAACTATTGCACAGCAATATCTGTAACTACCGGTTCAGAAACTCACTCCTTGCTAAATGTTTCAGGTAAGAAGTTGATAAAAAGATTTAGTAGTAGGATTTTCCATAAATTTTACCTCATACCACTTGGAATAATAAATTAAATAGAACCAAGTAAAACTTGAATGAATGATAAGTTTTGAAACGCAAACAGCTACCCCTAGGAGTGTCTCGGCATGAGGATCGAAACAACTTCACATTACTTTTATTGAGCCTGCCCTACACTGTGTGTTTATTTTACTTTTATTGTGCCTGCCCCTGTTAGTTTCCTCTTTGTTTGTTATCCCCCTTCTGTTTTTTTCCTGACGCCGCTGACCCGTGACTCCTCCCCCTACCGCCCAGCTCCCGCCTCCCAGCTGCACATCCCTCCCCCCTCCCTTTCATAATGGCGGCTGCTGAGGGGGAGCACGTGTGAGTCCACAGACCTCGGTCCTTGGAGCTCACTCTCCCCGGCAGCTACGCCGTGCACTGCGTCACCTCTGAAGCATGATACTCCATTTTCAGGGTTCGAGTACACCCTGACTCTGGTTCTCGCTCTGTGCACATGGGTGCCTTAATTACTTTTATTGTGCCTGCCCTACACTGTGTGTTTATATTACTTTTATTGTGACTGCCGCTGTTAGTTTCCTCTTTGTTTGTTATCCCCCTTCTGTTTTTTTCCCACCTCTGCAGACCCATGACTCCTCCCCCTACTGCCCCACTCCAGCCTCCCAGCTGCATGCACCTCCCCTACTTAATGGCGGCTATTGCACGGCCGCGCTGCTAGCGCGCCAAAGGCGCTCCTAAGGCAAGCCTGTCCGCGACCCGACCGCGACCAGCTCCAGGACCCCTGGTCCTCTCGGACCCCACTGCTACGATTCAACCACCCTCCACGCACTCAACCCCGGAAGACTAGCCGACTGCGCAAGATCTCGCCGAACACCACCCACGGGCAGTTCTCGTTCAGACCCTGCCGCAGATCCTTCACCATCGACAAAGCTTCCACGACTGCTGAAGGCACGCACAATGAACGCACCACCCATACCCTGACCTGCATCCTTCTCAATGTGAGCCGTAGAGATCTAGGAGATGATCGACACCCTCTCACCCGACGTCGCGTTTTTCACGGAAACATGGACAAACGCCACCTCCGGACCCGACATCGCCACTGCCATCCCTGACTGCTACAAGATCCAGAGAAATGACTGGCCCCACCGCCCTGGAGGAGGACTCGCCATCACACAGAAGACCCCCCTCCAACTCTCCACATCCAGCACGAGTGACCACCACTCAAACACAGAACACCTCCACTTCCAGATCCAGACTAGCCCCAGGGCCATGCTATGAGGTAACCTCATCTACCGACCGCCTGGACCTCGCACTCACCACGCAACCACCATCACCGAACTCGTCGCACCCCACGCCATCACATCCACTTACTGCATTCTACTCGGGGACCTGAATTTCCACCTTGACAACGGCAACGACCCCGACTCGATCACTCTCCTCGACAATCTCACCAACCTTGGACTGAAGCAGCATGTCAACACGCCCACCCACAGAGCGGGTGACACCCTAAACTCCATCTTCGCAGGAGGGACTAACATCTGCTTCAGCCACACTACCCAACCCTCCTGGAGCGGCCACCACTGCGTCCATTTCACCTTCAACACCAACACCACCACCGCACCCAAACCCGCCCCGCGCCTGCCATAACGGGACTGGAGCAAGGTCACAGAGGAACACCTCAGCACCACCCTCCGTCAAAACCCCCCCATCACCCCAAACGTTACAAACTCCGCAGCCAGGGAATTGCACCGCTGAATTTCCTACTGCGCAGACAAGTTCGCACCCCTCCGCCCCCCAGCCAAACAACGCCCTCTAAAAGCCGCCTGGTTCACCGCGGAACTTTAAGAAGCCAGACACTCCTGCAGATGCCTAGAGAAAGCCTGGCGAAACCTGAGAACTATGGAATCACAGAACGACCACAAGAGTGCCCTGAAGGATTATCACCAACGCATAAGAGACACCGAACGGACCTTCATAAGAGAAAGTCTAGACCAACGTATACAACGACAAGGAACTGTTTAACGTCATACAGCAGTTCACCAAACCGACCTGCGAATCCATGGACATCACACCCTCCCAGGAACTCTGCGACATGCTCAACACCTATTTCCATTTGAAGATCATGGCCCTCTACGACAACTTCAACGAACCAACAACGAACACCACCCCCCTACTCACTGCCGCCGACAAACCTACCATCACATCCTGGGAGCCTGCAACCATAGAATTCGTCACACGACCATGAAAAAACCCACTCAGGAGCCCCAACGGACCCGTGCCCACTGCACATATTCCACAGTGTCACCGCCGCCATCGCTCCCGAACTAGGACGAACCATCAATGCCTCCCTCATGTCAGGCATCTGCCCAGATGACTGGACACGGGCAGAGGTAAAACCTCTCCTCAAGAAACCAACGGCCTACCCTACAGACCTGAAAAACAACCGGCCCATTTCTCTCCTCCCCTTTGCGGCCAAAGTCACAGAGAGAATCGTAAACACCCAGCTGACCTTCTTCATCGAAGAAAACTCCATCCTGGATGCCTCTCAGTCTGGATTCCGCAGCAACCACAGCACTTAGACCGCCCTCCTCACAGCCACCGACGACATCCACATGCTACTGGATCAGGGACACACCACGGCCCTCATCCTTCAAGACCTCTCCGCGGTTTTCGACACCGTCTCACATCGCACACTGGCTGCCAGACTTCACGATGCAGGAATACAAGGAGCCGCCCTCGACTGGATCCGATCCTTCCTCTCCGACAGGACCCAGAGGATCCGACTCCCACCCTTCCTCTCCAAACCCACGGAAATCAGCTGCGGAGTACTCCAGGGATCATCTCTCAGCCCAACGCTCTTCAACATCTACATGGCCCCCCTTGCCGCCATCGTCAGACAACATGAGCTCAACATCATATCCTACGCCGACGACACCCGACTCATCATCTCGCTCACGAAGAATCCCGAAGACACCAGACTCTGCTTCCAGGAATTAATGAAGAACGTGGCAGCCTGGTTGAAGGACAGCTGCCTGAAGCTAAACTCAGAGTAAACCGAGCTCCTCATCCTCGGACCCTGCACCACCACCTGGGACAACACCTGGTGGCCACCCGCCCTCGGGAGCCCACCCACCCCTACAAACCACGCTCCAAACCTCGGCATCATCCTTGACTCCTCCCTCTCCATGAACTGCCAGATCAACGCCGTCGCCTCCACCAGCTTCAACTGCCTTCACATCCTCTGCAAGACCTTCAAATGGATCCCCCCCAACTGCAGAAGGACCGTCACCCACACGCTCATCACCAGCAGACTGGACTACGGCAATGCCCTCTATGCCGGAATCATCAAAACTGTTCTACGCAAACTACAAACCATCCAGAATGCCGCAGCCAGACTCGTCCTCGGGGCACCACGCCATGAGCACATGACCCAATACCTACTTGGCCTCCACTGGCTTCCAGTCGAGAAGAGGGACACTTTTAAGCTCCTCACCCACGCCTACAAATCCCTCAACAACATCGGACCCAAGCACCTCAATGAGGGACTATCCTCCCACGTACCCAAGAGGAACCTCTGCTCCGCCGACCTCGCCCTGGCAGAGGTCCCCCGCATCCGCAGAAAGAGAACCGGCGGGAGAGCTTTCTCCTACATCGCAGCGAAAACCTGGAATGAGCTCCCTGTGAACATCAGACACTCCCCTACCCTGCACACATTTAGGAAGGACCTCAAGACCTGGCTCTTCGACTGACCCAGAGCCGCTGCCCCCCCACCCCCCCCCACCCCCTCAGCGCCTTGAGACCCTCACGGGTGAGTAGCGCACTATATAAACCCCCTGATTGATTGATTGATTGATTAGGAGCAACCACACCACAGCCTGAGGAGCTAAGTCTTAAGAGATGTCCAAAAGACTGGTCCATCTTCTAAGCAATGCACCTTAATGGGAGGTGGTTCCAGGCTAACCACCAAATAGGAAAAGAAAGCACCCCCTTTCCAGTCCATTTGATCTTGGACATCTCAACGAGTACACTATGAGAGGAGCGCAAGACCCTCATGGAATGGTAGTGTATTCATTTTCAGTTAGGCATATTGGACAGGAGCCACAATAGCCCCGGTGTGCAAATACAAAGGTCTTGAAAAAAATCCTTTTATCAATTGGCAGCCAATTCAGTGCAGTGAGATGCTGGGAAATAGGATCATGTTGATGAATTTTAACAGCAAACATGCTGCTGCATTTTGTACCACCTGCAGCATAAAAATGCAGGACCACGTCGAGAGCACATTTGCAAAGACCGATCTCTACGTAATCAGGGCATTGACCACTGATTTCCTGGAATGGAGCGGGAGGAAAAAATGCAGGTGCACCTCAAGAGAGCACATTTGCATAGACTAATCTCTCTGTAATCAGGGCTTTGACCACTGATTTCATGGAATGCAGAGGGAAAAAACAGGAATTTCTTTAAGGACCTGAGTCTATCGAAACAAGATCCCACCAAGGCATTGATCTGAGGTTGAGATGATAAATGCAATCTAATTTGACTACCAAATGTCTAGCTACTGTGGCAGCAAATTTCACATAAGTGGGGAAAATTGTGACTGGTCCTACAAATGTCCTGGACTCACGTTTACCATGCATGCTTAGGCTTTTGAACAGAATCCATAAGAAGGAATGTGGTAGGACAATGTCTGTCACCTATAGCACATACATCTCATTGCGTGACCCAAACATTGGCTTCAATGTCCATGTTGGACCACCAAAAGCTTTTTTCGCATCAGACATTTTAATTCAGAGATGCCCACGTGCAATGATGCCCACCTTGAAGAATATGCCTGTGTCACCTCTGAATAACACGTCATCAACAAGACTAAGTTTATGAGTGATGTGGCAGCAGGACCTCAGTTGTGTATGTAACGATGTAAAAGGAACACAACTTCAGAAGAGTGCCATACTGAGGTGCATATTCTCAAGGAGCTATCGCCGAGTTATTGGCACTTTATCGCAGTCGAAGTCACGATATAAATTTACCGCCCCATTCACAAGCTGGTGCAAACAGCCGATATCACCAGTTTTCCGGCGATAGCATCCGCAAAAAACATCGCCACAGATGACCCCGGCAACTATCACTAATGAGATGCAGAGTAGGCGTTCCCGAGCAAAAAGCAGCAACACCACTCCCTAACATTCTCAACGACCAGTCAGATCGGCGATCAGACCACAAAACAGGCGAAAAGGCGCGTTAGCAGCAGGAAATGAACACCTGCCTTGACCTGATGCAAAGCCGTAAGACAACCTGCAGCATAAAAGGGAGCCCAGCCCAGAGCCACACCTGAAGAACAACAGATGCCATGGAGCTACTCATCATGCAGCTCGGAGCCCCAACAGGGCCACAACACCCACCGCCACCAACCCCAGGACAGCCACCCGCACCGCCCCGCCCCCCAGACCACCACAGAAGCAGCGCAGACAAAGACAGCGGACCTTCAGGAAACGCACCAGCCTCACAGACTTAACACCAGGGCATGTCATTGCCCACTACAGGCTCAAAAGGACAACCATCCTAGGCATCCTGAACATCATTGCCCACAGGTTGACTGCACCAACACAGCGGACAACCATCATCCCTCCGCAGACAAAGCTGCTGGCTGTGCTGCACCTGTTGGCCTCTGGGACCTTCCAACCAACAACTGCCAGAGTAGGAGGAGTCTCAGCCAGCCCTATCCAAGGGGCATATTATCAAGGACGGCGTTAAAATTATTGCCGGTTTAACGGCAGAAAACTGCCGCTAAATCTGCGATAATGGGCTTGATAATATGTCCCGGAGAATTCTAATAGAAGCCCATGTTCACACCAGAACATGGACTTCTATTGGAATTCTCAAGGGCATATTATCAAACCCATTATCGCCGCTTTAGCGGCAGTTTTCTGCCGCTAAACTGGCGATAATTTTTAATGCCATCCTTGATAATATGCCCCCAAGTTCCTCAAACCTGTCCTAGATGCCATCATCAGCTTGGTACCCCAGTACCTATACTTACCCCACACTGCGCAGGAACAGCTGGAGACCAAGCAAGGCGTCTACGCCATAGGTGCATTCCCATACGTGTTGGGGGCAATTGACTGCACACGTCCTACTTGTGCCGCCTGCCGACACTGCACACAAATACCGCAACAGAAAGCACACGCATTCCATCAATGTACAGGCAATAGTGGATCACCGGGGACTCTTCACCAATGTCGTTGCCAACTACCCAGGCAGTGTCCATGATTCATACATCTTTCGACAGTCCATCATCAACCAACGCTTCCAGGATGGCACCTACGGAAACGCAGTGCTCGTTGGTAAGTACCAAATGAACACACCACACACCTCAACTCCACAAACATGCAACTCACAACTCTGGCAATACACACGTTACAAACACACATACAACATGCCAAAAAACATGCCCACCCACCAGACACGACAGCACAATTTACTGTGGTAACCTGGGCTAGCCATGTATAAGAGCCATCAACGGCATGGCACCTCAGCCACACAATAGCAGGATGTGTGAAGAGGTGGGGACCAGGCATGTGCGAAGGAGGCAACTGACCCATGAATCAGAATGTACACAATGCCAAGTGTGGCGTGGATGTGCTGGGCAGACTGCAGCATGCATACCACAGACATATCCATGTCAAGCCATGACACAACCATTTCACCCCAGCCAGTGGGGAAGATCACGGAAATGTAGCTTGGTACGTCCCCACTGTAAGTGTGTACGGAGTGAGCTGGCCCGGCGTATGCCAGGCTAGCGTAGGGGTGTGAATAAAAAACAAGTAGCTCTGGGCGTGGTTCCCTTCCGGAATGCCCAACGTCTCTGCCAGGGCGGCACCTCTCAGCCCGCCATGAGGCCGACGACATGCGCGACCGTGCCTGCGAACCTGGGTGCCTGCACCAACCCGGACCACTGCTCCCAGGACCAGTCTTGTCCGCCCCTGTGCATTCCAGGCCTCACTGCTTACCTGCCGACACCAGTGTGTCTCCAAGAGTGCCCACCACATGCCGGTGCAAGCTCCAAGTCCGAGGCCCGCGAGCTTGGCAACCTCCTCAGACCATCAAGGACTCCGCGAGCAAGGCCCGCAGTACACCTTTTTCGTGGACATACTCCAACGGCATACACAGCAGACAAGTAGGTCACACATTTGGAACTGATTCTTGATTACAAGATGGCAGAGTACATATTTAAGGCAGAGGTTAAACCCCTATACACCCTTCGATGTGGTGCCACCAACTCTGTGCATAGCAAACCGACAACACATGTCTGTGGTCCCCAGCGGACTTCTGCCTTAGGCCTACACACTGGTCCAGCAGGCCTCAGACAAATCCAATCCAGTCCATCACGGGCAGGACACGGCATTGTCACTGGGTGCACCCCCGCTCAGCTCTGGTGTCCCCCGTCAACCAGGAATCTCCTCCACATGCCATTCCAACGCCGTGTGTTAGAGATTTAGGAGGAGCTGGCTGCACAGCGGTTGCCCCACGCTGACCGCTGCCTCCGGCACACACTGCGGTCGAGTAGGACACACAATATGAACTGAGTCTTGATATGTTCATTGCAGAGTTGACATCATTGTACCTGCCTCATCGCAGTCTGCATCCCCTTCCAGCTCTGGTGCCACTGACTCTGTGCCACGGGAACCATGGGCACTCTCCCATTGAACTTTGTTGGCGTCTGAGTCTATGGCCTGGGGGTTGCCTTCATCATGTAGCTGATAGTGACATGGTGGAAAAAAAGGAGACAGTAGCATTCAACTCCTCCGTTTTGCCTATTTCAGCTTGCTTCTGCCCTCGGCATCATGCCCTGTATGGACACCTTTCACTGTCCCCCGTAACGCTCTGTGACATTCTCCTTGGACATCAACGAGAACCCGCTCAGCACTCGTGGCCCTATCTCAGTGCACCACAAGTTACCGTCCCTTGTGGGTGTACCTGGGCCGCAGGGCATCAGGGTCCACTCACTCTGTGCAGCTCACGTCATGGACAATTGCTGTTTGTACATTGAACTTCTGATTGTCTGATCACTGTTGTAGTTGTTGCCAGCACCTACCAACCCCTGAGGGGTTGCTTACACTACCTGACACCCATCCAGCACAGGCGTCACTGGACGTGTCACCCTGGCAATAAAAGGGGCCAGGCACACGTGCCAGTAGCCAGTTCCACGATTATCTCAGTGCTTCCGTGTGGTCCTTATGTATGCATGAGGGCCCCGGGCCATGCCACATCACATTGTGCTGTGTACAGGGTGCGCAACCTTGTCACCTCAGGCAGTGGGGTAGACCTGGGACATGTGGCTGTGCCGGACCCCACTGTGAGCGTAAATGAGTGGACCGGCATATGGCAGTGCGGCGTAGGGGTGTGGTTAATCGATACGTGGCTCTGGGTGTGGTTGAGTTTTGGCCTTAACAAGGGGGTAACTGATGCGTGTATCTCTGGTGCAGTGTCTGCGCCAGCCATCACGCAATGTGCAATGTTGCCATATAGCATGCCCATGGAGTGCGGCCTCGCCTGAGGGGTAAATGAGGGTGCGCAAGTCCGCCCGGGGTCCAGGATCACACATGCCAACTGTTGTTTGTGTCGCTATTTCCGCAGCATAAGCCAAAGGTCTACCCTCAACCGCATGGCGAGTTCAGCCACGAATGAACTCTACATCTGTGTCCGCCCTGTCCTGAACATACTCCTACACATACGTGGCCGCCCACCTTCAGCGCATGACCTCACTGTGTCGTTGTCAGGCTTGTGGACCTGCGCAGACGGAAATGACAATGGTGTGCCGTAGGGGTGCAAGTGATGCAACCGCGCTGCGCACACCGGTGAATGGGCTCAGGGGAGGGAGGAGCAGCAGTGAGGCTACGTACTACACATTGATGCCTGTCATGATTCCGGGGCTTGCCGCGAATCGGCGGAGAACGGGACTCCAATTCCCAGAAGGCGCTGCAGCACGAGTCACGTGCCAGCGCGAGAGCCCGGGAAAGGGATAAAGGTCCCGTCGTACTTGGGGGCGTTGCCAATGATTCCTGACCAGTACCTACAGATCAACGGCCCAGCCAAGACCCGTCCACGCCGAGTCCCTCCGCTCCCGTCCGACGAGATGAGAGACGCCGGATCCCGTTGGTGATCAACGCCCGTCACAGCAACCAGCGCGCAGCTACGTTCCTGCAGGTCCCGGTCGAGGTGAGTGAGAGAGGCGCAGCTTCGCAGCTCCTCGTCCCGAGTTCACCCGGACCCCGACCTGACCTTCCTTTCCGCCAAAGACCCTCGACCGTATACGAGGGGAGGCTACAGTGGATCAGCGCTCCTCCGCCCCAGGATTGCCGGGCGTCGAGTAGTAGCGCGAACTGCTCCAGACCCTAGCTCCTCCTGAGCTCGCCTTCCTCTCCCACGTACCCGTGACGCAACGGGCCCGTGCGAAGGGGGGCACCAGCACCGCCACAGCGCTCCTCCGCCCCAGGATTTCCGGGCGTTGAGTAGTAGCGCGTGCCACTCCAGACCCTGGTTCCTCCTGATCTTGCCTTCCACCCCGCACGTACCCGTGAAGCAACGGGACAGTGCGGAGGTGGGCACCAGCACCGCCGCGCCGCTCCTCCACCCCAGGATTCCGGGCGTAGAGTAGAAGCGCCGGCCTCTTGTCGGGCCTTCACTTCTGGCATTAGTGGGGGCTTTCAGCACGCAACTTTCGGAGACAGACGGAAGCCCTACACAAATCCGGATCTTCGAGCTTGCGCCCAGTGAGGATAACTGGGTCAAGGCTACGACCCGGTATAGTTCTAAGAGACCACACAGGGGAGGAAGGAGCTACAGGTACGGGGGAGAGCCCGACGAAGGGATGGGAGCGTGGGGACGCAGGCGCAGTGTCTAATACCTCTCCTTATCTCTTTCCAGGTCTCTCTCCCTGCAGTCCCTATCCTTCCCTTCCCTCGCCCACCTGTCCTCTGAGTCCGAGGGTATTATACGTATTCCGGACTGGGGACGGATGGGAGGTGGACCCTAACCTAGCATCGGCGTTATCCCGAGGAGAAGATCACCGAAGCCCGTGACAGAATCATTGGCCCACGAATTCTCTCCTCCTGATCACGCCGTTGCTGAAGCATGGCCTCGTTAGACGACGTACTGACCGCGTTGGCTCAAGTACAACTGGATGTGGCGGCGTCTAGGGCGGAATCTGCTGCCCTACATGCCCGCCTGGATCGCATCCAACGCAATCCCTTTGATGCAGGGACCATCCCCCTTCCCCAGACACACCCGGTAGTAGTGGAGATGCCGGCACACATACCCCTGGCCCCCCCGGAAAGATTTCACGGGGACATTCAAAAAGTGCAAGTCTTCTTGACCCAGGTGCAGTTGCATTTCCACTGCAAACCAAAGCTGTTTCTCACGAACCAAGCCAGGGTGGCTTTCCTAATCTCCTACTTAACTGGAGAAGCCGCACAATGGGCGGTCCCCATCGTGAGAAGAGACGACGCCCTCTTGTACGATTGGGACTCATTCCGACATGAATTTGAAAAAACCTTTGATCGACGGGCGGACACCTTCTCCGCCGATCGCGACCCCCTTGACCTCCGCCAATCCTCCAGCGACTTCCTGGGGTATGTCAACAGCTTTCGTAGGTTGGTGGCGGAAACCGATTGGCCCGAGTCCAAGCAAACCGCAATCTTTTACCGAGGACTGACCGAAGACTTAAAAGATGTCATAGCCCAAATAGACCCCCAACCTGGCACCTGTGCCGCCATGATAGAACTCGCTTCGCGCCTGGAATATCGACTCCGGGAAAGAAAAGGGGAACACAAAAGAAAAGACAAGGCTCCTCTTTTCTCCGAACATCCCCGCTCCACGGAACCATCGTCCAGTCGCACGGACCCCATGGAGATAGGGACGGTGAGGGCCTCCCTAACCCTCACCGAGCGAGACCACCGTCGGAAACAGGGTCTCTGTCTATATTGCGGCAAGAAAGGCCATTTCTTACGAGAATGCCCGGTGCGCCCGAAAACCAGTCGCTTACGGGCCAACCAAACAGCTGCCTGCGCCAGTGAAGGACCGGCGGGAAACGCAAGTGCTTGAAGGTACTAGAAGGGATACCCTCAGGCTATCACTCCATCCCTTCTCTGGAAGCCGACACCTCCAAAGAACCAGACCACTTCTACATCACCGTGCGAGTCATGCTCGGCGATGGGCCCCGCGAGGTCAGGGCCATGATAGACTCCGGTGCCACTGGATGCTTTCTGGATCGCAGGGAAGCGGACAGGTTGGGGATCCCCCTCCTCCTCAAAGACACACCCGAACTCGTGTTCGCCGTCGATGGAAAGGAGCTGGACTCTGGTCCCATCCGACACGCAACGCCATCCCTGAGGGTTGCCATAGGGGAGGACCACCGTGAGTGGCTCACATTTAACATCATCCACGCTCCTCGATGCAACCTCATCCTTGGGTTACCATGGCTACGAAAACATGAGCCCGTCATCCATTGGGCTACCAACACAATCCGGTTTTGCTCTCCCTTTTGCCGGACCCACTGCGGTCACCAAGAAACCGATCCAGAACAGAGCTCCAGGACTTCCCAGTACGTGGCGACGGCCGCAGAGAAGGAGGTGACCCTCCCCGACTGGTATGCACCCTATCATGAAGTCTTTGATAAACAGAAAGCGGAAGACCTACCGCCGCACCGCGACTATGATTGTCGCATCGACCTAATCCCTGGAGCCACCGTTCCGTGCAGTCGGATTTATGCCCTCACGGAGCCCGAAACCCGGCATCTGCGGGAATACCTGGACACCTATTTACAGCTAGGGTTTATCCGTCCCTCTAGGTCCCCTGCAGCGTCCCCGCTCTTCTTTATACCCAAGGCCAACGGCGAGTTACGCTGCTGCATCGACTATAGAGCCCTCAATGCCATGACGGTCAAGAACCAGTATCCCTTACCGCTCATTCCTGTGTTGTTGGAGCAGGTTCGGGAGGCAAAGATATACACAAAATTGGAGCTCCGTGGGGCGTACCATCTGGTAAGGGTACGCGCGGGCGATGAGTGGAAGACGGCGTTTAAGACCCGTTTCGGCCTGTACGAATACCTGGTGATGCCGTTCGGGCTCTGCAACGCCCCGGCGGCCTTTCAATATTTCCTCAACGAGGTCCTGAGGGAATTTCTGGACAAATACGTAGTGGTATACATCGACGATATTTTAATCTTTTCGTCTGATCCGGAAGAACATGTCGGCCACGTCCAGACAGTATTGAAGGCCCTTGAAGAAAACCACTTGTTTTGCAAGCTGACGAAGTGCGAATTCCACGTTACCACCGTGGAATTCCTGGGCGTCCTGTTGACCCCGGAAGGACAAATCATGACGGACCGGAAGGTGCAAGCGGTAGCCCGGTGGCCGCAACCCACGACTGTGAAGGAAGTGCAGAGCTTTCTTGGCTTCTCGAACTTTTACCGTCGGTTCATCAGTCACTTCTCACAGACGGTGACCCCGCTTACCAGGTTAACACGGAAGGGGATTCCCTTCCTATGGTCCTCCGAAGCCCAAGGGGCCTTTGACCGACTCAAGAGGGCCTTTACGTCCGCTCCCGTCCTACGACATGCCAAACCAGATCTACCATACATTGTAGAAGCGGATGCTTCCGACGAGGCGGTGGGCGCTATACTGTCTCAGTGCCACCCCGACACTGGCCTACTCCATCCGGTCGCGTTTATGTCCAAAAGGTTAAACCCGGCCGAGCTCAACTACACCATCTCCGAAAAAGAGCTGCTGGCCATCCGCGAAGCGTTCCTGGAATTGCGGCATTGGCTGATGGGAGCACGACACCAGGTGACCGTATACACGGACCACCGGAACCTCCAATTCCTGCGGTCAGCCCGGCACCTCTCACCTCGTCAGAAGCGATGGATGCTCTTTTTCGCGGAGTATAACTTCGTGGTCACGTATCGGCCCGGGATACAGAACAAGAAAGCCGATGCGTTGTCCCGGCAGAGCGATTCGGACCTCCCGGCGGAGACACCAGACCAGTCCATCCTATCGCCAGAGCAAGTCATCGGCTGCCTCAAAACCGAATCCTTCCTACAAAAAGTAAAGAAAGGGATCCGAACGTTCGCGTGGACTTCATGGCTAAAAAGCCATAAGGAATGGCGTATCCAACATGGTCTTCCCTTGTATGGATCCAGAATTCTAGTCCCCACACTGCAACTCCGGAAACTCGTTTTTTCCTGGTGTCATAGCATACCCAGTGCCGGGCACATGGGGGGTACCAAAACCCTGGAAAAGGTCCTACGACAGTTCTGGTGGCCGTCGGTGCGTCCCGATGTCTTACTATGGGTAAAACAGTGTGAGATTTGTGCCCAAATGAAGCCCGACCATCAAAGAAAACAAGGTCTTCTTATGCCTCTTCCTACCCCTCGGAATCCTTGGGAAAGAATCTCGATCGACTTTGTGGTGGGGTTGCCGAAGGACCAAGGATGTACGGCGATCGTGGTCGTCATAGACTATCTTACCAAGATGGGTCATTTTATCGCCTATAAACAGGTCCCCTCAGCAGGGGAGTTGGCGAAACTCCTGTTGCTACACGTCGTGCGCCTGCACGGCCTTCCACGAGACATCGTGTTAGACAGAGGGACGCAATTCACCGCGAGATTCTGGAAGGTCTGGTGTGAACAGCTCGGCATCCAATCATCCCTCTCCACGAGTTTCCACCCGCAGACCGACGGCCAGACCGAGAGACTTAACCAGACTCTCAAGCAGTATCTTCGTTGCTACACGGACCAAGCGGCAAACACCTGGGTCGACTTGCTGTGGGTGGCTGAGGTAGCATATAACAACTCCCAACACTCTTCCACACACCACACTCCCTTCTTTCTAGCCTCAGGGTTCCATCCTCGCTTTGTTCCCTTTTTCCTCCCGCAGGAGAGAGTGCCTCTCCCCGATGTGCAGGACAGAATCCGCTGCATTCACTCAGCCTTGAGGCGGGCTCAGACAAATCTACGGAAAGCGAAGGACAAGTACAAAGCCCAGGCCGACAAGCACCGTCGTCCCACACCGGTGTACCGCAAGGGGGAGAGGGTGTGGCTGTCCACGCGGAACATTCGGTTCCGGAAACCCAGCGCCTTCACTCCCAAGTTCATCGGGCCTTACCCTGTTGTCCGGCACGTGAACCCCGTGGCTGTACAGCTGCGTCTGCCCCCGCAGATGCGCATACACCCGGTGTTTCACGTATCGCTACTCAAGCCCTCGAGGTGTCCTGTTCGGAAGGCCCCCTCTCCGGTATGGGTGCACCACGACCAGGAGTTTGTCGTTCAACGCATCCTGGATTCCAAGCTGGTTCGGGGCAAGCTCTGGTACCTTCTGGCTTGGAAGGGTTATGGGCCTGAGGAGAATTCCTGGGAGCCTGCCACTGCGGTGCATGCACCCTGCCTGGTGGCGGCCTTCCATCGCCGCGCCCCCGCTCAGCCGGGGGGCCCCGCTGCTCCGAAGGTCGGGGTGAAACGGGATGTGCTGTCATGATTCCGGGGCTTGCCGCGAATCGGCGGAGAACGGGACTCCAATTCCCAGAAGGCGCTGCAGCACGAGTCACGTGCCAGCGCGAGAGCCCGGGAAAGGGATAAAGGTCCCGTCGTACTTGGGGGCGTTGCCAATGATTCCTGACCAGTACCTACAGATCAACGGCCCAGCCAAGACCCGTCCACGCCGAGTCCCTCCGCTCCCGTCCGACGAGATGAGAGACGCCGGATCCCGTTGGTGATCAACGCCCGTCACAGCAACCAGCGCGCAGCTACGTTCCTGCAGGTCCCGGTCGAGGTGAGTGAGAGAGGCGCAGCTTCGCAGCTCCTCGTCCCGAGTTCACCCGGACCCTGACCTGACCTTCCTTTCCGCCAAAGACCCTCGACCGTATACGAGGGGAGGCTACAGTGGATCAGCGCTCCTCCGCCCCAGGATTGCCGGGCGTCGAGTAGTAGCGCGAACTGCTCCAGGCCCTAGCTCCTCCTGAGCTCACCTTCCTCTCCCACGTACCCGTGACGCAACGGGCCCGTGCGAAGGGGGGCACCAGCAACGCCACAGCGCTCCTCCGCCCCAGGATTTCCGGGCGTTGAGTAGTAGCGCGTGCCACTCCAGACCCTGGTTCCTCCTGATCTTGCCTTCCACCCCGCACGTACCCGTGAAGCAACGGGACAGTGCGGAGGTGGGCACCAGCACCGCCGCGCCGCTCCTCCGCCCCAGGATTCCGGGCGTAGAGTAGAAGCGCCGGCCTCTTGTCGGGCCTTCACTTCTGGCATTAGTGGGGGCTTTCAGCACGCAACTTTCGGAGACAGACGGAAGCCCTACACAAATCCGGATCTTCGAGCTTGCGCCCAGTGAGGATAACTGGGTCAAGGCTACGACCCGGTATAGTTCTAAGAGACCACACAGGGGAGGAAGGAGCTACAGGTACGGGGGAGAGCCCGACGAAGGGATGGGAGCGTGGGGACGCAGGCGCAGTGTCTAATACCTCTCCTTATCTCTTTCCAGGTCTCTCTCCCTGCAGTCCCTATCCTTCCCTTCCCTCGCCCACCTGTCCTCTGAGGGTATTATACGTATTCCGGACTGGGGACGGATGGGAGGTGGACCCTAACCTAGCATCGGCGTTATCCCGAGGAGAAGATCACCGAAGCCCGTGACAATGCCGCTCATTTGCAACAAACAGTACATGTCATACATGTAGGAGAGTAGGATCTGCTTCACATGGGTACCCCCACTTTTTGCTGGTGTTTCACTGTTTTTCGACCTTAGTCTGGCTGTGGCCCTGCTAATCAGGACAACAGCCTAACTGCTTCCTCTCTAAAATGGTTTCCATGTACATTAGGTACATATCTAATTGGATTCTGGAGTGCCTTATAAGCCCCTAGTATGTGGTATACTATGTACCTAGGGCATAGGTACCTCTGAGGCCGACCAGGGGCTGCAGCATATATTATGCCACTCCTGGGAAGCACTCCAAAATGACACCACAAGTCTGCTACTGCAGCCTGGGTAAGGGTGTGCTTGCACCCCTTACTGTGGTATAGGCTACCTATATCACTACCCTATACAGACACATATAAACCTATAAGCCACTCCTATGGCAGGCCTTGACAATCCTGAAGGCAGAGTGCTTGGTTTTATGTGAGAGGGTGCCCGGGCATGAGCTGAGCCCCTCTGCAGATTTTGGAAATACTTCCTTATGGCTGTTCTGTGATACAGCCATACCATAGACTCTTAAGTGCATTATAACCTCGCGGTAAATGCTAACTTTGGGCTTGCCTGCATCAAAACATGTCGTGTTTGGTGTCAAACGCTTTGGAATACCACCCCCCCCCACCAATTCCGGCGGTGGGGATAGCATTCCACCCTTCTAGAGGGAGAGACATGTTCACACTGGCTAAACCCGATGGGACTTTCCTGAGCCCTGGCATTACAAAATGGATGCCTCTGCCACAAACACGGGTCTGGCCTCCTGCTGTTGACCGAAACTCCGGCAGGGGAGGCCTGGACAATGGGTTTCCTGTCGAGTAGAGGTGTCCCCACCTCCCCAGACAGCCGGATGTGTATTAGGGCTGGGCGGGAGCACTCTCTGGTGCTTTGAAGTCCTGCACTGGGGGCACACTTGGTGTCCCTGTGCATACTCCAGTTCAAACCGATTGCAGGGGCTACCTGCCCCTGCTCTGGCATGAAATTGGACAAAGGAAATGGGTGTAACCACCCCTCATTCCTGGTCCACCTATAGGTGGGGCCTTAGAGTTAGTCCATCCCCTAAACTTACTATAAGTATAGGAATCCAGTCCCTAGGACATTAGATTACCCTGGACGAAACTCTGCAACATATATCCTGGACCTTCGACTTTCTATCACGACTAGTAGATGGAAGAAATCTCCCTTGGGGTCAAGGAGTGACTCCCCTGCTTGGCAGGCACCAAAGAAGCAACTGACTGGTCTGCATTGCTGAAGCTCCCGCCGAAGTCTTTACATCACCAGAGGTGGATTTTCAGACTTCCCCGAGGCTACCCTGTGTCCACAGCAAAGCTGAGGCCCGTGGCTATCGTGGGTGATGTGGAACCATGACCCCTGGACACCGTGAACTTTTGCAGCAACACTATCTTCCTGGTCCTCCTCGAAGTTGTGCTTTGGGCTCCGAGTAGCCCCAGCCTTGAGCACCTCCTGCACCGAAGATTGTTGGCCTCCACTCCACGAGTGACCCGTGGGCCAGCTTCAAGTGCGACCACTCGAGGCTCCTTCGCGATCACTAGTCCGTTGGCTAGCAGGTCCCCACAAAGGCAACTCCTTTTCTGATTGGGCGTTCCTGGTTGCTGCAGACGTGCCCTGACTTACCCTCGCTGGGTGAGTCCCTCAGACCTTGCTGATCTGCACCGCAGTCCTTTCTCTAAATTCCAGTGACTTGCCGTTGCCAAGGCTTGTTGGGTCCTTTCTGGTCGCCGAAACTGCAGAACTCGACAGACTTTGTGGGACAGTTCGAATCCGGCTCATGGACTTTGTCGACGCCTCCTGGACCTCGTGGCTGAAGAGTCAAGACACCCATCAACTCACCTGAAGCACCCGACATCTGTGGGCATTGGTCCATCCTGCCCGTGGTCACTGGCTAGTGACCCAGACTCTGTCCCCTCTGCTTTCAGGTTCCTTCCATCCCAGATTCAGGCTTGGATCTCTTCGGACACTTCTCCTCTTCCCGGCAGCAGCAGTTCTTTGCAGGCTCCCATTGAAATCGACAACGCGACCTGACACCAAAAGACACCTATGTACCCGGCTTCCCTGGGTGAGGTAACTCGAGTACACCAGGGCTCTCATGGGTGCTAGCCCTAGAACTTCTTAAGTCCATAAGGGTTGGTCCAGACTCGATTAGATGTGTCCCTAATCTTTAAATTTCCAACAGCGACATTGCCCATAGAAGATAACGGGAACCCGCGGTTGTGTTTACACACTGCATACAGTCCCCGTGGGTCCCCTGTGTCACTACCTTAGGTGGTTCCTTGGGGCCCCAGCGATTCTAGAGGCTATAGGCCTAGTGTCTATCCCAGTCGTGGTTCTTATACCACTTTTTTGGTATATGGTTTGGTACGCCCCTTGTGCCCAAACGTGTATTTGTGCTATTACTGATAATTGCTGACTTGTAAACTAAGTACTTCGAACTCCAGTCACATAAAGAGACTAGAGGGGTGTGTTTTATACTAAATACATATATTTTAAATATATACCTGGTGTGGTTGTCTTTTCATTTGATCATTCAATTATAGACTGGTAAAACAAGCTGCTTTACATTCCTTCAAGACTTAGCCTGAAGGCTGCTCTCCAAATCTACCACTAGGATAGCTTTCAATAAAGGTTGTCTTTAACCTATCACCATAAGGGGTTGTTTGGACTGATAAAAGGTGCCCACTAGAACTAGTGGACAGCATATATCAGGCCACCTTCTCACAATACAGGAATCACACGATCACACATATCACACACCAATGAACCAGTGAGCCTGCCAACACATCATGAAGGACCAACTATTGACTCTTGTCTCTCTGCACTGTCTCGGGTGACCAAGGATAGGCACACAGACCCAGAGGCAGTACAATGCGGCCAGGGGCATCGTGGAACGCACATTTGGTGTATTGAAGTCACGTTTCAGGTGCCTGGACGTCACAGGTGGAAGGCTCCTGTACAGCCCAGACATTGTGTGCAAGATGATCGTTGCATGTTGTGTGTTGCACAACATATGTGTACGCAGCAAGGCACCATGGATCCAAATTCATGAGGCACCGAACGATGATGGTAAAGATGAGGCAGATGGACCACACCCTACTGCAGCCGCAGCAGGAATTGCCCTCAGGGACACCATCATTGCAAATTTCTTCCGTTGAGCATGTCACATTGTGACAGTCCTTGACAATCATGGGACAATACAGAATTATCACAGGCACAGCATGTGCAAATAAATTAATTCCAGAAAGACATTCCCTAAGTGCATGTCACTCATCTGTTTGGGACATCACTCAGACAAGTGTGAGTGCGACATGTGTTGATGACGATTTTATGAATGGTGGGTGTGTCACCTCTGTGCAGAGGGGCTGTTTGGGGTGTCACGTATTCGAACTGCCAGTTGTGTGTGTCACAGTTAGTAGGGAATCCCAGTGTTCTGCATCTCTCATGTGTCCGAGATCATTCCATTTTGGCTGCTATTTGTGGCCTACAGGTGTCAAAAGGGCTACTTTTGGGGTCAGTCATGTACCACCATGATGCTGGGATGCCCCCTGTCACTCAAGTCCCACAACATGGGCAACATGTACATAAAAGGGAGTCACTGCCCCTACATTCGTCCACGCTGTCATTGTTGATTGATCATGGCAATGACACGTCTGTGTGCAGGGGGGTTGGTTGTCCCTCTGCAATGTGAAAGGGAGATGCGGTTTCACTGTGTGTTCCATGCATGTGTCTGCATTGGCGCAGTTTACATGCAGGCTGCATGTCAATGTACATTGTGGCTGTGTGGAGATGCCTATGTGATGCGGAACAATGGTTATTTGTCCTATGTCACGGATGTGGGGTTGTGCTCGTACATTGTCATCTCACCGTTTTTGTACTCTGCTTTCATGGTGACTTTTCCCGCATGAAGCTTGGGATTTGTGGGCCTGTGGCTGGTTTTCACTGGTTTTTGTATCGCGATTGGCCTCATCTGAACTTTTTTTGCGTTCATGTTTCACATTATTGCTGCGTCGCGTTGACTTTATCACGGATATTTGACGCGTTATCGTGGGTCTATCGCATGGTACCGCCGTGTTGTGAATCCCACGTTAACATGATGTTATTTTCCCACGATAGACTGCGATGTGAAGAGTTGCGTTATGCTACTTTTGCGGTAGTTTTCACACGTTCTTGAGAATATCCCCCTGAGTGTCTTCTGACTTCAGTCATCCATGGCTGAACCATCGCTGAAATGCCCCAGGACGACTGATCCCCCACTTCATGGACTGCAGAAACTACACCAGCCTCATTCAGTTTCTTGCTCTTGTTACCTGGAGGTGATGGGTTTAAGCACAAGTGTAGGAGAGTAGGATCTGCTTCACATGGGTACCCCCACTTTTTGCTGGTGTTTCACTGTTTTTCGACTTTAGTCTGGCTGTGGCCCTGCTAATCAGGACCACAGCCTAGCTGCTTCCTCTCTAAAATGGTTTCCATGTACATTAGGTACATATCTAATTGGATTCTGGAGTGCCTTATAAGCCCCTAGTATATGGTATACTATGTACCTAGGACATAGGTACCTCAGAGGCCTACCAGGGGCTGCTGCATGTATTATGCCACCCCTGGGAAGCACTCCAAAATGACACCACAGGTCTGCTACTGCAACCTGGGTAAGGGTGTGCTTGCACCCCTGTGAGAAGTTGGCCTGGCATATGCTGGTCACTAGTTATAATGGCCACCTTGCACCAGTCCAATTCGACTCTTATGGTAGATAGGTTTAAGACAACCTTTTAAAGAAAGCTATCCTAGTGGTAGCTGTGGAGAGCAGCCTTCAGGCTAAGTCTCAGAGGAATGTAAAGCAGCTTGTTTTACCTTATAATCTCTTGAATTACCAAATGAAAGGACACCACACAGGTATATATATCAAATATATATATGTATTTATTACTAGACACACTCTACTAATCTCTTTATGAGATTAGAGGCCATTCAAATGTCAACGTTTCACAATAAATTAAGCACAAATATGGCTCGAGCCCTAGGGGCGTACCAGACCATATACTAAAAAAATGGTATAACAATGTCGACTTGCAAAATGGCAAGACCTAGGGCCTGGGGAATCGCTGGGGCTTCACTACTGCAGTGTTAGCAGGTAAGTGACAGGCCCACGGGAGACGCATGCAGTGTGTGAACACAGCCGCGGGTTCCCTATTGATTATAATGGTGCAAGTCGCGGTTTGATTTTTAAAGTTTTAGGGTACTGCGAGGAAGTCTACAAGCAAGCCACTTACAAGGTAAGTACTTCGAGGGCCAACACACACTAGGGCACCGGAGTGCACGAGTTACCTCACCCAGGGGAGCCGGGTGCATAGGTGTCTTTTGGTGTCGGGTCGCGTCGCTGTTTTCTATGGAGACCAAAGAAGACTTGCTGCTTGCGTCGACTGAAGAAGTGTCCGGTGGAATCCAAGGATGGATTCAAGATGCAGAAGACCTGAAAATTTAAGGGACAGTGTTCAAAGTCACTAGCCAGTGACCGGTGGCCAGCAAAATGGATGACCACAGATGTCGCGTGATTTCAGGTCATCGATGGTGTTTTGACTCTTCGCTCACGAGGTCCAGGAATGATCGACGATGACCAGCAGCTGGACTCCGAGTGTCCCATGACGTCGGCAGCTGATGGCGGTGTCGGCAACCGGATTGGAGCCAACAAGCCTTGGTAACTGCAAGTCTTGTGTAGACTGAAGAAAGTCGATGGTGCAGACCAGCAAGGTTTGAGGGACTCACCCAGCGAGGGTAAGTGAGGGCAGGTCTGGGGCAACCAAGGGAGCCCTTTGAGTTGATAGGAAAGTCTTCGGGGGACCCACTAGCCAATGGGCAAGTGATCGCCAAGACGCCTCTTCAGGGAATGCTTCACAGGAGCCCACTGTCACTCGGGACGGGGTAGGCCTCTGATTTTTGCTGCAAAACCTGCTGGAGGCTTGGGCCACAAATGGTTCAAAGCACAAGTTCGTAGAACGTTGTGAAGGGATTGCACTTGACAATAGTGCACAGTCCCCGGGTATTGCTGTTCCGCGTCACTCGTGCCACAGCTCTGCTGGGGACTCACAATGGCCGTCGAGAAGTCAGGAAATCCACTTCCGGGGCAGCAGGGACTTCGAACTCCGGCGGGAGCGGGAAAGTTTGCAACAGTTAATTCAGGTTTTTGGTGCCTGCCAAGCAGGGGAGTCACTCCTTGATTCCAAGGGAGATTCTTCTGTCTTCCAAAGGTAGTGGAACTTCGAAGGGCCAGGATTCTTCTTTGTAGAGTGTCGTCCAGGGTTATCTGCTTTGCAATGGCAATGCTTGCTATCTTATCTAGGAGGGTCAGGGTAGGGGGTGGTTACACCCACTTCCCACTTCCCTTTGTCCAGTTTCGCGCCAGAGCAGGGACAGGTAGCCCCTGAACCGGGTTGAGCGGGCATATGCTCAGAGGAGCCTACTGCTCCCCCAGTGCAGGACTTCAAAGCACTCTAGGAGTGCACCCACCCAGCTCCAATACACTAAATCCTGTCTGGAAGGTGGCGACACCTCCCTGTGACAGGATGCCTTTTGTTGGGCCTCCTCCACTGCGAGTTTCAGTCAGCAGCAGGAGGGCAGCCCAGTGTCTGTGCTGGTGGCATCCATTTTGTGATGCCAGGGCTCTATAGGATTTCTATCGTTTTACATGTCGACCCCTCTAGAAGGGTGGGATCATGCTCCCACATCATGGACTGATGTGGGGGTATGATTCCAAGATGTTTGACACCAAACACGACATGTTTTGATGCAGTCATTCCAAAGTTAGCATTTTAATGCACTTAAGAGTATATGGTTTAACCGCATCCACAAACAGCCATAGAGAATAGACTCTGGTAGCTGCAGAGGGGCCCTGCTCACGCAGAGGCACCCCCTCACATTGTAAACCACGCACCCTGCCCTCAGGATTGATAGGGCCTGCCATAGGGGTGGCTGATAGGTCTGTGGTATAGGCTACCTACATCACTACCTTATACAGACATATATAAACCTATAAGCCACTCCTATGACAGGCCTTGACAATCCTGAAGGCAGAGTGCTTGGTTTTATGTGAGAGGGTGCCCACGCATGAGCTGAGCCCCTCTGCAGCATTCGGAAATACTTCCTTATGGCTGTTCTGTGATACAGCCATACCATATACTCTTAAGTGCATTATAACCTCGCAGTAAATGCCAACTTTGGAATGGCTGCATCAAAACATGTCGTGTTTGGTGTCAAACGCTTTGGAATACTACCCCCCTGCCAGTTTTGGTGGCGGGGGTAGCATTCCACCCTTCTAGAGGGAGAGACATGTTCACACTGACTAAACCCGGCTACATCTTTTCAAAGCCCTGGCCTCACAAAATGGATGCCACTGCCACAGACACGGGTCTGGCCTCCTGCTGCTGGGGGAAACTCCGGCAGGGGAGGCCTGGACAATAGGTTTCCTGTCACAGGGAGGTGTAACCACCTCCGCAGACAGGCAGATGTGTATTGGGGCAGTGTGGGTGCATTCACAGAATGCTTTTGAGACACTGCCTGGGGCACACAAGGTGTCCCTGTGCATAGCCTGGTTCAAACTGGTTGCAGGGGCAGTCAGCCCCTGCTCTGGCGCGAAACTGGACAAAGGGGAAGGGGTGTAACCACCCCCACCCCAAGCCCACCCATAGGTGGGGCCTTAGAGATAGTCCATCCCCTACACTTAATATAAGTATAGGAATCCAGTCCCTAGGACTTTAGATTACCCTGGAAGAAACTCTGAACCATATATCCTGGACCTTCGACTTTCTATCTCAACTAGAAGATGGAAGAAATCTCCCTTGGGGTCAAGGAGTGACTCCCCTGCTTGGCAAGCACCAAAGAAGCAACTGACCGGTCTGCATTGCTGAAGCTCCCGCCGGACGCCGAAGTCTCTGCATCACCAGAGGTGGATTTCCAGACTTTCCCGAGGCTACCCTGAGACCACAGTAAAGCTGAGGCCCGTGGCTATCGTGGGTAACGTGGAACCGTGAACCCTGTACACCGTGAACTTTTGCAGCAACAACACCTTTCTGGTCATCCTCGAAGTTGTGCTTTGGGCTTGGAGTAGCCCCAGCCTTGAGCACCTCCTGCACCGAAGATTGTTGGCCTCCACTCCACGAGTGACCCGTGGGCCAGCTCCAAGTTCGACCACTCGAGGCTCCTTCGCGATCACTAGCCCGTTGGCTAGCAGGTCCCCACGAAGGCAACTCCACTTCTAACTGTGCTGGTTGCTCCAGACTTGTGCTTACTTACCCTTGCTGGGTGAGTCCATCAGACCTTGCTGGTCTGCACCGCAGTCCTTTCTCTGATTTCCTGAGACTTGCCGTTGCCAAGGCTTGTTGGGTCCTTCCTGGTCGCCGACACCGCAGCACTCGACAGACTTCGTGGGACAGTTCGAATCCGGCTCATGGACTTCGTCAACGCCTCCTGGACCTCGTGGCTGAAGAGTCAAGACACCCATCACTCGACAGACTTCGTGGAACAGTTCGAATCCGGCTCGTGGACTTCGTCGATGGCTTCTGGACCTCGTGGATGAAGAGTCAAGACACTCGACAACTCACCTGGAGCACCCGACATCGGTGGGCATTGGTCCACCCCGCGCTGAGTCACTGGCAAGTGACCCAGACTCTGTCCCCACTGCTTTCAGGTTCCTTACATCCCAGATCCAGGCTTGGATCTCTCCGGACACTTTTCTTCTCGGCAGCAGCAGTTCTTTGCAGGCTTCCATTGGAATCAACGACGCGACCCGACACCAAAAGGCACCTATGCACCCGGCTTCCCTGGGTGAGGTAACTCCAGTACTCTGGTACTCTCGAGGGTGCTAGCCCTAGAACTGTCTATGTCCAAAAGGGTTTGGTCCTAGGTCGATTTGAAGTGTCCCTAATCTTTAAAATTCCAACCGCGACATTCCCCATAGAAAGTAATAGGAACCCGCGGTTGTGTTTCCACACTGCATACGGCTCCCGTGGGTCCCCGACGTCCTTACCTTGGGTGGTTCCTTGGGGTCCCAGCGATTCTAGAAGTGATAGGCACCTTGCCTATCTCAGTCGTGGTTCTTATACCACTATTTTCGTATATGGTTTGGTACGCCCCTAGGGTCCAAACGTGTATTTGTGCTTTTACTGATGCTTAAACACTTGTAACTGAAGTACTTCCAACTCCAGTCTCATAAAGAGACTAGAGGGGTGTGATTTATCTTAAATACATATATTTTGAATAAGTACCTGGTGTGGTTGTCTTTTCATTTGATCATTCAAGAGATTATAAACTGGTAAAACAAGCGGCTTTACATTCCTTCAAGACTTAGCCTGAAGGCTGCTCTCCATAGCTACCACTAGGATAGCTTTCATATAAGGTTGTCTTTAACCTATTACCATAAGGGGTTGTTTGGACTGATACAAGGTGCCCACTAGAACTAGTGGACAGCATATATCAGGCCACCTTCTCACACAATTCTTCCCCAGACTTAGTGCTTAAAGGGTTTAGAGCCCAGGCACCACCTAGCCTTGCAATGACTTCAAAGTGACGTTCTATAGTAGATAATGTTCTTGACGCAAATGCTAACGTCCATTCAGAATGTCCTCCACATTGCAAAAGTACATCTGCTAAAGCATAGGAGCCGTCGCCCACAGGGATACCGCATCCTCACACTCCTTGAATGGTTTCAGTGTGGGAGCAGACACAAATGCTTCAATGGCTTTGAAGCATGTGGAGGCGCTCACCCTCCTCAAACTCCTTGAATGGTTTCAGTGTGGGAGCAGACACAAATGCTTCAATGGCTTTGAAGCATGTGGAGGCGCTCACCCTCCTCAAACTCCTTGAATGGTTTCAGTGTGGGAGCAGACACAAATGCTTCAATGGCTCAGAAGCATGTGGAGGCGCTCACCCTCCTCAAACTCCTTGAATGGTTTCTGTGTGGGAGCAGACACATATGCTTTAATGGCTTCGAAGCATGTGGAGGCGCTCACCCTCCTCAAACTCCTTGAATGGTTTCAGTGTGGGAGCAGACACAAATGCTTTAATGGCTTCGAAGCATTTGGAGGCGCTCACCCTCCTCAAACTCCTTGAATGGTTTCAGTGTGGGAGCAGACACAAATGCTTCAATGGCTTCGAAGCACGTGGAGGCGCTCACCCTCCTCAAACTCCTTGAATGGTTTCAGTGTGGGAGCAGACACAAATGCTTTAATGGTTTCGAAGCACGTGGAGATGGTCACCCTCCTCAAACTCCTTGAATGGTTTCAGTGTGGGAGCAGACACAAATGCTTCAATGGCTCAGAAGCATGTGGTGGCGCTCACCCTCCTCAAACTCCTTGAATGGTTTCTGTGTGGGAGCAGACACATATGCTTTAATGGCTTCGAAGCATGTGGAGGCGCTCACTGTTAGAAAAGGTAGATGGACCGGGAGGGTCGGCCGGGGTCAGGAGGAGAGGTCTCCGGGGAGAGCCGTCTCCAGCGATCGTACAGACAAGTAACTTCCCCCCCACAGACAGATATCACACACGGATAAGGTTCAGTGTTCTTTATAAGCACTTATTTAAGGTACGGTTAAATGGTACAAGGAGGTCTGGACTCAGGGGTCCCCTCGATTAGAGTCTCGCAAGGTAGGGAAGGGGGTAGCGGGACAGTCTATTTACCAATCAGGTAGTTCGGATGAGATGATGATGAGCTCACAATCCTCGAGCTTGGTGATGAGGTGGTATGGGCCGCGGCAGCGCCAGCAGGTCCCGGGGTGGATGGTGATACAACGGGCCGCGGCAGCGCCAGCAGGTCCCCGGAAGATATACGGTCCGCGGCAGCGCCAGCAGGTCCCGGTGAGGATGGTCGTTACAACGGGCCGCGGCAGCGCCAGCAGGTCCCAGGAAGATGACTGTTGCAGAAGGCCGCGGCAGCGCCAGCAGGTCCCGGTGAGGATGGTCGTTACAACGGGCCGCGGCAGCGCCAGCAGGTCCCAGGAAGGTGAAGGTTGCAGAAGGCCGCGGCAGCGCCAGCAGGCAGGACGATGGTTCACAAGAGCGGGCTACGGCAGCGCCAGTAGACCGTCAGGGTTGAGTTCACTCGGTGTCTCTCGACTCCAGGATACAACTGCCTTCCTGCTCCGGAGCTGCCCCAGTTATAGGGCTGGTGCCCTTTGATGTCCGGACCCTCGCACTTGGAGGTCGGAGGGTCCGGGATGAAGGTGTCCAGACACCCAGCAGGGGGTGGAGCCAGTGCCTGGGGGAGCTGGGGGCGATCGGCACCTGGCGGGGGAGCCCTTGACACTTTGTTCTCCCATTGACCTGCCAAGTGGTCCGCTCACCTCCTGGGTGGATGGTGGTGCCGGGATGTCGGGGCCGGCCAGGCCCGGGGTTAGGGTCGAGGGGAGGCCATGCGGCCGCGTGGTGCAGGGCCCAAGATGGCGGCTTGACCCGGCCGGGAAAGCCGGTGGGGCGGGACCCCGTGATGAGTAGGGGTCCGAGGGCAGAGGGTCCGTCGGGAGACGGAGTACAGGTGCGTGTTGCGGGGATATGCCAGGTGGGCCGGGGTTCGGGCCCCGTCGAGCGGGGAGGGAGCAAGCCGTTTGTGAGGCCTGTCCAACATGCGTCCCCCCCAGCTGAAGGCGGGGAGAGTCACCCATCTCCTTGGGGACTCTCTTCGTCGAGGCGGAAAAAGCGGGACAGGCCATCTGCGTTGGCGTGATCTTGGCCTGGTCGGTGCTCCACGGTGAAGTCCATTCCCTGCAGGGAAATGGACCAGCGCAAGAGTTTTGGGTTCTCCCCCCGCATCTGCATCAGCCATTGCAGGGGTCGATGGTCGGTTTGTACCCGGAAGTGGGTACCGAAGAGATAGGGTCGGAGCTTTTTGAGGGCCCACACTACTGCAAATGCCTCCCTCTCGATGGTGCTCCAACGCTGTTCTCGGGCCAGGAGACGTCGGCTGATGAAGGCCACCGGCTGGTCATGACCTTCGGTGTTCAGCTGAGAGAGGACGGCCCCGATGCCGTGGTCGGAGGCGTCGGTCTGCACCACAAATTCCCGACTGTAATCGGGGGCCTGGAGCACCGGGGCGGTGCACAGGGCGGCCTTCAGCTCCTCGAAGGCCGCTTGACAATCAGGAGTCCAGTTGACCCGCTTCGGCTGGTTCTTGGATGTGAGACCCGTGAGGGGCCCCACGATGCTGCCGTAGTCCTTCACGAACCGCCGGTAGTAGCCGGTGAGCCCCAAGAAGGCTCGGACCTCGGTCTGGGTGACGGGGGGCTGCCAGGACTGGATGGCAGCAATCTTAAGTTGTAGTGGGGCCACCAGCCCGCTCCCCACTTGGTGCCCAAGGTAGGTCACAGACCCTTGGCCAATCTGGCACTTGCCGGCCTTAATGGTGAGGCCGGCCCGCTGGAGGGCTTGCAGGACCTCTTGGAGGTGGCGGAGGTGGTCGGACCAGTGGCGGCTGTATACAGCGATATCGTCCAGGTAGGCAGCGCTGAATTCTTCAAGCCCTGCCAAGACCTGGTTCACAAGGCGTTGGAACGTGGCGGGGGCATTCTTCATGCCAAAGGGCATGACCTTAAATTGATAGTGGCCATCGGGGGTAGAGAAGGCTGACCGTTCTTGAGCCCTGGGTGTGAGGCCGATCTGCCAGTAGCCCGCCGTTAGGTCGAAGATACTAAGGTAGCGGGCGGCCCCCAGCCGGTCGATCAGCTCGTCTGCTCGGGGGATGGGATGAGCGTCGGTCCGGGTGACAGCGTTCAAGCCCCGGTAGTCGACGCAGAATCTCAGTTCAGGGGCGGAGCCGGGGGCAGCGGCCTTGGGAACTAATACGACCGGACTGGCCCAGGGACTGTCCGAGGGCTCGATGACCCCGATCGTGAGCATCTTGGCCACTTCCTCCTGGATGCAGGCCCGTACCCGATCTGGTACGCGGTAGGCCCGGTGCCGGACAGGGGGACTGTCCCCGGTGTCTACGTCGTGCAAACACCAGGGGGTGACCCCGGGGGTGAGGGAGAACAGGGCAGCGAACTGCAGCAGGAGGTTCCGGCAGTCCTGGCGTTGCTCTGAAGTGAGGGCGTCCGAGAGTCGGACCCCGTCCACGGAGCCGTCCTTCTCCTGAGTCTTCAGGAGGTCCGGGAGGGGCTCGGAGTCTTCTTCTGTGCCACTGTCTGTAGCCATCAAGAGGCTTAGTTCGGAGCGCACAAAGTGCGGTTTGAGCCGGTTGGTGTGGAGGACCCGAAGGGGGTTCCGGGAGGACCCCATGTCGATGAGGTAAGTGACGGGGCTTTTGCGCTCGACCACTTTGAAGGGCCCCGTCCACTTATCTTGCAGGGCACATGGTTCGGTGGGGGACATCACCCATACTTGCTGCCCAGGCTCGAATTCAACGGAGGAGGCATTGTGATCATACCACCTCTTCATGTCCTCCTGGCTGGCCTCGAGGTTCGCCTTGGCCATCTCCCTGAAGCACCGGGTCTGGTTTCGTAAGGCCAGGATGTATTTGAAGACGTCTGGAGGGGTCGTTAGGGGGGCCATCTCCCAACCTTCCTTGACTAGGCTGAGGGGCCCTCGCACAGGGTGTCCGTATAGGAGTTCAAAGGGGCTAAAACCGAGGGACTTCTGGGGCACTTCCCGGTAGGCGAAGAGGAGGCACGGGAGCAGTACATCCCACTGGCGACGGAGAGGTTCTTCCAATCCCCCAATCATCCCTTTGAGGGTGCGGTTAAAACGCTCTACTAGTCCGTTCCCTTGGGGGTGATAGGGGGTCGTGAATCTGTAGGTGACCCCGCATTGTTGCCAGAGGGACTTCATGTACTTTGATATGAAATTCGTGCCTCGGTCGCTGACGACTTCTCGGGGGAAGCCTACCCGGGAGAAGATCCCCATCAGGGCCCGGCCAACCACTGGAGCGGTCACTGTCCGTAGAGGCACCGCCTCGGGGTAGCGGGTGGCATGGTCCACTAGCACCAAGATGAACCTGTGTCCTTGTGCCGTGCGGGGGTCCAGAGGTCCCACAATGTCTATCCCCACCCTCTCGAACGGGGTGGTGACCACCGGGAAGGGTTGTAGAGGGGCCTTCAGCTTCCGGCCACTCTTCCCGCTGGCTTGGCATGTGGGGCACGATCGGCAGTGGTTCAGGACGTCTTTCCTCATTTTCGGCCAAAAAAAGTGGGTCACCAGGCGACTGTACGTTTTGTCCTGGCCCAGGTGTCCAGCCAGGGGGACATCGTGGGCTAGGTTGAGCAGAAAGTCTCGGAAGCGGAGCGGTACCACCAGAACTCGACCGGCCCCCAGTTCGGCGATTCTTTGCTCGCTGTAGAGCAGGTCGTTATCCCAGTAGACCCAGTGGGTTCCTGTGGTGTCCCCGGCGGTTTGGGTGCTGGCTTGTTGGCGGAGTCCCTCGAGGGAGGGACAGGTCTTTTGTTCCTGGCGGAACTGTTCTTGGGTGGGCCCCCCTTCTTGCCGCCACTGAGCCAGATCCGGGAGGTCCTGGTGTTGCGCGTCTTCCTCGGTAGTCGGGTCCGGGAGGTCGGACTCGCCGTTGTCCTCTACGGGGGCAACCGGGGGCGGAGGTGCTGGCCATTCGGTTTCTTCGGATCGGGGGGCGGCACGGGCGGCCATGGATCGGGTGGTTATGCAGGCCCAGTCCGGGAGGCCCAGCATCCCCAAGTGCTCTCTTCTCTCGACGGTGGCCCACGGGGAACTCTCGAGGTCATTCCCCAGGAGGCAGTCCACGGGGGCATCGTCCCGGACCGTCACCTTCAGTAGGCCGGAGACCCCTCCCCATTCAAACGGGACGCAGGCCATCTTACACATGCTCTCAGAGTTATCTGCCGAGCGGACGGGGCAGAGAATGTTCGGCAGGATCTGCTCGGGCTTCACCAGGTGACAGCGGACGGCCGTCACGCTGGCGCCGGTGTCACGCAAGGCCTCGGCTCTCTGTCCATTAATGGTCACCCACTGACCATATTTTCTGGTGTTGGCGGGTAGGGGAGCCCGCGGAACCATGTCCCTTCCTCCTAAGCATGCCAGGACCATGGCGGCCGGTTCCCACCCTTGCTGGTCCGGCTCATACTCCTCGGGTCCCTCCGATGATTGCTCTTCCCCCAGGGCAGCGGCAGCTACCTGGCGGGGCTTGGGTGGTTGGTTTAGCGGGCAGTTCGGATCGTTGGCGTAGTGGCCTAGTCGCTGGCACCGGTGGCACGTGACGTGGGCTCGGTACCCAGGCCGCAATGGGGGGTTGCCCCGGCCGGCCGGAGGTGGGGTGCTGGCCACGGGGGTTGCTGGTAAGGCGTCTCTCCCTCGCCCCTGGCCCCCTCCTCCTCCCCGAGGACGGTGCTGGCCTTGGTTGCTTCTGTTCTGGTCGTGTGGTCCTTTCCGGCCCACTCGGGTGCTTTCCCACCGGTCAGCTTCGGCGGCGAGCTGCCGTGGGTCAGTCAGCTTACTGTCGAGTAGGTGCTGCCTGAGCTCGACGAAACAGTTGTTTGATAGGTGCTCCCATACCATAAGGTTGAAGAGTTGTTCGTAGGTGGTGACCTGATTTCCCTTGATCCAACCCTCGAAGGCCCGGCTGAAATAGTTCACGTATTCCACCCAAGTTGTACCGGGGATCCGGGTGCAATCTCGGAACCTCTGGCGGTACATCTCGGGCGTGAGGCCGTAGCGGGTGAGGAGGGCAGCCTTCATGTGGTCGTAGGACGACATTTGGTGATCGGGGAGCTGCAGCAGGGCATCGCGACCATCGTTGATGAATCTCCCCCAAAGTCCGGCTCCCCAATCACTCCGGTCGATCCGGTGGGAGGTCATTGCGATCTCATAGGCTTTAAACCACTGTTGTATGTCGTCTTCTCGGACATACTCGCGGACCACATCCTTGGGGATGTGAACTTTTTTCTCAATAGGCCCCGGGGTGTGTGGTCGCTCAGGCACCCCCAGTTCCTTATTCTGTTTGCGCAGTTCTATTTCCGCCAGTCGGCGCTCGTGCTCGAGCGTTATTTTTTTCTCTTCCAGCTCTCTTTGTCTCTGCTTTTCTTCTCGTTCCTCTCGAAGCCGCATATGCTCGAGGTTGATTTTCTGTTCAGCCAACTTAAGTTCCCCATCCATCTTGAGTCGTGCCATCTCTAATTCGTGTAATCTGACTCTGTCTCTTTCTCGTATCTCCTCCTGTGAGAGGCCCGTTCCCCGCTCCTCGGGAGCCGTGGCGTTCCCCTCTGGTGTGATGCTGGTTTGGTCTGGTGTGACGCTGTTTTGGTCGGAGGGTCCTGTGACCCCAGTTTCTGTCCATGACTCAAGAGCGCGCTTTAGATCATCCTTGGTACTCAGGCCGGTGGTAGCAATGCCAAGTTCTATGCAAAATTGTCTCAGTTCGCGGTGGTTATATTCTTCTAATTTCTCCATTTGGAACTTCTCGGTGGGGCTGCTATCTTTGGTCGACATCGTGCTTTGTCGTGGGGTGAGCTACTCTCTGTACGATTACGCGTTGATTCGGATCGCGCCGCTGGCCACCAATGTTAGAAAAGGTAGATGGACCGGGAGGGTCGGCCGGGGTCAGGAGGAGAGGTCTCCGGGGAGAGCCGTCTCCAGCGATCGTACAGACAAGTAACTTCCCCCCCACAGACAGATATCACACACGGATAAGGTTCAGTGTTCTTTATAAGCACTTATTTAAGGTACGGTTAAATGGTACAAGGAGGTCTGGACTCAGGGGTCCCCTCGATTAGAGTCTCGCAAGGTAGGGAAGGGGGTAGCGGGACAGTCTATTTACCAATCAGGTAGTTCGGATGAGATGATGATGAGCTCACAATCCTCGAGCTTGGTGATGAGGTGGTATGGGCCGCGGCAGCGCCAGCAGGTCCCGGGGTGGATGGTGATACAACGGGCCGCGGCAGCGCCAGCAGGTCCCCGGAAGATATACGGTCCGCGGCAGCGCCAGCAGGTCCCGGTGAGGATGGTCGTTACAACGGGCCGCGGCAGCGCCAGCAGGTCCCAGGAAGATGACTGTTGCAGAAGGCCGCGGCAGCGCCAGCAGGTCCCGGTGAGGATGGTCGTTACAACGGGCCGCGGCAGCGCCAGCAGGTCCCAGGAAGGTGAAGGTTGCAGAAGGCCGCGGCAGCGCCAGCAGGCAGGACGATGGTTCACAAGAGCGGGCTACGGCAGCGCCAGTAGACCGTCAGGGTTGAGTTCACTCGGTGTCTCTCGACTCCAGGATACAACTGCCTTCCTGCTCCGGAGCTGCCCCAGTTATAGGGCTGGTGCCCTTTGATGTCCGGACCCTCGCACTTGGAGGTCGGAGGGTCCGGGATGAAGGTGTCCAGACACCCAGCAGGGGGTGGAGCCAGTGCCTGGGGGAGCTGGGGGCGATCGGCACCTGGCGGGGGAGCCCTTGACACTTTGTTCTCCCATTGACCTGCCAAGTGGTCCGCTCACCTCCTGGGTGGATGGTGGTGCCGGGATGTCGGGGCCGGCCAGGCCCGGGGTTAGGGTCGAGGGGAGGCCATGCGGCCGCGTGGTGCAGGGCCCAAGATGGCGGCTTGACCCGGCCGGGAAAGCCGGTGGGGCGGGACCCCGTGATGAGTAGGGGTCCGAGGGCAGAGGGTCCGTCGGGAGACGGAGTACAGGTGCGTGTTGCGGGGATATGCCAGGTGGGCCGGGGTTCGGGCCCCGTCGAGCGGGGAGGGAGCAAGCCGTTTGTGAGGCCTGTCCAACACTCACCCTCCTCAAACTCCTTGAATGGTTTCAGTGTGGGAGCAGACACAAATGCTTCAATGGCTTCGAAGCATTTGGAGGCGCTCACCCTCCTCAAACTCCTTGAATGGTTTCAGTGTGGGAGCAGACACAAATGCTTCAATGGCTTCGAAGCACGTGGAGGCGCTCACCCTCCTCAAACTCCTTGAATGGTTTCAGTGTGGGAGCAGACACAAATGCTTTAATGGTTTCGAAGCACGTGGAGATGGTCACCCTCCTCAAACTCCTTGAATGGTTTCAGTGTGGGAGCAGACACAAATGCTTCAATGGCTTCGAAGCATGTGGAGGATCTCACCCTCCTCAAACTCATTGCCATTTCTTGATGATTCTCTGAATGGATACATTTTGGATATGGATAAAATATACTGTGAGCAAACAATGCTCATATCCTAAGATGTTTATGATACTATGGTGTGGGGAGTGTAAAGTGTGTGTGTATATATATATATATATAGATCACACAGGCCCTGGACCCAACCCCTCTGTACACGACCTGAGCCTTGCTCATTGTTGGGACGGAAACGTCTCCTGAATGCAGACGGACTTGCATCCCTGTCCTCGGTGCACCAGCCGCAACGATATCTGGATCCTTGGTACCAATTTTTGGTCAGGGGCAAACACTGATCATGCAAGTGCACCGTGACCTAGGCCTGTATCATGAATGCAATCTTGTTAGACTGGGAGGGGCACACAAAGCGCTACCCTCATTGTGGTAAAGGTAAAGGGCTTTATATATAGTTAATACACAATGACAGTTGTCACTGTGTAGATATAGTTAGATCACAGTTTCCATAGTAAGAACACTTTTTTGTTTCGCTAATAATTTTGGTGCTGTGTGAAGAATAAAAGATTCCTAGCTGAAGTAATGGAAAGTTTGAATTCAATTCAAGACACGATGCTGAAGATTATGCATTTCTTTCTTCACTCTTTATTATACAGCAAGTTTAAAGATTAAGTGAAAAAACTGCAAGTATCACATATCCCATGAACCAAAGGGAGAAAGTGTCCATGACAACCGGTAGCCAATCATAATACAGTCCACGTGTCCATATAATCCATGATCCACAAAGTCCTTCCTCTCCTTCACTGTAGGAAGTTAAAGTTCAAGCAGCTCCGTCTTGGAATCAGAACCTACGAATAGAGCGTCCTCCGTTAAACATACGCTGGTCCTGGACTATAACACCCCAGAACAAGGCAACCCATCGACCGGTTACATTAGGAAATCCAGGGTCCAAGTACAATCCTCACATTGCTTGACTTAGGAAACATGTATCTCAGCCATGTAACTAGGCTCTTGGCAAAACAAGTGAAAGGCGTCCTAAAATTCACTGTTACAATAAAGAAAATAACACATGAGCTCCAGTCCACTGTACACGAAAACAGTACAACAATAATCACATCACGCATGTACATGATACCTCCTGCTATTCACCAGTGACGTGGCACATCAAATCATAAACAAGATGTAACTCATAAAAGGGAGGGAAGGCAAATTGCAAATATGCTGAGGGCGGGATAATCCTCGCCTCCGCGTCCTTAATGGAATTGAAACTTTCCTTTATGCCAGGACTGAAGGCGAGGATTATCCATGTTCAAAACGTATTTACTACCAATGATGCAGCGTCATAGATTGTTTTGAAATAAAACCTAATGAAGGTGGACTCTGCTGCATTCATAATGTCCTCTAGTCTGCCGCCTACCTGTGCTGACTTGGCAGCCACGGCCCCCCAGGTCAAATTACCCCAAAATGGTACGTATCAATACCGGCCTCCGCCATTATCCTTTTTACCCACCAGACAATTGAAGGAGAGGAAACTGCCCTCAATGGTTTATCGATGGCAATCAATAGTTGTTTCTCATCTGGCGGCCTCACCTCTGCCGTCATCTCCTCATCTGTCTTAATGAATCTCGCTACCCACAGTTTCAGAGAGCAATCAAAAGCCGGAGAAGTTACGGACCTGGGATTAGTTTTGGTCCTTCGAGATATTGTGAAGGGAACCCCTCCGGAGTGAAAACTCTCGCCATGATGTCGAAGGCTCCGGCATCCGAAACTCTCTTACAAGAGATAAGGCAGAGTAACAAGGCCAATTTTGCCGACATCTCTTTCCTGGAAAGGTATTGCTTATGTTGCCAATTGGAAAGAAGATGTAGAACTACATGACATTCCATAAACCAGATTATCTGGGTTCCAGGAGGAGACACATTCTGATGTCTTAGAGCACCTTACTCACACACGGTGTTACCCCACGGATGTTATTGATGGGATGGTGTCCCACTGAAATGGCTGACCTGAAGGAGTTCACTGTACAGTAAGCAAGCCCCAAGCTAGACAGTTCTGCCAGGATATGCAGGACTTTTGTAATGTTCATCCCCACGGAATCCAGGTGCCCCTACACACACCAATGAACCCATCTTCTCCATGCTGATTTATTTCGCTTGACTGACACTGGGGCCCATGCCTGCTGGATGAGTCTTGCAGCTTCATCAAAAAGTATGCGTCTTCCCAGCGTCACCTGAAATCCTTCAGACCATGAGGGTGAGGTGACCTTGTAAGATGATTGGATGTGGAGGGCTGTGGGGGTCCCGAAGGATCCCAGGGAATGATGGAAGTTGCACTGTTGCAGCCCACGACTGTTCCAACAGTGTGAGGAACCATGCCTGAGATTTCCAGATTGATGTTACCAGAACCAAAGTAGCCCTCTGACGTCAGACTTGAGCTGCCACTGGGAATCAGGAGAAACGGCGGGAACGCATATGCTTGGCCTCTCTTGCAGTCCTGTAGGAAGGCTTCCACCACCATGGATCCCGGGTCCAGTCTCCAGCTAACATACTGGGGAAGTCCAGAGGCAAACAGGACCATGTTGCAAGGACCCCAGTGAACTGTCAGAGCCTGAAAAGTCACTGGATCTAGTTGCTAGTTGCTGGAATCCTTGAGATATTTGGAATTTCAGTCTACCACTGTGTTCTGATACCTCGGCCGGTACTACACCAGCACTGAAATCTATCGACGGCGGTAGTAGTGCCAGAAGTCCTTCACCAGCTCCGCCAATGCTCTTGATCGGGTACTTCCTAACCGATTGATAAATTAGACTGCTGTTGTGTTTTCCATCCTCAGGTGTACACAGCATGATACATTGTCCCTCATCTAAGATCAGAATGCAAATGATCCTGCGATAAGTTCCAGGCAGTTGATGTGCAAACTCAACTCCTCCGCCCATCTTCCACCCGTGGAGATCGTGCCACATGTGGAGCCCCAGCCCTGGCGTCCGATTCTATTATCAGGTCCGCGAGGGATCCAAAGATCTCCCATCCGTTCCAGGCATCCATGTTGTCTATCCACAACTGAAGCTCTGTCCTGGTCTCCACCATCAGGGAAACTAGTTCTGAATAGTTGACGCCCCTCCATAGATGAGTCGCCTTCAATTGCTGAAGTACAGAGGGCCCAGAAACATGGCTTGAATCAAGGGTGACAATAAGCCAACAATCCTGGCCAACTGCCTGAGGACCGTGTTCAATTCTTTCTTGATCTTGAGAGCCTTCGGTCCCAGGAGACTCATCGTAGCTTATCTGGAATCTATGATGAACACCAGAAATGTTATGGTCTGTGCTGGAGTAATTCCAACTGATGTCTGTTGATGACAAGTCCTAGGTCTTGGAGGAGTGCAATAGTCGTTCTCAAGTGAGACAGCAGTGGGGTGCGCGATGGATACGTCAGGAGAATATTGTCGACATAGATAATCAACCTGGTACCCTTCATCATGAGAGCCACCACCACCAGTTTTAGAAGCTTTGCAAAGCGCCAAGGTGCTGTGCACAGGCCGATTGGAACAGTTTGAAAATCGAAGATCTAGCCCCTCCACTCGAATTGTAGAAATAGGGACGGTGAGGTAGGTGTCTTTGAGGTCCAGACGCACCAACCAGTAATCCTGCAGCAAAAGATTTCTCACAAGGTGAATGCCCACCATCTTGAGGTGGCGTTAAACCAGCCACTTATTGAAGCCTCTGAGATTTATCACCGGAAGAAAGCCTTTGTCCTTCATTTCCACTATAAAAAGATTACTGAGGAAACCTCGGGATGTAATACTGACCTCTGGATTACTGCTTTGGTGAGGAAATCCTGCACCTCTGAGTCTATCAGTTCTAAGTCCTGTTTGGAAAAAAACAAGGGAAGAGGTCTTGCCATCTGAACCGCAGTTCCATAAAACTCTATGTGGTAACGTTTACAGTCTCCAAGACCAAGGGGTCTGAAGTGAGTTCTGCCCACTTGTGTGCGAACAATCCCAGCCTCCTCCACAGTCTTTTAGGGAAAGAAAGGATATTGCTTACCATTGAAACTTCGTGGAGCTTTACCCCTCATCGAGAGGAGTGGTTGGCCCTGTCCTTTCCGCTTCCCTAGGTGGGGTAGAATGTGCCCTGCCAACCGTCAGTCCATCCATCGTTCAGGTGGGCTTGAACTCTGTTGGGGCCTTGATGGAAAGAGCTGCTGAAGGAGCGACCCCTGCCTCTTCCGGCCCCGGTGAATACCTTTCTCGCGAAGATCTCCTTTATAGACGTCTGTGCTTTGTCTAGTGCTGAGAAAGTGGCCACAAATTTCCCCTGCTCTGTCACAAAGGGTTCACCAAACGAGTAGCCTCATGCAACTGCAATAGCCTCAGTCAACGACAATGACCCTAGATTAGGGTCGATCTTGATAAGGAGTGAGCACTGTCGCTCGCCGAGAGAGCGCAGTTGGCATTGCCTAAGAGGCATATGGCCCGCTGCGCCCAACCCACCATAATTTCAGTGGGTAATGGAGTCCCTGTCTACCTCTCCTGTTGTGCCAGTTCAATGATCTTGGGCAGGGGTCCCACACGGTCTAGTAACTTATACTGACCCCCTCCAGGAGCAGTCAATCCCCTTTTTATAGTCTTTCATGTATTTTCACAAAAAAAGGTAGCCAGCTTGGGCTCTATGTGCTCTATGTGCGGGGTGGCCGCCACCTTATCCCCCAAGGCAGATCTAGGACACTCCACTCGCAGGCGGGTGCACACCTCCTTATCCGGGGGCTTTCTTGTCGGGGAGCCATTCTGATGATCTCGGATGGTAGATACCAACAGGTTCAAACATATCAGTTAGGGTGGAGCCCCCGACAAAGGATCCGGAAGCAGCCAAACCAGGGCTCCGGTGTCTCCCCAAGTCCGGCTCCTCATCAGAGTATCTGTCCTCATCTGTATCACCCTCCTCTTGTATCACCCTCTCCTCGGGTCAATGTCCGGTCTGAAAATGTCGCTCATTACCCCGCGGAAAACTTCCTCCCGGCAGGGTGCGCTCTTCAACGTGTGCGCACTCTTACGGAAGGCCTCTCTCAAACAATCAAATCCTTGCAGGTGCCCTGCGTCACGTTTCTGGGCCTTATGGGATGTATTTGCGGTTAAGCCGCTAGGTCCTGCCCCCATGACTCCAAGGATCCCAGTGCGACTAGAGACCAGGGACGTCAACCTGGCCACACTTTCCTGCAGGGGTGCAAGTGCTCTGGCAATAAATAGCCTGGGAGGTGAACTTATCGACCTCTGCCAGACATCGGCGTTAGACGGGTCATTCCTCCCGAGAGGCTAGATCAGGTGAATAGCCGTGGTCCCGGTAGGATTCCATAGTCAAAGGGGGGGACCACCAATTCACCCCAAAAAATCATCGTACACTAACTAAAAAGGGCAGCCACCTCACAGGTGCTCAGAATCTATAAATGCACCAAGCAGCCACTAGGTAGCGCTGGTACAGTAGGGCCTAAGTACAGGGATATCAACTTACCATGTACACAGTGTCATGCGAGGGTTGGTAGGGAGTGTGCACGAAGCGGGGAGTCCCTGTCTAGTCAGGGCAGCCACCGCTATCTCCCTAATGCGTGTCGTGAGCCTGTGGAGCACTATAGTAAATGTGGAAATTTAGCTTGCGAACTGAACATTATCTGCGCCATCTTGTCTCTCCCCAGCGCGACACACAGGAAAGCGCACGGCAGCCATTTTAGGCACCCTGGTTTCTCGCTGCTCATTGCCGATCGCCAGCGCGTCCCCCTGGCGCTGCAAGCATTCCCCCGCGCGCCGGCCACCCCCGCTCTCTCATACACGGGCCATAAACCCTCTCCTTCTGCACGACCCTGCCATGGAACCACATCCCACGCCTGACCGACATCCCATACATGGTCATGCATCTCTTTGATAACCCCCTTCCTCTGCGCCCCATTGTCCGAACCGATCCCAGGCCATCACCTAGCCCTGCGGAAGCAGTTTATTGCCCCTACTGTAAGGGAAACACCCCACATCAAAGGGATTACAGTAGATCAAGGCCCCCCACCCCCTGAGACCCGACCGGTCGCACACACCCCCGGGAATTGGCGGAATGTCCAGCTGTGTGATAGCCATCTCCTACTGTGGGTGGGGTGGGGACTTCCACTGTAGATATGTGTGGGAACGAGCTTGAAGTGGGGATTCTGAGGATGTTCTTTCATGTATCAAAGCGATCTCAAAAATGTGCCATGTATGATAAACCTGCAATAAAGTCATAAACCTGTGTATAAGAGGCCAGGCCTCAGAGATGCAGTTAGAGCACCTTGTGACGATACCTCGCTGTCTGATCTGATGTGTTCCACTCCGACAGAATAAAACTTTGTTTCCTGCCTTCCAGTCTCCGGTGCCTGCCTCTTTATTGGTTTAGCATCGAATGGTATAAGAGGCGATTACCGCCGGGCAATACTTGAAAGGTTATCGACTACGACTGCCGCTACCATTTAACAATTGGCGTCCCAAGCGTGGGGCCCATCAGCGACACGTGGATCCAGTGGGAGAGGTCCCGACGACAGAGTGAACGACTGCAACGATCGGGAGAGCTCCTGCCCGATAGACCCTCGTCTGGCAGCCGATCATCCGAACTTCACTGGTTCCGAGCAGACCTCTCTCGAGTGATCTACGGTCCTGACTGGGAACCATCAGGAGTGCCGCGGCAAATACGGAGAGTAGAGGACGATCGGGCGCTGGAGGCGGAAGACGAGAAACTGTCCACGCGGTCCGGGTAAGGTCGTGAAACACGACAAATTGCGAAACGATTGATTGATTGATTGAAAATACTAGTATTGCTTATTGATTGTTCTCTTTGAGATATTCGCTGTCTACAAACGGGGAGGAGTAGAAATACTCTCTCTCTCCCTTTGCAGATAGTGAAGGGTAGGTAACGCAGACTTTTGTCCCCATTGTAACCCGTCGTGCCTATTTTTATCTCCCCACTGATTGATTGTCCGAATATTGATTGTTTTGAAGGATAGTGCTCTTTGAGATATTCTCTGTTTGCAAATAACGTAGAATAGAAATATTCTGTCTAGTCTTTGCAAATAGTGAAGGGTAGGTAACGCAGACTTTTGTCCCCATTGTAACCCGTCGTGCCTATCTCTTTCTCACCATTGATTGATTGATTGTCCGAACACTAGTTGTTCGATATTGGTTCTTTGGAGGTATTCTCTGCTTACAAATAACGAGGAATAGAGATATTCTATCTAGTCTGTGCAAGCAGTGAAAAGATAGGTAGTGCTGACTTTTGTCCCCGTTGTAACCCGTCATGCCTATCTTCTCCCCACTGATTGGTAGTTGGTTCTGCCCGGACCGCTTATTAGAGGTGGACCACCCGGCTCCACTGGAGGGCACCCCTAATAAGGACATGTTCACTAAATATGGACTAGTCGCCGTAGCTTATAGCAAGCTATGGCATAAATATACAAAGAAGGACCCCGAGAGTCAGTGGCCACTGATGGGATCCTTCGACGACCATAAAATAGAAATGCTAGAAATAGCTCTGCGTAGTAATAAAACGACGCCTACTATGCTTGACAGTATCGGCATGTGGCGCAAAGAAGCAACACAACGGAAAAAGAGGGAAGAAGTAAAAGCAGAAAAGGAATTACGAAAGGCAGCTCACCTTGCCGCTAGAAAGTTAGAAGAAGAAATAAAGGAGAGAAGGGAAGCTAAACTAAGACAGGAGCCTGAAACATCAGGCCAGTACCCTGTTAGGACCCCCTCTATGCTCTACCCTGAGTTGTCTTCTAAGCAACGAACGAATGACGAATTGCTATTAGGTCCCCCGATCATTTACATGCCCCCTCCATACGCACCCTCCCAACCGGTAGTGCAACACCCACAACCCCCAAACACAAGCGAAAGCAGTACAGGGGCCTCGGTCCTCACGGCCTCCGCGCCGGCCGAGCCTCTTGTACTGAACACAACGTTGGCAATAACGTTGGATGACCCTGAGATGAGAAAGAAAGATCCCACCAGAATGAATCGACTAACAAAGGATGAACGAGCAGGAATCAACAAGATAGTAAGGACACTGGTGGAGCGAAAGGAAAGTGAGGAGTAGATAACAGACGTGTATAACTCGTATGCCGACAACCGCAGACGACACTTTGTCGTACGACTTTGTTATCACGCCCTGAATACATATGAGGATAGGTACCACGATAAAGGTCCCGAAGGCTTAGCGGCCCTATATAGGAAGGTAGACATTGGGGAAGAAGGAGAGGGCGATGTGACGGACCTCTTCACTCGTACACTCGAGGTCTACCGGCACCTTAAAGAGCACAGACAGACAACCAAAGCAGAAACCCCCATAGCGACTAAGCCCCAGGCAGGAAGGGCTGATACCATGATGCCCATCAAAGAGGCCGCCCCCTACTGGGTCCCCCCACGAGGTCAGGGAACACATGACGACATCAACCACCAAGATGCGAAGGGAAGGGTTGTATATAATTGGGTCTACCAGCCATGGGACCGACAAGACATTTTGACCTTTAGAAAAACCCTACCCGACTTAAGAAAGAACCCGACTGCCTTCTACACCGAACTAGGTACAGCCTTAGGTTCAACAATAATGACCTTAGCAGATATCGACTTGTTCTTCGGGTTATGTCTGCCGGCTGATGTGTGGAAGCAAATCCGGAAAGTTGACCACGCTGAGCCGTTCGGATATACTTGGGTACAACTTGATACCATAGACAAACAGCGAGAACCGGGACAGAAACCCCCGAAAGCCATATTGGAGCTCCCAGACAAGATTGTACAGAAGTTGAAGACTCTAATCCCAGAAAGAAAGGTAGACTGGTCGATAGTGACGGCTTGTCGGCAGAAACCCCAGGAGGATGTGTCTGAATACTTCTCTCGATTCGAGACCGTGTTTTCCGATTATAGTGGCCAGGACATGACCACCGCAACCGGACATCACCTCTTTGTCCAGAATTATGTGAAGGGTCTGTCACAAGAAGTCTCCCAGAAGCTACAGACCAGCGAGAGTAGTTGGGCAGCCTCCAAACCCGCAGCAATCCTCCAGATGGCCCAATACTACGAAAACCAAAAGAATGAGAACGATAGGGCGTCAGAGAGGAAGAAAAAGGAACTGAAGGAGAGGGTAATGATAGCACAGTTGCAAGGGGTGACCATAGGAAGGGAACCCCCAAAAGGGAATTACCAACCAACCGCCTCTAGAAAGCTACCCCCTAGAGACCATACACCTGCACCCTACAACGGACGGAGAGACTTAGATGGGAACCAATGTGCGTTCTGTAGAGGGTTCGGACACTGGAAATCCCAGTGCCCGGTCCTTCTGGAAATGAACAAAAATAGGGACCCCAGAGACACAGCATATGACCCCAGAAATAGAGGACAGGGACGAGGGTACACGAACGACGCCATCAACGACAGGCCAGGCAGACCAAACACCTTTGATCGCCCCCGACAAAACCAGTGTCAGCAGTCCGACTACGAAAGCACCCATGACTTCGCATAGGACCGCCAGGGGCAAGGGAGGGATCCAGTCGAACTCCGTGTTGACCAGCAAGGTCCTTACGTCACTGCTAAGGTCTTGGGCACAAAGTCTCCATTCCTGGTAGATACTGGGGCGACACGTAGTGCGTTATCTAAACGACTGATTCCTAGGGCACCCTTGTCTGGCTCACACGTAACCTCAATAGGCTTCGATGGAACGCCCTCCACTAACCCCTTATCAGCACCAATCTCCTTTGACTTAGAAGATAACGCCACTGACACGACCTTTCTGCTCTCCTCCAACACCCCCGATGCTATTATGGGACTCGATTTGCTAAAACATTTCCGAGCTACCATCAGATGTTCCCCAGACGGAGTTCGAGTCATCCTGCACGATAACCCAGATCTGTTCAGACCTTGTCACACACGACGTATGCTCTCTATAACTGATGCTAACCTGTCCCTACTCGACACGTTACCCTCACATCTATGGGCTAAAACCGACTCAGATGTAGGGCGCATGGTGATCGACCCAGTACACATAACCGTCCGACCGGACGCAGTGCTACCAAAGCTTCCATAGTATCGAATATCGCCCGAAGGTGAGAAGGCATTGGTGGAAATCATCCAGTCCCTAGTCAATGCAGGAGTAGTAGAAGAAGTAGTCAGTAATGTTTGCAACAGCCCTATCCTACCCATTGTAAAGAAGCAAGGCGAGGGAGATGAGAAAGCATACCGCTTCATTGTTGACTTACGAGAAGTTAACAAAGTAGTCATACCTCAGTACCCCGTGGTCTCAGACATCACCACCATCCTCACCCTAATTCCGTCCACTGCCACCACCTTTACTGTTATTGATCTCAAGAACGCATTCTTCTCCATCCCCATCCACCCAGACAGCCACTACCTGTTCGGCTTCACTTTGAAAGCCCGGTCGTACAGATTCTGTAGGGCACCCCAAGGCTACACTGAGAGTCCCAGCATTTATAGCCAAGCCCTCAAGAGACAACTAGATACAGTCCAATTACCCGATGGAGTGGTGTTAATACAGTACGTCGACGACATTCTTTTGGCGGCCGACACCACCCCACTTGCTGTCACGGCCACCCTTCACCTCCTCCACTTCCTCGCGGAGAACGGTCACAAGGTCTCCAGGAAGAAGTTACAGTTCTGCCAACCCCAAGTGACATACCTAGGCCACCTCCTATCCAAGGATGGGAGGAAACGTACCCCTGACCGAATTCAGACCATCCTAGAAACCCCTGTTCCCAAAACTCAGAAGCAAGTGCGGTCTCTAGTAGGCCTCACCTCCTTTTGTCGACAATGGTTGCCAAACTTCAGTCTTATTGTAAAACCTCTGCTTTCCCTGTTGGCTAAAGATGTCCCCTTCCCCCTCCCCTGGACACCCGAATGCCAATCCTCCTTCAAAGAATTACGAGACGCCCTCTGCTCGGCCCCAGTCCTAGGAACCCCAGACTACACTAAACCTTTCTCCCTCTACACCCACGAAAGGGAGGGATGCGCGTTGTCTGTCCTAACCCAGTCCATAGGCCCTAAACAACGCCCTTGTGCCTACTTCTCTGCCACTCTTGACCCTGTAGCCAGAGCATTGCCCGCCTGCCTTCGAGCAGTAGCCGCCGCTGCTGTCTCTATCCGGCAAAGTGAGGGGATCGTGCTCTCGAACCCCCTCACTGTATTGGTACCCCATGCGGTTGACACCCTCCTGAACCAGACCAAGTCTCAACACCTGACTAGCGCACAACTGACTGGCTATGAACTGACTCTGCTTGCACCCCACATCACATTGAAACGATGCACCACTCTGAATCCAGCCACTCTACTACCTCTCCCTGACACTGACCCCAATGCGCCCCCCATACATGACTGCGTGACTCTCACCGACGAACAGACCAAGAGTAGGGTTGACCTTCGAGATACTGCCTTCCCGGACCCTGACGGAGAACTATGGGTGTGTCGTAAATAAAATATTACGCTCTCATAATTTCATAATATCAATAAGATCATGCATAAAGCAAGAGGCTGAGTCTGTGGTATCAGGTTCAAAAAGGGCTTTATTCCAATAACTCGAGTTATAGGGAGAATAGTTCCATCACCACAAGGGATCAGGACCAGGCTTCTCAAAAAGTTATTCTCAAACTTTATTCACAGAGTACAGTATATATATATTTGTAATAATATACGTAAGCAAGAGCGCTTCAGGCGGAGCAAGAGAGAATGAGATAAGAGCATGTGGGCGTGTAAGTAGGCGTGAAGGTGGGCGTCCACTTGATGATAACAGGTAAGTGTCATAGGTGGGTGGATGCCTAGAGGGGGTTGCGTGATCAGCTGGAATTTTACTGGAACTTTGCCTTACTTGTGCTCAACTCGAGCATGACGTGTAAAGGGTTGCTATGCAACCGGGGAGTCTGTAGTCTAGAAGTGAGACCTTCGGTGTCAGGGTGACCGGCACATCTCGTATTGTCTGATATCTGAAGTTTGGAGCCGGGACTGATTCGTGACATAGGTTGCCCATCACCAAGGGCCAATGTGGCATTTATTTCTTCGTTTACTGCTGAAGTCTAGCACGGGGGCTATGGGCTTTTCACAAACGTGAGCTTTGTAATCACACAAAAAGAGACAGAAAGGCTAGGCTTCTCCTTTGCAGATGTCATGTTTATCCCTCCTTCTCCAGGCATGAATGTGGTTTCGGTAGGAGTAAGCAGATAACCGTGCTCAATACTGTCTCGGACAGGGCCCCTTTGGCTGAGGCCCAAGTGTGCAAGGCCAAGGATACGCAGCTACAGCTTTCAGAGCGTTCTGAGGCCTGAAGCCTTTTTTTCCGGCTCTGGCTGGGCCACAATAATGGAAATGCAGGAAAACATGATGCAAAACGTGTAGGCCTCAGAGCAGATTTGTCGTTTCTCTCTTGGGAGACTGGATTATGGCAGGCCACGTTATAGCATGAGCATCATGATAGACAGGCCATGGAGGGGAAATACGTAGGTGACATGTATGTGCACATGAGTGTGGGGGAACACACGGGGACACATAGGCCTCATACTATTTTATTTTCCTCATTCCCTCCTTGTCCCCTAGTGGACCCTTACGTCATATCTATTCTCATTAGACAGTCAATCTGTTCTTGCAGCATTATTTTTCCATTTTCAATGCTTTGTAAATGGGGATGTGGGACACATGCAGTAGCACACAGGCCGCAAATGGCCGGGCCACACTGCAGACATAGGCAACAACTGAATATCATCAGTAGTATTAGTCCACAGACCGTCAACACTTTCCATCCCCATGCTGATATTATCTCCCAGAGCCAACTGGACCAAGTCCACGTGCCTGGGTCTTGGTGTATGCTTTGGGCAATCTTGTGAAGTCTTGTTATTGCTTTGTATACAGACGGTGCGTTATTAGGTATGAAAACGCAGCAGCTGGAACCGATGACCCTACAGGCCCCGCCCCTATCCGCTAGGATGACGTCAAGAACAAGACGATTCTGAAGAACGACCGTTCTCATAGCAGACTGTTCATGGGTCAAGTTCCCCAGGGCTGATGCAGTCTCATTAGCAACTGTTTCTAGAATCTTTGTTAGTCTGCGGATAAGTTTACTATTCTGGACGGGACCTATGAAGAAAAAGAATCCTTTGTTGAAATCTGTATATTGTTCCCAAGCTGTTTCAGTCTGGTCAATGCCAGAGGCATCGAGCCCTCGTCTGTGCCTGATAAGTGCTAGTTGAAGATTTTGATGATAGTTCGATGGGGCCAAGAAAACGGGTGGTAGGAGGAATGATATATAGCACGTCCCACCCCAGTCTAAGGGCAGTTGTACATAGGCTGTCTGGCCACAAAAAAAGTAGGTGTGTCGTGATGCTCTGAAGTAAGACTTTCCTTTGTCTTTGAACACTAGTATAGTGTTCCACTCGCTGTGCCCCAACTGTACAGAGCCTTCTTTTCTGACACACAAGTTCCCTTTTACTGGCAGGACTGTGATTGAGGATGGACCTAAATTGTGTATGGGCTTGACATTCAACACTATAAAGTCAAGGGTCGCATTTCCTTGCAGATACTCTTCATTTTCTAGATCGGTACCTTTCCTTTGGGGAAGACCTTCTTCATCTGGGAAACATGCTTTATTCATGACTTTGTTCAAGTTACCCCATACCCAGTCGCCCCTACATTCTTTGTCTTGACATTCTTTGGCATCACCATTGATGGATGTCATTAAGGAAAACCATGCTCCGCAAGAAGCATTATGGGAGAATGGAAAAGGGAAAAGAGGCAACACTCCCTTCACCTTCTGATACGGGGGAAGTCGGCCACAGACCCAGCAGTCTGTAGCATTGCTAGTCTGATGTGAATGGTGCAGCATCTGGATAAAGGTATTGTTGCGTAAGGCAAGTCGATACGATAGCTCATGGGATGGCAGATCACTGAATGTGTGTTTTATGGTATCATTGGTAGAGTGTAAGAGTGAGGCAATAGGAGGAAAAATAGCATGTAGTATTAAGCTAATACATATCATCGTGATGCACAGAAGAAATAAAAATATCAGAGTCACTATACATCTACCACGTAATATTTTACAGTATTTTGTTTTCATCTTGCTCTTTTTCTCATCTCCGGTATCCAAGATCTTATGCGAGCCAGAATACATGTTCAACCGCTTCACCACCTAGTGGACTTAATTGATCAAACGGGTTCTGACTTGTTAGATCTAAGTTTGGTTTTGTAAGTCTGCTGAGGAGTCTCCTCTAATAAAGGGGGCTCAAAGTCTGAAGTCTTTATGTCTTTTTTAAACGAATCGTTATTCCCAAAGTAGCGTTTGCAATGATGAATATGGACCCATCCTTTTCGTCCTTCCACTTTAACAGCGGTCCTCGTAGTCAATAGTATTAGTTTAGGCGTTTTCCACCTTGGCTCAAGAGGGCTCGTTCTGTCAAAGTTCCTTATGAGAACAAAGTCCCCAGGAGCGAGGGAATGTTCCTTGACCTGGGTGTTGTCAGGGAAGGCGGCAGCAACCTGCGAACGACAAGAGAGTAGTGCAGACATCAAGGAAGCCAGGTAATCTGTCAGCATGTTACTATCAACATCAGTGATCTTTTTAGGCATTGGAGTGCCCCACATATTCGGTGGTCTACCAAAGACCACTTCATAGGGAGATAAACCTGTTCTAGACTGGGCTACCATTCGCATGTAAAAGAGGGCAACCGGCAGGGCTAACATCCAATCCACACCTTTTTCTGCGCAAATTTTTGCTAGTTTTATTTTTAAGGTCTGATTATGTCTTTCTACAAGGCCTGCTGCCTCAGGATGTCGTACACAATGGAACTTCCAGGTATACCCTAACAGAAGGGACACTTGTTTCATGAGTTCAGAAGAGAAAGGCTGACCGTTGTCGGAATATACGACACGCGGTAATCCATAACGTGGGAAAAACTCTCGCACCAGTTGTCTGGCGGTAGTCACAGCAGTATAATCAGGGACTGGATAGGCCTCTGTCCATCTGGATAGGGAACATACTACTACTAGGACATATTTGTAACCTCTACATCTGTCCATTTGGATATAATCCATTTGAAGGACTTCGAAAGGATGGTCAGGTGGATGGAAACCACCTTGTTCCATCGGAATGCCTTTACCTGGATTGAATTGGCAACAGATCATACATGTTCTGACTTTTTGTTTCGCTGCTGCACGCAGGTGCTTGTTGAACCATATGTTCTGTAAGCTGTCTAGCATTGCTCTCTCTCCTAAGTGTGCAGGGCTATGAAAGACCAGAAATCAATTGAATACGTTCTGGTGTTAGTCGCCTACCCTCCTTGGATAGCAAGTGCCCAAGGTACGCCACTTGCTGTTCACAGAATTGTAACTTTGAAGGGGACACTTTGTGCCCCTTGTCAGCCAGGAAATGTAAAACAGTGAGTGATGCACTTTCACAGTCAGTTTCCGATCGTGCGGTAATGAGAATGTCATCTACATACTGTATCAGTGCTGTAGTTGTAGGCATATGAATACTGTCTAGTTGTCTTTTGAGCGCCTGACTGTAGATGCTAGGGCTTTCCGTGAAGCCCTGTGGTGCTCTCGTGAACCTGAAGCTGCGGCCTTTTAAACTGAAACCGAAAAGATATTGGCTGTCCGGATGTATTGGGATACTGAAAAAGGCGTTCTTTAGATCAATAACTGTAAAGAACGTAGCCTTCGCATCAATGGCAGTCAATAATGAAGAAATGTCCGGGACCACAGGGTACTGTGGCACCACACATTTGTTTAATTCTCGCAGGTCCACAACTAATCTATAGACAGGTGGTGCATTGGGATCAGTTCTTTTAAGAATAGGAAGAACAGGTGAATTACATATGTTTGACTCTGTCTCCATCACCACCCCCTGTGCAATGAGTTCATCGATAATTTTCAGCAACCCTACTTCAGCTTCAGGAGGAATTTTATATTGCCGAATCCGCGGCAGCACCGTTCCTTCCTTGAGGGTGACCTGGTATGGTGTAATGTTCATGAAACCTACGTCAGTCGGGCCTTGTGCCCATAGGTGCTGCGGTACATTTTGAAGCCTGATGTCAATGTCTTTCATGACAAAATGTCCCTTGAAATCACGTAAATACAGTCGCACTCCTTCTGGCGAACAACAGATAACTGCTCCCAGTTCCTTTAATGTTTTTATGCCAAGTAGGTTTTCTGGACATGATTTAGTAAGCAGTAAGTCTGTTGTATGTATTAGTGGACCGACTCCTAAAGAGACTGGTTCTGAAACCTCATTGATAATAGGCCTTCCTGAAAACCCCATGGATACACTTTTTGAGCCCGAGAGGGGTGCCCCTGGAACCTCAGAATGACTGATGGTAGTTCTACTTGCCCCGGTGTCAATCAAAAACTTTTTATTCTGTCCTAGTAAACGTGCATGCACATAGGGACCCGCTTGGTCCACAGGAACTGGAATAAGGGGCAAGTCGAATTGCCTCTCTGGGCTTTTTCACGAATATGCTTGGTATTCTGGATAGTTAGTCTGAGCGTGCTCATACATTTGTGCTGTGGCGTGGGCTGGTGCAGGTGCATGGACAGGCGGCGGCGGTGGTGGAAAGGTGTCTGATGTCTGATGTGTGTTATTTTCTTTGGGAGGGTAAGGTCGTGGCTTAGTTTTACCTACCGCTATATTGTGTTTCAGGACAGCACATTCATTTATGAAGTGACCTGGCTTCTTGCAATAATTACAGGTCCCAGTATTTTGTTTCGTGCTATTCTTGTTCGTGTTTGTGTTTGCCGGTGTTGATTGGGCCACCAGCATCTTCATCTTTGTGTCTCTCATGCGTCTCTTATCCTGTTCGTGTTCCTCTCTAATTCTGTTCTGGTGGTATTGTAACATCTGTAACATTTGTGAAGGGCTGTTTGCTTGCCAAGTACTCTCAACTTTAGTACCCTATACTTCACTTCTGGTAGGGAATTTTCTACTAGTTTGCTCACGAAAAGATGGGGATATGAATCACTACCGGGCCTAAGACCACTATTGATAGTGAAACATTTCTCGAACCTAGAGTAAAAATCGCTAGTTTCTTCGTCTGGTTTCTGTTTACAGGCCAAAATAGCATCCCAGTCTTCCTTCTTGGTGATTAGTAATCTGGGCAAAACCTGTACAAGGAGTTCAGGTAGGTCTTTAGCTCGAGGACCCAGACCAACCCCCGGGCCCCTTCCTGCCTCTTCTCTTTCCAGTATATCCCAACTGAGTCTTTTGTCTCCTACCTCCCAGTCCTGTCCTTTCAATTTCTCGTAAATACCAGCAGGCAATAGTACTTTTAATAACTTTAGAATGTCAGCATATGTATATTCTCCTAGACGAAGAATGTCCTTTAGTTCTCGGTGAAAACCCCCCGGGTCCTTATCATGGGATGGTAACATTTTCTTCATTTCCAGTATCTCTAATTTTGACAAGGGGGTGTAGACATACACCCGTTGCAGTTCATTGTTTGCATCCCTTACAGGATGAACCTCTCGTAGGGGGTTCAGCTTGTCGTACGACTGTTCCTTAACCTGGGGTGGAGCAGGAAGCAGGGATCTAGTCACGTATACCATATACTTGTGTCGCTGATCCAGAATGACATTAATCAGTTCAGTACCCATGTTCATCCATCTGTCTAGTATTATGTCGTCCAGCAATTTATACAACAGACCAGGACCAGAATATTGACTCTCATATAGCGTGATCAAATGTTGGACCATGTAAACACCAGCTATGCGCTGTTCGTTTGGTGGGAGGCTCAGGAACGTTTGGGCCACGATATCATTATTATATGTATCATATTGGGATATCCACAGGGTAGCTGATCGTGCTAATTCATTTTCGGTCGGGGTGAGGGGCTGATCGTTACCCAGCCATTTATTCGCTGCTTTTTCGGTGATCTGAAACAAACTTTCAAGGGAATATATTTCTTTTATTGCAGTTCCCTGTTTACGGTGGTTGAGGCCCTTGGGCCTTTCGAATCGCCGGGCACGGCCCACATAATGTATTCCGTCTGTGTCCCCTGCTTCGTCATCAGAAGACAACTCAGCTGTTTCGTGCGTGTTTCCTTCATGTGATGCTATTATTGCCTTCCGGATTTTGGTCAACATGTTGTCTGTTTGGCCTGATTTATCATGCTGACCGGCATCTATGCGATCACTCCAACCAGTATAACAACGGTCTACATCACCATCACCTTCGTCTTTTTCTCTGATCAGACAATTAATTAGGAAGCGAAGGATATAGTTCTTAATAATTACCTGTCTATTTTGTACGGCTTCTGCTATACATTCAGGACCTTCCCCTGTTCTTATGAACGCGTACATTTTCTTTAGATGTCTATCCATATCTGGCAATTTTTCCAAATCTGCGACTGCTCGTCTAAGCCGTAATGAAAACACGAGCATTCTGCCCTTTCCTGGATCTGGGTCATATATACATTCGGAGATTGCTACTTTTACTGTCGGTCCCCCTCCTGATGTTGCCCCGGATCCTCCCTCCCCGCCGTCCTCGAGCTCCTGGAGCTGTTCTTGTGTTGGGGGTGCAGGGAAAATTCCGTCCACGTATGATGGTGGGGGTTCCTCTAGGTAGTTGTTAATGAATGTGTCGGATGCTGTTTGTTTTATTTTTCGGGGTATTGGCGGTGGCACTCTAACTAATTTTTCTACTGGGGCCACTTTTGCTAGTTCCTCTGAAAGGACGGGATAAATACCAGCAACGGCAGTATTTCTTTCTCTTTCAGCCTGCTCTCTTTTTACCCGCTCCCTTTCTTCCTGTAATTTTTCTTCCTTTGCTTTTTCGGACTCTTGTCTACTTCTCTCTGCTTTGTGGAACTCTTTCTCTGTTCTTCTATGAGATTCCTTGCGCCATAACTCAATGGCATCCTTCTGAGCAGGTCTAGATTTTCTCTTCCGTATCTCTTCCTCTACCTTCATGATGCATTCCGCATCCCACGTTCCCGTAATGGGCCATTTATACTGTGTCTCTAAATCCTTCGTGTAATCCACCCAAAGTTCTAAAAACAACACGGCATCTAAACCATGCTTACAGTACATGAAATGTCCAGGTGTGTCTCTAGGTGGAATGTTAACTGGTTCCTCTAGTACACCTTTCCTGGTACCTATCTTACGCAGTTTCGAAAATAACGGCATGTTGGAATGTAACCGAAAACGAAAATCACAATGAACACAAAAAAAACCCCAAAAATGACAATGTAGCAAACTTACACACAAACCTGACACATTCAAACCTAACTGAACCTAACTTAAGATGATAACATTCATACAGCTATATCGGTGCACCTGAAAACTTGGCCTCTAAATCTGGAAACATTAATTCTTGAACGCATGCACTTGAACATACCGGTCTCACAAGTGAGACACGTCTTTACCGTGTTCATTAAATGAACCCGTCATGATTGCAACCCCCATGAGAAACTCACCGGGAAGCAGAACTTGTACTTGAACTTGAAGGCCTCGGAAACTTGATGCTGCGCGGGGAATGGCGTATCTTAGGTGGATCTCTTGAAACCTCGGACACAGCTCTCTCGCAGGTGGGCTCTGGGTCGGGACGATCCGCAATCCTCACCGCCTCGTATGGATGCTTGGTCGCAGTCCGTCTCCTTCGTTGGCCTGAGGGAGTTGGCGGGAAAACCCGCGTCGTGTACACTCGAAGTCCGTCACGGCTGTGGAAGGGGGCAAAACTGGACCTTCATCTCCGGCGCATGGGGAAGGAAATCAGTCCCTGTTCGGGCGCCATTTATGTCGTAAATAAAATATTACGCTCTCATAATTTCATAATATCAATAAGATCATGCATAAAGCAAGAGGCTGAGTCTGTGGTATCAGGTTCAAAAAGGGCTTTATTCCAATAACTCGAGTTTTAGGGAGAATAGTTCCATCACCACAAGTGATCAGGACCAGGGTTCTCAAAAAGGTATTCTCAAACTTTATTCACAGAGTACAGTATATATATATTTGTAATAATATACGTAAGCAAGAGCGCTTCAGGCGGAGCAAGAGAGAATGAGATAAGAGCATGTGGGCGTGTAAGTAGGCGTGAAGGTGGGCGTCCACTTGATGATAACAGGTAAGTGTCATAGGTGGGTGGATGCCTAGAGGGGGTTGCGTGATCACCTGGAATTTTACTGGAACTTTGCCTTACTTGTGCTCAACTCGAGCATGACGTGTAAAGGGTTGCTATGCAACCGGGGAGTCTGTAGTCTAGAAGTGAGACCTTCGGTGTCAGGGTGACCGGCACATCTCGTATTGTCTGATATCTGAAGTTTGGAGCAGGGACTGATTCGTGACATAGGTTGCCCATCACCAAGGGCCAATGTGGCATTTATTTCTTCGTTTACTGCTGAAGTCTAGCACGGGGGCTATGGGCTTTTCACAAACGTGAGCTTTGTAATCACACAAAAAGAGACAGAAAGGCTAGGCTTCTCCTTTGCAGATGGCATGTTTATCCCTCCTTCTCCAGGCAGGAATGTGGTTTCGGTAGGAGTAAGCAGATAACCGTGCTCAATACTGTCTCGGACAGGGCCCCTTTGGCTGAGGCCCAAGTGTGCAAGGCCAAGGATACGCAGCTACAGCTTTCAGAGCGTTCTGAGGCCTGAAGCCTTTTTTTCCGGCTCTGGCTGGGCCACAATAATGGAAATGCAGGAAAACATGATGCAAAACGTGTAGGCCTCAGAGCAGATTTGTCGTTTCTCTCATGGGAGACTGGATTATGGCAGGCCACGTTATAGCATGAGCATCATGATAGACAGGCCATGGAGGGGAAATACGTAGGTGACATGTATGTGCACATGAGTGTGGGGGAACACACGGGGACACATAGGCCTCATACTATTTTATTTTCCTCAGGTGGATGGCTCATGCATCAAGCTCCCCGATGGCACCACTTCCGCTGCCTATGCAGTCACCACAGCCCGAACAGTTGTTGAGACAGCCTGCATCACACAGCGATCCGCACAGGCGGCTGAACTGATTGCTCTCACACGAGCATGCATCCTGGCAGCAGGGACAACCGCAAACATTTACACAGACAGCCAATACGCCTTCGGGGTAGTTCACCACTTTGGGCTCCTTTGGAAGGAGAGGGGATTCTTGACTTCCCATGGCACACCCATCCTGCATGGAGATCTAGTCTCTGCCCTGACCGAAGCAGTCCTCCTCCCCACACGGCTGGCTGTGATCAAATGCCAGGCACACAAGAAAGTGACAGACATTATAGGACAGGGAAATGCACTAGCTGACATTACTGCCCGAACCACAGCCGAGAATAGGTCCACGACCCGTATGTACGTAACCAGGTCACAAACTGAGAAATGGAAGGATGCTAGGGAAACGATTAGGGACATCCAATTAGCCAGCTCACCACACAAATTAACTGAATGGGCCCGGGTGGGATTGAAGGACGATGACGGTTGCTGGCGAACTAAAGACTCGAACAAATGGTTGCTACCTGACTCATACTTGATCCCCATGCTGACCATGGCACACTCCCCCGCACACATAGGGTCTGCTCCCATGATCGAACTCATCTCCAAAGTCTGGCACAACGACAAAATCTCAGACTCAGCCAAACGTCTGGTCCAACAATGCCTGGTCTGCCTCCAACACAACCCTGGGAAAGGAACTGCTGTACCCCGGGGAGGGTTTGGGGTTCCCAATCACCCCTTTGAAGTCCTACAAATGAACTACGTCCAGTTAGAAAGGTTCCAAGGTTTGAAGTACGTACTTGTCGTTGTGTGCGCCTTCAGCAAGTGGGTGGAAGCCTACCCAACCCGCGACAACACCGCTAGGACTACCGCAAAAGTACTACTGAAAGAATTCTTCCCCCGGTACGGCCTTTGTCGACTTTTGTGGAGCGACAACGGCCCCCACTTTGTAGCCGAGGTTATCCAACTCATCTTAAAGGGGCTGGGTGTAAAACAGAAATTCCATGCGGTCTTCCATCCCCAATCTGCAGGCTTGGTTGAGCGACATAATGCCACATTGAAGCTTAAGATAGCAAAAATAGTTGCCACCACAGGACTGAAATGGCCAGACGCTCTCCCGCTAGCATTGCTATCAATGCGTTCCACCCCACCAAACACCACTTAACCCCCTACGAGGTCGTCTTCGGGCGGCCCACGAACCTTTGGACTGCACCGAAACCAACATCCATCCACGACGTCCCGGACGTCCTCATGTCTGACTATTTGTACAACCTAACTAAAACGTTGTCTGTTATCCATCAGCAGGTGCTGCAAGCCATTCCCGACGTTTCCAGAGGCCCCGGGCACGACATCCAACCGGGAGACTTTGTCTTAGTGCGTAACTTCCAGCGCACCAAGAGTCTGGAGCCCCGGTGGACGGGCCCTCTGCAAGTCCTGATCACCACCCGAACAGCTCTTCGAGTGGAGGGGAAGCGCAATTGGCTGCATGCACACCACTGCAAGAAGGTATCATCGACCCTGAGGACCACGGACAACATCACCGCCCAAGAGGAACTACTGGACAAAGACCAACCATCCCTGAGCCACTGCCCGGATACAGAGACACTTGAATTAACAAAATATCCCGATCCCACTGTCCCATCCAAAGAAGGGTATAATCTACGACGAAAGGAGGGAACTTCGGCTAAGCAGACCACAAACTAAGTTGAAATCTCAAGAGCGGTTGCCTAGCCACCTCAAAGGCCACCAGGAGAGAAACTAAACAAAGTCTGTGGTTCTGCCCGCTACCAAGTCCCTTGAAGGTGATGGAAGCATCCGACATGAAGATGATGGAAGCAACCGGACGCCCAAAGATCCACTACAAAATCCCAAAGACTGACAAAATGCACAGCTCAAAGACTATTGCACTTTTCATTACCCTTCTCTTTTGCCTTCTCCTCATGGTCACCTTCTGGATCATGGAGGAGAGCGCACCCGCCCATAAGATATTGCTGACCACCGTTCCACCTACCACCATGAAAGAACACCATCTGATCTCACTTTCACCCCAAATCCGAGAAAGGCGTAAGGAGTTCTGGAATAACTCTTTGGTGCAGTTGCTCCACCAACACAATCTTGCCTCCAATGCCACTAATTGCTGGATCTGTGGATTGCTACCACATGCCACCGGACACTCTATCCCTTTCATCCCTTCACCTTTTTCGGTCCATGGTTCCTGCCTCGCCTGGCTAATCCTCCTGCAGGAAAGCTACAAGGACAATGCCACTTCCGGCAAAACTGTGTCACACTTCTACCATGGGTTCTGGCTGAACAAAACTGGAAAAACTTCTGCCCCCTTCTGTCCTCTGAGATCAAACACTTCCTTTCACATGGACATCCCTGCCAAAGAACGAGTTGAAATGCAGGTGTTTAACAACCCAGCCAGACCCACCTTCTCTTACCTCCGGAAACGAACGGCCGCCACCCTAACAGTGGCCCTATCCGTCATCAACATCACTGGACTTGTGTGCCTCGAAGGCCTGGGGGCGCAGCTGGTGGGCCACAGCTCCTGCCTCATCACCCGAACATTGGACTCAGTTGATCCACCCTCCTTTGTTGCCTCCCCGAATATGTACTTCGTCTGTGGTACTAAGGCCTACACCTGGCTTCCGAAAGGTTGGGGAGGCACCTGCTACATCGCTTTTGTCCTTCCTCCGACATAAGTGGCTCCAGCAAACCATCACCGACAGAAACGTGCCAAAGACATTGCGCAAGCCGACTCCACCGGAGCACAGTTCATGGACGCAGTAAAAGGTCTTGTTCCACTCTGGGGTCCAATGGCAAACAGCCGTGCCATCCGCCACTTAACCCAGGCAGTCGAAACGGCGATGAACATTACGGCTGGCATCCTCGCCAACAACACCGCCGAGCTTCAGGCCGTCCGCCTGGTGGCTCTTCAGAACCGCCTCGTTCTAGATGTGGTTCTGGCTGATCGTGGAGGAGCATGCCGCATCATTGGGTCCAGCTGTTGTACCTACGTACCGGATAACTCACCCTCAGTCTACAAAGCAATTGAACACCTCCACAGACTTTCCGCAGAGGTTCATCAGGAGCAAGAAGAATGGTCACTGGGAAGTTGGTTTTGGGACACTATTAGAAGTTGGGGATGGAGGCTGTTTTCATTTATCCTAATACCAATTGTGATACTATGTGGATGTTGCTTGGGGATTCAGTGTCTGCCACCTTTATGTTCGCTTTTTATGAACTGCATCTGCCCTAAGACTTTGAACTTTGAAGCGGAGCGAATGAAAGCTTTGTATGAGGTGGAAGTTCGTAGTATTATGGGGATAGATCCGAACTAAACAAGCTGGCGAGATATGTTAAAAGGGAGGACTGTGGAAATTTAGCTTGCGAACTGAACATTATCTGCGCCATCTTGTCTCTCCCCAGCGCGACACACAGGAAAGCGCACAGCAGCCATTTTAGGCACCCTGGTCTCTCCCTGCTCATTGCCGATCACCAGCGCGTCCCCCTGGCGCTGCAAGCATTCCCCCGCGCGCCGGCCACCCCCGCTCTCTCATACACGGGCCATAAACCCTCTCCTTCTGAGCGACCCTGCCATGGAACCACATCCCACGCCTGACCGACATCCCATACATGGTCATGCATCTCTTTGATAACCCCCTTCCTCTGCGCCCCATTGTCCGAACCGATCCCAGGCCATCACCTAGCCCTGCGGATGCAGTTTATTGCCCCTACTGTAAGGGAAACACCCCACATCAAAGGGATTACAGTAGATCAAGGCCCCCCACCCCCTGAGACCCGACCGGTCGCACACACCCCCGGGAATTGGCGGAATGTCCAGCTGTGTGATAGCCATCTCCTACTGTGGGTGGGGTGGGGACTTCCACTGTAGATATGTGTGGGAACGAGCTTGAAGTGGGGATTCTGAGGATGTTCTTTCATGTATCAAAGCGATCTCAAAAATGTGCCATGTATGATAAACCTGCAATAAAGTCATAAACCTGTGTATAAGAGGCCAGGCCTCAGAGATGCAGTTAGAGCACCTCGTGACGATACCTCGCTGTCTGGTCTGATGTGTTCCACTCCGACGGAATAAAACTTTGTTTCCTGCCTTCCAGTCTCCGGCGCCTGCCTCTTTATTGGTTTAGCATCGAATGGTATAAGAGGCGATTACCGCCGGGCAATACTTGAAAGGTTATCGACTACGACTGCCGCTACCATTTAACATAAATGCACTGCTCAAAGGGCCCAAAACAGCGCCACATATGGGACCCTAACAGGTCGAAGCCTACTGTGCTAGAACAACCAAATCTCTACCAGCTGGAAGAACTAAATTCTGCAGACACGCTGTAACAAGTACCAATACAGCACTCTATATCCCCCAAAACTGTTACTCAGCCCAAGGGTCGTTAAGGAAAGTGAGGTACTTAACTGACGCAACAGTGAAGAAAGAGGAAGGACTTCGTGGAGCATGGATTTATATGGACATGCAGACTGTATAATGATTGGTTAATGGTTGTCATGGACACTTTCTCCCTTTGGTTCATTGGATATGTAGTGTTCGCAGTTTTTTTACTTGATCCTTGAACTTGCTGTATAATACAGAGTGAAAAAAGAAATGCATGATCCTTGCCTCCGGTCCGGACATCGAATCTGCACAGAACTTTACAACAAAAAGAAACTGTTCATTCACCTCGGTTGCTTTATAAAAAGTTTCACATTTTTCCGTCAAGCAAAAGTAAAGAAAAAGGGGGAGTCTCAAAAGTGCACTTTCTTATCTTAATCCCCGGCCGTCATGCGTCACGGTGGCCGTGTGCGGAGGACGGCCGGGGGCCGTCCCAATCCCGCCCACTATTTAAATCGCCCGCACACGACGAAAATGTGGGCTAATTCCAATAGGAAACTTTGCTTTCTGGTACAGAAAAAACGACTGTACAGAATTACACCAAATTTGGTAAAAAGTTAGAACTTTACTTAGACAGCATGCTGTTTGAAATTTGATGTAAATCTGTTCAGTCGTTTTTGAGAAATTTGCGTTTATAGAGCAGTCCGAATTGGGGATGAAGAGGTTAAAAAGTTAGAGCATATCTGGATACCAATAGTTCAGGAACACCTGATTGGCCAAGTTAAAAGGAACTACTCAGTGCAATTGGTTGGCCACAATATGAACAATATATTGTGGCAGCCGTTACAGCACTCAAGACATGGTCCCTGCGTTCTGAAAATGAATTAAAAAATATTTGGAGTGGTCGTATCTCTGGGCGGCGCTGGCTAAGTTTGGTTTTGGACCTGGATTCATTGGATGGGTGAAGTTGTTATACGTGGAACCGCTGGCGCAGGTGGTGGTGAATGGTAGAGTTTCTACCCCCTTTTTGCTTGGGAGTGGCACGCGGCAGGGTTGCCCCCTGTCCCTGCTTCTTTTTGCTCTCGCGTTGGAGCCCCTGGCAGCGTGGCTCCGGTGGGAACCCTCCATGACGGGTATTCGGTGGACACCGACGTTTGAGGATCGCGTGTCACTCTACGCAGATGATATTTTGCTCTATCTCACCTCCCCGCGGAAATCGTTGATAGTGTTATTTGATGTATTGAACTCCTTCGGTCGCAATTCAGGGCTTGTCATTAATTGGGTGAAATCCTGGGTTTATGTGCTGGTTTGGGCGACCCCCCTTTTCTCCCTCGTGGCTGTCCGATTCAGATTTCACATTCTGGATTTAAATACCTAGGTATCCACGTGTCCCGAGATCCGGTGGTCCGTTATGCTCTGAATCTGCTGCCCCCGCTCCAGCGGCTGAGGGCCGATGTTGCTCGTTGGCGGAAGCTCCCGCTATCGCCGCTTGGCCGGGCAGCCTTATTCAAAATGATGTCTCTTCCACGCTTTTTGTATGCATTGCAGAATACGCTGGACGTGGTGCCCGCCCGATATTTTAGTGAGGTAGAGAGCCTACAGAGGCAACTAGTTTGGGATGGGAGACCGCGAATTGCTCTCGCTAAATTGACCCTTCCGTGGTATGACGGTGGCATAGCTCTTCCTGATATTAGAAGGTATTACTGGGCGTCCCAGTTGGTGGCGGTGAACCATGGGACATTTGGCCCGGCGGTGAACCCCGCGTACGAGATGGATAAGCTACTGTTGCCGGGCAGAGATTTCAATAGGGCGCTTTATTCTACGAAGGGAGGCACTAAATTGACAGGTCCTACGAAAAATGCAGTACGTGCCTGGCATTGCGCCACCGCTGCTACGGGATGGACGGGCCGTCTGTCTCATGCGACTCCACTGTATGCGTCTGATGCGTTGGGTGGTTTATGGCGTACTAAGGGCTTTGAGAAGTGGGATTTGATTGGAATTAGTCGTGTGGGGGATCTTTGGACAAAGGGCGCTTTTAAAACGGTTGAAGCTCTTCAGACGGAATATAAGCTGAGCGATAGGGAGTTGTTTCGCTATGCGCAGATGCGCCATGCGCTACTTTCTGCTTTCCCGAATCCTGCAGATATCCCTGAAGCCTCCCCGTTGGAAGATCGTTTACTTGATGGTTACCTGCCGGATAGTACTATTTCCCTGATCTACAAGAAACTGATCAATACTCGAGCGGACCTCCTCACACATTTGCGAGAGGTCTGGGTCGCCGATGGCCTAGAATTGGATGATGAGGACTGGGTCGCGGCCATAGCCTCACCAAGGGAGGTAGCCATACCGGCTCGCCTTCGATTTGTGCAGTTAAAGATATTACATAGGGTCTATGTCACCGGTCCCCGCTTGCTTCACATGAGTTACGCAACTGATGGTTTATGTCGGCGTGGTTGTGGCTTGCTTGGTACTTTTCTTCATATTCTGTGGGAGTGTCCGAAGGTGCTACGTTTCTGGACTGGTGTGCATGCAGTGATGGAGGAGGTTACGGGTGTGGCTCTGCTCCCTGAGGCTCGGCGATGTGTGTTGAATGTGTGGGAACCGACTGACTGCGATGTGGCACAAGAACGCTGGGTGACTTTGGGCAACATGATCGCCAAAAGAGACATTGCACAGCTCTGGGGATCCGGTAGGCCTCCCACAGTTACGAAGTGGAAAGAGAATATGGATTGGTGCATGTTCAGAGAGAAGACGGTTTACGTGGCCAGAGGTGAACCTAAGAAATGGAGTAAGATGTGGGGTCCCTGGAATTCCTACCGTGGGGATATATGCACCCCCCCTTGGTGGTCACATCAGACGTGACGATGTCCCCTTGACTTTAATGTTCCTGGTCTTTTTCCCCTTTCGTTTTACAGGATTGATGACCGATCTTTTCCCTGCCCCCCCCCCTGCCCTTCTTAACGCGAGTAACTGTGTAATGGGCTGCATTGTCGCTGTTGTCCCCCGCTCATGAGAGAGCAAGTCCCTGCTAATGGAGTTCTTCTGCCTGGTCTAAGTTTCTTTTTGTTGTTTTTATTTGTAAAACAGTTAATAAGAAACCTTTCTGTAGCGTTGGGTTCAGTTGTGGGCGGCTGCAGCCGTTACGCGTGCGGTTCGCTCCTGCTTTCATGATTGCTGCATTATTGTTCTTCCTCCCTTTTTTCTACGTTAGCGGCCGGCCCAGGCGGTTGTAGGCCCATGACTGTGAATATTTGATGTGTAAATAAAGGTTTAAAAAAAAAAATATATATATATATAAGGGGGGGGCAAGGTGAGCATACCCTGATCCCAGGAGAATGTGGGGGGCAAGAGGATCCCCCCTCCTTGACTGGCTGGCCACATGATGGACATCATGTTGTGGCAGTTCCTACAGTACTTGGAGACACAGTCCCCATTAAAATAGATTGCAGTAAAAATCTCTTTTTGAGGGACTCAAAAAGGAACCCATGTGAAGGATGATAACAGATCTTAGTCACAATATAAATCATTTACTAATTTTAAGAATTCTGGTGAGTGCTCAGTTGATTTTACCCTCTATAAAATGCTGATGCTGTCCTGGGATTGGATGAACTGTGTTTGAGAGAAAATAGTTTTCTCTCATGAATTTCTCATGGCGGTTATGGTTGATGGTTCATAACGAAAATATGAGTGCATTTTCTGTAAATTCACACTATTTTTTTCAGCCATGTGAGAATAAAGTCTAACATACTGAGTAAATGGGCTTCCAACAGCAAGAGCATTTGTGAGCTGAAACTCAGTGTTTTACTGCAGCCTCACGGTGTTCTGCAGAACGACTAGAGTGCTAACAGTCTTACTCATGACAAAGTGTGGCACATCTAAAACCATCTTGATGAAATCAAAGCTGTAATACTGATAGCATTTCCATTAAAAATATATGAAATGAGGGAGTTCGTTTGTCATAGAAATTATGGTTAGTACTCTAGAAAGCTAAAATGAGGACACATTTTCCAGGACTTTTATAATATCTTCTCCATGCGCGTCAGTAAAGCATCCTAATATGCAGACAGAAAAATGCATTTTCAACACCAGCAGCAGTCTCTCAGTTAACTCCCTGGTGAGCAATTACGGCTTCACCACAGTTTTAATGAAGAACAAAACTGCTAACATTTTGTATTCAAGACAAACGTTAGGCCCTCCTGAACTCCATTTGTTGGAACAGAAGATGGTGAATTTATATCCCTCCTGAGAAGCAGGCTGAAAAAAGGAGCATTAAGATGCTAATGCAGGCATAAAACAAGACGTTTGAAATGTGAGGGGAAGTGTGGGTTTTTAATCGTTTGAGGCATAATGTATTTTCAAAGAGGCTAAAAATAGTTAGAGAGACGTCTGCATAAATACAGCATCCCCTTCTCAAACCTGGGTACTCAGCCTACCAATCATCTTAGTCACATAACAGCTCCCTAATTTGCAAATAGTAACATTTTGGTAAGCATATACATATATTCATTTACATTTTAAAAGAAACCAAAGGTTAAAGTGACGTTATTGTTAGGTTAGGCACTATGATGTTAACTAATGTTCACTACATACAGACTGTGCGGTTTCATCATGACTAGAATTAGATTTACACTCTATATTCACAGCCCTTCCTCAAAACACATAGCGGTGTCTCAGGAGTAATACTGTACTCCCAAGATGTTTCGAAGTAAACTCGCACCAGGTCCAATATTAAACTAGTTTTCCAATATCCCTCGACAGATTTATCAAACCATCTCTCATGTAAACCAGTGAAAGCTAAATCGAGCCATATATACTGTTCATGTTGTTACTAGATGTCCCTCTTGAGTCAGATGCAAGCGCTTGAAAAGTCCTTGACAATGCTGAGGAAGTCTTGCTTCAAACTTTACATTTGCAAATACACTTTTACTTCTCTAATAATTTGTGGGGTTTTTCCATAAGTTAAATAAATATGCAGCAGCTGCTTTTCAATATAAAGTTGTTGCTGTAGCTTTTAATAAATGTATTGAAAGTTACAGGAGATTTTGATGGCTGTAGCATATATGTGGTGCTGTCGGCCACTGGTAAGTGCGAGTGCCTTCAATCATTCAGTGTTGGCAGTCACCCTTTTAGCAGGTTGTATAGCTGTGGAATGTCATCATTCAATATAATTGAAGCAGATGAATGTAGTGGGCTCATTTATTGTCTTTTGTTGTGGATTGTGAAGGCAGAATACAAATGTGATTGACATTTGACCAAAATGCCCTCAATAAGTCTTTATTTATACACGTATTTGTATTAGGATTTCTCCTGGAAAACATGAGGCAGGAAAACCCTAAAGAATTCTATTCTCTCAAGTAGGCAGTAAACAGATGAAACTCATCCAATCAGAACACTGCAAGAGAGAGATTTCCCTGGGTGAAACAAATACAAGAATAGACTGCAAACCCGTCAAATCAAGAGCAGGCAACTAAGATATACAATAAAACCATCCAATCAAGAGCAAGGTAAGAGGCCGACCCAAAGCCCACTCTAAGAATACTGTAAACAAAAGCAGTAGGACTGACAGCTGTCTGTGGCCGTGACCTTTCTTGGCTTTTGTGACCTTCAGGAAGTGATGTGGGGCAGGGGGCTGAGGGCGAAGAGGAGGCTCCTTCAACCAAGAGTTGGAGGTTCAGGCAGGATAAGGGCCCCCTCAGACATGAACAGTCTGAAATCACAAAGATTAAAAGGGCTTTCCCAGTGTTGTGTGGAAGGCTGCAGGCAGGAGAAGAGAGGAGAAGTGATGGAGCACTGGAATGGGAAGGAAAAAATTGATTATGGCTGCAACTAACGCGGATGGCCAGTGCTCTTCACGTACCCGGTCCATGAGTTCTCCCTGGCTCCCTTAGGGTTCCTGTGTATGCCATGGTGTTTCAATTCCCTTTAAGATAACATTTTGCAACGTAATATACCTCAAGGTGCACACTGGCCCTCCCACAGCACTCGGTGCAGCCACCGGAGATCCTAGAAGGCCTCTTTCAGCCAGAGGTTCAGGTGAAAGCATTAAGCTGTGGCATGACTCCTGTAATACACGCTTTTAAGAGGCGTTTCCACCATCATTGAACGAGTCAAGTACTCACCCTAGCTTCTGTAGTTTGCAGCCCGGACGTCTGAAAGCTTCCAACAACTGCCTGACTCTGGCGTCTCCCAGTACATTGTACCCTAGCTGCAGGTTGGTGAAGTGGTGGCTTGTGGTGAGAACCGAGGTAAGATCTGCAGAGCATAAGTCTGTGACATGGTTCCTCTCCATCCTGCAGGGGAGCGAGAAAGAGATAGGAAGACATTCAAAAACAGCCTCAACCCTGAGAACAGAGGAGAGACCTGCAGAGCATGGACCTGTGACATGGTCTCCTACCATCCTGCAGGAGACAGAGAAACAGAGATAGGCAGACATTCAGGAGAGCCTCGAACCTGACAACAGAGGTGAGATCTGCAGAGAATGGACCCATGACATATTCTCCTACAATCCTGCAGGAGAGAGAAACAGAGATAGGCAGACATTCAAGACAGCCCCAAACCTAAGAACAGAAAAGAGGCCTGCAGAGCATGAATCTGTGACATGTTCCCCCGCAATCCAGCAGGAGAGAGAAACAAAGAGAGGCAGACATTCAGGAGAACATCAAAACTGAGAACAGAGGAGAGATGTTCAGACCATGGACCTGTGACATGGTCCCCTATCATCCTGCAGGAGAGAGAGAAACAGAGATAGGCAGACATTCAGGAGAGCCTCAAACCTGACAATAGAGGTGAGATCTGCAGAGCATGGACCCATGGCATGGTTCCCTACCATCCTGCAGGAGAGAGAGAAACAGAGATAGGCAGACACTCAGGAGAACATAAAATCTGAGAACAGAGGAGAGATCTGCAGAGCATGAACCAGTGACATGGGCCCCTACCATCCTGCAGGAGAAAGAGAAACAGAGATAGGCAGACATTCAAATACAGCCCCAGACCTAAGAGAAGAGGAGAGACCTGCAGAGCATGAACATGTGAGATGGCCACCTTCTATCCTTCAGAAGAGAGAGATATTTACATTCACAAAAAGCCTTAAACCCACGTACAAGTGCTCGCCATCTGTTGCGATGAGAACATACCCTGTAAGACCAAGAGAGTTTGCATCCGTGCCCTTTGTTACCTAAAGAGTGCTTCTACGACACTTTTGACTCCACTCTGCCTCCAAACACAACAGCAAGACAAGTTTACTAATGGCACATTGTCTCAAGGAGTCTGATCTAAGGTGGGGCTCTGTGGCCCAGAGGGCACAATATGAGCTCTCTCTTGAATCGAGCATGACTACAGATAGCTCACTGAACAGTAGTGGAATGACAGAGTGGCAACAACGTGTTAATAGGACACAACATGCCATTTCAACGGTGACCTGCACAGGGAGTGTTGCATGCTGGCCCCCTCGATAGTGCTCCAGGAGTCAGAGTGCCATGAGACCCCCCGGCCAGTGTTCCAGGACTAACGGCGAGCATGAGACCCCAGTCGAGTGCTCCAGGACTAACAGCAGGCATGAGACCCCAGGCCAGTCGTCCAGGAACAACAGTGGACATGAGACCCCAGGCCAGTGCGCCAGGACTAACAGTGGGCATGAGACCCCAGGCCAGTGCTCCAGGACTAAATACTACTGAAAAAAGCCACCTGACTACAAGTTTAAGATATATATGAGCCCAAAAAGGGTCGGAACAATATAGACAACACACACCAGAGCTGACAATGGGACAAAATCAAGGCAAAATTACAAACAAACAATAAATTACAAAATAGCAATTTATTTTAATGTAATGATTTAGAATACTTAATCAATTCATATAAACTTTCTCAAGATGATAAAATAAATACACAGTACAAAAAATATATATACAGGTCCCACACTGGACAGTACAAAGAGTCAATCATACCAACATTCATTCACACAACATACTCATTTACTTATCATTTACTCGACATAATCATATATAATAGTTCATAAAAGGATCAGAATCAAAATCCAATGGATATAACAGATCAAAAAAGTCTTGTGTTTCCTGCCAATCAACGATGGAGACAGGGTTTCCAAATATACACGAGAAAATCACGCCAACGCGCGTTTCGGTGTTTGGCCCAGGGGAGCTACACCTTCGTCAGAGCAATAGATGTATAGGTCGTGTGGGACACACAATTGCACCTTAGCTAGGGATGTAGCGTCCGTTTAGACTTTCAGATAGGACGTATATCGGGGCCGCATTCGGCTCAGAGAAACAATGTTCAGAGAAGTTCAGAATGCAGTAAACTCCTAGGGAATTCTGGGCATAGGATGCTGGACAGACGACGCTGAAAGAGGGAAAATTCTCCCGTGGACAGATTCAAAGGGTGAACGCAGGGGTTCATCCCTACATAATTTGCAAGTTTCAGGGATAGAGAAATGCCTAATCGGAGGATGTAGAAACCAGAAAGTGATAGGGGGCACTCCGCTTCCGTGCGTCGGTCCCAGTGCTCCAGGACTAACAGCGGGCATGAGACCCCAGTCCAGTGTTCTAGGACTGACAGCGGGCATGAGACCCCAGGCCAGTGTTCTAGGACTGACAGCGGGCAGGAGACCCCAGGCCAGTAATCCAGGACTAACAGCAGGCATGAGACCCCAGTCCAGTGTTCTAGGATTGACAGAGGGCATGAGACCCCGGGCCAGTGTTCAATGACTGAAAGTGGGCATGAGAACCCAGGCCAGTGTTCCAGGACTAAGAGCGGGCATGAGACCCCAGGAGAGTGCTCCAGGACTGAGAGCAGGCATGAGACCTCAGGCCAGTGGTCCAGGACTGACAGTGGGCATGAGACACCAGGTCAGTGTTCCAGGGCTAAGAGCGGGCATCAGACTCCCAGACTGGTGTTCTGGGCCTTGGAGTGGGAAGGAGACCTCACACCAGTGTTGCATGACTGAGACTGGCATTAGAACCCAGGCCAGGTTTCCAGGACCGACAGCGGGCATGAGACCCCAGGCCAGTGTACCAGGACCGAGAGTGGACATGAGACCCCAGGCCAGTGTTACAGGACTGAGACAGGCATGAGAGCCCGGCCAGGTTTCCAGGACTAAAAGCGGGCATAAGACCTTAGGCCAGTGTTCCAGGACTGAGTTGGCATGAGATCCCAGGCCAGTGTTCCAAAACAGAGTGGGCATGAGACCCCAGGTCAGTGCTCCAAGACTAACAGCGGGCATGAGACCCAAGGCCAGTGTTACAGCACAAACAGTGGGCATGAAACCCAAAGCCAGTGTTCCAGGACTGAGAGCGGGCATGAGACCCCAGGTAAGTGGTCCAGGCATAAGAGCTGGCGTGAGACCCCCGGCCAGGGTTACAGCACAAACAGTGGGCATGAGGCCCCAGGCCAGTGTTTGAGGACTGACAGTGGGCATGAGACCCCAGGCCAGTGGCCCAGGACTGAGAGTGGGCATGAGACACTAGGACAGTGTTCCAGGACTAAGAGTGGGCATCAGACCCCCAGACTGGTGTTCCAGAACTGAGAGCGGACATGAGACCCCAGGCCAGTGTTCCATGACTAAGAGCAGGCATGAGACCCCTGCCCGGTGATCCAGGACTAAGAGTGGGCATGAGACCCCAGGCCAGTGTTCCAGGAGTGAGAGCGGGCATGAGATGCCAGGCCAGTGTTCCAGGACTAAGAGTGGGCATGAGACCAGAGGCCAGTGGTCCAGGAGTGAGTGTGGGCATGAGACCCCAGGCCGGTGTTCCAGGACTAAGAGCAGGCGTGAGACCTCAGGACAGTGTTCCAGGACTGAGAGTGGGCATGAGACCTCAGGCCAGTGTTCCAGAAGTGAGAGTGGGCATGAGACTCCATGCCAGTGTTCCAGGACTGAGAGTGGGCATGAGACCGGAGGACAGTGGTCCAGGAGTGAGTGTGGGCATGAGACACCAGGCCAGTAAACCAGGACTTAGAGTGGGCATGAGACCCCCAGACTGGTGTTCCAGGACTAAGAGAGGGCAGGAGACCTCAGGCCAGTGTTGCAGGACTGAGACTGGCAAGAGACCCCAAGCCAGTGTTCTAGGACTGAGACTGGCATGAGAGCCCAGGCCAGTGTTCCAGGACTAAAGGCGGGCATGAGACCCCAGGCCAGTGTTCCAGGACTGAGAGTGGGCATGAGACCCCAGGCCTGTGTTCCAGGACTGAGAGTTGGCATGAAATCCCAGGCCAGTGTTCCAGGACAGAGTGGGCATGGGACCCCAGGCTACTGGCCCAGGGCTGAGAGTGGGCAAAGACACCAGGATAGTGTTTCAGGACTAAGAGTGGGCATGAGACCCCCAGACTAGTGTTCCTGGACTAAGAGTGGGCAGGAGACCTCAGGCCAGTGTTCCAGGACTGAGACCCAAGGCCAGTGTTCCAGGAGTCAGAGCAGGCATCAGGCCCCAGACCGGTGTTCCAGGACTAAGAGCGGGCTTGAGACCCCAGGCCAGTATTCCAGGAGTGAGAGTGGCCATGAAACCCCTGGCCAGTGTTCCAAGACTATCGGCATGAGACCCTGGGCCAGTGTTAAATGGCTGAGAGCGGGCATGAGACCCCAAGCCAGTGTTTCAGGACTAAGAGTGGACATGAGACCCCCCGGCCAGTGTTCCAGGTCTGAGAGTGGGCATGAGACCCCCGGTCAGTGTTCCAGGAGTAAGAGTGGGCATGAAACCCCTGGCCAGTGTTCCAGGACTGAGAGCAGGTGTGAGACCCTAGGCCACTGTTCCAGGACTGAAGGGCATTGGAGAAGCTTCTGTGATCCACAACTGGTGTCTCTGACAGCCACTCCGCAGCCAGGCGAGGGGCACTCCCTGTGCTCTGAGGATGTGCCCTGATGAGGAGCCGGCCCTTACTGGTGACAGAAGAGAGCCGGAGGTGTTACTGCAGGAGATGGCTGGGGGTGAGCATAACCCAGATGGCTGGAAGAAGAACAGATGACCAGAGGAAAGACTGCACCATGAACCCAGGAGGAAACAGGCTCTGCATTTGTGTTCTGTGGTGAACCCCTTCTCACTTAGGGGGTCATTACGATGGCGGAACGATCACCACCGCCAGGCCAGCGGTGCCTAGAAGGCACCGTCCGCCATATTAGGATGTGGGAAATGAAAGTCCTTTCCATGCCGGCATTGAAGGCTGGCGGGGATAGGGTCTAGGGGCCCATTGCTCAGGCTGTGTAAACCCCGAGGGCTCGGCCCTGCAACTGTGGGGTCAGTAATGATGGCGCAGACTCTGTGTAAACCCAAAGGGGTCGGCCCTGCAGCTGTGGGGTCAGTAATGATGGAGCAGACTCAGGCTGCGTAAACCCATAGGGGACGGCCCTGCAGCTGTGGGGTCAGTATTGATGGCGCAGACTAAGGCTGTGTAAACCCAGAGGGGTCAGCCCTGCGGCTGTGGGGTCAGAATTGATGGAGCAGACTCCGGCTGTGTAAACCCCGAGGGGTCGGCCCTGCAGCTGTGGGGTCAGGAATGATGGCGTAGAGTCAGGCTGTGTAAACCCAGAGGGGTCGGCCCTGCAGCTGTGGGGTCAGTAATGATGGCGCAGACTCAGGCTGCGTAAACCCAGAGGGGACGGCCTGCAGCTGTGGGGTCAGTATTGATGGAGCAGACTCAGGCTATTTAAACCCCGAGGGGTCGGCCCTGCAGCTGTGGGGTCAGTAATGATGGCGCAGACTCAGTCTGCCTAAACCCAGAGGGGACGGCCCTGCAGCTGAGGGGTCAGTATTGATGGTGCAGACTCAGTCTGCCTAAACCCAGAGGGGTCGACCCTGCCGCTGTGGGGTCAGTATTGATGGCGCAGACTCAGGCTGTGTAAACCCAGAGGGTTCGGCCCTGCAGCTGTGGGGTCAGTATTGATAGCGCAGACTCAGGCTGTGTGTAGGAGTGTAGGATCTGCTTCACATGGGTACCCCCACTTTTTGCTGGTGTTTCACTGTTTTTCAACCTTAGTCTGGCTGGGGACCTGCTGAACAGGACCCCACCCTAGCTGCTTCCTCTCTAAAATGGTTTCCATGTACATTAGGTACATATCTAATTGGATTCTGGAGGGCCTTATAAGCCCCTACGATATGGTATACTATGTACCTAGGGCATAGGTACCTCAGAGGCATACCAGGGGCTGAAGCATGTATTATGCCACACCTGGTAAGCACTCCAAAATCACACCACAGGTCTGCTACTGCAGCCTGGGTAAGGTGGTGCTTGCACCCCTTACTGTGGTATAGGCTACCTATATCACTACCATTGCACACACATATAAAACCTATAAGTCACTCCTATGGCAGACCTTAACCATCCTGAAGGCAGAGTGCTTGGCTTTTTATGTGAGAGGGTGCCCCTGCATGAGCAGAGCCCCTCTGCAGCGTTCGGAGTACCTCCTCTGATGCTGTTTGTGGTGCAGCCTGACCATATACTCTTAAGTGCATTATAACCTCGCGGTAAATGCTAACTTTGGACTGGCTGCACGGAAACATGTTGTGTTTGGTGTCAAACGCTTTGGAATACTACCCCCCGCCAGTTCTGGCGGCGGGGGAGGCATTCCACCCTTCTAGAGGGAGAGACATGTTCACACTGGTCTACCCGGTAAAGACTTTCAACAGCCCTGGCATCACAAAATGGAGGCCTCTGCCACAGACACGGGTCTGGCCTCCTGCTGCTGACCGAAACTCCGGCAGGGGAGGCCCGGACAATAGGTTTCCTGTCCCAGGGAGGTGTAACCACCGCCCCAGACAGGCAGATGTGTATTGGGGCTGGGCGGGAGCACTCTCTAGTGCCTTGAAGTCCTGCACTGGGGGCACCCTTAGTGTCCCTGTGCATAGTCCAGTTCAAACCGGTTGCAGGGGCTACCTGCCCCTGCTCTGGCGCGAAACTGTACAAAGGAAATGGGTGTAACCACCCCTCTTTCCAAACCCTCCCATAGGTGGGTCCCTAGAGTATGTCCAACCCCCAAACTTTGTAAAAAGTATGGGAACCCAGTCCTTGCGACTTTAGATTACTCTGGATGAAGCTCTGCAACCTATATCCTGGACCTTCGACGTTCTATTTCAAGTAGAAGACTGAAGAAATCTCCCTTGGGGTCAAGGAGTGACTCCCCTGCTTGGCAGGAACCAAAGAAGCAACTGACCGGTCTGCAATTCTGAAGCTCCTGCCAGACGCCGAAGTCTCTGCATTCCCAGAGGTGGATTTCCAGACTTGCCTGAGGCTACCCTGAGTCCACAGCAAAGCTGAGGCCCGTGGCTATCGTGGGTGACGTGGAACCGTGACCTCTGGACACCGTGATCTTTTGCTGATCCATCATCTTCCTGGTCTTCCTTGAAGTTGTGCTTTAGGCTTCGAGTAGCCCCAGCCATGAGCACCTCCTGCACCGAAGATTGTTGGCCTCCACTCCACGAGGGACCCGTGGGCCAGTTTCAAGTGCGACCGCTAGAGGCTCCTTCGCGATCGCTAGCCCGTTGGCTAATAGGTCCCCACGAAGGCAACTCCTCTTCTGATTGGGCTTTTCTGGTTGCTCCAGGCGTGCCCCGACTTACCCTCGCTGGGTAAGTCCCCCAGACCTTGCTGGTCTGCACCGACGTCCTTTTTCTAATTCCAAGTGACTTGCCGTTGCCAAGGCTTGTTGGGTCCAATCTGGTCGCCGACACCGCAGCACTTAACAGAATTCATGGGACAGCTTGAATCCAGCTCCTAGTCATCATCGACACCTCCCGGACCTCGTGGCCGAAGAATGAAGACACCCGTCAACTCACCTGAAGCACCAGACATCTGTGGGCATGGACTATCGTGCCCCTGGTCACTGGTAAGTGACCCAGACTCTGTCCCCTCTGCTTTCAGGTTCCTTCCGTCCTCGATCCGGCCTTGGATCGCTTCGGACACTTCTCCTCTTCACGGCAGCAGCACTTCCTTAGCAGCTTCCATTGAAAACAGCGATGCGACCCAACACCATTTGACACCTATGCACCTGGCTTCCCTGGATGAGGTAACTCGAGTACTCCGGTGCTCCTGTGGTTGTTGGCCCTAGACACCTCTAAGTCCAAAAGGGTTCGCTCGTAGTCATCCTCTAAGTGTCCTTAAACTCTTAATATCCAACCGCGACTTTCCCCATAGAAGTAAACAGCGATTTGCGGCTGTGTTCTCACACTGCACGCGTCCCCCGTGGGTCCCCTGTGTCACTACCTTGGGTGGTTCCTTGTGGTCCAAGCACTTCTACAGGCTCTAGGCCTTGTGTATAGTTCAGTCGTGGTTCTTATACCACTTTATTGGTATATGGTTTGGTACGCCCCTCGGGCCCAAACGTGTATTAGTGCTTTTACTGTTGAATACTGACTTGTAACTTAAGTACTTCGAACCCCAGCCTCATAAAGAGACTAGAGGGGTGTGTTTTATCTTAAGTTCATATATTTTAAATATATACCTGGTGTGGTTGTCTTTTCATTTGATCATTCAAGAGATTATAGACTGGTAAAACAAGCTGGTTTACATTCCTTCAAGACTTAGCCTGAAGTCTGCTCTCTATAGCTACCACTAGGATAGCTTTCAATAAAGGCTGTCTTTAACCTATCACCATAAGGGGTTGTTTGGACTTATACAGGGTGCCCACTAGAAATAGTGGACAGCATATATCAGGCCATCTTCTCACATTGGTGTGCAGCGTGTGGGATTCCAGCTTGCTATTGTTTTACCAGATAATCTCAATTGAATTGATCAACTGAAAACCACTAAAGGTACCTAAGGAACATATAATATCAAGTTTACCAACAGTAAGTTCTACTGAACTTAGAGTTGTGTGTTAAGGGATAGCACACCCTTTCTACAACTCAAGAGAGTTTAGTAGGCCACACTAGTGTAGGTAGTGCAATACACCACACCACATTAGTAATGTCTAACCAGCCAGGAACCAGTGGGTCCCTACCAGGAACCAGTGAGCTCCTTCCCTATAAATATGAGGATCTCTCCTTTGCTCAGCTTAGGGCCTTATGTTCCATTAGGAAGCTGAAGACAGGCAAAAGTCCATCCACCCAGCATCTCATAAAGATACTGAAACTGGATGATGTCACAGGACCTAGTGGGCCTGATGATGTAGACAGTGTGGGTGGGGCAGCACCTGAGGGTGGGCCTAGGGGTGGAAACTCCCCTGACCCTACTTCTAATGCTGACCAGACTGGTGACAATGACCAGACTCTGGTGAACGCAGACCACCAGGATGAGGATGAGGAGGATGACAATAATGCCACTTCCTTTATTCCTCCTGGTAGGCCTGACAACAGGGCTAGAAGAGATAGATCTCTGTCAAGGGGATCTATCCAGTCTAACTCCTCCATAGGAACCTCTGTTTCTTCTCACAGAGGGAGGAAAACCTCCCAGGAGAGGAGAGAGAGACTGCTGAAGTATGAGTAAGACAAGTTCAACCACAGAAAGCAGCAGATGGCCTTAGATAGGGAAGCCCTGGAGCTCTACAGAGCTAGTAAAAAGGAGGGACTAGAGTCCCTTGGTGGCAGCAATTTCCCTAGAGATAGGGTGAGGTCTTATGACCATAGAAACCTAAGTAAGATTGTCCCTCCCTACCAGAGTGGGGATGACATCCACAAATGGATAACTGCCTTGGAGAGGGCCTGTAAAGTACAGAAGGTCCCTCAAGGTCAGTGGGCTGCAATCTTATGGCTCTCCTTTGCAGACAAAGGTAGAGACAAGCTTCTCACTGTAAGAGAAGAGGATGCTGATGACTACAAAGTCTTAAAAAGTGCACTAATAGATGGGTTTTGCCTAACCACTGAACAATACAGGTTAAAGTTCAGAGACACCCAAAAGGCACAAAATCAGGACTGGGTTGACTTTGTTGACTGTGCTGCTAAGGCTCTGGAAGGTTGGTTATTGGGCAGTAAAGTCTGTGACTTCCACGGATTGTACAATCTGATAATGAGGGAGCAGATTCCTAATAACTGTCAAAATCAGCTGTTGCACCAGTACCTGGTAGACTCGGATCTGACCTCTCCCCAAGAATTGGGAAAGAAGGCAGACAAATGGGTCAGAACCAGGGTGAGGCAGAAGGTACAGAACCAAGGTGGTGACCTAAAGAAGCAAGATTCCAAAAACTCTGACAAGGGTGGAGACAAGGGTAAAGACCAGAAGTCTTCTCAAGGGCCCCAAAAATCTTCTTCAGGTGGGGATTCACAGTCAGGAAAGGGTAAAGGCCAAAAGAGACCTTGGTGCAAAATCTGTAAACAGAAAACTCACTGGGCTAGTGACTGAACCAAGGCCAAAGAAAATACTCCAGCCCCCACCAATGCCCCTAAGGCACCTGCTCCCCCTAGTGCAGTTACAATTGGTGGTGGGAATACACAGAATAAGGGTGTGGTAGGGTTGACCCTGGTTTCTGAGATGGACTCTGGCCTAGTCAGAGTACCAACTCAGGCTGTGCTTGTCAGTGATGGGGGCATGGATATGTCCCCCTTTGTGAGTCCCAGTAACCTGGGCAAATACAGACAGCAGCCTTTAATTACTGGAGTAGAAGCTTGGGTATTCAGGGACACAGGAGCAAGTGTCACAATAGTGACAAAAGATCTTGTGGATCCTGGGCAGATTATACTTGGTGAAATGTACCAAGTGACCAATGCTAGCAATATCAGAACAGACCATTCTCTGGCAGTTGTTAACTTCTCCTGGGGAGGGGTAACTGGCCTTAAAAAGGTTGTGGTAAGTGCAGACCTACCAGTACAGTACTTGCTTGGCAATGATCTAGAGACTTCAGCTTGGGCGGAGGTGAAGCTCAGGACACATGCAGAAATGTTAGGGATCCCTGCACATGTCTTGCTGTGACTAGGTCACAGGCTAAAATGTCTAAAACTGGACAGGCCCTGGATTCTGGAATAATGGACCAGGTGCCTCAGAAGAGGAGGAGCAGTAGGGTTAAGGCAGAGCCTTCCCACCTGTCTCAGGATACTGATCAGTCTCCTCAGGGAGATGATCTTGCGCCTGAAGAAGGAACTGTCCCAGAGGTGCTTGAACCTGACCAGGCTGGGTTCTTGGGACAGGGGGCCCTTCCAGGTCTGATCTGAGCCAGGAGCAGAAAACCTTCCCCTCTCTTGAAAACCTGAGACAGCAAGCTGCTTATGAGGCTGCTGGGAATGCTAGTGGCACCCATAAAGTTTATTGGGATGATGGACTCCTATACTCATGGAGTAGAGACCCCAAGCCTGGTGCATCCAGGAGGTTGCTTATACCTCTAAGGTTTAGGGGTTTCCTATTGACACTAGCCCATGATATTCCCCTAGCACGACACTTAGGCCAGAACAAGACTTGGGACAGAATTGTTCCTCACTTTCACTGGCCTCGCATGCCTGAAGACACAAAGGAGTTTTGTCGCTCCTGTGTAACCTGCCAAGCCAGTGACAAAGCAAGTGGCACTACAAAGGCACCCCTGATACCACTACCTAGGGTGGGGGTGCCCTTTGAAAGGGTAGGGATTGACATTGTTGGTCCCGTGGATCCCCAAACAGCATCTGGGTACAGATTTATACTGGTGGTAGTGGATCATGCCACCAGGTATCCAGAAGCAATTCCCATAAGAACCACTACAGCACCTGTAGTGGCCAGAGCTCTCTTGAGTGTGTTCTCAAGAGTAGGCTTTCCTAAGGAGGTAGTATTTGACAAGGGAGCAAACTTCATGTCTAGTTACTTGACTGCTATGTGGAAGGAGTGTGGAGTCAACTACAAGTTCACCACACCCTATCACCCACAATGCAATGGTTTAGTTGAGAGATTCAACAAAACCTTAAACGGCCATGATCAAAGGACTCCCAGAGAAGCTTAGGTAAAAATGGGACCTGATCTTGCCTTGCCTTTTATTTGCAAACAGGGAGGTGCCTCAGAAGGGGGTTGGCTACAGCCCATTTGAACTTCTGTTTGGTCACCCTGTCAGGGGTCCATAGTGTTTGGTGAAGGAAGGATGGGAGTTACCTCTCAAGCCCCCAAAGCAAGACATTGTGGACTATGTACTTGGTCTCCGCTCCAGGATGGCTGAGTACATGAAAAAGGCAAACAAAAAGCTTGAGGATAGCCAGGAACTGCAAAAAGCCTGGCATGACCAAAAGGTTGTACTGACTGTTTACCGGCCAGGACAGAAAGTGTGGGTGTTGGAGCCTGCGGCCCCAGCAGCTCTCCAGGACAAGTGGAGTGGACCCCACACTATTGTTGAATAGCAGGTAGAGGTTACTTATTTGGTAGACCTAGGAACTCACAGGAGTCTCATCAGGGTTCTCCATGTCAACAAGCTAAAGCCATATGTGGACAGGGCTGACATAGGCTTGCTCATGGCAACTGATGAGGGGCAGGAGGAAGAGAGTTACCCACTCCCTGACCTCCTCTCACAGAACCCTGATGATGGGTCAGTTGATGGTGTAGCCTTGGCAGGCAGCCTCACTGCCCAGCAACAAACTGATTGCAGACAGGTGCTCAATCAGTTCAGACACATGTTCTCACTGACTCCAAGTCAAACTACCTGGTGCACTCATGAAGTGGACACTGGGGACAGTCTGCCTATTAAAAATAAAATTTATAGGCAACCTGACCATGTCAGGGACTGTATCAGACAGAAGTCCATAGAATGTTGGATTTAGGTGTTATTGAACCCTCAGATAACCCTTGGGCTAGTCCAGTGGTCCTTGTGCCAAAACCTCACACCATTGGTGGAAAAAGAGAGATGAGGTTTTGTGTGGACTACAGAGGTCTCAATGCAGTCCCTAGGACTGATGCCCATCCAATACCAAGGGCAGATGAGCTTAAAGATACTTTGGCCTCAGCCAAGTACCTTAGCACATTTGACTTGACAGCTGGCTACTGGCAGATCAGACTAGCTGATGATGCAAAGTGGGCACTATCAATTTGTGGTAATGCCCTTTGGTTTGAAGAATGCACCTGCCACTTTCCAAAGGTTGGTGAATACAGTTCTCACAGGTCTGGAAGCCTTTAGTGCAGCACATCTAGATGATATTGCTGTATTTAGCTCCACCTGGGAGGATCACCTGGTCCACCTAGGGAATGTTTTGGAGGCCCTGCAAAAAGCAGGCCTAACTATCAAGACTACTAAGTGCCAGATAGGGCAGAGTCAGGTTGTGTACCTGGGCCATCTTGTAGGTGGAGGCCAGGTTCAACCATTGCAGAGCAAAATCCAGACCATAATGGACTGGGTTGCTCCAACTACCCAGACTCAGGTGAGAGCCTTCTTAGGCCTAACTGAGTACTATAGGAGATTTGTCAAAGGGTATGGATCAATAGTGACACCTTTGAATGACTTAACTTCTAAGAAAATGCCGAAAAAGGTTCAGTGGACAGCTAACTGTCAAAAGGCATTTGATGACCTGAAGCAGGCCATGGGTACTGCTCCCATTCTGCAGAGTCCTGACTACTCCAAGAAGTTCATTGTTCAAACTGATGCATCTGAATTGGGGGTTGGGGCTGTACTGTCACAATTGAATGAAGAAGGTCAGGATCAGCCAGTAGCTTTCATAAGCAGAAGGCTGACCCCTAGAGAGAAACGTTGGTCAGCCATTGAGAGGGAGGCCTTTGCTGTGGTTTGGGCTCTGAAGAAGTTGAGGCCATACTTGTTTGGTACTCACTTCCTTGTTCAGACAGACCATAAGCCCCTCTTATGGCTAAAACAAATGAAGGGTGAAAACTCCAAACTGCTTAGGTGGTCCATTTCCCTACAGTAGATGGACTTTACAGTGGAACATAGACCTAGGAGTAACCATGCCAATGCAGATGGACTCTCTAGGTAATTCCACTTAGAACATGAAGACTCAACAGGTCAAGGTTAGTTTAATGTCCCTGCATTTGGGGGGGGGGGGGTTGTGTAGGAGAGTAGGATCTGCTCCACATGGGTACCCCCACTTTTTGCTAGTGTTTCACTGTTTTTCGACCTTAGTCTGGCTGTGGCCCTGCTAATCAGGACCACAGCCTAGCTGCTACCTCTCTAAAATGGTTTCCATGGACATTAGGTACATATCTAATTGGATTCTGGAGTGCCTTATAAGCCCCTAGTATATGGTATATTATGTACCTAGGGCATAGGTACCTCAGAGGCCTACCAGGGGCTGCAGCATATATTATGCCACCCCTGGGAAGCACTCCAAAATGACGCCACAGGTCTGCTACTGCAGCCTGGGTAAGGGTGTGCTTGCACACCTTACTGTGGTGTAGGCTACCTATAGCGCTACCCTGGTAGTGGAGATGGAGTTCCAGGTACACACATTGCTATGTTAGCATAAGCGTCTTAGATTTAAAACGCCATCTTGCCACTTTTGCTGCTTTTGCACACGACACTGCAGGTAGCTGTTATTATAAGAAAAACTGCTTGCATGCTTTTTCTTCACATGAGAACGGTCTGTTGTTGACATCCCTAGACGTGCACCGCGACCTTGGTCTGAACACTGTGCGCAGAAGCCGTCAGGGCCAAATAACAATGTATACTTTTGAATTCATGTTGATCGGCCCACGCTCTAGCCATAACACGCACACACCAGCAAATATCTGAAACTCGAGTGCCTTTAATATTGCATTTTGCATGCATGATTCAGACACTTTGGAGAAGACCTTTTCCAGACACAGAGCAGATCTGATCCTGTGATGTGTTTCACCTAAGCTGATCCTTACGGTATGGGGGTCCCCATTCAGACCTAGAGACCTTCTATTAGTTTGATAATACTGGCTTTCTTATGAAGGGAGGGTGACTATAATCCACTGTCATTTATAACATGATTTCTCCCTTCATTGTATATGGTATTGTAACAATGCTGATGGTTTTATTTTTAATCATTTGTCTGTTTATGTTAGCCAAAGTACTGCATCTTAGGGCATGTAGTTAAAAATAAACAGTTTAAACTATATTGTGTCTCTGATTACTCTTGTTGTGGACTGATATGAGAATAATAACGGAAAGGTGTTTCTGATTCCCACCATTCCTGAGACTACTCTAAATCGCTTGTTCTGGGTTGTCTAATCATTGGTAGCTTCGAGATGATACGGAGAACGAATGAGACACTGATGCTAGTCAGATAGGGGTTCTGGGTACTGAGGTGAGTTTTTGGTACACCGCAATTCACTGAGGTCCTGGTTTCCTGCGCATAGTTCTGTGCATGAGCAGAATCCCTGCAACATGGCGCACCTAACGTTTGGTCTTATGATTTGAGACGCCTTAGTAGTGCTTATATTAAGTCCAAGACGCCCTCACTCTTGTTTCCGGATAGCAGGAGTGACGGCTTTAACCTACCTATAGTTACTGTGCGAATACACTACTCAGTGGATATGCTATAAGGACCTGCACATCGTAAAGTACAAGCAGTAACGAAATTAGTTATTCAAAGCAATTGTATTGGGTGCTAACATATAGCCACATACTCATCCACTAAGAGTATTAATCATCTCTGAGAATACAAGATTCCAAAGATTTGAATTTGTTAAGAAGGCAATGCAGCACACCACAAAAGTATCATACAACCCTAAATCAATCGTTTCTCCGGGTATAGTCCATTAATTGTAGATTTCATACAAAGAAAACAATCAATATCCGTTCTTGATACGACTGTATATGTTGTGTTTATTCATTGGTAATCATACAGATGTCCGATTTTCACAGCGCAGCCAAGGCTGCATATATACAAGAAAAGAAAAAACATAGTATCTAATACTCTGTATATACAAATATGTAACACGTATTTTGATCTACATTGCGCCGAACATGTAGGTACAAAACAAATCCATTATTTTGAAAACCCTAGTAGGGTACAAAAACTGAGAGCACGGCTCCAAGGGAAAGTGCCCCCCAAAAGTGGTCCCCTAGATCGCGTACTTAACAGAGAGATAGATGCCAGAAGACTCCCCAAGTGGACAGAACGTGAGTAAAAGAAAGGGAACAGGGTAACCTAGTCCTGTATTGTCAAAACTCCCCAAGTGAACCATCCACGTGAAATTGATACAAAAGGTGAGTGTTAAAAAGAGTGACCATGCCAAGTACCAGATGAAAGCAAAGGAAAAACCGATAGGGTACTCAGGTTAATACTGCACAAGGTGTTGAGGTCTCACCTTGTCAAGTTCGACATATCGTTCGTTTTTATTGTATATGGCTTAATTTGAAAAGCCTGTAAAAAAGATATATACGTATGTGAATTCTAATCAAATTACTACCATGACATCTTCTACGTTATTTGTATCGGTTCATGATTGACTTCCGTATCGTCTATTATGCATATAGTGTTGCTTACCTAATCTCAACAGGTTGGCCAAGTGTATTTGTTCCGAAGTGCCACAAAGTAAACAATATTGGCGTTTCCGTTGCCGTAGTGTTAGGAGCGATGAGTAGGACCAGAATCCGTCCTCTCTAAGGAGATATATTAAGAAAGACAGGTATTCACGAAATGTCCCGTACGTGTCGTTTTCAATGAGGAAATAACTAACTAGAGTCTATCAATGATTAAGTATTTATTCTTAACCTTAGTGAGTGCCAAAACGACAGCCAAAAAAATGTAAAATGATTAAGTTTAGAGCGAAAGTACAACAGTGGCCATTAAGACAACGCATAGTACTGTCTCGTCTGTGTTCGAAGTTTGTATTACCGCTAAGTTTAAACGGCATGTTTAAGAGACCGCGTCTTGCATAATACACAATATTACAAGTATTAGCGAAATGTCTCGTGCGTATCGTTTTCAATGAGGAAATAAATGACTAGAGTCTATCAATGATTAGGTATTTATTCTATTTACAACGAAAGTACAACAGTGGCCATTAGAAAAGCGCATAGTGCTGTCTCGTCCGTGTTCGAAGTATATATTACCGCTAAGTTAGGCGGCATGTTTAAAAGACAGCGTCTTGCATAAAACACAATATCACACTCACCTTGCTATCATTACGTGCATTCCCCACAGTTTTTGGGCGTATTGTGATTGTGTCCTGCCCGCCATTGTTTAAGGTATACGTCATACGTAAAAAAATTGAAATAGAAAGTGGACTAGAAACTTTGTAGTCAAAGTTAGTGTCCATATAGTGGCAGCCATCTTGAGATGGTCAAATGCGTATATTGCGTGTTACGTGTATTATCTTAATAATAGTATCCTATTATTGTCTATAAATATCGCAACATTCTTGAAAATATAATGATGAAAATGTTAAGCACCATAACTATGTTTTTAAAGATGAGTAAAGTGGTGTTAAACAGGCGAGATGTCCTTATGTTTTATGATAGATATTTAAAAATCGAAAGTGAAAAAGGACAGATAGCAGCAGGTCATGCAGAGTGGAAATCCTGGAGCCATTACATATATGGAATATACTTCTATTACATGCATATATGGCAGATGATCTTTTGTTACTTTTTTACACATATTCACGTTATATATTTTGAAAACCAAATATACATAGGTTACATGACATCCAAAAACAGGGAATTGTGATTGTTTCTCATGATGCATACAGCATTGAATTATAAAAATTCAAACAGTTCCTTATCAATGTTGATACCGTGTTCTACTGCTCTAAGGGAGATAATCCATTTGCATTCATTCTGTCTTAAATTGCTAACTCTGTTACCGCCTCTCTGATGTGGCAGTATTACTTCAAGGCCATGGAAAGTTATCTTGATCAGTTCTGTGTGATTATGTAGAGTGTTGAAGTGTAGGGCTAACGGATATTGGGCATTATTGTTTCTAATAGCCCTTAAGTGCTCTTGTATCCGTTCCTTAAGTGGTCTGATGGTACTGCCCACGTAAATTTTCCCACATATGCAGATGATACAGTAAATAACAAATTTTGTGTTGCAGTTAATGAAATCATTAACTGTATGGATTTTGTCTGAATTGTATTTAAAAGTGGTTGTCTTATTTAACGCAAAGGGACAAACACTACAAGTCCCACATTTAAAGAACCCTTTGGGTTTAACCGGCAACCATGTCCATTGAGAGGTTTTAGAGATGAAACTGGGGCATAAGGATTGTCTAAGTGTGTTGCCCCTGGCAAAAGTGATGTTGGGTCTAGGTCCCACCGCCTCCAATATCTTATCGTCATCCGTCAATAAGTGCCAGTGTTTTTTAAGAATTTTGAATATTTCAGCACTGGCATTAGAATATGGTGTGATAAATCTGATAAGTTTTGTGCTACAGGACGGATTCTGGTCCTACTCATCGCTCCTAACACTACGGCAACGGAAACGCCAATATTGTTTACTTTGTGGCACTTCGGAACAAATACACTTGGCCAACCTGTTGAGATTAGGTAAGCAACACTATATGCATAATAGACGATACGGAAGTCAATCATGAACCGATACAAATAACGTAGAAGATGTCATGGTAGTAATTTGATTAGAATTCACATACGTATATATCTTTTTTACAGGCTTTTCAAATTAAGCCATATACAATAAAAACGAACGATATGTCGAACTTGACAAGGTGAGACCTCAACACCTTGTGCAGTATTAACCTGAGTACCCTATCGGTTTTTCCTTTGCTTTCATCTGGTACTTGGCATGGTCACTCTTTTTAACACTTTGCGTTAAATAAGACAACCACTTTTAAATACAATTCAGACAAAATCCATACAGTTAATGATTTCATTAACTGCAACACAAAATTTGTTATTTACTGTATCATCTGCATATGTGGGAAAATTTACGTGGGCAGTACCATCAGACCACTTAAGGAACGGATACAAGAGCACTTAAGGGCTATTAGAAACAATAATGCCCAATATCCGTTAGCCCTACACTTCAACACTCTACATAATCACACAGAACTGATCAAGATAACTTTCCATGGCCTTGAAGTAATACTGCCACATCAGAGAGGCGGTAACAGAGTTAGCAATTTAAGACAGAATGAATGCAAATGGATTATCTCCCTTAGAGCAGTAGAACACGGTATCAACATTGATAAGGAACTGTTTGAATTTTTATAATTCAATGCTGTATGCTTCATGAGAAACAATCACAATTCCCTGTTTTTGGATGTCATGTAACCTATGTATATTTGGTTTTCAAAATATATAACGTGAATATGTGTAAAAAAGTAACAAAAGATCATCTGCCATATATGCATGTAATAGAAGTATATTCCATATATGTAATGGCTCCAGGATTTCCACTCTGCATGACCTGCTGCTATCTGTCCTTTTTCACTTTCGATTTTTAAATATCTATCATAAAACATAAGGACATCTCGCCTGTTTAACACCACTTTACTCATCTTTAAAAACATAGTTATGGTGCTTAACATTTTCATCATTATATTTTCAAGAGTGTTGCGATATTTATAGACAATAATAGGATACTATTATTAAGATAATACACGTAACACGCAATATACGCATTTGACCATCTCAAGATGGCTGCCACTATATGGACAATAACTTTGACTACAAAGTTTCTAGTCCACTTTCTATTTCAATTTTTTTACGTATGACGTATACCTTAAACAATGGCGGGAAGGACACAATCACAATACGCCCAAAAACTGTGGGGAATGCACGTAATGATAGCAAGGTAAGTGTGATATTGTGTTTTATGCAAGATGCTGTCTTTTAAACATGCCGCCTAACTTAGCGGTAATATATACTTCGAACACGGACGAGACAGCACTATGCGCTTTTCTAATGGCCACTGTTGTACTTTCGTTGTAAATAGAATAAATACCTAATCATTGATAGACTAGTCATTTATTTCCTCATTGAAAACGATACGCACAAGACATTTCGCTAATACTTGTAATATTGTGTATTATGCAAGACGCAGTCTCTTAAACATGCCGTTTAAACTTAGCGGTAATACAAACTTCGAACACGGACGAGACAGTACTATGCGTTGTCTTAATGGCCACTGTTGTACTTTCGCTTTAAACTTAATCATTTTACATTTTTTTGGCTGTCGTTTTGGCACTCACTAAGGTTAAGAATAAATACTTAATCATTGATAGACTCTAGTTAGTTATTTCCTCATTGAAAACGACACGTACGGGACATTTCGTGAATACCTGTCTTTCTTAATATATCTCCTTAGAGAGGACGGATTCTGGTCCTACTCATCGCTCCTAACACTACAGCAACGGAAACGCCAATATTGTTTACTTTGTGGCACTTCGGAACAAATACACTTGGCCAACCTGTTGAGATTAGGTAAGCAACACTATATGCATAATAGACGATACGGAAGTCAATCATGAACCGATACAAATAACGTAGAAGATGTCATGGTAGTAATTTGATTAGAATTCACATACGTATATATCTTTTTTACAGGCTTTTCAAATTAAGCCATATACATTAAAATGAACGATATGTCGAACTTGACAAGGTGAGACCTCAACACCTTGTGCAGTATTAACCTGAGTACCCTATCGGTTTTTCCTTTGCTTTCATCTGGTACTTGGCATGGTCACTCTTTTTAACACTCACCTTTTGTATCAATTTCACGTGGATGGTTCACTTGGGGAGTTTTGACAATACAGGACTAGGTTACCCTGTTCCCTTTCTTTTACTCACGTTCTGTCCACTTGGGGAGTCTTCTGGCATCTATCTCTCTGTTAAGTACGCGATCTAGGGGACCACTTTTGGGGGGCACTTTCCCTTGGAGCCGTGCTCTCAGTTTTTGTACCCTACTAGGGTTTTCAAAATAATGGATTTGTTTTGTACCTACATGTTCGGCGCAATGTAGATCAAAATACTTGTTACATATTTGTATATACAGAGTATTAGATACTATGTTTTTTCTTTTCTTGTATATATGCAGCCTTGACTGCGCTGTGAAAATCGGACATCTGTATGATTACCAATGAATAAACACAACATATACAGTCGTATCAAGAACGGATATTGATTGTTTTCTTTGTATGAAATCTACAATTAATGGACTATACCCGGAGAAACGATTGATTTAGGGTTGTATGATACTTTTGTGGTGTGCTGCATTGCCTTCTTAACAAATTCAAATCTTTGGAATCTTGTATTCTCAGAGATGATTAATACTCTTAGTGGATGAGTATGTGGCTATATGTTAGCACCCAATACAATTGCTTTGAATAACTAATTTCGTTACTGCTTGTACTTTACGATGTGCAGGTCCTTATAGCATATCCACTGAGTAGTGTATTCGCACATTAATTTTTGCTGATCTAGCACTCGTTTCGCTAATAACTTTTGATTATACTTTATACCATTTTGAACTGTATTGAAATTTGGGCATCCATTATCTACCAATTGTTTTCTGTGTTTTGACATCTGACAATGGCTAACTTTGAGGATAATAGAGATGCGTTACTAGAAGATCTTTTTAGTGATGAGACAATTTCAGGTCAAGCCAATACCAAATCAACTGGCAAGGAAGGAATGAGACAGAAATGTATTAGATTAGAGAGGTTGAAACGTCAGGAACTCTCCAGATGGTGGGACGCAACGATCCTACGTAAATACATAGAAAAAGGACAGGTACCCAGGGGTCTTCGAATTCTTATTTTCCCCTCATTTGAAGACCTGGACAGGGGTCATCTTAAAGAATGGGAAAAACTACTTTTCAATTCATCAGTTGGAATGATGGAGATTTTGATTAAGGATGCGGAACTTAAACGTAGTAAAATTCTAACAGAAATCACTAAATTGGAAGAGGAAATCCATGAACTGAACCTACCTGAAGTGAGGGAAAAAAATCTGGTAATCCTCAAAGAAGTACTATATAAACACCAGTTATATTTAAAGGACAAAAAATCCCAGAAAATTAGGAGGGATGAAAGAGACTATAAAAATGGAAGGGTTTATACCTTGGCCAAAAAGTTTGACAATGTTGGGATGGATATGAATCTGGTTAGCTCTGAACATCCCCCCCAACCAACAGATACGGTTAGTACTCCAGATACATCTAGTATCAGTAGTGCTACCAGTAGTGAATCACTCAATATTCAAACACGGGTGGAGGGGGCTACATCTGATCCCTTTTTTTTAGAACTACAACGTTTCAGGAAAGGGAACAAGCAGACATACAGAAAAGATATGGGCCAAAAAAGGCAAGAAGGGGAAAATCCAGCCACAGGCGGACAACAAAGAGTAGGGGTGACAACGAGATCAAGTGTACGCAATCAAAAGAACTGAATAACACTGTAGATACTGTATGCACGGATATTGTGAATGTTGTTAATCTTTCGAACCATGTGTTAAATGAACATGAAATTAAAATATTGAGCAAAGGATTGAGCTTCTGTCCTAGTGCTGTTCCAAATTTTACATCTTTACATGTGAGTTGCTTTAAATTTGTTAGAAAGATTAAACTGTTAAAATACTTTCAAGATAAACAACAACTGTCTAGTACAATAGGCAATGATACCCATTCAGAAGATCTACCATCGATTAGGGACATCAAAGATGTTCACTTACTACTCTCAATTGATGATAGTGATAGCACTCCATCACTACAAGATGTAGCAATGGACCTAGATTTTGATACATTTGTTAGTTCTGATAGCGGTCTTAGACATAAATCCAGATTCACGCCACAGATGCCAAGTCACAATTTGATAGACAAATTCCAGCACAATATTTTCAATGATCTGTACAAATTGGAAGACAAATATCTCTCCAAGAGAATACATTACCCAGTGAATATCTCAAGGGAGGAAAAACAGGCGCTGTTCAATCTCAAAAATGACCCCTCCCTTGTCATCCGAGAGGCTGACAAGGGAGGTAATGTGGTACTTATGAATAAATCTGACTACATGGCGGAAATAAATAGACAACTAAGCGATAACACGACATACAGACTTTTAGACCATAATCCACTTACCATCACCAAAGAACTAATACGCAACACATTACTTTATTGGAAAGACAAATGCTTGATTTCAGATATCGAATTTAGGTATCTGTATAATGACACACCCACTATACCGTGCATGTACGTTCTACCCAAAATACACAAAAATGAACCTTTTCCCCCGGGAAGGCCCATCATCTCGGGAATTGGATCACCTACGGAGCGAATATCAGAATATATCGATTCATATCTGCAACCACTGGTAGTGAACTTACCCTCGTTCATAAAGGACACCACAGATGTGTTAAGTAAGATTTCAGATGTAGACTGGGTAGAGGGACACTATCTTGTTACACTGGATGTGTGTTCCCTCTACACCAGTATACCTGTGGATTTGGGAATCCTGGCAGCACAATACTTTTTGGAATCCAGGTCCATACAGTTCTTGGAACATACGGTCATGATACTTGAATTAATAGAATTGGTGTTGAAAAAAAACATTTTTATTCACAATGACACCTGGTATCGTCAAATTAGAGGTGTGGCAATGGGGGCAAAATTTTCGCCCTCGTTTGCCAATCTCTATATGGGCTATTTTGAGCTCAATCATCTTTGGAACAAAGGCCCTAGTGCATTAACGGAAAATGTCCTATTTTTAGGTCGATACATAGATGACATACTTATGTTTTGGGCAGGAACGAAGGAAATGCTAGAAGAATTTTTTCTGTATCTTAACAACAATCCTTTTAATCTAACCTTTACCAAAACAGAAAGCACCACGCACATAAATTTCCTTGACATTACAATTGTAGTGGATAAAGACAAACTGAAATCACGACCGTTTAGAAAGGGTACGGCATGTAATGCAGTATTGCATGCCACAAGCGCACACCCGCCCTCACAAATCAAAGCAATCCCTTTGGGGGAGATGATCCGCATAAAAAGAAACTGTAGCGACACACAAATACTGGAAGATGAACTGAATACAGTCGAAAAGAGATTTATGGCCAGAGGCTACAATATCCCAGTTATCCGAAAGGCACGAAATACTGTTAACAAAATGAGTAGAACAGATTTATTGAAAGGCCACATTAAAACCAAAAAAAGGCCATGTAGCACAAAACTTATCAGATTTATCACACCATATTCTAATGCCAGTGCTGAAATATTCAAAATTCTTAAAAAACACTGGCACTTATTGACGGATGACGATAAGATATTGGAGGCGGTGGGACCTAGACCCAACATCACTTTTGCCATGGGCAACACACTTAGACAATCCTTATGCCCCAGTTTCATCTCTAAAACCTCTCAAAGGACATGGTTGCCGGTTAAACCCAAAGGGTTCTTTAAATGTGGGACTTGTAGTGTTTGCCCCTTTGCGTTAAATAAGACAACCACTTTTAAATACAATTCAGACAAAATCCATACAGTTAATGATTTCATTAACTGCAACACAAAATTTGTTATTTACTGTATCATCTGCATATGTGGGAAAATTTACGTGGGCAGTACCATCAGACCACTTAAGGAACGGATACAAGAGCACTTAAGGGCTATTAGAAACAATAATGCCCAATATCCGTTAGCCCTACACTTCAACACTCTACATAATCACACAGAACTGATCAAGATAACTTTCCATGGCCTTGAAGTAATACTGCCACATCAGAGAGGCGGTAACAGAGTTAGCAATTTAAGACAGAATGAATGCAAATGGATTATCTCCCTTAGAGCAGTAGAACACGGTATCAACATTGATAAGGAACTGTTTGAATTTTTATAATTCAATGCTGTATGCATCATGAGAAACAATCACAATTCCCTGTGTTTGGATGTCATGTAACCTATGTATATTTGGTTTTCAAAATATATAACGTGAATATGTGTAAAAAAGTAACAAAAGATCATCTGCCATATATGCATGTAATAGAAGTATATTCCATATATGTAATGGCTCCAGGATTTCCACTCTGCATGACCTGCTGCTATCTGTCCTTTTTCACTTTCGATTTTTAAATATCTATCATAAAACATAAGGACATCTCACCTGTTTAACACCACTTTACTCATCTTTAAAAACATAGTTATGGTGCTTAACATTTTCATCATTATATTTTCAAGAGTGTTGCGATATTTATAGACAATAATAGGATACTATTATTAAGATAATACACGTAACACGCAATATACGCATTTGACCATCTCAAGATGGCTGCCACTATATGGACACTAACTTTGACTACAAAGTTTCTAGTCCACTTTCTATTTCAATTTTTTTACGTATGACGTATACCTTAAACAATGGCGGGAAGGACACAATCACAATACGCCCAAAAACTGTGGGGAATGCACGTAATGATAGCAAGGTGAGTGTGATATTGTGTTTTATGCAAGACGCTGTCTTTTAAACATGCCGCCTAACTTAGCGGTAATATATACTTCAAACACGGACGAGACAGCACTATGCGCTTTTCTAATGGCCACTGTTGTACTTTCGTTGTAAATAGAATAAATACCTAATCATTGATAGACTCTAGTCATTTATTTCCTCATTGAAAACGATACGCACGAGACATTTCGCTAATACTTGTAATATTGTGTATTATGCAAGACGCGGTCTCTTAAACATGCCGTTTAAACTTAGCGGTAATACAAACTTCGAACACGGACGAGACAGTACTATGCGTTGTCTTAATGGCCACTGTTGTACTTTCGCTTTAAACTTAATCATTTTACATTTTTTTGGCTGTCGTTTTGGCACTCACTAAGGTTAAGAATAAATACTTAATCATTGATAGACTCTAGTTAGTTATTTCCTCATTGATAACGACACGTACGGGACATTTCGTGAATACCTGTCTTTCTTAATATATCTCCTTAGAGAGGACGGATTCTGGTCCTACTCATCGCTCCTAACACTACGGCAACGGAAACGCCAATATTGTTTACTTTGTGGCACTTCGGAACAAATACACTTGGCCAACCTGTTGAGATTAGGTAAGCAACACTATATGCATAATAGACTATACGGAAGTCAATCATGAACCGATACAAATAACGTAGAAGATGTCATGGTAGTAATTTGATTAGAATTCACATACGTATATATCTTTTTTACAGGCTTTTCAAATTAAGCCATATACAATAAAAACGAACGATATGTCGAACTTGACAAGGTGAGACCTCAACACCTTGTGCAGTATTAACCTGAGTACCCTATCGGTTTTTCCTTTGCTTTCATCTGGTACTTGGCATGGTCACTCTTTTTAACACTCACCTTTTGTATCAATTTCACGTGGATGGTTCACTTGGGGAGTTTTGACAATACAGGACTAGGTTACCCTGTTCCCTTTCTTTTACTCACGTTCTGTCCACTTGGGGAGTCTTCTGGCATCTATCTCTCTGTTAAGTACGCGATCTAGGGGACCACTTTTGGGGGGCACTTTCCCTTGGAGCCGTGCTCTCAGTTTTTGTACCCTACTAGGGTTTTCAAAATAATGGATTTGTTTTGTACCTACATGTTCGGCGCAATGTAGATCAAAATACTTGTTACATATTTGTATATACAGAGTATTAGATACTATGTTTTTTCTTTTCTTGTATATATGCAGCCTTGGCTGCGCTGTGAAAATCGGACATCTGTATGATTACCAATGAATAAACACAACATATTCAGTCGTATCAAGAACGGATATTGATTGTTTTCTTTGTATGAAATCTACAATTAATGGACTATACCCGGAGAAACGATTGATTTAGGGTTGTATGATACTTTTGTGGTGTGCTGCATTGCCTTCTACCTATAGTTACTATATAGGTTCAATCAAGCTTGTCAATTAAAAAGGTTTTTAATTTATACCCTTTTTGTGCTACAGATTAGATAGATTGTTTTTCTTCTCTGTGCCCTTATGGCTGAAGTTGCTATTGCGGCGCATAGCTGCGCACCTCTCCGGCGCCATTTGATGCAGTTCGGGGTGCCTGACGATGGGATGTCTATTATCTTTGTAGTTAGTGCCGAAGCATCATATCCCTATCAGTTATTTTACTCTTAGGTTACCTTGCCAGCGTTGAGTGCGGACGATAATACGTTTCACTCTTACACTCCTACGGCAGTCCCAGCGAATTATACGCCATATAGGACTCAGGAAATTCCTGTTTCCGCTTGGCAGCATCGTATTTGGTTTAATGGTGCCCTCCCCCACACGGTTACACCGGTTCGTTTGGGCCCTTTGTCCATTCCAGGGGCCACTTGGCCGGTACTGGCCGGATTCACATCTCATCCTCGTTATTTACATGCCACGGTGGATGAGTTGCGTCAACTACATACAGCCCTGATTACAGTACATTGGGCTTTGGTGCAATACGTTTCACGCAATGTGCAGGTAGGGGCACCTGTTGTTGCGGGGCAACCAGCTGGCCCGGCCGGGATTACTATTAGTCCCGTCATGGTTAATTCGGTAATGGGCAAGTGCCCCCAGAATAAGGACAACTTGCCTTATTGGCTTGCTGAGAAATTTGACCAGCTGGAAGCAGTATTTCCGAACTCTACTCCTGTGGAGAAACAGAGGATACTCACCATCAGTTTGCAGAAAGACTTAATCCCAGAGGTGGCCGATTGTGATAACTGGGGTAAGGTTTTTGCGGCAGTGTACTCAAAGTGCTTCGGCACCCCGTCTATGGCCATACTGCCCTCCGTGATCAAACGTGTTCAAGATCAACACGGTCTGGAGGCGGCGGCCGAGTTGAGGATGAGGCTTGTCGGTGTGTTTGATGTAGTTGTCACACTCATCCTTGCTAACGTCAAGAGAGATGCGGTTCACTTTCAAGTGTCGAATGCTCTGGCCCTCGTCGACGATGTCGATAAACCTGAGAGTTGCCTAAAATTATCACGGAGGCGTATAGGACCATAGTCTGCAGTAGTTTAGGGGTTAAGCCTTCTGTTCAGACCACAGTTGTGCAACAGCAAACTAAGATGGGTTCGTCTTTCAAAGACGACCGTCCTGCTTTTCCCAAACAAAATTGGAGAGCTAAGAAACAATGAAAGCAGCAACAGAAACAGGGGTCTCGTACCGCATCGCCTGTACTGGCGACTAGTGAGCGCACATATGACTTGCACGATCGCACTAGAATTAGGTCACCTGATAGATTTCAGGTTACTGAACAACGTTCTCCTCGTTCTTCACAGGAAACATCGGTCTCACAATCCGGTGGAGGAGAACGTGGCAAAGGTTGGGGTGCCCAACAAGGACGTGAGCAACCCCGTCAGCCTGACGGTAAAGGCAAGCAGGACGAGTTTGCACGCCAACGTCCCCCGTTTCAGAAGAAGAAAGTTGCTGCACTAACAGCGAGGTATGCCACAGATAGTGAGAACGCAGCTTCGGAACCTGACATGGGCACTAACGCTGCTTGACAGCACAGCGGAGGTTACAGTAGTGCGGCAAGCACTTTTCCATATCTGGAGGCGACAGCAACTGACTTTAATCTTTGTGTTTTTAATGAACTGGTTCATTCCCTTATATAACGGTTATAGAGTGTAACCCATTAGGGGAGGCATATAGATATATGGTTTTAATGTGTTTTGTTATGATTTTTTTATGATTTGTAATAAATTATTATGTTTTAAGTAATCTGTTTCGTAAAGAGCCTTTCTAAGTGCAGATATTACACAGTGTTCTTAGTAGATCTTGATAGTGTGGAGAACAACAGTCTTCTGTGTATACCCTTGAGCTATTTTTGATAAGTTTTTAAATAGGTACACTTTGTGTATTTTTCTACGGCGACAGCAACTGACACATTCATTACTGTAGAAACTGCAGATACTAGAGTGGCTCCCTGTGACAGACTGTATGACATAGTCCTTTTAATAGAAGGTGACATACAACATACCATAAAAGGGATTTTTGGGGAGAATCTGACCTCTACATATGGCATTCTATTGCCAGAGGCGGACTTGCCCCCAGCTTTCGTTTTGGCTGCTCTTAGAGGGGAGGAGGTAATCCTCCCATCCTTCGCGCACACTGTGCCAAAGGATCAGGCTCAGAACTTTGCAGAAGAGTGGGCTCAGGTGCTTGCTCCGGCTTTGTACTGTACTCAAGTTGGGTGGGATAAATTGTCACCAAGCCACGAGATTCCTTTATGGTCTATGCCCCAGCCACAACCCCAATATCCCATGCGCCGCGAAGCTAGATCTCACGTCGTGGAAATCCTTGAACAATTGCAATATCAAGGTGTTATTGAGACATGTGTGTCACCCATCAATAATCCTCTATTCACTGTAACTAAACCTGATGGGTCGTACCGCCAAGTTTTGGATTACCGACATTTGAACTCCCATTGTCGGACTTGTGCTGTACAGAATACCCACAGTTCTGCCCTTGTTGATAGTCTCGTGAGAAAGAGGTTTAAGACCACACTTGACATATCCAATAGCTTTTATAGCCATAATATGTCCTCTATTAGTAGTCAATGGACACCCTTTACTTCAGGCGGCAAACAAAAACAGTTTAAAAGATTAGCCATGAGCTATAAAAACAGTCCAGGCGTCTTTGCCGCACGTGTAGTCTCTCTATTAGAGAGCATTGACCCTGATGCGTACTCTTATGTTGATGATATCTATCTCATGGACGACGAATTATGGCCGCATCTGTGTCGCATTGACCGCATCATTGTCATGTTTGCGGTTACAAATTCAACTTTGCAAAGTCACACATTGCAGAGTATACAGTGTTGTTTTTAGGCTATGAACTCAACAACGAAGGCCGAGGAATAGCCCCTCATTTCCTGGAGAAGTGCGCATGTTTGCGTGCTCCGACAACACTGAAACAATTACAATCTTTGCTGGGATTTTTAAATTTCTGGCGTACTTATATTCCCGATTATGCCCAGCGTATCAAGCCGCTATATGCCTTGGTACAACCTAATTTTTCCAAATCGAGCTGGCTGCCAGAGCATTCAGCTATCTTGCAATCTTTGCAGGCTGATCTTCTTGCTTCAAAGTACTTACTAACACATGATAACCACACTAACTTGGTGATAAGAATTGTGCCTGGTGCAGTGGGTTTCACGTACTTAACGTTCAATGAGGGCGACACAGTCCCCATTGCTTACAAATCACACTTGTACACTTCAGCTGAGATGCGCTTTTCCACTGTCCAGAAAGTTTTGACTTCAGTACAGATGGCGATTCTGAAAGAGAGAGCGCTGTCGCAAGGGAAACGCATGTTGGTTGTGACACCTTATCCTGCCCTAGAGGCAGTGACGAAAGCCAGTGTACCTAATTCTAAGGCTTTGCATCCACGTTGGATACAATGGGCCACTTCCTTGACATCGCCGGATGTCACCTACATCTTTGATGCCTCATTGCACACTCAGGAGTATTTGCAGTATGAGTTTGTTCATCCAGCTCCTCTGTCTTTGCGCCCGCTTGAGGATTACCATTGTGTCATTTACACTGACAGTTCGGCGCAACCGGCGACGGAATCTAAGCATGCATATTCAGCGGCCTGCGCAATTGTGGCTGGTACTTTCGTGAATGGTAAATTCAAGTCTGATGTCGTGCATACGAGTCATTGGGTGATTGTACCGCCCAGTTGGCAGAACTACGTGCTCTGGTGCTCTCACTGGAGTTTGCTGATCCATGAGTTACAACTCTTATAGTGAGTGACTCATTTTACTGTGTTCAGTCTTTTAACGACAATTTATTCTTTTGGTCTCAAAATGAATATCGTGATTCCAAGGGTAGCACAATCAAGCATAAAATGCTTTGGGCTCGAGTTGTAGAACTTAAACAGAATCTGCCTCTCGTGAATGTAATTCATACTCTCGGGCACCAGCGAGTTGGTGTCCACGCTGTCGGAAACAGCTTAGCTGACGAAGCAGCAAAAACCGCAGTGGCAACATATTTAGTAGCAGCAGTTACAAGATCCAAAAGTAAGATTGATGATGACATCTTGGCAGCTATTGCTGCAACAGAGAAGGGCAGGAATTACCCTAGAGGTTTCCCTTCTCGGTACTCTTATCATTTAAGTCCTGATAAAGTTCACTATGTGAGAATTAACGACGTTGGTGACAGATTGAGTCCCAACGCGGACTGCAGACTTTCCTTTATAACAGCGGCTCACGAAGGTATGGCTTCTGCGCATGCCGGCGTTTCAGCGACTGTTACTCTCTTACAACAACATTACTGGTGGCGCGGATTGTATAAACAGACTCGTACTTATGTTCTTAATTGTGACATCTGCCAGCAGATTAAACCTTCGACTGCTGCGCGCCCACCACAAACACAGTTGTACATATCTAATAAACCACTTGGGTGAGTTTATTTAGATCACTGGGATCCTTTCTCCTCTGAAACTGCATATAAGTACGCAGTGGATTCGTGCACACGTTTTCTTTGGGTATGGCCGCAATGGAGTGCTGATGCTCGAACTGTCTTTGTGGGAATTTTTGCATGTGGTACCCTTCATTCTGACCAAGGTCCTGCGTTCGCCTCTAAGGCGTACAAAGAAGCCATGAAATCTTTGGGGGTCCAGGTCAAATTTAAGTCTCCATACCGGCCTGAGGGCAATAGTGTTATGGAGCGAATATACCGTGACTTAAAGCAATCCCTGACAGCTAGGGTTTTAGGCACTGGCAGGAACTGGTTAGCCCATCTGTATAACGTTCAACGCGCACTTAATAATCTCCCTAGAAGGTCTCTGGGTGGGCAGACCCCATACGAAATGCTCTTTGGCATAAAGATGTTTGTTCCGGAACTTGATAGTCTAGACATGGCGGCGTCGGCCGCGCCCTTTGACGTAGATGATCACTGTGGTGTATTACAAAATCTACAAGAGACCAGAGACGGTCTTGCAAAGGAACACTTGCCCTCCACGGCTGATGCTGCGCTTCGGATTCCGGTAGTCGGCTGGCTACCTCGAATTGGTGACCTGGTCCGTGAGAAGGTGGAGAACAAGAAGGAGTTCGGCCCCTCTCATCGTGCTCCAGTACCAGTGCTTGGCGTGCAGGATAGAAGAACAGTCATTTTACCTCCACTTCCTGGTCGCAAGGATAACAGGTACATCTCCATTGAAAATGTCAAACTACAGCGAGTGGCCGATTCTTCTTAGTATGACTCCAGCGGTCTCTTGTCCACCAATGCTGAGGAATTCTGTTTTGGCTCCGGCGTCTACCACCAGGCCTGACATTGCCATCGAGATGCATACAGTTACTAATCCTTTGTTGCCTCCACTGGCTGGTGGTCCACCAGAAGATACTGAGTATACTCATCCCACAGATGTGTTGTTGCCTGGTTTACACTCAACTGCAGTTGACCAGTCACGTTTTTCATCTGACACTAACTCTATTACTTCCAATCCCTCATCGACAATTTCTCTTTTTGCTGCTTGGTTTAAAAGACATGTTTTAACTCCCCCCTGGAGTTACATTTGGTTGATGCTCTTAAGTATTTTTTTGTTTTATCGGATTTGTGGTGGTATTTTTTCGTCTTGTAAATGGACACTATCTCACCGAAAGATCGGCAATTAGATTAATTGATGGAACTGTGGCCCCCCCACTCCTCATCGCACATCATGAAAAGGGACCAGACTTTTGTGAATATTACTGCCTGGCCTGTGTTAGATGGGATTGTATGGGATGCTGTTAAATTTCAAATTCATGGTCCCACAGAGGTGATTAATGTCCCCAATGTACTTCGTGTCTCTATGAACATACTCTCTGATGATTGGGACGTCCAGGCCATAGAGGCACTTTTTTCTGATTTGAAATATTATGCTGCTTTTGATGCTGAAGATTTGTATTTAGACACGGCTAACTATGAGGAGTTGTTTTGCTACCGACACTATGGCAATCATTTCCTGCATAAAGCGAATACATTTAGAAATGTTGTCAATTACACACAATGGGAGCATTGCCCTGCGCCCATTGAAGGCAGCTCTAAAACTTTAGTGAAAATTTGTACATATTTTACCAATTTCAGTGTATCTGAACCTGAAGCATTTTATTTTAAAATGGCTGCGGAGACCGCTTCAAAGGTTAGACTGACCCACACTAAATTATTATATTCCAAGTCCTTTATGGAGGAATTGGCTATAGGGGGCTATGAGCTGTGGTAAGATACCATTGATTTTAAATCTGTTTGGGGTTCTAAAACATGGCAGATACAAGGTACAGAGGCTCTGCATCGTGCTTGCCTTATCCCGAACCACATTTTGTTTTTGAATTCTACCATTTTTCAAACCACCTGCTTTGGATTGGCTACTTCTAAAAAGATGAATTCACCCTCTATTCCTGATCTGGGCACTTATCCACAATGGAATAATCACACAGATCTGTCCATCGATGCGTTGCAGTCCTATATTTCTAATACATCCTTCGACATTTCCAACTTAGATCCTGAAGGATGGTTGATATGGCAGACGAGCTCAGATTCCTGTCAACGTCGTTTTCTGGGTCTAAATCCTGGCTATACACAGGTTAGGGTTGACCCCAGGTTTGCATCTCCTCATTCTGTTACTACCTATTCTGTCGGGAAGTTATGTCAGAATTGACTGCAAAATTCCACTTTAGCATCTGTTAAAATTCATTTATCAAAATTAAATGACAGAATAGATTTGAATGATTTTGTTAAGGGTCCTGTGGGTGGCAGATCCAAAAGATGGGTGTATGCTGTTTACAACGAAGTTTGAAAATTATCTCAAATTGAAGCTGCTTCCAGATTAAGAGCTATTGATCAAGCTAATTTGGAAAAAGTGCTAGCTGTCATTGATAACAGCATTAATACCCTTTCTTCCAGGATTTATACATTAGATAATATTGTTTCATCTGCTGTGGATATTGTACAGGATGATGTATCTGTTCTTTATCATGGTCAAAATCAATTGCGTTCTATTATGCAGTTTGCATGGACTTTGCAAACATTGAAGGCTGGGAAAGTTCCCTGGGACTACATGAATACGTCATCATTATTCCTCCCGTTTAATCAAACTGCAAAGCAACAATTCATGTCCATGAAAAATGCAACATACTCATTACTGCATATTGAGAAGTTAGAACCTTTACCTTTCTCTGTGGCCGAATCGAACTCAGCTGTGTGGCTTATCCACGGTTTGATCACCTTGCCGTTTCAGTTCAGTTCAGTTTGTGTATGAAACATTATGCCCTAGGCAGATATGAACCATTGGGTACCGCTTTCCTGCATGAAGTTTGGTCACTTCCGTTTACATACAGGTGCATGAGAAAGGGTAAAGAAGTTTATTTGAATGGGGAGGAATGCACTTCCACACCTGATCACTCAGCAGTCTGTAGGCACATCCAATTGCATGGCGCATGCAACGTTCAGGCACCGAATGTAGCTTGCGTTCTAAAGGGAAATCCTGTGCCAGCAATTACGCCCACTTTTACATTATTAGCTAACGGTCGTTATTTGCTTTTAAATAATGAGGCAAGCTGCGGGATGCTTGTGGGAATTCCGTACATTATAACTGTCTCACAACGGGTAGTCTGATGTAAAAATGTCCTTTTCCCGCCCCCGCATGGGAGACTGGATGTATCCATCTGGCCTTCCATCCCAACCTTGAAAGCAGAGTTCAATAAGATGAGCAGAATAAGGGCTCTATTGTCTCAAAAAGAAGTCGCACTAACGTCCTCCCGTGAAACATTAGTCCTTCACGTAACCAACACCCGCACCGAGGTGCATGCGCTTTTAAATACTGATCTCCTCCTTCATCTCGGGGCTCTGATTCATAATATATTCAATGCCTCTTCAACAACTGGCTTAGCGCATTTTTTCAAAGTTGTGGGCTCCGGCCTCGTGACCTCCTTCCAAACAATATTTGGTGTGATACTGGCATTTTTTCATTCTATTTTTTCCAGCGTCTTCGGCGGGCTCCCGTTCATTCTCGCCCTCACGGCTGGTGGGCTCCTGTTGGTCTGCTTGCTGCGCAATGGCTGCACAATATGTATCACACAACAGCCTGCCCCGGCTGCTCCAACTTCGTAACCGGATGCTTGAATATTATCATCTCCTATATGTCTCCTGCCCCGGATTATGATCGACTGATGAGTCCCTTAGTGGCTCATGAGTTGGACTGTTCTGGTATCGGGATTATGGCCTGAGGAGCGGCACATGGAGTCCTAGGGAATTGGGATATCTATACGGCAGCGTATGACTTCTTGGCGAGAAGTTATCTTGAAGACCACGCAGGTTGTCCTCTGATTGTGCTAGAGGCTCCAGTTATCGAAGAACATATCAACCTATAAGCCACTCCTATGGCAGGCCTTGACAATCCTGAAGGCAGAGTGCTTGGTTTTATGTGAGAGGGTGCCCAAGCATGAGCTGAGCCCCTCAGCAGCTTTCGGAAATACTTCCTTATGGCTGTTCTGTGATACAGCCAACCATACACTCTTAAGTGCATTATAACCTCGCGGTAAATGCTAACTTTGGGATGGCTGCATCAAAACATGTGGTGTTTGGTGTCAAACGCTTTGGAATACTACCCCCCACCCCGCCAGTTCAAGCAGCGGGGGTAGCATTCCACCCTTCTAGAGGGAGAGACATGTTCATACTGGCTAAACCCGGTAGGACTTTCCTGAGCCCTGGCATCACAAAATGGATGCCTCTGCCACAGACACGGGTCTGGCCTCAAGCTGCTGACCGAAACTCCGGCAGGGGAGGCCTGGACAATAGGTTTCCTGTCGAAGGGAGGTGTAACCACCTCCCCAGTCAGGCAGATGTGTTTTGGGGCTGGGATTTGCAGGCTCCCATTGAAATCGACGACGCGACCCGACACCAAAAGACACCTATGCACCCGGCTTCCCTGGGTGAGGTAACTCGAGTACTCCGGTGCTCACGTGGGTGCTAGCCCTATACCTTCTTAAGTCCAAAAGGGTTTGGTCCTGACGCGATTAAAAGTGTCCCTAATCTTTAAATTTCCAATCGCGACATTGCCCATAGAAGATAACGGGAACCGGCGGTTGTGTTTACACACTGCATACAGTCCCCGTGGGTCCCCTGTGTCACTACCTTGGGTGGTTCCTTGGGGTCCCAGCAATTCTAGAGGCTATAGGCCTAGGGCCCGATTCACAGAACTAACTTAAGACAAAATCCTAAACTTACTACCATTTTGGTATTCACAGAAGGCACTTACTCATTTTGGTATTCACAGAAGGCACTTACTCATTTCGGTATTCACAGAAGTTAGGAGTCCTAACTTTAGGACTCCTAAATGCCTTCTGTGAATACCGAAAGTCTTAAAGTTAGGATTTTTCTCAATTTAGTAGTAGTAAAGTTAGGACTCCTAACTTTAGTACTCCTAAATGCCTTCTGCGACTACCGAAAGCCTTAAAATTAGGATTTTTCTCAGTTTAGTAGTAGTAAAGTTAGGAGTCCTAACTTTAGGACTCCTAAACTGAGAAAAATCCTAATTTTAAGACTTTCGGTATTCACAGAAGGCATTTAGGAGTCCTAAACTTAGGACTACTAACTTCTGTGAATACCGAAATGAGTAAGTGTCTTCTGTGAATACCAAAATGAGTAAGTGCCTTCTGTGAATACGAAAATGGTAGTAAGTTTAGGATTTTGTCTTAAGTTAGTTCAGTGAATCGGGCCCCTAGTGTCTATCTCAGTCGTGGTTCTTATACCACTTTTTTGGTATATGGTTTGGTACACCCCTATGGCCCAAACGTGTTTTTGTGCTATTACTGATAATTGCTGACTTGTAAACTAAGTACTTCGAACTCCAGTCTCATAAAGAGACTAGAGGGGTGTGTGTTAACCTAAATACATATATTTTAAATATATACCTGGTGTGGTTGTCTTTTCATTTGATCATTCAAGAGATTATAGACTGTTAAAACAAGCTGCTTTACATTCCTTGAAGACTTAGCCTGAAGGCTGCTCTCCATAGCTACCACTAGGAGAGCTTTCAATAAAGGTTGTCTTTAACCTATCACCATAAGGGGTTGTTTGGACTGATGCAAGGTGCCCACTAGAATTAGTGGACAGCATATATCAGGCCACCTTCTCACATGCGGTCTCTCTTTGAGAGTTGTTACTACTTGATGGCAAGGGTTGGTGTTAATGCTGTGGTAGTGGCCTCTCTTTGGGAGTCATTACTATCTTGATGGCACGGGTTTCTGTTAATACTGTGGTTCCGGTCTCAATCTGGGAGACGTTGCTACTTGATGGCACCGGTTGGTGTTAATGCTGTGGTTCCGATCTCTATCTGGGAGTCTTTGCTAGCTTGATGGCACCGGTTGGTGTTAATGCTGTGGCAGTGGTCTCTCTTTGTGAGTCTTTGCTAGCTTGATGGCACCGGTTGGAGTTAATGCTGTAGTAGAGGTCTCTCTTTGGGAGTCATCGCTATCTTGATGGCACCGGTTGCTGTTAATAGTATGGTAGCAGTCTTTTGTTGGGAGTCATTGCTAGCTTGATGGTACCGCAAGGTGTTAATGCTGTGGTAGTGGTCTCAATCTGGGAGTCATTGCTATCTTGATGACACTGGTTGGTGTTACTGCTGTGGTCGCGGCCTCTATCTGGGCATCATTGCTTGCGTGATGGCACCGGTTGGTATTAATGCTGCGGTAGCAGTCTCTATCTGGGCATCGTTGCCAGCTTGATGGCACTGATTGGTGTTAATGGTGTCGTAGAGGTCTCTATTTTAGAGATTGTTGCTAGCTTGGCAGTGGTTGTGTTAATGCTGTGGTCTAGCAGCGTCTCTTTTGGAATCACTGCTAGCTTGATGGCACTGGTTGGTGTTAATGCTGTGGCAGCGGTCTCTCTTTGTGAGTCGTTGCTAGATTGATGGCACCGGTTGGTATTAATGCTGTGGTAGCTGTCTCTCTTTGGGAGTCGTTGCTAGATTGATGGCACCGGTTGGTGTTAATGCTGTGGTAGCGGTCTCTCTTTGGGAGTCGTTGCTAGATTGATGGCACCGGTTGGTGTTAATGCTGTGGTAGCGGTCTCTCTTTGGGAGTCACTGCTATCTTGATGGCACCGGTTGGTGTTAATGCTGTGGTAGCAGCCTCTATCTGGGCATCAGTGCTAGCTTGATGGCACCGGTTGGTATTAACGCTGTGGTAGCTGTCTCTCTTTGGGAGTCTTTGCTAGCTTGATGGCACCAGTTGGTGTTAATGCTGTGGTAGTGAACACTATGGGAGCCTTTGCTAGATTGATGGCAACGGTTGGTGTTAATGCTGTGGTAGAGGTCTCTCTTTGGGAGTCATTGCTAGCTTGATGGCACTGGTTGGAATTGATGCTGTGGTAGAGGTCTCTCTTTGGGAGTCGTTGCTAACTTGATGGCACCGATTGGTGTTAATGCTGAGGCAGAGGTCTCTAATCTGAGAGATCATTGCTAAATTGATGGCACCGGTTGGTGTTAATGCTGTGGTAGCAGTCTCTATCTGGGCGTCCTTGTAGCTTGATGGCACCGGTTGGTGTTAATGGTGTGGTAGCGGTCTCTCATTTGGAGTCGTTGCTAGCTTGATGAGACCGGTTGGTGGTAATGCTGTGGTAGCAGCCTCTATCTGGGCATCAGTGCTAGCTTGATGGCACCGGTTGGTATTAACGCTGTGGTAGCTGTCTCTCTTTGGGAGTCTTTGCTAGCTTGATGGCACCAGTTGGTGTTAATGCTGTGGTAGTGATCACTATGGGAGCCTTTGCTAGATTGATGGCAACGGTTGGTGTTAATGCTGTGGTAGCGGTCTCTCTTTGGGAGTTACTGCTATCTTGATGGCACCACTTGGTGTTAATGCTGTGGTAGAGGTCTCAATCTGGGAGTCGTTGCTATCTTGATGGCACCAGTTGTGGTTAATTCTGTGGTAGCGGTCTCTCTTTGCGAGTAATTGCAAGATTGATGGCACCAGTTGGTGTTAATGCTGTGGTATAGCTGCATTCTGTGTGTTATACATGCAATCTTTAGCTTTATTCTTGCCTCGTACGGTAGCCGATTGAGGGCTTTCAGGTGAGGAGTGATATGGTCGCATTTTTTGGAGCTCGTTAAAAGTCCAGCTGCAGCATTGAGACAAGCTTTTAGGGGAGCAGTTGAAATCTTAGGAAGACCTGAGAATGTTGAGCAACCATACTCAATTCTAGAAATGACCAGCGCCTGGAATGCCCTTTTCAAGTTCTCTGTGGCAATAAACAGCTTCAGCTTTCTAAGGTAGCTCCGATGGAAGTGGGCATGTTTTGGCATTGTGTGGATGTCGGTACCCATGTTCAACTCCTTATCCAGCGTGATTCCTAGAGACTTAGTTGACTCTACTTGAATCGGGGAGCCGTTTAGCGCAGTAATCACCATTCCTCAATTCTGGTGTCACTTTTAGGGGGAGATGGGATGGTATTCCGTTTTCTGCGCGTTGAGCTTGAGATGACTGGCCGAAAGCCATTGAACAGTCTTCTGAGGTGCTTGGTTCATTATGTTGATCTCTTCCACTAATGTAATCTTCTTATACAGCTGAGTGTCGCATACACCTGGAAGGAAATGTGAGTCTGTTGTAGTACTTCAGTTAATGGTTTGATGTATAGATTGAAAAAGGGAAGGTGAAAGAGTTGATCCTTTTGGATTGGGCATGGAGGAGATAGCTTGTGGTTCGCCAGGAATCTCTGTGATCTGTTCTCAAAGAAGCAATAGAACCATTTTAAGACTTATGGTGTCAAATGTGGACGATAGGTCTGGAAGGACAAAGAGACAAGTGTCATTATGGTCAAGAGCAAGAGGAGCGTCATCTAATATGTGCAAAATCTCAGTTTCAAAAGTATGATCTGGTATGAACACCGCTTGGCAATTATTTAGTAACTTAAATTCACTATTGTGCTTGCCCAATTGTTGTTGAGCACATTTTTCTAGAACTTTGGCTAGTAAGGGAATGTTTGTCTCAATCTGGGAGTCACTGCAATCTTGATGGCACCGGTTGGTGTTAATGCTGTGGTAGCGGTCTCTCTTTGGGAGTCGTTGCTAGATTGATGGCACCGGTTGGTGTTAATGCTGTGGCAGCGGTCTCTCTTTGGGAGTCGTTGCTAGATTGATGGCACCGGTTGGTGTTAACGCTGTGGCAGCGGTCTCTCTTTGGGAGTCGTTGCTAGATTGATGGCACCGGTTGGTGTTAATGCTGTGGCAGCGGTCTCTCTTTGGGAGTCGTTGCTAGATTGATGGCACCGGTTGGTGTTAATGCTGTGGCAGCGGTCTCTCTTTGTGAGTCGTTGCTAGATTGATGGCACCGGTTGGTGTTAACGCTGTGGCAGCGGTCTCTCTTTGGGAGTCGTTGCTAGATTGATGGCACCGGTTGGTGTTACTGCTGTGGTAGCGGTCTCTCTTTGGGAATCGTTGCTAGATTGATGGCACCGGCTGGTGTTAATGCTGTGGCAGCGGTCTCTCTTTGGGAGTCATTGCTAGCTTGATGGCACCGGTTGGTGTTAATGCTGTGGTAGCCTACAGCTCTCCATTTCAGGGGTGTTTAAACCCTCTCTGTGCCCATCGTTGAGCCCTCTGCTGGGTGCACCGACCAGTGAGAAGAGCCTCTCAAGTTCCCAGCAGATCCATCAGCTCGATCCACAGACTGTTTATCCATGGATTTACCTTCCTTCTGTCAAGAGGTACTCCGCTCGGCGAATGACATGCTCAGGTACACAAACCCCAGGTGTGTCTGTGAGCCGCACCCAGACCAGGTACACAAACCCCAGTCCAGGTGCACAAACCCCAATCCAGGTAAACAAACCCCAGGTGTGTCTCTGAGCCGCACCCAGCCCAGGTAAACCCACCTGAGGTGTGTTTGTGAGCCGAACCCAGCCCAGGTACTCAAACCCCAGGTGTCTGTGAGCCGCACCCAGCCCAGTTACACAAACCCCAGGTGTGTCAGTGAGCCGCACCCAGCCCAGTTACACAAACCCCAGGTGCGTATGTGAGCCGCACCCAGCCCAGTTACACAAACCCCAGGTGCGTATGTGAGCCGCACCCAGCCCAGGTACACAAAACCCAGGTGTCTGTGAGCCGCACCCAGCCCAGGTACACAAGCCTTATGTGCATCTGTGAGCTGCACCCAGCCCAGATACACAAACCTCAGGTGTCTGTGAGCCGCACCCAGCCCAGGTACACAAACCACAGGTGTGTATGTGAGCCGCACTCAGCCCAGTTACACAAACCCCAGGTGCATATGTGAGCCGCACCCAGCCCAGGTACACAAACCCCAGGTGTGTCAGTGAGCCGCACCCAGCCCAGTTACACAAACCCCAGGTGCGTATGTGAGCCGCACCCAGTCCAGGTACAGAATCCCCAGGTGTTTCTGTGAGCTGCACCCATCCCAGGTAAACCCACCCGAGGTATGTCTGTGAACCGCACCCATTCCAGGTACACAAACCCCAGGTGTGGCTGTGAGCTGCACCCAGTCCAGGTACAAAAATCCCAGGCGTGTCTGTGAGCCACACCCAGCCCAGGTACACAAACCCCAGGTGTGTTTCTGAGCCACACCCAGCTCAGGTACAAACCCCAGATGTGTTTGTAAGCCGCACTCAGCCCAGGTACACAAACCCCAGGTGTGGCTGTGAGCTGCACCCAGTCCAGGTACAAAAATCCCAGGTGTGTCTGTGAGCCGCACCCAGCCAAGGTAAACACACCCCAGGTGTGTCTGTGCGCCGCACCCAGCTTAGGTACACACACACCAGGTGTGTTTGTCAGCCGTACCCAGTCCAGGTACACAAACCCAAGGTGTGTCTGTGAGCTGCATGTAACCCAGGTACACAAAACCCAGGTGTGTCTGTGAGCCCCAACTAGCCCAAGTACACAAACCCCAGGTGAGTCTGTGAGACACAGCCAGCCCAGGTACACAAACCCCAGGTGTATCTGTGAGCCGCACCCAGCCCAGGTACACAAACCCAGGTGTGTCTGTCAGCCGCACCCAGCCGAGGTACAAAAACCCCAGGTGTGTCTGTGAGCTGAACGCAGCCCAGGTACACAAACCCCAGGTGTGTCTGTGAGCCGCTCCAAGCCTAGGTACACAAACCCCAGGTGTGTCTGTGAGGCGCATCCAGCCCAGGTACACACACCCCAGGTGTGTCTCTGAGCCACACCCAGCTCAGGTACAAACCCCAGGTGTGTCTGTGAGCCACACCAAGCCCAGGTACACAAATCCCAGGTGTGTCAGTGAGCCGCACCCAGCCCCGTTACACAAACCCCAGGTGCGTATGTGAGCCGCACCCAGTCCAGGTACACAATCCCCAGGTGTTTCTGTGAGCTGCACCCATCTCAGGTAAACCCACCCGAGGTGTGTCTGTGAACTGCACCCATTCCAGGTACACAAACCCCAGGTGTGGCAGTGAGCTGCACCCAGTCCAGGTACAAAAACCCCAGGTGTGTCTGTGAGCCGCTCCAAGCCTAGGTACACAAACCCCAGGTGTGTCTGTGAGGCGCACCCAGCCCAGGTACACAAATCCCAGGTGTCTGTGCGCCGCACCCAGCCCCTCCTGCACCGAGGCAGCTGCGAGCTGAGCTCCTTTCAGGTCGCGGACCTTGGACTGTCTGATGTAATCTGTAGTTCAAAGTATCCTCCCCTGTCTCAGCGTGTGTGACGTCACCGGGCGACCTTTCACACCTTTGAGCGCCATGAAACCGTAGCAGACAGTGTGGGCTGTACAAGAGCTAAAAATAAAAGAAAACGAGCATTTCCGGATAGCGCTTCGTGCTTTCACATTCGGGTGCTTCTGTGTGTAGCGCTTTGTGCTTTCACGCCCGGGTACTGCGGTGTGTAGCGCTTTATGCTTTCACACCCGGGTACTGCTGTGTTTAATTAGCGCTTCGTGGGTTCACACCCTTGTACTGCTGTGTGTAACGCTTTGAGCTTTCCCAAGTCAAGTGTACTGTTGTGTGTAGCGCTTTGACCTTTCACATCCGTGTACTGCTGTGCAGCGCTTTGACCGTTCACATCCCTGTACTGCTGTGTTTAGCGCTTTGTGTTTCAAGCCTCTGTACTGATGTGTGTAACGCTTTGAGCTTTCACAAAAGTCAAGTGTACTGTTGTGTGTAGGGTTTTGACCATTCATATCCGGGTAATTCTTTGAGTAGCACCTTGTGCTCTCACACCAGTGTGCTGCTGTGTAGTGCTTTCACAGCCGAGCATTACTGTGTGTAGTGCTTTGACAGTCGTGTACTGCTGTGTAGAGCGCTTTATGTATTCACATCTGTATACTGTTACGGGCTGTAATACCCACGTACTGTTTTAACACCGTGCAGTGCCATGTACTATATATACATGCTCTGTGCTTTAATAAATGCGCAGTGCTGTGTGCTGTAATACCCATGCAGTGCTGTGCTGTAATACCCACGCAGTGCTGTGCTGTGATACCCACGCAGTGCTGTGCTGTGATACCGACGCTGTGCTGTGATACCCACGCAGTGCTGTGATACCCACGCAGTGCTGTGGTGTGATACCCACGCAGTGTTCTGCTGTAATACCCACGCAGTGCTGTGCTGTGATACCGACGCAGTGCTGTGCTGTGATACCGACGCAGTGCTGTGATACCGATGCAGTGCTGTGCTGTGATACCCACGCAGTGCTGTGCTGTGATACCCACGCAGTGCTGTGGTGTGAAACCCACGCCGTGCTGTGATACCCGCGCAGTGCTGTGTGCTGTAATACCCACGCAGTGCTGTGCTGTGATACCCACGCAGTGCTGTGTGCTGTGATACCCACGCAGTGCTGTGTGCTGTGATACCCGTGCAGTGCTGTGTGCTGTAATACCCGTGCAGTGCTGTGCTGACTTAGAACTGAATGTCAAAGTGAAGAAATTCAATGAAGCGCGGGTAAACGGCGGGAGTAACTATGACTCTCTTAAGGTAGCCAAATGCCTCGTCATCTAATTAGTGACGCGCATGAATGGATGAACGAGATTCCCACTGTCCCTACCTACTATCTAGCGAAACCACAGCCAAGGGAACGGGCTTGGCAGAATCAGCGGGGAAAGAAGACCCTGTTGAGCTTGACTCTAGTCTGGCACTGTGAAGAGACATGAGAGGTGTAGGATAAGTGGGAGGCCCTCGGGCCGCCGGTGAAATACCACTACTCTTATCGTTTTTTCACTTACCCGGTGAGACGGGGGGGCGAGCCCCATGGGGCTCTCGCTTCTGGCTCCAAGCGCAGTGTAATACCCGCGCAGTGCTGTGCTGCGATACCCACGCAATGCTGTGCTGTGATACCCACGCAGTACTGTGTGAGGTGATACCCACGCAGTGCTTTGTGCTGTATTACCCACGCAGTGCGCTGTAATACTCATGCTGTGCTGTGCTGTGATACAAACGCAGTGCTGTGTGCTGTAATACCCAAGCAGTGCTGTGGTGTGTGTTAGAATCGGGGGTCTCTGGTTGGCACAGGTATGCACTTGCGACAAGCAGGGACACTCTCCTCTAAATCAGGGCAAAGGACTGCTCTCAGCAGACAACCCATGCTCACCCTCTAGGTAGTGTGGCGCGAGCAGTCAGGCTAATCTCTAGAGTACATAAGGTTAAGCATTTATGAGATCCCACAAAAATCACCAACCCACCACACAGGGGCACCAGACTGTATTTGTAAAAAATAAAGCTTTTATATAAATTTCCTTAAGCAGGCTTCAGTTACAGTCTGTAGACTTTGAAAACGGTTCCAGTTACTTGTGATACTGTTCAAATTTGGTCTGAGGATGCCACAGTTCTTGTTCACTCAAGGCGGTGTGCAGTTTGCACCTTTTTGGGGGTCAGTGCGCGTCGTACCGCTGTGGTACATTTCGTACCGCTCTGGTACGCGTCGTACCGCTCTTTGTGACGATCCCCACTACGTCTCACACTTCCCGCGTGAGCAGGCATACGGGGCCGACGCTCTTCAGGCCGTACGGTTGGCCTACGCTTCACGCGTACAGTTCTCCTGGGAGGCAGCCGTACGCTGGGGGTCCGTAGCACACAGTCTCCTACGCTGCAGCCGTACGCTGCAAGTACGCTGGGCTCTCAGACGTGCACAGTTCGGCTACGCTCCAGCCGTACGCTGGGGCTTTCAAAAGCACACAGTACCTTATTTCTTTAGGTGGGAGTTCGAGGCGGCGTCGGCAGTTGTACAGGGGGCGTCCCACGTCGCGGTGCAGTCCCGTGTTGCAGAGGGCCGCGATGCGTTGTGGGGCGCCTCTGGACTCCGATGCTCGTCGCGATGTCTGTGGAAGGAGGGGCGGCTTGGGGGTGAATCCAGCGGCGAGGCGCTGCCAACAGGGCGTCGTCCCGAAGCGGCGAACTTGGGTGCAGTTGGTCCTTACGGTGGGCTCTACGGCTCGGGGGCCACAGAGGCTCGTTGCTTAGACCGGACGGTCCTTTCTTACGGTGCGAGCTCCGGCTCGAGGGGGCAGCAGTTCGCTGTGCTCAGGCCAAGCGGGGCAGACCGTTACGGTGCGTACTGCGGCACAGTCCTGCAGGGGCCACGTTGCTCGGCAGGATGAGGGCACACAGGTTCTCAGAGTGCGGGACAGGTTCCCAGTCGCACTCAGGTTTCGGGAGTCAGCGTTGAAGGGCAATTCACCAGCAGCAGCTTCCTTTCTTCCAGGGAGGGGTAGCGCCCACTGTTCCTGGGGCGCAGTTCAGGGGGCAAGTTCACAAGCAAGCCCTTGGAGATTGTTCATAAAGTACAAGTTGAAATTAAAGTCTCTCTCAGTCTTTTCCTCTCCTTCTTGCAGCAAGGCACCCACCACAGGCCAGTCTCCTAGGTCAGAGACAATAGTCCTCCATGCAGCTTTCCCAGGTCCTTCTCGTCGGGCAGAGGTTCTTCTTGGCGTAAACAGGATCTGATTTCTTAGGAGCAGGGCTCCTTCTTTTATAAATAGTTTCTTGTGCTCTTTGTGGCCAGGGGGCCTGGGCCTGGCTCAGTCCAGTTCTGGAGCACTTTGTTGTGGTGACTCTGCTCTTTCCTTTCAGTGCACAGGGCAGAGACATCAGCCGCTCCACAGGGGGCGGAGCCAGCATTGTGGTGGCAGAGCACAGGTCTATTCAGAGTCAAGGTGTACTCCTCCCACCCATCCTGGTGTAATCTCTCTACCCACCACCTGGCAGCCAGCCTGTCTCCTGGAATTCCCCAGCCCTGCCCCTCACTGAAACTAGGCAGCACACACACACACAGCAGAGGTGGACTGAAATGGCTAAGCAAGTAAATACTAACTTTCTGAAAGTAGTATTTATACAAACACAGGATATTAAAATAAACTTTACTAAAAGAAGTATTTTATTATTCTGAGTTCAGGCATACTAAACTTGACTTTCTACCATGCTCTCTGAGTCCGCTGGGATTATAGAGTGTAATAATTCCAGCAGCCCATTCTGGCCCATGGAGAGCAGGTAGCCTTCAATAGTGAAAAACGAAAATGGCTGTAATTCACTATTAGGACATGCCACACACATCAGGGCATGTCCTACCTTATGCTTACAATGCACCCTGCCCTTGGGCCTACCATAGGGGTGACTAATATGTAGTTAAGGGAAGGTTTAGGGACTGGCAAGTAGGTGCACTTGCGCAGTACCAGACTGCACGCAGGCTCTGCAGTGCCAGACCTTAGACACATTTTACTAGGCCGCTTCTGTGGGTGGCACAACCAGTGCTGCAAGCCCACCAGTAGCATTTGCATTTACAAGCCCTGGTACTCCTGGTGCACTTTACTAGGGGCTGATAGTAAACCAAATAAGCCAAACATGGAAACCAATCAATGTATACACTTTTCATAGGGAGCACTTGCACTGTGGCACTGGTTGGCAGTGGCACAGTGCCCTGAGCAGCTAACACCAACAAAACACATGAGGCACATCAGAAAAAAGTGGATGGGAGACTCACGCCAAGGTGCCAGGTCTAACAGTGTGATACCCACACATTGCTGTGTGCTGTGATACCCAAGCAGTGCTGTGCTGTGATACTCACGCAGTGCTGTGCTGTGATACTCACGCAGTGCTGTGCTGTGATACCCACGCAGTGGTGTGTGCTGTAATAAGCACGCAGTACTGTGTGCTGTAATACCCGCGCAGTGCTGTGCTGTGATACCCACGCAGTGCTGTGTGCTGTGATACCCACGCAGTGTTGTGCTACCCATGCAGTGCTGTGTGCTGTGATACCCACACAGTGCTGTGCTGTGATACCCACACAGTACTGTGCTGTGATACCCACGCAGTGCTGTGTGCTGTGATACCCACGCAGTGCTGTGTGCTGTGATACCCATGCAGTGCTGTGCTGTGCTGTGATACCCGCGCAGTGCTGTGCTGTGATACCCACACAGAGCTGTGCATGATACCCATGCAGTGCTGTGCTACCCACGCAGTGCTCTGCTGTGATACCCACGCAGTGCTGTGATACCCACACAGAGCTGTGATGTGATACCCATTCAGTGCTGTGCTGTGATACCCGCGCAGTGCTGTGATACCCGCGCAGTGCTGTGCTGTGATACCCATGCAGTGCTGTGATACCCATGCAGTGCTGTGCTATGATACCCACACACTGATACCCACGCAGTGCTGTGTGCTGTGATACCCACACAAAGCTGTGCTGTGATACCCACGCAGTGCTGTGCTATGATACCCATGCAGTGCTATGTGCTGTAATACCCACGCAGTGCTGTGTGCTGTGATACCCACACAAAGCTGTGCTGTGATACCCACGCAGTGCTGTGCTGTGATACCCACGCAGTGCTATGTGCTGTAATACCCACGCAGTGCTGTGCTGTGATACCAACGCAGTGCTGTGCTGTGATACCCATGCAGTGCTATGTGCTCTGATACCCACGCAGTGCTGTGTGCTGTGATACCCACGCAGTGCTGTGCTGTGATACCCACGCAGTGCTGTGTGCTGTAATACCCACACAGTGCTGTGTGCTGTAATACCCACGCAGTGCTGTGCTGTGATACACATGCAGTACTGTGTGCTGTATTACCCACGCAGTGCTGTGCTATGATACCCATGCAGTCTTGTGTTGTGATACCCACGCAGTGCTGTGTGCTGTAATACACACGCAGTGCTGTGCTGTGATACCAACGCAGTGCTGTGCTGTGATTCCCATGCAGTGCTGTGTGCTCGGATACCCACGCAGTGCTGTGTGCTCTGATACCCACGCAGTGCTGTGTGCTGTAATACCCAAGCAGTGCTGTGTGCTGTAATACCCACGCAGTGCTGTGCTGTGATACACATGCAGTGCTGTGTGCTGTATTACCCACGCAGTGCTGTGCTGTGCTACCCATGCAGTGCGCTGTTATACTCACGCTGTGCTGTGCTGTGATACACACGCAGTGCTGTGTGCTGTAATACCCAAGCAGTGCTGTGGTGTGATACCCACACATTGCTGTGTGCTGTGAAACCCAAGCAGTGCTGTGCTGTGATACCCACGCAGTGCTGTGCTGTGATACCCACGCAGTGGTGTGTGCTGTAATAAGCACGCAGTACTGTGTGCTGTAATACCCACGCAGTGCTGTTCTGTGATACCCATGCAGTGCTGTGTGCTGTGATACCCACACAGTGCTGTGCTGTGATACCCACACAGTGCTGTGTGCTGTGATACCCACACAGTGCTGGGCTGTGATACCCACGCAGTGCTGGGCTGTTATACCCACGCAGTGCTGTGCTGTGATACCCACGCAGTGCTGTGCTGTGATACTCACGCAGAGCTGTGCATGATACCCATGCAGTGCTGTGCTACCCATGCAGTGCTGTGCTGTGATACCCGCGCAGTGCTGTGCTGTGATACCGATGCAGTGCTGTGCTGTGATACCCATGCAGTGCTGTGCTGTAATACCCATGCAGTACTGTGCTATGATATCCACGCAGTGCTGTGTGCTGTAATACCCACGCAGTGCTGTGTGCTGTGATACCCACGCAGTGCTGTGTGCTGTGATACCCACACAAAGCTGTGCTATGATACCCACGCAGTGCTGTGCTGTGATACCCACACAGAGCTGTGCTATGATACCCACGCAGTGCTGTGCTGTGATCCCCATGCAGTGCTGTGATACCCGCACAGTGCTGTGCTGTGATACCCACGCAGTGCTGTTCTGTAATACCCATGCAGTGCTGTGCTGTTATACTCACGCAGTGCTGTGCTGTAATACCCACACAGTGCTGTGCTGTGATACCCACGCAGTTCTGTGTGCTGTAATACCCATGGAGTCTTGTGTGCTGTGATACCCACGCAGGGCTGTGTGCTGTAAACCCATGCAGTGCTGTGATACCCACACAGTGCTGTGATACCCACGCAGTGCTGTTCTGTAATACCCATGCAGTGCTGTGCTGTTATACCCACGCAGTGCTGTGCTGTAATACCCACGCAGTGCTGTGCTGTGATACCCACACAGTGCTGTGTGCTGTAATACCCACGCTTTGCTGTGCTTTGATACACACGCAGCGCTGTGTGCTGTAGTACCCAAGCAGTGCTGTGCTGTGATACCCACACAGTGCTGTGTGCTGTAATACATATGCAGTGTTTGATGCTTTATTTCCAGACCAGTATTCTGCACTGCTTTAACGCCGTGCAGTATGGTCTTCTGTAATATCTGTGTCATGCAGCAATACAAAGGCACTGCTATAACGTCATGCAGTGCACGTCATTCCTTTATTTCTGTGTAGTGCTGTAATACAAAGGCACTGCTTTAACGTTGTGCAGTGTACGTCATTCCTTCATATCTGTGTAGTGCTGTAATACAAAGGCACTGCTTTAACATCATGCAGTGTAGGGTCATTTATTCATATCTGTGTAGTGCTGTAATACAAAGGCACTGCTTTAATGTCGTGCAGTGTAGGGTCATTCCTTCATATCTGTGTAGTGCCGTAATACAAAGGCACTACTTTAACGTCATGCAGTGTAGGGTCATTCCTTCATATCTGTGTAGTGCCGTAATACAAAGGCACTGCTTTAACGTCGTGCAGTGTACGTCATTCCTTCATATCTGTGTAGTGCCGTAATACAAAGGCACTACTTTAACGTCATGCAGTGTAGGGTCATTCCTTCATATCTGTGTAGTGCTGTAATACAAAGCACTGCTTTAACGTCGTGCAGTGTACGTCATTCCTTCCCATCTGTGTAGTGCTGTAATACAAAGGCACTGCTTTAACGTCGTGCAGTGTACGTCATTCCTTCCCATCTGTGTAGTGCTGTAATACAAAGGCACTTCTTTAACGTCACACAGTGTAGGGTCATTTCTTCATATCTGTGTAGCGCTGTAATACAAACGCACTGCTTTAATGTCGTGCAGTGTAGGGTCATTTCTTCATATCTGTGTAGTGCTGTAAGACAAAGGCACTGCTTTAACATCATGCAGTGTAGGGTCATTTCTTCATATCTGTGTAGTGCTGTAATACAAAGGCACTGCTTTAACATCATGCAGTGTAGGGTCATTTCTTCATATCTGTGTAGTGCTGTAATACAAAGGCACTGCTTTAATGTCGTGCAGTGTAGGGTCATTTCTTCATATCTGTGTAGTGCTGTAATACAAAGGCACTACTTTAACATCATGCAGTGTAGGGTCATTTCTTCATATCTGTGTAGTGCTGTAATACAAAGGCACTGCTTTAACGTCGTGCAGTGTACGTCATTCCTTCATATCTGTGTAGTGCTGTAATACAAAGGCACTGCTTTAACGTCGTGCAGTGTACGTCATTCCTTCATATCTGTGTAGTGCTGTAATACAAAGGCACTGCTTTAATGTCGTGCAGTGTAGGGTCATTCCTTCATATCTGTGTAGTGCTGTAATACAAAGGCACTACTTTAACGTCATGCAGTGTAGGGTCATTTCTTCATGCCCTGCAGCTACCAGAGAACGGCCCTGCTTCTTGAGGCCTGCCTTGTTTCCCAGAGAACCGTCCTGCTGCTTGAGGCCTGCCTTCTTCCATGGAGGACTGCCCTGCTGCTTGAGGCCTGCCTTCTTCCATGGAGGACTGCCCTGCTGCTTCAGGCCTGCATTGTACCCCAGAGGACCGTCCTGCAGCTACCAGAGAACTGTCCTGCTGCTGGAGGCTTGTCTTGTACCCCAGAGGACTGCCCTGTTCCTTGAGGCCTGCCTTGTTCCACAGGGGACTGCCCTGCAGCTTAAGACCTGCCCTGCTCTGTGAAAAGGAAGACCGGACCAGCTCCCTTCATCCAAGGCTATCCTGAGTGACTCCAAGTGTCAGCTGGCTGACCTCCTGTTCTGACCTAGAGGGCCACAACAATCTCCAGAGACCTCCCTGCAACTGCCCAGCTGACCTGCTGTAAATGGACCTGCAACTGAACCGGCCTAAGACATTCTGGCTTCTGTTAGAGTGAGTCCATGATCCCAAGAGGGGCCTCCCCAGGCCCTGGACCTTTGGCTGGCATTACAGTGCACTCCTCTAATAAGAAAGGAGAAATTCTGAAGGTTTGGGCTCTTCGAGAACGGTCCCACTCGCACATAGACTCTGCCACCCATGATGACCCCCGACGCAAAGCTTCAGTGACCCAACTCTTCGCGCTAAAGCGACCATAAGAAATGACTGGCAATGCGAGATCGGCACTTCGGGCTACAGAAACAACAGCCCACGGTCACTGCTAACGTGAAGCTCCAGCAACGACCATCCTTGTTGCTCAACCGGCTCTTAGCACCACAGTGATAACAGCTCGCACCACCCGGCAAGATCTTCGTGCGACAGTGACGAACATCCGTGGAACTCTTCCTGCTCCTCGCGGCCTCCTCCAATAAAAACTGGACATTTCATCCAGATTTGAGAAGGTTACTCTTTCAGCAGCACCAACCGGATTCCTGTTTCCTGCCTGCGCTCCATTGTGATCAGCCTGAACGTGCGACTTTCTCCGGTCTAGTAAGACCAGATGACCATGAGTGGCACTTTGTACCACACTACGGCTGTACACCCCTGGTGCCTGGCAGGGAGTCCCCCCTCACCTGTAGGCAGCGCCTGTAAGGAAGTTGGTTTCTGGCGCAGTAACCCTTCCACTTTTTGCCTGATAACTGATGCACTTTTCCTTGTTGTGCCCCGGGCTCCTGCCAATCAGGTGCCCAGGGCCTGTGCTCCTTCCCTAAAAACTGCCTAACAGCCAAAACCCAATTGGAATCTCTGGTCACATGTCAGCCCCTGGTAAATGGTACCCTAGGGCCTTGTGACCAGAGAAGGCCCCTAAGGGCAGCAGCACTTATTGTGCCACCCTTAGAGGCCCTGTACCCTGACACACACACACTGCCTTTGCAGGCTGAGTGTTTGGTGCAGAACAAAACAAAGTGAGCATGGCACACATCCCTGTGTGCCATGCCCACAACACACACAGCCCTGGCATACCTCAGTCACATGTGCATGAGCCCTGTGCCCCTACAGTACCCAGGTCCATTCCTGGGCACTGTAAGTGCAGTGCTGCCATTAAGAGTATATGGTGCTGGGATGCCGTCAACACGAACTCCACAGCACCATGATGGCTACACTGAAGAATGAGAAATTTGGTATCAAACTTCTCAGCACAGTAAACCCATACTGATGCCAGTGTGGGATTTACTGTAAGATGCACGACAGTGGGCAACTTAGAGTTGCCCCCTGAACCTAACCTACAATCCACGTTTTGTCTGAGGTGCTGCCTAGGCTGCCACACTGCAGACATGTTGCTGGACCCCTGGGTAGGAGAGCCCCCACTCTCCTGGGCCTGCAACAATGCACATCCTGGGCGAGGTGCTAGGTCTCCTCCCCCAGGATGCGCAGGGAAAGCTTTAAAGGCATGCCGCCTTTGTGAGTTTCTCCAGGCCACTTACTGTACTCAGCAACTGGCCCCCACCGGTTCTGACCCCCTCTCTGGTGGGAAAAGCTAAGTGAGGAAAGGGGGTGTGCCAGCTTCTGCCAACCCCACCCCTCAGGTGGGGGAGGCGAGGTGAAGCACATCTCCGGGCTCTCGCCATCTTGAAGATGGGAAGCCCTGCCCAATCAGGACTAGGCCACTGCCCCCTCCCACAGGAGAGTGGCAGGATAGGGGGTGTACCCACCCCAGGGAGGGGACCCATTGGTCTCTGCCCTTTACCTACCTGTAACGCCCCTAAATTTAGAATTTAGGGGCACCCTGAACCTTCCTTCCTCAGATCCAGATTCCGAAACAAGAAAGAAGAACACGGAACAAGAAGACCTGCCGTGCAGCTGCTAACAAGAGGAAGACACCAACTGATTTGGCCCCAGCCCTACCGGCCTGTCGACCCTCGAACCTGCTCCTGCTAAACCCCGGCATCTCCAGTGGTCAGCAACCTCAAAAACCCCGGAGGACCTGACTGCCTTGTGACTCTGCCTACCTCGGACTCCCACGAGCAGTGGTACTACTCAAAGAAAGTAACTGACCGCTGGCATCAGCCAGGAACCGCGAACCCTGCACACTCTGCACCCGCCAAGCTTGGCCTGTGCTGGAGTGAACATAGACCCCGAATCCAGCACCCAAGGACCCACCTCAACGCTCCTGACGACGCCTGCAGCCTCAGAACCAGGGACCCCTCCAACCGCGACCAGCAGAGGGTAAGATTTCCCGACACCAAAAGGCACCCCTGCACCCGGCGCCCTGCGGCCCCCTGTGCCAAACTCCTGGGTGCCTACCTATCGTCCAACTACCCAACTTACCTCTTGAAGTGGTGGTCGCGCCTGAAGAATCTTCGTCCCGAGCTTGCAGCCTTTGTTCATTCTTGAGCTTCTCCATTGCAATCCATTGAGCGCCCGACGGCGCAAAAGCACCCTGCACCCAGCCGCCCGAGTGCTCCTGGCAGTGTAACCTCTACTCTAATCTACTTCCCCATTTGCCCTGAGCAAGTGACTAGGAGCCCAGCTCCCACAGCCGCGTGGTCTGCTAGCCAGCAGCCACCAACCAAAGGCCCCCTGCCTCCCATAGGATAACATTGGGCCTAACTCACTCTGGACCCGGCTGCCCCTGTACCGCTGAGGATGTAACAACTGTACTGACCTGACCCTGGGAGACCCCTGAGTCTATGCCCAGAACCTTAACTCTGCCAGTCGAGTACTTAGCCAAAAGCCGATAACTCACTTTTCTTTCATAGGGTAACATTGACTGGTTTCACTTGGAAATTCTTCTAAGTGTCGAATTTTGAAACTTTAAAATATTCATCTAAAATCAGCCGAATTACGAAAACAAATGTATTCACCTGTTATCAGGAGAGATCCCAGTGCTGGATCTTGGTGCCCAGCACCGACCCTGAAAAGTAATTGCAACCTTACTTACCTATAACTTGATTTTCCTTCCATAGGATAACATTGCCTGGTTTTCACCAGAAATTCTTCTGTCGATTTTGCAAACTTACAAATATTCGTTAAAAATCGCCTGTATAACAAAAACACATTCTTTCAACTGTTTACAGGAGATGCCCCAGTGCTGGATCCAGGATCCAACACAGAGTTAGAAAAAGTAACAATAACCCCACTTACCTGCTAAGTGAATTTCCTTCCATAGGAGATTCTATGTGAAAAAGTTTCTGTCAACTTTTAAAATACAATAATATTCCTTAAAAATCATAACTGAAACCAAAATGTATTTACTCAACTGTTTACAGGAGATGTCCCAGGACTAAATCTAGGATCCAGTCCTGTGGTAAGAAAAGTAATCCAAAAAGTAATCTATTGCATTTAACTAGAAATTCCCATTGAGCTCAATGTATAATTGTGTTTAACTTGTGTTGCCTATTGCAACAACTGTATCTATTGCATTCAAAAATATATTGCATATTGAAAGTGTTTATCTAAAGCATCTCATTCCGAGAAAGTATATTTTGAAACCTATTGTTGGTTCTCAAATAAAACAAGCATATATTTTTATATACAAACCATTGGCCTAGAGTTCAGTTCTTGAGTGTGAGACCATTTGCTGACTGAGTGTGTACAACAAATGCTTTACACTGTCCTCTGATACTGCCTGTTAGAAATGGCGATTTCTGGTTGGCTAAGGCTTGCGCCAAAGTCAGGCAGAAACCACCACTCTAGTCAGGGCAAGGAAGTTACACGCCAAAGATAACCCCTGCTCACCCCCTTGGTAGCTTGGCACGAGCAGTCAGGCTTATCTCTGAGGCGATGTGTAAAGCGTTTGCGCGCGCACCCAGCAACAACACCCAAGGCCCACCACAAAGGAAACTCCACACAAGGTATTCTATAAAAATAGCCTTTGTATTATACACAACACATTGGATAAAAACACACACTCTACAATGTGCCAACAGGCACGGGCAGAATTTACAAGGGATCATATATACAGGGGACAGGGCCACATGGACCACTGTCAGGAATTAGCACTTAGAACATAGCACAAATCACCAATAGTAAACGTAGAACATAACACAAAGTAACTGTAGAGCACAACCAGTCTCTACTGGCGCAATAATGACCTCAGCGTCATCACACTAGCATCAGGTATAAAACCTATCCTGCATCCATCACAGGGGCATAAACACATTATGCAATTTCTCATCAGTCTAGCATTAGACCTAACCACCTAAGTATAACTATACTAGGGGCGCACATTGCACAGGGAAGTACAATCTCCCTAACATCCACCTAAACAAGGTAAAACAACCTCCTAGGCAGAACTAACCACATTTAGAGGTACACAACACAGGGTGCGCAAAACATGCTATATACAGTACATTTCCTAGCACCAAAAGCATGAACACAGGGTGCGCAAAACATACTACACCGTACATTTCCTAGCACCAAAATAACATTATAGTCCAGGTTGCGCCAAAACCTAAACGTAGCAGCTGCCCACTACTTGCTGGGCAGCTGGGGACAAGAACAGGGCCTAAACGCTGCAGCTGGCACTAAGTGCTGCGCAGCTGGGAAGGCAAATGAAGCAGGGCTCTCATCAGCCCTTCAGAACAAACTGCGCCAATCCTTGGAGCCCTCTAGGCTCTTGGAATACTGTCCAAACGTTGGAGCCACCTAGGCTCTAAAACGACATGTCCCCCTGGAGCACACTGGCTCCTGAAATCATTATGCCCCAGCGTTGGAGCCGTCTGGGGCTCTAAATCGACATACAGGCGCCCTCCGTTGGAGCCTCGTGGGCTCAAGAAACAATTAGGCTTGTGGGAGCCAGGTAGGCTCGAGAAACAATCGTGCCCAAGCGTTGGAGCCTCGTGGCTCTAGAACAATTGGCCCCCAAGTCCCCCTGGGACTTCTAAATATCAAATGGCCCCCAGGTTGGAGCGCCTAGCGCTCAAAACACTCATGCCCCCGACTTTGGAGCGTACTCGCGCTCTGAAATAAGGATGGCCTCGGTGGAGCCTCACAGGCTCTTCAACGATGTGCCCCGTCGTTGGAGCGCGCCCCCCCTATCGGGGGGGGGCGCTCAGGACATAGGCCGGTCTGGGACCGGCACCCACAACATGGAAGATAGCCCCTACTCACCGGGGCTGTGTGATCGGACTCCTTCTGTCTCTTCTCCCTCCTGCCGGCAACGCGGGGCTCTCCCTCGCTCTGGGGAGCCCCGCCTCACTCCTGGCGCCGGCACTCTGCTCATCGCCCGGTCCCTCTTCTGGGACCGGGACTTCGGCATGGAGCCTACGGGGCTCCGGACGTCTCCTCCGGCTGCCGGGGCGTGCGCGGGACTTCCTCTGCAAAACCGGAAGTCCCGCCCGCCGCCAGGCACCTTCTCGCCTGACTTTCGTTTTTGCCGCGACTCGGGCCGCAGCGGTGATTTTCAACAGGCGAATCGCGGGGTAGGCACCCGCAACGTAGAATAAAGATGAAGCGGACATAAGCGGGGTGGGCTCCCGCATTGATCACGGCAAAGTCGCGGGGTGGGCACCCGCATGAATTAGGAAGTCGAGACGAAGACGCAGGGTGGGCACCTGCATATATTTAACAACATAAAGCGGAGTAGGCTCCCGCTATTAACGACCAAATAAGCGGGGTGGGCACCCGCGAAAGCACGCAACATGGGGAGAATCCCTAAGCTGGGGATTCCCTCTCTCCTGCTCTCAGCAGCGCGACGCTGCACAGCCCCAGCTCCTCCTACGGGCAACATAAAGCAAGGTAGCGCTCCCAGGGCGCTAGAAGGCTGGACCAAGCCTTGGTAAAGCAAAAGGACCAGCAAAAAGGTCCCCACGGTCCTGAGGGCATCCAGGGGGCAAGGTAGGGCCCAGGGGCCAGCACACAGGGCCCTCCAGCAGGGAGGTAGCCCCCATGGCGGTCCCTCCTGGGCCCCACCAGCAGCCAGCCCCCCTCTGTCAGGATCCAAGAAGAGAACAGTTTCTGTGGGGACACAGCCCCATTTTTATACAGCAAACCCCTTTGTTCTGGGTTCAGGGTGAGGGGGAAAACCAGTCGCAGCTGGTTGGGGAGCACCCTTGATGTGCTCAGCCCCTCACTCTATTCATTGGCAGGGCTAGGGTCGTCAGTCGCACCGCAGGGGGCGGGGCCAGCATTGTGTGTGGAAAACCCTGTCCTATTCAGGACCCAGGTGTACTCCTCCCACCCATCTAGCTGCTGATCTCCCCATTCACCACTGGGTGACTCATCCTGACTCTGGGGAATCCCTAGCCCGTCACATGACATGATCAGCCAATCACGCGACAGACACACTGCACACAGAAGTGCCCACTTCTAGAAGTGGCACTTCCACACTAGGTACATGCACGCCGCACACATCATCGCGCAGCATTCACTCCCACGAGTCCGCACATACCAAACTCGGGCCTGCACACCCCACGCATCAGGAACTACTAGGGACACATACATTCCCCATGCATTCCTATGGGAGGGCAGGCCTATCTCACCACATGCACTCAGAGCGCGCACGCACTTTACCCTGGGACACAGGGAAAGTGCGCATAAACCAAAAAATCACCAGTAAAAAGCAAAAAAGTTCAGGGGTGAACCTGCCAGAAGGGCCAAGTCCAACACTGCCTTACTCACATCCCTGGTAGAAGAGAGATGCGGGAAATTAATATCCTCAAATGGTGCAGTGATCAGTTATGGGCGCAGACTAGGTAGATGGTCCCCAGAACAAGTATTGCATTTGTATAATTCCATCTGCTGTTCCAAAGTTCTGTATGGAGCTGAAGTCTGGGGTTTTGTAAATATAACACAATTACAGCGGGAGGAAAATAAAATATTCCGGTCCATACTCAAAATCCCGCAGAGTACCCCAGCCATCATTGCCCACAGAGAGCTAGGGAGGCCATACATCGAAGACACGGTTAAGCTCAGACCGATCCTGGCGTGGCTCAATATTTGGTTAAACACAGAAGCCAAGTTAAGTAGACTAATACTGAGCGATTGTCTAGGAAGAGAGAAATGCATGAAGATACCCTGGTTTAAATATGTTATGGCTACCTTAGAGAAGTTGGGTCACATAGAACTTTTTACCAACCCATCAGTGATCAGAGCCCAGGACAAACCAATGGTAAAAAGTTTGTTTGTGGCCCAAAGAAATACAACCAGGATGATGGAAGAAGGGTCTAAAAAGTCAGTGAATTCGCACAGTCACATCAAGACTACTGTGGGATTGGAACCCTATCTCTGTTTAATGCATAATGCACAGGATAGATTTTTAATATCCCGTTTTAGGCTCAATCTTTTACCCTATTTATTGGCGGACCCACAAGGATACATTGTACCGATTGAGCAGAAGGGCGCCTGCGGCTGCGACAATCGGTCTCCGCAGGACACCCTTCATTTTGTATTCTTTTGTTCTTATTATTCCATACCCAGGCGAAGTTTTCTAATTGATATCCTGAAAAGGGCTAATTTGACTCAGGCAAACTCAGCACTATTGTTCTTACAAAGGGCCGCTGACCCACTGACTTTGTGCTGTATTCTGAATTTCATCAAAGTAGCACTGAGACTAAGATCAACCAAAGGTCAGGTTTAAACTGCGTCCGTTAAGAAGTTGTGTACCTGTCAGGTGATACGACTGTTTTTATTCTCATCAAATGTTCTTACTTGATTGATTTAATTGCTTTTTTAAAAAAAAAAAAAAAAAAAAAAAAAGTTTCTGTATTGTGTACATGTGCTTTTATGGTGTTTTTAACATCCGAATAAAGAACTATTGAATTGAATTGATACTGCCTTACTGCTCGACCAAGCTACCACTTTAGAGAGTAAGTTTATATCTAACTTTAGCCTCTGTCAAACCTCTGGGGACTGTGGACTCTGTACACCCTGTACCTATTTGGGAACAGTATATACAGAGCCACTTTCTTACAGCGCCGGTCCTGCTCTGGGCTCTCCCAGCACTTCTCCTCCAGCATCCCTGCCCCTCCTAGGTGCATGCCTACTACCACACTACAGCTGTGCACCCCTGGTGCCTGGCAGCCTCCCCCCCTTCACCTACAGGCAGCACCGGTCCTGCTCTGGGCTCTCCAAGCCCCTCTCTGTCAGCACCCCTGCCTCCCCTAGGTGCCTGCCTACTACCACACTACGGCTGTACACCCCTGGCGCCTGGCAGCCTCCCCCCCTCACCTGCAGGCAGCGCCGGTCCTGCTCTGGCCCCTCCCTGCCCTTAACCTCCAGCATCCCTGCCCCCCCTAGGTGCATGCCTACTACCACACTACGGCTGTGCACCCCTGGTGCCTGGCAGCCTCCTCCCCCTCACCTGCAGGCAGCGCCGGTCCTACTCTGGGCCCTCCCTGCCCTTCTCCTCCAGCATCCCTGCCCCTCCTAGGTGCATGCCTACTACCACACTACGGCTGTGCACGCCTGGTGCCTGGCAGCCGCACCTGCAGGCAGCGCCAGTCCTGCTCTGGGCTCTACCAGCCCCTCCTTCAGCATCCCTGCCCCTCCTAGGTGCATGCCTACTACCACACTACGGCTGTGCACCCCTGGTGCTTGGCAGCCTCCCCCCCCCTTCACCTACAGGCAGCACCGGTCCTTCTCTGGGCCCTCCCTGCCCTTCTCCTCCAGCATCCCTGCCCCTCCTAGGTGCATGCCTACTACCACACTACGGCTGTGCACCCCTGGTGCCTGGCAGCCTCCTCCCCCTCACCTGCAGGCAGCGCCGGTCCTTCTCTGGGCCCTCCCAGCCAGGGCCGGACCTAGGATTTGTGGGGCCCCGGGCAGAATAGGATCATGCGAGGCTTCTATAATTTGCATAAGATTTAACCTGACAGGAAGTGACCTCATAGGAGGTAATATCAATTGGACATTAATTATATGGCACTGTTTGAAGCTGCTTTGCAAGAAGCTACTTGCCTAGTTTTGATATAAGTAAAATGGATAGAAGTAGCATTAATAATCCTAATAAAATACGTACATACATTTTGAATCTCTAATAAGTGGAAATACATTAAATGAATGTAACTTATTGTTCTCTTGAATGGGATGAATGAAAATGATATGCAAATTGGGATTCTGGCACTAAGAGAGCTCCAAAGGAGAGGTGCAGACTCTACTAATGTGGAGAAAGGACAGTTTTAAGTGTTTTTCCAAAAAACTGGAGTCACGCCATAGCTCAAGAGGAAGAGAGTCCCAGTCCAGCACGACTAGAAAGGAGAAGGATCTGTCTCCAATGAGGACCATCTACATTTTAGGATGGCAGTTTGGATGGCACGGAGTATCGTATTCTGGAGTGAACAGTACGGAGTGCTGTCGAAAGAAAGAACCCTTTTCATGCAGAGCAGAATGACAACTGGATAGTGCCTTGCAGATGTGGGGTTTCATATCAAAACAAAAACAGCAGAAAGTTGAGAAGAAATAGCATTGAGATGCAGCAGTCTCACATGAGGAGCCTAGCGCTGTCCTGAATGATTTGAAGGGTACTGAATGCTAGAAGCCAGAAAGCCACGAGAGAGGGCATACTAATCTACTGAGGAGATAACCGACTGCACGACAGCTTCACTGCAGTGCGAGGGGAGAAAAGGAATGATCTTGTAATGCTTATGGATGTAGTAAAAGCAAGAGGATGAAACATGGTTAATCTGTTCCGAATAAAAAAGAGAACATGCTGGAAAATGCATCCAAGATTTTTTTGCCGACTACACCAGTGCGGGCGATTGGCCCAGCTCCACCGGCCACCAAAGAGAACACCATATGGTGTGAGATCCTTTAAAAATGAGAACCCTTGATCCGTCCCTTTAAGGTTTTAATGAATTTGTCTTCATTCAGAAATCAACTGTTAGCATGCATGTACAAACCTATTCTTGAGCAGAGACCAGATTGCCACTGAGGGAAGTGATGTTTGGGTATCAATATGGGCAAGCTATCAGCAAGAAACCAAAGGACTGTATGAGCGAGGCTGACTGGGAATGACATCGATTGAACAGCGGTTTAGGACATAATAGAAATAGGTGGTGAGCGGATTGTTTCAGATTTCTCAAACCGGATAGCGGTACACCCCTCCAGGGGACACTTACATTCCAGGTTGTACTAGTTGATTTATAAGCACTGGCTGGGAAACCGTGTCAAATGTGGTGCTAACTTTTAGTAGTATTAAGGCTGCTCTAACTCTTCGATCAAGAGTCAGCCACAAATAAACTGATACGGCACAAACGCTACTGCAAACTCCTAGCGTTGTCAGAAGCAGGCCCTCAGTCGATGAGTAAATGACTTTTTATGAAAGATTTGGAAGTTGACTTCTTTTTTCTAGGATTCAAATTTCTCTTGCTGTTTCTGACCCTTCTAACTTCCACCTCTCCCCTCCTGTCTCATCCCGCACAACCTCTGATATCTTTCAGTGGTCCAGCTTTCTTCCATCCATCTCTCACCAATGCTTCTCTCTCCACTCTGCGTATGTTCCCTTACTGGTTCTGTCTCTCTTATAACCACACACAGGGTTGGATTGGGATTAAAAATCGGCCCGGGCACGTAAAAAAAAAAAATCGACCCACATTCGAATAATGCCTTTCCTCAAATCACTGCTACGGTGTCATTTTATTTTTAAAAAATTGGTGAAAATAATGCACGCATTAGTTGACAATGGTGAAGCACACCTGAAAACAAGTGAGGCCACTTCTGCTCAGGCCCCCTGCCCCGCTCAGTATGCATACATTAATGGGCCGGCCAGCGAGAGAAAGGGAGTGATACCTCTGCCTGTTGCTAAGCTAAACGGTAATGAGCGCCCATCTGCCTCTAGAAAGGCCACTCAGACACCCACTGGGACGTTGGCTGTTTTCGAACAACAGAGACATCAAATCGGCCCCCTAGACTGCTCGAAGAAGCAGCCCACAGTTGGAACTCGGCACTGGCCCCTCGGGCATTGCCCAAGTGCCCGCGTTACCAATCTGACGCTGACCACACATCTTATCCATACACTCCCCTTCAACTCTCATCCCTCCCCAGCCTCATTACTTCTTTCCTTGTTCGGCTTCATTCACATCCGCCCCTCCCCTTCCATCCTCCCGGAGCATCTTCTCATTTCTTGTAGATGAATCCACCTCCCCCTCAAGGCTCTGCTCTCTTTCTCATCTTTCCCGCAGCTTTCTGTGATTGAATCCAGAAATATAAGACAACAACTGACTCACATCTAAAAACAGCCGGGGGTACTGCTTTTTTGTCAATGGGCGTTTAGGATAAATGAGTAACAACAATGAATTATTTTACGTTCACCGTGTCACTGTTTTGACCAATGAGTAGCTCCGTCACACACATTTGCACAGAATACCAACTGCAACTGGAATACAGGACCGTTGCTCTGTGTGCTCTGCAGAGACGCCATGTATTGAATGACCATATACTCCTGGCACCTTTTTGACCCACAGCGAGGCACAGTGTGAAAGTTGTACTGCCTTCAGCCTCAACTCCAAAGCACTCAAATGTAGCCTGTTCTAAACACCTGGAGGCGACTCACTACAAAGGGTGCATCATCCAAGAGTAATGTGCTGTGAGATGAAATACAGAAACACACATCCTGGACACAGCTAGCACTCCTGGGGAACGCAAGATTAAGTAGAGCATGGCAAATATAAACAGGAACAAAATCGCTGCCATGGATGACTCTAACATGCAGTGTGAGACTGGGTCAGGAAATAGGCCCCGCACCAAATAAAAGTGGCCCCTATTAGTGAATTAGTTAGCAGAAAAGTGTCCCATGTTTCAAAATGAGGGCAGTTTCTAACTTGTAAAGACATGCTGTTTAGTTTAGTTTTTTAATTTATAATGCGCGACAGCTACCCAAAAAGGGTTTTCCGGCGCAGAAGCAGGTCAAGGCGTGATAAAAAAGCATTCTATTTATCGAACAGCCAGGTTTTAAGCTACTTACGGAACTTGATATAGTTTGTCTCCTAGGTGTGGCGCCGCGGCCAGGGCGACTGACTCCGGAATCTGGGGATCGCGGTTCGATCCCCAGATTCCGGAGCTTGCATAATCTTCCCGACGGTCCCCAGTGCCTAGAGACCCTTACGGGTGATTGTTCGCGCTTTACAAATGTGGATTATTAATATTATGGAGAGCAGTGGAAAGAGAATTCCAAAGTGAGGGGCCTAGGTGTGAGAAGGATTTGCCGCCCATCTGGGCTAATTTGAATTTGGGGACAACAAACCTTCCTTGGGTGGCTGATCGACGATTGCGAGAAGGAAGGTATGGCTTGGCCAGGGCCAGCAGGTAGCTGGGAGCCCTGCGGGATTTAATTTTGTGCCTTGAATTTTATTCCACTCTCGAATTTCAGCCAGTGTAGTTTGCGTCGATACGTCGCGATGGGGCTGGTCTTAGGGACTCCACATAGAAGTCTAACTGCGGCATTTTGCGCCATCTGTAGTCTGTGAATTACCGATGTGTTTGATCCCACATAGAGCACATTCCCGGAATCAAGCCTTGATGTGATTAAGGCATCGACTACGGTTTTTCTAGTCGCTTCTGGTAGCAGCCAACACATTTTCCGCAGCCATTTAATGATGGTGAAGCAGGTTGCTGCGACTTTGACTGACTGGGGATGGATACTGAGCGCATCATCAATTCCGATGCCTACCTTACGGACTTGTGGCGCGGGGGATGGGAGATCCCCCATTTTGCACGGCCAATGTTGCTGGTTCCAGAGGTCTTTCTGTTTTCCCAACACCAGTACCTCCGTTTTCTCTCCATTTAATTTCAGAAAATTATTTTGCATCTATGATGCTATATTGTTTAGGGCAGTTTGTGTACGTGTTTGTAAGGTATGGGAGACTGCATAGATTTGATTTTGCTGCAGGCAATGCTTGTTTTAACATCATGAAAATCAACAGTAAACATTCGCTCACCTGGCCATAAAGCAGGCCCACAAACAGCCCAAAAAGCGGCGCACAGACTAACCTGACAGATTAGACCCTCACACACTGCCCGAGTGCCCTCTTGCCAGTCCAACCCGGCCGCTGTGTTACACGTTTATTCTGCAGACACCGGGTCATTGATTTTGCAGGTAAAGCAAAGGACATGAATATGGGGTCCGAGAGGGGCCTGCAGCAATGTCCGTTTTAATGCACCTTTTAATTTACCAGCGGGTAAGGACTCGAGGGCCCCAGCACACTTAAGCCCCAGTCCGGCCACATTTCCACTCTGAATCTGCCCCTCTGCGCACTCATGGTGTCTGGCTGCTGTGCCCCTACCTCTCACTTTATTCTGTTTGTTGCAGGGCACAAGTCCTAAAAAAAGAAGTGGGGGGACGCTCCAAGTTAGGTGGTGTCACCGGAAGTGACGTCACGATAGGAAGTGTCGTCACGAAAGGTGAAGGGGGCAAGCTGCCACCAGCAAACCTCGGCGTTGTCATCACACTTCATTCCTATTCCAAACCCGGCCCCCTTGTGAGCGCGCGCCGTTTCCTCTCTTGCTTTATTTGGTGGTGTGCTGGGATTATGTTTTCCTCGTGAAGCCCTCAATGCGGCCAGCTTTTGCGCAGGGGGGACGGCGTCCACCCGGTAAAATAAGTGGGGGGACGCCGTCCACCCGCGTGGTACCCCGACTCGAGCCCTGGTTTGTTGTGCCCCTTCACTCCCCTCTGTGCTCCTTCCCTCATCCTGGGCGAGCTGAGCGGTTCTCGTTGTGAGGCGCCCCTGCTTTTCATCCACACAGGGGCGGGGGCACTTCACACATAAGGGCTTTAAATTACCCGTCTGATCGCCGCTATCCTCCTGCAGATGCTGCGATCAGGCCAAGAGAGACGGACCAGCCGCTCGACACTGATCGAAATCCCCTGGGCCTCCTGGCCCCCTAGGGCACGAAACTCTTTTTGAAAGCGCGAAGCCCCCTGGCTGCGATCCGGCGCGGGGCCCTGGGCAGCTGTCCATGCCTAGCGCCGGCCCTGCTCCCAGCCCTTCTCTGTCAGCATCCCTGCCCCCCTAGGTGCATGCCTACTACCACACTACAGCTGTGCACCCCTGGTGCCTGGCAGCCCCCCCCCCCCCCGCTCACCTGCAGGCAGCGCCAGTCCTGCTCTGGGCTCTCTCAGCCCCTCCTTCAGCATCCCTGCCCCCCTAGGTGCATGCCTACTACCACACTACAGCTGTGCACCCCTGGTGCCTGGCAGCCCCCCCCCTCTCACCTGCAGGCAGCGCCAGTCCTGCTCTGGGCTCTCTCAGCCCCTCCTTCAGCATCCCTGCCCCCTAGGTGCATGCCTACTACCACACTACAGCTGTGCACCCCTGGTGCCTGGCAGCCCCCCCCCCCCCGCTCACCTGCAGGCAGCGCCAGTCCTGCTCTGGGCTCTCTCAGCCCCTCCTTCAGCATCCCTGCCCCCCTAGGTGCATGCCTACTACCACACTACAGCTGTGCACCCCTGGTGTCTGGCAGCCCCCCCCCCCCCCTCTCACCTGCAGGCAGCGCCAGTCCTGCTCTGGGCTCTCTCAGCCCCTCCTTCAGCATCCCTGCCCCCTAGGTGCATGCCTACTACCACACTACAGCTGTGCACCCCTGGTGCCTGGCAGCCCCCCCCCCCCTGTCATGCCCAGACCAGGGGCACTAGGACCCTGGGACGCAAGGGCAGAGGGCAGGGGACACTGGACACCAGTTCCGGTGAGGGGAGGGGGCAAGGGGAACAAAGGGCATTGCTAAGCAGGACCTCGGGGCAAGAGGTCAGGGTCCACTAGTGTGACGACAGAGAACAAATAAAAGATACCTGAAAGCTCCGGCGAGTCCTGCGTGGTCTGTGGGGTCCGGGGAACACGACAACTGGCGACGAAGGTGCGTGATCACAAGTGCCCAGCAGAAGATTGGAAGAGTGGCGGTCCGAGGCGTCGAAAGACACTGGAAATCGAGACCAGGAGCCCACCCTGACTCGTGTGTGCAGCCATCGAAGTAGACACGGCGGGGGAGCCCACCCCGACAGTAATCGACCGCAGGAAGACTGTCCTACATCACCCGGTAAGGAGATTCAAAGCCGAGTGGACGCGCGCTATTTGGAGCGCGAAATATCGCGAGAAGAGGGCAAGGTCAGGCAGACATAAGGACAGCAAGCGTTAGGAAGCTGCGGGCGGCCATTTTAAAGTCAGGCAGAGCCCCGATTGGATGAAAAAGTATCGCGAGACCACCGGCGGCCATTTTGAAGTCAGGCGAACAGACCAATAGGAAGATAGAACAGCGCGGCGGCCATTTTGAGGTCAGGCAGTGATAAAGAAGTGCCAAATAGAACAGCAAAAGAAGGAAAAACAAGCATTGGCAACGGCAAACAAGCACCAGAATGGATTAAAGAAGCACTGGCAAAGGCAAATAAACAGACACCATAAGTGGGAAACAAGCATTGGCAAAGACAATAGCAGAAACACCAGAAATAGAAAACAAGCACTGGTAAAGACAAAAAAAAAAAAGACAAGAAGCAACTAAAGAAGCATTGGCGAAGACAAGTAAAGAAGAAACAGAAGTGAAAACAAGCATTGGCAAAGGCAAATAAAGAGGCAGCAACAAAAGAAAAGGATGGCAGAAAGACAAAATGCGCAATATCGAAGACCACTACCATTTAACCCATCAGAGCCACAAGCAGGAATACGGTGGGAGAAATGGATCAGGCGTTTTGAAAGATACATGGAAGCGACTGATGTGACAGCAGCGAAACAACTAGGCCTATTCCTAAATTTGGCAGGAGATGAGGTTGAAGACCTACTTGTAACACTGCCAAAAGAGGAGACTACCACCTACGACAAACTAAAGGCGTGCCTGACAAACAAATTTGACCCGCAGAGAAATGTTGATTTTGAGCGATACACTTTCACGATCGCTTTCCAGCAACAAGACGAAACGCTGGATGACTTTGCAACGAGACTGCGAAAGCTAGTAACACACTGCGAATTTGACAAATTCGACAACGAACAAGCAATCAGACTGCGCATCATAGAGGGCTGCCGTGACACAGAATTTCGCGCAAGAATTCTAAAAGAACCAACGTCTTTAGAAAGCATCCTATCACTAGCAAGAGCGGAAGCAAGAGCGACAGCACAAGCAAAGGAAATGGAACGAGGAAAGGAACGGTCAGTGGACCAAGTGCACCGAATGACAAACAACAACCGCACAAGTGGATGGAAAAAAGACAGAAATGACCAGACTGTGAAGAAACGACCGGAAGGAACGTGTTACAGGTGCGGACTTGAATTTCCACATCGAGGGCCGTGTCCGGCATTTGGTCAGACTTGTCGGAAATGCAATGGGAGAAATCACTATGCCAGTGTGTGTCAAGGAATGCAATTCAGGAATGATAGAGGAAGAACAGAAAGGCCACGAGTACCAGCCAGCAGGCATGTCCGACACGTCGACACAGGAGCAAGGAGCCCCTCAATAGGATCAGAAGGAGAAGAAGAAAAAGAAGAGGCACCGACGGGACGACTATACCTCATGTCGGATGTCAGTACCGAACAAAATGAGGAGGGCGAAAGCAGAGAAAGCATATGTCTGGCAGATAAAAGCAAGATGAAAAAGACAGAATCGGTGACAATAGGTGTAGGGTCACACAAAGCAAAGTTCGTTTTAGACAGTGGCGCAACGTGTAACATCATGTGCGTGTCAGAATACGAAAAAATGAAAATAAAGCCCAACTTGAGGCCGTCCCGAGTTGAAGTCTTCACCTGGGGGTCCCGCACACCAGTAACAAATATGGGGAAATTCACAGAAGAACTGACATACAAAGACAAAAAGACGAAAGAAGAAATTCACGTGCTAAAGGGCGACATCCCAGCGCCATGCCTCTTGAGCAACATCACGGCTCAGATGATGGGTCTGCTTGAAATGACTTACAATATATCAGACAAAGGAAGCATCCTGAATGAATACCCCAAACTACTGCAAGGTTTAGGGAAGCTAAAGGGGCGGCAAATAACACTACACATTGATGAAACAGTAAGGCCAATAGCGCAACATCATCGGAGGGTACCAATACACCTGCAGCCACAGGTAGAAGAGGAATTGGATGCATTACTAAAGCAAGACATCATAGAACGAGCAGAAGGACCAACACCATGGGTGTCTCCGATTGTGGCCGTACCAAAGAAAGATACGTCAAAAATAAGAATTTGTGTCGACATGAGGATACCAAACAAAGCAATAGAACGCGAGAGACATCCCGGACCACACCTTGATGACATGATCAGCTGCCTAACAGGCATGAGGCGATTCTCTAAACTAGACCTGTGCAAGGGATACCACCAGCTAGAACTAGATCCTCAGTCTCGATACATCACGACGTTTTCCACACACCTAGGCCTGTTCAGATACAAACGTCTGAGCTTCGGTGTATCGTCGGCTGCAGAAATATTTCAAGAGACAATACGACAGGTAATAAGGCCGGTAAAGAACAGCCTAAACTACAGCGACGACATCCTGGTATTTGGAAAATCAAACGAGGAGCACGACAGAGCGCTAAGAGAGGTGTGCTCTCACTTAGAACAGGCGGGTCTGACACTAAACAAAGAGAAATGTGAGTTGGAGCGAGACGAACTAGTATTCTTTGGCCACATCTTCTCCAAGAAAGGAATGCGACCAGATCGCAACAAGGTAAAAACGCTGGAAAGAGCAAAACAACCAAGTGACGTGGCAGAAGTGAGGTCATTTCTTGGTCTGGCCAGCTACTGTGCAAGGTACATTCAAGACTTCGCTACAGTAAGTGCACCACTGAGGGAACTAACAAAACAAGGCCATAGTTTCGCATGGACTGAAAAGTGCAGCAAAGCGTTTGAGGAGATCAGAAGCGCTGTAACAGCAGTAGACCACCTAGCATACTTTGATCGGAGGCTATGCACTGAGCTGACAGTAGATGCCAGTCCAGTGGGGCTAGGGGCAATACTGGCGCAACACCAACCGGGAAAAGACTCCCCAAGACATGTAGTAGCATATGGAAGCAAAAGCCTATCGGATGTCGAAAAAGGATACTCCCAGCCAGAAAAAGAGAGCCTGGCGGTAGTATGGGCATGTGAACACTACCACATGTTCATCTACGGAAAACCATTCACAATAATAACAGATCACCAAGCGCTGATAACAATATACGGAAACCCAAATGCAAAAATACCGCCCAGGATAGAGAGGTGGGGGATACGGCTAATGGACTACAATTTCAAAATAATACACAAACCAGGGAAAGAACACAATCCGGCGGATTATGTGTCAAGACACCCCCTGCCACAAGCATCTCAAGCAACTACGATGGCGGAGGAATACCTAAACTTTGCATTAAAACTCAACACACCGGCAACAATAGCAATGGAAGAATTGGAACAGGAGACAAGGAAAGACCCCACCATGCAAGCAATAATGAAAGTGACGAAACAACAAAGATGGAGGCACGTCAACAACAACAACAACTGGGAAGAAGGAGTGAGAAAAGAAGAACTGCTCGCATTCAAAAAGATCAGCGGAGAACTCTCCGAAAGCGAAAATGGAATAATGATGAGAGGCACTCGAATTGTAATTCCACAAACTCTGAGAAGAAGAACAGTAGAACTAGCACATGAGTCACATCGAGGGATTGTGGCAACGAAAAAAATGCTACGAGAGAAGGTGTGGTTCCCGGGACTGGACAACATGGTGGAAGAGACCGTGATGCACTGCCACATCTGCCAGGTAACAGGTCCCCCACCAAAGCCGGAGCCACTGCAAATGTCCAAACTACCAAAGGCCGTGTGGACGGAACTGGCGGCTGACTTCCATGGACCTCTGGAGACAGGGAATTACCTGCTGGTAATAATAGACGAATTCTCCAGGTTCCCAATAGTGAGGCCGGTAGCTTCGACGTCAGCGAACGCAACACTGCCCGTCTTGGACGACATCTTCGCAGCATGGGGCTCACCACAGACACTGAAGACAGACAACGGGCCCCCATTTTCAGGCGAAGAATTCAAAAGGTTCATGGCATACCTCGGGATCAATCATCGACGAATAACACCCCTATGGCCACAAGCAAACGGAATGGCAGAACGGTTCATGGGAACAATAAAAAAGGCCATACAAAGAGCAAAGTTGACGCAGATCTCGATAGGACAAGCTCTGTGCCAGGTCCTAAGAGACTATCGAAACACCCCGCACAGCTCCACAGGAAGATGCCCGGCGGAGCTGGTGTTGGGACGGTCGAGCAGGACGAGGTTGCCACAGGTGAAAGAAAAGGAAAGCATAGAGCGACATGACGTGGCAACGAGAGACACCCAAGCGAAGGAAAAGATGAAGGCATATGCTGATCGGAGAAGACACGCGGCAAGCACAAAAATAGAAGAAGGAGACACCGTGGTAGTGCGGCAGAGACAAGTGCGAAAGTCAGACAGTGTTTTCTCAAAGGACCCACTGACAGTGACAGGAGTCAAAGGGCCAATGATAACGGCTTCAGCAGGGCCATACCACATCACGCGAAACAGCTCGCATTTCAGAGAATTGAAATCAAAAGGAGAGGAGCTGCCAATACATGAACTGAAGGAAGAGACACATGAGGAAAGAGATCAAGCGGACAGCGGAACGCAACGACTGAAGGAAGAGACACATGAGGAAAGAGATCAAGTGGACAGCGGAACGCAACGACCGAGAAGAGAATGCAAGAAAACAAAAAGACTAATTGAAGAAATGTAATGAGACAAGGGTCCGTGGAGACGGTCTCCCTCTCTCTCTCTCTCTCTCTCTCTATCTCTATCTCTCTCTCTCTCTCTCTATCTCTATCTCTATCTCTATCTCTCTCTCTCTATATCTCTCTCTCCCTCTCCCTCTCTATATCTCTCTCTCCCTCTCCCTCTCTAAAAAAAAAAAAAAAAAAAAATGTTTGTTTGCAACAAAGGGGGAGATGTCATGCCCAGACCAGGGGCACTAGGACCCTGGGACGCAAGGGCAGAGGGCAGGGGACACTGGACACCAGTTCCGGTGAGGGGAGGGGGCAAGGGGAACAAAGGGCATTGCTAAGCAGGACCTCGGGGCAAGAGGTCAGGGTCCACTAGTGTGACGACAGAGAACAAATAAAAGATACCTGAAAGCTCCGGCGAGTCCTGCGTGGTCTGTGGGGTCCGGGGAACACGACACCCCCCCTCTCACCTGCAGGCAGCGCCAGTCCTGCTCTGGGCTCTCTCAGCCCCTCCTTCAGCATCCCTGCCCCCTAGGTGCATGCCTACTACCACACTACAGCTGTGCACCCCAGGTGCCCGGCAGCCCCCCCACCCCCCCTCACCTGCAGGCAGCGCCGGTTCTGCTCTGGGCACTCCCAGCCCCTCTCCTCCAGCATTTCTGCCTTCCCGAGGTGCATGTCCTACTACCACACTACAGCTGGTGCCTAGCCAGGCGCGCAACACCCATTGGACTCACAGGGCTTCAGCCCCCCCCCCCCCCCCCCGTCGTGTGTGGCAGCCCGGGATGAGACAGCTTCCCGGGCACACACAGCCGCACCCGAGCACTTCACAGCTCTTTAAAAGACCATTTGCATGGTAATGGGGCCTCGCTGTTGTTTCACCCCTTCTAAGAGCCCCTGCAGCTCCACTCTGCCTATGGCTTAAAAGATTCAGCCCCCCCCCGAAACTTTTTCTTAGCCCCCCCCCCCCCGAAATTTGGCTCTAGTTGCGCCTCTGTGCCTAGCTGGGCAGCCTCACCCCCAGCCCTCCTGTGAGCTCGCCCATACCCTCTACCTCAGTACGCAGACTCCCTCATACGCAGGGCCACTGGAAATACATCATTATGCAGCTATGGCGTTTCGTGCATGGTTCTGGATTTGCTGCCTTTGCCACATAATCCACCACTGGCGGCAGAATCTGCAGGCGGAACTGATCAAAAGTTAATCAAAGGGCAGCAAGACAGGCTGCAGCACAGTGGGAGACCTTCCTCAAAGGTTGGCGGGTAATTCTTCTAATGCTTATTACTGTAGTTAGACTCAGGGATTTTCCAGACCCTCTCCCCCAGTATGCAGTCTCCCCTGTGCCCATGCAGTGTGGTGTGGTGTGTTGCAGTGCCACAGTTTGCCACACTCCCTTCACCTGCAGGAAGCACTAGTCTTGCTCTGGACTCTTCCCAGGCCCTCTCCCTCAGTATACAGCCTCCCCTGTGACCATGCAGTGTTGCAGTGCACTGCTGCGCCTTAGTTTGTCACATTCCCTTCCCTTGCAGGAAGCGCCAGTCCTGCTCTGGGCTTTCCCGGGCCCTCTCCCTCAGTATGCAGGCTCCCCTGAGAGCATGCAGTGTTGCAGTGCAGTGCACTGAAGTGGCATAGTTTGTCACACCCCTTTCACCTGCAGACAGCGCAGGTGACTGTCCTGCTCTGGACTCTCCCAGGCCCCCAGCTTCAGCATGCTGCCTCCCCTGTGAGCATGCAATGTTGCAATGCACTGCCACTGTTTGTTGCACCCCCTTCACTTGCAGACAGTGCTGGTCCTGCTCTGGACTCTCCCAGACCCTCTTCCACAGTATGCCACCTCCTCTGTGTCCATGCAATGTTGCAGTGCACTGCAGTGCCATCGTTTGTCACACTCCCTTCACCTGCAGACAGTGCCTGTGACTAACCTGCTCTGGACTCTCCTAGGCCCTCTTCCACAGTATACCGCCCCTCTTGTCACCATGCAGTGTTGCAGCGCAGTGCACTGCAGTGCCATAGTTTGTTGCACCCCCTTGACTTGCAGACAGCGCGTGTCCTGCTCTGGACTCCCCCAGACCCTCTTCCATAGTATGCCACCTCCCCTGTGACCATGCAGTGTTGCAGTGCAGTGTGCTGCAGTGCCATAGTTCTCCTCCATTCACCTGCAGACTGAGCCGGTCTTGCTCTGGACTCTCCCAGACCCTCTTCCACAGTATGCCACCTCCCCTGTGACCATGCAGTGTTGCAGTGCAGTGTGCTGCAGTGCCACAGTTCCCCTCCCTTCACCCGCAGACAGCGCCAGTCTTCCTCTGGACTCTCCCAGACCCTCTTCCACAGTATGCCACCGCCCGTGACCATGCAGTGTTGCAGTGCAGTGCACTGCAGTGCCATAGTTTGTTGCACCCCCTTCATTTGCAGACAGCGCCGGTCCTGCTCTGGACTCCCCCAGACCCTCTGCCATAGTTGCCACCTCCCCTGTGACCATGCAGTGTTGCAGTTCAGTGCGCTGCAGTGCCACAGTCCCCCCCCCTCCCTCCACCTGTAGACCGCGTCGGCCCTGCTCTGGGCTCTTCCAGGCCCTCTTCCACAGTATGCCACCTCCCCTGTGACCATGCAGTGTTGCAGTGCAGTGTGCTGCAGTGCCACAGTTCCCCTCCTTTCACCTGCAGACAGCGCTGGTCTTGCTCTGCACTCTCCCAGACCCTCTTCCACAGTATGTCACCTCCCCTGTGACCATGCAGTGTTGCAGTGCAGTGTGCTCCAGTGCCACAGTCCCCTCCCCTTCCTTCACCTGCAGACAGCGCCGGCCATGCTCTGGGCTCTCCCAGGCCCTCTTTCACAGTATGCCACCTCCCCAGTGATCATGCAGTGTGCTGCAGTGCCACAGTCTGCCCCCCTCACCTACAGACAGCGCCGGCCATGCTCTGGGCTCTCCCAGGCCCTCTCCAGCTGAGGTTCTCCTCCTCTGTGGACCCGGAGGGCAGCGCCTGCAGTGCTCCTCCAGTTCCTGCTTTGGGAGCAGTCCTTCCTTCCTTCACGCACTGCATGAGTCACGGTTCGATGAGTCACGGTTTCCATTCATTGTAGTCACCCAGCGCCTTGAGCACAGTCCAGGAGGCCTCGCAGTGTTAACCCTTCACTGTACGTGTCACGGCGTGAAGCCGAGCTTCCAAGAGCACCTGTAACTCTTTTACAAGATCAGCAGACGCCCCCATCACAGCCCTGCACTCACTGTCTGATACCACAGGCAGCTGAAACCCCCCGCAGCAGCGCTGGTGTTGGGTGGTCGCCCGCTCCTAGTCACAGGACCCCCCGATGCCCCGCACCTGCCCACGCTGGGCTCCGCCTCCTGCAGGCTCCTGTCACGGGGCCCACCCTACACGCTTGCCTCCCACCTCGAGGATAGCGCTGACCCCCCTGGGGCTGCCTCAGGGTCACACACACGCTGCACCCCCCCACCCCCCACCACCTTGCCATTTTTCTTTAGCTCTAAGTTCACAAGCTTGTGTTTGCTGCAGAGTAAGCGCTAGTTCAACGTTCCATCTGTACCCCCCACACCCCTCAAGGAATCATCGCATCTCCTCCTCAGCCTGGCCCCCCGAAGCCCACGTCCCATGGAGGGGCCACGGACCCCTCTGGCTCTAGCCCCCGAGCAGTGGAATGATGAATAATTTCCTTCCCTTCGGTAAATCGTCCCGGTGGTACTCTGACCGCAGAGTCCTTACTTTAGTGTATCCCCAGGTGCCAGAGTGGGTCCGGGAGCAGTACCTCTGAGCGCAGCTATGTGGTGTCATGGAGCTCAGCGCGGGCTCCAAACCGCAGAGTGGGTCCGGGAGCAGTACCTCTGAGCGCAGCTATGTGGTGTCATGGAGCTCAGCGCGGGCTCCAAACCGCAGAGTGGGTCCTGGAGCAGTACCCCTGAGCGCAGCTATGTAGTGTCATGGAGCTCAGCGCGGGCTCCAAACCGCAGAGTGGGTCCGGGGGCAGTACCCCTGAGCGCAGCTATGTGGTGTCAGAGCTCAGCGCGGGCTCCAAACCGCAGAGTGGGTCCGGGAGCAGCACCCCTGAGCACAGCTATGTGGTGTCATGGAGCTCAGCGCGGGCTCCAAACCGCAGAGTGGGTCCGGGAGCAGTACCTCTGAGCGCAGCTATGTGGTGTCATGGAGCTCAGCGCGGGCTCCAAACCGCAGAGTGGGTCCGGGAGCAGTACCTCTGAGCGCAGCTATGTGGTGTCATGGAGCTCAGCGTGGGCTCCAAACCCCAGAGTGGGTCCGGGAGCAGTACCTCTGAGCGCAGCTATGTGGTGTCATGGAGCTCAGCGTGGGCTCCAAACCGTAGAGTGGGTCTGGGAGCAGTACCTCTGAGCGCAGCTATGTGGTGTCATGGAGCTCAGCGCGGGCTCCAAACAGCAGAGTGGGTCCGGGAGCAGTACCTCTGAGCGCAGCTATGTGGTGTCATGGAGCTCAGCGCGGGCTCCAAACAGCAGAGTGGGTCCGGGAGCAGTACCTCCGAGCGCAGCTATGTGGTGTCATGGAGCTCAGCGCGGGCTCCAAACCGCAGAGTGGGTCCGGGAGCAGTACCTCTGAGCGCAGCTATGTGGTGTCATGGAGCTCAGCGCGGGCTCCAAACCGCAGAGTGGGTCTGGAAGCAGTACTCCAGTGCGCCGCTATGTGGTATCATGGAGCTCAGCACAGGCTCCAAACCGCACAGAGTGGGTCCAGGTGGTTTAGTAGCAGTACTCCAGCGCTCTGCTATGAGATGTCGTGGAGCACTGCGCGGGCTCCAATCCGCACAGAGTGGTTCGGGTGGTTTAGAAGAAGTACTCCAGCGTGCTGCTATGTGGTGTTGTGGAGCTCTGCGCGGGCTCCAATCCGCACAGAGTGGGTCAGGTGGTTTAGTAGTAGTACTCCAGCGTGCTGCTATGTGGTGTTGTGGAGCTCTGCGCGGGCTCCAATCCGCACAGAGTGGGTCAGGTGGTTTTGTAGCAGTACTCCAGCGTGCTGCTATGTGGTGTTGTGGAGCTCTGCACGGGCTCCAATCCGCACAGAGTGGGTCAGGTGGTTTTGTAGCAGTACTCCAGCGCGCTGCTACGAGATTTCGTGGAGCTCTGCGCGGGCTCCAATCCACACAGAGTGGGTAGGGTGGTTTAGTAGAAGTACTCCAGCGTGCTGCTATGTGGTGTCGTGGAGCTCTGCACAGGCTCCAAACCACAGAGTGGGTCAGGTGGTTTAGTAGCAGTACTCCAGTGCGCTGCTATGTGGTGTCGTGAAGCTCTGCGCAGGCTCCAAACCGCACAGAGTGGGTCAGGTGGTTTAGTAGCAGTACTCCAGAGCGCTGCTATTTGGTGTCGTTGAGCTCTGCGCAGGCTCCAAACCGCACAGAGTGGGTCGGGTGGTTTAGTAGCAGTACTCCAGCGCACTGCTATGTGGTGTCGTGAAGCTCTGCGCGGGCTCCAATCCGCAGAGTGGGTCGCGTGGTTTAGTAGCAGTACTCCAGCGCACTGCTATGTGGTGTCGTGGAGCTCTGCGAGGGCTCCAATCCGCAGAGTGGCTCTGGTGGTTTAGTAGAAGTACTCCAGCGCGCTGCTATGTGGTGTCGTGGAGCTCTGCTCGGGCTCCAATACGCACAGAGTGGGTCGGGTGGTTTAGTAGGAATACTCCAGCGCGCTGCTATGTGGCGTCGTGAAGCTCTGCGCAGGCTTCAAACCGCACAGACTGGGTCAGGTGGTTTAGTAGCAGTACTCCAGTGCGCTGCTATGTGGTGTCGTGAAGCTCTGCGCGGGCTCCAAACCGCACAGAGTGGGTCAGGTGGTTTAGTAGCAGTACTCCAGAGCGCTGCTATTTGGTGTCGTGGAGCTCTGCGCAGGCTCCAAACCGCACAGAGTGGGTCGGGTGGTTTAGTAGCAGTACTCCAGCGCACTGCTATGTGGTGTCGTGAAGCTCTGCGCAGGCTCCAAACCCCACAGAGTGGGTCAGGTGGTTTAGTAGCAGTACTCCAGTGCGCTGCTATGTGGTGTCGTGGAGCTCTGCGCGGGCTCCAATCCGCACAGAGTGGGTCACGTGGTTTAGTAGCAGTACTCCAGCGAACTGCTATGTGGTGTCGTGGAGCTCTGTGAGGGCTCCAATCCGCAGAGTGGCTCTGGTGGTTTAGTAGAAGTACTCCAGCGCGCTGCTATGTGGTGTCGGTGAGCTCTACTCGGGCTCCAATACGCACAGAGTGGGTCGGGTGGTTTAGTAGGAATACTCCAGCGCGCTGCTATGTGGTGTCGTGGAGCTCTGGGCGGGCTCCAAACCGCACAGAGTGGCAGGGCGGAGCCACATATAAGCACAACCCCGTGTGCGGATATCAGGTTCTTGTCTTCCCTTTCAGCACCTCAAACGCAGAGTGTGAGCACTTGTGCCGAGTACTAACTTGGGACCTTTTTAGATAATAAATAGAAGACACCTCGCAGAAAGGGCGGCGGGTGGGCAGAGAGGAGTCTGCGGTCAGTTCGACCGTCCAGCAGAAGCCCCTTTACCAAAGGCAAGCACTTATTTTTGTGATAATTTTAACTGTGATTCTACACTTTAGAATAGATGAAAGCCATACCTCCTGAAGGTGGAATGTAGGTGGAGTGGACTTGGAGCAAAACATCTTGCAGAAAGAGCAAAGTGTCCTCCTCTGACTGGACTGTGAAGGCCGCAGTGCTTACTGAAGGTGTGCACCAACACCCAAGGCCCAGCCTGGCAGACATCAATTACGGGCTGCAACCACTATCACTGAGTCTGGAGGTGGGACTGCACAAAGAAAAAACGGGTCCTGCTCTGGACCCTTATATTTCTTGGAAATCCTGGTGGGAACTGAACCCACTGTGGCCGGGGTAAGAAAGGTCTGCATTGCAGGCTCTAGCAGTCCTGGAAGCAAAGGAAGCAGAGGCTTTGTAGAAGACCTGTGATGTAAAGTTTCAACGATCACTGATGTTGAAACTGGTGGTGTATACATAGTGATATTGAACTTGTTGGCACTCCTACAAAGGACTTCATTAAAAGTTCCAAGATCGTCTATCGGGGACACCCTAGATGGGGTTGTAGTGGATAGAGTAGGAGAATAATCTCTAATAGAAGATCTTGTTGACATAGTTATTGTTGGAGATCTACGTCTTCTCTTAGGGGTAGGAGAGAGGCGAGATCTTGAACGCCCTCTAGATCTTAAACGCCTTCTCACAGGTGATCGAGACCTTCTTGAGGACCTGCGTGGAAGGGATCCCCCAGATGCTCTGGGTGGCGATAGAGATTTGGAGAATTCTGCTCCCGGAACTCTAGGTGCATTTTCCAGTGTCGGATACTCTCCAGACATCGTGGCGATAAGTTAGTAAGGGACTTTTCTCTTGGAACCGGAGATCCCTCCGGTGAGACTTGTACAATGTTGATTCCAGGAGAAGATGACACCTCTCTTGATGTCGGCCGCTGTGTCCTCGATGTCGACCTTGGTTTTTCTGGTGCGTCTTTAGAAGTGGCAAAAATCCTCTCCCTCGAACGTTGCCTCGACGTTGAACCAGATAACGCCACCACCGACGTCGACCGCTGTGGAGACACACTGGAAGATTCATGCCTTTACAACGATACTCTCGACGTCGGTCTCCTCGACGTCGATCGTGACCGTCTTCTCGACGTCGATGGGTGTATGGTACCTTCGACGTCGATTTCCTCGTCGCCAATCGTGCCCTCGACCATCTGTGGGTAGGAGAGAGATTTCTCGTCGTCGAACCTCTCGACGCGGACCTTCGAGAAGGGGGCGGCGATCTCGATGCCGACCTGTGTCTAGTCATCGACGGATATTTCGACGTCGACTTAGACCTGCCTTCACTCACATACTTTGAGCCCGAAGTATGCCTCGAAGTCGACTTACTTCTTGTCGACGATGGTTCTTGTCTCTTCAATGGCGATCTGTCCCTCGACGTCATTGAATGGCTTAGTCACTTTTCTGATGCCGATTTTGACACGGACGGTGAGCACTCTGGAATCTACTTTTTTTCTGGAAGCAGGTGAAGCAGATCAACCCTTCTTATGTTGTCCATGAGAGGAGGGCTTCTTGGAATGAACCTCAAGGCCACTTTTGGGTTTTCCTCTCTCCATCGACGCATGAAGTCTGATCTTTTCTCTGTCACACTGAGTTCTTTTAGAAAATTGTTGACAGTAGTAACACTTCTGTGGATTTTGTGAGGATGGCAAATACACAATACACACAGAGTGAGGGTCGAGATTTCGCCATCTTCTTCCCACAGGAAGGACATTTGTTAAACAAAGCTGGCATTTCTGACATAAAAAGATAGTAAAAATTTCAGAAAGTAGTTAGAAAATACCAGCCAACAAAAATGTCTAATGAAGTAGTAAAAAAATCAATTTCTGACTGAAAAAGTCAAAAATAGACCGAGCTCAAGCTCCAGGATCCTCACAGAAGGAGCCGGAAAAAAGAACTGACCTGTCACCTGTGGTGCATGATGGGAGCAGGGGGCTCCTGGAGGACTTAAAGGTACGGTGTCCAGGTTCTCTGAAGCCTTAAAGGCAAGGTGCCAGTTTTTTGTTATACGGTGATGATTATTCATCTATGCAGCCTAAGAACATATTGCCTGCAATTACCTGATTTTCTTTATGAAAATAAAGGGCTGTTGTTGAACACTACTGCAGTATATGTTCTAGGTTACATTATTTACCATGTGATATTATTTTCTTACAGCAGAAATTCATGTAATTTTTGCTTTTCAGTCTATTAGACATATTATAGGCTGCATATTTATATGTGTATACATGTATATATGTATGTTTTTGGAAGTACTATGTACTTGTGGTTCTAAACATACACATATATATGTATTTTTGTATAAGCTCCGGGGTCCCGCACATGGGCGGTGATTATTCAGTGCTTATGACTAGTGATGAGTATCCCCTGGAAGAGAAAAACACTTTTTTTGACACCTTCCTTTTTCCTCGGGCTCCACTTCACAGCTTGCCCTCAAACTTCCCATGGACAACAAGAATCACTGGCACGTTTTTATAAAAAAAGTGTGTGAAGTATTATCAAACAGCGCCAAAGATAGATGATAATCAAAAAATCCATTTCTTATGGAACCATGGTCCTAACTATAACCACCTACAGGAAATGGCAGGTAGGATGGAGATTGAAATATACATATATATATATATATCTATATATTCATTCCCAGGTTGCAAAATACGTTGTGGTTTAATTCAAATTCATGAAGGCTTTCAAGACAGCTTGAACCATGGAAAGAGTTTCCGTACGTATAATCTGTTTGGGAGCAGAACTGGGCTTAGGCAATGGACCATCCACAGGTGGCACGGACCACCGTGGATCTTGAGGCCTGAGGAGTCTGTACTCGAGTTGATAGAGGCCACGTAACTGGATACGAAGGGACCAACAGCGTCATGTAGGAATCTACTGGGGGTAACCCAACTGGAAGCCCCTATGGTTATGTGCAGCCTATGGTCACGAGCGGGAGCAGGATGCACACTACACATTTGCAGCATGTCCTTTTCAAAGGCCTCTATCTACTACAGGATCGAATAGAACCCAGGGAAACTGGAGGCACGTCTGGGCCAATGAATGACTCGCTCTGTGGCCAATTACCTAGCTGGAGTGCGATTCCAATGTTGATGTCCCTGTGCCGCCTCTTTGGCATCCGAGACACAGGATGAGGTGGAGTACCGCTTTGCATTTTTATGCTTGGTCTTGGACTTATCGGAGGACATCAAGCAGGAAAAGGAGTCGTCTTTTGTTTGCAGTTTGTTTTTGGTGTGTTTCTTAGCACTTGGGTCATATTATATGTATATAGACGCACACTAGACCTACCAAATACGTCAGTTGGGGTCATAGGTTAACTATAAATCACCCGGAATTTTTTTTAGAGAAATCTTTCAAAACCTTTTGTGCCCTTTGTGATTATTTTGATATTTTTGGGTTTTTTTACGTGACTTGTCTGTGGCATTGCCATTCCCTTTAGCAAGTGTCTTTTCACATCTCACAATCTCTAACCGCATCGTAGTGCTGTAGAAGAGTATGGCCAGGTTCCCATGGGTTGGAGGGTTGCTCTTGTAGCTACAATCCTGCATTTCTCTCACAGCAGCAAGAGACAGAATTTTGTTCGACTGATTTATAAGATGTTGAGCATTTTCTTTCCAATCTAGTGATCTGCCAGTGCTGACGCTATCATGCGAACGATTGCTTGATATACTTGGATAGTAAATAAAAATGAGTTGTGGACATCGTATTGAGTCGTTCCTTGCCCTCACCGAGCGAAAGTGGAGGAACACGTCCAATAGTCCTCCTGAAGTCTCTAGCGGTCTCCTTGCCGTCCTGTCTCATAAAACCGCACAGGCGCTATAGTGAGATCGCCGAGTGCTTTCTCCACGCCACACTGCAGAATCACCAGCCATCTCTGTACGTCAGGAGGCCACAACCAATCTACCTAGGGTGACCAACCGTCCGTAAATTTCACGGACAGTCCGTAATTTCGGCCGTCTGTCCGTTGTCCGTGAAGGATTCTTTAACGGACGCCATTTGTCCGTAATTTTAACCGGGCACCGGTCGCACCACCCTAAAACTGGCACAACTTCCACCCACCTCCCTGCTTGACTCCGATGCTGTTGAGGTCCGGTGTAACAGACTCCGATGCTGTTGAGGTCGGGTGTAACAGACTCCGATGCTGCACCAAAGCTCAGATACCCAGCAGCATTGGAGAGGCACAGCGGGATGGCCACCCTCACACCTTCCGCCCTTGATGAGCTGTTAGAGGTACTTGAAGGTGACTGAGAGGGAGGGGCTGCAGCTTCAGGCGCAGGGGCATCTATTCAGATGCAAACAGCCCTGAATGCCTCATGTCTCTGCAATTTAGAGGGGCCTCACACATTCCCTTTCTGCCCAGGGCCCCAAACATCCTAGAACCGGCCCTGATTACCCCAAGGCAGCACCTGGTTCTATTCACAGAGTTTAATTACTGTCACTAAATTGTAAGCAAACTTTGGTTCTGCAAACATGCAGTCTATTAATGTAATAAAATAAAGAAATGCTACTAACGCACCCACACTGATTTGCAAAGTATGGAGGACAATCAGTTAAATCAGTTCTCTTGGGGGATGGCAAAACTAACATTTTGCAAAGAGAGTCTGTCTTCTCGTTGTCTTGTCCAGGAGGGGGTGAGGAGCCCTACCCTACACTGGAGGGGCCAAGATGATACTTGAATACTGCATGCCCACCCTTGTGCCCACCCTGGTGGATCCTGTTCCCCCTCTTGTGATGGCTCCTGCCCCCCCCACCCCCCAGAGTGATGGCTCCTGTCCCCCCTGTGGTGGATCCGGTCTCCGCCCTGGGTGGCTTCTGCCCCAGTCCTCAAATGGCTCCTGCAGCGAGGGTGAAGTTCTTGATGGGCCTCTTCTCAAAAAGGCTCAGCTCAAAATTAATATGAAAAGGTGGGCGAGTGAGTAAGTGAAGGGATGGGTGGATGGCTGGATGAATTAGTGAAAGGGTGAATGGATGAATGAAAGATTGACTGGATGGAGAATGAGAGAGGATGGATGGATTGATGAGTGAGTGGAAGGATGGATGAAAGAAAAGATAAATAGCTGGATGTATGGGTGGAAGGGTAGCTGGATGGGTAAAAGGGTGGATGGATGAGTGAAAAGGTGGATGATGAGTGAGTGAGTGGGTGGATGGATGAGTGAAATGATGGATGGAACGATGAATTGATAAGTGCAAGGGTGAATGGATGGACGGGTGAGTGAAAGGGTGGATGTAAGGATGGATGAGTGAGTGAAAGGGAGGGTAGATGGACAAAAGGATGAATAGATGAGTGAAGGAGTGAAAGGATAGATGGATGAGAGAAAGGATGGATGAGTGATAGGGTCAATGGATGGATTCATGAGTGGATGAGTAGATGGATGGGTGGGTGGATGGATGGAAGGAAGGATGGCTAAGTGAAAGGGTCGATGGAGAGAGAAAGGGAGGATGGATGGATGACTGAAAGGGTGGATAGGTGGAAGGATGAATGACTGGGTGGATGGATGAGTAAGTGAAAGGATGGCTGGATGGTTGAAAGGGTAAATTGCTGGATGGATGAGTGAATGGATGGATGGGTAGAAGAGTGGATGGATGAGTGTACAGATGGATAGGGTGAAAGGGTGGATGGATGATGGATGGATGAGTGAAAGGATGGATGAAGGGATGGATGAGTAAAATGATAGATGGAATGATACATGATGGATAGGTTTGCAAATGGTTGAATATGTGGGCTTACTTATATACTATTGCGCGACCTCCTCTGATGTGTCTGTAAAATGTATCTATTGTCCTGAAGTTTTGTCCTGAATTTTGACCTCCTGTCCTGAATTTGTGTCCTGAATTTTGACCCTTTGTCCTGAATTTTTACACTCTCCGTCCTGAATTTGCACCAATGCCAGTTGGTCACCCTAAATCTACCAGAGGACCGAAACTCTGCCCAGCATCATAACAACCTAACAACCAAAAGTGCAAACTGTTGAGGTTTGTAAAAAAAACTGCACATATTGTCTGGATACTGAATTTAGTGCAGGCTTTCCAGAAGAGTGAATGCTCATATCAGACGTGTCCTACACCGTCGTCAAGTGAAGCTCTGTTGATTCTAATAACCCCAGAGTAAAGGATGGCTGTAGCAGCAAGCTCTTTCAGCAGAGTCTTTGGGCAGGACCGGTTCAACCGCCAATCATCGATATAAATCTATGTGCCTTTAAGGGTACAGATTCGCAACCATAACCGTCATTAACTTCATGAAAACTCGATCCAAGGAGATGTGAACAGGAAATGAGGATCACCCCATGTGAACCCAAGCACTTCCTGTTCGTCTTGGCACTAGGGGTGCAGAAGTACACATCCCGGAGGTCCAAAGAGATCGTCCAGCGCGGATCCTGCGCTGCAGCCTTATTCAAGAGCGACCATCCTGGATCGATTGTACTTGAGTAACCGCTATAGAAACCCCAATCCTTTCCCCCTATTTACATAAAAAAAACTTTTAAAACACCTTGCAGCATTAGCTCCTGCGGCCAATCACAACAAAAGAGGAGGGAACAGTTCCACAAGTTCCCGTCCTGCTGAGGAAGCTTTGACGCAGAAGTGACGCATCCGACCCCAGCAGTGACGTAAGCACTTCGCACACCTCGCAAAAATCCTCTATGCATCACACGACACATCTAAAAGTAAACTGGACTTCACCAGAGAGTCCTGTGCTGCACTCCACATCCAGGCTTGCCATCTCAACACCACGCTGGAGCCTTTAGATCATTGGTGGTATGAGGCAACCCCATCAGAAGACACTGCGAGACAAGGCACTAAATACAAACAACAAACATAAAAATGTAAGCAGGGCCAGCACCTACAGTCAGCAAACATACCCAACAAGGCTTATAGCAGTACCCATCATGCGCTTAGTAAACAGTCATTTTTAGGTTTAGCGTTAGCCAAGGCATTCTGATTTTACTAACATTAAATATATAATATACTTAAACCGGCTCTTAGCCACCTCTCTTCATCCATGCAACTATGCAGAACACGTTTATCCTGAACTCAGTGTCACCAATGGTTCTTTCATGCATTTGAATTATAAAGAAAACTAGGATTTAGCGAGGTTAATTTGCTGCACAGCTGCAGCACTTTTATTTAAACGTAGTTGTGGTGTAATCAGGGTTTTAGTATCCAATATTTCATAGTGTGAGCCTTGGGCAAAACATAGAGAGACTTACGGGTGCTTCAGTATCCGAAAATAGAATGACACTGATCTTCACGCAGTTTAGAATATGATCATGTACACTTCAAAAGCCGCTAAGATAACTCACTGGCAGTGCAATTTATGAGACAGGTGGACAGCCCATCACACTGGAAACAGTGGTACCGCAGTGAGCCCGTGGGACCTTCGCGTGCTGCTCAGAGCGCGGAGAGGGCTTATTCGGAGCAAACGATCCCAATCAGTAAGACAACTTTTGTTTCTTACTTACCTTCCTCCTTTCATTATTTCCTTCTTTCTTTTATCCTCTTTCCTTTCACATTCCTGCTGTCAAGGTCCGTGAGTCCTCGGAGTCGTATGATGCTCAAATGGGTTCCACCCCTTGATATCCCCAAGGTCTGAGTGAACCTAACAGACTCGCTGGAGGGATCAAGTGAGGGAAGGAAAGGAAGGGGACAGCGGGGAGGGAGACCTGGAACGAGAGTAAGCACTTATGAATATTACAATACAATTATAGCACAAGGAAATAACACTACCCTGAACATACGCTACGCCTGGCGCTGTACCTGTAAAAGAAAGCAAGCAGTGTAGACATTCTCTCGGGAATTGTAGCACCCAGCCACCAGTGCGTTTGTAGGGCATCAAAGAAAGGGAAGGAGGAGCAAGGCGTCTCTCGGTATCTGCAGCGCCTTTTCCTCCTATGATTAAAGATAAAGCTGCAGAGATGGCAAACAAAACATAACCACGAGAAATGACACCAAAGCGTATATTGTACCACAATGAGAAGTATGGCCCCCTGCACACAACCGTGTTCTGCTCCCCAATGAGGGCAAAATCCCCCTGGCCCCTCTGTTTTGCGTTGAGGGAGAACCGGAGTATAGTTCCCAGCAGCCGCTGGGTTTCCGGATGCCAAAGGCTGGGGTTGATTACAGCCAGGAGCAATTACCTGCGGTGTGCAGTCAAAAGTAATGCATACAATATGTGCATCAAAGAAAAGGGCACGCCCCGCAAAAGCCTCTCGGCTCAATCAACAGGGTGCCAATGGTAAGGAAAGGAAAGGGCACACCCCGCAAGAGCCGCTTGGCTCGACCAACGGTGTGCGTTAGGAAAGGGCACGCCCCGCAAGAGCCGCTTGGCTCAACCAACGGGGTGCCGAAGGTAAGTGCGAACAAAGTCACGAAATATCAACAATGAGGCTTGGTAATGGAACAAACAGTGATCAAGGTTTGGAGCTTGGAGCACCCCTACCAGCCTCTCATAGATCTGCGGTGAACTTGCACTCGGGACGTCTTGGAATCAACGGCATCGTCCGCTGCCCTGGAAGTCGTCTTTAACGGCTTCCGGCGGCGTGATGACGTTGCGTGCGCCTGAACCCAGCGGTGCTTGGGAAGTGTAGTTCTTCCCGGCGCCGGTGTGCAGGCAGGGGGGCAAGATGGCGGCCGCTACACCGGCTGGCTAAGCAAACTCTGTCACTCACCAGGGCAGCATCCTCTCTCAGAAGCTTCTTTTTCGTCTGTTAAAATCGGGTGGAAGAGCAGAGACGCGGCTCCCTATCTGGTATGCTCTTGTGCTGGTTGTTGAGGTATCGGGAGGTTTCGGCACCCCAGTGTCTGCTCCCACTGAGCCCAGCGCACTGAGCAGCAGCGGAGCTCTATCGAACCAGTCATACCGCACAGACCACACGAATGGTGCCGAAAGCAAGCGGGAGGGGCTCCAAACCTCGGGGGCCTCAGACCGCTTCTGGCAGCCCTGCGAGTACAGCGAGCAGTCTGGAGAAAAGTCGAGCCTCGCTCGGCAAAGCTGATACTCGGCAGGGAGATGGCGGAATTGGAGTGGGAGGAGGTAGAGGAGACGTTTCTGCTCGTAATAAGCAGACAGTCACCTCCATGTTTAAAGCCCAGCGCCAGAAGTCGAAAAACAACACTGAGGATAAAGAGGTATTGACCGCCCCCTCAGGGAAAAATAACAATTCAATGAGAGAGGGGGCCAAATCATATGAGATGGGGACAGAGAGCGCAATGTTAAATACTACTTCTGACGCCGCTGTTCTGGGCAAGGAGGGCAATTGTATGATACAGTATTTGCCGACTGATACATTAACCAATATTTTGAAAACCTCCCTTCCCGTTGTTAACTCTACGACTCTGACTTTGACAGAGGAGGAACCTGGTGGAATTGGGAAGGTGGCTACATCTCAGGCAGAATGCATTTTGGGTAATGTAGTTCGAGCCAATACAGCACAGTTTGACTTACCTGAAATATGTAACAGAAATGCTATTTCTCAAATCATTCAACCTACTTCTGATCAAAATCCCGAATCAAGCGTCAGGGCGAACGGAGACTCGGGTGAAAACTTTTTCTCAATGTCTGATCCATCTGATCCATCTTTCTCCTCGGGGGATGAAAGCCTTGGGAGAGGATGGGGGGAAGATGATAGTGATCTGAGTGGCCCTGGCTTGGATATTGAAGAGGTAGAATTCTCTTCTCAGAAAGGTGGGACAGTTCGGAGAAAAAAAACGAGATCCCATACCCTGGATAAAATCTCTGACCAAGGTGGGTCAATGGTGTGGGACTACTCCTTTACTCCTAATCTGGGAGAGACCAGGAAAGCAGCCGCTGAGGATTTAAATCAATCTCAAGCTCAAGTTCCAGCCCAGACGTCAAATCTAAATCCGTCTGAAGAAGTTACTCTCACCACTATTTATCAAACCATCTTGGCGCACATGGAAGAAACTAGGGCTGAGAGCGTCCGAATTCAGGGAGGATTTCGCAAAGTGCAGAATGTGATTCGAAGAATGACCAAGACATGCTCAGAGATTGTTACGAGAGTGGGAGAGGCGGAGATTAGAATCTCCGCAGTGGAGGATGAGTTAATAGCACAGAAGACCCAGACTCAGTCTCTGGAAACACAAAGGGCAGATGTAACATGGAAGCTGATGGATTTAGAGAATCGTGCGAGAAGGAACAACTTGCGTATATTGGGTGTCCCGGAGGGGTTGGAAGGAAAGTATATTCACCAGTTTGTTATTGAACTGCTTAATGAAGCATTCCCGGACTTGAAACAATTTTTTTTTTTTTTAACTGATATTTGTAAAGCGCGAACAGCTACCTCACGAGGAGGTGCCCCGGCGCTATAGACCGCTGGGGAACCCGTCCTGGCTATCCCTGTGAGATGGTACCTTTCTGGGTATCCCCAAGGTGAAACCAGGCATCCCCAGCGTCTGTGGGGGGCCGTTGTAGAGATGAGGCAAGCTTAATGCCCAGAGTTGCCGAGTGTGTTCCTGGTTAGAGTAGGTACCGAGGCGAGAATTATCAAGTCCGTTTTGACCCTGGTCCACAACCCTGCCGCGTCGGGAATTGAACCCTGGTCCCTGGCCAATTCTCTGCTTACGGGTCTGCCGCCTCTAACCAGTGAGCCACACCTCTCAATGGGATTGGAAGATTGAGCTACAGCGTGCCCACCGTTTCCCCTTCAAACAACACAAGGAGAACAGCCGCACACAAGGGAGACGCCGAGCCATTCTGATCCGTTTAAATAATTTCCTGGCACGTGAGGCATTATATGATCTGGCCCGACCTGATAGAAAACGCAGGGGTAAAGGGTGTGAATTTTTTGTTAGACCAGATTTTTGTCAAGGAACAGTAGAGAAAAGATGGCAGCTCAGGCAATTAATTCCAGGTTTTCAGGAGAAAGGGGTTCAGGTGTTTTTATTGAATCCAGCGAAGCTAAAGGTTATTGTGAACGGGACCGCAATTTTTTTTTTTCCTGAAATTCAGGCAAACGAATATTTACTCACACTGCAGGGTGGTTTGTGTGTAAGCTAGAAATATAACTGTTGGTTATCAGTATAGGGATTGGTAACAGATAGCTCTGCTGTTTTTTTTGTTTTCTATTCTGTTTTCCCCTATTCTCCTTGTTTCTCTGTTTAATAAATGGGGGTGGGAGAGGAGCTGCTCAGCTGAGTGAGTGGGAAGCGGAGTTTGCTTTATCATCACCTAGGACCTTGGTCCTTATGCCTCATATGGTGGGGGGAGGGAGGGTTGCTTGGGTGGGGGTAGGGGGGTGGGATGGTGGTCCGGGGGGTGGGGAAGGGAGGGGTTTTTGTCTTTGTTTCTTCGACAAATTTGTTACTAATTGATTCTGAGCTACAGCAGCTGAATAATGGCTTTCTGAGAGGGGGAAAATCTTTTTCCATTTTCCTACATGTGATTTTGATTACGGGGATCTTTGCACACTCTGATGACAGGTAGGCTACTGATCTGTTCTCTTAACATCTGTGGTCTTAATGATAGGAGGAAACGTGGGATGCTGGCTAAACAATTGCGTTTTATGAGGATCGATATGCTATGCCTTCAGGAGACTCACATACAGTGGAATAATCGCAGATGGTTGGGGGAACTTGGCTTTGAGACAGTAATATGTACTCGCCAAAGTACTAACATAAGGGGGTGGCAATATTATTTAAGAAAGGAACATGTCTATCTAAAAGGTCAAAAGCAGATTGTCTGGGTCGCTGGGCGATTGCAGAAATTACAGTAAACAAATCAGTCCTGACTTTATGCTCAGTCTATGGGGCTAATCTTGATGATCCTGAGGTCTTGAACTTTTTAAATATAGAATTGGCCCTATGGCCAAGCCCCTTAATACTATGTGGGGACTTTAACATCCATATAGAAACATCCATATAGATAGTCAGTACGATCTGTACAAACCGTCCATTTATCAGGGTAAAAAAGTCAGGGTTTTTAGAGCCCTTCAAGGGCTGGTATCGGAATATGGGTTATCAGATACCTGGTTCAAACTTAAATCCCCAGACCCAGGATACACCTTCTTCTCGGTCCCCCATAATAAACATGTGAGGTTGGATTACTTTTTTCTTTCTACCCATTTGGTCAATGTTTGTGATATTGAGATTTTCCCCAGAGTGATCTCGGACCATAATCCATTGATAATAGAAATCCCTGTTCAAGGGATGGGTAAGGTCCAGCGACCATGGACGTTTGAGAGAAAACTTCTGTTGGATAAGGCATATTGCTCTCACATGGCTACTTGGATACCTGAGTTTTTTTCTATTAATCGAGATACAGCATCTGCTTGCATAGTCTGGGATACTTTCAAAGCAGCAGTCAGAGGGGAGACTCTGAGCTTCACTATTACACGACAAAAAAAAATACAAAAGGAGATTCATAATTGGGTGGAACTACTGAGGCAAGAAGAATGTAATCTAATTAATAAGATTGTGCAGGGGACAAGTATAGATGAGTGCCAGCAATCTATTGCTATATTAAAAAATAAAATTCATGAGCATATCAGTATGGAGATAGCAGCCAGATATATTCTTCAGAAGGCAGAGGCATATGAGCTGGGTGAAAATACTGGTAGAGTATTAGCCAAGCGACTGAAACAACGGGAAGTTTCTAATCGAATTCTTAAAATTAAGGATGACGAAGGATAGATTCAAGAGACTCCAACTGGAGTTTTAAGGGTTTTTCAAAAGTTTTATAAACAGCTATATTCACAAGACCCTACTGTGATAAGGAATGATATCTTTATTGAGTTTCTAAATGAGATGGAGACGGTGAAGGTCCCTCAGGGTCAAAAGGAAGCTTTGGGAGCTCAATTTAGCTGGGAGGAAATAGAGCACGCTTTGATCTCCCTAGCTTCAGGAAAAGCAGTAGGCCCTGATTGCATCCCGCTGGAATTTTACCGCGTTTTTCGAGAAGAGCTCAAACATGATATGTTACACCTACTTGAACATGCACGTAATAATAAGTATGAAATTCCTGACTCTTGGCGAAAGACCACCATTATCATCTTTAAAAAAAAGGACAAACCAGAGCTGAGTCCTGCTTCCTATAGGCCAATAACGCTTATCAATAGTGACAGCAAAATATATTCGAAATTATTAGCAATAAGGCTAGGTAAAGTTATAACTCCCCTGGTCTCCCAATATCAACATGGATTTATTCCAGGAAGGGACACGACTGACCATGTTCGTTGGGTGATTGCCCTTCTTGATTGGGCTCAAGCCACAAGGTCACCGCTGGGAGTTCTCCTCTTGGACGCCGAAAAGGCATTCGACAGGGTCTCCTGTCGGTTCCTTTGGTCAGTTTTAAGTTGGAAAGATTTGGGTAAAGATTTCATACGGGCAATCAAAGTGATATATTCAAACCCTGAAGCCGTAATCAGGATAGAAGGTCAGGAATCATCAACATTTACTATAAGCAGGGGCACAAGGCAGGGTTGTCCTTGCTCACCCCTTCTTTTTGCCTTGTATATTGATCCTTTTCTAAAGAAGCTAGAGGTTAATACCCATATTAAAGCAATTGAGACGGGAGGGGTATCCTACAGAGCATTGGCTTATGCCGATGACATCGCGGTCCTTACGAGTGAAGTCGTTTCTGCCTTCCCAATTGTCAAAGATCTAGCAGAACAGTTCGGAGCTTTATCTGGGTATAAACTCAATGTCGATAAAACTTTAATCTTGTGCTCTGGTAGGTCTTGCCCTCCCGGCTTTCCTGTTGTGACTGAGGCTACGTATCTGGGTATTACAATCACTGCCCAAGTAGAAAAGATCTCAGATATGAATCTTTCCCCTTTAATAGTAGCTACCAATAAGAAATTGGAGAGACTGGATTATTTACACTTGTCCTTGATAGGGCGGAGCAATGTTTTAAAGATGCTGATTCTACCCAAATTTCTAGATCTGTTCAGGACAATTCCGCTTGAGTTTCCAGCTTCCTTTTTTTTGAAAATGGAAAGGGTATGCTCTAGGTTTCTATGGTCTTATCGCCGATCAAGGAGAGCAATCAAATGGCTGTTCATCCCTAAAGATCGTGGGGGTTTAGCCATTCCGAATTTTTTATTGTATTATTGGGTTGCAATCCTCCAACATACGGCTATTTTACTTGTTGGATCCAAATCTAATATACCAATGGCATGCCGCCCATCTCTATATATGAACTTGGTCTGGGGGACCAAGCGAAAGGGCTACTGGTCTCAATATTCGAACCAAGCTATTACAAAAAGACAAGATTTAAAACTCTTCAGGCAGCATTTAAGGTATGGAGACAGATTCAACGGAAATTAAAAATTCCAAACCTAAATGCATATACTCCTTTATTAACTACACCCATTTTACCGCCAATCTTTCGAGATTACGTTACAACTATTTGGGGCAGGAAAGGTATCTATATACTGGGAGACCTTTACTATAACGGTCAAATGAAATCTTTTGCAACTTTACAAGAGGAGTATGAGCTTAGCAGGACTGATTTCTTTAAATTTTTACAGATCCGTAGTTTTTTAGCTTGTGGACCTCATCGGTCGGTTTATAACTTTAGTAAAATCCCTTTGGTTGAACTGATTCAGAAAAGGGAACGCTTGGTGAAATTATATATGAATTTGCTTGAGTCTTTTCCAGATGACTTACTGTCCCTTACAGGAAAATGGGCTAAATTGCTGGGGGAGGATGGGATTGATATTGAAGATTCCATATCTTTAGGAAATCAGATATTGATCATGGGTAGTATAAGGAGTCAACATTTTATGTCCATATTTGATTTATACTACACTCCAGCGAAAATATCAAAATGGGGTGGCACTAGGGGTGCAAGTTGCAGTAGGTGCAATTTATTTGGAGCAGATGCTGTCCACATGTTTTTCACATGTCCAAAATTAAAAGAATTTATCTATGATATCGAAACCTTTTTATCCGCAATTTTTCGGACTTCAGTCCGAATCAATCCAGCTCTCCTTATTTTGGGGACTAGTCAAAATCTAATAAATGGATGGGCAAGATCAAATATAGAATTGTTATTTATAGCTATGGCCATTGCCCGTCTGTGTATCACATCCCAGTGGGTTTGTACGGATCCCCCGACTTTTTCAAATTGGAGGGCATGTTTATTTGCGGTATATAATCTAGAGTCGTCTATCTATAAATTAAAGGGACGTAGGAAAAGAGAAAGAGGTTTGCAAATTTGGGCACCAATTGATAAATTGATGAATTAATTACTATTGGAAATGTTCATTGCACTTTTTTTTAGAAATTGTTTGTTCTTATCTCCCCCTCTGAGCTTACCAGGATTATTCAATCTGTTTTATGTTTTCTATTTTTTCTTTGTTTTCTGGGATTGCATGTATATAAAAAGCCATATTTTCTTTTTTGTATGAACTGTTGCAAAGGATCAATCTGGAAGGACTATTCGATCTATATATTTGCACATGATGGTTGCAATTTTTATTTTTGTCTCATATCTTTATGTATTTTGTGTCGAAGAACAATAAAATTTATTAAAAAAAAAAAAATAAAAAAAAAAAAAAGGAAAGGGCACGCCCTGAAAGAGCCGCTTGGCTCAACCACCGGGGTGCCGAAGGTAAGTGCGAACAAAGTCACGAAATATCAACAATGAGGCTTGGTAATGGAACAAACAGTGATCAAGGTTTGGTGCTAGGAGCACCCCTACCAGCCTCTCATAGATCTGCGGTGAACTTGCACTCGGGACGTCTTGGAATCAATGGCATCGTCCGCTGCCCTGGAAGTCGTCTTTAACGGCTTCCGGCGGCTTGATGACGTTGCGTGCGCCTGAACCCAGCGGTGCTTGGGAAGTGTAGTTCTTCCCGGCGCCGGTGTGCAGGCAGCGCCTACGGCACTGCCGTGTTCCTTCTGCCGCCGCGGTGAGCCGTGACAGTACATCCCACCCCAGAGGAACACTGGCAGGGGCACGGTTTCAAGGGGAACCTTTTGTGGAAGAGTTTAGTGTACAGAGGAGCGTGTACCCCCGTGCCGGCTCCCAGGAATTCTCTTCGTTTCTGTACCCCTTCCATGCCACCAAATACCAGAGTTTAGTTTGGTGTATTTTGGAGTCAACACTACCCCTTACTTCGTATTCTTCCTCCTGATTAATTAAGATCGGGGGATGCTTTTTGAGGTTTTGTTTCCGCGCTGGTTTGATCAAAGACACGTGAAAATGCGGGGTGTATTCTCAGGGTGGAGGGCAAGGCCAATTTGACCACCACAGGATTAATCAGTTTGGCTATTTTATACGGTCCAATGTATCGTGGATTAAATATGCTATATCTTTTAAACCGTATGTGCTTGGTTGATAGCCACACATACTCCCCTACCTTATATGAGGGTCCTTGACGCCTGGCTCTGTCTGCAAACGCTTTATACTGCATTTTAGCCTTTTTTAAATTTCCCTGAGCAGCCCTCAGTGTGGTTTGTATGTTCTTAATTCTTTCCTGTACCTCGGGCACTCTCTTTGCTTGGGCTGGATGAAGTGAAGACTGGGTGGTTCCCATAGTTGCAATAGAACGGGGCAAACTTTTTTGAACTATGTGTCGCGCTGTTATATGCTACTTCTGCTAACCAGAGTTTCTCTACCCAGGCTTCGGTGGCTACGTCTGTATAGCATCTTAAGTACTGTTTTAGAGTTTGGTTTACTCTTTCTGTTTGACCATCCGTTTGGGGGTGGAAGCTAGTGGAGGTGTGTGCTGCGATTCCTAGTGCTGAACACCATGTCTTCCAAAAATTGGCTGTAAACTGACCTCCCCTATCTGTGATTATGACCTTGGGTATTCCGTGCAATCTTACTAGTGGGTTAGTAACAGCTGAGCTAGTGAACTAGCGGAGGGCATTTGTTTACACGCCACAAAATGAGCCATTTTGGTCAAATAATACACCACGACTAGGATGATTGTATGCCCCTCATCTGCCGGCATTCCTACCACAAAATCAATCGAGATATGTTCCCAGGGCTGGTCTGGAGTCGGAAGCGGTTGTAGGAGTCCAGCAGGACGCACATGCGAAGGCTTGTTTTGAGCGCATACTGTGCATTCAGCTACCCATGTGGTTATGTTTTTTGTGACTGTAGGCCACCAGAATTGGCGTAACACCCTGTCCAGAGTTTTTTCCTTGCCGTTGTGCCCCGCACAGGGCAAGATGTGACACCATTGAAAGACTTGTTTCCGTAGAGAATGAAGGGGTACGAGGAGTTGTCTTCCCCGAACCAGGATTCCCTTTGTCACTTTCCAATCCTTGTTCTTTTGTAGCCAAATCTTCCACGTTCTGCTGCTGATGGCACGAGCGACGCTTTGCAGGAACCCGTCTGTGCACGTAGCGTTGATTATATTCTGTGGTTTTATGATGGCCTTGGGAGGAATTTCTCCAAGGCTGGATGGTGAGTCTTGGCGCGTTAAAGCATCCGCTTTCTTGTTTTCGCTCCCGGGGCGATAGGTAACTAGGAAATTATACTCCGCAAAAAACAGCATCCATCGCAGTTGCCTTGGAGTGAGATGCCTAGCTGCGGTCATAAATTGGAGGTTGCGGTGGTCTGTGAATACGGTCACTATGTGTTTAGCCCCCATCAGGAAATGCCTCCAGTCCATAAACGCCTGTTTTATGGCGAGTAATTCTTTTTCGGCTATCACATAGTTCCTTTCAGTGGAGTTTAGTTTTCTTGACATATAAGCTACAGGGTGTAACTGACCTGTTGAGGTAAGACGTTGAGAGAGAACCGCCCCCACTGCTGCATCCGACGCGTCTGTTTCAATGATGTACGGTCGATCTGGATCGGCATGCACCAGAACGGGCACTGAGTAAATGCATGTTTCAATGCGTCAAACCCTGTCTGAGCCTCTTTTGTCCATTGAAATACGACCTTCTTCCGCAGCAATCTTGTGAGAGGGGCTGCTAGGTCCGAAAAGCGATCAATAAACCGGCGATAGAAATTGGCAAAGCCAAGAAAACATTGGATATCACGGATGTTTTTGGGTATGGGCCAATCCTTTACTGCCTGAACTTTTCTTTCGGACATTTCCTGTCCCCAGGGAGCTAGATTTACCCACAAGAATTCGACCGTTGGCACGCTGAACTCACATTTGCTGCTTTTACAATACAAATGGTGTTTTTGTAAGGTTGCTAGGATTGTCCGGACGTGGTATTCGTGATCTTCGGTCTTGGACAAATAGATTAAGATATAGTCGATGTAAACCACCACGAATTGGTCTATGTACTCCCGCAAGACATAGTTTAAGAAAAATTGGAAGGCCGCGGGAGCATTACATAGGCCGTATGGCATAACCATATACTCGTAAAGCCCATAACGAGTTTTAAACGCCGTCTTCCACTCATCCCCGCTCCGCATCCGGACTAAGTGATATGCTCCCTTCAAATCCAGCCTCGTGTAAATCACCGCTTTTTTCACTTGCTCCAGCAAGACGTTAATTAACGGGAGCGGATACCTGTTCTTAATGGTAATAGCGTTTAACGCCCTGAAATCCACACAAGCGCGTAACTCGCCGTTGGCTTTGGGAATAAAAAACAGCGGGGAGGCCGCAGGGGACTTGGAAACACGTATAAATCCCAACGCCAGATGTTTATCAAGGTAGGCACGTAGATGGACGTTTTCTGGCTCCGTGAGGGCGTATAACCTCCATGCGGGTATGATCGCCTCTGGTACCAAATCTATTTGACAATCGTAGGGTCGATGGAGGGGCAGTTCCTCCGCGTTGGTTTCATTGAACACTTGCCTATAAGGGTGGTATGCCTCGGGCAAGGTTATATCGTGCTCTACTGCTGTGGCCACATGATGGGTAAAAGCCAAGGCCCTCGCCGGATTGGAATGGGGCAGATTACAGAGATGTCTACAATACTCAGAAGTGAACCGCACTGTTCGCTCTTCCCAATCTACATGAGGGTTATGTTGTCTAAGCCATGGTAGTCCCAATATGACACCGTATTGCGGAGCCTGGATGATACCAAACTCTATGGTTTCCTGGTGATCTTTACCTTGTCTCATCGGGAGGGCTCCTGTTTGTAGACGAATAGGTCCCGAAGTTAACCGTCTCCCATCCACCGCAAAAACCGCCTCTGGTGTATCCTTCTCTTGGAGTGGTATATTCAACAGCTGAGCCCGTGTTTGGTCCATGAAACAACCGGTGGCCCCGGAGTCCAGCACAGCCTTAACCCATCGCCAATCATCGTGTATCAACAGTTGTATATCCCAAAAAAAAATGATGGGTTTCTTTCGCCACTTCTCCTTTCAGCGAAGGGATATGCACTTGGCTTGAAGAGGTCCCCTCTACCATCTTCAAGCTTGTTCGTTTCCCGCAGAGGACTCGGATGCAACCACCGACACCTTTTTGTACTCTGTGCTTGGGTATCTAGATTCAACAGGGCACTCTTTGATGAAGTGACCTTTCTTCCCGCAGTATATGCACAACCCCTTCTTTCGTCGATTCTCCCGTTCCTCCACGGAAAGCGGTGCCCGAACCGTTCCTATCTCCATTGGTTCGGATCTTGGTTCCTGCTTTAGGTCCAAGGGTCTGGGGTGGTCCACCCGCGGGGTACATCTTTCCCTCTTCTTAGGCTCCCCCTTTCTTTTTCCTATACGATGATCTAGTCTTAGGATCAGGCTAATTAGCTCCTCACAATTAGCGGGTTGGGGGTCGATTTGGGCTAAAACATCCTTCATGTCCTCTTTAAGACCCTGGTGGAAGATAGCCGCCTGTTTGGATTCAGGCCACTCCGTTTCAGCTACTAATCTACGGAAATCATTAAGGTAGGCAATTAAGTCCCGATTCCCTTGTTTAAGTTCTAGTAAGTCTCGATCGGCTGATAGAGTGGCAGCCCTACGATTAAAAGTTCTCTCGAATTCCTTGAGAAAGGAATCCCAATCATACAATATGAGATCGTCCCTTTTGACTAATGGTACCGCCCATTGGGCCGCATCCCCTGCTAGATAGGATATTAAAAAGGCTACTCTAGCATGATTGGAGTGAAAAGCCTTAACCTTACAAGTGAAATGAAGCATAACTTGCGTAAGGAATACCTGAACCTTACTAGTGTCCCCATAAAATCTCTCAGGGGTAGCTAAGGGCACTGGTGTAGGGATTTCTACAACCACCGAAGCCGGGTGTGAAACATGAGATGTCCCCACGTCAAACGGATTTTTAGCCATTCGGTCTACCTGTGCCTGAAGGCTTGCTCTTTCTGACCTGGAGGCCGCTACTTCGGCTTGTACCAGAGCCAAGGCGGATAGTACATCTTCCAAGGTGGCCATATCACCGTACGACTGGGAGGATATAAATTCGATGGGCCGTTGATTCTGTCAAGGTCCGTGAGTCCTCGGAGTCGTACGATGCTCAAATGGGTTCCACCCCTTGATATCCCCAAGGTCTGAGTGAACCTAACAGACTCGCTGGAGGGATCAAGTGAGGGAAGGAAAGGAAGGGGACAGCGGGGAGGGAGACCTGGAACGAGAGTAAGCACTTATGAATATTACAATACAATTATAGCACAAGGAAATAACACTACCCTGAACATACGCTACGCCTGGCGCTGTACCTGTAAAAGAAAGCAAGCAGTGTAGACATTCTCTCATGAATACCAGCGGGAATTATAGCACCCAGCCACCAGTGCGTTTGTAGGGCATCAAAGAAAGGGAAGGAGGAGCGAGGCGTCTCTCAGTACCTACAGCGCCTTTTCCTCCTATGATTAAAGATAAATCTGCAGAGATGGCAAACAAAACATAACCACTAGAAATGACACCAAAGCGTAAATTGTACCACAGTGAGAAGTATGGCCCCCTGCACACAACCGTGTTCTGCTCCCCAATGGGGGCAAAATCCCCCCTGGCCCCTCCGTTTTGTGTTAAGGGAGAACCGGAGTATAGTTCCCAGCAGCCGCTGGGTTTCCTGATGCCAAAGGCTAGGGTTGATTACAGCCAGGAGCAATTACCTGCGGTGTGCAGTCAAAAGTAATGCATACAATATGTGCGTCAAAGAAAAGGGCACGCCCCGCAAAAGCCTCTCGGCTCAACCAACAGGGTGCCAATGGAAAGGAAAGGGCACACCCCGCAAGAGCCGCTTGGCTCGACCAACGGGGTGCGTTAGGAAAGGGCACGCCCCGCAAGAGCCGCTTGGCTCAACCAACGGGGTGCCGAAGGTAAGTGCGAACAAAGTCACGAAATATCAACAATGAGGCTTGGTAATGGAACAAACAGTGATCAAGGTTTGGTGCTCGGAGCACCCCTACCAGCCTCTCATAGATCTGCGGTGAACTTGCACCCGGGACGTCTTGGAATCAACGGCATCGTCCGCTGCCCTGGAAGTCGTCTTTAACGGCTTCCGGCGGAGTGATGACGTTGCGTGCGCCTGAACCCAGCGGTGCTTAGGAAGTGTAGTTCTACCCAGCGCCGGTGTGCAGGCAGCGCCTACGCCACTGCCGTGTTCCTTCTGCGGCCGCGGTGAGCCGTGACACCTGCTTTCGTTCTCTCTTTTCTTTCCTTCTGTCTTTATTCCTACCTTTTTCTTTCCTTCCTTCTTGCTTACTATCTTTCTATCGTTCTTCCCTTCTTTCTTTCCTTCCTTTTTGTTGCTGTTTCTCTTTCGTTCCTTATTTTTAACAAGTAAAGGCTAGCAGCCAATGCCAGAATGATAGGCTTCCTTAGCACTGTGTTTGGCAAAACCTTTTGATTCTACTAACATGTGTGTATGACAGTTACCTATAGTGGTTTTCAACCAGACTACATCCATTAGTCTGTGATTGTGTCATTCACATTTTTCTTCCACACACTCCAGCACGCACCAAGGGGCCATGGAGCAGCCCACTTCAGCCATTGGCGACTTCACTATGAGTTACAGAACGCCACCCCTTCACAAGGAGCACATCCACACACTCCAGCATGCATCAAGGGGCAATGGAGCAGCCCTCTTCAGCCACAGGCGACTTCACTACGAGCTACGGAATGCCAGCCTTTCACAAGGAGCACATCCACACACTCCAGCATGCATCAAGGTGCAACGGAGGAGCCCTCTTCAGCCATTGGCGACTTCACTACGAGTTACAGAATGCCGCCATTTCACAAGGAGCACATCTACACTCTCCAGCATGCATCAAGGTGCAATGGAGCAGCCCACTTCAGACATTGGCGACTTCACTACGAGCTACGGAATGCCACCCCTTCACAAGAAGCACATCCACACACTCCAGCATGCATCAAGGGGCAATGGAGCAGCCCTCTTCAGCCACTGGCGACTTCACTACGAGCTACGGAATGCCAGCCTTTCACAAGGAGCACATCGACACACTCCAGCATGCATCAAGGTGCAACGGAGGAGCCCTCTTCAGCCATTGGCGACTTCACTACGAGTTACAGAACGCCGCCATTTCACAAGGAGCACATCTACACTCTCCAGCATGCATCAAGGTGCAATGGAGCAGCCCACTTCAGACATTGGCGACTTCACTACGAGCTACGGAATGCCACCCTTTCACAAGGAGCACATCCACACACTCCAGCATGCATCAAGGGGCAATGGAGGAGCCCTATTCAGCCACTGGCGACTTCACTACGAGCTACGGAATGCCAGCCTTTCACAAGGAGCACATCCACACACTCCAGCATGCACCAAAGGGCAAAGGAGCAGCCCACTTCAGCCACTGGCGACTTCACTACGAGTTACGGAATGCCAGCCTTTCACAAGGAGCACATCCACACTCCAGCATGCACCAAGGGGCCATGGAGCAGCCCACTTCAGCCACTGGCGACTTCACTACGAGTTACGGAATGCTGCCGTTTCACAAGGAGCACATCCACACACTCCAGCATGCACCAAGGGGCAATGGAGCAGTCCACTTCAGCCACTGGCAACTTCACTACGAGTTACGGAATGCCAGCCTTTCAAAAGGAGCACATCCACACACTCCAGCATGCATCAAGGGGCAATGGAGCAGCCCTCTTCAGCCACTGGCGACTTCACTACGAGTTACGGAATGCCAGCCTTTCACAAGGAGCACATCCACACACTCCACCATGCATCAAGGGGAAATGGAGCAGCCCTCTTCAGCCACTGGCGACTTCACTATGAGTTACAGAACGCCGCCCCTTCACAAGGAGCACATCCACACACTCCAGCATGCATCAAGGGGCAATGGAGCAGCCCTCTATAGCCACTGGCGACTTCACTACGAGATACGGAATGCCAGCCTTTCACAAGGAGCACATCCACACACTCCAGCATGCATTAAGGGGCAATGGAGCAGCCCTCTTCAGCCACTGGCGACTTTACTACGAGTTACGGAATGCCGCCCTTTGACAAGGAGCACATCCACACACTCCAGCATGCATCAAGGTGCAATGGAGGAGCCCTCTTCAGCCATTGGCGACTTCCCTATCACATCCACACACTCCAGCATGCATCTAGGAGCAATGGAGCCGCCCTCTTCAGCCACTGGCGACTTCACTACGAGCTACGGAATGCCAGCCTTTCACAAGGAGCACATCCACACACTCCAGCATGCACCAAGGGGCCATGGACCAGCCCACTTCAGCCACTGGCGACTTCACTACGAGTTACGGAATGCCAGCCTTTCACAAGGAGCACATCCACACACTCCAGCATGCATCAAGGTGCAATGGAGCTGCCCTTTTCAGCCATTGGTGACTTCCCTATCACATCCACACACTACAGCATGCATCAAGGGGCAATGGAGTAGCCCTCTTCAGCCACTGGCGACTTCACTACGAGCTACGGAATGCCACCCTTTCACAAGGATCACATCCACACACACGTTCCCTTCTGTGCCAGGAAGTACTATGGTAATGTGTGCATTTTGGAGACCAAAAAAATGTTTGCCTTTAGCAATATAGAAATAAATATGTTTATATACATACACATATCCATATACTGGCAGCCATCTGCTTAATAAAGTTTTGCAAAAACCATGACAAAATAAGAAATTCCAGAAGGCTGACAGCCTACACCAGGACTATTGGCTTTGGCAATGCTTGTTTTCAATGCTGCAACATTCTTTGCACATAATTGATTCTCGAAGGGCAAACTAGTGCGACTGTATCACATTAAAAGAAGAGGTGCGACCACCAGGGGACTGGGTAAGGGAATCACATCATTAAGTTTTCTTAAAGGGGTGATCTATTCCGAACAAGTCTTCTTATTGAAAATGTGCACTTTTACAAGCTTTGCATTATTTATGCTAGTGCTTTTCCTCCAGGAGAGCTCGCTTAGGGCTTTACGAGTGCATGTTTGAGCGTGAATTTGTTATAGTTATGGAGTAATCAAAGCAGGGTCTCTCACAGGACTCTGCGTTGATATCAAACTTACTGCAGCATCACAGGAAGAACCAATAACACTTGACGACAGAGTAACAAAGACAGTCAACTGGCACAAAAAGCAGGATTACAATAAAAAAATAACAGCAACTACCTACTATGGAAAAAACAAAAAGACATAAAAGGAAAGTGTGAGACCGGCCTCGTGGCGTGGGCCCTCCCGACCAGCAAGTTACCCTGCAACCACGCCGAACCTCGTTGATACCGCCTTCCGGCTCCCGTGGGCCAACCTCCCGAGGGCCGACCAGATCCCCAACACGCATGCCCGGCCGAGGGAGAGCGAAACCCCCCCCAAACCAGACCGAGAGGCGCCGATCCTGTCACACCTCTGGTCTCTCCCCCGAGGGAGGTTTCGACCGACCACCAGGCCCCCGGGGAGCAGGCGCCTCGGCCGCTGGGTGTCTGGAGTCCCTCCCGGACCCACCTGGACAGATCAAAGGGCCGAGCGACAGGAAAACCCGACACACCGCCCCCCCCAGGCACCAGACCCCTCTCCGCGAGGACTCCGGACTTCAAAGAGGAGGGGGAGTATAACAAGGGGTGCTGAAGGGACGAGAGCAGAGAAGACCTGGACTGACGAGAGCCTGCTGACCTGGTCGCGGCTCGATCGCTCCCCGAACCGAAGAACGCCACCCGAACTCTGAACCATCTGTGCCCTGCTGACGCTGACGCGGCTCCCCGAACTCTGAACCATCTGTGCCCTGCTGACGCTGTCGCGGCTCCCCAAACTCTGAACCATCTGAGCCCTGCTGACGCTGTCGTGGCTCCCCGAACTCTGAACCATCTGAGCCCTGCTGACGCTGTCGCGGCTCCCCGAACTCTGAACCCTCTGAGCCCTGCTGACGCTGTCGCAGCTCCCCGAACTCTGAACCATCTGAGCCCTGCTGACGCTGTCGCGGCTCCCCGAACTCTGAACCATCTGAGCCCTGCTGACGCCGTCGCGGCTCCCCGAACTACGAACCTCCGGTGCTTGCTGAGTGACTCGCGGCCCGCTTGTCCAAGAGAAACGGCAGAGATTGCAGAGAGAAGCAACATCCCCTCAGCTCGAGGATTGAGAGCTGTGCGCCGGATACCTCGCAGAGACACTGATTCAAAGACTGCCCCGCTACCCCTTTTCCCTCATCACGAGATCGCTGCCGCTTGTGGCATTAATTCTGCACCTGCCTGCCGGATCATAAAGATCCCTGACAACCACCGATAAAAGCATATTATCTTCCAACGAATTACTGTGTGGTGTCCCTCTATCCGAAGAGAGAGTAAGCGCAGCGTGTGCGATCCTAGGTACGAGACCCTTCCAGGAAGGGCCTCCCCGCTCTTGCTCGGCCTAACTCTGGGAAAGGTGGGCCTCCGGGTGGTCGGGAACGCATTCCGTAGCCTCCCCGGGGGACGCCTTCCAACAGAAAGAAAAAATACAAAATATAAAATATAAAATTCATTTAAAATACCTTGTGAAAAAGGAACTGGACAATATATATATTTATTTTATTTTATCAATTTATAGGGCGCAACAGCTACCCAAAAAGGGTTTCCCGGCGCCTAGACACAGCTAGAATGAGGACAGAGAAAAAGGTGACTGTTAAGTGGTTATTGTTCATACAGCCAGGTCTTTACAAGCTTTCTGAACCTACAGTAGTTCTCTTCCTTCCGGATACCGGGGGGAAGCGTGTTCCACAGGGAGGGTCCCAGATAGGCAAAAGATCTGCCACCTGTTCTTGCACGTTTAAACCTTGGTATGCAGAAACAGGCTGCTGTCTGTGACCGGAGGTTTCTCTTGGGCGTATAGAGGCAGGCAAGAGATTGGAGATATTTTGGTGCTATTCCTGCTTTTATTCTGAACATGTAGTTCAGGGCCTTGAAGCGGATTCTGCTCTCTATCCTGAGCCAATGAAGATTCCGACGATGGTTCGAGACTCCAGAGTTCTTCGGAATATTACAAAGGAGTCTGACCGCAGCGTTTTGCGCTACCTGTAGTCGTCCGATCACAGATTTATTTGCACCCAGATAGAGGATGTTGCCGTAGTCAAGCCTTGATGTGATAAGGGCATTGACTACGGTCTTTTGCGTTGACACTGGCAACATCCACAGGATCTTCCTCAACCATTTAGCTATGGTGAGACAAAGGCCGGTTACTTTGCTAGCCTGTTTGTCCATGGATAAGGCATTGTCCAATATAAAGCCCAGATTTCGAGCATGGGATACCGGGGTAGGAAAAGTGCCCATCTGGTCCGGCCAATGTGCAGGGTTCCAGAGAACTTGATCCTTACCCAGAATCAGTATTTCCGTCTTGTCGCCGTTCAATTTTAACTGGTTTGTAGTCATCCAGTTCAATATTTTTAATAGTCCTTCCTTGAGTAACGACGGGGAGTGGGGACAAGATTCAGATAGGGAAAAAATGATTTGGGTGTCGTCGGCATAATTCATAAGCGTTAGACCTAACTTTTCAACAAGTTCTGCCAGAGGTTTAAGATAGATATTAAAAAACAGAGGGCTCAGGATGGACCCCTGAGGCACTCCATGTGATGCAGGTAGGGTGTCTGACACGGCTTGTGCAGATGCGATCTGAAAGGTTCTATTTGCCAGGAAGGATTTGATCCAATCCAGAGCCTTTCCTCTTACACCATTTGTATAAAGCTCTTTAATAAGCGTTTCATGAGAGATGGTGTCGAACGCCGCACTTAGGTCTAATAACACAAGTGCGACCGTCTGGCCTTGGTCAAGAAGTTTTCTGATATGTTCAGTGACACCTAACAGGGCGGTTTCAGTCGAGAAACCAGCCCTGAAGCCAGATTGCGAAGGATGGAGTAGGGAATTTTCTTCTGCAAAAGTGGCTAAAGTAGAGTGTACGTGTCTCTCAAGACATTTAGAAAAAGCAGGGAGCAGAGATATAGGTCTATAATTGGCCAGAATTTCTGGATTTGCAGTAGGCTTTTTCAAAAGGGGCGTCACCATGGCATGCTTCCATAAGGTTGGGACAGTGGCGAGATCAAGAGATAAGTTTAAGAGATTGGCAATGATTTCCAAAGACTGGTCATCCAATTTTTTAATAATTTTAATAGGGATGGGGTCCCTAGGGGAGCCGGATTTAACAGTTTTTAGGATTCCTTTCAATTTCTCTAATGAAAGAGTCGGCCAGGCTTCCAGTAAATTTTCACCCAGAGCAATGGGTTGAGGCAAGAATGGGTCAGGAAGAGGGGGAGGGTCAGGATCAGAATTTTTTGTCTTGATGTCTGAGATAATTTTATCGATTTTCTCAGTAAAGAAACAAGCTAACGCCTGGCATTGTTGTGTGCTTAGTGGGGGTGCAACAGCTGTGGTATGTGCGCCCGCCAATTCCTTGACTTTGGAAAAAAGAGTTTTAGGCATGTTAGTTGCTTCGATAATTGTTTTAGAGACAAAAACAGCTCTCGCTTTTGTACAGGCAGCATGATAATGTTTTCTGGCTTCATGATAGCTTCTTTTGGCATTAGGGTCGTACTTTTTACGCCATTTGCGTTCTAGTACTTTGCATTTTGATTTTTCTATTTTAAGGCTGTCGTTAAACCAAGGGGCTGGAGGACGATGCCTACTCCCTTTGGTGCGAGTAGAAGGCAGACAATTATTTGCTGCATTTGTTAGCCAGTTTTGTGTTTCAATTGCTACGCGGTCCATGTTGGAGTTTAGGCTTGGAGGGTTATGTTTTAATGCCGCATTTAAAGCATCGATGTCGGCTGACTTCCAATTTTTCCTGAAAGTGACATCAGTGTTTTGTTCCAAACTGGGGGAGGGTAGAAAAGTAATGCTAAAATTAATGAGATGGTGATCGGACCAGCCAGAAGGTACGGTGGCAATGTACGTAAGTTCCCTGATGTTGGATATTATGGGGTCTAACAAATGGCCCGCTATGTGAGTAGGGCTGAAATTTATTATGGACAGATTTAGTGCAGCTAGGTCTACCAACAGATTAGAGCATGAGGGGATAGTGGGATCTTCTAGGTGAAGATTTAGATCACCCAGCAGGGAAAAATTGTTTGATGACATATAGTAGGGAGTAATAAAATTTGCGAAGTTTGATACCCATTGAGAAGGGTTGCCTGGAGGTCGATAAATCAGAAGGCCTGACATTGTAAAATTGGGGTTCAAAGAGATTTTAAAAAGACCCGCTTCACAGTCTGGAATTGATACAGATTCCAAAGTGCATTTGAATTCTCTGTTAAAAATGATAGCAATCCCACCCCCTACCTGTTTTTCCCTGTCTATTCTGACAATGGCGTAGTTATCGGGAAGGGCAATAGCAACATCCGGGCCGGCGCTGTCATGCAGCCATGTCTCAGTTAAGAAAACAGCGCTAGGACTTTCTTCGGTAAGGAGATTGAAGATATCATGCTTATGTTTGGGCAATGATCGACAGTTTGTACTATAAAATACATATGTTGGCGGCACGTTTTTACGTAACAGTTTGCATTTCCTGTGTCTCCTAGATGGATCGGGGTGGGGTTGATATACGGTGGTAGACAGTTTACATTCGGAGCAAACATGAGTTCCAACTTTGTGAAGGTTGGGCAGAGAGCAATTCAGATTGGGGGTAGGGCGCAACGCTTTCAGAGCGGAGGATGTTCTTACCAGCCTAGGGGGTGAAGTGGGAGTGGGAGCCTTGGCCTCGTGCCCCGTCCTGGCACGGACGGGCACAGACGGGCTAGTCTTTGGCGTGTCTTCGGCGTGCTGATGGTGTGCCCGCTGCGCTCGACCGCTGCGCTGTCGAGAAGTGGGCATGATAAAGAGGGGATAGAGGAGTGGGCGTGGCTACGTGGGTGGGCGTGGCCCCGAGTCACGTGGGTGCAGTGACGCGGAGTAGGGATTTTGGTCTTCCCCCTCGGCGCAGTTTAGTGCAAAAGAGCAAAGCAGCTGACTACGTGAGTTTTCAGTTTTTAAAAACAAGACATGAAACACAGTGCAGTTGACAAAGAATAAAATAAACGCTAGTCTAGCAGCAACACAGACACCCCGGCTTCCGCCTCAGGGTACTTAGCTGGTCAACACCGGCTTAGAGCAAGCACGGCGCTTTTCTGCTTCCTGGAGTGGGCGTGGCTACGTGGGTGGGCGTGGCCCCGAGTCACGTGGGTGCAGTGACGCGGAGTAGGGATTTTGGTCTTCCCCCTCGGCGCAGTTTAGTGCAAAAGAGCAAAGCAGCTGACTACGTGAGTTTTCAGTTTTTAAAAACAAGACATGAAACACAGTGCAGTTGACAAAGAATAAAATAAACGCTAGTCTAGCAGCAACACAGACACCCCGGCTTCCGCCTCAGGGTACTTAGCTGGTCAACACCGGCTTAGAGCAAGCACGGCGCTTTTCTGCTTCCTGGAGTGGGCGTGGCTACGTGGGTGGGCGTGGCCCCGAGTCACGTGGGTGCAGTGACGCGGAGTAGGGATTTTGGTCTTCCCCCTCGGCGCAGTTTAGTGCAAAAGAGCAAAGCAGCTGACTACGTGAGTTTTCAGTTTTTAAAAACAAGACATGAAACACAGTGCAGTTGACAAAGAATAAAATAAACGCTAGTCTAGCAGCAACACAGACACCCCGGCTTCCGCCTCAGGGTACTTAGCTGGTCAACACCGGCTTAGAGCAAGCACGGCGCTTTTCTGCTTCCTGGAGTGGGCGTGGCTACGTGGGTGGGCGTGGCCCCGAGTCACGTGGGTGCAGTGAGGCGGAGTAGGGATTTTGGTCTTCCCCCTCGGCGCAGTTTAGTGCAAAAGAGCAAAGCAGCTGACTACGTGAGTTTTCAGTTTTTAAAAACAAGACATGAAACACAGTGCAGTTGACAAAGAATAAAATAAACGCTAGTCTAGCAGCAACACAGACACCCCGGCTTCCGCCTCAGGGTACTTAGCTGGTCAACACCGGCTTAGAGCAAGCACGGCGCTTTTCTGCTTCCTGGAGTGGGCGTGGCTACGTGGGTGGGCGTGGCCCCGAGTCACGTGGGTGCAGTGACGCGGAGTAGGGATTTTGGTCTTCCCCCTCGGCGCAGTTTAGTGCAAAAGAGCAAAGCAGCTGACTACGTGAGTTTTCAGTTTTTAAAAACAAGACATGAAACACAGTGCAGTTGACAAAGAATAAAATAAACGCTAGTCTAGCAGCAACACAGACACCCCGGCTTCCGCCTCAGGGTACTTAGCTGGTCAACACCGGCTTAGAGCAAGCACGGCGCTTTTCTGCTTCCTGGAGTGGGCGTGGCTACGTGGGTGGGCGTGGCCCCGAGTCACGTGGGTGCAGTGACGCGGAGTAGGGATTTTGGTCTTCCCCCTCGGCGCAGTTTAGTGCAAAAGAGCAAAGCAGCTGACTACGTGAGTTTTCAGTTTTTAAAAACAAGACATGAAACACAGTGCAGTTGACAAAGAATAAAATAAACGCTAGTCTAGCAGCAACACAGACACCCCGGCTTCCGCCTCAGGGTACTTAGCTGGTCAACACCGGCTTAGAGCAAGCACGGCGCTTTTCTGCTTCCTGGAGTGGGCGTGGCTACGTGGGTGGGCGTGGCCCCGAGTCACGTGGGTGCAGTGACGCGGAGTAGGGATTTTGGTCTTCCCCCTCGGCGCAGTTTAGTGCAAAAGAGCAAAGCAGCTGACTACGTGAGTTTTCAGTTTTTAAAAACAAGACATGAAACACAGTGCAGTTGACAAAGAATAAAATAAACGCTAGTCTAGCAGCAACACAGACACCCCGGCTTCCGCCTCAGGGTACTTAGCTGGTCAACACCGGCTTAGAGCAAGCACGGCGCTTTTCTGCTTCCTGGAGTGGGCGTGGCTACGTGGGTGGGCGTGGCCCCGAGTCACGTGGGTGCAGTGACGCGGAGTAGGGATTTTGGTCTTCCCCCTCGGCGCAGTTTAGTGCAAAAGAGCAAAGCAGCTGACTACGTGAGTTTTCAGTTTTTAAAAACAAGACATGAAACACAATACAGTTGACAAAGAATAAAATAAACGCTAGTCTAGCAGCAACACAGACACCCCGGCTTCCGCCTCAGGGTACTTAGCTGGTCAACACCGGCTTAGAGCAAGCACGGCGCTTTTCTGCTTCCTGGAGTGGGCGTGGCTACGTGGGTGGGCGTGGCCCCGAGTCACGTGGGTGCAGTGACGCGGAGTAGGGATTTTGGTCTTCCCCCTCGGCGCAGTTTAGTGCAAAAGAGCAAAGCAGCGGACTACGTGAGTTTTCAGTTTTTAAAAACAAGACATGAAACACAGTGCAGTTGACAAAGAATAAAATAAACGCTAGTCTAGCAGCAACACAGACACCCCGGCTTCCGCCTCAGGGTACTTAGCTGGTCAACACCGGCTAAGAGCAAGCACGGCGCTTTTCTGCTTCCTGGAGTGGGCGTGGCTACGTGGGTGGGCGTGGCCCCGAGTCACGTGGGTGCAGTGACGCGGAGTAGGGATTTTGGTCTTCCCCCTCGGCGCAGTTTAGTGCAAAAGAGCAAAGCAGCTGACTACGTGAGTTTTCAGTTTTTAAAAACAAGACATGAAACACAATACAGTTGACAAAGAATAAAATAAACGCTAGTCTAGCAGCAACACAGACACCCCGGCTTCCGCCTCAGGGTACTTAGCTGGTCAACACCGGCTTAGAGCAAGCACGGCGCTTTTCTGCTTCCTGGAGTGGGCGTGGCTACGTGGGTGGGCGTGGCCCCGAGTCACGTGGGTGCAGTGACGCGGAGTAGGGATTTTGGTCTTCCCCCTCGGCGCAGTTTAGTGCAAAAGAGCAAAGCAGCTGACTACGTGAGTTTTCAGTTTTTAAAAACAAGACATGAAACACAGTGCAGTTGACAAAGAATAAAATAAACGCTAGTCTAGCAGCAACACAGACACCCCGGCTTCCGCCTCAGGGTACTTAGCTGGTCAACAACGGCTTAGAGCAAGCACGGCGCTTTTCTGCTTCCTGGAGTGGGCGTGGCTACGTGGGTGGGCGTGGCCCCGAGTCACGTGGGTGCAGTGACGCGGAGTAGGGATTTTGGTCTTCCCCCTCGGCGCAGTTTAGTGCAAAAGAGCAAAGCAGCTGACTACGTGAGTTTTCAGTTTTTAAAAACAAGACATGAAACACAATACAGTTGACAAAGAATAAAATAAACGCTAGTCTAGCAGCAACACAGACACCCCGGCTTCCGCCTCAGGGTACTTAGCTGGTCAACACCGGCTTAGAGCAAGCACGGCGCTTTTCTGCTTCCTGGAGTGGGCGTGGCTACGTGGGTGGGCGTGGCCCCGAGTCACGTGGGTGCAGTGACGCGGAGTAGGGATTTTGGTCTTCCCCCTCGGCGCAGTTTAGTGCAAAAGAGCAAAGCAGCTGACTACGTGAGTTTTCAGTTTTTAAAAACAAGACATGAAACACAGTGCAGTTGACAAAGAATAAAATAAACGCTAGTCTAGCAGCAACACAGACACCCCGGCTTCCGCCTCAGGGTACTTAGCTGGTCAACAACGGCTTAGAGCAAGCACGGCGCTTTTCTGCTTCCTGGAGTGGGCGTGGCTACGTGGGTGGGCGTGGCCCCGAGTCACGTGGGTGCAGTGACGCGGAGTAGGGATTTTGGTCTTCCCCCTCGGCGCAGTTTAGTGCAAAAGAGCAAAGCAGCTGACTACGTGAGTTTTCAGTTTTTAAAAACAAGACATGAAACACAATACAGTTGACAAAGAATAAAATAAACGCTAGTCTAGCAGCAACACAGACACCCCGGCTTCCGCCTCAGGGTACTTAGCTGGTCAACACCAGCTTAGAGCAAGCACGGCGCTTTTCTGCTTCCTGGAGTGGGCGTGGCTACGTGGGTGGGCGTGGCCCCGAGTCACGTGGGTGCAGTGACGCGGAGTAGGGATTTTGGTCTTCCCCCTCGGCGCAGTTTAGTGCAAAAGAGCAAAGCAGCTGACTACGTGAGTTTTCAGTTTTTAAAAACAAGACATGAAACACAGTGCAGTTGACAAAGAATAAAATAAACGCTAGTCTAGCAGCAACACAGACACCCCGGCTTCCGCCTCAGGGTACTTAGCTGGTCAACACCGGCTTAGAGCAAGCACGGCGCTTTTCTGCTTCCTGGAGTGGGCGTGGCTACGTGGGTGGGCGTGGCCCCGAGTCACGTGGGTGCAGTGACGCGGAGTAGGGATTTTGGTCTTCCCCCTCGGCGCAGTTTAGTGCAAAAGAGCAAAGCAGCTGACTACGTGAGTTTTCAGTTTTTAAAAACAAGACATGAAACACAGTGCAGTTGACAAAGAATAAAATAAACGCTAGTCTAGCAGCAACACAGACACCCCGGCTTCCGCCTCAGGGTACTTAGCTGGTCAACAACGGCTTAGAGCAAGCACGGCGCTTTTCTGCTTCCTGGAGTGGGCGTGGCTACGTGGGTGGGCGTGGCCCCGAGTCACGTGGGTGCAGTGACGCGGAGTAGGGATTTTGGTCTTCCCCCTCGGCGCAGTTTAGTGCAAAAGAGCAAAGCAGCTGACTACGTGAGTTTTCAGTTTTTAAAAACAAGACATGAAACACAATACAGTTGACAAAGAATAAAATAAACGCTAGTCTAGCAGCAACACAGACACCCCGGCTTCCGCCTCAGGGTACTTAGCTGGTCAACACCAGCTTAGAGCAAGCACGGCGCTTTTCTGCTTCCTGGAGTGGGCGTGGCTACGTGGGTGGGCGTGGCCCCGAGTCACGTGGGTGCAGTGACGCGGAGTAGGGATTTTGGTCTTCCCCCTCGGCGCAGTTTAGTGCAAAAGAGCAAAGCAGCTGACTACGTGAGTTTTCAGTTTTTAAAAACAAGACATGAAACACAGTGCAGTTGACAAAGAATAAAATAAACGCTAGTCTAGCAGCAACACAGACACCCCGGCTTCCGCCTCAGGGTACTTAGCTGGTCAACAAGAGAAGACAATACAAATTACAGAACTCCACATTTTATTGCCCTGGTCAGAATTTGGGTTCTAACCCCCACCTCTCATTCCTTCCAAATAAGTTTTGTTTCTTGCTCATTGTGCGTAGAGAGAACATGTACTGACAAGTGGCTTACCGGAATAAAGATTGTGTAAACAGATACTGTTTAAAGTGTTACATTTTCAACTGTGGTCTCTTCAATCACATCCTGAATTTAGAAAGTCTGAACCTAACAAACGTTCATTCATTTTAAGGACGTATAGCTAGGTGTTGGTTATTGGCAAGCCACAGACACTGAGCAACAAGCGGAAGCGGTCACGTGACCTAATTCTGAACGAGTCAGAGTCAGACTGAAGGCACCAGGAGGAAGACCAAATTGCAGACGTGACCGTCACACAGGCCTGGGATGAAGGAATCATGTGCATACGGTGTACTCTAGTCTCGCGGTGTGAGCCCTCTGGTGCTTAATGAGATTGGATCGCACACTGAACTTCCGCCCGCAGACGCTGCAGGCATACGGCTTCTCCCCGGTGTGGATCCTGTGATGAATGACCAGGTCAGACCTCTGGCTGAAGCCCTTCCCGCATTCAGTGCATCGGTATGGCCTCTCACCCGTGTGAATTTTCTGATGCCGCACAACATGTGACCGTTGACTAAAGCTTTTTTCGCACATAGAGCATTTATATGGACGCTCACCTGTGTGGATCCTCTGATGTATAGCGAGTGTAATGCTGTGAGGGAAACTTTTCCCACACACACCACACTGATGCATTTGACCTCCCGTGTGCTTTCGTCGATGGTTCAAGAGTGCGGGCTTATGAAGAAAGCTTTTCTCACATTCAGTGCACTTGTACGGTCTTCCACCATTTTGTTTTCTATGGCTAGGTGAAAAGGCAGAGGTCAAACTCTGGCTTTTTTCACGAACAGTGAATGTATATGGTTTCTCAATTGTGCGTACCTGTTGGTGGATTCCAGGGGGAAAGCGCTGATTAAGGCGGTTGTCCAGATGTTCACTACATCTGTATGGGATTCCTCTTTGGTCAATAAGTCTGTGTTGTCTGACATATAAGCCGTTACCGAGGCTGCCATTTTCATGTTGAGTAGCTCCGTATGTTGCTGTGTATGCAAGGATTTGCTGGTGTAGGCGAGATGAAGGAGACGGGCTAATACGGTCATTCTCATGCTCTGCAAGTTCCCCTAGGTGCACTTGCAGGGGTATTTCAAGAGCACAGTTATGATTTTTGCTACTGTTCAGAGGCTCTGCTCGTTTCCCTGAGGCTCCACCAGTAAAGACTCTATCATGCAATACAAGAGGCGAAGTACTGCTGTTCTCACGATCTGTGCTCTGGTATACAGGGCCCTTGCTCTTGGCACAATTCTTCATCCTAAAAGTAGAACCAGCACTTGGGGTATCATTACCTTCCACGTGTAAGTCTGTTTCCTCAACAGTAGGATTTCTGTGATTGACAGTGGAATGTTCTGTAAACCAGGCACTCTCCCCATGGAAGGCATGAGCCTTAAGTTTCCTATTACTCCGGACTCTCGAGTGCCTGCTGTGATTTCCATTAGCATTGCTGCCTCCACCATGTGGCATCTGTCCTTTTGCTCTTTCATGCCATCCGTTTGTTACTGTCGACTGCTGCACGTTACCATGCCATGGAGAAAGGCTTTGCCCTGTATGAATAGTCATGAGTCGCATCGACCCATTATGTCTTTGGCCTCTTCGGTGATCTTCCACCAATGACCACAGATTTCCTTTGGACTCTCCGGACAGCTCCCTCTGATCATGAATCACAACACCATTTCTATGACGTCTGATCCTTGTGCTTCTATCAATCGGCTCGTCAGCTGTTGAACAAAGGTGAGATTGGAACTGTCATTCACATCCCATTACAAGAACCACATTATAGACACTACTTTTAGTAGAACAGAAAGAGGAGATGGTCAGATGAACCCACTGAAAAAGGTACTAAGAATTCAGATGAGAGGGTGCAGAGAAGGAGTAAAAGAAAAGTGTGAAAGATTTTGTTTGCAACTTTACAGCTACCATACTTTATCAAAGAACAACCAATTATAGGTTTATTTTCAATCATAACTTTACAATTAAGGTGGTTTCATTGAAAGTAAAATGTATATGGGAGATACACATATTCATTATATAAGTGATAAAGTACCACATCGCCGTACATTCTAAGATACTGTAATACGCAAAGGAGTTACATAACCATATAGAGGTTATGAAACCATATAAGGTTATGGGACCCCAAGATGACTTGAAATATCCTTATTATGAACGCCAGGGAGTAGTTTATCCCATATAATACATGGGGGCACTGTCAATTTTCTCATAAAGCACTTAAAACATTGGTGCAAAGCTCTTTCATATAAAAGAGTGAGTAGGTTTGCAAACAATGAATAAAAACAAAATCTCGATTACAAAATTAAACACATCAAAAACCTGTTGGATATTTGTTGCAAACGGATATTAGAAACAGTTTAATACAACTCCGCTTTAAACATTTATTTTTATAAATGGTGCAGCAGCTCCGAATATGAAGAAACATGAAGACACATGCTAGCTTTTCTCGATCAAAGGAGTGCACAAAATACACATTCTCTTTGCTTGTCATTGTAAGTTAATAAAATAGAGCAAAAAAAAAGTAGAGCGAGGTTCTGGTTTGGTTGCTTTAAACAGCTGCTTCAATAATGCTCCGTGCAATGACCTGCCTTTCACCTTGGCTGCTGGCTCTAGCAGCAGGCCTTGTGATGGCAGAACCAGACTGTAATAACTTCTAATAGTCAAGCTCAGACGTCTTTGCTTTGTAATCGGCAACTTGGTGCATCAGTAGACGACTATACAGAAATTAGAGACGTGCATTATAGGTAACTATTGCCTTTTTACATGGATACCCCCCACTTTTGTGGTTTTGTCCCGCCTGGACTATGCCAATGCCCTCTATGTTGGCCTGCCTGGCTATTCCTTGAACAAACTCCAAGCGACCCAGAATGCGGCCGCTAGGCTCCTTCTTGGTATCGCTAGAAGTTGTAGTGTCTGCGTTGATCTTCAGGCCTTGCATTGGCTGCCCCTGATTGAGAGGGTTAAGTTCAAGGCTTTGGTCATCGCCCACAAGGCCCTACATAATTTGGGTCCCATCTATCTGCAGAGGCGGTTCGCCTTTTATGTTCCGACTAGAGCTCTTCGCTCATCAGCTCTTTTACTTGCGAGGGTTCCGCGCTTCTCCCGGTCTAGGATTGGGGGCAGCTCGCTTGCTGTCAAAGCTGCCGTTGCCTGGAATGCTCTCCCATTTTTCCTGCGGAATACCCAGGACCCAGGCTGTTTTAAGCGTCTCCTTAAAACCTATCTGTTTGCATAAGTCTCCTCTTGCTCTCTACTTTGGCTCTCCCGCCCTTGGCTTCGCGCTGGGACACTCTTCGGAGTAACTATTGAGCGCTATAAAAATATTTAACATAACATAACTTTTTGTCTGGTATCTGGTGCAACTTTGACTGAGAGTGTGCTGGGTTCCTGCTAACCAGGTCACCATCACCAGTGTTTTTGTCCCTAAACTGTATGATTGTTCCCCATTTGGCATCCCTTTAGGATCCCCTGTAAGTCCCTAGTAAGTGGTACCCATGTTACCTAGGGCAGTGGACCTAAAGAGGGTCCCTAAGGGCCACAGCATGTATTGTGCCACCCTAAGAGACCCCTCACCAAGCTCATGCAAACTGTCAATGCAGCCTGTGGGTCTGGGTACAGAGAATACTGAAGAGACGACATGCCACACATCCCATGACAGCTTTAATGAACCCTGTTAGACCTGGCACCTTGGCGTGAGTTTCCCTTCCACTTTTTGATGGTGTGCCTCGATTGTTTTGCTGGTGTTGTCCGCTCAGGGCACGGCGCCATGGCTAATCCGTGCCGCAGTGCAAGTGCTCCCGAGGTAAAGTGTACCTGTAATTGATGTCCATGATTGGTTTATTGGATTCACTGTCAGTCCCCAGTAAAGTGCACCAGGGGTGCCAGGGCTTGTGAATGCCAATGCTGCTGGTGGGCTTGCAGCGCTGGTTGCGCCACCCACGGAAGCGGCCTTGTAAAGTGTGTCTAGGGTCTGCCACCGCCGACCCTGTGCGCGGTCCGGGACCGTAGCGCTGACTACGCAAGTGCCCCCACTTGCCAGTCCCTAAACCTTCCCTTACCTACATATTAGCCACCCCTCTGGTAGGCCCAAGGGCAGGGTGCATTGTAGGCATAAGGTAGGACAGGCCCTGATGTGTGTGGCATGTCTTAGTAGTGAATTACAGCCATTTCCGTTCTTCACTATTGAAGGCTACCTGCTCTCCATAGGCCAGAATGGGCTGCCGGGATCACGCCAACGCTGTGACCCCAGTGGACTCAGAGAGCATGGTAGAAGTGTCAAGTTTAGTATGCCTGAACTCAGGATGATAAAATACTTCTTGTAGTCAAGTTTATTTTAATATCCTGGGTTTGTAAATACCACTTTTAGAAAGTTAGTATTTACTGACCTGACCATCTCAGTCCGCCTCTGCTGTGTGTATGTGTTCTGCCTGGCAACAGTAAGGAGCAGGGTTGGGGAATCCCCAGAGACAGGTTGGCTGCCAGGTGGTGGGTAGAGAGGTGACACCTGGATGGGTGGGAGGAGTACACCTTGACTCGTGAATAGACCTGTGCTCTGCCACCACAAAGCCGGCGCCACCCCCTGTGGGGCGGCTGATGTCTCTGCCCTGCTGCTGAAAGGAAAGAGAAGAGTCACCATAACAAAGTGCTCCAGAACTGGACTGAGCCAGGCCTAGGCCCCCTGGCGCTAAAGAACAAAAGAATCATGGTATAAAAGTAGGAGCCTGGCTCCTAAGAAATCAGAATCCTGTTTACCACAAAGAACCTCTGCCCGACTAGAAGGAGAAGGAGACGCTGGAGGAGCTGGCCTGCTGCTTGCCTTGCTGAGAAAGGAGAGGAAGAGACTTACTGAAAAGACTTTGCTACTTTGTGCTTGAACATTCTCCAAGGGCTTGATCTGAGCTTGCCCCCTGAACTGAACCCCAGGACCAGTGGGTTCTCTGTGCTTCTTGCTCATCCTCCAATTCGAGCCGTGTGTGCATCCCGCTGGAAAGAGACTGCGCCCCTCATCGCCCCTCCTAGGGCCGTGACACTCAGAAGCTCGCCTGCCTCAAACCCGTGAGAGCCCCGCTCCGTCCCGAGCCGCTCTCTGTCCCCGGGCCAGGCCGCCTGCATCCCTGTCACCGCCTGCTACTGGAGCGCGCTGACCGCGCTATCACCCCTCCCGCCGGAAGCCGTCCGACGACTGCGATCTACGCCGGGTCATCCAGCTGCACTGACCGTGCCCTGCGACCCCGCTTCGCTATCCCCGGACATCTCAGGCCGCGCCGCCCCCGCTGTGGAGACCCTCCTGCACCGCCGTGCTAAAGGGTCGCTGGCCGCGCCTGCCTACGTGCCCACACCTGCTGATTGAGGACCCAAGAACACGTCTGAAGCCGAGAGTCGCACCGACCTGTGCTGACTCTCCACATCACGAAAGAAGTTCCAGCATCGGGCTCGGGGCCCGCAACGCCTTATTTCCCCGTTCGCAGGAGTCGATCTCTGTGAGTACTGGAACCACAAGTAACATTTGCAAGAGACTACAAAGTATCCATTTGAAGCTACGAACAACGAACATTTGGCCGCTTTACAACCTGGTGGCATAGCGAAAACGTTATTGGTCTTGTGATAAGTCTGCTGAGATATATATACCTATTTTTACATAAAGAAGCGTATTTTTATATATATCCAAGTCTGGTGTCCATTTCTGGGGGGATTGATGTATTTACTGTGTGTGGGATTGTAAGTGCTTAACCAACAACGCCTGAGGAATCGCCTTGGCTGCTCACGCCACGCACCTAGAGGGTGAGCAAGGGTCATTCGCAAGGGGTTATCCTGCGCCCTGACGTGGAGGAGAGGGTTCCTGCTTGACACAAGGGCAACCTTGCGCCAACCAGAGATCCCCGACTCTAACAAACCCCAAGGTATTTGTTACCAAACAACTGGTCTTAATAAACCCACACTGATGACAGTGCTGGATTTAATCAATAAATGCACACACAGGGCACCTTAGGAGGTGCCCACTGAAAACCTACCTACTTACTACTAGTGTGTTGACTGACTAGTCTCAACCAGCCAGCCACCATAGACAGGTTTCTGACCTCCTGAGGAGAGAGCGCCTTCACTCTCGGAGGACAGGAACAAAGCTTGTCTGGGTGGAGGTGTTCACACCTCCTCCAAGCAGGATAGACATTCCAGGGTGGGAAGCTTACAAGTCCTGCCACCTTTTTTATGTGACTCTGGGCCTCTGCAGATAGTGGCGGTGCCCAACCCCATGGTCTGACCCTACTTTGTGGCGGCAAGACAGGCAGGGAAATTAGTTAAGATTAGGAGGCGTGCCCACATTCAGCCAGCACCAACCCTAGGGCGGGCAAGCTGATGTAGACCCCACCTTTCAGATTCAGCCATGTTGTTTTGGATGGAATTTGCACTCTAGGGTTAGGGTTATGCCCACTTCCCATGGGGAGTGGTCATATGAGAGTGTAGACATCCTAAAGGTAGGTAGCCCATTGTCTACTACCAGTCACTGCCCATAACACCCGTAAATTGAGTATTTGTGTGGCACCCCTTATCCCAGAACTCTGAATCGATGGATCAACAGTAGAGGGACAAAGAAGAGTCACTGCCTGGAGAGAACTGCAGCAGAACTTAGACTAACACAAAACCCTGCCATACTCAGCCCTCTCTTGACAATCGCAACAGAGTGGCTCATCCTGCGAGCTGGAGAACTACCAAAGCCTTAGGTAGCCAACCAGCCCTTCCACAAACATCGAATGTCTCCCTTGGAGTAGAGAAGCTACTCCCCTGCAGTCCGCAGGCACCGACAAGCATCCGTCCAATCCACTGGCTTGCAGCATCCCTAGCCTGACTGATGCAGCAGACGACCAGGAGAAAGTACTCGTGCTCTGGAAAGTCAGATCGGTTTCCCCACCGTGTGTGAAGACACCAGGGCCAACCGGAGCTGTGCAGCACCAACCCCTATTGTATCAGACACCCTGCACTAAACACCAACTGTGAGTGTCCAGACGGGATTCTCACTGCACCAGGACAAAGCTTCGAGAGTGGCCCAGCTGCCTCGATTTTGGCCCACCATCTTTATGCAGTCAGCCCAGTTCAGCCAACCTACCCACTCTGCACCTGAGCCTCCGGGCCCGGGTCCTGATGTACTGGCGGTGCCCCCATGCTCCAAGACCCCTTGCGAGCTAAGCCCACGCTTGGGAGCCCTCGGAATTGCCCGCAGGTCCCCCTGTGCAGCCTCTTTTCGGGTGCCCCCCCCCCCTTCGTCATAGCGCACCAGCTACCAGCCTCACCAGCACCCTGATCCTGGTAGAACCCAGATGGTTCCTGAAGAACTGCTGGCAGTACTTGGAATCTTGACCCACTACTACTCTGATCCCAGAAGGTGAACCCCTGAAACCGACTGTACACACCTTTATGCATCTCTAAAGACAACGAGAAAGAGATGAATAAAGAAGAAATCGCGGAACCTATCACCTGGTGAACATCTAGCTCTTAGGGAATTGCGAGAAGACACTTCAATAATCATAAAAGCCTGAGACAAAGGCGGAAATATTGTGATCCAAAACCGGAGTGATTACATAGCTGAAGCAGCAAGACAACTAAACAACGAAGATTGTTATGAGGAACTGGCACAAAATTTGATAGAAACTTGGAACGAGGAGTACCAACGGATGTTACATACATGGAAAGAGAGAAATGTGATCGATTTGGAGGAATTTTTATATCTGAAAACTGACCATCCGGTCCTGGCAACAATCTACTTTCCCCCGAAAGTCCATAAATCAGTCCTAAATCCACCAGGCAGACCGACAGTCAGCTCCATTGGCTCTCTGCTAGAATCTACATCACGCTTTCTGGATAACTTCCTCATGAACTATGTCACCGCATTACCATCATATTAAAATATTCTATTAAAAAATCCATTGTGTCCCTAAAGGGACACAATGGATTTTTTTAATAGAATCAAAGCTGTCAAATGGGAAGAGAATTTTTTAATGGCATCGATAGATGTCACACCTCTCTATACGTCAGTCCTCCAGTCTGATGGCATAGCTGCTGTGAAACATTTCTTACAAACAAGATTGTTAGAAAAGGTAGACGGACCGGGAGGGTCGGCCGGGGTCAGGAGGAGAGGTCTCCGGGGAGAGCCGTCTCCAGCGATCGTACAGACAAGTAACTTCCCCCCCACAGACGAATATCACACACGGATAAGGTTCAGTGTTCTTTATAGGCACTTATTTAAGGTACGGTGAAATGGTACAAGGAGGTCTGGACTCAGGGGTCCCCTCGATTAGAGTCTCGCAAGGTAGGGAAGGGGGTAGCGGGACAGTCTATTTACCAATCAGGTAGTTCGGGTGAGGTGATGATGAGCTCACAATCCTCGAGCTTGGTGGTTAGGTGGTATGGGCCGCGGCAGCGCCAGCAGGTCCCGGTGTGGATGGTCGATACAACGGGCCGCGGCAGCGCCAGCAGGTCCCAGGAAGATGAATGTTGCAGAAGGCCGCGGCAGCGCCAGCAGGTCCCGGTGAGGATGGTCGATACAACGGGCCGCGGCAGCGCCAGCAGGTCCCAGGAAGATGAATGTTGCAGAAGGCCGCGGCAGCGCCAGCAGGTCCCGGTGAGAACGGTCGTTACAACGGGCCGCGGCAGCGCCAGCAGGTCCCAGGAAGATGACTGTTGCAGAAGGCCGCGGCAGCGCCAGCAGGCAGGACGATGGTTCACAAGAGCGGGCTACGGCAGCGCCAGTAGACCGTCAGGGTTGAGTTCACTCGGTGTCTCTCGACTCCAGGATACAACTGCCTTCCTGCTCCGGAGCTGCCTCAGTTATAGGGCTGGTGCCCTTTGATGTCCGGACCCTCGCACTTGGAGGTCGGAGGGTCCGGGATGAAGGTGTCCAGACACCCAGCAGGGGGTGGAGCCAGTGCCTGGGGGAGCTGGGGGCGATCGGCACCTGGCGGGGGAGAGCCCTTGACACTTCGGTCTCCCATTGACCTGCCAAGTGGTCCGCTCACCTCCTGGGCGGATAGTGGTGCCGGGATGTCGGGGCCGGCCAGGCCCGGGGTTAGGGTCGAGGGGAGGCCAGGCGGCCGCGTGGTGCAGGGCCCAAGATGGCGGCTTGACCCGGCCGGGAAAGCTGGTGGGGCTGGACCCCGTGATGAGTAGGGGTCCGAGGGCAGAGGGTCCGTCGGGAGACGGAGTACAGGTGCTTGTCGCGGGGATATGCCAGGTGGGCCGGAGTTCGGGCCCTGTCGAGCGGGGAGGGAGCGAGCCGTCTGTGAGGCCTGTCCAACATGCGTCCCCCCCAGCTGAAGGCGGGGAGAGTCACCCATCTCCTTGGGGACTCTCTTCGTCGAGGCGGAAAAAGCGGGACAGGCCATCCGCGTTGGCGTGGTCTTGGCCTGGTCGGTGCTCCACGGTGAAGTCCATTCCCTGCAGGGAGATGGACCAGCGCAAGAGTTTTGGGTTCTCCCCCCGCATCTGCATCAGCCATTGCAGGGGTCGATGGTCGGTTTGTACCCGGAAGTGGGTACCGAAGAGATAGGGTCGGAGCTTTTTGAGGGCCCACACTACTGCAAATGCCTCCCTCTCGATGGTGCTCCAACGCTGTTCTCGGGCCAGGAGACGTCGACTGATGAAGGCCACCGGCTGGTCATGACCTTCGGGGTTCAACTGGGAGAGGACGGCTCCGATGCCGTGGTCGGAGGCGTCGGTCTGCACCACGAATTCCCGACTGTAATCGGGGGCCTGGAGCACCGGGGCGGTGCATAGGGCGGCCTTCAGCTCCTCGAAGGCCGCTTGACAATCAGGAGTCCAATTGACCCGCTTCGGCTGGTTCTTGGATGTGAGACCCGTGAGGGGCCCCACGATGCTGCCGTAGTCCTTCACGAACCGCCGGTAGTAGCCGGTGAGCCCCAAGAAGGCTCGGACCTCGGTCTGGGTGACGGGGGGCTGCCAGGACTGGATGGCAGCAATCTTAAGCCACCAGCCCGCTCCCCACTTGGTGCCCAAGGTAGGTCACAGACCCTTGGCCAATCTGGCACTTGCCGGCCTTAATGGTGAGGCCGGCCCGCTGGAGGGCTTGTAGGACCTCTTGGAGGTGACGGAGGTGGTCGGACCAGTGGCGGCTGTATACAGCGATATCGTCCAGGTAGGCAGCGCTGAATTCTTCAAGCCCCGCCAAGACCTGGTTCACAAGGCGTTGGAACGTGGCGGGGGCATTCTTCATGCCAAAGGGCATGACCTTAAATTGATAGTGGCCATCGGGGGTAGAGAAGGCTGACCGTTCCTGAGCCCTGGGTGTGAGGCCGATCTGCCAGTAGCCCGCCGTTAGGTCGAAGATACTAAGGTAGCGGGCGGCCCCCAGCCGGTCGATCAGCTCGTCTGCTCGGGGGATGGGATGAGCGTCGGTCCGGGTGACAGCGTTCAAGCCCCGGTAGTCGACGCAGAATCTCAGTTCAGGGGCGGAGCCGGGGGCAGCGGCCTTGGGAACTAATACGACCGGACTGGCCCAGGGACTGTCCGAGGGCTCGATGACCCCGATCGTGAGCATTTTGGCCACTTCCTCCTGTATGCAGGCCCGTACCCGATCTGGTACGCGGTAGGCCCGGTGCCGGACAGGGGGACTGTCCCCGGTGTCTACGTCGTGCAAACACCAGGGGGTGACCCCGGGGGTGAGGGAGAACAGGGCAGCGAACTGCAGCAGGAGGTCCCGGCAGTCCTGTCGTTGCTCCGAAGTGAGGGCGTCAGAGAGCCGGACCCCGTCCACGGAGCCGTCCTTCTCCTGAGTCTTCAGGAGATCCGGGAGGGGCTCGGAGTCTTCTTCTGTGCCACTGTCCGTAGCCATCAAGAGGCTTAGTTCGGAGGGCACAAAGTGCGGTTTGAGCCGGTTGGTGTGGAGGACCCGAAGGGGGTTCCGGGAGGTCCCCATGTCGATGAGGTAAGTGACGGGGCTTTTGCGCTCGACCACTTTGAAGGGCCCCGTCCACTTATCTTGCAGGGCACACGGTTCGGTGGGGGACATCACCCATACTTGCTGCCCAGGCTCGAATTCAACGGAGGAGGCATTGTGATCATACCACCTCTTCATGTCCTCCTGGCTGGCCTCGAGGTTCGCCTTGGCCATCTCCCTGAAGCGCCGGGTTTGGTTTCGTAAGGCCAGGATGTATTTGAAGACGTCTGGAGGGGTCGTTAGGGGGGCCAACTCCCAACCTTCCTTGACTAGGCTGAGGGGCCCTCGCACAGGGTGTCCGTATAGGAGTTCAAAGGGGCTAAAACCGAGGGACTTCTGGGGCACTTCCCGGTAGGCAAAGAGGAGGCACGGGAGCAGTACATCCCACTGGCGACGGAGAGGCTCTTCCAACCCCCCAATCATCCCTTTGAGAGTGCGGTTAAAACGCTCCACTAGTCCGTTCCCTTGGGGGTGATAGGGGGTCGTGAATCTGTATGTGACCCCGCATTGTTGCCAGAGGGACTTCATGTATTTTGATATGAAATTCGTACCTCGGTCGCTGACGACTTCTCGGGGGAAGCCTACCCGGGAGAAGATCCCCATCAGGGCCCGGCCAACCACTGGAGCGGTCACTGTCCGTAGGGGCACCGCCTCGGGATAGCGGGTGGCATGGTCCACTAGTACCAAGATGAACCTGTGTCCTTGTGCCGTGCGGGGGTCCAGAGGTCCCACAATGTCTATCCCCACCCTCTCGAACGGGGTGGTGACCACCGGGAAGGGTTGTAGAGGGGCCTTCAGCTTCCGGCCACTCTTCCCGCTGGCTTGGCATGTGGGGCACGATCGGCAGTGGTTCAGGACGTCATTCCTCATTTTCGGCCAGAAAAAGTGGGTCACCAGTCGACTGTACGTTTTATCCTGGCCCAGGTGTCCAGCCAGGGGGACATCGTGGGCTAGGTTGAGCAGAAAGTCTCGGAAGTGGAGCGGTACCACCAGAACTCGACCGGCCCCCAGCTCGGCGATTCTTTGCTCGCTGTAGAGCAGGTCGTTATCCCAGTAGACCCAGTGGGTTCCGGTGGTGTCCCCGGCGTTTTGGGTGCTGGCTTGTTGGCGGAGTCCCTCGAGGGAGGGACAGGTCTTTTGCTCCTGGCGGAACTGTTCTTGGGTGGGCCCCCCTTCTTGCCGCCACTGAGCCAGATCCGGAAGGTCCTGGGGTTGCGCGTCTTCTTCGGTAGTCTGGTCCGGGAGGTCGGACTCGCCGTTGTCCTCTACGGGGGCAACCGGGGGCGGAGGTGCTGGCCATTCCGTTTCTTCTGAACGGGGGGCGGCACGGCCGGCCATGGATCGGGTGGTTAGGCAGGCCCAGTCCGGAAGGCCCAGCATCCCCAAGTGCTCTCTTCTCTCGACGGTGGCCCACGGGGAACTCTCGAGGTCATTCCCCAGGAGGCAGTCCACGGGGGCATAGTCCCGGACCGTCACTTTCAGTAGGCCGGAGACCCCTCCCCATTCAAACGGGACGCAGGCCATCTTACACATGCTCTCAGAGTTATCTGCCGAGCGGACGGGGCAGAGAATGTTCGGCAGGATCTGCTCGGGCTTCACCAGGTGACAGCGGACGGCCGTCACGCTGGCGCCGGTGTCACGCAAGGCCTCGGCTCTCTGTCCATTAATGGTCACCCACTGACCGTATTTTCTGGTGTTGGCGGGTAGGGGAGCCCGCGGAACCATGTCTCTTCCCCCTAAGCATGCCAGGACCATGGCGGCCGGTTCCCACCCTTGCAGGTCCGGCTCACACTCCTCGGGTCCCTCCGACGACGGCTCTTCCCCCAGGGCAGCGGCAGCTACCTGGCGGGGCTTGGGTGTTTGGTTCAGCGGGCAGTTCGGATCGTTGGCGTAGTGGCCTAGTCGCTGGCACCGGTGGCACGTGACGTTGGCTCGGTACCCAGGCCGCAACGGGGGGTTGCCCCGGCCGGCCGGAGGCGGGGTGCTGGCCACGGGTGTTGCTGGTAAGGCGTCTCTCCCTCGCCCCTGGCCCCCTCCTCCTCCCCGAGGACGGTGCTGGCCTTGGTTGCTTCTGTTCTGGTCGTGTGGCCCCTTCCGGCCCACTCGGGTGCTTTCCCACCGGTCAGCTTCGGCGGCGAGCTGCCGGGGGTCAGTCAGCTTACTGTCGAGTAGGTGCTGCCTGAGCTCGACGAAACAGTTGTTTGACAGGTGTTCCCATACCATAAGGTTGAAGAGTTGTTCGTAGGTGGTGACCTGACTTCCCTTGATCCAACCCTCGAAGGCCCGGCTGAAATAGTTCACGTATTCCACCCAAGTTGTACCTGGGATCCGGGTGCAATCTCTGAACCTCTGGCGGTACATCTCGGGCGTGAGGCCGTAGCGGGTGAGGAGGGCAGCCTTCATGTGGTCGTAGGACGACATTTGGTGATCGGGGAGCTGCAGCAGGGCATCGCGACCCTCGTTGATAAATCTCCCCCAAAGTCCGGCTCCCCAATCACTCCGGTCGATCCGGTGGGAGGTCATTGCGATCTCATAGGCTTTAAACCACTGTTGAATGTCGTCTTCTCGGACATACTCGCGGACCACATCCTTGGGGATGTGAACTTTTTTCTCGATTGGTCCCGGGGTGTGTGGTCGCTCAGGTACCCCCAGTTCCTTATTCTGTTTGCGCAGTTCTATTTCCGCCAGTTGGCGCTCGTGCTCGAGCGTTATTTTTTTCTCTTCCAGCTCTCTCTGTCTCTGCTTTTCTTCTCGCTCCTCTCGAAGCCGCATATGCTCGAGGTTGAGTTTCTGTTCAGCTAACTTGAGCTCCCCATCCATCTTGAGTCGTGCCATCTCTAATTTGTGTAGTCTGACTCTGTCTCTTTCTCGTATCTCCTCCTGTGAGAGGCCCGTTCCCCGCTCCTCGGGAGTCGTGGCGTTCCCCTCTGGTGTGATGCTGTTTTGGTCTGGTGTGACGCTGCTTTGGTCGGAGGGTCTTGCGACCCCAGTTTCTGTCCACGACTCAAGAGCGCGCTTTAGATCATCCTTGGTACTCAGGCCGGTGGTAGCAATGCCAAGTTCTATGCAAAATTGTCTCAGTTCGCGGTGGTTGTATTCTTCTAATTTCTCCATTTGGAACTTCTCGGTGGAGCTGCTATCTTTGGTCGACATCGTGCTTTGTCGTGGGGCGAGCTACTCTCTGTACGATTACGCGTTGATTCGGATCGCGCCGCTGCCACCAATGTTAGAAAAGGTAGACGGACCGGGAGGGTCGGCCGGGGTCAGGAGGAGAGGTCTCCGGGGAGAGCCGTCTCCAGCGATCGTACAGACAAGTAACTTCCCCCCCACAGACGAATATCACACACGGATAAGGTTCAGTGTTCTTTATAGGCACTTATTTAAGGTACGGTGAAATGGTACAAGGAGGTCTGGACTCAGGGGTCCCCTCGATTAGAGTCTCGCAAGGTAGGGAAGGGGATAGCGGGACAGTCTATTTACCAATCAGGTAGTTCGGGTGAGGTGATGATGAGCTCACAATCCTCGAGCTTGGTGGTTAGGTGGTATGGGCCGCGGCAGCGCCAGCAGGTCCCGGTGTGGATGGTCGATACAACGGGCCGCGGCAGCGCCAGCAGGTCCCAGGAAGATGAATGTTGCAGAAGGCCGCGGCAGCGCTAGCAGGTCCCGGTGAGGATGGTCGATACAACGGGCCGCGGCAGCGCCAGCAGGTCCCAGGAAGATGAATGTTGCAGAAGGCCGCGGCAGCGCCAGCAGGTCCCGGTGAGAATGGTCGTTACAACGGGCCGCGGCAGCGCCAGCAGGTCCCAGGAAGATGACTGTTGCAGAAGGCCGCGGCAGCGCCAGCAGGCAGGACGATGGTTCACAAGAGCGGGCTACGGCAGCGCCAGTAGACCGTCAGGGTTGAGTTCACTCGGTGTCTCTCGACTCCAGGATACAACTGCCTTCCTGCTCCGGAGCTGCCTCAGTTATAGGGCTGGTGCCCTTTGATGTCCGGACCCTCGCACTTGGAGGTCGGAGGGTCCGGGATGAAGGTGTCCAGACACCCAGCAGGGGGTGGAGCCAGTGCCTGGGGGAGCTGGGGGCGATCGGCACCTGGCGGGGGAGAGCCCTTGACACTTCGGTCTCCCATTGACCTGCCAAGTGGTCCGCTCACCTCCTGGGCGGATAGTGGTGCCGGGATGTCGGGGCCGGCCAGGCCCGGGGTTAGGGTCGAGGGGAGGCCAGGCGGCCGCGTGGTGCAGGGCCCAAGATGGCGGCTTGACCCGGCCGGGAAAGCTGGTGGGGCTGGACCCCGTGATGAGTAGGGGTCCGAGGGCAGAGGGTCCGTCGGGAGACGGAGTACAGGTGCTTGTCGCGGGGATATGCCAGGTGGGCCGGAGTTCGGGCCCTGTCGAGCGGGGAGGGAGCGAGCCGTCTGTGAGGCCTGTCCAACAAAGATCAATCAGCTACCTCGAACATTCGGAAATGTTAATTGAAATGCTCAAATACTGCCTGACGCACAACATCTTTCTGTTTCAAGGTGACATCTTCCTTCAAAAACAAGGGACTGCCATGGGTACATCTTTTGCACCAACTTATGCAAATTTACTCATGGCAGTCTAAGAGACAGAAGTACTAGAGAATCGGAAATCTCAGAACATAAAACTTTGGTCTAGATTCATCGACGATCTCTTTATAATCTGGGAGGGAGACAGTACAGACCTCGAAAATTTCATTGAATCATTAAACACTAATAAGTATAATCTATCTTTCACATCAACAATAAGCTCTACAAACATCATTTTTTTTGCGATGTGGAAGTGTTTATCAAAAACCACAGGATATGCACCAGAATGCACAGGAAACCGACCTCGTGCAACAGTATTTTGCACGTTAACTGTGGGCACCCCAAAAATCTGAAATGGTCCATACCATATGGAGAAATGTTGCGGGCAAAAAGGAACTGCTTCGAAATAACAGACATCAACTCCCAAATAAATTAAATGAGTGACCGATTCTCAGAACGAGGTTACCCACAAGATATAATTGAAACAGAAAAAGCCAGAGTCGCCCTTAAAGCAAGAGCAGAAATATTACAACCAAAAGGAGGAGTGGCAGGAAGATGCAAAAACAAAAACGAAAACTACACAATTCGACTCATAATGGATTTTAACAATCAGAGCACAGATCTAAAACGAATTGTTCGAAAAAACTGGAGTATTTTCATGCTGGATGAAACATTGCAGAAGACACTGTCCCCATATCCTAATATCACATACAGGAAAACAGCATCTTTAGGGGACATGCTCACACAAAGTCACCCGGAAACTCCAAAATCAACATCATCATCCTAGTTGAACACACCAGGATTTTGGAAATGCGTCAAATGTAAAGCATGCGAATATGGGAAAAATGCCTCATCATACCAACTACTTAATTGCCAGACTGAATACATTCGAGACCACATAACATGTGAATAGAAATTTGTAGTATATTTACTGGAATGTTCCTTCAAAAAACAATATGTAGGAAGCACCATCAATAAACTAAAATTTAGAGTCCTACAACACTTACGTGCCATCAGGAATAAAGATTCACCTACCCCATGGCTAAACACTTTCACGAGTTTCATTCGGGCGATTGCCAACATCTGAAATACTAAGGGATTAAAATGGTGTAAGCCAAAGAAAGAGGTGGAGATAGAATTTTGGACTTAAGAAAAACTGAATCTAGATTGATCCTAGCAATTGGCACTGAGAAACCATTTGGCCACAATTTGGACGCAGAACTTCACATCCATCTGCAAAGACACCATGAAATGATTAAGATGAATGAATTGCTCTAAAGAACTCAACAAGTACCAAAAACTGTACCAATTGACTGCTATCTACGCCAAGGAACGTATAGACCCGAGTGTACACTATTCCCCATTTGGTTGGACTCTCTATAACAGTTCACTGACCTTTTCAGGAATACTAGCACAATAATGTTATAAATTCAAATTGAATATCTAGTGGTATCACCAAGGCAGTTAAGAAGAAGCAAGTTGTGAATAACTGAATCAATTGAACGGTTGTCATTTTCTAATGGAACATCATGTTACTACAGTGCTCATCTAAAAAAAAGATTAACTGCAGATTTAGAATTGTCTAATTATGAAAACGGAGCAATATATGATCTCATGAACCAATATTAAATGATCATCATATCATACAGTACTTTACAAACTACTGTTCCTACATATGATCATTTTATTATATGCATTAGGCATTTTAGAATTGAGGATGATACTTTTCCCACCTTTCCTTATTTCTTGCCAAAATTGACACTCAGGGAAGAGGAGGTTATTTTTAGAAAGGTTCAACCGTGTGGTTCATGATTTTTTATATTTTATATATATTTTTCAATTCTAAAGTATGGACAAGAGAAAATCTGCACTTTATATTCTGAACTCTTTTTTACCAAGAGTAGCCCATTAATTAGGAATTAAGCAGGGGCAGTATTCGTCAAGAAACATGTACTTTACACTGTTATACAAATCAATGTTTTAATTATTGCACTTATCACTTTAATTATTGGACCTCTTGGTTCTAGTTTTTTAGCATATCTAAACAACATGGTACTTCACCTTTGATGATAGCAACAACATGACAACTACTTGAAATGAAATGTTTCACAACAAGATTGAAAAAATCTGTAAAAATCTTGAACTTTCTTTTAAGAACTTTCGCAGTTTTTGCACACTGTTATTTATATGTTTCCATCTCAGCCAGAACTGAAACTGTTTGTAAATACATGTACCAAGCCTTCCTTTTACTCCGGATTGCTTTTAAGCCTAGTCTTTTTTCTAATAGGAGGTAATCAGGGAAAACGCACTGAGCACTTTATATAAGATATTCTAGGCACCAGGACTCTATGGTTCAGTAGAAGGCTTGGAGCTGAAACGTGTAGACCGTCCTCTACCGTTTTTGTATTTTGCACTATGGTTTAATATAATTGCACGTACCTGAAAACCATCTGAACGTGGTGCGGTGATCCTTCATTGACTAACTGGGACAGAGGAACTGAGGAATTTTGAATATACCTTTATGCATCTTTGACTTTTCCTTTCATAGGATTCCATTGGGCGTAAAAGCGCACAGGTTTAAACGCTTTACTTACCGGTGCATATTTTTATCGAAAACTGTACTTACCTTGAAACAAAGTTCTTGAGTTTGAAATAAAAAAGGGAGCCTATTAAACTGCATTTACCATAATGCTAAAGGGCGAACTGTGCTGGGAGGTCAGCAGTGTGCTCCCACCCCTTCATATTTTGAAAAGGGTCCCTTGAGCTATTGAGCTGACGAACTTGTGGAGATGCACCGGTGCGCCTGTGAGAAGTACTGAGACCTGTAGGAATTGTGGCAGTCTGCTCAGCAACTCCACATGAAAATCGTTTTTTGATCTCTACTGATGACGGATAAAATCCAGAAACACATGTGTCTAGAGATGAAAGCACCAATCTGCACCAACTTTGGTGGAACACTCCAGCAAAATACCAAGTAAGCGTGCACTACAAACTGCATTTACCATAATGCTAAGGGGCGAACTGAGCTGGGAGGTCAGCAGTGTGCTCCCACCCCTTCCTCTTATCCAGCCACCAACGCTGACAATGTTACAAAGGTCTATCCCATGGCGATGGTGACCTTAGAATGGGGAGGGGTTACTGGCCTGAAACAGGCAGCGGTCTCTTCTGCAATCCCAGTCAAATGTCTGCTAGAGAATTAGAGAATGATTTGGAGTCCTTAACTTGGGCTGAGGTTGAGCTTAAGTCCCATGAAGCCATGCTGGGAGTTCCTGAGTTAGTGGGGGTAACATCTCGAGCATAGAGCAAGGCCAAGGGTGAAAAAGAGGTGCTGGAGCCTAAACTGATGGACTAACTCTCCAAGAGAAAAGGTAAGAATTTTGGGAAGCCAGCTTCTGAACAGCCACAAGCTAAGGTCCCCTCTTCCTCAGGGCAAAGACCTGCCAGCCCCAGGAACTTGGGCCTTACACGGCAGAGCTCTTAGACACATGGCACCCTGTAGGGAAGAGCTGTGCCAATGGCAGAGGACCTGTTCTACTTTTGAAAGTCTGAGACAGCAAGCTGCTGCACAGGAACAGGGAGAAGTCAGTGTCTCCCACAGGACAAATTGCGAGGAAGGGGTTACTGTACACACAGGCCCCAAACCTGGTGCCACCAGGCGAGTTGTAGTGCCTCAACAGTTCAGAGAATTGGCACAGGACACCCCCCTAGCTGGGCATCTTGGCCAGACCAAAACGTGGAGTAGGCTTGTTAGACACTTCTACTGGCCAAACATGTCCCAGAAGGTGATGGAGTATTGCAACTCCTGAGCCACCTACCAAGCCAGTGACAAGGGAGGTGGCCCTCCAAAGGCCCGCTTAATTCCACTTCCAGGGATTGGGGTACCCTCTGAAAGGGTTGGGATTGACATTGTAGGTCCCTTTGACCCTCCAGGTGCATCAGAAACAGGTTTACGCTGGCAGTAATGGATCATGCTACCAGTATCCTGAGTCAATTCCCCTTAGGACTACCAGTGCTCTTGCAGTGACCAAGATCCTCATTGATATTTTTATCAGAGTGGGTTTTCCTAAAGAGGTGGTGTCAAACAGAGGTACAAAGTTCATGTCTGGCTACCTGAAACATGGGACTGAATGTGGAGTCAATTACAAGTTCACTACCCCATATCACCAACAACCTAATGGCCTGGTTAAGAGATTCAACAAGACCATTAAAGGCATGATCATGGGACTCCCTGAAAAACTCAGAAGGAGATGGGATGTCCTTTTGCCATGCCTGCTTATCGCTTACAGAGAAGTGCCACAGAAGGGAGTAGGTTTCCCCCCTTTGAACTTCTGTTTGGCCATTCTGTGAGGGGACCATTTTATCTGGTTAAGGGAGGCTGGGAAAGACCGCTGCACAAACCTAGACAAGATACTGTTTAGTACATTATATAGAGAGCAAGCTTCCTACATGCATTTATCCAGGGATTACGGAATTCCATGTTTTATTGTACCTCTCATACCAAAGAGGCTTGCTCATTTTAACCACTTAAACATCCACGACACAGCACAAGAAGATGTGGGATCGACATTTGATGGTACTGGCTCAGCACCCGGAACTGCATATAAGCTTTGACTAACAACAGATGGGTTAACCCTGATCCATGTGAGGGAGGGATGGAAGGATGGATGGCACAGATTTATAACAGTTCCATATTTACTGGAGTGGACTACTGGCGATCCATCAAGCCGGGTTCCATCTGGTGCCCTGTGAGCTGGACTGTACAATGCATATGTGCAACTCCCTAAAGCCTATCCGAGGCACCTCACGACACTCTGACAGAGGGCTCTGCAAGACCAGTGGGGTTTCTGCAGCGGTTTTATGAAGAAAGTAGTAGCTTCAAGTGTAATGGTGCCATGGACCGAGTGCTTGTTGCAGAGCCTCTTGCACTCTGCCTCCACACGGCAGCTTCTGTGCCACTGTGCACCAAACATCACTGGGCACTGAATCCCAACGGTGGCCATTGATAGGCTCAGGATTTGTAGCGGAGAATCGTTATACCCGGCAGTAAGGCAAGATATCTTGCTAGAGTATACAAGTTCCATTCCCCTGCTACACAACAGCACAACTTGTGCTTGGGTTAAGGAGACAGGAATCGGTTTCAACCTGACTTCGATGAACACAGTGGCTCCCCATCAGGGCAAGAATAAATGCCAAGATTCTGTGCCTCACAACCATATGCGTTGCACCTCTCTACATCTGGGAAAGGGCTCCCCCTCTGCCCTGGAGGACCCCTGCAGTCTCTTAACCGAATCACTATTGGACGGAGGCTCATACATTTAGTTATTACAACCAATGACAATGGATTGTTTGGGCCCAGATATATCAAGGCAGATCAGATATTTTGCTAGGCAGGTGAATGTGAGATTAAAGACGCATCATAGCTTGAATTAGCTGCGTCTTTTGGCATAGAGAAAACTACCCAAACAACCTTTTCCAAGATCTTTGACATTGATCACTATTTCAGATGCTATACTCTGTTGGAGCAGAAGACAAAGAGAAGGGGCTGTGGGAAAGTGCTCTACAAATGGGGCTGTTGTTCAACATTCCTTTGAACGTTTAGTTTCTAGCTTTTGATTTGTTTGCTCTATGTTTGATCTGCAAATCATATGGTTAGCTAAATGTGTCTCTTGAAGCTGTGACATCCTGGCAAACAATGCAGCTGGTTTATGCCCTCATGAGAGGATATGTGAGCAGTGGAATTGGTCACTTTCGGTCTGAAGCCAGGCTGCCCATATATGTCATAAGGACAAGCTGCATCACTGGAGAGTCACTGATATGCAAGCGAGTTGAAGGCCTGTTCTGCTGACGAGCCTGCACGGACCAGCCTGAATCTGTGGAAGCTCATCTTGTCCTTACACTGGCTCATGCCCCATGAAATGAAGTGGCTGTCACGATTCCTGAACCATTGTACATTCCAAAATGATGTATGGTTCTAGAGATCTTGCTATAATAGGACCCTAACTCTAAATCACTGCTTTTGCCCTGTTGACTGTGGAGTCCCCAGTCCTGAGGATATCTGTTCCACCAAACATTTTGAGCATGATCAGACATTTGGGATATGCAGGGCCCTTAGGTTTGTCACTCTCGGTGAGGGCTCGTCCAGTGGGGCTCTGTTAGCTGGGCATAGGGGAACCCACACTTTGGGCCTGTTTCCCACAACTAACCCGCAAGTTCCCATTAGTAGATTAGCAATATCGGTTCACTTTGAGTTATTCCTTTAATTTTGGGCAGAGACTGCACAGCCTGGGCTCAAGCACTCTCACCAAGCCCCTCTTCCATCAATGGTCGCTGAAACACTAGGACAAAGAAGAAAACACACCGGGTGGTGGTAGCAGCGTGCCTGGCGTCTAGATTCCCTGAACAACTGAATTCATAGTAAAAAAAAAACTAAACACTGAGAACGTATGGAGACTGAAGCCCTTGGGATCCCTGGCCCAGAGGAAGACATTGCTTATGGGCTTCATGGTGCTGATATCACATGCTTCAAGGCGCAGATTCTATACAGCAGGCCCTACCTCGATGCCGGAATGTGTCGGGGAATATTAGTTTTCTGTTGAAAATAAAGATCTATGCTCTTTTAAAGATAGCTGTGCGGGAACAAAGGTCTTTACTGGCTTTGTCACACTGCATCTCACCACTTCCGAAAGTAAGCCCTGAATGCTCGATAGGAATATCCAGCTTCTGCTGAGCAGTGTAATACAACAGAGCCATGGGATAACACAAGTGAACAAGAGTCATTCATCTGAGATCTGCCATAGATACTGGGGAAAAGTGCTAGCGCATGACAGATTCATTCATTGTAATCTGATCATTCTTTCAAACCAAAAGTCAGGGAAATGTATGATCGAAATAGAAAACCCTACAAAAATGTTGTAGCTGCTATCGGACTCATTTAGGTCTACAATTTTAGGTCAAACAACTTCAATATGGTAGCACAAAACAAGAAGGAAAATGCTACTTGCCCTTTAACCATCTGTTCATGATGTGTAGTGCTCTAGATTCACATGTTCTACACACTCCTACCATCTATTGTTGGGCGTGAGCGTTTGAAGCTGTTTTTCTTAAAAGTTATTTTTCGAAGTTCAAGATTAGTTGGGACTTCACTTTAGCCCACAAAGCACAAAGACAAGAACTCCACTGTAGAATATTTCCTGCTCAGCAATTGAGTAGTGTTAGTGAAGTGCAGTGTCAAACACAGAATAATATACTATGCAATGAGGAATAAAACCAGGATGAAGACATCTGCGATCGTTGTCAGCTTCCTGGGAGGAGGGTGGGTGCATGTGAATCTACAGCACTAAATGCTATTAACAGATTGTTACAGGGTAAGTAAGCGTTTCCGTTTCAGGCATGAGATGCCGTAGATAAACATGCTCTGCACAGGCTCTAAAGCAGTTCCTTCATTGGGCAGTTGCTAGTGGTCAGATAATACAGATATCTAAAACAAAGTTCTCAGAACTGTCTGGCCAACTAAAGCCTGCAGGCAAGCTTGAATACCCACACAGTAGTGTTTATTGGTGTTGATCATTTAGTAGCCCTACAAATGTCTGCTAAAGGAATGTTAGCCAAAAAGGCCACCGTGGCTCCTATCTGAAGAGTGGAATGTGCATAGTTTGATGCATGTAGTGTACGCTAGACCCTAGCATTGCATGTTTGTATACAGTTAACAATTCATCTATCAAGGCCAGAGAAAGATATTTACAGTCGGTAATAATCTCTCTTTATCGATACTCTGGTGAATCACAGGAGACCTAGAATCTTTATCGAACCGAAAACACCAAAAGGCAGATGTGGCAAGGGTCAGTGTTCAACATTTGGTCCGCACAGTCTCTGCATGGTTTGAATCCTGACCGTTTGTAGGGTGACATTCTTCTCTGCAGCATAGAATTGGATAAAAGAAATTCTCTGGAGAACTTCTGACAGGATTGTGACAGAGCGAGCTCCGGGTCCACATAAAAAGCTGTAGGAAAAAGGGAACTGACATCAGCTCATGGGAGTGGGTGTTTACATCTCTGGTGATGTCATGATAACGTTGCTTCTTGTGCCGATGCAGAATCCACGTCCATTACTGGCGTAGAGGAACTATGGAACCGGGATCTTCAAAAAGTGATGAATCTGCAGGTAGAATCATCCACCAGAAAACTGACACTTCCATGCGAAGCTCTAACAAGGCTACAAACAATTGTTTTGTCTTCCGGATGGATTTGGTTCGGTCAGTGTAATACACGCATGCCCTCTTGACATCTAACATGTGCAATGCTCGTCCACTACAGAACCTACGTGCAGAAAAAAGATGGGCAACTCAATAGTCGGAAGTGGAAAGTGGACACCACCTTGGAGAGGAATTTGACGTTTGTCCTAAAGATCACCCTCTCTCCATGAACCTGAAGGAATGGTTTCTCTACTATCAAGGTTTGCAAATCACAGATTCTCCTCCAGCTGTGACTGGGATTCCAAAAGCCACCTTCCATGACACGAGCTGCATGCCACAGGAATGTAGTGGTTCAAAAGGACGATGCACAAGTTTGATGAGGACTACAGTTTGGTTCAAAGCAGGGACTGGAGGCACCCTTGCAGAAATTACTCTTAAGGCACTCCATGAAGGTCTTGATAAACAGGAATCTTAAAGAGGGGCTTACGCTTCCCATCCCGAATACAGGCTTCTACCTCAGCTAGCGGAAAGAAGTGTATGCCAACCCCGCCTTCCACAGATACATGTAACAGATGATTTCCTGTACAGAGACTTTAAGGAGGTCTATGTGCTCACCAATGCATTAGTGGACAAATAGTTTAGACTTGGCTGCATAACAAACGGGGTTGGTAGGGTCCATTGGGCACCGAAACATATGTCGACAGAGCAAAGAACTAGAAAAGACACATAAGAAGTGTGGAGAAAGCTGGCTCTATATACTATGCCAAAGGAAGGTATAGTGTGCATAGAGTCCAGTGGATCCCCAGAGGCTTACAGAGCTCCAGTAGATAATACTAAACGCTCTATTTGTGGTAGTGTGGTAGTGTGGTTGAGCAGTTAGGCTTATCAGAGGGCAGTGCTAAGCATTTATTGTACACACTCAGGCAAGAAATTATATTACATATTCGAAGATTGAATTCTATGTCAGGACTGGAGGCGAGGATTATGCCTTCTTCCTTCACTTTATTCCACAGCAGCCTGAAGGTAAACAAAAGACTACATTTCCCATGAACCATAGGGAAAGAGTAGTCAAAAAAAAGACAACATGGTAACAACCAATGAACACAGAGTATGAGCGTCCAATCCACAATGAGAGCGTCCCACATAGTCCTTTGCTAGTGTCCTCTCTTCCTCTTTCTTCACTGCTCCGCAGCAAGATAAGTACCCTTTAATGCTTTCTCTTTGTGGTGCTAAGGGGTTCTGGTTTTATTTTTAATATTAACGTTTCTATTCATATTGTTGCGCGTAGAGGCTATGCTTATCGCCATGATGTTAGAATGTGCTGTGAGACATTTGTTTTTGCCGGTATGGTGATCGCGCTTCAGCGCTGCTTCCCTCGCGCTTCGGAAGTATTGGTTTTTGTTCGCGCTTCAGCGCGTTAGGTAGTTTTTTCTCCCGCCGCGGGGTCGAGGTTCTCCTCGTCCCTACGCGGCGCATCGCTGGCTGGCTCTGGTCCTCCCGCCTCTAGAGGGCGCAGGTGGATCGCGGGAGGCGCGTCGCGAGATTTGATTCTCTTCAGAGAATTCGAACACCGCGCACGCGTCAGTTCCCGAGGAGCTCCGGTCTGAGGCTTACGCCCGCTTGGGGGTCTGTACCGGCGATCGGCGGTAAAATTAACCCGCGATCGGCCGTTTTGCTCACATTACGCCCTGTTCACCCAAAGAGCAGTTGGTGATCAGGGTCTGGTATTTTGCTCAGAATAACGCCTCTTTTGAGGTCCTGTACAGTTTTTCCCTGTCAGGGATTCATAAAGGGACCCAGCCCAGACCGGCAATCACCTCTTGGCATAGGGGTGGAGTGTTATATATTCATTGGTAGCCAGCAGTGGTCCCTGGGAGGCTTGTTCCCTGTAATTGCGGCTTCTTAGCTGCGCCTCTGATTTGGCTGACACCCAGCCTCTACTTCAAGGCCTATTCACGGCTGTTAAATTGCCACTCCGCTATCTTGGCTCATGGAGTACTACGATCAATACCCGGAAGAGGAGGACCCTCTTGCGGAGATGCCCTGGGGGGATGCATTTTATGAGGTGGTAGATTCCTCCATTTACCAGGCCGTGGGTCAAGTTATTTCTCCCCTGGAAGACAGACTGTCGCGCCAGATTAATGAGGCATTTTCTCGTCTGGAACACCGCATGGGTTCCCAAGCTGCCATGCCTATTCCCCCGGCCCCCCTTCCCACAGGTTCCCCTCCGAGTAAGCGCCCTCGGGTGCCTGGAGTGGATGGCGACGCTTTTGAGCGGTTGCGGCAAGCTTTCCTCGACACTCAGACAGTACAGCCAAGGGTCGTTCCCCCCACCCCACCTCCTCCTACCCCTAGGGATATGGATCAGGGCGCGTCTGGTGATCCGGACTCCGACCCCGGCCCTTCCAGGCTGTGGCTTCCCTCTCGCCCTACTGTTCCCCCCTCGATTACCTCAGACATGTTGGATCCGAATGAGATCGTTCACCCCCGCTCTTCAGAGTGGGTCCCAGGGGACAAGATGGCGGCTTATGTGGCGGAGCACATCCGTCGTCCTTTAGAAAAGGAGGCCCGCAATTGCTTGCGGGCGGAGTGCCCTCGGCCCTCCCTGGAGGGTAAGGTAGCTCTCACCCCCGAGATTGACTCCAGGATGTTCACCTTTTTACAAAAATTTATTCGCGATCCCAAAAAAGGGATTGATCGGTCCTGGAGGGCCTGCCAGGACAAGCTCCTGGATGCCTTAGGGCCGGCCACCAAGATTTTGGATATGGCTGAAGAGGCCAAGGAGTCAGGCTCTGTTATTTCCCCGGAAAACCTCTCCAACTGGGCTCAACGAGTGATCATATTCTTGGGCAATGCCAATTGCGCTCTTTCAACCGAGCGCCGCAGGTCCCTGCTCATAAAGATAGATCCAAAATTGGGAGATCTAGCGGATTCCGAGGCTGGCGCCGTGGCTCAGGGTGGCCTGTTTGGCGAGCCTTTCGTGAAAGAACTGGGCAAGTTCGTAAATACCTTCACATCTCTCGACAGGGCACAATCCACCATCAAGAAAGTTTTTCCCCGTGTTTTTCGCGGGGCCGGTCGAGGCAGGGGCCGCTCGGCCGGTCGAGGTCACCAGCAGGGTAACCAGAAAGGCTCCGGTCAGTCGCAGGACCAGTCGCGATTTGGGAACTTCTACCCTACCAGAGGCCGCAGAGGCAAAGGACGAGGATTCCGCGGTGGCTCCACCGCCTCCAACTCCGGTGAGTCTTCTAATTTTTTCCCCATTGCAGATAGGGGGACGGTTGCAAGGTTGTTTTCAGGCTTGGTTGTCCCTAACGCACGATGCTTGGGTTCTCCAAACAGTGAGGGGGTTCCATATAGAATTCACAGGGTCCCCATTTCAGCGGTCAACTCCCCGCCCTATTCAGTTTTCGACTCCAGGCGCCGCCCTCGTGGACGAGGAGATCGCATCCCTCCTTCACAAGGGCGCCGTCCTTCCCGCCACCCGCCATTCCAGAGGTTTTTTGAGCAATATCTTCTTAGTGGACAAAACAGACGGTGGCAAGAGACCAGTCATTAATCTAAGCGAGTTCAACGAATGGCTGGTTTATCGCCATTTCAAAATGGAGGGGATTCACCTCCTGAGGGATGTTTTACGACCCTACGACTATATGGTTCGCCTAGATCTCAAGGACGCCTACCTGGTGATCCCGATCTTTCCTCCGCACAGGCGGTTTCTCCAGTTCTCCTGGCGCGACCGGATTTACGAGTTTGCTGCCCTCCCGTTTGGCCTCTCGTCGGCGCCGTGGTGCTTCACCAAGGTTCTCAAACCGGTGGTGGAGTTTTTGAGGGCAAGAGGGGTCAGAATGATCGTATACTTGGACGACCTCCTTTTGATGGCGTCTTGCCCGCGTCAGCTGGAAGGCCAACTTCAGATGACGGTGAACCTCCTTCAAGATCTCGGGTTTGTTATCAACCAGAGCAAGTCTCTCTTACATCCGACCCAATCGCTTACCTTTCTGGGGTTCGTGATCGACTCACCCTCTTCCACTCTCAGCCTCCCGGCCAAAAAGATCGCCAAGATCAGACATGAGTTGCGTTGTGTCCTGACCAGACAGAGGATCTCCCTCCGTCAGCTCGCCCGTGTGGTCGGCCTCCTGTCAGCCTCCATTCAGGCCATATTTCCGGGCCCGCTTCATTATCGGGCTTTGCAGCGCCTCAAGGCTTACTTTCTACGGAAGGGTTTCCCTTATTCGTACATGGTGACTCTCACCCCAGAGGTGAATGCCGAGATCCAGTGGTGGCTGGATCATATGGAGGCCTGGAACGGCCGAGCGATTTTTGGGTCCGCCCCGGATTTGGTGATCGAGTCAGACGCCAGCCGGTTGGGCTGGGGTGCGCGCTGCGGGGAGCTATCCACAGGGGGCTTGTGGTCTCCAGACGAACAGAAATTACACATAAATTTTCTGGAACTTTTGGCAGGTTCGTTTGCCGTACGGTGCTGGACGAAAGACTTGGTGCGGTCGTGTGTTCTGCTGAAAATGGACAACATTTCAGCGGTCCGTTACGTGAACCATCTGGGGGGCACCAGATCCAAGGCTCTCTCGGACCTAGCGGCCAGCTTTTGGCAGTATTGTCTGGACAGTCAGATCTCCGTCACGGCGGAGTACCTTCCCGGTCGGGACAATGTAGAGGCGGATTTCCAATCCCGTCATTTCCGAGACTCCAGCATGTGGAGGTTGGACGCGAGCATTTTTGTGGCCCTGAACGAACGGTGGGGTCCTTTTTCGGCGGACCTGTTTGCGTCCAGGCTGGACCACCAGATACCTCGGTTCTTCAGTTGGAGACCGGACCCGCTGGCGGCGGCCACAGACGCATTCCTGCAGGATTGGAGTTTGGAGCGGGGGTACGCGTTTCCCCCCTTTGCAATGATCACGCGCTCTTCGGCGCAGGTTCGCAGGCAGAAGGCAGACCTAGTGATGGTCACTCCCCTGTGGAGGTCGCAAGTATGGTTTCCGGTTCTACTGGAACTTTCCTGGGATTTTCCAATCCTACTCCCCCAATTTCCCACTCTTCTCACGAATCCTGACGGGGGTCTCCACCCGCTAGTGTCAGCAGGGTCGCTGTTTCTCATGGTGTGGCGGATTTCCGGGGTAGATGGGAAGCCCCAGGACTTTCGCGCGCAGCTGAGAGTCTCATCTCAAAGGCCTGGGCGGATGGCACAGTTAAACGATACAAGTCCGCATGGAACAGATGGGTCAGTTGGTGTGTGCGACGGGGTTACGATCCCTTGGGCGCAGACGTGGTTCAGGTGGTGAATTTCTTGGCCCACCTGGCCTCTGAGGGTTTGGCCTACTGATCCATGAATACCTTTCGGTCGGCTATTTCGTCGGGTCACCCCCCGGTTAATGGTAAACCTATAGGAGAACACCCCTTGGTGTGCAGGCTGCTCCGTGGGGTGAGGCTCTCGTTACCCCCAGAGCCTCGTTACTCCGCTTTGTGGGACGTGAATCTAGTCCTTAATCTCTTTCTCTCTTGGCAGCCTAACCGGTTTCTTTCTCGAAAGGAGCTTTCAGCAAAATTGGCAATGCTCCTTTGCTTGATCTCTTGCAGAAGAGTTTCAGATGTGCGAGCCCTGGATATCTCTGGAAGAATGTTTACCCCTGACGGGGTAACCTTCACCCTTTTACGGCGTACGAAGTGCCATACTAGGGTAATCTCGTACCCGGCCTTCCCGGACTCGCCGAAGTTATGCGTGGTTCGGTGTCTAAAAGCATATGAGGAGATGACGGAAGAATTCCGTCCCCCGGGAGAACGCCAGTTGCTCATCGCACTCCGGAAACCCTTTAAGGCGGTTTCCTCACCCACCATTGCCAGGTGGGTCCGGTGGGTGATGCAGGAGGCTTGGATAAGCCTTCGGGACTTTGGAGCACACTCTGCTCGCGGTGCAATGGCGTCGAAGGCGTTTGACCTGGGTGCTCGCCTTGAGGATATCCTCAATGCTGCTGATTGGTCTTCGGACTCTACGTTTAAGAGGTTCTATTTCAAACCAGTTCTGAATATGGCTCAGCTGGTTGTGGGCAAGCTTTAAACAAGCATAATCCTCGCCTCCAGTCCTGACATAGAATGAAAATTTTCCTAGCTAACGTAACGGAAAGTTTCAATTCTATTAAGGACTCGGAGGCGAGGATTATCCCGCCCGTCACTCCTGGAGGAGATCCCTCCCCGTATGACAGTAAGTAGATGTTTTCAATGTTGATGGACAGTTTTCTGATGTTTGTAACCTGTCTTACTCCGTAACAGGGTTCCTTTGTGTTTCCTGGAGTAATACGTTTCTGTTGTCCTACCTTGCTAAACATAACGTTTTTAACGCTGACCTTTTACCTGGTTCTGTGCCATATATGTGTTGTGTGCGTTTCTTTGAAACTAGCCTAATTTAGTATGCATGAGGATTCTTTGTATCATATCTTAATCCCCTGCGCATGATGTACATAGCAGGATTAATATACTCTGTATAATAACTATGTATAAAAGTCATCGCTATAGTCAGCCTTGGACAACAAATCTACTTTGCATAATTGCAAATATTGATTTACATAATTGCAACCATAACATATCGATCTAGTAGAACCGCTATAAAAGAACCACACCTTCACTAGGTAACTAGAGGAGACGCTGACACTGGGTCCTGCAGGCAGAAGCTCCAGCACTCAGTGGTCCAACATCCCTTGCGGGTGTCCAACTCGAGACCAAGACGGGGTAGTTCACTCTCTCCCATCAGGTAATGGGGTTGGCTCTTTCCCAGGGTATTACTGGCTGCACACACATACATGCTTTACACCTACGTACATGTTAGTTACATTTAGGCACACTTAACTAGGCTCTGCATCTTAGGAGTACACTGAGATTATTGTTTTTATATATGCCTGCATATATTCATTGCTGTAGCTCCATGGTAGAAATATATCCAGCGTTTACTCTGTTGGTGCTTGTAATCTCGAACGTTTGCTTGTAGCACATACGTTTATAAAAGAATGGCGCTGGCTCGATAAATGCTTATTGAAAACGTCCAACGTTTATTCTGAGTATCTCTCAGAGACTAAGTGAGCATGAGTCACTGAGCAAAAAGTAATGTACGGTTTCCGCGATCCCAGAGGGGTCAGGTTTGTCATGTTTAGTGGTTGCCAGAAACTATTCACTCCTTGGTAAGGTTGGAGGGCTTATAGTGGTACTTCGAGGTAGCTGGTCTATAGGCCAACATATCCAACATATCCAGTGGCGGTGTATGTAATCAGTCTTGACACCAATGTATGCTGTCCAACAAACGTGCAGATCCTATGTATTTTTAGGAAACGCATGACATGGCGCCCAACGTTGGTTTGGTTCTTAATTAACGGTAGTCAAATCGGAGTAGTTCAGTCGTGATTTCTCAGAGACCCCTACTCCTGTTTAACCAGAGAAATCCGCTTCACCCGAGTAGGTATGTCCTATGTATTGGCTCTAGGTTAAATCAAGCCTGAAGGATTATAGTCCCTCACATTGTTCAAAACCTTATCTTTTTTCCTTAATACTATCGCCCAAAATGTCCTACAAAGGAGACGCTGGTACGAGTGCAGGGGGAGGTGAGCAGGAAGGTGCTCTTCAACTTTTGAAAAATTGCAGACATGCAGTTACTCTGAAATTATTAAACTATGGCCTCCCGGCAAGGGGTGGTAATATTACCTTTGTGATAGAGGCACACGAAGCATTCAGAACAGAGGTATTCTATTCTTGGGTTAGATTGCCGCCTGCAGATGCACGCACACTAACGTTTCATTCTTACATTGAAGATAACACACCTGAATTATACTTTACATATGTGGACATAGAAGTCCTGTTAACTTACCAAGAACATATTAATTGGTTTAAAGGTGCCCTCCCCCACACCACATCAAATGTGAGACTCTCTGCTCAGCAGAGAAGGGGCGACCTGGCCGGTCCAAGATGCTTACACACCGCATCCAGAGATTGATACATTGATGTACACTTTACAGAGACATAGTAAAACCTGAAACAGTTTGTAATGCAAACACTTACACTACAACCTGCGTGGACTGCTCCAGTTGGTCAACCTCCATTGACTGCACCAACTATCAGCCCACAAACGCTGAATGCAAATATGGGAAGAATGCCCACCAAGCAGGAGCAAATCCCGTTCTTGATAGCACAAAAACAGCACAGCTTGGAGCAGCATTTCCACATACAGGCCCGCAGGAAAAAACCCAGACTGCTAACCATTTGTTGCCGATGGGGATGGCTCCTCCAATAGAGGATTGTACCACTTGGGGTAAAATATTTGCTGCAGTTTATATCAGAATTCATGGTACCCGTGCAGATGCTATATATTTTTAGGAACTACACGACAAAACATCTTTAACACGGTCCTTAAAACCTATCTTTATAATCATAATGTTCTGTGTTCAGCGCTTTACGTGACAAGTTACCAACAAAGCTAGCGACTCAAGAGCCAAAAGTATCAACATGAAGTAAGTAACGAGCTGCATTTCTCGGGCCAAAATAACCCAAGGGTAAAAACAAGCACTGGAAAAGCCAATAGGTCTCGCCTTTATTATTAGAATGCCAAGCTATAGGCTTTGTTTATTATATGTGTTTATAAAGCACTTTTGAAAAAAGTCCAATTTAAATTTAAATACTGGTGAAAGAGCAAGCTCATACCGACAGGTTTGCATGCGGTCTCAGAGCCTCCACTGAAACCCCGTATGGAAACAGACTGACTCAAGACCTCCTCCTCTCCACTCTTCCTGTTCTTTCAAATGACTTTCCTGTCCATCCTCTGCACGACTCTGCTCTCTGATAGAAGCCAACTCTAAATCACATGCATGCTTTCTTTAAACATCACCACTGTGTCTCTGCCAACTTCCCACACCGCATTTCAAAGATCACAACCTCTCCTTTAAAAGTCATACCCTGCACCCTAACAATACCCAAGCTCCTGTCGCTCATCTATTCATGCCGCCAAATAATGCAGGGAATTCCCATAGCCCCCTATCCCACTAAAGATCATAGCTAATGCCTACCACCTTAATCTACCCTACAGCAACTGAAGCGAAGCCATGGACTGCTTCCTATAGAGCACAATTACCAACAGTAACTACCAATGAAAAAATTCACTAACCCTGGGAGCAGGCGCAGCGCATTGCCCAGTGTAAAACCACAACAATGCCTCCTTAGGGGTACTAGGTGCTATATAATGCAATATATAACCCACACTGAAACTAATACCATAGCACACTGCAGTCTATTGGAGTTATCACAGGCTGCTTAAGAATTCCCTTTTACTGAACCCATAACACGATCTCCACACCTCGGCGGTCCTCACACACAACATGGAAACACTTCCACACAGGATCAAAAAAGACAAGACACTTCCAAGCAAACACCAGAAATGGTGTAGCATGCTAAGCATGTAGGCAAGCACTTCACCGACCCACATAGGGGTAGTAAGCGTTATGGAAGTGTTTCAATACAATACCTCAAGGTATCCTGAAGCTGAACTTTAAATGCAATATTTCTAATGCTTTTGACTGACATAGTTTATTTTACAAATAACTATAATGCCGGGAACTCTCCGCAGATTTTATAAAGCTGGTTTCACCTTATCCAGCTGTAACATGACACAGAGGTGCTTAAAGGAATGGAACAGCTGTCTAAGGGCATGAATAAGGATTTAAAGGTAACAGCTTGCCACATCCAATTTACTTTTCACAAAATTCAACAAATGCTCTGGCTTTACGGTGATCATTAGCATTATGAACTCCAGATTTGCAGCAGCCTGTTCCTCCTGCAGAGCAATAAATACTGCCTTTGTGAGCCAATGCTTAAACTTTCAGGCAAATGCAGGAGAGCAAACAAAACCAAACAACAGAGTCTGCTCTTTAGTCAACCCCCGGCAAACATATACCTGCTGCTGAAACTGGGTGGGGGGGGAGGGAGGACATGGAGTGCATCAGGGAACGGCATGGTGGGGGAAGCAGAACATGGAAGAGAGGGTAAGAAAACACATTTACTCCCATGCAGTCCTGGAAGAAAAAGAAATAAAGTAGTTCCCTGTTGTAAGCAGTACCACAAAGGGACACAAGATATGCTCCAGGGAGAGACAAACATACAAAGAAAAAGGAAAGCTAATAAATAACAAGCAAGAGTACAAGCCTAACAAGAAAGCCAACCAATGATAGCCAATGGGCGGACCAAACATCAGTCTAAGAACTGGCAGCACACACAAAAGCTCTTCAACAATTGACAGTCAAAAGCAGTCTGTAGCCGAGTCCTAATGAATGTGAATGAACTCACGCGCTCTCATCCCATATACATGTGTCTGGGTGGAGAACACATTAACTACGTGTGAAATAGCAAAGACCCTCTGGCATTACAACGCAATCAAACTCGAAGACCCTCATGACAAACAAGAACATCGCCACCCAGCTTGAGAAGGCAACTACCCCTCCGAGCCTTCCCTCCATATGACTGCTGACAACACCACCATCAGTTTCACAGGGCAAAACCCCTTCAAGACAACACAGCCAAGCTGAAAACCAGCCCATGGCCACTGAGAACTCTGCAATCGCAGACTGAGAAGATACTTCAAAGCTGCGCTTACTGAAGAGCTGTATGAAGCAGGAATGAACATGCCACAGAGCAAGCATCAAGGATGGCTATCAGCAATGCCTACAGGGGGTGTAGGAACCAGAAACCGCCACCCAGAGCCCCACCATTTAGTCCTTTACCTCAGATTCATCAAATGCACCTCCATGATTGCTTCCCTCATTTTTCATTCCAATCAATCGTGCTTTATAGCTTTACCACTTTGCCATTCTCTAAACATTCATCTAGTGGGAAGGTATCCACTTCTGATGCACCGCAGACAGATCAGTCGAAGGATCTTAATACACATTCCACTGGCGGCCTTCACTTACTTAGGATGTGATCCTGGTTCGGGCCATCTTTTGACGGAGAGGTTTCGTCCTCTGACTTGATTAATTCTATGAGGTCAGAACTGCTTCTTCGACTGCCTAGAAAGAGAAACACATTTTCTGTTGCTCATCTTATTAAAAGTAGAGCAAGGTTAACACAAACATTTTTCAGAGGGCCGACTGGAGGAAAATGGCACTTTTCACTCCTGTTCTTTGTTTTAAACTTTTTTTCAATCAGCAGGACATGTGTTAAATCAGTAAACAGAAACATTACCTTACAGGTGAGTTTAGAAGAGCAGTAGCTGCAATTTAGAAAAACCCAAATCTCTTTTAGTACTGACTACAATGTTTTGGACGAAGGTAGCAGTGGTCTTGGCAGCTGGCTCATTGGACAGAAGTCTGCATAAATTATCCATCAGACTGCTGTCCTGTGGGCCTTACATTCAATGAACGCACTCTCAGGACTCAAGAGGCCCATGACGTCAGTAGTTGATGGAGGGAGGGTGGGGAGAGACAGAAGAAAGAGAGGGAGAGAGCAACAGCTGCTCAGAATGAATATGGACCATGCTGAGCAATTCATACAGAAATTGGGAGTAAATGACCTCGATCTGTAATTCACTTATAAAATCAGTAAAGACTATTGTGAATTCTTAGATAGCTGTGTAAAAATTGTGGAGGGCAAAATCACAAGTCTCTACAGAAAGGAGACTGCAGGAAATACCATATTACACAGGTCAAGCAACCATCCTATCCCCTCATTAACAGCATTCCCTACGGGGAGATGCTGCGGGCCCACCGAAACTGCAGTACAAAGGAGGGCTTTAAGACAGAGCAGGCAACTATGATGACAAGATTCAAGACCAGGGGTTATAGTGAGAAAGATGCCAAAACTAAAATGAAGGGCAAAACACAGAAGTACCTGGTTTTTAAGGACATGAATGGACAAAGGGCGGATGCCACAAACACTAATAATGAAACACCAAGAATGATTACCACCTTCAGCAATGGGGCCACTCATTTGAGGAGAATTCTGAAGCCCATTGGAGTCTACTCATAGCTGACCCCATAATAGGTAAACAGGTTGGCTTGAGTCCCAAAATAACATACAGGCAAGCTAAATCTTTAAAAGACTAGTTAGGAGCTATCCCCATGAAGTCACCAGTGCTTATTGGCTGAACCCTCCCAATGGCTTTACAACCTGCTGTATGTGCAAGGCATGCAGGAATGGCACAAACCGCAACACTTACCAGACAGGGTCAGGAACAACTAAATGTATTACTAAAGTCATCAACTGTAATAGTGATTTCACCATCTATGCTTTGGAATGCCTGTGTGGGTATCACTACATAGGCAGCACAAAGCTTCCATTAAACACATGAATCCTACAAAACCTATGAGCTATATCAAACCGGGATGGCAACTACCCGTTAGCTTGACATTTTGCACAGGAACATAAAAGTGACAATAGTCTGTTGACCTTTTTTGGCATTGATAGAATCTTACCCCATATTCGGGGCGGAGATAGGGATGAAAATCTCAGGATACGGGAATCCAGATACATAATTGATCTGAATACCAAAACCCCGAATGGCCTTAATAGCGGAGAGGAACTGGCCACACATATTGGCTGCTGATCCTATCTCTCATGACTCCGATTCATTTTCTTTACTTTATTTATTATATCTACATAATTTCACATTTTCACTGTTTTTAAATAGGAACAAAACAGGCAGGCCTTCCTTTTCATTCCATGAAGATTTAGTCCATGGTTGTAGTCTTTAGGAACACATTTGTGTACCATTGCAGAGAACTGTTGTAGGCATTACATTGCAACAGTTGGTTAGCCCCCTGTAGTTCCACTTAACATCACCAGTAGATTTTTCAAACACACATTATCCACACCAAGCACCACACTCTTAGAGGCAGCATTCTCTTGGTTAGAATCAAATTAGTCAGTATATTTCAGCACATAGAACATTCATCTGTATGGTTGGTTATACACTAGGGGTACATTACCCACAATTGCCTTGTTGTTATTATATACTATCCGTAACCGAGGTACATTACCTAGAATTAGGATGGTAGCATAGAATAGTCTAAAGGAAAATGCATTGTGATCGAAATACAAATGTTATCAAATTCGATTTATATGCGATTTACAATTTTAACTATTGGGTTAACTTGCAACATTTAAACGAGGAATGTTCAAACCAGTCGCTAATGTTTACAATGATGACGTAGGAAAGAACTAGCAGCGCTAATGGTGTTCAGCCATTAAAAAAAAAAAAAGAATTGTGGGGAATTGAGTATAACTTTATTGTAAGTCATACGAACACACATATGCGGCGTCTTTTTAATTTCGGTGAGTTGTAAACTGTGGTGCCACCAAATCATGCTTTGCTGATTATTCACATATGATGTATTGTAATCAATGATTGGTTTAAATATTGTAGCAGAATCACAGGTAGCAACAAATACGAATAAGGATCCTCGTAGTATTTTCTCCATGTCCATAAACACTGACTTCTATCTCTATGGGAATTTGCAAATGTAAAAATCACTTAATAAAGGCTAAACGCCGAAACGTGCCATCTTGCCCTAGGTGCACAATAAAGTAATTGTGCATTCTCCTGGTGTGCCGCTCTTTGCTTTACTATCTCCGGCTGGAGTGTTGCTAAGGTCTTTGGAAATATATATATATATTCTCACAAAAAAAACAAAGATTACAGGGATATTATAGTTACGGTCAGATTTTACTTGTACACAACTAGAGAAGTTCAGCCATTATAGTTACATGAGTTAACTAGAACTTGCGCCCCCGCAATGCACTCCTTATGACCTAACATATTACATCACTCATGACATGGTCAGTGACAGCACTCATGACATCTCAAATGACATCACTGATGACATCATCCAGTGAGTGAGTGTTTAAAATGTGTTTGAGTGTTAAATATATATACCAAGGTGTATTGGTGAATCAGTGGGTGTATGAGTGACTGTATGGATGACTGAATTGGTGCATGACTGACTGTATAAGTGAGTGATTAGGTGTCTCAGTGAATGTATGGGTGAGTGACTGGTTGTGTGAATCACTGGTGGGTGTATATGTGTGTTAGTGGGTACATGAATGGCTATATGGGTGAATGATTGGTTGTCTGAGACTGCCTATATGGATGAGTGAGTGAGTCGTGACTGTATGGGGAGGGAGAGAGAGAGGAGTGTGTCTGTGTGTATATATATATATATATATATATATATATATATATATATATAGCTGTATGGGTGACTGAGTGCCTGTATGGCTGTGTCAGTGATTGCGTGCTTGTGTCAGTATGGGTGAGTAATGATCATATGTGAAAGGCAAGATAGGTGAGTGATTGGGTATATGAGTGACTACGTGTCGTGTGAGTGAGTGAATGTAAGAGCAGCTATATGGATGTGTGCATGCTTCTGTCAATGACTGTATATGTGAGTGACTAAGTGTTACTATTTGTATGAGTAAGTGGGTGTGTGTAACTGTTCCAGTGAGTAAGTGGCTGTATGATTGACTGTATGGGTGAGCGTCTAGGTGGGTGTGTAGTTCTATGGGTGACTCACTCAGTGTTTGAGTATTTGTATGGGTGTATGAATAGATATGTCCATGGCTGTATCAGTGAGTTGGGTGGGTGTATGAGTAGCTGTATGGATGAGCAAGTGGAGGTGTGTGTAGATCTATGAATCAGTGAATGGCTGTGTAAGTACTGGTATGGGTGTATAAAAGATTCTATAGGGGTGGGAGTGGGTGCGTCAGAGATGCTGAGGATGATGTCATCACTGATGTCATCAGTGAGGTAATTGGGGATGTCATCAGTGATGTCATCGGCCACGTCTTGAGTGATGTAATATGTGAGGTCATAAGCAGTGCACTGCGGGGGCCATAGTTATAGTTAACTAAGGTAACTATAACAGCTGAATTTCTCGGGTATTGTACGAGTAAAATTGACCCTAACTATAACGTACCTGTAACTTTAGTTTTTTTAGTGAATTTCTAAGGTTTTTTTCAACTAGCATTCACGTTTGCAGAGTGGTGGAGAAAGGGGGCTGGTCCTCCGACCAGCTCACATGAATTCCACTGCGTAGGACTTACAGAAGGTACCAGGAGGACTTCTTGGTCCCCAAGGTCCCTCTGGAGCCAATGGGACTTTATCCCCCAATTAATAGTGTGCCGGGATGCACGTTTGCAGAGTGGTGGAGAAAGAGGGCGTGGCCTCTGAAAACGTATCAGCAATCCTGCTGTGTGGGACTTACTGGAGGTAACAGGACGGGTAGTTGGCTCCCAAGAACATACTTGGCGGCCAACTACCCCTCCTATTCCCTCCAGTAAGTCCCATGCAGCGGGATTGCTGCGATCTGATAGGCCACGCCCTTTCTCCACCACTCTGCAAACGCACCTCCTGACGCACTACTAGTAGAGGGATGAAGTCCCCTTGGCTATTGAGGGTGCTTAGGGGCCAACTAACCCTCCTGTTACCTCCAACAAGTCCCACACAGTGGGTTAGCGGAGAGGTTTTCGATGGCCACGTCCTCTTTCTACCCCATTCCGCAAGCGCGCCTCCTGGCGCACTACTATTTGGGGGATGAAGTCCCCTTGGCTCTTGAAGGTCCTTGAGGGCCAACTAGCCCTCTTGTTACCTTCAGTAAGCCCCATACAGCTGGTTGCGGAGAGGTGGTCAGAAGCCACGCCCCTTTCTCCACCACTCTGCAAACAACTCCTGGCTCACTGCTGCTTGGGGGATGAAGTCCACTTTAGTCCTGAGGCCCTCAGGAGGCAAGGGGACCTCATCCTCCCACCAGCAGTGCACAGAGAGGTGCGTTTGCAGAGTGGTGGAGAAAGGGGCCTGGCCTCCTACCACCTCTCAGTAATCCCACTGTGTGGGGCTTACTGGAAGTAACAGGTAGACTAGTTGGCCCCCCAAGGACCCTCAGCAGCAAAGGGGACTTCATCCCTCAACAAAGTGTGTGCCAGGAGGCGCGTTTGCAGAGTAGTGGAGAAAAGGGGCGGGGCCTCTGGCAAATTGCCAGCTTCCGATTTTTTTTCTTCCATTTCATTTGACCTTTTTGGGCCGCGGAGAACCCCTCTCCCGGGCCCTGAGCGATTCTTTTAACTTTTAATTAAATAAAACTGAAGGGGGGCCCCGGGGCCCCCCTTCTGAGGCCTATTTCGGCCCCGGGGACCCCATCCCCAGGGGCTAAGCCTTTATTTATATATATTTATCTATTGGGGAGGGGTCTGTGCGGCCCCCCTCCCCAGGCCATTTTCGGCCCTGTGTACCCCATTCCCTGGTGCATGGGCTTCTCATTGGGGATCGCGGGGAGCCTGAAGCTCCCGTGGTCCCGGCTGGCTCCTACCTCCTGCAGAAGTCGGCATTGCTTTTTACACACAGGGAGCTGCTGATATGCAGCTCCCTGGGTGTAAAAAGCAAAGTGTGCTCTGCTTTGAACAAGCAGGAGCAAAATGCTCTGACCTGTTCAAAGCAGAGCACACTTGTTTGCTATGGAATCCCATAGCAAACTGCAATGTCCTTCGGATGGGCACCCGGGACATTGCTGGAGCCGGCACTGGGGGTTGGCGGTCCCGAGGGCCATTTACAGCTCCAAGAGGGGGAGGGGCGGTCGGCCCCCCTCCCATCTTGAAAATAGCCCCAGGGGATTGGTGGTCCCTGGGGCAGCGGGGGGGGGGGGGGGAAGAGGTGTGAGTGCCTCTCCTGCATTTAAGAATAGTAGCCCCAGGGAAGTGGTGGTCTAGGCTGTGGGGGCCTGCATTTTTATTCTTACTAAAGAATCCTCATTGAAAAGTATGTTGAATTTCAATGAGGATTCTTTGATCAACAAAGACGATGCAGGCGTGGCACCGACGGAAGACCAACGGCAGCAGAGGTAAGTTGGGATATAGGGGGCTGCAGGTGCAGCTTCAGATGAGCTCATCGAGGCCCATGGGCTTCTGTTGCAGGGGTGCCTTTGGATGTCGGAATCTTCTTACCGGAGCCGGTCGCAGTCGCGGAAGCCTCTGGATACACATTGCAGATGCAGTCGTGGAGGGCATTCAACGCTAGACAGGAGGTCTGGATCACCAGGGAGACGCCACTGCACAGGTGAGCCACTCCTACTCTGGCCGTGGGTGTCGCGTGCAGCGTGGGCAGAAGAAGCGAATCCATCTTGATCCAGAGTCTTTGGAGTCGGTTTCTTCTGGACAGGTCCACTGTCCTAGGGAAATTGGGGTCTTTAGTGAAGGCATCATTACTCACAGGGGTTTCGGAGGTCGTTGTTGCAAGACAGGCCACAGAGTCGTCGAAACTGGAAACAGGCCGGTAGGGCTGGGGCCAAGGCAGTTGTCTTCTGGCTTCTGATGCAGAGTGTCTTCTTAGGTCGCAGATCTGGGGTCCAGGTCTGGGGGAGCCACCTAAATACTACATCTAGGAGGTATTTTAGGGTAGTAGCAGCTAGGGCCAATAACTACCTCACTTGGGGTGACTACACCCTCTATTATGCCACCCTCCTGGGGGAGGGGGCATAGACCCAGCCCTGATTAGAGGCTTCGCCCCATCCTCAGGATAGCAGGGACTAAAAGTGTGCTTCACCTCACTTCCCCCCACCTTAGGGGTGGGGTTGGCAGAGGTGGGTACACCTCCTATTTTTTTTAATTTTTCCTCCGGTACTCCAGCCCAAAGTAGGGGTGTAAACCAGGGGCTTCTATCTGCTGCTAGCAGCAGAGACTGGGGGGGTCACATTACAAAGGTGGCAGGCCTTTGAAGCTTCCTTCTTCCAGCACAGGCCAATCCTGCGGGAGGAGGCATGACACCCCTGCCCAGGATGTGCATGGTTTCCGGACCCAGAGAGCAGGGGCTCTCTACCCAGGGGTCCATAAACATATCTGGTGGAGGCTGGCTGCCTACAACTAGTCAGAAAACACACCAGGGTTGGTATGGATTCAGGGGCCACCTCGGAGGTGCCCTCTGGGTACAAGGTACAATAAATCCCACACTGGCATCAGTGTGGCTTTCTTGAAAAGAGTAGTTTGGCACTAAACGCTCCTGTATTCAGTGAAGCCATCCTGAGGCTATGGAACTTGGGTTGTCGATTTCTCAGCCCATGTACTCTCTATCGCTTCACTGGCACTTACAATATTAGGAAATGGTGCACAATGTTGTAGGGGCATTATCTACTTATACAGATAGGTCCTCACCTCTAGTATAGTCCACCCTGCCTTAGGGCTGTAAGGCCTGCTAGAGGGATGACTTACCTATGCTGCCAGGCAGTGTTAGCTGGCATGGCCCCCAGACAGGGTGCCATGTTGACTTTGTTGTTTTATCCCTCACAGGGGCATGCAGGCTGCAAGAGCAGTGGCATGGTCCCAATGAGGCGGTTCCCAAGGGACCCTCTTCAGCTCTCAGGCCCTAGGTACCCGTTACAAGGAACTTATAGGGGGCAGAAGTATCAATTGGGAGCTTGTTTTAGGGAAGGAACACTGGCACAGGGCACCTGGTTGGCAAGGACCCTGTGCACTACATTTGAAACCACATCAAATCCAGGAAAAAAGTGTGGGGTGGACGGGGCTTACCATGCAAAAGAGGAACTTTCTCAGAGTGCCCCATTAGAAAAAGATGCCCTGCAACCACTTCTGGATAGAGAAGCCATTCATGGTCCACCAACCAACATATGCTAAGCTTATCTGCTCTGGTATTGAGAGAACCTTCTAGATGGCTAATCACCAGAAAGATGTTGTGCTGGTTAAGCCACCTCCAGCAACGTTGCGCCTCTTGGCACAGAATCCAGGAACCCACCATGCCATGCTTGTTGCAGTACCACATGGCAATCATGTTCTTCATAAAGACCTGCATGAACATTCCTCCGAATGGATGAGAAGAAGCCTTTTAAAGCCAGATGGCACTTGATGCTCCATAAGAATTATGTGGAGCTGGCACACCAGTGAGGGCAGGGGCCTCTAATCTCCAGCTCTCCCACATGACCGCCACCGTGGAGCTACCTCTCCAGTGGAGGCAGGGGCCTCTGATCTCCAGCTTTCCCTTATAACCACCCCCATGGAGCTGGCTCTCCAGTAGAGGCAGGGGCCTCTGATCTTGAGCTCTCCCACGTGACCACCACCGTGGAGCTACCTCTCCAGTGGAGGCAGGGGCCTCTGATCTCCAGCTCTCCCATATAACCGCCCCCATGGAGCTGGCTCTCCAGTAGAGGCAGGGGGCTCGGATCAGCAGCTTTCCCACGAGACCGCCCAGTGGAGACGGCTCTCCAGTGGAGAAGGCTTTCCAGTGGAGACAGGGACCTCTGATCTCCAGCTCTCCCACACAACCGCCCCCGTGGAGCTGGCTCTCCAGTAGAGGCAGGGGGCTCGGATCAGCAGCTCTCCCACGAGACCGCCACTGTGGAGCTACCTCTCCAGTGGAGGCAGGGGCCTCTGATCTCCAGCTCTCCCATATAACCGCCCCCATGGAGCTGGCTCTCCAGTAGAGGCAGGGGGCTCGGATCAGCAGCTCTCCCACGAGACCGCCCAGTGGAGACGGCTCTCCAGTGGAGAGAGGAGCCTCTGATCTCCAGCTCTCCCACACAACCGCTCCCATGGATCTGGCTCTGCAGTGGAGGCAGGGGCCTCTGATCTCCAGCTCTCCCACGTGACCGCCACCGTGGAGCTGGCTCTCCAGTGGAGGCCAGGGCCTCGGATCTCCAGCTCTCCCACGTGACTGACCCCCCTCAACTAGCAGTAATGCAACTGTCACGACTGTGAAATCAAGGTGTGGACGAGAGTGTGGTCTGCCACAAGTCAGGTTAGGGCTTGTTAATGTTGCGCTGCAGATCCTGAGCCACCTCCTCAGAGATCCCAATGGACTCTGAGAGGCTGTTCTAAAGCTGGGCCCACGGGCATCTGTTGTCTCTGTGCAGGGCCCACACATGATATTTGGCTTTCAGGGTGAGGACAATACATGAGACCAAGAACCCACACTGTCTCAAGGCCCATCCTCACTGATGACCAGGATTGAGGCCAGAAGAAACGGGATCAAATCCTCAAACTCTCGGATTCGCTGCAGCGATGGAAAGGGAATGAACGCCACAGCGTCCAGGAAAGCCCCAGTAAAGGGAATTCTCTGTACGGGACTCACACTGAGCATTGCCTTCTTGATGGTAAAGCCTGTCTGTCATCCAGAGGAGGGATAGACTTTGACAAGCCTGCCTGCAGCAGCTAGGTGTCGAGGGAAGTGGGGGAAGTGGTTTTAGTACATTAAATTGGTGCAATCCCTGCCACTGACCGCTTCGCGGGTGCTATTCTGTGGCTAATCAATCCAGTCTCCTCATTTTCACTCTGTAATCCTTTCCTGGTCTTACTGACAGCCAGCTTCAGTAGCCCTTTATTTTTCAATTTCTAACTATTTTTTTCATCTCTCTTGAGAGTGGCAGGAGGCCAGCATGGCTTCTGGCGCGAGCTGTGGGCTCGCCTGCCTCCTGTGACATGAACCCGTGATCTACACCACCCTGGGAGGTTGCTGCCAGCTCTGCAGCACAGGAGGTACTTCCTGCATCTTTGTATCTCAAAGTAAGGTATTTCAGTGTTTATTATTATTTTGGGGCTTTTCCGTTCACAGCTGCAATCAGTCTCTGGAGTCGGTTCCCTTCCCCATGCCTTGTGGTGCGGATGCAATGGCATGCTATTGGGTAAATGCAGCATTAACACTTGTTTTAGTCTGTGTTTTCCTTCAAAACCCACCCCAAGGTCAATATTGTCCCAGAGAAAACATCCACCATAAAACGCAGCACTCCAGCATACTTTCTTATTGTTCATCGTGGATAATAAATTGTTCGGAGAGCACGACAGAGTATTAATCCTGGGAATACCTCAATATTAGCAAACACATTGTGTTTATGTACGCATTCAAGGGCTTTGCAAAAGTGATGACTTTTTATATTTAGGAACACAAGCACTGACAATTTATAAGTAAGCAGCTGCGATCGTTCGCAGGTTGGCATTGAAATATAAAAACAGCTAAATATTTGTGAAAATGAACCACTCTCATCCCAAATTTCACAGCAATCCATAGCCATACACTGTGCCTTACGTTCCTCAATGTGTGTGCAAAATACTTCGCACAGAAAGGACTGTCACTCTACAAGAAACATGTCAATTGAAAACCGCCAACCCACATTTGCTTTTCAGCAAACGTTTTACGTCTCGCCTACGCAGCGCGCATGAGCTGCTTAGCAGGACCTTTAGCCGTCGCTCTGCTCTTTTTGGAAGAACATAGTCGTGCTTGTGGCGGCAACCCCCTTGCGGGAGCGAGCAGGGGCACGCCCACAAGCACGAGTATGTGCTTCCAAAAAGAGCCGACTGCGCACGCACAACTCCGGGCCAGTTAACACAAAATTGCAGTGGCAGCAGTGTGTTTTGCTTTTACTGTGACAAGCACGCGTGTGCTTTCAAATAGCAAAACACACAAGAGGATGGACAGAATGTTGCACACTGGCAAAACATTCACCCCAGTCACAGATCTAGGCCCAATCCATCGTTATTTTGCTCACCACGCCACCCCAGTTCAGACATGGAAAATAGCAGCATTAGTTATTCACTCGTGCACAGCTATCATTTACTTTGTGTTTCGCTTTTACTGTGACAGTTTTCTCATCACTTCTTGCCTCGTGCTCTATATTCCTTTCTTTTTTTTTTATCATTCATGTTTTTCTTTTACCTTTTCTCACTATTTGTCACCACGTCCACCACCACTTCCACCACGACCACCATGTCCACCACCACATCCACCTTCACCACCACGTCCACCACCAGCACCACCACCACGTCTTCCACCACCACCACGTCCACGATGTCCACCACGATGTCCCCACCACCACCAGGATCCCCACCACCACGTCTACCACCACCACGTCTACCACCACCACTTCCACCACCATGTCCACCACCACCACGTCCACCACCACCACCACCACGTCCACCACCACGTCCACCACCACCACCATGTCCACCACCACGTCCTCCGCCACCACGTCCTCCGCCACCACATCCTCCGCCATGTCCACCACCACCATGTCCTCCGCCACCATGTCCTCCGCCACCACGTCCTCCGCCACCACGTCCACTACCACCCACGTACACCACCATGTCCACCAACACCACCATTACCATCAGAACGTTCACCACCACCAGCACGTCCACCACCATGTCCACCACAACAACCTCCACCACATCTACCACCACCACGTCTATTACAATCACCACGGCCACCACCATGTCCACCTCCACCACCACGTCCACCACCACCACCATGTCCTCCACCACCACATTCACCACAATGTCCACCATGTCCACCACCACATCCACCACCACCATGTCCACCACCATCACGTCCACCACCACCACATCCACCACCACCATCACGTCCACCACCATCACGTCCACCACCATGTCCACCACCACGTCCACAACCACGTCCACCACCACGTCCACGTCCACCACCATGTCCATGTCCACCACGTCCACCACCACCATGTCCACCACCACCACATACACCACCACGTCCACCACCATGTCCACATCCACCACCATGTCCACGTCCACCACCACCACCACCACCATGTCAGCCACGCCCACCACGTCCACCACCACCACATCCATCACATCCACCACCACGTCCACCACCACCACATCCACCACCACCACCACATCCACCACCACCACGCCCACCACGCCCTCCACCACGTCATCCACCACCACCACATCCACCACCACGTCCACCACCACCACGTCCTCCACCACCACCACGTCCTCCACCACCACCACGTCCACCACCATATCCACCACCACCACGTCCACCACCATGTCGTCCACCACCACATCCACCACCACCACATCCACCAGCACCACCACCACGTTCACCACCACATCACCCACCACGTCCTCCACCACCACCATGTCCACCACCACATCCACCATCACCACCACGTCCACCGCTTCCACCACGTTCACTAGCACCACGCCCACCACCACCACATCCACCACCACCACCACCACGGGCACCACCACCACGGCCACCACCACCAAGGCCACCACCACCACCATATCCACCACCACCACGTCCACCACCACCATGTCCACCACCACCATGTCCACGTCCACCACCACGTCCAACACCACCACTACGTCCACAACCCCCACCACGTCCACAACCACCACCACGTTCACCACCACCACCACGTCCACCACCACCACGTCCACCACCACCACGTCCACCACCACCACGTCCACCACCCGTGACAGGTAAAGTGTCACTGGATGGCAGGGGTAGTAGAATTGTTAACCCCGGCTGTACATGGGACATTTAAGGATGCATTGGGTGCGAGAAGATGGGAATAGGGGCTAGAAGTATTACAGCAGACCCAAGATACATTTTGAAGAGGCGCAATGTCACAGGGGCTCCTATAAAAGCACTCGCATTATCTCTACCTCACAGTGGCATACCTGCACGAGCCACTCACTCAAAACAAGCATTGGCATAGGCAATAGGTCTCGTCTTTGGGACCTTATAAGTGTTGAGCCATGCAACACTTGATGTTATTAAACTAAGGATATTGTGCTGGATAACCTAACACTTATAAGGTCCCACAGACGAGACCTATTGGCTATGCCAATGCTTGTTTACCTCTTAGGGCCTGATCACGATGGCAGGGAGACCGCCACCAACAGGCTGTCAATGGCGGTCTCCCCGCCATCGGAACAGGGATCTCTGTCTGCCATATTATAATGGCTTCTGGACGGATGGCTGTCGGAAACTCCAAATGCCACGGACTCGACAGGCGGTCTTTATCCGACCGCCTGTCGGACCTCCCAGTAGTCGCAGAATGGCAGCACCCCCGTAGGGATTACAATATCCCTTTCTGCCAGTCGTTCTGCGGCGGGCAACCCACCGTGAAATGACAGGCAGAAACTGATTTGGGGGCAAGTAGCAAGACCCCCTAATCCCCTGGGCCAGAGAAAGTAGCACTGGGGAGCACCTATGGTGCACCCCTACATAGCCCTACACCATGTGGTAGGCACTGCATGGTGCATGCCACTTAGTGCAGAGATGTGTGTGGGATATCAGTTTTGCCTTGCAGCGAGTGCTGCAGAGCGCAGCACCCACCGCAATACAAAACGTGGGCAATGCGACCACCACTGTTGCAGTCACATCGTGATTTGCCCTATGGGACCGACGCCTTGTTGGCGGGGGTCCCAAATATGATACAACGGCGGACGGACTGAAGTCCGTCCACCTTCATAATGACCCCCTTAGTTTTGTTGCTCTCTGTAGACAAGAGTTTATACACGCATATTTCCGCTCTGTGAAGCTGATAAGCCATTCAACGCCCATTCAGGGGTAGTATAACGATATAAATCAAATTAAAATAAAATGCAATATAAATCGTGCAACACACATGATGTAGTCTCTTAAATAAAAAAAGAAAAAGTGTATTTCTTAATTTTTTTTAACCTGCCGAAGCATTTCATCTTAGTAAATTAGATTCTTTCACTGCATTCAGTGGCTTTTCTTAAAAATGCTAGCTTTTAAACAGGCGCTCTTTGGAAAAATGTATGCCCTGCTCCTTACAACAACAACGCCATAAGTGAACTAAAAGGCGCGTCACATGTCATGTACACCCAATACCTGGCCTAGATTCCTATTATACATAGAAAGCATCATATTATACATCAAATACAATAGGTTTTTGTGCAGCGCAATCACTAAACCTACATATTTGAAGGTGCTCTCATAGCTGATAACGCAGTAAAAGATGGCTCGGTGAAATAAAATATTTGCCTCAGATCACACATTATGGGTCAAGCATGAAAGTGGTGATCACCCCAGGTTTTCTGATTTCACATTCTGTTCTGTCAGTAAGCACCTGCGATCATTTACAGGTTGGGATTGAAATATGTAAACCGCAAATTTTCGGCCTTTCTGGATTTTCCTCAGGTCATGTAGTCCAGCGTTTTAATGCATTTTCTGTAGAGATGTAGATTTACTTAATATACATTTTATTCAGATGTATAAACTCAGCTGTTTATACTTCCCTGGTCGATCAACTGATTACTCTTTCTTTGGATGGTAACACTCACTGTTAAATCTGCAAAGGCACACCTCACAATGTGTAATGTACGCTGCAAACTCTCATCATTCGTAATAATGTTTTGATTTATGTGTATTGTGCAACAGTTTTTTTTGTTTTTATAGTCAGCCCCGCCACCCCCCGCTGCCCCCTCCCTTCTCCCTTAGTAGGTCAAAAACGTTGCCATTTACAATGCCAATAGCTTCAACTTAAAAAAACACAAGACCTAATGCAGTTCCAATGCATGTTTTCAGTGTAGTGACTATTGGCGCGCATGGCGCGCCTACGTCATTTGACAAAAAGTGAAAACCTAGTTTGCAAGGCCTAAAATAAATTACTTTTTCTCACATATCTGTGTGGGATCACCATGCCGGCACAAATATCCGACCATTTAGCATTCCTCTGTTTCCCCGAGTAAAATGATACCTCACTTGTGTGGGTGGGCCAAGGGCTGCGACTGGGAAAGGCCAAAAACGTAGAGATTGAGGGGACAGCCCAGCGAACTCTAAGCGCTATATTTTTTTAATATACATTTTTAGGCTGATTCTGCATTTGACACCGACACAAGTGAGGTATAAATTTGATCGGGAGACTAAGGGGAACGCTGGGTGGTAGGAAATTTGTGTCAGCATGGTCATCCCAAACAAAAATGTGAGGAAAGTGTGATTTGTTTTTTAGCAAAATCCTACATTTGCAGGGGATTCTGGGTAAGAAAACTTTAGGAGATCCTCACAAGCCACCCCTTCCTTGACTCCCCCGGGTGTCTCGTTTTCAGAAATGTCTGGGTTTGGTAGGTTTCCCTAGATGGCCGACAAGTCCGGTACCAAAAGCGCAGGGGACTTCCTCGCACAACCATCTCTTTTTGTGATCAATAATTTTGAAGTCGCCACAGTATGTTTTGGGCCATTTCCTGTCGTGGGCACTAGGTCTACCCACACAAGTGACGTACCATTTTTATTGGGAGACTTGGGAGAATACAGAATAGTAGAACAAGTGTTATTATCAGTTGTCTTTCTATGAATTTCTGCCTTCCAAATGTAAGACAGTGTTTAAAAAAGAAGACATTTTGAAAAATGCCGCCTAATTCACATGCTAGTATGGCTACCCACAAATTTAGAGATGTGGAAATAACAACTGCTTCTAAACTCTATATTTTGTTCCCATTTCGGAAATATATAGGTTTTCTTGATAACTATTTTTCACTCTTTATAATTTACCAAATGAAATGCCGTATACCCGGTACACAATGGAAAACCATAGCAAGGTGCAGCTCAGTTATTGGCTCTGGGTTCCACGGGTTCTTGGTGAACCTACAAGTCCCATATATCCCTGCAACCAGAAGGGTCCATTGGATGTAACGGTCTATAGCTTTAAAAATCTGTCATATTTAGAAGAAGTTACAGGTAAAAACGTTGGCACAAAAGGCTGTTTTTTTCAACTCAATTTCAATATTTCTTATTTTGAACTGTTAGATTCTATCCACAAAAAAAACCTTGAAGGATCTACACAAATGACCCCTTGCTGATTCCATAATTTTGTCTACTTTTCAAAAGTGTATAGCTTTCCAGGATCCATCCTTGCATTCACACTCATGTCTTCCACCAACTGGAAAGAGGTTGAAAGCACAAAAAAAGATAGCAAAAATAGGCTGTGTCCCGTTAAAATGGAAAAACTGTGTAAAGAAATGTAGATTTGCTGACAAAAGTCTGCCTGTCTCTGAAAGTTGAGAAGATGTTCATTTCAGCACCACAACACCTTCTTTGATGCCATTTGCAGAGAAAAACCCTGACACTTTCTTCTGCAGCACTTTTTTCCAATTTTTCCCAAAAACCCAACATTTATCGGTATTTTGCAAAATTTCTCGGTCTCCTCCAGGGGAATCCACAAACCCCGAGTACCTTAAGAATCCACAGGACGTTGGAAGAAAAGGACGTAATTTTGGCTTTGATGTCTTATGTGGACAAAACGGTATGGGGGCCTAAGCACGAACTACCCACAAATAGCCAAAAAAGGGCGTAGAGACCTGACAGCAATGGGGTTCAGATGGGTTACGGCTGATTCGGGACGAGAGACCGTTGTTGACACTGGATCACGGGCTGGCGCCCATTGACTCAGTCCACCAGTACTGAAGAAACTGGTGTGGACCTTGGTGGCGTTGTAATTCTGAACTGGCATTGGTATGGGTCCAGGAACAGGTGCCGAGGAGTCGGTCGCTGTCGGGGTGGACCGCCAGCAGATGTCAGACTGGTGGCTCCTGCAGCTCACTGGAGCCCAAAGGTGTTCCAGAGGGATCCAGAAGCGTGTGAACAATTTGCAGCATAGCTTCTTTAAAAGCCAGTTTGGCTGCGGGGCAGCACTTTTTAAAAACACAGCAACAAGTCTGGGTAGACTCTAGGCACACCTCAGACAGTTGAGACAAGCAGAGACATTGCTTATAGACTGCTCTAAGGGAGCTCTGTGAGCAGCCAAGCTCATTTAAGAATCTTTCCCACAATCCTGAAGTATTTACCATGTACATAACTATGTTACTCCCTACCAAGGGAACAAGATTTGCTCCTGCACCAGGAGCTGTGCACAGCCTGTCTGGGAATGCCCCGAGGGAACCTAGTGGATGACAGTATGAGGGAAGGGCTTTTAGTCGCATGGAGTTCACCAAGATGCTGGTCAGGAGACAAACATAAAAAGAAGAGGGAAACAGAGAGCTTTGTTGAAAGCAGCAACTGTGGAGTATGAACAACTCTGTGCCATCCTTGTGTGGCTTGGGGCTGAGAATGGCACTGAGCCAACATGAGTGCGGCCAGACAGCTTACCATGGTCTCACTACATCTTTCATTGGGCTGGCTTCCTGGTCTTGTGCGAGAGGTGGGCAGAGGAGGCACTGCTTCATTGTTCTTCCTGTAGGTTAGAGCGAATACCGAAAGGGAAGTTTAGAACGGAAGAACTGGAGTGAGGAAGCGAGCAGTCTACTGATGCGACAGTAAATGCTGACCACTGCAGTGTTTTTCAATTTAAATGGTACAGAACTATGTTGGCAGAACTGGTGAGGTGAGGTCTTTGTTGATGGTAAATTCTCTTCTCAGTTCATGGCTGAATGGTCTCACATTACACTTGGTGCACGGTGACCACCAACGAAACAATCGGTGCAATCCTAAAGCACACAAGAGGAGAACAGAGTCGTTTCTTGAAAAAGATGCAAGTGAAACCCACGTAACAGGGGCCAAAGATAAACTGGCAAACTGCTGGGAATACACAGGGGTAAGTACATATTTAAATTAAGTAATACCCCATTAACCAATCCAAGCCCACCCAGACAGTAGAACCATATGCCTCCCTTTCATACAGCAAAACAAGATGATAACATTTAAACAAAACAAGATATACAAGATGGCAAATACACTGACATCACAAGAACTGCAAACAATCCATGAAACAGAAAGACCAACAAGACTCTGAAATAGATTTTCAAAGGCAATCTCTTCACTCTGGTACTGCAGCACAATAAGCCACCAGAAATGCAAGCGGTACTTTGATCTCCGGAATTGTAAGCACATTTTTTCATTACTTCTTGACTTTAGCAAGTATGAATGTATGCTACCACTGATCCCCCAACACACGGACAGCACTGTCCCTGCCTTCTTTTACAGATCCAGGTTCCCTAGAGTAGGACAACCCTCTCCTCACCGCCAGTGGATCTTTTTTTTCACGTATCCAATCTCCCACACACAGCTTGGTCAACTTGGAACATGAATTCCCAGGATGCTTGGCAGAAACTAATTTCAAATCACTTACACATTCAGATTCACAAAACAAATCAGTCACCCTTTTATTTTGTCTCCACAACTTCCATGATTCGGAAAGGGCACAATATTGACACAAAGTCCATGCACTAGTCCAAAAGGAGACTTCCCAGTCACCAAATGGGGAGTCGCGCTGTAAGACAACAGCAGCTGGTTCGGAGGTTCTTCTATATAGTTCTTTCCACCATTTTTCTTTCTGACGACTGTGCCTTTAGGCGGATGCCATTTTAGGAGCTGGCCTAGCCGCCAGAACTTGGTGTGAAATAAAGTACTTAATGGGACCAGCACCCTGTCCAGCAGCGGGTGTGCTGGCGGTGTGCCGAAGACAAGCCCATCTGCTCCCAGACAAGGCCAACACAATGTCTGCTGACTAATAGACTTGGTAATTCACTCAGTACTTAGCTGCTGGATCGCAGTTCCCTAATCAAATGCTGCTCTTCGCTATATAAGCCTGATGATTTGAGACAAATTAGTTCATCGTCTTGGGTCACTACACTGAGAAAGTGGCTGTATTGTACCCCTTTACCTTTCCTGCGTTGGACAGACATAAAGGTTTGTTCGATAGCCTAGTAATAAATGGCCCATCTGTGGTTAGGAATGTTTCAACCATATTCAACCATAAAAGAACAAGCCTTCGACCTGAAACTTAACATGCAGGCAATAACAGACACTTGCTTCAATGATTTTGCTGCAAAGGTTTGCAATGAGATGGCACCCATTGGCTATTCTCCTAGGGAAAAACTCTTGGAAGTGTATAAAAGTTTCCACTAGTTTAAAAAAGGCATTCGAATAATTTATTGTGATATTTAGGGACTCAACTGGTTGTTTCTGCTCTTGTGTCCAATTTATAGTTCATCATCTGTGGATGCTGAACAATTTGTTTTGCTCGCTCGCACACTAGCAGAAGAGGTGAGTTCCAATACCAATTTACTTCTGTCTTGAGTTTTGAATATTCATTTTGATCAGACCTCCGCCTCTCCAACAGCAGCATTTCTCGATCCATTAGCCGCGTTTGAGCTGAAACCTGGTAGCTTTCTTCTCGCCCATATACTTGGTCACTTTTTAGACATTATCTGTTCAAATAACCAAAAATAACAGTCCTAAAATTCTTGCCTCTTTCTATGGGCTGACCACTAGCCTCTTCGATTCAATGTAGAAACTGGAAGGTAGTCTCGGATAAAGCATTATTTAATATTATTCCTTGCACTGATGCTTCAGTGAGCAGCTCAATCTTATCCACCATACTGGTGAAAAAGTATTACAACTTTCTCTGCTCTTCTGCGGATTGCCTGGCTCCTCTTAAAACATCCGGCCAAACCCCTGTTGGCTTCTATCAATTGGTACACACTAGAAGCAAAAGCTCCTCACCTTTCTTCATGTGCTACTGATCAGTTATTGCCAGGATGATCACCTCGACACTGGGACAGAATAGAACAGGGCAAACTACACATATTTATATGCTATTTGCAGGGCAAACCTTGCTTTCTACTAGATTACAATTTAGAGCTTCTCATAGCGCTGGCAAGACGAGGGGGTATCAGAGCGCTTTACATCAATGCATGCAATCCCAAATAACAAGTATAATCATACATTTGGAATCAGATCCAGATGAAACAGTGATTGATCACGCAGTGGACAGGAGAGCAGGGAAGGAATACAAGGAGAAGATAAGAGCCGAGTTCATGTCTTGGCAGCCGATTGACATCCTGCTACCTCAGGAGTCTTGAGGAGGAGATCCTTGCAGTCTCTTGAAGCTTAAGAAGGACGGGGAGTTGGTCCGGATATGTACAGGAATGGAGTTCCAGATTTTTGGGGCACTGGTCGAGAAGGAGCGAGCCAGGGTTTTCTGTTTGTTGGCTTTAGGTGGGAGAAGGAGTAAGGTATTGGAGCTTTTTAGGTTTCTTGACTGGCCTGCCTTTTTTAGTTTTGAGGCGAGGTAAGCTGGTTTCCCAGTGTGAAAGGCTTTGTGTGAGAGACACTTCAATAGGGAGCCATTTCAGTTCTTTAAGGGTAGGCGAGATGTGGTCATATATTTTTATTCCAGTGACCAATCTGGCTGCTGCATTGAGATTGGTTCTAAGTGGAGCGAGGTGGGATAGCGCGGTGCCTGTGAGGGTGGCATTTCCGTAGTCTAATCTTGACAGCACCATCGCTTGTGTGGCAGATATGAGGTCGCTCAGCAGTAAGTAGGGTTTGATTTTGTTCAGAAGTTTCAGGTTGTAGAAGGAACTCTTCCCACTGTTCTTTATAAGATCTTTCATGGCGGATTGGGGTCTAATGTGATTCCTAGAGATTTGGTGGAGTCGGATTGGGTAGGATTGCAATTAAGAGCATCTATGGAGTTTAGCCATTCTTGCAATTTGGGGGGGGGTTGGTTTGACCTTGATATGGGCTGAATTTTTGGGTTGGGTTTTAGGTGGTTGTGAGATTGCCAGTGTTGAACTTCTTGGAGGGGGGCATTCAGTGGGTGTATGTCGTCTAGTGATGTGAATTCCAAGTAGAGCTGGGTGTCATCCACATGTAGATAGAAGGGGATGTTTACTTGGTTGAGAAATGGCTTCGAGAGGCTTCATGTAAATACTGAACAGAGTAGGTGAGAGGACAGAGCCTTGGGGAGTATACCCCGGGTGATTGTCATTGTGTGAGGAGTCAGATTGTTTATTTTTATTTGTTGAGAGCAGTTTTGTAGAAAAGACGTGAACCAGAGTAGGACCACTCACTCCGCGCCGATCCTTTTTTGGAGGGAGTCCAAGAGAAACTTGTGGTCAACCGTGTCGAGTGCTCCAAGGCCATGTTTTCTGTGATTACAGATTTACAATTTTTGCAGCTCAGCGTAGCTTTGGCTCAATTTGTTTTGTCCAACCGAGAACAAGTGGTCTATCTACCACCCTACACCCCAAATTATAGGAAGCTCAGTTGTGGGGTTCCCCAGGGCTCAGCTTAATCTTTACATGGTGCCTCTGGCCAGAGTGTTTGAACCTTGGGGATTTAATATTGGGTTGCACGCAGCTGATACACAATTGATTCTAGCCTTCCTATCAACTCAAGGAGTTAACAATTGTTAACATTCAGTGTTGTCTCTCGGCTATTGCCAGCTGGACGCTTAAAAGCTCCCTTAAAGGTCCCCCAAAGGCTTAGCCATTGGCAGTCCCTGCAGTCAACCCAATACACAGAGCTAAAGGCAACGTGTAGTGTGGGTTGGCCACACCCCACACTCTGCACATCCTGGAGGGATTGGTAATGAGCAATGCCAGTTATGTTTTGCATGGATATTTTACAAGTTATGGATTACAGAGCTAAGCATAGCCTGTGAATTGTCGCAAGTTTCAGGTGGACAGATACAGAACAGACAGATAGTGTTGCTAATGCATCTGGTAATAATTTACATCACTTCCATCAAACATTGGGAGAGGATGTGGCCCAACAGCTGGGGTGGTCGACCTCGAAGCAGGGGAACCGGGTAAGAGTCTCGGCAGGGATGCTCAATATCCTGTGAATCTGGGCCAAGCACTTAATCCCCCCCGTGCCGAACAAAAAGATGAATGAGTCAGTCTGTAATGCAACTGGTGCTCAGGTAAAATGCTCTGATACCTTCAGGTCTAGTTCGCGCTTTAAAAAAAACTCCAAGAACAAAAAACATACAACTCATCCTTATGACTCAAGATTGGATCTGAAAAAGCCAGGCACCTTTTATCTTAACAAAAGTATTTATACTAGCACACAGATAGAGACCTGGAATTCCGCACGCTGCCAGCTGTCTCACCTGTGACGGGGCATGTCATACAATCTTCTGTCGGTGAATCTCGGTGACCCAGGAAGTGTAAATCCTTCTCTTCTTTTGTGTCAAGTAGTTGATCAGGGCTGGCAATGGGCGCATCTGAAAACAGAACACAAAGCCCAATAAACTCCTTATGAGTAACTGACCCCACTGCTCCTTTCATCATCTACGAGTCGCAGGCACTACTAGTGTGACAAGCAATAGGTGGGCCACATTCATTGGTGAATGCATTGTTGTATTACTCAGGTTCTTGCCACCCTACACACAGGTCTGTGCTCTTCCAAAATAAATCTGTCAAATAACTGTAGACTATCGTTCCATCATACTCTGTCTCACAAATGAATAAAGAAAGGCATGTCAGTAAGTTTTATGATGTATATTGGCCCCTTCCTTAAACTAAAAGTGCAAGCCACCTGCTGTCGAGATCTCCCAAAGGCATTTATTATGGTTATAGATTACTTAGCATAATTTCCGGACAGCCTTCGGGAGTACAGACAGACAGATAGACATGCGCACACTATGCCATACAGAGTACATAAACACACTATCCATCTTTACATAAACACAATAACTAATAACTATCAAGTGTCTATCTATATTTGATTCTATAAAGAGCATCAATGCTACTTTTCAGGAAACTCGAGGCTATTACAATGAAACCTCTTAAATGAAGAGGACACCATCAATCTTTATGCCAGTCAAACAGGACAGCTGAGATGGTAGTATGCTTTTTAAATCTCCTTATATATCTGAATTTGGCCAATTCAGGCTCAAATTACATCCGCCCAATATCCAATCTGGCTGCAGCATCTGAATGTTCTGAAGACTGGCCGATGTTTTCAGGAGACCCAAATATGCCGCCACGCTAGATTTGCTATGCTGCAAGCAGACAAGCATGTGAACCACTCAGATTTTCAGTCAAAAACTTATCATAACAATATGCCTCTTGAATCCTGGGTGGTGGAAGCAGACCTTTGGTACACCAGCAAACGGTGGCCTGAGCAACAGTCAGAATATGCCAGGATCCCCAGGTTTCCTACATCCTCTTTAAATAATGGAGATGTGTCCATCGAGGTAGCCACCAGATAGGATACAGACGCGAGTTGAAGAAGGTAAGAAATATCTTGGCTATGTGAAGGATGAGCTACAAGAAACTGCCTCATCCAGTTGTAATTGCAAAAAGAACAATTGATGGACAGAATGGAGAACAATGTCATACATTCACCCCAGTTTAGAGATCTGGGTCTAAATCCATCGTTGCTTTGCTCACCATGCCATTCCAGTTGGACCCAGCCATATGCAAATCAGTCTTGACCCTGTGCCTCATGGGAACAGTCCAGCCCGAAATTCCAGGCCAGGTCCTCCCTGGACTGGAAACAAGCATCCTAGGACCGGTTTGGGTTGTCATCCAGTTGTAAAGCAAAGCAAGGGCTGTAGAACCAGGGCCTTCCTCCCCTTAATGTGAACTAGCACAAGAGTGTCTGAAGCATTACGCAAGGCGTAGGCATGAGGAGAAAGCTATGAATTATAAGACGCTGGGAGAGGCCAACGCTTGTGTGACACCCCACAAATGGGTTTATCCTTGGAGGTAAACTTGCACCGCCTAGCATTTCTCTTGACAAAAATAACAAAATACACTCTAGGGCCCCATTTTGATTTAGGAAATCAAAAGGATGTTGAACCAGGAGGCTGTGGTGGGCTATGTTGAAAACTACTGATGGATCCAAAAGATGAACGTCCCAGGATCAATGTCCAACATCTACATCTGATCCCACACCAAGATCACTGTAGTAGGAGAACCCATACCGGACTGAAGCCCGCCTGAAATGGAGGACCTTAGGAGTTTGAGTCATAACTTCTGGCGCTGGATTGTCATTTATGTTTCCAATGGGGAAGCGAAAGTGAGAGCTTGATCTCAAGTTTGCAGGTCAACCGATTTTATGGTGGATTTTCTTTAACCAAAGAAAGAACAACAGCCATTTCAAAATTGTTTCACAACTTTCCCTGAGAGTTAGGACTCGGTAATGAATTTTAATAAGGAAAAATCATTAAATCCTTAGAATGCAACAGAAAACTCACCACATAAGTTTCACTGGGCGACTGCAAGGATGTATGAGGAGATATGTTGTTTAATGCTCCTGCACACTAAAATCCTGGTCACTCAGCCTTTCATCCTTTTAAGGTCGATAAAATGAGTACCATTGAGTTGGGTAACAAAAACATCTGATATTCAGCACCAAGATACCCTTGTGGATGAACGTGCGCTTTACAAATACAGATCATGTTAGGTTATCCACATAGTGGTTAAATCGCCCACTGGGAGCTGCATTTTATTAGCCCAGATAACGTTGATGGAAACAAAAAAGAGGGGGACTCCGCAAAGGCTAAAGAGGGTTTAAAGACGAGCTTAATTCCTTTCGGAATGCCAACATTTTCAACCATCCTAAAGGTTTTCAAGTGGAATGCAACGTATTATGAATGTTTTACAACTAGAATTGCTTTTTGGAAAATCTAAGATGATAGTAATAATGAGGCTGCTGAATTAATCAATCTTATTTGTGGAAACATAGCCTTTTCCTCATAAAACCTCTAGTTGGAAGGGGTTCAGAACTTTTGGCTAAGATAAAGGGAGAAAACCATTCACAATTTTAAAATGTAGGATTGCGATAAATCATGGCAATGGGAGGAACCATATCAAAGGCCTTAGTAGAAGTGGCGTTTATGTGGTACAAGCAGGCCAAAGGGTCTTTATTTAGAGGAGCCGAGTCCGTGTCGAGGTCCTTGTGGGCTGGTTACCTTCAGGGAGATATCAGGACAGAGACTTTTTCAATGAGCCGGTTTTCATATTTGTAGAATTGTTTATCTTTTGGTCACACAGATAAAAAGCTAAGAATGAAAATGTGGTTCGTTCTACCAGGCTTTATTGTAGAGGGAAATCTCAATAGCAGTACAACTCGGGAAGCAAAAACTAGGATTTGGGTTTGTTTCGTTTTATGGTCAATTTGAAAGTTTGAGAAGAACTCACTGGTGCACGTGCACTGTGCTAAGCCACTTGCTCATCTCCACTGCAGGCAGACGGCAAGTCAATGTTGCAATGGAAGAGGAGGACAAGGGAACGCAGCACAGTACACCAGAACCAGTGATGGAGCAAGGTTTCGCATAAAGAGAAACTTGCTCGTATGCAATCCTCTCAAATAACCTGTAACTCTATAATCAACCTGTCCGTGAGTACCAACAGCGCACCAAATTCAACATATTGTATCTAGGGGACGCTTTCCTATGTTCTTTTTCTAATGACTAACCCAATTGTTCTTAGATGGCAGCTAAAACGCGGGAATTCTACAACGCATGCGTCTACTACATCTACGTAGTATGACGTTTTCTGTCGCTTGGGAGGGAAATCTTTGCAGCTTTGCATTAGCTTCTAAAATGCCCGCTTTAAAGTAACGCACTAACGCACATGCTGAGCTGAAACTAACCTATGCACGTACTACTAAGCTATTAATGCAAAAGATTTATTAAATAAATGGGGTTAGAGCAGAAGTAAGTGGTATACAGTGAATTCATTCATTTTTGTATTCTAACATGTTCTTTTCTGACTTTATTAATAGTTCGTATTTGGGCCTTGGTGGGTGACCACGTCTCTGTTCCCTTGTGATTTCTACACATGCGCAAACCGACTGCTTGCCCTGGAACAAGTGATGCAAATTTGTCTGACTGCCAAACCCTAAGCCGGCAAGGACATGAGAACCCAAACTCTTGACCCTACTAGAGGAAAAAGGTGCAACAATGTATAAAGACTTACCGGTCCACATATGAAATGCTTGTGGGAATAAAGCTTGTGGGTATTAAAATGAAGGGACGGAGAATTAGACAATAGCCTAAAGAACAATATTGCACCTAGGATGGTGTGATGTCCTCACCCCACTGCTTGGCCCAATCAAATTGCGGGTGATCATGGAATTGAAACTGTGAGAAGTTGGCCTGATATGTAGTGCTCACTATTCTAGTGATCACTGTGTATCATTCCAAACGACCCTTATTGATGATTGGTTGTAAGTCAACCTTATAGACCAGCTATCCTAGTAGCATGGACACGAGCAGTCTTAGGCTAAACTCTACAGGGCGTGTTAAGCCAGCTGTTTACCATCACATATACCCCTTGAACACCAAGTGAAAGGACACCACACAAGTTGTTATAAAAATAAAAGGATATTTATTTATAACAAGACTACCCTGGCTCTTTATGAGTCAGGGAGCTAAGCACACTACAAAACTCTTACGAAAATACTTCAAGTTGCACAATTTACACAAATGCCCGAGGGGCACGAGAAACCATCTACACTAACAGTGAAATGCGAATGGTTAGAGTCTGGAGTTACTGATTCCGGAGTGATCCGATCAGTGGGACTAAACGAAAAAGGAACTGGACACTTGTAGAGCGAACCTGCGATGGAGCACCGAAATGCTCGAGTTACCTAGCCAGAGGCTGCGGCTGCGTGAAGTTCGGCAAGATGTCGGGAGTTCTCGTTGTAGTCTCAGGAGCCTGAAAGAAGAAGTTGCTGGCAGGCGACCAGTGTCGATGTTCAGCGAGATCCAAGCCTGGATCGGTGATGAAGGGAACCTGAAAGCAGAGGGGACTCAGTTCTCAACCGCTAGCCAGCGATCGTGTGGGCACCCGGAGGGTACCGGCTGAAGTCACCTCGACCAGGTGAGTGGATGACGTCGGACTCGGCTGTTCCTCGGACCAGGAGGCGCGGCGGCGACCAGGATGGAGGGCGAGCTGTCCCACGAAGGTGTCTGCTGTCGTTGATGCTGGGCCCAGGAGTGGGGCAGCAGGTCTTGGCAGTGGCAAGCCCACGCGGTAGAGTCAAGATGACGTCTGGAGTGGACCAGGAGGGTCCGGGGTACTCCTCTGTTGAAGGGGAGCAAGAGCCAATCTGGAGCAACCAGACCGGTGATGAAACTATTGTGGTGCGTCGTGAAGAGGGCCACAAGCCGGTCGGCGAGTGGTCGGACAACGCGGTGAACAGCAAGGAGCGGAAGGGCCCCCCACGCAGATCCCGTGGATGCTGGGGAGACAGACTTCGGTGCTGGAGCTGCTCAGGGTTAGGGCTTCTCAAACCCTAGGTACACTCACTAGAGGGTCCCTCGGTGGGCGTGCTAGATAAGAGTCGTGCAGGTTCTGAAGATAGCCTGTCCCGCAGGTCTCGTCACACCTACGACTCTCAGCTGGGCTGACGATGTAGGTAGAGGCCAGAGATGGCAGGGAACTCGGGTCTCGTCGGGCTGGGCAGTCTTGATCCGTAGGAGAGACGTACAGCAAACCGCAAGCGCTTAGGTGGTGCCTGCTGGTGCAGGGTGGCTACTCCTTAGCCACAAGGGAGAGTCTTCAGAAAAGTCAAGAGTTCCTTTCGTGGAAAGTAGTTCAAGCTTCAGAATTATCCAATTTGGGAAGGGGACTCGCTCCTACCTTTATTCTAAGAAAAGGGGCTGGCCCGTGACTAGGTCCTACCTATGGGTGGGGCCAGGAGGGGGGTGGTTACACCCCTATCCTTTGTCCGGCTTCGCCCCAGCTCAGGGGCAGGGTTGCCCCCGAAACTGGTTTGAGCCGGGCTATGCACCGTGAGCACCGGGGTGCCACTTGCAATCACCTTCCTTTCAGCCCTGCCTACCTGGGATACACAAACCCTGTCTGGGATGGTGCTAACACCACCCTCGACAGGAAACCCTTTGTCCAAGCTCCCTCCGCTGCAAGGTCTCCCAGCAGCAGGAGGTCAGACTTGTGTCTGGTGGCAGCATCCATTTTGTGATGCTGAGGCTTGAGTCAACTTCTAACCGGGGTTCAAGGTTACTTCCATGTCGTGCCCCTCTAAAAGGGGGGAATGCTAACCTCGTCGACAGAATTGGCGAGGGGTTCGTATTCCAATTCGTATGACACCTTACTCGACATGTGTGGGTGATGCGATGCCAAAGTTAGCAAATAACCGCAAGGATTATAATGCCTTTTAAAGTAGTTGGCCCGCGTCACCATGGAACGGCTATTAGGACTTGGTTCCGCCAGCCGTCGACGGGCTCAGCTCGCGCCAGAGCACCGTCCCACATGTTTCCCAGCACTCTGCCTTCAGGATTGATAAGGCCTGCCATAGGAGTGACTGATAGGAATCCATGTGTCCATTTTAGGGTTAGGTGTAGGAATACTACACCTACAGCAACGGGTGATTACACCACTTTGCCCCAGCTGTCGTGCAGCCAGTTGTGTCAGATTTGGGAGGCCATCCAGGGGTGGCATAATACATGCTGCAGCCCCTGGTAGGCCCTGGGTACACCGATGCCCTGGATACCTGTGGTATGCTGAGACAGGGACTGACAAGGCGGCCCAGCACCTAATGAACATGTGTGTTAATTTCGAGAGAGAACAGCTAGGCTGTGGGTCTGATTGGCAGGCCCACAGCCAGGGGAAGTCGTAAACCAATGAAGCAAAAGCAAAAAAACTGGGTGATCATAGGATTGCAGACCCTACTCTCCTACATGACCCCCCCCCCCCAAACTTTGGGACAATAAGCTTATCTTGACCAGGTGAGTCTTCTTGCTCTAAGTGGAAATAACTGGAGAGCCCATCTGCATTGCCATGATCAGTGCCAGGTCTATGCTCCACTGTGAAGTCCATCCCCTGTAGGGAAATGGACCACCTAAGTAGTTTGGGGTTTTCACCCTTCATTTGATTTAGCCACAAGAGGGGCTTATGGTCGGTCTGAATCTTGAAGTGAGTGCCAAACAAGTATGGCCTCAACTTCTTCAGGGCCCAAACCACAGCAAAGGCCTCCCTCTCAATAGCTGACCAATTCTTCTCTCTGGGGGTCAGCCTCCTGCTAATAAAAGCTATGGGCTGGTCATGACCATCAAAATTCAGTTGAGATAGAACAGCTCCCACACCCAACTCCGAAGCGTCTGTTTGGACAATGAATGGTTTGGAGTAGTCTGGACTCTTTAGGATAGGTGCCGTGCACATGGCCTGCTTTAGGTCATCGAATGCCTTCTGACAGCTTGCTGTCCACTGAACTTTTTTTTTGGCATCTTTTTACTTGTCAGGTCGTTTAGCGGGGTCACAATGGATCCATAATTTCTGACAAATATCCGGTAATAACCAGTCAGGCCCAAGAAAGCTCGAACCCGAGTCTGGGTGGTTGGAGGAGCCCAGTCCTGGATGGCCTGTATTTTGCTCTCCAATGGCTGAACCTGGCCTCCACCTACCAGGTGGCCCAGGTATACAACCTGTGTCTGCCCTATCTGGCACTTAGTGGCCTTGATAGTGAGGCCTGCCTTTTGCAGGGCCTCTAACACTTTCCTCAGGTGGACCAGGTGATCCTCCCAGGTGGCGCTAAAGACAGCGATATCGTCCAGATACGCCGCACAGAAGTCGTCCAACCCAGTGAGAACTCGATTCACCAGCCTTTGGAAGGTGGCAGGTGCATTTTTCAAACCAAAGGGCATTACCACGAACTGATAATGCCCACCCGGGGTAGAAAATGCTGTTTTGGGCTTGGCCTCCTCAGCTAACCTGATTTGCCAATACCCAGCTGTCAGGTCAAACGTACTTAAGTAGTTGGCCGAAGCCAACCGGTCGATAAGTTCGTCTGCTCTTGGTATCGGGTGGGCGTCAGTCTTAGTGACTGCATTGAGACCTCTGTAGTCCACGCAAAACCTCATCTCTTTCTTACCGCCCTGGGTGTGAGGTTTCGGCACGAGAACTACGGGACTAGCCCAGGGGCTGTCCGAGGGTTCAATGACTCCCAGCTCCAACATTTTCTGCACCTCTGTCTTGATGCAGTCTCTGACATGATCAGGCTGTCGATAGATTTTACTCTTTACGGGCAGACTGTCCCCAGTGTCGACCTAATGGGTACACCAATTGGTCTGACTGGGTGTCAGAGAGAACACATGTCGAAAGGATTAAAGAACCGGTTTACAATCCTTTTGTTGATGTCCAGAGAGGCTGCCACAAAAGACAACACCATCTACTGACCCATCGTCAGGGTTCTGAGAGAGCAGGTCCGGGAGAGGGTCACTCTCCTCCTCCTGTCCCTCATCTGTGGCCATGAGCAAGCCCATGCCCTCCCTGTCGACATATGCCTTGAGCCTGTTTACATGGAGCACCCTGTGGGGGCTCCGGGGAGTTCCCAGGTCTACCAGGTAGGTGACCTCTCCCTTTTGCTCAATGATCGTGTGGGGCCCAGACCATTTGTCTTTGAGTGCTGCTGGGGCCACTGGCTCCAGCACCCACACCTTCTGTCCAGGCTGGTACACAGTCAGGACAGCCTTTTGGTCGTGCCAAGCTTTTTGTAATTCTTGGCTCGCCTCAAGGTTTTTAGATGCCTTTTCCATGTACTCCGCCATCCGCGAGCGGAGACCGAGCACATAGTCCACAATGTTTGATGCCGGCTTTCTGAGAGGTCTCTCCCATCCTTCCTTTACCAAACAAAGGGGTCCCCTTACAGGATGTCCGAACAGAAGCTCAAAAGGGCTGTAGCCAACCCCCTTCTGCGGGACCTCTCTGTAGGCGAACAAGAGGCAGGGTATCAGGACATCCCATCTCCGCCGAAGCTTTTCAGGTAGTCCGTGAATCATCCCTTTTAGGGTCCTGTTGAATCTCTCAACAAGCCCATTGCATTGTGGGTGATAGGGTGTGGTGAACTTGTAGTTGACACCACACTCCTTCCACATTGCAGTCAGATATCCCGACATAAAGTTTGCACCTCTGTCTGAGACAACCTCCTTAGGGAAGCCCACTCTGGAGAACACTCCAACTAGGGCCCGAGCCACCACAGGTGCTGTAGTGGTCCTAAGGGGAATAGCTTCAGGATACCTGGTGGCGTGGTCCACCACCACCAGTATAAACTTGTGCCCTGATGCTGTCTGGGGTTCCATTGGTCCGACAATGTCGATCCCCACTCGTTCAAAGGGTACCCCCACCACCGGTAGTGGTATGAGGGGGGCCTTTGTCGTGCCACCTGACTTACCACTGGCTTGGCAAGTGACACAGGAGCGGCAAAACTCCTTCGTATCTTCGGACATGTGGGGCCAGTGAAAGTGTGGAACAATTCTGTCCCAAGTCTTATTCTGGCCTAAGTGACCTGCAAGGGGAATCTCGTGGGCCAAGGTAAGAAGGAAACCTCTCAGAGACAAGGGGATGACCAGCCTCCTGGTCGCGCCAGGTTTGGGGTCTCTTGCCTCGGAGTACAGGAGTCCATCGTCCCAGTACACTTTGTGGGTACCTGTGGCGTTCCCTGCAGCCTCAGCAGCAGCCGGCTGTCTGAGGGGTTCAAGTGAGGGGCAGTCTAACTGTGCCTTCCCCAGGTCTTCCCTGGAGGGTCCCCCTGAGCCCAGAAACTCAACCTGACCAGGTTCAAGCTCTTTCGGCTCAGTTTCCCTCAGTTCTTTAAGGTCAGCCTCCTCAGAGACTTGATCCACGACCTGGGGCAAGGGGGAAGGCGAAGCCTTACCCTTACTGCTCCTTTTCTTGGAAGGTGTCTGGTCCGTTCTTCCAGGATCCAGCACCTGTTCAGTGGGGCATCTTTTGGCCTGTGACCTGGTCACAGCAAGGACATGTGCTGGCAAGCCTAACATTTCCATGTGAGTCCTCTGCTCCACTTCTGACCATTGTGACGTTTCCAAATCATTGCCCAACAGACATTCTACGGGGAGGTCTGAACTAACCACAACCTTTTTCGGGCCACTTACCCCTCCCCAGGAGAAATCAACAACTGCCATACTGTGATTGGTATTGACGTTGCTGGCATTGGTCACTAGGTAATCGGTACCTAGCATGATCTGTCCAGGGTCCACAAAGTTAGGCGTCACCATGGTGACACTGGCACAAGTGTCCCTGTAGGCCTGAGCCACTTTTCCATTGATCAAAGGTGTCTGTCTGTATTTGCCCAAAGTATTGGGACTGGCATCAGGGGATATATCCATATCCCCTGTACAGACAAGGACGGCCTGAGTGAGCGTGCTGACTAAGTCGTCACTCCCCTCGGTTCCCAAGGTTAACCCAACTAATGCCTTGGGAGGCGCACTACCACTGCTGACTGTACTAGGGGGTGCAGGTGCCTTAGGGGCTGCAGTGGCAGGAGTTTGCCCTCCTTTCTTGGTGCACTCACTAAACCAGTGAGTCTTACTTTTACAGTATTGGCACCACCTTTTTGACTGGCCTTCTTGAGTCTTCTTCTTCTGTGAAGCCTGACCCCCACCCTCTTTGGTTTGTTGGGGACCTGTCGAAGACTTCTGGTCATTTTGTTCGTTCTTGTTACTACCCTTTTGGTCTGCTTTCTTCTGACCACCCTGGTTCTGATTCTGGTTCTGCTTGACCCTTGTTCTGACCCATCTGTCGGCCTTCTTTCCCAATTCTTGGGGAGAGGTCAGATCCGAGTCGACAAGGTGCTGATGCAACAATTGGTTCTGACAGTTGTTTAAAATCTGTTCTCGCATGATAAGATTGTACAATCCTGTGTAATCAGTAACCTTGCTACCCAGCAACCAGCCTTCCAAAGCCTTAGTGGCACAATCGACAAAGTCAGTCCAATCCTGAGACTGAATTTTCTGGGTGTCACGGAACAGCAACCTGTACTGTTCCGTGGTTAAGCCGAACCCATCAATCAGTGTGTTCTTCAGGACTTGGTAGTTGTTTGCATCCTCAGCTCTAGTAGTGAGGAGCTTGTCTCGCCCTTTACATTCAAAGGAGAGCCACAGTATAGCTGCCCACTGACTTGGGGGGACGCACTGGACAGTGCAGGCCCTCTCCAAAGCAGTGATCCACTTGTGGATGTCGTCCCCTTGTTTAAAGGGGGGCACTATTTTACTCAGGTGTCTAGTGTCTATACCCCTGTCTTTCTCTCTAATGAGAATGCTGCCACCAGTGGGATCTAACCCACTTAATTTCTGCTCTCGGGCCAAGGCAAGTCTTTCTTTGGCGAGGGCAAGTTCTTCCCGCTCGATCCTCAGATTGACTTCCCTCATCTTCGCTTCATGCTCCCTTCTCTGAGGGGACGTCATTCCTCTCTGAGAAGATGCCTGAGAGACATGTGTACGAACAGATCCGTTAGAGCCTCTGGAGAGAGACCTAGCTTGTCCGTTCCCAAGGTTAGGCCTGCTTGAGCGTGGGCCCGGGGCTCCCCCAGTTCCATTCTCATGCCTGCTTAAGTTGGTCCTCGTAAGCCTGCCGACTACCACTGGACCTTTGTTTGCCTCGTCTCCTGATAACTCTTCCTCGTCCTCCTCCTCTGTATGGGGGTCGAGGTCTGGGTCACCAAGGGTTCCCTCTAAGGGAGGCATGTTCCCATCAGCATTGGGGGGACCTGTGTTAGAGGACCTCCTAGCATCGTACGCCTCTAAGAGACCTATCAGAACTGCGATGGTAGGGTTAGAACCCTGGTTTAGCTTCCTGGAGGCACACAGTTGTCTCATCTCCTTGAAGCTAAGAGCTGCATATCGTGACACGACCTGTGGAGGGTCACTGACCACTAAGGGAGTCTCCGCAGACTCTCCGTGGACCGACATGCTTTCTAGTGAGGTGTAAGTGATGCACCTACCTACACTATGTGTTTACCTACTGATCTCTTGCTAAGAGTTGTAGTCAGGGTGTGCTAAGCCCTGTTACACTACAACAGCTGGTTCAGTAGAACTCGGAGTATTCTAAGTTAAGTTATATGTACCTGGGTACTTATGTGATCTTTCACTTCGATATTCTTAGGATACGTGTGTGGTAAAACAACAGCAAGCTCAAATCCCAACCGCTGCTCACCAATGTGAGAAGTTGGCCTGATATGTAGTGCTCACTATTCTAGTGATCACTGTGTATCATTCCAAACGACCCTTATTGATGATTGGTTGTAAGTCAACCTTATAGACCAGCTATCCTAGTAGCATGGACACGAGCAGTCTTAGGCTAAACTCTAGAGGGCGTGTTAAGCCAGCTGTTTTACCACCACATTTACCCCTTGAACACCACGTGAAAGGACACCACACAAGTTGTTATGAAAATAAAGGATATTTATTTATAACAAGACTACCCTGGCTCTTTAGGAGTCAGGGAGCTAAGCACACTACAAAACTCTTACGAAAATACTTCAAGTTGCACAATTTACACAAATGCCCGAGGGGCACGAGAAACCATCTACACTAACAGTGAAATGCGAATGGTTAGAGTCTGGAGTTACTGATTCCGGAGTGATCCGATCAGTGGGACTAAACGAAAAAGGAACTGGACACTTGTAGAGCGAACCTGCGATGGAGCACCGAAATGCTCGAGTTACCTAGCCAGAGGCTGCGGCTGCGTGAAGTTCGGCAAGATGTCGGGAGTTCTCGTTGTAGTCTCAGGAGCCTGAAAGAAGAAGTTGCTGGCAGGCGACCAGTGTCGATGTTCAGCGAGATCCAAGCCTGGATCGGTGATGAAGGGAACCTGAAAGCAGAGGGGACTCAGTTCTCAACCGCTAGCCAGCGATCGTGTGGGCACCCGGAGGGTACCGGCTGAAGTCACCTCGACCAGGTGAGTGGATGACGTCTGACTCGGCTGTTCCTCGGACCAGGAGGCGCGGCGTCGACCATGATGGAGGGCGAGCTGTCCCACGAAGGTGTCTGCTGTCGTTGATGCTGGGCCCAGGAGTGGGGCAGCAGGTCTTGGCAGTGGCAAGCCCACGCGGTAGAGTCAAGATGACGTCTGGAGTGGACCAGGAGGGTCCGGGGTACTCCTCTGTTGAAGGGGAGCAAGAGCCAATCTGGAGCAACCAGACCGGTGATGAAACTATTGTGGTGCGTCGTGAAGAGGGCCACAAGCCGGTCGGCGAGTGGTCGGACAACGCGGTGAACAGCAAGGAGCGGAAGGGCCCCCCACGCAGATCCCGTGGATGCTGGGGAGACAGACTTCGGTGCTGGAGCTGCTCAGGGTTAGGGCTTCTCAAACCCTAGGTACACTCACTCGAGGGTCCCTCGGTGGGCGTGCTAGATAAGCGTCGTGCAGGTTCTGAAGATAGCCGGTCCCGCAGGTCTCGTCACACCTACGACTCTCAGCTGGGCTGACGATGTAGGTAGAGGTCAGAGATGGCAGGGAACTCGGGTCTCGTCGGGCTGGGCAGTCTTGATCCGTAGGAGACACGTACAGCAAACCGCAAGCGCTTAGGTGGTGCCTGCTGGTGCAGGGTGGCTACTCCTTAGCCACAAGGGAGAGTCTTCAGAAAAGTCAAGAGTTCCTTTCGTGGAAAGTAGTTCAAGCTTCAGAATTATCCAATTTGGGAAGGGGACTCGCTCCTACCTTTATTCTAAGAAAAGGGGCTGGCCCGTGACTAGGTCCTACCTATGGGTGGGGCCAGGAGGGGGGTGGTTACACCCCTATCCTTTGTCCGGCTTCGCCCCAGCTCAGGGGCAGGGTTGCCCCCGAAACTGGTTTGAGCCGGGCTATGCACCGTGAGCACCGGGGTGCCACTTGCAATCACCTTCCTTTCAGCCCTGCCTACCTGGGATACACAAACCCTGTCTGGGATGGTGCTAACACCGCCCTCGACAGGAAACCCTTTGTCCAAGCTCCCTCCGCTGGAAGGTCTCCCAGCAGCAGGAGGTCAGACTTGTGTCTGGTGGCAGCATCCATTTTGTGATGCTGAGGCTTGAGTCAACTTCTAACCGGGGTTCAAGGTTACTTCCATGTCGTGCCCTGCTAACCTCGTCGCCAGAATTGGCGAGGGGTTCGTATTCCAATTCGTATGACACCTTACTCGACATGTGTGGGTGATGCGATGCCAAAGTTAGCAAATAACCGCAAGGATTATAATGCCTTTTAAAGTAGTTGGCCCGCGTCACCATGGAACGGCTATTAGGACTTGGTTCCGCCAGCCGTCGACGGGCTCAGCTCGCGCCAGAGCACCGTCCCACATGTTTCCCAGCACTCTGCCTTCAGGATTGATAAGGCCTGCCATAGGAGTGACCGATAGGAATCCATGTGTCCATTTTAGGGTTAGGTGTAGGAATACTACACCTACAGCAACGGGTGATTACACCACTTTGCCCCAGCTGTCGTGCAGCCAGTTGTGTCAGATTTGGGCGGCCATCCAGGGGTGGCATAATACATGCTGCAGCCCCTGGTAGGCCCTGGGTACACCGATGCCCTGGATACCTGTGGTATGCTGAGACAGGGACTGACAAGGCGGCCCAGTTCCAATTAGTGGATGCACCTAATGTACATGTGTGTTAATTTCGAGAGCGAACAGCTAGGCTGTGGGTCTGATTGGCAGGCCCACAGCCAGGGGAAGTCGTAAACCAATGAAGCAAAAGCAAAAAAACTGGGTGATCATAGGATTGCAGACCCTACTCTCCTACAGAAACACTTGAGGGTGGAACATACACTTGAATTTGGTATAACAGAGGTAAGTTATAGTTAGTTAGACACACGATGCGGAGATGCTGATGCTATGCTGAGATGCTGCCCGATTTTGCTGCAATCTGACTGAAGAATCCAACACTAGGGAAATTCGCGGAACAACCGAGGAGGCACATCTAGGGAAGGGTCTGGATGCGCACAAGCCGGAGAGAGTAGCACCAGAGAGGGGTGTAATGCTGGCGTTGCACTAGAAGAGGTCACCTTCCCTGTCCTGAGCTGCTCCTGAATCTTTGACATTCTGATGTCAGGTCCTCACAACATTTCTAGGTAAATATCATTGTAGGGTAAATGCCCCGTACTTGCTCTCTGTCCTTTTCTCTCCTCGGGTGCTGTCATTGAAAAATAATTTATTAATGCAAACTGAAGATGAGCTAACTGTACTATTTTCCTGATGGAGACTTCTGGTATATTCATGTGTATCTTGATCTGACTCACAAAAGGATTAATTCAGATAAACTTTTAAAACTTCTTCTGAGTCTGTGGTTATTTTAAATAAAAGTTAAATGCATTATTGTATTTCCTCCCTATTTTAATCTACTACTAGATCTTGTGCATTTACTCAGGAGACAGGAATGGTACGGATACTGGTGGAAAGGTTTCCTAGGGTAAACAAAATTGATGTCCAGTGGATATTTACTAGCTCATTGATTGTATGAATGTATATGGGCCCAAATGAGTGTTGCGAGTATGAATGTGTAGAGCTGGTAAACTCCGCTGCATCACCAGTCTACAGCGATACATTTCGGAGGGACAGACGAACCCGCAGCAGACAAGAATGCAGCAGAGTACAACACCAGAACCAGTCTACAGCGATACATTTCGGAGGGACAGACGAACCCGCAGCAAACAAGAATGCAGCAGAGTACAACACCAGAACCAGTCTACAGCGATACATTTCGGAGGGACAGACGAACCCGCAGCAGACAAGAATGCAGCAGAGTACAACACCAGAACCAGTCTACAGCGATACATTTCGGAGGGACAGACGAACCCGCAGCAGACAAGAATGCAGCAGAGTACAACACCAGAACCAGTCTGCAGCGATACATATCGGAGGGACAGACAAACCGGCAGCAGACAAGAATGCAGCAGAGTACAACACCAGAAGCAGTCTACAGCGATACATTTCGGAGGGACAGACGAACCCGCAGCAGACAAGAATGCAGCAGAGTACAACACCAGAACCAGTCTGCAGCGATACATATCGGAGGGACAGACAAACCAGCAGCAGACAAGAATGCAGCAGAGTACAACACCAGAACCAGTCTGCAGCGATACATATCGGAGGGACAGACAAACCGGCAGCAGACAAGAATGCAGCAGAGTACAACACCAGAACCAGTCTGCAGCAATACATATCGGAGGGGCAGACAAACCGGCAGCAGACAAGAATGCAGCAGAGTACAACACCAGAACCAGTCTGCAGCGATACATATCGGAGGGACAGACAAACCGGCAGCAGACAAGAATGCAGCAGAGTACAACACCAGAACCAGTCTGCAGCGATACATATCGGAGGGGCAGACAAACCGGCAGCAGACAAGAATGCAGTAGGGCAATGGATGAAATATGTCGATTACTCTCCTGGGACAAACTGGTTCTCATAAATACTACCTGCCAATGCACTCAAACAGAGACCGCTCTACACATATTAAATTAAGTACAAAAACGCCTGTGATGATTCAAAGTTACCGATTTACTAGCAGGGATATGGTGCGTCTTTCATTCTGCCAAAGAGAACACAAAAAAGAGGAACATCAAGGTGCCATGGAGGAGATGGGAACAAAGCTTCTGCACACCATTCACTGGGCATGTGTTAAGACACTGATGAGACAGCAGGAAAACTACAGCCGGCTGTTGCTGCTGGAGACAGAACGTGAACACTTGGTAGCACCTCAACATCTGCCACGGACTGCTGCATGAGACAGAGTGCCACTATAGGAAAATGCACTTCCGGTCTAAGTGGGCACACTTCAAGATCTCAAACTGGTGTTTAGCAATGCGAAGGTCATGACAGAAGGCCATAACCAGATGGGCATTGGTGGCCAGAAATAAGGCCCACGTGAATGTCTGATCATCCACTCCAATGCAAGAGGCTGTGTTGTCCTCTACTCAAATAAAACAGGTTGCTTTCCCCCCCAATCAGACCCAAGGGGTTGTGTGCTGTCTTGTACTATGACCAGGTAGGCTGCGGGCCATTCTCTTCTGTGAATAAAGAAGCTGCGGGCCGTTCTCTTCTGCGACGAAGGAGGCCGCGGGCCGTTCTCTTCCGAGACCAGAGAGGCCGCGGGCCGTTCTCTTCCGAGACCAGAGAGGCCGCGGGCCGTTCTCTTCCGAGACCAGAGAGGCCGCGGGCCGTTCTCTTCCGAGACCAGAGAGGCCGCGGGCCGTTCTCTTCCGAGACCAGAGAGGCCGCGGGCCGTTCTCTTCCGAGACCAGAGAGGCCGCGGGCCGTTCTCTTCCGAGACCAGAGAGGCCGCGGGCCGTTCTCTTCCGAGACCAGAGAGGCCGCGGGCCGTTCTCTTCCGAGACCAGAGAGGCCGCGGGCCGTTCTCTTCCGAGACCAGAGAGGCCGCGGGCCGTTCTCTTCCGAGACCAGAGAGGCCGCGGGCCGTACCCTTCCGCGACCAGAGAGGCCGCGGGCCGTTCCCTTCCGCGACCAGAGAGGCCGCGGGCCGTTCTCTTCCGCGACCAGAGAGGCCGCGGGCCGTTCTCTTCCGAGACCAGAGAGGCCGCGGGCCGTTCCCTTCCGAGACCAGAGAGGCTGCGGGCCGTTCCCTTCCGAGACCAGAGAGGCTGCGGGCCGTTCCCTTCCGAGACCAGAGAGGCCGCGGGCCGTTCTCTTCCGAGACCAGAGAGGCCGCGGGCCGTTCTCTTCCGAGACCAGAGAGGCCGCGGGCCGTTCTCTTCCGAGACCAGAGAGGCCGCGGGCCGTTCCCTTCCGCGACCAGAGAGGCCGCGGGCCGTTCCCTTCCGCGACCAGAGAGGCCGCGGGCCGTTCCCTTCCGCGACCAGAGAGGCCGCGGGCCGTTCTCTTCCGAGACCAGAGAGGCTGCGGGCCGTTCCCTTCCGAGACCAGAGAGGCTGCGGGCCGTTCCCTTCCGAGACCAGAGAGGCTGTGGGCCGTTCTCTTCCGGAGCCGTTCCCTTCCGCAACCAGAGAGGCTGCGGGACGTTCTCTTCCGAGACCAGAGAGGCTGCGGGCCGTTCCCTTCCGAGACCAGAGAGGCCGCGGGCCGTTCTCTTCCGAGACCAGAGAGGCCGCGGGCCGTTCTCTTCCGAGACCAGAGAGGCCGCGGGCCGTTCTCTTCCGAGACCAGAGAGGCCGCGGGCCGTTCTCTTCCGAGACCAGAGAGGCCGCGGGCCGTTCTCTTCCGAGACCAGAGAGGCCGCGGGCCGTTCTCTTCCGAGACCAGAGAGGCCGCGGGCCGTTCTCTTCCGAGACCAGAGAGGCCGCGGGCCGTTCTCTTCCGAGACCAGAGAGGCCGCGGGCCGTTCTCTTCCGAGACCAGAGAGGCCGCGGGCCGTTCTCTTCCGAGACCAGAGAGGCCGCGGGCCGTTCTCTTCCGAGACCAGAGAGGCCGCGGGCCGTTCTCTTCCGAGACCAGAGAGGCCGCGGGCCGTTCTCTTCCGAGACCAGAGAGGCCGCGGGCCGTTCTCTTCCGAGACCAGAGAGGCCGCGGGCCGTTCTCTTCCGAGACCAGAGAGGCCGCGGGCCGTTCTCTTCCGCGACCAGACAGGCCGCGAGCCGTTCCCTTCTGCGACCAGAGAGGCCGTGGGTCGTTCCCTTCCCTTCTGCGACCAGAGAGGCCGCGGGTCGTTCCCTTCTGCGACCAGAGAGGCCGCGGGTCGTTCCCTTCTGCGACCAGAGAGGCCGCGGGTCGTTCCCTTCTGCGACCAGAGAGGCCGCGGGTCGTTCCCTTCTGCGACCAGAGAGGCCGCGGGTCGTTCCCTTCTGCGACCAGAGAGGCCGCGGGTCGTTCCCTTCTGCGACCAGAGAGGCCGCGGGTCGTTCCCTTCTGCGACCAGAGAGGCCGCGGGTCGTTTCCTTCCGCGACCGGAGAGGCCGCGGCTGATTCTCTTCTGTGACCAGAGAGGCCGCGAGCAGTTCCCTTCTACGACCAGAGAGGCCGTGAACCGTTCTCTTCTGCGACCAGAGAGGCCGCGGCTGATTCTCTTCTGCGACCATAGAGGCCGCGGGCCGTTCCCTTCTGCGACCAGAGAGGCCGCAGCTGATTCTATTCTGCGACCAGAGAGTCCGCGGGCCGTTCCCTTCCGCAACAAAAGAGGCTGCGGGCCGTTCCCTTCCGCGACCAGAGAGGCTGCGGGCCGTTCCCTTCCGCAACCAGAGAGGCTGCGGGCAGTTCCCTTCCGCAACCAGAGAGGCTGCGGGCCGTTCCCTTCCGCAACCAGAGAGGCTGCGGGCCGTTCCCTTCCGCAACCAGAGAGGCTGCGGGCCGTTCCCTTCCGCGACCAGAGAGGCTGCGGGCCGTTCCCTTCCGCGACCAGAGAGGCTGCGGGCCGTTCCCTTCCGCGACCAGAGAGGCCACGGCTGATTCTCTTCTGCGACCAGAGAGGCCGAGGGCCGTTCCCTTCTGCGACCAAAGAGGCCGCGGGCCGTTCCCATTCTGCGACCAGAGAGGCCGCGGCAGATTCTATTCTGCGACCAGAGGCCGCGGGCCGTTCCCTTCCGCAACAAGAGAGGTCGCGGGCCGTTCCCTTCCGCAACAAGAGAGGTCGCGGGCCGTTCCCTTCCGCAACAAGAGAGGTCGCGGGCCGTTCCCTTCCGCAACAAGAGAGGTCGCGGGCCGTTCTCTTCCGCGACCAGAGAGGCTGCGGGCCGTTCCCTTCCGCGACCAGAGAGGCTGCGGGCCGTTCCCTTCCGCGACCAGAGAGGCTGCGGGCCGTTCCCTTCCGCGACCAGAGAGGCTGCGGGCCGTTCCCTTCCGCGACCAGAGAGGCTGCGGGCCGTTCCCTTCCGCGACCAGAGAGGCTGCGGGCCGTTCCCTTCCGCGACCAGAGAGGCCGCGGGCCGTTCCCGAGGCCACGGGCCGTTCCCTTCTGCGACCAGAGAGGCCGCGGCTGATTCTCTTCTGCGACCAGAGAGGCCGCGGCTGATTCTTTTCTGCGAACAGAGAGGCCACGGGCCGTTCCCTTCTGCGACCAGAGAGGCCGCGGCTGATTCTCTTCTGCGACCAGAGAGACCGCGTGCCGTTCCCTTCTGCGACCAGAGGCGCCACGGCTGATTCTCTTCTGCAACCAGAGAGGCCGCATGCCGTTCCCTTCCGCAACCAGAGAGGCTGCGGGCCGTTCCCTTCCGCAACCAGAGAGGCTGCGGGCCGTTCCCTTCCGCAACCAGAGAGGCTGCGGGCCGTTCCCTTCCGCAACCAGAGAGGCTGCGGGCCGTTCCCTTCCGCAACCAGAGAGGCTGCGGGCCGTTCCCTTCCGCAACCAGAGAGGCAGCGGGCCGTTCCCTTCCGCAACCAGAGAGGCAGCGGGCCGTTCCCTTCCGCAACCAGAGAGGCAGCGGGCCGTTCCCTTCCGCAACCAGAGAGGCAGCGGGCCGTTCCCTTCCGCAACCAGAGAGGCAGCGGGCCGTTGCCTTCCGCAACCAGAGAGGCAGCGGGCCGTTCCCTTCCGCAACCAGAGAGGCCATGAGCCGTTCTCTTCTGCGACCAAAGGGGCCATGAGCCGTTCTCTTCTGCGACCAGAGAGGCCACGGCTGATTCTCTTCTGCGACCAGAGAGGCTGCTGGCCGTTCCCTTCCACGACTAGAGAGGCTGCGGGCCGTTCCCTTCCGCGACCAGAGAGGCTGCGGGCCGTTCCCTTCCGCGACCAGAGAGGTCGCGGGCCGTTCCCTTCCGCGACCAGAGAGGCTGCGGGCCGTTCCCTTCCGCGACCAGAGAGGCTGCGGGCCGTTCCCTTCCGCGACCAGAGAGGCTGCGGGCCGTTCCCTTCCGCGACCAGAGAGGCTGCGGGCCGTTCCCTTCCGCGACCAGAGAGGCTGCGGGCCGTTCCCTTCCGCGACCAGAGAGGCTGCGGGCCGTTCCCTTCCGCGACCAGAGAGGCTGCGGGCCGTTCCCTTCCGCGACCAGAGAGGCTGCGGGCCGTTCCCTTCCGCGACCAGAGAGGCTGCGGGCCGTTCCCTTCCGCGACCAGAGAGGCTGCGGGCCGTTCCCTTCCGTGACCAGAGAGGCCGCGGGCCGTTCCCTTCCGCGACCAGAGAGGCCACGGGCAGTGCCCTTCTGCGACCAGAGAGGCCGCGGCTGATTCTCTTCTGTGACCAGAGAGGCCGTGGCTGATTTTCTTCTGCGAACAGAGAGGCCGCGGGACGTTCCCTTCCGCGACCAGAGAGGCTGCGGGACGTTCTCTTCCGCGACCAGAGAGGCTGCGGGACGTTCTCTTCCGCGACCAGAGAGGCTGCGGGACGTTCTCTTCCGCGAACAGAGAGGCTGCGGGACGTTCTCTTCCGCGACCAGAGAGGCTGCGGGACGTTCTCTTCCGCGACCAGAGAGGCTGCGGGACGTTCCCTTCCGCGACCAGAGAGGCTGCGGGACGTTCCCTTCCGCAACCAGAGAGGCTGCGGGCCGTTCCCTTCCGCAACCAGAGAGGCTGCGGGCCGTTCCCTTCCGCGACCAGAGAGGCTGCGGGCCGTTCCCTTCCGCGACCAGAGAGGCTGCGGGCCGTTCCCTTCCGCGACCATAGAGGCCACGGCTGATTCTCTTCTGCGACCAGAGAGGCCGAGGGCCGTTCCCTTCTGCGACCAAAGAGGCCGCGGGCCGTTCCCATTCTGCGACCAGAGAGGCCGCGGCGGATTCTATTCTGCGACCAGAGGCCGCGGGCCGTTCCCTTCCGCGACCAGAGAGGCTGCGGGCCGTTCCCTTCCGCGACCAGAGAGGCCGCGGGCCGTTCCCTTCCGCGACCAGAGAGGCCGCGGGCCGTTCCCTTCCGCGACCAGAGAGGCCGCGGGCCGTTCCCGAGGCCGCGGGCCGTTCCCTTCTGCGACCAGAGAGGCCGCGGCTGATTCTCTTCTGCGACCAGAGAGGCCGCGGCTGATTCTTTTCTGCGAACAGAGAGGCCGCGGGCCGTTCCCTTCTGCGACCAGAGAGGCCGCGGCTGATTCTCTTCTGCGACCAGAGAGACCGCGTGCTGTTCCCTTCTGCGACCAGAGGCGCCACGGCTGATTCTCTTCTGCAACCAGAGAGGCCGCGTGCCGTTCCCTTCTGCAACCAGAGAGGCCGCGGGCCGTTCCCTTCCGCAACCAGAGAGGCCGCGGGCCGTTCCCTTCCGCAACCAGAGAGGCTGCGGGCCGTTCCCTTCCGCAACCAGAGAGGCTGCGGGCCGTTCCCTTCCGCAACCAGAGAGGCAGCGGGCCGTTCCCTTCCGCAACCAGAGAGGCAGCGGGCCGTTCCCTTCCGCAACCAGAGAGGCAGCGGGCCGTTCCCTTCCGCAACCAGAGAGGCAGCGGGCCGTTCCCTTCCGCAACCAGAGAGGCAGCGGGCCGTTCCCTTCCGCAACCAGAGAGGCAGCGGGCCGTTCCCTTCCGCAACCAGAGAGGCCATGAGCCGTTCTCTTCCGCGACCAAAGGGGCCATGAGCCGTTCTCTTCTGCGACCAGAGAGGCCACGGCTGATTCTCTTCTGCGACCAGAGAGGCTGCTGGCCGTTCCCTTCCACGACTAGAGAGGCTGCGGGCCGTTCCCTTCCGCGACCAGAGAGGCTGCGGGCCGTTCCCTTCCGCGACCAGAGAGGTCGCGGGCCGTTCCCTTCCGCGACCAGAGAGGCTGCGGGCCGTTCCCTTCCGCGACCAGAGAGGCTGCGGGCCGTTCCCTTCCGCGACCAGAGAGGCTGCGGGCCGTTCCCTTCCGCGACCAGAGAGGCTGCGGGCCGTTCCCTTCCGCGACCAGAGAGGCTGCGGGCCGTTCCCTTCCGCGACCAGAGAGGCTGCGGGCCGTTCCCTTCCGCGACCAGAGAGGCTGCGGGCCGTTCCCTTCCGCGACCAGAGAGGCTGCGGGCCGTTCCCTTCCGCGACCAGAGAGGCTGCGGGCCGTTCCCTTCCGCGACCAGAGAGGCTGCGGGCCGTTCCCTTCCGCGACCAGAGAGGCTGCGGGCCGTTCCCTTCCGTGACCAGAGAGGCCGCGGGCCGTTCCCTTCCGCGACCAGAGAGGCCGCGGGCCGTGCCCTTCTGCGACCAGAGAGGCCGCGGCTGATTCTCTTCTGTGACCAGAGAGGCCGTGGCTGATTTTCTTCTGCGAACAGAGAGGCCGCGGGACATTCCCTTCCGCGACCAGAGAGGCTGCGGGACGTTCTCTTCCGCGAACAGAGAGGCTGCGGGACGTTCTCTTCCGCGACCAGAGAGGCTGCGGGACGTTCTCTTCCGCGACCAGAGAGGCTGGGCTGCGGGACGTTCTCTTCCGCGACCAGAGAGGCTGCGGGACGTTCTCTTCCGCGACCAGAGAGGCTGCGGGACGTTCTCTTCCGCGACCAGAGAGGCTGCGGGACGTTCTCTTCCGCGACCAGAGAGGCTGCGGGCCGTTCTCTACCGTGACCAGAGAAGCCGCGGGCCGTTCTCTTCCGAGACCAGAGAGGCTGCGGGCCGTTCTCTTCCGAGACCAGAGAGGCCGCGGGACGATCCCTTCTGCGACCAGAGAGGCCGCGGCTGATTCTCTTCTGCGACCAGAGAGGCCGCGGCTGATTCTCTTCTGCGACCAGAGAGGCCGCGGCTGATTCTCTTCTGCGACCAGAGAGGCCGCGGCTGATTCTCTTCTGCGACCAGAGAGGCCGCGGCTGATTCTCTTCTGCGACCAGAGAGGCCGCGGCTGATTCTCTTCTGCGACCAGAGAGGCCGCGGGCCGTTCTCTTCCGAGACCAGAGAGGCCGCGGGCCATTCCCTTCCGAGACCAGAGAGGCTGTGGGCCATTCCCTTCCGGGGCCGTTCCCTTCCGCAACCACAGAGGCTGCGGGCCGTTCCCCTCCGCAACCAGATAAGCCGCGGGCCGTTCCCCTCCGCAACCAGAGAAGCCGCGGGCCGTTCCCCTCCGCAACCAGAGAAGCCGCGGGCCGTTCCCCTCCGCAACCAGAGAAGCCGCGGGCCGTTCCCCTCCGCAACCAGAGAAGCCGCGGGCCGTTCCCCTCCGCAACCAGAGAAGCCGCGGGCCGTTCCCCTCCGCAACCAGAGAAGCCGCGGGCCGTTCCCCTCCGCAACCAGAGAAGCCGCGGGCCGTTCCCCTCCGCAACCAGAGAAGCCGCGGGCCGTTCCCCTCCGCAACCAGAGAAGCCGCGGGCCGTTCCCCTCCGCAACCAGAGAAGCCGCGGGCCGTTCCCCTCCGCAACCAGAGAAGCCGCGGGCCGTTCCCTTCCGCAACCAGAGAAGCCGCGGGCCGTTCCCCTCCGCAACCAGAGAAGCCGCGGGCCGTTCCCTTCCGCAACCAGAGAAGCCGCGGGCCGTTCCCCTCCGCGACCACAGAGGCTGCGGGCCGTTCCCTTCCGCGACCAGAGAGGCCGCGGCTGATTCTCTTCTGCGACCAGAGAGGCCGCGGCTGATTCTCTTCTGCGACCAGAGAGGCCGCGGCTGATTCTCTTCTGCGACCAGAGAGGCCGCGGCTGATTCTCTTCTGCGACCAGAGAGGCCGCGGCTGATTCTCTTCTGCGACCAGAGAGGCCGCGGCTGATTCTCTTCTGCGACCAGAGAGGCCGCGGCTGATTCTCTTCTGCGACCAGAGGCTGCTGGCCGTTCCCTTCCGCGACCAGAGAGGCTGCGGGCCGTTCCCTTCCGCGACCAGAGAGGCTGCGGGCCGTTCTCTTCCGCGACCAGAGAGGCTGCGGGCCGTTCCCTTCCGCGACCAGAGAGGCTGCGGGCCGTTCCCTTCCGCGACCAGAGAGGCTGCGGGCCGTTCCCTTCCGCGACCAGAGAGGCTGTGAGCCGTTCCCTTCCGCGACCAGAGAGGCTGTGGGCTGTTCCCTTCCGTGACCAGAGAGGCTGCGGGCCGATCTCTTCCGCGACCAGAGAGGCCCAGAGCCGTTCCCTTCTGTAGGAGAGTAGGGTCTGCAATCCTATGATCACCCAGATTTTTTGCTTTTGCTTCATTGGTTTACGACTTTCTCCGGCTGTGGGCCTGCCAATCAGACCCACAGCCTAGCTGTTCTCTCTCGAAATTAACACACATGTACATTAGGTGCATCCACTAATTGGAACTGGGCCGCCTTGTCAGTCCCTGTCTCAGCATACCACAGGTATCCAGGGCATCGGTGTACCCAGGGCCTACCAGGGGCTGCAGCATGTATTATGCCACCCCTGGATGGCCGCCCAAATCTGACACAACTGGCTGCACGACAGCTGGGGCAACGTGGTGTAATCACCCGTTGCTGTAGGTGTAGTATTCCTACACCTAACCCTAAGATGGACACATGGATTCCTATCAGTCACTCCTATGGCAGGCCTTATCAATCCTGAAGGCAGAGTGCAGGGAATCATGTGGGACGGTGCTCTGGCGCGAGCTGAGCCCGTCGACGGCTGGCGGAACCAAGTCCTAATAGCCGTTCCATGGTGACGCGGGCCAACTACTTTTAATGCATTATAATCCTTGCGGTTATTTGCTAACTTTGGCATCGCATCACCTACACATGTCGAGTAAGGTGTCATACGAATAGGAATACGAACCCCTCGCCAGTCCTGGCGACGGGGTTAGCATTCCCCCCTTTTAGAGGGACACGACATGGAAGTAACCTTGAACCCCGGTTAAAGTTGACTCAAGCCTCAGCATCACAAAATGGATGCTGCCACCAGACACAAGTCTGACCTCCTGCTGCTGGGAGACCTTCCAGCGAGGGGAGCTTGGACAAAGGGTTTCCTGTCGAGGGCGGTGTTAGCACCATCCCAGACAGGGTTTGTGTATCCCAGGTAGGCAGGGCTGAAAGGAAGGTGATGGCCAGTGGCACCCCGGTGCTCACTGTGCATAGCCCGGCTCAAACCAGTTTCGGGGGCAACCCTGCCCCTGAGCCGGGGCGAAGCCGGACAAAGGATAGGGGTGTCACCACCCCCCTCCTGGCTCCACCCATAGGTAGGACCTAGTCACGGGACAGCCCCTTTTCTTAGAATAAAGGTAGGAGCGAGTCCCCTTCCCAAATTGGATAATTCTGAATCTTGAACTACTTTCCACGAAAGGAACTCTTGACTATTTCTGAAGACTCTCCCTTGTGGCTAAGGAGTAGCCACCCTGCACCAGCAGGCACCACCTAAGCGCTTGCGGTTTGCTGTAAGTCTCTCCTACGGATCAAGACTGCCCAGCTCGACGAGACCCGAGTTCCCTGCCATCTCTGACCTTTTACCTACATCATCAGCCCAGCTGAGAGTCGTAGGTGTGACGAGACCTGCGGGACCGGCTATCTTCAGAACCTGCACGACGCTTATCTAGCACGCCCACCGAGGGACCCTCGAGTGAGTGCACCTAGGGTTTGAGAAGCCCTAACCCTGAGCAGCTCCAGCACCGAAGTCTGCCTCCCCAGCATCCACGAGATCTGCGTGGGGGCCCTTCCGCTCCTTGCTGTTCACCGCGTTGTCCGACCACTTGCCGACCGGCTTGTGGCCCTCTTCACGACGCACCAAGATTGTTTCATCACTAGTCTGGTTGCTCCAGACTGGCTCTTGCTCCCCTTCAACAGAGGAGTACCACGGACCCTCCTGGTCCCCTCCGGACGCCATCTTGACTCCACCGCGTGGGCTTGCCACTGCCAAGACCTGCTGCCCCACTCCTGGGCCCAGCATCATCGACAGCAGACACCTGCGTGGGACAGCTCGCCCTCCATCCTGGTCGCCGCCGTGCCTCCTGGTCCGAGGAACAGCCGAGTCCGACGTCATCCACTCACCTGGTCGAGGTGACTTCAGCCGGTACCCTCCTGGTGCCCACACGATCGCTGGCTAGCGGTTGAGAACTGAGTCCCCTCTGCTTTCAGGTTTCCTTCATCACCGATCCAGGCTTGGATCCTGCTGAACATCGTCACTGGTCGCCTGCCAGCAACTTCTTCTTTCAGGCTCCTGAGACTACAACGAGGACTCCCGACATCTTGCCGAACTTCACGCAGCCGCAGCCTCTAGGCTAGGTAACTCGAGCATTTCGGTGCTCCATCGCAGGTTCGCTCTACAAGTGTCCAGTTCCTTTTTCGTTTAGTCCCACTGATCGGATCACTCCAGAATCAGTACCTCCAGACTCTAACCATTCGCATTTCACTGTTAGTGTAGATGGTTTCTCGTGCCCCTCGGGCATTTGTGTAAATTGTGCAACTGAAGTATTTTCCTAAGAGTTTTGTAGTGTGCTTAGCTCCCTGACTCATAAAGAGCCAGGGTAGTCTTGTTATAAATAAATACTCTTTTATTTTCATAACAACTTGTGTGGTGTCCTTTCACGTGGTGTTCAAGGGGTAAATGTGGTGGTAAAACAGCTGGCTTAACACGCCCTCTAGAGTTTAGCCTAAGACTGCTCGTATCCACGCTACTAGGATAGCTGGTCTATAAGGTTGACTTACAACCAATCATCAATAAGGGTCGTTTGGAATGATACACAGTGATCACTAGAATAGTGAGCACTACATATCAGGCCAACTTCTCACACCTTCCGCGACCAGAGAGGCCGCAGCTGATTCTCTTCTGCGACCAGAGAGGCTGCGAGCCGTTCCCTTCCATGATCAGAGAGGCCGCGAGCCGTTCTCTTCCGTGACCAGAGAGGCCGCAGGCCGTTACCCTCCGCAACCAGAGAGGCCGCAGGCCGTTACCCTCCGCAACCAGAGAGGCTGCGGGCCGTTCTCTTCCGAGACCAGAGAGGCTGCGGGCCGTTCCCTTCCGAGACCAGAGAGGCTGTGGGCCGATCTCTTCTGAGGCCGTTCCCTTCCGCAATCACAGAGGCCGCGGGCCGTTCCCTTCCGCGACCAGAGAGGCTGCGGGCCGTTCTCTTCCGAGACCAGAGAGGCTGCGGGCCGTTCTCTTCCGAGACCAGAGAGGCCGCGGGACGTTCCCTTCTGCGACCAGAGAGGCCGCGGGACGTTCCCTTCTGCGACCAGAGAGGCCGCGGCTGATTCTCTTCTGCGACCAGAGAGGGCGCGGGCCGTTCCCTTCTGCGACCAGAAAGGGCGCGGGCCGTTCCCTTCCGCGACCAGAGAGGCCGCGGCTGATTCTCTTCTGCGACCACAGAGGCTGCGAGCCGTTCCCTTCCATGATCAGAGAGGCTGCGGGCCGTTCCCCTCCGCAACCAGAGAAGCCGCGGGCCGTTCCCCTCCGCAACCAGAGAAGCCGCGGGCCGTTCCCCTCCGCAACCAGAGAAGCCGCGGGCCGTTCCCCTCCGCAACCAGAGAAGCCGCGGGCCGTTCCCCTCCGCAACCAGAGAAGCCGCGGGCCGTTCCCCTCCGCAACCAGAGAAGCCGCGGGCCGTTCCCCTCCGCAACCAGAGAAGCCGCGGGCCGTTCCCCTCCGCAACCAGAGAAGCCGCGGGCCGTTCCCCTCCGCAACCAGAGAAGCCGCGGGCCGTTCCCTTCCGCGACCAGAGAGGCCGCAGCTGATTCTCTTCTGCGACCACAGAGGCTGCGAGCCCTTCCCTTCCATGATCAGAGAGGCTGCGAGCCGTTCTCTTCCGAGACCAGAGAGGCTGTGGGCCGTTCTCTTCCGAGACCAGAGAGGCTGCGGGCCGTTCTCTTCCGAGACCAGAGAGGCTGCGGGCCGTTCTCTTCCGAGACCAGAGAGGCTGCGGGCCGTTCTCTTCCGAGACCAGAGAGGCTGCGGGCCGTTCTCTTCCGAGACCAGAGAGGCTGCGGGCCGTTCTCTTCCGAGACCAGAGAGGCTGTGGGCCGTTCCCTTCCGAGACCAGAGAGGCTGTGGGCCGATCCCTTCCGGGGCCGTTCCCTTCCGCAACCACAGAGGCTGTGGGCCGATCCCTTCCGGGGCCGTTCCCTTCCGCAACCACAGAGGCTGCGGGCCGTTCCCTTCTGCGACCAGAGAGGCCGCGGCTGATTCTCTTCTGCGACCAGAGAGGCCGCGGCTGATTCTCTTCTGCGACCAGCGAGGCCGCGGCTGATTCTCTTCTGCGACCAGCGAGGCCGCGGCTGATTCTCTTCTGCGACCAGCGAGGCCGCGGCTGATTCTCTTCTGCGACCAGCGAGGCCGCGGCTGATTCTCTTCTGCGACCAGAGAGGCCGCGGCTGATTCTCTTCTGCGACCAGAGGCTGCTGGCCGTTCCCTTCCGCGACCAGAGAGGCTGCGGGCCGGTCCCTTCCGCGACCAGAGAGGCTGCGGGCCGTTCCCTTCCGCGACCAGAGGCTGCGGGCCGTTACCTTCCGCGACCAGAGAGGCTGCGGGCCGTTCCCTTCCGCGACCAGAGAGGCTGCGGGCCGTTCCCTTCCGCGACCAGAGAGGCTGCGGGCCGTTCCCTTCCGTGACCAGAGAGGCTGCGGGCCGTTCTCTTCCGCGACCAGAGAGGCCCAGAGCCGTTCCCTTCCGCGACCAGAGAGGCCGCAGCTGATTCTCTTCTGCGACCAGAGAGGCTGCGAGCCGTTCCCTTCCATGATCAGAGAGGCCGCGAGCCGTTCTCTTCCGCGACCAGAGAGGCCGCAGGCCGTTACCCTCCGCAACCAGAGAGGCTGCGGGCCGTTCTCTTCCGAGACCAGAGAGGCTGCGGGCCGTTCCCTTCCGAGACCAGAGAGGCTGTGGGCCGATCTCTTCCGAGGCCGTTCCCTTCCGCAATCACAGAGGCCGCGGGCCGTTCCCTTCCGCAATCACAGAGGCCGCGGGCCGTTCCCTTCCGCGACCAGAGAGGCTGCGGGCCGTTCTCTTCCGAGACCAGAGAGGCCGCGGGACATTCCCTTCTGCGACCAGAGAGGCCGCGGGACATTCCCTTCTGCGACCAGAGAGGCCGCGGCTGATTCTCTTCTGCGACCAGAGAGGCCGCGGGCCGTTCCCTTCTGCGACCAGAGAGGCCGCGGCTGATTCTCTTCTGTGACCACCGAGGCCACTAGCCGTTCCCTTCTGCGACCAGAGAGGCCGTGAGCTGTTCTCTTCTGAGACCAAAGGGGCTGCGGGCCGTTCCCTTCTGCGACCAAAGAGGCTGCGGCCCGTTCCCTTCTGCGACCAAAGAGGCTGCGGGCCATTCTCTTCTGCGACTAAGGAGCCTACGGGCCTTTCTCTTCGGAGAGCAAAGAAGCTGCGGGCCGTTCTCTTATGCAACCAAATTGGCGGTGGGCTGTACTCTAGTCTGACTAAGAAGTTGGGTTTTCCTCTTCTTTGACCCACAAGGTGAATCCATTCTATAGCCTGAGCCAACAGTTTGTGCTCTCTTATACCCCATCCCAAGAGGTTGTTCTGCCCTTTGCTGAGAACCAAATTGTCATGCTGTCCTCCACTCAAGCAGTGATGGTCACTATTCTTAACGAACAGGGGAAGCTGACCTCTGCCTTGACAAAAGAGACTGTGCTGATATCTCCTCCAAATCAATAGATTGTGACATCCTCCTTATAAGCAGTTGACATCAGAAGCAAACACACATCTAAATGAGCTGAACCTTGCCTGTCCCATCCACTGAACATCAGGCAACACATGTCCACAGACAGCAGTTTTATTTTCCACAGCACCAAAAGGTTATATCTAGATCTGCCACAACTACATGTCAAATGCCGCCCAGCCAAAGAGAGAGATATCCTTCCGCAGGAGTGTTCCTAAATTCTTATCATTACTAAAGTGTCACCTGACCAAGGCTTAAGATGCTCTCTGCCACTGGATTACTGATAAACTGCCATAAAAGAGAGAGCTTTGCAAGTGTCGTTCAGAAGCAAAGCAAAACACAGCTATTTAAGAGGACAAACTCAAAAAGGATTGTGCATTATATGCATATAAAGGTCAGTGCTGGTAAAGCTACACCCAATACACAGGAAACCTCATACTTACTTGAGCAGGGATTACTTTCTCCTTCTTCCCAATCCACCAGAACCGGCTCGTCGTCAACTTTAATCCTTAGCAGAATGTCTGGCGTGAGACCTGCTCGGCCTGCAACTGAAAGCACATGAGATCGGTCTTGTTGCTTCCAACACGGCAGACAATGGGATTACTCTAATCCAACATAAACAGGTCACAAAATACTTCCACACAATCACCTCTGTTCTCCTTTCTCCAGCTCAATTGACATTAATGTGGGGTGCCTCAAAGGTTTTCCTTAGAGGGCAACTTGCTGAATTGTTTTGATTTCTGCATCCCTCTCAGGACCGGTGGGGTTAGAGAAAAAAAGGAAGAACTGCACACATTAGGTAATATTTTTCTTTTATCAGTGACTGATTAGGAGTTATTTTTCTTAAATGTAACATTACCAATGCTGTAATTTTGATATTAACATGGAAGACATTTAAGGCCAGACGTACAAAGTTATAGCGACTTCTAAAGCAGCCGAAAATGGTGTGTGACTGCAAAAATTTGAGTTAGAAATTCATCAAAGGGGTTTACAGCCCCATTAGCAAAAATAGCTATGCGAACCAAATGTTTTGCTATTTCCAGTCCCGAAAATAGCAATTACCTACTATAGATTTCCAAACTGCATTTCCTAAATGGTATTTATTACCTGTTTGAAATTTGAGAACGGTTGCAACTGCTGTTTTTTTGCATTCACAAATTAGCAATAAAGTGGGCCCAGGTGGTACTCAGTGCAATGGTCGCTCCGTATGCTCTGGCAAGGAGGAGAATGAGGGTGGTTTCTTCACAGCAACAGAGGGACAGACAAAGACAGAAGCATTTTCAGCAGACTGAGGAGGAGATTTACGATAACTCCAGGATGAGCAGCTATGGTATTTGATCTCATTCCAGAAATAGACCCAGTGCTATCTAGGAACACGCAGAATTGTGTCTATCCCCACACATGTACAGGTTCTTTGCTGCCTTCACCTTGTAACAATATCTTTAACATTTTATGTTGCGGTCAGTGCACTTTGTAGATAGAGGGAAAGTGGAGTGAAAACACACGGTTGAATAAAAAAAACTATACATTTCTAAATTTAGCAATGAGTCATTCGCGTTTGGTTGCCCATGGATTTCACAAAAAAACTAGAGGTTGAAATACAAAAAAAGGCAAAAAATACGTAGGAAAAACTGAGGGAACAATGATTTGGTCTGTAATATTTTTCACAAAGGCTGAACTACAAAAGTAATGACGGTTAGTCTCTGCCAGTTGCAGAGAATTACCATGTTTGTCAGCTGTCCAAGACCACGCAATACACAGGGCCCTCAATAGAGCCACGGTTTACCATGATCATTTAAGGTTTTTCCGAGCATCCTGTAGTATCCTGGCCACTGAGGCTGTGTGGCATATGGTGGTTGGCTTGTGTTCCAGATTCCACACGGCGACAGTGGCCCAGGCTTTCTTCTCGATTAGACATACTCTTCTATATTGGAATAAACCTACCTTATAAGTGGAATTCATTGGAAGAAGAACATTATACATGCTCCACTTCATAATGAAAATGCAATGACTGAAATATGGCTATGAAAGGAAGCTATGCGTGGTTTTAAATATGCCCAAGTATCCGAGGGTAGGAGTAGGGGTTATGCTTACCACTCTGAATTTACGGTTACCAATGGTATCTGGTAGTCTGAAAGGCATTTTACAAAATGTGTTTTTGTGCACACTGGCTTACATTTGGAATCAAAACAGTAGGGAAATTCAATACATAGTAGATGTTCCCACACCTATCCCAATAAAAATGATAACACTGCATACATGAGTGGGCATGTCAAACTTGACGTATAAGGCCAAAAAACAAAACACCAAGGCAGACTCAAGATTTTGATCTTGAATATTATTCAAGGGATGGGGAAGATAGGATACTTGGTGACCAGCACCCACGGTACCCGACCAACAACCCAAAGCCTATTTGATACCTAGACACCCGAGGGAGTCCATGCTAATGTGGCCTCAGTGGGTCCCATTACCTTTTCTTGCCCAGAATGCACAACAAATATCACATTTTTACTAACATCACAGAATTGTATCCAATGGATTTGAAGTAAAACTAGGACGGGGTTGGTTTTATTCAGGCATGTTGAATCCTACTTTGAACAGACGGATGCGATGAAGGTTATCTGCTAGCCACAAAGTACAAAAACAACAGTTGATAGACAGAATGAAGAACAATGTCATACATTCACCCCAGTACAGAAATCTGGGCCTAAATCCACCGTTTTCATGCTCACCATGCCGTTCAAGTTTGAACCCAGCCATATGCAAATCAGTCTTGACCCTGTGCCTCATGAGAACAGTCCAGCCCGAACTGCCAAGCCAGGTCTTCCCTGAACTGGAAACAAGCATCCTAGGACCGGTTTTGGGGTTTCACCCCTCTTCAGCCAGGATAGCTTGATTCTAGTGGCATGGAGAGCACGGGACCCACGTCTGGGCATACCCTTCCCACTTGGGGTGACAAATGCAAAAACAACAGTTGATGGACAGAATGCAGAACAATGTCATACATTCACCCCAGTACAGAGATCTGGGCCTAAATCCATCGTTTTTTTGCTCACCATGCCGTTCCAGTTTGAACCCAGCCATATGCAAATCAGTCTTGACCCTGTGCCTCATGGGAACAGTCCAGCCCGAACTGCCAAGCCAGGTCCTCCCAGAACTGGAAACAAGCATCCTAGGACCGGTTTGGGGGTGAGTGTTTGATTTGCACAAACGCTCCATCCATCATCCCCTTTGGTATCGCTTTGTTCGCCCTAAGTTGGCAGGGTACGCCCTGACGTGGGTCCCTTGCTCACTTTGCCACTGGATTCAAGATAGCCTGGCTGATGAGGGTTATGAACCTGAAACCGGTCCCAGGATGCTTGTTTCCGGTCCAGGGAAGACATGGCTTGGCAGTTCGGGCTGGACTGCTACCATGAGGCACAGGGTCAGATTGATTTGCATATGGCCATGTCTGAACTGAGGTGGTGGAGTGAGCTAAAGAATGATGATGGATTAAACCCAGATCAGTTGACTGGGGGTGAGTGTTTGATTTGCTCAAACGCTCCGTCCATCATCCCCTTTGGTATCGCTTTGTTAGCCACAAAGTACCACAGCTTTTAGAGATGGGCAACCCATACAAATGAGTACATGTAGACTGACAAGTCCCAATCTTGTGCAGCATGCACATGGGGCCCGAATGGCTAACACTGTTCACCAAGCATCTGTAAACCAACCAACCAACCATGCGCGCACACGCACACACAGAAAACACAATAAAGGAAAAAAATAAAGTCTTCAAACATGTCCTACACTTGATGAAATCAAGGAATGCCACTTATGGGTACTGCACTGACCTTTAACCCAAGAGACCCCGGGGAAGCCCATTTCCAGTGTGAGGGGGCAGAATGCATCCCCACTCAGAAAGGGGTACACTTGGGTGTGTCCGCCAAATACCAGAACCCTATTCTGATGATGAACATAAAAATAAAACGATGGCTCGTCTACAGGGCACTCTTATGACTGTCAAGTTCACTGGCAGGAAACACAGGGCGAACTACAAACCCACAGCACACAGTCAGGGCACACTGGCACGGCTGTTCGCAGCCCCTCATAAGTGTTTTCTCACAAATATAAACCATAAAGTACACCACAATGCATCTCAACACTCAGTAACTAACAATATCATTTTGAGGCCTCATTCTCCCTTCAACCTACCATTTACACTGTAGTCCCCTTAAATGGGTGTCGAACAGTCACTGACCTGTGGTGAAAGAGTGGTCACTCTCTTTCCTCAGCGGACTGGGCTGATCCAGGTGAAACACCCTGTTCTCCTTCTTAACTCGAAACAAAGTCTCCGGGTTGAGGATAGCATAACCTGGGACAAGAAAGAGAGACATGTGGCTGACATCAGGGGCACAAACAAGTGTCCCAGAGCTCACAGAAATGTCAGAAAACATCACAAAGAGGCTCTTCCAACCACCAGAACCAGCAAACACTATCTTACAGACATTCATATGCTTACATCAGGCCAGGCAGTGCTAGAATTAGGAAAGTCACAGAAGAGGATTATGGGGAAACTACAATTCGCAGCCTAAAACCCAACAAAACGCCAGGCTTGGAACGGTTTCCGGCTGTATTTTACAAATCATTCCAGAGCCTTGTTCTGAAACATTTTACAGAGCTATTTACCTCATTCTCACAGTATCAGGGCATCACCAACACCATGAGGGGAGCAGACATGTCATATATACTCAAGCACTGAAAGATCCCCAATGCATGCAAAGCATCTAGGTCTATCACTTCTGTGAACACCAATGAAAAACCATTCCCCAAACTCATATAAACAGGTGAGTTAGGGGCACGCCTCGGCTTATAAACTTGGAAAAATCAGGTTTCTTCAGCACACAAGGCCATGACAAGATCAGGAGAGTAGCTCATCTCACTAGAGACAGTACACAAATAATGCACACTGGCCGACCTATCTTTGGGCATTGAAAGAGTTTGAAAGTGTGTGGGAACTCCTACAGCAGGCACCTCTAAACTTTTCATTTTTGAAAGTTACTTCTGATAAATAAAAACCATCCCGAGCTTCTGCCTAATAAATGAATTCAATAAAGGTGCATAAAGGGAGGAAGAAAAAAAGGGAAATGTGTAGAAGCAAGCAAGAAAGGGGAAGAAAGAACGACAAAAGGAAGGAGCAAAAGGAAGCATAGAAGGAGGGAAGGAACGTGGAATGGAAAATAAGGAACTTAGAAAGCAAGAAGAACGGAATGGAAGGAGAGAAAGGAGGGATGAGGAAATAAAAAGAAAAGGGTGTATGAAGGAGAGAAGAAACAAACTAAGATAATGAAAGAAAAGAACGAAGAAAGAAACAGAAAAATAAAAGTGAAAGAAGGAAGAAAGGAAATAAAGAAGAAAAGGAAAGGAGGAATGAAGTAGAGGAGAACATGAATGAAGCACCAAAGATAATAAGGGGAGAAGAAAAGTGAAGAAGGTGGACAAAAGAAGGAAATAAGAAGGAGAGAAGTAGATGACAAAGGAGTCAAGGACAGGAAAGAAGAAGTAGTAAAGGAAAGGAGAAATACAGATTGAAAAGAAAAAAAACAAAGGATGAGAAGGTGAGATAGAAAAACAAAAAGGGGGGAGAGAGAAAGGAAAAGAAAGAAGTGGAGAGAATATTAGGAAAGAAAGAAAAAAGGGAAGGAAGACAACAGGAAATTGAGAAAAAGAAAGAAAAAAGATGTAAATGTAGTGATGGTTACAATAACGCCTCTGTGTGTAGTCGTTAAATCAACACATTTTCTAGGTGGTCTTCAAAGAGAATGGCAAACAGTGTGCCTAGGGGTATTTACTGATTTCCAGGCATCTTAAAAGAGAGCAGCTGCACGCTTGTATATCTAACATGAGAGTGGGTGAATGCAGCTCTTGCGGCAACCTCAGCTCAGCCTCACAGAACCGGGCTCATGGTTGTTAGATGCAAAACGAACAATTGATGGACAGAATGCAGAACAATGTCATACATTAACCCAGTACAGAGATCCGGGCCTAAATCCATTGTTTTTTTGCTCACCATGCCAGTCCAGTTTGGACCCAGCCATATGAAATCAGTCTTGACCCTGCGCCCAATGGGAAGAGTCCGGCCCGAACTGCCAAGCCAGGTCCTCCCTGGACTAGAAACAAGCATCCAGGGACCGGTTTCTTGCTCACTTTGCCACTGGATTCAAGATAGCCTGGCTGATGAAGGGTGTTACCCAGAAACCGGTCCCAGAATGCTGGTTTCCTGTTCAGGGAAGACCTGGCTTGGTAGTTATAGCTGGACTGTTCCCATGAGGCACAGGGTCAAGATTTGCATATAGCTGGGTCTGAACTGAGATGCCGAAGTGAGCTAAAGAATGATGATGGATTCAACTCAGATCTGTGACTGGGGGTGAGTGACTGAAAAGTTTCAGAGCTCCGTCCATCATCTCTTTGTGTTTGCTTTGTTCACCCTAAGTTGGCAGGGTATGCCCAGACATGGGTCCCTTGCTCACTTTGCCACTGGATTCAAGATCCTGGCTGATGGAGGCTGTTATCCAGAAACTGATCACAGGATGCTCGTTTACGGTTCAGTGAAGACCTGGCTTGGCAGTTCGGGCTGGACTGTTCCCATGAGGCACAGGGTCAAGACTGATTTGCATATGGCCATGTCTGAACTGGGGTGGCATGGTGAGCAAAAGAACGATGATGGATTCAACCCAGATCTGTGACTGGGGGTGAGTGACTGAAAAGTTTCAATGCTCCGTCCATCATCTCCTTGTGTTTGCTCATGGTTGTTAAAAGCAGCATGGCCAAATAGAGAGGCAGCGGAATACCTCAAATCTACAAGAAGCAACCTTTTCCAAAAGAGTCTGCGAGCCGCTCATAGCATGTGGTCAACATGATGGAGAAGTCTGGGCTGGAGTAAGTAAAGCAGGCCCTGGGCCATGCCTGAAAAACTAGATTTTTAGGTCTCGCCTAGCGAAAGCAGTGCATGCGCTGCTCTCGCTATTGCGAGAACCTTTTGGAATCGATTCTGTCGAGGGCTTGCATGCACGCGTCTGCATGGACAAACATGGCTGCTCTTGCCATTTGACCATAGCAAACAGCATGCAGGTGTCCGTAGGGACTGTGGACAGCCCGACACCATATTGCATTTTGGTGTCCTAGCAACGAAAATGCTGTTTCCTGTACAGTGTGGAAGGTGTCCTAGCAACAAAAATAGTTGTTATTTATTCTTAACCGCCACGTTTCTTAAAAATGCAGCTTACACTGAGTTTGTATTTATTTTGATGAAATGCGCGCTGTGTAACTTGGTGCGCATTTTTGTGTGTTTTTGTTGTTAAAAAGGCTGCTTTCAGTACGCAGCTTGCCGGGGTTTGATGACTTTGAAAGTACGCAGCTTGCCGGGGTTTGAAGAGTTTGGAAGTACGCAGCTTGCCGCATTTTGGTGTTATAGCAATGGGAATGTTGTTTCCTGTACGGAGCTTGTCGTAGTTTGATGACTTTGTATTTATTTTGTTGTAACGCGCGCCGTGTAACTTGGCATTGGCATACTACTCACTCTCTACTACTTTCTACTCACTCCCTAATCTCTACGCTCTACTACTCACTCTCTACTACTCTCTCTCTACTATTCGCTCTCTACTACTGTCTAATCTCTACTCTCTACTAACCACTCTCTACTACACTACTACTCACTCTCTACCTCTCTCTCTACCTCTACCTACCTCTTTACGCGCACACATATATATATATATATATATATATATACACACATACATACACACGCACACACACACATACATACACACACACACCTGCATATCTATATAAATACAAATATAAATGCATGCATACATATATACACACACACATATATATATATATATATGCATACATATGCATGTTATGTACATGAAAGTTTGAAAAACACTAATAAAAGCAAAGCTAAAAAGCAACCCGATTATAAACAGAATTGCTTTAACTTAAACGAGGGCGAGACCTATTGCATTTTCAATGCTTGTTGCTAATTGTGAGGTGTACGAGGCAAAGGACAGGGTAAACTGGCAGAAATCTGTCACAGTAACATCAGACAGATGCAGTTGACTGGGTTTTCCACTGGTCTCCATTCTCTGTGCTCTGTCCATTGAATCCCTGGCATCAAGCATTAGGTCAAGGTCGGACATCCAAGGGAGTGGGAATACAAGTAATATTTATACTGATTCACTTCAGGGTTTCCGAAGCACTCAGCAGGATGTGGGAACTGTACAGATACAACATAGTCCAAGGACGCAGGATGCTACACTTCGCTGATCCACTAGGATGCAGTTAGAAGCCAGCTGACTGGTTGGGTGCTTAGGACGTGCTAGACACGTCTTCAGCACTGGCACTCGGGTGCTGAGGACAAGTTCAGCACATCTTAGCACCCACCCACGGCTGGGGGGGGGGGGGGGGGAGGGATTTCGGAAGACACAGTTGAAAAGAGAGCCATCAGGGGAAATGGAAGAGTTTTCCTTTTCCCCCAGTGTCTCTCTTCAGTGCATTCCTGCTGCAGGATTGCAGGGATAATGTTTTTGTTGGGTTTTTTTGCCGTGGGGGAGGGGGGGGGAAGCTGCCCTTTTGGGCAAGGGTCACTCTCCCAAACCATTGGGGCATATTTTGCCCATCCCCCTCCGTGGCAGATCAGCCATTTTTTAGGCCAATCCGCTCCCAAAGGAAAGAAAACCACTAGATAACAGGGAATTTTTCTTTATACAGTAGGGGAGCAGCCGCTTGGGCAAGGGCCACTCCTCAAAAACACTGGGACATTTTTGGGTAATCTGACGTTTTTGGGGTCACTCTGGCCCAAAGGGGCAGGCATGGAACCAATAGACACAAGAAATGTTCTGTTAATGCACGTTGGGGGAACAGCCCCTTAGGCAAGAGTCGCTCCTCAAAATATTGTCACATGTTTGGCCATTTTCTGCCCACCCTTGGGACAGATGGGCCATTTCTTAAGCCAATATGCCCCCAAGGGGAGTGAAATCCACTGGACACCATGGATTTTTTATTTATGGATGTCAGGGAGACGTGCCCGCAACAGGAATGGATCAAACCAGGGTCAGTGGGAGTCCTCGCGAGAAGGGATGCACAAAGCAAACTTGCCGAAGCTTTAAACTCCTTCCCTGCGGGGGTAATTCCCCTGCGGTGTGGGGGGGGGGGCGCGGCGCCGCTATGCTCGTGACGAGCTCAGCTCGTCTTGACTCACAGTGGAGCTGCGCTCATGACTAGCTGAGCTCATCACGACCCTGCCCACTGATTAATTCTCCCGCACAGGCGGGGAATTAATCGCGCGTGGGAGGGCCGCGGCAGTTATGACGAGCTCAGATCGTCATGAGCACAGCTCCACTGTGACTCATAACGAGCTGAGCTCGTCATGAGCACTCAACGAGTTAAAGTGAACTTATCAGAAATAGGCAGGGAACAAACTTCTCATGGATGGTGAGGATAATGAAATTAGGGGTAATATCTCACCCCCACCTTCTCCAGCCACTCCTGACTGACATCCCTAGGCACAAGCTATTGAAGCTGTGGAAACACCTAATGCAATTTATATGGGCATGAGGCAGAGTAAGGAGAAGCCCTGAAAATACTAACTGGCCACACCTTTATATTAAACTTCCATAAGGCTGTTCACTACCGGATTCTTAAATGAATACTCTGCCTTAAAACAGAAATTAGTGAGCATGCTGGACCAGGCAGTACTGGGGAATGCGTTTTGGGGTTCTTAAAAGAATCACCCTTAATTCAGCTAAATTGCAATAATTAAAATTGGATACCTGTGATCAAACAGCCAATAGAACGGATCTAACCAGCTATTCTTTACCCTTGGCATGTACACATTACAACCCTCACTTTTTACCCATGATTTAAGGTGGTTCCTTCAAGCATTGAAGACCCGGTGACAGTAGAAACCTTAAAGTCCTGGAAGATCTGTTCCAGGGAGCAGAAATTAAATTCTTTGAGCAATGAAAAGAGAGCTTTCAAGTCTTTGAAGCAGAACACAATCATTACCTGAGGACACATCACTGGGTGCCAGACCCATCAATAAGGAAGCACACACTATAAACTTATATGGTGGAAGAGATTTCAATAGGAACGGTTTCACAAATGAATGGAAACTGCTGGGAGAAAGGTAAAAAAACAAACATACCACAAAAACTGGTGTAGGAGAAACAAAAGATGCAAAGCGGGAAAAACGTCTGTCCAACATCCATCAAGATTTCAAATACACTCAGCACAGAGAATCAGACTACAAAATCATGAACCCTTGGAAAGGGCATCACTTCAAAGAGATCTACCTAAACATGGATGGAATTGCAGGAATGGTAGGGAGGAGGAGGCGACATACATGGTGGTCATGTACAGCTATGAAACCACTTGCAAACAAATCCTGGCAAAGCCAATAGGTCCGCCTTTCACATGAAAAAGCATTCAAGCGGAAACTTACTTCTATGCAATAGCAGGTTAAAGCCAGACCTCTTGTGAGAGCATCGGTTCCTCACAGGAAAGGATGGGTTCCTGAATGACCGACCATTATTGACGTCTCAGAAATCAGAGTTGGGAAAAGGGGGTCCAGGCCTAGGGGCTAAAAGGGGTACAAGGGAAGGACCGCATTGGTGCCTACCAGTCCTACTGTCGTTTGAACTGCCTGGGGCAAGCATGCACGATATACAGACCAAACTGAAACCATTAATAAATGGGGGACAACTGCATGCAGAGATACGCCGCTAGTTCATTCTGACTGAACAGAAACAAGAATGGTGAGGTGCAGCATATGGATAACTGCAGGCCTGGGGTGGACTGCGGGTGCGGCGCTAGCCTGCGGGCGACTTCAGGCCTGGGGCAGACTGCGGGTGCGGCGCTAGCCTGCGGGCGACTGCAGGCCTGGGGCAGACTGCGGGTGCGGCGCTAGCCTGCAGGCGACTGCAGGCCTGGGGCAGACTGCGGGTGCGGCGCTAGTCTGCGGGCGACTGCAGGCCTGGGGCAGACTGCGGGTGCGGCGCTAGTCTGCGGGCGACTGCAGGCCTGGGGAGGACTGCGGGTGCGGCGCCAGCCTGAGGAGGACTGCGGGTGCGGAGGACTACGGGTGCGGTGGCAGCCTGGGGAGGACTGAGGGTGCGGCGCCAGCCTGGGGAGGACTACGGGTGCGGCGCCAGCCTGGGGAGGACTACGGGTGCGGCGCCAGCCTGGGGAGGACTGCGGGTGCGGCGCCAGCCTGGGAAGGACTGCGGGTGCGGCCGCAGCCTGGGAAGGACTGCGGGTGCGGCCGCAGCCTGGGAAGGACTGCGGGTGCGGCCGCAGCCTGGGAAGGACTGCGGGTGCGGGCGCCAGCCTGGGAAGGACTGTGGGTGCAGCTCCAGCCTGTGGGCAGACTGCGGGCGTGGCGCCAGCCTGAGGAGGACTGCGGGTGCGGCGGCAGCCTGGGGAGGACTGCGGGCGTGGCGCCAGCCTGGGGAGGACTGCAGGTGTGGCGCCAGCCTGGGGAGGACTGCAGGTGTGGCGCCAGCCTGGGGAGGACTGCAGGTGTGGCGCCAGCCTGGGGAGGACTGCAGGTGTGGCGCCAGCCTGGGGAGGACTGTGGATGCGGCACAAGCCTGGGGAGGACTGCGGATGCGGAGGACTACGGGTGCGGCGCCAGCCTGGGGAGGACTGCAGGTGTGGCACCAGCCTGGGGAGGACTGCGGGTGTGGCGCCAGCCTGGGGAGGACTGCGGGTGCGGCGCCAGCCTGGGGAGGACTACGGGTGCGGCGCCAGCCTGGGGAGGACTACGGGTGCGGCGCCAGCCTGGGGAGGACTACGGGTGCGGCGCCAGCCTGGGAAGGACTGCGGGTGCGGCGCCAGCCTGGGAAGGACTGCGGGTGCGGCCGCAGCCTGGGAAGGACTGCGGGTGCGGCGCCAGCCTGGGAAGGACTGCGGGTGCGGCTCCAGCCTGTGGGCAGACTGCGGGTGCGGCTCCAGCCTGTGGGCAGACTGCGGGTGCGGCTCCAGCCTGTGGGCAGACTGCGGGCGGGGCGCCAGCCTGGGGAGGACTGAGGGTGCGGCGCCAGCCTGGGGAGGACTGAGGGTGCGGCGCCAGCCTGGGGAGGACTGAGGGTGCGGCGCCAGCCTGGGGAGGACTGAGGGTGCGGCGCCAGCCTGGGGAGGACTGAGGGTGCGGCGCCAGCCTGGGGAGGACTGAGGGTGCGGCGCCAGCCTGGGGAGGACTGCGGGTGCGGCACCAGCCTGGGGAGGACTGCGGGTGCGGCGCCAGCCTGGGGAGGACTGCAGGTGCGGCGCCAGCCTGGGGAGGACTGCAGGTGCGGCGCCAGCCTGGGGAGGACTGCAGGTGCGGCGCCAGCCTGGGGAGGACTGCGGGTGCGGCGCCAGCCTGGGGAGGACTGCGGGTGCGGAGGACTACGGGTGCGGCGCCAGCCTGGGGATGACTGCGGGTGTGGCGGCAGCCTGGGGAGGACTGTGGGTGCGGCGGCAGCCTGGGGAGGACTGCGGGTGCGGCGGCAGCCTGGGGAGGACTGTAGGTGCGTCGCCAGCCTGGGGAGGACTGCAGGTGCGGTGCCAGCCTGGGGAGGACTGCAGGTGCGGCGCCAGCCTCGGGAGGACTGCAGGTGCGGCGCCAGCCTCGGGAGGACTGCAGGTGCGGCGCCAGCCTGGGGAGGACTGCAGGTGCGGCGCCAGCCTGGGGAGGACTGCGGGTGTGGCTGCAGCCTGGGGAGGACTGCGGGTGCGGTGCCAGCCTGGGGAGGGCTGTGGGTGCGGCGCCAGCCTGGGGAGGACTGCGGGTGCCGAGGACTACGGGTGCGGCGCCAGCCTGGGGAGGACTGCAGGTGTGGCGGCAGCCTGGGGAGGACTGTGGATGCGGCACAAGCCTGGGGAGAACTGCGGGTGCGGAGGACTACGGGTGCGGCGCCTGCCTGGGGAGGACTGCAGGTGTGGCGGCAGCCTGGGGAGGACTGCGGGTGCGGCCGCAGCCTGGGAAGGACTGCGGGTGCGGCCGCAGCCTGGGAAGGACTGCGGGTGCGGGCGCCAGCCTGGGAAGGACTGTGGGTGCGGCTCCAGCCTGTGGGCAGACTGCGGGCGTGGCGCCAGCCTGGGGAGGACTGCCGGCGTGGCGCCAGCCTGGGGAGGACTGCCGGCGTGGCGCCAGCCTGGGGAGGACTGCCGGCGTGGCACCAGCCTGGGGAGGACTGCCGGCGTGGCGCCAGCCTGGGGAGGACTGCCGGCGTGGCGCCAGCCTGGGGAGGACTGCAGGTGTGGCGGCAGCCTGGGGAGGACTGTGGATGCGGCACAAGCCTGGGGAGGACTGCGGGTGCGGAGGACTACGGGTGCGGCGCCAGCCTGGGGAGGACTGCAGGTGTGGCGGCAGCCTGGGGAGGACTGCGGGTGCGGCGCCAGCCTGGGGAGGACTGCGGGTGCGGCGCCAGCCTGGGGAGGACTGCGGGCGCGGCGCCAGCCTGGGGAGGACTGCGGGCACGGCGCCAGCCTGGGGAGGACTGCGGGCGCGGCGCCAGCCTGGGGAGGACTGCGGGCGCGGCGCTAGCTTGGGGCGGACTGCGGGTGCGGGGTAGCAGGTGGTGGACTGCGGGTGTAGCATATGGATAACTGCAGTGTAATTTACTTATTGTGATATAGCATGAAGAAAGTCGAAAAGGCTCATGGAGAACATGAATCTCAGATGAAACGAGCTCACAAGCTGTAATTGGCTTTTGCCATAATGACAATACCGGAGAGCCCACAAATATTACAATAAACATAAAGTAACATTATATTGATCCTGCAGAGTCAGGGCACACTGGGAAGCTTATTAATCACAGCAAGAAAGAGAAGCAGCAGTTCAATTTGGGGGGAAAAGCTATGTCCAGAATGTAGTGAAGACTGCTATTTATATACGTACAGTGCTAAGTTAGCACAACCGCGTTAGATATCGGAAAGCCATCTTGCCACTTTTGCTGCTTTTGCACACGACACTGTAGTTACATGTTATTAATTGAGAAATGCTTGCTCGCCTTTGCTTCACATGAGAACTGTCTGTTGAACACATACCTAACAGTGAGCTGCGACCTTGGTCTGAACATTGTGTAAAGAAACAGTCTGGGTCGCTAGACGGTGCATGTTGTTGGGTTCAGGTTGATCGGCCCACTATTTAGCCATAACACCCACGCAGCTGCAAATACCTGAAAGTGTTTTGCTTTTAATATTGCAGGCTGCATGCTTTAGACACATTCGGAAGAAGAGCTTTCCCAGGAGCAGAGTCTAGCTGATCCTGTGATGTGATTCCACTAAGCTGATCTTTACGGTATGGGGTTCCCCATTCAAGCCTAGAGACCTTCTATTAGTCTAATAATAATAATAATAATATTAGTTTACTAGCGAAAGGAAGGTGGCTGTCATCCACTGTCATTTTATTATGATTCTCCTTTCATTTTTTATGGTATTGTAACTATGCTGATGGTTTTGATCTTAATCATTTGTCTGCTTATGTTAGCCAAAGTACTGCATCTTAGGACACGAGGTTTATAAAATAAACTCTTTAAACTTTACCATGTCTCGGTTTACTCTTTTTGTGGACTGCTATTAGAATAATTACGAACAGGTATTTCTGATTCCCACCATTCCTGAGAAATACACTAAGTCGCTTGTTCTGGGTTGTCTATACATTGGGACCGCCGAGATAAAACTCGGATAACGAATGGGACACTGATGCTGGTCGGATAAGGGGTTCTGAGGTGAGTTTTTGGTACACCACAATTCACTGAGGTCCTGGTTTCCTGTGCATAGTTTTGTGCATAAGCAGAATCCCTGCAACAAGAATTGCACCAATAAGTTTTAGGCAAGCTTTCAATTTAACCAGTTAAAGAAAACAAGCATTTGCAATGCAATAGGTCTTGCATTTACGCGAGTTTGAGCTATTGGCATTATAAATGACAATGCCTTTTATTTATGTTTTAAAAAAGGATAACAAAAAAAAAAAAGACTGTCATTTACAATCTCAATAGCTCACACTATCGTAAATGCGAGACCTATTGCATTGCAAATGCTGGTTTCATATCTCTTAAAGCCCTGGTTGGCGCTATATAAATGCTACAACTGTGGTCCAACACCAGCTCTCTGCTCTGCCTGCCGCAGTTGTGCAGAGTCCAATCACTGTGCTGGTTTACTGTATAGTGTCACTCTCACTGATCCAGCAGACTGATTAGTCACCATGCCTACCTAAGTGGTGCAAGGTCCATTCTTGGGGCCTGCCAGAGTGTGGCTCTTCCAATAGCAAAGGGCAGAGTTGCAGTGTGTTAGACTTGGGGGTCTCTGGTTGGCGCAAGGTTGCCCTTGTGTCAAGCAGGAACCCTCTCCTCTACGTCAGGGCGCAGGATAACCCCTTGTGAATGACCCTTGCTCACCCTCTAGGTGCGTGGCGTGAGCGGCCAAGGCGATTCCTCAGGCGTTGTTGGTTAAGCATTTACAATCACACACACAGTAAGTACATCAATCCCCCCAGAAACGGACACCAGACTTGGATATGTAGAAAAATACGCTTCTTTATGTAAAAATAGGTATATATATCTCAGCAGACTTATCACAAGACCAATAACGTCTTCGCTATGCCACTAGGTTATAAAGCAGGCAAATGTTCTTTGTTCGTAGCTTCAAATGGATACTTTGTAGTCTCTTGCAAATGTTACTTGTGGTTCCAGTACTTACAGAGATCGACTCCTGCGAACGGGGAAATAAGGCGTTGCGGGCCCCGAGCCCGATACTGGAACTTCTTCAGTGATGTGGAGAGTCGGCACCGGTCGGTGCGACTCTCAGCTTGGGAAGTGGTCTTGGGTCCTCGATCAGCGGGTGTGGGCAGGTAGGCAGGCGCGGCCAGCGACCCTCAGCACGGCGGTGCAGGGGGGGTCTCCACAGCGGGGGCGGCGCGGCCTGAGATGTCCGGGGATAGCGAAGCGGGGTCACAGGGCACGGTCAGTGCAGCTGGATGACCCGGCGTAGATCACAGTCGTCGGACAGTTTCCGGCGGGAGGGGTGATAGCGCGTTCAGCGCGCTCCAGTGGCAGGCGGTGACAGGGGTGCAGGCAGCCTAGCCCGGGGACAGAGAGCGGCTCCGGACGGAGCGGGGCTCTCACGGGGTTGAGGCAGGCAAGCTCCTGAGTGTCACGGCCCTAGGAGGGGCGATGAGGGGCGCAGTCTCTTTCCAGCGGGATGCACACACGGCTCGAATCGGAGGACGAGCAAAAGCACAGAGAACCCACTGGTCCTGGGGTTCAGTTCAGGGGGCAAGCTCAGATCAAGCCCTTGGAGAATGTTTAAAGCACAAAGTAGCAAAGTCTTTTCAGTAGTCTCTCCCTCTCCTTTCTCAGCAAGGCAAGCAGCAGGCCAGCTCCTCCAGCGTCTTCTTCTCCTTCTAGTCGGGCAGAGGTTCTTTGTGGTAAAACAGGATTCTGATTTCTTAGGAGCCAGGCTCCTACTTTATACCGTGATTCTTTTGTTCTTTAGCGCCAGGGGGCCTGGGCCTGGCTCAGTCCAGTTCTGGAGCACTTTGCTATGGTGACTCTGCTCTTTCCTTTCAGCAGCAGGGCAGAGACATCAGCCGCTCCACAGGGGGCGGCACCGGCTTTGTGGTGGCAGAGCACAGGTCTATTCAAGAGTCAAGGTGTACTCCTCCCACCCATCCTGGTGTCATCTCTCTACCCACCACCTGGCAGCCAACCTGTCTCTGGGGATTCCCCAACCCTGCTCCTTACTGTTGCTAGGCAGAACACACACACACAGCAGAGGCGGACTGAAATGGCCAGGTCAGTAAATACTAACTTTCTAAAAGTAGTATTTACAAACCCAGGATATTAAAATAAACTTGACTACAAGAAGTATTTTATTATTCTGAGTTCAGGCATACTAAACTTGACATTCTACCATGCTCTCTGAGTCCACTGGGGTCACAGCGTGTAGTGACTCCAGCAGCCCATTCTGGCCTATGGAGAGCAGGTAGCCTTCAATAGTGAAAAACGAAAATGGCTGTAATTCACTACTAAGACATGCCACACACATCAGGGCATGTCCTACCTTATGCCTACAATGCACCCTGCCCTTGGGCCTACCAGAGGGGTGGCTAATATGTAGGTAAGGGAAGGTTTAGGGACTGGCAAGTGGGGGCACTTGCGCAGTCAGCGCGACGGTCCCAGACCGCGCACAGGGTCTGCGGTGGCAGACCCTAGACACATTTTACAAGGCCGCTTTCTGTGGGTGGCGCAACCAGCGCTGCAAGCCCACCAGCAGCATTGGCATTCACAAGCCCTGGCACCCCTGGTGCACTTTACTGGGGACTGACAGTGAATCCAATAAACCAATCATGAACATCAATTACAGGTACACTTTACCTAGAGAGCACTTGCACTGCGGCACGGATTAGCCGTGGCGCAGTGCCCTGAGCGGACAACACCAGCAAAACAATCGAGGCACACCATCAAAAAGTGGAAGGGAAACTCACGCCAAGGTGCCAGGTCTAACACAGTGCCTGCTCAAGAAGCCCAACGCCCAATCACTGTGCGTGCACCAGTGCAGAGTGCCCAATCGCTGAGCCTGCTCCAGAAGCACAGGGTACAGTCACCATGCTACCTTAAGAGGCTCAATGCAACGCCCAGTCACCCTGCCTGCACAGTCACTATACCTGCTCCGCAGACACAGGGCACAGTCACCCAGTCGCGGTGTCTGCTCGAGTGAACCCCTGGCCTGGTTACTCTGGCTGCATCCGTGCAGAGCGCTTTGCCAATATTCCTGCCGAATTGGAACAGAGGCGAGCTCAGTCACCAGGAGTGTTGACGAGACCCAAGGTGCAGCCACTGTACCCGCACCCGTGCACCTGACAAGTGACATAACGAAACTGGAGCACCCCCCTTCCGAAAAGGCCGCCGTCCTTCCCTGACCCACCACCAAATACTTTTGCTGAGGGGGCCCTGGAGTTTACCCCCTCGCACCGCTGGCTTATGTTGCGTCACAGCTGCCCAGTCACTAAGCCTGCCGACGCGGCCGAAAGCACTAGCACCCTTTCTGCCCCTGTGCCAGTTGCTATGCCTGCTCTAGTGGCACGGGGCCAAGGCTCTGTGCCTCATCCAGCAGTAATTACGGTCTACAGATAATTATTTTCTCCGAGTTCATCCTACAGAGCGCAGCAGACACCGTTTATAACCTCAATAAATTCATACAAAACCTTCTTTGAATATTTTTCGTCATTGTCACCAGCCGTGCACATGAAATGGGTGTCAGCACCGGAAGCCTTTGCGCCGAGAACATTTCTCACTCAATTAAATCCCCAAACTGCCTTTGAACGGGGTGACTGCGTTTGCACCTCTCCCAGAGACCGGCGGACACTTTCCCAGACGTTCTAAGCACAAAAAAAGCTTGTTTTACCAGCTGAAACCTCACAGGCGCTCAGCGCCCCAGAAAACAAACATTGTGATAGTGTGCAAACTACTTCTTGAGGGGTACGAGCAAGCAACAGTTGTCTTCTGTTGAGTCACTTACATATGTGTTTTAGTCACTTACATGTATGTAACTCTTGTTCAGTAAGACCTGTGTTTGAACCTGCCTACATGCACAGGTAACTTCATACTGATGAAAATCATTTGTGTTCCATATTTAATCATAAAATGTTCACGTGCATGTTAGTAATATGTCAACAGAACTTAGACATGCATACAAACATGCCTGCATATGTATGCACACGGAGATCTAATGTGAACAGATAATGTGCACATATTGCAAGATATACAAGGTACACAAATGTATTATGTGCAAACCGAAAACTTACACACATATGACGTGAGGTCATATGATATACACACGTCCACATTAAACGCACATACATAATGTATACTTACACACATAACGTACATATACAAACAAAAAATGCCCACATAATGTACATACACAATACTCGAAAACAGATAAAGGACACACAAGGGACACACGCATACAGTGGACACACACAGAAAGTGCACACGTTACACATGGACACACTTAAGGTGCACACAGCATTCCCCCACATGCGCACACAAACACACTCATACACAACGCACCCAGCAGCAACACTAGGGTGCCTCAGTTGCAGTGAGCCTGTGTGTGGGGAGCTAGCTTCGAAGCTCTCTGCAAGGGGCTGTTTACAAATCATCAGAAAGTCGTAAATCAAACTCCTTCTGTGAACAGGGATGTCATCGAGTAAATCAATTGCGAGAGGACATGCTCGAATATATATTTTTTTAAAACCTGCTACATAAGAGCCTGGCTGGGGAACATTTCTCACTCAATTAAATCCCCAAACTGCCTTTGAACGGGGTGACTGTGCTTGCACCTCTCCCAGAGACATCTCATCAACCAGAAGAACAAGAGTAATACGGCGCGCTAAAAGTTAAAAAACACGAGTGGTGCGCGCGCGCCACACCGCTGCCATATGGTTTCAATTATTGCGCCCGTGTCTGGGCACGATAATTGAAACCACATGGCAGAGGTGCGCGTAACAGACACCAATAGGCCATGGGCGGAGCAATGCGCCCGCCTTTGGCCAATTGCGTGCTGTCTTGGATAAAAAGATGCACGCAAAGGCCAATAGAGTGGCCCAAAAGGAAAAGCACACGCACAAGTGTGTGATTCCTAGGGCCATTTTCAAACCCCCTATAAGAGGTCTCTTGCTGCGCGAGCAGTGCTCTGCACTGCAACGCTAGGCACGAGACCTAATTACTATACATATGTGGCACATTATTTTAAACATGAATCTGAAAACATTATGGCATGAAAAGCATTCCCTAGAAGCCTAATAAATAGCCAAGCATGTAAAATCTGTTACTTTGGGCGACCTGCCAGCAGCGTGTTCATGGTAACGTCATCGATTTTCAAATTGATCTGTTCAAGAGAAGCGGGTTTGAGACAACTTCCAATAAAACATTCTATGAAAAAAACTCCATCATAAGAGAGAAGAGATTCTACCTGAACATCTCTCTATGCGATGTGTACATTTGCGAGAGAGTACAGAGCACTAGCTATGGCTTTACAATAGTAAAGCTTGAGTACAGATGTAAGCAGAGAAAATTAATTCAGACTGGCGTTCATTGAGCCACTGTTTTTAGCACCCTTGCCTTTCATAATTTGGGATGTTGTGCTCAGCATCTGGAACAAAGAGGGAGAGAGAATTGGAAACATGCGCGTGCAATGGAACTTGACATGCAAAAATAAAAAAAAATAAAAAACAAAAAAGAAATACCGGGACCAACAAGGATTACATATGTTATTAAAGAACTCCCCCTACCCAGAGAGATGAGGGCTGTGTGAATCTCTTCCATCACGGTACGGTATAGCTCCTTCTGCCACTCCTCCAAGCACTTCCACTCCTGCTCCGAGAAATACACCACCACATCCTGGAAGGTAACTAAGATCTGAAGGAAAAACAAACCCTTACTCTTCTCTTGTATCAGAGATATTCACGACCCACAAAGCGCTTCCAAAACAAATGAACATAAGAGCATTCAACAACACAGGCAGAACTCTCGATAACCTCATCCGACAGAGTCGAACTGTAGAAATCCCGCCCTTTACAGCTCAACATACCAGAGCACAAGGCACTGTATGAACCGGCTTTCCCTAGGGTGTCCCGCAGAACCCTACTAGTCGCAGCCTGCTGAGGTGCCTGCCCCTACACCAGCCACGCTCCAGCACACGCTTGGGACATGTGGATCCTTCATCATCTCATGGAGGTCTGTGGAGATGGTCGTATCAGTAGGGACGGAGCCCCGATGGTCATATAGCCTGGATTACCGAGATTACTGAGATGCCGCAACTGGTGCAGCCTACAGCCTCTGACCAAGCCTGGCCTGGAGGACTCCGCAGCTCCATGCTAGATTTCTGTTACTGACCAGCGTTTACCTGCTCAGGATCCAGAAGGGCCATGTTGTACACTGATGCCGAAGAGAAGAGAAGAAGTATGTGGAGCTTGGGTCAGACTTGAGAAAGGTTAAGGAGCATCATCCGTGCAGCGGAGTGAGATTTCAGCCACCTCATGAGAGTTGAGGCTTCCCAAGGTCCTGGAAAAACAACATCACATATTGAAGGCTACTCTACCAAGTCAGGTACAGTAGCATGGAGACAGGGTAAATGGGGTAGTGATCGTCAGCAAGGTCACAGGAGAGGAACAAGTTTGGGCAGCTTCTGGTGCACGGTCAACCCAAAGCTAAAGAAGGGTCCTAGGTTCACATACCAGGGACAGGGGAACAGAGCAGCACATCTAAGAGAGCATGAAGAGAGAGCACTACACATCTGAGAGAGGATGGAGTGACAGTACCAGACCTGAGAGTGTGAGGAGGGACAGTGTAGGAAGACGACGACTACAGAGCCACACCAGGGACAGGACGAAGAGAGAGGACAAACAACCAAACATAAGATGGAGATATACCACACCACACCTGGGAAAAGGAATACAGCTGGATTTGGACTTTTAACAACACAGCACACCTAGAAGCAAATGGATAGGTATGGACAAAGTTAGAAGGTGAAGAGACCCAACAACATACACCAAGGAGAAGACAAGGAGATAGTAACCTCCTCCGCACCCGAAGATCATAAACTAAGAGAGAGAATGGACGAAGAGTGGACAAGCACGGGGCAACTCATCAAGAAGATAAGACAGGGCAAGACAACTCATCTAGGGCAGTATAAAGGGAAATGGCACCACACTGTGGGTGACACAGCAATACATAGACATCTTATAAATTGAGGCCCCTTGTTTGGTTTTTAGGTTGGACATTTATGGTAATTGAACCATCCGCTGCAAACATATGGTAACGTAAAAGGTCATTTGGGTCCTCCTCCTTCAGCCGCTGGCTTCTTTTGCTCTGAAACCTTTCGCCGTTGGTTTGAGACTCTCAATCCAATCTTGGCTCAGCCCACAGTACTTTCAAAAGTCTGCTGGCTGGGTGTGTACGTCTGCCTCCACTACAATGCACAAGAGACTATTTTATAGCTGATACCAGTCAACCAGCAGCCCAGTAGCAAGGGAAGAGAGCACCGGAAAAAAATATTTGCAATTTTCTGCAGCATTGACTTTTTAAAGGTTTAAGTAAGCACTGGCAAAGCCACCAAATGTAACAATTGTATGGATCCACGCGGCACACAAACAGCAGACATTCTAGTTTTGTCAATGCTGTTAACTTTGTGGCAGGAAGTGACAATAACGTTGACAGACCAGCTCTGGCACAATTTTAGCATTTGCTTCTTTTAGGTGATGTAACAAGAGTAAAGACAAAGTTTACAGTATTCAGTTCCCATTACACAAACCCGTTGAGCTGGCCCACGTGAGCTAAACCATGGGCAATGAAAATAATTCACTCCAACACAATGTTTTGTTAGGTGAAGCACAGTCTCTGGACAGTTAGGTCTCCATCAATTCCTGCAAACGTCACATTTATTATACAAAAGCCCTCTGGATTACAGAGCAGGTTTAGAGATATCTTTATTTAGCTGGGATTGAGACGTAGCTATAGCCAATAGCTCTGTGCCTTTAATGCAATTACATGCAGACGGTTTTGTGGACAGAAATCTTGACCACCAGAAACAAAATCAGGAAAACTTAAGCACCAACTACCCAAGTCATTTCAATTAACAAATCAATCACTTTCTATATTCAGCTTAGTCGGCTGTGGCTTTGTGGTGTGATCTACATGTAGGAACAGCACTCTAGTGCAGAGGTTCTTAACCTTTAGACTTCTGTGGATCCCCACTGCATCACTACTGGAAGCCAGGGGCCCAAGCGTCAGCAATTTGTAAGATTTGAACCTCAATACGAGAAAAAAATGTATACATCAAGCGCACACACACTGGTTGTTAAATATTTTATTTAATTCCCACACAAAAATATACCAAAATAGTAATTTAAATGGGGTAGTTGAAGATTTTCAAAAATTGGTTTTATTTCCTAAAAAATAAAAGGGTACACTAAACTTGCATATCCGTTTGTCTTTTTTGTTCTTAATGCATGCTCTTTATGTTGGGGCAAACTAGTGCTTCGACCAAGACCACCAATTGCCATACTAGATTTTGTCTGCTGGACCTGCGCTGCTCCCACAAATAAAGCTAAGAATATCTACTTCATTTTGAGGAACCAATTTCAATTTTTTAACATTTAAAGAGTTTTTGTATTCCATTTTAAATATATATTACACACACATATATATATATATATATATATATATATATATATATATATACACACACACATATATATATACACACACACACCCTTTATTATCTAATATTATTAAATTTTGAACACAGTCGTGGACTCCTGAGTAGGCGTTGTGGGCCCCATGTTAAGAAATTCTACTCTAATCCAAATGAGCTTGGTGAAAGCAGGCATCAAACACGTCACACAAATTGTGGTGGACAAGTGACAAGAGACGGGACACCATGCTAAAATCTACCGTCAATTACAGGTGGGCACCATTATAAAGATGTCATGATGAGAGCAGCACTTAGTCTTGCACAACTTCACTCTACAAATATGGGTTGTGCAATTACTGCTCCACCTGCACACGATGAAAAAGCACACAGCCAGGTTTACTGTCAAAGAGGATGAATGAGCACAGCTGCCAGGGTTTCGGATTGCTATGTGTGACATTTTCATAATTTCAGAGTAGTTATGAGTGACATTGCAACGACTATGAGTGACACTTTCTCTCGATCAAAATCAAGCAATAGGAAACAAATATCAGAGGCTGTATTATTTCATAATGACTTTTAGCTCACACTGACAAAAATCATTAAAAGTTGAGGAGCCTTCCGCCCAGGGTGCATCACGCTGCCAGCTACCTGTGAGTTCAGTGGCACCACAATCAGTGGCTCAAAGTCACACCGGCCCAAAACGAGTTAGTGCACAGATCTCGGTAACACGGACACAGGCAGCTCCGGATGACCGCTGCGTGCTTTTAAAAGCATTATAGTGAAGTGCAACTAGACGAATCAGGCACAGTAAGACTTACTTCTTTGTGAGGCGTCTGGCGAGCCAGTGCCTCAGCAACAGGCAAGTCCTGTGGCCGGTCCGCACTTATGGACTATGCCAAACCGGCAAGTAACGCCACGCCGCATTCTAGCTCACACACTGACTGCTGACCGTGCTCTGGGCTGAGGCCACCCACCCCTGCAGCCGCCGCGATCCGTGGTCCTCTCTCAGCCTGGCCACCAGGTGTGGGTCAGGTCAATCCAGTATTGGTATCAATTAATAAAGACCCCTGCTGTGCGAGGGGCTCTTCCAGGTTGCCCGCAGGAGGTACTTTCAGGAGTCCGTTGCTGGCAAGATCAGGGCGGTCGCCGGATCATAATTGCCACAATGCCATGATTGCAAACTTCATAAACTACCACCCGTTCACGCTGCAGCCGATTTGTTCATATTGAATGTGTGCCAAACGGTGTCGGGTGCGTGTACCGAGTTATATACATTGTAGCAGCTAGTAGAGCTGCCTGTGTGCAGATGGTCCAGCCCTTGAGCTGCCGGGAGCGGCGCTCTCTGCAGCTTTCTCAGTATGGTGCATTACAGCAGAGCTCCAGCCTCACAGAGGAGGCACTATAACACGTTATATTGTATTTCATCACGGACCACCGCAGTAAAATGCATTAGAAGATGGAGCCCTCAGTTTCCGGATGCAAAGACAACCCACCACAGTGCCCCTCAGCCTAGGTATGCAAACTAGGAGAGAAGAGAGGACATAGGGCCCTGATAAAGCACAGGCGTATACCATCGGAGCCCCTACCCCAGTGTTCCCAAAAGACGGAGCCATCAGGCTATATGGAAACAAGGTAAGAGAGAAGAGGGGGGACTGGACCCAGGTAGGGGACATGCCAGTACCACCAGAGTCATCAGCAGATCCCCACAGGATACAGTCATCAGGCAACATGGATACCACCTGTGAGAAACAAATAGGAACTGTGCCCTGATGGGAGACAATATAAGTAAAACAGTGGTTCTGCCACTCTAAAAAAAAAATCAAAGGAACGTTGGTAAATTAGGTCTCTTCAAGTAAATGAGAGCAATCAACAAATGAGAAAAAGAGGGGGGGGGGGGGGAGTACCATTTGTCCAAACCACAAAACGCAATACTCATAACTTATGTCCAACAATATTTTATCTGTTTCGAGAAGAATAGTGTATATTTATCATATTACATGTATTTTCATACACACAGAATCTCTTTTGACTTGCATTTAAGACTACAAAGTGCACATACATTGAAATATTTACATGTCACAAAAGCGTTCCACAGAATACATAAAAATACATTACATAGAAAAATTATATTTGAACACAGTGCGAAAAGAAAGGAAAAAAGAATATCAGCCCAGTATGAGATTACTCTAGTAATTAATTTGATATCCTGGGTGATCAGCTACACTTGTCATTAAAGCGTTGACGTTTCGACCCCTGAATGATCGCGATAATTAAACCGTCGTGATGGGGTCTTCCTCGAGACTAGCTGCAAAAATCTGTGTGTTGCCTTTATGGGATTTCTGAAGGGCACTGCAATCCTACTCATGTGGCATGTATATTCTTCCCGGGTAATTCAGGTAAACATTCCTCCGGCGTCGAGCGCACGGGGCTCCGAGTGGATGAGAAGATCATCTGATCTCCCATTTAGCCAGATGTGAAATTCCTCTAAGGTGGCTGCGTCCCCTGTCCAAATTAGGAGGACATCGTCGATATACCTCATCACAGAGTAAGGTTCTCTGTGAAAGGGTTATCGACATTGTAGATGTTCTTTTCCTCATAGCTGTCCATGTACAGGTTCGCTATATCTGGAGTGAACCCAGCTCCCATGGCAACACCCTTTGTCTGGAAAAAGAACTCTTTCTGAAAAATGAAAAAGTTTTTGGTCATTGCTATTTCTAACAAAGAAATAATAAAAGAGGTGGGTACTCTGTGTGGTCTATCTCTGCGCTCAAGTACCTCGTGTGCTGCATCTAGAGCTTCTCTTTGTGGGATGCTTGTATAAAGAGAGGCCACATCCATAGTTGCTAGTATCTGTCTCTCTCTGTCATAAGGATGTCCTTCGACCCAGTTAATCACTTCCATCGTGTCAAGGATGTATGATCGAGTCCTGGAAACCCAAGGCTGCAGAAAGATGTCCACATATCTGCAGAGGGGTTCCAAGATCGACCTACATCCGGACACGATGGGTCTCCCTGGTGGTTTATCTTTGTTCTTATGAACCTTGGGGAGGGTGTAAATTGTGGGGATCCTAGGTTCTTTTTGATTGAAATAGCCATACTCAAGTTGGCTTAGATAACCCTCTTCTAGATCATGTGCAGTTAGTGTCTGTATCAGTTTGGAGACCTACTTTGTCGGGTCGCCCCTGATTTTCTGGTAGTTATCAGCGACTTGTAATTGTGTCACTATCTCAGCATCATAATCCTCTTTGTCCTGAATCACAACAGATCCACCCTTATCAGCTGGTTTAACTACCACATTCGTATTACTCCTGAGTGTATCTAAACTTAATCTCTCATGTCTGCTGATGTTGTGTTTAATATACTTCTTTTTGTCATAGAGTTTCAGGACATCCTGTAGTACTACTTGTTCAAATGCAAGAATTTTGTTTGACATCAGGTGCGAGGGGGGCGAGAAAGTAGAGGGTGTACGTAGTGGAGTCGCTGGACATCTGTTGATACTTATTGGACTAGCATGTTTGTAAAAATAATGTTTCAAACGTATTTTCCGAAATAAACGGTACAAATCTATTTTTGTCCCAAAGCTGTTGCTGGGTGCAGTTGGTACATAGCTTAATCCTTTAGAAAGAACTGATAAGTTCAGTAGGAGAAAGAGTGTTTAGATAAATTAATCACAGGGTTGGTGTGTTCACTCTCTTGATTGAGGCTAGTTATGTCATTTACCAACGGTGTGTTTGCCTCCTGGTCTGGATCTCTCCATGTGTCTGGGGGTAAAATCTCTCCAATCTCCTGCCTCTCCCTCGGCCCCTGTTCCAACTCCTGCTGCTCTGTCCCCTGTCTTGGCTGCTTGTCCATTCCTGTGGTTGACCCCCGCCCCTGTGCGTTGTCCATCTGGGGTCCCCTAAAAAGGACCTGATATTAGTTCAGGGTAGGTAATCTCTTGTTGGTTTTGTCCCTGGTAGCTAGGGCCCGCGTTAGACTGCTGGCGGCTACCTGACGGTCCGCGGTTGTCGTAGTCACTATCAGATCCGCTTGAGTAAGAGGACTCTGAAAAAGTCTTATATTTACGGCCCCCTTGTCTGCCTCTGTTTAGGTAGTGGCCTTGAGAATCTTTTTGGTAATATTCGTCTGAAGTGTAAGGATAGGTGACTTTCTTATCGTATGTACGTAAATCTTTAGCTAGTTTATCTAGTTTCTTGTTTAACGTGACTGTATTGAACTCTGTAATTGTCTTATCTAGTCTTTCAAGTGCTTCTTTTCCGTTGACAAGTGCCCTATCGTCTACTATTTCTTTTCTCACATCTTCTATCTCTTTCATCAATTTTTTCATGTATTCAAGGGCCGTTTCAACTCCAAGCACCATCCAGTGCCTGGAGCAGTTATTGGCCACAAAGCTGAAGTTCTCGCGAAACTTAGGAAACTCTATAAAAATTGCGGGCTCATTTCTTACTTGTAATCCTAAAGGAATAATATTAGCCTGAAGATATTTTGTTAAGAGATGACCATGTAGCCTTGTTCTTATTAGTTTTTTCTCTAACCTTTCAAGTTTGGTGAGTTTCTCATTTATTGTATTATCTATTGGCGTTACTGTTACTCCTAAAAAGGATGTCTCTTCTTGCCCTTGTATAAGTCTGGCAATGTATTCTTCACTATATGCAAGGGTGTCTGACATTGCACATTAGTATATAACAAATTTTGGGAGAGAACCCTCCCAGACCAGCGATACAAAGCAATGGGATAGCCCAGTCTAGTGCAGAACCTGGGGATTGACAGTATAAGTAAAACAGTGGTTCTGCCACTCTAAAAAAACATAAATCAAAGGAACTTTGGTAAATTATGTCTCCAAGTAAATGAGTGCAATCAACAAATGAGAAAAAGAGGGCGAGTACTTTTTGTCCAAACCACAAAACGCAATACTCATAACTTATGTCCAACAATATTTTATCTGTTTTGAGAAGATTAGTGTATATTTATCATATTACATGTATTTTCATACACACAGAATCTCTCTTTTGACTTGCATTTAAGACTACAAAGTGCACATACATTGAAATATCTACATGTCACAAAAACGTTCCACAGAATACATAAACATACATTACATAGAAAAATTATATTTGAACACAGTGTGAAAAGAAAGGAAAAAAGAATATCAGCCCAGTATGAGATTACTCTAGTAATTAATTTGATATCCTGGGTGATCAGCTACACTTGTCATTAAAGTCAACCTCTACTTTCTCGCCCCCCTTGCATCTGGTGTCACACAAAATTCTTGCATTTGAACAAGTAGTACTACAGGATGTCCTGAAACAACTCTATGACAAAAAGAAGTATATTAAACACATCAGCAGAGATGAGAGATTATGTTTAAATACACTCAGGAGTAATACGAATGTGGTAGTTAAAACAGCTGATAAGTGTGGATCTATTGTGATTCAGGACAAAGAGGATTATGTTGCTGAGATAGTGACACAATTACAAGTCGCTGATAACTACCAGAAATCAGGGGCGACCCCACAAAGGAGGTCTCCAAACTGATACAAACACTAACTGCACATGGACTAGAAGAGGGTTATCTAAGCCAACTTGAGTATGGCTATTTCAATCAAAAAGAACCTAGGATCCCCACAATTTACACCCTCCCCAAGGCTCATAAGAACAAAGATAAACCACCAGGGAGACCCATCATGTCCGGATGTGGGTCGATCTTGGAACCCCTCTGCAGATATGTGGACATCTTTCTGCAGCCTTGGGTTTCCAGGACTCGATCATACATCCGTGACACGATGGAAGTGATTAACTGGGTCGAAGGACATGCTTATGACAGAGAGAGACAGATACTAGCAACTATGGATATGGCCTCTCTTTATACGAGCATCCCACAAAGAGAAGCTCTAGATGCAGCACACGAGGTACTTGAGCGCAGAGATAGACCACACAGAGTACCCACCTCTTTTATTATTTCTTTGTTAGAAATAGCAATGACCAAAAACATTTTCATTTTTCAGAAAGAGTTCTTTTTCCAGACAAAGGGTGTTGCCATGGGTGCTGGGTTCACTCCAGATATAGCGAACCTGTACATGGACAGCTATGAGGAAAAGAACATCTACAATGTCGATAACCCTTTCACAGAGATCCTTACTCTGTGGAAGAGGTATATCGACGATGTCCTCCTAATTTGAACAGGGGACGCAGCCACCTTAGAGGAATTTCGCATCTGGCTAAATGGGAGATCAGATGATCTTCTCATCCACTCGGAGCCCCGTGCGCTGGACGCCGGAGGAATGTTTACCTGAATTACCCGGGAAGAATATACATGGCACATGAGTAGGATTGCAGTGCCCTTCAGAAATCCCATAAAGGCAACACACAGATTTTTGCAGCTAGTCTCGAGGAAGACCCCATCACGACGGTTTAATTATCGCGATCATTCAGGGGTCGAAACGTCAACGCTTTAATGACAAGTGTAGCTGATCACCCAGGATATCAAATTAATTACTAGAGTAATCTCATACTGGGCTGAGATTCTTTTTTCCTTTCTTTTCGCACTGTGTTCAAATATAATTTTTCTATGTAATGTATGTTTATGTATTCTGTGGAACGTTTTTGTGACATGTAAATATTTTAATGTATGTGCACTTTGTAGTCTTAAATGCAAGTCAAAAGAGATTCTGTGTGTATGAAAATACATGTAATATGATAAATATACACTATTCTTCTCAAAACAGATAAAATATTGTTGGACATAAGTTAGGAGTATTGCGTTTTGGACAAAAGGTACTCCCCCTCTTTTTCTCATTTGTTGATTGCTCTCATTTACTTGAAGAGATAATTTACCAAAGTTTCTTTGATTTTTTAGAGTGGCAGAACCACTGTTTACTTATACTGTCAATCCCCAGGTTCTGCACTAGACTGGGCTACCCCATTGCTTTATACTGATGGGAGACCAGCCTGTACCACTGGAGCCAACAGCACACAGTCCCACAAGATTGAGACACCAGTCTCCGGAGGCAAGATATGAGGGAAGAAAGGGGCATGACTCTGATAACATAACGTGCATATGTAAAGAGCAACTTCACCCAGAAGGGCCTCTAGCCACTGAATACCATGTTTATTGTTACCCAACTCAATGGTACTCATTGTATCGACCTCAGGATGAAAGGCTGAGTGGGTCCGCCTGGATTTAAACCTGTGATCATGAGGTCAAACACAGGCCCCTACAGTGGACGCATTAGTCCACGAAAGCACCAGACCTAGAGCGCAAAGGCCGGAAGCACCAGGGTCTCCACAACAGTGCCCTACAGGATGGAGCTAGGGCTGGACTGTTCTCATAAGGAACAGGGTCAAGACTGATTTGCATATACCTGGCTCTGAACTGGGGGTGGCGGGGGTGAGTGAGCAAAAGAACGATGATGAATTCAACCCAGATATGTGACTGAGGTGAGTGTCTGAAAACTTTCAGCGCTCCGCCCATCATCTCCTTTTGTTTGCTTTGCTCGCCCTAAGTTTGCAGGGTATGCCCAGACGTGGGTCTCTTGCTCACTTTGCCACTGGATTCACGCTAGACTGGCTGATGAGGAGTGTTATTCTGAAACCCTTCCCAGGATGCTTGTTTGTGGTCCAGGAAAGACATGGCTTGGCAGTTTGGGCTGGACTGTTCCCATGAGGCACAGGGTCAAGCCTGATTTGCATATAGCTGGGTCTGAACTGAGGTGGCGAAGTGAGCTAAAGAATGATGATGGATTCAGCCCAGATCTGTGACTGGGGTTGAGTGTCTGAAAGGTCTCAGTGCTCCGTCCATCATCTCCTTGCGTTTGCCATCATACTATGGATAAAGGCGGGGAGAGAAGTGAGGTGTCATGATTGATGGGGCACACATATCTGCACCACCAGTGACCCTGCATAGTGCATCTCAGGATGGAGTTACTGATCTGGTTTGGTAGAACACAGGAAATAGGACCCTGACAGAGCAGAGAGAGAGGCTCACATGATGGTTCCGTCTTTCTAAGGATACAGGGTATGAGACAAGAGCAGGCACAAGGCTCAGACAGTAAATGCACAAGCCCAACAGGATGGAGACATCATACGATGAATACAAGCTGCTAGAGGAGAGAGAGGATTGTAGGCCCCTGATGGAGCACACATGCCTGTACCACCAGAGCCCCACAGGGTGGAGCCATCACACTATCGACATGAGGTAGGAGGTGACAAGGACTCTACACCACGTAAGCTTCCAGCACAGGCCATCGGGTCTGTATAAAGGGGGTGACAGAAGAGGGGGGTCATGACTGAAAGGGCCCCCACACACAGCCCCTCAGGGTGGAGCCATCATACAATTGATTTGAGGTGAGAGATGGGACGGACCCTACACCACCAAAGCTCGCAGCACAGGGCCATCCGTGTCTGTATAGAGGGGGTGATACAAGAGATGATCCATGACTGACAGGGCCCCCACACACAGCCCTACAAGGTGGGGAGGTCATCATACTATCAATATGAGGTATGAGGTGAGAGAGAGGAAAGGCCCCTACACCACCTAAGCTCTCAGTACAGGGCCATCAGTCTCTGAATAGAGGAGGTGATACAAGAGAGGTGTCATAACTCTGACAGGGCCCCAGCACACAATCCCACAGGGGGGAGTAATCCTACTATTGGTATGAGGTACGAGGTGAGAGATGGGACGGGACCCTACACCACCAAAGCTCGCAGCACAGGGCCATCCGTGTCTGTATAGAGGGGGAGATGATTCATGACTCTGACAGGGTCCCCGCACACAGCCCCATAAGGTGGGGAGTCATCATACTATTGATATGAGGTATGAGGAGAGAGGAGGGGACAGGATCCCTACACCACCAAAGCTCCCAGCACAGGGCCACCAGTGTCTGGATACAGCTACAAGATAAGCGAGATCGTAGGACTCTGACAGAGCCCCCAACACACAACTCAAGAGGGTGGAGACATCAGAGTCTGGATAGAGGGGGTGAGAGGAGACAGGACTAACAGGGTCCCAGCACACAACACCACAGGGGGGGGGGGGGGGGGGGATCTTCATTCTATGGATACCGGGAGAGAGAGGAGTCATGACTGACAGGGCCCCCAGCACACAGCCCCACAGATAAAGGGGGTGGGAGGAGATAGGGCTCTGACTGGCCCCAGCACACAACCCCACTGGGTGGAGTCATCATTCTATGGATACAGGAGAAAGAGGGGTCACAACTTTGAAAGGGCCCCAGCACACAGCCCCACAGGGTGGGGCCTTCGTTCTATGGATACAGGAGGGTGAGAAGGGTCATGACTGACATGGCCCCAGCACACAGCCCCAGAGAGTGACAGAGTGGGGTTATCAGTCTCTGGATACAGGGGTTGAGAGGGATCATGACTAACAGGCCCCGAGCACACAGCTCAACAGGGTGGGGTCATCAGTCTCAGGATACGGGGGTGAGAGGGGTCATGACCCTGACAAGGCCCCCAGCACACATCCCCACAGAGTGGGGTCATCAGTCTCTAGATACAAGGGGTGGAAGGGGTCGTGTCCCTGACAGGGCCCCCAGCACACATCCCCACAGGGTGAGGGTCATCAGTCTCTGGATACAGGGGGGTGAGAGGGGTCGTGACCCTGACAGGGCCCTAGCATACAGCCCCACAGGGTGGGGTAATCAGTCTCTGGATCAGGGATGTGGAATTCCTATAGCCCGACGCCCAGGATTTGGGGTCAAGGGCAACAAGTTTTAATGTCCATTTTGTCTTTGGGACAGCACAAACCCTTTAGCTGCCAGTTTACAATACCACATTATGGATCAAGGAAGGGCATTGCAGTTAAGGTAATATGTGTGTCCATGTGTTAACACTGTTCAAACTTGTATTTATGGTTCATTAATGCAAAGCCTTTATTATTAGGGTGAGCACTAAAAGTAAATGTTGTCAGCTCTGCCTGCACTACTGACGATGGTTCCAATATAAACATGTACACACGTTTTCAAAGTTTAGTAATATGAGGCTATGTATAATGCTCCCAGAATGCTCTCTGATTATATGCAAATATTTGCAGAAGCTTGAAAGCAACAGTGATGATTCTTTGCTTTCAAAATAAAATGTTCACAAAAAAATGCAAGTAGGAAAAAATATTTTGCTAAACTACTGTAAGATTTTAGGTACCATATCTTTGCAGCATCATTTAGTAGCATGTTGTTGTATGCTTGTCTTTCCCAAAAATATTCATAATGGAAAATCAGTGTAACCAGTTAAAATACGATTGTGGGAAACAAAAATAAACACGCATTGGCAAAGCCAGTAGGTCTGTAATTGGTGGTCAGGCTTTTGGTTTTGTAAAACCTTATCTGTGTGGGAGCTGCAGGGCCCTCGCCATTCTAACAAGCATTGGCAAAAGCAAAAAAAAAAACTGTTTTTGGTCTCAAAAAGCAGACATTGCCACAGCAGTTCCAGGCACTGAACAAAACTTTGTGTGCCAATATGCTCCTTGTAATAGAGCAGAATACTGTCACTCACAGTGGAGAGAGAGAGAGAGAGAGAGAGAGAAAATTGTACTAAACACAAAAGATCATGGTTAACACCAGGCCTAATTATCTAAGAAATTCTCCAATGTGCATCCATGGTATATATCCATGCGTTACGTGCATATATACAGTCTCAGTGAATTCACCAGAATTTACAGAAGTAGGCCAAGAAATAGTACTCCTAGAAAATATTTGTGAACTGCATTTTAGCATGAGCAAATGTGCTTGTGTAGATTTGCTCATGTGAAAATCTGAATGTTTCAAGTTTACTTTTCCTCCAACCAATTTTTTCCCAACCCTGAAAGAACGGTGATGGATTAAACCCAGATCAGTTGACTGGGGGTGAGTGCTTGCAATGTTCAACACTCCGTCCATCATTTCCTTTGGTTTTTACTTTGTTCGCAATAAGCTGGCAGGGTATGCTCAGACGTGAGTCCCTTGCTCACTTTGCCACTGGATTCAAGCAAGCCTGGCTGAAGACGGCTGAAATGCCAGAAACCGGTCCTAGGAAGCTTGTTTCCGGTCCAGGGAAGACATGGCTTGGCAGTTCGGGCTGGACTGTTCCCATGAGGCACAGGGTCAGACTGATTTGCATATGGCCATGTCTGAACTGGGGTGGCAGAGTGGGCTAAAGAACGGTGATGGATTAAACCCAGATCAGTTGACTGGGGGTGAGTGCTTGCAATGTTCAACACTCCGTCCATCATTTCCTTTGGTTTTGCTTTGTTCGCCATAAGTTGGTAGGATATGCTCAGACGTGAGTCCCTTGCTCACTTTGCCACTGGATTCAAGCAAGCCTGGCTGAAGACGGCTGAAATGCCAGAAACCGGTCCTAGGAAGCTTGTTTCCGGTCTAGGGAAGACATGGCTTGGCAGTTCGGGCTGGACTGTTCCCATGAGGCACAGGGTCAGACTGATTTGCATATGGCCATGTCTGAACTGGGGTGGCAGAGTGGGCTAAAGAACGGTGATGGATTAAACCCAGATCAGTTGACTGGGGGTGAGTGCTTGCGATGTTCAACACTCCGTCCATCATTTCCTTTGGTTTTGCAAAGTTTTATGTCTGCCACTGCCAGGAGTAAGTTTCCAACCTTTTTCAGTATGGGAAAAGATTAGAAAAGAGTTGGTGAAAACCCTTAAAACATGCAAGTTAGTAGGTTTGCACAGACTCAAAAGGGCATTCCAACCCTTAAACTATTGCTTACCACTACCTTCAGCCCCAGTATGTAGACCTGCAGAAACGTAGCAACATAAGGGAATTGCTAGTATTCAAACCCTACTATGGTACTAGCCCTGGCATAATTAGAGAGGCTTTATCAGAACTCTTGCTTAATGAGATTGCTGACGTAATTTGCCGCCACATTATATGGCACAAAAGGGACAAGTGGATTTTGTTACAGGACAAGTAGATTTATGAAGCAACCTGCCCCATGGACAAGTAGATATTTTATTAAATTCCACACCCCTGCTGGATACAGGGGTTGACAGGGGTCATGACTGACAGGCCCCCAGCACACAGCCCCATAGGGTGAGGTCTTCAATCTGTGTATACAGGGGGTGAGAGGGGTCGTGACTGACAGACCCCCAGCACAAATCCCCACAGGGTGGTGTCATCAGTCTCTGGATACATGGGGTGAGAGGGGTCGTGACTGACAGGCCCCCAGCACAAATCCCCACAGGGTGGGGTCATCAGTCTCTAGATACATGGGGTGAGAGGGGTCATGACCCTGAGAGTGCCCCCAGCACACAGCCCCACAGGGTGGGGTCATCACTCTCTGGATACAGGGGGTGAGAGGGGTCGTGACCCTGGCAGGGCCCCCAGCTCAACAGGGTGGGGTCATCACTCTCTGGATACAGGGGGTGAGAGGGGTCGTGACCTTGACATGCCCCCAGCACACGGCCCCACAGAGTGGGGTCATCACTCTCTGGATACAGGGGTGAGAGGGGTCGTGACCCTGACTGGGCCCCCAGCACACAGCCCCAAAGGGTGGGGTCATCAGTCTCTGGATACAGGGGGTGAGAGGGGTCGTGACCCTGACAGGGCCTCCAGCACACAGCCCCACAGGGTGTGGTCATCAGTCTATGGATACAGGGAGTTAGAGGGGTTGTGACCCTGACAGGGCCTCCAGCACACATCCCCACAGGGTGGGGTCCTCAGTCTCTGGATACATGGGGTGAGAGGGGTCATGACTGATAGGGCCCCAGCACACACCCCCCCAGCACACACCCCCACAGAGTGTGGTCATCAGTCTCTGGATACATGGGTGAGAGGGGTCGTGACTGACAGGCCCCCAGCACACAGCCCCACAGAGTGGGGTCTTCAGTCTCTGGATACAGGGGTGAGAGGGGTCGTGACGCTGACAAGGCCCCCAGCACACAGCCCAACAGAGTGGGGTAATCAGTATCTGGATATAGGGGTGAAAGGGGGTCATGACTGATAGGGCCCCAGCACACACCCCCACAGAGTGTGGTCATCAGCCTCTGGATATATGGGTGAGAGGGGTCGTGACTGACAGGCCCCCAGCACACAGCCTCACAGAGTGGGGTCATCAGTCTCTGGATACAGGGGTGAGAGGGGTCGTGACCCTGACGAAGCCCCCAGCACACAGCCCAACAGAGTGGGGTAATCAGTATCTGGATATAGGGGTGAGAGGGGTCATGATTGATAGGGCCCCAGCACACAGCCCCACATAGTGGGGTCATCAGTGTCTGGATACATGGGGTGAGAGGGGTTGTGACCCTGACAGGGCCCCCAGCACACAGCCCCACAGGGTAGGGTCATCAGTCTCTGGATACGGGGGTGAGAGGGGTCGTGACCCTGACAGGGCCCCCACCACACAGCCCCACAGGGTGTGGTCATCAGTCTATGGATACAGGGAGTTAGAGGGGTCGTGACCCTGACAGGGCCCCCAGCACACAGCTCAACAGGGTGGGGTCATCAGTCTCTGGATACAGGGGTCGTGACTGACAGGCCCCCAGCACACATCCCCACAGGGTGGGGTCATCAGTCTCTGGATACAGGGGGTGAGAGGGGTCGTGACTGACTGGGACCCCATCCCCCACAGGGTGGGGTCATCAGTCTCTGGATACAGGGGTCATGACTGACAGGGCTCCAGCACACAGCCCCACAGAGTGGGGTAATCAGTCTCTGGATACAGGGTGTGAGAGGGGTCGTGACCCTAACAGGTCCCCCAGCACACAGCCCCAAGAGTGGGGTCATCAATCTCTGGATACAGGAATGAGAGGGGTCATGACTGATAGGGCCCCAACACACACCCCCACAGAGTGGAGCCAAGACTAACTCCGCCCAGAGCCCCCACTCTCCTGCCAGCTCCGGGCGGGGCCGCTCTTACCTCCAGAGCCCCAGACTCGGGAAACCCTCTACCTCTGCTCTGCTTTCCAGGCTCCAGAGCACTTCAAACCTTGAAGGGGCGGGCGACCAATCAGAAGCCGACTTGAGCTGATTGACAGGCTAGGACGGTGATATTATTGGGGTCTTGTCTTATTATTGGGCTGCCCCACCTCATCTATCCTACAATTGGTTAGAAGAAAATACCTCACCCGGAAGTGGATTCGCCGTCAGAGGTGGTGCCCCAGGAGCTCAAGACCGTCCGGTATTCGGGCCCTTCCGGGGGCGAGCGGTTGATCCTGGGGGCGGAGGATGAGGCAGGGGTCGGGGCTCTGAGCCCTGGGAGCGGGGGCTCCTCGTCTCATTTCTCCGAGTACCGCCCCAGCCGTGTGTTCACGGTTGAAGATGCGGCGGAGCCCGGACGAGCCTCGAGTAGATGTCTCTCTGTTTTAGACCCGGCCGGCCTGTGCCAGGCGTCCCTCGGGCTCACCGTGCCGCTCCAGAGCGCGTTATTTGTATGTTGTGTTTACATTGCAGGCTGTTGAGGGGGGAGGGGATACTGGCTTAAGTGAGTCTCCTCGTTGTTCTACCGGTTCGCGCCGACTCTAAAGCCCAGTTTCTCTGCCCGGCCGGTTTTGGCTTCTGAAACACTGGTCTTCTAGCCAGGGGCCACCGTAGCTTGGACAGACTGACGGGAGACAACCCCAAAGGGTCACCTAGGCTCCAAGCGTGTAGGCGATGAGGCCCACCATGGACTCCAGCTATTGAAGTAGCAATAAGCGGTGCCAGACCCTTAGCCGACCAGGGACCTCTCTGCAATACTGCGGAAAGCAGGCACCGAGAACCGGACACCGGAAGTAACCGGCGGCACCCCCTGCCGTGGAGAGGAAGTGGTCCGTAGGCTGCGCTGCAGACTTTGGTGCTGAAAACCAGGGTTCGAGCCTCGAGGTCGCGTCCACATCCTGTGATTCTGGGCAAATCACTTTATCTCCCTGTGCCTAAATATGGAATGTAAATACGGTGCTCATGTACAGCGCTCCAATACCTTCGGGTCGAGTTCGCGCTATATAAAAGATGCAACCAAAATAAATGCCTGGCTTTTTACCGGTCTTTGGACGTCCTGGGTGGTGTTGGGCGGTACGTCAGATGTCCGCCCGCCTAGGTTCTTTGGAGTTGTAGTTCTCCCGCGCTGAGGCCGGAGTCCACCTTCCAGACAAACCACCTGGGACATTTTTTTTATCTCGTTCACCTTCTTCCGGAGTCTCTGTGTCGCTCCTCTCCTTCAAGAGTTGTCCTGGTATCATCAGAATCTCACAGGTTTACAGCGATTAAGGATTCCTCTGGGAAACTTGACCTCAGCGTGCTTTCTTCACCTAAGAGGGAGTACTGGGCAATGTTAGCATACTTTGCAACATACTGTTCTCCAATGAGCTAAACCGCCATCTCTCTCCCAAAGGCGTGATCTCAAATGCAGTGCATCCAGGGAAAATGATGTACTCCTGCATCCATCGCAGCTGGTGGCTGTATACCCTGCTTTTCACCTTGGCCAGGCCATTCACCAAATCCATGCAGCAGGGTGCAGCAACCTCTGTATACTGTGCCATTGTGCAGTTCGGGTCACTAAATCTTCCACGGACGGAATGATTTCTCAGTCACACGCACATACACACATCACACGCTGGTGGGGCCCATAACACCAACATTCATTCCCTTAAACTATCCGTGCCTACAGAGGGATATCCAATCCCGAACTACAACTATGTTTACTTGGATAGAGGAAAACCACTTTACTGAATTACCCTAACAGTTCCTCCATCCGGAGGCCAATTGGATCATTTAGTTGATTTAGAATTTGATGACTCTTTAATTCTCATATTAATCAATAAAACATTTCAAGAAATAATCACCCGACACAGTTCTTCAAATAATGATTTTCTTTATCTAATTAAAATGCAGGTTAAAACCTAATAATGCCATATTATCTTTTGTCATATTTACCTATTCTGGCTAATCGTCGTTTTCTAAGTCAGAACTGGTCCTCAGAAAGTTCATCAGAGTTCTAAAGTCCTCGTCCTCTTCCGTCAGCATAAGGATCTCTAGCGAAGAGCAGCATAGAGTGTCGCATGGGGTAGCATGGTAGAGTAGCAGCGATAACTTCCCTCTCTAGACTACTAAAATTTACATATAACAGTAACTTTTTCTTTATTCCCAGGTCACGGATTGGTTGAATTCAACTACGTCTCAATACATTTAAGAAACATTCTCAAATTTTCACATGTGGATGAAGATCAATTTTAGGCGTATGGGAAAGGCTGTCCTAGGTCAAGAAAGTATCAGTCTATTGTAAATAGGTGGCTTTTGGTAGTTCATTTTCCACATTGGCAACAATTTCTTCACGTTCAGGGACATTGGCACTTCGCCCAGGGTAGTCTTCATGGGCCTGGTCTGTCGGGTCATGGAAAGGACACGAACGAAGTCAGTGCAGGCACCTTTCTCCATTGCTTAATTTATGAAGTCATGTACTTTAGTTAGGATTCAGTCGGCAGCCATCTTTTGGTAGGCCAGAATAGTCAACTTTAAGCAAAGAAACACAAAATCGAAATTAATACATAGAAATGATTAAAACAGTGTTATTCCCTTGCTAATACCCTTATGTGTATGTATTTATCTAGCCATATGCAACATTTAAAGCCGTTAATGCTTGTTTATTTAAGCGCAAATCACATTAACACTGCTCAAGCAACACTTATCATTTTAATATGCGTACAACTTAGTTCACTTATTATTTTAGCCATGCAAATGCATTCCCACGTGTATTCTCTTGGTTAATAAGGTTGGTTTAGTACCATCACATCAATCAATTAATTATTAGAATTAATTATTATTCGTTTTAATATAAACTTATATAAATGGATTGGGTATATAAAAAGAAAACATTTTACCCGCTCCATCAATCCCCCCCTTTGGTGATTTTATCACCAAAAACAAAACCCACAAAACAATTTATTTCCCCTTTTACAGAAATTTGAAATGTTTTCTTGCTCAATTAGAATTCTGTTTCCCTTTCATCTTCTTCTTTTTTTAGTTTTGTCATACATACTCTCCTTCCATTCTTCCAATTCTATTTCTTTGAGATCTCTTTCTGGTTTCTTTTCCCTCTTTTTGTAAATTTCTCGTTTAACCTTCTTTTTATTTCTTCTATGTCTACAACACATACATCCTAATCTGAGTATTAATAATACGAAAATCACACCGGTTAATGGGAATAATATTGTCCCTATTATAGTACTACCTAATTTACCTAAGAAAGCTTTAATAGCAGCCATCTTATTACTAATTCTAGTCCAGATACTTTCAACCTCCAGTGGTTTTATTTCATCATGCAATTCTGTAATATTCTTTATATAGACTTTTAGATCTCTGCTTTCATCAGGAATGTAAGTGCAACAATGTTGAACTTTCAGCATTCCACAGACTCCACCCTCTTTTGCCAATAAGATATCCAGGGCAAGTCGATTTTGCATAATCATAGCACGCATGGCTACCAGCTCAGTGTTTACCAAAAGAAATCCTCCACCGGTGCTTGTTGACAAGCGATCCACTATGGTTGACAATTTCCGAATATTATATGCATTCCAAGATATTCCCACTGCTGGTATCAAGGCTCCAAAAATATCACCTACGATTTCTAACCAGGTTTCTCTTCTGCTACGCATTAGTAGGTTATTTGGTCTACTATTTTCTACTCTATCCATGTGAAAGATCTTTGGAAAGACCAGGCCAACATAACATGTGCCATACCAATGGTCGGGCAACCTGTAATAAGCCTTGTTCCCACAAATATAGTACAGTCCAGGCAAAACTGGATCTTCTCCACCTCTAAATCCCCATCCGGATGCAATGAAATATGTATCATGACACTCACTTGTCCCTATATAGATATAATCATATTGGGATCTTTCCCTCATAATGCATAATTTGCCTTTCTGGGGTGAGTCTATAGCTATTGTTGGTCTAACTCCACCCGGTGTCTCCTTTTTCCCATCTATTTCCCAAATGTTTTCCCCTTCTTCATGTCCCTCTGCATTCTTGTGTATTTTTAGTCTTCTCTCTTCAACCATATCCAAAAATGTTCTCTCTTCGGTCTTCAAATTGCAAGTTAAATTGTTCTTAAAACATAATCTAAAGTTAGTTCTTTAGTTTCTATAAAAATTTCCACTAATACATTAGCATCTTTAGCTGGATTCAATTCTTTATTCATGGGCAATCGTCCAAGAATATTATCTATATTAGACAAATTATACTCTAATTTTCCTACTTGATAAAATATACTAGTTAAAACGCTACATGTTATTCCATAAGTTACTGGGAGGTGATAAGTCACCCCTTCTGAAACAGATGCAGGTAATTGCATACATACGTAGCAATCCCTTACGTCCATTGTTTTTACATATTCATACAATAATTTTGAAAACACATTGTTAGAAAAATCAGTTATTGACCTATCCAGGTGCATATGGTCAGTGCTTGTTCTAACTGGTATTACCTTCTGTGAACTTTTCACTATGTTAGTCATATTCTCAGTATGTCCCGTTAGTGTATCTAAAGTTACTTTGAAAGAGATCAAAAGAGCGAGTACGCTCCAAAGAAGCATTAATAGTCCTGTACAACAACAACAACATGTCTTGCACCATCTTCTCATAAAGGTACATCTACTCTTATCATCTATGTTAGCCATCTTGTTAAAATTAACCGTGTCTTTTGACTTAGCCTCTTCTACTCCGCCTCTTGTAGCTTTCCCACATTTCAATTTTCTTATTCAATCCTGTGTATTCCTACAAGGACCTGTTTGAAATTACTCGGCTTGGCCTCTCGTCGTTTTTCACTTCTTTCTCGTCATCCACATACAGGATTTCCTGATCTTCCGCTTCTTCTCCGATGTCGGATAAGATAACTCTCAGGATTTCCCCTGTTTCTTCTTCTTTTATCAATCTCAGTAAAGTCTCCTCTGGATTTCCTTGACTAATCTACCTCTTCTCCTTGTTCAGGCAGTGCCACGTACGTCCATTCAGGTGACTTCTACTTCTGGTTTGGTTTTCTTGATCGTTTGTTTGCTTCAGACACTTCTGTTTCTCCCTCTTTCTCTGGATGCTGACTGTTTACTTCATTCACTTGTTCAGCTTCTTAGGGTTTGACTCGTGTCAATCGGTATCTCATCTTCTTAATTTTGTTTGGCCAAAGATCTCCTTTAGCATTTCTTCTTGTTTTGCCGTCTTTACTGTTTCTTTCCTCAATCCAAGTTCTCTTTCTTAGAACTCGACCCTCTGGTATTTCAGTTTCACTGTCCTCAGATTCTGTCTCGTTTGACTTTTCTTTTTCAGTAATCTCTTTTTCCACCTCTTGGGTTGGCCCTACTTCTGTCCCTCCTCGGTTCTCCGGCACGCAATTTTCCTGCTGACTACTTGTCCCTTCACCTAGCTGGGTGTTGCAGTTCCCTACACCTCCTCGGGGTTTTTCCGCAATCTGTCCCTCTTTCTGTGACTGTCCCTTCTTCTCCTTCCAATATTTTCTCAGGTGGAACTTCTTCTATTCTCTCATTTGGTGTAAATGTTACTTCTGACTGGACATTCTTTTCTTATCTTCTTTCTGTGCTCACCGTTGGCGTTCTGTTCGCCTCCAGAATCTGAACCATCTGCAATCTTTTCCTCAGAATTTCTTCTCTTGGAGTCTGGACTAGTCTTGGCTCATTTTCCCCCCTTTCAGGATTTTCTTTTGACTTTATATTCTCATTGCTTGACTCATCACTTGATTCTGATTCATCGAAATATTCTTTTCCAATACTGTCTGCTGGATTTGGAACTCTCAAAGTGTGACTCGCATGTATCCAATTCTTCAGTACAGCACACTTCACAGCAGTTGTTGTGGTCAAGATGACTTGCCTTGGCCTTCCCCACCTTGGAACCAGACAATTTCTCCTTCTGTGGACTTTTATTCTCACCCAGTCCCCTGGGCTCAAATCATGGGCTGGTTTCTTTTCAAGTGTGGTGGCATCCGCTCCAACCTGGTGAAACACAGAATGAACTGCGTCAGCCAGGCCTTTACAGTAATCCAAAATCATGTCATCAGTTATAGTCATCAGCTTGTTGACTGGTACAAACACATGTCTCATGGCGCGTCCCATGATGATCTCGTGTGGACTCAAACCTGTAGTTCTGTCTGGAGTAGACCTAATGGTCATCAAAACCAGAGGCAAGACATCAGGCCATTTCATACCTGTGGCTAAACACATTTTCCCTATTCTGTTTTTGATAGTACCATTCATTTGCCCAACCACACCAGAAGCCTCTGGTCGGTAGGCACAATGCAGTTTTTGTTGTACACCCAATGCTTCACAAATCAATTTCATGATCCCATTGTAAAAATGTCCTCCTCTGTCTGATTCTATGGTTATTGGGAACCCGTACCTTGGGACGGATTCCCTCAAGAGCTTGGCCACTGTGATTCCATCATTTCTTCTGGTTGGGTATGCTTCCACCCACCTAGAGAACAGACAAACTACCACCAGAACATACCTCAGTTTGTTATAAGGGGGCATTTCAATGAAATCTACTTGCATTCTGGTGAAAGGTCCTCCCTCCCGGCCTATGGTGCCTAGACTCACCACAGTTTTCCTTCCAGGATTGTACTGTTGACATATCAGGCATCTTTGACAGAGACTTTCTGCTATCAACCGGAATTTTGGATTGTACCAGGTCTGCTTAAAAGCCCTTATCATGGCATCCCTTCCCAGATGTCCTTGGCCATGATACATCCGTGCCATGATTGACATCATGCTATCAGGCATTACTGGTCTTCCATCCCGATAGACCCACACATGATCCTTTTCCCTGGGTGCACAACCTGCTTTTACCCACTGCTTCATTTCCTCATCAACTGCTTCATCCTGCAACTGCCTCACTTCATCCCATGTTCCCACAACATTAGTAAACATTATGGAGCAAGAAGACATTTCCTTTTCTTTTGACCGATTAATTGAGTATTGGTTTCGGGCACAATACTGAGCCATGTCATTCGCAAAGCGATTCCCCGTAGTGATGTAATCACTACCCTGCCCATGAGCAACACATTTCACCACAGCCAATTCTTTGGGCATTTGTATTGCCTCAAGCAATTTTCCAACCACTTCTGCATTCCTTATGGGAGTTCCACTTGAGGTCAGGAAACCTCTTTGTAGCCACAATTTGCCACAGTCGTGGACAACTCCGAAGCCATACTGGCTATCAGTCATCACAGTCACTCTCACATTCTTCCCAATTTTGCATGCTTTTGTCAATGCCACTATTTCTGCTACTTGAGTGGATTTAACTCCTTTTAAGATTGATGCTTCTATAACTGCTGAAACTGTGCATACTGCATATGCTGCGCTCAACACTCCATCTGTTCTCAGACAGGATCCATCCACAAAAAACACATAATCACTTTCTGGCAGTGGCAGATCTCTTATGTCAGGTCGAGGTTTCGTGCAGTAGTCAAGCACATCCAGACAATCATGATCAACGTCCTCTCTTATCTCCACTCTCTCTGCATCAGGTAAAAGTGTAGCTGGATTCACATTCACACATCTTTCCAGACTCTTATTGGTTGCACCTAGAATGACCTTTTCATACTTAGTCAGCCGACTATGTGACATGAACTGTGTTCGACTCCTTGTTAAAAGGATCGCCACACTGTGAGGTACAAACACTCTTACTGGATACCCCATCACGATTCCCTCACTCTGCTCTAGGCTTCGGCATGTAGCCGCTACTGCTTTTAGACATCCTGGCAGACCAATCGCCACTGGATCTAACATTGACGAGAAATATGCCACTGGTCTCCTTTGCCTTCCATGTTTCTGTATTAACACTGAGAGTGCACATCCGTTTCTCTCACTACAGTATAGTTCAAATTCTTTCTCATAATCGGGCATGCCCAGAGCTGGGGCTTCACAAAGACTGTTCTTCAGCTGTTTGGATGCTGCCAATTCTTCTTTGTTTAGTTCAAGGGGGTCTTTGACCTCACTTTTCGTCAATTTTACCAATGGTTTGGCAATCAGGGAAAAGTTACTTATCCACTGACGACAGTAACCAACCATTCCTAAAAACATTCTCACCTCTCTTTGGGTCATTGGAGCTCTCATTCCTCTAATGATTCTGATCCTGTCTATGGTTACTTTTCTCAGCCCTATTTCGATAGTGTGACCCAAATATTGTACTTCTTTTTTACAGTATTGCAATTTTGTCGGAGATACCTTCAGTCCTCCATCTGCCAAATGATTCAACAAAGCTATGGTGTCTGTTTCACAGGCCTCACGTGTCTTTGACGCCACCAATAGGTCGTCAATATATTGGACCAAAACTGAATTCTCAGGCATGGTAAGACTTTCCAGAGATTTCTTTAGCAACTGATTGAAAATGGAGGGGCTCTCTGTGTACCCCTGTGGGATTCGGCACCATGCCAAAATACGCTCTCCAAACCGAAATGCAAAAAGCAGCTGGCTGTCATGATGCAACGGAATGGAAAAGAAAGCATGACACAAATCGATTACTGTGTACCATTCTGCATCATGAGGAATCTGATACAAAATTACTGAGGGATTTGGAACAATGGGACAACATGATACAACAATTTTGTTAATCTTTCTCAAATCTTGTACAATCCTGAACTTCCCACTCGGCTTTTTCAGTCCCCTTATAGGCGAATTACATGGACTGCTCAATATCTCCCTTAACACTCCTTGCTGGATCATTTTCTCAATCAATGGGGTTACTCCTGCAATTATTTCAGGTGTCAGTCTATATTGTGGAATGTTTGGGTAAACTGCTCCTTCCTTTACAGCGATTCTTACTGGGTCTACATTTCTCATCAGGCCTACATCTTCTCCAGTGAAATCCCAGACTGCTGCCTTCACTGTCTGTTTCAATTCTGGGGGCAATTCATCTGGATTGAATACTGCATAGGTTCCAGCAACCTCACACTCTCGGTTAGCTATGGTCATTTTATACAGAACATCTTCATCTGGTGTTTCAAAGGCTATTCCGTCTGGTGTACAGAATATGGTGCAATTCATTTTGCACAACAAATCCCTACCTAGTAAATTCACAGGACTGGTGTCACACACCACAAATCAGTGCATATCTGAAAATTTCCTTATTCTGACCATTACCGGTTCAGTAAGGTACGTTCTAATCTGGGTGTTTGATACACCAACTACTTGGATTGTTTCATCCGAAAGAGGAAGATTTTTCACATCTGCTGATCTGACAGTGGATCGTGTAGCTCCAGTGTCTACTAGAAAAGCAATGTTTTCATCATTAACTTTCCCATCCACATATGGTCCTGTCTGATCTATTTCTAGAGATGCGCCAAGTACGCACCCTGCTTCCTCTTCGGCACCGTCAATAAATCTCTTCTGACTCACTCTCGTCATTTTGCAGCCAATACTGTGACACAGCGCTCGCGCGTTGCGGTTTGTTTATTTGTTCTTCATTGTAGAATCCCGTCTCCTTACTATATTTCTGGGTATTCCGGCTCTGTGGTAAGGGCGGTTTTGGCACCTGATTCTGTGGATTAACAGCCTCCTGCTGTTGCGGTGGTGGGCCACTCCCCTCACACTGCACCTGTGGATTTAATGACGGATTTTCATTATTAGTACCTGGTGGATATTTACACTCGGATTTCCAGTGCCCTAATCTTCCGCAATTGTGGCATGGGAACTTCTTCTTTGCCTCTTCTATATTACCCTTTCCGTTTCCGTTTCCTGGGCCAAATTTAATGCCTGGATTATTAGCTTGTTCTACCAGCTGAGCTTCCTGTCTCTCTGCAACCTTCACTTGAGCCCACATTGCCTTTTCTTTTAGTTTTCGCTGCTTTGCTTCAATCTCATCACTAAAGTATTTAGCATGCCTTAGGATCTCATCTATTTTCTTGCTCTGCCAGTCCACGGTGTGCTGCTTAATCATGTCCCCAATTTCGGGACGCAGACCATACACCAATCTGTACACAAAATGACTCGGGTCCTTTTCTCCCAGACTGTCATCCCCACTAAACTGTTTGAAAGCTAAAATTAGCCTCTCATAGTATGCGTGGACTGACTCTTTCACTTCCTGATGTGTTCGATCTATTTTAACCCAATCTGTTTCTTTTGGAGGCACTTTGTTTTTCAAGAATACCATGACCTGTTCATATTTCTTCATTACCTCTGGGTCTGGGGCTCCTGTTTTGGGATCTCTCGGGTATTCTTTAGTTGGCCAATCTATGACTATCTTGCATTCTGCCCACAAGTCTGCTGGCACTTTTATATCAAACAGACTATTCAGATCAATCCACAGCACTTTTGACAATTTAACAAATCTGTCTACCTGTCTGTACCACTCGACTGGCTTTTCCCGTAATCGAGGGAAATCATTTGTAAATGACAATATGTCCTGTCTGGTCCATGGGAAATGCACATATCCCCCTCCTGGAATCTCTCTCATGGGGAACTCTGTCACCACCTTTTCCTTTTCTCTTACAGGAAATGCTGGAAATGTTCTGTCTGAGGTGTCATCCCGCTTCCTATACCACCTGCTTTTCCATTTGTCCACATCTCCCCATTTTCTTAACACTGTGATTATATCCATAATCTGGACTATTTGTCCTGCAGGGTTCAGATTATCAATATCTTTTTCTGTAAAATCCACTCGATATGGCTTCTGTAAAGCTTTTACCTTGTCCATGTCAATTCCCATTTCACTTGCTATTTCTGCTAGTCTGTCATGCAAATTCTTTGCCCTCCAGGTGACGCTTTTGCACAAAAACAATAGTTCTTCATCCTGGTAATTTTTTAGCTTTTCTGTGGGGATAGTCCCTACTATTAGTTCTTCTAGCATCATGCGTAATTTTGCCACATCAATAGTTTGGGGTTCTTTCTCTTTTCCCTGTAGACTCTTTAACCATTCACTCAATTCATCTGTAGTTATACCCACTGATTTTTCTACGTTGCCTGGTTCTGTCATTCTCAGTGGTTCTAATATTGGTCCTCCTGCTAATCTGTCTCTTTCTATCAAATCAGGACTGTAAAACCGGGTTATTTGACATATTCAATCCACCTTCCCTCATGGTGTGTCTCCAAGGATTCTCCCTCGCTTTCATTTGGGGCTGTTCCGCTGGTCTTCTGCTCATATACGGAACTGTTAGACCACGCTCACTTTCTTTCTGCTTCTCAAAAATAGGCATAACAGGACCTATGGTCACAGGGACTGTAACTGCTTCCAGATTTTTCGTCAATTCTCTTATTTTTCTGTCAGCTCTAATGTGGTTTCTGCTAATTCCCTGGAATTTCCACTCCCTACCCTATTATCTTTTCCCTGTTCCCTAAGAGAGTTTCTTCTCTTCACCTCCGGGGTCATATCTTCTGTCTTAATGATTCTCAGAGTCTCCCTCACTGGTGTATCTGCGGTTGGCGTTTCTGATTCCTGCCTGTACGGAGGTGGGCTTTTGTAAAACATATCCTCTAAGACGTCATCATCCATCTCGTTTGCCCAATACCTCCGTGTTTCTACATGGTTTTTCTTTTCTAGGCATTTTCTTCCCTCACTTTCCTCTGCAGTTCTCACTGGAAACAATCCTTCAGTCATACTTGCGTCTCGCCACCTTCTCATTCGGTCACAGTGAGTTTCGCGATCATTAGGCCGCCCGAACATGTATCGGTACCTACTACCATTTCTCTGTTTTTCTCGCTCATGCATCTCATCCTCCCACTCTGTCAATGCCTCAAATTGCGTAGGCCTAGGTCGCGGATCTAAGCTCATCATCCTCTCCCGTAAGTTCCTCAGTATTGCCAAATTAAAGGACCCATCCTCTGGGAACGCTAAAACTCCGTCTTCCTTTGTATACTTCGCCCAGTTGTCTAACCAGATGCAAGTATGGTACCCATATTTCGCAACCATAAAGGATGCGGGGGTCTTTGCTGGGGGAAGTAACTGTCCTTCCCTAGTCACAATCTCTTTGTCGTTCACAAACCAATGCTTCATTCTACGGAATAAAGATTTTTTTCTTTTCGGGTGAATGATAATACATTTTCCTTTCTTTCGTGAACCTTTTAGTCTTTCCTGCAACTGTACGATCTTTAGTCCAATAGCAACGCGACTCTTACTCCTGCACCACTCCTGGAGTGTCTACGTCACTGTCACAACCTCCAATCCCTGCCCGACTTACACTAACGCACCAATTCTGGAATGTCTACGTCACTGTCACAACCTCCAATCCCTGCGCGACTTACACTAATGCACCAATCCTGGAGGGTCTACGTCACCGACTAGCTGTCGAATCCCAGCGCGGTCCTCCTGACGTCAGCAGTCGCTGCAGCAGCTCCTGCTCCTGACTCCTGTCTCCAGTCTACCCCTCTTTTACAAAACTACTCGGTAGACTTTGTTACAATTTTTTACAATACTTGTTAGTTACAACGTACAAACATCTCCATTGTCTGCTCCGCTAACCACAGAATAGCAAAAGACCTTTCCCACGAGAATTCTGTTTTCCCGAGAGCAGCACCTACCTCTGCCCTACTACAGAATCGTTACGTCCGTTGGCAAAGTAGCGCATCCCTCTACTTCACCCTTCTATCAAGAATCAATTAACTGTTTTCTCCGGAATTAAGACACATAGGTGGAAACGCAATGCTCCTGAGAAATAACTCCAGAGTTCCGCAATCAATCCGAATGCTATTTCATTCACGCACTTTCACGCAAGAAAATATAGTTCATTCACACAGAATCCTGTCTTTTCCGAGAACAGCGAACAGTCTGTCCTACTACAAAATTATAACATACGTTAACAAAGCAGCGCTTACCTCTACTTTGTCCTTCTAACAAGCTCAGAGAACACCTGCTACCTTTTCATTGATAAGCGTTATCGGTATGCCAATTGGTTTCCTGGTACTTAAAGACCAAAATTTCACAGGTACCCTTCACTATCATACGTACTTCTCGCACACATAAAAATGTCTATAATGCCAACACACGACGATGTCACCGAATCGAACCCAGATAATGTGACGTTCAACTTCAATTGTCACACGTTCTTTCCCGTGTACCTACGGGCAACCACAATTCCGTCCTTCCCGAGAGCAGCACTTACCTCTGCCCTACTACGGAACTGTCACCGACTTCTTACATCCCAGAAGCCGTACAGACCACATAAAACTCAATACGACTTCAACATATAGTGTTAGTACACATATCAATACCAATCAATAATCGATAAGCTATATACAGGCAAAATTATCAAACCAAAACAATAAAAACCATCATCTTGCTACCAGAAATACTGGTGCAGTTCGGGTCACTAAATCTTCCCCTGCTTCCACGGACGGAATGATTTCTCAGTCACACGCACATACACACATCACACGCTGGTGGGGCCCATAACACCAACATTCATTCCCTCAAACTATCCGTGCCTACAGAGGGATATCCAATCCCGAACTACAACTATGTTTACTTGGATAGAGGAAAACCACTTTACTGAATTACCCTAACAGTTCCTCCATCCGGAGGCCAATTGGGTCATTTAGTTGATTTAGAATTTGATGACTCTTTAATTCTCATATTAATCAATAAAACATTTCAAGAAATAATCACCCGACACAGTTCTTCAAATAATGATTTTCTTTATCTAATTAAAATTAGGTTAAAACCTAATAATGCCATATTATCTTTTGTCATGTTTACCTATTCTGGCTAATCGTCGTTTTCTAAGTCAGAACTGGTCCTCAGAAAGTTCATCAGAGTTCTAAAGTCCTCGTCCTCTTCCGTCAGCATAAGGATCTCTAGCGAAGAGCAGCATAGAGTGTCGCATGGGATAGCATGGTAGAGTAGCAGCGATAACTTCCCTCTCTAGACTACTAATATTTATACTAAAATTGACATATAACAGTAACATTTTCTTTATTCCCAGGTCACGGATTGGTTGAATTCAACTACGTCTCAATACATTTAAGAAACATTCTCATATTTTCACATGTGGATGAAGATCAATTTTAGGCGTATGGGAAAGGCTGTTCCTAGGTCAAGAAAGTATCAGTCTATTGTAAATAGGTGGCTTTTGGTAGTTCATTTTCCACATTGGCAACAATTGCTTCACGTTCAGGGACATTGGCACTTCGCCCAGGGTAGTCTTCATGGGCCTGGTCTGTCGGGTCATGGAAAGGACACGAACTAAGTCAGTGCAGGCGCCTTTCTCCATTGCTTAATTTATGAAGTCATGTACTTTAGTTAGGATTCAGTCGGCAGCCATCTTTTGGTAGGCCAGAATAGTCAACTTTAAGCAAAGAAACACAAAATCGAAATTAATACATAGAAATGATTAAAACAGTGTTATTCCCTTGCTAATACCCTTATGTGTATGTATTTATCTAGCCATATGCAACATTTAAAGCCGTTAATGCTGGTTTATTTAAGCGCAAATCACATTAACACTGCTCAAGCAACACTTATCATTTTAATATGCATACAACTTAGTTCACTTATTATTTTAGCCATGCAAATGCATTCCCACGTGTATTCTCTTGGTTAATAAGGTTGGTTTAGTACCATCACATCAATTAATTATTAGAATTAATTATTATTCGTTTTAATATAAACTTATATAAATGGATTGGGTATATAAAAAGAAAACATTTTACCCGCTCCATCACCATCTCCCCAGATCTGGAGGGTATGGGAGGAATGTACTTCAACAATTGCTGCCGCTGCTTGCCCTCTCAAGAAGCCCAGAATGAGGGAACGGCTGCAGCCTTGTGGGAGCTGAGTGAGAGACTAATCCAGGAGCGACTCGGTGTGCAGGCAATATCATAATGAGGATGCAAGGACTCAAACAGGCTTTCAAATATCCTGTTATGGACTAATTGCACGTATGACTTCATGGGATTCCAATTAAATCGGACATAAATGAGCTTCTATTAATTATACGCTTTACAAATTAGTAATACACTTGGAAGTGCTTCTGGCAAATGAGGAATACACTACAAGTGAAATGGGTAGTATTTCTGCGGACAGTTTTAGTTGATTTTGACCATAGCCTAATTAAAGTTTAAAATAAAGTGTTACAATATATATTTGTCTCCAAATAATTATTAAAGCATCTTTGGGTGCACTCTTCTGCTTCAGTAAGGTGGAACAAAAGGGGTAAAATTTCAGTGGATGGGGGGGGGGTCAGCTTTTAATTTTCACACTGTTGGTAAAAGGATCACTATTTAATTTAAAATTGAGCTTTGTTTAAGACAAGAAACGAGAGAAAGGCACTTCACTGCCATAAATGTAAAATATTCATATAATGAACAATAATGTCAATTGGTGTTTTAACTTAAACTGCTTTATGTTATTTAAATTAGTTGTAAGCACTCCATAAAAGTATTTACGTGAAAAGACACACATTTGTTATACATACACAAAATGAATGAATAACAAATAACGAAAAAGGTGCAAACGTGCGGTCACAGTGTCCATTATTTAACATAGAGTTTACGAAGTCCTTGTTAATCAGGTTTCTTATAAAGCGCGACTACTCACCCGTAAGGGTCCCAAGGCACTGAGTGTGTGTGTGGTTGTGTGTGTGGGGGGGCGTTCTGCAATTCAGTCAAAGAGCTGGGTCTTGAGGTCCTTCTTGAAGTGTGGCAGTGACAGTGATTGCCTGAGGTGCATGAACAGGGAGTTTCAGGTCTTTGCAGCTAGGTATTAGAAGGATGTTCTTCCAGCCGTGGTCTTGCGGTCCCGTGTGATGGTGGCCAGGGCCAGTCGGGCCGAGTGGAGATGTCTGGTAGGAATATAGAAGGAGAGGCGGTGGTTGAGGAATGCAGGTCCGCTTTGTGGACGGATTTGTTGGGGATGCGTGAGGTGCTTCAAGGTAATTCTTTTTGTTGATAGCCAGTGAAGGTCTCTCAGGTGGCCGGTGATGTGACTGTGGTGTGGAATGCTCAGGATGAGTCTGGCGGAGGTATTCTCCGATGTTCTCCAGTTTCTTTAGGAGTTTGTGGGTGGTGCCTGCGTACTGTATTTCCATAGTAGAGTCTGCTGCTGATGAGCGCATGGGTGACCGTTTTCCTGTACTCAGTGAGGATCCACTTGAAGATCTTAAAAAGCAGGTGCAGCATGTGGAAGCAGGTGGATGAAACGGCATTGATTTGGTGGTTCATTGAAAGCAAAGAGTGCAGGATGATGCAGAGGTTTCATGCATGGTCTGTGGGTGTGTGGAGGAGGTCGGATGTTAGGGTTTACCTTAAAAAAAAAAATGAGGTTCAAGGCGGTGTGGTCGCATTCCAATGGTCCGCATGAGAGTTCATATGCTTGGAATGTCATCACTCTAAAAGTTAGGGAAACCTCCTATCTAAATCTTGCATTCCTCAATACCCTATGTATGCAGCTGACGCATTTCAACCTCCAACAGCACAAAAATAATAATTTTATAGAAGTCATCCTCAGGGTGTTACTCTACTCTATTGTATGTGGACAGTGTTCATAAAACATGAAGTACAAAATGGAATAATCAACATTGTGCGCACGATATTCTGTTAATGTACACATTAAACAAATAAATCACAGTACATACGCAGCAATGTTCTAGGTTTCGTGAACATATGAGCTGGGAGTAAAATTGATAGAAATAATCAGTGGGATGCATGCTCAGTACCCATTACACACTATGTAGGAAAATAATGTGGTCACATAAATGAGGTATGTATATCATAAGACGCTGACAAGGAAAAAGTACCCATTGAACAGTTGAATGAAAAGGCTAATAGTTCTCATGAGAAAGAGGGTGGGGGAATAGTTAAGGTTTGTTGCTCAAGCTATACCTGAAAGGTTCTTCAGCGGCTGACATCCGTTAATAGAGCTGTCCATCAATTGCTGTGATAATTAGCTTGAGGGAACCACAGATGCTCCAAGAGCGCACATGTTGTTCAGGTGTTTCTTGTGAGTCCTCAAACCTACTGGTTACGCTTTTCATTATGCTCCACTCTTTCCTTGGTTTGTCCCTTGGCTTTTTTATGAAATGGGCGATCCATCTTGCTCCAAAGTGAGGTTCTGGCAATTTCGGGTGATGTCATTGTGTGCTAGAGGAGTCTGGGAAATGTAGTTTGTAAATCTGTAAACAGTTTGAAATGCATCTGTGCATTTGTAATCCAGTGTTAGTTACGCAGGAGAGACAAGATTATGAACGTCGGGGGGGACATTCTGGTACATTTATTATTTGCTCCTTGAGGTTGTAGGATGGAAAATACAAAGCATTGGCTTTGCTGTTTCGCGTTAGTGCTGATTGTGTTCAATTCTAAATGGAATCATCTCCTGGAGCGGTTATGTTGAGCTCACGGGTACCTGGTACTAACCGTCGGTATTGTTGATTGTCCATATTAAAAGATATTACTGATTTCTGATAAGTCATTTAAACTTATTTTTCTTAGTAAAGCAGAGTCTACAGCACTGTTGTTACTGCAATTTGTCCATTTAAGGTCGAATACAGAATGTTGGTGCTCCAAAAATGATTTACCGTTAGAGCTGTAATGTGTTTGTTGCAAATTCTGGATTTATGCTGCCCAATTCTTTTATTTCTTGATTTGATTTGGATTCTCCTTTTCCGAAATACCACATGGACAAGTTATGCACTATATAACTGTTAGACCTGGCATCCTTGGTGTGATTGCCCCTGACGTTTTCGCCTCCTGACCTCCTGTTTTGCTGACCTCATTTTTGATGGCGTTAGGATTCTTGGCACTTTACTTCTAACCAGTGCTAAAGTGCATATACTCTGTACTCTAAACATGGTAACATTAGCTTATCCACAATTGGCATATTTAATTTACTTTCAAGTCCCTATGTGGCCAGGGAATGTAAATTGAATGCTACTTGTGGGCACGCAGCACTGATTGTGCCACCCACATCAGTATCCCTTAAGCATGGCCCAGGCCTGCCACTTCAGATTCTGTGTGCGCTGTTGTAAACTGCCATTTCGGTTCTCATCTGATTGTGTTGGATTATAGAAATTTGAACAGTCTTGTCGCACATTTGCAGTGAAAAACACACATAGCTCAGTGCTAGTGAACAAGCTCGTCCGTAAAAAAATACAAAACTACTCTAGTTATCTCTAATGGTTTCTATAGTCACAATTTGGCTGAGGATAGCCGTGACTTGACAGCGTTCAGCCCCGTCGGATATCAAAAAAGATTTACACGATTGCCAAAGGGGTATAAGAACAGCCCCAGGGCATTTGATGCTCATGTCGTGTCCTTACTACACAACATTGATATGGATGCGTTCTCGTACGTTGATGATATCTATCTGACGGACGATAAACTGATGCCATATCTAGCCCGGGTCGAACGCATCATTTTATTGTTTGCGGACTATGGATATAAATTTAATTTTGCAAAGTCACTTATCGCCCAATTGACGGTGCTCTTTTTGAGCTACGAGCTCTATAATCAGGGGAAGGGGTTAGCTCCCCACCTCCTGGAGAAATGTGCACAATTGCGACCCCCGACTACACTGAAAAAACTTCAGTTTTTGCTGGGATTTTTGATTTTGGTAGGACTTGCATTCCTGATTATGCCCAGCATATCAAACCGCTTTATGCATTGATACAACCATTGTTTTCCACTGCTAGCTGGCTTCCAGAACATACCAAAATCCTACATTCATTGCAATCTGATTTGCTTGCACCCAACTTCTTGTTGATGCGGGATAACACCACAAACCTGGTGATATGTATCGTTCCAGAAATGGTGGGTTTCACTTACTTGACGTTCAATGAGGGAGACACAGTACCTATAGCTTACAAGTCGCACTTGTACACTTCTGCAGAAATGGTTTTTCCAATGTTGAAAGAATTTTGACTGCAGTCCAAATGGTGATTCTGAATGAACGCTCGCTGACGCAAGATAAACGCATTCTTATGGTTATACCCATCCCTGCATTGGCGGCCGTGACTAAGGCGAGTGTACCTATTGCTAAAGCGTTGCAACCCCGCTGGATACAGTGGGCTACGTCCTTGACAGCCTCAGATGTGATGTTTGTCATTGATTCTGCACTTCGGACTCAGGAGTTTCTGATGTATGAACACGCTCATCCACCTCTTTTGTCCATGCTACCTTTAAATGAATACAAATGCATCATTTATACCGATGGCTCGGCTAAACCGGCTACATGTTCTAAACATGCTTGCTCTGCAGCTTGTACAATTGTTGCTGGCTCGATCGTACTAGGTGAGTTTAAGTCTTCCATAATACATACTCGGGCACTTGGTGACTGTACGGCACAGTTGGTGGGGCTACGTGCTCTTATTCTTGCTCTTGAGTTTGCAGATCCTAATGTCAATACTCTTGTAGGGTGCGATTCTTATTACTGTGTCCAGTCTTTTAATGACAACTTATTCTTTTGGACTCAAAAGTCTATAGAGATGCTAAAAACAGCGCAATTAAGCATAACATGCTTTGGGTTCGGGTGGCAGAGCTTAAACAGCACCTGTCTCTCACACAGGTTATCCATACTCTTGGCCATCAGCGTGTTGGAGCACATGCTTTTGGTAATTCCTTGGCTGAGGAAGCGGCCAAGTCTGCAGTAGCCCCTTGTACAGTAGCAGCAGTTTCAAGATCTATGACTCAAATAGATAATGATATCTTGGCAGCAGTTGCTGCTACGAGGGAGGGAACTGTACACCCTAGAGGTTTCCCTTCTAAATACTCTTTTCATTTATCTCCCGAAAATGTACCCTACACATTTATTCCAACAGTTGGGGATCGGCTGATTCCCATAATGGAACGCAGGCCTGCTTTGATCAAAGCTGCACATGAGGGCATGGCTTATTGGTGGTGTGGTTTATACCAACAGACCCATGCTTACGTGCTTGCTTGTGACATTTGTCAACAGATCCAACCGTCTTCGGTGTCACGCCCACCACAAACACAGCTATGCATTTCTAATAAACCTTTCGGCTGTGTCTATCTTGATCATTGCGGTCTGTTTTCTTCTGATACTGCATATAAATATATTTTAGTTGCAGTTGAATCATGCACTAAATTCCTTTGGGTTTGGCTACAGTGCAGTGCTGACGCTCGAACTGTCATTAGGTATTTGCGTGTCTTTGCCGGGATGTTTGCCTGTGGCACCTTCCACTCTGACCAAGGTCCATCGTTCGCCTCTAGGGCGTACAAGGACGCGATGAAATCATTGGGGGTGCTGGTGCAGTTTTCGTCTCCATACAGGCCCAAGGGCAATTCGGTTGTGGAGCGAATGAACTGTGTCTTAAAGCAATCCTTGACAGCTAGAGTCTCAGGGACTGGCTGATCCACTTGTATGGAGTCCAGAGGGCACTTAATAATCTCCCTAGAAGATCTCTGGGTGGGCGGACCCCATACAAAATGCTCTTTGGCATCAAAATGTTTGTGCCAGACCTTGATGGTCTAGACGTTGTGGCGGCTGCCGCAACTTTTGATGTAGATAATCATTCTACTGTGTTACAGGATCTACAAAAGGCCTGTGACAGTTACGCGACTGAACATTTGCCCTCATCCTTCGATCCAGCCTTGCTGATTTCTGTTGCAGCCTGCCTTCTGAAAGAAGGAATTTGGTCCATCGTATCGTGCTCCGGTTCCGGTCCTTGGAGTGAAGGGTACTCGTACAGTCATCTTACCTCCTTTACCTGGTTGCACAGATAACAGATGCATCTCAGTTGACCATGTCAAGTTACACCACCTGGCAGATTCTGAATAGTGTTACACCTGCAGTTTCGAGCAATGTAATTTACTTTGCTATGGTACCCTCCAACGCCACGAATATGAACAGTGTCAATAGAACTGAGACGGAAACTGCTATTGACCTTTCCCCAATCCGACCATTGTCTTCCGGTAGTGAGGTTGAGTATACATATCCTACAGATGAGTCCCTTGGTGAAGTGCAAACGAGTCCATGACAACATCAAGCTGACCCGGCAATACCGCCGCTCATGAACATGACTGCAAGTGGTTATTTTGGGGATCGTGCAAGCTTCTCCTCTGACTTATCTTTATCGACTTCGCATCTGGCAACAACACCATCAGATATATGTATTTTTATATCTTGGTTCAAGAAGACATACTTGGTCCCCCATGGACATACATCTGGTGGGTGCTTATTCTCATTTTCCTCTTCATGTCAATTGGATTTGTAACAGTGTTTTTTCTATTGATCAATGGTCATTATCTACCAGAACGCTCTGCAGTGAATTTTGTTGAGGGAACTTTGGCCCCTCACACTTCGTCCCACATTATGAAACGTAATTTGGCACGTGTGAACATTTCAGCATTTCCAGTGGCAGATGGTATAGTTTGGGATAAAGTAGCCTTCGAAGTCCACGGTCCGACAGAAGTTCTTAGGATGCCATACATGTTTTGCGTCTCATTAGGAGATGTGGTTACACAGGACATTCATTCAGATGATTGGGATGTGAAAGCAGTGCATTCATTGTTTTCTGATTTGAAATATTATGCTGCCTTTGATGCTGAAGATTTGTATTAAAAATTCTGCCAACTGCAGATCTGTTCTGTTATCAACATTATGGGCATCATTTTCTACATAAAACAAGTTCTTTAAGACCAGTATTTAACCAAACACAGTGGGAACGCTGTCCTACTCCTATCGAGGGGAGTTCAAAAACTCTTAGAAATAAGTTTGCATGTTTCACCGACTATAACAGGTCCAATCCAGAGTAATACTACTTTAAATTACAATCGTTAACTCGGTCTAAATTTATCCTCACACATTCTAAACTGATTTATTCAGACTCATTTAGAAATAGGTTGGCCACTCAGGGTTATGACCATTGGCTAGAGATGATTGACCTAAAATCAATCTGGGGCGCAAAGCCAAGTTCAAGGTAATGAGGCTCTGCATCAGGCATGCCTGATACCATCCCAAATTTTATTCTTAAATGATACGGTTTACCAGACAACTTGTTGTGGCCTGGCTACAGCCAAGAATTTGAATACTCCGTCTTTTCCCTCCTTTAACTGAATATCACAATTGGCAGGCCCGTCCAAATTATACCATCGACACATTACGGGCTTTGAGTCAAAACAACTCATTTAATATTTCGGAAATAGATCCATCTGGTTGATTACTTTGGCAAACAGGTTCAAATGGGTGCCAATTGCGTTTTTATAATGTAACACCTGGTTTTACACAAACTAGACTGGACCCTCGTTATCCACATTCACATTCAGTGACCACTTACTCGGTGGGTAATTTGTGCCAACAATGGTAAGAGCACTCTACCCTATCCGTAGTAAAACAACACCTGTGGCTCTTGTCGAGTTACATTAATTTGGCCGATTTTCTCTTGGGACCTAGGGTCCCTAGCTCTAAAAGGTTTAGATATGAAGCCTACAATGAATTTTGTAAACTTTCGCAGATGGAGGCAGCCTTTCGCCTGCGCCAAATTGATCAAGCAAATTTAGAAAAAGTCCTTGCTGTGGTAGACAATAGTATAAATACGCTTTCTTCGCGCATTTACACACTAGACTACATTGTTTCTTCTGTTATCAATAGTGTTCAGAGCGATGTTTCAATACTGTATTATGGTCAAAATCAATTGCGATCAGTTATGCAGTTTGCATGGATGTTACAGACCCTTAAAATGGGAAAAGTGCCTTGGGATTATTTAAGTGTTTCTACTTTGTTTTTGCAATTTAATTTAACTGATAAACAATGTTTTATGTCGATGAAAGATGCTACATACACACTCTTACATATTGAACACTTAGAACCCTTGCCGTTTTCCGTAGCTGAAATGGATTCTGCTGTTTGGTTAATCCATGGAGTTATCTCCTTTCCTTTCCCACTTTTTCAATTAAAAAAGTGCATGCAACACTTTCCTCTTGGCCGCTTTGAGCCCTTGGGTAGTGCCTTTCTACATGAATTATGGTCCCTTCCATTTACTTATAGATGTCAGCGGCATGAAAAAGACGTTTTTCTAACAGGGGAGGATTGTGACTCTACTGTGGGACATTCTTTAGTCTGCAAACACGTTTAATTGCATGGCGCTTTTAACGTGTCAGCGCCTAATCTCGCTTGTTTCCTAAAAGGGACACCTGTCCCGACCATAATTCCCGCTTTTACCTTGCTTTCAAACTGCAGTTATCTTATTTTGAACAACCAACACTGCTGTGGCTTACAGGTGGGAATTCCGTATTTAGTAACAGTCTCACAACGAGTTACTTGTAGCAATGTGCTCTTCCCTCCCCATCATGGGAAAGTAGATAGTTCTAGTTGGCCTTCCATTCCAACTTTAAAAACAGATTTCAATAAATTGAGCAGCCTAAAAGCGCTACATTTCAACAAGATGTCGCTTTGACTTCCGCCCAAGAGACCTTCCAGTTACAGGTGGCAAGGACCACTGCATTTTGGGGAGCTTATACATCAAATATTTAATGCGTTTGACACGGCCGGCCTTGCCCATTTCTTTTAAACAAGTGGGAGCAGGCCTTGTTTCTTCCTTTCAGACGATATTTGGAGTAATACCGGCTTTTATTCATTCTATTTTTTCCAGTATCTTCGGAGGATTCCCTTTATTGCTCGCACTTACTTATGGAATACTGATCCTACTGTTGCTGCTGCGTAATGGCTGCTCATCCTGTAGTAATGGACAGGCCAAACCAGTTGCAACTGTACCGTGATCGCATTCTGCAGATTTTTGGGTGCCTGCCATTAGCAACGCGTAGCGTAAGTTATGGAGTAACTTTTCGCTTTGCCTATTTTACTCTTGTGCAACCAGTCTTTTATTGTCGACGGTGCCCATTCAATTGGGCTCTGGATTTGTGCCTCTCTAATACGTCATTGCCAATACCAGACTTTACCGAGTTCATGGGTCCCTAAGAGGCTCACGACTACGCTTGTTCTGGGGAAAACATTTTGGCACTGGCTGTGGCACTTGGAATTTTTGAAGAATGGGATACCTGTGCGGCTACACAGAATCTCCTATATCAGAGCTTCATCGAATATCATGCAAGTTGTCCAGACATGATTTTGGAAGCATCATCCTGTGGTAAATAAAAATTCCTTTACCGGGACTGAATTTGATACATAATCATAATAAAATAGCTCAGTAAAATGAGAGGCAGAATCCGTGGTATTAGAGTTTCTGAATGGGCTTTATTCCAATACTCGATTATAATCGGATGCTTCAAGTTCCATCACCACGGGGTTCAGGAAGTGAAGTACATACTTTATTGACAAGAAGTAACTTTTATAGTACATACGTTATAATGGAGCAAATACAGTAGGCGTAATAATTGATAAGGAACTTGACGTGGTACCTGCGTAACCGAAAATGGGTGTTTACAAGGAGTAAAAAGACACATGATTGGTTATGATATCATGCATAGGTGGATCTATAAGATAATGAAAGTCATAGATGCGCGCGCAGCAGCATGACGTGTAATTGACGTGTAACTAGGGGGTGAAGGGAACTTGACATTAGCTCTACATGTGGAGACAAAAAGTCTGGGGGTCAGATCAACCTAATCCCAAATCATATCTAACATCCTATGTTTAAAGAACTATGTTATCCATAAAGAAGGACTCTCGGACAGAATCTATTCTATACTGACTGTGCGTGTGTGTACAAGCGTCTAAGTGTCTACACTGAATGCGAGAGGATGGGAATATTCCATGGTGACAGGGCTATGAATTACTTGCATGAGGGCAGAGAAAACCGGGCCTTTTGCTTGGTAACTGGAGGAATGTTTACTTAAGCTACTAGGCAGGAATGCATCGGCTGAGGGGGAAGCAGATAATTCGAAGGTGAAATACAGCTCTTGGCAGAGAATAGGCTGATGTCAGGCTTCGTGGGCTGCGCAGAGAATGAGACAGAGTTCATGGTCACAGATGCAGGTTCAGACTGGAGCTTTCAGAAGCAGAAGGCAAAAAGGAGTTTGATGACAGAATCAGGGCCTACTTGCCTTGGACTGTAAAATGGCATAAGTGAACCTATATGAAGCCGGTGGCCTTTCATATTTAGGAGTGGAATATCCGACATATTCATGGCGGATCTGACAGAGGACATGTTGACGGTGGACACACATGTATTTGCGTCTTCATAACTGGAACTGGAGGGAACATACATGTACTTGTGACATGCACATAGAACCGTTGGGGTCCAAGATAGGGGACATAACTGACCAGGAAAATCCACATTTCCACATTCCCTCCTTGTCCCCCTACTTGCCCTTCAAGAGATATCGATCTTCATCAATCCATCGATCTGTTCACATAGCATCATTTGTTCTTCTTTCTTCTTCCGGGATCTTGAATGAAATCTTGGTGGTGGAATACACGATGTGGCACACAGACCACAAATCGCTGGTCCACATTGTAGACATAGACAGCAACTGAATAGTATGAGAAAGCCAATACCTAGGAAGGATAAAACTCTCCATCCCCAGGCTGATATCACACTCCAAAACCAACTGGACCAAGTCCAAGTGCCTGGGTTCTGGTGTATCTGGTTTACAATCTTATGAAGGCGAGTGATGGCTTTATATACAGATGGCGAATTTTCTGGTATGAATACGCAGCAACTTGATCCGATGACCCTACAAGCTCCGCCCCTATCAGCCAGGATGACGTCAAGGACAAGACGATTTTGAAGCACAACAATCCGCATAGCAGACTGCTCTTCTGTTAAATTGCCTAAGGCGGAAATAGTCTCATTCACTACTGCTTCAAGGGTTTTGGTTAATCTACGTATCAGCTTACTATTAGTAACAGTACCTATATAGGGAAAGATGCCTTTATTAAAATCTACATACTTGTCCCATGCCGTTTCAGTGTAATCGACAATGGGGAGATCTCTCCGCTTTCTGTTGTGTACTAAATGAATATTTCTGTAGTAATCAGGAGGAGCTAGAAAAACAGGTGGTAAAAGGAATGCAATGTAGCAGGTACCATCCCAATCTGGAGGTAGACGCATATATGCAGTCTGACCACATATGAAGTAGGAGTGGCGAGAAGCTCTAAATGAAGATTTGCCTTGATCACGGAATTCTACTATAGTATTGCATTTACTATGGCCCATAGGTATGGAACCAACCTTTCTTACACACAATTCACCCTTCGCTGGGAATACTGACATGGTGGGCAAGACTAGTTCAACTTCGGATACGACATTTAGAATCATGAGATTAGGTGTAAAAGTACCTAATCCATATACTTCATTTTCTAGATCAGTTCCTGTTCTTTTGGGGCGACCCTCCTTGTCAGGGTAGCAGACCTTGAGTAAGACTAGGTTCAGGTTTCCCCATATCCAATGATCTTGGTAAACTGCTGTGTCTGAGTCTATGGAATTGATTAAACTAAACCATGCTCCACAGGAGCCATTATGTGTGAATGGATGTGGAAAGAAAGGCAGGACTCCTTCATAATTCTGATAGGGAGGGAGTCGGCCACACACCCAACAATTGGTGGCATTACTAGTCTGATGGGAATGATGTAACATACTAATGAATGTGTTATTGCGCAGCGCAAGTCTATAAGATAATTCATGCGGAGGTAAGTCACTAAAAGAATGTTCAGTAGTAACATTATAAACATGTCTAGAAATAGGGTAATATATGTGCAACAACATACTCGTAATAATTATTAAAAGACTTAATAAAAACAGAATTAATAATGTCCCCATACAGTGGCTACGCAGTGATTTACAATACGCCTGTCGTTTCAACATTTTCCGGGTATTTTCTCTACTCAGGTCCAGGGGATACATGTCAGAGACAATTCAACCGCTTCACCTTGGAGAGGACTTAAACAATCAAATTGCTCGACTGTTTGGGCCTAAGCTTTAGTTTATAGTTCTTAGAGTCATTTTGTTCAACAAAGGGAAGTTCTGAATCAGTCTGTGAGGGAGTGCAGGGCACAATGTCTATATCCGAGGATAGTCCATGAAATTTCTTGACGTGGCTTGAATGAATCCAGCCCTTACGGCCCTCGATCTTCACGGCTGTCCTCGTGGTCAACAGGACCAACTTGGGTGCTTTCCACCTGGGCTCCAGCTGGGTCTTTCGGTCGAAATTCCTCACAAACACCAAATCACCCGGAACAACGTCATGGGGTTTCACCTCGGTGTTGTCGGGAAAAGCTGCAGCTACCTGTGAACGACAAGATTGTAGTGCAGACATCAAGGAAGCCAAGTAATCTGTCAGCATATTACAGTCAACATCAGTTATTTTGCGAGGTACAGGCGTCCCCCACATATTCGGTGGTCTGCCGAAGATCACCTCATACGGGGATAGCCCTGTTCGAGAGTGTGCTACCATTCTCATGTAAAAGAGTGCAACGGGTAGCGCTACTACCCAGTCGACACCTTTTTCTCTGCATATTTTGGACATTCTGATTTTCAGGATCTGGTTATGTCTTTCTACGAGGCCTGCTGCCTCGGGGTGTCGGACACAGTGGAATTTCCACTGATATCCTAACAGAAGTGAAACGTGTCTCATTAATTCGGATGAGAACGGCTGGCCGTTATCTGAGTAAACAGCACGTGGTAAACCGTATCGTGGGAAGAATTCTCGAACCAACTGTTTGGCAGTAGTCGGGGCAGTGTAATCTGAAACCGGGTATGCCTCTGTCCAACGGGACAGAGCGCAGACAACTACAAGAACATATTTGAATCCTCGACATCGTTCCATCTGGATATAGTCCATCTGGAGTACTTCAAAAGGATGGTTAGGAGTATGAAATCCACCCTGTTCTACGGGAACGCTTTTTCCTGGGTTAAACTGACAACAGATCATACAGGTACGAACCTTTTGTTTTGCTGCTGCTCGTAAATGTTTATTGAACCAAATGTGTTGAATGCTGTCTAGCATAGCTTTTTCTCCTAGATGGGCTGGACTATGTGTAGTGTTGATTATAACTTGGACCATTGAGTCAGGAAGGAACCATACAGACTTTTCCTTCATCATCCATCCTTGGTCCGTTTGGATCCCCCCTAATTCAGTCCATTTCTTTATTTCATCTGGTGTAGCATGTGTCTGTATGTCAATTACGTCGAGAGTAGGATCTTTAACTGTCATGCAATGTGTCGGGACTATTGTCTTTGTCACGTCGGGGATTTGAGTTTGAGCAGTCTGTTTAGCTGTTCTGTCGGCTAGATCGTTGCCTTGGGAAATGATATCAGTAACCTTCGTATGAGCTTTACATTTCATGATTGATATTGCAGTGGGTAGATGTATTGCATCTAATAAGGCATGAATGAGGGGTCCGTGCTGAATGTGGGCACCGTGGGAAGTTAAATAACCTCTCTCTCGCCACAGCACGCCGAAGTCGTGTACAACTCCGAATGCATAACGTGAGTCAGTGTATATGTTGACTTTTTTATTCGTGGCTTGAATACAGGCTTGTGTCAGAGCGATGAGCTCTGCGGCTTGAGCTGACAAAGTATTTATACGATTTGTTTCAATGACTTCAGTATCTGTTGTGACTGCGTAAGCGGCCACTAACTCTCCTGTACTTGTTCTCATGCACGAACCGTCTACATACAATGTCAGGTCTGGGTCTGATAATGGGACATCGGTTAAGTCTTGTCTGGGTTTTGTTGTTATCGTAATAACTTCAATACAGTCATGGGCTAGTGGGTCTGTTCCTATTACAGGTAGAAGTGTGGCAGGATTCAATGTGTTACAGCGTCTGATTTCTATATGTGGCTGAAACAATGTAAGCTCATATCCTGTAAGTCTGGCTATGGTCAAGTGTTGTGTTTGCGTTCTATTCACAAGAACCTCTACTGCGTGTGGTACTTGAACTGTCAATGGATGTCCTAACACTATAGCATCGCTTTGTCTGATTGCCAAAGCTGTCGCTGCCACTGATTTCAGGCATGCAGGCAAAGCCTGAGCTACGGGATCTAATGTACTAGAAAAATAAGCACATGGTTTGTGTGATCCTGCTTGTTCCTGAGTGAGTACTGACAAGGCAGCACCTTCGCGTTCTGTAACAAAGAGTGTAAACTGTTTTTTGTAACATGGCGTTGCTAAAACGGGTGCTTGACATAAAGCTTTCTTTAAGCTTTCAAAAGCTTGTGTATGTTCCTGAGTCCAAGGGAGAACAGTCGATGTGGCTGCCTCCTGTGTGGTTAACTGAATGAGTGGTTTTGCTAGAAATGCGTACTGAGGGATCCACTGCCTGCAATATGACGTGAGGCCTATGAAAGCTCGTACTTCCTTTTGTGTCTTGGGTATTGACATGTTAGCTATTAACTGAATGCGGTCGGGTGTAAGCTGCCTTCCCTCCTTGGACAGCGAGTGTCCAAGGTAAACAACTCGCTGGACACAGAATTGCAGCTTAGAAGGGGACACCTTGTGCCCCTTTTCGGCTAGGAATTGTAAAACTATCAGCGATGCTTTTTCACATTCAGGTTCGCTTCTTGCGGTGATCAGCAGATCATCGACGTATTGAAGCAGAGCGGTGTTAACTGGCATGTGGATACTGTCAAGTTCTCGTTTCAGTGCTTGACTATAGATGCTGGGGCTTTCTGTAAATCCTTGAGGTGCGCGTGAGAATTTAAAGCTGCGCCCATTTAAACTGAATCCGAACAAATATTGACTTTCCGGATCTATTGGGACGCTGAAAAAGGCATTTTTGAGATCAATTACAGTAAAGAATGTTGCTTCGGAATCAATAGCTGTCAATAATGACGAGATATCTGGGACCACAGGGAATTGTGGCACAATGCATTTGTTTAACTCGCGCAGATCAATAACCAATCGATATACTGGCGGGGCTGTAGGATCTGTTCGTTTAAGAATCGGAATTATCGGTGAATTACATACATTGGAGTCTGTTTCTACAACTACTCCTTGGGCAATTAGCTCGTCAATGATTTGTAGTAAAGCCACTACAGCATCTGGTGGTAACTTGTATTGTCGCATTCGTGGTAGCACCACTCCTGTCTTGAGTGTGACTCGATATGGTGTAATATTCATGCAACCAACATCAGTAGGGCCTTGTGCCCATAGATGTGTAGGTAAAGTCTGTAGTCGGGGATCCATGTCTCTAGACACATAGTGACCTTTAAAATCGCGTAAAAACAACCTTACTCCTTCCGGGGAACAACATATTATGGCTCCTAGGGCTTTCAGAGTTTTAATTCCTAGCAGATTTTCTGGGCATGATTTAGTAAGTAATAAATCTGTAGTTCGTGTCAAAGGTCCTATCGTAAGTGGAAGAGGCTGTGATACTTCATTAACAATAGGTTTTCCTGAAAAACCAAGGGAGATATTCTGAGAGCCTGAGAGGGGTGCCCCTGGAACTTCACTACGTTTTATAGTTGTTCGACTTGCCCCTGTATCGAGTAAGAATTTTCTATCTTGACCTAATAATTCACTATGTACATAAGGTCCTTCTTGATCTACAGGAATCTCGATAAGGGGTAAGTCAACTTCCCTCTCTAGGCTAGTTCATGCGTAACGCTGATACTCAGGATATTCATACTGTGCAGTCTGATACATTTGTCGTGTTGTGGTCTGTGTGGCAGCAGCAGGCAACGGTGGTGCAGCTGGCACAAACTGTATTGGCTGTTGTGCGGCTGGCATGGCCTGGGCATGCTGCATAGCTCCTTGTTCATTCTGATCCTGTCTGAGTGGCCGTGGTCTTTCTTGTGTTTTACCTATGGCGATATTATGTTTTAAAACTGGACAATCGTGTACGTAATGACCTGGCTTCTTACAATAATTGCATGTCCCTTTTACCGGTCCTGCTGAATCGGAATGTGCCATACCCTTTTTATGTCCTTCAGCTGGTACTGTCTGGGCAACTAGCATTTTCATTTTTGTGTCTTTCATGCGTCTGTGTTCATGTTCCTGTTCCTCTTTAATTCTATTGTGATGGTACTGTAACATTTGTAACATTTGTGTTGGAGTGTTACCTTGCCAGGTACTCTCGAATTTTAATACTCTATTCTTTACCGGGGACAGAGCATTTTCTACTAATTTTGTTACAAACAGATGCGGGTATGATTCGCTACTTGCTTTTATGCCACTATTTATACCAAAACATTTTTCAAATCGGGCATAGTAGTCACTAGTGTCTTCATCTTGCTTCTGTTTACAGGCTGAAATTGTACCCCAATCTTCCTTTTTCGTAGCTAATAAACGTGGCAGTACCTGTACTAGCAAACCTGGTAGTGCTTTAGTTTTATCCCCGAGTCCTGCTCCTGCAGTTCGGGCCTTTTCTTCCGCTTCTAACACTGACCATTCTATCTTTTGGTCTCCTACCTCCCACTCCTTTTCCTTGAGTTTCTCATAAATGCCAGCAGGCATCAATACCTTTAATATCGTCATAATGTCGGGATAGGTATACTCTCCCATGAGTAACATGTCTTTAATTTCTCGGTGAAAACCCGCTGGGTCTTTGTCATGACTAGGTACCACTTTCTTCATTTCTAACAGTTCTATTTTTGATATGGGCGTATATACAAATACGCGCCTAAACTCGTCGCCCTCGCCTTTTATTGGGTGTACTTCTCGTAAGGGATTCTGTCTATCCATGTGATACGTTGTTCTTTCCTTGCTGGGCAATGAGGTATGCTCTGAGCATATAAAAAGAATATACTGTTTTCTTGATATTAGAATTTCTTTAATTAATTCAGTACCTGGACCTCTCCATTTATTTGTAAGCAATTCAGTCAATATGTCAGGTAACAGACCAGGGTCCGAATGCTGACTCCGATATAGTATAATGAGTTGTTGAATCATATAAATCCCAGCCAACCTCTGTTCATCTGGGGTGAGATTCAAAAATGTGCGTACTACTGTAGCATCACTATATTTTCCGGGACTGTCCACCCAGTGGACAGCTGCCCTGGCTAAATCTTGTTCATCCATAGAATCGAGAAAATGATAACCCCTTCGTTCTCGGAGTAGTTTGTCAGCAGTTTGGAACGAATGCTCGTTAGACCTTATATTAATTATAGGTATTTGGAAATTCCTGTTATTGTCTGGACATATCGGACGTATTGAGTCAATATGACATCTAGTCTGATCCCTATGACAAGATCTTCCTCTACCTACATAGGCTATGGTGTCCAACTGTCCTGCGGGTGGTCCTGACCCTTCTTCCTCGCTTTGTTCGAACTCGTCTGTCTCTAATCTCTCTTCGTGTATCCGTTCTATTTCTTTACGGATCTTTCGGCACATGGCTATTATACAATTTTGCTTATCGTGTCTTCCTTCTGATATATTCTGGCTCCATTTTGTAAGAATATGCATTGCATCCGGGTCTACCCCCGGTCGGTCTTGATTTCTGATCACACAGTTTATGAGGAAACGTAGCAGTTCCCCTTGTATCTCTACTTTCTGGAATTCCATAGCTCTGTTAATACATTCTGGATCTCGCCCTGTTTGAACAAAATGATATATTTTATCTAGATGCGCAGTCATTCCTGGTAACCTCGCTAAATACTCTGCGGCTCGTCTGATACGTAATGATGCCAGGACCATTTCGTCCTCTTTACCGACCACCGGGTCATATCTACAATCTATAAGAAGTTCCTTAAGCGCACGTTCACTTACGAATTTTGGTGTACGTGAATGCGCTGACTCTTGAAAAACAAGTTTATTTATTCTAGGTGGCGTAAAAGTATTGCTAGCACCTCCCGTGGCCCCATCTGGGGCGTCGGGTGTGAAAGGATTCGTCGAACGTGACACAGCAACTATAGGTGTGGACACCACTGTAGAATCGACTGTGGAGACAGATGCGGAAACAGATGTGCTTGCCGAAGCTAGTGTCGGGACTTGCTGTTGCACAGGGACAGATACCTGATCCTGACGTTGAACCCCCCCGCCAGACGGTCTATGTGGTGCGGGGTTAGCATACTCGGGAGCTGCGTCATCTAGTTATGAGGAAAGAAAAACATCTTCTGCGGTTCTGGGATGTCCTTTAGGATGTACCTTAATTGGAAATAATGGGGGTGGCAAGTCTTTTGGCATCTCTGGGGCAGCCTTTGGTAATCCTTCGGCTAGAAGAGGATACATACCATTCATAAGGGCATTTCTTTGTCTATCTACTTGTTCCGATTTCACTCGGATACCTTCCTCAATTAATAGATTTTCTTGAACTTTATTTGAACTTTCTTTACTCTTCTCTTCCTGTCTACGTGCTTTTTCTGTACGTCTATGAGATTCTTTACGCCATAACTCAACAGCGTCTTTCTGTGACTGTCTGACTTTTCTTTTCCATAATTCTTCCTCGACTTTCATGATGCACTCTGCATCCCAGGTTCCCGCTGTGGGCCACCTCTGACTTTCCGGCAATCCCTTGGTATAATCTACCCATAAATCAAGAAATAATATGGCATCTAAGCCATGCTTCTGATACATAAAGTGCCCTGGAGTATCCCTAGGAGGAATAGGGACGGCTTCTTCAAGTACCCCTTTCCTAGTAGTGATCTGTCTTAATTTCGAAAAGAGCGGCATATTGACAACTGATCCGATACTTAATTTTGAACACACTTAATACAAAAAGCACACTAATGAACAACCATTCATACCACAATATGCAAGACGTTTAACACATTTAACATTAAAACATTAAACTTTTAACTGAAACAACAATGATGATCGTCTGCATAACTAAATCACCATGCTTAATTCTTGACACTTACTAGATACTTCGGAATACTTGATATACTGCTAAACAGTACAGATACACTGCTAAAACAGTGCAGACCGGATTTGTGTACCCAAACCCGTCTTGACCGGCACAACCTATGTGCACGTCAGAAATGCCTCCCCAGAAATGGTACTCACCGGGTAGCTTCGGAAACGGAAGGCCTCAGTAACTTGAACTTGAACCGGACTGGACTCGACTCGACTCGTCGGGAACTGGGCTAGACTTCGAACTGGTGGGTCTCGATATACCTCGGATCTTGCTCTCTCAGCTAGGCTCTGGTCGGGATACTTCGCACTTCTCACCGCCTCGTCTGGGTGTTGATCGTAGTCTCAGTCGCCCCCGCTTGACCGGAGGGAGATACAGGAAATCCTGCTGGTACGCGTAATTGTCCGTCCAGCTGTGGCAGGAGACCGGGCCTACAACTCACCGCCGGCGCGTGAGATGAGAAAGTGTCCCTGTTCGGGCGCCATCATGTGGTAAATAAAAATTCCTTTACCGGGACTGAATTTGATACATAATCATAATAAAATAACTCAGTAAAATGAGAGGCAGAATCCGTGGTATTAGAGTTTCTGAATGGGCTTTATTCCAATACTCGATTATAATCGGATGCTTCAAGTTCCATCACCACGGGGTTCAGGAAGTGAAGTACATACTTTATTGACAAGAAGTAACTTTTATAGTACATACGTTATAATGGAGCAAATACAGTAGGCGTAATAATTGATAAGGAACTTGACGTGGTACCTGCGTAACCGAAAATGGGTGTTTACAAGGAGTAAAAAGACACATGATTGGTTATGATATCATGCATAGGTGGATCTATAAGATAATGAAAGTCATAGATGCGCGCGCAGCAGCATGACGTGTAATTGACGTGTAACTAGGGGGTGAAGGGAACTTGACATTAGCTCTACATGTGGAGACGAAAAGTCTGGGGGTCAGATCAACCTAATCCCAAATCATATCTAACATCCTATGTTTAAAGAACTATGTTATCCATAAAGAAGGACTCTCGGACAGAATCTATTCTATACTGACTGTGCGTGTGTGTACAAGCGTCTAAGTGTCTACACTGAATGCGAGAGGATGGGAATATTCCATGGTGACAGGGCTATGAATTACTTGCATGAGGGCAGAGAAAACCGGGCCTTTTGCTTGGTAACTGGAGGAATGTTTACTTAAGCTACTAGGCAGGAATGCATCGGCTGAGGGGGAAGCAGATAATTCGAAGGTGAAATACAGCTCTTGGCAGAGAATAGGCTGATGTCAGGCTTCGTGGGCTGCGCAGAGAATGAGACAGAGTTCATGGTCACAGATGCAGGTTCAGACTGGAGCTTTCAGAAGCAGAAGGCAAAAAGGAGTTTGATGACAGAATCAGGGCCTACTTGCCTTGGACTGTAAAATGGCATAAGTGAACCTATATGAAGCCGGTGGCCTTTCATATTTAGGAGTGGAATATCCGACATATTCATGGCGGATCTGACAGAGGACATGTTGACGGTGGACACACATGTATTTGCGTCTTCATAACTGGAACTGGAGGGAACATACATGTACTTGTGACATGCACATAGAACCGTTGGGGTCCAAGATAGGGGACATAACTGACCAGGAAAATCCACATTTCCACAATCCTATGAGGAGCACGTTTGTTCCTTTGATTTACTTAATTGGATGGCATCCCTCTTTTCAACGAACGATAGAGATGCTCTTTTAGAGCCAAACGCTTTCTTCAGTTGGCATGTTTTAATGGATTTGCCACCGCCTGCTTCGTAAAACGCCACTGTTGAGACACAAAACATTTTTTTTTTTGGGCAATTCGTTTTTTTTTTAACTTTCTACTTATTATACGTTATTAGTCTGCTTGACTTCGAAATCTCTTTCCGTCCTTTTCCTCTGTACTAAGGCCTCATCAGGGGGAAGGTGTTGTATGGCCGTTGGGGTCATTGTTAACATTGCTAAGTTAGCATGAGCTTTGCTGCCATGATGCTGCTTTTGCACACGTTACTACAAGGCTCTATTTTTGCAAGACTCTGTTTATGCCTTTCACATGAGAACTGTCTGCTTTTCACGTTCTTTGTTGAAGTTCTTGGCGCTTAGTCTGAACACAACGTGCAAGGTCGAACAACAACGTCCCTTGTTATTGTGTTCTGATCAGTCCTTAGAACCTAGACATAACATGTTACACACAGCTCCAATGTTGGAGGCTCATGCTTTGATATTACGGGGAGGCATGTAGTTTCAACATACACTTGGAGAGATTGTTTTCCAGAGAGAAGAGCTACGCTGTTCCTATGATGTAAAGCTTGCATCTAGGCTTTAAGGTATGGGGTCTGCTGTCAAACCCCAGAGATCTTCCCTTTCATAAAATAAACTTCATACTAGCAGGGGAGGGTGGTTAGGTCTTATGGTCCTTTTCCCACTGTCTTTATAAAATGACTTCCACCCTTTGTGCTTAATGGAATTTTAACCATACTAATTATTTTGAAATTATGCATTTTGCTGGTGATAGTGGCTCGTATACTGTATTACAGAGCATGATAGTTGAAATAAACATTTTAAACTATTACAGTGACTCTGCCAAATCTTATTGTGGACAACTACGAGTGAAAAAGCGAAAGAGTACGTCTTGCTACCGCGATTCCTGAGAGAGTTGGGAGTGTTGTGTTCTGGGTTGTCTAATCATTGGGAGCTATGTGATGTATCAGAAGTCTCCAATGAGACACTATAGCTAGTCGGTCTTGGGATTTTGGGTACTAAGGTGGAAGGTTGGTGCACCCCTATGCACTGAGGTCCTGTCTTCCTGCGCATAGTTTTGTGTCGGTACAGAACCCCTACAACACTTTCACATGTTCCAGCCTTTATCTTAACGAAGCTTTCGAAAGTCTGTGGCAGTACATTCAACAATCTCAAAAAGCACAGAAAACAAAACAACCTTGAACGTGAATAGCCTAAACAACTTGAGTAATCTGGGGGACTGCCTGTGCGCAAAGCTCAAGCTAGCTGACAGAGACAGAATCCAAGATGTCATGAGGGCATGTCAAAGCCAAAAGTAAGAACTTCATAATACTTCTCAATGTACAGCACAATGCACATGTATACACTACTGCCTGTAGCACTGCACACTTCATCTCCCAATGTACAACATAATGCACATTTGAGCACCACTGCTTATAACACTGCACTTCACGACCAAGTACATTCCACATCTCTCTCTCCCTCCCATGCTTTCAAATGCACATTCCACACGCTCTGTTCCTGGCAAGGCTGTTCTACTCTGAAAGCTCTCCCACTGTAAAACTACAAGATTACACAAAAGAAATCTGCAAGGAAATGTGCACGTGCATGGAAAAATTATGCGTTACAACAAACAAATGATGGACGGAATGCTGACAATGCAGACATTCTCCCCCAGTCAAGAGATCTGGGTTAAATCCATCGTTCTTTTGCCCACTACGCCATCCCAGTTCAGACATGGCCATATGCAAATCAGTCTTGACCCTGTGCCTCATGGGAACAGTCCAGCCCGAACTGCCAAGCCATGTCTTCCCTGGACCGGAATCAAGCATCCTAGGACCGGTTTCTGGCTATCAGCCGTCATCAGCCAGGATAGCTTGACTCCAGTGGCGTAGTGAGCACGAGACCCACGTCTGGGCATACCCATCCCACTGAGGGCGAAAAGCGTTACAACAAACAAATGATGGACGGAATGCTGACAATGCAGACATTCTCCCCCAGTCAAGAGATCTGGGTTAAATCCATCGTTCTTTTGCCCACTACGCCACCCCAGTTCAGACATGGCCATATGCAAATCAGTCTTGACCCTGTGCCTCATGGGAACAGTCCAGCCCGAACTGCCAAGCCATGTCTTCCCTGGACCGGAATCAAGCATCCTAGGACCGGTTTCTGGCTATCAGCCGTCATCAGCCAGGATAGCTTGACTCCAGTGGCGTAGTGAGCACGAGACCCACGTCTGGGCATACCCATCCCACTTAGGGCGAAAAGCGTTACAACAAACAAATGATGGACGGAATGCTGACAATGCAGACATTCTCCCCCAGTCAAGAGATCTGGGTTAACTCCATCGTTCTTTTGCCCACTACGCCACCCCAGTTCAGACATGGCCATATGCAAATCAGTCTTGACCCTGTGCCTCATGGGAACAGTCCAGCCCGAACTGCCAAGCCATGTCTTCCCTGGACCGGAATCAAGCATCCTAGGACCGGTTTCTGGCTATCAGCCGTCATCAGCCAGGATAGATTGACTCCAGTGGCGTAGTGAGCACGAGACCCACGTCTGGGCATACCCATCCCACTTAGGGCGAAAAGCGTTACAACAAACAAATGATGGACGGAATGCTGACAATGCAGACATTCTCCCCCAGTCAAGAGATCTGGGTTAAATCCATCGTTCTTTTGCCCACTACGCCACCCCAGTTCAGACATGGCCATATGCAAATCAGTCTTGACCCTGTGCCTCATGGGAACAGTCCAGCCCGAACTGCCAAGCCATGTCTTTCCTGGACCGGAATCAAGCATCCTAGGACCGGTTTCTGGCTATCAGCCGTCATCAGCCAGGATAGCTTGACTCCAGTGGCGTAGTGAGCACGAGACCCACGTCTGGGCATACCCATCCCACTTAGGGCGAAAAGCGTTACAACAAACAAATGATGGACGGAATGCTGACAATGCAGACATTCTCCCCCAGTCAAGAGATCTGGGTTAAATCCATCGTTCTTTTGCCCACTACGCCACCCCAGTTCAGACATGGCCATATGCAAATCAGTCTTGACCCTGTGCCTCATGGGAACAGTCCAGCCCGAACTGCCAAGCCATGTCTTCCCTGGACCGGAATCAAGCATCCTAGGACCGGTTTCTGGCTATCAGCCGTCATCAGCCAGGATAGCTTGACTCCAGTGGCGTAGTGAGCACGAGACCCACGTCTGGGCATACCCATCCCACTTAGGGCGAAAAGCGTTACAACAAACAACTGCAGTCCAGGGAGGACCTGGCTTGGCAGTTCGGGCTGGACTGTTCCCATGAGGCACAGGGTCAAGACTGATTTGCATATGGCTGGGTTCAAACTGGAACGGCATGGTGAGCAAAAAAACGATGGATTTAGGCCCAGATCTCTGTACTGGGGTGAATGTATGACATTGTTCTGCATTCTGTCCATCAATTGTTGTTTTTGCATTTGTCACCCCGAGTGGGAAGGGTATGCCCAGACGTGGGTCCCTTGCTCTCCATGCCAATGGAAATCAAGCAAGCCTGGCTGAAGACGGCTGAAATGCCAGAAACCGGTCCTAGGATGCTTGTTTCCAGTCCAGGGAGGACCTGGCTTGGCAGTTCGGGCTGGACTGTTCCCATGAGGCACAGGGTCAAGACTGATTTGCATATGGCTGGGTTCAAACTGGAACGGCATGGTGAGCAAAAAAACGATGGATTTAGGCCCAGATCTCTGTACTGGGGTGAATGTATGACATTGTTCTGCATTCTGTCCATCAATTGTTGTTTTTGGAAAAATTATGTCATACATTCAAACTGAGATAAAGTAAAACACCAAAAGTCAATTGAAATAATGGTAGTCAAGGGTCATCACTTGGTTTAAAAACATAGGAGTGCCTCTAGCACTACATTCCACCCCATGACCTTTGACTATTGATAGATTTGTGGGTCTCTAGTTGGCACAGGTAGGTACCAGTGACAAATAGGGACCCTTGCATCTAGTCAGGGTAAGGGGCTACACTCCTAAAATAACCCCTGCTCACCCCCTTGGTAGCTTGGCATGAGCAGGCAGGCTTATCTCAGAGGCAGTGTGTAAAGCATTTATGAACACATACAGTAATACAGTGACAACACTACAAATGGACACCACACAGGTTGCATTATAAAAATAGTATTTTTATATAGACTTAACACAAGACCAAACGACTAAAATCCACAATACTGTACTCCAAAATAGTTTCTCAAATGTTATAAAATAGCTCAGTTCTTTCAAGTTGTAAATGCGACACTTTACTCTCAATGTACCTTAGATGCTGTGAGAATGCCCCGGACATTACCCTAGCCACACCCCTCCCCCGCACCCGCAAGCAGACCTTACCCGGGGAGACCGGCCTTGAACATTCCCGCAGCCGGGTTACACCTTTACGGACACTGGGTCCGCCCCCTCGCACTCAGGCCTGGCCGGGTGGTGGCACCGCCAGGAGGAACCCGGAAGGGGGAGGGACTAAACCCAGATGTGATTCTCCACCACAGGTGAAGAGAGCTGCCGAGATAGAGGACGGGCGCACTTGTGCCGGAGAGGCGAAGGAGAAAGGCAAAGCGGAGAAGGAGGAGCAGAAGAAAGAAAGCATCGAAGAGAAGGAGGAACAGCGAAGAGGAGCAGAACGGAGCCGGAGCAACACGGAGCGAGCACGGAGCGGCAGAGCCCAGACGAAGAAGAGGAAGTCCAGGACGAGACGTGGTGTGAGGACTGGTGGACCCCACAGGAGGAGGCTGGAGAGCGGCCGCAACCCGGGAGAGTTGCGGCGGGACCGGTGAGTGGCTAAAACACGGGGAACACGGGACCGGGAGGCGGGTGGTAGAAGAAGGTGAAGGGGAGGCGGGTGGTTACGGGGACAGCGTGTCTTTTCCTTTCTCCAATTTTTGCATACTTATCTTCTTTGTGGTGGTGGCCCCTTCCGTCCCTTTACAAACCCCTGAGAGGACGCACTTGGCGCACAAAAGGAGAGTCCCGGTGGTTGGGGTCTATAATCGGTCTGAAGACTCCTATACACTCACTTACCTCAAAAGCACTGCATTTCCCCTGAAAACACTACCGGGTGCGGTGACGGAACACTGTTTATCATTAGTAAAGACAGGACAGAGTCCCTAGCGGCTTCTCCTTTGTTTTCTTGTCCCTCTCATGAGCCTCCCTGGGGAAACCACCATGACCATCCCAGGACAACCCGACAAAGAAGAAGAGGACAGTCTAGATCCAACCGAACACGAAGAGGCCCGAAGACCCAGCCAGGATACCCTGAGACCCGCCCAGACAGCCATCCCTCCTGCTTTATCAATAAAGAAATACCCACTGGCTCATTATATTCAGCCTCCGTGTCTGTTTATCCGGCCCGCTCTCCCACAAGTGGTGTCAGAAGTGGGATCAGCCGGAGACATGGAGGCTGTAATCGCCCGAATGGTGGAGAACCAAGAAAGCCTGGGGAAAGCCATGGAAAAGTTCCTCACCATTGTAGAGGAAGATCGGGGAAAGCTGCAACAGGCCCTCTCGGACCAAGGACAGACCCATGATGCCGCGATGGGGAAAATCGCAGACGTTCTAGGACAACAAAGGGGTCCGAGCACTCTTCCATCAGTGATTTTGCAGAAATATGTTGCCGGAGAAGATCCCGAATACTTTTTCAATAACTTTGAATGCATGGCCTTGGCCGCAGCATGGCCAGCAGACAAGTGGGGGCAATATTTGGGACCCCTATTATCGGGAGAACTACAAGCATCCTATCAAGCGGCCAACATCCTGGGTACGACCCCCTATGCTGACATAAAGCAGTGCATTATGGAACGCTTAGGAGTAGATGACGAGACCTATAGGATGCGACTCCGTCAAATAAAGGAAGGACCCCAAGAAACCCCTAGGGCCTTATACTTCCGCGTACGAGACATGGCTGATCGCTGGTTGAAGCCCGCTAACGCCACCAAGGAGGACATCATGGCCAAAGTATACTTGGAGCAGTATCTGACTTCCCTCCATCCACCCATCCAGAGATGGGTAAGACAGCATGCGCACCTGACACTAGATACTGCCATGGAAATCGCCAGTGCCTACAGTAGAGCACAAGAAGTCCAAAAGGGATGAGAGGAGACCACCTGGAAGTCCGGCCCGAGCGGGACCCATCGCTCTCCCCGACCGTTACTCGTCCAAAAACCAGATCCCGTTACGGTGTTCCCTGGACCCCCTGTCTTTCAAACACCGGGTCCCCCCCTGATGAGATCCCCTACCCCTGGGCCACAATGTTATGGGTGTGGAGGCCTTGGTCACATAGCCCGGTTTTGCCCACAGAAGGAGGAACCAATGGAAATTGGCATGACGAGGAACTTTTATTGCCTTCCCCAGACACCGACACCCCCTCCTTATCGTTGTGAAGTGGCTGTCAACGGACAACGGATGACAGCCCTTGCGGGTACTGGTTGTAGAGCGTGGTACGGCCACAGGATTTAGGGACCCAGATCGGACCAATGGAAGGGACTGTGAATATCCAATGCGTTCATGGGGATACCAAAACCTATCCCACTACCCATGTACGCGTACAAACTTCCACAGATCCCGGGTCGGCGTTGAAAGTGGGTCTCATACAGCGCCTCCCGGAGCAGATCATCTTGGGGAACGACTCACCCCATTTACCTGCCTTGCTGCAAGAAGCCCCGAACCTCGACCGTGAATGGTTGAACACAGCCCCCTTTGCCCAGGAAGAGAACCCCGACTGGCCCCCTTCCAAACCCAGGAGATCTAGAAATCAAAAAAGAAAGGAGAAAGGGAAACCCTTACACGCTTTCCCCGCTACCCCACTCGAAAACCCGTGGGAACATGATCACCATTTCCATACGACCCAACGGGAAGACCCGGTGCTACAGGAAGCCTGGAGTAAAGTCCTTATTTCTTTGTCAAAAACGGTCTGCTCTATCGGAAGGCAGACCCCAACAGTAACCCCCAGTTATTGATCCCTTCCCTTTTTCAGGATAAAGTCCTCTATCTTGCCCATAGTCATCTCCTGGGTGGGCATTTCGGGGAGGAAAAAACGGAACAGTTGATAACTAAACAGTTCTACTGGCCGGGCATTTATAAAAAAGTGAAGGTATATTGTCGTGAATGCCCGGTATGTCAAAAAAACAGCAGATACAGGCCTCCCCGCGCTCCCTTACATCCCCGACCCATTCTCGAAGAACCCTTCTACAGGATAGGAATGGACATCATAGGTACCCTCCTCCCCTCCCGAAGCGGGTGTCGGTATGTGCTGGTCCTCGTGGATTATACCACGCGGTTCCCGGAGGCCATCGCTTTACGACACCCGAACGCCACTGCCATAGCAAAAGCCATGATTACAGTGTTTTCACGGGTGGGTTTCCCAAAAGAGGTCCTAACGGATCAAGGGACCCCGTTTATGTCGAAAGTCATGAAGCAGGTGTGTACACAGCTAGGGATCAAACAAATAAGGACGGCGGCCTATCACCCTCAAACGGATGGTCTGGTTGAGCGTTACAACGCCACGCTGAAGACTACCCTAAAAAAACTCCTTGACCTCGAAACTAAACGGTGGGAGGATCTATTACCCCTGGCTTTATATGCCATTCGATGCCAAACCCAAAAAAGCACCGGGTTCTCCCCCTTTGAATTATTATATGGACATCAACCCCGCTCCTTGTTTGACATGGCTCGCGAGGCCTGGGAAACCGAACCTAACTGTAATACACCCCTGATTGAATACGCCATGAATCTGACAACCCACCTGGGGCAGATACGAACCATCGTTCGTAATAATCTGGAAAAAGCCCAGGAGGCACAAAAGTCCCAATACGACAAACGTACAAAGGATAGGTCCTTCGCTGTCGGGGATGCAGTACTCCTAATGATGCCGTCTTCTGATCACAAACTATTGGGCCAGTGGCAGGGACCCTATGTGATACTGGAAAAAGTCACCCCCGTCACCTATAAAGTCGAGCTGGACAAACAAAGAGGCACTTCCCAGGTGTATCACGTTAATTTACTAAAGAAATGGGAGGGACCCCTTCCCGTCTTAAACATTACGGAAAGAAACCAAACCCCTTTATACTGCCAGTGTATCGACGGCGATTTACCCGTCAACAACACTGCCGCACTCATTGAGTCACTACTACCTTTGCAGGACGTATTTTCCACCACTCCGGGAAAGACCTCCGTGGTGGAACATGCCATCAAAACACGTCCCGGTAAAGTAGTGCGTGTGCGACCATATCGTATTCCAGAGGCCCGCAGACAGGTTATACGAAACGAAGTCCATCAAATGTTGCAAATGGGTGTCATAGAACCCTCAGTAAGCGAATGGAATTCGCCGATCGTCCTCGTGCCGAAACCTGATGGGTCGGTACGTTTTTGCATTGACTTCCGGGAGGTCAATAAAGTATCCGAATTCGACACCTACCCCTTACCACGGGTGGACGAAATGATAGAAAGGATAGGGAGAGCCAAGTACATCAGTACCCTTGATTTATGCAAAGGGTACTGGCAAATCCCCTTAAGAGAACAAGACGGCCTCTACCAGTTTGTGGTGTTACCTTTCGGTCTACATGGAGCCCCCGCCACATTTCAACGGGCCATGAACCTCATCCTACGGCCTCATGAGGGCTATGCAGGGGCAGATATCGATGACATCATTGTCTACAGTGAGACATGGGACCAGCATGTGTCCCATCTTTTGAACGTGGTCCACACCTTGGGTAGACACGGCTTAAAGATCAATTCGGCAAAAAGTCACTTGGCTGCCCAAACAGTAAAATACCTGGGCTACCTACTAGGAGAGGGCATGATACGAACTCAGAATAACAAATTGGCCTCCATATCCCAAATACCCTTTCCTCTGTCAGCCAAAGCCCTTAGAGCATTCCTGGGATTGCTCGGGTATTATAGGAGATTCATACCCCAGTTCTCCCAATTAGCAGCCCCTCTCACCGACCTATTGCGGAAGTCTGTGAAAACAGAGGCCAGATTAAGGGATCCCAGCCCCGACGTAGTGCAGTCCTTTAATGCTTTAAAGGCGTCCCTGACCTCAGACACAGTGTTAGCCAGTCCTGACTATACCTTACCATTTATTCTCCAGACCGATGCCTCGGATCAAGGTCTGGGGGCAGTATTGTCCCAAAAGAACCATCAGGGGGAGGAGAAGCCTATTTTATACATCAGTAGAAAACGATACCCCCGGGAACAAAACTACGCCACGATCGAGAAAGAAGCCCTAGCCATAAAATGGGCAATCAACTCCTTAAAATATTATCTCGAGGGTCGGGAATTCACACTCTATACCGACGACGCCCCATTAGAATGGTTAGCCCGCAATAAAGGGAACAATGAAAGGATATTGCGTTGGTTCCTGTCATTGCAACCCTATAGATTCCACACCCAACATAGGAAGGGAACAGAACAAACCAACGTAGACTTCCTTTCCCGTTATCCCGGGGACACCCCCCCTCTAGAAAGACAGCAAGGGAAAAGGGATGTGAGAATGCCCCGGACATTACCCTAGCCACACCCTTCCCCCGCACCCGCAAGCAGACCTTACCCGGGGAGACCGGCCTTGAACATTCCCGCAGCCGGGTTACACCTTTACGGACACTGGGTCAGCCCCCTCGCACTCAGGCCTGGCCGGGTGGTGGCACCGCCAGGAGGAACCCAGAAGGGGGAGGGACTAAACCCGGATGTGATTCTCCACCACAGGTGAAGAGAGCTGCCGAGATAAAGGATGGGCGCACTTGTGCCGGAGAGGCGAAGGAGAAAGGCGAAGCGGAGAAGGAGGAGCAGGAGAAAGAAAGCATCGAAGAGAAGGGGGAACAGCGGGACGAGGAACCGAAGAGGAGCAGAACGGAGCCGGAGCAACGCGGAGCGAGCACGGAGCGGCGGAGCCCGGACGAAGAAGAGGAAGTCCAGGACGAGACGTGGTGTGAGGACTGGTGGACCCCACAGGAGGAGGCTGGAGAGCGGCCGCAACCCGGGAGAGTTGCGGCGGGGCCGGTGAGTGGCTAAAACACGGGGAAAACGGGACCGGGAGGCGGGTGGTAGAAGAAGGTGAAGGGGAGGCGGGTGGTTACGGGGACAGCGTGTCTTTTCCTTTCTCCAATTTTTGCATACTTATCTTCTTTGTGGTGGTGGCCCCTTCCGTCCCTTTACAAACCCCTGAGAGGACGCACTCGGCGCACAAAAGGAGAGTCCTGGTGGTTGGGGTCTATAATCGGTCTGAAGACTCCTATATACTCACTTACCTCAAAAGCACTGCACTTCCCCTGAAAACACTACCGGGTGCGGTGACGGAACACTGTTTATCATTAGTAAAGACAGGACAGAGTCCCTGACGGCTTTTCCTTTGTTTTCTTGTCCCTCTCATGAGCCTCCCTGGGGAAACCACCGCGACCATCCCAGGACAACCCGACATAGAAGAAGAGGACAGTCTAGACCCAACCGAACACGAAGAGGCCCGAAGACCCAGCCAGGATACCCTGAGACCCGCCCAGACAGCCATCCCTCCTGCTTTATCAATAAAGAAATACCCACTGACTCATTATATTCAGCCTCCGCGTCTGTTTATCCGGCCCGCTCTCCCACAGATGCATAACGCAAAGAAAACAAAAGGGTCGCAGGGAAGGTGATGGGTCAGTTCCTTACACGCAGGGGAGTGGATGCGTCTGTTCCTCACTGCTGCTCCGGGGAGTTGATGCTCGCTTCCTTACTGTGTGGGGAGTTGATGCGTCAGTTTCTTACTGCTCTCCAGTGCGATGCGACACACTGGCACCTCGATGCGATACTCTTCTCCGGCGCAACAAAATGGCATCTTGGTTGCGATGCGACAACGTTGGTCTGATGCGTGCACACCTGATGGCCGTGCGGCGACTCGATGATCTTTGGAGCCACGACAGGCCCTGCGACGCGCTTCTCCGGTGATGCGACGATGACCTCTGTGGCAGCGACCCGCTCCTTCGGCGATGCAATGATGACAGTGGCAGCGGCGGCTCGCTTCCTCGGCGATGCAATGACAGCGGCGGCGACACGCTTCTCGTTGTTGCGTCGCGCTCCCAGCGACACGCAGTCTCTCAGAAGGCCCAGCACAACAGCAGGCACTTCAATTCCCAGCAAGGGAATTCAGGGGAGAGCAGGGTTGGTGAAGTCTTGTATCCTTGAAACTTCAGGCAGGAGGCAAGCTCTAGTTCAAGCCCTTGGAGATTCTTCTTCACGTTGATCTCTCTATTCAGCCTTGTGCTGACTCACCCTGTCTCCTGGAATTCCCCAGCCCCTGTCACTCAAACTCCAGACAAGGAATACACAGCCTAGCAGAGGCAGGTTTGGATGGTTAGACAAGAAAATACCTACTTTCTAAAAGTGGTATTTTCAAACACAGAATGTTAAAACCAACTTCACTAAAAGATGCATTTTATCATTCTGAGTTCAGGCATACTAAACTCGAATTTCTACCATGTTCCCTGAGTCAGTTAGGATTATAAAATGTAATAATCAAACTGCCCATTTTGGCCTATGGGGAACTGGTAGCCTTGCAATAGTGAAAAACAAAAATGGCTGTAATTCACTATTAGGACATGCCACACACATCAGGACATGTCCTACCTTTTACCTATAATGCACCCTGCCCTTGGGCCTGCCATAAGGGTGACTAATATGTATAAAAGGGAAGGTTTTGGGACTGGCAAGTGGGTACACTTGCCCAGTCAGCATGGCAGTACCAGACTGCACACAGGCTCTGCAATGGCAGACCTGAGACACACTTTACAAGCTGCTCCGGTGAGTGGCACAATCAGTGCTGCAAGCCCACCAGCAGTATTGGTTACAAGCCCTGGGCACACGCAGTGCACTGTACTAGGGTCTGACAAGTAAACCAATCAAGCCAATCATGGAATCACTAATCCATACGTTAATTTACCATAGGGAGCACTTGCACTGTGGCACTGAACAACAGTGGCACAGTGCCCAAAGCATCTATAACCAGCAAAAACACATGCGGCAACAGCAAAAAATGGAAGGGAGACCCAAGCCAATGGTGCCAGGTCTAACACGTGTCCCCTCCAGCTGAAATGTGGGGAGAACTACCCTATCTCCTGGGAGTTCTCATCCCGAAGGCGGAAAAACCTGGACAGACCATCAGCATTGGCATGTTCTGTACCAGGGCGGTGTTCCACTATGAAATCCATCCCCTGTAGGGAAATGGACCACCTCAACAACTTTGGATTCTCACCCCTCATCTACATCAACCATCTGAGGGGCCTGTGGTCTGTCTGAACCCGGAAGTGAGTCCCAAACATGTATGGTCTCAACTTCTTCAGTGCCCAGACCACAGCAAATGCCTCACGCTCAATTGCACTCCACCTCTGTTCCCATGGAAGTAACCTCCTATTGATGAAGGCTACAGATTGATCTAGGCCCTCTTCATTAATCTGTGATAGAACAGCCCCCACACCATGCTCTGAAGAGTCTGTTTGCACAATAAACTCTTTTGAGAAGTTGGGTGCCAGGAGCACGGGCGCCATGCACATGGCAGTCTTCAGGGCTTCAAAAGCTCTCTGACAGGTGTCAGTCCAAGTCACTCTCTTGGGCTGCTTCCTGGAAGTCAGCTCTGTCAAGGGTTTTAATGCTGCCATGTCCTATAAAGGCTCTCACCTCTGTCTGGGTCTTGGGGGTTCCCAAGCCAGGATGGTTGCAATCTTGGTCTGTAGGGGCGCCACCTGGCCGCTCCCAACCTGGTGTCCCATGTACACCACAGAACCCTGCCCGATCTGGCACTTACTCGCCTTGATCGTGAGGCCTGCCCTCTGCAGCGCCATCAACACTTCCCAGAGGTGGCACAGATGTTCTTCCCAGCTGGCGCTAAACACTGCAATGTCATCCAGGTAGGCGGCACTGAACTCTTCCTGCCAACCAACACCTGGTTGACCAACCTCTGAAAGGTGGCAGGGGCATTCTTCGTCCCAAAGGGAATAACCTGGAATTGGTAGTGCCTATCTGGTGTGGAGAATGCTGACCTCTCTCTTGCCCCATCAGTCAAGGCGATCTGCCAGTACCCAGACGTTAAGTCAAACGTGCTGAGGTACCGGGCGGGCCCCTAACCGATCAATGAACTCATCAGCTCTGGGGATGGGGTGCGTGTCAGTCCTGGTGACTAAATTGAGCCCTCGGTAGTCCACACAGAACCGCTGTTCTGGCGTGACACCCGGTGCGGCAGCCTTTGGGACCAAGACCACTGGGCTGGCCCAAGGACTGTTAGAGGACTCAATCACCCCTAACGCAAGCATCTTGGAGACCTCCTCCTTGATGTAAGTTCTCACCCTGAAAGTCACCCTGTAAGTTTTGTGCTTGACAGAAGGACTGTCCCCAGTGTCTACATCATGGACGCAACAATCAGTGACACTGGGAATCAGGGAGAACAGGTCAGAAAACTGTCCCAGCAACTGCTGACAGTCATTCTGTTGCTCAGGGGTTAGGGTGGCAGACAGGTTTACTCCATCCACTGACCCATCTTGCTCTGTTGCAGACAGGAGGTCAGGAAGAGGCTCAGTCTCCTCCATTCCAGCATCTGTTGCTAGGAGCATGCCCACTTCGGACCTCTGTAAGTGGTGCTTCAGGCGGTTGACATGCAGGACCCGCAAGGGGTTCTGGGAGACCGCAAGTCCACCAAGTAGGTAACCGGACTCTTGCACACCACCACCTCAAATGGTCCGGTCCACTTAACCTGGAGCGCACAGGGCTCCACGGGGACCATGACCCACACTCTCTGACCAGGCTGAAGCTCTACCAGAGTGGCCTTCTGGTCGTACCACTGCTTCATCTCCTCCTGGCTGGCTTCCAGATTCGCCTCAGCGAGTTTTGTGAAATGCCGAGTTTGGTTCCTGAAGGCCAGCATGTAGCTATATACATCCTGGAGAGGTTTCCTGGGAGATTGCTCCCAGCCTTCCTTGACCAAACTCAAAGGTCCTCTCACTGGGTGTCCATAGAGAAGCTCAAAGGGACTGAACCCTAGAGATTTCTGTGGCACCTCACGGTATGCAAAGAGAAGGAATGGTAAGAGGACATCCCACTTACGCCTCATAGGTTCCTCAAGACCCATTATTATGCCTTTTAGGGTTCGGTTGAACCTTTCAACCAACCCATTTCCTTGGGGGTGGTAAGGAGTGGTGAACTTGTATGTTACACCACACTCTTGCCACAGGGACTTCATATACCTAGAAATGAAGTTGGCATCTCGGTCAGACACCACCTCTCTAGGGAATCCTACTTGTGAGAAAATTCCCATCAGTGCCCGTCCCACCACGGGGGCCGTCACTGTCCTCAGAGGTATGGCTTTCGGGTACCGGGTGGCATGGTTCACCGAGACCAGGATGAACCTGTTGCCCATGGCTGTCTTGGGGTCCAGTGGCCCCACAATGCCAATACCCACCCGTTCAAAGGGGGTGCGGACCACAGGGAATGGCTGGAGAGGAGCCTTGTGCTTCCTCCCACTCTTTCCACTTGCCTGGCAAGTCTGACAGGTCCTGCAATGAGTGTCTGAACTCTTGCGCATTTGGGGCCAATAAAAGTGGGTGACAAGCCTTTCAAAGGTCTTGTCCTGCTCCAAATGTCCTGCTAAAGGCACATCATGAGCCAGCCCCAGTAGGAAGGCTCTGAAGCGTTGTGGTACCACCAGCACACGGGCTGACCCAGGCTCAGCCACCTTAGGCTCACTATACAGGAGACCATTCTCCCAGTAGATCCAATGTGATCCAGAATGATCACCTGCTGCCTGGTTTGCAGCCTGCTGCCGCAAACCCACAAGAGAAGGGCACTTGTTCTGCTCCTCACAGAAGTCCTCCCTGGAGGGACCTCCTTCTTGCTGCCAATGGGTCAGCTCAGGCAGGTCTCCCAGTTCAGCAATCTTTTCCCCGGTAGGCTCCAGGACATCCCCCTCAGGGTCCGCCTCCTCCTGGGCCGTGGGAATCTCGGGGGCCAGTTGCCCGTGCCCGCTACCTCTTCTCTTTAAGGCAGGCTCCAGGTCCTCTTGAACACCCGTACTGGCTGCCATAGACCGAGTGGTCACGCAGGCCCACTCAGGCAAACCCAACATCTCTAAATGAGCTCTTCATTCCACCTTAGCCCAAGGGGAGCTCTCCAGATCGTTACCTAACAGACATTCAACAGGAATGGCTGGCCTCACAGCTACTTGAAGGATATAGCGGCATGGATTAGCAAATTTAGCGGCACAAATATGGAAATTTAGCGGCACAAATATGGAAATTTAGCGGCAATTTAGCTGCATTTTTTTGGGCAGTTTATCCTACAACAAACACAGATCTCTTTGTTTTTTGAGTTAGTTAACACCATGAAGCTATGTATATTTGGTTTATTTACAATGTAGAGACTTTATTTGTCTTCAAGACTACAAATAGGACATAAACCTGTTACTGAATAAATGCCCAGGGTACCTGTATGCTTGTCGTGTTAATCTTGCAGTTCTTCTGAGCAGTCCAAATGTAGCCCAATATTGTGCTGCTGATTATAATGCAGGTACAATAATGCCCGGATGGATTGCTCTGAGAGGGACCGTCGTCTGGCTGACAAAATAATTTTGTAGATGCTGTTGCTCCTTTCAGCATCTGCAGAACTGGTCACACAGTCCTTGTACACAGCTGCAAGCTGTGAAAGGACTGGAATGCGGTCAGCCATCCCACACCAAAAAAGGACAGTGTCAATCACCCCAGAAACAGATGCCTGTACTGCTTCTGGGCCTACATGTTCAAAGTAGAGGCAAAGCTCCTGATCGGGGACTTTGCTGAAACCAGGGATGGCAGAATATGCACTCTTGTCCTTAGGCAGGATGCAGAGTCGTGCAGGATTGAAAAGGCGCACTTGCTTCAAGAACCCAATGCCCGGTTTGGCCTCCCCCATGTATTTGCCCGCCTTTTCCAGAGAATTTTCAAAAGCTTCATTGAGCTGGGCTGTTATCTTTTTTTTCTGTGTCAGAGTTAATTTAGCCCCTGCAGTCGTCTGCAGAAATGGTTGTAGTGACTCCAGAGTGAGGACTGAATTGTTTGTTAGGTCTATGTGAAGGTCCTCCAAATAATCATACACCTTCATTGTCACTGGTGTCTGACTCTGGAATAAGTCCATCAGATGCAAAATGTTTTGGCATTTTTCGGCCACAATGTCCAATTGCACTTTTATGCAGTTTCTTTCGTCGCTGTTCAAAATCCTTTGCAGATTTTCAAGGGAATCTGGGGGAGACTTGCTGAGTTGCATCTTAGACTCAACAAACCCAGCATAGGCCTCAAAATGCTTGCAATGGTACTGGACAGCAGCAAACCAAGAATTCCACCGGGTACTGCAAGGATCAGGTGCCATCCGTGGTTTCATCCCATGGTTCTCAGCAAGATGGTGCAGGTACCTTCTCTTTCTGCTCCCGGCCATGTAAAAGATGCGCGAGAAGTACAGGAGGAAAGCATTTAGCTCCACAAAAGGCTTTCTAAATGACTCTCCAATAAGGTTCATTATGTGTGCCAAGCAGGTGATATGTATGGAGTTTGTGTACAGATTTCTCAAAACAGTGTTGTATGCCTTGAGCATGTATGCCGCATTGTCAGTGTTAAAGGAAATAACGTCCTGAAAGGCTATGTTGTACTCTGTGAGCACCTTCACAACTGCTTGCGTTACAGTCCCATGGTTGCACTGTGAGAGGAACACTGTGTCCGCTAGGTGGGTGTGGATCTTACGGCCACCCTGCGCAGAGACAACCGCAAATAACACATTCAATACACACCGCCCTTCAACATCAGGTGTTTCATCAAATATAACACTGATCTTCTGATCTTGCAAGTGCTCTTTCAGCTCGTTCTTTGCTACTATATATCTCTCTGGGAGATAACGTTCTTGAAGCTGATGACTTCCAGGTATTGCTCCACCATTTCGCACTCGCTCATGGAGAAACTTGCGCAGCACATGGTGGTCGGTTTTGCTCAGCGGAATGTTCAGCGCTGTGCAGACATTGACCCACTCACTTATAATTTCCTGGTTTGACGCACCGGCAGCTGTACTCTTTGTGAAAAGTGCGTTGACAGTCATCTGACTGGCACGTTTTGGCGAAGAGTGAGGGTCTGGATCATCTGAACAGCGCTTCAAGTGTTTTTGGGACTTCACATGCATATCAACAGTGTGTTTCCGGATGTGATCCACCGCCACATTGCACACACTGCAAAACAGCACACCACCATCCGCATGCATCACAGCGCTGTACTCTTTGGCCCGATCTGCTGCAGTTATATGGGTGGGTAGATGTGATCGGTGCTTCACAGTCTTCAAAGGCTGCATAAACTTCTCCATCGGGCTTTTGTTGTGGTGGCTTGCTGGCCGCTTGGAATGCAAAAGATCTCTGGCTTGTAGCACACTCGCGTTACTCACCTACAAATATATTTGTTGTTACTAGATGTGTTCCAAAGGGGAAAAGGACATTGCAGTTGTTGGGTGGAAAGTTAAGCAAGCATAGGGTAAACGTGGTTAGAAATGCATGGGACTCTGAAGCAAAGTTGCATACATGGCGCGTTAACATACAGGTAGGCAGAGGTCCTTCGAAGGGAAATGGCACACTTGTGTGGTCCCGCTCGGCAACTTTTAGTCTGTGGAGGGCAGTGGGGGTGCGAGGTAAACATAAAACACATAAGCATCACTTTTGGGCAAAAATGGGAAGAAGGGGAAGGAGCCACCTGCAAAGAAAGTGAAACCTAACCGCGCGAAACAAATTTGTACAAGTTTAGTTGCAGGAGCATCTCCCCGGAAGTATACAGAAACCAAAACTTAGTCTTACCAGTTCTGTGCAGCAGAAAGCAGATGTTAGTTGCCAGACTGCCCAATGACTCTTGAACCAGCAGCTCCTTGCCTCCGGGACTCTACAAAAGAAGGAAAAAGAAGAAAAAGGAGTTACAGCTGGCTTTGCTAGCCCCCCCCCCCCCAGCCCTCCGTAGGTGGTTCAGGCTCGCTCGCTATTCTCGCTGGCCGCAATAAAATACAACAATTGTTTTACACCACACCACTTTCAAATGTCACCAGCCGCCACCGACCGTGACCACTGGCGACTTCTTACTGACATCTATATACATAACTGCATAAGCACATAAATATATAAACATGATTTATTAGGAATATAGGAAAGAGCAAAACTATTCATCATTTGAAATGTTCTAAAAAGAGGTCGCATCTCATCTCACCTGCAGCTGCTTCTGTCCGTCTTTGTTCTCACACTACCTCACTCGCTCCTCGCTGTCTCCTGCACCTGCGTCAGAGAGGGCAAAAACACTCCCAGGTCATAAAAACACAAGCCAAGTGAAACTTCATCATGGAAGTCATAAGTCAGCGAATGATAAGACTGAACAGCAATAGAATTAACATGCGTTTTATCCTTTTATCCTATACGTAACACAGAAGAAGGGACCTGGGGCTGGAGGGCTGGCGTCACCACGTAGCTGTACAGAGAACGTGTTTTCGCTTGCTCTGGCATATCTGCCTGAGAGAGACTGAAGCTAAATTCACAAGATGCATTGTGTTCAGAGAAAAGGCAAACGTATATCTCTCATCTTTATTTCTTCCCAAAAGTAAACTGACAAGACAAGCACTTCAGCCTCAAGCGGTGGTCGATTAACTAAATGCCAAAAGTAAAGGAAATGAAATTATATGCCACAGAGGTGAGAATTCATTGCGTCATGCACAGAGGCGCTTCTGCTGTGTTGTTGAATTGTGTGTTTTTGAATATTTCTATTGTGCTGGTGTCGTTATGATATGGTGTTATTATGTCTGCTGTGTTATTTATTTTACAGATATCAACCGATGCTGTCTACAGTCCGCCAAAGCAGCACATTTCAATATAATTCCCGCCAATAAAAATTAACAACCATTTACTGATGGCAAACTTGGCAACTGCTCCTGCTCTTTATGTTTTCATGACATCAGTCATCCCAAAACAATGCACAATCCTGGCCTTAATTTAGCACTTTCCTTGCTCACTTTATTGATCCGGTCCTCGGTCCGGAGATACATTTACTGAAAGTAATTCAAGTTTCTAATCTCACATTTGTTATCACACCAACGTGGGTGATCTTGGGCAAATCACTTGTTCGAATTTCACTTGCTAGCAAACAATAATTAGTAAGTGCATGCAATTATGTTAATAAACCTACAGTTGAAAGACAAAAATTATCGCAATTAAATCTTGTGTATATGGCTACATTTCAAGAAGGTGACCTGCAGCAGCAACTGCATTCTTTTTCAGCAAAATCCTGCCATCACACATTTATGGACGCCTTACAGAAGAGCGGAATATGTCCTTGTTCTGGGGTGATTAGAGGTTTTTATTTTGTGTAGGTGAGATGATTAAGAGTTAACAGACGCAGGCCATGACTGCCATCAGAATGGAGGAAAGCTAGAAAACAGAGCCACCACCGCATGGGACCCGCAAACCACAGAACCGTCAAAACACAGTGCAAATCTAACACTGGATACCAGGACATATCATAGTCACTAAACAGGACTACCAAACCACAGGGTGTCCGAACAAAGGGCAACTAAAATAAAGGACTGCGTTTAGCAGCAGCAGCTAGTGGTCTGCCTTCTTTTTTTTTTACAGTCCAAACTAATAAAACACAAACCTATGATAGCGATCGCTTCCCCTTCCCACTTCCTCTGGTAGGCCCTGCACTTTCAGCTGCATAGCCTAGAAGAAAGTACACCCACCTCCTTTTGATGCACTGGCTCACAGCAGCCAATTCAGCGCTCACAGTGCTCAGCTCACAGCAGCTTACCTGGGCCTCTGGGCCTCCCGAGACGACGATCCGACGATACACCACCAGCACCAGCCACAACGATACGATGACGATCCAGACCAGCAGCGCCGCTCCAGACCAGGTGAGTCGAGTCGTCATCGAGTCGTCAGCACTGCCTGCTGTGAGGACCCCCCCCTACCCCCCTTCTATTGGTCTATTGGACCCGTGGCAAGAGCCACTGGCCCAATAGAACAATAGAAGAGGAAGAGGGGCGGGTGGTCTGCTGTCTGCTGCTGGATGGGGGTGGGATGCCGCCAGGATTCCAGGATTTTGCGGGCACTTTTGTAAAAATCGCGGCATTTTTACAAAAGTGCCGATTTCGCGATTTTTTGGCAAATCGCGAAATCCTGGAGGGTCTGCCTGAGACCCCCCCACTCAAAGGGAACCTGTGCCACCTTGCAGTGGCTCTCTGTGTTGTCAGCGGCAACAACTGGGTAAAATGCATTGGGGATTACCTGCTCTTCAGACACCAACTGATAGCTGTCACACTGGCTCCGGTGTCTCTAAGAGCTTCCACCCTCTTGCCATTGATGGTCACCCACTGCCTGTATTTCTCAGTGTTATCAGGCAGCTGGGTCCTGGGGACCACTTCACAGTCTCCTAAAGAGACAAGGGACACATCTGCGGGACCCCACCCACCTTGGGCACCCATCTCTTCCCCCAGGGTTACACTAGCCAACTGCCCGGGTGGTGCACCAGTGGGTGCTGTCTTCCCATACAAGGGACATCTAGCGTCATAGGAACAGTGGCCTACCAGACCACACTTATAACAGGTCTTGGGCCCCTTGTGAACAGGTTTATCTGTCGGGCCACTGTCTTCTTCTGAGGGGGAGGCTGGGAACCTTTCCCTTGGTTCCTTTGGTGATTACTTTGGGGCCCTTTCTGGAACTCCCTCTGTTTACCCTTGTCCCCCCCACTCTTCTGCTGGGGACCCTGCCCACCTTTGGCCAAGTCTCCCACATGACCCTTCTGGACCCGGGTGCTCACCCAGCGGTCCGCCTCCTCAGCAAGCTTCCTAGGGTTAGTTAGCTTGCTATCAATAAGATGCTGGCGTAGCTCTGGAAAACAGTTATTTGACAAGTGCTCTCATGCTAACAAATCATAGGGCGCCTCAAACCTATCCACTTTGCTACCCTTCACCCAACCATCCAATGCTCTGCAAAAGAAAGACACATATTCCACCCAAGTGGTAGAATCCAGTTTTCTGCAATTTCTAAACCTTTGTCTGTATAACTCTGGGGTCAAAAACCCTTTATGTGGGTCTAGGACATCTGCTCCTCTGTAGGCAAATCCAACAAAGTATCTCTCCCATCACTATCAAAGCGGCCCCACAACCCGCTCCCCAATCCTTCTCAGGGACCCGGTGGGCCAACATTGCAGCTTCATAAGCCCTAAACCACTAACCAATATCCTCATTTGTGTGGAAATCTTTAACTGCACCTTTGGGGATGTAAACTATTGCTTCTACCTGCACTGGCGGTATGCTGCCACCAGAGGGAGGAACCTCTAAACGTTTGGCCATGAGTTCCAATTCCCTCAATCCTCTCATGCTCAAAATGCATTCTCTTTTCCTCTAAGGCTAACTTCTTCATCTCTAATTCCATCCCAAGTCTATTTTCTTGCTCTCTATGTCTTTCTGACCATTCATTTTGAGCCTAGCCAGCTCCAGCTTATGCATCCTCTCCTTTGCTCTGTCCTCCGGGCTCTCCTGGGGACAATCCTTTGGAAGAAACACTGCTGCCCGCCCCTGAAGGTGTTTTCCCTCCAGTTAGGCCCACTGGCCCCTCAAGCTGCCCATTTAAATCCTCTGCCTCCACTGCTGGCTCCTCAGGATGCTCAGAGGCATTCCTAGATTCCACCCAGGCCCTCAGCACTTTTTGGAATTCCTCTTTCTTGGTGAGACCTTCCACAGAGATTTAAAATTTCTTGCACAAAGCTTTGAGATGAGGCACAGTGTAAGTATCAATTCTCTCTTCTTCCAACACAATGTCTACAGATGGTGACTTGCTCATGGTAGCAAAAAGACTGGCAGTTCTCAGGAATCAAAAATAGAAAAGAAGTTCCAAGGAAAAATTCTCTCAAAGTATGTGGTCGCGTTATGGTCTGCACTCACTGGTAGTGTACACCAATCACTGTATATGAATCACAAATGCAAGTCCAAATCCTCACCGCTGCCCACCAATGTTAGATTTGGGGGTCTCTAGTTGGCACAGGTAGCTACCAGTGACAAATAGGGACCCTTGCATCTAGTCAGGGTTAGGGGCTACACTCCTAAAATAACCCCTGCTCCCCCCCTTGGTAGCTTGGCACGAGCAGACAGGCTTATCTCAGAGGCAGTGTGTAAAGCATTTGTGAACACATACAGTAATACAGTGACAACACTACAAATGGATACCACACAGGTTGTATTATAAAAATAGTATTTTTATATAGACTTAACACAAGACCAAATGACAAAAATCCACAATACTGTACTCAAAAATAGTCTCTCAAATGTTATAAAATAGCTCAGTTCTCTCAAGTTGTAAATGCAACACTTTACTCTCAATGTACCTTAGATGCATAACGCAAAGAAAACAAAAGGGTCGCAGGGAAGGTGATGCGTCGGTTCCTTACACGCAGGGGAGTGGATGCGTCGGCTCCTTACTGCTGCTCAGGGGAGTTGATGCTCGTTGCCTTACTGTGTGGGGAGTTGATGGATCAGTTTCTTACTGCTCTCCGGTGCGATGCAACACACTGGCACCTTGATGCGATACTCTTCTCCGGTGCGATGCAACAAAATGGCGTCTTGGTTGCGATGCAACAACGTTGGTGTGATGCGTGCACGCCCGATGGCTGTGCGGCAACTCGATGATCTTTGGAGCCGCAACAGGCCCTGCGACGTGTTTCTCCGGTGATGCGACGATGACCTCTGTGGCAGCGTCCCGCTCCTCCGGCGATGCGCCGCGCTTCGGCGATGCGATGATGACCGTGGTAGAGGCGGCTCGCTTCCTCAGCGGCTCGCTTCTTCGGCGATGCGATGACAGCAGCTGCGGCAGCGACACGCTTCCCGTTGTTGCGTCGCGCTTCCAGCTCCCAGCGACACACAGTCTCTCAGAATGCCCAGCACAACAGCAGGCACTTCAATTTCCAGCAAGGGAATTCAGCGGGGAGCTGGTTGGTGAAGTCTTGTATCCCTGAGACTTCAGGCAGGAGGCAAGCTCGAGTGCAAGCCCTTGGAGATTCTTCTTCAAGTTGATAGAAAGCACACTCAGTCCTTTTCTCCTCTCTTTGGTAATGAAGCAACCACTGCAGGCCAACCCCCAAACACACAGCACAGGGGTAGACTCCTCCGTCAGCTTCCTGGTTCTCCTCCTCAGCCAAGGTTTATCTTGATTCCCAGAAGTGATCTAAAGTTCTTGGGTCTGGGTCCCAATATTTATACTACTTTTCTCTTTGTTCTCTGAAGGCAGAGAGGCCTTTGCCTAGTCCAAACCAGTTCTGGTCAGTCCTGGAGCACTTTGTTGACATGTCTCCTACTTTCCTTTCACAGTGCAGGGCAGGGACATCAGACACACCACAGGAGGTGGAGCCAGCATTGTGGAGGGAAGGCCCAGCCCTATTCAGGTCCCAGGTGCAACCCCTCCCACCCATCTAGATGCAGATCTCTCTATTCAGCCTTGTGCTGACTCACCCTGTCTCCTGGAATCCCCCAGCCCCTGTCACTCAAACGCCAGACAAGGAATACACAGCTAGCAGAGGCAGGTTTGGATGGTTAGACAAGAAAATGCCTACTTTCTAAAAGTGGTATTTTCAAACACAGAATGTTAAAACCAACTTCACTAAAAGACGTATTTTATCATTCTGAGTTCAGGCATAATAAACTTGAATTTCTACCATGTTCCTTGAGTCAGTTAGGATTATAAAATGTAATAATCAAACTGCCCATTCTGGCCTATGGGGAACAGGTAGCCTTGCAATAGTGAAAAACGAAAATGGCTGTAATTCACTATTAGGACATGCCACACACATCAGGGCATGTCCTACTTTTTACCTACAATGCACCCTGCCCTTGGGCCTTCCATAGGGGTGACTAATATGTATAAAAGGGAAGGTTTAGGGACTGGCAAGTGGGTGCACTTGCCCAGTTAGCATGGCAGTACCAGACTGCACACAGGCTCTGCAATGGCAGACCTGAGACACACTTTACAAGCTGCTCCGGTGGGTGGCACAATCAGTGCTGCAAGCCCACCAGCAGCATTGGTTACAAGCCCTGGGCACACGCAGTGCACTGTACAAGGGTCTGACAAGTAAACCGATCAAGCAAATCATGGAGTCACTAATCCATAAATCAATTTACCATAGGGAGCACTTGCACTGTGGCACTGAACAGCAGTGGCACAGTGCCCAAAGCATCTATAACCAGCAAAAACACATGAGGCAACAGCAAAAAATGGAAGGGAGACCCACGCCAATGGTGCCAGGTCTAACAACTATCATAACATATTGTGTCTCATGGGGTACTCCAATATAGGTCTGAGTAGTCTCCTGACCCTTCACCTACAGTTACCGTACCATTACACTACATAACAGGTTTTGGTATTGACATTTTACCTAGTTAAATACTTCATAAGGTGTTGTGTGGTTTGCCCCAAAAACTAGCCTCATTAATTATGCATGAAGATTCTCAGAATCACAGCAGGATTACCATCTTCTGCAAAATAATTATGTATAATGGTCAGCCCTTCCGTCATCCTCGGCCGACATGACATAGCTAGGTAGAATCCCCTGAGAGTACCTTTTTGGTATATATACATCACATCGTTGCCAAGGCAAGCAGAGGAGAAAGACTTCCATGCAGCTACACTAATGCGAGATGCTGAGTAACGGTGGGCGCAATTTGCGTAGTGGCGCTACGCAAAGCTCTGCGAAATGGTAAAAAATCTCCGCGAGCACGCAGAATTGCTTGTTCGCGTTGCTTTTTTCCTGTTCGCGAATGCTGTTTGCGTGCTCGGGGGGAAATATCTTGCAAACACGCATTTTGAGAATGTAAACAAGCAAAAAATTCCGCAAAGCCGCAGAACGCAGAATTTTGGGCAACACGAATTTACCACCCAGGCCTAATGCTCAGGTTCCTGCGCGCAGACACTGCAGCTCGCAGTGGTCTGACATCCCTCGCGGGGTGTCCATCTCGAGAACAAGACGGGGTCCCACAGTCTCTCACTTCAGTTAATGGGGTTGGCTTCAGCCTAGGGGGATCCTTGGCTCTACACCTGCATACTTGCTAAATACACCTAGATACATCTAGTTCGGGTTGCATCGTAGGAGTACGCATTGTTACTGTCATGTATTTATATGCTTGCATATATTCATTGTTTTTAGCACTATGGTAAAAATCTACCATCCATTTACTCTGTTGGTGCTTATCAACATTTATATCTGTTTCTGTTTTATGGTTGTTTACGCACACCTATTTTACAGTAGAATGACGCTGGTTCAATAAATACTTATTGAAAATGTCCCCACTGTTTATTTCTGTGTATCTCTGAGACAAAGTGAGAACGAGTGACTGAGCGAAAAGTACTGTACTTTTTCCACGATTCCCGATGGGACAGAGTTGTCATGCCCGATAGTTGCCGAGGACTATTCTCTCCTTGGTAAGAGGAGTGTACAGTTGCATTGTGAGCTAGCTGGTATACAGGCAAACATACCCTGTGGGGTTGTATGGAATTAGTCTAAACACCAATCCCACAGTCTATGTTGTCTAAGCGCGCAGATCCTATATAGGTTTATAGGAACTACATGACAAACATACATATCAAAAAATCAACTTCTTAAGTGAAAGCACAAATATAAAATGAAGCACACATTAAAACAGTGACATTATAAACTAATGTAACATAATACTTCATCTAAAATAGCTCATGCATATCTGATAATAACTTGGCTTTAGGAATAAATGTATGATGAATAGAAAAAATGAATGCACGAATAGTATTAAACATGTTAACTCATTAATGCTCTTAGGGGCACATGCATCAAGGTAGGCTTTTGCGATTCCTTAATTGCTATTATTAAGGAATCGCAATTATGGAATCGCAAAAGCCTATGCATGTAGAAATCGCAAAAAAAATAGCGATTTCTAAACATTCCTTAATTGCGAGTCGCAAATTGTGAGTTGCAATTAAGAAATGTCTTCCCATTCATTCCTATAGGCCTAGAGGCACATCGGAATAAATGGGAATTGCATTCGTAATTTGCAAGTACTCACAAATTGCGAATGCAATTTCAAGGGTGCAAGGGTTCCAAAAGGATACCCTGTTGCACCCCTGAAATCTGCATATGAGTACATGTTGCACATGTGTGTGTGTGTAAAATAGAATTTTGAAAAATGCACTTTAGTTTTTGCAAATTCCCATCAAGTACAAATTGATGGTAATTTGTGACTCCTATTAGCGAAATCGGTAAATTTTTTACTTTAATGGCATGAAAGGAATCTCAATTTGTGATTCCTTAAATGCAATCTCAATTTAAGTAATCGCAATTTAGAGATTACTCAAATTGCGATTTTTGCATTTGGGATGATGCATCTCAAAGGCAAAAATACCGGTCGCAAAGTGGCAGATTCTGAGAATCTGCCTGTTTGCGACCAGTTTTTCTTTTGATGCATGTGGCCCTTAGTGTTATAAATGGCTAATTCTAGAACTTCTACTATTTAAGTAGCCAAACTTATATATTATGCTAAAAAAAAGAAATGTCAAAATCTTCTTCTTCTTTAAACTGAACAGCTTCTCCGTAACTCTCTGGATTTAATGATAAATATCCTTCTGTGTGAAAGGTACACAGTCTTCTTGCTATGATTAAGATTATATCTCTTCTCTTTTCTTTCCTTCACTTTCATTGTCATTAGAGCACATTCAAAAACTGTCTTTGCTAGGTATGTTCATCTGGTTAATTCAGCCAAAGGACGTCAGCAACGGTGTCAGTCTGCGCTGTCAGGTGGTCACTTCTGGGTTTGGGGGGTCCCACACCCTCACTGCCCCACTCAGACAAAGGCACCCACATGCAAGACAGGGGCATCGGGTACACCAACACATCGAAGCATGATCTAGAAAAGAAACAAGCATCACTATTCTTGCAAAAAACATTTTTCAAAAAGCACACGTTCTCCTTTTTCTGTTTTGGGTCTGATGGCAAAGTTTTATCTTTTCTGTCTGCATGGTTCTCGGCTGGTTCTGGGGAATTATCTGAGCATTCTACCCACACTTTGGCCTTTGAATTCTTGGTAGCGGAGTCGAACTCTCCTTCCCTTTGCTCAGTAAGAAGGGCTGGGGGCGTCCCCTTCCTGACTATCCCCCATACACTGCTGAGTAAGTACACCCTTGATCATTTGGCATGAGCCCAAGGCAATCCATCTGCCCTATCTTCTCTGGTAATTTTCCTTTCTCCAACTGGCCCCTTCACCATCTGTGGGACTGGTCTGGCTTGTGCATACTGACACACAGGCATCACAGTTCTAAGTAAGTCTAGGGGAATATGCATCCCTTTACTATCTGCCCACCTGTTAGTAGTGTCTTTCTCTCCTAGGTGCTCGCACTTAGTCATGCCCACCAAATCAGAATCATGTGTCACCATCTCTGTCTCCAAGATTTTAGCCTTTTCATCTGTACGAGAAGTAACGTGGCTGTCTAATAAATGTATGGGACAATGAGTGTCTACATGATACACAGTAGCTGTGCTTTGCAGTAACATTTCCCAAATCTCTTGCCACAACTCCTTGTTCAACTTCACTTGGGAATCCTGTATCTAAGGCACCTCAAACACCACCCCTGGAGTTTCTACTGGGACCTGCACCAACTGTTCATGCAAAACTGCAGTTTCTGCCTGTATGTACCACTTGATCACATTTGCTTCTTGTGCAATACCTGTTCTGTATCTCATCAGCCATTGCATTAGAGGAATTTTAAAGCTCAGCCTTGTTGTCATCTGCCCAGTGTCTGTCAGCGTGCAAAAACACAAAAGCAACTGTATCTGCCCTGTGTCTATCAGAGAACAACTCAAAAGAAACTGTGTCTGCCCTGTGTCAATCAGAGCACAACTCAAAAGCAACTGTGTCTGCCCTGTGTCAATCAGAGCACAACTCGAAAGCAACTGTGTCTGCCCTGTGTCTATCAGAGCACAACTCTAAAGCAACTGTCTGCCCTGTGTCTAACAGGGCACAAAAACATACAAACAACTGTGTCTGCACAGTGTCTGTCACAGTGCATTGAAACACTAACAACTGTTTTTGAAAGGGAGCCAACCACTCTCCCGCACCTGACAACGTCTCATTCCAAAAGTCCAAGAGTACCTTCTTCTTACCTTGTTTTCCTACATACTCCAAGTAGCACACTGCCCCTAAACTGTTATATGTAACTCAATGTCTCCTTTCTGTATTAGCCACACGTCTGGCACACATTGTATAATCTCTTTTGCAGATGCAAAAGCTCATTGCTGCTTCTCTCCCCATTCAGAGTCATGTTTAAAAATAGCATTTTTCATCATTTCTTTTTTCAGAAAGCAAGGTTTGTCACTCAATGACCAATCTGATTTGTAACTGCAACCAACAATCACTAGTTCAAACAGGCTGCACGTTACAGTCAAGGCTGCGTGCATGAAACTGTGCTACATTTTCTCGAGTCAACATTACTTCGGAAGCTTCTAATTCAAACAAACGTGCAAGGCATATTATCAAATCTACCTCCTCCGGTTTCTGCTGGAATCTGTCCAAAATACCATTAATTTCTGTCTGAGGAAAGTCCTCCAAAGAATTAATTAAAATCTCCTGTAAGCATTGTAAATTATCCTGCAGCTCTTCTCTAACCACATCTAAACAGTCTGGCGGAATGCCCCATGTGTCTTGCGCTGCCTGGTAAACTTGCAACTCTTTTTTCAATGATTTATTTTCAAACTGTAATTTATCAGAATTCTTTTTAACTTTAACTAACTCCCTTTGCATTTCATTATGTTCTCTTTCTAACTGCCCACATTTTTTATACAGGCTGCACAATGCATTCAAAATGACACCACTTTTTCTCTCTGAAATACCAAGTTGCAGTCTGTCTTGAAAAGAAGAATCCTGAAAACATTAAGTATCTGTGCTTGCCCCTCATCTTTTAAACATGCATTAGAGGCAACGTCCCACTCCAATAACTCAGTTGGCATCTGGGAATCTGCAACTGAAAACATTGACATTTTAGAAAACATTCTCCCATATTTTTAAATTGAATTGTCATATCCTGCAGAGTGACACCAAAAATTTATTGCTTTGCACTGCCAGATATTAGAAAGTACCGCCCTCACACGGAGGCTCAAACACGACAAAGCAATAAAAACAACAAAACACCACCTGGAAAGGGATTTCACTTTTATAAATTGAAACACATCAAAGACTGTTTTCAGAATAAGGCATGGGGTTTTATTTGTGCAACACTCGGACAAAAAAGACTTTCTCAGATGTCAAATGAACAACATTCAAATGTATATAGAGAGATATATGCAAGCAATAATATCAGACTTATAAGTAGGCAAATGCAACTGTTAAATGCATGGCAGGTAATATGAAATGAAACACAAGATAATGCTGAACGTCCCACAAGAAATCAGAAAGATATATACACTAAATACTTCAGATGATTACAACCACTGAAGACCTGGATGTGCACACAGACACTCACACATCACAAAGTCAATACTCAAAGAAAACACCTCAGATGATTATAGCCACTGGAGACTTGAATGTGTACACAGACACTCACACATCACAATGACGATTATAGCCACTGGAGACTTGAATGTGCACACAGACACTCACACATCACAATGTCAATAATAAAAAACAAGATAAATATTTGGCTGCAAACTTCATCTTGGCCCACTCCAGACTGGGGGATTTACAGCCGGGGTCAAGAGACTCAGAAAAAACAGGAGCTGCTGCACTGTAGACATGTCCGTCGTTCAGGCCCAAATTTCATTTTCGAAGTCAACAAACCCCAGCTAAATAATCTCAAAACACACAAGAAGGTTCTGAGAGGCCCTTTTCTGCGCCAAGGAAATGTACTGGAATAGGCCACTTTCCATGCAAGCATTCCAAAGGCAAAAGAGTTCTCACGTTCCTTCTGTACTTTCACATGGTCCATCATTTATCTTTAATGAGGCTTACAAAGGTCTGTGGCAGTACATTCAACAATCTCCAAAAGCAAAGAAAACAAAACAACTTTGAACGTTAATAGCCTAAAAAACTTGAGTAATCTGGGGGCCTGTCTGTGCACAAAGCTCAAGCTAGCTGACAGAGTCAGAATTCAAGATGGCATGAGGGCATACCAAAGCCAATAGTAAGAAGTTCATAATACTTCTCAATTTACAACACAATGCACATTTGTATACCCCTGCCTGTAGCATCACACACTTCATCTCCCAATGTACAACATAATGCAAATTTGAGCACCACTGCTTATAACACTGCACTTCAAGACAAAGAAGTACATTCCACATCTTTCTCTCTCTCATGCTTTCAAATGCACATCCCACTCGTTCTGTTCCTGGTAAGGCTGTTCTACTCTGTGAAAGCTCTCCCACTTTAAAACTACAAGATTACACGAAAGAAATCTTCAAGGAAACATGCACATTCATGGGAAAATTATGTAAAATTCAAACTAAAATAAAGGTTAACACCAAAAGTCAATTAAAATAATGGTATTTAAAGGTCATCACTTGGTTTCATAACATAGGTGTGCCTCTATCACTACAGCAACCAGACAGCCTGCTTCCGGAAGCTCACCCAGGAGAACCCGGAAGTTAGCCAGGATGCCATAAAACAGTGGTACGATCAGAATACCATTTTGGTTGAGTTTCAGCCTAGTCAAAAAGGGTGAGTAATGGAGTCGGTGGAGCCCTGGGCCCTGCAAGACCATCAGTCTGGGCCTTATGAGGTGAAGGATCAGAAGAGTGATGTCACCTATTTGGTGGACCTCAAGACTCCTAGGAACCTTTTGCGGGTCCTGTATGTGAACTGCCTCAAGCCCCACTTTGAGAGGTCTGAGATTGCCATGCTTCTGGTTACTAATGATGGGATGGAAGAGGAGACTGAGGCTTTCCCCCACCTCCTATCTTTCACGGGGCAGGATGGGTCAGTGGAGGGTGTTGGCCTCTCCCCTATACTGACCCTAGATCAAAGAAAAGACTGCCTCTGGTTGCTGGGGCAGTTTGCCTCTTTGTTCTCCCTTACCCAAGGACTTACTGTATGGTGCACCCATGATATTGATACTGGGGACAGCATACCTGTAAAGAACAACATTTACAGGTTGTCTGATAAGCTGAGGGCTACACAATTGACACCATTCTTGAGACCCCCCCCAAAACCCAGACTGAAGTGAAGGTTTTCTTAGGACTTACTGGATATTACAGGATATTCCTCAAGGGTTATGGCACCATTGTTGTCCCTTTGACAAAGCTGACTTCCAAGAAGCAACCACATCAGGTGATCTGGACAGAGGCGTGCCAGAAAACTTGTGATGCCCTGAAAGAATCCATGTGCATGGCACCCGTGCTCAAGGCCCCAATTTCTCCCCAAGAGTTTGTTGTGCAGACGGACACCACAGAGCATGGTATAAGAGCCGTGCTCTCACAGCTAAGTGAAGAGGGCTTGGATCATCCTGTAGCCTTCACCAGTAGGAGGCTATTTCCCAGGGAACAGAGGTGAAGCACAATTAAAAAGGAAACATTTGTTCTGGTCTAGACAGTGAAGAAGCTACGGTCATACCTTTGGTGCTCACTTCTGGGTTCAGCCAGACCACAGGACCCTCAGATGGGTAATACAGATGAGGGGTGAGAACGCAAAACTGTTGTGGTGGTCCATCTCCCTAAAGGGAATGGTCTTTACGGTGGAACATCGTCTTGGCACTGACCACACCAGTGTTGATCGTGTTTCCCGGTTCTTCTGCCTTAGTGAAGAGAACTGCCAAGGGGGTGGGTAGCTCTCCCCACTTTCAGTTTGGGGGGGGCATGTGTTAGACCTGGCAACGTTGGCATGGTTTCCCCTGACTTTTTCACTTCTTACCTCCTGTTTTGCTGACTTTATTTTTACTGGCTTTAGGATTCTGGGCACTTTACCACTTATAACCAGTGTTACAGTGCATATGCTGTTTACTCTAAACATGGTAGCATTGGCTTATCCACAAATGGCATATTTAATTTACTTATATGTCCCTTGCAAAGTGCAGTATATGTGCTCAGGGCCTGTAAATCAAATGCTACTTGTGGGCCTGCACCACTGATTGTGCCACCCACATCAGTAGCCCTTAACCATGACCCTGGTCTGCTACTGCAGAGCCTGTGTGCTCAGTTTTAAACTGCCATTTTGTCCTGGCAAGTTCACATACTTGCCAGAACTAAACCCTCCCTTTTATTACATATAAGTCACCCCTAACGTTGGCTCTAGGTACCCTATGGACAGGGTACAGTGTATTTAAAAGGTAGGACAAGTACTTTTGAGTTTTACATGTCCTAGTAGTGAAAAACTGTAAAATTAATTTTTCACTACTGGAAGGCCTATCTCTCCCATAGGTGAACATTGGGATTGCTTTCTTTAAAATATCTTTTAAGTGCAATCTCCAATTGGGAAAAATAGTGGTTTGAAGTTTGGTGTCTCTGGACTCACAATTTAAAATTACAACTTATGGTGAACTTCGATTTTTAATTGTTAGTCTGAGAATGACACTTTTAGAAAGTTGGCATTTTCTTACTTTAACCATTCTGTGCCTCTGCTTGTCTTTCAATACATGTCTGGGTTGGGTGACAGATGGGCTTTGTGCATTCCCTATAGACAATCACATAGAGGGAGCTTGGATGTGACATTTGTATCCTGATGCCCCATTACCAGGCTGATGGGCCTTCCTGAGGTAGATTGGGAGAGAGTAGCTGACACTTGCATCTGAATAGGGATGCGTCTGTCCCCACACAAAGAGTTGCATACCCCCCTATAGTGAGTCTGGAGCCAAGGCAGGAAAGGCAGGGACCTGGTGATTGTCAAAGGCCTCTTATATGTCTCCCCCACTTCAATGGTGCATTTGGGTTTAAATACTGGATCCCTGATACAACCAAATCAGAACTCTACTGGAACCAAGGACATTCTTCCTGGAAGAAGAGCTGCTGTGCTGTAGGAGGGACTGCCACATTGCTAACCGCATTGCTGTGTTGGCCTGCTTATTACTGTGCTGTAGGAGGGACTGGCGTTTTGCTACCTGCTCTGCTGTGTTGGCCTGATGCCTGCTGCTTGTTGCCTGGGAGTGAGAAGATCTGGACCTGTTCCCTACATCCTTGAACTCAACACTCTCCAAGGGCTTGTTGGCTTGCCTCCTGTTCTCTGAAGTCTTAGGGTCACAAAAGACTTCTTGCAGCTCTGCTGGTGCTGGAGTCCTACCCTTGCCTGAGGTGCCCCCCTCCAGTCTTGAGCCTCAGAAGTGGATTCTGCAGTGCTGATCCGATGAAGTCACAGGTCCCGACTGCAAGGTTCGGCGACGACGCAGCACCGATCCTGAGACATCGCAGCAAGGCTCGACTTCAACACAGCATTGACCCTTCGATACTGACTGCAAGGCTTGACTTTGACGCATCAAACCTACTTGGTGAATTGAAAGCGACTCATCGAGCCTTTGACTTTGATGCTTTCTCCATACAAAGATACTTTTTCGGTGGACCCTGCATGGGTTCTGTAGCCGGCCTAACCTCAATCGTGGTAGGCCCGAACTTTGTATTTATCCTGCTCTAGCGCGACCACAGAAAAAGTAAACTTTCAGCACTTTTGACTTCTAAGCATTCATTTTGGATTGAATCTTTAAAAATTCATATCTCGACTTGTACTCATTGGAGTTTTGTTGTTATGTTCTTGTTTTACTAAGATAATTATTCTTGGAGTCTTTTTGTGGTGTTTTCACTGTGTTACACATTGCCTCTTAAGTTAAGCCTGGCTTCTCTGCCAGAGGGTGAGCAGAGGTTAATTTAGGTTGTGTATCTAACTTACCCTGACTAGGATTGTGGTCCCTACCTGGGCAGGGTGCGAACCTCGGCCAACTAGAGATCCAGTTTCTAACAATAGCATTTCCTGTGTTGCAGGTAATGGTGTCTGCGTGTTTAGTGATGTCATCATGATATATAAACTCTTTACTCTCCATGGTGCTTACACAGGCCGTACATTTCCCACATTTGTGGTGATCTTTCACTGGTGTGAGTCCAAACATACCTGTGAGGTTTTGTGTCCCCTGCATTCCTGTATTTAAGAGTAATCCAAGTTAATTTATTAGGGTCCTGTTTCTTTTTAGGGCAAACAGAGGTTGATTTATAATTTGTTCAAGACCAGCGATCACATGCTATTGTTTTTCATCATCTTTTTTGAGTTAATTGGTGTTTGAGTTAAGATCATTCTATGAAATGTTTTATTGGGTTTAAGTTCAAGCACACAGTCTCTCTTCATGAACCATGTCCATTTCATAGCTCTTTTAAGTAGTTGGTATGGTTATAGCCTCTCATGTAGTTTATTCAGTAATGTGTTAGCATTCTATAACTAATCAGCTAGGTGAGAGTCAATACCCATTTAATTATTGGCATTTGGTTTGCCAGAACCCTGCTGTAGATCTAAAAGAAGGACTTCATAACAAAAAGAGATACAAGCTGGGTTGATGCTCTGGATGGAGTGACTGCATAACAACGCGCTATACATTAAAGAACAGCAGGACAACTTACACTCATCGCAACTCATTCATCGCAGCTGCTGTAAGGTGAAGACTGCTTAAGTATTACATGGCGGCACATGGAGAACTGTGCAGTGCCACGTGATCTAATCAAAGCAGACAGCTCACAGGTCCTCGACTCATTCATTGCAGCTGCTGTAAGGTGAAGACTGCTTAAGTATTACATGGCGGCACATGGATATCCGTGCAGTGCCACGTGATCTAATCATAGCAGACAGCTTACAGGCCCTCGACTCATTCATTGCAGCTGCTGTAAGGTGAAGACTGCTTGAGTACTCCATGGCGGCACATTTAGAACCTTGCAGTGCCACGTGATCTAATCAAAGCAGACAGCTCACAGGTCCTCGACTCACTCATCGCAGCTGCTGTAAGGTGAAGAATGCTTAAGTACTCCATGGTGGCACATGGAGAACCGTGCAGTACCACGTGATCTAATCAAAGCAGACAGCTCACAGGTCCTCGACTCACTCATCGCAGCTGCTGTAAGGTGAAGACTGCTTAAGTATTACATGGCGGCACATGGAGTACCGTGCAGTGCCACGTGATCTAATCATAGCAGACAGCTTACAGGCCCTCGACTCATTCATTGCAGCTGCTGTAAGGTGAAGACTGCTTGAGTACTCCATGGCGGCACATTTAGAACCGTGCAGTGCCACGTGATCTAATCAAAGCAGACAGCTCACAGGTCCTCGACTCACTCATCGCAGCTGCTGTAAGGTGAAGACTGCTTAAGTACTCCATGGTGGCACATGGAGAACCGTGCAGTACCACGTGATCTAATCAAAGCAGACAGCTCACAGGTCCTCGACTCACTCATCGCAGCTGCTGTAAGGTGAAGACTGCTTAAGTACTCCATGGTGGCACATGGAGAACCGTGCAGTACCACGTGATCTAATCAAAGCAGACAGCTCACAGGTCCTCGACTCACTCATCGCAGCTGCTGTAAGGTGAAGACTGCTTAAGTACTCCATGGCGGCACATGGAGAACCGTGCAGTACCACGTGATCTAATCAAAGCAGACAGCTCACAGGTCCTCGACTCACTCATCGCAGCTGCTGTAAGGTGAAGACTGCTTAAGTACTCCATGGTGGCACATGGAGAACCGTGCAGTGCCACGTGATCTAATCAAAGCAGACAGCTCACAGGTCCTCGACTCATTCATTGCAGCTGCTGTAAGGTGAAGACTGCTTAAGTACTCCATGGTGGCAGAGGGAGAACGGTGCAGTGCCACGTGATCTAATCAAAGCAGACAGCTCACAGGTCCTCGACTCATTCATTGCAGCTGCTGTAAGGTGAAGACTGCTTAAGTACTCCATGGTGGCACATGGAGAACCGTGCAGTGCCACGTGATCTAATCAAAGCAGACAGCTCACAGGTCCTCGACTCACTCATCGCAGCTGCTGTAAGGTGAAGACTGCTTAAGTACTTCATGGTGGCACATGGAGAACCGTGCAGTGCCACGTGATCTAATCAAAGCAGACAGCTCACAGGTCCTCGACTCAGTCATCGCAGCTGCTGTAAGGTGAAGACTGCTTAAGTACTCCATGGTGGCACATGGAGAACCGTGCAGTGCCACGTGATCTAATCAAATCAGACAGCTCACAGGTCCTCGACTCACTCATCGCGGCTGCTGTAAGGTGAAGACTGCTTAAGTACTCCATGGTGGCACATGGAGAACCGTGCAGTACCACGTGATCTAATCAAAGCAGACAGCTCACAGGTCCTCGACTCACTCATCGCAGCTGCTGTAAGGTGAAGACTGCTTAAGTACTCCATGGTGGCACATGGAGAACCGTGCAGTACCACGTGATCTAATCAAAGCAGACAGCTCACAGGTCCTCGACTCATTCATTGCAGCTGCTGTAAGGTGAAGACTGCTTAAGTATTACATGGTGGCACATGGAGAACCGTGCAGTGCCACGTGATCTAATCATAGCAGACAGCTTACAGGCCCTCGACTCATTCATTGCAGCTGCTGTAAGGTGAAGAATGCTTAAGTACTCCATGGCGGCACATGGAGAACCGTGCAGTGCCACGTGATCTAATCAAAGCAGACAGCTCACAGGTCCTCGACTCACTCATCGCAGCTGCTGTAAGGTGAAGACTGCTTAAGTACTCCATGGTGGCACATGGAGAACCGTGCAGTACCACGTGATCTAATCAAAGCAGACAGCTCACAGGTCCTCGACTCACTCATCGCAGCTGCTGTAAGGTGAAGACTGCTTAAGTACTCCATGGTGGCACATGGAGAACCGTGCAGTACCACGTGATCTAATCAAAGCAGACAGCTCACAGGTCCTCGACTCACTCATCGCAGCTGCTGTAAGGTGAAGACTGCTTAAGTAATACATGGCAGCACATGGAGAACCGTGCAGTACCACGTGATCTAATCAAAGCAGACAGCTCACAGGTCCTCGACTCACTCATCGCAGCTGCTGTAAGGTGAAGACTGCTTAAGTACTCCATGGTGGCACATGGAGAACCGTGCAGTGCCACGTGATCTAATCAAAGCAGACAGCTCACAGGTCCTCGACTCACTCATCGCAGCTGCTGTAAGGTGAAGACTGCTTAAGTACTCCATGGCGGCATATGGAGAACCGTGCAGTACCACGTGATCTAATCAAAGCAGACAGCTCACAGGTCCTCGACTCACTCATCGCAGCTGCTGTAAGGTGAAGACTGCTTAAGTACTCCATGGTGGCACATGGAGAACCGTGCAGTACCACGTGATCTAATCAAAGCAGACAGCTCACAGGTCTTCGACTCATTCATTGCAGCTGCTGTAAGGTGAAGACTGCTTAAGTACTCCATGGTGGCAGAGGGAGAACCGTGCAGAGCCACGTGATCTAATCAAAGCAGACAGCTCACAGGTCCTCGACTCATTCATTGCAGCTGCTGTAAGGTGAAGACTGCTTAAGGACTCCATGGTGGCACATGGAGAACCGTGCAGTGCCACGTGATCTAATCAAAGCAGACAGCTCACAGGTCCTCGACTCACTCATCGCAGCTGCTGTAAGGTGAAGACTGCTTAAGTACTCCATGGTGGCACATGGAGAACCGTGCAGTACCACGTGATCTAATCAAAGCAGACAGCTCACAGGTCCTCGACTCACTCATCGCAGCTGCTGTAAGGTGAAGACTGCTTAAGTACTCCATGGTGGCACATGGAGAACCGTGCAGTACCACATGATCTAATCAAAGCAGACAGCTTACAGGTCCTCGACTCACTCATCGCAGCTGCTGTAAGGTGAAGACTGCTTAAGTACTCCATGGTGGCACATGGAGAACTGTGCAGTGCCACGTGATCTAATCAAAGCAGACAGCTCACAGGTCCTCGACTCACTCATCGCAGCTGCTGTAAGGTGAAGACTGCTTAAGTACTCCATGGTGGCATATGGAGAACCGTGCAGTACCACGTGATCTAATCAAAGCAGACAGCTCACAGGTCCTCGACTCACTCATCGCAGCTGCTGTAAGGTGAAGACTGCTTAAGTATTACATGATGTCACATGGAGAACCGTGCAGTGCCACGTGATCTAATCAAAGCAGACAGCTCACAGGTCCTCGACTCATTCATTGCGGCTGCTGTAAGGTGAAGACTGCTTAAGTACTCCATGGTGGCAGAGGGAGAACCGTGCAGTACCACGTGATCTAATCAAAGCAGACAGCTCACAGGTCCTCGACTCATTCATTGCAGCTGCTGTAAGGTGAAGACTGCTTGAGTACTCCATGGTGGCACATTTAGAACCTTGCAGTGCCACGTGATCTAATCAAAGCAGACAGCTCACAGGTCCTCGACTCATTCATTGCAGCTGCTGTAAGGTGAAGACTGCTTAAGTACTCCATGGCGGCACATGGAGAACCGTGCAGTGCCACGTGATCTAATCATAGCAGACAGCTCACAGGTCCTCGACTCACTCATCGCAGCTGCTGTAAGGTGAAGACTGCTTAAGTACTCCATGGTGGCACATGGAGAACCGTGCAGTGCCACGTGATCTAATCATAGCAGACAGCTCACAGGTCCTCGACTCACTCATCGCAGCTGCTGTAAGGTGAAGACTGCTTAAGTACTCCATGGTGGCACATGGAGAACCGTGCAGTGCCACGTGATCTAATCATAGCAGACAGCTCACAGGTCCTCGACTCATTCATCGCAGCTGCTGTAAGGTGAAGACTGCTTAAGTATTACATGGTGGCACATGGAGAACCGTGCAGTGCCACGTGATCTAATCATAGCAGACAGCTTACAGGCCCTCGACTCATTCATTGCAGCTGCTGTAAGGTGAAGACTGCTTAAGTACTCCATGGCGGCACATGGAGAACCGTGCAGAGCCACGTGATCTAATCAAAGCAGACAGCTCACAGGTCCTCGACTCACTCATCGCAGCTGCTGTAAGGTGAAGACTGCTTAAGTACTCCATGGTGGCACATGGAGAACCGTGCAGTGCCACGTGATCTAATCATAGCAGACAGCTCACAGGTCCTCGACTCATTTATTGCAGCTTCTGTAAGGTGAAGACTGCTTAAGTACTCCATGGTGGCACATAGAGAACCGTGCAGTGCCACGTGATCTAATCATAGCAGACAGCTCACAGGTCCTCGACTCACTCATCGCAGCTGCTGTAAGGTGAAGACTGCTTAAGTACTCCATGGTGGCACATGGAGAACCGTGCAGTGCCACGTGATCTAATCATAGCAGACAGCTCACAGGTCCTCGACTCATTCATCGCAGCTGCTGTAAGGTGAAGACTGCTTAAGTACTCCATGGTGGCACATGGAGAACCGTGCAGTGCCACGTGATCTAATCATAGCAGACAGCTCACAGGTCCTCGACTCATTCATCGCAGCTGCTGTAAGGTGAAGACTGCTTAAGTACTCCATGGTGGCACATGGAGAACCGTGCAGTGCCACGTGATCTAATCATAGCAGACAGCTCACAGGTCCTCGACTCACTCATCGCAGCTGCTGTAAGGTGAAGACTGCTTAAGTACTCCATGGTGGCACATGGAGAACCGTGCAGAGCCACGTGATCTAATCAAAGCAGACAGCTCACAGGTCCTCGACTCACTCATCGCAGCTGCTGTAAGGTGAAGACTGCTTAAGTACTCCATGGTGGCACATGGAGAACCGTGCAGTGCCACGTGATCTAATCATAGCAGACAGCTCACAGGTCCTCGACTCATTTATTGCAGCTTCTGTAAGGTGAAGACTGCTTAAGTACTCCATGGTGGCACATAGAGAACCGTGCAGTGCCACGTGATCTAATCATAGCAGACAGCTCACAGGTCCTCGACTCACTCATCGCAGCTGCTGTAAGGTGAAGACTGCTTAAGTACTCCATGGTGGCACATGGAGAACCGTGCAGTGCCACGTGATCTAATCATAGCAGACAGCTCACAGGTCCTCGACTCACTCATCGCAGCTGCTGTAAGGTGAAGACTGCTTAAGTACTCCATGGTGGCACATGGAGAACCGTGCAGTGCCACGTGATCTAATCATAGCAGACAGCTCACAGGTCCTCGACTCACTCATCGCAGCTGCTGTAAGGTGAAGACTGCTTAAGTACTCCATGGTGGCAGAGGGAGAACCGTGCAGTACCACGTGATCTAATCAAAGCAGACAGCTCACAGGTCCTCGACTCATTCATTGCAGCTGCTGTAAGGTGAAGACTGCTTGAGTACTCCATGGTGGCACATTTAGAACCTTGCAGTGCCACGTGATCTAATCAAAGCAGACAGCTCACAGGTCTTCGACTCATTCATTGCAGCTGCTGTAAGGTGAAGACTGCTTAAGTACTCCATGGCGGCACATGGAGAACCGTGCAGTGCCACGTGATCTAATCATAGCAGACAGCTCACAGGTCCTCGACTCACTCATCGCAGCTGCTGTAAGGTGAAGACTGCTTAAGTACTCCATGGTGGCACATGGAGAACCGTGCAGTGCCACGTGATCTAATCATAGCAGACAGTTCACAGGTCCTCGACTCACTCATCGCAGCTGCTGTAAGGTGAAGACTGCTTAAGTACTCCATGGTGGCACATGGAGAACCGTGCAGTACCACGTGATCTAATCAAAGCAGACAGCTCACAGGTCCTCGACTCACTCATCGCAGCTGCTGTAAGGTGAAGACTGCTTAAGTACTCCATGGTGGCACATGGAGAACCGTGCAGTGCCACGTGATCTAATCATAGCAGACAGCTCACAGGTCCTCGACTCACTCATCGCAGCTGCTGTAAGGTGAAGACTGCTTAAGTACTCCATGGTGGCACATGGAGAACCGTGCAGTACCACGTGATCTAATCAAAGCAGACAGCTCACAGGTCCTCGACTCACTCATCGCAGCTGCTGTAAGGTGAAGACTGCTTAAGTACTCCATGGTGGCACATGGAGAACCGTGCAGTGCCACGTGATCTAATCAAAGCAGACAGCTCACAGGTCCTCGACTCACTCATCGCAGCTGCTGTAAGGTGAAGACTGCTTAAGTACTCCATGGTGGCACATGGAGAACCGTGCAGTGCCACGTGATCTAATCAAAGCAGACAGCTCACAGGTCCTCGACTCATTCATTGCGGCTGCTGTAAGGTGAAGACTGCTTAAGTACTCCATGGTGGCACATGGAGAATCGTGCAGTGCCACGTGATCTAATCATAGCAGACAGCTCACAGGTCCTCGACTCATTGGACTACGCTTGTGCCCACATTTACAAAGACCAACACCTTGAGGATGACCTCGTTAGAAGGATTATGTCCCATGTGAAGGAGGTCAAAACACATCGACAGCAGATCTAGAGAGTAATCGATAGATAATAGAGATGAATAGATAGATAATAAAGGTGTCCTTTTAATTGTTATGGTTATTAGTTACCTTGAGGGAATCACCGGCGCTCCAAGAGCGCACATGTTGTTTCCTGTGAGTTCTCAAACCGACGGGTTAACCTTTTCATTGCTTCACTCTTTCCTTGGTTTGTCGCTTTGATTTTTTGGGAAGTCGACTATCCATCTTTGTGTTCTAAAGTAAGGTTCTGATAAATTCAGGACATTTCCCCAAATTTCAAGTGAAGGCGCATAACTTATATGAACCTTTTTCATCACCATCGGAACGTAAGCCTCTCCCTCTAGGACTTCATTTGCTGAAACAAAGGAAAACCCTAATAAGGACTGAATAACTATCGATGCTAACTAATGGTACACCACCCTCTCGTCTTTGCACGGACTTCGATTTTTGTGTGATTCATTTTGTGTCTTATTTTTGTATGTCATATACTTATGCATATTCATGCTTACAGCTTGTGGAGTTAGTAACATCTCATTTCCAAAATAACACAAAGTAACTTACGAATGCATGTCGATTCCCTTCCTGTGTATTATATTTATGAATGCTTGATTTATGGCAAATGGGGTGTCTTTCCATTCTATTTTTAGTATATTGATCCCTCCCTCATGAGCCTTAACGAGATCAAACCCCCTTTTGTTTAAGACCACTGAGTTGGCTCGTGGAGTTCGTGTCCTGGACATCTGCGAGGCAGCTGCGTGGCCGTCTCTCCATATGTTCACTAAGCCCTACTGTCTGAACAGCTAGGTACACCTTGAGGGGCATTTGGCCCACTCAGTCCTATGGGATTTGTTTATTTGAATCGATTCACAGACTCGCCTCATAATAGGTCATGCTCTGGTATCTGTTCAAAAAGTGTGGAATTTGCAGCTAGAAGTCTCTATCTGAAGACCAAGTTACTTACCTCCCGTAATGCTCTTTCCGGTAGCGACTCTAACCGCAGCTTTATCCCGTCCTCCCTGTGCTGTGAATTGGACTCAAACCATTAATAAGATCCCAAGTCTAAGAATCTGCACACTGGTCAAAGCAAATTGGTTTTTGGGGCTCTTCAACTGGGGACATGGACAGCCTCGAAAACAACTGACGTCAGCTCGCGGGCTCAAGTCACTTGGCATCAGTGCGGAGCTGCATAGACCAACCTGCCCGGCGCGTTGACGTACTGCTCAAAAGTGTCTGGAGTCAGTTTGATGCCTGGGGAATATTCGAACCATGAGGAATCTGCGATTAGATAGAGTCGCTATCAGAAAGAGCGTTACCGAAGGTAAGTAACTTGTTTGTCAACATATTGTGAGTTTAAATGTTTAATAATGTCAGGGAGTGAAATGTTTCTCCAAACAAGTTCTTAGCATGCTACAGCTGGCTTATTGAATATGACATTGAAATACCCAGGCGAGTTCAGTCATTGAACATAAAATGGCGCCATGGAATCCCTTCCTTCACTGAGATCAGAGGCTTCTTGAGCTTACGCCTGACATTTGAACAGGTCGCTTCCATCACACAGAAAACAAGACCTGGCATTACTCAAATGATGGGTACCCTGGTGGCTGGGTGGGGATACTCTGAGAGAGAGATGCAAAGTGTGACACTAAGGAAAGAAGTGAGATAGGAGAAATTGAGCAGAAAACGAGGAAGCGAGAACGCCTGAGATGGGGGGAAAAGAGCAAGGAGTGAGGGTGAGGAGTACTGAGACAGAGCAGCTGAGAGTGGATACTGCAGTAACAGGCTTGATTGGACCTGGAATTGGTCACTTAATGTGTCATTGTCTCGTGAACTTAAATTTTGCTAAACACATCGATTAGAAATATACCTCTTTTGTGACAAAAAATCTCCCGCTTTTCAATTTTTGTTTATATTAGGGGGACTGAGTAAGAGAATTCAGAGACAACTCAGAGTTCAGGGACAACAATCAACAAGTTGCCACTAGACCTATAGGTCTGTTAACTTAAGACGAGTCTTACCCATTTTTTAAAGGAATAAAATGCATTTTAGATGATGAATCTGTGTCCTCATGTGATGCAACTGGTGCTATGTAAAGCGCTCTGATACCCGATTCGGGTCAAGTTTGCGCTATATAAAACTGTAAAACAATCAAACAAAACAATGAATCATTTTCATTTTAAAGCATTGTTATTTTAAAATGTTGAAGATTTTTTCTTTTACCGTTTACTGCTTGTTGCTCATTTTCCCAACCCCCTTCAGTGTGAACCATAAATTCCCTTGTAAAGTTGTATTTACTTCTGTCATATCTTGACTAATGTTATTTGTCGAATGTGCCCTCTGATTTACAATTTGCCAATCCTTCTCACAAGCACCCTTAAAAACTGTGACTTGCTGTGCATTGTTGAGCAATCGAATGATATCAATGCACCTGATAAAGCTGAAGGCAGGTCTTCCCAACACTTGCCCACAAAGAACTCCAAAGTCCTTCTAAAGTTGTTTTTTAATTAGATTCAGTTGCAACCAGTTTTATATGTCACTCTTCCTCACACTTTTAACCTCTTAATCCTCAGTGGAAAATAATAACATTATGGAAAACTTACAAAAGATGCTGCAATCAAAAATATAGAAGTAAATCCATTATACCTTTTAAAGTCTCTCCAAATTTACAGCATTGTATAAAGCGTTTCTAGACATGGAATCTGATTTAGTAGCCTAACTTCACATTTTCTTTACTGGGGCCAGGCTCCCCCTAAATATGTTCCCCTGGCTGTGGCCCTCACTACATTCTTAAATATTGGCACTTCGAGTCGTACCAGCCAGTCACTGGTGCAGCATGTGAAAGTTTGAGGGTCTTGTGAAATTCAAGTGCATCATTCGGTTCCATGATAGCAAACATCCTATAGTAATCACAATATCTCATATTCTATGGCAAGTACCCCATCATAGTACCAGAAAATGTTTCTATCAGGATTTTTCTACAGCCAATCAGGGATTGTTGCTTGGCTTTGGCACTCTGCCAGAACTGGCCAATGGATGCGTAGGACGGCATGCAGCACATTCCTGTTCTTTAGCTCAGATTAAACAATGACCCTCACGGCCACAGCCTTCCCGGAGTCTGCCCTTTCCTGTCAACTACCTTGTCCTGGTTCCTGCAAATCAGAGATTATCCCAGACTCACTCTGAGACTGACGTACATACAGCCTGAGCTCATTTTAACACAGCTGACTTTGTACAAGACATAAAGTCTTCTGGTCTTGGCACCAAGCCAGTGGCATTCAGATCATTGCCAAGAGACATCCAGCTCCTTGTTTTTCCTTTACCCAAACATCAATCATGGGTGCCTTGCCATTGAGCTCAATCTCCACCCTGGGCAAGCGGATACTCCATGCCATCTCCACTGGCCACCAATGCTGTATTCCTGGCTCCAGGGAGTATCTCCTCAGGCTTAAGGTACTTCCTCTCAATCATGGTGCAGAATGCTCCAGTATCCCTCAGGACAGGCACTTTCCTCCCATTGATGCTAACTTCCTCCACAAATCTCATTGTTTTAGGGTGGATTTGCTTCAGAGAATCTGGATCCCTTTCCTAAATGTCCATAGCTACTAGGTTGAGCACAGCTAGTCCCTCTGGTGTACCTTCACCCACGTGTAACTTGCTATCACGGGTGCCACTGTGTCAAGTTCCTTTTCTTGACAGTCTCTCTTGTAATGTTCCACCTTTTGACACAATTCACCACCTTGGATTTAGAAGGGCTTCCTTGCCATCCCTTCTCATGATGCTCCTTCCTGGACACGCCATTACCATTCCCATGTTTCTTGGGCACTCTTTGAACTACCCTGGCGCTTACCCTCCAGTTTGGAACCACTCTTTGGAGAGTTCTTCATTCCCTTTGGCATAGACACATGCTGCTCCAGTGCTTTGTGAGCCCTGATAACCAACCACTTATCAGCTGACACTGAAGGTTTTGTTGGATCCCTCTCTGTCAGATCAGACGGGCATTGCCTAAGTGGGGATAGAGTACTCCTCCTTGAGTCGCTCTGTCACCAGCAACTGGTCAAGGGACTGAAAATACTTGGCCTCCATCGCTCTTACCACTCAGTCTTATCTCGCAATACACCATGATTCCAAGTCTCAAATGGAACATCATCCCCTCTCTTGCAGTGACAGAATCTCTACGGGTATAGAGCTGGTGTTGCAGGGATTCTGCTTGGAAACAAACTGTGTCTGGGACCATACAACGTCAGAATGTAGGGAATGAATCTCCTTACGACATCAGTACCTACGGGCCAAAATCTGACTAGCTCATGGTGCCTTACCTGCCCTCTTAACCTGTCCAAAGTAACAGGTAAATTGTCATCCTAGAACACAACTCTCTGATCCCCAGAGGAAACGTGGAAACAGATCCTAATTTTTCACTTTCTCACTCATGCAGGTCCATAATAAACAAAAGAAAGACACAAGGAATGTTTACAATATTTATTGAAACTATTGTCCTCTATTATGATGCAACTGTGCTGCAATTAGAAAACATATACAACTGAGCAGAGTAATTAGCATTACAAGCAAACTGTACACTGTGAAAAGGCATACCATGGGGCTAAGCCCACCCTCACTATGTGAGCACAGGTATATATCAGTGACCTCTGGGATTAGAATTAGACGGACCCCATAGCTGGCACGTATAGTTAGGTGGTCCACATCTCATGTTGCGCATGGCTGGCGTGCTCGTTCCTAGACCTTTTCCCTCTGCTAGAATCCTCCTCTCTATTTTGCAATGGGCATGTCTCGGTATATGTGATAAGAATTGCTGTGTTGGAAAACAGCAGCTGCTCTTTGTGTTGTGTCTAAACGGTAGGAGATGTTGCTTAACCGAGCACAGAAAACCAGGGCACAATTTTGTTTGATCTTGTACAAGCTGTTCAGACTGAATCCCAGAAGCAGAACTGAATAACAATAACATGTGAAGCCTATTTCTAAAATAACATCGGGGCACAAAAATAAACCTGTTACCTGTAGCTGTGCAAAGCAAGTGTGGCCTGTGAGAAGCTGGTTTTCTGTTGCAGTAACCCCCCACTTTTTGCCAGACTACTGATGCACTTTGACTTGATGTGCCCTGTGTCTCTGCCAATCAGGTTCCCAGGTCCTGTGTTCTTTCCCCAAAACTAACCCAAATCCAATTGGCATCTCTGGCCACAGGTCAGCCCCTGGTAAATGGTACCACAGATACCCAGGTCACTGTGACCGGGAAAGACCTCTAAGGGCTGCAGCACTTATTGTGCCATCCTTAGTGTCCCTGTACCTTTACACTCACACACTTTGCAGGCTGCGTGTTTTGGTGCAGAAAAATGTGAAGAGTCGGCATGGCACACATCCCTGTGTCAAAACCCAAAAAAGGGCATGCAGTTCCTATGCAGGTAAGGGGGAGGAGTAAGAGAGAGAGTACTGAAAAGATGATAGGTTGTCCTGTTAAGAAAGTAGGGAAAGGGGAATCCCTCCTTTCGGAATTAGGGCCCTTACACACCCAGCCAGCTGGATGTCATGCTTCATCATAGGTATTGCAGCTCCTCGTCAGGTCGGCGCTGCAATACCTGTTGGGCACCCTATGAGGGGTGTGGGAGGGCAGGCTTAATAAACAGGTGAGGAGGCTGTATATATTTGCCTAAGGAAGGCTTTTTATTGGTTTTCCGTGAGAATAGAGATCCGGATGATGTTGGTTCTTCTGGTTTCCCTCCTGAGAGACTGTCTTCCTGGTCCGGTGACTCCGTAGGGTTCAAGGTGGATGTATCGGGGACTTCTTTGGCGATGGCGTGGCCGTCTTCCCGGAGGCTCATAGGAGGGAAAAGAAGGGGTTTGTCAGTGTGTTATTTGTGATACATTAGACTGTCTTAACACCGTCACCGCACCAACGAGTGTTGTTCAGGAACAGTTGGAGGGGTCGTGAGGGAAATGGGGACATGAAGGGAAGTATGCACGTGAAGGGAAACACTGTAATTTGAACGTAGTCCGGCTAAGTATTGGGAGTAAGGGGTATAGCAGGATAGTTAGCTTTGGCTATGAGAGGTAGTGAGGTCAGACATTTATCATTACAGATTTCTACTTGGTTACGACCACTACACGGTAACTCGGGCCTCCCGGGTCTCTACCCAGTCTCCCCGTTGCCTCCCTCAATCCCCCTCCCAGCTCAAACCCCGGTGACGGTTTCACTCACCGACCCCCGCCGTAACTCTCCAGAGTTACGGCCGCTCCTCAGCGTCCTCCGGTGGGCACCACCATTCTTCGTACCAGCGGTCGTCTACGTCCGCGTCGTCTCGGTCTTCCACCGGCTTGTTGTCCTCGGGGTCCGCTTTCTCCTCAGCGCTTTCTCCGAGTTCGTCTCCTCCGTGCGGTTCGTTCCGGGTTCCTTCCTCTTTCTCGCGTTTGGTCCTCGACGACGACGTTTCTTCTCCTCCGCCTTTCATTGGTGTTTGGACTGTACTTCCGGGTTTAACCCCGCCCTCTTCCGGGTCTTCGGTTCCCGTCTGTGAATAAACCAGAGAGGAGCATGGATATTGTAGTTCCCGTAAGTTCCTCTTCTCTTTAAGAGGGACGGAGTGTGTGAGGTTAGGACCAGAGTGCTTCCATGACGTCAGTCTCGGGCGGTCCTCGCGCAATCCCTCACATCCCCTTTCCCTTGCTGTCTTTCTACTAGGGTTCTGTTCTTGGGGAAACCTAGATAAAAAATCCACATTTCCTTGTTCGGACCCCTTTCTATGTTTGGTTATGAACCTGTAGGGTTGGAGGGCCAGGAACCATCTCAGGACTCTCTCGTTACGTCCTTTGTTTCGGGATAGCCATTCTAATGGGGCATGGTCCGTAAAAAGGGTGAACTCCCGGCCATCCAGGTAATATCGTAGGGTCTCAATGGCCCATTTAATGGCCAAGGCTTCTTTTTCAATGGTAGCATAGTTTTTTTCTCTCGGGAACAGTTTACGGCTAATATATAAAATTGGTTTCTCTCCTTGTGGGGTTTCCTGAGATAGGACCGCGCCGAGGCCTTGATCTGACGCGTCCGTTTGAAGGATAAAGGGGAGGGAGTAATCCGGACTAACTAAGACTGTGTCTGACGTAAGAGTTGTTTTCAGGGTATTGAAGGCTTGCAAGACCGCAAAGGGCGGGTGACGTAGTACCTCTTCGGTGTTAACTTTCTTCTGGAGCAGGTCTGTTAGGGGCGCAGCCACCTGGGAGAATAGGGGTATAAACCGGCGGTAATAACCCAGAAGGCCAAGGAAGGCCCTGAGATCCTTTTTGGTTTTGGGGAGAGGAATTTGAGAGATGGCGGTCAGCTTAGACGTTTGGGGTCTTATGAGGCCTTCACCCAGCAAGTACCCGAGATAGTGTACCGTCTGGGCTGCTAAGTGACACTTGGCGGGGTTGATTTTCAGACCTTGTTGGCCTAAGGTCTGGATAACCTGATACAGATGTGTAAGGTGTTGTTCCCAGGTGTTGCTGTAAATGACTATGTCATCTAGGTACGCTCCTGTATAGGATGCATGGGGTTGTAGCAACACATTCATAGCTCTTTGGAAAGTGGCAGGTGCTCCATGCAACCCAAAGGGTAACACCTTGAACTGATACAATCCGTCCGGAGTGGAAAACGCCGTTTTCTCCCTATCCTGTGGTCTGAGTGGGACTTGCCAGTAACCTTTACACAAATCTAACGTGCTAATGTATTTGGCCTTCCCAATTCTTTCCACCATCTCATCCACTCTGGGAAGAGGGTAGGTGTCGAATTCTGATATCTTATTGACTTCACGGAAGTCAATGCAAAAACGTACCGATCCATCTGGCTTGGGTACGAGAACAATCGGTGAGTTCCACTCACTTACGGAGGGCTCAATGACATCCATTTTTAACATCATTTTTATTTCCTCTTTAATGACTTGACGGCGTGCTTCAGGTATACGGTACGGCCGTTGACGTACCTTTTTTCCTGGAGGGGTTTTTATAGAATGCTCTATAAGTGTTGTTCTACCAGGGGTGGTGGAGAAGGTAGCAGCCAGAGGGTTTAACCTTTGGGAAAGACTGTCCCGCAAAGAGGGTCCTAGATCAGGGGAAATACACTGTTCGAACAAGGGAACTGGGGTCTCCACCATGTTTACTGCGAGAGGACAAGGGCCCTGCCATTTTTTAATAGGTTTACGTGGTAAATCTGAGATGTGTGTCTTGCCGAATCTGTTTCTATCCGATAGGTCACGGGAGTTACCTTTTCTACTATTGAAAAGGGTCCCTGCCATTGTCCCAATAGTTTCTGGTCTGATGAAGGCATCATTAGCAGTACTAAATCTCCTACTTGGAACTTTCTCTCTTTGGCTCTTCTGTCATATTGGCCTTTCTGAGCTGTTTGGGCGTTCTCCAGGTTGGAACGCATAATGGTTCTAATCTGGCTTAGGTGGGTGCGTAAATTGGCCACGTAGTCAGTCAGGGGTTTGGAGAAGTCGGGTTCTTTTTCCCATCCTTCTTGTGCCATGTCCAGGAAAGTACGGGGTTTACGCCCATAAAGCAATTCAAAAGGCGAGTAACCCGTACTTTTCTGTTCCTTGCATCGAATGGCAAATAAAGCCAGCGGTAGGATATCTTCCCATTTCCGGGTTTCTAGGGCCAAGAGTTTTTTTAGAGTGGTTTTAATAGTGGCGTTATACCTTTCCACTAATCCATCCGTCTGTGGATGGTATGCCGCTGTCCTAATCTGTTTGACCCCTAACTGGGAACAGACCTGTCGCATGAGTCGGGATATGAAAGGAGTGCCTTGGTCAGTCAGGATTTCCTTCGGAAATCCGACTCTTGAGAAGATGTTGATCATAGCCTTGGAGATGTTAGAGGCGTCTGGCCGACGTAAGGGTATGGCCTCAGGGAAACGTGTGGCATAGTCCACTATAACTAGCACATACCGACACCCACTACGGGACGGTAGTAAGGGACCAATAATATCCATACCGATACGTTGAAAGGGTTCGTCTATTATGGGAAGGGGTCTTAGGGGAGCTCTAGGGGGCTGATACCTGCTATTCCTTTGACATACAGGACATTCCTTGCAGTATCTTTTGATCTGTTGGTGTATCCCTGGCCAATAGAACCGTTCGGTGATCTGTTTTTCGGTTTTCTCCGCGCCGAAATGCCCTCCTAACAAGTGGCTATGTGCTAGAAAGAGGACCTTGTCTCTGAAGGGGCCTGGGATCAACAACTGGGCACGTAGAGTGGGGGATCCCTTTCTATACAATAACCCTTGCTTCGTAAAGAAATAGGGACATACATGGTGGGGATCTTCAGCGTCGAGGGCTTGAGACCAGGCTCCTTGTAGAAGGGGGTCCTCTCGCTGTGCGGCGTGGAAATTCCTGTCTGTTTCCCAGGGATTTTCATCCAGAAGAACCGGTAGTGCCACAGGATGTCTGGCCTTGTCTGCTCTCCTTTGTTTCCGGCTTTTCCTTGGCTTTGCTGGAGGCCAGTCCTTATCTATCTCCTGTGCAAAAGGCGCGGAAGACCACCAGTCGCCTTCCTTGGTCTCCGCCTCCCGTACCAACTGAGTCAACTTCGGGTAATCGTTTCCTATTATGGCTTGTTCAGGCAAGCGAGGAATCAGGCCCACAGTGAGGAATGATCCGGGATCTTGAGAGTGCTGGATTCGTACTTGTGTTGTGGGATACGGTTTGGTATCTCCATGCACACACCGGATGGCGACAGTGCCGTCGATAGGACCGACATGATTCCCGAGTTCTTGTGGTCTTATTACACTATGTAGACAGCCGGTATCGGCAAGGGCAGTCATAGGTTGTCCGTTCACTGAGATGGTACAACGGTAGGGTGGTTTTTCTTTTTCAGAGGGTGAACAATAGTAGTTACGAGCCACTCCTATTTCCATTGGTTCTTCTTTCTGTGGACAGAACCTGGCGATATGTCCCAATGTTCCGCACTGGAAACACTGGGGTCCTGCTGCCGGTGGACGTATAGGTGGTATCCCTGGAACAATGGTAATAGTCTCTGGTCTCTTGGGCGGTGGGGGCCTTATTGGCCGGTGTAATCCTGAACTAGTAGGTTTTGCTGTGGACTCGTCGCGCCCCTTTTGGACCTCTTGGGCCCTACTATAGGCACTGGCTATTTCCACTGCGGTTTCAAGGGTAAGGTGAGGTTGTTGTCTTACCCACCTTTGGATAGGGGGGTGTAGAGAGGACAAATACTGCTCTAAATATATTTTTGCCATGATTCCATCCTTATCTGTGGTAGCGGGTTTCAGCCATCGATCTGCCATGTCCTTCACCCTAAAGTAGAGAGCTCGGGGTGTTTCTTGGATGCCTTCTTTCATTTGTCTTAATCGCTTTCGATATGTTTCGTCATCTACCCCCAGTCGCTCCATGATGCAGCGTTTTATGTCAGCGTACGGAACTACCCCCTGAATGGTAGCAGCCTGGTACGCGGCCTGTAAGTCTCCGGATAGGAGAGGTCCTAGGTATTGGCCCCATTTATCGGCCGGCCAAGAAGCCGCTGTGGCAATCCGTTCGAAGTTCGTGAAGAAGAAATCCGGATCTTCACCTGGTACATATCGTTGTAGTACTACGGATGGGAGCGTGGTGGGACCTCTCTGGTGTCCGAGAGCTTCAGTAAGTTTCTCCATAGCGGCCCCGTGGGTATCGCTCTGTCCACTGAGTACTTGTTGCAACTTGCCTCGGTCTTCTTCCACCACCGTCAGGAAGCGTTCCATCACTTTGCCCAGATGCTCCTGATTTTCAGCCATTTTCGCTATGGCAGCCTCCATGACGCCTTGGGATCCCACTTCTGACACCACTTGTGGGAGGGCAGGCTTAATAAACAGGCGAGGAGGCTGTATATATTTGCCTAAGGAAGGCTTTTTATTGGTTTTCCGTGAGAATAGAGATCCGGATGATGTTGGTTCTTCTGGTTTCCCTCCTGAGAGACTGTCTTCCTGGTCCGGTGACTCCGTAGGGTTCAAGGTGGATGTATCGGGGACTTCTTTGGCGATGGCGTGGCCGTCTTCCCGGAGGCTCATAGGAGGGAAAAGAAGGGGTTTGTCAGTGTGTTATTTGTGATACGTTAGACTGTCTTAACACCGTCACCGCACCAACGAGTGTTGTTCAGGAACAGTTGGAGGGGTCGTGAGGGAAATGGGGACGTGAAGGGAAGTATGGACGTGAAGGGAAACACTGTAATTTGAACGTAGTCCGGCTAAGTATTGGGAGTAAGGGGTGTAGCAGGATAGTTAGCTTTGGCTATGAGAGGTAGTGAGGTCAGACATTTATCATTACAGATTTCTACTTGGTTACGACCACTACACGGTAACTCGGGCCTCCCGGGTCTCTACCCAGTCTCCCCGTTGCCTCCCTCAATCCCCCTCCCAGCTCAAACCCCGGTGACGGTTTCACTCACCGACCCCCGCCGTAACTCTCCAGAGTTACGGCCGCTCCTCAGCGTCCTCCGGTGGGCACCACCATTCTTCGTACCAGCGGTCCTCTACGTCCGCGTCGTCTCGGTCTTCCACCGGCTTGTTGTCCTCGGGGTCCGCTCTCTCCTCAGCGCTTTCTCCGAGTTCGTCTCCTCCGTGCGGTTCGTTCCGGGTTCCTTCCTCTTTCTCGCGTTTGGTCCTCGACGACGACGTTTCTTCTCCTCCGCCTTTCATTGGTGTTTGGACTGTACTTCCGGGTTTAACCCCGCCCTCTTCCGGGTCTTCGGTTCCCGTCTGTGAATAAACCAGAGAGGAGCATGGATATTGTAGTTCCCGTAAGTTCCTCTTCTCTTTAAGAGGGACGGAGTGTGTGAGGTTAGGACCAGAGTGCTTCCATGACGTCAGTCTCGGGCGGTCCTCGCGCAATCCCTCACATCGGGCTCTTCAGTGGTGATCTTTTATTCCTTGTTGTATGGTGTCATGATTGTGAGGGACCTAAAAAGTGTAGATGTGCTAAAGTGGGGGTCAGTAGACTGTGCAGGGTTAAAACAGGGAATGGAAGTCCAGACAACATAATTTTAATGAAACTGGCTTCCAACCTGGTTAAAAATAGAGTGACGACTACCTGATGTAATGTGTCAGGATGTTGTGCTCAGCTTCATTCGGTCTGCCAACTCCACGAGGTGAAGCCCACTCTTCAGTGCCGGCCATGTTGCAGATGGCAGGCACTCCCCAATCAGGATTAGGGATTGTACTCACCCCCCCAAGTGGGGTCAGCACACCAAGGGTGTATTCACCCTAAGGTCAGTAGCCCATTGGCTACTGATCTCGAGACCCCTAAAACGCCCAAGAAGTTAGACAAGAAACATGTAGAAGAAAAGAAGAAGGACTGAACAGCTGTGCTGAAGCTAACAAGAGGAGGACGCCCACTGACTTGGCCCCAGTCCTACTGGCCTGTCCCCTCCTCGAAACTGCTCCGGCGAAATCCCAGTGTGTCCTGCAGCCAGCAACCTCGAGAAACCCAGTCTAAAGTTCAGTCTTTGAGTGTGTGAATTAAATTGCTGACTGAGTGTGTACAACAAATGCTTAACACTGTCCTCTGATACGGCCTTACTGCTCGACCAAGCAACCACAAATAGAGAGTGAGGTGCTATCTACTTTACCTCTGCCTACCTCTGGGGTTCCACTGGACTCTGTGCACACTATACCTTACTTGGGTATAGTATATACAGAGCCAGCTTCCTAAATGGCCTACAACGTGTAGTTAAACTTAACCCCTTCAGTGCCACGCCCTTTCCCCGCCCTGTGCCGGGCGTTACATTAGCGGGCGGGGTTCATGACGAGATAGTCTCGTCATGGGCACAGCGCAACCGCGCTCCATGATGAGACCATCTCGTCATGGGCACTGAAGCGGTTAAATAAGAGAGAACCACTGTAGGCCCTAGAGGGAACACATTAGATCCCCCTCTTGATCAGGGAAGGGGCTTAGCGACTATATATAAAAATTAAACATTAGCACAAGCCAAGCATAATTCAATGCAAATGCTACTAAGCATGTCCTAATCAATTATAATCATAATGAAAAGTGGGACATGTCAACTTTGAAAAATGTGGTCAAATTGTTGGTGAACCGGAGGCACCTAGAGTTTCTTTCGCAAATTCGATGGTGAGTCAATCCAGAACGGATTCCGTCTCCGCAGATGATGACTCTGCAGTTGCCCAGTTTTGAAATTTCCAAAGCAGAGATATAATCCGTGGTTATCAGCCAATGTGAGGTAGCAGCCTACTGCGCTGCATCATTGTTATTAGGGCCCGAGTTTGGTTATCCTGGTGCCCTTGCACCTATCACCCCTCAAGGGAGTGGCTCATACTTTGCCTCTTGAAGTAACCGTAAGTTCATGGGGCAACTCCGAAAATGGGTCGTTATAGGACTCATCAACAGATTCATGTCCACAGGAGCCCACACTGGCAAAGTTAGACATACATCCCGTGCCCATTCAAAGGGGCACCACAGGCAATGGAATACAGGCAGTACCCAGGTATACCAAGTAGGTCGTTGACTATGTGGCGTTCAGTTCCTGGAGCGAAGGGATTCCAAAGAGTTGTAGGATGCGCTCACATCACAGCTGGACGAGTGGTAGTTCCAGTGGGCTTTGAAATGGAACATCCATTGGGGAGGTGCAAAAATAGATTCAAAATGCTGCAAATGATAAATAACACCAAAGGAATGCCTTCGAACACACTAAAAAAGGGAATGAATAAAGGCAATTAATACTTCAAAAATCTTCTGGAAGGAACTGACCAAGCCAGTTCCAATAACTTTTAAAAAGTGTGTGATTCTGGCCATGTGATCTCATTGAAAATGCAGTGTAGTAGCTCGCCGAAACGTACTGGGAGACTACTGTTTAACAAGGACTGTATTTCACTAGATGTCCTTGCAACTTGAAATTCAAATGTTTCTCAGGCAGATGTTAATGCCACGTCATTTTGAAATAATAGTGCTTTGAGTCAGCTTAGCTTGGTAAAATCTGTCTTCAAAGTTGGAATTGAAGGCCACAACGCGCTATCGTAACCCCCATGAGGAGGAAGAAAGGACACGTTATTGCAGCAGGTCACTACCTGGGAAACCAATTAACTATATGGGATCCCAGCCTTCCTCCTGCAACAGTCCTGATCGTTCATAATTAAATAACTTCCATTTGAAAGCATTTGAAAGAACTGTAATGAGGGGAAGAATTGAAGGGACTGATATTCCTTTTAGGAAACAGGCTAAATTAGCTACTGACGCATTACATGCACCATGTATAGTTACGTGTTTACAAACAGCAGTGTGCGCCATCCCAGTACCCTCCATAGGCAAGAAAGAAAGACGCTATCTTGGGGCAGCTCCAGGTTGTATAAAGCAGGTCCATACAAGGGGACACGCATATGAGGCTTTAAGGTGAGACTATGAGACCCATATCCCATAACCTTTGACTAGAGCAGTACTCTCGGTGGTGGTATTTCAGTTGCACTGGTCTGAATCTGGCAGAGATTGCCAAATGTCGCAGGGAGCTCTAGCCGCTGTCCACTCTTTATCTGTGAGTGGGCCTAGGTCCCATGCCCAGGCAGAGTGAGGATCCCAAAAGATTTGGGTGTTTGGTGTATGATCGTGCGGTAGACCTGTGACACCCCTTGGTCAGCCAAGGCCCCCATGAGCATTTTTGCCTTCAGGGGATTGAATTTGGGTAGATCTTCCAGTCCGATGATGTAAGGAGTCAGAGTGGAAGCAGAAGAATTGGCTAAGGTGGAGGTGGAACTCTACCTGTAAGGTTTGGTAGGACTTGAGAGTAGGTCCCTCCGTTACATCCGCCAGTGAGGTCCCATCCTCAAAACCCTCTGGGCCAGTGACCTGAACCAGGACTGGCTCTACCCACAGGGGACTCTGTTCAGTCAGCTCATTGTGCTTTCCCGACCATGTAAGGTAGGTCAACCCTTGACCCTGCACCACCAAATATTTTGAAATTGGTAGCACCTATAGTTGCCCTGGCCATCACCAATCTGATCATTGCCTCACTAGCATTGGGTATAGTCCCCTAAGAGTGGAAAGAAGCAATGGTTAAAGCATTGCTAAGATAACCTAACCTGGACCCGGCTGATTTTGGCAACAACCGCCCAATCTCACCCCTCCCGGTAATTGCCATAATCGTCCTCGACCTGAGCGCAGCCTTTGACACGGTGGACCATCGTATGCTGGTCCACCGTCACAGGAAGGTGGGAGTGACAGGCACTGCCCTATTATGGCTCCAAACCTATCTAGAAGAAAGATTCTTCCAGGTATTTGAAGGTGATACCCGTTCCAAACCCTTTCCGTTGCAGTATGGAGTCCCTCAGGGTGTCATGATCTCGTCCGCTTCCTCGCTCCCGACGGCCGGAAGCGAGGCCTTCCACGGGACGAGACTCCTCCCCTCTACTGGCTTCTCACGGAGTAGCGGTCTAGTGTCTGTGATCGACTCGGCCACTGTCATTGGCCGTCCCCCACTTCCGGCGGATTGTGTACTTTAAGCCGACGGACGCCCACGCCGGTGCTTCGGATTCATTCCACGGAGCTTCGCCGGATACGCAGGAGCGTAGCGAAGGCTCTAACAGCAACCAGACCTTCCGTTTGGACCGCGCATGGGCGCCTACAGCTGCTGTTCACCGAGACTCGGGTAGAGTCTCCATCGCCTTTTCTGTTCCCTCTCGTAGCGCAGGAGCGCTATCTTCCTTGCTTCTCCACGGCTCGTGCGACGGCACGGAGTCGCCCTTACTTTGCCCCTCCTTCACTAGCGCTGGTGCGCTTCCCCCTTGAGCACCCACGACTTGTGCGACGGCACGGAGTCACCCTTACTTTGCCCCTCCTTCACTAGCGCAGGTGCGCTGCCACGCCAGGTTACCCACGAGCTTCCCCCCTTGGACCGATTCCTGGTACCCATCAGCACACAGCGCAGGAGCGTATGCTTCCGCCACGCTGACACCCTCTCTCGCCTCCCACCCTGAAGCGCTTGCCGACTTGTCTCATCTTTCCTGCGCAGGAGCGCCACCTTCAGGTAACACTTGCAGTGAGCGATAACCAGGGGGTTAGTGTTTGCGTACCTGTGCCTCTGTTTTCCTTTCCTGGAAACCGCGCTTACCACTCTCCTCTCTGTCCTGATTAGGTGGGATTCGCGTCCGACCCAAGACCCCGGTTGTTCACGAGAGACGCCCCATCCCGACACACCACCCTCACCTGCTTCGTGGCAGCCTCCCCCAGCTCCCTCTCTGTCCTGGTTAGTGCACTCGGTCCTTCCAGGAGGAAAAGGTTCCAGGAGGGGGTTGTCCTTGTCATCCCTGTGGGATCTCTCCACAACAGTAAGGTAAGAATTGTGGGGACCTGTCACAGGGCTTGTCCCTGATCTTTTTAATGTATATATGGCCCCATTGGCAGATATTGTATCCCCTTTGGAATCCATATAGTAACATATGCTGACGACACTCAACTGGTCGTAGCACTGAACTATGCTGAACAGTCGCCTACGGCCCTTCATTCCTGCCTCGAGGAAGTTGCTAAATGGATGAGCTTGTCTCATCTAAAGCTCAATGGTGACAAAACTGAGCTTATGCTGCTTGGCGCCCAGTCAAGTTTTAAATCCAGCGCCATGTGGCCAACTTGCATGGGCCTGGCACTAGTCCCAAAAACCGAAATAAAAAGCTTGGGTATATGGTTGGATCAGGACCTTACCTTCAAAGCCCAAGCTAGGATGACTGCGGCCGCATGCTACGGCTTGCTCAGAATGACCCGCAAAGTACTCGCCTTATTACCATGTCAAGCTAAAAAGTTGCTGATTCAGGCCTTAATTCTTTCGAGGATTGACTATGGCAACGCTCTTTACCTAGGTGCCTCAAACTGAGTGATCGCAAAACTACAGATTGTTCAAAAGTCGGCAGCAAGATTGCTCACAAGCACGAACAATTGCTGTTCTGCAAAGCCCGCCCTACGATCCCTTCACTGGCTTCCGGTGCAGGAGAGAATCCATTTGAAGGCTCTCTGCGTTGAGCACAAGTCTTTAGAAGGAATTGGGCCATCTATCATTAAAGCCTTAATCAAACCCTACAAGGCTACTAGAACTCTCCGCTCTGATGAGCTCCACTTAACTGAAGTGCCCAGAGTCAAGCAGGCCAGAACCGGTGGCCGACTTTTCTCATATAATGCTGACAAGCTCTGGAACTCCCTCCCGCTCTCCCTCCGCAGTGAACCTAACCACCTCGTGTTTCGAAAACAGATAAAGACCTGGCTCTTCCCATAAGAGGCTCCTCTCCTCTAGTTTCCGCTGCAGCGCTGGGATGCCTCCGAGTAGCCATGCGCTATATAAAAGTCTATTTCATTTCATTTAATTTAATTTTACCACAGGTGTAGGACAACCCTAGTTGCCGGTGGGAGGAACAATGTAGTGGAGCTGGCATATAGTAAGTGTAGAATAGGGGTTTCCTGGAGTGCCGCTTTTCCACTGCATATGCAGGGTTGACCTGGGTGTCCTGCAGCCATTCATCAATTAAAATTAAATGTGATGCCCTATAATATGTTTCAATATCACCGCCATTGTTGCCACCATCAAATGTGGACTTGAAACATTTAGTCAGGGTGTGGTTTGTTAGGGACATCCAGGCCAGGTATTGGGTTTGCACAAAAGATTTTTATTTTTCTACAAAGAAGAAAGATAGTCCGGTCTCGAAACATCTTCAGTTCAGAGGTAGGGACTTTTGTAGTTCTTCTTGATCCTCCAAAATAAAGGGTGTTCCTCAAATGAAAACAAAACAGAAAAGAGGAGGTTTTAGGACAGTCCGTCCGGCACAGGTTCTGACTAGGAGAATTAGGTGTGAGAAGCAAGCAAAACACCCGATTTCTCCATCACCAGTGTCACGGTTTAGAGCTGTGGGCTTTACGTGCTCCCAAGCCTACAGCTTTTACCCGCCAAGCGTACTCAACCCTCTCCCTTCGGTATTAACGGCGTCTCAGTGCCTGAGGTGCCTTTAATAAACCACCCACTGAGACGGCCAGGTACGTCTGCGAGCCACGCTCCTCCAGGAAGGCAGCCGCCAATCTCGTGATGCCGGGTAGGGTCCAGCTCCTTGCTTGTATGGCTTTCCTGGCTCCGGAGTCCTCAATCAGGGGAAGGCATTTTCCTTGCGAGGTCGTCTGGATTTTCCTCTTCTTTGCCCTGGACTTCGGGACTCCTTGACCCCTGGCTCTCCGTCCTGTTCTCGTCGCTTCTTAACACCTCCTGGTTACCCGAGAACGAGGTTGTCTCCCTCGAGCTACCGGATATGTAGGCTCCTCCCTACCGGATATGTAGGCTCCTCCCTACCGGATATGTAGGCTCCTCCCAGACCTTGAGGGCTCCAATAGGCTCATGTGACGGCATCACGTGGGTCGTTTCGGTTTCCAGGAAGTGGAGCCATTTAAAGGTATCGTCAATTTCTTCCTTGTCCCGATAAAAAGGCAGACTGTAAATAGAATACAGGAGAGACATAAGGGGAGAATACATCCTCGCTCTCTTCTTCTTCCCGGCCCCAATCAGGCAAGTCATGACACAGGGCTATACACGGGGGCCCCTGGTCCCAGAAAAAGCTGCGGAGCACCCGTTGACCCTACAAAAGAGGGACCCTGGTAATCATACAGGTAGTTGTGTCGTTGATATAAGAATCTAGGGAAGGACAACATTTAAAAAATGCCTGAGCGAGCCAAGAGCGACAGTGGGAGGGCCGACCAGCTACTGCACCGATCTTGAGTGCTGATTGGCATTGATTTATTCATGTGCATGATGGTTCGCATGAGCGACTGACGCTACAGTGGAGCCGTTCTCTACTGCGTGACAAATATTTACATGCAGTAATTCATTGGTCGATTTGCATTAGAGTAATGACTGATGAGTAACACTTGGCAGGGCTGTGCCTGGGTCCTTAGATGGAGAATGCCTGCTGCTTGCTCAGACTTCATCTGTGTCTGATGGCGCCATAGCTGCAGGTTTGCCAAGAGTCGCTGAGATTGTCAGCCAGGAAGGACGGGGCGCCGGTTGTGATGGCTTTTGTGACGAGTTGGGTTTCTTGGAGACGGTAAGAGGCTGTAAACAGAGCAGGTTGATTCCACCAGGCCATCGCTCCAGCACCATGACAATTACACCTGTGTCTAAGGGCTATCGCTAGGTAGGACCTAAGTAGCATGGCGTAGTGCCCAAGAGGGTGAGGATGCCTGAATTTTGCTGTAAGATAGAGGTGACCGACAGACAGCTTGGGCTGTAAACACTACTCAGGGATTTAAAACAGTCCTCCTATCCACTGGAAGCTAGTCAAGAACAGAAAGATGAGTCTGGCTTGAAGCACTGCATGATGTCCCAGGAGGAGGCTTGCTGCAGTGAGGTGGGAACTCTGCAGTATATAAATGTGAACTGTGGGCCGGGCTAGATTCAATGGAATGACGTCCTCTAATACAGAGGTGATATCAGCTTGTGTGTCTTTGTAATACTGGCTGCGAAAAGGCGAAATCTTTCTAAGTGTCTTCAGGAGAAGGAAACAAGCAAAAAAGAAAAAGGCCCTGTCCAACAGCCCCCAAGCCCCTGGCCATGGTCGCTGGAGAAGGACGCAGGTCCTCTGTGGATGGCCACCCTGTGTCCGAGCAGACAGTGGAGCTCCCTGCCCTGGAGGCTTCTCAGACACCCTGAGGCCACGTCCACCCCAGAGTGAGGAAAGCTGCTACAGCCAGGCAAGCAGGTCTGCACCAGGAGCGAAGGCTTGAAATGAAACCCAAAGGCTCGGATTAAAGACACTGATGGTGCCAGCTGGCCATTAATGAACCTAGTGCTTAGAAGTAGGGACGCTACTACAGCCGGGGTCAGTGACATCAGCAGATCTGACGAGGAGGTCTGCACCAGGAGCGAAGGCTTGAAATGAAACCCAAAGGCTCGGATTAAAGACACTAGTGGTGCCAGCTGGCAATTAATTAACCTAGTGCTTAGAAGTAGGGCCGCCACTACAGCCGGGGTCGGTGACATCAGCAGATCTGACGAGGAGGTCTGCACCAGGAGTGAAGGCTTGAAATAAAACCCAAAGGTTTGGATTAAAGACACTGATGGTGCCAGCTGGCCATTAATGAATCTTGTGCTTAGAAGTAGGGACGCTACTACAGCCGGGGTCAGTGACATCAGCAGATCTGACGAGGAGGTCTGCACCAGGAGCGAAGGCTTGAAATGAAACCCAAAGGCTCGGATTAAAGACACTGGTGGTGCCAGCCGGCCATTAATGAACCTAGTGCTTAGAAGTAGGGACGCTACTAGAGCCGGGGTCGGTGACATCAGCAGATCTGACGAGGAGACTGGTGGCGCTAGCTGGCCATTAAAAAAACTAGTGTTATGTTTCATATAGGTACCCCAATATAGGCTGAGGTATCAACTTAACCTTTCACCTATATTCTCCCCTACCATTACACTACATAACGGTTCTTGGGACTAACCTTTTACCTAGTTACGGTACTGCTTACAGGACGTGGGGTTTCCACTGAAAACTAGCCTCATCCATTATGCATGAGAGTTCTTGGAAACTCAGCAGGACTACCATCTCCAGCATAATAACTGTGTATAAAGTTCATTCCTTCCATCATCCTAAATCCGACATGACACAGCAAGGCAGAATCCCTGAGGGTACTTCTTTGGGTATACAAACACCATATCTTGCTAAGGTAGTCAGAGGAGAAAAGGACTTCCATGCCGACACACTGACGCGAGGAGCTGAGGCTCCTGCACGCAGACACTCCAGCTCGCAGTGGTCTGACATCCATTGCGGGGTGTCCATCTTGAGACCAAGACGGGCTCCCACAGTCTCTCACTTCAGGTAAAGGGGTTGACATTTTGCCTAGAGGGATTCTTGGCTTTTACACCCACATACATGCTAGATACACGTAGGTACATCTAGTTAGGGTCGCATTGTAGGAGTAGGCATTTATAACTATCATGTATTTTGTATACTTACCTGTATTCATTGTTTTAGCATGATGGTAGAAATCTACCATCCTTTTACTTTATTAGTGCTTTTAATCATTTATATGTGTTGCTGTCTAATGGTTGTCTAAGCACACCTATTTTACACTAGAATGACGCAGGTTCAATAAATAGTTATTGAAAAACGTTCCCACCGTTTACTTTGTGTATCTCTCTGAGACAGAGTGAGCACGAGTGACTGAACGAAAAGTGTCGCAGAGTTTCCACGATACTGAGGGATCAGGGTTGTCATGTTCGATGGTTGCCAAGAACTATTCTCTCCTTGATAAGAGGGGTTTCTAGTGGCACTGTGAGCTAGCTGGAACAACAGGCTAACATACTCGGTGGGGGTGTCTAGAATCAGTCTGGACACCAATCCTACAGTGTATGTTGTCTAAACACGCAGATCCTAAATAGGTTTATAGAAACTACACGACATGGCGCCGCCAACCTTGGTTTGGTACTTATTTAGCCGTCAAATCTGAGTAGTTCAGTCGTGCTATTCTCAGAGACCCCTACTCACATTTCCCCAGAGACGTCTGGAGTGGAAAGGGGACTATCTGCCACAGCTGAGTAGGCATATCCTATGTATTGGCTGTAGGTTTATCAAACTTGAAGGACAACAAGTTCCTATTGTGCATAAAACCTTATCTCAGTTTCCTTGAAACTTTTCCTTGAAAAACCTTTGTCAACAATGGCTGACGAAGATGCCGCTGTGCGACCACAATGTGCTGTAGTTGAGGAAGAACCAGAGGGGGAAATCATCATTTCAGAAAATTTCAGAAATGCCCTTACTCTAAAACTAGGAGACTACGGAGTCACAGCTAGGGGTGGGACAGTCACATTTGTGATTGAGGCTCATAAATCATATAGAACAGAGGTATTCTATTCATGGGTTAAATCCCCACAAGCAGATGCACAATCACATACATTTCATTCTTACAAAGAAGATGAAACACCAGAGGAATACTGTCCCTATGAGGACATTGAAGTTCCGCTCACCTACCAGGAGCACATAAACTGGTTTAAAGTCGCCCCCCCACACACAAACGACAAAGTAAGACTAGGTCCGCTCGGAAGAGATGGAGCCACTTGGCCAGTCCTTGCGGCTTACACACTACATCTAGACATTGACTCAATGCCAGTAGCAGACTAACGTCCACTTCATAAAAAAATAATAAAACTTTACTGAAACCTGACAGTTCGTGATAAGAACACTCACACTTCAGCCAACAAGGGCTACACCAACAGGACACATTCAGGGATCTACAACTAAGATTACACCACAAACGCTACACGCAGTTATGGGTAAAATGCCCACTAAACGTGAGCAAATGCCATTCTGGGCAACTCAAGAATAACACCACTAGAGGCAGTGTTTCCCCACACAAGCCCTGAGGAAAAACACAGCATGCTAACAATCTGCTTGCCAATGGGGATAGCTCCCCAAATGGAGGATTGTACCACTAAGGGGTGCAGTTTTCCCTGCCACATACACCGGAACTCATGGTATCCTTTCGTTAGCAGTAATACAAGATGTAGTAGGACAAATACAAACTGAGTATGGAGCAGAAGCGGCTCTGAACTTATGGAAGAAATTATTAGGTAATTTCGCCCAGGTATCAGCTATAATATTAGCGAATATAAAAGGGGAGGCAGCAGCAGTGGCGTACGCCAACGTCTGAGGGATTTCACTCCTTTACAACAGGAACGTGAATTAACTAAAGTTATTGAAGACACCTATGCTGAATTAGGTAGAGATAGTTTGGGAGCTAGAGCAACAAAACCTCAACTCACGGGAGGTCCTGAAAAGGATAACACCTGGCAAGCATCTGATTATTCTAAGAAGAACTGGGATAATAAAAAACAAAAGAATAGATCTCAGTCCAGGGGTTGGTCTCCTCAACTGGAGCCCTCCGAAAGGAAACCTTAGGAATAGAGATAACATTAAAAAACCTGACAGGTATCAGGATACTGATACACGTTCCTCTTGGGTTCACCAAGAAACTTCTAGAGGGAAGGACGGTCAGAACACAGACAAGAAAAGCATACAAAGTCCAGAAACACGCCACATACTTCAAATTAAACATTTCGAAAAAAGAAGAGATGCCAAAATCAAAACCTCAATTTAAAAAGAAGAAAATAGCAGGTCTTAAAGTTAGACATGCCCAGAAATATGAGGACTCAACTTCTGAACGGGGAATGGGCTCTGACGATGCTAGACAGAGCAGCAGGTGTAACAATAGCTCACCAGAACCCGATGGAATTTCTGGTGACAGCGGAATTGAATGAGCATATCACTGTGGAAACACCTGATACAAGGGTGAGTGCCCCGCATAGGTTACATGAGGTAACACTCCAAATGGAGGGGGACAAACCCAGAAAAATTAAAGAGGTCTATTTTGGGAAAACCTGACTTTTGGCAATGACATCCTTTTAGCTGAAAAAGATTGGCCACCTGAAATTGTTATGGATTGCCCAAAGGGAGAAACGGTAATCTTACCATCCTTTTCCAAACTCGTTCCAATTTACTTAAAACATACATATGCGCAGGAGTGGGCGGTAGCCCTTGCTCCGGCCTTCTTTCGCAACCATGTTGGGTGGGATGCTGAGTCACAACACTATGTAATCCCAGTAAAAACAACTCCAGTTCCACAGAGACAGTACCCAATAAAACAAGAAGCGAAAAAACAGGTCAGGGAGATCTTAGATCAACTTAAATACCAGGGTGTAATAGAAACTTGCTCCTCCTCAATGAATAATCCTTTGTTTCCCGTAATGAAACCCGATAATTCATACCATCTAGTTTTAGACTACAGACATCTGAACACATGCACTAAAACATTTGCAGTACAGAATGTACACAGTGTTCCATTAATGAATAACATTGTGCGGAAAAAATATAAAACCACATTAGATATCTCAAATGGATATTTCTGCCAAAATATAGCACCTGAAAGCAAGCATTTAACCGTATTCTCAGCGCTAGGTTCTCAGCGTCAATTTTGTCGACTCCCCCAGGGTATGAGAATATCCCTGGGTTGTTTTCCACTAGGGTAACAGAATTACTTCAGAATTTGGATGAAGAGGCATGGAGCTATGTAGATGATATTTATCTGACGAATAATGATTTACAGGATCACTTGACCAGGGTGAGCAACATAATTTTGGGGTTCGCTTCTGAGGGCTACAAATTCAACTTCAAAAAATCTAAAATATCCCACCGCAATGTCCTATTTTTGAGATACAAGCTCTCAAGTGAAGGAAAAAGCCTGCCAGCTAACTTCTTTAGAAAAGTGCGCGCTGCTCCAACCTCCTAAATCTATCTTTCAAGAACTTACAATCCATATTGGGATTTTTAGGTCTCGCCTATGCAGCTCATATGTGCTGCATAGGAGGGCCTTTAGCCGTCGCTCTGCTCATTTTCAAGCACACACTCGTTCTTGTGGCGGCATCCACCTTGCGGGAGCGAGCAGGGGCGTGTCACAAGCATGAGTGCAGTGCTTGAAAATGAGCAGACTGCGCGCGCATGCACGCACCACTCGCGGGCTCACCTCCTGCTCTCCCTCTCTCTCACAACAATTAACTTTTGAGGCCGCGGGCCGAGCTTGTGGTTTAGCGCTTGTCTTTTTTGTTTTCTTTCCCTCTTTTCCCCTCTAGTTCATGCTTTCTTCTGTCCCCATATCCCTCGCTCTTTTCTCTCTAGTGCAGTTTTCTTTTTCACCCGTCCGCCAGTGCATTAACAACAACAGTTGCATGCCAGTTTGAGGTATATAACTGTGTAAGGGTGTCTTAATTTTAGCCATTTCCCCGTCACGCTTCTGTCCACCCACTGGAGCATGAAATGCCACTTTATAAAACAGCACACAACATGTATCTTCCTACTTTCAAACTGTCCGTTGACAGAAATCACGCAATGCCACAGCAGTTAGACAACACGTATAGGTGATGATTGGCATAGAACATCTGGTCCGTACCTTTCAGTGGAAGAGCTGTGTTGGGGTAATAGTTTCTACATTCCACTGTTCCTTTTTCGCCGATTATAAATTCGCAAAGAGGGTCCGAGTAATCCGTGTCGTTCTCCTGCTGGAAATTGTGAAAATCATAGATCGCCTTCATCCTCCGGATGTCACAGATGTTCCTGCTGGGGTGGAGGCAGGCACCTCCTCGCTCACCCAGTTCTTCAGCACGCGGTGAAGAGTCCTCGTGTAGCCTGCTCTGGACAGACATGGCAGCGAGGGCTCGTTTCAGTGAAGGGTCGGGTGCAGCCGGCTGCAATTGCCAATGCTTGTTTTATTTATTTACAACTTTGCGAACAGATCCGTGGGTGTATAGGCTCTCATGCTCAACACAGTGCATAGTTCTAAGCCTCCTCTCTGCAATCTAAAGGTTAACATATGCCAGCTGTGATGGTCTGCATGCTCCGCCTCTCGCTCAGTTTCGGTTTTATTTATGTTGCTACACCACAATCGAGCAGAACAGAGACCCGTTTCAGAAGAAGAAAAAGCAGTTAAAGGTAAAATAAAAACTTGAATTCATTGTGTTTGTTATTTAGAACTAAAGATGCCTTTATGTTGTGTAGGGTTGCGTTCCCATGAATAAAAATAGCACATTTCTAATGATCGCCCTACTCCGTTCCAAGAGGAGCAAGGCCGTTTTATTTTTGCTGGGTTTTTTTTGCGCTAACTCGACCGGAAGCTATAGAAGTGCTTTACATGAGCACCAGTTACATTAAACAGGGAAACATACATTTATGGGTAGGCACGGGGAGATTAAGTTGTTTGTCCAGAATTACAAGATGTTGAGCCAAAGCCGAAACTCGAAACTTGTTCCGCCACTTTCACCGTTAAGCCACATCCTCTCCCCGTTAAGCGTGATATTATTGTTTTTGGAGTCTGCTAATATTATGATTTTTATTGTTATTCAAGTTCCATCCAGTGTTAAATGAGTATGGACATGCCAGTGGTGATGAACAACGTAAGACAGTTTGGAGGAAAAGCACATGAATTCCGTAAATACCAATCAATGGTGCGGCAGGTGTAGTTTCGCTGGAGCACAGAGGTCTAGAGGCCCAGTCAATCCTGTTAAGTATTGTATTTACTATTTTTTCAGCCTTTATCAGTATTGCGAATAAGTGGATAGCCCCACTTACAAAGAATTCACTTTCATATTGCTCAATTTTTATAGATCTATTGTCGACCCAGGTTTCTTCTTTGCGTTATGGGACCTGTACTCCTGATCTCACTACGGATTAATCAGCTCTACAATCTCAGAATGCAAAGAAAAAACAAACTGAACTCGATGGGCTACACACAAGTAAGGGAAAATATTATGTAACATTTAGTAATTTTGAAATTTGTGACCAACATACAAGTGCAACTTAAAACAGAGGAACGTTTTTTGAAGATATATTGCTCCACAGTATGCTGCATACACAATCTTAGACTGCCCACATTTAAAATATAAAAGCCTAGTCTGGGGGAGGGGGTTGGGTGTTGGGGGGGAGGGGGGTTTTCTTGATAGATGATGTATGAATAGCTCTCCATTGTTCCTCTATATGACAAAAATGTCAAGAGTTGTTGCTATTTACTATGTGGCAGATCTCCTGGGTTTACAGGGGCCTGCAGCCCTTGCCTTCTTGATCAATAAAAAGTGTTGTTAAAAAAAAATATATAAAAGCCTATCACATACATTTAGCAACACACGACTTGATGGTTTGTGAATACTGGGAAATATGATGTGGGTGTTTTTTTGTCCATGTACCTTTTTTTCTTTTGGGGGGGGGTTGCACGTTCACTGGGCATGGCCGCTAAATCGACTAAATGCACCTGCATCCATCATCAGTGTTTGACCCTGAGGGCAAAGGTCTGAATCCTTTTTTTTTTTTTTTTTTTATATTTTACTTTCGACATTGCACATTCATATTCATTAATACATAATTCCCCCGATAGAGGTATCATACACAACATTGAGACTTATCCAACAAATTTAAATTTAAATAATCATATCATATCATAATTTGACTTAATCAAGAGAAGAAAACTAACAAACAAACATAACCCCCTCGGTCTTCTACTCTCTCTACCCTATCCCATCCCTCCACCATGCTAATGGCTTCCATATTCTTAAGCCTAAGGCTCTCCCGGTTCTTCCCTTCCTGGCATATATAGGTTTTTCTAAATTAAATGTGGAAATTAAATTTGCCAACCATGTTTGCATGGGGGGGGGGTTTCATCTAACCATGCCCTAGCTAGAGTTAATCTATACACCGCCATAGACAAAAATAAAAATTCTTTATCTAGCTCGATATTTCCAATTCCCAATAAAATCAACAAGGGGTTTAGCGATACCTGTAACCCTAATGCAAGGGCAAAAAAGCTCTCAATATCCCTTATTAACGTGTATAATTGAGGACAGGTAGCAAACATGTGAATAATATCTGCTTCTGATGAGCTACAGCGAGGGCAGGTAGTCCCACTAGTACCACCCCATTTAGCAATTCTATCTGGGGTGTGGTATATCGAAAATAATGTTTTATAATACTGCGATTGCAGGGAGGCCGAGCACAGTGTGGTACATCCCAGTTCCAGCGACTCCTGGAAATCATCTATTCCTCCTTGAAGTTTCTCCACCCACTTATGTTTATGTTTATCTAGATCATCCACTTTAGTTTTAACTAGAATAGCATACGCTGATCTAATCGTATGTTCCCCGCCAGAAATTAAGATCTCCAAAAAATCATTGGTTTGATACCCTGCTGAGCCGCCCTGCTTTTTACCCAGAAAACTCCTAATCTGTAAATACTTGAAGAAGTCCCTATTACTTAAATCAAATGTGCTTACAAGCGTACTGAACTGCGCTATTCCCCTTAAATCTCTTAAATCACCAAGTTTCTTAATTCCCTTTTGGTCCCATACAGCCATGACTGAGTCCGAAAAAATTTCGGAGGGAAAGGATCTATTGTTATACAGTCTGACATATCTATGAAATCTTCCCATCCCCATTTTTTTCAAAAATGCATTCCATACTTTAATAGCCGCATCTAAAGTTTTGAATTGTTTTCTTCTGAGACAAGCAAAATCTGTATGTTCTAATAGACAATTTTCTGTCTCCTGACCCAATAAAATTGCATAGACCTCCGTCGATGAAGAGTTAACTTTCTGTAGAATCCCCCCTCCTCCGATTAAACCCTGCATGTATTGCAGGGCAGATGCCAAATAATATAATCTAAAATCGGGAGCACCCCATCCTCCTCTTTCCCTAGGTAGAGACATGAATCTATACGCTCTACGTGTTTTTCCGTGTGCCCATATGAACCTATTAAGTATACCCTCCAACATGTTGAACCATTTAGATTCAAAGAATAAAGGAATTGCTCTGAATAAGTAGAGAAATGTTGGCAAGATTGTCATTTTCACCACATTAGTGACTCCGACTAAGGAGAGATGTAAATTATTCACTCTATCTAAGTCTAGTTTTACTTTAGCCATGACAGGGGTCATATTTGCCTCGACAATAGCATCGATGTTAGCTTCGATTACAATACCCAAATAAGTGGCTGACATAACCACCCTAGGGTCCGTGCAGACGGTGTGTTTATTCTTGACTATCATGGTCTTTGATTTATTTAAGCTGTAACCCGACAAGTGCCCAAACTTGGTGGCTTCTCGTTCCACCTCCATTATAGCCATATCAGGGTCGGGTGTTAGTATAGCCACGTCATCAGCGTATGCTAGAATTTTAACTATTCTACCATTCAAGACCATTGGGGGGGATTCCACCATTTCTCTCCAGGTGTCGTAATAATGGTTCCAAGGTAGCAGGGCTGTTGAGATTCTTACAGTTAGATTTAGTATGTCTCCAGGAGACGCATATTGAAGCATCGCAGTTATATCTGCTGGAACAACTGGGATTTGATGTAATTGCAGCAAGTAGACAACACACTAGAACCAGGGGGGTAGCAATATTAGGAAGACTTAGGGATCTTGTGGTGCATAGGAAAAAGGAGGATCAATGGGGAAGATGGGTCATGGTCGATCTATGTTTTAAAGGGACACGGTTCACATTAGTCACTATATATGGATCTACTGAAGATGACCCGGATGTTTGGCAGTATATGGATATGGAAATGCCACAGTGGCCAGAACCTATTGTATGCTGTGGGGACTTCAATATCCATGACCCGAGAAGCTCTTTTTTAGAACCTAGTGGGAGGTACTTAGGGAGAAAGAAAAAATCACATAGAGCCCTTGCCGCCATGACCCAGCACAACTCTTTAGGGGATCCATGGATGAAGTACCATCCCTTTATAGATGGCAGCACATTTTATTCCTCACCACACAAAGTATTGGTCAGATTGGATTATTTCTTGATTTCCAACTCTTTAATTTGTAATTCAAAAATAGAGAAACAACCTAGGATTATATCTGACCATAATCCTCTTGTTTTAACCTTAAACACCACTCAGATAAATACTATAAAAACACAGTGGACTTTCGAGCGTAGCTTATTAAAAGATGAGGCATACCAGAATCATATGAAGAGCTGGATAACAAACTATTGGGAAGATAATAGAGGTACGACGTCCCCCGGCTCAGTTTGGGATTGCTTTAAGGCTGGGGTTCGGGGGGAAACGATGAGTTTTGTAATGGCAAGGAGGAAAAGGGAAAAAAGACATTTGGAAGGTATAAGGCTCAAGCTATATGTAGCAGAAGAAAATTTAGCTATAGCCATAACGCAGGGAATACCACTCGACCCTTATATACTCAGCTTGGTTACTCTCAAAGGGGATGCTACGGAGGGCATTATTGCAAAAGCCACTGAAAAATATCTTGTACATAAACGGGATACGTACGAGCTAAGTGAGAGGGTCGGGCATATTTTGGCTGTTAGAACCAGACAACGGGTAGCAAAGGCTGACATTAAGGAGATACAAGACTCTCAGGGAAATCTGGGTACTGACTCAGACTTTATTAGAGAAGTGTTTCACAAGTTTTATACCGACTTGTGCTCTTTAGAAGCAATAAGGGACCCAACCGATATAGAAAGATATCTCACTGACATCTCTGCCTCTGCTCTTTTGTCAGAGGATAGAGAGATGCTAGACGCCCCTTTACAATTAGAAGAGATTAGAGGGGCACTGGAGAATCTCCCCTCGGGGAAAGCTGCTGGGCCGGATCAAATCCCAGTGGAATTTTATAAAACTTTTCAGGATATCCTGCTTGTCGAGATGATTCATATAATGCTCTATACACAGCAAGGAGGTACCCCCCCCGGAGTCTTGGGGGGGGGGGGGGGCGGATATTGTTGTTAATCCAAAAAAAGGGAAATCCCCTATTTTCCCTGCCTCATACAGACCGATTACCCTCATGAACTCTGACGTTAAAATTTACTCTAAGATTCTCGCGACAAGGCTTGCGCGGAACATAGAGCAGCTTGTAAGCCAGTCGCAACACGGATTTATCCCAGGCAAGGGAACCACCCAACATGTGAGGACAGTTATTACAATGTTTGATGCAGCAGGAACCCTGGGCGACCCTATTGCAGCATTGTTTTTAGATGCAGAAAAAGCCTTCGATAGGGTCGCCTGGGAGTACCTTTGGGCAGTCCTGAGATGGTGTGGTATAGGGGAAGGCTACATAACAGCTATACAAGCTTTATATAAAGGACCCACAGCCAGAGTTAGAGTCAATAGAGGGTATTCAGATGTAGTTTAGATTTGTAGGGGGACAAGACAGGGTTGTCCCTCGTCCCCACTTCTCTTTGCTTTATTTCTTGAACCATTATTGCAAAGGTCTGAATCCTGGCGTGTCCTCTCACCTTTCAGTAAATGGGTACCATTGAATAAGATAACAACTAACGGCTGTTATATTGCGCCAAGAGGCTTCTCAGGATTTAACATTTTTTTTCCTTCTTTTTACAAATACACAGGTTCAGTTTAAATGTGCTTCCTTTTAGATGCATTGAAAAAGACACAATTGCCATCACAGACATCCACTTCACTCCAAAACATATAAGTTAAAAACATTTACATTACAATGCCAATAGCGCAAACTCTAAAAAATGCGAGACCTAATGCATTGCAAATGCAAAAGGTCTCGCATTTGCGAGACTTTGAGCTACTGGCATTGTAAATGACAAACATTTGATCTATGTGTTGGTTTTGAAAACATCTAAGTAAAAGGCATTGTCATTTACAATGCCAATAGCTTAAAGTTTCGCACATGCGAGACTTATTGCATTGCAAATGCTTGTTTATTTTGGCAGAACATACATTTTGGATTACGCCGAAAGAGTAAATCCTTTCTACGACTTAATCAGACCTGATTTTTCAATTAGGCATTGAACACAGGAACACACAGATATCCTTCGTTCCCTACAAGCTGACATGATAGCTTCAAAACACTTGCAGACACTGGTAAATGTCTGCAACTTGGTGATCCGTGTTATAGCGGGTCAATCTGGGTACACTTACCTAACTTTCAATGAAGTAGAAACAGTACTCATAGCATATAAATCACACCTGTACACATATGCTGAAATGCAGTCTGCTTCCCCAGAAAAAATACTGACAGCAGTACAGACCGCTGTAGTAAGAGAAAGAGCACTGGCTCAGGGCAAACGAATAATTGTTGTTACTCCGGTACCTGCCTTAGAGGCTGCTACAAAGGCAAGCGTTACTAATGCTAAAGCCTTACATCCAAGATGGGTACAATGGGCTAATTCTCTCACTGCAACGGATGCAGAATACAGATATGACCCAAGTGTAAAAACATAAGCATTTCTGTAATATGAACAAGAATATCCTCTACCAAATGAAATAATGCCTCTAGAGCAGTAGGAATACATTATTTACACTGACGGATCTGCTCAGCCGGCCATAGGAAGTAAACAGCAATACAGCACCGCTTGTGCGATTGTAAAGGGTAGTATGCAGGATGGCAAGTTCCATCCCAGCGATATGAAGACGCAGTCTCTAGGAGACTGCACGGCTCAACTGGCAGAACTAAAAGCCCTATTACTGGCACTAATAAATATGGATCGGGACTTCCCCACTCCAATTGTGTGTGATTCTTTTTATTGTGTCCAGTCATACAATGTATATCTTCATTACTGGGGTCAAGATGGGTTTAAAGACTCAAAAGGTGGCACAATTAAGCATAAAATGCTATGGGAACAAGTAGCTGAGTTGAAAAACGAACTACCGAGCGCTCACGTGATACACACGCTAGTCATCAACGTGATGGTGTTCACATTGAAGGGAATTCATTTGCCGATGAGGCAGCTAAGGGGGCAGTATGTACTGCTGTCGTAGCAGCAATCACTCGTAGTAGCGGTCATTGCTTCACGCAAAAACAGCCCAGCCTTACCGAAAGATTTTCTACTCAAATACTCCTACAAGTTAGATGCAAACAACATTCCGTATGCTCAGATTCCAGGAGTGGGGGATAGCATAATACCAAACAAGGATTGCAGATTCGGCGTAATACTATCTGCACACGAGGGTCTAGGTTCTGCACACGCAGGGATTATAGCAACAGTTTATTTACTGAAACATTGCTGTGGGGTGGTCTGGTTTAACAAAACAGACTAATAATGTTGTCTTAAAATGAAACATCTGCCAGCAGATGAAGGGTTTCACTGTGGCGCGTCCAGCACAGACACCACTGCTAGTATCAGACAGACCACTTGCTTGTGTCTATTTGGACCACTGCGGCCCCCTAGAATCGGATGGGGCCTACAAGTATATCTTGGTGGCAATAGATTCATGCTCTAGATTCCTATGGGTATAGCCTCAGCGCTTGGCTGACGCTTGAACTGTTGTAAAAGATTTGCAAGTCTTTATAGGGGCCTACGCAGTTGGCACATTACATTCTGACCGTGGCCCTGTGTTTAGCTCTAGGGCTTACAAGAAAGCCATGGAAGGTTTGGATGTAGCATTGCGGTATTCCTCTCTGTACCATCCCGAGGGAAATTTGGTTGTGGAGAGGAAAAACTAAGACTTAAAGCAATCTTTAACAGCAAGAGTATTAGGTTCGGGTGGTAGTTGGGTCAATCCCTTTTATGGGGTACAACAAGCCCTCAACAACATGCCAAGAAGTTCTCTAGGCGGTGTCACTCCTTACGAAGTCCTATTTGGGACGGGAATGTGGGTGCCTGATCTCGATTATGAACGCACAGTGGCAGATGAAAAACCATTTGATATCAATAAACGTTTGGCTATTTTACAGCATCTGAATAAATCCCGGGCACTATTAAGCAAGGTGCAAGTAACACGCACTGCCACTGGGGTAGTCAAATCAGTCACAGCAAGACCTGTCTGGATCCCAAAAGTCGAAGATGTGGTCAGAGAAAAGATCAAGACCAAAGAAGAATTTGGGCCATCATACAGAAAGCCTGTACCTGTCCTGGTGTCGAAGGAACAAGCACAATACTTCTTACGCCTCTTGCCAGAAAAAAAGAATAGAGATTTGTCTCCCTTGATCTGATCAAGCCGGCCGATACTGAATAGTAGGACTTGTGGGCTCCTAGGTAGCTGGTGCTCTCCTCTCGTTACCATACAGGAAGTTCAGTCAGAAAGACTCATAACATTTGAAGAGTCACCAATTAAAAAATTATGGAATTTCCAACAATGAAATGGAACTCGTTCCTCTTGAAACAGAAATTCAGAACACAAATGAAAGACAGATTTCAATTCGACCTAACCCAAATGTCTACAGCAATACGCCTCGACAAGAGACACCTGCCAGTTCAACAAAACCTGTTGAGCTACCAAAGATAGATGGGACTGCATCTGGCTACTTCATCGATTTTTATACCTTCTCTCTTGATCCCAGTGAACCTGAGACAATGCCAGCTCCAGTTTCCGGTAAACAATGAATTCGAGAATTCTACACTTTTCTAAAAAAACAACTTACTTAGTTTCACCTTGGCCCCAGCTCTGGATCATAACTGGAATATTGTTTTTTCTGTTCTTGATTGCCTAGTGACTGTCTTTTGCTTACTCATAAATGGAAAATATCTCCCAGAACACTCTGCAGTATCGAATGTGACTTGGTCCTGAAACCTCATACATCATCTCATCGTGAACAAAGAGACCTGTCCTTCGTGAACATTACAGCTGTTCCAATTCCTGATGGTATAGTTTGGGATAAAGTTGATTATGATGTATTTGGCCCCACTGAACTTTTGAAAATACCATATTCATTTAAAATTTCTCTAAATTATATCATTACCTCCAGTACATTTTCTGATGATTGGGATTTTGAAACTGTAAATAATATGTTGTCTGATTTGGAACAATCCGCTGCATTTTCAAGCATTGATATGTTAGAAGACACAGCAGACTAGAACAATATGTATTGTTACCATCATTATGGTCATCACTTTTTACACAAATCTAGTATCACATGAAATATTTTCACATACCACCAATGGGAATATTGCCCGACACCACCAAAAGGTAGTTCGAAGACATTTGCACAGACATTTTTGTATTTTTCGGGGTTTAACACTTCTGACCCGACCTGGTATTACTATAAGGTTGCACGTACACCTGCACAGAAAAATATGCTGACTAGCACCAAACAGATTTATCCTGCATCCTTTATTTCCCAACTGTCTGAATGGGGTTTCGACCTATGGAAGGAGTCTATAGACACAAAATCAGTCTGGGGTTCTAAGGAATGGCAAGTTCTGGGAACAGAAGCACTATTTAGAATGTGCCTCATTCCACAGCAGATAATATTTCTGAATTAAACTATGCAACAGACTTCCTGTCTTGAACTAGACAAGAACAAGGATTTGAACACACCGCAGATTCCCACACGTTCAAACATCAATTTTACATCACTTGGAGGGGTTACAATAGATGACATCATGCAGTACAATACTTCAGATCCCAATTGGAAGAGATGGTTAGTTTGGCCCACAGACACCAACAGATGTCAGTCAAGATTCAAGGGTACCACCGAAGGGTTTAGTATCCATAGACCAGACCAACGCTATGCACACAGAGAACATCTAGGGTTAGTCAGTCAGTCAGTCAGTCAGTCAGTCAAGTATGCTTTATTCGAATATCATTCATAAAAGCAGAAATACAATTACAATAAACAACTCATACAATATTTAAAAATAAGATTAAATTATGATCAAATGCTCAAATACAAAGCATACATGTACAATTTTTGTCTTAATCATGACCCTATAAAAACGTACTGTTCTTTTGGTGGTAAATAATTTAAATTTAAAAGGCAGAAAGAAAATAGTTGAATAAAAATACTTTTAAAACCATAATATAGAAATCAAAGTGCAGAAAAAATGCTATAGGAGAGAATAATCAAAAGACTAGCAGTCTATCCCTAATCATGAGAATAGTCAAACGACTAGCAGTCTCTGTCTAATCGACCACGCCCAGCCTAAATATTTTGCAGTGGCTACTGAAATCCATGGCAGAGTACTGGTACATATAATACGCAGGGCCAGGTTACCACTGGTTGTTCCTAGATTTTTACACATCGGGGACATCCAGTTATGCCTTGGAACCGCGTAGAACTTACAGGCAAATAGAAAATGACCAATAGTTTCTTTACTGATACCACAGGCAGGGCATCCATCACAAGATCCCCCTTCCCACTTAGATGTCAAGAATTTAAGTGGGAGTGCACCTGCTCTCAGTTGGAAAAGAAGCTTTCTTTCCATAGGCCTTGTTATAATGTCCCAATATGGTTCTAGACAAGGATACATCTTGGCCTCTAGGAACTCTCCGGTCATAGAGCCGGCACTCGAGCTATTCCAATACCGGCGAGCAGCCATCTCCCAATAGATATTCTTTAAAGTGCTTTTAGATGGGAAACTGGCTGTCGCCGGGGCATCCCAAAGTGAGCACAGGCCAAGCTCAGACAGGGATGTTTCCTATGCTCTGAACAAATGGCACCTGCCAATTGCCTATGTCTGAGTGTAGCAATATCAACATGATGCCGCCAGTTCATCTTGCTAGATATATGAATACCCAGATATGTAAAGGTATTCACTACTTCTAGCGGGCGATCATTTAAAATAATTTTAGATTTAAAGCTACGGTGGGGGTTGAATATCATAAGCTTTGTTTTGGCAATATTAACCTCTAGTCCGTAGTCCCCACAGAATTCGTCAAAAATAGACAAGGCACACTGCAAACCACTAGGAGTTTTAGATAGGATGAGCGTGTCATCTGCAAACATTAAAATAGGGATTTTAGTCCCAGCTAAAAAAGGAGCGTCCACTTGTGCGGAAGTCATGCGGGCAACAACATCATTAATGTATAAGGTAAAAAGGACAGGAGCCATCGAACAGCCCTGCCGGACTCCCCTCTCTACAGGGAAGTCCGAAGTTACCGAGCCGAGTCCTCCCCACTGAATTCTGGCATAGTTAGATTTGTGTAGCCTCATTATCAGAGATAATAGATCGCTAGGGAGACCCTGCTTATTTAGGGCCATACAAAGCTTAGATCGGGGGACAAGATCGAAAGCGGCCCGTAGATCGACAAAGGCCACATACAAGCTTCCTTTGCCCAACACCACCGTCTTCCATTGTAACAGGGTGAAACGGAAAACCTGATCCACCGTGCTTGTGGACCATCGAAAGCCAGCCTGGAATGATGAAAGAGCATTAGTCTCATCCGCCCAATCCAGGAGCCTATTGACGATCACACGTCCCACGACCTTTTGAATGGTGTCTATGAGGCTTATTGGCCTGTAATTACCCGGAAGGGATCGGTCACCTTTCTTAAAGATGGGGATGATAACTGCACCCTGCCAGGATTTTGGTACCGCAGCACCCAAAGCAATGGCATTAATAAGAAGATGGATATACTGGCACCAGCGCTCCTTGTCATTTAAAAATAGATAGGCTGGCACACCATCAAGACCAGGGGCACGCCCACAGGCAACCGTATTCAGGGCCGATAACATTTCAGCTATACCAAAAAGATTCACTTTAGGGACGTCTACACTGAATTCCTGGGCCATGTTATCATTATTTGGTGCAGCATACTGGTTTTTAAAAATTTTTATCCATTCTTCTTCAGGCACATTGTTATGTGGGCACTCGGGAGAGCCAGGTTTTCCCCATCTAACAATGTGCCAAAATAGCCGGGAGTCCCTACTGTCACTGGCTGCCTTTAGCTCAGTCCAGTGGTGTTCATCCCAAGCCTTTTTAGCCTTTGATATACTGGTTTTATAGTTCTTTCTAGCGGCTTGAATTGAAGTGGATTGCCCCCCCTTGATAGCTGCACCTAAAGCTAATCGTGCTTCCCTACATTGTTCGTTATACCACTTAGCAGGCTTAGGGACTCTATTACCTTTGTTTTTCACGGGTTTAAGGAAATACTCCTTGATTACACAAAAGAGAGAGTTATGTAATCCTTCAACCTTATCTAAGCCAGAGCTAAGTGGGTTTAGGTGCTCTATAGCTGATATTGCTATGTCCACCTGGCCATTGATCTCAGCAATGGCCTGGTGGTCAATTGCTACGTTTTCCCACCTTAATCTCCGCATGTCATTTGTGGGAACAATCCGGGGAGAAACAGTCGTAGAAAAACGTGGAGATAAGATGGTATAGGACCACAATTTGTGGATGGTGCACAGGGGATTATGATCACTCTCGATCCTTCCTACAACCTCCATGTCACAAATCAAAGGCCATAATTTTAAACTGCATAACACATAATCAATTCTACTGTTATGTCGGCCCTTGTCAAATGTACTTGACCCATTCCTGTCGCCACTAGTCCTACCGTTTAGGGCTCTTAAGCCCTTTTCATAACATATAGTATTTAGGCCAATAACATCGGCTGTCCACCGCACAACCGGTGGGAGCTCTAGTTTAGGAACACCCCATTGTCGATCCTCCTCATCACCGAATAAATCATGGTCATTAATTAAGGGTTCAAATGTTCTATTAAAATCACCCGCTATGACAATATTATTATTTAGAGAGTGGGTGTCAAGCAGAGTGGTTAGAGCAACTAGAAAATCAGACCTCCCCCCCTTATTGCTCCGAACATAAACATTATAGATATCCAATCTACCTAATTTATCTAGATCCAATCTGATTAATTGGATATCTTGGTTTTTGGTATCAACAACTTTAATAACCAGCTTTAAACACTGGCGAACCCATATTGTTAGGCCTCCCATGGGTCTTCCCCTAGGGCCCTTTGAAGCCGGCACGGAGTAATTCAGATATCCCTGAACAAAACAGGGTTCACATGACCAAGTTTCCTGGAATATGCATAGATCATAGTTATTTACAAAACATATCCAATCTACGGATTTCAATTTGGAAGTCAGCCCGGCGATATTCCAAGAAAATAAACTCCCCGTAATTCATCTGGGGTTAGTGACCTCATACAGTGTTGGGAAGTTGTGCCTTGATTGGCTAAAAACCTCAACAGAACTTATCCCTACTCTCAGATGAGGTGGATCTAAGGGATTTTTTATTAGGACCCAGAAAGCCATGTCAGAAACGTTTCTATTTCGCTGTCTATAAAGAAATCTGGAAAATCTCTCATCAAGAACCTGTGGAGAGACTTCGTGAAATAGATACAATTAACTTAGAAAAGGCGTTAGCAGTAGTTGACAACGGACTGACCACATTAACATCCAGGATTTATTCACTGGGCAACATTGTTTCTTCTGTTATAGATAGACTAGAACAAGACTTGTCCATACTACAGCACGGACAATCCCAGTCATATTTTATTATGCTATTAAGCTGGACGCTGCAATCATTGAACGCTGGTTAGGTGCCTCGGCGATTTATCAACAATAAGTCCCCATTTTCTGCATATAATCTAATGGAGAAGCAGATAACGATGGCACAATGGGGAGCAAAATATACAATGCTGCGTATTGAAACACTGGAGAAATTACCTTTTACAGTGTCAGAGTCACCATCCACAGAATGGTTAATCCATGGCCATATAACATTACCGGTCACAACTTTCCAGTTTCATTACGGCCTATAACAACAACAGGCGGGCAGATATGAAGCGTCGGATAGGGAATTCATCAAGGAATCTTGGGAATTACCATACAGATTTCGATGCAGGAATGGGGACATGGAAGTGTTCCTTAGCAGTACCAACTGCGAGAATTCTCTAAGTGGATCTCCCATATGCCAGGATATCATGCTTCACGGGTCCTGTAATGGTTCAGTTGCTAACCTATCCTGTCACTTGAAAGGGTCCCCAGCTGCTGTGATTAATCCGGTGTTCAAGTTGCTTTCAAATAGGAGTTACTTGATGCTGAATGATCAAGGTTGTTGTGGGATGCTTCTGGGCATCGCATATCTTGTCACTGCAAGCTCCAGGGTTACTTGCTGTATGGAAGTATTATTTCCACCAACCCATACAGTCAGGGAGGTGCCATTATGACCTTCGTTGAATGTTTCCTTTATACTGTTTGATACACTGAGCCGAAAAAAGCCATGCTTTTACAGAAAACCGTACCCTTAACCTCCGCCCGAGAAACTTATGATCTCCAGGTTGCATGGTCCTCGGCTGAGATACAGGCACTAGTATGAACAAACTTCCCTTTCCATTTCATACAAATGGTATAAGGTATCTTTAACATGTCTGATGCAACGGATATAGTACACCTATTTAAACCCATAGGTTCTGGACTGTTAAGCACCTTTCAGACAATCCTCTGAGTTATTCTCAACTTCATACACTCCGTATTCAGAAGCATTTTTGGAGGGCTTCCGCTGATCCTGTTTCTAATAGCAGGTATCCTGATTGACATTTTTCTGCAAGGCAATGGACGTCCCAGTCACCAAGGAGATGGAAAAAATGCTCGTGGAGCGCTGATACCATGATTGCATGGTAATCCATCTGGGCACATCTCGTCTTCGAGAACTGAGCAAGTCTTGGTTCCTGTCATTCAGACCAGTCTGGATTGACTGTATTCTGCTTGTCCTCCGATGGCCGTTCTGCGGACAAGAACGCGTGTTAAATCTCTGTCTAACACTTCCATCAGTTGTGCCACCGGACGTTGATGCTTTACTGGATCCGATAATGGCCCATGTTCTGCAGTGTCCTCCGCATATTCCAATGTCGATGTCTGCATTCTTAGAGCCACCAAAGGATGCTTCAGCTCCTGTCGGAAAGGATACCGGCTCCCGTACAAGTACTCAGGCCTTGGTTGTCACACAGGCCTCCCCAGCAGTGCCTGTGGAGAATGCGGAGGAACATCTCTGCTCGATTGACCTGATCTGCGAGGTGTTGCAGGGACCGTTGTCTGCGATTGTAGGCAACAGTGATGTTGCGTCTCCCAGCCAGGACACATAAACATTTGGCTCATCATGTGCTGGGAAAATTTGTCTTTTTCGAAAACAACCAAATTTGGAATTTTAAACAATATGACACCTTTTTAAACTGAATGGCTTAAGTCACTCATTGTTTGAACTATATACACAAACATATTTAGTACAGACTTGTATCGCATGCAATATTTTTTTCTTTTTTAGAAGTTATTTAGAAATATTACGTTTTTAAGTACTATTTTTAATGAACTCATTAATAGTTTGCGTCCAACATTTAGCCGTTCATTAGACTTTTTAGTATGCTGTCCAGTCAATGAGGAGTGGGTGCTATGTTTCATATAGGTACTCCAATTTAGGCCCAGGTAGCAACTTAACCATTCACCTATATTCTCCCCTACCATTACACTACATATCGGTTCTTGGGACTGACCTTTTACCTAGTTACAGTACTGCTTACAGGACGTGGGGTTTTCCCTGAAAACTAGCCTCATCCATTATGCATGAGGATTCTTGTAAACTCAGCAGGACTACCATCTCCAGCGTAATAACTGTGTATAAGGATCGTTCCTTCCGTCATCCTAAGTCCGACATGACACAGAAAGATAGAACCCCTGAGGGTACTACTTTTTGTATATAAACACCATATCTTGCTAAGGTAGTCAGAGGAGAAAAGGACTTCCATGCCGACACACTGACGCGAGACGCTGAGGCTCCTGCATGGAGACACTCCAGCTCGCAGTGGTCAGACATCGTTTGCGGGGTGTCCATCTCAAGACCAAGACTGGGTCCCACAGTCTCTCACTTCAGGTAATGGGTTGGCTTTATCCTAGAGGGATTCTTGGCTTTTACACCTACATACATGCTAGGTAAACTTAAGTACATCTAGTAGGAATACGCATTCTACTGTCATGTATTTTATATACTTGCCTGTATTCATTGTTTTAGCACGATGGTACCATCCTTTTACTCTGTTAGTGCTTATAATCATTTATATCTGTTTCTGTCTTATGATTGTTTCAGCACGCTGATTTTACGCTAGAATGACGCTGGTTCAATAAATACTTATTTGAAAACGTCCGTCCCCCCGTTTATTCTGTGTATCTCTGTGAGATGAAGTGAGGACGAGTGACTGAGCGAAAAGTAGTACACTGTTTCCGCGGTCCCGAGGGATCAGGGTTGTCATGTTCGATGGTTGCCAAGAACTATTCTCTCCTTGTTAAGAGAGGTTTCGAGTGGCACTGTGGGCTGGCTGGAACAACAGGCTAACATACCTGGTGGGGGTGTCCAGAATCAGTCTAATACCAATCCTATGGTGTATGCTGTCTAAATGCACAGATCCTATATAGGTTTATAGGAACTACACAACACTAGTGCTTAGAAGTAGGGACGCTACTACAGCCGGGGTCGGTGACATCAGCAGATCTGAAAACGAGGTCTGCACCAGGAGCGAAGGCTTGAAATGAAACCCAAAGGCTCGAATTAAAAAGACTGGTGGCGTTAGCTGGCCATTAATGAACCTAGTGCTTAGAAGTAGGGTCACTACTACAGCCAGGGTAGGTGACATTAGCAGATCTGACAAGGAGGTCTGCACCAGTAGCGAAGGCTTGAAATGAAACCCACAGACTGGGGTTTAAAAAGACTGGTGGTGCTAGCTGGCCATTAATGAACCTAGTGCTTAGAAGTAGGGACGCTACTACAGCCGGGGTCAGTGACATCAGCAGATAGGACGTGGAGGTCTGCGCCAGGAGCGAAGGTTTGAAATGAAACCCAAAGGCTGGGATTAAAGAGACTTGTGGCGCTAGCTGGCCATTAATGAACCTAGTGCTTAGAAGTAGGGACGCTACTACAGCCGGGGTCAGTGACATCAGCAGATAGGACGTGGAGGTCTGCACCAGGACCGAAGGCTTGAAATCAAACCCAAAGGCTCAGATTAAAAAGACTGGTGGCGTAAACTGGCCATTAATGAACCTAGTGCTTAGAAGTGGGGGCGCTACTACAGTCAGGGTAGGTGACATTAGCAGATCTGACAAGGAGGTCAGCATCAGGGGCGAAGGCTTGAAATGAAACCCAAAGGCTCGGATTAAAGAGACTAATGGACTGGTGCCAGCTGGCCATTAAAGAACCTAGTGCTTAGAAGTAGGGACGCTACTACAGCCGGGGTCGGTGACATCAGCAGATCTGACGAGGAGCTCTGTATCAGGAGCGAAGGCTTGAAATGAAACCCAAAGTCTGGCATTTAAGAGACTAATGGACTGGTGCCAACTGGCTATTTATGAACCTAGTGCTTAGAAGTAGGGACGCTACTACAGTCGGGGTCGGTGACATCAGCAGATCGGACGAGGAGGTCTGCACCTGGAGCGAAGGCTTGAAATGAAACCCAAAGTCTCAGATTTAAGAGACTAATGGACTGGTGCCAACTGGCTATTAATGAACCTAGTGCTTAGAAGTGGGGGCGCTACTACAGTCGGGGTCGGTGACATCAGCAGATCGGACGAGGAGGTCCGCGCCAGGAGCGAAGGCTTGAAATGGAACCCAAAGGCTGGGATTAAAGAGACTGGTGGCGCTATCTGGCCATTTAAGACCCTAGGGGCAGATTTATGTTGGACTTGTGCCACTTTTACGCCGCTGTTGCGTCACTTTTGTGACGCAGCGGCGCCGTAAACCCTGCGCCACATTGCACCCTATTTACATTGTGACGCATCTATGGAGATGCGTCACGGTGTAAAGCCCCGCGCCGTCAGGTTTCATGTGGGCGTTTCCACGCAGGGGGGGGCGTTCTGTCGTAGGGACGCCCCTGAAAAGTGACTCAGTAAAATCTACAAGATTTCACTGAGTCACTTTTCCAATGCTGATGCGTCAAAAACCTGTGCCTGCTTGAAGCAGGCGTAAGGCTTGACGCACCACGTTACAGATAGAGCAAGTTGGAAGAGTGCTGGATTGCGTGTCGCACGCAACACTACTTCAGCACTGCGCCAACTTCACGCCCCAGATGCGACACGCATCTGTTTATCCTTGAGCCATGATGCGCCGCATTGTAAATGCGGCGCATCATGGGTGGGGCAAGGTTAAACTTGCGTGCCGCATCTTTCCTGGCGCATCCCTGCTGATTTGCAGAGATGCACCAGGCAACATAAATCTGCCCCTAAGTGCTTAGAAGAAGGGACGCTACTACAGCCGGGGTCGGTGACGTCAGCAGATCTGAGGAGGAGGTCTGCACCAGGAGCGAAGGCTTGAAATGAAACCCAAAGGCTGGGATTAAAGAGATTTGTGGTGCTAGCTGGCCATTAATGAACCTAGTGCTTCGAGGCAGTGATCCTCGGGGCGCACGCGCCTGGGATTAGTATAGTAAGTCTGCGCATGCCCAGAAGGCTGCAGACTGTCCCGCCCTCTTCTGTTGAAGTTTAGTGCCTCCTTGAACGGCCTCTCCTCTCGGCGCTGTAAAGCACTGGTTTCCACCACAGACATGTTTTTGGAGGGGTGAGGATGGTCCGTGTCACACTCCCTGCCCAGGGTGTCGTTTTCTGGGAGTTCCTGGCTGCGAGGGGGCGTGAGCCGCGCTGGGCATGCGCTGGAGAGCAATGTGCCCCTCTCAGAGCCTGGCCCCTCGGTGCAGTGCTAAGGACCAGGGCTGGCCACAGATCATCGCCCAGCAGGAAGGTCTCTCTGAACTCGCCCAGTCTAGCCCCCCTCCCCCCGCCATCCCCCTCTTTGGGTGAAGGGGTCCTGCCCCCTCCAGACAAGATCAGCGAGGGGTACCTGTCAGCTGCACTGGCAGCCTGGAGGCGCACTCTCGCCACCCAGTATGTTCTCACGGGAAGGTACTACAAGTACCAGCATGCATTTCGATTAGAGCTGAATCATTGCAGCTGGCACCTTGTGAGCCAACCCACCAGTGCCAGGCAGCACCCCCACGTCTGTGCAGGGTGACCCCCAACATTGATCCGGCAGGAACCGGGTATCTAGAAGAAGAACCCAACCACAACCCAGCCAGGCACCCCGCCCCTGTCCAGCGAGAATCTTTCACTTGCCCAGCCGGGTCCATATCTGCCCCGGTGGCACACACCACTGCCCAGCCAAGTGTATCTCTGCCCCGGTGGAAACACTGCCCAGCAAGGTTCATCTCTACCCCGGTGGAACCCACCACAGACCAGTCAGGTCCCATCCCTGCCTTGGTGGAACCACTGCCCAGCCAGGAGTCCTGCCTGTGTCCAGACAAGGCGCCCACCTCAGAGCTCTGCGGCTGCTCTGCCAGTGGCTCTGATCGGAGGAGCAGTCACAGCCCTACATCCGGGGTCTCCAGGGACAAAGCAGCCGAACCATGTTCAAGAGACAGCCTGTGCAGGTGAGGGGTGCCAGGGGGTGCACCGTGGTGTGTGTCAGGGAGCATGCCAGGCACACTCTCCCAGGCACACTCCCAGACGCACACTCCCTGGCACACACTCCTTCAGACACACTCTCACAGGAACTGTCCCTGGCACTGTCTCAGGCACGCCCCAGGCACACTCCCAGGCGCACACTCTCCCAGGCGCACACACTCCGCACACTCCCTGGCACACACTCCTTCAGACACAATCTCACAGGAACTGTCCCTGGCACTGTCTCAGGCACGCCCCAGCCACACTCCCTGGCGCACACTCCCTGGCGCACACTCCCAGGCACTGTCTTTGGCACTCCCCCAGGCACACATTCCCTGGGAGTGTGTGCCAGGGAGTGTGCCTGGGGCGTGCCTGAGACAGTGCCAGGGACAGTCCCTGTGAGAGTGTGCCTGAAGGTGTGTGCGCCTGGGAGAGTGCGCCAGGGAGTGTGTGCCAGGGAGTGTGTGCCAGGGAGAGTGTGCCAGGGAGAGTGTGCCTGGGGGAGTGTGCCTGGGGGAGTGTGTGCCTGGGAGAGTGTGCCTGGGAGTGTGCAAGAAACAGCGCCAGGGAGTGTGTGCCAGGGAGTGTGTGCCTGGGAGAGTGTGCCTTGGGGAGTGTGCCAGAGAAAGTGCCTGGGAGTGTGTGCCTGGGAGTGTGTGCCTGGGAGTGTGTGCCTGGGAGTGTGTGCCTGGGAGTGTGTGCCATGGAGTGTGCAAGGGACGGCGCCAGGGAGTGTGTGCTAGGGAGTGTTCATGGGAATGTGGCTCTGGAAGTGTGCCAGGGGGCGTGCCAGAGACAGTTCCTGGGAGTGTGTGCCCTGGGACTGTGCCCTCGGGAGTCTGCGCCTGGGAGTGTGTGCCAGGGAGTGTGCACGTGATGGTGCCGGGGAGTGTTAATGGAAGTGTTTGCCTGGGACAGTGTACCGGGGAATGCGTGCCAGGGAGTGTGCCAGGGATAGTGCGTGGGAGTGTGCTTTGAGTGTGCCTGGGGGCCTGGAGGGGGTCTGCCTGAGGCTGTGCTAGGGACCGTACCAGTGACCATGCCAGGGAGGCTGGCACAGTGCCAGAGGCCGTGCCTGGGGTGTGGAGGGGGTCTGCCTGAGGCTGTGCTAGGGACCGTACCAGTGACCATGCCAGGGAGGCTGGCACAGTGCCAGAGGACGTGCCTGGGGTGTGGAGGGGGTCTGCCTGAGGCTGTGCTAGGGACCGTACCCGTGACCATGCCAGGGAGGCTGGCACAGTGCCAGAGGACGTGCCTGGGGTGTGGAGGGGGTCTGCCTGAGGCTGTGCTAGGGACCGTACCAGGGTCCATGCTAGGGAGGGTGGCACAGTGCCAGAGGCCGTGCCTGGGGATTGGAGGGTGAGATATGGTAGGCGATGGGCAGCGTCACTGAACAGGCTCACACGTCCAAAGATGCGGTCCTTTCATTTATTCTGCGGAGTCTTTTTCACGGCGAAGGACACCCCCAGCTCAGCAGCAGGTGCCTTGGGCGGTGGGGGTGCCAAGTGTCGCCCGGTGCCAGCCAAGGGTCTGGATTCACTTTCAGGCTTTGACTCTCTGGGGATAGAAGCGCCGCACAGTGAGTCCTTCTCTCAGAGCGCTATACCAGGTTTTAAACACCTGTTATGTGACAGGGCATTGCCCCCTGCCCTGCCTGGGCACCCTGGGAGCGGAGGAGGTGTGGGCAGAGCTCGTGACTCCGGCTTGATTTGGAGGGAGCGCGCCAAGGCATTCCGCTGTAGTGCCAACCTGCAGCTGGCACAGGAAGTGCCACCAACCCCCTCCACCACCCCCTGCCACGCGCCAAGGCATGCAGCTTTAGTGCCACCCTGCAGCTGGCACAGGAAGTGCAACCAGCACACTCCACCCTCCACCCCTCCCCCGCACGCCAAGGCATGCAGGCGCAGCTGTTGCCCCTCTGCACCTGGCACAGGAAGTGTCCCCCCCCCCCCCGGAAGCTGTGTAACTATTCGTCTATATTTTGTTTTTACCGCGGAGGCATTGAAACGGATGAGAGCCATTTAAAGAACATTGTAGTACAATCCAATGCCAAAGTAATAGAAGGGGGGGGAGTGGAGGGTGTCAATAATTGGGGGGTGCTTCAGTGATTAACCAGAGTCCAGAGGAAGTGAAACGAGTTCGTTTCGGGTTAAAAAGACAGAATAAAGAAGGTGGTCAAACCTTAGAGTGGGTGAGACGGAATTCACTGCTATTTCATCTTTGCAGAATTCAATTTTTTTTCTTTATTTTCCCTCCGGCCGCCAGCCATACTGAGGGTCCAGGCTGATGGTTTCTCTCACTGTGGACCGCCACCTCCTTGGATTCCCAAACGACCCCAGGCACCAGTGCCCCTCATCTCTCCACAGCCCCTCTCTCTCATACATTCCATTTGTGCCCCTCATCTCTCCACAGACCCTCTCTCACATACATTCCATTTGTGCCCTCATCTCTCCACAGACCCTCTCTCACATACATTCCATTTGTGCCCCTCATCTTTCCACAGACCCTCCCTCACATACATTCCATTTGTGCCCCTCATCTCTTCACAGACCCTCTCTCACATACATTCAATTTGTGCCCCTCATCTCTCCACAGACCCTCTCTCACATACATTCCATGTGTGCCCCTCATCTCTCCACAGACCCTTTCTCGCATACATTCCATTTGTATCCCTCGTCTCTCCACAGACCCTCTCTCACATATATTCCATTTGTACCCCTCGTCTTTCCACAGACCCTCCCTCACATACATTCCATTTGTGCCCCTCATCTCTTCACAGACCCTCTCTCACATACATTCCATTTGTGCCCCTCATCTCTCCACAGACCCTCTCTCACATACATTCCATGTGTGCCCCTCATCTCTCCACAGACCCTCTCTCGCATACATTCCATTTGTATCCCTCGTCTCTCCACAGACCCTCTCTCACATATATTCCATTTGTGCCCTGCATCTCTCCATAGACCCTCTCACATACATTCCATTTGTGCCCCTCATCTCTCCATAACCCCTCACTCGCACGCATTCCATGTGTGCACCTCATCTCTCCACAGCCCTTCTCTCGCACGCATTCCATGTGTGCCCCTCATCTCTCCACAGACCTTCTCTCACATACATTCCATTCGTTTTAAAGCACTGGTAAGACTGGCTTTATTGATAAGAATTTGTATTTACCCAAACAAACACTTTCAGCAACATTAGTGCCTGATCCAGACCCCACCCCCCACTCTGTGCCTGCTGGCAGGGAAGCAGACCCCACAGACACATAGCGCCAGCAGGAGGCAATACTCCCCACCCCCCACAATAGATGCATGTTCTACGGATAAATAAAACACACCAGACAAATTTTTGTTTGGGTAAGAAACTGCTGCAGGTTTATTACATACACCGTTATGTAATATGGTGGGTTATCTTACGGTCGATCCAAGGGCAGGCAACCAACTGGGCCGCCTGCACGCCTCGCCTGATGAGCCAAGCAGCACTGGGGTGAACCCCATCTGTGCTGCCCCTTCGGTGATCCTCTTTCCGGATCACGATCTCTTATTACTCAGCCCCTTTCAGGGCGGAACGTAGCAAGGCAAGCCCCCGGTTGTTCAGGCCCACAACCGCCCAAAGGACTAACGGGGCGCCAACACGGTTTTCCAGGAACCTCCCATGAGGCTCCTGGGCTCTGGCACCCCCTATGGTGCCGCGCAGAAGTACCCTTCGGTACCCATTTGCTTCCAGATTGCACTGTAACTCCGCCACAGCTTGGGAGACGGCCACCGTCGCCGCCAGAGCCCCCCACCAAAATAGTTATAGTCTTGCCCGCTAGATCTTCTGTCTAGAGCCTCCTGCAAATCTAGATGAAAGGACATCTTTACTGGTTATCGATGCCCCATCTATGTCCCAATAGCCCTAGACGTTACCTTGGATCAGCTAGTGTCTGATGAAACAAACGCCCTATGCCGGTGAAGTTGTGCCAAGCACAATAACCTCACGCCGCAAGGTACCACTGCATCACATGACTCAGCCCCGTCCCACACAAGGTGGGACAGTTTCAGACACCCTAGCTCACGATGCCCCTCCTATTTGCTGATCACACTGGATGCCGCCCTTCTGGCACCGTGAGTGACTGGAAACATGTGTCTCCGATCTCTGGACCAGCACTCACTTGTTAGGAGACCGTTCCTACCCCTGCTAGCCAACTAGGCTATTAGTGCGGGAAGGATTATACTTAACCTTGGCACCGTCCCTTTACTTGCTAAATCAATGCACACATGGATGTCCCTAACGGCGTATGAACATTGCGCACGGCTGCACCCCAGCGCTTGCCCTGCATCCCCTATTCTTTATAGGAATTTCGACCGCTCAGCTCCCTCTGGGAAGTCCCCTAGGCATACCCGCTTAGAGAATCTTCTGCTTCGATACAGGGCTCAGTGTCTGTAATCTAGTGCCTAACCTTAGATGAGGTAGATGCCACCCACCGCCTAGGTCATGGGGATCTAAAGGAGCACACCATTATCCCCCGGGCGTACCTCTAAGTGGGACTAGCTCCACCCAGCTGTAACACCAGAGACACACCTCTTAAACATCTTCACTCGTTATGCCACTTGGCACACTGCTGGTTGTAGCTTTGTGTATTTGTTAAGCGCGCATGCCCCCGGGGTACGGTGACGCTGCTAGCCAGTGTATGTTACCCCCTCGCTGATACTTATCTATCCTAACTGCCCTTACTTGGATTGAGGGGTTGCTGGATGCTACCCCAGGAATGAAGACTTAATGCTCCAACCCACTTTGACCCCAGAACTTGGGGACCACCCCAGTGGTGACCCTGCCTTACATGGTACATCTACCCCAGCGCTCGACTATCAATGTGATAGGGACCCCAATCCCAAGAGATGCCCCTTCTATTGTCTGGTTCTAGCCCGCAGAAGGATAACCTGGGGGGGGGGGGGGCAGACAAGTCTGCGGAACCAGGGGGAAAGGTGTGTGCAAATACCTGCCTTTTCCTGAATTTTGGGACGCCAAAAGGTCGAAATTACCCTGTCGCCATTTGGCACTAACGCCGTGTTTACCGAACTTAACAGCGCCACAGCACACTTGTTAGCTGACAACTACCACCACCCGCCTGCTGCCCTGGTTGACGCGCGGGTGAATATGTCTTACTGAAGCTACCTGATACCGGCCCTTGGCTGCAGGGGACTGCCCACCCAGTGTACATGGTACCTGATTCTATATGGTACTCGCAGGTGTTCCCCATGAAGGCCCTCATAGCCAATTGCGCAATGCACTCCCAGTATTTCGCAATGCCTCACTTTGTGGTGAAATTCATTGAATAAGTGTAAAGTTATACTTTCTCACCATTGGGCTGTTAACTGGTGGCAAGGCAGGCTGTTATTTAGCGGCTCCTGACATTGCCTCCGGGTATATACCAGAAACCACCGTACCTCACTACACGCCAGTACCCTTGGCTTAAACAATGCTTGTTCGTTGTATAAGATGGCTGAAGCCAAAATTCTGGCTTCCCTGCGTAGCATATTGAGGATGCTTCCATTCTGACTTGGTGGGACTGTCACCTTAACGTGTTGAACATTCCTTAAATGTCTCCCTTCGATGCATAGCGAGCTCAACCGCAAATGGGACCAACACACTAATCAACTTCCGCCACAGCCAGACAGGTCACCTGCACGTGATCTAGGTGCGGAAAGCGGGAGCCCTTTGGAAACGGAATAGTGGCGCACAATCCCCGCGTTGGAGACAAAATTGACCTTGTTGTACTGCGAGAGAGGTGCATGCGGAGACAACATAACTATCCTTTGGCAACACAGAGCCAGTCCATAACTTTTGTCTATATTGGGGCAAAGGAAGAACCATGATAATATCACTGATCAAGTCTGTGATGTCATATACGCACTCTCCCCCTGTGCTTTGTGTGATCTTGGCCCTCCTTGGTGTGAGCAGAGCCCCGGGAAGTATACTTGGGTTCTAGGCCGATAATGCACCAGTGTTCAGAGAGAAAGATGAAACCATACTTGCCGATCCCCGGCCAAAACCGACAATCCTTTTACCCTTTGTCAACAGTAGCACATACATCAATAAGACATTGAGAAGGGCCACATGCATAACTCCTGGTGGCCAAAGGACCTTGTTGGCCAAGCAGCAAAATCATCACTAAATGCAATAATACAAAACAGTCTTCTCACAGCTTACGCCACCCAGGCACCGACAGGACACCGAGGTTTACACCGAACAACCCGATTCCAAAGGAAAGGCCCCCAACCCCCTGCACAAGTCACTCACCCAGGCACCGCTGAAGGATCCACCCCTGAACAGCGCCTTCAATGAATCACCAGCTCAAGCGCAAGTGGGACCATTAGACTAAGCAACACCACCTATCAACGGAAATCAACCATGCCCCCCTGCAAAACCGGTAGTGTGTGTGAAACCCAGCCAGCCAGACGAAACCATGGAAGCAGTTTACCTGGGGCATTGTAGAGACGTGGCCGATACCGGACAACCTGTCCCTTCTATCTGAAGCTCGATACCATTAACAGAATGCCAGGTGATTTAAAGAAGGCATAACACTGTAACAGCTCCCCGCGCTGCAAAGGCTCTTGCTATACGAGGAAACCACAAATAAGGTGCTTTCTTTACCTGCCTACGCATAATCAGCGTTCATGTGACCTTGGCTGGTGAAGAGCTATCCCTATCCCTGAACCTAACAGAAAATGAAAGCTCTGGAACTGCAGCCATGAAAGCTAATTAACTGAAGACCAGTGACCGAGGTAACTCCTCAGGAGTTTATACTCGCAAAGCTGGAGTCATGGGACACGACACGTTTAGGATACCAGGGCCTGTCCAAATGACCCCATAATATCCTTCTTGAATGCTTTAAACCTATGATGCATGAGGCTGCTTAGACCACCTTTGGAATTGCCCACATTAGTGAATGGTCCCTAGATTGTATGTTAGCCACCCACCGGTTAGCCAACTCCATGTGCTTGCAAAGAACACAGCCCCTTATCAAGTTGGTGCCAACCAAGAACTAGTTTATTTTTGAACCTCTCAACCTGTGGGGGCAAAACTAACATCAATGGTCGCACTAGCGACCCACAGCGCTCCACTTACCGACCCGGTATGCCTACCTGCAAAGCTTCACCATGCGCTGCATGGGCCATGTGTTCCACACTTACAGCGTCACTAAAAGGGGTTTCTTATGATCAGAGCCGAACCTCCTATATGCTAAGTGGTGGAGTGGCCTAGTATTTCGGTAATAATAGTGAGCTGCTGCTGTGTTACCGTGTTGAAAACACGCCACCATCCCTGAATATTGGATGCAAACTCATTAGAAATTGGAAGAGTGTGCCCGTGCACTGTCAGTAACTTACCCAAAGTGGGCATAAAAAGCTGGACTGTATCAAATACAACGCTGTTTCAAACAGGGGCCCCCAGATAAGTTTCTACCAAGGGCAGCTGTTACTACTCCCGCATGTGCTGTTGTGCACGAGTAGGCACTCCTGACCTAAAACCTACAAATTGCCATGTTAGCGCGCCAGAGCCCCCCATGCATCCTGAAGAAGGCAGTGCATTGCCAACAGGGAGAAGGTGTTAATCAATCAATGTGCCCCCCGGCAACCTCAGGCACGTCTGTGTTTCCCCAGCCGCCCATAACATTTGCTGTGATACGATAACTAAACATCAAAAGCCCCTCAGAAGCAGTTACCGCAAAACTTTCTCTCCTCCGTAACGAGGGTAAAGGGTATGGCTAACCCGTGCAAGCACAATTCTTTGCATGGCAGTAGTGTCGCACGCCAAGTATGATGCTGTTTCTGCCCTTGTATACCAGTTATATTGATAAAGCCAGAACAACACCCTGCACATGTCAGGCTTCTTGGCTTTGTCACAGGTTGTTGGTCGCCTGAGGTAAATACGCAGCACTGGGCTTGTGTCTGATATTGAAAATCTTTCACTTAATGCAGCCGATACCATGTCAATGTTGCTGCACTGCCCTGAACCTCATTCTCGACAGACAATGCAGCGAAGGACTCGATGTGCCCCCCATGCAATGTGCGCATTACACTTTCCAACGTACAGAGCTCTGTATTTACCGTTTTCTTAACCACCACAATGACACAAGGCAGCGGGGAGATAGAAGCCACCAGAGACCCGCAGCCCCTCCTGTTCTCACATTGAAGTGCTCACGCGCCAGGGAAGCACAATTTATCCATAATAAATTTCACGGCAGCTCCTGTGCCCCGCAGCCGCAATCCGAAAGTGCTTGAGATCATCGATGCATCGGCCATTTACACTCAGCGCTGTCAACAACCACCAGCAGTTAGACCTCCCGCGAGGGGTGGCCGCCATTGAGAATCCAGCAGACCCGACGCTGCGTACAACCTCAGGAAACGCTGCCAACGCTGACTGTACCACAATCAGAACCGTCATGCGCCTATATACAAATCGCAAAACATTTAAAACGTGCGCTGGGACACCGCAGCAAGGCTCCACACTTTGCAACCGAGAGAGGCTGCGACCCTTGCTTCTGCCGACCGCAGCTAGCTCAGTGACACCTATACCCAGGTGCTCCTGCTAGCGACCATTGTATCTGCAATGAGCTCTCCCCTTAGTGCACATACATCAAGGGCCATTAATTCTCAGCTAGCAGGTGCTTATCTCGGAGTTATGAACTGAAACATATATGCACACCACAATTGAAAGAGTAAAAGGAGTCACTTTAAGAAGTTGGATCTGTGGTGCCTCCCAAAATAAAAGACAACTGTGATTTTTTCAATATAACGTGGCTGGGCGGGAAGGTCTGCAATGCAGAGCCTGCCATGTGGCTGCATGTGAAACAAGCATATAACCTGAAAATTGCTATATTCTTTAATCGGTATGTTGGCCCCGGGCGTCACGGTTGGCCACTCATGCTTTCAATATTTTAGTGGGACACTACGGCCCCCACGCCACCCCATGCCTGATCCGCCATCCGGTTACATACCGTGTCTGTGCACCAGAAACCCGCAAAGTGTATCCCCGGCCACAACCATATACAAAAGTATATCCCTGGCCACAACCATATATCAAAGGCGATTTGAAAGTGTTTCGGATGAGCCTAAGAAAACATCTTTTTTGACGAACCGCAGCCCCCCCCCGGTGAGGCCGAGGGTAATGTGAAAAGTACTGTGGGAGTCACTGCTCCCCAAACAGTTCGTCGTTACAAATGCACACAAGCAGCCTCGTCCCTGGAGTAAGGGCTTGTCTTTACCGCCATCGCCTATGGGGGGGCAGCTGCCTCGCAGCGCAGCGATGATCCTGAGAATGCGCGATGAGCTCTTAAACGTCGAACACCCAATATTTCCGCACCACGCGTCACCCGCTTGACCGTGCCTGCCTCCCTGGCACTACGGACCTAATAGCACCGAACGCAGACAAGCGTGCCGTTCAAGAGCGGTGATTGAGCATGAACTCCCAGCTGCAACCCCACCACCCCCCCAAAGCCTGTCCACATTGATCAGCGCCAAGCGAGAGGCAAACCAGGCGCCCCCTGAAAGGGGCAGCGAGAAGGGAACAGCCACAGGCAGAGACGGAAGCCCAGCCAGGCCTGTGCCGGCACCTCCACTCTAGCTCACACAGTTGAGCTCGGACACGGCAGTCGGCGCAGCACTAGTCCCAGCTCGCTCCGCCTCAAAAGAAAGGGACATGCGCTCCTCCACGGCTCACCGGGTCCACTGCATGTGGGACGGTGCCCCACTGGAAATGGCGAAGTCCTGGCACTGAGCATCCACAGCACCAGCCATCCCCTCGAAAACGCAGGCACTCCTCAACCAAGTCAATGTACCGTATCAGTGCTGAGAACCGCAGCCACTCTCAGTTGCATTCCAAAGCGGTGCAGGATCCCCCGCAACCTTGCGGCCCCAAGCACGCGGCCCCTCCCCCACCACCAGGAGAGCCGGAAACCCTGCAGGCTGCACAAGGCGACTGGAGAGGTTGTACCCCTGGTGCTGCAAATCTATGTTGGTGTCGCTTTATATGAGCACCGTATTTACATTGCACATTCAGGCACGGGAAGTTTAGTGATTTGCCCAGAATCACAGGATGTGGACGCGACCTCGAGGCTCGAACTCTGGTTTCCAGCACCAAAGTCAGCAGTTTAGCCGACGGACCCCATCCTCTCACGGTAGTTTGTACCAGGGTGGGAGAAGCCCCCAGGCTGCAGCAGATTCGGAGCTCCGCTGAAGCGGCACCGGCGCACCGAAAGCCCACAGCAGGGGAGGTGCAGGGCAAAACTACAACACCGCTACCAAGCCAAGCAAAGCGTGCGCCCGGGCTACTCACCAACGAACCCAAGGGGTGGTCATTTCCCCTCACACTCCCCGAACCGGCTGGCGGGCACTCGCAGCAGGCACACACAGAGAAACCAAGGCATGCTCAGCCTGCGTACCTCCTCGCTATGCTGATTTGTTCCAGCTCGTCTGCTGCTGCCGTGAACGGACGAGGAGCAAGACCGGGCGACCACAGCGCGACTAAGCGGCGTGTCCTCGGCGGTGCAACCCGCGATCTCACACAGGCGGCGGGGCAGGGCGTTGGAGAGGAAGTCGCTCTTCCTTTTCACACTGGAGCACATCCTGCAATCAACCTAACAACGTGGCGGTGGCCGTGCATCCACGGTAGTGCACCACAGCCCGCCCGCCCGCAATACACACTCTGAGGCCATGCCTGCTCTCGGCCCAACAAGACCCAAAAGAACTTCCCTGCCCCCAAAACTCACCGCGCACGCCGACGACCCACTGGCCCGGGAACATGCAGCCTAAGGTGTGCGCTTCAAACACCGCTTATCAAGCGGGGGTGGAAAGAAACCGCAATCATGCCGGCCGACGCGAGACAACTAGGTCCAGAGAGGCAGCGACCGCAGCGTGTCCGGTGAGACGGCGTGTCCAGGGCGCGAAAAGAGGAAGGTCAGGGGGTGGGGGAGGCCTATATACCCCCTCGTTCCTCACGCCCCTGAAGTGACGCGCCCAGCGCGCCGCAGCCACTGCTGACAGAGTGGGGGGACTCCCCCCCAAGGGGTCCCCTAGAAGAAGGGGGTGGGCTGGTGCCTTGCTGGCACTTGAGGCCCGCCCTTCAAGGGCACCCTGCGTGCGCAAGGGCAGCTGCATTCCTGCTGGGCCCACGCCCCTTTTACCCAGGGTGCAGTCCAAGACTGCTGTTACTCTCTCCCAAATGTGGTGGTGTGGGCATCGCTGCACCATGTGGGCACAGTTCACCTCCAGTAGACAGCACCTGGGGCATGTCTGGATACGGGGCATCAGGTGATTCTGTGCGGGGTCAGACATGCAATGTTGAAGTCCTAGAATTGCGAGTATTTAAATCTTGTGTCCCTCCTCAGTGTATAGGACTGCTTCAATGCCTGTGCCCACCCCTTGTCTCCCAGGGGCCTGCCCAGTGGTCCCTCCTAGCTCTTGCGGATGTGTGGCAAACTATCACCATGCAATGCCAGTGGCATCCTGTACAGTCCAGAGATGAGTCTGCGTCCGTCTCCGAGCGGGGCAATGTTTGTAGGGTGTCGTCCGTGCCCCCAACAGGTTTCGCGTTGATCTCTTCACCTCTCCTAGGTTAGGCACGTGGAGCCATGTCCGCCCATCAAGCTAGCCATACTCCTGGAGTTTCCCTCCTCATACAGCCCCACCCCAGGGTGGTGAAACCCGCTCCTGCCCTCTCCTGTCCACCCCTCTAGCGTCCGTGCTGTCCCTCTCTGAACTCGCCCGGCTCCTGTACACTCCTGCCCCCTCCTGTTCACTCTTCTAGCCTCCATGCTGGCCCTCGCCCGCCCCCTGCACACTCCTGTCCCCTACTGCCCACTCCTTTCCACCGCTCTAGCGTCCATGCTGTCCCTCTCTGAACTCGCCTGGCTCCTGCACACTCCTGCCCCCTCCTGCCCACTTCTCTAGCCTCCATGCTGACTATCGCCCGGCTCCTGCACACTCCTGCCCCCTCCTGTCCACTCCTCTAGCCTCAATGCTGGCACTCGCCCTGCCCCTGCACGCTCCTGCCCCCTCCTGTCCACTCCTCTAGCCTCCATGCTGGCCCTCGTCCGGCTCCTGCACACTCCTGCCGCTCCTGTCCACTCCTCTAGCCTCCATGCTGACCCTCTCTGAACTCGCCCGGCTCCTGCACACTCCTGCCCCTCCTGTCCACTCCTCTAGCCTCCATGCTGGTCCTCGCCTGGCTCCTGCACACTCCTGCCCCCTCCTGTCCACTCCTCTAGCCTCCATGCTGGCCCTCGCCCGGCTCCTGCACACTCCGGCCCCCTCCTGTCCACTCCTCTAGCCTCCATGCTGACCCTCTCTGAACTCGCCCGGCTCCTGAACGCTCCTGCCTCCTCCTGTCCACTCCTCTAGCCTCGGTGCTGACCCTCTCTGAACTCGCCCGGCTCCTGCACACTATTGCCTCCTCCTGTCCAGCCCTCTAGCCTCCAAGCTGACCCTCTCTGAGCTCGCCCGGCTCCTGCACACTCCTGCCTCCTCCTGTCCACTCCTCTAGCCTCCATGCTGGCCCTCGCCCGGCTCCTGCACACTCCTTCCTCCTCCTGTCCACTCCTCTAGCCTCCATGCTGGCCCTCGCCTGGCTCCTGCACACTCCTGTCCACTCCTCTAGCCTCCATGCTGGCCCTCGCCCGGCTCCTGCCCACTCCTGCCCACTCCTCTAGCCTCCGTGCTGACCCTCTCTGAGCTCGCCCGGCTCCTGCACACTCCTGCCGCTCCTGTCCAGTCCTCTAGCCTCCATGCTGGTCCTCGCCCGGCTCCTGCACACTCCTGCACGTCCTGTCCACTCCTCTAGCCTCCATGCTGGCCCTCGCCCGGCTCCTGCACACTCCTGCCTCCTCCTGTCCACTCCTCTAGCCTTCATGCTGGCCCTCGCCCGGCTCCTGCACACTCCTGCCCACTCCTGTCCACTCCTCTAGCCTCCATGCTGGCCCTCGCCCGGCTCCTGCACACTCCTGTCCACTCCTCTAGCCTCCATGCTGGCCCTCGCCCGGCTCCTGCACACTCCTGCCCACTCCTCTAGCCTCCGTGCTGACCCTCTATGAGCTCGCCCGGCTCCTGCACACTCCTGCCGCTCCTGTCCACTCCTCCTACCCTCCATGCTGGCCCTCGCCCGGCTCCTGCACACTCCTGCCCGCAAGCCATCGGGCAGCCAAGCAGCTGCACCGCCAGATAGTATCTCTCACAGTGGGCACCCCCAGGTCACCCTGCCGAGCTGGTGGTTGCAACGCCTGGAGCGCCACCTTGCGTCTGTCCCAGGGCAGCTCCCATGGCAGGGAGGTGAAGGAGCGGAACCCATATGGGCAGACTGGCACAATAGTACAGCGCCCGGGCAGCGTGGTGACTCTGGTAAGTGCGTTCCGTGCTTTGTTGGGCAGTTGAAGAGTGCACCAGGGCGTCACACAGCTGCGAGGCCTCTCAATTGTCTGTGTCAGAGGGGTATATGTTGACCCCCAAGCACCGGAGAAGCCTTGGCCCCCATTTAATCACCCCCCTCTGCATCTCCACTGGGAGCTCCAGCAGTTGGCGGCTAGTAGGTAAGGCGCAGGCCTTGTGCCAATTAGTGCACAGCCCGAGACCCAACCCAGCTCTGCCAGGCGAGCCAAGCTCCACAGCACTCCCTCCATGTGATCCTGGATGGAGGAGAGCAACATGTCATCTGCATACAGGGAGGTCATGGGTCCCTCTTTCAATGGCACCCCTCCCCCGGCCCTGTGCCCTCAGCATTGCCACAAAGGGCTCCACCCCAGGGCAAACAGCAGCGGAGACAGTGGGCAACCCTGCCTCGTGCCCGATGCACCTCAGACGCCTCCGAGATGACCTTACCCATGCAGCCTTGTGCCCCTGAGTGCAAGGGTGCCACCCATCTGTCCCAGCCCGCTCCCATGCCCGCCTGTAAGTATCCCCACCCCAGCCTGTCAGACCCTTGTGAATATCGACAGGTAGCCCAATCCCATCCGGGCCTGTAGAGACGTCTTTTCCCGAGTACCCTGCACATTATCTTGATGTTGGATGACTTGTGTTGCAGAATAAGCCATCTGGTCCAGGTGCATAATGTGCTGCATGGGGAGCAGCGGGCCGGCTTGCAGCATGCTGCGTAGGATCGTATAGTCCACATTGAGTGAGGCAGGGTCTATTTTTTATCGTATAGTACCCCAGGCCAATTCTGCCAGCATGAGCCCCAGATAAGGCCTCACCAGCTAGCATAGAGGAATCTGTTAAGTTGACCAAACTGTCCCAGCTGTTCTTTTTCTATGAATAGGCCCCAAAGTGTCTCTCTCACAAGACATCTCCTCAGCGAGGCCCAGCTCCCCCGGGCCCCCCACCCCCTCGATGTGCTCCTCTTCTCTTACACCCACGTAGATACCGCAAGAATAGGGAACTTCCCAAGCTACAAGAGACATCACACAATACCTGATGGTGGGGGCCACTTTAATGCTAGCTTTAATGTAACTAAGACATGCAACATGGCGTGAGAATATGACCTATATCTTCCTAAATGTTCCGCTTTTCTTATAAAAGTTTCCCTGAAGTGACGCAAATCCTGTTCAATAGATGTTCAATTTCATTATGATTCATGGTCAAACATCAAGTGATCTTTTAGGAAACTTTTTGTAGCGTGGGAATCACTTCTGTTTTCTTAAATATTTCCGAGAAGTGACCAAAATGCATCATGTCCTATAGGTCAAAGGCACCTGATAATGTTGTCATTTCGTGGTCAATAGTTCATCATTGAAAGAGTATAAAGATCTGCTCCTCAGTCCATTCGACGGACTACCCCGCGGCAGTGACTCCTTGGGTCACTGACGCCTGTGTGGTCTCCTTCAGCCATCTATTTATGCATCTTTGGCTGAAGCTCTAATTGCTTATTGTACTATGAAATTGTCTCTTTCTCTCTCCTTTGCATTGCCCTTATTCTAAAACATTATTGCAATTGCAAAGCAATAATGTTGTTTCCTCCTAACTTAACGTGTGCATTCCTAGCATTCAATTTCTATCATTTACACGTCTATTTTGTCATAATTTTGCAGAAGACCCCCGTAAATTAAGTTGCCTTGGTCCATTTAATGTACTTTAAGAATTGTAATTCTTGGATGGTTAGTTTTCACATTTCAGGTTTGCCTTCTAGGCACTTGCATGTTTATGAATACATATTTTTGTGTTGCTATTTCTGACTGACTGAAATTGTGATTTCATTATTCCTCACGCCTGTAGGTATCCCCACCCCAGCCTGTCAGACCTTAGTTAATATCGACAGGTAGCCCAACGCCACCCGGGCCTGTAGAGACGTCTGTTCCCTGGTACTCTGCACATTCTCTTGATGTTGGACGACTTGTGTTGCAGAATAAAGCCATCTGGTCTAGGTGCATAAGGCGCTGCATAGGGAACAGCGGGCCGGCTTGCAGCACGCTGCGTAGGATTATATAGTCCACATTGAGCATGGAGAGCGATCTGTAGGCCGCTGCCTCCGAAAGCTGATCCGCTGACTTGGGTATGGACATAAGGAGGGCCTTTCTAACGGTGCCCGGCAGGGAGCTGCACTGCATGGCCCTGGAGTACACTTTGGTTAGTTTTGTGGCCAATAGATGTGCGCACGTCTGACAGAACTCTGCGAGAAGGCCGTCTGTCCCTGGCATCTTTTCATGTGTGAGTTCCTTAACAGAGCCCTAATTTCAGACTCGGTTACCAGTCCCCCCAGAGCATCGTATTCAGTTGCAGCAAGGCACAGCAGATGTGCACCTCCTAGGTAGGCCTCAATCTCTGCCTCCCAGACCGTGTCCGGGATGTCATACAGCTCCCTGTAATGCTGTGTGAACACTTTGTGTATCTCTCTCCCAGAATATACACTCACACCGGCCCGGCCCTCGATACTCATGATAGGGCTCCCTTGATCAGCTGCCTTCTCCAGCCAGCAGAGCAGTTTGCCTGCCCTGCCACCGTCAATGTGTGGCGTGGTGACATATTCCCTCTTTATAATGTTCTCAGTCACTGCTCTGTGGTAGTGAGTTTCTCCCTCTGCTCCAACAATCTGTGTTGGGAGTGCTGAATTATTCCCAAAATCCAGTGCCTGTTCCCTAAATTCCCCTCCTAAGGTAGACCGCTTTCTTGTCAGAGTTCAGTTAATGCCTATGCAGTAACCCCTCACACGTGACAGATACACTAGTTTGTGGGACTCGTAAAAGCTGTAAGATGGAACTTAAAAAAGGTTCCGCAAATTGAGACTGTATGTTACTAATGGAATACCAAACAACATTGATACTAAAAGGAAAATCAACGACAAATTAAACTAATTACTAAGGGAACAACTGTGATACTACGAGACAAGCTAACAGGACTTCGTGTACATGATCGCTAATTATAAGGTGTTTTGAACTGGTTAATGTCGGGAGAACAATTATTTTGAAACAGCGAGCCTTGAGGAAGCCCGTTTGGGCGAAACACGCGTCGGCTGCTGTGTTTTGAAAAGAAATAAAGATTGATTTTTGGATAGCTACGACTACGTGCTTGAACTTGGGACTTATAATGGTGGCATCTGTCCTGAAATTGGATCAGATTATTCATGGTGATAGTGTGAAATGCATGTAGAATAGAAATAACACTCACTAGGTGTGCTCTGGTGCCTTTGGTATGCAGTGGCCCCTCACCACCACCTTAAAGACATCCCAATCCACATTTGTGTGCGTTGCCAATTGCCAATTATGTTGGAAATAGTCACTTATGGCCTCTGCCAGTGGCATGCCAAACATTGGCTCCCACAGGTGCGTCACCTGGAGTCTCCAAGTGGGGATCAGGGGTCTTATCGACCCCAGCTCATGAGTAAGGGTTTATGATCTGAAAGCTTGCGACTCGGGTATTCCATGTGTGTGATGTGTTCAACCAGTCTGGATGAACAGAATATCCTATCCAGGCGAACATGTAGAGCCTACACTGACGAATGGTTGGAGTATTCTCTCTTCGCCACATTCTGTCCCCCCAGCTGTCGATTGGGTCCCAGTGTGCCAGCCAGTCACGGAAATCTCTGCCCGTGCCGACACTTGGGGAGTCTGATAGCGGGAGTACCCACCTGTTTAAGTCTGTTTCAATCACACAGTTAAAGTCTCCCCCCCAATTACCAAAGCGTTCCGCACATCTCCGGACAGCACCTGAGTCAGGGAGTCCAGAAACGGAGTCTGCCCCGTGTTCGGGATGCAGTCACTGCCCACCCGCAATGGCCCACCATCAAGCTTCCCTTGTACCAGCACATACCTGCGCTCCCCATCGATTGTCCCCCTCGGCGCTTTAAAGGGCGTCACAGGTCTCACCCAAATGAAGGTGCTCTTGCAACAGATGAGTAACCAGTTGCATACAGCTGTCCGCTCCAGCACCTCCATAACTTCAGTTTCTCCCCTTCTGTTAGATGCGTTTCCTGTAGCAGGGCCACGTCCGACCCCCTGCATTTTAGAAAGGCCATTATTTGATACACATAAGGAAGGTGTACTTAGTCTCCCTTTTGCTATCCCCAAGATGTCCCCGCGTGGGAACTCCATGCCTACCTTTGCTGCGACAGTCGAGACAGAGCTCCCCCCGCACCCCATCTTACAACCCATGCAGGCCCTGAACCTGGCAGTTAGCACTTGTATGAAGCCGGTTCTGTAAATACTATGCCAAAATAAGGTATAGTGTGCACAGAGTCCAGGGAGTCTCCAGAGGTATAGCAGATGTTACAGTAGATAATACCTTACTCTCTTTTGTGGTAGTGTGGGCGAGCAATCAGGCTTGTCAGAGGGCAGTGTTGAGCATTTGTTGTACACACTCAGGCAAGAAATGATGTCACACACTCAGGCAAGAAATGATGTCACACACTCAGGCAAGAAATGATGTCACACACTCGGGCAAGAAATGATGTCACACACTCAGACTGAATCCAGACCAACTGTTTGTATAAAAAATTATTTTGTTGTTTTATTTCTAGAACCAAAATTTACTCCGTAGCAGGTAAGTTAAACTCTTCTTACAATGTTACTTTTCAAAATACAGTGAGCACTGCTTTTGTAGAAGCATCCGGAATACTTTTGCAGTTGAGAAAGCGGTATGAAACTGTTAAAAAATGTTTGTAATTACTTTTAGATTATTTTTAGATTACTTCAAGATTCCTTTTCCAGTTTGGCAGGAAATACACTCCTAACACAGCTCAAGCAACACAGCACATTGAAAAAGAGGCTAACTCCTGTGAAGACAATGATTACTTTTTGTGCAGTACCAGTCAGTTCAACACAAGAATTTTCAGAGAAAACTCACCATTCAGTCCTATGGAGTAAAACGAAGTGTAAAGTTTACAGGTACGTAAACGGTTTGAGGATAGGAGTTTTGGGGAGTAGAACCAAGGTTCAGGTTGGCACTCAAGGGGCACCACCAGCGGCACTAGGGTGGCCGGATGCAGAGTGCAGGGTGCCAATGGGGCTAGGGGCACCTCAGTTGAGGCCTGCTCACGGGCAGGCCACTCAGTCTTGGAGGTCAAGCTCCAAGAGTTAAGGTAAGGGCAAAGGGGGTCAGAGGTTGGCACCAAGTCTACACCACCTGTGGCGGCGGGCTGCAGGGCGCTCAAGAGGTGTCAGGAGCCCAGTGCCTTTCTATGGGGGATGTCGGTCGCGTATATGGGATGCAGGCTGGAGCCAGAAGACTGGATGAAGGGAACCAATGACAGGAGGATGAAATTGAAGAGTTGATGGACATCAAGACACCGTCGGTCGGGCGCCTGAGGACTCTGGGGATGTGGGTGCAGTGGTGTCCTTTCGTGTCTGGTTCTTCTCACTGGTTCCAGTCGAGGTTGCGGGGACCCTTCAGGATGAGGCTGCAGGCGTTGAGGAGAAGGCCGGTGGAGGTCGTCCAATGCTGCGTTACTGAAGGGAACTCGCTGGGGTGTTGGGCCACTCGAAATCGGACCTTGGCGTCGGGTGCAGAGTGGTGAGGATCCGGCTGGATCGGGAGTCCTGGCTTGGGTTGGTGTTGGACAAATCTGGTGTCCATGGGAGATCAGAGTTCTTTGGGATGGCAGGGCAAGTTTCTGGGGTTCTTGGAGGCAGGCTGCAGAACACGCCAGTTTCAGCTTGCAGGGGTTTAGAGCAGGAGACAGGCCGGTAGGGCTGGGGCCAAAGCAGTTGTCATCGTCCTCCTCTTCTGCAGCACAGCTCTTCAGTCCTTCCTCTTGTCACGTCAAATTTGATGAGGCAAGGTTCAGGGATGCCCCATAATACTAGATTTAGGAGCGTCACAGGGGTGTGTAGGTTGGGACCAATGGGTCCCTTCCCTGGTGTCTATACCCCCTAGTATGTCACCCTCCAATGGGGGGTGGGGGAATAAGCCTCTTCCTGATTGGAGGGGTCCTCCATCTACAAGATGGTGGGGACTGAGATGTGGGCTGCACCTCTTCTCCCCCCCCACCTGATGGGTGATGTTGGCAGAGGTCATCTCCATTCCTAGCTAGGTTTTCCCGCCGGTTCTTGCTCCCAAAATGGGGTCAGAAACAGTGGGATCCAGTTGCTAATAGCAGCCAAAGGCTGGGGGTAGCTAACAAAGGTGGAAGGCCTTCAAAGTTCCCTCTTCGGGGACCTTGCCCATCCTGGGGGCGGGGGCATAACATCTTTGCATAGGATGTGCTTTGTTCCCGGACCCAGAGGTCCAGAAACCTGTGTGGTGGTGGTAGATGGCTGGGAGTCAGTCAGAAACCACACCAGAGTTGGTAGTTTTTCAGGGGGCATCTCCAAGATGCCCTCTGTGTGCATTTTTCATTAAATCCAACACTGGCATCAGTGTGGGTTTAATGTGCTGGGAAGTTTGATACCAAACTTCCCAGACGTCAGTTAAGCCATTATGGAGCTGTGGAGTTCGTGTTGATAAACTCCCAACCCATGTTCTCAGAATGCCTCCAATGCACGTACAACATCTGTGAATGGCACAGGCACTGTAGGGGCATATTGCTCATGCAGCTGTGCCCTCACCTGTGGTATAGTTCACCCTACCTTTAGGGCTGTAAGGCCTGCTACAGGGGTGACTTACTCATGCCACAGGCTGTATTGGTGGGCATGGCACACAGGGATGTGTGCCATGTTGACTCTGCACCAAATACTCAGCCTGCTCTGGCACTGTGTGGGTGTTAAGGTGAGGGGCCTCCGAGGATGGCATAATACATGCTGCTGCCCTCAGAGGCCTTCTTTGGTTGCAAGGCCCTTGGTACTAGGGGTACTTTTTACAAGGGACTTTCAGGTGAACCAGAGGTGTGCCAATTGTGGGTAACAAATTTACAATTTGGGTAAAGAACACAGGTGCTGGGGCCCGGTTAGCAGGATCCCAGCACACACTCAGTCTAGTTGGCATCAGGTATCTGGCATAAAGTTAGGGGGTGACCACGCAAAAATGGGCGCTTTCCTACAGTAATCATACAGAGGACAAATTGGCATAAACTTACAATATTTATACTCTCCAACTCTCACTTCTTGGGTTGAACCGGCTACGGCTGGTTGTCCAGCGAACTCTTGTTCGTAATCATCTTCAAACCAGACTACCACAGCGTGTCGCCGTGAGGCTGGTCTTGGCGATGGCAGTCACTTGAGGTTCCCCTCACCTGCCACCAGCCCTCAGTCAATCCATCAATGAAGAAGGCAGCCTCCATAATTGCCCCCTGTGAGGATCGGTGTGGTGGGGGGAGTGGTTCACCTAGTATATCAACACAGGGACCCAGTGATGAGGTAATGAATCGGATTTTTATTAGCTCAATAAGCGTCCTTCGGTTAAGATTCTGTATGCGGTCTGTTGCTCCAGGGGTCAGTGTCCGGTTTGGGTTCCTCTGTAGGGATCGTCTCTCCGTCCGATTCTGCCGTAGGGAACGTCTCCGCCTCCTCCGTCCGTGACCCAGGGAAGAGATACAGAGGGACACAAAGGTGAGTAGGGTTGTAGGGACCAAGGGCGCTTTGAGGGGGAAAAGGGTTGTGAGGGATCACCGGGGACTACCACCAACTCGTGCGACTCTTGCAACTCAGGTGAGGTAAGGAGGTGAACGTAGTCAGAGAAGGCTGGAAGGGTTGAGCGTGGTTGACCCACAGAAAAAGAATCCTCAACACTCCCCGTACTCCCGTGACCTCCCTCGTCCCATACACTTCGACCCTCCCCGTACTTGTGACAGACTCAGGATACGATCACGTACCTTTCCCAGCCACGCTCCTCCAGGAACGTGGCGGGGCGAGTAGCGTATCCGTTGGCCTCCTGGCTCCGTCGGCGCCGTCTCTCAGATTCCGCACTCTCCTTCAGTCGTCTCTCCTTCTCCACTGCTCACTCGATCGTGCTCCGTCTCCTTCTCTCGGCTCTCCTCACGTCCTCCGGCTTTCGCGTCCTTCGTCTCTTCCGGGTTCGTTTCACAAGGTCCCGGGCTCTCTGATTGGATGACGTGGTCTGTCGTGTAGACAGTCGGCTCCTCCCCACGGGGTTCTCTGGTGGAATTAAAGGGCCCGTACCAGTCCTGTGGCCAAGGCGTAAAGGAACAATCAGCCATCCGTTCAGGTTGGGTGTCAGAAGCCGTGCCCCCAGTGGTGCCCCCGTGACAATTCCCTCCCCCTGGTGTGACCCGATCGGGGGAACAAGGGAACCGAGAAAGAAAGTCAGCATTACCCTGATTCACCCCTTTCCGATGTTGGACGTCTATCTGATAGGGTTGGAGGGCAAGGAACCAGCGGAGGATCCTGTCATTGTGACCGCGATTCCGTTGCAACCAGGTGAGGGGAGCATGGTCCGTGTATAGGACAAAGGGTCTGCCTTCTAAGTAGTACCGGAGTTTCTCAACCCCCCCACTTGACCGCAAGGCACTCTTTTTCTACAGTGGAATAAGCCTGCTCCCTAGGAAACAATTTCCTACTGAGAAAAAGAATGGGGCGTTCGTGACCGTCGGGATCTTTCTGAGAGAGAACCGCCCCGATCCCAACACCTGAGGCGTCTGTCTGCAGGATAAAGGGTTTGTCGAAATCCGGGGTCACTAATACAGGGGAGGTGGTAATAGCATCTTTTAGTGCTTGGAATGCAGACGCTTCTTGAACTGAAGGGGCGTGCAACCTGGGTGAGGTGTGTGTTTTGCGCAATAAGTCTGTGAGGGGGCCCGCTATGGTAGCCAACTGGGCTATGAACCGTCTGTAATACCCCACCAACCCTAAGAAGGCCCTCAAGTCCCTTTTGGTCTTTGGATAGGGAACGGACTGGATTGCGGCCACTTTTTCGGTTTGGGGTGCTATATGACCCTCCCCCAAGAGATACCCCAAATACTTCACTTTATGAAAGGCCACTCGGGTTTTCTTGGCGTTGATGTGTAACCCGGATTGACGAAGGCTGTTCAGTACGTTCCCTAAGTGCTCTAGGTGCTCCTCCCAGGTCTTGCTAAAGACCACGATGTCATCTAAATAAGCCCCTGAATAGGATAAGTGAGGGGCCAGAAGCACATCCATGGCCCGCTGAAAGGTCGCTGGGGCCCCATGCAACCCAAAGGGAAGAACAGTAAAGTGATAGTGGCCGGAAGGGGTGGAGAACGCGGTTTTTTCTTGATCCGCGGGGGCCAAAGGGATCTGCCAGTAACCCTTGGTGAGGTCGATAGTGGTGATGTATCGGGCCTCACCAAGGCGTTCTATGAGTTCATCCACCCGGGGAAGAGGATAGGCATCCTGCTTGGACACCTTGTTCACCGCGCGGAAGTCAATACAAAACCGGATGCTGCCATCCGGCTTGGGTACCAGTACCACGGGGGAACACCAGTTACTATGGGAAGGCACTATAACCCCTGATCCCAACATCCTGGACACTTCCTCCTGAAAGGCGGCTCGTCGAGCCTCAGGGATCCGGTAAGGCTTTTGTTTCACCACCACCCCCGGAGGAGTAGGGATACAATGTTCGGCTAGTCGGGTCCTGCCTGGTTGATCAGAGAATACGTCTGAAAAGTCCATCAGCAGAGACCGTATTTCTCGTGATTGGGTGCATGTGAGATCGGGATTGACAGGTGTCTCTAGAGTGGTATGAGAGGGAGGGGTGATTATAGAGACCGTATGAACCCCTGAAGGAGGGGGTCCCAACCATTTTTTCAGTAAGTTGATGTGGAACATCTGGGTCCTCTTTCCCCTCAGCTGTAGAATATAGGTAGTTTTCCCTATCTTTCTTAGGATTTTAAATGGACCTTGCCACTCTTTTTTTAATTTGTGGGTGGAGGAGGGTAAAAGTATCAGGGCCCAATCCCCTATATCTAACTCCCGCCACTTCGTACCTCGATCATAGAAGGTTTTTTGTTTGACCTGTGCCGCCGACAATTCTGTATGGGCCAATGCTCGCAACTTATGGAGGCGGTTTTGTAACTGTTGTGTATAATCCAGTAGGGATTCGGCCTCTTGTAACCCCTCTCGTTCCCAACTGTCCTTGGTAATCTCGAGTAAGGTTCGGGGTTTACGCCCGAACAATAGCTCAAAAGATGAGGTCCCTAAACTGGATTGTTTCTGGCTACGAAGTACGAATAGGGCAAATGGGAGTAATTGGTCCCAGTGCCGGCCATCCCCAGACAGAAGCTTCTTCAAGGTAAGTTTAAGACTCCCGTTGTACCGTTCGACCAGTCCGTCTGTCTGGGGGTGATAAACAGAGGTGGTGATATGTTTAATGTGCAACTGGTCACAGACCTGCCTCATTAACCGGGACACAAAGGGAGTACCTTGATCTGTAATGATCTCTCGTGGAAAGCCCATACGGGAGAAGACTTCCACGAGTCGTTGTGCGATGGCAGTAGTCGTTGCGGCCCGCAGTGGGAACGCCTCTGGGTACCTAGTAGCATAGTCTATCAACACCAGTGCATACTGGTGACCCTTCGCGGACTTGGGGAGAGGTCCTATGAGGTCCATGCCTAGACGGTCGAAGGGTGTCCCAATGATGGGTAAAGGATTTAACGGAACTGGAGGGGGAACATAGGGATTGCGCCTCTGGCAGATTTGGCACTCTTGGCAATATTTTTGGATCTGAGCATAGACCCCCGGCCAAAAGAAATGTTGTAGGATGGCCTGCCCCGTTTTTTCTGCTCCGGAATGCCCTGCTAAAAGATGAGCGTGTGCAAAAAAGAGGATTTGGTCCCTGAATCCAGCCGGAACCAACAGTTGAGGAACAGCGTCGGGTTTGGCTAGACGGTATAACAGCCCGTTTTTTTCTGTGAAGGTGGGATAGACACGATTTCCAACATTCGTTAGATCTCGCGCTTTCTGACAAGCGTGGGTGAGACTGGCATCGTTTAACTGGGCCAGTCGAAAGTGATTATCTCTCGCCCAAGGCTCAGGGGTGAGACACACATTATATTTCATGGGATTGATCGCAGCTTGTAAGAGGGGGGTAAAAGACGGGGAGTCAATCCCTATTATAAGTAATTCAGGGAGTTCGTCCACCACCCCCACCACTACATCTGACTGTATATGGTTGTTGATCTCTAGGGTGATCCTAGCCAATGGGTACTCCCTCACATCCCCATGTATACACCGTATGTGTACTGTCTTCCCAGGTATGAGCCAAGAAGGTGTTACTAATTCCCGCTTTATGACAGAGTGTCTGCACCCCGAGTCAAGAAGAGCCCTTACCCTCCTGCCATTAAGAGTTACACTTACATAAAATATGGGGCCTGACTCCTGGGCGAATAGGACAGAGCGGGGTGCATAGCTGATGTCCATGGGTTCGTCGTCTTTCTCCCTTTTCTTACGACAGAATCGTGCTATATGGCCCCACTCTCCACAGTCATAACATTGGGGGGAGGTGTAAGGGGGATTCTCGGGACGGGGAAGACTGGGTCGGTTTCCCTCTGGAGGGGGTCGTGGGGTTTTCCTCTCAAGTCTCGCCGGTATTGGGGGACGGCTGTGTTTCTCGGATTCTTTAAGGGGTGGTCGACCCTGGGCCCTAGAGTAAGCCGTCGCCATTTCTATGGCCTGTTCTAGGGTCAGACCGGCGTGTTGTTTTAACCACCGTTGCGTGGCATAAGGGAGCGCCTCCAAGAATTGTTCCAAATAGATTTTGTTCATGACCTCGTTCATGTTGCCTTCATGAGGTTTGAGCCAGAGATCAGCAGCTCCCTTTAATTTAAAGAACAAGGTCTTTGGCAGATCACCCGTGGCTCCTCTCTCTTGTCTGAACTTCAGGCGATGTGTCTCGTCGTCCACGCCTAATCGATCTAGCACATATTGTTTCACGTCAGCATAGGCGGTTGTCCCATCTGGGTTGATTGTCTGATAAGCTGCTTGGGCTTCTCCAGTAAGGAGGGGCGCGAGGTAAAAGGGCCAGCGTTCAGCCGGCCAGGCGCTGGCCCTCGCGGCACGTTCAAAATTCAGGAAGAACGCCAAAGGATAGTCTCCAGGCACGTATTTCTGAAGAGGAACCACGGTTCCAGGGGGGTTACTTGCTCTACCCTGTCCCAGTGTGATCAGGAGTTGTGCATGTCCCTCTGCTAGTTTTATCAGGCTGTTTGCTTGGTTTTGTATCGCAGAGGTAAAGACGGCACGATCCGCCTCGGCCTGACTGGACGACTTCTCTACCGCCCATTCGAGCTTGGCCTGTCCTTCCTTCATCTGATGCACGATGGCCTCCATCCTGTTTCGGATGCTGATTCTCCACGGCTCCTATCTGGCTCGCCACTTGTGAGGATCGGTGTGGTGGGGGGAGTGGTTCACCTAGTATATCAACACAGGGACCCAGTGATGAGGTAATGAATCGGATTTTTATTAGCTCAATAAGCGTCCTTCGGTTAAGATTCTGTATGCGGTCTGTTGCTCCAGGGGTCAGTGTCCGGTTTGGGTTCCTCTGTAGGGATCGTCTCTCCGTCCGATTCTGCCGTAGGGAACGTCTCCGCCTCCTCCGTCCGTGACCCAGGGAAGAGATACAGAGGGACACAAAGGTGAGTAGGGTTGTAGGGACCAAGGGCGCTTTGAGGGGGAAAAGGGTTGTGAGGGATCACCGGGGACTACCACCAACTCGTGCGACTCTTGCAACTCAGGTGAGGTAAGGAGGTGAACGTAGTCAGAGAAGGCTGGAAGGGTTGAGCGTGGTTGACCCACAGAAAAAGAATCCTCAACACTCCCCGTACTCCCGTGACCTCCCTCGTCCCATACACTTCGACCCTCCCCGTACTTGTGACAGACTCAGGATACGATCACGTACCTTTCCCAGCCACGCTCCTCCAGGAACGTGGCGGGGCGAGTAGCGTATCCGTTGGCCTCCTGGCTCCGTCGGCGCCGTCTCTCGGATTCCGCACTCTCCTTCAGTCGTCTCTCCTTCTCCACTGCTCACTCGATCGTGCTCCGTCTCCTTCTCTCGGCTCTCCTCACGTCCTCCGGCTTTCGCGTCCTTCGTCTCTTCCGGGTTCGTTTTACAAGGTCCTGGGCTCTCTGATTGGATGACGTGGTCTGTCGTGTAGACAGTCGGCTCTTCCCCACGGGGTTCTCTGGTGGAATTAAAGGGCCCGTACCAGTCCTGTGGCCAAGGCGTAAAGGAACAATCAGCCATCCGTTCAGGTTGGGTGTCAGAAGCCGTGCCCCCAGTGGTGCCCCCGTGACACCCCCATAGTTCGGCCCTTCAGTCTAGGGTAACTAGGCAAGTCCTGACTCTTTCCTGGGGCCTCTTCGCGCTCACCCGAATACGTTCGAGGTTGCCTGTTCTTCTGAGACATCGGGACCTCATTAGTTTGCCCGGGCTGCCGTCAGTTCTCCCCCTCACCGGATCCCCATCTACTTTCAAGCCATCTGCTGACCTGGGCGTAAGTGGGGCCCCGGACCCTGGGCCTGCCAGAGGCTCTTCGTGTCATTGCTCTCTACAGTCGAGGGCCCTCATTTGAACTGGAGGAGGAACGAGCCTGGGCGGCAAAGGTGCCAGTCGTCTCGAATGCTGCCACTTGCTCAAGTTCACCCTGGGCCTTGGATGGTCTTCTGGTGCGCTCCCCAGCTCTCTTTCCGGTGTCTCCACTTTTGGTGCAGTTTCTGTTCCGACTTGTGTGCATCCCTGCCAGCTTTGTAGTTTCTAGCCAGTCCCACACATCTGCCAGAGCCTCAAAGAACAAGGCCCTGTCGTTAATCAGAACTTTAATGCTGGCAGGAAAAAGCAGCATATATCTCAACCTAGCCTCTCTCAGCTCACCTTTACCTCCCTGAATGAGGCCCTCTGTTGCTGGACAGCCAGGGTGTAATCCGGGAATACTGCCACTGTGGCCTTGTCCATCTGATAGCGGCCCGGTGTTCGAGGACGTTGGAGAAGGACATCGCTGACGTGGCAATGTAGGAGTCTTATCAGCATGGGCTGGGGGGTGCCTCAGGTTGAGGGGGTCTTGGCCGGCACTCTGTACAGCCGTTGCAAGGCAAAGAATGACAACAGACCCTGTAGGGCCACTGCCTGCGCCAGCCACTGCTCCAGGTAGCCAATCATGTCATTCCTCTAGGTTCGCTCCGGCAGGCCCAATGTGTGAATGTTTTTGATCCGAATTCGGTCTTCCTCCCTGCGGGAATGGGTCTCCACCTCTTTAGTAAGCAATATCACCCTCTCATGCAGCTTTGCCACATAAAGGTTCAGGTCCTCCAAAGTCTGCTCATGTCGATTAACTTAATCCGCCGAACTTGCAATTGTCGCGCGCAGGAACCCCAGATTGTAGGAGACCTGGTCTATTTTGTGTTCCAGGACTTCCCTAGAGGAGTTTACTCCGATAAGGATAAGCTCCAGCTTGTGTGCCAGTGTCGCGGCCCGTTCCCCTCCTGTAGGGTCTCTTGGGCCCTCCATTGGGTCCCCAGTTCAATGAAAGGTCATCTTTTCCCGGGAGCACCCACCAGTCGGCTGGTCCCTCACTGGGCACATGTGGCCCATTTCAGAAGCTGGGGCCCACACGGTGCCGTGTGTCACAGAGAACACTGGATCCAACAGTGCTGTATGTCCACTCTGGGTGGTCCGCCTCCTTTTTCCCTGCCAGCAGCGACCCATCAGCTGCTCAACACATCCTCTTCATGGGCAGCAAGTTGAGGCCCTCTCCAGCACAGCACGACCGGTCTGGGTCAGTAGCCTCTTGCCCCTACGTGGCCTGTGTGATGGCTAGCGGGGGTGCCCCCGGGCCTCGGGTGACACACCACTGGGCCGCTGATGCGCGCAGCAGAAAAGGACACAACACACGCTTTAACAGTTGGTGCAGACTGAACCTGTGCGGTCACGCCCACCCATTTATTTGCGTGCTCTACCCTTCCGGCGTGAGCGCGTGGGTGTCACATATCTGGCGTGGGCCAGCCGAGTTCAGCTAGACCGCTGACTCATTACATCCCATCCCAACTCAGTCCTTAACATTTCCTTGGCTTCTCTGCCGGTTACTCACTTGGCACGCAAAGTCTCTCAGGCGGGTGCTCAGCCGAGGATTCTCCCTCAGATCATATCTGGGGTTTCCACTTCTGGTGCTGGGGGAGGACCCGGTTCCCCTGGACGTCGACAGTACCTCTGGGTCCTCGCTAGCCGCCTCCTCACGGGGCATGATCGGCAGTGGTTGTGCCGGTTGACTTTCCCCCTGCTCATCGTGCTCCGTTTGGGTGATCTCCCCCTCATTCGGGGCCTCGTCAGTCTCGGCACTAGTGGGAGGTTCAGACACCTTCTTGAACCAGGACATGTTTCGTGCCATTGTTTCTCCTCCTTTCTCAGCCGTTACCATGGTCCCTTTTACACTGACTACAGTCCAGTATCCGGGTTCGTAGCGGGTCCGGAATTTACCTCCTGGCGCCTGTCTTTTATTACCACAGTGTCTCCCCTTATCTCTCGGGATACTGTTCTCCTTGTCTGACTAGCGGCAAGGTTTTGTTTTTCTCTCCTTCTGATGGCACCTTCTTCATCATAGGGGCTTGGTACCCACCCCGGGAAAGTGGAGAGGGTATCACGGCGAACTCAGTTGAACATTAGCCCACGGCGCTTGGCGGGTGGTACTGTGGGGGGTGCTCCGGTACTCTCGGAGGAACATCTGCAGGTGCCGTTCGGGGTCCACGTTTTCGGCTTCAGCAATACGAAGAGTCTTGTTCAGAGTCCTCATGAACCTTACAATCTCTCTGTTGGCCTGAGGCCACTGTGGGGTGATCCGACTGTGTCATATTCCGTGATGTCGTAGGAATTCTCAGAACTCATTTCCCTGGAACGGGGGTCTATTGTCGCTTTTGATTTCATCCGGGCACCCGAACATTGCGATGATCTTTTCAAGCACTGGGGCGACTTGGGAGAATGCGGTGGAACTGACGACCTCTACGAGGGGGTACTGTTTGAATGGGCGCTGGTCTGTCTGACGCGCTAGTTACTTGATAGGCCGGGCATCTTCTGACGGCCTCTTTGACACGGGTTTCTAGTCCGGGAAACCAGACCTTCTCCCTCATGTGGGCTTTCATCTTTTCCACTCCTTGGTGTCCCCCGTACGCCAACAGAGTCGTCTGGTATTGGAGGGATGCCAGGATGATGATTCAAGACCCTCTCAGTAAGATTCCTCCCTGAGCGATGCTCTGTTCGTTTCGGATCCTCCACATTTGCATGAGGCTTTCCTTCTCGGGGCCTGACCAGGAGTTAGTGGGCTGCAGGAATTGGTGCCAGTGCCCCCTTGGACGGCTGCACGGACTTTGGAAATGACCGGGTCTCCTTCTGCTGCTGCGGCCACATCTTCCAACGTCAGCGCTTTGGGGCACATGATGGTGGATATCATGTTCAGATGTGCCTCCATCGCCTCTGCATCTGATTCTTTTCCCCCACCAAGCGGCGGGGCCGGGTGCCTCAAGAGGAAGTTGGCGGGCTTTTTGGGACTGGGCCAGTATGCTACTTCAATCTCGTACTGCTGGAGCCCAATGGCCCACCGTTCAATCCGTGGGGTGGATGGGGTGCTGAGACCTTGAATAGCGGCACTAACAGATGATGGTCCGTGATGACTCTAAATGGTTGGCCACAGATGTATAAGTGAAAATGGCGGCATGCCCAGCGGATGGCTAGGGCCTTCCTCTCGATCTGTGCATAGCGCCTTTCTGTGGGTGAGAGTGCCTTGCTGGCATAGGCTAAGGAGGCCCATCTTCCTGGTTCCTGTTCTTGAGTGAGGACGGCCCAAAGGCCCACCGGCTGGGGTCCACCAGTAGCTCGGTTTGCTTGGCGGGGTCGAAGTACACTAGAGTTGTGTGGTCAAGGAGGGCATTCTTGACGGCTTTGAACGCTGTTTCTTCTGCCGTTGCTCATTGCCACATGGCATCGGTGCTTGTGAGGTTCCGGAGTGGCTCCGCGATGGTAGCCAGATCAGGGATGAATCGGCCACAGTACGTGGCCGTCCCTAGGAAGCTTTGTACTTCTGCCACCTTCAGTGGAGCTGGGGCATCTTTGATCGCTTGGGACTTCCGTGGATCAACCTGGATCCCTTCTTGGTTGAAGGTGTACCTGAAAAATTCTATTTGCTTCTGGAAGAACAGGCACTTCTCTTTGTGGAGGGTGACTCCATGGTCCTGGAGCCTCTTCAGAGTAGCTCTTAGGTGTTTGTAGTACTCCTCGGCGGTCCGTGAGTGGATGAGAATGTCATCACTTACATTCAGTACGCCTGGCAGCCCGATCAGGATCTCCTTCACTGCGTCCTGGAATAATTTGTCTGCCGACGATATCCCAAAGTTGAGGCGTTTGTATCTTTTGGAGTCCCAGGTGGGTACTGAACGTGGTAATGTAGCGGCTCTCCTTCGCCAATACCAGTTGGTGATAGCCAGCATTGAAGTCCAGCTTAGAAAACCATTGGGACCCATTGAGGTTGGCCACTATGTCGTCCATCGTCAGCTTGATGTGACGTTTGCATCGGATGGCTTTATTTCCTGGCTGGCGGGGCTTTTCAGCTGTCACTATGGGGGATACCCATGGTGTGGGCCCGGACACTTTCTCAATGACCCTTTGGTTTTCCAGCTTATGCAATTCCTGTTCTACAAGGGGCCGGAGGTGAAAAGGGATTCTCCTGTGTCGCAGTGCCGTCTGCATGACAGACGGGTCGATGTGTAGCTTGAGGGGAGCTTTTTTTATCCGTCCAAGTCCTTCGAATAAGTTTCCGAATTGGCTCAGGCGTTCCTTTGTTTGGTCAGCCTGCACACTCCTCGCAAATGTTATCTAACCCAGATCTTCTGCAGTGTGGCTGCTCAGCAGGGTATCCGCCTCCTGGTTTATGATGTGAATGTCTGTGATGATCTCGTTGTCTTCGGGCATATGGGCACGGTCGTCTTGCCTTGGAGCGGCATGGGCGAGTGGCTCCCGTATGCAAAGATTTTCATCTTGGAAGGTCTAAGTTCGGGTTTAGGTTTCAACCGGTTGTACTGCTGAATCCCCATGACGTTAACTGACGCGCCAGTGTCGATTACCACGCTTATTTCTGATCCGGCGATGTGCATGGTGCACGTGGGCTGAGGCCTCCTTTGTCTTTTGAGTGCTTGCGTGAAATAGACTAGGTACGTCTCTCCTTCGTCATCCTCTGAGGAGGTGTCTTCAACTTGGTAGGCGCTTTGTTCGTCCTTTCTTCCACCCTGGGAGGAGGCAAGGGAAGTGCTTGACAGCTGTCGCACTAGCTTGCGTACCGGCTTTGCTCGTCTCCCGTCTTTCCTCTGTGCCTTCCTCCTGCATACTGGCGCAAAATGATTTGGGATGGCGCAGTTGGTGCACGTCTTCCCTTGGGCTGGGCATAATTGGGGCGGGTGTTCCTCATACCCACAGTATCTGCACTGACCCTTCGAGGTTTGGGGTGGGCGATATCTTGGTTTGTTGCTTCTGTCGCGTGTCCTAATGGCGTCGGCTTGTTCTACTTTTACGGTGGCGCTCTTCTCGGTCATGCATGTCAGTGAAGGGTCCATCTCGTCAGCCCAAGCAGCTGACAGGTCGTGCAACCTTGCCATGACCAGTATGTCGTTCATCGGTATATTCAGCTGTCGCAGTATGAGTCCCCGCAGCACTTTGCTGCGTATTCCTTGGATGAGCTGTGCTCTGATTTTTTCTGCCACTCTTTCATCCACTAGGTGCGTTCTGGCTAGTTCCCTCAGCCTTGCATGGAACATGTCGATGGACTCCCCATCCCTTTGCCTGGCTTGTCATAGCTTGAACCGCTCGAAGTCTGGGTTCAATTGGGGGTCGAAATGCGCATTCACCGCTGCATCATAGTCGTTTGGGGCTCCAACGTTAGGGAGGTGCTTGAAGAGTAAGTAAACTTCTTCCCCAGCGTAGTGGAGCAAGAGCGACCGCTTGACAGCCCCATCTATCTCCCTGGTGGCGATGAAGTAATTCTCAAGACGGCCCAACCATGTCTTCCACCTGGGGGATGCTGTGGTGGGGTCAGCTGCCTCACTGAACTGGGGTAGGACGCCAGTGGGAGGGTGTTGTGCCATCACTCGAACTGGGGCCCGGTTCTCTTCTGCATTGTCCCCCATGATTCTTGGTGGTGGTGTCTGAGCAAGTTCTGAGCACGCAGGCCTTGGGCTGTGTGGGAGAGCCTCTGCCTGAGCTGGTCCTGAGTGAGCAGGCCTTGGGAATGTATGCCTTCCTTGGCTGAGGTGCCAAACTATCGAGTTGCGCAGGCACGCAGTGGTTGGAAGCACGTGCCTGCACTGGGGGCGTGGTACACCTTGCCTGCCCGTGCGGGCGTCTCCTTGAACGGCTGCATAGGCTGTCCACCACGTGTCCTGCGCTGTGGAGGGGCATGGTCCGCTAGACATGCCCTGCCGACTCACCGGTCTGTCAGGGTGTGGCTGAATGCCAGTCGCGGCTGCCGTGCTGTCCTGGGTTCGGGCCGTGGATAGATGCTCCTGTGCAGGTGACGCGTGCTGGAGGAGGCGTCACTCGGCACTGTGGCGGTCAATTGCACCCTGCCTGGGCGAGATAGCAGTTCCCCTTGGGTGCGGGGGAAAACCAGGGCGTGGATGCGGCTCCACTCCTCGTCGCCAGTGTGATGGCCAGCGGTGGTGCCACCGGGCCTCGGGTGACGCCCCACTGGGCGCGGACTGACCCCGTGCGGACACGCCCACCCATTTATTTGCGCGCTCCACCCTTCCGGCGTGAGCGCAAGTTCAGCTAGACCGCTGACTCATTACAGCCTGCACTGTCTCTACACTCTGAACGGGCACTGTAGGCGGCACTGCACCTTCAGTGTCCGCAGCAGAGGTAGGCGAAGGGAAACTCCACTGCTTGACTTCTATCGGGCCCACCAGGAGTTCATTGGTTCAGCCTGCCCCAGGCTGCAGTACGCCCCACGGCCTACTGGCCTCTGTGAAGCGGCAGTTAGTTGTTCTGCTTCTGGGTCTATCCGCCAGGGTGGTGCCCCCTCATTCTGCCATGTGGTGCAGCCCTCTCTGCCCAATGGAAGATTTGGGGTATCCATCGCTGTTCCCGACCTCTCTGAGTCCGCTGCGCCATCTTTAGCGTGCTCCTCTCCCAGCACCACAGAGTCACCGCCTGCTCCTGGCTCTGCCTGGGGGCTGCCCAAGTTTCTTCAGACTGAGGCGCTGCCCTCTACCTCGTCGGTGGTTGGCACCCACCCCAACATAAGTGCAGGCTGGAGGTGGGCGCCGGAGGTGATGGCCATTTCTAGTGTGGCTAAACTCACTCCCTCATAAACTCCCTTAAGGGCTCAACTTTATCTGCAAAAAAACAAACTATGCACAAACTTGTTGCTTGGTGTCGGTGAAGCCTTGATAGATTCTCATATTTCTGATTTGGATCTCACTCCTTCTACAGTGATGGAATACCCCAAACTTTGGATTTTAGACGCTATAAAGCTACATTGTTGCCTTCCAAGTGTCAAGCCAGACTTCCTCAACTTTTCCAACACCACCGCAGCACCATGATGTGCTCCTCCATGGGTTTCCCAAAAACCCGGATGGCATCCTGGAGTTTGCAGGATATGTCGCTGTCCTACAAACAGCTGGTTCCTCATTCTCTGAAGACACTTGCTGTGGACGCAAGCACAATCGGAAGAGGAACAAACTGAAAGACTCCTTCTGACAATATAAATGATCTTTAAACACTGATGAGCATCCCAGAGAATCCTGTCAGTGTGGGTGTCCTCCACCACCATGACTCGACGTTCTCCCCTCAGTCTGATGATAACTTGAAGGTTGAACTGACAAACAGTTCCCGAGATACGCAGATCTAACCTTGCAACATGAACCTTCCTGATAAACCTATCCCTAAAGAGAATATCTGCCCTCATGTGTCCTGTGGCATCTGCTGTGCTTTCCTGATATCCTTTGTTATTGATGTCGTTGGGTTCCAATCTGATCTCAACCCCTCTCTAAGCAAGCCTTCTGGGATTGTGGTGTATAACGCTTCTAAGTCGGCCACCAATCGCAGTTCTTTCTCATTTACCTTGAAGGTCACTCATGGTGGGCAGTACTCACCAGATTGTTCATCCGCTTCGCCTGTGTACAATATTCCCCTTCCCGCCACTCCTTCCTCACCCACTATCGCCACAGTGTCCTTGCAGCTCTTGTTCCTACACACTTGTGCGAGGTGGCCTCTCCTCCTGCATCGTCTGCACCCCCTGTTAACCGGAAAGCAAGATTTAGACTGTGAACGGTGCCGCTAACTCCAGAACTTGTGCACCCTTCTGACTTCCACTATATTCTACGTTAGCTCCCCTCCGAGCGCCTCCCCCGTTTGCTGCAATCCTTCGTATTGACTATGCTTACTTACCATTCGCTACCACCGCCTGCTCCATTCATTTCTTCTTCTCCACACTTCGCACTTCTTTAATAAAATAAGTAGATTGTGCTCCTATCTTGGCCGTTTCAGTGGCCTCTTTCAGGAGGGAGTCCTGGTCGCCGGCAGGTGCGCCTGTATTTCCTTATTGGAGCAGCGGATTTGATCCTTCATTAGTTCATCCATTATGTGGCAGAACTGGCATTTAAGATCAACCCCCGCGATCTAGCCACAGAGTCCTCCATGGTCTCATTCTGTCTGTGCGGCTGGGTGCTGTATTTGTGATACACCATTGCTCAGTTGACTGGATCTTCACATCTGTTGTTTAGCTTTGTCTTTGCTTTGTGATACTCATCTGGGACACCATGCTTTGTTGATGTTTATCCGTTCAATCAGATGAGTGCGGGAGAAGCAGAGATTCATTCAGCTTCCATTGGGTACATTCTGAATCAGAGGAGAATGAATTGCATGTCCTGTTTTTGCCAGGGTCTTACGATCTCATTTTATTGAGACCCTCATTCACATTTGACTCAGGGTGCGGTATATGTCGATTCTCTGCTCTGTAGGTTAGGTGAATAGCATCCTCATTGGGTCTTTTTTCACTTGAGTGTTCAGTTTTCCAAGTGATCTACATTCCTCCACATCGAGGAAGATCGTCTGGTTTTTAGACCGTTGTGATTAGAGAGTGAAAAAGTGTAATAAAAATGTGAGCGAGATTAAAATTACTTCCATTCCTTTGTTCAGTCTTTTATTTACCAAGGAAGGGGCAAGATTAAAAGGGTGGGTGGGGCTGTGGTGGAAATGTTAATGACCCACTACACCTGGTGTTAGGTCGACATGTTTCGACCCTTGGTTGCCCTGATGGCTCTGTGGGCCTTCTTCAGGACCATAGTGAAGCTGGCTACCTGTTTTGGTCGCTTGCAGTGAGTAAGTGAGTCACTTACCCCTCTTTATCAGTGAGCTCAATCGCTGAACTTCTTATGTGAGTTATAGGTACACCTTTTGTCTATAACTGGGAGAGATGAAATAAAAACAGTGTAGACAAAGCAACAAATACATACATGTCATTGTATGTATTCACACATTACATCAAACTCAATGTGATGCTGTTCAAGTAGTCTGAATTTCTCTGGGTGCTACTGGGTACTATAGGTGCAAGTTCTTGCTCTTACAATGCTTGTCTCTATATAGTTAAAATAGAGACAAGACTACACATTTCTCCTTGTGTGTGGATACTTATAGTGAAATGATCAGGAAACCCTTTAGGTGCAGGGTATTTTTGTCACTTACAATTGTAGTGGTGATGAGTGGGATGGCTTATGCAGGATAGAATTAATTACAAACTTTGTCGAGGCACCGGTGTTATCTATTAGGCCCTGTGGCTATCGGGCTATTGGATCCAGATCGGGATAGATAAAGGACTGTGATTGTCTTATCTTCAAAAAAGAAGACGGGTGCGTATGAGGAGGTTGCTTAATGTCAGAATCGAGTACTGACACGATGAAAACAGTTGTTCAATATCTTAGGAAGAAAAGGGATGATAGGGAGCGGAATGTTCACTTTACGCAAGTTATGGGCTGAGTGCTGACAATTAATATGGTCAAAATAACATCGTTAATTACATTGCTCAGGGAAAGACGGGAATGGTTTGTGAAGCGTAATCGTTATGTGGCGCTCATTATTGCTTAAAACTTGTATGTGTGGTCGTCTTCCCCTAGAAGCAGGATCGAAATTCCCATGGTCGATTGTGTTTATTAAAAATGGTTTAAATTTCAGGTGACAAAAGAATTCGTACTGGTAAAGGGGTTACATTTCCATGGAGACAACTGTTGCGCCTTCGGGGGCGCAAGGGAGGACTGACTCTGTGAAGGCAACACAAAATCTGTGAGATCGGTTGCCTGGTAATGGATCAGGGGGAAGAGCTGAGTACAAGAGCTTAACTCTCACCTTTGCGATGTCTCGTCCGCGCTCGTGCTGACTCTATCCTTCGTGCCCCGGAAATAGAAGATGCGGGCAGGAAGTGGAAACATTTTAAGCTCGTGGACTGCATGAATATAGATACCATGAAGGAAAGAATTTCTCTTGAAATGGAATAAATTATGAGAAAGAATGTGCCTAATGTGATTTAGTGTTTATGAGGTTGGCGAATCATGTATTTTATGCCTAATGTGATGATTATTGCATAGTGAGATTTACGTGGCAGGATCTAAGCCTCAGTGCAATATCTAACCAGTAGTTACTGGTTGTGCTCTACATTTATTATTTGTTCTACATTTACATTTTTGTGATTGTTCTGGCAGTGGCCTAATTGGCCCTGCTAGGTGTATATAATCCCCTGTAGATATTGCCCAGTGCCAGTTGGCACAGTGTATATTATGTGATTATGATATAATGTGTTTATTTTAACCCCTTGTGTGCCACGCCCTTTCCCCGCCCTGTGCCGGGCGTTGCATTAGCGGGCGGGGTTCATGACGAGCTGGACTCGTCATGGGCACAGCGCAACCGCGGCCCATGACGAGTCCAGCTCGTCATGGGCACACAAGGGGTTAATAAAAAGGCTATTTTTAGATATAACCTTGTGTGGAGTTCCTTTTGTGGTGTGCCTGGGGTGTTGTTGCTGTGTGCGCACGCAAACGCTTTACACATTGCCTCCGGGATAAGCCTGCCTGCTCGTGCCAAGCTACCAAGGGAGTGAACAGGGGTTATCTTTGGCGTGTAACTTTCTTGCCCTGACTAGAGTGGTGGTTTCTGCCTGGCTTTGGCGCAAGCCTTAGCCAACCAGAAATCCCATTTCTAACAAGTACTAATTCTTTTGTTACCCAAAATGTAAACCATTTTTAATCAACACAATCGACCATGGGAATTTCGATCCTGCTTCTAGGGGAAGACGACCACACATACAAGTTTTAAGCAATAATGAGCGCCACATAACAATTACGCTTCACAAACCATTCCCATCTTTTCCTGAGCAACGTAATTAACGATGTTATTTTGACCATATTAACAGTCACCACTCAGCCCATAACTTGCGTAAAGTAACCATCTTGTTCCCTATCATCTCTATCCTTCCTTAGATATTGAGCAAATGTTTTCATAGTGTCAGTACTCGATTCTGACATTGAGCAACCTCCTCATACGCGCCCTTCTTCTTTTTTGAAGATAAGACAATCAAACAGTCCTTTATCTATCCCGATCTGGATCCAATAGCCCGATAGCCACAGGACATAATAGATAAGACCAGTACCAGGTCATCGCTAAACTTTGTAATTAATTCTATCATGCTTAAGCCATCCCACTCATCACCTCCACAATTGTAAGTGACAAAAATACCCTGCACCTAAAGGGTATCGGGATCATCTCACTATAAGTATCCACACACAAGGAGAAATGTGTAGTCATGTCTCTATTTTTACTATAGAGAGACAAGCATTATCCAGTACCCAGTAGCACCCACAGAAATTCAGACTACTTGAACAGCATCACATTGAGTATGAAGTAATGTATGAATACATACAATTAATTGTATTTAGTTGTTGATTTGTCTACACTTTTTTTATTTAACCTCTCCCAGTTATAGACAAAAGGTGTACCTATAACTCACGTAAGAAGTTGGAGATTGAGCTCAGTGATGAAGAGGGGTAAGTGATTCACTTATTCACTGCAAGCGACCTAAAAGGTAGCCAGCTTCACTTTGGTCCTGAAGAAGGCCCACAGACCCGTCAGGGCAACCAAGGGCTGAAACATATCGGCCTACCACAACCTAACACCAGGTGCGGTGGATCATTAACATTTCCACGACAGCACCACCCACCCTTTTAATCTTGCCCCTTCCTTGGTAAAGAAAAGACTGAACAAAGGAATGGTGGTCATTTTAATCTCGCTCGCTTTGTTTCTGACACTTTTTCACTCTCTAATCACAACTGTCTAAAAAACAGACGGTCTCCCTCCATGTGGAGGAACGTAGTTCACTTGGAGAACTGAACACTCAAGTGATAAAAGACCCAATGAAGATGCTATTCACCTAACCTACAGAGCGGAGAATCGACATATACCGCACCCTGAGTCAAATGTGAATGAGGGTCTCAGTAAAATGAGATCGTAAGACCCTGGCAAAAACAGGACATGCAATTCATTCTCCTCTGAGTCTGTTTGTTGATCCTTAGCCACAGCGAAGAACTTGAAGATACTTTGCCCTTCCCTAGCTGAGGTGCTGATTAACAAAGCCTTTTATTCTCCCAGGGATAAAGTTCTCTTCTTCAAAGCAACTAGTTAGAGAGCTAATCATTCCACCTCTTCCTTCCAGACGATTGGTGATGGACCTGACAGAGAGAGAAACAAGCATTTACAATGCAATGGTCTCGGCATTGTTAAAGGTAGAGCTATTGGCATTGCTCATGACATTATTTTTGTTTATGTTGTTGTTTTTAAAAGATTTAAAGAAACGGCATTGTTATTTACAATGACAATAGCTTAACCCCTTCGCTGCAGCGGGAATTCCGCCGCAGCGCTGGGGGGTGCGGGGGGGCAGCGCGGTGGCGCTGTGCTCATGACGGAGCCACTCCGTCATGAGCCACAGTTGAGCTGTGCTCATGACGGAGCGGTTCCGTCATGACTCCGCCCAGTTGCGTTGTCCCCCCGCACAGGTGGGGAAACAGCGCCGTGTAGGCGGAGCGGCCGCCAACGGTCGTGACATGACGGAACCGCTCCGTCATGAGCACACGGCAACCGTGGCTCATGACGGAGCGGTTCCGTCATGAGCGGGGAAGGGGTTAATCACTCTCAAATGCTCCTGCAAGGGAAACGCTTTGTGTGCTCTTGCACTCCCCCCCCACCCCTCCCACTTGTAGCGCGAGGCGCGCGCTTGTTTAAACTAACGATGTGTATATACACAAAGCGCTTACAGGCTGTGAAGTCAAAGAGCTATGAACACCCACCTCTGCGGCCCCCTTCTCTTCCTAAATCCATTGTTTATTTTTTTGCAGGTTGATATAGCGCAACCTCTACCCGAAGGTATTGGAGTGCTTTAAATGACCACCAGTTACCTTACACAAGACACATTCATTTTTTATGAACACAGGAAGATTAAGATATCACAGGATGCTGAACCAAGGCCGACACTCGAACCCTGTGCGTCAGCTCCAAAGTCGGCAGCTCTAGCCCTAAGTCTACGTCCTCTGTTTGAATTATAGGACCCACTGACCTGCCTCTTGACCTCGACCACTTAGGAGACTTTGAAAGCGAATTTGTTTAAGTTCTCGTGTGCCCTGATCCATGCGTGAGCAGCTCACCGAGTTCAGGTTTTTCGCTGTGCCTTCTAAGACTTGTAGCCCTACTTTTTTTTTTTTTTGAGTTTAAAAACCTTTATTTAAACATTACGGTACACAGCAAAGAGCCTACAACCCTGCGGGCCGGCCGCGGAGACCACAGTTGGAATTATGTCGGATCACACAGCCCTGTGCCGTCAACCCGGAGGTACGGCGGCGTTGAGGAATGCAAGTGTACCAAGAGGTAAAGAAGAATGTTGCAGGTCTCAGTATTACATCAAACAACCACAAATTAAAGGCATGATGCCCTAGGAGGCATAAGGTGCCGAACCGTCCAACTCCCCTCCCCCCCCCCCCCACCCCCAAACACCGGTCAACACTGCGCTGTCGTGTGTGCCCCTGGCTCGGGCCAGCAACCCTCCCCCCCCCCCCCTCCCAGCTCCCCAAGCAGCAATGGCAGGTGTCTAGACATCTCCGGGTTCTTCCTGCACAATGGAAGGAGGCTCGCAAATGCCCCCCCTAAAATCATTCCACTTGGACCACACCTCAACCCACTTGCGAGGTCACCCTCTCGCCACATATACTGTCCTTTCCTGCAGCATGCACCAGTCCATGTCGTCGGTCCAGTCTGACAGCTTCGGTGGAACAGCGCTGCCTCAGAGCCTGGCAATGTTCCTCTTTGCTATCATTTGCCCGAGTGTCACCCAGAGCCTCCCCTTTGGCGGCAGGTCAGTTGGTTCCCATATATTGAGGAGGCACCTCTTGGCCTCCGGGCGAATCTCCACCTCCCACACCTCCTCCATATTCCGCACCACCCTCCTCCAGTACCTCTGTATCTTCGGGCAGTCCCATAGCACGTGAAAAAAGGTGCCATCGCCTCCACACCCCCTCCTACATAGCGTTGTGTCCGCCCTACCCATCATATGTAGTCTCGTGCAAGAGATATAGACTCTGTGTAGGATCTTCAATTGGATAAGCCGCAATCGGGCCGATATCGCGACCTCACGTGGAGAAGCCAAAGCATGCAGCCACTCCTCGTCATCTATCTCTAGCCCTTCAGCGACCCACTTTTCTTTAAGGGGAAGAAGCAAATCTGGGGGGTTATTAATACGTTTTTTGTAAGTGAGGGATATGGCGTGTTCCGCGAGGAGTCCATCCAGCAATCTATCTTCGAGCGGGGAGGCTGGCGGCAGCTTGGCCTCCGGTGGGATATTCGCCTGTAAGGAGTGACGCACCTGCAAGTATCTAAAATATTCGGCATCTGCCAGCTCGTATGCTTCCTGCATTTGGGCGAATGTGCGGATCCCGGCAGGTCCCCAGATGTCTTTAATTTGAGAGATGCCGATCAGATCCCAGTTGCGGAATCCTTTGGTGCGCCGCAGATTTCCCAACGCTTCTGAGGCCCACAGTGGCGTGGCCATCGTGAGGACTCCGGACCATCCGAGCTTCTTCTGGGCGATGTGCCACAGCTGTACCGAATAGAGTGTCGGGCCTGTGAGTCTGCGCACACCCCGTCTAGAGTAGAGTGCTATTTCATAGTTCCCCCCGGGAAGCAGCCATCTATCCATGCCGTAAGCCGGGTCGTTCCCGTCCCCGTACGTCCCTTGGTTAATCGCGGACAGGTGGGCCGCCCAGTAGTATTTACGGATGTCGGGGAGAGCGATTCCACCATCGTACCACCCCAGCGTGAGTTTGGCTAGCGAGATTCAGGGCTGCCCGGCCCAGAGGAGGTCGCGCAGCGCAGCTTCGATTGCTAGGAAGTAACTGTTCGGAACCAGGTGTGGGTAGTTTTGTAGCGCTTAGAGAAAACGCGGGAGCGAGAGCATCTTAAAAAGGCTGCCCTGCCCAGCAATGACAGGGGCAGATTCTGCCAGGATTTCGCCTCCCGTTGAAGCCGGAGCAGCGGCGGCTTGAGATTGTGCTCGTACAGCAGAGCCTTATCAACAGTAATGTACACTCCGAGGTACTTAAACCCGTCCTCCGCCACCCGAATAGGGCAAGTGTCAGGAAGTCTGGGAGGGTCCCCACGGAGGACGTAGAGATGCGATTTGGCCCAGTTGACTCGGAAGCCAGAATTGCGCCCAAAACTATTCAGTATGTTCAGCGCCGAGATCAGCGACCCACGCGGCTTCGAGAGGTAAAGAAGTATGTCATCGGCATAGAGGGATATCTTATCCTCCCACCCCTCCGCCCATGTTATGCCCTGCACGGTGGCAACCTGTCGTATCCAGGCCGCAAGCGGTTCGAGGGAGAGGGCGAATAGAAGGGGGGACAGGGGACAGCCCTGTCGAGTTCCTCTGGCCAGCGTGAAGACTTCAGACACCTTATTGTTTACCAGCACCTGCGCCAGGGGTTCCGCATACAGTAATCGCACCCAAGCGATAAACTGGGGTCCAAAGCCCAGCTTGCGCAGGACTGCGAACATGTATGGCCACTCTAGGGTGTGGAAGGCCATGGTGGCATCCAACGAGACCACCACCGCGTCCTCTCGTAGACTGTGGCACTGCCCGAGCACCCCATGCAGTCTCCTAATATTTAGGGCCGTGTTTCGGTGAGGCATGAATCCCGATTGGTCAGGGTGGATTAGCGACAAAAGCACCGGCTTAAGCCTATTGGCCAGCGTCTTGGCCAGTATCTTAGGTTCCGCGTTCAGGAGCGAAATGGGCCTGTATGATGCGCAGGAGTCTCTGGGTTTGCCCTCTTTCGGGATTGCCACTATGGTCGCTAGGCGCTGGTCCCGGGGCAGCAGCCCTACTGCTTTACTTCGGTCGAACATGAGTTTGAGGTGCTTACTAGTGACGTCCGGCTAGAGTTTGTAGATCTCTATGGGTATGCCATTCGGACCGAGCGCCTTACCAGGACGGAGGTCTCCTATCGCTCGCTGGAGCTCAGCCTCGGTGAGCGGGTTATCAAGAGCCTCCCGATCTGCGTCCGAAAGAGTGGGCAAGCGTATGTCTGCGAGGAGGTCCATGGAGTCCTCCTCCGGCCGGTCCGACTCTCGCCTGTAAACCTGCTGGTAATAGTCGGCGAACTGTTGTACTATTTCCCGGGGTTCCGTGAGCACTCTCCCCGATTCAGTGTGCAACTCCGGCACCACCCTGCTGGCCTGTTGTTTCCTCTCAAGCCAGGCAATAAGTTTCCCGGCTTTGTCACCTTGATCATATATTCTACCAATTCTATGCCGAGCCACCGTCTGGGCTTCCTGGGTCACCAGCGCTTTGTACTCCGCCGCCTTTAGCTGCATCGCGTGCCTGAGCTCCCGGTCGCCGCTGGTCGTTGCCTCCCTTTCTAGTTCCTCAAGCTGCTCCTCCAGCGCTGTGGTCTGCTGGCTGCGTTCCCGCCGCCGAGCCGCGATAGCCGATAGCGACTCGCCCCGCACCACAGTTTTAAACGCCTCCCACAGGGTGACAGGGGAGCCGACCGACCCATCGTTTTCTGTGAAATAGTGCGAGATGGAGGTGGATATGTGTTTCCTAGTGACCTCGTGTTTCAAGTGCCAAGGATTAATTGGCGCAGTGCAGCCCTCCCGTCTACTCCCAAATACAATATGTACAAGGACCGGTGAATGGTCAGAAATGCCTCTAGGGAGGAATTCGGCCTCCAGTACCGCCATGTCGTGTTGGAGCAGGGTGAGGATGTAGTCCAGCCGTGAGAAGGAGTGGTGCGCCCCGGAGAAGAAACTAAAGTTACTTTCGGTGGGGTGGAGTAGGCGCCAAACGTCCGTAAGCCCAAAGGACTCGAGAAAGTCCGGCAGCCACCTTTGCCCCTGGGGCAGGTCTCTAGGTGGCAGCCTGTCTTGGGCTCCCGACGCCACCGCGTTCAAGTCCCCTCCCAGCACGAGCCGACCCTCAGGTAGCGAAAGGAGGAATGAGCCCAGGTCTGCGAAGGCCCGGGCCTGTAGGCCTGGGGGGATATAAACTGAAAGAAGATTAAGCGTCCGGCCCTCCCAACGCCCCGACACAGCCGTGAAGCGGCCCTGCGGGTCGGTCTTGGTGATATCCACATGAAGTGGTAGCGAGCGTCGCAGGACTATACCCACTCCTCGCGATCCAGTGGTGAAACCTGAGTGTGCTGCTAGAGTGTAGCCATATCTATTCAGGGCATGACAGACATTCCCCAGCAAGTATGTTTCTTGCAAAAGCACCACATCTGGCTGGTGTCGTTTGAGAAACTGCAAAACTACAGTACGCTTAAGTCTGTCCCCCATACCATTGACATTCCAACTGAGGATCTTCAAGCTTTTTTCCCACCTCCTAGCCATAGCTGTGTCTTACAAGGGTGCCTTGTCCCACCACCCGGGCATCAGTTGTGTGGACATATTTTGTGTGACCGTAAAGGATCCCCAACTCCCACCCCTCCCTGGGTCCCACCCCGCAATGACAAACCATACAAAATACAACAAACCCAGTAAACCGGACGATCAACTCCCTCCCTCCCGAAGCTGGCCCCGACCTCCCTGCCCCCCCGTCCCAAAACAATCCCCCCCCCACCCTGCCCCCTGCTCCGTGGGTCTTGAACTACCCACCACCCCAATTAGCAGAGCGCCTGTCGCCCCACCCCACCCCGGTGAACCCACCGAGGAACTCAACTTGGGAAGTTCGTGGGCTAGTCCCCTGTGGTCGCCCGTCCGTGGTGTCCCAGTTCGTTCAGCCCCTCTGTCCCGGAGCCACCCACACATTGAAGCCAACCGTAGAGGTAGTGAGGCGGCCAGTGTACCCCAGAGTTAACTAGTTTTAAAGTAAAGGCACGTGTGGTATACTTTACTGTCCGACGTCTTGTCAGCGCTATCTCTCGTGGTCTCAGCGCGGCGTCCCCTCTCTGGACAAGCCCCAACGGGGACTGTTGGACCTGGAACGCCAGGACCGCTGACTTGGCTCACCACCCCCTGGGTGTCCCGGCGCCGACTCCGTGGCGGGCAGGCCCGCGTCTCGCCGCTGTACATCTTCACGTCGGGAACCCTGCGTCGCCTCTCCCGCATCCAGCCACTCCTGTACCGCTTCCGGCGTGGTGAAGAAGAGGGATCGTCCACCAGTGATGATTTTCAGTTTGGCGGGAAAGAACATCATGTATCTGATCCCACGATCGCGTAACGCCGCCTTGACCCCTTGGAAGGAGCTCCTTTCCCGCTGGACCTGGAGCGTGAAGTCGGGAAAGAACCGGATCGTGGCCCCCTCATACTGTAGGTCACCGTGCTGTCTTGCCGCCTGGAGAATTGCGTCACGGTCCCGGAAATTCAATATTTTGGCTATGATCGTCCGTGGCATGGCCCCAGGCTTGGGTCATGGGATAGGGGCTCTGTGCGCCCGCTCAATGGTGAAGAGCTTCGAGAGACGCTTGGGTTTAAGGTGTCGTAGGATCAGGTCCTCCAGGAAGAGCTCCACACTGTCTCCTTCAAGTCCTTCCGCCACACCCACGACGCGGATATTACTTCTCCGAGCCCTCCCTTCTTGGTCATCAAGCCGCAGGGCCATCAGGCGGTGCTGGTGCACTAGCTCATTCACCCTACCCTCTAGCCGCTTCTCCGAGTCCTGTGGGGCCTTTATATCGACTTCGTTGCCCTTGGACCGGTCCGTGGTTTTCCCCAGGTCGGCTCGAAGCAGGGCCACTTCAATGGTGATCTTATTCATTTTGGTTTCCAAGTTCGTGCCCAGGGTTTGAATCGCGGCCATGATGGACTTCAAGGAAGGGTCCGCTGGGTCTGCATCATCCTTCGGAGCCCTGTCCGCCTGAGGCGGCGCCTTGGCTACTGTGTACTGGTCAAGTTTGTTGGCCTGTGTTGCGGCGCCACTCTTGGGCCGCATGGCGTTCCAGGCACCTCGCGGGCCGTATGTACCACCGCCCGCCGCAACACCCAAGTGCCCCTTGGTCCGACCAGCGTTCGCGGACGTATCCTGGGGCCCACAGCTCTTGCTCAGGGATCGATAGAGGGAGGAAGGCATCCGCCGCCAAAAAGGCAGGCCCGAAATCAGATCCAGTACACCGTCCCACTCCCGGGCAGCCAGGCGGTGCGCAGTCCCAAGTCGCGCTCGTGGGTCTCACCGGATGAGTGGGCAGGGCGCCCCTCTGCAACAGGCCTCCCTCTGCTCTCCTGTGGCCATAAAATGGCGTCCCCTTCTAGGCCAGGGAATCACTCTGCCGCAGCCCTAGTCGCGATCGTGCACCTTCCCTTTGGACGACTGCTGGTCCCCGCCGCAGCACCCAGGCGCCCCCTGGTCCGGCCGGCTTTCACGGACGTATCCTTGGGCCCACAGCTCTCTCTCAGGGATCAATAAGGGGAGGAAGGCCTCCGCCGCCAAACAGCCGGGCACGATATCAGGTACAGTACTCCGTCCCACTCCCGGGCAGCCAGGCGGCGTGCAGTCCCCAGTCGCGCTCGTGGGTCTCACCGGATGGTTGGGCAGGGTGCCCCTCAGCGTCAGACTCCCTCCGCTCTCCCGTGGCCACAAAATGGCGCCCCCTTCTCGGCCAGGGAATCACTCCACCGCAGCCCCAGTCGCGATCGTGCACCTTCCCTGTGGACGCCTGCTGGTCTCCGACCTTGGCCTCAGGCTCCCGGGCCCAGGGGCGGCCCCGCGCCACGAAATCGGCCGCGTTCTCCCGCGATGGCGTCACTCCGAGCACGTCGCTAAGCAGGCCCACGCCGGGGGCCTCAGGTAGCGCCGGGAGCAGTCCCAGAGCTCCGGAGCCGAGGCGCCCGGCCGCCGTCACCCGCCGCGGCCGCCTGAGTGTCTCCTGGGGTCGCCGAGCAGCTCTCGTGGGCACTGGGTCAGGGGGAGCCGGGGGAGCTCCAGAGCACTCCCCTCAGCACGGATTAAGTCCGGATTTCAGTGGAACACCAACGGCCCCGGCGGAGCTCCGGGATCAGGCGGCCATTCACCACGGCGCCTAGCCACGCCCCCCTCGTAGCCCTACTTTTAACTCATTCTTACAGGAGAATTATAAATCCGAACAGGAAACAAAAATACAATCTGGGTAGGATAAACTACCCTCGCAAGGACCAAGGAAATTACACGACCCATCATGCATCTGAGCTCACACTCATCATGTAAGCAGAACGCGTTGCCCCGAACAGTCAGAGGTTGTTTCCTTTAATCTCCCCCCTCACAAGTACTCCCAAACGTTCCCTTCCCACCACAGCCGCACCACAATCACTAATATTATTTCCCAATTACCTTAGCTGCTCACTGCATCACATTGTTTTGCAACTACCAGCGGTAGGAATATAAACATATGACATACAGCAGATTAAACACGGATTTCTTCTTCCGAATATTCGTTAGCCCAATTGCTCGGGAATGAACAGCGACAGGAAGAGAGACAACCTGCGTCATTGAGACAGACAAACACAAAAGAATAGACATTTTTTTTTTTTTTTAAAAGCCCTACAAAACAAAAGCATGTTTCGTAGGTTTAATCATTTAATTTAAGAGCCCGTAGGAATGTCACGGCCGCCCCGTAAAAAAGCAGGTTTATTCATTCTTGTACACCGACAGCACCTGATTAAAGAAACCGCATCCCTCCAATAGGGAGAGCAGACGCTAACCTCCAGGGGACAAAGGGACATGCAGCGAACGTGTTTTCCAGCTGCAAGCAGCAGAGCAGGCTGAAGCCACAGCCACCATGTTTACCACATACAAGACAATCTACCCCTCACATGCCCCACCTAGCATCCTCGCTCAGGCACCACAAGGGGGCACTGCAATCAGACCTTTTTACCAGTCCAACCCCGTTGGGTATCAGTGCCAGGTACCCGCTACTCCAGCGCTGCCTGCATCCTGGTCAATACAGTTTTACCCCACCACCCCCAGGTTTTGCAGACCTACACCACAGACTCACCGGTGTTGTAAACGTGCAGCTCGTCTACTATCCCTTCGTTACCGCCACCGAACACCACGATGAGCTCCTTGATGGCCACTGCGCGATGTCCGTGCCGGGGCCTCTGCACCGGGCCCGACCAGCCCACCACTCGCTTCCATCGGGGTTGTAAGGCGTTCGAGGGGGGCTGGGAGGTGGGGGCGCCGGTGGCCGCAGGGGGGGGTAGCGGCAGCCATTATGTCCGATGAGAATAAACCACAAATGTGACGTAATCAGGTGCGACAAAAAACGTACAGAACTGGGTTCAGACTGGGGGTACTCTTCGTTTGTGGGGGCTTCACGGGAGCACCGGAGGGGGCTGGTTTACAGGCCGGACATGGAGACTGTGGGAGCCGCCATCTTAGGAGAGAAGAGCTGCCGCTGCCTTCTGCTGGTCCCGCCTCCTCCACTGGTCCGTCAGCCTAGGGGAGCGTGCTACTATCTGTTGCCGGTTTCCTAACCCGGGGATTGGGCCCAGTGCCCTGCGTGCGAGCCCCTGGCCCCCGCTACTGCTCTCCTGTGTAGCTAAAGCCACTGCCGCTGGGAGCCGCCATCTTGTGCCTGTCCATTGGAGCCGCCTCCAGAATGGCGGCGAGCAGGGCTGCCTCACCTCACGCGCAGCGGAGGAGGAGCCTGCGCCGCCGCTGCCTGCAGTACACAGAACCCTCCGCTGCAGTCACCGGTACCACTCGCTGCAACAGAAGCTTAACACTGCCCTCCCGCTTTGCAAACACTGGGGGGGGGGGGAGACGCTTTGCCACCAAAGAAATCCCGGGGAGCGCCATCTTGTGCGTTTGTTACGGCAAACTCCACCCATCCTTCAAACTTTAAAAAAGGAGGCGGGGACACCGGGAGGGAGGGCAGGCAAGCAAAACAAAGAACCGTGGCGGCTCCAAAGTAAAGAAAACGTTCTGACAAAAATATGACAGGTCGGCCCATGGGGGGTTCTTTGTCTCTTCCCAGCACACGCTGCCGTACAGAGCGGGATCTCGTCAGGTATCGCAGGGAGGCGCCATCTTGTGACCGTTAAGGGACGTTTTTCAAATTACCACATCAAAAAATAACATCTTTTCTAAGTGCATAAAAATATATGCTATCAAAACGGCCCTTCTAAATGTATCGGGCTCTGTGCTTCCTTTCAAGAGCGCTCCGTGAGCACGAGGAGTGCGTGTTATGGCGAGGGGTGGGGGCGCCTATGGTGTGAACGTGTATAGCGGTGGGGTCTCATCATTGGGGGTGAGACACGCAGCTGTGATCCTCTAATTTTGAGGGAGAGACACTTATCTCGGTAGCGACTTTGTCTGCAGGGCGGAGGGAGTCGACTGTTTGGGCAGACATGCACAAACAGCCATGAACACCGCCGCCTTTCTCCGAGGTCAAGCAGAAATGTTTTCGGATTCGGGGGCGTGTTTTCATTCTCTCCTCTTGCCATTGGCTGGAGAAGAGAAAAACACGCCCAGCGAAAAGTAACGAAAAAACACGCCCCCGAATCCGAAAAGGACGGGGCTTGTTTTGCGAGACAAGCCTCTTCTCCAATGGCTGGCCAACATTTAAGAGGCCAGCCAATGGAGAAGAGGAGAGAAGAGGGGCGGGTTCAAGCCCCTCTTCTCCAAGTCATTAAATCTCACGAGCGAGACTGCGCAAGCGCAGCCTTCGCTAGCCGAGACCTAAAAAAGGAGGTTGGGTGATTCATGAAGGGTCCATTGCGGCATAAAGAACTCATAATGTCTGTGTCCTGAAGATGCTGCTGTGAGTTTTCCTTTAATAACCCCCATGTGCTAGTGAAGGCGGCGTGGAGGATCACATACGCCCAGATAGTAGGTGGCACCCTTACTCTGAGGTTGATGACTCGGTGTGCACTGCTGTATGGTGCATGAGCGGTCGGGGATTGTGAACAGAGCAGTGTTAGATGTATTTTCCTAGGAGGAGACAGGAACACTGTTCTCAGTCCTGCACCGCCTAGAATGCCCTGTAGAAGGTGAGGTCCTCTGACGTCAGCGTGTTTCTTGGGGCGCGAGCCGCTTGGTCTTTAAGAGTAGAACTGAGTGATGGAGGCCCGTATCACGGGTAGGACTCGCATCCCCTTTCTAGCTTTGGCAACAGAGGTGCAGGGCACCGAGTGCTAGCTCTTGAACCTGTCCTGCTGATATTGAAGTTGCTCCTGCCAACAGAGCATCTGTCTTCAGAACCACCATGTTGTGATCTCTTGCCACCAGTTACCTCCACTGCTCCTCCGGGTGGGGGGCAAACTCATCTCCAAGATACTTTGAAGCTACAGGGAGCCAGAAGTTACCAGGAACGTATTGAGCCGGGCAGTGTGGTGGAGCCACTCCCTGGACAGTCAGGAGACAGCTGTCAGAGAGAGCCCCCAGCACATTTATCATGGAAGGTCCTAGCATGGAAACTTAACCTCTGAGCACCCCTCACCTCTTACATTACAGCAGCTCTCCGGTCACCTCTCTATTCATTCCACACTGGCATTGGAGGGAGGGCGCGTCCATGTGAAGTGCTGTTGTATCCCCCAGTTTCCATTGATTTTCAATGGAGCGCTCCTGCCATATATCAGTAGTATTTTAATGTTATTTATTAAGGACAATGTTTGCTTATCGCTTCTTGGTGGTAAGAGATTCTTTACTTATTGCTGGTAACTAAAAGGTCAGACTATGGTAAAGAGGCAGGTTTTTAGTAATTTCCTGAAGTTGGACATCAGAAGTTGACTTTGAAGAGAAAGAGGCAGCCATGGACTCTTGAATGTCTTGGTAAGCAGCACTGTGGTCATTTATAGTATATAAATATAATACTTCAAGTTTTAAAATGATTTAATTGTGAACCGGTGGCCAGTGCAGCTTTTATGGGTTGGTGGGATACAATCAGAGGGCCTGATTTAGATCTCGGTGGACAGGTTACTCCGTCTCAACGATGGCAGATATCCCGTCTGCCGAAATATAAATTGCATTACATTCTATGGGATTTATATCTCAGTGGACAGCATATCTGTCACCGTTCTGACAGAGTGACCCGTCCACCGAGATCTAAATCAGGCCCAGTGTCTTTGGCCGGTTCTCAGATATTCTGATTGAGCTGAAGACAGGCAGTGAGATTGATCGGTACAGATAAAGGTACAGCATCCCCATAATCCAGTCGCTGTTGTACCAATGCTTACACAACAGCGATGTGAAGATGTTCGTTTACGAAAGAACAGATGCTACAAAGAATTCTAACTGAAAGAAATAGGGGCTGGTGATTTTTGAGACCTGAGTCTTTAAGCCCAGATTTGAGTCAAGCTGGATGTCTACTTTGAGGACTGAAGGCAATGGAACTCGCGAAGGGCCCATGATTGCACCTCAGAGCAGGTGTTCAGTAGTAGGGTTCCAGAAGTTAGCAGCCGCTCCGTTTTTGTAGGGTTGAACTTAAAGTAGTTGGTGGACATCCAACAGCGAGTAGAGGATACGCTGTCTGCTGCTAAAGAAATTTGTATCCCCTTGAAACGAAACAGGAGATACCCCAAGAATCATTTGTGTATTGTGGGTGTACATGCAGAACCTCACTCTGATCTGAGGAGCAGATAGATTTTTTGGATTGTAGTACCTTTGTGTTGAACACTAGAGGTGCCTAGAGGTGCCCGGGGCCTCTTCAGCCCTGGATGGGATTGCTTGTGGATTCTTACACCTTTTATTAACTTTTAGCAGACATGGCAAAGTCGGGGAATTCCTGATGGGACTTTGGGGATGATGGACCCACAACATATTAGCCCTTCACCCTTCAGCCCCCACTGAACTCTTGAAGAACCCGATTATGTGGACCTCGGTAGGATTTCTGTATCATAAAAAAATTAAAGAAATGAAATTTGAAGCGTCCGTGTTTAAGAGTGTGCTGTGGATTGGGTATAGTGCCCGGTGCTGACGCAATGCTGGCGCTACCCACACCTCCCTGCTCTGCTGGTAGCGTGGCGTAGTCTGACCTGGCCACTCAGAGTTGACCATCTCGGTGATAGACCCCTGAGATAAACATGCGGCTTCTCTCATTCTGTGCTTGCTTTGGAGACTTAAGTTGCATGTGTGGCTCTTAAACCTAGAGATGCCGTTTCCAGGGTAGTCAAAGAATCGTGTACTGAGGGAATAACTTCCTGCTTTTCAGGAGCCGGTGACCTTCCATGATGTGGCCATGTACTTCCTGGAAGAAGAGTGGCAGGGACTGGAGGAGAAGCAGAGGCGGCTCTACCAGACCGTGATGGAGGAGATCCACCAGGCCCTCGTCTCGCTGGGTAAGGGCGCGCCGCAAATATGGAGAAGCCAACATTGGCTTTGCATTTACCTCCGGTGACATTAAACTGTTCACCTAATAGAATACATTGTTAGAGAAAGGAAAGGGAAGGGAACAAGAGATTACATAATCCCCCCGTGCCATTGAAATGAAGAGAGAAACCCCTACTCCCACTGCCACGTGTCGGCCTTTCCCCTGATGTGATCCCTCTGTGCTTTGCCCACTCTGGATGGTCCAGGTCTCTCCTTGGGATGAGTGTTCATAGGTTTGGGAAAGGATCACTGTTATCCTAGCAGTTAGTGCGGAGCTGAGCTGTGTCTGTCCAGAGCTGTAGACAGCGAGGGGCTCAGCTGTGACATGTGTTTGTGTCTCATATGAGTGAATGAGGGTCTGGGGTGAGCTGAGGCTATTGTATGTCTTGGACATGTGAATGAATGAGGCTCTGGGGTGAGCTGAGGCTGTTGTATGTCTTGGACATGTGAGTGAATGAGGGACTGGGGTTAGCTGAGGCTGTTGTATGTCTTGGACATGTGAGTGAATGAGGGTCTGGGGGGAGCTGAGGCTGTTGTATGTCTTGGACATGTGAGTGAATGAGGGTCTGGGGTGAGCTGAGGGTGTTGTATGTCTTGGACATGTGAGTGAATGAGGGTCTGGGGTGAGCTGAGGCTGTTGTATGTCTTGGACATGTGAGTGAATGAGGGTCTTGGGGTAGCTGAGGCTGTTGTATGTCTTGGACATGTGAGTGAATGAGGATCTGGGGTTAGCTGAGGCTGTTGTATGTCTTGGACATGTGAGTGAATGAGGGTCTGGGGGTAGCTGAGGCTGTTGTATGTCTTGGACATGTGAGTGAATGAGGGTCTGGGGGGAGCTGAGGCTGTTGTATGTCTTGGACCAGTCCTCCATTTTGGATCTTCAGAAATCTCTTTCCCCTGAGGGAGCAAAATGGAGGCTGGCGGAGGGGGACTTGTTGACAGAGGTTTGCTGCCACACTCAGTTGTGGGGATGTGATCCTCCTCCAGGAGTCCGCTCTGTTCCACGCATGTGCAGTGGTACATGGAAGGGAGCATGCCATCCTTTCCCAGCCCATCCCTTTAGCCAGGCACACCTCTTACCCCACCCATATTCCACTGTGATACTTTGTCGTTGTGGTGTGGAAACCCTCCGGGAGGGATTATCGAGGGTTGAGTGGGCTTTCTTTGGATATAATGTAGTCTGCAAGGCGGGGCGGGCTCGCCTGGCTCTGGTCTCCAAGCTGCGGAGGGTCGGCGGTTGTCAGCACTTTCTTGAAGTCCCAGGCATCGATGTCTTGGATTCCACATGTGCTCAGCGGCGTTAGGACGCTTGCCTTGAAGTGTAAATCATGTACTCCTAAGTATCCCTACTTTATTTAATATTTACTTAGGTTTAGAAATATAGAGAATAGTTTTCTAGAACCTCTGTTTCTGCTCCGTTGCTTGATTTGGGTTTTCAGACCTAGTTCAAGGCAAACTTTCTTGGACGGTGATCTCTAGTGATCTCAAGAGATAGCAGTGGGGTGGAATGTAAAACAAAATCTACTTGTCCAAGGGATAGAACGCTTCAGAAATCTACTTGTCCTAGAAAGTAATCCACTTGTCCCTTTTGATGCCTGGCAGTGAAGTGGCAAATTACGGGAGATCACTCATGGTACAATTAGTAACACTGGACCACTCACTCCTTTTGAATTATGTAAGGTTTGCTAGTACTTCGTTAGGTTGTGATGGGTTTGCTGGCATGCAGAAAGGTATCGTCTTCTGATCCTAGACGTGTGTTAATGCTTAGAAAAATTGCGCTATCCACATGTGGAAGCGTACCTTATATGCACTGCCGAAGTTCCAAATGGAAATCAATTTCAAACTTGAACCAGTTTTCTGAATTGTAATTTTATTCACATTATCACTTCTGTGTATTTATTGTTCAAAATCAATTCTTCCAGCATGACTTTTGTTCACCTGAAATTCCTTATGAACGCTTCATGCGTATCCATAATGTACTCACTTTGTTTCAACAAGCAGGACGCGAGGTCCTGAGATCATGGCGGTCTAGAAGGAATGTACCCCCTGATGAAGGGCAGAGATATGGCCAAAATGCATTGGGGACACATCTAAAAATGAACAGTGAACATCACGGATACGCATGAAATGATTTATAAGGGATGCTTCCACATGTGGATAGCACAATTTTCCTGAGCAGATCACTCATTGTATCAGGGATCTGCTAACACCCTCTTTTGACAGACTTCATCTTTTCTGGAGCCAACCAAACATTATAAAGGTGAAATAAATATATGGACGAATACATGAAAACAAAATTTATAAAGCGCTCCAATCACCCGGGGGTATCAAGGTGCTAAGCAGAAGCTGACCAGCTAGGAAGACACAGAGATGCATAATTATTTGGGAAAAAGCCAAGTTTTCAGACTTTTTCTGAACGCTAGTAAATTTGTCTTGAGTTTTAGTTCTGCCGGAAGTGAATACGATGTGCATAAACTGAAACCTCTCCCACCCCAGTTAGCTTTCTTAAATCTTTGGATTACAAGATTTCTACTTGTGGCAGAGCGTGGGGAGCGTGCTGGGATGTCTCGTTGAAAATGCTGTATAAAGTAGTCTGGGCCGACCGCATGTTGTGCCCTGACGGGGATGCAGGAGTGCCTCAAACTGTATGCGTTTATCAATGGGGAGCCAGTGTAGTTGGATCAGTGCTTGATTTATGTTTCAGAATGCCCAGCAGTAACCTTGCTGCGGCATTCTGCAGCATCTGTAACTTATGTAAAAAACACTGTTGAACGTTCCTGAAGAGTGCATTACTATAATCTACTTTGGACGAGATCAGAGTCGTGACTACCCTCGTCTGCAGGATCGATGGAATGAAAGGTAGTGCTTTCCTTAAAGTTTCCAGAAACACGAAGAGGTGATGTGATTTATTTGTCCTTAAAAAGATAACTTAGTATCAATAATCACCCCTCGGGGTAGGCAAAGTCCCTAGTTCCTGGGGCCACCAGTTGTTTGACCAGAAAGATGGGTTGTTGCCAAACAGCAGGACCTCAGTTTTAAAGGAGTTTAATTTCAAGCTGTTTCTGCTCATCCAGTTCCCGATATGAAGCTTACAGCCGTGAAACTGGGTGGCCGTGGATCCAGGATTGTTAGTGATGGATACGACGATCTGTGTGTCATCCGCATATGAAACCAAGGAAAAGCCAAATGATTTCATTAAAGCTGCAAGTGGGGTAACATAAAGATTGAACAAGGTGGGGCTCAAAGATGGGCCATGAGGGACTCCACAGGGTAATGAAAAGGCTGGTGAGGTGAAACCACCTAGAGAGACCGTTTGAAAGCGGTCAGCCAAAAAAGAAGTCATAAACTTGAGTGCGTTATCCTTGATCCCAATTTATTCGAGGCGATCAATAGGAAGAGCATGGTTGACCGTATCAAATGCGGCAGAAGATCTAGAAGGATCAAGGCCGCATTTCCCCCCACTGTCTATCATTTGCCCAATTTCTTCTGTGGCTGTAATCAGCGCCAGTTCAGTACTATGGTGACTTCGAAAACCGAACTGTGTAGAATCCAGACTCATGTTTTTTTCTAGAAAGATGGTCAGTTCCTTATTGACGATCTTCTCGACCAGTTTAGCAGGAAATGGTATTGAGTTATTGGTCAATAGTTGTCGGGGTCACCGGTGCTTAAGATAGTCTTTTTTATTAGTGGCAAAATAGGCCCTACCTTCCAATCTTTCGGAAAAAAACCTGCTTCAAAAAGATTGTTGAATATTACCGTGAGGTGTGTGGCTATCACCTCTGGGGCCAAATGAATTCTTCTGGCCGGGCATGGGTCCTGTGGTGAACCTGATTTCATCTGCATCAGTATACTTTGCGTCTGATTCCCCGTCAGAGGCCCAAAATGGGATAAGGCACTGATGTTGTGTTTGCATTTCGGAGATCTCATATTTAAGTCCGTCGTTTGGCTCATGTTTACAAAGGAATCATAGACAGACTTAACTTTATCCTGAAATGAAGTGCGAGTTTGTTGCAGAATTGTTGATTAGTATTTGGGGTCTTAGCGTCTGAATAGTTCCTTGGAGGAGTTCATTGCTCCTTCTATTTTAGCCGCAAAATAATTCTTTTTCGCCATTAAAATCATCTTTTTATAAGTCTTCAAGTTGGTTAAATAAACTTCTTTCTCACTGATTTATGCCGAGATCTCCACTTACGTTCTGATCTCCTACATTCCTGTTTTTCCTGTCTAAGATCATCGTTAAATCAGGGTTTGGAAGGATTAGTTTTATGGCTGTATGCTGGAGCTAACTGGATTAGCGACAAGTTTAGCCATTGATGGTAATTACGAACGGCTGTGTCCAAATTGGGGAGACCAATGGGGTTGACTGGATAAGGGAGGCATTGAGCGGACCAGTATCAATAGCTCTCCATGGGCGCCGGGGAATACTCCCCATTAGTGGGCTGGTAGAAAAAATAAAGAAGGTTCAGGGCAGGATTGCCCAATGTGATATTGATTAGGGGCGATATCCCGTGTGGATTGCGCGTGAAGTAGCGAGTGCAACCACAGTTTGAGTAGAAGGAACACTGGAGAGAGGGCGGTCTGTGCTCGAGGTGGGATTTGGTGTTGACATTTATTGGTGGTGATGTTCTTTTCCTTCTAACAAATGCTCCAGGTTCTTCTTTGTGAAGTGAGGAACACTACACTGCACTACACTACACTACACTGCACTGTGCTACGCTGCACTGCACTGCGCTACACTGCACTGCGCTGCACTGCACTGCCCTACATTGCACTGCACTGCTGTCATGAAAACTCACCTGACCTCTGCCCTCTCGCCGTCCATCAGGGAAGAAGCGGGCCGTTGGAATCAGGCCGCGAACCATATCCGCGCAATGCGGGGATTATGGGAGACTACCAAAGCTGCCAAGGGACTACGCTTCCCAGCAACCTCTAGGCCCGACGCGCGCGCACAGGAAGTGACGCGGCGCAATAGACGGGAATCCATATAGCCAGGAACCGCGGAGAACTGCTCGCAGATTATCCTGGAGCCTGACCTGACCGTGTTGCAGATCTCATTGTGGAGTTCCCCGGGTGCGGTAAGGGTGTCAGTGACACCGCCAAGAGTCCTTTAGGGCACACGTTTGAGCTTCCGTTTGTGTTTCCGTGCTGATGATATCCAAGACTGCCAAAAAACGAATACGCTTGTGAGACTTATTAACAGGCATTTAAGAGTATCGGAGTGAGTGCGTGGAGCGCTCGATATACACGCTTGAACTTTACCAGGTGGTATGACCCTAAATACCACGCTGTGAATTCTTTTTACACCAATGTTTTGCCTTTCCTGAAGTCACCGCTGAACATGTATTTATGAACTGTGTGTGTTGTGTTGTCTTCTAGCTGGGGGTTTGTAGAGGGGCAGCTAGGCTACAGCGTAAGACCTTCCTTCCTCAGTGAGGCCTACCTGCACACCCTCTTTGGTGGGTATATGGTGTTACCCTATAGTGGCAAAAAGGTATATTCTGCTGCTGGTATAATACATGGGGTGCTTATGTATTGTTTGTGTATCTACAGTCGTGCACACTGCAGCTAGCTGGCGTTGAAGCGGCCTTGACGATATTTAATCGCCCTTCTGCTGTCACAGATAGAACTGGTTATTTTTCTTTACAGGTAGACTGAATTGTTTATGTGAGTCAAGTGGGTGTAAAGCCAATTCAGCTACAGGCAATCCGGCTAACCAAACCTGTGCTTCCTTTACAGATCTCCCTCCCCGCTGTTCCCATCCTTTCCTGCCCCTCGATTGACCCCCTTAAGCTTCCGTGCCTTTACGGCTATTCGGAATTAGGGTTGTCAATAGGGGGGCCCCCATTGAGCAACGAACCGATCCTGAGAGGCCTACGCGGGACCTGACAGAATAATCTGCCTAAAACTTAATATACCTCTCCCGGTCGGTTCATTGTCACTATGACCACCCTAGAGGATGTATTGGCCACCTTAGTAAATCTCCAACAAGAGGTAGCGGATTCCAGACATGAGGTAGCAGCCTCTAGGGCTGAGACGGCCGCTCTACAGGACTCAGTAAACCGGTTACAGCGAAACCCCTTTGATGCCCAGGTAGGGCGTGGAGCAGTCGGGGGTATGTTCCAGTTTGGAACCCCCTCTGCCACCACGCCAGTAACCGTAGAAATGCCTACTCCCATTCCCTTGGCAGCCCCTGAACGTTTTCAGGGTGATGCCACTAAGGTCCAGGTCTTTATGACACAGGTATTGATGCATTTTTCGTGCAAGCCGAAGGCCTTTCCCACAAATCAGGCCAGAGTGGCCTTTATGATATCCTACTTAACGGGGGAAGCCGCTCAATGGGCCGTGCCGTATGTTCGGAGAGATGACCCCCTGTTATATGATTGGGATGAGTTTAAGAAAGAGTTCGAAACAGTCTTTGATCGCCGAGCAGCATCCTTCACAGCAGATAGAGAGCTGCTAGAACTAAGACAGGGTACCAAGGATATAGTTACCTATGTTAACACCTTTCAGAGACTAGTGGCCGAAACTCAGTGGCCCGAGGACAAGAAAGGGGCGCTATTCTATCAAGGGTTAAAAGATGACCTGAAGGACGTAATAGCTCAAATTGACCCCCAACCCTCCACGTGCATAGACTTAATAAATCTGGCCTTGAGATTAGACTATAGGCTAGGAGAACGTAGAGGGGATAGGAAAAAAGTAGACAGACCCCCTCTGCGCTTTGACCGCAACAGAGGCCTAGGTGTGGGGGCTGGAGCTCACGTAGAACCTATGGATATAGGGGCCGTACGGGCACCGCTCACACCAGCTGAGAGAGACAATAGACGCAAAGAGGGGCTTTGCATGTACTGTGGTAAAAAAGGCCACTTTGTTAGGGAGTGTTTGGCCAAACCCAAGACTGGGTTTGGAGCGGCTAAAACCTCCGGACGCACAACGGAAGATAAACAGGGAAACTAATACACTCAGGGAACACTGAAGGGAACTCCTTGAGTGGTATTCATGTCCCTTCGTTATCTAAACCGACGGAGTACACTACACACCATTTTTTTCTTCCCATACACCTCAAGACCCCCAAGGGATGGCAACCTATAGAAGCCATGGTTGATTCCGGTGCCACCGGGCTATTCATGGATCGGGAAGTGGCTTTAAGCTTGGGACTCGTGTTAGTAAGGAAAGACCATCCCGAAGAGGTTCTGGCGGTAGATGGAAAGAAATTAAGTACTGGCCCCATTGACTCTAATACCAAACCTTTGCTCATGCAGTGCGAACCGACCATACCGAGACGGCACAGTTCAACATCCTCCAAGCTCCGCAATACGGAGTAATATTGGGGCTCCCCTGGTTAAGAAAGCATAACCCTGATATAGATTGGAAAGAAGGAAAGGTGAGGTTTAGTGGGGCCTGGTGCAAAGCTCATTGTACTGGCCGGGGTACGGACAGGGAGGGGTCCCTGCATTCATCCTATAGTGTAGCGACGGCAGCAGAAACGGATGTACAGCTTCCGTCTTGGTATTCGGAATATCAGGACGTTTTTTGTGAAAAGATGGCAGACACATTACCCCCTCATAGGCATTACGATTGCCGCATAGATCTGGTTCCGGGGGCCTTGATCCCCTGTGGGCGCTTGTACGCTTTGACAGAAGCCGAGAACACCCACTTGCGTGAATACTTGGACAAATACCTAGAGAATGGCTTTATCCGTCCTTCCAGATCTCCGGCTGCCTCTCCCCTCTTTTTTATCCCTAAAGCCAACGGAGAAAAGAGGGCTTGTATAGACTTTCGCGCACTAAACGATATCACCATAAAAAATAGATACCCCTTACCCTTAATCCCTGTACTTTTAGAACAAGTCAAAACAGCAGTCATATACACGCGGCTTGATTTAAAGGGGGCATATCACCTAGTAAGGGTAAGAGAGGGGGACGAATGGAAGACAGCCTTTAGGACACGGTATGGGCTGTATGAATATACCGTAATGCCATTCGGCCTGTGCAACGCTCCCGCTGCATTTCAATACTTCGTGAATGAGGTGTTGCGGGAGTTCTTGGACAGGTTTGTGGTAGCATACATAGATGACATCCTCATTTACTCTTCCTCGGTTGAGGAGCATCGGGCGCATGTCTGTCAAGTATTTGAGGCATTACGAAGAAACAACTTGTACTGTAAACTCAGCAAATGCGAGTTCCACGTGGATAAGGTGGAGTTTCTAGGAGTTATACTGACACCCAATGGGCAAGAAATGTCTGACAGGAAAATCTTGGCGGTAAAAACCTGGCCCCAACCTGCCACAGTGAGGGACGTGCAATGTTTCCTGGGATTCGCGAACTTTTATCGCAGGTTTATTAACGGATTCTCAAACATGGTGGCACCCATCACAGCCCTATTACGAAAGAACGTAAAGTTTAGTTGGTCAGCTGAAGCCGAACATTCCTTTCAATGTTTGAAAGATGCCTTTGTGACCGCTCCGGTGTTGGCTCACCCTGACCCTGAGCGTCCTTACATTGTAGAGGCGGACGCCTCTGATGTAGCCATAGGTGCTATTCTTTCACAGAGACATGCGGTTACCGGGCAATTACATCCAGTTGCCTACCTATCCAGGAAGCTAAACCCTGCTGAGACCAGATACACTAAAGCGGAAAAAGAGCTCTTAGCCATTAAAGAAGCCTTCATGGATTGGAGGCACTGGTTATTAGGAGCCAAACATGTAGTCACGGTCTATACTGATCATCGCAATCTGCAGTTCATGCGCTCAACTCGCATGTTATCTCCTAGGCAGTTGCGATGGATGTTGTTTTTCTCGGAATTCCACTTTATAGTGACATATCGACCCGGGACAGAGAACAGAAAGGCAGATGCCTTATCCAGGCAGACTACCCCCCTTGAACATACGACAGAAGAACAGCAGGCTATTTTGGACCCAAAGAAGGTCATTGGAGTTTTACATACGGATGACTTCCTTCAAAGGATACTCGTAGGAATCAAGGCACATCCGCAATGGAAGCTACACCAAGGTCTGCCGATGAAAGGCAATCAATTGCTGGTACCAACGAAGTCCTTGCGGGAGGAAGTATGGCAGATGTGTCACTCCACGCCCAGCGCTGGCCATAATGGGGTCAGAAAAACTCTTGACAGAATAGCAAGACAATTCTGGTGGCCATCAGTGGTGAAAGACACCACAAACATGGTAAGGCACTGTGAAACTTGCGCTAAAGTCAAAACGGACCATGGGAAGACGCAGGGTCTCTTGCAACCTCTACCCACACCATTGAAACCATGGGAAACCATCTCTATTGATTTTATAGTGGGTCTTCCAAAGGACCAAGGATGTACAACCATTGTAGTAGTGGTAGACAGCCTCACCAAGATGGGACATTTTATCGCATGTGCCAAAGAACCCACGGCAGGGCAGTTAGCCCAGTTACTCCTGGTCCACATTATACGAGTACACGGACTCCCGGCCAATATCGTTTCGGACCGAGGCCCTCAATTTACAGCTAAGTTTTGGAAGGAGTGGTGTAAAGCGTTACACATGAAGTCATCCAAATCAACTAGCTTCCATCCCCAGTCGGATGGGCAGACGGAGCGACTCAACCAGAATCTTAAGCAGTACCTACGTTGCTATGTGGCAGACAATTCTGATTCTTGGGTTGAATGGCTCTGTTTGGCCGAAGTGGCTTACAATAGCGCCACACATCAATCTACACAGTACTCACCCTACTATAGCAACTATGGCTTCCATCCTCGTTTTACCTCTTTGATCCAACCAGTGAGCGGGCCGGGGGTCCCGGAAGTTGGTACCCGAACCAAACACATTCGAAAAATCCTTCTGAGTACATACAAAAACTTGGCTAAAGCTAAAATAGTGTACAAAGACCAGGCAGATAAACACCGGAAACCTAATCCTCGTTATCAGAAGGATGATGTAGTATGGTTATCAACCAGAAACATACGATTCCGGAAATACAGCATATTCAACCCAAGGTACATCGGGCCATACAAGATAAAGAAAGTTATCTCCCCTAGGGCTATGATGCTAGCGCTACCAAAATCTCTAAAAATACATCCAGTATTTCACGTGTCGCTGCTGAAACCTTCCTACACCCCGGTGAAGAAGAATCCTGCTCCTGTCTGGGTAGACAATGAACCGGAGTACGAAGTCAGGGCCATCCTCGACTCAAAAATGCGGGGGTCCAAACTCTGGTACCTGGTATCTTGGAAAGGATACGGACGGGAAGAAGATTCTTGGGAACCTGCCAGGGGGGTACATGCTCCTCGGTGTGTAAAAGCCTTCCATGCGAAATATCCCGACAAACCTGGCTCCTGGCAGAGGTCGCGGGGAGAGGGATGTGCTGTCATGAAAACTCACCTGACCTCTGCCCTCTCGCCGTCCATCAGGGAAGAAGCGGGCCGTTGGAATCAGGCCGCGAACCATATCCGCGCAATGCGGGGATTATGGGAGACTACCAAAGCTGCCAAGGGACTACGCTTCCCAGCAACCTCTAGGCCCGACGCGCGCGCACAGGAAGTGACGCGGCGCAATAGACGGGAATCCATATAGCCAGGAACCGCGGAGAACTGCTCGCAGATTATCCTGGAGCCTGACCTGACCGTGTTGCAGATCTCATTGTGGAGTTCCCCGGGTGCGGTAAGGGTGTCAGTGACACCGCCAAGAGTCCTTTAGGGCACACGTTTGAGCTTCCGTTTGTGTTTCCGTGCTGATGATATCCAAGACTGCCAAAAAACGAATACGCTTGTGAGACTTATTAACAGGCATTTAAGAGTATCGGAGTGAGTGCGTGGAGCGCTCGATATACACGCTTGAACTTTACCAGGTGGTATGACCCTAAATACCACGCTGTGAATTCTTTTTACACCAATGTTTTGCCTTTCCTGAAGTCACCGCTGAACATGTATTTATGAACTGTGTGTGTTGTGTTGTCTTCTAGCTGGGGGTTTGTAGAGGGGCAGCTAGGCTACAGCGTAAGACCTTCCTTCCTCAGTGAGACCTACCTGCACACCCTCTTTGGTGGGTATATGGTGTTACCCTATAGTGGCAAAAAGGTATATTCTGCTGCTGGTATAATACATGGGGTGCTTATGTATTGTTTGTGTATCTACAGTCGTGCACACTGCAGCTAGCTGGCGTTGAAGCGGCCTTGACGATATTTAATCGCCCTTCTGCTGTCACAGATAGAACTGGTTATTTTTCTTTACAGGTAGACTGAATTGTTTATGTGAGTCAAGTGGGTGTAAAGCCAATTCAGCTACAGGCAATCCGGCTAACCAAACCTGTGCTTGCTTTACAGATCTCCCTCCCCGCTGTTCCCATCCTTTCCTGCCCCTCGATTGACCCCCTTAAGCTTCCGTGCCTTTACGGCTATTCGGAATTAGGGTTGTCAATAGGGGGGCCCCCATTGAGCAACGAACCGATCCTGAGAGGCCTACGCGGGACCTGACAACTACTCTACACTACACTGCACTACGCTGCGCTGCACTACGCTACGCTACACTGCACTGCACTACACCACAACAAAGTGAATAACATCGTTTGATGCACATGAGATTGATTCCCGGTGGAAAAGCATACTTCACTGTGGTGAATCCCCATTTGATGCCATGTCAAGGTTTATGATCCTCTCTGATTATGGCCAGGCGCATATTGTACCCAGGTTTGGATTCCTACTCAAACAGACCGCAAAACCACCATCAGAGGCCCCCTCCCCTACAGACCTCCAGGTACACACCCCAGCTTCTGCAACGCCATCGCTGAATTCATTGCACCACAAGCCATCGACACCGAACACTACGTCTTCCTCTGAGGCCTCAATTTCCAACTCGACGACCCTAACTACGCCAACAAAGCCAACCTCCTCAAAAGCATGAACAGCATCGACCTCACCCACCTAGTCACCAGCCCTGCACACAATGCAGGATGAATGCTCAACTTTATTTTCACAACCAGCGACAGAGTCAAGTACAGCCACGTCACCGAAGTCACCTGGACAGACCACTCAATCTTACAATTCACCATCACAGGAGCAGCCAGCACAGCCACCAAGTGCTCTGCACCGCACACCCCAGCTGGACCAAAGTATCTGAAGGCCAATAGGCCAATGGACCGATGCCCTCAACACCTCCCACCCTGACACCACAACCAATCTTGATCAGGCTGTCAAGAACTTCACCACCCGGACCACCAAACAGGTCAGTTGGTACACCTTGGAACTGAGAACCACGAAACACAACTGCAAGCAACTAGAAAGGAAATGGCTCACCAGCAGGAGGCCCACAGACTGCATCCACTTCAAGACACCGTTCAGCCACCACTACCAACTCCTGAAGGAGATGAAAAAGAAATGCCCTAGCCGACCGCATCGAAGCCAGCTCCAAACACAGCAAAGAACTGTTCAGCATAATTAAGGAATTCTCCAACCCCTCAACCACCGAAAACATCATCACCCCTTCCCAAGAACTCTGCGACATCTTTGCAGACTTCTTCCACGACAAGATCGCCACCATCTACAACCACTTTGAACCCCAAACCGTCACCTCTGACATTCTCACATTCCCGCAAATGCAAACTCCGACCACCAGACCATTGCGTGGGCCCAGCTTTCCACACAGAGCACCAAAGTCCTCATGCAGTCTGTCCACTGAGGAGTACCCATGGACCCCTGTCCCCACCACATGTTCAGCATCGTTCAACATCGGAATCAGGACGATCAGCAATGAGCTCACTGCCATCTTCAACATATCCATCACCTCGGCCACCTTCCCAGAAGAATGGAATCCTGCTGAAGTCAGGCCCCTCCTCAAGAAACCGTCCACCGACCTCAACGGGCTGAAGCACTACCATCTCATCTCTCTGCTCCCTTTTCCTGCCAAAGTCCTCAAAAAGGCCATCAAAGCAACTTGCGGACTATCTAGAGAACAATGATCTTCTGGACTCATCCCAATCAGGATTCCATATGAACCACAATAGCAAAACCACCCTGATCGCAGCCACGGATGACATCAGAACCCTCCTAAACCAGGGAGAAATGGTCACCCTGATCCTCCTTGACCTATCAGCAGCTCTCGACACCATGTCCCACCCCACCCTGATGAAGAGGCTTCATCGAATAGGAAGTCAAGAGGACACCGTCAAATGGATCGCATCCTTCCTCACTGGGAGAACCCAGAGAAACCACCTACCATCTTTCAACTTGGAACCCAAGAACATCCTCTGTGGCAGCCCTCAAGGTTCATCCCTTAACCTCACGCTGTTCAGTGCCTATATGACCCCCCCCCGGCCAACATCGTCAGAACCCATGGACTGAACATCATATCCCACGTAGACACCCAGCTCATCCTCTCTGTCTGAAGACCCTGCCATGACGAGGACCAGCGTTCGCCTGAGCATGACCAGCGTCTGCCTCAAACTCAACACAGACAAAACAGGAGTACTGATCTTCAGGAACAACACCGCCCGTGGAATTACTCCTGGTGGCCTTCTGAACTAGGACCCTCACCCACTCTTCCAGACCACACCTGAAACCTCTGCATCTTCCTGGACAGCCAACTCGCCCTGGAAAACCAGATCAACGCAGTCTCTTCCTCCTGCTTCCTCACTCTTCGCATGCTACGAAAGATCTTCAAATGGCTCCCAATTAACACCAAACATACCGTCACTCAAACCCTTGTCCCTAGCTGCCTGGACTACTGCAACACACTCTACGTAGTAATTACCAGCCACCTTTTGAAGAGGCTGCAGACCCTACTGAACTCAGCGGCCAGACTCACCTCGACCGCCCCAATTGGACCCACATCACCCGCACCTCAAGAAACTTCATTGGCTCTCCGTCCACGAGAGATGTCAATTCAAGATGCTGACCCACGCCTACAAAGCACTGCATGATCAAGGACCAGAATACTTCAACCAATGCATGTGTTCCACCAACCCTCCAGACACCTGCGCTATGCGTCCGTCTCCCTCGCCCACACCCCCCGCATCAACCAAAGCAACAGTGGAGGACGCTCCTTCTCCTACCTCGCCGTCCTGGAACATCCTCCACCTCCGTTCCTCACCCTGTCTTCAGGAATTTCTGAAAGGGACTCAAGACCTGGCTGTTCAACTAGTTCCACCCGAGCAGCAGGGCTCTCAGCGCCTGGATACCCTCGCTGGTGAATAGCAGCGCTCTATAAATCCTGTTTGAGTGATTGATTAATTGCACCACAGCGCTCTATGTACAGAAGGCTACTTTCTTGGTGTCCCATCGTTGCTTTGATGAAAACCCATACTATTATTACCCCTTGGATTGGCGTCTGTTAATATATATAGTAATGTTCGTTTTAGTAAAAATTGTGTTGCAAGCTGATCAGCGGATGCCTGTCTAGTAATGTGTCGGGGTGAAGGGCGGGTGGGAATCAGAAAACAAGTGCGTCCTTGTAGAAATAGTCTGGCAAACAAGATGGTTTCTTTGATGTTATGTAGGTACGTTCCAAGCAGATGCACAAACTCTAGGGTTGTGCTTTCAGAGGGGACTTCTTAAGATGTACTTAATGTGAAGAGGGCTTTTTTAAATTGAAAAAGTGTGAATGTTTACTTTTGTTCTCAACAGAGATTGACTGCATTGTCTTTGAGAGTAGAAGATGGTGCCATGGAACAGTCTGAGGGTGACATTCCTTTGTTTGCTTGGCTGTGCTATTTTGTAGTTGTGTTGAAAACGAGTTTGAAAAAATGTCATTTGCTGGTAAGTAAAAAGTCATTGTTTATTGAGCCAAAATAGGCCAAACTCTGAAGATTCAGTGATATAAAATAGTAAAGAAGTTGGCAGAAGAGCAGAAGTGGTTGAACGTAGACTCTAGCTCACAGTTGTTGCAAGAATACGCGCATCGGAGTAAGTACGCACAAATACTCTGCATAGCTGTAGCACAGGGCTCTGAAGCCGCTCTAGTTACTACGCGTTCTTACAATACATATGTTCCTTTCGCTGTGGGAAGAGACAAGCTGGTTCCTTTTGGTCTGGCCAGCCTTGGTTAAAGCATACATCAAGAGATGATGGACGGAGCGCTGAAACTTTTCAGACACTCACCCCAGTCACAGATCTGGGTCCAGTGGCAAAGTGAGCAAGGGACCCACGTCTGGGCATACCCTACCAACTTATGGCGAACAAAGCAAACACAAGGAGATGATGGATGGAGCGCTGAAACTTTTCAGACACTCACCCCCAGTCACAGATCTGGGTTGAATCCATCATCGTTCTTTAGCCCACTTCGCCACCCCAGTTCAGACACAGCTATATGCAAATCAGTCTTGGCCCTGTGCCTCATGGGAACAGTCCAGCCCGAACTGCTAAGCCATCTCTTCCCCGGAAACAAGCATCCTGGCACCGGTTTCGGGCTAACAGCCCTCATCAGCCAGGCTAGCTTGAATCCAGTGGTAAAGTGAGCAAGGGACCCATGTTTGGGCATAGCCTGCAAAGTTCCAGGATTCAGCTTCAGAGTTTCGTCCAGGGATATCTAAAGTCCTGTTGCCAGGGATTCCTTGCTTATACCTAAGAAAGGGGTTTGACTAACTCTTGGGACCCACCTATGGGAGGGTTTGGAAAGAAGGGTGGCCACACCCATTTCCTTTGTACAATTACACACCCCTGCAACCGGTTTGAACTGGGCTATGCACAGGGACACCAAATGTGCCCCCAGTGCAGGACTTCAAAGCACTCTTGGAGTGCTCCCACCCAGCCCCAATACACATCAGCCTGTCTGTGTGACAGGAAACCTATTGTCCAGGCCTCCCCTGCAGGAGTTTCGGTCAGCAGCAGGAGGCCAGACTTGTGTCTGTGGCTGCAGCATCCATTTTGTGATGCCAGGGCTCTGTTATGCTGGTACCGGGTATACCGGTGCTGTCATGTCTCTCCCTCTAGAAGGGTGGGATCATATTCCCACACCAGTTACTGGTGTGGGGGTATGATTCCGTGCAGCCAGTCCAAAGTTAGCATTTACCGCGGGGTTATAATGCACTTAAGAGTACATGGTCAGGCTGCACCACTGACAACCCAAGAGGATAGATTCCGAAGGCTGCAGGGGTGCCCAGCTCATGCCTGGGCACCCTCTCACATATAACCAAGCACCCTGCCTTCAGGATTGACAAGGCCTGCCATAGGGGTGACTGATAGGTTTCTATGTGCAGTGATAGGTGAGATATAGTGAACCTATATCTCAGTAAGGGGTGCATGCACCACCTTACCCAGGCTGCAGTAGCAGTCCTGTGGTGTCATTTTGGAACGTTTCCCAGGGGTGGCATAATACATGCTTCAGCCTCTGGTAGGCCTCTGGGGTACCTATGCCCTGGGTACACAGTATACCCACGAAGTATATCGAGTGACAAAGGGAGGTTTATTCTTACCTGGTTGGTATGTAAGAGGATAGCCCTAGAGACTATTGGTTCCAGATTTGTCAGGCCATGGTGTGGGATGATGTATCTCACTGGCTTGTTGTAGTATCGAAAACCTAGAGCTACACTTCAACATGCAGCCACATGGCAAAGATTGTATTGTAATTGCATTTATATCGCGCTTACTAGCCCTGACGAGGCGCCAAAGCCCTTTTTTGGCGAGTAGCACGCTACTCCGGAACCCATTAAAGATTACTGTTGAATTAGTATAGTGAAATATGTAAGTAATTTGAGTTGTGGATATGTTAGTCAGTTATTTGGATTGAGAAGAAGAGTGGAAGGATAGAGGAGGGAAAAAGGGTTGCATTGATATAGCGCTTGCTATCCCTGATGGGCTGATGAAAGCACTTTTCGGCAAGTAGCATGCTACTCTGGAACCCATAAAGTGTTAGTGGTGAATTAGTATAATGAAATATGAAAGTAATATGAGTGGTGGATATGTTAGTTAGTTATTATTGCCCACTCATGACACGGCTTGTCCAGGGAATCACCAATGCAAGATTCAAAACGTTTACAGTATGTGGCTATTACAATTGTGTGTTCCTGCACGGTGTGTCCATAGGAGCATTGTTTGTTCCTGCATGGTGCGTCCACAGGATCATTGTGTGTTCCTGCATGGTGTGTCCACTGGACCAGTTTGTTCCTGCATGGTGCGTCCACAGGATCATTGTTTGTTCCTGCATGGTGTGTCCACAGGACCATTGTTTGTTCCTGCATGGTGTGTCCACAGGACCATTGTGTGTTCCTGCATGGTGTGTCCACAGGACCATTGTTTGTTCCTGCATGGTGTGTCCACTGGACCATTGTGTGTTCATGCATGGTCTGTTCACAGGACCATTGTTTGTTCCTGCATGGTGTGTCCACTGGACCATTGTATGTTCATGCATGGTCTGTTCACAGGACCATTGTTTGTTCCTGCATGGTGTGTCCACTGGACCATTGTGTGTTCATGCATGGTCTGTTCACAGGACCATTGTTTGTTCCTGCGTGGTGTGTCCACAGGACCATTTTTTGTTCCTGCATGGTGTGTCCACAGGACCATTGTGTGTTCCTGCATGGTGTGTCCATAGGACCATTGTTTGTTCCTGCATCGTGTGTCCACAGGACCATTGTTTGTTCCTGCATGGTGTGTCCACAGGACCATTATGTGTTCCTGCATGGTGTGTCCACAGGACCATTGTGTGTTCCTGCATGGTGTGTCCTCAGGACCATTGTGTGTTCCTGCATGGTGTGTCCACAGGACCATTGTTTGTTCCTGCATGGTGTGTCCACAGGACCATTGTGTGTTCCTGCATGGTGTGTCCACTGGACCATTGTGTGTTCATGCATGGTCTGTTCACAGGACCATTGTGTGTTCCTGCATGGTGTGTCCACAGGACCATTGTTTGTTCCTGCGTGGTGTGTCCACAGGACCATCGTTTGTTCCTGCATGGTGTGTCCTCAGGACCATTGTTTGTTCCTGCATGATGTGTCCATAGGACCATTGTGTGTTCCTGCATGGTGTGTCCACAGGACCATTGTTTGTTCCTGCATGGTGTGTCCACAGGACCATTGTTTGTTCCTGCATGGTGTGTCCACAGGACCATTGTTTGTTCCTGCATGGTGTGTCCTCAGGACCATTGTGTGTTCCTGCATGGTGTGTCCACAGGACCATTGTTTGTGCCTGCATGGTGTGTCCATGCAGGAACTCACAAGGGTACCCCAGAATCCAATCTGGAGTGTACCTAATGTACAAGGAATCCATTTTAAGGAGAAAGCAGATAGACTGGGGCCCTGAATAGCAGGATCCCAGTCCAACTAAGTCAAAACCCAGCAAAACACCAGGAAAAAAGTGGAGGCAACCATGCAGTCAGATTCCACCTTCCTACAGCTGTTAGCCCGAAACCGGTCCCAGAATGCTTGATTCCGGTCCAGGGAAGACAAGGCTTGGCAGTTCGGTCTGGACTGGTCCCATGAGGCACAGGGTCAAGACTTATTTGCATATAGCTATGTCTGAACTGGGGTGGCAAAGTGAGCTAAAGAATGATGATGTATTCAACCTGGATCTGTGACGGGCGTGAGTGTTTGAAAAGTTTCAGCACTCCGTCCATCATCTCCTTGTGTTTGCTTTGTTCGCCCTAAGCTGGCAGGGTATGCCCAGACGTGGGTCCCTTGCTCACTTTGCCACTGGATTCAAGCTAGCCTGGCTGATGAGGGCTGTTGGCCCAGAACTGGTCCCAGTATGTTTGATTCCGGTCCAGGGAAGACATGGCTTGGCAGTTCTGTCTGGACTGTTCCCATGAGGCACAGGGTCAAGACTTATTTGCATATAGCTATGTCTGAACTGGGGTGGCAAAGTGAGCTAAAGAATGATGATGGATTCAACCCAGATATGTGACTGGGGGTGCGTGTTTGAAAAGTTTCAGCGCTCCGTCCATGTCAGGCTCGGTTAAAGACAAAGGGAGGTTTGTTCTTACCTGGTTGGTATGTAAGAGGATAGCCCTAGAGACTATTGGTTCCAGATTTGTCAGGCCATGGTGTGGGATGATGCGTCTCACTGGCTTGTTGTAGTATCGAAAACCTAGAGCTACACTTCAACATGCAGCCACATGGCAAAGATTGTATTGTAATTGCATTTATATCGCGCTTACTAGCCCTGACGAGGCGCCAAAGCCCTATTTCGGCGAGTAGCACGCTACTCCGTAACCCATAAAAGATTACTGATGAATTAGTATAGTGAAATATGTAAGTAATTTGAGTTGTGGATATGTTAGTCAGTTATTTGGATTGAGAAGAAGAGTGGAAGGATAGAGGAGGGAAAAAGGGTTGCATTGATATAGCGCTTGCTATCCCTGATGGGCTGATGAAAGCACTTTTTGGCAAGTAGCATGCTACTCTGGAACCCATAAAGTGTTAGTGGTGAATTAGTATAGTGAAATATGAAAGTAATATGAGTGGTGGATGTAGGAGAGTAGGATCTGCTTCACATGGGTACCCCCACTTTTTGATGGTGTTTCACTGTTTTTCGACCTCAGTCTGGCTGTGGCCCTGCTAATCAGGACCACAGCCTAGCTGCTTCCTCTCTAAAATGGTTTCCATGTACATTAGGTACATATCTAATTGGATTCTGGAGTGCCTTATAAGCCCCTAGTATATGGTATACTATGTACCTAGGGCATAGATACCTCAGAGGCCTACCAGGTGCTGCAGCATGTATTATGCCACCCCTGGTAAGCACTCCAAAATGACACCACAGGTCTGCTACTGCAACCTGGGTAAGGGTGTGCTTGTACCCCTTACTGTGGTATAGGCTACCTGTATCACTACCTTATACAGACACATATAAACCTATAAGCCACTCCTATGTCAGACCTTGACAATCCTGAAGGCAGAGTGCTTGGTTTTATGTGAGAGGGTGCCCAAGCATGAGCTGAGCCCCTCTGCAGCATTCAGAAATACTTCCTTATGGCTGTTCTGTGATACAGCCAAACCATATACTCTTAAGTGCATTATAACCTTGCGGTAAATGCCAACTTTGGGACGGCTGCATCAAAACATGTCGTGTTTGGTGGCAAACGCTTTGGAATACTACCCCCCGCCAGTCCTGGCGGCGGGGGTAGCATTCCACCCTTCTAGAGGGAGAGACATGTTCACACTGACTTAACCCGGTTAAATCTTTCCAAAGCCCTGGCATCACAAAATGGATGCCACTGCCACAGACACGGGTCTGGCCTCCTGCTGCTGAGGGAAACTCCGGCAGGGGAGGCCTGGACAATAGGTTTCCGGTCACAGGGAGGTGTAACCACCTCCCCAGACAGGCAGATGTGTATTGGGGCAGGGTGGATGCATTCAGAGAATGCTTTTGAGACACTGCCTGGGGCACACAAGGTGTCCCTGTGCCTAGCCCGGTTCAAACCTGTTGCAGGGGCACTCAGCCCCTGCTCTGGTGCGAAACTGGACAAAGGGGCAGGGGCGTAACCACCCCCACCCCAGGCCCACCCATAGGTGGGGCCTTAGAGTTAGTCCATCCCCTAAACTTAGTATAAGTATAGGAATCCAGTCCCTAGGACTTTAGATTACCCTGGCGAACCTCTGCAACATATATCCTGGACCTTCGACTTTCTATCACGACTAGAAGACGGAAGAAATCTCCCTTGGGGTCAAGGAGTGACTCCCCTGCTTGGCAGGCACCAAAGAAGCAACTGACCGGTCTGCAATTCTGAAGCTCCCGCCGGACGCCGAAGTCTCTGCATCCCCAGAGATGGATTTCCAGACTTCCCCGAGGCTACCCTGAGTCCACAGCAAAGCTGAGGCCCGTGGCTATCGTGGGTGATGAGGAACCGTGACCCCTGGACACTGTGAACTTTTCCAGCAACACTATCTTCCTGGTCATCCTCGAAGTTGTGCTTTGGGCTCTGAGTAGCCCCAGCCTTGAGCACCTCCTGCACCGAAGATTGTTGGCCTCCACTCCACGAGTGACCCGTCGGCCAGCTTCAAGTGCGACCGCTCGAGGCTCCTTCGCGATCACTAGCCCTTTGGCTAGCAGGTCCCCACGAAGGCAACTCCACTTCTGCTGGGGCTTTTCTGGTTGCTCCAGACTTGCCCTTACTTACCCTCACTGGGTGAGTCTATCATATCTTGCTGGTCTGCACCGCAGTCCTTTCTCTGATTTCCTGTGACTTGCCGTTGCCAAGGCTTGTTGGATCCTTTCTGGTCGCCGACACCGCGGCACTCGACGGACTTCGTGGGACAGCTCGAATTCGGCTTGTGGACTTCGTCGACGCCTCCTGGACCTCGTGGCTGAAGACTCAAGACACCCATCAACTCATCTGAAGCACCCGACATCTGTGTGCATTTGTCCATCCTGCCCTAGGTCACTGGCAAGTGACCCAGACTCTGTCCCCTCTGCTTTCAGGTTCCTTACATCCTAGATCTAGGCTTGGATCTCTCCGGACACTTCTCCTCTTCGTGGCAGCAGCAGTTCTTTACAGGCTTCCATTGGAATCGACGACTCGACCCGACACCAAGAGACACCTATGCACCCGGCTTCCCTGGGTGAGGTAACTCGAGTACTCCGGTACTCTCGTGGGTGCTAGCCCTAGAACTACCTAAGTCCAAGAGGGTTTGGTCCTGACTCGATTAGAAGTGTCCCTAATCTTTAAAATTCCAACCGCGACATTCACCTTAGAAGATAATAGGAACCAGCGGTTGTGTTTCTGCACTGCATACAGTTCCCGTGGGTCCCCTGTAGTGACACACTACCTTGGGTGATTGCTTGGGGTCCCAGCGATTCTAGAGGCAATAGGCCTTGTGCCTATTCCAGCCGTGGTTCTTATACCACATTTTTAGTATATGGTTTGGTACGCCCCTAGGGCTCAAACGTGTATTTGTGCTTTCACTGATGCTTAATCACTTGTAACTTTGGTACTTCGAACTCCAGTCTCATAGAGAGTCTAGAGGGGTGTGTTTGACATTAAATACATATATTTTGAATACATACCTGGTGTGGTTGTCTTTTCATTTGATCATTCAAGAGATTATAGACTGGTAAAACAAGCTGCTTTACATTCCTTCAAGACTTAGCCTGAAGGCTGCTCTCCATAGCTACCACTAGGATAGCTTTCACATAAGGTTGTCTTTAACCATTCACCATAAGGGGTTGATTGGACTGATACAAGGTGCCCACTAGAACTAGTGGACAGCATCAGGCCACCTACTCACAGTGGATATGTTACTTAGTTATTATTGCCCACTCATTACAAGGCTTGTCGAGGGAATCACCAATCCAAGATTCAAAACTTTTACAGTATGTGGCTATTACAATTGTGTGTTCCTGCATGGTGTGTCCACAGGACCATTGTTTGTTCCTGTATGGTGTGTCCACAGCACCATTGTGTGTTCCTGCATGGTGTGTCCATAGGACCATTGTTTTTTCCTGCATGGTGTGTCCACAGGACCATTGTGTGTTCCTGCATGGTGTGTCCATAGGACCATTGTTTGTTCCTGTATGGTGTCCACAGGATCTGTGCCGGGTGAAGGGTCTAATCCAGAGTGTTTTCTTCTCTTGTTAAGGCCATGCCATTATCAACCCAGATGTCCTCATCAGGATTAAGGCTGAACAAGGGCCGGATCTCCGTGATCGGCGAGTGCTACAGACACAAGATTGCAGAGCTGGTAAGTCCCCATGTTGTGTGTGACCTAGTTAAGTATGATTGGCCTCAGACATGTGCAAATAGTTCTTTGCCTGGGTTTTTCAAGCTGTCTGTTATCCAGAAGGAAAGACAACTCATATCTGTTGGTGTGGCCTGTACAGGCAGTGGTTGTGGACCCTTCACTGAAGGACTTTTCTAACAGATAGAGATGCAGAAGGATTAAGGGGTACACTTGGGTATGATGCAAAATAAGGTAGAAAAAACTGGATCGCGTCCCATGTTCTGCTCTCGAAACTGTTTCTTTTGCTGGGATATTTGCAATTACCATGAGGAAGACTCCGCCAATACAGAGGCAAGCCAGCTCTTTCAGATCTAGAGACACTCGGCCTGCACCAAAGAGTTAATGGACCAACCCATGCTGCAGGGCACACTTTAGACGTCATCTTTACTAATGCCAGCTCTCTAACTTGTGAACAACCCCAGCCTTTACTCTGAACAGACGACTCACTTATACGGTTCAGGATTCCCAAGCTAAATGTGATTGATAAAACGCCCAAACCCAAATAAATGTATCCAGACACTAGCGGAAAATCACTGAGGACTCTTTCGCTGAGGTGTTTGAGTATATGTCACACCAGCAGATTTAGATGTCGATCAAGCGCTCTTAGATTATCATGGAGCCTTAAACTCGGCTCTTGACAAGATTGACCATCCTAAATTGTGTACCAATTCCAACCGGGATCTCATGGGCTTTGGTACACAACAGACCTAACGACAGAAAGAGTCTTGTAAAAAATTCAGAGGACGGTGGCGATGAACCAACAATACAATTGGTGAGGAGACTTCTGGAGCGGCTTTAACACTGTTTCATTGCAACATAAAAACAACCCAAGAAACCTTCATCTCCAACCACATCTGTCAGGCCGGACATCCGTCCAAAGTGCTATGTAAAGTGCTTAACGATTCCATAAACCCTAGAGCCTGCTCTCAAGAAATGCAAGCGTCACAAGCACTCTGTGATTCGCTGGCCAGCCAGTTTGAAAACAAAATCAAATATATTTACCAGAATTTCCCTAACCCTCCTGAGGAGGTTAATTTAATCTTACCCTCCTCTGACGGTGCCACAAGCTTAGGAAAGTTCAATGCTTTTTCTCCGGAGGAAACTCAGAAGGCGCTTGCATCAGACAAATGAGGTTCTCACTTAGATATCTGTCCTCCGAGACCTCTGCTGCTGTCTTCAAGCAGCCTGCCCTGCTACTTGTTCCTTATTCAATTTATCAGTTACCACTGGGAAACTTCCATCAGCGTGGAAGGCGGGTCCGGTCAGGCCGACTCAAGGAAGAAAAAGCCAACTTGGTTCCGACCTGAAGTCCTCAGCAAATGAGATGTTGTTATCAAGACTACAAGTTGTGCAGAACACCATCCGCGGGTGCATCTGCTCCCTTCCTGTGTCCCTGCGTTGACGACTGCTCCAGAAGATCATTATTTGTATAAGTTGCTGCCTCACTCACAATGATCTGACAGGAAGATGCCCCAGTTACCTAGCTTCGAAGCTTGCCTGCTATCGCCCTTCTTGCCTCCTCAGATCCAGTGATAAAGCTCTGCTCGCGGTTCCACGGGTCAGAAAGTCCCGATCTGGGCAGGTCCTTCTCTCACCGAGCCCCGCTCTATTGGAACAAGCTGCCGCTTCATATTCAAACATGCTCCGATCACTTTCTGTTCAGGAAAGCACTTAAGACAACACTGTTCTAACTAAGCTGCCTCCTCTTGCCTTTGACCTGTTCCTGCACCGAGATAACCCTCTAGGGTGATTCGTACCATAACGTAATAGTAGTACTAGGGTTTGGGTCTGCCGTGTATAGTGACCACACCGTCATCCGCTCCACACAACACGCATGCACAGACGTCACCCAAGGATTACACTGACACTTTCATTGTGGGTGAAGAACTGCTGCAGGTTTATTTCATACAACATAAGTATGACGATAAATGGGTTATCTTACGGGCGATCCAGGGCAAGCAGCCCCTCGCTGCTCCGCCCGCCTGGTGAGCCAGCACGCACGGTGGGTCGATGCCCGGCAGTGCGGCACATATTTATTTTCAGATCATCCGCTGGGTCACGTGATCTGTCTCCTACTCCCGCCCCTTCTGACAGGGGCGGAGCGTGTTGTGGCACACCCCCGGTTGGTCAGGCCCCCCAACCGCCCGAAGGACTAACGGGGCGCCTTCGCGGTCTTCCCAGAACCCCCTTCGGCTCCTGGACCTTGGCTCGGGCACCCTTACTGTGCCGGACAGGGGGTACCCTTACTGTACCGCCTGTCGCAGAGGTACCCTTACTGTACTCTTCTGCCTCCAGATCGCCCTGTAACTCCGCCTGCAACGCAAAAGAGAAACATTAAAACATTCCAATAACGCGCTGTCTCCGCCACGCAGGGTAAGCGGAAAGGGTGGAAATACGCGTGACCAGGCCGGAGCGGCGCGCAGGAAGCAGAGGAGGAACTGAGAGAGAGGGCCGGCTAAGTAGGGGGGGGGCTAGCCTTGCCCCCCTGACGGCCCGCCTCCCACCGGCACACTCATTGGGCGCTCCCCACCCTGGGCGCGGCCTCGGTCACGAGGCGGAACAGGGGTGGGGGGGGGAGGCTGCGACGGGCGGCTACTAGAAAGCTGCCCTGCTGATGTCCCACTGCGTGGGACGCGGGCAGCGGCATAGTGACCACACCGTCATCCGCTCCACACAACACGCATGCACAGACGTCACCCAAGGATTACACTGACACTTTCATTGTGGGTGAAGAACTGCTGCAGGTTTATTTCATACAACATAAGTATGACGATAAATGGGTTATCTTACGGGTGATCCAGGACAAGCAGCCCCTCGCTGCTCCGCCCGCCTGGTGAGCCAGCACGCACGGTGGGTCGATGCCCGGCAGTGCGGCACATATTTATTTTCAGATCATCCGCTGGGTCACGTGATCTGTCTCCTACTCCCGCCCCTTCTGACAGGGGCGGAGCGTGTTGTGGCACACCCCCGGTTGGTCAGGCCCCCCAACCGCCCGAAGGACTAACGGGGCGCCTTCGCGGTCTTCCCAGAACCCCCTTCGGCTCCTGGACCTTGGATCGGGCACCCTTACTGTGCCGGACAGGGGGTACCCTTACTGTACCGCCTGTCGCAGAGGTACCCTTACTGTACTCTTCTGCCTCCAGATCGCCCTGTAACTCCGCCTGCAACGCAAAAGAGAAACATTAAAACATTCCAATAACGCGCTGTCTCCGCCACGCAGGGTAAGCGGAGAGGGTGGGAATACGCGTGACCAGGCCGGAGCGGCGCGCAGGAAGCAGAGGAGGAACTGAGAGAGAGGGCCGGCTAAGTAGGGGGGGGCTAGCCTCGCCCCCCTGACGGCCTGCCTCCCACCGGCACACTCATTGGGCGCTCCCCACCCTGGGCGCGGCCTCGCTCACGAGGCAGAACAAGGGGGGGGGGGGGGGGGGGGGGAGGCTGCGACGGGCGGCCACTAGAAAGCTGCCCTGCTGATGTCCCACTGTGTGGGACGCGGGCAGCGGCATAGTGACCACACCGTCATCCGCTCCACACAACACGCATGCACAGACGTCACCCAAGGATTACACTGACACTTTCATTGTGGGTGAAGAACTGCTGCAGGTTTATTTCATACAACATAAATATGACGATAAATGGGTTATCTTACGGGCGATCCAGGGCAAGCAGCCCCTCGCTGCTCCGTCCGCCTGGTGAGCCAGCACGCACGGTGGGTCGATGCCCAGCAGTGCGGCACATATTTATTTTCAGATCATCCGCTGGGTCACGTGATCTGTCTCCTACTCCCGCCCCTTCTGACAGGGGCGGAGCGTGTTGTGGCACACCCCCGGTTGGTCAGGCCCCCCAACCGCCCGAAGGACTAACGGGGCGCCGTCGCGGTCTTCCCAGAACCCCCTTCGGCTCCTGGACCTTGGCTCGGGCACCCTTACTGTGCCGGACAGGGGGTACCCTTACTGTACCGCCTGTCGCAGAGGTACCCTTACTGTACTCTTCTGCCTCCAGATCGCCCTGTAACTCCGCCACAGCTCTGGGGAGGCTACCGTCGCTGCCAGAGCCCCCCTTCCTCCCTTCGCTGTTATAGGTGCCCTGCCCCTGCGAGCCAGCTTTTAGTGGGCTAAATTATGGGTCCTGTTCTGTAACCCGTAAATGCGGCATTAATTTGCAACACTACTCCGAAGCCCATGGCAGACTGACAAAGGATGTCTTTTGGCCCCACTGCCGTTCAGTTTAGACGTTACTGGTATTCGTAACTTTCTTAACGATGCCACTGCAGATCTTCCTAACGTAATTATGGGAAGATCTAGCACCTACCTATGGAGCCAGAACTGAACCCTAGCTGAATTCGTCAACCCATCGATTCCCTTCATAACCTAGCACGAAGGAGGTTTAATTTCCACTTTGTCTCCAAAGGCGATGTATAGATAGCGTCATGGTTCCTGAATTGCTGCTGCTGCTGCGAGGATTGCATGATTTCTCAGCAGGACAAAACATTTTAACGTAACTGCTAAATGGACGGCTTTTATCATGACTCCGGATAGCGCCAATATGACTGACTGAGCTGCCGAAGGATACATCTCTCAGCTCAAAGACCCAGATTTGTGAACGTATCCCACCTCCCTGGCTCCAAGGAAAGGCTGGGCGAGAAGAGCAACACCTAAATCTGTTTCTCAGGCTGGAAAATATGGCATGGGTAGCAAGGCATTGGTGAAATAGGCGCTTATGGACCTGCAATCCTATTAAGATTTTTCAATTGGCCATATTAGGTGCCTTCCTGGCTTGAAATTGTGTTCCCAACAGCTACAGCACAATAAGCAGGGTGAAGGTACGTGTGAGTTAACCACTTTACCTACGTATGTAAACACAAGCTGACATCACGGGTATCTCAAATTCCTTCCTTTCACATCTTATTATCCTATTGTTTACTACAAAATGATCCATATCTTAGCAACATCTCCTCGTTTTAGCCTTTCTACTTGCAAATTAAGTTACATTAAATTTGACGATAGAGTCTTATACTAGTCCGGCTGTTTATCCCAATCATTTCTTACTCTCCACTGGGACAGCGTAACCAATTTCCTTGCTTGTTGGATAGAAGCTAGCTTTTGGACTTTATTGCTGCTGAAAGGAGTTAATAGGTTTGCCTACAGTCCTTGTTATACCGGTGTTGCTGTGCTATAGGTAATTCGTTGCACCGACATCGTGGCTTGAAAATGAAACTTCTTATTTTATCAAATAATATGTTGTGAGCCCCAGTGATGATTTCGTTCGTATCTTCATAGTTGGCAGTGTCTCTATCTTGCCAATACCTGGGTCACGTCCGCCTTAAATGACGACAATACATCTGGCTTTTCCGCTAACCTTGCCCATTAACCTGTCAAATGTCTGTGGAGAGCAGCACATCTCTGGTCATGCTCATTTCAGAAGGTGTTAAGCCCTTTCCATTACTAGAAAGTTTAAGTGCAAAATTCAAGAGGTATGGTCGCCAATTAGCTTGGAGTGGATGGGTGTTAACCTAGGCTGGCTGAAGGCAAAACCTTTGACCATCACTCCTGGCAAGATGTGCCAACGCAGGTAGAATAAAGAGTTATCCAGCCCTCCTTACTTCCTTTCCCAGTTCGACACAGGTCGAAGAAGAATGCCCCTTCCAGAAAGGTCATGGCCTTATCCCTGAAGCCTATCCATACCGCATTCTACCGGAAATCTACAGCATTGCTTTGTAAAGCTTTTTCTGGTTCCACAATTATTTGTGGTCGATATGCTCTCCCTCAGTTTGAACAAAATCTTAGCTAATCGTACGCCTGCCTGATTCCCAGGGCTGTCTGGCTTAATGCTTTGCGCCTGGAATTGCCCCACCAAATGTGGCCTTGCACTGAAACTTAACCTGGGTGTCTCAACTTTCCTTTTAGAGCTAGAAACGCCCCCCGGGTGTACATGGTACCTGTTTCTATATGGTGCCCGCTGATGTAGCCAATTGCACAATGCAGTCTCCACAATATTTCGCAGCACCTCTTTTTGCGCTGTAATCGCCCAGAGTAAGTGTAAAATTAAACTTTCCCATCAATGTGCTGGAAACCGGTGGCAAAGAAAGACCGAACCTGGGCATAACCTCCCGGTTTCCTACGGTAAAACCATAATTATCTTGCACCAGTATCAAATGTGCCACCTGCATCCATGCCCTATCCTCTGTTGCTATGCAGATGTCATCCAATTCAATGATGTAAGCCACATATCAACCAGTTTGCGCCTTTGTGGGAAACAAAATTCCATATGCCGGGATTTCCCCGCTGGTACCCATGATGCTGAACCTGGAAGTGTAAGGCACACATGAGGTTCGACAAACGTCTCAATGACCTTAAAGATGTTGTGTATGACACAAACCCAGGCCTTCTGCTTGTCTCACCACAGCTCAGGCTGCTGACTTTCCTGTATAGACTAAGCTGCCACTATGACTGTGAGTTGAAGAAAACATTACCCCAGCTGTTTCCGAATAGCAAGGCTAAAGATGAAAGGCAGCAACATCTCTTGACTTAAGCGTGGAACTAGTACTAATAAATACCTTCAAGATGTTATGTATGACCCACAAACCCAGGCCCTCCACTTGTCGCAAAACAGCTCAGGCTGCTGACTTTTCTGTATAGACTAAGCTGCCACTATGACTGTGATTTGAAAGAAAACATTACACCAGCTGTTTTCGAATAGCAAGGCAAAGATGAAAGACAGCAGCACCTCTTGACTCAAGCGTGGAACTCACAATAATAACATCGGTATTCCAAATCCAAACATTTAACCACTATTTGATCACATGTGACTTATCTTAATCACCATCAGCCTAGGCCTGCTTCCGTATTAAACTGGCGAGTGGCCCGCAACAGAGTACATTTGAAATGTAAAACCATGCCTTTTCAACATGAAGCCAGGAATCGAAGGAAAGCTTGGGGACAATAGTGTGAATGGTGATGGTGGCCTCTGGTTCAGGGTTTTCCGGAATGAAACATCCGTCAAGTTAAGAGAGACCACTAACTCAACTCGAACTTGGGGAACTGCCCCTTATGTTGCTTGCATGGATTGTAGTTCCACCAGCGTGTGGGCTGCAATAAGAAATACATCACAGGGACCAATATGAGCATGATGTGTGGACAACAAAGCCTATATATCTTACATCAGACTCTGAAAACCATGCTGTTTTGGCAAGCCGTTATGTTCGATGAAAGTGGGAGTAAAAGTAGCCAGTTTACTGTACCCGCAAATAACAACATGTATCTATCCCAATACTTGTCTCATTCAGAATGTTCCCAATAAAACCTTTCCACAAAGGAAAACATATTGCGGCCTAATAGCCCGCCGTAGCGGGCTATACCAGCTGTTGGTGGGCCCGCTGCAGCGTTAAAGGCCCGACAGTAAAGACTATTCCCTACTCCCACCGCTAATAGCACGGCCTGGGCAGCAGGCAATAGCAATCTTAATGAGATTGAGTTCCTCAACGCATGAAAGAAAAGAAGGACCTGGCCCATAAAAACGACACCAACGGAGCTGAGGGAGCCCTGAGCAAGCTCCAAGGATTGTTTAAGAGAGAAAACTAATCTGCCGGGCTACCCAGCTTGCTCAGGCAATGACTATGGCATTCAGACCGGCCACCGGCACACCACGCATTTACTCAGTATTCCGCTCCGTGGAAAGCCTGACCGCTCCGCCATTCCTAGCGTTACTCTAACGCCCATTGTGAATTACATATCTATTATACAAATGTAACGTGTATGTGGATGCCAAGGCATTGAAACGCTACACATGAGCGCCAGGTACATTACATATTCATCGCTGCCATTGCATCCCTATATTTACTACAAAAGGGGCACTACCTCCAACAAGCCCGACTATTGGCTGATCAGTGGTTCTATTTGCATAAGGTGCATACAACCTACCCCATGCCAGCTACCCTCTGCACATTTCAGAACAAAGTTGTCGACAGTACCCTAAGAAGGGGCACTCCGCGACTAAAGTGCAGTGGAGCTCATCAACTGCATTCTAGTATGGGTGGGGGGACTCCTCCCCGAGTCCCTGCCCATAAGGGGGGGGGGGGTGTGAGGCGCCACCACGCCCCACTGGCTCAGAATGCTCCAAATACCCCAAAACGAAAGGACACTCCCTTTAGTGTCCATCCCCGTCACAAATGTCCACCACTACAACTTTGTCGCTGCGCCACCCCCACACGGGACCGTCAAACCGCACCGGAAGGCCAGACCAGTCATGGGCAATCTTGTGGAGAAAAGCAGTGGGAAAGCCCTCCCCTGCTCACACACAACAAAGCAAGCGTGTGCACACAGAAACAAACTGCTGCGCCACCCCTGACACCAGGCAAGACCGACAGAGGTTCAAACCGTGCATCCTGAGACGAACTGGCAGCATCAACCACACCTGTGCACGTCACCGTCACCCACAATGGCCCCAATGCAATGTCCCGAGCAACCAAACAAAGGCCCCTTGTAGGTGCATGCCCAGTGACCACCGGATGCTGCGCGTGACATCCCAAAACAATGAAACGGTGGGCAGATGACGGCCCCGAACGCAACCCTTCGCGCCTCCCAAACCTTGGAAAAGAAAACCACGCGCCACGGCCCATACCAAGACACGGTCATTCTGTGCCCACAGGGAAAACAAGTCACGGCCAGAAACCCAGGCCTGTGAGCAGACGCCCGCCCACTCGCGCCACATGGATCGGCACACGAGAAGGGCCTCCCCCGAGGCGGGGGCAAGGGCCCACCAATGCGCCGCAGCGCCAGTTCCGTCCAATTGCAGGCCGGCGCACTGCAGCCCTCCGTCCGCACACACAAGCTGCCACACGCGACAGCAGCAGGCGCCCGGCCCCCCCAATCCACACCAGTCACCGGGCCAAGCGCACCACGTGTTCCGGCCGTAACCGGAGTTACAAAATTCCGACAACGTATGATTCTTTGATGGTGCCAGCGGGACTCGAACCCTTGCCCTGCATGATCCCCTCAATCACCGGCCCAAAACGCCTCATTAAGCCATAGCTCCCGGTAGCGGAAGCACCCACCATAAGGTTCTACGTGATTTCCAGGCATCACCAAATGAGCACGCCTTAACCTAGCAACCCGCCATCGTCATCTGGCAACAAAGGAAGACCGTGACTTCGAGAGCACGCGCGCTCCGGCACCCGCGAACAGACGCGACCTCATGGGCAAGAACCCGATCCCTCGCACGCCGCACCATGCATGCCCCCCTCACACCCGCTCCGTATTGCGGCCACCGGAGGGGGGGGGGGGGAGGTGCGGCGACAGATCTCGTGTGCACCACCGGCATGCACCACCCGCGATCCGCGGGGGCCCAGGCAGACTCCAACTCTGCAGCGCTGGTGCGGTGGGGGGTGGTTCCCGCGGTGGTGTGGCGAACACAGCGACACGTGGCGAACTGTAACGCCCTGAACGTCTCAGGATCGTTTAACAGACACGATAATGAGGACGCAACCACTTGTGAAGGGTTAGTTATTTTAATGAAGGCAAAAATACTACAAAGAATAAACAAAAGTTATAGTCACTGGAATCCTCCAGGCTAAGTACGTTACCAGCCCACAGCACGGATGGTCCTAACCGTCCTCTGCATACACGCCGATCCCGGCGTATGCCAACAGAGGGCAGAAATGAAATGGCCGACAATGCCAATCGGTAGGCTGTGAGGGGCACGAAGAGTGTTGGGGAGAATCGAGGAGTCAGGGAAACACCCAGCCGGGGTCTCTACCTGAAGGGAGCAGCCGCTCAACCTCTTCCTCAGACTGCACCGGGACGCGGAGTCACCTCCTGGTGATGCGTCACCGATACCCCAATCTACAGCAAGAAGACTGAACCGAGAGCAGCCGCTCGATCGATCCTGTGGACTTCCGAGTCTGTAACGCGGCAAACACCTCCTGGTGTGCGTTACAGCTGGCAGTCCCTGTATCTCTGGTCGGGCTGGGAGTTACGACTCCAACCAGCAAAAGCGCCACTGCGCTTTGACTCAGCCGAGTCAAAAAAGCGAAGCTCAATGGTAGACCGGTAGAGCTTCCGGGTCCTTCACAGGTGACGATGGGACAAGACACGGCCCAGGGAGTAACGACTCGACCTACCTCCGTTCTTGCCTTACTGGAGCACCACTCCGGAACACTGCTCTTCACGAAGCAGGTACGTCGGTGTAAACACAATATCCAACAGCCTTGTACCTCCCGGTTCCTCCCTTTATAGGGCGTGTTTTCCTTGAGTTATGTAACAGCTCTCCTGTTTACATAAGGGCGTGTTTTCCTTGAGTTATGTAACAGCTCTCCTGTTTACATAAGGGCGTGTTTTCCTTGAGTTATGTAACAGCTCTCCTGTTTACATAAGGGCGTGTTTTCCTTGAGTTATGTAACAGCTCTCCTGTTTACATAAGGGCGTGTTTTCCTTGTGTTATGTAACAGCTCTCCTGTTTACATAACCTCTCAACCGCTAAGCATCCTGGGAGATGTAGTCCGTTTTCGCTGGTTACCGTTTTCCTCCCCTCGCATGACCGGAATTCTTGACACGAACACAGCAGGCATTATATGCGCCCAACGGCTGAAAATCGTTGCATATTTATATAGCGCGAACTCGACCCGACGGCAGCGGAGCGCTTCACACGAGCACCGCATCTACACTACACATTCAGGCACGGAGGGACCAAGCGACCTGCCCCAGAATCACAGGAAGCGACCCCGAGGCTCGAACCCTGGCACACAGCCCCAAAGTCGGCAGGCTAGCCGAGGCGCCACATCCCCTCCCCGATTCATCCATGGGTCTGATCGTTATATACAAAGCGCGACTCTGCCGAACCGCCTTGGCGCGCACCAAACGCCCAAAGGTTCGCAACCCTGATCTGCTGCCCCAAAGGCGGCCGCGCCGTCGACGGGGGGTATATGCCGAGCCCCGCGCCCATTCCCCCGGAGGTGGCAGGAGCGCCTCCGAGGCCCGACTCGTGGTCAGCAGCCCCCCTGACCTCGCCAAGCACGGCAGAAGGAAATACAGATGCAGCTGACTCATTCATGCAAAACAACGAGCTACTGCAAAATACCCTTACTGCAATTATCAGTGCTGCGCCGTCGCCGAGACATAGGCTCAACAGTTACAGCAGTCAACCCCTACATACTAATATAGCGCGAACTCGACCCGACGACAATGGGGCGCCCCACCCCGCTCTGTCCCTGCGGTGGCCATGGCACAATACGCCAACGCGCTCTGCTACTAAACCGTTCCTCACAGCGATCAGACCCCAACAACCATGCCACAGTGCCTCCGATCCTAGCGCGTCACAATCAGCCAAGATCGGTCACCGAGCCGCTACTCCCAACGACCGTACTCGAACCAGGCTCTCCTGCCACACGGTCCGCCCTCCGCCCTGCACAGCCCGCAAAAACGGCTCTCGCCGCTATCCACAAACCTGGCAAACTTCAAGAAAATCAGCTGCCCAAAGCAACGACACTCACCGAAAACAGGCACGGCACGAAAAAAAAACGGTGTGCAGGGCAGCGAGGAGGACCCAGCGCTGGGGCGACACACGACGTGGCGAACGGCAGGAAGGTAGCAAGGAGAGCCCACGACTCGGCAGACGGCGTGTCCGGCGCAATCTCCAATCGCACAATACGCGTGACCAGGCCGGAGCGGCGCGCAGGAAGCAGAGGAGGAACTGAGAGAGAGGGCCGGCTAAGTAGGGGGGGGCTAGCCTCGCCCCCCTGACGGCCCGCCTCCCACCGGCACACTCATTGGGCACTCCCCACCCTGGGCGCGGCCTCGCTCACGAGGCGGAACAAGGGGGGGGGGGGAAGGCTGCGACGGGCGGCCACTAGAAAGCTGCCCTGCTGATGTCCCACTGCGTGGGACGCGGGCAGCGGCATTCTGGGGGGCAGCTGAGGACGGGAACCTGGATAGGGTGCGACCTTATACCATGCGCTCCTGAGGCGAGCCCTAACACCCGCCTTCAGGATCTACAGTCTGGGACCAGCCTGGCACTGAAATGCTTCTGTCTTGTGATTATAGAAACGTGCTTGTCTGGAGTGGCCACTCCAGGGTGATTTGTTACCTAAACAAAAGGGTCCAGTTCTGGTGAGAAGCTTGCTTCTTGGCCCTTGCTTAAGAAGCCATCAGATATACAGGTAGATTCTCCCAATACTACTTCACCCCGTGTCGTACCCCATTCGGGAGAGCACGAGGCAAGCAGGGGCGACTGGGTCTCTGCTGTGGGGACTGCAGGAGCTTTCCTCTGTCCTGAGACCCGTCCTACTAAGGCTCTAAAAACTGGGCGACTACAACCCCTTTAACACATGGCCCTCAGGGGTAGTAATGGCTCGTGGCGACCAGCATCTCAAGGAGGTTAGTGTGAGGGTGCAACAAGGTTAGTAATCGACAATACAACGAAAGCTCAATAACTGATGGTCCAACCCAGTCCTTGTCTTTATAGAAAAGAAAGTGCTTTAATGCTCTTTAAATCAAAGCGCTATGCATTACAAGATGAAGGTACTATGAATCTCTGGTTCAGGACCACTCTGCCTTGGGTTGAGGGTACTCCTGCTGCTCACCCTCAGACTCTCCTTCTATGATCAGGGCTCAGGTTCAGTGCTACCCCCCCCCACGCCCCCCTCCCTGCAGAGTTGAGCTCTGTCATAGTGTTTCTCAAAAGTGTGAGTTCTTGTGGTGAGCCCGCGTCATGGTCGCAGCATGAGTCCACCCTCCTCTCCCTCTCCTCTGCAGACCAATCAGCGACCCTGGTGCATTGACACACAGCTCCCTTCCTAGGAGCAGATGCAGCGATCGCTCTGCAGAGGCGGACAAGGGTCGCAGACAGGATTGCTGACATTCTTTGGGGAAGGCAGGTCATCCATCCCTCCATCCATTCATCCCTCCATCCATCCATCAATCACTCCATCCTCTCTCCATCATCCATCCATCCCTCTATCCATCCTTCCATCCCTCCACCCATCCCTCATCCAGCCACCCATCCCTCTATCCAACTGTCCCTCTATCCATCCATCACTCCACCCTCTCTCCATCATCCATCCATCCCTCTATCCATCCTGCCATCCCTCCACCCATCCATCCATCCCTCCATCCAACTGTCCCTACCTCCATCCATCCATCCATCCATCACTCCTTCCTATCCCCATCATCCATCCATCCCTCTATCCATCCATCCCTCTATACATCCTTCCATCCCATATCCAGCCACCCATCCCTCCCTTCATCTGTCCCTACCTCCATCCCGCCATCCTTCCATCTATCCCTCATCCATCCATCCATCCATCCATCCATCCATCCCTCCTGGCTCACAGTTCAGTGCCAGTGTGGGTGGTGATTATCCCATATCCATCCGCTGAATTGCGGTGTAAAATGTTCTCTAGCAATCCAAGCTGGACCAGGCGAAGTCCCGCCTGGATCTCCAGCTCTCCTGGGGTCCATCGAAGCTCCTCCCAGGCCTCATCATCCAGGAACCTACATCTCATGTCCACCTTTCTTTTACCTGTGTTAGCTCCTCCAGGCAGTTATTCATGAATGTCTTCTAAGTCAGTGATCTATCTTTATTCATCCCTGGTTCGACTAGAACTCCATTTTCTAGAAGGGGATATTTCCTGTATCTCCCTAAATTGCATGTGTATTTTCCTAGCGCTTGACACAACAGCACATATTTGAATTGTTGAGTGTCGTACAGGGCATTTTCTTACTTTCTTTGTTTGAATCACTTTATAACCTCTGTCCCGCATATGTCCCCACCGTAGGGATCCATATATCCTGTTTCCGAACTCTCTAGAGTGCACTGCCCTCCTATAGGTCATACCTGTCCCGTAGTGGGGTTTTCCTTGTTATAACCTTCTACCATCCCATCACCGGCGTGGCTGCTCTCCATGCCAGTCTTAATCATGACGGGTGTGGCCATGTATGTGTTGGGTCTCTACCGCATATCAATGCAGGGTAACACTGGCGTGGCTGCTCTGCATGCCAATCTTAATCATGTTGGGTGTGGCCATGTATGTGTTGGGTCTCTACCCTCTTTCAATGCAGGGTAACACCGGCGGGGCTGCTTTCCATGCGTGTCTTAATCATGTTGGGTGTGGCCATGTATGTGTTGGGTCTCTACCCTATATCAATGCAGGGAAACACTGGAGTGGCTGCTCTGCATGCCAGTCTTAATCATGTCTGGTGTGGCCATGTATGTGTTGGGTCTCTACCCTATATCAATGCAGGGTAACCCTGGAGTGGCTGCTCTGCATGCCAGTCTTAATCATGTCGGGTCTGGCCATGTATGTGTTGGGTCTCTACCCTATATCAATGTAGGGTAACACCGGAGTGGCTGCTCTCCGTGCCAGTCTTAATCATATCGGGTCTGGCCATGTATGTCTTGGGTCTCTACCCTATATCAATGTAGGGTAACACTGGCGTGGCTGCTCTCCATGCCGGTCTTAATCATGTTGGGTCTGGCCATGTATGTGTTGGGTCTCTACCCTATATCAATGTAGGGTAACACTGGCGTGGCTGCTCTCCATGCCGGTCTTAATCATATCGGGTCTGGCCATGTATGTGTTGGGTCTCTACCCTATATCAATGTAGGGTAACACTGGCGTGGCTGCTCTACATGCCAATCTTAATCATGTCGGGTGTGGCCATGTATGTGTTGGGTCTCTACCCTATATCAATGTAGGGTAACACCGGCGTGGCTGCTTTCCATGCCAGTCTTAATCATGTCGGGTGTGGCCATGTATGTGTTGGGTCTCTACCCTATATCAATGTAGGGTAACACCGGTGTGGCTGCTCTCCATGCCAGTCAATCAATCAATCAATCAATCAATGCATTTGTAAAGCGCGCTACTCACCCGGAAGGGTCTCAAGGCGCTGGGGTAGGGGGTCCGCTACTGCTCGAATAGCCAGGTCTTGAGTTGCTTTCTGAAGGAGAGATGGTCCTGGGTCATTCGAAGGTGGATGGGGAGGGAGTTTCACATCTTGGCGGCCAGGTAGGAGAAGGATCTTCCTCCGGCGGTGGCTCTGTGAATGCGTAGTACGGCGGCGAGGGCGAGGCTGGACAAACGAAGCTGGCGGGTGGGTGTGTAGAAAGTCAGGCGGTTGTTGAGGTACTTGGGGCCCAAGTCGTGGAGGGACTTGTGTGCGTGGGTGAGGAGTCTGAACGTGATCCTCTTGCTGACAGGGAGCCAGTGTAGGTCTGGCAGGTGGCCGGAGATGTGGTTGTGTCAGGGGATGTCCAGGATGAGTCGTGCGGAGGCGTTCTGTATTCGCTGGAGTCTTTTCTGTAGTTTGGCTGTGGTTCCGGCGTAGATGGTGTTTCCGTAGTCCAGGCGGCTGGTGACGAGTGCCTGTGTGACCGTTTTCCTGGTGTCGGTGGGGATCCAGCGGAAGATCTTACGGAGCATGCGCAGGGTGTTGAAGCATGATGAGGAGATGGCGCTGACTTGTCTGGTCATCGAGAGGGAGGAGTCCAGGATGAAGCCCAGGTTGCGTGCGTGGTCCGTTGGCTTGGGAGTGGTGCCCAGGGCAGGGGGCCACCAGGAGTCGTCCCAGGCGGAGGGGGCTGATCCTAGGATGAGGACTTCCGTCTTGTCTGAGTTCAGTTTCAGGCGGCTGTTCTTCATCCACTCAGCGACGTCTTTCATCCCTTCGTGTAGGCTGGCTCTGGCGGTGGCGGGGTCGTTGGTGAGGGAGAGGATCAGCTGGATGTCGTCGGCGTAGGAGATGATGTTGAGGTTGTATTGGCGTGCGATGGCAGCGAGAGGGCTCATGTAGACGTTGAAGAGGGTTGGGCTGAGCGATGATCCTTGTGGTACGCCGCAGATGACTTTAGTGGCCTTGGATCTGAACGGGGGGAGGCGGACTCTCAGGGTTCTGCCGGCGAGGAACGAGATGATCCACTTCAGTGCCTTCTCTCGGATGCCGGCGTCGCTGAGGCGCTGTACTAGGGTGCGGTGGCAGACAGTGTCAAATGGCGCGGAGAGGTCCAGGAGGATGAGGGCCGCTGTATCCCCGTTGTCGAGCAGGGATCTGATGTCATCGGTGGCTGCGATGAGGGCTGTCTCGGTGCTGTGGTTGGCTCGGAAACCGGACTGCGAGGGGTCGAGGGAGCCGTTCGTCTCGAGGAAGGCGGCGAGCTGTCTGTTGACTGTCTTCTCAATGACTTTGGCAGGGAAAGGGAGGAGCGAGATGGGGCCGAAGTTCTTGAGGTCGGTGGGGTCCGCTGTTGGTCTCTTCAGTAGGGCGCTGAGCTCTGCGTGCTTCCAGCTCTCCGGGAAGGTGGCAGAGGTGAAAGAGGCGTTGATGATGTCCCGGAGTTGGGGTGCGATGATGGAGTCGGCCTTGTTGAAGACGTGGTGGGGGCAGGGGTCGGTTGGTGATCCGGAGTGGATGGTGTTCATCGTGCGGGTGGTGTCTTCGGTGCTGACCGGGGTCCAGTTGCAGATGGTGGTGGTGGGGGGTGTAGGTTCGGTGGTTGGTTGCGTGGTTGATGCGCCGAAGCTGTTGTGAATGTCGGCGATCTTGCGGTGGAAGAATGCGGCGAGGGAGTCGCAGAGGTCCTGCGAGGGGGTGACGTCGTTGTTTCCGGAGCTGGGGTTGGAGAGCTCTTTGACGATGCTGATGAGCTCCTTGCTGTTGTGGGTGTTGGTTTCCAGTCGTTCTTTGAATGTTGATCTTTTGGTGGCGCGGATCAGCTGGTGGTGTATGCGGGTGGCGTTCTTGAAGGCCGTCATGTTTTCTGTGGTTTGGTCGTGGCGCCAGGTTTTCTCGAGGGTGCGGCAGATTTTCTTGGAGTTTTTGAGTTCGTCAACCGAGAGGTTTTCTTGCTGCCGGGTCTGCAGGGGGGGTCTTCAGTGGTGCGAGGTCATCAGCGCAGTCGGTAAGCCACTGTGTGAAGCTGCGGGCTGCTGCGTCGGGGTCCGTTGCGCTGGCGGGAGGGTTCCGTCTGAGGGAGGTGGTGAGCTGGTCAGCGGTGATCTTGCTCCAGCTTCTGCGGGGAACCTGTTGAGGGTGGTTGTGGGTCGTGGTTTTCTCGAAGTTGAAGTGGACGCAGCTCTGGTCTGTCCAGTGTAGTCCGGTGGAGTGGCTGAAGGAGATGTGTTTGCTGGAGATGAAGATGGGGTCAAGCGTGTGGCCGGCGTTGTGGGTGGGGGTTTTCACCAGTTGCTTGAGTCCGAGGTTGGCGAGGTTGTCCAGCAGGGAGGCGGTGTTGCTGTCGTTGTTGTTCTCCAGGTGGAAGTTGAGGTCCCCTAGGAGGATGTAGTCTGAGGAGGAGAGGGCGTGCGGGCTGACGAAGTCTGCGATGGTTTCGCTGAATTGTGTGCGTGGTCCCGGGGGTCTGTACACGAGGGTGCCTCCTCCTGCTCGGTTGGCGCGGTCCTTCCGGGTGATCATGTAGCCCTCCGGGATGGCTATGGCGATGTCGGGAGCTGAGGAGGCGTTTGTCCAGGTTTCTGTGAGGAAGGCGACGTCTGGTGATGTTGTGTCGAGAAGGTTCCAGAGTTCAACGGCGTGCCTGTGGATGGAGCGGGTGTTGAGCAGGATGCACTTGAGGTGATCGTTGCTGAAGCCTGGCTTGGTGGATGCGGTGTCGGATCGGGTGCAGGTGAAGTTGCAGGCGTGGCAGGTGAATGCTCCGTGGGTGCGTTTCGGGTTGGCTTTGTAGCAGGCTGGCCGTCGGCCGGTGTTGAGTGCGTGGAGGGTGGCGGCGTCGTATCTCTGTCGGGTTGTCTGGCTCCGGTGAGGTCCAGGGGTCCTGGCGCTGGGCGCGGTCCGGCCGCGGACGGGCGCAGACGGGCTTGCCTTAGGCGCGCCTTTGGCGCACCAGCGGAGCACCCGCTGCGCGCGGCTGCTTCGCGCGGCCGCTGCGCGGCCTCCATATGAGGGGGAGAGGGAGGGAGGAGCAGCTGGGAGGTGGGAGCGGGGCGGCCAATGGGATGCAAGGGGGCGGGGCAACCGGGACGCAGCGGCGGGAACGAGTGGCGAGGAGAGTAACGAGGCGCAAACAAGGGTACAGAAGTAAAAGGGGGGCAAAATTCAGGGCACAAGATGCAAAGGAGGACACAGGCACTCGGGATACAAAAGCAAAAAAGGACACAGGCACTCAGGATACAAAAGGCAAAAAAGGCACAGGCAGTCAGGGCACGGAAGAGAGAGGGGCGTGGAGAGGCACAGAGACGGCAGTAAAATTACCAAGCAGAGGGCTAGTGCGAGCGGTAGCGAGAATGCAGGTCACACTGGGGGCTGCGTGGCGGTGAGGGGAGCGACCTGCCTGGGAAACAGGGTCAGAGGTCGCTCTCTCTACCGCTGCGCGGCCTCCATATGAGGGGGAGAGTGAGGGAGGAGCAGCTGGGAGGTGGGAGCGGGGCGGCCAATGGGATGCAAGGGGGCGGGGCAACCGGGACGCGGCGGCGGGAACGAGTGGCGAGGAGAGTAACGAGGCACAAACTAGGGTACAGAAGTAAAAGGGGGGCAAAATTCAGGGCACAAAATGCAAAGGAGGACACAGGCACTCAGGATACAAAAGCAAAAAAGGACACAGGCACTGAGGATACAAAAGGCAAAAAAGGCACAGGCCGTCAGGGCACGGAAGAGAGAGGGGCGGGGAGAGGCACAGAGACGGCAGTAAAATTACCAAGCAGAGGGCTAGTGCGAGCGGTAGCGAGAATGCAGGTCACACTGGGGGCTGCGTGGCGGTGAGGGGAGCGACCTGCCTGGGAAACAGGGTCAGAGGTCGCTCTCTCTACCGCTGCGCGGCCTCCATATGAGGGGGAGAGCGAGGGAGGAGCAGCTGGGAGGTGGGAGCGGGGCGGCCAATGGGATGCAAGGGGGCGGGGCAACCGGGACGCGGCGGCAGGAACGAGTGGCGAGGAGAGTAACGAGGCGCAAACAAGGGTACAGAAGTAAAAGGGGGGCAAAATTCAGGGCACAAGATGCAAAGGAGGACACAGGCACTCGGGATACAAAAGCAAAAAAGGACACAGGCACTCAGGATACAAAAGGCAAAAAAGGCACAGGCAGTCAGGGCACGGAAGAGAGAGGGGCGGGGAGAGGCACAGAGACAGCAGTAAAATTACCAAGCAGAGGGCTAGTACGAGCAGTAGCGAGAATGCAGGTCACACTGGGGGCTGCGTGGCGGTGAGGGGAGCGACCTGCCTGGGAAACAGGGTCAGAGGTCTTAATCAAGTCGGGTGTGGCCATGTATGTGTTGGGTCTCTACCGCATATCAATGCAGGGTAACCTCTGGTTCCCATTATTTTCTGAACTAGTCGGAATACTGGCTCCTCTGGGTATAGCTACTTTTATTTTTTATTTATAAAGTTTTATATAGCGCAAATGTGACCCAAGCGGGTAACCGAGTGCTTCACATAATGAGGGAACAACAATTCGACAGGGCAGGATAAACGGGTAAACAAGAGTACTGCAGTAACAGAACAACACAAAAATACAGTAAATACAGTAAAGGAGCAGACGTGTCCGGAGGGGGTCTCAGCGCATTGTTTCCGGGGCAAGTAGTTACAATACAGGTTCAGAACGTATGCATAAGAAGTGCTTTGACATCTTTTTTGAAAGAGGACGTTGAGGGATTTAGTCTGATTTCCGGAGGCAGGGCGTTCCATATTCTCGTTGCGATACCAGAGAAGGCTCGGTTCTAGGTTTTCTTTCTTTGAAATTTTTGTGGTTTCAGCAGTTAAGTGTTTGAGCTCCTCAAAGAACTGCAACCACTCGAGAGTTCCAGTTTCCGGGCGAGTTATAGAGGAGTGCTAAGGTGATTGACTTTGTGCCCCATGCAAGCAATTTTAAGATGAATCCTAGCCTCAATAGGAAGCCAGTTTAGAGATTTCAAATCCGGCGTGATGTGGTTATTTCTTTTGGATCCTGTGATGAGCCTAGCCGCTGAGTTTAGAGAGGCCCTCAGCGGGGCCAACTTGTAGCTCGGAAGCCCACAGAGAGTTGAGTTCCCATACTCCAATCTAGAGATAAGTGCCTGAACAGCAGACCTCAAGTATTCCGGAGGAAGGAAGGGTTTTAACTTTCTTAGTATGCTCATTTGGAAGTTCGCTCCTTTGGTGGTGGTGCTAATGTGTTCCTGCATGCTCAGGGCCTTATCAAGTATTATTCCTAGAGATTTGTAGAGTCCATGTTCTTGCAAGTAGATGGCAGCTGCTACGTTTAGGTTCTGGTGCAACCTGGACCCTAATGTGATTGAAGTACTATTGTGTTTTAATGCTTTGGGTGTTAGGAAATCTACCGTGTGTAGTATGTTTTGCGCACCCGGTGTTTTATGTATACTAATGCTTTGGGTGTTAGGAAATGTACCATGTGTAGTATGTTTTGCGCACCCGGTGTTTTATATATACTAAGGCTTTGGGTGTTAGGAAATGTACCGTGTGTAGTATGTTTTGCGCACCCTGTGTTTTATACCTCTAGACATGATTTCTGCATAGGAGGTTGTTTTACCTGTTTAAGTTGATGTTAGGGAGATTATACTTCCCTGTGTGATGTACGCCCCTAGTGTAGTTATACTTAGGAGGTAGGGTATAATGCGTTAGACTTGTGAGAGATTGCATAATGTGTTTATGCCCCTGTGATGTATACAGGATAGGTTTTATACCTGATCCTATTGTGATAATGCTGAGGTCATTATTGCGCCAGTAGTTACTGGTTGTGCTCTACAGTTATAATTTGTGTTACACTTGGTATATGTTCTACATTTACAATTGGTGATTTGTGCTAATTCTGACAGTGGTCCATGTGGCCCTGTCTTGTGTAAATAGTCCCCTGTAAAATTCTGCTCAGTTCCAGTTGGCACAGTGTAAATTATGTGATTATCATCTAATGTGTTTATTATAATACAAAGGCTATTTTTTATATATAACCTTGTGTGGAGTTTCTTTTGTGGTGGGCCTGGGATGTTGTTGCTGGGTGCGCGCGCAAACGCTTTACACATTGCCTCCGGGATAAGCCTGACTGCTCGTGCCAAGCTACCAAGGGGGTGAGCAGGGGTTATCTTTGGCGTGTAACTCCCCAGCCCTGACTTAGAGTGGTGGTCTCTGCCTGGCTTTGGCGCAAAGTTAGCCAACCAGAAATCCCATTTCTAACAGCATCGTAATCCCGATATAGAGGGTGTTCCCATAGTCCAACTTGCTGGTGTCGTCATTTCCAGTTTTCTGTTGATGAATATTCAGAGGTTCCTGGAATGGGTTCTGGGTGTGGGTCAAAGTTCGCCCAGCCACCAGTTGGAGTGCCATGGTGAGGTGCTCTTGCCGAAGATCACTACTTCTGTGTTGTCCGTGTTGATCTTGAGACATTTGATTTTCATCCATAGTGACTTTGGTCATGCAGGCGGTGAACTTGTCTCTTCTGTTGGAGGTCTTGTTCGAGAGGGAGAGTATGAGTTGTGAGTCATCTCTGTAGGAGAGGATGTTGATGTCATGTGCACCGATGACATTGGCTAGAGGAATCGTTTATGTATTGAAAATGGTGGGACTGAGCGCTGAACCTTGAGGGCCTCTGCAGTTTGTGGGCTTCCAAGGAGTAAGGTGCCAGACTGACGGCTTGTGTTTTACCCATTAAGAAGGAGCAGATACAACGGAGAGTGGGCCCTTCAATGGCAATCTTGTGCAGGTGCCTGATAAGGATGGGTTGTGCGACCGTGTCAAATGCTACAAAGAGATCCAGGAGAACGAGAGCTGCTGTGTCTCTGTGGTGAGAGTGGTGTTTCTGTATCGTTTGAAAGGTTCAAAGATCATTTTTCACCCAATCCACTTGTGCATATCAGCGCGGTCGGCTCATCGAATCAAACACCTAACCTTCGAGCTCTTCCTCAGTGTACAGTAACGGCTCTTTACCTAGCCTCTCTACTCGAACTACCTACATGTTCCTTCACCAGATATTCATAGTAAAATGTAACCATAATGGCCACTGCGCCATCTTTACCTCCCCTTTAATCCCCATCATTGGACCTCTTCCAGATTGATAGAGATTCCCATTGCATAGGTAGTTGGATTCTGCTGATGGCTCCTGGTGTGATTGGTTGCTTTTGAGTCATTCTTGACCAGAGTTTCAAATACATCCTATGCTTTATGAGGCTCTATGTGGGGCTGGTTGTTCCAAGTTTGATTTTGGTTTAGATTCTCACAGAGACTGTTGATTCTGATAATGTTGCAAAGAAAATGTCAGCCTTCATTTCCTCTTGAACGTCAACAACTCAGTGTCCGTGTTAAGTAATGCTGAGTCCCTAATTGGAATAAACTGTTTTCCTGTCTGTAGTAGTTTTTCTTGGAATGGTGAAAGGTTATATTGTGAAATAATGACAGCAGATTTTTGTTTTGTTTCTTAATGTGTGTTTTCTTTCCTTGTCTGGCCTTTCTTTTCAACTGGGGCCTAACTCTAAAACCGGTATATCTGGTGGATCCAGTTAGTGAGCTGAAGTTTTGTTGTTTCTGGATTTCATGCTCCGTGCATTTCATCTGAATATGTATCATTGTTCTTTGTCCACCTCTTTCTGTGCTTGATCTTGTCTGTGTATCCCTTTCATCCACTCTAGTGACTGGTCATTAGATGCTTCAGGTTGGTGCATCTGTGTTTCATTGGGTCACTGCTGTCTGAGAACCCTTTGCTCTTATTTCCACATCACCACTAAGCTCTGCACGGTTGGACATTTTAAATCTATAATCTCGTCTCCCGTATTAGTCCTATGAAGTGCATTCGATGTCTGGTTTGTAATCAAGTGTATACCTTTTAAACTTCCTTTCTTCAGTATACTTTTTCTACTTATGCAGCTTTTATTGATACCATCCAGGTACATCTGTCATTCATCTGGTTTAATGTGTTTTGGGATCTCACATTTTAACGGGAGGATGTCTTTTCCAGTCCAACCAGTACATACTTTCATCAATTCTTCAGTTGTTAGAATGATGATATCTAGAGTTCGCTTTTTGAGAATCGCAATCCATCTTTTCATTGAATCCCTTCGGTCACTTAATAATGTAAGTTTCATATTTACTCGCAAACCGAGTGGAATCCTAGAGTCCCTCCCATTTCAAGCCTCCAGCGGGGCATCTTTTCGTATCTAATAGGCAAAAATGTAACCATCAGAGCAAATAATAATGGAGATGGTGGACATCCCTGTCTAGAGCCACGGTGGAGTGTGAACTTTTCCGACATTGTTTTATTTTTATTTTTTTGTGCTGAGGAGTTTTTGTATGTTGCAAAATGTATATCATTATACGTGCAAACGCTTTTAGAAGACAAAAAGCACATATACATGAAAAAAGCTAATATCACTTGTTTCATTTAAAAAAAAAAAAAATTACAATTGTAGTAATATAGTCATTGTATCCAAAGTAGCTAGAAATAGTAGTCCAAAACCTCTTTCTTTAAAAATAAATTTAAAGGGAGCTGCTGGTATGGTATTGTGGTCATTGCAAAGTCTGGGGGTAGCTCCTCTTTCTCAATGGCTTCCTTTAGAATTGTCGCGCTACAATATTACTGGCTCTGCTTTTAGACCGTTCCGCTTGCAGACTGCTCTATGACAGAGCTCTCCCTGTCTGCATTTGAGACATGAACGAGGCAAGTCCCTAGCCTCTGTCCTCTTCTTTAAGGCGAGTCGGTGTCCTGGGCTCGGCGCAGGGATATCCCTTACGAAGTCCTCTCTGCCTCCCATCCCATGTTGTGATCCGGGTCCATGCATTTCTTTGTAGTAATTCACAAAGCTGCTAGCAGTTTCACTATCCGCCCCCTTATTATAGTCCTTTTTTTATCTCTTATCCACTTCTCTCTTAACCAGCCAGGCCAGTAGTTTCCCTGCCTTATTGCCTGCTGCTTCTGTAAGTGTATTTTCTTAGTCATTTTCAGCGGTGGCCCTATAGTCTGTGTGTTTTACAGTAAGTGTGCGGAGTGTTTCGACCATAGCTCTTTTATTTAGTTTCCCCTTATCTCTAAAACACCTGATTACATGCTTTCCAGTTGTGGTATCCTAGTCTTTTTAGTACCATATTTTAGAAATGTTCTGTCCCCGGAGGACCGCCTTCAACGCCTCCCATAATATTGGGCCAATTGTGTGCTGGTATTTCAGGAAGTGTTCTCTGTCCTCAGTTGTGATTGGCTCCTTGATGACTGCATTGAATATGAAAGAGTGCATGTAAAAAAGCAGTCTAGCTCCTTGCATGGTAATACTCACGCTCTGTAGAGTCCATCTTGCAAGGAAGAAGACGTTGCATTAGCTTACTTAATTGCTGTATGTTTCTGCAAAAGGGCGTTGTTTGCATATTTTTGTAACAAAACAAAACAGGAGTCGAGCATAGGGGACCCCTCCTGGCTCCATGAGACATCAATAGTGATAAATGTATATGTGGTGCCAGTGCTAGGCGAGGTCATGCACATAAGCTGGTTGCTGAAGGGAGATGCTGAGGGGCTGAAATCGGACCACGCTGGTGGTGGCAGAATGAGGTAGGCGGGGAAACTATACGTGGCTCGGCACGGTTTGAGATTTAAAGAAACAATACAGCCATATAGGTAAATGGCTGAACAACAGTCTAGACAATCTTGGCGTGGAATAAACAAATAGATTAGGGACGTGTGATGAAATATGATCGGGGCTTATCTCACAATTACCCTAGTTTACATGATGACTGCTGAGTCGGTTATAATAATTATCATCATTCTGATACGCATGATCGGTAGACGTATAATGAATAATTGTGAATACCAACCATTGTATGTGTTTAGTGATTGTAGGGTAGACGGGTGGGGCTCCAGTCACCCATCCCTTGCAGATAAGAGATCCACCGACAGGATTGTCCCACTCCTAACACATCTCATCTCATAGAGGGCTCCTTCACCTGCAGATAAAAGATCCTCCGACAGGATTGTCTGACTCCTAACACTTCTCGTCTCATGGAGGGCTCCATCCCCTGGTGATAAGAGATCCTCCGACAGGATTGTCTGACTCCTAACACTTCTCGTCTCATGGAGGGCTCCATCCCCTGGTGATAAGAGATCCTCTGGCAGGTTTGTCTGACTCCTAACACTTCTCGTCTCATAGAGGGCTCCGTCCCTTGTCTGACTCCTAACACTTCTCGTCTCATAGAGGGCTCCGTCCCTGCAGATAAAAGATGATCCCACAAGAGGTTTGTCTGACTCCTAACACTTCTCATCTCATAGAGGGCTCCATCCCTGCAGAAAAAAGATGATCCTGCTCCAGCGGAAAAGGGCAAATTTAAATATCCTCCCTATGTCACAGTCTCGTCACCACACTAACTCATTCATACATTCATTCATTAGTGGGGCCCATAGCGCCAACACTCTAGTCTGCACATAGTAGGAAAAGAAGCGCTGGACATGTGGGGGTACCTTGTTACCTATCGGGAATAATTCCTTTACATTATATACATTATATACATTATTTACGTCTGCACCTATGTTATGTTATGTTATGTTATGTTATGTTAATCGTTTTTATAAGGCGCGCAGCTGCCCCAGCCAAGGGGCGTCCCGGCGCCTGATCAGGTCCCACAACACAACAGATCGATACTAGTAAGGGAAAAGGAGGGAATCAGTCAGCGGTTGGAAACAAAAAAGTTTTTATGGCGCGCCTAAAGGAAGTAAGGCTGTTCAGGGCTCGTATATGGACAGGGAGAGAATTCCATAATCCTGCCGCTAATACTCGAAAGGAGCGACCTCCCATCCTACTCAGTCTAAACCGTGTATTGACCGCCAGATGGAGAGATTCCGATCTAAGAGACCGCGTAGGAACATAGGAGGAGACAAGCTTAGCGAGGGCTGGAGGAGAGGAAAGCTTCAAGATTTTAAATGTCAGGCAAAGAGCCTTAAATGTAATTCTCTGTCTAACCGGCAGCCAGTGGAGAGAGGTCAAAACTGCAGAGACAGAGCACTGTCTAGGGAGGCCAACAATGGCACGCGCCGCGGCATTCTGCACCCTTTGCAATCTAGTAGCCTCCGCCTGATTCACTCCGAGCAGCAGCGCACTCCCATAGTCCAGCCGAGAAAGAATGGAGGCTTGGACCACCAGTTGCCGAGTAGGGGGGTCGAAGAATTTGAGGACCGGTCTCAGCCCTCGCAGAATACCATAACAGGTAGCTGCAACCTTCTTCGTGTGGCTGGTAAAAGAGAGTGTAGGATCCAGCCAACCCCCCAAGTTCTTAACTTCGGCAGCTGGGATGGGAGTCACCCCCAATTCTGGAGGCCACCACTGGTCTCCCCAAAGCTCCACCTGCTTTCCTAAAATCAGGACCTCGGTCTTTTTGGCATTTAACTGCAAACAGTTAGTACGCATCCAATTTGCCACGGCTATAAGTCCTGCACGAAATCTGGGAACGTTCACCTCGGGGGCACCGCTGAGTGTCACCGCCAGCTGCGTGTCGTCATCATACGATGTCATAGTAAGGCCACATTGTCTGACGACTGCAGCCAGCGGTTTCACATATAGATTAAATAGAGTGGGGCTCAACGCAGAGCCCTGCGGAACCCCCAGCCCCAGTGGATGGAAAGAGGACTGACAAGGTGGAATAGCCACTTTAAAAAACCGGTCCGAAAGGAAAGAGCGAAACCATTGGAGAGCAGTCCCCTCAATTCCCACTATAGAATCCTTACTTTGACATCAAGGCACTCCACCACTTGGTCGATGGACCAATTAGTTGGACTGGTTGATGGTGACTGTCAAGACCAGCTTAACCTCACTACAACTATACATTGAATTGCATAATTAATTGACTCTAAAAGAATCACGAACACCTGAAATCATTTAAAAGATTTTATGTAATTAATTTGCATAAAGAAAATTATCATTTATTCTCTCACTATTAATTCTCACTGAGCATTGCCATTTATTCAGGACATACATCAAGAAACTGTTTAATAAAAGTCATGAAGAGAAAATGTAGGTTTGGATTCATTTAATTATTCTCAAAATGGTAAAAGATCAATCCTTGGTCATGTAACTGACAGAGGGTTCCAAAATGAAGGATCCGTGAACCATTGTTAAAAACATGCATTTAATTCTAAAGATATCCTACACTAAAACCTTCCTACCCAGCACTAAAACCCCAACTTACTTAATTAACCCTTGGCCTCCTCGACGACTTCTCTCACCCAGGCAAGTGTCCCGCAACGATCTCGAACCTACAGGGGTCATCAGTGCGCATTCTGGCATAGTTTCAAGCTCCCAGCATCTCTGCAAACAGCTTTTCTCCTCCGCCTTCTCTGACACTAAAGCCCAATTTTGGTCTGATATTTATTCTGTGTTTGCTGGCTCTCTACCCTCAAATGTTTCAACTCTTGCCGTTTCCCTTGCTCTGATTGGTCATGACATTGCAGCTCTCAGCTCCCAGGATGTCCGTTCATAACAATACAGCTCTTAGATCCCAGGATGTCCGTGAATAACGTTATATTTGACAAGCTGATAGATACAAATTCAACTGTCCCACAGTTCATTGGCAGGCATTCAAAGGTTCATTGGCAGGGATTCAGCTGTTTATTGTCAGGGATTGAGCTGTTCCCACGTCGTCATTCTTTGGCAGGCATTCAACTGTTCTCTTTGGCAGGCATTCAGCTGTTCTCGTGCTATCATTCTGGCTCTCAGCCACTCGCCGGCATTCACACCAAATGGCCTCGAACATAGTCAGCTGGAGTTGCAAAGTTCAGTGGAGCACAGGGCATGCGCGAGGTTCCTCCAGCCAGATGATGCAAGCATTCTCTACTGCGCAGAACCGGGAAAAACAAAGCCATCTTGAAACTGGCTACCAGCCAAACTACGATAAACACACACAAAGAAAATGTGAATACACAGAAAATAAGTGTTTTCTGTCCCCCCACCCACTAGGGCTAAACGGAAAAGCATCAGACTGGAAGCCATTAAAATGAAGCAAAGGCAGCATGCAATGACCCCGATTGCCTGCCTCGCTGAACAACACGGGGCAAAGATAGTATCGTATGCTGATGATACTCAGCTGCTCTTTACCTGCGAGAAGGGCAAGGACTTCAACGGCGTTGGAATAAATTCCCGCCTCTCAGAAGTTTTCTCGTGGTTGAAGGAGAACCAAATGAAATGCAATCCGGACAAATTCGAGATTATCTTTTTCGGCCACCACCCTTGTGAGACCTGGCTTAATTGGTGGCCGCGTGATCTGTCCCCTCCCGGGTCGTCTGTGACTGTGGTCAAGAATCTCGGAGTCAAGATGGATTCCTCGCTTTCTATGAAACCCCAGATTCAGTCAGTGGCAGGGACGTGTTTTGGGATGTTAAGAATGATGAGGAATTTCCTCCCTCTGCTTGCTGTCCCTTACAGAAGAATCATAGTTCAGGCTTTGGTCACCTCACGCCTGGACTATGCTAATTCTTTGTATTTGGGTCTCCCCAGTTACTTGATCTCTCGTTTGCAGGTGATACAAAATGCGGCGGCCAGGGCCATTTTTTTGGCCCCTTCTACTACTCGGACCTCTCCGCTTTTGGTGTCCCTGCACTAGTTGCCGGTTCAGAAGAGAATCTATTTTAAAGCCCTGGTTCTTGTGTTCAAAGCTTTCAATCAGATTGGAGCTCCCTACTTAAGACATAGGTTCCCTCGCTATATTCCTCAACGCACTCTGAGATCTTCGTCTCAGCTCTTGACCTCTATGCCGATAGTTACTCTTGTGCGGGTCAGCGGCCGCTCTTTTCAGGCGACTGCTTCCGGCCTTTGGAACAATCTTCCCCTGTCTCTTCGCCAGGCTCAGGATCTGCTCGTTTTTAGAAAAATGTTGAAGACTTGGTTATTTCAATTGTAATCTATTCGGTAGGCTGTGTGTGTTTCGGCAGTGTGTCTCATCTGTTATGCTGTTTGGATGTGGGTCCTTTATTCTCAGCGCCGGGACACTCTTGGGAGTAGCCGCGCGCTTTATAAATACCCGTCATAACATAACATAACATAACAATGTACACTACAACATAGACATGCACTATTACAATACTTAAATGCGCAAAATAGATTCAACATGCGTTTTACACCATTAATTAATATGTTAATCAAACCTGTTAATGCAGAGCATTTCCCACATGTAATGTGTGTGTTTGGTTAATACACAAACAAAATTAATATATTACTTTGTTATGAGGGGGTGATTGGTCTGAACGGAGTACACACAAAATCTTCTGTACTTCGCTCCTTCAATCCCACAAGAGGTTTGTCTGACTCCTAACACTTCTCATCTCACAGAGGGCTCCATCCCCTGCAGATAAAAGATGATCCCCCAAGAGGTTTGTCTGACTGCTAACACTTCTCGTCTCATAGAGGGCTCCATCCCCTGCAGATAAAAGATCCTCCGACAGGTTTGTCTGACTCCTAACACTTCTCATCTCATGAAGGGGTCCATCCCTGCAGATAAGAGACTCTCCGACAGGTTTGTCTGACTCCTAGCACTTCTCATCTCATGGAGGGCTCCATCCCCTGCAGATAAAAGATCCTCCGACAGGTTTGTCTGACTCCTAACACTTCTCATCTCATGGAGGGCTCCGTCCCCTGCAGATAAAAGATCCTCCGACAGGTTTGTCTGACTCCAAACACTTCTCATCTCATGGAGGGCTCCATCCCTGCAGATAAGAGACTCTCCGACAGGTTTGTCTGATGCCTAGCACTCCTCATCTCATGGAGGGGTCCATCCCTGCAGATAAGAGATCCTCCGACAGGTCTGTCTGACTCCTAACACTTCTCATCTCACGGAGGGCTCCGTCTGAGCAGATAAGAGATCCTCGGACAGGTTTGTCTGACTCCTAACACTTCTCATCTCATGGAGGGCTCCGTCCCCTGCAGATGAAAGATCCTGCGACAGGTTTTTCTGACTCCTAACACTTCTCATCTCATGGAGGGCTGCATCCCTGCAGATAAGAGATCCTCCGACAGGTCTGTCTGACTCCTAACACTTCTCATCTCATGGAGGGGGGCTCCGTCCCCTGCAGATAAGAGATCCTCCGACAGGTTTGTCTGACTCCTAACACTTCTCATCTCATGGAGGGCTGCATCCCTGCAGATAAGAGATTCCCAGAGAAGCTTGTCTGACTCCTAACACTTCTCTTGACATAGAACACATCACTAGTAGAGGGTCTACCAGGGGCACATTTCCTTTTAGGGGTAAGGGTATCCGCAGGGTGTGGCCCCAATAATATTAGAGTGAATACAGAATAATAATTGAGAATCCTAGTATAAGTGAACCATTGGGAAAGAACAAGTGCCGGAAAGATTTGAAGCCTCAGCTATTCAGAACCTGGGAGAGTGAGCTAGCTAGGTATTTCATCAGAACATGCGCCACACGCGAGTCCCAACCATACACGGCTCAAGTATTAACTAAGATGGGAAGACATAACTGTCCGCAACCTCATTTCCTGTTACTAACCATTGCAGAGGTCAGAGGAACATAGGGCAAGGATGGGGCGCATTTCTGTCCTCTTGAGTATGTGGTTTGAGGAATGGGCGTAATACTCACCTGGTCCATCAGGTAAACGCGACCGCATTGGGCGGCAGGACGGTGCATTAAGCAATTCATGCTTATTTCATGGGCACTGTCTTGCAGTTGTTGGCAGCACTGACCAAATATGTCACCGAAATGAAATCACATCCCAGTGTGTGCTCCATACCCGTCTGCCAGCAATAGACAGGGCTCGATTCATTTAATTTTAAGCTTCTGTATTGAGAGCAGCCTTGAAAAGATTGCTTCGCTGCAGCCATATCTACAGACTTTTTTTAAATGTGTAACTTAAATCTCTTTGAGACACTTAATGTAGATTTTACTTGATTGTTCAGACTTTTATTCGACATACCCAGTAAGACCCTCCCGGTATGGTGCATGTGTATTCTGGATGAGATCTATTCAAGGTGTAAAACGCCCTTAGTGAAGATCCCAGAACAAGGCTCTTCACACTCTTGACACCCAGACAGCCCGGTGCACATGTGATTTATGTTTTTATTTTAGTAGGTTCTGTGGCAACCCAGATGGACAGTCGTTTGCAATGGAAGAAAGGTCACGACTCTGATGGGAAACGTGGGGTGTGCTTGGAGAAAACCGACTTGGACAGATACCTCTGTGCTCCCCTAGAGGACTGTCATGCCCATTTCATGGTTCGTTAACAAAATAACGATGGATTAATCCCAGATCTGTGACTGGGGGTGAATGTTTTGCCAATGTGCAACATTCCGTCCATCATCCTGTGTGTTTTGCTGTTCGCCCTATGTGGGAAGGGTATGCCCAGACATGGGTCCCGTGCTCACTATGCCACTGGAGTCAAGCTATCCTGGCTGAAGAGGGGTGAAACCCAGAAACCGGTCCTAGGATGCTTGATTCTGGTCCAGGGAAGACCTGGCTTGGCAGTTCGGGCTGGACTGTTCCCATGAGGCACAGGGTCAAGACTGATTTGCATATGGCCATGTCTGAACTGTGGTGGCGTGGTGAGCAAAATAACGATGGATTAAACCCAGATCTGTGACTGGGGTGAATGTTTTGCCAGTGTGCAACATTCCGTCCATCATCCTGTGTGTTTTAACACACTGCCTCAGCACACTGGCACACTATCTTACAAGCAGTGTTCAACACACCCCCTCAGCACACCATCTTACAGGCTGTGTTTAACACACCGCCTCAGCACACTGGCACAGTGTCTTACAGTAGATGATTTTACGTTTGAAATATTTAAGCACTCGTCAGAGATCTCAGTTCTGACATTAACTTTTTTTTTATATCCACTGGATTTATTATTTGTAAATATCACACATATACGATTATGTATTTTATAAAATACTTCCATAGAAAGAATGTGAGTTAAGACAACCTAACATGGGACAGACTACATCCTTGACCTAAAACCTAAATAAACATTCCCCCTCCCCCATCCTTCCTTCCTTCATCACTCTCGGCAGCCTGCACCTCCGGATGTTAAGGGAGGCCCTCTCCCCACCACGGCCAACATAAAATATTACGATTACGTCTACCCCCAGGTCCAAAGTTCGTAGGATTGTTGCAGAGCTCGTGGACATAGTGGACACTTAGACAAGTTGTTCCTTTTGGACGGATGCTCTATCAGTGGCCGCCAAGTCTGGTAGAACCTTTTTTTCATGTTCGAGTGGATGATAAGAATGTTTGTTTATTCGTCCTTGTGTGTCATGGGATGGGCTCTCTGCCCAGTGACTCTTTCTTATTCGAGTGGATGGTAAGAATGTTTGTTTATTCGTCCTTGTGTGTCATGGGATGGCTCTCTGCCCAGTGACTCTTTCATGTTCGAGTGGATGGTAAGAATGTTTGTTTATTCGTCCTTGTGTGTCATGGGATGGGCTCTCTGCCAGTGACTCTTTCTTATTCGAGTGGATGATAAGAATGTTTGTTTACTCGTCCTTGTGTGTCATGGGATGGCTCTCTGCCCAGTGACTCTTTCATGTTCGAGTGTATGATAAGAATGTTTGTTTATTCGTCCTTGTGTGTCATGGGTTGGGCTCTCTGCCTAGTGACTCTTTCTTGTTCGAGTGGATGATAAGAATATTTGTTTATTCGTCCTTGTGTGTCATGGGATGGGCTCTCTGCCAGTGACTCTTTCTTGTTCGAGTGGATGATAAGAATGTTTGTTTATTCGTCCTTGTGTGTCATGGGTTGGGCTCTCTGCCCAGTGACTCTTTCATGTTCGAGTGGATGATAAGAATGTTTGTTTATTCGTCCTTGTGTGTCATGGCATGGGCTCTCTGCCCAGTGACTCTTTCATGTTCGAGTGGATGATAAAAATGTTTGTTTATTCGTCCTTGTGTGTCAAGGCATGAGCTCTCTGCCCAGTGACTCTTTCATGTTCGAGTGGATGATAAGAATGTTTGTTTATTCGTCCTTGTGTGTCATGGGTTGGGCTCTCTGCCCAGTGACTCTTTCATGTTCGAGTGGATGATAAGAATGTTTGTTTATTCGTCATTGTGTGTCATGGGATGGGCTCTCTGCCCAGTGACTCTTTCTTGTTCGAGTGGATGATAAGAATGTTTGTTTACTCGTCCTTGTGTGTCATGGGATGGCTCTCTGCCCAGTGACTCTTTCATGTTCGAGTGGATGATAAGAATGTTTGTTTATTCGTCCTTGTGTGTCATGGGATGGCTCTCTGCCCAGTGACTCTTTCTTGTTCGAGTGGATGATAAGAATGTTTGTTTATTCGTCCTTGTGTGTCATGGGATGGGCTCTCTGCCAGTGACTCTTTCATGTTCGAGTGGATGGTAAGAATGTTTGTTTATTCGTCCTTGTGTGTCATGGGATGGGCTCTCTGCCCAGTGACTCTTTCATGTTCGAGTGGATGATAAGAATGTTTGTTTATTCGTCATTGTGTGTCATGGGTTGGGCTCTCTGCCCAGTGACTCTTTCTTGTTCGAGTGGATGATAAGAATGTTTGTTTATTCGTCCTTGTGTGTCATGGGATGGCTCTCTGCCCAGTGACTCTTTCATGTTCGAGTGTATGATAAGAATGTTTGTTTATTCGTCCTTGTGTGTCATGGGATGGGCTCTCTGCCCAGTGACTCTTTCATGTTCGAGTGGATGATAAGAATGTTTGTTTATTCGTCCTTGTGTGTCATGGGATGGGCACTCTGCCCAGTGACTCTTTCTTGTTTGAGTAGATGATAAGAATGTTTGTTTATTCGTCCTTGTGTGTCATGGGTTCGGATCTCTGCCCAGTGACTCTTTCATGTTCGAGTGGATGATAAGAATGCTTGTTTATTCGTCCTTGTGTGTCATGGGATGGGCTCTCTGCCAGTGACTCTTTCATGTTCGAGTGGATGATAAGAATGTTTGTTTATTCGTCCTTGTGTGTCATGGGATGGGCTCTCTGCACAGTGACTCTTTCATGTTCGAGTGGATGATAAGAATGTTTGTTTATTCGTCCTTGTTTGTCATGAGTTGGGCTCTCTGCCCAGTGACTCTTTCTTGTTCGAGTGGATGATAAGAATGTTTGTTTATTCGTCCTTGTGTGTCATGGGATGGCTCTCTGCCCAGTGACTCTTTCATGTTCGAGTGTATGATAAGAATGTTTGTTTATTCGTCCTTGTGTGTCATGGGATGGGCTCTCTGCCCAGTGACTCTTTCATGTTCGAGTGGATGATAAGAATGTTTGTTTATTCGTCCTTGTGTGTCATGGGATAGGCTCTCCGCCCAGTGACTCTTTCTTGTTTGAGTGGATGATAAGAATGTTTGTTTATTCGTCCTTGTGTGTCATGGGTTCGGATCTCTGCCCAGTGACTCTTTCATGTTCGAGTGGATGATAAGAATGCTTGTTTATTCGTCCTTGTGTGTCATGGGATGGGCTTTCTGCCAGTGACTCTTTCATGTTCGAGTGGATGATAAGAATGTTTGTTTACTCGTCGTTGTGTGTCATGGGATGGCTCTCTGCCCAGTGACTCTTTCATGTTCGAGTGGATGATAAGAATGTTTTATTTATTCGTCATTGTGTGTCATGGGATGGGCTCTCTGCCAGTGACTCTTTCATGTTCGAGTGGATGATAAGAATGTTTTATTTATTCGTCCTTGTGTGTCATGGGATGGGCTCTCTCCAGTGACTCTTTCATGTTCGAGTGGATGATGAGAATGTTTGTTTATTCGTCCTTGTGTGTCATGGGATGGGCTCTCTGCCCAGTGACTCTTTCATGTTCGAGTGGATGATAAGAATGTTTGTTTATTCGTCCTTGTGTGTCATGGGATGGCTCTCTGCCCAGTGACTCTTTCTTGTTCGAGTGGATGGTAAGAATGTTTGTTTATTCGTCCTTGTGTGTCATGGGATGGGCTCTCTGCCCAGTGACTCTTTCATGTTCGAGTGGATGATAAGAATGTTTGTTTATTCGTCCTTGTGTGTCATGGGTTGGGCTCTCTGCCCAGAGACTCTTTCATGTTCGAGTGGATGATAAGAATGTTTGTTTATTCGTCATTGTGTGTCATGGGATGGGCTCTCTGCCCAGTGACTCTTTCTTGTTCGAGTGGATGATAAGAATGTTTGTTTACTCGTCCTTGTGTGTCATGGGATGGCTCTCTGCCCAGTGACTCTTTCATGTTCGAGTGTATGATAAGAATGTTTGTTTATTCGTCCTTGTGTGTCATGGGTTGGGCTCTCTGCCTAGTGACTCTTTCTTGTTCGAGTGGATGATAAGAATGTTTGTTTATTCGTCCTTGTGTGTCATGGGATGGGCTCTCTGCCAGTGACTCTTTCTTGTTCGAGTGGATGATAAGAATGTTTGTTTATTCGTCCTTGTGTGTCATGGGTTGGGCTCTCTGCCCAGTGACTCTTTCATGTTCGAGTGGATGATAAGAATGTTTGTTTATTCGTCCTTGTGTGTCATGGCATAGGCTCTCTGCCCAGTGACTCTTTCATGTTCGAGTGGATGATAAGAATGTTTGTTTATTCGTCCTTGTGTGTCAAGGCATGAGCTCTCTGCCCAGTGACTCTTTCATGTTCGAGTGGATGATAAGAATGTTTGTTTATTCGTCCTTGTGTGTCATGGGTTGGGCTCTCTGCCCAGTGACTCTTTCATGTTCGAGTGGATGATAAGAATGTTTGTTTATTCGTCATTGTGTGTCATGGGATGGGCTCTCTGCCCAGTGACTCTTTCTTGTTCGAGTGGATGATAAGAATGTTTGTTTATTCGTCCTTGTGTGTCATGGGATGGCTCTCTGCCCAGTGACTCTTTCATGTTCGAGTGTATGATAAGAATGTTTGTTTATTCGTCCTTGTGTGTCATGGGATGGGCTCTCTGCCCAGTGACTCTTTCATGGTCAAGTGGATGATAAGAATGTTTGTTTATTCGTCCTTGTGTGTCATGGGATGGGCTCTCTGCCCAGTGACTCTTTCTTGTTTGAGTGGATGATAAGAATGTTTGTTTATTCGTCCTTGTGTGTCATGGGTTCAGATCTCTGCCCAGTGACTCTTTTATGTTCGAGTGGATGATAAGAATGCTTGTTTATTCGTCCTTGTGTGTCATGGGATGGGCTCTCTGCCAGTGACTCTTTCATGTTCGAGTGGATGATAAGAATGTTTGTTTACTCGTCGTTGTGTGTCATGGGATGGCTCTCTGCCCAGTGACTCTTTCATGTTCGAGTGGATGATAAGAATGTTTTATTTATTCGTCATTGTGTGTCATGGGATGGGCTCTCTCCAGTGACTCTTTCATGTTCGAGTGGATGATGAGAATGTTTGTTTATTCGTCCTTGTGTGTCATGGGATGGGCTCTCTGCCCAGTGACTCTTTCGTGTTCGAGTGGCTGGTAAGAATGTTTGTTTATTCGTCCTTGTGTGTCATGGGATGGGCTCTCTGCCCAGTGACTCTTTCTTGTTCGAGTGGATGATAAGAATGTTTGTTTATTCGTCCTTGTGTGTCATGGGATGGGCTCTCTGCACAGTGACTCTTTCATGTTCGAGTGGATGATAAGAATGTTTGTTTATTCGTCCTTGTGTGTCATGAGTTGGGCTCTCTGCCCAGTGACTCTTTCTTGTTCGAGTGGATGATAAGAATGTTTGTTTATTCGTCCTTGTGTGTCATGGGATGGCTCTCTGCCCAGTGACTCTTTCATGTTCGAGTGTATGATAAGAATGTTTGTTTATTCGTCCTTGTGTGTCATGGGATGGGCTCTCTGCCCAGTGACTCTTTCATGTTCGAGTGGATGATAAGAATGTTTGTTTATTCGTCCTCGTGTGTCATGGGATAGGCTCTCTGCCCAGTGACTCTTTCTTGTTTGAGTGGATGATAAGAATGTTTGTTTATTCGTCCTTGTGTGTCATGGGTTCGGATCTCTGCCCAGTGGCTCTTTCATGTTCGAGTGGATGATAAGAATGCTTGTTTATTCGTCCTTGTGTGTCATGGGATGGGCTCTCTGCCAGTGACTCTTTCATGTTCGAGTGGATGATAAGAATGTTTGTTTACTCGTCGTTGTGTGTCATGGGATGGCTCTCTGCCCAGTGACTCTTTCATGTTCGAGTGGATGATAAGAATGTTTTATTTATTCGTCATTGTGTGTCATGGGATGGGCTCTCTGCCAGTGACTCTTTCATGTTCGAGTGGATGATAAGAATGTTTTATTTATTCGTCCTTGTGTGTCATGGGATGGGCTCTCTCCAGTGACTCTTTCATGTTCGAGTGGATGATGAGAATGTTTGTTTATTCGTCCTTGTGTGTCATGGGATGGGCTCTCTGCCCAGTGACTCTTTCATGTTCGAGTGGATGGTAAGAATGTTTGTTTATTCGTCCTTGTGTGTCATGGGATGGGCTCTCTGCCCAGTGACTCTTTCTTGTTCGAGTGGATGATAAGAATGTTTGTTTATTCGTCCTTGTGTGTCATGGGATGGGCTCTCTGGCCAGTGACTCTTTCATGTTCGAGTGGATGATAAGAATGTTTGTTTATTCGTCCTTGTGTGTCATGGGATGGCTCTCTGCCCAGTGACTCTTTCTTGTTCGAGGGGATGATAAGAATGTTTGTTTATTCGTCCTTGTGTGTCATGGGATGGGCTCTCCGCCCAGTGACTCTTTCTTGTTCGAGTGGATGATAAGAATGTTTGTTTATTCGTCCTTGTGTGTCATGGGATGGGCTCTCTGCCCAGTGACTCTTTCTTGTTCGAGTGGATGATAAGAATGTTTGTTTATTCGTCCTTGTGTGTCATGGGATGGGCTCTCTGCCCAGTGACTCTTTCTTGTTCGAGTGGATGATAAGAATGTTTGTTTATTCGTCCTTGTGTGTCATGGGATGGGCTCTCTGTACAGTGACTCTTTCATGTTCGAGTGGATGATAAGAATGTTTGTTTATTCGTCCTTGTGTGTCATGGGATGGGCTCTCTGCCAGTGACTCTTTCATACTCTCTTTTCCTTTTCCAGTAAGTTGCAGTCACCATCTTGGCGGCCCCTGGCATAAACGCTGGATATTTACGCTTCATTTAGGATTCTTTTTATTGTGATACTTCAAGGCGTCTGTTATGAAGATGATTTGTTGATGTCTTTTCTTCTGCCGCCGAAAGATCATTTATTTTACGGGTCTTTTTGGCCCGTAGCCCCTTTGAACAATGATTTAAAGTTTTACTTCTAAATACTCCCCAGGAAGTTGGGTAATGTGACGTATTTTAGACCAGACAGAGATTGTCCCTGTAGGTGATTGGTTTTCGAATATGTTTTTTTTGTCGAAGAAATAGAAACTGCATCGGTGAAAAGGCTTCCAGCGAATCTCATTTCTGTGGATGTAGAGAATGCTTTATTTGAGAGGTGTTTGTAAAACAGGGGCAAAGGATGAATTTCCAAGAATTCTATTTGTCAGGTGATGGGCACAGGCCCGTGCTCCCCTTTTAAGTCTCACCCAAGACAACTCTCAAAAGGTGGCTCTATAAAGTCCAAAGAGCTTTGTGGAAAGGTGCCACCTTCAGGACATGCTTCCTTCTGTCCATGGACAGCAAACCGCAGCCCGTAAAAGTGAAAGAATTCACATTAAAGAGAAATAAAACGCTTTCCTGTGGCGTTGCCAATCTTGAAAGATGCCGCAGTAACTCGACCGTAAACAAAGGTCGATGCAGATGTTTTAATGGTAATAAAGACAGCATTAAGGAGAAACGCCTACTGATGGCTATCCCGCTAAATATACATGAACTCACACCAAAGTCAAAGTCCTTCTGGTGGTTACACCTGGCGTTAGGTGTATGCCTGTCCCTTATGAGCGAGGCAGCTGTGACCTCATAAGGGCAGCTCATGGAGGGTTCACGTCTGCACAGGCTGGCATCTGTGCTGCTGTGTCAATTCTACAGCAGCAACGAATGTAGCAACATCTGCTTATGAATGCAGAGTAAACATCTGTGCAGCAGTGAAACCTCTGTCAGCACATACTCCTCTCATGGTGTTTCATACTCTGAGTGTTGTTTCTCTGCTGGTCGATAGCCAGCGCTCAGGCAGTATGATTACATATTGGTTGATGTTGATTTTTGCTGTAGATTCCTGTAGGTTTGGCCCTAAAAGACCACCACTGCTCGAGCAGTCATACTAGAGTTGCAATGCCAAGCAGTCTGGTGGTGCTGGCAAGCTCCCCCACCGTGGCCCAATGCACTAAATCCTGTCTGGGAGGTGGTCACACCTCCCTGTGATAGGAAACCTATCGTCCTGCCGTCCCCTGCTCGAGCTCGGCCCAGCAGTAGGCCTGCAGCGATGTGTCTCTGGTCGGCAGCAGCTCAGTTTGGAAGCCTGGTACCAGGAGCACGGAGAGCTTCCAGGAGGAGCCCCCCCAGTGCATGGAATCACACCTACAACACCGTTTACGGTTTTGGGGTTTGATTCCATCATGTTTGATGCCAAACATGCCAGGGTTCGTTACAGCCAGTTTAGAGATGGTTATCGTGTAATGACTCATGGCCACTCTATGTATTGTAATGAGTGATGCACTTACAACGCCTGGAGGATGGACTCCGGGGTTTGTAGGGGTGTCATGCTCATGCAGGGGCACCCACACATTTATAACCAAGCACCCTCACTTCAGGATTGAAAGGCCTGCCGTAGGGGTGACCTATAGGTTTTAAGTGCAGTGACCTCAGATATAAGAAAACTTATATCTGTCGTAAGTGGTGCTAGCACCAGCTTACACAGGTTGCAATGGCAGGCCTGTAGTAACAATTTGAGTGGTCTCCTATAGGTGGCATAATCGATACTTCAGCCCATAGGGGGCCCCTGGTGTACTTATGCCCTGGGTAACCTAGTATCATATACTAGGGACTTATAAGGTTACACCAGTAGCAAATCTGAGGAGTACCTAGGAACTCCTCAAGGTGCAAGAGATTGGGGTCCTGATTAGCAGAATCACAGTCAGACTAGTCAGAAAAACATAATGACACCAGCAAAGAGTGGGGGTAACCATGAAAGCAGATCTTACTTTCCTACAAAAATGTACTGCATTATGCCGCATAAATTGGCTTTTCTTGCCACATAATTTACTTAACCCTGCCGCATAATTTGGCCATCTCCTGCCACATAATTCCAGTGGCCCGCGGCATAATGAAAGGAGAAAGAGGAAACATATGTTGCAAAACTTTCAAAAACCTATGTGCAATAGCGGATTGGAAAAGGAAAGGTTGGTCAGGAAACAGCAGAGAAGCAGAGCAGATATTGCAGAAAGATATTACTTAACAGTACCACCTGGCGGTGGTGTTGTCCATGAACACCTGCACCAGCCGGTGTCTACATTTTGCCAGAGACCAGAGTCATTTGATTTCCTCCTCTCCCAGATGGCCACCCCAGCCCAGGAGTGACACATCTGTCACTACCGTTAGATCTGGTTGGTTAAGGGAGAGGGGTCTGCCGATGGACCAGTCACGGTTTGTTAACCACCACTGTAGATCTTTTCCAGTTCCCTCCAAGATATGGACCATTTCAGAGAGATTCCCCTGATGCTGTGCCCACTGGAACTTCAGGTCCTATTGTAGAGCCCGCATATGCCAATGGGCATGTGTCACCAGCAGGATGCCAGAGGCTATGAGGCCCAGCAGCCTCAGAGTCAGTCTCACTGAAATCCAGGATGGAGGCTGAAACATCGGTATCATATCCTGAATATCCTGAACTCACTGTTTCGGGGGATAGGCATGAAACTGCACCGTGTCCAGAAAAGCTCCAATGAAAGGAAGCATCTGAGAGGGAGTCAGGTGTGACTTTGGCACGCTGATAGTGAACCCCAGTGAGTGCAGGAGGTCCGCTGTAGTCTGGAGGGAGAGACAACAGCCTGGGGTGACCCAGCCTTCAACAGACAGTCGTCGAGATAGGGGAAGGCGGTCACTCATGATCTCCCCAGATGAGCTGCAACCACCGCCATCTCCTTGGTGAACACCTGAGGGGCGCTGGTGAAGCCAAAGGGGAGCACAGCAAACTGAAAGTGCTCATGTTCCACCGTGACGTGCAGGTAATGCCTGTGGGCAGGCAGGACAGTATTATGGAAATACGCGTCCTGCAAGTTCAACGCTACCGTCCGGGCTCCTGGGTCCAGGGCAGATGGGACCTGAGCTGGAGTGAGAATCTTAAACTTCTCCTTCTTGAGGAAGAAGTTGAGAGATTTCAGGTCAAGGATAGGATGAAGGCTTCCGTCCTTGGGGACCAAAAAGTAGCAGGAATAAGAACCATGACCCACTTCTGGCATCAGCACTCTCTCTATGGCTCCTTTGGTCAAAAGGGCCGTCATGTCTCTGGAAGAGATAGATGGTCCTCCTTGAGCCTATCATAGGTAGGTGGCATGGAGGGAGGGCTAGACTCAAAGGGGAGGGAGTAACCCCTTTGGATAATCTGCAAAACTCACCTGTCTGATGTTATGGACTCCCAAGAGCACAGGTGATGGTGAATCCTGCCTCTCACTGGGTGCCCATGATGGTAAACAGGCAGACTAGGAGGGCTTGGAGGCTGTGGCTGATGGGGGTTTAGTGATCTGACCTACCCACTGGTCACCCGACGCACGGTAGGTTCTGCGTCCACGGCCAAGCTGAGGCTGGAAAGCTTGCTTGGCATGGTAGCTGGATCGGTAATGACGTGGCTGTACACCCCTTCCATGGCCATGAAAGAGAAAGGCGGATTGGGGGTGGCAAGGAGCCAAGGAAAGGCCCAAGGACCTGGCCATAGCCCTGCTGTCCTTAAAGCGCTCCAGTGCCAAATCTGTCTTGTCTCCGAAGAAACGGGAGCCATCAAAGGGCATGCCCATTAAAGAGGATTTGACATCCCCCAAAAAGTCAGTCGTTCCCAACAAGGCATGGTGCAGTAAGGCCTCCATCGCCGAAACCGCTCTGCCTAGTGAGTCGGTAGTGCCTAGTCCACAGTGTATTGCGAACTTCATAGCATTTCTCCCAGGAGGTCTAGGATAGGACCTTAACCCTATCCTAGACCTGCACTCGCTCAACTTCTTCCTCAAGACGGAGAGTGCAAAATGCTCACTCTAGCTCAGGTCCTATCTGCCCTTGACCCAGGAGACTGGATAGTAGCGTTGGACTTGCAAAACACTTATTTCCATCCCATTAGAAAGTACAGTCTGGGCTACCATCGCAACTGTGTCCCACAGGGAGTGGGAATAATGGCCCAAAAGGCAAGCTGTGCTGACAGACCACAGTGCCAGGCTGGCAGAAGAAACCAACTTCTTCCTCAAAGTGTCCAAACTCTTGGATTCTCTGTCCGGGTGTGGTAGGGAATGCGCCAGGATTTCCATGGGACATATCGGCTTGGACCATCAAGCTCTCCTGGGTAGGGTGTTCGGTGAGGAAGCTTAAATCTCCTTGAGTGGGTCAGTGGCGGCTGGCAATCGTCCTATTCACTGGAGCACCTGTGTTGGGTTTGGACCAGATCCCAAGTAGGATGTCCATGATGGCGTTGTTGAACGGGAGTAGCAGTTCTCAGGGGGACACTCCCGGTTGCAGCACCTCTGTCAAGACGTTACTCTTGACTGCTACTGAGGGTAAACTAAGGTCAGGGACCTCAGCCGCCCTCTGCACCACCATTGCAAAGGATGCTGTCTCCTCTGTAGCCACGGTAGGGGGAAAAACATACCAGTATCTGGAGAAGTGTCTAGTCCACTGGCTTAACCCAGATTCTCACATCTGTCCCTATTACCTTCCTCATAAGGCTGGTATTTCTCAAGGTCCATTGACCCCTCCCATTCCTCCCGAGTTCTAACCAGTAAGAATAGGGCTCAGAATCCGGCCAAGATGGCATAGCACCAGTCGGGGCTGGAGTCGGCGTCAGACGACACCCCCTCCACATCCCCGCTCCGGAACCCTCATGACCGAAGGAACGCCGGCAGGAACGGGCCGCTCAGATATGAGGTGCATGGCCTCATAAAACTCTTGAAGTTGGGTGGGAGTCGCTCTGGCTCCCGGAAACTCAGGGAGGCGTGGATTCGACTCAGGAGCTGACATCGAGTGGCAACGCTCCCTCATCTTGCCGGCCCATGGATCAGGCGAAGTTGAAGACCGCTTCGACGTGTTACTTTTCTTGTTTTTGTGGGATGTGACCAAATGGCTCAATGACTTGGAATGCGACAACGACCCCGGGCCAAACAACCGTTCCCAGGACTTTTCTCTTGGCCGGGACCTTGATTGTCACGTTGTCATACATCGAACAGCTCGGAGTTTGAGGGATCACTCCCTCAAGGCCTTTGGGTGCATGGCCCAGCAGTCGGAAGAGGCCTTCGGGTCATGGTCCTGCTTGAGGCCCCATAGGCAAACCAGGTGCAGGTCTGTCACTGACAGGCACTGCGGGGCTTGAAGTCGGCCTTATTAGAGGAGATTCCTGCCACACAAGGAGGTAGGACATCAAAAGACTTCGACAAAATGTCGAAAAAGCTTATCCAAAAAGCGACTATGGGGCAGCTCTGGTGACTTGAAGAAAATAACTGACCCCAGCACGCCTGGGTGGCACCTATGTATTCACCACAAATATCATTTCTGGCACAGACGATGTCCATGACGCCACGCGGAGTTGAATGACGCCCACTACCAGCGAGCAGGGGTACTGCTCACGAAACCTTTCTGGATCCAGTCTCACGCCTGGGGATAATTCTTAGGTAAGGAACCTGCGGCTTGAAGTCGCTATCAGATGTTTGTTGCAATAAACGCAGGGTCCCATGCTCACTGCAGCAGTTCAGGGTCCGGCCCTTCATGGGCGGGTGGGGGGGGCAGGCCAGTGCAGCTGAAGCCATGCAATGGTGCCTTGCAAACCATGTTTTTTCTATTTTTGAACCAGCCCTCCACCCGAAAATAACAGGGAATTTCTCTGTGCATTTGGGGAAATGTCTTCTTTTTTTAAGTAAAGGTCTATTCGAGTTTTACTTATGTGTACACAGATGCCAATAACTAAGGGGCAGCTCTTAATTATGTTGCAGTGTCTTAAATTAGGCATCTGAAAATCATGGAGCAAATAACTGGCACCACCTCCTGTAGCCCCCGCCAATATTCGCTAGCATATCCAAACTAACTTTTGACGTTACTTTTCTAACTCAGTGCTGGATACCTAGATTCAGCACTGGGACATTTCCTATAAACAGGTAAGTAATTAAGTTTCGGTTATTCGCATGATTTTTAAAGAATATTTTCAGATTTCAAAACTCCACACATAGAAACGTTTTGGAGCAGTACATTGAAATGAATGGGCTTCGGCAGTAAATTGCAGGTAAGTTACTTTTCACGTTACTTTTCTAACTCAGTGCTGGATACTTAGATTCAGCACTGGGACATTTCCTGCAAACAGGTGAGCAAACAGGTTTTGGTTATTTGTGTGATTTTTAAGGAATATTTTTAGATTTCAAAACTCCACACTTAGAAACTTTTTAGAGAAAAAGTGTCAATGTTATCCTACAGAGTGAAAACAGGTTAACGGTTCTGGTTCTCAGGTAAGTAATCGGCTGTGGGAGTTAAGGTTCTGGGGTTAGACTCAGGGGTCTCCCAGTGTCAGCAATGCACTGTTATTGCACCCTCAGTGGCACTAGAGCGGCCGGGTGCAGAGTGTTGAGGCCCAATGTTATCCAATGGGGGATAGGGGGCCTCCGGTTGGTGGCTGCTGGCAAGCAGGCCACTGGGTTGTGGGAGCAAAGCTCCTAGGGTTAAGCTCAGGGCAAGTTGGGGACCAAAGTAGCACCAAAGGTGCACCCTCAGCGGCACTAGGGCGGCCGGGTGCAGGGTGCTGTTTTGAGGTCGGGTGCCCTGTTGTTTTCAGTGGAGAACCTCCAGGACAAAGAAACATTGCAGGCTCGGGGACGAGGATCTTTCCAGGAGTGACCACCACTTTGAGGGGTAAGTTGAAATCTAGAGGGATTGTTAGGCACCGTTGGTTTGGGCACACAAGGCCGTGGGGCGTCTGGTGCAGGGGTGCCTTTTGACGTCTGATTTTCTTACCCGCTCTGGTTGCCGTAGGGGGGGTCCTCTGGATTGAAGCTGCAGGTGTCGTCTGGAGGCTTGAGGCAGGTCAGGGGTCACCGGATACCTTGTGGTGTTTTTCCACTCGAGCTCGGGCCAGGTTCGGGGGGGTGCAGAGTGGGCTGGATTCGCGGTCTCTGGCTGGCACCAGAAGCTGCAGTTTAAACACGTTCGGTGTTCACGGGAAAACAGTCTGGAAAGGGAAGGCAGGCAGGTCCTCCAGGGTTTGTGAGGTTGCTAGCTGCTGGACACGCCGGGATTTCGCAGGAGCAGGTTCGAGGGGAGACAGGCCTGTAGGGCTGGAGCCAAGTCAGTGGGCGTTGTCCTCTTGTTAGCTCTGCACGGCTCTTCGTCCTTCTTCTTTTCTTCTTGTAGGTAGGCTGGATCTGCCTTCTTGGTTCAGGGCTGCCCCCTAAATACTGTATTCAGGGTTTTTTTGGGGGGGTCTTGAGGTCAGTACCCAATGGGTTACTGAGCTTAGGGTGACTATCCATAGTCCTGATTGGGGAGTGCCTGCCGTCTGCAAGAGGGCAAGCACTGAAGACTGGGCTTCACCTCGCCTCCCCCACCTGAGGGGTGGAGTTGGCAGAGGTGGGCACACCTCCTGGGCTGGCTAGTTTTTCCCGCCCGTCTTCCCGCCGAAAGGGGGGGAGACAGGAAGGGGGTCTGCTCCTGATAGCAGGAGAGGCTGGGGGTCGCACTACAAAGGCTGCCAGGCCTTTGAAGCTCCCCTGCCACAGATGGCTCTTCCTGGCCTGGGGAGGTGTGAACACCTCAGCCCAGGAAAGGCTTGGTTTCTTGGCTCAGGGAGCGTAGGCTCCCACCCAAGGGGTCCAGAAACATGTCTCGTGGTGGCAGGCTGGTGTGCACCACTCAGGGAACCCACCAGAGTCTCGTTGTTTTTCAGGGGGCATCTCTGAGATGCCCTATGTGTGCATTTTTCATTAAATCTCAAGAACACAGGCCCTGGGAACCTGATTGGCAGGGGCCAAGTGCACACCAAGAAAAAGTGCATCAGTAGTCTGGCAAAAAGTGGAGGGGTTACTGCAACAGATACCCACTTTCCTACATATGATAGTTCACAAGTGGCTCCTGGCAAGGAAGTAGTAGAGGGCGGATCCATCCTCGCTTCCAGAATAGCTTAAGTATGTTCAGAAGATTCTTCAATAATTTTAAAATATTTCCCTAAAATTAGAAATATTGGGAATTTTAGAAAACCTTGGGGCTTTCTATACTGTGATGTTGAAGGATTTTTAGCTAATAGATGCAGTGTTTATTTCTTGGGTTGTCTTATCTTGATGTAAGTAATGTTTAAGTTTTTATATTTTGATTGTTATGTACAGAATGAGGTCCTTGTGTAATAACAGTAATAGAACATCTGTGGCTATAAGGAGAAAGGGATTAAACTGCAGCGAAACAGTAACTCACAAACATCTTTTCTGAACAGGAGAGGATGAGAAGCTGAACCCAGACCTGCTGTTTCGCGTCAAGGAAGAAGAGGAGCCGTGTCCCATATACAACGAGGGCTCCGATGACGGCAAGTGCATGGATCTTTCCAACCCAAGTGAGTAACCGTCTTTCCCAAACACTGCCATCACTTTCAGAGTTGAAAGGTTTTCCTTCAGGCCTTGAAGGTTCTGCTTTGACAACTGATCACTTATGCAGATCATTTATGCAAGACGAGCTCCATACAGACTGTAATGATCTTTAGTCCTGATTTTTTTAAAAAGTGCTTAGGACTTGCTCCCAGAGAAACTCAACGGCATTATCAACTTCTGAAGGATTGTAGGGACTTGAATGTCATTTATTCCATAATGGAGGGTTACCCTTGGTTTGCGAACCGAGTTATGGTATGTTATATGTTATCCATTTATAACACGCTCAGATACTCGTGAGTGTCCAGGCGTGATGCCAGAGGGGTGCATGAAGAAGCTATCAGGCAAAGAAATTTGTCTTAAGTTTCCTTTTTAACACAGCTGGGTCCTGGATGGACCTCAAGGCAAGGGGGAGGGCATTCCAGGCCACACTTGCCTTCACCACAAAAGAGCTGCCCCCTAGCCTCTGGAACTTGTAGCACGGGACCCGAGCAAAACAAAGGAACAAGGAACGGAGGGCTTGCGAAGGAACGTAAAAAGAGAAGCGCCTCTGAAGATAACGGGGGCAATTACCGTGAAGAGCACGATGGGCCAGAACCAAATATTTAAACTTGACCCTGTCCGCCACAGGCAGCCAATGAAGAGAGGGCAATTGGAGAACCACACTATTCCTCGCCGAAATGCCCAATAACAATCTGGCTGCCGTATTCTGAACCACCTGTAGCTTTTTAAGCAGGTAGCCAGGGGCACCAGCATAGAGGGCATTGGCATAATCTAATCGTGACAAAATCAGAGCACACGTGACAGTTTCTCTTGCCGCCTGCGGGAGGAGTGGAAAAAAGTTCCTAAGAGTCTTAAGAAGGCCGAAGCAGCAGCCGGCCAGTTTCCTAATGTGTGTTGAGAAAGAAAGACTCTCATCGAACTACACTTCCAAATTTTTTGTGGGCAGTAGAGAGTCAGGCGGCCACAGCTGCTCTCGGAAGTCAGCGGGGAACTTACGAAAGAGCTATATCTCAGATTTTTGTTCATTGCACTTAAGCTGTGCATCCGCCAGCCATTTAAAAATGGAAACTAGACACTGTTGCGCCGCTGAGATGGAATCAGATGTTTTGTCCCAGGTAAACAACAACTGGGTACCGTCCGCATAGGCCATCCCCTTAGCCCCAAGCTCCTCTGCCAGATATATCAATGGCGTAACATAAATGTTAAAGAGGAGAGGGCTAAGGGAGGAACCCTGCGGGACTCCAGTAGTAACCAGCTGAGGGGAGGAGGAGAAAGGAGGGAGCCAAATCTGCTCAACCCGCTCCTCCAGGAAAGACCTAAGCCAACCCCAAACAGCTCCTAACACACCAATCTCTGCTAATCGGGCCAAGAGAAGAGCGTGTGGGACCGTGTTGAACGCAGCCGAGAGGTCCAGCAAGATTATTGCCGCCCTCCAGCCGGCGTCGAGGCACTCCCGGATGGCCTCCGCCACCTCTACTAAGACAGTCTCAGTGCTGTGAGAGGCTCGAAACCCTGATTGAGCAGGATGCAGAAGTGCCTCATTCTCCACATATTCTGTAAGTTGTTTATTAACCACTTTCTCACAGACCTTGGCAATAGCCGGAAGGAGGGAGATGGGCCGATAGTTCCCTGGGTTAAGGGGATTCAGAGAAGGTTTTTTAAGAAGCGGCAAGATCTTCGCCTATTTCCACCCCTGAGGAACAGCCGCTGTCTGAAGAGATAATGTCCGCAAGATTGTTGCGTGGCCCAGTGTATATCTCTACTGCGTGTAAGATCTACACCCAGGTAAATCCGTTTGATCTGTGCATATTGTTGGGTCTTCACCCACACGTCCCACCCATGGTCTGCTTCATCATTTGACCCACGTCCCAGTCACCTAGTGTGAATGGGCGGGCTCAACGCGTTTCTAAAGTGAGCACTTACTATAGATGTTTAGTGATTGAAATCTAAAATTGCCTGCCAGATCCTATTAAAATTCTTTAATGTGTTGGTCCTTTGGCAATGTTAAAAACATTGCGATGTTATGAGGGTATATTGACCCCTTACATATGTGGTCGACATGTTTCAGCCGTATCAAATGCCCTCTAGGTCAGTCAGCCTTCTTCAGGACCAGTGATGGTTGTTATCCCTATATCTCAAGATAGCCTATTACTCCTTCAATTATAGGTTTTCATACAGTGATATGGTAAGAAGAATATGCACGCAACTGATACTGAGCATGTTTTAGGAATGTTTCCTTTGTTATGGTCTATACTGAAATGAGAAAGAAATAGGTTAACATTGATCAGGTTTTTTTATTCATTTTTCATGTTCAATGCTTATTCTCCGATGTTATTGTGATGGTCTGCAGGCACTCGTGTGGTTTGTTCCCTCGAGCTACATTTTTATGTGCTCTTAAAAACATTTAAAAAGGCACTAAGGATGAACAGTGGATGACAATACATACATATACTGTACAACATGTACTATACAACATGCATTGGATGTTCGCTTCGTTATCGGGAGTAAAATGTGATCCTGAATTTCACCTACATGGCCTATGTTTTGTTAGGGCTACAAAGGATTATCGGGAAGGACCGTCCTTGTAGTCACACTCTGCCAGGAAAAAGTGTAAAACCAATGAAGGGCCACTTCATCAAAGAACTCGTGGCCTGACACACTGCATGTTAAGGTTCGGTCTGTCGCTTCCGCATTTGAAAGCAGCAGCGTGTCCTGTCACGGAATTGGGAGGAATCACGTGATTTCGCTGTGCTCCCCAAAAACGTTGAAAAAAAAGAATGTGTTTCAAGAAAACGACAGTGGTATTGGTCACCCCAATTATTTCCTATTTTATAAACCACTTGTGGAATGTATGTTTACAGCCAGTAGAGACTACAAGGGTCATAGGGATTTGTGGTCCTACAATGGCTGCGATGAAAGGTCGTTCCGCCTCCATAATGACGGCTTCGCAGGGACATGGGAAGTGTAGTGTCCACTGTGCTTTTCCGTGAGCTACCTGTTTATTACAACTTTCTACCTGAAAATGATATCTATACGTCCAAGCTTTTATGAGATCACTTTATATTTTCCCATTATGTTATTATATAAAATAAATCTTTTAGGAATGGTATTTGTTATGTGTGACTTGGATATCTTCTGCATGTGGTACAGCTATGCCCCCCTGTCCTAAGTGCAAGTGTCTGGTATCCTGGTTTTTGACCTTAGCTTCAAGCCAATCCAACGTGTGCACAGAGGCCTAGGCCTGTCCTGTGACCTGGAGTGCTGTAACAAGCACACCTCATTGGTAGATAGTGTACTAATGTCCCTCTTGTGTGCTTAGCACGTGGGGGGCAGCGTACCGTGTTTTGTGAATCCATAGTTGTGACCAGCCTTTTTATTGATGTCACTGGAGTGGAGGCCTACTGGCCCATGCATGTAAGGTTCCATTTCTGTACTCCTAATGCTAACATCCGAAGTGTATGCTCCTCATCAGATTCTATCACTACCACCCACCCAAAAATGCCCCTCTCTTTTTTAAATTTTTTGTATTTGTCCTCATTTAACCATCATATGCTCTAAATTCAAGAAAGGGGTACTCTGACCATCTCAAGTATCCGGAGGAAGTTTTTACCGGCCTGGTCGCTCCACAAAGGAGAGAAGGATACCACGTATCTCCAGAACCACACCTTCGGTTTCTTGTATGGCGTCCAACCCCTGATCTTGCTTCATCTATTAGACCATTATTTTTCCCAGGGATAGTACCTATCCAGAGCATGTTCTTAATCATTGGACCAAAAAAATCAAAATGTCGAAAGGTGGAAAACAATAGAAATGCCGTAAACCTACAAAAAATATGGACGAAACACCTATCAACCCTGTGACTAAAATGTTATATGTTAGGGGGAGCCTGCCTCCACCCACTTATCCCGTATTTCCCCGTATTTTTTTTTTTTTTGTGTTTGCCGAATTGATTTAAAAAACAGATACCCTCTGAATAGAGTGAATCCATTCTTCTTTCATAGGGGTGCAGGGTAAAATCCATTTAATGCAAAGCTCCCTGCGAGCTAACAATATCAAAATGAAGATGAGAGCATTGTGTCTTTTTGTTAAAAGACGGCCGTCTACCTCCCTTGGTAGAACCCCAAAAATTATAGACAAGGTTGTTAATTTTATTTCCACCCCATAATATCAGAGATGGTCTTACCCACTTTCTTCCAAAAGGAGTCTATTGCCGGACAGCTCCAGAACTTATGACCCTCGTTTGCCCTAGCTTCTCCACATTTAGGGCACTTCTTAATCTCCTAGTTCCCCATTTTCGATATTCTCCGGGGTGTCCAGTAGGCTTTGTGAACTGTGAAAAGGTGTTTTTTCTTTAAAGGGGCAGCATTTACATATCACCATAAAAAAGACATAGATAATTGCCCTATGTTTTCGAGGTCTTCGTCCGGCAGGTCTTTCTTCCATATCTCAGTAAACGAAACCTGCGTCTCTTCTCCGTTCTGGACAAGTAGCCAATACCATTCTGCCACTTCTTTTGTTTTTGTTTGGCGGGAGCATATCTTTGATGCCAAATTCGAATTCCCTTTTAGCTCTTTACCTATAGATTTTGTCCAGCTTAACAGTTGATAATATTGCCCCTCTCTGTCCATAGCCCTCTCTCACATACATTTCATTTGTTTTAAAGCACTGGTAAAGGCTGGCTTTACTAATCCATTCAGCTATCCACATAAAATATAGATCTGTTCTTTGCAGCAGGCATATAAACTCTCTGCGCTGCACTATGGCGATTCAAAACTGCAACTAGACAAAACTGTAACCTCTCTCTCTAGCAGGAACATAATCACAAGTTATCTTGATATTTTTATTGCTGCCTGAAAGCTGGATGCACAAGGAACTGTGCAGCAGGTGCTTTTAAATTGGAAGTTCTTGCCAAACACAGTGCCCCCACTGAGGTCAGTGTACCCCCCTCCTGGTCAGCGCCCAGTGCATCGCACCGGTGGCACTGCTCTAAAGCTGGACATGTTTGCGTGAGTGAGCCTGAGCAATGGAGGTCTGTAGAATACATTTTGGGTACCCCCAGGTCTGGCCTTCTGCACAAAATGGAGGTGAGGTTCTTTTCCCAGTCACTGGAAATGCATTTCTGACCGTCAGGAAGCTGGAGGGAGGACACCTAGACAGCGAAGTGAGGGAGCAGGATACAAGGCTCCTTTAGGAAGTCCGTTAGACCTTATCGATGAGCAAGGAGATGCAAATTAGTCTTCTGGCATTGCTGTTTGATTAACTGTAGGGTAAGATTGCAGACTCGTGTGCAAAGTGAAGAAGCCCCTTTGGATGAGGCCTAGCCCTTTTTCGGTCACGCCTGACCCAGCGCATGCGCTGCTCTGGCGAGACTTATTGAGAGTGCTCCAAAAAGTGCTACCAGGCCAGCCTAGAGTTACAGTGCATGTGCGCGGGCGCGCGCGCAGCGCTTCATCGCGATTACTTTCACTTACGCGGCCGCACGGCCACTTTGATGTTTGATCGCATCACTTTAGCGGCCGCTTGGCATAGCCAATAGGTCTCGCTTTTGGGACCTTATAAGTATTTAGTTATGCAACTGTTGCATCGCTAAACACTTATAGGTCCCAAAGGCGAGACCTATTGGCTATGCCAATGCTTGTTCTTTCTTTGGTCACACTTTGTCTGTCTGATCAAAGCTCACCCTTGTGCCTTTGTTGTGGGTGCTCCTGACTGCAGACAACCCTGCTGTGAGAAGAATCACTGTGCTCAAAGGCTGCCTCTAGAGATCAGCCTGGAAGGGACACTCGAAAGGTGAACTGGTTCTGAAAGTGCAGCCAGTCGATACACATCTCCTATGTGCTTTTACGGTGTAAAACTGGGAACCCCATTGGTTGTTCCAGTTCCAAGTCCTCAGTGGCCAAAGAAGGGAGGACTGCTGTGCAATCAGAGCTGGTGTCTGCCTGAAAGCCAGATTCCCAAAGGTGAGGACAACCCACCCGAGTCAGACCCATAGCTGGAAAAACTAAGCTATAGTCCTGACATGAAGTACCTAGAAGCCAACCTGCTACTGAGAGAGGGAAGAAGCCTGCCAACACTGCGAGAGGAGTGACTGTCCAGGAGGAGCAAGCATGTCCCTGCATGTCCTTGCTGGTGATGGAACTTCCAGAAGAGAAGGACTGTGGAGAGCTATCTGTTCCCCTATGCCACAGGATTTACACTCCCTTCTAAAGACAGTTCCTCGTGAAAAATGTGACACTTTGACTTGAGATGGTCGCAGCCCGGTTTGGGCTGTGATCCCAGTCCAGATCGCACAGTAGAAGTGCCCCCTGTGTGTGGCTGTATCGACCTGAAGAAGTGAGGTATGTCTGTGGCTCTGTTGCCCAGATAAAGTGAGGCCTCTTCAGGACTATGCTTCCCAGAGGAAGATTGGCCTGTATATTGTCATGGTGCCCAAAAAGAGATGTAGCATGTGCGTAGCTGCACCACCAGGAAGACCTCGAACTGAAAGGGCCATGTCCACTTGGGAACCCCTGCCCGCTTGTTCTGCACTGTGGTTGAGTGTTCTGTAGGAATCACCAATCCAGCTTGCACAAGCGCAGCTGAAGAACCTTGGAGGCATGCAGCAGCATGAGAGCTTGAAGACTCCGTGGCCACCGAGGCGACCCCGACTGAGCTCCCAGTGACCAACCTTTCTCCCTGAAGCAGGAAGGAACAGGTGCACTGACATGAAGCTGGACAGCTGCTTGAAAAGACTGTTCCACCCTGGGTGGTAAGAACTGAGCAACTGCACAGTATGAGTACAGGACATACTGAGCTGTGAAAGACTGAGCGCAAAGTACATGAGAGGGGCAGGTGAGCATCTGGGCCTCAATCCCAGCCCGACACCTGGGTCAAGATCAAGCTGGGAGCCGGGACGCACCTCGCAAGGCGAATCAAGACCTCCAAAGGCCTCAAACAAGGGTGTTTTCTAGCCCCCATGCTGTTCAACCTCTTTTTAGCAGCCCTTCCAGGGGAATTGGACAATAGTACATCGCACACCCCACGCTTGGAAAGTATCTTGCTGTCCAATCTCCTATACGCGGACGACTTGGTTTTATGGTTTAATCTTTTATTGAAATTTAGTAACATTCAGTATGTCCAGCATCTCAAAGCACATAGCAGGGCAAGGACAGCGTAGGCCCAAAGCGGCTTGTATACTAAAATCAAGACGTCAAAATATGAGAAGAAAATGTCTGAAGATGAAATGAAACTTATTCTAAAGCCCCTCGTCCCCCATGAGAAAGCAAAAAATGGGGGCCATCCGAGATCTAGTACATGATTAGGGCTTTAGGTCTCTTTCGGTGACTGATCAGGGAGTCGTAGTAGGCGCAAGTATCTGGGGCAGGTGACCTCTCGGAACTCGGAGGCCAGGAGGGACAAGAACGGCTGCCAAAGCTCCCCAAATGTGGTGCCCTTCCCAGCCAGCATGATGGTCAATTTCTCCATCCCCAGAATGTGCCATAATCGGTATAACCAAGCGGTGAATGTAGGGATCTGAGAGGTACGCCAGTGTGCTAATATGGTTTGGACCGCTGTGCCTAGGTCAATTGCGATTAGGCGGCCCCTGCGGGACTTAAGAGGGTACATCAGGGGGTTCGGGAGACCCAACAGGATGTATGCGGGAAACCGCGGCAGTTGTTTGTCTAGGTGTTTATCCACTTCGTCAAGAACCTGAGTCCAGTATGCTTGTATGTGCTTGCAGTCCCAGAGAAGGACAGAACAGAACAGTTAGTCCATAAAGAGCTCAAGTCCTTCCTTGATGCCCACAACCTACTTCACCCCCAGCAATCCGGTTTCCGGTCTAGACATTCTACCGAGACCGCCCTGATCGAGCTGACCGATACCATCAAAAACCTACAAGATCAGAGGAAGAAGGCCATACTGATCCTTCTTGACCTCACGGCGGCATTCGATACTATTTCCCACTCCATTCTGCTCAACAGACTTATGGACATCGGCGTCACAAACTCGGCCCTTGCCTGGATCAGTTCCTTCCTCAGTGACAGATCTCAAACCGTCTCACTGGGTCCTTTCCAATCGAAAGAGAAAAAGATCTCCTGTGGAGTTCCCCAGGGCTCCATTCTTAGTCCCCTCCTATTCAATATATATCTCATCCCCCTACTTTCACTTATAGAATCGTTTGGCATAACTGTCACGTCTTATGCTGACGATACTCAGCTTGTCATCCCTCTCGACGACAATTCCAACTCGGCCGAACTTAATCTCAAGCGCTGCCTCACAGCGGTCTTTCAATGGATGGACGCCAACCATCTCCGCTGCAACTCGAATAAAACCGAGATCTTGCCCATTGGAAAGAATGCATCTTTCAGTCCCGCCCTGTGGTGGCCTGATAACTCTGCTGCCCCACCTCAGACAGTTTCATCGGCCAGAAACCTCGGAGTTATTTTCGATTCCGATCTTTCTTTCGATTCCCACGTCGCAACTGTAGCAGGTAAATGCTTCGGCATTATAAAATCCATGCGAAAGTTCTTTGACTTCCTCCCGCTCGATTCCAGAAAGACCATTGCGGTAGCCCTCATACTCTCTCGAGTGGACTATTGTAACGGCCTCCTGGCAGGGACCAAAAAGTCCACCCGACTGAAACTGCAAAGTGTCCTGCACACTGCCGCGCGTCTCGTCTTAAAACTCCCACGCAAATCTTCTATCTCCACTGCCCTCAGATTCCTTCATTGGCTCCCCTTGCACAAGAGAATACTCTTTAAAATTCTCGTTGTAGCCTTCCGAGCCTTCAACAAATCCGGCCCAGTCTACCTGTCGAGACGCTTCCCTCACTACACCCCTGGTCGCACTCTCAGATCCTCTCAAGAAAACCTCATGACCCCCTCTAAATTCAACCTGAAGTCCAAAGGCGGAAAAACACTCAGTACCCTGGCTATTAGAGCCTGGAACAGTATGCCAAGGCATCTTAGACTTCAGACGCATGAGAAGCCGTTTAGGAAGCTCCTCAAAACGTGGACTTTTAGTCTCTCTGATGACTGGACTAAAGCAGCCATTTAGCCCCCCACCACCTTTCCAGTGATCTGGTCCCAGGTTTTACAGCGCCAAGATGCTCCCTTCGGAGCGAACGTTTGATCTCTATAAATACTTATCCAATATCCAATATCCAAGAAGGTGTACCAAGGTTCCTATGCTCCCACACTCCCGCCAGCAGTCAGTGCTCTGTCTAGGGTCCGCACAGTCGAGGCGCTCAGGGGTGTGATACCAATAGGTAGATAATTTGGTTAGTGTCAATCCCATATGGTAGGCAGGGTGGCGGGCCCTGTAGTACACCCCTTTCCATTCCTTATTGCTAAGTGACCTACCCAGGTCCCGTTCCCATCGTGAACAACTGGCACTGTACATGTGTGTGTTTCTAGCCAATCGCATTTTATATAGGTCAGAACTGAGTTCTTTATCGGAAGTGCGGGTAAGCAGCCATTTCTCATAGGTGGAGAGGAGTCTGTAGGCATGTGGCTTAACTTGGGGGTGTAGTGCCCAGTGTCGAATCTGGAGATATCGCAGCCGTTCGGATTCAGGGATCCCATATTCCGATTTGATCTGTTGATATGGTATGATCCCGTCAACATCAAAAAGATGGCCCAGGGAACGGCACCCCGTGGATTGCCACCGCACAGAGGCTGCGTCACCCACACCCGGCTGAAAATCGGGGTTATCGAATAGCGGGGTGTGTGGAGAGGGGAAGGTGGTCAGATGATGTTTAATGTTAGTGCGGTCCCAGGTCTCTAAAGTGACGCGAGTAATGTAAGACGCGTGGAGATTGGGTGGTCTATATGCCCTCCGAAGAAAGGGAACCTTCTGGAAAGGCGTAGCTACGACTGCTTGGTCTTGGAAGAGCCAGCATTTCTCCAATTCCAACCGGTTCCATTCAACCAAGTGACGCAATTGTGTCGCCTGAAAATAGAGGTGAAGGTCAGGGGCACCGAGGCCGCCTTCCTCCGGTGGGAGTACCGCTTGAGCATGCTTCATCCGCGGTTTGCGGCCGTTCCAGATAAACTGCGCGAGGTCGGATTGGGTTTGTTGGATCCAGCATGGAGTGGGGCTGACGGCAGGGTCTGGAATAGATACAAGATCTGAGGCAATATAGTCATTTTGGTGGCTGCTACCCTGCCGAGCCAGGATAGCGGGTAGTGTTTCCATTGACCGAGTTCCTTGCAAATTCTCAATCGCAGCTGAGCATAATTAACAGTAGTGGTGGCTGGGATAGAGGGAGCTAGCTGGATTCCGAGGTAGGAAACTGTATCCGACGCTCACTGGTTAGCGTGTTGTTGCTGTAAACATGTTCGGGTGGGAGGTGACGGGGAGAGGTCAAGCGCTACAGATTTGTCCATGTTAACCTTGAACCCCGAAGCCTGCGCAAAGGCGTCTAGTTCCAGAAAAGAGGCATGGAGCGCGGGAATTGGATTCGATAATTAAATCAGGACATCATCGTTATAGAGACTAATGGTATGGATATCCTTCCCGAATTTAATCCCTGTTATCGCCGGATTATATCGAAAGCGGTGGGCCAACGGCTCCATACAGAGCGCAAAGAGGAGGTGTGAAAGGGGGCACCCCTGCCTGGTACCCCTACCTATAGGGAAACAAGACAACGTGTGGCCGTTAACCCAAACCGTGGCTGTAGGAAAATGACAACAGTTTAGGATGTGTGTTTTGAGTTTATCTCCTATCCCCACTAGGGTAAGCACTTGTTCCAGGAATGGCCAATGGACCCTATCGAAGGCCTTCTCAGCATCAATGGCAAGAACCATATATTCCCCTTGAGTCCGAGAGGCCTTCTCGATGAGGTGGAGAGCCTGTTTAGTGTTGTCGCTCGTTTGGCGCTGAGGGATAAAACCAGCCTGGTCCGGGTCTTTGAGCCCTGGCATGTAGGGGGCAAGGCGGACAGCCAACATTCCAGTATATAAATTAATATCAATGTTAAGGAGAGATATGGGGTGATAAGCTCCGAAAGCAGTTCTGTCGCGCCCTGGCTTCAGAATGACCACTATGGAGGCTTCAAGCATTTCTCCCGGGATCGCCCCTGGTGTGCTAAAGAAGTTAAAGAGACCGGTCAAGATTGGAGCCACCAACGCGCAGAACGTTTTATAAATAGCAGGGGAGTAGCCATCAGGCCCCGGGGCCTTAGCTGGTTTAAGACGTGATATTGCTGCTTTAACCTCCTCTATTCGTATTTCCCTCTCTGAATGGTCCGTCTGAGCTGTGGTCAGAGTAGGTAAATTGGCCTCTGCAAGGTAGTCAGTGCTATCAGCGTTGTCCAGTGATTGGTTGGTATATAGATGGGCGTAAAAGTCCCGGAAGGCCTCTGCGATCTCGGAGTCCTCCGATACCTGCCTACCATTCCCTCGACAAATCTCTGGGACCCCCTGTCTCTGCCTGACCTCCCGGAGCTTATGAGCGAGGAGGCGACCGCACCTGTCTCCTCCAGTGTAATAAGAGTGGCGCAAGCAGAGAGCCGCGTATTCAGCTCTATCCAGGTCTAGGTCTGCAAGCTGCCGTCGCATGGCCCTCAGCTGGCGCCACACATGAGGTGCCCCCGTTTGCTGGTGCATCCGTTCTAACTCCCTCGTCCTCTGGGTAAGTTCTTCTCTCTTACGTCTAATCTGAGCATTGCCTTCTGTAGAGATGGCTACAAACTCCCCGCGTATAACCGCTTTGAGTGCTTTCCACTGTGAGGAGAGGGAAGTATTGTGATTCGCGTTGTGTAAGAGATAATCTTTAATGGCGCATTGAATCTGTTCAACAACAGCTGTGCGGTGTAAGAGGGTGTCGCAGAGGCGCGACTGACGGGTAGGTCGATGCAGTGGGGGAAGTGTAAAAATAGCAATTACCGAGGCGTGATCAGATAGAGAGGCAACACCTATCTCCACGCCTGTCGCAAGCGCGAGTATGGACGATGAACCTTGGAGGTAGTCAAGCCTAGCGTACATTTTGTGTGCACTAGAATAATAGCAATACTTGCGGTCTAGGGGGTGGAAGCAGCGCCAGAGGTCTTTGAAGCCCAGATCCCGCAGACGCGCTAGACTGGCCGCAGAGATCGCGCCTGACTGGTAGGTCCGCTGGCATGACCTATCTGTGATATTATCAAGGTCTCCCCCTATGTTCCGTCATCGCCGTAGCTTCAGTGAGCGCTTCATGTAAAAACTGTCCCTCATTAGGGGCATATACCGACCCAATAGTAAAAGTCAGGGCCCCCGGAGTGAAACGGTAGGTAAGGAGTCGCCCTTTAATTTCTGCCTCCTTCTGAAGGATCTTCCCCTGAATCGCGCAGGAGACCAAGATGGCTACACCAGCAGATTTAGTAGGGCCGGAGGAGAACATCTGAGTTGGAAACATGCGGGATTTTAAGCGGTGGCAGTCCTTTGACAAGAGTTGCTTTTCCTGCAGGAGACATATGTCAGATTTGGCGTTCTCAAGGCAGGAAAGGACCGCCTTGCGTTTGACAGGATTATTAAGTCCCCACACATTCAGGGTGAGGATTGTAAGAGTAGTGGGGGGCATGTACCTGGAAGTAGGTCGGTAAGAAGCAGTACAAAGGTGCGAAACCTGCCCCCAAGGTCGTGGAGAGGATGTAGCAACAGCGTGTGGGCACACCCAGTATGTAGCCATGTGGGAATCAAATAAAGGGGGTGGACGAGGGATCCCAAAACCCAAAAACAAAAATCCCAAACAAGACACCAAGAAAGAACTATCCACAGAAGGTGGATTCAAGAAGAAGAAATGTTCAAAGTTGTAATATAGTCCACCATCTATAGATGATCGGTTGAAGGTCGTCATGGGGGTCGTGTCGTGGCCAAGGACGTCTCTCTGCCCCCCCCCCTGCCAGCCACCCATCAACATAGCTAGTGCTGAGAAAGAGTCATTGGACCATGTGTCCTTCATACAGGTTGTGTTTTGGCCAGGGCATCGGGCAGGGCATCCAGAGCTGCTTTCTGTCCTTGCAAGATTGCCGTGGGATCTGGTCACTTAGATCGGCGTCAACGTCCTTGCTGTCTCCATCTTGGCCGTCCGTCCTCGGCTCCGCGGGCGGGGCTGCCTTCGTCATTTTCTTCATCCAGGACATCAACTCCCAGCAGGCGACTGGCCTTCGAGAGAGAGCGGATTTGGTAAAGCTTGCCCTCTGGACGGAAGATGAGTCTAAAGGGATGTCCCCAACTATAAGGAATGCTGCGTTGGCGTAGGTGGGTGGTGATGGGTCGTAAGGTCTTCCATTTCTGCAGGGTGAGTGCAGCTAGGTCTTGGTACAGGACAGGGTGCTGATCTCAAAACTTGATCGGGTGCATCAGTCTGGCCTTCTGGAGGATGTCTTCTTTGGTGCAAAAGTCTTGGACACAGACCAATATGTCTGCCGGCGGGGCCTTATAGGAGCGTGCAAGACCTACCCTGTGTGCTCTGTCCAGTTTGAGGTCTGCATCCGGGGGGTTACCCAGGATGTGGTTGAAAAGTTCTCTAACATATTTGAAAATGTCTCCAGCCTCTTTGTTGGCCCTCACCCCCTGGATTCGAACATTATGGCGGCGGGAGCGGTTCTCCAGGTCTTCGAGGTGTGTCTGCAGATCCACCTGCTGATCATCTCCGTGTCCCTTTCATCGCCTTTGTCTTCCAGCACAGCGACCCTCTCTCCAATGCTATCCACATCTCTGCGGACGTCTTTGATTTTGGGGTGAGGTCACGTTTGAGCGTCTGCAGATCGTCTCGTAACGCCATGAATAGGGACTCCAGGAAGGCCCTGGTCACTGGTTCCTCTCCACCGTCGCCCATCCGCGAGGAAGAATCTTCCCCTGACGGCGCGGCACCCGTTCGGTCCCCACTCTGGGCTCGGGCGAATAAGTCCTTCAATGTTTTGTCCTTTCTCCCACGAGTGGAGGACATGCTGACCCCTGGCCCAGGAGGCTCCAACGCACTAGGATAGGCCAAACGGGGTCTCGCTGCAGTTCCCGGATCGCTGTGAAAGTACGGTGTGACTGCTTGGGAAGTACTCTGGAGACACAACAGACCATTGTATCTCTGCTACTCTCTGTAAGTTTTGGACCCGTATCTGGGGGGTCCAGGCAGGCTAGAATGCGGCACTAGGAGACCACCAGACGCAGTGTTGTATTGGCGTCTCTCAGCCCAGGAGCCATCGGCTAACTGCGTGGGGCCTGACTCTGCAAGGTGCTGTGTTGGCGCACCCTCCACGTTGTCCTCGTGGCGACGCTGGGGCCGAGCCCCAGCTCCCGAGTATGTTGCTGGCACTCCAGGCACTCTGAGGGCTGCTGGACATCTCCCCCCGGCTCCCCCTCTTGTGTATCTCGTATCCTCGAGGTCGTTGTAAAGAACAAAGCGGATCTGTAGAGTAAGTATAAGTTCTTTATTCGCCAACACAGCTCCACAAGTGGAGCGCAAGAATGCATCCGCTGCTGTGGATCACCAGCTGTCAACTCATCAACTGCCAGCTGGTGATGTCACAGCTGTCAACAACTATGATACGGTGTCCTCGCAGGGACACGCAAGAGCAAGTGACACAACGGTGTCCCCAAGTAGTCAAAACAAGTACACAACAGTCGTCACTTCCCCGGATGGTGTGAGTGCCGTAGGGCACTGATTTCGGCTCCGGGCAGACACCCCTTGGCCGTCCGCTGCGGTTCTGCTTCTCCAAGATGGTGGGCGGGGAGTCCCAGCGCCCGCCGGGGGAACAGCTTGTGTGTGGAAGTGGGGGGGTCACACCGACAAATCCCCGCACTTAGGCCTGGCTCGGTAGGCCGCTTTTGCACCATGGGCCCCCCGACCGCTCTGCAACGTCAGTGCGATCTTCTCCTCCCTTCGTGCTCCCCCAGCGCCGAACATGCACTGCGAGTTTTCCCCGGATCTGCTCACCTGTCTTCTTCGCCGTGGGGAGTGCAGAGTTCCAGGCGGGTGGGCAGAGGCCGGTCACTCCCCTGATCGCTAGACTGTCACATGGCCTCTCCTCTGCACCGCGAGCTCGGCTCCGACAACACCGCCTCGGCAGGGGCGAGTGAGCACCAGCTCCAGGCAGGGGTGCGCTTGATCCCAATCGTTTCCCCGCTGCTATTACCGGGCTCGCGGCTCAGCCCGCGTCTGCCGGTCTCCGCACACCCAGGCAAGTCAGGTCACGCTAGAGCCTCGGTGTCCCAGGCTCGGTCGCTACAACATCAAGACGCGACCCCAGCACTCAAGGGTGCTGCGTCTCCGTCTCTGGGGTATAGCTGGCAGCGGTCCCATGAGCTGCCGGTCGTTTTGCTAGCTCACGCACCTCCTACAGCTCCGGGGCACAGCTCTGAGTGGGTCCAGGCGCTTTAGGTGGCTAGAAATCCGTTCTTTGCTGGGCCGCCGATGGGAGAGACGGAACAGAGCATCCTATCTCGCCGCCATCTTGGCCACGCCCCCGACGACTTGGTTTTAATAAGCCGGACCCCAGTCAGCCTCCAACAGCTGCTGGACACCACTAATAAATTCTCGCAATGCAACACATTACACATTAACATAAAGAAAACAAAAATTATGACAGTGAATTACAACAAGACCAAGAAAATTACGTGGTACCTGGATGGGAGCAGTCTAGACCGGGTAACCAACTACAAGTATCTCGGAGTTCTACTCGACAGCAGAGGCTCGTATAAACCCCAAGTGGAGGCCTTGCGACGGAAGGGCACCACGAGCTATCTCGCAATGAAGCCCCTGAAGAAATTCCTACCAGACCGAACATTAGATCCCCTATTACAGGTGATTCGAGCACGTTTGCAGCCAATGCTCACATATGGGAGTGAACCAACGCAAGGGAAAGATGCGATAGTTTTAGATAAAACAATTGGTAGGTCATATAGAGCAATCTTTCAGCTACCAAACTATGTGTCACCCTCCCAAATACGCCTGGAATTCGGCCTGCAGAAGCAAACCGTGGAAAGAAGGGGGGCTTATATAAAAAACTGGCACAAGATCAGGGGTGCTGAGCAGGGATCCCTAAATGCGCACATATGGTTTGAGCTGTCACATCGAGAGAAATACCCGCCAGAGAGAATCTGGTCGACTCACTGGAAAGGCTTGAATTGACCAACCTCTTGGAATCCCCCATAGATCACAATCAGGTTTGTGGATTGCTCACATGCTGTCTGGAGCAGACACACACCTCAAGCCCTTCGATGGGCAGCTCGCGCACATGCCAGGTTCTGATCGTATGTTGGGCCCTTCACAGCACAGCTGGTGGACACTCCATCACTGTTTGGGTCACAGGAGTCTGGGCCCTTCACAGCACAGCTGGCGGACACTCCATCCACTGTTTGGGTGACAGGAGTCTGGGCCCTTCACAGCACAGCTGGCGGACACTCCATCACTGTTTGGGTGACAGGAGTCTGGGCTCTTCACAGCACAGCTGGCGGACACTCCATCACTGTTTGGGTGACAGGAGTCTGGGCCCTTCACAGCACAGCTGGCGGACACTCCATCACTGTTCGGGTGACAGGAGTCTGGGCCCTTCACAGCACAGATGGCGGACACTCCATCCACTGTTTGGGTGACATGAGTCTGGGCCCTTCACAGCACAGCTGGCGGACACTCCATCACTGTTTGGGTGACAGGAGTCTGGGCCCTTCACAGCACAGCTGGCGGACACTCCATCCACTGTTTGGGTGACAGGAGTCTGGGCCCTTCACAGCACAGCTGGCGGACACTCCATCACTGTTTGGGTGACAGGAGTCTGGGCCCTTCACAGCACAGATGGCGGACACTCCATCCACTGTTTGGGTGACAGGAGTCTGGGCCCTTCACAGCACAGCTGGCGGACACTCCATCACTGTTTGGGTGACAGGAGTCTGGGCCCTTCACAGCACAGCTGGCGGACACTCCATCACTGTTTGGGTGACAGGAGTCTGGGCCCTTCACAGCACAGCTGGCGGACACTCCATCCACTGTTTGGGTGACAGGAGTCTGGGCCCTTCACAGCACAGATGGCGGACACTCCATCACTGTTTGGGTGACAGGAGTCTGGGCCCTTCACAGCACAGCTGGCGGACACTCCATCCACTGTTTGGGTGACAGGAGTCTGGGCCCTTCACAGCACAGATGGCGGACACTCCATCACTGTTTGGGTGACAGGAGTCTGGGCCCTTCACAGAACAGTTGGCGGACACTCCATCCACTGTTTGGGTGACAGGAGTCTGGGCCGTTCACAGCACAGCTGGCGGACACTCCAACCACTGTTTGGGTGACAGGATTCTGGGCCCTTCACAGAACAGCTGGCGGACACTCCATCACTGTTTGGGTGACAGGAGTCTGGGCCCTTCACAGAACAGCTGGCGGACACTCCATCACTGTTTGGGTGACAGGAGTCTGGGCCCTTCACAGCACAGCTGGCGGACACTCCATCACTGTTTGGGTGACAGGAGTCCGGGCCCTTTACAGCACAGCTGGCGGACACTCCATCCACTGTTTAGGTGACAGGAGTCGGGGCCCTTCACAGCACAGCTGGCGGACACTCCATCACTGTTTGGGTGACAGGAGTCTGGGCCCTTCACAGCACAGCTGTCGCACACTCCATCCACTGTTTGGGTGACAGGAGTCGGGGCCCTTCACAGAACAGCTGGCGGACACTCCATCCACTATTTGGGTGACAGGAGTCTGGGCCCTTCACAGCACAGCTGGCGGACACTTCATCCACTGTTTGGGTGACAGGAGTCGGGGCCCTTCACAGCACAGCTGGCGGACACTCCATCACTGTTTGGGTGACAGGAGTCTGGGCCCTTCACAGCACAGCTGTCGCACACTCCATCCACTGTTTGGGTGACAGGAGTCTGGGCCCTTCACACCACAGCTGTCGCACACTCCATCCACTGTTTGGGTGACAGGAGTCTGGGCCGTTCAAACCACAGCTGTCGCACACTCCATCCACTGTTTGGATGACAGGAGTCTGGGCCCTTCACACCACAGCTGTCGCACACTCCATCCACTGTTTGGGTGACAGGAGTCTGGGCCCTTCACAGCACAGATGGCGGACACTCCATCACTGTTTAGGTGACAGGAGTCTGGGCCCTTCACAGCACAGCTGGCGGACACTCCATCCACTGTTTGGGTGACAGAAGTCTGGGCCCTGCACAGCACAGCTGGCGGACACTCCATCACTGTTTGGGTGACAGGAGTCTGGACCCTTCACAGCACAGCTGGCGGACACTCCATCACTGTTTGGGTGACAGGAGTCTGAGCCCTTCACAGCACAGCTGGTGGACGCTCCATCCACTTTTTGGGTGACAGGAGTCTGGGCCCTTCACAGCACAGCTGGCGGACACTCCATCCACTGTTTGGGTGACAGGAGTCTGGTCCCTTCACAGCACAGCTGGCGGACACTCCATCACTGTTTGGGTGACAGGAATCTGGGCCCTTCACAGCACAGCTGGCGGACACTCCACTGTTTGGGTGACAGGAGTCTGGGCCCTTCACAGCACAGCTGGCGGACACTCCATCCACTGTTTGGGTGACAGGAGTCTGGTCCCTTCACAGCACAGCTGGCGGACACTCCATCCACTGTTTGGGTGACGGAAGTCTGGGCCCTTCACAGCACAGCTGGCGGACACTCCATCATTGTTTGGGTGACAGGAGTCTGGACCCTTCACAGCACAGCTGGCGGACACTCCATCACTTTTTGGGTGACAGGAGTCTGAGCCCTTCACAGCACAGCTGGTGGACACTCCATCCACTGTTTGGGTGACAGGAGTCTGGGCCCTTCACAGCACAGCTGGCGGACACTCCATCACTGTTTGGGTGACAGGAGTCTGGTCCCTTCACAGCACAGCTGGCGGACACTCCATCACTGTTTGGGTGACAGGAGTCTGGGCCCTTCACAGCACAGCTGGCGGACACTCCATCACTGTTTGGGTGACAGGAGTCTGGGCCCTTCACAGCACAGCTGGCGGACACTCCATCACTGTTTGGGTGACAGGAGTCTGGTCCCTTCACAGCACAGCTGGCGGACACTCCATCACTGTTTGGGTGACAGGAGTCTGGGCCCTTCACAGCACAGTTGGCGGACACTCCATCACTGTTTGTGTGACAGGAGTCTGGGCCCTTCACAGCACAGCTGGCGGACACTCCATCACTGTTTGGGTGACAGGAGTCTGGGCCCTTCACAGCACAGCTGGCGGACACTCCATCCACTGTTTGGGTGACAGGAGGCTGGGCCCTTCACAGAACAGCTGGCGGACACTCCATCCACTGTTTGGGTGACAGGAGTCTGGGCCCTTCACAGCACAGATGGCGGACACTCCATCACTGTTTAGGTGACAGGAGTCTGGGCCCTTCACAGCACAGCTGTCGCACACTCCATCCACTGTTTGGGTGACAGAAGTCTGGGCCCTTCACAGCACAGCTGGCGGACACTCCATCACTGTTTGGGTGACAGGAGTCTGGGCCCTTCACAGCACAGCTGGCGAACACTCCATCCACTGTTTGGGTGACAGGAGTCTGAGCCGTTCACAGCACAGCTGGTGGACGCTCCATCCACTTTTTGGGTGACAGGAGTCTGGGCCCTTCACAGCACAGCTGGCGGACACTCCATCCACTGTTTGGGTGACAGAAGTCTGGGCCCTTCACAGCACAGCTGGCGGACACTCCATCACTGTTTGGGTGACAGGAGTCTGGACCCTTCACAGCACAGCTGGCGGACACTCCATCACTGTTTGGGTGACAGGAGTCTGAGCCCTTCACAGCACAGCTGGTGGACACTCCATCCACTGTTTGGGTGACAGGAGTCTGGGCCCTTCACAGCACAGCTGGCGGACACTCCATCACTGTTTGGGTGACAGGAGTCTGGTCCCTTCACAGCACAGCTGGCGGACACTCCATCACTGTTTGGGTGACAGGAGTCTGGGCCCTTCACAGCACAGCTTGCGGACACTCCATCACTGTTTGGGTGACAGGAGTCTGGTCCCTTCACAGCACAGCTGGCGGACACTCCATCACTGTTTGGGTGACAGGAGTCTGGGCCCTTCACAGCACAGTTGGCGGACACTCCATCACTGTTTGTGTGACAGGAGTCTGGGCCCTTCACAGCACAGCTGGCGGACACTCCATCACTGTTTGGGTGACAGGAGTCTGGGCCCTTCACAGCACAGCTGGCGGACCTCCATCCACTGTTTGGGTGACAGGAGTCGGGTCACGGTGCCTCGATGTGTCTGTTCTCGAGTAAGAATCCAACGCGCCCCTGCAGAGCTCCGCGCATCTCGGCTACAAGTGGACGGAGATGGAGCCATGAGCTGGGGAGTTTATTTTGGCTTCAAGGCAAGAAGGGGTGTCCTGGTCTCTCCCCACCGGGCAGATTTGGGGTTTTTATGGTCACGCAGAGACAGGCCATATCCTCTCAAGCTGTAGCTTGCGAGGGGTCGATGCAAGATCAGGGTGACTGAGACTTGGGAGTCTGGAGCAGGGCCGGACTGGTAAGTCCGGGCACCGGGCAATCCCCCAGTAGGCTGGATGGGGTGGGGGCCGGTTTTGCGCCAGGGGGCGGCTTGGAATTGGACCCTGGCCCTGGTGACAGTCCATGACCGTGACCGACCCGAGTCAGTTTCGTAGCAGCTAAATCTGCTGCATATTTAATGCTATGTGCTTAATGCTGGCAGTATTCCATGAATACTTTATTAAATAAATGCCCCTGCTGCTGCTCAGGCAGATCCATGGCGCGCAGATGTTTCCTCCGCCTGGCCCCCGCGTCTGCGCGCGGCCGGCAAGCCGAGGTGTAGTTCACCCCTTAGGGTGGGGTCTGGATTTGAGATCACGCGCATTGGGGCCGGTCTCGAGCAAAGTGCGCGTGCGAGGTCAAGGAGACAGGCATCGATCTTGTGATCTCAGAGGCAGAGACAAGTCGACTGAGAAAAAGGGCGAGGCACGAAATGTAATTATTTCTAGCCCCCGCCCCCTGCCTGCAGGGGAGTCTAGTCAGGACCGTCCGGCCCAGTCGTTTCAGTCGCAGTGCATGCTGTGAGCGTAAGGCCTGCATGCTGTGAGCGTCAGGCCTGCATGCTGTGAGCGTCAGGCCTGCATGCTGTGAGTGTCAGGCCTGCATGCTGTGAGTGTCAGGCCTGCATGCTGTGAGCGTCAGGCCTGCATGCTGTGAGCGACAGGCCTGCATGCTGTGAGTGTCAGGCCTGCATGCTGTGAGCGTCAGGCCTGCATGCTGTGAGTGACAGGCCTGCATGCTGTGAGTGACAGGCCTGCATGCTGTGAGTGACAGGCCTGCATGCTGTGATTGTCAGGCCTGCATGCTGTGAGCGTCAGGCCTGCATGCTGTGAGCGACAGGCCTGCATGCTGTGAGCGTCGGGCCTGCATGCTGTGAGCGTCGGGCCTGCATGCTGTGAGCGTCGGGCCTGCATGCTGTGAGCGTCGGGCCTGCATGTTGTGAGCGACAGGCCTGCATGCTGTGAGCGTCAGGCCTGCATGCTGTTGTGATCAGGATTCATGGGGGGGCAGGCCGCTGTCTGGGCTTGGGGCCTGGTTAGGGCCGTGATCGGGTCTGGGCTGCTTCTCACTCTCTTTCCGCTCCTTTCTTTGATTTGCTTCCCTGTGAAATGGATCCAAAAAAGAAAGACACTTTTGCTGGAAATGTCCCATTTTTCTGACATTCCAAAGTGCAGCATGTGGAATAAAACGTGAAAAATAACTTAATAAAGTAAGACAGAGTGGTAGCAAACTAACCAGATTGATTTTATTCACACCCAAACACATTAGCGCCACTTTTACAGAGTTTGCCAGTGAAGCGCTATTTTTGTTGTCTTGTCTTTGTTTTCCCTGGGCTTCCAACTAGCGCACCAATCCTGGAGATACTGCGAAGTGTGGATTGGAAAACAAAATGTGTACTGCGGCTCTACGGGGGCGGCTCTAGGCTCATGGTGGCCCTATGTAGGGAGCGTAGGTAGGGGGCCCCGGAAGAGGGGGTCCGGGCGGGGTGGACTCGGAAGCCGGAGGCCGCCAAATCCCTGCCAGGGGCCGCCGCGAATATGCACCGCCACGAATATGCATTGTATCCGATTCCTCGTGGCGGCCCCTGGGGTTGGGCGGCCCTGTGCAGGTGTACAGCTTGCACGTGCCTAAGGCGCCCCTTGTAATAACCCGGTCTTGATAGAACCAGGGTCCTTTATGGTGAAAGTCCAGCAATGGGAAACTCTTCACCTGGAGAGGAAAGAGTCCCCTTTTCACTACAATTGTAACTTGTGGTTCTAAAGAGAGATCAGCGTTCATAAGGAAATAATGTTTCTCCCTTGCATTAGACTAGAGCAGAGGCGCAACTAGAGGCAAATTTGGGGGGGGCTGGGCTAAGAAAAAATTTCGGGGGGGGGGGGGGGCTGAATCTTTAAGCCATAGGCAGAGTGGAGCTGCAGGGGCACTTAGAAGGGGTGAAACAACAGCGAGGCCTCATTAACACGCAAATGGTCTTTTAAAGACCTGTGAAGTGCTCGGGTGCGGCTGTGTGTGTGCCAGGGAAGCTGTCTCATCCTGGGCTGACACACACGACTGGGGGGGCTGAAGCCCTTTGAGTCCAATGGTTGTTCCGCGCGTGGACTGGAGGTGCACAAAGGTCTCTAACTGAAATAATACATGTATCAGTTGTCATACGAATGAACTGATGCTCATATCTGAGTTCAAAGGCACGATATGACCATGTGACATACTATGGAATTAAATAGACAATCATAGAAATACAGCGTCATTTGCGAGCCATTCTTTTGAGATACAGCGACACTCAGCTAGCCCATATCCCCAGATCTCTTTTCACATGTATAATTTTATTTAAAATGGCACGTTTTCCTAACATGCAGAGTAATAATAGCTATCTTTGTATAGCGCATGTTCACCCCAGATTAGACTCTGAGGTTTATTATAACCCCCCTGGATTGTACTAACTTCGTCTACCTCGAAAGGTTGAAGGATGGGTGGACTAGTTAGTGTTTGGTTCAATGCTCATGGGTTCAAACACATCGCTTGTGTGGGCTTACTAACCCACTGAGGCACCTGACTTTGTGTCTCTTAGGCTGGAGAACGCCTGTTTACTTCGCTATCTTCCTGCACAGGGGAGTCATGAACCCCTACTTTGCCAGCTTGAGTGGGGGTGATTGCCACTTGGCAGTTCTTATTAACATTTAAAAAAAAAAGATTTTAGTTTTTGGCTGTTTTGACTTGGATCCGAGACTATTGGTCTCCAAACAGAAGCAAATAAGTACCACTTTAAGAGCATAGTATGATGGTCTGTGTGACGGGGCAACACATGGAAGGACAGAACATGGAAGGAAGAGGGGTGAGAGATGGATGGATGGATGGATGGATGGATGGAGATAAGGGATGGATAGATAATGGGTAGAGAGAAGGATGGATGGATAAAGAAAAGGACAGGCGGATGGATTTGAAGAAATAATAAAGCATGATGGATGAGAGCTTGAAGGAAGGAAGGAGAAATCAGCGGAGAGCAAGATGGATGGAAGAATGAAAGAGAGGAAAAAATAGTGACTGAGAGACAGAAAGAAAGAAAAAAGACTAAAATAAGGATGAGAAAAGAAAGGTTTTGCAGCGTGAATCTTTCTGGATTCACTATGCTGTGCATTATCCCGCAATCTGGTGGTTGGGTCCGGATTCGTAGTCTTTCTTTTTTTTGTAGCCCAGGTGGGCGTCGACGTCCCACCATTTGGTGCACCTCTCGTGACGTCGTCGTGCTTCCTGCGGAAGTCCCGCCTTTGGGGCGCCATCTTCAGATTCTTTTTTCCGCCGTTGGGTCTGGATCGTCATCGAGAAGCTCCAGAGTTTTAGACGAAGGAAGAAGGAAAATACGCGAGTTTCATCGAAGGAGAACTTTTAGAAGACTACAGAGAGAAAGGTATTACAGCCGGGACGACGAAGAAGGAGGGGATCCTCGAATTTCTTCGACGCACAGAGGAAAATGTGCACTCAGAGGCTCTGAGCGCAATGGACAAGACACCATTTAAGTTCTGCCCTAACTGCCACCACAAGTTCGCACAGAAGGACCAACATCCGGTCTGCAACCTTTGCCTGCGTTCGACCACGAGAGCAAGGACTGCAATGCCTGTTCCTCCTTCGCGCCGAAGACTCTCCGGGTGAGAGAACGTCAGAGGAGAGCCAACTTCAGCATGGAAGGCAAGGGTAAGGCCCCGTCGCTGTACGATCTGGGCTTATCTACCGACGATGAGGACAACATCGCCGAGGGACCTGATGTCTTCACGGTCGCAGAGACCGATAAGAAAACGCCTGACGAGGTAAGAGACACGTCGAGTACAAAACCACCGAAAGGGCCCCGAAAATCGGATGGTGACTCTCGAAAAAATTAGTCAAAGTCCTCGAAGGAAACACCGGCGCCGAAGATTTCGACGTCCGCCAGTGGTTCAAAGGGCAAAAGGCCGAGCGGATCCTTCGAGAAGGACTCCCAGGTGCCGAAGACCGCCGAGAGGCAGAGTTCGTCGAAACAGACCCACGAGGTGGGGCGTTCGGCGACGAAAGACAAGGCCGCGTCGACGCAAGCTCCGTCAAAGAGACCTGCGGTCGACGCCGAGCACATCTCAAGCATGGAGAAGAAAAAGAGAAGGCTCGAGGCGGAGATGGAGAGCATCCTTCAGAGGAAGAAGGAGTTCGACGAACGAATGAAACAATTCAAAAGCCCAACGGTCCCGTCGACGGATGTCGTGGAGATCGAGGAAGAAGGGGATTTCGACGCCGAAGAGCAGTCGAGAGATCCTGAAGAGGAGGAAGAAGGCACCTACTACGAGGGAGCAGGTGATGATGAGGATCAGAAGTCGTTCTTCGGCTCGGCGCCGTCGATGAGTCAGGAGCTGGAATGGCAGGACATCGACACCGAAAACCCCGAAGAGCCCGTGGACTCGTATCCTTCGAGGCCTTCGCCGCCTGACGACATCGGGGCGTACAACATGGTCGTCAAGAGTGCTGCAGCAGCCTTTGGAGTGAAATTGGACGAGGAGAAGCCGAAAGCAGACTTCCTACTCGAAACTCTGCTCCCCATCCAGACGAGGAGCCAGTTCCTCCCCATGCTCCAAAGTGTGATGAACCAAGGGAGGGAGGCGTTTAAGGACCCGGGAACATGCCGGTCCATCACACCCAGAACGGAAAAGAAGTACAAGCACTCCTCGCAGGATCCTCCTTACATCAAGGGATCGGTCACGGCAGATTCCATCATTGCTTCCACGGCCAGGAAAAGAGCCAATGTGCCGGCGACCTCGGGGCCACCTCCTGATAAGGAGAGCAGAAGGATGGACCTCACTGGAAGGAAGGTAGAAAGAAACGCCGCAATGCACTGGCGCATGGCGAACTCAAACGCGCTACTAAACAGACACCAGTACCAGCACTGGGATGAGATGGGGGAACTAGTCAAGCATCTCCCAGAAGAGTTCCGTCAAAGAGCTTCCCATCTAGTGGAGGAAGGGAAGAATATCGCCAACTCATGCATCAAGACTGCATTGGACGGGGCGGAAACTTCGAGCAGACTGATGGCCATAGGGATCACTGAAAGAAGACAGGCTTGGCACAGAATTTCTGGATTCAAGCAGGAAGTCCAGAATAACATACTGAACACCCCTTTCAACGGTGAAACGCTGTTCGGGGAAACTGTGGACGAGAAGCTCACCCAGCTGAAAAAGGAAAATGAGACAGCAAGATCCATGGGAGCCCTGCAATTCAGAGGAATGCGAAGAGGCACCCCAAATCGGAGACCCTACGGAAGGGCAGGAAGCCAGCAGGGTACGTCGCACCAGACATTCCAGCATGGGCAGCAGGGTGACAGTCACAGCCAGCAGGGACAGCAGAAGCAGAACTGGCAGTACCAGCCTCGAGGCCAGTCCTTTCGAGGGAGAGGAAACGGACGTGGCCAAAGGAGGAGAGGGGGAGACCAACCCTCATCTAAGTGACTACACACACAAAAGGACACTCACCCACAGCATACCCCGAAGGGTGAAGCGCAATGTAAGAACACCAAGGGGGTTACACAAAACAAGCGCCTACGAGCATGCAACACCGGTAGGTGGAAGACTGGGCCTCTACCTTCGACAATGGCAACAAATAACATCAGACAAATGGGTTCTCAACGTCATACAGCACGGATACTGCCTAGAGTTAGAGAAAAGGCCTCCAAACAAGAAACCAAAGAGAAGACAGCGCTCGGGTCAGGAGCTCGCTCATCTCAGGGAGGAGACACTTCAACTACTGAAAAAGAAGGCCATAGAACCAGTGCCACGCAGAGAAAGGAACAAAGGAGTGTACTCAAACTACTTCCTTGTACCAAAGGTGGACGAATCACTAAGACCCATCCTGGACCTAAGGTTCCTAAACAAATTCATAAAGACGCAAAAATTCAAAATGACATCACTACAAGAAGTGCTACCCCAAATACGAGGCGGAGACTTCATGACCACCGTGGACCTCAAGGACGCCTACCTGCACATCCCAATGAACAGGCGACACAAAAACCTGCTAAGGTTCAACATAAAAAGTTACGGACTGGTCTCACACACCACCTGGTGTCATGCTTCATCATTGACCAGTCCCCGCCCTCTAAAACCTTCGTTTGATAGAGGGCGGGCATACACCTGGAGACAGGGATGCACTTCTAAACTAAGGAGTGGGGGCCCGTGAAAAGGAAAGTGAGTTTAAAAATCATTATAGTTACCAGAAAATAAATTTTAATGTGGCCAGTAACTATATAATACTAAAAACAAAGGACGGTGAGTGGGGTGTTTAGTGTCCCCTAACCGTCTCATAGGTGGTCGACATGTTTCTGCCAAAGCGGCCCAGTTGGGTCCATGGCATTCATCAGGACCTAAAAGTAAACAAAAGGGGGGGGCTCCGTTCTTACCAGTTGTTGGTAAGAAGTACCACTGTGTGGGTGTGGCGTGGGCCACACTTCACTTTCTAAATTGCTTCCGATGGTGAAGCCTAAATGAAAAAAACATGAGAATTGATAATTAATAGAACTCGTCGGGTCGACCGTACCTGTGGAAGAAAAAGAAGAACAATGCATGCATTGGTTTCTAAGGGTGAACAAAGTGTACATGACTTAGTGGCACTCTATTCGTGTACACGTTCGTGAAACTTCAAAGGTGGTGGCAGACAGCGTTGCCACCAATCTTACCCTAATTTAATGGACAACTTGTCCCATGGGGGAGGGGGGAGAGAATACCTGACACAATCCAAGCTGACGAAACTAAAAAAGGATGTGCAGAAGTTCACTATGGAAACGGTTTACCCATATGTAACGGATGAGCACTACAACAAACCAGCTCCACAACAACCAGGGAGAAAACAACGTTTCAGACCTACCCCCCAGAACAGGACGTTCAGTTCAGGAGAGGAGTGATTCCAGCAGTGACGAGGGCTCAGGACCACACTATGGAAGACAGCCTGGTTATCAACCTTTGATGCAAGTACAACAACCACAACCACAACCTCCTCCCTTTGGTTATTGGCAACAGCCTTTTTTTCCACCAGGTTTTGGATACCACTCTGGCCCTCCTTCTTTTTTATTCCAGGGCAGAGGCAGAGGGAGAGGCAGACACAAAAGAAGAAATACGAGTCCAGTGGGAGGACCAACAACAACCACAAGGGATGACTACCAGGAGCAGGGGGAGAACCGAGATGCCGTCGACGAGCAGAGACTAACGAATATCGTCAACATCAGCACACATCGACTGACATGTGACGAAGAGTCTGTTCTTAACAAAGGTTTGGGTTTTGTCCCCACACCTAGAAATGACCCCTTTATTCTCAATACGGAACTGGCCCAGTTTTTTCGCAAACTCAAACTTCGCGATTTCTTTGGAGATACAACAGAAACCAATGAAGACATTAAGAGATCCACGGGTCTGCGGAAAAAGTCAACCTTCCAACCTCCAAGTCAGAGCATCTCTTGCCAAATACTTGCATTCGAACAGGCTGCTCTTAGGGATGTAGAAAACATGGACTTTCAAAATATCAAAGGGTTTAACAACCTCACCGGGAAGGAACGAATAGCTCTACAAACACTCAAAAATAACCATAATATCATTATAAAACCTGCTGACAAAGGGGTCGCCACTGTCCTCTTGGATCGCACGATGTACCAGGACAAGTGTCTACGACTGTTGGCTGATACCAACAGCTATGCCATACACCAAACAGATCCCACTGACCAAATCATGATCAAAATAAAGAATATAGTGGAGGAAGCACTCAGTAATGATTGGATTACGAGACAAGAGGCAGATTTTCTGGTCAATGAAGAACCGAGGATGCCAAGATTCTATATCCTCCCAAAGATCCACAAAGACCGGATGCCACCACCGGGGAGGCCTATTGTATCCGGCATTGGGTCCTTGCTGGAACCCTTGTCGCAATTTTGTGACTGGTTCTTACGACCGATTGTAAAGGAGACACAATCCTACCTAAAGGACACCAAAGATGTCCTCTGCCTCCTAAGAGACCTGGAGATAGATTTTACTAACGACTGGCTGATAACGATGGACATCGAAGCCCTGTACACGAGTATACCCCAACGACGAACATTGGAAGTCGTAGAGAACATCATTCTACGAAGAGAATGGGGTTTTATCACCCCCCAACACTTCGTCATGGAGTGTGCTGAATTGGCCCTTACGGAAAATTTCTTCCAGTATGAACAGGTCATCTACCATCAGGTAACAGGCACTTCAATGGGGAGCACCTTCGCCCCCAGTATGGCATGTCTGTACGTCCAGCAATTTGAAGAGGATTTCATCAACAATCCGGTGAACCCGTTTCTGAGTCATCTAAGAATCTGGAAGCGATACATAGACGACGTACTCATTGTATGGAACGGAACAGAAGAGGACGCAATGGCCTTTGTCCACTGGGTCAACTTACAAGACAGACACCTCAGGTTCACACATACCATCAGTAAGAATCATGCTATCTTTCTGGACTTGAACATTACGCTTACCAGTGAGGGGATAACAACTAAGGTCCACAATAAACCCACAGACAGAAACAGCCTACTCCTGTACGAGAGTTACCACCCAAAAGCCCTCAAACAGAATCTACCAGTTGGTCAGTTCCTCCGGATCAGGAGAAATTGCTCTGAAAAAGATACCTACACGGAACAGGCAGAACATCTTGAGAGGAAACTCATCGAACGCCATTATCCTAGGAAAATGGTAAAAAAGGCAAACGAGAGCAAGAAACAACTCAAGAGAAGCATTGTTGGAGGACGTTGAGAAAGCAAAAACAAATAGACCAGTGTGTGTCACTACATTTACACCAGCTTCCAACTCAATTCAAAAAATCATCAGAAAGAGATGGCACATACTAAACAGTGCCGGAAAACAATGGGAAACACCACTTTTTGCATTCAAACGCAACAAAAATCTACGGGATGATCTGGTACATGCCCAGATGCCCACAAGGGAGAACACAGAACAACCTAGGCTCTGGGACCAACCACGTGTAGTGGGCCATTTCTCCTGTGGTGGGTGCAACTCGTGCAATCTCACGAGAAACACCAAAGAAGTGGACATAGGCACAGGAAAACCTTGGCAGCTTCGAACATTTAGTAATTGTAATACAGAAAATGTGGTGTATCTGCTAACATGTCCCTGCACCCTCCAATACGTGGGAATGACGACCAGGAAGATAAGAACCCGCATCAATGAACACCGTAGCACGATCAGGTGTAAAAAGACTAACACGAAACTGACGCGACATTTCTCTGAAAACAATCACACTGAAACGGATCTAAGCTGGACTATACTTGAGGTCATGAAAAAAAGCAGTTCTGACCTCACTAGAGCTCTGCATGTTAGAGAACAACAATGGGTTTATCGCCTACGTTCCCATGAGAAGGGCCTTAATGATGATATTCCGTGGCTACAGCTAATACGATGAAAAAGGGCCATGAATACAGCACCATTCTCAGACCATGATCTATTTACCGCCCACATTCACATGCAAAGCATGGTCAACACACACTGAAATAGTTGAAACATACATCTTTTAACTCTTGTTACAGCTAATATGCCTTCAACACATTGCTTGCCTGGAGTCCCATCAACATACTTCGACATCATAGTCATCCATCCTCCATCCTACATGGTCTCCCAGTGACCTTCTATTAGTATTTCTTTTAGAGCATACCCTACCAACATAACTCATAAAGCAGTACTTTGCATACATCCACAGCATTAGGTGGGTGCTCTCATTTTCTAATTTCTCACCTCCCTTTTTTCATAACAGTATATGGATACAACACGAGTTGCACCTCTGGGCAATAATCTACCCGCGCCTCTCCTTGCCCATAATAAATGTTCAGTGTCCCCACGTTAATGTTTAGATATACACGTCCCTGCGTGCATTGACTGCCCTTTGTTTCCATCACACGGGCCACCGGCCCGTATAGCACCGAATCCTAATTGGTCAGTGAAATGTAGCAACTAAGCGCCCCGTTAGCTTCGTTTACTACACAAAAAACCTCCCATCTTTTGTTTTGGTTTATTGTTTATTTTTTACGAACGATAAAAACCTCACGAAGGGATGATGCGAATGGTGCGAATAAGATCTTCTTTTGATCACACGTTTACCAGTACGCACCGCTGTCCCCATACTGTTGTAGTGTTACCACGCCAACGTTTAGGAAAGATACGCTCAAGTACGCTATTTCAGCCTCCAGTTCCCATTCCACGCGGCACCATAACCAACGACGCACCGTGTTGGAACACCACCAGTCCCTCAAAACCAATGAGGCGCCTTGTATTTCCATCTCCTTACGCTCACATTGGCAAATCCGACTCCGGAAAACACGCCCTTACATCGATCGGGCTCCCACCCCTTCAGCCACTCCACCATTCATATTACCGCATGAAACACCTTTCCGTTTTTTCACGAATTAAGCTCCCTGTATCATACAGAATTGGCATACACACGCCCCCCTCCGACATTTTACACCCAGGCTGTGTAGCTCTGGGACACCGGGAAACGCGCATCTGAATGCGTTTTTCGCTTATTACACCAATTAAGCATCCGCAATGCACTTTAAAAGACGACGCCCGCTCCCTGCCATTCCTACATTCGGGAGGACCGGGAGCGGACATAGGATTCGGAACAATCCATTACGTGTGACAGTAAGAGTCTGAATGAACTGAGAGACCAATGTGTGTTTTCTTTCTTTATTTATGTTGTTTCCTTTCCCTCCTTCGCTACTGTTAGACGGACCGGGAGGGTCGGCCGAGGACAAGGGGAGAGGTCTCCGGGGAGAGCCGTCTCCAGCGATCGTACAGACGAGTAATTCCCCCCCCCCCACAGATGTACACCACGCAATGATAAGGATTAACGTTCTTTACAAGCAATCTTTAGGTACGATAGAATGGTAAAAGGAGGTCAGGACTCAGGGGTCCCCTCGATTCTAGTCTCTTGGTTGGGAAAGGAGGTAGCGGGACAGTCTTGTTACCAATCTGGCAGAGGCGATGATATGATGGATAGCTCACAATCCTCGAGCTCGGCGTTCTAGATGGACGGGCCGCGGCAGCGCCGGCAGGTCCCGAGATGATCGTAGGTAGCAACGGTCCGCGGCGGTGCCAGCAGGTCCCGGTGAAGGTGGTAGGTACAACGGTCCGCGGCAGCGCCAGCAGGTCCCGACGAGGATGAGTTCTTCACGGTGTCTCTCGACTCCAGGATACAACTGCCTTCCTGCTCTGGAGCTGCCCCAGTTATAGGTCTGGCGCCCTTTGATGTCCGGACCCTCGCACTTGGAGGTCGGGAGGTCCGGGATGAGGGAGTCCAGACACCCAGCAGGGGGGTGGAGCCAGCGCCCGGGGGAGCTGGGGGCGATCGGCACCTGGCGGGGGAGAGCCATCGACACTTCTTTCTCCCATTGACCTGCCAAGTGGTCCGTTCACCTCCTGGGTGGATGGTGGTGCCGGGATGTCGGGGCCTGGCCAGGCCCAGGGTTAGGGTCGAGCTGAGGCCACGCGGCCTCGTGGTGCAGTGTCCAAGGTGGCGGCCGGGCCGGGCGAGGGAGCCGGTAGTGGTTCGGCCCCATGATACAGAGATGTCCGGGGGCAGGAGTCCCGTATGAGACGGGGTGCGGGTTGCTTCTGTGGGTAACACCTGGAGGGCCGGGGCTCGGGCCCTGTCATGCGGGGAGGGAGCAAGCCCTTCATGTGGCCTGTCCAACAGCTACCCACTGAATTTCAGATAGTTTACTGCTCAACATGTGGTTTGGGAGGTGGGCTCTCAACCAAAACGCTTTACAAAGGCTATGGTTTTTTGTGTTTTCTTTTTCAGAGGTGCCATAACAGTGGATCCCCTCTCCCCCCTCCCCCATGGGACAAGTTGTCCATTAAATTAGGGTAAGATTGGTGGCAACGCTGTCTGCCACCACCTTTGAAGTTTCACGAACGTGTACACGAATAGAGTGCCACTAAGTCACGTACACTTTGTTCACCCTTAGAAACCAATGCATGCATTGTTCTTCTTCTTTTTCTTCCACAGGTACGGTCGACCCGACGAGTTCTATTAATTATCAATTCTCATATGTTTTTTTCATTTAGGCTTCACCATCGGAAGCAATTTAGAAAGTGAAGTGTGGCCCACGCCACACCCACACAGTGGTACTTCTTACCAACAACTGGTAAGAACGGAGCCCCCCCTTTTGTTTACTTTTAGGTCTGATGAATGCCATGAACCCAACTGGGCCGCTTTGGCAGAAACATGTCGACCACCTACGAGACGGTTAGGGGACACTAAACACCCCACTCACCGTCCTTTGTTTTTAGTATCATATAGTTACTGGCCACATTAAAATTTATTTTCTGGTAACTATAATGATTTTTAAACTCACTTTCCTTTTCACGGGCCCCCACTCCTTAGTTTAGAAGTGCATCCCTGTCTCCAGGTGTATGCCCGCCCTCTATCAAACGAAGGTTTTAGAGGGCGAGGACTGGTCAATGATGAAGCATGACACCAGGTGGTGTGTGAGACCAGTCCGTAACTTTTTGTGAGATGCCCACACTCACGACGTTCTTGTAACTCGTTTGGGTTATCACACTAGGAGCAGCTCTTTTGTGGTAAACATTTAATATTGGAGGCTGCTAGCTCCTAGAACCCCACGCCTCTTGTTCCCTCCTCCACAGATTCGGTGGAGTCCTCTTGTGATTATAAGGTTCAACATAAACCAGGATCATTATCAGTTTACAACCCTGGCATTCGGCCTAAAGACAGCCCCAAGGGTCTTCACAAAATGCCTTGCAGCAGTAGCAGCGTGCCTTCGAAGGGAAGGAATTCATGTGTATCCTTACCTAGACGACTGGCTGGTCAAAGCAAGCACTCACGACAAGTGCGAGGAGCACGCAGAACGGGTGACAAGAACACTAGCAAACCTGGGGTTCTCGATACACTGGGGGAAGTCATCGATAGAACCAGAACAGGTGAAGATCTTCCTGGGAGCAAAGATCAACACCATAGACGGCACGGTGATGCCCAGCGACAGGAGAACAATAGCCCTGCTGAACGAGACGCGTCTCTACCAGAAGGGGCGAGTTCTGACAGTGAGAACAGTGAGCAAGATCATGGGGATGATGGCGTCATGCATCCACCAAGTCCCCAATGTACGGCTTCACATGAGACCATTCCAAGAATGGCTGCAACAGCAATGGTCACAAGCAAGCGGGAGTTGGGAGGATCTAGTGGTTGTTACGCACGCGGTGCAGGAGGAGATAACATGGTGGAACAGGGAGAACTTAACTACAGGAAAGACCTTGAAACCACCAAACCCAACTGTGACCATTACCACGGACGCATCACAAATAGGATGGGGAGCGCACATGAACAAGCTCAGAGTGAGGGGTCTGTGGACTTCGGCAGATGCGGTCAGACACATCAATTACCTGGAATTGAAGACTGTCCTGCTAGCCCTGAAGGCCTTCCAGAAGCAGCTATACAACCAGAAAGTGTTGATACAGACGGACAATACGACTACCATGTTCTATATCAACAAGCAGGGAGGGACACAACCGTTCCCCCTTTCCTCTCTGGCACAGGAGATTTGGAAATGGGCCATCCCACTCAAGATAGACCTGCTGGCCATACACCTACCAGGGAAGGACAATGTGGAGGCAGACTGGCTCAGCAGACAGACATCGGCATCCCACGAGTGGGAGCTCAATGGACAGGAAACGCAGAGGTTGTTCCAGAGGTGGGGAACACCGACAATAGACCTGTTTGCAACACGCCTGAATGCAAAATGCCAAAACTTCGCATCCAGACAACCAGAACAGCAATCGCAAGGGAATGCCCTATGGATAAGTTGGTCAAGGACATTTGCCTACGCTTTTCCACCGATACCGCTGTTACACAGGGTGCTCGACAAGTGCAGAACCAGCAACATGACACTGATCCTAGTAGCACCGCAGTGGGCAAGGCAGACATGGTTCTCTCAAATAGTGGAAATGGCACAAGGCACTCCACACAAATTCACAAAAAGAAAGGACCTGCTCTCCATGCAGAACGGAGAGGTCCTGCACCCAGAACCAGAGAGCCTCAGCCTGGCGGCATGGCTCCTGAAAACTTAGAGTTTGCACACCTGAACCTACCTCCAAGCACTATGCGAGTGCTGCGGGAGGCAAGGACACCTACAACACGAAAATGCTATGGGGAGAAATGGAAAAGGTTCACAATATGGTGCAGCAGAAATAAACTACAGAATAAAATTACAACAGAGTCAACGGTGCTTAGATATCTCACACACCTACTAAGAAGTAATCTATGCTCATCCTCCCTAAGGGTACACCTAGCGGCAATCGTAGCGTACACACGAGGGGAGAGAGGAGGAAGTCTCTTTACGTCACAGGTAGTAAAGAGGTTCCTGGAGGGGGCGAAAAGAATTGTGCCACCAAAGAGGATGCCGCCGCCGGCATGGAACCTCAACGTGGTCCTACCCGAGCTTATGAAGGCGCCGTTTGAGCCCATCCACAAGGCCACGCTGCAAAGGCTGACAATGAAAACAGCCTTCCTGGTAGCGATAACCTCCCTGCGCAGAGTGAGCGAGCTGCAAGCACTGACACTGCAAGAGCCCTACATACAGATACACAAAGATAGGGTGGTTCTAAGAACGGACCCACACTTCATGCCTAAGGTGGTGTCGGCATTCCATATGAACCAGACAATTCAGATACTGAGTTTCTTTCAAAACCCCACGACAAGCGCAGAAAGGGCACTGCACACTCTGGACGCTAGAAGGGCAGTGATGCACTACATTGGGAGGACCAAAGAGCACAGGAAGACCAAGCAGCTCTTTGTCTCCTTTGCAACTAGCTTCCTGGGTAGACCCGTGACAAAAGCCACCATTGCACGATGGATTGCACTAACAATACAATACTGCCACAAACAAGCAGGGCAGGAACTATCGGATGGGCCACGAGCCCACTCCACAAGGAAGAAGGGGGCAACTATTGCCTTTCTGCCAAATACGCCCATTCAAGACATATGCCTGGCGGCAACATGGGCTTCAGTGCACACGTTCACTAAGCACTATTGCGTGGACATTCAGATGAACAAGGAAGCACAAATAGGACAGAAGATGCTTCAACACATATTCAACAGCCAACACTCATCTACCACCCAGCCGCCACAGAGATAACAAACCGCTACAAAGTCTATGCACAGCATAGTGAATCCAGAAAGATTCACGCTGCAAAACAAATAGTTTCTTACCTGTCGGTGTAGTTTTGCAGCTTGAAGATCTTTCTGGATTCACTAGCGAACCCACTCACCACCGCCAGAAACATGAGGATGGAGATAGAGGTGGAAGGACTAAGAGGATCAGAATAATCGGAATAGTAAAGAGAATTGGAAAAGGGAAATTAAGACAACGCCTAGGGTAAAAAAAAAAGGGAAAAAAAGAACCCGAAGATGGCGCCCCAAAGGTGGGACTTCTGCAGGAAGCACGACGACGTCACGAGAGGTGCACCAAATGGTGGGACGTCGACGCCCACCTGGTCAACAAAAAAACAAAAAAAAAACAAAAGAAAGACTACGAATCCGGACCCAACCACCAGATCGCGGAATAATGCACAGCATAGTGAGTCAAGCTGCAAAACTACACCAACAGGTAAGAAACTATTAGTTTCAGAATCTCCTCGGGGACAGCAGTCTCCTCAATGAATGCCGATCTCACGGGCCCTTAAAGGCTGCTCGTGACCATTCAAGACATGCTTCAAACTGGGGGTGGGGTGCGCAGGGCAGGAGATGATCTTTTATATGTTTTGTCTCATCCCGTGTGCCTGCATGCAGGTCCCATTGGCCCAGATAACATCACGTTCAGTTTTCCATTACGTTTCCAGACGTCCGGGGCCCGTCTAGTCGCCACGTGATAAGTGGCAACAAAAGCCAGGGGGCATAGAGACGGATCGACAAGGATCGGCATTGTGCTCTCGTCGCAGTGTAATTCCGTCACGAGCCCGACGCTCGAGTTCATTATGATGACACAACGAGCGCGCGACTCACGCCCTGTGCAGGGAGCGTAGGTAGGGGGCCCCGGAAGAGGGGGTCCGGGCAGGGCGGACTCGGAAGCCGGAGGCCGCCAAATCCCTCCCAGGGGCCGCCACGAATATTCCTCGTGGCAGCCCCTGGGGTTGGGCGGCCCTGTGCAGGTGCACAGCTTGCACATGCCTAAGGCCGCCCCGACTGCGTCCAGGGATGTGGTCTTTTTCCCATACTGCTTACGTTTTGTAAGGATATAAGCAATGGACATTGAAATGGGTCCATTCAGGGCCCCGTAGTCATGTCCTTAACTTTTCAGGCAAAAGCGCTCGCTGATTTCTGAACAATTGGGTTGCAGTTGAAGGCTGTGTGAGTTTTTCTCAGTGGGGCAGTATGGTGTTCAGTGGGGGCGAGAATGTGGCACTATGGTCAGAGCTGCTGAATTGAGACTGGGGAACCAGGTTCAGCCGTCATGACCAGTCCACCAGACGACTCTCCTGAGAGAGCACTATCGCATGCTAGACCTTAGAAGGCTTCGGAAAACCTTAGAAGCCCTGGTGTCTTAGCACCAGCCGGTGGACCCTAGCAGTGGCAAGTGTGGGTTAACTTTCAAGGCTTGTCTACCACAATCCATACTGAAGTTCACCTCCAGTCTTGCGGACAGGCCTATGAAGCAGCACACCCTAGAACAACAGTGACTCTGCCACTGAGGTCACAGGACCCTTGAGAAGGGCCAGCTCTAAGGGGGTGCAACCGGTGTGACCGCACCGGGTGCTGACTTTGGGTGGAGGCATTATGTTTGCAAGTATATTATGGTTTTAAAAGCACTTGCTGCCTGCTTCCTGGCCCCCAGCAATTTTCGGCAACAATAAAAATTTCAATAATGATTGTTGATTAATGTTATTCCTAGAGAAAGATCGGAATTTTGTCTAGTGGAAATTTTGACTCATGGAAAGGTAGCTCAGAGGGTTAGTGTGCCTGCTGCAAAGAACATGTACCATGCAGATCACAAAGTGCACATAATGTAAATAGGTTAGTGGCTACTACTTTTGTCAGAGAGATCCTTTTGTTACTTGCAGTTTATACGTTAAAATCCTAACATAGAACAGTGAGCTATTAACTGTCATCTAAGAGCTGCATGCAAACGGCAAGGTATAAATTAGAGCGTTATGTTTTTCCCCCCAGTCTTTGATTATCCTAATGTTGCAAAGAGTGTTCTTTTGGATAGAAGTCAATTCTGATTATTAAAGAGAACGCCCAACCATGGTATTTTTCGTTTTAAATTCTCCAATCACTATTAAACTATATGGCCTACTAGTATGGTTGTCATGTGACTCCTACATCTTGTAGTCCTTAGTCTTATGTAACATTTTCTATACAGTGATTTGCACACATATTGATTGTCTCTGAGTAATGTGTGAGATGTAAAGTGCTCTGACACCCTACACTGTTATGAGTGGCGCTGTAAATCAAATTAAATACATCTGAGAGAGAGTGTGGGTATGGAGACTTGAGGGGCACTGCTAAAGGGTGGTAGTGAGGGAATCCATGGCAGAGGTGGTTATTGGGGGGCACTAACAAAATGTTCTTAGTCTTTTTTTATTTCAGTTTTGTATGTATAGCAGCAAAACAGCCAACACGTTTCAACCTTTCAGGCTTCTTCAGGGCAACTGTAATGTTTCGCAGAGTCTTCGGCTCGGAGTTTCCCGATACACATTCTAGACACTTTCAAATTTTAAGATATACACTTTTATAATTTAGTATCAGAGTTACTGTAGATACATATGCTGGTCCACGTTCCTCTTTCCAATTCAGTGGGTCCTACTACCATACCAATAAGTGAATGCACTCAATCGCCCAATCTTTCAAAATCAAAAAGTTGTCCTTCTATGTGTTTGAGTCCACACCCATGGTAAGTCCAAGGACCTTGAGTAATAGACAGTAATGGCGGCGCTCAATCGGTACCCCTATTCAACGTGGAGACTCCTCTTCCATACACAGGTCCGGCTGTGCAATAAGCCATCCACTCTGCAGCAACACAAGTTACATTTTTTATTAACTTTTGATATGTTTGAGCTTTAAACAATTTATTAGTTTAAATGGTCAGATCATGCAGCAGATCTTGCATTATGAGGCAAATATGGCAGAGCCATGATTATATAGAAAACATTTGCAAACTGGGATATTTTGCCATTCATGTTTGAACTGCTGTTGTGGAAAAAGGGAGAAGTGCTGATGACAGAAACTCCATGGCTCGGCGACAAATGGCTTGTGCTTCCACGTTTTATCCTATTTGGGACATTCTGTGATTAGAAGCATATCCCACTTTGTGAATGTATTTTAATGTAAATAACTCATTATAACCTTAAATAATCATGTGTATCCATTGGTGGATTAAACTGGGCAGTGAAATGCCAAACAAATACTAAAAATTGGGTTGTTTGCGCATTCTTGCCACACCTCTGGCTCCGCCCACTGAGCCAATCCTTGGGTTATTCCCGCCCTCTGATTCTCCGCCCACAGTTCCCCTACTTTTTTCCCCCTACTTGATCACCTGCTGCTCTTTACGGTCATCTACTTTTTACTGTGCTTTGAAAGTGGATACAATTGAATATGTAATGAAAAATGTGCTGTAAAATTCACCATTTTGTTCTGTTGTTTTCCAAAAAAAAAAAACCCCCCAAACCCTCCTATTAGCGGTCGGGCTCGCTCGCTCGCTACGCGCCGGACGGGGGCTGGTCTGGCAACATTTGCCAGGGCTGCTTTTAGTTCATAGTCCGGCCCTGGTCTGGAGAAGGTTTAGTCGAAGGTTAGTGAACACAAACCCGTGCGACACGGAACTATAACTTCAATGGAATGGGTTAACTAAAAAAATGCAATCATTACAGAAAGCAAAACGTCATTAATTAATCATGAATGAGCTCAAAGTACACTGAAGTCATAATCTACGAGAGGGCTAACATAAGTTTGGTTTCTAAAAGAAGCCAGTAGCCAGAACCAAGAATAAAACATGAAACACAGACTGACATAGTCTGATCAGTTAAAAGGCCAAAGAAAGTCGAAGTATCAAATAAATACACCGAAGAGTCGAGTCTGCTGAAACAGGAACATCTCCAAAGTCCAGCAGGTTTCATGAGGTTTTATGGCACAGAACAACATGCACTGTGCTATTTCTTATGGAATGACAGGGTGGACCAGCAGTGTCACAAGACATTTACCAATCAATATTCTAGTAAATAAGAGACACCTACTTCTGACTGCATCCCAGTGGCCAAGCTATGCAAAACTAATGAAGGAAATTGTCATTTGAGCTAATGAATTGCATTCATGGAACCTCAGCAGGAAACCTTGGAATATTACAGAGTAAAGGACACCTGAACACTGCTTCCCAAAATATAACATTGTGGACACTTCTGTGGAGCCTTCTTTGCAGTGATTTTACTGAAATGGAAAAACACACAAAGAGGTAGGCTTTGCTCACGTAAACTAAAGATGCACTATTCTGCAAACGCAAACAGATGTCAGTGCAAGCTAACTGAGGCCTAGTCAGGCTAACTGAACAACATCTAAATTAGTAAAAAGTAATCATTATTTCTAATTAGTAATAATGGCTGCATAACTGCTTGTGCTCCCCGTTAGATGCTGAAGGGGACTTTATATAGGTGAATGGAAGGATAACTCTGCTTGTCTTTGTTACTGAAAGCTGTTTAACATAAAGAATAGTTCTGCCGTGTTGGGCTACGTCTGGCTTAAGGTGACCATGGGTGTGTGCTGAGGAGCCCATGTAATGTAATATAAGGTATGGTGGATTTGTAGAATGCTGCTTGTCACCCGTGAGGGTATCCAGGCGCTGAGTAGGTGAGTGTGGGTGTGTGGTGAGGCTGGGCCTGAGTACAGGCAGTCTCGATGGTCCCACAAGAAGACTAATTGACTAGCGAGCTCTTCAGCTTCTTGCGGAGTTCAAGAAGTGAGGAGAAGGCCCTGGTGTGTAGGGGGAGGTCGTTCTGGGATTTGGCTGCTTGGAAGGAGAAAGACTGCCTCCGGTTCTGCTTCTGTGGATGCGGGGTGTGTGCGAGTGAGAGTGATGCTGAGCAAAGTTGCCTGGTGCATTGGTTGAAGTAAAGCCGTTGATTGAAGTATGAGGGCCACGTGTTGTGTACTGACTTGAATGTGTGTGTGGAAAGTTTGAACTGGCTGTACTTGTGGAGGGAGATCATTTTGGATGTTTGAAGTCTGGAGAAGAGATGGGCTGGGATGCCGACGTAGAGTGCGTTGCCGTAGTTCAATCAGCTTGTGATCAGGGCCTTCGTGGTTGTACGTCTTGTATCCAGTGGGAGCCACTTGCAGATTTTACGTAACATGCGGTGGATGTAGAAGCATGAGGAGGTGACGGCGTTAACCTGGGACTTTATGGTGAGGTTGGTTTCCAGGATGAGGCCAGGGTTCCTAGCATGGTTGGTTGGGGCGGATGTCGAAGCATGAGGAGGTGACAGTGTTGGCCTGGTTCTTCTTGGCGAGGTTGGTGTCCAGGATGAGGCCATGGTTCCTAGCTTGGTTGGTTGGGGTGGATGTCGAAGCATGAGGAGGTGACGGCGTTGGCCTGGGACTTTATGGTGAGGTTGGTGTCCAGGATGAGGCCAGGTTTCCTAGCATGGTTGGTTGGGGCGGATGTCGAAGCATGAGGAGTTGACAGTGTTGGCCTGGTTCTTCTTGGCGAGGTTGGTGTCCAGGATGAGGCCAGAGTTCCTGGCATGGTTGGTTGGGGTGGATGTCGAAGCATGAGGAGGTGACAGTGTTGGCCTGGGTTTTCATGGCGAGGTCGGTGTCCAGGATGAGGCCAGGTTTCTTAGCACGGTTGGTTGGGGTGGATGTGGGTTCAAGATCAGCGGGCACCAGGTGGAGTCACAAGGTGAGCTCTTATTCCTGAAGATCAGTTCTTCAGTTTTGTCTGTGTTGAGCTTGAGGCAGTTCTGTTTCATCCACTTAGCCACGCTGGTCATGCTTTATTTGAAGTTTGACATGGTAGTGCCGGTGTCGTTTGTTTATTTAAAGACTTGTTATCCATCCTCTCATGTGCTGGCGTTGTGTAGACAATGATACCAGGTAAACGCTGCCTGCCTGTCTGTGCATCGTTACATAAACCTGCTGCGGAACCATTGTCCCAATGCTATTCCCAGCCTTGTCTTTGATTTCACACTGTTGCTCTGTTGTGTTCTTCAGATTCTTCCCAAGAGAAGGCTGACCTGGTCATTACCATCAAGAAAGAACCCAGTGATCCTGAGCTGGACGATTCTGATGTTCTCAACATCCCTAATAGCCCCGAAGAAGGTGAGGTCACACCTCCATACATGTGCTAGTGTACACACACACACCCGCTTACGGCAACACAAGACAGAAGTACAGGGCAAATAGGTGGGCGCAACGCGTGTTTTGCTGTCCTGAAGCAGTCTGTTGTACATCAGTAAGGCCTTTGGAGCAGAAGGTCTTGAAGAAGGAGTGGAGGTCTAAGATCCTAACCTTGACATTGATAGTGTGGGTTGATTACTGCGATGGTAAGTCTCGGAAGAAGGAGTGGAGGTCTATGATCCTAACCTTGACATTGATAGTGTGGGTTGGTTACTGCGATGGTAAGTCTCGGAAGAAGGAGTGGAGGTCTAAGATCCTAACCTTGACATTGATAGTGTGGGTTGATTACTGCGATTGTAAGTCTCGGAAGAAGGAGTGGAGGTCTAAGATCCTAACCTTGACATTGATAGTGTGGGTTGATTACTGCGATGGTAAGTCTCGGAAGAAGGAGTGGAGGTCTAAGATCCTAACCTTGACATTGAGAGTGTGGGTTGATTACTGCGATGGTAAGTCTCGGAAGAAGGAGTGGAGGTCTAAGATACTAACCTTGACATTGAGAGTGTGGGTTGATTGCTGCGATGGTAAGTCTCGGAAGAAGGAGTGGAGGTCTAAGATCCTAACCTTGACATTGATAGTGTGGGTTGATAAATGCGATGGTAAGTCTCGGAAGAAGGAGTGGAGGTCTATGATCCTAACCTTGACAGTGTGGGTTGATTACTGCAATGGTAAGTCTCGGAAGAAGGATTGGAGGTCTAAGATCCTAACCTTGACATTGATAGTGTGGGTTTATTACTGCGATGGTAAGTCTTGGAAGAAGGAGTGGAGGTCTAAGATCCTAACCTTGACATTGATAGTGTGGGTTGATTACTGCGTTGGTAAGTCTCGGAAGAAGGAGTGGAGGTCTAAGATCCTAACCTTGACATTGATAGTGTGGGTTGATTACTGGGATGGTAAGTCTCGGAAGAAGGAGGGATGGTCTATGACCCTAACCTTGACATTGATAGAGTGGGTTGATGACTGCGATGGTAAGTCTCGGAAGAAGGAGTGGAGGTCTATGATCCTAACCTTGACAGTGTGGGTTGATTACTGCAATAGTAAGTCTCGGACGGAGTGGAGGTCCATGATCCTAACCTTGACATTGATAGTGTGGGTTTATTACTGCAATGGTAAGTCTCAGAAGAAGGAGTGATGGTCTAAGATCCTAACCCTGACATTGATAGGGTGGGTTGATTACTGTGATGGTAAGTCTACAACATTGTTTGTCTCTCAGACCTTAGTAACAAGCATCCCACAGGCTCATAGTGGTAGATGGAACTCTTTGTCTCTCAGACCTTAGTAACAAGCATCCCACAGGCACATAGTGGTAGATGGAACTCTTTGTCTCTCAGACCTTAGTAACAAGCATCCTACAGACACAGAGCGGTAGATGGAAATCTTTGTGTCTAAGAGCTTAGTAACAAGCATCCCACAGGCTCATAGTGGTAGATGGAACCCTTTGCCTCTCAGACCTTAGTAACACGCATCTCACAGGCTCAGAGCGGTAAATGGAACCCTTTGTCTCTCAGACCTTAGTAACAAGCATTCTACAGGCACAGAGCGGTAGATGGAACTCTTTGAGTGTCAGAGCTCAGTAACAAGCATCCTACAGGCACAGAACGGTAGATGGAACCCTTTGTCTCTCAGACCTTAGTAAAAAGCATCCTACAGGCACAGAGCGGTAGATGGAACTCTTTGTCTCTCAGACCTTAGTAACAAGCATCCCACAGGCACAGAGCGGTAGATGGAACCCTTTGTCTCCCAGACCTTCGTAACAAGCATCCTACAAGCAGAGGGTGTGTTATCGGCCTCAGTGTCTCGCAGCTCATAGTAACATGAATCTTACAGGAACACACAGTGCAGGGAAGATCTGCCTCTGAGAGCACAGTCACATGCATATTACAGGCACAGTACTAGAGTAAGATGTTGCCTCTCTAAACCCAGAAACCTGTATCTTACTGGCATGGTTTGTGAGAAGGAGCCCACTTCCTCTCAGAGCTCATAGTAACATGCATCTCCCAAGGACAGGGTACGAGAGGGAGCTCCCTGCCTCTCAGAGCTCATAGTAACATGCATCTCCCAAGGACAGGGTACGAGAGGGGGCACCCTGCCTCTCAGAGCTCATAGTAACATGCATCTCCCAAGGAAAGGGTACGAGAGGGAGCTCCCTGCCTCTCAGAGCTCATAGTAACATGCATCTACCAAGGACAGGGCACGAGAGGGAGCTCCCTGCCTCTCAGAGCTCATAGTAACATGCATCTCCCAAGGACAGGGTACGAGAGGGAGCTCCCTGCCTCTCAGAGCTCATAGTAACATGCATCTACCAAGGACAGGGCACGAGAGGGAGCTCCCTGCCTCTCAGAGCTCATAGTAACATGCATCTACCAAGGACAGGGTACGTGAGGGGGCTCCCTGCCTCTCAGAGCTCATAGTAACATGCATCTCCCAAGGACAGGGTACGAGAGGGAGCTCCCTGCCTCTCAGAGCTCATAGTAACATGCGTCTACCAAGGACAGGGTACGAGAGGGAGCTCCCTGCCTCTCAGAGCTCACAGTAACATGCATCTATCAAGAACAGGGTACGAGAGGGAGCTCCCTGCCTATCAGAGCTCATAGTAACATGCATCTCCCAAGGACAGGGTACGAGAGGGAGCTCCCTGTCTCTCAGAGCTCATAGTAACATGCATCTACCAAGGACAGGATACGAGAGGGGGCTCCCTTCCTCTCAGAGCTCATAGTAACATGCGTCTACCAAGGACAGGGTACGAGAGGGAGCTCCCTGCCTCTCAGAGCTCATAGTAACATGTATCTACCAAGGACAGGGTAGGAGAGGGAGCTCCCTGCCTCTCAGAGCTCATAGTAACATGCATCTCCCAAGGACAGGGTACGAGAGGGGGCTCCCTGCCTCTCAGAGCTCATAGTAACATGCATCTACCAAGGACAGGGCACTAGAGGGAGCTCCCTGCCTCTCAGAGCTCATAGTAACATGCATCTACCAAGGACAGGGTACGTGAGGGGGCTCCCTGCCTCTCAGAGCTCATAGTAACATGCATCTCCCAAGGACAGGGTACGAGAGGGAGCTCCCTGCCTCTCAGAACTCATAGTAACATGCATCTCCCAAGGACAGGGTACGAGAGGGAGCTCCCTGCCTCTCAGAGCTCATAGTAACATGCATCTCCCAAGGACAGGGTACGAGAGGGAGCTCCCTGCCTCTCAGAGCTCATAGTAACATGCATCTACCAAGGACAGGGTAGGAGAGGGAGCTCCCTGCCTCTCAGAGCTCATAGTAACATGCATCTACCAAGGACAGGGTGCGAGAGGGAGCTCCCTGCCTCTTAGAGCACAGACTGACATGCATCTAACAAAGACAGGGTAGGAAAGGGAGCTTCCTGCCTCTCAGGGCAGATACTAACCTGTGTCACAGGCAGAGTGTGAGAGGGAACTGTGCTCTGCGAGCTCACAGAAACAGACCACGTGCAGCCACAGAGTGTCTGACAGAACCCAGTGTCTTTTTAAACTCTACAAAATGTATTTTGCAGCCAACCAGATCTCAGTAACGTGTATTATAATGTCAGTAACATTGGTTTTTCAGTCTCAGTTGTATTTGTTTTAAATTCCTAATTTCAGTGGTGTATCACAACAGAGTGAGCTCACTCCAGCTTTAAATCATGCAGATATAGGGGTTGTGAAGGTGCAATCTATAGAATCTATAGAAAAGACGGCATCATATCATGGTGGCAGAGAGAGCGGTGTTTCAGAGGTATGGGGTGAGAGGAAACTCTGTATATATTACATTATGCACAGTATGAAGTAATTGAGGTATGGGCTAAGAGGGAGCTCCCAACAGATGAAGTATTCGAGATATGAGGAGAGAGGAAACTCCTTCAGAGGTTACAGATTAAAGTACTCGAGCCAGCTGAATGAAGGGAAGCTCCTGTTGCATTGAGCATGTTCTCATTGAGGTATGGGGAGGAAAGCTTTCTCCCTATAGGCATTACAGGCTCAGATCATTGACGTACAGGAGTGGGAGGGAACTCGACACATTACACTATCTGGCCTTTGATATATCGAGAGGACACCATCTGCTTAAAGGGATTACAGCAACAAGTAATTGAGGAATGGCACTAAAACTGAGCTCTCAACGCAGGTTACAGTATGAAGCCATCGCGGTATGAGGGTGAGAGCAATCTATGGAGATAGAGATTACAGTATGAAGTCATCGCGGTATGAGGATGAGAGCAATCTCTGGAGATAGAGATTACATTATGAAGTCATCGCAGTATGAAGGCGAGAGCAATCTGGAGATAGAGATTACAGTATGAAGTCATCGCGGTATGAGGGTGAGAGCAGTCTATGGAGATAGAGATTACAGTATGAAGTCATCGCAGTATGAGGGTGAGAGCAATCTCTGGAGATAGAGATTACAGTATGAAGTCATCGCGGTATGAGGGTGAGAGCAATCTCTGGAGATAGAGATTACAGTATGAAGTCATCGCGGTATGAGGATGAGAGCAATCTCTGGAGATAGAGATTACAGTATGAAGTCATCGCAGTATGAAGGCGAGAGCAATCTGGAGATAGAGATTACAATATGAAGTCATCGCGGTATGAGGGTGAGAGCAGTCTATGGAGATAGAGATTACAGTATGAAGTCATCGCGGTATGAGGATGAGAGCAATCTCTGGAGATAGAGATTACAGTATGAAGTCATCGCGGTATGAGGGTGAGAGCAATCTCTGGAGATAGAGATTACAGTATGAAGTCATCGTGGTATGAGGGTGAGAGCAGTCTCTGGAGATTGAGATTACAGTATGAAGTCATCGCGGTATGAGGGTGAGAGCAATCTATGGAGATAGAGATTACAGTATGAAGTCATTGCGGTATGAGGGCGAAAGCAATCTATGGAGATAGAGATTACATTATGAAGTCATCGCAGTATGAGGGTGAGAGCAACCTCCGGAGATTGAGATTACAGTATGAAGTCATCGCGGTATGAGGGTGTGAGCAATCTCTGGAGATAGAGATTACAGTATGAAGTCATCGCAGTATGAGGATGAGAGCAATCTCTGGAGATAGAGATTACAGTATGAAGTCATCGCAGCGTGAAGGCAAGAGCAATCTGGAGATAGAGATTACAGTATGAAGCCATCGCGGTATGAGGGTGAGAGCAATCTCTGGAGATAGAAATTACAATATGAAGTCATCGCGGTATGAGGGTGAGAGCAGTCTATGGAGATAGAGATTACAGTATGAAGTCATCGCGGTATGAGGATGAGAGCAATCTCTGGAGATAGGGATTACAGTATGAAGTCATCGCGGTATGAGGGTGAGAGCAATCTCTGGAGATAGAGATTACAGTATGAAGTCATCGTGGTATGAGGGTGAGAGCAGTCTCTGGAGATTGAGATTACAGTATGAAGTCATCGCGGTATGAGGGTGAGAGCAATCTATGGAGATAGAGATTACAGTATGAAGTCATTGCGGTATGAGGGCGAAAGCAATCTATGGAGATAGAGATTACATTATGAAGTCATCGCAGTATGAGGGTGAGAGCAACCTCCGGAGATTGAGATTACAGTATGAAGTCATCGCGGTATGAAGGTGTGAGCAATCTCTGGAGATAGAGATTACAGTATGAAGTCATCGCGGTATGAGGATGAGAGCAATCTCTGGAGATAGAGATTACAGTATGAAGTCATCGCAGCGTGAAGGCAAGAGCAATCTGGAGATAGAGATTACAGTATGAAGCCATCGCGGTATGAGGGCGAGAGCAGTCTATGGAGATAGAGATTACAGAATGAAGTCATCGCGGTATGAGGGTGAGAGCAATCTCTGGAGATAGAAATTACAGTATGAAGTCATCGCGGTATGAGGGTGAGAGCAATCTCTGGAGATAGAGATTACAGTATGAAGTCATCGCGGTATGAGGGTGAGAGCAATCTCTGGAGATAGAGATTACAGTATGAAGTCATCGCGGTATGAGGGTGAGAGCAATCTCTGGAGATAGAGATTACAGTATGAAGTCATCGCGGTATGAGGGCGAGAGCAATCTATGGAGATAGAGATTACAGTATGAAGTCATTGCGGTATGAGGATGAGAGCAATCTCTGGAGATAGAGATTACAGTATAAAGTCATCGCAGCATGAAGGCGAGAGCAATCTGGAGATAGAGATTACAGTATGAGGGCGAGAGCAGTCTATGGAGATAGAGATTACAGTATGAAGCCATCGCGGTATGAGGGTGAGAGCAATCTATGGAGATACAGATTACAGTATAAAGTCATCGCGGTATGAGGGCGAGAGCAATCTATGGAGATAGAGATTACAGTATGAAGTCATCGTGGTATGAGGGTGAGAGCAATCTCTGGAGATAGAGATTACAGTATGAAGCCATCGCGGTATGAGGGTGAGAGCAATCTATGGAGATACAGATTACAGTATAAAGTCATCGCGGTATGAGGGCTAGAGCAATCTCTGGAGATAGAGATTACAGTATGAAGTCATCGCGGTATGAGGGTGAGAGCAATCTCTGGAGATAGAGATTACAGTATGAAGTCATCGCGGTATGAGGGTGAGAGCAATCTCTGGAGATAGAGATTACAGTATGAAGTCATCGCGGTATGAGGGCGAGAGCAATCTATGGAGATAGAGATTACAGTATGAAGTCATCGCGGTATGAGGATGAGAGCAATCTCTGGAGATAGAGATTACAGTATGAAGTCATCGCAGCATGAAGGCGAGAGCAATCTGGAGATAGAGATTACAGTATGAGGGCGAGAGCAGTCTATGGAGATAGAGATTACAGTATGAAGCCATCGCGGTATGAGGGTGAGAGCAATCTATGGAGATACAGATTACAGTATAAAGTCATCGCGGTATGAGGGCGAGAGCAATCTATGGAGATAGAGATTACAGTATGAAGTCATCGCGGTATGAGGGTGAGAGCAATCTCTGGAGATAGAGATTACAGTATGAAGTCATCGCGGTATGAGGGTGAGAGCAATCTCTGGATATAGAGATTACAGTATGAAGTCATCGCGGTATGAGGGTGAGAGCAATCTCGAGATAGAGATTACAGTATGAAGTCATCGCGGTATGAGGGTGAGAGCAATCTCTGGAGATAGAGATTACAGTATGAAGTCATCGCGGTATGAGGGTGAGAGCAATCTCTGGAGATAGAGATTACAGTATGAAGTCATCACGGTATGAGGGTGAGAGCAATCTCTGGAGATAGAGATTACAGTGTGAAGTAATTGGCATACTGGGTGAGGCACAAATTACATTATGAAGTAATTGAAGAATGAGGTTGAGAGTTAATTCAGAAATTACACTATCAATTATGTTAGGTATAGGGTGAGAGGGAACTCCTGACCAAGATTACAGTATGGAATAATTGAGTTTGTGGTGAAATGGAGCTCCTGACAGGTTACAGTACGAAGTGATTGAGGTGTGGCCTGCAAGGGATTTTATGTATAGATTGCAGTATAAAATTTGAGATATGGGCTAAGAGGAAACATCTGACATATTACACTAAGGGTTATGGGGTGAGGGAGTCTGGTACAGATTACATTAAGATGTAATTTCGTTATGGGATGGGCGGGAGCTCATTCAGATTACAGTAACTGCTTATTCAGAGATTACAGTATCGATAACAGCACATTCTGAGATTACAGTAACTGCACATTCAGAGATTACAGTTTCGGTAACTGCACATTCACAGATTGCAGTAACTGCACATTCAGAGATTACAGTATTTGTAACTGCACATTCAGAGATTGCAGTATCAGTAACTGCACATTCAGAGATTACAGTATTGGTAACTGCACATTCTGAGATTACAGTAACTGCACATTCAAAGATTACAGTATCGGTAACTGCACATTCAGAGATTACAGTAACTGCACATTCACAGATTACAGTATCAGTAACTGCACATTCAGAGATTACAGTAACTGCACAATCAGAGATTACAGTATTAGTAACTGCACATTCAGATATTGCAGTAACTGCACATTCCGAGATTACAGTATCGGTAACTGCACATTCAGAGATTACAGAATCGGTAACTGCACATTCAGAGATTGCAGTAACTGCACATTCAGAGATTAGAGTATTAGTAAGTGCACGTTCAGAGATTTCAGTATCAGTAACTGCACATTCAGAGATTACAGTAACTGCACATTCAGAGATTACAGTATTAGTAACTGCACATTCAGAGATTACAGTAACTGCACATTCAGAGATTACAGTATCGGTAAATGCACATTCAGAGATTACAGTAACTGCACATTCAGAGATTACAGTAACTGCACATTCAGAGATTACAGTATTGGTAACTGCACATTCAGAGATTACAGTAACTGCACATTCAGAGATTACAGTGTCAGTAACTGCACATTCAGAGATTACAGTAACTACACATTCAGAGATTACAGTATTATTAACAGCACATTTAGAGATTACAGTATCAGTAACTACACATTCAGAGATTATAGTAACTGCGCATTCAGAGATTACAGTATCGGTAACTGCACATTCAGAGATTACAGTAACTGTACATTCAGAGATTATAGTATTAGTAACTGCACATTCAGAGATTACAAGATCGGTAACTGCACATTCAGAGATTACAGTAACTGCACATTCAGAGATTATAGTAACTGCACATTCGGAGATTACAGTATTAGTAACTGCACATCCAGAAATTCCAGTATCAGTATCTGCACATTCAGAGATTACAGTAACTGCACATTCAGAGATTACAGTATCAGAAACTGTTCATTCAGAAATTACAGTATCGGTAACTGCACATTCAAAGATTACAGTATTACTAATTGCAGATTCAGGGATTACAGTATCAGTAATTGCTTATTCAGAGATTACAGTAACTACACATTCAGAGATTACAGTATTAGTAACAGCACATTTAGTGATTACAGTATCAGTAACTACACATTCAGAGATTACAGTAACTGCACATTCAGAGATTACAGTATCGGTAACTGCACATTCAGAGATTACAGTAACTGCACATTTAGAGATTACAGTATTTGTAACAGCACATCCAGAAATTTCAGTATCGATATCTGCACATTCAGAGATTACAGTAACTGCACATTCAGAAATTAAATTATCGGTAACTGCACATTCAGAGATTACAGTATTACTAATTGAAGATTCAGGGATTACAGTATCAGTAATTGTTTATTCAGAGATTACAGTAACTGCACATTCAGGGATTACAGTATTAGTAACTGCATATTCAGCGATTACAGTATCAGTAACTGCACATTCAGAGATTACAGTATCGGTAACTGCACATTCAGAGATTACAAGATCGGTAACTGCACATTCAGAGATTACAGTAACTGCACATTCAGAGATTATAGTAACTGCACATTCAGAGATTACAGTATTAGTAACTGCACATCCAGAAATTCCAGTATCAGTATCTGCACATTCAGAGATTACAGTAACTGCACATTCAGAGATTACAGTATCAGAAACTGTTCATTCAGAAATTACAGTATCAGTAACTGCACATTCAGACATTACAGTATTACTAATTGCAGATTCAGGGATTACAGTATCAGTAATTGCTTATTCAGAGATTACAGTAACTACACATTCAGAGATTACAGTATTAGTAACAGCACATTTAGAGATTACAGTATCAGTAACTACACATTCAGAGATTACAGTAACTGCACATTCAGAGATTACAGTATCAGTAACTGCACATTCAGAGATTACAGTAACTGCACATTTAGAGATTACAGTATTTGTAACAGCACATCCAGAAATTTCAGTATCGATATCTGCACATTCAGAGATTACAGTAACTGCACATTCAGAAATTAAATTATCGGTAACTGCACATTCAGAGATTACAGTATTACCAATTGCAGATTCAGGGATTACAGTATCAGTAATTGCTTATTCAGAGATTACAGTAACTGCACATTCAGGGATTACAGTATTAGTAACTGCATATTCAGCGATTACAGTATCAGTAACTGCACATTCAGAGATTACAGTATCGGTAACTGCACATTCAGAGATTACAGTAACTGCACATTCAGAGATTACAGTATCAGTAACCGCACATTTAGAGATTACAGTATCAGTAACTACACATTCAGAGATTACAGTAACTGCACATTCAGAGATTACAGTATAAGTAACTGCACATTCAGAGATCACAGTAACTGCACATTCAGAGATTACAGTATTAGTAACTGCACATCCAGAAATTTCAGTATCGGCATCTGCACATTCAGAGATTACTGTAACTGCACATTCAGAGATTACAGGATCAGAAACTGTTCATTCAGAAATTAAATTATCGGTAACTGCACATTCAGAGATTACAGTATTACTAATTGCAGATTCAGGGATTACAGTATCAGTAACTGTTTATTCAGAGATTACAGTAACTGCACATTCAGGGATTACAGTATTAGTAACTGCATATTCAGGGATTACAGTAATTGCACATTCAGAGATTACAGTATCAGTAACTGCACATTCAGAGATTACAGTATCGGTAACTTCACATTCAGAGATTACAGTATCAGTAACTGCACATTCAGGGATTACAGTATCAGTAAGTGCACATTCAGAGATCACAGTAACTGCACATTCAGAGATAACAGTATCAGTAACTTCACATTCAGAGATTACAGTATTAGTAATTGCACATTCAGAGATTACAGTATTGGCAACTGCACATTCAGAGATTACAGTATTAGTAACGTCACATTATGAGATTGCAGTATCGGTAACTGCACATTCAGAGATTACAGTAACTGCACATTCAGAGATTACAGTATCAGTAATTGCACATTCAGAGATTACAGTATCGGTAATGGCACATTCAGAGATTACAGTATTAGTAACTGCACATTCAGGGATCACAGTATCGGTAACTGTTTATTCAGATATTACAGTATTGGTAACAGCACATTCAGAGATTACATTTACCAGGTACTGGTGGTACATGAGTGAAAGGACACATTACAACATCTGCCAATAATGTATGTTGACAACAGCGATCTCTCTACAGTGAATACAGTATCATGCCGTTGAGGGATGAGTTGAGAGGGCGCTCCTAACAAAGATTACTCCATGAACTGGTTGAGGTGTGGCTGAGAGGAGGCTCCTGATACAGATTACAGTGAGAAGTAATTGAATTTTGGGGGTGGAAGGGATCCTGTTCAGAGCTGACAGTATTACATCTGTGAGGTACGGAATGAGAGGGAACTCCGGATATAGATTACAATATGAAGTAATTGAGATATCATTGAGGGCGCTACTGACAGAGTGCTCTATGAAGTAATTGAGGTGTGGAATGAAACGGAGCTTAAAGTAACTGAGGTATAGATTGTGACTGAACTCCTGACACATATTACAATATGAAGCTTAGAAGAATGAGGTAGGAGAGAGCTCGTTCAGAGACTACAGTATCAAGTACTTGATAGTGAGGTCCCAAGATTACAGTATGAAGGAGTTTAAGTATGGGGTGAGAGGTGCTCCCGACACAAAATATAGTATGAAGTATTCACAAGTATGGGAGCGAGGTGGAGCTCTTTTCAAACTTACAGTGCCACGTTTGTGACATACAGGAATGAGAGGAAGCTCCTGACACAGCTCACTGTGTGAAGTAATTGAGGATGTAGCCCTACTGACGCTTGCCAGTGCTTGTTTCTGTACTTTACTTAGTGGAGCTGTGCTTTGTTTGTTGCACTATCTAATGAGGTTTGCATTGTGGCAACCAGCAATGCAAGTGAAGGCCAGTTTACCTCACAAAGCACCCTTGCTGATGTCGGCAATTAAAGCCATGGTGCTTATTGTAGGTTAGTGGTCTAATGATGTGGACAATGCCCGACTGAAACCTGTCTGAGGTCGATAGTTCATTAATGGTAACTAGAATCTGTTTTTTGCTCCCAGCAAATAGGGGTGCCGAGATGGAAGCCAAGGATATGAAGACAGCCAAAGACCTACTGTTGGATAAGATGCAGACAGAGCAGGGTCCAGGATCTAAGCACACCAGTGATCCTGGAGAGAGAAGCCATACAGGCTCTTCTGAGCAGTCATCCTCTGTCATTGACAACGGAACCGCGATAAAGCTCTTCAATCCAGAGACCGAGCAGTCACAAGATGACCCAGTGGACTGTTCAGCATACATAGACCTCTTTCCGTCACAGGCACAATCTGGCAGAGACCAGGGGGCTTATGGAGCTGAATCCCTGTACAAGTGCCTGGAGAGCGAGAAGGCATTCAGCAAGAATTCAAATCTCCTGCGTCACCAACGTATCCACACAGGGGAGAGGCCCTATGAGTGCACTGAATGTGAAAGGAACTTTCTGCACAAGTGCTCCCTAATCCAGCACATTCAGCTTCACACGGGTGAGAGGCCATACAAGTGCACACAGTGTGAGAAGAGCTTCCGGATGAACTCCGCTCTTGTGTATCATCTCACCACACACCGGGAGGAGAAGCTGTTTAAATGCACTGAGTGCGAGAAGACGTTCACACTGAAGTCTACGCTGGTGAATCACTTGAGGGTGCACTCGGGGGAGCGTCCCTTCAAGTGCACTGATTGTGAGAAGTGCTTCAAAAACGACAAGAACTTACGGAAGCATCAACGCACACACACTGGAGAGCGGCCATACACCTGCCCCATCTGCCCAAAGAGCTTCAGCAACTTCTACAACCAGCAGAGACACCAGAAGACGCACACAGCGGAGAAGCCTTTCCGATGCCCTCAGTGTGCCAGGGTCTTCAGTGAGAGTTCCAGTCTTATCAAGCATCAACAGATGCACAAGTACGATAGAAAGCAGAAGTATAACTGCGCTGAGTGTGAGAGGACTTTTACCTTCAACTGCAAACTGCTCCAGCACATGATAACACACACAGGTGAGCGTCCGTTCAAGTGCACAATATGTGACAAGGCCTTTGGACACAACTCCTCCCTCACCCAGCACCAAAGAATTCACTCTGGAGAGAAACCCTACCAGTGCAACATGTGTGAGAAATCCTTTCGGACCAGCTCCACCCTGCTCAGACACAGCCGGAAACACACCGGGGATAAACCCGACAAGTGATACAATGCAAGAAGTGTTTCAACCACCGGAAGCTGCTGCTTGTACACCTAGCAACACACAACACCTAGAAATGTCATGTGTCTTGCCACGAACAGTAGACTCTGGTGTATCACATACTGAAAGGCACGTTATGATTGTGATATCCTAAGGGGAAGTCCACTTGCACGTGAAGGACTCACCCACAGACCTGGAGGAAGCTTTGCACATGTTTTACCTGATGCTGCCTGCAGACAGAAGTGCTGTCCAGGTGTTCAGATGCCTGCTGAGGGCACCCTCTGACCACAGATACTGAGTTTAAGTTGTATTTGTTCTTGACTCGGAATGTAAAGGAAGAGATCACCTGCTTCATTGCCCATTTGGTCGGAGGCACTCTGACTAAGGAATCAATGGACCATAGGGAGTTCCCTGTCTCTAGGCGCTATCTGTGAGAGGCAGTCCGCAGAGACATGTACTGATCAGCCTTTCTTTCTATACCTTGCCTCTTCCGCAAGCATTTGACTTTGTTTATTGAGCAGTGGGTCAGTGTTTGCTGAACACGGCCGCATATGGCTGTGCATGTAGAAGCCTTTTAATCACGGAGAGGAGAGGGGTACTCAACATCAGTCTGCCTCCCTGCCAATAACACATTATATTCAAGGACTGATGTTCAGCATAGAACGTGTGCCTATCTACTACCAAGGGCCCCGCTCAGTTGACGCAATGCCTCACCCACTTGCCGTGGCACGCTTCCTCACCAGGCATGCCTCAACACCCTTTGTGCATATTTTCTAAGCAAGTGTAGAGCTCGGTTGTCCCTTAAGAGCCCAAGATTATATTTAGGGATCTGGATCAACGGTCCTAAAACGTTTAAAACTGTTTGTAAAGGATACCCATTCCCATTTTATTTATTTGTGGGTTTCTATGTCAGGATAAAAAATTGAACAAGATGCATGGTCGCAGGGCACTAATCACCCTGCCATCCATAGGTTTGTGTCTACATGTTTTGGCCCCTGTTAAATGCCCCTGTGGGTCGACTACATTCTTCAGGACATCGAGATCCCTACTCAGTTCGTGCTGTGGTATCGATGTGCACAAAAGTCATTAGGTTATGTTAGTAACACAAAAATAAATGTAAAGTACTCGCAGTTTTATCAACATTGGAGAATTACTCTGCAGTGGAAACATAAACAATGTCAATGGAGAGTATGGGAAACCCACATAAAATGGATTGCGTAGTATGCTTAGTTATTATGTTAGTAGAAATTAAAAATTGTGAATCACTGCACACAAAGGTGAGGCACACAAAGGGAATAGACAAGTCTCATAGTCAGGGAACTGCCTATTTCACTTTGCCCAGTCTTTTGTTTTTCAAGGTGCTCCTAATCTGGGGTGACGCAGGAGCATCGCCTTGCAGTCAAACACTATATAGAAAACATATGAAGGAAAATGTTAGGTGTGCAAAGTTATCACTCTCATTCGTCTGAAGTAACCTAATAGACTGAGGAAATCAGAAATATTATCTGTCCATGCAAATGTTTAAAAATGAGGGAATCACTTTGGGTTAAAGTACAAAATTAATTTACCATGAATCTTCCCAGGCATAACGAGTTGGAAAAGGAAAATGTTACTTACCCTATAAGCATCTGTTTGTGGCATGTAGTGCTGTAGATTAGCATGCTGTTCATACTCTCCTGCCTGCCAGTGTTGGGCTTGGACATGTGTAACCCACCTATTGCTGGTAATGCACATCAGCTCTTTTGTGAGATCCTTCTTCTGCACAGCAGGTGAGGATGTAATTGGAGCTTGGAGCTACAGAAGACGATGACCATGTGAAGAATGAAGAAAGGCATCTGCAACAACCAAAGGCTACCAGGGAAGAGGGATGGTGCATGTAAATTTACAGCACTACACGCCACAAACAGATGCTTGCAGGATAAGTAACATTTTCCTTGCACAGACTGTAAAGCAGTTCTTCCCAAAGCAGTGGCTAGCCGGAAGATGTTGCAGAGGACTGAAAAAGTATACGTAGTACAGCCTGGCCAATGTTGGCTTGTTGGGGTGCTCTCACATCCACACAATAATGCTTGGTGGAATTTTGAGGAGTAGAACAGGTAGCTGCCTTGCAGATTTTAGACATACAGATGTTACATTAGAAAGCCGTTTAGGCCCCCTTTTTGCAGGTAGGGTGGGGTCTGGGTGGGAAAGGCAAGGTTTTTTTTTACCTTTGGCTTAACAGGTCGGGATACATTTGACCAACCACTGTGCTGTACCCACTTTAAAGAGAGTTGCTTGATACCTTTTAAATAAGTTAGACAAGTAAAGCATTTAAATTGGTCAATTCATAAAACGTATTTCAAAAACATTGGAACGCATATCAAATGATGTGGAAACACAGATTAAAGCAGCACAGCTAATAGTAAATGTTTGCAAGAGCCCCTTCTTTTATATCAATTAAAGCATAAATCAATATAATAAAGGAACTATTCGCTCTGGGGTTCACATGGAAAGGAACTATTCCCTCTGGGGTTTACACGGAAAGGAACTAATTCTTCAGGGGTAAAACTCCAAATGGAAATATAGGAAAGCTTCTATCGCAATCTTTGCTGGACACTGACAAGGAAACTTAAACCCTTCTGTTGGTTTTACCCCTCACGCTCCAGAATCCACTAGAATAGACGCCGGCATACTTAAATATCTGCTTAATCAGCAGTTCAAAGTATGGAGGGGAGTAGTACGAGAAAAGCATTTACTTTCACACTTATGCTGCTTTTTCTGTTTAAGAAATGCTGCAGGGGCCCCATCATATTGATCTGTTGCTACTTTTGGGTTTCATCCATACAGATCAAAAGAAGCTTGGCTTTTTAGTGAAAGTATGAAGACTATAACGTCAAAGATGTTAGATAATATTAAAAAACAAGAGGGAATCGTTATAGTGTCTGTATCTGGTCTTTAAATATGTGAACACCACAGGCTGCTGCTTGGAGAATCCAAGCGACAGAAGAACAGTAAGAAAGGGCCCCGATATCTGATCCTAAACTAGCCTTGAGCAGAGAATCCAAGAGACAGAAGGACAGTAAAGAAAGGGGCCCGATATCTGATCCTTAAACTAGCCTTGAGCAGAGAATCCAAGAGACAGAAGAATAGTAAAGAAAGGGCCCGATATCTGATCCTTAAACTAGAACAGTAAAGAAAGGGCCCCAATATCTGATCCTTAAACTAGCCTTGAGCAGAGAATCCAAGAGACAGAAGAACAGTAAAGAAAGGACCCCGATATCTGATCCTAAACTAGCCTTGAGCAGAGATTCCAAGAGACAGAAGAACAGTAAAGAAAGAGCCCCCGATATCTGATCCTTAAACTAGAACAGTAAAGAAAGGGCCCCGATATCTGATCCTTAAACTAGCCTTGAGCAGCGAATACAAGAGACAGAAGAACAGTAAAAAAGGGCCCCGATATCTGATCCTTAAACTAGCCTTGAGCAGAGAATCCAAGAGACAGAAGAACAGTAAAGAAAGGGCCCCGATATCTGATCCTTAAACTAGCCTTGAGCAGAGAATCCAAGAGACAGAAGAACAGTAAAGAAAGGGCCCTGATATCTGATCATTTTACTAGCCTTGAGCTGAGAATCCAACAGACAGAAGAACAGTAAAGAAAGGGCCCCGATATCTAATCCTTTTACTAGCCTGGAGCTGAGAATCCAAGAGACAAAAGAACAGTAAGAAAGAAAGGGCCCCAGAATCTGATCCTTAAACTAGTTTTGAGCTGAGAATCCAACAGACAGAAGAACAGTAAAGAAAGGGCCCCAATATCTGATACTTAAACTAGCCTTAAGCAGAGAATCCAAGGGACAGAAGAACAGTAAGAAAGGGCCCCGATATCTGATCCTTAAACTAGCCTTGTGCAGAGAATCCAAGGGACAGAAGAACAGTAAAGAAAGGGCCCCGATATCTGGTCCTTAAACTAGCCTTAAGCAGAGAATCCAAGAGACAGAAGAACAGTAAAGAAAGAGCCCCGATATCTGATCCTTAAACTAGCCTTGACCAGAGAATCCAAGAGACAGAAGAACAGTGAAGAAAGGGCCCCGATATCTGGTCCTTAAACTAGCCTTAAGCAGAGAATCCAAGAGACAGAAGAACAGTAAAGAAAGGGCCCCGATATCTGATCCTTAAACTAGCCTTGAGCAGAGAATTCAATGGACAGAAGAACAGTAAAGAAAGGGCCCCGATATCTGGTCCTTAAACTAGCCTTGAGCAGACCACAGGCTGTTGTTGGGAGAATCCGAGTGAAAGAGGGGCACTAACAAGAAGTCTTTAACCTAGTCTTATGCACACCACGAGTCACTACCGGGAGAATGTCATGATGCCGTTATTTACATAATGCCAGAGCCAAGCACTAGGACCCCAGAAACCCGGATTATCCTCTCCTGTGCTCACCGCCTCCTCAAGGCAGGAACCAGAAGTAGAAGGCAAGGGACCGAGAGCACCAGTGTTACAAAGGGCAAGATGTCTAATGTTGCTGCCTCACAAGGCGGCTTGTAACTAATCTATAAATAAAAGAAGTTGATCTTACTGCAGGTGTGCTGCTTGTTTCTTTAAATGAGGAGGTACCCTGGCCACAAGGGGTGGGTCCAAGAATTTTGTTTTTAGAATTGGCGAGAAGAATTTTCAATTCTATCAAGGGCACGGAGGCGAGGATTATGCTTCTCTTTCTTCACTTTATTTTGACAGCAGCCAATGGGAAACTTTAAACTGAAAAGACTACATTTCCCAAGAACATAACATAGTCACATGCACCAATCATACAGCCCTATATAACATCACACTGCTATTTTATGCCCTCTTTCTTTGCCCAAATTCTGGGAATTAACTGTTTTTAACTTCCAGAATCCTCAAACAATATGGCATCCAGTGAAAGAGAGCCACAGGACTCAACCTGAGTCCAACTCGGAGACCCTTGTCCAAGGGCATTGAACCACCTCATGTAATGACAACAACATCTGGAGAGGTCATTAACCGCTGAAGAAGAACTTCCAACATATTCCAACCTCATCCAGGTTTGTGTGTACTTCTGATCACTCCCTATTAGGAAAGAAACAACTGAATCCGTAATCACTGGCTATTATAAATTAAAGTAAAAAAAACCAGAAGAGTGTGGGGACTCATCATACCATCATTTATTACATCTAACGATATAAACACATACACATTCTCGGGTGGGATAATCCTCGCCTCTGTGTCCTTAATAGAATTGAAAATTGTTATTGCGAGTGCTAGAATTTTTTTTATTCTATGTCAGGACAGGAGGCTCCGATTATGCTTGTTCAAAGCTGTACCACCACCACTGAAGCAACATCCACAATAGGCTTATACAAAAACGACTTGTAAGTAGATTCTGACTACCAGTCCCCTGCTTTCAGTATATTGTCCAATTTGCACCCCAGCATAAAAGACTTGGAGGCCATGGCACCCCTAGCTGAATGTGCACCAAAAATAGAAGTATCAATTCCTGCATCCGATAACAGCTGATGCATCCACCTGGCGATGGTGGCAGGTGCTTCAGGTATAAGGGGCGTCTGTAATCCCATTAACAATTGACACCCCCATGTCAGAACGAAACTCGCTAGTACTTACCTCGTAAGCTTTCAAACATTATACTACACATTGTTTGCAATTACCAGAGAACGCTGCGTATGAAACAAACCTGGAATAGGACTTCGCCCTCCTGGTGATAGTAAAGGACTCTCTCTCCAGAGAGAATATTCTACCTGAGAGAGCCAAGGCTCGTACATCCGAGACACTTTTGCAAGAAATTCAACATAAAAGTATTGTCAGTTTGGCTGACAATTGTTTACCTGATCAATATTTTTTATTCAGCAAATTCTCTAAGAATGTAATGACAATATTGAAGTTCCACAAAACTGAATAGTTTTGATTGAGGAGGGTTGGACATTCGAATACCCCGCATGAGCTTACACACCACCGGATACTCACATATGGGCTTACCTTCCGCTGGAAGATGTCCAGCTGAAATCGCAGATCTCAAATTATTAACTGACCTGTAAGCCATACCTGCAGATGCTAGAGAAGGCAGGAAATGTATAACTAAACAGGAATTTGCTCCAACAGGATCTGCACTGTTCATCTCGCCAAGCACACCAATGCCTCCATGCTGAGGCGTAGCGTTTATGTGTGCTATTGGACCACGCCTGTCTGATAAAGGCCACATTGTCCTGCGAAATGCCTGGCAAACTCCATTTCTCCCGGAAACACTCCATGCCAATAGCAAGAGGTGTCCTGAGAGGATCAGAGGATGAGGCTTCCCGCTGGGTCAAGCAACAGGTCCATCAGAATGGAATTAGCACTGGACTTGAAAAAGCCAGTTTGAGGAGTCCCGGAGACCATGCTTGCGCTTCCCAAAATGGAGTCACTAGAACTATCTTGGCCCTCTGATACCTCACCTGGGAAAGAACTCTGGGAATCATACATGGAGGAAATGCGTAGTTCAGGAAGGGGGACCAATCCTGAAGGAAGAATCTGTTGCCTCTGCCTCCCTAAGGGGGACCAATCCTGAAGGAAGGAATCCGTCGCTTGGGCTTTCAGAAGGAGAACAATCCTGAAGGAAGGAGTCCTGAAGAAAGGAATCCACCGCTTGGGCCTCCGGGTCTGGACGCCAGCTGAAGAATGATGGGTTCTGCTGGTTGAGGTGAGAGGCGAACAGATCCACTGTGCAGGGACTCCACTCATGATGAAACGCGTTGAAGATGTTTGGGTGAAGTCTCCAATCACTGTAATCCCGGAGGTGGCGCGAATGCCAATGTGCAATGGTGTTGCTTAGACCTGGAAGATACTCTGCCACCATTGAAATCCGATGTTGGAGGTAAAATGCCAAAAGTCTTTGGCTGTCTCCGCAAGGAGGCATGATTTGGTTCTGCCCAATTTGTTGACATACCAGCCCCACAGATACATTGTCCAACCCTAGGATAGACTCCCTATTGCAAAAGAACGCTCTAGAAGTTCCAGGAAATTGATGTGTAGAGAAAGTTCCTCCTGTGACTATCGGCCCCATATGGAGAACAGACCACATCTCGCACCCCAGCCCCACCGGCTGGAGTCCAACTCGATAATCATCTCTGGAGCAGAGCCAAAAATCGCCCTGCCATTCCATGCCTTCATGTGATCTAACCATCAGGATATCTCCGTGTTGGCCTCCATCGACAAACTGATCTGAATATTGAGGCCATTTTGGAGGTGCAGAATCTTGAGTCGTTGGAGGGCTCGGTAGTGGAAAGGACCTGGGAAGATAGCTTGAATCCAAGAGACCTGTGGGAGTGAGCCTTTTCAGGGGCCCACCAGTGCAGGGGTTCGCCCTTCTTTGTCCTTTAGTCCTTAGACCAACAAAATGGAGATTGGCACAGAAGCTGTAATATCAAACAAATAGTTTGTTATCACTCATGAGTGGGACTACATCGATACAGAACCCTCAGGCATGTATGAGGCAGTACCTGGAATACAGAAACCATGGTGCTTATATACACCCTTTGTTGCAGAGTAAGCATGGAGACTCAAAAAGAGGCGGTACAAGTATACACAAGAATAGCTATTCACAAATATGGACATACACAAATTACTTAATCAACAGAGTGAGAGGGGAAATGAAACTGCTCACATCAGTTGGAACAGCCGGACAGTTCTATTCTAAAACAGGTGCATTCTAGCAGCTACAGGCCTTTCTGAGCATGCACTGTGCTCTGGCTCAGTACTGGAGGAGTTAACTATAGTTGATAACTCAGGCAGAATAGAAAAGCAGGCGACAGTGAAGACGGAAGGAGCACACGGCTAACACATGGCTAACGAAAATGGATGCCAAAACAAAATGGCTTCAGCTCATGCTAACAGCGATTTCTGCCGATTTCCACAGATGACCCTTTTAGCATTAGCTGAAGACATCTCTATGCTTTAGAAGGAACAAGGAAAACATCTTGCACATCAATTTTCATCATATCGCTAACTTCTTGGTCTAACACATATTGGGCGTTCACATTCTTGACGTTGTGTTTGGTGGGTATACAAATAGAAACACAAAGGGAACAAAGCCTCGGGCCACATTGTTTCCATAGACATGACAGTAGGATCGTAAAGAATATACATATAATCGTCAACAGTTTCCAGCCCCAGGTAACAAACAATGTCCATAACCAGGCACAACCAAATTCCTCGGCGATACTCCTCTATTTCCCATATAGTTCAATCAATCAATCAATCAAATTTGTAGAGCGCACTACATACCCGCAAGGGTTCCAAGGCGCTGAGGGAGGGAACAAGGGGGGTGCTGTTGCTACTGGTCGAACAGCCAGGTCTTGAGTTGTCTCCTGAAGGTTAGAAGGTCTTCAGTTTGTCGTAGGATGAGGGGGAGGGTGTTCCAGGTTGTGGCGGCGCGGTGGGAGAAGAATCTGCCCCCGGCTGTGGTTCTACGGATGCGTGGGACGGAGGCCAGGGAGAGGTCTGCGGAGCGGAGTTTCCTGTTGGGTACGTTAAAGGAGAGTCGACTGTTGAGGTAGGCTGGGAGGGACTTGTGGAGTGCCTTGTGTGTGTGGATCAGGAGCTTGAAGGAGATTCTTTTGTCGACAGGGAGCCAGTGCAGGTTCCTGAGGTGGGGGGTGATGTGGTTGCGGCGCGGGACGTCAAGGATAAGGCGTGCAGAGGCATTCTGGATTCTTTGCAGTCTGTTGATGAGCTTGGTCAGGGCGCCGGCGTAGAGGGCATTTCCGTAGTCGAGTCTGCTGCTGACTAGGGCCTGGGTGACTGTTTTCCTTGTGTCTGATCGGGATCCATCTGTAGATCTTGCGGAGCATCCGGAGGGTGTTGAAGCAGGTGGAGGAGACAGCGTTGACTTGTTTGGTCATAGTGAGTTTCGAGTCGAGGATGACTCCCAGGTTGCGTGCATGGTTGGTGGGTGCGGGGGGTGTCCCCAGTGACGCGGGCCACCAGGAGTCGTCCCATGCTGAGGGGTTGGGCCCGAGGATGAGGATCTCCGTCTTGTCTGTGTTCAGCTAAAGGTGGCTGTCCTCCATCCATTCGGCGACGGCCTTCATTCCCTGGTGGAGGTTGGATTTGGCAGTGAGAGGGTCCTTGGTGAGGGAGAGGATCAGTTGCGTGTCGTCGGCTTAGGAGATTATGTTGAGGTCGTGATGTCGGGCGATGCGTGCGAGGGGTGCCATGTAGACGTTGAACAGCATCGGGCTGAGGGAGGAACCCTGCGGGACACCGCAGATAATCTCGGAGGCTTCGGATCGGAACGGGGAGGCGGTCTCTCTGGGTTCTGCAGGAGAGTAAGGAGGAGGTCCAGTCCAGGGCCTTGTCTCAGATCCCTTCGTCGTGGAGTCGTGTGCGTAGTGTGCGGTGGCAGATGGTGTCGAAGGCGACGGAGAGGTCCAGAAGGATGAGGGCCGCCGTCTCGCCGTTGTCCAGTAGGATCCTGATGTCGTCTGTGGCGGCAATGAGTGCGGTCCCGGTACTGTGGTTGCTGGGGAATCCTGACTGGGAGGGGTCTAGGATGCTGTTGTCTTCGAGGTAGCGGGTGAGCTGGATGTTGACTATCTTCTCGATAACCTTAGCTGGGAACGGAAGCAGGGAGATGGGTCGGAAGTTTTTGAGTTCGCTCGGGTCCGCCTTGGGTTTCTTCAGTAGGGCGTTGATCTCGGCATGTTTCCAGCTCTCAGGGAAGGTCGCGGTCTCGAAGGAGAGGTTGATGATGTTGCGCAGGTGGGGTGCGATGGAGCTGCCGGCTTTGTTGAAAATGTGGTGAGGAAAAGGGTCAGACGGCGAGCCGGAGTGGATTGTGCCCATGGCCTTGATTGTGTCTTCGATGCTCACGTTGGCCCAGGTTGTCAGGGGGTTGTGGTCGGTGGGTTGTGGTGGGTCAAGCACGTTGGGGCCTGTTAGGGTCATCCGGGGGTTGAAGCTGTCGTGGGTGTCGGCGATCTTGCGGTGGAAGAAGGTGGCGAGGGAGTCGCACTGGGCTTGCGACAGCAGGATGTAGTTTGCGTTGGAGCTGGGGTTGGAGAGTTCCTTAACGACGTTGAAGAGCTCCTTGCTGTTCTGCGCGTTGTTGTCGAGGTGGTCTTTGAAGGAGGTTCTCTTGGCGGTCCTGATGAGGTGGTGGTGGTTGCGGATGGCGTCTTTGTGGGCTGTGCGGCTGTCTGGCGACTTCTCGCTGTGCCATATGTTCTCCAACTTCCAGTAGGTGCGCTTAGACGCTAGGAGTTCCGGGGTGAACCAATTGGCTCTCTTGCTGGTGTCTTTGAGGGTTTGATTTTTCAGCGGGCCTAGGGTGTTGGCGCAGTCGTCCATTCATCGTCTGAGGGTGCGTGCACCATCGTCGGGGTTGGAGGGGTTGGTCGGTGGGTTGAGTGTGAGGTTTGTCAGTAGTTGTACTTCAGTGATTTTGCCCCAGCAGCGACGGGGGATCTGTAGGGTGCGGTGATGTGCGACGGGTTTCCGAAAGGTGAAGTGGATGCAGTGGTGGTCGGTCCAGGTGGGTTCGGAGACGTGGCTGAAGGAGACGTGGCGGCTTGAGGAGAAGATGGCATAGAGCGTGTGTCCGGCGATGTGGGTCGGCGTCGTGACGAGCTGTTCCAGTCTGAGGTTGGCGAGGTTGTCTATCAGGGTGGAAGAGTTGCTGTCGTTGTTCTCCAGATGGAAGTTCATGTCTCCGAGGAGGATGTAGTCGGTGAAGGTCAGTGCGTGCGTGCTGATGAAGTCGGCGATGGCGTCGCAGAATTGTGGTCGGTGTCCGTGTGGTCTGTAGACGAGGGTGCCTCTTAAGGTGGTCTTGGGGTCCGTGTGGATCTGGAAGTGCATGTGTTCGGCGGTGCTGAGAGTGTCGTCGGTGTTTGTTGAGACCTGATGGTCTTCTTGTGGACGATGGCGATTCCTCCTCCGACTCCGTTGGTGCGGTCTCTGCGGGCGATCTTGTGTCCGTCGGGGATGGCTATGGCGATGCCTGAAGAGGAGGCTTCGTTCATCCAGGTCTCGGTCAGGAAGGCGACGTCTGGTGATGCGGTGTCGAGTAGGTCCCAGAGCTCGACGGCTTATTTGCGTGCGGAGCGAGTGTTGATCAGGATGCATCGGAGCTGGTTGTGTTCTGTCGTGGCGGGTGTCTCTGCGTCTTCGATGCAGGAGAAGCTGCAGTTCTGGCAGGCGAAGGGACCGTGGGTGCACTTCGGGGTTGCCCTGCAGCAGGTGAGGGTCCGTCCTGGGTTGAGAGCGATAAGGGTGCTGACGTCGTATCGGAGGCGGTCTTTATGGCTGGTGTGGGGGCCAGGGGTTCTGGCACTGGGCGAGGTCCTGGCGCGGACGGACGCAGACGGGCTTGCCTTAGGCGTGCCAGCGGCGCGGCCGCACCACGGTCGCCATTTTAAGGCGAGGCGGGAGGGAGGAGCAGCTGGGAGGCGGGTGGCAGGGGGCAGCGGGCAGCGAATGGGCGTGGGGCCGCAGGGGCAGCAGCGGCGGGAACTGCGAAGAATGGGCACAGAGGAACAAAAGGCAAAATGGTCACACAAGAAAGGGGAAACAAAATAAAATGGTCAGTGGGGCACAGAGGATCACGGAGGAACAAGGAACAAAAGTAAACAGGTTACTCAAGAAGGGGAAAAAGAAAAATGGTCAGTGGGGCACAGAGGATCACAGGGCACAAAAGACACTAAGAGCGCTGGTGGAGCTGCAGCGGGGTGGGAGCGACCTACCTGGCAAGGTCGAGGGTCGCTCCTTTGGCCTGTGGATCTCCTTCCTCATCAGGGTAACAGGCTCTGTTTAGCTGAAAGTTCAGTCTTCCTATGCCAAAGTCAGTGATGTTAGCAACATGAGTAGCCCATAGCAGCGCAAACCAGGCTCTGCAGGAGCCCATATGTGAAAATGGCAGAGGAATAAAAGGCGTTCCTCCCTTTTTCTGATGAGCTGGCATCATTCCACACACCCAACAGTTGATAATGTTCGTAGCATTATGAGTGTGATGCAACATTTGAATGAACGTATTGTTGAGATAAGACTATCTATGTTTCTGCTCATGATAAGGGAGGGTGAAGTAGTGGTGCTCAATCAGGCAGGAGTAGTAGCAGTCAGTAGATATCGAGCAGGAGCTACTCCCTCTACAACCCATGTTATTGTAGCAATGATGATAACAATGGAAGTAAGCTCAATGATAAACACAATCTTTCGATCACAAACTCTTGCAGCAGTCGATGTCTTCAACATAGGCATGTTTATCTCGACGTTGAACAACAAAATAGATGGAACCCTAAAGTCCTGGGCAGCCATTGGTTTCTTCACTGAGTTTGAGACGAGTATCCCTATCGGGAACTCCGGATATAGATTACAATATGAAGTAATTGAGATATCATTGAGGGCGCTACTGACAGAGTGCTCTATGAAGTAATTGAGGTGTGGAGTGAAACGGAGCTTAAAGTAACTGAGGTATAGATTGTGACTGAACTCCTGACACATATTACAATATGAAGTTTAGAAGAATGAGGTAGGAGAGAGCTCGTTCAGAGACTACAGTATCAAGTACTTGATAGTGAGGTCCCAAGATTACAGTATGAAGGAGTTTAAGTATTTAAGTATGGGGTGAGAGGTGCTCCCGACACAAAATATAGTATGAAGTATTCACAAGTATGGGAGCGAGGTGGAGCTCTTTTCAAACTTACAGTGCCACGTTTGTGACATACAGGAATGAGAGGAAGCTCCTGACACAGCTCACTGTGTGAAGTAATTGAGGATGTAGCCCTACTGACGCTTGCCAGTGCTTGTTTCTGTACTTTACTTAGTGGAGCTGTGCTTTGTTTGTTGCACTATCTAATGAGGTTTGCATTGTGGCAACCAGCAATGCAAGTGAAGGCCAGTTTACCTCACAAAGCACCCTTGCTGATGTCGGCAATTAAAGCCATGGTGCTTATTGTAGGTTAGTGGTCTAATGATGTGGACAATGCCCGACTGAAACCTGTCTGAGGTCGATAGTTCATTAATGGTAACTAGAATCTGTTTTTTGCTCCCAGCAAATAGGGGTGCCGAGATGGAAGCCAAGGATATGAAGACAGCCAAAGACCTACTGTTGGATAAGATGCAGACAGAGCAGGGTCCAGGATCTAAGCACACCAGTGATCCTGGAGAGAGAAGCCATACAGGCTCTTCTGAGCAGTCATCCTCTGTCATTGACAACGGAACCGCGATAAAGCTCTTCAATCCAGAGACCGAGCAGTCACAAGATGACCCAGTGGACTGTTCAGCATACATAGACCTCTTTCCGTCACAGGCACAATCTGGCAGAGACCATGGGGTTTATGGAGCTGAATCCCTGTACAAGTGCCTGGAGAGCGAGAAGGCATTCAGCAAGAATTCAAATCTCCTGCGTCACCAACGTATCCACACAGGGGAGAGGCCCTATGAGTGCACTGAATGTGAAAGGAACTTTCTGCACAAGTGCTCCCTAATCCAGCACATTCAGCTTCACACGGGTGAGAGGCCATACAAGTGCACACAGTGTGAGAAGAGCTTCCGGATGAACTCCGCTCTTGTGTATCATCTCACCACACACCGGGAGGAGAAGCTGTTTAAATGCACTGAGTGCGAGAAGACGTTCACACTGAAGTCTACGCTGGTGAATCACTTGAGGGTGCACTCGGGGGAGCGTCCCTTCAAGTGCACTGATTGTGAGAAGTGCTTCAAAAACGACAAGAACTTACAGAAGCATCAACGCACACACACTGGAGAGCGGCCATACACCTGCCCCATCTGCCCAAAGAGCTTCAGCAACTTCTACAACCAGCAGAGACACCAGAAGACGCACACAGCGGAGAAGCCTTTCCGATGCCCTCAGTGTGCCAGGGTCTTCAGTGAGAGTTCCAGTCTTATCAAGCATCAACAGATGCACAAGTACGATAGAAAGCAGAAGTATAACTGCGCTGAGTGTGAGAGGACTTTTACCTTCAACTGCAAACTGCTCCAGCACATGATAACACACACAGGTGAGCGTCCGTTCAAGTGCACAATATGTGACAAGGCCTTTGGACACAACTCCTCCCTCACCCAGCACCAAAGAATTCACTCTGGAGAGAAACCCTACCAGTGCAACGTGTGTGAGAAATCCTTTCGGACCAGCTCCACCCTGCTCAGACACAGCCGGAAACACACCGGGGATAAACCCGACAAGTGATACAATGCAAGAAGTGTTTCAACCACCGGAAGCTGCTGCTTGTACACCTAGCAACACACAACACCTAGAAATGTCATGTGTCTTGCCACGAACAGTAGACTCTGGTGTATCACATACTGAAAGGCACGTTATGATTGTGATATCCTAAGGGGAAGTCCACTTGCACGTGAAGGACTCACCCACAGACCTGGAGGAAGCTTTGCACATGTTTTACCTGATGCTGCCTGCAGACAGAAGTGCTGTCCAGGTGTTCAGATGCCTACTGAGGGCACCCTCTGGCCACAGATACTGAGTTTAAGTTGTATTTGTTCTTGACTCGGAATGTAAAGGAAGAGATCACCTGCTTCATTGCCCATTTGGTCGGAGGCACTCTGACTAAGGAATCAATGGACCATAGGGAGTTCCCTGTCTCTAGGCGCTATCTGTGAGAGGCAGTTCGCAGAGACATGTACTGATCAGCCTTTCTTTCTATACCTTGCCTCTTCCACACGCCTTTGACTTTGTTTATTGAGCAGTGGGTCAGTGTTTGCTGAACACGGCCGCATATGGCTGTGCATGTAGAAGCCTTTTAATCACGGAGAGGAGAGGGGTACTCAACATCAGTCTGCCTCCCTGCCAATAACACATTATATTCAAGGACTGATGTTCAGCATAGAACGTGTGCCTATCTACTACCAAGGGCCCCGCTCAGTTGACGCAATGCCTCACCCACTTGCCGTGGCACGCTTCCTCACCAGGCATGCCTCAATACCCTTTGTGCATATTTTCTAAGCAAGTGTAGAGCTCAGTTGTCCCTTAAGAGCCCAAGATTATATTTAGGGATCTGGATCAACGGTCCTAAAACGTTTAAAACTGTTTGTAAAGGATACCCATTCCCATTTTATTTATTTGTGGGTTTCTATGTCAGGATAAAAAATTGAACAAGATGCATGGTCGCAGGGCACTAATCACCCTGCCATCCATAGGTTTGTGTCTACATGTTTTGGCCCCTGTTAAATGCCCCTGTGGGTCGACTACATTCTTCAGGACATCGAGATCCCTACTCAGTTCGTGCTGTGGTATCGATGTGCACATAAGTCATTAGGTTATGTTAGTAACACAAAAATAAATGTAAAGTACTCGCAGTTTTATCAACATTGGAGAATTACTCTGCAGTGGAAACATAAACAATGTCAATGGAGAGTATGGGAAACCCACATAAAATGGATTGCGTAGTATGCTTAGTTATTATGTTAGTAGAAATTAAAAATTGTGAATCACTGCACACAAAGGTGAGGCACACAAAGGGAATAGACAAGTCTCATAGTCAGGGAACTGCCTATTTCACTTTACCCAGTCTTTTGTTTTTCAAGGTGCTCCTAATCTGGGGTGACGCAGGAGCATCGCCTTGCAGTCAAACACTATATAGAAAACATATGAAGGAAAATGTTAGGTGTGCAAAGTTATCACTCTCATTCGTCTGAAGTAACCTAATAGACTGAGGAAATCAGAAATATTATCTGTCCATGCAAATGTTTAAAAATGAGGGAATCACTTTGGGTTAAAGTACAAAATTAATTTACCATGAATCTTCCCAGGCATAACGAGTTGGAAAAGGAAAATGTTACTTACCCTATAAGCATCTGTTTGTGGCATGTAGTGCTGTAGATTAGCATGCTGTTCATACTCTCCTGCCTGCCAGTGTTGGGCTTGGACATGTGTAACCCACCTATTGCTGGTAATGCACATCAGCTCTTTTGTGAGATCCTTCTTCTGCACAGCAGGTGAGGATGTAATTGGAGCTTGGAGCTACAGAAGACGATGACCATGTGAAGAATGAAGAAAGGCATCTGCAACAACCAAAGGCTACCAGGGAAGAGGGATGGTGCATGTAAATTTACAGCACTACACGCCACAAACAGATGCTTGCAGGATAAGTAACATTTTCCTTGCACAGACTGTAAAGCAGTTCTTCCCAAAGCAGTGGCTAGCCGGAAGATGTTGCAGAGGACTGAAAAAGTATACGTAGTACAGCCTGGCCAATGTTGGCTTGTTGGGGTGCTCTCACATCCACACAATAATGCTTGGTGGAATTTTGAGGAGTAGAACAGGTAGCTGCCTTGCAGATTTTAGACATACAGATGTTACATTAGAAAGCCGTTTAGGCCCCCTTTTTGCAGGTAGGGTGGGGTCTGGGTGGGAAAGGCAAGGTTTTTTTTTACCTTTGGCTTAACAGGTCGGGATACATTTGACCAACCACTGTGCTGTACCCACTTTAAAGAGAGTTGCTTGATACCTTTTAAATAAGTTAGACAAGTAAAGCATTTAAATTGGTCAATTCATAAAACGTATTTCAAAAACATTGGAACGCATATCAAATGATGTGGGAACACAGATTAAAGCAGCACAGCTAATAGTAAATGTTTGCAAGAGCCCCTTCTTTTATATCAATTAAAGCATAAATCAATATAATAAAGGAACTATTCGCTCTGGGGTTCACATGGAAAGGAACTATTCCCTCTGGGGTTTACACGGATAGGAACTAATTCTTCAGGGGTAAAACTCCAAATGGAATTATAGGAAAGCTTCTATTGCAATCTTTGCTGGACACTGACAAGAAAACTTAAACCCTTCTGTTGGTTTTACCCCTCACGCTCCAGAATCCACTAGAATAGACGCCGGCATACTTAAATATCTGCTTAATCAGCAGTTCAAAGTATGGAGGGGAGTAGTACGAGAAAAGCATTTACTTTCACACTTATTCTGCTTTTTCTGTTTAAGAAATGCTGCAGGGGCCCCATCATATTGATCTGTTGCTACTTTTGGGTTTCATCCATACAGATCAAAAGAAGCTTGGCTTTTTAGTGAAAGTATGAAGACTATAACGTCAAAGATTTTAGATAATATTAAAAAACAAGAGGGAATCGTTATAGAGTCTGTATCTGGTCTTTAAATATGTGAACACCACAGGCTGCTGCTTGGAGAATCCAAGTGACAGAAGAACAGTAAGAAAAGGCCCCGATATCTGATCCTAAACTAGCCTTGAGCAGAGAATCCAAGAGACAGAAGGACAGTAAAGAAAGGGGCCCGATATCTGATCCTTAAACTAGCCTTGAGCAGGGAATCCAAGAGACAGAAGAATAGTAAAGAAAGGGCCCGATATCTGATCCTTAAACTAGAACAGTAAAGAAAGGGCCCCAATATCTGATCCTTAAACTAGCCTTGAGCAGAGAATCCAAGAGACAGATGAACAGTAAAGAAAGGGCCCCGATATCTAATCCTAAACTAGCCTTGAGCAGAGAATCCAAGAGACAGAAGAACAGTAAAGAAAGGGCCCCCGATATCTGATCCTTAAACTAGAACAGTAAAGAAAGGGCCCCGATATCTGATCCTTAAACTAGCCTTGAGCAGCGAATACAAGAGACAGAAGAACAGTAAAGAAAGGACCCCGATATCTGATCCTAAACTAGCCTTGAGCAGAGATTCCAAGAGACAGAAGAACAGTAAAGAAAGAGCCCCCGATATCTGATCCTTAAACTAGAACAGTAAAGAAAGGGCCCCGATATCTGATCCTTAAACTAGCCTTGAGCAGCGAATACAAGAGACAGAAGAAGACAGAAGAACAGTAAAGAAAGGGCCCCGATATCTGATCCTTAAACTAGCCTTGTGCAGAGAATCCAAGAGACAGAAGAACTGTAAAGAAAGGGCCCCGATATCTGATCCTTAAACTAGCCTTGAGGAGAGAATCCAAGAGACAGAAGAACAGTAAAGAAAGGGCCCTGATATCTGATCCTTTTACTAGCCTTGAGCTGTAATTGTAATTGTAATCAGTCTTCTATAGCGCGTAGGTACCCTCGGGCATCCCAGCGCTTATTCAGACACACCCTGGCCAAGACCTCATCAGACACATCACAGAGGAAATAAGTAGGATTTCAACAGCTTCCGGAAGCGAAGAGTGCCAATTTCTGAACGCAGCTCCAGCGGGAGCGCGTTCCAAAGGGTGGCTGTGTGGACCGCAATCTTCTGCCACCCGTACGGGCCTTACACACCCTAGGAACCTGGAGTAGGAATTTCTGGTCGGAGCGCAAGGCTCTGGAGGCTTTATAGGGCACCACTAACCTCCTTAGAATAGGGGGGCCTTTACCCTGCAGGATTTTGTGTGCTAAGCAGAGAGACTTGAACTTGACCCTCTACCGCACAGGGAGCCAGTGCAAGGTCTTCAAGGCTGGTCTAGCCGACTGTCTCCTAGGCACGTTGGTCAGTAACCTGGCCGCGGCGTTTGTACTTGCTGGAGCTTCCTCAACGTTGCTTCCGGGGCGCCAAGGAAGATCGCATTACAATAATCTAGCCTTGATATAATCAACCCCTGAATGAGGAACTTCCTTGAGGTGGGAGGAAGAAGGGGCAGGACTTTGCGGGCAGAGCGAAGAAGCCCAAAGCCCAAAGCAAATCCCTGACGTTTTCTTCACCTGGGTCTTAAAAGAAGGATCCTGCTCCAACCAGACTCCCAAGCTCTTGATCTCCTGCTTGGGGCAGGGGAGATCCCCCAGGCAGCTAGGCCAGCTAGACAGAGGGAGTGAGGGAGCCTTATGCCCCAGCAAAATAATTTCGGTTTTTGAACCGTTCAGTTTTCAGCGCTGATTCGCACATCCAGGTATACACCTGGGACATGCATTGATGCAGTACATCCGGATTCTTCACCAATTGGGAAAGAGCCACCACCAGCTGAGTATCATCGGCGTAGCTGACGATTTTTATCCCAAATGGCAACACCACATCCTCCAGGGGGGCCATGTACACATTAAACAATGTGGGGCTCAAAGAGGAGCCTTGTGGCACCCCACACTGGAGGGGGATTGGTGAAGACCGCTCGCTGCCCTCCCAGACCTGATAAGTCCGGCCAGTAAGGAAAGAGCGAAGCCACTGCAGCGCCACGCCTCTCACCCCCGCATTAGACAGCTGTTGGATCAACACTTGGTGGTTAACAGTGTCGAATGCTGCACTGAGGTCCAGGAGGATCACTGCCACTGACCCTCCTGAATCCAGAATGCTTCTTGCTTCGTCCACAACTGCCAATAGGGCGGTGTCGGTGCCATGACCCGGTCGAAAGCCGGTTTGAGTCTCTCGTAGCAGACCGTTGGACTCAAGAAAGCCGGACAGTTGATGGTTAACCAGCCTTTCTGCGATCTTACCAAGTCCCGGCAGCAGAGAGATGGGCCTGAAGTTTGCCAAGTCCGATGGATCCAGACTAGGTTTTTTCAGGAGAGCCTTTACAACAGCTTTTCCAGCCTGGTGGCACCACACCCTGAGTAAGGGATATATTGATGAGGTTCATGACCGGGGCCGCGATGACAGATGCCACCTGTTTCAGAAACCTCATCGGGGCAGGGTCCCCTGGAGAGCCGCTCTTCATAGAGCTAAGCTCCTTTATGACTTCCGACTCTGATATCGGGTCAAACGAATCCAGTAGAGCATGTACTACTCTTCCTTGGCTCACTGAGTCAGTGCTCTGTGAAGCCCGAGGTAACAGAGATAAAATATTCTCTATTTTCAGATGGAAGTAGTCCGCGAGTTCCCTGCACTTCTCAGCGGGATTATCATGGGTGACTGGTGGCTCAGGGACTTTGAGAAGCTCCTTAACCACTTTAAAGGTCTCTCTAGAAGAGTTGGACGCGTTCTTTATTTTTTCCTCAAAAAATTGGGCCTTAGCACCGCGCAGGACATTTTTGTACATCCTAATTGCTGCGCGATATTCCTCCCGACTGGCCACCCCCCAGTCCCTTCTCCAGGTCCTCTCCAGCTTCTTGCATCCTCTCCTCAGGGTTCGCAATTCTGGTGTGTACCATGGGGCCGAGCCCGTTCTATTCCCCCTCTTAGCCACTCTCTTTTTCGGCAAAATGGATCTAAAGAGTTGGTCACCCACTGATCGAAAACCAAATCGGCCATTGCCGGGTCAGCGGCCAAGGGAGGGCATGAACTCTCAAGCTGCGCAGTCCAACTTTCAACTGAGAGTTTAGACCATGCCCTTTCCAAGGAATAGACTCTAGGGGACAGAACGGACCTTGGGTCACATTGCAGGGTCATAGGTATCTAGAAATGATCCGACCATGGTAAGGGACAGGCGGACAGAACCTCTAGGTGCAGGATGTTTGCAAAGATAGGATCGAGAAGGTGACCCTTAATGTGAGAGGTACCTAGATTGCTTAAGTTCAGGTTGTATGCTTTCAAGTCACAACACAAATCTGCAGCTATTACGTCTGAAGGCTCATTAAAATGGAAATTTAAATCCCCCAGCACCATAAAGTTGGTGGTAGAGGAGGCCAGCAGCGTGACTGTTTCCATAAGGGAGCTAATGAAGCCACCCAGGGCCCCTGGAGGTCGATATATCAGCACACCTGAAACTGTGACGGTAGGGGAGGTCCGCAGGGAGAACTGACAGCTTTCACAATCCTGTGTCTCACTGTTCTGAGCCCTGCACACAAACACATCTCTATATATGATGGCTATGCCTCCCCCTCGGCCCAGGGGTCTATCCAGATTGTATATAAGAAAACCTGGGGGGAGGGCGCGAACCATGTCCGCACCTGAACTGGCCGTAATCCAGGTTTCTGTCAAAAACAAAATGTCCAAGTCATGGTCCTGTATCAGGAAGTTGATCTCTAGCGCATGGCAGGGCAGAGATCTACAATTTAACAGGACCATTGACAGAGTGTTCTTGCCCCTGTCAGCTTGTATCACCTTACAGCTCCTACATGCAGTAAAGGGTTTAACTCCCTTGTGAATGTACTTACATGCTACATTTTTAGGGGCGCGCAGCGACATAATTTCCTCCCGAGAATATTTCAGTCGCTTTTCTGTAGTAAGCGCCAAGGATCCTTTCCTCTGGCGCTCATCCGGCGCGCCGCTGCGCGCGATCGCTGCACGCTTGCATAGTGATGAGCCTAAATAGGGTGTGGCTGAAGGGACTGGCAAAGACTAGACCGCTGACACACAGAGCGTGGTGTCAGCGTCTACACCCAAAATGGCGGGCGGGCGTCGAAGGAATCACCGAAGTGGTGAGAAAAGCTTCAAAAAAGCTTCTAAGGTACAAAAGTGCGAGGCTGGGGGGGGCGAGGGGTCTCACAATGTAATAAGGAGCACAAATATAAAATTATACACAGTATAACACCACAATCCTATCTGCCAAAAAACAATTAAAATGCAATTTAAAAAGGAGCTAGTCTCCAGTAGTGTGCAAGGCAAGGTATTAGCAGCAGAATGATCTAAATCAGCTGAGCTGAGAATCCAACAGACAGAAGAACAGTAAAGCAAGGGCCCCGATATCTAATCCTTTTACTAACCTTGAGCTGAGAATCCAAGAGACAAAAGAACAGTAAGAAAGAAAGGGCCCCAGTATCTGATCCTTAAACTAGTTTTGATCTGAGAATCCAACAGACAAAAGAACAGTAAGAAAGGGCCCCGATATCTGATACTTAAACTAGCCTTGTGCAGAGAATCCAAGGGACAGAAGAACAGTAAAGAAAGGGTCCCGATATCTGGTCCTTTAACTAGCCTTAAGCAGAGAATCCAAGAGACAGAAGAACAGTAAAGAAATAGCCCCGATATCTGATCCTTAAACTAGCCTTGACCAGAGATTCCAAGAGACAGAAGAACAGTAAAGAAAGGGCCCCGATATCTGATCCTTAAACTAGCCTTGACCAGAGAATCCAAGGGACAGAAGAACAGTGAAGAAAGGGCCCCGAGATCTGGTCCTTAAACTAGCCTTAAGCAGAGAATCTAAGAGACAGAAGAACAGTAAAGAAAGGGCCCCGATATCTGATACTTAAACTAGCCTTGTGCAGAGAATACAAGGGACAGAAGAACAGTAAAGAAAGGGCCCCGATATCTGATACTTAAACTAGCCTTGTGCAGAGAATCCAAGGGACAGAAGAACAGTAAAGAAAGGGTCCCGATATCTGGTCCTTAAACTAGCCTTAAGCAGAGAATCCAAGAGACAGAAGAACAGTAAAGAAATAGCCCCGATATCTGATCCTTAAACTAGCCTTGACCAGAGATTCCAAGAGACAGAAGAACAGTAAAGAAAGGGCCCCGATATCTGATCCTTAAACTAGCCTTGAGCAGAGAATTCAATGGACAGAAGAACAGTAAAGGAAGGGCCCCGATATCTGGTCCTTAAACTAGCCTTGAGCAGACCACAGGCTGTTGTTGGGAGAATCCGAGTGAAAGAGGGGCACTAACAAGAAGTCTTTAACCTAGTCTTATGCACACCACGAGTCACTACCGGGAGAATGTCATGATGCCGTTATTTACATAATGCCAGAGCCAGGCACTAGGACCCCAGAAACCCGGATTAACCTCTCCTGTGCTCACCGCCTCCTCAAGGCAGGAACCAGAAGTAGAAGGCAAGGGACCGAGAGCACCAGTGTTACAAAGGGCAAGATGTCTAATGCTGCTGCCTCACAAGGCGGCTTGTAACTAATCTATAAAAGTTGATCTTACTGCAGGTGTGCTGCTTGTTTCTTTAAATGAGGAGGTACCCTGGCCACAAGGGGTGGGTCCAAGAATTTTGTTTTTAGAATTGGCGAGAAGAATTTTCAATTCTATCAAGGGCACGGAGGCGAGGATTATGCTTCTCTTTCTTCACTTTATTTTGACAGCAGCCAATGGGAAACTTTAAACTGAAAAGACTACATAGTCACATGCACCAATCATACAGCCCTATATAACATCACACTGCTATTTTATGTCCTCTTTCTTTGCCCAAATTCTGGGAATTAACTGTTTTTAACTTCCAGAATCCTCAAACAATATGGCATCCAGTGAAAGAGAGCCACAGGACTCAACCTGAGTCCAACTCGGAGACCCTTGTCCAAGGGCATTGAACCACCTCATGTAATGACAACAACATCTGCAGAGGCCATTAACCGCTGAAGAAGAACTTCCAACATATTCCAACCTCATCCAGGTTTGTGTGTGAGGAAAGAAACAACTGAATCCGTAATCAGTGGCTATTATAAAGTAAAGTAAAAAAAACCCAGAAGAGTGTGGGGACTCATCATACCATCATTTGTTACATCTAAACAATATGAACACATACACATTCTCGGGTGGGATAATCCTCGCCTCTGTGTCCTTAAGAGAATTGAAAAGTGTTATTGCGAGTGCTAGAATTTTTTTTATTCTATGTCAGGACAGGAGGCTCCGATTATGCTTGTTCAAAGCTGTACCACCACCACTGAAGCAACATCCACAATAGGCTTATACAAAAACGACTTGTAAGTAGATTCTGACTACCAGTCCCCTGTTTTCAGTATATTGTCCAATTTGCACCCCAGCATAAAAGACTTGGAGGCCATGGCACCCCTAGCTGAATGTGCACCAAAAATAGAAGTATCAATTCCTGCATCCGATAACAGCTGATGCATCCACCTGGCGATGGTGGCAGGTGCTTCAGGTATAAGGGGCGTCTGTAATCCCATTAACGATTGACACCCCCATGTCAGAACGAAACTCGCTAGTACTTACCTCGTAAGCTTTCAAACATTATACTACACATTGTTTGCAATTACCAGAGAACGCTGCGTAAGAAACAAACCTGGAATAGGACTTCGCCCTCCTGGTGATAGTAAAGGACACTCTCTCCAGAGAGAATATTCAACCTGAGAGAGCCAAGGCTCGTACATCCGAGACACTTTTGCAAGAAATTCAACATAAAAGTATTATCAGTTTGGCTGACAATTGTTTACCTGATCAATATTTTTTATTCAGCACATTCTCTAAGAATGTAATGACAATATTGAAGTTTCACAAAACTGAATATTTTTGATTGAGGAGGGTTGGACATTCGAATACCCCGCATGAGCTTACACACCACCGGATGCTCACCTATGGGCTTACTTTCCGCTGGAAGATGTCCAGCTGAAATCGCAGATCTCAAATTATTAACTGACCTGTAAGCCATACCTGCAGATGCTAGAGAAGGCAGGAAATGTATAACTAAACAGGAATTTGCTCCAACAGGATCTGCACTGTTCATCTCGCCAAGCACACCAATGCCTCCATGCTGAGGCGTAGCGTTTATGTGTGCTATTGGACCACGCCTGTCTGATAAAGGCCACATTGTCCTGCGAAATGCCTGGCAAACTCCATTTCTCCCGGAAACACTCCATGCCAATAGCAAGAGGTGTCCTAAGAGGATCAGAGGATGAGGCTTCCCGCTGGGTCAAGCAACAGGTCCATCAGAATGGAATTAGCACTGGACTTGAAAAAGCCAGTTTGAGGAGTCCCGGAGACCATGCTTGCGCTTCCCAAAATGGAGTCACTAGAACTATCTTGGCCCTCTGATACCTCACCTGGGAAAGAACTCTGGCAATCATACATGGAGGAAATGCGTAGTTCAGGAAGGAGGACCAATCCTGAAGGAAGAATCTGTTACCTCTGCCTCCCTAAGGGGGACCAATCCTGAAGGAAGGAATCCGTTGCTTGGGCTTTCAGAAGGAGAACAATCCTGAAGGAAGGAGTCCTGAAGAAAGGAATCCACCGCTTGGGCCTCCGGGTCTGGACGCCAGCTGAAGAATGATGGGTTCTGCTGGTTGAGGTGAGAGGCGAAGAGATCCACTGTGCAGGGACTCCACTCATGATGAAACGCGTTGAAGATCTTTGGGTGAAGTCTCCAATCACTGTAATCCCGGAGGTGGCGAGAATGCCAATGTGCAATGGTGTTGCTTAGAACTGGAAGATACTCTGCCACCATTGAAATCCGATGTTGGAGGTAAAATGCCAAAAGTCTTTGGCTATCTCCGCAAGGAGGCATGATTTGGTTCTGCCCAATTTGTTGACATACCAGCCCCACAGATACATTGTCCAACCCTGGGATAGACTCCCTATTGCAAAAGAACGCTCTAGAAGTTCCAGGAAATTGATGTGTAGAGAAAGTTCCTCCTGTGACTATCGGCCCCATATGGAGAACAGACCACATCTCGCACCCCAGCCCCACCGGCTGGAGTCCAACTCGATAATCATCTCTGGAGCAGAGCCAAAAATCGCCCTGCCATTCCATGCCTTCATGTGATCTAACCATCAGGATATTTCCGTGTTGGCCTCCATCGACAAACTGATCTGAATATTGAGGCCATTTTGGAGGTGCAGAATCTTGAGGCGTTGGAGGGCTCTGTAGTGGAAAGGACCTGGGAAGATAGCTTGAATCCAAGAGACCTGTGGGAGTGAGCCTTTTCAGGGGCCCACCAGTGCAGGGGTTCGCCCTTCTTTGTCCTTTAGTCCTTAGACCAACAAAATAGAGATTGGCACAGAAGCTGTAATATCAAACAAATAGTTTGTTATCACTCATGAGTGGGACTACATCGATACAGAACCCTCAGGCAATGTATGAGGCAGTACCTGGAATACAGAAACCATGGTGCTTATATACACCCTTTGTTGCAGAGTAAGCATGGAGACTCAAAAAGAGGCGGTACAAGTATACACAAGAATAGCTATTCACAAATATGGACATACACAAATTACTTAATCAACAGAGTGAGAGGGGAAATGAAACTGCTCACATCAGTTGGAACAGCCTGACAGTTCTATTCTAAAACAGGTGCATTCTAGCAGCTACAGGCCTTTCTGAGCATGTGCTGTGCTCTGGCTCAGTACTGAAGGAGTTAACTATAGTTGATAACTCAGGCAGAATAGAAAAGCAGGCGACAGTGAAGACGGAAGGAGCACACGGCTAACACATGGCTAACGAAAATGGATGCCAAAACAAAATGGCTTCAGCTCATGCTAACAGCGATTTCTGCCGATTTCCACAGATGACCCTTTTAGCATTAGCTGAAGACATCTCTATGATTTAGAAGGAACAAGGAAAACATCTTGCACATCAATTTTCATCATATCGCTAACTTCTTGGTCTAACACATATTGGGCGTTCACATTCTTGACGTTGTGTTTGGTGGGTATACAAATAGAAACACAAAAGGAACAAAGCCTCAGGCCACATTGTTTGCATAGACCGCATGACAGTAGGATCGTAAAGAATATACATATAATTGTCAACAGTTTCCTCTATTTCCCATATAGTTCAATCAATCAATCAATCAAATTTGTAGAGCGCACTACATACCCGCAAGGGTTCCAAGGCGCTGAGGGAGGGAACAAGGGGGGTGCTGTTGCTACTGGTCGAACAGCCAGGTCTTGAGTTGTCTCCTGAAGGTTAGAAGGTCTTCAGTTTGTCGTAGGATGAGGGGGAGGGTGTTCCAGGTTGTGGCGGCGCGGTGGGAGAAGAATCTGCCTCCGGCTGTGGTTCTACGGATGCGTGGGACGGAGGCCAGGGAGAGGTCTGCGGAGCGTTAAAGGAGAGTCGACTGTTGAGGTAGGCTGGGCCGGACTTGTGGAGTGCCTTGTGTGTGTGGATCAGGAGCTTGAAGGAGATTCTTTTGTCGACAGGGAGCCAGTGCAGGTTCCTGAGGTGGGAGGGTGATGTGGTTGTGGCGCGGGACGTCAAGGATAAGGCGTGCAGAGGCATTCTGGATTCTTTGCAGTCTGTTGATGAGCTTGGTCAGGGCGCCGGCGTGGAGGGCATTTCCGTAGTCGAGTCTGCTGCTGACTAGGGCCTGGGTGACTGTTTTCCTTGTGTCTGATCGGGATCCATCTGTAGATCTTGCGGAGCATCCGGAGGGTGTTGAAGCTGGTGGAGGAGACAGCGTTGACTTGTTTGGTCATGGTGAGTTTCGAGTCGAGGATGACTCCCAGGTTGCGTGCATGGTTGGTGGGTGCGGGGGGTGTCCCCAGTGACGCGGGCCACCAGGAGTCGTCCCATGCTGTGGGGTTGGGCCCGAGGATGAGGATCTCCGCCTTGTCTGTGTTCAGCTTAAGGTGGCTGTCCTCCATCCATTTGGCGACGGCCTTCATTCCCTGGTGGAGGTTGGATTTGGCAGTGAGAGGGTCCTTGGTGAGGGAGAGGATCAGTTGCGTGTCGTCGGCGTAGGAGATTATGTTGAGGTCGTGATGTCGGGCGATGTGTGCGAGGGGTGCCATGTAGACGTTGAACAGCGTCGGGCTGAGGGAGGAACCCTGCGGGACACCGCAGATAATCTCGGAGGCTTCGGATCGTAACGGGGAGGCGGTCTCTCTGGGTTCTGCAGGAGAGTAAAGAGGAGGTCCAGTCCAGGGCCTTGTCTCAGATCCCTTCGTCGTGGAGTCGTGTGCGTAGTTTGCGGTGGCAGATGGTGTCGAAGGCGATGGAGAGGTCCAGAAGGATGAGGGCCGCCGTCTCGCCGTTGTCCAGTAGGATCCTGATGTCTGTGGCGGCAATGAGTGCGGTCCCGGTACTGTGGTTGCTACGGAATCCTGACTGGGAGGGGTCTAGGATGCTGTTGTCTTCGAGGTAGCGGGTGAGCTGGATGTTGACTATCTTCTCGATGACCTTAGCTGGGAACGGAAGCAGGGAGATGGGCCGGAAGTTTTTGAGTTCGCTCGGGTCCGCCTTGGGTTTCTTCAGTAGGGCGTTGATCTCGGCATGTTTCCAGCTCTCAGGGAAGGTCGCGGTCTCGAAGGAGAGGTTGATGATGTTGCGCAGGTGGGGTGCGATGGAGCTGCCGGCTTTGTTGAAAATGTGGTGAGGAAAAGGGTCAGACGGCGAGCCGGAGTGGATTGTGCCCATGGCCTTGATTGTGTCTTCGATGCTCACGTTGGCCCAGGTTGTCAGGGGGTTGTGGTCGGTGGGTTGTGGTGGGTCAAGCACGTTGGGGCCTGTTAGGGTCATCCGGGGGTTGAAGCTGTCGTGGGTGTCGGCGATCTTGCGGTGGAAGAAGGTGGCGAGGGAGTCGCACTGGGCTTGCGACAGCAGGATGTAGTTTGCGTTGGAGCTGGGGTTGGAGAGTTCCTTAACGACGTTGAAGAGCTCCTTGCTGTTCTGCGCGTTGTTGTCGAGGTGGTCTTTGAAGGAGGTTCTCTTGGCGGTCCTGATGAGGTGGTGGTGGTTGCGGATGGCGTCTTTGTGGGCTGTGCGGCTGTCTGGCGACTTCTCGCTGTGCCATATGTTCTCCAACTTCCAGTAGGTGCGCTTAGACGCTAGGAGTTCCGGGGTGAACCAATTGGCTCTCTTGCTGGTGTCTTTGAGGGTTTGATTTTTCAGCGGGCCTAGGGTGTTGGCGCAGTCGTCCATTCATCGTCTGAGGGTGCGCGCACCATCGTCGGGCTTGGAGGGGTTGGTCGGTGGGTTGAGTGTGAGGTTTGTCGGTAGTTGTACTTCAGTGATTTTGCCCCAGCAGCGACGGGGGATCTGTAGGGTGCGGTGATGTGCGACGGGTTTCCGAAAGGTGAAGTGGATGCAGTGGTGGTCGGTCCAGGTGGGTTCGGAGACGTGGCTGAAGGAGACGTGGCGGCTTGAGGAGAAGATGGCATAGAGCGTGTGTCCGGCGATGTGGGTCGGTGTCGTGACGAGCTGTTCCAGTTTGAGGTTGGCGAGGTTGTCTATCAGGGTGGAAGAGTTGCTGTCGTTGTTCTCCAGATGGAAGTTCATGTCTCCGAGGAGGATGTAGTCGGTGAAGGTCAGTGCGTGCGCGCTGATGAAGTCGGCGATGGCGTCGCAGAATTGTGGTCGGTGTCCGTGTGGTCTGTAGATGAGGGTGCCTCTTAAGGTGGTCTTGGGGTCCGTGTGGATCTGGAAGTGCATGTGTTCGGCGGTGCTGAGAGTGTCGTCGGTGTTTGCTGAGACCTGATGGTCTTCTTGTGGACGATGGCGATTCCTCCTCCGACTCCGTTAGTGCGGTCACTGCGGGCGATCTTGTGTCCGTCGGGGATGGCTATGGCGATGCCTGGAGAGGAGGCTTCGTTCATCCAGGTCTCGGTCAGGAAGGCGACGTCTGGTGATGCGGTGTCGAGTAGGTCCCAGAGCTCGACGGCGTATTTGCGTGCGGAGCGAGTGTTGATCAGGATGCATCAGAGCTGGTTGTGTTCTGTCGTGGCAGGTGTCTCTGCGTCTTTGATGCAGGAGAAGCTGCAGTTCTGGCAGGCGAAGGGACCGTTTGGTGCGCTTCGGGGTTGCCCTGCAGCAGGTGAGGGTCCGTCCTGGGTTGAGAGCGATAAGGGTGCTGGCGTCGTATCGGAGGCGGTCTTCATGGCTTGTGTGAGGGCCAGGGGTTCTGGCACTGGGCGAGGTCCAGGCGCGGACGGACGCAGACGGGCTTGCCTTAGGCGTGCCAGCGGCGCGGCCGCACCACAGTTGCCATTTTAACGAGAGGCGGGAGGGAGGAGCAGCTGGAAGCCGGGTGGCAGGAGGCAGCGGGCAGCGAATGGGCGTGGGGCCGCAGGGGCAGCAGCGGCGGGAACTGCGAAGAATGGGCACAGAGGAACAAAAGGCAAAATGGTCACACAAGAAAGGGGAAACAAAATAAAATGGTCAGTGGGGCACAGAGGATCACGGAGGAACAAGGAACAAAAGTAAACTGGTTGCACAAGAAGGGGAAAAACAAAAATGGTCAGTGGGGCACAGAGGATCACAGGGAACAAAAGACACTAAGAGCGCTGGTGGAGATGCAGCGGGAGCGGAGCGACCTACCTGGCAAGGTCAAGGGTCTCTCTCCTCACCGCGCAGCGGCCGCCGTTTTAAGGAGAGGCGGGAGGGAGGAGCAGCTGGGAGGCGGGAGGTGGGTGGCAGGGGGCAGCGAATGGGCGCAGGGGGCAGGGCCGCAGGGGCAGCAGCGGCGGGAACTGCGAAGAATGGGCACGGAGGAACAAGGAACAAAAGGCAAAATGGTCACACAAGAAAGGGGAAACAAAATAAAATGGTCAGTGGGGCACAGAGGATCACGGAGGAACAAGGAACAAAAGTAAACAGGTTACTCAAGAAGGGGAAAAAGAAAAATGGTCAGTGGGGCACAGAGGATCACAGGGCACAAAAGACACTAAGAGCGCTGGTGGAGCTGCAGCGGGGTGGGAGCGACCTACCTGGCAAGGTCGAGGGTCGCTCCTTTGGCCTGTGGATCTCCTTCCTCATCAGGGTAACAGGCTCTGTTTAGCTGAAAGTTCAGTCTTCCTATGCCAAAGTCAGTGATGTTAGCAACATGAGTAGCCCACAGCAGCGCAAACCAGGCTCTGCAGGAGCCCATATGTGAAAATGGCAGAGGAATAAAAGGCGTTCCTCCCTTTTTCTGATGAGCTGGCATCATTCCACACACCCAACAGTTGGTAATGTTCGTAGCATTATGAGTGTGATGCAACATTTGAATGAACGTATTGTTGAGATAAGACTATGTTTCTGCTCATGATAAGGGAGGGTGAAGTAGTGGTGCTCAATCAGGCAGGAGTAGTAGCAGTCAGTAGATATCGAGCAGGAGCTACTCCCTCTACAACCCATGTTATCGTAGCATTGATGATAACAATGGAAGTAAGCTCAATGATAAACACAATCTTTCGATCACAAACTCTCGCAGCAGTCGATGTCTTCAACATAGGCATGTTTATCTCGACGTTGAACAACAAAATAGATGGAACCCTAAAGTCCTGGGCAGCCATTGGTTTCTTCACTGAGTTTGAGACGAGTATCCCTATCGGATTCCCCCCCTTTGTAGTTCAGGCTTCACTAACCCAGGATGGTGGCTCAATCAGTCTCTTTCAGCACCGAAGGTTCTTTTTTTCGAGGTCGTAGCTGATATCGAGATGCACCAGGGATGGTGTGGTCCGGGAAGTCTTCCTCAGGTTCTTCAGGTGACGTAGCTTGGCCTCTCTCTGTGTCCAGGATATCGCGGTAGTCCTTCAGTGCAGCAGGTTCCATCAAGGTGGACGGTACCTTCTTGCAGTGGGTGGAGTGGACCTAGTTCTTCCGATTGGTCACTCGGACTGCAGTTCTAGTCGCCAAGAGCACCTGATCAGGGCTGCGCCACCTCGGAGCTAGGGAATTGGCTCTCTTGAAGGACTTCGTCACGTCTAAGTCACCTGGCTGCAGACCATAGCCCTCACCCTTTGATGGAGCAGGTAAAACAAAATTTTGTATGCCTCCTCTAATTTGCATGAAATTAACTACATAATCATTCTAATTTTAAATTCCAATAACCTGTTTGCAGTGAAAATTGTTAACCAACCTTTGCACCTTGATAAACACGAGATACACATGGGACTAAAATGCTAATTGCATGGCAGAATAATTAATTAATTAATTATGGTACGCAAACTAACCTTAGATGGTGGTGAAATAGCAAAAGTGCATGATTTATGTTGCTTTGTGATTGTCTGTGCTTTAAGATCATCAAATGTTAAGTACTATTGCTTTAAATGTTGCCACAGCTAGGAAAGTACTAATATATAATGGGATTTGTGTGGGTTTAAACATTAGCATCTTTATTTCTATATTTTAATTACTGTTTTGTTTGTTTTTGCTTAAGTTGGCATTCGGGCCTACTAGGCCGCAGTACCCAAGATGGCGTTCTCTGAAGCAGATGCCACCATGTGAGCGCGATGATTTCTGCGCATGTCCGGATGGCTCTGGAGATCGCCAAGTAGCCCGAACTCTTGACACCGTGTTCCCTGTCAAGGATAGGAACTTGTTCGCCTGCCAATAGTTGACAATATGGGAACAGCGGAAAGGACAATACCGAACCTGTGAAAGATGACTTCTTTCTCTCGAAATGTTACATTCGCTGCTCTCGCTTGGGAGCCACAGCAAAACTTACTAAATTGCGCCTTCCTATGCCAAGTCATCATAAAGAACCAGTTTGCCCTGAGAAACTTTTAAAAAAACTTACAGATAACCCCGAACTGTCCAATCAGAACATTTTCCCTACCCCTAAATGTTGCATGTTAATATGAAGTAAGAGGGAAAAAGGGTATATAAAGCCCTCATCCGCTATTGGGGGGTGGTCATCGGGTTTGATCTTCCATGGCATTGGGTTGTACTGAGCTGGTGGCGATTTGTTGGTTTGCCGTGGGTTTGTTTGGCTCTTGGGAGAGAAGTTTGCAGTGCCTCCTATATTTCGTCTAACGGTTTGATCCTTTGCTGTGGGTCAGACAGCCTGTCCTGGGAGTTGTACCGGAGAATGCGGATAACTCTGTTTGATCAGGAGTCGACAACGCTTGCTAATTGGTAATTAATTAACTACATTTTCTAAATTCATGTTTATTTACTAAATGTTTGATTTTCCTTTTAAATAAAACAAATTTTATCTCATGACCTGTAGTGAATAATGCAATGGCAAAGAAATGTATTACTAGATAAACAACATTTGAAATAATAAGAAATGTGTTTGTGGTTCTTTAATTAATTACAGAAAATATCAAATGTTTCCTAGGCTTAACGTTTTAGCTGGTTCTAATTCACCATCAACCAGTTCAACTAATTGGTCCATCGACCAAGTGGTGGAGTGCCTTGATGTTAAGGTCAGGATTCTGAAGATGTATATGTACAATGTGTATACAATGTAAAGAAAATGTATCCTGATAGGTAATAAGGTACCCACATGTCCAGCGCTTTCCTCCTGTGCACAGATTCGGGTGAGACTTATTGAATGGCGAGTGTGTGTTGGTGTTATGGGCCCCACCAATGAATGAGTGCATAAATTAATGTTGTGGTTAAGAATCTGTGACATAGGAAGAATATGTAAATTATCTCCTTTGCGCTGCATCAGATTTCTTGGTAGCAGAGGATGGTTATTATTGTATTGGTTTGGTGATTTTCGATTTATGTTTAACACTTTATGTTGGGTATTATTTATGTTAAGTGTAGTCGGAAATTTGAAGCTTCCTGGAAGTAGGAAGTTGGTTGCCCTGTATGCAGACAGGGGAAATGTGTGGCAACTGAAGTCGCACAGTGCATTGTCTGATTTCAAAGTGGTAACATCGTCGTGTGTTATCTTTAGGGACATCTTCCGTGTGAGAGTAGTGAATGGATAGCGAAGGCCACCTGTGAAATTTCAGCCTTAAGAACAGGAGTCAATTGTGAGGTCTGAATACGGCTATCCCTGGGAAAGTAACCGGTCTCCCCTAAGCTTGTAAGAAGGGTAAGGTAGAGGGAAGTGCTACCTTATCGGCGTAACGAAAAAGTCTGTGGTAGGGTAGAGGTAAGTGCTGCCTACTGGAAAGACAGAATTCTGGTGTAAATGAACAAAACTATCTCTTTGGTTTAGCGAAACAGGCAATGGAGATGTTTTATGTTGTTACTAACAGATTTTGATTAAAGACAACGTAAGAAAAGTTTGCCGATAAAATTTTGCAAAGGAAGGGTCAGCAAGTGCAGGAGTAGCAAGAAAGGCTGACGTCAGAAAGACTGCGCTGGGATTGGTCAGCTACAGAAAGACAAAGCTTTCACTGATTGGTGCGTTAGTGTGAGACGCGCTGGGAGTGGAGAATTACTAGAGTGATGTAGACGCACAGGATTGGTGCGTTAGTGTGAGTCGCGTTGGGATTGGAGAATTCCAAGAGTGACGTAGACGCTCCGGATTCGTGCGTTAGTGTGAGTCGCGCTAGGATTGGACAGAATAGGGAGAAGCCGTGAAGCAGTGATTTGCAAAGTCTAGTCGATTAAGAACTTTTGAAAATAAAAATGATGTACTACAATCCACCTGAGAAAGAGAAAAAAATCATTGTTTTAAAAAATCGAAAACCTATTTAAAAAGGATAAGCCAATTGTAACTGAGGAAGGACAGATACTTCCTCCACCGAAAACGCATGCATCTTTTATGCTAGCGAAATATGGTTATCATACATGTATCTGTTTGGAGAATTGGGCAAAGTATACCAAAGATGATGGAGTGCTAGCGTTTCCAGAAAATGGTTCATTTAGTTTGGCGGTATTACGTAATTTAAGAGATAGAATGATGAGGTTAGAACCGAAACCCAGACCTACCCAATTCGAGGCTTTGACTGGATGGGAAGAAGAGATGTATGAAAGGGAAAGGCATCTGAGTGGGAGAAGGTATAATTATATATTTGGTAAACCTTGTGGTCAAGAAAGTCATGATGACAGAATGAGAAGATGGCGGAATGCGAGCATGACTGATGGTATGTTTCCTCTGAGAAATGCTGGAAAGATTAGTGGCGGAAAATGCACAGAAAAAAGAAATAACACAGGGTCAGAATGTTACAGATATGGAGTGAGTGAATCAGAGGATGAAGTGCTGGAGGACATGTTTTATAAAAACCCACCTCCATATCAACAGGATTCTGCGTTGGTGACGCCGAATGCACGGGCAAAGGAGACTGTAATGAATAAAATCTTTGAGCAAAGGCCACCTAATTTGGGAAAAAATAATCCATTTAAAGATTCTGAACCGTCACAGACCGTAAGAACTGAAAACGAAAAATCTGCAGAGTTAGCTAGAACTACTCTGGAATTAACTGAAAAGATTAGAGAATTAACTAAGAACATGGAAGCAGTGACTGTGCCTGTAACTATAGGACCAGCGATACCTGTTTTTGATAAACGAAAAGATAGTGAGCATTGTTTAACAGTCCCATATAATTGCGGTATACAACAGGAAAAAGAAAGGAGTAGTTCAGAAGAAAATGAATGGAGAGTTACAGCAGGAATATCAGGATTAAAAACCCCTAAAAACTTAACTGTTAATCAAAGTCCAGCGAGTAAGACACCTGTTGCAACAGAATCCGCAATGGAAACCCCAGAGAGACTGACAGATAAAATGAAAATAGAGACAACCCCTGTAGGACCCACATCGGAAGAATTAAGTGATTGATTAAGAAGTTTACAGAAAAAAGATACAGAACCACAACCTCTATATGTGGCAAAATTAAAAGTAACATTAGAAGAGTTGATTGTAGGAACAATTCCAACTGAAAAATTAAAAGCCTACCAAGATGAGGAGTTAATGTTTTTATGTAAAAGCATAACCTGGAGAGCAAGGACTTTGCATGAAAAATTAGAAGAGACAGCAAGCGAAATGGGAATCGATTTTGAGAAAATAAGGTCACTACAGAAACCATACAGGGTAGAATTTTCAGAAAAGAATATTGAAAACTTGAATACTGCAGGGAGATTGACCCAAATTAAAGAACTGATTGCATTGTTAAGAAAATGGGAGGATGTGGATCGATGGAAAAGTAGATGCTTTCGAAGGAGAGAGGAAACTATGGACAAGGCCTCTCTAGCTGTCCCTGTGATAGAAAAAGAGCCAGTGGTAACAGAATGTACCATGAGAGAAATTCCTGGAGGAGGATATGTACATTTTCCATGGACTAGACCGGATATTTTGTCATTTACCAATGAAAAACCAGTTGAATGGTACAGACAGGTGGACAGGTTTGTCAAACTTTCAAAGGTATTGTGGATAGATCTGAATGGTCTTATTGATATAATTGTGTCTTCAGATTTATGGGCAGAATGTAAGATTACAATAGATTGGCCAATACAAGAATATTCTAGGGATCCTAAGACGGGAGCCCCCGATCCAGAAGTAATGAAAAAATATGATCAGGTAATAACTTTTTTGAAAAATAAAGTACCTCCGAAAGAAACTGACTGGGTAAAAATTGACAGAACTCACCATGAGGTTAAGGAATCAGTGCATGCATATTACGAGAGGTTGTTGTTGGCTTTTAAACAGTACAGTGGAGACGAGAAATTAAGTGAAAAGGATTTGAGTCATTTTGTGTACAGATTTGTTTATGGTTTAAGGCCTGAAGTTAGTGAAATGATTAAACAGCATACAGTGGATTGGCAAAACAGGAAGATAGACGAAGTGTTACGACATGCAAAGTATTTTAGTGATGAAATTGAGGCCAAACAGCGTAAGTTGAAAGAAAAGGCAATGTGGGCACAGGTTTAGGTAGCAGAGCGACAAGAAGCCCAGTTAATCGAACAAGCTAATGGATTAGGGCAACCAAAACCAAAACCTAATATTGGAAAAGGAAAAGGACAGATTAGCATAGATGAAGCTAAAAAGAAATGGCCATGTCATAGCTGCGGAAAATTAGGGCATTGGAAATCTGAGTGTAAATTGCCACCGAAAGCTAATGGTGATAATTCATCATTAAATCCACAGGTGCAGAATGAGATGAGTTGCCAACTGCCGCGACAGCAGCAGGTGTTACCCAACAGTGTCCGGTGCCAAAGCCACCTTTTCCGCAGAACGTAAATCCTCAAAGATACAGTAATGAGACAGGATTCTACAACGAAGAACAGGTAACAAAACTACCGCGCACTGGTGCCATTTCGCAGTATTGGCTGCAACGCGATGAGAGTGAGTCAGAAGAGAATTATTGACGGTGCCTTGGAGAGGAAGAGGAGTTCGTCCTTGGCGCAACTCGAGAGGTAGACCAGACAGGACCCTTTGTGGCTGGAAAGGTGAATGAAGTGAACATTACTTTCCTAGTGGATACTGGTGCTACTCGTTCAACTGTTAGATCAGCTGAAGTGAAAAATCTTCCTCCCTCGGGTGAAACAATCCAAGTAGTTGGAGTTTCAAACAAACAGATAAAAGCTTATCTTACTGATCCTGTGAAGGTTAGAGTAGGGAAATTCACTGATATGCATTGATTTGTCATATATGTAGATCTGTTGGGGAGAGATTTACTGTGCAAGATGAATTGCACCATCTTTTGTACACCTGATGGTATAGCCTTTGAGACTCACAATGAAGATGTACTGTATAGAATGACAATGGCAAACTTGGAATCTGAAATTACTGAAGCATTTGTTGTATTTGATTCGGAAGGATTGCCTCAAGAGTTAAAAGAAACCGTGAGAACAGAAGTGTGGGATTTCACAGGAGAGGATGTTGGATTAATGAAAAGGGTAGATCCTGTGAAAATAAATGTAAAAGAAGGAGTAAATTACCAGAATATTCCTCAGTATAAATTAACACCAGAAATAATTGCAGGAGTAACCCCTGTAACAGACAGAATGATTGAACAAGAAATTCTGAGAGAGATAATGAGCAGTCCATGCAACTCTCCAATCATGGGTTTGAAAAAGCCAAATGGGACCTTCAGGATAGTACAGGATTTGAGAAAGGTGAATAAAATTGTTGTTCCATGCTGTCCCATTGTGCCAAACCCTTCGGTAATTGTATATCAGATTCCGCGTGATGCAGAATGGTACACAGTCATTTACTTGTGTCATGCTTTCTTTTCTATTCCATTGCACCCGGATAGCCAACAAATTTTTGCATTCCGGTTCGGTGAGCGTATTTTGGCATGGTGCCGTATCCTTCAAGGGTATACAGAGAGTCCTTCAATATTTAATCAGATTCTAAAGAAGTCACTGGAAGGTTTGAAGATGCCTGAAAGTTCAGTGCTTGTTCAGTATATCGATGACCTATTATTGGCATTGAAAACGCGAGAAGCATGTATGGTTGACACAGTTGCCCTGTTAAATCATCTGGCCGATGGAGGACTTAAAGTATCCCCATCAAAATTGCAGTTTTGTCAGAAAGAAGTACAATACTTAGGTCATAAGATTGAAAAAGGCCTGAGGAAAGTGACAATGGACAGAATTAAAATAATTAAAGGAATGAGAGCCCCAATGACACAGAGAGAAGTCAGAAGGTTTCTTGGAATGGTGGGATATTGTCGACAGTCGATCAGCAATTTCTCGCTGATTGCAAAACCGCTAGTACGGTTGACAAAGAGTGATGTGAAAGATCCCCTTGAGCTAAACAACGAAGAGATAAAATCTTTTAAACAATTGAGAGACAGCTTGTGTGAAGCACCAGCTCTTGGAATGCCGGATTATGATAAAGAATTTTAACTTTATTGCAGCGAGAGCGATGGATGTGCTCTTTCCGTATTACTGCAGAGACATGGAAGATTGAGGAGACCGATTGCTTATTTTTCAGCTGTACTAGATCCAGTAGCTGTAGCATTGCCTGGATGTTTGAAAGCCGTGGCTGCCACCTGTAAGAGTTTGGAACAAAGTGAAGGAATTGTAATACCCTGTGAGAGTGTTTGTCCCCCATTATATGGCGATCCTTTTGACAAGAAGTAAAACACAGTTCATGACGCATAATCGTCTAACTAAGTATGAAAAGGTGATTTTGGGTGCTACAAATGTGAGTCTTGTAAGCTGCACTAATGTGAACCCATCGACATTGCTACCTGAAGCTGTGAATGTGGAGGTGAAAGATGATGTTGATCATGATTGTTTGGAAGTGCTTGATTTTTGCACCAAACCGCGTTCAGACATAAAAGATGTGCCTCTGAAAGAAAGTGACTATGTGATGTTTGTGGATGGGTCATGCCTAAGAACTGGAGAAGGGATTTTAAGTGCTGCATATGCTGTGTGTACTGTAGCAACTGTGTTGGAAGCATCTTGTTTGAGAGGAGTACGATCTGCTCAAGTTGCTGAATTGTTTGTACTGATCAGAGCATGTAAGTTGGGAAAGAATTTGCGAGTCACTGTGATTACTGACAGTCAGTATGGGTTTGGTGTGGTGCATGAGTTTGGGCAAATTTGGTCCCTAAGAGGTTTCTTGACGTCGAGTGGAACTCCAATCAGAAATTCAGAAATAGTTGGAAAATTACTTGAGGCGATACAGCTGCCAAAACAGATTGCTGTTATAAAATGTAGCGCACACAGAAAGGGAACAGACAACATGTCAGCAGGCAATGAGTTTGCCAATGACCTAGCAAAGTACTGTGCATGTAATCAAACTTCATTGAATCGTAACCGGGAAAAGGAAATGGATTTATGTCCCTTGCTTTTCACTAACACCGTAAGTACATGGGATGAAGTGAGACAGTTACAGGAAGAGGCAGGGGAAGAGGAGAAGAAACAGTGGATAAAATCAGGATGTACACCACGAGAAGTAGACATAGTTTGGGTTTACAGAGATGGAAGACCAGTAATGACTAATAACATGATCTCTGCCATGGCACGGATGTACCATGGACAGGTCCAAATAGGCAGGGATGCCATGATTAGACTTTTTAAACAGACCTCGTATAATGCAAAGTTTCGGCTTATAGATGAGAGCCTTTGTCAGGGATGTCTCATATGCCAGCAATTTTATCCAGGAAGAAAAACCGTGGTGAGCTTGGGAACCATAGGACGGGAGGGAGGTCCTTTCACTTGAATGCAGCTTGATTTCATTGAAATGCCCTTGTGTGACAGGCTAAGATATGTACTGGTGATTGTCTGTCTGTTTTCACGTTGGGTTGAGGCTTACCCGACCCGAAGGAATGATAGAGTTACTGTAGCAAAACTCCTACTGAGAGAGTTCATTCCTAGGTTTGGTTTCCCAGTAACGATTGAAACATATAGAGGAACACATTTCCAGAATGAGGTTATAAAATTGATTTGTGAAGCATTGAATGTACAACAGAAACTGCATTGTGCCGACCGACCAGAGGCTTCTGGAGTGAATGGCACCATATAGAACAGATTGGGATAAATGTGTTTGGCCACAGGTTTAAAATGGGCAGATGTCTTGCCTCTAGTTCTAATGACCATTAGATCAATTCCTGATAGGGAAACTGGTCTGAGCCCCCACGAAATTATCATAGGTAGAGCAATGAGACATGTTTTCATTCCCGTCAACAAACTGCTGCCTAAATCTGATGACTTTCTCTTGCACTATTGCAAAGGATTGGCTGATATGGTACATTCTGTGTTTCATCAGGTTGGACCGGATGTGACCACTCTTGAAAAGAAGCCAGCTCATGACTTGAGTCCTGGAGATTGGGTCCGCACAACAGCGCAGAGTACACAGAAAAAGAAATTGTCTAGTTCCGCGCTGGGGAAGACCACGACAAGTGCTGTGAAGTGTGCAGGAGTGAAGAACTGGATTCATGCCAGTCACACTTTTCGAGTCCCAAATCCGGAAGATCAATCTGAAGAGGAACAACGAGAAGTATCAGATACTAGTTCCGAATCAGAATCAGAAGAGACGAGAACAAGGCGAAAACCAGAAGCCGGAGAAAAGGGTTTAAGTCAAATTGTGGGACAAGAAAATATACCATTAAGAAGACGCCTTGAAATTTCTGATACTAGTTATAAATCTGAGACAGAACCAGTGGGAATACAAGAAAGAATAAATGATGATACTGGAAAAACTGAACAAGTAATCTTTGGAAAAGAAATCCCGAGCACAATCACAAGAGAAATTCCCCCCGAAATCATAGAGATAGAAGGTGAGGAATTAGATACAGAGAGTGAAGGTGAGGTAATTGCGGAAGAACCCACAGGAGGCGTAGGGACACAACACACACAGGTAGAAAAAGGGACAGATAGTCAGCAGGAAGATTGCGTTGAAGAAACACGAGGAGGGATAGATACAGACAGTGAACTGAAATCTTGAGGATAAAATTCAAAGAAGGTGAAATCCAGACGGATACAGAATCCGAAGAAAGTGAAGAAGAAAGTAAGGGTGGAAGAACATTAAGGAAAAGAGCCTGGAAAACAGAACGAGAAGGGAAAGGATCTAAATTGAAAAGGCCTTTGAAAGAAGCTATTTGGCCCAACAAAATCAAGAGGTTGAAATACCAACTCACCAGAATAAAATCTGATAATGCTGAACAAGTGAATGAAGTGTCTAGTCAGGAGCAGTGCTTTAAATGGGCCGGTACTCACAGGTACTGAGTACCGGCACTCCTTATTTTTATCACTGTTAGTACCGGCATTTAGCTACTGGTAGGCTCATTGGCTGCTGGTGCTGGTGAGCACAAGGCTGTCCGAGAAGAAGCTGTCTCTGATAGCCAAGGCGCTTCTGTAGTCCCGAGCGCAGCCACTGCGGACTATTCAACATAGGCTCCTTTGCATGGTGAAATGCTTTTGTGTACGTCTGCTTATGTGTTTCAGTGTGTGTGCACGCTTGAGAATATATAGCATTGTGCCAACCAACAACAAATACAGGTTTGACATTAAGAATTTGCAATATTATAAAACAAGGAAAAGTTAACATATGATCCTGTTTGGCTTTCATCTTGTGTAATGATTTAATCTATTTTGTTTACATAAATGCATTTCTGTTGTGTTTTGATATGTACTGCAACTGGTATAGAAGTCATTAAGTATCATTATGTCTTGCCCTTAGCCCCGCCCATAGCCCCACCCACTTGCCACACCTGTAGCTCATTTTAATGAGTACCTGCACTTATTTTTCCCCACTTAAATCACTGGTCAGGAGAAACAAAAGGACACTGATCCGAAACACTTGCAAAGAGCAAAAAGGATAAAGAAACCAAACCAGAAGTACAAGTCACCGGAATAGACATATGTGGCACTTCCTGATACACAAGAGAAAGCTGATAGCCAAGAAAGTCTAAGAGTGACTGTGCAGAAGGTGGACAAAGGAGAAGAAGATTCGGAAATCATGAGAGTTATCTTGTCTGACACCAGAGAAGAAACGGATGATTCAGGAAATTCTGAACAAAGACTGTGAACCTAAGAACAAGAACGATTCATACATGGATTGAGTGACAAAAGACATCGAAAAAGAATTAAATCCCGGACAAGACACGTGACCAGAAAAGGACCAAGTAGGCAACCAAGCCTTAGGTTTAGAGAAAAAGGTAAATTATTGAAGAAAAGAGGCTAAGTCAAAATACACTGATCATTACCAAAATGGCAAACAATGAAAATAGCAATTCAACATGTGGATTTCTTCGAAGACGGTGTAAAATGTGCTTCTGTTGTACAGGATTTCTAATGCTGGTCTGGATCATATTAGCAATAACAATTTCATTTAGAGTATCATCTGAAGGTATAGATGGACACACAGTTAACAGAACTAATAAAGAAAAGGCTGATGAAAGCCATGTCACAAAACTGGTAGATAGAACAGAATTTCACAGAGATAAGTCCATAAACGATTTTTCTAACAATGTTTTTTCAAAGTTGTTGTATGAATATGTACAGTGGTCCCATTCAAACAGAATAAAGTGACATGCCGCAATTAGTACAATGAAAAATTTGGTTTTATGTTTAAAGACAATGCAAAAAATACTAGTAAATTACAATAAAGAAGTAAGGGAGAAAACATAGAACAGTGAGTGAGTTTGGTGGCAGGGTAAAAGGAAATCAGCCGATTTCCGGTACCCAGGTAAGTGATTAAAAGGTGACTTTTTTTGTGCACGAAGGTAAGTATTAACAAAAAGTCAGTAGAGCATTTCATACTCCGACATTTCAGATAACGATACAATGGAGTTTAGAAATGGTTGTCGACCACGTTTCGATCCCTGTACGGATAATGGGATCTCTTCAGGACAGGAGGATGACAAGATTACCTGGGGGGTAGCCTGGTTGGGAGGGGAGAGAAAATTAAAAGGTTGCAGAAATAGGAAAAAGGTTAAAAATAACATAGGCGCGGGGAGGGTGGGTTGGGTGGAAGGAGAAGAGTGAAAAAGTTGCAAATAGTGAATCCTAAGGTATGAAGTCTAACGAGAAGAAAAGGAAGAAAGGTGTATCCCTGTAGTAGTGAAAAAACCAGTGAACGGGAGAGGGGGAAGTGAAAAAGGGAGAGAGGGAAAATTGCGAGAACTTACGATGTCAAAAGTAAGGAAGGTGATCCAATAACTGCCACACAAGTTGGGGAAGGTCTGAGGCGCAATTGCGTCCGGTCAGAAGGGTCTCGACTCACTTCCCTACTCACAATTTTTGCGTATACAGCGAAACTGCTTCTTTAAACAAGATTATTTTTCTGAAGCTAACCTGCTACTCAAGGAATTGACCAATAGAGGCTACCCACGCAAACTAGTGAGGAGATCGCTCAAGAGAGCCTGGTATTGCCCCAGGGAGATTCTACTCACTCCCAAGGATAAGAAAAATAACAACAAACTTGTGTGTGTCACCACATTCACACCAATTTCCAACGTGGTGAAAAAATGTATCAATAGACATTGGCCTACACTAAATGCTGGCAATCTAAAAATAGAACGTCCCTTTTTTGCTTTCAAAAAGAACAAGAGCATTAAGGACCATCTAGTCAGGGCCGCACTTCCAGAACCAAAAAGGGACCCCACCCTTAGAACCTTCTGTAATCTACCACCCCTGGTAGGCCATTTCAAATGTACTAGTTGCAGCGTTTGTTGTCTCACATTGGACACCAAAACATTTGTGCATGGGAACATTAACATCACCCTGAGTAACTTTTCTAACTGTAACACTAATAATGTTATATATGCCATAACCTGTCCTTGTAATCTGATCTATGTGGGGCAAACAACGCAGAAGATCAGAGTCCGGATTGGCCAACATAGAAGCAGAATCCGCTGTAAGACCGCTAACGCACCTCTTGTCGAACATTTCACGCAACTCAATCACACTGAGGACGACATGACAGGTCATCAGCGTAATCGTACAGTCTACGAGGAACATGAACATAGCGGCTGTCCTCAACAAGGAGGAACTATAATGGATAATCCGCTCTGATAGCCGTCACACAGGACTGACCCGGCTTGAGGACTGGCCCAACCTACTTTGAATCCCTGGCAATCTTCAATTGTGCTGTATATTGAGCTTCTTCCTAAATTTGAAATGCCAAATGTACCCACTTGTATATACTGAGCCTGTTTTCTTAACTTTTCCATGCCTGCTGTACCCAACTCCTTCTCTTTTTTAATTCTTAATTAATTAATTCTTTATACTATTCCTATTTTTATACTATTTTCCTTATTCTGATGCCCTTCACTTCCCCCTCCTCTCTCCGACACCGGTCTCTTGATCCTGGCCTCGAGCCGCACCCACTCTGGCTCTTCATCCCTTCCCTTCCCCTCTGCTTTCACCATTTCCCCTCTCATTACCTCACTGTTGTTCCACTCCTCCCCTTAACACACTTAACATGGGTAATACCTATCCTTCCATCATGGCCGCCACTCTCGCCTGCTCTGTCTGTCCCTCTTCTCTCTCTACTACCGGGCGGCACTATTTCTACCCCTGTCTGAAATAGGCCCTCCCATCGCTCGCACTCCACAAGCCTTCACATCCTTCACATCGTCCATACTGCTGGAACTCTTATCCTGGATCCTTGCGTCCTCAATTGGTGAGTCCTCGCCGCCCTCCGTAGACCGTGTCCTGCGGCCCCCTACCTCTTCTACCCTGCTCATCACCCCTTACTCCTTCCCGTAGGTTATCTGCGTTTTTACACGCCTCGACCTCAGAACACCCGGCTCGCTCGGGACTTCCTTCAAACCCTCTCCAGGACTCGGGACCCGCATTCGCCCGGTTCTGACGAGCCTTCCCTACGATTCACTCCGGGAATTTGGATCTCTACGACCTACCTGGTAAGCCTTCGTAGCACCCCCTGCCTCATGCCCGTAGCTCCCCCCACCCGTCCAACTTTTCAGTTTACCCTCCGCTTCCCCGCAGATCCTTCACGACCAATTTCCCGCAATCTCGGGACTCATTACCTTGAACGAGGCCCTGACGCCGATAACACCCTTCTGACCGGATGCAATTGCACCTCAGACCTTCCCCACCTTGTGTGGCAGTTATAGGATCCCCTTCCTTACTTTTGACATCGTAAGTTCTTGCAATTTTCCCTCTCTCTCTTTTTCACTTCCCCTCTCCCGTTCACTGGTTTTTTCACTACTACAGGGATACACCTTTCTTCCTTTTCTTCTCGTTAGACTTCATACCTTAGGATTCACTATTCGCAACTTTTTCACTCTTCTCCTTCCACCCAACCCACCCTCCCCGCGCCTATGTTATTTTTAACCTTTTTCCTATTTCTGCAACCTTTTAATTTTCTCTCCCCTCCCAACCAGGCTACCCCCCAGGTAATCTTGTCATCCTCCTGTCCTGAAGAGATCCCATTATCCGCACAGGGATCGAAACGTCGTCGACAACCATTTCTAAACTCCATTGTATCGTTATCTGAAATGTCGGAGTATGAAATGCTCTACTGACTTTTTGTTAATACTTACCTTCGTGCACAAAAAAAGTCACCTTTTAATCACTTACCTGGGTACCGGAAATCGGCTGATTTCCTTTTACCCTGCCACCAAACTCACTCACTGTTCTATTTTTTCTCCCTTACTACTTTATTGTAATTTACTAGTATTTTTTGCATTGTCTTTAAACATAAAACTCAATTTTTCATTGTACTAATTGCGGCATGTCACTTTATTCTGTTTGAATGGGACCACTGTTCCTTACAAAAATGTACCTACCCTCGGTCCCTTCTGACTCCTAGGGTCTCCTTGTTTCTTTAGCTCGTATGAATATGTAAAAACAATGGAGGTTAGAGACTGTTATGTCTGCATGCAGTTACCTGCATCTGTATCAGAAGGTGTCACTTATCATCACCTTCCTTTGACATATGGGATAACTTGTAGTGTCTTAGCTAGTTTGTTTTATAAAACAGGTACATTAGATTACTATTAAACTGATAATATTTTCTCACAGATTCCTGTAGTTCCTGAACTAAACATGGTGATTCCTGGTAAAACATTAGGTGAATTTTTCCTAGAAACAAGAGAATTAACTTTAGAAGAAGTGTTACGAAAAATGTTACTTGTAGTTTAAGAAAAGAAGAGAAAACTATCCTGAACGTGGTAGAGGAGAGAAGAGTTAAAATGCAAAAGAAGGTATCTGGGGAAAAGATGGAAACAACATTTTGGGATGTTGGGAAGGAAAATCATATGAAGGGAGAAGCAAACCCAGCAATGGCTTTAGATTGGCCGCAGAAAGGGAAGTTATGCATAAGTAGAGATAATACTGTATATGATAATTATTTTGTAGGTGCGAGTGAATGCCATGACTTATACAAAATCATGGGATGATGGGGGTTTAAAGGAGGAAAAGATCCAGTATTCCCTGGAATATGTTACATCTGTGGGAACAGAGCTTATTATAGGTTACCGGACCATTGGTATGGGACTTGTTACTTAGGCCTGGTCTTCCCAAAAATATTTCATGTGGAAAGGGGAGATGACGGATTGCACGACATAGGTAGACAACTAACACGTAGAAGGAGTGAGAGTTGGTCAGAAATTATAGGTGATATCTTTGGAGCACTGATACCAGCAGTTGGAATATCTCTGAATGCACATACAATTAGAAAATTGTCTACAGTTGTGGATCGTTTATCAACAAGCACAGCTGGAGGGTTCTTAATGGTAAATACCGAAATGGTTGCCATGAGAGCGATGATAATGCAAAATTGACTTGCCCTTGATAATATATTGGCCAAAGAGGGAATGCTGAAAGTACAACATTGCTGTACTTATATTCCTGACGAAAGTCAGAACCTAAAGAAATATATTAAGAATATAACTGATTTGCATGAAGAAATTGTTCCAATGGAGGTTGAAGGTGTATGGGAGAAACTTGGTAAGGGTTTTCCCAATGTTAAGAATTTATTAACCTCTTCTGTGCCCATGACGAGATAGTCTCGTCATGGAGCACGGTCGCGCTGTGCCCATGACGAGACTATCTCGTCATGAAACCCGCCCACTAAGGAAACGCCCGGCACAGGAGGGGGAAAGGGCGTGGCACCGAAGGGGTTAACAAAACTAGGTAGCTCCTTTGTGGGAAAAATACTGATACCTGTGACCTTTGTGATTGTTTTAGTGTTAATATTAAGATTAGGATGTGTGTGCATGAAAAGAAGAAAATTACAAAATAAGATAAAAAGAGAAAACAAGACAAAGAAAGAGAAGGAAATACGAGAAAGAGAAAGAAAGATAGAAGAAATAGAATTAGAAGAGGTGCAAGATAATGTGTACAAGAAAACAAAAGAAAACAACATGGAGAACACTATGATTTAAACTAACAAACGCAAGTGGAACTGAATAAAACCATTTCCGTAGATATATTTAGTAAAATTAGTGAGTAGTGGTGATCTTAAAAATCACCAAAGGGGGGATTGATGAAGCAGGTAAAACAAAATTTTGTATACCGCCTCTAATTTGCATGAAATTAACTATGTAATCATTCTGATTTTAAATTCCAATAACCCGTTTGCAGTGAAAATTGTTAACCAACCTTTGCACCTTGATAAACACGAGATACACGTGGGACTAAAATGCTAATTGCATGCCAGAATAATTAATTAATTAATTATGGTACGCAAACTATCCTTAGATGGTGGTGAAATAGTAAAAGGGCATGATTTATGTTGCTTTGTAATTGTCTGTGCTTTAGGATCATTAAATGGTAAGTACTATTGCTTTAAATGTTGCCTCAGCTAGGAAAATACTAATATATAATGGGATTAGTGTGGGTTTAAACATTAGCATCTTTATTTCTATATTTTAATTGCTGTTTTGTTTGTTTTTGCTTAAGTTGGCATTCGGGCCTACTAGGTCGCAGTACCCAAGATGGCGTTCTCTGAAGCAGATGCCACCATGTGAGCGCGATGATTTCTGCGCATGTCCGGATGGCTCTGGAGATCGCCAAGTAGCCCGAACTCTTGACACTGTGTTCCCTGTCAAGTATAGGAAGTTGTTCACCTGCCAATAGTTGACGATGTGGGAACAGTGGAAAGGACAATACCGAACCTGTGAAAGATGACTTCTTTTTCTCGAAATGTTACATTCGCTGCACTCGCTTGGGAGCCAAAGCAAAACTTACTAAATTGCTCCTTCCTATGCCAAGACATCATAAAGAACCAGTTTGCCCTGAGAAACTTTTTAAAAACTTACAGATAACCCCGAACTGTCCAATCAGAACATTTTCCCTACCCCTAAATGTTGCATGTTAATATGAAGTAAGAGGGAAAAATGGTATATAAAGCCCTCATCCGCTATTGGGGGGTGGTCATCGGGTTTGATCTTCCATGGCATTGGGTTGTACTGAGCTGGTGGCGATTTGTTGGTTTGCCGTGGGTTTGTTTGGCTCTTGGGAGAGAAGTTTGCACTGCCTCCTATATTTTGTCTAACGGTTTGATCCTTTGCTGTGGGTCAGACAGCCTGTCCTGGGAGTTGTACCAGAGCATGCGGATAGCTCTCTGTTTAATCAGTAGTCGACGACGCATGCTAATTGGTAATTAATTAACTACGTTTTCCAAATTCATGTTTATTAACTAAATGTTTGATTTTCCTTTTAAATAAAACAAATTTTATCTCATGACCTGTAGTGAATAAGGCAATGGCAAAGACATGTATTACTAGATAAACAACATTTGAAATAATAAGAAATGTGTTTGTGGTTCTTTAATTAATTACAGAAAATATCAAATGTTTCCTAGGCTTAACTTGTGTTTTAGCTGGTTCTAATTCACCATCAACCAGTCCAACTAATTGGTCCATCGACCAAGTGGTGGAGTGCCTTGGTGTTAAGGTCAGGATTCTGAAGATGTCTATGTACAATGTGTATACAATGTAAAGAAAATGTATCCTGATAGGTAATAAGGTACCCACATGTCCAGCGCTTTCCTCCTGTGCACAGATTCGGGTAAGACTTATTGAATGGCGAGTGTGTGTTGGTGTTATGGGCCCCACCAATGAATGAGTGCATAAATTAATGTTGTGGTTAAGAATCTGTGACATAGGGAGAATATGAAAATGTTGTCCTTTGCGCTGCATCACCTTTGACCTGTCTGGAAGAACTTCTCGAACCTGTTGATAAATAGAAAGCAAACTGTCAGTCAACTGAGACAAGGAGTCACTCATCAACACACAAGGTACATCATGTAAAGGGCGTCGCTTAGGAATCCCCCAAATATTCATTGGCCTCCCAAAAACCACCTCATACGGTGTGAGGCCAGATCGTGTATGTGGTATCGATCTAATGGATAGCAAAGCCAAGGGCAGTGCATCAGGCCATTTCAAAGATGTGGAAGTCCGTATTTTAGCCAGCTTAAGCTTGAGGGTAGAATTGTATTGTTCCACTAGCCCTGCTGATTGTGGGTGGAAAGCAGCATGGAACTTCTGCTTAGTTCCCAATCCTTTCAAGACATACTCAAAAAATTGCCCAATGAAATGGGGTCCGTTGTCACTCCACAACAGTCGGCAAACGCCGAATCTGGGAAAAAGCTTCTTTAGAAGCACTTTTGCTGTAGTAAGAGCTGTATTATCTTTCGCAGCATATGCCTCTATCCATTTACTATCCATTTACTAAAGGCACAGACCACTACTAGAACATACTTCATACTTCAGGTTATTACAGCGTTCCATCTGGATATAATCCATTTGCAGAACCTCAAAAGGTGCAGTTGGTATTGCAAGCACTGCTGTTGGAGTTCGTGTTCCCTTTCCAGGATTATACTGAAGACAAATCAGACAAGACTGGACTATCTTTTCAGCTGTGCCGGCAATATCTGGATGATCTCAAACTTGCGTAAGTAACTTCGCTATGGAGGATGCTCCAACATGCTCCAACATGTGCCGGGCCATGTGCCATGTGAATCATAGGGTGTGAATAGGCTGTGGGTAATTTCCACCTAGTCATATCTTTATTACTCCAACGGCCCTCATCGTCCAATGTTCCCTCCTTGGACCATTGGTCTAATTCATCAGCAGAAGCAGATCGCTGCATGTCCAGCACTTCTTGCCTGGCATCATGCCAACGTTCAGCCTGTGACTTGACCACATACATAGATGTAGTACTTTGCTGCATTGCAGTCTCACGAGCTGTACAGTCTGCAAAGGCATTCCCTGCTCCTATTTTGTCAGTTACTTTATTGTGGGCGCTACACTTAACAATTGCTTCGTTCTTAGGATAGGTGAAGGCAGTAAGGAGATTATGTACTAATTCCCCATGCACTATTTGTGTCCCGTGTGATGTAAGGAAGCCTCTTTCCTTCCAAAGTTGCCCAAAATCATGTGTCATTTCAAAGGCATATCGGCTATCGGTGTAGATGTTAACAGACAAATCGGTACTAAGCGCACATGCTCTTGTTAGAGCTATCAACTCAGCTGCTTGAGCTGACTTCTGTGGGATGCGAGCTGTCTCAACTACTGTCTGAAGTGTAGTAATTGCGTACGCGGCTGATGTCGTGTCATCGGGCAACTTCAAGCAAGACCCATCAACCCACAATTCCCCATCAACTTCAGAAAGAGGCATATCTTGTAGGTCAACCCGACCCTTTGTTTGTTCTTCAGTAAGGAATATACAAAGTCAAAATATACTTTATTTGGTTAAAAAACAATAACCATAAAAGCAGCAAGAATACAAATACTATTAAAATAATTCAATACATAGTTATTATTGCAGGGGAGAAGTGCAAGAGCAAATTATCCATCCATTGATTTACGCAATCTAAAAACATTTTTAAAAAATTCTGTCAAGGAAGCAACAATAAATACAGTGTCCATTCTTTGCAATTCTAAAAACGCTGGGCGGCATCTATTTTTCTTCATCTCTTTAAGAATTGGGATGATAAATTTCCTACGGGGCATAATGTAAAATCTGCAGAAAAACAGCACATGAATATCAGATTGCGAGGATAATTCATCACATGGGCATAAACACAAATCATTAGACCAAGAATTCATTTCTGGGAAAGTTAAAAGTCTAAAAAGAATGTTAAATCTGAAACGTGTAAGGCAAAATCTGTCATGAGTTTCCATAGAAAGACATAAGTATGGTTGTAATTTTGCACCACTCAATATCAACTGGTGGGAACACACTGTTTGTTTCTTTTTTTCCTCACGTATTCTTTTCTCCCTGAGATGTTCCATACAGGTTTTTTTCAGTGATTTTCTAGAGATGTGAACCATTGAAAGTGGGTCCTCAAAATATTGTTGACAATATATTTCGATCAAAAAGGACTTCACATAATTTAGCCACTTAAAGGCGTTTACATGATCAAGTTGTAACACATCCTGGAGTATGGCACGATTTACAACACACTCATTGACAGTCCAAACCCTGTGCCATAGTAGGATGGGCTGAGTTCTGATTATATCTGAAAGATACGGCTGCCCCAGCTCCTCGTGGCAGTTGAGGATTGCAATGCTATCGGGTACGGACAGCATGTACCGCATAAACTTGTTTTCAATCAATTGGATAGCGTTTATATTAGCATACCCCCAAAGTCCTGCTCCATACACAGCCATAAGGAATATACAATCATGGGACTCTTGTGACTGAGACTGAGTAGCTGGGAATGGCAATAGTGTAGCGGGATTTAAAGTCGAACATCTTTTCAGTATAGTATGAGGGGCCAAGAGTGTCAATTCATATCCTGTCAAGTGAGCACTAGTCAGGTGTTGCGTTTTCGTCTGATTTAAAAGGGCATCGACCGAATGAGGCACTAACACAAGCAATCTGTGTCATAAGAATGTTCCCTCACTCTGAAGTATGGACACAGCCATCGCCGCCTCCGCTCGAAAACACCCAGGCAACGCACGGGCGACTGGATCAATGACAGCTGAGAAATATGCACAAGGACGCTGCTTATCACCGTGTGTCTGTACTAAAACTGAGATAACGCAACCGTCCCTCTCGTGTACATGAAGTGTGAAGGGCTTAGTGTAGTCTGGTGTTCCTAATACTGGTGCAGAACAAAGAGCTTGACGTAGCTGCTGGAAAGCATCCTGACATTCAGTAGTCCCTGGGAGGGGCATTGGAGTGTCTTTAGTCAAAAGGGCCAACAAGGGTTTAACAATGTAAGAAAAACTAGGAATCCACTGACTACAAAAGGAAGTAAGACCAATCAATGCACGAACATCCTTCTGAGTACGGGGCACAGGTGTGTCTAAAATGGCTTGAATGCGGTCTGATGTGAGTGCACGTCCCTCCTTAGAAAGGAGGTGATCTAAATAGGTAACCTGCTGTCTACAATATTGCAATTTCTTCCGAGAGACTTTGTGATGATGAGATGCAAGGAATGAGAGCAATGACATTGTCCCTTCTTCACACTGTGCAGGGGTATCAGCAGCCAACAAGATGTCATCAACATATTGAATAAGAGCCACCCCTTTCGGTACTGGAAAAGAATCAAGCTGTCCTTTCACTGCCTGGCTCTAGATGCTAGGACTCTCTGTATACCCTTGTGGAGCTCTACAAAATCTGAAGGAACGATTATTCAAAGTGAAACCGAACAAATAACGGCTGTCAGGACGAATAGGTATTGAGAAGAAAGCATTCTTCAAGTCGATCATACTGAATGTAGTTGCAGTTGAAGTGTCGTGATGTCAGAGACTACCAGGTATTGGGGCACTACAATCTTATTAACCTCTTGTAAGTCAATGATAAACCTGTATATTTTACTATATATATATATTTTAGTATCAGCGTCTATTACAAATATTGTAAGGGACTTCTTCCACAACCCGTACTCTAATCAGATCTTGAAAAATCCGTATTAGTGCCACTTCACCTTCTTGAGATATTTTATATTGCGGCAGACGAGGCAATGAAGCACCCTCCTTTACTTGAATATGGACTGGTGGGATAACCATTTGTCCCACATCGGTATCTGATGTAGCCCACAAGGTACTAGGTGGTGATGCCAAAGAAATATCTTCTCTAATGAGACAAGACTTCTCAACCATAGGATAGTTGTCATTCAAAATAACACGCACACCTTCTGGGGAACAAGGTATTATAGCACGAAAATGTTTGGCAATATCGAGACCCACAATATTGTCCGGCGTGTTAGGCGAAAGCAAAAAAGGACATGCTGCAGTGAGTTTATTAGCATGAAATGCAAGTGGCTGTGATAGTGGGCTAAGGGAAGGTGTCCCATCAAATCTTATCGATGTTATTGTTAAGCCAGACAGGGGAGCCCTCGGAACCAATTGTTTAGACAGGGCGCAACGAGTAGATCCTGTATCAACCATAAACTGATCAGTATTACCCAAGACGTTTGCATCGACATAGGGACCCTTCTGATCTACTGGGACTTCAACTGGTTCCTGACCCATCCTTGGCATTCCCATGCATAATTAGAGTCCTTCAAATCATCGGTCGGATAATCGGACATTTGATATTGATTTCGCCTATCAAAAGTATTAGAGGAATTTTGAGTATGCTCTACTGCCTCAAACCCAACATGAACATCCATACCTCCCTATTTCCTAAGTTCCCTGGGTAGCTTCTCATATGTCCTCTACCACGCTGATACTGCTGTCCTTGCAAAAGGGGGCACTCAAAACGCCAATGTCCAATCTCCTTACAATAAGCACACTGATCGGAAGACAAAGTTGCTTGAGGGAAAGGGGGTGCACCAGGGCGATATATCGCACGTCCGCCTCTACCACCACCTCTATAAGATGGACCATAAACCTGAGCTAACATAACCTTTGTCTTTAAATCTTTAGTCTTTTTATCCTCCTTGCCCTTTGCTTCCAATTCCTCCCATTCATAATACTGCTTAGTATCAGGGGGGTGAGCAGTTCCTGTTCATAATACTGAGCCATAGTCAAAAGAGAGACTGGAGAAGACGTAGTCCATGAACTCTCGCTGGCCTTTAGGCGAATAGCTATTCCTGGCAACATGTTCGCAACAAATTTGTCAACGAACAGATGCTCCCCCGTGTCATCCGTCAATGACTGGCCACTAAAGTCATGGAAGGTCTCCTCAAATCGCGTAAAGAAATCAGAAACTGATTTGTCCACTTTCTGCTTACAAGACACTAACCTAGTCGAATCTATCTTTTTAGGAGGTATAAGAGTTTTCAACTTAGTTATTATAGCCTTTGGGAGGTCTAAGATCTCTTGTTGCGGTTTCTGTGCAGGTTTTCATTCTGCGTCTATTCTCTCTATTTCTACCCAAATATCTTCGAAAGCTGTACGATCATCTACTTTCCAAATCGATCTCCACATATCAGGGGGTAAGATAAGACCAAAAACATGTCAATATCAGGCAAAGTCATAGTCCAAGAACTAATAGCTCCTTTAACTTCCTCATAAAAAGCAGCCGGATTTTGCCGCGGTCAGGCAAAGCAGCTTTAAGAGCCATGACATCCGCTTTACTCCAAGGAGTATAAACCCAATTATAAACAAAATATCCCTGTGCATCAGTTGAATCTTTATTGTCACTTGTACCCACACCCCTAGGAGGAACATATAAAGGGTCAGCTTCACGCATTGATTTCCCATGAACTACAGAAATACTGGTATCCGTATCTGTGCCTGGATCTTCATCATGTGGCACGGGGGTCTGATCTGTTTGTTCAGCTGGAACTGTACCAGCTGCCTTTTTCTCCTCTCGCAAATGGAATGCATCAGTTCGTAGTTCAATCACTGGTCTAATTAAATCAGCCACTTGCGAAGGGAGAAAAAGACCATCATTCAATTGTTTATGATCAGATTTTATATCAGCAGGCTCTAGAGCATCGGAATATTTCCTAAAACTAAGTATTACTTCCCCAGTAAACGACTCTGTAAAATATAACTGCTCTGATTCTGGCCATTGCTGAACCATCGCTATAAGGTCTGGAGCAGAGGTGGTACCGCGAGCTGCTTTACAAGCAGCGGATCGAAGAGCAGCCGCACGGTCAGCGGTCAAAAAGGAGCAAGTATGCCATTTACCTTCTGCATCTGTCCCTTTCTGATCTGAGAGAGATGTATCATCATCTAAATTGTCCTATGGGGCAGAGGGAAAAGTATGTGGAGGCGGAGATCGATCTAACAAAATTGAATTATCCTGAGGTTTATTAAGTACAGGATAAGGGGGCGCTGGACAGGGTATTGGCCATTTACCTCTAGACGACGCTCCCTATCCTTTTCCTCTTTTATTTCTTTCATCTCTTTATTTTTCAGTTCCATCGCTTTCATATAGATATTTTTGCGCTGTTCTTTATCTGCTATAGCTTGCTCTTTTCTCACTCTCTCATGTGCTTCTTTCTCCCACATTCGTACACAATCAAACATATCTTGTCTGCTTTTATGCTTGAACGCACATTGTTCCACATACTGATTCTTTCTAAGATCAAATGACCCATTTATTGGCCATCGTAAATCAGGATCTTTTTTTGTATATTTATTCCACAATGCACTATACATTATGGAAGAAATACAGTTTTTAATGACCTGCACCTGTTAGGTGTCCCTTCGGGGGAGCCGGCTGACTTTGTTCTAAATCCATTTTGGTACCTCCAAAAAAGCAACAAATCCTACGAAGCGTGCTAGAAACAGGCATGACGCAAATATTATTGTAAATATAATATTATAACAGAATGGTACTAATCACAAATACAGTACCGTTCAAAAATTCAGAAGTTAGAGAAAAATCTCCTCATTGCCTGCCTATGTATGTTGCAACACACATATTACCCAAACCAAACCAGAATCTTGGCCAAGCAAATCCAAAATCAAGAGTGCCACTTTAGTGACGTTACCAGGCAAAAGTCTCCAGCCTCCAACTGCCAAGCTCTGAATCCACCTAATGGTCACTGTAAGACGAACGCCAAAGGGATCTCAGCCGGGACCGGTCACCACCTGGAAGGTCAAATCGGGAAAATCGGAAAAGCACTTTGGTCTGCAAAGACAAGGGTCTCCTCGTGCAGCGTACGTCCTAAGCGAGATTCCAAACCTCGTCAAGACCACGCCGTCGGGCGGCCGCGTCTCCGATGAGCCCCACGTGACGGGCGCAAATTTGTGGGAGTGAGCCTTTTCAGGGGCCCACCAGTGCAGGGGTTCGCCCTTCTTTGTCCTTTAGTCCTTAGACCAACAAAATAGAGATTGGCACAGAAGCTGTAATATCAAACAAATAGTTTATTATCACTCATGAGTGGGATTACATTGATATAGTACCCTCAGGCAATGTATGAGGCAGTACCTGGAATACAGAAAACATGGTGCTTATATACACCCTTTGTAGTAGAGTAAGCATGGTGACTAAAAAAGAGGCGGTACAAGTATACACAAGAATAGCTATTCACAAATATGGACATACAGAAATGACTTAGTCAACAGAGTGGGAGGGGTAATGAAACTGCTTACATCAGTTGGAATAGCCTGACACTTCTATTCTAAAACAGGTTCATTCTAGCAGCTATAGGCCTTTCTGAGCATGCGCAGTGCTCTGGCTCAGTACTGAAGGAGTTAGCTATAGTTGATGACTCAGGCAGAATAGTAAAGCAGGCGACAGTGAAGACGGAAGGAGCACACGGCTAACACATGGCCAACGAAAATGGATGCCAAAACAAAATGGCTTCAGCTCATGCTAACAGCGATTTCTGCCGATTTCCACAGACCAAAACCCTACAAGACATGCTATTGATCTCAAAGATCTTATCTGGCTGTACAAGGCAGACCTCAATTCTGTCTTGATATTCCACACTTTCTCAGCTGGAAGGACCCACTGTGTAAGGACTGAGTCTAGCTGAAACTCTAGTAATTCCACATGTTGAGCTGGGACCAGAACCGACTTTTGGGCATTGATATTAAAGCCTAAGTCCTGATGAAGCTGGATCGTCCATTCTAGATGTGCTAAGACAGTCTGAGAACTCTGCGCCATAAGTATAATGTTGTCTAGATAGACAATCAAGTGCACTCCCTTCACCAGAAGGGTCTCCTCACCAGCCTCACTATCTTTGTGAAGAACCGAGGTGCGGAAGAGAGGTAAAAGGGAAGGGGTCTGAACTCGTAACATTTCCCCAGCGATAGAAACTGAAGAAAACAACAGTGAGGGGGATAAATTGGGACGGTCAAGTATCCAAACATACCGTTCAGTCCCTTTCCTGAAGGATATCCCTCAGAAAATGGACACCCTTCATCTTTAAATGCCAGTAAATAATCCAGGCTTTGAAATCTTTCAGATTTAGAACCAGTCCTGACCCGCCCCCTTTCTTCTCCACAAGTAAGATGGAGCTGAGAAAACCGTGAGGCTGAAGAGTCGCCAAATCGATAGCTCTTTTCTCCAGGAGAGTTTGCATTTCTGATGTGATAAAGTCTTGCTCTTGCTGGGAAAAATACATCTCTTTAAATGGGGAACTCAGGCAAGGGGTTGCGTAGAACTCCAAACTGTACCCTTGGACCAACCCAAGGACCCACGAGTTTTGGGTCAACCTTGCCAACTGTGCAGAAAGAGACTGGTTCTGCCCCCCAAAGAAACCTCAGAGAGAGAAAAAAGTCTCACCTGTACCTCCAGAGTCCTAGGAGGGTCCTTGTGCCTCTCTGTAATGCCCTCTTCTGAAGCGGTTCCTTCCGCCCCGGGCACGTAAAGAGTAAAAGGTGGAGCTGTAAGTGGGGTCCTGCTCACCACTCCTACTTCATGAGCCGTAATCACGTTGTGGGCCTTGGTAATAACCCCGGTCGGATGCACGCATGCCTTCTGAAACGTCCGGCCCTGAGAAAAAGGGATTGGCGGAAAAACTTTTAAAGAGATCCCTGGGCTTTGTTGAGTGAACTGTACGTCACTACACACTGGAAAGCTCCTTAATAAAAGGAGCCCCAAACAGAAGACCCTGGGCTACCAGACCTGCATCTGAAGATGCCAGCTGGTTTAATTTATGATCAATCCTCGTGAAGACCGATCACCTGCACTCTGTAGAGATCGCGCAGTTTGGGTTCCCCAGCTGAGACACAGCTCTTTGAGCCCAGCCCACTAAGATATGCCGGGCGCGGAATCCTTGGCCTGGAAATCAAGTTCCAGGATCTTAGTGAGAGGGTCAGAGACATCCAATAACTTGTCCTGGCAATTGTGCCAGGCCCTGTACAGTCCCTTCTTGGGATCCTTGGATTACTTTTTGAGGAATGTGACCACAGTTGGATCTACCTCCGGGGTTTCAGTGACTTTGCTGGGAAGATCTGGCCTGCGGCATTCGGAGCGTAGTTTGGCCCTGACCTCCTTATCAAATCCTTGGCAGATGTGGGACTGCACATAATCAGCCACCTCCTGCGGGGATAACCTGCTGGTGGAGCAAGGTTGGATGTCACCTCGCTCAAAATCAAGCTCCTTTGGGTGTTACTAGAACTCACTGTGGTGAGTTTTGTACCGTCTTCTGCTGGAACCTGGTTTGTCTTCCTGGTCAGTTACTGGAATCAGAAGAGTCAGCGGAATGTTAGGCTGGCGATGACGCGGTGGGAGGAAGTGCACTATAATGCTCCCCTGAGAGGGAGCCTGACAATTTTTCAAAGGCTACAGTGTGAGGGCTGTAATAGTCCGCAGGGACCTCGTAGCCTAAGGAGATCACGGGACAACCCTGGGGCATGCGGTCTGGGCTTCAACCGACTTCTAGGGGAGAGGGAGGCAAGGCAGACCTAACTACTAACGGCGGTGCTGCAATAAGGGACGTCTACTCGGGTACTCCGTTCGTGCCGTCAGCCACGTGCGCTGACGTCACCCTTTATTATATACTGCCTGGTCCGTGCCTGGCCCAGGGAGTTGACTGCGCTACAAAATATTACAGTGGCCGGGTGGCTCACTACAAGGGCCGCTTAGTGATATGGCCGTCGAGGTGCAGTTACGGTGCCACACTCTGCCAGGGAGTGAGGGTTCAGAATCCACACTTGTTTTTGAACATAGCCTCGGAGGTGTCCGGTAATAGGCCTCAGGGCCTTGACTAGTGCTTTGTTCACTGACTGTTGATCACTAGAGTCTAGTGCTATGACCAAGTCTTGTTCAAAAGAGCCCTCTTGTTATGTTATTTATGTGTAATATAGCTCACAAATTACCCGGGGGCATCTCAGCGCTGTTATAGAAACAAGTATCAGTGGAGGGGGAAAGGATTCAGATTAGGTGAGATTTGAGTAGTTTTCAGAATTTACAATAATTTGGACATGAGCGCACATGAAGTGGAAGCTTATTCCAGTAGTAAGGAGAGAGGTAAGAAAAAGCCTTTCCTCCGCCGCGAGTCAGGCGAATGCGAGGAACACACAGTAAGGCTTTATCACAAGATCTTAGGCTACGGCCCGGTGTGTGTGCTTATATTTTGTTTTGCAGATATAATGGGCCTTTCCCTTTTAGGGCATTAGAGGTAAGGCAGCAGCTCTTAAAACAAGATATTTTCCTCACTGGCAGCCAGTCCAGTTCCTTCAGCAACGGAGTCAAAGAAGTACCGGGTGGCAATTGAGAACAAGCCTGGCTGCAGTATTTTGAACAACCTGAAATTTGGCAACTAAAGTCTCATTAGCATCCGCTAAAAGGGCGTTGCCGCAGTCTAGCCTACTTATTACTAAGGCTTGGACTAGAGTCCTACGGGCAGAGGTTGGACGATAGGGGAATAGTCTGCACAAAAGGCGCATGTTATGGTCTATTTTCATACCAAGATTCTTTACTGCTTGTTTGGGCACAGGGGTAGACCCCAGTTGGTGAGGCCACCAGCTGTCTGTCCAGGTAGAGGAAGCTTTTCCAAACAGCATGATCTCTGTCTTATCTGCATTCAATTGGAAATAGTTCTTCATCCAATCGGAGATGGCTAACATGCTCAGGGCGCAGTGCTTTTTGTCGCTGTCAGATCAGTGCCGAAATAAAACATCAACTGCGTGTTATCTGTGTATGAGATTATATCAAAGCCAAAGCGCTCTGTGATCCTGGCAAGGGGAGCCATATAAATATTAAACAGAGTGGGGCTCAGGCAGGAATCCTGTGGAACACCCTTGTTTAGGATTGTCTTGCGAGAGGAATATGTGCCCAGGATGAAAGTTTGATGTCTATCTTTCAGAAAATTATGGAATCATTTGAGTGCTGGGCCTTGTATGCCGATCCCTCGCAGCCTTTCCAGCATCCTTGTGTGAGAGACAGTATCAAAGGTTGCAGAGGGATTTAAAAGCACAAGCATGACTGCGTTACCTGCATCCAGCCCAAGGCGCAGGGAGTCTGTCCTATATTGTTCCTCCTGATACTGGTCCAATTCAGTTTCAAAAGGGTCATGCATGGCCACGATGCTGATTGACAGAGAGGAATGCTTCAAGGCTTCTAGGAAGTAGCTCAAGGCGGAGTGCAATGAAAAAAGACCCACACACCAGCACAGACAATAGAGCGTGGAGGGAGACGCCTGTCAGCACTCTAGGCGAAAGCCTGAAGAAATTATTGCCACAATGTCACAATGGTGACCGAGAAACTTGTGTCTCCTGACCAGATCATACTTGGACATATGTACCAAGCGGCCAATGCTAGCAATGTCAGGACTGATCATTACGTGACAGTATTGTATTTCAGCTGGGGACCGGTAACTGGACCTAAAAAGGTTGAGGTATCTTCAGACCTCCCTGTGGATTGTTGGTTGGGAAGTGATTTGGAAACGTCAGCCTTGACTGAAGTGGAGCTAACGACTTATGTAGAAATGTTGGGCATCCCTGCAAGTGTGTTTGTTGTGACCTGGTCACAAGCAAAACAGCTGTCCACTCTACAGGCCCTAGATCCTGGAACAATGGACCAGGTGCCTTCCAATAAGAGGAGCCGAAGGGGAAAGGCTGGGCCTCCCCCAGACTCAGAGTGAGGGTATGTCTCTTGATGGAGATGATCTTGGGCACTGTGAAGGAACTGCCCCAGATGAACTTGAACCAGAGCAGGTTGAGTTCTAAGGGGCAGGGGGGCTTCCAGAGCAGATCTGAGTTTGGAACAGCAGACCTGCCCTCTCTTGAACCCCTCAGACAGGAAGCTGCTGCCAAGGCTGCTGGGAATGTCAATGGATCCCATAGGATCTACTGGGAGGAAGGACTTCTGTACCTCAGAGGGTAGAGACCCTAAGCCTGGTGCTACCAGGAGGATGGTTATACCCCAGATGTTTGGAGGTTTCCTGCTCACCCTTGCACATGACATTCCCCTAGAAGGATACTTAGGGCAAATTAAGACTTGGGACAGGCTTGTCCCTCACTTTCACTTGCCCCAAATGTCTGAGGACACAAAGGAGTTTTGTCGCTCCTCTACCACCTACCAAGCCAGTGGCACATCAGGTGGCATCACAAAGGCCCCCTTGATCCCACTTCCAGTGATTGTGATTACCTTTGAGAGGGTTGAGATTGAAATAATTGGTCCTATGAACCCTCCTACAGCATCTGGGCACAGTTACATACTAGTGGTGGTGGACCATGTCACGAGGTACCCAGAAGCCATACTCCTTAGGACCACTACAGCTCCTGTGGTGGCAAGGGCCCTCTTAGGAATTTTTTCCAGAGTGGGCCTTCCTAATGAGGTCTTAACTGACAGAGGTACATTACTGCCATGTGGAAAGTGTGTGGAGTGAATTGCAAATTCACCGCACCCTACCATCCTCAATGCAAATGGTTAGTTGAAAGATTCAACAAAACCCTAAAGGGTATAATCATGGGCCTCCCAGAAAAGCTTAGGCGAAAATGGGATGTCCTTCTGCCCTGCCTTCTATTTGCCTACAGAGAGGTTCCTCAGAAGGGGGTTGTCTACAGCCCTTTTGAACTTCTGTTTGGGCATCCAGTTAGGGGTCCCTTGTGTCTGATGAAAGGGGAATGGGAGTTACCTCTCAAATAGAACACAGTGGACTATGTACTTGGTCTCCGCTCCAGGATGGCTGAGTACATGAAGAAGGCAAGTAAAAACCTGGAGACCAGCCAAGAATTGCAAAAAGCTTGGCATGACCAAAGGGCTGTCCTGACTGTTAACCAGCCAGACCAGAAAGTGTGGGTGTTGGAACCTGTGGCTCCAACAGCTCTCCAGGACAAGTGGAGTGGACCCCACACTATCATTGAGCACAAGGGTGAGGTCACCTACCTGGTGGACCTTGGCACTCCCAGAAGCCCCCAGTGGGTGCTTCATGTGAACAGGCTAAAACCTTTTGAGGACAGGGCTGACATGGGCTTGCTCGTGGCAACTGATGAGGGCCAGGAGGAGGAAGAGAGTGGCCCTCTCCCTGATCTCCTCTCACAAAACCCTGATGATGGGTCACTAGATGGTGTAGCCTTGGCAGGCAGCCTCCCTGACCAACATCAGAATAATTGCAGGAAGGTCCTCAATCAATATAGGCATATGTTTTCTTTGACCCCCAGTCAAACCACCTGGTACACCCATGAAGTGGACACAGGTGAGAGTCTACCTGTCAAGAATAAAATCTACAGGCAGCCCGACCATGTCAGAGATTGCATCTAGACTGAGGTCCAAAAGATGCTAGAGTTGGGAGTAATTGAGCCCTCAGATAGCCCTTGGGCTAGCCCAGTAGTAGTCCTTATACCTAGATCTCATACCAAGGTTGGAAAAAGAGAGATGAGATTTTGTGTAGACTGCAGGGGCTTCAACGCAGTCATTAGGACTGATGCTCACCCAATTCCTAGGGCAGATGAGCTTATTGACACTTTGGCCTCAGCCAAGTTCTTAAGTACATTTGACCTTACTGCTGGCTATTGGTAAGTCAGATTAGCTGATGATGCCAAACCAAAAACATCATTTTCGACCCCTAGTGAGCATTATCAATTTATTGTAATGCCCTTTGACTTGAAGAATGCACCTGCCACATTCCAAAGGTCGGTAGATACAGTTCTCACAGGCCTGGAAGCCTATAGTGCAGCATATCTAGATGATCTAACTGTCTTTAGCTCCATGTGGGATGATCACCTGGTCCACCTGAGGAGTGCTTTGGAGGCTCTGCAGGAAGCATGTCTCCCCGTCAAGGTCACCAAGTGCCAGATAGGGCAGAGTCAGGTTGTGTACCTGGGCCACCTTGTGGGTGGAGGCCAGGTTCAACCATTGCAGAGCAAAATCCAGACCATCATGGACTGGGTTGCTCCAACCACGCAGACTCAGGTCAGAGCTTTCTTGGGCCTGACTGGGTACTACAGAAGATTTGTTAAGGGATATGGATCCATAGTGACTCCATTGAATGACCTTACTTCCAAGAAAATGGCCAAAAAAGTTCAGTGGACAGTCAGCTGTCAAAAGGCATTTGATGACCTAAAGCAGGCCATGTGCACTGCTCCCATTCTGCAAAGTCCTAACTACTCCAAATAATTAATTGTTCAAAACAGATGCATCTGAGTTGGGGGTAGGGGCTGTGTTATCACAATTGAATGATGAAGGTCAGGATCAGCCAGTAGCTTTTATTAGCAGAAGGCTGACCCCGAGAGAGAAACGTTGGTCAGCCATTGAGAGGGGGGCCTTTGCTGTGGTGTGGGCCCTGAAGAAGCTGAGGCCATACTAGTTTAGCACTCACTTAATTGTTCAGACTGACCATAACCCCTCTTATGGCTAAAACAGATGAAGGGTGCAAACCCCAAACTTTTGAGGTGGTCCATTTCCCTACAGGGGATGGACTATACAGTGGAACATAGACCTGGGAGTAACCATGCCAATGCAGATGGACTCTCCAGATATTAGAAAATGAAGACTCAACTGGGCACGGTTAGTCTCATCGCCTTATGTTGGGGGTGGGGGGTTTGTATGAAAGTAGGATCTGCTTCTATGGTTACCCCCACTTTTTGCCTGGTGCTAAGCTGTTATTAACTTGACTGACTGGATCCTGCTAATCAGGACCCCAGTCTATCTGCTTTCTCCCTAAATGTTGTGTTCAGTACTTACGTACACCCCAGATTGGCTACTGGGGTACTCTTATAAGACCGTAGTATATGGTACCCATGTACCCAGGGCATAGGTACCCCAGAGGTCTCCCATGGGCTGAAGCAGGCATTATACCACCCATGAGAGACAATTCAAAATGGAACTACAGGCCTGCCATAGCAGCCTGTGTAAGTTGGTGCTTGCACCACTTACTAAAGATAAGGTTTTCTATATGTGGGGTCACTACACTTAAAACCTATGTCACCCCTATAGCAGGCCTTCACAATCATGAAGGCAGGGTGCTTGGTTCTAAGCAAGAGGGTGCCCCTGAATGAACAGGACACCCCTACAGTTTACGGAGTCCATTCTTCCGGGTTGTCAGTGAAGCAGCCATATACTATATAGAGGGACACCAAATAATTGTTAGATGACCATCTCAAAACTGGCTGCAACGAATGTTTGGTATCAAACATGTGGGAATCATACCCCCACACCATAAACGGTGTTGGCGGTATGATTCCAAGCACTGGAAGTGCCCTCCGTTAGGCTCTCAGAGTTACCGGTACCAGCGTTCTCGACCCGGACAAAATGTTTGCAGCCGACCAGAGAGACGATTCTGCCCTCCTGCTGCGGAGCCAAGCTGGAGCAGGGGAAGGCAGAACAACAGGCATCCTGGCACAGGGAAGTGTGACACCTCCCAGACAGGATTTAGTGTATATGGGTGGGGTGGGTGTGCTTGCCAGCGCCACTCAGTCTGCATGAGGGGCACCCTTGGTGCCCCCGTGCATAGACCAGTTCAAACCAGTTCTGGGAGCTGTTGGCTCCCGCTCTGGAGCAAAACTGGATAAAGAACATGGGAGTAAACTTCCCCCTGTCCAGATCCTCCCCTGGGAGGGTCCCCTGATTCTTCCCAACACTTTCCCTAGGGTACTTAAGGGCTTACCTGGGTGTAGGTCCCTAGATTCATCGTGGGATAAGATTCAGATCAGACACCACTTCTTCTTCTACTGTCTGGGCACTCTGGACTTCGTTTGAGCCTGACTTCAACTCCCTTCCTGTCTGCTGCATCATCTATGCCTGTGCATCATACAGGAACCTCCCATGGCCTGTGAATCAAAGACAGTTGAATAAATTTCCCTTGGAGTGAAGGGGTCACTCCCCTGCATTCGCAGGCACCACAAGTAAGTCGACTGGTCTGCTGATCCTGAGCACCTCCGGACTCCATAAGGTTCTGCAACATAGGTTGTGGTTTTCCACAGCTACCGAGGCCTGCCCTCTCACCAAGTTTGAGGCCAGTATCCCTCGTGGGGGTTGCAATAACTGAACCCCTGTGCACCGCGTCAACTTGCAGTTGCAAAGGCTTGTTGGCTTCCTTCCAAGAAGATCTTTGGGCTCCAAGTAGCCCCAACCTCGAGCACTTCTTGTGGCCAGAATCTTCAGCCACACCTCATTGTGTGCACCGTGACCTGCATCTTTTGGGGAGCTGCTTGAGGTTCTTTCGTGACTCCAGTGCCTCGGGCCTGTGGGTCCATCTGAGGGTCACACTTGTTTCTTTTGGGCTCCTCTGATTGCTTGGGCCCGCCCTGACTCCCCTGCTTGTGATGAATCCCCTGGACCTTGGTGGTCCCCACGTTGCTCCTTCTCCACTTCCTGCATGGGATGCATTTGCCATGGCTTGTTGGTGCTCCCACCGGTCACCGACTCCTCAGCACTCTACATCCTTTGTGGACAGCTCGTGCATGGCTCCTGGTCCTCCTCAGCATCGCCTGGTCCTCACAGCTGCAGAGTCAAGGTCATTGTCTCCCATCCTGCAACACCCGACATCGGAGGGCATTTGTCTTCCAAGTCTCCTTGTCACTCCTGAGTGACATAGACTCTGTCTCCTCTGCTTGCCGGTACCTCTCATCTAGAATCCACCATCAGATTCCACCGGACACTTTCTCCTTGTGCAACAGCAACACTTTCCTGAAGTCCTCCATTGGGTTCGACAGTGGTGTTCGACACTTCGCACATTTGCAACCGGCTTCCCTGGTGTAGGTAAAGTGGGTACTAAGGTATCCAGGGGTGGGGTGGCTCTCCAACCTTCTGTCTTCCACAGGGTTTCTTCAGGGTCCCATGAGAAGGGTCCTTAATCTTTAAAACTCCAACCGCGACTTACATATAGACTTGTACGGAGCACACGGTTGTGCTCCCACACTGCACACGCTCTCCGTGGGGTCCCTATCTACTTACCTTGGGTGGTTCTGTGGGTCCCCAGCACTTCTACGTCCTCTCGACATTGTCTTTACCCGAGTTGTGGTTCTTATACCACTTACTTAGTATATGGTTTGGTCCGCCCCGGAGTCCACTGTGTATTCTGTGCTATTTACTGTGTTTCTTTGCTAAAGTATTGTGTGCATTGTATTTTTCTCCGTGTAAGAGATATTTGAATGTAGTAGAGAGTATTATATAATAATATACATATTTTTATAAATACTTGGTGTGGTTCTTTTCACTTAATCTATACTATAAGATTGCATTCTGGTAAACCAAGCTGCTTTACACTCCTTCAAGACTAAGCCTGAAGGCTGCTCTCCACAGCTACCATTTGGAGAGCTTTCTAAGGTTGTCTAAGACCTCCTGAATCACCAGAAGGGTTGTCTGGACTGGTGCAAGGTGCTACACTTACACTAGTGGACATTATATACCAGGCCAGCTTCTCACATGCATTCAAAGACTTTTTCTTCAAAATTATTAGTTTTGGAACAACAAATATACATCATCATACAAATAGGAGCTCCTCAGATGCCTCTTGTTGCACATGTCTAGAGTAATTGAAGCTTCAGTGAGCACTGGCTTTACAAGTAACAGACCATAGAGTATTATAGTTTGCAACACTCCTTCCAAGGATCAAGAGTGATTTATTTACAAGTGTCTGGTGGTGTGGACTCAACTTTAACAGGATTGCCAAGCCCACAGGGCACTGGTAGAATACCATGACCCACTGAAGAGGTTGAAGGAGCGGCAACAGGAACCAGGAAGCTCGGACGCGGTCTGTCCTCAGTTATTTCTGCCCATAGCGATCAATTGAACCCTTTATTTGTGGGCAGTGTCAGACACGAGGTGCCTGGCTTGCAGCCCTGACTTCGAGAGGAGGTGTATCACTGTACTCCATACTGAATGGTTGGTGTAACATAGTGAGAGCCCTGCCTCCTGTGAGATGGTTGGCATCATGCGTCGTAGATAATTGAGGCCAAGAGGCTCTTTTGTGTACCAAACGTGCTGTGAGTCCAGAAGTTCTGGGCGAACTTTGATAGGATGCAAATAAAAAGCAGATGGATTCTCTGGGAGTTTGGACAGATATTTGTTTTTAACTATTCACAGGCCCCAAAGAATGATGTGGCAAAGCATACATGCGCCCATGGCCATTCTTCTTGTTTGTTCTCAGTTGACTCGGGTGTTGCTTTTTCTTCTCATTGGAGGCCAGCGTTACATACTCAATGCCTTGTTCATCTTTGCTGGTCCTGAAAGACTGCGGCATTAAATCTCTGCGCCCTTCTTGGCCTCTACGGGCAAAGTAGAACTGCAAATCAAAGCATACTTTGGCTAACAGTCCGCGAGCTGTGTCGATGCCGCGAGCGGGCGAGCTCTTCAGAATACGTAAATCCATATCGCTGATCCTCGGGCTGTGCTTTGAGACATCTTTGCTCGGCTTCCTGAGACATTTCATGATTCCAATGAAAACACTGCTGCCCGATGTGAATTCAGGGTCCTGGACAATGTTTATGCTTCTGATGTTGTTGAAGAAGCGATTGACACCAGCACGCAGTCCAGCGTAGCTGGACATGGAATACTGCTTCCCAGAACTGTTTGTCACAGTGGCAAAGAACTCCCGTAACATCTTGTTCAAACCGGGCTTCGAGATGGTCTCCAAGCGAGTGTCCAGATGATGCTCGGCAAGCCACCGCTTGAAGATGGAGACGGCCCACTTGGTGTGCCTCTTAGTGCTGACCTCATTGCGACTGACCGCCAGGATATCACTCTCCATGACCTCATTGCGACTGACCTCCAGGATATCACTCTCCATGACCTCATTGCGACTGACCTCCAGGATATCACTCTCCATGACCTCATTGCGACTGACCTCCAGGATATCACTCTCCATGACCTCATTGCGACTGACCTCCAGGATATCACTCTCCATGACCTCATTGCGACTGACCTCCAGGATATCACTCTCCATGACCTCATTGCGACTGACCTCCAGGATATCACTCTCCATGACCTCATTGCGACTGACCTCCAGGATATCACTCTCCATGACCTCATTGCGACTGACCTCCAGAATATCACTCTCCATGACCTCATTGCGACTGACCTCCAGGATATCACAATCCATGACCTCATTGCGACTGACCTCCAGGATATCACTCTCCATGACCTCATTGCGACTGACCTCCAGGATGTCACTCTCCATGACCTCATTGCGACTGACCTCCAGGATATCACAATCCATGACCTCATTGCGACTGACCTCCAGGATATCACTCTCCATCTCAGACACAGAGGCATGTCTTGCTGAGCGCTTGTGCTTGAAGCCCGGCGCAGGGTACTCCAGCGGCAACCATTCTAGACCTGTCAGATTTACCACAAACAGAGAGATTCAGTCCAGAAACTTGAACAAGCAATACTTTCTTCAAAGTCAGAGACAAGAAAGACATTATACAGATAACACCAGCTGTATTGATATGAAACAAAGCTGTTCATGTGAGGTCAATGCAAAACAGCAGGAGTCATGTTGTCACAGTTAACAAGGAAGGACAGGAACACAGAGGAACAAGTTACCTCTGGTAACGCTCTTTCTGGTGAGTATCCTGTCTCACTGAGGATCCATCACCTTTAGATTATCACCAGGTGCCAGACTGGATCCAGACAATTTCAACAACCGTGTTCCAGTGCGCCGCGTGTGGTGTCATGTGGTGTCATGGAGCTCCACACCGGCCATGAGGTGGAATGCAGCTCCACACAAGCGCTGCATGTGGTGTCATGGAGCTCCACATGGCCATGAGGTGGAATGCAGCTCCACACAAGCGCCGCGTGAGGTGTCATGGAGCATAACATGGCCATGAGGTGGAATGCAGCTCCACACAAGCGCCGCGTGTGGTGTCATGGAGCTCCACACGGCCATGAGACGGAATGAGGTTCCACACAAGCGCCGTGTGTGGTGTCATGGAGCATAACACGGCCATGAGGTGGAATGCAGCTCCACACAAGCGCCGCGTGTGGTGTCATGGAGCATAACATGGCCATGAGGTGGAATGAGGCTCCACACAGGCTTCATAGCACTCAGAACGCCACAGTACAGATCCGAGGGGAGAAGTACCTCCCTGCGTACAGATGTCCATTTCTTGACTCCTTCCCTTTCCGCACCCTTGGAAGCAGACAGCAAAATGTAGCACTGTTAACTGATTTCTAGTTTTGTGACATTTTTAGATGTTATAGAGTCCTTCAAAAGAAGGCAAAGGTGGAAATTCAGTGAGAGATCTGAGATTAGCGAGACAATCCACTAGAAAGAGCATGATCGAAGTCAAGTCACGTAATCCTCTGATTGTTACTTCGAAGGGCAGATTCCTCACCTCTAGAATGGAAACTGTAGGAAATTTACAATTTTTTCATGACGTCCCACAAGGTTTTGCTCTATCTACTTTACTCTTTATAAAACTTTGTGCACTTTACCCGCGCTAACCAGGAGTAAAGTGTTTGTGCTCCCCCTTTAAACATGGTTAAATTGGCTTACATTTAACCCCTTAACTGCTGAGCCTCCCCCCCTCCCCCTTCCAGTGCTGAGCACTTTTTTGACTATTTTGGGTAGTTTGAGCTTGGGGCTCCATACATAACCTTTTTGTCCACATAAGGTATCCACAACAAATTTGCCCCTTTTTTCCAACATCCAGGGGATTCTAAAGGTACCCATGGTTTGTGGATTCCCCTTGAGGAACCGAGAAAATAGGCAAAATATAGCTACATTTTGAGTTTTAGGGGAAAATAGGGAAGAAGTGCTCTGCATAAAAGTGCCAGTTTTGTTTCCTAAAAATAGCATCAACAAATGTTTTCTGTGCTAAAGTCACCATCTTCACAGCTTTCAGGAACATGAAGAGCTGAATCTAAAATAAAAATTTTTACCACCGTTGTGGCATTTTTAAAAGAGGTAGCCCATTTTTCCTAGTTTTTTTTTTCAATCTCAACCTACTTCCAGTTTGTGGTGGACGCCAGTTTGAGGCCCACGGGTGATCCAGGAAAGCTGCAGATTTCTGAAAAGTTGACAGCATTCCGAATTCAGCAAGGGGGCGTATGTGTAGATCCCTCAAGGTTTTCCCAAAGAAGCAAACTGTTTAACCGCCATTTTCAACTGTAACTTTTTGTCAGACTGCGCGACTTACAAAAGTAATATACCATTACGTCCGCTAGACCCTTCTGGTTCCAAGGAAACATAGGGTGAGTAGATTCTCCAAGAACCCAATGTACCCAGAGCCAACAACTGAACTGCACCATAGAATGGCGTTCCATTGTGTACTATGTAGAATGCAAATTCATATGGTGAAATATGTAGAGTGAAAAATAGGTATCAAGGAAGCCTATGTCTTTCTGAAATGGGCATAAGATATGGAGTTTAGGAGCAGTGGTTATATTTACATCTCTGAATTTGTGGGTACCCGTACTAGCATATGATTTGGAAGGTATTCTTTAAAAATGTCTTCTTTCTTACACACTGGCGTATATTTGGAAGGCACAAATGCAGAAAAATCTAATTTATAATAACAAATGTTCTACTATTCTATGCTTCCACATCTCTTTCTATCAATATGGTACTTCACTTGTGTGGGTAGGCCTTGTGCCCGTGACCGGAAACGGCCCAAAACGCAACCTAGACACATCAAATTTTTCCACTAAAAACTGACCCTTTTTCCCCAATGTGGGTGCCTGTCGATTTTGGACCCTCGCTCAGCCGACACCAAGGGAAACCTAGCAAAATTGTATATCTTTAAAATCTAAACACCTAGGGAAGCATTCCTTAGCCAAAATCATTTGCAAACTTCAAACTCTGACTAAATAACACAATTTCCTAGCATTTCTGTGATTGAAAGTTCTGGAATCTATGTGGAGCCACAATCTTCTTGTTTCCGCCTAGCATTCCGTCCAAGTCTCCCAATAAAAACGGGACCTCACTTTTGTGGGTAGACCTAGTTCCTGAGACAGGAAAGGGGCAAATACGCAACATAGACACATCGCATTTTTCCACAGGAAACTGACCCTTTATTGTAATGTGCCTAGCTGTGGATTTGGGGCCCTAGCTCAGCCGGCGCCTAGGGATACCTTGCAAACATACATTTTTCAAAACTAGACAACTAAGGTACTCCAGGGGTGTTAGTCTTGCACGGCCCACACCAGGTCTTTTTACCCATACAGTGGCTGTGCAAACATGGCTGCATCACTACCCGTCGCAGCCTGACTGCTGCTGTGTAAAACCTGCGGTCAACCTTTCAAAATAACTCTTTTTGACAGGTAAAACCTCCAATATACAGATTATTAGAACATTGGAACGTTGAAAACTCCATTGAAAACAATTGAGTGCTCCGGGCTTAGAATGGCTGGTACAAGCCCGAGCTCCAACATTCCAATGCTTCTTTGTGGCTCTGAACAAAGGCTTCAGGGAGCCCGAGGGGATTTCAATCCCCTCGCGCTCCCTGAAGGCTTTGTTTTATTTGTTAGAACATTCTGCCCTCTAGTGGCAGAATGTTCTAATAGCCTTATAGCCCTTCGTCACGGGCTATACTGGCGATTAAAGTCCCGCTGCTTTGTTAAAGTCCCTCGCCTTCGGCTCGGGCCTTTAACGCTGCATCGGGCCTTTAACAGCCAGTATAGCCCGCTATGGCGGGCTATAGTAAGTTACCACATGTAGGCCTTGCAGTTCACAAGGCAGGGTACATGGTATTTAGAATGTGGGACAGATACAAAATTAGGGTATTCTATCTACTCATGAAGAGGTGGGAGGAAAAAAGCCATCATTCACCCTCCCAGCTATAACTGAAACACATAGAGATCATTTATCTAGTAATGGGATCCATCGCTTTAGAAGCAGCCCCCGCGCCCGCTCTTCGTGGCTCATCTAATCACAGGGCATGCTTCTACACCATCGTACTGTGGGGCACACCGGTGGAGCTTCATCCTCTGGACATAGGTGGTGGAAACTGTCTAAAAGTACACCCAGTCAATGTGCCCCGAGAACATGCAGGCGATTTTAGTTTAATCCTGTCATAGGAACCAACCAATAAAAATAACATTTGTTGGTGTAGGAAAGCGCCTCTTTTGACGTGCTTAGCCCCCACATTTTGACTGGAACATGGTGTGATTTCGAATTAAAGTGCGCCGGGTCCCTGCTAACCAGGCTCCCAGAGCCAGATCTCTTTCCCAAAACTGTACCACAATTGGTACAACTTCAGCTGTCCTGTGAGTCCCTAGTAAGCGGAACCCCTGGTACCCAGGGCATTGAGACAGAAGAGGGTCCAGTAGGGCTTCAGCATGAATTGTGCCACTCTAGGGACCCCTCACCCAAGCTATGCAAACTGCCATTGCAGGATGCGTGTTTTGGTGCAGACATAACTGAAGAGTCAACATGGTCCAGCTCCCTGTGACGATGCGCGCAGACACGGCTTGAGATATAGGTGAGTCACCTCCACAGCAGGCCTTCCAGCCCTAAGGCAGGGTGCACTTCATCACGAGTGTAGGCGACATGGTACAGCTCCCTGCGTGCGATGCCCGCAGACACGGCTTGAGATATAGGTGAGTCACCTCCACAGCAGGCCTTCCAGCCCTAAGGCAGGGTGCACTATATCACGAGTGTAGGCGACATGGAACAGCTCCCTGTGTGCGATGCCCGCAGACACGGCTTGAGATATAGGTGAGCCACCTCCACAGCAGGCCTTCCAGCCCTAAGGCAGGGTGCACTACATCACGAGTGTAGGCGACATGGTACAGCTCCCTGTGTGCGATGCCCGCAGACACGGCTTGAGATATAGGTGAGCCACCTCCACAGCAGGCCTTCCAGCCCTAAGGCAGGGTGCACTTCATCACGAGTGTAGGCGACATGGTACAGCTCCCTGTGTGCGATGCCCGCAGACACGGCTTGAGATATAGGTGAGCCACCTCCACAGCAGGCCTTCCAGCCCTAAGGCAGGGTGCACTACATCACGAGTGTAGGCGGCAGATATGACCCTGCAATATCTAAGTCCATTCTTGGATATTGTAAGTGTGAGGGAAGCCATGGAGAGTACATGGGCTGGACACCTGTCATTACAGGATCCCCAGCACCAGGACGGCTTCACTGTACCCAGAGATGTCTGGTACCAAACATCTCATCTTAATTCACTCACACTGATGCCAGGGTTTGGTTTCTGACCTCATGGGGTGAGAGCCTTTGCTCTCAGAGGCTGGGCACAATGCCTGCTCTGGGCCGAGGTGTTTACAATTTCTTATCTTACCCTGGCTGCCTGCATTTAGACCCTGCTTGTTTATTTTGTTGTGTTGTCCTGTATAAATGCATTTATTTAACAATCTCGTCTTCGACGCCTTGCAACTACATGTATTATTTTATGGCACATACATTTTGTTAAATATTTTTGCTTCAGCAGCACACATTTTATGCATTTTTTTTTTAACTATTTCTGCCTCAAATGCCTCTCGACTACTTTAATCATTTTTGCGATTATGCATTGTGTGAAATATTTTCGTGCCAGCACCACGCATTCTGCCTGTGTTTGCTGTTTTTATATCCTGCATTTTTTATATTTCTCCCTTTTGATGTCTTTAAAGTAATTACTTTGTTTTTTGTATTACGCATTGTGAGAAGTTGGCCTGGCATATGCTGGTCACTAGTTATAGTGGCCACCTTGCACCAGTCCAATTCGACTCTTGGTAGATAGGTTTAAAGACAACCTTTTAAAGAAAGCTATCCTAGTGGTAGCTGTGGAGAGCAGCCTTCAGGCTAAGTCTCTGAGGAATGTAAAGCAGCTTGTTTTACCTTATAATCTCTTGAATTACCAAATGAAAAGACTCCACACAGGTATATATATCAAATATATATGTATTTATTACTAAATATACTCTACTAATCTCTTTATGAGATTAGAGCCAGGTAAACATTCAAAAGATCAACAGTTCTCAATAAATTAAGCACAAATATGGCTGGAGCCCTAGGGGCGTACCAGACCATATACTAAAATAGTGGTATAACAAACTCGATTTGCAAAAGTAAGAGGCCTAGGGCCTTGGGAATCGCTGGGGCTTCACTGCTGCAGTGTTTACAGGTAAGTAATCAGCCCACAGGAGACGCGTGCAGTGTCTAAACACGCACGTGGGTTTCAATGCGTTTCAATGACAAATGTCGCGGTTTGTATTTTACAGTTCTAGGGCACTTCGGAATGGACAACAAGCAAACAACTTACAGGGTAAGTACTTCGATAGCCAATGCGCACTTGGGCACCGTAATGCCAGAGTTACCTCACCCAGGGAAGCCGGGTGCAGTGGTGTCCTTTGGTGTCGGGTCGCGATGCTGCTTTCAATGGGAATCGTTGAAGTCTTGCTGCTTGCGTCGTCGGGTGAAGTGTCCGTGGAAATCCAACGATGGATTGGAGTTGCAGGCGACCTAGAAATTGAGGGGACAGAGTTCAGAGTCACTTGCCAGTGACCGGCGGCCTTCAGGATAGATGACCACTACTGTCGAGCCTCTTCACGTCGCTGATGGTGTTTTGTCTCTTCGCCCACGTGGTCCAGGAGAGGTCAAGGAAGACCAGCAGCTGGATTTGGAGGGTCCCACAACGTCTGCAGCTGATGGCGGTGTCGGCACTCGGATCGGAGCCAACAACCCTTGGCAACTGCAAGTCTTGTGTAGATTGAAGATCTTGGATGGTTCAGACCAGCAAAGTCCGATGGACTTACCCAGCAAGGGTAAGTGAGGGCAGGCCCAGAGCAACCAGGTGAACCCTTGGAGTAGTTCAGAAAGTCTTCGTGGGGGCTACTAGCCAACAGGCAAGCAACCGCAAAGACGCCTTTGCAGGGAAACTTCAGCAACAGCCCACGGTCACTCGGGACGAGGTAGGCTGCTGTTCTTTGGTTCCAGACCTGCTAGGGACTTGGACAGTAAGTGGTCCAAAGCACAAGTTTGTAGTTCATCGTTCAGGGCTTGCACTCAAAATCAGTGCACGGTTCCCTGGTATTGCTGTACCTCGTCACTCGTGGGGTCCAGATGCCACAGCTTCGCTGGGGACTCAAAATGGCAGACGAGAGGTCAGGAAATCATCTTCAGGGGACGCAGGGACTTCGGGCTCCGGCGGGAGCGGTAAAGTTTGCAACCGTTGTTCAGTCCTTTAGGTGCCTGCCAAGCAGGGGAGTCACTCCTTGACTCCAAGGGAGATCCTTCGGTCTTCTAAAGGTAGTAGAAAGTTGAAGGGCCAGGATTCTTCTTCGTTGAGCGTCGCCCAGGTGTAATCTGAATTGCATTGGCAATGTGTGGTATCTTATACTGATAAGATGGGAGGGACTAGCTCTATGGCCACTCCTCTAGGAGGGCCAGGGTAGTGGGTGGTTACACCCACTTCCCTTTGTCCAGTTTCGCGCCAGGACAGGGGCAGGCAGCCCCTGAACCGGTTTGAGCTGGCATATGCACAGAGGAGCCTACTGCTCCCCCAGTGCAGGACTTCAAAGCACTCTAAGAGTGCACCCACCCAGCTCCAATACACTAAATCCTGTCTGGGAGGTGGTGACACCTCCCTGTGACAGGAAACCCTTTGTTGAGCTCCCTCCACTGCGAGTTTCGGTCAGCAACAGGAGGGCAGCCCGGTGTCTGTGCTGGTGGCATCCATTTTGTGATGCCAGGGCTCTAGATGATTTCTACCGTGTAGTACAGGGTGTACATGTCGTCCCCTCTAGAAGGGTGGGATCCTACTCCCACACCAGTTACTGGTGTGGGGGTAGGATTCCAAGTTGTTTGACACCAAACACGACATGTTTTGATGCAGTCATTCCAAAGTTAGCATTTACCGCGAGGTTATAATGCACTTAAGAGTATATGGTTTAACCGCATCCACAAACAGCATCAGAGAATAGACTCTGCCAGCTGCAGAGGGGTCCTGCTCAGGCAGAAGCACCCCCTCACATAGTAAACCATGCACCCTGCCCTTGGGATTGATAGGGCCTACCATAGGGGTGACTGATAGGTTTATATGTGTGTGTATGGTGAGATATAGTGACCTATACCTCAGTGAGGAGTGCTAACACTACCTCACACTGGCTGCAGTAGCAGGCCTGTGGTGTCAGATTAAGAATGCTTCCCAAGGGTGGCATAATCCATGCTGCAGCCCCTGGTAGGCCTGTGAAGTACCAATGCCCTAGGTACCTAAGGTACCATATACTAGGGGCTCATAAGGTACCACAGTATCCAATCACTAGTGCATCTAATATGCACACCAATCATTTAAGGGAGTAAACAGATAGACTGGGGTCCTGGATAGCAGGATCCCAGCCAGACTAGTCAAAAACCATTCAAACACCAGGAAAAAAGTGGGGGCAACCATATAGTCAGATTCCACCTTCCTACACGCATGGTGTGAAATATTGCCCTGCTAGCAGCACACATTTGATGTGTGTTTGTTGCCTGTAAGTTCTGCTTATTTAACACTTTTTTGCCTCTGATGGCTTTCAACTCATTATCTTAATTTTTTTAAACAAGCATTCTTTGAAATATTACCATAGCAGCTGCACGTATTTTATGTGTATTTGCTGCCTGCAAATCCTTCCCAAATACAGTGTATTGCTATATTGTTTTGATAAATTTCCTTACGTACGCAACTTGTTACTGTTGTTTCTACCACACGGTGTTTCAAAGCAGTGTGTTACATTTGCACTTTCTTTACATACAGGGTGATGCGTTTTCTGGAACTTTTGCACACAAATGTCTTCTTTCCCATGTTAAAAGTGACGCAAAAGTGACGCAAGGCGCTTGTAAATAAGCCCCCACATATGTTAGCTACAAGCATGAAACCAATCTTTACAGCATGGCTCGTTCTTTCTCAAATGGAGCCAAGGAGTCTACGGTGCCAGAAGAAGGTGACTCTTTGTACTTTTGTTTAGAAAGGTGATAGCTACAGGATATAAAAAAGACACTAGCACAACTGTTCAAGTTACTATCGGTGTGAAAACTACCATATCACGTACATTTTGCGACACATGCCCGAAATCACACCAGTGAAGCTTTTCATACAGACAGGAACTTGCATCCCAGGCTGCCTAGTTATTTGTTGTTGTTCGCAAACCACCTTTGTGTTTATTTCTGTTTTGGTATTTTCAAAATTGCTGTAACATTCAGAATTATTTATAACAGAATTGTTATGGACAGCGAACGAAAAAACAAAAAGGATGAGATTGCTTTAAAACATTTTTTTTATTTTAGGTTTTGCCTACAGATCCCTTACATTGTGCTTGTTTTTTTTTTATCCGCCCTTTACCTAATCTGCCCATGGCTGCACCCACTTCAACCCCACTTACCAGGTACATTTTTTTCTAAATTTGAATTTCCCCTTACCTAATATCCCTGCTTTATAATACCACCAGTAACAGCACAATATATTGACTTTCTCAATAAACAACTCATAACACTTTAAAGAAGTTTCAGTAACTTATAGTGCACGACTACTCACAAATCTACTAATCACAACAAAAAAAGTATTAATAATCACATACTTGTCGTGTTTTATTTCCTCCCACGGAGCATTGTCCAAGTACTGTATCTTTACACTTTGGTTGTTTATGTGTTCATTTGAGGAACTACTTTCTTCTCTGTTTCCCGCTCGTGTTACTGTTTGCCTGTCTTCGGTGGTGTGCTCTTTAGGTCTCGCCTGACCCAGCGCATGCGCTGGTCTGGCGAGACATTTAGTAGGTGGGTTTAGAAAGTGCTACCCACATTTTTGTGCTGGCGACAAGCTACAGTGCACGATGGCGTGCATGCGCACAGCTGCTCCCTGCATTCCCCCTCCCTTCTTGCCCAGCCATCTGCCTTTCCTACGCCAGCCTTCAGCACCATCGCCTTTCCCCCGCTGCTGCGCGCGCATCCCTAGCGTGCGTCATCGCGATCACTTTCGCTTTTAGAGTGATCACAATCGCGATGAGGAATTGTCAGTGTGTAAGGGGTACTTCAGAGTGCGTCGTCCGGGAAACAACAAAGGAACAACAGACCAAGCATGACTGACCCTACACTCACCATTACAGCACTTCAGTTAGACTCGGAAAGCACGCTTCACTTGCGGTGAGGTTTCAGCCTGGTGTATTTTCCTCGTGGAGTTACTGAGGTCAGACCTCCGTTGCACCGGTGTGCGCACGCACCATTTCAGGCGCCAGGCCAGGGCAGCCGGCTTTCTGGCCTCCTGCTTATGTTTGCGGTATTTCTCAAAACCGAGGGTAATTTAAAACAGGTTTGGGTCTCTTCTGACAATCATCTTACCTTTATCCTTGCACAGCACAGCTTAGAGGCGGTATTGTTCCTGCCACTCCTTGAGAGAGCGTAATTAAGAGTTTCCTGTTTGCTGCTTGGGGCGGGCGCGGCCTCGCTGCACCGCTGACGTCAACGTCTAAAAGTAGCGCTCGGCGGAGGGGCACGCCCACACGACGTTTTTTTGATTTTAACTTTTTGCGCGAGGCGCGCGCTTGTTTTAAACGTCGCAGCCACTTACTGTACTGACCTCAAACCATGCCAGCTCCTCTTTCAGCGTGTCCCCTACAGGGTCTGGAGTTGGCATTTCTTTATATGCGTCAGTACAACTGTGACTTTCCCCCAGGTGCTTGCATGTGTCTTGAGCTCCCTGTCCGAGATTGCATCTCTGTTGCATCCCCCGACCAAGTGCCTCAGTCAACCTTAAGGTTACGTAAAGTGCTAAAAATAATAAGCCTGTGATTGTGCCCGTGCCCATGCCCCCGTGAGTCAGCACGAAGCGGTGGAGCCAGTTCCCCCATGTGCTCAGATCTGCCTGTGCCTGAATGCGATGGGGTCTGTTCCTCAATGTGCCTGCAGGTAACTGAATGAATTCCTTTAGCTGTTTCTGCCCACACCGCACGTGCGCAAGTAACGGTATTCATTCCAACCCAAGTACCTGCGTGTAATGGTGCCCACTCCTCCACGTGGTTGTGTCCATGTGCCTTTCTCTATAATGCCTTTCTCTGCGCCTGATCGTTCACGTCCCCGTGTCCAGTCCAGGTACTTGCTAGAGCACGTGCTGTCTCTGTGCCTTCCAATTACCCGGCCAGTGTGTCCCACTAAGGCGGGGGCTGGGAGGGGCAGGCATGCATGCTCCGATCACTCAGGCATTCAGTGCAACCTTTGGAAACCCAAATATGAATTGTGGCTAGATTCGCACAAAATAAATATGTTCGCTTCAGCTACAGTAGTTACTCAGGGATCGTTCACCAACTGAATGAGGAAACGTGGGCGCCCCATTAATTGGGTTTGACGTAATACTCCCCCACACACGCGCTAAAGGGAAGCGCGTGGCTTTCTTCCGCCAGAGAGATCCTGTTTGCCCCTTTGTTTTGTTGAAGAGAGCGGTTCCTAAACAAACCAAACAAGCATTTGCAATGCAATAGGTCTCGCATTTATAAGAGTTTGAGCTATTGGCATTGTAAAATTAAAATGCCTTTTATTTATGTTTTGGTTTTAAAACAAAAAAGCCATTGTCATTTACAATGTCAGAAGCATAAACTCGCATAAAAGCAGTGTGTGGAGTGCAGCAGTGTGCGGCGTGCAGCAGTGTGCAGCGTGCAGCAGTGTGTGGTGTGCAGCAGTGTGAGGCGTGCAGCAGTGTGAGGCTTGCAGCAGTGTGCGGCGTACAGCAGTGTGCGGCGTGCAGCAGTGTGCGGCGTGCAGCAGTGTTTCGTGTAGCAGTGTGAGGTATGCAGCACTGTGTGGCGTGCAGCGGCATGCAGCAGTGTGCAGCGTGCAGCAGTGTGCAGCAGTGTGCAGCGTGCAGCAGTGTGTGGCGTGCAGCAGTGTCGTGCAGCATGCAGCAGTGTGTTGCGTGCAGCAGTGTCGTGCAGCATGCAGCAGTGTGTAATGCAGCAGTGTGCAGCAGTGTGTGGCGTGCAGCAGTGTGCGGCGTGCAGCAGTGTGTGGCGTGCAGCAGTGTTTCGTGTAGCATTGTGCGGCATGCAGCAGTGTGTGGCGTGCAGCAGTGTGTGGCGTGCAGCAGTGTTTCGTGTAGCAGTGTGCGGTGTGCAGCAGTGTGCGGCGTGCAGCAGTGTGCGGAGTGCAGCAGTGTGTGGCGTGCAGCAGTGTGTGGCGTGCAGCAGTGTGTGGCGTGCAGCAGTGTGTGGCGTGCAGCAGTATGGCGTGCAGCAGTGTGGCGTGCAGCAGTGTGTGGCGTGCATCAGTGTGTGGTGTGCAGCAGTGTTTCGTGTAGCAGTGTGAGGCATGCAGCACTGTGTGGCATGCAGTGGCGTGCAGCAGTGTGCGGCATGCAGCAGTGTGCTGTGTGCAGCAGTGTCGTGCAGCATGCAGCAGTGAGTAATACAGCAGTGTGCAGCAGTGTGTGGCGTGCAGCAGTGTGTGGCGTGCAGCAGTGTGTGCCGTGCAGCAGTGTGTGGCGTGCAGCAGTGTTTCGTGTAGCATTGTGCGGCGTGCAGCAGTGTGCGGCATGCAGCATTGTGTGGCATGCAGCAGTGTGCGCATGCAGCAGTGTGCTGCGTGCAGCAGTGTGCGGCATGCAGCAGTGTGTGGCGTGCAGCGGCATGCAGCAGTGTGTGGCGTGCAGCAGTGTGTGGCATGCAGCAGTGTGTGGCGTGTAGCAGTGTGCAGCGTGCAGCAGTGTGCGGCGTGCAGCAGTGTGTGGCGTGCAGCAGTGTGCGGCATGCAGCAGTGTGCGGCGTGCAGCAGTGTGAGGCGTGCAGCAGTGTGAAGCGTGCAGCAGTGTGTGGCGTGCAGCAGTGTGTGGCGTGCAGCAGTATGGCGTGCAGCAGTGTGTGGCGTGCAGCAGTGTGTGGCGTGCAGCAGTGTTTCGTGTAGCAGTGTGAGGCATGCAGCACTGTGTAGCGTGCAGCGGCGTGCAGCAGTGTGCGGCATGCAGCAGTGTGCTGCGTGCAGCAGTGTGCTGTGTGCAGCAGTGTCGTGCAGCATGCAGCAGTGAGTAATGCAGCAGTGTGCAGCAGTGTGTGGCATGCAGCAGTGTGCCGTGTGCAGCAGTGTGTGCCGTGCAGCAGTGTGTGGTGTGCAGCAGTGTTTCGTGTAGCATTGTGCGGCGTGCAGCAGTGTGCGGCGTGCAGCAGTGTGCGGCGTGCAGCAGTGTGCGGCGTGCAGCAGTGTGAGGCGTGCAGCAGTGTGCGGCGTGCAGCAGTGTGCGGCGTGCAGCAGTGTGAGGCGTGCAGCAGTGTGAAGCGTGTAGCAGTGTGGAGCGTGCAGCAGTGTGGGGCGTGCAGCAGTGTGGAGCGTGCAGCAGTGTGGAGCGTGCAGCAGTGTGCGGCGTGCAGCAGTGTGCGGCGTGCAGCAGTGTGAGGCGTGCAGCAGTGTGTGGCATGCAGATTGGACTGAAAGGTGTAGAGATAAAATCAACTGAAGGCACCTGAATCACCTTTATTCCAAGGTTGCCTTTGTTAAAGATTAAAAAGCGTGTGCACGCATGGGGTAATAATGGTCCTGGAGTTCTACAAATGGTTAAGTGCTAAACCCTTGTGCTTGTTACCCATTTAGTTTTATTTCGTAACATTTTTTGAGCTTAAAATAAAAAAAACAGGATGTTAAAATGCCTACACTGCATAGCGAGAGTGGAGTGTCTGACAAGTGTGGTAAATCGATAATTATGCAGGCAGTGACTCATTGTCTATGTGGCCCTGGGTATTACCATACTAGACGCAGAGACTTGAATTCGGGTGGGAGCGGGAAGCCACCTATGTCTCTCTTGAGCGCCCTGCGGGAGACAGGCAGGCATGGGTACAGACCAGTGATGAAGATGTCACTTGTATTCCAGCTGAGACATGTCGCTGTTTCCTCTGGAGAAAGTGCTTTAGACAGGTCACCACGTGGCCCGGGGCAGAGGCACGCCTGGGCCCTGTGACCTCTCCGGAAGAGCACCGGATGCCATTCCTGGATTCTCCTCTCTTTGATGATGAGGTAACATTTGCATCTGAATGGGGCTGGCGCTGCGGGGCCGGTATTTTATGTCCCAGAGAGAGGGGTGGGGGGGGGGGGGTCGCAAGGGACCCTGGCGGACCAGCTAGATAGCAAGGTGTCGGCGCGCGCGCTCCTGCGCCCCCAGGAGGGCGGCTCCGGGCTCCTCATTATCAGATGGCCCAAGGGGGGGGTCCCTTTATCCGAATGCCGCTTTGATCTCCCCAGGAGGACTGCTGGGTTTACAAAGTGAACAATTAAGGAGACCTACTATCATCACAGAAGCCTCTGGTTTGTAAAACAAACCTGCTTGCCCCCCCCCCCGAGGTGAAATGTCCGGGTGAAGAAAGCACAGGTCGGCCTGGAAGGAAATTGGAGGGGGCGTCGCTTTTATTGTCTTAGCTTCTTATGTCCTGAACATTTACTCAAGGCCCCTACAAACACTGCAGGGAAAGGAAACTTGTCGAAACAAGCATAATAATGTAAGTCATTCCCTGGAGATATCCTGTGCCAGTTAAGGGCCTTCCCTGATAGTCAATCATGCGAGAAGCAGTGTAGGCTTAACTGTGAAGCGGTTCTTGCTGGCAGGTCTCGAGGCGCTGTTTGTCTGCTGGCATCCTTGGAATGCAGGTGGGGGTTTCCAGCAGCGTTCCCTCACGTTCATATAGGGAAGTTTCAGTCCGCTGCCGGTGCACAAATGTGATATATTACAGATGACTTTCCCAGTGGTGCCACAGGAAATGTGCAGAAAGCAAATAGGACACAGGACTCTCAAACTGAAAATGTAGTGACTGTGACTTTCTTTGCACCGGACAAATGTCTTATCAAACCCAAATTACGAAACGCTAATGGTAAATTACTAATGCACACGTGTAAGTGTGTTCGGTGACGAGCTGTGTTTTTGTTCATATTAAGAACCAAGTGGCGCACATCTTAAAGAAAAAATAAAAAAAATTAACACGCCTCCCGAAATAGCACTGGGCCTTTCCAGTACATTATATCTGTGAAACTTTTAAGAACAAGCAGGAAGGGGGTGGCAAATGGTGTGCACTTTCACGGCTGCTTTGATGTCCTCAGTGGCCGTGGGGCTCACTGAGGACATCAAAGCGGCCGTGAAAGTGAGCAAACGAGTGCTTTTCAGGCTGCCAAATGGTGCGCGCGCCCGGGGCACATGCACTGTATTTGGAGGCCTGAAAAGCACTGTTTGCACTTCCAAAACTCGCTTACTATAAGTCTCGCCAGAGCAGCGCTAAAGCGCTGGCTCAGGCGAGACCTAAAAAGCACTCAACTCTCTGGCTATGCGCACGGCTGCACCCTGCCTCCGGAAGAAAACGTTAGCTAAGATTTGCACCCCCACCTCCAGAAATGGAGAGCTTTTGGAAAGTGGACTGTAATCGGCGTTTTTGTGTGTGGCCAGATCATTGAGATCTGAAAAGGCCTCGGTATCTCTCACCGGTGTTTATATAATAGGGCGAAAAGGATTCATTTTGGCAGAAAGGATCACTTACTTTTATTGAGAGAAGAGGTTGCTCGCAGCCATTTCCATCGCATGGCTGGTTCCCCTCTGTCTCTTCTCTTCTCCCCTCTCTCGCCCTCTGCTCCTCCCCCCCATTTGCAGTTCGCTGCACTGTTGTTTTTTTATAGAGCTATAGTCTTGATTCATTTCCAAATCATGGTGATGTTTAAAGAAAAGACCAGTACTGGAAAGGTTTAGCCCAAGAGGCATGAGAAGATACAGGCGGAAAGAAAAGTGCATGGTTCATGCATCAATTATGGTCATTTCAAGCCCTTGTGGCGTTGCTGCCAACAACATGCTCCAAGCCATGATGGGGGTAGCGCTTTTCGTTGTAAACATTTTGGGCTCATAAAGCGCTACCTGATGAATTAACGTTCGCAACTGTGGCTGATCAACACATCAAGGCACTTAAATGACGAAGCACACCAGGTTCCACATGGAAGACAGCGAGTGGTTAAGTTCTCCTATAAGGAGAGGGTCCCAAATCCCCGATTCTGCACTAGCAGAACTCGCGCAGTACGAACATTTGCTACACCTACACATAGTTCTCATAAAACTGAGGTGGTGTACACGCCCTATTTTTACATGTGAACATAAACCTGTTAGCGGCTAAAAGTGACAAAAAATGCTCTCCGTCAGGGGTAGCAAGCACCATATAAATAATATACACGTAGGCAGTGTGAGTATTAAAAAATGGCCTGAAAATCGCGGAGTCTCTGAGGTGAGTTGCCCAGAGCCAGAGTGGGGAGAGAGACAGCAGTACGGAAATAACAAACTCTTTAAAAGTACCCAGGCAGATGTGCATGCTGCAGGCAGCACAGAAATACAGAGTGTTGCTTTCGAATGAATAATAGCCTTAATGTAATTGTAATTGCATTTATATAGCCCTTACTATCCATGACGAGGCGTCAAAGAGCTTTTTCGGCGAGTAGCATGCTACTCTGCAACCCAAAAAGGATTAGTGGCGAGTTAGTCTAGGGGAAAATGAAATTAATTTGAGCTGTGGACATTGCAGCGTTTTAAATTAACTACAGGAGCCGGTACTTTATGCTTTACACGCGGATCCCGACTGCCGCGCCGAGGCCACGCCTCTTTATTTATACCTGCTAGCGTCTGACGTCACGCGTCAGCGCTAGCGCACCCCGGCAGCGCGGAAGGCTAGAACGCTTCGCGCGCGCCGGACATTACACTCCTTCCAACCTTTATAAAAACATCAACCAATAAACACAAAATGCAAATGAACGATGAATCTGTTACCAGTCTGCCAGTCTTTGCAGGTTACACCATATAGTCCGCCAACTGGGATGATGGTGCGGGGTTCTTCCGCAGACTGTAGCGGGATTGGCCGCCTCTGGGTAGGGCCACCTCGGGGGTTCTGTGCCTTGGGGTGTTATGCTCCTCCCGGGACGGGGAGCAGCCGGGCAGGTTACCCCCGGGTGTGCCTGGTAGAGACTGGGAGTCACAATCTTCACCCGGACCTTCCTCCCCCTCCTGGTTTCTGCTCACTTGGTCGGGGCCGGGTCCCTCTGGTTCGGCCCCGGGGCGTGAAGGTGTCCCAGGATGGACTTTCTTGAAGAAGGACACATCTCAGGTAACAGTCTCAGCTCCTCTTTGGGCGGTCACCATCGCGCCTGTCCGGCGGGTGACGATCCACGGTCGTGGTTCGAAAGGAAGTCTGAATTTGCTTCCTGGGTAGCGGTCCTTCACATACACTTGATCCTGCTATTGGATCGTGGACTCCTTAGCTCCCCTCCGTCGGCTGGCTTGATCATTCGAGCGCGTCCGATTGGCCAGAGTCTTTTCATTACTGGCTTGTACCGGAACCCAAGTCGGGTGGTGGGGAATCGTGTCACTCACTATTCTTCCCATGGTGGCCGTTTCCGGCGCTGCCTCTGTTGTGACATGGGGGGTCATCCGGTATTCCCTCAGGAAACTGTAAATCGCCCTTTCCAGTGGAGACCCGTCCGCCATGGCTATGCGTATGGTTTTGTTGAGTGTCCTCATAAATCTCTCCACCTCTCCATTGGCTTGGGGCCAGTGCGGTGTCACCTTGCGATGATGGATCCCCCAACTCTTGAGGTACTCCGCAAACTCCTGCCCCTGGAAGGGGGGTCCGTTGTCGGTCTTGACCACTTCAAATATGCCATGAGTGGCGATGGTTTTCTCGAATTTCGCTATCACCTCGGTGGCTGTCTGGCTCCCCACGATGTCGACCTCTGGATATTTGGTGAAGTCATCGATGATGACTAGAGCGTACCGTCCATCTGGGAGGTGTCCGAAGTCGGCACTCACGCACTCCCACGGCCTCTGGGGGTTTTCTTCGGTTGCCACTGGGTGAGGGCGATCCGGCTGTCCTGCCGCTTGGCACCAAGTGCAGGTTCTCACCGTCTGCTCTACCATAGCATCCATGCCAGGGAACTATACCTTGGCTCTGAGCCTGCCCTTAGTTTTCACCATTCCTTGATGCCCCCTGTGGGCTAGGTCTACTGCCTGCTGGGCAAGGCTGGCCGGCATGACCAGTCTAGGGCCTCGTAGAAGACATCCTTGGCCGTCGACGGACAGTTCACCCTTTATTCTCAAGATGGATTCCAGTGTCAGTTTGGATTGGGGTGTCCTCCGACTTAGCGATTCTTGGATTACTCTCCAATCCCCCAACCTGACGGCCTCCGCTGCTGCTCTCAAGCATTCATCGCCTCTCGACGCTTCTATGATTGCAGCTAGGCTCATCGGAAGGGGTCGTGACCGCTCTGTCACATACCGGACATATTCCTCTGTGTCCTCTGCCTCTTCCTTTTCTTCCATGGTGGCTTTCCGCGGGTGCCTTGACAGATAGTCCGCCGGGTTCGTGGCCCCCGGTTTGTACTCCACCCGGTAGTCGTACCCTTGTAATTGGAGTATCCACTTTTTGATCCGGGGTGGTGGTTTTGAGGCTGACCCTTGGAAGAGAGGTATGAGGGGCTTATGATCAGTTGCCACCGTGAAGTGGTGGCCATACACATATACATGAAAGTGTCTGCAGGCCCAGTGAATGGCAATGGCTTCTCGCTCGATTTGCGAGTAATGCTGCTCTGTCTCGGTCAGGGACCTGCTCGCGTAGGCGATGGGGGCCCACTCTCCGTTGCTCTGGAGTTGAGCTAACACTGCTCCCACACCAAAAGGGCTTGCGTCCACCGCCACATTGGTGGGCTTCGCAGGGTCGAAGTACGATAAGGTGGTGTCCGCCGAGAGGGCGGCCTTCGTTGCTTGGAACGCTTGCTCTTGTTCCGGGCCCCACTGCCATGTGGTCGACGACTTGGTCAACTCCCTGAGAGGTTTGGTGAGGTTGGAGAGGTCAGGGATGAAGCGGCCGCAGAAATTGACCATGCCCAGGAAGCTCCTGGCTTCCGAGATGTTTGTTGGGGTTGGGGCTTCTTGGACGTCCTTCACCTTGTCCGGGTCTGGGGCCACTCCTTGATCCGAGAAGGTGTACCCGAAGAAACTAATCTTGTTCTGCAAGAATTGGCACTTCTCCCGGTGCAGGGTCAGGCCTGACTCCTGGATCCTTTTGAGGACTCCTCTCAACCGCTGGTGGTGTTCCTCTATGGTTGACGCATATATGAGCAGGTCGTCGCTCACATTGAGCACTCCGGGGAGCCCGCTGAGGACTTCTCTAATGGTATTTTGGAATACCTCGGCGGCACTCGAGATGCCGAAGTTGAGACTCCGATACCGTCTGAGGCCCACGTGTGTGGAGAAAGTGGTTATGTACCTCGAGTCCGGATGGAGTGGCAGCTGGTGATAGCCTGATCGTAGGTCCATTTTCGAAAACCACCTGGCCCCGTTCAGCTCTCCCAAGATGTCATCAATGGTGGGTGTCAGGTGCCGTTCCCTTTTTACTGCGGCGTTGGGGAGGCGCATGTCCACACAGATGCGGACTTGTCCTGGCTGTTTCGGCTTCCTGGCAATGACGATCGGGGATACCCATGGCGTAGGCCCGCTGACCTTCTCTATGATGCCTTGTCTCTCCAGGGCCTCCAGCTCCTCCTCGACCTTTTGCCTCAGATGGAACGCGATTCGCCTGTGCCTCAGCGCCACTGGTTGGACAGATGGATCGATATGTAAGGACACTTCCTTCCCTTTCAGGCACCCGATTCCTTTGAAAACTTCCCCGAACTCTTCCATGATGGTATCCAGCTCTTCCTCTAGGACCGCCATGGCAAACGATATCAGTCTCAGTTCTTCGGCCGATTGCCCGCTCAGCAGCATCCCACTGCCCTCTTCTGTGACATAGATGGTGGTGCTTATTTTCCTCTCTCCATGTTGCAGTTCCGTCTTGAAACACCCGATGAGAGGGATGGGCGTCTTCTGGCCGTACGCAAATACTCGGATCTTTGCCTCTCGCAGCGGAGGTTTGGTGCGTAGTTGGTGATAGACGTTGGCGGCCATCAGCTCAATGGACGCCCCTGTATCAATGGTCGCTTTTACCTCCTGTTGTTGGACCAAGATGCGACATTTTGGGAGTCTGCGCTTCTTCTTTTGTGGCTGGTTGATCGCGAACACATAGTGGACTGGGTACTCTTCGGTGTCATCGTCCATGTCTTCGCTATCCGCCCCCTCCTGCACCGCATGGGCCGCCTCTTTCTTGACTCTGGTGGACCTGCACACCGCCACAAAGTGGTTCATCCACCCGCAGGCGCTGCACTTTTTCCCTCTGGCTGGACAGTCTTGCATGCGGTGGGGCTGGCGGCCGCAGTATCCGCATTCTTTCTTCTTCGTCTCCGGTTGTCTTTTCCCTCCGGCCGGTCTCACTTTGGGCCGTACCACGTTCACCGCTTCCGCCACCTGCACTTGTTCAGTCTTCATGGGGCGATGCAGGGCTGCTTCCATGTGCGAGGCCCTCGCCTGCGAGAGCTCCTTCAACTGTCCGAGGGTGAGGATGTCCGCTAGGGACTTTCCTTCTTCCTGGAGGACCGTGACCCGGAGCTTGGACGAGTAGCACCCCTGTATGATCTGCCCTCGGATCTCCTCTTGCTCATCTCGGAATCCACACGTGCTGGCTAACTCCTTCAGTCTGCCGTGGAACGCATCTAGGGACTCTTCTGCCTCCTGTTTGGCTTGACGAAAGATAAATCTTTCATAGTCTCTATTCGCCATGGGTTCGAAATGGGCGCTGAGAGCGTTCAGCAGCGTGTGGTAAGTCTTTGGCGTTGCCTCCACGAGGGTTTTGTAGATGCGGTGGATGTCTTTGCCTCCTAGGTGGAGTAGCAATGCTCTGCGCCTTTCCCTCGAGATGCCTGCCCCCTCAAAATATATTTGTAGGCGGTCTGTCCAATCCCTCCAGCGCGGGGCAAGGGACGACGGGGCGCCGTCAACGACAAACGGCTCAATGGCGGGAATTGACGCCATCTTGGCACGTGCGCAGCGTGCGGTAGAGGCCGGCTGCCTCTCCCCTTCGTTGAAAACGATTAGTGGGCACCCCCTTGTGGGCGTCGAGCGTGGTCCCCCTCCGTGCCTCTACACTATCAAGTGGGCACACGTACCTCCAGGAGCCAGCATCGGGGTCCTCAGGGTTCTCAGGGTCTTGGGTGCTCCCACCGGGCCTGCTCTGGGGTATGGGGCAGCCGTCGTCGGGCTCCTCGTGGCATCAGGCCTACCACCACCCAGGCGTGACATACTCCTCACAGGCTTCAATGATGGGGCTCCCAGGCTCTCCCAGTGTCTCCCACAGGAACTACCAGCAGGCTCAGCCGGGTCATCACTGGGATGAGACACCACTCACAGGCCCAGGAGACATGGGTGGCAGCTGCACTGCACAGTGGGGGCACATATAGCAGATGCAGGGCTCAATACACCCCTCGTCGCCAGTGTAGCGTTTCAAATGCTCTAATTTGCATGCTTGCGCGATCGCGCTGAATAACTACAGGAGCCGGTACTTTATGCTTTACACGCGGCTCCCGACTGCCGCGCCGAAGCCACGCCTCTTTATTTATACCTGCTAGCGTCTGACGTCACGCATCAGCGCTAGCGCACCCCGGCAGCGCGGAAGGCTAGAACGCCTCGCGCGCGCCGGACATTACAGACATGTTAGTCTGTTGTTTGTATTGGAAAAGGATGGTGGACGTTAGACGCCAGGCTTCTTGCACCATGTCTTTGTCGTAGGTCTGAGACCTACCTCTCCCATAATGCATCAGAATGGTATGTGGCTTGTGCTTTCCCATACTGCACAGGGGTCCTGTCAGCTGACAAGCACAGCTTATAAGCTGTGAGCACCCGGTCCCTAGTGCTTGCCTTTACATCCTGTTTGGACCACGCCCTTTTCCTGTTGGATTCCCACAGACTCTCCCTTTTACGCTAGCAGTGTCCTGATTTTGCTGCTGGAACTACCTTTCTGCAGCGCTAGATCACGCTGTTGTTTGCCATTGCTTTGAATCCCAAACAGTGCGAGGACGCGCTGTTCAATCTGGATCCTTTTCTACCCGCAAGCACAGGACGCGCTGTTCTCTATTTTTATTTGCTTTCACCCGCTAGCGCGAGGACGCACTGTATCCGGTGTTTACATACGCTAGTGCAAGGACACGCTGTATCCGGTGTTTACATACGCAAGCGCAAGGACACGCTGTATCCGGTGTTTACATATGCTAGCGCGAATCCGGTGTTGACATACGCAAGCGCGAGGACGCGCTGTATCCGGTGTTTACATACGCTAGTGCAAAGACGCGCTGTATCCGGTGTTTACATACGCAAGCGCGAGGACGCGCTGTATCCGGTGTTTACGCTGTATCCGGTGTTTACATACACTAGCGCAAGGACGCAATGTATCCACTGTTTACATACGCAAGCACGAGGACGCGCTGTATCCGGTGTTTACATACGCAAGCGTGAGACGCAAGCGCGAGGACACGCTGTATCCGGTGTTTACGCTGTATCCGGTGTTTACATATGCTAGCGCTAGGACGCGCTGTATCCAGTTCGCGCGCCCGCAATCCACTGCTCATGACGTCACATATTACATCACTCATGACATGGTCAGTGGCATCACTCATGACATCACTGATGACATCATCCTTGTGATAGAGTGCCGGTCGCGCGAGTTATAGTTATCTGAACTAACTATAACGGGGGAATTTCATTGGTTTTTTACGAGTGAAATATCCACCTAACTATAACATGTGTGAAACCTATGGTTTTTTAAGTGAATTTGCAAGGTTTTTTAAATGCTAATTCCTAACTATAACGTGTGTGAAACCTATGGTTTTTTCAGTGAATTTGTACGGTTTTTTAAATGCTAATTTATTTATGTATTATTATTTTTTTATATATTCATTTTATTTTTTGGGGGGGTTTTATCGCACCCCCGCGATGTAAATTATTATTTTTTTTTTCTGCCTTCGGGTTCCTTCAGGGACCCCCTGACAAAGGCTAGGGGGTCAGGAACTCTCTACCCTGCCCCCTTTTCACGTTTGCCACCTTCCTTTTTCATTCTCGCACTGAAAACAAACAAAATGGCGGCCGACACTTCCTGATTTCGACCGATTCGAACGTTGACCAAACCGCGAGGTGCCCCGCAGCGGAAGAGCTGATCCGCAGCGTGAAGTATTTAGAGACGCTGCAGAACTTCGTGTCCAGTTGGCGATTCGAAATTTCAGGGCTACGAGTGCAGTACATTAACAACTACCCACTGTGGATTTGATTTATGTAGGGAAATGACAGTGATTTCACTATGAATGGATCAATGTAGAACTCTGTCTACCAGCATGCAACTGTTACTCACGCCCATTCGGGCGGAACTTAAAACCTACGCAGCTGCGCAGAGAACATTGTTGCTGTCTCCCAAAGATGCCTGCACCAGTGAAAAAGGGAGATGAACTCCCGAAACGCGTATGGATTTAAAGGCTTGAAAATTTGGTGTTGTTATGCACGCAGTTGTGACCTTGTGAAAATCGCTAATAAATGGCAAAAGATGCACGAAGTGTGAGGCGCCTCAATGCTGGGAGCAGCTTTTCGTTTGGATATATATATATATATATATATATATATATATATATATATATATATATATATATATATATATATATATATACATATATATATATATATATATATATATATATACACATTTCAGTACACACATAAGTATTGGCCTCTCAATGTTCCTGACGTCAAATCTCCTCTGCAGCTTCCTTTTCCTTCGGGCATACACTATGTAATGGCCGGTTCCGACTATAAACTCAGTATTCTTGAGTTTTTTGGGTTAGAACTTTTCCAGAATTATCTCATTCCCTTGTCCGTCTCGGACGATGGTCTTCTGTTTTGCTTATGGCTTGCCACAGTACTGGTGATATTAGCTTTTCCTATCAAACATTCTTCCCTGCCCTTCCGTTCATTTCGGAACTTTCCCACGCAGGTCTTTTATTTCCTCATACTTTTTTCTTTGAGTTTCAATTTCTTGGCAGTGTGCCATCGATCAGTTAGAAGGTATGAGGTCGTCCACGTAGTGCAGATAATGAAGGACTTCTGGCCTTCTGCCTCAGTCATCAGCGTTAGATCATTGTAGACTATGCTCCATAAAAATAGTTCTCTGTGGCAGACGGGTATCCCGGGTATCTCCGAGATTACAATGATTGGCAACTTCAACCAAATACATTTCATTGGTTGTAGGCTTTCAGGGTCCCTGTCCAACAGACCTTTGAGGGTCAGGTCTGATTCGTCACGTATAGCAGTTTTCAGCTGGAGACCGGATCCATAAAAAAAGATGAGCGCCCTGTCCCACGTCTGTCGGTGGGACTGACCTATGCTTTCCTCCATTCACTCCAATTGCCGGAGAGCGGATTCCAATATCACGTCACTTTAGCGAAAGCGATCTGGGCATCTCCCTTATGGAAGTCCCCATCTTGGTTTCCAGTACTCCTTGAGATGGACTACGGCTTACTCAGAGTGCTCTGTGCCTTTCCACGATACTCCAGGGCCTGCCGGCAAAAGCGCCCGGTAGTTCATAGGGGCGGTTATTTCTCTATGACATAGAGGTCTTTTTCCGGCACCAATGACACTGGCTGGGTTTCGGACACGCTGCAGACGTTCATTTCACAAGCCTAGGTCCTTCCAATTACACACGATACTCTTCGGCATGGGGAGGCTGGGTTTGTTGGTAAGTACATGACGTGCGTTTCCTGTGGGTGCCGATTTTTCCCCACATTGTGAATATTTTTTATCAGAAATATTATCTTAGGGATTGGTGTATCGTTCGGTTCGTAATGGCCGTTTGGCTGTTTTTCGCAACGGCCGTTTGGCTGTTTTTTCTGCAGGTTATCCTCGGATAGTGGACAAACTAGTGGGCTTGCGCCGGTATTCTGTTAGTCATTTAAAGATATTAGGGTAGTGAACCCTCCCAAACTAAAATATTCCCCTCTGGGCATGTTTCTATAGTTCTTTACTTATTTGATAACGGCCAACTAGAATTTGTTGACAGCAATTATCGTCCAATCTACGTTTCTAAACCTAGCTACCTATCTGTGTTCTACTTTCTACGACGAGACAGCCCTGGATTTTACAGGTACAGTATCTACTCCAGAGGGAGTTTCGTTTAGTATGAATGTCAGTACTACAATTTGTCAAGAACTGTTACATATTATGCTTTCCAGCTACTGCAAATGATATGGGTTCCTTGCCTTAAGGCTTCCGAAGGATGTTCACCATGATTGGTGATCACATTACATACGTTTTTAAACCTGTGCCTGAGGTTTATAACCAGGAGGTTAGAGTCAGTTGACAAAAGCGGGTATTCATACTCAAATGTTTCGGGGCACCTTCTGTTCGTGGTGCCATGACATCTCCATGTTTAATGTTGATTTCTACTGTTCCAGACATCTTGAGATTATGCTGATTGGTTTTCTCTGTCTATATTTCAACAGTTTGTTATAAACCGGTGGGTGACATAGTTGTAGTTATGTTTTGATAAGTGTTAAACTAGCATAATCCGAAGCCTCCGGTCCTGCAATAGAATAAAAAATTAGCTAGCATTCGCGCCAAGAATTTTCAATTCTATTAAGGACACGGAGGCGAGGATTATCCCACCCGTTGTTATTACAATGTTGGTAATAATTACCCACCCACATGTACTTGACATTCTGTATACGCAGAAGTTACGGGTTTTCCCTGTCTCATTCCTTTCAGATTCTGAGAAAGACGACGCAGCAGAAGTATTTCTGGTTCAGAAGGCGTGAACTTTCCAGTTTGGCTATGGTTCATCCATGTTGGAGGATGATTATTGGGACTCATGTACCTTATTTTGGACTGAAATTGTTAATGTTATTGACCGTCAAGGTTCGAGCAAAAAAAGAGGAGTAGGAACAGGCTATGGTGGCTCTTATAGGGCAATACAGGATATGATGTATTGACAAGCATCATGGGAAATGTAGTTTTATTTGCATACAAAACGTTTTTTCATTGGCTGCTGTGAGTAGCAAATAATAGAAAGAGAAGCATAATCCTCGCCTCCGTGTCCTTAATAGAATTGAAAATTCTTGGTGCGAATGCGAGCTAATTTTTTATTCCCAAGCATGTATATTTTTAACAAGCTTTTGAATTTTATGAGGGGACTTCATGTGTGCTGTGTCCATCTTCTTTCTAGTTATTTTATACCTGGTCTGGTCATGGTATGCCTGCATTTCTCTAGAAGAGTTTACTGCGCGTGTCTATTTGGCTTCTATACATCTCACAATCTTCCCTTTGTGTATCAGTTTTGTAAGTGTAACTTGCATTTAAACGGTGTGTGAATTCTCGCTAGGCATTCCGTCTTCGTGCGTGTCTATGTGTGTTGGCATATTGCCTTCTCTTTGTATGTTGGTATGTATTCGTGTGACTAAGTATGATACAATACACAACTTTCTGTCAATTCACTGGAATTACGAATTGTCGGTGTTAACAGTTAAATGGGTTATTGGGCTGCAGTGGAGATATATGTGACAGTGGAATCCTGGGTCACCTTACCATGGGACCACAAACTGAGCGCCTAGCTCTCATGGTAGGGAGACATAGCAGACTTGTTATTTAACGTGACGTAAAATGAAACACAAAAACGTATAAACAAGTGTTGTGTAGCTGCAGCTGTTAGTGCTACGAGGCTGAGTACTGGGTGTGTCCATGTTTCTATTTAAAAGACTATAGAAACGTACATGCACATTTAGTCGTTGTTCACTGTTATATAAATGTGTATGTAAATGGGGCCCTGCCTGTAATTGTTTAAATGGTGAAAAATAGAATCCGTGCCTTTAGAGTAAATACGGCAGATTGTATTGGAGCGCTTTCTCAAAGCAGTAGTTATATTATGAAATAATTTTTTCACTGTTAGGCACTTGAAAAGTAGGCAAATAGACCATATTTACACCATGATAAAGTGACGTCAAAACGTGAACCGTAATCCTCAGCTTCAAAGTTCGCGGCTGTATCTGTTATAGCGCATTATTTATATGGAGGCAAACATTAAGGGAACGGTATTGGAGCGCTCTATATTTTTTGTACAGACAGGAACATGTTCTGCTTTGCCCAGAATTAAAGGGCTTTAAGTTACCATCAAGACTCGAACCTTGTTCCCAAGCACCAAAGTAGATCGATGTGGCCGCAATGCTACACCCTCTGCCCTCTTGAGTTTGTGCTACTGGACATCTCGTGTTTACATGGTTAAAAATAAAAACAATGCCCTAAAGGGGATGCACATCAGATAGTATTGGAGCGCTTTTTAGAGGCAGCACTTCAATTTGTAAAGGAAATATTTTTTGAATGTTAGAACTACTGGATGTTACGACGATAACGTCAAGACTCGAACTTTGCTCCCCAGCACCAAAGTACCGAGATGATGCTGTTATGCCACATCCTCTTCAGTGCATGGTATTAGGCATCTCCTCTACATGGCATCTACAAAAACAAGCATTGGCATAGCCAATAGGTCTTGCCTTTGGGACCTTATAAGTTTTTAGCCAGGCAGCACATTATCTGTTACATTAGCCATTTAATATATTAAAGTTTGGGGTAAATCAATGGCGGGAGACAATTCATATGCTGTCAAAAAAGCCATCAAATAAATGAATATGCAAGCACATTAGTAATAATGATTGTTTTGTCAGAGATTGATTGATACCTTGATTAACTCCTAGAAGGCATCGGACCAGGTGTTTGCTATGTGCAGATTCGCTTCTGTGTTCTGTCAACCTCACACTTCATGGAAGGCACAGACATACCCAGTTGGAGCAATGCTGTATTCGAGTATGGACTTGAAGCTCCGCCCACTCTCCACCCGTATTTTTCATTGGATTGCTTCATTGTCATTTGTAAATGCTGGCTTCAGATTCGTTAATAGGCTGGTTAGTCCCTCCTTAGTACCTCCATAGTACCTCCTGGTCTTCATTTATACCCTCCCATGAGGACTGGCCATTTTACTTCGTATTTAATCTATAAGCACTATTTTCTTTAATGAGTTTCTCCTACTGGAGGCACGACATGCTTTCCTGCAGCATTCAGTGCGCCATGCGCGCTTTTACTTTCCAAGCAGCCTGTGAAAATGGCGGCCACTTCTTTGAAATGAAATAGGTCCCGCATTTACAGGAGTTTGAGTTATTGGCATTGTAAATGACAATGACTTATTTATGTGTTAATTATCAAAACAGATAAATAACAGGCGTTGTCATTTACAATGCTAATAGCTTAAACTCTCGCAAATGCGAGACCTATTGCATTGCAAATGCTTGTTTTACCCTGGTGAGAGCGAGTTAGCTCTCACACGCCGCTGCCTGCAATTCCTCAAGGAAACAAAAAACAAAGCGCAAGGACCCACTGATTTCTGTTCTTGTTTTGTTTTTCCGCCCGCAAGTGCTAAGAAGAATTGGATGTACCTTTTTCTTATCCTGCAGAGAGCGAGGTAGCTCTCCTACGCCGCTGCCCTCTGTTCCTCCAAGGAAACATGATACAAAGTACGATTCGGCGCTGTGCTATTTTTGTTTTTTTGGGGGCTCTGCGGAAGTTGAGCCACATGAGTAACAATGACCTTGTAGCTGCTGTGAGTTTATCATTTTTTATTGCTTCTTCTGTATCGTTCTATGCGGTAATAGAGCAAGTGAATTCTCAACGCCTTCTCTGGTTGGATTTACAAGATGGTGTCAGCTTATGTTGTTTCATTTTTGATCTGTGAAGGTTGGCAGACGTATGCCTTTGTGAATAGACTGGTGGCAAGTTAACCTCACCCTGTCAAGGGGATTATCTGGTTTCTATTTCTTTTTTGGATTTGAGAGGAACTCTCCTTACAAGCTCCATCCTTATATTTCATTTGTGAGTATGTGCATGCCTATACAAGAGTTAATATAACCTGTGATGTAATAATGTGTTTTCGTTAACCTGTCCTTTTATTCGTATCTATTGCTGCAGATTCTTCTTACCTACTGAGTCGCCCCACCATCCCTTAGGATTGGGCAGGAAATCCCTTGGTGGTCCATCCTGGTTTCTTCGCTCCCTGGGGATACTGCTGTACCCTTCTGAGTCTAGTAACAGAGGGTGACACTATCTCAGGGGAGACGAAAGACTCTCTCTTTGCTCCTTTGGATATTGGTGTGTCTGCTCAGAGACCCGAGGCCTCGACAGTGGAGGTATAGAAGAGTGAAGCGTTTGCATTTATATAGCGCTTGCTACTCCTGATGAGGTGTTGAAGCGCTTTTTTGGCAGGTAGCATGCTACTCCAGAACCCAAACAGGATTAGTGGGGAATTAGTGTAGGGAAATATGAAATTAACTTGAGCAGTGCACATGTTAGTCTGTTATTTGGATTGAAAAGGAATAGTGGAAAGATAGAAGAGGGAAGGATCGAGAACGTTTTTTAAAATTTGTTTTATGGAATTCATAGGAGTAGGAGGAGGGTTGGGGTGAGTAAAGGGGAGTTGGAGGCAGAAGAGTCAGAGGGAAGGGTTTATGAATAGTAAAAGAGGTATGAGAGGATGCAAGGCTCGGGTAGAGGAGGGAAGAGTCTAGAAAGGGTTATTTTGGGGATCATAGTAGTGGTATGGGGTTTGAGATGAGTGAGAGAGTGGAGGCAGAGGATATATTGAGAGGGGTATAGGGTGAGACATAGGGTAGTGCATTGGATATGTTGAATTAGAAGCAAGGTAATAAAAATAAAGATACATTAGTACATGGAAGGTATATATATGCATAAGAAATGTGATATTAAAGTTGTGTTTAATAACCTCAGAATTTCAAGTGTTGTACTTTGTACTTTAAATTAATGTATTTGTTTTTATTTTTGTAATTCAATAGTGAAGCAATTGTAGGTAAATAGTTATGATAACAAGATTTACCCATTAATGCAGTCACTTATATGTTAAACATAGAATAATGTAACTATAAGTAATATGTACATTTGTAAAGCAGAACTAACAAATGTCTATATCTTTATAACATAATTATTATACACATTTATACTAAGCAATACACATATGTAGGGACACATCTAATGTCCTAATAAATGCTTATATACAGAGGGATATGCTGTATATTTATGTGTGAATATGGTTGTTATGTGGGGAAGAGCCAACTCTTGAGTACTCTTCAGAAGATAAAGTGGTTATCTATGGATCGTATGTTTGGAGGTAAAGAGTTCCACAGTTTGGCTTCTTGAACAGAGAAGGATGTTCCTGCCACCTATGGTTTTTTTCCTTGTATGGTGGGATTTTGAGGCGAAGTGCCAATCTAGAGCGGAGGTTCCTTTGTTGAATGTGTTTAGTGATTCTATTCCTGATGAAGAGCGGTCCCGGTCAATGTATCCCTTTGTGAGTAATACAAAGCAGCTTGAGTGTGGATCTTCTGGCTACCGGTAACCAATGCAGGGCTATCAATGCAGGGGAGTAGTGGTCTTGAGGCTTTATATGTAGGCTGTCTGGTTTTAGGTTTAAACCTATAATAACTGATGAAACCCCAGCCAAAGGGAAATAGCGTTCACCAGTGCAAACATATAAACACTGAAAAAAAACCTGCACATCCACAAACTAAAAGCCATTCAAGAAAAGGAAAAGGAGAGTGGAAGAGTAATTTTTATTTTTTCCTGAAGGGGCCAATACAATGTAAGTTTGTTAAATAAAGTAGCAGTAAGAAAGACTGGGCTAACATTATTTGGCTTGAGTTTTGTTGTTTAGGGATGTCACTAAAATGTTGTTTCTTCTTCCTTTTTTCATTTTTGTGGTCTTTGGTCTAAAGATACAGGGGTTAGAAACATTTTTTAGGTGTTGTTTATTTACTTTATAAACTGTAGAGAAACAGGAAATATCAAAAGCATATTTGATTTTTTGGCTATGTTTGAGTCTTTCACTGATTGGAAAAAGGAAGGTTTCATAAGAATCTTTCCCAATATGTACCTTCACATTTACCCACAGAGAATGGGTAAAAACCCTTGAGCATCAGCCCCCTTTTCTTGTGAGTCAGTATTGATAGTAGGTGAATTGGCAAACACCACAGGCTTTAATCGTTCAAAGCAATGCATAGTGACAGGTATATGTGGAAAGAGTGCGGTCACAAAGCATCTGGGATACTGGTGCAAACATGACACCAGACTTTTGGAAAACATGGAATGCAGTGTCACTTAGAATGCTGCTGCAAAAAGTTCTTACCAAGTTCAACAAAGATTGGAGTGATATTGTTTGTATTTGCAGTGATTCAGCTATGTATATGAAAAAAGTGAGGGATGACCTGTCAAAATTGATACCTGATCTGAAGTGCTTCCCTGTAAGAGATCCTTGCCGCTTGTTAGATGGTATGCGGAAAGCATCTTTACAATCTACAGAGTTAATGAAGAATTCTATTGACTTTTTAGTCCATTCTGGTGCACTGTTTTGTTATGCACGGAAACTAAAACGCAAATATTTCTCATTTTGGGCTTTTGTGACATCAAAGAAAGAGTCATCCCAACTGTGTCACTTAGCTGGTGGTTTTTAGTCCTAGAGGTCATGAATGCTATATTATCCACGTGGCAACCATTTACAGAACATTTGTTGAGTGATGATACCAAAGGCAAGAAATGTGAGACTCTTTGGTCACATATTGATAATGATTTGAAAAAAGTACACTCTACTGCATTTTTAGATTTTTACAGGAAAGCATGACTGCTGTAGTGGACATAATAAAAAACTAGAATCTGAAAACACCCTTGTGTACCAAGTGTTCAGCATAATTGGTGTAGATGTGAAACATCTCCTCGAGAGTAGGCTGGGAGAAGATTTTTGTGACTTTGGCACTGCAACATGTTCCATGTTAGAGTGCTTGCCACTTGGTAAGCTAAGAAACATTGGGGAGCAATTCAGGAACTTTTATTTTACAATGTTTGAGAGATAGAACTTCACCAACCACGGCATTTGAAGTCAATGAAGCCTCACTGTGGTACATGTTATCGATTCCTTGCGTAAAGGGAAATTTTTTCTGGAGTTTCAAAAGTGCTGCCTCACTTGTGACCGCTTCAATAACTCTGAGAGCATATGTGCCCAGTTCAACGTATATGTTGCAGAACCTGTTGCAGAGAATCACAATCGTCAGGGGCACCAGTATTGGCATGGAAAGCTATGTCAGTGGCCAGAGTTAGCAAATTGTGTACTGGCTATTTTGGCGTTGCCTGTCTCAAGTGCCAATGTTGAGAGGGCCTTTCACAAATAAGTTTACATGAGAAGGAAAGAGCGAGCGTGCATGACCAAAGGCTCACTGAAGAAGTATTGTATGGTGAACTACGATAAGTTGGATTTGTAAAAATGTATTTGGACCTCATATACACTGTACGCACACTGTCTATATAACATGCACTATCAGTGGAGAAAGCAAGCAATAATAAAATCAAATAGTTCCATAAACACCGGAAAAAACACTGTTTCTGTTGCTTTTATTGGCGCGAAAATGTGTAACCACTGATAACCACTGTTTTTTTAAGGTATTGAAATCACTTGAAAACACTGAAAAAACCCCACCAGAATTGACCAAAAACAGAAACTGAAAATAGGAAAGCCTATTTATATGTAAGAATTGTCTAGCAGCAGAGTTCTGAATCTGCTGTAGTCTTTTCATAGTTAAAGATGATCCGTGGTAGAGACTATGGGTGTAATCAAGTTTAGACAAAACAAGAGAGATGGTAGCCTGGACCATGTGTGGAAATCATGATATTCCCGTAGCCTTTAAGATGGCTTTAGATAGATGGATTCAATTACGCTTCACTTTCCTAGGAGATTTGCTGTCGTCTACCCTATTCATGGGTTCCAGGAGCACTCAACTACAGCGTATAATACTATAGACTGTGCTGTTTATTACAATAATCAAATTCATACCTCAATCCTTAAGATGCCCAGGCAACGTGCCAAGGCCACATGCGAGTCTTGGAGAAGGCTGTGCATTGCCAACTGGGGGAGGTATCAATCACTACTTAGTGAGCAAAGGCAAGATCAGGCAAACCTTTGTATCTCCCGACAGCTGTGACAGCATTTGCGTCCATATAGTGAACAACACAACCGATCCGTGCCAGTAACCACGGGACCTTACAGCCTCGGCACTGATTCCTCTCAACAAACCAACAGAGTAAGAACCTTACACCTCACAGCCTCTGGTTCTCGTGTCAAAATGAAATGAATAAACTGCCCAGTGAAATGTGCTAAGTGGAATAATGCATGCACTGCAGTGATATCAGCATGGCACTGTGCACACTGGATGGAGCTTGAGGCAGGCAGAGGCCAGGGCATGCTGAAACAGGCCTCAGCTACCACATACCATCGTTATCTATCTATCCATCTATCTATCTTTCCATCTATCCATGCATTCAATTAGCAGATAAACGGTGCCAAAGCATGTTCTGCGCTTTCTTGATTGCTTCTTGTTTGTTTGCCGCTCACCTTGATATGATGCAGGATTTACGCCAGCCGTAAAGCATGCTGGTGCATCACACCATTCCTTAATGGGTCACTATGATGACTTCGAAGAGCTTTAAGACATTTCTTATGTGAGACGAGAACAGATGCCAGGGATGTTGCCAAGGTAAATCACGTTTATACAGTTTTGGCGGCCGAAGAATAATAGGCATTTCTTAACATGGGAAAACATAACAGACACAACCAACGTCCGTGACAGGAACGGTTCATGTATTTCCACTGCTCTGCTCAGGACGAGTTTACAATTCAGGAAAGCTGGGAGTAACTGACCCCTGCTATGGAACTGCTTCAATAACCCTCAGATGTGCTCAGCTGTTGGAGTGACAGCTTCTGCATTTACCCCATCCTGCCAACAAGGGGGTGCTATATTGCACAGTTCATCACTGTTTCATATCCTTCTAGTTTTAGGACTGCTTGAAACTTAGTCCAAAGGTTAACGCTTACCTGCACTGAGCATGCGTCTACGTATGCAGTCTCATGCTTCCCCGCCTATCTGCTGCTTCTGTTGTCTGTGCTGTGACTGCCTCCCCGCTTCCCTTCCGTTGTCTGTGCTGCGGACCCCTCCCTACTTCCCTTCCGTTGTCTGTGCTGTGGCCCCCACCCCAATTCCCTTCCATTGTTCATTCTGTGGCTCCCTCCCTGCTTCATTTCCATTGTCGTGTTGTGGCCCCCTCCACGCTGCTTCCATTGTCAACACTGTGGCCCCCTCCCTGCATCCCCTCCCTTTGTCCCTTCCGTTGTCTGTGCTGTGGCCCCCTCCCTGCTTCCCTTCCCTTGCTCGTGCTGTGGCCTCCTCCCTGCTCCTTCCATTGTCTGTGATGTGGCCCCCTCCCTGCTTTCCTTCCATTGTTCATGCTGTGACCCCCTCCCTGCTTCCCTTCCATTGTTCATGCTGTGGCCCCCTCCCATCTTCCCTTCCATTGTTCGTGCTGTGGGCCCCCTCCTGCTTCCCTTCCGTTGTCAGTACTGTGGCGCCTCCCTGCTTCCTTTCCATTGTGTGTTGTGGCCCCCTCCCTTCTTCCCTTCCATTCTGTGCTGTGGCTCCCTCCCTGCTTCCCTTCCATTGTTTGTGCTGTGGCCCCCCGCTCCTTTCGTTGTCTTTGCTGAGGCCCACTCCTTGCTTCACTTCCATTGTTCGTGCTGTGACCCCCTCCATGCTTTCCTTCCATTGTTCGTGCTGTGGCCCCCTCCCTGATTCCCTTTCATTTTGTACTATAGCCCCCTCCCTGTTTCCCTTCCGCTGTCTGTGCTGTAGCTACCTCCCTGCTTCCCTTCCTTTGTTCGTTCTGTGGCCCCCCTCCCTACTCCTTCCGTTGTCTGTGCAGTGCCCCCTCCCTCCTTCGCTTCCGCTGTCTGTGCTGTAGTCACCTCCCTGCTCCTTCCGTTGTCTGTGCTGTGGCCCCCTCCCTGCTCCTTCTGTTGTCTGTGCTGTGGCCCCCTCACTGCTTCCCTTTCGTTGTCTGTGCTATGGCCCCCTCCCTGCTTCCCTTCCGTAGTCTGTGCTGTGGCCCCCTCCCTGCTTCCCTTCCGTTGTCTGTGCTGTAGCTCTCTCACTGCTTCCCCTCCGTTGTCTGTGCTGTGGTCCCCTCCCTGCTTCCCTTCCTTTGTCTGTACTGTGGCCGTCTCCCTGCTCCTTCCGTTATCTTTGCTGTTCCTCCTCCCTCCTTCCCTTTCGTTATCTGTGCTGTGGCCCCTCACTGCTTCCCTTCTGTTGTCTGTGCTGTGGCCCCTCACTGCTTCCCTTCCGTTGTCTGTGCTGTGGCCCCTCACTGCTTCCCTTCCGTTCTCTGTGCTGTGACCTCCTCCCTACTTCCCTTAAGGTGTATGTGCTGTGGCCCTCTCCCTGCTTCCCTTCCATTCTGTGCTGTGGCCACCTCCCTGCTTCCCTTCCTTTGTCTGCGTGGTGGCCCCCTCCCTGCTCCTTCCGTTGTCTGTGCTGTGGACCCCTCCCTGCTTCCCTTCCTTTGTCTGTGCTATGGCCCCCTCCCTGCTCCTTCCGTTGTCTGTGCTGTGGCCCCCTCCCTGCTTCCCTTCCTTTGTCTGTGCTATGGCCCCCTCCCTGCTCCTTCCATTGTCTGTGCTGTAGTGTGCGCTCTAGTCCTCGCACGCTACATGGTTACGTAGCGCACGAGGGCAGAGCACGGAAAAGTAATGCGTATGCGCGAATCGCGCTAGCGGCAGAGAGCGGAGCCGCGGTAGCAAGGAGGTCGTGCTTGGCCCGGCGCTCTCTTGTGTATTGTGTAATAAAGTTAATTGAAGCACTTTAACCCCACGGCAGCCCTGTGCTTTATTGAGGAGTTTGTGCAACATTACAGTGGCGACAAGACTGGGACATATCCACAACCAGGGAGAAAAGAGAAGACCAGACCCACCACCCATGAGCACAGGCCAGAGCAGCAGCAGCCACCATGGGGGGAAGATAAGAGGAAGACCACTCCTAAGGAAGAAACACACACAGAGAGTGTGGCAGAGGCAACAAAGAAGGTAAACCGACCACCCGGAGAGAAACCAGGATGGGGGATAAAGCAGAAGGAGGAAGGCATAGAACCCAACCACTGAGAACCTGGCGGAAGCGGCAGCACGCGGCGGCGGGGGGGCAGAAGAGACGCAACAGGAGCAGGCGCAGCCAGGGAGTGTGGACGCACCAGGCAGCCCAAGAGGCCCAGGGGCGGCGCCACAAAAACGCGCAGAGATGAGCACCCAAGGATCTTCGCTGACGGCGCTAATACCATTTCTGCCAAGACCAGGAGAACCCCAAATGAAGTGGGAGGATTGGCGGGAGTATTTCAAGAACTATATTGCAGCGCTAGAAGATGAAAACGGAGAGGCGTTCCCCAGCGCGAGGAAGAAAAGGATTCTCCTGCATAATTTAGACCCAGAGGGCATAAGAGTGTATCAGAACCTGGTACCGGCACCCCGGCCAGCCGCTGACGATGACGTATATAAACACGCCATGGAGGATCTCGACGCCCACTACCGCCCAGCGGTGAGTGTTTCGATTGATAGATACAATTTCCAACAGAGGAAACAAGAGGCGGGAGAAACCATAGACGAGTACGTAGCGGCATTGAGGAAGCTGGCAGTGACATGCAAGTACGGAACTTTGCACGATGAGTTCATCAAGGACCAAATCGTCATGCATACTACCAACAAGAGCGTACAAGACAAGTTGTGGGCGAACAGTGAGGCGCCACTAAAAGAAGTGATCGCAATGGTAAAAAAGGCGGAATTGACAAAAAGGTTGCGGAAGCGGCAAAAAGGGAGGCGCTCCCGAAGACCATGGTGAACAAAGTGGATGACGCTGAACCGCAGGGGAGGAGCAAACCCTCGCCCCAGGAGAGTAAAGGACCTACGAAATGGAAAGGGAAACAAGGACAAACATGCAAGCAGAACAGGGACAACAATGGTGCTTGCTACAGGTGTGGCAGTCTAGCACATACAGCCCAGGACAAACAATGCCCGGCGTTCCGCGCGAAGTGTATGTTCTGCGGCATAATGGGCCACTATGAGAAGTCTGTCGACGGAAAACGAAGAGACCCATGGTGAAGTACGTTGCGCAAGAGGAACTGGAGGATGAAGAAGATCAAGAGGAAGATGTGGAAGTACTTTGCGTTGATGACCAAGTACTGGGGATAGACGGGAAGAGAACCCCCAAACCACAATGCGACATGGTGATAGGAGGGGTGAGAATCCAGATAGTAATAGACTCGGGATCCCCGTAAACCATCATCCAGAGAGCAGTGTGGAAGGAACAATTCGAGCCCAGTTTGGGTACAAGACTGGAACTGCCAGACATACGACCGGTATCATATACAGGCGAACCGATTCCCATGGTGGGGTATAGGAAGTTGATCTTCGAATTCAGAGGAAGACAAGCTGAATGCAAATTGTACATAGCGGAGAAGGGCCCCTCCGTACTGGGATGGATGGACCAAGGCGATCTAGGGATCAAGCTAGACCCAGGAGGGGACACACAAGTGCTTATGACAGCGCCAGGGAGCTGGCCGGGACTGGAAGAAATGAAGAGCAAATTCCCGAAAGTGTTCGGAGGCAAGGTGGGGAAGCTGGAGAAATTCACACACAAGATAGTACTCAAAGAAAACTCCAGACCAGTATCCCACAAAGTCCAAAATATACCCCTAGCGGTGAAAGACGCAGTGCAAACGGAGATACACAGACTGGAAAATGATGGAATAATAGAGCTGATAGACAGCGCAGAATGGCTCGCCCCCTTGGTAGTGGCGATGAAGCCAAACGGCAAAGTCCGCTTATGTGTGGACCTTCGAGAACTGAACAAATGTCTCATAGTGGAAAAGTTCCCATTACCACGCATTGAAGAAATGCTGGCCAAGACCAAGGGGGTAAAGTGGTTCTCCACCATTGATCTGACGTCGGCCTATCACCAGATAGATCTACACCCGACAAGCCAGAAACTGACATCCTTTATTACACCCTTCGGGTGCTACCAATTCCGCAGAATGCCATTCGGTCTCGCCTCAGCAGCGGCGGTGTTCCAGAAATTGATGCATCGCCTATTCCATGACATCAAGGGCATCCAGTACTTCCAAGATGACATACTGGTGATGGGAACAGATAGAAAAAACCATGATGAGAGGCTAGATAAGGTACTCAGAGTACTAGAGAACAACGGTCTAACTGCGGAATGGGAGAAGTGCCGACTGGGAATGACATCAGTCACGTATCTAGGTCATGAGATAGGAGGACAAGGCATCACCCCAAAACGAGCAAATGTAGAGGTGATATGCAAGGCAATGGCCCCCAACAATAAAGAAGTGAGGTCCTTCTTAGGGATGGCAGAGTATTATAGCAAGTTCGCGCCACACTTTGCCACCAAGACACACCACCTAAGGCAACTAACGAGGGACAAAACGGCATACAAATGGACCGAAGAAACACAAAAGGAATTTGAAGCCCTGAAGAAAGACATCAGCCAAGCGGTGCCCTTGCAAGGATATGATCCACTCGGCCGGTCAATACTGACGACAGACGCCAGTGAGAAAGGACTAGGGGCAGTTCTCATGCAGGAGAGGAGAGACGGAACGGTGGAAACACTCAGCTTCGCGTCAAGAGCGCTATCACCCACTGAACAGAAATACAGCGTGATCGAGAAGGAGATGCTAGCAGTGGTGTGGGCTATGGGAAAATATCGCCAATTCTTATGGGGCACAAGATTCCTACTTAAGACAGATCACAAGCCATTAGTCAAAGTGCTTACCTCAAGTGGGCATGCCAGCGCCACGCCACGCATAGCGAAAATGACGCTCAAACTACTAGAGTACAGATACGGTGTGGAGTACATTCCAGGGACAAGGAACAAGGTAGCTGATTACCTTAGCAGGGCGGCAGCCATGGAAGAAGCCCCGAACACTGCTACAGAAGAGGAAGAGATGGTAGCAATAATGGAAGATCCAGAAAGGGTAATAAGCAAGCAAGACTGGATACAGGCGTACGGAGAAGATGAGGAAATCCGTGAAGTCAAAGAGTACATAATACATGGATGGCCGGAAAAGAAACACCTAGGAGAGGTACTCAGGAAATATTATGAAGTCAGAGAAGAATTATCGGTGGGGAACGATGGTACATTCTTGTACAGGAGGGATAAAGTGATTCCCCCAGCAGCGTTAGTTTCTAGATTAATTGCAATACTACACGAGGGACATTTGGGAATAGTAAAATCCAAGGCGAGAGCAAAGCACATGTTCTGGTGGCCAGGAATGGACGCTCAAGTGGAAAGGCAAGTGAGAGATTGCGGTCAGTGCCAAAGAGCGGACAAAACGCTGGTTCCCCTACGACCAGCGTTGGGGAATTCACACTACCGAGTGGGCCGTGGGAAGATGTGGCGGTGGACATCCTAGGGCCAGTGCTGGACAACCACGGTACGCCCCAATATCTATGTGTCCTGGTCGACAAGTATTCCAAATGGCCGGAGATACACATTCAGGAGGAAATGGATGCAGAGACAGTGATAACATTTCTCACCACGGTGTTCCTAAGAGAAGGTATTCCTAGAACAATCTTGAGTGACAATGGACCTCAATTCAGGTCCGAAAAATGGCACAAGTACGCGGAGCGTAATGGAATCAAATTGCTACACACCGCAGTGTACCACCCGTCGAGCAATGGACAGGTGGAACGATTCAACAGGGTACTCATGGGATCCATTCAAGCAGCCATCATGATGGGAAAAGATTGGGAGAAAGAGATACAGAACACGATTTGGGCATACCGCATCAAATCCTGAGGGGGAGACACCCCTTCACCAAGGACAATGTAATGTGGAGAGAGAAGACAATCACCAGCAAATGGTCCCCTGCGGTAGTACAACACAACCTGGAGAAGGCCCAGAGAGTGTACACAGAGTACTACAATCAGAGAAGGAAAGTAAAAGAAGCAACGCTAGAGAGAGGGGAGTGGGTGAGAGTCAAATTGGCCGTACGGAGAAAGAAGGGAGACAGCAAGTACAGTCCACCTCTACCGGTGAAGGAGGTGTGTGAGAGAGCTGCATTACTCAGCGATGGGAACGTGTGGTCCCAAGACCGCATGGCGAAATGCAACAAGATCTTAAAATGGCCAGAGGAAGAGAATGAGAAAATACAACAAGAAACATATCCAAGAGAAAACGAAGGGAGTAAACCCACTGAAGGAAGAGACATGATGGAGGGAGAGAACCGGGAGGAGCAGGAAGATCCAGGGATGACGGAGATGGAGGAGTTACCGAGAGAGGAGGGCTGTAGCCCGGAGAGAGTAGGACGGAGTGATCCCCGAGATAAGGTGGGGAGCCCAGCTGAAAGCAGTAACCCTGGCAATTCCTGTACCCCGGTAAGGCGCACACGGGCAGGCAGAGCGATTGTGAGACCTAGTCGCTTCAGAGACTTTGATCTAGAGGGAAGTGGTATACCCTAGAGACTGTAAGGACTGCGAGTTCTTTGTGCCATGTAAAAGAAGGGAGATATGTAGTGTGCGCTCTAGTCCTCGCACGCTACGTGGTTACGTAGCGCGCGAGGGCAGAGCGCGGAAAAGTAATGCGCATGCGTGAATCGCGCTAGCGGCAGAGAGCGGAGCCGCGGTAGCAAGGAGGTCGTGCTTGGCCCGGCGCTCTCTTGTGTATTGTGTAAAAGTTAATTGAAGCACTTTAACCCCACGGCAGCCCTGTGCTTTATTGAGGAGTTTGTGCAACATTACATGTGCTGTGGCCCCCTCCCTCCTTCGCTTCTGCTGTCTTTGCTGTGGCCCCATCCCTGCTTCCCTTTTTAGGTCTCGCCTAGGCAGCACGCATGAAATCGGTCAGCTCTTTTCAGGGTGGCATCCACCTTGCGGGAGCGAGCAACGTGTGCGCTAGTTTACATTTCCCAGCTCGCGTCACTTTCATCACTTTCACTTTCTAGACGGCTTGGGCGTTTGGAAGCAGCGGTGCGTGCAGGTTTTTTTTTTTTCTTCTTTCTAAAGAGATTTAACGGGTGCGCGTGTTTACATTCAGCGGCGCGCGCAGGGACCTTCTGGCGCACAGACATGTATGCACTGGCAGCACTGAGGGGGACCTGTCTGCGCCGGGTCTGGACTAAAATTGCCTTTTGGATTAGTCTCCGTTTTCGCTGAAGGAAAAAATGCCTATGGGTGAGTGAGAGTGCTGACTATTTATTTCTGCGTGCCTCTGTGGACTAAGGATACATCTTTGCATGCTAAGTTCTGTTTAAAAGTTGCTGGGTGGAGTTCTCTGGTTCAAAACTGTTTTGTTTTATGTTTTTGTAACTAATAAACAATTTAAGTGCCGGAAGATGCGAAAACGGGGCCCTGAAATTAAGTTTCCTCTTTGGAGAATTCGTTCACGGTCAGCCCAAGGGAGGCTTTTGGTGGGGTTTGGAAATGTAAGTTCAACGGGGACTAGGTGGCTCTGGCTGGTTGTCTGGGTGCAGAGCTCACTTTACAGATGTGTCACGTACTCAACCTTGCATCGACGGGTCTACTGGAGTTCTACAGCCGCTTTCGGGTATATTGTTTCTGCAGAGGCACAGGCGGTAATTGCGCTTCTGTAGATAAAGATTTCCAGAGACGACCGCCCGTTATGCTTTATGTGTTGATTGCTACATGCTGCGCGGGGGGCTGCCTGCGCCGTGGCACCTGCTTGCAGGGCTCAAACCTCGTTTTGTCTGGCATTGGTTAGTAAACCTCGGTTGTGTTTCTAAAAAAAAATCATTTTTCATGGTACTTGCATTGAAAGTGACCAAGCAAGGCGCAATTTATTTGGACGCCGCCGTCTGTCATGGTTTGGTGTGACATCCTGTGGCGACGACTGGCTGGCTTCAGGGAGACCAATGGTCCGGAGATGGGAAATGCATGTTGTATTTTATTTTAGCACTGTCTATTGTTCGGGAATTGTGTGTGTGGGTGGGGGGGATGGAGGGGGGTTGAGGGTTCCTGCTGCTGCGCACCAAGTGCTGCGGTATCCTTCCTGCCAAGCATACCCTGCCACTAGCAGGCTGTTGTAAGTATCTTTGGCACAGTGTCACAGGTTGTTATGGCTCAGCCAAAACTCACTGCCAAAGAAGTTCAAAGGTCTGCTTTCACCTGATGCAAGGGTGTGTACATGTCATTATGTATTTTAGGCTCTGCCAAGCAACAGAGGTATTGCTGCCCTGTGGTATCTGCTGCAAAGCCCCTTGCCACCGCCCGCCGAATACAGCGCTTCATTAAATAATGCAACACGTTTCCCATGCGGCCCCAGGGGTGCAGTGCACGCCGCCTCGCAGCGCTTTGCTGAGTTCGGCAGCAGTTGTTCTAGTTTTAGTGGACTGGGCTCTCTTTGAAGGGGCCCTCGGGTAGCCTCGCCCTTCACCCTATGGTGGCTTCTAAATATGCTCGGTAAGAGGATACTACACAGATATCAAGTTTTTGTTTTCACCGACAAGGGGTTGTAGAGTCCCCAGTGGTGCCGCCATGAATGAAACACATGCATGTGGGTTCGTATGCATTTTTTACAAACTTATGAACATAGCCTCCCAAAAGCATCTCAATGAAGCTTTCTCATGTAATAACAGATGTTAATGTTGACTTGTATGTATATCGTGTGGACAAAGTGAACGTAGCACCTTAACTCATGAATTTTAGTTTTATGGCAACGCCATTGCAAACATTTTAGTCACACTTATCTCTTTCTCTATATATACATACACACATACATATAGGTAGATAGAGGTAAGAATAAAATGTACAAGAAAAGCATACAAGGTGAAAGGGAGAAACAAGAAGCCAATGTTGACCGTCACAGAATAAACATCAAGAAACGGTTGTTACCCTAAAGTATATGTAACATTTATATGGACTAAACTTATATAAAATGCTGCATTTGATTCTTTTATTAAGGTTTCTCTGTCTATGTAAACATGCAATACATTTATGCATAAAATAATATTTCTGTGCCGCATTGGTGGTAATAGAGCACATGTCTAGATCCATGATAGATTTCCGGAATACTCACGCAATATAATTCCTGCAATCACAGAAGTTAAAAGGAACTCATCACACAGTCTCTGGTTATATTTAAAATCTGGCACGTACCACTCTATAGCACTGTTACTTCTATAATTATTACAAACACCAAAAACTTTATGCAGTGAACAAACTGGAATAAACTGTATGAGTTAAGGTCATTCCTTCTTAAATTCATCAAAGTTATATAAAATTGGAGCATCTTGTGTAACCAAAGGCATAGACCATAAGGCAGCATCTCCACTCAAATATGAAAGTATGAAAGCTATGCGAGATTGCGCATCAGGAAATACTGTTGGACGGCACATAAAATGTAGCAAGCACTGGGTTACAAAAATTGGGACCTTTTGCAGATCTGGAGACGCTAGGGGAATGATGGGAGCCAAGGAATGCACTACCTGCATGGTTACACCAAGACCTGAAATCGATGTTGAACCAGATACCCCAATGTCAGAAGAGGATGGGGTAAACTTAACTCCAGAAACCCCATTTTTGAGTTGGACTGTCAACTAAGGTTTCTGTTCTTGTTGCTTCCATTTCCAATATTAAGGGCTTCATTCTCCTCCCTTACTGCCATTAATTCTTGGTGAATTACTTGAAAGATTTTTCCTAAACTTTTTAAGTCGCAGCCATTTCCCTCGGGTGAATGATTCAGCATGGGCACTTCACTCCGTCATAACGCTTAGTACTCACGATTTACTTCTACTTCACAGGAGCAGAATGATGCTAATTTCCCAGCTGCCAACCCAAGATTCCACTCGCAACTCCAAGAATGCTGAGGGTCTAAGCAAACCCAGAGGGGGAAAGGGGATGTGGATAGAGAAGAGACTGCCTTATTTAGCTGTTCTTGGCTTCACCGCTACTCTCCCATGCATATCTATCACTGGTTGGATTAACGTCTTTCTCTTGGGGTCTTACAGGTGAACTCTAATATAAATGTAACACAATATTATGTTAGAACCTTCTCCTTAACTTTTCTCTTTAGTCTATTGGTGTTTCTTTTTGATTCAAACTCTTACCCTCTAAACTAAGCCTTTTGCTTCTCTTTTTTAATTGTAATTTGATGAAAATATATATATACATATTCAATTTAAAAGTTGTTACCCTCTTTCTTCCTATTCTTTTAATGATTAAACCTTTCTTCATCTTCTGTTCATGTGCAACATTATTTAGGATGTAATCTTCATTCTATACTTTTTTTTCTTTTCTAGGTGGTATACTTGTGGTTTTGAAGTCTTCAGAAAACTGGATTGGGCTCCTTCTTACGAGCACGAGGAATAACGGTGAGAAATTGTCTTTCCATTATTTTTTGCAGCCGTTCCTCTTGTATATCTTCAATTGAATTTTATAGTTAATGATCTATTGATGCTCTAAACTCTCTAACTAGCTTTTATGTTGTACCCTGATGACTAACTTAAATTAATCTCTATACGCTTTTATCAACTGCACTAACTCCCTGACTAACTAGAACGCAAGCACCAATGAACGATACACTTGGTGAAGTGCGTGGTTCCGAACGTGATGCGTTGCACTTCACAGCATTCTCTGTCCTCGCGGGTTCCACACTACGAGAGTGCGCTTGCAGTGAAAGAGTTGTCTCGTAACCAGGCGATATGCAAGTATGGCCACATGCTGGGAGGCTGCTTCGTTCATCGGGGAAACCCTGACAGGCAGGGACCACCCCTAATGAGTCATGACACCTAGCTGGGGGCCCCAGCCTTAGCATTGTCTATTATTTGAACCACAAAACAATACAGAAAAAAACAAATACACAAATGAGGACACATTTTATTTAAATCCCACACACAAATACAATTTTTTTGTTTGATTGTTTTAATATGAAGATTGGAGCTTTTCTAAATTCAGTTGATGCCACTCATCGTCCATACTATATTCTGTCTGATGCACCTGCACTACTCTGAAGAATCAATCTAAGGATACTAATTAAATTTTTAGTCTCTAATTTCAAATACCTTCACATACACAGGACGTTTGAACATTTTCAATGATACATTTAACTTCTTTATTTATACACACTTTATTAATCTGTTAATAATATTTAACTTTCTAAGTAGTTGGGAACCCCTTGAGGAGGCTCCGCGGACTTTCAGCTGTCCCTGAACCACAGATTGGGGACCACTGGTCTAGACAGAGGGACCAAAGGAGCCTTGCTCCCTGGGTTACAAAAGTACCAACCTGAGGGCTGGACAGCCAAGCTAGGCACTGGGTCTTGTTAGGTCTCCTGTGGGGTTAGGGGAAGCAGCCTGTGTTTGCGATGAGCTGAATGGTGGGTGCAGCAAGGGTGCCTCTCCTGATGCATGTCCTCCTCTAGCCACACACCAACACTCTGAAGTTACTGCATGAGGCAGTCATGTGGTTCACATATTTATGCATATCCAAGCTCAGTGCGGTGAATGGAACTGCAAACATGGATCACTCGGTCTGGGATTCGCAACTGCCATACTGGGCATGAACACCAATTTTGGTGATCTACACAAACAATGTACAAAAAAAAGTCTGCTTCCGCCGCATTGTAGAGGCATCTCTGTGAGGAGGGAGGGCACAGGGATAACTGCTTCTCTCTGGTCTGGCAGGAGCCCACTCTCCTACCCCTGCAAGAGCTCTGGCTAACATACACACTCCCAAATTATAACAAACAAGGAAAATGCCCTATCACCGAACGGCTGTTCCAAGAAGTAAATGAGGCAGTGGCCTGGGTGAGGGTTCAACGCAGACCCCTCTCTGTAAATATGGTCTATGAGGTGCATGCAGTGTGGCAGACAGCAGGAAGTCTGCAGCCTAACACTACGTAAGCCGAGAACATCTCAACACATGTGGTTGCGTGCTCTGGCTTGAGTACGTGCAGTACTGGCGGATGGGTGGTGTAGACCATGACTCAGGGGGCTGAGCTTGGCTGGAAGTGCTCAGAGCACTACAGAACATCAGCAGTAGACAACCGAGGGAGTGCAGAGTATGGGGAGGGAGGGCATGGCTGGGCATCACTTAGGGGATTATTGTGCGGTGTGTGGCTGAGGCTCGTAGTAAGGCTGAGGAAGAGCAGAGCAGTGTTGAGGATCTGTAGAGTATGACTTGCATAGCTTGAGCTGTGGGTGTGCACGTTCAGCTGAGGGTCTGTTGAGTATGACTGTGTACAGGTTGAGCTCTGAGTGTGCGCGTGTGGCTGAGGGTTTGTAGAGTATGACTGCACAGCCTGAGCTGTGGGTGTGCGCATGTGGCTGAGGGTCTGTAGAGTATGACTGTGCATAGGTTGAGCTGTGGGTGTGCGCTTGTGTTAGAGGGTTTGTAGAGTATGACTGTGCACAACTCGAGCTGTGGGTGTGTGTGTGGCTGAGGGTCTGTACAGTATGACTGTGCATAGGTTGAGCTGTGGGTGTGCGCGTGGCTGTGGGTCTGTGGAGCATGGCAGAGCGTGGAAAGTGCGTGTATGAGGGTGGGCATTGTGTAACTTAGAGCACTGTAGATCAAAGTGTAGTTGAGGATGTGAATGTATGGTTGATCCGTGCTGATTAGGTGTGTAGTGTGGGAGTGCACTGGATAACATCGAGCACAGAGTCGGTGAATACGTGCCAGGCACCACACCTGGGGTGACAGAGGGTATGAACAGAATGGCTGAAGGTAGGAATACCTGGCTGCAGGTGGGCAGAGCCTGGCTATCTTCTAGTGTGCTGGATGAGCTGAGGATGCACAGATGTGTCTGAGATGTCCGAGATGCAGAGTACAGCTGCAAGTGTGCGGTGTGAGTGAAGGAGTTCACATTAGCTGTCAGTGATCGTGATGTGGGTATACACATGGCGGGAGATTCTAGGATTCTTTTTCGGCACTCCAATCATTGTGGCCGCCTTGAAGCCATTCTTAGTAATGAAGGTTTTAGGTGCTTGGCAGTCTGCAGGCCAGAAAACATACATTTCTACCATTTGTTAATTACAAACACCACTCTAGGGACCTTATAGTATTTTATTCACAAACAGTAAATGAACAAGATTCCCGCAGTTCTTGGTAGCAGCTAGTGAAAAATTTAAAATAACGTTTTTTTCAGTTTGACAATATAAAAAAGGAAATTCTTTATAGTCTCTGTGTTTACACACTCTCCAGATCGTACCATCTTTGTGCCTCGCCCATAGCTTTACGCACTATCTGGATCATACAGTCTCTGTGCCTCTCCCACAGTTACACTACAAATCATAGTCTTTGTACCTCACCAATAGCTTTACGCACTCTCCGGATCATACAGTCTCATTACCTGACCCATAGCTTTACACACTCTCTGGATCATGCATTCACCCATAGTTTTTCACACTCTCTGGATCATACAGTCTCTGCACCTCATGCATTGTTTTACAGTTTTTGGATCATGCAGTCTCTGTACCTCCCCCACAGTTTTAAACACTCTCTGGATCATACAGTTCCTGTACATCACCCACAGTTTTACACTCTCTGGATCATACAGTCCCTGTACATCACCCATAGTTTAACAGTTTCTGGATCATTAGTTTTACACACGCTGTGAATCATGCAGTCACCCATAGTTTTTTGCACTCTCCGGATCATATAGTCTCTGTACCTCACTCACAGTTTTACACACTCTGGATCATGCAGTCTTTGCATCTTACCCATAGTATTATACACTTTCTGCAGCATGCAGTCTCTGTACCTCACCCATTGTTTTACACACTCTCTGGATCACGCAGTCACCTATAGTTTTACGCACTCCCTGGATCATGCAGTCTTTGCACCTCACCCATAGTTTTACAAACATTCTGGATCATGTAGTCTTTGTACATCACTCATAATTTTACACATTCTCTGGATCATGCAGTCTCTGTACCTCACCCATAGTTTTACACACTCTGGCTCATGCAGTCTCTGTACCTCACCCATAGTTTTACACACTCTCTGGATCATTCAGTCTCTGTACCTCACCCATAGTTTTACACACACTCTGGATCATGTAGTCTGTGTACCTTACCCATAGTTTTACAGAGTCTTTGGATCATACAGGCACTGGTTTTCATTCCAACAGAAGCCTGTGGTTAGGGGAGTGCTTAGAAAGAGTTTACTTTCCGTGACCTGTTTCACAGTATCACACTGGGTTTCCTTTTCACACCCAATACGAGGTAGCTAAGCGAACAGACCATACCATTTAATACACAGTAGTACCTCTGCTGGCAATGGGGAGGCTGCATTATAAAACAGTGTAGTAAACAGAAATTGATGGATGGAATTCTTGAATTAATCTCAGCCACTGGCAATTACTCGGGCCGCATTCCAGTCCATAATTGTTTTTCCAAATGCCACCCCAGATTAGCACCAGCCATATGCAAATCAGTTCTGGTCCTGCTCCAATAGGAATATTCCAGCCCAAACTGCCGAGCCAGGTCCTCTCTGAACCGGAACACAAGCAACCCAACACCGGATCCAACCTAGTTGGAGCTCTTTAGCTGGGTGCAGGCTGGTTCCAGTGGCACAGTGAAAGAGAGACCCACGTCTGGGCATACCCATTGCATTTAGGGTGTTGCACTGAAGTAAACAAAAAAGTGAGGGGTAGAATGTTTGAATTAATCTCAGCTACTGGTATTTACTTGAGCTGCACTCCAGTCCATCGTCTTGGGTTGCTTGTGTTCCCATTCAGAAAGGGCCTGGCCTGGCTGTTTGGCTGTCCTTACTGGAGCAGGGCCAAGATGATCTGCATACGCCTGGGTCTTATCTGAGGTGGCATAGTGGACAAACAAACAATTGGGCTGGAATGCTACCTAGGCAATTGCCAGTGGTTAGACTATTTACAAGCATGCCTCTCATCCCTTTTTGTGCACTTGCATTATAAAACGGGCTTTCTCTGAGATTCTTGGTAGGTCTGCACCTCACAAATAACCAGCTGGAGTTTATGACCTTCTGATACCACACCAGGAAGTACCACACTGGGGTGGACTCCAGATGAAACTGCTTTTTAGACATCGAGCCCTTCTCTCCAGAGTGAATTATCTCACACTGCACTGGGATGGGTGATTCCCCACATTCTAGGCGCATCTATGGCTAGTCCCAGGGTTAGTGCTTCCAAGCTCAGTTTCATTTTCCCCAGTATGAAACTCCTGATGCCGCATCAGGGTGGACTCTGGATGAAATTGCTTTCCAGACCCTGAGCACTTGTAGTGTTTCTGCCCGGCGTGAACAATCTCAGTGTACTAGGATGGATAGCTCACTGAAGCGCTCGCCACATTCCAGGCACTCCTATGGCTAGTCCCAGGACTAGTGCCTCCAAGCTGGGTTTCATTGTCCCCAGTATGAATCTTCTGATGCTGCACCAGTGTGGACATCCGGTGAAATTGCTTTCCACACTCTGAGCACTTGTAGCGTTTCTGCCCGGTGTGAATGCTCTGATGCTGCATTAGGATGGACGCCTGGCGGAAGCACCCGCCACACTCCAGGCATGTATACGGCTTTTCCCCTGTGTGGATCCTCTGATGCTTGCTTAAGTCTGAGTTCTGTGTGAACCTCTTCCCACAGTCTGTGCACTTGTATGGCCTCTCACCCGTGTGGGTTCTCTCGTGTCTTACTACATTGGGCCTAGAATTGAAGCGTTTCCCACAGTGGGTACAGGCAAAGGGCAGTTTTCCAGTGTGGATCCTGAGATGCGTGCTGAGGTATGAGCTCTGGTTAAAACTTTTACTACACACTGTACATTTGTAGGGCTTTTCTCCGGTGTGGATTCTCTCGTGCTTACTCAGGTCCGAGTTTGTTCGGAAGCTTCTCTGGCACCTGCTACATTTGAAGGGCCGTTCCTTTGTGTGGGTTCTCTGGTGTCTAATGAGTTGGATCTTGGTGTTAAATAAATTCCCACAGTCGCTGCAGGAGAACAGATTTTCCTTCACGTGCATCTGAAGATGTGCAGTAAGTTGGGAATGCTGAATGAAGCTCAACCCACAATGCATGCACTTTTGTGCTCCTGCTTCACTGTTGCAGCTTTGGTGGTTGTGCACCTGGGATGGATCCCTAAAACTCTTCCAAAATGTGGTCCACATCAAGGTACTTTCTTCTGCACAGGGCTCCTGTCTCTGTGAAAACTGGTCCTCTTTGTCTTTTTTGGTACTTCTCTTTTCTCTCGGGGCCTCCCATCTGGTGAGGTTCGAGTGAAGGCTCATCGTCTTGGTAAGCTCCTCCTTTTCTGTGGAAGAAACATGACCCATTCAGAATTTTAGGGGATCAATGTGAATATATGGCCTGGGCAGTAAGATAATGGATCTCGTCACAGTTAAAGGGTAACAAAGAGGTGAATATATTAGTATTTTATTGTCAGTATAAAGAACAAATAGAGCTTATTTTTTAGCATTAAAAATGATAACTTTTGAATACTTTAACAATCTCTATTCAATGCTTGTTTAGGAATATTGCATTTGAAGCACAGTCAAAAACATTCCCACCATTATTTAGTGATTGGCTGATACAGAATATCTGCCCAGGATTGGCTGATGTCCCGTCCAGGCAGCCTGTGATAGGGAGGATGTAGGTGGACTGTTAACTCGCTGCAACCAAGAGCTTTGAAACTCCATACCTGATAAAGGCTTCTTGCAATGTTTCAGCCAGTTGTGGATTCTCAGTCATTCTTACATTTGAATTGGGGTGATCCATGGTGAGTTACAGTTCTTACAGGCGGATTTCCTTTCACGTTGAAGCTGATGCATTGTTCCTATTTGTTGTGATTTACATTGTTTGAAGGGCTGTGCATAAGTCCTTTCTGTTAAGGGTTTGCTTACTTTTGTCATTTGATTTGAAGATTGGAGATTATTGTGTTGCAATATTACATATTCGATTACCCATGCTCAGTGTGGTGTCTGCCATTTGCTTTTCCACCTCATGAATTGAAAAGGCAGTATGAAGGTCTGGACGAAGGCACGCGCAGAGCTTCCTGGGTATCGCGGGGGGGGGGGGGGGGAGTAGGCACAGTGCCCTCACCCCTGAGATTCTCAGTATAGGGCTTCATGTGTTTCTCCAATGAATTCTGAGAGAACTAACCTGTAGCATGTATGGCCCTTCATGTGCCTCTCAGGGGTCGTTCAACAGAGGCAGCCTTCAGCATGCATGAAGCTTCGTCAGCATGCATGAAGCTTTGTGTGCCTCTCATGTCCTTTGGCTAGAGAGAGCCTTCAGCATACATGAAGCTTCATGGGCCTCTAAGGGGCTTTTGGACAGAGAGAGCCTTATTTGAAGCTTCACGTTTCTCTCGGTGTCCTTTGGACAGAAGAACAAGTTATTTACCTTTGGTAATGCCCTATCAGGTAGGGACTCTATCTAGCAGTGCCACGCCCAGCACACTGACATCAGTTTCTTTACGTGACTCTTTCCGTGCCAGAAGCACAGATTCCTTGCCAGAAGGCTGATTTTCCACGGAGCAGAAATTAAGTGTCTACAGAGAGCTTTTTAAGTAGAAAGACCAGTTTGAAGAAAAGCGGAGGCTGGGAGGGTCGGTAAGGAATCAGCAGGAAGATAGAGTCTCTACTACATAAGGCGTTACCGAAAGTAAGCAACCTGTTCAACTTCTAGCCACAGATCTCTAACCTTAGCTAGATACCAAAGCAATACCATCTACAAACATGGTGTGAACTGGCTTAGACCAAAATGTCCTGGAGTACCGAACAGGCAAAGTAACCGTCAAGACGGATCAGACTGTCAAGGCAGTAGTGTATGGTAAAGGTGTGCAGGGATGCCTATATCGCAGTCTAACAGATGTCCAGGACAGGAACCCAGGGAGCTAACGCAGTGGTTGTCGCTTTAGCTCTTGTTGAATAAGTTTGCAAACCTGCAGGGGATTGCTTCTTGGCCAGTGTGTAACAGATCTTAATGCAGGGTACAATCCATCTGGAAATCGTCCGTTTCCGCACTGCTTTGCTCTCCTTCACCCCAGTGAACCCAACAAAGAGCATTCCATCCACCCGGTGTCCTTTGGTGCGATTGATTAACAAGAACAACGCTCTAAGCGGGTCCAGGCTATGGAGTCTCTCCTACTTGGAGGGATGAGGCAGCGAAAGAAGGTTGGCAGTGCGATGCCCTGCCGATGTGGAAAGTTTAACCACCTTTGGCAAAAGGGAAGCATGTGTGTGGAGAACCAGTTTTAAAAGAAGCTGGTGTATGGAAGGTGAACTGAAATCGCCAGCAGATCACTGCCCCTCGTGATTTATGTGATGGCCACCAAGAAGGGTGTCTTGATGGTCATAAGTCGTTCGAGGTTCAAACTTAATTAATATCCCATTGGGACAAATAAAAGGTTTGGGTGGAAACGTTTCAACGGGTGACTTGACCAGGAAGGTTGGTCTGGAAATCGCAAGAAAGCTGAAATGACTGAAAGATCCCCCTTAACTAAAACTCAAGCACAAACTTGTCTCAACAGCAGACGCATATGGTCTTTGTGGATGGATGCCTGGTGGCCAAGATGACCTCACACACTGTGCAGAACCCTGCCTTGTTGCTTCGACTGATCATCCCAGAGGGGCAGGCTGATCAGAGGACCAATGCTCATGCTCAGGAGTTCGAGATACCATACTCTTCGTGCCCTATCTGGAGCCACAAGGATGACTTCAGCCCAGTCTGTCCTAATCTTCTTCAGAACTTTGGCAGGAGTATCGGTGGGAAGGCGTACAGGCGTCAAGGCTGGTGGGAGAGAAAATCCTTTTACCAAAGGTGTCCAGCCACTTGGATTCCCTATCCAATGGGATGTTACGGAGTATGCCAGGATTAACCTTGGAAATTTAGGCCTGCACAACCACCCTCTTGGGCTGGGGTGCTGGGCGAGGAAGGAATATGCTACTTACCAGTATGCATCTGTTCTTGGCATGTAGAGCTGCAGATCTACACACTTTTGCATAGATCGCCATCTGGTGTTGGGCCCGGATGTTTGCAGTTTGTTTTTCCTCTTGGAAAGTCTTTGGAAGTCACGAGATGGGTGACTCCTCCTTTGGATCATACTGCGCATGGGCTTCGGCTCCATCCTCAGATTGTTTCTCGCCAGCAGGGAAAGATGGAGCGTAGTAATAACAGTGAAGAAACCCATGTGTGTGTATCTAAATAAGATAAGCTGGAACCGATACAGGTAGCCGGGGAGGCGGGTGGGCGTGTGTAGATCTGCAGCTCTACATGCCAAGAACAGATGCATACTGGTAAGTAGCATATTCCGTTCAAGGCATATGAGCTGCAGATTACACACTTGTGCATAGATTATATAGCAGTTGCCAACCTTAGCGGTGACCACCCGTATCTGTTGCAGTGGTTTGAAATAATGTTTTTAGTACAGCCTGGCCCACACTAGCTTGTTGCTTAGTTTGCACATCTACACAATAGTGTTTGGTGAAAGTGTGCGGTGTTGACCATGTAGCTGCTTTGCAGATATCATCTAATGGAATGTTCCATAAGAATGCCATGGAAGCCCCTATCTTTCGTGTAGAATGGGCTTTAGGGGGAACAGATAGTGTTAGTTTTGCTTTGTGGTAGCAAATTTGAATGCATTTTACAATCCACCTAGCTATCCCTGATTTTGAGATGGGGTTGCCCTTGTGTGGTGGAGAGAAAGAGACAAACGGTTGTTTGGTCTTATGGAAAGGTTGTGTTCTCTCAATGTAGTAGAGTACGGCTCGTTTGACATCTATTGTGTGCAGAGCCCTTTCTGCAACGGTCTGTGGTTGCGAGAAAAATTCTGGTAGTTCTACAGATTGGTTTAGGTGAAAAGGGGAAATGACTTTAGGTAGGAATTTTGGAAAGGGGAAATGACTTTAGGTAGGAATTTTGGATTGGTACGGAGAACAACCTTGTTATGGTGCATTTTAAGAAAAGGTTCTTGTATGGTAAATGCTTGTATCTCACTGACCCTTCTAAGGGAAGTGATGGCTACAAGGAAAGCTGTTTTCCACGTTAGGAATTGTAGTTCACATCTGTGTAAAGGTTCGGAGGGAGGCCCCATTAGCCTTGTGAGAACGATGTTTAAGGTCCACACAGGCGAGCGTGGTACTCTGGGGGGAATTATTTGTTTTAGGCCTTCCATGAAGGCTTAAATGGCAGGTACTCTAAAGAGTGATAGATGTTGCCTGTTTTGTAGGTAAGCTGCAATAGCTGCGAGATGTAGTCGAATGGACATATAGGCTAGATTACACCTTTGTAGGTGGAGTAAGTAGCCTATGATATGTTGAATGGACACATCCAGGGGATTGATGGTGTTGTTGGCAATAGACAACAAATAGTTTCCATTTGGCGGCGTAGCACGCTCTAGTGGTAGGTCGCCTAGCTTCTCTGATGACGTTCATGCAGTCAGGGGGAAGATTTAGGTACCTGAATTCTAGGATTTCAGGAGCCAGATCGCAAGGTTGAGCTGAGCTGGGTCCGGGTGCCTGATCTCTCCACGGTTCTGGGTTAGGAGGCATGGTGAGAGGTGTAGTTTTTGGTGTGGTACTACAGAGAGTTCCAGCAGCGTGGTGTACCACGGTTGTCTGGCCCACGTTGGAGCTACTAGGATCAGTGTGAGGGAGTGTTGCTGTAGTTTGCGCACCACTAGTGGAATGAGTGGGAAAGGCGGAAAAGAGTACGCAAATTTGCCTGACCAGTTCATCCATATCGCATTTCCTTTGGATAATGGGTGTGGGTATCTGGCGGCGAAGCTTGGGCATTTTGTGTTTTCGTGGGTGGCAAAGAGGTCTATCTGTGGATGCCCCCATATTTGAAAGAATGGATGAAGAACCTGTGGGTGAAGTTCCCACTCGTGTATCTGTTGTGTCTGTGAGCTGAGCAGATCTGCCACTGTGTTTTGGACTCCTGGGACATGTTGAGCCAGGAGAAAGATTTTGTGGGGTATTGCCCATCTCCATATGCTCTGTGCTAATTGAGAGAGCTGTGGAGAGTGTGTGCCGCCTTGTTTTTGGATATAATACATGGCCGTCATGTTGCCTGTGTTTGGAAAGATTTTAGGGCTAAGAAGATTGCTAGTAACTCCAGATGGTTGATATGGAGTAGCTTCTGCTGAGGTGTCCATTTGCCCTGCATGGTGAGATGTAATAGATGAGCTCCCCAGCCGGAGAGCGATGCGTCCGTTGTTAGTACTATCTGAGGAACCGGGTCCAAGAACGGTCGAACTTTGGAAAGGTTTGTGGTGTTCCACCACTGTAGAAAGCGATGGGTATGACCGTCTACCAACACCAGATCTGTCAGTTGACCTTGGGCCTGGTTCCACTGGTGCGCTAAGCACTCTTGGAGAGGACGCATCTGGAGTCTTGCGTGAGGTACTATGAAAATCCAAGAGGCCATCATCCCTATTAGTTGCATGAACACTCGAGCTGGAAGGGAGTGTTGTGCTATGAATTTGGCACGTAAAGCCTGAATGCTTGCAATCCTGGCCGGATTGGGGTAGGCTAGCGCTTTTGAGGTGTCTATGGTGGCACCGAGGTATTGCTTTATTGCTTTATAGTCCCGGAATTACTGGCAAGCCCAGTGAATCATTTGGTGGGCATCCTCCTCAATTCCCGTTCTGTGACCAAACACAAATATGAACTCGAGTTGCTCTTAACCTCCCACTCTCCTGATTTGGCCTTCATTACGGAAACGTGGACCAGTGCGGCTTCCTGCCCAGACTGGAATATCGCACTGCCCCCTGGTTATGCGTTACACTGTCTTGACAGAAAGGATGGCAGAGGGGGGGCTTAGATATCATTTACCGGGACTACCTGAAGGTCCAGATCTAGGCCGTCGAAAACCTGCATATATATTTAAAAGATACAATCGTCTCTCATGGTCTACTGGTTTACAGACCACCCGGACCTAGGGCGCGTTTCTGGAGGCTCTTCGAGTTCATCTAGAGTCCTGTACCGAGTTTGAGGCTTATACGATCCTTGGGGATTTTAACTTCCATCTGGAGGCCGAGAATAATTCGGACACCACTAGACTTCTGGATAGCCTGGAGGCATACGGACTACAACAACTGGTTTCAGCCCCGACTCATAACGGGGGCCATACTCTAGACGGCTTGTTCTCTAGCCACCCAGATTTGCTATATCTTAGGGCAGAACCCCTCCCATAGACCGATCATAATGCTGTGTTCTTCAGGGTAGGGGTAAAGACAAGGGCAATAGGCGTTCCCCAAAAACCCACCAAGATTATGTTTAGGAGATTGAATAAGGTTACATACTCATCCCTCACCGAGGCGTTGGGTAACTCCCCCCTACCCTCGATATTAATAATGAGATGGCTGTCTCCCAGTTTACCGACTGGATCACGGAAGCAGTCAATCAGGTTGCTCCCCTCCAGTTAGCCACCCGGAACAGACGTCCACCTGGTGCCCCCTGGTATGGTCCGGAGCTCAAACTACTGAAGGTTGAGTGCAGACGGCGGGAACGGCTCTGAAGAGTGGACTATAATTGGGTCTGTAAGCAAGCCTATAACCAGGTCCTGCATAATTATAAGCAGGCCATCCGGAAATCCAAGAAGGACTATTTTTCCCGGAAAATTTGAGAGGCAGGGAACTCCACTAAAGAACTTTTTAAAACTGTGTCCTTTCTGGCGAATCCTCAGCAGACCAACCGGCTCAGCCCGGATCAGTCATTTTGTGATCAGCTGGCTGTCTTTTTTCAGAATAAGGTGGCCACTATCTATGACGAACTGCTAAACTCAGTGGGACCAACAATTTTGCATTTTGAGCAGGAGATACCCACATGTAGCCTGACAACTATTGATCCTTTATCTAGAGGTGAGGTCTTGACACTGTTAGGCTCTATAAAGTCGGGTGCTGTTTCAGACCCCTGTCCCCCTCATATTATGCACCTGGTGGCTGATAGGATCACACCTAGTCTCACGGTGCTGATTAACCAGGTAATAGCAGCAGGACCTTATCCAGCCACCTGGAAAACGGCGAGTGTTAAACCCCTTCTCAAAAAAGCCTCTCTGGATCCCTCTGAATTTAAAAATTATCGTCCCATCTCTGGCCTCCCTCTGAATGGCTAAAGTCACTGAGAAGGCTATAAATCGGAGCTTGATGGGAGTATCTGGATAAGAATGCCCTGCTGGACAGGTCTCAGCATGGCTTTCGACCCAAACACTCCACAGAATCTGCCCTTATAACGGCAGCTGAAGGTATTCGAGCTACAGTGGATGGAGGGGGGAGAGCTATTCTTGTCCTCCTGGATCCGTCCGCTGCGTTCGATACCGTGTATCATGCGGTGCTGATGCAGCGTCTGAGGGAGGTAGGGATTGTGGATCGGGCCTTGGCCCTACTCTCTTCTTTTCTGGATAATCGAAGACAAAGCTTAAATTGGGCCGGCTTACACTCGGCAAATTTCGCGCTACCATGTGGCGTCCCACAAGGTTCTGCTCTTTCCCCGACTCTTTTTAACATCTATGTCAGACCTCTGGCTAGTCTGGTCAGGAAACATGGTTTTATGTTGCTGTCCTATGCGGATGATTCACAATTAGTGATATCAGTTGTGGATCACCCTGATCAAATAGCGGCCAAATTCCATGCCTGTCTTTCTGATGTGATGGAATGGATGCGCTTGAGTTTTTTAAAAATCAATACTGAAAAGACTGAAGTGGTGGAGTTCGGGAAAGGTCCCTCAGTCTGGAACACCCTATGGTGGCCATCGGAGGCTGGACAATGTCCCCTCCCGGTCACTAATGTGAGGAACTTAGGGGTGATCTTTGACGAAAATCTGAACATGTCAGCCCAGGTCAACAGCCTAACTTCATCATGTTTCCTCCTGTTAAAAACTCTGCGGAAAATCCTCCCATACATCCCTTTGGCGCTACAGAAAACTGTGATGGCCGCCTTATTCATGTCCAGACTGGATTATTGTAATGCCATGTTTTTGGGTATCGACAAGTTCCAGGTTGGAAAAATCCAGTCTTTGCAGAATGCCGCGGTTCGTGTAATTCTGAACCTGCCCAGGGGTTGCCCTACCTCTGCGGGAAGGAAATCTCTTCACTGACTTCCGGTTCAACAGAGAATCGAGTTTAAGGCACTCTGTTTGGTTCACCTAGCCCGCTTTGGTGGGGGTGCTAATGATGGAATAGACAGGTTTAGACCTTACATCCCGCCCCGTGCTTTGCGGTCGGCCAACCTTGGTCTTATCTGTATTTCCAGATTTAAACTAGCGAGAGGGGGCGGTCGTTCTTTTGCCACCTGTGCAGCCAGATTATGGAATCATCTGCCAGTGGAGATGCGACTTCAACCTAGTTATGCCCTTTTCAGAAAGATGCTGAAGTATCGCTTATTCCAGGTCCAATAATAATTCGTTTCCTGCTGATCATACATATCATAGCGCCAAGACACCGTCTGGTTTATAAGCTTCTTTTATACTTTTATACTTATACTTTATGTGGGATGGTTGTAGCTGGGACTTTTGGTGATTGACCGTGAAGCCCAGTTGGTGAAGTAGTTGGATTGTGGTGGAGGTGTGTTGTACACACTGATTGTATGAACTGGCTTTTATCAGCCAGTCGTCTAGGTATGGGAAGACGTGAATGTGTTGTCTTCGCAGGTGTGCTGTCACCACTGCTAGGCACTTGGTGAATACCCGTGGTGCTGTTGTGACTCCGAATGGGAGCACTTTGAATTGGTAGTGTTGTCCGTCCACTACAAATCTGAGGTACTTTCTGTGAGCGTAGTGCACTGGAATGTGGAAGTACGAGTCTTTTAAGTCCAGAGTGGTGAGGAAGTCGTTTTAGGAGAGGAGCGGAAGTACCTGCTGAAGCGTTACCATATGAAAATGGTCTGAGTGTATGTATGTGTTCAGGGGCCGGCGATCCAGGATGGGTCGTAGGGGCTCGTCTCTTTTTGGTATGAGAAAATATAGGGAGTAGACCCCCATATTTTGTTGTTTGACAGGAACGTGTTCTATTGCCTGCTTTTGTAGAAGGGAGATTACCTCCTTCTTTAGCAACATTAAATGTTCTTGTGACATTGGGCGCTGCCTGGGTGGAATGTTTGGGGGGGTAGATTTTAGTTCTAGGCAGTAGCCTGACCAAATTATCTGTGTTACCCATTTGTCTGAGGTGATGGTCGCCCAGACCGGAAGGAAATTTTGAAGTCTGCCCCCGACCGGAGTAGGATGGTCTGGAGGGAGCGGGGGGAAGTCATTGGGTAGGCGGTGTGGCAGAGCGGGCGATATTTGTTTTGCCTCTGCCTTTATTGTTGTTACCCCTATAGCCGCCTCTTTGATACCCCTTTGTGAAGGTGGACTGAGTGGGGGATTTGTAGGAAGTGGACGCGTTGTCTGAGGAGTAGCCTCTAGATGTACTTCGAAAGGAAGAGCAGCGAAAGGAGCGTCTAGGAGTGTGTGACTGTAAGGCTCCCATGGATTTCGCCGTATCCGTGTCCTTCTTCATCTTTTCCAGGACCTCATCCACCTTTGGTCCAAGTAGGTGTTCCTCGTCAAAAGAGTGATTAAGGATGGAGGCTTGTACCTCCGGTTTAAACCCTGATATTCTTAGCCAAGCATGGTGACGGAGGAGGACGCTAGTATTAATGGCCCTGGAAGCTGTGTCTGCTGCATCTAAGGCACAGCGTATAGAGGGGTTAGTCTTACCCTTTTGAATTAATTCGTTGGCCCTAGCTTTGTATTCTTCAGGGAGGTGGTGCATTATGCTTTCTAATTCATCATAATGTGCCCTATCATATCTGGCCAATAGCGCTTGGGTATTGGCGATACGCAATATATTGGCTGCCTGTGACGCAGTGCGTTTTCCTGATGCGTCTAGTAGCTTTGACTCCTTGTCCGGTGGTGGTGCTTCGCCTGACGCCTGGGAATTTGTTCTTTTTCGTGCAGTGGACACCACTAGGGAATCTAGTGTCGCTGGTCCTCTGATGTAGGAGGGATCTGTGGGGGCAGCTTTGTATTTTTTGTCTATGCGTGGGTTAATGACCCTGGCCCTAACGGGGTCTTTAAAAACTTCTGGCGCATGTTTTACCACCCCTTTAAGCATAGGTAATATGGAGGTAGACCTATGTGTGGTATTAAATGTGTCGAGGAGAAAATCCTCCTCCACGGGGTCAGTATGTAAGTCTACCCCGTGATAGTGTGCCGCCCTCTGAAGTAGATGGTGGAACCCTAGTGAGTCTTCCAGTGGAGATGGCCTGGAGGGGTAAAGGTCATCTTGTGGGACGTCGGGGATATCGGGGTTATTGTAGTCGCCCCATGGGTCTGGGGATCCTGTAGGGGTAGGGTCCTGGGGCACTTCCCTATATCATGATATGGATCCCCTTCATCCTCATCGTCTGGAGACGGGGTCGGAGAACGATGAGGTGGGAGTGGAGAAGGCGGAGGGGGTGGCGGTGGAGAAGGTGGAGGAGGTGGAGGAGGTGGGGAAGGTATTCTGATCGGAGAGGTAGCAGAGTCCTTCCTCTTTGGAGGTGGAGGCGGAGCCGGTTTGCCCAAATGTCTCTTTTTGGTAGAGAGTGTCAAATTACCAGTTTTTGGATCCTTGGTGAGAGTCTTTTGCAAGGGATCCGGTGTAAATAGTTCCTGTGAAAGTGTTTGGTCCGTCGGCGCCGAAGGTTGCTTGGAACCCAGCTTGGGAACCTCCGGTCGCTTGGTCGGCGCCGAGATGGGTTTAGACTTGGAAGTGTCGGTGGCCCTGTGTGGATTTGTCGGTACCGAAGATGGCGTCGGTACCGAAGAGCTGGGTTTCGACCCCGAAGGCTTCAGTGCGGAGCTCGGTGTCGAGGTGGAGGCCGGTTTCTTTTTCGGTGCCGAAGCAAGTTTATCGGCACCACTGGTAGGCTGGCTCGAGCCCGAGCTGCCGGAAGGCTTACTTGGCTTCTTCACCGGGCCCAAAGGTGGGGTGTGTGAAGCAGTGTCTCTGGTTTTGCCTGGGCCCGTAGGCGAAGGCGTGACTGCAGCCTTTTTCGGAGCCGGCAAGGGTGTTTGGGGGGATGTAGATCGGTACTCACGACCCTCTGCGCTGGAGTGATGTCCTCCACATCTGATTCGTCGGCCTCGGAAGCGCTGACGAGGTCCTCTTCGGTGCGACGCTGCTCCGGATCATCGATGTCGTCTCCGAAGATGTCGACTGGAATGGACGTTGAGGAGAGTGCCATATTCCTTCTGGCTCTTCGGTCCTGAATAGTCTTTTTGGATCCGAAAGACTTACAGGCCGGACAGTCTCGAGCCTCGCGTTCAGGGGAGAGGCAGAGGTTGCATACCTCGTGAAGATCGGTGTGGGGAAATTTGGACCCACATCGAGGGCACTTTTTAAATGGCGTCCTTTCCATGAGCCGGGACCGGAGCTTGGTTAGGCCCGAAGGCCGCCGTCGACGACTGGAACCGAAGGTCTGTGCCGATGAGAAGGCGCGTCGAGTGGGGAGATCGCGATCGAAACAATATAGCGATTTGGGTGAGGATTGCGCGTCGATCGTCGAACTGGAAGCTGTTACATCCGAGCCCGTTGGTGGAAAAGAACAATCTGAATGGAGCCGAAGCCCATGCGCAGTATGATCCAAAGGAGGAGTCACCCATCTCGTGACTTCCAAAGACTTTCCAAGAGGAAAAACAAATTGCAAACATCTGGGCCCAACACCAGATGGCGATCTATGCAAAAGTGTGTAATCTGCAGCTCATATGCCTCGAATAGCCGTATTCCCAGGAGCAGGGCGGAGGCAGCGGGTGATCATCAGTTGCACAGGAGCACCTGTGCAGGGCTTGGTCCAGGCGTCGAGCAGGACATCACTGAAGGCTTCATTGAGGTGGAGAAGGGGTTCCCTGAGGGATAACCTGGGTTTAAGCACCTCTGTAAAGACATTGGTCTTGACCTCCATCGAGTACAGCGTAAGGTCCAGGCCTTCAGCCTCCCTCTGAACCACCACAGCTAAAGAAGCCCCTTCCTCTATAGTCACATTAGGAGGAGAGTCCAGGCCAGTGCTTGGTGAGGTGTCCAGACCACTGGCATCAGCTAGGTCCTAATCCGATTTTTTCTTGGCCAAGTGTTCCACAAGGTAGTCAGGATACCATAAGGACGCTCAGATCCACTCCAATTATATTCCTAACAGGGCCTGTCGGAAAATAGAGGCACGGCCTCCGACCAGGTAGTTGCCAAAGTTGATGTCGATGCAGACCCGGCTCCGTATCGGAGTCAGGAATGACAATGGAAGTTGGCTGTGCCAGGAACGGTTTCACTGGATCCGACCTTGGGTGAAGGTCGTGGATTCACGACCAGAGCTGGTCTGGATATGGGAACGGATTCAAAGGGCATGACTGGCACCGAGGCAAGCCCGCCTTTAGAAATGCTGTCTGGGCACCTTCCGAACCCATGGGGCCTGAAGGTGCCTAGCCTCATAGAATTCCATCAATTGGGCAAGGGTCACTCCAGCTCCAGTATATTCTGGTAGGTGTGGCGCAGACCCATATTTAGCAGTGTTAGAGAAGTGTGGGAACAGGGCCTAGGCTTGTTGCGTCGTTCCTGGGCCTCCTCCGATGACTTAAGACTGGCATGGAGAAGTCGAAAGAATGCTTCAACTTATTGGTCGTCTTCTGTTGGACTTACCCGATGAAGATTTTGACCTTGAAGACGACCAACAGGAACAACTCCAAAGTAGGGGCTAGGACCTTTAAAGCAACCTGGAGCGGTGCAGAGTCATCCGGTGCCAAGCGACCAGGAGCTTCCTGCATGCTCCCGGACTGCTTTGCACAAGAGCCAGGGCAGATATTGGAGTAGTGGCCCAACTCCAGGCACCATAAGCAAACCAGGTGAGGGTTTGTCACTGACATCTGCCTGTGGCAGGCTCCACAGGGTTTAAAACCCACAGGATTTTCAAGGGACATCCTTGAAGCATACTGGAAGTGACAAAAAGTCGAAAAAAGCAGTCAAAAAGAGACAGAGGTAGCTCTTCTGGACCTGTGCTGATGGCACGGAAAGAAAAGAACTCACGCCAGCGCCCTGGTGTGGTGCCTATATAGGCACCACGCACATCACATCCAGTGCACAGGAGGCCTACGATGCAGATGCAGAGCTGATTGGCGTCACCTACTGCCAGGCAGGGGTACTGCTCAAGATCTGTTGGATCCAAGTCGGACACCTGGGTAATATTCTCAAGTAAGGAATCTGCGGCTAGAAGCCTCTATCAGATAGCGCCTTTATAAGGTATGAAGGTTCATGTGTCTCTCAGAGGCCTTTGAACAGATGCAGGCTCTCGCGCCTCACCTTCTAAGAGCACTGCAGCGGGCTCTTCCTTCTCTGTATCCTGGGGTTGCGTGACCGGGGAGGTCCATCTCCTGTCACCTCTCGCCATCACCTCAGAGCTGGCTGCTTCACAACCTGGAAGAGAAAAGCCAAAAAGAGGAGGTAAGGTTATCAGGTTAGAGGCACCACCACCATCTGAAGACTAGTTCAGAATTCACCGAGATCGTCTCATGGATGATCATTACCTGCAGAAATATTTCTATTCCCACAGTGCGTCCAGCACCGGCCATCAGCATGCACATACCACTGCCTGACCAGTAGTATGTACGGGGTCGCATGCACATAGCACTGCCTGACCAGTAGTATGTACGGGGTCGCATGGACATAGCACTGCCTGATCAGTAGTATGTACGGGGTCGCATGCACACACCACTGCCTGATCAGTAGTATGTACGGGGTCGCATGCACACACCACTGCCTGATCAGTAGTATGTACGGGGTCGCATGCACACACCACTGCCTGATCAGTAGTATGTACGGGGTCGCATGCACACACCACTGCCTGACCAGTAGTATGTACGGGGTCGCATGCACACACCACTGCCTGATCAGTAGTATGTACAGGGTCGCATGCACACACCACTGCCTGACCAGTAGTATGTACGGGGTCGCATGCACACACCACTGCCTGACCAGTAGTATGTACGGGGTCGCCTGCACATACCACTGCCTGATCAGTAGTATGTACGGGGTCGCATGCACATACCACTGCCTGACCAGTAGTATGTACGGGGTCGCATGCACACACCACTGCCTGACCAGTAGTATGTACGGGGTCGCATGCACATACCACTGCCTGACCAGTAGTATGTATGGGGTCGCCTGCACATACCACTGCCTGATCAGTAGTATGTATGGGATCGCATGCACACACCACTGCCTGATCAGTAGTTTGTACGGGGTCGCATGCACACACCACTGCCTGATCAGTAGTATGTACAGGGTCGCATGCACACACCACTGCCTGACCAGTAGTATGTACGGGGTCGCATGCACACACCACTGCCTGACCAGTAGTATGTACGGGGTCGCATGCACACACCACTGCCTGACCAGTAGTATGTACGGGGTCGCATGCACACACCACTGCCTGACCAGTAGTATGTACGGGGTCGCATGCACATACCACTGCCTGACCAGTAGTATGTACGGGTCTATGTACGGGTCGCATGCACATACCACTGCCTGACCAGTAGTATGTACGGGTCGCATGCACACACCACTGCCTAACCTGTAGTATGTACGGGGTCGCATGCACACACCACTGCCTGGTCAGTAGTATGTACGGGGTCGCATGCACATACCACTGCCTGGTCAGTAGTATGTACGGGGTCGCATGCACACACCACTGCCTGATCAGTAGTATGTACGGGGTCGCATGCACACACCACTGCCTGACCAGTAGTATGTACGGGGTCGCATGCACACACCACTGCCTGATCAGTAGTATGTACGGGGTCGCATGCACACACCACTGCCTGATCAGTAGTATGTACGGGGTCGCATGCACACACCACTGCCTGGTCAGTAGTATGTACGGGGTCGCATGCACACACCACTGCCTGACCAGTAGTATGTACGGAGTCGCCACGCTTTAGACTGCCAGTGCACAGGCCTCAATGCTGACCTGCAACGGGGTTTTTTTTTTCTCAATTGGAACTACAAACAGAATTCTGTCAATGCACAACCAACAGCACCAGCACAGCGCCTCAGATGCTTTGCAGGGGGTCTCGTCTATGAATCCTGCCGTGTTTTACATTAGCCACACCACCGTCCCTCTAATGTTCATAGACTTGCTCTTAAACGTCCTCTGCTTCCACAAATCATCCTTTCCTGCCCCCTCTCTCTCTCCACAGTTCTCTTCATCTTCACCCCCTGTGCTCAATCGCAGTTTAACATGAATGGACTGTGGCGCAGATGAGCAGCACCCAGAATAAAACATTCTGGTGGACGGGGACGTCACAGGCCCCCTCTCAAAACCCTCCACTTGCAATAAAGGTTTACCGCTTTACTGGGAGCACTCATGTGACCCACACATGCACCAGGAGGAGTCAGGGAGCTGAAATCAAGGGTTAGGGTCTTGAACCACAAGAGCCAGTGAGATCATTGAAATGTTGCCGAAGTCAGAGTTACTTGCCAGAGTCAGGCCAGGGCACTCTGCTACAGCCGAGGGTATCCAGGAAGCATCTGTGTGCATCCCTGGGGCTGGGAAGAGGCCTGTACACAATGCTCACAAGATCAAGGATGGAACTGCGCAGTGCCACCACACTTGCAAATGCATCTCTGAAGCCTTCACTCCTCTGGCTAGGACGGTGCATCCTTGTTTCGTTTTGCCAGCTGGCTAGCTAAGGCCTTCGGCTCATGGCCTGTGCTCGTCTTGAGATGATCTTTGCACACATTTCAGTGAGGTAAGGTTTGCTCTCCCGTCTCCTGCTAAGGGACCTATTTCTCTCCCTAGTCATGTAATGCCCTCAGCACTTCTTGCAGAGCAAGTCACAGCAGCACGGCTCCTGCACAGTCCTAGGCTGCTTCCGAAAACAGCAACCGACCGGGTTTGGTCTCTGCTTGGGCCGGTGTGCAGAGCCGCTTTCAGAAATGCGGCCAAAGTACAACTACTCCTTGGTCACAGCTACTGTTTATACTGCTTTAGGGGCACTGGCAAACATCAGGGCCCACAAATGTACACATCTGGTTCAAAGTGTGAGCAATCCTCTGCAGCCTACGCTTTCTGGAAAGATAGTGCAGGGGCTGGAAGGGAATAGAGCGGAGCAGCTGTAAAGACTTGAACCAGTGCACTCGGATGAGGTGAGGATACAGGGGCTAACATGGGCAGATGGAGCGGAGCAGCAGGCTGTAAAGACTTGAACCAGTACACTCGGATGAGGTGAGGATACAGGGGCTAACATGGGCAGATGGAGCGGAGCAGCAGGCTGTAAAGACTTGAACCAGTACACTCGGATGAGGTGAGGATACAGGGGCTAACATGGGCAGATGGAGCGGAAAAGCAGGCTGTAAAGACTTGAACCAGTACACTCAGGTGAAGTCAGGATACAGGGGCTAACGTGGGCAGATGGAGCGGAGCAGCAGGCTGTAAAGACTTGAACCAGTACACTCAGGTGAGGTCAGGATACAGGGGCTAACATGGGCAGATGGTGCGGAGCAGCAGGCTGTAAAGACTTGAACCAGTACACTCAGGTGAGGTGAGGATACAGGGGCTAACATGGGCAGATGGAGCGGAAAAGCAGGCTGTAAAGACTTGAACCAGTACACTCAGGTGAAGTCAGGATACAGGGGCTAACGTGGGCAGATGGAGCGGAGCAGCAGGCTGTAAAGACTTGAACCAGTACACTCGGATGAGGTCAGGATACAGGGGCTAACACGGGCAGATGGAGCGGAGCAGCAGGCTGTAAAGACTTGAACCAGTACACTCGGATGAGGTCAGGATACAGGGGCTAATGTGGGCAGATGGAGCGGAGCAGCGGGCTGTAAAGACTTGAACCAGTACACTCAGATAAGGTCAGGATACAGGGGCTAACATGGGCAGATGGAGCGGAGCAGCAGGCTGTAAAGACTTGAACCAGTACACTCGGATGAGGTGAGGATACAGGGGCTAACATGGGCAGATGGAGCGGAAAAGCAGGCTGTAAAGACTTGAACCAGTACACTCAGGTGAAGTCAGGATACAGGGGCTAACGTGGGCAGATGGAGCGGAGCAGCAGGCTGTAAAGACTTGAACCAGTACACTCAGGTGAGGTCAGGATACAGGGGCTAACATGGGCAGATGGTGCGGAGCAGCAGGCTGTAAAGACTTGAACCAGTACACTCAGGTGAGGTGAGGATACAGGGGCTAACGTGGGCAGATGGAGCGGAGCAGCAGGCTGTAAAGACTTGAACCAGTACACTCGGATGAGGTCAGGATACAGGGGCTAACACGGGCAGATGGAGCGGAGCAGCAGGCTGTAAAGACTTGAACCAGTACACTCGGATGAGGTCAGGATACAGGGGCTAATGTGGGCAGATGGAGCGGAGCAGCGGGCTGTAAAGACTTGAACCAGTACACTCAGATAAGGTCAGGATACAGGGGCTAACATGGGCAGATGGAGCGGAGCAGCAGGCTGTAAAGACTTGAACCAGTACACTCGGATGAGGTCAGGATACAGGGGCTAACACGGGCAGATGGAGCGGAGCAGCAGGCTGTAAAGACTTGAACCAGTACACTCGGATGAGGTCAGGATACAGGGGCTAATGTGGGCAGATGGAGCGGAGCAGCGGGCTGTAAAGACTTGAACCAGTACACTCAGATAAGGTCAGGATACAGGGGCTAACATGGGCAGATGGAGCGGAGCAGCAGGCTGTAAAGACTTGAACCAGTACACTCAGATGAGGTGAGGATACAGGGGCTAACATGGGCAGATGGAGCGGAGGAGCAGGCTGTAAAGACTTGAACCAGTACACTCGGATGAGGTCAGGATACAGGGGCTAACGTGGGCAGATGGAGCGGAGCAGCAGGCTGTAAAGACTTGAACCAGTACACTCGGATGAGGTCAGGATACAGGGGCTAACACGGGCAGATGGAGCGGAGCAGCAGGCTGTAAAGACTTGAACCAGTACACTCAGGTGAGGTCAGGATACAGGGGCTAACACGGGCAGATGGCATTAGCAGATGCTGTACAGTACGCTCAGGGCTTTAAGTGGGATGAAAAAACTGGGGGGTCTCTCGAGGGGGCGTGGCCAATGTAATTAAGGGTGTGGCTTAAAAACACGTAAGCTAAACATTTGTGCTTAGCATAGTGTGCCGCCCGACTTGTATTTTGCGGTTTCTGTCATTGCATCCAGATATATGATACATGTCACGACTATTGGCTTTGTCAATGGTTGTTACTTGCAAAAGATAAATAAGCAGCAACTATGGCTTGTATATAATATTGAAAAGCTTCCAGCCCTGGTGACACCACAACAATGTTGCTGCTCTTGAGTTGCAAAGAGAAGGGAAATCCAGAGAGAGAATAAAAGATTTCCCTTCCCCTATAACGCTCGTAAAAAACGCACCGTCTGTGCCAGGGCACAAAACAGAGCCCGATAGAGACCCGTTTCCAGGCCCCCTTAAAAAAACTGCCGGTGCTCAGACCCGGTGAGACCCGGCCCACTTAAAGCCCTGAGTACGCTGCCCTCTTTTCCTTCACCTATGCTATGCATCTATAAAACGCATGGCTACCGAACGGGCCTCCCAGCGCTCATGTCCTTCCTACAGGTAGCAGCAGGTAAATCACTCAAAGAGAGAGGTTTTGAGAATCTCCCTACATTTAATTTGATCGCGGGTCAGTTTTAAGGAAGACGGTAGAGAGTTCCAGACTTCAGCTGCGAGAAACACAAAAGAGCGTCGCCACTTCTCACTTTGTTGATCGAGGTACAGAAAAGAGCCTCATGTCTGTGCCACGCAGGGTCCTTTTAGGAATGGAAGGGATTAGCAATCTCTGAATTAAAGGGGGGCTTTTATTGTACATCATTGTGTGAGCCAGGAAAAGGGACTGGAGTTGAATTCTTTTACATGCGGGCCACCAGTGCAGAGAGAAAGGGAAACAGAGACGGAGGGGCGCTTTGGGATTCTCAACAGAGCGCGCGCTGCAGCGCCCTGAACAATCTGGAAGCGCTTGACCACACACTGGCGGCTTCCCAGAAAGACTAAGCTGCCACAGTCGAGGCGGGATAAGACGAGGCCTTGGACGACAGTCCTTCGAATGGTAGGGGGAAGCCAGCTCAAGATGTTCCTTAAAGCTCGAAGCAAACCAAAGCATGCGGAGGCAAGTTCCATATCTGGACCTCCACAGTAAGAGGACTGTCTATCCAGAAGCATAACTTTAGGTGGGGGACGGTCACCTTAATAATTCTTCCAATGGAGTTCGGATCAGAGCGTGGGGCATTCCCTTCTCTTTGTCTCCACTGAGTTAGAATTCCTGCTGGTCATCCGGTCAGAGACATCCCTTAGGCAGAGACTGAGTTTGGAGGAAAGAACTCCTGCAACAGATGTACAAGAAGTGATGATCTAAGCTCCATCACCATATGATACGGCGGAGAGCTCGGGTATCAGGTCTGCTAGGGCTGCACATAAACGTAAAACCAAGAGGGGCTAAGCCGTGATCCTTGAGGGACCCATATTATTGACAGCAGAGGCCATGGAAGGCCCATAAACTCGTCAGTGTGTGCTCTCTGCCCCTTTATACACCGCTTGCTATTCAAGGTCTCCTCCGGTCGTCTCGGTAGAGTGCAAGAGACTGCCTGTGTGGAGGTCAGGTTTAGTTTTCAGTTTATACGGAGGTGCCCGGCGTGCGGTCAGTGCTTCCCAACCACTCTACATGGAATTAGTGGGCCTGACTCACAAAGGTAAAGGTAGACCAGAAGTCTGACTCAGACCAGAAGTCTGACTTTACTGGTAGTAACTTATCTTTGTGAATACCGAAAAGTAGTAAAGTCAGACTTTGGTCTAACTTGACCTTTGTGAACCAGGCCCTCAGAGTCCGTGGGGTTTTCCAGAATCCCACAAGCCCTGTATTGTGGTACCCCTGGCCTTCAGTAACATGTAGGAAGTTTTGAGAACTTACTACTTCAAACAATTATTTAGTAGAGTAACCATTTTCAGAAGGATTTTCTAAAGGCACCCAAGGACATGATAGGATGGTGTTCCATCACGTCTTATGGAGGTCTGAACCATGGTTTCCGTTCGTACCGACTGTTACCGCTGCTTTTCTATGGCGAGACTCAGTTTTGGGTTTACTTACTGGATTTACACGCTAATTTGACTTTATTGGGCCATGTATTAATGCCATCCGAGTGAAGTATGTTAATGTTCTTTTCAGATGCAAGAGTCACTTCTATATAGCGTTAAAGTAAAAAGGTGAGCCGCAGCTACGACGACCCTATTCTATTCTATTCTACAGTGTTTATAAAGCGCATATCTACTCGAAAACGGTCTGCGTAGGACTGATCGGAGTGAGTAAATTAGAAGGCTAAAAGACTTAAGCAAAAGATAGGTTTTGAGTTTCTTGCTAAAAGTGACAAATATATCCTCTCTTTTTAATATTAATTGGAAAGAAGTTCCAGAGCTTTGGTGCAAGGTAACTGAAAGACCTGCCCCCACGTCTAGCTCTCTAATTCTGGGGACAGAAAGAGTTGAAGATGATTTAATCTAAGATCCCTCTTGACCTGGTCAGGAGTGGCGAGTAGCTGTAGGACAGAGGGGCCAGTATAATGATTTGCCGTATGTAAAATGCATAATGCCTTAAATTGTGTTCTGGGACTTATAGACAGCCAGTGGAGATACCCGAGTGCCTTACCAGCTTACAGAGTTTTTTTTCATGCCTCGCAGAATCCGGTTGGCAGCATTTTGAATGAGCTGGAGTTTTTTTTTATTACAAATTTTGGGCTGCCTAGGAACAGCGAGTTGACATAATCAAGGTGTGATACGATTAGCCCTTAAATAACGATTCTCCGTACTTCCACCGTGATCTATTTCAAAACTCTTCTCAAGGCTCTCAAAAGGGCGAAGCAGCTACCAGTCCCCTTTCTTCGCTGGGAGGCCATGGTGAATTGGTTGTGTAGGAACATTCCAAGACTCTTTAGTTCTAGCTGGGGGGATAGGCGGTTGCCTAGAGGGCATGGCCGAATGATCTCTTCCCAGAGAGATGGACTGTTTCCGAGAAGCTCAGTTTTCCCACCATTCACTTTCAGAGAACTAGCTGCCAAGCACTCAGACACTCTTACTAAGCAGCTGTTAAGTCTCGCAGAGACAAAGTCCATGTGTGGTGACAGCGTGACAGGAAACTGGGTATCATCCGCATAGGATACCATCTTTAGACCGAGGGAACATATGATATCTTGTAAAGGGTGGACGTAAATATTAAATAGCATAGGGCTTAGGGGCGTGCCCTGCGGGGCACCGCAAAACAGCGGATGTCTGGAGGAGAGCAACAACCCCTCACTGACCTGAATATTGCGCCTATTCAACAATGAGGCCAGCCATTTCAGGGCCCTTCCAGTAATCGCGACTTCTTCCAGTCGGCGGAGGCGAGTGGGGTGGGCAGCCGTATCACAAGTGGCACTCGGGCCCAGGGGGGTCAGTGTCACTGGTCCACCCTGGCCCAGCACCGTCTTCAAATCTTCTGTGGCTCTCGGCAGAGCAGTCTCTGTGCTACGGCCGGTCTGGAAGCCGGTCTGAGGAGGAGGGGAGATGTTATTGTTTTCCAGGTGGTCAGCGATATCTCCAATGGTCACTTTCTCTAAACGCTTACGGACGCCTTGTAGGAGAGAGACGGGTCTGTAGCGTTCTGTCGCTTCAGATCCAGGTTCGGCTTCTTTAATGATGCCCGGGTTATGGCAGGTTTCCCTTCGTCTGGACACTGCAGCTTTCTAAGGAGAGATCAGACAGGTCTGTCACAGCAGGAAGCACCATAGGGCCCCCTTTAGTAGGACATCAATAGGCGCAGGGTCAAGGGGGGACCCGATTTGATGGTTGTTGCCGCCATGAGGTCCTCTAGGGACGAGATTGGAAAGGCATCAAGTAATGTTGTATTATCAGTGCCTCTGGCGTTATTATCTGCATTATTCAGACGGTCGGATGAGCCCGAGACGGCCGGGTAAATGTCTGTCACTTTGCCAAGACAGTGAGTAGCTAGAGGCTCACATCGGTCTATCCATATAGGCCCTCCCCTGAAGCGCAGACATCAGTTTCTTATTTTCCACACTTAAAACGCCGATCCGATCAGCAGTTCCTCAGGCCGTTTTTTGGCCTACCTCGACAATTTCTTAGAATGGCACAGTGCGCATTTCATATGTTCTCGGGGCTCAATCCTTGTGGGTCCTGTGGACGACAAATGTCGGCCACGGACCCTCACTTTATTTGCATGTGGTGCCTAGGTGAGCACCATGACTCCGAGGAGTGCGACTCATGTCAACAACTTCAACCAAAGGAACCTCAGATGAAGCCTCTACCAGTGTGGTTGTCATAGTCTTCCAATATATCCCACCGGCCTTGCCCCCCTTCACGCTTCAATTACTGATTCAGGAGCTGTTACCGTGAGCGTCACTCTCCTTCGACGTCTAAAGGTAAGTCTCTATGCAGGTCATCGAAGTGGCGGCATCAACAGACTTTGCTGCATGAAGCCTGCCACTGGTCTTCAGCTGAAGACTCAGTGCATGAGTCTACCCCACGCCTTCCAGTCTAGCCTGGAGCCAGGGCGACTCTGACCCAGATGAGAGAATATTACAATTCTCTTCATAACTTCCCTGGAGCACCCTCTGGCCCCAAGAAGGTGCATGAAGCCATAACTGTGTCCTGGCCGGCGGGTTCATCCGCTGAGTCAGTTTGGTTGCCAGATTCTAAATCTGTTTCGACATCGGTGAACAGCCCTTCGGGGTTACCACCTTCCTCGTCTGGGACTGGTCCACCATCTTCAACAACGGCGTCAAGGTCTGGCCTGCTAACTTCGATGACAGTGACGTCTGCGCCGCTCAACTCTTCACCTCTTTTCTACTCCGATGCTGAGATGACACCCAGTCGGCGTCGGATGGGGTGCCGAACGTGGCGCCGATGGAGCCATCCATATCTGAAGTCCTCCCTCCTGGCTTACATGTTGAGGGTCATGAGGATGGAGGTAATGGAGAGGGTTTGGAGTTTTTCCATCCTATTTCTCAAACTCCCATAGAGTCTAGCTGGTTGATTGACTTAGGAGAAGCTAGTGGCTTGGAATTTTCACTCTGTTGCTGCCGTATCTTTGGTATATATCACAGATATATACATATATATATTTGCAAGCATGGTCAGACAGAACTACTTCCATAAGGTGTACGTATCTGCTTTTGTCACTGCGCTTCTCTTGAGACTCTAGTTCGAGCTCGAATTTGCCGTCCGTTGCAAATTCATTTCATTTTTACCTTTCTCCTCTGGGCTTCGATGTGTTATAGTCCCAGGGGGTTGTCTTCTCTCTAGGAGGGTTTTTTGCTCTGGGACGGGTCTCTGCCAAACACTGTTGTTGTTCCTCTTTTGTTCAGCATTGCAGGGATGTCTCTCTTCCTCTCTTTCTCTCTAGTGTGGAAGTGCTCTGAGAGTACCTTTCCTCTGTGTCACAGGGTGGGGTTAGATCGCGTCCTAGTTTCCACGACAGCTGTAGTTCTAACTCAGTGGTATGGACTGATGTCCTTGGTCCTTTGGTCTTGTCCGGTCAAGGGTTGATTATCTTTAGCACGGCTGCACAGTATTATTGTTTCTATGAAGTGTTTTCTTCCAACACTTCCTTATCCTTCTGCTATGGGTAATGTTTCCCACATGTTTCTCATACAGGCGTCCCACAGTCCTTCTAGTACAGTGTCTTCTTGGCTTCACCAATAATTCTTTATAGAGCCTGCTTGCTATATTTAATTACGGACTGACTAGTCCTATTCGGGGATTTTTTGTCGGATGTTGCTTGGGTATCTAATTTTAAGATAAGGAATCTGAGGCTAGATATCTCTATATGAATAAGTTACTTACCGACGGTAACGCCTTATCTGGTAGAGACAGGATCTAGCCGCAGATTCCTTAACGACCCACTGATCCTCCTCGCTCTGTGAACTGTGAGTCCCGTTACCTACAAGATCCCTGTCCTGGTATTCTGATGCCCTTCTTTAGGACTCTGTAATTATTTAACATAAAGATGCCTCTTTTTTGAGCCCACTGTTTCCATAGGGAGTTTCTATGTGGCTCCACGTAGTTGGCATGAAAAATAGTCACAGAAGAAACTGATGTCAGCGCGTCAAAGGAGGGCTTATATGGACTCAGTCGACATCACATCCAGAGGATGACGTTGCTACGGAGTCGTTCAATGCCCTCCACCGACGCGCAGAGGTACTGCTGTACAAAACTTTCCGGATCCAGTCTGGCGCCTGGGGATACCTCTACATTAAGAAACCTGCGGCTAGATCCTGTCTCTACCAGATAAGGCGCTACTGAAGGTAAGTAACTTGCTCATTATTGTGCCACGGCATTCTGTTCTGCCTGGGGTTCCACTGTTGTCCAGTGAGTCTGGATGGATTTCTCGTCGGACAGCAGTGCCTTCTGCCTGGGGTTCCACTGTTGTCCAGTGAGTCTGGATGGATTTCTCCCTGGACAGCAGTGCCTTCTGCCTGGGTTCCACTGTTGTCCAGTGAGTCTGGATGGATTTCTCGCTGGACAGCAGTGCCTTCTGCCTGGGGTTCCACTGTTGTCCAGTGAGTCTGGATGGATTTCTCGTCGGACAGCAGTGCCTTCTGCCTGGGTTCCACTGTTGTCCAGTGAGTCTGTGATGGATTTCTCGCTGGACAGCAGTGCCTTCTGCCTGGGGTTCCACTGTTGTCCAGTGAGTCTGGATGGATTTCTCGCTGGACAGCAGTGCCTTCTGCCTGGGGTTCCACTGTTGTCCAGTGAGTCTGGATGGATTTCTCGCTGGACAGCAGTGCCTTCTGCCTGGGTTCCACTGTTGTCCAGTGAGTCTGTGATGGATTTCTCGCTGGACAGCAGTGCCTTCTGCCTGGGGTTCCACTGTTGTCCAGTGAGTCTGGATGGATTTCTCGCTGGACAGCAGTGCCTTCTGCCTGGGGTTCCACTGTTGTCCAGTGAGTCTGGATGGATTTCTCGCTGGACAGCAGTGCCTTCTGCCTGGGGTTCCACTGTTGTCCAGGGAGTCTGGATGGATTTCTCCCTGGACAGCAGTGCCTTCTGCCTGGGGTTCCACTGTTGTCCAGTGAGTCTGGATGGATTTCTCGCTGGACAGCAGTGCCTTCTGCCTGGGGTTCCACTGTTGTCCAGTGAGTCTGGATGGATTTCTCGCTGGACAGCAGTGCCTTCTGCCTGGGGTTCCGCTGTTGTCCAGTGAGTCTGTGATGGATTTCTCGCTGGACAGCAGTGCCTTCTGCCTGGGTTCCACTGTTGTCCAGTGAGTCTGTGATGGATTTCTCGCTGGACAGCAGTGCCTTCTGCCTGGGGTTCCACTGTTGTCCAGTGAGTCTGGATGGATTTCTCGCTGGACAGCAGTGCCTTCTGCCTGGGGTTCCACTGTTGTCCAGTGAGTCTGGATGGATTTCTCGCTGGACAGCAGTGCCTTCTGCCTGGGGTTCCACTGTTGTCCAGGGAGTCTGGATGGATTTCTCCCTGGACAGCAGTGCCTTCTGCCTGGGGTTCCACTGTTGTCCAGTGAGTCTGGATGGATTTCTCGCTGGACAGCAGTGCCTTCTGCCTGGGTTGCACTGTTGTCCAGTGAGTCTGTGATGGATTTCTCGCCAGACAGCAGAGCCTTCTGCCTGGGGTTCCACTGTTGTCCAGTGAGTCTGTGATGGATTTCTCGCTGGACAGCAGTGCCTACTGCCTGGGTTCCGCTGTTGTCCAGTGAGTCTGTGATGGATTTCTCGCTGGACAGCAGTGCCTTCTGCCTGGGGTTCCACTGTTGTCCAGTGAGTCTGTGATGGATTTCTCGCTGGACAGCAGTGCCTTCTGCCTGGGGTTCCACTGTTGTCCAGGGAGTCTGGATGGATTTCTCCCTGGACAGCAGTGCCTTCTGCCTGGGGTTCCACTGTTGTCCAGTGAGTCTGGATGGATTTCTCGCTGGACAGCAGTGCCTTCTGCCTGGGTTCCACTGTTGTCCAGTGAGTCTGGATGGATTTCTCGCTGGACAGCAGTGCCTTCTGCCTGGGGTTCCACTGTTGTCCAGTGAGTCTGGATGGATTTCTCGCTGGACAGCAGTGCCTTCTGCCTGGGGTTCCACTGTTGTCCAGGGAGTCTGTGATGGATTTCTCCCTGGACAGCAGTGCCTTCTGCCTGGGTTCCACTGTTGTCCAGTGAGTCTGGATGGATTTCTCGCCGGACAGCAGTGCCTTCTGCCTGGGTTCCACTGTTGTCCAGTGAGTCTGTGATGGATTTCTCGCTGGACAGCAGTGCCTTCTGCCTGGGTTCCACTGTTGTCCAGTGAGTCTGGATGGATTTCTTGTCGGACAGCAGAGCCTTCTGCCTGGGGTTCCACTGTTGTCCAGTGAGTCTGGATGGATTTCTCGCCGGACAGCAGAGCCCCCTAAGGCTCTTCACTGTTTCCATTCCATGGGCTTGTTTGCACTTGTACTTGGCTACTCAATAAACCGGACACCCGTATCCTCTCGGCGTCGTTGCCTTCTTGGATTTCTATCTGGCTTACAACGCACCTGTTGGTGCCTGATGAGGCCCGTGTTAGCCTTGATGGCTAGCGTGGCCTTTAGGAAGGATGGCAGATGAATGACATCTCACCAGGGGGCGTAAATGCCAATTTCCAACCCATTAAAGTAAACTCAAAATACACACTATGTTATGCTCAAACCCAGCCACGCTTCCTGTTACGTTACTCCTGAATAACGAAACGTTTTCGCGAGAGATAAAGTTAAACATTTTGTCACAGAGGATATACCTCCTCCAAGTATGAGGGGCACCTGAATTGTTCTGAAAAGCTCTTTCCAGTTGTTTTGTATTTATATTGTTTTTCTCCCCAATATGAAGACTTGAAGGATTGGATGGCCACTAAATATGATTGTAATTAACCTTGTTCAGGCTGGCTCTTTTGATGTACAGTTTTCAGCTCCAGATTATAACATGGAACCGCAGGAGAGTTCGCCTTGGACTTGGTTGTTCCAGCGCTTGACTGCGCTGAGTGGGAAGCTTGAGGAGTAATCCTGCAGCGCAGTGATGAAAGAAAGTATGTCACCTTTCTTAATGCTATTACTTGTAAAATATGTGGAAGCCAGTGGCTTATTCTTTAGTTATTGAAGATTGAAATGTTACTCCTACAAAATGGGACTAGCTCTGGGGTATGGAACTAGGGTTTTCGTTCTGCAGCGTTCTATCGAATGCTTGAGCCCGAGTTTGCATTTCGTTTTGAGTAAGGGAGCGGTTATCTAAATCAGACGCAGGACAGTTTTGAGGTGGTTCAGCAGTTTTTCTTCACATGTTTTTATTGAGTTTTCATGATACATCCATATAACAAATTACGACAGTCCCCCATGTCAGTACAGGTGGTGCATCGAGTGAAGTACAGGCGGAAGAGCAGGACACAAATCAATGGATCAGAAGATAATCGCCATGCTATGGGAAGTGAAAGGGGGAGGGCGGTACATGCTCGACGGAATGCTCCAAGCTGTCGTGGTTCAGAGAATTGGAACAGGCGTGACAGGCAGGTACATTTTCAAAAACATGATTAAACAAATAAATAATTAAGAGTCACAAAACAATGTATTCTCACTAGTAGCACTGAGTCATATGTTGCAGGTAATCGCACACGTATTGTAGTGGGGTGCGGTGCATGAGCCATGGCTCTATCGGAGGGGTGAGGGCTGGTACCAGGAGTACACTGTGCCAAGGGTGTGTCAGGGCCTGTGGTTCAGTAGTGTGAGGCAGAACAGAGCCTCCAACTCTGGTACAGAGTGAATTAGGAAATACAAAAACATGATCGAGAAATGTAAATCCTACCTTTGGAAATCAAATACAATTAAGATATGTTGACTATGCTTGCCTGTAAAATGCACTGCTTTATGAAGGATTTCACGACTTTCAGCTAGCTACCAGAAAGGCAGGACTTAAAACAACTACAAACAGTGAAGATGTGGCATAATAAAGTGAGAAGGAAATGACAGAAAATATTAATTGTTCATCATGTCCCAATGACCAGTCAGCTAAAGTAATCTCAATGGCCCGGCTCAGAGTTTCGATGTATTGTAGAAAAAGTAGAGCAGACAGCAGTTAAGAACAGCTCCATATGTTGCTTTCCATACTTTATTAATTGCTGCAATGTCAAGGCGTTCATGGTTCAATGCTTGGTTGTTCTAACAAGAATGGGGAGTTTAACCTGATGATTTGGCCCAAAGTCTGTTCTGTTGGGAGGTTTCCACACTTTATGTAACCCCTATCCAGTTTAATTCAACTGGAAGGTCAGAAATGTGACTCCCAAACCATTGTGGCATTAGAATGTAGGATGCCCATCCCGTCTAACAGAAGTCTCAGAGGTGCGTAAAGTGCGCGCCTCCTGGGAGCGGCTTTGACCATTGTCTTAGATACAGCTGGGAGAGGCTCAACCAAACCAGAACCTGCTGCTCAGATGCTGCACAGTTTGTATCTGAGAACTCCTCTTATTTCCAACGATACCCCTCACGTCATCCTAGCAGTAACATGAGGTCATCAGGTGACTCCATGTAAAGCCATCACTAGCACTGTAGCCTATGGTCGCTCAGATGCTGCACAGTTTGTGTCTGAGAACTCCTCTTATTTCCAACGATACCCCTCACGTCATCCTAGCAGTAACATGAGGTCTTCAGGTGACTCCATGAAAAGCCATCACTAGCACTGTAGCCTATAGTCGCTCAGATGCTGCACAGTTTGTGTCTGAGAACTCCTCTTATTTCCAACGATACCCCTCACGTCATCCTAGCAGTAACATGAGGTCTTCAGGTGACTCCATGAAAAGCCATCACTAGCACTGTAGCCTAAAGTCGCTCAGATGCTGCACAGTTTGTGTCTGAGAACTCCTCTTATTTCCAATGATACCCCTCACGTCATCCTAGCAGTAACATGAGGTCATCAGGTGACTCCATGAAAAGCCATCACTAGCACTGTAGCCTATAGTCTTGCGCTCAATAGCACACTGCTAGCTGGAGGGTAGGGTGCCTCTACCAACCAGCCAACCGACCAGTTACCATTAAAGAGGTTAAATAGTTGTCCTCACCTTGGAAGGTGTGGTCTGTGGTTTGGTCATCTTCAGCATCCGAGGGGTCAATCGGGCAAGGCTGCTTTTCTTGCTTGACAACTATATGCAGTCCAAGACTGTCAAATGAACACTCTGTAAAGATAAAGTGAGATCACGCCGTTGGTCATCAGACTCTTGTAACTGTGGCCGCTCCGACAAATATTTGATCAGATTTCTAAAATAATGTTTTATTACTAGCACTACCCAACTTGTAAGCACTTTTTTAAAAAAAAAAAAAGATTTTATTTTACAAACAATTTTATTGTCATCAAGAAAAATAAAGAAGTTTGCAATAAATGACAACATAAAAAAGGTATTTAAAGCATTTTACACGTCTTCAGCATTTGTTTTGTCGTATTTCCAGTATGGGCCACTTAGCTATGACCAGGCGTTGTGGGATTAACAGAGTTGCATGCTTTGCATTTTTCTACGCTGTTCTAAAAAGTTACATCATTTAGAATTATGAACAGATGCATTAAAGACAGATGTATACCAGATGGCTTTAGCCTACCTTTAATTTTCTCCACATCCATTAATTGATTGAAACTGGATTAAGGAATGCAAGCAGCCCGTGTTGCTTTGATTACATATCAAGAAAGAAGTCCTATTTAAAGACTAGGTTTTGGAGTTTAACTCAAGTCTACCACATTACGGAACCTATTCACAAGCCCCCCGCGCCACCAGTACGCCACCCCTTCCCATATTAAAAGTGACTCACCGACGGCGCAAGAGGCCCGCAAACAAGCCCCCATGTGTTTTAAAAAAATATATATACTTTTATTAGTTTAAAAACTTCTAATAGTCACAAACATTTATTTTCATACATTTCAGTCTTGTTACATCAGGTACATGAATACATTACGATTAATGGCGACTGAGTCACTCACGTCAAGAGTACACCCACCATGCATTGTCATCTCCATTTCTTTAGTCGGAGAGATACACAAGTCCCCTCGGTGTGTGTTCCATTTGCTCCATTGTTTATCCCACTTCCTAGGACATCCTCTAGATTTAAACACCTCCTTTTCCGCAATCATACATTGGTCTAGTTTGTTTGCCCAATTCTTTGTCGATGGTCCCTCTGCCACCCCCCACTTCATTGCTATTGCACGTTTCACTAACTTGTAACCCAGAGTAGCCGGTTGTTGTTCCACTTCTGTGAGGTCAGTCGCCTCTCATATATTAAGGAGCCCCAGTGGTGGTGTGAGGTTTCTCTTTTTCTCCAGTGCATCCTGCATATGTTTAGTTGCCTTTTCCCATATAAGTCGTATTAATGGGCAATCCCATATAGTATGGTAAAATGTTGCCTCTTGGTGACATCCGCTGAGACATATTGCATCCTGTCTAGCCCCCATTTTAGCTAGCGTGACCCCGGTGAGATAAGCTCTATGTAGGATTTTTAATTGGATCAGACGGAGACAGAGAGATGGCTGCTTCCCTTGGGGACATCAGTGCTGTTGGCCGGTCATCATCTTCAATGTGCCCTATGTCAGCTTGCCACCGGTCTTGGAGAGTACGAAATGGGTCTGGCAAATTATTACACAGTTTCCGATATGTTAGTGATAAGGATTTGTTTAAAATCGATTCAGACAGCAACCGATCCTCGAAAGGGGACGATTCCCGTAGGTTTCCTATGTCCGGTTGTGCTGCTATGAGGGCATGGCGGACCTGTAAATAGCGAAATGCCGCCCCTTGAGCTAGGTCATATTTCTCCCATAACTCCTTAAATGTGAGAATTTTGCCCTTTTTCACGAGATGGCCTATAGTGGAGATTCCAATAGTGTCCCGTTTATCAAACCCAGGTTGGCTACATAAAAGTCCTAGTTTTTGAGTGGACCATAGTGGTGTGGCCTGGGTCAGTACATCTGACCAGCCAAGACGTCTAGTAGCCTGGCGCCAGACTTCCACCGTGTGAGCTGTTGGGCCCAGGTAACGCCCTTTCCGGACTTTCGTATATAGAGCTCCTAGGCACCCCTCCCTTCCCATCTGATATCTAACAAGTATGTAGGGTCTATCGGGGAGCGATATATCCAGTAATTCACTATCACTAACTGTGAGGCCCGATAGTAGAGTCGTATATACGGAAGTGCAATCCCTCCGTCATATCACCCTTTAGTCAATTTATGTAGCGCTATACAAGGCGCTCCTCCATCCCACAGTAATGTTCTAACCTCACTTTCTACATTTCTGAAGTAGGAGTCGGGGACCTTACAGGGGCAGTTTTGAAGGATATATAGAAAACAAGGGAGAGCCAGCATCTTAAATAGGGCAGCCCGACCCAGCAAAGAAAGGGGCAGGGATCTCCAATGTCTAACGTCATTACGCAATCTCTCCAAGGGGACGGCTAAGTTTTTGTCATGGAAGAGCTGAGGATCTGGGGTTATAAAGATTCCTAGGTAGCGGAATTCATCGAGGGCTATCTCCACCGCGCAGCCAGGGGGGAGTCTTGGAATTAGCCCCTGAATAACAAATAGTACCGATTGGTCCAGTTAATTGAATAGCCGGAATATTTGCCGAAATTCGTGAAAATATTTAAGAATCTATGCGGTGACTTATAAGGGGTCGCTAGATATAACAGGATATCATCAGCGTATAATGATATCCTATCTTCTCGTCCCTCCGCCCATTTCAACCCTCTCAGCAAGTTGCCAGCGGTTCCAATATTAATGAGAAAATCAAGAGGGACAGGGGAGAGCCCTGTCTGGTACCCCTTCCTAGCGTAAATGTTCTGGACATGCGGTTGTTACCCTGACCCGGCCCCGCAAGTCCTTGTAAAGCAGCTTAATCCAGCCAATAAAGTTTGGGCTCCATCCTAGGTGCTCAAGCACTGCAAAGAGATATGGCCATTCTATAGAGTCGAATGCCACTGTGGCATCTAGGGATAACACCACTACATCTTCCTCTATGAATTGTTTGCGACCCAGGACACTGAATGCGGCGGATGTTCAGTGCTGTTTTTCTTCCTGGCACAAAGCCAGATTGGTCTGGATGGACAAAGATGGGATTATGAAGACCAGGCGTGTGGCCAGGATTTTTGCCTCTACGTTGATTAAAGTAGTTGATCTATAAGAACCGCAACAATCAGCGGGTTTTCCCGGCTTACGAATAACTACAATTGAAGCCGAACGCTGGTCTTCCGGCAGGACCCATTTTTCATAACTTTCATTATACATTGCCCTGAAGTGGGGCGCGACATGTGAAGTCATTGGTTTGAGAAATTCAACAGGGACCCCATTGGGTCCCATCGCCTTCACTGATTGAATACTATTTATTGCCTTTTGGATTTCATCATCTGTGAGATCCTCCTCCATTACATCCCTCTCTGCATCAGACAGGGTGGCCATATGCATATCCGCCAGCAATTGGCGGGAGTCCTCTGCCGTATATTCTGTCGAGGAGGTATAGACCTTCTCTAGCTGATCTGCAAATGCCTCTGCAATTTCTTGCGGATCTGAGAAGTGCTTTGCATCTCTAAGGGTCAATCGGGGTACCCTGCACTCTTCCAGTTCTCTTTTTTCCAGCCATGCAAGTATTTTCCCCGCCCTGTCTCCCACTTCATACAGCTTGTGCTGTGTGTCAAGTAATATGGCCCGCATCTGCACACTGGCCAGGGTTCTATATTCTAGTTGCTTTTTGGTTAATTGGTGCGTGGCGGCTTCGCTAGGCAACCAGGTATTTTCAGCCTAAAGCTGCTGGAGTACACTTTCAAGCTGTAGTAATTACTGTTGTTTTTTAATGTATCCCACTTTGAGCGCCAGTGCCTGCGCCCGTTCAGCACCACCTTGAAGGCCTCCCATATGATCTGTGCCGAGTCCACTGATCCGACGTTTTCGTTAAAATAGTTTTCGGTCTGAGTAAGTAAGTTCTCTTTTATATCCGGAATTTTAAGCAACCAGGGGTTAAGAACTATTGTGCTACATTGTCGCCTATTTTAGTGTGTGAGCTCTACCCATACCGGAGAATGGTCCGAGATGCCTCGTGGTAGGCAACAAAGGTTTCGAAAGTTTCCGATGTCCGCCAAGTGTGTCAGAAAATAATCTGTACGGTACATGCTTTTATGTGCATTGGAATAAAAAGTATAATGGGTCAAATCTGGCTGTAAAGAGCGCCACTCATCTGTTAGTCCCATGGCCTTCGTGAACTCTAACATATTTGTACTGGGGCGTGTCTGGGGGCGCTGTGGTTGTCCATCTATCTGGTCGTCCATGGTCACATTAAAGCCCCACCCAGAACAAGGGTTCCTATGGGGAGATCTACTACGATTTTCCATAGGTCTATAAGCGCCTCTTTACCCAGCACTGGTGGAAGGTATACCGACACTACGTTAAGCGCTTTCCCTACCCAACTTGCTTCCAGAACTGCAAACCTTCCCTGGGGATCTGCCCATGTACGTGTTGGAGTGAGTGCAAGACTTTTTTTTACTAGGATATCTGTGCCCCTAGATCCTGGTGAACCAGGAGTTTATACCTCCATCGCGTGAGGGCCTTAAACTTATTTTCCCACCAGGTGCGTCTCCTGCAACAGAACCAAACCAGGGGCTTGTCTCTTAAGATATTGTAGCACAATGCCTCATTTTATTTTATCCCCCATCCCATTTACGTTCCACGTCAGGACGGATAATGAGGTTTCTACCACATTTCCCGCCATGGTTCTTGTAAATAGATAACACCGGAGCTCTGGGGTATATCGTATGGAGCATGAATTTCATCATTCACCATTGCTCGCGAATTTGTGAACATGAAGTGATGGTCGGGCATATATGTCTTAAATAGCAATGTGACCTTACTCCCTGCATATGCGGGGAGAATATATGTGACTGAATCTAATTTTCCAAACTGTGTGACTTGAAAACAGGAATAAAACATTTCCCCCCTTTACACAACTCCCCTCTCCCTGCCCCCCCACACAACTCCCCTCTCCCTGGACCCCTGCAAGTGGATTTCAAACTACCCACTCCTCAGCAAGGCAGAGTGCCTGTCGCCTCTCCCCTGTTTGAAAGGTGCTTGGTTTACAGCCCCTTCCTCCTCCCCCGCCGAAATCTAGATATGACTGTAGTTGAGCAGTAGTTTGGGGGTAGATCCCGGTCCCCCCTCATGTTTTAAGTCACTAATACATTGTTTTAGCAATTGACCCCATATCTAGACAGGTATATCAAGGCCCAATAGGCAAGATTATACTATGGGGGGTGTCCCACGGTTTCTCACTTGTACTTCATTTGTACATCAAAGTCACTTAGCTGTGGCGTATGCTTCCATGTCCTAACCAGGAGCGTTGTTGCTTCAGCTTCGTGATGTCAACTCTGTCTTGTTAGTGGCAGGATCGCCTCGTAGCCCGGCGCTGTGTTCTTGTGTGGTTTCTCCACTTGGTGCCAGCTCTCCAGCCAGTCCCATGCGTCCTCAGGGGAGGAGAAAAACCATGCCTTGCCGTCTGATTTTACTCGAAGCTTTGCTGGAAAGAGCATGGTGTATTTCATCTCTTTTTTCTCACAACGCCTGCTTAATCGCTAGAAAGCTGCGGTGTTGATTTTGAACTTTTGTGGTAAAGTCTGGGAAAGATAAAACTACACTATTATCCATTTCGACTGGTGAACTGGCACGGGCAGCTTGAAGTAGGACGTCAGGGTCTCTAAAGTTACAGATTCTAGCTATGATCGGACGTGGGGGAGCTCCCGGCTTAGGCCTCCCCCCCTGGGACTCGATGAGCTCGCTCAATAGAACAGTAGTTTGAGAGTCTCTTTGGTTGCAGATGTTTCAGGATTAAGTCCTCCACAAATAGATCCACTGCAGGCCCTCTGAGCACTCTGGACCCCCCCGGGGCACGCATGTTATTTCTGCGTGCCCTACCTTCATACTCATCAAGTTGCTCTGCCATTTTGGTTTGCCATTCTTGTAGTTTGACCACTTGGTGTTGAAGCAGGGTAGTGTTTTTAGTAAGTTCCGTTGTGGTGTCTTCCACTTTTACTCTTGCGTCCATCTTCCTAAGGTCTGCCCCGATGAGGGAGACCTCAATGTTCACTGTGTCGAGGCGAGATTCCAGAAGTTTGCACACCCATGACTGCCGCCATGATATCTTGTAGCGTTAAGTCCTGCTGCACTTGTGGGGGGTTTGCGTCTTGTCTTGGACCTCCAGGTGTGGGACGTCCTGCTCTTCCCCAGCCTTCGCCCAGGCAAATTTGGCCAGTTTACTTTGCACCGTTGTTTTGGATGTATGACGTTACAACGCACACTTTTACAACGCATGCACTTACAACGCATTTTTTACAACGCATAATCCATTACAACGCATGACATTACAACGCATGACACTACAACGCATTTTTAAAAAATACCTTTACAACGCATTGCCATTACAACGCATACTACCTTTACAACGCATACCATTACAACGCATTATATTAAATTACATTTAAGGTAAGTATTAGATAGTATAGGGGTAAAAATTACTATTCTAACTCCAGGGGGTGCAACAGTAGGGTAAGTGTTGGATAGTATAGGGGTTAAAATTACTATTCTAACTCCAGGGGGTGCATCAGTAGGGTAAGTGTTGGATAGTATAGGGGTAAAAATTACTATTCTAACTCCAGGGGGTGCAACAGTAGGGTAAGTGTTGGATAGTGTAGGGGTAAAAATTACTATTCTAACTCCAGGGGGTGCAACAGTAGGGTAAGTGTTGGATAGTATAGGGGTAAAAATTACTATTCTAACTCCAGGGGGTGCATCAGTAGGGTAAGTGTTGGATAGTATAGGGGTAAAAATTACTATTCTAACTCCAGGGGGTGCATCAGTAGGGTAAGTGTTGGATAGTATAGGGGTAAAAATTACTATTCTAACTCCAGGGGGTGCATCAGTAGGGTAAGTGTTGGATAGTATAGGGGTAAAAATTACTATTCTAACTCCAGGGGGTGCATCAGTAGGGTAAGTGTTGGATAGTATAGGGGTAAAAATTACTATTCTAACTCCAGGGGGTGCATCAGTAGGGTAAGTGTTGGATAGTATAGGGGTAAAAATTACTATTCTAACTCCAGGGGGTGCATCAGTAGGGTAAGTGTTGGATAGTATAGGGGTAAAAATTACTATTCTAACTCCAGGGGGTGCATCAGTAGGGTAAGTGTTGGATAGTATAGGGGTAAAAATTACTATTCTAACTCCAGGGGGTGCATCAGTAGGGTAAGTGTTGGATAGTATAGGGGTAAAAATTACTATTCTAACTCCAGGGGGTGCATCAGTAGGGTAAGTGTTGGATAGTTTAGGGGTAAAAATTACTATTCTAACTCCAGGGGGTGCAACAGTAGGGTAAGTGTTGGATAGTGTAGTGTAATATTATGCGTTGTAATGGTATGCGTTGTAATGGTAGTATGCGTTGTAATGGAATGCGTTGTAAAGGTAGTTTTTAAAAATGCGTTGTAATGGTATGCGTTGTAATGTCATGCGTTGTAATGGATTATGCGTTGTAAAAAATGCGTTGTAAAGGTAGTGCGTTGTAAAAGTTGCGTTGTAAAGGTTGTTCCCCCGTTGTTTTAGTCCCTTTCCCTCCTGCCATTTTCAATATTCAGTGGAGAAATGAGGCCCAAGCGGCCAGGGATCATCAGACTCCGTATTTCCCGTTGCCTGCCCAAGGGGATACTTCCCTCGGGTTTCCTGGTCTTCTGACCCTCACTTAGTAGATGAGGGTGCAGGACAAGGTATTTTGCGGGGCAGGTGTGTCTACCCTCTTCTTATCGACACCTGTTGCCTCAATGTAACACCCCAGGTCTCCTCTCGGCTCCCCTCGCCGTCTGTAGTAGGGGAAGGAATTGGACTCTGGCGGGATTGGGCATGTGGTGAGCGCGCCTTCACAACAGTTCGATCCCAAGGACGCTTCTTCTTCTTTGAAGGGTGGTGTGTCCTACGAGTCTCCCCTCAGCTATAAACACCACCGAGGGTCCCAGAGCAGTACCCAGGATCAGTGGCCGAGGGCTGTTTCCATGCAGTCTGCAATTTCCCAAGCTCCCTATTTCCACCTGCAAAGATCGGTTGTTATTTAGGGTGCTAGGAAGCTTGCTGCTCTGCAGGGGTATTCCACTGCCCTCCTCACACCGATCCGGCAGCCCCTCTTCGTATTGCAATCCCTCAGCAGGTAATCGTTGTACTCAGACGGATGCCCTTTCGTCATCAGCGATCCCGGCCCACCACCCCTTTCACGCTCTGTACTCTTGTTGTGGCTGGCCACTACACCTAGGTCCCTCCGGGGCCTCGCCTAGGGTCCAGGGCTCATCAGTCGTCACTCACCACCTCAATCTTGTGCCGTTTTTTCCTTTTTTGTCTTGCTCCCGGGCCACCAGTGATGATGTCCCGAGAGGCCCTGCACGCCGGGGTCTCCGTTGAGACGCCAAGCCGGCTCACCTCCTTCGAGCCAGTTAGGCTGAGCCTGCCTCCCCCGCGAAGGGGACCCCAGAATGTCCTTTCCCAGTGCGCACATTGGCCTGTTACGTGCCGCCCGGGCTCTGCCGATATCTCCAGGTGGCTCCGCTGGTGGTTCTTTGAGCTCCCGCACACCGACGCTTCCCACCGCTTCAGTCTGTAAGACGAGGGTTCGCTGCCATGTTTCCCCGAGCGCCGGCGGCCTCGAGACATCCCCCCTGCCTGTTGCCTCTCCGGGCCAGGGATTGCACGCTATATATCACCCTGGGGGTCAGGGGCCGGGGTCCCCACAGTGCGGAGGTAGTTTCTCAGGATTACATTCAGGATTGATGTTGGATATTCGGCGAGGGCTAGGGTGCGGCCATTGCTCCTTGTAATCACTTTTGAATAAACATTTGTTGTATCTTTTTTATGTACTGTATAAAATGTCAATGAAAATATTCTAAATATGAAACAAGTGCTCAGTGAGGAGTTTACCCAACCCGGACGATGCTTCTTTCTTTGGTCAACATGTTTCTGCCTTCAAAAAACCCTTATCTTAGATGTGGGGGCATTCATCAGGACCTATATTCAATTACTTCTGCTAATCACTGTGGTAATGACAAGTAGTACTGAAGAGTAAAAAATAAATTGTAAAGTGGTCACCAAAACTCTATTCCCGATGAGCCGTGGGCTACTACAGGCCACAATACGGTGTGCACCCTGAGCCCCTCGCCAGGAACACTTCAAGCAGCGACATGAAAACACTTATCGTGAGTCCTAGAGAAGTGGATGTCCCTAAGAGTTTTGGTGACCACTTTACAATTTTGTTTTTACTCTTCAATTCAATTCAATTGTGTATTAACCACACCACCAAAGCTACAGTGAATGGGAGTTATTATAATTTCTATAAATGCAGCATTGTTTAGGTTGCGTCATAATCAATTTATAACAGATGCAAAGCGTAGCACAAACAGGGTTGTGACCTTTAATATTCAAGCTTGTAAAACCAAGAGAAATCACCCACTCACTAACAATCCAACCAATTCACCAACAGTTCAATTCACTACCTAACCAGCCAACCTGTTAACCTAGCAGTCTTCTCAGTCACAACAATATTCATCAACCATAAGACCCACTCCAATAGTCTGCCACTAACCTATCAACTATCCCACTCACCAATAGTCTAACACCCTCATCAACAATCCAACCCACTCAAAAGTCATCACTCTACCTAGCCAGCCAACCAACCGATTACCCAAATGCCTCAACAATAACCCAATCCACTCACCAAGAAGAAACTGACCAACAATCCAACCCCAATCACCAACAGTCCAACCCCTTCACCAACAGTCCAACTCTTAAACTAACCTCCCATCCATTCAACCTATCAGTATCCAACTCAACATCGATCCAATCTCCTCATCAATCCACCATTCACAAATAATCCATCCCACTCACTATCAGTCTAATCTACTAACTACCCTGCCATCCCATCGATCGATCAGCTATCCCACTCAGTAATCCAGTCACCCACAGTACAATCCACTTACCAATAGCCAAACCGCCTCAGTAATAAAGCAATCAACTAAGTAACCAGCCGATCCATACCTTACCTGGTCAAATCACTATGTGACAAGCTAAAATAATATGCTGATGTTTCTAAGATGTACTCACCTGTGTTCAGATCCCTCCTATCATCGCTTCCCCCAGAATCCCAGTGGTTCACGAGGGGTAATTCCTTTTCATTCTTCGGCCGAAATGCGGAGTCACGGCGGACGGTGGGATCAGCTGTAACTACAAGGACAACACCTTAGTCTGGAATGCACACAAGGGTTATCAACAACCTCAATGACAGACAAAACAAATCTCAATAAAATGTTGTAAAAACCCTACTTTATTCTAATTATTAAACAAATGGATGGTCAACAAAATACATTGAAAAAGACAGCCAAATAAAGATTTATGAACGGGACTTATTTACAATTAACATACATAATCAGATGTGGGCTTTCCAGAGAGATCAAAAGTATTAAGGACCTCGTGTGTCTTCATTGCTGGCAGCGAACTACTGTCCCTGTCGTGGATATAGGGCATGGTGGCTTAGCCGGGTCTGGTGGCGTAGTGGACTAATGCGTCCACTGTAGGGGCCTGTATTTGACCACATCGTCACAGGTTTAAATCATGGCGGGTCCACTCAGCCTTTTATTCTTCTGAGGGCGACAAAGTGAGTACCATTGAGTAGGGTAACCATAAATATCTATTTAGTGCCAAGATACCAGTCGCAGTTAGCTTTACTAAGACACGTTATATCATGCAGCATGTCAAGTTTAAGAGGAAACCAACAGTGTGACCAGACCTTTTTAGGTCTCGCCTAGGCAACGCTTGCGCTGTCTCTTCGAGACATACTGTATTCAGGTATGGACATTAAGCTCCCACCCGTCTTTACAATTGGCTTCTCTTGCTGTCCTTAGTAAAGTATGTGTTTTTAGACGTGAATAGGCTTAGTAGTCCCTCCTTAGTCCCTATCTCTCTCCTGTTACCTCCTATAAGGGCAGGCCCTCTTAGATGTGTTCTTACTCGCTAGCTTTTACTAGCAGTTAAAGAAGAACTATTTACTTAATTAATGTTTTGCAGAAGCAGGCACAACATGCTGTGTGAGTGCATAGCAATGGCAGCTGCTTCTTTTATATCCAGCAGTGCGTTAGCATGGCATCCACCCCTCCCTTCTTGGATTTTACATAATTATGGTTTTAAACTGCTTGTTTTTGTTTTCAGCGCGCCATGCGTGCTTTCACTTTCACCCAATGGCGGGCGGCACAGTTTCCTCATTCCTCCTCCTGTAGCCTCATCCACCCCCTGCAAGAGCCAGGAGAGCAGCAGCCAGGCGTGAATGCGCAGCATGCAAAGCTTATCTTTTAAATTACGGCCTTACTTCCCTCTCACAACCGCCTTGGTTTTACCTGTACTGGCTGAAGATATAGAGCAGCTGTCCCGAGTCCCCTCTGAAACACAACAAAACCTCGGTTACTTCATCTCTGTTTTGTCTTTTTTTACGGTGCCCTTAAAACAGAGGTTGTTGTGAGAGGAAGAAAGGGCATAAAAGAGAAAACAAGCATTTGCAATGCAATCGGTCTTGCATTTGTGAAAGTTAGAGCATTTGTTATTGTAAATGTCAATGGTTTTTACTTATAATATTCTGTTTGCAGTGAAGTGATCATTTAGAAAATGAGAGTTAGAGCTACTGACTTTGTAAATGTAAATATTTTTTACTCATGTGTTCTGGAGCGTATGCATGTGATGTTTAGTGGAACTATCCTACCCTTGCATCACCTACCATCTTTTTATTCATCTGATCACCCAGAAATGGAATACCAGCATTTGTAAAGCGCGCAGCTACCTACAGGGAGGTTTCCCGGTGCTGGGGGCAGTCGGGAAGATTAAGCGAGCTATTGCCCAGAGTCACACGGTGCTGGGCTAACCTGCCGCCGGCACCGGGGATCGAACCGTGAGCCTCTGTGTTCCGGAGTCAGCCGCCCTGGCCGCTGCACCACACCTCTTCCCTAACCATGTACTCATAAAGGTATCCATCCGTTCAAGCATCATACAAATGTCTATCATTCCACCAACCCAACCATCCTAAACGACACCTCTGCTTCTTAAATGCTCACATTTTATCTGGATGGCAGCCACATAATTATAGATGGTTGGTATGGAAACAAAAACCTAACAGCCTCTTACCATCGAGAATAGCATGCATTTAGCAGCGTCAGCAATAAAACAAGCGAGACCCCAACACGGTGGCTACAAGTCTGACTGATTGCAACAAACAGGGAGCTACCTGACTGAGGCTGGGATGGTCTCAGCTCCTCAGAGGCAACAGGTGACATGGTTATTTTAACGTGTTTTAACTTTCTCCCAACTATTTTCTACATGCAAAAACCCCGCTTACTCAAAAAAATGTGCGTGTGATTGGTTCAAGTCCCTGTAGGGTTAAGGACAGGTCGAGTTTAGGACACTGAGCGAGGTCCGGCTTGCCCACAAAAATTAAAAATACAGTACGAAAACTGTTAGAAAGCAGACGCAAACAAAGCACCCGTTGTGTATAATATAAATACAGTCCGAATCAAAACAGAAAAGGAATGCAATACAGAAATAAAATTTAAAAAACGAGCAACGCGGTGTTCTGCTGCGCCGTCCTGCCAGGTCTGGCGCGATCTCGTGGGAAGAAGGAAGATGCTCCAGTTGTTCTAACAAACATTTATACGAACTGCAGCAGTCGCAGCTCCACTGAAATACAGCGCAGTGCGCACCCACAGATCACTACCCGGAGTCCAACTTTGATGCACATTTACAAAAATCCTATTTCCGTTGGTGTTCAGACGTGCCATGCTGCCCACAAGGCCGGGAAGGATGCAGAAGGGTTTTAGGAGAATGTGAAAGAGGAAGAGTGTGGAAGGTTTGTTGTAGAAAAATAACTTACCCCTGCGTGGGAGAAAACATTCCGTTTTTTGGTGCGAGACAGCTTAGGTTTTAGCCCAGGAAAGATATAGCAGGGTTTTAGGAGTTGGTGGAGGAGGTGCGTGGAAGGTATTTTGTTGAAAAATAACATACCCCAGAGTGGAACAAAAGTTAACCTGGGTGTTAAGTTGGATGATACCCTGTCCATGAAGGCAGAAATCCAGTCAGTCGCAGGATCTTGCTTTGGCCTCCTACGGATGCTTAAGACATTTCTCCCCCTACTGCCTCTCACCCACAGGAAGACTGTGGTCCAAGCCCTCATTATCTCTAGACTGGACTACGCCAATGACTTGCACCTTGGCCTTCCGGAGTACCTTCTGAATAGACTTCAGGTGGTACAGAACGCAGCTGCCATGGCGGTCCTCATGCTGGAACCTAGAGCCCAGATCTCACTCCACCTGAAGGGGCTGCACTGGCTTCCTGTCCAAAAAAGAATCCGTTTTAAAGCACTGGTTTTAGCCTTCAAGGCTTTTCAAGGTACGGGCGCACACTATCTTAGAAGGAGAGTCACTCATTATGTCCCCAGTAGAACTCGGAGGTCATCCTTCCCGCATCAAGTGGTTGTCCCCAAGTTTTCCCGCATCCAAACTAGAGGTCGTTGCTTCCAAGTTTGGGTAGCCCGTGTTTGAAACAACCTACCAGTCACTCTTAAGCAGGTGTCGAACGTACTTACCTTTAGGAAGTTGTTGAAAACCTGGCTGTTCAAGCAACAACCTTAAGGATTCTTTCTTCCCTTTTCAGGGTTTGCCAAGGCTTCAAGGTTTCGGAAGCGCCGGGATACTCATGTTGAGCTGTGCGCTCTACAAATATCAAATATCATACCATATCACAGTTTCTTTGTTGTTGGTTTAGGGATTGTTCTGGGAGGGGGGAATTTATAGAGAGGCTATGCGGGGGTGCGGATTTTTCGAATATTTTTTGGGTGCGAGGGGAATATGTAACTAAGTATTTGGATGCCTAATGCTACATTAATTTTACTAGTAATTTTGTAATAATAGTAAAGACAGACCCTGGTTCGGGGGAAAAGTCATCGCAGTTTAGCTCCTGCAGCCTCAGGGACTGCACTATAAGCGGAGCAGTTCCTTTAAGAGTGCGGGACCCGTGCATGATACTTATTGCAGAGGTATAATAGCTAAAGGTAGTAAGGGCTGGACTTTGTACGAAAATGTTAAAGCATTCCGGGTGCGGTGGAGGGGTCAGGGAGAGAGAATAAGGGAAGCAGTGTCTAAAAAACTGAGTCCAAAACGGTGGAGAAAATGGATCCGCCTGAAAGAGTCAACGTTCCTGGAGAGCCAAGGGCCAGAAAGGACGCAGCAGGACCTTAGGAGTCTGTGGCAGAGGAGGAAGAGGCTGGGAGGGCTTGTGTGGAATAAAGGCAGACCTCAGCTCGGGATAAAAAAACACCATTGTTTGGCTCCTGCAGCCTCAGGGACTGCACTCTGAGAGCAGAAGTTCCTATTAGGAGCGTGGGAGCCCTGCACGCCCGTTATTGCAAAGTTAGGAAGGGTGGGAGATCGCTGTTCCATGAACAAATGCAGAAAGCGGAGCACTGCAAACATGCAACAACAAGCGTGTAAACTGAAGTGCTTCCAAGTTGAAAAAACTAAATAAAATGCTTATAAAAACATAAGCAGAAAAGCAATCCTTAGAAGAAAGTATCATGATGTGGATTTTACTTACATTACAAGTTGGACCCAAAGAGAAAGCATTCTATGGAAGAAGTCGAATACCCTTGAATCCGTGGTTGGTTGTGTCCTTTATAGACACTCTCTGGGTGTAGTGCCCATGGCCGGATACTAGTAACAAGTGCGCCACGGCTTCCAGAGGTGGGCAGCCTGCCAAGCATGCAGCTCTTAGCCATTCTCATCAGCGAGAGGGGAAGGTGGAAGAAACATGGCCAACCTCCCCTAAAAGGAAGCCCAAATCCAACCAAATATTATACCAAAAAAAGTCCAACTGTCGGTGTTCCGCGTCGCAATGAAAAATTGCAAAAAGACAAAAAAAGAAAACAGCAAATGGTGCGGGAGGCACAGCGGAAGCACAAATAACACGAACTGTGACATTAAGAGGAGGTGTGAGAGAGAAATGCAATAGTTAAATGTAGGAGCAGGTGCGGCCGGTCCATTGGGGCTGAGGGGATACACCCCTCCACCTTTTGCCCCTGAGGAACAGTGTCATCAGGCTAAACAAAGGTCAGCCTGACAGACACTGTTCACTTTCAGTTCAAGCAGCCAGGAGCCAGGAGCCAGACATGTGCTAAATGAGCGAGCTCCAGGCTGAGTGAAACTTTGCTGGGCTGAGGAAGTCACAGCTCCAGTAGGTGTGACGTCCTCAGCTTAGCAAAGTCCCCGACGTCCTCCCTCTCAGTGACGAGGGGTAGCGCCACGGATTGCCTCGCACCTGGGTGCTTCAGTTTTAAGCCCTGAAGCGCCCAGGGTCGAGTGTCCGTGACACTTCATCACTGAGTGGGGTGGGGTCAGCAGTCTCACTGATCCCATCCCACTCTGTGATGACGTTGGAACAACCGGAGTTCAGCCAATGAGGGAAGGTAGCAGTCCCAAGCCTCTTGGAACCTCCGAGGCACAGCTGGATGCAGGTAAGTGTGTGTTTTGTTTTCCTTTAAATTAATGTTTGGTGCGTGCGTGCGTGTATGTGTGAATGTTTTGTAAAGAGTGTTGTGAATGGATGTGTTTGTGTGAATGCATGGCTGTGAGTGTTGTGTGTATGTGTGCGCGTGTGTGTGTGCGTCCCGTCCGCGCCCTCCCTCCAAAACATACCCGCCACCACTATGTAGGAACTATAGAGCAAAAGCTGACTACAGGCAAACAGTAACTGAGCAGGAAACCAAGAAAAGAAATAGTCTCCCAATCAACAGTTAAAGAATCAGAGTGAAATGAGACAGTACTAAGTCCCTGCTCTGTGGGAGGAACAGAAGAGTGAAAGGAGGGACAAAGAGGCAGGTCTGACCACTAGCAAGCAGGGATTTTCGAAGGACACTGACATAGACTAATGAAAAGCAATGGCAAGAAAGGAGATGGACTTGATGCTAACAGACTGATTACAGCAGGTCTCGAAGAGACAGCTGCGCTGTCTAGCTCGACCTAAAAATAAACCCTCTGTAAATGAGGAAAGGGAAAGAGAGTGAGACAGACAGAAAAAAAGAATTCTTGCTCAAGGCTTTCCAAACACCTACAGGGCATGGTTAGCTTATAATTATCTCAGTCTTAGCACTTACACGTTTCTCGTATTGCTCCACACTCTGTTAGACAATTAGAGCAGCAGTCTTAAACTTATTGAATAAAATGGATTACATTTAAAAACAATCGAGGGCGTCCAGTATACATTATTTTTGTCGGGCGGTGGGTAGAATTTTGCCTTTATTATGTTTTTTTATCTCCTCCCAGCACTATTGTTTTGCTAATGTCTGGCACTGCAAACTGCGATTTTTTTTCCTCTCTCTCTCTAACCCTCCGGCCATCAAAACGCACCATTTGAATTCTAACAGAGGGCTTAGATGGAGATGTCTGTCTTGAAGGGTTCCCATGCAGACAGGCAGCTCCCCGGGCACACTGCCGGTGTGATCCTTCCCCCTCCTCTGGCCTCTCTCTGATTTTTTTTCTTTAATTAGTCTTTAATCTTTAGTTAGACCAGTTTCACAAGATTGAATATGCTACTTACCAGTATGCATCTGTTCTTGGCATGTAGGGCTGCTGACATTCATATCTGTGCATAGATCGCCGCCTAGTGTTGGGTCCGGATGTTTGCACGTTGTTGTCCTGGAAGAGTCTTCGAAGTATCCTGGGATAGGCGACTCCTCCCCTGGACTACAGTGCGCATGGGCATCCTCTCCATCCTCAGATTGTTTTTCGCCATTGTGGCAGTGATGGAGTAGATATAGAAAATGATGACCATGCTTACAGTAATTCTGAGAGCTGCAGCTGCTACAGGCGCCGGGGAGGAGGGAGGGCGATATGAATGTCAGCAGCCCTACATGCCAAGAACAGATGCATACTGGTAAGTAGCATATTCAGTTCGAGGCATGTGGGCTGCTGAATTCATATCTGTGCATAGAATATATAGCAGTGCCCTCTTATTAGCGGCGGCTACCAGTGCCAGCTGCAGCGGTCTGAAAAAGAGTTTTGAGAAAGCCTGTCCTACAGCTGCCTGCTGTTTTGATTGCACATCTACAGTGTTTTGTAAATGTGTGTGTAGTGGACCAGGTGGCTGCTCTACATATATCATGCAGGGGAATGTTTCCTAGAAAAGCCATGGAGGCCCCTAACTTACGTGTTGAGTGGGCTCTCGGGGGAATCGTTAAAGTGCGTTTAGCCTTTTGATAGCAAATTTGAATACATTTAACGATCCATCTGGCTATACCTGCTTTGGAGATAGCGTTACCTTTGTGGTGTGGGGCAAAGGCAACGAAAAGTTGTTTTGTCTTCCTAAAGGCTTTAGTCCTGTCGATGTAGTACATTATGGCCCTCTTTACATCTAGTGTATGGAGTGCTCTTTCTGCGACAGTTTGTGGGTTTTGGAAGAAAACAGGCAGTTCAATAGTTTGATTCATGTGGAACTGCGATATTACTTTGGGCATGAATTTTGGGTTGGTACGTAGTACGACCTTGTTGGCGTGAACCTGTATAAATGGCTCTTGAACGGTTAGTGCCTGGAGTTCACTAACTCTTCTTAAAGAAGTGATCGCTACTAGGAAAGCTACTTTCCAGGTAAGGAATTGAAGCTCGCATGAGTGTAGAGGTTCAAAGGGTGGACCCATCAGGCGTGTGAGGACCAAGTTGAGGTTCCACATTGGAGCCGGTGGGTGGCTTGGAGGAATGACTCGTTTGAGTCCTTCCAAGAATGCTTTGATGGCAGGCACTCTGAATAGAGAGAGGTGCTGCCTGGTCTGCAGATAGGTTGATATGGCGGTCAAATGGACACGTATAGAGGTGTACGCCAGATTGCATCGGTATAGGTGTAAGAGATAACAAATTATGTTTTGTATGGATGCGTCTAGCGGGTTAATGTCATTATTATTGCAATAAATGACGAACCTCTTCCATTTGGCTGCATAGCAAGCTCTGGTAGTGGGTCTCCTGGCCTCCTTAATGATGTCCATGCAGTCAGGTGGCAGGTTTAGGTAGCCAAACTCTAGGACTTCAGGAGCCAGATTGCCAGGTTCAGCTGTTGCGGATCTGGGTGCTGAATGTCTCCATGGTTCTGCGTCAAATGCGCGGGTTTGATCCGCAGCCTTTGATGCGGCACCACGGAAAGTTCGAGAAAGGTGGTGTACCACGGCTGGCGTGCCCACGTTGGAGCAACCAGGACGAGTGTCAGTGAGTGTTGTCTGAGTTTGCGTGCCACCAGCGGTATCAGTGGTGCTGGGGGAAAAGCGTACGCAAATCTGCCGGACCAGTTCATCCATATCGCATTGCCCTGCGACTGCGGATGTGGGAACCTGGCGGCAAAGCTTTGGCATTTTGCGTTTTCGCTTGTGGCGAATAGGTCTATCTCTGGATGACCCCACTGCTGGAAGTACGGCTGGAGTACTGATGGGTGTAACTCCCACTCGTGCATCTGGTGGCTGTGTCTGCTGAGCAGATCCGCCATCTGGTTGTCCTTGCCGGGGAGGTGTTCTGCCATGAGGAACATGTTCCTCTGAATGGCCCACTTCCACATGCTCTGAGCCAGATGAGACAACTGTGGAGAGTGTGTTCCTCCCTGTTTCTGTATGTAGTACATTGCGGTCATGTTGTCCGTCCGGATCAACACGACCTTGTTGCACAGATGTACTTTGAATGCTTTCATAGCTAGGAAGATTGCCATCAGTTCCAGAAGGTTGATGTGCATCTTCTTCTGTTGTGTTGTCCATAGTCCCTGCACTGTGTAGTGGAGTACATGAGCTCCCCATCCCTGGAGAGACGCGTCCGCTGTCAGTATTATCTGTGGAACAGGCTCTTGGAACGGTCGGCCCTTGCAAAGGTTTTGTGGATTCCACCAATGCAGAGAGTTGTATGCCCGACCGCTCACCAACACTAGGTCTTTCAACTGTCCGTGAGCCTGATTCCACTGACGTGCTAAGCACTCCTGAAGCGGGCGCATATGTAATCTCGCGTGCGGGACTATGAAAATGCAGGAGGCCATCATGCCTATCAACTGCATGAACACTCGCGCAGGAAGGGAGTGTTGGGGTTTGAACTTGGAAATCAGCATTTGCATGCTGTTGATCCTCACTAAATTTGGCTGAGCTGTGGCCGCCAGAGTGTCTATAGTCGCACCTAGGTACTGTTGTACGTGTGCGGGCTGGAGATGGGATTTTGGGTAATTTAGTGAGAATCCCAGACTGTGAAGGAGGTGAATGGTGCGGGACATGCGGCTGGCACATTGCTGGGCTGACTTCGCTTGAACGAGCCAGTCGTCCAGGTAAGGGTAGACGTGTATGTGCTGCCTCCGTAGATGTGCCGCCACAGTAGCTAGGCACTTTGTGAAAACCCTGGGTGCTGTTGTCACGCCGAAGGGCAGGACTTTGAATTGGTAGTGCTGCCCCTGGACAGTGAACCTGAGGTATTTTTTGTGTGAGGGGTGAATGGGTATGTGGAAATACGCATCTTTGAGGTCCAGTGTGGCCAGGAAGTCTCCCTGCTTGAGAAGCGGAAGGACTTGCTGTAGAGTGAGCATGTGAAAATGCTCGGAAAGAATGTATCTGTTCAGGGGTCTCAGGTCTAATATAGGTCTGAGAGACCCGTCCTTCTTTGGTATTAAAAAGTACAGGGAGTACAACCCCGTACCTTGCTCGTGGACGGGTACGACCTCTATTGCGCCTTTTAGAAGCATACTTTGCACCTCCTGCTGTAAGAGCATTAAGTGCTCTGAGGACATAGGACGGTTTTTTGGAGGTATTGTGGGTGGAGTGGAGGTTAGTTCTAGACAGTAACCGTATTCGACAATATCTTTGACCCACCTGTCCGTGGTGATGGAGATCCACGTGGACAGGAACCTTTGTAGCCTTCCCCCGACAGGTGTTAGGTGGTCGGGAGGAAGGGAGAGGGCGTCACTGCTTGTTCTTGGGGGAGGACCTGGTGTTGCCGTAGCCGCGTCCTCTGCCCTTTGTACTGGAGCCACGATATCCACCCCGGGTGTTTTTATCGTAGGTGGTTTGTGTATTGCCCTTGTTGTATGTTTGCTGTGACCCCTGTCCTCTACCTGCTCCTCTATTTCCGGGGCGACGAAAGGAGCCGCTCCGAAAGGACTGAGTCTGGAGAGCCCCCATGGACTTTGCAGTGTCCGTGTCCTTTTTTATTTTTTCTAGGGTGGTGTCAACCTCCGGGCCGAATAAATAGTCGGGGTTGACAGGCTGGTTGAGTATGTTATTTTGCACCTCTGGTTTGAATCCGGAGATTCGCAACCAGGCATGTCGTCGCAGCATGACGCTAGTGTTTATGGCCCTGGCAGTTGTGTCTGCGGCATCCAGCGCACACTTGATGGATGCGTTTGTGAGGAGCTGTCCTTCCCTGATAAGGATCTCTGCACCTTACTTGTATTGGTCAGGGAGATGTTGGAGTAGTTGCTCTAATGTGTCGTAGTGCGCTCTATCGTAGCGAGCGAGGAGCGCTTGAGTATTGGCTATACGCCATATGTTAGCTGCCTGGGCGGCAACCCGTTTGCCAGAGGTCTCTAACACCTTGGACTCTTTGTCCGGGGGAGGAGCGTCACCTGTCGTTTGCGAGTGTGCCCTCTTGCGAGCATTCGCAATTACCTCTAGACAATGGAGTCTAGAGGTAATTGGCCTCTGATGTAAGTAGGGTCCCCAGGCGCTGATCTGTATTTCTTGTCGATCCTGGGGTTTATCACCCTTTCCCTGGTGGGTTCCTTGAAGATGTCCTTGGCTGGTTTGAGGACCCCTTTCAACATGGGCAGAGTCTTTACATGCCTTTCTGAGGATGCGAAAGTGTCCATAAGAAAGTCGTCCTCGACGGTGTCAGAGTGAAGCTGCACCCCATGATTGGCCGCAGCCCGTTCAATTAGAGCGTTGAACGCTGCAGTGTCTTCTGTGGGAGATGTTTTTGCTCCATAGAGTTGTGGGTCCTGTGCATCTAGAGGTGCACCTGGGTCCACAGGGTCATCAAAAGCTTGATCAGGGTCCTGTTGGTCGACAGGGTCCATGTCTCCGTGGTAGGGGACTTGGTCACCCATGTAGTCCTCCAACGCATCCGTGTCGGACTGTGTGGGAGAGAAGGATTGTGGATCCTGGTAGGGTGAGTGGAAAGGTTCGTAAAGAACAGGTTCTGAAACCACCGGCAGCTTTCTTTTTAGTGGGATCCGGAAGGAGTCCAAAGCCAGCTCCGAAGTTATCCTCCGTTTGTGGATAATCATCCTGCCGGTGTCGGCGTCGATGAGATGTGATGGAGACGTCTCATCAGAGCGGTCTGCAGGTGTGACCGTGGTGTGGGTGACCCGTGTCCTGATTTGGAACAGTTTCGGGGCCGTGGATGGTGGCAGGCCAAAAGTAATGTTGGCTGGCGCCGAAGAGGCTGCTGGAGCTTTTATTGGCTCGGAGCCCGACGTGTCCTGGAGGACTTTTTTGGTTTTGTTGCTTTGCGCCGCAACGGGTCGCATCTGGAGCGCCCTCGAGTCTTTAGCGCCGACCGGTTCTGTAGAGGCGGCCGTGGACTTTTTCGGCGCCGGTGGGTCATCGAGTCGAGGGGCGGGAATGGCCGTCGACGTCTTCGATGCATGAGGCTTTGGTGTTGCCGTCTAAGCGATGTGATACGCAGCAGGCAGTTTGACCTTTGGGGTCTGAGTCGATTGCGTCGTATGTCGACTCCGACGTCGGCCGCTTCAAGTTCGGCACCGAAGTCTCGCTTGGTGCGCTCGGTGCCGACGCTTTTCGATGGCGTCGAAGGTGTGGAAGGCCTCGATCCGACCAGCGCCACTTTCGGTTTCGGTTTCAATTGAACCTGAACAGCTTTTGGTTTCGGTTTCGAAGAAGGGAAACCAGCCGGTTTGGGCAGTAATGGCTGCCGCTGAATGTCCGAGGCCGGGCCCGAGGGCGGGGCCGAAGAACTGCGGGATAGGTCTCGGGTAAGGCCCGAAGGCGATCCCTCGACCGGAGCCATAGACTGTTGCACTGGGCTCTCTTCAGTCTGAACGGGTAGGCCTTGCTCGTCACCGGAGCTACTCTCTTCGGCCCCTAAGGCCTCATTGTAGTCTCCTACCTCGGTGTCGTCTTCATCTCTGCGAAAGAGTGTTTCGTCGACGTCTTCCGATCCGGAGTCATGTTCGGAAGCGGGACTGGAGGGTAGGTTCTCTAATTCTTCGACATCTTCGGTCTCGGCGTTGAAGATGTCAGCCGGGGCCGGTGCCGCGTGCTGTGCCTCGAGCCTCGCCGCTCGTCGATTCCGTAGAGTCTTCTTGGATCGGAACCGGGCACAGGCCATGCATGTAGATTCGTCGTGATCCGGCGAAAGGCATTTGTTGCACACCGGATGGACGTCGATGTGTGGATATTTCGCATTGCATACCGGACACCTCTTGAATGGTGTCCTCGATTCCATCGTCGATGTCGGGTCGATGGTCAGGTAAGATGCGAAAAGTTGGTTCTGGAAGTTAGTAAACTAACAAAGATACTATCGATACCGATCGAGAAACAGTACCGACGCGAACTAAAGGCCTTTTGGCCTCGAAAAAATATTTTCCTAACTTGAGTCAAGATAGCACATCCGAACCCAATGGCGGAAAAAAACAATCTGAGGATGGAGAGGATGCCCATGCGCACTGTAGTCCAGGGGAGGAGTCACCTATCCCAGGATACTTCGAAGACTCTTCCAGGACAACAACGTGCAAACATCCGGACCCAACACTAGGCGGCGATCTATGCACAGATATGAATTCAGCAGCCCACATGCCTCGAACAACATGGTTACAACAGATTAAAGCACTGCTAATCGACATAGACTTGAGGGGGACAATTCATCCTTTAAACCCATATCATCCCCTGATGTAACTAAGTCAAACTATTGTCAAACTATTGTCATGGATCTTTCAGAGTGAGACACTTGCGGTCCAGAGTATGTATTTGACGGACAGGTTCACAGATTCTAAATGCTGCAGCCTCCTGGGACCATAGTGGGATACCATCATGGTACCAATAGACAGGTGTGTTTTCAATTCAGAGTTGGAATATTGCCCCTCAGAGCTCTTGGGCTGCTGGTAGGGGCGCAATGTGTTCTGGTTGCAAATCTTACTCAGAAACAGTTGCCCACGTCCTTTTTGTTTGCCCCAGCTACATGTCTCCCCTGCAGAAAAGGCTTATACCCGTCTGTAAAAATTTGGGGACTAGAAGTAGCGCTAATGCACTCAGAATTTTGAGAACTGATCCCTGTTTAATAATTGCTGTTCCAGTTGCTAAGTTCTTGGGCTGGATGTGGATATCGAAGTCAAAGGCATTCCCCAAAAATTTAAATCCAGAGCCGTTGAACATTGCAAAGAGTTTATCACTTGCGCACACCGATATGCACACGTGACGTTTTGTATGTTGGCAAGTTTTGCTCCTGCTAATACAGAATATACAGCCGAAACCCACACAGCTCAGCAAATCGTAGACATGTGCTGTGATGCTCCGAATCTTGTATGTTGGTTACTGTGCTCATCGTGTGTAGGTTAACTGTTCATTATTCAATTGTGGTTTAGTGCTACTTTTAGGTTTTATCAACATAAAATCATGATAAGCATATTAAATCAGACATAGGTATGAACATGTAAGTTGGCATGGAACTCTTTTTTTCTGTGAAATGTTTTTAAGAGCTTTATAGCTTGTATTGCTTAGATTACTGACCCGATTGTATATGCACTAGGATTGTACAAGCTGATATTTATGAGCAGTGCAAGATGACCACTAAATGTCTAGGTCACGTTTCATACTCCATTTTAATATATTACCATAAAAGGGATACATAAAAATAAAATATCAAGGTTAATAACAAAGATAAAAACATGCATAAAAACATTTCTAAAAGAAAGAAAATACCTAGGTGGTTAGAGTTGGTTCGATCATGCATCTACTGTTAATACGGACTTTGTTTTGTGAAATGTGCTGGAATGCTTTTATGGTTTTAACCGAAATGAACCTAAATGAAATAAAGAAAAAAGATAACCTTCCAACCACCCCATTCACTAACCTGCCAAGCTCCTCACTCACTAACCTTCCAACCACCTCACTCACTCACCTTCCAACCACCTCACTCACTCACCTTCCAAACACCTCACTCACTCACCTGCCAACTACCTCCCCACTCACCTTCCAACCACCTCCCTCACTCACCTTCCAACCACCTCCCTCACTCACCTTCCAACCACCTCACTCACTCACCTTCCAACCACCACACTCACTCATCAAACAGCCCACCACATTGCCAATCACACACTAATCGCTTACCGAAGGTTGATGTTTCTAGGAATCTTAGTCTTACCGGCATCCGCACTGTCCCAGTCTTCTCTTCCCGTGCGGTCCAGGGGGCTCCTGATGGGGGATTGGGATTCTTTCTTCAACCAAAATAGAAGGTCCGGGTTGGACACGGGATTTGCTGCAATCGTAATCACTTTGCATTAGTTTAAATGGGAAACAACTCTCTAGAATTTGAGAATGGGCCCAGACATGTACTTGACAGTCAATGGCGTGGATCTTAAAATCAATTTACAAGCAAATAATAACAATATAGATAACAACAATACCAGTTATGATAACAATAATGATAACAATAACAATAACGATAATAACAATACTGTACTTTTCCACTTAATGCTGAACGGATTGAGCTCAGTTCCAGCTGATAAAGTCTCTGTGAGGAATGTCTTTTGCTTTCAAGGCTCTTCCTGAACACCAGTTAAACAAACAGAAAAAGGAAAGTCAGATGCTCATTAATACTTCAGTAACACATTAGGTAAGTTGTCCCTTGCAGGTGTGTGCAAGAGATATTTGGCATCTGGGGGGCTATCAGACGGGGGTATTAACTCAATCAATCTCGAGAGAGAGAGAGCGAGAGAGAGAGAGAGAGAGAGTAGAGGAAAGACGGACTTGGGTAAGGTAAGTGACCGTAGGCATTATTTGTACAAGGTGGAATATGCCTATCGACCAGCCCGGTGGACGGGATGAGCTCGCGAGCCAGAAGAGCAGACAAGGGACTCTGTGGCCCTAAACCTGGGTCTTCGCACCTTGTGCCAGCCGAACCTGCTTCCTGCACCTCAGATAGTCATTGCTGCTCTTGTTCCTCACTGAGAAATTGAGTGGAGGTGCATGCATGCTATCAACCTGGGGATACGCAATTAAATCCGCTAATTAATGTTTGAACTTTGTGCCAGAAGCTTCTTCCCAGCACCAGACAGACAAGAAACCTAATCCAGGACTACCCAACCACTGTATCCACCTACCACCGCTGCACAATCCTCCATCTTCATAGAAGAGCAGCTCTGCTCTTGACTAGGCTAACTTCGCCTCCACCAGCCAGGACATCAGTCTCCTGCTCTGCACAGCCCGAGCGCTGCAGCAGGTTGGTAACTGGCAGGAAGCCCATGGATACAACTGCACTGGCCCCACAGTGTCCAGATCACCTGTTAACCCTCTGCCTCCCAGTGCTTAATTTGTGAAAGAACGAGTGCTGGTGCCCAAAGCGGTGTTTAGAATCCTCTGGCCGGGGCTTTTAAATATCGACACGCTGAATGCGTAGCCTTGAATCCACCTCATGCCTCTTTCATTCCTACCACACTCTGCCCTTTTCCCTGTCATACAGCTTCCTGCTTCCCCCTTTGAGGCAGTTTTTCTATCTTCTATCCCTCCTTCTTTCCTCAGTGTTTGTTTTTCCCTCTTTAGCTCTTAGTCAGGATCTGATGAGGAAAAGATAGTGCCGGGCCCCCAAAACTGAGTGCTGGTGGCCCGACGGCAACCATCAGCTCAAATTAGGCACTGCTGCTTCCCCCACATTTACACTGAAAAAATGGTCCCTAAAAATCTTGGTATCTAATGCATGGAAGCTCGCATCAACACCTACCACAGATCCCTACTCAAGCCACACCCCTCAAGGAGGCAGCTCACATTAGTATCCTGGCCTTCCCAGAGCACATTAGACAGCACAAGGAGTTGAACCAGTTCTCGGTGCAGCACAGTATGAACATCTCTTTCATTCAGGCACTAAAATCAGCTAGACATCTTCTTCCACTTACTAAGTCACATAGCAAGAGTCTTTACAGAAGCCTGGATTTCACGGTGACACTTGAGTTACAATACACATATGAATATGCAAGGGCGGCTCTGTATTTCAGTACAGTATGGAATGGTGTCATTATTTCACATTGAGGTACTACATTCATACAGAGAAGCATTATGTGTGGCCCTACCACCACAATCTGAGCACCTCTGAATCTGTTGTAAGCTCTTACCAGACCTCAGAGGGGTGAGTCCTGCCTCTGGAGGGTGGGCAATCTACGTGCTAGACAGTCAGCAGTGGAACCTCTCCAGATGTACAACAGGACGATAAATTATCAGCGGCACAACCAGAACTCACTTCAGACATGTTTTTCTGCCCTTATTAACAAGGGCTTCAAGAAAGTAACCGTCTGACGTTTCGCGCCTATTTTTCACATCTTCGATCCAGAGGAGAGAAAGTGTTGTGCAGCTTGCTCAGTGTTAGAGGTCGGGTTTCTTGCGTAGTCGTTAGACTCTAAAGAGTGAGTCATATGCTGGCCTTGTGATGACACACACTTTTTAGATGGTCCCTTATTACCCTTTGGGGAGGTGGAGTTTACCTACGGTCCCTCCCTATATAAACCCTGATTTGCCGAGAAGCCGGTGCTTGGCTTTCGGATTCCTGGAACCAACTCCACGCCCCTTTTTGTCCTGCCACCTGTTTAGCTTTCCCTTGTGTGTGAGAGGCTGCAGAACGATAGTTGTGCTGTCGCTCTCTAGTACCCCCACCTTCCTTCCTCGAGAAACGAGACTATTGAGGCTTCCCTCTTCGTGGCTGAGTACGCGACCGAGTCGGCTAAACCAACAAAGACGCGGCCGCTTCAGAGAACTGCTACAATTCCTGTTCCCCATTTGCAGACCAATCCTGTTGAGATTCCCGCTCCCCTGCCGCTTGTAAAGCTGCCTTTTTCTCGCTCTCTGATTCCTTGGATTGTTATCCAACCGTAGTGCATTGGTGGTGTTTGATGGTAGGAAATAAACGCGACCGCGCCTGCTAGAGTAAACGCGGTCGCGTCTGATTGTTTGGTAGTGGAAACAATGTATCAAGATTTCCGAAAAAGATAGTTAAATGGGAAATCTTTCTCACGAGTACTACGCTTTAATAAGGCATTCGTATTTATATACGGGCAAGATTCACACGCGTAGAGCACAAGCAGTGCACCTTTATACTTCAGAATTGTTTTGCTCTCCAGGCAGATTCTCCAGGCGAGTTTCATTTGATTTAAAGGAACAGACTCTGTAAGATAGGGATTATAACTTTGGCAGGGTGATGTTTCTCACTATGAGTTTTAATCCTTAGGGTTAGAGTCGTTTGTTCCTTATGTTTAGTCTAGGGTGACCAGATTCTCAAAACAAAAAACGGGGACAGGTCATAGACATAGAAGTAGGACTAAGGTTTGTCGTAACCATCGACATAAAAGTAGGACTATTTGACAGCTGTCATAGACATAGAAAAAGGACTACAAGGACAGCTCCCTCCGCAGACCGAGATGAAGCATTACAGACGATATTAGTTTTTGTCATACCTCATGTGGGCTACATAATGACAGAGATTGTCATCAGACTTGCAATTATACATCTTGGAAGATCATGAGGGGCCTAATTCAGAGTCCTGCGGTTAGGGTACTTCATCAGAAACTTGACTGACTACCTTGTCTGCAAAACCCTCTGCTTGCCCACTCTATTTTGATTAGGGTAGGCTGCCTGCGCTCCAACGGCATTGCCCCTTCAGGCTCTGCTCATGGAAATTTCACTTCGACCGCCCAGCAGAGTATGGGCAGTTAGAGTAAAGGCATCAGACGGTCTCAATTATTTCGAGTGAACAATATGATGTGCCCTCCTTTCCGTCCATCACTGCCCAATAGAAACTGGTGGTCACAAACAGAAAAACAAATAATCATACCCAACACCAAGATATAAAACACTCAGGGTGTGGGGGCATTTTTGTATTGTTTAGAATATTCTTCCACTTTAGAAGTTTGTTTCGAATAAACAAATACGTTTGGAGCGCGGTCATCAGAAACATGGCGGGCGTGCACCAAACTTTTTGAGCAACAAAGATCACTGCAGGGCTGAAGGTGTTCTCTTGATAAGGTATCAGGCCAGACTGATGGAGGCAATGACCGATGGCTGCCACGTCATGATGACATGGGTGGCGCTGCGTGGACAAAGAGAAGGGACATCCCGAGAGAAAATGTCTCTCTTCAAAGGATTTCACTTCCTGCTACAGCGCTCACCAGGCGCGCAACACCCATTGAACTCAAAGGGCTTCAGCCCCCCCCCCCTCGTGTGTGGCAGCCCAGGATGAGACCGCTTCCCGGGCATGCCAGAGCACTTCACAGGTCTTTAAAAAGACCATTTGCATTTAATGAGGCCTCGCTGTTGTTTCACCCCTTCTAAGAGCCCCTGCAGCTCCACTCTGCCTAGATTCAGCCCCCCACCCCCGAAATCAGCGCCACTCTGCCTACTGTTTAAAGATTTAGCCCCCCCCCCCGAAATTTTTGCTTAGCCCCCCCCCCCCCCCCCGAAATTTGGCTCTAGTGGCGCTCACCACAGTGAAGTCACACGCAGTGAAAACAGAGCATGAGCGCGGAACAGTAAAAAACCGGGACATTTCTGTGTTTAACCCAGACACTGTTCTAAAACGGGGACATTTGACTCACTTGGAGAGAAGTGTCGGGACACGGGGACACTTCTCTAAAAACGGGGACCGTCCGGGGAAAACCGGGACGTCTGGTCACCCTAGTTTAGTCTGCTGGAGTGCCCCATCTCATTGTTTTCAACGCCCATTCTCTGCACTGCTGCGTCATCACGAGATTCCTTTTGCCTCAGGAGATGTCCAGCTGGTAAGGGACAGTGTGTGTCAAACATAACGCCGGCACTAGGTGATTCATGCTACTATTAAATGAGGAGAGGGGATGGTGTAATTAATATTCTCTTCCTTGTCTTCCCTGTAGGTTATACCCTTCCTGCCCATTCTGAAGAAAACCAGCTGGGGGATCGGAATAGCTAGCATCCACAGCTTTTGATCCCCACATCTCCGAGGGTCCATCTGTGGGTGTGTTTACTTGAATATTTCCCACCCATAGAGGGGCTTTGGGAGTGTGGGGAATTACTCGTCGCTCCTGTGGATTGAGCTGGGAGATCTCACCTGTTGGTGGTGTGTGGCAACAGAAAGCCAAGCCCACAAATTAAGTCCACCCGAGCGACGATGAATCCAGAAGGTGCTAGTTCTCTAGTGGAGAATCCTATTCAAAGTCCCACTGTAGAGGAGTTGGCGGCAGCACTCATGGATTTCCAGATAGAAGTAGGGAGACTTAGAGTAGAAAACCTCCAACTACATACAGAATTAGAAAGATACCATCATGCCGACAGTGCTACGGTAGGAGAGACCCCGCAAAAGCATAAGCGCACCTATATACAACCTGCCCGCTTTACACTTCCTTCTCCACCGATAGAGACTACCAGTGCGAGTTCAGCAAACCCACAAGCCATTCAGGTGTCCGTGCATACACATACTCCCGTCCCTCTAGCCGTGCCTGAAAGGTTTTATGGGGATAGTGCGAAATTCAGCGTGTTCCTTAATCAATGTCAACTACATTTTCTCTGTAAGGCTTCTGCTTTTCCAGATGATGCGGCCAAAGTCGCCTTTGTAATCTCATATTTAGGGGGAAACGCGGCAAGTTGGGCAGTACCTTTAGTTGAAAGTAATGACGCCCTTTTGAATAATTTTGCTTTGTTTAAGGACAGGTTGAAAGGCTTGTTCTTGCGACATACCTACGTACAAGCCAGTGATAGTGAGCTATTAAGCTTAAAACAAGGAAATAAAGATCTTCTTACCTATGTGACAGAGTTCAATAGGTTAATAATTGAAACACAATGGCCGGTTTTATCGCGGATTAAACGATGACTTAAAGGATCTCCTTTCTCACATAGTTGACCCCCTTGAAGAATGTCATGCCTTCATAGATCTAGTAGTGAAACTGAATCACAGGTTAACGGAACGTAAAGGGGAAAAATCCTGTGGAACCCCGGCTCGTTTCTTGATAGTGAGAGGGGATAAAAAAGAGAATAAGGACCAAAAAGATACTAGCGAACCTATGCAAATAGGAGGCATGAGAAACCCTTTGACTGCCGAAGAAAAAGAAAGAAGAAGAAAACAGAATCTTTGCCTGTACTGTGGCAAAGGCGGACATTACGCGAGGGGCTGCCCTGCCAAAACAGGTACAATCACTAAGACAGCCGTGCTATGTCAAGAGCAAGGTTTCCCTGAGGGAAAATAGAGAACTTGAAGAAAGAAGAGACCGTTTCTTCAAGTTGTCCTCAACGTAAGGTCTCATTAGAGGTAGCTAGTATTAATACTCCCGTGTCACGCCATTTTACTTTATCGGTTACTCTCATTTTATCTGTTCAGAGTCGCAAGACTTTATCCATTCTTCTAGATTCAGGGGCGACGGGTAATTTCCTAGACATACACCTGGCTCAGACTTTGAAAATTCCTTTTGTGCCCAAGGCCAAACCGGAGCCCATTAGAGCTGTGGACGGAACAGAATTATCTTCTGGGTTAATAGCTTATCATACTTCAGCCTTGGCCATGGTATGCAGTAACGGACATTCCGAAAAGATAGTGTTTGATCTAATAGACACCCAATTTTGGGGCTATACTTGGGGTGCCATGGTTACAAGCACACAATCCTCATATAGACCGGAACTCTCGCAAGGTCACTTTAAAATCCACTTACTGTATGCTGCATTGTTACCAAGAAGCTCATGAGTGGGAAACCCCGTTATGTTGTGCCATGGAGGCACAGGAGATGGCCCTTCCTACTATGTATAGTGAGTTCAGAGAAGTCTTTGATGTAGAGAAGGCCTCAGCATTACCTCCTCACAGGAGTTATGATTGTCGCATTGATTTAATTCCTGGGGCCAAATTGCCGGTGAGTCGGGTTTATGCGCTGCCTGAGATGGAATATCTCCAACAATACATCTCTGAGATGCTGGACAAGGGTTTCATAAGACATTCTACCTCTCCGGTGTCCTCTCCCCTCTTCTTCATTCCCAAACGTGAAGGGGGTTTAAGGGCGTGTCTTGATTATCGCGCATTAAACAAAGTGACCATAAAAAACAAATATCCCTTACCACTCATTTCAGTATTACTGGATCAAGTGCGAGGGGCCAAGATAGTCACTAAATTAGATCTTCGTGGAGCATACCATCTAATACGAGTCAAAGAGGGCCACGAATGGAAGACTGCATTCCGTACGAAATTCGGGTTATACGAATATTGCGTCATGCCATTCGGTCTTTGCAATGCCCCTGCGGCCTTTCAATTCTTCATCAACTACATTTTACGTGAATATCTTGACCTCTTCGTGATCGTGTACATAGATGATATCTTGATTTTCTCCAATTCTGAACAAGAACACGTGGAGCATGTAAAGAAGATATTGAGAAAATTGATTGATAATCATTTATTCGCTAAATTGGACAAAAGTACCTTCCACGTGGATAGGGTAGAGTTTTTAGGGTTTGTTATCTCCCCTGAAGGTATACATATGGATCCAAGAAAGATAGATGCATTGATCAAATGGCCTAGTCCTACCACTGTAAAAGAGGTCCAATCCTTTATCGGATTTGCGAATTTTTAAAGACGCTTTATCGATCACTTTTCAGATCTGATTGCTCCCATTACTCGACTGCTACGCAAAGGAACTGCCTTTGTTTGGTCCGCTGAGGCAGAACAGGCTTTCTCTCAGCTTAAGAACAGGTTCACTACTGCGCCTATCATTAGTCATGCTGACAACACGCAGCCGTATTATGTGGAAGCAGATGCTTCTCAATATGCAGTGGGGGGCGTTTTATCCCAATGCAATCCAACAACGGGACGTTTACATCCTGTAGCATACTTTTCGAAGACCCTTCTCCCAGCCGAACAGAATTATACAATTGGCGAACGAGAACTCCTGGCTATAAAACTCGCTTTTCAAGAATGGAGGCATTATTTATTAGGGTCTCCGCACACTATTACCATCTATACTGACCATCGTAATTTGCAGTTTTTTTTAAATCAGCCAAGGCGTTAACTCCAAGACAGATGAGACGGGTTCTGTTCTTTAGTGAGTTCGATTTCGTTATTACCCATCGTCCTGGACCACAGCAAGGAAAAGCTGATGCTTTGTCCAGATTGGGATCTGATAAAAAGATGCTAAACATCGAACCTCCCCCTCTCATTCCTTGTCATAAGATTATAGGAGTCAGTGATATCGAAAATCCACCCCCACCCTCCTTGACTCAGTTAATGAACGCATATGGTGAGATATCACCCCTGGAATGGGTGAAGAATCCACAACACACCATTAAAGACGGTTTATACCTCCATGATCAGAAAATATATGTGCCATTGGCAGACCTGCAACACCAGATAATCAACTGGTGTCATGACACCTCCTTAACTGGTCATCCTGGTGGCGAAAAGACAGTTCATCTTTGTCAACAATGGTTTTGGTGGAAGGGTTTGAGCAAGGATGTTCTGTCTTATGTCTCGAAATGTCCTGTTTGTGCCAGACAAAAATCTTTGCGTACTGCCCCTGCAGGATTACTCCATCCTATACCTATTCCGTCAGTCCCCTGGCATACAATCAGTATGGACTTCATTACAGACTTACCTCAAGTACAAGGATACAACACGATCCTAGTGGTGGTAGATTTGTTTACCAAGATGGCACACTTCATCCCCTTGAAAAAACTACCTTAATCCAAAGACTTGGCACAGGTGTTCATAGACCAAATCATTAAATTGCATGGCGTTCCATCTGTGATAATAACCGACAGAGGTGTCCAGTTCATTTCACGTTTCTGGCAGGGGTTGTGTACAGCTCTAGGAATAGACCACAGATTGTCCACAGCATACCACCCCCAGACAGATGGGCAAACCGAAAGGACTAATCAGACTCTAGAACAATTCCTACGGTGTCTGTTGTCTACCATCACTCCGAATTGGGTACAGGCCCTACCCTTAGCAGAATTTGCATACAATAACTCCACTCATTCTTCCACTGGTGTTTCTCCCTTCTTTTTTGCTCATGCGCACCATCCTAGATTCCTTCCTTTCCCGGTACCTATTCATCTAGACAACATCCCTGCAGTCTACCAACATCATGCTACCATCTTAGAAATTTGGGAAGCAGCCACTAGAGAATTGAGGAAAACCAAAGAAGCCATGAAGGCACAATCTGATAAACATCGTCGTCCTGCTCCAGACTATCAAGTAGGTGACAGGGTATGGTTATCTACCAAGAATTTAAGATTAGTAGGCCCAAGGAAGTTGCAACCCCGTTACGTGAGCCCTTATAAAATCACTAAGATCATCTCTCCTGTGTCACTTAAACTTGAGTTACCGGAAGACATGCAAATTCACCCAGTATTCCATGTTTCCTTACTCAAGGAATATAAACCCTCTCAGAATCCTGAAAAACCTCCTCCTCCTGTCCTAGTGGGTGGGGAAACAGAATACGAAGTAAAACGAATCCTTGATTTCCGTAGACACAAGGGTAAACTGCAGTACTTGATCGACTGGTTAGGATATGCTCCTGAAGATCGCTCCTGGGAACCTGCTGAAAATGTACACGCTCCTGTTTTAATTAGTAGATTTCATGCCCTACATCCCACTAAACCCCGGTCTTTAAATAGACCTTTGGGTGGGAGAACTGTTAGAGGTCGGGTTTCTTGCGTAGTCGTTAGACTCTAAAGAGTGAGTCAAATGCTGGCCTTGTGATGACACACACTTTTTAGATGGTCCCTTATTACCCTTTGGGGAGGTGGTGTTTACCTACGGTCCCTCCCTATATAAACCCTGATTTGCCGAGAAGCCGGTGCTTGGCTTTTGGATTCCTGGAACCAACTCCATGCCCCTTTTTGTCCTGCCACCTGTTTAGCTTTTCCTTGTGTGTGTGAGAGGCTGCGGAACTATAGTTGTGCTGTCGCTCTCTAGTACCGCCACCTTCCTTGCTCGAGAAACAAGACTATTGAGGCTTCCCTCTTCGTGGCTGAGTACGCGACCGCGTCGGCTAAACCAACAAAGACGCGGCCGCTTCAGAGAACTGCTACGATTCCTGTTCCCCATTTGCAGGCCAATCCTGTTGAGATTCCCGCTCCCCTGCCGCTTGTAAAGCTGCCTTTTTCCCGCTCTCGGATTCCTTGGATTGTTATCCAACCGCAGTGCATTGGTGGTGATTGATTGTAGGAAATAAACGCGACCACGCCTGCTAGAGTAAACGCGGTCGCGTCTGATTGTTTGGTAGTGGAAACAATGTATCAAGATTTCCGAGAAAGATAGTTAAATGGGAAATCTTTCTCACGAGTACTACGCTTTAATAAGGCATTCGTATTTATATACGGGCAAGATTCACACGCGAAGAGCACAAGCAGTGCACCTATATACTTCATAATTGTTTTGCTCTCCAGGCAGATTCTCCAGGCGAGTTTCATTTGATTTAAAGGAACAGACTCTGTAAGATAGGGATTATAACTTTGGCAGGGTGATGTTTCTCACTATGAGTTTTAATCCTTAGGGTTAGAGTCGTTTGCTCCTTATGTTTAGTCTGCTGGAGTGCCCGCATCTCATTGTTTTCAACGCCCATTCTCTGCACTGCTGCGTCATCACGAGATTCCTTTTGCCTCAGGAGATGTCCAGCTGGTAAGGGACAGTGTGTGTCAAACATAACGCCGGCATTAGGTGCTTCATGCTACTATTAAATGAGGGGAGGGGATGGTGTAATTAATATTCTCTTCCTTGTCTTCCCTGTAGGTTATACCCTTCCTGCCCATTCTGAAGAAAACCAGCTGGGGGATCGGAATAGCTAGCCTCCACAGCTTTTGATCCCCACATCTCCGAGGGTCCATCTGTGGGTGTGTTTACTTGAATATTTCCCACCCATAGAGGGGCTTTGGGAGTGTGGGGAATTCCTCGTCGCTCCTGTGGATTGAGCTGGGAGATCTCACCTGTTGGTGGTGTGCGGCAACACTCAGCTGATATGTTTACATTACTCCACCTACAAGGACGCCATGACGGATTACCACAACCAAATCAGAACCACCAAGAGGAACTTCATCCACAACAAAATCATGGGCAACTCTACCAACTCCAAGGAACTCTTCAGCGTCATTCAGGAATTCGCAAACCCACGCAGTGAAGCCACAGACATCACCCCGTCCCAGGACCTCTGCAACAAGCTTGGAACCTACTCCCACTTCAAGATCAAAAAAGTCTACGACAACTTCATCGACCATCCACCTGACATCACAGCTGGCCCCCTGCCCTCCAGAAACACCAGCCAGCCCACCATATCCAACTGGACAACGATCGCAGCCCTCATCCTACTCGACCCATCAGCGGCTTTCTACACCGTCTCCCACCGCACACTAGTCGCCAGACTACACAATGCCGGCATACAAGGAACAGCCCTGGACTGGATCCGATCATTCCTCACCGGAGGAAGCTAAAGGATCAGACTACCACCCTCCCTCTCTGAGAAAATTCGATTTTCGATCGTGATCGTATCGAACCGCCATTTTGTGCTCCGTCGCCATTTTGTGTTGCCCTCACTCAGGCAGCACGACGATCGGAGTCTTTTTCTGCTTTTCCTGCAATAGTGTGTCGAAATAACCTTGTGCCTCTGTTTACAAAAGCTGGTGTCGGGGACTGGCCGAGTACACTAATCCCTGTCTGGTTTTTCTAATCCCTGTCTCAACTATCTGTTGGTTCACACTATTCTCTTCTGATTTTATTTTATCGTCTGGCCTTCGCTGTCCTCTGCTCGTATTCTCTTGTTTCACAACTATCCTTCAAAACACACAAACGTATCTCGTCACCTGCAAGACAGCTACAAGTCAGTTAATGAATTAGCTCATGGGGTGGGGTAACAAACACAGTTAGAGGAGAGGCTTCTTCGAGTTACTCAATACTTTATTTTCAAACCTTTCCTATTGGTTCTGTTCTGTTTTCCAACTTTTCTTATTGGCTCCTTTTATATGTTTTAGGTGTGTTCTTAGTTAATGTATATGTCACCTATGTCCTATATAAAGTTGTGCGCCACGGAGTGAAGTGGCAGTCTCCTGAGAACATACCGTTTGTACTTCTAGGACAACTGTACTAGCTGCAGCTAATAAATCTGATCTTTTACGCCAACAGAGTGTCCCCGTGTCTCTGTGTAGCTAAGCAGGAGAACCCAGGAGATTAAGGCGTACCCTGCGCAGCCAGGTCCAAAAGGTTCTGGTTCTTCAACTGGCGCCCAACGTGGGGCGGCTTCAGTGGTACCAGTTCTGCCTGAAGGTCGTGAGGAACCCCGCAAGAAAATTCTGGAGGAATCGCGAGCCACGTCAAGCGACCCCTGTATGTCGAAAGTGGTCCGAAGGTCTTTTTAAGCGCGGTTACTCCTTCCTGACGGCTACTAACGACTGCTACCCTGACTGCTGCCCTGCTTTGGCCCTTCCTTTGGTGATGTATGGTAAGGCGAGACGATAGACGGGCCTCTGTTGGCGTAAGAAGACGTCCTTAGTTAAGTATTTGGTAGGTCGCGCCCACAATTTTGGTTCTTTGTTCCTTAGATTCGACTATTGCAATAGCCGAAGTCGAGGGGTAAGTGCATTTGTGCTGCGTAAACTGAGTTTTGCACCCTTGAGGTTTGTGAACAGTCCGGTGAAATCACACGATGCCTGGTCTGACTAAGTTTGGAAAACTTTGTTGATTTGGTTGTAATAGGGATTCCCGGCTTGAGGACTCTTGTCCGATTCCTTCGGTTGGAACTCCCACATATGAGCTCTATTCTAAACATGGTGTTGGCCCCATTGCCTTTAACGAGACATGGACCCGATACACGAAGAAAGATAGTGTTTTAAAATGGCCAGAAAATGGTAGTTTCGATTCTGATGTGCTAGATAATTTGGAAGCAGTTTTATTCAAAAGAAAAGCCCGGCCGGCAATGTTTGACTCTTTCCGCCTTTGGCGTAAGGAAGCCAAACAGCGAGAAATTAAACAAGCAAAACGAGATAAGAAAGCACAGGGTATGACAATTATACAGGCTGCCCAACAATTCAAAGATGATGAAATTAATAATGTGATGGAAATTTCAGAAAGACAGCATCGTATGGCGATAGATAAATGCTATCCGGTGTTGCCTGTTTCCCCTTCCGATAACAAGAAAGATTTAGAAGAAGATCCCCTAATGTCCCATTTATTGAGATTGCCTCCGCCCTATGCACAAGGTGCTAATGCACCCCAGTTGTTACAGCCTGTTCAGCTGCCAGCAGTACCTCCGCCTGTTCCGGCTCTTCCGCCTTTGCCCCTTTTAGTATCTCCGCCCCTATCAGTTTTGCCTTTAACCTCAACTTCTTTGCCCTCATCTCCTGATCTTCGATTTCCTTTGCCTTCTGCTCCTCCTGCAATTACCGGTTCTCCTTCCGTTAGTTCGCCTAATACTTTGTCCCCTATTCTTATGTCCAATTCTCCGTCTGTGCGTAAGCGTCTCAAGGACACCGTCACTGGTATTCTATCTCCTTTCTTTGAAGCTTTAAATGTGTCTCCGGCTTTTGCTCGAAGACAGTCTCGTAGTCAGTTCCCAGATTCTGAAGAACGAGAAAGGTTGGACTCTCTCGCACGTAAATGGATCAAGAGGGGTCCCCAGTATAGCGTGCCTGATATTATGTCTACCTTCTCACAATGGAATGCGCCTAAGCAAAGATATGGTTTTAATGTAATGTGTGATACTCTTATTAAAGAATGGGAGGATGTGAATTCGAGTTCGATTCCACAGATGTTCAGACTGATTTTGATAAAGGACTTGTTGTGGGTCCTAAGGTTGAAAACGCTGTAAGGACACTTATTTCCTTTAGATCCTTGTTGTTCTCTCAGACTTTCTCTGATTCCGATCCGTCGGTTAAACCGACACTGAAACATTATCCCATGAGAGAGGTTCCTCCAGTTTGGAAGGAGGAAGTTGCGGCTCAAGGTAATAATCCAGCTATTCCTGCTCATTTTCAACGTATATGGGTGCATGTCCCCTGGAAGAGATCTGAAGTTTTAGCACTTAAACAGACTCTACCAGATCCTCGTAAAAATCCTGCGGGTTATTATAAAGAATTATCACAGACGTTTGATGCTTGCATCATGAATCTAGCTGATATCGACATGTTAATGGGGAATGTAGTTCCACAAGCTTTATGGGCTAAGATTCGTAGAGAGAATCATGATCAAGCATTAGGTGGTGATTGGGCTGCTATAATTGCCGCAGATGCAGCTCAAGTGGGTGGTGCCAAACCTGATGCTTTGGTCTCGGAACTCCCTGGTAGAATTATGACATTAATGAAAACGATGATGCCTGCTTTGAGAGTTAATTGGGATAAATTAGCAGCATGCAAACAGAAGAAAGATGAGAGTGTCTCTGATTTCTTTACTCGTTTCGAGGAGACATTTATTGATCACAGTGGTCAAGATATGGCTACAGAGGGTGGTCAACGATTATTTGTGGACAAATTTGTATTTAATTTGCTTCCCGAGTTGTCACACAAATTGAATGATTCTGAAAGTTCATGGGATGTTTCTTCTTCTGCCCAGATATTGGCTACTGCACAATATTATGAAAATAGAGATAAAGAAGAAAGAGAAAAGCAAGAGAAAAAGACGAAAGAATTGAAAACGAAGGTTCTCTTGCAACAAGCTTATCCTCCTCGTTATGTTCAGCCTCAGTTTCAACAGCCTCCGCAGTTTCAGAGGTTGTATCAAAAACCTGAGTCATATATTCCGCGACCTTTGTTAGGACCTAATCAATGTGCCTATTGTAGAGAAGAAGGTCATTTTAAGAGTAGTTGTCCGGTTTTATTGCAGCGCAATGGAGCATTATCTGCTCCACGAGGTCGTGCTGGCCTCCAGTCAGCAAACAGAGGTAGAGGTCGAGGTATGTCGACACAAGAACAGCATTCCCTTCCTCTTCCTAATTCCGTGAATTATTTTGATCAGCAAAATGTTAGGTCTACACAGTATTACAATGAAGATTGTTATGTTGAAGGCGAGAATGAAAGTCTTCATACTAACTAGGACAGCCATAGACAAAGTAAGGGAGTTGTGTTGACTCCAGTAGATCAGAATGGACCCTATGTTAATGTCACCACAATGGGTGTTTCGGAGCCATTTCTCCTAGATACTGGTGCGATGAGAAGTTCGATCATTCATTCCAAACTCCCTGGGGCACCTTTGTCTGGCTTAACAAATGTTTCTGTAGGATTTTCTGGCGCCCCTGTTCGTAATCCGGTTTCTTGCCCGTTGCCTATTTCAGTTGGCCCTTATAATTTGGAAGCTCCACTTCTTTTAACGAATGGTTGCGGTGAGAATCTGTTGGGTTTGGACTTATTAAAAAGAATGCATGCTACGATATATTGTTCTCCTTCTGGTGTACATCTTACTTTAGGACAGAAACTGACTTCTCCAATGTATTTGTCCAAAGATCAGTTTCCACCTGAATTGCTTTCCCTTCCGGCAACGCTTTGGGCCACAGGTACGAACGACGTGGGCTGTCTTGAGATTCCGCCTTATGTTGTCACTCTCAAACCTAATGTTGAATTGCCACGTATTCCACAGTATAGAATTTCCACTGAAGGTGAAAACTCGCTTTTGGAAATCATTCATGATTTGATTCAGAAGGGTGTGGTTGAGGAAACGAGAGGTAACATATGCAATAGTCCTATTCTTCCTGTTCTCAAACGCACTGATCCTTCTCAGCCTCCTATATATCGTTTTGTAATTGATCTTCGGGAGGTAAACAAAATTGTTGTACCACAATTTCCTGTAGTCCCAGATATCACCGCTCTGTTGACGATGATACCTTCCACAGCGACTTGGTTTTCTGTTATCGATCTAAAGAATGCCTTCTTTAGTATTCCCATTGCAGAAGAGAGTAGGGATATTTTTGGCTTCTCTCTTGGAGGCCGAAGCTTCCGGTTTAAGCGCGCACCTCAGGGCTATTGTGAAAGTCCCTCTATTTACAGTCAAGCTTTAAAATGTTATCTTGATGCTTTTCATTTGCCGTCTGGTTCTGCTCTTATTCAATACATGGACGACTTGTTGATTGCTGCTGATTCAGAAGATATTTGCAAAGATGTGACTGTTGCATTGTTACGCCATCTGTTTAATTTAAATCATAAGGTTTCACCTTCAAAACTACAATATGTTCGTCGAGAGGTTACCTACTTGGGTCATCTCCTATCAAAGGAGGGACGACGATTAACCCCAGGACGAATTCAGGCACACAAAGGGAGGTACGTGCCTTTCTGGGTATTACCTCTTATTGTAGGCAGTGGATTCCGAGCTTTTCTCTGTTGGCTAAACCTCTGTTGGCACTCACTTTGAAAGATACACCTCAGCCCCTTCCGTGCACTGGCGAATGTCAGAAGAGTTTTTCTGACTTACGTGCTGCTCTGTGTTCTGCTCCTGTATTGGGTACTCCTGATTACAGTACGCCGTTCACGCTCTACGTTCATGAAAGAGAGGCTTGTGCGTTGTCAGTTTTAACACAGCGATTTGGAGATAAACAGCGGCCATATGCATATTTTTCGGCTACGTTAGATCCAGTAGCTAAAGCATTACCTAGTTGTCTTAAAGCAACAGCAGCAGCAGCAATTTCTATTCGACAGTCTGCTGGAGTAGTGCTAGATAACACACTTATTGTTATGGTGCCGCATGCAGAGGATACCTTAATAAACCGAACGAAAACACAACATCTTACGAGTGCTCGTTTGTCTGGATACGAGTTGACGCTTTTGGCTAGTCACGTGCACATCAAACGATGTAACACTTTGAATCCAGCTACTTTGTTGCCTCTTCCAGTAGACAAAGATGACCAAGAACAACATGATTGTTTCCTCCGTACGGAGGAAGAGACAAAAGGAAGAATTGACTTGAAAGATACACTGCTAGAAAATCCGGATGGAATTCTATGGGTGGACGGTTCTTGTTTCAAGCTTCCTAATGGAGATACAGTTTCAGCCTATGCTGTTACTACTTACATACAGTTGTGGAAACAGCACGCATTGGACATAACTCAGCTCAAGCAGCAGAACTGGTAGCATTAACAAGAGCATGTGTGTTGTCCAAAGGAAAAAGGGTGAACGTGTCCACCGATAGCCAATATGCTTTTGGTGTAGCGTTCAATTTTGGGCGTTTATGGAAGGAAAGGGGATTTCTTACTTCACATGGCACTAAAATACAACATAGTCAATTAGTGACTGATCTTCTTGAGTCACTTTCTTTGCCTACCCAAATAGCAATTGTGAAGTGTAGTGCACACAAAAAAGATTATTGACGATGTTGGTCGAGGAAATGCATTTGCGGATGAAGTAGCGAAAAAGACAGCGAGAGATGCTACAAGTCGAATGTATGTTGCGGGTCCTGCGAATTGGGTTAGAGAGAGAGGAATGTATGAGTATACAGTAGAAAGTGTAAGGTCGATTCAGAAAGACGCTACAGAGAAAGAATTGAGCAAGTGGAAAGAAAGTACAGGAATGTTGGATGAGATGGGATGTTGGGTGGAATTGTCTGAGCACCAACGTTGGCTGTTACCCGACGCTTATGTGCTACCAGTAGTCACTATGGCGCATGGTCCAGCCCACTTAAGTGCGAAAGGAATATGCAAGCTTCTGGCTCCAGTGTGGCAGAATGAAGGAATCCCAAAGTGTGCAGACAATGTAGTGAAAGATTGTATTGTTTGTTTGATGTACAATCCGGGAAAGGGGACCCCCAACTCCGGCAGGTCACTTTGCTCCTCCGACATATCCTTTTGAGGTGTTGCAGATCGATTACATTCATATGGAGCGATGCAACAACCTCAAATATGTTCTGGTGGTAGTATGCGCTTTTTCTAGATGGATAGAAGCATACCCTCTAAAAGACAACACAGCCTTGTCCACAGCTAAAGCTCTACTAACAGAATTTTTCCCTAGGTTTGGTTTGCCGCGCATTGTCTGGAGTGACAATGGGAGCGAATTTGTGGGCCAAGTCATGCAAAAAGTTTGTGCAGGTCTTGGTATCAAGCAAAAGTTCCATGCGGCAAATCATCGACAGTCAGCGGGTTTAGTAGAATGTTACAATGGAACTTTAAAACTAAAACTAGTGAAAGTTCAGGCTAGTACAGGACTTAGTTGGCCCGATGCTTTACCATTGGCTCTTCTGTCCACCAGAACAGCAGTACACTCTCGTTTGGCACTTACGAAGTGGTCTTTGGACGTCCAGCTAATGTATGGGGAGTCCCTCACCCTAAGAAATACTCAGACTTACCATATCCAATGTTAATTGATTACTTGCATGACCTTACGACTAAATTGCGTGTTCTCCATCAACCGGTTCAGAGTGCTTTGCCGGAGGTTTCCACAGACCCAGGTCATTCCATCTGGCCAGGTGATTGGGTCTGTATATAGAACTTTCAAAGGACGAAAAATTTGGAACCAAGGTGGAGAGAGCCCCGAATGGTTTTGCTCACCACGAGACCAGCAGTGAAAGTCGAAGGAAAGAAAAATTGGATTCACGGTGTGCATTGCAAGAAAGTGCCTTTGGCTCTTCCGTTCGATCAGTGGGTACGTAAGGGCATTAGAGACTCTGAGAGCGAAAAGGTTCCACGATTTGTACCTTTTAGTGATGCACGCCTGAATGGAACATTGTCAGAGAAAGAGGACGACGACATTCTTCAGGAAGCAATACCACCACATCGTCGCTTGAATACGACCAATCCGCGAACATTGTTCCGAGACCAAACTGTACCTGATAAAGAACACTATAACCTAAGACCTAGACTAAAGAACACTTAAGATTTCTCTCTCCTATGTAGTATTCTATCCCGGTTGCAGGGTCACGGTAGGAGTCTTGATTGCGACCGGAGTAGTGGCAATAGGCCTGCAGGACTTGCAGTGTCATAGGACGGCAGACAATCGTGATTAAGTGATTGAGGAAGATTGCCGTGAGCATCCACTTAGAAAGATGGAGACTACATTAGGCAAAAGAGAAAGTAAGGATAAAATGAATCATTGTAAAGAAATGTATAGTCGTTGTGGTATTGGTTTATGTATTATTATATTATTGTGTATTCTTGGATTGTTATTGCTCTGTAGCGAAAAGTTGTCTCTCCTACCTCCTCGTCTTATTCTACTGTCTCTCCACATCTATTTCATACACTTCCTCAACATGAACTCATTAGAAGAACTGAATATTACAATAACTCATTTGTCCAGTTGTTACATCAACACCAATTAGTGATAAATACAACAAACTGTTGGGTGTGTGGACTTATGCCACATACCGTAGACAAGCATTTACAATGCAATGGTCTCGGCATTGTTAAAGTTAGAGCTATTGGCATTGCTCATGACATTCTTTTTGTTTATGTTTTTGTTTTTAAAACATTTAAAGAAACGGCATTGTTATTTACAATGTCAATAGCTTAATCACTCTCAAATGCGAGACCTATTGCATTTGCACCCACACACAGAGCCACCCACACAGAGCCACTCACATAGAGCAATCCACACACAAATAGAGCCACCCACAGAGCCACCTACACACACACAGAGTTACCCACACACAGACAGACCCACCACGCATAGAGCCACCTACAAAAAAAGCCACCCACACACACACAGCCGCACACAGAGCCACCCACACACACACAGACCCTCCCCCACACACACAGAGCCACCCACACACACACACACACACAGAGCCACCCACACACACATAGCCACCCCCCACACACACAGAGCCACCCCCACACACACAGAGCCACCCCCACACAGAGCCACACAGTAACCTCAAAATGTAACACATATCTACTTTTTGCTGGATCAACTGACAAACCCCTCAACAGGCTCTATGAAGATTAAGATTTCATGAGTAATTATTTTTTTTACAACAGGAAGTGAAGTATAATTTGAAGGGAGCCAGATCCTAAATCTGAGAGCAAAATATATCCTGTTTTTTATTAGAATAACTGGCAGACGCTGCTCTTAACATGGTTTGGTAAATAGAGTTAACCATATTTGAATTTAAAATTAGAAATGCTAATTGCGGCTGCTCCGGCTTTATTACTGCAGTTGCAGAGTGAAGTTCAAAGCACCAACACAATATGTTTTCGTATTGCTACAGGAGCCCTGGTAGACATTGTGACACCAGCAATGCGGATAAATCGAAAAAGATTGCTTTACATAAAGAAACGACACCAACATAGCTCCCTATGAAGGACACGGGTATAGATAAATGTACCTGGCCTATAAACACACGAGTGTCGGTGGGAGCACACGCATGTGCACGCGCGCACGTGATCACACACACGCACACACACAGATGAAGCTCGATGTGCAAATGGATGGCGGCAACAGGAGATGGAGACAGGAAAGTCATCACCCATTCAATCTTTGGCTCCTCACCGAATAAATCATTTTTGCTACACAATGAAATATTCATTCTCCGTGTCCAGCTCTTCACCATCTACTGCAGATTTACACAGAGTAACAGGGATGCGCTTTAAAAAGCAGAAATTCACTCGCAAAACATACACATATGTACCCCAATGTACTTTTTTTGGGAACACGTGTGCTGCACGGGAGGGAGGGGGGGGGCGTGGCTGCTTCCATGCACTGCGCCTTTGGGTGTCAGCCCTGGTGCTGGCTGACAATTCGTCCTGACAACTTCACCAGATTCTTCTATGCTAACATTAATTATACATAACTTCTCTGTATAAATCCGTATTTTTCCACATAACATATGGAACATGGCTGGGAGGAGGAATCCCTAGGGTTTCAGCCCGCTCTCTTGTGCAGAAGCGAACAGCCCATCACTTCAGAGGCCATCCTGCAGCGTTCTCTCATCTCGCACAATTCCCAGACTGCTCTTCGCCCCCGCACAGCTCACTGCCATTCATATTTCCGCTTCCCAGTCCGAGAATCTTATTAAAGAGCTGCAGTCCTAAACTTTTCAATGAAATCCTTAAAATGTGCATCACAAATGCTGCCGTGTGGCGCGCTGTGTGCAGGAGTAAGTACCGCCCTGCACAGGAGCTCTCTGGAGCAATGACAAAGGAATCACCAATCCCACAAGAACATACGGACATTTCTGATGGGGCGTAACGGCCAGACAGAGAGCTGCGGACTAGTTTGGAGCTGGGGAACCAGTTTCGAGTTTCGGCGTCGGCTCAACGCCCTATGATTCTGGGCAAATCACTTTATCTCCCGCGCCTTCCAAAAATGGATGTGCAACGTAACTGGTGCTCAAGTTAAGCGCTCCAATAGCTTCGGTCGAGTTCGAGATATATAAAATGCAGAAGGTGTACTGTAAGTGGAAGTGTAGATGCGGGGCTTCTCATGAGAGTCCTGGTGCGCAGCGATCAGGGACCCACTGGTATTCACGCCAGTCTCCGGGTTACATGCCTATGAATCTTGGCCTCGTGCTCTGAGCTTAGTGCTCCAATTTACATAGAACGTTATGACTCGAAGTTAAATCCTAAGTCTGCATCAGCTACTTACACCAAAAACATAGACTAATCGATCATTCGGTCAACGTACATTTTCTTGAATTGCCCTCCTTTCTGATCTTGTTTATTTTTTGCAGATTCCTCAAGTTGTCTCACACTTGTGGTTTTACTCATCTGCGTGGTAATACCAGACAGTTGCGGGCAATGGTATGCCTGGTCCACTGATTCACTAGTGCATAAGCGTAACCGGTCCGTGCATGGGGCTCAGACCAGCATAGACCGCTATTGGAGCAGACTTCCGCCAGATACGCCTGACCAGAAGTTGTATCAACCTCCAATCTGCGTGGCATAGGTGACGGAGTATGTGCCTGCTTTAACTCGTTTGGCACAATTGTGTGTGCCACTCATGTCTGCTTCAAACTTAGTCTGCAGATGGCAAACCATGCTCTTCGAAAGGGGGCCACGCATATGAAATCAGAGAGAGGCGGCGAGGGCCGCCCCTCCCCGTCCTTCTGGTCCACCCCTCCGCGCGCCCTCCCCAGCAGCACTTATCACTGGTGATGTGAGGGAGAGGATTAATTGCAAAGGAAGGGCTCATTTAGCCGGATATTGTTCTTGGCGGCTTTGACTAGGCCGAACGGCAGGCAGCAAAGAATTCAATGCTCTCTGCTAGTGTAGCGGGCACGTCACGCGCGCATCGATTAAGGGGTCAACCATTTGACTTCACAGCTCTGTTCTGCTGCAATTTACTCTGCGCATGAAACAGGGGCACAAACTTACCACCACGCTATCCACTCCCGAAGGTAAATAAGAAAGGAAAACAACATTCACCATCACGGACAATCATTAACAAGCCGAGGGCACCGGAAGACACCACCGCCTTTCTCCGAGGCAGAGTAGAAATGCCTCGGAGAAACGCAGCGTCCTTTTCGGATTCGGGGGCGTGTTTTGCTGTTGTCTCCTCCTTGAGACTTCTCGCAAAAAACACGCCCCCCGATCCGAAAAGGACGGGGCCTAATCGGAGTGACTGACCTCTTCTCCAGTGGCTGGCCAGCATTTACGAGGCCAGCCAATGGAGAACAGGGGAGAAGAGGGGCTGGTTCAAGCCCCTCTTCTCCAAGTCATTAAATCTCCGACTTCCGGTTCTGCCTTTCGGCAGACCGGTAGTCCTCGACCTAAAAAAGGAATGCCATATTTAGTTCTTCCGTTCTCTTATGAGGGTTCTGCTTGGGCTTATTTTGTTATCTTCTCCAATGCCTACCAAAGCAAAATCAAACGATCCGTTAGTTCATATATTGGTGATCGAGATTTTAGTCATAGTTCATTGATAAAGGGAATGGTAGCTATGGCTAAAATCATGGAAAATAGTAAGATTTCCATTGACGAAAGAAAAGCGTACACTAACTGGAACGTCACCCATTATGTCACTAGCCTTAGTGATAAAGTTAAGAAAGGAAAATCTTCACCGATTTGGACTATACCACATCAGGGCAATTTCTGTCTACAGATAAATGGTCTGTCTGCTGACACCGTACAAAGAAATAGCTGTTCCCACACATACGTTTACTCCTCTCAGAATTCACCGCCTTTAGTACCATCTCAGGGTACATATTTCATCTGTTATAATAGGGCTTACACGTGGTTGCCAACTGGTTTTTCTGGTACCTGCTATATAGCTTTCCTTCTTCCCCCTACATACACCGCTTCTGCAAATCATCATCGAAACAGATATGGCAGAGGGATTATTAATTCCAAGGACACAGCAGGACAAGAGGGAGGAGATTTCCTCAAAGGATTTCTTCCTTTTTGGGGTCCAATGGCCAACAGCAGAAATATAAGGCAACTGGTTCGTGTCGTAGAAACCACCATAGACATCACTATAGGAGCCTTAAGTAATATCACGGCAGAACTACAAGGCAGATCGTCTTATGACTTTACAAAATCGAGTTGCCTTAGACTTTGTTCTTGCGGACCGTGGTGGAGTGTGCAAATTGATCGGGTCAAGTTGCTGTATTTTCATACCTAATGACGCTCCGACAGTATACCAAGCTATCTCTAAGTTACATATAATCTCTGAGTCGATTCATCAGGACGAAGGAGATTGGTCATTATTGGAGTGTTTTTGGGGACTACTGTCCAAATGGGGTTGGAAAGTATTGACATTCCTTGGAGTAGTTTTAGCCATCGTATTCTCTTGTTGCCTTTGCATGCACTGTGGCCCCGCCATCTGCGACCTTTGTGCTACTATGTGCATCCCTAAACCCAAATCACAAAGAACAGAAAATATTAGAATGATGCTACAGCAACAGCTCGATGACCTCATGGCCATCGACATTGACTCAGATTAATGTGAGTCTGTGTATCTTGCCTGAGTTCTGGCAAAAGGAGGGTCTGAAAAAATTCGATTTTCGATCGTGATCGTATCGACCCGCCATTTTGTGCTCCGTCGCCATTTTGCGTTGCCCTCACTCAGGCAGCACGACGATCGGAGTCTTTTTCTGCTTTTCCTGCAATAGTGTGTCGAAATAACCTTGTGCCTCTGTTTACAAAAGCTGGTGTTGGGGACTGGCCGAGTACACTAATCCCCGTCTGGTTTTTCTAATCCCTGTCTCAACTATCTGTTGGTTCACACTATTCTCTTCTGATTTTATCTTATCGTCTGGCCTTCGCTGTCCTCTGCTCGTATTCTCTTGTTTCACAACTATCCTTCAAAACACACAAACGTATCTCGTCACCTGAAGGACAGCTACAAGTCAGTTAATGAATTAGCTCATGGGGTGGGGTAACAAACACAGTTAGAGGAGAGGCTTCTTCGAGTTACTCGATACTTTATTTTCAAACCTTTCCTATTGGTTCTGTTCTGTTTTCCAACTTTTCTTATTGGCTCCTTTTATATGTTTTAGGTGTGTTCTTAGTTAATGTATAGGTCACCTATGTCCTATATAAAGTTGTGCGCCACGGAGTGAAGTGGCAGTCTCCTGAGAACATACCATGTGTACTTCTAGGACAACTGTACTAGCTGCAGCTAATAAATCTGATCTTTTACGCCGACAGAGTGTCCCCGTGTCTCTGTGTAGCTAAGCAGGAGAACCCAGGAGATTAAGGCGTACCCTGCGCCGCCAGGTGCAAAAGGTTCTGGTTCTTCATCTCCGATCCCACGAAAATCACCTGCCGAGTCCCACAGGGGTCATCACTGAGCCCAACCCTCTTCAACATCTACATGGGCCCCCTCGCAGCCATCGTTCTACAACATGGCCTCAACATCGTATCCTACGCCGACAACACCCAGTTCATCCTCTCCCTCACCAAAGACCCCACCACCTCCAAACTCAACTTCCAGAAAGGAATGCAAAACGTCTCGGTCTGGATGACCAACAGGTGCCTGAAGCTCAATGCTGAGAAGACAGAAGTCCTCATCCTAGGAACCTCCCCCTCAGCTTGGGACAGCACTTGGTGGCAGACCACCCTCGGAAGCCCCCTCAGACCACCCCAAAAACCTCGGCATCATACTCGACTCATGACTCATCATGAACCAACAGGTCAACGCCGTCACCTCCAGTTGCTTCAACACACTCCGCATCCTCTGCAAGACCTTCAAATGGATACCCCCTGAGTAACGGAAGGCAGTCACCCTCGCACTCGTCACCAGCAGACTGGACTACGGAAATGCACTCTACGCCGGCATCAAGTCCCTACTCCGCAAACTCTAGACAACACAGAACACCGCCGCCAGATTTGTCCTCAGAATCCCGCTGCACGAACACATCAGCCAGCACCTACGTAGACTCCACTGGCTCCCCGTGGGGAAAAGTCTCACCTTCAAAATCCTCACTGACGCCTACAAATGCCCACACAACACGGGACCCAAATACCTCAACGACAGAATCAACTTCCACGTACCCAAAAGAAACCTCCGATCTGCCAACCTCGCACTGGCCGCGCATCCACAGAGCCAGAGCAGGCGGAAGATCCTTCTCTCACATTGCAGCCAAGACCTGGAACGAGCTACCAGCAGACATCAGACGCGCCCCCTCCCTGAACACTTTCAGGAAGACCCTCAAGACCTGGCTCTTCGGGTAAACAGTGATGCTGACCCCCCGTGCCTTGAGACCCTCACGGGTGAGTATCACGCTTACAATGCCCCTGATTGATTGACATTCATGTTGCAGTTTGAAGGTTATCCTCGGTTTCTGGACACCTGAATACTCAGTCTGTTTGAGTTGATCACGCCTCCATTCCAGGGGTTTACACGTCTATAAATTTGTGCATTGCTTTTACTTGTCGAACATGCTTTCGCGCAGCTTTCTGGGGGACCTCAGGCTGACTGAATCAGTTTTTTCTTGTGTTAATGAACCCTTTCAGACATAATATCACGTGTAAGTGGATTTTTTTTAACAATAATAACTTGACAACTCCTGGAAAAATGATTGACACTCTCAGGTCCACCGTTTTATCACTCCGCTCTACAAGTCTTTACCTTCCTCCTGATACGTAGGTGATCATCCAGGGTGTGACCCTTTTGCAGTGCACCATATAAAGTTCATGTCCAACCGCAGCACTGAGGTGCTCTTACGGACATGTGTATGCTTACACAAAGCCCTAAATACAGATATATATTGTAGGGAACAGAGGCTGCAGTAGGGTGTCCGGTTATAACCATGTCACAAGTCAACGCTTGAATGTAAGGTGGATTTCCACATTTTTATACCACAAATCCCAGTTCTCCTGGAAGGGGAAGACATGAAAGTATTTAGTTGTCATACGTTCTCATTAGGGGCAAACGCACAAATACCTGGGAACTTTAGCTATCCACATTTTAAAGTATACTGAAGAAAAGAATACTGAGAAAGGAAAATTAATGAGAGTCGATAGGAAAAAAAGAATATCAAAATCTGGTCGCAAATTATTGATATATTACTAACTACACGAAGGTAGTGGAAATCCATTCGCATTTTGAATACAGACACAAAACATTTTTATAAGAGCAGGCATTGGTTCCATATTCCATGAACCACTGCTTACTCTTAAAAAATGTTTTTTAAAGTTTGCATTTATTTTTTTAAAGCATCCAGTTTTTTTACTACATTTGAAAAGAAAGTGATTGCTTTATTTAAAAGCAATTGCAGACATAGTTGCCTGCAGTCACCAGCAGGCCGCCATGCCTGTGATGGCTGTAAATCATAGTGGGCTGCGATTTACGACCTACCTCATTAAAGTTCATGAGTTTGGTTGAATTGAGTCCCACTACAGTCTTTTGCTAAGTGACCTATTAGTATAATCGGTCGGTTCACAAAATACCGCACTGGTTGAAAAACTACTGGTTGCAAATTATGGCAAACGTTCTGCGACAAGTGCTTAGTACATCTGGCCCGAGGTTATAATGATCTATCATAACAAACATGTGCAATGTACGTCTAAAATGGCCAAATCCAATCCAAACTTTCAGGATAACGAGTGACTATGCACGCAAGGTCCATTTTCATTTTCCGTCTGTAGATGCATCGTGTGTAGGTTTCCTTAAGGACCATTCAGGACCATGCCAACCTGGTGCCATCTGGCAACCACACGTGAGCCTCATGAGTAGAAAGATGAATAACTAGCTCAGTGTGGGGCCTGGCACCTGTGTGGGAAGAAGCAAACTGAGTGGAGGGAAGAACAACCTCCACCTTGGAAGATGTGGCAGGAGCGGATGTCACAACAAGGTGATACGATGGCGGAGTAGGGGAGACACATGCAGAGTCAGCACAGTGCAAAGCAGTTGATGAACAGGAAGGTGAGACAGGAGTAGAGATCACAGCCCAATGAGTCAGCATGGTGTAAAGTGAGATTCCAGCTCGGACAATGATGCACAAGATCCTGATTCAGTGATCGATGCGGCAGACTCCTAGCTAGAAGGATGAGACAGGCAAGGAGACAACCAGTTGAGTGAGGCATGGAGGATAAGATGATGAGTACTGCTGGAAACGTGCGGAGTCTGCACAGTGTAGTGCGGGACACTGTTCTGAGCCAATAAGCGAGGTCTTGAGCTCAACACAGCACATATCAGCACCCAGTGACATGCAGAGGAAGCTTAGACTATGAACACAAAGCCTCGCTCCAGGCTACCTAACCTGCCTTTTATACGCAAAACCCCGAGGCAGGATTTAGACAAGTGCAGTGGAGGAGACGCGATTCTGGATTATTTCGCAAATTCTCTACAATTCAGTCATTCGGAATTGTTTGTAAGGCTGTCTCAGAGTCCAAAGCCTTAGCGATCATGTTCCATATGATAGATGCTGTGCAGTGATGATGCAACATTCATGGACAAGACCAGACAGAGTGTTCTGCAAAAAGCAGGTCTTTTAGGGCCTCCTAAAAACATTTTCCGTCACTGAAAATGCTGTTGGAGATCAATTTATAGCCTTCCACCACATACATCTATGGAAATACCTTCAAAGCAACCTTTTTAGAACCTTAGTGATAAGCGTTGCAGAAAGGTTCCACTGAAATACGTGGGTCCTTCATCCTAGTTTCCTCTGCAGGTCGCCATAAGAATCTTATTTTATGTATTCTTTTATTTTATTTTGAGAGACATATAGCACGAATATGACCGGTTGGTATCTGAGGACTTTACATAATCCACAATTAGTTCCACCCTAGAATGTAAGTTACAAAGACCGTGAGGATATATACAGTAGTCAGTACATGTTAGAAGGTTACGCACAGGTACAGTACATGTTAGGTTACGCACAAGTACAGTACATGTTAGGTTACACAAAGGGACAGTACATGTTAGAAGGTTACGCGCAGGTAGAGTACGTTAGAAGATTACGCACAGGTACAGTACATGTTACAAGGTTACACGCAGGTACAGTACATGTTACAAGGTTACACGCAGGTACAGTACATGTTAGAAGGTTGCGCACATGTACAGTACATGCTAGAAGGTTACGCACAGGTACAGTTATGTACAGGTACAGTACATGTAAGAAGGTTACGTACAGGTACAGTATACGTTAGAAGGTTACGCACAGGTACAGTACATGTTAGGTTACGTACAAGTACATAGCTCGAGAGGGTACATACCATGATCGGTACAAGTTTCTTGTAACTGATCAGAGTGGTCGGATCGTTCTTTGTTGTGTAAAGGTTCTATGGGCCCTAGCATAGATGCTCTCAAAAGCTGTTAAGTTGGGGTTTAACGCTTGTTCCTAAATGTTATTCTCTCTCCCACAGGAAAACAGTGGTGTTGGGCTATTTCACGATAGGACTAGTTTCCAAGTTTCAGCCAATACATTATAAAACTGCTCAATTGTGGCTGTAACCAATTATTTATTTATTGCACTTGTAAAGCACGCAGCTACCCAACAAGGTCTCCCGGCGCTGAGGCAGGACCAAATTAAACAGCAGGCAAAAAGTGAACACAGAGATCAAGCCGAGTCACCAAACAGAAGCGTCTTTAAGCTTTTACGGAAAGATAGCAGAAAATGACAGTTCCTAAGGGCAATTGGAAGAGAATTCCAAAGCCTGGGGCCAAGTCAGGCAAAGGAACGACCCTTCATACGGACAAGACGACATCTGGGAACTGAATACCGTGAGAGGCTGGAAGATCTCAACTGTCGAGCCGGAACATAAGGTGTAACCAGACCTTGAATGCAAGAAGGGGCAAGGCCATATTTGGCATGAAACATACAGCAGAGGGCCATGAACTCAATACGCTTGTTAACACCAAGCCTGTGGAGTTGGTTGAGCAGAGGGGACGCAGAAGCATATTTGGGCAGATGGAAAGGAAGATGAGCAGCAGCATTTTGAATGACCTGAAAGCGATTTATTGAGGCTTTATCTGCGCCCAGGTACGGCACATTGCTGTAGTCTAGCCTGGATATCACCAAAGCCTGCAGAACCGTTCTCTGAGCTGGGGGTGGGATACGCCAGAGGCTTTTTTTGATCCATCTAAGGGTAGCAAAGCAAGATGCCGCTACCCTGGCGACCTGAGGCTTACGGGGACGCTTTTTATCAATAATAAAATGCAGGTTTATGACTTTAGGGCCAGAGGCAGGCACAGGGCCCAGAATATCAAGTCAATGTTTAATTCCCCAAAGTTCCGGGTTATTACCTTGAATAAGCACCTCGGTTTTGGTGCTATTTAGCTTCAGAGCGTCACTGGTCAGCCACGAAGAAACATTCCTCAAACCAAGCTGCAGCAGAGAAGGATCTTGGTGCTGGGCAGCAACAAAGGGGGAGAAAACAATCTGGGTATCGTTGGCATAGGAAAAAATAGTCAAACCTGACTTCTCAGCAACGTCGGCCAAAGGGCGAACATATATATTAAAAAGTAGCAGGCTGAAACTTTGTTTGAAAAGATCTGAAAGGAACGGTCCTTTAAAAAGGAGTTCAACCACCTCAGAGTCAGACCTATGAAACCAGAGGCTTCGAGACGGTCTAATAGAATGGAATGAGACACCGTATCGAAAGCAGCACCCAAATCCAACCAATTAATGCCACTCGCTTGTCAGCTGCAGGAGGAGTTCAAGAGAAGATTGGAAATATAATGACGGGCAAAATTATCTTAACAGGATGGACCTGGAACTTTGGAAACTTAGTGATTCGTGGATAGATCGTGATTTTTCCAGAGTCCTAGATATTTTACTGCCCTTGCCTCTGTGGGGAGGACGAGGATGGTGCCCCTAAGGCAGCAGGCCCATCAAGAAGCAGATGGAATTTGGGGGCCACCCCTAGCAAAGTTATTTTGGTCTTTGTTCAATTCAGGACAATCAGATTTTGTTGCAATCTCCTTGTATGTGAAGAAAGCACTCACAAACTTGGACATGTACCCAACTTACTTGTCTTCGGCCTCAAGTTGACGTTCCCTTTTCCTTGACGTAGGCGATCAGTGATGTAGAGATCCTCCCCTTTATCAATCCTGATGAGGATTTCAGAATTAACAATTCCAAAGCCTAGAGAGAGAGCAGCAAAACATTATATTCTAAAACCACAAAAAACAAAACATTCCAGTTTTATGGTTATTGTGAAGACCTATACATTGCACATTCCAGAGAATCAATCAAAAACATTCACAACGTCTGGCTACTTCCTCGACTGACGCGGAGTCAGCCATCTACCCATTATCACAAGACCTGTTGACGAGGTGCTTCTAGAACCATCCACAGTAATTGTTACTCTTTCTAGTTGTACTCATTTTATGGACCCTGGTCAGGAACAAGGCTTGGTAGCTCCACCAGGATTCAACGCTGAGACCATGGGGGGGGTCAAACAAAGGTTCCTGGGTTAGATGCTCTACTCCACTGAGCATAGCATAGAGTGTAGTGTGAAGAATGAGCCGCAGGGCTGTCATGTCACTTGGCAATGTGGGCACACAGCTGGTACAGGGCATTGGCCAAGGGGTGGGGGAGGTGGGCAGGGTCCAGATTGAGATGCTGTGATGACAGAGGGCACTGGCTGCGTGAGAGGGAGAACTAGGTCTAAGGAATGAATGGGTCCAAGGGTGATACTCTTCTGACTGTCGGCTGATCAGGATGTTCCACTGTGACCAGGTCTTGCTTTAAGGGAAAAGTCTTAAGCTCTATTCAGAAGGGCGAGAGGAATGATGCTTGGTGGATTTCGGTAAAAGGAACAAATGATGGAGGGAATGCTGAACAATGCAAACTTTTTTCCCCCAGTCACATAGATCTGGCTTTAATCCATTGTTCTTTTGCTCACCACGCCACCCCAGTGACTGGGGGTGAATGTTTGCTTTGTTCAGCATTCCATCCATCAATTGTTCCTTTCCGGTCCAGGGAGGACTTGGCTTGGCAGTTCAAGTTGGACTGTTCCCATGAGGTACAGGGTCAAGACTGATTTGCATATGGCTGGGACTAAACTGGTGTGGCGTGGTGAGCAAAAGAACGATGGATTAAACACAGATCTTTGTGACTGGGGGTGAATGTTTGCTTTGTTCAGCATTCTGTCTATCATTTGTTCCTTTTGCTAGATTTCGGTGGCAATGGTGTTCTACAACCTCACCCCCCAAGTTTAACTCCCTTACGATTCCATCCCCCCCCCAAACAAACAACTATGCTTCCGCACATGCATGTTTCCTTATTGGTTTTTGTCATCTGAGGATTTCTGTCGTTTAGAGGCAAGTCTGATGTTGGTACAGTCAGCTTTGCCAAACTGGTCCATCACTGCCTTACTTTCCTTGTCGATGTCTGCTAAGTTCAGTTGTTTGCCCCTTTGTGCCTCTTGGCGGGCCTCCATGTATGTGTTAGCAGTCCTGGAAGGAAGTCCTCCCTTGCTTGTTTTGTTCCTCTGGATGGTCCTCCGTCATGTGGAGGAAATTCTTTAAATCACTCCCCAAGTACAACATATCTGTGCTAGAGGTCTTAGAGGTGACCTCCCAGCTGGCTCCTTCACCTAGCTGCCATGTTGCCCTGAAACGGTGTTGGCCTCGCTCCCTAAGCTTGGGTGGACTTGAATGCTGCCTTGAATCAGGAGGCAACTCAGGAAGAGGCGAGGGTGGTAATCCGTGAATTAAAGAAGGGGAACGCATCAGGCCCTGGCGGCCTCTCAAATGAGCTGGATATTGATACTGCCAGCCTCGCTAGACTGATGATTGACATCTTCTCGCGAGGGACCACTCTAACGTGCGCATGGGACGAAGCTTTAATGAATGGGATTTTAAAACCTAATAAGGACCCAAACCGCAGTGAATCCTTTAGAACGATCTCTGCTTAACTGTGACCACAGGATCTATACGTGTATCTTGGCAGGGAGCCTGGATGACGTGATTGGCGGTATAGCGCATGTGGACCAGAAGGGCTTTATTAGAGGTCAACAGTTACACGAGCTGACACATGGGTTGGTGGGAGCAGAGGATATGGCAACTGAATGGAAAATACCATTGCCGATGATAACATCTGATGCCGCTAAGGCTTTGAGTGAGCGGGTCCTACTTGAGCTCTGTGCTTAAGAACAATGACCAAAGTAGAAATTCTCCAGAGCAATTCAGTTAATTTACAGAGCGCCGACGGCAAGGATTGCTGTGAATGGGAGACTGACCACACCAGTTAAAATAACGACAGGGACTCGACAGGGATGCCGTTATCGCCCCTGCTGTTTAACCTCTATATGGAACCATTAGCAAAAAAGGATGGGGGAGAACCTTTTTTATGGAATGGATGGCGAGGAAGGTTGCGTTGTACGCAGATGACCTGATGGCAGACTCCTATGCCATTATACAGCAGTTAATGGAGGAATTCTGTGAGGTCTCTGGCTATTTGGTGAATACACTAAAGACTGAAATTATGGCTTGGAATACCCCGGGCAATAACCGGCTGTTGAATAAGGAAATAAGGTACCTCGGTGTACAACTAGTGCAAGATGTGGGCAAAATGGCACGAGCTGACTTTAACAGGATCATGACGGACACTGAACGACTGTTACAGTCGTGGATGAGCCTTCCAGTCACTATTACAGGGAGATCTAACATTATAAAGAAGTCGGTACTACCTACGTTTACTTTCCTTTTCAATCCTATTCCTTTATATTTTAAAACCGAGTGGTTTAGGAAATTGCAGGGAGAAATGAGTAGTTCTATTGGGGCCTCGAGGGGGGTTAGGATTGCATGGAAAACACTTTGCAAGAAAGCGATTACGGGAGGCATAGCTGCGTGCACTTGCACATTTACTAATGGGCCTGTCCGCTGAAGGCTGTTAATGATGTTGATAACTCGTAGATAGGTATCCTGCTTTTTTTTTTTTTTTTAAACAAATGTTATTTTGTCAAAAGTTGTGTACAGTGCAGAGCTCCTTGACCCAGGAAACGTCTGCCAGATAAGACATTGCAAATTATTGTCATTGACAATTGGGTTATATATGATTCTCATCATAATTAGTAAAAACAATATAATATAAACACATTGAACATCCCCCCCCCCCCCGTTGCACTCACTTCCTTCTGCGTTTCGGTTGCCACAACAACAGCCATTCCCACAAATCAATGTCTCCACCACCCTTCAGGTCCGCTACCCCAAGGGAATCTAGTGGGGGCACCAGGTCCAAGTCAAGGCCTCGATAATCTGCCCATTTCTTCCAGATTTTAGGATGCTTTTGCGGGCAGATAGGTATTATGCTTAAAGCAAAGTTAGAAAATTTGCAACAGGGGGATAATGTATTTTTCATATCAGTTTGGAAATCCCACATTTTTTAGAGAGGTTAGATTGAAGTCTTTGAGCGCAGCGATTAGGCTTTGGGTGCAAATCAGACGAGCATCAGGAATTCCATGTTACAGTGATTTTGTTACTATTTGGAACTCGCCTGGAACTCCGGAGCGTCTACAGGATGGTTTAGCAAGGCCTTGGAGAGACACTGGGATGAGCGGATGGGGCAGATCATCCAGGGAGGGAGTTTGTGATCTGCGGAAGATACATCACTGATTAAGGAGATTGGCCTGTCCAGGTTCAAATAGTACAAGTTAGCAAGTTGGGCACGCAAAACAATTCAGGATAGTAGGGGTGAGGCTGATCTGGAGTCGTCTACAAGTTTGCTCCCCCATTACGAAGGAGGTGATGAAATGGCACTGGAGGATATTGGAAGGAATGGATGCCGACTTCGTCTCGCCAGAGGAGATCTGTAGGAGGGACCTTCCAACAATGGAGATATCAAACATCTGGCAAGACCCAATCTTTATTGTACGAATCAGTGAAATCGCATCTATAAAAAAGAACCATTTGTTTACATGGCATTGAGCTTATGGGACCCCTCAAAGGCTATTGAGGCTGGGTAATCGACCCGAGAAGAGCTGTTGCAATCGAAGCCTTGAGAGGGCAGATGACTTCTACGTTTATGCAGAGTCCCGGAATTCAGCTGTTCTGGCAAGAAGTGGGCAAGGCTCTACCCCAGATATGAGAGACATGGAGGAAGGCTTTGCCAATTTTGGTGACCCTGAGGTTAAAGGGTCTATTTTTAAACTTCTCACGAGGCAAAGATTACTTTTATTTACACTAGTCCTGTTGGCGAGAAGGAAGATGCGCATGAAATGGATTTGTCCTCTTTCCTCGGCGGTTATAGAGGGGGTTCAATCAGCACTACGGGTTGGCACGCTCAACAGTAGGTGTCTAACATCAGGAAAGGTAGGGATGTGGCTCCCGTTAGAGAACTGGTGGAAGAGATGGAACATGGGGAGGACAGCCAAGGAGTAAGAAGGTGTTCGATGATTAAAACCTACTCAACATATTAAAGGTACCTGGCCCAATGCAACTAATGCTGGAAAAGGCCTGGCTCGGTTGAGGTGCACCCGCAGCTTCGTCTCAACAGCGATCCCTCAGGGAGGCGAATGCTGCCTGTTGCAGAATGAGGACTAATGAAAAAAAAGTGCTCTTATTTGATAAAGAAGATAAAGTTGACTCAAAATGAAAAATTTGCCTAGGATCACACAATTTGAGACCAGTTTATGGGTCAAGTGCATTACAACTACGTCGAGGAGATTATTCAAGTCATAAGCCCTGTAGGTTTGGTAACCTGTTGAATATATATATGGAAGCATGTGCTGGGTGTATGAGTGCTTGCGAGAAGTACAATACATGAAGGGTGTAGAATTTATGCAGCGCCCATGGTGAGCTTGTGTGCTGGCAAAATGTGTTTTCAAATATCACACCCTGGTACAATACAGAAAGGGTGCACTACTGAGCAGTACATGCAGAACAATTGTGTGAAGGATGTATGTGTGCCTGGGGTGGCACAATACATGGATGCGACAATACTGGACAGTCAGCGTGCTGTGTATGTGCACTGAGTGTACATTACATGAAGGTCCACGGGTTCCGTTTTGGGAAGCCCAGGCCTGCCTGGTGAAGACATGAGGAGTACAGGGATTACCCCAGACAGATGTGTATTCTTGCATTCCTGTGAGCTGGGAGGGGACACACTGGAGAAGGAAGAGAGAGAGAGACTCCCCCACCACACTTCAAAGATTTCTCTTTGATTCAGTGATAGATCGTAAGGAAGGTGCCTTGACACCTCTCAGGAAGCAGATGCGGTGATAAGGTAATCATAACGAGTAGGGCTGGGAGCCCCGGATGAACCTTTTGATGCAAATATCACTGTGGCTGACATCCAGGTTTGAACTCTGACAAACAGCACAATTCATGGGAGTTACCAATCTGCTTCAGAGCTTTGCATGCAGTGACAGGCATCCTTTCAAGTGGAAGACGTGAGAAAAAAGTGTACACTTAAAAAAAGCAGCTCCTCAAAATATAACTTCAAACACCCAGACCCTAAATCACATTTGGTTTTTGGAAATGGACTATAAAAGGAGAGGTTAAGGCCCCAAACTTGTCATCCACCAAGTAGCAGACGGACTGTGAGAGAAGGGGAAGCTCTGCAAGACGTCTGCCTGTGACCAGGGCTGGGAGGCCAAGGCCTGCTTGTTGTCCTGCCAGGTGAGGGGTCATCACCCAGAGAAGCCACGGCCACCTGCTCTGGAGCAATAGTGCCTGACTGCCTGCCAAGAGCAGTGTGCCCTGTTAGGAAGAGGAGAGTGTGGAAGGAGCAAGGTCCAATAAGGACCACTACTGAGAGGAGTCCCGATGCAAAGATCGGTTGTGTACCAATCAGGTCATTGCCCATGTGCATAAGTGATTTAGACCACCATATGCCAGGAGAGGGCCGCTGTGAACTGAGCCATGCATCAACTGACGTGCGGGAAGCACCAAGCCTGTACCACCTTGCTGCACTGACGCCGCATGCAAGAGGGGGCCATCATAGAAGTGACTGTGTGACAAAGCACCAAAACTTGTGGGAGCCTTGACGGAGACCCTGTATGCCAGGAGGGGCTGCCATGGTGTTGGCGTTCGCACTGGAGAAGTCTATGTCTTGACTGCAAGTAATTCTGCAACCCCGTAAGCCAGATGGAGTTGCTGATACTTAGTATTGCCAACGATCATGTCATCACCTGGAAAACTGAAGCTGCAACCTGTCACTGAGGCCTGCCCCCGGCCGGCAAAGAGGAAGTCAGAGTTCACCATGAGGACTTCGCTCCGTTGCTGGGCTCCGGTCAGGAACACAGCGATCAACCCCTCTCCCCTGTGCAGGGAAACTGGACTTACTACACCAAGGGAAGCTGGGAGCACTTCCGATCACTGATGAGGCTGGCAGCACCACTCGGGAGAGAGATCCTGCGCCTGCTGTGTGCTGCCGCATTTACTGCGAGCAGCCTGACTCCTCTGAACAGGACCAGAGCTACAAGTGCCCATGATCTGGTACCCGCTGAAAGCTCCCGTGCTGCTGGGCAGGGTAAGACTTGAACCAGGCCTATTGGGCCCCGGGGGACTCACTGCTGAAGATGCAGCGGCACCATAGACACTTCTGACCATTTCCTAAACAGTCAAAGGGGACTCTTGAGTAAAGCATTCTATTGAGCTTTCCCTGGATGTGGCCACCAGTGATTGGGGAATAGTTGAGGATGGGGCCGGCATTTGCCAGATTAACACAAGAGCCCCATCCTCAAGGAGATTGTCTTGTTGATTACGAGTGTGTCGTTATTTCTTTTTAAATGTTTAGAGTTAGAAATAACACACCTCTTTTTTTATTCAAAAGCAAGTATTTGACTGGACATTGATTTATTGATATTGCTAAGTGCACTTTGAGTTATGAGTCGTGTTCACTACTCTGGATCTGCGCTTCCCCTCTTCTCTCGGAGCCTTGAATGCTCATCAACAGCTACTGCGGAGAGTCCAATGCTGAAGGGGTAGTTGGCCCAGTTGAGCAGGATCCACAGTTAGTCCGACCCTGGGACATCAGGAGTAAAAGGGTTCACCGATCATGTTTGGGCCAGGTAGCCCCTGTGTGCCTCATGGCCCTAAGGATCTCACAATTGGCAGCAAGTAGTATGTGCCTAAGGGCTAGGAGCCTGACTACAGAGGTGGCATTGACCATTTCCAATACGCACACGCACTGCAATAGGCGACACGCACAGGCAATGGAGAACACAGGGTTGGGAATGGACCTCCGCACCATGTTGAACGATCAGATGAAGGAGGAGGATTCCCAGGAGTAGGAGAGAGAGGTTCTTGCTAATTTAATTAGGGACCAGTTTGCGATACTGGGTGAAAGGGATGAGGCTGTCGCTGACTCTGGGGAAGGAACAATGGTAGAAAGCCATTAGGAGAGCGCTGTGGACTCAGGTTTTAGGATCCCCTTAGCACAGGGCTATAGCTTAGACCCCAGTCTACAGACTGATTTAGGTTTAGACAAACACATTTAAATACCCGTGAAAGTCCTTAGAAATAAATAAATAAATAAATAAGATAGTGTATCGCCATAAGGTCAGTCCAGAGAAGGTAGAATTCTTCCAAAGTGCAGGTAAGGGTTGCAGATGATACGTAAATATAATCTAACCACCCAGTTTGCTTGAGTCCGGGTGAGCTTAGCTTGAGAAATCTGCCCAGATATGTAATTTCCTGGATACAGTCCGCTTGGAGGAGATAGAGAGAAAGGCACGTATGGTATTACCAACAACTTTGAATACGTTTTTAGGATGACCCGGGGCAGGCCTGAAGCTACTATGGACAGCATTGTGTTGATATTTTAATATTAACCTAAAGCTCAGCCATTATGCAGGCTGGAATTTGTTTAGTAGAATGTCAAAACTGTCTGACAAAATAAAGATAAGAACGCTGCCTAGGCCTCTGGCGCGATCACAACTAATCAAGCACAGCTGTTTCAGAGCCTCGCTTGTCTTGGAGAGTTCTTTCCATTTGATCTTTCTAATAAAACCCACTGTGACAAGAGTATATCTGGCAGTAGCGCTTTCTCCATTCATGACTAAGGCCGTGTTCTGTTCCTGGCTCGCTCAAAGCAATTAGTAAGTCGTCCTCCATCTATGAGGCTGGACTTGACTCTGGTTCCCAAGATACTGTTGGATATCCACAGTTTTGGGGATCCCTGGGGGCTCCCACTATCTAGCACCAACAGTTCAACTCCATGTTTACGGCACCCGGGGGAGGAGCAGGAAGACAGTAGAAGTTACTTCTCATTTGATGCTTTCTGTAGTAGGTCTCTCAAAAGCTCAAATGGTCCCACTTTGTCTTTGCTGATCAGCAAACTTCTTGCACAAATTAGAACATTCTCACAGAACTCCTCGCATGTATTCCTTGAGATTATGTGGCTGCCAAGAATGACTTCTGGCAAAGTACTCAATAACGAAAGTGTAATGGGGAAAAATGAACAATATTAATGTGAAATGAAGAATAAAAAGTATTCTTGTATTACTTTTTAATAAGAAAAGGTAAGTCATTTAAACTATTTAGGAATAAGGGTAAGTGTAGCAAAGTGCCCCTTTTTGACATGGTCACCTCTGAAAGAATTGAAACATAAAATTGTCATCTTACTCAAGTTTTACCCAATATTATGTTAGCATTATATAGCTAATACATTATATTTGTATATTGCGTAGACGCAATTGGTAGATGCAAATGTTGCGTTAGTTTGGTTGACATCTGTGCCATCATTTTAGCTCTCAAAGACTCCATTTGTATTATAAATTGAAACTGTTACTTGCTCATTTATGAGAAATGGTCCCTGGTAAGTTTCGTTTCTTCAATGCTGAAACTTACTAATTAGCGCATACCTTTCCCTTAAGATAGAGGTTTGCTCCCACTAGTCCAGCTGCAAGCACAGATTGAATGACCTTGCCAGAGAGATAGTGTGTGCCCGGTCTCAGGCTCTTAGCTCATCTCTGTGTGCCCCTTTGTTCTAGCTGCCTTACGTGGAAAGTTACTGGGTGGGTTTCTCTTGTGCTCGTGCTGAAATGTAGAATTGTCACCTTCATGCTTGTGAATGCCAGTCCCTCTTCAGCCATCATAGGCGGCTGGTTAGATTGGACACCACTGCAGTGACATAAATAAATAAACTAGTTTGCTTGTACTCTCTACTACGTCATCGACTCTTCATTGTTGGAAGGCTAGAGGAGGTCGCGAGTGAACCGGGTGGCCCTAATCGGGTCACTTCCTTCACCCCCACTTTTTGACAGATATTTGATTCAATTTTGACTGAAGTGCACTGGGTTCCTGCTAACCAGGTCCCCAGTGCGAGTGCCCTTTCCCTAAATCAAGGTAATTGTTCAATTGTTCCCGACCTGGCAGGACCTTTAGAACCTCTGTTAAATCCCTAGTAAATGGTACCCTAGGACCTTGGGCATGGGTTCTTAAGGAGGGTCCTTAAGGGCTGCAGCATGTATTGCGCCGCCCTAAGGGACCCCTGGAGACCTTGGGCATGGGTTACTAAGGAGGGTCCTTAAGGGTTACAGAATGCATTGCGCCGCCCTAAGGGACCCCTGGGACCTTGGGCATGGGTTCTTAAGGAGGGTCCTTAAGGCTGCAGCATGTACTGTGCCACCCTAAGGGTCCCACCACCAAACTCATGCAGACTGCCCCTGCAGGCAGCGTGAAATGGTGCAAACTAGTAAGAAAACATGACATGGCCAACACCATGTGTGCCATGCCCACAGACGCTGCATGCAATATATGTAAGTTACTCCTACAGCAGGCCTTATAGCCCTGAGGCAGGTTGCATTGTATTACATGTAAGGACATATCTGCATGAGCAGATATGCCCTTGTGCTGTCTAGTTCAATAACTAGATAGTAGAAGTGAATAAGGAAGCCATCTTAAGTATATGTACTGGGCACAGGTCATTACGAGTTCCCCAGCTATATGATTCCTTTACTGAAACCTATGTTGTTTGGTATCAAACACCTTGCCTTACTAAATCCATATTGTTGCCAGTAGAAAATGTATTAAGACATGCACTCAGAGGGCACCATACAGGTGCCCCCTCAAAATCCTACCACTATCTAGTGTGCTGGCTGACTGGTATCGTCCAGCCTGCCTCCACAGACATCTTTCAGACCCTCTGCAGGAGAACACCAACACTCTCTGAGGGCAGAAATAATACCTGCTCTGGAGGAAGGTGTTAATACCTCCTCCAATAGGATCGCTAGCGATTTATCATATCATGGACAGGGGCTTCAAAGCTCCTGCCACCTTTGATATGCGACCCTGGCTTCCCCTAGACTTGGGGGATGCCACCCCCTGCCCTGAGGCCCATTTGGACAAAGACAGCCAGGAAATTAGCTATGTAGCAGGCTTGTTGCACCACCAGGCTACTCACACCCCTAAGGTGGGCTGCCTGGTGTGCTCCACAAAAGAAGGATTCCACCATTGTGATTTTGGTGGAATTAGGAACTCCGGGACAGGGTTATGCCCACTCCCCCAGGAAGTGCTCATATAGGGGGTGTAGCGACCATAAGGGTAAGGAGCCCATTGGCTGCTACTCTTGGCTCCCCTTAATACCCCTAAATTCAGTACTTGGGTGGCCCACTGACTCCAGGAACTCAAATTTGCCTGACTAAAGAAGAAGAATGATCCACAAGAGCAGAAGAAGCGAGAACTGTGGACCTTGGCGCCAAACCCTGTCTGCCTGCTCCTGTCCTAACATTTGCAACAACCCAACTCGCAGCTGTGCATCCTCCAAAAACCTAGGAGGGCTGCCAGCACTTCACCATCCAGCCAGCATCTACCTCGAAATGGAGGAGCCAGTTCACTGCAACCTGCAGACACTGACCCAAACATCATGTTCACCAGTATGCTGACCACCAGGTTCACCAACGCAGCAGCCACCCAGGAGGGGGCCACTGTGCTCCTGAAGGTCATATCAGTCTCCCCACCAGGTTTGGAGATGCCAGGACGCCCAGGGGTCGACCTGCACAGAGACCTGGCATACCGGACGCCTTTGGGTTCTGGTGGACTAGTCCCCCAGACCAACCTTGCAGCCTCTGTCTTACAGTTACTTGTCCCATTGACTACAGAGTGCAGCGCTCAAGGTCACCACCATTGAAAGCACCTCAGCACCCGGACACCCCAGGGCAGGTAAGACTGACCTCTTGGTGCTTTCTTGGACCTTGGCCCCTACTCACCTTTAGTCCAGAAGATCAGTCCTGTAAGTCATTTGCAAGTGACTATGCAGTGAATGGTTCTCCCATGGGATAAGTTTACTGCATTTGAGGCTCATGCCTCAAATCTGACAGCTGTTATTTTCTATTTCTACTGTAAAATTGGATAATGTCTAAAGTACCTACCTGATTACGAAGTTCTTGGTGTTAAAAATTCTATAAAAATACATGTTGTTTTTCTAATTTGGGCTTGAGTTTCTGCTTGAGTGTGTCTCATTGATTGACCTTGTGTGCACAACATATGCTTAACAGTGCCCTTTGATAAGCCTAACTGTCCGCCCACGCTAACACAAAAGAGAGCATTTGGGATTATGAATTTAAACCCTGTAAGCCAATAAGGGTCGTCTGGAGTTTGTACATAGTGTACCTCATCATTATGGAGCACAATATAAAAAGCCAACTTCCTACAGTGATACGGAATTAATTACAATTAAGGCCAGAGCAAATTTAAGGGATAAGGAGGGTCAGATTTAGGGTTAGGGCAGAGAGAAGGGCAAAATAATGTTTATGGATTTAGCTTTGGAAGTGAAGAGGTCGGACTGGGGTAACAGTTAGGATTAGGAACAGGATTTGCGAATGAATTGGGTAAGAGCTGGAAAATGATTATAATCTTAGCTAAGCAAAGTTAGTGTTGGGAATAATGTTAGGGATGGGGACAGAATTAAGCTTCACCTGGGGGAAGATGAGTGAACAGTAGGCTCTCCGTAATAGAATTCACCATTAAAGATTCGTTACAGCTGTACATTACTGGTAATGCGAAGTTTTGTTAAGTAGTTTCTCTACCCGCCTCATCCTTCGTTCGGCACAGATCCAGTAGTGTTGCTACATAGAGCACTATGAAGAGCTGGGATAGATGGTTTTACCCAGAGAAAGAAGGGCGGTGTGGATCTCCTCCATCACGGTTCTGCAGACCTCCACCTGCTGCTCGCTCATCTGCCTCCAGTCCTCCTCCGAGAAGCACATGGCAACATCTTGGAAGGTGACCGATTCCTGCAGAAGCAAGAGGTAGAGTTCAGCACTGCCCTCATTCCAGGGTTAGACGGACATACACTTTGGAACTGAGCTCAAAGTAGGTAGTATGTTAAAGGGATACTTCCTGGACACGTGGAAATATAAGTGATAAAGTCAAATATTAGGGAAAAAAAATCAGGATTAGAATGCATCTTTTTTCAGAACCCGTACTTAACATGCAGGCTCAGCATAAAGAACCACCACGAGACCTGTAGAATGTACCTTTTTATTGAGCTAAACCAGGAAACTGAATAGCAGACCCCTGACTCAACTAGTTGTCATACTGCGATAAACATAGTTTACTAAAGTGAGCTGTGAAGCCAGCCTAAAGTGTAAAGACTGAGCACTTTTAGGGGTGTCGAGTGGAGCATCATCTTCTGTCTACTTCAAACCAGCGACATCTTGTTTCAGGGTCCAATGGCAGTTCTATGAGAAAACAAACTACAAGGCAGAGGCACAAAAAATGGGCAGTCTAGATATTGATCATACATGTCTCCCAACAAAACTTATAACCTGCATTATACCCCTAAATCCAGCAAATCTCACATCTGCCATTTGCAGGACTTGTTTAATTTACGTTGCTGATTTTAGGCCCATCATATTAAAGGGAAAGCACTTGATAGCGACTGTAGGAAAGTTTGTGTGACAGACTGAGTGAGATAAGCAACTCAATCAGTCCACTGTACAATATTTAAAACACGTTTACAGGTATACTTGGGAAAGATTGCATATTAATGGAGAACTTACTGGGCCCATCCCAGTCTCGGAGATGGTTCGCCATTGTTGCATGCTTCGAAAGATGCTACAACGTTGTGCAGGCGGATGCGGCCAGCACTGGCACTCTTAAAATACTAGTCTCATTATCCATCAATGATGGAGCTTTGCTATTTAGGACTGGAAATGGGTTATCAGAACTGCACAGGTATTTGTAATGTTTTGTAAAGACAAAGGTCTAGTCATGCAAGATAGTAATGATCTAGAGTGCCTTAGAGAGCTGTAGCGACATTTACTCTTAACGATATTGTACTATTTAGAGTAGGCACCCGTACGATTATCTGGGGGACGCGTTCGTAAGGTACTGACATCATGAAATCCAGAGCTGCGCTAGGGACTGGGCGAAAGATCCTTACTTGTTTCTACAAGTTACATGAATTCTGTGTCGTTGCCATCTTTCTTAGTATTTATCAACCCCAAATGTTTGCACGCTACACGATATGGTGCTGAACTGAGGTTGTCCTTCATCTCTCATCCAATGAGACGGCATTTGTTAATTCTGGAATTTTCAAAAAGGTTGAGTGAGGCTTATCACTGGGAAAGAAATAAGGGGGAGAAAGAAAAGAGGAGGAACCATAAATATAAACTACATGCCACATTTTAGAAAACAGCAATTTATATTTTAAGTAAAATTTGCATTATCTCTGCATATTTTATGTGAACTGATATTGTAAGAAATATATGGATGAACCTAGACCGAAGACTTGATCTCCCTTTATTTAGGACTATGCATTCAGTGTTTTTATAGCTGCTATGTGTTCTGATAAGTGTTAGTCAATTTCCTACTGTTTTGAATTATTTTAATTGGTAATGTATGATTGTTGGAAACGGGTAGCGTGGTGCAGAGCGGGTGGGCCAAACTCTGGAGGAAATGTGAAAAGCATCCACGCAGTACACACAGGCGACACACAAGGCACACTACAAAAAAGAGACGCTACACAAGTTTGTGTGAAAATAACTTATGTATTGTCAAAACACAGTATGTTTGGTAATCTCTACACGGCGCCAACTGGCGCTGGGTCAAAAGGTACAGGGGGGGGGTTATATACAGGGCAGGGCCAATCGGACCCCTGCCGGAACTATTGCGATCTCCAAATATAACCAAGGTATGTGATGAATAAAGATACAGTCCCTCAGCCTCAATCCTGCAATAAAGTCAACTCGGGGCATAACCTTGGGCGTTAGTCCGGATCACCTGTAATAAAAACATCATGACCTGACCATATCCCTTAACAACCTGAAGGTCCCCTGAGGCAGGAATCAAAGTAGGCAGTTCATTCACATCAAAACCTGGCATCTAAACATAGCGCTGCACATAGCAAATCAATAGCGCGTCACATAGAGCCTTTTAACATAGCACTGCACATAGCAAGGCAATAGCGCTTTAAAACATGGCATTTGACATAGCGCTCCAAATATGCAGTTCAGTACAGCGCTCAACATGGCATTTGACATAGCCCTTCAAATATGCAATTCAGTACAGCGTTCAACATGGCATACCAGCCGAACATTACCCATGGCCTTCCCTTGGAGCATTAACAGTCACGCAGGGGTATAACCTCCCCTCAGGTGGGGTTACCCAGTGTTCCTAATCGGGGTTGCTGTGGTGATCCTTCAGCCCCTAGGTTATCCTGTTCCTTAGGCACTCCACAAATGCTGCCACTGCCCACTCTCCGGCGGGGCAGTTGCGGAGTGTACTTGGACTCAGTCCTGGTCCGTGCTGGGGAGGAGCACGTGGACTCCCAACATATGCAGCCGCTCACAACAGCTGCCCTCTGCCACGGGGGCAGCTGGGAGGACTAGCAGTACACCTACGCTGGCCCTCTTAAAGGGACTGCCGGGGGCGGGCACCGACAACGTGCCCCGTTGCCCCCGCCTCCACCACCAGTCCCACACGGAGCCCCTCACTCACCGAGCACAGACGGGGTGGCTCCTGACGTCTTCACCCGGGCCCCCCTCCTGGGACCCGGGGCTTCAATAGGGCGGACACGAGGCTCCTGACTGGGGTGCAGCAGAAATCCCGGGCGGTGGGGGGCAGGCGCCGACAATGCGCCTCAGGCCCCTAACCTTCCGCCTCTCTGCTAAGCACGCGGGGCTCTCTTCAGCGCAGGAGAGCCCCGTCGGCAGCCACAGCGCCTCGCCGGACTTCACCCGGGCCCCCTCCTGGGACCCAGGACTTTACCGAAGATCCCGGTCCTTCTCAGGGATCTCCCCTGCTCGCGGGGATTCCCCCGCCCACTTCCGGCCGGCTCGGGCGAGGTCCCGACTTCTTCCGGGTCATCGTAGGCAGCGCGGCGGCCCTGCTCTTCTCTGCAAACCGGGTTGCGGCGGTGATTCCGAGGCAGTTTTGAAGTGCGGGGTAGGCTCCCGCCTTCAGCTGAAGACACTTGCGGGGTAGGCACCCGCGTTGGGCATCAGAACCGCGGGGTAGGCTCCCGCTGGATCTAAACGGCCAAACGGGTGGCAATACACGGGGTGGGCTCCCGCATAGTTAGAGGAGTATGCCGAACGCCGCCATTACGCGGGGTGGTACACAGTACCCAGGCGGCAGAAACACGGTGTGGGCTCCCGCTGTTCTCAAGTCCGCAAAAGGACCGCGATAACGCGGGGTTTTCAGATAAACCAGTTCTCCTCTCCTCCCAACGGTATGGGGGCCGTGGATATAGCGCTTCCCAGGCGCTAGGGAGCAGGCAGCTGGAATTCCCACACTCGTCAGCAGGGCACAGTCAATTAGAAATGTAGCGCTCACCAGATATAGTGCCCTCCTTCCACAGGCAGCTTGTAAATAGCGCTCTCTCCGCCGGAACTGCAGTCCGGGTCCCACGAGGCACTTGCTGGCTCCTGCGCCCTTGGTTGAGGATTTCTCAAGGGGGGGGAAGTTGAGTTGGTGGCTGAAGGCGGACTAATTAGTCTCTGCCCGTCGTCCCTGGGTTCTCCTCTCGCTGGGCCAGATCAGTGGGTTGGTTCAGGATCCCTCACTCACTTAAAAGGCAGCACCTAAGCCCTGTCACTTTCAGCGGCATAGGTCCCTGACTAAGCCCTACCACCTAAAACTCCTGCGTAGGTCTGTCCAGGTCTGCGTTGCCCCAACTATAGCTTTCCCTCGCCCTGTGGGCCAAGTCCAACAATGATCTTATCATGAATTTTGGTAGGTTGTAAAGTATTGTATATTGTGCTCTGCTTAATGAGTTAAATCCCTGAAATAAATAAAACGATAAAAATTATCCGGTAGTAATAGTATGTTCTTGATTGGGATCCTGGAGTGGGAAAAAAGACCAATACACCCTACTTGAAGACTGGATGTTGATTTCAGCTGCTACTTTATGGTGGCAGATAGATTCTGAACTTGCATTGTTAATCCCAGAAACAGTGAGGAAACCCTAAAGGCAGCAAGTGAGTACGGAGGCACACTCATGAAAAGCAGTAGGATAAGTATGTAGCCTGCGTTTGCACTGAGATGCGAGAAGGAAGAATGGAGTTGAATGCTGCTAGAGCTCCTCACCTGCACCCACACTTGTATCAATACAGACACTGTTAAACCCATTCACAAACCCCATACATAAAACTATACAGACTGTCAACCAGAGATAAAACCTACTGACACCCACTGACATACCCATACAGATACTCTCACACCCACTCCCAAAGCCATAGACACTCTGAAAGCCACTATTATATCCAGATAGATACTTTTACACCCATTCACAAACCCATAAACACACCTACACACTGTCACAGCCAGTTTGTTTTACACACATACAGACTTTCACACCCATTCACAAACCCATACAGACTCTCACACCCATACTTACACCTGTACAGACACTTACACCCACTCACACACCCATAGAGACTGTCACACCCATTCAGATATCCTACAGGTACTGTTACACCCATTTACAAACCCATAAAGAGACTCTCACAACGCACACATACACCCAAACATTTTCATAGCCACTCACATACTGATACAGAGAGCCTCACACCCACGCTCTACCCATACAGACACTGTTACAGCCACTAAGATATGCATATATACACTTGTGCACCTTATATTACTCCCATTTAGAGTCTGTTATACCCACTGTGACCTATTCAGAACCCTCTACCAGAAATATTAAATGTGCTCCTTTGCATTGAATGTGTGCTTTTGGTTTGTGGATCTGCAATAGATTTGCGGATTTGATCAAAAAAGAAGGATTTAAAGTTAAAAATAACTGTTTGGGAAATAGGATGGCTCTTAGAAGTGCCGTTGTGTACAGTGTGTGTATGAGGACTACAATACAAGCGGATGCAGAGTTTCAAGTTGCTCAGAAACACTCTGTTGCCTTGGTCCGTGAAGTGAACACCATCTCTCCTGTATATTCCATGCATTTTGAAGCGCAGGTTATTATTGAAGACAGAGCCCATGTTCTGGTTTATGAGAAATGCTGAAACAGTTTTATTAACATGTTTTGTGGCTTTCTCTAAAAGTGGGAAAAATTCAGAAGACCACTTCCGGGGGCTCACAGTTCGATCTCTGGTGCCGGTGGCAGATCAGTCCAGCACCATGTGACTCTGGGCAATAGCTCGCTTAATCTTCCCGAGAACCCCCAGCGCCTTGACACCTTTGGGTAATTGTTCGCGATTTACAAAAAATTACAAATACTGGACATTTACTTCCATTTCTGCCTCTGGTATATGTTAGAGAACACCAAGGCAGTGTGAGGGAAAAGTTGCATTAATTGTTCAAATATATTATTCATTAGAATTTCAAGTCCTTCCTCAGTCAGAGTGCCTAGGTCATTGCCACCACAGTGCACAATTATGAGGTCTGGATGTTGGGAATCCATAATGCTTTCAACCAACGGAAGCAACTGCTACCACTTTAACCCTTTCTGGCCAAACCAACTAATATCCACATTAGGCAAACCTAGGTGTCTGCCAATTCCACTCTCTCGCATACTCTCAGGCCCAAAACACAAAGTTATGACCTACCGTCCACACTCCAACTATTTTGAAGGATGGAGCAGGGGCACACAGGAGAAGGCTGCAGCAGAATTTTCAAAATGAAGTCAGTTAGAAGAGACCCTAGCACATTACATTTAAAAGTTCACATTTTATTGGATGCTGTAATTACAGCACTATTTAAAACTAGGTTGCGGTATAAATTTAAAGTAAGTAAATTTTTGATTGGCTATGTGGGATATGTTTCTAATTGCATACAGTCAACCACACCTGCTGTCTTGGGTTAAGGAGTTAGCATGTTGCTGTAGAGACTTTTGTTAACTTGTGACCAATTGCTAGCAGAGAATGCTACAATTAAGCCTAGAATATCAATGTGAGGAGAGATTGTTCATGAAAGAAATAACGAACAAAGATTGGGTATAAATTTAGAGATTTGTAGGAAGTGGTAATGGTTAGGAATCGTTTTTAAAAGAGATTTTGGTCTGCCGCATGGATCCAAGAATCCACTACGAAGTTACATGGGGGGACCGTGCTGATCACCGCGGTGGATCTCCTGAAAACCTCATACCGAATTGGGCTTTCTTTAGAGAGGTCAAACAAAGGGTTAAGAAATGTGACCATTCAGAAGAGCTGTATGATTAGTAAGAAAATGAAAGCAGTGTTTCTATTTGTTTGCAGCCTCTGTAACCTTAAAAGCAAAGTTGAAAATGGTGCCATTAATGGTTGCTTTGTATGAGAGTGGTCTACCATTCTTGCGCTCGGTTTTTATGTGCTTTCAAGCTTGACAACTTGATACTGAGAAAGAAAGATACACACCAACAAGATACACACCAACAATCACATTTAACAGGTTTGAGAATTAAGCTGCAGCATTAAAAAATAGTATATAGAGAAGGGGTGAGCGTGAGTAAGGTGGATGAAAGTGAGCAGGATATTTGAGGAAACTAAAGGAAAATATTAAAAGAGAGTAGAAGATGGAAACAAAGTAAACATTACTGATCAGGAAGTAGGAGTACAAAGTTGTGAAGAAAACAAAAACACAGGTATACACCAGTATAGGCAGTGACACAAGGAGTGAAATACTAATGTATGCAGTGATATATTGAGCTATTTTATTATGTAAAGAATTCTGCAATTACATATACACCTATATACACAGATTAAGGTGAGCTGGTTCACACGGATGCTTTTGCTAAGACAGCAAGGTATGGTTAAATATATTTACTTTTCACACATAATGAGATTGCTATGCATACAGTAACAGAGCAAAGGATACAGTGATGCATACATTTGCAGAGTCATAAGGAAGCTGATATGTGGACTAAGTCACTCAGAGAGATATTGATGTATGCAGTTAGATAATTAGCTAAATAGTAAAATGTAAGCTGGAGTGCCCAGAGAGAAATTTAAGTATATATATCAATACATGTACAGATACTGGAAGATATAGTGAGAAATTAAAGTACAAAACAATATATCGAGTAACACACATATGCAGAGGCACAAAGTAATGGGGCAGTAACACAGCTATGACATACGTGCAAGTACCAAGAGACCCTAAGTGGACACTGTAATGCAGGGACACGCACTATAAAGTAGATGCTAACATTTCTAGAAAGATAGCCAGCAAAAGAACAATAGCGGTATTTACAGGACCAGATATACAGTGTGACACACAATAATAGACTAAGTGAAACAGCGATGTATGTAGTTATACACACGTGCACACATGAATATCCAGACCAATACATTCAGAAGATCTGTAATACCTATGTATAAGAGAGGTAGATGGATAGCCAGTTATATGTGTGTACTGTACAAAGCAGAGGAAAGAATAAAAGGACAGTATTTTTTGCATAACTATTTAGAATCCGTAGATACAACTATAAAGAAGCTAAGGACACAGGGATGCATTCAATAACACACTCACTTATGCATACGCTCAGAGACTCTGGCAGACATTAATGCATACAATTACATACTCATTGACACACTGATACACTCAGTGACTGACTCAGAAACTAACTTATATACACACTCATACACCCTGGGACACATTAATAAATATACTGAGGCACCCATGTACACAGTAATGCACTCACTAAATCATTTATACCCTAACTTATACATACAAGTAAACACTCTGGGACATATTGATACATACACTGACACAGCCATGCACACAGAGATGCATTCACTGATATACACACACAGTTACTTATACACAGACTTCGATACCCTGGGATATTTTATATATACACACTAAGACACTCATACATACCCTGATGCACTCACTGACTTACTCATATACACACTGATTCATACACTCAGATACTCTTATAGACACGAATACATACACTGATACATCTGATGCATTCAAACACAGTGATGCATTGAGTGATATAGCGACACACTCACTTATACACACTCACACTGCGATACCATGAGAGTGACAGTTACAGTAAGACACTGACACACTCAATTATACAGACAGTGAGATACTCTGACACACTGATACATAAACTGAGACATCTGTTGATACACTGATGCAGTCATTGACTTAGTCACATACCCTCTGATAAATCCAGTGAGACATTCTGGCATTATTGGACAGAGTAACACATAGAGGGACATACCCAAGGACACATTAATGCAGTCACTGACTGACTTACACACTCAGTTATACTTAGTGTATCAATAATACATATATCCAAGAGTGGTAGATGGAGAGGGAATTATAGCTCTGTATTGTGGAAAGCGGACCAAAAAAATAAAAGGAAAGTAGGCGTATAACTGATTACAAAGCCTAGACTAAAGAATAACTAGCTGGTCAGTAAATAAGTAACTCAGTTATTTGTTGTAGGTGTTAATTTCATTGGTATTTTTTTTTTCCAGACATTTCATTTTATTTGAGAAACACGATTTACAATGCCTGACAAGAGAGAAAGATGAAAGAAACAGAGAACACCATATCATGAACTGCAAACAGAGACAAACAAAATAAGGAGAATAACCAGAGGAAGAAAAAGAGAAGCAGTTTCTCCCAAAAAAAGTCGTAAAATGCTACATGTGACTACAGTCTTGTCTAAAATTAGAGCTTACAGATCAACTGGAAGATGTGTAAATCAGGGACATTGTCAAGGAGACAGAAGCAGTTTAAGGAGTTAAGAGATCAAATGTTTCAGACTAGAGTAATGCAAAATTTGCTGAAAACGATGAAGAGGTTTAAGTGGAGAAGTGCTGCATTTAAGCAAAAGGAACATTTTGAGAGTGTTTCTGAGAAAGCATTTGCACTGAAAAGGAAAGTGTTTACATTAATATTGAATAGAATGAGGACACTAAACAAAACAGTGTTGTATATGAAGAAAGAATTGTTAGAAAAAGGCTTATTAATAGAAGTAATTTTAGCAAAGTTTTGAAAGGTGAATGGAAGCATACCTCTAGTACAGAACCTTATTTTAATCAAGAAAGCTATTTGTAAAAGGACACTCTTGTGCATGCAGTTGATTGAACTGGTCGTTGTTTGTCGTCGACGCACTCACTACAAAACGCAAACTCACAATTTAGTTGCGTACTCTAAAGCTGAAAAAGAGAACAAATATAAGCGGTAAGAACTTTTGTGCATATTTATTTGTTGAGGAAAGATTGGATTTGTCCACTCAGCAGATTATATGCAAGAACTGCTTTGATAAGTTCGAGAATAAGAAAAAGGCCAGCTACAGCCATATATAATAAATTAGAACTGGTGTATTTTCTAGTTGAGCTTAAAGTATTAAATGTTTATGAATCAATTTTAATACAGTGTATACAGCCATTTCAAGCCATAGTTTGTATGGAGCCAAAGTTAGGAACATTACCTCCAACTGAGCTTCAGAGAGGACTAAAGGGAAGAGTTGTGTATTTACCTTTAGATTTTAAATAGAATATTGAAACTATAGAAGTAGATAAAGATATTGGAGAGCCACTTATTTTAGTAAATGGCGTTCCAACGAAGAGTAAAAAAAATATGACGAGTGTTAGAAGATGTTAATAAAGTCAAAAAAGCAACATTATACCCAGCAAAAAATAAATTTCATAATACAAACGTTGTTGCTGAAAATGTAACTTGTATAGAGGATACAACATTAGCATAAAGCGGACCGATGGAAAAAGTGGATCGATCCAGATGAGAACAAATGTATGAACACTACAGCATCCATCCTCTGTATTCTAAAGAAACCATGGGCGATGCTATTGAGCGGTTTCAAATGAAACAAGCAAAAGGAGCTCCCTTGAACGATTGGGAAAAACGTTTAGAGGCTTGTTGTTTTCTCCAACTGTTTCCCACTCGAGCAGGAGGCCGCTATGATGACCATCCTCTACAGATGCCAGCCGCTGAACACCGTTCAACACGACTAGATTCAGAGGATACAAGATTTCGTCAGTGCACTCTGTATATATTCCATCTTCTGTTTGAGAGTGACTTGTCTGGACGTTCATTTGTCGTGAATCACATACTGACGACAGGTGTTAATCTTCAAAATCTCTCTGCGAGGGAATTTGTTGACTAAGTGCAAGGAAAAGATGAAAACTTACAATACAACTTAATTAACTTGATAGCGTGTCAACATAGCACGGAGTATTGGTATTGTCGTCCTGGAGAACTCAAATACATGTTGAGAGACCTGGGTGCACGAACTTGTTTTATCACACTTAGTTGTGCTGAATATGCATGAGATGACCTGCTTGATTTTTTAAGAGAGGCAAACTCAAACACTGAGGACATCATTGTAAAGACAGCAGGAGAAAATTGCTCTTTAGATCCTGCTCATGTTTGCCGATATCTTCACCACAGGTTCCAAGCCATGCTATCTTTTATCTGCAACAAAACAAATCCTCTTCTTGGTGAAATAACTGATTTTTTGGGGCGTAAAGAGTACCAAGCAAGAGGTGCTTCTCATGTTCACATGCTGTTATGGATAAAAGATGCTCCAAACTTTGGAACAGACAGTAATGACTGTGTGCTGTCTTTCATAGAATAGTATGTGACATGCCCCATTCCAAAAGATACTACTGACAAAGGCCTGAGAGAACAAGTTCTGCGTTTCCAAACAGGAAACATCCATCACTCCAGTATTGGAACTTTCATAGATTCCCATGCTTGTATCATTTCCCGTCGTCGGAATGGGAGTCCTCAGTATACATAAAATAGCAATAGAAACCATTACCAAAACAGAAACTAGGCCTAGGCCCATTTTTGTTTTGCAACCTGGTAATGGTTTCTATTGCTATTATATGTATACTGGGGACCCCCATTCCGACGACTGGGAATGATACAAGCATGGGAATCTATGAAAGTTTCCAATAATGGAGAAACAAAGTTACAGGTAAGTAACTTGTTTTCTTACAACACGGCTGTTACCATGCATGCCTTTACTACGCATGCGTTACAATGCATGCACCTTTTCCAGGCATTTTTTACAACGCATAGGTCTTATCACGCATGCCTTTACAACAAATTAACGTTGTAAAGGTATGAATGGGAAGGGCATATGCGTGGTACTGGTGGTAATGGCATGTGCGTGGTACTGGTGATAATGGCATATGCGTGGTAACACTGCCAGCATGGTTAAGGCAATCCGTGCTGTTAGAGAAAACCGAGAGACCCTTCCGCTTCCTCTTAACAACCTGCGCTGAACCTGAGAGATGCCTCATCATCGTCGTGAGTGAGTGAGTTAAGGGGGAATAGTCCTGAGGGAGGACGGTTTTAAGGCTTTAGGGGCCAGGGGGACGGTTTTAGGGCTTTAGGATATTTTTTAAAAAGGCTAAGGGGGGGTCACGCAGGGGTACTGTTTTAGGGCTTAGGGCAGGGGATGGGTATTATTTAGAAGGGCGGGGGGGGGGTCTTGTTGAGGTCCACTTTTAGGGCTCAGTGCAGGGGTCGGATATTTGTAAAAAGGGCTGGGGGCCACTGGGGAATTGCAATGGGAATCGGATTTGGGGCTCAGGGAAGGGAAAACTTTTACCATGCATATGCCTTCAACATTCATGCCTTTACAATGAAATATATTGTAAAAGCATGCATGGTAAAAGCATATTCCAATGGTGGTAAAGGATATGCATGGTAAAGGCATTCTCATTTTAACACACGCGTGGTAAAGGCCTGAGTTGCAACAGAATGCGTTGTACTGTCATACAGCCTTTCCAAACACATAGATGTGGAAAGTGCTGTCGAGGAAAATACATAGGCTGAGGGAGATTTTGCACAAGATGTCGTTCTGGCCTTCCACAACCGGTTATTCTACAGAGTCAACAGCTTTTTGTCTGCAGTGAGACATACAGTAACACAGAAATTACTGAAAATACATACAATCTAGGAAGAACAGAGCTTCCACGTTCATTAATGATTATTGTAGGAGGCTGGCTCAGTGTATAGTGTACAACTATGGTGAGACACTGTGCACCGAGTCCAGGTAACCCTTAGTGATAGTGTTTAGGGCCCCAAAACCCAAAACTCTCAAGGGGTAGCTGTGAAGAGCAGCTGAGGTTTATCCAGGAGGGTGTAAAGCAGTTGAATGTACCACTTTAAATCGGTCAGTAAGCTTTTCACACAAGAAAGAACCACACCAGGTGAGTAAAAAAATACTTTAGATTTATTACTACACACTAGACACTACCTTGGTATACCTCCTACCTGGAGGTATCAATTACACACAAGGAATACTTAGTGTTAGACTTGGGGGTCTCTAGTTGGCACAGGTATGCACTTGTGACAAATAGGGACCCTCGCCTCGGGTAAGGGGGTACACTCCTAAAATAACCCCTGCTCACCCCCTTGGTAGCTTGGCACGAGCAGACAGGCTTATCTCAGAGGCAGTTTGTAAAGCCTTTGTGAACACATACAGTAATCAAGTGACAACACTACAGATGGACACCACACAGGTTTTATATCAAAATTAAGTATTCTTTATATAGAATTACCACAAGACCATTAAACGACAAAAATACACAATACTGTTACTTTAGATGGTAGAATTTTGCTTAGTTCTCTTTAGTTCTTAAATGCGACACTAAGTCAATGTACTTTTTAGATGCGACACGCAGGGCAACGAAGGTGTTGCAACGATGTTGATGCGATGAAGATTTTGGTGCAAAGAAATAAAGACGTGAAGATCTTCCAGATGCGATACGCTTCTCCGATGTTGCAAAAAGACTCGACGCTTCAACTGCAGCGGCGACACCCTTTACGCGATGCGACGACAGCGGCCTTGGCAGCGACACTCTTCTCCGAAGTTGCGAGACGCTTCCGCTCGATGCGATGTTGCAGCGGCGACACCCCTTTACGCGATGCTCCGACAGCTGCTCCGACGGCGGCACGCTTCTCCGTAGATGCGAGGCGCTTTTCTTGATGCGGTGCAATGCGACAACTATGATGGCTGCGATGGCGACACGCGTCTTCCTCGATGCAAGACTCTTCTCTTGATGCGGTGCAATGCGTCAGCTACGATGGCTGCGAAGGAGACACGCTTCTTCGGCGTTGCGAGAAACTTCATGGATGATGCGAGATGCTTCAGCTCAATGCGATGCTGCAGCGGCGACACACTTTACGAGATGCGACGACAACAGCTCCGACGGCGGAACGCTTCTCCTTCTTGAGTCGCGCTTCCAGCTCCTTGCGACACGCAGTCCCTCAGAAGGCCCAACAACAGCAGCAGGCACTTCCAAAGAACTCTAGGGAGCTGGAGGTGAAGTCTGTTGTTCCTGAGACTTCAGCAGGAGGCAAGTTCTTTTCCAAGCCCTTGGAGATACTTCACAAGTTGAGCAAAAGTACACACAAGGTTCCTTTCTCCTCTCTTTGGCAGTATGCAACGCCTGCAGGCCAATCCCCCAGTTTCAGGGATAGTCTCTCCTCAGTTTCTTCTTGGTTCCTCTCCTCAGCAGAGTGTTCTTCTTGTTTTCCCAAAGTAATCTAATTTCTTGGGATCAGGGTCCCAATACTTAAACCCCAAAATCCTTTGTCCTCTGAGGGCAGAGAGGCCTTTGCCCAGTCCAAACCAGTTCTGGAGCACTCTGTTTACATGACTCCTTCTTTCCTTTCACAGTGCAGGGCAGAAATATCAGACGCCCCACAGGAGGTGGAGCCAGCATTGTGGAGGGAAAGCACAGCCCTGGAGCACTTTGTTGACATGATTCCTTCTCTCCTTTCACAGTGCAGGGCAGAGACATCAGACGCACGACAGGGGGTGGAGCCAGCTTTGTGAGGGGCAGGCACTGTCCTATTCAGGTCCCAGGTGCAACTCCTCCCTCCCATCTAGATGCAGATCTCTCTATTCACCACTGGGCGGACTCACCCTGTCTCCTGGAATTCCCCAGCCCTGTCACTCAAACTCCAGACAAGGAATACACAACCTAGCAGAGGCAGGTTTGAATGGTTAGACAAGAAAATACCTACTTTCTAAAAGTGGTATTTTCAAACACATTGGGCCCGATTCACAGAACTAACTTATGACAAAATCCTAAACTTACTACCATTTTGGTATTCACAGAAGGCACTTACTCATTTTGGTATTCACAGAAGGCACTTACTCATTTCGGTATTCACAGAAGTTAGGAGTCCTAACTTTAGGACTCCTAAATGCCTTCTGTGAATACCGAAAGCCATAAAATTACGATTTTTCTCAGTTTAATAATAGTATAGTTAGGACTCCTCACTTTAGGACTCCTAAATGCCTTCTGTGAATACCGAAAGTCTTAAAATTAGGATTTTTCTCAATTTAGTAGTCCTAAAGTTAGGACTCCTAACTTTAGGACTCCTAAATGCCTTCTGTGAATACCGAAAACGCCATAAAATTACGATTTTTCTCAGTTTAGCAATAGTATAGTTAGGACTCCTCACTTTAGGACTCCTAAATGCCTTCTGTGAATACCGAAAGTCTTAAAATTAGGATTTTACTCAATTTAGTAGTCCTAAAGTTAGGACTCCTAACTTTAGGACTCCTAAATGCCTTCTGTGAATACCGAAAGCCATAAAATTACGATTTTTCTCAGTTTAGTAGTAGTAAAGTTAGGAGTCCTAACTTTAGGACTCCTAAATTGAGAAAAATCCTAATTTTAAGACTTTCGGTATTCACAGAAGGCATTTAGGAGTCCTAAAGTTAGGACTCTTAACTTCTTTTGTATACCGAAGTGAGTAAGTGTCTTCTGTGAATACCAAAATGAGTAAGTGCCTTCTGTGAATACGAAAATGGTAGTAAGTTTAGGATTTTGTCTTAAGTTAGTTCTGTGAATCGGGCCCAGAATGTTAAAACCAACTTCACTAAAAGATGTATTTTATCATTCTGAGTTCAGGCATACTAAATTCGAATTTCTACCATGTTCCCTGAGTCAGTTATGATTATAAGATGTAATAATCAAACTACCCATTCTGGCCTATGGAGAACAGGTAGCCTTGCAATAGTGAAAAAAGAAAATGGCTGTAATTCACTATTAGGACATGCCACACACACACCAGGGCATGTCCTACCTTATACTTACAATGCACCCTGCCCTTGGGCCTACCATAGGGGTGACTGATATGAAGAAAAGGGAAGGTTTAGGGACTGGCAAGTGGGTGCACTTTGCCAGTCAGCATGACAGTACCAGACTGCACTCAGGCTCTGCAATGGCAGGCCTTAGACACACTTTTGCAGGCTGCTTTTGTGGGTGGCATGACCAGTACTGCAAGTCCACCAGCAGCATTTGGATTTACAAGCCCTGGGCACTCCTGGTGCACTGTACTAGGGTCTGACAGGTAAACCAAACCAACCAATCATGGAATCACTAATTCATACAATAATTTACAATAGGGAGAGCAAATGCACTTTAGCACTGATCAGCAGTGGTAAAGTGCCCAGAGTCATAAAACAGCCAACAACAGGTCAGAAAAAATATAGGAGGAAGGCAAAAAGTTCAGGGATTACCCTGCAAAAAGGACCAAGTCCAAAACTTAGAAATTAGGCAAAATAGCATAGAAATCACATAGGGCCCCACCGGGGAAAAAGCTATATACTAAAATAGTGGTAAGTAAATTGGTTACCAAAACGGTACTAATACCCAAGGTTGGAGGACCCCTGGGGAATTAAGGAACCACCCAAGGTAAGTAGCTCGGGCCCCAAGTCGCCCAGGAGCAGTGGTTACACCGGGTCAATGTCCATAGAACAACCCAGTTAAGTCACAGTTAGGATTTTAGAGATTTAGGACCCTTTCCAAAGGAACCCAGAGGTACCACTAGGAGGAAAAAAGGTTGGAGAGTCACCCCACCTAAGGATACCCAGAAGAGGCGGATACCCGCACCAGGGAGCCAGAGTCCATAGGGGTGAAGTGATGTCGGAAACCTTCGTAGATGCAAATGGAGGTTTGTGGAAGTTCTGCAGCTACAGCGTTTCGTGGACCAGGCGGATGGAACAAGGAAGAAGAATCCAGATGAGAAGAACCTGAAAGCAGAGAGGACAGTGTCCAAACCACCCGGAGGTGACCAGGAGGCACAAGAGCACAATACCAACCCTTGTTGAAGGTTCTTGCCGAAGTGTGGTGTCAAGAAAACAGCAGCTGTGAAGGCCAGGAGATGTTGCAGAAGACCAGGAGCCTCTCACGAGCTGTCTCATGCTGGCCGACGAGTGAAGGATGGTCAATGGCCAGCAGGACCAGCAACAAGCCTTGGCAAATGCATACAAAGGTTATCCAGTAACGATGCAAGGATGCAGACTAGCAAGGTCTGAGGGACTACCCCAGAAAAGGTGAGTCAGGACCAGCCATAAACATGATGGAGAGCCAGAAGTAATCAGAATCGGTGAACCCTCTGGCAGCAGGCACAGGCGGTCGCAAGGAAACCCTATTAGCCCACAGAAGCAGAGACCCCACGATTAAAGGGATGTAGGCAGGGCAACAAGCTTGGAGCTGTGGAGTGTTGGAAGCAGGGGCAGCTTGGAGCTCGAAGGTCTTCCATGAAGAAAGCCAACAAGCCTTGGCAATGACAGACAGACGCGGTGCACAGGGAGGTGGTCACTGTTGGCTGGAGAAGGATTACAGTCTCCCCACTTGCAGGGAAGACTGATCCGGCCTCTGGAGAACCAACAAACTACCACCTGTGTTGCAGCGCCAGAAGGTGTCCGTGGGACAAGAGGATCAGCAAACCGGTCATCGATGTTGAGGTGCCCGCGGATGCAGGGAAGTGACTCCTTCACTTCAAGGGAGATTCCTCCTAGCTTTGATGCAGGCTGGGTCCTTGGTGACTCGGGGGATGCACGGCCACGGAGTTGCAGATCTTGAAGAAGCACAAGGACAAAGATGCAGCAGGAATCCTCCTACTGGGCGCAGTCTTGTTGTGGGTCCTGGCTTAAGAACAGCAGAGTTTCCGGCGGAAGAGTCTTTCAATATGTTTCAGAAGACAGCATTCGGTTCTAGAAGTTCTTGTCGAGACGAATCTAAGGGCCTACCCTCAGGGGAGCCCTTAGGTAACCCCAGAAAGGGGAAGAACCTCTTCTGTGGCAACACACCTATCAGAGGGGATCAGGGATGCTACCCAGATGTCCTAGCCAGTCAGATGCTCCCAGGGGCCCAGATATGAAATGTCAGAATTAAGTGGCCACCTGGAGGAGCTCTGGAGCACCAACCTGAGAAGAAGCTGGACAGAGGTGGACACTCCCCTGTCCTTAATTCAGGTTCACGCCAAACGGGAGCCAAGGGCTCCTGGACCAGGTGAAACTGGTTTATGGTAGGAGAGCACCAAATGTGCCCTTCAATCGGTGGCGGCTGGTGACATTTGAAAGTGGTGAGGCGTAAAGTTATCGCGGTACTGCAAGTCACACCGAAAGGAAAGCTTTTGCCAACATGGGGGGGGGGGGGGGCGGGGGGAGTTCATGACTGGAAGCTAATGCACAGAGTGTATATTGGTCATTTGATTGAAGGGTGGCCCGAGTCTTTCAAAAGTAACACGAAGCAGACACTTAACGCTGCATGTGATGTATGAGGACGGTATGCGAAACCTGCCCAGCTATTATACCTTGTCCATTGTGAACAAACCCCCCGCCGCTGCTTCATGACGCAAAATATTCTCCCCGAGATTCTTACAAACTTAAGAGTGCCAGTCACAGGCCCACAGCCACAATCACTCGGTGGAAGCGGGTCTGTCCCTGCCTGCTACGTTGCAACAACAGCAGTGGGCAGCCAGGAGGCAGTGTAGTCCATTTTCCTTTCTTGGGCCCCAGGGGACCCTTACCCTAGTGAATCCTGGACCAGACCTTTAGTGGGACACCTCTTCCAGTCCCTCTCGGTCCCTGCGCGCAGAGGCCTCAAAACGGTGTGCTGGTGCCATGGAGGCAGTGATCGAAGTGCAGGTACCCCTACTATGACCCGTGTTTGTGCCCGAGATGTGCAGGTCTCTCCCATCAAAGGTCGTGCATCTCTGTCGACAAGTGCCAGCACCCTCCCTTCCTTTCAAATGACAGAAGTGCAGGGACCCCTCTTATGACCTGTGTTTGCTCCTGAGAAGTGCTGGTCTCACCCATCAATAAAATAAAATCAATCCTACCTGACCAGGTCCGCGCCGCCTCGGGTCTATTCTGGCGCCTACACTGGAACAGCCCATCACTGCTGGCAAGACCCCTCTCAGCCAATCCTGGCCTGGAGCAGCGCCAGGATTGACTTAGAGCAGGCTTACGCTCCGCCCACCTGCCCATTAGGAGACCGAGGTTTGAGCCTTTGCTCAACCCTCGCTCTCCTAATGGGCATGCGCCATCCTGAGCAGGCACCAGTGAGCATGACTGGGCACGGCGCAAAACAAATCGCCGACCTTCCCCACTCATGCGCACTTGTGCTGCTGCCTGCCCCTGACAATGCTGGTCAGTCAACATGACGCCACACCGCCCACCCCTTCAGACTCTGAAAGGGGTGGGCGGTCCGACGTCATGCTGACTGACATGAGTGTCAGTTCTCCCTCGGCGTCTCTGAACTTAAGTAAGCTGAGAGTTTACTTAAGTTCAGAGATGCCGAGGGAGCAGCGGGCGCGGGTGCAACACCCCAACGCCCCCAATGGACGGACCGCCACTGCCTTCAATGCAGTCTGGTTGTGCTCAGAAGCACCCACACCCTACCCAATTCTAAAGAAGAGGTGGTCACACCTCTCCGTTGCAAGAAATCCTTCGTTCAGCATCCCCTGCCTGAGTTAGGTTTATCAGCAGGGGGGCAGAACAAAGTCTGAAGCTGGCAGCAGCACGGCTGGCATGCAGACCCTGAAAGGCTACACAGGTAGGTATTGGGGGTCCTCTAAGGGCATCCCCAATACATGGTATCATGCCGCTAACACCAGAATCAGTGTAGTGGTATGATTCCAACATGTTTGATATAAAACATGACCAGGTTCGGGGCAGCCATTATGTAGTTAGACATCTCGACTTGGGAGTGTCCACTACATACCTTATAATGGATGTCCTGCACTTACAAAGCCCAGAAAATGGAGACCGGGGTTTGAAGGGGTGCCTCCGCTCATGCAGGGGTACCCACACACTTAGAACTATGCACCCTGCCCTTGGACTAAAGGACCTACCTTAGGGTTGACTTATAGGTTATAAGTGCAGTGACAGGGATATCAGGAAAACCTTACATCTAAGTGGAGGATGCATGCACCCGGTCACGCAGAGTGAAATGGAAGCTCTGCGAACACACTTTGCATGGGGTCCCATATGTGGCATAATACATGCTTCAGCCCATGTGGACCCCTGGTGTACTAATGCCTTGGGAACCTCAGTACCATATTCTAGGGACTTAGTGGTACCCTGGCATGCCAGCTGTGGGTTGTACAAAGTACCTACCAGCCACAGTCACTGGGGTCCTGATTAGCAGGATCCCAGTGAACAAAAAACAAAATACACTGACACCAGGCAAAACGTGGGGGTATCTATGCTAGAAAGATCCTACTTTCCTACAATTATGATGCTGCAACTCGCAAAATGTGGAATGCAAATATGGACATTCATGTTGTTACATACAACTCCATTGCTGTTGCTTGTTATATAACTTCCTACATTACAAAATCAGAGAAGACTGTAATGAAATATTTGGCAGATCTTTGCAGAAAAGAGTTTAACAAAAACGTTGTACAGCTTTAGTTTAAAAATGCTATCCCATGGATGTTGGGATAGGTTGAGCTTGTCCAATTTATTCTCAAAGTCTAGGGCAATTGTTTGGGTAAGTCTAGGCCTGGCAAGCATGAGAAATAGAGTGTGAAAGTCCTTCCCAGAAATTCAGTATCTAGCGGAATTCGACACAGAAAGTACTGACATTGTGAAATCCAACATGTTGGATACATACTAACCAAGAAGAAGTATACATCGAGAAAACATGTGCTAATATTAAGTTCAACACTAAAGGTACAAAAGCAATGTAGCAGAAAACATAGAAGAAGGCAAATTTGCTGTACTTGGATGTGATGGTTGTTTAGTGAGACATGCAAAATGAAATTTAACAAAACACTGAAAACGTAGTTGGCAAACTTCAGGGAAAAGAGAAGTTTTCTATTTGGGGCTTCAAGCCTTGGCGGTCTGATTTGGAATTATTTGGAGGATATTACTGCAATGAAGATTCCTTTAATGCTTTAAATAGACAGTATTGAGTGTTTAGCCTTCCTAGGTAATGTAATGTAATGAGGTGCTTATATGGCGCTCTATCACCCGACGTGTATCCTGGCGCTTAAAAAGGAGAGTCCCCACCAGAAGTTAATAGGGGCAGCCGAGGTGTGACACAGGAAGGGAGGAAAAGAGATAATATCAGAAGGAAAAATTACTCCAGCCTAGGGAATAAAAACGTTTTCAACTTTTTCCTGAAATCCATAAGACTTTGGACCTGACGTAGATCCAAAGGGAGAGTGTTCCATAGCCGAGAAGCAACGGCAGAGAAGGATCTGCCACCTGTTCTGGACCGCCTAAACCTGATTACATTCATCAGAAATGCAGAAGCAGAACGAAGGTTTCTAGTTGGAGAATACCGGCTGAATTTTCTTTGCAGGTTCTTAGGGCCCATTCCATGAGCTGCCCCAAAGACAGTGCATAGAGCTTTGAATTGAATTCGCTGGTGGATCGGCAGCCAATGCAAATCTCGCAAGGCTAATGTGGTTGAGGTCCCTCGCTGCCTATTTAAAGTGAGTTTCGCTGCAATGGCCTGTATTCTGTATAGCTTCCCGATAAGGGTGTTAGGCGCATCCAGATATAGAGAGTTGCAATAATCAAGTCTGCTGAGAATTACGCATCTCACAACCTGCGTTCTAGCAGAGTTAGGCAAGAAAGGGAGGATCTTTCTCAGCACTCGGATTAGCGAGAAGCAAGTGCCAAATAGAATCATTCCCTTCCAAGGAAAACAGGAGATGGGTATCATCCGCGTAATTCACCACCTCCACTCCAAAATATCTAATAAGCGGAATGAGAGGCTGCAAATAGATGTTAAAGAGCACAGGACTAATCCCTGAGCCCTGCGGGACCCCCTGTCGTAAGCAAGACTTGTTAGCGGAGAACGACTGAAGTCACACTGTGTGTCCTGTCTGTTAGATAAGAATAAAGCCAGTCAAGGGCGCGACCGGTCACACCCTGGTCTTTAAGTCTCTCCAACAGTATACCATGGTTTACAGTGTCAAAAGCCGCTGACGTATCCAGCAGCACCAAGATCACTGACTGGCCACTGTCCGCCCGCATCTTCATATCATCAAGCACGGTAACAAGTGCTGTTTCAGTACCGTGCTTGGGCCGGAAGCCAAATTGCATCTCGTCAAGGAGCGAATACTCCTCAAGATACTGGGATAGAGACTTACTGACGATGCGTTCCAGAATTTTAACAGGATATGGCAATAAAGAAATTGGCCGATAGTTTGCCACATACCCGGGGTCAAGCGTGTTTTTTTTTTTAGAGAGGGGTCACAACTGCTTCCTTCCAGTTTTTAGGGACCTCCCCCGTACTCAAGGAAAGACCACAGATCTGTCGTAAATAGGGAAAGAGCTCGGCCCGTATTCCTTCCAGATTCTGTGGGGAAGGGGGTCCAGGGGGGACCCAGAGGAGACACCCCTGGCTAAGGTATCAAATGTTTCCTCATCCGGAATGCGAAAGCAATCCAGAGTATGCTGGCAGTGTTTTAAAATGGTAGGGTTGCTGGGCTTAGAGTCTGGTGATGGCAGAAAACACTGCTCAGCATTGGACAACTGAGGATCCAGATTATATGGAAATGTTAACTGGTGAGATTCAGCAAGAAGAAACAATTGCAGCAGAGGTAGCTAAGGACAGTTAAAGCAATCACACTTCGGCACCATTCAGTCAAGATCCTCTTGGAGCACCTATTATTGACAACAGAAGGACATTTATATGGAAGTAAAAGAGAAAATAGGACGCGATTTCTCCACTTGAAGAAAGAATGCAATTGTTCATCCTTTAAACAAATTCGATTATATATCAGTGATCAAGCTGGCATGGGGAAAAGCTTTTTGACTAAAATTCTCACTGCTTACCTACAGAGGAAAACACAATCAAATGTGTTGTGTTTATTAACAGCACCAACTGTATTATCTGCACACAATATTAAAGGAATTACTCTACATCGACTATTAATGCTACCTGTAGAACATGATGAGAGACTGGAATACCAGACGATATCTGGTGAAGCATGTCGTTAGGTAGCAAGAGTTTTGAAGAAAATGAAGCTTTGAATCATCGGTGAGGTGAGCATGGTTTAAAATTCAACGCTTGCTTTTTCACTAAAGAATGCAACAGGTTTAAAGAAGAGAATTCTATGTTCCCTTCGGAGGAAAGCATTTAATTGTGTTTGGTAACTTACTGGATCCAACTCCTGTGAAAGGAGAGCCTGTTTTGAAGACACTTGTGCATGAACAAACCCGTAAATCGTTAGGGAGCATTGAAAATGTAAATGTTTGGCTGAATTATCAATATAAGGAACTACTGAAGTATATGTGTCAAGCATCTGATGAGACGTGGAAATATTCTGAAGGATATTAGAGGAGGACTTCTGACAAGGGAAGTAAGAGTACCTTAGAAACTAGACTTATCAAAAAACTTTTTATGTCTAAGAGGGCAGCAGCACAGCAAATGTTAAATTTGATTGTAGAAGAAAAAAAAAAATCAATAGTTTGTTTAATGCCAACACTTCAAGAGTGAGCCCTTTTTAATGAGGAATTGCTCAAACTGGAGAAGAAAGAAATGTTGGAACGTACAGCTATTGACAAAATAGAATACCAGGGAGTAACAATAGAGCCAATTGAAAAAACTTCAAGGAAAACTGGATTCATAGGAGAAATCTTTATCTAAGACAGCTTGATTAGAAAAGTGTTTACGTGTGTGTAAAAACAGTAGAGTAATTCTCCGGCGTAATTTAAGTGTTGAGGAAGTATTAGTAAATAGTGTTATGGGTAAAATTATCGATTTTATTAATTTTTGCAAACAGGAATGAGATTGAGTACCAGGCCATAAAATTTGATCAGATTGATGGCGTAAAACATATTAGCCGATGTATTTTTGCTTGTGAAACACGTCTATGTCCGGCGCCAACAGTTCCCCTTCTCTCAAGCGTATGCGGTCACTACCCATAAATCACAAGGTTTAAGTGTGGATGCAGCTTTTATTAATATTGGAAGTACTGTATTTAAAGAAGGTATGTCATATGTAGCATTGTTGTGAGCTAGAACATTGTCCGGTTTGTTTTTGGTTGATTTTGATAAAAATAAATTTAGTACTGATAATAGTTGTGTTAGAGAATACAATCGGTTAAGAAGTGTACATGGTCCTCACTTAGGACAGTATCCTATGTATGTGAAACAAATAATCTGTTCTAAGCGGAAGCTTGGCATGCAATCAATGGATGTTCCTCAAAAGAAGCAAAAAAAGATAAGGAAGAAGGTGCAAAGATGAAAACATTGAAAATTGAGGGAGATATTGTAGGAATTCAGCGGGAAAACAGTAACGGTTTCAACTGCTATGCAAATGTGGTTATCAATGTACTCTTCCATTTATACAATACAGTCACACAGCAACTCGCATAATATATGATGGAAATAGTTTCACTGAGTAGTAGTACAGAAAGTATACTCGTTTAACTTTTGTAATACTGTGGTATATAGGTTTAAAACTCAAGCTTTTTGAAAACACACACACTCACTGGATGCTGTCAGCATTGATGCCATTTGAGATGCCATTAGGGATGTCCTGAGTGATGTCACTGACCAGGTTATGAGCGAGGTAATATGTGAGGCCATAAGCAGTGCATTGTGGGTGCGTAAGTTATAGTTAACTCAGGTAACTATAACTGGTAAATTTCTATGGTTTTGTACTAGTGAAATGTCACCCTAACTATAACTTCCCTGTAACCTTTAGGTTTTTCAGTGAATTCCTAAGGTTTAAAAAAAAATTCTATTTTCTAAATATGACATCCTTGTAACCTTTGTTTTTTTTCAGTGACTAGAGAATATATATATATGTATATTTATATCTACTGGCGGTCGCCAGTAGATAGTTATAGTTAGGACCGAGTTCCCATAAGAAATCTGAAAATTCTATTTTGAATAACTTTGGCGCCGGTTGACGAATCCTCGCGAAATTTTCAAAACTAATGGGGCGCTCCGCTCAGCTCCTACCCTGAAAGTCTCGGGGTGATTCGTCAAGCGGAGGCTGAGAAAAAAGGGGGGTCCCAAAACGCGTTTTCCCCTTGCATTTTCCCATAGGACCTTTAGTCGAAGGTACAGCCCGAACGGCTGAACAGAATTACTTGAAATTTGGCAAAGAGGTAGTCCTCAGGTCAGGCTTGTGCCTTTTGCATATATGGTGTCAATCTGTTCAGTAGTTCCTGAGAAAATTGCAGTTAAAAGTACATAAATATCTATATGCGCGCACCGTGCACGCACCGTGCCGTGCGCGAGCGTAATTCTGATTGGTGGTTAGATGTCAGTCAACATTCGAATCGGTCGAAATCAGGAAGTGTCGGACGCCATTTTGTGTGCGACAGTGAAAAAGAAAGGTGGAGAACATGAAAAGGGGACAGGGTAGAGAGTTCCTGACCCCCTAGCCTTTGTCAGGGGGTCCCTGAAGGGTGAAAAAAACATTATTTCTTTTTTTTTTTTTTTTTTTAAATCGCGGGGTGTGCGCACGGTGCGCGCACGGTGAAAAACCCTTAAAAAAAAAAAAAAACATTTTAAACTGTTTTATTACAGGATACAGTCAATCTATAACTATATACATAGGTAGTTTATTGTAGAATAAATATATAAAAAATATAATAATACATACATAAATTAGCATTTAAAAAACCTTACAAATTCACTAAAAAAAACCTAGGTTTCACACACGTTATAGTTAGAAATTAGCATTTAAAAAACCTTGCAAATTCACTTAAAAAACCATAGGTTTCACACACGTTATAGTTAGGAATTAGCATTTAAAAAACCTTGCAAATTCACTTAAAAAACCATAGGTTTCACACACGTTAGAGTTAGGAATTAGCATTTAAAAAACCTTGCAAATTCACTGAAAAAACCATAGGTTTCACACATGTTATAGTTAGCTGGACATTTAACTCGTAAAAAACCATTGAAATTCCCCCGTTATAGTTAGTTCAGGTAACTATAACTCGCGCGACCGCAATCCACTGTGTGTGAAACCTATGGTTTTTTAAGTGAATATATATATATATATATATATATATATATATATATATATATATATATATATATATATATATATATATATATATATATATATATATATATATATATATATATATATATATATATATATATATATATATATATATATATATATATATATATATATATATATATATATATATATATATATATATATATATTACCTACTGGCGGTCGCCAGTAGGTAGTTATAGTTAGGACCACGTTTCCATAGGAAATCCGCAACATTCTATTTTGAATAACTTTGGCGCCGGTCGACGAATCCTCGCGAATTTTTCAAAATAGGTGGGGCGCTACGCTCCGCTCCTACCCTGAAAGTCTCGGGGGGATTCGTCAAGCGGGGGCTGAGATAAAAAGGGGGGGCCCAAAACGCGTTTTTCCCATGCATTTTTCCATAGGACCTTTAGACACAGCTACAGCCCGAACGGCTGAACAGAATTACTTGAAATTTGGCAGAGAGCTAGTCCTCAGGTCAAGGAAGTGCCTTTTGTAGGTTTGGTGTAAATCTGTTCAGTAGATTCTGAGAAAATGGCCTTTAAATCAATATATATATCTGTGGCAGCTTACGGTGCGCTTACCGTACGCGTACGGTGGCGTGCGCGAGCGCGATTCTGATTGGCTCTTAGATCTTAGTAAACATTCGAATCGGTCGAAACCAGGAAGCGGCGGCCGCCATGTTCTCTCTCGCTCTCAGTATCGGACAGCAAAAACGAAGCCAAAAAATGGCTAAGGAGGCAGTTTCGTCACATCCTAACCACCCAGTATTGATATTGGGGTCCCCAAACAACCCTCAAGCCCCAAAATTTTTTTTCGGAAAATCGCCGATTACGCTTACCGTACGCGTACGGTAAAAATTTTTTAAAAAGATTATTATCCACATTCTCCCCACCCCGTGTGCAAATGGTGCCCGAAGTGCACCCTTTGTTCATGGCATATAGCCGATTAACAAAATAACTACGAATACATTTCAAAAAGATGCGCATAATATGTCCCCCATGTGCGCACGGTGCCACCCCGTGTGCAAATGGTGCCCGAAGGGCACCATTTCTGCATGGCATATAACAGCTATAAAATTAACAAAGAATACATTTCAAAAAGATGCGCATAATATGTCCCCCATGTGCGCACGGTGCGCGAAGCGCATCGTGCGTACATGGCCCATCCCGCATAATGTGGGCACGCGGTGCGCGCAGCGCACCGCGTGACCACCGTGTGTGCACGGCACTAACTGCGTAAAGTGCGCGCACGGTGCGCGAAGCGCACCGTGCGCGCACGGAACGAACTGCGTTAACTGGGCGTGCAACGCCACGAATGGCGTAAAGTAACTTAGCATTTAAAAAACCGTACAAATGCACTGAAAAAACCATAGGTTTCACACATGTTATAGTTAGCTGTACATTTCACTCGTAAAAAACCAATGAAATTCCCCCGTTATAGTTAGTGCAGGCAACTATAACTCACACGACCGCAATCTTCTGCTGATGACATATGTGTCTTTATGAAAAAAAAATATTTGTAATAGATGTATAGCTAAAATTTAATGGAAGAAGACATGGGCAAATAAGTGTCTAAATACAGTATTAGCATCAGCAGAGGATTGCGGTCGCGTGAGTTATAGTTGCCTGCACTAACTATAACGGGGGAATTTCATTGTTTTTTTACGAGTGAAATGTACAGCTAACTATAACGTGTGAAACCTATGGTTTTTTCAGTGAATATATATATATATTCACTGAAAAAACCATAGGTTTCAGGGACGTTATAGTTACAAATTAGCATTTAAAAAACCTTTGAAATTCACTGGAAAAACCATAGGTTTAAGGGACGTTATAGTTAGTTGGACATTTCACTCATACAAAACCATAGAAATTCCGCCGTTGAGCTAACTATAACTCGCGCCCCCGCAATGGACTGCTGATGACGTCACATATTACATCATTCATGACATGGTTAGTGACATCCCTGATGACATCTCAAATGACATCACTGGCCTTATTGAGGCAGAATTCAATAGACACAAGACATTGCTCTGAGTGCGGCCCACCCGGACCACGCATCATCGCAGGGTGCGTACACGCTGAGCGCCAAAGGTACTACTAACTCATTACACCACAAGTCATCGCAAGGAAGAGTGAACAGTTTTATGTCAGCAGTGAGGCATACTATCACCTGAAAATCACCCAAAAATACTTATAATATAAAAAGAACAGAGGAATCAAAGGACATTTATGATTACAATCAGGTGATTTTGATGATGTGGAATACAAATATGGACATACAATATGTTGCAGATAACTCAATTACTGTATCTCGCATACTATCCAAATAGAAGTCCATACCTGGAAAACATAGGTCTATAGGAAATACTGCAACATTATACTTTAAAAAAAATGTTACAGAAAAAATAAATGAAGGAAAATATGCTGTAATTGGATCTGATGGATGTTTGGTAAACCATGCCAAAGGAAATTTGATTAATCACAGGAAACTAAGTTGTGATACTCCAGATAAGAGAGAGTTTTTCTATTTAGCTCTTCTGCAACTCTTCAAACCTAGGCGGACTGAAATGGAATTACTTGGAGATTTTGACTGCTATGAAGATTCTTTCAATGCATTTAAAGACATTGCTCCCAGTGCGGCCCGCCCGGACCATGCATCATTGCTGGCTGCGCAGACGCTAAAGGTTACTGATGCCCCTATCTCAGTGCAGCACAACTCATGCACCCTTTCTGATACAATATTTTGTGTATAATTTGGCATCTGCTGTCCTACCTCAGTGTATCACAAGTCATGAACCCTTTACAATAGAATCTTTTCTGTATGATTTCATATCTGGTACCCGTACCTTACTGCAGCACAAATCATTGACCCTTTATGATTGGATCTCTGTGTCTGATCCAATGATTACTGTTGTACTTGTTGCCAGCACCAACCATTCCCGGAGGGTTGGCTTAAAATCACCGCACACGCATCCACCACATACGTCACTGGACATGTGACCCTGGTAATAAAAAGGAGTCGAGCGCATGTGCCCGTACCCAGTTCCACTATCTATCTGTGTCCGTGTGTTCATTATGTATGCAACATGCTGCCCCTAAGCCCTACCACATTACATAGTGTTCTGGACAGCGTATGCAACCATCTTACCTTTGACAGTGGGGGAAAACTTTAGTTATGTAACTTTGACTCGGTCATTGTACAAGTACGTACGTAGAGACTGCATCATTAGAGTACTGCAAGCAGAGTGTATAGTGAAATTATAAGTGCGTGAGGATCATCGCAATGATTGTATAAGTACATATGTTGGCGCAGCTTAACTCCGACAACAAGCTTGTCTCTAATTGGCTGCCCTCCATGTGCCAAAAATGGAAACTTCAACTATCTATGGCCCTGTATTGCTACAGCTGCAACACTCCAATGAATGTGCAATAAACATGCATATCCACACAGATGTCTCATTTCCACCATCTTTCTTGTGTGTAACTAAGGATGAATATAGGGTCAGTAATTCCCTGTACCTTCCATGTTGGCCATATTCAGGGACTTGGCTCACAGAGTGACACTTTGGCTTTTGCAACCCGGGTGACGGTAGCACTCCAACATGGACACCCGCATCCAGTGTGGTCTGATTTTTTAAACTTTCTATAGCCCAAAGCCAACCAAAAAGTAGTCCAAACTAGCCCAATATTGCTACTTTAGGGAAGGAGGGGCAGGGACAGCGTCAGGCAGGCGGTGAATGCGTTGGAATTGATGTTGCAGCAGTATGCAAAGTAAATATTTGTCTAATAGAGCACTTCAACATACTACTTTGCTGGAATGGTGTATGTGTATTTACAATGTGGCAACTAGCACAAACCAAAATTTTACCACACAAACGGAAAAATATAGCCCAATTGTGCGTGATCTAGCCCAATCTGGCAACACTGATGCCACAGCCACTCCCTCACGGCTGGTATACACCCACACCACACCCATCCAGCACAGGCATCACATGACACGTGACCCTGCTAATATGAACGACCGGGCGCACGTGCACTACGCCATTTTAGAGTTTAGAGTGCATGGTCTCACTTCTCACTGAGTTAGTAGCACCGCAAGCACTGAGCGGGTGTACAACCTGCGATGATGATAGGTGCACTAGACTCAGTACCAAATGTGAGACCTATTACCTTTAAGAACGGAGCTGCATGATGGGGAGGGTTCCGTGAGCGCAAAAAGGTGAACAGTGAGGCCTGGGTGAGCAGCGGCGGGCAGATACCTCTGGGCGGCGAGAGTGGATGGGGTGCCATAGCCTGGATGCAGAAAGGCGGCACAGCGATTTAGGCGTACGCAGTCGTATATACCCTGCCATTACCCTTTCTTATTGCATTTTGAACAAGTTTTCGAAAAGCAGGACAGTTTTTACAGTCGGCCAAATGTCCGTCGCTCCCACATCTGTAGCAAAGTAGTTGAGTATTTCTTTTTTCATACTTTGTACCCTTAAATTTACCATCAAATTTTGACGAACTTTCCTTTCTCTGTTTTTTGTTTTTTAAAAAAAGGTAAGGTGTGTTTGGAGCATCAAAGCATGCAGACACAAGCGTGACATTCCTCTCAAAGCTCGTGGCTGCCTCGCGTCGCTTTGGGAATGTTATGTTTTGAATTTGAGAAGGTTGGGAGGTAGAAGTTAAAGGGGTTCAGTCATTCTTGCTTTATACTTGCTGCTTACAAAACATGTTCCGAGGATTAAACCACATCAAGAGAATTACCATCTCTGTCTTTTCATTCCTGCATACTGGTCTTTCCTACAATTACTAATTCTGTACTATCTTTCAGATGTGGGAGCTTGAGGGTGCACTGTGTCCAGGCACGTGGTTGGAGACACACTGGTGACACAAAGGTGAGCTGCGAAGATTTTCTCCAGTGTCACTCTCTCACTCTTTCTCTCTCTCTCTCTTCCTCTCTCCTTTGATGGACGCATGACGCACTATCTTATTTTGCTTTTCAACTAACAGACTCTGATTCACAAATTGATGCCCCCCCCACCCCCAACACCACCAGAGCTGAACACGTGTAGAACCTGCGATGATGTGTGGCCATCCTGGCAATCAACACCCATTTTGAATTGTGAGCTCCGTTGACCGCGTGTACTGAGGCTGAGGTGCCTCCTTCGGCACGTGGTCGACTCTTCGACACACACCGGTGGCGGAAGGTGAGCAGAGAGACTTGTTTGCGCAGCAGCGGGCACTCGCCGCCGGTCAGTGGGAGTGGATGGGGTGCAGCAGCCTGGATGCGCAGCGGCAGGCAGTCAGCTCCGGATAGTGAGAGTGCACGGGGTGCAGCAGCCTGGGTGCGCAGCGACTGTTATACACCTCTGGGCAGTGCAAGTGTATGGGCTACAGTAGACTGGGGACCATAACATCAAGATCGGCGATAACATTATCACCCTTGAGAATTTCCATAGAAGCCCAGGTTCTGGTGTGAAGGACATCAAACCTGGGCTTCTACGGGAATTCACAAGGGCATATTTTCAAGCTCCTTATCAACGCTTTAGCGGCAGTTTCCTGCCGCTAAAGCGGCGATAATGTTATCGTCGTTCTTGATAATATGGCCCTGGGTGCGCAGCGGCTGTTAGACATCTCTGGGCAGTGGATGGGATGCAGCAGCCTGGGTGCGCAGAACCAAAACAGACAATTACGCATGTGCAGTTGTATATAGTCTGCAATTACTACTTCTATACTATCTTTCAGATAACTAAACTTGAGGGTGCAGCATGTCCCGGCACGTGGTTGGAGACACACCGGTGACACAAAGGTGAGCCGCGAAGATTTTCTCCAGTATCAACACTCCCTCTCCATCTCTTCCTTTCTCTCTCTCTCACACAGTTTCTCTCTTTCTCTGTCTCTTCCTCTCTCTCTCTCATTCTTTCTTTCTCTCACTTCCTCTCTCTCACACGGTTTGTCTCTTTTCCTCTCTCTCACACTGTTTCTTTCTCTCTTCCTTGTATATCTCACTCTCTTTCTTAATATTTCTCTCTTCCTCTTCCTCTCACTCTTTCTCCCTCTCTACCTCTCTCACACTGTTTCACTCTCACTCTCTCTCTCCTCTCTTTCTCTCCATCTTTCTCTCCGTCCTCTGCTCTCTCTCTTCTCTCCCACTTTCTCTTTCTCTCTTCCTTGTATCTCTCTCTTTCTCTCTCTCTCGTTCTGTCTTCCTCTCTGTCTTCCTTTTTCTTTCTGTCTTCCTCTCTTTCTCTCTTTCACCCTCTCTTCTTCCCACTCTCACTCTGTCTCTCTCTTCCTCTCTCTCACACTATTTCTCTATTTCTATCTTCCTTGTACCTCACTCTTCCTCTTCTTCGCTGGACGCATACTGCACCATCTTATTTTTCTTTTTGTCTTGCAGGCTGTGATTCACAAATTGTCGAGGGATGACACGCCATGGCTGTACATCATTTTATTTGTTGTGGTTTTCTTTTAATAAAATATTCTACACACATAGTTTTATTTGTTGTTGTTTTGTTTTAATAAAATGTTTTATATGTAAATCCATACATTACTAAGATTCATATTTGTCCAACCTCACAAGCATCTTTTTTTATTAAACTGCAACACCAGCCGATTTGTTAGGCTCCACATTTAAAAAAGGTTCCTGTCACATTTGTTTGTGGTGGGTGAGCGAAGATGGCGGACAAGCAGCTGCTGCTGGGGGATGTCGGAGTACTGTTGGGTGTCCGACCTGCATCATCGTTGCCTCCATTGCATCTATTCTCAGAGACCTGCAAAGCGGTGGCCTGGATCGTAAAAGTGCGGGCCCGAGAAGTCGCACTGGAAGAGCTGCGAGCCCACCAGTGGTTCGCAGAGGGAGACTTGCGGGCCCAAGAAGGTTACTGACAGTATGCTAGTGATGTGGGAAGAGGGTGCGTTACCTGCTGATGTGGGGAGAGGCAGCATGAAAGGGGTATCTCTCAAAAACAGAGCTCCGGTATGTTTTCAGAAATGCCTTGGACAGATGCCAGCTGACAGACTGAATCACAAAATGGCTTTTCAATGCTCATATAGTAAGACTTATGAACAGTTCGTACCCAGGCTCGCAGAGGGACAACTGCGGCCCGTCCGCTCGACTCACAGAGGCAGAACTACGAGCCATGCGCTCCCAAAGGAACAGCAGCGTAGTAGCTCGCTGCGTAGTAGCTCGCAGAGGTACAGGCACAGCAGCATACTAGCTCGCAAAGGTAGACCGCTGCGAGCCGACCGACTAGCTTCTAAAGGCATACCTCCGAAGTGGTGATGTTGGGCACAGGGAGCGTGAAAGGGTTATCTTCCTACTAATGTCTTGGAGTGGAAGTCGTGCTGCCTGGCGCTCACCTGTTTCTCCTTTATTGTTAATAAATCTTAAACCTTCACTGCGTCCAAATCATCATTACACAGAGCTCCGCTATATTAAATTGTCCCTGAAACTTTCTTTTATATTTTCACTCGATGCGAGGCACAAGATGGTTGCTAACACTTCCTGGTTTCAAGTGTTAGCAGCCAATCAGAGGACACTTCCTGCTTTGAAGACTTAGCAGCCAATCAGAGGCAAGCTCGTGCTCGGGAGTAAGGCACCGACCAGATATATATATATTTTTTCCCTTTAATATCTCAAAAACTACTGAACGGATTTACACCATTTCAACAAAACCGCGCTTTCTGGACCAAGACCTTTCTCCCTGCCAAATTTGGCGTAATTCCGTTCAGCAGTTTGATCTGTAGCCTTGTCTAATGTTTTCTATGGAAAATCCATTTAGAAAACACGTTTTCACCCCCCCTTTTTTCTCAGCCCCCCCTTGACCAATCACCCCTAAACTTTCAAGATAGGAGCTGATCAAAAAAGAGAAACTTTTGGGAAAATTTCGTAAAGAATCGTCAAACGACGCCAAAGTTATAAGCAAATGGAGAGCTCCAGGAGGGGGGCCGCGCAACCCCCCTCCCAACATGAGTGAAGCCCCGAGACTATGGGGACCCCAGCGAGCACCTGCAGCCCCAGCGAGCCCCAGCTATTATTTTTTTAAGAAATGCCCCCGGGACCTACCCACCCCGGGGTCTCATTAAAATAAAACACGGAAACCCGCGACTCCAGCACGAATTATGCAGATTTAAAAAAAAAAAAAAAAAAATTGGGGGCCCTGGGGGTCCTTCTGGGACCCCCTGACCAGGCCTAGGGGGTCAGGGTGTTTCTACTCTGCCCCCTTCTCTTGTTTTCTACCTTTGTTTCTCTGTTTTCTACCGACTCGCTTCTACCGAGCCACAAGATGGCTGCCAACACTTCCTGTTTTGGAGTGTTGGCAGCCAATCCCATTGAAGCTCGTGCACGGGACTTTAAAAAAAGGTCGCTTCTGACCCACACACTACCTTTGTGCCAAATTTGGGATATTTCCGTTCAGTAGTTTCAGCTGTAGCCTTGCAAAAGGTTTTCTATGGGAAATAGATTTTTTCACTCTTATTTTTTTAATTTCTCAAAAACTACTGAACAGATTTACACCATTTAAAAAAAAAAAAGGTCGCTTTCTGAACCAAGCTCTACCTTTCTGCCAAATTTCGGGTAGTTCCATTCAGCAGTTCGGGCTGTAGCTCGTTGCAAAATTTCCTATGGAAATTAACATGGGGAAAACGCGTTTTGGGACCCCCCTTTTTTCTCAGCCCCCGCTCTACGAATCACCCCCAAACTTTCAAGATAGGAGCTGGCCTAAAAAGTGCAACGTTTTGGAAAATTTCATAAGGATTCATTAAACGACGCCAGAGTTATTAGAAGATAAAAAAATGCTTTTCCTATGGAAACTAGGTTGTAACTATAACTACCTACTGGCGACCGCCAGTAGGTAATATATATATATATATATATATATATATATATATATATATATATATATATATATATGTTATTCACCATGGAAATGCACTATGGCATATCTTGAATATTTTGTACATGTAATACTGTGATCACCACAGGAGGTTTGTTGGCTTTGGGACAGCACCCATCCAGTCTGTAGGTGTCTCAAAGGTAATCTCTTGTGGTCAATTAACAGGGATCGCAACTTGACCGGCAACAATGAGGTAGGGTTTGTAGAGTTGAAATTATGAAGCTGCATTTGGATGTAGTACTCTCTACCCAACAAGACTGAGAATACAACTGTAGCGGGTCACAACCTGCAGCATCGGCGACCCCGATGAGCACAGTGAATGCTAGCTTAGAACAGAGGATGGTTAGGTTGAGTGGTAGAACCCCCATTGTTTCAATTAAGAAAGTGGAGCACTTTGAAACATATTTGGTGCTTGGCAAACTTGATAGTGTTAGTTACAACAGTCCCACCTGATAGACACGTTACTTCACTGAGGGTCCCTTCACTTGCGGCGAATACTTTATTTGAAGTTTACAAACGTGTGGAATAGACCTATAGGTAGCCAAAGCGCTTCACACAATGTAAGATTTCAAGTTACAAATGACAAGATAGGTTAAATATTTCATGAGAGCTAAATTCAAAAATACATTGAACAAGATGTCCCAGAATAGAACAGGATAAAGTCTAGCTATATCACTATAGCATACCATCACTAATTAATTACTGAGTGTGTCAAGAATTCCTGTCATACGAGGGGAGGAAAATGGTAAACGGCGAAAACGGACTACATCTCCCAGGATGCTTAGCGGTTGAGAGGTTATGTAAACAGGAGAGCTGTTACATAACTCAAGGGAAACACGCCCTTATGTAAACAGGAGAGCTGTTACATAACTCAAGGAAAACACGCCCTTATGTAAACAGGAGAGCTGTTACATAACTCAAGGGAAACACGCCCTTATGTAAACAGGAGAGCTGTTACATAACTCAAGGAAACACGCCCTTATGTAAACAGGAGAGCTGTTACATAACTCAAGGAAAACACTCCCTATAAAGGGAGGAACCGGGAGGTACAACGCTGTCGGATATTGTGTTCACACCGACGTACCTGCTTCGTGAAGAGCAGTGTTCCGGAGTGGTGCTCCAGTAAGGCAAGAACGGAGGTAGGTCGAGTCGTTACTCCCTGGGCCGTGTCTTGCCCCATCGTCACCTGTGAAGGACCCGGAAGCTCTACCGGTCAACCATTGAGCTTCGCTTTTTGACTCGGCTGAGTCCAAGCGCAGTGGCGCTTTTGCTGGTTGGAGTCGTAACTCCCAGCCCGACCAGAGACACAGGGACTGCCAGCTGTAACGCACACCAGGAGGTGTTTGCCGCGTTACAGACTCGGAAGTCCACAGGATCGATCGAGCGGCTGCTCTCGGTTCAGTCTTCTTGCTTGTGATTGGAGTATCGGTGACGCATCACCAGGAGGTGACTCCGCGTCCCGGTGCAGTCTGAGGAAGAGGTTGAGCGGCTGCTCCCTTCAGGTAGAGACCCCGGCTGGGTGTTTCCCTGACTCCTCGATTCTCCCCAACACTCTTCGTGCCCCTCACAGCCTACCGATTGGCATTGTCGGCCATTTCATTTCTGCCCTCTGTTGGCATACGCCGGGACCGGCGTATATGCAGAGGACGGTTAGGACCATCCGTGCTGTGGGCTGGTAACGTACTTAGCCTGGAGGATTCCAGTGACTATAACTTTTGTTTATTCTTTGTATTATATTTGCCTTCATTAAAACAACTAACCCTTCACTAGTGGTTGCGTCCTCATTGTCGTGTCTGTTAAACGATCCTGAGACGTTCAGGGCGTTACAAAATATCCGACCTTAATAACACTAACTGTCTCCCGGTCGATAACAGACATGGCAACACTTGATGATGTGCTGGCTGCTTTAGCGGCCATGCAAGTTGAAGTGGCTGCCTCTAGGCAAGAAACAGCCGATGTAAAAGCCAGACTGGATGCTATCCAATTGGACCCGCTCACGCCCAGCACCTCCCTCACGAATCAGACCCCTGCGGTAGTAGTGGAAATGCCGGTAGCCATCCCCTTGGCGACACCAGAGAGGTACAGTGGGGATCCTAACACAGTGCAGGTATTCCTCACACAAGTGGCGCTACATTTATCGTGCAAACCAAAGGCGTTCCCCACGAGTCAGGCTCGTGTGGCTTTCCTTATATCCTATTTGGCGGGAAACGCGGCACAATGGGCCGTACCTCTGGTGAGCAGGGACGACCCCCTCTTATGTGATTGGGGTGCTTTTCGCGAGGAATTCCTGAAGGTATTCGACAGAAGGGCTGACTCGTACACGGCGGACCGTGAAATGCTTGAGTTAAGACAGGGATCCAACGACCTGGTGCAGTATCTCAACGCGTTCCGAAGGCTGGTTGCGGAAACCAAGTGGCCTGTTGCTAAACAGACGGCGCTCTTCCATCAAGGGCTGTGCGATGAGCTCAAGGACGCCGTGGCTCATATTGACCCTCAACCCAAGACATGTGAGGGCCTTATCAACCTGGTATTACGGCTGGAACATAGGCTAAGTGAAAGAAAGGGGGATCATGGGAGAAAAGGAAAATCCCTTCCATCCTATGTGACGGTGGGAAGTCCTGAAACTTCCACCGCATCCAAGGGAGAACCCATGGACATCGGCGCAATACGAGCGAGCCTCACAGCCACGGAGAAAGAGTCACGCCGTAAACAAGGATTGTGCCTATATTGTGGCAAAAAAGGCCACTACGTACGTGAATGCCCTGCCAAACCGAAGACGTCACGTTATCGGGCCAACCGGTCGGTAACAGCCGTGGTGGACATACCGGCGGAAAACTAGAGGACTCCAAGACCAGAGAAGGGGCATCTCGGAGTCACTCATCCATCCCTTCACTTTCCAACTCGGTCACTAAGGGACAACGACACCTGTTTATCACGGTGCACGTGGGAGTGCATGACCAGTGGATACCCGTTGTGGCCATGGTGGATTCAGGGGCCACTGGCATGTTTATGGACCACAACGAGGCATGCAGGCTAGGGCTAGTGCTTCTTCCCAAAGCTGTACCCGAAGACGTCTATGCTGTAGACGGAAGGTGATTGGTGACGGGGCCCATCGGGCAGCACACGGGGGTCCTTCCGATGAGATATGGGTGGAACCATTTGGAACAAATCGATTTTAACATCATCCGAGCGCCCCAATATGGCGTCATATTGGGATTGCCGTGGCTACAGAAACACAACCCCTTTGTGGATTGGCCAACACATCGCATCGAAATGACGTCACCGTATTGCATCCTGCATTGTGGAATAAGAACGGAATCCCTTGACGCAGATGAGAGCGGGAGTCAGACGGTGGCTACAGCGGCAGAAAAAGATGTGGCTCTCCCCCAGGCTTATCACAGTTTTGAGGATTTATTTGATGAGGTGAAGGCGGAAGTGCTACCACCACATAGACAGTTTGACTGCCAGATCGACCTGGTGCCAGGGGCCAGCGTTCACAGCGGCAGGCTGTATGCCCTGACGGAGCCTGAAAACGTGCATCTCCGGGGGTACCTGGATAAACTCCTCAAGCTAGGATTCATCCGCCCGTCCAAGTCTCCGGCCGCCTCGCCACTCTTCTTCATCCCGAAGGCTAATGGGGAGCTGAGAGCCTGTGTGGACTTTAGGGCATTGAATGCGATAACCATAAAAAATCGGTACCCCTTGCCTCTCATCAGTGTACTTCTGGAACAGGTCAAGAAAGTTCGTATCTACACCAAGTTGGATTTGAAAGGGGCATACCATCTGGTGCGCATGAGGGACGGAGACGAGTGGAAGACCGCCTTTAAGACCAGGTTCGGCCTTTTTGAGTACCTCGTCATGCCGTTCGGTCTGTGCAACGCCCCGGCAGCCTTTCAGTACTTTTTGAATGAGGTATTCAGAGAGGAGTTGGATATCTACGTGGTCGTATATATCGACGACATCCTCATCTATTCGTCCAGTGTGGAGGAGCACGTACACCACGTCAAAGCTGTGCTCCAAAAGCTGAGGGAAAACATGCTGTTTTGTAAACTCAGCAAGTGTGACTTCCACGTCACATCCGTGGAATTCCTCGGAGTGATGCTGAGTCCAGAGGGACAGGAGATGGCAGAACGAAAGATCAAGGCGGTGAAAGAATGGCCGGTGCCCCAAAGCGTGAAGGACGTCCAAAGTTTCATTGGCTTTGCCAACTTTTACAGGCGGTTCATAGATGGATTTTCAGGAGTGGTGGCCCCAATCACACAGCTACTGAGGAAGTCCAAGGAGTTTGTCTGGTCCCCTGAAGCGAACAAAGCCTTTGAGGCCCTGAAAAGCGCCTTTGGTAAGGCGCCGGTGTTGGCTCACCCCGATCCGGATCTCCCCTACGTGGTGGAAGCGGACGCATCGGATGTGGCGCTGGGGGCTATCTTGTCCCAACGCAACCACGACACAGGGGTGCTTCATCCCGTTGCGTACATGTCCCGCAAACTCAACGACGCCGAACGCAACTACCATATTGCGGAGAAGGAGCTTCTCGCAATCAAGGACGCCTTCACCGAATGGAGGCATTGGTTGATGGGGGCAAGACATGTGGTATCGGTGTACACGGACCATCGGAACCTACAGTTCATGACGGCCACTAGACACCTTTCTCCCAGGCAGCTGCGGTGGATGATCTTCTTTGCGGGGTTCAACTTCCGCATCACATATCGGCCGGGGACGGAAAACCGAAAGGCGGACGCCCTGTCCCGTCAATCTGCAGTTAAGGAACCATTGCCTGCGACCGAGCGTTCCATCATTTCCCCGAGGATGGTATTGGGGGTTATCCAACCGGATACTTTCCTGAGGGGAATAAAGAGAGGGATCAGGTCATTCGCATGGCGGAGGTGGCTCCTCAGTCACAGAGAATGGCAGCTGAAGGACGGGATACCCCTGAAGGGCAGGTGCCTATTGATACCCACGCCTAGGTTAAGGAAACAAGCATTCATCTGGTGCCATGACTCTCCATGCGCAGGTCATTTGGGCTTTGAAAAAACGGTGGCTAGCATGGGACGGCATTTCTGGTGGCCAACCATGAGAGTGGATGTCAGGAGGTGGGGACAGGAGTGTCCTACGTGTGCTACCATGAAGGCCGACCATGGCCGAACCCAAGGGCTCTTACATCCACTTCCAACCCCGGATAGACCATGGGATAGCATATCACTGGACTTCGTGGTGGGCCTACCGGTAGACCAGGGGATGACGGCAATACTGGTGGTGGTGGATTACTTGACGAAAATGGGGCACTTCATCCCCTGCAAGAGAGTCCCTACGGCCGGGGAATTGGCGTCACTACTCCTAAAGAATGTGGTACGACTGCATGGATTACCTGGGGTGATCGTGTCGGACCGGGGGTCGCAGTTTACTGCGCAATTCTGGAAGACTTGGTGCACTGCGCTGCATGTTAAGACCGCCCTGTCCACCAGCTACCACCCTCAAACGGACGGCCAAACCGAGCGCCTGAACCAAACGCTCAAACAGTATCTGCGATGTTTTGTGGACCAGGGCAGGGAAGAATGGGTCGACTTGCTATGGGTTGCAGAGTTAGCCTATAACAACGCCACTCACAGCTCCACACAGTCATCTCCGTTCTATAGCAACTATGGCCAACATCCCAGGTTCTTGCCATTTCTACATCCGTTCAGAGAGGACAGGATTCCCGCCACAGCGGACAGGGTGGCACACATAAAAGACACATTGATGCGCTCAAGGGCTGTCCTAATAGAGGCCAAGAGAAGATACAAGGCTGCGGCAGATAGGAAGAGAAGGCCCGGGCCACTGTACCGCACTGGAGACTACGTCTGGATATCCACAAGAAACATGAGGTTTCGAAAGAACAGTGTGTTCCATCCCTAGTATATGGGCCCCTATCGAATTACCAAGTGTATGGGTCCCGTGAACGTGAAGGTGTGCTTGCCCCAGTCATTGCGGATACACCCTGTCTTTCATGTATCATTGCTCAAACCAGCACCCTCCAAGCCGTCTGGGACACCTCGGCCGGTATGCGTGGAGTCGGAGGTGGAGTATGAAGTGTCGGGCATACGGGCGTCCAAATGGCGCAGGGGGAAGCTGTGGTACCTGGTTGCGTGGAAAGGCTATGGCCCGGAGGAGCATTCATGGGAACCGGCTGAAGGGGTTCATGCTCCGCGCTTGGTCTCCTTGTTCCATCGGCGTTTTCCTGCCAGCGCTGGACCCGTGGGGAGCCGCTGAGAGGGAGGATGTACTGTCAAGAATTCCTGTCATACGAGGGGAGGAAAACGGTAACCGGCGAAAACGGACTACATCTCCCAGGATGCTTAGCGGTTAAGAGGTTATGTAAACAGGAGAGCTGTTACATAACTCAAGGGAAACACGCCCTTATGTAAACAGGAGAGCTGTTACATAACTCAAGGAAAACACGCCCTTATGTAAACAGGAGAGCTGTTACATAACTCAAGGGAAACACGCCCTTATGTAAACAGGAGAGCTGTTACATAACTCAAGGAAACACGCCCTTATGTAAACAGGAGAGCTGTTACATAACTCAAGGAAAACACTCCCTATAAAGGGAGGAACCGGGAGGTACAACGCTGTCGGATATTGTGTTCACACCGACGTACCTGCTTCGTGAAGAGCAGTGTTCCGGAGTGGTGCTCCAGTAAGGCAAGAACGGAGGTAGGTCGAGTCGTTACTCCCTGGGCCGTGTCTTGCCCCATCGTCACCTGTGAAGGACCCGGAAGCTCTACCGGTCAACCATTGAGCTTCGCTTTTTGACTCGGCTGAGTCCAAGCGCAGTGGCGCTTTTGCTGGTTGGAGTCGTAACTCCCAGCCCGACCAGAGACACAGGGACTGCCAGCTGTAACGCACACCAGGAGGTGTTTGCCGCGTTACAGACTCGGAAGTCCACAGGATCGATCGAGCGGCTGCTCTCGGTTCAGTCTTCTTGCTTGTGATTGGAGTATCGGTGACGCATCACCAGGAGGTGACTCCGCGTCCCGGTGCAGTCTGAGGAAGAGGTTGAGCGGCTGCTCCCTTCAGGTAGAGACCCCGGCTGGGTGTTTCCCTGACTCCTCGATTCTCCCCAACACTCTTCGTGCCCCTCACAGCCTACCGATTGGCATTGTCGGCCATTTCATTTCTGCCCTCTGTTGGCATACGCCGGGACCGGCGTATATGCAGAGGACGGTTAGGACCATCCGTGCTGTGGGCTGGTAACGTACTTAGCCTGGAGGATTCCAGTGACTATAACTTTTGTTTATTCTTTGTATTATATTTGCCTTCATTAAAACAACTAACCCTTCACTAGTGGTTGCGTCCTCATTGTCGTGTCTGTTAAACGATCCTGAGACGTTCAGGGCGTTACAAAATATCCGACCTTAATAACACTAACTGTCTCCCGGTCGATAACAGACATGGCAACACTTGATGATGTGCTGGCTGCTTTAGCGGCCATGCAAGTTGAAGTGGCTGCCTCTAGGCAAGAAACAGCCGATGTAAAAGCCAGACTGGATGCTATCCAATTGGACCCGCTCACGCCCAGCACCTCCCTCACGAATCAGACCCCTGCGGTAGTAGTGGAAATGCCGGTAGCCATCCCCTTGGCGACACCAGAGAGGTACAGTGGGGATCCTAACACAGTGCAGGTATTCCTCACACAAGTGGCGCTACATTTATCGTGCAAACCAAAGGCGTTCCCCACGAGTCAGGCTCGTGTGGCTTTCCTTATATCCTATTTGGCGGGAAACGCGGCACAATGGGCCGTACCTCTGGTGAGCAGGGACGACCCCCTCTTATGTGATTGGGGTGCTTTTCGCGAGGAATTCCTGAAGGTATTCGACAGAAGGGCTGACTCGTACACGGCGGACCGTGAAATGCTTGAGTTGAGACAGGGATCCAACGACCTGGTGCAGTATCTCAACGCGTTCCGAAGGCTGGTTGCGGAAACCAAGTGGCCTGTTGCTAAACAGACGGCGCTCTTCCATCAAGGGCTGTGCGATGAGCTCAAGGACGCCGTGGCTCATATTGACCCTCAACCCAAGACATGTGAGGGCCTTATCAACCTGGTATTACGGCTGGAACATAGGCTAAGTGAAAGAAAGGGGGATCATGGGAGAAAAGGAAAATCCCTTCCATCCTATGTGACGGTGGGAAGTCCTGAAACTTCCACCGCATCCAAGGGAGAACCCATGGACATCGGCGCAATACGAGCGAGCCTCACAGCCACGGAGAAAGAGTCACGCCGTAAACAAGGATTGTGCCTATATTGTGGCAAAAAAGGCCACTACGTACGTGAATGCCCTGCCAAACCGAAGACGTCACGTTATCGGGCCAACCGGTCGGTAACAGCCGTGGTGGACATACCGGCGGAAAACTAGAGGACTCCAAGACCAGAGAAGGGGCATCTCGGAGTCACTCATCCATCCCTTCACTTTCCAACTCGGTCACTAAGGGACAACGACACCTGTTTATCACGGTGCACGTGGGAGTGCATGACCAGTGGATACCCGTTGTGGCCATGGTGGATTCAGGGGCCACTGGCATGTTTATGGACCACAACGAGGCATGCAGGCTAGGGCTAGTGCTTCTTCCCAAAGCTGTACCCGAAGACGTCTATGCTGTAGACGGAAGGTGATTGGTGACGGGGCCCATCGGGCAGCACACGGGGGTCCTTCCGATGAGATATGGGTGGAACCATTTGGAACAAATCGATTTTAACATCATCCGAGCGCCCCAATATGGCGTCATATTGGGATTGCCGTGGCTACAGAAACACAACCCCTTTGTGGATTGGCCAACACATCGCATCGAAATGACGTCACCGTATTGCATCCTGCATTGTGGAATAAGAACGGAATCCCTTGACGCAGATGAGAGCGGGAGTCAGACGGTGGCTACAGCGGCAGAAAAAGATGTGGCTCTCCCCCAGGCTTATCACAGTTTTGAGGATTTATTTGATGAGGTGAAGGCGGAAGTGCTACCACCACATAGACAGTTTGACTGCCAGATCGACCTGGTGCCAGGGGCCAGCGTTCACAGCGGCAGGCTGTATGCCCTGACGGAGCCTGAAAACGTGCATCTCCGGGGGTACCTGGATAAACTCCTCAAGCTAGGATTCATCCGCCCGTCCAAGTCTCCGGCCGCCTCGCCACTCTTCTTCATCCCGAAGGCTAATGGGGAGCTGAGAGCCTGTGTGGACTTTAGGGCATTGAATGCGATAACCATAAAAAATCGGTACCCCTTGCCTCTCATCAGTGTACTTCTGGAACAGGTCAAGAAAGTTCGTATCTACACCAAGTTGGATTTGAAAGGGGCATACCATCTGGTGCGCATGAGGGACGGAGACGAGTGGAAGACCGCCTTTAAGACCAGGTTCGGCCTTTTTGAGTACCTCGTCATGCCGTTCGGTCTGTGCAACGCCCCGGCAGCCTTTCAGTACTTTTTGAATGAGGTATTCAGAGAGGAGTTGGATATCTACGTGGTCGTATATATCGACGACATCCTCATCTATTCGTCCAGTGTGGAGGAGCACGTACACCACGTCAAAGCTGTGCTCCAAAAGCTGAGGGAAAACATGCTGTTTTGTAAACTCAGCAAGTGTGACTTCCACGTCACATCCGTGGAATTCCTCGGAGTGATGCTGAGTCCAGAGGGACAGGAGATGGCAGAACGAAAGATCAAGGCGGTGAAAGAATGGCCGGTGCCCCAAAGCGTGAAGGACGTCCAAAGTTTCATTGGCTTTGCCAACTTTTACAGGCGGTTCATAGATGGATTTTCAGGAGTGGTGGCCCCAATCACACAGCTACTGAGGAAGTCCAAGGAGTTTGTCTGGTCCCCTGAAGCGAACAAAGCCTTTGAGGCCCTGAAAAGCGCCTTTGGTAAGGCGCCGGTGTTGGCTCACCCCGATCCGGATCTCCCCTACGTGGTGGAAGCGGACGCATCGGATGTGGCGCTGGGGGCTATCTTGTCCCAACGCAACCACGACACAGGGGTGCTTCATCCCGTTGCGTACATGTCCCGCAAACTCAACGACGCCGAACGCAACTACCATATTGCGGAGAAGGAGCTTCTCGCAATCAAGGACGCCTTCACCGAATGGAGGCATTGGTTGATGGGGGCAAGACATGTGGTATCGGTGTACACGGACCATCGGAACCTACAGTTCATGACGGCCACTAGACACCTTTCTCCCAGGCAGCTGCGGTGGATGATCTTCTTTGCGGGGTTCAACTTCCGCATCACATATCGGCCGGGGACGGAAAACCGAAAGGCGGACGCCCTGTCCCGTCAATCTGCAGTTAAGGAACCATTGCCTGCGACCGAGCGTTCCATCATTTCCCCGAGGATGGTATTGGGGGTTATCCAACCGGATACTTTCCTGAGGGGAATAAAGAGAGGGATCAGGTCATTCGCATGGCGGAGGTGGCTCCTCAGTCACAGAGAATGGCAGCTGAAGGACGGGATACCCCTGAAGGGCAGGTGCCTATTGATACCCACGCCTAGGTTAAGGAAACAAGCATTCATCTGGTGCCATGACTCTCCATGCGCAGGTCATTTGGGCTTTGAAAAAACGGTGGCTAGCATGGGACGGCATTTCTGGTGGCCAACCATGAGAGTGGATGTCAGGAGGTGGGGACAGGAGTGTCCTACGTGTGCTACCATGAAGGCCGACCATGGCCGAACCCAAGGGCTCTTACATCCACTTCCAACCCCGGATAGACCATGGGATAGCATATCACTGGACTTCGTGGTGGGCCTACCGGTAGACCAGGGGATGACGGCAATACTGGTGGTGGTGGATTACTTGACGAAAATGGGGCACTTCATCCCCTGCAAGAGAGTCCCTACGGCCGGGGAATTGGCGTCACTACTCCTAAAGAATGTGGTACGACTGCATGGATTACCTGGGGTGATCGTGTCGGACCGGGGGTCGCAGTTTACTGCGCAATTCTGGAAGACTTGGTGCACTGCGCTGCATGTTAAGACCGCCCTGTCCACCAGCTACCACCCTCAAACGGACGGCCAAACCGAGCGCCTGAACCAAACGCTCAAACAGTATCTGCGATGTTTTGTGGACCAGGGCAGGGAAGAATGGGTCGACTTGCTATGGGTTGCAGAGTTAGCCTATAACAACGCCACTCACAGCTCCACACAGTCATCTCCGTTCTATAGCAACTATGGCCAACATCCCAGGTTCTTGCCATTTCTACATCCGTTCAGAGAGGACAGGATTCCCGCCACAGCGGACAGGGTGGCACACATAAAAGACACATTGATGCGCTCAAGGGCTGTCCTAATAGAGGCCAAGAGAAGATACAAGGCTGCGGCAGATAGGAAGAGAAGGCCCGGGCCACTGTACCGCACTGGAGACTACGTCTGGATATCCACAAGAAACATGAGGTTTCGAAAGAACAGTGTGTTCCATCCCTAGTATATGGGCCCCTATCGAATTACCAAGTGTATGGGTCCCGTGAACGTGAAGGTGTGCTTGCCCCAGTCATTGCGGATACACCCTGTCTTTCATGTATCATTGCTCAAACCAGCACCCTCCAAGCCGTCTGGGACACCTCGGCCGGTATGCGTGGAGTCGGAGGTGGAGTATGAAGTGTCGGGCATACGGGCGTCCAAATGGCGCAGGGGGAAGCTGTGGTACCTGGTTGCGTGGAAAGGCTATGGCCCGGAGGAGCATTCATGGGAACCGGCTGAAGGGGTTCATGCTCCGCGCTTGGTCTCCTTGTTCCATCGGCGTTTTCCTGCCAGCGCTGGACCCGTGGGGAGCCGCTGAGAGGGAGGATGTACTGTCAAGAATTCCTGTCATACGAGGGGAGGAAAACGGTAACCGGCGAAAACGGACTACATCTCCCAGGATGCTTAGCGGTTAAGAGGTTATGTAAACAGGAGAGCTGTTACATAACTCAAGGGAAACACGCCCTTATGTAAACAGGAGAGCTGTTACATAACTCAAGGAAAACACGCCCTTATGTAAACAGGAGAGCTGTTACATAACTCAAGGGAAACACGCCCTTATGTAAACAGGAGAGCTGTTACATAACTCAAGGAAACACGCCCTTATGTAAACAGGAGAGCTGTTACATAACTCAAGGAAAACACTCCCTATAAAGGGAGGAACCGGGAGGTACAACGCTGTCGGATATTGTGTTCACACCGACGTACCTGCTTCGTGAAGAGCAGTGTTCCGGAGTGGTGCTCCAGTAAGGCAAGAACGGAGGTAGGTCGAGTCGTTACTCCCTGGGCCGTGTCTTGCCCCATCGTCACCTGTGAAGGACCCGGAAGCTCTACCGGTCAACCATTGAGCTTCGCTTTTTGACTCGGCTGAGTCCAAGCGCAGTGGCGCTTTTGCTGGTTGGAGTCGTAACTCCCAGCCCGACCAGAGACACAGGGACTGCCAGCTGTAACGCACACCAGGAGGTGTTTGCCGCGTTACAGACTCGGAAGTCCACAGGATCGATCGAGCGGCTGCTCTCGGTTCAGTCTTCTTGCTTGTGATTGGAGTATCGGTGACGCATCACCAGGAGGTGACTCCGCGTCCCGGTGCAGTCTGAGGAAGAGGTTGAGCGGCTGCTCCCTTCAGGTAGAGACCCCGGCTGGGTGTTTCCCTGACTCCTCGATTCTCCCCAACACTCTTCGTGCCCCTCACAGCCTACCGATTGGCATTGTCGGCCATTTCATTTCTGCCCTCTGTTGGCATACGCCGGGACCGGCGTATATGCAGAGGACGGTTAGGACCATCCGTGCTGTGGGCTGGTAACGTACTTAGCCTGGAGGATTCCAGTGACTATAACTTTTGTTTATTCTTTGTATTATATTTGCCTTCATTAAAACAACTAACCCTTCACTAGTGGTTGCGTCCTCATTGTCGTGTCTGTTAAACGATCCTGAGACGTTCAGGGCGTTACAGAGTGAAGCTATTAAATGGATGACAAACTGGACAAGAACTTAATAATGAACAAAATGTGGGTATACAACACTCTTCCTTACAAAAGTCAAATGTTCAAAGTCCAAAGCAATTGACACTGGTCCTGAACAATCCTACTCTGAGGCGATATTGAAACAACAGGTTATTTTAGTTATTTTTTAAATATCCCACAAGATGATAATGCCTTGAAGGTAGGAGGGATGGAATTCCAACCCGTGGGATCACTTTGAGAAGGACTGCTTTAACGTCTTACATTTTTGAATGACAGGGTTTCAAAAAGAGGAAGTTATTGCTATCCCACTGATATGGCTATGTTCTGGGCTAGATATGTTAGAGTGAATTGCTGTGCGAGCAATGTAGAATGTAGCTCAACGGGGAGCTTTTTGTTGGTTTTATTGGTATTGACGAGATATGCCCAAAGTTGCTACCATCTGTGGCCATCCATGCCACCGCATCTGTTGAGACGGGAATGTTTCCTGCATAGTGTATAGCTGTATGCCTGTGCCCTGCTCCTGTGTGCTGGAATGAGTGTATCTGGCATCGTGGATTTTGATTGTGAACCAGCCTCATGCTAAACTAGTGTGCGTTCACCAAGGCCTAGGCCTGTCCCGGACATGAGTGAGGTGCTGAACCAGTCATGTGACTTGTAGGTGCGCAACAATCATGCCCTCATTTATCAGCCAGTGGACTACCATCCTGTGGGTTGAGAAAGCAGAGTGGTGGCGGCAGCATACCATGTTTTTTTAACGGAGCATTTCATATGTGTCGCTGGATTGGAGGCCTACTGGCCAACTCGTGTAAAGATCTGCTTTTATCACTAACCGAGATCCTAGAGCTAACATACCAATTGTATGCTATGCATCACTGTGAATGGCCTGTGTGGTGCATGCGTTGTGTGTATGAGTGAACAAGAGTAATCGAGGACTGAATGAATCTTTTGGAAGCCCTTTGGAAATTTGATTATATCCTTTTGCTGAGGAGTTGCAGATTCTTCTTCTAGAGTGCTACCATTAGGCAGATGGTGGGTGTGAAGGGTGGGTGTGAAGGGTGGGACTGCCGTCGCTGCTGTTCATAGTAGGAAGGGTCCTTTAGGTGAGGCCAGACTTGTGTCATTGCTCACCGTAGCTGTTGCTATCCAGGTGCAGACAGCTTAGACCTTTTTGTGCACAAGTCGTGGCTATGCCAGGCTGGAGACTACCCTGCTGTGAGGAGCATCTCTCTACACAAAGGGTATATCTTGAGAGCTGTGTGGAGAGAATATTTGAAAGAAGGACCACCCAAACTGGTTCCTAAAGGGCAGTTCGAAAATCCATATCTTCTGCTTGCTGTGGCAGTAGAATAGTAGGAGCCCATGACCCTTGTATTCAAGTTCCAGGCGTTCTATGACCAAGGAATGGAGAGCTTCACAAAGTACTCAGAGGACTGCCGTGTAACCAAAGCTAGTGTCTGTATGACAGCTTGCTTCCCATAACTGAGGGAACATCACCTACAGTCTGACCAGGAAGAAAGAAGCTGTTTCCATGTCCTTAAAAGCTAAGAGGCCATCCTGCCTGCTAAGTGAGGGGAACAGGGCGCTTCTCTGCGGTAAGCCAGAAGCAGATGAACCTAGAGCATGCGGAACCGTCCATCCAGGAAGATGAAGGAGAGGAATCTGTGTGCTTCATTGACCTGCGTGCAATACCCAATGAGCAGCCTGCCCTGCAGCACTATAGTGAAGTTGTTCCCGAGATCATCCTCCCGCTGTGGCATCATGAGGTTATGCCCAAGTGGATTGTGCGGCTGCGACATGGTGAAGTTGTACCTGAGCAGCCTGTAATCCTGTGACATCGTGAAGTTGTGCCTGAGAGGACAATGCCGCTGTGACATGGTGCAGCTCTGTGCTGGAGAGGACTGGGGAGCTTCAACTTTGACTGGGCCTGAGTGGACAGCGCTGCTAAACCAGCAACATTAGCTGTGGTAGAGTTGCAATGCCAGAAGAATAGTGCCTCTGGATGGCCCTGTGAACCTTGAACCTGGGTTCACTGCCCCAACTCACACAATGTGCAGAAGTGGGAGTGTGACACTCGGAGACCTGCAAAGATATGTCTAAACAGGATATGAGTGTCCTACAATCACAGAAAACAAAGATGCTACAAGCACAAGTAGGGTCAACATCCAAATCATGGTGCTCCACTGACCCACTGCTGGACCACAACCAGGCTGGAATGCAATAGCCACAGGGCCACTGTGTGGGACTGGAATAGCCCTAATAGTCATGTTGCCTGTTATAGCCTCCCTGGACCATGAGAAACTGTTTCTGATGAAACATTAAAATTGTAAATTGTAGGAGGGAATTTCAGTGCCATCAACACTAAATGAGACACTAGACTAGGAAGATCAATTGCGGCGAGTTGAGAGGCTTTCAGAGCAGTGACTACAATGAATTACTTTAATTGAATGCTTGAAAGCACCTGCGGCAACCAGGTGAACAACAATAGAGATCTAAATAGAGATTTGGAACAGGCTTGCTGCCTTAGACAGAAGTCTCTGCACAACTCTGAGAAATGAAAAACACTCTGGGAAGTATTCTCAGAGTTTATAAGAGAGGCATGACCATTTGTGATAAGAGGTTTCCTTTGGCTTACACAACTCAAGAATACAGTATCCACAAAGGGCACAGAAGAATGACAAAGATGCCAGTGCTTCGAGACCCTCACAGGTGATTTGCAGCGCTTTACCAATCCCGATTGACTGGGACCTACAAAAATATGACTAGAATGATTGAGCAAGTCGAGAAATGTGTTTGCTTGTACACAATAGCACAGTTAGAAATGATGTTATCCAAAGAAATGCTTGGAAATGGCACTTATCTCCATGATCAAATCAAAGAAAGCTATTAAATAACGTCAATAATCCAGTGATACACAAGATAGAAACATCTGTGAGGAATTACATGAAGCGATGTACACACAGGCTATCCTGATATGTGTTGATGAAGTGCAAACATTCCTGATAAGATTACTAGCAACTGAACAGAGACATAACCGTAGAAAAGACCCGCCAATCCTGAAGAGTTAGCAGCCACTACTCAAAACCCCAGCATAGGACGCAACCCTGGTCTTTGGGTCTTTCTCTGGGAAATTACCACTAGAATCGCTAAAAATGTATGAAGAAGGAAACTACAATCAGAGTCCTGGAAAAGCCCAATAAAACCAAACTTTATGTGGCTTCAACAAGTCATTGTCACTAATTACCTTAGAGAACGGAATTCTTACAGCGATCACAGCAGGGTAGACTCTTCAATGGCAGAGTGCAAGAACATGGAAAGGATTATTGAGTCAAGACTGACAGTTGCACAAGTTTATGAAATCAAGGCACCAAAGTACACTTCATAAATGATCATATGGCTTTAACCTTTGGTTGACATACCAAAAGTATCTGGGAAAAGATTAAAGTACTCGTGTGAGATTAGAAGGCTTTTCAGCAAACTCTATGTATTGCCATGATGACGGGGGAGGCTTCCGTTTCCACGTATGATGGTATTACTCGTGCTTTGATTCTCTTTGAAGTTCTAAGCTGGTGTAGAGTCTTATGTTCTCATTATAAAGGCCCTCTTACCGAAGGTAATTATTAGGCCAGGCCAAGGCCGGATGGCTAAGCGCCTTTTAGTGTTTCTGGTCAAATGGGACTGCTAGCTTTTCTGTGACCGGAGAACAGTGGCAACTACATTTTTGCTGGGCCACCAGGACTTTAACGGACATCAACCCGTGTGGCCAAAGTTGCCCGACTAATACCCTGGACTGAGGAATAGCATCGGCCAGCGCCCAGTCAACCACACAGCATCCTCAGCATCCTGTATCCCTTGCATCAGGAACACTTCCAGGATTCCCCCGACACCGGCTCAGCATCTACAGCATCCTTTCAGCATCCTGCATCCCTCGCATCAGGACCACTTCCATGATTCCCCCAACACCGGCTCAGCATCTACAGCATCCTTTCAGCATCCTGCATCCCTCGCATCAAGACCACTTCCACTATACCCTCGACACCGGCTCAGCATCTACAGCATCCTTTCCGCATCCTGCATCCCTTGCATCAGGACCACTTCCACTATACCCTCGACACCAGCTCAGCATCTACAGTATCCTTTCAGCATCCTGCATCCCTTGCATCAGGACCACTTCCATGATTCCCCCAACACCGGCTCAGCATCCTTTCAGCATCCTGCATCCCTCGCATCAGGACCACTTCCACTATACCCTCGACACCAGCTCAGCATCTACAGTATCCTTTCAGCATCCTGCATCCTTTGCATCAGAACCACTTCCACGATTTCCCCAACACCTGCTCAGCATCATTGAGCATCATGTATCCCTCGCATCAGGACCGCTCCATTGAAGTGTTTGGAGGTTCACTCATACAGCATGCAACTGGACTGGAGACTCTTTTGGTGACAAAGTAACTGCCTTACAATTTCTTACTGCCCCCCCCCCCCCCCCCTTGACCTGCTCCCTGCCAAGATTGGTTATCCAAAGCGGACTGCAGTACCCGAACACAACTCTTCAAACGTTTTACAAAGGTTCTAAAGTTTCTGCTAACCACAGTAGTTACCAATGCATTTTGCATTATGAGTAAAAAGATGCAATTCACATTTTACTTCAAAATCCCTTCAGACAAGTTTGCTCATTTTGGTGTCTAGCAATTCATAAAAACAAGATCTATTTTTATGAATTGGTGTCGGATTTCTTTCAGGTTTCCGGTATGATTTTCTCATTTCCAGTTTTGGTACTTCGAAATGCTTTACACTTGTACCTTTGTTTAAGCCACAGCTAACCAGGGTTGAGCTAAGATTTAACACATGAGCCTGACTGGACCCAATGTGGTATTGTGAGTGTATTACATGGCGAGGTCAAACAGCCACATCATATAATGCACCCCGTCCCCTCACACTGAGCAACGGGGGGCTTGGCTTGTAATGCAAAGGATGCGCTCCTGCCAAATCCCACGGAGAGACTATGGCAGGACCCTGGGATGAAAGCGACAACGCCCTGTTAGTCCCACGGCCAGATATAAACCTGAATAACTGGGTGCTTGGATTGTAATGCTCTTCCCCTGCGCGAAAATTCTGATCCCTGGAGTTAGGGGTTCAGAGTTTAGAGAAACCCCAAAGGTATAGCGCCTGATGGTGTGTAGTCCAGGTGCTTGTTAGCTAAATCAGGTGGGTGGTCAGCAAAGATTGCACCTTCGTTGGCCGCCCTTGGATTGCCTGCAAGTTAGCCCCTTCACTTGCCTTGCCTACATATGAAAAATAAACCTGCAGCACAGTTCTCTCCAACACAAACTGGTGTGGTCTTGTCTTAAGACATTTACTCTATGGGTATATGCGTTTCAACCAAGGCAATATGTGTGGGGTCTTGTCTTATGGTCTTTACTCTATGGGTACACGTGTTTCAACCAGGGCAATGTGTGTGTGGCCTTGTCTTTCATCTTATGGCGTTTACTCTATAGGTTTATGCATTTCAGCCAGGACAATGTGCGTGTTGTCTTGTCTTTTGTCTTGTGGTCTTTACTCTATCGGTACATATGTTTCAACCAGGGCAATGTGTGTGTGGCCTTGTCTAGTGGTCTTTACTCTATGGCACATCAGTTTCAACCAGGGCAATGTGTGTGTGGTGGGATATGGAATATCAGCGTTACGTGGGTGCTAGAAAGCGGGCTCCAAATGGGAGGGGCCACTCTTACTGCACCTCAACCTGCCATAGGCCAATGCAGAGGACACGTCACTGCTAATGCTTGAGATTTCATAACCACAGATTAGCCAGAGTGAGGCATCACAAGTGCAAACCTTCAACAGTTTGGTTTTATATTGACCTTAAAACACAAAGGAAGCACTGGAAGCAGTACAGGGCACAGTACAGACGTGTATCCTACCCATGCGACGGAAGCTGGTTTCGACATCTTCTCTTGCGGTCTTCCTCTCATTTAGTCAGTCAGTGGGGGCTGGCTCATTTCCAACTCGAAGTGACTGCGGGATCCCTTCTAGGTACAGGTGCTGGTGAAGAAGCACATACTTTAGAGAACAGTCACTGACGCAGTACATTAACTTACATCTCTTTCTGCAGACAGCATGTTCTTGCATAGTTCAAAGAGCTGGGACCCAACATGCTCAGTGCACATTAGATGCCGGTCAGTATCCGACCCCCAACATGAGATCTCACCTTGAACCGTGCTTCGTAAAGAAAACTGCACTAGCACACCTCAGAAGTGGAGGCATGGATGACATGCCACATGACTAAAAATACCAACAAGAATAATCAAAGCACCAATTGGAGCAATGAACCAGGCCCAGAGACTGAACTTTTCCCATTCTCATCAAAACCTCCATACGCCAAAGACCTGTAAAAACTCAAAAGCAGTAGGAACAAAATGGCAGCAATACCAAAAGCGAGTTCGGGATAATGAAAAAAAGATAACGTAAAAAAGAAGCAAGAAGAATGGACAGAAAATATTAGCAATAAGTAAAAGAGATTTGAGACGAAAAAGCAAGGGAGCAGTATGAAACCAAAAGCTGCAAACAAGAAAACTAGTGCAGCAATAACAAAGAGAGTGGAAATATGAGGAGATGGCAGCAATCGGAAACACTGGGCAGCAATTACAAAGAGACCGCAATATAAAGGTGACAGCAGCAATCTGAAACACTTGGCAGCGAGAACACAGAGTGGCAACAGGAAACAAGCATTGGCATGGCCAATAGGTCTCGCCTTTGGGACCTTATAAGTGTTTAGCCATGCAACAGTTGCATAACTAAATACTTATAAGGTCCCAAAAGCGAGACCTCCTGGCTATGCAAAGCGGCCGTGCGGCCGTGAAACTGAAAGTGATTGCGATCACGATCAAACATCAAAGCGGCCGCGAAAGTGAAAGTAATCGCGGTAAAGCGTGGCGCGCGCGCCCGCGCACATGCACTGTAGCCCTAGGCTGGCCTGGTAGCACTTTTTGGAGCCCTCTCAATAAGTCTCGCCAGACCAGCGCATGCGCTGGGTCAGGCGAGACCTAAAAAGAGCATCGTTAAGAGACAGAAAAAAAGCAATACGAAAGCGAAAGCAGCAATAAGAAACAAATGGCAGCAATAAGAAATACAGGCCAACATTAACAAAGAGGAAATTGCAACTAGAAAAAGAGACAAGCAGTAATGAGAACAAAAAAGCAGCCAAAAGTACTAGAATCCTGTTAGACCTGACAGCCTTAGTGTGGTCTCGCCACAACTTTTTGCCTGCCTCGCTTCAATTTTCTGCACAGGTGTTTGTGCTCTCTCCCCTAAAACATGGCAACATTGGCTCATACCCAATTGGCATATTTAATGTACTTATAAGTCCCTAGGAAAGTGCACTGTAAATTAAATGCTACTAGTGGGCCTGCAGAATAGACTGTGCCACCCACATGAGTAGCCCTTTAACCATGTCTCAGGCCTACCATTTCAGGTCCTGTGATGCAGTTTACTGTCACTTCGACATGGCATTTAAAACTACTTGCCAGGCCTTAAACTCCCCTTTAATACATATAGGCCACCCATAGGGAAAGCCCTTGGTAACCCAAAGGGCAGGCTGCCATGTAAGTAAACGGTGGGACATGTACTTGCAAGTTTTGCATGCCGTGGTAATGACAAACAGCCTATTTCACTGCTGTGAGGCCTGCTGCTCTGATAGATCAGCTTTGGGAATCCCTCGATATTCTGTGAGGAGGTAGTTCCTGATCCTGGAGGAGTCGATTTCTCATGTTTGGTACAGTTGGAATAGTAGTCACTTGTGGGACACCCCCGCGCCGCACGGCCACCAGCTGCTGTGTGTGCCCCCTCGCCTTGCCCTCTGCCTCGCTGCCTGCCTCGCTGCCGGCTGACGCCGCTGGCGTCTGTTTTTGCTTGTTTTGTCTAGCATTTGTGCTTGTTTGAACTGCATTTTCCTCCCGTGTTAGCAGCTTTTGTCTGACTTTTGTGCCTGTATTTTTTCTAGTCAGTTTCTGCATTTTCCTCCCGTGTTAGCAGCTTTTGTCTGACTTTTGTGCTTGTTTTGTCTAGCATTTGTGCTTGTTTGAACTGCATTTTCCTCCCGTGTTAGCAGCTTTTGTCGGACTTTTGTGCTTGTTTTGTCTAGCATTTGTGCTTGTTTGAACTGCATTTTCCTCCCGTGTTAGCAGCTTTTGTCTGACTTTTGTGCCTGTATTTTTTCTAGTCAGTTTCAGCCCTTTGCGTTCTCCTGCCTGTCTGCCCGCCTACCTCGCCGCCCTCCGCCTTCCCTCCCCGCTCCCCGCTTCCCGCCACCACCGCTGACCACGCCCCTTTTTCCTTTCTGTTACCTCCCCGCTCCCGCCTCCCAGCTGCCCCGCCCACCCGCGCACTTCGCCTTATATGGCGACCGTGCGAACGCGCAGCGGTCACGCGCAGCGGGCGCGCCGATTGTGCGCCGAAGGCGCGCCAAAGGTAAGCCCGTCTGCGCCAGTCCGCGACCGGACCGCGCCCAGCGCCAGGACCCCTGGCCAACGAAGATCCCGACCGACCCGCCTGACGTACTCCGCCGCCACCCTCACCGCACTCAACACCGGCCGACTCCCAGAATGCCATGAAGCCATTCCACGACGTACCCACGGACCTTTCAGCTGCCACGCCTGCAAGTTCACCTGCATCCGGACCAGCCTCGCACCAGCACCCACCAAGTCGAACACCAGCAGCACCCACCTCAAGTGCATCCTGCTCAACACCCGCTCCGTCCACAGACACGCCATCGAACTCTGGAACCTTCTAGACGCCACAGCCCCTGACGTCGCCTTCCTCACGGAGACCTGGATGAACGCCTCTTCAGCTCCCGACATCGCCATCGCTATCCCAGAGGGCTACAAGGTCGTCCGGAGGGACCGAAACGCCAACCAGATGGGAGGAGGCATCGCCATCATCCACAGGAACACCATCCGTCTCACGACCAGCACCGACAACACCCTGACCAGCGCCGAACACCTGCATTTCCAGATCCACACCAACCCGAACACCACCCTCAGAGGCACCCTGATCTACCGACCCCCTGGACCACGCACACAATTCAGCGAGGACATCGCCGACTTCGTCAGCCCGCATGCCCTCCCCTCCGCCGACTACATCCTCCTGGGAGACCTCAACTTCCATCTGGAGAACAACAACGACCGCAACACCAGCACCCTGCTCGACAACCTCGCCAACCTGGGACTCAAGCAACTGGTGTCCACCCCCACCCACCTCGCCGGACACACACTCGACGCAGTCTTCTCATCCAGCACAGACATAGACTTCAGCCACGCCACAGAGCTTCAATGGACGGACCACAGCTGCGTCCACTTCACCTTCAAGAGAACGACGACCCACCAACACCAGCAACAGGCAGCCCGCAGAAGCTGGAACAAGATCACAGCAGACCAGCTCGCCACCTCCCTGAACCAGCACCCTCCTGCCAGCTCAGCGAACCCCAGCCAAGCCGCCGACAACCTCACGAAGTGGATCAGCAACTGCGCGGACGAACTCGCCCCACTGAGGACCCCGCCTAGCAGACCCGGCAGCAAGAAGGCCCCATGGTTCACCGACGAACTCAAGAGCTCCAAGAAGAACTGCAGAGCCCTCGAGAAAGTCTGGAGAAGGGAACCGACACCAGACAACAGGACCTCCTTCAAACTTGCCACCCGGAAACACCACCAGCTGATCCGCGCCGCCAAGAAAACAGCATTCAAAGACCGGTTGGACAACAACGCACACAACTGCAAGGAACTCTTCAACATCGTGAAAGAGCTTTCCAACCCCAGCGCAGGAAACAACGACATCACCCCATCGCAAGACCTCTGCAACTCCCTCGCTTCATACTTCCACAACAAGATCGCGGACATACATAACAGCTTCAACAACCAACCAACGCACACCATGACCGAACAACCACCCCCCACCACCACCCTCCACGCCTGGACCCCGATCAGCACCGAAGACACCATCCGCACGATGAACTCCATCCACTCCGGATCACCGACCGACCCCTGCCCTCACCACGTCTTCAACAAGGCCGACGCTGTCATCGCACCCCACCTGCGAGACATCATCAACACTTCCTTCGACACCACCATCTTCCCTGAGAGCTGGAAGCACGCCGAACTCAGCGCCCTACTAAAGAAACCTACAGCGGACCCCACCGACCTCAAGAATTACCGCCCCATCTCGCTCCTCCCGTTTCCAGCCAAAGTCATCGAGAAGACCGTCAACAAGCAGATGGCCGCCTTCCTCGAGACAAACGGATCCCTCGACCCCTCACAGTCCGGCTTCCGAGCCAATCACAGCACCGAGACCGCCCTCATCGCCGCCACCGATGACATCCGAGCCCTGATGGACAATGGAGAAACAGCGGCCCTCATCCTCCTAGACCTCTCTGCGGCATTCGACACGGTCTGCCACCGCACCCTAGTACGGCGCCTCAGCAACATCGGAATCCAGGACAAGGCGCTGGACTGGATCATCTCCTTCCTCGACGGAAGAACACAGAGAGTCCGCCTACCACCGTACAAGTCAGAGGCCTCCGAAGTCACCTGCGGCGTCCCTCAAGGATCATCTCTGAGCCCCACCCTCTTCAACGTCTACATGAGCCCCCTCGCGGCCATCGTACGCAAACACAACCTCAGCATAATCTCCTACGCCGACGACACCCAACTGATCCTCTCCCTGACCAACGACCCCGCCGCCGCCAGATCCAACCTGCACGAAGGGATGAAAGAGGTAGCCGAGTGGATGACTACCAGCCGCCTGAAACTGAACTCGGACAAGACGGAGGTCCTCATCCTGGGCTCCTCACCCTCCGCCTGGGACGACTCCTGGTGGCCTCCCGCCCTGGGCACCGCACCCAAACCGACAGACCATGCACGCAACCTGGGCTTCCTCCTGGACTCCTCCCTCTCCATGACCAGGCAAGTCAACAACGTCTCCTCGGCGTGCTTCAACATCCTACGCATGCTACGGAAGATCTTCTGGTGGATCCCCACCGAGACCAGGAAGACCGTCACCCAGGCCCTCGTCACCAGCCGACTGGACTACGGCAACGCCCTCTACGCCGGTACCACCGCCAAGCTCCAGAAGAGACTCCAGCGGATCCAGAACGCCTCAGCCAGACTCATCCTCGACATCCCACGAACCAGCCACATCTCCGGACATCTGAGAGACCTTCACTGGCTCCCCGTCAACAAAAGAATCACCTTCCGCCTCCTCACCCACGCACACAAAGCCCTACACGACCAAGGCCCGAGCTACCTCAACAGCCGAGTCAACTTCCACGCTCCCAAACGCCACCTCCGATCAGCCAACCACGCCCTCGCCGCCGTCCCCCGCATCCGAAGAGCGACTACAGGAGGAAGGTCCTTCTCCTACCTGGCCGCCAAGACCTGGAACTCCCTCCCTACCGACCTGCGCCTGACCCAAGACCACCTCTCCTTCAGGAAGAAGCTGAAGACCTGGCTGTTCGAGCAGTAGCGGCACCCCCCCCCTCCCCCCCCCCCCCAGCGCCTTGAGACCCTACGGGTATGTAGCGCGCTTTACAAGTGTCACTGATTGATTGATTGATTGTCATGAATCCTTCTCGCTGGTCAGGGTAGATTTAAGACTACTGTGGTAGAAATGCCCCTTTTAGAAAGTGGACATTTCTTTGCTCTTAACTTTGCTCTGTGGGCCTGCAGCCTGCCTCCAATACACATCTGGGCTGAGTGATAGTTTCCTTTTGTGCATTCCCGCAGCCAGCCACATGCACAGGATGGCCAGGTGAAGCTGAGGACCCATTTGCATACATCTGCATTCTGATGGTCCGGGCTGGGCAGACGGAAGGGCTCACACTGGCACATCAAAGAGTAATGGCCTGACCCCACACAAAGGGCTGATAACCCCCACAGACAGCCTGGCAGATACGATTGGTATGAAAGGGGTAATGGTGCACTTCAAAACTACTCTTTAAAATTTCTCCCACATCAAAGGCACATTTGCGCAAACATAACTGTTGTCTTGTGTACAAGTGCGGAGTACTCAGGATTGCACGGACATAACTGTTCTTCTGTGCCCTAGTATGGAGTACAAAGCATTACACGGATATAACTGTTCTCTGTGCCCCGGTACAGAGAACACAGGACTGCATGGACATCACTGTTCTTCTGTGCCCAGGTACAGGGTACACAGGACTGCATGGACATCACTGTTCTTCTGTGCCCAGGTACAGAGTACACAGGACTGCATGGACATAACTGTTCTCCTGTGCCTGGTGCAGAGTACACAGGACTGCATGGACATAACTGTTCTCCTGTGCCCGGTGCAGAGTACACAGGACTGCATGGACATAACTGTTCTCCTGTGCCTGGTGCAGAGTACACAGGACTGCATGGACATAACTGTTCTTCTGTGCCTGGTGCAGAGTACACAGGACTGCACAGATGTAACTGTTCTCCTGTGTCCCGGTGCAGCGTAACAGGACTGCATGGACATAACTGTTCTCCTGTGCCCGGTACAGAGTACACAGGACTGCATGGACATAACTGTTCACATGTGCCCGGTGCAGAGTACACAGGATTGCACAGATGTAACTGTTCTCCTGTGCCCGGTGCAGAGTACACAGGATTGCACAGATGTAACTGTTCTCCTGTGCCTGGTGCAGAGTACACAGGATTGCACATATGTAACTGTTCTCCTGTGCCTGGTGCAGAGTACACAGGATTGCACAGATGTAACTGTTCTCCTGTGCCCGGTGCAGAGTACACAGGAGTGCATGGACATAACTGTTCTCCTGTGCCTGGTGCAGAGTACACAGGATTGCACAGATGTAACTGTTCTCCTGTGCCTGGTGCAGAGTACACAGGATTGCACATATGTAACTGTTCTCCTGTGCCTGGTGCAGAGTACACAGGATTGCACATATGTAACTGTTCTCCTGTGCCTGGTGCAGAGTACACAGGATTGCACAGATGTAACTGTTCTCCTGTGCCCGGTGCAGAGTACACAGGACTGCATGGACATAACTGTTCTCTTGTGCCTGGTGCAGAGTACACAGGATTGCACAGAAGTAACTGTTCTCCTGTGCCTGGTGCAGAGTACACAGGATTGCACAGATGTAACTGTTCTCCTGTGCCCGGTACAGAGTACACAGGATTGCATGGACATAACTGTTCTCCTGTGCCCGGTACAGAGTACACAGGACTGCATGGACATAACTGTTCTCCTGTGCCCGGTGCAGAGTACACAGGATTGCACAGATGTAACTGTTCTCCTGTGCCCGGTGCAGAGTACACAGGAGTGCATGGACATAACTGTTCTCTTGTGCCTGGTGCAGAGTACACAGGACTGCATGGACATAACTGTTCTCCTGTGCTTGGTGCAGAGTACACAGGATTGCACATATGTAATTGTTCTCCTGTGCCCGGTGCAGAGTACACAGGATTGCACAGATGTAACTGTTCTCCTGTGCCTGGTGCAGAGTACACAGGATTGCACATATGTAACTGTTCTCCTGTGCCTGGTGCAGAGTACACAGGATTGCACAGATGTAACTGTTCTCCTGTGCCCGGTGCAGAGTACACAGGAGTGCATGGACATAACTGTTCTCCTGTGCCTGGTGCAGAGTACACAGGATTGCACATATGTAACTGTTCTCCTGTGCCTGGTGCAGAGTACACAGGATTGCACAGATGTAACTGTTCTCCTGTGCCCGGTGCAGAGTACACAGGACTGCATGGACATAACTGTTCTCCTGTGCCTGGTGCAGAGTACACAGGATTGCACAGATGTAACTGTTCTCCTGTGCCTGGTGCAGAGTACACAGGATTGCACAGAAGTAACTGTTCTCCTGTGCCTGGTGCAGAGTACACAGGATTGCACAGATGTAACTGTTCTCCTGTGCCCGGTGCAGAGTACACAGGACTGCATGGACATAACTGTTCTCGTGTGCCTGGTGCAGAGTACACAGGATTGCACAGATGTAACTGTTCTCCTGTGCCTGGTGCAGAGTACACAGGATTGCACAGATGTAACTGTTCTCCTGTGCATGGTGCAGAGTACACAGGACTGCATGGACATAACTGTTCTCCTGTGCCTGGTGCACAGGATTGCCACAGAATACTTGCATTAGTGTTGCGGTTCTTTGCTGCTTCGCTTATGGAAGCTGTAAAGATGACGGACGTGGCTCTAATTATAACAATACCAGGTGCACAAAAATGTTTTCAATGAAGCTATAATAATTTTTACTCTGCAGAATGCTGTTAAAGAAGGAAGATGTCCGATCCATGGTTGTTGGCACCTTTTATTGTAGCACAGAAACAAGTGTTTTAAATGAAGGAGCCCAGCGAGTGCTTCCAGGGGAACACTCCATAAATGATATATCGGGAAGGAAACTCACTTCATTATTGCCCTCTCTTAATAGATTTCCAGCATCCTTCTGTACACAAACATCTGCTTTCACTTCAAAGTCTTGCTCCCGCCTTTCTAGGAGGTAGTGTAAACAAGGTTATTCCCAATTTGAAGCGCCCCTTTACACTAACACCCCAGGACTTACACAAGGAAGGGTAGGATGTGCCTCTGTCCTTAGACTGTAAATCCGAACCCTTTTAAGGTGATCACGTGTAGCAGGAAAGGCAGGAATACCTTTATAGTATTTGTCAGGTGTTATATTTCAAGACTTTTTTTTAAATGCTTTTTTCCACGCAAAAGAAATCTTTACAACTAACACCTGACAAATATTATAAAGCATTTACACACTTATTTACATAATACTTCAAGTAAGTATTTTGTTCATAATGCACAATGTGTTGCTTTTAAAGGAGAATTAAGTATTTTCAAGATGACTTCTGTGTTTAGACCACCCTCATAACAATGAGCCCCATGAACTGCAACGGAAGAACCCCCCTAGGAAGTGCAACAGGTCACCAAACAGCTAACAGCAGGATGGGGAGACTGACTCCTCTGGACTGATCCAAGATGTGATTGACACTCTCTCAAAGTGACAGCTGGGTGGAGCCAAACCTAAGAAGCCAATGGCTGAAGGAGATGAGCAAAAGGCCAGTTTCTGTGTATTGGAAACCAGAGATTGGCTTCACCATACCTGATAACAATAAATCAGCCAAGAAAAGAAAATAGGTGACCAAACAACAGAGTCATCCATCCTATTTCACACACAGGAGCAGACAAGGCACTGCCTTACCAGGGTCATCAATTCTGTTTCACACACACAGGAGCAGACAAGGCATTGCCCTACCAGTGTCGTCCATCCTGTTTCACACACAGGAGCAGTCAATGCACTGCCCTACCAGGCCCATCCATCCTGTTTCACACACAGGAGCAGTCAAGGCACTGCCCTACCAGGGCCGGCCATCCATCCTGCTTCACGCACAGGACCAGACAAGGCACTGACCTGCTCGGCTGATCCATCCTGTTTCTCACACACACACACAGGAGCAGACAAGGCTTTGACCTGCCAGGGTCACCCATCCTGTTATAAACAGGAGCGGATGAGGCACTGCCCTGCCAGGATCACCCATCCTGTTTCACACACAGGAGCAGACAAGGCACTGCCCTGCCAGGGTCACCCATCCTGTTATAAACAGGAGCGGATGAGGCACTGCCCTGCCAGGGTCACCCATCCTGTTTCACACACAGGAGCAGACAAGGCTCTGACCTGCCAGGGTCACCCATCCTGTTATAAACAGGAGCGGATGAGGCACTGTCCTACCACGGTCATCCATCCTGTTACACACAAACACAAGAGCAGAAAAGGATCGGCCCTAATAGGGTCACCCATCCTGTTTCACACAAAGGAACAGACAAGGCACTGCCCTACCAGGGTCACCCATCCTGTTATAAACAGGAGCGGATGAGGCACTGCCCTGCCAGGGTCATCCATCCTGCTACACACACAGGAACAGACAAGGCACTGCCCTGCCAGGGTCACCCATCCTGTTTCACACACAGGAGAAGACAAGGCCCTGCCCTGCCAGGGTCACCCATCCTGTTTCACACACACAGAAGCAAACAAGGCACTGCCATACCAGGGTCATCCATCCTGTTTCAAACACAGGAGCAGACAAGGCACTGCCCTACAAGAGGCATCCATCCTGTTTTACACACACACAGGAGCAGACAAGGCCATGCCCTACCAGAGGCATCCATCCTGTTTTACACACAGGAACAGACAAGGCCCTGCCCTACCAGTGTCATCCATCCTGTTTCACAAACACACACACACACAGTAGCAGACAAGGCGCCCTCCTGCATTTGAACCGGCTTCTTCCCACTCAGGTGACCCTCCTCTCTGCTCCCATGTGCCCACAGGTGACCCTCCACTCTGCTCCCGTGTGCCCTGAGGTGACAATCCACTTGGCTCCCGTGTGCCATCAGGTGATCCTCCACTCTGATCCCATGACCCTCCACTCTGCTCCCATGTGCCCTCAGGTGGTCCTTCACTCTGCTCCCGTGTGCCCTCAGGTGGTCCTTCACTCTGCTCCCGTGTGCCCTCAGGTGGTCCTTCACTCTGCTCCCGTGTGCCCTCAGGTGACCCTCCTCTCTGCTCCCATGTGCTCACAGCTGACCCTCCTCTCTGCTACCCTGTGCTCTCAGATGACCCTCCTATCTGCTCCCGTGTGCTCTCAGGTGACCCTCCTCTCTGCTCCCGTGTGCTCTCAGGTGACCCTCCTCTCTGCTCCCGTGTGCTCTCAGGTGACCCTCCTCTCTGCTCCCGTGTGCTCTCAGGTGTCCCTCCTCTCTGTTCCCGTGTGCTCTCAGGTGCCCCTCCTCTCTGATCCCGTGTGCTCTCAGGTGACCCTCCTCTCTGATCCCGTGTGCTCTCAGGTGACCCTCCTCTCTGCTTCCGTGTGCTCTCAGGTGACCCTCCTCTCTGCTCCCGTGTGCTCTCAGCTGAGCCTCCACTCTCCTCCTGTGTGCTCTCAGCTGACCCTCCACTCGCCTCCCGTGTGCTCTCAGCTGACCCTCCACTCTCCTCCCGTGTGCTCTCAGGTGACCCTCCTCTCTGCTCCCATGTGCCCTCAGCTGACCCTCCTCTCTGCTCCCATGGCTCTCAGATGACCCTCCACTCTGCTCCCGTGTGCTCTCAGGTGACCCTCCACTCTGCTCCCGTGTACCCTCAGGTGACCCTCCACTCTGCTCCCGTGTACCCTCAGGTGACCCTCCACTCTGCTCCCGTGTGCCCTCAGGTGACTCTCCACTCTGCTCCCGTGTGCCCTCAGGTGACCCTCCACTCTGCTCCCGTGTGCCCTCAGGTGACCCTCCACTCTGCTCCCATGTGCCCTAAGGTGACCCTCTACATTGCTCCCATGGCCCTCAGGTGACCCTCCACTCTGCTCCCGTGTGCCCTCAGGTGACCCTCCACTCTGCTCCCGTGTGCCCTCAGGTGACCCTCCACTCTGCTCCCGTGTGCCCTCAGGTGACCCTCCGCTCTGCTCCCGTGTGCCCTCAGGTGACCCTCCGCTCTGCTCCTGTGTGGCCGCAGGTGACCCTCCGCTCTGCTCCCGTGTGGCCGCAGGTGACCCTCCGCTCTGCTCCCGTGTGGCCGCAGGTGACTCTCCGCTCTGCTCCCGTGTGGCCGCAGGTGACCCTCCGCTCTGCTCCCGTGTGGCCGCAGGTGACCCTCCGCTCTGCTCCCGTGTGGCCGCAGGTGACCCTCCGCTCTGCTCCCGTGTGGCCGCAGGTGACCCTCCACTCTGCTCCCGTGTGGCCGCAGGTGACCCTCCACTCCGCTCCGCTCCCGTGTGGCCGCAGGTGACCCTCCACTCCGCTCCCGTGTGGCCGCAGGTGACACTCAACTCCGCTCCCGTGTGGCCGCAGGTGACACTCCACTCCGCTCCCGTGTGGCCGCAGGTGACCCTCCTCTCTGCTCCCATGTGCTCTCAGGTGACCATCCTCTCTGCTCCCATGGCTCTCAGATGGCCCTTCACTCTGCCCCCTGTGCCCTCAGGTGACCCTCCATTCTGCTCCCGTGTGCTCTCAGCTGACCCTTCTCTCTACTCCCGTGTGCCCTCAGGTGACCCTCCTCTCTGCTCCCATGTGCCCTCAGGTGACCCTCCACTCTGCTCCCATGTGCCCTCAGGTGACCCTCCACTCTGCTCCCATGTGCCCTCAGGTGACACTCCTCTCTGCTCCCATGTGCCCTCAGGTGACCCTCCTCTCTGCCGCCTGTGCCCTCAGGTGACCCTCCACTCTGCTCCCGTGTGCCCTCAGGTGACCCTCCACTCTGCTCCTGTGTGCCCTCAGGTGACCCTCCACTCTGCTCCCGTGTGCCCTCAGGTGACTCTCCTCTCTGCTCCCGTGTGCTCTCAGGTTACCCTCTACTCTGCTCCCGTGTGCTCTCAGGTGACCCTCCTCTCTGCTCCCATGTGCTCTCAGGTGACCCTCCTCTCTGCTCCTGTGTGCCCTCAGGTGACCCTCTTCTCTGCTCCCATGGCTCTCAGGTGACCCTCCTCTCTGCTCCCATGTGCCCTCAGGTGACCCTCCACTCTGCTCCCATGTGCCCTCAGGTGACCCTTCTCTCTGCTCCCGTGTGCTCTCAGGTGACCCTCCACTCTGCTCCCGTGTGCTCTCAGGTGACCCTCCACTCTGCTCCCGTGTGCTCTCAGGTGACCCTCCACTCTGCCCCCTGTGGCCTCAGGTGACCCTCTACTCTGCTCCCGTGTGCTCTCAGGTGACCCTCCTCTCTGCTCCCATGTGCTCTCAGCTGACCCTCCTCTCTGCTCCCGTGTGCTCTCAGGTGACCCTCCTCTCTGCTCCCGTGTGCTCTCAGGTGACCCTCCTCTCTGCCCCCTGTGCCCTCAGGTGACCCTCTACTCTGCTCCTGTGTGCTCTCAGGTGACACTCGACTCTGCTCCCGTGTGCTCTCAGCTGACCCTCCTCTCTGCTCCCGTGTGCTCTCAGGTGACCCTCCTCTCTGCTCCCATTTGCTCTCAGGTGACCCTCCTCTCTGCTCTCATGGCTCTCAGGTGACCCTCCTCTCTGCTCCCTGTGCTCTCAGGTGACCCTCCACTCTGCTCCCGTGTGCTCTCAGCTGACCCTCCACTCTGCTCCCGTGTGCTCTCAGCTGACCCTCCTCTCTGCTCCCGTGTGCTCTCAGGTGACCCTCCTCTCTGCTCCCATTTGCTCTCAGGTGACCCTCCTCTCTGCCCCCTGTGCTCTCAGGTGACCCTCCTCTCTTCCCCCGTGTGTCCTCAGGTGACCCTCCGCTCTGCTCCCGTGTGCTCTCAGGTGACCCTCCACTCTGCTCCCATGTGCTCTCAGGTGACCCTCCTCTCTGCTCCCATGTGCTCTCAGGTGACCCTCCACTCTGCTCCCGTGTGCTCTCAGGTGACCCTTCACTCTGCCCCATATACCCTCAGGTAACCGTCCACTCTGCTCCCATGGCTCTCAGGTGACCCTCCTCTCTGCTCCCATGTGCTCTCAGGTGACCCTCCTCTCTGCTCCCATGTGCTCTCAGGTGACCCTCCACTCTGCTTCCGTGTGCTCTCAGGTGACCCTTCACCCTGCCCCATATACCCTCAGGTGACCCTCAACTCTGCTCCCATGGCTCTCAGGTGACCCTCCTCTCTGCTCCCATGTGCTCTCAAGTGACCCTCCACTCTGCTCCCGTGTGCTCTCAGGTGACCCTTCACTCTGCCCCATATACCCTTAGGTGACCCTCCACTCTGCTCCCATGGCTCTCAGGTGACCCTCATCTCTGCTCCCATGTGCTCCCAGGTGACCCTCCACTCTGCTCCCGTATGCTCTCAGGTGACCCTTCACTCTGCCCCATATACCCTTAGGTGACCCTCCACTCTGCTCCCATGGCTCTCAGGTGACCCTCATCTCTGCTCCCATGTGCTCCCAGGTGACCCTCCACTCTGCTCCCGTATGCTCTCAGGTGACCCTTCACTCTGCCCCATATACCCTCAGGTGACCCTCCACTCTGCTCCCATGGCTCTCAGGTGACCCTCATCTCTGCTCCCATGTGCTCCCAGGTGACCCTCCACTCTGCTCCCGTATGCTCTCAGGTGACCCTTCACTCTGCCCCATATACCCTCAGGTGACCCTCAACTCTGCTCCCATGGCTCTCAGGTGACCCTCCTCTCTGCTCCCATGTGCTCTCAAGTGACCCTCCACTCTGCTCCCGTGTGCTCTCAGGTGACCCTTCACTCTGCCCCATATACCCTTAGGTGACCCTCCACTCTGCTCCCATGGCTCTCAGGTGACCCTCATCTCTGCTCCCATGTGCTCCCAGGTGACCCTCCACTCTGCTCCCGTATGCTCTCAGGTGACCCTTCACTCTGCCCCATATACCCTCAGGTGACCCTCCACTCTGCTCCCATGGCTCTCAGGTGACCCTCATCTCTGCTCCCATGTGCTCCCAGGTGACCCTCCACTCTGCTCCCGTATGCTCTCAGGTGACCCTTCACTCTGCCCCATATACCCTCAGGTGACCCTCCACTCTGCTCCCATGGCCCTCAGGTGACCCTCCACTCTGCTCCCATGGCTCTCAGGTGACCCTCCTCTCTGCTCCCATCTCGCAGAAGCAGTTGCTACCACAACAGAGCTGCCAGGCTTGTTGCCAGGCTTGATTTCCTGAGTTGCCCCAGCTGCAGATGCTCTCACTCTGACCTCACACAGCAGGCTGCCCCCCTGCCAGGGTCCTACCTGAGTAGAGGCTTCTTCAGACACGTCTCCCCTCTGGCTGGGCAGGGCCCAGTGTCCTGCAGGTCCCCTGCACATCAGGAGCATGGAGAATGAATACACACAACAGCCACGTTTAAACGGTACTTCATTTCCTTCTCCTCTACATCAACCATAACACGTCCATGCACTAGTTTTAGACCTGACATGACACTAACTGCCTCAGCCTGTTCCCCTAACAAAGATGGCTGCACTTCCTGTGAAAGGCAGGGCACGCCTCACACTTCCTGTTTTATGCCCAAACAAAGATGGCCGACCATTACCTCTTATTACAGAGAACTCACAAACTCACTTCCTGTTCTTGCCTGTCTACAGGGCCCGGTTACAGACCTCTAATGAACAACTAGAGCGCTAACCCATTGTTTTCACCTTCGGACGCCATGTGGCAGGCGATATTTCAAACTGAGACTTTACGATGGCCAGCGTGAATAAAACGGGGAGTTACCCGTTTTTGAGTTTTTGTAAATATTTACCCATAAGAGCAGTTTCTAATTAATGAATTATGTAAAAGCAATGTTAAAACAAAACACACATTAAAGCAGCATACACACATAAAAGTTCAACAAACACACAGAAAGCAAACGTAGGCTCCCCTGCAAACTATCATGAGCAATTTAAGTATCTCCCCCAGCCCTCGCCAACAGTAGGTAATATCTATTTATTTTGGAAGTTTCGATAGTACTTCATATTGCATTTATATAGTGCTTATTACCCGTGACACTGCTTCGAAGCGCTTTATGCCGGGCACACACTGTTCTGGTTGTGTCGATTTATGGACATCACAGAGCGCTGAAAATACAGCGCGTCTCCATGTTGAGGTTACAGGAAACAGAGTGCAATCAGTACCAGGAAGGCCCCCTACATTCTTCATTCATTACCCACTATTACTGTAGATCAATTATAGACAGTACAGAACAGTTCAGTTTTGAGGCCTTTTCTTAAATGCATACATGCATGCCAGCATGGCACCCCATATTTAAACATGAAACTTTAGATTTTCATATATGCTAACAGATATGATTCGCATAGCTGCCAAGGTTTCAGAGTGCTATGTGTGATATTTTCCTAATTTCACTCTATTTATGAGTGACATTTCAACAACTATGAGTGACACTTTCTCCAGAGCAAAATCAAGCAAAAAAGATGAAGGAAACATAAATATCAGAAATTACAACCTTCCTCCTCCTTTGGAGTTCATGAGGGCCTATTGTTAAAAGTTTGCTGTCTTTGAGCACGGTACCGGAGGTCGTCAGATCTTTTGAGATCCTGCCTCAGCAGAGATGACTGTAAAAGATCGTCTACTCTCCCAATGTTCACCATGAGGACAGGCAGCAAACTGGCGGCACACAGAGAGCGGCATTTCACTGTTGGCTGGCCGAGGGGGCAAAGTATTATATGGTGAAAACAAAAGTGTTTATTTTTTATTTATTTTATTTTGAAGGTTTTATATAACGCGAACAAGACTCTTGCGAGTATCAGAGCGCTTTACAGGTCATAAGAAGGCACAATATAGTATACAAAGACACAATCAATAAAAAAAATACGAGTAGACAGAGTTCACGTGAATTTAGCCATGAGGATAGCTTTCACTTCTCTTTTGAAGGAGGTAGTGGAGGGGTTCATTCTTGTTTCACTGGGCAAAGTGTTCCATATCCTCGGCGCCATACCAGAGAAGGACCATTTATACGTTTTTTTCTTGGCACATCGTTGAGGTTGTAGGAGAAGAGTCTTGGCACTCCTGGAGGCTCTGCTGCCTGCAGAGAGCACCAGTTTCTGTGCTAGGTATTGTGGGGCTTTGTGGTAGAGGGACTTGTGCGTCATACAGGCGATTTTTAGGTGAATTCTGGCTTCAAACGGAAGCCAGTTTAGGGCTCTCAAGTCAGGGGAAATGTGAGCGTTTCTCTTAGAACCTGTGATGAGTCTCGCAGCTGAATTGCTCGTGGCTCTTAGCGGGGCTGTTGATGATCTTGGGAGGCCGCATAGGGTTGCTGCTCCATATTCCACTCGGGGGATTACTAGGGCTTGAACTGCTTGTTTGAAATCGTGTGCAGGCAGAAAGGGTTTCAGTTTTTGCAGGGTCTTTAGGTGGAAGTTGGCTCCTTTAGTTGTAGTGTACTTTTGGAGGAGTCACGGTCAGTCAACTCTACTCACATGGTACTTGCAGCGGCGGACTCACTGTCTGCACTCATAATCTGCGTTCATTCACCTGCAATGCACTGAATTTACATTCTCTTATATGCACTCACAGACAAAAATATGTGCATCGAAGTCTACACACCTGAGATTATCGAGGAATGTGCACTCATACTCCTGCCATCGCTGCACATGTGAGATTACCACGGAACATGCACCTTCTCTGTATCTTGTGAATGTGCACCTGCACACTTGACAGCCCGTGTACAACAATACACACACAGGATTATCTCTAAATGTGTACACACATACCTGTGAGACAGCACTCCCTTATTGAAGCAGAGTCTCTAAATGTGTACACACATACCTGTGAGACAGCACTCCCATATTGAAGCAGAGGCATTTTAGGTGGGAGACAACTAGTACAATGAAGCCATTTTTGGCTTCAAAAATCGTGAGTCTCCGGCCTGAGGAGGGTCTGTTATCATCTATGCATATTTCACTCACCTCAAATGCGTGGCAAGGAATGAGCAACAGAAACTCAGGCAGATTGAAGCCTCATACAGCATGCAAATTACCGATTATAGACGTTGTGTGTAACATGATAACAAGCACATTGGTAAAACACTTCTTCTTCTCCAAAACTATCTTACCTACATATTTCATCTTTTTGTTTACCTGTGAGTAGTATAAAGTGATACCTTCCATCACCATGCAATTTTGGCAGGTGCCACGCACCCCGGAAGTGACGTAGGAACCCACCCCGGAAGTCCCGCCCCTAGAAGTGGGGCAGGTGACAGGTGCCACGCCCCTTGCCCACCCCGTGCATGGGGCAGGTGTAGGGGTTGTGTGTGCCCTTCACCCAGGAAACACGCAAGTGTAGGAGGGTCATAGGTGCAGCGTGGGGGTCAGGGGCACCTAGGGCTAGGTGCAAGCCACCCCAATAGGGCCTACTAGGGGTGCTTAGGGTTATGGGATGCGTGAGCAGAGATTTACCTGTGTGTGCCATGTTGGTTGGGCAAGCAGGGACATGTCTGGGCATGTTCAGTGGATAGTTTCGGTTGTAGGCTGTTGTTGCTTCAGTAGTGGTGAGGTGCGACTGTGGAATGGGAGCCCTAGAGTGGTGCTGGGGTCTTTTTGGAGGTAGACCAGGCCCCCTAGGAGGCGTGCCAAATGCATATAGAGCTCCTAAGTGGTAGACCATGGTACAGGGCCTAGCCACAGCCAACCAAGGGTGGGAAGCCCAATGCCCTCACAAGAAGCGGCAAGCTAGATTGTACGTTTGCTGGTGCAACAATTTTACCGCCTATTTTTTTTTAAAAGTCTCAGTTGTAAAATGACACTAGTTATGAAAATAAATAAATAAATGTTAAGTCACGCCATGGGCCTGTAAGTTTGCTTGTGCAACAATTTTTACAGTCTAATTTTAAAGTCTCTAATGTAAAATAATACTAGTTATGAAAAAATATAACACATGTTATGAAACTGTGGCTTCCTTCCACGTGGGAGTGAGGTGTCAGGGTTGATAAACATGGCAATCTTGTAAAGCATGCGCCGTGGGCCTGGTAACATGCCCATACATAGTTCTGTAACAGGGTAAAGTGTGCTGCCACAGCTCAGAAAGGGCAGGACGGAGCAAGTTCCCCATAAGAGGCGGCAAACCAGAATGTGAGTTTGCTGGTGCAACAATGTTACCGCCTCATTTTAAAAGTCTCTTATGTAAAGGAATAATCTAATGAAGCAGGGGCTTGAAGGTGGGAAAGGTTGTCTGACGGCTGATAAGCGCTGCAGTTTTGTAAAGCGCTCCGAGGGCCTGGTAATATGTCCAGTCATAGTTTTGTAACCGGGTAAAGTGTGCTGCTGCAGCCCAGAAAGGGTGGGATGAACCACGGCTCCATAAGAGGCGGCAAACTAGACTGCAAGTTTGTTGATGTAACAATTTCACTGCCTAATTTCAAAACCGTCTTAGAAGAGTGCTAAGACACGACGAGGTTTCTACATGGGGAACAGGTGTCAGGGACTGATAAGCTTGGCAGTCTTGTAAAGAGTGGTGCAGAGGGTCTGGTAATACGCACATGGTGCTCTTAGGCGGGGCAGTGCCTGAGAGCGTCAGTGAAAGTATGACATTTTTAAGGCGCGCTTTTTAGGTCAAGCCTAGCACAGCGCGCATGCGTTGCTCTGCGAGACTTTATGTAAGGGCTTCAAAAATCTGACCACACGCTTGTGCGTGTGCTTTTGTTTTTATCACAGGCTATTGGCCTTTGCGTGCGTCTTTATAACAAAGACAGCACGCAATTGGGTAAAGGCGGGTGCATGTCCCGCCTTTGCTCTGCCCACGGCCTAATACTTGCAGTTACCTGCATGGGCGCCATCTGTTTTGAATTTTCGTGCCCTGCACTCGAAATGCGTCGGCATGGTTTCAAGTAAAAAAGGAAACAGAAATGCGAGCTGCAGCGAGGCAGAAAACAGAGTGGTAGAAGCGCCGTCGTGTTCCCTTTCAATGCTTCTGGGCGTTTTGATGGAAAATATTTGAACACGGCTGCCCCGCCGTGGAAAGGAGAACCATTTCAAGTGAAAGGCTGAGTAATGGAACTTTCCCAGACTTTAAAGCCCGGCGTTTCTGAATGAAATGAGAGCCCGCAATGACTGTTTCCAAACCTACTAAAGGATATAAAAAGCATAATATTTGAGAGTGCATTGTACCTACTAAGGAATACTTTTACTCACCTTTAGGGACTATGTGTCCCACCATGCACCAGCGGGCATTTTAATTATGTCAACACCCACTGGAGGCGATCGCATAAATAAAAGTAATGAAAATAATAGAAAGGTGAGCCGTCAATGTTATCCCAGCAAGCCCATGAAGAACAGGCTTGGAAGCCTCGAAATGCGTCAGCATGGTTTGAAGTTAAAAGGAAACAGAAATGCGAGCTGCAGCGAGGCAGAAAACCGAATGGTAGAAGCACCGTCGTGTTCCCTTTCAATGCTTCTGGGCGTTTTGATGGAAAAAAGAAAAAAAATGTATATATTTATATTATATTAAATTCAATGGTCACTCCTCGTGGTGTCATGTGATCAAGGCTTCTCTGAAGCCGAAACGCGTCATGGCAGCAGTGCCGGTTTAAATAAAATAAATTAATCAGCACTCATACCTGGGTCCGTACCGTCTTTTGTGCAGAGCTTGGGAAGTGGAGTACTGCGACGGATTGCGTGTGCATCTGTAAACTGATTTGCTTCATCAGTTTTTTACGGACCCATCCTGGTGTTTTGGGCCAAGCGGCAGGAAGTATTCTTTCGTGTACCGGAAGAGATTGTTTGTTCCCGTGTGGTTCAGCCGCGGTTGCCCCTGGACAGCTCTACGTTCTCTACCGAAGTTACAAGGCGACACAGCGCGTACCGAAGGACGCGAGCAACGCTGGAATTGACTGTCGAGGTAGGAGTGAAAGCTTGAAAGTCCGGTACAGGAGTGTGCGAGCGGCACAAGCAGGGACATTGTGATTGTTTGTGCCAAGCTTAATATTAAACATAACCATTATTGCACTATGTCTGCCGACGCTATAAGGGGTCGCGAGGAGGCGGCAAATGAAATGTTTGATGATTCGCCTGTGAGCGAGATAACAACACAAACAAATTCAATTAATCAACCTGCAGAAAACGTTAGTCTCCGGGAAATGTTTAAAAAATTGGAAAACACTATGCGCAGCGAACAATCAAAGTGGTGGGAGCACTGCTCTCTGTCTCGATACTTGGAGGTTGGGCGCATTCCTCGGGGGCTGCGCATTATGCTGGCCCCCAACTACGAAAATCCGGACCCCAGGATGCTATCAGAGTGGGCGGAATGTAATTTGGAATCCTCTTGCAAACTTGTTAAAATTCTAGTCAAATATGCTGAGAGTGACCGTTTGGTCCTACAAGGTAAAATAGATGAATTGAATGTGGAAATAAATAATTTAGGACCATCAGATAATGAGAAGAGATGCTAATCCGTTTAAAGAAGGAGGAAGATATAATCAAAAAACGGAAAGCTTTCAAATTCCAGAGGGATAAGCTTGACTATCAGAATGGTCAGGTCTTTACCTTTCAAGATGGCAAAGGAGCAAATGGGTAGCACAAGCAGAGCCACAGACTTGATTCAATCTTCTACGTCCATATCTGATCTTAGTTCTGCTCCTGGAAGTGAATCTGAGGGAGAGCAGGCAATGGCATCAGCTAGTTTGGGGTTTACAAAGCGGTCCTTGGCGCAGGAGGTGGATTGCCTGCGCCAGGACAGAAGGCAAACCCTGAGACCAAGAATGCAGAAAGTATCCAAAGACGACAAAGACACAACCACAAGCGCAAGGAACGACGACAAAGCCATAGAATTAAAAACTGGAGGGAAACAAAACAACAGAAAACCCTACAAGAAATGGAACCGCAAGTAGATGTAACTATGGAGAATAACCGATTGTCAGTAATCAACTTAACTGACATGAAATTTAATGATAACAAACGCAACATTCTAGCATTGGGATTGTCTCATAGCCCTGCCAGTGACTTTAATTATGTGCAGACGCGCATTGACATTTATAAATTTACAAGGAAATTGAAACTGCGCAAATTTCATTTTTTGCAAAAGTAAGGTCAATTGAATAATGAAACAATGGTGGTTCCTGCAGCAACTAGTCCATCCATGCTTACAGTTAAGGATATGGAGCTCTTGCGAGATTTACAGGAATTGCGCGAAGAAAGCACCAGCTCGCAGTGTTCCCAGATTAGTGGCAACTCCAATATATCAAACATTGGCATCGCAGGTTTAACGCACTTTAAGGCTAAGTCCACATTTAATCCAATCATGTTACATGACAATTTGGATGTCTTTATTGAGTTGTTGACCAATGAATTGAAAAAACTACACATCTCTACGCTGAAATCACGGCGCAGAGTATCTAGGGATAACAACTGTTATGGTCAACTGATACGAAAATTACAATCCGAAGATAATATAATTGTCAGACAGTCCGACAAGGGTGGCAATGTGGTCTTATGGCCACGTGAGATGTATTTGGAGGAAGCTTATTGCCACCTAAAAGACAGAGACTGTTACAAAATCAGTGATATGAAAACAGTCAAGCAGGAAAGGAGTGAAATTTATGTCAAGCTTGTAGGATGGAAGAGTGCGGGTCTACTCAGTGGGGATGAATTTAAGTTTTTAAAAAAATGATTATCCGGTGATTCCGGTTATCTATTTCATCCCTAAGACACACAAGGATGCCAACAAACCACCTGGGCGGCTGATAATTTCAGCCCGTAACAGTATTCTAGAGAACACGTCCAGATATGTCGATTTTTTCCTGCAAGAACATCTTACACATCTGTCTTCATACATTCAAGACACCAGTGATTTCTTGCGGAAAGTTCAGGACATTGTCTGGCAGGACAACTACCTCCTCATTACCCTAGATGTCAGTGCGTTGTATACAAGCATTCATCACCTTGATGGCATTAAGGCAGTGGACTATTTCTTAAGCAAGAGACCATTATGTATGCTGAATCATAACAAGATGTTGTTGAATATGATTTTATTCTGTTTAACCAACAACTTCTTTTTATTCAATAATCAGCTTTATCAACAGATGAGAGGAGTTGCGATGGGGGCTTGCTTCTCCCCAAGTTATGCCTGTCTGCATATGGGCCTTTGGGAGGAGCAGGTTCTCATCAACAAATTTGCGGAAGTGATGGCCAACAATGTAACATTGGTGATCTGTTCCTTGTATGGAAGGGCAATGTACAAGAAGCTTTGACCTTCATAGATGACATTTAACGACAATGAGCTGAATCTGCATTGTGTTGCACACGTTAGCAGGGAAAGAGTCAGCTTCCTAGATGTAGAGGTATACATCAATCATTACAAACTGCAGACTACTTTACATCGTAAGCCAACAGCAGGTAATACAATGCTCCACGCATCTAGTCATCATCCTCAACATCTGATTCGCAGCATTCCATATGGGGAAATGCTGCGAAACATAAGGATATGCAGTGTTGAGTCAGAATGCACGCTAGCTCACATTGAGAGTATGAAAAGATTCCTGACCAGGGGATATTCTAGGGAAACTCTTGGCAGGGCAATGAACAAAACCAAGGTGATTTCCAGAACAGTAGCCCTTGCACCCAGAATGTCCAATCAACTTAATGACAGGTCTAACATCAGTAATGATTCACCTCGGTTGATTTTAACTTACAACAGGCAGCATTGGGCCTTGCGCAAGTTGATCAACAAAAACTGGGTTGTAGTACGTAATGACCCAGTTATAGGGGAACTTCTTACTAAAAAACCTGCCATTACATTTAGCAAGGCACGCTCTATGAGCGATATGTTGGTCAAAAGTAGTCCTGAAATAATATCGTCTAAAACATGGCTCCACGACATAAAAGGTTTTCGCAAATGTGCTACATGTAAAGCTTGCAAGTATGGTAAAAACAAAACTACTTTAACCAGTCCATTCAATGAGGTGCCCATCACTATATTCAGGAGATTAACCTGTGTAACAGAATATGCCGTATATGTGCTGGAGTGTTCATGTGGCCTGCAATATGTGGGTAGTACCAAGTTGCAGGTTCACAAACGGATACTCCAGCACATAAGGGCAATGAACTATAGTGATGCTGCATATCCTGTCGCTCGTCTTTTCAAAGAATGCCATGATAACTGTCTTGATCTTCTCAGTTATGACGTGATTGATACGGTGCCACCACTCAGACGAGGGGGCAACCGTGAAGCATTACTTAGAAAATTAGAGACCAAATACATCCTGGAGTTGGATTCTGAAGTGCCCAATGGGCTCAATTCCAGTGATGATCTTTATACATGTTTATAAAGTAACCAATAATGCTTCCTGTAGATTTTGATTTCTGCATTGAACAGTTTTTAGCTGGAGTTTCAACCACCTCCTCTGCAATATAATTTTTAACATGATGTTTTTTATATGTAAAGAAATGAGTTATTATATGTTTTCAAAACTTGTATAGTGGATTATTGCACACATGCACTTATTTTGATTTTGTAGATATGGGTTCTTTCGACAGCGATTTATCAAGTAGAAGTATAGGGACAAAAAATATATTACAATCTCTGCAAAACATAAGATACATATACTATTTAGTATCATTGCATAGAGTATATGGTTACCGCACATATGATGCATGAAAGTAGGGACGTTTAGGTGAATGTTATTTATAATCCCTACATGGCCATTTTTCATGTGAGAAGTAGTATGATAGCCCACATGGGCTTGATTGGCGTAGTATTGGATTTTGGCATTATCGCATTTTTGAAGTGTCCATTTCACCACAATGTCCATAAAAATAAAGTTCTCCCCATTAATGGTGATATAATACAATATAAACTGATATGGTTGTTATTATTGAACGCTATTTCACATTTCAAGGTATTACGTGCATATTATGGTCTGGATTATTGACCAATGCGGGCTGAAGCAATGTTTTCAGTTACGATAAAGGATTGGTTTTAATGTGTTTATGCATTTTAATAGACATGTTTTTAAATTCTTGCGATTTTGCACATAACATGCAGCTATTTGCACATGTATAAAGCATATTTTGTACAAGTAGAAGCAATATATATTTGTCCAGGCTTCTGAAGATTTGGCTTAAACTTGTTTATGAAGATAATAGATATGTTTTTTAACCAACGCGAATTTGCTCAAAAAGAGCAGCAATTTGCACATCTATGTAACAATATTTGGACTAGTCAAAATATGTTGTTGATGTCTATTATAGAGAAATAGGTTTAAAACTTGTTTCTTTAGACATGGTTTTGAATGTACGCAAATTTGCACAAAGAAAGCAGTATTTTGCACATTTGAGAAACTTCAAAGTATTTTGTTGATGTTCATGAACCCATAATCACATGTTTGTTGCACTGGCACTTTAAATTCAATGGTCACTCCTCGTGGCGTCATGTGATCAAGGCTTCTCTGAAGCCGAAACGTGTCATGGCGACAGTGCCGGTTTAAAGAAAATAAATTAATCAGCACTCATACCTGGGTCCCTACCGTCTTTTGTGCAGAGCTTGGGAAGTGGAGTACTGCGACGGATTGCGTGTGCATATATATATATATATATATAAAATTCACTGAAAAAACCATAGGTTTCACACATGTTATAGTTAGCTGGACATTTTACTGATAAAAAACCTATGAAATTCCCCCGTTATAGTTAGTGCAGGCAACTATAACTCACGCGACCGCAATCCACTGCTGATGCTAATACTGTATTTAGACACTTATTTGCCCATGTCTTCTTCCATTAAATTTTAGCTATACATATATTACAAATATTTTTTTTTCATAAAGACACATATGTCATCAGCAGAGGATTGCGGTCGCGTGAGTTATAGTTGCCTGCACTAACTATAACGGGGGAATTTCATAGGTTTTTTATCAGTAAAATGTCCAGCTAACTATAACATGTGTGAAACCTATGGTTTTTTCAGTGAATTTGCAAGGTTTTTTAAATGCTAATTCCTAACTATAACGTGTGTGAAACCTATGGTTTTTTCAGTGAATTTGTACGGTTTTTTAAATGCTAAGTTACTTTACGCCATTCGTGGCGTGCGCGCCCACTTAACGCACTTCGTTCCGTGCGCGCACGGTGCGCTTTGCGCACCGCGCGCCCACTTTACGCAGTTAGTGCCGTGCATGCACAGTGGGCACGCGGTGCGCTACGCGCACCGCGTGCCCACGTTACGCTGGATGGGCCATGTACGCACGATGCGCTTCGCGCACCGTGCGCACATGGAGGGCATATTATGCGCTTCGTTGTGCAAGGTAAACTTTTACATTTTCATTAGATACATATGCCATGCACAAATGGTGCCCTTCGGGCAAGATTTGCACACGGGGTGGGGAGAGTATGGTTAATTTTTTTTTGTAAAACATTTACATTTTCATTTCTGTGATAAGCCTTGCACAAATGGTGCCCTTCGAGTACCATTTGCACAAGGGGTGGGGAGAGTATGGTTACTTTTTTTTTTACAAATTTTTTTTACCGTACGCGTACGGTAAGCGTAATCGGCGATTGTTCGAAAAAAAAAAATTATTGACTTTTTGGCCTTGGGGGTTCTTTGGGGACACCTTCATCAAGGCTAGGTGGTTAGGAGCTGTCTAAACAGCCCCTTTACATGTTTTTTGCCTTTGTTTTTCCTCCCCCCCTCAGAGTGCGAGAGAGAAAATGGCGGCCGCCGCTTCCTGGTTTCGACCGATTCGAATGTTTACTAAGATCTAATAGCCAATCAGAATCGCGCTCGCGCACGTCACCGTACGCGTACGGTAAGCTTACCGTAAGCGCACGGTAAGCGCACCGTAAGCTGCCACAGATATATATATTGATTTAAATGCTATTTTCTCAGGAACTACAGAACAGATTTACACCAGACCTACAAAAGGCACTTCCTTGACCTGAGGACTACCTCTCTGCCAAATTTCAAGTAACTCTGTTCAGCCGTTCGGGCTGTAGCTGTGTCTAAAGGTCCTATGGAAAAATGCATGGGAAAAACGCGTTTTGGGACCCCCCTTTTTTCTCAGCCCCCGCTTGACGAATCCCCCCGAGACTTTCAGGGTAGGAGCGGAGCGTAGCGCCCCACCTATTTTGAAAATTTCGCGAGGATTCGTCGACCGGCGCAAAAGTTATTCCAAATAGAATGTTGCGGATTTCCTATGGAAACAGGGTCCTAACTATAACTACCTACTGGCGACCGCCAGTAGGTAATATATATATATATATTTATTATCTACTGGCGGTCGCCAGTAGATAGTTATAGTTAGGACCGTGTTTCCATAGGAAATCCGCAACATTCTATTTGGAATAACTTTGGCGCCGGTTGACGAATCCTCGCGAATTTTTCAAAACTAATGGGGGGCTCCGCTCCGCTCCTACCCTGAAAGTCTCGGGGTGATTCGTCAAGCGGGGGCCGAGAAAAAAGGGGGGTCCCAAAACGCGTTTTCCCCATGCAATTTTCCATAGGGACCTTTAGTCGAAGGTACAGCCCGAACGGCTGAACAGAATTACTTGAAATTTGGCAAAGAGGTAGTCCTCAGGTCAGGGATGTGCCTTTTGCATATATGGAGTCAATCTGTTCAGTAGTTTCTGAGAAAATTGCAGTTAAAAGTACATCAATATCTATAGCCGCGCACCGTGCGCGCACCGTGCGCGCACCCTAACGTGCGCGAGCGTAATTCTGATTGGTGGTTAAATGTCAGTCAACATTCGAATCGGTCGAAATCAGGAATGGTCGGCCGCCATTTTGTTTGTTTTGAGTGCGAGAGTGAAAAAAGGAAGGTGGCGAACGTGAAAAGGGGGCAGGGTAGAGAGTTCCTGACCCCCTAGCCTTTGTCAGGGGGTCCCTGAAGGACCCCGAAGGCAGAAAAAATCATTTAATTTTTTTTTTAAATCGCGGAGTGCGCGCACGGTAAAAAACCATTAAAAAAAAAACCTGTTTAATACGTAGTTTATTGAAAAAAAATGTATAAAAAATATAATTATACATACATAACTTAGCATTTAAAAAAACATACAAATTCACTGAAAAAACCATAGGTTTCACACACGTTATAGTTAGGAATTAGCATTTAAAAAACCTTGCAAATTCACTTAAAAAACCATAGGTTTCACACATGTTATAGTTAGCTGGACATTTCACTCGTAAAAAACCATTGAAATTCCCCCGTTATAGTTAGTTCAGATAACTATAACTCGCGCGACCGCCACTCTATCACAAGGATGATGTCATCAGTGATGTCATGAGTGATGCCACTGACCATGTCATGAGTGATGTAATATGTGACGTCATGAGCAGTGGAATGCGGGTGCGCGAGTGACGTCATGAGCAGTGGATTGCGGGTGCGCGAGTTATAGTTATCTGAACTAGCTATAACGGGGGAATTTCAATGGTTTTTTACGAGTGAAATGTCCTGCTAACTATAACATGTGTGAAACCTATTTATTATTAAGTGAATTTGCAAGGTTTTTTAAATGCTAATTCCTAACTATAACGTGTGTGAAACCTATGGTTTTTTCAGTATATATATATATATATATATATATATATATATATATATATATATATATATTAGTTATAGTGGTACATGTCCAACAAACTAGAAAAATAAAAGGCAGTGTTTGTGACAGTTGTTGAATATAAATAAGTATACATTAGACTCAGTGATTGTATGAGTGACTGTATGGATAACTGTATACTTGTGATAGTGATTTTATAACACACTAAGTATGAGTTACTATCTATATGAATAAATGAAGTGGTGTTTGTATAAGTGTGTAGCTGAGTAAATGTAAGTAGGATTCGTTGTTTACATAAATGAGTAGGATGACTGCATAAGTGAATAGGATGTGTGCTGGTGTGTAATGTCGATATAGGTGTATAAGTATATTTAATAGTGTTCTATTGATCATTGACAGCATGTATGAGTGAATCTATAGGTAAGTGATTAGATGTGTGTGTAGATCTAGGAATCACTGAGTGGGTTTTTAGAAACTTGTATTGGTGTGTCAATGGATTCAAATATGGTACTTTACAGTGAGTGATGAAAGGTTATACTAGTGTATGATGAGGTGTATTTGATTGTCACGTGGATGATGTCATCAGTGATGTCATCAGTGATGTCATTTGAGATGTCATCAGTGATGTCACTGACCATGTCATGAATGATGTAATATGTGACATTATCAGCAGTGGATTGCGGGCGCGCGAGTTATAGTTAGCTGAACTAACTATAACGGGGGAATTTCAATGGTTTTGTACAAGTGAAATGTCCAGCTAACTATAACAGCCTTGAAACCTATGTTTTTTTCCATGAATTTCTAAGGCTTTTTAAATGCTAATTCCTAACTATAACATGTCTGAAACCTATAGTTTTTTCAATAAATTTCAAAGGTATTTTAAATGATAATTTTTAAATGTAATAATAGTTATATGTATTTTTTTATACTGATTTTCTACAGTTTTTTAACTCTTTATTTTTACATATTTTATTTTTAAAATTACAATATATATTTTTTATATAAATAAAAATAAAAATGTTTTTTAAAATATTGAAACTGAAATTGTGTTTTTTGTCAGGGTCACTGGATGAGTACTTGGGTACTGACTGAATTATTAGAGTACTGCAAGGAGAGTGCCTGGGTGAATTTATAAGTGTTTGGGTTTTGGCGCAGTGAATGGATTAGTACATGGTGCTGAATGGGTCACTAGAGGAGTGCATGGGGAGTAACAGGGTGTTTGCTGGAAGTGTATGGATACTGACTGAGGAATTGAAGGTGTGATAGACAAGTGTGTAGGTGGTTAGAAGACTGCATGCATAGTGGATAGGGGTTTGAAGCAGTCCATGTGCTAAGGCCTGGCTCAGTGCATGAGTACTTGGGTACTGACTGAATGATTAGAGTACTGCAAGGAGAGTGCCTGGGTGAATTAATAAGTGGTTGGGTTTTGGCGCAGTGAATGGATTAGTACATGGTGCTGAATGGATCACTAGAGGAGTGCAAGGGGAGTGACAGGGTGTTTTCCACGAAGTGTATGGATACTGACTGGGGAATTGAAGGTGTGAAAGAAAAGTGTGTAGGTGGTTAGAGGATTACATGCATAGTGGATAGGCGTTTGAAGCAGTCCATGTGCTAAGGCCTGGCTCAGTGCATGAGTACTTGGATGCTGACTGAATAATTAGAGTACTGCAAGGAGAGTGCCTGGGTGAATTTATAAGTGGCTGGGTTTTGGCAAAGTGAATGGATTAGTACATGGTGCTGAATGGGTCACTAGAGGAGTGCAAGAGGAGTAACAGGGTGTTTCCTGGAAGTGTATCGATAATGACTGGGGAGTTGAAGGTGTGAAAGACAAGTTTGTAGGTGGTTAGAGGACTGTATGCATAGTGGATAGGTGTTTCAAGCAGTCCATGTGCTAAGGCCTGGCTCAGTGCATAAGTACTTGGGTACTGACTGAATGATTAGAGTACTGCAAGGAGAGTGCCTGGGTGAATTTATAAGTGGTTGGGTTTTGGCGCAATGAATGGATTAGTACATGGTGCTGAATGGGTCACTAGAGGAGTGCAAGGGGAGTGACAGGGTGTTTGCTGGAGTGTATGGATACTGACTAGGGAATTAAAGGTGTGAAAGACAAGTGTGTAGGTAGTTAGAAGACTGCATGCATAGTGGATAGGGGTTTGAAGCAGTCCATGTGCTAAGGCCTGGCTCAGTGCATGAGTACTTGGGTACTGACTGAATGATTAGAGTACTGCAAGGAGAGTGCCTGGGTGAATTAATAAGTGGTTGGGTTTTGGCGCAGTGAATGGATTAGTACATGGTGCTGAATTGATCACTAGAGGAGTGCAAGGGGAGTGACAGGGTGTTTTCCACGAAGTGTATGGATACTGACTGGGGAATTGAAGATGTGAAAGAAAAGTGTGTAGGTGGTTAGAGGACTACATGCATAGTGGATAGGCGTTTGAAGCAGTCCATGTGCTAAGGCCTGGCTCAGTGCATGAGTACTTGGATGCTGACTGAATAATTAGAGTACTGCAAGGAGAGTGCCTGGGTGAATTTATAAGTGGCTGGGTTTTGGCAAAGTGAATGGATTAGTACATGGTGCTGAATGGGTCACTAGAGGAGTGCAAGAGGAGTAACAGGGTGTTTCCTGGAAGTGTATCGATAATGACTGGGGAGTTGAAGGTGTGAAAGACAAGTTTGTAGGTGGTTAGAGGACTGTATGCATAGTGGATAGGCGTTTCAAGCAGTCCATGTGCTAAGGCCTGGCTCAGTGCATGAGTACTTGGGTACTGACTGAATGATTAGAGTACTGCAAGGAGAATGCCCGGGTGAATTTAAAAGTGGTTGGGTTTTGGCGCAATGAATGGATTAGTACATGGTGCTAAATGGGTCACTAGAGGAGTGCAAGGGGAGTGACAGGGTGTTTGCTGGAGTGTATGGATACTGACTAGGGAATTGAAGGTGTGAAAGACAAGTGTGTAGGTGGTTAGAAGACTGCATGCATAGTGGATAGGGGTTTGAAGCAGTCCATGTGCTAAGGCCTGGCTCAGTGCATGAATACTTGGGTACTGACTGAATGATTAGAGTACTGCAAGGAGAGTGCCTGGGTGAATTTATAAGTGGTTGGGTTTTGGCGCAATTAATGGATTAGTACATAGTGCTGAATGGGTCACCAGAGGAGTGCAAGGGGAGTGACAGGGTGTTTGCTGGAAGTGTATCGATAATGACTGGGGAGTTGAAGGTGTGAAAGACAAGTGTGTAGGTGAATAGAGGACTGCATGCATAGTGTATAGGCGTTTGAAGCAGTCCATGTGCTAAGGCCTGGCTCACTGCATAAGTACTTGGGTACTGACTGAATGTTAAGAGTACTGCAAGGAGAATGCCTGGGTGAATTTATAAGTGTTTGTGTTTTGGCGCAGTGACTGGATTAGTACATGGTGCTGAATGGGTCACTAGAGGAGTGCAAGGGGAGTGACAGTGTGTTTGCTGGAGTGTATGGATACTGACTAGGGAATTGAAGGTGTGAAAGACAAGTGTGTAGGTGGTTAGAGGACTGCATGCATAGTGGATAGACGTTTGATGCAGTCTGTTAGACCTGGCACCTTGGCGTGAGTTTCCCTTCCACTTTTTGATGGTGTGCCTCGATTGTTTTGCTGGTGTTGCCCGCTCAGGGCACTGCGCCACGGCTAATCCGTGCCGCAGTGCAAGTGCTCCCTAGGTAAAGTGTACCTGTAATTGATGTTCATGATTGGTTTATTGGATTCACTGTCAGTCCCCAGTAAAGTGCACCAGGGGTGCCAGGGCTTGTGAATGCCAATGCTGCTGGTGGGCTTGCAGCGCTGGTTGCGCCACCCACGGAAGCGGCCTTGTAAAGTGTGTCTAGGGTCTGCCACCGCAGACCCTGTGCGCGGTCCGGGACCGTCGCGCTGACTGCGCAAGTGCCCCCACTTGCCAGTCCCTAAACCTTCCCTTACCTACATATTAGCCACCCCTCTGGTAGGCCCAAGGGCAGGGTGCATTGTAGGCATAAGGTAGGACATGCCCTGATGTGTGTGGCATGTCTTAGTAGTGAATTACAGCCATTTCCGTTCTTCACTATTGAAGGCTACCTGCTCTCCATAGGCCAGAATGGGCTGCCGGGATCACGCCAACGCTGTGACCCCAGTGGACTCAGAGAGCATGGTAGAAGTGTCAAGTTTAGTATGCCTGAACTCAGAATAATAAATACTTCTTGTAGTCAAGTTTATTTTAATATCCTGGGTTTGTAAATACTACTTTTAGAAAGTTAGTATTTACTGACCTGACCATCTCAGTCCGCCTCTGCTGTGTGTATGTGTTCTGCCTGGCAACAGTAAGGAGCAGGGTTGGGGAATCCCCAGAGACAGGTTGGCTGCCAGGTGGTGGGTAGAGAGGTGACACCTGGATGGGTGGGAGGAGTACACCTTGACTCGTGAATAGACCTGTGCTCTGCCACCACAAAGCCGGCGCCACCCCCTGTGGGGCGGCTGATGTCTCTGCCCTGCTGCTGAAAAGAAAGAGCCGAGTCACCATAACAAAGTGCTCCAGAACTGGACTGAGCCAGGCCTAGGCCCCCTGGCGCTAAAGAACAAAAGAATCATGGTATAAAAGTAGGAGCCTGGCTCCTAAGAAATCAGAATCCTGTTTACCACAAAGAACCTCTGCCCGACTAGAAGGAGAAGAAGACGCTGGAGGAGCTGGCCTGCTGCTTGCCTTGCTGAGAAAGGAGAGGAAGAGACTTACTGAAAAGACTTTGCTACTTTGTGCTTGAACATTCTCCAAGGGCTTGATCTGAGCTTGCCCCCTGAACTGAACCCCAGGACCAGTGGGTTCTCTGTGCTTCTTGCTCATCCTCCAATTCGAGCCGTGTGTGCATCCCGCTGGAAAGAGACTGCGCCCCTCATCGCCCCTCCTAGGGCCGTGACACTCAGAAGCTTGCCTGCCTCAAACCCGTGAGAGCCCCGCTCCGTCCAGAGCCGCTCTCTGTCCCCGGGTCAGGTCGCCTGCATCCCTGTCACCGCCTGCTACTGGAGCGCGCTGACCGCGCTATCACCCCTCCCGCCGGAAGCCGTCCGACGACTGTGATCTACGCCGGGTCATCCAGCTGCACTGACCGTGCCCTACAACCCCGCTTCGCTATCCCCGGACATCTCAGGCCGCGCCGCCCCCGCTGTGGAGACCCTCCTGCACCGCCGTGCTAAAGGGTCGCTGGCCGCGCCTGCCTACTTGCCCACACCTGCTGATTGAGGACCCAAGAACACTTCTCAAGCTGAGAGTCGCACCGACCTGTGCCGACTCTCCACATCACGAAAGAAGTTCCAGTATCGGGCTCGGGGCCCGCAACGCCTTATTTCCCCGTTCGCAGGAGTCGATCTCTGTGAGTACTGGAACCACAAGTAACATTTGCAAGAGACTACAAAGTATCCATTTGAAGCTTCAAACAAAGAACATTTGCCCGCTGTACAACCTGGTGGCCTAGCGAAAACGTTATTGGTCTTGTGATAAGTCTGCTGAGATATATATACCTATTTTTACATAAAGAATCGTATTTTTATATATATCCAAGTCTGGTGTCCGTTTCTGGGGGGATTGATGTATTTACTGTGTGTACGATTGTAAGTGCTTAACCACCAAACGCCTGAGGAATCGCCTTGGCTGCTCACGCCACGCACCTAGAGGGTGAGCAAGGGTCATTCGCGAGGGGTTATCCTGCGCCCTGACGTGGAGGAGAGGGTTCCTGCTTGACACAAGGGCAACCTTGCGCCAACCAGAGATCCCCGACTCTAACACAGTCCATGTGCTAAGGCCTGGCTGAGTGCATGAGTACTTGGGTACTGACTGAATGATTAGAGTACTGCAAGGAGAGTGCCTGGGTGAATTTATAAGTGTTTGGATTTTGGCGCAGTAAATGGATTAGTACATGGTGCTGAATGGGTCAGTAGAGGAGTTCAAGGGGAGTGACAGGGTGTTTGCTGGAGTGTATATATATTGACTAGGGAATTGAAGGTGTGAAAGACAAGTTTGTAGGTGGTTAGAGGACTGCATGCATAGTGGATATGGGTTTGAAGCAGTCCATGTGCCAAGGCCTGGCTCGCTGCATAAGTACTTGGATACTGACTGAATGATTAGAGTTTGCAAGGAGAGTGCCTGGGTGAATTTAAAAGTGTTTGGATTTTGGCGCAGGAAATGGATTAGTACATTGTGCTGAATGGGTCAGTAGAGGAGTGCAAGAGGAGTAACAGGGTGTTTGCTGGAAGTGTATGGATACTGACTGGGGAATTGAAGGTGTGAAAGACAAGTGTGTAGGTGGTTAGAGGACTGTATGCATAGTGGATAGGCATTTGAAGCAGTCCATGTGCTAAGGTCTGGCTCACTGCATAAGTACTTGGGTACTGACTGAATGATTAGACTACTGCAAGGAGAGTGCCTGGGTGAATTTATAAGTGGTTGAGTTTTGGTGCAGTTTTTTCAATTTTTTCAGATGGGTACTGGTGGTAACTGACTCTGACTAACCAGACTTAGCGCCAGTGCTATTCCAAAAGACACTTAGAATACAGTTAAAACACCTACATACACTAGGGAACACTATGCGTTGGGGCATTCCTGTGATTAGAATGACCTCCTCTGTAAGCCCCTAGTACATAATAGGGCAGGGGGATTAAAACTACCTCTTAAAACGCGCCACAAGGCGCGTTTGCACACTGGTGAGGGGGGGGGGCTAAGGTGACGTGTGCAAACACTCCCTGTGGCCGTTTTTCATTTGGGGGATAAAGTCCCCTTGAATCCTGAGTGTCCCCTGGGTCCAACTAGCCCACCAGGTATCTCCAGTTAGAGCCACAGAGCTGCGTTGCAGAGAGGTGTAAAAAGTGGCACGGCCTGGACCACCTCTTTGCAACGCAGCGCAGTGGCGCTTACTGGAAGCACCTGGTGAACTAGTTGGCCCCCAGGGGCCCTCAGGATTGAAGGGGAATTATTTCCCCAACTTAAAACGCGTCACATGGCATGTTTGCACACGTCACATCAGGCCCCGTCCCCTCCCATCACCACTGTGTAAACACATCCTGTGGCCATTTTAATTTGGGCGATTAAGTTCATTTGAATCCTGAGGGTCCCTAGGCTCCAACTAGCCCACTAGGTACCTCCAGTAAGCGCCACAGACCTGCGTTGCAGAGAGGTGTAAAAAGTGGTACGGCCTGCACCACCTCTCTGCAACACAGCGCAGTGGCGCTTACTGGACGCACCTGGTGGGCTAGTTGGCCCCCAGAGACCCTCAGGATTAAAACGTGCCACAGGGTGTGCTTGCACACGTCACCTCAGGCCCCGTCTCTTTCCTTCACCACTGTGTAAACGCGCCCTGTGGCCGTTCTAAGTTGAGAGATTAAGTCCCCTTGAATCCTAAGAGTCCCTACGGTCAAACTAGCCCACATTGTACCTCCAGTAAGTGCCACAGAGCTGCGTTGCAGAGAGGTGTGAAAAGGGGCATGGCCTCTAAACACCTGTCTGCAACAAAGCTCCCTGGCGCATACTGGAGATACCTGTTGGTCTAGTTGGCCCTCAGGGACCCTCAGTATTGAAAGCAAATTAATTCCCCAACTTACAACTCTCCAGGGGCACGTTTGCACAATGGTAAAGGAAGGGGGCGTGGCCTAAGGTGACATGTGTTCAAACACGCCCTGTGGCGCGTTTTAAGTTGGAGAATTAATTCCTCCTCAATCCTGAGGGTCCCTGGGGACCAACTAGCCCACCAGGAACCTCCTGTATGCGCCAGAAACCTGCGTTGCAGAGAGGTGTTCAAAGGCCACACCCCTTTTTACAACACTCTGCAACGCAGCTCCGTGGCGCTTACTGGAGATACCTGGTGGGCTATTTGGCCCCCAGGGACCCTCAGGAATGAAGAGGAATTAATTCCTCAACTTAAAACGCGCCACAGGGCGTGTTTGCACACATGTCACCTCAGGCCCCGCCCCCTCCCTTCACCACTGTGCAAACGCACCCCGTGGCGCGTTTTAAGTTGGGGGATTAACTGCCCTTGAATCCTGAGGGTCCCTGGGGTGCAATTAGCCTATTTATGGCCCGGGGACCCCATCCCCCGGGGCTGGCCTGTTTTTTTTTTCCCTATTTTTTTTATTATGGGGAGGGGGGCCGCGTGGCCCCCCTCCCGGGCCACTTGTAGCCCTGGGGACCCCATCCCTCAGGGCTGGCCCTCTCTGTTGGGGACCGTGGGGGGGTCCCCAATCCCCCCACGGTCCCGCCAGCTCCCCGCGTCCTGCGGGAGACGACGCTGCTTTTCCACATGGGGAGCTGCTAAGATGCAGCTCCCCGTATGAAAAAGCAATTTGGTTTGAATTTTGAAAGAGAGCGCAGGTTTCCCTGCTCTCTCTCTCAAAATCCAAACCAAGTTTGCTATGGCAGGGCAGGAGCCGCGAGGCTCCTGCCCTGTCATAGCAATTAGCAGTGTCCCGGGGGTGGGCACCACGAGACACTGCAGGAGCCGGCCCTGGGGGGTGGCGGTCCCCAGGGCCATCACAGGCTCCAGGAGGGGGGGCGCACGGCCCCCTTCCCACTTAATTCAAAGCCCCGGGGGTGGTGGTTCCCGGGGCTTGGGGGTCCATCACGGACCCCCTATTTTAAATATTTAGTTTCCCGGGGAGGTGGTGATCCCCGGGGCGTGTGGGGGGCTCAAGCCCTGACCACAGGTAGTTTATTAATAAAACAAGCCCTGGGGGTGGCGGTCCCCGGGGCTGCGGGGGGGGGCCATCAGCCCCTGCATATATGTAAATAAATCCCCGGGGGTGGCGGTCCCCAGGGCTTGGGGGGCCTTTGAGCCCCCCACCCAATATTTTTGAAGCCCCGGGGGGTGGCAGTCCCCGGGGCTGGGGGGGTGCTGAGAGCTCCCCCACATATTATAGAAAAGCCCAGGGGGTGGCGGTCCCCATGGCTGTGGGGCCCCTCTGGGCCCCCCATTAAACACATTGCCCCCGGGACTTGGCCCCCCCCCCGGGGGCTAATTAGAAACGAAGCGTGGGAGACTGCACTTCGTTTTTCTTTTCCGAGGTGGGATGCGCGGATCCTAAGCGCATCCCGTGATTTAAAAAAAAATAATAATACATTTTTGCCCCTTGGGTTCCTTGTGGGACCCCCTAAGCACCCCCAGATGTCACTGACCATGTCATGAGTGATGTAATCTGTGACATCATCACCAGTGCATTGCGGGCGCGCGAGTTATAGTTAGCTCAACTAACTATAACAGGCGAATTTCTCTGGTTTTATATGAGCCAAATGTCCAACTAACTATTACGTCCCTGAAACCTATGGTTTTTTCTGTGAATTTCTATGGTTTTTCAAATGCTAATTCCTAACTATAACGTCTGTAAAACCTACGTTTTTTTCAGTGAATTTCAAAGGTTTTTTAAATGTTAATTTCATATTTTAATATTTATAAAACCTATATTTTTCTTTTTTTTTTATATTTTGCAACTCTATTGAAAAATTATGTAATTTTTTATATCTTCCCAAAAAAGTATGTATCTATTTTACTTTCTGTTAAAACTAGACTCCCGTACCGGTAATGTACCAAGCTCCATCACCACGCGAATCCCATCCGCGATATTGCGAAACTTGTTAAGGATGCGCATTTCGTATCCGACGGCTTCGTAGCACCCGTGTCCCGCCTAACATCATAAGGTCGCACCAGCTCCTAGTTTGGTATGCGACGGCTACGCGGTACCAATAAACGCGTTACGTCATCTACGTATAGGGTCGCGCCAGCTTTTTTGAAAACTTCTTTGCTGTGTACACATATCTTATAGTACACACAACATGCAACGATCATCTTGATCAATAATCATGCTCTGTACAGTAGCCTTCCACGTGTGATAGCCATGCATCTGAAACGTTACATCAAAAAACAAATGTGTGTTACACTATGCCCCTGGTGTGTGTGTGCATGCATTGTGGTGCTGCCTTTCGGCCTGGGTATTGGTGACTCGAAGGGGTATCATCAGCCACAGGCAGAGTGCACATCCTAGATCACATGTGACAAACAGTAAAGAGTAAGGTGTAGATTTGTGTTGCAGAATGCTCTGTTGTCAGGCTTTACCAGTATAGTAGTGTGTCATATGTGAGACTTTCAGATTTGACATGCATTGCTTGACTGTAATGAGCGTTATCACTGTGTATGACGTAGCCTGCTGTTCCTCCCTCCATCCGAGCACATTCACATGTGTGCGCTTCGCGATAGCAACCATTTTTAATAATACCGCACACCATTGACATGCGTGTCTGCGCATATCCACAAGCTTGACAACGACATGTGATGTTGTCTATTCAATGTTTTCGGACAGCATCTCATTAGCGATAGTTGCCGCCCTCCCGTAACATGCTACATTAATGTAAATTACGGATTGTGCGACGTCAAAACTGCAACAGGGACACACACATATGTACACTTCCTGCCCAGGCAGGAACTGAACAACGCCCAGGTCCCCGGAATAATTATTCACACCCCTACGCTGGCCTGGCATACGCAAGCCCAGCCCACTTTGCGTACGTATAAATAGGATAACGATGACGCCACATGTCCCAGTTCTTCCACACTGCTTCAGGTGATATGGCCGCATCCACCTCGCATATCACAATGCGCATTTAAAAAAAAGGGATCCATGAGGTGTACATCATCCTGGAAATCAAAACTACATCTGAATTGTGAACCCTGCTGGACGTCGTGTTTGGACACAAACCAATGACAGCAGGTGAGCAGTGGGGCCTGGGTGCACAGGGGCTGCAATTGAGCGCGGTGCGGCGGAAGGCATGTGGTGCATCAGCCTGGGTGCACAGGTGCAAACAAGCGATGTTGCCATGCGTAATGATGTGATCTCTGACCTCATTCAGTCACATCTCTCTCTCATTTTAAGGACCTGCTGGACCGTACTGTAGGCCTGAGCCAGCGGGCAGCGCTGCCCTACAAACACGTGGCGTTGGCTTTTGGGGCACTGCAGTGAGCTGATTACTAAGTGTACATGCACACCGACTTGCCCAACTGCATTGCACACGCACATTATCCTTCTAGCATGCGCTCTGTTCCTTTGTATGTGAACGTTGGCATAACATATTATTATTTACCCTTGTGTATTCTCGTGCACTCCAACTCCTCTTTGAACCACGATTACCACTAACAGTTGGTAGATTGTACTTCGAGAAGGAAGGATACACTCAACTGGTGTTCTCTATTAAGCTTGAAATAAACCTTCATTTACCTTAAGACGTTTCCACCATTATATTATTTCTCCCTTTTCAGACACTGAGTTAGTTGTACGAAAAAGCACGCAGCAGGTGCTCAACCAGTGCTGATGCTCTGGCCTTTCTGACGCCTTCCATCATGGTATCAAGACACCACCCCCGACCGAAAACCTGCTGTGCCACCATGAGAGGCACCCCGTAGTCAGAGCTTGCACCCGCACGTCGTTGGACACACCGGTTGTGGCAGGTGAGCAGTGAAGCCTCTGTGCGCAGGAGCTGCAATTGAGCACAGTGCAGGGGGAGGGGCTGGGGTGCAGCAGCCTGGGTGCACAAGTGCAGACAAGAGATGTTGCCGTAGATAATAATATAATCTCTGGCCTCATTCATATCTCTGTTTCATTTGAAAGACTTGCTGGACCGCACTCTTTCTCGTGGACCCCAGCGTCCCAGACACACGGGTGACGGGAGGTGAACAGTGAGGGCTGGGTGCAGTAGGCCGACGCTCTGTCTCCTCCTCCCTCTGTTCTTTTGACTCTCCTTCCCCTTCTCCCTTCCACCCACTTGCTCTCTGTCCCATTCTGACTTTCTTCCTTTCATTCTGACTACCTTTCTTTTTTGGTCTCGCCTACGCAGTGCGCATGCTGTGCATAGGAGACCTTTAGTCGTCGTGCAGCTCTTTTTCCAAACACATACTCTTGCTTGTGGCGGCATACGGCTTGCGGGAGTGTGCAGCCACGCGCCACAAGCACGAGTATGTGCTTTGAAAAAGAGCTGGATGTGCAATCACGCACCCGCTCATCGCCAGCGCACTCACTCAAGCGCCTCTGAGCACCACTCGCGTGCTTTTTAAAATTTTCATTTAGCACGCGCGTGCGCACACAACTCCCGGGTTTTTTATTTCATTGTATTTATTTTGACGTTTTTAGAGCGCCTAAGTGGTGCCTTACGAGAACTTCGGGGCGCGTACTGGTATTGCCTCTTTTCTGATGCCAGCTCATGAGCGCGGCTAATGACTGCCTCTGGTCTCATGCGGTGAGCCAATGGTGGTGAGCTTTAGGGATAGGAGCCTCATACTGTGAGCAGGAGCCAGTGTCACTGGGCAGGGTGCCTTGGGTCAAAGGGCAAGGAGCCTTTAGTCTTGTGCAGAGGGCGCTTGCTTGAAACGTACAGTGCACAGGGCTTTAAGTGGGCCGGGTCCCTCCTGGTCGTAGACCTGCCAGCAATTAACAAGCATTTGCAATGCAATAGGTTTCGCATTTACGCGAGTTTGAGATATTGACAATGCATATAACAATGCCTTTTATTTTTGTTTTAGTTTTAAAACATCAATAAAAGGCATTGTCATTTACAATGCCAATAGCTTAAACTCGCGTTAATGCGAGACCTATTGCCTTGCAAATGCTTGTTCTCTTGGACATGGCACACATACTTATGTTTCTTTTTTCTCTTGCAGGTTTTGTACGCTGCTTCCGGAGGAGTCCCACCCACTTCTTTCATGTTTTACTGTTGTTCGAATAAAGTTACGTTTCCATTTATTTGTGTTGTTTTAATAAAAGTTATTTTTTTTACCAATAAATAAGTGAGTGTATGGGTCTTCTTTTACAACACTTGTCTGTAGTTTATTGTGAGAATCGGCAGATGATAGTAGGTTATGAGGGAAAACTTTTTTAATTGTGCGGTGCACCTACCAAATATAAGCCAACAGACTATTACATAAATGAAGCCTGGGTAATTCTACAACGGCAAGGGTTCTATGAGTGTATCACTTTATAACACCATGAGTACTGCCCGTGTGATTTCAGAACCAATAAGGCACTGCCTAGGGCCACCGAGGCTTCAAGGACTGGCGAGGCCCACCCTGCATATTTAAGTAAAGCCCCGGAGGTTGCTGATCCCCGGTCTTGAGTTGGTCTCGAAGTCCCCCGTACAATTCGTAAACAATACCTGGGGAGGTGTCGATCCCCTAGTCTGCGAAACGTCTCTGTGCCCTCCCGCGCCTAATTTACATGTGAGATTAAGGTCCCCAGTTCTGCAGAGACCCCCCAATATATTAATAGGATTGGCCCCGGAACATTACCCACCAGTGGGCTCATTTAAATGAACGGTGAGACTCCGCTTCATTTTTTTTCTCTCCATTTTTACCATACGGATCCGCTTTATTGAAGCGATACGAGGTTTTCCTCTCGCTTCAATGAGGCAAACAAGAATTTACTATCACAGGGTGGAAGCAATGCTCCCGCTCTGTAATAGCAAACATAAATGTCCCGCGGATGCACACCCCGGGACATTCTATGACCTGCGCCTGGGAGGTGGCGCTCCATAGGGCCATGATGCATTGGTTAATGCATAACTACAGAATTAGTATAGACGCATAATAACACTACTTGCACACATGTAGTACAGCAACCAGAGTGTAGTGAAGAGGCAGAGGAAGCCCAAAATCACATAGTTCGATCTGCCGATGACCCTGGGATGAGTAGAAACAGATTTACCAAGAAAACGGGTCTTCAGCAGAACGCAAGCAAGCTCAAAATCTTGGTGAGTGCTGCCTTCTTTTTACCTTCCCCCGCTCGTCGCCAAATTTATGTAGTGAAGAGGAAGACAGCAGTGGATCCGATAAGTAGATTTATTGCAGGAAAAGAAGACAGCTTAAACAGCCACCAACAGGACCAGACAGCAAGGCAACCGTCTTCTCGAGCACCGCGTACAAACTCCCCAAGATTCCCTCATGACAACCCTACATTCTAACATTACATACTTACATTATAGTACCATTACATACTAACATTCTACTATGACTTACATTGGAATACTACACAGAGCACATGACTTTACAGCAATGAGCTCATGGTTTCATTCACGAGTCTGGAGACCGGTAGGGGTGAGTAGTTCGCTTCCCACTCTCTCTATTGTATAAATACAAACTAACACTACTGTTATAATTACGTTCTTTTACTGCGTGTTCATTTCCCTCCTTCTTCTATTACTCTTTTCTCCTTTTGGAACCTTCCTACCTTCTTCCCTTCTCTTCCCCCCCTCCTCCTTTCCGCTGTTGGTATTTCCCTACTGTTGGCCGGGAGGCTACCTCAGAATGTTGATGAGAGAACCTTCTCTAGCAGAGCAGCTGCTGGATGTGTACTGTGGAGGTGGAATAAAGAAGATCTCACCTGTACTGGAGTCTTCATCTTTATTGTAACAACTACTTCCGCAGGTATGCTACAGCGCCCAGAGCACATCACTTTACAACAATGAGCTCACGGTTTAATCCCCGAGTCTTCAGACCAGTAGGGGTGAGTAGTTCGCTTCCCACTCCCTGTATGGTATAAACACCTACTAACACTACTTCCACAGGTATGCTACAAACACCAGAGCACATCACTTTACAGCAATGACCTCACGGTTTAGGCTCTCGGTTTCATACGCGAGTGTAGCAGCATCTCATCTCAGCACCATGTCACTCTGAGCAACACCGCAGTTTCAGCCCGGAGGAGTGACTACTTGCTTCGCACTCCCCCACAGAGGTTACAGTGCTCCTATCCTCCTGTTTCCTACTCTTTTTGCCCTTTTTCCCCCTTACTCATTTCAATGGAATCACAAAATGGCTGCCAACACTTCCTAGTTGCAACCGCTCGCACCGCTCGCAGCCAATAAGCAGCAAGCTGTTGCTCGTAACGCCTCAGCCAATCAGATGGCAGAATTCCCAAATATCGATATCTGTAAATTTCGATATTTCTCCAAAACTACTGAACGGATTTACACCAAATAAACAAAAGCGTGCTTTCTAGACCAAGACCCTTCTCCCTGCCAAATTTGGGGTAATTCTGTTCACCCGTTCGACCTGTAGCCTTGTCTAAAGTTTCCTATGGAAATTAACATGGAGAAAACACTTTTGGGACCCCCCTTTTTTCTCGGCCCCCCCTTGACGAATCACCCCCAAACCGAGGAGCTGATATGAACAAAGAATTAGTTTAAGCAAAACAAAAAATGCTCTTCCTATGGAAACTTGGTCCTAACTATAACTACCTACTGGCGACTGCCAGTAGGTAATATCTAACTGCTTTCCGCGTTTTTCCACGAGAATCTCTTCTCCAAAAAGTTAGTACAATTAAATATTTGTTTTCGCAATGTTGCCATAATGTTTCGGCTCGTCCGAGCCTTGTTCACGCTAAATAATTCATGCTATATTTTAATTAATTATAAGGCTTATATATATATATATATATATATATATATATATATATATATATATATATTCACTTAAAAAACCATAGGTTTTACACATGTTATAGTTAGCTGGACATTTCACTCGTAAAAAACCAATGAAATTCCCCCATTATAGTTAGTGCAGGCAACTATAACTCACGCGACCGCAATCCTCTGCTGATGACGTCAGATATTACATCACTGTATTTAGACACTTATTTACCCATGTCTTCTTCCATTAATCTTTAGCTATACATATATTACAAATATTTATTTTTCAGAAAGACACATATGTCATCAGTGATTTAATATCTGACGTCATCAGCAGAGGATTGCGGTTGCGTGAGTTATAGTTGCCTGCACTAACTATAACGGGGGAATTTCATTGGTTTTTTACGAGTGAAATGTCCAGCTAACTATAACATGTGTGAAACCTATGGTTTTTTAAGTGAATTTGCAAGGTTTTTTAAATGCTAATTCGTAACTATAACGTGTGTGAAACCTATGGTTTTTTCAGTGAATTTCAAAGGTTTTTTAAATGCTAATTTATGTATGTATTTTTTATTTTTTTTATGGGATTTTTAGCGTACGCGCACGGTGCGCGAACCTCGCTTAATTTTCCGTTAAAAATTTTAAAAAATTGTTTTACGTGTGTTTTTTCAGCGTGCGCACTCCGCGATTTTTCGAAAAAAAATAAAATCTTTTTTTTGCCCTTGGGGGTCCTTCTGGGACCCCCTGACAAAGGCTAGGGGGTCAGGAACTGTCCACCCTGCCCCCTTTTCACGTTCTCCACCTTTGTTTTTCACCCCCTCAGACTGCGAGAGACAAAATGGCGGCCGACACTTCCTGGTTTCGACCGATTCGAATGTTTACCGACATCTAACAACCAATCAGAATTGCGCTCGCGCACGGCAGGTTGCGCGCACAGTGCGCGCACGGTGCGCGCGTATAGATATTTATATGCTTTTAAATGCTATTTTCTCAGGAAATACCGAACAGATTTACACAAGACCTGCAAAAGGCACTTTCTTGACCTTATGGCTACCTCTCTGCCAAATTTCACGTAATTCTGTTCAGCCGTTCGGGCTGTACCTTCGACTAAAGGTCCTATGGAAAAATGCATGGGGAAAACGTGTTTTGGGACCCCCCCTTTTTCTCGGCCCCCGCTTGACGAATCACCCCGAGACTTTCAGGGTAGGAGCTGAACGGAGCGCCCCATTTGTTTTGAAAATTTTGCGAGAATTCGTCAACCGGCGCCAAAGTTATTCAAAATAGAATTTTGAGATTTCCTATGGAAACTAGGTTGTAACTATAACTATCTACTGGCGACCGCCAGTAGATAATATATATATATATATATATATATATATATATATTGCACGCAGGATCTCCGAGAGCTAACATTGTCTGAACAAGGTACATGTATAAGAGCCTCAGCTTTAGAAACTTATAGTAAAAGTTATGTCTCAAAGTATAGGCATGTATGTTTTATTTTTCATGTTTTTTATGGTGTTTTTATGTATGGGTTTTTACAGACTATGACACAGAGACGCAACTAGCCGTCTACTCAATACAACAACAACTGGATACTGAAGAGGCAGGGAACCTGCACTCTTATAATACTCCTATTACAGGTAAACAAAAAAACAAAAAAAGTGTGTGTGTGTGTGTGTTGCGAGAGAGAGGTAGTAAGCCTGATCATATTGTAAGATAGGATATATATATATATATATATATATATATATATATATATATATATTCACTGAAAAAACCATAGGTTTCACACACGTTATAGTTAGGAATTAGCATTTAAAAAACCTTAGAAATTCAGTGAAAAAACCATAGGTTTCACACATGTTATAGTTAGCTGGACATTTTACTCGTAAAAAACCAATGAAATTGCCCCGTTATAGTTAGTTCAGCTAACTATAACTCGCGCGCCCGCAATGCACTGCTGATGACGTCACATATTACATCACTCATGACATGGTCAGTGACATCACTCATGACATCACTGATGACATCTCAAATGACATCACTGATGACATCACTGATGACATCATCCTTGTGATAGAGTGGCAGACCTCCTCTCACCTTAATATAAGCTTTGATACACACATTCAAAAATAGAGACTAAAAATTTCAAAACAATGGACATACCAATACCAGTTACAACAACCTCTTCAGTAATTCTAAGATCCACATACACATCCACTCATTCACCAACAGTCCTATACAGTCACTCATACATGTACTCACTCATCATATGTACTCATACATCTATACATCCTGTTACACAATGCCACTCATCCATAGAGTTACTCACACACATAGTCACTCATGCTAATAAAGAATCAAACATACATTTACTTGCATATACAGTTATACACACACCACCACACTTACTTCTACGGAAACTTACACATACTTAGTCTTTTAAACAATCACTTATAGAAACACATACTTATTCATACAGGAACTCTTTCAATCTCTCACTTTCACATATACTCACATATATACACCAATAGTCACATATACTAGTTTAAAACGTATGTAGTTACTCCTGAAGACACTATTGAGACAGTCATTCACTCACTAACACACCCATACACACACTCATCCACCCATACAGTCCTGCACACATGCTGTGTTCAACACATACAAACAGTGAGTCACTCATTCATGCACCGATGCACTACGTAATACCCCCCACCGAACCATGCAGACACTCAGACTGATACTCAAAAAAACAACTAATAACCTAAATAGGCACCCATGTAGCTACTCACCAACCCATGCAGCCACTTATACACAAAGTGAGAGACTGATACAGATATTTACATATTTAAACATTATTCACTAAGCCATGTATTCACTATGATACACTTAATCAGTCAGTTACACAATCAATTTTTCAAAAACAAATCATCCATTTAGACACTTATATACCCATTTATTCTTCCATCGACCATGAGATATACATATATAAAACATATTTAATTTTCAGAATAACACACATTCACTAGATGATGTCATCAGTGATGTCATCAGTGATGTCATTTGAGATGTCATCAGTGATGTCATGAGTGATGTCACTGACCATGTCATGAGTGATGTAATATGTGACGTCATCAGCAGTGCATTGCGGGCGCGCGAGTTATAGTTAGCTGAACTAACTATAACGGGGCAATTTCATTGGTTTTTTACGAGTAAAATGTCCAGCTAACTATAACATGTGTGAAACCTATGGTTTTTTCACTGAATTTCTAAGGTTTTTTAAATGCTAATTCCTAACTATAACGTGTGTGAAACCTATGGTTTTTTCAGTGAATTTCTAAGGTTTTTTAAATGCTAATTCCTAACTATAACGTGTGTGAAACCCATGGTTTTTTCATTGAATTTGCAAGGTTTTTTAAATGCTAATTCCTAACTATAACGTGTGTGAAACCCATGGTTTTTTCAGTGAATTTGCAAGGTTTTTTAAATGCTATTTTTTTTTTATATTCTTCATTTTTTTCAAACATATTTTTATTTTAATTTTCTTATCTTTTATAAAGACTATGCTTTAATTTTTAAAATCCTTAAATATTTTTTTTATATATATTTTTTAAAATAAACATGTAAAATTTATTTCCAGATTTTTTTTTTTTTTTTTTTATAGTACGCGTACCGTAAGCTCACGGTAAGCGTACGGTTTACGCAACGTCCGTAATCTATCTACGCTGCTTGCGTATAGTTACGCACTTTGCGTAGCCGCGCGTACTGCGCGTGGGACGCGTGCGCGCTTACGCAACACGCGCACGTTACGCGGAAGTGCCGGGAAATGACTGTTATGCGCATGTGCGCAAGCGCGTGTCTTTTTTACGCGCACGCGTACTTTTTGCCGTAAGCGCACCGTAAGCGTACCGTAAGCGTACGGTAGGTCATGTGATCTTGAAACACAACTTTTGATTGGTTGAAACTACTTTCAGTTCTAGAACTCTCCTACACCACACCCATTCCCCTCATTTCTGCTTGTGATCCCTTGGGAGAAGGAGCTGGTTTGTCTTTGGGATACGATGGCAGAACAGCAGAGCTCTTCTGAGAGTGAGGCTAGCACCAGCAGCACTGTCTTGAGGCAGAGAGCGAGGAAAGTAAAACCTTCTTATGTTTGGGATTATTTTACTTTTCCAGAAGGCCAGCAAAAGGTGAATGCACCCTTAGTTACTTGCAAGCTGTGTCAGCGTGTACTTTCTAGAGGTAATCCTGACAGGAAGTATTCCTTTGGGAATCACACCATGATGAGGCACCTCAAGGATGTACACAAAAGGACACATGCTCAACTTTTTGGAGGTAACTCTTCAGAAAGACGAGCCAGTACATCCACAGCAGCTCAGCCTGGACCATCACCTGCAGAGCTTACTCCTTCTTCTGCAGCTCAGGTGAGCCCTTCATCTGTGGGGGGAGAATCTCCTTTTGCTGGCCCTCTGGAAATGAACCCTCGATTTCGGAAGGTTGATATTCATTGCACATTTTGTAAAGCTCTAATTTGTTATAGGGAGACCAGTGTTTCCCTAGTGAATAACAAAATAGATCAGCACATTTGTAGCTTTGAATGATTTTCCCATGGTTCCTTTCCTCTGTCCCTGCATGAACACAACGGTTCTTTTAAGAGCCAACCTTATCTTTCATCTTTTTTTTACATTTTTTTTAAAAAACTTTTTTTTTTTACCGTACGCGTACGGTAAGCGTACCTTTTTTTTTATTTTTTAAAAAAAACACTAAAAATCATTTTTCACATTACAAGGTCCTTGAAAGACTACAATTATTACTATTGACTTACCATACTCACTGAAAAAAATATTTATTCATTTGTTTTTTTAAAAAATAGTTTTTAAAATGGTTGTAGTTTACGAAAATTTTCTATATCGATCTGAAAAAAATGAAAAAAGTATTAATATTTTTAAAACATTTTATAATACAGTACACATATTTACATTTTTTCCCCAAAAATATTTTTGCCTTATTTTTGCTGTTTTCAGAATATATTGCATTTCACTATAAATTGTGAAAGCAATTGCATTCATCATTTTACAGCGGGCAAAAAAAAATAACAATCTCAAAGATTGTATTAAAAAAGCCCAGAATCTCTTCTCACTTAAACTTATCATTACAGAAATGCATATTATTCTTAAAAAATGTCATCTAAAAACAATACTTTTTTCTTTAAAATACCGTCTGATATTTTTGTTTCAGAAGTACATTCACAATAATATATCTCAAATAACTCCAAAATACATCTGATTTTATTTCCTTTAGGCCAAATAGTATTTTTTATTCTTTCCCTGGAATAAATTTCCAAGGGAAAACCATTAAAATTCTAAAGTTTAATCTGTCCAGATCTCACCGATTCTCTGTAACATTTTGGTTCACGAAAATTTTTCGAATAATTTATTTAGTCCACAATAGAATTGCTTACTTTTCCACATGGCCAAATAGTAATTTTTGAAATTATTTTTGAAAAAATTTCCAGTGGCAGTCCAATAACATTCCAAAATTTAAAATGTGCAGAAGTTACCGATAATCTCTAAATTATTGGTTTTTCAAAATTGCATTAAAAATTTAAAAAGTCCACATTACAATTGATTATCTTTCCTTTAGGCCAAATGATAATTTTAAAAATCTTTTTTCTACAAAATTGCAATGGTAATCCTGTAAAATGGTAAAATTATTTTGTCCAGATCTTGCCAAGTCTCTCTAAAATTTAGGTTTCAGGAAGATTAGATAGGAATTTGCTAAATCAAAAGGCAAACGTTGTTTGAAAATCAATTGGGAATCATTACACAGTGTCCATCCTTTTTCACATTTTAGATAAACTGTGTAATGTCCAGAAGTAACAGTAGGTCCATCATGGAAAATTATTGCAACAGTTACAAAAGTTTTTCCTGAAATTGATAATTGCTGTCCTGTAAACTTCTTTATTAAAGTATCCAATTTTGATCCATCAGCTCTACATCGTTGCATCATTAAAATTACATACTGTCCGTATTCCCTTAAAATTAATGTTGATAACATGTCAGAATTACACTCACCACATTTCATGCTATGATTAGCATCTTTAACTAAGTTTGCAAAAGTGACTGTTTTACTCTCTGGCAATGTCAAATAAATAAACCTTTCATTATCAACAATAGAACCACTTATATTATAACAATTATCACAACTATGTTCCCATTTATAAGAGAGACCAAAAAAAATGTCAATGGGAACTCCTTCTTCTTCCACTACCTGAAGAAAATACATCAAAAATTCGTGAGCATCTTGCTGTTCATTTTGAGAAAACTGTGTTCGTCCTGAACATACATCTAAAAGTTTTCTAATATCAGTAGCACTTTCTATTTGAGTTTTATCTTTACTCAGCTTTTGAAAAAGGAGACTGAGCTCTGAACAGAATCTTTTTCCCTGATTTATTATTATCTGCTCTTGCAAACTTTCCAGATAAAAAGCAACATTCAGCACTACATTTGCGTAGCAGTTGACACCAGAGCTATTTTCAAAATGACATCCTACAACCTGTTCTTCATTTTCCTTATTCTTTTTGCTTGCAATTACATCACTCCTCTTTTTTTTCCTCTTCTCTACATCTTCATTACAGATATTCTCATTTCTCCTTTTACGAGAAACTACACGTTTCTCCAACACAGGATACTGACCTAAATGAGGAGCATAGCTTCTTCTTAATCTATTATACTCCTTTACACAGTTTGTATCAGCACTAACTTTTGAGTCATCGAAGTCTATCATGAATAAACCTGATAATGTTTTGACTCGTGACAAAGCAACATATGCCATACCTTCTTTGAACACACTAGATCCAATGTTCACAAATGCACAATCTACAGTCAATCCTTGAGACTTGTGAATAGTTACAGCATATGCTAGAGAAAACGGAAACTGCTTCCTACGTACATATAAGTCTTTCACAAGCATGAAACGAACTGAACAACGACAAATGTCTTTAACTTCCTCTATCTGATCAAATTTTATTTTTAACCATTCAATTCCATCTTTTTTCTGATAATTAATAAAACCCACAACTCTTCCCATCGCTCCATTTACTAAGCCTTTTTCAACATCCAAATTTCTCCTTAAAAACACTCTACAGTTCATGCAAACATATAGATTTTTTTCTAATCCTGCTGTTTTGGAGATGTTCTTCTCTAGTGAGTCCAATTTATTTTTCAGTTTGCCTGTTACTGTGACAGTAATTCTTCCATCCTCAATTTTGTCCACTGCTTCCAATTTCATGATCTCTTCCTTTTCCAATTTCAAAAGCTCCTCATTGAATATTGAGCATTCACGTAGAGTTGGCATTAAGCAGATGACACTTTTGTTTTCTGCAATGTTCTTGTATATCTTCTCTGCAACTATTTCTTCCTTTGGAAATAAATTATGTAGCAGCCGAGTCTGTAATGCTTTTTTGCCAGCTTCTGTGAGTAGTCCAATCCTGATATCTTTCAGAATACTTCCATATTCTTCATCGTTTGCTTGCCTCATATTAGTTGTAAGTTCCTTGTACTCAAAGAAGGACCAAATATTTGTATTACCGATGCTTCCCAATGACTTCTTCGTGTCTTCATGTGTCACAGTATTAAACACTGGTTGTCCTTTAACCGGAGTAAGTTGCAAAAGATCCCCAAAAACGATGACGTGTTTTCCACCAAATAACACGTCATAGTCTGTCTTCAAAATTTGCTGCATTCTTAAATGCACAAAGGCAAGCATTAAGTTTGATACCATGCTCACCTCATCAATAATGAGAACTTGCATCTTCTTCAATACTCTTGAAACTTCCAAGCATGCTTCTCCAGTTAGCTTGTTGAATTGTATTTTGTTCTCATGCTCCACTGGTAACATTAGCAAACGATGTAAGGTGATTCCTTTTATGTTATATGCTGCTAACCCAGTTGGAGCAGTAACCACACAAGACAAAGTAGAATCTGTTTTTTGCTTTAGGTAGCTTCTGATGACTTTAATTAGGAAACTTTTTCCAGTGCCAGCTTGTCCGCTTACATACATCCTGATTGGATGAAATGATGTGCATGAGCACTCTTTTTTTTCATGTAGAAATCCGTGTTCAATTTTGTTTTTGATCTCTTCATAAATTTGTTGCTGCTCTTGATTCAGTTGTCTTTCCAAATTTTCTAAGTCTATAAATTCTTCTTGAGCTTGATTCATAGCCGTTTCCACTTCATTCATGGCTATTGATGCTTCATTTTCAACGATTGGTTGTCCTAGGGGATCTTGACTGTATGTTCCTGAACTTTGGCTGTCCTGAGAACTGTCTCTAGCAATTTCTGCTGCAATTGTAGTTTCCTGTTCAATTTCTTCATTTAACATTTGCAGATAAGTTGAGAATGTACTGCATTGTATGCTGTCTTTGCAAGCATTAAAAGAATCTTCATAGCTCTGGAATTCTCCCAGTAGTTCATCCTCTGAACGCCATGGTTTAAACAACTGTAAAAGAGCCAAGTAGTAAAATTCTTTCTTGTCGGTAGTGTCGCAACTCAGCTTCCGGTGATTTATCAAACTTCCTTTGGTTTGCTTCACCAAACATCCTTCTTCACCAACGACTTTATATTTTCCATTATTGATGTCTTCTGCAGCTTTCCGTGAATAAATGTAGTTCTGCAGCACTTCATAGAGACACATGTTCTCCAGATGATGACTTCTCTTGGGATAATATGTGTCCAACATGTTTGTTTTCAATATATCTGTACTTTCAGGTTCGAACTGTGCCAAATATTCAATTTCTCCAACAGATTTCAGTACCCGATTTCTCATTGCTGCAAGGCCTAAACTTGCCCAAATTATTCTTCTTGACTTCGAGTAGAGACTTGCAGAAGATAATCTATCTGAACATTCGTAGGATCCAATTTCTCGATGCGATAACATCTTCAAACTGAAACTGTACAGCTTCTTACTGACAGTCTTCTCGTGAGAAATCTCTTCCCACATTTCCTTCAATTCTGTTTTTTCTGATTTCGTAATGTAAGACGTTACATATCGAGCAACAGCAATGGAATTGTCAGCAACATACTGTATATCCATGTTAGCGTTCCACATGGATAAAATGACTGGGTTGTAGTCATTTATATTTTTTGATTCTTCTTTTCTTTTAAGGTTGTAGGTATTCTTAGGTGATTTTCTTGTGATAGTATGTCTCACAGCTGACATAAAACTGTTGACTCTTCCATTTGTAAGAACAGGTCTAGGAAATCCAAATCGACATTTAGTGTAGTATTTTTCTTTGCTCTTGTATTTCCGTCGACAGTATTTTCCACACCGATGACTTTGGAAACGTAGAACTTGCTCCTTTAACTTGTACTCTTCTGTGCTTTTAGGTATAGCACATGTTGCATATTCTTCAATGTAAGATAACACTGCTTCATCAGTATCTGTTCCAAACTTTGGGGCATCCTTGATCCACAGCAGCATATGAATATGAGGAGCACCTCTTGCCTGGTACTCTTTTCTCCAAAAGAAATCCACTACTTCTCCAAGGGGTGGATTTTTTTTATTGCAGATGAAGGACATCATAGCCTCAAATCTATGATTGAAATATCTGCAAACATTAACCGGATCCAATGAGCACAGTTCTCCTGCTGTCTTGTATTCGATGTTTTCAATGTTTGAATTGGCCTCTCGTAGAAAATCCAGTAAATCATCCCAAGCGTACTCGGCGCAGCTTAGGGTAAGGAACCATGTTGGTGTTCCTAAATTGCGTAACATGCATTTTAGTTCACCATGGCGTCGGTACCAATATTCATTTGTCCCACGCTGACAAGCCATCAGATTGATCAGTTGTGTTTCCAAATGATCATCTCGGTGCTGCACTTTCTCCATAAAATCCTTAGCAGACACATTTTGTAAATGTACTCCACTTTTTAAAATGTGATTTACTGCATAAGACAGTGCAGACAAGTCGCTTTCAAATAAAAGATGGAACAAATAAGGGATACTTTGTCGAAATCTGGGATCTTCAGCATATAGTCTTGTAGTCCGATACTCAGAAGCTGGAATCTGTTCCGGACGTTCATCGTATCGTCCTCCTTTTCCTTTAGGAAACAGCTGGGGAAAACATCGAGCTTCCAAGCTCTCCTCCCATACACTCACGGGATTTCCTTTTGCTTTCTTCATCTGAAAGAGATCAATATTGTCTCCCATAACTTCTTTCGAATGGAGAGGATGTATGCTAAAATGTTCATAAATTTCTTCTTCCTTTGACTTGTCCACTTTTTCAATTTGTCCACTTGGTGTTTCTGTATCTCCTTGTAAATCTTCTTCTTCTTCTTCTTCTACTATATAAATTGATTCATACCATTTGTTATTTTTTTTCAAATACAAATTTGCTCTTTGTACTTTCCGCACATCTACCAGCTCCTGCCAAATCTTCTTATTCTTTGTAGGTACACCATTAACCAGAATAATTAATGGTTCAGTTTCCAAAGTATCCGCATCAATAGTTTCCATATTTTTTTTCAAATCCAAGGGCAAATACACCACTCTACCTTTTAAACCTCTCACTAAATCTGAAGGAGGTAATTTACCAGTTTTGGGCTCCATACGTACTATGGTCTGGAACGGATGAACACATTGAATGAGTATAGACTCATATGTATTTAATTCAGAAAGTTCAGCAGGAATAGCATCCAATTCTAAATTATTATGTACAGCTCTGGTCGGCATTCTATTTTCCTCTAACTTGTTGTAGCAGTATTTACAAATACGCTGATCTTCACCCAATTCAAAACAATTTTCAAGAAATATATATGTTGCAAAATCCATCCACTTATAATTATCTTCATTTTCACTCTTTCTGTAGAGATCAACATTCCTAGTTTGTTTTCTATAATGAGTTCTGCGGCAACAAATACAAGTAACATTTGGTCTTTCATTAGAGACTATTGCAAATTTTGTTATGTGATCATTAAATGTCTTACTTACACAAGGTTCTACATTCTCTTCCACTTCTGCCTCATTTACTGTGTCCTTCTCTGCACTGTTTTGTTCAGGACCAAAGTAACAAAACTGAATTTCATCAACAACCTTCTCTACATCTGATACCGTTCCTCGGAACAGAGCCCTATTCAATTCATTTAACTTTATTGCTGGACTTTTGGCAAAATACAACCGTCTCACAAACTTTCTCATTTCAGTATGATGAACAGCCAGCATCCTAAAATGATGGAAAACACTATTGCACACTTTTCTAGATAGACAAGCAAGAGAATGACCCTGCAAACCAGTATTCTCTCTCACTCTGCATGGATCCAGACTTTGAAGCACCTTAATCTTTTGTTTTACACTTTTTTTACTATATTCTCTTAGAAACTCTCGAAATCTGTCAATAGATTCCTGACGCACAGTGCAAATACTACTACAATTCCAAGTGTACACTGGGGCTTTAGGACGTCTCCCCATTGCCTCATCTGCCATCACTTGTACCTCATCTCTTGGAACCATTATCTCCTTCTCCATTATGCAACCATTTTTTACTTCGTATGAACGACCTCTGGTGTCAACTGCATGCAGCAAACTATTACTTTGAAAATAGCTCTCTTCATTAAAAAAAGGTTCACTACTTGAGCTATGCATCCACTTTCCTAAAAACACTTTACAAAAATTTGTTCTGTTCACTACTCTTTTGCTTTTGCTTTGTGATTTCAGTACATTAACCATTTTATCTAATGTACGCATCCTATTCAAAATTAATATGAATAGTTTCCTTTTTAATTCTAATGCCTTTGCTGCAATGGCTTCAATTTCTTTTTTTCTCTTATAATATTTAGCCTTTTGCTTATATTTCTTTATATCCTTTATCAAATTGGACATAACTCTTCTCTGAAACATTTTTCTACGTATCTCTTTAAATGCTGTTTTTCTGTTTATGTTAAACTTTTCAATTGCAGAAGGTATATTTGCATTAACTAAATCCTCAATTTTTTGCTGTTCTGTAGGTTTTGTTACATTTTTCCGAGAACAGACATTTTGTACATTTTTGTTTGTTTTCAATATTTTGTTTAGGAATTGTCTTTTTTGCTTACCAGAAGATTTTTTCTTTTTCCCAACATCAGCATCTTCTACTAACTTTGGTCCTCCAGTTGTCCTCAAATATAGTTTTTTTTTTAGCGTTTTTTGAACTCGAGATTTTGTAGGCATCTTAAATTTTGTTCACTGTTCTTCAGCAATACCTGCAAAAAAACTAAAAAAAAAATTCTTTATTGAATTTAAATATATTACTACATTTCTTTTCACAATAGTCACAAAACGAAATTTCTTTGCCAATTTGAATGCACACAAACTCCTCTTTTTTTTTGGGCAAGTGAAAATCTGTATAACAAACTGTCACATTATGAAACCAAGCTGTTTTTTTTTCAGACCACCACCGTGTGTATTCTCTGTGACTGCCTACACTCCAGCAGGGGCAACCAGCCTTAGTGATGCTGAATGTATTTGCATTACAGACTTAAACCTGAAAACCCCACTCGCTTCTAATTACTGTGCATGACTATACATGGCAAGCACATGGGTGTGTGCTAAACCTCTGCTTCTTCCCCCAAAAATTCGCTCCTCTTTTCCATCTACTGCAACTGTGAAATCACCAGAGCAAGACGCAATACATTTCTGCCTATAATTCTTCTATGCACACAGAGTCATGTTTTCACATTAGTGCCAAAACGAAATTTCTTTGCCAATTTGAAAGCACACTTACTGCTCTTTTTTTTTCGGGCCAAGTGAAAATCTCTTTTTACACTTTGAAATCACTTTTACAGACTGACACATTCTGAAACCTTTTTTTTTAAATTTATTTAAATGCACATGTCCAAGCTGTTTTTTTTTCAGACCACCACCGTGTGTATTCTCTGTGACTGCCTACACTCCAGCAGGGGCAACCAGCCTTAGTGATGCTGAATGTATTTGCATTACAGACTTAAACCTGAAAACCCCACTCGCTTCTAATTACTGTGCATGACTATACATGGCAAGCACATGGGTGTGTGCTAAACCTCTGCTTCTTCCCCCAAAAATTCGCTCCTCTTTTCCATCTACTGCAACTGTGAAATCACCAGAGCAAGACGCAATACATTTCTGCCTATAATTCTTCTATGCACACAGAGTCATGTTTTCACATTAGTGCCAAAACGAAATTTCTTTGCCAATTTGAAAGCACACTTACTGCTCTTTTTTTTTCGGGGGCAAGTGTATATCTCTTTTTTCAATTTGAAATCACTTTTACAGACTGACACATTCTGAAACCTTTTTTTTTAATTTATTTAAATGCACATGTCCAAGCAGTTTTTTTTTCAGACCACCACCGTGTGCATTCTCTGTGACTGCCTACACTCCAGCAGGGGCAACCAGCCTTAGTGATGCTGAATGTATTTGCATTACAGACTTAAACCTGAAAACCCCACTCGCTTCTAATTACTGTGCATGACTATACATGGCAAGCACATGGGTGTGTGCTAAACCTCTGCTTCTTCCCCCAAAAATTCGCTCCTCTTTTCCATCTACTGCAACTGTGAAATCACCAGAGCAAGACGCAATACATTTCTGCCTATAATTCTTCTATGCACACAGAGTCATGTTTTCACATTAGTGCCAAAACGAAATTTCTTTGCCAATTTGAAAGCACACTTACTGCTTTTTTTTTTTCGGGGCCAAGTGAAAATCTCTTTTTACACTTTGAAATCACTTTTACAGACTGACACATTCTGAAACCTTTTTTTTTAATTTATTTAAATGCACATGTCCAAGCAGTTTTTTTTTCAGACCACCACCGTGTGCATTCTCTGTGACTGCCTACACTCCAGCAGGGGCAAACAGCCTTAGTGATGCTGAATGTATTTGCATTACAGACTTAAACCTGAAAACCCCACTCGCTTCTAATTACTGTGCATGACTATACATGGCAAGCACATGGGTGTGTGCTAAACCTCTGCTTCTTCCCCCAAAAATTCGCTCCTCTTTTCCATCTACTGCAACTGTGAAATCACCAGAGCAAGACGCAATACATTTCTGCCTATAATTCTTCTATGCACACAGAGTCATGTTTTCACATTAGTCCCAAAACGAAATTTCTTTGCCAATTTGAAAGCACACTTACTGCTCTTTTTTTTTCGGGGGCAAGTGTATATCTCTTTTTTCAATTTGAAATCACTTTTACAGACTGACACATTCTGAAACCTTTTTTTTTAAATTTATTTAAATGCACATGTCCAAGCTGTTTTTTTTTCAGACCACCACCGTGTGTATTCTCTGTGACTGCCTACACTCCAGCAGGGGCAACCAGCCTTAGTGATGCTGAATGTATTTGCATTACAGACTTAAACCTGAAAACCCCACTCGCTTCTAATTACTGTGCATGACTATACATGGCAAGCACATGGGTGTGTGCTAAACCTCTGCTTCTTCCCCCAAAAATTCGCTCCTCTTTTCCATCTACTGCAACTGTGAAATCACCAGAGCAAGACGCAATACATTTCTGCCTATAATTCTTCTATGCACACAGAGTCATGTTTTCACATTAGTGCCAAAACGAAATTTCTTTGCCAATTTGAAAGCACACTTACTGCTCTTTTTTTTTCGGGCCAAGTGAAAATCTCTTTTTACACTTTGAAATCACTTTTACAGACTGACACATTCTGAAACCTTTTTTTTAAATTTATTTAAATGCACATGTCCAAGCTGTTTTTTTTTCAGACCACCACCGTGTGTATTCTCTGTGACTGCCTACACTCCAGCAGGGGCAACCAGCCTTAGTGATGCTGAATGTATTTGCATTACAGACTTAAACCTGAAAACCCCACTCGCTTCTAATTACTGTGCATGACTATACATGGCAAGCACATGGGTGTGTGCTAAACCTCTGCTTCTTCCCCCAAAAATTCGCTCCTCTTTTCCATCTACTGCAACTGTGAAATCACCAGAGCAAGACGCAATACATTTCTGCCTATAATTCTTCTATGCACACAGAGTCATGTTTTCACATTAGTGCCAAAATGAAATTTCTTTGCCAATTTGAAAGCACACTTACTGCTCTTTTTTTTTCGGGCCAAGTGAAAATCTCTTTTTACACTTTGAAATCACTTTTACAGACTGACACATTCTGAAACCTTTTTTTTAAATTTATTTAAATGCACATGTCCAAGCTGTTTTTTTTTCAGACCACCACCGTGTGTATTCTCTGTGACTGCCTACACTCCAGCAGGGGCAACCAGCCTTAGTGATGCTGAATGTATTTGCATTACAGACTTAAACCTGAAAACCCCACTCGCTTCTAATTACTGTGCATGACTATACATGGCAAGCACATGGGTGTGTGCTAAACCTCTGCTTCTTCCCCCAAAAATTCGCTCCACTTTTCCATCTACTGCAACTGTGAAATCACCAGAGCAAGACGCAATACATTTCTGCCTATAATTCTTCTATGCACACAGAGTCATGTTTTCACATTAGTGCCAAAACGAAATTTCTTTGCCAATTTGAAAGCACACTTACTGCTCTTTTTTTTTCGGGCCAAGTGAAAATCTCTTTTTACACTTTGAAATCACTTTTACAGACTGACACATTCTGAAACCTTTTTTTTTAAATTTATTTAAATGCACATGTCCAAGCTGTTTTTTTTTCAGACCACCACCGTGTGTATTCTCTGTGACTGCCTACACTCCAGCAGGGGCAACCAGCCTTAGTGATGCTGAATGTATTTGCATTACAGACTTAAACCTGAAAACCCCACTCGCTTCTAATTACTGTGCATGACTATACATGGCAAGCACATGGGTGTGTGCTAAACCTCTGCTTCTTCCCCCAAAAATTCGCTCCTCTTTTCCATCTACTGCAACTGTGAAATCACCAGAGCAAGACGCAATACATTTCTGCCTATAATTCTTCTATGCACACAGAGTCATGTTTTCACATTAGTGCCAAAACGAAATTTCTTTGCCAATTTGAAAGCACACTTACTGCTCTTTTTTTTTCGGGCCAAGTGAAAATCTCTTTTTACACTTTGAAATCACTTTTACAGACTGACACATTCTGAAACCTTTTTTTTTAAATTTATTTAAATGCACATGTCCAAGCTGTTTTTTTTTCAGACCACCACCGTGTGCATTCTCTGTGACTGCCTACACTCCAGCAGGGGCAACCAGCCTTAGTGATGCTGAATGTATTTGCATTACAGACTTAAACCTGAAAACCCCACTCGCTTCTAATTACTGTGCATGACTATACATGGCAAGCACATGGGTGTGTGCTAAACCTCTGCTTCTTCCCCCAAAAATTCGCTCCTCTTTTCCATCTACTGCAACTGTGAAATCACCAGAGCAAGACGCAATACATTTCTGCCTATAATTCTTCTATGCACACACAGTCATGTTTTCACATTAGTGCCAAAACGAAATTTCTTTGCCAATTTGAAAGCACACTTACTGCTCTTTTTTTTTCGGGCCAAGTGAAAATCTCTTTTACAGACTGACACATTATGAATCCACCATGTGTAACTACAACAAAAACAATTCCCATTTCTATTATTCATTTCTTAAGTTACCACATACATCCCCTCTCAAACTGTAAACTCACCTTTAAAATTAGTTAGTTGTGAAAGAAATGTGTCACTCAAACAGCAGATTATCAGAGCCAGGATCTCTGTTCTGTACACCTCTCTCCTCTCAGCAGAACCAGATAATGGCAAACTTTCCCTCTATTTTTCCACACATATACATGTAAGTTTCAAATCTCAGTGCTTCCCCCTTTTTTTCAAATGTAATGACACATTTCTATTGGTTGAAAACCAACCCTTTTCCAAAAGTACCCTGCCCCCAACTTGACTTCTGCCTAGTACCCTTCCCCCAACTTGACTTCTGCCTGCTACCATAGCAACAGCTCATGGAACACTGCTGTGTGCAGTTAGGTCAGAAGTTCGACACACAATGTTTCAATTCCACAGAGCAAGAGTGCTTGACTTTTCAAACCTAACTGCAAATCCATAGTACTGTTCTTTGGTTACACATTTTTTTGTACCAATACAAAACATGCTTCTATTAATTTTCACATACAGCCTAGTTTTTTTTCTAGAATGGTATGAAACAGCCAATCAGTTCTTTTTGTTTTGTAAAAAATATGTATGCCTCCATTTCCAAACTGTCTTTCTTTTCATATTGCCATTCTACTGAAAGACACCTCCTGAGTGCATCCAGTTCTCCTTTGAAGATGTTCACAGTGTGGATTGTAGGGCACAGCTATGTCTTCTGGAGTGAAAAGTTTGCAGAGAAAACAGATATGGTGAGAGACCTTGCTTTGCCAAATGTAGACATTAAATGGATTGGTCAGAGAGGGTTAAAGTGGCACCAATTGATGCCATTGGTGAAATCCTTCATGCAAATCCAACACCCTGACCTCATAATAGTGCACTGTGGTGGCAATGACCTAGGCACTTTGACTGGGGTAGGTCTGGAAATGCTTATGAAGGACACCTTTGCACAACTGTTTACACTTTTCCCTAAAACTGCCTTTGTGTTTTCCAACATATGCCAAAGGCAAAAATGGAACTGGTCCAATCATTTCTGTCCACAGATTGACAAAGCAAGAAAGCACGTCAACAAATCTGTTTCTGCTTTCCTCCGTGACTATGGTATGGGTGCCATTTACCACAACAACTTGCGTTACGACATGCAAGACATTTATAGAGGAGATGGTGTGCACTTCAATGATGAAGGGAACAGAGTCTTCCTCTTGAACCTTAGACTCTGCATCGGTACTTACTTGTAGGTACCACTAAAAAAATGACTCCATAAACACAACAGCTCTTTTTAGAGCTCCCTAATTTCTAAACTCTTAAATCTGATTTTCATTTATTTATTTTTATTTTTTTTACCGTACGCTTACCGTGAGCTTACCGTACGCGTACCCCGTGATTTTTTTTAAAATCAATAAATGTTTTTTTTGTACTTTTCTGTCCTTCTTTGACCCCCTTACAATTGTTAGGGGGTCTGTAACTCTCCTCATTGCCCCCTTTCCTTGTTTTCACTCTTTTTTTTCAGAGTGAAATACACAAAATGGCGGCCGCCGCTTCCTGGTTTCGGCCGATTCGAATGTTTACTAAGATCTAAGAGCCAATCAGAATCGCGCTCGCGCACGCCACCGTACGCTTACCGTAAGCGTACGGTAAGCGTACCGTAAGCTGGCTCAGATATATATATTGATTTAAAGGCTATTTTCTCAAAATCAACTGAACTGATTTACACCAAACCTACAAAAGGCACTTCCTTGACCTGAGGACTAGCTCTCTGCCAAATTTCAAGTAATTCTGTTCAGCCGTTCGGGCTGTAGCTGTGTCTAAAGGTCCTATGGAAAAATGCATGGGAAAAACGCGTTTTGGGACCCCCCTTTTATCTCAGCCCCCGCTTGACGAATCCCCCCGAGACTTTCAGGGTAGGAGCGGAGCGTAGCGCCCCACCTATTTTGACAAATTCGCGAGGATTCGTCGACCGGCGCCAAAGTTATTCAAAATAGAATGTTGCGGATTTCCTATGGAAACAGGGTCCTAACTATAACTACCTACTGGCGACCGCCAGTAGGTAATATATATATATATATATATATATATATATATATATATATATATTTTTTGTTTTTTTCTTGGCAGTTCCTATCGATGTGTACAAGGGTACAACAGAATGGTGTGTTAAAAGGAGAACCCAGAAAATGACAGCACCAGCGCTTAAACAGGGGCCGCCTCCTGAGAAATGCGCTCGACATGGCTCGCCCACCAAGCAAAGGGCTCTACAACCACTGTCAACGCTTAAAAGCGGACCACCCACCAAGAAAAGGGCTCTACAAAAGCAACAATCAGGTGAGCTTTTAACAGAGGGGACTAAGTTTTTAAAAAAAGGTTGCCTTACCCCCCAAGGTGGTCTGGTAGTTGTTCCCCACGGTGTATCGAGATGTAGTGTAAAAGTAGAAATGCAGAGCATTCACCATCGCTGTTTGTAAGAAACCTTACTGTGTTTTATTGTTACTAGTTTATGCTTTTCTAGTTTTTAACATATATATTTTTTGTTTACATTTGTAGAACCAGTACAAATGTTTGTAGGAAAAGAAGCGTCGCTCAAGGTGGGGCGAATGTCAATACATCTAAAGGACATCACTAAGGCGGTGCAAAATGAACCAAAGTCAGCAGCTGTTGAGAGCGGGGGTGCCCTGCGAGACAACATTTACAAAGGTGTTAAAGACAAGGGGTTCGTACATTTAACCGCACAAACGCAGCAACAGATTTTTTGTGAACCTGGTGAAGAGACTGTTGGAGGTTGTAAAGCACCTAAAGTAACGCCTTTATATGGGAAAAAGTTAAAGATGGATCTAGCAGCTGCCCCCGATATTCAAAATGGCCCCTTAGATTTATCTCTAAAAAAACTGCTACACAGATTATCTACGCTCATCATCTAACTTCTGATGAGAACTGGGAGTTTGAAGGCCGATCATGTGTGAAAAATTTCCCAACCACCTTCATGCAACCCAAATATAAGGGGTATACCATGATGGCCCATAACTCAAAGGGGTATGACTCGTTTTTTATTTTCCAGAAGATGATTAGTGAAAAGGTGCCTGCAAAGCTTTTCACCCAGGGCTCAAAGCTGATGTTGATAAAGGCTGTACCCTTATAAATACGTTTTATAGACACCATACATTTTTTACCCATTAAGTTAAGTAAGCTACCAAAAGCTTTTGGGTTTCCTGGGTGTAAAGGTTACTTCCCACATTTTTTAACACATTTATAGAATTATAAGGGCCCCATGCCGCTGCCGCACAGCTATGGCGCTGAGTATATAATGGCTGATGAGAAAAAGAACTTTTTACAATGGTATGCTGAAAACCATGACAAAACGTTTAATTTTCAAACCGAGTTAAAAGTCTACTGTCAGGCGGATGTTATGAAATTGCACCAAGCGTGTCATCTTTTCAGAGACGCAGTTGTAGAAATGACTAAACAATTGGTAATAATCAATCCCAACACACCCCGGTGACCGAATCTATAGAGTACATTGATCCTTTTCAAAACATTACGCTAGCTTCCGTGTGTAGGTCTATCTCTAAACACATGTTTTTACAGCGTAAAAGCATAGCTTTAATACCACCGGACCTCTATAACGGGAAAAAAACGTTACTCCACGCCCTCGATACAATGACTCATGTACATTTCTAACAAAGAAAGCATCTACATTCAACACGCCTTGCTGGGTGGTCAATACCGCGTGGGGCCTTATTACCTAGACGGGTATGTCGTAATCAAAGGCGTGCCAACAGCCTTTGAATACAATGGTTGTTTTTACCACAGGTGCCCCCGCTGCTACAAACCCTACGAGTTTAATAAACTGTTGGGCACCAAATTTGAGCACCTTCATAGGCGCACACTGATGAAAGCTCAATATATTGAAAACAATGGTTTCGATATGAGAACCCTCTGGGAACATGAGTGGATTGACATGCTAGTATCAGACGCCGAGCTAGGTCCCTTCCTTAGAAGTCAGCAGTTACCTGAACCATTGGAACCCCGCAACGCCTTGTTTGGGGGCCGTACAAATGCGATACAACTGTACAGAGCTGTGGGCCTTAGGGACAAAATAGACTACTATGATTTAACAAGCTTGTATCCGTTTGTCAATAAACTGAAGTTATACCCTGCAGGGCACCCAACTATTATATACTAAGACTTTAAACCTTTAGACACATACTTTGGGTTAGATAAATGTGAAATCTATCCGCCCGAGGACTTTACTTTCCAGTGTTACCCTAGAGAGTCGATAGTAAACTCATGTTTCCCCTCTGTCGAACCTGTGCTGAAAGTAAATAGACCACCTTATGCCTACACAATGAAGCGCAAAGGATGCTACGGGGTACCTGGTGTAGTATAGAGGTTCAAGAGGCCCTAAAGAAAAGATACCGGCTTGGTAAAATATTGGAAATTTGGCACTTTGAAAGGACTACAACACACCTTTTTTCTGAGTATATTAATTTATTTCTCAGAGACAAACAGGTGGCATCGGGGTTTCCAGAATGGTGCACTGACGCTGCCTCCAAGGAACAGTACATCGATGAATACTATGCTCATTCGGGTATAAACTTGAGACCGATTTTATCGAGGTCAACCCCGCCAAACGTCAGCTAGCCAAGTTATGTCTCAACTCCTTATGGGGAAAATTTTCACAACACACAAACTTGTCAAACACAACCATTGTCACAGATCCTGACGATATGTTTAATTACCTTTTTGCACCCTGTTATGATGTGTCCAGCTGAGAGTTTATTAATGACGATACCGCCATGCTGGAAACATGCTAAAGAGTACCCCACAGCGTGTAACAGTATAAACATGTTTATAGCCTCTTTTAGAACCGCACACACTCATTTAGAGCTTTACAGGTTGTTAGATAAACTACAGGAGAGGTGCTTGTATCACGACACAGACTCTGTTATTTTTGTAAGAAAGTAGGGGACGAAGAACCACCTCTAGGGGACTATCTGGGGGATTTAACTTGCGAACTAGAAAAGGACGAACACATAGTCAAGTTCGCCTCATTAGGCCCTATTGTTACAAAACGTCTAACAATAAAGTCTGTATGAAAGTCAAAGGCATACCATTAAATGTTAAGAACACCTTAAAAATAAATTTTGGCTGTCTAAAGAATCTGGTAAATGAGTATGCCACAAAGACCGATCCTTAATGTGACAAAACAATCATTATAAATCAGTCTTCTATAGTGAGGACCAAAAAAAGATGGGAAATTACAACCCAGCGTTGCATAAAACATTGCCAGTGGTGTTCGATAAAAGGGTCTTAATGTCAGACTACAAAATGATCCCTTACGGTTATTAAAGATACATTAGTGTTGGGAACCTCTACTAGCATGGATACTAGGTTGCAACACCTGTTTCCCTGCATAAAGCTATTTTATAAAAAAACTAGTAGAAAATGCTCCGGGCGTTTTATCCCAAACGCCTAACAATATTGTATGGCTTTATTCCTGCTGGCAAGATTTTTATACGGACCTCACCCTCGAGTTCCCACACATTAGATTTATGGAAGGAATACCTAGTAGTCTTAACGACGAAGACTTGTTACCCAAGGACCGTGTAAATATGATAATTGTAGATGATCTTATGTGGGAAGGAGGGGACCATCCTGAGATAGAGAGAGCCTTTACTCAGTATTCACACCATCGTAATCTGAGTATATGGTACATCATGCAGAACTTGTTTTACAAGGGTAAGAGCAGCCGCTCTATTGCTCTCAACGCCTCCTACCTAGTTTTATTTAAAAGTCCCCGGGATAAACAGCAAATAGCCATTATAGCTAAACAAATGTATCCCGGGAACACTCACATTTTTATGGAAGCCTTTAACGATGCTACCACTAAGCCCCACGACTACTTACTGGTAGACTTAAAACCCGCACTCTAGAAGACTACTAACTGCGGGCTGATATTTTCCCACCCGAGCTACCCCTCGCCTACACCCCTAAACCGAGACCCAGCGGTTATAAAAAGAATCGCTAAAACGCATGGGACCCATTTGCCGGCAGAACTTCATGCCATACGGTATTAACATGTCTGCCCGTTTACGCCGTAATATGGCTCTCCTAAAAATGTTGGTTACAGCTAGTCCCCTGCAATGAAAGGCCATACTATGCGCTGCTTCTGACGACTTAGTTGGTGCCATTTCAGAAATTGCTCTAAATACCCTAAAAGGTAATGTTCCTATATCAGCGAGCCAGTACAGGCTACTGAAGAAGAGGTGTCAACTCATCAAGAAGATGAGTAATAAAAGGGTTTCCCTTACTTCTGAGAAGAAACTGGTAAAGCTTTATAGGTTCACTGCTGGGTATAGCTATATCTCTAATTACAAGCCTCCTGTCGAGGAACTGATAGATTACGCCCAGAAAATGTATCTAGTACCACAACAGCAGCTTGAACAGCTGACACCTACTACAAGTGATGCATGGGACATAAGGAGAGCTGAAACGCTCCGCCTGGACGCTAAAATGAAAGATATTTTGACCTGCACAGACTTAAAGCCTGAAGCTAAAGTGGGGCTATACTCCTGCACTCTTCAAAATTTCTTGCAATATTACAAACAGATGCAGGTTGAAAGCTCAGCAACCGGCATCCTCTGACGCTTTTGTTGAAAGCTTGTTACATAACATAAGTCAGCGGTATAGAGGGGCAGCGCAGATGCTGTTAAGTAAAATGTCTGATTCTAAAGACCTAACACCGTGGAATGACCGCGGTGAGTTCATCTACAAAGGGCAGCCAATTGTTGGGTCACACATGTACGATTTGATCAAAAGTCTAACGTGTCCCAAAACACTCTCACGACAAACAGCACCTAGATGCTGGGAGCAGTTTCTAAGTGCCCTGGCAGAACTCAACATTCCATCGCTTGTAGGAACCACCGCCCACCGTCACCAACTTGAGCTTCTGAAACACCCTAGGAACGCCGGTGCTACATCCACGCCACTACCATCTACCTTTCACACCCCTTCAAAACTACCTACATCGCCTTTCTTTTCACAGCTAACCCCCTCAAGTAACCCTGGAGATGTGCCTCTTGAGGTTAAAAAGTCTCTATTTAAAATGAAGGGATGGCTACCATATTAAAAAAAAAAAGTTGCCTGTGTAATGTTACTGTTTGATTGTATATTCTGTATACAGAAAAAGGATGTACAGAGCTGTGTTTACCCTTACAGTCTTTACTATGTGCTGCTGTATTATATCTGTAGTAGTTTTTATGTGTGTGATACTTTGAATATTTCAAAATGCTTGTAGTAAACACTTATAACTTTTTTAACACGCTTTTGGCTTTTTTTTACTTGTCGCAGAATAAAAGACGCGGAGTCAGTGTAAGTGCATAAATATAGGCTTTTATTTATTTAATTGTTTTTTATTTTGAACATGAACGTTACACACCAAGCATTACAAAACTTTACACTTTTGACAAATATCGTATTCTGTTGTAACGATGCTGGGAATAGGCTTCAAGCCTTCTTTCATATGGCGGGTAACAAGCCTATCATTGTTTACTTGATCACTTGAATATAAATTTAAAACATTTCTAAAAGTTAGACCCTCTGACATTTTACAGATAAAATATATACAATGTTCCCCACACGTAATAGATAGATAATCGTGTACCTGCAACTTGTTATATTCTACCCTAGAAGCCACTTTTTTAAAAATCCTTGAATATCGGCTTTGTATAGATGCTGTGCTCAGGAAACTCCGCAAGGCTGTCAAACACAGTTACACGGTCAATGTCCGAAAACATAGCTGCCCAGTGTGTTCCTGCTTTATGATGCAGATCGGTGTTAAAGACCAAAGACCAAGGTCGTTCATGACTTATTTCAGCTGGAAGGCCGTCGCTTGGAAAAACACGTAAAGTATTTCTTAGCGTATTTATGTCGGTTTAAGAAGTCACGTATGTGAATAGTGTCCATTTTATATTCTTCTTTAAAGATAATCAAATAGAATCTGTCAGGCGTGATTAACTTGTATAACACTATCAAATACCACAAATACCACCATGTTCACATTCACAGTCAGAGTGGCGCTAAAGCGTATTTCAGCTTTTAGATTTCCATTTTTGACCAGGCTATAGTGGTCACCATCTTCCAAGTCAGGAGTTAGATCAAAGGCAAATAGCGTGTAGTCTGCACCATATCCTTCGCGTGATACGACGACCCTCGAATCATGCAGGTGTTTGCCAGTTATCGACACTAAACCGAGATATTCTCTAATAAAATTTGCAGATCCAAAACTGGGTGTCTATGGTTTTGCAGGTATGACAGCTCCCTCGTGGACTAGGGCCGCGTAGTTGATACCGTAATGCTTGAAATTAAAAGGGTTTGAGGTGTGTACCCCGCTGAAAGCTGTGTTGTCAACAAACCCTATAATAACAAGTTTTGGGAGCTGCCCCAGAAATAAATGTTGCTGTTGTGTTAATCGGGTGCCGATTTGTATGCCGTAGACTTCCATAGAGACTCTTTCAATGGCATATTTAGCATTCAACAGTTGTAAAGCTTCAGCGTGAGCCAATCTGGCCGATGGTGACTCAGTCACTCTCTTTACATACAGGCTCGCAGACTGTACGAGCAGTTTATACTGTTCAGCATCCCCAGAAAGGAGGCAGAAGGCGTCTTTGTTGCGGTTGAGCTTGATCTTGCGGTCGATGCCGTTAATGATTCGTTTATCTTGAAAGAAAAGGTCTGAATGTACTCGTCCCAGGAGGTCAAACTCTATACTACCGGCAGCGAAGCTTGCTCTTTTTACAAAGCCTGTATTAGGCCCATCTAGAGCAGTGTTTTCAAACTGAGCATAAGTATGTTTGTAGAAAAGCCTCGCTGAAAGCTATGTGTCCAAGGCATCGCTGCTGTAGTTCAGAATACTCTCCATGTGCGCCCTGTAGGCGTACATGTTGTCATTTTGAGTGATGAGTCTGTCGCCCAGGGTAATGTCCACCTGATTAAACATCGTCACGGTGGGGTAAGCAATCATTGCCACTCTATCGGTCGCAGCAATATTAGATCCATCCGCTTTTACAATTTTACAAACCAGATGTAGCAGAGTATTGTTGAGATCTAGATACATATCCGTGGACCCCGACACGTAAAACTCTATTGGGGCCAGCGGTGTCAGGGCTGCTACTGGCGATACTTCAATGAAAAAAACTGTTTTCGATACTAGTCTGTGTGGGCTTTAGAGAAAACAAATCTAACTCTGACTTGGTGCATTCACCCGATGCGCAGTGTACAAAAGCCATGTTTTAGGGTGACAAGCCTTTTAGAAAATGTTAACATTAGATTGTTTTCTCTTCCTCGTAGCTCTCTTCCGGGTTGGGGATCTTCTTTTGTGAGCTCTTTTTGAGTAACGCTTCCTTTTTTTATAGGGAGCAGGGGGCACTCGGCGTCACGAGGAAGACTACCTCTTCCTTTTAATACTAAGGCGCGGCTTGTACAACAGCCCTGATCCTTCTTGGGGCTGTCTGTTCATATGTTCACCAACTGCCGACTTCACAGAACCCACCACATCTTGGGCGTTATTCCTGGCAGCTGTCTTTACGTGCAGTTTTGCAATTTCAAAGCCTTTTCTCAAAAAAGGCATAGCCCTTCTGAACAAACTACGGAAAAAACTCCAAGGCCGGCCTGTACATAATAGGAGCGATTGTATGACTAAACAACTACTGCCTAAACCACGACTGCCTTAACCACGAAGGCTAAACAACGAGCATTCCTAAACCACTACTATTTAAACAACGACTTCCTGAAGCACTAACATTCTTTTCATTTCTCTTTTTCAAATTACACCACTATGTGCTTTTATTTAATCCGTATATAACCACTATTTTACCTAGCTTAGAAGGACTAGTGCACATATTTTATTAGCATTACAACTTAGTTGAGAAATGCCCCTACCTGTATATAACAAGTATTCAACCCAGCCGAGAAGTCCTTGCGTTTACCATTATTACAAGCCTGTTAAGAAATGTCACCGCTCGTGTGTAACCAGTTTTCAACTGAGCCGAGAAGTGCTAGTGCCCCTATATTAACAGTATTACAACCCTGTTAAAAATGTGGTTGTTTTTCCACCCTGTGTTCCGTGATTCGTTGAAATTCTGTTTTGGAACGAGGTAACCCGGTCTCTGCCATTTGGATTCTGCGATTAGCACATTCTGTTCTTGTGATTGGTCCAAGTCACTTTTTGTGTTCCTACACGGCAGTCGAAAATAATTGTAAGATACTTTGGGTATCTATGATTTGACGGTTTGGTTGCTTCTCGTGACGAATCAGCTTCTTTGTGAACATTGCTCTGCTTGGAAATGCCCTGAAGTAGGATGAGTGACGTGCCGGTCTTCGTCGGTCATCGTGGGAAGTAGGATGAGTAACGTGCCGGTCTACCTCAGTCTTCGTGGGAAGTAGGATGAGGTCTTCGTTGTTGAGAAAGTCGTGGTTGAAGTCTTCATTGTTGAGAAAGTCGTGGTTGAGGTCTTCGTTGTTTGAGATTCTTCGTGATTCAGACTTCGTTGTTAAGGTAAGTAGTTGTTGCAATTTCGTTGTTCAGGGTGTTTCCCAATAGGAGCTCCATGAAAGTAGGGGGGCCCTCCATATCCTGCCTGTAATACTCTCTATACATAGATGCGTTGCCTTAGGATTTCATAGACACCATGATGACTCTTAATAGTCACCGTCGCGGCGGGGTCTTAAATGAAGCTTAACAATAACTTTCCCGCATTTAAAGGACACAGGTTCAGACTGACCATCAAAGACCATAATCGTTATAGTGTCAAAATGGCTTTTAGAAATTTTTACATAGTCAGGCTTAATATATTGAATATTAGCTATTGTGTGTGTTTTCACCCCTCACTTGAACACATCTCAGCAGGGAAGCATGGCTATCTCCCACTCTCTGCGGCTCTAGTATATCCGTATAGACATAGAGTGTGTAGAACCCCATCAAAATCGGGACATGTCAGATCTAGCTCCTGTTTGTTTTTTATATGTTGTACAGTTCCTAAAACCCTGCTCAACTTCCCTTTAGTGACAAACTGACCATCCTGGCTTGGCGCTTTAATAACAAGCATTGGCATAGCCAATAGGTCTCGCCTTTGGGACCTTATAAGTATTTAGTTATGCAGAACAATATCCTTACTGCAACAACATTAACTGTTGCATGGCTAAACACTTATAAGGTCCCAAAGGCGAGACCTATTGGCTATGTCAATGCTTGTTATATTTGTTTCTTGCATTTTCTCTCATCATGCAAAGGTTTTAATTACCTGAATATATGATTACTAAATTAACTCCAGTAAAACATAACTCGGAGCAGTTTACCTAGCCAATTAATAGGCTTACCCAAAAAGAAGAAATCCCGCAGCTGATTAGGCAAATCATAATGCAGCAAAATCCCAATTACATAAATTACAAAATTCTGACAGGAAAAAGTACAAGCCTGACTCAGCGCTGATGAGAAAACCCTGTGGAAAGGGCCCCGATTAAGCAACTGTGAGTCCGTTTCTCCAAACCAATCTTAGGCAAAGATTCAAAGAGGCTGTGCTAAACAAGGTGAAAGAATCAGTGACGACTATATCAAAAGTATGTATTCACGTAGCATGTAAGCATAGAAATGGCACATAATACACCGCAGGGAGCAGTAGAGTCTGCCAACTACTTTCAACAGCTGCGAAGCGAAACCAAAGAATACATCATTGAGCAAAGAGAACTGCAGCCATGTTTGTGCAGGTGTTGGGGCAGAGAACAGCCTGCATGGATCCAAGAGACAATAATATTACAGCATCCGTAATTAGACCTTCATTCTCAAGTAAGAAAACAAGATGAAGTTGCACAGAGAGGTTGAGTCAAACCTCCTACAATACTTATCTGTATTTCTGGGGCATCGCTGCTCTGTTTTGTATCTATGTGAATGTACATTGTTTTGATTTTGGAGAAGACCGTTTTGAGACGAGGCCTTTATAGCAACAACACAACTTGAAGTTTCTTTAACAATAAAGAATCGTTATTACCAATCTCACTTACGGGTCGTGTGTTATACTTTTCTCGAGTGTCAAGGGATGTTATCAGAATCCCGGAGGGCGTTTACTTGGGCCCGGACTTAATTTAAATTTTTGAGCATTTTTTCGGCTTCTACTGCTGCCGGGAAATACGGAGTTATTCGTGGAGACATATTACGGGTTCTTCGACAACAGTTCAGATCGAGTCGAGCTGTTGAATGTCATTTGGTTTCGAGTGTTTGAGCCTTGAAAAAGTTACTTTAAGCGACGAAACACGTGTCGGCTGTTTGGTTTATATATCCACGTGTCAACAATTTGTCCAACTCATCAACTCATGATCAGGACTATGACTTATGGACTTTTATCCGTTTGAAAAATAAAACTTCCAACTGTGGGTCTGCAGTTTTGACTTACAGACATGCAGTGCTCTGCTTTTTGATTGTTTTTATGTTGTATGCGTGGAATTTAATATCGCGCATTGAATGATATTGTGGGTGGCACGATATCTGCATTGAGCACGCTGTGTTATACTTTAATTCTGTGCTGACTGTGATAAATATGACAGAGGTGCTGGCTATGTTTTGATAAACCACTGCCACCTTTCTATTTTCGCACAATTAAATATGCCAATGCATCCCATGGTGTTTTGACGAACCTTCTAATAGCCATGCAGCTCTGTGGTGCTCCAAAACAAGCTTATGGCGAAGAAACGGCGTGTTGTGTTGGCTTTTCAGTTATAAACGAATTGCTTCGGAGGTGGCTTGGATTTAACCACCTATTGTTATCTTTGCGTGTGTGCTCCCAGTGTTGCCCAGGTTGGTAGAATTTGAACAGTAGGATCGGATCGGATTGCACACTAGTACAAATGCTTTAGCTGTAACCTTAAAGTCAAGGGTTCGAATCCCCACAGGAAAATGCATGGGTTTAGCGAGATCGATAAAAATTGGGACAACTGGACAGATATGCTTCTGCTGTCGAAATCTATAGATTGAGTGTACACGCATTAAGAAAAGTCTCTGAACTGTGATGCCTACTGTCACGTGGTGTTTGTCGCAAGAGCACGCGCTGAAAATACCAAGCCCACGAGTGGTGCGCGCGTGAGAGAGAGGGGGAGCAGGAGGTGAGCCCACGAGTGGTGCGTGCATGCGTGCGCAGTCTGCTCTTTTTGGAAGCACACACTCGTGCTTGTGGCGCACCTGTGCGCGCTCCCACAAGGTGGATGCCGCCACAAGCACGAGTGTGTGCTTCCAAAAAGAGCAGAATGACGGCTAAAGGTCTCCTATGCAGTGCATGCGCGCTGCGTAGGTGAGACCTAAAAACCTTCCTTCTAACGCTACCTAGCACCAGTTGAACGTCCGAATACCCATCAATGCCAGATATTGTCTTGTTAACGGCATCCACCACCGCATTAACAGTTGGGTAGTATCCATGGGGAAAACCTGCGATGCATAAAGGTTCACTTTGGGACTTGTTTATACTGAATTTAGCTTCCAACCTCTTAAACGTATTCCATGTGCGGGGAATTGGATTTCTGTTAGGGCGACTTCCCAATCCCCTTTCAAATCCACCGGTTTAGCCAATTTGACCGTGTAATTTGATATTTTATCATCAGGGAGCATACTTGCGATGCATTAGAAGGCAATGTAATATAAAAGGATGACGTCTCCATATTGTTTTCTTCTTTTTTAGAGCCATCGGTCCTCCCACGTCTGGCAGGGAGTTGGCCAGCACCCAACTGTTACATTTCTCAGGCCAGCCCCGCCATTTAACAAAGGCCTGTTTTTTTGCCCCCCGCCCTTTCCACACTAGAATCTTTTCAACGCTGTGAAGCCTATTTACGTCGTCTGGTACCTTTTGTAACTCTTCACTGTAAAAAATACCAATCACCGGTTCGCTAGAGTAGTCCTTCAACCTTTAAGCTCCACACTCTCAACTATAAATATCTCGTCGCTGAAAGTCTGTTGATAACCTTTCGTAAAGACCCCTTTCAATTTTGAAACCCTGACATGGACCCCTTTTTTAAAAACAGGCTTCTTTACTCTGGCTGCGAAGTAACTGCGGTATACTGTCCTCCACACTGATAGAGAATTGCCAGCTGTTACCTCTAAATGGGCATTTTGATAGTTGTATGATAGCTGGCATTATAAACAGCTAAAAAATCCTGTAGAACAGGTACATATCGGTAGGTGTTGTAGGCCGTAAAGTATCTCCACATCTTAGATTTTACGGTTCTGTTAAATCGCTCTATAACCGCGGCTTTTACCTCTGTGTGTGTTACAAAATGCTGAGCCCCATACTGTTTTAATAATTTCTGAAATGTCTTGTTTAAAAATTCTTTTCCGGCGTCTGTTTGTAGTTTTTGCGGGATTCGGCCTTTCCTAAAGATTACTTTAAAGGCCTTGGTGACACTTGTTCCACTTTTATCATTTCGCGCTTCTGCAAAGGCGTATTTAGACAGTACATCTATAGCTGTTAAGATGTAACGGGCTCCGTTATTATGCTTTGCCAGATCTTGAAGGCTTATTATGTCAGTCTGTCTTTGATAATCTAATTGCGCATTAACAATAGTGGGCCTCCTCTTAAAACGTCTCCTCGCTGGCTTGTGGAGTGAATACGCCTCTTCACCCGATAGCCCTGCCTTCACCTGGGGTCTGCTTATCATGGTAACATGCCTGTGCATCCTTCTGTAACAGGGTAAAATGTGCTGCCAAAGTCCAGAAGCGGATGGATGGAGCAAGTTCTACATAAGAGGTGGCAAACCAACCAGAGGCGGCAAGCTAGACTGTGGAACCTGTCACCTGCCCCACTTCCAGGGGCGGGACTTCCGGGGGCGGGCTCCTACGTCCCTTCCAGGGGGTGTGGCACCTGTCAAAATTGCATGGTGATGGAAGGTATCTCTTTATACTACTCCTGTAGCTGCACAGCGTCACAACTCTACTAAGCATCCCAGAGCAAAGCACCTTAAGCTTTTCGAATCTTCAGGCCTTGGCATCATGACCCAGTCTGTAGAATGCGCGCACGGTCATGAGGATGGACCTGCAAAACCTTCCGTTATTCTGGCCAAATCATCCAATGTGCCAGGGCATAAAAACTGATTGTGGCCCGTGCCACATGACTGGTGCTACTTTAAAGCGCTTCTTTGTTTCAGGTTCGCACTGTATAAAGAGCAAAAACAGACAAAGAATATCAGAAGCAAGTGTTGTCAAAACACGGAAACTAGAGCTCAGAAACCGGGAACAACTGTAACTGAAAGGGTTTTCAAGTTTTCTCAGCACTGCTGCAGCATGGTGTGATTCAAAACTCGGGGGACTGGTACTTGGAGTTGTTAGCCGCCCGCCTCTTCCTTAGTCCAGGGCTGTTTTCAGCAGGGTCTGCTGCACTCCGCTCTCCACCGGTGACAGACAGGGCCGGACTGGCCATAGCAGGCACCGGGTGTTTCCCCGGTAGGCCGCTAGGGTGGGGGCCGGTTTTGGTCCCCTGGGGGCCGTTTTTGTTACCGGAGGTTGGCAATATTGGCCACCGGTAACAAAATCGGCTGAAACCGGCCCTCACAAACTGCTCGGCTGCACTCCCCCCCCTCACCCCAGGGGGAGCCAGCTGAGCAGTTTGCCAGGGCCGGTTTCTGTTCCCAGTCCGGCCCTGGTGACAGACTCTCCTGAGCGGCCGCTACAACCGCCGATCATCGACTCCATGACGGGAGCTCAGCTCGGTAATAAATAATTGAATTCACCGTGGGCTCACAGGATGAAGATTTTTGAAGCATGCGACCACGGCCCTGGAAGGTCCGAGGAGCAGGCAGACAGTGCTGCGAGTGCCATGACTGCGACGGTGCCGGCAAACCAGAAGCCAGCACGAACCCTTCCTCTCAAAACAAACTCCCCGCCTTCGGTAGCAGGACATGCCGTCCCCCTTGGCGCCAGAGTGATGGATGTATAATCACACTAGGCACTACCGTAATGTCAGGCTGTGAGAGCCGCGCCATGGAAAATATTCACAATGAAGCAACCTTACCTCAGCTGCAAGAAATAAGCCTGCACCGGGAACAGCTCTCCATGATATAGTTGAGGCAGCGCTTCAGTAAGGCTGCCGAGGCGCTATGCATATGCGTGACAATGCATTTCAGTGCGGTGAAATGTGTTAGTCTAACACCTGATGCATGATACTTGGCAGGACTGGAGTAGGCAGGAGACTCCCAATTATTGAAGCAAAAAATGACTTCATTTTAGGCAGGAGACAGCTAAAATAGTCTATGCTTTAATAAAAGTTAGTGGAGCAAATTCATACCCCAATTTATTTTGCAAAATCTCCCACTTTCCTGTACTAAAATGGTGGCATGTATGGATTTTTTGAAACTGAAAGTGGCTTTATTATAGCTTTTTCCCATTTATAACTTTCTCTGATTCAGTTAAGGAGAAATTTCCCCTGATTTTATTTTTAAACACTTCCCTTATATCTGCTAACAAATATTGGCACAGATATGCCTTTAATTTGGCACTGACTTCAAGCTTTGAGTTGGTGCATTCCACAGCCTGAAGTCTTAGCCTCATGACAGACTGTTGTATGATGAAGTCTACAATTTTTTATAGCAGGCTTATCTTGCATACATGGCAACATCTAGGAAGTTAGAGAACAACATCGGGTAAATGCTATTCCCTCAATAACATTGTGGGCGCAGGGACCCCTTCATTCTTGCATCCCCAAAAGACATATGCCCAGGATTGAATGGGTTGGGGACAGTGTTAAACCTCAATTTTGGGAGGCAATGTGTCCCGAGACAAGGCGCTACACAACATATCAAAAAAACAAGCAATCAAGCAAGGACAGACTCAATATGTGAGTGAAATGTTAAAAGTACAATATAGAAATTGTAAAGCACAGATGCATAAATCCTTGCCACAAAGGCTCTCAGTAATACTCAGTAATAGGCAATACAGAATTGTGAGCAGAATCACGGGAAAAATCTAAGTCCCAAATGAAAAGAAAAATCAGTAAGAAATCGGACAGCAATCCTAGTAGCATCAGAAAGTCTTCAGGAAAGCTTTGTCCCCCACCCCAAATCAAGGGTTTATATAGTAAATCTTCTCATAGAACATAATCAAAACTGCAAATTCGTCATGATGTGAGCAATAGAGTGAAAATTTCAGCAAAGCAGAGTATGGCTTTGTTAGAAATGAGGGGGCTCTGGTTGGCGCAGGTAAGTACCAGCGACAAGCAGGGACCCTTTCATTTCTAACATTGGAGGCAGGGGTGAGGATTTTCGAATTTGCATTTGTGGTTTGTATACAGTGTCATTGATCGCCACATAGTGAGTGCAGACCAGTAACGCCGCCACAACACTATTGATTTTTTTTTGTTTTGCCAAGAATCTCCATTTTGTAACCCATACCTGGTTCACTCCCTGCAGAAAGGGCAGCCTCTATAATCTCTGGATTAGATGACATAGATTGGGGAGAAGGCGCACTTGAGAGCCATACAAATGAAGAGTTGAAAGGTTTTTGCTCCAAGTTCAGAATTTCCCAAACTGGATTGAAAAACAAGGCCCAACTCGTAAAGGCGCTGAGGGCCTGGTATGAGTCCAGGGCACCAGAGAATCTGGTGGAATTGGTTCCACCAGAAAGCATCCATGAGTTTGGCAGAGGCCTGTCGCCAGAAGAGCTGGCAGATAGGGCAGCAGCAAGGGCACACGAAGGGGAGATAGCAAGGCTTCATGGGCAGATGGATATGGAAAAACAAAGATTAGCCATGGAAGAAAAGAAACTACAATTAGAGCATGACATGAAGCTGAGGGAGCTGGAGCTGAAAGCAAAAAGTTTAGAGCTTAATCCCTCTGGTGGCAGCACACCGCCAGTACCGGCGGAGACAAGAGTATATATTCCTAAAGATATAGTTAAGGAGTTTTTTAAGAATGATGACATAGGACAGTAGTTCAGAGCCTACGAGGTAGCCATGTCTTCCCACCGGGTCCCTGAGAGAGATTGGGGAGCGGGGTTGTGGGGGCGGTTCCTGAGTTAGGGGCGGGACACACTGTTAGATTTGCCTACAGATGTTCATAATTCTTATGCCCATATGAAGGAAGCATTGATGGCTAGGTATGGTTTGACCCCTGAGTTATATAGACAGAGGTTTAGGGGTTGCACTAAGATTCCCAATAGTACGTATGTGGAGTATGTGACTTTCTTTTGCAGAGCGCTGGATGGTTGGGTAAAGGGTAGTAAGGTAAATGATTATCAAGGGCTTCTTGATTTAGTGGCATGGGAGCACTTGTCCAGTAATTGTTTTCCTGAGCTACACCAGCACCTGATTGATAGTAGGCTGACTAACCCTAGGAAGCTTGCTGAGGAGGCGAACCGCTGGGTCAGTACCAGGGTCCACATGGGTCACATGGGGGATTCCTCCAAAGGTGGGCAGGGTCCCCAGCAGAAGAGTGGGGGGATAGGGGTAACCAGAGGGAGTTCCCAAAAAGGCCCCAAAGTAATCCCCAAGGGAACCAAGGGAAAGGTTCTCAGCCTCCCCCACCCCCGAGACCGACCGGGGCCCCGACAGGTCCTCCTGTTCAGAAGGGGCCCATAAGATGTTACAGGTGTAATAACGTGGGGCATTTTGCCTCTGATGTAAAGTGTACGTTGTATGGTAAACCAGCACCCACTGGTGCTCCACCCCGGCAGGTGACTAGTGTAGCCTTGGGGGAGGAGAGAGGTATCCAAGGTGGGTGGGGTCCCACAGAGATGTCCCTTGTCTCATTAGGAGACTGTGAAGTGGTCTCCCAAACCCAACTGCCTGAGAACACTAACAAGTACAGGCAGTGGGTGACCATAAATGGCCGTAGAGTGGAAGCTCTCAGAGATACAGGAGCCAGTGTGACAGCTGTCAAGTGTCACCTGGTGTCTCAAGAGCAGGTTGTCCCAGGAGCACTCTATCCCATTGTTGCCGCTGACAACACAGAGAGGCACTGCAAGGTTGCTCCGGTTCCCTTTGAGTGGGGGGGGGTCTCTGGTACGCTTCAGGTAGCTGGCCCGCCATGCCTGTAGACTGTTTGTTAGGGAACTATTTGGAGAGCTCACCTTGGGCTAAGGTGGAGCGGAGTGCTCACCTGGAGACGTTGGGTATGCCGGATTGGGCGTGTGTCACCACACGGTCCATGGCAGCCAGTAGAGGTACTCAAGAGGTCCTGGAGCCTGAGAGGGAGGCCCAGGAACCGGCCTTAGAGAGAAGGAGCAGGTGGCGCGTGAAGACGGCCCCTGAAGTTCCCACGGTCCAGGAGGAAGCATACCTTGAGGGGAATGCCCTGGAGCCTACAGGGGAACAGATAGCTGAACTGGGAGACCTACCTGAGCTGACCCATTGGCAGCAGGAAGGAGGCCCCTCCAGGGAGGACTTTTGCAAGGCGCAGAAAGTATGCCCCTCTCTCGTGGGTGTGCGGCAGCAGGCTGCAGACCAGGCCTCAGGTGATCAGCCTGGGTCACAGTTCATTTACTGGGAGAACGACCTCCTATATACAGAGCCTAAGGTTGCTGAGTGTTAGACCTGGCACCTTGGCGTGAGTTTCCCTTCCACTTTTTGATGGTGTGCCTCGACTGTTTTGCTGGTGTTGTCCGCTCAGGGCACTGCGCCACGGCTAATCCGTGCCGCAGTGCAAGTGCTCCCAAAGTAAAATGTACCTGTAATTGATGTCCATGATTGGTTTATTGGATTCACTGTCAGTCCCCAGTAAAGTGCACCAAGGGTGCCAGGGCTTGTGAATGCCAATGCTGCTGGTGGGCTTGCAGCGCTGGTTGCGCCACCCACAGAAGCGGCCGTGTAAAATGTGTCTAGGGTCTGCCACCGCAGACCCTGTGCGCGGTCCCGGACCGTCGCGCTGACTGCGCAAGTGCCCCCACTTGCCAGTCCCTAAACCTTCCCTTACCTACATATTAGCCACCCCTCTGGTAGGCCCAAGGGCAGGGTGCATTGTAGGCATAAGGTAAGACATGCCCTGGTGTGTGTGGCATGTCTTAGTAGTGAATTACAGCCCTTTCCGTTCTTCACTATTGAAGGCTACCTGCTCTCCATAGGCCAGAATGGGCTGCTGGGATCACGCCAACGCTGTGACCCCAGTGGACTCAGAGAGCATGGTAGAGTGTCAAGTTTGGTATGCCTGAACTCAGAATAATAAAATACTTCTTGTAGTCAAGTTTATTTTAATATCCTGGGTTTGTAAATACTACTTTTAGAAAGTTAGTATTTACTGACCTGACCATCTCAGTCCGCCTCTGCTGTGTGTGTGCGTTCTGCCCAGCAACAGTAAGGAGCAGGGTTGGGGAATCCCCAGAGACAGGTTGGCTGCCAGGTGGTGGGTAGAGAGATTACACCTGGATGGGTGGGAGGAGTACACCTTGACTCTTGAATAGACCTGTGCTCTGCCACCACAAAGCCGGCGCCACCCCCTGTGGGGCGGCTGATGTCTCTGCCCTGCTGCTGAAAGGAAAGAGCAGAGTCACCATAACAAAGTGCTCCAGAACTGGACTGAGCCAGGCCTAGGCCCCCTGGCGCTAAAGAACAAAAGAATCATGGTATAAAAGTAGGAGCCTGGCTCCTAAGAAATCAGAATCCTGTTTACCACAAAGAACCTCTGCCCGACTAGAAGGAGAAGAAGACGCTGGAGGAGCTGGCCTGCTGCTTGCCTTGCTGAGAAAGGAGAGGAAGAGACTTACTGAAAAGACTTTGCTACTTTGTGCTTGAACATTCTCCAAGGGCTTGATCTGAGCTTGCCCCCTGAACTGAACCCCAGGAACAGTGGGTTCTCTGTGCTTCTTGCTCATCCTCCAATTCGAGCCGTGTGGGCATCCCGCTGGAAAAGAGACTGCGCCCCTCATCGCCCCTCCTAGGGCCGTGACACTCAGGAGCTCGCCTGCCGCAATCCCGTGAGAGCCCCGCTCCGTCCGGAGCCGCTCTCTGTCCCCGGGCCAGGCCGCCTGCACCCCTGTCACCGCCTGCCATTGGAGTGCGCTGAACGCGCTATCACCCCTCCTGCCGGAAGCCGTCCGACGACTGTGATCCACGCCGGGTCACCCAGCTGCACTGACCGTGCCCTGTGACCCCGCTTCGCTATCCCCGGACATCTCAGGCCGCGCCGCCCCCGCTGTGGAGACCCTCCTGCACCGCCGTGCTAAAGGGTCGCTGGCCGCGCCTGCCTACGTGCCCACACCTGCTGATTGAGGACCCAAGAACACTTCCCAAGCTGAGAGTCGCCCCGACCTGTGCCGACTCTCCACATCACGAAAGAAGTTCCAGTATCGGGCTCGGGGCCCGCAACGCCTTATTTCCCCGTTCGCAGGAACCGATCTCTGTGAGTACTGGAACTACAAGTAAAGAGACTACGAACTATCCATTTGAAACTACGAACCAAGAACATTTGCCTGCTTTACAACCTGGTGGCCTAGCGAAAACGTTATTGGTCTTGTGATAAGTCTGCTGAGATATATATACCTTATTTTTACATAAAGAAAGCGTATTTTTATATATATCCAAGTCTGGTGTCCGTTTCTGGGGGGATTGATGTATTTACTGTGTGTATGATTGTAAGTGCTTAACCAACAACGCCTGAGGAATCGCCTTGGCTGCTCACGCCACGCACCTAGAGGGTGAGCAAGGGTCATTCGCGAGGGGTTATCCTGCGCCCTGACGTGGAGGAGAGGGTTCCTGCTTGACACAAGGGCAACCTTGCGCCAACCAGAGATCCCCGACTCTAACATTGTTGGCAGCGGTTGGGATTTCGGATTTGCACTTGTAATTTGCATACAGTGAATTATTAATCACCAGATAGTGAGAGCAGACCAAATAACGCAGCCACAGGTTTGTAATTGTTGAACTTTGTTGAGACATCTGCCATTACTGCAACCATGCCTGGCTCGCTCTCTGCTGGAAGAGCGCTCTCCGTGATTTCTGGAATAGATGAGGTGGATTGGGAGAGACTGGAAGGCTACACGATGGAGCAATTGAAAGGCTACAGTGTAAAATTCAGAGTCCCCCATGCTGGATGCAAGAGGAAGCCCCAGTACACCAAGGCGTTGAGAGCCTGGAAGGAGTCACGAGACCTACGGAATGCGGGGGACATCGTTCCACCCGACAACCTTGAGGAGCCCAGCAGAGTCCGGTCGCCAGAGGAGCTGGCAGACAGGGCAGCCGACAGGGCGCATGCAATGGAGATGGCAAAGTTGGCAGGACAAATGGAAATGGAAAAGCAGAAGTTGGCCCTGGAGGCACAACAACGCCAAATGGATCACGATATCAGATTGAAGGAGTTGGAGCTGAAGGCGAAAAGTTTGGACACCGCTCCTTCTGGTGGCAGCACTCCACCAGCGCAGGTAGAGTCCAAGGTATACATCCCCAAAGATGTAGTAAAGGAGTATTTTAGAAAGGATGACATAGGGCAGTGGTTTAGAGCCTACGAGGTGGCCATGTCCTCACACCGGGTCCCTGAGAAAGACTGGGGAGCGGGGTTGTGGGGAAGGTTCCTTGCGGAAGGGCGGGACACACTGTTAGATTTGCCCTTAGAAGTCCAGACCTCATACCCCCATATGAAGGAAGCTTTAATGACCAGGTATGGGTTAACTCCTGAGCTATATAGACAGAGGTTCAGGGAGACCAAGAAGATCCCTGAGAGTACGTATGTGGAATATGTGACCTTTTTCTGCAGAGCGCTGGATGGTTGGGTGAAGGGTAGCAAAGTGAATGATTATCAAGGGCTGCTTGATTTAATTGCATGGGAGCACTTGTCCAGTCAATGTTTTCCTGAGCTACGCCAGCACCTGATAGATAGCAAGCTGTCCAACCCGAGGAAGCTTGCTGAGGAGGCGGACCGCTGGCTCAGCACCAGGGTCCACAAGGGTCAAGTGGGAGACTCCGCCAAAGGTGGGCAGGGTCCCCAGCAGAAGAGTGGGGGGGACAAGGGTAAACAAAAGGGGTTCCAAAAAGGCCCCCAAAGTAATTCCCAAGGGAACCAGCAGAAGGGTTCTCAGCCTCCCCCACCCCCGCAGCAGAACGGGGCCCCGACAGGTAGACCTGTTCCAAAGGGGCCCTTCAATTGTTATAGGTGTGGTGACCCGGGTCACATTGCCTCTGATCCTAAGTGTCGCCTGTTTGGTAAGACCGCACCCACTGGTGCTCCACCCCGGCAAGTAGCTAGTGTTAACTTTGGGGAGGAGGTAGCAGTCCAGGAGGGTGGGGGTCCCGGGCAGATGACCCTAGTCTCGCTAGGAGACAGTGAGATGGTCCCTGTAACCTACCTGCCCTCTAACACTAAGAAATATGGGCAAGTAGTGACCATCAATGGAAAGAAGGTTGAGGCTCTTAGAGATACAGGAGCCAGCGTGACCTCGGTGAGGCAACACCTGGTGTCTCAAGAGCAAATTGTACCCAATGCCTACTGTAGGGTTGTCAATGCTGACAACGTAGAGAGTCGTTGTCCAATGGCTCAAGTTCCCTTTGAGTGGGGGGAGGTCTCTGGTACTCTACAAGTCGCTGTGAGAACTGACATGCCTGTAGACTGTCTGCTAGGGAACGACCTGGAGAGTTCCCCTTGGGAAAAGGTGGAGAAGACCACGCATCTGAGGATGGTGGGTCTACCCGACTGGGCGTGCGTGACCACCCGGTCCATGGCAGCCAGTAGGGGTGTTGAGAGGGTCCTGGAGCCTGAGGGAGAGGTCCAGGAACCGGCCTTAGGGAGAAGGCGCAGGAGGCGCGGGAAACCGGCCCCCGAAGTTCCCACGGCCCAGGAGGAAGTAGACCCTGAGGGGGATGCTCTGGAGCCTACCGGGGAACAGATTGCCGAACTGGGAGATCTGCCTGAGCTGACCCATTGGCAGCAAGAAGGAGGTCCCTCCAGGGAGGAATTCTGCAGGGAGCAGAAAGAATGCCCTTCTCTCGTGGGTATGCGGCAACAGGCTGCAGACCAGGCCAATGGTGTTCAGGCCAAAACACACTACGTGTACTGGGAGAGTGACCTCCTGTATTCCGAGCCTAAGGCTGCTGAACCTGGGTCAGCCCGTGTGCTGGTGGTACCCCAGAAGTTCAGAACCTTCCTACTGGGGCTGGCTCACGATGTGCCGCTAGCAGGACATTTGGGGATGGACAAGACCTATGACAGGCTTGTCACCCACTTTTACTGGCCCCAAATGCACAAGAATTCAGATTCCTACTGCCGAACCTGTCAGACTTGCCAGGCAAGTGGTAAGAGCGGAGGGAAGCATAAGGCTCCTCTGCAACCTTTCCCTGTGGTCGGTACGCCATTCCAACGAGTGGGTATTGATATTGTGGGGCCTCTGGACCCCAAGACAGCCCTGGGCAACAGGTTCATCCTGGTCTTGGTGGACCATGCCACCCGGTACCCTGAAGCCATCCCTCTGAGGACAGTGACGGCCCCCGTGGTGGGACGGGCACTGATGGGGATTTTCTCCCGAGTGGGATTCCCTCTAGAGGTGGTGAGCGACAGGGGGACCAATTTCATATCCACATATATGAAATCCCTGTGGAAGGAGTGTGGGGTAACTTACAAGTTCACCACTCCTTACCACCCCCAAGGAAATGGGTTGGTTGAGAGATTCAACCGAACCCTCAAAGGCATGATCATGGGCCTGGACGGTCCAATGAGGCGTAAGTGGGACGTCCTCTTGCCATGCCTGCTCTTCGCTTACCGAGAGGTGCCACAGAAGTCTCTAGGGTTCAGCCCCTTTGAGCTTCTGTATGGTCACCCGGTAAGAGGACCTCTGAGTTTGGTGAAGGAAGGCTGGGAGCAATCCCCCAGGAAACCTCCCCAGAATGTATATAGTTACATGCTGGCCTTCCGAAACCAGACTCGGCGTTTCAGGCAACTTGCTGAGGCAAATCTGGAAGCCAGCCAGGAGGAGATGAAGCGGTGGTACGACCGGAATGCCACTCTGGTAGAGCTTCAACCTGGACAAAAGGTGTGGGTCTTGGCCCCAGTGGAGCCGTGTGCACTTCAGGATAAGTGGACAGGTCCATTTGAGGTTGTGGAGCGCAAAAGTCCTATCACCTACTTGGTGGACATGCAGACTCCCAGGAACCCTTTGAGGGTCCTACATGTTAACCGCCTTAAGCCCCACTTAGAGAGGACCGAAGTGGGCATGCTGCTGGCCACTGATGATGGAATGGAAGAGGAGACCGAGCCTCTTCCTGACCTCTTAGTGGCCTCTGAGAAAGATGGGTCAGTGGATGGAGTTAACCTCTCACCCACCCTGACGCCCGAACAACAGGAAGACTGCCGCCACTTGCTGGGACAATTTTCCGACCGATTCTCCCTGGTTCCTGGTGTCACAGATTGGTGCGTCCATGATGTGGACACAGGAGACAGCTTACCTGTGAAGCACAAGGCTTACAGGGTAACTGACAGGGTCAGAGCTTGCATCAAGGAGGAGGTCTCCAAAATGCTTGCGCTAGGGGTGGTTGAGTCCTCCAGCAGTCCTTGGTCCAGCCCCGTGGTCTTGGTCCCAAAGGCTGCTGCGCCGGGAGCCACACCTGAACTCCGGTTCTGTGTGGACTACAGAGGACTCAATTCAGTCACGAAGACTGACGCGCACCCCATCCCCAGAGCTGATGAGCTCATTGATCGGCTGGGGGCTGCCCGGTTCCTCAGTACGTTTGATTTAACGTCTGGGTACTGGCAGATCGCCTTGACCGATGGGGCCAAAGAGAGGTCAGCATTCTCTACACCAGATGGGCACTTCCAGTTCCGAGTCATGCCATTTGGGATGAAGAATGCCCCTGCCACCTTTCAGAGGTTGGTCAACCAGGTACTGGTTGGGCTGGATGCGTTCAGTGCCGCCTACCTGGATGACATCGCAGTGTTCAGTGCCACCTGGCCTGAACACCTGCGCCACCTCTGGGAAGTGTTGATGGCGCTGCGCCGAGCAGGCCTCACGATCAAGGCAAGCAAGTGCCAGATCGGGCAGGGTTCCGTGGTGTACTTGGGACACCAAGTGGGGAGTGGCCAGGTGGCACCCTTGCAACCCAAAATTGAAACCATCCTGGCTTGGGAACCCCCCAAGACGCAGACCACAGTGAGGGCCTTCCTGGGGCTCACTGGGTACTACAGGAGGTTTGTCAAGGGCTATGGAACGATCGTTGCCCCCTTGACAGAGCTGACTTCGAAGAAGCAGCCCAGGAACGTGATTTGGACTGACACCTGTCAGAAAGCTTTCGACACCCTGAAGACTGCCATGTGCACGGCACCCGTGCTCTTGGCCCCTGACTTCTCCAAGGAATTCCTAGTACAGACAGACGCTTCAGAGCATGGTGTAGGGGCTGTTCTCTCACAGATGACTGAGGAGGGCTGGGACCAACCCGTAGCCTTCATCAGTAGGAGGTTACTTCCACGGGAAAGTAGGTGGAGTGCAATTGAGCGAGAAGCATTTGCTGTGGTCTGGGCGCTGAAGAAGCTAAGACCCTACTTGTTTGGGTCTCACTTCCGGGTTCAGACGGACCACAGGCCCCTCAGATGGTTGATGCAAATGAGGGGTGAAAACCCGAAGCTGTTGAGGTGGTCCATCTCCCTACAGGGTATGGACTTTACGGTGGAACACCGTCCTGGTACAGATCACGCCAACGCTGACGGTCTGTCCAGGTATTTCCGCCTTAGTGACGAGGAACCCCCTGGGCAAGGGTAGTTCTCCCCACATTTCAGCTGGAGGGGACACGTGTTAGACCTGGCACCTTGGCGTGAGTTTCCCTTCCACTTTTTGATGGTGTGCCTCGACTGTTTTGCTGGTGTTGTCCGCTCAGGGCACTGCGCCACGGCTAATCCGTGCCGCAGTGCAAGTGCTCCCAAAGTAAAATGTACCTGTAATTGATGTCCATGATTGGTTTATTGGATTCACTGTCAGTCCCCAGTAAAGTGCACCAAGGGTGCCAGGGCTTGTGAATGCCAATGCTGCTGGTGGGCTTGCAGCGCTGGTTGCGCCACCCACAGAAGCGGCCGTGTAAAATGTGTCTAGGGTCTGCCACCGCAGACCCTGTGCGCGGTCCCGGACCGTCGCGCTGACTGCGCAAGTGCCCCCACTTGCCAGTCCCTAAACCTTCCCTTACCTACATATTAGCCACCCCTCTGGTAGGCCCAAGGGCAGGGTGCATTGTAGGCATAAGGTAAGACATGCCCTGGTGTGTGTGGCATGTCTTAGTAGTGAATTACAGCCCTTTCCGTTCTTCACTATTGAAGGCTACCTGCTCTCCATAGGCCAGAATGGGCTGCTGGGATCACGCCAACGCTGTGACCCCAGTGGACTCAGAGAGCATGGTAGAGTGTCAAGTTTGGTATGCCTGAACTCAGAATAATAAAATACTTCTTGTAGTCAAGTTTATTTTAATATCCTGGGTTTGTAAATACTACTTTTAGAAAGTTAGTATTTACTGACCTGACCATCTCAGTCCGCCTCTGCTGTGTGTGTGCGTTCTGCCCAGCAACAGTAAGGAGCAGGGTTGGGGAATCCCCAGAGACAGGTTGGCTGCCAGGTGGTGGGTAGAGAGATTACACCTGGATGGGTGGGAGGAGTACACCTTGACTCTTGAATAGACCTGTGCTCTGCCACCACAAAGCCGGCGCCACCCCCTGTGGGGCGGCTGATGTCTCTGCCCTGCTGCTGAAAGGAAAGAGCAGAGTCACCATAACAAAGTGCTCCAGAACTGGACTGAGCCAGGCCTAGGCCCCCTGGCGCTAAAGAACAAAAGAATCATGGTATAAAAGTAGGAGCCTGGCTCCTAAGAAATCAGAATCCTGTTTACCACAAAGAACCTCTGCCCGACTAGAAGGAGAAGAAGACGCTGGAGGAGCTGGCCTGCTGCTTGCCTTGCTGAGAAAGGAGAGGAAGAGACTTACTGAAAAGACTTTGCTACTTTGTGCTTGAACATTCTCCAAGGGCTTGATCTGAGCTTGCCCCCTGAACTGAACCCCAGGAACAGTGGGTTCTCTGTGCTTCTTGCTCATCCTCCAATTCGAGCCGTGTGGGCATCCCGCTGGAAAAGAGACTGCGCCCCTCATCGCCCCTCCTAGGGCCGTGACACTCAGGAGCTCGCCTGCCGCAATCCCGTGAGAGCCCCGCTCCGTCCGGAGCCGCTCTCTGTCCCCGGGCCAGGCCGCCTGCACCCCTGTCACCGCCTGCCATTGGAGTGCGCTGAACGCGCTATCACCCCTCCTGCCGGAAGCCGTCCGACGACTGTGATCCACGCCGGGTCACCCAGCTGCACTGACCGTGCCCTGTGACCCCGCTTCGCTATCCCCGGACATCTCAGGCCGCGCCGCCCCCGCTGTGGAGACCCTCCTGCACCGCCGTGCTAAAGGGTCGCTGGCCGCGCCTGCCTACGTGCCCACACCTGCTGATTGAGGACCCAAGAACACTTCCCAAGCTGAGAGTCGCCCCGACCTGTGCCGACTCTCCACATCACAAAAGAAGTTCCAGTATCGGGCTCGGGGCCCGCAACGCCTTATTTCCCCGTTCGCAGGAACCGATCTCTGTGAGTACTGGAACTACAAGTAAAGAGACTACGAACTATCCATTTGAAACTACGAACCAAGAACATTTGCCTGCTTTACAACCTGGTGGCCTAGCGAAAACGTTATTGGTCTTGTGATAAGTCTGCTGAGATATATATACCTTATTTTTACATAAAGAAAGCGTATTTTTATATATATCCAAGTCTGGTGTCCGTTTCTGGGGGGATTGATGTATTTACTGTGTGTATGATTGTAAGTGCTTAACCAACAACGCCTGAGGAATCGCCTTGGCTGCTCACGCCACGCACCTAGAGGGTGAGCAAGGGTCATTCGCGAGGGGTTATCCTGCGCCCTGACGTGGAGGAGAGGGTTCCTGCTTGACACAAGGGCAACCTTGCGCCAACCAGAGATCCCCGACTCTAACACTGAGCCTGGGTCAGCCCGTGCGCTGGTGGTACCCCAGGACTTCAGAGCCTTCCTACTGGGGCTGGCTCACGATGTGCCATTGGCAGGGCATTTGGGGCAGGACAAGACCTTTGGAAGGCTTGTCACCCACTTTTATTGGCCTCAAATGCGCAGGAGTTCAGACACTCACTGCAGGACATGCCAGACTTGCCAGGCAAGTGGAAAGAGTGGAAGGAAGCTGAAGGCTCCACTCCAGCCATTCCCTGTGGTCAGTACCCCATTCCAGCGAGTGGGGATTGACATTGTAGGGCCATTGGACCCCAGACAAGCCATGGGCAATAGGTTCATCCTGGTCCTGGTGGACCATGCCACCCGGTACCCGGAAGCCATCCCTCTGAGGACAGTGACGGCCCCCGTTGTGGGACGTGCACTGATGGGAATTTTCTTCCGAGTGGGATTCTCTCTAGAGGTGGTGTCTGACCGGGGTACCAATTTCATTTCCAAATACATGAAATCCCTTTGGCAAGAGTGTGGTGTAACCTACAAGTTCACCACACCTTACCACCCCCAAGGAAACGGGTTGGTTGAGAGATTGAACCGTACCCTCAAAGGCATGATAATGGGCCTAGAAGGACCCATGAGGCGTAAGTGGGACGTCCTCTTACCATGCCTTCTCTTTGCTTACCGTGAGGTGCCACAGAAGTCTCTAGGGTTCAGCCCCTTTGAGCTACTGTACGGCCACCCAGTGAGAGGACCTCTAAGTCTGGTCAAGGAAGGCTGGGAGCAATCTCCCAGGAAACCTCCCCAGAATGTATATAGTTACATGCTGGCCTTTAGGAATCAGACTAGGCGATTCATGCAACTTGCTGAGGCAAATCTGGAAGCCAGCCAGGAGGAGATGAAGCGGTGGTACGACCAGAATGCCACTCTGGTAGAGCTTCAGCCTGGACAGAAGGTGTGCGTCTTGGCCCCCGTGGAGCCGTGTGCCCTCCAGGATAAGTGGACCGGTCCCTTTGAGGTTGTGGAGCGCAAGAGTCCTGTTACCTACGTGGTGGACCTGAAGTCTCCTAGGAACCCCTTAAGGGTCCTACATGTCAACCGCCTCAAGCCCCACTTGGAGAGGTCCCAAGTGGGCATGCTCTTGGCAACAGATGCTGGGATGGAAGAGGAGACCGAGCCTCTTCCTGACCTCCTGTCAGCCCAGTAGCAAGATGGGTCAGTGGATGGTGTCATCCTCTCTTCCGCCCTGACCCCTGAGCAACAGCAAGATTGTCGCCAATTATTGGGACAATTTTCTGATCTGTTTTCCCTGGTTCCCGGTATGTCAGTGATTGGTGCGTCCATGATGTGGACACTGGGGATAGTACACCCGTGAGGCACAAGGCCTACAGGGTGACTGACAGGGTGAGGACATGCATCAAGGAGGAGGTCTCCAAGATGTTTGCACTCGGGGTAATTGAGTCCTCCAGCAGTCCTTGGGCCAGCCCAGTGGTCTTGGTCCCAAAGGCTGCAGCGCCGGGAGCCACACCCGAACTCCAGTTCTGTGTGGACTACAGAGGACTCAATTCAGTCACCAGGACTGACGCACACCCCTTCCCCAGAGCTGATGAGCTCATAGATCGGCTAGGGGCTGCTAAGTACCTCAGCATGTTTGATTTAACGTCTGGGTACTAGCAGATCGCCTTGACCGACGGGGCCAAAGAGAGGTCAGCATTTTCAACCCCAGATGGGCACTACCAGTTCCGGGTTATGCCCTTTGGGATGAAGAATGCCCCTGCCACCTTCCAGAGGTTGGTCAACCAGGTGTTGGCTGGACTGGATTCGTTCAGTGCTGCCTACCCGGATGACATCGCAGTGTTCAGCTCCACTTGGGAAGAACACCTGCGCCACCTCTGGCAAGTGTTGATGGCGCTGCGCAAGGCAGGCCTCACGATCAAGGCGAGAAAAGTGTCAGATCGGGCAGGGTTCCGTGGTGTACTTGGGACACCAAGTTGGGAGTGGCCAGGTGGCACCCCTTCAGCCCAAGATAGAAACCATCCTGAATTGGGAGTCGCCCAAAACCCAGACAGAGGTGAGAGCCTTCCTAGGTCTAACTGGGTACTACAGGAAGTTTGTCAAGGGGTATGGCAACATTGTTGCCCCCTTGACAGCGCTGACTTCTAAGAAGCAGACCAGGAAGGTGATCTGGACTGACACCTGTCAGAAAGCTTTTGAGGCCCTGAAAACTGCTATGTGCATGGCGCCCGTGCTCTTGGCTCCCAACTTCTCCAAAGAGTTTATCGTTCAGACAGACGCTTCAGAGCATGGTGTGGGGGCTGTTCTTTCACAGATTAATGAGGAGGGCCTAGATCAACCTGTAGCCTTCCTTAGCAGGAGGTTACTTCCACGGGAACAGAGATGGAGTGCTATTGAGCGTGAGGCCTTTGCTGTGGTCTGGGCACTGAAGAAGCTAAGACCCTACCTGTTTGGGTCTCACTTCCGGGTTCAGACAGACCACAGGCCCCTCAGATGGTTGATGCATATGAGGGGTGAGAATCCAAAGCTGTCGAGGTGGTCCATTTCCCTACAGGGTATGGATTTCACGGTGGAACATCGCCCTGGTACAGATCACGCCAATCCTGACGGTCTGTCCAGATTTTTCCGCCTTAGTGATGAGGAACTCCCTGGGGTAGGGTAGTTCTCCCCACATTTCAGCTGGAGGGGACACGTGTTAGACCTGGCACCTTGGCGTGAGTCTCCCTTCCACTTTTTGTCGCTGTGCCTCATGTGTTTTTATGGTGTTGGCCGCTCAGCGCACTGTGCCTCTGCCAACCAGTGTCACGGTGCAAGTGCACCCTATGTAAAATGTATATGTTGGTTGGATTCCATGATTGGCTTATTTGGTTTACTGTCAGACCCCAGTAAAGTGCACCAGGAGTGCCAGGGTGTATAAATACAAATGCCGCTGGTGGGCTCGCAGCACTGGATGTGCCACCCACAGACACGGCCTGGTAAAATATTTCTAGGTCTGCCATTGCAGAACCTGCGTGCAGTCTGGTACTGACATGCTGACTGGCAAGTGCCCACACTTGCCAGTCCCTAAACCTTCCCTTAACTTCATGTTAGTCACCTCTCTGGTAGGCCCAAGGGCAGGGTGCATTGAAGCATAAGGTAGGACAAGCCCTGTGTGTGTGGCATGTCCTAATAGTGAATTACAGCCATTTTCGTTTTTCACTATTGTAAGGCTACCCTGTTCTCATAGGCCAGAATGGGCTGTTAAGATTGTTACATCCTATGATCCTAACATGCTCAGGGAACATGGTAGAAGATCGAGTTTAGTATGCCTGAATTCAGAATAATAAGGTACATCTTTTCGAAAGGTTTATTTTAATATTCTGCGTTTGCAAATGCCACTTTTAGAAAGTTGGCCTTTGCTTGCCTAACCATTTCAGCCCGCCTCTGAATGATATGGATCTGCTGGGTGAGTGACAGGGCTGGGGAAACCCAGATGGGCAGGGCTAGGTAGCCTGGTGTTGAATAGAAAGATTGACAGGTAGATGGGTTGGAGGAGTACACCTGGACTCTGAATAGGACTGTGCTCTGCTACCACAATGCCGGCCCCGCCCCCCTGTGGAGCGTCTGATGACTCTGCCCTGCACTCTGAAAGAAGAAGCCTGCATCGCGTCAACAAAGTGCTCCAGAACTGGACTGAACTAGGCAAGGGCCCCCCTGGCCTGGGAGAACAAAAGAAACGTAGTATAAATGTAGGAGCCCTGCTCCCAAGAAATCAGATCCGCTTTGCACCAAGAAGAATCTCTGCCTGAGGAGGAGGCACCAGGAAAGCTGTAAGGAGGAAGACTGTCCCTATCCTGGGGGACTGGCCTGCAGTGGTGTCCTTGCTGCCAACGGAGAGAAGAGGAACCTTTTACTAGAGACTTTGCTTTACTTTTATTTTCAAGAAACTTGTGCTTACCAAAACGATCTCCAAGGGCTTGGAAGCAAGCTTGCCCCCTGAACTGAGCCCCAGGACCATTGGGCTCATCCTGACCTTCACTCGCCTGCCGCTAGACTGTGGTGTTCCTTCCCTTGCCGGAGCCGTGACTCTCGTGCCCCCAGCCCCTCCTTGACCCGTGACCGGACTGCTTAGCCGCCCCCATCTTGGGAAGAGCCTCGCTCGATCTGAGCCGCTCTCCCTACGCTGTGCTGGGCTGCCCCCGTCACCTCGCTCGCTTGAGGCCTGCTGCGCACCTTCACCCCTCCCGCCGGAATCGGCGTTGTAAGCATCTACAAGCCTCGGACGGCCCGGACGTAAGAAAGCGTGCCCGGCTGCCCCACTTTGCTCACTTACCAACCTGCAACACCCCGCTCTTGCAGTGAGCCTGAAGGCCTAGACCCCCCTCGTGAAGCGTGGAAGACCCGGACGCCGCCTCGCCCTTTTGAAAGAGCCGCTGAGTGTCCCGCAACCGCCTTCACGAAAAGAAACAAAGGTACTGTACTAACAAACTCGACCGCGAGCTTGCATGATCCAGGATCTGCAACGTTCTGTTTTCCCTGCCATCTGACGCGTGCCTCCCGGTTGCCGCCTCAGCGCAAAGTGCGCTAGGGCCCACAGTTCCCCTTGATGCCCGCATGAGAAGACTTTCCATATAAAAGAACTTACCGTATTCATAGAGATCGTGGCCCCACCGTTTTACCGTTACTGGGTCTTGTACTAAGTCTGCTGTAAAAATATAAAAGCCTATTTTTGTATACAATCCGCGTAGTGTCCGTTTGTGGTGCATGTGATGAATTCACTGTGTGTATAATTGCAAATGCTTAACCGTGTACGCCTAAAGTTTAGCCTGGACTGCTCGCGCCACGCACCTAGAGGTTGAGCAGGGGTTATTCTGAAGAGTCATCCTTCGCCCTGACTAGAGGTAAAGGGTCCCTGCTTGTCGCTGGTACTTACCTGCGCCAACCAGAGCCCCCTCATTTCTAACAGGCTTTATAAAATGTCATATTTCCTTACCGTCTCAGCGCTATCCCACTACATGAATATTGATCCAACACTTCTATGCTAATGTCATCTGGAGATGGTAGGACAAGCTAGTTACAAAAGAACAATGAATTATTGTGAAATAATGCAGTACAGTGCACTAGCGACCTTCAGTGAGCACAACATTCCTGAGCCCATGTTGGAAAGTTTTCTTGTAGAACAGCGAGGCCAACATCAATGGAAATAAACAGACATGACCTTGCTTGAATGGGTGCAGCAGAAATATTATACAGTTAACAAGCAGGGAGATCCACCCATATTAAACAAGGGCAAGTCAGGGCCTGAGTCCCAGTCAGCATAAGCCAGGATAAGGCACTTTAACATGTCATGGTAAAGTCACTTAACAAACAATAGCATCAAAAATGTATGTACCTGTAAAAAGTGTAATTCTATATTCTTTACAAGATTAATAATTCACAATTTTATAAAACCACAAAAACTCCCACAACATACAGAAAGGTGATGGTTGCTTTCGGTAGAAGAAAGTAAAATAAAAACCTTTCATATTACAAATTTGGAGGCTCGTACCAAAATTTGTTTCTTTTGTCTTGTGTGCTGCTGGAGGCGTGGTGGGATGCCCCTTTGATAGCTAATATGCTCACTGACTTTAATTGACCTTGTGGGTTGTGCAGAGGGCTCTGAATATGTGCCTCTCCGGCACTGGGTGCCACAGCAGTGCCTCTCTGGTACTGGGTGCCACTGCAGTGCCTCTCTGGTATTGGGTGCCACTGCAGTGCCTCTCCAGCACTGGGTGACACTGCAGTTCCTCTAAGGCACTGGGTGCCACTGCAGTGCCTCTCTGGTACTGGGTGCCACTGCAGTGCCTCTCTGGTACTGGGTGCCACTGCAGTGCCTCTCTGGTACTGGGTGCCACTGCAGTGCCTCTCCGGCACTGGGTGCCACAGCAGTGCCTCTCTGGTACTGGGTGCCACTGCAGTGCCTCTCCGGCACTGGGTGCCACAGCAGTGCCTCTCTGGTACTGGGTGCCACTGCAGTGCCTCTCTGGTATTGGGTGCCACTGCAGTGCCTCTCCAGCACTGGGTGCCACTGCAGTTCCTCTAAGGCACTGGGTGCCACTGCAGTGCCTCTCTGGTACTGGGTGCCACAGCAGTGCCTCTCTGGTACTGGGTGCCACAGCAGTGCCTCTCTGCCACTGGGTGTCACTGAATTGCCTCTCTGGCACTGGGTGCCACTGCAGTGCCTCTCTGGCACTGGGTGACACTGCAGTGCCTCTCTGGTACTGGGTGCCACTGCAGTGCCTCTCTGGTACAGGGTGCAACTGCAGTGCTTCTCTGGTACTGGGTGCCACTGCAGTGCCTCGCTGGTACTGGGTGCCACTGCAGTGCCTCTCTGGTACTGGGTGCCACTGCAGTGCCTCTCTGGTATTGGGTGCCACTGCAGTGCCTCTCCAGCACTGGGTGACACTGCAGTTCCTCTAAGGCACTGGGTTCCACTGCAGTGCCTCTCTGATACTGGGTGCCACTGCAGTGCCTCTCTGGTACTGGGTGCCACTGCAGTGCCTCTCTGGTACTGGGTGCCACTGCAGTGCCTCTCCGGCACTGGGTGCCACAGCAGTGCCTCTCTGGTACTGGGTGTCACTGCAGTGCCTCTCTGGTATTGGGTGCCACTGCAGTGCCTCTCCAGCACTGGGTGCCACTGCAGTTCCTCTAAGGCACTGGGTGCCACTGCAGTGCCTCTCTGGTACTGGGTGCCACAGCAGTGCCTCTCTGGTACTGGGTGCCACAGCAGTGCCTCTCTGCCACTGGGTGTCACTGAATTGCCTCTCTGGTACTGGGTGCCACTGCAGTGCCTCTCTGGCACTGTGTGCTACTGCAGTGCCTCTCTGGTACTGGGTGCCACTGCAGTGCCTCTCTGGTATTGGGTGCCACTGCAGTGCCTCTCCAGCACTGGGTGCCACTGTAGTGCCTCTCTGGCACTGGGTGCCACTGCAGTGCCTCTCTGGTACTGGGTGCCACTGCGGTGCTGTTGCAATGTTAATGATGTTGGATTCAATGATGACCAGAGGTAGCCAGGAGGTATAACAGAAGTAGAAGGTTTATTGGTTGGTTTAGTAGAAGTATGTTACAGGACCCACCAGGAGCAGCATCTCTGCCGCTCAGCCCACTCTCTCCAACTGCCAGTCTCACCACACAAGCAGGCACACCAACATTTCTGCCGCTCAGCCCACTCTCTCCAACTGCCAGTCTCACCAAACAAGCAGGCACACCAACATTCCAGTCTCTCTGTCATCAAGCATTCCAACATTCCACGCAGACATCATATTTAACTTGGCTGAGCAGCTAAGGAGAAGATGCACCTGAGGAATTGAGATACAACACATCCCCTTTCTTTGGAGAAGAATAAACAACAATAATTTGCAACCTTGCAGCATGAAAGTATGAATGATGGTACTTGCATCGTTGCGCACAATAAACATTAGAGGAAGAATGAAAGTCTAGTGACAGGTTAGAAAGATGTGAATAAGTAGTAGAAAGTGACTAGAATGAAAGGAGGGTGAAACAGTGTGAAAAGCTTCAAGATATAGCACATCCCCTTCCCTTGGGAAAACAATTAATAAAAATAATTCAAGCATTGCATGTAAAACGTTGCATGTAAAACCTGCGCGTTAAACACTCGATTATAGCATCATAAAAGTAAAGAGAGAAGAGAAATAGAAAATAAAGGAATTAAAAGTGTGATATAGAAGTAAGAGAAAGCAGAAAAATTGATGTAAGAGAAAGGTGCAAGGCGATAGAAAAAGCGTCACAAAATATTGAACATATAGGTTTCACTGCGTATGGTGCAGTGCCTTTGTGCGTAAAAACTAAAGATGGGTACACTGCCCCTTATGGATCTCAAAATAAAGTATGGATACACTGTCCATTTCGCATTGTAACTAAAGATGGGAACACTGCCCATTACACATTTTAAATAAAGTATGGGTACACTGCCCATTGCGCATTAAAACAAAAGATGGGTACACTGCCCATTGCGCCTTAAACTTAAGATGGGTACACTGCCCATTGCGCATTAAAACAAAAGATGGGTACACAGCCCATCGCGCATTAAAACTAAAGGTGGGTACACTGCCCGTTACTAGTTTCTAAAGAAAAATGTGGGTACACTGCCCACTGCGCCTTTTAACAAAAGATGGGTACACAGCCCACTGCGCAAGTAATCACTGAAAGATAACAATGTAGAGGGTAATGCAAGCGTAACACTGTGTAGGGTCAAATCAGTGTGAAGGGTGTGCGCACTACCCCCACTGAAGAATGTAACTAGAGTAAGGAGACCAGCTCCCAACATCAAATACCCTGAAGAAAATGCCTAATACCCTGAAAGTATCTAAGTCAGTAAAAACAAATAAGGAAAAACGTAAATATCAACAGTAATAATCATGTAAAAATTATGAAGGGTGAGCAACACACAACTGTAAGATGTCACTAACATTGTAATAGCATACGATGTCCATTATAACACAATAAACTAAAATAAATAACGTTGTCACCGTAGATCCTTTTTTAAGTATTCTTCTCTTCATTCGTTGCAAGATAGTTTTTTTTTTTGAATGCGTCAGTTCATCAAGCTACACTACTCGATTATCACCGAGCATCTGAACAGGCAGGCATTTGAAGAAACAGCAGAATCCGATGTCCTGGTGTATTTTGAAAACAAAACTTTACTGGCAGAAAGAGCAACACTGAATGAACACCGGGAAACAGCATGGCTTAGGTGGCTCTTGTGGAAACTAAATATGGCGGCACGCCTGATGACGCCAAGCCGGATGGCTCACAGTACGTCTGTGCACACAGGCGTCAAGGAACAGCTGTGACAGGCATGGAAGCAGACTCGCCTCACGGAGAACACAGGTGAGTTCGGACGCGCTGAGGAAACCACGCGCCATATTTTCAAATCGTGAACATCAACGCGCACTGCTAAACAGTCCACCCTTGACCAGGCTCAAAGTTTGAAAGTCAACACGGACAACAACTCACCCCAGACATAGGTAGAGCACCATACTTGGTCACGTAACACTTGTCCAGTAGCCCATCGCGTCAGTCAGTTAAAGAGCGCCTGTCTCCAACACCGTAAGCCAGGAGGTATAACAGAAGTAGAAGGTTTATTGGTTGGTTTAGTAGAAGTATGTTACAGGACCCACCAGGAGCAGCATCTCTGCCGCTCAGCCCACTCTCTCCAACTGCCAGTCTCACCACACAAGCAGGCACACCAACATTTCTGCCGCTCAGCCCACTCTCTCCAAGTGCCAGTCTCACCACACAAGCAGGCACACCAACATTCCAGTCTCTCTGTCATCAAGCATTCCAACATTCCACGCAGACATCATATTTAACTTGGCTGAGCAGCTAAGGAGAAGATGCACCTGAGGAATTGAGATACAACAGGTGCCTCTCTGGTACTGGGTGCCACAGCAGTGCCTCTCTGCCACTGGGTGTCACTGAATTGCCTCTCTGGCACTGGGTGCCACTGCAGTGCCTCTCTGGCACTGTGTGCTACTGCAGTGCCTCTCTGGTACTGGGTGCCACTGCAGTGCCTCTCTGGTATTGGGTGCCACTGCAGTGCCTCTCCAGCACTGGGTGCCACTGTAATGCCTCTCTGGCATTGGGTGCCACTGCAGTGCCTCTCTGGTACTGGGTGCCACTGCGGTGCCTCTCTGGTACTGAGTGCCACAGCAGTGCCTCTCTGGTACTGGGTGCCACTGCAGCGCCTCTCTGGTACAGGGTGCCACTGCAGTGCCTCTCTGGCACTGTGTGCTACTGCAGTGCCTCTCAGGCACTGGGTGCCACTGCAGTGCCTCTCTGGTACTGGGTGCCACTGCAGTGCCTCTCTGGTACTGGGTGACACTGCAGTGCCTCTCTGGTACAGGGTGCCACTGCAGTGCCTCTCTGGTACTGGGTGCCACTGCAGTGCCTCTAAGGCCCTGGGTGCCACTGCAGTTCCTCTAAGGCACTGGGTGCCACTGTGGTGCCTCTCTGGTACTGGGTGCCACTGCAGTGCCTCTGTGGCACTGGGTGCCACTGCAGTGCCTCACTGGTACTGGGTGCCACAGCAGTGCCTCTCTAGTACTGGGTACCACTGCAGTGCCACTCAGGCACTGGGTGCCACTGTAGTGCCTCTCTGGTACAGGGTGCAACTGCAGTGCCCCTCTGGTACAGGGTGCCACTGCAGTGCTTCTCTGGCACTGGGTGCCACTGCAGTTCTTCTCTGGTACTGGGTGCCACTGCAGTGCCTCTAAGGCACTGGGTGCCACAGCAGTGCCTCTCAGGCACTGGGTGCCACTGCAGTGCCTCTCTGGTACTGGGTGCCACTGCAGTGCTTCTCTGGCACTGGGTGCCACTGCAGTTCTTCTCTGGCACTGGGTGCCACTGCAGTTCTTCTCTGGCACTGGGTGCCACAGCAGTGCCTCTCTGGCACTGGGTGCCACTGCAGTGCCTCTCTGGTACTGGGTGCCACTGCAGTGCCTCTCTGGCACTGGGTGCCACTGCAGCACCTCTCTGGTACTGGGTGCCACTGCGATGCTTTCAAGGCTGGTTTGCGATGCTCACATCTAGCAGCCTGTCTAAGAGCTTCTCTGGGAGTCTAGTGAGTGCGATGTTACAGTGGTCATCACCAGAGATCTTGTTAATGCCAACCGGTGAAAGGTGTGAAGTTCAGGAGGATTTTCCAGAAGAGGAAGAGCTGCAGATTGCTGGTGATGGAGCGGGTTTTCTTAAATTTTGTGTAACCCCTTTATTTTGGGGTCTAGCACTGCTAATGGATTCTTATTGGTTAATACTGAAATGGTTGCCATGCGTGCTATGGTGATGCAAAATCGACTTGCCCTTGATATCTTATTGGCAAAAGGAGGGTGGAGTCTGTGGAATGCTGAAAGTTCAACATTGTTGCAATTACATTCCAGACGAAAGCAAAGATCTAAAAGTCTATACCAAAAATATTACGGAATTGCATGAGGAATTAGTACCACTGGAGGCTGAAAATGTATGGACAAAGGGTGGAAAAGAAAATTGCTGCTATTAAAGATTTCTTAGCTAAATTAGGTAGTACAATATTAGGTAAAATTCTGTTTCCATTCACATGTGTGGTTGTTGCCCTATTAATATTAAGATTAGGGTGTATATGTTGTAGAAATAGAAGATCAAAGAATAAAACAAAAAGAGAAAACTTGAAAAGAAAAGAAAGAAGTCAAGATATAGAAATGGATGAGATTGACTTAGATGAGTTAAAAGAGAAAATATACAGGAAAGCAAAAAGAGAAGAAGCTGAAACTAAATTATGAATAAGAAATCATTTCAAATCTCCTGTAGGTGTTAAATTTGGGTGGTATGTGGTGATTAAAGAAATCACCAAAGGGGGATTGATGGAGCGGGTTTTCTTAAATTTTGTGTACCCCCTTTATTTTGGGGTCTAGAATTAAATTGACTAATGATTAAAATTAATTATATTAATAAGTTTGCAGTGTGAAACTAACCAACATTACTAATATGAAATTACACGTGGGAACTGCATTGGCATGGCCTAATTAATACGTAAACTGATTTGCGTACGCATTCTAATGATAGATGATTAGAAATTGCATGTTACATGTTGCTTATGTGATGTTGATTGTGATTGTGTGCTTTAAAATAAGTAATTGTTGAGATGCGCATTGCTTATGGCTAGATAAATGCATACACATAAAGGGTTTAGTGAGGGAATAACACTGTAATAGCCTTTTCCATGTATTAATTATGTTTTGTGTTCCTTTTACTTAAGTTGACACGACGCTATGGCCACAAGATGGCTGCCGTACCTATTCCTCTGACGTTTTGACCGAATGAATCACAGTGGGGTGATAAGCGCATGCGTCGCTGCCTGAAGCCGCGGCTTCTACACAAACCCGACAAAATGATGACACCAAGGACAGCCAGCCTGGGCTGCTTGCCAGTGAAAGAGAAAGAAACAAGTTGTGCGGTTGAATGAAGTAAAATATGTTACAATTAAAGCCAACCTACATACTAACCCAGACAGACTGGTGTGAAGAAATCCAAACAAAGGACTGACTGGATATGAACTGTCCTGGTGCGATGACATTACAAGTCACATAACTTTGTGAGAATTAGAGAGTTGCAACTGCAACATTCATGGTCGTGGATCTTGTAAACCTCTGCATGGGATGTGACTGAGGAGAGGAGACCTATGCATCAGATGAGACTGAAGAGAGGGCACCTCTGCATGGGATGTGACTGAAGAGAGGACACCTCTGCATGGGATGTGACTGAAGAGAGGACACCTCTGCATGGGATGTGACTGAAGAGAGGGAACTTCTGCATGGGACGTAACTGAAGAGAGGTCACCTCTGCATGGGATGTGACTGAAGAGAGGACACCTCTGCATGGGATGTGACTGAAGAGAGGGCACCTCTGCATGGGATGTGACTGAAGAGAGGGCACATCTGCATGGGATGTGACTGAAGAGAAGACACCTCTGCATGGGATGTGACTGAAGAGAGGACACCTCTGCATCGGATGTGACTGAAGAGAGGGCACCTCTGCATCGGATGTGACTGAAGAGAAGGCACCTCTGCATCGGATGTGACTGAAGAGAGGGCACCTCTGCATGGGATGTGACTGAAGAGAGGGCACCTCTGCATGGGATGTGACTGAAGAGAGGGCACCTCTGCATGGGATGTGACTGAAGAGAGGGCACATCTGCATCGGATGTGACTGAAGAGAGGGCACCTCTGCATGGGATGTGACTGAAGAGAGGACACCTCTGCATGGGATGTGACTGAAGAGAGGACACCTCTGCATGGGATGTGACTGAAGAGAGGGCACCTCTGCATGGGATGTGACTGAAGAGAGGGCACCTCTGCATGGGATGTGACTGAAGAGAGGGCACATCTGCATGGGATGTGACTGAAGAGAAGACACCTCTGCATGGGATGTGACTGAAGAGAGGACACCTCTGCATCGGATGTGACTGAAGAGAGGGCACCTCTGCATGGGATGTGACTGAAGAGAGGGCACCTCTGCATGGGATGTGACTGAAGAGAGGGCACCTCTGCATGGGATGTGACTGAAGAGAGGGCACATCTGCATGGGATGTGACTGAAGAGAAGACACCTCTGCATGGGATGTGACTGAAGAGAGGACACCTCTGCATCGGATGTGACTGAAGAGAGGGCACCTCTGCATCGGATGTGACTGAAGAGAGGGCACCTCTGCATGGGATGTGACTGAAGAGAGGGCACCTCTGCATGGGATGTGACTGAAGAGAGGACACCTCTGCGTGGGATGTGACTGAACAGAGGAGACCTCTGCATCGGATGTGACTGAAGAGAGGAGACCTCTGCATGGGATGTGACTGAAGAGAGGACACCTCTGCATAGGATGTGACTGAAGAGAGGACACCTCTGCGTGGGATGTGACTGAAGAGAGGACACCTCTGCATGGGATGTGACTGAAGAGAGGACACCTCTGCGTGGGATGTGACTGAAGAGAGGACACCTCTGCATGGGATGTGACTGAAGAGAGGACACCTCTGCGTGGGATGTGACTGAAGAGAGGACACCTCTGCATGGGATGTGACTGAAGAGAGGACACCTCTGCGTGGGATGTGACTGAAGAGAGGACACCTCTGAATGGGATGTGACTAAAGAGAGGAGACCTCTGCATCGGATGTGACTGAAGAGAGGACACCTCTGCATTGAACACCTCTGCATGGGATGTGACTGAAGAGAGGGCACCTCTGCATGGGACGTGACTGAAGAGAGGTCACCTCTGCATGGGATGTGACTGAAGAGAGGGCACCTCTGCATGGGACGTGACTGAAGAGAGGTCACCTCTGCATGGGATGTGACTGAAGAGAGGACACCTCTGCGTGGGATGTGACTGAAGAGAGGAGACCTCTGCATGGGATGTGACTGAAGAGAGGACACTTCTGCATGGGATGTGACTGAAGAGAGGACACCTCTGCATGGGATGTGACTGAAGAGAGGACACTTCTGCATGGGATGTGACTGAAGAGAGGACACCTCTGCATGGGATGTGACTGAAGAGAGGGCACCTCTGCATGGGATGTGACTGAAGAGAGGGCACCTCTGCATGGGATGTGACTGAAGAGAGGACACCTCTGCATGGGATGTGACTGAAGAGAGGACACCTCTGCATGGGATGTGACTGAAGAGAGGACACCTCTGCGTGGGATGTGACTGAAGAGAGGACACCTCTGCGTGGGATGTGACTGAAGAGAGGACACCTCTGCATGGGATGTGACTGAAGAGAGGACACCTCTGCATTGGACACCTCTGCATGGGATGTGACTGAAGAGAGGGCACCTCTGCATGGGATGTGACTGAAGAGAGGGCACCTCTGCATGGGATGTGACTGAAGAGAGGACACCTCTGCATGGGATGTGACTGAAGAGACGACACCTCTGCATGGGATGTGACTGAAGAGAGGACACCTCTGCATCGGATGTGACTGAAGAGAGGACACCTCTGAATGGGATGTGACTGAAGAGAGGAGACCTCTGCATCGGATGTGACTGAAGAGAGAACACCTCTGAATGGGATGTGACTGAAGAGAGGGCACCTCTGCATGGGATGTGACTGAAGAGAGGACACCTCTGCATTGGACACCTCTGCATGGGATGTGACTGAAGAGAGGGCACCTCTGCATGGGATGTGACTGAAGAGACGGCACCTCTGCATGGGATGTGACTGAAGAGAGGACACCTCTGCATGGGATGTGACTGAAGAGAGGACACCTCTGCATGGGATGTGACTGAAGAGACGACACCTCTGCGTGGGATGTGACTGAAGAGAGGACACTCTGCATGGGATGTGACTGAAGAGAGGACACCTCTGCGTGGGATGTGACTGAAGAGAGGACGCCACTGCATGGGATGTGGCTGAAGAGAGGACACCTCTGCATGGGATGTGACTGAAGAGAGGACACCTCTGCATGGGATGTGACTGAAGAGAGGACACCTCTGCGTGGGATGTGACTGAAGAGAGGACACCTCTGCATGGGATATGACTGAAGAGAGGACACCTCTGCGTGGGATGTGACTGAAGAGAGGACACCTCTGCATGGGATGTGACTGAAGAGAGGACACCTCTGCGTGGGATGTGACTGAAGAGAGGACACCTCTGCATGGGATGTGACTGAAGAGAGGACACCTCTGCGTGGGATGTGACTGAAGAGAGGACACCTCTGAATGGGATGTGACTAAAGAGAGGAGACCTCTGCATCGGATGTGACTGAAGAGAGGACACCTCTGCATTGAACACCTCTGCATGGGATGTGACTGAAGAGAGGGCACCTCTGCATGGGACGTGACTGAAGAGAGGTCACCTCTGCATGGGATGTGACTGAAGAGAGGGCACCTCTGCATGGGACGTGACTGAAGAGAGGTCACCTCTGCATGGGATGTGACTGAAGAGAGGACACCTCTGCGTGGGATGTGACTGAAGAGAGGACACCTCTGCATGGGATGTGACTGAAGAGAGGACACTTCTGCATGGGATGTGACTGAAGAGAGGGCACCTCTGCATGGGATGTGACTGAAGAGAGGACACTTCTGCATGGGATGTGACTGAAGAGAGGACACCTCTGCATGGGATGTGACTGAAGAGAGGGCACCTCTGCATGGGATGTGACTGAAGAGAGGGCACCTCTGCATGGGATGTGACTGAAGAGAGGACACCTCTGCATGGGATGTGACTGAAGAGAGGACACCTCTGCATGGGATGTGACTGAAGAGAGGACACCTCTGCGTGGGATGTGACTGAAGAGAGGACACCTCTGCGTGGGATGTGACTGAAGAGAGGACACCTCTGCATGGGATGTGACTGAAGAGAGGACACCTCTGCATTGGACACCTCTGCATGGGATGTGACTGAAGAGAGGGCACCTCTGCATGGGATGTGACTGAAGAGAGGGCACCTCTGCATGGGATGTGACTGAAGAGAGGACACCTCTGCATGGGATGTGACTGAAGAGACGACACCTCTGCATGGGATGTGACTGAAGAGAGGACACCTCTGCATCGGATGTGACTGAAGAGAGGACACCTCTGAATGGGATGTGACTGAAGAGAGGAGACCTCTGCATCGGATGTGACTGAAGAGAGAACACCTCTGAATGGGATGTGACTGAAGAGAGGGCACCTCTGCATGGGATGTGACTGAAGAGAGGACACCTCTGCATTGGACACCTCTGCATGGGATGTGACTGAAGAGAGGGCACCTCTGCATAGGATGTGACTGAAGAGAGGGCACCTCTGCATGGGATGTGACTGAAGAGAGGACACCTCTGCATGGGATGTGACTGAAGAGAGGACACCTCTGCATGGGATGTGACTGAAGAGAGGACACCTCTGCATGGGATGTGACTGAAGAGACGACACCTCTGCGTGGGATGTGACTGAAGAGAGGACACTCTGCATGGGATGTGACTGAAGAGAGGACACCTCTGCGTGGGATGTGACTGAAGAGAGGACGCCACTGCATGGGATGTGGCTGAAGAGAGGACACCTCTGCGTGGGATGTGACTGAAGAGAGGACACCTCTGCATGGGATGTGACTGAAGAGAGGACACCTCTGCGTGGGATGTGACTGAAGAGAGGACACCTCTGAATGGGATGTGACTAAAGAGAGGAGACCTCTGCATCGGATGTGACTGAAGAGAGGACACCTCTGCATTGAACACCTCTGCATGGGATGTGACTGAAGAGAGGACACCTCTCCGTGGGATGTGACTGAAGAGAGGACACCTCTGCATGGGATGTGACTGAAGAGAGGACACCTCTGCGTGGGATGTGACTGAAGAGAGGACACCTCTGAATGGGATGTGACTAAAGAGAGGAGACCTCTGCATCGGATGTGACTGAAGAGAGGACACCTCTGCATTGAACACCTCTGCATGGGATGTGACTGAAGAGAGGGCACCTCTGCATGGGGCGTGACTGAAGAGAGGTCACCTCTGCATGGGATGTGACTGAAGAGAGGGCACCTCTGCATGGGACGTGACTGAAGAGAGGTCACCTCTGCATGGGATGTGACTGAAGAGAGGACACCTCTGCGTGGGATGTGACTGAAGAGAGGACACTTCTGCATGGGATGTGACTGAAGAGAGGACACCTCTGCGTGGGATGTGACTGAAGAGAGGAGACCTCTGCATCGGATGTGACTGAAGAGAGGACACCTCTGAATGGGATGTGACTGAAGAGAGGACACCTCTGCATGGGATGTGAATGAAGAGAGGACACCTCTGCGTGGGATGTGACTGAAGAGAGGGCACCTCTGCATCGGATGAGACTGAAGAGAGGAGACCTCTGCATCGGATGTGACTGAAGAGAGGACACCTCTGAATGGGATGTGACTGAAGAGAGGAGACCTCTGCATCGGATGTGACTGAAGAGAGGACACCTCTGCATGGGATGTGACTGAAGAGAGGACACCTCTGCATGGGATGGGACTGAAGAGAGGGCACCTCTGCATGGGATGTGACTGGAGAGAGGACACCTCTGCATGGAATGTGACTGAAGAGAGGACACCTCTGCATGGGATGTGACTGAAGAGAGGAGACCTCTGCATCGGATGTGACTGAAGAGAGGACACCTCTGAATGGGATGTGACTGAAGAGAGGACACCTCTCCATGGGATGTGACTGAAGAGAGGACACCTCTGCATGGGATGTGACTGAAGAGAGGAGACCTCTGCATGGGATGTGACTGAAGAGAGGACACCTCTGCATCGGATGTGACTGAAGAGAGGACACCTCTGCGCCGGATGTGACTGAAGAGAGGACACCTCTGCATCGGATGTGACTGAAGAGAGGGCACCTCTGCATCGGATGTGACTGAAGAGAGGGCACCTCTGCATCGGATGTGACTGAAGAGAGGGCACCTCTGCATCGGATGTGACTGAAGAGAGGACACCTCTGCATTGGATGTGACTGAAGAGAGGAGACCTCTGCATGGAATGTGACTGAAGAGAGGGCACCTATGCATCGGATGTGACTGAAGAGAGGACACCTCTGCATTGGATGTGACTGAAGAGAGGACACCTCTGCATGGGATGTGACTGAAGAGAGGATACCTCTGCATTGGATGTGACTGAAGAGAGGACACCTCTGCATCGGATGTGACTGAAGAGAGGACACCTCTGCGCCGGATGTGACTGAAGAGAGGACACCTCTGCATCGGATGTGACTGAAGAGAGGGCACCTCTGCATCGGATGTGACTGAAGAGAAGGCACCTCTGCATCGGATGTGACTGAAGAGAGGGCACCTCTGCATCGGATGTGACTGAAGAGAGGACACCTCTGCATTGGATGTGACTGAAGAGAGGAGACCTCTGCATGGAATGTGACTGAAGAGAGGGCACCTATGCATCGGATGTGACTGAAGAGAGGACACCTCTGCATTGGATGTGACTGAAGAGAGGACACCTCTGCATGGAATGTGACTGAAGAGAGGACACCTCTGCATGGGATGTGACTGAAGAGAGGAGACCTCTGCATGGGATGTGACTGAAGAGAGGACACCTCTGAATGGGATGTGACTGAAGAGAGGAGACCTCTGCATCGGATGTGACTGAAGAGAGGACACCTCTGCATGGGATGTGACTGAAGAAAGGACACCTCTGCATGGGATGTGACTGAAGAGAGGACACCTCTGCATGGGATGTGACTGAAGAGAGGAGACCTCTGCATGGGATGTGACTGAAGAGAGGACACCTCTGCATGGGATGTGACTGAAGAGAGGAGACCTCTGCATGGGATGTGACTGAAGAGAGGACACCTCTGAATGGGATGTGACTGAAGAGAGGAGACCTCTGCATCGGATGTGACTGAAGAGAGGACACCTCTGCATTGAACACCTCTGCATGGGATGTGACTGAAGAGAGGACACCTCTGCGTGGGATGTGACTGAAGAGAGGACGCCTCTGCATGGGATGTGACTGAAGAGAGGACACCTCTGCGTGGGATGTGACTGAAGAGAGGACACCTCTGCATGGGATGTGACTGAAGAGAGGAGACCTCTGCATGGGATTTGACTGAAGAGAGGACACCTCTGCATGGGATGTGACTGAAGAGAGGAGACCTCTGCATGGGATGTGACTGAAGAGAGGACACCTCTGAATGGGATGTGACTGAAGAGAGGAGACCTCTGCATCGGATGTGACTGAAGAGAGGACACCTCTCCATCGGATGTGACTGAAGAGAGGACACCTCTGCATCAGATGTGACTGAAGAGAGGACACCTCTGCATGGGATGTGACTGAAGAGAGGACACCTCTGCGTGGGATGTGACTGAAGAGAGGACACCTCTGCATGGGATGTGACTGAAGAGAGGAGACCTCTGCATGGGATGTGACTGAAGAGAGGAGACCTCTGCATGGGATGTGACTGAAGAGAGGAGACCTCTGCATGGGATGTGACTGAAGAGAGGACACCTCTGAATGGGATGTGACTGAAGAGAGGAGACCTCTGCATCGGATGTGACTGAAGAGAGGACACCTCTGCATGGGATGTGACTGAAGAAAGGACACCTCTGCATGGGATGTGACTGAAGAGAGGACACCTCTGCATGGGATGTGACTGAAGAGAGGAGACCTCTGCATGGGATGTGACTGAAGAGAGGACACCTCTGAATGGGATGTGACTGAAGAGAGGAGACCTCTGCATCGGATGTGACTGAAGAGAGGACGCCTCTCCATCGGATGTGACTGAAGAGAGGACACCTCTGCATGGGATGTGACTGAAGAGAGGACACCTCTGCATGGGATGTGACTGAAGAGAGGACACCTCTGCATGGGATGTGACTGAAGAGAGGAGATCTCTGCATGGGATGTGACTGAAGAGAGGACACCTCTGCATGGGATGTGACTGAAGAGAGGAGACCTCTGCATGGGATGTGACTGAAGAGAGGACACCTCTGAATGGGATGTGACTGAAGAGAGGAGACCTCTGCATCGGATGTGACTGAAGAGAGGACACCTCTGCATTGAACACCTCTGCATGGGATGTGACTGAAGAGAGGACACCTCTGCGTGGGATGTGACTGAAGAGAGGACACCTCTGCATGGGATGTGACTGAAGAGAGGACACCTCTGCGTGGGATGTGACTGAAGAGAGGACACCTCTGCATGGGATGTGACTGAAGAGAGGAGACCTCTGCATGGGATGTGACTGAAGAGAGGACACCTCTGCATGGGATGTGACTGAAGAGAGGAGACCTCTGCATGGGATGTGACTGAAGAGAGGACACCTCTGAATGGGATGTGACTGAAGAGAGGAGACCTCTGCTTCGGATGTGACTGAAGAGAGGACACCTCTCCATCGGATGTGACTGAAGAGAGGACACCTCTGCATGGGATGTGACTGAAGAGAGGACACCTCTGCATGGGATGTGACTGAAGAGAGGAGACCTCTGTATGGGATGTGACTGAAGAGAGGACACCTCTGCATGGGATGTGACTGAAGAGAGGAGACCTCTGCATGGGATGTGACTGAAGAGAGGACACCTCTGAATGGGATGTGACTGAAGAGAGGAGACCTCTGTATGGGATGTGACTGAAGAGAGGACACCTCTGCGCCGGATGTGACTGAAGAGAGGACACCTCTGCATCGGATGTGACTGAAGAGAGGAGACCTCTGCATGGGATGTGACTGAAGAGAGGACACCTCTGAATGGGATGTGACTGAAGAGAGGACAACTCTGCATGGGATGTGACTGAAGAGAGGGCACCTCTGCATTGGGATGTGACTGAAGAGAGGACACCTCTGCGTGGGATGTGACTGAACAGAGGAGACCTCTGCATGGGATGTGACTGAAGAGAGGAGACCTCTGTATGGGATGAGACTGAAGAGAGGACACCTCTGCATCGGATGTGACTGAAAAGAGAGGACACCTCTGCATGGGATGTGACTGAAGAGAGGACACCTCTGCATGGGATGTGACTGAAGAGAGGACAACTCTGCGCCGGATGTGACTGAAGAGAGGACACCTCTGCATCGGATGTGACTGAAGAGAGGACACCTCTGCATCGGATGTGACTGAAGAGAGGGCGCCTCTGCATGGGATGTGACTGAAGAGAGGGCACCTCTGCATGGGATGTGACTGAAGAGAGGACACCTCTGTGTGGGATGTGACTGAACAGAGGAGACCTCTGCATGGGATGTGACTGAAGAGAGGAGACCTCTGTATGGGATGTGACTGAAGAGAGGACACCTCTGCATTGGATGTGACTAGAGAGAGGACACCTCTGCATGGGATGTGTGCTGTAACACTGGCCTTGAGCTCTGCATTGACTTGGAGAAGAGCGGACAGACACCTCTGCATGGCATGTGACTGAAAAGAGGACACCTCTGCATGGGATGTGACTGAAGAGAGGACACCTATGCATGGGATGTTACTGAAGAGAGGACACCTCTGCATGGGATGTGATTGAAGAGAGGACACCTCTGCATGGGATGTGACTGAAGAGAGGACACCTCTGCATGGGATGTCACTGAGGAGAGGGCACCTCTGCATGGGATGTGACTGAAGAGAGGACACCTCTGCGTGGGATGTGACTGAATAGAGGACACCTCTGCATGGGATGTGACTGAGGAGAGGGCACCTCTGCATGGTATGTGACTTCAGAGAGGACACCTCTGCATTGGATGTGACTGAAGAGAAGACACCTCTGCATGGGATGTGACTGAAGAGAGGACACCTCTGCATCGGATGTGACTGAAGAGAAGACATCTCTGCATCGGATGTGACTGAAGAGAGGACACATCTGCATGGGATGTGACTGAAGAGAGGACACCACTGCATGGGATGTGACTGAAGAGAGAGGGCACCTCTTCATGGGATGTGACTGAGGAGAGGGCACCTCTGCATGGGATGTGACTGAAGAGAGGACACCTCTGCATGGGATGTGACTGAACAGAGGAGCCCTCTGCATGGGATGTGACTGAAGAGAGGAGACCTCTGTATGGGATGTGACTGAAGAGAGGACACCTCTGCATTGGATGTGACTAGAGAGCGGACACCTCTGCATGGGATGTGCGCTGTATCACTGGCCTTGAGCTCTGCATTGACTTGGAGAAGAGAGGACAGACACCTCTGCATGGCATGTGACTGAAAAGAGGACACATCTGCATGGGATGTGACTGAAGAGAGGACACCTATGCATGGGATGTGACTGAAGAGAGGACACCTCTGCATGGGATGTCATTGAAGAGAGGCCACCTCTGCATGGAATGTGACTGAAGAGAGGACACCTCTGCATGGTATGTCACTGAGGAGAGGGCACCTCTGCATGGGATGTGACTGAAGAGAGGACACCTCTGCGTTGGATGTGACTGAATAGAGGACACCTCTGCATGGGATGTGACTGAGGAGAGGGCACCTCTGCATGGGATGTGACTTCAGAGAGGACACCTCTGCATCGGATGTGACTGAAGAGAAGACACCTCTGCATGGGATGTGACTGAAGAGAGGACACCTCTGCATCGGATGTGACTGAAGAGAAGACATCTCTGCATCGGATGTGACTGAAGAGAGGACACATCTGCATGGGATGTGATTGAAGAGAGGACACCTCTGCATGGGATGTGACTGAAGAGAGAGGGCACCTCTGCATGGGATGTGACTGAGGAGAGGGCACCTCTGCATGGGATGTGACTGAAGAGAGGACACCTCTGCGTGGGATGTGCCTGAAGAGAGGACACTTCTGCATGGGATGTGACTGAGGAGAGGGCACCTCTGCATGGGATGTGACTGAAGAGAGGACACCTCTGCATGGGATGTGACTGAAGAGAGGGCACCTCTGCAGGGGATGTGACTGAAGAGAAGACACCTCTGCATCGGATGTGACTGAAGAGAGGGCACTTCTGCATGGGACGTGACTGAAGAGAGGACACCTCTCCATGGGATGTGACTGAAGAGAAGGTACTTCTGCACGGGATGTGACTGAAGACAGGGCACCTCTGCGCCGGATGTGACTGAAGAGAGGACACCTCCGCATGGAATGTGACTGAAGAGAGGGCACCTCTGCATGGGATGTGACTGAAGAGAGGATACCTCTGCATGGGATGTGACTGAAGAGAGGACACCTCTGCATCGGATGTGACTGAAGAGAGGACACCTCTGCGCCGGATGTGACTGAAGAGAGGACACCTCTGCATCGGATGTGACTGAAGAGAGGGCACCTCTGCATGGGATGTGACTGAAGAGATGGCACCTCTGCATGGGATGTGACTGAAGAGAGGGCACCTCTGCATCGGATGTGACTGAAGAGAGGGCACCTCTGCATGGGATGTGACTGAAGAGAGGGCACCTCTGCATGGGATGTGACTGAAGAGAGGACACCTCTGAGTGGGATGTGACTGAACAGAGGAGACCTCTGCATGGGATGTGACTGAAGAGAGGAGACCTCTGCATCGGATGTGACTGAAGAGAGGACACCTCTGCATGGGATGTGACTGAAGAGAGGGCACCTCTGCCTGGGATGTGACTGAAGAGAGGACACCTCTGCATTGGACACCTCTGCATGGGATGTGACTGAAGAGAGGGCACCTCTGCATGGGATGTGACTGAAGAGAGGACACCTCTGCATGAGATGTGACTGAAGAGAGGGCACCTCTGCATGGGATGTGACTGAAGAGAGGAGACCTCTGCATTGGACACCTCTGCATGGGATGTGACTGAAGAAAGGGCACCTCTGCATGGGATGTGACTGAAGAGAGGACACCTCTGCATTGGACACCTCTGCATGGGATGTGACTGAAGAGAGGGCACCTCTGCATGGGATGTGACTGAAGAGAGGACACCTCTGCATGGGATGTGACTGAAGAGAGGACACCTCTGCATGGGATGTGACTGAAGAGAGGATACCTCTGCATGGGATGTGACTGAAGAGAAGACACCTCTGCATGGGATGTGACTGAAGAGAGGGAACTTCTGCATGGGACGTAACTGAAGAGAGGTCACCTCTGCATGGGATGTGACTGAAGAGAGGACACCTCTGCATGGGATGTGACTGAAGAGAGGACACTTCTGCATGGGATGTGACTGAAGAGAGGACACCTCTGCATGGGATGTGACTGAAGAGAAGACACCTCTGCATCGGATGTGACTGAAGAGAGGGCACTTCTGCATAGGACGTGACTGAAGAGAGGACACCTCTGCATGGGATGTGACTGAAGAGAAGGTACCTCTGCATGGGATGTGACTGAAGACAGGGCACCTCTGCATGGGATGTGACTGAAGAGAGGACACCTCTGCAAGGGATGTGACTGAAGAGAGGACACCTCTGCATGGGATCTGACTGAAGAGAGGACACCTCTGAATCGGATGTGACTGAAGAGAAGGCACCTCTGCATGGGATGTGACTGAAGAGAAGACACCTCTGCATGGGATGTGACTGAAGAGAGGACACCTCTGCATGGAATATGACTGGAGAGGGCACCTCTGCATGGTATGTGACTGAAGAGGGGTCACCTCTGCATGGGATGTGACTGAAGAGGGGACACCTCTGCATGGGATGTGACTGAAGAGAGGACACCTCTGCAAGGGATGTGACTGAAGAGAGGACACCTCTGCATGGAATATGACTGGAGAGGGCACCTCTGCATGGGATGTGACTGAAGAGAGGTCACCTCTGCATGGGATGTGACTGAAGAGAGGACACCTCTGCATGGGATGTGACTGAAGAGAGGACACCTCTGCATGGGATGTGACTGAGGAGAGGGCACCTATGCATCGGATGTGACTGAAGAGAGGACACCTCTGCATTGGATGTGACTGAAGAGAGGACACCTCTGCATGGGATGTGACTGAAGAGAGGACACCTCTGCATGGGATGTGACTGAAGAGAGGACACCTCTGCATGGGATGTGACTGAAGAGAGGACACCTCTGCATGGGATGTGACTGAGGAGAGGTCACCTCTGCATGGGATGTGACTGAAGAGAGGACACCTCTGCGTGGGATGTGACTGAAGAGAGGACACCTCTGCGTGGGATGTGACTGAGGAGAGGGCACCTCTGCGTGGGATGTGACTGAAGAGAGGACACCTCTGCATCGGATGTGACTGAAGAGAAGACACCACTGCATGGGATGTGACTGAAGAGAGGACACCTCTGCATCGGATGTGACTGAAGAAAAGACATCTCTGCATCGGATGTGACTGAAGAGAGGACACCTCTGCATGGGATGTGACTGAAGAGAGGACACCTCTGCATGGGATGTGACTGAAGAGAGAGGGCACCTCCGCATGGGATGTGACTGAGGAGAGGGCGCCTCTGCATGGGATGTGACTGAAGAGAGGGCACCTCTGCATGGGATGTGACTGAAGAGAGGACACCTCTGCATGGGATGTGACTGAAGAGAGGACACCTCTGCGTGGGATGTGACTGAAGAGAGGACACCTCTGCATGGGATGTGACTGAAGAGAGGAGACCTCTGCATGGGATGTGACTGAAGAGAGGACACCTCTGCATGGGATGTGACTGAAGAGAGGAGACCTCTGCATGGGATGTGACTAAAGAGAGGACACCTCTGAATGGGATGTGACTGAAGAGAGGAGACCTCCGCATCGGATGTGACTGAAGAGAGGACACCTCTCCATCGGATGTGACTGAAGAGAGGACACCTCTGCATGGGATGTGACTGAAGAGAGGACACCTCTGCATGGGATGTGACTGAAGAGAGGAGACCTCTGTATGGGATGTGACTGAAGAGAGGACACCTCTGCATGGGATGTGACTGAAGAGAGGAGACCTCTGCATGGGATGTGACTGAAGAGAGGACACCTCTGAATGGGATGTGACTGAAGAGAGGAGACCTCTGTATGGGATGTGACTGAAGAGAGGACACCTCTGCGCCGGATGTGACTGAAGAGAGGACACCTCTGCATCGGATGTGACTGAAGAGAGGAGACCTCTGCATGGGATGTGACTGAAGAGAGGACACCTCTGAATGGGATGTGACTGAAGAGAGGACACCTCTGCATGGGATGTGACTGAAGAGAGGGCACCTCTGCATTGGGATGTGACTGAAGAGAGGACACCTCTGCATGGGATGTGACTGAAGAGAGGACACCTCTGCATGGGATGTGACTGAAGAGAGGACACCTCTGCGCCGGATGTGACTGAAGAGAGGACACCTCTGCATCGGATGTGACTGAAGAGAGGACACCTCTGCGCCGGATGTGACTGAAGAGAGGACACCTCTGCATCGGATGTGACTGAAGAGAGGGCGCCTCTGCATGGGATGTGACTGAAGAGAGGGCACCTCTGCATGGGATGTGACTGAAGAGAGGACACCTCTGCGTGGGATGTGACTGAACAGAGGAGACCTCTGCATGGGATGTGACTGAAGAGAGGAGACCTCTGTATGGGATATGACTGAAGAGAGGACACCTCTGCATGGGATGTGCGCTGTAACACTGGCCTTGAGCTCTGCATTGACTTGGAGAAGAGAGGACAGACACCTCTGCATGGCATGTGACTGAAAAGAGGACACCTCTGCATGGGATGTGACTGAAGAGAGGACACCTATGCATGGGATGTGACTGAAGAGAGGACACCTCTGCATGGGATGTGATTGAAGAGAGGACACCTCTGCATGGGATGTGACTGAAGAGAGGACACCTCTGCATGGGATGTCACTGAGGAGAGGGCACCTCTGCATGGGATGTGACTGAAGAGAGGACACCTCTGCGTGGGATGTGACTGAATAGAGGACACCTCTGCATGGGATGTGACTGAGGAGAGGGCACCTCTGCATGGGATGTGACTGAACAGAGGAGACCTCTGCATGGGATGTGACTGAAGAGAGGAGACCTCTGTATGGGATATGACTGAAGAGAGGACACCTCTGCATTGGATGTGACTAGAGAGAGGACACCTCTGCATGGGATGTGCGCTGTAACACTGGCCTTGAGCTCTGCATTGACTTGGAGAAGAGAGGACAGACACCTCTGCATGGGATGTGACTGAACAGAGGAGCCCTCTGCATGGGATGTGACTGAAGAGAGGAGACCTCTGTATGGGATGTGACTGAAGAGAGGGCACCTCTGCATGGGATGTGACTTCAGAGAGGACACCTCTGCATTGGATGTGACTGAAGAGAAGACACCTCTGCATGGGATGTGACTGAAGAGAGGACACCTCTGCATCGGATGTGACTGAAGAGAAGACATCTCTGCATCGGATGTGACTGAAGAGAGGACACATCTGCATGGGATGTGACTGAAGAGAGGACACCACTGCATGGGATGTGACTGAAGAGAGAGGGCACCTCTTCATGGGATGTGACTGAGGAGAGGGCACCTCTGCATGGGATGTGACTGAAGAGAGGACACCTCTGCGTGGGATGTGACTGAACAGAGGAGACCTCTGCATGGGATGTGACTGAAGAGAGGAGACCTCTGTATGGGATGTGACTGAAGAGAGGACACCTCTGCATTGGATGTGACTAGAGAGAGGACACCTCTGCATGGGATGTGCGCTGTAACACTGGCCTTGAGCTCTGCATTGACTTGGAGAAGAGAGGACAGACACCTCTGCATGGCATGTGACTGAAAAGAGGACACCTCTGCATGGGATGTGACTGAAGAGAGGACACCTATGCATGGGATGTGACTGAAGAGAGGACACCTCTGCATGGGATGTGATTGAAGAGAGGACACCTCTGCATGGGATGTGACTGAAGAGAGGACACCTCTGCATGGGATGTCACTGAGGAGAGGGCACCTCTGCATGGGATGTGACTGAAGAGAGGACACCTCTGCGTGGGATGTGACTGAATAGAGGGCACCTCTGCATGGGATGTGACTGAGGAGAGGGCACCTCTGCATGGGATGTGACTTCAGAGAGGACACCTCTGCATTGGATGTGACTGAAGAGAAGACACCTCTGCATGGGATGTGACTGAAGAGAGGACACCTCTGCATCGGATGTGACTGAAGAGAAGACATCTCTGCATCGGATGTGACTGAAGAGAGGACACATCTGCATGGGATGTGACTGAAGAGAGGACACCACTGCATGGGATGTGACTGAAGAGAGAGGGCACCTCTTCATGGGATGTGACTGAGGAGAGGGCACCTCTGCATGGGATGTGACTGAAGAGAGGACACCTCTGCGTGGGATGTGACTGAACAGAGGAGACCTCTGCATGGGATGTGACTGAAGAGAGGAGACCTCTGTATGGGATGTGACTGAAGAGAGGACACCTCTGCATTGGATGTGACTAGAGAGAGGACACCTCTGCATGGGATGTGCGCTGTAACACTGGCCTTGAGCTCTGCATTGACTTGGAGAAGAGAGGACAGACACCTCTGCATGGCATGTGACTGAAACGAGGACACCTCTGCATGGGATGTGACTGAAGAGAGGACACCTATGCATGGGATGTGACTGAAGAGAGGACACCTCTGCATGGGATGTGATTGAAGAGAGGACACCTCTGCATGGGATGTGACTGAAGAGAGGACACCTCTGCATGGGATGTCACTGAGGAGAGGGCACCTCTGCATGGGATGTGACTGAAGAGAGGACACCTCTGCGTGGGATGTGACTGAATAGAGGGCACCTCTGCATGGGATGTGACTGAGGAGAGGGCACCTCTGCATGGGATGTGACTTCAGAGAGGACACCTCTGCATTGGATGTGACTGAAGAGAAGACACCTCTGCATGGGATGTGACTGAAGAGAGGACACCTCTGCATCGGATGTGACTGAAGAGAAGACATCTCTGCATCGGATGTGACTGAAGAGAGGACACATCTGCATGGGATGTGACTGAAGAGAGGACACCACTGCATGGGATGTGACTGAAGAGAGAATGCACCTCTTCATGGGATGTGACTGAGGAGAGGGCACCTCTGCATGGGATGTGACTGAAGAGAGGACACCTCTGCGTGGGATGTGACTGAACAGAGGAGACCTCTGCATGGGATGTGACTGAAGAGAGGAGACCTCTGCATGGGATGTGACTGAAGAGAGGACACCTCTGCATTGGATGTGACTAGAGAGAGGACACCTCTGCATGGGATGTGCGCTGTAACACTGGCCTTGAGCTCTGCATTGACTTGGAGAAGAGAGGACAGACACCTCTGCATGGCATGTGACTGAAAAGAGGACACATCTGCATGGGATGTGACTGAAGAGAGGACACCTATGCATGGGATGTGACTGAAGAGAGGACACCTCTGCATGGGATGTGATTGAAGAGAGGACACCTCTGCATGGGATGTGACTGAAGAGAGGACACCTCTGCATGGGATGTCACTGAGGAGAGGGCACCTCTGCATGGGATTTGACTGAAAAGAGGACACCTCTGCGTTGGATGTGACTGAATAGAGGACACCTCTGCATGGGATGTGACTGAGGAGAGGGCACCTCTGCATGGGATGTGACTTCAGAGAGGACACCTCTGCATCGGATGTGACTGAAGAGAAGACACCTCTGCATGGGATGTGACTGAAGAGAGGACACCTCTGCATCGGATGTGACTGAAGAGAGGACACCTCTGCATTGAACACCTCTGCATGGGATGTGACTGAAGAGAGGACACCTCTGCGTGGGATGTGACTGAAGAGAGGACACCTCTGCATGGGATGTGACTGAAGAGAGGACACCTCTGCGTGGGATGTGACTGAAGAGAGGACACCTCTGCATGGGATGTGACTGAAGAGAGGAGACCTCTGCATGGGATGTGACTGAAGAGAGGACACCTCTGCATGGGATGTGACTGAAGAGAGGAGACCTCTGCATGGGATGTGACTGAAGAGAGGACACCTCTGAATGGGATGTGACTGAAGAGAGGAGACCTCTGCTTCGGATGTGACTGAAGAGAGGACACCTCTCCATCGGATGTGACTGAAGAGAGGACACCTCTGCATGGGATGTGACTGAAGAGAGGACACCTCTGCATGGGATGTGACTGAAGAGAGGAGACCTCTGTATGGGATGTGACTGAAGAGAGGACACCTCTGCATGGGATGTGACTGAAGAGAGGAGACCTCTGCATGGGATGTGACTGAAGAGAGGACACCTCTGAATGGGATGTGACTGAAGAGAGGAGACCTCTGTATGGGATGTGACTGAAGAGAGGACACCTCTGCGCCGGATGTGACTGAAGAGAGGACACCTCTGCATGGGATGTGACTGAAGAGAGGAGACCTCTGCATGGGATGTGACTGAAGAGAGGACACCTCTGAATGGGATGTGACTGAAGAGAGGACACCTCTGCATGGGATGTGACTGAAGAGAGGGCACCTCTGCATTGGGATGTGACTGAAGAGAGGACACCTCTGCGTGGGATGTGACTGAACAGAGGAGACCTCTGCATGGGATGTGACTGAAGAGAGGAGACCTCTGTATGGGATGAGACTGAAGAGAGGACACCTCTGCATCGGATGTGACTGAAAAGAGAGGACACCTCTGCATGGGATGTGACTGAAGAGAGGACACCTCTGCATGGGATGTGACTGAAGAGAGGACAACTCTGCGCCGGATGTGACTGAAGAGAGGACACCTCTGCATCGGATGTGACTGAAGAGAGGACACCTCTGCATCGGATGTGACTGAAGAGAGGGCGCCTCTGCATGGGATGTGACTGAAGAGAGGGCACCTCTGCATGGGATGTGACTGAAGAGAGGACACCTCTGTGTGGGATGTGACTGAACAGAGGAGACCTCTGCATGGGATGTGACTGAAGAGAGGAGACCTCTGTATGGGATGTGACTGAAGAGAGGACACCTCTGCATTGGATGTGACTAGAGAGAGGACACCTCTGCATGGGATGTGTGCTGTAACACTGGCCTTGAGCTCTGCATTGACTTGGAGAAGAGCGGACAGACACCTCTGCATGGCATGTGACTGAAAAGAGGACACATCTGCATGGGATGTGACTGAAGAGAGGACACCTATGCATGGGATGTGACTGAAGAGAGGATACCTCTGCATGGGATGTCATTGAAGAGAGGACACCTCTGCATGGGATGTGACTGAAGAGAGGACACCTCTGCATGGTATGTCACTGAGGAGAGGGCACCTCTGCATGGGATGTGACTGAAGAGAGGACACCTCTGCGTTGGATGTGACTGAATAGAGGACACCTCTGCATGGGATGTGACTGAGGAGAGGGCACCTCTGCATGGGATGTGACTTCAGAGAGGACACCTCTGCATCGGATGTGACTGAAGAGAAGACACCTCTGCATGGGATGTGACTGAAGAGAGGACACCTCTGCATCGGATGTGACTGAAGAGAAGACATCTCTGCATCGGATGTGACTGAAGAGAGGACACATCTGCATGGGATGTGACTGAAGAGAGGACACCTCTGCATGGGATGTGACTGAAGAGAGAGGGCACCTCTGCATGGGATGTGACTGAGGAGAGGGCACCTCTGCATGGGATGTGACTGAAGAGAGGACACCTCTGCGTGGGATGTGCCTGAAGAGAGGACACTTCTGCATGGGATGTGACTGAGGAGAGGGCACCTCTGCATGGGATGTGACTGAAGAGAGGACACCTCTGCATGGGATGTGACTGAAGAGAGGGCACCTCTGCAGGGGATGTGACTGAAGAGAAGACACCTCTGCATCGGATGTGACTGAAGAGAGGGCACTTCTGCATGGGACGTGACTGAAGAGAGGACACCTCTCCATGGGATGTGACTGAAGAGAAGGTACTTCTGCACGGGATGTGACTGAAGACAGGGCACCTCTGCGCCGGATGTGACTGAAGAGAGGACACCTCCGCATGGGATGTGACTGAAGAGAGGGCACCTCTGCATGGGATGTGACTGAAGAGAGGATACCTCTGCATGGGATGTGACTGAAGAGAGGACACCTCTGCATCGGATGTGACTGAAGAGAGGACACCTCTGCGCCGGATGTGACTGAAGAGAGGACACCTCTGCATCGGATGTGACTGAAGAGAGGGCACCTCTGCATGGGATGTGACTGAAGAGATGGCACCTCTGCATGGGATGTGACTGAAGAGAGGGCACCTCTGCATCGGATGTGACTGAAGAGAGGGCACCTCTGCATGGGATGTGACTGAAGAGAGGGCACCTCTGCATGGGATGTGACTGAAGAGAGGACACCTCTGAGTGGGATGTGGCTGAACAGAGGAGACCTCTGCATGGGATGTGACTGAAGAGAGGAGACCTCTGCATCGGATGTGACTGAAGAGAGGACACCTCTGCATGGGATGTGACTGAAGAGAGGGCACCTCTGCCTGGGATGTGACTGAAGAGAGGACACCTCTGCATTGGACACCTCTGCATGGGATGTGACTGAAGAGAGGGCACCTCTGCATGGGATGTGACTGAAGAGAGGACACCTCTGCATGAGATGTGACTGAAGAGAGGGCACCTCTGCATGGGATGTGACTGAAGAGAGGAGACCTCTGCATTGGACACCTCTGCATGGGATGTGACTGAAGAGAGGGCACCTCTGCATGGGATGTGACTGAAGAGAGGACACCTCTGCATTGGACACCTCTGCATGGGATGTGACTGAAGAGAGGGCACCTCTGCATGGAATGTGACTGAAGAGAGGACACCTCTGCATGGGATGTGACTGAAGAGAGGACACCTCTGCATGGGATGTGACTGAAGAGAGGATACCTCTGCATGGGATGTGACTGAAGAGAAGACACCTCTGCATGGGATCTGACTGAAGAGAGGGAACTTCTGCATGGGACGTAACTGAAGAGAGGTCACCTCTGCATGGGATGTGACTGAAGAGAGGACACCTCTGCATGGGATGTGACTGAAGAGAGGACACTTCTGCATGGGATGTGACTGAAGAGAGGACACCTCTGCATGGGATGTGACTGAAGAGAAGACACCTCTGCATCGGATGTGACTGAAGAGAGGGCACTTCTGCATAGGACGTGACTGAAGAGAGGACACCTCTGCATGGGATGTGACTGAAGAGAAGGTACCTCTGCATGGGATGTGACTGAAGACAGGGCACCTCTGCATGGGATGTGACTGAAGAGAGGACACCTCTGCAAGGGATGTGACTGAAGAGAGGACACCTCTGCATGGGATCTGACTGAAGAGAGGACACCTCTGAATCGGATGTGACTGAAGAGAAGGCACCTCTGCATGGGATGTGACTGAAGAGAAGACACCTCTGCATGGGATGTGACTGAAGAGAGGACACCTCTGCATGGAATATGACTGGAGAGGGCACCTCTGCATGGTAAGTGACTGAAGAGGGGTCACCTCTGCATGGGATGTGACTGAAGAGGGGACATCTCTGCATGGGATGTGACTGAAGAGAGGACACCTCTGCAAGGGATGTGACTGAAGAGAGGACACCTCTGCATGGAATATGACTGGAGAGGGCACCTCTGCATGGGATGTGACTGAAGAGAGGTCACCTCTGCATGGGATGTGACTGAAGAGAGGACACCTCTGCATGGGATGTGACTGAAGAGAGGACACCTCTGCATGGGATGTGACTGAGGAGAGGGCACCTATGCATCGGATGTGACTGAAGAGAGGACACCTCTGCATTGGATGTGACTGAAGAGAGGACACCTCTGCATGGGATGTGACTGAAGAGAGGACACCTCTGCATGGGATGTGACTGAAGAGAGGACAACTCTGCATGGGATGTGACTGAAGAGAGGACACCTCTGCATGGGATGTGACTGAGGAGAGGTCACCTCTGCATGGGATGTGACTGAACAGAGGACACCTCTGCGTGGGATGTGACTGAAGAGAGGACACCTCTGCGTGGGATGTGACTGAGGAGAGGGCACCTCTGCGTGGGATGTGACTGAAGAGAGGACACCTCTGCATCGGATGTGACTGAAGAGAAGACACCACTGCATGGGATGTGACTGAAGAGAGGACACCTCTGCATCGGATGTGACTGAAGAGAAGACATCTCTGCATCGGATGTGACTGAAGAGAGGACACCTCTGCATGGGATGTGACTGAAGAGAGGACACCTCTGCATGGGATGTGACTGAAGAGAGAGGGCACCTCCGCATGGGATGTGACTGAGGAGAGGGCGCCTCTGCATGGGATGTGACTGAAGAGAGGGCACCTCTGCATGGGATGTGACTGAAGAGAGGACACCTCTGCATGGGATGTGACTGAAGAGAGGACACCTCTGCGTGGGATGTGACTGAAGAGAGGACACCTCTGCATGGGATGTGACTGAAGAGAGGAGACCTCTGCATGGGATGTGACTGAAGAGAGGACACCTCTGCATGGGATGTGACTGAAGAGAGGAGACCTCTGCATGGGATGTGACTGAAGAGAGGACACCTCTGAATGGGATGTGACTGAAGAGAGGAGACCTCTGCATCGGATGTGACTGAAGAGAGGACACCTCTCCATCGGATGTGACTGAAGAGAGGACACCTCTGCATGGGATGTGACTGAAGAGAGGACACCTCTGCATGGGATGTGACTGAAGAGAGGAGACCTCTGTATGGGATGTGACTGAAGAGAGGACACCTCTGCATGGGATGTGACTGAAGAGAGGAGACCTCTGCATGGGATGTGACTGAAGAGAGGACACCTCTGAATGGGATGTGACTGAAGAGAGGAGACCTCTGTATGGGATGTGACTGAAGAGAGGACACCTCTGCGCCGGATGTGACTGAAGAGAGGACACCTCTGCATCGGATGTGACTGAAGAGAGGAGACCTCTGCATGGGATGTGACTGAAGAGAGGACACCTCTGAATGGGATGTGACTGAAGAGAGGACACCTCTGCATGGGATGTGACTGAAGAGAGGACACCTCTGCGTGGGATGTGACTGAACAGAGGAGACCTCTGCATGGGATGTGACTGAAGAGAGGAGACCTCTGTATGGGATATGACTGAAGAGAGGACACCTCTGCATTGGATGTGACTGGAGAGAGGACACCTCTGCATGGGATGTGCGCTGTAACACTGGCCTTGAGCTCTGCATTGACTTGGAGAAGAGAGGACAGACACCTCTGCATGGCATGTGACTGAAAAGAGGACACCTCTGCATGGGATGTGACTGAAGAGAGGACACCTATGCATGGGATGTGACTGAAGAGAGGACACCTCTGCATGGGATGTGATTGAAGAGAGGACACCTCTGCATGGGATGTGACTGAAGAGAGGACACCTCTGCATGGGATGTCACTGAGGAGAGGGCACCTCTGCATGGGATGTGACTGAAGAGAGGACACCTCTGCGTGGGATGTGACTGAATAGAGGACACCTCTGCATGGGATGTGACTGAGGAGAGGGCACCTCTGCATGGGATGTGACTTCAGAGAGGACACCTCTGCATTGGATGTGACTGAAGAGAAGACACCTCTGCATGGGATGTGACTGAAGAGAGGACACCTCTGCATCGGATGTGACTGAAGAGAAGACATCTCTGCATCGGATGTGACTGAAGAGAGGACACATCTGCATGGGATGTGACTGAAGAGAGGACACCACTGCATGGGATGTGACTGAAGAGAGAGGGCACCTCTTCATGGGATGTGACTGAGGAGAGGGCACCTCTGCATGGGATGTGACTGAAGAGAGGACACCTCTGCGTGGGATGTGACTGAACAGAGGAGACCTCTGCATGGGATGTGACTGAAGAGAGGAGACCTCTGTATGGGATGTGACTCAAGAGAGGACACCTCTGCATTGGATGTGACTAGAGAGAGGACACCTCTGCATGGGATGTGCGCTGTAACACTGGCCTTGAGCTCTGCATTGACTTGGAGAAGAGAGGACAGACACCTCTGCATGGCATGTGACTGAAAAGAGGACACATCTGCATGGGATGTGACTGAAGAGAGGACACCTATGCATGGGATGTGACTGAAGAGAGGACACCTCTGCATGGGATGTGATTGAAGAGAGGACACCTCTGCATGGGATGTGACTGAAGAGAGGACACCTCTGCATGGGATGTCACTGAGGAGAGGGTACCTCTGCATGGGATGTGACTGAAGAGAGGACACCTCTGCGTTGGATGTGACTGAATAGAGGACACCTCTGCATGGGATGTGACTGAGGAGAGGGCACCTCTGCATGGGATGTGACTTCAGAGAGGACACCTCTGCATCGGATGTGACTGAAGAGAAGACACCACTGCATGGGATGTGACTGAAGAGAGGACACCTCTGCATCGGATGTGACTGAAGAGAAGACATCTCTGCATCGGATGTGACTGAAGAGAGGACACATCTGCATGGGATGTGACTGAAGAGAGGACACCTCTGCATGGGATGTGACTGAAGAGAGAGGGCACCTCTGCATGGGATGTGACTGAGGAGAGGGCACCTCTGCATGGGATGTGACTGAAGAGAGGACACCTCTGCGTGGGATGTGCCTGAAGAGAGGACACTTCTGCATGGGATGTGACTGAGGAGAGGGCACCTCTGCATGGGATGTGACTGAAGAGAGGACACCTCTGCATGGGATGTGACTGAAGAGAGGGCACCTCTGCATGGAATGTGACTGAAGAGAAGACACCTCTGCATCGGATGTGACTGAAGAGAGGGCACTTCTGCATGGGACGTGACTGAAGAGAGGACACCTCTCCATGGGATATGACTGAAGAGAAGGTACTTCTGCACGGGATGCGACTGAAGACAGGGCACCTCTGCGCCGGATGTGAATGAAGAGAGGACACCTCCGCATGGGATGTGACTGAAGAGAGGGCACCTCTGCATGGGATGTGACTGAAGAGAGGATACCTCTGCATGGGATGTGACTGAAGAGAGGACACCTCTGCATCGGATGTGACTGAAGAGAGGACACCTCTGCGCCAGATGTGACTGAAGAGAGGACACCTCTGCATCGGATGTGACTGAAGAGAGGGCACCTCTGCATGGGATGTGACTGAAGAGAGGGCACCTCTGCAAGGGATGTGACTGAAGAGAGGGCACCTCTGCATCGGATGTGACTGAAGAGAGGGCACCTCTGCATGGGATGTGACTGAAGAGAGGGCACCTCTGCATGGGATGTGACTGAAGAGAGGACACCTCTGCATTGGACACCTCTGCATGGGATGTGACTGAAGAGAGGGCACCTCTGCATGGGATGTGACTGAAGAGAGGACACCTCTGCATGAGATGTGACTGAAGAGAGGGCACCTCTGCATGGGATGTGACTGAAGAGAGGAGACCTCTGCATTGGACACCTCTGCATGGGATGTGACTGAAGAGAGGGCACCTCTGCATGGGATGTGACTGAAGAGAGGACACCTCTGCATTGGACACCTCTGCATGGGATGTGACTGAAGAGAGGGCACCTCTGCATGGGATGTGACTGAAGAGAGGACACCTCTGCATGGGATGTGACTGAAGAGAGGACACCTCTGCATGGGATGTGACTGAAGAGAGGATACCTCTGCATGGGATGTGACTGAAGAGAAGACACCTCTGCATGGGATGTGACTGAAGAGAGGGAACTTCTGCATGGGACGTAACTGAAGAGAGGTCACCTCTGCATGGGATGTGACTGAAGAGAGGACACCTCTGCATGGGATGTGACTGAAGAGAGGACACTTCTGCATGGGATGTGACTGAAGAGAGGACACCTCTGCATGGGATGTGACTGAAGAGAAGACACCTCTGCATCGGATGTGACTAAAGAGAGGGCACTTCTGCATAGGACGTGACTGAAGAGAGGACACCTCTGCATGGGATGTGACTGAAGAGAGGACACCTCTGCATGGGATGTGACTGAAGAGAGGACACCTCTGCATGGGATGTGACTGAAGAGAGGAGACCTCTGTATGGGATGTGACTGAAGAGAGGACACCTCTGCATGGGATGTGACTGAAGAGAGGAGACCTCTGCATGGGATGTGACTGAAGAGAGGACACCTCTGAATGGGATGTGACTGAAGAGAGGAGACCTCTGTATGGGATGTGACTGAAGAGAGGACACCTCTGCGCCGGATGTGACTGAAGAGAGGACACCTCTGCATCGGATGTGACTGAAGAGAGGAGACCTCTGCATGGGATGTGACTGAAGAGAGGACACCTCTGAATGGGATGTGACTGAAGAGAGGACACCTCTGCATGGGATGTGACTGAAGAGAGGGCACCTCTGCATTGGGATGTGACTGAAGAGAGGACACCTCTGCGTGGGATGTGACTGAACAGAGGAGACCTCTGCATGGGATGTGACTGAAGAGAGGAGACCTCTGTATGGGATGAGACTGAAGAGAGGACACCTCTGCATCGGATGTGACTGAAAAGAGAGGACACCTCTGCATGGGATGTGACTGAAGAGAGGACACCTCTGCATGGGATGTGACTGAAGAGAGGACAACTCTGCGCCGGATGTGACTGAAGAGAGGACACCTCTGCATCGGATGTGACTGAAGAGAGGACACCTCTGCATCGGATGTGACTGAAGAGAGGGCGCCTCTGCATGGGATGTGACTGAAGAGAGGGCACCTCTGCATGGGATGTGACTGAAGAGAGGACGCCTCTGTGTGGGATGTGACTGAACAGAGGAGACCTCTGCATGGGATGTGACTGAAGAGAGGAGACCTCTGTATGGGATGTGACTGAAGAGAGGACACCTCTGCATTGGATGTGACTAGAGAGAGGACACCTCTGCATGGGATGTGTGCTGTAACACTGGCCTTGAGCTCTGTATTGACTTGGAGAAGAGCGGACAGACACCTCTGCATGGCATGTGACTGAAAAGAGGACACCTCTGCATGGGATGTGACTGAAGAGAGGACACCTATGCATGGGATGTGACTGAAGAGAGGACACCTCTGCATGGGATGTGATTGAAGAGAGGACACCTCTGCATGGGATGTGACTGAAGAGAGGACACCTCTGCATGGGATGTCACTGAGGAGAGGGCACCTCTGCATGGGATGTGACTGAAGAGAGGACACCTCTGCGTGGGATGTGACTGAATAGAGGACACCTCTGCATGGGATGTGACTGAGGAGAGGGCACCTCTGCATGGTATGTGACTGAAGAGAAGACACCTCTGCATGGGATGTGACTGAAGAGAGGACACCTCTGTATCGGATGTGACTGAAGAGAAGACATCTCTGCATCGGATGTGACTGAAGAGAGGACACATCTGCATGGGATGTGACTGAAGAGAGGACACCACTGCATGGGATGTGACTAAAGAGAGAGGGCACCTCTTCATGGGATGTGACTGAGGAGAGGGCACCTCTGCATGGGATGTGACTGAAGAGAGGACACCTCTGCATGGGATGTGACTGAACAGAGGAGCCCTCTGCATGGGATGTGACTGAAGAGAAGAGACCTCTGTATGGGATGTGACTGAAGAGAGGACACCTCTGCATTGGATGTGACTAGAGAGCGGACACCTCTGCATGGGATGTGCGCTGTATCACTGGCCTTGAGCTCTGCATTGACTTGGAGAAGAGAGGACAGACACCTCTGCATGGCATGTGACTGAAAAGAGGACACATCTGCATGGGATGTGACTGAAGAGAGGACACCTATGCATGGGATGTGACTGAAGAGAGGACACCTCTGCATGGGATGTCATTGAAGAGAGGACACCTCTGCATGGGATGTGACTGAAGAGAGGACACCTCTGCATGGTATGTCACTGAGGAGAGGGCACCTCTGCATGGGATGTGACTGAAGAGAGGACACCTCTGCGTTGGATGTGACTGAATAGAGGACACCTCTGCATGGGATGTGACTGAGGAGAGGGCACCTCTGCATGGGATGTGACTTCAGAGAGGACACCTCTGCATCGGATGTGACTGAAGAGAAGACACCTCTGCATGGGATGTGACTGAAGAGAGGACACATCTGCATGGGATGTGACTGAAGAGAGGACACCTCTGCATGGGATGTGACTGAAGAGAGAGGGCACCTCTGCATGGGATGTGACTGAGGAGAGGGCACCTCTGCATGGGATGTGACTGAAGAGAGGACACCTCTGCGTGGGATGTGCCTGAAGAGAGGACACTTCTGCATGGGATGTGACTGAGGAGAGGGCACCTCTGCATGGGATGTGACTGAAGAGAGGACACCTCTGCATGGGATGTGACTGAAGAGAGGGCACCTCTGCAGGGGATGTGACTGAAGAGAAGACACCTCTGCATCGGATGTGACTGAAGAGAGGGCACTTCTGCATGGGACGTGACTGAAGAGAGGACACCTCTCCATGGGATGTGACTGAAGAGAAGGTACTTCTGCACGGGATGTGACTGAAGACAGGGCACCTCTGCGCCGGATGTGACTGAAGAGAGGACACCTCCGCATGGGATGTGACTGAAGAGAGGGCACCTCTGCATGGGATGTGACTGAAGAGAGGATACCTCTGCATGGGATGTGACTGAAGAGAGGACACCTCTCCATCGGATGTGACTGAAGAGAGGACACCTCTGCGCCGGATGTGACTGAAGAGAGGACACCTCTGCATCGGATGTGACTGAAGAGAGGGCACCCCTGCATGGGATGTGACTGAAGAGATGGCACCTCTGCATGGGATGTGACTGAAGAGAGGGCACCTCTGCATCGGATGTGACTGAAGAGATGGCACCTCTGCATGGGATGTGACTGAAGAGAGGGCACCTCTGCATGGGATGTGACTGAAGAGAGGACACCTCTGAGTGGGATGTGACTGAACAGAGGAGACCTCTGCATGGGATGTGACTGAAGAGAGGAGACCTCTGCATCGGATGTGACTGAAGAGAGGACACCTCTGCCTGGGATGTGACTGAAGAGAGGACACCTCTGCATTGGACACCTCTGCATGGGATGTGACTGAAGAGAGGGCACCTCTGCATGGGATGTGACTGAAGAGAGGACACCTCTGCATTGGACACCTCTGCATGGGATGTGACTGAAGAGAGGGCACCTCTGCATGGGATGTGACTGAAGAGAGGACACCTCTGCATGGGATGTGACTGAAGAGAGGACACCTCTGCATGGGATGTGACTGAAGAGAGGACACCTCTGCATGGGATGTGACTGAAGAGAAGACACCTCTGCATCGGATGTGACTGAAGAGAGGGCACTTCTGCATAGGACGTGACTGAAGAGAGGACACCTCTGCATGGGATGTGACTGAAGAGAAGGTACCTCTGCATGGGATGTGACTGAAGACAGGGCACCTCTGCATGGGATGTGACTGAAGAGAGGACACCTCTGCAAGGGATGTGACTGAAGAGAGGACACCTCTGCATGGGATCTGACTGAAGAGAGGACACCTCTGAATCGGATGTGACTGAAGAGAAGGCACCTCTGCATGGGATGTGACTGAAGAGAAGACACCTCTGCATGGGATGTGACTGAAGAGAGCACACCTCTGCATGGAATATGACTGGAGAGGGCACCTCTGCATGGTATGTGACTGAAGAGGGGTCACCTCTGCATGGGATGTGACTGAAGAGGGGACACCTCTGCATGGGATGTGACTGAAGAGAGGACACCTCTGCAAGGGATGTGACTGAAGAGAGGACACCTCTGCATGGAATATGACTGGAGAGGGCACCTCTGCATGGGATGTGACTGAAGAGAGGTCACCTCTGCATGGGATGTGACTGAAGAGAGGACACCTCTGCATGGGATGTGACTGAAGAGAGGACACCTCTGCATGGGATGTGACTGAGGAGAGGGCACCTATGCATCGGATGTGACTGAAGAGAGGACACCTCTGCATGGGATGTGACTGAAGAGAGGACACCTCTGCATGGGATGTGACTGAGGAGAGGTCACCTCTGCATGGGATGTGACTGAAGAGAGGACACCTCTGCGTGGGATGTGACTGAAGAGAGGACACCTCTGCGTGGGATGTGACTGAGGAGAGGGCACCTCTGCGTGGGATGTGACTGAAGAGAGGACACCTCTGCATCGGATGTGACTGAAGAGAAGACACCACTGCATGGGATGTGACTGAAGAGAGGACACCTCTGCATCGGATGTGACTGAAGAGAAGACATCTCTGCATCAGATGTGACTGAAGAGAGGACACCTCTGCATGGGATGTGACTGAAGAGAGGACACCTCTGCATGGGATGTGACTGAAGAGAGAGGGCACCTCCGCATGGGATGTGACTGAGGAGAGGGCGCCTCTGCATGGGATGTGACTGAAGAGAGGGCACCTCTGCATGGGATGTGACTGAAGAGAGGACACCTCTGCATGGGATGTGACTGAAGAGAGGACACCTCTGCGTGGGATGTGACTGAAGAGAGGACACCTCTGCATGGGATGTGACTGAAGAGAGGAGACCTCTGCATGGGATGTGACTGAAGAGAGGACACCTCTGCATGGGATGTGACTGAAGAGAGGAGACCTCTGCATGGGATGTGACTGAAGAGAGGACACCTCTGAATGGGATGTGACTGAAGAGAGGAGACCTCTGCATCGGATGTGACTGAAGAGAGGACACCTCTCCATCGGATGTGACTGAAGAGAGGACACCTCTGCATGGGATGTGACTGAAGAGAGGACACCTCTGCATGGGATGTGACTGAAGAGAGGAGACCTCTGTATGGGATGTGACTGAAGAGAGGAGACCTCTGCATGGGATGTGACTGAAGAGAGGACACCTCTGAATGGGATGTGACTGAAGAGAGGAGACCTCTGTATGGGATGTGACTGAAGAGAGGACACCTCTGCGACGGATGTGACTGAAGAGAGGACACCTCTGCATCGGATGTGACTGAAGAGAGGAGACCTCTGCATGGGATGTGACTGAAGAGAGGACACCTCTGAATGGGATGTGACTGAAGAGAGGACACCTCTGCATGGGATGTGACTGAAGAGAGGGCACCTCTGCATTGGGATGTGACTGAAGAGAGGACACCTCTGCATGGGATGTGACTGAAGAGAGGACACCTCTGCATGGGATGTGACTGAAGAGAGGACACCTCTGCGCCGGATGTGACTGAAGAGAGGACACCTCTGCATCGGATGTGACTGAAGAGAGGACACCTCTGCGCCGGATGTGACTGAAGAGAGGACACCTCTGCATCGGATGTGACTGAAGAGAGGGCGCCTCTGCATGGGATGTGACTGAAGAGAGGGCACCTCTGCATGGGATGTGACTGAAGAGAGGACACCTCTGCGTGGGATGTGACTGAACAGAGGAGACCTCTGCATGGGATGTGACTGAAGAGAGGAGACCTCTGTATGGGATATGACTGAAGAGAGGACACCTCTGCATTGGATGTGACTAGAGAGAGGACACCTCTGCATGGGATGTGCGCTGTAACACTGGCCTTGAGCTCTGCATTGACTTGGAGAAGAGAGGACAGACACCTCTGCATGGCATGTGACTGAAAAGAGGACACCTCTGCATGGGATGTGACTGAAGAGAGGACACCTATGCATGGGATGTGACTGAAGAGAGGACACCTCTGCATGGGATGTGATTGAAGAGAGGACACCTCTGCATGGGATGTGACTGAAGAGAGGACACCTCTGCATGGGATGTCACTGAGGAGAGGGCACCTCTGCATGGGATGTGACTGAAGAGAGGACACCTCTGCGTGGGATGTGACTGAATAGAGGACACCTCTGCATGGGATGTGACTGAGGAGAGGGCACCTCTGCATGGGATGTGACTTCAGAGAGGACACCTCTGCATTGGATGTGACTGAAGAGAAGACACCTCTGCATGGGATGTGACTGAAGAGAGGACACCTCTGCATCGGATGTGACTGAAGAGAAGACATCTCTGCATCGGATGTGACTGAAGAGAGGACACATCTGCATGGGATGTGACTGAAGAGAGGACACCACTGCATGGGATGTGACTGAAGAGAGAGGGCACCTCTTCATGGGATGTGACTGAGGAGAGGGCACCTCTGCATGGGATGTGACTGAAGAGAGGACACCTCTGCGTGGGATGTGACTGAACAGAGGAGACCTCTGCATGGGATGTGACTGAAGAGAGGAGACCTCTGTATGGGATGTGACTGAAGAGAGGACACCTCTGCATTGGATGTGACTAGAGAGAGGACACCTCTGCATGGGATGTGCGCTGTAACACTGGCCTTGAGCTCTGCATTGACTTGGAGAAGAGAGGACAGACACCTCTGCATGGCATGTGACTGAAAAGAGGACACATCTGCATGGGATGTGACTGAAGAGAGGACACCTATGCATGGGATGTGACTGAAGAGAGGACACCTCTGCATGGGATGTGATTGAAGAGAGGACACCTTTGCATGGGATGTGACTGAAGAGAGGACACCTCTGCATGGGATGTCACTGAGGAGAGGGCACCTCTGCATGGGATGTGACTGAAGAGAGGACACCTCTGCGTTGGATGTGACTGAATAGAGGACACCTCTGCATGGGATGTGACTGAGGAGAGGGCACCTCTGCATGGGATGTGACTTCAGAGAGGACACCTCTGCATGGGATGTGACTGAAGAGAGGACACCTATGCATGGGATGTGACTGAAGAGAGGACACCTCTGCATGGGATGTGACTGAAGAGAAGACACCTCTGCATGGGATGTGACTGAAGAGAGGACACCTCTGCATCGGATGTGACTGAAGAGAAGACATCTCTGCATCGGATGTGACTGAAGAGAGGACACATCTGCATGGGATGTGACTGAAGAGAGGACACCTCTGCATGGGATGTGACTGAAGAGAGAGGGCACCTCTGCATGGGATGTGACTGAGGAGAGGGCACCTCTGCATGGGATGTGACTGAAGAGAGGACACCTCTGCGTGGGATGTGCCTGAAGAGAGGACACTTCTGCATGGGATGTGACTGAGGAGAGGGCACCTCTGCATGGGATGTGACTGAAGAGAGGACACCTCTGCATGGGATGTGACTGAAGAGAGGGCACCTCTGCATGGGATGTGACTGAAGAGAAGACACCTCTGCATCGGATGTGACTGAAGAGAGGGCACTTCTGCATGGGACGTGACTGAAGAGAGGACACCTCTCCATGGGATGTGACTGAAGAGAAGGTACTTCTGCACGGGATGCGACTGAAGACAGGGCACCTCTGCGCCGGATGTGACTGAAGAGAGGACACCTCCGCATGGGATGTGACTGAAGAGAGGGCACCTCTGCATGGGATGTGACTGAAGAGAGGATACCTCTGCATGGGATGTGACTGAAGAGAGGACACCTCTGCATCGGATGTGACTGAAGAGAGGACACCTCTGCGCCGGATGTGACTGAAGAGAGGACACCTCTGCATCGGATGTGACTGAAGAGAGGGCACCTCTGCATGGGATGTGACTGAAGAGAGGGCACCTCTGCAAGGGATGTGACTGAAGAGAGGGCACCTCTGCATCGGATGTGACTGAAGAGAGGGCACCTCTGCATGGGATGTGACTGAAGAGAGGGCACCTCTGCATGGGATGTGACTGAAGAGAGGACACCTCTGAGTGGGATGTGACTGAACAGAGGAGACCTCTGCATGGGATGTGACTGAAGAGAGGAGACCTCTGCATCGGATGTGACTGAAGAGAGGACACCTCTGCATGGGATGTGACTGAAGAGAGGGCACCTCTGCATGGGATGTGACTGAAGAGAGGACACCTCTGCATTGGACACCTCTGCATGGGATGTGACTGAAGATAGGGCACCTCTGCATGGGATGTGACTGAAGAGAGGACACCTCTGCATGAGATGTGACTGAAGAGAGGGCACCTCTGCATGGGATGTGACTGAAGAGAGGAGACCTCTGCATTGGACACCTCTGCATGGGATGTGACTGAAGAGAGGGCACCTCTGCATGGGATGTGACTGAAGAGAGGACACCTCTGCATTGGACACCTCTGCATGGGATGTGACTGAAGAGAGGGCACCTCTGCATGGGATGTGACTGAAGAGAGGACACCTCTGCATGGGATGTGACTGAAGAGAGGACACCTCTGCATGGGATGTGACTGAAGAGAGGATACCTCTGCATGGGATGTGACTGAAGAGAAGACACCTCTGCATGGGATGTGACTGAAGAGAGGGAACTTCTGCATGGGACGTAACTGAAGAGAGGTCACCTCTGCATGGGATGTGACTGAAGAGAGGACACCTCTGCATGGGATGTGACTGAAGAGAGGACACTTCTGCATGGGATGTGACTGAAGAGAGGACACCTCTGCATGGGATGTGACTGAAGAGAAGACACCTCTGCATCGGATGTGACTAAAGAGAGGGCACTTCTGCATAGGACGTGACTGAAGAGAGGACACCTCTGCATGGGATGTGACTGAAGAGAAGGTACCTCTTCATGGGATGTGACTGAAGACAGGGCACCTCTGCATGGGATGTGACTGAAGAGAGGACACCTCTGCAAGGGATGTGACTGAAGAGAGGACCCCTCTGCATGGGATGTGACTGAAGAGAGGACACCTCTGAATCGGATGTGACTGAAGAGAAGGCACCTCTGCATGGGATGTGACTGAAGAGAAGACACCTCTGCATGGGATGTGACTGAAGAGAGGACACCTCTGCATGGAATATGACTGGAGAGGGCACCTCTGCATGGGATGTGACTGAAGAGGGGTCACCTCTGCATGGGATGTGACTGAAGAGGGGACACCTCTGCATGGGATGTGACTGAAGAGAGGACACCTCTGCAAGGGATGTGACTGAAGAGAGGACACCTCTGCATGGAATATGACTGGAGAGGGCACCTCTGCATGGGATGTGACTGAAGAGAGGTCACCTCTGCATGGGATGTGACTGAAGAGAGGACACCTCTGCATGGGATGTGACTGAAGAGAGGACACCTCTGCATGGGATGTGACTGAGGAGAGGGCACCTATGCATCGGATGTGACTGAAGAGAGGACACCTCTGCATTGGATGTGACTGAAGAGAGGACACCTCTGCATGGGATGTGACTGAAGAGAGGACACCTCTGCATGGGATGTGACTGAAGAGAGGACACCTCTGCATGGGATGTGACTGAAGAGAGGACACCTCTGCATGGGATGTGACTGAGGAGAGGTCACCTCTGCATAGGATGTGACTGAAGAGAGGACACCTCTGCGTGGGATGTGACTGAAGAGAGGACACCTCTGCGTGGGATGTGACTGAGGAGAGGGCACCTCTGCGTGGGACGTGACTGAAGAGAGGACACCTCTGCATCGGATGTGACTGAAGAGAAGACACCTCTGCATGGGATGTGACTGAAGAGAGGACACCTCTGCATCGGATGTGACTGAAGAGAAGACATCTCTGCATCGGATGTGACTGAAGAGAGGACACCTCTGCATGGGATGTGACTGAAGAGAGGACACCTCTGCATGGGATGTGACTGAAGAGAGGGCACCTCTGCATGGGATGTGACTGAAGAGAAGGTACCTCTGCATGGGATGTGACTGAATACAGGGCACCTCTGCATGGGATGTGACTGAAGAGAGGACACCTCTGCAAGGGATGTGACTGAAGAGAGGACACCTCTGCATGGGATGTGACTGAAGAGAGGACACCTCTGAATCGGATGTGACTGAAGAGAAGGCACCTCTGCATGGGATGTGACTGAAGAGAAGACACCTCTGCATGGGATGTGACTGAAGAGAGGACACCTCTGCATGGAATATGACTGGAGAGGGCACCTCTGCATGGGATGTGACTGAAGAGGGGTCACCTCTGCATGGGATGTGACTGAAGAGAGGACACCTCTGCATGGGATGTGACTGAAGAGAGGACACCTCTGCATGGGATGTGACTGAGGAGAGGGCACCTATGCATCGGATGTGACTGAAGAGAGGACACCTCTGCATTGGATGTGACTGAAGAGAGGACACCTCTGCATGGGATGTGACTGAAGAGAGGACACCTCTGCATGGGATGTGACTGAAGAGAGGACACCTCTGCATGGGATGTGACTGAAGAGAGGACACCTCTGCATGGGATGTGACTGAGGAGAGGTCACCTCTGTATAGGATGTGACTGAAGAGAGGACACCTCTGCGTGGGATGTGACTGAAGAGAGGACACCTCTGCGTGGGATGTGACTGAGGAGAGGGCACCTCTGCATGGGATGTGACTGAACAGAGGAGACCTCTGCATGGGATGTGACTGAAGAGAGGAGACCTCTGCATCGGATGTGACTGAAGAGAGGACACCTCTGCATGGGATGTGACTGAAGAGAGGGCACCTCTGCCTGGGATGTGACTGAAGAGAGGACACCTCTGCATTGGACACCTCTGCATGGGATGTGACTGAAGAGAGGGCACCTCTGCATGGGATGTGACTGAAGAGAGGACACCTCTGCATGAGATGTGACTGAAGAGAGGGCACCTCTGCATGGGATGTGACTGAAGAGAGGAGACCTCTGCATTGGACACCTCTGCATGGGATGTGACTGAAGAGAGGGCACCTCTGCATGGGATGTGACTGAAGAGAGGACACCTCTGCATTGGACACCTCTGCATGGGATGTGACTGAAGAGAGGGCACCTCTGCATGGGATGTGACTGAAGAGAGGACACCTCTGCATGGGATGTGACTGAAGAGAGGACACCTCTGCAAGGGATGTGACTGAAGAGAGGACACCTCTGCATGGGATGTGACTGAAGAGAAGACACCTCTGCATCGGATGTGACTGAAGAGAGGGCACTTCTGCATAGGACGTGACTGAAGAGAGGACACCTCTGCATGGGATGTGACTGAAGAGAAGGTACCTCTGCATGGGATGTGACTGAAGACAGGGCACCTCTGCATGGGATGTGACTGAAGAGAGGACACCTCTGCAAGGGATGTGACTGAAGAGAGGACACCTCTGCATGGGATCTGACTGAAGAGAGGACACCTCTGAATCGGATGTGACTGAAGAGAAGGCACCTCTGCATGGGATGTGACTGAAGAGAAGACACCTCTGCATGGGATGTGACTGAAGAGAGCACACCTCTGCATGGAATATGACTGGAGAGGGCACCTCTGCATGGTATGTGACTGAAGAGGGGTCACCTCTGCATGGGATGTGACTGAAGAGGGGACACCTCTGCATGGGATGTGACTGAAGAGAGGACACCTCTGCAAGGGATGTGACTGAAGAGAGGACACCTCTGCATGGAATATGACTGGAGAGGGCACCTCTGCATGGGATGTGACTGAAGAGAGGTCACCTCTGCATGGGATGTGACTGAAGAGAGGACACCTCTGCATGGGATGTGACTGAAGAGAGGACACCTCTGCATGGGATGTGACTGAGGAGAGGGCACCTATGCATCGGATGTGACTGAAGAGAGGACACCTCTGCATGGGATGTGACTGAAGAGAGGACACCTCTGCATGGGATGTGACTGAGGAGAGGTCACCTCTGCATGGGATGTGACTGAAGAGAGGACACCTCTGCGTGGGATGTGACTGAAGAGAGGACACCTCTGCGTGGGATGTGACTGAGGAGAGGGCACCTCTGCGTGGGATGTGACTGAAGAGAGGACACCTCTGCATCGGATGTGACTGAAGAGAAGACACCACTGCATGGGATGTGACTGAAGAGAGGACACCTCTGCATCGGATGTGACTGAAGAGAAGACATCTCTGCATCAGATGTGACTGAAGAGAGGACACCTCTGCATGGGATGTGACTGAAGAGAGGACACCTCTGCATGGGATGTGACTGAAGAGAGAGGGCACCTCCGCATGGGATGTGACTGAGGAGAGGGCGCCTCTGCATGGGATGTGACTGAAGAGAGGGCACCTCTGCATGGGATGTGACTGAAGAGAGGACACCTCTGCATGGGATGTGACTGAAGAGAGGACACCTCTGCGTGGGATGTGACTGAAGAGAGGACACCTCTGCATGGGATGTGACTGAAGAGAGGAGACCTCTGCATGGGATGTGACTGAAGAGAGGACACCTCTGCATGGGATGTGACTGAAGAGAGGAGACCTCTGCATGGGATGTGACTGAAGAGAGGACACCTCTGAATGGGATGTGACTGAAGAGAGGAGACCTCTGCATCGGATGTGACTGAAGAGAGGACACCTCTCCATCGGATGTGACTGAAGAGAGGACACCTCTGCATGGGATGTGACTGAAGAGAGGACACCTCTGCATGGGATGTGACTGAAGAGAGGAGACCTCTGTATGGGATGTGACTGAAGAGAGGACACCTCTGCATGGGATGTGACTGAAGAGAGGAGACCTCTGCATGGGATGTGACTGAAGAGAGGACACCTCTGAATGGGATGTGACTGAAGAGAGGAGACCTCTGTATGGGATGTGACTGAAGAGAGGACACCTCTGCGCCGGATGTGACTGAAGAGAGGACACCTCTGCATCGGATGTGACTGAAGAGAGGAGACCTCTGCATGGGATGTGACTGAAGAGAGGACACCTCTGAATGGGATGTGACTGAAGAGAGGACACCTCTGCATGGGATGTGACTGAAGAGAGGGCACCTCTGCATTGGGATGTGACTGAAGAGAGGACACGTCTGCATGGGATGTGACTGAAGAGAGGACACCTCTGCATGGGATGTGACTGAAGAGAGGACACCTCTGCGCCGGATGTGACTGAAGAGAGGACACCTCTGCATCGGATGTGACTGAAGAGAGGACACCTCTGCGCCGGATGTGACTGAAGAGAGGACACCTCTGCATCGGATGTGACTGAAGAGAGGGCGCCTCTGCATGGGATGTGACTGAAGAGAGGGCACCTCTGCATGGGATGTGACTGAAGAGAGGACACCTCTGCGTGGGATGTGACTGAACAGAGGAGACCTCTGCATGGGATGTGACTGAAGAGAGGAGACCTCTGTATGGGATATGACTGAAGAGAGGACACCTCTGCATTGGATGTGACTAGAGAGAGGACACCTCTGCATGGGATGTGCGCTGTAACACTGGCCTTGAGCTCTGCATTGACTTGGAGAAGAGAGGACAGACACCTCTGCATGGCATGTGACTGAAAAGAGGACACCTCTGCATGGGATGTGACTGAAGAGAGGACACCTATGCATGGGATGTGACTGAAGAGAGGACACCTCTGCATGGGATGTGATTGAAGAGAGGACACCTCTGCATGGGATGTGACTGAAGAGAGGACACCTCTGCATGGGATGTCACTGAGGAGAGGGCACCTCTGCATGGGATGTGACTGAAGAGAGGACACCTCTGCGTGGGATGTGACTGAATAGAGGACACCTCTGCATGGGATGTGACTGAGGAGAGGGCACCTCTGCATGGGATGTGACTTCAGAGAGGACACCTCTGCATTGGATGTGACTGAAGAGAAGACACCTCTGCATGGGATGTGACTGAAGAGAGGACACCTCTGCATCGGATGTGACTGAAGAGAAGACATCTCTGCATCGGATGTGACTGAAGAGAGGACACATCTGCATGGGATGTGACTGAAGAGAGGACACCACTGCATGGGATGTGACTGAAGAGAGAGGGCACCTCTTCATGGGATGTGACTGAGGAGAGGGCACCTCTGCATGGGATGTGACTGAAGAGAGGACACCTCTGCGTGGGATGTGACTGAACAGAGGAGACCTCTGCATGGGATGTGACTGAAGAGAGGAGACCTCTGTATGGGATGTGACTGAAGAGAGGACACCTCTGCATTGGATGTGACTAGAGAGAGGACACCTCTGCATGGGATGTGCGCTGTAACACTGGCCTTGAGCTCTGCATTGACTTGGAGAAGAGAGGACAGACACCTCTGCATGGCATGTGACTGAAAAGAGGACACATCTGCATGGGATGTGACTGAAGAGAGGACACCTATGCATGGGATGTGACTGAAGAGAGGACACCTCTGCATGGGATGTGATTGAAGAGAGGACACCTTTGCATGGGATGTGACTGAAGAGAGGACACCTCTGCATGGGATGTCACTGAGGAGAGGGCACCTCTGCATGGGATGTGACTGAAGAGAGGACACCTCTGCGTTGGATGTGACTGAATAGAGGACACCTCTGCATGGGATGTGACTGAGGAGAGGGCACCTCTGCATGGGATGTGACTTCAGAGAGGACACCTCTGCATGGGATGTGACTGAAGAGAGGACACCTATGCATGGGATGTGACTGAAGAGAGGACACCTCTGCATGGGATGTGACTGAAGAGAAGACACCTCTGCATGGGATGTGACTGAAGAGAGGACACCTCTGCATCGGATGTGACTGAAGAGAAGACATCTCTGCATCGGATGTGACTGAAGAGAGGACACATCTGCATGGGATGTGACTGAAGAGAGGACACCTCTGCATGGGATGTGACTGAAGAGAGAGGGCACCTCTGCATGGGATGTGACTGAGGAGAGGGCACCTCTGCATGGGATGTGACTGAAGAGAGGACACCTCTGCGTGGGATGTGCCTGAAGAGAGGACACTTCTGCATGGGATGTGACTGAGGAGAGGGCACCTCTGCATGGGATGTGACTGAAGAGAGGACACCTCTGCATGGGATGTGACTGAAGAGAGGGCACCTCTGCATGGGATGTGACTGAAGAGAAGACACCTCTGCATCGGATGTGACTGAAGAGAGGGCACTTCTGCATGGGACGTGACTGAAGAGAGGACACCTCTCCATGGGATGTGACTGAAGAGAAGGTACTTCTGCACGGGATGCGACTGAAGACAGGGCACCTCTGCGCCGGATGTGACTGAAGAGAGGACACCTCCGCATGGGATGTGACTGAAGAGAGGGCACCTCTGCATGGGATGTGACTGAAGAGAGGATACCTCTGCATGGGATGTGACTGAAGAGAGGACACCTCTGCATCGGATGTGACTGAAGAGAGGACACCTCTGCGCCGGATGTGACTGAAGAGAGGACACCTCTGCATCGGATGTGACTGAAGAGAGGGCACCTCTGCATGGGATGTGACTGAAGAGAGGGCACCTCTGCAAGGGATGTGACTGAAGAGAGGGCACCTCTGCATCGGATGTGACTGAAGAGAGGGCACCTCTGCATGGGATGTGACTGAAGAGAGGGCACCTCTGCATGGGATGTGACTGAAGAGAGGACACCTCTGAGTGGGATGTGACTGAACAGAGGAGACCTCTGCATGGGATGTGACTGAAGAGAGGAGACCTCTGCATCGGATGTGACTGAAGAGAGGACACCTCTGCATGGGATGTGACTGAAGAGAGGGCACCTCTGCATGGGATGTGACTGAAGAGAGGACACCTCTGCATTGGACACCTCTGCATGGGATGTGACTGAAGATAGGGCACCTCTGAATGGGATGTGACTGAAGAGAGGACACCTCTGCATGAGATGTGACTGAAGAGAGGGCACCTCTGCATGGGATGTGACTGAAGAGAGGAGACCTCTGCATTGGACACCTCTGCATGGGATGTGACTGAAGAGAGGGCACCTCTGCATGGGATGTGACTGAAGAGAGGACACCTCTGCATTGGACACCTCTGCATGGGATGTGACTGAAGAGAGGGCACCTCTGCATGGGATGTGACTGAAGAGAGGACACCTCTGCATGGGATGTGACTGAAGAGAGGACACCTCTGCATGGGATGTGACTGAAGAGAGGATACCTCTGCATGGGATGTGACTGAAGAGAAGACACCTCTGCATGGGATGTGACTGAAGAGAGGGAACTTCTGCATGGGACGTAACTGAAGAGAGGTCACCTCTGCATGGGATGTGACTGAAGAGAGGACACCTCTGCATGGGATGTGACTGAAGAGAGGACACTTCTGCATGGGATGTGACTGAAGAGAGGACACCTCTGCATGGGATGTGACTGAAGAGAAGACACCTCTGCATCGGATGTGACTAAAGAGAGGGCACTTCTGCATAGGACGTGACTGAAGAGAGGACACCTCTGCATGGGATGTGACTGAAGAGAAGGTACCTCTTCATGGGATGTGACTGAAGACAGGGCACCTCTGCATGGGATGTGACTGAAGAGAGGACACCTCTGCAAGGGATGTGACTGAAGAGAGGACCCCTCTGCATGGGATGTGACTGAAGAGAGGACACCTCTGAATCGGATGTGACTGAAGAGAAGGCACCTCTGCATGGGATGTGACTGAAGAGAAGACACCTCTGCATGGGATGTGACTGAAGAGAGGACACCTCTGCATGGAATATGACTGGAGAGGGCACCTCTGCATTGGATGTGACTGAAGAGGGGTCACCTCTGCATGGGATGTGACTGAAGAGGGGACACCTCTGCATGGGATGTGACTGAAGAGAGGACACCTCTGCAAGGGATGTGACTGAAGAGAGGACACCTCTGCATGGAATATGACTGGAGAGGGCACCTCTGCATGGGATGTGACTGAAGAGAGGTCACCTCTGCATGGGATGTGACTGAAGAGAGGACACCTCTGCATGGGATGTGACTGAAGAGAGGACACCTCTGCATGGGATGTGACTGAGGAGAGGGCACCTATGCATCGGATGTGACTGAAGAGAGGACACCTCTGCATTGGATGTGACTGAAGAGAGGACACCTCTGCATGGGATGTGACTGAAGAGAGGACACCTCTGCATGGGATGTGACTGAAGAGAGGACACCTCTGCATGGGATGTGACTGAAGAGAGGACACCTCTGCATGGGATGTGACTGAGGAGAGGTCACCTCTGCATAGGATGTGACTGAAGAGAGGACACCTCTGCGTGGGATGTGACTGAAGAGAGGACACCTCTGCGTGGGATGTGACTGAGGAGAGGGCACCTCTGCGTGGGATGTGACTGAAGAGAGGACACCTCTGCATCGGATGTGACTGAAGAGAAGACACCTCTGCATGGGATGTGACTGAAGAGAGGACACCTCTGCATCGGATGTGACTGAAGAGAAGACATCTCTGCATCGGATGTGACTGAAGAGAGGACACCTCTGCATGGGATGTGACTGAAGAGAGGACACCTCTGCATGGGATGTGACTGAAGAGAGGGCACCTCTGCATGGGATGTGACTGAAGAGAAGGTACCTCTGCATGGGATGTGACTGAAGACAGGGCACCTCTGCATGGGATGTGACTGAAGAGAGGACACCTCTGCAAGGGATGTGACTGAAGAGAGGACACCTCTGCATGGGATGTGACTGAAGAGAGGACACCTCTGAATCGGATGTGACTGAAGAGAAGGCACCTCTGCATGGGATGTGACTGAAGAGAAGACACCTCTGCATGGGATGTGACTGAAGAGAGGACACCTCTGCATGGAATATGACTGGAGAGGGCACCTCTGCATGGGATGTGACTGAAGAGGGGTCACCTCTGCATGGGATGTGACTGAAGAGAGGACACCTCTGCATGGGATGTGACTGAAGAGAGGACACCTCTGCATGGGATGTGACTGAGGAGAGGGCACCTATGCATCGGATGTGACTGAAGAGAGGACACCTCTGCATTGGATGTGACTGAAGAGAGGACACCTCTGCATGGGATGTGACTGAAGAGAGGACACCTCTGCATGGGATGTGACTGAAGAGAGGACACCTCTGCATGGGATGTGACTGAAGAGAGGACACCTCTGCATGGGATGTGACTGAGGAGAGGTCACCTCTGTATAGGATGTGACTGAAGAGAGGACACCTCTGCGTGGGATGTGACTGAAGAGAGGACACCTCTGCGTGGGATGTGACTGAGGAGAGGGCACCTCTGCGTGGGATGTGACTGAAGAGAGGACACCTCTGCATCGGATGTGACTGAAGAGAAGACACCTCTGCATGGCATGTGACTGAAGAGAGGACACCTCTGCATCGGATGTGACTGAAGAGAAGACATCTCTGCATCGGATGTGACTGAAGAGAGGACACCTCTGCATGGGATGTGACTGAAGAGAGGACACCTCTGCATGGGATGTGACTGAAGAGAGGGCACCTCTGCATGGGATGTGACTGAGGAGAGGGCGCCTCTGCATGGGATGTGACTGAAGAGAGGGCACCTCTGCATGGGATGTGACTGAAGAGAGGACACCTCTGCGTGGGATATGACTGAACAGAGGAGACCTCTGCATGGGATGTGACTGAAGAGAGGAGACCTCTGTATGGGATGTGACTGAAGAGAGGACACCTCTGCATGGGATGTGACTGAAGAGAGGACACCTATGCATGGGAGGTGACTGAAGAGAGGACACCTCTGCATGGGATGTGATTGAAGAGAGGACACCTCTGCATGGGATGTGACTGAAGAGAGGACACCTCTGCATGGGATGTCACTGAGGAGAGGGCACCTCTGCATGGGATGTGACTGAAGAGAGGACACCTCTGCGTGGGATGTGACTGAATAGAGGACACCTCTGCATGGGATGTAACTGAGGAGAGGGCACCTCTGCATGGGATGTGACTGCAGAGAGGACACCTCTGCATCGGATGTGACTGAAGAGAAGACACCTCTGCATGGGATGTGACTGAAGAGAGGACACCTCTGCATCGGATGTGACTGAAGAGAAGACATCTGCATCGGATGTGACTGAAGAGAGGACACATCTGCATGGGATGTGACTGAAGAGAGGACACCTCTGCATGGGATGTGACTGAAGAGAGAGGGCACCTCTGCATGGGATGTGACTGAGGAGAGGGCACCTCTGCATGGGATGTGAATGAAGAGAGGACACCTCTGCGTGGGATGTGCCTGAAGAGAGGACACTTCTGCATGGGATGTGACTGAGGAGAGGGCACCTCTGCATGGGATGTGACTGAAGAGAGGACACCTCTGCGTGGGATGTGACTGAAGAGAGGGCACCTCTGCATGGGATGTGACTGAAGAGAAGACACCTCTGCAACGGATGTGACTGAAGAGAGGGCACTTCTGCATGGGACGTGACTGAAGAGAGGACACCTCTCCATGGGATGTGACTGAAGAGAAGGTACTTCTGCATGGGATGTGACTGAAGACAGGGCCCCTCTGCGCCGGATGTGACTGAAGAGAGGACACCTCCTCATGGGATGTGACTGAAGAGAGGGCACCTCTGCATGGGATGTGACTGAAGAGAGGATACCTCTGCATGGGATGTGACTGAAGAGAGGACACCTCTGCATCGGATGTGACTGAAGAGAGGACACCTCTGCGCCGGATGTGACTGAAGAGAGGACACCTCTGCATCGGATGTGACTGAAGGGGGAACCACCTTTACAACGCAACTTTTATAACGCTATGCTATTACAACGCATTTTTTACAACGCAAAAACTTTTACAACGCGTGCTTTTACAACGCATGCTATTATATGGTAAGTACTTTTACAACGCATATACCTTTACAACGCATTATTTGAAAATGCCTTTACAACGCATGCATTTACAACGCATGCATTTACAACGCAAGATGTTATATGGTAAGTACTTTTACAACGCATATACTATTACAACGCATTTTTTAATGTTGGAATTTTAATTTAAATAAATATATATTGTATAATTATTGTTTTTTTAAAAAAAATTTAAATGATATAAAGTGAGTAGTTTTTCAAAATATTAATTTTTGAGTATTTTGTCTAGTAGAAATGTTTTGTTGGATAGTTAAATTAATACTTGAGTATTTAAATATTAATGCTTGATACTTTATACTTGAGTATTTTGTCTAGTAGAAATGTTTTGTTGGATAGTAAAATTAATACTTGAGTATTTTAATATTAATACTTGATACTTAATACTTGAGTATTTTGTATAGTAGAAATGTTTTGTTGGATAGTTAAATTAATACTTGAGTATTTCTCAAAATAGAATGAGTTATTGTTATATTTAATTTTATACATATTACAGTGAATAGTGAGTATTTTAAAAGATTAATTAATAATTGAGAATTATTCTAAATAGAAAGAGTATTTAATATTTTATTTAAAATAAATAAGAGTGAGTAACTAAATTTTTATACTTGAGTTTTTTATAAATATTAAAGTGTATTTCTTAAAATAAATGAGTTCATTGGTTTCTTTAAATTAAGAAACAGCATATTTTAAAATAATGTAATTAAAATTTGTGAGTACTTTCTAAAAATATTAATACAAGAGTATTTTTCAAAAAGGTAAGTAATCAGATATATTAATACTAGAGTATTTATAGGTTCCAAAAAAAAAGAAAATTTTATTTTTAAAAAGGAAGAGTACTTTTGGATTATTTATTAAAAAAATTAGAGAAATGTATTAAAAATATTTAAAAATATAATAAAAATTTAAATATTAAAAGAGTAATAAGGAATGCATTTTAAAAATAATAATAGTTAAAAAAAAAAAAAAAAAAAACAATTACTTACTTTTTTAAAAAAATTCCCACGCTTTTCCATTGAAGTCTATGAGCGTCTTTGTCCTTCATTTATTTTGGCAGCTTCAGAATATACAACCCGCGGAACAAGAAAAGAAGGATTAGAAAGTGAAGAAAGAGAAAGTTTGGAAGGGAAAAGACAATAGAGTCGAGGTAAGGAACATATTTAGTAAATTTACATTTAATTAGTTACAATTTTGAAGTTTAAATAACTATTAAAAAAATAATAACACCAAACAATTATTGTTTTCAAATTTTTTATTAATAGAAAAATCATGAAAAAATAAACCATATTTTTAATGAATTTTGCAATGTAAGTAACATTTTTTAAACATAATATAAATATTTTATTAACATTTATAAACATTTATTTACAGATTAGTTAAATAAAGTAGTCCGTTATAAATTTAGATGCACGCGATGACGTAATGACGTGAGCGTCGACGTAATGCGCCATTTTGCAGAGCATCGGAGGAGGAAGCAGCAGGAAGCTGATCTGCGGCCAGGTAGGAAATATTTTCATTTGAAATTGTAGAATAAACCTTTAAAAGTGATACATATATAGTGAGGAAAGAATAAGGGGAGGTTGCGGGAAAACTAATTGATTACTTAAATGTTTTTAAACATGTCCACATTAATGTCATTAATGTATGCCTATGTCGGGTCGCTAACAGTTATTTATTTAGTTTAAACAAGTATGTAACTGTTAAAAAATTAAAAGTTACTGTTCAGAAAGTTGATTTGTTTATTTAGGAAGTAAAAAAAGTAATGTCGATCTTCATTTCTAAGTGCAAAAAAGTTGCGTACTTTCAAATTTTGGAAATTAACGATTGTTAAAAAAATGATGATTAAGCAGCAAAGTGCATTTTGGAATATGGTTTGAATTGTAGAATTTACATATGTTTGAGTTTTGGTGATTTGATATGACGGTAATTAAATTGAAAATTGTCGGTAATTTTATTAATGGAGTTCCGATGTAGAACAATTTTTTGAATACTATGGGACAGTAAATTTGTAGACATTGGTAGTTTTTGCTTGAAATGAAGATTTGTTTTAAAAAAAAAGGACCCGACTTGTTTGATTGAAAAATATTTTAGAAAAATACATTGTATGCCAATTGTAATTTGAAATTTATTAAATTTTGAAGCAAAGCAGGAAAGTAAGTTATTACATTATTTTAAAAAGAAAGAATGTTAGAAAGATTTTCCAGGTAGTCTATAGCCACACACAACGAAAATTGTTGTAGAATTGCCAATAGTCTCTCAGACATTTCCCTTGTTTTGACTGTTACTCGTGGGTTTAGACTACCTGCGAGTGTTTGTGCTATTCTCATTTCTTGGAAACTTTGCTCCTTCTTCAAAGTTTCCAAAAATGAGTAGAAGTTAGGATGTGGTTTGCCAATTGTATGGTTGAAGGAGTTATGCCATCCCTCAATGGCATTGTTTGTTTTTGCTTCTCCCTCTAAACAACTCGTGTAGCAGTTCCACCACTCCACATGGAATCGTGGCTTCCTCCTGCGACCCGATCTGCTTAGGTGTCCAATCCATGTGTCCTCAAAATAATTTAGAATGGGTGCCAATTTTTCTTCGTTACTCGTATAATAAACAGATTCTATAATTGCAGTGTAGTACTCGTCCACACTATCGGGAGGAACAAAACAAAGTGCAGTTAATTTTTTTAATTCAAATTGTAGTTTGCTATCCCGAGAATAATCTGCAACTAGGGATGTTTTCTGTAATTTACGCCAAAATGCCTGCGAAAAATGGAAAAAACATCCCTGAATTTGGGTATCCGTGTACGTTTTAGTGATCACATTGATCATGCTCAATTCAAAATCAATAATTATTTTTCGAGGACTTGAAGATGTTTTACTTTTAATCACTGATAAAAGTTCAGTGTATGTTGCAGAAGTCTTATCAGGTAGCAAACTATAAACTAAGGGAATTACACTACTGTTAATTTTAGCATGTATAGTGTAAATTTGAGTGAAAGGATGGGGTGTACTTTTAAACGTCCCATCCATCATCCAAATTTCACTACTTTCTAACTTAGCAAGGTTACGTGGGGTACTAAATATTAGAATACGTTTCTGAGGGTTTTCGTTGTCATGCAGAAGGAAAGGTTCATCAGAAAAAGAAATAGAAAGATCATGAGGAATTCTAATGTCAGAGAAAGAATGTGGTGTAGATAATTGGATGTTACTTGCCTGCTTTTGTCTCTGAATAATTCTTCTCAAATTAGGTATTATAGGCATGTTACTAGCAACATGACTGGGGACATGCTGTGCAACCTCTCTTAAAATTGATCCTGTAGAATCATTGGAGGTGCTTGCAATAGCTTTCATCTCGTTTATTGTTTCTCTAATTTCTACATCCATTGCAGAGGCAGAGTGGTTATGTTCTGTGGTTTTCACAACCAAATTATCAACAGTAACCGCTCTGCCACTGCAATGGGTAGTGTAGTATTGCACACACCTCCAATGATTTCTAGTTAAACTTATTCTTTCCTTACTATATATGTATCCACCATGGTTTATTAAATTTTTGCCCTTCCTGGATTTAATAAAGTTTGCAGCTCCCAGGCTAGACATTATCTGAAAAGAGGAGAGAAGAAAAAAAAAATTAGCCTGAAAAAAATTATGAAATACCTAAAACATAACATTTACAACATCTACTGATGCACCTTCCTGGAGTAAGAATAGTAAATTGCACCCCTACACCATCCAACACTTTCCCTACTGATGCACCTTCCTGGAGTTAGAATAGTAAATTGCACCCCTACACCATCCAACACTTTCCCTACTGATGCAACTTCCTGGAGTTAGAATAGTAAATTGCACCCCTACACCATCCCACACTTTCCCTACTGCTGCACCTTCCTGGAGTTAGAATAGTAAATTGCACCCCTACACCATCCAACACTTTCCCTACTGATGCACCTTCCTGGAGTTAGAATAGTATATTGCACCCCTACACCATCCCACACTTTCCCCACTGCTGCACCTTCCTGGAGTTAGAATAGTAAATTGCACCCCTACACCATCCAACACTTTCCCTACTGATGCACCTTCCTGGAGTTAGAATAGTAAATTGCACCCCTACACCATCCAACACTTTCCCTACTGATGCACCTTCCTGGAGTTAGAATAGTATATTGCACCCCTACACCATCCCACACTTTCCCTACTGCTGCACCTTCCTGGAGTTAGAATAGTAAATTGCACCCCTACATCATCCAACACTTTCCCTACTGATGCACCTTCCTGGAGTTAGAATAGTAAATTGCACACCTACATCATCCAACACTTTCCCCACTGCTGCACCTTCCTGGAGTTAGAATAGTAAATTGCATCCCTACACCATCCAACACTTTCCCTACTGCTGCACCTTCCTGGAGTTAGATTAGTAAATTGCACCCCTACATCATCCAACACTTTCCCCACTGCTGCACCTTCCTGGAGTTAGAATAGTAAATTGCATCCCTACACCATCCAACACTTTCCCTACTGCTGCACCTTCCTGGAGTTAGAATAGTAAATTGCACCACTACACCATCCAACACTTTCCCTAATGATGCACCTTCCTGGAGTTAGAATAGTAAATTGCACCTCTACACCATCCAACACTTTCACTACTGATGCACCTTCCTGGAGTTAGATTAGTAAATTGCACCCCTACACCATCCAACAGATTCCCTACTGCTGCACCTTCCTGGAGTTAGAATAGTAAATTGCACCCCTACACCATCCAACACTTTCCCCACTGCTGCACCTTCCTGGAGTTAGAATAGTAAATTGCACCCCTACATCATCCAACACTTTCCCTACTGATGCACCTTCCTGGAGTTAGAATAGTAAATTGCACCCCTACACCATCCAACACTTTCCCTACTTATGCACCTTCCTGGAGTTAGAATAGTAAATTGCACCCCTACACCATCCAACACTTTCCCCACTGATGCACCTTCCTGGAGTTAGAATAGTAAATTGCACCCCTACATCATCCAACACTTTCCCTACTGCTGCATCCTGGAGTTAGAATAGTAAATTGTTACCCCTACAGCATGGTACATTTTAACAACTGCTGCACCTTAGAATGTTGGATAAAAATACCTTTTTCTTTCAAATTTGCTTTTCTTGCTGACTCTTCTTAAGTGGGAATGGCGTGTAGGCTGGAGTAGACACTTATGTGGTGATTGGATTTCTAATGGGAAAATAAATGTCTGGAAAAATGAAAAAAGAAAAAAATGAGAAAACTGAACGCTGTTGAGAAATGCGAATTTACAATAATTTTTAAAAAATTGTATATTTGTTATAAGTTGTAGTAGATAACACTTTCCCTAATGCTACACCAACCTTTAGTCATGCAATAAAATTCTGAATTCTGCAAATGTTACCATAATTAAATTGTTTTTTTTTTCAACATTAGCAATGAGATGGCTAGTCTAATATATTGAAGGTTAAGAAACCATGGTGAAAATCAGTACCTTGTTTTGTAGAAATTGCTTTTCTGGGTGAGGCTTCTGAAGATGATTTGGTCTGTTGGCTGAAGTTTTAACGTATGTGAAGGAAAGAATCTTTCTGCAACGAATCAAATTGTTGTCTTTTGAAATAAATGAGGATAATAAAAAAATTTACGTTGGTTTGAAATGTAAATTCTGAGTAACTGTAAATTAATAATGACATACAATATAACTAATACTACATGACACTGTACTAACCAATGCACCTTCCTGTAGTTGAAATAGAGATAGGTACCCCTACACCATTAAAAAATCTCCCTAATGTTGCACCTTCCTGGAGTAGGAATAGTATATTGTTACTCTAAACTATCCATCATTTTTCTAATTAGGTACTTTAGAGGAGTAATAATTGCAAAAGGAAGGATTAAAAATGTATAGAAAAAATAATTCTGAAAAGGTAACATACCTTTTTCAGTTGTAGTTTGTTTTCGTGCCTTTAAGGTAATGCTTGCAGCAGGATAAAGTTATTTTTTGGGGACAGATGTACTCTGGAAAAAAAAAAATGTTTAATAAATTAATGTTCCTTAGCTAACGTTGGTTGGGAAAAAAATACAATTTTTAAACAATATGATATATGACAAACGAGTATGAGTAACAATTGGTGAAAGTAAACATATTCCACATTTAATGCATTTTTCAAACAAAAAAAATGGTTACTCCGATACTATCACTCAATTACTGTAATCCTGTAAATTCTAGGACTTTGAATAGTAATAGTTACCCTAGTAACATGAATCTCTTTTTCAGATGTAGTACCCAACTGAAGTCTTATTAGCAATTGTTACTTCTGCATCATGGTATATTTTCGTTTAAGATGTAGTGAGATTGAGGTAAAAAAAAAACACCTTTGCCATACATCACTTTAGCTAATTTTTTAAAATATATTTTACAAGTAAAACAATTAGTAATTAATTACATTTACCTTCACAATTGTATATGTCAGTCGATAACGTGGTGGTGATGCTAAATCAGGTACACCAATTGTTGAATCTCAATATATTCCGAGTTTCTGTTTTTGGAAAATAAAATACTTGTTTTAAGTTGGTGTATATTTTTAGTGATAATAAATTAGAAACAGTACATTTTAAAAGTTATTATTAAGAATTTCATTTAAATTTTTTTTGGGTTAAGAAAATATATTTTCCTCAAAACCAATGTTTAAAAATATTATAATGACTTACTAGTAGTTGCTCTATTGTAATGCTTTTACGAATGAATTCCGTGCTCTCTCTGAGGAGGTCGCAGTGGAGGTGACAGAGGGTCAGCTTTTCACGTCTGGTCTCTCTGGTAGTTGATAATCAACTGAGTGCAAAATGGTGTCTTCCTGGTATTTATAAGTTTTACTCTGTGTCACTATTAATTTTGTAAAAAACTGCGTTCGTTGTGTTTTTTTAAATGCTTTGTTTTACTGTGGAAAATGATAATTTAAAAAAGCTTTTACAAAAGTATTGTTTTCATTCATTTGCTCCGTTTTGGCATCCATTTTGGAACATGTCTTTTGGTATTGTTTACATAGAAACTGTGGTAGGACAAGTTTTACAAGTGAGATGGTTAAAATGGCGCCTATGTGTATGTGTCTTATGTTTTACTTTGTTTGCTTACTTTCCGATCTAATCATGATAAAAATGTGTATGTACTGTTATTTTAATTTTCGTTATTTTTGTAAAACTGTGAAATGTGTGAAAATGGAATTTTATGGGGGATTTTGAGTATTAATTTTAATACTCGCGTATTAATTGTAATACTCGAGTATTATTTGGGTAATGCGTTTCAGTAGATTTACGTTCAGTTTTTCTCCACATTTTAATACACTTCCCCACCCTAAAACCCCTAATTTCCCTGCATCCCGTGCCAGATTTTATTGTACTTTTAATTTAAAAAAAAAAAAAATCGCGTTGTAATGGTATGCGTTGTAATTGATTTCGTTGTAACAGCACTTTTCAGTATTTTAATAGGTTTTGCGTTGTAAGAGTATTCGTTGTAAAGTAATGCGTTGTAGTAGTACTTGCGTTGTAAAAAAGGCGTTGTAAAGGTATGCGTTGTAATAGTATGCGTTGTAACGTCATACATCCGACTGAAGAGAGGGCACCTCTGCATGGGATGTGACTGAAGAGAGGGCACCTCTGCATGGGATGTGACTGAAGAGAGGACAACTCTGCGTGGGATGTGACTGAACAGAGGAGACCTCTGCATGGGATGTGACTGAAGAGAGGAGACCTCTGCATCGGATGTGACTGAAGAGAGGACACCTCTGCATGGGATGTGACTGAAGAGAGGGCACCTCTGCATGGGATATGACTGAAGAGAGGACACCTCTGCATTGGACACCTCTGCATGGGATGTGACTGAAGAGAGGGCACCTCTGCATGGGATGTGACTGAAGAGAGGACACCTCTGCATGGGATGTGACTGAAGATAGGAGACCTCTGCATGGGATGTGACTGAAGAGAGGACACCTCTGCATTGGACACCTCTGCATGGGATGTGACTGAAGAGAGGGCACCTCTGCATGGGATGTGACTGAAGAGAGGACACCTCTGCATTGGACACCTCTGCATGGGATGTGACTGAAGAGAGGGCACCTCTGCATGGGATGTGACTGAAGAGAGGACACCTCTGCATGGGATGTGACTGAAGAGAGGACACCTCTGAATGGGATGTGACTAAAGAGAGGAGACCTCTGCATCGGATGTGACTGAAGAGAGGACACCTCTGCATTGAACACCTCTGCATGGGATGTGACTGAAGAGAGGGCCCCTCTGCATGGGACGTGACTGAAGAGAGGTCACCTCTGCATGGGATGTGACTGAAGAGAGGGCACCTCTGCATGGGATGTGACTGAAGAGAGGACACTTCTGCATGGGATGTGACTGAAGAGAGGACACCTCTGCATGGGATGTGACTGAAGAGAGGGAACTTCTGCATGGGACGTAACTGAAGAGAGGTCACCTCTGCATGGGATGTGACTGAAGAGAGGACACCTCTGCATGGGATGTGACTGAAGAGAGGACACTTCTGCATGGGATGTGACTGAAGAGAGGACACCTCTGCATGGGATGTGACTGAAGAGAAGAGACCTCTGCATCGGATGTGACTGAAGAGAGGGCACTTCTGCATAGGACGTGACTGAAGAGAGGACACCTCTGCATGGGATGTGACTGAAGAGAAGGTACCTCTGCATGGGATGTGACTGAAGACAGGGCACCTCTGCATGGGATGTGACTGAAGAGAGGACACCTCTGCAAGGGATGTGACTGAAGAGAGGACACCTCTGCATGGGATCTGACTGAAGAGAGGACACCTCTGAATCGGATGTGACTGAAGAGAAGGCACCTCTGCATGGGATGTGACTGAAGAGAAGACACCTCTGTATGGGATGTGACTGAAGAGAGGACACCTCTGCATGGAATATGACTGGAGAGGGCACCTCTGCATGGTATGTGACTGAAGAGGGGTCACCTCTGCATGGGATGTGACTGAAGAGGGGACACCTCTGCATGAGATGTGACTGAAGAGAGGACACCTCTGCAAGGGATGTGACTGAAGAGAGGACACCTGTGCATGGAATATGACTGGAGAGGGCACCTCTGCATGGGATGTGACTGAAGAGAGGTCACCTCTGCATGGGATGTGACTGAAGAGAGGACACCTCTGCATGGGATGTGACTGAAGCGAGGACACCTCTGCATGGGATGTGACTGAGGAGAGGGCACCTATGCATCGGATGTGACTGAAGAGAGGACACCTCTGCATTGGATGTGACTGAAGAGAGGACACCTCTGCATGGGATGTGACTGAAGAGAGGACACCTCTGCATGGGATGTGACTGAAGAGAGGACACCTCTGCATGGGATGTGACTGAAGAGAGGACACCTCTGCATGGGATGTGACTGAGGATAGGTCACCTCTGCATGGGATGTGACTGAAGAGAGGACACCTCTGCGTGGGATGTGACTGAAGAGAGGACACCTCTGCGTGGGATGTGACTGAGGAGAGGGCACCTCTGCGTGGGATGTGACTGAAGAGAGGACACCTCTGCATCGGATGTGACTGAAGAGAAGACACCACTGCATGGGATGTGACTGAAGAGAGGACACCTCTGCATCGGATGTGACTGAAGAGAAGACATCTCTGCATCGGATGTGACTGAAGAGAGGACACCTCTGCATGGGATGTGACTGAAGAGAGGACACCTCTGCATGGGATGTGACTGAAGAGAGAGGGCACCTCCGCATGGGATGTGACTGAGGAGAGGGCGCCTCTGCATGGGATGTGACTGAAGAGAGGGCACCTCTGCATGGGATGTGACTGAAGAGAGGACACCTCTGCATGGGATGTGACTGAAGAGAGGACACCTCTGCGTGGGATGTGACTGAAGAGAGGACACCTCTGCATGGGATGTGACTGAAGAGAGGAGACCTCTGCATGGGATGTGACTGAAGAGAGGACACCTCTGCATGGGATGTGACTGAAGATAGGAGACCTCTGCATGGGATGTGACTGAAGAGAGGACACCTCTGCATTGGACACCTCTGCATGGGATGTGACTGAAGAGAGGGCACCTCTGCATGGGATGTGACTGAAGAGAGGACACCTCTGCATTGGACACCTCTGCATGGGATGTGACTGAAGAGAGGGCACCTCTGCATGGGATGTGACTGAAGAGAGGACACCTCTGCATGGGATGTGACTGAAGAGAGGACACCTCTGAATGGGATGTGACTAAAGAGAGGAGACCTCTGCATCGGATGTGACTGAAGAGAGGACACCTCTGCATTGAACACCTCTGCATGGGATGTGACTGAAGAGAGGGCCCCTCTGCATGGGACGTGACTGAAGAGAGGTCACCTCTGCATGGGATGTGACTGAAGAGAGGGCACCTCTGCATGGGATATGACTGAAGAGAGGACACTTCTGCATGGGATGTGACTGAAGAGAGGACACCTCTGCATGGGATGTGACTGAAGAGAGGGAACTTCTGCATGGGACGTAACTGAAGAGAGGTCACCTCTGCATGGGATGTGACTGAAGAGAGGACACCTCTGCATGGGATGTGACTGAAGAGAGGACACTTCTGCATGGGATGTGACTGAAGAGAGGACACCTCTGCATGGGATGTGACTGAAGAGAAGAGACCTCTGCATCGGATGTGACTGAAGAGAGGGCACTTCTGCATAGGACGTGACTGAAGAGAGGACACCTCTGCATGGGATGTGACTGAAGAGAAGGTACCTCTGCATGGGATGTGACTGAAGACAGGGCACCTCTGCATGGGATGTGACTGAAGAGAGGACACCTCTGCAAGGGATGTGACTGAAGAGAGGACACCTCTGCATGGGATCTGACTGAAGAGAGGACACCTCTGAATCGGATGTGACTGAAGAGAAGGCACCTCTGCATGGGATGTGACTGAAGAGAAGACACCTCTGTATGGGATGTGACTGAAGAGAGGACACCTCTGCATGGAATATGACTGGAGAGGGCACCTCTGCATGGTATGTGACTGAAGAGGGGTCACCTCTGCATGGGATGTGACTGAAGAGGGGACACCTCTGCATGAGATGTGACTGAAGAGAGGACACCTCTGCAAGGGATGTGACTGAAGAGAGGACACCTGTGCATGGAATATGACTGGAGAGGGCACCTCTGCATGGGATGTGACTGAAGAGAGGTCACCTCTGCATGGGATGTGACTGAAGAGAGGACACCTCTGCATGGGATGTGACTGAAGCGAGGACACCTCTGCATGGGATGTGACTGAGGAGAGGGCACCTATGCATCGGATGTGACTGAAGAGAGGACACCTCTGCATTGGATGTGACTGAAGAGAGGACACCTCTGCATGGGATGTGACTGAAGAGAGGACACCTCTGCATGGGATGTGACTGAAGAGAGGACACCTCTGCATGGGATGTGACTGAAGAGAGGACACCTCTGCATGGGATGTGACTGAGGATAGGTCACCTCTGCATGGGATGTGACTGAAGAGAGGACACCTCTGCGTGGGATGTGACTGAAGAGAGGACACCTCTGCGTGGGATGTGACTGAGGAGAGGGCACCTCTGCGTGGGATGTGACTGAAGAGAGGACACCTCTGCATCGGATGTGACTGAAGAGAAGACACCACTGCATGGGATGTGACTGAAGAGAGGACACCTCTGCATCGGATGTGACTGAAGAGAAGACATCTCTGCATCGGATGTGACTGAAGAGAGGACACCTCTGCATGGGATGTGACTGAAGAGAGGACACCTCTGCATGGGATGTGACTGAAGAGAGAGGGCACCTCCGCATGGGATGTGACTGAGGAGAGGGCGCCTCTGCATGGGATGTGACTGAAGAGAGGGCACCTCTGCATGGGATGTGACTGAAGAGAGGACACCTCTGCATGGGATGTGACTGAAGAGAGGACACCTCTGCGTGGGATGTGACTGAAGAGAGGACACCTCTGCATGGGATGTGACTGAAGAGAGGAGACCTCTGCATGGGATGTGACTGAAGAGAGGACACCTCTGCATGGGATGTGACTGAAGAGAGGAGACCTCTGCATGGGATGTGACTGAAGAGAGGACACCTCTGAATGGGATGTGACTGAAGAGAGGAGACCTCTGCATCGGATGTGACTGAAGAGAGGACACCTCTCCATCGGATGTGACTGAAGAGAGGACACCTCTGCATGGGATGTGACTGAAGAGAGGACACCTCTGCATGGGATGTGACTGAAGAGAGGAGACCTCTGTATGGGATGTGACTGAAGAGAGGACACCTCTGCATGGGATGTGACTGAAGAGAGGAGACCTCTGCATGGGATGTGACTGAAGAGAGGACACCTCTGAATGGGATGTGACTGAAGAGAGGAGACCTCTGTATGGGATGTGACTGAAGAGAGGACACCTCTGCGCCGGATGTGACTGAAGAGAGGACACCTCTGCATCGGATGTGACTGAAGAGAGGAGACCTCTGCATGGGATGTGACTGAAGAGAGGACACCTCTGAATGGGATGTGACTGAAGAGAGGACACCTCTGCATGGGATGTGACTGAAGAGAGGGCACCTCTGCATTGGGATGTGACTGAAGAGAGGACACCTCTGCGTGGGATGTGACTGAACAGAGGAGACCTCTGCATGGGATGTGACTGAAGAGAGGAGACCTCTGTATGGGATGAGACTGAAGAGAGGACACCTCTGCATCGGATGTGACTGAAAAGAGAGGACACCTCTGCATGGGATGTGAATGAAGAGAGGACACCTCTGCATGGGATGTGACTGAAGAGAGGACAAATCTGCGCCGGATGTGACTGAAGAGAGGACACCTCTGCATCGGATGTGACTGAAGAGAGGACACCTCTGCGCCGGATGTGACTGAAGAGAGGACACCTCTGCATCGGATGTGACTGAAGAGAGGGCGCCTCTGCATGGGATGTGACTGAAGAGAGGGCACCTCTGCATGGGATGTGACTGAAGAGAGGACACCTCTGCGTGGGATGTGACTGAACAGAGGAGACCTCTGCATGGGATGTGACTGAAGAGAGGAGACCTCTGTATGGGATATGACTGAAGAGAGGACACCTCTGCATTGGATGTGACTAGAGAGAGGACACCTCTGCATGGGATGTGCGCTGTAACACTGGCCTTGAGCTCTGCATTGACTTGGAGAAGAGAGGACAGACACCTCTGCATGGCATGTGACTGAAAAGAGGACACCTCTGCATGGGATGTGACTGAAGAGAGGACACCTATGCATCGGATGTGACTGAAGAGAGGACACCTCTGCGCCGGATGTGACTGAAGAGAGGACACCTCTGCATCGGATGTGACTGAAGAGAGGGCACCTCTGCATGGGATGTGACTGAAGAGAGGGCACCTCTGCATGGGATGTGACTGAAGAGAGGACACCTCCTCATGGGATGTGACTGAAGAGAGGGCACCTCTGCATGGGATGTGACTGAAGAGAGGATACCTCTGCATGGGATGTGACTGAAGAGAGGACACCTCTGCATCGGATGTGACTGAAGAGAGGACACCTCTGCGCCGGATGTGACTGAAGAGAGGGCACCTCTGCATGGGATGTGACTGAAGAGAGGACACTTCTGCATGGGATGTGACTGAAGAGAGGACACCTCTGCATGGGATGTGACTGAAGAGAGGGAACTTCTGCATGGGACGTAACTGAAGAGAGGTCACCTCTGCATGGGATGTGACTGAAGAGAGGACACCTCTGCATGGGATGTGACTGAAGAGAGGACACTTCTGCATGGGATGTGACTGAAGAGAGGACACCTCTGCATGGGATGTGACTGAAGAGAAGACACCTCTGCATCGGATGTGACTGAAGAGAGGGCACTTCTGCATAGGACGTGACTGAAGAGAGGACACCTCTGCATGGGATGTGACTGAAGAGAAGGTACCTCTGCATGGGATGTGACTGAAGACAGGGCACCTCTGCATGGGATGTGACTGAAGAGAGGACACCTCTGCAAGGGATGTGACTGAAGAGAGGACACCTCTGCATGGGATCTGACTGAAGAGAGGACACCTCTGAATCGGATGTGACTGAAGAGAAGGCACCTCTGCATGGGATGTGACTGAAGAGAAGACACCTCTGTATGGGATGTGACTGAAGAGAGGACACCTCTGCATGGAATATGACTGGAGAGGGCACCTCTGCATGGTATGTGACTGAAGAGGGGTCACCTCTGCATGGGATGTGACTGAAGAGGGGACACCTCTGCATGAGATGTGACTGAAGAGAGGACACCTCTGCAAGGGATTTGACTGAAGAGAGGACACCTGTGCATGGAATATGACTGGAGAGGGCACCTCTGCATGGGATGTGACTGAAGAGAGGTCACCTCTGCATGGGATGTGACTGAAGAGAGGACACCTCTGCATGGGATGTGACTGAAGAGAGGACACCTCTGCATGGGATGTGACTGAGGAGAGGGCACCTATGCATCGGATGTGACTGAAGAGAGGACACCTCTGCATTGGATGTGACTGAAGAGAGGACACCTCTGCATGGGATGTGACTGAAGAGAGGACACCTCTGCATGGGATGTGACTGAAGAGAGGACACCTCTGCATGGGATGTGACTGAAGAGAGGACACCTCTGCATGGGATGTGACTGAGGATAGGTCACCTCTGCATGGGATGTGACTGAAGAGAGGACACCTCTGCGTGGGATGTGACTGAAGAGAGGACACCTCTGCGTGGGATGTGACTGAGGAGAGGGCACCTCTGCGTGGGATGTGACTGAAGAGAGGACACCTCTGCATCGGATGTGACTGAAGAGAAGACACCACTGCATGGGATGTGACTGAAGAGAGGACACCTCTGCATCGGATGTGACTGAAGAGAAGACATCTCTGCATCGGATGTGACTGAAGAGAGGACACCTCTGCATTGGATGTGACTGAAGAGAGGACACCTCTGCATGGGATGTGACTGAAGAGAGAGGGCACCTCCGCATGGGATGTGACTGAGGAGAGGGCGCCTCTGCATGGGATGTGACTGAAGAGAGGGCACCTCTGCATGGGATGTGACTGAAGAGAGGACACCTCTGCATGGGATGTGACTGAAGAGAGGACACCTCTGCGTGGGATGTGACTGAAGAGATGACACCTCTGCATGGGATGTGACTGAAGAGAGGAGACCTCTGCATGGGATGTGACTGAAGAGAGGACACCTCTGCATGGGATGTGACTGAAGAGAGGAGACCTCTGCATGGGATGTGACTGAAGAGAGGACACCTCTGAATGGGATGTGACTGAAGAGAGGAGACCTCTGCATCGGATGTGACTGAAGAGAGGACACCTCTCCATCGGATGTGACTGAAGAGAGGACACCTCTGCATGGGATGTGACTGAAGAGAGGACACCTCTGCATGGGATGTGACTGAAGAGAGGAGACCTCTGTATGGGATGTGACTGAAGAGAGGACACCTCTGCATGGGATGTGACTGAAGAGAGGAGACCTCTGCATGGGATGTGACTGAAGAGAGGACACCTCTGCATGGGATGTGACTGAAGAGAGGAGACCTCTGCATGGGATGTGACTGAAGAGAGGAGACCTCTGTATGGGATGTGACTGAAGAGAGGACACCTCTGCGCCGGATGTGACTGAAGAGAGGACACCTCTGCATCGGATGTGACTGAAGAGAGGAGACCTCTGCATGGGATGTGACTGAAGAGAGGACACCTCTGAATGGGATGTGACTGAAGAGAGGACACCTCTGCATGGGATGTGACTGAAGAGAGGGCACCTCTGCATTGGGATGTGACTGAAGAGAGGACACCTCTGCGTGGGATGTGACTGAACAGAGGAGACCTCTGCATGGGATGTGACTGAAGAGAGGAGACCTCTGTATGGGATGAGACTGAAGAGAGGACACCTCTGCATCGGATGTGACTGAAAAGAGAGGACACCTCTGCATGGGATGTGACTGAAGAGAGGACACCTCTGCATGGGATGTGACTGAAGAGAGGACAAATCTGCGCCGGATGTGACTGAAGAGAGGACACCTCTGCATCGGATGTGACTGAAGAGAGGACACCTCTGCGCCGGATGTGACTGAAGAGAGGACACCTCTGCATCGGATGTGACTGAAGAGAGGGCGCCTCTGCATGGGATGTGACTGAAGAGAGGGCACCTCTGCATGGGATGTGACTGAAGAGAGGACACCTCTGCGTGGGATGTGACTGAACAGAGGAGACCTCTGCATGGGATGTGACTGAAGAGAGGAGACCTCTGTATGGGATATGACTGAAGAGAGGACACCTCTGCATTGGATGTGACTAGAGAGAGGACACCTCTGCATGGGATGTGCGCTGTAACACTGGCCTTGAGCTCTGCATTGACTTGGAGAAGAGAGGACAGACACCTCTGCATGGCATGTGACTGAAAAGAGGACACCTCTGAATGGGATGTGACTGAAGAGAGGACACCTATGCATCGGATGTGACTGAAGAGAGGACACCTCTGCGCCGGATGTGACTGAAGAGAGGACACCTCTGCATCGGATGTGACTGAAGAGAGGGCACCTCTGCATGGGATGTGACTGAAGAGAGGGCACCTCTGCATGGGATGTGACTGAAGAGAGGACACCTCCTCATGGGATGTGACTGAAGAGAGGGCACCTCTGCATGGGATGTGACTGAAGAGAGGATACCTCTGCATGGGATGTGACTGAAGAGAGGACACCTCTGCATCGGATGTGACTGAAGAGAGGACACCTCTGCGCCGGATGTGACTGAAGAGAGGACACCTCTGCATCGGATGTGACTGAAGAGAGGGCACCTCTGCATGGGATGTGACTGAAGAGAGGGCACCTCTGCATGGGATGTGACTGAAGAGAGGACACCTCTGCGTGGGATGTGACTGAACAGAGGAGACCTCTGCATGGGATGTGACTGAAGAGAGGAGACCTCTGCATCGGATGTGACTGAAGAGAGGACACCTCTGCATGGGATGTGACTGAAGAGAGGGCACCTCTGCAAGGGATATGACTGAAGAGAGGACACCTCTGCATTGGACACCTCTGCATGGGATGTGACTGAAGAGAGGGCACCTCTGCATGGGATGTGACTGAAGAGAGGACACCTCTGCATGGGATGTGACTGAAGATAGGAGACCTCTGCATGGGATGTGACTGAAGAGAGGACACCTCTGCATTGGACACCTCTGCATGGGATGTGACTGAAGAGAGGGCACCTCTGCATGGGATGTGACTGAAGAGAGGACACCTCTGCATTGGACACCTCTGCATGGGATGTGACTGAAGAGAGGGCACCTCTGCATGGGATGTGACTGAAGAGAGGACACCTCTGCATGGGATGTGACTGAAGAGAGGACACCTCTGAATGGGATGTGACTAAAGAGAGGAGACCTCTGCATCGGATGTGACTGAAGAGAGGACACCTCTGCATTGAACACCTCTGCATGGGATGTGACTGAAGAGAGGGCACCTCTGCATGGGACGTGACTGAAGAGAGGTCACCTCTGCATGGGATGTGACTGAAGAGAGGGCACCTCTGCATGGGATGTGACTGAAGAGAGGACACTTCTGCATGGGATGTGACTGAAGAGAGGACACCTCTGCATGGGATGTGACTGAAGAGAGGGAACTTCTGCATGGGACGTAACTGAAGAGAGGTCACCTCTGCATGGGATGTGACTGAAGAGAGGACACCTCTGCATGGGATGTGACTGAAGAGAGGACACTTCTGCATGGGATGTGACTGAAGAGAGGACACCTCTGCATGGGATGTGACTGAAGAGAAGACACCTCTGCATCGGATGTGACTGAAGAGAGGGCACTTCTGCATAGGACGTGACTAAAGAGAGGACACCTCTGCATGGGATGTGACTGAAGAGAAGGTACCTCTGCATGGGATGTGACTGAAGACAGGGCACCTCTGCATGGGATGTGACTGAAGAGAGGACACCTCTGCAAGGGATGTGACTGAAGAGAGGACACCTCTGCATGGGATCTGACTGAAGAGAGGACACCTCTGAATCGGATGTGACTGAAGAGAAGGCACCTCTGCATGGGATGTGACTGAAGAGAAGACACCTCTGCATGGGATGTGACTGAAGAGAGGACACCTCTGCATGGAATATGACTGGAGAGGGCACCTCTGCATGGTATGTGACTGAAGAGGGGTCACCTCTGCATGAGATGTGACTGAAGAGGGGACACCTCTGCATGAGATGTGACTGAAGAGAGGACACCTCTGCAAGGGATGTGACTGAAGAGAGGACACCTGTGCATGGAATATGACTGGAGAGGGCACCTCTGCATGGGATGTGACTGAAGAGAGGTCACCTCTGCATGGGATGTGACTGAAGAGAGGACACCTCTGCATGGGATGTGACTGAAGAGAGGACACCTCTGCATGGGATGTGACTGAGGAGAGGGCACCTATGCATCGGATGTGACTGAAGAGAGGACACCTCTGCATTGGATGTGACTGAAGAGAGGACACCTCTGCATGGGATGTGACTGAAGAGAGGACACCTCTGCATGGGATGTGACTGAAGAGAGGACACCTCTGCATGGGATGTGACTGAAGAGAGGACACCTCTGCATGGGATGTGACTGAGGATAGGTCACCTCTGCATGGGATGTGACTGAAGAGAGGACACCTCTGCGTGGGATGTGACTGAAGAGAGGACACCTCTGCGTGGGATGTGACTGAGGAGAGGGCACCTCTGCGTGGGATGTGACTGAAGAGAGGACACCTCTGCATCGGATGTGACTGAAGAGAAGACACCACTGCATGGGATGTGACTGAAGAGAGGACACCTCTGCATCGGATGTGACTGAAGAGAAGACATCTCTGCATCGGATGTGACTGAAGAGAGGACACCTCTGCATGGGATGTGACTGAAGAGAGGACACCTCTGCATGGGATGTGACTGAAGAGAGAGGGCACCTCCGCATGGGATGTGACTGAGGAGAGGGCGCCTCTGCATGGGATGTGACTGAAGAGAGGGCACCTCTGCATGGGATGTGACTGAAGAGAGGACACCTCTGCATGGGATGTGACTGAAGAGAGGACACCTCTGCGTGGGATGTGACTGAAGAGAGGACACCTCTGCATGGGATGTGACTGAAGAGAGGAGACCTCTGCATGGGATGTGACTGAAGAGAGGACACCTCTGCATGGGATGTGACTGAAGAGAGGAGACCTCTGCATGGGATGTGACTGAAGAGAGGACACCTCTGAATGGGATGTGACTGAAGAGAGGAGACCTCTGCATCGGATGTGACTGAAGAGAGGACACCTCTCCATCGGATGTGACTGAAGAGAGGACACCTCTGCATGGGATGTGACTGAAGAGAGGACACCTCTGCATGGGATGTGACTGAAGAGAGGAGACCTCTGTATGGGATGTGACTGAAGAGAGGACACCTCTGCATGGGATGTGACTGAAGCGAGGAGACCTCTGCATGGGATGTGACTGAAGAGAGGACACCTCTGAATGGGATGTGACTGAAGAGAGGAGACCTCTGTATGGGATGTGACTGAAGAGAGGACACCTCTGCGCCGGATGTGACTGAAGAGAGGACACCTCTGCATCGGATGTGACTGAAGAGAGGAGACCTCTGCATGGGATGTGACTGAAGAGAGGACACCTCTGAATGGGATGTGACTGAAGAGAGGACACCTCTGCATGGGATGTGACTGAAGAGAGGGCACCTCTGCATTGGGATGTGACTGAAGAGAGGACACCTCTGCGTGGGATGTGACTGAACAGAGGAGACCTCTGCATGGGATGTGACTGAAGAGAGGAGACCTCTGTATGGGATGAGACTGAAGAGAGGACACCTCTGCATCGGATGTGACTGAAAAGAGAGGACACCTCTGCATGGGATGTGACTGAAGAGAGGACACCTCTGCATGGGATGTGACTGAAGAGAGGACACCTCTGCGCCGGATGTGACTGAAGAGAGGACACCTCTGCATCGGATGTGACTGAAGAGAGGACACCTCTGCGCCGGATGTGACTGAAGAGAGGACACCTCTGCATCGGATGTGACTGAAGAGAGGGCGCCTCTGCATGGGATGTGACTGAAGAGAGGGCACCTCTGCATGGGATGTGACTGAAGAGAGGACACCTCTGCGTGGGATGTGACTGAACAGAGGAGACCTCTGCATGGGATGTGACTGAAGAGAGGAGACCTCTGTATGGGATATGACTGAAGAGAGGACACCTCTGCATTGGATGTGACTAGAGAGAGGACACCTGTTGTATCTCAATTCCTCAGGTGCATCTTCTCCTTAGCTGCTCAGCCAAGTTAAATGTGATGTCTGCGTGGAATGTTGGAATGCTTGATGACAGAGAGACTGGAATGTTGGTGTGCCTGCTTGTGTGGTGAGACTGGCAGTTGGAGAGAGTGGGCTGAGCGGCAGAGATGCTGTTCCTGGTGGGTCCTGTAATATACTTCTACTAAACCAACCAATAAACCTTCTACTTCTGTTATACTTACTGGCTACCTCTGATCATCATTGAATCCAACCTATTTACATTACAACAATGGCGACGATCTGGAAGAAACCCTGCGTGCTTTGGCCACAAGACTACAGCAAGACTACAGCAAGTGAGGAAACTAACATATTTACAGAACTTTATTCTACAAGAAACTACTCAAAGCTAAGCAACTTGAAAAAGAAAGGAAAAGAACGCCCCCAAGGTCCCACCAGTGTCCTTCACCATCTGGACAGCCTACCCAGGGCGCTTCACATTCCTCATACTTATGGTTCTATACTTCAAAAGAAATTTGATACAGCGTTAATTAATATATGATAAAGACTGGCTTACTTTCAGAATCCTGCTTTCCGAACCGTGAACTTTAAAAAAAGAAAGAAAATGTTCCACGATTTTTAAAACTACTGGCTTCAGCAGTGCCTAGCTACGTGTCAAACATCTTGAGAAACTTGATGTTATTTATCTGATGTCAGAAGACACCGTTTATTTTTGCTTCATGCTGCAAGGTTGCAAATTATTGTTGTTTATTCTTCTCCAAAGAAAGGGGATGTGTTGTATCTCAATTCCTCAGGTGCATCTTCTCCTTAGCTGCTCAGCCAAGTTAAATGTGATGTCTGCGTGGAATGTTGGAATGCTTGATGACAGAGAGACTGGAATGTTGGTGTGCCTGCTTGTGTGGTGAGACTGGCAGTTGGAGAGAGTGGGCTGAGCGGCAGAGATGCTGTTCCTGGTGGGTCCTGTAATATACTTCTACTAAACCAACCAATAAACCTTCTACTTCTGTTATACTTACTGGCTACCTCTGATCATCATTGAATCCAACCTATTTACATTACAACAACACCTCTGCATGGGATGTGCGCTGTAACACTGGCCTTGAGCTCTGCATTGACTTGGAGAAGAGAGGACAGACACCTCTGCATGGCATGTGACTGAAAAGAGGACACCTCTGCATGGGATGTGACTGAAGAGAGGACACCTATGCATGGGATGTGACTGAAGAGAGGACACCTCTGCATGGGATGTGATTGAAGAGAGGACACCTCTGCATGGGATGTGACTGAAGAGAGGACACCTCTGCATGGGATGTCACTGAGGAGAGGGCACCTCTGCATGGGATGTGACTGAAGAGAGGACACCTCTGCGTGGGATGTGACTGAATAGAGGACACCTCTGCATGGGATGTGACTGAGGAGAGGGCACCTCTGCATGGGATGTGACTTCAGAGAGGACACCTCTGCATTGGATGTGACTGAAGAGAAGACACCTCTGCATGGGATGTGACTGAAGAGAGGACACCTCTGCATCGGATGTGACTGAAGAGAAGACATCTCTGCATCGGATGTGACTGAAGAGAGGACACATCTGCATGGGATGTGACTGAAGAGAGGACACCACTGCATGGGATGTGACTGAAGAGAGAGGGCACCTCTTCATGGGATGTGACTGAGGAGAGGGCACCTCTGCATGGGATGTGACTGAAGAGAGGACACCTCTGCGTGGGATGTGACTGAACAGAGGAGACCTCTGCATGGGATGTGACTGAAGAGAGGAGACCTCTGTATGGGATGTGACTGAAGAGAGAACACCTCTGCATTGGATGTGACTAGAGAGAGGACACCTCTGCATGGGATGTGCGCTGTAACACTGGCCTTGAGCTCTGCATTGACTTGGAGAAGAGAGGACAGACACCTCTGCATGGCATGTGACTGAAAAGAGGACACATCTGCATGGGATGTGACTGAAGAGAGGACACCTATGCATGGGATGTGACTGAAGAGAGGACACCTCTGCATGGGATGTGATTGAAGAGAGGACACCTCTGCATGGGATGTGACTGAAGAGAGGACACCTCTGCATGGGATGTCACTGAGGAGAGGGCACCTCTGCATGGGATGTGACTGAAGAGAGGACACCTCTGCGTTGGATGTGACTGAATAGAGGACACCTCTGCATGGGATGTGACTGAGGAGAGGGCACCTCTGCATGGGATGTGACTTCAGAGAGGACACCTCTGCATCGGATGTGACTGAAGAGAAGACACCTCTGCATGGGATGTGACTGAGGAGAGGGCACCTCTGCATGGGATGTGACTTCAGAGAGGACACCTCTGCATCGGATGTGACTGAAGAGAAGACACCTCTGCATGGGATGTGACTGAAGAGAGGACACCTCTGCATCGGATGTGACTGAAGAGAAGACATCTCTGCATCGGATGTGACTGAGGAGAGGACACATCTGCATGGGATGTGACTGAAGAGAGGACACCTCTGCATGGGATGTGACTGAAGAGAGAGGGCACCTCTGCATGGGATGTGACTGAGGAGAGGGCACCTCTGCATGGGATGTGACTGAAGAGAGGACACCTCTGCGTGGGATGTGCCTGAAGAGAGGACACTTCTGCATGGGATGTGAATGAGGAGAGGGCACCTCTGCATGGGATGTGACTGAAGAGAGGACACCTCTGCATGGGATGTGACTGAAGAGAGGGCACCTCTGCATGGGATGTGACTGAAGAGAAGACACCTCTGCATCGGATGTGACTGAAGAGAGGGCACTTCTGCATGGGACGTGACTGAAGAGAGGACACCTCTCCATGGGATGTGACTGAAGAGAAGGTACTTCTGCACGGGATGCGACTGAAGACAGGGCACCTCTGCGCCGGATGTGACTGAAGAGAGGACACCTCCGCATGGGATGTGACTGAAGAGAGGGCACCTCTGCATGGGATGTGACTGAAGAGAGGATACCTCTGCATGGGATGTGACTTAAGAGAGGACACCTCTGCATCGGATGTGACTGAAGAGAGGACACCTCTGCGCCGGATGTGACTGAAGAGAGGACACCTCTGCATCGGATGTGACTGAAGAGAGGGCACCTCTGCATGGGATGTGACTGAAGAGAGGGCACCTCTGCATGGGATGTGACTGAAGAGAGGGCACCTCTGCATCGGATGTGACTGAAGAGAGGGCACCTCTGCATGGGATGTGACTGAAGAGAGGGCACCTCTGCATGGGATGTGACTGAAGAGAGGACACCTCTGAGTGGGATGTGACTGAACAGAGGAGACCTCTGCATGGGATGTGACTGAAGAGAGGAGACCTCTGCATCGGATGTGACTGAAGAGAGGACACCTCTGCATGGGATGTGACTGAAGAGAGGGCACCTCTGCATGGGATGTGACTGAAGAGAGGACACCTCTGCATTGGACACCTCTGCATGGGATGTGACTGAAGAGAGGGCACCTCTGCATGGGATGTGACTGAAGAGAGGACACCTCTGTATAAGATGTGACTGAAGAGAGGGCACCTCTGCATGGGATGTGACTGAAGAGAGGAGACCTCTGCATTGGACACCTCTGCATGGGATGTGACTGAAGAGAGGGCACCTCTGCATGGGATGTGACTGAAGAGAGGACACCTCTGCATTGGACACCTCTGCATGGGATGTGACTGAAGAGAGGGCACCTCTGCATGGGATGTGACTGAAGAGAGGACACCTCTGCATGGGATGTGACTGAAGAGAGGACACCTCTGCATGGGATGTGACTGAAGAGAGGATACCTCTGCATGGGATGTGACTGAAGAGAAGACACCTCTGCATGGGATGTGACTGAAGAGAGGGAACTTCTGCATGGGACGTAACTGAAGAGAGGTCACCTCTGCATGGGATGTGACTGAAGAGAGGACACCTCTGCATGGGATGTGACTGAAGAGAGGACACCTCTGCATGGGATGTGACTGAGGAGAGGTCACCTCTGCATAGGATGTGACTGAAGAGAGGACACCTCTGCGTGGGATGTGACTGAAGAGAGGACACCTCTGCGTGGGATGTGACTGAGGAGAGGGCACCTCTGCGTGGGATGTGACTGAAGAGAGGACACCTCTGCATCGGATGTGACTGAAGAGAAGACACCTCTGCATGGGATGTGACTGAAGAGAGGACACCTCTGCATCGGATGTGACTGAAGAGAAGACATCTCTGCATCGGATGTGACTGAAGAGAGGACACCTCTGCATGGGATGTGACTGAAGAGAGGACACCTCTGCATGGGATGTGACTGAAGAGAGGGCACCTCTGCATGGGATGTGACTGAGGAGAGGGCGCCTCTGCATGGGATGTGACTGAAGAGAGGTCGCCTCTGCATGGGATGTGACTGAAGAGAGGACACCTCTGCATGGGATGTGACTGAAGAGAGGACACCTCTGCATGGGATGTGACTGAGGAGAGGGCACCTATGCATCGGATGTGACTGAAGAGAGGACACCTCTGCATTGGATGTGACTGAAGAGAGGACACCTCTGCATGGGATGTGACTGAAGAGAGGACACCTCTGCATGGGATGTGACTGAAGAGAGGACACCTCTGCATGGGATGTGACTGAAGAGAGGACACCTCTGCATGGGATGTGACTGAGGATAGGTCACCTCTGCATGGGATGTGACTGAAGAGAGGACACCTCTGCGTGGGATATGACTGAAGAGAGGACACCTCTGCGTGGGATGTGACTGAGGAGAGGGCACCTCCGCGTGGGATGTGACTGAAGAGAGGACACCTCTGCATCGGATGTGACTGAAGAGAAGACACCACTGCATGGGATGTGACTGAAGAGAGGACACCTCTGCATCGGATGTGACTGAAGAGAAGACATCTCTGCATCGGATGTGACTGAAGAGAGGACACCTCTGCATGGGATGTGACTGAAGAGAGGACACCTCTGCATGGGATGTGACTGAAGAGAGAGGGCACCTCCGCATGGGATGTGACTGAGGAGAGGGCACCTCTGCATGGGATGTGACTGAAGAGAGGACACCTCTGCATGGGATGTGACTGAAGAGAGGACACCTCTGCGTGGGATGTGACTGAAGAGAGGACACCTCTGCATGGGATGTGACTGAAGAGAGGAGACCTCTGCATGGGATGTGACTGAAGAGAGGACACCTCTGCATGGGATGTGACTGAAGAGAGGAGACCTCTGCATGGGATGTGACTGAAGAGAGGACACCTCTGAATGGGATGTGAATGAAGAGAGGAGACCTCTGCATCGGATGTGACTGAAGAGAGGACACCTCTCCATCGGATGTGACTGAAGAGAGGACACCTCTGCATGGGATGTGACTGAAGAGAGGACACCTCTGCATGGGATGTGACTGAAGAGAGGAGACCTCTGTATGGGATGTGACTGAAGAGAGGACACCTCTGCATGGGATGTGACTGAAGAGAGGAGACCTCTGCATGGGATGTGACTGAAGAGAGGACACCTCTGAATGGGATGTGACTGAAGAGAGGAGACCTCTGTATGGGATGTGACTGAAGAGAGGACACCTCTGCGCCGGATGTGACTGAAGAGAGGACACCTCTGCATCGGATGTGACTGAAGAGAGGAGACCTCTGCATGGGATGTGACTGAAGAGAGGACACCTCTGAATGGGATGTGACTGAAGAGAGGACACATCTGCATGGGATGTGACTGAAGAGAGGGCACCTCTGCATTGGGATGTGACTGAAGAGAGGACACCTCTGCGTGGGATGTGACTGAACAGAGGAGACCTCTGCATGGGATGTGACTGAAGAGAGGAGACCTCTGTATGGGATGAGACTGAAGAGAGGACACCTCTGCATCGGATGTGACTGAAAAGAGAGGACACCTCTGCATGGGATGTGACTGAAGAGAGGACACCTCTGCATGGGATGTGACTGAAGAGAGGACAAATCTGCGCCGGATGTGACTGAAGAGAGGACACCTCTGCATCGGATGTGACTGAAGAGAGGACACCTCTGCGCCGGATGTGACTGAAGAGAGGACACCTCTGCATCGGATGTGACTGAAGAGAGGGCGCCTCTGCATGGGATGTGACTGAAGAGAGGGCACCTCTGCATGGGATGTGACTGAAGAGAGGACACCTCTGCGTGGGATGTGACTGAACAGAGGAGACCTCTGCATGGGATGTGACTGAAGAGAGGAGACCTCTGTATGGGATATGACTGAAGAGAGGACACCTCTGCATTGGATGTGACTAGAGAGAGGACACCTCTGCATGGGATGTGCGCTGTAACACTGGCCTTGAGCTCTGCATTGACTTGGAGAAGAGAGGACAGACACCTCTGCATGGCATGTGACTGAAAAGAGGACACCTCTGCATGGGATGTGACTGAAGAGAGGACACCTATGCATCGGATGTGACTGAAGAGAGGACACCTCTGCGCCGGATGTGACTGAAGAGAGGACACCTCTGCATCGGATGTGACTGAAGAGAGGGCACCTCTGCATGGGATGTGACTGAAGAGAGGGCACCTCTGCATGGGATGTGACTGAAGAGAGGACACCTCCTCATGGGATGTGACTGAAGAGAGGGCACCTCTGCATGGGATGTGACTGAAGAGAGGATACCTCTGCATGGGATGTGACTGAAGAGAGGACACCTCTGCATCGGATGTGACTGAAGAGAGGACACCTCTGCGCCGGATGTGACTGAAGAGAGGACACCTCTGCATCGGATGTGACTGAAGAGAGGGCACCTCTGCATGGGATGTGACTGAAGAGAGGGCACCTCTGCATGGGATGTGACTGAAGAGAGGACACCTCTGCGTGGGATGTGACTGAACAGAGGAGACCTCTGCATGGGATGTGACTGAAGAGAGGAGACCTCTGCATCGGATGTGACTGAAGAGAGGACACCTCTGCATGGGATGTGACTGAAGAGAGGGCACCTCTGCATGGGATATGACTGAAGAGAGGACACCTCTGCATTGGACACCTCTGCATGGGATGTGACTGAAGAGAGGGCACCTCTGCATGGGATGTGACTGAAGAGAGGACACCTCTGCATGGGATGTGACTGAAGATAGGAGACCTCTGCATGGGATGTGACTGAAGAGAGGACACCTCTGCATTGGACACCTCTGCATGGGATGTGACTGAAGAGAGGGCACCTCTGCATGGGATGTGACTGAAGAGAGGACACCTCTGCATTGGACACCTCTGCATGGGATGTGACTGAAGAGAGGGCACCTCTGCATGGGATGTGACTGAAGAGAGGACACCTCTGCATGGGATGTGACTGAAGAGAGGACACCTCTGAATGGGATGTGACTAAAGAGAGGAGACCTCTGCATCGGATGTGACTGAAGAGAGGACACCTCTGCATTGAACACCTCTGCATGGGATGTGACTGAAGAGAGGGCACCTCTGCATGGGACGTGACTGAAGAGAGGTCACCTCTGCATGGGATGTGACTGAAGAGAGGGCACCTCTGCATGGGATGTGACTGAAGAGAGGACACTTCTGCATGGGATGTGACTGAAGAGAGGACACCTCTGCATGGGATGTGACTGAAGAGAGGGAACTTCTGCATGGGACGTAACTGAAGAGAGGTCACCTCTGCATGGGATGTGACTGAAGAGAGGACACCTCTGCATGGGATGTGACTGAAGAGAGGACACTTCTGCATGGGATGTGACTGAAGAGAGGACACCTCTGCATGGGATGTGACTGAAGAGAAGACACCTCTGCATCGGATGTGACTGAAGAGAGGGCACTTCTGCATAGGACGTGACTGAAGAGAGGACACCTCTGCATGGGATGTGACTGAAGAGAAGGTACCTCTGCATGGGATGTGACTGAAGACAGGGCACCTCTGCATGGGATGTGACTGAAGAGAGGACACCTCTGCAAGGGATGTGACTGAAGAGAGGACACCTCTGCATGGGATCTGACTGAAGAGAGGACACCTCTGAATCGGATGTGACTGAAGAGAAGGCACCTCTGCATGGGATGTGACTGAAGAGAAGACACCTCTGCATGGGATGTGACTGAAGAGAGGACACCTCTGCATGGAATATGACTGGAGAGGGCACCTCTGCATGGTATGTGACTGAAGAGGGGTCACCTCTGCATGGGATGTGACTGAAGAGGGGACACCTCTGCATGAGATGTGACTGAAGAGAGGACACCTCTGCAAGGGATGTGACTGAAGAGAGGACACCTGTGCATGGAATATGACTGGAGAGGGCACCTCTGCATGGGATGTGACTGAAGAGAGGTCACCTCTGCATGGGATGTGACTGAAGAGAGGACACCTCTGCATGGGATGTGACTGAAGAGAGGACACCTCTGCATGGGATGTGACTGAGGAGAGGGCACCTATGCATCGGATGTGACTGAAGAGAGGACACCTCTGCATTGGATGTGACTGAAGAGAGGACACCTCTGCATGGGATGTGACTGAAGAGAGGACACCTCTGCATGGGATGTGACTGAAGAGAGGACACCTCTGCATGGGATGTGACTGAAGAGAGGACACCTCTGCATGGGATGTGACTGAGGATAGGTCACCTCTGCATGGGATGTGACTGAAGAGAGGACACCTCTGCGTGGGATGTGACTGAAGAGAGGACACCTCTGCGTGGGATGTGACTGAGGAGAGGGCACCTCTGCGTGGGATGTGACTGAAGAGAGGACACCTCTGCATCGGATGTGACTGAAGAGAAGACACCACTGCATGGGATGTGACTGAAGAGAGGACACCTCTGCATCGGATGTGACTGAAGAGAAGACATCTCTGCATCGGATGTGACTGAAGAGAGGACACCTCTGCATGGGATGTGACTGAAGAGAGGACACCTCTGCATGGGATGTGACTGAAGAGAGAGGGCACCTCCGCATGGGATGTGACTGAGGAGAGGGCGCCTCTGCATGGGATGTGACTGAAGAGAGGGCACCTCTGCATGGGATGTGACTGAAGAGAGGACACCTCTGCATGGGATGTGACTGAAGAGAGGACACCTCTGCGTGGGATGTGACTGAAGAGAGGACACCTCTGCATGGGATGTGACTGAAGAGAGGAGACCTCTGCATGGGATGTGACTGAAGAGAGGACACCTCTGCATGGGATGTGACTGAAGAGAGGAGACCTCTGCATGGGATGTGACTGAAGAGAGGACACCTCTGAATGGGATGTGACTGAAGAGAGGAGACCTCTGCATCGGATGTGACTGAAGAGAGGACACCTCTCCATCGGATGTGACTGAAGAGAGGACACCTCTGCATGGGATGTGACTGAAGAGAGGACACCTCTGCATGGGATGTGACTGAAGAGAGGAGACCTCTGTATGGGATGTGACTGAAGAGAGGACACCTCTGCATGGGATGTGACTGAAGAGAGGAGACCTCTGCATGGGATGTGACTGAAGAGAGGACACCTCTGAATGGGATGTGACTGAAGAGAGGAGACCTCTGTATGGGATGTGACTGAAGAGAGGACACCTCTGCGCCGGATGTGACTGAAGAGAGGACACCTCTGCATCGGATGTGACTGAAGAGAGGAGACCTCTGCATGGGATGTGACTGAAGAGAGGACACCTCTGAATGGGATGTGACTGAAGAGAGGACACCTCTGCATGGGATGTGACTGAAGAGAGGGCACCTCTGCATTGGGATGTGACTGAAGAGAGGACACCTCTGCGTGGGATGTGACTGAACAGAGGAGACCTCTGCATGGGATGTGACTGAAGAGAGGAGACCTCTGCATCGGATGTGACTGAAGAGAGGACACCTCTGCATGGGATGTGACTGAAGAGAGGGCACCTCTGCAAGGGATATGACTGAAGAGAGGACACCTCTGCATTGGACACCTCTGCATGGGATGTGACTGAAGAGAGGGCACCTCTGCATGGGATGTGACTGAAGAGAGGACACCTCTGCATGGGATGTGACTGAAGATAGGAGACCTCTGCATGGGATGTGACTGAAGAGAGGACACCTCTGCATTGGACACCTCTGCATGGGATGTGACTGAAGAGAGGGCACCTCTGCATGGGATGTGACTGAAGAGAGGACACCTCTGCATTGGACACCTCTGCATGGGATGTGACTGAAGAGAGGGCACCTCTGCATGGGATGTGACTGAAGAGAGGACACCTCTGCATGGGATGTGACTGAAGAGAGGACACCTCTGAATGGGATGTGACTAAAGAGAGGAGACCTCTGCATCGGATGTGACTGAAGAGAGGACACCTCTGCATTGAACACCTCTGCATGGGATGTGACTGAAGAGAGGGCACCTCTGCATGGGACGTGACTGAAGAGAGGTCACCTCTGCATGGGATGTGACTGAAGAGAGGGCACCTCTGCATGGGATGTGACTGAAGAGAGGACACTTCTGCATGGGATGTGACTGAAGAGAGGACACCTCTGCATGGGATGTGACTGAAGAGAGGGAACTTCTGCATGGGACGTAACTGAAGAGAGGTCACCTCTGCATGGGATGTGACTGAAGAGAGGACACCTCTGCATGGGATGTGACTGAAGAGAGGACACTTCTGCATGGGATGTGACTGAAGAGAGGACACCTCTGCATGGGATGTGACTGAAGAGAAGACACCTCTGCATCGGATGTGACTGAAGAGAGGGCACTTCTGCATAGGACGTGACTAAAGAGAGGACACCTCTGCATGGGATGTGACTGAAGAGAAGGTACCTCTGCATGGGATGTGACTGAAGACAGGGCACCTCTGCATGGGATGTGACTGAAGAGAGGACACCTCTGCAAGGGATGTGACTGAAGAAAGGACACCTCTGCATGGGATCTGACTGAAGAGAGGACACCTCTGAATCGGATGTGACTGAAGAGAAGGCACCTCTGCATGGGATGTGACTGAAGAGAAGACACCTCTGCATGGGATGTGACTGAAGAGAGGACACCTCTGCATGGAATATGACTGGAGAGGGCACCTCTGCATGGTATGTGACTGAAGAGGGGTCACCTCTGCATGAGATGTGACTGAAGAGGGGACACCTCTGCATGAGATGTGACTGAAGAGAGGACACCTCTGCAAGGGATGTGACTGAAGAGAGGACACCTGTGCATGGAATATGACTGGAGAGGGCACCTCTGCATGGGATGTGACTGAAGAGAGGTCACCTCTGCATGGGATGTGACTGAAGAGAGGACACCTCTGCATGGGATGTGACTGAAGAGAGGACACCTCTGCATGGGATGTGACTGAGGAGAGGGCACCTATGCATCGGATGTGACTGAAGAGAGGAAACCTCTGCATTGGATGTGACTGAAGAGAGGACACCTCTGCATGGGATGTGACTGAAGAGAGGACACCTCTGCATGGGATGTGACTGAAGAGAGGACACCTCTGCATGGGATGTGACTGAAGAGAGGACACCTCTGCATGGGATGTGACTGAGGATAGGTCACCTCTGCATGGGATGTGACTGAAGAGAGGACACCTCTGCGTGGGATGTGACTGAAGAGAGGACACCTCTGCGTGGGATGTGACTGAGGAGAGGGCACCTCTGCGTGGGATGTGACTGAAGAGAGGACACCTCTGCATCGGATGTGACTGAAGAGAAGACACCACTGCATGGGATGTGACTGAAGAGAGGACACCTCTGCATGGGATGTGACTGAAGAGAAGACATCTCTGCATCGGATGTGACTGAAGAGAGGACACCTCTGCATGGGATGTGACTGAAGAGAGGACACCTCTGCATGGGATGTGACTGAAGAGAGAGGGCACCTCCGCATGGGATGTGACTGAGGAGAGGGCGCCTCTGCATGGGATGTGACTGAAGAGAGGGCACCTCTGCATGGGATGTGACTGAAGAGAGGACACCTCTGCATGGGATGTGACTGAAGAGAGGACACCTCTGCGTGGGATGTGACTGAAGAGAGGACACCTCTGCATGGGATGTGACTGAAGAGAGGAGACCTCTGCATGGGATGTGACTGAAGAGAGGACACCTCTGCATGGGATGTGACTGAAGAGAGGAGACCTCTGCATGGGATGTGACTGAAGAGAGGACACCTCTGAATGGGATGTGACTGAAGAGAGGAGACCTCTGCATCGGATGTGACTGAAGAGAGGACACCTCTCCATCGGATGTGACTGAAGAGAGGACACCTCTGCATGGGATGTGACTGAAGAGAGGACACCTCTGCATGGGATGTGACTGAAGAGAGGAGACCTCTGTATGGGATGTGACTGAAGAGAGGACACCTCTGCATGGGATGTGACTGAAGCGAGGAGACCTCTGCATGGGATGTGACTGAAGAGAGGACACCTCTGAATGGGATGTGACTGAAGAGAGGAGACCTCTGTATGGGATGTGACTGAAGAGAGGACACCTCTGCGCCGGATGTGACTGAAGAGAGGACACCTCTGCATCGGATGTGACTGAAGAGAGGAGACCTCTGCATGGGATGTGACTGAAGAGAGGACACCTCTGAATGGGATGTGACTGAAGAGAGGACACCTCTGCATGGGATGTGACTGAAGAGAGGGCACCTCTGCATTGGGATGTGACTGAAGAGAGGACACCTCTGCGTGGGATGTGACTGAACAGAGGAGACCTCTGCATGGGATGTGACTGAAGAGAGGAGACCTCTGTATGGGATGAGACTGAAGAGAGGACACCTCTGCATGGGATGTGACTGAAAAGAGAGGACACCTCTGCATGGGATGTGACTGAAGAGAGGACACCTCTGCATGGGATGTGACTGAAGAGAGGACACCTCTGCGCCGGATGTGACTGAAGAGAGGACACCTCTGCATCGGATGTGACTGAAGAGAGGACACCTCTGCGCCGGATGTGACTGAAGAGAGGACACCTCTGCATCGGATGTGACTGAAGAGAGGGCGCCTCTGCATGGGATGTGACTGAAGAGAGGGCACCTCTGCATGGGATGTGACTGAAGAGAGGACACCTCTGCGTGGGATGTGACTGAACAGAGGAGACCTCTGCATGGGATGTGACTGAAGAGAGGAGACCTCTGTATGGGATATGACTGAAGAGAGGACACCTCTGCATTGGATGTGACTAGAGAGAGGACACCTCTGCATGGGATGTGCGCTGTAACACTGGCCTTGAGCTCTGCATTGACTTGGAGAAGAGAGGACAGACACCTCTGCATGGCATGTGACTGAAAAGAGGACACCTCTGCATGGGATGTGACTGAAGAGAGGACACCTATGCATGGGATGTGACTGAAGAGAGGACACCTCTGCATGGGATGTGATTGAAGAGAGGACACCTCTGCATGGGATGTGACTGAAGAGAGGACACCTCTGCATGGGATGTCACTGAGGAGAGGGCACCTCTGCATGGGATGTCACTGAAGAGAGGACACCTCTGCGTGGGATGTGACTGAATAGAGGACACCTCTGCATGGGATGTGACTGAGGAGAGGGCACCTCTGCATGGGATGTGACTTCAGAGAGGACACCTCTGCATTGGATGTGACTGAAGAGAAGACACCTCTGCATGGGATGTGACTGAAGAGAGGACACCTCTGCATCGGATGTGACTGAAGAGAAGACATCTCTGCATCGGATGTGACTGAAGAGAGGACACATCTGCATGGGATGTGACTGAAGAGAGGACACCACTGCATGGGATGTGACTGAAGAGAGAGGGCACCTCTTCATGGGATGTGACTGAGGAGAGGGCACCTCTGCATGGGATGTGACTGAAGAGAGGACACCTCTGCGTGGGATGTGACTGAACAGAGGAGACCTCTGCATGGGATGTGACTGAAGAGAGGAGACCTCTGTATGGGATGTGACTGAAGAGAGAACACCTCTGCATTGGATGTGACTAGAGAGAGGACACCTCTGCATGGGATGTGCGCTGTAACACTGGCCTTGAGCTCTGCATTGACTTGGAGAAGAGAGGACAGACACCTCTGCATGGCATGTGACTGAAAAGAGGACACATCTGCATGGGATGTGACTGAAGAGAGGACACCTATGCATGGGATGTGACTGAAGAGAGGACACCTCTGCATGGGATGTGATTGAAGAGAGGACACCTCTGCATGGGATGTGACTGAAGAGAGGACACCTCTGCATGGGATGTCACTGAGGAGAGGGCACCTCTGCATGGGATGTGACTGAAGAGAGGACACCTCTGCGTTGGATGTGACTGAATAGAGGACACCTCTGCATGGGATGTGACTGAGGAGAGGGCACCTCTGCATGGGATGTGACTTCAGAGAGGACACCTCTGCATCGGATGTGACTGAAGAGAAGACACCTCTGCATGGGATGTGACTGAGGAGAGGGCACCTCTGCATGGGATGTGACTTCAGAGAGGACACCTCTGCATCGGATGTGACTGAAGAGAAGACACCTCTGCATGGGATGTGACTGAAGAGAGGACACCTCTGCATCGGATGTGACTGAAGAGAAGACATCTCTGCATCGGATGTGACTGAGGAGAGGACACATCTGCATGGGATGTGACTGAAGAGAGGACACCTCTGCATGGGATGTGACTGAAGAGAGAGGGCACCTCTGCATGGGATGTGACTGAGGAGAGGGCACCTCTGCATGGGATGTGACTGAAGAGAGGACACCTCTGCGTGGGATGTGCCTGAAGAGAGGACACTTCTGCATGGGATGTGAATGAGGAGAGGGCACCTCTGCATGGGATGTGACTGAAGAGAGGACACCTCTGCATGGGATGTGACTGAAGAGAGGGCACCTCTGCATGGGATGTGACTGAAGAGAAGACACCTCTGCATCGGATGTGACTGAAGAGAGGGCACTTCTGCATGGGACGTGACTGAAGAGAGGACACCTCTCCATGGGATGTGACTGAAGAGAAGGTACTTCTGCACGGGATGCGACTGAAGACAGGGCACCTCTGCGCCGGATGTGACTGAAGAGAGGACACCTCCGCATGGGATGTGACTGAAGAGAGGGCACCTCTGCATGGGATGTGACTGAAGAGAGGATACCTCTGCATGGGATGTGACTTAAGAGAGGACACCTCTGCATCGGATGTGACTGAAGAGAGGACACCTCTGCGCCGGATGTGACTGAAGAGAGGACACCTCTGCATCGGATGTGACTGAAGAGAGGGCACCTCTGCATGGGATGTGACTGAAGAGAGGGCACCTCTGCATGGGATGTGACTGAAGAGAGGGCACCTCTGCATCGGATGTGACTGAAGAGAGGGCACCTCTGCATGGGATGTGACTGAAGAGAGGGCACCTCTGCATGGGATGTGACTGAAGAGAGGACACCTCTGAGTGGGATGTGACTGAACAGAGGAGACCTCTGCATGGGATGTGACTGAAGAGAGGAGACCTCTGCATCGGATGTGACTGAAGAGAGGACACCTCTGCATGGGATGTGACTGAAGAGAGGGCACCTCTGCATGGGATGTGACTGAAGAGAGGACACCTCTGCATTGGACACCTCTGCATGGGATGTGACTGAAGAGAGGGCACCTCTGCATGGGATGTGACTGAAGAGAGGACACCTCTGTATAAGATGTGACTGAAGAGAGGGCACCTCTGCATGGGATGTGACTGAAGAGAGGAGACCTCTGCATTGGACACCTCTGCATGGGATGTGACTGAAGAGAGGGCACCTCTGCATGGGATGTGACTGAAGAGAGGACACCTCTGCATTGGACACCTCTGCATGGGATGTGACTGAAGAGAGGGCACCTCTGCATGGGATGTGACTGAAGAGAGGACACCTCTGCATGGGATGTGACTGAAGAGAGGACACCTCTGCATGGGATGTGACTGAAGAGAGGATACCTCTGCATGGGATGTGACTGAAGAGAAGACACCTCTGCATGGGATGTGACTGAAGAGAGGGAACTTCTGCATGGGACGTAACTGAAGAGAGGTCACCTCTGCATGGGATGTGACTGAAGAGAGGACACCTCTGCATGGGATGTGACTGAAGAGAGGACACCTCTGCATGGGATGTGACTGAGGAGAGGTCACCTCTGCATAGGATGTGACTGAAGAGAGGACACCTCTGCGTGGGATGTGACTGAAGAGAGGACACCTCTGCGTGGGATGTGACTGAGGAGAGGGCACCTCTGCGTGGGATGTGACTGAAGAGAGGACACCTCTGCATCGGATGTGACTGAAGAGAAGACACCTCTGCATGGGATGTGACTGAAGAGAGGACACCTCTGCATCGGATGTGACTGAAGAGAAGACATCTCTGCATCGGATGTGACTGAAGAGAGGACACCTCTGCATGGGATGTGACTGAAGAGAGCACACCTCTGCATGGGATGTGACTGAAGAGAGGGCACCTCTGCATGGGATGTGACTGAGGAGAGGGCGCCTCTGCATGGGATGTGACTGAAGAGAGGTCGCCTCTGCATGGGATGTGACTGAAGAGAGGACACCTCTGCATGGGATGTGACTGAAGAGAGGACACCTCTGCATGGGATGTGACTGAGGAGAGGGCACCTATGCATCGGATGTGACTGAAGAGAGGACACCTCTGCATTGGATGTGACTGAAGAGAGGACACCTCTGCATGGGATGTGACTGAAGAGAGGACACCTCTGCATGGGATGTGACTGAAGAGAGGACACCTCTGCATGGGATGTGACTGAAGAGAGGACACCTCTGCATGGGATGTGACTGAGGATAGGTCACCTCTGCATGGGATGTGACTGAAGAGAGGACACCTCTGCGTGGGATATGACTGAAGAGAGGACACCTCTGCGTGGGATGTGACTGAGGAGAGGGCACCTCCGCGTGGGATGTGACTGAAGAGAGGACACCTCTGCATCGGATGTGACTGAAGAGAAGACACCACTGCATGGGATGTGACTGAAGAGAGGACACCTCTGCATCGGATGTGACTGAAGAGAAGACATCTCTGCATCGGATGTGACTGAAGAGAGGACACCTCTGCATGGGATGTGACTGAAGAGAGGACACCTCTGCATGGGATGTGACTGAAGAGAGAGGGCACCTCCGCATGGGATGTGACTGAGGAGAGGGCACCTCTGCATGGGATGTGACTGAAGAGAGGACACCTCTGCATGGGATGTGACTGAAGAGAGGACACCTCTGCGTGGGATGTGACTGAAGAGAGGACACCTCTGCATGGGATGTGACTGAAGAGAGGAGACCTCTGCATGGGATGTGACTGAAGAGAGGACACCTCTGCATGGGATGTGACTGAAGAGAGGAGACCTCTGCATGGGATGTGACTGAAGAGAGGACACCTCTGAATGGGATGTGAATGAAGAGAGGAGACCTCTGCATCGGATGTGACTGAAGAGAGGACACCTCTCCATCGGATGTGACTGAAGAGAGGACACCTCTGCATGGGATGTGACTGAAGAGAGGACACCTCTGCATGGGATGTGACTGAAGAGAGGAGACCTCTGTATGGGATGTGACTGAAGAGAGGACACCTCTGCATGGGATGTGACTGAAGAGAGGAGACCTCTGCATGGGATGTGACTGAAGAGAGGACACCTCTGAATGGGATGTGACTGAAGAGAGGAGACCTCTGTATGGGATGTGACTGAAGAGAGGACACCTCTGCGCCGGATGTGACTGAAGAGAGGACACCTCTGCATCGGATGTGACTGAAGAGAGGAGACCTCTGCATGGGATGTGACTGAAGAGAGGACACCTCTGAATGGGATGTGACTGAAGAGAGGACACATCTGCATGGGATGTGACTGAAGAGAGGGCACCTCTGCATTGGGATGTGACTGAAGAGAGGACACCTCTGCGTGGGATGTGACTGAACAGAGGAGACCTCTGCATGGGATGTGACTGAAGAGAGGAGACCTCTGTATGGGATGAGACTGAAGAGAGGACACCTCTGCATCGGATGTGACTGAAAAGAGAGGACACCTCTGCATGGGATGTGACTGAAGAGAGGACACCTCTGCATGGGATGTGACTGAAGAGAGGACAAATCTGCGCCGGATGTGACTGAAGAGAGGACACCTCTGCATCGGATGTGACTGAAGAGAGGACACCTCTGCGCCGGATGTGACTGAAGAGAGGACACCTCTGCATCGGATGTGACTGAAGAGAGGGCGCCTCTGCATGGGATGTGACTGAAGAGAGGGCACCTCTGCATGGGATGTGACTGAAGAGAGGACACCTCTGCGTGGGATGTGACTGAACAGAGGAGACCTCTGAATGGGATGTGAATGAAGAGAGGAGACCTCTGCATCGGATGTGACTGAAGAGAGGACACCTCTCCATCGGATGTGACTGAAGAGAGGACACCTCTGCATGGGATGTGACTGAAGAGAGGACACCTCTGCATGGGATGTGACTGAAGAGAGGAGACCTCTGTATGGGATGTGACTGAAGAGAGGACACCTCTGCATGGGATGTGACTGAAGAGAGGAGACCTCTGCATGGGATGTGACTGAAGAGAGGACACCTCTGAATGGGATGTGACTGAAGAGAGGAGACCTCTGTATGGGATGTGACTGAAGAGAGGACACCTCTGCGCCGGATGTGACTGAAGAGAGGACACCTCTGCATCGGATGTGACTGAAGAGAGGAGACCTCTGCATGGGATGTGACTGAAGAGAGGACACCTCTGAATGGGATGTGACTGAAGAGAGGACACATCTGCATGGGATGTGACTGAAGAGAGGGCACCTCTGCATTGGGATGTGACTGAAGAGAGGACACCTCTGCGTGGGATGTGACTGAACAGAGGAGACCTCTGCATGGGATGTGACTGAAGAGAGGAGACCTCTGTATGGGATGAGACTGAAGAGAGGACACCTCTGCATCGGATGTGACTGAAAAGAGAGGACACCTCTGCATGGGATGTGACTGAAGAGAGGACACCTCTGCATGGGATGTGACTGAAGAGAGGACAAATCTGCGCCGGATGTGACTGAAGAGAGGACACCTCTGCATCGGATGTGACTGAAGAGAGGACACCTCTGCGCCGGATGTGACTGAAGAGAGGACACCTCTGCATCGGATGTGACTGAAGAGAGGGCGCCTCTGCATGGGATGTGACTGAAGAGAGGGCACCTCTGCATGGGATGTGACTGAAGAGAGGACACCTCTGCGTGGGATGTGACTGAACAGAGGAGACCTCTGCATGGGATGTGACTGAAGAGAGGAGACCTCTGTATGGGATATGACTGAAGAGAGGACACCTCTGCATTGGATGTGACTAGAGAGAGGACACCTCTGCATGGGATGTGCGCTGTAACACTGGCCTTGAGCTCTGCATTGACTTGGAGAAGAGAGGACAGACACCTCTGCATGGCATGTGACTGAAAAGAGGACACCTCTGCATGGGATGTGACTGAAGAGAGGACACCTATGCATCGGATGTGACTGAAGAGAGGACACCTCTGCGCCGGATGTGACTGAAGAGAGGACACCTCTGCATCGGATGTGACTGAAGAGAGGGCACCTCTGCATGGGATGTGACTGAAGAGAGGGCACCTCTGCATGGGATGTGACTGAAGAGAGGACACCTCCTCATGGGATGTGACTGAAGAGAGGGCACCTCTGCATGGGATGTGACTGAAGAGAGGATACCTCTGCATGGGATGTGACTGAAGAGAGGACACCTCTGCATCGGATGTGACTGAAGAGAGGACACCTCTGCGCCGGATGTGACTGAAGAGAGGACACCTCTGCATCGGATGTGACTGAAGAGAGGGCACCTCTGCATGGGATGTGACTGAAGAGAGGGCACCTCTGCATGGGATGTGACTGAAGAGAGGACACCTCTGCGTGGGATGTGACTGAACAGAGGAGACCTCTGCATGGGATGTGACTGAAGAGAGGAGACCTCTGCATCGGATGTGACTGAAGAGAGGACACCTCTGCATGGGATGTGACTGAAGAGAGGGCACCTCTGCATGGGATATGACTGAAGAGAGGACACCTCTGCATTGGACACCTCTGCATGGGATGTGACTGAAGAGAGGGCACCTCTGCATGGGATGTGACTGAAGAGAGGACACCTCTGCATGGGATGTGACTGAAGATAGGAGACCTCTGCATGGGATGTGACTGAAGAGAGGACACCTCTGCATTGGACACCTCTGCATGGGATGTGACTGAAGAGAGGGCACCTCTGCATGGGATGTGACTGAAGAGAGGACACCTCTGCATTGGACACCTCTGCATGGGATGTGACTGAAGAGAGGGCACCTCTGCATGGGATGTGACTGAAGAGAGGACACCTCTGCATGGGATGTGACTGAAGAGAGGACACCTCTGAATGGGATGTGACTAAAGAGAGGAGACCTCTGCATCGGATGTGACTGAAGAGAGGACACCTCTGCATTGAACACCTCTGCATGGGATGTGACTGAAGAGAGGGCACCTCTGCATGGGACGTGACTGAAGAGAGGTCACCTCTGCATGGGATGTGACTGAAGAGAGGGCACCTCTGCATGGGATGTGACTGAAGAGAGGACACTTCTGCATGGGATGTGACTGAAGAGAGGACACCTCTGCATGGGATGTGACTGAAGAGAGGGAACTTCTGCATGGGACGTAACTGAAGAGAGGTCACCTCTGCATGGGATGTGACTGAAGAGAGGACACCTCTGCATGGGATGTGACTGAAGAGAGGACACTTCTGCATGGGATGTGACTGAAGAGAGGACACCTCTGCATGGGATGTGACTGAAGAGAAGACACCTCTGCATCGGATGTGACTGAAGAGAGGGCACTTCTGCATAGGACGTGACTGAAGAGAGGACACCTCTGCATGGGATGTGACTGAAGAGAAGGTACCTCTGCATGGGATGTGACTGAAGACAGGGCACCTCTGCATGGGATGTGACTGAAGAGAGGACACCTCTGCAAGGGATGTGACTGAAGAGAGGACACCTCTGCATGGGATCTGACTGAAGAGAGGACACCTCTGAATCGGATGTGACTGAAGAGAAGGCACCTCTGCATGGGATGTGACTGAAGAGAAGACACCTCTGCATGGGATGTGACTGAAGAGAGGACACCTCTGCATGGAATATGACTGGAGAGGGCACCTCTGCATGGTATGTGACTGAAGAGGGGTCACCTCTGCATGGGATGTGACTGAAGAGGGGACACCTCAGCATGAGATGTGACTGAAGAGAGGACACCTCTGCAAGGGATGTGACTGAAGAGAGGACACCTGTGCATGGAATATGACTGGAGAGGGCACCTCTGCATGGGATGTGACTGAAGAGAGGTCACCTCTGCATGGGATGTGACTGAAGAGAGGACACCTCTGCATGGGATGTGACTGAAGAGAGGACACCTCTGCATGGGATGTGACTGAGGAGAGGGCACCTATGCATCGGATGTGACTGAAGAGAGGACACCTCTGCATTGGATGTGACTGAAGAGAGGACACCTCTGCATGGGATGTGACTGAAGAGAGGACACCTCTGCATGGGATGTGACTGAAGAGAGGACACCTCTGCATGGGATGTGACTGAAGAGAGGACACCTCTGCATGGGATGTGACTGAGGATAGGTCACCTCTGCATGGGATGTGACTGAAGAGAGGACACCTCTGCGTGGGATGTGACTGAAGAGAGGACACCTCTGCGTGGGATGTGACTGAGGAGAGGGCACCTCTGCGTGGGATGTGACTGAAGAGAGGACACCTCTGCATCGGATGTGACTGAAGAGAAGACACCACTGCATGGGATGTGACTGAAGAGAGGACACCTCTGCATCGGATGTGACTGAAGAGAAGACATCTCTGCATCGGATGTGACTGAAGAGAGGACACCTCTGCATGGGATGTGACTGAAGAGAGGACACCTCTGCATGGGATGTGACTGAAGAGAGAGGGCACCTCCGCATGGGATGTGACTGAGGAGAGGGCGCCTCTGCATGGGATGTGACTGAAGAGAGGGCACCTCTGCATGGGATGTGACTGAAGAGAGGACACCTCTGCATGGGATGTGACTGAAGAGAGGACACCTCTGCGTGGGATGTGACTGAAGAGAGGACACCTCTGCATGGGATGTGACTGAAGAGAGGAGACCTCTGCATGGGATGTGACTGAAGAGAGGACACCTCTGCATGGGATGTGACTGAAGAGAGGAGACCTCTGCATGGGATGTGACTGAAGAGAGGACACCTCTGAATGGGATGTGACTGAAGAGAGGAGACCTCTGCATCGGATGTGACTGAAGAGAGGACACCTCTCCATCGGATGTGACTGAAGAGAGGACACCTCTGCATGGGATGTGACTGAAGAGAGGACACCTCTGCATGGGATGTGACTGAAGAGAGGAGACCTCTGTATGGGATGTGACTGAAGAGAGGACACCTCTGCATGGGATGTGACTGAAGAGAGGAGACCTCTGCATGGGATGTGACTGAAGAGAGGACACCTCTGAATGGGATGTGACTGAAGAGAGGAGACCTCTGTATGGGATGTGACTGAAGAGAGGACACCTCTGCGCCGGATGTGACTGAAGAGAGGACACCTCTGCATCGGATGTGACTGAAGAGAGGAGACCTCTGCATGGGATGTGACTGAAGAGAGGACACCTCTGAATGGGATGTGACTGAAGAGAGGACACCTCTGCATGGGATGTGACTGAAGAGAGGGCACCTCTGCATTGGGATGTGACTGAAGAGAGGACACCTCTGCGTGGGATGTGACTGAACAGAGGAGACCTCTGCATGGGATGTGACTGAAGAGAGGAGACCTCTGTATGGGATGAGACTGAAGAGAGGACACCTCTGCATCGGATGTGACTGAAAAGAGAGGACACCTCTGCATGGGATGTGACTGAAGAGAGGACACCTCTGCATGGGATGTGACTGAAGAGAGGACACCTCTGCGCCGGATGTGACTGAAGAGAGGACACCTCTGCATCGGATGTGACTGAAGAGAGGACACCTCTGCGCCGGATGTGACTGAAGAGAGGACACCTCTGCATCGGATGTGACTGAAGAGAGGGCGCCTCTGCATGGGATGTGACTGAAGAGAGGGCACCTCTGCATGGGATGTGACTGAAGAGAGGACACCTCTGCGTGGGATGTGACTGAACAGAGGAGACCTCTGCATGGGATGTGACTGAAGAGAGGAGACCTCTGTATGGGATATGACTGAAGAGAGGACACCTCTGCATTGGATGTGACTAGAGAGAGGACACCTCTGCATGGGATGTGCGCTGTAACACTGGCCTTGAGCTCTGCATTGACTTGGAGAAGAGAGGACAGACACCTCTGCATGGCATGTGACTGAAAAGAGGACACCTCTGCATGGGATGTGACTGAAGAGAGGACACCTATGCATGGGATGTGACTGAAGAGAGGACACCTCTGCATGGGATGTGATTGAAGAGAGGACACCTCTGCATGGGATGTGACTGAAGAGAGGACACCTCTGCATGGGATGTCACTGAGGAGAGGGCACCTCTGCATGGGATGTGACTGAAGAGAGGACACCTCTGCGTGGGATGTGACTGAATAGAGGACACCTCTGCATGGGATGTGACTGAGGAGAGGGCACCTCTGCATGGGATGTGACTTCAGAGAGGACACCTCTGCATTGGATGTGACTGAAGAGAAGACACCTCTGCATGGGATGTGACTGAAGAGAGGACACCTCTGCATCGGATGTGACTGAAGAGAAGACATCTCTGCATCGGATGTGACTGAAGAGAGGACACATCTGCATGGGATGTGACTGAAGAGAGGACACCACTGCATGGGATGTGACTGAAGAGAGAGGGCACCTCTTCATGGGATGTGACTGAGGAGAGGGCACCTCTGCATGGTATGTGACTGAAGAGAGGACACCTCTGCGTGGGATGTGACTGAACAGAGGAGACCTCTGCATGGGATGTGACTGAAGAGAGGAGACCTCTGTATGGGATGTGACTGAAGAGAGGACACCTCTGCATTGGATGTGACTAGAGAGAGGACACCTCTGCATGGGATGTGCGCTGTAACACTGGCCTTGAGCTCTGCATTGACTTGGAGAAGAGAGGACAGACACCTCTGCATGGCATGTGACTGAAAAGAGGACACATCTGCATGGGATGTGACTGAAGAGAGGACACCTATGCATGGGATGTGACTGAAGAGAGGACACCTCTGCATGGGATGTGATTGAAGAGAGGACACCTCTGCATGGGATGTGACTGAAGAGAGGACACCTCTGCATGGGATGTCACTGAGGAGAGGGCACCTCTGCATGGGATGTGACTGAAGAGAGGACACCTCTGCGTTGGATGTGACTGAATAGAGGACACCTCTGCATGGGATGTGACTGAGGAGAGGGCAACTCTGCATGGGATGTGACTTCAGAGAGGACACCTCTGCATCGGATGTGACTGAAGAGAAGACACCTCTGCATGGGATGTGACTGAAGAGAGGACACCTCTGCATCGGATGTGACTGAAGAGAAGACATCTCTGCATCGGATGTGACTGAGGAGAGGACACATCTGCATGGGATGTGACTGAAGAGAGGACACCTCTGCATGGGATGTGACTGAAGAGAGAGGGCACCTCTGCATGGGATGTGACTGAGGAGAGGGCACCTCTGCATGGGATGTGACTGAAGAGAGGACACCTCTGCGTGGGATGTGCCTGAAGAGAGGACACTTCTGCATGGGATGTGAATGAGGAGAGGGCACCTCTGCATGGGATGTGACTGAAGAGAGGACACCTCTGCATGGGATGTGACTGAAGAGAGGACACCTCTGCATGGGATGTGACTGAGGATAGGTCACCTCTGCATGGGATGTGACTGAAGAGAGGACACCTCTGCGTGGGATGTGACTGAAGAGAGGACACCTCTGCGTGGGATGTGACTGAGGAGAGGGCACCTCTGCGTGGGATGTGACTGAAGAGAGGACACCTCTGCATCGGATGTGACTGAAGAGAAGACACCACTGCATGGGATGTGACTGAAGAGAGGACACCTCTGCATCGGATGTGACTGAAGAGAAGACATCTCTGCATCGGATGTGACTGAAGAGAGGACACCTCTGCATGGGATGTGACTGAAGAGAGGACACCTCTGCATGGGATGTGACTGAAGAGAGAGGGCACCTCCGCATGGGATGTGACTGAGGAGAGGGCGCCTCTGCATGGGATGTGACTGAAGAGAGGGCACCTCTGCATGGGATGTGACTGAAGAGAGGACACCTCTGCATGGGATGTGACTGAAGAGAGGACACCTCTGCGTGGGATGTGACTGAAGAGAGGACACCTCTGCATGGGATGTGACTGAAGAGAGGAGACCTCTGCATGGGATGTGACTGAAGAGAGGACACCTCTGCATGGGATGTGACTGAAGAGAGGAGACCTCTGCATGGGATGTGACTGAAGAGAGGACACCTCTGAATGGGATGTGACTGAAGAGAGGAGACCTCTGCATCGGATGTGACTGAAGAGAGGACACCTCTCCATCGGATGTGACTGAAGAGAGGACACCTCTGCATGGGATGTGACTGAAGAGAGGACACCTCTGCATGGGATGTGACTGAAGAGAGGAGACCTCTGTATGGGATGTGACTGAAGAGAGGACACCTCTGCATGGGATGTGACTGAAGAGAGGAGACCTCTGCATGGGATGTGACTGAAGAGAGGACACCTCTGAATGGGATGTGACTGAAGAGAGGAGACCTCTGTATGGGATGTGACTGAAGAGAGGACACCTCTGCGCCGGATGTGACTGAAGAGAGGACACCTCTGCATCGGATGTGACTGAAGAGAGGAGACCTCTGCATGGGATGTGACTGAAGAGAGGACACCTCTGAATGGGATGTGACTGAAGAGAGGACACCTCTGCATGGGATGTGACTGAAGAGAGGGCACCTCTGCATTGGGATGTGACTGAAGAGAGGACACCTCTGCGTGGGATGTGACTGAACAGAGGAGACCTCTGCATGGGATGTGACTGAAGAGAGGAGACCTCTGTATGGGATGAGACTGAAGAGAGGACACCTCTGCATCGGATGTGACTGAAAAGAGAGGACACCTCTGCATGGGATGTGACTGAAGAGAGGACACCTCTGCATGGGATGTGACTGAAGAGAGGACACCTCTGCGCCGGATGTGACTGAAGAGAGGACACCTCTGCATCGGATGTGACTGAAGAGAGGACACCTCTGCGCCGGATGTGACTGAAGAGAGGACACCTCTGCATCGGATGTGACTGAAGAGAGGGCGCCTCTGCATGGGATGTGACTGAAGAGAGGGCACCTCTGCATGGGATGTGACTGAAGAGAGGACACCTCTGCGTGGGATGTGACTGAACAGAGGAGACCTCTGCATGGGATGTGACTGAAGAGAGGAGACCTCTGTATGGGATATGACTGAAGAGAGGACACCTCTGCATTGGATGTGACTAGAGAGAGGACACCTCTGCATGGGATGTGCGCTGTAACACTGGCCTTGAGCTCTGCATTGACTTGGAGAAGAGAGGACAGACACCTCTGCATGGCATGTGACTGAAAAGAGGACACCTCTGCATGGGATGTGACTGAAGAGAGGACACCTATGCATGGGATGTGACTGAAGAGAGGACACCTCTGCATGGGATGTGATTGAAGAGAGGACACCTCTGCATGGGATGTGACTGAAGAGAGGACACCTCTGCATGGGATGTCACTGAGGAGAGGGCACCTCTGCATGGGATGTGACTGAAGAGAGGACACCTCTGCGTGGGATGTGACTGAATAGAGGACACCTCTGCATGGGATGTGACTGAGGAGAGGGCACCTCTGCATGGGATGTGACTTCAGAGAGGACACCTCTGCATTGGATGTGACTGAAGAGAAGACACCTCTGCATGGGATGTGACTGAAGAGAGGACACCTCTGCATCGGATGTGACTGAAGAGAAGACATCTCTGCATCGGATGTGACTGAAGAGAGGACACATCTGCATGGGATGTGACTGAAGAGAGGACACCACTGCATGGGATGTGACTGAAGAGAGAGGGCAACTCTTCATGGGATGTGACTGAGGAGAGGGCACCTCTGCATGGTATGTGACTGAAGAGAGGACACCTCTGCGTGGGATGTGACTGAACAGAGGAGACCTCTGCATGGGATGTGACTGAAGAGAGGAGACCTCTGTATGGGATGTGACTGAAGAGAGGACACCTCTGCATTGGATGTGACTAGAGAGAGGACACCTCTGCATGGGATGTGCGCTGTAACACTGGCCTTGAGCTCTGCATTGACTTGGAGAAGAGAGGACAGACACCTCTGCATGGCATGTGACTGAAAAGAGGACACATCTGCATGGGATGTGACTGAAGAGAGGACACCTATGCATGGGATGTGACTGAAGAGAGGACACCTCTGCATGGGATGTGATTGAAGAGAGGACACCTCTGCATGGGATGTGACTGAAGAGAGGACACCTCTGCATGGGATGTCACTGAGGAGAGGGCACCTCTGCATGGGATGTGACTGAAGAGAGGACACCTCTGCGTTGGATGTGACTGAATAGAGGACACCTCTGCATGGGATGTGACTGAGGAGAGGGCAACTCTGCATGGGATGTGACTTCAGAGAGGACACCTCTGCATCGGATGTGACTGAAGAGAAGACACCTCTGCATGGGATGTGACTGAAGAGAGGACACCTCTGCATCGGATGTGACTGAAGAGAAGACATCTCTGCATCGGATGTGACTGAGGAGAGGACACATCTGCATGGGATGTGACTGAAGAGAGGACACCTCTGCATGGGATGTGACTGAAGAGAGAGGGCACCTCTGCATGGGATGTGACTGAGGAGAGGGCACCTCTGCATGGGATGTGACTGAAGAGAGGACACCTCTGCGTGGGATGTGCCTGAAGAGAGGACACTTCTGCATGGGATGTGAATGAGGAGAGGGCACCTCTGCATGGGATGTGACTGAAGAGAGGACACCTCTGCATGGGATGTGACTGAAGAGAGGGCACCTCTGCATGGGATGTGACTGAAGAGAAGACACCTCTGCATCGGATGTGACTGAAGAGAGGGCACTTCTGCATGGGACGTGACTGAAGAGAGGACACCTCTCCATGGGATGTGACTGAAGAGAAGGTACTTCTGCACGGGATGCGACTGAAGACAGGGCACCTCTGCGCCGGATGTGACTGAAGAGAGGACACCTCCGCATGGGATGTGACTGAAGAGAGGGCACCTCTGCATGGGATGTGACTGAAGAGAGGATACCTCTGCATGGGATGTGACTTAAGAGAGGACACCTCTGCATCGGATGTGACTGAAGAGAGGACACCTCTGCATGGGATGTGACTGAAGAGAGGACACATCTGCATGGGATGTGACTGAAGAGAGGACACCACTGCATGGGATGTGACTGAAGAGAGAGGGCAACTCTTCATGGGATGTGACTGAGGAGAGGGCACCTCTGCATGGTATGTGACTGAAGAGAGGACACCTCTGCGTGGGATGTGACTGAACAGAGGAGACCTCTGCATGGGATGTGACTGAAGAGAGGAGACCTCTGTATGGGATGTGACTGAAGAGAGGACACCTCTGCATTGGATGTGACTAGAGAGAGGACACCTCTGCATGGGATGTGCGCTGTAACACTGGCCTTGAGCTCTGCATTGACTTGGAGAAGAGAGGACAGACACCTCTGCATGGCATGTGACTGAAAAGAGGACACATCTGCATGGGATGTGACTGAAGAGAGGACACCTATGCATGGGATGTGACTGAAGAGAGGACACCTCTGCATGGGATGTGATTGAAGAGAGGACACCTCTGCATGGGATGTGACTGAAGAGAGGACACCTCTGCATGGGATGTCACTGAGGAGAGGGCACCTCTGCATGGGATGTGACTGAAGAGAGGACACCTCTGCGTTGGATGTGACTGAATAGAGGACACCTCTGCATGGGATGTGACTGAGGAGAGGGCAACTCTGCATGGGATGTGACTTCAGAGAGGACACCTCTGCATCGGATGTGACTGAAGAGAAGACACCTCTGCATGGGATGTGACTGAAGAGAGGACACCTCTGCATCGGATGTGACTGAAGAGAAGACATCTCTGCATCGGATGTGACTGAGGAGAGGACACATCTGCATGGGATGTGACTGAAGAGAGGACACCTCTGCATGGGATGTGACTGAAGAGAGAGGGCACCTCTGCATGGGATGTGACTGAGGAGAGGGCACCTCTGCATGGGATGTGACTGAAGAGAGGACACCTCTGCGTGGGATGTGCCTGAAGAGAGGACACTTCTGCATGGGATGTGAATGAGGAGAGGGCACCTCTGCATGGGATGTGACTGAAGAGAGGACACCTCTGCATGGGATGTGACTGAAGAGAGGGCACCTCTGCATGGGATGTGACTGAAGAGAAGACACCTCTGCATCGGATGTGACTGAAGAGAGGGCACTTCTGCATGGGACGTGACTGAAGAGAGGACACCTCTCCATGGGATGTGACTGAAGAGAAGGTACTTCTGCACGGGATGCGACTGAAGACAGGGCACCTCTGCGCCGGATGTGACTGAAGAGAGGACACCTCCGCATGGGATGTGACTGAAGAGAGGGCACCTCTGCATGGGATGTGACTGAAGAGAGGATACCTCTGCATGGGATGTGACTTAAGAGAGGACACCTCTGCATCGGATGTGACTGAAGAGAGGACACCTCTGCGCCGGATGTGACTGAAGAGAGGACACCTCTGCATCGGATGTGACTGAAGAGAGGGCACCTCTGCATGGGATGTGACTGAAGAGAGGGCACCTCTGCATGGGATGTGACTGAAGAGAGGGCACCTCTGCATCGGATGTGACTGAAGAGAGGGCACCTCTGCATGGGATGTGACTGAAGAGAGGGCACCTCTGCATGGGATGTGACTGAAGAGAGGACACCTCTGAGTGGGATGTGACTGAACAGAGGAGACCTCTGCATGGGATGTGACTGAAGAGAGGAGACCTCTGCATCGGATGTGACTGAAGAGAGGACACCTCTGCATGGGATGTGACTGAAGAGAGGGCACCTCTGCATGGGATGTGACTGAAGAGAGGACACCTCTGCATTGGACACCTCTGCATGGGATGTGACTGAAGAGAGGGCACCTCTGCATGGGATGTGACTGAAGAGAGGACACCTCTGCATGAGATGTGACTGAAGAGAGGGCACCTCTGCATGGGATGTGACTGAAGAGAGGAGACCTCTGCATTGGACACCTCTGCATGGGATGTGACTGAAGAGAGGGCACCTCTGCATGGGATGTGACTGAAGAGAGGACACCTCTGCATGGGATGTGACTGAAGAGAGGGCACCTCTGCATGGGATGTGACTGAAGAGAGGACACCTCTGCATGGGATGTGACTGAAGAGAGGACACCTCTGCATGGGATGTGACTGAAGAGAGGATACCTCTGCATGGGATGTGACTGAAGAGAAGACACCTCTGCATGGGATGTGACTGAAGAGAGGGAACTTCTGCATGGGACGTAACTGAAGAGAGGTCACCTCTGCATGGGATGTGACTGAAGAGAGGACACCTCTGCATGGGATGTGACTGAAGAGAGGACACTTCTGCATGGGATGTGACTGAGGAGAGGTCACCTCTGCATAGGATGTGACTGAAGAGAGGACACCTCTGCGTGGGATGTGACTGAAGAGAGGACACCTCTGCGTGGGATGTGACTGAGGAGAGGGCACCTCTGCGTGGGATGTGACTGAAGAGAGGACACCTCTGCATCGGATGTGACTGAAGAGAAGACACCTCTGCATGGGATGTGACTGAAGAGAGGACACCTCTGCATCGGATGTGACTGAAGAGAAGACATCTCTGCATCGGATGTGACTGAAGAGAGGACACCTCTGCATGGGATGTGACTGAAGAGAGGACACCTCTGCATGGGATGTGACTGAAGAGAGGGCACCTCTGCATGGGATGTGACTGAGGAGAGGGCGCCTCTGCATGGGATGTGACTGAAGAGAGGGCACCTCTGCATGGGATGTGACTGAAGAGAGGACACCTCTGCGTGGGATATGACTGAACAGAGGAGACCTCTGCATGGGATGTGACTGAAGAGAGGAGACCTCTGTATGGGATGTGACTGAAGAGAGGACACCTCTGCATGGGATGTGACTGAAGAGAGGACACCTATGCATGGGAGGTGACTGAAGAGAGGACACCTCTGCATGGGATGTGATTGAAGAGAGGACACCTCTGCATGGGATGTGACTGAAGAGAGGACACCTCTGCATGGGATGTCACTGAGGAGAGGGCACCTCTGCATGGGATGTGACTGAAGAGAGGACACCTCTGCGTGGGATGTGACTGAATAGAGGACACCTCTGCATGGGATGTAACTGAGGAGAGGGCACCTCTGCATGGGATGTGACTGCAGAGAGGACACCTCTGCATCGGATTTGACTGAAGAGAAGACACCTCTGCATGGGATGTGACTGAAGAGAGGACACCTCTGCATCGGATGTGACTGAAGAGAAGACATCTGCATCGGATGTGACTGAAGAGAGGACACATCTGCATGGGATGTGACTGAAGAGAGGACACCTCTGCATGGGATGTGACTGAAGAGAGAGGGCACCTCTGCATGGGATGTGACTGAGGAGAGGGCACCTCTGCATGGGATGTGACTGAAGAGAGGACACCTCTGCGTGGGATGTGCCTGAAGAGAGGACACTTCTGCATGGGATGTGACTGAGGAGAGGGCACCTCTGCATGGGATGTGACTGAAGAGAGGACACCTCTGCGTGGGATGTGACTGAAGAGAGGGCACCTCTGCATGGGATGTGACTGAAGAGAAGACACCTCTGCAACGGATGTGACTGAAGAGAGGGCACTTCTGCATGGGACGTGACTGAAGAGAGGACACCTCTCCATGGGATGTGACTGAAGAGAAGGTACTTCTGCATGGGATGTGACTGAAGACAGGGCCCCTCTGCGCCGGATGTGACTGAAGAGAGGACACCTCCTCATGGGATGTGACTGAAGAGAGGGCACCTCTGCATGGGATGTGACTGAAGAGAGGATACCTCTGCATGGGATGTGACTGAAGAGAGGACACCTCTGCATCGGATGTGACTGAAGAGAGGAGACCTCTGCGCCGGATGTGACTGAAGAGAGGACACCTCTGCATCGGATGTGACTGAAGGGGGAACCACCTTTACAACGCAACTTTTATAACGCTATGCTATTACAACGCATTTTTTACAACGCAAAAACTTTTACAACGCGTGCTTTTACAACGCATGCTATTATATGGTAAGTACTTTTACAACGCATATACCTTTACAACGCATTATTTGAAAATGCCTTTACAACGCATGCATTTACAACGCATGCATTTACAACGCAAGATGTTATATGGTAAGTACTTTTACAACGCATATACTATTACAACGCATTTTTTAATGTTGGAATTTTAATTTAAATAAATATATATTGTATAATTATTGTTTTTTAAAAAAAAATTTAAATGATATAAAGTGAGTAGTTTTTCAAAATATTAATTTTTGAGTATTTTGTCTAGTAGAAATGTTTTGTTGGATAGTTAAATTAATACTTGAGTATTTAAATATTAATACTTGATACTTTATACTTGAGTATTTTGTCTAGTAGAAATGTTTTGTTGGATAGTAAAATTAATACTTGAGTATTTTAATATTAATACTTGATACTTAATACTTGAGTATTTTGTATAGTAGAAATGTTTTGTTGGATAGTTAAATTAATACTTGAGTATTTCTCAAAATAGAATGAGTTATTGTTATATTTAATTTTATACATATTACAGTGAATAGTGAGTATTTTAAAAGATTAATTAATAATTGAGAATTATTCTAAATAGAAAGAGTATTTAATATTTTATTTAAAATAAATAAGAGTGAGTAACTAAATTTTTATACTTGAGTTTTTTATAAATATTAAAGTGTATTTCTTAAAATAAATGAGTTCATTGGTTTCTTTAAATTAAGAAACAGCATATTTTAAAATAATTTAATTAAAATTTGTGAGTACTTTCTAAAAATATTAATACAAGAGTATTTTTCAAAAAGGTAAGTAATCAGATATATTAATACTAGAGTATTTATAGGTTCCAAAAAAAAAGAAAATTTTATTTTTAAAAAGGAAGAGTACTTTTGGATTATTTATTAAAAAAATTAGAGAAATTTATTAAAAATATTTAAAAATATAATAAAAATTTAAATATTAAAAGAGTAATAACGAATGCATTTTAAAAATAATAATAGTTAAAAAAAACAAAAAAAAAACAATTACTTACTTTTTAAAAAAAATTCCCACGCTTTTCCATTGAAGTCTATGAGCGTCTTTGTCCTTCATTTATTTTGGCAGCTTCAGAATATACAACCCGCGGAACAAGAAAAGAAGGATTAGAAAGTGAAGAAAGAGAAAGTTTGGAAGGGAAAAGACAATAGAGTCGAGGTAAGGAACATATTTAGTAAATTTACATTTAATTAGTTACAATTTTGAAGTTTAAATAACTATTAAAAAAATAATAACACCAAACAATTATTGTTTTCAAATTTTTTATTAATAGAAAAATCATGAAAAAATAAACCATATTTTTAATGAATTTTGCAATGTAAGTAACATTTTTTAAACATAATATAAATATTTTATTAACATTTATAAACATTTATTTACAGATTAGTTAAATAAAGTAGTCCGTTATAAATTTAGATGCACGCGATGACGTAATGACGTGAGCGTCGACGTAATGCGCCATTTTGCAGAGCATCGGAGGAGGAAGCAGCAGGAAGCTGATCTGCGGCCAGGTAGGAAATATTTTCATTTGAAATTGTAGAATAAACCTTTAAAAGTGATACATATATAGTGAGGAAAGAATAAGGGGAGGTTGCGGGAAAACTAATTGATTACTTAAATGTTTTTAAACATGTCCACATTAATGTCATTAATGTATGCCTATGTCGGGTCGCTAACAGTTATTTATTTAGTTTAAACAAGTATGTAACTGTTAAAAAATTAAAAGTTACTGTTCAGAAAGTTGATTTGTTTATTTAGGAAGTAAAAAAAGTAATGTCGATCTTCATTTCTAAGTGCAAAAAAGTTGCGTACTTTCAAATTTTGGAAATTAACGATTGTTAAAAAAATGATGATTAAGCAGCAAAGTGCATTTTGGAATATGGTTTGAATTGTAGAATTTACATATGTTTGAGTTTTGGTGATTTGATATGACGGTAATTAAATTGAAAATTGTCGGTAATTTTATTAATGGAGTTCCGATGTAGAACAATTTTTTGAATACTATGGGACAGTAAATTTGTAGACATTGGTAGTTTTTGCTTGAAATGAAGATTTGTTTTAAAAAAAAAGGACCCGACTAGTTTGATTGAAAAATATTTTAGAAAAATACATTGTATGCCAATTGTAATTTGAAATTTATTAAATTTTGAAGCAAAGCAGGAAAGTAAGTTATTACATTATTTTAAAAAGAAAGAATGTTAGAAAGATTTTCCAGGTAGTCTATAGCCACACACAACGAAAATTGTTGTAGAATTGCCAATAGTCTCTCAGACATTTCCCTTGTTTTGACTGTTACTCGTGGGTTTAGACTACCTGCGAGTGTTTGTGCTATTCTCATTTCTTGGAAACTTTGCTCCTTCTTCAAAGTTTCCAAAAATGAGTAGAAGTTAGGATGTGGTTTGCCAATTGTATGGTTGAAGGAGTTATGCCATCCCTCAATGGCATTGTTTGTTTTTGCTTCTCCCTCTAAACAACTCGTGTAGCAGTTCCACCACTCCACATGGAATCGTGGCTTCCTCCTGCGACCCGATCTGCTTAGGTGTCCAATCCATGTGTCCTCAAAATAATTTAGAATGGGTGCCAATTTTTCTTCGTTACTCGTATAATAAACAGATTCTATAATTGCAGTGTAGTACTCGTCCACACTATCGGGAGGAACAAAACAAAGTGCAGTTAATTTTTTTAATTCAAATTGTAGTTTGCTATCCCGAGAATAATCTGCAACTAGGGATGTTTTCTGTAATTTACGCCAAAATGCCTGCGAAAAATGGAAAAAACATCCCTGAATTTGGGTATCCGTGTACGTTTTAGTGATCACATTGATCATGCTCAATTCAAAATCAATAATTATTTTTCGAGGACTTGAAGATGTTTTACTTTTAATCACTGATAAAAGTTCAGTGTATGTTGCAGAAGTCTTATCAGGTAGCAAACTATAAACTAAGGGAATTACACTACTGTTAATTTTAGCATGTATAGTGTAAATTTGAGTGAAAGGATGGGGTGTACTTTTAAACGTCCCATCCATCATCCAAATTTCACTACTTTCTAACTTAGCAAGGTTACGTGGGGTACTAAATATTAGAATACGTTTCTGAGGGTTTTCGTTGTCATGCAGAAGGAAAGGTTCATCAGAAAAAGAAATAGAAAGATCATGAGGAATTCTAATGTCAGAGAAAGAATGTGGTGTAGATAATTGGATGTTACTTGCCTGCTTTTGTCTCTGAATAATTCTTCTCAAATTAGGTATTATAGGCATGTTACTAGCAACATGACTGGGGACATGCTGTGCAACCTCTCTTAAAATTGATCCTGTAGAATCATTGGAGGTGCTTGCAATAGCTTTCATCTCGTTTATTGTTTCTCTAATTTCTACATCCATTGCAGAGGCAGAGTGGTTATGTTCTGTGGTTTTCACAACAAAATTTTCAACAGTAACCGCTCTGCCACTGCAATGGGTAGTGTAGTATTGCACACACCTCCAATGATTTCTAGTTAAACTTATTCTTTCCTTACTATATATGTATCCACCATGGTTTATTAAATTTTTGCCCTTCCTGGATTTAATAAAGTTTGCAGCTCCCAGGCTAGACATTATCTGAAAAGAGGAGAGAAGAAAAAAAAAATTAGCCTGAAAAAAATTATGAAATACCTAAAACATAACATTTACAACATCTACTGATGCACCTTCCTGGAGTAAGAATAGTAAATTGCACCCCTACACCATCCAACACTTTCCCTACTGATGCACCTTCCTGGAGTTAGAATAGTAAATTGCACCCCTACACCATCCAACACTTTCCCTACTGATGCAACTTCCTGGAGTTAGAATAGTAAATTGCACCCCTACACCATCCCACACTTTCCCTACTGCTGCACCTTCCTGGAGTTAGAATAGTAAATTGCACCCCTACACCATCCAACACTTTCCCTACTGATGCACCTTCCTGGAGTTAGAATAGTATATTGCACCCCTACACCATCCCACACTTTCCCCACTGCTGCACCTTCCTGGAGTTAGAATAGTAAATTGCACCCCTACACCATCCAACACTTTCCCTACTGATGCACCTTCCTGGAGTTAGAATAGTAAATTGCACCCCTACACCATCCAACACTTTCCCTACTGATGCACCTTCCTGGAGTTAGAATAGTATATTGCACCCCTACACCATCCCACACTTTCCCTACTGCTGCACCTTCCTAGAGTTAGAATAGTAAATTGCACCCCTACATCATCCAACACTTTCCCTACTGATGCACCTTCCTGGAGTTAGAATAGTAAATTGCACACCTACATCATCCAACACTTTCCCCACTGCTGCACCTTCCTGGAGTTAGAATAGTAAATTGCATCCCTACACCATCCAACACTTTCCCTACTGCTGCACCTTCCTGGAGTTAGATTAGTAAATTGCACCCCTACATCATCCAACACTTTCCCCACTGCTGCACCTTCCTGGAGTTAGAATAGTAAATTGCATCCCTACACCATCCAACACTTTCCCTACTGCTGCACCTTCCTGGAGTTAGAATAGTAAATTGCACCACTACACCATCCAACACTTTCCCTACTGATGCACCTTCCTGGAGTTAGAATAGTAAATTGCACCTCTACACCATCCAACACTTTCACTACTGATGCACCTTCCTGGAGTTAGATTAGTAAATTGCACCCCTACACCATCCAACAGATTCCCTACTGCTGCACCTTCCTGGAGTTAGAATAGTAAATTGCACCCCTACACCATCCAACACTTTCCCCACTGCTGCACCTTCCTGGAGTTAGAATAGTAAATTGCACCCCTACATCATCCAACACTTTCCCTACTGATGCACCTTCCTGGAGTTAGAATAGTAAATTGCACCCCTACACCATCCAACACTTTCCCTACTTATGCACCTTCCTGGAGTTAGAATAGTAAATTGCACCCCTACACCATCCAACACTTTCCCCACTGATGCACCTTCCTGGAGTTAGAATAGTAAATTGCACCCCTACATCATCCAACACTTTCCCTACTGCTGCACCTTCCTGGAGTTAGAATAGTAAATTGTTACCCCTACAGCATGGTACATTTTAACAACTGCTGCACCTTAGAATGTTGGATAAAAATACCTTTTTCTTTCAAATTTGCTTTTCTTGCTGACTCTTCTTAAGTGGGAATGGCGTGTAGGCTGGAGTAGACACTTATGTGGTGATTGGATTTCTAATGGGAAAATAAATGTCTGGAAAAATGAAAAAAGAAAAAAATGAGAAAACTGAACGCTGTTGAGAAATGCGAATTTACAATAATTTTTAAAAAATTGTATATTTGTTATAAGTTGTAGTAGATAACACTTTCCCTAATGCTACACCAACCTTTAGTCATGCAATAAAATTCTGAATTCTGCAAATGTTACCATAATTAAATTGGTTTTTTTTTCAACATTAGCAATGAGATGGCTAGTCTAATATATTGAAGGTTAAGAAACCATGGTGAAAATCAGTACCTTGTTTTGTAGAAATTGCTTTTCTGGGTGAGGCTTCTGAAGATGATTTGGTCTGTTGGCTGAAGTTTTAACGTATGTGAAGGAAAGAATCTTTCTGCAACGAATCAAATTGTTGTCTTTTGAAATAAATGAGGATAATAAAAAAATTTACGTTGGTTTGAAATGTAAATTCTGAGTAACTGTAAATTAATAATGACATACAATATAACTAATACTACATGACACTGTACTAACCAATGCACCTTCCTGTAGTTGAAATAGAGATAGGTACCCCTACACCATTAAAAAATCTCCCTAATGTTGCACCTTCCTGGAGTAGGAATAGTATATTGTTACTCTAAACTATCCATCATTTTTCTAATTAGGTACTTTAGAGGAGTAATAATTGCAAAAGGAAGGATTAAAAATGTATAGAAAAAATAATTCTGAAAAGGTAACATACCTTTTTCAGTTGTAGTTTGTTTTCGTGCCTTTAAGGTAATGCTTGCAGCAGGATAAAGTTATTTTTTGGGGACAGATGTACTCTGGAAAAAAAAAAATGTTTAATAAATTAATGTTCCTTAGCTAACGTTGGTTGGGAAAAAAATACAATTTTTAAACAATATGATATATGACAAACGAGTATGAGTAACAATTGGTGAAAGTAAACATATTCCACATTTAATGCATTTTTCAAACAAAAAAAATGGTTACTCCGATACTATCACTCAACTACTGTAATCCTGTAAATTCTAGGACTTTGAATAGTAATAGTTACCCTAGTAACATGAATCTCTTTTTCAGATGTAGTACCCAACTGAAGTCTTATTAGCAATTGTTACTTCTGCATCATGGTATATTTTCGTTTAAGATGTAGTGAGATTGAGGTAAAAAAAAAAACACCTTTGCCATACATCACTTTAGCTAATTTTTTAAAATATATTTTACAAGTAAAACAATTAGTAATTAATTACATTTACCTTCACAATTGTATATGTCAGTCGATAACGTGGTGGTGATGCTAAATCAGGTACACCAATTGTTGAATCTCAATATATTCCGAGTTTCTGTTTTTGGAAAATAAAATACTTGTTTTAAGTTGGTGTATATTTTTAGTGATAATAAATTAGAAACAGTACATTTTAAAAGTTATTATTAAGAATTTCATTTAAATTTTTTTTGGGTTAAGAAAATATATTTTCCTCAAAACCAATGTTTAAAAATATTATAATGACTTACTAGTAGTTGCTCTATTGTAATGCTTTTACGAATGAATTCCGTGCTCTCTCTGAGGAGGTCGCAGTGGAGGTGACAGAGGGTCAGCTTTTCACGTCTGGTCTCTCTGGTAGTTGATAATCAACTGAGTGCAAAATGGTGTCTTCCTGGTATTTATAAGTTTTACTCTGTGTCACTATTAATTTTGTAAAAAACTGCGTTCGTTGTGTTTTTTTAAATGCTTTGTTTTACTGTGGAAAATGATAATTTAAAAAAGCTTTTACAAAAGTATTGTTTTCATTCATTTGCTCCGTTTTGGCATCCATTTTGGAACATGTCTTTTGGTATTGTTTACATAGAAACTGTGGTAGGACAAGTTTTACAAGTGAGATGGTTAAAATGGCGCCTATGTGTATGTGTCTTATGTTTTACTTTGTTTGCTTACTTTCCGATCTAATCATGATAAAAATGTGTATGTACTGTTATTTTAATTTTCGTTATTTTTGTAAAACTGTGAAATGTGTGAAAATGGAATTATATGGGGGATTTTGAGTATTAATTTTAATACTCGAGTATTAATTTTAATACTCGAGTATTATTTGGGTAATGCGTTTCAGTAGATTTACGTTCAGTTTTTCTCCACATTTTAATACACTTCCCCACCCTAAAACCCCTAATTTCCCTGCATCCCGTGCCAGATTTTATTGTACTTTTAATTTAAAAAAAAAAAAATCGCGTTGTAATGGTATGCGTTGTAATTGATTTCGTTGTAACAGCACTTTTCAGTATTTTAATAGGTTTTGCGTTGTAAGAGTATTCGTTGTAAAGTAATGCGTTGTAGTAGTACTTGCGTTGTAAAAAATGCGTTGTAAAGGTATGCGTTGTAATAGTATGCGTTGTAACGTCATACATCCGACTGAACAGAGGAGACCTCTGCATGGGATGTGACTGAAGAGAGGAGACCTCTGCATGGGATGTGACTGAAGAGAGGACACCTCTGCGTGGGATGTGACTGAACAGAGGAGACCTCTGCATGGGATGTGACTGAAGAGAGGAGACCTCTGCATCGGATGTGACTGAAGAGAGGACACCTCTGCATGGGATGTGACTGAAGAGAGGGCACCTCTGCATGGGATATGACTGAAGAGAGGACACCTCTGCATTGGACACCTCTGCATGGGATGTGACTGAAGAGAGGGCACCTCTGCATGGGATGTGACTGAAGAGAGGACACCTCTGCATGGGATGTGACTGAAGATAGGAGACCTCTGCATGGGATGTGACTGAAGAGAGGACACCTCTGCATTGGACACCTCTGCATGGGATGTGACTGAAGAGAGGGCACCTCTGCATGGGATGTGACTGAAGAGAGGACACCTCTGCATTGGACACCTCTGCATGGGATGTGACTGAAGAGAGGGCACCTCTGCATGGGATGTGACTGAAGAGAGGACACCTCTGCATGGGATGTGACTGAAGAGAGGACACCTCTGAATGGGATGTGACTAAAGAGAGGAGACCTCTGCATCGGATGTGACTGAAGAGAGGACACCTCTGCATTGAACACCTCTGCATGGGATGTGACTGAAGAGAGGGCACCTCTGCATGGGACGTGACTGAAGAGAGGTCACCTCTGCATGGGATGTGACTGAAGAGAGGGCACCTCTGCATGGGATGTGACTGAAGAGAGGACACTTCTGCATGGGATGTGACTGAAGAGAGGACACCTCTGCATGGGATGTGACTGAAGAGAGGGAACTTCTGAATGGGACGTAACTGAAGAGAGGTCACCTCTGCATGGGATGTGACTGAAGAGAGGACACCTCTGCATGGGATGTGACTGAAGAGAGGACACTTCTGCATGGGATGTGACTGAAGAGAGGACACCTCTGCATGGGATGTGACTGAAGAGAAGACACCTCTGCATCGGATGTGACTGAAGAGAGGGCACTTCTGCATAGGACGTGACTGAAGAGAGGACACCTCTGCATGGGATGTGACTGAAGAGAAGGTACCTCTGCATGGGATGTGACTGAAGACAGGGCACCTCTGCATGGGATGTGACTGAAGAGAGGACACCTCTGCAAGGGATGTGACTGAAGAGAGGACACCTCTGCATGGGATCTGACTGAAGAGAGGACACCTCTGAATCGGATGTGACTGAAGAGAAGGCACCTCTGCATGGGATGTGACTGAAGAGAAGACACCTCTGCATGGGATGTGACTGAAGAGAGGACACCTCTGCATGGAATATGACTGTAGAGGGCACCTCTGCATGGTATGTGACTGAAGAGGGGTCACCTCTGCATGGGATGTGACTGAAGAGGGGACACCTCTGCATGAGATGTGACTGAAGAGAGGACACCTCTGCAAGGGATGTGACTGAAGAGAGGACACCTGTGCATGGAATATGACTGGAGAGGGCACCTCTGCATGGGATGTGACTGAAGAGAGGTCACCTCTGCATGGGATGTGACTGAAGAGAGGACACCTCTGCATGGGATGTGACTGAAGAGAGGACACCTCTGCATGGGATGTGACTGAGGAGAGGGCACCTATGCATCGGATGTGACTGAAGAGAGGACACCTCTGCATTGGATGTGACTGAAGAGAGGACACCTCTGCATGGGATGTGACTGAAGAGAGGACACCTCTGCATGGGATGTGACTGAAGAGAGGACACCTCTGCATGGGATGTGACTGAAGAGAGGACACCTCTGCATGGGATGTGACTGAGGATAGGTCACCTCTGCATGGGATGTGACTGAAGAGAGGACACCTCTGCGTGGGATGTGACTGAAGAGAGGACACCTCTGCGTGGGATGTGACTGAGGAGAGGGCACCTCTGCGTGGGATGTGACTGAAGAGAGGACACCTCTGCATCGGATGTGACTGAAGAGAAGACACCATTGCATGGGATGTGACTGAAGAGAGGACACCTCTGCATCGGATGTGACTGAAGAGAAGACATCTCTGCATCGGATGTGACTGAAGAGAGGACACCTCTGCATGGGATGTGACTGAAGAGAGGACACCTCTGCATGGGATGTGACTGAAGAGAGAGGGCACCTCCGCATGGGATGTGACTGAGGAGAGGGCGCCTCTGCATGGGATGTGACTGAAGAGAGGGCACCTCTGCATGGGATGTGACTGAAGAGAGGACACCTCTGCATGGGATGTGACTGAAGAGAGGACACCTCTGCGTGGGATGTGACTGAAGAGAGGACACCTCTGCATGGGATGTGACTGAAGAGAGGAGACCTCTGCATGGGATGTGACTGAAGAGAGGACACCTCTGCATGGGATGTGACTGAAGAGAGGAGACCTCTGCATGGGATGTGACTGAAGAGAGGACACCTCTGAATGGGATGTGACTGAAGAGAGGAGACCTCTGCATCGGATGTGACTGAAGAGAGGACACCTCTCCATCGGATGTGACTGAAGAGAGGACACCTCTGCATGGGATGTGACTGAAGAGAGGACACCTCTGCATGGGATGTGACTGAAGAGAGGAGACCTCTGTATGGGATGTGACTGAAGAGAGGACACCTCTGCATGGGATGTGACTGAAGAGAGGAGACCTCTGCATGGGATGTGACTGAAGAGAGGACACCTCTGAATGGGATGTGACTGAAGAGAGGAGACCTCTGTATGGGATGTGACTGAAGAGAGGACACCTCTGCGCCGGATGTGACTGAAGAGAGGACACCTCTGCATCGGATGTGACTGAAGAGAGGAGACCTCTGCATGGGATGTGACTGAAGAGAGGACACCTCTGAATGGGATGTGACTGAAGAGAGGACACCTCTGCATGGGATGTGACTGAAGAGAGGGCACCTCTGCATTGGGATGTGACTGAAGAGAGGACACCTCTGCGTGGGATGTGACTGATCAGAGGAGACCTCTGCATGGGATGTGACTGAAGAGAGGAGACCTCTGTATGGGATGAGACTGAAGAGAGGACACCTCTGCATCGGATGTGACTGAAAAGAGAGGACACCTCTGCATGGGATGTGACTGAAGAGAGGACACCTCTGCATGGGATGTGACTGAAGAGAGGACACCTCTGCGCCGGATGTGACTGAAGAGAGGACACCTCTGCATCGGATGTGACTGAAGAGAGGACACCTCTGCGCCGGATGTGACTGAAGAGAGGACACCTCTGCATCGGATGTGACTGAAGAGAGGGCGCCTCTGCATGGGATGTGACTGAAGAGAGGGCACCTCTGCATGGGATGTGACTGAAGAGAGGACACCTCTGCGTGGGATGTGACTGAACAGAGGAGACCTCTGCATGGGATGTGACTGAAGAGAGGAGACCTCTGTATGGGATATGACTGAAGAGAGGACACCTCTGCATTGGATGTGACTAGAGAGAGGACACCTCTGCATGGGATGTGCGCTGTAACACTGGCCTTGAGCTCTGCATTGACTTGGAGAAGAGAGGACAGACACCTCTGCATGGCATGTGACTGAAAAGAGGACACCTCTGCATGGGATGTGACTGAAGAGAGGACACCTATGCATCGGATGTGACTGAAGAGAGGACACCTCTGCGCCGGATGTGACTGAAGAGAGGACACCTCTGCATCGGATGTGACTGAAGAGAGGGCACCTCTGCATGGGATGTGACTGAAGAGAGGGCACCTCTGCATGGGATGTGACTGAAGAGAGGACACCTCCTCATGGGATGTGACTGAAGAGAGGGCACCTCTGCATGGGATGTGACTGAAGAGAGGATACCTCTGCATGGGATGTGACTGAAGAGAGGACACCTCTGCATCGGATGTGACTGAAGAGAGGACACCTCTGCGCCGGATGTGACTGAAGAGAGGACACCTCTGCATCGGATGTGACTGAAGAGAGGGCACCTCTGCATGGGATGTGACTGAAGAGAGGGCACCTCTGCATGGGATGTGACTGAAGAGAGGACACCTCTGCGTGGGATGTGACTGAACAGAGGAGACCTCTGCATGGGATGTGACTGAAGAGAGGAGACCTCTGCATCAGATGTGACTGAAGAGAGGACACCTCTGCATGGGATGTGACTGAAGAGAGGGCACCTCTGCATGGGATATGACTGAAGAGAGGACACCTCTGCATTGGACACCTCTGCATGGGATGTGACTGAAGAGAGGGCACCTCTGCATGGGATGTGACTGAAGAGAGGACACCTCTGCATTGGACACCTCTGCATGGGATGTGACTGAAGAGAGGGCACCTCTGCATGGGATGTGACTGAAGAGAGGACACCTCTGCATGGGATGTGACTGAAGAGAGGACACCTCTGAATGGGATGTGACTAAAGAGAGGAGACCTCTGAATCGGATGTGACTGAAGAGAGGACACCTCTGCATTGAACACCTCTGCATGGGATGTGACTGAAGAGAGGGCACCTCTGCATGGGACGTGACTGAAGAGAGGTCACCTCTGCATGGGATGTGACTGAAGAGAGGGCACCTCTGCATGGGATGTGACTGAAGAGAGGACACTTCTGCATGGGATCTGACTGAAGAGAGGACACCTCTGCATGGGATGTGACTGAAGAGAGGGCACTTCTGCATAGGACGTGACTGAAGAGAGGACACCTCTGCATGGGATGTGACTGAAGAGAAGGTACCTCTGCATGGGATGTGACTGAAGACAGGGCACCTCTGCATGGGATGTGACTGAAGAGAGGACACCTCTGCAAGGGATGTGACTGAAGAGAGGACACCTCTGCATGGGATCTGACTGAAGAGAGGACACCTCTGAATCGGATGTGACTGAAGAGAAGGCACCTCTGCATGGGATGTGACTGAAGAGAAGACACCTCTGCATGGGATGTGACTGAAGAGAGGACACCTCTGCATGGAATATGACTGGAGAGGGCACCTCTGCATGGTATGTGACTGAAGAGGGGTCACCTCTGCATGGGATGTGACTGAAGAGGGGACACCTCTGCATGAGATGTGACTGAAGAGAGGACACCTCTGCAAGGGATGTGACTGAAGAGAGGACACCTGTGCATGGAATATGACTGGAGAGGGCACCTCTGCATGGGATGTGACTGAAGAGAGGTCACCTCTGCATGGGATGTGACTGAAGAGAGGACACCTCTGCATGGGATGTGACTGAAGAGAGGACACCTCTGCATGGGATGTGACTGAGGAGAGGGCACCTATGCATCGGATGTGACTGAAGAGAGGACACCTCTGCATTGGATGTGACTGAAGAGAGGACACCTCTGCATGGGATGTGACTGAAGAGAGGACACCTCTGCATGGGATGTGACTGAAGAGAGGACACCTCTGCATGGGATGTGACTGAAGAGAGGACACCTCTGCATGGGATGTGACTGAGGATAGGTCACCTCTGCATGGGATGTGACTGAAGAGAGGACACCTCTGCGTGGGATGTGACTGAAGAGAGGACACCTCTGCGTGGGATGTGACTGAGGAGAGGGCACCTCTGCGTGGGATGTGACTGAAGAGAGGACACCTCTGCATCGGATGTGACTGAAGAGAAGACACCACTGCATGGGATGTGACTGAAGAGAGGACACCTCTGCATCGGATGTGACTGAAGAGAAGACATCTCTGCATCGGATGTGACTGAAGAGAGGACACCTCTGCATGGGATGTGACTGAAGAGAGGACACCTCTGCATGGGATGTGACTGAAGAGAGAGGGCACCTCCGCATGGGATGTGACTGAGGAGAGGGCGCCTCTGCATGGGATGTGACTGAAGAGAGGGCACCTCTGCATGGGATGTGACTGAAGAGAGGACACCTCTGCATGGGATGTGACTGAAGAGAGGACACCTCTGCGTGGGATGTGACTGAAGAGAGGACACCTCTGCATGGGATGTGACTGAAGAGAGGAGACCTCTGCATGGGATGTGACTGAAGAGAGGACACCTCTGCATGGGATGTGACTGAAGAGAGGAGACCTCTGCATGGGATGTGACTGAAGAGAGGACACCTCTGAATGGGATGTGACTGAAGAGAGGAGACCTCTGCATCGGATGTGACTGAAGAGAGGACACCTCTCCATCGGATGTGACTGAAGAGAGGACACCTCTGCATGGGATGTGACTGAAGAGAGGAGACCTCTGTATGGGATGTGACTGAAGAGAGGACACCTCTGCATGGGATGTGACTGAAGAGAGGAGACCTCTGCATGGGATGTGACTGAAGAGAGGACACCTCTGAATGGGATGTGACTGAAGAGAGGAGACCTCTGTATGGGATGTGACTGAAGAGAGGACACCTCTGCGCCGGATGTGACTGAAGAGAGGACACCTCTGCATCGGATGTGACTGAAGAGAGGAGACCTCTGCATGGGATGTGACTGAAGAGAGGACACCTCTGAATGGGATGTGACTGAAGAGAGGACACCTCTGCATGGGATGTGACTGAAGAGAGGGCACCTCTGCATTGGGATGTGACTGAAGAGAGGACACCTCTGCGTGGGATGTGACTGATCAGAGGAGACCTCTGCATGGGATGTGACTGAAGAGAGGAGACCTCTGTATGGGATGAGACTGAAGAGAGGACACCTCTGCATCGGATGTGACTGAAAAGAGAGGACACCTCTGCATGGGATGTGACCGAAGAGAGGACACCTCTGCATGGGATGTGACTGAAGAGAGGACACCTCTGCGCCGGATGTGACTGAAGAGAGGACACCTCTGCATCGGATGTGACTGAAGAGAGGACACCTCTGCGCCGGATGTGACTGAAGAGAGGACACCTCTGCATCGGATGTGACTGAAGAGAGGGCGCCTCTGCATGGGATGTGACTGAAGAGAGGGCACCTCTGCATGGGATGTGACTGAAGAGAGGACACCTCTGCGTGGGATGTGACTGAACAGAGGAGACCTCTGCATGGGATGTGACTGAAGAGAGGAGACCTCTGTATGGGATATGACTGAAGAGAGGACACCTCTGCATTGGATGTGACTAGAGAGAGGACACCTCTGCATGGGATGTGCGCTGTAACACTGGCCTTGAGCTCTGCATTGACTTGGAGAAGAGAGGACAGACACCTCTGCATGGCATGTGACTGAAAAGAGGACACCTCTGCATGGGATGTGACTGAAGAGAGGACACCTATGCATCGGATGTGACTGAAGAGAGGACACCTCTGCGCCGGATGTGACTGAAGAGAGGACACCTCTGCATCGGATGTGACTGAAGAGAGGGCACCTCTGCATGGGATGTGACTGAAGAGAGGGCACCTCTGCATGGGATGTGACTGAAGAGAGGACACCTCCTCATGGGATGTGACTGAAGAGAGGGCACCTCTGCATGGGATGTGACTGAAGAGAGGATACCTCTGCATGGGATGTGACTGAAGAGAGGACACCTCTGCATCGGATGTGACTGAAGAGAGGACACCTCTGCGCCGGATGTGACTGAAGAGAGGACACCTCTGCATCGGATGTGACTGAAGAGAGGGCACCTCTGCATGGGATGTGACTGAAGAGAGGGCACCTCTGCATGGGATGTGACTGAAGAGAGGACACCTCTGCGTGGGATGTGACTGAACAGAGGAGACCTCTGCATGGGATGTGACTGAAGAGAGGAGACCTCTGCATCAGATGTGACTGAAGAGAGGACACCTCTGCATGGGATGTGACTGAAGAGAGGGCACCTCTGCATGGGATATGACTGAAGAGAGGACACCTCTGCATTGGACACCTCTGCATGGGATGTGACTGAAGAGAGGGCACCTCTGCATGGGATGTGACTGAAGAGAGGACACCTCTGCATGGGTTGTGACTGAAGATAGGAGACCTCTGCATGGGATGTGACTGAATAGAGGACACCTCTGCATTGGACACCTCTGCATGGGATGTGACTGAAGAGAGGGCACCTCTGCATGGGATGTGACTGAAGAGAGGACACCTCTGCATTGGACACCTCTGCATGGGATGTGACTGAAGAGAGGGCACCTCTGCATGGGATGTGACTGAAGAGAGGACACCTCTGCATGGGATGTGACTGAAGAGAGGACACCTCTGAATGGGATGTGACTAAAGAGAGGAGACCTCTGAATCGGATGTGACTGAAGAGAGGACACCTCTGCATTGAACACCTCTGCATGGGATGTGACTGAAGAGAGGGCACCTCTGCATGGGACGTGACTGAAGAGAGGTCACCTCTGCATGGGATGTGACTGAAGAGAGGGCACCTCTGCATGGGATGTGACTGAAGAGAGGACACTTCTGCATGGGATCTGACTGAAGAGAGGACACCTCTGCATGGGATGTGACTGAAGAGAGGGAACTTCTGCATGGGACGTAACTGAAGAGAGGTCACCTCTGCATGGGATGTGACTGAAGAGAGGACACCTCTGCATGGGATGTGACTGAAGAGAGGACACTTCTGCATGGGATGTGACTGAAGAGAGGACACCTCTGCATGGGATGTGACTGAAGAGAAGACACCTCTGCATCGGATGTGACTGAAGAGAGGGCACTTCTGCATAGGACGTGACTGAAGAGAGGACACCTCTGCATGGGATGTGACTGAAGAGAAGGTACCTCTGCATGGGATGTGACTGAAGACAGGGCACCTCTGCATGGGATGTGACTGAAGAGAGGACACCTCTGCAAGGGATGTGACTGAAGAGAGGACACCTCTGCATGGGATCTGACTGAAGAGAGGACACCTCTGAATCGGATGTGACTGAAGAGAAGGCACCTCTGCATGGGATGTGACTGAAGAGAAGACACCTCTGCATGGGATGTGACTGAAGAGAGGACACCTCTGCATGGAATATGACTGGAGAGGGCACCTCTGCATGGTATGTGACTGAAGAGGGGTCACCTCTGCATGGGATGTGACTGAAGAGGGGACACCTCTGCATGAGATGTGACTGAAGAGAGGACACCTCTGCAAGGGATGTGACTGAAGAGAGGACACCTGTGCATGGAATATGACTGGAGAGGGCACCTCTGCATGGGATGTGACTGAAGAGAGGTCACCTCTGCATGGGATGTGACTGAAGAGAGGACACCTCTGCATGGGATGTGACTGAAGAGAGGACACCTCTGCATGGGATGTGACTGAGGAGAGGGCACCTATGCATCGGATGTGACTGAAGAGAGGACACCTCTGCATTGGATGTGACTGAAGAGAGGACACCTCTGCATGGGATGTGACTGAAGAGAGGACACCTCTGCATGGGATGTGACTGAAGAGAGGACACCTCTGCATGGGATGTGACTGAAGAGAGGACACCTCTGCATGGGATGTGACTGAGGATAGGTCACCTCTGCATGGGATGTGACTGAAGAGAGGACACCTCTGCGTGGGATGTGACTGAAGAGAGGACACCTCTGCGTGGGATGTGACTGAGGAGAGGGAACCTCTGCGTGGGATGTGACTGAAGAGAGGACACCTCTGCATCGGATGTGACTGAAGAGAAGACACCACTGCATGGGATGTGACTGAAGAGAGGACACCTCTGCATCGGATGTGACTGAAGAGAAGACATCTCTGCATCGGATGTGACTGAAGAGAGGACACCTCTGCATGGGATGTGACTGAAGAGAGGACACCTCTGCATGGGATGTGACTGAAGAGAGAGGGCACCTCCGCATGGGATGTGACTGAGGAGAGGGCGCCTCTGCATGGGATGTGACTGAAGAGAGGGCACCTCTGCATGGGATGTGACTGAAGAGAGGACACCTCTGCATGGGATGTGACTGAAGAGAGGACACCTCTGCGTGGGATGTGACTGAAGAGAGGACACCTCTGCATGGGATGTGACTGAAGAGAGGAGACCTCTGCATGGGATGTGACTGAAGAGAGGACACCTCTGCATGGGATGTGACTGAAGAGAGGAGACCTCTGCATGGGATGTGACTGAAGAGAGGACACCTCTGAATGGGATGTGACTGAAGAGAGGAGACCTCTGCATCGGATGTGACTGAAGAGAGGACACCTCTCCATCGGATGTGACTGAAGAGAGGACACCTCTGCATGGGATGTGACTGAAGAGAGGACACCTCTGCATGGGATGTGACTGAAGAGAGGAGACCTCTGTATGGGATGTGACTGAAGAGAGGACACCTCTGCATGGGATGTGACTGAAGAGAGGAGACCTCTGCATGGGATGTGACTGAAGAGAGGACACCTCTGAATGGGATGTGACTGAAGAGAGGAGACCTCTGTATGGGATGTGACTGAAGAGAGGACACCTCTGCGCCGGATGTGACTGAAGAGAGGACACCTCTGCATCGGATGTGACTGAAGAGAGGAGACCTCTGCATGGGATGTGACTGAAGAGAGGACACCTCTGAATGGGATGTGACTGAAGAGAGGATACCTCTGCATGGGATGTGACTGAAGAGAGGGCACCTCTGCATTGGGATGTGACTGAAGAGAGGACACCTCTGCGTGGGATGTGACTGAACAGAGGAGACCTCTGCATGGGATGTGACTGAAGAGAGGAGACCTCTGTATGGGATGAGACTGAAGAGAGGACACCTCTGCATCGGATGTGACTGAAAAGAGAGGACACCTCTGCATGGGATGTGACTGAAGAGAGGACACCTCTGCATGGGATGTGACTGAAGAGAGGACACCTCTGCGCCGGATGTGACTGAAGAGAGGACACCTCTGCATCGGATGTGACTGAAGAGAGGACACCTCTGCGCCGGATGTGACTGAAGAGAGGACACCTCTGCATCGGATGTGACTGAAGAGAGGGCGCCTCTGCATGGGATGTGACTGAAGAGAGGGCACCTCTGCATGGGATGTGACTGAAGAGAGGACACCTCTGCGTGGGATGTGACTGAACAGAGGAGACCTCTGCATGGGATGTGACTGAAGAGAGGAGACCTCTGTATGGGATATGACTGAAGAGAGGACACCTCTGCATTGGATGTGACTAGAGAGAGGACACCTCTGCATGGGATGTGCGCTGTAACACTGGCCTTGAGCTCTGCATTGACTTGGAGAAGAGAGGACAGACACCTCTGCATGGCATGTGACTGAAAAGAGGACACCTCTGCATGGGATGTGACTGAAGAGAGGACACCTATGCATGGGATGTGACTGAAGAGAGGACACCTCTGCATGGGATGTGATTGAAGAGAGGACACCTCTGCATGGGATGTGACTGAAGAGAGGACACCTCTGCATGGGATGTCACTGAGGAGAGGGCACCTCTGCGTGGGATGTGACTGAAGAGAGGACACCTCTGCGTGGGATGTGACTGAAGAGAGGACACCTCTGCATTGGATGTGACTGAAGAGAAGACACCTCTGCATGGGATGTGACTGAAGAGAGGACACCTCTGCATCGGATGTGACTGAAGAGAAGACATCTCTGCATCGGATGTGACTGAAGAGAGGACACATCTGCATGGGATGTGACTGAAGAGAGGACACCACTGCATGGGATGTGACTGAAGAGAGAGGGCACCTCTTCATGGGATGTGACTGAGGAGAGGGCACCTCTGCATGGGATGTGACTGAAGAGAGGACACCTCTGCGTGGGATGTGACTGAACAGAGGAGACCTCTGCATGGGATGTGACTGAAGAGAGGAGACCTCTGTATGGGATGTGACTGAGGATAGGTCACCTCTGCATGGGATGTGACTGAAGAGAGGACACCTCTGCGTGGGATGTGCGCTGTAACACTGGCCTTGAGCTCTGCATTGACTTGGAGAAGAGAGGACAGACACCTCTGCATGGCATGTGACTGAAAAGAGGACACATCTGCATGGGATGTGACTGAAGAGAGGACACCTATGCATGGGATGTGACTGAAGAGAGGACACCTCTGCATGGGATGTGATTGAAGAGAGGACACCTCTGCATGGGATGTGACTGAAGAGAGGACACCTCTGCATGGGATGTCACTGAGGAGAGGGCACCTCTGCATGGGATGTGACTGAAGAGAGGACACCTCTGCGTTGGATGTGACTGAATAGAGGACACCTCTGCATGGGATGTGACTGAGGAGAGGGCACCTCTGCATGGGATGTGACTTCAGAGAGGACACCTCTGCATCGGATGTGACTGAAGAGAAGACACCTCTGCATGGGATGTGACTGAAGAGAGGACACCTCTGCATCGGATGTGACTGAAGAGAAGACATCTCTGCATCGGATGTGACTGAAGAGAGGACACATCTGCATGGGATGTGACTGAAGAGAGGACACCTCTGCATGGGATGTGACTGAAGAGAGAGGGCACCTCTGCATGGGATGTGACTGAGGAGAGGGCACCTCTGCATGGGATGTGACTGAAGAGAGGACACCTCTGCGTGGGATGTGCCTGAAGAGAGGACACTTCTGCATGGGATGTGAATGAGGAGAGGGCACCTCTGCATGGGATGTGACTGAAGAGAGGACACCTCTGCATGGGATGTGACTGAAGAGAGGGCACCTCTGCATGGGATGTGACTGAAGAGAAGACACCTCTGCATCGGATGTGACTGAAGAGAGGGCACTTCTGCATGGGACGTGACTGAAGAGAGGACACCTCTCCATGGGATGTGACTGAAGAGAAGGTACTTCTGCACGGGATGCGACTGAAGACAGGGCACCTCTGCGCCGGATGTGACTGAAGAGAGGACACCTCCGCATGGGATGTGACTGAAGAGAGGGCACCTCTGCATGGGATGTGACTGAAGAGAGGATACCTCTGCATGGGATGTGACTTAAGAGAGGACACCTCTGCATCGGATGTGACTGAAGAGAGGACACCTCTGCGCCGGATGTGACTGAAGAGAGGACACCTCTGCATCGGATGTGACTGAAGAGAGGGCACCTCTGCATGGGATGTGACTGAAGAGAGGGCACCTCTGCATGGGATGTGACTGAAGAGAGGGCACCTCTGCAGGGCACCTCTGCATCGGATGTGACTGAAGAGAGGGCACCTCTGCATGGGATGTGACTGAAGAGAGGGCACCTCTGCATGGGATGTGACTGAAGAGAGGACACTTCTGAGTGGGATGTGACTGAACAGAGGAGACCTCTGCATGGGATGTGACTGAAGAGAGGAGACCTCTGCATCGGATGTGACTGAAGAGAGGACACCTCTGCATGGGATGTGACTGAAGAGAGGGCACCTCTGCATGGGATGTGACTGAAGAGAGGACACCTCTGCATTGGACACCTCTGCATGGGATGTGACTGAAGAGAGGGCACCTCTGCATGGGATGTGACTGAAGAGAGGACACCTCTGCATGAGATGTGACTGAAGAGAGGGCACCTCTGCATGGGATGTGACTGAAGAGAGGAGACCTCTGCATTGGACACCTCTGCATGGGATGTGACTGAAGAGAGGGCACCTCTGCATGGGATGTGACTGAAGAGAGGACACCTCTGCATTGGACACCTCTGCATGGGATGTGACTGAAGAGAGGGCACCTCTGCATGGGATGTGACTGAAGAGAGGACACCTCTGCATGGGATGTGACTGAAGAGAGGACACCTCTGCATGGGATGTGACTGAAGAGAGGATACCTCTGCATGGGATGTGACTGAAGAGAAGACACCTCTGCATGGGATGTGACTGAAGAGAGGGAACTTCTGCATGGGACGTAACTGAAGAGAGGTCACCTCTGCATGGGATGTGACTGAAGAGAGGACACCTCTGCATGGGATGTGACTGAAGAGAGGACACTTCTGCATGGGATGTGACTGAAGAGAGGACACCTCTGCATGGGATGTGACTGAAGAGAAGACACCTCTGCATCGGATGTGACTAAAGAGAGGGCACTTCTGCATAGGACGTGACTGAAGAGAGGACACCTCTGCATGGGATGTGACTGAAGAGAAGGTACCTCTGCATGGGATGTGACTGAAGACAGGGCACCTCTGCATGGGATGTGACTGAAGAGAGGACACCTCTGCAAGGGATGTGACTGAAGAGAGGACACCTCTGCATGGGATGTGACTGAAGAGAGGACACCTCTGAATCGGATGTGACTGAAGAGAAGGCACCTCTGCATGGGATGTGACTGAAGAGAAGACACCTCTGCATGGGATGTGACTGAAGAGAGGACACCTCTGCATGGAATGTGACTGGAGAGGGCACCTCTGCATGGGATGTGACTGAAGAGGGGTCACCTCTGCATGGGATGTGACTGATGAGGGGACACCTCTGCATGGGATGTGACTGAAGAGAGGACACCTCTGCAAGGGATGTGACTGAAGAGAGGACACCTCTGCATGGAATATGACTGGAGAGGGCACCTCTGCATGGGATGTGACTGAAGAGAGGTCACCTCTGCATGGGATGTGACTGAAGAGAGGACACCTCTGCATGGGATGTGACTGAAGAGAGGACACCTCTGCATGGGATGTGACTGAGGAGAGGGCACCTATGCATCGGATGTGACTGAAGAGAGGACACCTCTGCATTGGATGTGACTGAAGAGAGGACACCTCTGCATGGGATGTGACTGAAGAGAGGACACCTCTGCATGGGATGTGACTGAAGAGAGGACACCTCTGCATGGGATGTGACTGAAGAGAGGACACCTCTGCATGGGATGTGACTGAGGAGAGGTCACCTCTGCATAGGATGTGACTGAAGAGAGGACACCTCTGCGTGGGATGTGACTGAAGAGAGGACACCTCTGCGTGGGATGTGACTGAGGAGAGGGCACCTCTGCGTGGGATGTGACTGAAGAGAGGACACCTCTGCATCGGATGTGACTGAAGAGAAGACACCTCTGCATGGGATGTGACTGAAGAGAGGACACCTCTGCATCGGATGTGACTGAAGAGAAGACATCTCTGCATCGGATGTGACTGAAGAGAGGACACCTCTGCATGGGATGTGACTGAAGAGAGGACACCTCTGCATCGGATGTGACTGAAGAGAGGGCACCTCTGCATGGGATGTGACTGAGGAGAGGGCGCCTCTGCATGGGATGTGACTGAAGAGAGGGCACCTCTGCATGGGATGTGACTGAAGAGAGGACACCTCTGCGTGGGATATGACTGAACAGAGGAGACCTCTGCATGGGATGTGACTGAAGAGAGGAGACCTCTGTATGAGATGTGACTGAAGAGAGGACACCTCTGCATGGGATGTGACTGAAGAGAGGACACCTATGCATGGGAGGTGACTGAAGAGAGGACACCTCTGCATGGGATGTGATTGAAGAGAGGACATCTCTGCATGGGATGTGACTGAAGAGAGGACACCTCTGCATGGGATGTCACTGAGGAGAGGGCACCTCTGCATGGGATGTGACTGAAGAGAGGACACCTCTGCGTGGGATGTGACTGAATAGAGGACACCTCTGCATGGGATGTAACTGAGGAGAGGGCACCTCTGCATGGGATGTGACTGCAGAGAGGACACCTCTGCATCGGATGTGACTGAAGAGAAGACACCTCTGCATGGGATGTGACTGAAGAGAGGACACCTCTGCATCGGATGTGACTGAAGAGAAGACATCTGCATCGGATGTGACTGAAGAGAGGACACATCTGCATGGGATGTGACTGAAGAGAGGACACCTCTGCATGGGATGTGACTGAAGAGAGAGGGCACCTCTGCATGGGATGTGACTGAGGAGAGGGCACCTCTGCATGGGATGTGACTGAAGAGAGGACACCTCTGCGTGGGATGTGCCTGAAGAGAGGACACTTCTGCATGGGATGTGACTAAGGAGAGGGCACCTCTGCATGGGATGTGACTGAAGAGAGGACACCTCTGTGTGGGATGTGACTGAAGAGAGGGCACCTCTGCATGGGATGTGACTGAAGAGAAGACACCTCTGCAACGGATGTGACTGAAGAGAGGGCACTTCTGCATGGGACGTGACTGAAGAGAGGACACCTCTCCATGGGATGTGACTGAAGAGAAGGTACTTCTGCATGGGATGTGACTGAAGACAGGGCACCTCTGCGCCGAATGTGACTGAAGAGAGGACACCTCTGCATGGGATGTGACTGAAGAGAGGGCACCTCTGCATGGGATGTGACTGAAGAGAGGATACCTCTGCATGGGATGTGACTGAAGAGAGGACACCTCTGCATCGGATGTGACTGAAGAGAGGACACCTCTGCGCCGGATGTGACTGAAGAGAGGACACCTCTGCATCGGATGTGACTGAAGAGAGGGCACCTCTGCATGGGATGTGACTGAAGAGAGGGCACCTCTGCATGGGATGTGACTGAAGAGAGGACACCTCTGCGTGGGATGTGACTGAACAGAGGAGACCTCTGCATGGGATGTGACTGAAGAGAGTAGACCTCTGCATCGGATATGACTGAAGAGAGGACACCTCTGCATGGGATGTGACTGAAGAGAGGGCACCTCTGCATGGGATATGACTGAAGAGAGGACACCTCTGCATTGGACACCTCTGCATGGGATGTGACTGAAGAGAGGGCACCTCTGCATGGGATGTGACTGAAGAGAGGACACCTCTGCATGGGATGTGACTGAAGATAGGAGACCTCTGCATGGGATGTGACTGAAGAGAGGACACCTCTGCATTGGACACCTCTGCATGGGATGTGACTGAAGAGAGGGCACCTCTGCATGGGATGTGACTGAAGAGAGGACACCTCTGCATTGGACACCTCTGCATGGGATGTGACTGAAGAGAGGGCACCTCTGCATGGGATGTGACTGAAGAGAGGACACCTCTGCATGGGATGTGACTGAAGAGAGGACACCTCTGCATGGGATGTGACTGAAGAGAGGATACCTCTGCATGGGATTTGACTGAAGAGAAGACACCTCTGCATCGTATGTGACTGAAGAGAGGGCACTTCTGCATGGGACGTAACTGAAGAGAGGTCACCTCTGCATGGGATGTGACTGAAGAGAGGAGACCTCTGCATGGGATGTGACTGAAGAGAGGACACTTCTGCATGGGATATGACTGAAGAGAGGACACCTCTGCATGGGATGTGACTGAAGAGAAGACACCTCTGCATCGGATGTGACTGAAGAGAGGGCACTTCTGCATAGGACGTGACTGAAGAGAGGACACCTCTGCATGGGATGTGACTGAAGAGAAGGTACCTCTGCATGGGATGTGACTGAAGACAGGGCACCTCTGCATGGGATGTGACTGAAGAGAGGACACCTCTGCAAGGGATGTGACTGAAGATAGGACACCTCTGCATGGGATGTGACTGAAGAGAGGACACCTCTGAATCGGATGACTGAAGAGAAGGCACCTCTGCATGGGATGTGACTGAAGAGAAGACACCTCTGCATGGGATGTGACTGAAGAGAGGACACCTCTGCATGGGATGTGACTGAAGAGAGGACACCTCTGAATCGGATGACTGAAGAGAAGGCACCTCTGCATGGGATGTGACTGAAGAGAAGACACCTCTGCATGGGATGTGACTGAAGAGAGGACACCTCTGCATGGAATATGACTGGAGAGGGCACCTCTGCATGGGATGTGACTGAAGAGGGGTCACCTCTGCATGGGATGTGACTGAAGAGGGGACACCTCTGCATGGGATGTGACTGAAGAGAGGACACCTCTGCAAGGGATGTGACTGAAGAGAGGACACCTCTGCATGGAATATGACTGGAGAGGGCACCTCTGCATGGGATGTGACTGAAGAGAGGTCACCTCTGCATGGGATGTGACTGAAGAGAGGACACCTCTGCATGGGATGTGACTGAAGAGAGGACACCTCTGCATGGGATGTGACTGAGGAGAGGTCACCTCTGCATGGGATGTGACTGAAGAGAGGACACCTCTGCATGGGATGTGACTGAGGAGAGGACACCTCTGCAAGGGATGTGACTGAAGAGAGGACACCTCTGCATGGGATGTGACTGAAGAGAGGACACCTCTGAATGGGATGTGACTGAAGAGAAGGCACCTCTGCATGGGATGTGACTGAAGAGAAGACACCTCTGCATGGGATGTGACTGAAGAGAGGACACCTCTGCATGGAATATGACTGGAGAGGGCACCTCTACATGGGATGTGACTGAAGAGAGGTCACCTCTGCATGGGATGTGACTGAAGAGGGGACACCTCTGCATGGGATGTGACTGAAGAGAGGACACCTCTGCATGGGATGTGACTGAAGAGAGGACACCTCTGCATGGGATGTGACTGAAGAGAGGGCACCTCTGCATGGGATGTGACTGAAGAGAGGACACCTCTGCATGGGATGTGACTGAAGAGAGGACACCTCTGCATCGGATGTGACTGAAGAGAGGACACCTCTGCACCGGATGTGACTGAAGAGAGGACACCTCTGCATGGGATGTGACTGAAGAGAGGACACCTCTGCATGGGATGTGACTGAAGAGAGGACACCTCTGCATGGGATGTGACTGAAGAGAGGACACCTCTGCATGGGATGTGACTGAGGATAGGTCACCTCTGCATGGGATGTGACTGAAGAGAGGACACCTCTGCGTGGGATGTGACTGAAGAGAGGACACCTCTGCGTGGGATGTGACTGAGGAGAGGGCACCTCTGCGTGGGATGTGACTGAAGAGAGGACACCTCTGCATCGGATGTGACTGAAGAGAAGACACCACTGCATGGGATGTGACTGAAGAGAGGACACCTCTGCATCGGATGTGACTGAAGAGAAGACATCTCTGCATCGGATGTGACTGAAGAGAGGACACCTCTGCATGGGATGTGACTGAAGAGAGGACACCTCTGCATGGGATGTGACTGAAGAGAGAGGGCACCTCCGCATGGGATGTGACTGAGGATAGGTCACCTCTGCATGGGATGTGACTGAAGAGAGGACACCTCTGCGTGGGATGTGACTGAAGAGAGGACACCTCTGCATGGGATGTGACTGAAGAGAGAGGGCACCTCTGCATGGGATGTGACTGAGGAGAGGGCACCTCTGCATGGGATGTGACTGAAGAGAGGACACCTCTGCGTGGGATGTGCCTGAAGAGAGGACACTTCTGCATGGGATGTGACTAAGGAGAGGGCACCTCTGCATGGGATGTGACTGAAGAGAGGACACCTCTGTGTGGGATGTGACTGAAGAGAGGGCACCTCTGCATGGGATGTGACTGAAGAGAAGACACCTCTGCAACGGATGTGACTGAAGAGAGGGCACTTCTGCATGGGACGTGACTGAAGAGAGGACACCTCTCCATGGGATGTGACTGAAGAGAAGGTACTTCTGCATGGGATGTGACTGAAGACAGGGCACCTCTGCGCCGAATGTGACTGAAGAGAGGACACCTCTGCATGGGATGTGACTGAAGAGAGGGCACCTCTGCATGGGATGTGACTGAAGAGAGGATACCTCTGCATGGGATGTGACTGAAGAGAGGACACCTCTGCATCGGATGTGACTGAAGAGAGGACACCTCTGCGCCGGATGTGACTGAAGAGAGGACACCTCTGCATCGGATGTGACTGAAGAGAGGGCACCTCTGCATGGGATGTGACTGAAGAGAGGGCACCTCTGCATGGGATGTGACTGAAGAGAGGACACCTCTGCGTGGGATGTGACTGAACAGAGGAGACCTCTGCATGGGATGTGACTGAAGAGAGTAGACCTCTGCATCGGATATGACTGAAGAGAGGACACCTCTGCATGGGATGTGACTGAAGAGAGGGCACCTCTGCATGGGATATGACTGAAGAGAGGACACCTCTGCATTGGACACCTCTGCATGGGATGTGACTGAAGAGAGGGCACCTCTGCATGGGATGTGACTGAAGAGAGGACACCTCTGCATGGGATGTGACTGAAGATAGGAGACCTCTGCATGGGATGTGACTGAAGAGAGGACACCTCTGCATTGGACACCTCTGCATGGGATGTGACTGAAGAGAGGGCACCTCTGCATGGGATGTGACTGAAGAGAGGACACCTCTGCATTGGACACCTCTGCATGGGATGTGACTGAAGAGAGGGCACCTCTGCATGGGATGTGACTGAAGAGAGGACACCTCTGCATGGGATGTGACTGAAGAGAGGACACCTCTGCATGGGATGTGACTGAAGAGAGGATACCTCTGCATGGGATTTGACTGAAGAGAAGACACCTCTGCATCGTATGTGACTGAAGAGAGGGCACTTCTGCATGGGACGTAACTGAAGAGAGGTCACCTCTGCATGGGATGTGACTGAAGAGAGGAGACCTCTGCATGGGATGTGACTGAAGAGAGGACACTTCTGCATGGGATATGACTGAAGAGAGGACACCTCTGCATGGGATGTGACTGAAGAGAAGACACCTCTGCATCGGATGTGACTGAAGAGAGGGCACTTCTGCATAGGACGTGACTGAAGAGAGGACACCTCTGCATGGGATGTGACTGAAGAGAAGGTACCTCTGCATGGGATGTGACTGAAGACAGGGCACCTCTGCATGGGATGTGACTGAAGAGAGGACACCTCTGCAAGGGATGTGACTGAAGATAGGACACCTCTGCATGGGATGTGACTGAAGAGAGGACACCTCTGAATCGGATGACTGAAGAGAAGGCACCTCTGCATGGGATGTGACTGAAGAGAAGACACCTCTGCATGGGATGTGACTGAAGAGAGGACACCTCTGCATGGGATGTGACTGAAGAGAGGACACCTCTGAATCGGATGACTGAAGAGAAGGCACCTCTGCATGGGATGTGACTGAAGAGAAGACACCTCTGCATGGGATGTGACTGAAGAGAGGACACCTCTGCATGGAATATGACTGGAGAGGGCACCTCTGCATGGGATGTGACTGAAGAGGGGTCACCTCTGCATGGGATGTGACTGAAGAGGGGACACCTCTGCATGGGATGTGACTGAAGAGAGGACACCTCTGCAAGGGATGTGACTGAAGAGAGGACACCTCTGCATGGAATATGACTGGAGAGGGCACCTCTGCATGGGATGTGACTGAAGAGAGGTCACCTCTGCATGGGATGTGACTGAAGAGAGGACACCTCTGCATGGGATGTGACTGAAGAGAGGACACCTCTGCATGGGATGTGACTGAGGAGAGGTCACCTCTGCATGGGATGTGACTGAAGAGAGGACACCTCTGCATGGGATGTGACTGAGGAGAGGACACCTCTGCAAGGGATGTGACTGAAGAGAGGACACCTCTGCATGGGATGTGACTGAAGAGAGGACACCTCTGAATGGGATGTGACTGAAGAGAAGGCACCTCTGCATGGGATGTGACTGAAGAGAAGACACCTCTGCATGGGATGTGACTGAAGAGAGGACACCTCTGCATGGAATATGACTGGAGAGGGCACCTCTACATGGGATGTGACTGAAGAGAGGTCACCTCTGCATGGGATGTGACTGAAGAGGGGACACCTCTGCATGGGATGTGACTGAAGAGAGGACACCTCTGCATGGGATGTGACTGAAGAGAGGACACCTCTGCATGGGATGTGACTGAAGAGAGGGCACCTCTGCATGGGATGTGACTGAAGAGAGGACACCTCTGCATGGGATGTGACTGAAGAGAGGACACCTCTGCATCGGATGTGACTGAAGAGAGGACACCTCTGCACCGGATGTGACTGAAGAGAGGACACCTCTGCATCGGATGTGACTGAAGAGAGGGCACCTCTGCATGGGATGTGACTGAAGAGAGGGCACCTCTGCATGGGATGTGACTGAAGAGAGGACACCTCTGCGTGGGATGTGACTGAGGAGAGGACACCTCTGCAAGGGATGTGACTGAAGAGAGGACACCTCTGCATGGGATGTGACTGAAGAGAGGACACCTCTGAATGGGATGTGACTGAAGAGAAGGCACCTCTGCATGGGATGTGACTGAAGAGAAGACACCTCTGCATGGGATGTGACTGAAGAGAGGACACCTCTGCATGGAATATGACTGGAGAGGGCACCTCTGCATGGGATGTGACTGAAGAGAGGTCACCTCTGCATGGGATGTGACTGAAGAGGGGACACCTCTGCATGGGATGTGACTGAAGAGAGGACACCTCTGCATGGGATGTGACTGAAGAGAGGACACCTCTGCATGGGATGTGACTGAAGAGAGGGCACCTCTGCATGGGATGTGACTGAAGAGAGGACACCTCTGCATGGGATGTGACTGAAGAGAGGACACCTCTGCATCGGATGTGACTGAAGAGAGGACACCTCTGCACCGGATGTGACTGAAGAGAGGACACCTCTGCATCGGATGTGACTGAAGAGAGGGCACCTCTGCATGGGATGTGACTGAAGAGAGGGCACCTCTGCATGGGATGTGACTGAAGAGAGGACACCTCTGCGTGGGATGTGACTGAACAGAAGACACCTCTGCATGGGATGTGACTGAAGAGAGGATACCTCTGCATGGGATGTGACTGAAGAGAAGACACCTCTGCATCGTATGTGACTGAAGAGAGGGCACTTCTGCATGGGACGTAACTGAAGAGAGGTCACCTCTGCATGGGATGTGACTGAAGAGAGGACACCTCTGCATGGGATGTGACTGAAGAGAGGACACTTCTGCATGGGATGTGGTTGAAGAGAGGACACCTCTGCATGGGATGTGACTGAAGAGAAGACACCTCTGCATCGGATGTGACTGAAGAGAGGGCACTTCTGCATAGGACGTGACTGAAGAGAGGACACCTCTGCATGGGATGTGACTGAAGAGAAGGTACCTCTGCATGGGATGTGACTGAAAACAGGGCACCTCTGCATGGGATGTGACTGAAAAGAGGACACCTCTGCAAGGGATGTGACTGAAGAGAGGACACCTCTGCATGGGATGTGACTGAAGAGAGGACACCTCTGAATCGGATGACTGAAGAGAGGGCACCTCTGCATGGGATGTGACTGAAGAGAAGACACCTCTGCATGGGATGTGACTGAAGAGAGGACACCTCTGCATGGAAAATGACTGGAGAGGGCACCTCTGCATGGGATGTGACTGAAGAAGGGTCACCTCTGCATGGGATGTGACTGAAGAGGGGACACCTCTGCATGGGATGTGACTGAAGAGAGGACACCTCTGCATGGGATGTGACTGAAGAGAAGACACCTCTGCATGGGATGTGACTGAAGAGAGGACACCTCTGCATTGGACACCTCTGCATGGGATGTGACTGAAGAGAGGGCACCTCTGCATGGGATGTGACTGAAGAGAGGACACCTCTGCATGGGATGTGACTGAAGATAGGAGACCTCTGCATGGGATGTGACTGAAGAGAGGACACCTCTGCATTGGACACCTCTGCATGGGATGTGACTGAAGAGAGGGCACCTCTGCATGGGATGTGACTGAAGAGAGGACACCTCTGCATTGGACACCTCTGCATGGGATGTGACTGAAGAGAGGGCACCTCTGCATGGGATGTGACTGAAGAGAGGACACCTCTGCATGGGATGTGACTGAAGAGAGGACACCTCTGCATGGGATGTGACTGAAGAGAGGATACCTCTGCATGGGATGTGACTGAAGAGAAGACACCTCTGCATCGTATGTGACTGAAGAGAGGGCACTTCTGCATGGGACGTAACTGAAGAGAGGTCACCTCTGCATGGGATGTGACTGAAGAGAGGAGACCTCTGCATGGGATGTGACTGAAGAGAGGACACTTCTGCATGGGATATGACTGAAGAGAGGACACCTCTGCATGGGATGTGACTGAAGAGAAGACACCTCTGCATCGGATGTGACTGAAGAGAGGGCACTTCTGCATAGGACGTGACTGAAGAGAGGACACCTCTGCATGGGATGTGACTGAAGAGAAGGTACCTCTGCATGGGATGTGACTGAAGACAGGGCACCTCTGCATGGGATGTGACTGAAGAGAGGACACCTCTGCAAGGGATGTGACTGAAGAGAGGACACCTCTGCATGGGATGTGACTGAAGAGAGGACACCTCTGAATCGGATGACTGAAGAGAAGGCACCTCTGCATGGGATGTGACTGAAGAGAAGACACCTCTGCATGGGATGTGACTGAAGAGAGGACACCTCTGAATGGGATGTGACTGAAGAGAGGACACCTCTGAATCGGATGACTGAAGAGAAGGCACCTCTGCATGGGATGTGACTGAAGAGAAGACACCTCTGCATGGGATGTGACTGAAGAGAGGACACCTCTGCATGGAATATGACTGGAGAGGGCACCTCTGCATGGGATGTGACTGAAGAGGGGTCACCTCTGCATGGGATGTGACTGAAGAGGGGACACCTCTGCATGGGATGTGACTGAAGAGAGGACACCTCTGCAAGGGATGTGACTGAAGAGAGGACACCTCTGCATGGAATATGACTGGAGAGGGCACCTCTGCATGGGATGTGACTGAAGAGAGGTCACCTCTGCATGGGATGTGACTGAAGAGAGGACACCTCTGCATGGGATGTGACTGAAGAGAGGACACCTCTGCATGGGATGTGACTGAGGAGAGGTCACCTCTGCATGGGATGTGACTGAAGAGAGGACACCTCTGCATGGGATGTGACTGAGGAGAGGACACCTCTGCAAGGGATGTGACTGAAGAGAGGACACCTCTGCATGGGATGTGACTGAAGAGAGGACACCTCTGAATGGGATGTGACTGAAGAGAAGGCACCTCTGCATGGGATGTGACTGAAGAGAAGACACCTCTGCATGGGATGTGACTGAAGAGAGGACACCTCTGCATGGAATATGACTGGAGAGGGCACCTCTACATGGGATGTGACTGAAGAGAGGTCACCTCTGCATGGGATGTGACTGAAGAGGGGACACCTCTGCATGGGATGTGACTGAAGAGAGGACACCTCTTCATGGGATGTGACTGAAGAGAGGACACCTCTGCATGGGATGTGACTGAAGAGAGGGCACCTCTGCATGGGATGTGACTGAAGAGAGGACACCTCTGCATGGGATGTGACTGAAGAGAGGACACCTCTGCATGGGATGTGACTGAAGAGAGGGCACCTCTGCATGGGATGTGACTGAAGAGAGGACACCTCTGCATGGGATGTGACTGAAGAGAGGACACCTCTGCATCGGATGTGACTGAAGAGAGGACACCTCTGCACCGGATGTGACTGAAGAGAGGACACCTCTGCATCGGATGTGACTGAAGAGAGGGCACCTCTGCATGGGATGTGACTGAAGAGAGGGCACCTCTGCATGGGATGTGACTGAAGAGAGGACACCTCTGCGTGGGATGTGACTGAGGAGAGGACACCTCTGCAAGGGATGTGACTGAAGAGAGGACACCTCTGCATGGGATGTGACTGAAGAGAGGACACCTCTGAATGGGATGTGACTGAAGAGAAGGCACCTCTGCATGGGATGTGACTGAAGAGAAGACACCTCTGCATGGGATGTGACTGAAGAGAGGACACCTCTGCATGGAATATGACTGGAGAGGGCACCTCTGCATGGGATGTGACTGAAGAGAGGTCACCTCTGCATGGGATGTGACTGAAGAGGGGACACCTCTGCATGGGATGTGACTGAAGAGAGGACACCTCTGCATGGGATGTGACTGAAGAGAGGACACCTCTGCATGGGATGTGACTGAAGAGAGGGCACCTCTGCATGGGATGTGACTGAAGAGAGGACACCTCTGCATGGGATGTGACTGAAGAGAGGACACCTCTGCATCGGATGTGACTGAAGAGAGGACACCTCTGCACCGGATGTGACTGAAGAGAGGACACCTCTGCATCGGATGTGACTGAAGAGAGGGCACCTCTGCATGGGATGTGACTGAAGAGAGGGCACCTCTGCATGGGATGTGACTGAAGAGAGGACACCTCTGCGTGGGATGTGACTGAACAGAAGACACCTCTGCATGGGATGTGACTGAAGAGAGGATACCTCTGCATGGGATGTGACTGAAGAGAAGACACCTCTGCATCGTATGTGACTGAAGAGAGGGCACTTCTGCATGGGACGTAACTGAAGAGAGGTCACCTCTGCATGGGATGTGACTGAAGAGAGGACACCTCTGCATGGGATGTGACTGAAGAGAGGACACTTCTGCATGGGATGTGGTTGAAGAGAGGACACCTCTGCATGGGATGTGACTGAAGAGAAGACACCTCTGCATCGGATGTGACTGAAGAGAGGGCACTTCTGCATAGGACGTGACTGAAGAGAGGACACCTCTGCATGGGATGTGACTGAAGAGAAGGTACCTCTGCATGGGATGTGACTGAAAACAGGGCACCTCTGCATGGGATGTGACTGAAAAGAGGACACCTCTGCAAGGGATGTGACTGAAGAGAGGACACCTCTGCATGGGATGTGACTGAAGAGAGGACACCTCTGAATCGGATGACTGAAGAGAGGGCACCTCTGCATGGGATGTGACTGAAGAGAAGACACCTCTGCATGGGATGTGACTGAAGAGAGGACACCTCTGCATGGAAAATGACTGGAGAGGGCACCTCTGCATGGGATGTGACTGAAGAGGGGTCACCTCTGCATGGGATGTGACTGAAGAGGGGACACCTCTGCATGGGATGTGACTGAAGAGAGGACACCTCTGCATGGGATGTGACTGAAGAGAAGACACCTCTGCATGGGATGTGACTGAAGAGAGGACACCTCTGCATGGAATATGACTGGAGAGGGCACCTCTGCATGGGATGTGACTGAAGAGGGGTCACCTCTGCATGGGATGTGACTGAAGAGGGGACACCTCTGCATGGGATGTGACTGAAGAGAGGACACCTCTGCAAGGGATGTGACTGAAGAGAGGACACCTCTGCATGGAATATGACTGGAGAGGGCACCTCTGCATGGGATGTGACTGAAGAGAGGTCACATCTTCATGGGATGTGACTGAAGAGAGGACACCTCTGCATGGGATGTGACTGAAGAGAGGACACCTCTGCATGGGATGTGACTGAGGAGAGGTCACCTCTGCATGGGATGTGACTGAAGAGAGGACACCTCTGCATGGGATGTGACTGAGGAGAGGACACCTCTGCAAGGGATGTGACTGAAGAGAGGACACCTCTGCATGGGATGTGACTGAAGAGAGGACACCTCTGAATGGGATGTGACTGAAGAGAAGGCACCTCTGCATGGGATGTGACTGAAGAGAAGACACCTCTGCATGGGATGTGACTGAAGAGAGGACACCTCTGCATGGAATGTGACTGGAGAGGGCACCTCTACATGGGATGTGACTGAAGAGAGGTCACCTCTGCATGGGATGTGACAGAAGAGGGGACACCTCTGCATGGGATGTGACTGAAGAGAGGACACCTCTGCATGGGATGTGACTGAAGAGAGGACACCTCTGCATGGGATGTGACTGAAGAGAGGGCACCTCTGCATGGGATGTGACTGAAGAGAGGACACCTCTGCATGGGATGTGACTGAAGAGAGGACACCTCTGCATCGGATGTGACTGAAGAGAGGACACCTCTGCACCGGATGTGACTGAAGAGAGGACACCTCTGCATCGGATGTGACTGAAGAGAGGGCACCTCTGCATGGGATGTGACTGAAGAGAGGGCACCTCTGCATGGGATGTGACTGAAGAGAGGACACCTCTGCGTGGGATGTGACTGAGGAGAGGACACCTCTGCAAGGGATGTGACTGAAGAGAGGACACCTCTGCATGGGATGTGACTGAAGAGAGGACACCTCTGAATGGGATGTGACTGAAGAGAAGGCACCTCTGCATGGGATGTGACTGAAGAGAAGACACCTCTGCATGGGATGTGACTGAAGAGAGGACACCTCTGCATGGAATATGACTGGAGAGGGCACCTCTGCATGGGATGTGACTGAAGAGAGGTCACCTCTGCATGGGATGTGACTGAAGAGGTGACACCTCTGCATGGGATGTGACTGAAGAGAGGACACCTCTGCATGGGATGTGACTGAAGAGAGGACACCTCTGCATGGGATGTGACTGAAGAGAGGGCACCTCTGCATGGGATGTGACTGAAGAGAGGACACCTCTGCATGGGATGTGACTGAAGAGAGGACACCTCTGCATCGGATGTGACTGAAGAGAGGACACCTCTGCACCGGATGTGACTGAAGAGAGGACACCTCTGCATCGGATGTGACTGAAGAGAGGGCACCTCTGCATGGGATGTGACTGAAGAGAGGGCACCTCTGCATGGGATGTGACTGAAGAGAGGACACCTCTGCGTGGGATGTGACTGAACAGAAGACACCTCTGCATGGGATGTGACTGAAGAGAGGATACCTCTGCATGGGATGTGACTGAAGAGAAGACACCTCTGCATCGTATGTGACTGAAGAGAGGGCACTTCTGCATGGGACGTAACTGAAGAGAGGTCACCTCTGCATGGGATGTGACTGAAGAGAGGACACCTCTGCATGGGATGTGACTGAAGAGAGGACACTTCTGCATGGGATGTGACTGAAGAGAGGACACCTCTGCATGGGATGTGACTGAAGAGAAGACACCTCTGCATCGGATGTGACTGAAGAGAGGGCACTTCTGCATAGGACGTGACTGAAGAGAGGACACCTCTGCATGGGATGTGACTGAAGAGAAGGTACCTCTGCATGGGATGTGACTGAAAACAGGGCACCTCTGCATGGGATGTGACTGAAAAGAGGACACCTCTGCAAGGGATGTGACTGAAGAGAGGACACCTCTGCATGGGATGTGACTGAAGAGAGGACACCTCTGAATCGGATGACTGAAGAGAGGGCACCTCTGCATGGGATGTGACTGAAGAGAAGACACCTCTGCATGGGATGTGACTGAAGAGAGGACACCTCTGCATGGAATATGACTGGAGAGGGCACCTCTGCATGGGATGTGACTGAAGAGGGGTCACCTCTGCATGGGATGTGACTGAAGAGGGGACACCTCTGCATGGGATGTGACTGAAGAGAGGACACCTCTGCAAGGGATGTGACTGAAGAGAGGACACCTCTGCATGGAATATGACTGGAGAGAGGACACCTCTGCATGGGATGTGACTGAAGAGAGGACACCTCTGCAAGGGATGTGACTGAAGAGAGGACACCTCTGAATCGGATGACTGAAGAGAGGGCACCTCTGCATGGGATGTGACTGAAGAGAAGACACCTCTGCATGGGATGTGACTGAAGAGAGGACACCTCTGCATGGGATGTGACTGAGGAGAGGGCACCTATGCATCGGATGTGACTGAAGAGAGGACACCTCTGCATTGGATGTGACTGAAGAGAGGACACCTCTGCATGGCATGTGACTGAAGAGAGGACACCTCTGCATGGGATGTGACTGAAGAGAGGACACCTCTGCATGGGATGTGACTGAGGAGAGGGCACCGCTGCATGGGATGTGACTGAAGAGAGGACACCTCTGCATGGGATGTGACTGAAGAGAGGACACCTCTGCATGGGATGTGACTGAAGAGAGAGGGCACCTCTGCATGGGATGTGACTGAGGAGAGGGCACCTCTGCATGGGATGTGACTGAAGAGAGGACACCTCTGCGTGGGATGTGCCTGAAGAGAGGACACCTCTGCATGGGATGTGACTGGGGAGAGGGCACCTCTGCATGGGATGTGACTGAAGAGAGGACACCTCTGCATGGGATGTGACTGAAGAGAGGGCACCTCTGCATGGGATGAGACTGAAGAGAAGACACCTCTGCATCGGATGTGACTGATGAGAGGGCACTTCTGCATGGGACGTGACTGAAGAGAGGACACCTCTCCATGGGATGTGACTGAAGAGAAGGTACCTCTGCATGGGATGTGACTGAAGACAGGGCACTTCTGCATAGGACGTGACTGAAGAGAGGACACCTCTGCATGGGATGTGACTGAAGAGAAGGTACCTCTGCATGGGATGTGACTGAAGACAGGGCACCTCTGCATGGGATGTGACTGAAGAGAGGACACCTCTGCATGGGATGTGACTGAGGAGAGGTCACCTCTGCATGGGATGTGACTGAAGAGAGGACACCTCTGCATGGGATGTGACTGAGGAGAGGACACCTCTGCAAGGGATGTGACTGAAGAGAGGACACCTCTGCATGGGATGTGACTGAAGAGAGGACACCTCTGAATGGGATGTGACTGAAGAGAAGGCACCTCTGCATGGGATGTGACTGAAGAGAAGACACCTCTGCATGGGATGTGACTGAAGAGAGGACACCTCTGCATGGAATATGACTGGAGAGGGCACCTCTGCATGGGATGTGACTGAAGAGAGGTCACCTCTGCATGGGATGTGACTGAAGAGGGGACACCTCTGCATGGGATGTGACTGAAGAGAGGACACCTCTGCATGGGATGTGACTGAAGAGAGGACACCTCTGCATGGGATGTGACTGAAGAGAGGGCACCTCTGCATGGTATGTGACTGAAGAGAGGACACCTCTGCATGGGATGTGACTGAAGAGAGGACACCTCTGCATCGGATGTGACTGAAGAGAGGACACCTCTGCACCGGATGTGACTGAAGAGAGGACACCTCTGCATCGGATGTGACTGAAGAGAGGGCACCTCTGCATGGGATGTGACTGAAGAGAGGACACCTCTGCGTGGGATGTGACTGAACAGAGGAGACCTCTGCATTGGATGTGACTGAAGAGAGGAGACCTCTGTATGGGATGTGACTGAAGAGAGAGGGCACCTCTGCATGGGATGTGACTGAAGAGAGGGCACCTCTGCATGGGATGTGACTGAAGAGAGGACACCTCTGCGTGGGATGTGACTGAACAGAGGAGACCTCTGCATGGGATGTGACTGAAGAGAGGAGACCTCTGCATCGGATATGACTGAAGAGAGGACACCTCTGCATGGGATGTGACTGAAGAGAGGGCACCTCTGCATGGGATATGACTGAAGAGAGGACACCTCTGCATTGGACACCTCTGCATGGGATGTGACTGAAGAGAGGGCACCTCTGCATGGGATGTGACTGAAGAGAGGACACCTCTGCATGGGATGTGACTGAAGATAGGAGACCTCTGCATGGGATGTGACTGAAGAGAGGACACCTCTGCATTGGACACCTCTGCATGGGATGTGACTGAAGAGAGGGCACCTCTGCATGGGATGTGACTGAAGAGAGGACACCTCTGCATTGGACACCTCTGCATGGGATGTGACTGAAGAGAGGGCACCTCTGCATGGGATGTGACTGAAGAGAGGACACCTCTGCATGGGATGTGACTGAAGAGAGGACACCTCTGCATGGGATGTGACTGAAGAGGGGACACCTCTGCATGGGATGTGACTGAAGAGAGGACACCTCTGCATGGGATGTGACTGAAGAGAGGACACCTCTGCATGGGATGTGACTGAAGAGAGGGCACCTCTGCATGGGATGTGACTGAAGAGAGGACACCTCTGCATGGGATGTGACTGAAGAGAGGGCACCTCTGCATGGTATGTGACTGAAGAGAGGACACCTCTGCATGGGATGTGACTGAAGAGAGGACACCTCTGCATCGGATGTGACTGAAGAGAGGACACCTCTGCACCGGATGTGACTGAAGAGAGGACACCTCTGCATCGGATGTGACTGAAGAGAGGGCACCTCTGCATGGGATGTGACTGAAGAGAGGACACCTCTGCGTGGGATGTGACTGAACAGAGGAGACCTCTGCATTGGATGTGACTGAAGAGAGGAGACCTCTGTATGGGATGTGACTGAAGAGAGAGGGCACCTCTGCATGGGATGTGACTGAAGAGAGGGCACCTCTGCATGGGATGTGACTGAAGAGAGGACACCTCTGCGTGGGATGTGACTGAAGAGAGGACACCTCTGCATGGGATATGACTGAAGAGAGGACACCTCTGCATTGGACACCTCTGCATGGGATGTGACTGAAGAGAGGGCACCTCTGCATGGGATGTGACTGAAGAGAGGACACCTCTGCATGGGATGTGACTGAAGATAGGAGACCTCTGCATGGGATGTGACTGAAGAGAGGACACCTCTGCATTGGACACCTCTGCATGGGATGTGACTGAAGAGAGGGCACCTCTGCATGGGATGTGACTGAAGAGAGGACACCTCTGCATTGGACACCTCTGCATGGGATGTGACTGAAGAGAGGGCACCTCTGCATTGGACACCTCTGCATGGGATGTGACTGAAGAGAGGGCACCTCTGCATGGGATGTGACTGAAGAGAGGACACCTCTGCATGGGATGTGACTGAAGAGAGGACACCTCTGCATGGGATGTGACTGAAGAGAGGACACCTCTGCATGGGATGTGACTGAGGAGAGGGCGCCTCTGCATGGGATGTGACTGAAGAGAGGGCACCTCTGCATGGGATGTGACTGAAGAGAGGACACCTCTGCATGGAATATGACTGGAGAGGGTACCTCTGCATGGGATGTGACTGAAGAGGGGTCACCTCTGCATGGGATGTGACTGAAGAGAGGACACCTCTGCATGGGATGTGACTGAAGAGAGGACACCTCTGCATGGGATGTGACTGAAGAGGGGACACCTCTGCATGGGATGTGACTGAAGAGAGGACACCTCTGCATGGGATGTGACTGAAGAGAGGACACCTCTGCATGGGATGTGACTGAAGAGAGGGCACCTCTGCATGGGATGTGACTGAAGAGAGGACACCTCTGCATGGGATGTGACTGAAGAGAGGATACCTCTGCATGGGATGTGACTGAAGAGAAGACACCTCTGCATCGTATGTGACTGAAGAGAGGGCACTTCTGCATGGGACGTAACTGAAGAGAGGTCACCTCTGCATGGGATGTGACTGAAGAGAGGAGACCTCTGCATGGGATGTGACTGAAGAGAGGACACTTCTGCATGGGATATGACTGAAGAGAGGACACCTCTGCATGGGATGTGACTGAAGAGAAGACACCTCTGCATCGGATGTGACTGAAGAGAGGGCACTTCTGCATAGGACGTGACTGAAGAGAGGACACCTCTGCATGGGATGTGACTGAAGAGAAGGTACCTCTGCATGGGATGTGACTGAAGACAGGGCACCTCTGCATGGGATGTGACTGAAGAGAGGACACCTCTGCAAGGGATGTGACTGAAGAGAGGACACCTCTGCATGGGATGTGACTGAAGAGAGGACACCTCTGAATCGGATGACTGAAGAGAAGGCACCTCTGCATGGGATGTGACTGAAGAGAAGACACCTCTGCATGGGATGTGACTGAAGAGAGGACACCTCTGCATGGGATGTGACTGAAGAGAGGACACCTCTGAATCGGATGACTGAAGAGAAGGCACCTCTGCATGGGATGTGACTGAAGAGAAGACACCTCTGCATGGGATGTGACTGAAGAGAGGACACCTCTGCATCGGATGTGACTGAAGAGAGGACACCTCTGCATGGGATGTGACTGAAGAGAGGGCACCTCTGCATGGGATGTGACTGAAGAGAGGACACCTCTGCATTGGACACCTCTGCATGGGATGTGACTGAAGAGAGGGCACCTCTGCATGGGATGTGACTGAAGAGAAGATACCTCTGCATGGGATGTGACTGAAGAGAGGACACCTCTGCATGGGATGTGACTGAAGAGAGGACACCTCTGCATGGAATATGACTGAAGAGAAGGCACCTCTGCATGGGATGTGACTGAAGAGAGGACACCTCTGCATGGAATATGACTGGAGAGGGCACCTCTGCATGGGATGTGACTGAAGAGAGGTCACCTCTGCATGGGATGTGACTGAAGAGGGGACACCTCTGCATGGGATGTGACTGAAGAGAGGACACCTCTGCATGGGATGTGACTGAAGAGAGGACACCTCTGCATGGGATGTGACTGAAGAGAAGACACCTCTGCATGGGATGTGACTGAAGAGAGGACACCTCTGCATGGAATATGACTGGAGAGGGCACCTCTGCATGGGATGTGACTGAAGAGGGGTCACCTCTGCATGGGATGTGACTGAAGAGGGGACACCTCTGCATGGGATGTGACTGAAGAGAAGGCACCTCTGCATGGGATGTGACTGAAGAGAGGACACCTCTGCATGGGATGTGACTGAGGAGAGGACACCTCTGCATGGGATGTGACTGAAGAGGGGACACCTCTGCATGGGATGTGACTGAAGAGAGGACACCTCTGCATGGGATGTGACTGAAGAGAGGACACCTCTGCATGGGATGTGACTGAAGAGAAGACACCTCTGCATGGGATGTGACTGAAGAGAGGACACCTCTGCATGGAATATGACTGAAGAGAAGGCACCTCTGCATGGGATGTGACTGAAGAGAAGACACCTCTGCATGGGATGTGACTGAAGAGAGGACACCTCTGCATGGAATATGACTGGAGAGGGCACCTCTACATGGGATGTGACTGAAGAGAGGTCACCTCTGCATGGGATGTGACTGAAGAGGGGACACCTCTGCATGGGATGTGACTGAAGAGAGGACACCTCTGCATGGGATGTGACTGAAGAGAGGACACCTCTGCATGGGATGTGACTGAAGAGAAGACACCTCTGCATGGGATGTGACTGAAGAGAGGACACCTCTGCATGGAATATGACTGGAGAGGGCACCTCTGCATGGGATGTGACTGAAGAGGGGTCACCTCTGCATGGGATGTGACTGAAGAGGGGACACCTCTGCATGGGATGTGACTGAAGAGAGGACACCTCTGCAAGGGATGTGACTGAAGAGAGGACACCTCTGCATGGGATGTGACTGAAGAGAGGACACCTCTGAATGGGATGTGACTGAAGAGAAGGCACCTCTGCATGGGATGTGACTGAAGAGAAGACACCTCTGCATGGGATGTGACTGAAGAGAGGACACCTCTGCATGGAATATGACTGGAGAGGGCACCTCTGCATGGGATGTGACTGAAGAGAGGTCACCTCTGCATGGGATGTGACTGAAGAGAGGACACCTCTGCATGGGATGTGACTGAAGAGAGGACACCTCTGCATGGGATGTGACTGAAGAGAGGGCACCTCTGCATGGGATGTGACTGAAGAGAGGACACCTCTGCATGGGATGTGACTGAAGAGAGGATACCTCTGCATGGGATGTGACTGAAGAGAAGACACCTCTGCATCGTATGTGACTGAAGAGAGGGCACTTCTGCATGGGACGTAACTGAAGAGAGGTCACCTCTGCATGGGATGTGACTGAAGAGAGGAGACCTCTGCATGGGATGTGACTGAAGAGAGGACACTTCTGCATGGGATATGACTGAAGAGAGGACACCTCTGCATGGGATGTGACTGAAGAGAAGACACCTCTGCATCGGATGTGACTGAAGAGAGGGCACTTCTGCATAGGACGTGACTGAAGAGAGGACACCTCTGCATGGGATGTGACTGAAGAGAAGGTACCTCTGCATGGGATGTGACTGAAGACAGGGCACCTCTGCATGGGATGTGACTGAAGAGAGGACACCTCTGCAAGGGATGTGACTGAAGAGAGGACACCTCTGCATGGGATGTGACTGAAGAGAGGACACCTCTGAATTGGATGACTGAAGAGAAGGCACCTCTGCATGGGATGTGACTGAAGAGAAGACACCTCTGCATGGGATGTGACTGAAGAGAGGACACCTCTGCATGGGATGTGACTGAAGAGAGGACACCTCTGAATCGGATGACTGAAGAGAAGGCACCTCTGCATGGGATGTGACTGAAGAGAAGACACCTCTGCATGGGATGTGACTGAAGAGAGGACACCTCTGCATGGAATATGACTGGAGAGGGCACCTCTGCATGGGATGTGACTGAAGAGGGGTCACCTCTGCATGGGATGTGACTGAAGAGGGGACACCTCTGCATGGGATGTGACTGAAGAGAGGACACCTCTGCAAGGGATGTGACTGAAGAGAGGACACCTCTGCATGGAATATGACTGGAGAGGGCACCTCTGCATGGGATGTGACTGAAGAGAGGTCACCTCTGCATGGGATGTGACTGAAGAGAGGACACCTCTGCATGGGATGTGACTGAAGAGAGGACACCTCTGCATGGGATGTGACTGAGGAGAGGTCACCTCTGCATGGGATGTGACTGAAGAGAGGACACCTCTGCATGGGATGTGACTGAGGAGAGGACACCTCTGCAAGGGATGTGACTGAAGAGAGGACACCTCTGCATGGGATGTGACTGAAGAGAGGACACCTCTGAATGGGATGTGACTGAAGAGAAGGCACCTCTGCATGGGATGTGACTGAAGAGAAGACACCTCTGCATGGGATGTGACTGAAGAGAGGACACCTCTGCATGGAATATGACTGGAGAGGGCACCTCTACATGGGATGTGACTGAAGAGAGGTCACCTCTGCATGGGATGTGACTGAAGAGGGGACACCTCTGCATGGGATGTGACTGAAGAGAGGACACCTCTGCATGGGATGTGACTGAAGAGAGGACACCTCTGCATGGGATGTGACTGAAGAGAGGGCACCTCTGCATGGGATGTGACTGAAGAGAGGACACCTCTGCATGGGATGTGACTGAAGAGAGGACACCTCTGCATCGGATGTGACTGAAGAGAGGACACCTCTGCACCGGATGTGACTGAAGAGAGGACACCTCTGCATCGGATGTGACTGAAGAGAGGGCGCCTCTGCATGGGATGTGACTGAAGAGAGGGCACCTCTGCATGGGATGTGACTGAAGAGAGGACACCTCTGCGTGGGATGTGACTGAGGAGAGGACACCTCTGCAAGGGATGTGACTGAAGAGAGGACACCTCTGCATGGGATGTGACTGAAGAGAGGACACCTCTGAATGGGATGTGACTGAAGAGAAGGCACCTCTGCATGGGATGTGACTGAAGAGAAGACACCTCTGCATGGGATGTGACTGAAGAGAGGACACCTCTGCATGGAATATGACTGGAGAGGGCACCTCTGCATGGGATGTGACTGAAGAGAGGTCACCTCTGCATGGGATGTGACTGAAGAGGGGACACCTCTGCATGGGATGTGACTGAAGAGAGGACACCTCTGCATGGGATGTGACTGAAGAGAGGACACCTCTGCATGGGATGTGACTGAAGAGAGGGCACCTCTGCATGGGATGTGACTGAAGAGAGGACACCTCTGCATGGGATGTGACTGAAGAGAGGACACCTCTGCATCGGATGTGACTGAAGAGAGGACACCTCTGCATCGGATGTGACTGAAGAGAGGGCACCTCTGCATGGGATGTGACTGAAGAGAGGGCACCTCTGCATGGGATGTGACTGAAGAGAGGACACCTCTGCGTGGGATGTGACTGAACAGAAGACACCTCTGCATGGGATGTGACTGAAGAGAGGATACCTCTGCATGGGATGTGACTGAAGAGAAGACACCTCTGCATCGTATGTGACTGAAGAGAGGGCACTTCTGCATGGGACGTAACTGAAGAGAGGTCACCTCTGCATGGGATGTGACTGAAGAGAGGACACCTCTGCATGGGATGTGACTGAAGAGAGGACACTTCTGCATGGGATGTGGTTGAAGAGAGGACACCTCTGCATGGGATGTGACTGAAGAGAAGACACCTCTGCATCGGATGTGACTGAAGAGAGGGCACTTCTGCATAGGACGTGACTGAAGAGAGGACACCTCTGCATGGGATGTGACTGAAGAGAAGGTACCTCTGCATGGGATGTGACTGAAAACAGGGCACCTCTGCATGGGATGTGACTGAAAAGAGGACACCTCTGCAAGGGATGTGACTGAAGAGAGGACACCTCTGCATGGGATGTGACTGAAGAGAGGACACCTCTGAATCGGATGACTGAAGAGAGGGCACCTCTGCATGGGATGTGACTGAAGAGAAGACACCTCTGCATGGGATGTGACTGAAGAGAGGACACCTCTGCATGGAATATGACTGGAGAGGGCACCTCTGCATGGGATGTGACTGAAGAGGGGTCACCTCTGCATGGGATGTGACTGAAGAGGGGACACCTCTGCATGGGATGTGACTGAAGAGAGGACACCTCTGCATGGGATGTGACTGAAGAGAAGACACCTCTGCATGGGATGTGACTGAAGAGAGGACACCTCTGCATGGAATATGACTGGAGAGGGCACCTCTGCATGGGATGTGACTGAAGAGGGGTCACCTCTGCATGGGATGTGAGTGAAGAGGGGACACCTCTGCATGGGATGTGACTGAAAAGAGGACACCTCTGCAAGGGATGTGACTGAAGAGAGGACACCTCTGCATGGAATATGACTGGAGAGGGCACCTCTGCATGGGATGTGACTGAAGAGAGGTCACATCTTCATGGGATGTGACTGAAGAGAGGACACCTCTGCATGGGATGTGACTGAAGAGAGGACACCTCTGCATGGGATGTGACTGAGGAGAGGTCACCTCTGCATGGGATGTGACTGAAGAGAGGACACCTCTGCATGGGATGTGACTGAGGAGAGGACACCTCTGCAAGGGATGTGACTGAAGAGAGGACACCTCTGCATGGGATGTGACTGAGGAGAGGACACCTCTGAATGGGATGTGACTGAAGAGAAGGCACCTCTGCATGGGATGTGACTGAAGAGAAGACACCTCTGCATGGGATGTGACTGAAGAGAGGACACCTCTGCATGGAATATGACTGGAGAGGGCACCTCTACATGGGATGTGACTGAAGAGAGGTCACCTCTGCATGGGATGTGACTGAAGAGGGGACACCTCTGCATGGGATGTGACTGAAGAGAGGACACCTCTGCATGGGATGTGACTGAAGAGAGGACACCTCTGCATGGGATGTGACTGAAGAGAGGGCACCTCTGCATGGGATGTGACTGAAGAGAGGACACCTCTGCATGGGATGTGACTGAAGAGAGGACACCTCTGCATCGGATGTGACTGAAGAGAGGACACCTCTGCACCGGATGTGACTGAAGAGAGGACACCTCTGCATCGGATGTGACTGAAGAGAGGGCACCTCTGCATGGGATGTGACTGAAGAGAGGGCACCTCTGCATGGGATGTGACTGAAGAGAGGACACCTCTGCGTGGGATGTGACTGAGGAGAGGACACCTCTGCAAGGGATGTGACTGAAGAGAGGACACCTCTGCATGGGATGTGACTGAAGAGAGGACACCTCTGAATGGGATGTGACTGAAGAGAAGGCACCTCTGCATGGGATGTGACTGAAGAGAAGACACCTCTGCATGGGATGTGACTGAAGAGAGGACACCTCTGCATGGAATATGACTGGAGAGGGCACCTCTGCATGGGATGTGACTGAAGAGAGGTCACCTCTGCATGGGATGTGACTGAAGAGGGGACACCTCTGCATGGGATGTGACTGAAGAGAGGACACCTCTGCATGGGATGTGACTGAAGAGAGGACACCTCTGCATGGGATGTGACTGAAGAGAGGGCACCTCTGCATGGGATGTGACTGAAGAGAGGACACCTCTGCATGGGATGTGACTGAAGAGAGGACACCTCTGCATCGGATGTGACTGAAGAGAGGACACCTCTGCACCGGATGTGACTGAAGAGAGGACACCTCTGCATCGGATGTGACTGAAGAGAGGGCACCTCTGCATGGGATGTGACTGAAGAGAGGGCACCTCTGCATGGGATGTGACTGAAGAGAGGACACCTCTGCGTGGGATGTGACTGAACAGAAGACACCTCTGCATGGGATGTGACTGAAGAGAGGATACCTCTGCATGGGATGTGACTGAAGAGAAGACACCTCTGCATCGTATGTGACTGAAGAGAGGGCACTTCTGCATGGGACGTAACTGAAGAGAGGTCACCTCTACATGGGATGTGACTGAAGAGAGGACACCTCTGCATGGGATGTGACTGAAGAGAGGACACTTCTGCATGGGATGTGACTGAAGAGAGGACACCTCTGCATGGGATGTGACTGAAGAGAAGACACCTCTGCATCGGATGTGACTGAAGAGAGGGCACTTCTGCATAGGACGTGACTGAAGAGAGGACACCTCTGCATGGGATGTGACTGAAGAGAAGGTACCTCTGCATGGGATGTGACTGAAAACAGGGCACCTCTGCATGGGATGTGACTGAAAGAGAGGACACCTCTGCAAGGGATGTGACTGAAGAGAGGACACCTCTGCATGGGATGTGACTGAAGAGAGGACACCTCTGAATCGGATGACTGAAGAGAGGGCACCTCTGCATGGGATGTGACTGAAGAGAAAACACCTCTGCATGGGATGTGACTGAAGAGAGGACACCTCTGCATGGAATATGACTGGAGAGGGCACCTCTGCATGGGATGTGACTGAAGAGGGGTCACCTCTGCATGGGATGTGACTGAAGAGGGGACACCTCTGCATGGGATGTGACTGAAGAGAGGACACCTCTGCAAGGGATGTGACTGAAGAGAGGACACCTCTGCATGGAATATGACTGGAGAGAGGACACCTCTGCATGGGATGTGACTGAAGAGAGGACACCTCTGCAAGGGATGTGACTGAAGAGAGGACACCTCTGAATCGGATGACTGAAGAGAGGGCACCTCTGCATGGGATGTGACTGAAGAGAAGACACCTCTGCATGGGATGTGACTGAAGAGAGGACACCTCTGCATGGGATGTGACTGAGGAGAGGGCACCTATGCATCGGATGTGACTGAAGAGAGGACACCTCTGCATTGGATGTGACTGAAGAGAGGACACCTCTGCATGGCATGTGACTGAAGAGAGGACACCTCTGCAAGGGATGTGACTGAAGAGAGGACACCTCTGCATGGGATGTGACTGAGGAGAGGGCACCTCTGCATGGGATGTGACTGAAGAGGGGTCACCTCTGCATGGGATGTGACTGAAGAGGGGACACCTCTGCATGGGATGTGACTGAAGAGAGGACACCTCTGCAAGGGATGTGACTGAAGAGAGGACACCTCTGCATGGAATATGACTGGAGAGGGCACCTCTGCATGGGATGTGACTGAAGAGAGGTCACCTCTGCATGGGATGTGACTGAAGAGAGGACACCTCTGCATGGGATGTGACTGAAGAGAGGACACCTCTGCATGGGATGTGACTGAGGAGAGGTCACCTCTGCATGGGATGTGACTGAAGAGAGGACACCTCTGCATGGGATGTGACTGAGGAGAGGACACCTCTGCAAGGGATGTGACTGAAGAGAGGACACCTCTGCATGGGATGTGACTGAAGAGAGGACACCTCTGAATGGGATGTGACTGAAGAGAAGGCACCTCTGCATGGGATGTGACTGAAGAGAAGACACCTCTGCATGGGATGTGACTGAAGAGAGGACACCTCTGCATGGAATATGACTGGAGAGGGCACCTCTACATGGGATGTGACTGAAGAGAGGTCACCTCTGCATGGGATGTGACTGAAGAGGGGACACCTCTGCATGGGATGTGACTGAAGAGAGGACACCTCTGCATGGGATGTGACTGAAGAGAGGACACCTCTGCATGGGATGTGACTGAAGAGAGGGCACCTCTGCATGGGATGTGACTGAAGAGAGGACACCTCTGCATGGGATGTGACTGAAGAGGGGACACCTCTGCATGGGATGTGACTGAAGAGAGGACACCTCTGCATGGGATGTGACTGAAGAGAAGACACCTCTGCATGGGATGTGACTGAAGAGAGGACACCTCTGCATGGAATATGACTGGAGAGGGCACCTCTGCATGGGATGTGACTGAAGAGGGGTCACCTCTGCATGGGATGTGAGTGAAGAGGGGACACCTCTGCATGGGATGTGACTGAAAAGAGGACACCTCTGCAAGGGATGTGACTGAAGAGAGGACACCTCTGCATGGAATATGACTGGAGAGGGCACCTCTGCATGGGATGTGACTGAAGAGAGGTCACATCTTCATGGGATGTGACTGAAGAGAGGACACCTCTGCATGGGATGTGACTGAAGAGAGGACACCTCTGCATGGGATGTGACTGAGGAGAGGTCACCTCTGCATGGGATGTGACTGAAGAGAGGACACCTCTGCATGGGATGTGACTGAGGAGAGGACACCTCTGCAAGGGATGTGACTGAAGAGAGGACACCTCTGCATGGGATGTGACTGAGGAGAGGACACCTCTGAATGGGATGTGACTGAAGAGAAGGCACCTCTGCATGGGATGTGACTGAAGAGAAGACACCTCTGCATGGGATGTGACTGAAGAGAGGACACCTCTGCATGGAATATGACTGGAGAGGGCACCTCTACATGGGATGTGACTGAAGAGAGGTCACCTCTGCATGGGATGTGACTGAAGAGGGGACACCTCTGCATGGGATGTGACTGAAGAGAGGACACCTCTGCATGGGATGTGACTGAAGAGAGGACACCTCTGCATGGGATGTGACTGAAGAGAGGGCACCTCTGCATGGGATGTGACTGAAGAGAGGACACCTCTGCATGGGATGTGACTGAAGAGAGGACACCTCTGCATCGGATGTGACTGAAGAGAGGACACCTCTGCACCGGATGTGACTGAAGAGAGGACACCTCTGCATCGGATGTGACTGAAGAGAGGGCACCTCTGCATGGGATGTGACTGAAGAGAGGGCACCTCTGCATGGGATGTGACTGAAGAGAGGACACCTCTGCGTGGGATGTGACTGAGGAGAGGACACCTCTGCAAGGGATGTGACTGAAGAGAGGACACCTCTGCATGGGATGTGACTGAAGAGAGGACACCTCTGAATGGGATGTGACTGAAGAGAAGGCACCTCTGCATGGGATGTGACTGAAGAGAAGCCACCTCTGCATGGGATGTGACTGAAGAGAGGACACCTCTGCATGGAATATGACTGGAGAGGGCACCTCTGCATGGGATGTGACTGAAGAGAGGTCACCTCTGCATGGGATGTGACTGAAGAGGGGACACCTCTGCATGGGATGTGACTGAAGAGAGGACACCTCTGCATGGGATGTGACTGAAGAGAGGACACCTCTGCATGGGATGTGACTGAAGAGAGGGCACCTCTGCATGGGATGTGACTGAAGAGAGGACACCTCTGCATGGGATGTGACTGAAGAGAGGACACCTCTGCATCGGATGTGACTGAAGAGAGGACACCTCTGCACCGGATGTGACTGAAGAGAGGACACCTCTGCATCGGATGTGACTGAAGAGAGGGCACCTCTGCATGGGATGTGACTGAAGAGAGGGCACCTCTGCATGGGATGTGACTGAAGAGAGGACACCTCTGCGTGGGATGTGACTGAACAGAAGACACCTCTGCATGGGATGTGACTGAAGAGAGGATACCTCTGCATGGGATGTGACTGAAGAGAAGACACCTCTGCATCGTATGTGACTGAAGAGAGGGCACTTCTGCATGGGACGTAACTGAAGAGAGGTCACCTCTACATGGGATGTGACTGAAGAGAGGACACCTCTGCATGGGATGTGACTGAAGAGAGGACACTTCTGCATGGGATGTGACTGAAGAGAGGACACCTCTGCATGGGATGTGACTGAAGAGAAGACACCTCTGCATCGGATGTGACTGAAGAGAGGGCACTTCTGCATAGGACGTGACTGAAGAGAGGACACCTCTGCATGGGATGTGACTGAAGAGAAGGTACCTCTGCATGGGATGTGACTGAAAACAGGGCACCTCTGCATGGGATGTGACTGAAAGAGAGGACACCTCTGCAAGGGATGTGACTGAAGAGAGGACACCTCTGCATGGGATGTGACTGAAGAGAGGACACCTCTGAATCGGATGACTGAAGAGAGGGCACCTCTGCATGGGATGTGACTGAAGAGAAGACACCTCTGCATGGGATGTGACTGAAGAGAGGACACCTCTGCATGGAATATGACTGGAGAGGGCACCTCTGCATGGGATGTGACTGAAGAGGGGTCACCTCTGCATGGGATGTGACTGAAGAGGGGACACCTCTGCATGGGATGTGACTGAAGAGAGGACACCTCTGCAAGGGATGTGACTGAAGAGAGGACACCTCTGCATGGAATATGACTGGAGAGAGGACACCTCTGCATGGGATGTGACTGAAGAGAGGACACCTCTGCAAGGGATGTGACTGAAGAGAGGACACCTCTGAATCGGATGACTGAAGAGAGGGCACCTCTGCATGGGATGTGACTGAAGAGAAGACACCTCTGCATGGGATGTGACTGAAGAGAGGACACCTCTGCATGGGATGTGACTGAGGAGAGGGCACCTATGCATCGGATGTGACTGAAGAGAGGACACCTCTGCATTGGATGTGACTGAAGAGAGGACACCTCTGCATGGCATGTGACTGAAGAGAGGACACCTCTGCATGGGATGTGACTGAAGAGAGGACACCTCTGCATGGGATGTGACTGAGGAGAGGGCACCTCTGCATGGGATGTGACTGAAGAGAGGACACCTCTGCATGGGATGTGACTGAAGAGAGGACACCTCTGCATGGGATGTGACTGAAGAGAGAGGGCACCTCTGCATGGGATGTGACTGAGGAGAGGGCACCTCTGCATGGGATGTGACTGAAGAGAGGACACCTCTGCGTGGGATGTGCCTGAAGAGAGGACACCTCTGCATGGGATGTGACTGGGGAGAGGGCACCTCTGCATGGGATGTGACTGAAGAGAGGACACCTCTGCATGGGATGTGACTGAAGAGAGGGCACCTCTGCATGGGATGAGACTGAAGAGAAGACACCTCTGCATCGGATGTGACTGATGAGAGGGCACTTCTGCATGGGACGTGACTGAAGAGAGGACACCTCTCCATGGGATGTGACTGAAGAGAAGGTACCTCTGCATGGGATGTGACTGAAGACAGGGCACTTCTGCATAGGACGTGACTGAAGAGAGGACACCTCTGCATGGGATGTGACTGAAAAGAAGGTACCTCTGCATGGGATGTGACTGAAGACAGGGCACCTCTGCATGGGATGTGACTGAAGAGAGGACACCTCTGCATGGGATGTGACTGAGGAGAGGTCACCTCTGCATGGGATGTGACTGAAGAGAGGACACCTCTGCATGGGATGTGACTGAGGAGAGGACACCTCTGCAAGGGATGTGACTGAAGAGAGGACACCTCTGCATGGGATGTGACTGAAGAGAGGACACCTCTGAATGGGATGTGACTGAAGAGAAGGCACCTCTGCATGGGATGTGACTGAAGAGAAGACACCTCTGCATGGGATGTGACTGAAGAGAGGACACCTCTGCATGGAATATGACTGGAGAGGGCACCTCTGCATGGGATGTGACTGAAGAGAGGTCACCTCTGCATGGGATGTGACTGAAGAGGGGACACCTCTGCATGGGATGTGACTGAAGAGAGGACACCTCTGCATGGGATGTGACTGAAGAGAGGACACCTCTGCATGGGATGTGACTGAAGAGAGGGCACCTCTGCATGGTATGTGACTGAAGAGAGGACACCTCTGCATGGGATGTGACTGAAGAGAGGACACCTCTGCATCGGATGTGACTGAAGAGAGGACACCTCTGCACCGGATGTGACTGAAGAGAGGACACCTCTGCATCGGATGTGACTGAAGAGAGGGCACCTCTGCATGGGATGTGACTGAAGAGAGGACACCTCTGCGTGGGATGTGACTGAACAGAGGAGACCTCTGCATTGGATGTGACTGAAGAGAGGAGACCTCTGTATGGGATGTGACTGAAGAGAGGACACCTCTGCATGGGATGTGACTGAAGAGAGGACACCTCTGTATGGGATGTGCCTGAAGAGAGGACACCTCTGCATGGGATGTGACTGAAGAGAGGACACCTCTGCATGGGATGTGACTGAAGAGAGGACACCTCTGCATGGGATGTGACTGAAGAGAAGATACCTCTGCATGGGATGTGACTGAAGAGAGGACACCTCTGCATGGGATGTGATTGAAGAGAGGACACCTCTGCATGGGATGTGACTGAAGAGAGGACACCTCTGCGCCGGATGTGACTGAAGAGAGGACACCTCTGCATCGGATGTGACTGAAGAGAGGGCACCTCTGCCTGGGATTTGACTGAAGAGAGGGCACCTCTGCATGGGATGTGACTGAAGAGAGGACACCTCTGCGTGGGATGTGACTGAACAGAGGAGACCTCTGCATGGAATGTGACTGAAGAGAGGAGACCTCTGTATGGGATGTGACTGAAGAGAGGACACCTCTGCATCGGATGTGACTGAAGAGAGGACACCTCTGCATGGGATGTGACTGAAGAGAGGGCACCTCTGCATGGGATGTGACTGAAGAGAGGACACCTCTGCATTGGACACCTCTGCATGGGATGTGACTGAAGAGAGGGCACCTCTGCATGGGATGTGACTGAAGAGAGGACACCTCTGCATGGTATGTGACTGAAGAGAGGACACTTCTGCATGGGATGAGACTGAAGAGAGGACACCTCTGCATGGGATGTGACTGAAGAGAAGACACCTCTGCATCAGATGTGACTGAAAAGAGGGCACTTCTGCATGGGACGTGACTGAAAAGAGGGCACTTCTGCATGGGACGTGACTGAAGAGAGGTCACCTCTGCATGGGATGTGACTGAAGAGGGGACACCTCTGCATGGGATGTGACTGAAGAGAGGACACTTCTGCATGGGATGTGACTGAACAGAGGACACCTCTGCATGGGATGTGACTGAAGAGACGACACCTCTGCATCGGATGTGACTGAAGAAAGGGCACTACTGCATGGGACGTGACTGAAGAGAGGACACCTCTCCATGGGATGTGACTGAAGAGAAGGTACCTCTGCATGGGATGTGACTGAAGACAGGGCACCTCTGCATGGGATGTGACTGAAGAGAGGACACCTCTGCATGGGATGTGACTGAGGAGAGGGCACCTCTGCATGAGATGTGACTGAAGAGAGGACACCTCTGCATCGGATGTGACTGAAGAGAAGACACCTCTGCATGGGATGTGACTGAAGAGAGGACACCTCTGCATCGGATGTGAGTGAAGAGAAGACATCTCTGCATCGGATGTGACTGAAGCGAGGACACCTCTGCATGGGATGTGACTGAAGAGAGGACACCTCTGCATGGGATGTGACTGAAGAGAGAGGGCACCTCTGCATGGGATGTGACTGAGGAGAGGGCACCTCTGCATGGGATGTGACTGAAGAGAGGACACCTCTGCGTGGGATGTGCCTGAAGAGAGGACACCTCTGCATGGGATGTGACTGAGGAGAGGGCACCTCTGCATGGGATGTGACTGAAGAGAGGACACCTCTGCATGGGATGTGACTGAAGAGAGGGCACCTCTGCATGGGATGAGACTGAAGAGAAGACACCTCTGCATCGGATGTGACTGATGAGAGGGCACTTCTGCATGGGACGTGACTGAAGAGAGGACACCTCTCCATGGGATGTGACTGAAGAGAAGGTACCTCTGCATGGGATGTGACTGAAGACAGGGCACTTCTGCATAGGACGTGACTGAAGAGAGGACACATCTGCATGGGATGTGACTGAAGAGAAGGTACCTCTGCATGGGATGTGACTGAAGACAGGGCACCTCTGCATTGGGATGTGACTGAAGAGAGGACACCTCTGCAAGGGATGTGACTGAAGAGAGGACACCTCTGCATGGGATGTGACTGAAGAGAGGACACCTCTGAATGGGATGTGACTGAAGAGAAGGCACCTCTGCATGGGATGTGACTGAAGAGAAGACACCTCTGCATGGGATGTGACTGAAGAGAGGACACCTCTGCATGGAATATGACTGGAGAGGGCACCTCTGCATGGGATGTGACTGAAGAGAGGTCACCTCTGCATGGGATGTGACTGAAGAGGGGACACCTCTGCATGGGATGTGACTGAAGAGAGGACACCTCTGCATGGGATGTGACTGAAGAGAGGACACCTCTGCATGGGATGTGACTGAAGAGAGGGCACCTCTGCATGGGATGTGACTGAAGAGAGGACACCTCTGCATCGGATGTGACTGAAGAGAGGACACCTCTGCACCGGATGTGACTGAATAGAGGACACCTCTGCATCGGATGTGACTGAAGAGAGGGCACCTCTGCATGAGATGTGACTGAAGAGAGGGCACCTCTGCGTGGGATGTGACTGAAGAGAGGACACCTCTGCGTGGGATGTGACTGAACAGAGGAGACCTCTGCATTGGATGTGACTGAAGAGAGGAGACCTCTGTATGGGATGTGACTGAAGAGAGGACACCTCTGCATGGGATGTGACTGAAGAGAGGACACCTCTGTATGGGATGTGCCTGAAGAGAGGACACCTCTGCATGGGATGTGACTGAAGAGAGGACACCTCTGCATGGGATGTGACTGAAGAGAGGACACCTCTGCATGGGATGTGACTGAAGAGAAGATACCTCTGCATGGGATGTGACTGAAGAGAGGACACCTCTGCATGGGATGTGATTGAAGAGAGGACACCTCTGCATGGGATGTGACTGAAGAGAGGACACCTCTGCACCGGATGTGACTGAAGAGAGGACACCTCTGCATCGGATGTGACTGAAGAGAGGGCACCTCTGCATGGGATGTGACTGAAGAGAGGGCACCTCTGCATGGGATGTGACTGAAGAGAGGGCACCTCTGCATGGGATGTGACTGAAGAGAGGGCACCTCTGCATGGGATGTGACTGAAGAGAGGACACCTCTGCGTGGGATGTGACTGAGGAGAGGACACCTCTGCAAGGGATGTGACTGAAGAGAGGACACCTCTGCATGGGATGTGACTGAAGAGAGGACACCTCTGAATGGGATGTGACTGAAGAGAAGGCACCTCTGCATGGGATGTGACTGAAGAGAAGACACCTCTGCATGGGATGTGACTGAAGAGAGGACACCTCTGCATGGAATATGACTGGAGAGGGCACCTCTGCATGGGATGTGACTGAAGAGAGGTCACCTCTGCATGGGATGTGACTGAAGAGGGGACACCTCTGCATGGGATGTGACTGAAGAGAGGACACCTCTGCATGGGATGTCACTGAAGAGAGGACACCTCTGCATGGGATGTGACTGAAGAGAGGGCACCTCTGCATGGGATGTGACTGAAGAGAGGACACCTCTGCATGGGATGTGACTGAAGAGAGGACACCTCTGCATCGGATGTGACTGAAGAGAGGACACCTCTGCACCGGATGTGACTGAAGAGAGGACACCTCTGCATCGGATGTGACTGAAGAGAGGGCACCTCTGCATGGGATGTGACTGAAGAGAGGGCACCTCTGCATGGGATGTGACTGAAGAGAGGACACCTCTGCGTGGGATGTGACTGAACAGAAGACACCTCTGCATGGGATTTGACTGAAGAGAGGATACCTCTGCATGGGATGTGACTGAAGAGAAGACACCTCTGCATCGTATGTGACTGAAGAGAGGGCACTTCTGCATGGGACGTAACTGAAGAGAGGTCACCTCTGCATGGGATGTGACTGAAGAGAGGACACCTCTGCATGGGATGTGACTGAAGAGAGGACACTTCTGCATGGGATGTGACTGAAGAGAGGACACCTCTGCATGGGATGTGACTGAAGAGAAGAAACCTCTGCATCGGATGTGACTGAAGAGAGGGCACTTCTGCCTAGGACGTGACTGAAGAGAGGACACCTCTGCATGGGATGTGACTGAAGAGAAGGTACCTCTGCATGGGATGTGACTGAAAACAGGGCACCTCTGCATGGGATGTGACTGAAAAGAGGACACCTCTGCAAGGGATGTGACTGAAGAGAGGACACCTCTGCATGGGATGTGACTGAAGAGAGGACACCTCTGAATCGGATGACTGAAGAGAGGGCACCTCTGCATGGGATGTGACTGAAGAGAAGACACCTCTGCATGGGTGTGACTGAAGAGAGGACACCTCTGCATGGAATATGACTGGAGAGGGCACCTCTGCATGGGATGTGACTGAAGAGGGGTCACCTCTGCATGGGATGTGACTGAAGAGGGGACACCTCTGCATGGGATGTGACTGAAGAGAGGACACCTCTGCAAGGGATGTGACTGAAGAGAGGACACCTCTGCATGGAATATGACTGGAGAGAGGACACCTCTGCATGGGATGTGACTGAAGAGAGGACACCTCTGCAAGGGATGTGACTGAAGAGAGGACACCTCTGAATCGGATGACTGAAGAAAGGGCACCTCTGCATGGGATGTGACTGAAGAGAAGACACCTCTGCATGGAATGTGACTGAAGAGAGGACACCTCTGCATGGGATGTGACTGAGGAGAGGGCACCTATGCATCGGATGTGACTGAAGAGAGGACACCTCTGCATTGGATGTGACTGAAGAGAGGACACCTCTGCATGGCATGTGACTGAAGAGAGGACACCTCTGCATGGGATGTGACTGAAGAGAGGACACCTCTGCATGGGATGTGACTGAGGAGAGGGCACCTCTGCATGGGATGTGACTGAGGAGAGGGCACCTCTGCATGGGATGTGACTGAAGAGAGGACACCTCTGCGTGGGATGTGCCTGAAGAGAGGACACCTCTGCATGGGATGTGACTGGGGAGAGGGCACCTCTGCATGGGATGTGACTGAAGAGAGGACACCTCTGCATGGGATGTGACTGAAGAGAGGGCACCTTTGCATGGGATGAGACTGAAGAGAAGACACCTCTGCATCGGATGTGACTGATGAGAGGGCACTTCTGCATGGGACGTGACTGAAGAGAGGACACCTCTCCATGGGATGTGACTGAAGAGAAGGTACCTCTGCATGGGATGTGACTGAAGACAGGGCACTTCTGCATAGGACGTGACTGAAGAGAGGACACCTCTGCATGGGATGTGACTGAAGAGAAGGTACCTCTGCATGGGATGTGACTGAAGACAGGGCACCTCTGCATGGGATGTGACTGAAGAGAGGACACCTCTGCATGGGATGTGACTGAGGAGAGGTCACCTCTGCATGGGATGTGACTGAAGAGAGGACACCTCTGCATGGGATGTGACTGAGGAGAGGACACCTCTGCAAGGGATGTGACTGAAGAGAGGACACCTCTGCATGGGATGTGACTGAAGAGAGGACACCTCTGAATGGGATGTGACTGAAGAGAAGGCACCTCTGCATGGGATGTGACTGAAGAGAAGACACCTCTGCATGGGATGTGACTGAAGAGAGGACACCTCTGCATGGAATATGACTGGAGAGGGCACCTCTGCATGGGATGTGACTGAAGAGAGGTCACCTCTGCATGGGATGTGACTGAAGAGGGGACACCTCTGCATGGGATGTGACTGAAGAGAGGACACCTCTGCATGGGATGTGACTGAAGAGAGGACACCTCTGCATGGGATGTGACTGAAGAGAGGGCACCTCTGCATGGTATGTGACTGAAGAGAGGACACCTCTGCATGGGATGTGACTGAAGAGAGGACACCTCTGCATCGGATGTGACTGAAGAGAGGACACCTCTGCACCGGATGTGACTGAAGAGAGGACACCTCTGCATCGGATGTGACTGAAGAGAGGGCACCTCTGCATGGGATGTGACTGAAGAGAGGACACCTCTGCGTGGGATGTGACTGAACAGAGGAGACCTCTGCATTGGATGTGACTGAAGAGAGGAGACCTCTGTATGGGATGTGACTGAAGAGAGGACACCTCTGCATGGGATGTGACTGAAGAGAGGACACCTCTGTATGGGATGTGCCTGAAGAGAGGACACCTCTGCATGGGATGTGACTGAAGAGAGGACACCTCTGCATGGGATGTGACTGAAGAGAGGACACCTCTGCATGGGATGTGACTGAAGAGAGGACACCTCTGCATGGGATGTGACTGAAGAGAAGATACCTCTGCATGGGATGTGACTGAAGAGAGGACACCTCTGCATGGGATGTGATTGAAGAGAGGACACCTCTGCATGGGATGTGACTGAAGAGAGGACACCTCTGCGCCGGATGTGACTGAAGAGAGGACACCTCTGCATCGGATGTGACTGAAGAGAGGGCACCTCTGCCTGGGATTTGACTGAAGAGAGGGCACCTCTGCATGGGATGTGACTGAAGAGAGGACACCTCTGCGTGGGATGTGACTGAACAGAGGAGACCTCTGCATGGAATGTGACTGAAGAGAGGAGACCTCTGTATGGGATGTGACTGAAGAGAGGACACCTCTGCATCGGATGTGACTGAAGAGAGGACACCTCTGCATGGGATGTGACTGAAGAGAGGGCACCTCTGCATGGGATGTGACTGAAGAGAGGACACCTCTGCATTGGACACCTCTGCATGGGATGTGACTGAAGAGAGGGCACCTCTGCATGGGATGTGACTGAAGAGAGGACACCTCTGCATGGGATGTGACTGAAGAGAGGACACTTCTGCATGGGATGAGACTGAAGAGAGGACACCTCTGCATGGGATGTGACTGAAGAGAAGACACCTCTGCATCAGATGTGACTGAAAAGAGGGCACTTCTGCATGGGACGTGACTGAAGAGAGGTCACCTCTGCATGGGATGTGACTGAAGAGAGGACACCTCTGCATGGGATGTGACTGAAGAGAGGACACTTCTGCATGGGATGTGACTGAACAGAGGACACCTCTGCATGGGATGTGACTGAAGAGACGACACCTCTGCATCGGATGTGACTGAAGAAAGGGCACTTCTGCATGGGACGTGACTGAAGAGAGGACACCTCTCCATGGGATGTGACTGAAGAGAAGGTACCTCTGCATGGGATGTGACTGAAGACAGGGCACCTCTGCATGGGATGTGACTGAAGAGAGGACACCTCTGCATGGGATGTGACTGAGGAGAGGGCACCTCTGCATGGGATGTGACTGAAGAGAGGACACCTCTGCATCGGATGTGACTGAAGAGAAGACACCTCTGCATGGGATGTGACTGAAGAGAGGACACCTCTGCATCGGATGTGAGTGAAGAGAAGACATCTCTGCATCGGATGTGACTGAAGAGAGGACACCTCTGCATGGGATGTGACTGAAGAGAGGACACCTCTGCATGGGATGTGACTGAAGAGAGAGGGCACCTCTGCATGGGATGTGACTGAGGAGAGGGCACCTCTGCATGGGATGTGACTGAAGAGAGGACACCTCTGCGTGGGATGTGCCTGAAGAGAGGACACCTCTGCATGGGATGTGACTGAGGAGAGGGCACCTCTGCATGGGATGTGACTGAAGAGAGGACACCTCTGCATGGGATGTGACTGAAGAGAGGGCACCTCTGCATGGGATGAGACTGAAGAGAAGACACCTCTGCATCGGATGTGACTGATGAGAGGGCACTTCTGCATGGGACGTGACTGAAGAGAGGACACCTCTCCATGGGATGTGACTGAAGAGAAGGTACCTCTGCATGGGATGTGACTGAAGACAGGGCACTTCTGCATAGGACGTGACTGAAGAGAGGACACATCTGCATGGGATGTGACTGAAGAGAAGGTACCTCTGCATGGGATGTGACTGAAGACAGGGCACCTCTGCATGGGATGTGACTGAAGAGAGGACACCTCTGCAAGGGATGTGACTGAAGAGAGGACACCTCTGCATGGGATGTGACTGAAGAGAGGACACCTCTGAATGGGATGTGACTGAAGAGAAGGCACCTCTGCATGGGATGTGACTGAAGAGAAGACACCTCTGCATGGGATGTGACTGAAGAGAGGACACCTCTGCATGGAATATGACTGGAGAGGGCACCTCTGCATGGGATGTGACTGAAGAGAGGTCACCTCTGCATGGGATGTGACTGAAGAGGGGACACCTCTGCATGGGATGTGACTGAAGAGAGGACACCTCTGCATGGGATGTGACTGAAGAGAGGACACCTCTGCATGGGATGTGACTGAAGAGAGGGCACCTCTGCATGGGATGTGACTGAAGAGAGGACACCTCTGCATCGGATGTGACTGAAGAGAGGACACCTCTGCACCGGATGTGACTGAATAGAGGACACCTCTGCATCGGATGTGACTGAAGAGAGGGCACCTCTGCATGAGATGTGACTGAAGAGAGGGCACCTCTGCGTGGGATGTGACTGAAGAGAGGACACCTCTGCGTGGGATGTGACTGAACAGAGGAGACCTCTGCATTGGATGTGACTGAAGAGAGGAGACCTCTGTATGGGATGTGACTGAAGAGAGGACACCTCTGCATGGGATGTGACTGAAGAGAGGACACCTCTGTATGGGATGTGCCTGAAGAGAGGACACCTCTGCATGGGATGTGACTGAAGAGAGGACACCTCTGCATGGGATGTGACTGAAGAGAGGACACCTCTGCATGGGATGTGACTGAAGAGAGGACACCTCTGCATGGGATGTGACTGAAGAGAAGATACCTCTGCATGGGATGTGACTGAATAGAGGACACCTCTGCATGGGATGTGATTGAAGAGAGGACACCTCTGCATGGGATGTGACTGAAGAGAGGACACCTCTGTGCCGGATGTGACTGAAGAGAGGACACCTCTGCATCGGATGTGACTGAAGAGAGGGCACCTCTGCCTGGGATTTGACTGAAGAGAGGGCACCTCTGCATGGGATGTGACTGAAGAGAGGACACCTCTGCGTGGGATGTGACTGAACAGAGGAGACCTCTGCATGGAATGTGACTGAAGAGAGGAGACCTCTGTATGGGATGTGACTGAAGAGAGGACACCTCTGCATCGGATGTGACTGAAGAGAGGACACCTCTGCATGGGATGTGACTGAAGAGAGGGCACCTCTGCATGGGATGTGACTGAAGAGAGGACACCTCTGCATTGGACACCTCTGCATGGGATGTGACTGAAGAGAGGGCACCTCTGCATGGGATGTGACTGAAGAGAGGAAACCTCTGCATGGGATGTGACTGAAGAGAGGACACTTCTGCATGGGATGTGACTGAAGAGAGGACACCTCTGCATGGGATGTGACTGAAGAGAAGACACCTCTGCATCAGATGTGACTGAAAAGAGGGCACTTCTGCATGGGACGTGACTGAAGAGAGGTCACCTCTGCATGGGATGTGACTGAAGAGAGGACACCTCTGCATGGGATGTGACTGAAGAGAGGACACTTCTGCATGGGATGTGACTGAACAGAGGACACCTCTGCATGGGATGTGACTGAAGAGACGACACCTCTGCATCGGATGTGACTGAAGAAAGGGCACTTCTGCATGGGACGTGACTGAAGAGAGGACACCTCTCCATGGGATGTGACTGAAGAGAAGGTACCTCTGCATGGGATGTGACTGAAGACAGGGCACCTCTGCATGGGATGTGACTGAAGAGAGGACACCACTGCATGGGATGTGACTGAGGAGAGGGCACCTCTGCATGGGATGTGACTGAAGAGAGGACACCTCTGCATCGGATGTGACTGAAGAGAAGACACCTCTGCATGGGATGTGACTGAAGAGAGGACACCTCTGCATCAGATGTGAGTGAAGAGAAGACATCTCTGCATCGGATGTGACTGAAGAGAGGACACCTCTGCATGGGATGTGACTGAAGAGAGGACACCTCTGCATGGGATGTGACTGAAGAGAGAGGGCACCTCTGCATGGGATGTGACTGAGGAGAGGGCACCTCTGCATGGGATGTGACTGAAGAGAGGACACCTCTGCGTGGGATGTGCCTGAAGAGAGGACACCTCTGCATGGGATGTGACTGAGGAGAGGGCACCTCTGCATGGGATGTGACTGAAGAGAGGACACCTCTGCATGGGATGTGACTGAAGAGAGGGCACCTCTGCATGGGTTGAGACTGAAGAGAAGACACCTCTGCATCGGATGTGACTGATGAGAGGGCACTTCTGCATGGTACGTGACTGAAGAGAGGACACCTCTCCATTGGATGTGACTGAAGAGAAGGTACCTCTGCATGGGATGTGACTGAAGACAGGGCACTTCTGCATAGGACGTGACTGAAGAGAGGACACATCTGCATGGGATGTGACTGAAGAGAAGGTACCTCTGCATGGGATGTGACTGAAGACAGGGCACCTCTGCATGGGATGTGACTGAAGAGAGGACACCTCTGCAAGGGATGTGACTGAAGAGAGGACACCTCTGCATGGGATGTGACTGAAGAGAGGACACCTCTGAATGGGATGTGACTGAAGAGAAGGCACCTCTGCATGGGATGTGACTGAAGAGAGGACACCTCTGCATGGGATGTGACTGAAGAGAGGACACCTCTGCATGGGATGTGACTGAAAAGAGGTCACCTCTGCATGGGATGTGACTGAAGAGGGGACACCTCTGCATGGGATGTGACTGAAGAGAGGACACCTCTGCATGGGATGTGACTGAAGAGAGGACACCTCTGCATGGGATGTGACTGAAGAGAGGGCACCTCTGCATGGGATGTGACTGAAGAGAGGACACCTCTGCATGGGATGTGACTGAAGAGAGGACACCTCTGCATCGGATGTGACTGAAGAGAGGACACCTCTGCATGGGATGTGACTGAAGAGAGGACACCTCTGCATGGGATGTGACTGAATAGACGACACCTCTGCATCGGATGTGACTGAAGAGAGGGCACTTCTGCATGGGATGTGACTAAAGAGAGGACACCTCTGCATGGGATGTGACTGAAGAGAGGACACCTCTGCATGGGATGTGACTGAAGAGAGGACACCTCTGCATGGGATGTGACTGAAGAGAGGACACCTCTGCATGGGATGTGACTGAAGAGAGGACACCTCTGAATTGGATGTGACTGAAGAGAGGACACCTCTGCATGGGATGTGACTGAAGAGAGGACACCTCTGCATGGGATGTGCCTGAAGAGAGGACACCTCTGCATGGGATGTGACTGAAGAGAGGACACCTCTGCATGGGATGTGACTGAAGAGAGGACACCTCTGCATGGGATGTGACTGAAGAGAGGGCACCTCTGCATGGGATGTGACTGAAGAGAGGACACCTCTGCATTGGACACCTCTGCATGGGATGTGACTGAAGAGAGGGCACCTCTGCATGGGATGTGACTGAAGAGAGGACACCTCTGCATGGGATGTGACTGAAGAGAGGACACTTCTGCATGGGATGAGACTGAAGAGAGGACACCTCTGCATGGGATGTGACTGAAGAGAAGACACCTCTGCATCAGATGTGACTGAAAAGAGGGCACTTCTGCATGGGACGTGACTGAAGAGAGGTCACCTCTGCATGGGATGTGACTGAACAGAGGACACCTCTGCATGGGATGTGACTGAAGAGACGACACCTCTGCATCGGATGTGACTGAAGAAAGGGCACTTCTGCATGGGACGTGACTGAAGAGAGGACACCTCTCCATGGGATGTGACTGAAGAGAAGGTACCTCTGCATGGGATGTGACTGAAGACAGGGCACCTCTGCATGGGATGTGACTGAAGAGAGGACACCTCTGCATGGGATGTGACTGAGGAGAGGGCACCTCTGCATGGGATGTGACTGAAGAGAGGACACCTCTGCATCGGATGTGACTGAAGAGAAGACACCTCTGCATGGGATGTGACTGAAGAGAGGACACCTCTGCATCAGATGTGAGTGAAGAGAAGACATCTCTGCATCGGATGTGACTGAAGAGAGGACACCTCTGCATGGGATGTGACTGAAGAGAGGACACCTCTGCATGGGATGTGACTGAAGAGAGAGGGCACCTCTGCATGGGATGTGACTGAGGAGAGGGCACCTCTGCATGGGATGTGACTGAAGAGAGGACACCTCTGCGTGGGATGTGCCTGAAGAGAGGACACCTCTGCATGGGATGTGACTGAGGAGAGGGCACCTCTGCATGGGATGTGACTGAAGAGAGGACACCTCTGCATGGGATGTGACTGAAGAGAGGACACCTCTGCATGGGATGTGACTGAAAAGAGGTCACCTCTGCATGGGATGTGACTGAAGAGGGGACACCTCTGCATGGGATGTGACTGAAGAGAGGACACCTCTGCATGGGATGTGACTGAAGAGAGGACACCTCTGCATGGGATGTGACTGAAGAGAGGGCACCTCTGCATGGGATGTGACTGAAGAGAGGACACCTCTGCATGGGATGTGACTGAAGAGAGGACACCTCTGCATCGGATGTGACTGAAGAGAGGACACCTCTGCATGGGATGTGACTGAAGAGAGGACACCTCTGCATGGGATGTGACTGAATAGACGACACCTCTGCATCGGATGTGACTGAAGAGAGGGCACTTCTGCATGGGATGTGACTAAAGAGAGGACACCTCTGCATGGGATGTGACTGAAGAGAGGACACCTCTGCATGGGATGTGACTGAAGAGAGGACACCTCTGCATGGGATGTGACTGAAGAGAGGACACCTCTGCATGGGATGTGACTGAAGAGAGGACACCTCTGAATTGGATGTGACTGAAGAGAGGACACCTCTGCATGGGATGTGACTGAAGAGAGGACACCTCTGCATGGGATGTGCCTGAAGAGAGGACACCTCTGCATGGGATGTGACTGAAGAGAGGACACCTCTGCATGGGATGTGACTGAAGAGAGGACACCTCTGCATGGGATGTGACTGAAGAGAGGGCACCTCTGCATGGGATGTGACTGAAGAGAGGACACCTCTGCATTGGACACCTCTGCATGGGATGTGACTGAAGAGAGGGCACCTCTGCATGGGATGTGACTGAAGAGAGGACACCTCTGCATGGGATGTGACTGAAGAGAGGACACTTCTGCATGGGATGAGACTGAAGAGAGGACACCTCTGCATGGGATGTGACTGAAGAGAAGACACCTCTGCATCAGATGTGACTGAAAAGAGGGCACTTCTGCATGGGACGTGACTGAAGAGAGGTCACCTCTGCATGGTATGTGACTGAACAGAGGACACCTCTGCATGGGATGTGACTGAAGAGACGACACCTCTGCATCGGATGTGACTGAAGAAAGGGCACTTCTGCATGGGACGTGACTGAAGAGAGGACACCTCTCCATGGGATGTGACTGAAGAGAAGGTACCTCTGCATGGGATGTGACTGAAGACAGGGCACCTCTGCATGGGATGTGACTGAAGAGAGGACACCTCTGCATGGGATGTGACTGAGGAGAGGGCACCTCTGCATGGGATGTGACTGAAGAGAGGACACCTCTGCATCGGATGTGACTGAAGAGAAGACACCTCTGCATGGGATGTGACTGAAGAGAGGACACCTCTGCATCAGATGTGAGTGAAGAGAAGACATCTCTGCATCGGATGTGACTGAAGAGAGGACACCTCTGCATGGGATGTGACTGAAGAGAGGACACCTCTGCATGGGATGTGACTGAAGAGAGAGGGCACCTCTGCATGGGATGTGACTGAGGAGAGGGCACCTCTGCATGGGATGTGACTGAAGAGAGGACACCTCTGCGTGGGATGTGCCTGAAGAGAGGACACCTCTGCATGGGATGTGACTGAGGAGAGGGCACCTCTGCATGGGATGTGACTGAAGAGAGGACACCTCTGCATGGGATGTGACTGAAGAGAGGGCACCTCTGCATGGGATGAGACTGAAGAGAAGACACCTCTGCATCGGATGTGACTGATGAGAGGGCACTTCTGCATGGTACGTGACTGAAGAGAGGACACCTCTCCATGGGATGTGACTGAAGAGAAGGTACCTCTGCATGGGATGTGACTGAAGACAGGGCACTTCTGCATAGGACGTGACTGAAGAGAGGACACATCTGCATGGGATGTGACTGAAGAGAAGGTACCTCTGCATGGGATGTGACTGAAGACAGGGCACCTCTGCATGGGATGTGACTGAAGAGAGGACACCTCTGCAAGGGATGTGACTGAAGAGAGGACACCTCTGCATGGGATGTGACTGAAGAGAGGACACCTCTGAATGGGATGTGACTGAAGAGAAGGCACCTCTGCATGGGATGTGACTGAAGAGAGGACACCTCTGCATGGGATGTGACTGAAGAGAGGACACCTCTGCATGGGATGTGACTGAAAAGAGGTCACCTCTGCATGGGATGTGACTGAAGAGGGGACACCTCTGCATGGGATGTGACTGAAGAGAGGACACCTCTGCATGGGATGTGACTGAAGAGAGGACACCTCTGCATGGGATGTGACTGAAGAGAGGGCACCTCTGCATGGGATGTGACTGAAGAGAGGACACCTCTGCATGGGATGTGACTGAAGAGAGGACACCTCTGCATCGGATGTGACTGAAGAGAGGACACCTCTGCATGGGATGTGACTGAAGAGAGGACACCTCTGCATGGGATGTGACTGAATAGACGACACCTCTGCATCGGATGTGACTGAAGAGAGGGCACTTCTGCATGGGATGTGACTAAAGAGAGGACACCTCTGCATGGGATGTGACTGAAGAGAGGACACCTCTGCATGGGATGTGACTGAAGAGAGGACACCTCTGCATGGGATGTGACTGAAGAGAGGACACCTCTGCATGGGATGTGACTGAAGAGAGGACACCTCTGAATTGGATGTGACTGAAGAGAGGACACCTCTGCATGGGATGTGACTGAAGAGAGGACACCTCCGCATGGGATGTGCCTGAAGAGAGGACACCTCTGCATGGGATGTGACTGAAGAGAGGACACCTCTGCATGGGATGTGACTGAAGAGAGGACACCTCTGCATGGGATGTGACTGAAGAGAAGACAGCTCTGCATAGGATGTGACTGAAGAGAGGACACCTCTGCATGGGATGTGATTGAAGAGAGGACACCTCTGCATGGGATGTGACTGAAGAGAGGACACCTCTGTGCCAGATGTGACTGAAGAGAGGACACCTCTGCATCGGATGTGACTGAAGAGAGGGCACCTCTGCCTGGGATTTGACTGAAGAGAGGGCACCTCTGCATGGGATGTGACTGAAGAGAGGACACCTCTGCGTGGGATGTGACTGAACAGAGGAGACCTCTGCATGGAATGTGACTGAAGAGAGGAGACCTCTGTATGGGATGTGACTGAAGAGAGGACACCTCTGCATCGGATGTGACTGAAGAGAGGACACCTCTGCATGGGATGTGACTGAAGAGAGGGCACCTCTGCATGGGATGTGACTGAAGAGAGGACACCTCTGCATTGGACACCTCTGCATGGGATGTGACTGAAGAGAGGGCACCTCTGCATTGGATTTGACTGAAGAGAGGACACCTCTGCATGGGATGTGACTGAAGAGAGGACACCTCTGCATGGGATGTGACTGAAGAGAAGGCACCTCTGCATGGGATGTGACTGAAGAGAAGACACATCTGCATGGGATGTGACTGAAGAGAGGACACCTCTGCATGGAATATGACTGGAGAGGGCACCTCTGCATGGGATGTGACTGAAGAGAGGTCACCTCTGCATGGGATGTGACTGAAGAGGGGACACCTCTGCATGGGATGTGACTGAAGAGAGGACACCTCTGCATGGGATGTGACTGAAGAGAGGACACCTCTGCATGGGATGTGACTGAAGAGAGGGCACCTCTGCATGGGATGTGACTGAAGAGAGGACACCTCTGCATCGGATGTGACTGAAGAGAGGACACCTCTGCACCGGATGTGACTGAATAGAGGACACCTCTGCATCGGATGTGACTGAAGAGAGGGCACCTCTGCATGAGATGTGACTGAAGAGAGGGCACCTCTGCGTGGGATGTGACTGAAGAGAGGACACCTCTGCGTGGGATGTGACTGAACAGAGGAGACCTCTGCATTGGATGTGACTGAAGAGAGGAGACCTCTGTATGGGATGTGACTGAAGAGAGGACACCTCTGCATGGGATGTGACTGAAGAGAGGACACCTCTGTATGGGATGTGCCTGAAGAGAGGACACCTCTGCATGGGATGTGACTGAAGAGAGGACACCTCTGCATGGGATGTGACTGAAGAGAGGACACCTCTGCATGGGATGTGACTGAAGAGAGGACACCTCTGCATGGGATGTGACTGAAGAGAAGATACCTCTGCATGGGATGTGACTGAAGAGAGGACACCTCTGCATGGGATGTGATTGAAGAGAGCACACCTCTGCATGGGATGTGACTGAAGAGAGGACACCTCTGCACCGGATGTGACTGAAGAGAGGACACCTCTGCATCGGATGTGACTGAAGAGAGGGCACCTCTGCATGGGATGTGACTGAAGAGAGGGCACCTCTGCATGGGATGTGACTGAAGAGAGGGCACCTCTGCATGGGATGTGACTGAAGAGAGGGCACCTCTGCATGGGATGTGACTGAAGAGAGGACACCTCTGCGTGGGATGTGACTGAGGAGAGGACACCTCTGCAAGGGATGTGACTGAAGAGAGGACACCTCTGCATGGGATGTGACTGAAGAGAGGACACCTCTGAATGGGATGTGACTGAAGAGAAGGCACCTCTGCATGGGATGTGACTGAAGAGAAGACACCTCTGCATGGGATGTGACTGAAGAGAGGACACCTCTGCATGGAATATGACTGGAGAGGGCACCTCTGCATGGGATGTGACTGAAGAGAGGTCACCTCTGCATGGGATGTGACTGAAGAGGGGACACCTCTGCATGGGATGTGACTGAAGAGAGGACACCTCTGCATGGGATGTGACTGAAGAGAGGACACCTCTGCATGGGATGTGACTGAAGAGAGGGCACCTCTGCATGGGATGTGACTGAAGAGAGGACACCTCTGCATGGGATGTGACTGAAGAGAGGACACCTCTGCATCGGATGTGACTGAAGAGAGGACACCTCTGCACCGGATGTGACTGAAGAGAGGACACCTCTGCATCGGATGTGACTGAAGAGAGGGCACCTCTGCATGGGATGTGACTGAATAGACGACACCTCTGCATCGGATGTGACTGAAGAGAGGGCACTTCTGCATGGGATGTGACTAAAGAGAGGACACCTCTGCATGGGATGTGACTGAAGAGAGGACACCTCTGCATGGGATGTGACTGAAGAGAGGACACCTCTGCATGGGATGTGACTGAAGAGAGGACACCTCTGCATGGGATGTGACTGAAGAGAGGACACCTCTGAATTGGATGTGACTGAAGAGAGGACACCTCTGCATGGGATGTGACTGAAGAGAGGACACCTCCGCATGGGATGTGCCTGAAGAGAGGACACCTCTGCATGGGATGTGACTGAAGAGAGGACACCTCTGCATGGGATGTGACTGAAGAGAGGACACCTCTGCATGGGATGTGACTGAAGAGAAGACAGCTCTGCATAGGATGTGACTGAAGAGAGGACACCTCTGCATGGGATGTGATTGAAGAGAGGACACCTCTGCATGGGATGTGACTGAAGAGAGGACACCTCTGTGCCAGATGTGACTGAAGAGAGGACACCTCTGCATCGGATGTGACTGAAGAGAGGGCACCTCTGCCTGGGATTTGACTGAAGAGAGGGCACCTCTGCATGGGATGTGACTGAAGAGAGGACACCTCTGCGTGGGATGTGACTGAACAGAGGAGACCTCTGCATGGAATGTGACTGAAGAGAGGAGACCTCTGTATGGGATGTGACTGAAGAGAGGACACCTCTGCATCGGATGTGACTGAAGAGAGGACACCTCTGCATGGGATGTGACTGAAGAGAGGGCACCTCTGCATGGGATGTGACTGAAGAGAGGACACCTCTGCATTGGACACCTCTGCATGGGATGTGACTGAAGAGAGGGCACCTCTGCATTGGATTTGACTGAAGAGAGGACACCTCTGCATGGGATGTGACTGAAGAGAGGACACCTCTGCATGGGATGTGACTGAAGAGAAGGCACCTCTGCATGGGATGTGACTGAAGAGAAGACACATCTGCATGGGATGTGACTGAAGAGAGGACACCTCTGCATGGAATATGACTGGAGAGGGCACCTCTGCATGGGATGTGACTGAAGAGAGGTCACCTCTGCATGGGATGTGACTGAAGAGGGGACACCTCTGCATGGGATGTGACTGAAGAGAGGACACCTCTGCATGGGATGTGACTGAAGAGAGGACACCTCTGCATGGGATGTGACTGAAGAGAGGGCACCTCTGCATGGGATGTGACTGAAGAGAGGACACCTCTGCATCGGATGTGACTGAAGAGAGGACACCTCTGCACCGGATGTGACTGAATAGAGGACACCTCTGCATCGGATGTGACTGAAGAGAGGGCACCTCTGCATGAGATGTGACTGAAGAGAGGGCACCTCTGCGTGGGATGTGACTGAAGAGAGGACACCTCTGCGTGGGATGTGACTGAACAGAGGAGACCTCTGCATTGGATGTGACTGAAGAGAGGAGACCTCTGTATGGGATGTGACTGAAGAGAGGACACCTCTGCATGGGATGTGACTGAAGAGAGGACACCTCTGTATGGGATGTGCCTGAAGAGAGGACACCTCTGCATGGGATGTGACTGAAGAGAGGACACCTCTGCATGGGATGTGACTGAAGAGAGGACACCTCTGCATGGGATGTGACTGAAGAGAGGACACCTCTGCATGGGATGTGACTGAAGAGAAGATACCTCTGCATGGGATGTGACTGAAGAGAGGACACCTCTGCATGGGATGTGATTGAAGAGAGCACACCTCTGCATGGGATGTGACTGAAGAGAGGACACCTCTGCACCGGATGTGACTGAAGAGAGGACACCTCTGCATCGGATGTGACTGAAGAGAGGGCACCTCTGCATGGGATGTGACTGAAGAGAGGGCACCTCTGCATGGGATGTGACTGAAGAGAGGGCACCTCTGCATGGGATGTGACTGAAGAGAGGGCACCTCTGCATGGGATGTGACTGAAGAGAGGACACCTCTGCGTGGGATGTGACTGAGGAGAGGACACCTCTGCAAGGGATGTGACTGAAGAGAGGACACCTCTGCATGGGATGTGACTGAAGAGAGGACACCTCTGAATGGGATGTGACTGAAGAGAAGGCACCTCTGCATGGGATGTGACTGAAGAGAAGACACCTCTGCATGGGATGTGACTGAAGAGAGGACACCTCTGCATGGAATATGACTGGAGAGGGCACCTCTGCATGGGATGTGACTGAAGAGAGGTCACCTCTGCATGGGATGTGACTGAAGAGGGGACACCTCTGCATGGGATGTGACTGAAGAGAGGACACCTCTGCATGGGATGTGACTGAAGAGAGGACACCTCTGCATGGGATGTGACTGAAGAGAGGGCACCTCTGCATGGGATGTGACTGAAGAGAGGACACCTCTGCATGGGATGTGACTGAAGAGAGGACACCTCTGCATCGGATGTGACTGAAGAGAGGACACCTCTGCACCGGATGTGACTGAAGAGAGGACACCTCTGCATCGGATGTGACTGAAGAGAGGGCACCTCTGCATGGGATGTGACTGAAGAGAGGGCACCTCTGCATGGGATGTGACTGAAGAGAGGACACCTCTGCGTGGGATGTGACTGAACAGAAGACACCTCTGCATGGGATTTGACTGAAGAGAGGATACCTCTGCATGGGATGTGACTGAAGAGAAGACACCTCTGCATCGTATGTGACTGAAGAGAGGGCACTTCTGCATGGGACGTAACTGAAGAGAGGTCACCTCTGCATGGGATGTGACTGAAGAGAGGACACCTCTGCATGGGATGTGACTGAAGAGAGGACACTTCTGCATGGGATGTGACTGAAGAGAGGACACCTCTGCATGGGATGTGACTGAAGAGAAGAAACCTCTGCATCGGATGTGACTGAAGAGAGGGCACTTCTGCCTAGGACGTGACTGAAGAGAGGACACCTCTGCATGGGATGTGACTGAAGAGAAGGTACCTCTGCATGGGATGTGACTGAAAACAGGGCACCTCTGCATGGGATGTGACTGAAAAGAGGACACCTCTGCAAGGGATGTGACTGAAGAGAGGACACCTCTGCATGGGATGTGACTGAAGAGAGGACACCTCTGAATCGGATGACTGAAGAGAGGGCACCTCTGCATGGGATGTGACTGAAGAGAAGACACCTCTGCATGGGTGTGACTGAAGAGAGGACACCTCTGCATGGAATATGACTGGAGAGGGCACCTCTGCATGGGATGTGACTGAAGAGGGGTCACCTCTGCATGGGATGTGACTGAAGAGGGGACACCTCTGCATGGGATGTGACTGAAGAGAGGACACCTCTGCAAGGGATGTGACTGAAGAGAGGACACCTCTGCATGGAATATGACTGGAGAGAGGACACCTCTGCATGGGATGTGACTGAAGAGAGGACACCTCTGCAAGGGATGTGACTGAAGAGAGGACACCTCTGAATCGGATGACTGAAGAAAGGGCACCTCTGCATGGGATGTGACTGAAGAGAAGACACCTCTGCATGGGATGTGACTGAAGAGAGGACACCTCTGCATGGGATGTGACTGAGGAGAGGGCACCTATGCATCGGATGTGACTGAAGAGAGGACACCTCTGCATTGGATGTGACTGAAGAGAGGACACCTCTGCATGGCATGTGACTGAAGAGAGGACACCTCTGCATGGGATGTGACTGAAGAGAGGACACCTCTGCATGGGATGTGACTGAGGAGAGGGCACCTCTGCATGGGATGTGACTGAGGAGAGGGCACCTCTGCATGGGATGTGACTGAAGAGAGGACACCTCTGCGTGGGATGTGCCTGAAGAGAGGACACCTCTGCATGGGATGTGACTGGGGAGAGGGCACCTCTGCATGGGATGTGACTGAAGAGAGGACACCTCTGCATGGGATGTGACTGAAGAGAGGGCACCTTTGCATGGGATGAGACTGAAGAGAAGACACCTCTGCATCGGATGTGACTGATGAGAGGGCACTTCTGCATGGGACGTGACTGAAGAGAGGACACCTCTCCATGGGATGTGACTGAAGAGAAGGTACCTCTGCATGGGATGTGACTGAAGACAGGGCACTTCTGCATAGGACGTGACTGAAGAGAGGACACCTCTGCATGGGATGTGACTGAAGAGAAGGTACCTCTGCATGGGATGTGACTGAAGACAGGGCACCTCTGCATGGGATGTGACTGAAGAGAGGACACCTCTGCATGGGATGTGACTGAGGAGAGGTCACCTCTGCATGGGATGTGACTGAAGAGAGGACACCTCTGCATGGGATGTGACTGAGGAGAGGACACCTCTGCAAGGGATGTGACTGAAGAGAGGACACCTCTGCATGGGATGTGACTGAAGAGAGGACACCTCTGAATGGGATGTGACTGAAGAGAAGGCACCTCTGCATGGGATGTGACTGAAGAGAAGACACCTCTGCATGGGATGTGACTGAAGAGAGGACACCTCTGCATGGAATATGACTGGAGAGGGCACCTCTGCATGGGATGTGACTGAAGAGAGGTCACCTCTGCATGGGATGTGACTGAAGAGGGGACACCTCTGCATGGGATGTGACTGAAGAGAGGACACCTCTGCATGGGATGTGACTGAAGAGAGGACACCTCTGCATGGGATGTGACTGAAGAGAGGGCACCTCTGCATGGTATGTGACTGAAGAGAGGACACCTCTGCATGGGATGTGACTGAAGAGAGGACACCTCTGCATCGGATGTGACTGAAGAGAGGACACCTCTGCACCGGATGTGACTGAAGAGAGGACACCTCTGCATCGGATGTGACTGAAGAGAGGGCACCTCTGCATGGGATGTGACTGAAGAGAGGACACCTCTGCGTGGGATGTGACTGAACAGAGGAGACCTCTGCATTGGATGTGACTGAAGAGAGGAGACCTCTGTATGGGATGTGACTGAAGAGAGGACACCTCTGCATGGGATGTGACTGAAGAGAGGACACCTCTGTATGGGATGTGCCTGAAGAGAGGACACCTCTGCATGGGATGTGACTGAAGAGAGGACACCTCTGCATGGGATGTGACTGAAGAGAGGACACCTCTGCATGGGATGTGACTGAAGAGAGGACACCTCTGCATGGGATGTGACTGAAGAGAAGATACCTCTGCATGGGATGTGACTGAAGAGAGGACACCTCTGCATGGGATGTGATTGAAGAGAGGACACCTCTGCATGGGATGTGACTGAAGAGAGGACACCTCTGCGCCGGATGTGACTGAAGAGAGGACACCTCTGCATCGGATGTGACTGAAGAGAGGGCACCTCTGCCTGGGATTTGACTGAAGAGAGGGCACCTCTGCATGGGATGTGACTGAAGAGAGGACACCTCTGCGTGGGATGTGACTGAACAGAGGAGACCTCTGCATGGAATGTGACTGAAGAGAGGAGACCTCTGTATGGGATGTGACTGAAGAGAGGACACCTCTGCATCGGATGTGACTGAAGAGAGGACACCTCTGCATGGGATGTGACTGAAGAGAGGGCACCTCTGCATGGGATGTGACTGAAGAGAGGACACCTCTGCATTGGACACCTCTGCATGGGATGTGACTGAAGAGAGGGCACCTCTGCATGGGATGTGACTGAAGAGAGGACACCTCTGCATGGGATGTGACTGAAGAGAGGACACTTCTGCATGGGATGAGACTGAAGAGAGGACACCTCTGCATGGGATGTGACTGAAGAGAAGACACCTCTGCATCAGATGTGACTGAAAAGAGGGCACTTCTGCATGGGACGTGACTGAAGAGAGGTCACCTCTGCATGGGATGTGACTGAAGAGAGGACACCTCTGCATGGGATGTGACTGAATAGAGGACACTTCTGCATGGGATGTGACTGAACAGAGGACACCTCTGCATGGGATGTGACTGAAGAGACGACACCTCTGCATCGGATGTGACTGAAGAAAGGGCACTTCTGCATGGGACGTGACTGAAGAGAGGACACCTCTCCATGGGATGTGACTGAAGAGAAGGTACCTCTGCATGGGATGTGACTGAAGACAGGGCACCTCTGCATGGGATGTGACTGAAGAGAGGACACCTCTGCATGGGATGTGACTGAGGAGAGGGCACCTCTGCATGGGATGTGACTGAAGAGAGGACACCTCTGCATCGGATGTGACTGAAGAGAAGACACCTCTGCATGGGATGTGACTGAAGAGAGGACACCTCTGCATCGGATGTGAGTGAAGAGAAGACATCTCTGCATCGGATGTGACTGAAGAGAGGACACCTCTGCATGGGATGTGACTGAAGAGAGGACACCTCTGCATGGGATGTGACTGAAGAGAGAGGGCACCTCTGCATGGGATGTGACTGAGGAGAGGGCACCTCTGCATGGGATGTGACTGAAGAGAGGACACCTCTGCGTGGGATGTGCCTGAAGAGAGGACACCTCTGCATGGGATGTGACTGAGGAGAGGGCACCTCTGCATGGGATGTGACTGAAGAGAGGACACCTCTGCATGGGATGTGACTGAAGAGAGGGCACCTCTGCATGGGATGAGACTGAAGAGAAGACACCTCTGCATCGGATGTGACTGATGAGAGGGCACTTCTGCATGGGACGTGACTGAAGAGAGGACACCTCTCCATGGGATGTGACTGAAGAGAAGGTACCTCTGCATGGGATGTGACTGAAGACAGGGCACTTCTGCATAGGACGTGACTGAAGAGAGGACACATCTGCATGGGATGTGACTGAAGAGAAGGTACCTCTGCATGGGATGTGACTGAAGACAGGGCACCTCTGCATGGGATGTGACTGAAGAGAGGACACCTCTGCAAGGGATGTGACTGAAGAGAGGACACCTCTGCATGGGATGTGACTGAAGAGAGGACACCTCTGAATGGGATGTGACTGAAGAGAAGGCACCTCTGCATGGGATGTGACTGAAGAGAAGACACCTCTGCATGGGATGTGACTGAAGAGAGGACACCTCTGCATGGAATATGACTGGAGAGGGCACCTCTGCATGGGATGTGACTGAAGAGAGGTCACCTCTGCATGGGATGTGACTGAAGAGGGGACACCTCTGCATGGGATGTGACTGAAGAGAGGACACCTCTGCATGGGATGTGACTGAAGAGAGGACACCTCTGCATGGGATGTGACTGAAGAGAGGGCACCTCTGCATGGGATGTGACTGAAGAGAGGACACCTCTGCATCGGATGTGACTGAAGAGAGGACACCTCTGCACCGGATGTGACTGAATAGAGGACACCTCTGCATCGGATGTGACTGAAGAGAGGGCACCTCTGCATGAGATGTGACTGAAGAGAGGGCACCTCTGCGTGGGATGTGACTGAAGAGAGGACACCTCTGCGTGGGATGTGACTGAACAGAGGAGACCTCTGCATTGGATGTGACTGAAGAGAGGAGACCTCTGTATGGGATGTGACTGAAGAGAGGACACCTCTGCATGGGATGTGACTGAAGAGAGGACACCTCTGTATGGGATGTGCCTGAAGAGAGGACACCTCTGCATGGGATGTGACTGAAGAGAGGACACCTCTGCATGGGATGTGACTGAAGAGAGGACACCTCTGCATGGGATGTGACTGAAGAGAGGACACCTCTGCATGGGATGTGACTGAAGAGAAGATACCTCTGCATGGGATGTGACTGAAGAGAGGACACCTCTGCATGGGATGTGATTGAAGAGAGGACACCTCTGCATGGGATGTGACTGAAGAGAGGACACCTCTGTGCCGGATGTGACTGAAGAGAGGACACCTCTGCATCGGATGTGACTGAAGAGAGGGCACCTCTGCCTGGGATTTGACTGAAGAGAGGGCACCTCTGCATGGGATGTGACTGAAGAGAGGACACCTCTGCGTGGGATGTGACTGAACAGAGGAGACCTCTGCATGGAATGTGACTGAAGAGAGGAGACCTCTGTATGGGATGTGACTGAAGAGAGGACACCTCTGCATCGGATGTGACTGAAGAGAGGACACCTCTGCATGGGATGTGACTGAAGAGAGGGCACCTCTGCATGGGATGTGACTGAAGAGAGGACACCTCTGCATTGGACACCTCTGCATGGGATGTGACTGAAGAGAGGGCACCTCTGCATGGGATGTGACTGAAGAGAGGAAACCTCTGCATGGGATGTGACTGAAGAGAGGACACTTCTGCATGGGATGTGACTGAAGAGAGGACACCTCTGCATGGGATGTGACTGAAGAGAAGACACCTCTGCATCAGATGTGACTGAAAAGAGGGCACTTCTGCATGGGACGTGACTGAAGAGAGGTCACCTCTGCATGGGATGTGACTGAAGAGAGGACACCTCTGCATGGGATGTGACTGAAGAGAGGACACTTCTGCATGGGATGTGACTGAACAGAGGACACCTCTGCATGGGATGTGACTGAAGAGACGACACCTCTGCATCGGATGTGACTGAAGAAAGGGCACTTCTGCATGGGACGTGACTGAAGAGAGGACACCTCTCCATGGGATGTGACTGAAGAGAAGGTACCTCTGCATGGGATGTGACTGAAGACAGGGCACCTCTGCATGGGATGTGACTGAAGAGAGGACACCTCTGCATGGGATGTGACTGAGGAGAGGGCACCTCTGCATGGGATGTGACTGAAGAGAGGACACCTCTGCATCGGATGTGACTGAAGAGAAGACACCTCTGCATGGGATGTGACTGAAGAGAGGACACCTCTGCATCAGATGTGAGTGAAGAGAAGACATCTCTGCATCGGATGTGACTGAAGAGAGGACACCTCTGCATGGGATGTGACTGAAGAGAGGACACCTCTGCATGGGATGTGACTGAAGAGAGAGGGCACCTCTGCATGGGATGTGACTGAGGAGAGGGCACCTCTGCATGGGATGTGACTGAAGAGAGGACACCTCTGCGTGGGATGTGCCTGAAGAGAGGACACCTCTGCATGGGATGTGACTGAGGAGAGGGCACCTCTGCATGGGATGTGACTGAAGAGAGGACACCTCTGCATGGGATGTGACTGAAGAGAGGGCACCTCTGCATGGGATGAGACTGAAGAGAAGACACCTCTGCATCGGATGTGACTGATGAGAGGGCACTTCTGCATGGTACGTGACTGAAGAGAGGACACCTCTCCATGGGATGTGACTGAAGAGAAGGTACCTCTGCATGGGATGTGACTGAAGACAGGGCACTTCTGCATAGGACGTGACTGAAGAGAGGACACATCTGCATGGGATGTGACTGAAGAGAAGGTACCTCTGCATGGGATGTGACTGAAGACAGGGCACCTCTGCATGGGATGTGACTGAAGAGAGGACACCTCTGCAAGGGATGTGACTGAAGAGAGGACACCTCTGCATGGGATGTGACTGAAGAGAGGACACCTCTGAATGGGATGTGACTGAAGAGAAGGCACCTCTGCATGGGATGTGACTGAAGAGAGGACACCTCTGCATGGGATGTGACTGAAGAGAGGACACCTCTGCATGGGATGTGACTGAAAAGAGGTCACCTCTGCATGGGATGTGACTGAAGAGGGGACACCTCTGCATGGGATGTGACTGAAGAGAGGACACCTCTGCATGGGATGTGACTGAAGAGAGGACACCTCTGCATGGGATGTGACTGAAGAGAGGGCACCTCTGCATGGGATGTGACTGAAGAGAGGACACCTCTGCATGGGATGTGACTGAAGAGAGGACACCTCTGCATCGGATGTGACTGAAGAGAGGACACCTCTGCATGGGATGTGACTGAAGAGAGGACACCTCTGCATGGGATGTGACTGAATAGACGACACCTCTGCATCGGATGTGACTGAAGAGAGGGCACTTCTGCATGGGATGTGACTAAAGAGAGGACACCTCTGCATGGGATGTGACTGAAGAGAGGACACCTCTGCATGGGATGTGACTGAAGAGAGGACACCTCTGCATGGGATGTGACTGAAGAGAGGACACCTCTGCATGGGATGTGACTGAAGAGAGGACACCTCTGAATTGGATGTGACTGAAGAGAGGACACCTCTGCATGGGATGTGACTGAAGAGAGGACACCTCTGCATGGGATGTGCCTGAAGAGAGGACACCTCTGCATGGGATGTGACTGAAGAGAGGACACCTCTGCATGGGATGTGACTGAAGAGAGGACACCTCTGCATGGGATGTGACTGAAGAGAGGGCACCTCTGCATGGGATGTGACTGAAGAGAGGACACCTCTGCATTGGACACCTCTGCATGGGATGTGACTGAAGAGAGGGCACCTCTGCATGGGATGTGACTGAAGAGAGGACACCTCTGCATGGGATGTGACTGAAGAGAGGACACTTCTGCATGGGATGAGACTGAAGAGAGGACACCTCTGCATGGGATGTGACTGAAGAGAAGACACCTCTGCATCAGATGTGACTGAAAAGAGGGCACTTCTGCATGGGACGTGACTGAAGAGAGGTCACCTCTGCATGGGATGTGACTGAACAGAGGACACCTCTGCATGGGATGTGACTGAAGAGACGACACCTCTGCATCGGATGTGACTGAAGAAAGGGCACTTCTGCATGGGACGTGACTGAAGAGAGGACACCTCTCCATGGGATGTGACTGAAGAGAAGGTACCTCTGCATGGGATGTGACTGAAGACAGGGCACCTCTGCATGGGATGTGACTGAAGAGAGGACACCTCTGCATGGGATGTGACTGAGGAGAGGGCACCTCTGCATGGGATGTGACTGAAGAGAGGACACCTCTGCATCGGATGTGACTGAAGAGAAGACACCTCTGCATGGGATGTGACTGAAGAGAGGACACCTCTGCATCAGATGTGAGTGAAGAGAAGACATCTCTGCATCGGATGTGACTGAAGAGAGGACACCTCTGCATGGGATGTGACTGAAGAGAGGACACCTCTGCATGGGATGTGACTGAAGAGAGAGGGCACCTCTGCATGGGATGTGACTGAGGAGAGGGCACCTCTGCATGGGATGTGACTGAAGAGAGGACACCTCTGCGTGGGATGTGCCTGAAGAGAGGACACCTCTGCATGGGATGTGACTGAGGAGAGGGCACCTCTGCATGGGATGTGACTGAAGAGAGGACACCTCTGCATGGGATGTGACTGAAGAGAGGACACCTCTGCATGGGATGTGACTGAAAAGAGGTCACCTCTGCATGGGATGTGACTGAAGAGGGGACACCTCTGCATGGGATGTGACTGAAGAGAGGACACCTCTGCATGGGATGTGACTGAAGAGAGGACACCTCTGCATGGGATGTGACTGAAGAGAGGGCACCTCTGCATGGGATGTGACTGAAGAGAGGACACCTCTGCATGGGATGTGACTGAAGAGAGGACACCTCTGCATCGGATGTGACTGAAGAGAGGACACCTCTGCATGGGATGTGACTGAAGAGAGGACACCTCTGCATGGGATGTGACTGAATAGACGACACCTCTGCATCGGATGTGACTGAAGAGAGGGCACTTCTGCATGGGATGTGACTAAAGAGAGGACACCTCTGCATGGGATGTGACTGAAGAGAGGACACCTCTGCATGGGATGTGACTGAAGAGAGGACACCTCTGCATGGGATGTGACTGAAGAGAGGACACCTCTGCATGGGATGTGACTGAAGAGAGGACACCTCTGAATTGGATGTGACTGAAGAGAGGACACCTCTGCATGGGATGTGACTGAAGAGAGGACACCTCTGCATGGGATGTGCCTGAAGAGAGGACACCTCTGCATGGGATGTGACTGAAGAGAGGACACCTCTGCATGGGATGTGACTGAAGAGAGGACACCTCTGCATGGGATGTGACTGAAGAGAGGGCACCTCTGCATGGGATGTGACTGAAGAGAGGACACCTCTGCATTGGACACCTCTGCATGGGATGTGACTGAAGAGAGGGCACCTCTGCATGGGATGTGACTGAAGAGAGGACACCTCTGCATGGGATGTGACTGAAGAGAGGACACTTCTGCATGGGATGAGACTGAAGAGAGGACACCTCTGCATGGGATGTGACTGAAGAGAAGACACCTCTGCATCAGATGTGACTGAAAAGAGGGCACTTCTGCATGGGACGTGACTGAAGAGAGGTCACCTCTGCATGGGATGTGACTGAACAGAGGACACCTCTGCATGGGATGTGACTGAAGAGACGACACCTCTGCATCGGATGTGACTGAAGAAAGGGCACTTCTGCATGGGACGTGACTGAAGAGAGGACACCTCTCCATGGGATGTGACTGAAGAGAAGGTACCTCTGCATGGGATGTGACTGAAGACAGGGCACCTCTGCATGGGATGTGACTGAAGAGAGGACACCTCTGCATGGGATGTGACTGAGGAGAGGGCACCTCTGCATGGGATGTGACTGAAGAGAGGACACCTCTGCATCGGATGTGACTGAAGAGAAGACACCTCTGCATGGGATGTGACTGAAGAGAGGACACCTCTGCATCAGATGTGAGTGAAGAGAAGACATCTCTGCATCGGATGTGACTGAAGAGAGGACACCTCTGCATGGGATGTGACTGAAGAGAGGACACCTCTGCATGGGATGTGACTGAAGAGAGAGGGCACCTCTGCATGGGATGTGACTGAGGAGAGGGCACCTCTGCATGGGATGTGACTGAAGAGAGGACACCTCTGCGTGGGATGTGCCTGAAGAGAGGACACCTCTGCATGGGATGTGACTGAGGAGAGGGCACCTCTGCATGGGATGTGACTGAAGAGAGGACACCTCTGCATGGGATGTGACTGAAGAGAGGGCACCTCTGCATGGGATGAGACTGAAGAGAAGACACCTCTGCATCGGATGTGACTGATGAGAGGGCACTTCTGCATGGTACGTGACTGAAGAGAGGACACCTCTCCATGGGATGTGACTGAAGAGAAGGTACCTCTGCATGGGATGTGACTGAAGACAGGGCACTTCTGCATAGGACGTGACTGAAGAGAGGACACATCTGCATGGGATGTGACTGAAGAGAAGGTACCTCTGCATGGGATGTGACTGAAGACAGGGCACCTCTGCATGGGATGTGACTGAAGAGAGGACACCTCTGCAAGGGATGTGACTGAAGAGAGGACACCTCTGCATGGGATGTGACTGAAGAGAGGACACCTCTGAATGGGATGTGACTGAAGAGAAGGCACCTCTGCATGGGATGTGACTGAAGAGAGGACACCTCTGCATGGGATGTGACTGAAGAGAGGACACCTCTGCATGGGATGTGACTGAAAAGAGGTCACCTCTGCATGGGATGTGACTGAAGAGGGGACACCTCTGCATGGGATGTGACTGAAGAGAGGACACCTCTGCATGGGATGTGACTGAAGAGAGGACACCTCTGCATGGGATGTGACTGAAGAGAGGGCACCTCTGCATGGGATGTGACTGAAGAGAGGACACCTCTGCATGGGATGTGACTGAAGAGAGGACACCTCTGCATCGGATGTGACTGAAGAGAGGACACCTCTGCATGGGATGTGACTGAAGAGAGGACACCTCTGCATGGGATGTGACTGAATAGACGACACCTCTGCATCGGATGTGACTGAAGAGAGGGCACTTCTGCATGGGATGTGACTAAAGAGAGGACACCTCTGCATGGGATGTGACTGAAGAGAGGACACCTCTGCATGGGATGTGACTGAAGAGAGGACACCTCTGCATGGGATGTGACTGAAGAGAGGACACCTCTGCATGGGATGTGACTGAAGAGAGGACACCTCTGAATTGGATGTGACTGAAGAGAGGACACCTCTGCATGGGATGTGACTGAAGAGAGGACACCTCCGCATGGGATGTGCCTGAAGAGAGGACACCTCTGCATGGGATGTGACTGAAGAGAGGACACCTCTGCATGGGATGTGACTGAAGAGAGGACACCTCTGCATGGGATGTGACTGAAGAGAAGACAGCTCTGCATAGGATGTGACTGAAGAGAGGACACCTCTGCATGGGATGTGATTGAAGAGAGGACACCTCTGCATGGGATGTGACTGAAGAGAGGACACCTCTGTGCCAGATGTGACTGAAGAGAGGACACCTCTGCATCGGATGTGACTGAAGAGAGGGCACCTCTGCCTGGGATTTGACTGAAGAGAGGGCACCTCTGCATGGGATGTGACTGAAGAGAGGACACCTCTGCGTGGGATGTGACTGAACAGAGGAGACCTCTGCATGGAATGTGACTGAAGAGAGGAGACCTCTGTATGGGATGTGACTGAAGAGAGGACACCTCTGCATCGGATGTGACTGAAGAGAGGACACCTCTGCATGGGATGTGACTGAAGAGAGGGCACCTCTGCATGGGATGTGACTGAAGAGAGGACACCTCTGCATTGGACACCTCTGCATGGGATGTGACTGAAGAGAGGGCACCTCTGCATTGGATTTGACTGAAGAGAGGACACCTCTGCATGGGATGTGACTGAAGAGAGGACACCTCTGCATGGGATGTGACTGAAGAGAAGACACCTCTGCATCAGATGTGACTGAAAAGAGGGCACTTCTGCATGGGACGTGACTGAAGAGAGGTCACCTTTGCATGGGATGTGACTGAAGAGAGGACACCTCTGCATGGGATGTGACTGAAGAGAGGACACTTCTGCATGGGATGTGACTGAAGAGAGGACACCTCTGCATGGGATGTGACTGAAGAGACGACACCTCTGCATCGGATGTGACTGAAGAGAGGGCACTTCTGCATGGGACGTGACTGAAGAGAGGACACCTCTCCATGGGATGTGACTGAAGAGAAGGTACCTCTGCATGGGATGTGACTGAAGACAGGGCACCTCTGCACCGGATGTGACTGAAGAGAGGACACCTCTGCATGGGATGTGACTGAAGAGAGGGCACCTCTTCATGGGATGTGACTGAAGAGAGGACACCTCTGCATGGGATGTGACTGAAGAGAGGACACCTCTGCATCGGATGTGACTGAAGAGAGGACACCTCTGCGCCGGATGTGACTGAAGAGAGGACACCTCTGCATCGGATGTGACTGAAGAGAGAGCACCTCTGCATGGGATGTGACTGAAGAGAGGGCACCTCTGCATGGGATGTGACTGAAGAGAGGACACCTCTGCGTGGGATTTGACTGAACAGAGGAGACCTCTGCATGGGATGTGACTGAAGAGAGGAGACCTCTGTATGGGAAGTGACTGAAGAGAGGACACCTCTGCATCGGATGTGACTGAAGAGAGGACACCTCTGCATGGGATGAGACTTAAGAGAGGGCACCTCTGCATGGGATGTGACTGAAGAGAGGACACCTCTGCATTGGACACCACTGCATGGGATGTGACTGAAGAGAGGGCACCTCTGCATGGGATGTGACTGAAGAGAGGACACCTCTGCATGGGATGTGACTGAAGAGAGGGCACCTCTGCATGGGATGTGACTGAAGAGAGGACACCTCTGCATGGAATATGACTGGCGACGGCAACTCTGCATGGGATGTGACTGAAGAGACGTCACCTCTTCATGGGATGTGACTGAAGAGAGGACACCTCTGCATGGGATGTGACTGAAGAGAGGACACCTCTGCATGGGATGTGACTGAGGAGAGGGCACATATGCATCGGATGTGACTGAAGAGAGGACACCTCTGCATGGGATGTGACTGAAGAGAGGACACCTCTGCATGGGATGTGACTGAAGAGAGGACACCTCTGCATGGGATGTGACTGAAGAGAGGACACCTCTGCATGGGATGTGACTGAAGAGAGGACACCTCTACATTGGATGTGACTGAAGAGAGGACACCTCTGCATGGGATGTGACTGAAGAGAGGACACCGCTGCATCGGATGCGGCTGAAGAGAGGACACCTCTGCATGGGATGTGGCTGAAGAGAGGGCACCTCTGCATCGGATGTGACTGAAGAGAGGAGACCTCTGCATCGGATGTGACTGAAGAGAGGACACCTCTGCATGGGATGTGACTAAAGAGAGGACACCTCTGCATGGGATGTGACCGAAGAGAGGACACCTCTGCATGGGATGTGACTGAAGAGAAGACACCTCTGCATCGGATGTGACTGAAGAGAGGACACCTCTGCATGGGATGTGACTGAAGCAAAGACACCTCTGCATCGGATGTGACTGAAGAGAGGACACCTCTGCATGGGATGTGACTGAAGAGAGGACACCTCTGCATCGGATGTGACTGAAGGGAGGGCACCTCTGCATCGGATATGACTGAAGAGAGGAGACCTCTGCATCGGATGTGACTGAAGAGAGGACACCTCTGCATGGGATGTGACTGAAGAGAGGACACCTCTCCATCGGATGTTACTGAAGAGAGGACACCTCTGCATGGGATGTGACTGAAGAGAGGACACCTCTGCATGGGATGTGACTGAAGAGAGGACACCTCTGCATGGGATGTGACTGAAGAGAGGACACCTCTGCATGGGATGTGACTGAAGAGAGGACACCTCTGAATTGGATGTGACTGAAGAGAGGACACCTCTGCATGGGATGTGACTGAAGAGAGGACACCTCTGCATGGGATGTGACTGAAGAGAGGTCACCTCTGCATGGGATGTGACTGAAGAGAGGACACTTCTGCATGGGATGTGACTGAAGAGAGGACACTTCTGCATGGGATGTGACTGAAGAGAGGACACCTCTGCATGGGATGTGACTGAAGAGAGGACACCTCTGCATGGGATGTGACTGTGACTGAAGAGAGGGCACCTCTGCATGGGATGTGACTGAAGAGAGGACGCCTCTGCATGGGATGTGACTGAAGAGAGGACACCTCTGCATCGGATGTGACTGAAGAGAGGACACCTCTGCACCGGATGTGACTGAAGAGAGGACACCTCTGCATCGGATGTGACTGAAGAGAGGGCACCTCTGCATGGGATGTGACTGAAGAGAGGGCACCTCTGCATGGGATGTGACTGAAGAGAGGACACCTCTGCGTGGGATGTGACTGAACAGAAGACACCTCTGCATGGGATGTGACTGAAGAGAGGATACCTCTGCATGGGATGTGACTGAAGAGAAGACACCTCTGCATCGTATGTGACTGAAGAGAGGGCACTTCTGCATGGGACGTAACTGAAGAGAGGTCACCTCTGCATGGGATGTGACTGAAGAGAGGACACCTATGCATGGGATGTGACTGAAGAGAGGACACTTCTGCATGGGATGTGACTGAAGAGAGGACACCTCTGCATGGGATGTGACTGAAGAGAAGACACCTCTGCATCGGATGTGACTGAAGAGAGGGCACTTCTGCATAGGACGTGACTGAAGAGAGGACACCTCTGCATGGGATGTGACTGAAGAGAAGGTACCTCTGCATGGGATGTGACTGAAAACAGGGCACCTCTGCATGGGATGTGACTGAAAAGAGGACACCTCTGCAAGGGATGTGACTGAAGAGAGGACACCTCTGCATGGGATGTGACTGAAGAGAGGACACCTCTGAATCGGATGACTGAAGAGAGGGCACCTCTGCATGGGATGTGACTGAAGAGAAGACACCTCTGCATGGGATGTGACTGAAGAGAGGACACCTCTGCATGGAATATGACTGGAGAGGGCACCTCTGCATGGGATGTGACTGAAGAGGGGTCACCTCTGCATGGGATGTGACTGAAGAGGGGACACCTCTGCATGGGATGTGACTGAAGAGAGGACACCTCTGCAAGGGATGTGACTGAAGAGAGGACACCTCTGCATGGAATATGACTGGAGAGGGCACCTCTGCATGGGATGTGACTGAAGAGAGGTCACCTCTGCATGGGATGTGACTGAAGAGAGGACACCTCTGCATGGGATGTGACTGAAGAGAGGACACCTCTGCATGGGATGTGACTGAGGAGAGGGCACCTATGCATCGGATGTGACTGAAGAGAGGACACCTCTGCATTGGATGTGACTGAAGAGAGGACACCTCTGCATGGCATGTGACTGAAGAGAGGACACCTCTGCATGGGATGTGACTGAAGAGAGGACACCTCTGCATGGGATGTGACTGAGGAGAGGGCACCTCTGCATGGGATGTGACTGAAGAGAGGACACCTCTGCATGGGATGTGACTGAAGAGAGGACACCTCTGCATGGGATGTGACTGAAGAGAGAGGGCACCTCTGCATGGGATGTGACTGAGGAGAGGGCACCTCTGCATGGGATGTGACTGAAGAGAGGACACCTCTGCGTGGGATGTGCCTGAAGAGAGGACACCTCTGCATGGGATGTGACTGGGGAGAGGGCACCTCTGCATGGGATGTGACTGAAGAGAGGACACCTCTGCATGGGATGTGACTGAAGAGAGGGCACCTCTGCATGGGATGAGACTGAAGAGAAGACACCTCTGCATCGGATGTGACTGATGAGAGGGCACTTCTGCATGGGACGTGACTGAAGAGAGGACACCTCTCCATGGGATGTGACTGAAGAGAAGGTACCTCTGCATGGGATGTGACTGAAGAGAGGGCACTTCTGCATAGGACGTGACTCAAGAGAGGACACCTCTGCATGGGATGTGACTGAAGAGAAGGTACCTCTGCATGGGATGTGACTGAAGACAGGGCACCTCTGCATGGGATGTGACTGAAGAGAGGACACCTCTGCATGGGATGTGACTGAGGAGAGGTCACCTCTGCATGGGATGTGACTGAAGAGAGGACACCTCTGCATGGGATGTGACTGAGGAGAGGACACCTCTGCAAGGGATGTGACTGAAGAGAGGACACCTCTGCATGGGATGTGACTGAAGAGAGGACACCTCTGAATGGGATGTGACTGAAGAGAAGGCACCTCTGCATGGGATGTGACTGAAGAGAAGACACCTCTGCATGGGATGTGACTGAAGAGAGGACACCTCTGCATGGAATATGACTGGAGAGGGCACCTCTGCATGGGATGTGACTGAAGAGAGGTCACCTCTGCATGGGATGTGACTGAAGAGGGGACACCTCTGCATGGGATGTGACTGAAGAGAGGACACCTCTGCATGGGATGTGACTGAAGAGAGGACACCTCTGCATGGGATGTGACTGAAGAGAGGGCACCTCTGCATGGGATGTGACTGAAGAGAGGACACCTCTGCATGGGATGTGACTGAAGAGAGGACACCTCTGCATTGGATGTGACTGAAGAGAGGACACCTCTGCACCGGATGTGACTGAAGAGAGGACACCTCTGCATCGGATGTGACTGAAGAGAGGGCACCTCTGCATGGGATGTGACTGAAGAGAGGGCACCTCTGCGTGGGATGTGACTGAAGAGAGGACACCTCTGCGTGGGATGTGACTGAACAGAGGAGACCTCTGCATTGGATGTGACTGAAGAGAGGAGACCTCTGTATGGGATGTGACTGAAGAGAGGACACCTCTGCATGGGATGTGACTGAAGAGAGGACACCTCTGTATGGGATGTGCCTGAAGAGAGGACACCTCTGCATGGGATGTGACTGAAGAGAGGACACCTCTGCATGGGATGTGACTGAAGAGAGGACACCTCTGCATGGGATGTGACTGAAGAGAGGACACCTCTGCATGGGATGTGACTGAAGAGAAGATACCTCTGCATGGGATGTGACTGAAGAGAGGACACCTCTGCATGGGATGTGATTGAAGAGAGGACACCTCTGCATGGGATGTGACTGAAGAGAGGACACCTCTGTGCCGGATGTGACTGAAGAGAGGACACCTCTGCATCGGATGTGACTGAAGAGAGGGCACCTCTGCCTGGGATTTGACTGAAGAGAGGGCACCTCTGCATGGGATGTGACTGAAGAGAGGACACCTCTGCGTGGGATGTGACTGAACAGAGGAGACCTCTGCATGGAATGTGACTGAAGAGAGGAGACCTCTGTATGGGATGTGACTGAAGAGAGGACACCTCTGCATCGGATGTGACTGAAGAGAGGACACCTCTGCATGGGATGTGACTGAAGAGAGGGCACCTCTGCATGGGATGTGACTGAAGAGAGGACACCTCTGCATTGGACACCTCTGCATGGGATGTGACTGAAGAGAGGGCACCTTTGCATGGGATGTGACTGAAGAGAGGACACCTCTGCAGGGGATGTGACTGAAGAGAGGACACTTCTGCATGGGATGTGACTGAAGAGAGGACACCTCTGCATGGGATGTGACTGAAGAGAAGACACCTCTGCATCAGATGTGACTGAAAAGAGGGCACTTCTGCATGGGACGTGACTGAAGAGAGGTCACCTCTGCATGGGATGTGACTGAAGAGAGGACACTTCTGCATGGGATGTGACTGAACAGAGGACACCTCTGCATGGGATGTGACTGAAGAGACGACACCTCTGCATCGGATGTGACTGAAGAAAGGGCACTTCTGCATGGGACGTGACTGAAGAGAGGACACCTCTCCATGGGATGTGACTGAAGAGAAGGTACCTCTGCATGGGATGTGACTGAAGACAGGGCACCTCTGCATGGGATGTGACTGAAGAGAGGACACCTCTGCATGGGATGTGACTGAGGAGAGGGCACCTCTGCATGGGATGTGACTGAAGAGAGGACACCTCTGCATCGGATGTGACTGAAGAGAAGACACCTCTGCATGGGATGTGACTGAAGAGAGGACACCTCTGCATCGGATGTGAGTGAAGAGAAGACATCTCTGCATCGGATGTGACTGAAGAGAGGACACCTCTGCATGGGATGTGACTGAAGAGAGGACACCTCTGCATGGGATGTGACTGAAGAGAGAGGGCACCTCTGCATGGGATGTGACTGAGGAGAGGGCACCTCTGCATGGGATGTGACTGAAGAGAGGACACCTCTGCGTGGGATGTGCCTGAAGAGAGGACACCTCTGCATGGGATGTGACTGAGGAGAGGGCACCTCTGCATGGGATGTGACTGAAGAGAGGACACCTCTGCATGGGATGTGACTGAAGAGAGGGCACCTCTGCATGGGATGAGACTGAAGAGAAGACACCTCTGCATCGGATGTGACTGATGAGAGGGCACTTCTGCATGGGACGTGACTGAAGAGAGGACACCTCTCCATGGGATGTGACTGAAGAGAAGGTACCTCTGCATGGGATGTGACTGAAGACAGGGCACTTCTGCATAGGACGTGACTGAAGAGAGGACACATCTGCATGGGATGTGACTGAAGAGAAGGTACCTCTGCATGGGATGTGACTGAAGACAGGGCACCTCTGCATGGGATGTGACTGAAGAGAGGACACCTCTGCAAGGGATGTGACTGAAGAGAGGACACCTCTGCATGGGATGTGACTGAAGAGAGGACACCTCTGAATGGGATGTGACTGAAGAGAAGGCACCTCTGCATGGGATGTGACTGAAGAGAAGACACCTCTGCATGGGATGTGACTGAAGAGAGGACACCTCTGCATGGAATATGACTGGAAAGGGCACCTCTGCATGGGATGTGACTGAAGAGAGGTCACCTCTGCATGGGATGTGACTGAAGAGGGGACACCTCTGCATGGGATGTGACTGAAGAGAGGACACCTCTGCATGGGATGTGACTGAAGAGAGGACACCTCTGCATGGGATGTGACTGAAGAGAGGGCACCTCTGCATGGGATGTGACTGAAGAGAGGACACCTCTGCATGGGATGTGACTGAAGAGAGGACACCTCTGCATCGGATGTGACTGAAGAGAGGACACCTCTGCATGGGATGTGACTGAAGAGAGGACACCTCTGCATGGGATGTGACTGAAGAGACGACACCTCTGCATCGGATGTGACTGAAGAGAGGGCACTTCTGCATGGGATGTGACTAAAGAGAGGACACCTCTGCATGGGATGTGACTGAAGAGAGGACACCTCTGCATGGGATGTGACTGAAGAGAGGACACCTCTGCATGGGATGTGACTGAAGAGAGGACACCTCTGCATGGGATGTGACTGAAGAGAGGACACCTCTGAATTGGATGTGACTGAAGAGAGGACACCTCTGCATGGGATGTGACTGAAGAGAGGACACCTCTGCATGGGATGTGCCTGAAGAGAGGACACCTCTGCATGGGATGTGACTGAAGAGAGGACACCTCTGCATGGGATGTGACTGAAGAGAGGACACCTCTGCATGGGATGTGACTGAAGAGAAGACAGCTCTGCATAGGATGTGACTGAAGAGAGGACACCTCTGCATGGGATGTGATTGAAGAGAGGACACCTCTGCATGGGATGTGACTGAAGAGAGGACACCTCTGCGCCAGATGTGACTGAAGAGAGGACACCTCTGCATCGGATGTGACTGAAGAGAGGGCACCTCTGCCTGGGATTTGACTGAAGAGAGGGCACCTCTGCATGGGATGTGACTGAAGAGAGGACACCTCTGCGTGGGATGTGACTGAACAGAGGAGACCTCTGCATGGATTGTGACTGAAGAGAGGAGACCTCTGTATGGGATGTGACTGAAGAGAGGACACCTCTGCATCAGATGTGACTGAAGAGAGGACACCTCTGCATGGGATGTGACTGAAGAGAGGGCACCTCTGCATGGGATGTGACTGAAGAGAGGACACCTCTGCATTGGACACCTCTGCATGGGATGTGACTGAAGAGAGGGCACCTCTGCATTGGATTTGACTGAAGAGAGGACACCTCTGCATGGGATGTGACTGAAGAGAGGACACTTCTGCATGGGATGTGACTGAAGAGAGGACACCTCTGCATGGGATGTGACTGAAGAGAAGACACCTCTGCATCAGATGTGACTGAAAAGAGGGCACTTCTGCATGGGACGTGACTGAAGAGAGGTCACCTCTGCATGGGATGTGACTGAAGAGAGGACACCTCTGCATGGGATGTGACTGAAGAGAGGACACTTCTGCATGGGATGTGACTGAAGAGAGGACACCTCTGCATGGGATGTGACTGAAGAGACGACACCTCTGCATCGGATGTGACTGAAGAGAGGGCACTTCTGCATGGGACGTGACTGAAGAGAGGACACCTCTCCATGGGATGTGACTGAAGAGAAGGTACCTCTGCATGGGATGTGACTGAAGACAGGGCACCTCTGCACCGGATGTGACTGAAGAGAGGACACCTCTGCATGGGATGTGACTGAAGAGAGGGCACCTCTTCATGGGATGTGACTGAAGAGAGGACACCTCTGCATGGGATGTGACTGAAGAGAGGACACCTCTGCATCGGATGTGACTGAAGAGAGGACACCTCTGCGCCGGATGTGACTGAAGAGAGGACACCTCTGCATCGGATGTGACTGAAGAGAGAGCACCTCTGCATGGGATGTGACTGAAGAGAGGGCACCTCTGCATGGGATGTGACTGAAGAGAGGACACCTCTGCGTGGGATTTGACTGAACAGAGGAGACCTCTGCATGGGATGTGACTGAAGAGAGGAGACTTCTGTATGGGAAGTGACTGAAGAGAGGACACCTCTGCATCGGATGTGACTGAAGAGAGGACACCTCTGCATGGGATGTGACTGAAGAGAGGGAACCTCTGCATGGGATGTGACTGAAGAGAGGACACCTCTGCATTGGACACCACTGCATGGGATGTGACTGAAGAGAGGGCACCTCTGCATGGGATGTGACTGAAGAGAGGACACCTCTGCATGGGATGTGACTGAAGAGAGGGCACCTCTGCATGGGATGTGACTGAAGAGAGGACACCTCTGCATGGAATATGACTGGCGACAGCAACTCTGCATGGGATGTGACTGAAGAGAGGTCACCTCTTCATGGGATGTGACTGAAGAGAGGACACCTCTGCATGGGATGTGACTGAAGAGAGGACACCTCTGCATGGGATGTGACTGAGGAGAGGGCACATATGCATCGGATGTGACTGAAGAGAGGACACCTCTGCATGGGATGTGACTGAAGAGAGGACACCTCTGCATGGGATGTGACTGAAGAGAGGACACCTCTGCATGGGATGTGACTGAAGAGAGGACACCTCTGCATGGGATGTGACTGAAGAGAGGACACCTCTACATTGGATGTGACTGAAGAGAGGACACCTCTGCATGGGATGTGACTGAAGAGAGGACACCGCTGCATCGGATGCGGCTGAAGAGAGGACACCTCTGCATGGGATGTGGCTGAAGAGAGGGCACCTCTGCATCGGATGTGACTGAAGAGAGGAGACCTCTGCATCGGATGTGACTGAAGAGAGGACACCTCTGCATGGGATGTGACTGAAGAGAGGACACCTCTGCATGGGATGTGACCGAAGAGAGGACACCTCTGCGTGGGATGTGACTGAACAGAGGAGACCTCTGCATGGGATGTGACTGAAGAGAGGAGACCTCTGTATGGGATGTGACTGAAGAGAGGACACCTCTGCATGGGATGTGACTGAAGAGAGGACACCTCTGCATGGGATGTGACTGAAGCAAAGACACCTCTGCATCGGATGTGACTGAAGAGAGGACACCTCTGCATGGGATGTGACTGAAGAGAGGACACCTCTGCATCGGATGTGACTGAAGGGAGGGCACCTCTGCATCGGATATGACTGAAGAGAGGAGATCTCTGCATCGGATGTGACTGAAGAGAGGACACCTCTGCATGGGATGTGACTGAAGAGAGGACACCTCTCCATCGGATGTTACTGAAGAGAGGACACCTCTGCATGGGATGTGACTGAAGAGAGGACACCTCTGCATGGGATGTGACTGAAGAGAGGACACCTCTGCATGGGATGTGACTGAAGAGAGGACACCTCTGCATGGGATGTGACTGAAGAGAGGACACCTCTGAATTGGATGTGACTGAAGAGAGGACACCTCTGCATGGGATGTGCCTGAAGAGAGGACACCTCTGCATGGGATGTGACTGAAGAGAGGTCACCTCTGCATGGGATGTGACTGAAGAGAGGACACCTCTGCATGGGATGTGACTGAAGAGAGGACACTTCTGCATGGGATGTGACTGAAGAGAGGACACCTCTGCATGGGATGTGACTGAAGAGACGACACCTCTGCATCGGATGTGACTGAAGAGAGGGCACTTCTGCATGGGACGTGACTGAAGAGAGGACACCTCTCCATGGGATGTGACTGAAGAGAAGGTACCTCTGCATGAGATGTGACTGAAGACAGGGCACCTCTGCGCCGGATGTGACTGAAGAGAGGACACCTCTGCATGGGATGTGACTGAAGAGAGGGCACCTCTGCATGGGATGTGACTGAAGAGAGGACACCTCTGCATGGGATGTGACTGAAGAGAGGACACCTCTGCATCGGATGTGACTGAAGAGAGGACACCTCTGCGCCGGATGTGACTGAAGAGAGGACACCTCTGCATCGGATGTGACTGAAGAGAGGGCACCTCTGCATGGGATGTGACTGAAGAGAGGGCACCTCTGCATGGGATGTGACTGAAGAGAGGACACCTCTGCGTGGGATGTGACTGAACAGAGGAGACCTCTGCATGGGATGTGACTGAAGAGAGGAGACCTCTGTATGGGATTTGACTGAAGAGAGGACACCTCTGCATGGGATGTGACTGAAGAGAGGACACCTCTGCATGGGATGTGACTGAAGAGAGGGCACCTCTGCATGGGATGTGACTGAAGAGAGGACACCTCTGCATTGGACACCTCTGCATGGGATGTGACTGAAGAGAGGGCACCTCTGCATGGGATGTGACTGAAGAGAGGACACCTCTGCATGGGATGTGACTGAAGAGAGGGCACCTCTGCATGGGATGTGACTGAAGAGAGGACACCTCTGCATGGAATATGACTGGAGAGGGCACCTCTGCATGGGATGTGACTGAAGAGAGGTCACCTCTTCATGGGATGTGACTGAAGAGAGGACACCTCTGCATGGGATGTGACTGAAGAGAGGACACCTCTGCATGGGATGTGACTGAGGAGAGGGCACATATGCATCGGATGTGACTGAAGAGAGGACACCTCTGCATGGGATGTGACTGAAGAGAGGACACCTCTGCATGGGATGTGACTGAAGAGAGGACACCTCTGCATGGGATGTGACTGAACAGAGGACACCTCTGCATGGGATGTGACTGAAGAGAGGACACCTCTGCATCGAATGTGACTGAAGAGAGGACACCTCTGCATGGGATGTGACTGAAGAGAGGTCACCTCTGCATCGGATGTGACTGAAGAGAGGGCACCTCTGCCTGGGATTTGACTGAAGAGAGGGCACCTCTGCATGGGATGTGACTGAAGAGAGGACACCTCTGCGTGGGATGTGATTGAACAGAGGAGACCTCTGCATGGAATGTGAGTGAAGAGAGGAGACCTCTGTATGGGATGTGACTGAAGAGAGGACACCTCTGCATCGGATGTGACTGAAGAGAGGACACCTCTGCATGGGATGTGACTGAAGAGAGGGCACCTCTGCATGGGATGTCACTGAAGAGAGGACACCTCTGCATTGGACACCTCTGCATGGGATGTGACTGAAGAGAGGGCACCTCTGCATGGGATGTGACTGAAGAGAGGACACCTCTTTATGGGATGTGACTGAAGAGAGGACACTTCTGCATGTGATGTGACTGAAGAGAGGACACCTCTGCATGGGATGTGACTGAAGAGACGACACCTCTGCATCAGATGTGACTGAAAAGAGGGCACTTCTGCATGGGACGTGACTGAAGAGAGGTCACCTCTGCATGGGATGTGACTGAAGAGAGGACACCTCTGCATGGGATGTGACTGAAGAGAGGACACTTCTGCATGGGATGTGACTGAAGAGAGGACACCTCTGCATGGGATGTGACTGAAGAGACGACACCTCTGCATCGGATGTGACTGAAGAGAGGGCACTTCTGCATGGGACGTGACTGAAGAGAGGACACCTCTCCATGGGATGTGACTGAAGAGAAGGTACCTCTGCATGGGATGTGACTGAAGACAGGGCACCTCTGCACCGGATGTGACTGAAGAGAGGACACCTCTGCATGGGATGTGACTGAAGAGAGGGCACCTCTTCATGGGATGTGACTGAAGAGAGGCCACCTCTGCATCGGATGTGACTGAAGAGAGGACACCTCTGCGCCGGATGTGACTGAAGAGAGGACACCTCTGCATCGGATGTGACTGAAGAGAGAGCACCTCTGCATGGGATGTGACTGAAGAGAGGGCACCTCTGCATGGGATGTGACTGAAGAGAGGACACCTCTGCGTGGGATTTGACTGAACAGAGGAGACCTCTGCATGGGATGTGACTGAAGAGAGGAGACCTCTGTATGGGAAGTGACTGAAGAGAGGACACCTCTGCATCGGATGTGACTGAAGAGAGGACACCTCTGCATGGGATGTGACTGAAGAGAAGGCACCTCTGCATGGGATGTGACTGAAGAGAGGACACCTCTGCATTGGACACCTCTGCATGGGATGTGACTGAAGAGAGGGCACCTCTGCATGGGATGTGACTGAAGAGAGGACACCTCTGCATGGGATGTGACTGAAGAGAGGGCACCTCTGCATGGGATGTGACTGAAGAGAGGACACCTCTGCATGGAATATGACTGGCGAGGGCAACTCTGCATGGGATGTGACTGAAGAGAGGTCACCTCTTCATGGGATGTGACTGAAGAGAGGACACCTCTGCATGGGATGTGACTGAAGAGAGGACACCTCTGCATGGGATGTGACTGAGGAGAGGGCACATATGCATCGGATGTGACTGAAGAGAGGACACCTCTGCATGGGATGTGACTGAAGAGAGGACACCTCTGCATGGGATGTGACTGAAGAGAGGACACCTCTGCATGGGATGTGACTGAAGAGAGGACACCTCTGCATGGGATGTGACTGAAGAGAGGACACCTCTACATTGGATGTGACTGAAGAGAGGACACCTCTGCATGGGATGTGACTGAAGAGAGGACACCGCTGCATCGGATGCGGCTGAAGAGAGGACACCTCTGCATGGGATGTGGCTGAAGAGAGGGCACCTATGCATCGGATGTGACTGAAGAGAGAAGACCTCTGCATCGGATGTGACTGAAGAGAGGACACCTCTGCATGGGATGTGACTGAAGAGAGGACACCTCTGCATGGGATGTGACCGAAGAGAGGACACCTCTGCATGGGATGTGACTGAAGAGAAGACACCTCTGCATCGGATGTGACTGAAGAGAGGACACCTCTGCATGGGATGTGACTGAAGCGAAGACACCTCTGCATCGGATGTGACTGAAGAGAGGACACCTCTGCATGGGATGTGACTGAAGAGAGGACACCTCTGCATCGGATGTGACTGAAGGGAGGGCACCTCTGCATCGGATATGACTGAAGAGAGGAGACCTCTGCATCGGATGTGACTGAAGAGAGGACACCTCTGCATGGGATGTGACTGAAGAGAGGACACCTCTCCATCGGATGTGACTGAAGAGAGGACACCTCTGCATCGGATGTGACTGAAGGGAGGGCACCTCTGCATCGGATATGACTGAAGAGAGGAGACCTCTGCATCGGATGTGACTGAAGAGAGGACACCTCTGCATGGGATGTGACTGAAGAGAGGACACCTCTCCATCGGATGTGACTGAAGAGACGACACCTCTGCATCGGATGTGACTGAAGAGAGGACACCTCTGCATGGGATGTGACTGAAGAGAGGACACCTCTGCATGGGATGTGACTGAAGAGAGGACACCTCTGCATGGGATGTGACTGAAGAGAGGACACCTCTGAATTCGATGTGACTGAAGAGAGGACACCTCTGCATGGGATGTGCCTGAAGAGAGGACACCTCTGCATGGGATGTGACTGAAGAGAGGTCACCTCTGCATGGGATGTGACTGAAGAGAGGACACCTCTGCATGGGATGTGACTGAAGAGAGGACACTTCTGCATGGGATGTGACTGAAGAGAGGACACCTCTGCATGGGATGTGACTGAAGAGACGACACCTCTGCATCGGATGTGACTGAAGAGAGGGCACTTCTGCATGGGACGTGACTGAAGAGAGGACACCTCTCCATGGGATGTGACTGAAGAGAAGGTACCTCTGCATGAGATGTGACTGAAGACAGGGCACCTCTGCGCCGGATGTGACTGAAGAGAGGACACCTCTGCATGGGATGTGACTGAAGAGAGGGCACCTCTGCATGGGATGTGACTGAAGAGAGGACACCTCTGCATGGGATGTGACTGAAGAGAGGACACCTCTGCATCGGATGTGACTGAAGAGAGGACACCTCTGCGCCGGATGTGACTGAAGAGAGGACACCTCTGCATCGGATGTGACTGAAGAGAGGGCACCTCTGCATGGGATGTGACTGAAGAGAGGGCACCTCTGCATGGGATGTGACTGAAGAGAGGACACCTCTGCGTGGGATGTGACTGAACAGAGGAGACCTCTGCATGGGATGTGACTGAAGAGAGGAGACCTCTGTATGGGGTGTGACTGAAGAGAGGACACCTCTGCATGGGATGTGACTGAAGAGAGGACACCTCTGCATTGGACACCTCTGCATGGGATGTGACTGAAGAGAGGGCACCTCTGCATGGGATGTGACTGAAGAGAGGGCACCTCTGCATGGGATGTGACTGAAGAGAGGACACCTCTGCATTGGACACCTCTGCATCGGATGTGACTGAAGAGAGGGCACCTCTGCATGGGATGTGACTGAAGAGAGGACACCTCTGCATGGGATGTGACTGAAGAGAGGGCACCTCTGCATGGGATGTGACTGAAGAGAGGACACCTCTTCATGGGATGTGACTGAAGAGAGGACACCTCTGCATGGGATGTGACTGAAGAGAGGACACCTCTGCATGGGATGTGACTGAAGAGAGGACACCTCTGCATCGAATGTGACTGAAGAGAGGACACCTCTGCATGGGATGTGACTGAAGAGAGGTCACCTCTTCATGGGATGTGACTGAAGAGAGGACACCTCTGCATGGGATGTGACTGAAGAGAGGACACCTCTGCATGGGATGTGACTGAGGAAAGGGCACATATGCATCGGATGTGACTGAAGAGAGGACACCTCTGCATGGGATGTGACTGAAGAGAGGACACCTCTGCATGGGATGTGACTGAAGAGAGGACACCTCTGCATGGGATGTGACTGAAGAGAGGACACCTCTGCATCGAATGTGACTGAAGAGAGGACACCTCTGCATGGGATGTGACTGAAGAGAGGACACCTCTGCATCGGATGCGGCTGAAGAGAGGACACCTCTGCATGGGATGTGGCTGAAGAGAGGGCACCTCTGCATCGGATGTGACTGAAGAGAGGAGACCTCTGCATCGGATGTGACTGAAGAGAGGACACCTCTGCATGGGATGTGACTGAAGAGAGGACACCTCTGCATGGGATGTGACCGAAGAGAGGACACCTCTGCATGGGATGTGACTGAAGAGAAGACACCTCTGCATGGGATGTGACTGAAGAGAGGACACCTCTGCATGGGATGTGACTGAAGCGAAGACACCTCTGCATCGGATGTGACTGAAGAGAGGGCACCTCTGCATGGGATGTGACTGAAGAGAGGACACCTCTGCATCGGATGTGACTGAAGGGAGGGCACCTCTGCATCGGATGTGACTGAAGAGAGGAGACCACTGCATCAGATGTGACTGAAGAGAGGACACCTCTGCATGGGATGTGACTGAAGAGAGGACACCTCTCCATCGGATGTGACTGAAGAGAGGACACCTCTGCATGGGATGTGACTGAAGAGAGGACACCTCTGCATGGGATGTGACTGAAGAGAGGACACCTCTGCATGGGATGTGACTGAAGAGAGGACACCTCTGAATTGGATGTGACTGAAGAGAGGACACCTCTGCATGGGATGTGACTGAAGAGAGGACACCTCTGCATGGGATGTGCCTGAAGAGAGGACACCTCTGCATGGGATGTGACTGAAGAGAGGACACCTCTGCATGGGACGTGACTGAAGAGAGGACACCTCTGCATGGGATGTGACTAAAGAGAGGACACCTCTGCATGGGATGTGACTGAGGAGAAGACACCTCTGCATCGGATGTGACTGAAGAGAGGACACCTCTGCATGGGATGTGACTGAAGCGAAGACACCTCTGCATCGGGTGTGCCTGAAGAGAGGACACCTCTGCATGGGATGTGACTGAAGAGAGGACACCTCTGCATCGGATATGACTGAAGGGAGGGCACCTCTGCATTGGATGGGACTGAAGAGAGGAGACCTCTGCATCGGATGTGACTGAAGAGAGGACACCTCTGCATGGGATGTGACTGAAGAGAGGACACCTCTCCATCGGATGTGACTGAAGAGAGGACACCTCTGCATGGGATGTGACTGAAGAGAGGACACCTCTGCATGGGATGTGACTGAAGAGAGGACACCTCTGCATGGGATGTGACTGAAGAGAGGACACCTCTGCATGGGATGTGACTGAAGAGAGGACACCTCTGCATGGGATGTGACTGAAGAGAGGACACCTCTGCATCGAATGTGACTGAAGAGAGGAGACCTCTGCATGGGATGTGACTCCCAGGTTCTGTGTACCCTCCGTGTGGAGCTCGCGCGCCCAGGCTAGACGGTCATTTAAAGGCAAGTAAGCTTGGTGCCATTCTGTCCAACGTCAGGATATTGGTTCCAGCACCTTCAAACCCAGGTAGCTCTCTTCATCCACTGGAGCAGGTCCTGGCGACAGGTGATGGTGCTGACCAAGCATGACAGGTGATCACACAGCAAGGCTGGACCGAATCATGCAGCAAACTAAACACATGAAGCAGATACTATTACAAACTGTATTCACCAACAGCGCACAGGTTCGTGTCGCATGCAATAAGAGGAACTCCGAGTTTTTGTACTCTCCTTCCTATCTCTCACAATAAAGTAATTTGTCTAACATTTGCAATGCTGACTCAGCAGAGAACATAATCCTGTCTGCCCACTTTTTTGTAATAAACATACACCTATTTTATTTTGAAAATCCCAGCATTCTTTTAAAACCTGTCCTCTCTTGGTGAGTGTGAGATTTATCCTGTCTTTCCACAAATATGGCATGCTGTGTCAGGTATACTTCCAGCTGACAAAACGCCTTGTTGGACACAGCCCTGCATTTCCCCTGTGGTGGTGCTTCCCAAACATGGCGCTGAGTGTTGGCTAGTACTTCCCTAATGCTAAGTCAGAAGGAACCTTAATGCCCAGCTGAAACTCGGCTGCCCTGCTCTGCTGCTGATCCTGTCTGCGGTGAAGCCCCCGGCCAATCCAAGGAGTCCAGAACAGCGGACACAGTGCCTGGAAGCCCATCTTTCATCCTTCACCTGAGATCCAAGAAGGGTTTCCCAAGAGCCAATTCTTACAAGTTCATTAGAACTTCTGAAAATAATATGGCAGTCATTGATATCATTTTTACAGACATTCTCAACATTGTGCGCACAGTTGGCACGGCGTACATAGACATTGTCTTTACTGCTATTGACATAGTTATGCATTCCTAGATCATGGCGTGCATCGACATTGCTTTTACTGGTAACAACTTTGTCATTCGAGCATGGAGCATGCCATACATTGACATTGTTACTGCCGGTATTGCCGCTGTTGTGCAGGCTTAGATTATGGCATACATTGACAATGCATTTATTGGTATTGCTGTTGTCGGGCCTGCACATATCATGGTATTCATTGACATTGTATTCACCCATTCTAACAAAACGACTGAGCCACTGAGTTATGCTCTATCTTCGGCGCGGATCATATTGTCTAATATTTTGAGCAGTGGCCACCGGCATCACACAGAGAATGCGCCCCTCCTTCATGGGCAATAATTGTGGTGGGAGCGGTCCATGCTCACTAGGCTGACTCACCTAGTGTGTCAATAGCATTTTCTTTGGTGCTTGATGGCGCACATGCTCTATAGTGATCCTGCATAGTGGCACACCAGTTGGACCATGGAGTTTATTGTCCCACACACACAGGATGTGCAGAAAGAGCACTTTGTTGAACACTCAAACAAGGAAGCTTGAGTGGCTTTGCAACTGGTACATTGGGACTAGTGTCAGCCAGAGAGAGTTGCTTCTAGAAACTGCTGAAGAGCTGTTCCTGTGAGTCCCGAGGCAGAGTCCCAGAGCAGAATCGGAGTGTGTGCGAGCAGGTTCAGGAAGAGGGGACTGAGATTCTAGTATAACTAGCATTGGCAACACGAGTAAACACAACCAGTTATGCACATGATGTGGGGGTGATTGATCCGTGCAGGGGAGTTGCTGAGTGGAGGGAGGCTGCTAGTGGTCCCTGGAGAAGAACTCTCGAAAGTCAATAATGCACCGCCAATCTCTGGGCGAACCCATCATGGATCCTGTTCTGAGACGTCAGACATATAATCTTTTATCAATATTTTCTTTGCCTTTGCTGCCAGAGTCCATGCCCTCTGCCCTTGGGAACCCCTGGTGCTTAGAAAACCCAACCATGACTGGCACTTTAAAAATTAGAGAGTCTTTTAAACAACTTGTGTCTTTTCCAAGGATTATGGTGAATGGTCACCAGAACCTCCCGTTGACTTCAATGGTGGCCCAGTAGGCTAGCAGATTCCCGTGGCATGGGCTTATCACTGCCCCTTTAATACTCCTATGTGCGACCATTGCTTGCCATCTTGTATGTTAGCCCTCCGTTGCTCCTAAATCTGCAGGTTCTGATGATGAATACAGGCCCCAGCTAGGCCCGCAGAATACAAGGGTTCGCTCTCCTGTAACAAAAGCTAGAAGGAAGTTGGCACGGAAACTGCAAATACAAAGACAGAGTTTATTAACCCTTAAGGCTGGTCCTACAACCTACACAACACTCTTCAGTATTGCATAGAGTAGCACAAAGAACTTGCGTACACGGTCCCCTTTTATACACAACAGAGGGGCTCATAAGTGGGTGGATACAACATGGAGCAAAATTCATTACCATTTATGGACATTTTCGATACAGGATCAATATGTGGGCGGAGTTAACAATTTCCTGAGCCCGTGAAAACATGGTCAAACAAGGACTAACTGATAACAGATGTGGTCAAGTCTGGGCATGCGCCAGACGGACAAAGGAGCTATTTATAGACTGTTACTAGGCAGATTACAAGAGCAAATAGCGGAAAGATAGGACTCTTCTCGTGCAGAGCACGTGGAGACATGACAATACAAAATGGAGTCTGGACATAAGTCAACATAAGACAAGAAAACATGGTTTAACTAGGAAGAATTCATGTCTTTAGTGAATGCTTAATCATATCGCTGTTTTAGTTTTCAACAGACGACCCTTTCAGCATTTACTGAAGACATTCGGCTTATCAGGATAATCATCATATATGTCAATTTTCATCATCTCTTCCACCTCTTTGGTTAAATGTTTCTGATAAGTGATATTGGCAATAGCTTTCTTATCAGGTATACAGAATGACACACATAGAGAACAGAGTAAAGGACCACACTGGACACAGATGCAACAGGAAAACAGAACTGCTACAATAATACAGAGACCAGTTAAAACCTTCCATCCCCATGTAGTGATCAATGCCCAAAACCATCCAGAAAAGGTCCAAGTGCCATTTTCTGTATGAATCTCAGCTGCAATTTTATGCAATTTATTAATGGCGTTATAAACTGATGGCGTATGGTCAGGAATGAACACACAACTACTTCCGATAATTTTACATGCTCCACCTCTATCAGCTAACATGACATCTAATACCATACGATTCTGTAATGCAACAATTCTAGTAATTTGCAATTCTTCCGTAAGATTCCCAAGAGCAGCAGCAGTCTGATTCGTCACAGCCTCTACAACTCTTGTTAATCTTCGAACCTTCCTACTATTTAGGGCAGCTCCAACAAAGAAAAACAATCCTAAGTTGAAATCAACATACTGCTGTAAGCTAGTATCAGTTTGATCAACATCATCAATAGATAAAGTACGTTTATACCTATTTACAGTCACATTATTCAACAACTTCAAATCTTTATGATAGGATGCAGGTGCTAAGAATACAGGAGGTAATAAAAACGCTACATAACATACTCCAGACCAGCCGGCTGGTAAGCGATAATAACCCTTATTCCCACGTACGAAGTATGTGTTATGGGAGGCTAAGAAAGTACTATTATTTAATCCATCTATGTTCAATACAATAATACAGTCGCTAACACCAACAGGAATATAACCCACACTCTGAACACACAGGTCCGCTTGAGCTTGTGCCACTTGAATCACAAATTGTTCATTCCCAGCAGTGTCTCTGGTGTTCGTGAAGATGTAGGGGATCGATTCATTGTCTGGTCGATATTCTTCCCACTCCCATATTGTCCCATTCGCTTGTGGATAGCCTTCTTTATCTTGATGACATTCCCTATTAAGTCTGAAAAGTAATCGTCCCACTGTGGGTTTCCGTGTGGCGAAAAGCAAAGTGTACCATGCTCTACAAGAGCCATTATGAGAGAAAGGAAGAGGTATGAACGGCGTTCCTCCTTTCTTCTGATGAGCTGGCATCATACCACATATCCAACAGTTCGTAGTATTTGTAGCAACATGGGTATGATGCAACATCTGGATAAAAGTGTTATTCAAATAAGACTGACGATGCTTCAATTCTTGATACGGAAGGGTATAAAAGTAGTGCTCCTCAGGCACTGGAGTGGTCAAAACAAGCAACTTACGGGCAGGAGTCACATCCTCAACAAACCATGTGGTTATACCAACAATAGCTACAATGATAATAAAGCTTGTCGCACAAAGAATCTTCTTCTTCTCCATCTTGTAGTAAAAAAAAGTCAATATCTTCCTGAAACGAAAAGGTTGTCAGAACTCTTCCCCTTAGGCAGCCGTTGATTTCTTCACCAGTGGGCCAAGACGGGTGTCACTACACTAACGCAGGGCTGATCCCCCCCCCCTTGCCTCACTGGCTCTCAGTTTCACTAACCTAAGGGCCGTTCTGACAACGTCTCTGGATACAAAAAAAATCACTTCCTCGGTCTGAGATGACATCTTCCTCCTCCAGGAATCGCTTGGTCCGGGAAGAGCTCCTCAGTGTCGTTCGGTTCCACAGCACGGCCTTTCTCTGCAGTCAGGACTTCTCGATGGTCGGTCAATACAGCAGGCTCCACTAATCCAGACGGCACTTTACGACAGTGCAAAGAGTGGATCCAGTTCTTCCGATTGGAAACTCGCACAGCTGTCCTCGTTGCGAGCAAGACTTGCTCAGGACCAACCCATCTCGGCTCCAGACTGTTCGTCCTTTCGAACACCTTAATCATAACCTGATCCCCAGGTCGGAGATTATGACCTTCACCTGTGGACCGATCAGGGAGCGCTTCTCGAACCTGTTGATGAATAGAAACCAAATTATCCGTTAACTGTGCCAGATAATCATTCATCATTACACAAGGTACATCATACACTGACTTCGGTTTTGGTGGACCCCAAATATTCATTGGGCATCCGAACACGATCTCGTAGGGTGTGAGACCGGTCCGAGAATGCGGTATCGATCTAATTGACAATAATGCCAGCGGTAAAGCATCTGGCCAAGTCAAAGAAGTCGAAGCTTGGATCTTAGCGATCTTAAGCTTCAAAGTGCCGTTATATTTCTCAACCAATCCCGCAGACTGAGGGTGAAACACTGCATGGAACTTCTGAGTAATGCCTAGGCCTTTCAGGACATACTTGATAACGTCTGCTATAAAATTAGGTCCGTTATCACTCCACAACAATCTACAACCACCATATCGAGGGAAGAACTCCTTCAATAGCATCTTGGCTGTAGTCATTGCAGTATTGTCTTTTGTAGGGTATGCCTCAACCCATTTACTGAAGGCACAAACCACTACTAGAACATATTTCAGATTGTTACAGCGCTCAAGCTGAATATAATCCATCTGCAAAACCTCAAAAGGTGCAGTAGGTGTCGCAAATCCTCCTGCTGGAGTTCGTGTACCCTTTCCTGGGTTGTACCTCAGGCAAATCATGCAGGTCTGCACTACCCTCTTTGCCGTACTAGCGATCTCCGGATGCTCCCAAACTTGTGTGAGTAATTTTACAATTGCGGAAGCTCCGACATGCGCTAGTCCATGTGCCATCTGAACCATAGGTTGTACGAAGGCAGTGGGTAACTTCCATTTATCCATCTGCTTACTTCTCCAACACCCTTCATCATCTAATTCTCCATCATTGGACCATTGCTCCCGTTCCTTATCGGAAGCGGTCCTCTGTATCTCCAGCACTTCTCTCCTAGCATCGTGTCATCTTTCTGCCTGTGACTTCACAACATACATTGCAGTAGCGCCAGGCTGCATCGCCGTCTCTCGTGCCACCCGGTCTGCTAAAGCATTCCCTTCTCCAACTTTATCAACCACCTTTTTATGGGCACTACATTTAACTATAGCAATCTTCTTTGGATATGTTAATGCAGTCAAAAGGTTGTGAACTAACTCTCCATACATTATCTGTGCTCCATGTGACGTTAGAAACCCTCTCTCCTTCCAGAGTAGGCCGAAATCGTGCGCTACTCCGAAGGCATAGCGGCTATCTGTATAAACATTCCCACACAATCCTGTACTGAGCTCACATGCTCGTGTTAATGCTATCAGTTCCGCTGCCTGAGCTGATTTCTGCGGTATGCGTGCTGTCTCCACTATTGTTTGTAATGTGGTAATTGCATACGCTGCTGAAGTCGTACCATCTGGTAGCTTCAGGCATGATCCGTCCACCCATAGTTCTCCATCAACATCTGTAAAGGGCGTATCCTGGAGATCAATACGACCCTTTGTCTGTTCCTCAGTCACAAGAATACAGTCGTGTGCTTTTCGTGCTTCAGACTGAGTTTCCGGGAACGGCAACAATGTGGCTGGATTTAATGTTGCACACCTCTTTAACGTAATATGAGGAGCCAAAAGCGTCAACTCATATCCCGTTAAAGGAGCACTGGTCAAATGCTGCGTCTTTGTCTGATTAAGCAGGGCATCAACAGCATGGGGAACTAATACCAACAGTTTGTGAGATAACACAATTCCCTCGCTTTGGCGTATTGACACAGCTGTCGCCGCAACCGAGCGAAAACAACCAGGTAATGCTCGGGCAACAGGATCAAGTACAGCCGAAAAATATGCACAAGGGCGCTGCTTGTCGCCGTGCATCTGCACTAAAACTGATAATGCACATCCATCTTTCTCATGCACATACAGTGAAAAGGGCTTCGTATAATCAGGGGTACCTAACACTGGTGCTGAACAAAGGGCTTGTCGTAATTGCTGAAAAGCAATTTCACACTCATTTGACCAGGGAAGAGGAATCGGTGTGTCTTTTGTCAAAAGTGCTAACAATGGCTTAGCTATGTGTGAGAACCCCAATATCCATTGCCTACAAAAAGAAGCAAGACCCAAAAATGCACGCACATCCTTCTGTGTGGACGGTACTGGCGTGTCCAAAATTGCTTGAATACGATCTGGTGTGAGTGCACGCCCCTCCTTAGACAAAAGGTGACCCAAATAAGTCACCTTTGGTCTACAGAATTGCAATTTCTTCCTCAACACTTTGTGATTGTGAGATGCCAAAAAGGAAAGCAAAGATAACGTACACTTCTCACACAGCTCAGGAGTGTCGGCCGCCAACAGGATGTCATCGACATATTGTATAAGGGCAACACCCTCAGGCAGAACAAAGGAATCCAATTGCCTTTTCAATGCTTGACTGTAAATACTAGGGCTCTCTGTATAACCCTGAGGGACTCTACAAAATCTATAAGACCTATTATTCAAAGTAAAGCCGAAAAGGTATCGGCTATCAGGGTGAATAGGAATCGAAAAGAAAGCATTTTTCAAATCAATAACTGAAAACGTGGTCGCCGTTGGCGGGACCAAAGTGAGTAACGTCGTGATATCAGAAACCACTGGATACTGAGGTATCACTATCTTATTCACTTCCCTTAAGTCAATGATAAAACGATAAACCCTGGTATCGGTATCTTTCTTCAAAATGGGTAAAATAGGACTGTTGCAGACATTGTAGGGAACTTCCTCCACTACTCCCACCTTAATCAAATCCTGCACAATCTGTTTGAGTGCCTCCTCCCCCTCCTGGGAAATACGATACTGAGGGAGGCATGGTAACACCGCACCCTCCTGGACACTAATGTGGACAGGCGGAATCACCATCTGTCCCACATCAGTATCCGAAGTGGCCCACAAAGAATGAGGGAGGGAAGCTAATGCAGTATCCTCCGCAACCACACACATCCGTTCTGTCATGGGGTGATTATCGTTTAATATCACACGTACTCCAGTAGGGGAGCAGCAGATCGTAGCTCTGAAGTGCTTAAGCATATCAAGACCCATAATGTTGTCGGGCGTGTTCGGAGCAAGCAAAAACGGACAGGGTGCAGAAAAGTGGTCAACATGAAATGCAAGGGGTCGGGATAGAGGGATTCGAGAGAGTGTACCATCAAACCCTACCGATGTAACGATTAAGCCAGATGGGGGAGCCCTCGGAACCAATTGTTTGGACAGCGCACTACGAGTAGCTCCTGTATCAACTAGGAACCGATCAGTAGAACCCAAAACATTTGCTGAAACATAAGGACCCTTCTGATCAACCGGTACTTCAACTGATTCCAACCCCCATCCAACGCAATCCTACGCGTGCTGTGAATCATGGTACCCAGAACGGTCGTTCCCAGACAGTTGATACTGATGTTGCCGATCAAACACATTAGGTCTATCGCGTTGCTGCACGTTAGGCTCAAATCGAGCACGATCATTAGAGTGCCCTCTAAAATTCGAAAACGCCCCCTCTACCTCTCGGTGGTCCCTGACGAGATGCATATAATACCGGACAATCTCTGGCCCAATGACCCGACTGTTTACAATACGCACATTGATTTCTATTAACATCTGACCGACCTGAAGGGGGACCATAGAATCCTCCTCTACCTCTTTCGACACCCCGACGAGGCGGACCATACACTTGTGCTAGCATCACCTTAGTTTTCAAATCTTTCGATTTCTTCTCCTCATTCCCCTTCGCCTCTTGTTCCTGACGCTCATAATACTGAGCCATAGTCAGGAGGGATGCCGGAGACGAGGTGGACCAAGAACTTTCACTCGCTTTCAATCGAGCTGCTATTCCCGGTAATAAATTCGCCACATACTTATCGACAAAAAGATGTCGACCCGTATCATCCGTAAGTGACTGACCACTGAAATCATGAAATGTCTCCTCAAAGCGCGTAAAGAAGTCTGAAACTGATTCATCAACCTTCTGTTTACATGAGGCTAACATATTCCAGTCAATCTTTTTAGGGGGGAGAATTGTTTTCAACTTAGTCAAGATAGCGGCAGGAAGATCTAAAATAAGCTGGGGTGGTTTTTGCGCGGGTTTTCTCTCCCTATCCACATCCTCAATCTCAGACCACCTAGCCTTAAAAGCGGTAGCATCATCCACCTTCCGCACAGATCTCCACATATCCGGTGGTAAAATGAGCCCAAAGAACAAATCTATATCCGCTAAAGTCATAGTACAAGAATTCAAGGCCCCTTCGACCTCTTCGTAAAAGGCCGCTGGATTCTTGCGGGGGTCGGGCAATGCATTCTTTAATGCCATAACATCAGCCCTATGCCAGGGAGTATAAACCCAATTATACACAAAATATCCCCTAGCATCGGGGGAAGATATATCTGAACTGTTTCCTGCTCCTTTAGGAGGAACATACAAAGGTGCCACCTCTCGCATCGGTTTAGCATGCACTAGTTCACTCTTATCTGAATGGGAAGTAGATGATTGGTCGCCGCCGATATGTGAATCCGATTGCTCCTTCTCCCCTGCCTGTAGGCGCGCTCTCTCCCTAAGTTCAACCGCCGCATCCCGCAATGCAAACAGCCGTCGGACCGCATCGGGTACCTTAGAGGGAGAAAAAACACCGTTACGTAATGCTTTAGCATCTGATACTACAGCATCAGGCTCGAAAACATCAGAATATTTCCGAAAGGCAGTAATCACTTCATCAGAAAAAGTTGCAGCAAAATACAGCTTCTCTCTATCCTGCCAACTTTCCAAAGATTCCAACAATTCAGCAAGAGATAGCTTGCCTTTAAGTACACGCAGAGAAATTTTCCGAAGCTCACCCATACGCTCAATTGATAACATGGACCGCGTGTCTACCTTATCCGAAACCGATCCAGAATCCTGTGACCTCGGGGCAGACGCGCCAACATAAGGGGGCGGAGAGCGATCTAATAAATAAAAATCATCTTCAAGATTAGTAAGGACAGGATAAAGTGGCTGGCGGACAGCATATTGACCCGAGACTTGCAACCTACGCTCTTTCTCTTGTCTCTCCGCCAGTTCTCTTTCCTCCCGACGCTTCGCTTCCTGTGCTCTCACATGATCATTTTTCCGTTGCTCTTTATCAAACAGCGCTTTCTCACGTTTTTCTCGCTCACGCGCTTCCTTCACCCATAACCGTACACATTCAAACATGTCTTGCCGAGCACGCCGTTTACACATACACTGTTCCACATACTCAATCTTACGCATATCAAACGATCCATACAAAGGCCATCGTAACTCAGGATCCTTTTTGGTGTATTTCCTCCACACTGTGCTGTACATTATAGAGGAAAGACCATGCTTCACATACATATCCCTGTTAGGAGTCCCCTCTGGGGGGGCTGGAGCAGGTTCCTCGAGATTTAACCGGTTTCCAAAGCAGCAGCACCACTTACGGAGTGCGCTAAAAGCAGGCATGCTCAAAAATAATGCAAAATATGCAGTATTATAAAAAAAATGGCACTTAAACTTTGCGCCGTTCAGATTTAAACAACTCTGGAGAAATATCTCCACATTACCTGCCTATATGTGTTGCAACGCATATATTCTCACAGTAATCAATACAAAATATGACCGGTCATCACAGATCAAACTCAAATAGCCAACCCAGGCTTCAAAACTCGGAGCAAGTACCGTACAACGGTTCTTACCAATCAAGAGTGTCCAGATTCCAGCTGCCAAGTTCCAAAATTCGCCCAAACGGCTGTCGCGGCAAACCGACAGAAGAGGTCTCAGTCGAGGACCGGCGCCACCCAGAAGGTCAGTTCGGAAGGGAAGGAAGAAACCTCGGGATGCCAGGACTAAAAACGCCACTGGCAGTGATCACATCCCCGGCCAAATTCCTCACCTTCGTCACGACCAGTCCTTCGAGCATCCGAGTCGCCGATGAGCCCCACGTGACGGGCGCCAATTGATGAATACAGGCCCCAGCTAGGCCCACAGAATACAAGGGTTCGCTATCCTGTAACAAAAGCTAGAAGGAAGTTGGCACGGAAACTGCAAATACAAAGACAGAGTTTATTAACCCTTAAGGGTGGTCCTACAACCTACACAACACTCTTCAGTATTGCAGAGAGTAGCACAAAGAACTTGCGTACACGGTCCCCTTTTATACACAACAGAGGGGCTCATAAGTGGGTGGATACAACATGGAGCAAAATTCATTACCATGTATGGACATTTTCGATACAGGATCAATATGTGGGCGGAGTTAACAATTTCCTGAGCCCGCGAAAACATGGTCAAACAAGGACTATCTGATAAAAGATGTGGTCAAGTCTGGGCATGCGCCAGACAGACAAAGGAGCTATTTATAGACTGTTACTAGGCAGATTACAAGAGCAACTAGCGGAAAGATAGGACTCTTCTCGTGCAGAGCACGTGGAGACATGACAATACAAAATGGAGTCCGGACATTAGTCAACATAAGACAAGAAAACATGGTTTAACTAGGAAGAATTCATGTCTTTAGTGAATGCTTAATCATATCGCTGTTTTAGTTTTCAACACTGAGAAGGTCTGTAGTAGACACCAGACCCTCCTATAATCTTACATACTCAAAAGAGTAGAACAGGGAGTACAAAGAATACATTGTCCTTTTCCAATCTAACCAACCGAAGATAGTGGCTTCAAGTAACATCAAGCGAGAGACTGACTGTTGGTACAGCACAGAGTCCCTACAGCATGGACCCAAGGATCGCAAACATGGTTAATTGAAAATACTCTTCACAGACATGAGGGTTGAGGGGAACTATAGTTTTTGGGTTGTAGGGCTCATCACATTTGATTTTCATTGTCCATGACTTTTTATGTGTGGTGTTCTGGAGAAGATCGTGTTATACTGGCCCGGCACTGATAACACACTACAACACCTGGTAAATTATTTTAAAACGTGCCAAAGGGTCAGAGGGAAGCAATTCACGTGTTCATTACCTGATATAGCACATAGGCCCTGATTCCGATTTCGGACGGACCGGAGTCCTTCTGACAACGGTTTGGAACTGGAACCGATTGTCCTCCTGTCATCGGTTCCGGCAGGAAATAGGATGCACCGAACCCTGTTTGATCGCAATCCTATTTTTACAGTGGGAGCATGCATTCCAAACTGAATGCATGCTATAATTGCAAAGAACAGAGGTGCAGTTCATCCCTGCATCCAGTGGGTGCAGGGATCAACAGGGGGGCAAAATAGGCCATTTGGCGGCCTTACACCCATAGGGGCCCTGCTGGGGGCCCCCAAAGACAGATTCCGCTGCGTTTCTGTGTCAGAAAGATGGGCACAGAAAGGCAGTGGGAAGCTGCCATCGTAATCCCTCGGCTGGAAAGAGCTGAGGGATTATTGCAGGCTTTCCGAATGGCGGACGGGCCTGTCGGAGGCCATTTAGAAAACCGATTTGGATTCCATTCCGACCGACCCTATCAAAATGGGTTGGTCGGAAAGGAATTTGAATGGGCAATTCCGATGCGGTCTGAACGGCTCTGACGGATGATCGGAGCCGTTCTGAACCGTATCTGAATCGGGCCCATTATACGTAATTATTCCTATGCCTATAATCAGGACAAGTGAATTCATGAAAAGAAAAAGTTCATGACATCATCTTGGGTGAGGTCAAGCGTTATTCTTCAATTAACAAGGTATCACAAAATATGCGTTTCTTGCAGTCTCCCAATCAAATGTTGGTAAAGCTCAGCAGCTTCCAGTCAAATGCTGGTAAAGCACAGCAGCCTCCAGTCAAATGCTGGTAAAGCACAGCAGCCTCCAATCAAATGCTGGTAAAGTTCAGCAGCCTCCAATCAAATGCTGGTAAAGCTCAGCAGCCTATCATTCAAATGCTGGTAAAGCACAGCAGCCTCTCATTCAAATGTTGGTAAAGAACAGCAGCCTTTCATTCAAATGCTGGTAATGCTTAGCAGCCTCTCATTCATATGCTGGTAAAGTTCAGCAGCCTCTCATTCAAATGCTGGTAAAGCTCAGCTGCCTCTCATTCATATGCTGGTAAAGTTCAGCAGCCCCTCATTCAAACGCTGGTAAAGCACAGCAGCCTTTCATTCAAATGCTGGTAATGCTTAGCAGCCTCTCATTCAAATGCTGGTAAAGCACAGCAGCCTTTCATTCAAATGCTGGTAAAGCTCAGCTGCCTCTCATTCATATGCTGGTAAAGTTCAGCAGCCTCTCATTCAAACGCTGGTAAAGCACAGCAGCCTTTCATTCAAATGCTGGTAATGCTTAGCAGCCTCTCATTCAAATGCTGGTAAAGCACAGCAGCCTTTCATTCAAATGCTGGTAATGCTCAGCAGCCTCTCATTCAAATGTTGGTAAAGCTCAGCTGCCTCTCATTCAAATGCTGGTAAAGCTCAGCTGCCTCTCATTCAAATGCTGGTAAAGCTCAGCTGCCTTTTATTCAAATGCTGGTAATGCTCAGCAGCCTCTCATTCAAATGCTGGTAAAGCTCAGCAGCCTTTCATTCAAATGCTGGTAAAGCACAGCAGCCTTTCATTCAAATGTTGGTAAAGCACAGCAGCCTTTCATTCAAATGCTGGTAAAGCACAGCAGCCTCTCATTCAAATGTTGGTAAAGCTCAGCAGCCTCTCATTCAAATGTTGGTAAAGCTCAGGTGCCTCTCATTCAAATGCTGGTAAAGCTCAGCTGCCTCTCATTCATATGCTCGTAAAGTTCAGCAGCCCCTCATTCAAACGCTGGTAAAGCACAGCAGCCTTTCATTCAAATGCTGGTAATGCTTAGCAGCCTCTCATTCAAATGCTGGTAAAGCACAGCAGCCTTTCATTCAAATGCTGGTAAAGCTCAGCTGCCTCTCATTCATATGCTGGTAAAGTTCAGCAGCCTCTCATTCAAACGCTGGTAAAGCACAGCAGCCTTTCATTCAAATGCTGGTAATGCTTAGCAGCCTCTCCTTCAAATGCTGGTAAAGCACAGCAGCCTTTCATTCAAATGCTGGTAATGCTCAGCAGCCTCTCATTCAAATGTTGGTAAAGCTCAGCAGCCTCTCATTCAAATGCTGGTAAAGCTCAGCTGCCTCTCATTCAAATGCTGGTAAAGCTCAGCTGCCTTTTATTCAAATGCTGGTAATGCTCAACAGCCTCTCATTCAAATGCTGGTAAAGCTCAGCAGCCTTTCATTCAAATGCTGGTAAAGCACAGCAGCCTTTCATTCAAAGGCTGGTAAAGCACAGCAGCCTTTCATTCAAATGCTGGTAAAGCACAGCAGCCTTTCATTCAAATGCTGGTAAAGCACAGCAGCCTCTCATTCAAATGTTGGTAAAGCTCAGCAGCCTCTCATTCAAATGCTGGTAAAGCTCAGGTGCCTCTCATTCAAATGTTGGTAAAGCTCAGGTGCCTCTCATTCAAATGCTGGTAAAGCTCAGGTGCCTCTCATTCAAATGCTGGTAAAGCTCAGGTGCCTCTCATTCATATGCTGGTAAAGTTCAGCAGCCTCTCATTCAAATGCTGGTAAAGCACAGCAGCCTTTCATTCAAATGCTGGTAATGCTTAGCAGCCTCTCATTCAAATGCTGGTAAAGCACAGCAGCCTTTCATTCAAATGCTGGTAAAGCACAGCAGACTCTCATTCAAATGTTGGTAAAGCACAGCAGCCTCTCATTCAAATGTTGGTAAAGCTCAGCAGCCTCTCATTCAAATGTTGGTAAAGCTCAGGTGCCTCTCATTCAAATGCTGGTAAAGCTCAGGTGCCTCTCATTCAAATGTTGGTAAAGCTCAGGTGCCTCTCATTCAAATGCTGGTAAAGCTCAGCAGCCTCTCATTCAAATGTTGGTAAAGCTCAGGTGCCTCTCATTCAAATGCTGGTAAAGCTCAGGTGCCTCTCATTCAAACGCTGGTAAAGCACAGCAGCCTTTCATTCAAATGCTGGCAATGCTTAGCAGCCTCTCATTCAAATGCTGGTAAAGCACAGCAGCCTTTCATTCAAATGCTGGTAATGCTCAGCAGCCTCTCATTCAAATGTTGGTAAAGCTCAGCAGCCTCTCATTCAAATGTTGGTAAAGCTCAGCTGCCTCTCATTCAAATGCTGGTAAAGCTCAGCTGCCTCTCATTCAAATGCTGGTAAAGCTCAGCTGCCTCTCATTCAAATGCTGGTAATGCTCAGCAGCCTTTCATTCAAATGCTGGTAAAGCACAGCAGCCTTTCATTCAAATGCTGGTAAAGCACAGCAGCCTTTCATTCAAATGCTGGTAAAGCACAGCAGCCTCTCATTCAAATGTTGGTAAAGCTCAGGTGCCTCTCATTCAAATGCTGGTAAAGCTCAGGTGCCTCTCATTCAAATGCTGGTAAAGCTCAGGTGCCTCTCATTCAAATGCTGGTAAAGCACAGCAGCCTCTCATTCAAATGTTGGTAAAGCTCAGCAGCCTCTCATTCAAATGCTGGTAAAGCTCAGGTGCCTCTCATTCAAATGCTGGTAAAGCTCAGCTGCCTCTCATTCAAATGCTGGTAAAGCTCAGGTGCCTCTTATTCAAATGCTGGTAAAGCTCAGGTGCCTCTCATTCAAATGCTGGTAAAGCTCAGTTGCCTCTCATTCAAATGCTGGTAAAGCTCAGCAGCCTCTCATTCAAATGCTGGTAAAGCTCAGGTGCCTCTCATTCAAATGCTGGTAAAGCACAGCAGCCTCTCATTCAAATGCTGGTAATGCTCAGCAGCCTCTCATTCAAATGCTGGTAATGCTCAGCAGCCTCTCATTCAAATGTTGGTAAAGCTCAGGTGCCTCTCATTCAAATGCTGGTAAAGCTCAGCTGCCTCTCATTCAAATGCTGTTAAAGCTCAGGTGCCTCTCATTCAAATGCTGGTAAAGCACAGCAGCCTCTCATTCAAATGCTGGTAAAGCTCAGGTGCCTCTCATTCAAATGCTGGTAAAGCTCAGCTGCCTCTCATTCAAATGCTGGTAAAGCTCAGGTGCCTCTTATTCAAATGCTGGTAAAGCTCAGGTGCCTCTCATTCAAATGCTGGTAAAGCTCAGTTGCCTCTCATTCAAATGCTGGTAAAGCTCAGCAGCCTCTCATTCAAATGCTGGTAAAGCTCAGGTGCCTCTCATTCAAATGTTGGTAAAGCACAGCAGCCTCTCATTCAAATGCTGGTAATGCTCAGCAGCCTCTCATTCAAATGTTGGTAAAGCTCAGGTGCCTCTCATTCAAATGCTGGTAAAGCTCAGCAGCCTTTCATTGAAATGCTGGTAATGCTTAGCAGCCTTTCATTCAAATGCTGGTAAAGCTCAGGTGCCTCTCATTCAAATGCTGGTAATGCTCAGCAGCCTCTCATTCAAATGCTGGTAAAGCACAGCAGCCTCTCATTCAAATGCTGGTAAAGCTCAGCAGCCTCTCATTCAAATGCTGGTAAAGCTCAGCAGCCTCCAATCGCACGCTGGTAAAGCAGCGCTTTAGCCTTGTGCTTGTCACAGGTGCAGTCCTGCTCAGAGCAGAGGTTGGCAGCAGGGCGTGAGAAGTGCCAACCAGCACCGGAAGTGCCCAGAGGTAGATTCTCAATGGCTCACAGACCCGGAAGTGAGGTGCAGAGTGAAAGGCCGGCCGGAGCTGGGGTGGAGAGGTGGGCTGCCGGTGACGCCCCCACGCGGTCCAGAGAGGACCTGCATCCGTCTCTCCAGGTAACTCCTGCTCCGAGCCCCGCGCCGGCTGAAGGAAACCTCAGTTTCCAGTTGCTACTTTAACATTAAAACTTTAACACGTAAGGAAAATCCGAATAAACTGCTAATTCATTCCATTCTATATAATAAGACTATTCCTCGGTCTTCCAGGAGCGTTCATTTCATATTTTTCTACTGGTTGTACCCGCGCGGCTCCAGCTGTGTGCTCCGTCCTCACAAGGATCGGGGCGGCACATCTCACGCATCGCGCGTGACACGCCACTCATCACTCACAGGACTCCAAAGGATAGTTTATTATATACGCGGGGGCGGGGGGCAACTCCCCTGACTGCGAGGGTGCGCCCACTGGTCCTCTTCCTGCCCGCGTCACCCGGTCGCTCACGGGTGTCCCGCGGTGGGGCACGAGAAGCACCCTGCAGAGAGTCACTCCTACGACCATATGCAGCATAGATGCTGCCTTATGCAAGGGGACATAGCCAATCAGCGCGTAGACACCTCTTCGGCTCCCGTGCGTTGGGTAATGTCCGCGCTTTATAAAAATGCACTGAATAAAAATAAATAAATAAATAAATAAAATAAACGCTCTCATAACGTCAGACATTAGGAATCACGGGCAGGATTACTTCCGGGGCGCGGTCGGGTGTTTCTTCCTCACATATAAAATATTTTATTTTCATTTATTTATTTGGTGCATTTTTATAAAGCGCGGACATTACCCGAAGGTGTCAGAGCGCTGTACAATAGAGCTAGTTACGTTACAAGAGAAAAGTGGTACAGAATATAACAGTACACAGACTAAAAAAGAAAGGTACACAAACACAAAGTCCAACACAGCACACAGGGGTGAGGAATGTACAGGAAAAAATACAAATTTACAACGAAGAGCGAACTTCCAAGAGGGGCCTGAGAATAAAGGGTGCACAAACACAAAGTCCAACACATCACGCAGGGGTGAGGGATGCACAGGAAAAAATACAAATTTTCAATGAAGAGCAAACTTCCAAGAGGGGCCGGAGTATAAAAGTATTAGTTCTGGAAGTGTCTTTGGAAGAGAAGAGTTTTGAGTTCAGCTTTGAAAATCCGGGAAGAGGAGGTGACACGGAGCAATGGGGGAAGTGAGTTCCAGATTCTCACCGCATTGCCTGAGAAGGATTGCGCCATCGATCTTTCCCTTTTGAAGACGGGGGGCTCAAGCAGAAGCTTTTCCACATTAGGAGAGGGTCGACAGCCTCCGGATAGTTTCAATTTATTTGCCAGGTAACGAGGGGAGGACGTGTGCAAGGCTTTGTGTATGATTCAGGCAGTTTTGTAAATAGATCTTGCCTCAATCGGAAGCCATCGAAGAGAGGGCAGGATAGGAGTGAAGTGGTCGCTTCGTTTAGACCCTGAAATGAAGCGAGCTGCTGAATGGAGAATGGATTTGAGAGGGGAGAGGTGGGATTTGGGTAGGCACGACAGAAGAGAATTGCAATAATCCAGTCTTGAAATATGTTCAACTCTCACCAAAGTGCAAATTGTGTTTTGAGTTTTACAAAATATGCCGGTGAAATCGGATTTTTCCCAGGCAGTTCTATGGCAGTACATCCCCCAAAATGTTTACTGTTGTAGGATGACTTGTTTCACCCTCAATCACGATAACATATTTGAGGTACATCACAGGAAACGTGAGAAACAGACATTTAGGAGCGTGTGCGATCGTAGGTTTAGCGCAAAACACTTTTATAGGTAGCATGCATGCCGGCCAAGTATCACGCATCAGGTGTGACTAACGCATTTCAGTGTGGTGTTCCGCATCACCGCACTGAAATGCATTGACTCTCACTCTGCAATACAAGCGCTGAACTGGCTATGCCAGGCTGCTATAGCGCACGTGCCGGCGCCTGTGACACCTGTGCGCCGGCTCTGCTGCTCCCACAGACTTGCCAGCAGGCTCCGTAAAGGTTAATGATCTTGTGCACTGCTGCCTGCTTAGTGCTACAATGTATCTTGTAGTCCTGCTGGCTGCATTGAAATTCCTGCCCGCCGGCGGTGCCGCACTGACTCACTGCCCAATACCGAGACCCGGGGTGAGCCCTCGGCAGTGGTTGCGTACTGGCTCCTAATACGACCGCAGTTTAAAGTTTGAGATGTTGGCTAGGCTGCGTGATAGCGCTGCTCACACCGCCCGCAGCGGTAAATTTATATCAATGATGAGTGACCCTCTCTGAGCTGCGCCTGCTGTGATCCTGAGTGAGTCTGATGAGGATCGCCGGGGGCGCGCGCACGTTTGCCATTCCCAATGGAGTCGAGTGAAAAGTTGCGACCAGACTCTGGGGAGTAACCGGAATTCCGTGCTCTGCTTGCAAGTAACTGTGAGACCAGAGTGTCAAATGTTCTTTTTAATGCTTGCCTGATAATATGTAGAGTAAATGAGTAAGAGACAGAGGGGTGCATTGCAGCCACCAGAGTATGTGTGTGTGTTGAATTATTTACATTATACAAATAATTCCTTTGGGCAACTGCCTGCAGTCAGTGGGTGCCCCGGCCGTGTAACAGAACTTGCTGTAGCTCCCTCACAATTAACCCTGGGCGTAGTTCGCGAAGTAGCGCTTCGCGTAGCTACGCAAAGTGCACTTCGCACTACGCGAGCTTCGCGTAGCACTTTGCGAACTGCGTAGTACCTTGTTCGCACTGTGCAAGATGTCGTTTTCAATGATTGCACAGTACGGACAAGCAACCGGCACTGTGCAATCATTGAAAACGGCATCTTGCACAGTGCGAGCTGTAGTTTTCTGCTGCTCGAGTAGATTTTTACTTGAGCGGCAGCTTTCTCAACGCGAACTGGTAGTTTCTCTTCGCGAGCGGTCGCGAGCATACGCGACCACTTGCAATGAGAAACCTGACCTCCTCGTGTTGGGCATCTCGCCGGGAGGTTTATTTTCCATGCTCACGATCGCCAACTTGATGTTGCTGATCTCAAACAAGGAAAAAGTCTTGCTGGGATGTAATTTTGCTTGCTCGCGGTCGGCAACTTGACGTTGAGGACCGCGAGCAAGCAAAAAATGACCGCTGCACTACGCAACACTACGCTACGCGTGTTTACATTTTGCTACGTGCAATTCGCATAGTGCGAAGTTGCGCAAACTTCACAAACTACGCGAGCGTAGCGTAGTGCTTTGCCCAGGCTTACTCACAATGTCTGCCCTGGCGCGGGTAGGGCCAGGCTCCGAACAACTGTGTGTTTCTGGCCCCCTTAATATCGTTCCGGTTTATTTCTCAAAAGATCCGTGGATAATTCAAAAGCTAGTTTCTGACAGTACTAGCAGTCGACGTTGTTGTATGTGAGAATACTGCGCCGCCTCAGTCAGCTTGTGAGAATAATAAATTATATGAGTCAGCTGAGACTCTGACACTTCGTCAGCCGAGATGCCTGCATCGGTCTGTAACTTCATGGTGGGGCCTCGCACATCCTTCCTGTTGGACCCGGTCCCACCTGGACAGAGAGAGGCTGTGGCATCCTAACGCTCTCCTGATTGATTCCGACAGGGAGGGGCCCTGCTCAGTAAGTAGGCAAAGGCTGACAATCTCTTTTAATTTGTTTTTCTGCTGCCCCTCCTGCCAACTCTAGGCACCAGTGAGAATGAAGAGTGTTGGGGCTTCATATCCTGTTTGGAATTGGGCCGGGCGCCACCTGGGACAGAGAGGCCCTGGAGTGATGTTCTAAGCAGCATCATATAATCACGATACTGGGATCTGAGGGAGGGGCAGTAAAGGTGGGAAAATTAAAACAGAAGAGGGCAGCTTGTCACTGACAGATCAGGCAGGATTTCAAACATCTGAACAAGGTCACAGGCTGGTCAGCCTATTAAAGAGGTAACACTTGGAGCAGATGTTAATAGGGATATTTTTTTTTAAAGGACTGTGTTAGTATCTATGTAGCACATTCCATATGATAGACCTGAGCCACTTTTGAATTGTTGAGTACTTAGGTGCCCCTTCGTGTTCGTCCATTATATATCGCTTATACTCACAGCGAGGTTTCTCAGCGTGCTTTGGATGCATGGTTGATATGGTGTTGGTAGTGGTACTTGGTATGTGCCGTTAGGATCGATTGAGGAGCATTACCAAACTTCAGATGGTTTTTAATCTTTATTAAGTAATAGTAGCAGCTGAGATCCGCTCTTGCGCCTCTCAGCCGGTAGGTCGGGTCGGCAGCTTTGTTTTCAGCAGAACCCTTTAGTTATTTGAAAGTCGGAGGAACTTCTGGGTTTTGCTAGTGATGAAATTATGTAACTTAGGGGCACTGTACAAGAAGGCTATTTCAGGTACAGCAAATGTAAGGGCACATGCTTGTCTTCGTTACATCTTCATGTCCTTGTCACCTGGGACACGCTGATGAGTTGTTTGTATTGCAAGGTTTCCATTTGTTTGGCCTTGACTGTTAACTACAGAAGCTGGGTTTTTACCTTGCATAATAATCGAAAATTCATAGAAAAGCACAAAAATACTAGTTACTGCTTGGATTTACTTGCAAGAAAGTGTCACTCATTAGGTAGTGAATGCCACTTATATGCACACTGAAACCACCAAAATGTCACTCATAAGCAGTCCGAAAACTTGGCAGCTATGAACATGGTGTGACTTTGAAGGAATCTTTATTGTATGCGGTTATTTAAAACCATTACAGTCACTATAAACAAGGAAACCAGCTGCACATATTAAAACACTACAATCAACATTTGTGCGTGGTTGTTTAAAACCATTACAATAATAGTCCTGCCAAGTACCACTCATCAGGGGTTAGACTAACACATTCTGGGAATTTCCACGCATTACCATGAGGTTCTACAATGTTCATTCAAATTAGCTGAGCTGCGGGATTTTTCCCATCCTCTGATTCTACCTTTTCTAGTTTTGGTTGTTCCCATCACTTTGTACCAAAGCAGCCAAAGAGGAGAGGGTGTTTTGAATCTTCATAGGATGACGGTTCAGCCCACAAGTGGTCCTGCAATACTTATTGGATCTCATTCAGCTCCTCCCCGTCATGCACTGTGATTGGTGCTTCCTCATGGGAGCCCGTCCTACGTGACCTGCGCTACCCAACTCTACTCCATCGTCCTGGGACTTGTACCTGGATATTGAATTTTTTTTTGGGTAGATTTATATAGCGCAAACTCGACCCAAAGGTATTGGAGAGCCCAACTCTACTCCATCGGCCTGGGACTTGTACCCGGATATTTAATTTTTTTTGTTGCAGATTTATATAGCGCGAACTCGACCCAAAGGTATTGGAGCGCTTTACATGAGTACGGTTTCTTACACAAGGACACACTGAATTGCTTCAATACAATAAGGGGTACAATCTGTCCTGTAAGCCTAATATAAAATCCATTAAAATCACTTAAAAAACACCAGAATGACCTTCCAAGTGTGCGCAAAATTCCGACAAGTGCTAGTGCAATAGGAATAGCAGCAGATTATTCAGCAGAAACAGAAGTCGATTATTCCCTAAAGTGCTAGTACTGTCACTATTGAAGATTAAGCATTTTAAAATCACTAACCCGTGTACACACCCAGCCCTGTATAAACACCAGCGTTGCGTCAATAAGAGAACAAAAAAACTTGTAAATGCAGGTATGATGTTATACAGCCTATGAATTGTTGAACTAATGTCCTAGGGGGAGGAGGGAGCAAGGATAGGCCTCTCTGGGAAGCCACAGGGATGAAAAAGAACCCCCTCAGTGAGCCCCCCATACGACTAAACCTGCTAGATGCAATGGTAACACATTTTGTCAACAGGATGATCAAAATGGTGCTGTCTGGATTGAAAGAAGCAATGGTGGCCTGTCGGCAGGGCAAACTCCCAGTTTTTTCCACTCTCATTGTAGCCTGGTTCTGCTGGGCAGAGACACACATGTTCGAAGGATTCTTCGCAGGGGCTGCAGTCCCTACAGGTTGTTCCATCGTTATGCCGGTGCCAACTGGTTAGATGTTTCAAAAACAGCCACTCCCTAACCCAAGGGCGATAAATCTTGCTTTCAGATGAATTGCACACTTGCAGGTAAGATAAAACGCTGGGAGGCTACCTGGTACATGTTGATGACTGCCCAGGCATGTCCACGCTTTACGAAGAGGGCTCTGTCTGAGTGGCATGACCAAAGGCGGACACATTTTCTGGTGCCGGTTTTACATTATAATGGATTGAGATTACTGGCCCAAAGTTCTTTTGCTTTCAGTATTTGCTGGCAGTCCTCGAGGAGCCGATGGTGTGCTTGGCGTGGCCCACTCAGTAGAGCTGATTCCAGTCCATAGCAATGCCTCTAGACAACCAGTCCGGGTCCCTTGCAACTTACGACACAGGTTGAGGTCGGCTCCCGCACTGGCCACCTTCTGGTCGGTAAGGCCCAGTTCCAACCGGATTTGGGCAGCAGGTGAGGACATCGGCAGCCAGAAACCCCGTTTGTATATCTTTATAACCAGGTTATTCAGGAGACTATTGTCCCTACCATAGGTCATTGAAAGAGAGATTTTGGGCCTCATAACTTCCAGCGGGGGGGGGAGATGCTTGGCCCCAGTAATGATTTCGATAATTTCGATAGAGTCACCTGGAGGGTCAGGGCTTTCGCTTCCTTCTTTTGCTTCATGAAAAACCCCCAGCTACTTGCAAGTTTGATCTGACACAATTTCCATTTTAAAGCCAGCCACTTCCCTGGTATTTATTCCTGCCAAAGGTAACAAACTTTGCTTTCTTCAAATCCCCCTCTAGGCTGTTGATGGTCGTATACGTGTGAAACTGGCTAAGCAGCCGTTGAAGGCCTACCCTAAGACTGACCAGGGCAAGATCGCCAGGATACAACCGGTTACTGATCCAGTACAACATCGATCTTTGGGGGGTGACTGTTGGTGACCTCTAAGAGCTGTGATCGAGCCGCAATAAACAGGTTAAAAGCAGAGGGCCTAGCGCGCCCCTGCTTCACTCCCTGTGATGTGGGGACTTTCCTGGATAAGTGAGCACCGTCGGATAGGGACAGATGTTCACTGATTCGAACATTGTACATATTGTTTTACAATCAATCCACTGTATAGGTGGTATTCACTTTTTTCACCTTGTCACCTCTTGATCACTTAATCACCATTAAATCGCCTATTTTTGTTTCCAAAGAAAAATATTTGTATGTGACAGCCTTGCATATATAAAAAAAAAGAAAGAATAAGATATGTTTTTTTGCAAATCAAATATGAATTCTCTTGGGGCCAGATGTAAGACCCTTTTTTGCACTCGGAAATGGGAGATCAGCCCGTTTGCGACCGCAAAAAGGGTGATGACATATAGAAAAGCTATTTTGCGAGTCACTGACTCGTAAAATAACGTTTGCGACACTCGCTATTAGGAAATGGCGTCCCTTCCTAATAGCGAGACTCACTGCCATGTACTATTGTTTTACAACCGCATTTGTGGCCACAAAACACTCACAGTTTACCTCCTTTACTTCAAGTAGGTGGTTAACCCCTCACAAACGGGAAGGGGTCCCCTTCCCCTTTGTGAGTGTGTGAGAAAATATTTTTTAAGAGCAGGCAGTGGTCCCAGGGACCACTGCATGCCCTTATAAAATGAAACTGAAATGTTTCATTTTTCTTTTTTTAAATGCGTCCCATTTTCCTTCAAGGAAAACGGGCTGCATTAAAAAAAAAAAAAACTTCATTTAAAAAGCAGTCCCAGTCACGGTGGTCTGCTGACCGCAGCAGGCCACCATCCCTGGGATTGCCTCATGAATATTGGTGCGGCATGCAATTTGCGACCCCATTGGGAATCCCTAACAGTGTTTTCGACACTGTTGTACATTGCATTTTGCGAGTCGCAAAGCAACGCAATTTGCAAGTCGCAAAATCTAAGGGTTGTACATCTGGCCCTTTGTGTGTTTCTTGATACACATTCATTATGGAACACTAAGTAATTGACTTTCCTGACGGAACCAATTGTAGTCCATTTCATACATGCCCAGGTTCTGAAGGACACAGGGTTACCCCGTTACATTTCATGTGTCTTCTAAAATGTTGCCATGTATGCTCTTGTGTGGTGTAGGCAGGTTTAAATTGAGCTCCCACCTCAACAAGAAGCCATTGTAGCTACAGCAAAATGAGTGTTATGTGGTCACATTTCATGTCCAGTGACAAAGTGGGCCGCAGCATGAAGAACTGCTCCGAGCGGAGCTAAGTGTGCTCTGGAGATACCTGAGAGGAGTTAGTTCTCATAGTCTAGTCTAGACAGAAACACTTCTGAAAAACTGATTTAAGTCCTGTTCTGGAAGGAGCTGCCTGCTCCCCCAGAGCCAGGCGATGACCACACTGATGTGGAAGTTAAATTATCCTCAGCTATATTGTTAGGTGACCAACAGGGAAGTGTCTATGGCCTTTAGTTTTTTTGTCAAAAAACTCCACAAACTCATTGCAATGAATCTCAGAGGACATGGTGTGGTTTTAGATGAAGGGTTGTTTGCCTGCTTGATTACTTCAAATACAGGTTTCGGTCTGTTCTTTGCCACGTCCAGTAGGGATCCAATATGTGTTGACTTAGCTCTGAAAATGTGGTCTTTGTAGCTTTTTTCTGCTATTCTCAGTCTAACCATACTCAGTGGAGAGGGTGACTTTCTCCATTTGTTCTCAAGCTTCTGAGGTACTTCCTTTCCTAATAAAGGTCTTTTGAGAACCAAGGTGGAAAAGGGCTGGGTCTGCTACGCTTGCTCTTGAGAGGTGCAAATTCCTCTATCCAGGCTTGGATATAGTTATTACATTTGTCTGAGGCAGCATTGATGCCAAGTTAGGGAACTACAGAAGCAAGGTTCAGGTGAGCCTTGTTTGCTAGGGCCTTAATAGTGTGTCCCTAAACCACACTTTCTCCTTGTTTGGTTAACCAGTGGGTTTAATGCACTCACTAATCACAGTGTGGGGTATTCATGGGGAAGCAGCACACGAGGGCAAGAGCTAGAAAACACACGCATTCCCACAGAGTGGTGAATGGAAAGAAAACAGTTCACTGGAGCTGAGTAGTGGAAGCATACACACCAGCTAATTAAAAGGATGGTAAAGAGACTATGCTCCAGGGAGGGACAAATAGAAGTGGGAGGCAAACCACTGAATAAGAAGCAAGCACATGAGAGTGACAATAAAGCCAAACAATGGTAAGCAACGAGTGGTCTGTAACCCACTGTAAGTTCACAATAGATCTTTCACAACCAGACACGGTACGCAGGTCCTAAACAGTGTCCATTATGAATCATTTCCCCACAGGTTTGAGAGGAGATGGTTTTTTATTCGGGGCATAAACACCACAAGTGTAGCATCTAAGTTTCACTATAAGACCCCTTGAATGCTATGAAAAAAAAAAACACATATTTTGTAGTTGTGCCAGGATGGCACATTGGGCTTCCCACTGCAGCCCTTGAATCCAGGTTCTTTGGGACATAGACTCACTTTCATTTTTTAATGTTTGGATTCTCTAATGTCTAAGAAAGGCAGCCTGTGCTGCAAAGAGTAGACAGTACAATGACTGAGAAATGCAAAAGACCTGGTTCTATTTTGTATTGATAAGCTTGTGTTGATCACGACGGTTTGTTGTGTAGGACTGTGTAGGAGTCTTTGTTATAGCCTTAATATTGGTGGCAAGAGGCTGTGGTGCACATTTGCTGTAAGTGGGGTTTTTGGTGAACAGTGTTAGCACACTTGCTTCAACTGTTTTAATTAGGGTTCACCTTTTGCTCCTTGTAAGGCGCCCTCCTTATGTGCAGCTCTGTACTTTCACTGAGCCCAGTTCTGCTCTCTGGAAGCTCTAGTGTTTGTTTCCATTCAACCAAGTGGACTCAAATATCTGAAACAATGATTTTGAGAACAAAATGTCAGGCTGGACAAGTGGCGTTCCCTGGCAGTGCAGTGGGATAGCAGCACCGTCCTCTTTGAACATTGGTAGTGAGCCTTCAGTGAGCAGCACAGTCCTCTTTGAACATTGGTAGTGAGCCTTCAGTGAGCAGCACAGTCCTCTTTGAACATAGGTGGCAAGCCTTCAGTGAGCAGCACAGTCCTCTTTGAACATAGGTGGCAGGCCTTCAGTGAGCAGCACAGTCCTCTTTGAACATTGGTAGTGAGCCTTCAGTGAGCAGCACAGTCCTCTTTGAACATTGGCAGTGAGCCTTCAGTGAGCAGCACAGTCCTCTTTGAACATTGGTAGTGAGCCTTCAGTGAGCAGCACAGTCCTCTTTGAACATTGGTAGTGAGCCTTCAGTGAGGAGCACCGTCCTCTTTGAACATTGGTAGTGAGCCTTCAGTGAGCAGCACAGTCCTCTTTGAACATTGGTAGTGAGCCTTCAGTGGGCAGCACAGTCCTCTTTGAACATTGGTAGTGAGCCTTCAGTGAGCAGCACAGTCCTCTTTGAACATTGGTAGTGAGCCTTCAGTGAGCAGCACAGTCCTCTTTGAACATTGGTAGTGAGCCTTCAGTGAGCAGCACAGTCCTCTTTGAACATAGGTGGCAAGCCTTCAGTGAGCAGCACAGTCCTCTTTGAACATTGGCAGTGAGCCTTCAGTGAGCAGCACAGTCCTCTTTGAACATTGGTAGTGAGCCTTCAGTGAGCAGCACAGTCCTCTTTGAACATAGGTGGCAAGCCTTCAGTGAGCAGCACAGTCCTCTTTGAACATAGGTGGCAGGCCTTCAGTGAGCAGCACAGTCCTCTTTGAACATTGGTAGTGAGCCTTCAGTGAGCAGCACAGTCCTCTTTGAACATAGGTAGTGAGCCTTCAGTGAGCAGCACAGTCCTCTTTGAACATTGGCAGTGAGCCTTCAGTGAGCAGCACCGTCCTCTTTGAACATTGGCAGTGAGCCTTCAGTGAGGAGCACAGTCCTCTTTGAACATTGGCAGTGAGCCTTCAGTGAGGAGCACAGTCCTCTTTGAACATTGGTAGTGAGCCTTCAGTGAGCAGCACAGTCCTCTTTGAACATTGGTAGTGTGCCTTCAGTGAGCAGCACAGTCCTCTTTGAACATTGGTAGTGAGCCTTCAGTGAGCAGCACAGTCCTCTTTGAACATTGGTAGTGAGCCTTCAGTGAGCAGCACAGTCCTCTTTGAACATAGGTAGTGAGCCTTCAGTGAGCAGCACAGTCCTCTTTGAACATTGGTAGTGAGCCTTCAGTGAGTAGCACAGTCCTCTTTGAACATTGGCAGTGAGCCTTCAGTGAGCAGCACAGTCCTCTTTGAACATTGGCAGTGAGCCTTCAGTGGGCAGCACAGTCCTCTTTGAACATTGGTAGTGAGCCTTCAGTGGGCAGCACAGTCCTCTTTGAACATTGGTAGTGAGCCTTCAGTGAGCAGCACAGTCCTCTTTGAACATTGGTAGTGAGCCTTCAGTGAGCAGCACAGTCCTCTTTGAACATTGGTAGTGAGCCTTCAGTGGGCAGCACAGTCCTCTTTGAACATTGGTAGAGAGCCTTCAGTGGGCAGCACAGTCCTCTTTGAGCAGCACAGTCCTCTTTGAACATTGGTAGTGAGCCTTCAGTGGGCAGCACAGTCCTCTTTGAACATTGGTAGTGAGCCTTCAGTGAGCAGCACAGTCCTCTTTGAACATTGGCAGTGAGCCTTCAGTGAGCAGCACCGTCCTCTTTGAACATTGGCAGTGAGCCTTCAGTGAGCAGCACAGTCCTCTTTGAACATTGGCAGTGAGCCTTCAGTGAGGAGCACAGTCCTCTTTGAACATTGGTAGTGAGCCTTCAGTGAGCAGCACAGTCCTCTTTGAACATTGGTAGAGAGCCTTCAGTGGGCAGCACAGTCCTCTTTGAGCAGCACAGTCCTCTTTGAACATTGGTAGTGAGCCTTCAGTGGGCAGCACAGTCCTCTTTGAACATTGGTAGTGAGCCTTCAGTGAGCAGCACAGTCCTCTTTGAACATTGGCAGTGAGCCTTCAGTGAGCAGCACCGTCCTCTTTGAACATTGGCAGTGAGCCTTCAGTGAGCAGCACAGTCCTCTTTGAACATTGGCAGTGAGCCTTCAGTGAGGAGCACAGTCCTCTTTGAACATTGGTAGTGAGCCTTCAGTGAGCAGCACAGTCCTCTTTGAACATAGGTAGTGAGCCTTCAGTGAGCAGCACAGTCCTCTTTGAACATTGGTAGTGAGCCTTCAGTGAGCAGCACAGTCCTCTTTGAACATTGGTAGTGAGCCTTCAGTGAGCAGCACAGTCCTCTTTGAACATTGGTAGTGAGCCTTCAGTGAGCAGCACAGTCCTCTTTGAACATTGGTAGTGAGCCTTCAGTGGGCAGCACAGTCCTCTTTGAACATTGGTAGTGAGCCTTCAGTGAGCAGCACAGTCCTCTTTGAACATAGATAGTGAGCCTTCAGTGAGCGTGGCACTTTCTGTTATGTGTTTCACTTATTAGGTGATATTTGTTTCCAAAAACAGGATTGTACTCTTGCCATGATTGCGATATTTGTTTAGCGAAGAAAGGTTGTGCACTGGGTGTGAACTGATATTTCTTTGGTAATGACCTTCCAGAAGCAATGCGCTATGGCTGAATCCTTTTCAAGTAATGCTAACTGAACTTAGAGCTCTCAGCCTCCAGGCTTACATACCTTACCTCCCTGCCTAGCTTCAATTTGGGCTGAAAGCCCTTCTCCTTGAAAGGTACTTCAATTAACTCTCTTTTAAGTATCGCCCACCCTAGCTGTTTCTTGTTGAAACTTTCACTTCCTGCTGAGGATTGCTGTCTTTCAAGTCCCCTCCACTCCTATTGGCCACTCCCTTCTCCTTTCTTCTTAACTCAACACCCCTCCTCTTTAACCCTTAGCGTCTGGCTGCTTGGTGTTAGCAGACGGAGATTTTGCACTGAGCCTTGTTTTGCTGCAGTACTTGACACTGTGTGATACTTTACATAGCTTTGTACTTGTTTACACCTTGTCACTCTATTTGTTTTGCTTGTGAAATGTATTATTGAAATGTAATGTTCCGCTTTTACTGTGAAGCGCTCTAACACCTTCGGGTAATATCTGTGCTATACAAAACTGCGTAAGTAAATAAGTAAAAAAAGATAACCGAGGAATCTTCGCAGTCGTGGTTTGAGGTTTGCAATGCCTTCTGGGTAAAAAACATTGTGCGATTCATGCAAGTCACCCCCACCCTGGACTCCTTGATGTTTTGTCATCAAAAATGGCTGCCTTGATAGATTTCCCTAGAGATTTCTAATGGCAGAATTCAAGTCAGATGTAGCACAGTGGCGGCTAGTGACCTTTGAAAGTGGTGAGGTGTCATACTTCCCCACCCAAATTCCATTACCCGAACAAAGTGAGCCATGGGATTTCTAGTGGACTTTGGGGGAGGTGGGTATCTCTGCTGAGAAAATGTAGAAAACACGCTGTTGAATATTCCAGTTTAAGATTCAGTTCTCACACAAACTTGCTTATTAAATATTTCATTATTTTCAGGGTTTGCCAGTGGAGCCCAAAGCTCACCATTATTTGACCCTATTTTATATAAGATTTGCAATGGGTTCCCTTCTCTCATATATTATCACCTCCAGTGGACCAGTGCCAGCACTTTGTCATGAGTGCCATCGTTAGCCTTGGGTGGCCCATTATGCCAAGAATGGTATACAATATACCAGTACCAGAATGTTGCCCTTGAATTCTGCCTTATGCCGTGCCGTGGGTGACCCATGTGTCTAAAATGGCCTCCACTATGCCAGGGCTTACATTTACTCATGGTTTGCCCAACCCTCCTTCTTCCAAATGTCATAGTTACCATTCGTGCTCAGCCCCCATAGTTACCATGCTAGAACTCTCTCAAGTTCATCGGGGGGTGCTGCAGCTCCGCCCGTACCCCTGCTTTCAGCATCAATGCTTCCCAACTGCAAGTGAGTAGTCAGGAAAATCAAGCCATATGGAGCACAATGTTCTAGCAAAGTGAGCTTCCCGACACTTCGTGTCAAGGAGCCAGTGGGAATCGTCCCCCCATAAAAACGCTTCAGAATCATGTATGTTACAGCATGATTTAAAGGAATGGGGCCACAAAGTGCACATTACCAGTATTAACTTATTTCTTCCATTTCTTCTTTTATTTTTTTTCTCTCTATCGGTTTTTCTACTTTTAATTTCTTTTTTCCTAATTTTCCATTCTCCTATCATTCCTTCTTTCCATCTTCATTTCATTCTGTACATTCTTCTCTCATTTCATATTCTGTCTAGCATTCTGTCCTTCTTTATATTCCTGTTTAATTATCCTTCCTGCTTTCCATCTTTCCTTCCTTATTCCCATTCTTCCATTCTTGTTGGCTCATTTCTTTTTATCATCCGCCTGACCTTCTGTCACCCCTTCTCTCATGCCTTTCGTTTGTATTCCTCTCAATTGTTAATTCTTTCTTTTCTTTACTTCCGTCTCTCAACTATTCTTTCCATTCTTTCATTAAAAATTTCTGCTTTCCTTTCTTTCTCTCCTTCCTATTTTCTTTGTTGCTTCCTTTTTTCTTGCTACCCCTTTTTCCAAATTTCATTTTTTCCTTCCCTCTCCTATCCTTTTCCCATTTTGTCCTTCTCTCTTTCTTTCTGTTCTTTTGTTCCATCCTGCTTACTTTTATCTTTCCTTCTTTCTTTTCTTATTTGCACTTGTCTTTTCTTCCTTCAATCTATTTCGTTACATTTGCTTGTAACTTATATTTTTCCATTTAAAACATTTCTCTTTTATTTGTTTGTTTAACCTGCTCAAGGTACTTCAGTTAATCACTCTTTTTAGTAGAGCTCGCTCTCCCCCCATTCCACAGCTGCACCACAGGATTTGTTCTTCCAGTATGTATAGGTTTGTTCTTCCAGTATGCATAGGTTTGTTCTTCCAGTATGTATAGGTTTGTTCTTCCAGTATGCATAGGTTTGTTCTTCCAGTATGTATAGGGTTGTTCTTCCAGTATGCATAGGTTTGTTCTTCCAGTATGTATAGGTTTGTTCTTCCAGTATGTATAGGTTTGTTCTTCCAGTATGCATAGGTTTGTTCTTCCAGTATGTATAGGTTTGTTCTTCCAGTATGCATAGGTTTGTTCTTCCAGTATGCATAGGTTTGTTCTTCCAGTATGCATAGGTTTGTTCTTCCAGTATGTATAGGTTTGTTCTTCCAGTATGTATAGGTTTGTTCTTCCAGTATGTATAGGTTTGTTCTTCCAGTATGTATAGGTTTGTTCTTCCAGTATGCATAGGTTTGTTCTACCAGTATGTATAGGTTTGTTCTTCCAGTATGCATAGGTTTGTTCTTCCAGTATGTATAGGTTTGTTCTTCCAGTATGTATAGGTTTGTTCTTCCAGTATGCATAGGTTTGTTCTTCCAGTATGTACAGGTTTGTTTGTTCTTCCAGTATGCATAGGTTTATTCTTCCAGTATGCATAGGTTTGTTCTTCCAGTATGTATAGGTTTGTTCTTCCAGTATGCATAGGTTTGTTCTTCCAGTATGCATATGTTGGACCCGGCCGCGTGGCGTGGTCCTTAACCCCCTGGATTGTGCCCGTTCCCCGCCCCGGCCTTCACGGGCCACCCGTCTGAACTGCACCAAGGCCCTTCACCCGGAGCTGCACGTGGTCGCATACTCCTCGTGGCTCCGCCATCTTGTTGGCATCCACGAGGGCCACCGCAGCCACATCTCTCCCCGAGCCTAGCCCGAAAGGTGGGCCCGGCCCGACCCGGACCACGGCCGCCAGTGACCTGCTACGGCTGCCAACAAACAGGACACTTTGCCAGCGATCCGGCCTGCCCTCTGAACCGAAGAAACGGGGCCGGCGGGCACCCGCCCCGGCAGCTCAGGGGGAGAAGAAGAGGAAGAGGAGGCCCTCGACCGAGAGAACACTGAGTGGGAGCCGGCAGCCATGTCCCTGGTCTGCCTGGGTAGCCGAGAGATGGTACCCTGCACCCCCATCCCAACCAACACCCAGAAGTACCGGCAGCAGGTCACGGTCAATGGACAACGGGCCGAAGCCCTTCGTGACACAGGCGCCAGTATCACCGCTGTCCGCTGCCACCTGGTGACCCCTGGGCAGATTCTACCGAATGTGCTGTGCCCCGTACGGACGGCCGACAACAGTGAAAGCCTATGCCAGATGGCCCTGGTCCCCTTCGAGTGGGGAGGGGTGACGGGCCTGCTGAAGGTGACAGTGCGCGACGACGCCCCGGTCGACTGCCTCCTGGGGAACGACTTGGAAAGTTCCCCCTGGGCTCAAGTAGAGCGACGAGAACACCTCCGAATGTTGGGACTGGCTGATTGGGCCTGCGCCATCACCCGGTCCATGACCGCCCAGGCCCCCCGCTCCTCCTCGACCTCCGGGACCGCCCAGCCCGAGGGGCTCACACCCCCTCCCGCCAGCAGCGAGGAGGATGCGGACACCGACCCTGGACCCAGCGAATCCTCCCCCGAAGAGATGGCTTCTCCGAGCGCCCTCCCAGGGCTGACACAATGGCGACACGAAGGGGGCCCCACCCGAGAGCAGTTCCAGCAAGAACAACAGTCCTGTCCCTCTCTCGAAGGGGTCCGACAACAGGCGACCGCGCAAGCCAACGGTGACCAGACCGGCACCCACTGGATCTACTGGACCGAGGGCCTGTTGTACAGTGAACAGAAAGTAGCAGAACTCGGGGCCAGCCGCGTGTTGGTGGTCCCCCTCCGCTTCCGGGAGTTCCTTCTCCACCTGGCCCATGATGTGCCCCTCGCCGGACACTTGGGGCAAGACAAAACGTACAGTCGTCTGGTGACCCACTTCTACTGGCCCCGGATGCGGAGAGATGTGGACAACCACTGCCGGTCCTGCCAGACCTGCCAAGCCAGCGGAAAGACGGGGGGTCGGGTCAAGGCCCCCCTCCAGCCCTTTCCCGCCGTCAGCACCCCGTTCGAACGGGTCGGAATCGATATCGTGGGACCCCTGGACCCCCAAACCGCCCTGGGCCACCGCTTCATCCTGGTCCTCGTGGACCACGCCACCAGGTACCCGGAGGCGGTCCCGCTAAGAACTATAACGGCCCCTGTGGTAGGCCGGGCCTTGATGGGGATCTTCTCCCGAGTGGGATTCCCCAGCGAAGTGGTGAGCGACCGCGGCACGAACTTTATCTCCAGGTACATGCGGTCTCTGTGGCAACAGTGCGGGGTCACATACAAGTTCACGACCCCCTATCACCCTCAGGGGAACGGCCTGGTTGAGCGGTTCAACCGAACATTAAAAGGGATGATCCAGGGACTGGAAGAACCCCTCAGGCGGAAATGGGATGTCCTGCTGCCCTGCCTCCTGTTTGCCTATCGGGAGGTCCCGCAGAAGTCCCTGGGGTTCAGCCCGTTTGAACTATTGTATGGGCACCCGGTCCGCGGACCGCTCAGCCTGGTCAAGGAGGGCTGGGAGATGAAACCCCGAGGCGCCCCTCCTGACGTCTACCGATACCTCCTGACCCTCCGAAACCAGACCCGCAAGTTCCGAGCCATGGCCGAAGCCAACCTCGAGGCCAGCCAGGAGGACATGAAGCGGTGGTACGATCGCAACACCTCTACTATAGAATTCGAGCCAGGACAGAAAGTATGGGTCATGGCCCCGGTCGAACCCGGCGCCCTCCAGGACAAGTGGACCGGGCCCTTCAAGGTGGTGGAGAAGAAAAGTCCCGTCACCTACCTGGTCGATCTGGAGTCCCCCCGGAACCCCCTCCGGGTCCTACATGCTAACAGGCTAAAACCCCACTTCGCCCGGACCGAACTGAGCCTGCTGCTGGCGACTGACGAAGGGGGCGAGGTCGACTCCGAGCCCTTACCCGACCTCTTGCAATCCAACATTCACGATGGATCGATCGAAGGGGTCCAACTCGCCTCGTCCCTGACCCCGGAACAGCGCAACGACTGCCAGCAATTACTGCGGGACTACGCAGCCCTCTTCTCTCTCACCCCGGGGGTGACCCACTGGTGCGTCCACGATGTCGACACCGGGGAGAGCCCCCCCATACGGCACAGAGCCTACCGGGTGCCTGACCGAGTACGGGCCTGCATCCAGGCTGAAGTAGCAAAGATGCTGGCCCTGGGGGTCATCGAGCCTTCCGACAGCCCGTGGGCCAGCCCTGTCGTCCTGGTGCCCAAGGCCGCAGCTCCCGGTCACCCCCCGGAGTTGCGATTCTGCGTGGACTACCGAGCCCTGAATGCAGTAACCAAGACAGACGCACACCCGATACCCCGGGCCGACGAACTCATCGACCGCCTAGGGGCCGCTCGCTACTTGAGCACGCTGGACCTCACCGCCGGGTACTGGCAGATCCAGCTCACCCCCGGCGCCCAAGAAAGATCCGCCTTTTCGACCCCGGATGGGCATTACCACTTTCGGGTGATGCCCTTCGGAATGAAGAACGCCCCGGCCACCTTCCAAAGACTAGTAAACAAGGTTTTGGCCGGGCTTGAGGCCTTCAGCGCGGCCTACTTAGATGACATTGCCGTGTACAGCAACCACTGGGCCGAGCACCTTCTCCACCTGAAGGCCGTCCTGGCCGCCCTTCAGCGGGCCGGGCTCACAATCAAGGCCAGCAAATGCCAAATCGGCCACGGATCCGTGACCTACCTGGGCCATCAAGTGGGGAGCGGGCAGGTGGCCCCCCTCCAAGCAAAGATAGATGCCATCCAGACCTGGGAACCCCCCACTACCCAGACCGCTGTCCGGGCCTTCCTGGGCCTCACCGGATACTACCGGCGGTTTATCAAGGACTATGGGAGCATTGTTGGCCCCCTCACAGAGTTAACGTCCAAAAAGCAGCCCAAGAAGGTACACTGGACACCCCGCTGCCAAACAGCCTTCGACACCCTAAAAACAGCCATGTGTACGGCTCCGGTGCTGCAGGCCCCGGACTACCAGAAGGAGTTCGTGGTACAGACGGACGCCTCCGAGTATGGGATCGGGGCCGTCCTATCCCAAGCCGACGAAAAGGGGCTCGACTGACCAGTGGCCTTCCTCAGCCGACGACTACTGCCCCGAGAGCAACGCTGGAGCACTATTGAGCGTGAGGCCTTCGCTGTGGTGTGGGCCCTCAAGAAGCTCCGGCCCTACCTCTTTGGCACCCACTTCCGGGTCCAGACCGACCACCGGCCCTTGCAATGGCTAATGCAAATGCGGGGCGAGAACCCCAAGCTGCTGCGGTGGTCCATCTCGCTACAAGGAATGGACTTTGACGTCGAACACCGGCCCGGCAATGACCACGCCAACGCCGACGGCCTGTCCCGCTTCTTCCGCCTTGACGAGGAGAATCCCCAAGGAGATGGGTGACTCTCCATGCCTTCGGCTGGGGGGGACGCCTGTTGGACCCAGCCGCGTGGCGTGGTCCTTAACCCCCTGGATTGTGCCCGTTCCCCGCCCCGGCCTTCACGGGCCACCCGTCTGAACTGCACCAAGGCCCTTCACCCGGAGCTGCACGTGGTCGCATACTCCTCGTGGCTCCGCCATCTTGTTGGCATCCACGTCACACCGTGCACCCCCGCTCAACCCGGCCTCGACCCCAGCGAAGCCCCGACATCGAGGCACCACGAACTAGCCAGGGGGTGCCGCAGGAACCATTCATCGCCCCCGGCGGAGGACAGTATCGATGGGACCCCCAACTGTCCTCCCCTCTCGAGGTGTGATCGCCCTGCAACTCCCATGGGCCTGGCGCCTCTCCTGCTGGGCGTCTGGCCACCTCCACCCGGCCACTCCGCCCCCTCGGGCGCATAGGTCCGGACATCAAAGGGCTCCAGACCTATATCTGGGGCGACCCCACCACAGCTCGGGAGTTGTATCCCGGAGTCGAGAGCCCTGCTGATTGAATCGCGGCTGACCCTACGGAGAAGAACTCTTGTCGGAACCATCACGAGCCCTGCTGACTGCGTCGCGGCTCCTTCCTGTGAACCCTTTCTGAACCACCTGAAACATCGGAGCCCTGCTGACGCTGTCGCGGCCCAACCTCGCTGAAGCCTCCCTCGGAGCCCTGCTGACGACGTCGCGGCTCGAGCTGAGCAGAAACCATCTTGAGAGCCCTGCTGATTGGATCGCGGCTCTCCACGAACTGTACGCCAGAGCCCTGCTGACGCCGTCGCGGCTCGACCCCTCCGAGATCCGGAGGTCCTCCAGCTTGAGGATAAGAACTGGGCCCCAGGTACCCTCGTACCGTATTCCTGCCAAAGACTGTCCCGCTACCCCGACCCTTCCCAAGAGACACTGAGACTTTTGGTGGATCCCTCGATCCCTTCGTGTAAATATTGCCCTCGTAACCCTTTTATTGCTGATAAAGAATTGCTTGTCACAAGACAACCTCCTTGAGTCCTGTGTGGTGGTGTTACTGTGCTAGTACGTGATAGGAGAAGGATCTCTCAGGAGACTTCTCGGCAGCCCTCGGCTACTTCGTGCAGTGTGAGGGCCTCCCCCTTGGTGGTCGCACCGACTCCTCGGGGTCCGCCTTCCAACAGCATAGGTTTGTTCTTCCAGTATGTATAGGTTTGTTCTTCCAGTATGCATAGGTTTGTTCTTCCAGTATGTATAGGTTTGTTCTTCCAGTATGCATAGGTTTGTTCTTCCAGTATGCATAGGTTTGTTCTTCCAGTATGCATAGGTTTGTTCTTCCAGTATGTACAGGTTTGTTTGTTCTTCCAGTATGCATAGGTTTGTTCTTCCAGTATGTATAGGTTTGTTCTTCCAGTATGTACAGGTTTGTTCTTCCAGTATGTATAGGTTTGTTCTTCCAGTATGTATAGGTTTGTTCTTCCAGTATGTATGGGTTTCTCCTCTGTCTTGGAGTAACCTGCAAGCCAGAGATGAGATTTAAGAAGGGCTGTAAGCCAACATAATCTGTCCCGGGCACCCGCTGACGCTCATATAGTGGGGGCTCCACTTGCTCAAGTATCCAGGACCACTTGGAATCGATGGGTCTTCAGCAGTGGTTCCTAACCTTTTAACTTCTGTGGACCCCCAATTAATCATTACTGGATCCTGGGGACTCCCCTCGAATCATTTTTGGAATCCGGAGATCCCCCACTGAATCATGACTGCTAGCGCAGGGCCCCAGCCTGAGCACAGTCCATGATTTGAGCTGCAAAACAATACACAAAAAAAGCTGAAAAAGAATTCAAACAAATACACAAATTATCACACATTTTATTTAATTTGCAAACACATTTCAATAAAAAGAAAATCTAAATTATAATTTTAATATAAAGGTTGGAGCTTTTCTAGATTCCCTTGAGGCCGCTCATCGTCCATACTGTATTCCGTCTGATGCACCTGCGCTGCTCCCACGATTCAATCTGAGGATACGAATTACAGTTTTAGTCTCCAATTTCAAATTCTTTGCCCATTTACAGTACATTTTAAAATGTTAAATTGTACATTTAGCTTCTTTATTTATACACCCTTTATTAATCTGTTAATATTATAACATTTTCTAAGTGGTTGTGGACCCCCTGATGAGGCTTCGCGGACCCCTAGGGGTCCCCTGACCACAGGTTGGGAACCACCGGTCTACAGCATTACCACTGCTCTACCCTGTCAACTTGAGTTGGAACTGAGGCAACCCTAACACAATTTCTAATTTCATTTTGTCAGCACAGCTACTCCCTGGAGCACGTGACTGACCTACGTGATGGCAGGAAGCGTCAAGAAGATCCTCTTCACCCATTTCCAGGAGCTAGAGCAGGAGGAGTTGGATGGCCTGTGCTCTCTGCTTGGGACATGCCTATCTGCAGGTGGAAGGTCAGAGGTCCCCAAAGGGCACTCGAGGAAGGCTGAATATATGTCTCTTGCCCGCCGTTTGATTGACAGCTATGGTGAAGCGCAGGCCTTGGAGGTGGCGGCGGATTTACTGGGCCAGGTCAGCAGTCTAGACCGCGCAGAGTCACTCTTACGTGCAACGCAGACATGTGAGTGATTGCCAACAATGCAGACATGTGTGTGAGTGCCAGCAATGCAGACATGTGAGTGAGTGCCTACCTCAGTCCTACGCCATTCCTTTCACAAGTGTTTCCGTGGGCTGAAGTGCAGAGGCCAGTGTCCAATGAATGAGTAGGCGGGTCTTATGCTTTGAAATTCAGGAGTAATTTACCATTAAACCACATCCACTCAAATACATCTTTACAGTATGAGGGGAGTAAGGCTCTGTCTCCACAGTATGAGAGTGAACCACCATCTCCAGAGTATGAGGGGAGCGAGACACCGTCTCTGGAGTATGAGGAGAGAGAGACATCCCCACAGTATGAGGGGAGTGAGACACCATCTCTGAAGTTTGAGGAGAGTGAGACATCTCCATAGTATGAGGGGAGTGAGCGACCATCTCGAGAGTATCAGTTGAGTGAGGCTCTATCCTCAAAGTAGGAGGAGAATTAGACACCAGCTTCAGAGTATGAGTTTAGTGAGACACCATCTCCAGAGCATAAGAGTGAAACAGCATCTCCAGAGTATGATGAGAGTGAGGCACCATCTCTGGGTATGAGGGTAGTGAGACACCATCCCCACAGTATGAGGAGAGTGAGACACCATCTCCAGGAGTATGAGGGGAGTGTGGTATATTTTTTTTACAGTATGGGGAGAGTGAGGCTATGCCTCCAAAGCATGAGGTGAGTGAGATACCATCTCCAGAGTATGAGGGGAGTGAGATACCATCTCCAGAGTATGAGGTGTGTGAGATACCATCTCCAGAGTATAAGGTGTGTGAGACACCATCTCCAGAGTATGAGGGGAGTGAGACACCATCTCCCAATTATGAGGAGAGTGCGGCGTCTTTAGAGTGTGAGGTAAGTGAGGCTCCGTGTCCAGAGTATGAGAAGAACAAGACACCATCTCCCGAGTATGATGAGAATAAACCAAAATCTCCAGAGTATGAATGGGAATGAGTCATCATCTTTAAAGTATGAGGAGAGTGAGGCTCTGTCTCCAGAGTATGAGAAGAGTGCGACACTATCTCTGGGTTATGAGGAGGGTGAGACACCATCTCCAGGATCAATGGCGGCTGATGACATTCGAAATAGATGTGGCGTAAAACAATTGTCATACAACACTGTAGCGAGCGATTATAGCGAGCGAGCCTGAACCATCAACGGAGAGTTTGGGGGGTTCTCCCCCCTAGAAAATTCTGAAAAAAGAGTAGGCAAATGGTGCATTTTCAAGTAAATTTGAGAAAGCAGGCCCAGTGTTATGCGACTGTAATTCACCAGTAAATCAGCGGCTTCACAGGCATTGCTGGCCATCTCTTTCTTGCCCATTCTGTGCTCTATTGCTTGTTCTGCTGACATCTTTTAACGTGAGGCCGTTTTTTTAAGAAATATCCATGTTTTATGCGAAGGCTGTACCACAGCGTACTATTTGCTTGCGGCGGAAAGCGGTACTAAAGGTATGAACCTGCAAGGTTGTCCTACCATTTTATGATGCTTATAAAAAATGTTTAATGAAAATAAATTCATAACCAATAAACCTTGAATAGCTAAACTTTATGTGCCTAGAAAAGTGCCTTCTTTAATAATAGAATTAAGACAGAGAAAAAGAACGAAGGAGCAGTGATGACGTATTTTTTTTAAGTAGCAATATTTTTAAAGCTCCTTTGATCTAAACTGTAATTCTAATTTAGTTTGAAATCAAGGTAGCGGGTGCAGCTGTTTCACTTAAATTCAAGATTTGTTTTATCTACGGATCTAGAAGACGAGAAGGCACGTATTCAAAAGAATGGTGAGCTAATGATATGCAACATCCACATCCAATTTTCCCTCTCCTGATTTAAGGGAGAAGGGCGGCATAGTGTTTGAATGTTTCCATGCATGGGAAGCATGTGCGCAGAGGGAGAGGGGCTGTGTAGGGAAAAGAAGGGGTGATGTACTTACTGTCTGAATTTGTGCATGGTGGGGAGGGGTGCCCGGAGGGGCTGGAGCAACGAAAGGAGGAGGGTGAGGACAGAGCTGTGGACAATGCAGACAAGGTCTAGCATAGGCAGTGTGCCCTTCCCCCCACCCAAAGGAGTGTGCACAAAGGCGTGCAGTTTCAGTACAGGGGGTAAAGTCTGGAACTGCGCAGAGTATTGGGGGTGCCGAGGGGGGCTTTGTTTGGAGGGAGCACGGACTGTGCTGGAGGTACGGGACTGGCAGAGACACTCCCAGGGCTGTGCACACAGAATGTGAAGGATGCACACGGGCAGTAACGGCACCGTACTGCAGGCGCAGACACAGGGGTGGGGGGGTTGTCAGGTGTGCACTTGCAGACGGGACATAGTCACAGCCAGGGTTGTGCTGCAGGGAACGGAAGGAGCACAAGACTTTGTAAAGGAGGTGCAAGGACAGAGGCTACAGAAAGCGTGCGGGGCTGTGCAGACAGGGTGTGGAGGTGGAAAGGACTGTGCAGACTATGGAAGTGGATGGGGCGTGCAGGCGAGGCCACAGAGGGTGCACGGTGTAGTGCAGACAGTGTATGGAGGTCTACAGCCAGGGCTGTGCAGTGCATGAGGCTGGATGGGGCCGTGCAGACAGAGTATGAAGGGGGGAGGGGCTCTGACAGTATGAAAATGCACATGGCTGTGCCGTGCAGTCACGGTATGATGGTGCAAGGCGCTGTGCAGACAGAGTATGAAGGTCGCTACGGGCTGTGCAGGCAGGGTCTTATGACGCATGGGTTTATGCAAGCAGTGTATGAAGGTGCACTGGGCTTTGCAGGCAGTGCTGCGCAAAGTACACGAGGCTGTGCAGGTAGTATATGAAGGCGAAAGGGGTGTGAAAGCAGGGGGTGCACGGGACTGTCGACACCATGTATGACGGTTCCCGGAGCTGTGCAGGCATGGCTACGGAAGGGGGTTGCATGGCTATGGATGGGGGGAGGGGGTTGGATGCATTTCAAATGGCCTCTGTCTTTTGATGCTCCTAAAGAAGGTAGCAATATGAAATCTTAAACGATGTGCGCTCAAACCACACATAAAAGTGACCCAAAACAATGCTGACAACAAGCCCGCCCACAACATCCCCCGTCTTGTACACTCCTGGGGGAACCTCACCAGCCTATGTCTGGTCCAACTGAAGAGATTACATCACAATCATCTCGGCATTGGGTGGCAGCACACACTTGGGATCACAGTATCAGTGTTACACCATTAAAGTGGTCACTTACTATTTAGACTTTACAAATGGCTCCCATCTAAACCTGTGAAATCTACAACACAAGTGAAGGTATACATTTTTCAAAGCACGTGCGAGGTGGAACCACGGCAAGCGCAACTGCAACACAGTCAAACCAAACCCAAACTTGCCCAGAACCTATATGAAGTAGACACAGCTGACATATCCTGGAGCAGATACGTAGTACGCTGACCTTTATCCTCCTCACTAGTAAGGAGACTGTACGGGTTAAGTATGAACTGAATTTAAAAGAAAATACTGAGCATTTGAGGACATTTCCCTTTAATGTAGTCTTGGATGAGTTGTACACCAAAAACAAATGAAGTTGCTGGCTATTAAGAACCAGGAAATGCCAACCGGTCACGTAATGCATCGTAAAACACAGCAGGAGTATGAGGGGGAGTGTGGTATAATCTTTTACAATATGGGGAGAGTGAGGCTATGCCTCCAAAGCATGAGGTGAGTGAGATACCATCTCTAGAGTATGAGGTGTGTGAGTTACCATCTCCAGACTATGAAGAGAATGAGGGACCATCTCCAGAGAATTAGTTGAGTGAGACACCATCTCCATAGTATGAGGGGAATAAATAACCATCTCTAGAACATGAAGAGTGAGATACCATCTCCAGAGTATGAGGAGAGTGAGACACCATCTCCAAAGCATAAGGAAAGTGAGACCATCTCTAGAGTATAGGGGAGTGAGATACCATCTCCAGAGTATGAAGAGAGTGAGGCATTGTCTTTAGAGTAGGAGGAGCGTGAGTCTCTGTCTCCAGAGTACAAGGAGAGTGAGACACCATCTCCAGAGTATGAGTGTGAGGCATCGTCCTTAGAGTATGAGGAGAGTCAGGCTCTGTGTCCAGAGTAGGAGGAGAATGAGACACTAGACACCATTGTTAGAGTATTAGGACTATAAGTATCCATCTCCAGAGTGTAAGGGATTGAGACATCATCTCCAGAGTGTAAGGAGAATGAGCCACCATCTCCAGAGTATGAGGGGAGTGAAACACCATCTCCAGAGTATAAGGAGAGTGAGCCGCCACCTTGACTGTATGAGAGGAGTGAGCCACCATCTCCAGAGTATGAGTTGAGCGAAGCATCATCTTTATAGTATGAGGAGAGTGAGACACCATCTCCAGACTATGAAGAGAATGAGGGAACATCTCCAGAGTATTAGTTGAGTGGGATACCATCTCCATAGTATGAGGGGAGTAAATAACCATCTCTAGAATATGAAGAGTGAGACACCATCTCCAGAGTATGAGAAGAGTGAGACACCATCTCCAGAGTATGAGAAGAGTGAGACACCATCTCCAAAGCATAAGGAAAGTGAGACCATCTCTAGAGTATAGGGGAGTGAGACACCATCTCCAGAGTATGAAGAGAGTGAGGCATTGTCTTTAGAGTAGGAGGAGAGTGAGTCTCTGTCTCCAGAGTACAAGGAGAGTGAGACACCATCTCCAGAGTATGAGGGTGAGGCATCGTCCTTAGAGTATGAGGAGAGTCAGGCTCTGTGTCCAGAGTATGTGGAGAACGAGACACCATCTCCAGAGTGTGAGGGGAATGAGGCACCATCTACACAGTATGAGTGGAGTGAGGCTCTCTCCAGAGTACGAGAGAAGTGAAGAGGGTGAGGCACCGCTGTTAGAGTATGAGGGGAGTAAGGCTCTGTCCTCATAGTATGAGAGTGAGCCACCATCTTCAGAGTATGAGGGGAGTGAGACATCTCCACAGTATGAGGGGCGTGACTGACCATCTCCAGAGTATCAGATGAGTGAGGCTCTATCCTCAAAGTAGGAGGAGAATGAGACACCAGCTCCAGAGTATGAGGAGAATTAGACACCAGACATCAGAGTATGAAGAGAGTGAGACAGCATCTCTGCAGTATGAGGGGAGTGAGCCACCATTTTCAGAGTATGAATTGAGCAAGGCACCATTTCCAGGGTATGAGTTAACTGAGATACCATTTCCAGAGTATGAGAAGGATGAGACAGCATCTCCAGAGTATAAGAAGAGTGAGGCTCTGTTTCCAGAGTAATAGGGGAGTGAGAAACCAGCTCCAGAGTATGAGGCGAGCGCGGTATCGTCTTTAGAGCGATGGAGAGTGACGCTCTGTCTCCAGAGTTTGAGAAAAGTGAAAAACCATCTCCGGAGTCTGAAGGCTGCGAGACAGTATTTCCAGAGTCTGAGGGGAGTGAGATACCATCTCCAGAGTATGAGGAGAGTGAGACTGTCGCCAGAGTATGACGATAGTGAGACTCTATCTCCAGAGTATCAGGGGAGTGAAACACCATCTCCAGCATATGAAGGGAGAGAGGCATCATCTTTATAGTATGAGGGGAGTGAGACGCCATCTCCAGAATATGAGGAGAGTAAGACACCATCTCCAGATTATGAGAGGAGTGTGACACCAGCATTCAGAGCAGGAGGAGAGTGAACCATCATCTCCAGAGTATGATAGGAGTGAGACACCATCTCTAGACTATGAGGTGAGTGACACAATCGTCAGAGTATGAGGAGAATGAGGTACCATCTCCAGAGTATGAGGGGAGTGAGGCAGTATCTTCATACTATGAGGAGTGTAAGCCACCATCTCCAGAGTATGAGGAAAATGAGACACTAGACACCATTGTTAGAGTATGAGGACTGTAAGTATCCATCTCCAGAGTGTAAGGGATTGAGACACCATCTCCAGAGTGTAAGGAGAGTGAGCCACCATCTCCAGAGTATGAGGGGAGTGAGACACCATCTCCAGCGTATAAGGAGAGTGAGCTGCCAATTTCACTGTATGAGAGGAGTGAGCCACCATCTCCAGAGTATGAGTTGAGCGAGGCATCATCTTTATAGTATGAGGAGAGTGAGACACCATCTCCAGACAATGAAGAGAATGAGGGACCATCTCTAGAGTATTAGTTGAGTGAGACACCATCTCCATAGTATGAGAGGAGTAAATAACCATCTCTAGAACATGAAGAGTGAGATACCATCTCCAGAGTGTGAGGAGAGTGAGACACCATCTCCAAAGCATAAGGAAAGTGAGACCATCTCTAGAGTATAAGGGAGTGAGACACCAACTACAGAGTATAAAGAGAGTGAGGCATTGTCTTTAGAGTAGGAGGAGAGTGAGTCTCTGTCTCCAGAGTACAAGGAGAGTGAGACACCATCTCCAGAGTATGAGGGTGAGGCATCATCTTTAGAGTATGAGGAGAGTCAGGCTCTGTGTCCAGAGTATGAGGAGAACGAGACAACATCTCCAGAGTGTGAGAGGAATGAGGCACCATCTACACAGTATGAGGGGAGGGAGATTCTCTCCAGAGTACGAGAGAAGTTATGAGGGTGAGGCACCGCTGTTAGAGCATGAGGCTCTGTCCCCAAAGTATGAGTGTGAGACACTATCTCCAGAGTATGAGGGGAGTGAGACACCGTCTCTGGAGTATGAGGAGAGTGAGACATCTCCACAGCATGAGGGGTGTGAGTGACCATCTCTAGAGTATCAGTTGAGTGAGGCTCTATCCTCGAAGTAGGGGGAGAATGAGACACCAGCTCCAGAGTATGAGGAGAATTAGACACCAGACATCAGAGTATGAAGAGAGTGAGACAGCATTTTCAGAGTATGAATTGAGCGAAGCACAATTTCCAGGGTATGAGTTAACTGAGATACCATTTCCAGAGTATGAGAAGGATGAGACAGCATCTCCAGAGTATAAGAAGAGTGAGGCTCTGTTTCCAGAGTAATAGGGGAGTGAGAAACCAGCTCCAAAGTATGAGGCGAGCTAGGTATCGTCTTTAGAGCGATGGAGAGTGACGCTCTGTCTCCAGAGTTTGAGAAAAGTGAAAAACCATCTCCGGAGTCTGAAGGCTGTGAGACAGTATTTCCAGAGTCTGAGGGGAGTGAGATACCATCTCCAGAGTATGAGGAGAGTGAGACTGTCGCCAGAGTATGACAACAGTGAGACTCTATCTCCAGAGTATCAGGGGAGTGAAACACCATCTCCAGCATATGAAGGTAGAGAGGCATCATCTTTATAGTATGAGGGGAGTGAGACACCATCTCCATAGTATGAGGGGAGTAAATAACCATCTCTAGAACATGAAGAGTGAGACACCATCTCCAGAGTATGAGGAGAGCGAGACACCATCTCCAAAGCATAAGGAAAGTGAGACCATCTCTAGAGTATCAGGGGAGTGAAACACCATCTCCAGCATATGAAGGGAGAGAGGCCTCATCTTTATAGTATGAGGGGAGTGAGACACCATCTCCATAGTATGAGGGGAGTAAATAACCATCTCTAGAACATGAAGAGTGAGTCTCTGTCTCCAGAGTAAAAGGAGAGTGAGACACCATCTCCAGAGTATGAGGGTGAGGCATTGTTATGTTATGTTATGTTATGTTACAGCGTTCTTTTATAGCGCACGGCTACTCGAAAAGAGTGTCCCGGCGCTTTCCACCTGCATCTCAGAATAAAAATAACACAACACAGCAAAAGAATGAGAAAAAGAACTGAAACTGAAGCAATAAGAACAGCCTAAAGATTAAAAAGCCAGGTCTTCAGGCTCTTCCTGAACTGGAACAAATTGACAGTGCTGCGCAGCGAAAGAGGAAGCGAGTTCCACAGCTGTGGGGCTTTGCAGCTGAAAGAGCGCCCTCCCGTGCGGGCCTTCCTCACCCGAGGGACCACCGCTTTGTAAAGGGATTCCGAGCGCAAGGCGCGGACTGGTCGATAGAAGGCTAGTCTCCGCCGCAGGTATCCAGCCCCTGATCCAAACAGGGCTTTGTGCATCAGAGTCAGGGATTTAAACTGGATCCGCTTCCGGACAGGCAGCCAATGTAGCGCCTGAAGCAGCCCGGAAGCTCGGGCTCGTCTACGCAGGCCAAAGATAGCCCGGGCGGCAGAGTTCTGTACCACCTGTAGGCGCTGAACTAGGTAATCAGGGAGGCCAAGGAAGAGGGCATTAGCATAATCAAGCCTCGAACCGACGAGAGCCTGCACAGTAATACGCCTGTGCTCCTCAGACAGCAGGGGCAGGAATTTACGGAGCATTTTCAAAATTCCATAACAGGTGCCAGCCAGACCCAGAATGTGTGTTCGCAGCGATAGCTGGTTGTCCAGCTTGACACCCAGGTTTTTAGCCACCAAGGAAGACTGTGCAGGAGGGCTCATGTCGGACGGCCACCAATGCTGCCACTCCGGATCGACACCGCAACCAAAAAACAGAACCTCGGACTTGCTCGAGTTGGCCCTTAGACTGCTCCGTTGGAACCAGTCAAAGACCAATGTAAGACAGTCCCGAATTCTCCCTCCATCAAACTCCTGGTCTTTCCCGCATGTGAAGAGGAGTTGCGTGTCGTCGGCGTAAGAGATGATCTGGGCCCCATATGCTTCCACCAAGGCCGCCAAAGGGGACATAAAGATGTTAAACAACGTGGGGCTCAACACAGATCCCTGTGGAACCCCAACTCCCAATGGCGGCATCTCGGCAGAGCTCTGGGAAACCCAGACCGTCTGGCGGCGGCCTTCAAGGAAGGATGTAAACCACCTGAGCGCCGTCCCCCTAAGGCCGATGTCATAAAGCCTCTCTAAGAGCGCCCTGTGGGGGACGGTGTCGAAGGCCGCCGATAGATCTAACATGACCAGCATCGCCCTCCGGCCGACATCAAGAGTCTCCCTGATGATCTCAGTGACCTCTAGCAATGCCGTTTCCGTACTAAAATTAGGACGGAAACCGGATTGAGATGGATGGAGCAGATTGTTAGCTTCCAGAAAGCGCGACAGGACACCGTGGACGTGTTTTTCCGTGATCTTCGTGAGGGCCGGAAGAAGTGAAATTGGCCTATAGTTGGCCAGAACCTCGACGTCGAGACCCGGTTTCTTTAGGAGGGGGATCACCATCGCTCTCTTCCAAGAGCTGGGGACCCTCCCCTCCCTCAGCGAGGCGTTGAGGATGGGATTAACCAGCGGATTCACCACCTCCGCCATCCCAGCCAAAAATTTGGCGGGGCAGGGGTCAAGTGGCGAGCCAGATTTCAAATTGGCCAACAGCTGCCTGGACACATCGCTGGAAACAGCAGGAAAATCAGACAGCACCGCCGTCGGTGTGTGCGGAAATCCGCACCCAGCCCCGGAGACGCCGCTTCCATCCTCGGGTCCTTCCACAAAGGAGGCCTGAATCGCCTTGATCTTATTAGTGAAGAAGACGGCCAGATCACCTGCCCACGTATCTGAAGAAACTAGAGGGGGCGATTGGGAACTAGGGGTCGTGAACTCCTTCACAATGGTGAAGATCTCCTTACAGGAGTTCGCGGATGCCTCGATCCTCCTAGCCAAATAGTCCCTCTTAGCTCCCAGAATGTCCCGATGGTAGGCCTTCACCACCGCCTTGTAGGCGAGTTTAGCCTCCCCATCATACAAACGTCGCCAGGCCCTCTCGGCCACCTTACATTGGCTGCGAGCCACACGAAGAGCCTCCGTAAACCATGGTGCAGATTGCCGTGCCACCGTGGATCGGAGGGCTACCTTGGGGGCCAGATCGTCCAGCCTATCAATGAGCCACCGCTGCAGAGCCTCAGTGTCGCTATCCAGATCGCCCGAAAGATGGCATGGGTGATCCAGAAGCGCCTGTTCCAGCATGTCAGGTGTCACTCTGTGCAGCGCTCTCGAGGTCGGTCTAGACAAGACTGAGGCACTGTTATCCGGCCGCGCACTCTCCAGCACCGAAAATCTGATCAGCCTGTGATCGGACCAGAGCACCGGCAGGGTGTCAACCTCCGTAAGAGGGACAGATGAAAACACCTGATCCAGGGTATGCCCCTTCTCATGGGTTGGCCCCGACACGAACGGTAACAATCCCAGTGGAGATGTAATATCCAACAGTTTGACCGCATCCGAGTCATCCGCTACGTCAAGGTGGAGGTTGAAATCACCAGCCATGACGCAGTGCTGTGAGGTCAGCACCAACTCAGAGACAGCTGTCTGCAGATCTTCCAGGAAGGAACCCAAAGGGCCTGGTGGCCTGTAGACCAACAACCCCTTCAGGGCCTGGCCCGGGGACAGTCTGAGCGTGAAGGCGAGCGACTCAGCGCTCCCGATGGAATTAAGAGGAAGAACTGAGCAGGAAACGCTCTTTTTCACCACTACCGCCACTCCCCCGCCTCTACCCTTCACTCTATCCTGCCGGAAGATATTGTACGCCGGAGGAATGGCTGAGAAGACATCCGGATTGGAAGCCTCTCCCAACCAGGTTTCGGTAAGTAGCAGGCAAAGGGGATTTTCCCTAACAAGGAGATCGTAGATATGCAGGGCATGGCAGCCTACCGACCTTGTATTCAGCAGCAAACAAAGATGCTGTGCGCCAGCCGTTGCAGGGCGAGGAACATTAACATGGGTCCAGAAAGGCGTCCAGCCACAACACGGACAACGGCGTGTACCCTTAAATCGCCCCGGGAAAACGGAACGGCAGGAGCTAGAGAGGCCCCGCAAATCCCGCAACATCACAGAGGTATAACAGATCATCTCAGCCAGTGTGTCACCGGACCAGCTTCCCCCGCCGCCCCGTCGCCTCCGGGACGCTGACGGGCGCAGACGGGCAGGACTCCGGCACGACTCAGGCTACGCGAAGGCGCCCACCTGCGCGTCACGCTGCGCGTGAGGGAGCGACTGTAAATAGGCTCTCCAATCAGCCCTGAGCGTGCGAGTCCGCTCCAAGATGGCGGCCGCCGCTGGCTGAGGTGTCCCAAACAAAGATGGCGCCCAAAATGACCCCCAGGACCCGGACCCACCGAAATGGTGGTGCTTGGCAGGCAGAAAATGCCGTTTTTTTAAATGCAGGTAAGGGGAGAGAGGGGCGCAGGCTACAGGCAAGCAGGCTAAAAGCAGGGTAAAATCAAACAGAAAAACGAACCTAAATACAAAAACCAGGCAACATTAAAATACTCTGTGCTAGTATCAGCGCGAGTGCAGCGATGTGGTAGATGGTCAGATTGTCTTTAGAGTATGAGGAGAGTCGGGCTCTGTGTCCAGAGTATGAGGAGAACGAGACACCATCTCCAGAGTGTGAGGGGAATGAGGCACCATCTACACAGTATGAGGGTAGTGAGGCTCTCTTCAGAGTACAAGAGAAGTGAAGAGGGTGAGGCACTGCTGTTAGAATATGAGGGGAGTAAGGCTCTGTCCCCAAAGTATGAGAGTGAGCCACCATCTCCAGAGTATGAGGGGAGTGAGACACCGTCTCTGGAGTATGAGGAGAGTGAGACATCTCCACAGTATGAGGGGTGTGAGTGACCATCTCTAGAGTATCAGTTGAGTGAGGCTCTATCCTCAAAGTAGGAGGAGAATGAGACACCAGCTCCAGAGTATGAGGAGAATTAGACACCAGAAATCAGAGTATGAAGAGAGTGAGACAACATCTCCGCAGTATAAGGGGAGTGAGACACAATTTTCAGAGTATGAATTGAGCGAAGCACCATTTCCTGGGTTTGAGTTAACTGAGATACTATTTCCAGAGTATGAGAAGGATTAGACAGCATCTCCAGAGTATAAGGAGAGTGAGGCTCTGTCTCCAGAGTTTGAGAAGAGTGAGAAACCATCTCCGGAGTCTGAAGGCTGCGAGACACTATTTCCAGAGTCTGAGGGGAGTGAGACACCATCTCCAGAGTATGAGGAGAGTGAGACTGTCGGCCAGAGTATGACAACAGTGAGACTCTATCTCCAGAGTATCAGGGGAGTGAAACACCATCTCCAGCATATGAAGGGAGAGAGGCATCATCTTTATAGTATGAGGGGAGTGAGACACCATCTCCAGAGTATGAAGAGAGTAAGCCACCATCTCCAGATTATGAGAGGAGTGTGACACCAGCATTCAGAGCAGGAGGAGAGTGAACCATCATCTCCAGAGTATGATAGGAGTGAGACACCATCTCTAGACTATGAGGTGAGTGACACCATTGTCAGAGTATGAGGAGAATGAGGTACCATCTCCAGAGTATGAGGGGAGTGAGGCAGTATCTTAGGAGTGTAAGCCACCATCTCCAGAGTATGAGGAGAATGAGACACTAGACCCCATTGTTAGAGTATGAGGACTGTAAGTATCCATCTCCAGAGTGTAAGGGATTGAGACACTATCTCCAGAGTGTAAGGAGAGTGAGCCACCATCTCCAGAGTATGAGGGGAGTGAGACACCATCTCCAGAGCTTAAGGAGAGTGAGCCGCCACCTTCACTGTATGAGAGGAGTGAGCCACCATCTCCAGAGTATGAGTTGAGCGAGGCATCACCTTTATAGTATGAGGAGAGTGAGGCACCATCTCCAGAGTATAAGGAGAGTGAACCGTCACCTTCACTGTATGAGAGGAGTGAGCCACCATCTCCAGAGTATGAGTTGAGCGAGGCATCATCTTTACAGTATGAGGAGAGTGATACACCATCTCCAGAGTATAAGGAAAGTGAAGCATCATCTTTACTGGATGAGGGATCTGAGGTTCTGTCTTTAGGGTTTGAGTAGATTGACGTATTATGAGAGGATGTGAAGCAACTTAGATTAAGAGAGAAGTCAAGCATTGTCTCATGAGTATGAGGGAGTGAGTGAGCCACCATCTCCAGAGTATGAGGAGAGTGTGCATCATCTCTACAGTATGAGGGGATCGATGTTCTGTCTTTTGATTATGATAAGATTGAAGGATTATGAGAGGAGGGTAGCACTTTAGAGTAGGAGGGGAGTGAGCCATTGTTTTCAGAGTGTGGGAGAAGTGAAGCATCGCCAGCAGAATCTGATCCTGGGTTAATGTTCCTCAGGAGGTAAAAGAAAACATTGATAATGACGGGTCCGTCTCACCCTTTAGTGCATTTCCTTACCAACCTCTATATAATGATCAATGAGTTACCCTGGGTCCATGAGACGTCTGAGAAGCAGGCTCTTCTACTAAAGTATACAGGGTGTGCCTTACCATAGTTCATTTATGTCTTTCAGATTTGGATCAGAGAAAACATGAAAACGAGGAGAAGGGTAAGTTGTGTTCACATGTCAAACTGTGTGCTCTTGTGTATAAATGACAGAAGTTACTTTTGTTCTAAGTCACTTCATAGTGAGAGAGGTCTACTGTTACTTCTCCCCAAATTCCCGAAACAACAGTTTAGAATTACATATGTTCTTCCGGTGTTAGTAAAGCCTCAGAGTGCTCTTGCTCTCAGATGAGGTGCCCACAGAACTCACCTAGGTTTCATTCATGTCTCAGTCAGGCATCACTAGCCACATCAAGCCGCCTAGACCACATCACAGATGACAGAGCAGAAGAGAATGGAGAGGACATGGAAGAGGGACATGTAAGCACAGGGGCAGGGAATCATCAAAAGTGATACATCTCTAAGAGAAAACACAAAGAACAGCATGCTACTCAAAAAATATTTTGGACTAATTTAAAAAAGAAGTGAGTGGTTGTGTGGGTCTGTGAGTGGGTATGTGATTGTGTGGGTCTTTGAGTGAGTGTGTGAATGGTTTTGTGGGTCTGTGAGTTGGTGTACTTGTGAGTGTGTGGGTGTGCTTGTGAGTGTGTGAGCGGCTGTATGGGTGTGTGAGTGGCTGTGGGGTCTGTGAGTGGTTGTGTGAATGGCTGTGTGGGTATGTGAGCATGTGATTGGGTATGTGAGTGGGTATGTGAGTCAATATGTGAGTGACTATGGGTGTGTGAGTGGGTGTGTGAGAGTAGTTTTGTAGGTCTGTGAGTTGGTGTGTGAGTAGGTGTATGGTTGTGTGGGTATGTGATTGACTTTGTGGATGTGTGAGTGACTGTGGAGGTGTGTAGTGGGTGTATGGATGTGTGAGTAGGTGTGAGTGGTTGTGTCGGGGTGTGAGTGAGTGTCAAGAGTGGGTCTGTGAGTGGGTGTATGTGTTTTTTTGATTGGGCTCTAGATCCACGGATCCGTTGCAGATTTACATGGGGGAGCAGCTCTGTAGTTTGTCCTCGTTAGGGGTTCCTTGAAGACCACTCTGTCAGACCCATTGGTTCAGGGTACCTCTACCCTGACACCTTCATTCAATTTCATCTCTTATTTTTGCCCCCTGGGACCGAGTCCCGATATAAAAAAATGGGAGCCACAACTTTCATCTCAGGTTGAGGCTAGCCAATCATTGTATTGCTTTTGGCGCATGGATCTGCGGATCCACCACAGTGGATCTGTGGTGGATCTGCATCCTTAGATATACATAAATCTTGTTTGTTAAATAACTCCAAAACACCACTGAACAGATTTGCACCAAAATACAAAAAGCACTCTTTGTGGCCCAAGATTTAGCTTTCTGCCTAATTCGATGTAATTCTGTTCAGTGGTTCGGGCTGTAGTCGTGTGTAAAATTTCTACGAGAAATTGCATGGGGAGAAAGCGTTCTGAAACCCCCCTTTTCCTTGGGTCCAGCTTGACGAATCACCCCAAAACTTTCCACAGCGCAGCTGAAGTGAGTAGCAAACTAGTTTAAAAACATTTGTGAAAATTTGTCATACGGCGCCATGGTTATTAGCAAAACACAAAACACTATTCCAATGGAAATTAGGTCTTAACTATAACCACCTACTGGCGATATATATATACACACACAATATCGATGTATTTATATCTATACTAAACTTTTAATATTTTGTCCTTCGATATTGTGTCCATGACATTTAGCGCCATTGAGGTTCCTGCCTCGATGTTCTGGAGACGGCACCTGTCCAACTCAAGCTGGTCATTTTCATAGGTTGATTCTGCAGGAGGACCTCAGGCTAAATAACAAACCTTGTGACAAGTACTGACTGTTGTCCCTCGAACCGCAATAACTAAACGCTACTGCGAGCTCGATGAATTGTCAGGTACTGACACCTGTCCCGAGAATCTCAAGAACTAAGTGTTCTGCGAGCTCGGTGTGACAAGTTGACAAATACCTCAGTTTTTAGGTCTTGACGTTCATGAGGAAGCAGACTTTACAGTCATCGTTTGCTCTTAGATGCCATTGCGAGGTAGCACAGCAACAGTATATCATAATGGTAATGTTCAGTCAGAATCACCAATCCTGATGGACTGCCTTCCACTATTTGGATATAAGTTACAATGAACTACTGATTGTTTCTTTGATATTGTGCAGCGCTCCCTTTGCTGGTTGGGATTGATTTACTAATGTTCAGTCAGTGTTCTATCACTTGGAAAAGAAATAGGACTTTTAATTGCCTTGGGACATTAGTTTAATAAACTAAAGTAGGCACTATAGTAAAGGCTTCTACCCAATTACCCTCTGCTTCCCTCTCTACTTAGCAGCTCCATTACATCTCATTATATTTAAATCACAGGCATTAATCACATCAAATATACAATAACATTGGTAGTCACTACATTGGAGGATATCTACAATGCAAAGTAAAGTAATATGAAGTATACATATGTGTATTGTCAAAGCCCTTTTCAGAGGCCACGGGGCAAGCAGGAGCTCCTGGGCCCAAGCGTGGGGTTTGGGGCCTTTCGCTCCTTGTGCCTGGGGCCTGATGTACTATGGCTTCGGAGTAACTCAGCCATGTACTACCCCTTCCAGGTCTTGACTCTAAGTGGTAGAATGGGTTGGGCAGCCCAAGACTCTTTGGGGGCGGTAGGTGTAAAGCAGAGTCAGGCTCACAACTCAAAGTACAAACAACAGCAGACATGTGATTGTCCAGGACTCCAGTCAAATACTTGCTTTTGTGAAAAAAGAAGTATTTTAATGTAGCGCACAAAACATAGCATTAAAACACTAATAAATCCCCATAGTCTCTTAAGGGAGGCAGGCTACTGTCGCCCTGTGTGGAATCCCTGAGTCCCTCTGTCCAGTCTTGTGAGGATGGTTATTCCCCATTCGATAATGGAGGCGACTCCCAGATGCAGCCCAGGCATGGCTGCATGCAACAAAGTCTATGTTTCACCTTCAAAGTGAAATTCAGCAGCGCTCAGCTGTTAAGTTCATTCAAGTCCCCTGCGGGCCTTACTGCCTTGAACAGTCACACACAACCGGAGGGCAGCTGGAAAAACTCCTGAGGACTGGGGCGCTCCTTAGTAATTTCTACTCTAGGCTCAGGTCTCCATACACTAAATGACCTCTCCCCGGTCTTTCCCTGATGTCGGGTCAGTCTCCTCAGACTCCAGATAACCGTGTTGGTGTCAGACGTTCCTGCTCAGCTCTTCTAGCAATCCGTAAGTGTTCCTAGCAGTCTGTTTGGCAAGAAGAGTCAGGTAATGGCCGTGGCTTCACACTGGCCCCTTTCCTAGCACACAGGAGTCACTGACTTCAACCCCCATGAGAGCGACAAACTTGCTTTAACAGTGGCGCCCTACTGTAACTCTCGAATTAATTGTGCCAGTGGCTCAAAGACTCTGTTTCCATATGTGATAGTGTCCTCCGCAAGGTGAGTGTGCTTCTGGTGGGCCGGTCTTTTAATTTTCCATTCTCTCATCCTATCCTTCACTCCCTTATATTTTAAAGCCATCATCTATGTTGTCGGCTTCTGATCAGAACTCAAGAACTTTTGTTTGTAACAGTTTTGCTGATATTAAACAATGATGTAAAAAATGTTAAGACAACATCAGGCATTCCTATTGACTCCCATGATTTGTGGAGCTCTGAGGCATCACAAATTTTGTCATTAAGTCCAAAATCTAAATCTTTCAGGACGTTTCTTAAAATAGTTCCTGCTGATTTTACGGCATCCTGTGATCTTATTTTGGCAGCAGGAACTTCAGGAGTGAAATCAGCTGAGAACACCATAAGTGGCTCATTGTTTTTGTTAGACTGAAAAAAACAAATTCTGTCACTATACATTCTCACCACAAAATCTTAATTTCATTATTATGGATCAATAGAGATTATCAATGATGACCATTAGTTCTCTGATCTCACTGAGTGTGAACCCGTAGCCATCACTCAAGAGTGGCTTTAAAACTTAATTTGCTGTTTCAAAGAGTGCAAACTTAACTGAAGGCTGGCCGCTATGTTGCTGCTGGGAGTTCGTTGTACATTCATGTTTTTTAATGTATTCATGCATGCAGTTCAGTGGGCATACAAATCGCTGCAAATCCATTTACCTCGCTGTTTATATCAGCTACTCTGCTGAAAACTTCATCTTGGAAGAAACTAGCTGCAGATAAAAATATGTTAGCCCTTCGAGACTGCAAACACAAGGAGATGATGGACGGAGCGCTGAAACTTTTCAGACACTCACCCCCAGTCACAGATCTGGGTTGGATCCATCATCGTTCTTTAGCTCACTTCGCCACCTCAATGCAGACCCAGCTATACGCAAATCAGTCTTGACCCTATTCCTCATGGGAACAGTCCAGCCCGAACTCCCAAGCCAGGTCTTCCCTGGACTGGAAACAAGCATCCTGGGAACGGTTTCAGGGTTTCACCCCTCATCAGCCAGGCTAGCTTGAATCTAGTGGCAAAGGGAGCAAGGGACCCACGTCTGGGCATACCCTGCCATCTTAGGACGAACAAAGCAAGCACAAGGAGATGATGGACGGAGCGCTGAAACTTTTCAGACACTCACCCCCAGTCACAGATCTGGGTTGGATCCATCATCGTTCTTTAGCTCACTTCGCCACCTCAATGCAGACCCAGCTATATGCAAATCAGTCTTGACCCTATTCCTCATGGGAACAGTCCAGCCCGAACTCCCAAGCCAAGTCTTCCCTGGACTGGAAACAAGCATCCTGGGAACGGTTTCAGGGTTTCACCCCTCATCAGCCAGGCTAGCTTGAATCTAGTGGCAAAGGGAGCAAGGGACCCACGTCTGGGCATACCCTGCCATCTTAGGACGAACAAAGCAAGCACAAGGAGATGATGGACGGAGCACTGAAACTTTTCAGACACTCACCCCCAGTCACAGATCTGGGTTGAATCCATCATCATTCTTTAGCTCATTTCGCCACTCCAGTTGCCCTAAGTAAGGCTGGCCAGTAAAAGAGTAGCAGTTACTGCCAGCCTTGCTTCTCGTAAGCAACAACTATAAGTACAAAGGGCGTGTTTACTCAGTGATGGTTTTCAAAACTCATAAATAAAAGGCATTGTCATTTACAATGCCAGTAGCTCAAACTCTCGCAAATGCGAGATTTATTGCATTGCAAGTGCTTGTAGAACTGTGAGACGGAAGTGGCAGCCATAGGAAGGCAGGGACCGTGACGCCAGGCAGAGCGTTTCAAAAGCATGAGGGAGGAGGAGGCAGCTGCAGCCAGAACAAACCTTGGTCTTGAATACACAGCAAATGTGGCAAGATACGAGCAAGATGTACAGCCTTGTTTACAACAGAACTCTGTAAACCACAGAGCTTTGAAAACCACAGAGCACTGATCTCGAGTGCTCCAGCTTAAAGAAAGAAATAGTGCTCACAAGCTCTGAGTAACAACATATGCAACAGGGGCAGTCCTTGAAAATGGGTAGAGTTTTTAATGCCCATATCCTGAATAAAGCATGTCTTGCCAAAACAGCGCAAGCGCTGCCTAAAAAGAAGAGATACAGAAAATGTAAAACCTCAGATACGGAGATATCTGCAAATCCTCGCTTAGAGGTGGCTAAATCCCTCAGAAGTAAGAAGGCTGAGCAGGCCTGGATATAACTTGAGCATACAAAATAGACGTGAGTGAAACTACATGAGAATAGTTAAATGTAGCATAAATCATTAGAAAGCAAATTGAATTCACAATTCCCTTAATTCAGGGTGGAGTGGGGCATGAAGAAAGGGACAAGATGTGTGACCTGGGGCTGCTGTTGCCGGGAGCATCAGCGTGCCGCCAAGTGTGTCGCGTCTCCTGCCCTGTGTGGAAATATCTTCAGCGCTTGGCCCTGCTACAGATGGTTTGTAATGTCAACAGAATCAAATATGATGATGAAGAGTTATTAACCATTTCTTCAATTGGTCAAAACCTTCACCATACTTTTTCTGAGGGACTGTTAGCAAAGAGAAGAAGGCTTGTTGTCGGAGATGGTGCGGAATCTGGGACCAAAACCGGAAGAAGTCACTCGCTGCGGTGTTATTTCACAGATACAGACATGCACTGGGCTGATGGGGACACACATCGAACATATCACATTGAAATAAAAGAAGAAAGTTCACGCTTTTTAGGGATTGAGTGTCAGAGCTCCCGGGGACCTGTCTAAAGGGACCGGGAACATGACTTAAAGGGTTTCAAAGCTCTTCTGAGAGGACCAGGCGAAGTCAGATAAAAAAGATAACCTACTGAAATACATTTTCATGCATCAGGGATGATTCACAAAGGTATTTATGGGTACAGGTACAAGTAGTTCTACATTAGTACCTTATAATTACTCTTACAAGCATATGTGAATCAGTCCCTGTGATTCTCACTGATAATGATTTACATGGCCAGTGGCTATTGTAGTGTCTGGCGAGTTTTATGACGGGACCCTTATGGCTCCTAACGGACTCCTTAGAGCTGTGACCTAGGTGTCAGAATGGAGCGCAATGAAAGCTTGTGTTTGAATGTGGAGTTCGCAGGTACACGCAGTTGAATAAGGATGTGTTATATTAAGCTCCGTGTGTGGCGTAGTCATTGGTGGGTACCCAGGCTGCAGAAGACGCTACAGCTATGATGAAAATATTGCTTTGCTCTAGGTCCTGTGGGCCAGTGTTGGCCAACGAAGCCATAACCCAGCCTCAAACAAGAGGGAACATTCCTCTTCTTGGAACGTCCCAGTGCTTACTAGTTGAAAGATGAAGTAATAGTCTTGCGGGTCGGGCCAGAGCCTTGCATAGCTGTGCATGCCTGCTCAGTGTAGACTACTTACTAGTAGTTACTAGTTACTAGATGAAGTAATAGTCCTGCTGGTTCTGCTAGAGCCTAGTTTAGTTGTGCGTGCCTGGTCACTGTAGAGTAGTTACATGAAGTAATAGTCCAGCTGGTCCTGCCAGAGCCTAGCTTAGTTGTCTGTGCCCTTTCACTGCAGACTAGTTACTAGTAGTTACTAGTTACATGAAGTGATAGTCTTGCTGGTCCAGCCAGAGCCTGGCGTAGCTGTGCGTACCCCCCAGTGTAGACTAGTTACTAATAGTTACTAGTTACAAGATGAAGTAATAGTCTTGCTGGTCCCATCAGAGCCCGGCTTAGCAGTGCATACAAGCTCAATGTAGACTTGTTACAAGTAGTTACTAGTTACAAGATGGAGTAATAATCTTGCTGGTGCCACCTGAGCCTGGCTTAGCAGTGCATGCCCTGTCAGGGTAGACTAGTTACTAGTAGTTTCTAGTTGACAGATGAAGTAATAGTCCTGCTAGTCGCTGTGCATGCCCGGTCACTGTAAAAAAATAACAAAAGGGAATCTGATGAATAATTTTAATGCTATTTAATTTTCAAGTAATTGCAGGATATATGATTTGTTAGTTCTAGTAACCTCATTCTGCCGGGGCCTGTATTTTGGTACGTTAATACACCTTTAAATACCAACACTGCAAGGTGCAGTATTTATTGGGCTCTGTATTAGTGAATTATTTCAACTTCCACAACTCAAAATGGGGTTAACTCAGTAATATTTTCTTCATCAGTAAAAAAGTTTCACATCTTGAAATCCCGATTCAGGCAACGACTCCTGTAGTGCCCGAATTGGCAGTACCACAGGAATTGTAATAAGGGCTGCAGATGGTAGCAAAGACACTTGGTAGCAGTTTGAGTAGAGTGGGTTTTGATTATTTCTTGTTTGCCTTGCAGAATTTCTGAGGAAGAAATATATGGATGGCGTAAATGAAAAATTAAAGTTACAAGAAGCTGAAAAGATTGGCTTTGGTCAACATTTTGATCTGACGGAAAGATATACAAAACTGGTCTTCGTAAAGAGCCCTAACCAGACGGAGGGGCGAATGCATGAGATCATGTCCTCTGGGAGGAAGCATCGGGAAGTCAGGGCTCCAGTTCCAATGTACTCCTACTCCTCAGTGCCAGAATTATTTAACCCTGATAAACAGGGACATACTGCGAGAATCATTGTGATCCAGGGAGCGGCAGGGATCGGAAAGACAGTCCTTGCTCAGAAGATCATGCTTGACTGGGCAACGGGGAACCTTTTCCAAGACAGGTTTGAGTATGTCTTTTATGTTCAGTGCCGAGACATTGACCAGCTTCCTGGATACCCAGTCATGGCAGACCTCCTCCTGAGGAGTTACATGCAGATGCCTAATGCCAATCTTGGCTCAGTGGTAGACCCAGGAAAAGTACTCTTCTTAATTGATGGTTTTGACGAATTGAGGCATCCCTTATTTCCACCCCCGGGCAACGAAAAACCCCTGCAGTGTGCACAGAAGAGTTTACTAAGAAGAACACTTCTCTCCAAGTCGTCCATAATAATTACCACACGTCCATCCGCTGTGGACAAACTTAGGCAATGTGTGAAGATCCAACGTTTGGAGGAGATAGTTGGATTTTCGGAAGAGGACAGGAAGGAATACTTCAACAAGTTTTTTGAAAGTGCAGAATTGGGATCCCAGGCTTTCCAAGTTATTCAAGAAAGGCCTGCTCTTCATAGCATGTGCTTCATCCCAGCTGTGTGTTGGGTCATCTGCAGAGGCCTCAAGCTTCAGATGGAAAAAGGCGAAGATCTCACAAATGCCCCAAGAACAATGGCATTGTTCTTCATTACTTTCCTATCCAGTTTTCTAAAGCAACAGAACAGTGCAGCAACGCAGCCAGCCCAAGATACCCTGAAGAGGGTTTGCACCTTGGCCAAGGATGGTCTCAACGAGAACAAAACACAGTTCACGGAAGAAGACCTCCACAAACATGGCTTGTCCCTTGTGCATGTTCAGTCACTCCTCCAAAGTGAAGACCTATTTCACAAGGATACCAGTGACCCCAACATCTACAGCTTCGCCCACTCCATCTTTCAAGAGTTCTTTGCAGCTTTGTTCTATATACTAGGGGATAACTATGAACCAGCGGAGCATGCAGTGAATCCTGATCAGGCTCTGAGCGGCTTATTGAGCGACTACATGAAACGTAACCAGAATCACTTATTGCTTACTGTGCGTTTCATCTTCGGCTTCGCAAACACAGAAGCAGTGAAGCAAATGGTGGAGCACTTAGAATGGAAGATTCTGTCAGGAACAAAAACTAATTTATTGCCTTGGATTAAAGAACAAATCAAGGACAGCAGTGATTGCCTCAGTGATTACCCGATGGACTTGTTGTACTGCTTGCTTGAGATCCAGGATGAAGAGTTTATGAATATAGCCCTTGAATCCTTCGATAATATTCACATTGGGCGACAAATGGACACAATGGACATGAAAGTGTTGCTGTTATGTTTTAAAAACTCTGCTACAATTCAGAATCTCAATATTTCACAATTTAAATTGGAAGCAGAAGATGTGAAATCCCTGATCCCGTGGACTCAGAAGTGTTCCAGTTTAACGTAAGTTTGAAACAACTGCCCAGGTACCTTTTATTTACGCCAGGTGCCCCCCTGGTGGGGTCAGCTGGGCTGTCACGGGATTCCTCTTCTTTGGCCCCGCTGATTCTGCTGTATTTAAATATTATACACCAGTGTTTCTTTAATATCTTCACGCTCATTACATTCTGAGCCTCGAAAGCTTTGGCCACAGCAAAATATTTAGCTCTGTTTTGCATTTTTCCTGAATGTTTTGGAGGAGAAGATTATGTGTTCTGAACAGTTCTCCAAGAAGATGTTTGGGAAAATGTTTACAAATTGTCAGGTACCCCACAAGGCTTACCTCTGCTTGTGGAGTGATTCCGCAGAGACGACAAGAGCGCCCGCCCCTGTACCCACCTGACCCTCGTGGACAGTAGAACCCAACCGGGATGAGATGGACGCAGGGAAGGGAGCCAGAAAGAAGGTAGGAGGTGGTGTGTTGGGTACCTTGAAGCCAACTGGAAAACAGGAAAAGACCCAGTTCAGTAAGGGACCCCAACTCCTACTCGTTATACAACCCGTAATCCACACACAGAAAAACCCGTGTCCCCAATTCTGAAGACTCACCAGTGCTCTGCAGACCATGGGCTTCAGTCCACATGCACCCCCGTTGAAGCAGCGTCCAAGCAAGGTGCTGTACTGCAAGCTCCCTAGCAAATCAATGGGAAGCGCTCTTGCGCGTATAATAGAACAAACTGCTTGGCAACAACAGAGGCACCTCTGGAAGGCACACGTCCTGATGTACGCTGCTTCAGCACTGTGGTACTCTGTCCTACTTCAGCGCGTATGCGCGATGGGGCATTGTGGCATTTACCAATAGCTCCAAAGTAGAATGCTCCTGGAATCGCGCTCCTGCGTATGGAAAGCAAGTAGGAACTGACACGCGCTCTTGTGCTGTAGGAATCAAGAGGACCCCTCAGCGCTCCTGCGCGGTGCAAACAAAATAACTATAAGGCGCTTCCAGCGCGGTGCTAACAAAATAACTATAAAGCGCTTCCAGCGCGGTGCTAACAAAATAACTATAAAGCGCTCCAGCGCGGTGCAAAAACAAAAGACAAACCCCGCAACGCTCCTGCGTTTGCAAGGCTCAAGGTTCGGTGTAGGGACGATACCTCGACTCGTTTCCAGCGTAGGGATGAAAAGCCCTCCAGCGTATGTATTTATTTATTTCTTATTAATGTATTTATTTCTTATTAAGCGCATCTGTCACCCAAAGGGTATCCTGGCGCTGAGACCTCATTAAACCATCGGAAGAATGTTTTACATTGCCCTTGGGAACAGATAGGTCTTAAGGTCCCTTTTAAAGGAGAGCAGATCTTGATTACCCCTCAGCGCCAGAGGAAGGGAGTTCCATAGTGAGGCGGCCGCATAGCTAAAAGCGCGGCCACCTATCCTTGCTCTAGTGATCCTTGGAATCCGCACCTCTACCACAGGAAGAGAGTCCGCTCGTGTCCGGCACTGCTTGGCTCCGGGACAATCCTCGCGACTCGGGGAACTTCCAAGAATTCGAAGCATTGAACCGGCGGGAAAACGCGATGTTTATGCGTTTCCCCCGGAAGTGTTTTCCCTGACCTTTCGTCTTTGGTGAAAGACTAGACCGGGACTCAACCTCCACCCGGAAGTGAGTCTCCCGATCGTTTCTGTGTGTGTGTTAGCGGGAGCACCGGCAAGCGCCGTGAACACGACACAAATCCCCAGTGCTTAAAAATAGGGTCTATTAAACTAATCCTTTTGTCAGCGCCTACTTTGGAAGACACAGCGAGTGCCATTCTGAGGTGACCAAAGAGCCCCCAGGAGATAAAAATGCTTTGCAATATCACACCCTTACAGCCGCACACAAGCTCTGGTGGAGTCTCCTGACCTGATACGTTACTCAGAGATAAACCTCGATTACCGACCACCTTTCAAACTTATTAGTGGTAAATTAGTATTTGGACGAATTCAAGTGGAGCACATGAAAGAACAGAACAATATGTCCTCACAGATCTGAAGTTCCAGACAAACCCAGGAGAAGCCAATGATCTTGGTTACAGAGTTATTAAAGGGGGACACAACTCATGCAGGGAAGAGGCAGAGAAATAGCCAGACCTCTGCTGAACCTAGGGGCACACAACTCATGCTGGGAAGAGGCAGAGAAACAGCCAGACCTCTGATGAACCTAGGGGCACACAACTCATGCTGGGAAGAGGCAGAGAAACAGCCAGATCTCTCTGAGCCTAGAGGCACACAACTCATGCTGGGAAGAGGCAGAGAAACAGCCAGACGTCTGCTGAACCTAGGGGCACACAACAAGCAGAGAAACAGCCAGACGTCTGCTGAACCTAGGGGCACACAACTCATGCTGGGAAGATGTAGAGAAACAGCCAGACGTCTGCTGAACCTAGGGGCACACAACTCATGCTGGGAAGATGCAGCCGGGAGGCACAAACATCCTGTGATTCTGGGCAAATCACTTAATCTCCTTGTGCCTAAAAATGAAGGTGCTCATGTAAAGTGCTGTGATACCTTCAGGTTAAGTTTGCGCTCTATAAAACTCTAGTCTATTCACTTCCTACACAGTGTACTTACTAAATGAAAAAGTCATTTTAATTAGAGTTGATTCAATTTTAAGCATCAATTGTTTTATTAAGCAGCAGTTGACACTAGGCCAGATAGAACAAAACACACCACAACAATTCTAAGAGGTATTATGTTTTTTTTTAGAGGTAAGCCTGGGTCACTTTAGAGGTAAGACTAGGTCTCCTTAAAGATAAGCCTGGGTCTCTTTAGAGGTAATTTCAAATAAGGGAGAGGGGGGTACCAGGAGCTAATTGATGGTCCAGTGTCCGTGCTCCAAATTAACCATGAAGACAACAACGGGGGGACACTGTTACAAAGTGAGTGGTGTAAATAAACATACACTCACTCAAGAGAAGATGGGAGAGGAACCCCACCGTAGAGTAGGTTAAATGTCAGCAGAGAAAACCATCGGGAAGCACTAGTGCGGGTCCACCAAATGAAGAGGAAATCCGGAATTCGTACGAACGTAGTCTCACACTTGACTCCACCGTGCACGTAAGGTGTCCGACTAATCCATTCCCAGGCATCCTCCAGTCACAGGACCTCCCACCCTGGTCCTAAGTGGCACGCGATTTCCTCTTCATTTGGCGGACCCGCAATAATGCTTCCCGATGGTTTTCTCTGCTGACATTTAACCTACTCTAAAGTGGGTGTCCGTCATATCCTCCCCCAGGCACCCTCTAACCACAAGACCTCCCACCCTTGGTCCCCAGTGGCACACGATTTCATTCGCATTCGGCGGACCCGCATGAGTGCATCCAGTTTTCATCTACAGACAGTCTACCTACTGTTGCATGGCCCTGAAGAGTCACGGGATACTTCCCGCATGTGACGAAACACGTGTCGGCTGGTCGTTTCTTTGTTTGTCGCTTCATTAAATAACATTCTTATCATTTCACTGGTGTCGACCGCTGATTCACGAATACCAGACATTGCTACCAAAAATATTTTTGTTATCCTCATTACGTGTGCCTGGGACTCTTTCTCTCAGTTTTAACATACTGCATGCACACTACCACTTTTCACTTAGGACTTTGTTCCCACACCCACATGCACCAAACGGCAGTTCTCAAAAGATCTCCGCCAAAGTGACCCTTTGGGGGACCCGTAGGGCATTGCACCGCCGGCCCAACGAGGAGCAACTACCCAATGATGAAGCATGACATCCTTCGGGGTGTGTGAGGGCTACAAGAGACAACTTCTGTCTCTCCCCCCACTAAGTCCTTGACCTAGCACTCTTCCTCTCCCAACTTCTTTTGAGTGAATGTATTGCATGGGTCTCCTTAGCTGTAAGCATTGGTCTCCTTAGAGAAAAGCATGGGTCTCCTTGTCGGTGACCATGCGTCTCGTTACCTGTAAGCCTGGGTCTCCATAGAGGTAAGCATCGATATCCGTAGTGGTAAGCATGGGTCTCGTTACCTCTAAGCCTGGGTCTCCTCTGAGGTAAGAATCTGTCTCCATAGAGTTAAGCATGGGTCTCCTTAGAAGTAAGCATCTGTCTCCTTAGAGGTAAGCATGGGTCTCCTTAGAGGTATGCATCTTGTCTCCTTAGAGGTAAGCATGGGTCTCCTTCGGGGTAAGCATGGGTTTTCTTAGAGGTAAGCATCTGTCTCCTTAGAGGTAACCATGGGTCTCCTTAGAGGTAAGCATCAATCTCCTTAGAGATAAGCATTGGTCTCCTTAGAGGTAAGCATCTGTCTCCTTAGAGGTAAGCATGGGTCTCCTTAGAGGTAGGCATAGGTCTCCTTAGAGGTAAGCATCTGTCTCCTTAGAGGTAAGCATCTGTCTCCTTAGATGTAAGAGTGGGTCTACTTAGAGGTAGACATCTTTCACCTTAGAGGTAAGCATGGGCCTCCTTAGTGGTAAGCATCGATCTCCTTAGAGGTAAGCATGGGTCTCCTTAGAGGTAGGCATCTGTCTCCTTAGAGGTAAGCATGGGTCTCCTTAGAGGTAGGCATAGGTCTCCTTAGAGGTAAGCATCTGTCTCCTTAGAGGTAAGCATGGGTCTACTTAGATGTAAGCATCTGTCTCCTTAGAGGTAAGCATGGGTCTCCTTAGAGGTAAGCATCGATCTCCTTAGAGGTAAGCATGGGTCTTCTTAGAGGCAGGCATCTGTCTCCTTAGAGGTAAGCATGGGTCTCCTTAGAGGTAGGCATCTGCCTCCTAAGAGGTGAGCATGGGTCTCCTTAGAGGTAAGCATCTGTCTCCTTAGAGGTGAGCATGGGTCTCCTTAGAGGTAAGCATCTGTCTCCTTAGAGGTAGGCATCTGTCTCCTTAGATGTAAGCATCTGTCTCCTTAGAGGTAAGCATGGGTCTCCTTAGAGGTAATCATCTGTCTCCTTAGAGGTAGGCATCTGTCTCCTTAGATGTAAGCATCTGTCTCCTTAGAGTTAAGCATGGGTCTCCTCAGAGGTAAGCATCGATCTCCTTAGAGGTAAGTATGGGTCTCCTTAGAGGTAGGCATCTGTTTCCTTAGAGGTAAGTATGGGTCTCCTTAGAGGTAAGCATCAATCTCCTTAGAGGTAAGCATGGGTCTACTTAGAGGTAGGCATCTGTCTCCTTAGAGGTAAGCATGGGTCTCCTTAGAGGTAGGCATCTGTCTCCTTAGAGGTAAGCATGGGTTTCCTTAGAGGTAAGCATCGATCTCCTAAGAGGTAAGCATGGATCTCCTTAGAGGTAGGCATCTGTCTCCTTAGAGGTAAGCATGGGTCTTCTTAGAGGTAAGCATCGATCTCCTTAGAGGTAAGCAAGGGTCTACTTAGAGGTAGGCATCTGTCTCCTTAGTGGTAAGCAGGGGTCTCCTTAGAGGTAAGCATGGGTCTCATTAGAGGTAGTCACCTGTCTTCTTAGAGGTACGCATGGGTCTCCTTAGAGGTAAGCATGGGTCTCCTTAGAGGTAGGCATCTGTCTCCTTAAAGGTAAGCATGGGTCTCCTTAGAGGTAAGCATCGATCTCCTTAGAGGTAAGCATGGGTCTCTTTAGAGGTAGGCATCTGTCTTCTTAGAGGTAAGCATGGGTCTCCTTAGAGGTATGCATCTGTCTCCTTAGAGGTAAGTATGGGTCTCCTTAGAGGTAAGCATCTGTCTCCTTAGAGGTAAGCATGGGTCTCCTTAGAGGTAAGCATCTGTCTCCTTAGAGGTAAGCATGGGTCTCCTTAGAGGTAAGCATGGGTCTCCTTAGAGGTCGGCATCGATCTCCTTAGAGGTAAGAATGGGTCTCCTTAGAGGTAGGCATCTGTCTCAGAGGTAAGCATGGGTCTCCTTAGAAGTAGACATCTGTCTCCTTAGAGGTAAGCATGGGTCTCCTTAGAGGTAAGCATCGATCTCCTTAGAGGTAAGCATGGGTCTCCTTAGAGGTAGGCATCTGTCTCCTTAGAGGTAAGCATTGATCTCCTTAGAGGTAAACATGGGTCTACTTAGAGGTAGGCATCTGTCTCCTTAGAGGTAAGCATGGGTCTCCTTAGAGGTAAGCATCGATCTCCTTAGAGGTAAGCATGGGTCTCCTTAGATGTAGGCATCTGTCTCCTTAGAGGTAAGCATAGGTCTCCTTAGAGGTAAGCATCGATCTCCTTAGAGGTAAGCATGGGTCTCCTTAGAGGTAAGCATCGATCTCCTTAGAGATAAGCATTGGTCTCCTTAGAGGTAAGCATCTGTCTCCTTAGAGGTAAGCATGGGTCTCCTTAGAGGTAAGTATCTGTCTCCTTAGATGTAAGAGTGGGTCTACTTAGAGCTAGACATCTTTCACCTTAGAGGTAAGCATGGGCCTCCTTAGTGGTAAGCATCGATCTCCTTAGAGGTAAGCATGGGTCTCCTTAGAGGTAGGCATCTGTCTCCTTAGAGGTAAGCATGGGTCTCCTTAGAGGTAGGCATAGGTCCCCTTAGAGGTAAGCATCTGTCTCCTTAGAGGTAAGCATGGGTCTACTTAGATGTAAGCATCTGTCTCCTTAGAGGTAAGCATGGGTCTCCTTAGAGGTAAGCATCGATCTCCTTAGAGGTAAGCATGGGTCGTCTTAGAGGTAGGCATCCGTCTCCTTAGAGGTAAGCATGGGTCTCCTTAGAGGTAAGCATCGATCCCCTTAGAGGTAAGCTTGAGTCTCCTTAGAGGTAGGCATCTGTCTCCTTAGAGGTAAGCATGGGTCTTCTTAGAGATAAGCATCAATCTCCTTAGAGGTAAGCATGGGTCTACTTAGAGGTAGGCATCTGCCTCCTAAGAGGTGAGCATGGGTCTCCTTAGAGGTAAGCATCTGTCTCCTTAGAGTTGAGCATGGGTCTCCTTAGAGGTAAGCATCTGTCTCCTTAGAGGTAGGCATCTGTCTCCTTAGATGTAAGCATCTGTCTCCTTAGAGGTAAGCATGGGTCTCCTTAGAGGTAAGCATTGATCTCTTTAGAGGTAAGCATGGGTCTCCTTAGAGGTAAGCATCGATCTCCTTAGAGGTAAGCATGGGTCTCCTTAGAGGTAGGCATCTGTCTCCTTAGAGGTAAGCATCGATCTCCTTAGAGGTAAGCATGGGTCTCCTTAGAGGTAGGCATCTGTCTCCTTAGAGGTAAGCATCGATCTCCATAGAGGTAAGTATGGGTCTCCTTAGAGGTAGGCAACTGTCTCCTTAGAGGTAAGTATGAGTCTCCTTAGAGGTAAGCATCAATCTCCTTAGAGGTAAACATCAATCTCCTTAGAGGTAAGCATTGATCTCTTTAGAGGTAAGCATGGGTCTCCTTAGAGGTAAGCATTGATCTCTTTAGAGGTAAGCATGGGTCTCCTTAGAGGTAGGCATCGATCTCCTTAGAGGTAAGCAAGGGTCTACTTAGAGGTAGGCATCAGTCTCCGTAGAGGTAAGCATGGGTCTCCTTAGAGGTAAGCATGGGTCTCCTTAGAGGTAGGCATCTGTCTCCTTAGAGGTAAGCATGGGTCTCCTTAGAGGTAAGCATCGATCTCCTTAGAGGTAAGAATGAGTCTCCTTAGAGGTGTGCATCGGTCTCCTTAGAGGTAGGCATCTGTCTCCTTAGAGGTAGCATGGGTCTCCTTAGAGGTAAGCATGGGTCTCCTTAGAGGTAAGCATCGATCTCCTTAGTGGTAAGCATGGGTCTCCTTAGAGGTAGGCATCTGTCTCCTTAGAGGGAAGCATTGATCTCCTTAGAGGTAAACATCGATCTCCTTAGAGGTAAGCATGGGTCTCCTTAGAGGTAGGCATCTGTCTCCTTAGAGGTAAGCATCGATCTCCTTAGAGCTAAGCATGGGTCTACTTAGAGGTAGGAATCTGTCTCCTTAGAGGTAACATCGCTCTCCTTAGAGGTAAGCATCGTCTCCTTAGAGGTAAGCATGGGTCTACTTAGAGGTAGGCATCTGTCTCCTTAGAGGTAAGCATGGGCCTCCTTAGAGGTAAGCATCGATCTCCTTAGAGGTAAGCATGGGTCTCCTAAGAGGTAAGCATGCGGCTCCTTAGCGATAATCAGGGGTCTCCGTAGAGGTAAGCATGGGTCTCCTTAGAGGTAAGCATCGATCTCCTTATAGGTAATCATGGGTCTCCTTAGAGGTAAGCATGCGTCTCCTTAGCGATAATCAGGGGTCACCTTTGAGGTAAGCGGGGGTCTCTGTAGAGGTAAGCATATCTCTCCTTAGAGGTAAGCATGGTTCTCCTCGTTTTTGACAAATAGCACACAGGTTTTGGCCCTGTTGCATCGTTGTTGAACATATATGGCCATCAAATGCAGAGCCTTAGGGCTCCGCCCTCTTTCTCATGCTTTTTAACACCTATTTCCTTCCACTCCCCAGTTGATCAGATCCTATAGCTGTTTTGCGATACTGTTTTTTGGGGACACAAAGCTGGTTGTCCACCTTGACCACAAAACTCTCATCTTAGCAGCGAACTGCACCGAATGCAAATGCAGGCTAAAGTCTCGGATGCCTCAAAATCTGCTAAAACTCAATATGAATGAAACAGAAATCCATGTCCTAGGCATTGACACAGACACATGGCCAGAGTACATTACCTTCTGTCTGCGGGCAATGTCTCTCTACCGTTTGAAAATGAGAATCTCTTGGGGTTATCCTTCACAAGGAGCTCACCTGTGAAGCTCAGATTAACTCAGTGGTCCTTGCTTCTGGTCTCTAAAGGTTCTAGGAGGAAGTCTTCTCTTTCCACCCCACAGCTGCCATGCTCAACTTGGCTCTGCGTCTGGTGTGTGAAAAATCAAATCTTGTAATATCCTTTAGCTCCTGGAGCCAAATTGAAGAATTCAGAAATTCTTGATGCGTAAAATAGTCTGTCTGTGAGCGTTACTGGCTTCCTGACCAGCAGATAATTCAATTGAAGGACTTTAGTTTATGCATACAATCTTTTATCTGTTTGTCATACAGCAACATCCTGTCTCAAAGACAATCTAGTCACTGCAACTTATGCAGGAGTCTCCAGTTAAAGTCCCTGCTTTGATTCTCTGTCCCTCGCATTAACGCATGCAGTGGAAGTGTTCATTCACTCTGCGTCCTCAGTCCTCAAGTGTGGAACAAGCTTCCCCCACACATGAAGGCTGCTCATTCCCACCTCACAAAGTACATTTATTTTGTTTTACATTGTTGTCTCAGCTCAGTCTTGTAGTGATCGCCGGATATCTTTCATCGTCTCCTAGTTTGAGCTTTCTTAGTGCTAAGATTCCCACGTTGGGTAGATGTGCTTTATGAGGAAAAATCAAGAGAAACCTCATTTTTAAGTCCAAAAACCTGAATACCAACCACTACCCCATAACGGTATCACCTTTTAAAGTCTCCCCCCCCCATAAAACCCACCCACCAAAACTGTAACTCCAACTAGGAAGAAAAAGTGGGATTAAAGGGAATGTCAGGAGCCAGTGTTAGGACCCAGGAGAGGGAGTCAGGGTTTGATGAGGCCTTGCAGGGAGGGAGCAAGCGGTCCAAGCCTCCAAGAAGAAAACGTACACCGCTCCAGGGGTGCACTGAGGCCCTCAAGGCACCTCATTGTGGGGGCATCCCAGCACGTTACATGTCAGAGGGAGCCCCAGGAGCTCCAGCATACCGCCAGTGGTGTAATGAAACCTTTGAGGGCCCCCCTGCAGTGTCCTGCAAGGGGGCCCGATATTCAACCCCGACTACCTGCCGCTTTCAAGCAGCTAACCTTTGCAACCTACCCCCAAGCTCTCAGCAGGGTTTTCAGTGATACAGGGAGATTCACAGAGTCTCCAGTCAGGGAGACATTGGGGCAGATCCAAAGTGGGCTACAGGTGCTCCAAAGGGAAGAATACCTGGTAGCCTGGAGTGATTCCAGGGATCACTCGTAGGGATCCCAGGGGTCAGTCGTAGGGATCCCAGAGATCAGTTGTAGGGATCCCAGGGATCAGCCATAGGGATCCCTGGGGTCAGTCATAGGGATCCCAGGGGTCAGTCATAGGGATCAGCCAGAAGGATCCCAGAGATCAGTCATAGGGATCCCAGGGATCCGTTGTAGGGATCCCAGGGGTCATTGTAGGGATCCCAGGGTTCAGCTGTAGGGATCCCAGGGATCAGTCATAGGCATCTCAGGGATCAGTAGTAGGGATCCCAGGGATCAGTCATACAGATCCCAGGAATCACTCATATGGATACCTGGGATCAGTCATAGGGATCCTAGGGATCAGCCTTAGGGATCCCAGGGATCACTCATAGAGATTCAGGGATCAGGCATAAGGATCCCAGCAATAAGTTGTAGGGATCCCAGGGATCAGCTGGAGGGATCCCAGAGATCAGTCATAGGGATCCCAGGGATCAGCCACAGGGATCACTCATAGAGATCCCAGGGACCAGTCATAGAGATCCCAGGGATCAGTCATAAGGATCCCTGGGATCAGTCATAGGGATCCGCCTTAGGGATCCCAGGGATCACTCATAGAGATTCAGGGATCCGGCATAAGGATCCCAGCAATCAGTTGTAGGGATCCCAAGGATCAGCTGTAGGGATCCCAGGGATCAGCCTCAGGGATCAGTCATAGGGATCCCAGGGATCAGCTGTAGGGATCTCAGGGATTACTCATAGAGATCGCTGGTATCAGTTGCAGGGATTCCAGGGATCTCTCATAGAGATCCCAGGTATCAGGTGATGGGATCCCAGGGATCACTCAAAGAAATCCCAGGGATCAACCATAGGGATCTCAGGGATCACTCATGGAGATCCCTGGAATCAGTTGTACGGATCCCAGGGATCACTCATAGAGATCCCAGGGATCAGTCATAGGGATCTCAGGGATCAGTTGTAGGGATCCCAGGGAACAGTCATACAGATCCCAGGAATCACTCATAGTGATCCCTGGGATCACTCATAGAGATCCCAGGGATCAGTCAGGGATCTCAGGGATCACTCATAGAGATCCCTGGGATCAATCATAGGGATCCCAGGGATCACTCATAGGGATCTCGGGGATCAGTTGTAGGGATCCCAGGGAGCAGTCATACAGATCCCAGGAATCACTCATAGTGATCCCTGGGATCACTCATAGTGATCCCAGGGATCAGTCATAGGGATCCCAGGGATCAGTTGTAGGGATCCCAGGGGTCAGCTATAGGGATCCCAAGGATCAGCAGTAGGGATCCCAGGGATCAGTCATAGGGATCTCAGGGATCAGGCATAGGGATCCCAGGGATCAGCCATATAGATCCCAGGAATCACTCATAGGGATCCCGGGGATCAGCCTTAGGGATCCCAGGGATCAGCCCCAGGGACCCCAGGGATCACTCGTAGAGATCCAGTGATCAGTCGTACGGATCCCAGCGATCAGTTGTAGGGATCCTAGGGTTCAGCTGGAGGATCCCAGAGATCAGTCATAGGGATCCCCGGAATCAGCTGCAGGGATCCCAGGAATCACTCAGAGATCCCAGGGATCAGTCATAGAGATCCCAGGGATCAGTCATAAGGATCCTTGGGATCAGTCATTGGTATCCCAGGGTTCAGCGGTAGAGATCCCAGGGATCCACCAGAGGGATCCCAGAGATCAGTCAGGGATCCCAGGGATCAGCTGCAGGGATCCCAGGGTCCAGTCATAGGGATCCCAGGGATCAGCCATAGGGATCTCAGGGATCACTCATAGAGATCCCAGGGATCAGTCATAGGAATCTCAGGGATCAGCCGTAGGGATCTCAGGGATCACTCGTAGAGATCCCTGGGATCAGTTGTAGGGATTCCAGGGATCACTCATAGGGATCCCAGGGATCCATCATAGGGATCTCAGGGATCAGTCATAGGGATCCCAGGGAGCAGTCGTACACATCTCAGGGATCAGCCGTAGGGATCTCAGGGATCACTCATAGAGATCCCTGGGATCAGTTGTAGGGTATCCAGGGATCACTCATAGGGATCCCATGGATCCATCATAGGGATCTCAGGGATCAGCCATAGGGATCCCAGGGAGCAGTCATAGGGATCCCAGGGGTCAGTTGTAGGGATCCCAGGGATCAGCCATAGGGATCCCAAGGATCAGCAGTAGGGATCCCAGGGATCACTCATAGAGATCCCAGGGATCACTCATAGAGATCCCAGGGATCAGTCATAATGATCCTTGGGATCAGTCATTGGGATCCCAGGGTTCAGCTGTAGAGATCCCAGGGATCTGCCAGAGGGATCCCAGAGATCAGTCAGGGATCCCAGGGATCAGCTGCAGGGATCCCAGGGTCCAGTCATAGGGATCCCAGGGATCAGCCATAGGGATCTCAGGGATCACTCATAGAGATCCCAGGGATCAGTCATAGGAATCTCAGGGATCAGCCGTAGGGATCTCAGGGATCACTCGTAGAGATCCCTGGGATCAGTTGTAGGGATTCCAGGGATCACTCATAGGGATCCCAGGGATCTATCATAGGGATCTCAGGGATCAGTCATAGGGATCCCAGGGAGCAGTTGTACACATCTCAGGGATCAGCCGTAGGGATCTCAGGGATCACTCATAGAGATCCCTGGGATCAGTTGTAGGGATTCCAGGGATCACTCATAGGGATCCCAGGGATCCATCATAGGGATCTCAGGGATCAGCCATAGGGATCCCAGGGAGCAGTCATAGGGATCCCAGGGGTCAGTTGTAGGGATCCCAGGGATCAGCCATAGGGATCCCAAGGATCAGCAGTAGGGATCCCAGGGATCAGTCATAGGGATCTCAGGGATCAGTTGTAGGGATCCCAGGGATCAATCGTTCAGATCCCAGGAATCACTCATAGTGATCCCTGGGATCAGTCGTAGGGATCCCAGGGATCAGCCGTAGGGATCTCAGGGATCACTCATAGAGATCCCTGGGATCAGGTGTAGGGATCCCAGGGATCACTTATAGGGATCCCAGGGATCCACCATAGGGATCTCAGGGATCAGTCATAGGGATCCACAGGAGCAGTCGTACAGATCCCATGAATCACTCATCGGTATCCCTGGGATCAGTCGTAGGGATCCCAGGGATCAGCCATATGGATCCCAGGGATCAGCCGTAGGGATCCCAGGGATCAGCCATAGGGATCCCAAGGATCAGCAGTAGGGATCCCAGGGACCAGTCATAGGGATCTCCGGGATCAGTCATAGGGATCCCAGGGATCAATCATACAGATCCCAGGAATCACTCATAGGGATACCTGGGATCAGTCGGAGGGATCCCAGGGATCAGCCTTAGGGATCCCAGGAGTCACTCATAGAGATCCCAGGGATCAGCCAGAGGGATCCCATAGATCAGTCATATGGATCCCTGGGATCAGCCACAGGGATCCCAAGGTTCAACTGTAGGGATCCTGGGGATCAGCCAGAGGGATCTCAGAGATCAGTCATAGGGTTCCCAGGGATCAGCCGTAGGGATCCCAGGGATCAGCCTTAGGGATCTCAGGGATCACTCATAGGGATCCCTGGGATCAGTCGTAGGGATCCCAGGGATTACTCATAGAGATCTCAGAGATCAGTCATAGGGTTCCCAGGGATCAGCCGTAGGGATCCCAGGGATCAGCCTTAGGGATCCCAGGGATCAGCCTTAGGGATCTCAGGGATCACTCATAGGGATCCCTGGGATCAGTCGTAGGGATCCCAGGGATTACTCATAGAGATCCCAGAGATCAGTCATAGGGATCCCAGGGATCAGCCATAGGGATCCCAGGGATCAACCATAGGGATCCCAGGGATCAGTCATAGGGATCCCAGGGATCAGCCATAGGGATCTCAGGGATCACTCATAGAGATCCCTGGGACCAGTTGTAGGGATTCTAGGGATCACTCATAGAGATCCCAGGGATCAGCTGTAGGGATCTCAGGGATCACTCATAGAGATTCCTGGGATCAGTCATAGGGATCCCAGGGATCACTCATAGAGGTCCCAGGGATCAGGCATAGGGATCTCAGGGATCAGTCAGAGGGATACCAGGGATCAATTGTACAGATCCCAGGAATCACTCATAGGGATACCTGGGATCAGTCATATGGATCCCAGGGATCAGCCTTAGGGATCCCAGGGATCACTAATAGAGATTCCAGGGATCAGTCGTAAGGTTCCCAGTGATCAGTTGTAGGCATCCCAGGGTTTAGCCAGAGGGGTCCTAGGGATCAGCCGGAGGGATCCCATAGATCAGTCATATGGATCCCAGGGGTGAGCCACAGGGATCCCAGGGATCACTCATAGAGATCCCAGGGATCAGTCGTAAGGATCCCTGGGATCAGTCGTTGGGATCCCAGGGTTCAGCCGGAGGGATCCCAGAGATCAGTCATAGGGATCCCAGGGATCAGCTGTGGGTATCCCAGGGATCAGCTGCAGGGGGCTCAGGGATCAGCCGGAGGGATCCCACAGATCAGTCATATGGATCCCAGGGGTGAGCCACAGGGATCCCAGGGATCACTCATAGAGATCCCAGGGATCAGTCGTAAGGATCCCTGGGATCAGTAGTTGGGATCCCAGGGTTCAGCCGGAGGGATCCCAGAGATCAGTCATAGGGATCCCAGGGATCAGCTGTGGGTATCCCAGGGATCAGCTGCAGGGGGCTCAGGGATCACTCATAGGGATCCCAGGGATCACTCATAGGGATCCTTGGGATCAGTCACAGGGATCCCAGGGATCACTCATAGAGATCCCAGGGATCAGTCATAGGGATCTCAGGGATCAGCCATAGGGATCCCAGGGATCAGTTGTAGGACTTTGAGCTCGTCAGAGATGACGGTGGGCGAGAGTGGTGCCTCTGTGCTATTGAAACTTTCCTTTGTAATGCTCCAATGGGCCTTGGTACTGGTCATTTATATCTCGCATCTTTCTCGATCCCTTTTTTTCGTGTCCGCCTCTCATCTTTAGTGCTCCCTCTTTTATCACCTTTTCTGCTTTAAACCTGTCACACAACCTCACACTCTTCCAGCACTGCTTCCAACATATCTAAGCCCCTCTCACTGGCATTGCTGGCCTTTAACTCTATGAGTTCTTATTTTGGACTGTCCAAGTTTTCCTCGCTCCCCATCCTGCTCACCTCTCACTCCCACTTCTTCTCCTAACTCTACTTCTGTCCTCTGGGTTCATCCTTTTTTTGAGTTTCTGCTCCATACTCTACTTTATGTCTCTTTTCCTCATGCCTCTGCCAGGGTCCCTCACGCCTCCACTGCTTGTTCTGATGTTGCCTTCTCTATTTCTCCTGGGTTTCTTTGCACCTCAGTCTCTCAGTTCTCTTTATCTCTCCCAAGTTTCTACTTACATCCAACTCTCAAGCTCTCATTCACTAAATAAATCTCTACGTACCTGGCGCTCACCTCCATCGCTCCCACTTTGACTACTCTCCGCCGCTCAGTCTCCTAAACCTGTACAGCTCAAAGTCTCTAATATCTATATCCTAATAACAATAATCTTATGTTTGACCACTTAATATCTGTCTCTTAACTTTATCTCTTCCTTTATCCCACTCTTCCACTTGGTGTCATAACTCAGTGTCACTCTCATCTCTGTCTCTGCAATCTTCTCACTTCTGCAGCCCCAGTGTCCCAACTCTCTTCACCTTTACCCCTCTGTCTTATGTTCAAACTCCTCTGATACTTGTTTCTTTACTGCTGCCGCTCTCATTCATCTTCCCGCTTTTTACGCTTGTGTCCTCTCTTTTTCCTATTCCTACCTTCACTCATCCCTCAGAGATGCTCATCTCCTTTGCGATGGACCTCTCTTCTTTCTGTTTTTGCCTCCCACTCTTGCACAGGACCGGGGGTCACCAGGCCCTATGGGGGTAGCGTGGCTCGAGCAGGTAGGCAACCAAAGGCTTACGTGTAAAGTGACCATACAGCACACACATCCACCGAGACAGGAAACGCCCGCAATAATTGACACCACACAGTAGGTTGAATAAAACCAATCAGTTTTATCTAGATCAACATTAGGATCAAAAGCATTTCATTAGAAATAGATTGGCAGTTCCTTAAAACATCAAAACCTGGCATTGAATCAAAGTGCGACACCTGGTGATCCTGGGGAGCGTCTAACCCAGCATTTACGCAGAGCGCTGCACATACCAATTCAATAGCGCTTCAAAACATGGCATTTAAGCATAGCGCTGCACATAGCCATTCAATAGCGCTTCACAACATGGCCTTTAAGCATAGCGCTGTACCTAGCAACTCAATAGCGCTTCAAAACATGGCATTTAAGCATAGCGCTGCACATAGCCATTCAATAGCGCTTCAAAACATGGCCTTTAAGCATAGCGCTGTACATAGCAACTCAATAGCGCCTCACATATGGCATTTTAACATAGCGCTGCACATAGCCAACCATTAGCGCTCAAATAGGGCAGTTTAACATAGCGCTGCACATAGCATATCCGTAGCGCTTCAAAACATGGCCTGCAACCATAGCGCGGAACTAGGCATTTCTTTAGGGCACTCCGCCTTGTAATTCATTACAGTGCTAGGCTGGCAAGGACTCAGGGCACTACGGCCGCAGCTGCAGCATGGCATCAGAGCCATGAATTAGAGCGTCACATCTCATCACATCTAACATTGGATAGGGCCCTTCGGGCAGGGGTTCCACTGTTCCAGTCGGCCCGAGGCCGCGTGATACTATCCTTGGATCCCCACTCTATTCTTTTAGTCAGGCACCTATCAAAGGGGGGCCGCGGCCCAGTTTGTTCCCGCTCTGGGGCGGTAGGGGGCCCAGCAGCTCCACGATAGATCTCCCCGGGGGAGGGGCGTGCTCCGGGCCTCGCGGGCCTCCCGCCCTCCTCCCCGGTGATTACCTGTATCTTGGGCCTCTGTTAGGCCCTTGCGCAGCTCCGCGGTGGTCGGAGACGGCTCCAGAGAACCCGGAGATCTCCCTGCAGGCTTCAGAGGCCCGCGCCCGCAGCCGCCAATGATAGCGCGGTCTGCGGGGGCGCGGCCTGCTCGACGAATGGCACAGCGGCGGGGGCGGCGTTTGGCAGCCCGCCCCCGTCAGGTGACACAGGCCTCGGCCTCAGGGCCTTGCGTGGCCCATGCGGGATGGCTTCAGGCCTGACGAGGCCTTCGCGGTGTTCCGGCGGCCTTCTCCGCCTTCCGACGGCAGCGACGGGGCCCCGGGCTTCTCCGCGGGCCCCGGTAATAACAGGGACAATCTTTCCTGCCCTGGGCCGCAGCGGTGAGTGATTCCTTTTCAGGATCCCCGACGGGGGTGGCAGAAATTAAGGGCTGGTCCACAGCTCGGGGGTGGCGATGTGTTCGGCGCCTAGCACCCCCTTGCTCCCACGGTGACGCCCCAGCTCAGGGCAGGTAGGCTGGGAGGTGGCAGGCTGCCCGCCGGTGGCAGAACAAGCTAGGGAGGGGCCCAGGTTAAGTCAGGGAGCGCAGGAGTGGCACAGCGCAGGTACCTGGTCGATCCCCCAGCAGTTCTGTGGTAAGTTTCTGTAGTCCTTTTGGCGCTTGTTGGTTCTGGCGCCCTTAGTAGTCTGGTTCCTTGGGGGGGGGTAGATTGAGTTGGTGACTGAAGGGAGTTCTCAGTCAGGCTTGGAAGGTTGCCCCTGGGCTCCCCTCCCGCTGGGCCAGATCAGTGGGCTAGTTCAGGATCCCTCACTCAACTTAAAAGGCAGCACCTAAGCCCTGTCACTTTCAGTGGCATAGGTCCCTGACTAGGCCCTACCGCCTAAAACTCCTGCGTAGGTTCCCCCAGGTCGTCGTCGCCCTAACTGACTAAAAATGTTCCCTCCTTTCCTTAAGTATCCCTAGGTCAGGTGACCACCCTCTAAGGCGGCAAAAGTAAACCCCACCCTTCTTCAGCAAGTTCCAGGAGCTTCCCCACTCTAGCTATAGGAGTAAAAGGCGGGCGGGTGTCGCAACAATGTTGTAGGGTCCCAGCCAGCTCCTGGCAACTAGGGTGCTACTAAAAAGACCACTCTGCAGTAGCAGGGTCCTGTGGCAGCATGTTGGGAGAAGAGAGCACCTGCACCTTAGCAATGGGAAGGCGCTCGGAGACCTAAGGCCAACGAAAAAGAGGGTGGAAAAAAATGAGGCAAGGGCGAAAACACAGGGAAAGACCACCCTAGGGCTGACAGGTCTAACAGTCTCTCACTCACACCCTCTGCCATTCTCCAGCCTTTGGTCTCACTTTCTCTATTCTTTCTGCCTCTTGCTTCCTTTTTTTCTACCCCTTTGTTCTTTTCCTGACAGTTTCTTCCTATATGTGTATTCCTGTTTCTTCCTCATCGTGCATTTCTTAGTTAATGCCGCCTTTCTTAAGTCGCTTTTTGTTTTTCCTTTTTCTATCACCTGCTTTCTTTCTCATTTGTTATCCCCATACCTTTTGTTCTCTGCCTTTAAGATGTATTCTAATCTTTTTGTTTTCTGTACCTCTCAGGTTTCTTCTACTTTTCTTATTCTCTCTCTCTCTCTCTCCTTCGCTTCACTCGCCCTTCATTTTAACTCTTATTTTCCTAGCCCTTCCTATCACTATGCTGAGTCCTAACTCCCCTCGACTCTACACCCTCAGTTCTGTCACCCCTGTCTCCTCTCTTCCTAAGTGGATATCATTCTTTTCAGCACTTGCATTAGAGTGTAATAGCCAAGCAGTAGCAACAGGTCAAGACTTTCTCTCAGGGAACGGGCACAGCACAGCCGGGAGCAGTTCACGCGTCTGACACTCACAGGAAGCGGTTCACATGCAGCGGGTCACACACCCACAGCAGGTACTGTGCAGGTCTCCTCACACGTCGTTCCCTGTTACCCTCCAGTGTATTCACTGCAAACTCCACAGGTTCTCCAAAGTATTCATATCCCTTCTCCACATTGCCTACCCATCCCTCCATGGACAGCGTCTTGCTTTCCAGTGTCTTCACCGTTGTCTCAACGCCCACCGCCCTAGGCGCCATCTTCTCAAGTCCAACCTCCACGGCACAGTTTGATTTCTCAACCGTGTTTATTTTCTTCTTGATGAGTCCAGGGCTTAGAACGCAGGTTCTTAATCTTTTGACTTCTGTGGACCCCCACCTTATCATTATTGAAACCCCGGGACCCCCACTGAATCATTATCGGAAACCGCCCCGGGCCCCACTGAGTCATTACTGGAAGCCAGGGATCCCAGCCTAAGCATTGTCAATAATTTGAACTGCAAAATAATACACAAAAAATACAGAAACAAGCATTCCATCAAACACATACACAAATGATAACACGTTATTTAATTTGCAAACAAATGTAAATAAAAAATACAAATGTAAAATATTTAAATGGTAGCTTTTTAAAATTAAGTTGAAGCCGCACATCATCCATACTATATTCTGTTTGATGCACTGCTCCTTCGAATCAATCTGAGGAGACTAATTCAATTTTTGTCCCCAATTTCAAATTCCTTGACGTTTACGGTTCCTTCAATTGGACATTTACCCAATTACTTATACACACTTTATTGATCTGTTAATATTATTTCATTTTCTAAGCAGTCACGGACCCCTGAGGAGGGTTTGCGGACCCCAGGTGTCCCCCGACCACAGATTGGAACCCCTGGCGTAGAACATTTCTTTCTGACCCTTGTCCAGTTCTCTTATTGTTGTCCCCCTCTCCGTTGCAGACTCGTTCTTGGGGGGTGGGGTGGGGGTAGTTAAAGAAGTCCTGCTGTGTTTCTTCTCTTTTTTTAGTGTCAGGCCACTTTAAATAATATTTGCCTAAATAACAAGCACAAATTAACAGGATAATCTGAGTAGCAGTAACACTTAAAAGAAAGTGTAAGGATTTTATCTACATTCTAAAAAGAAGTAACAATGATGAGTGAGCAGGAAGCCTGTTCTCAGCAAGCTTGGACAAAGCCAATAGGTCTTGGCTCTGGAATTCTGAGGTATATGCTTTGCCAATGCTTGTTTTCATTGCCCTTAGTCTGTAGCAGCAGCGCAGTAGACTATTGAAGTACCACTTTTAAGAAATGCTTGATGCATAAAAGTGATGTTTCCCATCTTCAGTCACTTGCTCTTGAGCCCCTTTTTCCCCCAATCAGTTATGTCAAGGCAGCCAGAGCTGTTTAATCCCAATAATGCCAGTAACCAGTCACCGTCATCCCCGAACATGCGAGTAATATTCAAACACTAACACACCCTGCTAACCAGCAGACACTCAACATTTAATCAGAGCAGCTCTTCAAGCTTACATTTAAGGGTTTCATCTTCAGGGACAAAGAGTGTTTGGAACCTTTGCATTGCAAACCCTTTCTCCACATTAAAAACAGAATTGTTATTTTCCAAGACTTGATCCTGTGCCCTGGGGGTCATATTACTGAGAAGGCCTTCCTGAGTGGTCAGGGAGAGCACAGTGTATGCAGCACAGTAACAAGACCCTCGCACTCTCTGAACCCTTCGGGGAAAAAAAAACAATCAACACCACAAAAACCTACCTGCGGCTCCTAACGGTTTCAGAGATCTGAGAAGTGTGGCTCAGGGGTTAGAGGCAGCAGACCCGGAAGCTGAGATCGGTCCTGGACCAGGGTTCAATTCCCCGCCTCGGCGGGTCTTGGGCTAAAAATTCCACTGACTCGATAATTCTCGCCCCGTGCCTCCTCGACTCACGGGTTCACACTCTGCGACTCTGGGCAATAGCTTGCTTAATCTCCACAACGGCCCCTCGCGGCGGGATGCCTGACTTTCACCTTGTGGATACCCTGCTATCTCACAGGGGAATACCAGGACGGGTTCCCTAAGCAAGCGCCGGGAAACCCACAGCGGGTAGCTGTTCGCTATATAAGCTCAACTACATTTACACATTACATTTACATTTACACCCTTGTCTTCAGCCATGATGCAGTGCCCTGTATTCACAAAGATTCAACATTGGCACCGTCCAGAGTGCGAATGAAGCAGGCTTAGTTTCACCCGCTGTCTTGGGGCCCACCCAGAGAGCTACAGGCAGCCCAGCTACAAGACGAACCCGCCTGTGGGACTAGAGCAAGTTCGGAGACTGATCCCCAGTTTATGTGCAGTTATATGCCCTGAAGCCTGAGGTCTGGGAGCATCTATTCATCAAAATCAAGCACAAGTCACAAGCATTGGCAAAGCTAAGTGTCATTGACCGATTGCAACTTTAACAACACAAACTGTAGTACCTTAGGTCAGTCCTTGGGTTCCCTTGGAGCGGGTCCCTTGAAGCGAGCAGCGGTAACCTAAACTGCTGCCCGAGGTCTCTTGTAGCGAGCTGTCGTACTTTAGACTGCTCCTACGGGTCCCTTGAAGTGGGCTGAGGCAACCTAAACTGCTACCCGAGGTCTCCTGTAGCGAGCTGTTGTGCTTTAGACTGCTGCTAGGAGAGCGGGTCCCTTGAAGCGAGCTGCGACAACCTAAACTGCTGCACGAGGTCTCTTGTAGCGAGCTGACAAACTTTAGACTGCTGCTAGGGGAGCGGGTCCCTTTAAGCGAGCTGCGGCAACCTAAACTGCTGCCCGAGGTCTCTTGTAGCGAGCTGACATACTTTAGACTGTTGCTAGGGGAGCGGGTCCCTTTAAGCGAGCTGCGGCAACCTAAACTGCTGCCCGAGGTCTCTTGTAGCGAGCTGACATACTTTAGACTGCTGCTAGGGGAGCGGGTCCCTTTAAGCGAGCTGCGGCAACCTAAACTGCTGCCCGAGGTCTCCTGTAGCGAGCTGTCATACTTTAGACTACTGCTAGGGGAGTGGGTCCCTTGAAGTGAGCTGCGGTAACCTAGACTGCTGCCCGAGGTCTCCTGTAGTGAGCTGTTGTACTTTAGACTGCTGCTAGGAGAGTGGGTCCCTTGAAGAGAGCTGCTGCAACCTAAACTGCTGCCTGAGATATCTTGTAGCAAGCTGTCGTACGTGAGACTGCTCCTAGGGGTCCCTTGATGAGAACTGCGGCAAACTAAACTGCTGCCTGAGGTCTCCTGTAGCGAGCTGTCGTAATTTAGACTGCTGCTAGGAGAGCGGATCCCTTGAAGCGAGTTGCGGCAACCTAGACTGCTGCCCAAGGTCTCCTTTAGCGAGATGTCGTACTTTAGACTGCTCCTAGGGGTCCCTTGAAGTGGGCTGAGGCAACCTAAACTTCTGCCCGAGGTCTCCTGTAGCGAGCTGTTGTGCTTTAGACTGCTGCTAGGAGAGCGGATCCCTTGAAGCGAGCTGCGCAACCTAAACTGCTGCCTAAGGTCTTCTGTAGCGAGCTGTTGTACTTTAGACTGCTCCTAGGGGTCCTTTGAAGAGAGCTGCGGCAACCTAAACTGCTGCCCGAGGTCTCCTGTAGTGAGCTGTTGTACTTTAGACTGCTGCTAGGAGAGCGGGTCCCTTGAAGAGAGCTGCGGCAACCTAAACTGCTGCCTGAGGTCTCTTGTAGCAAGCTGTCGTACGTGAGACTGCTCCTAGGGGTCCCTTGATGAGAACTGCGGCAAACTAAACTGCTGCCTGAGGTCTCCTGTAGCGAGCTGTCGTAATTTAGACTGCTGCTAGGAGAGCGGATCCCTTGAAGCGAGTTGAGGCAACCTAGACTGCTGCCCAAGGTCTCCTTTAGCGAGATGTCGTACTTTAGACTGCTCCTAGGGGTCCCTTGAAGTGGGCTGAGGCAACCTAAACTTCTGCCCGAGGTCTCCTGTAGCGAGCTGTTGTGCTTTAGACTGCTGCTAGGAGAGCGGATCCCTTGAAGCGAGCTGCGCAACCTAAACTGCTGCCTAAGGTCTTCTGTAGCGAGCTGTTGTACTTTAGACTGCTCCTAGGGGTCCTTTGAAGAGAGCTGCGGCAACCTAAACTGCTGCCCGAGGTCTCCTGTAGTGAGCTGTTGTACTTTAGACAGCTGCTAGGAGAGCGGGTCCCTTGAAGAGAGCTGCGGCAACCTAAACTGCTGCCTGAGGTCTCTTGTAGCAAGCTGTCGTACGTTAGACTGCTCGTAGGGGTCCCTTGAAGAGAACTGCGGCAAACTAAACTGCTGCCTGAGGTCTCTTGTAGTGAGCTGTCGTACTTCAGACTGCTGCTAGGAGAGTGGGTCCCTTGAAGCGAGCTGCGGCAACCTAGACTGCAGCCCGAGGTCTCTTGTAGCGAGATGTCGTACTTTAGACTGCTGCTAGGAGAGCCGGTCTCTGAACCGAGCTGCGGCAACCTAAATTGCTGCCTGAGGTCTCTTGTAGCGAGCTGATGTACTTTAGACTGCTCCTAGGGGTCCTTTGAAGAGAGCTGCGGCAACCTAAACTGCTGCCTGAGGTCTCCTTTAGCGAGCTGTCATACTTTAGACTGCTGCAAGGGGAGGGGGTCCCTTGAAGCGAGCTGCGGCAACCTAGACTGCTGCCCAGGGTCTCTTCTAGCGAGCTGTCGTACTTTAGACTGCTGCTAGGGGAGGGTGTCCCTTGAAGCGAGCTGTGGCAACCGAAACTGCTGCCGGAGGTCTCCTGTAGCGAGCTGTTGTACTTTAGACTGCTGCTAGGGGAGCTGTCCCTTGAAGCGAGCTGCGGCAACCTAAACTGCTGCCCGAGGTCCCCTGAAGTGAGCTGTCGTACTTTAGACTGCTGCTAGGAGAGCGGGTCCCTTGAAGCGAGCTGTGGCAACCTAAACTGCTGCCCGAGGTCTCTTGTAGCGAGCTGTCGTACTTTAGACTGCTGCTAGGAGAGTGGGTCCCTTGAAGCGAGCTGCGGCAACCTAGACTGCTGCCCGAAGTCTCTTGTAGCGAGATGTCGTTCTTTAGACTGCTGCTAGGAGAGCGGGTCCCTTCAAGCGAGCTGCGGCAACCTAAACTCATGCCCGAGGTCTCTTGTAGCGAGCTGTCGTACTTTAGACTGCTGCTAAGGGAGCGGGTCCCTTGAAGCGAGCTGCGGCAACGTAAACTGCTGCCCGAGGTCTCCTGTAGCCAGCTGTCGTACTTTAGACTGCTGCTAGGGGAGCGGGACTTTGAAGAGAGCTGCAGCAACCTAAACTGCTGCGCGAGCTCTCCTGTAGCGAGCTGTCGTACTTTAGACTGCTGCTAGGGGAGCGGTCCCTTGAAGCGAGCTGCGGCTACCTAAACTGCTGCCTGAGGTCTCCTGTAGCGAGCTGTCATACTTTTGACTGCTGCTAGGAGAACGGGTCCCTTGAAGCGAGCTGTGGCAACCTTATCTGCTGCCCGAGGTCTCCTGTAGAGAGCTGTCGTACTTTAGACTGCTGCTGGGGGGGTGGGTCCCTTGAAGTGAGCTGCGGAAACCTAGACTGCTGCTCAAGGTCTCTTGCACTGAGCTGTCCTAATTAAGACTGCTGTTGGGGGGGTCCCTTGGAGCGGGCAGCAGCAACCTAGACTGCTGCTCGAGGTCTCTTCTAGTGAGCTGTCATACTTTAGACTGCTGCTAGGGGAGGGGGTCCCTTGAAGCGAGCTGCGGCAACCGAAACTGCTGCCGGAGGTCTCCTGTAGCGAGCTGTCGTACTTTAGACTGCTGCTAGGGGAGCGGTCCCTTGAAGCGAGCTGCGGCTACCTAAACTGCTGCCCGAGGTCTCTTGTAACAAGCTGTCATACTTTAGACTGCTGCTCGGGGAGTGGGTCCCTTTAAGCGAGCTTCAGCAACCTAAACTGCTGCCAGAGGTCTCCTGTAGTGAGCTGTCGTACTTTAGACTGCTGATAGGAGAGTGGGTCCCTTGAAGCGAGCTACGGCAACCTAAACTGCTGCCCGAGGTCTCTTGTGGCGAGCTGTCGTACTTTAAACTGCTGCTAGGAGAGTGGGTCCCTTGAAGTGAGCTGCGGCAACCTAAATTGCTGCCCGAGGTCTCTTGTAGCGAGCTGTCGTACTTTAGACTGCTGCTAGGGGAGCGGATCCCTTGAAGCTAGCTGCGCAACCTAAACTGCTGCCTAAGGTCTTCTGTAGCGAGCTGTCGTACTTTAGACTGCTGCTATGGGAACGGGTCCCTTGAAGCGAGCTGCGGCAACCTAAACTGCTGCCCAAGGTCTCCTGTAGCGAGCTGTTGTGCTTTAGACTGCTGCTAGGAGAGCGGATCCCTTGAAGCGAGCTGCGGCAACCAAAACTGCTGCCTGAGGCCTCCTGTAGCGAGCTGTCATACTTTAGACTGCTCCTAGGAGAGCGGGTCCCTTGAAGTGAGCTGTGGCAACCTAAACTGCTGCCCAAGGTCTCTTGTGGCGAACTCTCGTACTTTAGACTGCTGCTAGAAGAGCGGGTAACTTGAAGCGACCTGCGGCAACCTAAACTGCTACCTAAGGTCTTCTGTAGCGAGCTGTCGTACTTTAGACTGCTGCTCGGGGAGCGGGTCCCTTGAAGCGAGCTGCGGCAACATAAACTGCTGCCCGAGGTCTCTTGTGGTGAGCTGTCGTACTTTAGACTGCTGCTAGGAGAGTTGGCCCCTTGAAGAGAGCTGCGGCAACCTAAACTGCTGCCTGAGATCTCTTGTAGCGAGCTATCATACGTTAGACTGCTCCTAGGGGTCCCTTGATGAGAACTGCGGCAAACTAAACTGCTGCCTGAGGTCTCTTGTAGCGAGCTGTCGTACTTTAGACTGCTCCTAGGGGGTCACTTGGAACGGGCTGTGGCAACACTGGCTGCTGCTCGAGGTCTCTTGTACTGAGCTGCCCTACTTAAGACTGCTGTTAGGGTGGTCCCTTGGAGCGGGCTGCAGCAATGTAGACTGCTGCTCGAGGTCTCTTCTAGCGAACTGTCGTACTTTAGACTGCTCTTAGGGGGCCCTTACAGCAGGCTGTCCCTTGTTGAAATCTGCAGTACTTTACGCTACTCTCAGGGGTTCCTTGGAGCAGGCTGCCCCTTGTAGCAGACTGCAGTACCTTAGGGTGTTACTTGGAGCTCCTTGGTGCAGGCTGCCCCTTGTAGCAGACTGCAGTACCTTAGGGTGTTACTTGGTTCCTTAGACTGCCACTAGGCGTTCCTTGGAGCGGGCAGTACCTGTTTGTTCCGGTTTGCATGACTGCACATCAGCACAAACTATTGATAACTCCAGTTTGAAGGAACAGCTAAATGTTCATGAAAATTCAAGCCCTGGTTTAGATAAATTACTGGCATTGCCTGGAAGAAGAGAGAGTGGGTACAGGGAGCCATAAACACTCCCTAGCTGTGCCAGCCATGACTGGAGAGGCTGGACTGTGGGGTGGAGAGAGACGCATGGAGCTGAAGAAAGAGGCTGAGGGATCATTCCAATGCGAAATCACCAAAACGTGAACTAGAAACTTGAAAAATAGGCCCCTGATGTCAGAGGTGGTGGGATCCACCTCAAACAATCAGAAGACTGGATCACCCTCCCAGCTCTGACTCCAATCTCAGGGCCCCGACTAGACACACAAGACCGGCCTCCCAAAAGAGCCATGGTGCTCACCCCATGGGATATCATTCCTACTACCCTTCTACCTTAGGACAGCATTTATAAACTACTGGCAAGAACAAGGGATCTCACTCCTCCTGCCCTTCGACCTGGGGCAGTATTTATCACCTTCTGGGAAGGCCAAGGGATCTCACTCCTACTGCCCTTCTACCTGGGGCAGTATTTATCAACTACTGGCAAGAACAAGGGATCTCACTCCTACTGCCTTTCTACCTGGGGCAGTATTTATCAACTACCAGGAAGGCTAAGGGATCTCACCCCTACTGCCCTTCTACCTGGGGCAGTATTTATCAACTACCAGGAAGGCCAAGGGATCTCACTCCTACTGCCTTTCTACCTGGGGCTGTATTGATCACCTTCTGGCAAGGCCTGAAGCCCCTCCTACCCCACCCGCTGTGTAGTCAGGGCTCTTGCTAAGTTCTCAGTCAAGCACTGATCATTGTATTCTGCTCTACTCCAACTCCTGCTTCCTGTGAACCATATCCGCAGGCAGCGCGGCAGCATAAATAATCAAAAATAGAAATAGAACAACCCCCAGGCCCTCGTCCTTTTACATGGAGAGCTTTTCATTTATGGTAAAAGATTCTTTTACATGGGGTTGGGGGTGACATGAATGGCTGCTGGTGTAACTGGCTTTATTTAGCGCTGCCTCACATTTGTGCACCTCGGTTTTTAAGCTGTTGGTGTCTTTGCTGCACAGCTGGTCACAGACCCTCAAAGCTGGTGAGTTGTTTCCCTGCCAAGGTAAACCCATTAAAGGGAAATGCATGTTTTGATGTTTAAGACCTGAATGTGGAGCTAGATGGAGTGGAAAAAGTGTGACATTGTTTGTGATGCTCTACCCTTCCTAGGCTCTGGAACTGCACCGTCTCTGGACCCGGCTGTGCAGAGCTCCAGGCCATGCTGAGCACAAACCCGGGCCTCACCGAGCTGAGTCTGAATTGTCAGGAACTCAAGGACTCTGGAGTGAGACAGGTGTGTGAAGGACTGAAGCGGTCCGGCTGTCGGATACAAAGGCTTGAGTGAGTTACTTCTGGTTTTATCCTTCATTTGTAGTTAGTTACCCTTCCCTTCCAGCCTTCATCGTCCTGCTTGTTCTCTCTATATGAATACCCTCCTCTTTCTCTCTCTCTTTCTCTCTCTCTACCCCTCCCTCCCTTGATGTCTCTCTCTCTCTCCCCCTCTCTCTCTCTCTCTCTCTCTTTCTCTCTCTTTCCCTCTCCCCCTCTCGTTGCTGTTTCATGGCCCTCTTCTCCATGTCTGGTCATACTTTTCTCAGCTCCACATTGTAGTGAAGACGCTGTCACACAGGGATGAACTTAGTCGAGTTTATTTGTAGAATAACTACACAGCCAAAGGACATCAAGGCAGCACCACATCAATCTTCAACCGCCCCAGCCAGCCTTTTCAAAAGATAAGAGAATATAACCCCCCAAGCAACTAGGCAACCACTGGACATTCCATTACGTGTCACTAAAGATAGAACACAGAGCAGGAGACAACATCTTACAGCAATAACGCACGTACCCACATCAGAGAAAGGATATAACATATCCTCCTTTCTCACTAAAATAAATACATAAAAAAATGAATAGCAAAGGAAACATAAACAGAAAAAGTAGATAAAAATTGTCAACTGTGGATGAACAAAATAACAGAGTATTATTTATTTATTTATTTATTTATTTATTAGTTTATATAGCGCTAGAATCGACTCCAATGGAGTATCTCTGCGCTTTTCAGTAATCGGTAAAGCAAGGATAAGATGAAAGAGGGGCTAGATCTCATTCCTAAACAGCACAGTTTTAAGAAGTTTCCTGTAGGTAAGATGTTCCTTGCATTGTCTTAATGATAAAGGAAGTTTATTCCACAATGTGGGGCCTGTAATAGATAAAGCTTTATTCCCATGTCTGGCTTTTTTTGCCCGAGGGATCACCAGGAGGAGGTTATTGCTAGATCTTAGTGATCGGAGCGGAATGTAGGGAACAAATTTATTTTGTAGATAAACGGGCCCTTGGCCATTTATGCATTTGTGGATAAGGCAACATATCTTAAATTTTATCCTCTGACGGATCGACAGCCAGTGTAGCTGATCCAGGAGGGGTTTAGAAGCAGTTCTGGGGGGAACATTAAGGACAAGGCGAGCTGCCGTGTTTTGAATGACCTGCAGTTTATTCAAAACACTTTCGTTGGCAGAAAGAAGCAGGCCATTACAGTAGTCAATCCTACTTAAAACCAAGGTCTGGACCAAGGTTCTCTTACAGGAATCTGGCAGGAGGGGAAAGATTTTCCGTAACAAACTAATGGTGTGAAAACAGATTCCTGAAGTGTAATTGACATGTTGTTTAAAAAGCAAGTCTTGATCCAAACGAATCCCAAGGTTCTTCACAACCTGTTTAGGTTCAGGAACTATTCCCAGATCAGGCGGCCACCAGTCAGGGGTCCACAACATTTTTGCCTCACCAAACAACATTACTTCCGTTTTACTGACATTACACTGGAGAAAGTTGGAAGACATCCAGCGAGCCACTGCCTTCATGCCAGCAGAAAAGGAATTTTTCACTTCAGCGGAGAGAGTTTTGAAAGGAAAGAGGAGCTGGGTGTCATCAGCGTACGATACTGGAATGAAACCATATCTTCGCATCACTCTAGCCAATGGTGCCACGTATATATTAAAAAGGGTTGGGCTCAAACAAGAGCCCTGGGGCACCCCCTTAGAGATCTCAATCTCCGCTGAGCGGTAGGAGTCCATGATAACTCTCTGGGAACGAATAAGGAGAAAGCTTTTCAGCCATTCGATGGCCCTATCCTTGATGCCAGCGTTCGATAACCGTTCAATAAGAATGGCATGTGAAACGGTATCGAACGCTGCTGAAAGATCTAAGAGCACCAGGATTACTGAAAAGCCCCTGTCCTGATACATCTGTAGGTCATCTGTGACAGACAGAAGAGTAGACTCCGTACTGTGTTTAGGCCTAAACCCTGACTGAGAGTAGTCCAGAGCCCCCACAAGTTCGATGTAATTGGACAAGTGGTGATTGACATGTTTCTCAGCCAGTTTCCCTAAGAATGGTAATAGGGATATAGGCCTAAGGTTGGTTAGATCAGTCCATGGAATAGAGGTGTTTTTCCTAATGGGTCTAACCAAAGCTCGTTTCCAATCTCTTGGCACAGTACCTGAGCTAAGTGAAAGATTCACCAATCCTTCAAATATAGGACAAAGTTGTTCGCTCAGGCCAGGTATAATCCTGGCTGGAATGTTATCATCAGGACTGCCACTTTTAATCTGAGAAGTGAATAGAAGTGTTTCTTGTAGAGAAATAGATGGAAAGCAGGTTAACATATGTTTTTCCTGCTTAAGTTCATCATCCATTTCAGGTAACACTCTATCCATGGAAACACTTTTTTTGGCGCATATTATTTTATCATAGATGAGATCAATTTTTTTCGCAAAAAAACATGAAATTTCATCGCATAGCTGTTTAGAACCTAGTTCAACAGATTCACATGCTGCAGGTTTGGTAAAGGTTTGTAGGATTTGATATAGAACCCTAGAAGAGTTTCCTGCAGCTGTGATTTGGGCTGTGATGTGGTTTTTGCGAGCAGTGCGAATAGCTTTATGATATGTGCATAGTGAGTCCCAGTATTTTGTTTTATCTTCCGCCAAGTGAGAAAGTCTCCACTTTTTTTCTAATTTTCTAGCATTGAGTTTTAATGTCCTTAGGTTATCCGAAAACCAAATTTCCTGTTTCTTGGTCGGTCTGGATTTAAATTGCTTCAGAGGAGCGATTTTATCTATAGTTTGTGTAATGGCTCTATTAAATTTTATAAGGGCAGATTCAATACATTACATTACATTACATAATAAGCATTTCACATCCTGTATCTTCTGGGAATAACAATTGTTCTTGCACTCCTCCTAGGTGAAACCACAGAAGGTCCACTGACCTCTGGACCAGGAGATAAAGAGGAGGAACTTGGAACAACATTTTTAATTTTTACAACTTTACCAACATTCCACCACTTCCCCCCTACAACTTGAACAGCATTCTTTCCCACCTTAGTAACTGAGACAGATGGGCCAAACTTGCTCTCACCCTTCTTGACATGAAGGGGAGATTTAATGCGTACCATGTCTACAACCCCAACTGGAACCACCTTTACACCTCTTTTCTTGTCAAACCACGACTTTTGGTTGTTTTGTGAACAAGAAACATTTTCCCTTACTAACCGCATAAGAGACTATACATCAGGTACAGCTTTAATCCACCTATTCATCCACCCAGGTTTGAAGTTAGTATTTGCTTTTCTTCCCCTTTGAAGCTCAAAAGAAGAAACTTTTGTCGCAGAGTGGGGAGTTGTCCTGTAGAACCATAACATGCTTTACAGAGAATTAAAAACATCACAATTTCCAGATTTGGCCCATCTAATGCAGTCCCCTACAACCCTATTCATTCGTTCAACGAGACCATTAGATTGAGGATGGTAAAGCGAGCTCTTTACATTTTTGATACTGCATGATTGTAAAAAATTGCCAAAATCTAGACTGGTGAATTGAGTACCATTATCTGTCACCATGGTCTCAGGAAACCCCTCACGCATGAAAACTTCTTTGAGAAAAGAGATAATGATTTTTGTGGAGGCCTCCTTAACAAGTTTTACTTCTGACCATTTCGAGGCATAGTCAATAAGAACCAGAACAAAGCGGCACCCACCAGGTAAAATATCAAGAGGTCCCATGATGTCCAGACCCACTTTGGACCAGGGTCCAGTGGGGCATTCAATGGGAATCAGAGGCGGAGTAACTACTTTCAATCCTTTATCAGCCGAACGGCAAATCAGGCACATATCGACAATTTTGTTAATTTCACTGTCCATAGAAGGCCACCATAAACATTCTCTAATATGCCTCCTAGTGAGTGTGGACCCTAAATGACCTTCGTGGGCACTTGTGATAATGCTTCTCCTAAGATTCCGTGAAGATTTCAAGAACTTTTTTAAGTACATACTCATGCGAGAAAACATCTTTCGAGTGTATTAACACATCATCCTGAAAAACTAGGACCCCGCCAATCGCCCCTAACATGCTCTGCATCACTCGTTGAAATACGGACGCAGCGGAAGCAAGCCCAAAAGGCATCCGTTTGTACTGAAAAGTACCTAATGGAGAGACAAAGGCGGTGAGGGGACGTGATTCTGGATCTAGCTCTATCTGATGATATGCACTCGCTAGATCCAATTTGGAGAAGTAGCGCGACCCCCTCACACATGCAAAAAGATAATCAATTTTGGGTAATGGGTGAGAGTCGACCCAAATCTCTCTGTTGAGGGACCTCAAATCTACACAAACGTGCAATTTACCACACTTCTTGCATGCGACAACCAAGGGCAAAAGCCAAAGTGATGAATCCGTAGGTTCGATGATCCCTTGATCGCACAGAGACTTGATCTCAGATTCAAGATCGTCTCTCACACTGAAAGGTACACCCCTCAATTTATGCTTTACGGGAACAGCTCCATCCTTGGCAACAATTTTATGTCTGAACCCTCGTATGGTTCCAAGATTCCCTGAAAAGACAGATGGAAAACGTTCCTTCCATCCACCTAAATCTTGATCATCTGAAACAACCAGGACTTGTTCAGACATACCAGGTTTGAGGATCATTTTGAATAAACCTTGATGATACCACCCTAAGATGTTCAGACCTTTGATTGCAACATAAATTTTACCCCAAATTTTCCTTCCCTTGAATATAAATTCATCCTCAAAAAACCCAAGAAGATCAATTTTTCGTCCCTCATACGAGACAGGACAGCGATCTGGAGGTTGAAGAGTCCTGTCTCCCCATGTCTCATAGAACAATTTCTGTGTTAACATGGTAATTCTAGCCCCTGAATCGACAAGAAGATTTAGAGGTTTACCACCTACACAAATCTCGACAATAGGATCGACACCCTCAGATGAGTCATGTATATTAGAGATAACATCACGAGAATCAGTAACCATTGAGACCACTTCTGAATCAGATTCATGATCCGATTCTATTACACATGCAACAGTTCTACGATTTTTCTTTTTCAAATACACTTTCTCAAAATGCCCCATTTTTTTACAATAATTGCAGACCGCATTAGCGCCAGGGCACCTTCCACCTTTTTGATGAGGAGGGTTCCCACAACGGTAACACATTTGCTTGACATTCAGGAATTCTGCCTTGGCAGATGAGCTACTTCTGGCTGCATTTGAGTTCTTTGAAGAACTTTTTTTTGAAGAACTTTGTTGTGGTACTGCATGCTTGTTCTTATTATTATCGGAGACGATATTGACAGAATCAAGAGGCTTAACTTCTAACTCTTTCAACGAACGCTCCTAGCCGTAGAAACTCACCGAATCTGGCATTAGCCGAGACCGGAGAATCCCGGGTTTACATACCCATTTCTTTTCATAGAAACCCCATTACGTGACTACCCGCCCTGAGGAAGCCCCAGGCCCGATGGCTTGTTAGGGGGCGAAACACGTGTTGGCTGTGCCATCTCTCTTGTTTTTTTCCTACTTGATGAATAAAACACGAATATATGACTAATTTCATCGGATCTATCTACATTGATTTGGATATTTCATCCCAAGAAACTCAAAACTTAAACTCTTGCCCAGATACATCTTTCAAGTCCTACTTCAATTAGGGGGATAGGGGCCTCTCCCCCTGTCTCTGGGCCAGAACCAGTACAAGAAGGATACATGCTTATTACATGATTAGTAAGGGATGATGATTTTTTTCCCCTCAATCACTTGCAACTAACTCTTTCAACGAAACCTGAGAAGTCTCAATGCTCTTAGCAATTTTAATAGTTTCTTCTAATGAAGGATTAGCTAAGGACAACAATTTTTGACAAATCTGTTTGTCTCTGCAGTGGCACACAAACTGATCCCTGATCAATTGGTCCGTGAAAATGTCAAATTGGCAGACAGCAGCTAACATACGTAAGGCAGAAATGTAAGAATCAACATCTTCGCTTTCAGACTGTTGTCTCTTTAGAAACTTGTGTCGGAGTTCCATCAAGCTAGGTTGTTTATCAAACCTAGTTTTGAGTTTCAAGATGGTGTCTTGATAGACATCAATGACATCTTCTGGAGGATGGGTAATTTCAGGAAGATGTTTAAAAATTGATCTTCCTTCAAAACCCAAGGAGTGAAGGAGAAGAAATTTCTTACGTTCGTTACTAAATCTGGAAGCACCAATAGCACCAAGATAAGTTTGAAAAGCATCGAACCATATCTCTCACCGAACGGGAGGTTCGCCTGGGGATTCAAGGAAAGAAGGAGGAGGTGTTACAGACTGCATGACTTGAGAGGTCACGAGAAAGGAAAAGACAAGGTAGCGAGATACGTAAGGTTTAAACAAATATCAAGAAAGTAAGAAAAGAGAGAGTAGAATATTAAAAATGAGAATGAAAAGCATAAAGTAAGAAAAAAAATATATTTTTTTAAAGTGTGCGAATCACCGTGAGTTCATGTGCACAGAACACTTTTAGATAGGAAAATGAAATGTGTGTTGGGATAGCCACTTAGTTGCTCACACAAAGTAGGTGCGCGAATCACCGTGAGAACAATGCAGAAGGATAGTGTGCGAATCACTGTTTAAAAATCCACACTCAGTTGGTGTGCGAATCACCGTAAAAACTAATAAATGAAGAAGAAAAAAATATATGAAGATTTCTAGAGTTTGAGAGTAAAAAACAATATTGTGAGATATTAATTAAGCTCATTTGGTGTGTAGCTTCATAAAAATGAAATCCCTTGAGAGGAGATGGAAATAAGTGAGCTAGAATTAATAAATTGTATTGGTAATTGACGTGCCAATCGTCGTGATTGGCTAAGAATGTTATCTTTTGTATCCTGAAAGAGAATAATTTCCAGATGAGTCGTGCCAGAAATAATGATCAGCGTGTAGAAAGTTGTGAACAGCTGAAAATGTACTTCATTTCCTTTAAACAGAGAAAATCCATCTGAAACGATCGTGAAAAACAAGGTGGTGCGCTTGTAAACTTGAGTTTGAGGGTTGCTATGCATCGAACACAGCGTTGCGTGATGCGTAGGAAGGCAGTCAGGTCAGTCAAAACAAGGCCAACTGCTGCGCGTGCTCACGCAACGTCAAGCTTGAGTTGAAGCTGCGCTGAAATCCGGTCAGATGTGGTGCAGAAATACACGGTATGAAACGATAGAGAGTGGGGCTTAATTGAAGGATTGTGCAGCGCGGGATCTCAGCGAAGGCAATAAGACAAACACCGAAGGCAGGTAGAGTGAAAAATAAGTCTTAATTTAAAAAGAGGCCAGAGGAATTTTTTTTTTGAAGGATAGGAAATCCTTTGACGATCGTCAAACACCTGAATAATGCGGAGAGATGCGTAGAGGCGCAAGTGAAGGAACAGTCTTACCGCATGCGTAGAAGGCCTTGATTCTTGAGAGATGTGAGAGTAGATGCACGCAGGGTCCTGACCGTGGCTGTGTAGCTGGATCGTTGCCACAAATTGTAGTGAAGACGCTGTCACACAGGGATGAACTCAGTCAAGTTTATTTGTAGAATAACTACACAGCCAAAGGACATCAAGGCAGCACCACATCAATCTTCAACCGCCCCAGCCAGCCTTTCCAAAAGATAAGAGAATCTAACCCCCCAAGCAACTAGGCAACCACTGGACATTCCATTACGTGTCACTAAAGATAGAACACAGAGCAGGGAACAACATCTTACAGCAATAACACACATACCCACATCAGAGAAAGGATATAACACACATGTTAACACAGATAGTTCAAGGCCCAGACATCCACATCAGTGAAATTCTAAGGCTCGTGACCCACCATTGATGTGCTTATGGGAAGATGCTCGCTCCCTGGGTGACATTCTGTTAAAGTCAAAGGGGTCTTTTAAACAAGAGTGACACTGTTGACCAGTGTGTTCAGTCACACCCAATGAGTGGTACTTGTGGGAGATTTCCTAAAATCTAGCGCAGTTCATTACAGTGGTCAACGTTGTTGCACATTGTGGTATGATGAGCGAGCAGAACAGCACCATGTCTGCTTACATATGGTGCTGATCTCTTCCTCAACTCTGGTACTCTTCTAGGCTGCCTAGCACCACACACACACCCCTTACACTATAGTGCACAGGGGTGTGTTTGATGCATAGCATAGGTTGTTTACTTGAAGGTTCTGCTTCTAGTTTTACAAAGGATGCCTGGACATGCTCCAACAAATGACAAACATTAAATGGTGCTGTACATTGCAGCACACATGCAAAGTTTGAAACGTTGAAAATGCTGGAGAAATATAAATATTTTCCCAGTTAATGCCTGCCTTCAGGTGCTATATTTTGCTGCAAAGCCCTGTCTTCCATTGCTAATAGATATGGCTTTGCGTCAAAAACATGGGTGTGAGTGTGGTAAAAATCATCAACCACCAATGGGGTGCTCCTTGATGCAAAGAATCACAAGGTATCCTAAAGTCAAGTCAAGTCAAGTCAGCGCTATCTTGAGTTGTTTGTAGGCAATGTTACAACGCAAAGAGGTTTTGCGCTGGAAAGTATATGAGAAATCAGCCCTATGCACCAGTTTGCATCACTTTGAGTAACTTATCCACGGTGCAAAGTGTTGAAAACCCTGGACCTTGAAGTGGCTGGTATTTGTTAGAAGGCTTCATATGGGCATGTGAAACTGTAATGTCTATGAAAATGTAAGACCCTGGAATATTTTCATGTTACTTTATTGTGACCCTAATTTTTTAATATAATGCCTTGCACATGCTAGTTGTGACCCTTGTGTCTCTTTCTGCGTATACTCAGTTTTCTATTTGTGTGTCTCCATTAGGATGTACGACTGTTCACTCACCGGTGCATGCTGTGCAGATCTCGCCTCATTTCTCAGTACGAGCCCTTCTCTCACAGAGCTGAGCCTCAGTGACGATGCACTGGGGGATGTGGGAATAGCGCACCTGTGTGAGGGACTGCGACAGTCACAATGCAGTCTACAAAAGTTGGAGTAAGTTAATATGGTCGCACTCTTTCTAATGCCATGACTCACTCTTCCTACCGCACTGGGAGCCCAGTTTAGAAATTATAGGTGCATGTCTAAGGAGTGTGCACTTTAGACAATGGCCTGTGCTCCGACCGTCTTTGAGGTTCCGGGTCCCTGGGGAGTAGTGGTCAATCAGGGCATTGTAAGCATGCTACTCGCCCGTGAGGATCTCAAGGTGCTGGCGGCGGGGGGGGGGGGGGGCAGGGGGAGTGAGCAGCTCCGTTCAATCGAAGAGCCAGGTCTTGAGTGCCTTCCTGAAGATGTGTTGTGGAGGCATTTGTAGGCGTGGGTGAGTATCTTGAAAGTGAGTCTGTGTTTGATGGGGAGCCAGTGGAGGTTCCGTAGGTGTTGGCTGATGTGTTTGTGTTGAGGGATGCCGAGAACGAGTCTGGCTGTGGTATTCAGTATCGTCTGGAGCTTGCGGAGTAGAGACTTGTTGATCTGGGTGTGGAGGGTGTTCCGTAGTCCAGTCGGATGGTTATGAGTGCATGGGTGACGGTCCTCCGTGACTCGGGGGGATCCATTTGAAGGTCTTTCGGAGGATGCACAGGGTATTGAAGCAGCTGAAGGTGAAGGTGTTGACCCGTCTGTTCATGGAGAGGGAGGAGTCGAGTACGATGGTGAGGCAGGCGTGGTCGGGGGGCTGCAAAGGGTGGTGGTGGTGTCTAGCACATTGTGGATGGTAAGAGGATACCACAACCACTGAAACCTTGACATAACTATGTCTGCGCATGGGGGCAGAGTATCAGTAATGATGGGAATCAATGTCCTCTCCTCGACTCCTGTTCAGCAAACAAATTACTCGATTGTGGAGTTTACACCTCTAACTAATGACTTTGTGTGTGTGTTTGTGAGTGTGCATATGACAACTGTAAAAGCAAACATAACACTCAGAATAGTCTTTAAAGTCTAGCATGTGCTTAATTTAAAATTAGGCACTAGGCAAGCAAAACAATAGGAGGCAATTTTCTATTCACAGGCCTAGAAATTCTGCTCCCAAGCAATTGGAACACAAAATGATAAAATCCTACATTGAGTGACTCTTTTGCAACCGTGTTTTTCTCAATGCAAGTGAATGGAAGTGAAAGCGAGTGAAGGGTATTGTAACTAACTGGTGCTAAATGATGAGCAGGTGTCAGGATGTTCTTATGAGTAACAATGTGAGAGCCGCTTGATCAATAGTTACTGAAGACACAAACAACCACTGATCCAACTATTTCCTAAAATTCTTTCTTTGTGGTGACAGACCTCCAAATGAGGCTACATTTATTACACTGTGCAGAAAATATGCAAGTGTACACCACTGCATACAATGGCTTTACTGCATTGGAAATACATGTGCCTTAGTAGGCATACTGGGATTTTAGTGATCTGCTGGCTGATACAAAAACATTAAAATTCAGCAATAAAATGTATCAGAACATGATTAAGGCATACATGGCCTTTAGCAGTTTTTCAATAAAAGTAATTGTGTTTAAGGCAGAGAAACAAGTAATTCTACTTTCCTAATACATATTTCTATACAATTATACACCTGTGCATTGTGGGTATGTGGTTGTCCATGTGCACATATGTATTCATGTGTTTTTCTGCACACATTTAAGTGTTTGTGTATGCGTCTGTTTGTTTGTATGCAGGTGTATGTTACTTGTTTTTCTATGTAGGTATTTTTCTGCACATGTGTAGAAGATCTACTTGAATTTTGCCTGTATGCATAGATGCTACTCACAACTGCAGCTGGTACTTTCTTAGTCAGTCCTTGTGTGCTTTTGGTGCAAGGACTGATGTACATTGGAATTAATACACTTGTTTAGCATGAGTGAGGCCCTAGGTAGACATGTGCTGCAAATGTGCTTCTGACTGAAAAATGTGAATGGCGTGTACTAGTATTAGAATGTGGCTTGCATTAGTATTATCACTAGGACATGACCCGCACCCATTTTAGTAGTAGTATTTGTATGCATTATACATTATCATAGGTATTTGTATTAATAGTAATATTAGTATTAGTGTAAGTATTAGTATGTGGCTTGCATGACTATTAATATTGCATAAGTATTAGTGCTAACATGTGGCATTCATTAATATTAGTATTAGTGTTAGCGCAATTATAAAGATGTGGCTTGCATAAGTATTAGTATTGCATAAGTATTAGTAGTAGAATGTGACATGCATTAATTTTAGTATTACTGTTAGTGTAAGTATTAGTATGTAGCTTGCATTAGTATTAGTACTAGCATGTGTCATGCATCAATATTAGTATTAGTGTTATTGTAAGTATCAGTATGTGGCTTACATTAATATTAGCATTAGTACTATTACACGGCTTGCATTAGTATTAGCACTAGGACATGACCCGCACACATTTTAGTATTAGTATTTGTATGCATTATCATCAGTATTTGTATTAATAGTAATATTAGTATTAGTGTTAGTGTAAGTATTAGTATGTGGCTTGCATTAATATTAGTACTAGCATGTGACATACATTGATATTAGCATTAGTTTTATTGTAAGTATCAGTGTGTGGCTTGTATTAACATTACTATTAGCATTAGTACTAGTACACTGCTTGCTTTAGTGTTAGTACTAGCGTGTGATATGCATTAATATGAGTATTAGTGCTACTGTATGTACTAGTACGTGGCTTGCATTAGCATTACTATTAGCATTAGTACTTGTATACAGCTTGCTTTAGTGTTAGTACTAGCAGCGACATGCATTAATATGAGTATTAGTGTTAGTGTAAGTACTAGTATGTGGCTTTTATTAGCATTACAATTAGCATTAGTACTTGTATACGGCTTGCTTTAGTGTTAGTACTAGCATGTGACATGCATTATTATGAGTATTAGTGTTTGTGTAAGTACTAGTATGTGGCTTGTATTAGCATTACTATTAGCATTAGTACTAGTGTACGGCTTGCTTTAGTGTTAGTACTAGCATGTGACATGCATTAATATTAGTGTAAGTACTAGTATGTGGCTTGTATTAGCATTAGTACTAGTATACGGCTTCCTTTAGTGTTAGTACTAGCGTGTGACATGCATTAATATGAGTATTAGTGTTAGTGTAAGTACTAGTGTGTGGCTTGCATTAGCATTACTATTAGCATTAGTACTAGTATACGGCTTGCTTTAGTGTTAGTACTAGCATGTGACATGCATTAATATTAGTGTTAGTGTAAGTACTAGTATGTGGCTTGTATTAGCATCACTATTAGCATTAGTACTAGTATATGGCTTGCTTTAGTGTTAGTACTAGCGTGTGACATGCATTAATATGAGTATTAGTGTTAGTGTAAGTACTAGTATGTGGCTTGTATTAGCATTAGTACTAGTATACGGCTTGCTTTAGTGTTAGTACTAGCATGTGACATGCATTAATATGAGTATTAGTGTTTGTGTAAGTACTAGTATGTGGCTTGTATTAGCATTACTACTAGTATACGGCTTCCTTTAGTGTTAGTACTAGCGTGTGACATGCATTAATATGAGTATTAGTGTTAGTGTAAGTACTAGTGTGTGGCTTGCATTAGCATTACTATTAGCATTAGTACTAGTATACGGCTTGCTTTAGTGTTAGTACTAGCATGTGACATGCATTAATATTAGTGTTAGTGTAAGTACTAGTATGTGGCTTGTATTAGCATCACTATTAGCATTAGTACTAGTATATGGCTTGCTTTAGTGTTAGTACTAGCGTGTGACATGCATTAATATGAGTATTAGTGTTAGTGTAAGTACTAGTATGTGGCTTGTATTAGCATTAGTACTAGTATACGGCTTGCTTTAGTGTTAGTACTAGCATGTGACATGCATTAATATGAGTATTAGTGTTAGTGTAAGTACTAGTGTGTGGCTTGCATTACTTTTAGTGCTGGTACAAGCCGTGGTTTAGTATTAGTGCTAGCGTGTGACATGAATTAATATTAGTGTTAATGTTAGTGTAAGTACTAGTATGTGGCTTGTATTAGCATTACTATTAGCATTAGTACTAGTACACGGATTGCTTTAGTGTTGGTACTAGCGTGTGACATGCATTACTATGAGTATTAGTGTTAGTGTAAGTACTAGCATGCGACATGCATTACTATTATGATTAGTTTTAGCGTAAGTATCAGTATGCCACTTGCATGAGCATTAACATTAGTACTAGCACGTGACTTGTATTAGTACAAGCATGTGAGATGTTTTAATATTGGTATTACTGTTACCATAAATATTAGTATGTGGCTATCATGGTTGCCTGCTGGGGTCAGCAGACCGCGTTGCCTGTAATTGTTTTTTAATAATGCAAACTTTTTTTTAAATGCGTCCCATTTCCTTAAAGGAAAAAGGGACGCATTTAAAAAGAAAATTGTCTTTTTTGTTTGTTAAAGAGGAGGCAGTGGCCCAGAGTACCAATGCCTCCTCTTTAACAAACGTTTTTTTACATTCACAAAGAGAAGGAGGTCACAATGGAACTCCTTCTGTTTTGTGAATTAGTTACCACCTCCTCTAAGATATCTGTAAAATAATAATGCATTATAAGCGATCCAGTCCCAAAAGTTTGATGCATTACAGGCAGGTTTAGGTTTTTGGAAGGGACGCCTACAACAAGCCTCTTCCAGATACCGAATAAGTATCAATTTGGAATCCCATTTTAGGAGTCTGAAAAACTTTTTCGACTCCTGAAATGGGATTAATAAATAAGAAAAAGCACTTTAACTGTTGCAGATGCCAAAGTAGCCCGTTAAAATGCCAGTAGATATGCCCATAGGTCAGTTCTTAAAATTCTTTACTGGTTGCAAATATACTGTTTAAATTGTGAACAGTATTATGTAACCAGGCAATAGTACATGCCCATAATAGTTAATGTGCTGGAGCTGAAAAAGGAAAAGGTAGAAAAGGCCACATTACACTGTACAAGCCAGAAGTTCAGATATAGAGCCTGTCCCTGGGGCAGTGATATGCATTACCTGAAGGACACCTGTGGCAATCTGTAGCCTAAGGCTTGAAAATATTTCTTAAGTACCCACCCGACAGGACTCGCAAGGCATGCCATTGAGTTACGGTGAATGTGTGTGGAAAGCCTTTCCAGTGATATGCATTGCAGAGCAGGGTGTGTGCAGCAAGCATGAAGATACCTACATTAGAAAGGCTGCACTTTGCGGAAGTAGCCATGATTTTAGAACCTGTGCCCAGTAATAAATATGACTGAGGAGCGAGGAAAGTGAATAGTGAGTTTGAGAAAGAGATGAAGGAGTGTCTAAAATGATGAAATGAGTAACGGATGAGGTATGCCATCAAAGGCTGCAACAATCGCCTTGAAGGTGTTTAAGAAGGGGGAGAGGGAGCAGGCAGTCGGCAGTGGCATTTCAGAACATGGTTTGTGACTTGCTGGTGGACAGGTGCGCAGCTCCAAGCTCAGCATGGATGGAGCTACAGGAAACAGGCCCTATGTTGACACTAAGTTTCCTTGTTGTGTCTCTTTGCTACCTGTAGGTTGGACCAGACCTCCCTGATGGGTTCATGCTGTGCAGATCTCGCCTCTGTGCTCAGTACAATTACATCTCTCACAGAACTGAGCCTGAGACATAATGCACTGGGGGACGCTGGACTGAGACGGTTATGTGAAGGATTGAAACACCCCGGCATCAGACTCCAAAAACTAGAGTAAGTACCTAAGGACCTACATTTCACTGTGTGTCAGTAAGTGCAGGACAGAATGAGGTCCCCATTATTTCAGCATCACATCAAAGAGCATTCACACATAGTCTGTGTACTGCAGCTGCCCTAGGACAGTGAGAAGGAACACAAGAGGACCCTATAAGGTTGAGAAAAGTCTTGACTGCTCTTGTAAATTCATAGTAATTGTATCGAGTACAAGAAATGCCAGATTTAGGCGACAGTAGTAACATATAATCGTCTGAAAAGGAGTAGTAATGTGTTATATCTGCTGTATTTATCTCTGCATCTTCCCTGTTGCTTTGGCCCTTTCTGTTCAGCCATTGTGCGTGGAATGTTGGTGTGGTGGTGATGAATGGAATGTTGGCTGCCTGTGAGGTGAGGCATGTCAGCTGGAGTATGGGCTGAGCAATAGGGAGGCTGCTCCTGGTGGGGCTGGTGTAAGGGCAGCCCTGTACCAAGCTATGGATGTACTTACCTGCAATTAAGAGCAAATAAATCGGCTACAAACTACACCTCGGCCACCAGACTTTCATTAAAACATTCTGGCGACGATTTGGAGAAAGAAGAATGTGTGAAGATTCCTACATGAAACTGAAGATTCAACTACTAAGAAACTTAAGAAAGCTAAGAAGTACAATTCCAGACAGTCACAGAATGCCTTGCAGCCCAACCAGTGTCCTGTTCATCGGACAGCCCCAGCCAATGCGTGCATCTGTTAGTTACATTAACTGGTTTTATGTGAATGGAGAGAACCTGCAGTGCTCTGGGATGACCGGCGACCTTATGTGTGATTCATTTTATTGTGCCAGTCATACAATGAATATCTTCACTATTGGGGCAAGAATGGGTTTAGCGATTCCAAAGGTTGCACAATAAAGCAAAAGCTGCTTTGGGAATAGGTGGCAGAGCTGAAGGATTGCTTGCACGAGTCATGTAATTCACCCATTGATTCATCAGCGCGTTGGCATGCACATTTCAGGGAATTCTTTGGCTGATGAAGCTGCCATGGTGACAGTGCTAACTGCTGCCGTTGCTGCAATCACTCATTCTAGCACAAGGATAAACGGACAGATAATGATAGTTGTAAATACTACTAGCAACAGCTCAGCCTTGCAAAAAAGTTTTCCACTCAAGTACTCCTTCAAGTTAGATGCGCAAAACATTCCGTATGCTCAGATTCCAGGAGTGGGGGATAGAGTACTACCAAACATGGATCGCAGATAAGATTTAATTCTAACTGCACACAAGGGTCTGGGTTCAGCACACACAGGTATTGCTGTGACTGTTTCACTACTAAAGCAGCGTTATTGGTGGCCAGGTTTTGCTAAACAGACCAAGGGCTTTGTCTTCAAGTGCGACATCTGTCAGCAAATGAAAGGTTCCACCTAAGCACGTCCACCTCAAACACCACTACTGATATCAAACAGACCTCTTGCATGTGTCTATTTGGACCACTGCAGCCCCTTACAATCTGACGAGGCTAACAAGTACATCTTGGTGGCAGTGGATTCATGCTCTATATTACTGTGGGTTGGGCCATAGCGCTCGACTGACACCCAAACTGTTATAAAGGATTTGCGAGCCTTCATCAGGACTAACGCAGTTGGCACATTACATTCTGACCGTGGCCCTGCGTTTAGCTCTCGGGCTTATAAAGAAGCTATGGAAAGTTTGGGTGTGGTCTTGCGGTACTCCTCTCCATATCATCCCAAGGGAAACTCGATTGTGAAGAGGAAATACAGGACTTAAAGCAATCCTTAACAGCGAGGGTATGAGGTTCGGGTAGCAGTTTGGTCAATCACCTATATGGGGTCCATAGTGCACTTAACAACCTGCCAAGAAGTACCCTAGGGGCCATACTCCATATGAAGTCCTGTTCGGGATTAGAATGTGGGTACCAGATCTCGACTGTGGCAGCACAGTGGCGAATGAAAAACATTTTGACATCGATGATCTTTTGACTGTTTTACAGGAACTAAGAGAATTCCGTGCATTACAAAGCAACATCCAAGTAAAACACACCACCACTGGAGAAGTGAAAGCTGTTCCAGCAAGACCTGCTTGGGTCCTGAAGATCGAGACCTGGTCAGAGTAAAGATTGTGGGCAAAAAAGAATTTGGGCCATCGTACAGGGCGCTTGTACCTGTCCTGGCTGTCGAAGGAACAAGAAAAGTACTTCTTCCGCCCCTTGCCAGCAGTAAAGAGAAGAGATTCATCTCAATTGATCTGATCAAACCACATTATGTGGCTGATACTCAATAGTAGGCCGCCTGGGCTCCTGGTTAGCAACGGATCTCCTCTCACAACCATACAGGATATTCTGATTGAAAGATTAATTATGTTTGAAGATTCTACTCCTTGAAGTGAAGGAGTTACCAACAACGGAATGCAACTTGAACCTGTTGAAATTGAACAACATCAAACTTCAAATGAAACACAGATCTCAATGTGGCCTAACACCGACGTCTATGCGAATATGTCTCAAACCTGTTCCACAAAACTTGCTGAGCTACTAAAAATAGATCGAACTGCATCTGGCTACTTCATCGATTTTCACGATTTCTCATCTGATCCAAGTGAGCCCGAGTTACCGCCACCCCCTGTTCCCCAGAAACAAAGAATTTAAGATTTCTACCTTTGGCTGAAAAAGACTTACTTTGTTTTTCCCTGGCTACAGCTCTGTATTGCAATTTGTCTCTTTTTGCTAGTCCATTGGATTGATATAGTGGCTGTCTTCTTCTTGCTCCTTTTTTTATTTTTTACATATTTTAACATTTATTCCCGCCCCTCCCTTATCTCCCCCCACCCCGCTTAGGCATTACAATTCATTATATATACATAAATCAGGAATTGAAGTATCACATATGTTTCATAAGTCAAATATGTTACAATATAAAAAAAGAAAATAAAAAAAAATCATCTTTCGCAGTTTATGTCGCTAAAGTTATAAATTATCTAGTATACTCAAGACATTTCCTAGTATTTTTTATTATTTATATAGTTAGGACCACTAAGCATCTAATCCACACTCTCTTAATTTTGCATCCACTGTCGCAGGGGCTCCCATATTTCCAACCCCTTTTTTCTCTTGTTCCGTCCCTTCCTTCTATATATTGCAACCTCTAGTCTACATGAAGCTAACAGTCGTGCCCGCCATTGTTGGAATACTGGCGGATTTGGATCTAACCAAGCGGAGGCCATACATATTCTAAATATTGCCATTGACATAAAGATCAATCCTTGTATATTAGTTGGTCGAATATCTCCATCTGTACCCAGCATTATTTCTCCCGTGGTAATTTCTATTCTTACATTGCAAATTTCAGAAAGTTAGATATGTCGCTTATTAGTTCTTGAAGCGTATCACATTTTGCAAATATATGTACAATGTCGGCTTCATATAAAGCACACCGCGGACATTCCGGTCCCTTACCAGAACCCCATTTGGCTATTCTATTTGGTGTGTAATATAATTGAAACAACGTTTTGTAATATTGGATTTGCAACCTAGCAGACATCAATATAGACTGTGATAGCTCATACGATCTAAGACATGATTCTTCCATTATCCCTAGTTTGTCTTGCCATTTTAATGAAAATGTATTCATATCATCCGGAAGTATAGTGATCATACTATCATAGATTTCACCAATCTTGCTTGATTTATTCTTGTATATAATTTCGATAGTTTGAATTTTCTGAAATTTAGAACTGCCCCCCTTTCCTAGTCTAAAAATCCCTGATTTGAAGGAATTTAAAGAAATCCCTATTTTCTAATGTATATTCATTTCTTAATTCTTCAAATGATTTTAGCCCAGCTCTAGTATAAAAACAGCCACATTGAAATAATCCCTTAAATTATCCATCTATTCATACATACGTCATTAAATATTCCCGGTAGGTTATTATTTTTAGATAAGACTGTATAGTAAGAAAATCTTCCAATTCCCAGAAGTTTATGTACATTCTTCCATGCTGTATGTATACCCACCAGGGGTTTAAAGCATATTTTTTTAAAATAACAATCGTATGTATGTCGCCATAAGTATCCATTAGCTTCACTACATAGAATAAGTTCTTGTGGTGTTGGTATAGCCCCATCTAGTCTACTGTTGTTACTCAGGGTCATTAATACCCTACAATATTTCAGAATCGTAGCCCACCAATACATTTTAAAATTGGGAAAGGCCATGCCACCTCTATCTTTCGGGAGAGAGATGTATCTGAGGGCCCTTCGTGGTCTTTTATATCCCCATATGAACCGAGAAAACATGCTATCTATGGTTTTACATAATTGTGGTGTAAACTCCAAACAAATTGTCCTAAAGAAATATAAAAATTTGGGGGAAAAAGCATCTTAATCACATTACACCTGACTCCAATAGTTATATGTAGGTTATTTATTTTGCTAAGGTCTTTTTTGTTTTGTTGGATTAATGGGTCTAGATTGACTTCTACTAGGCTATCCAGGTTAGCTGTTATGTTGACTCCCAGATATATGGCTTTCTCTACTACTCGATCGTCCCTCATCGTAAGTTTATTATTAAGCACTATCTGGGTTTTATCTTGATTTAATTTATACCCGGATGCCTTTCCAAAGATTTTAGCCTCCTCTTCTATTGCTTTTATTGCGGCGGCAGGATCGCTTGTTACTAACCCGAAATCTGCGTAAGCCAGTGTTTTGGTGTCCCAGGTTTGTGATCATATTGGTAGAATTTCCAGATTATTTTCGAGTCTATGGATAAATGGATCGATAAATATCACAAATAATAATGGGGAGCGTGGGCATCCCTGTCTCGTCCCTCTGGTTATATCTATTTTCTCTGAAACCGCTCCATTCACCATTACTACGGCTTCTGGTGCCATATATAACATTTGAATTGCTTTAATAAAAGACTCTCCGATACCACTTCTTAACATCGCTGACCATAGATATTTCCAGGAGACCCTATCAAAGGCTTTCTCAGCATCTAATAATATGAGTGCCATAGGGTCTCCTGTTGTCTCAGCAATGTCAAAAAGTGTAATCACTCTTTGTATATAATCCGTTGTAGATCTCCCCGGGATAAATCCGTGCTGACGCCCAGATACAATTTTATGTATAATAGGCGCCTGTCGGCTGGCTAGAAGTTTCGCGTATATTTTTGAGTCGCTGTTTATTAGGGTGATAGGACGATATGATCCAGGTTCTGTAGCATTCTTATTTTTGTTTAGAAAAACTATAATTTTAGCTCGAGCCCATGATCCCGGGGGGTATCCGCCCTGAAAGATATGTGCGAATAATTTGCTTAAGATTCTCTTTAGTGGTTTATAGAAATTAACATAGAATTCTGAGGGTATCCCGTCTAATCCGTCTGCCTTCCCCTTAGCTAAACTATTTATTTATAATAGGATTTCTTCCCATTGTGGCATTTCATCCAGACTATCCTGATCCTCTTGTGGTAATTTTAATGTTGAAGTCTGATCTAAATATTCCTCAATCTTATCCTGCGGTTTACTTGTCTCTTTACATAGCTCTTGATAATATCTTTGAAATACAGCTCTTATCTCCTTAGGGTCGTTTTTAAGTCCATATTTTGGATCTTTAATCTCTCTTATGATATTGGCTGTGTTTTGTTGTCTAGTTCGGACAGTCAATTGGTGTCCGACTTGTTCGCTCAGTTCGTATGTATTCTCACTATTCATTGATGCTTTGCATATCGCTTTTTCTGATTAAATATCAATTAATGCATTTTTAGCAATTGCCACTGTTCTTTGTGCCTTTTCAATTTCTTGTCCTGTTTGTACTGCTCTTATCAGCCTCTCTTCGGCTAAAGCAAGGTCTTTTTGCAATATTCCCATTTGCTGATGGGCCTTTTTGTTAAGGTTTAAAGAAAAATGTAGTGTCTCTCCTCTTATCCCTGCTTTTAGGGCATCCCAAACAATCTCGATTGACGTACTACCCATATTGTCTTCTAGAAATTCTGGTATCCATTTATTCATGTGCTGACAATATTCTTTGTTTAAGAGCAGAATTCTCTCAAAGGTCCAAATATTCGTTTTGTTGTTTATTCTACCATTATCTATGCTCATAATTAAGGGATTGTGTTCCGATAGGACTCGTGGTAATCTATCTATTGAACACCTGGAGATAATCCTGCTAGACGTGAATATATAATCTAGTCTAGCGAATTTAGCATGTGGGTTGGAAAAAAACGTAAAACCTGCATCATTTGGGTGTTTTACCTGCCAACAATTACTCAGGCCATGTGTTATACATAATTCTTTAAGGGCAGAAAATACCCTTGGCTTCCTCCCCTTATATTTAAACCCAGACTCTAATGACCAGTCGCAGGGTAGGCTCAAATTATAATCACCACATACAATCAGTGGTAGCGGCCAATGGACCACTTCATTAGTAATAAATTCCAACATACCCAGATAATCAGTGACATTTCCATATATTGAGCATACAGTTAATTTCATATCATTATTATACTGGCATTCCGCAATTGCCCATCGTCCATATTTATCGGCTGCTGATCTTAAAAATTGTATCCCGTTTCCATTTACCAGGATGGCAACCCCTCTTGTCTTTGTACCCTGAGCCGTTGCTATAACCAGTTTATATCCCAGTGTTTTAAGTAAATATTGTTGGGATCCCTCTCTGTGTGTCTCTTGAAGACAAATGGTGTTAGCTCCTATTGTTTTTAAATCCACCGCCACTCTTTGTCTTTTTTTCAGATCATTAAGGCCAAATAAATTTAGAGAAAGAATTTTCAGTTTAGCCATTAAATACTATATACATTCCTCCCTCAATCAAGCTCACCATCTCATCACATTTTTTGTGCCACTCTTGATTCTTAATTTGCTTTTTGCGCAGCTTTTTATCCATCCTGATTGTATATCTTATTTCTGTTGAATACCTGAGATTTCTTTTCCCTACTCCTCTTCCACCCCCACACCTCCCCCCCTCCCCTACCCATAGTAAGGCAGTCAGGCTCAATCCTAAGCCTGTATGATAGAGTCTGGATCGCCTTCACCCACACTCACACTTCCCCCCTCTACCTTCTCCTGTGCTCACCCTGACGAAACGAAAAAAGAAAAAAAGAAAAAGAAAACCCAATTTATATAGCATAGTGCGGAGCATAAACTTTATGTTATTATTTCCCTCTCCCCCCCCCCCTTTATTTCCCACCTTCTCCTTTTTTTCCTTCATATCCCTCCCCTTCCCGTTTGTGTTACTTGTTATCTTAATATAGACCCATTGATTGTCTTATTTAGTCTCAGCAGTTTTTTTTCCCCCGGTTGTGATCTCTTCTAGTAATTTCTGGGCTTGTATTTCGGAAAAAAAATAGTGGGTCTGTTCTTGGTAGATAACTTTTAATTTAGCCGGATTCTGTAAGAAAGCTAATGCTCCTGTTTTTTTAAATGGGGTTATGAGTTGCCTAAGCCTCCATCTTCTTTCCACAGTAGCGTGTGCAAAATCTGGTTTGGCAAAATAAGAAATGTTCTCCCATTTCCTCTTCATGTTGGGTCTAGCCAAATCATAAACAGCCTGGTGGAGTAAGAAATCCCCAAAGTATATAAGGATCACACGCAGATATGCTTGCGTATTTACCGGACGCTTAGAGATTGACAAGGGAAATCTATGTACCCTCTGAATTTCCTTATCCCATTCCCAGTGTGCTAGTTCAGATAAGTAATTTTTCAATAGAGTTATTGTAAATTTCCGAATGTCATTTCCTTCGCTATTTTCTGGAATCTCTAACAATCTCAGGTTGTTGCGGCGCTGCCAATTTTCTGCCTCCTCTAGATTCCACATTACATCCTTCAGCATATTATCTTGTGAGGATGTCTGTTCTTTCAGTGTATCTACTGTATTTTCAAGATCTTCCGTGCATTTTTCCACCATACGCAGCCTCTCCGATACCTCTGTGCACGTTTTCCCTACTTTATGCATAGTACCTTGTAATTTCTTTGAGGCTAGCCGTGCTTGACGATTTTCATTTTTAATTTCGTCCTGAAATGATCTCAGAGATTGAAAGATCATTGAACGGGAGGGCTCTTTAGTTTCGTCGCACGCTTTCTGCGCTATCTGACTTGTCGGTAGTTCTCTTGCTATTTTCCCTACCTCTTTTGAGTTACTAGAGGGTAGTAATTGCGTCACTGAGTAATCCCACCGAGTTCTCCTTCTTCTTCACCAAATATTCTGTTATTGTTGTCTCTTTTTCCAACCAACCCCCTTTTGGTTCTCTTAGGTATCCTTTTATCATCTTGTTGACCATAATTACTTATAAGTGAATCCTTGCACTCCACCTCTTCACTGCTACTAGAAAGTCCAATATCTGAGTCCAGCGACTCTTCATCCAGGGAGTCGAATTTTTCCATGGAGTCTGGGGAGAGGTATCCTGTCTCAGGGCCTTTTTTCTGACTAGCCCCTTCATTTCTAGTTCCTTGCTGTGGCTGTTCGGGTGTAGCTTCCTCAGTCTCAGTCTCTTTAGTATCTTCTTCTTGCTCCTGAATGGACATTACCTCCCAGAACACTCTGCAGTGCAACATGTGAACTTGGTCCTGAAACCGCACATATCGTCACACCGTGAACAGAGCGACCTGTCCTTAGTGAACATTACAGCAGTTCCAGTTCCTAAAGTTTCGGACAGAGTTTCCTATGATGTGTGTGGTCATACTGAACTTTTAAGAATACTGCATTTAATTAAAATTTCTCTTAATGATATCATCACCTCTAGTACTCTCTCTGATGATCGGGACATTGAAACTGTGCATACTATGCTTTCTGACTTAGAACAATCTGCTGCATTTTCAAATTATGAATTGTATGATGGTACATCTAATTCTGAGACCATGTTTTGTTACCAACCCTACGGTCAGTGGGCCCGATTCACAGAACTAACTTAAGACAAAATCCTAAACTTACTACCATTTTGGTATTCACAGAAGGCACTTACTCATTTTGGTATTCACAGAAGGCACTTACTCATTTCGGTATTCACAGAAGTTAGGAGTCCTAACTTTAGGACTCCTAAATGCCTTCTGTGAATACCGAAAGTCTTAAAATTAGGATTTTTCTCAGTTTAGTAGTAGTATAGTTAGGACTCCTAACTTTAGGACTCGTAAATGCCTTCTGTGAATACCGAAAGTCTTAAAATTAGGATTTTTCTCAATTTAGTAGTCCTAAATCTAAATTTAGGACTACTAAATTGAGAAAAATCCTAATTTTAAGACTTTTGTTATTCACAGAAGGCATTTAGGAGTCCTAAAGTTAGGAGTCCTAACTATACTACTACTAAACTGAGAAAAATCCTAATTTTAAGACTTTCGGTATTCACAGAAGGCATTTAGGAGTCCTAAAGTTAGGAGTCCTAAACTTAGGACTACTAAATTGAGAAAAATCCAAATTTTAAGACTTTCGGTATTCACAGAAGGCATTTAGGAGTCCTAAAGTTAGGAGTCCTAACTATACTACTACTAAACTGAGAAAAATCCTAATTTTAAGACTTTCGGTATTCACAGAAGGCATTTAGGAGTCCTAAAGTTAGGACTCCTAAACTTAGGACTACTAAATTGAGAAAAATCCAAATTTTAAGACTTTCGGTATTCACAGAAGGCATTTAGGAGTCCTAAAGTTAGGAGTCCTAACTATACTACTACTAAACTGAGAAAAATCCTAATTTTAAGACTTTCGGTATTCACAGAAGGCATTTAGGAGTCCTAAAGTTAGGACTCCTAAACTTAGGACTACTAAATTGAGAAAAATCCAAATTTTAAGACATTCGGTATTCACAGAAGGCATTTAGGAGTCCTAAAGTTAGGAGTCCTAACTATACTACTACTAAACTGAGAAAAATCCTAATTTTAAGACTTTCGGTATTCACAGAAGGCATTTAGGAGTCCTAAAGTTAGGACTCCTAACTTCTGTGAATACCGAAATGAGTAAGTGCCTTCTGTGAATACCAAAATGAGTAAGTGCCTTCTGTGAATACCAAAATGGTAGTAAGTTTAGGATTTTGTCTTGTTAGTTCTGTGAATCGGGCCCACAATGTTTTGCACAAAACAAGTATCCCTCGTAATGTTTTTACTAGCCATCAATGGGAACATTGCCCTACACTGCCGAAAGGTAGTTCAACCACATTTGCACAAAAGGTTGCTTATTTGTCTGAGTTTAACACTTCAGACCCGGCCTCCTATTACTATAGGCTTGCATCTACAACTGCGAAGAAAAATATGCTTACTAACACTAAGCTGATATACTCTGCTTCCTTTATTTCCCAACTGTCTTTACAAGGTTTCAACTTTTGGAGGGGCACTATAGAGACAAAATCTGTCTGGGGGACTAACGATTGGCAAGTTCATGGAACTGAGGCCTTATTTAGAGCATGTCTCATACCATATCAGATGATTTTCCTGGATGAGACTTCAAGTCTTGGACTAGCCAAGATCAAGGATTTGAACACACCTTGGATTCCCTCACTTACACACTGTGAGGGGTGGCAAACCTATACTCTACACAATGGTTCTTACAATTCAACTGACCCCAATTAGAAGGGATGGTTGGTTTGGCCTATCGACACACATAGGTGTCAGTCAAGATTCAGGGGTACCACCGAAGGGTTTAGTATCCGTAGGCCTGATCAGCGCTATGTACATTCAGAACAATCAGGGGTAGTGACATCTTACAGAGTTTGGAAGTTATGCCTAGAGTCGCTAAACACCTCAACACTGTCCCAAGTGAAATAACACTTATCCCTTCTCTCAGATTACATGGGTCAATTGCCTTTTTTATGCTATTTACAACGAGCTATGGAAAATCTCTCAACAAGAGGCTGCAGAGAGACTACGTGAAATAGATAGGGTTAACCTTGAAAAGGCCTTGGCTGTGGTCGACAATGGTATGACCACACTATCATCCAGAATGTATTCACTGGGCAACATTGTGTCTACTGCAATAGATATAATGGAACAGAATGTGTCTCAACATGGGCTGTCTCAATTGCGGTCCATTATATTGCTAAGCTGGATGCTGCAATCATTGCGTTCTGGCCATGTGCCCTGGCGTTACATCAACAGCACAACTCTGTTGTCTGTATACAATCTAACGGAAAGACAGATGGTTATGTGATTGCAAGATGCAAAATATACCGTGTTGCACACTGAAAAATTGGACCAATTACCTTTCACAGTAGCTGAGTCACCTTCCACAGAATGGTTAATCCATGGCTATATTACACAACCTGTCACGACATTCCAATTTCAGTACTATCTCAAATACCATCAGGTAGGCAGGTATGAAGCGCTAGGAAAAGGGTACATACACGAGTACTGGGAAATACCATACAGATTTAGATGCAGGAATAGGGACACTGAAGTTTTTTTCAGTGGTTCAAACTGCGAAAGTGCTTTATGTGGGTCCCTAGTGTGCAGAGACATTTCTCTTCGTAAGCCTGTAATGCTTCGGTTGCTAACTTGTCCTGTCACTTGAAGGGTTCCCCAGCACCCGCGATTCATCCGGTGTTCAAGCTGCTCTCGAATTAGAGCTATTTGATGTTGAATGCTCAAGGCTGTTGTGGGTTGGTACCAAACATCACATACCGGGTCACAGTGAGTTCCAGGGTTACTTGTTGTATGCAAGCATTGTTTCCACCAACCAACACAGTTAAGGAGGCAACGCTATGGCCTTAAATTAATGTTTCCTTCATACGGTTTGATTCTCTGAACAGACTGAAAGCCATGCTTTTTCAGAAAGATGTGGCCTTAATCTCAGGAGTCATTCCAGCATTCAACATTCATTCGTATTAGGATACGGTTTTGGAAGGCTTCCACTGGTCCTACTACTTGTAGTGGGCATCCTGATTTTAATTTTCTTGCTTCGCGATGGACGTCTTAGTTCATCAGGAGATAGAAAAAGCACTGCTGGTGCGACATTGTCGTGAACGCATGTACCATCTGGGCTCACCTCGGCTTCGGAGCTAAGCAAGCATTGGTTCCTATCATTCAGACCGGTTTGGTTTGACTGCATCTTGCCTGTGCTCCGCTGCCTATTCTGCGAATACATATGCGTGTTGGACCCTACCATATGCTGCGCCACCGGACATAGACCTACTACTGAACCCCTTGAAGGCCCATGTGTATTAATGTCCTCAGCGTATTCACATGATGATGACGGCATTCTTAAAGCCTCTATGGGGTGCTTCAGCTCCTGGTGGAACAAACAACGGCTTTGCAACATGCTCACAGGTGTCGAGTGATTCCTCAGCGGCTGCTGTGGGAACTGTAGAAAATCAACTTTAGCTCCATTGACCTGATACAAGAGGTACTACATGGACCGTCGTCTGCGAATGCGAGCGACAGTGATGTTGCGTCTCCCCCACAGGACACATAAACATTTAGCTCTCTGTGTGATGGAAACAATTCGGCCTTTTTTCCAAAACAAGCCAAATTGGAAAGAGAAACATCGTTTTTTTTCCTTCTGCTCTCACTGAGCAGCATGGCATTCGGTGTGCTCAGTCAGTCTAATATACATTGACTCTTTAGTGGACTTGTAGCATCTTTTTTACTGATAACATGTTTTTAGATGTTTTTAGACAATGGTTTTACAATGTTTTTATGCTTTTAGCAGGCTTATTTTAGCATTAGTTGACCTTGTCGACCTTCAGATGAGGAGTGGGTGTTATGTTTTCCAACCTAGGCCTAAGTAGCAAAGTGGCCTTTTACCTCCATTTGTCCTACCTTGCTCTGCATAACTGTTCTAGCACTGACCTTTTACCCAGTTATGCGCTGAATAAATGTCAATTGATTTCCTTGAAACTAGTCTCATTTATTATGTGTGAGGATTTTTAGTAAAATCCCCTGCACATGACGGACATAACAGGATAAACTTACTCTATACAAAAGTCATCACTATCTTCATGCCAGGCCGACAGAGCTACTTTGCATAGTTGCAATTATTGATTTAGGCTCATTTACATAACCGTACTCACAATATATCGATTGTGGTAGGACCCTGAGGCTACCTTTGTCGTATAAAAGAACCGCACCTTCACCAGGTAACTAGAGGAGACGCTTCTACGATGACACAAGACACGGAGGGCCCTGCATGCTGAAGCATCAACACGCAGCGGTCTGACATCCCTTGCAGGGTGTCCAACTTGTGACCAAAAGGGGTGCTTCATTCTCTCCTATCAGGTAATGGGGTTGGCTCTTTCCTATGAGGAAATATGAATTTTGTGATCAGTTATGTCCCCTATCGTAGACCCCAACGGCTCCATGTGCATGCTATAAGTACATGTATGTTCCCTCCAGTTCCTGTTTTGAAGACGCAAATACATGTGCGTCCACCGTCAACATGTCCTCTTTCAGATCCGCCATGAATGGGTCAGATATTCCATTCCTAAGTATGAAAGGCCACCGACTTTATGTGGTTCACTTTCCACATTTCACAGATTCAGGCGAGTAGGCCCAGAATTCTGTCATCAAGCCTTTTCCTGCCTTCTGCCTCTGAAAGCTCCAGTCTGAGCCTGCATCTGTATCCATGAACTTTGTCCTACTCCCTGCGCGGCTAACGGTGCCTGATCCAGCCTGTTGCCTGCCAAAAACTGTATTTCACCTTCAAGATTATCTACTCCGCTCCTCGTCCGATGCATTCCTGTCTAGTAGTTTAGGTAAACATTCCTCCAGCTACCGTGCAAAGGGCCAGGCCTCGCTGTCCACATGCAAGTAATTCATAGCCCCCGTTACCATGGAATATTCCTACCCTCTCGCATCTCATGTAGACACTTAGACGCTTGTACACGCACTAACAGTCAGTATAGAATAGATTCTATCCTAGAGACCTTTCCTTTTGGATAACACAGTTCTTTAAACATAGGATATTAGATATGATTTGGGATTAGGTTGACATGACCCCCCAGACTTCTGTCTCCACATGTAGAGCTAAATGTCAAGTCCCCTTCACCCTCTAGTTGCACGTCAATCACACGTCATGCGGCTGCGCACGCATCTCTGCCAAATATTTCTGCTGACATTGCAGGATTCTTTTATGGATCCACCCACTTGTGACATCATGTATAATGACGTTTATTAAATTACGCCCATAAGACCGCCTCTATTAGTTACGTATGCACAGTTTATCTGTATTATCAGCTGTTACGCCTCTTGCATCTGTTTCACTGTAATGCATTTTCTATAAAACTGCTTATCTGTCAATAATGTATGCCCTTCCTTCCTGAACTTTCGTGGTGATGGAATAGAAGCCTTCAATTCGAATTGTATTCCTTTGTATAGGAATAAAGCCTTTTAGAACCTCTAATACCACGGATTCTGCCTCTTATATTTACTGAGTTATTCTTACTAGACTTTACCGCATAAAAAATAGTACCGGTAATGAAATATTTACCACATAAATTGGCGCCCGAACAGGGACACTTTCTCATCTCACGCGCCGGCGGTGCGTTGCAGGCCCGGTCTCCTGCCACAGCTGAACGGACAAAAACGCGTACCTGCAGGATTTCCTGTATCTCCCTCCGGCGAAGCGGGGGCGACTGAGGCTGCGATCAACACCCAGACGAGGCGGTGAGAAGTGCGAAGTATCCCGACCAGAGCCTAGCTGAGAGAGCAAGATCCGAGGTATACAGAGGCCCACCAGGTTCCGAAGTTCCGAGTCCAGTCGAGTCGAGTCCAGTCCGGTCCAGTTTCAGTTCCGTTCCGAGGCCTTCCGTTCCGAGCTACCCGGTGAGTACCATTACCGGGGAGGCATTTTACGTGCACATAGTCTGTGCCGGTCAAGACGGGTTTGGGTACACAAATCCGGTCTGCACTGTTTCAGCAGTGTATCTGTACTGTTTAGCAGTATATATAGTATGTCTTGCATATAAATAAGTATTATCTAATGTCAGTATTATGTCAGTAACTAGTTTTCTATTCGTTATCATCGTTCGATAAAACTGTTAAGTGTTAAATGTTTTAATACGTTTTATATATATATTGTGGTGTGAATGACTGTTCATTATTGTGTTCATTGTATAAAGTGTGTTCTAGTAATAAGGTCTGAAAATGCCGCTCTTTTCGAAATTAAGACAGATCAAAACTAGAAAAGGGGTACTCAAAGAAGCTGTTCCCATCCCACCTAGGGACACTCCAGGATATTTTATGTATCATAAGCATGGCCTAGATGCCGTATTATTTCTTGATTTATGGGTGGACTACACCAAGGATTTGCCAGAAAATCAGAGATGGCCCGCAGCGGGGACCTGGGATGCAGATTGCATCATGAGAGTAGAAGAAGAATTATGGAAAAAGAAAGCCAGACAATCACAGAAAGATGCCATTGAATTATGGCGTAAAGAATCATATAGACGTACAGAAAAAGCGCTCAGACAGGAAGAGAAAGGTAGAGAGAATTCAAATAAAACTCGAGAAAATCTATTACTTGAGGAAGGTACCCGAGTAAACTCAGAACAAGTAGATAGACAAAGAAACACTCTTATGAATGGTATGTATCCTCTTCTGGCCGAAGGGTTACCTAAGGCTACCCCGGAAATACCAAAAGACTTAACTCCTCCATTGCTCCCGATAAAAGCACATCCCAAAACACATCCCAAAACAGCAAAGGACGTTTTCCTTTCCTCCTATTTAGATGACGTAGCTCCCGAGTATGCTAATGCCATACCACACACACCGCTTGCCGATGGTGTTCAACACCAAGAGCATCCGTCTGTATCCCCGCAACTACAAACTCCTACACAAGTTCCCACAGGTCCGTCCGTTTCTACAGTTTTTCCCGCATCTACAATCTCTATCCTACGTCCAACGAATCCTTTCTTGCCCAGCACCTCAGATGGTGCTACAGGAGGTACGACAGACATGTTTGCCACACCGCCGCGAAATAAACAGACCCTTAGAGATTTAGCACTCCAACGTACACCCCAATTAGCGACATCCGACATGTTTAAAGAACAGCTTGTGGATTGTAGATACGATCCCGTGCCAGGTAGACAGGACAAATTGCTCATATCATCACTACGTATACGATGAGCTACATTGTATTAATGACGATACCAGGAATGGTTGAACACCTAGACGATATATATCGCTTCGTCCAAACAGGGCGAGGTCCAGAAAGTATTAACGAAGCTATGGAATACCAGAAAGTGGATGTCCAAAGACAACTACTACGTTTTTTCATAAATTGCGTGATTAGGAATCAAGACAGGCCTGGGGCAGATCACGATACCATGCAAAGACTTGCCAAATGGGGTCAGAACATATCAGAAGAGAAACATGATAGACAGGCGTGTATAATCGCCATGTGTCGAAAGATCCGCAAGGAAGTAGAACGAATACATAAAGAAAGACGAGAAGCAGACAGAGTAGAATCAGAAGAAGAGGAGGAGCAAGACTCAGAACAATTAGAAACGATAGCTTACGTAGGTAGAGGAAGACCCCATAATAATACTAGAGGCTTTAATGACCCGATACGTCCAATACGTCCAGAATATAATAGACATTTTCCAAACCCTATGTTAAATACAAGATCCCCTGAACACCTATTCCAAGCCGTTGATAAATTACTCCGAGATCGAAGGGGGTACCATATGCTCGATTCCATGGACGAACAAGAATTAGCCAGGTCAGCAGTACAATGGGCTGATAGTCCCAGCGAATACAATGATGATGTACTTGCACACACGTTTCTGAATCTTGACCCATACGAACAGCGTTTAGCTAGTATATACATGATTCAACACCTCCTTATATTATATAAAAGCCAACACTCCGATCCAGGACCCTTACCTGACATATTGACAGAACTACTCACGAATAAATGGAGAGGGTCAGGTACTGATTTAATTAATGAAATTCTAGAATTCCGAAACCAGTATATAGCTTTCGTATGCCCAGAACACGTTCCAGTTCCCATCATGGGAAGAAAAATGTATCACATAGATAGACAGAACCCGTTACGCGAAGTTCACCCAATCAGAGGTGACGGTAATAACTTTACACGCGTGTTTGTGTACACGCCTATAACTAAACTGGAATTATTAGAAATGAAGAAAGTAGTACCCAGCCATGACAAGGACCCAGCAGGTTTCCACCGTGAAATAAAAGACATGTTACTCATGGGAGAGTATACCTACCCCGACATTATGAAAATATTAAAAGTCCTATTACCCGCCGGTGTTTACGAGAAACTCAAAGAAAAGGAATGGGAGGTGGGAGACCAAAAGATAGATTGGACAGCATTAGAAAACGAAGAAAGGGCCCGAGCTGCAGGAGCAGGGCTTGGGGAAAAGACTACAGCACTACCAGGATTACTAGTACAGGTACTGCCACGTTTATTAACTACGAAAAAGGAAGACTGGGGTGCAATATCAGCCTGTAAACAAAAACCAGATGAAGACACTAGTGATTTCTATTCCCGATTTGAAAAATGTTTTGGTATAAATAGTGGCATAAAAGCAAGTAGCGAGTCATATCCACATCTGTTTGTGACAAAATTAGTTGAAAATTCTCTGCTACAAGTCAAGAATAGAGTATTGAAATTCGAAAGTACCTGGCAAGGTAATACCCCATCACAGATGTTACAGATGTTACAATATCACCACAATAGAATTAAAGAAGAACAAGAACATGAACAAAGACGTATGAAAGATACGAAAATGAAAATGCTTGTTGCCCAGTCAGTTCCAGCCGATGGTCATCAAAAGGGTGATTCCGCAGGTCCTACGAAAGGGACATGCAACTATTGTAAACAACAAGGTCACTATATACACGATTGTCCAGTCCTGAAACATAATATTGCTACAGGTAGAACCCAGGAGAGACCACGTCCACCTAGACAGGATCAGAATCAACAACAAATCCCTCAGCATGCACAACCTAGGTTAGCTCCGCAACAATTAGCTCCGCAACAGGCAGCTCCACAACAGACCGTAGCACCACCACAAGCGCAGCCTATTGCTGCAACACAAGCAACAACACAACAGATGTATCAGTATGCACAAGCAGATTATCCCGATTATCAGCGATATACATGAAATAGCCTAGAGAGGGAAGTTGGCTTACCCCTTATTGAGGTTCCTGTAGACCAAGAGGGACCTTATGTACATAGTGAACTATTAGGGGAAGACAGAAAGTTTTTACTTGATACAGGGGCAAGCAGAACAACTATAAGACGCAGTGAAGTTCCAGGGGCACCCCTCTCAGGCTCACAGAATATTTCCCTTGGATTCTCAGGAAAACCTATCATTAATGAAGTAACACAACCTCTTCCATTGACGGTTGGTCCATTGACACGTACTACAGATTTATTGCTTACTAAATCATGTCCAGAAAACTTGTTAGGTATAAAAACATTGAAAGCTCTAGGAGCTATAATATGTTGTTCTCCGGAAGGAGTACGATTATTTTTGCGTGACTTTAAAGGTCACTACGTGTCAAGAGACATGGATCACCGGTTACAGAATTTACCTACACATTTATGGGCACAAGGCCCCACTGATGTTGGTTGCATGAACATTACACCATATCGAGTCACGCTGAAAACAGGAGTAGTACTACCACGAATGCGACAATACAAGTTACCACCAGATGCTGTTGTGGCTTTACTGCAAATCATTGACGAGCTCATTGCACAAGGAGTGGTGTCCGAAACCGACTCCAATGTATGTAATTCCCCGATAATTCCGATTCTTAAAAGAACGGATCCAAAAGCACCACCAGTATATCGATTAGTTATTGATCTGCGCGAATTAAATAAATGTATTGTACCACAATACCCTGTGGTCCCAGATATCTCTTCATTACTAACAGCTATTGACTCAGAAGCAACGTTCTTCACTGTAATTGATCTCAAGAATGCTTTCTTTAGCGTCCCAATAGATCCGGAAAGTCAATATCTGTTCGGATTCAGTTTAAATGGACGAAGTTTTAAATTCACACGCGCACCTCAAGGATTTACAGAAAGCCCCAGCATCTATAGCCAAGCACTGAAACGAGAACTTGACAGTATCCACATGCCAGTTAACACTGCCTTGCTTCAATATGTCGATGATCTGCTGATCACCGCCCGAAGCGAACCTGAATGTGAAACAGCGTCACTGACGGTTTTGAAATTTCTAGCCGACAAGGGGCTCAAGGTGTCCCCTTCTAAGCTGCAATTCTGTGTCCAGCGAGTTGTTTACCTTGGGCACTCGCTGTCCAAGGAGGGAAGGCAGCTTACATCCGACCGCATCCAGTTAATTGCTAACATGTCACCACCCAAGACACAAAAGGAGGTGCGGGCTTTTATAGGCCTCACTTCATACTGTAGGCAGTGGATCCCTCAATATGCATTTCTAGCAAAACCACTCATCCAGTTGACAACACAGGAGGCAGCCACATCGACTGTCCTCCCTTGGTTTCCAGAACATACACACGCCTTTGAAAGCTTAAAGAAAGCTTTATGCCAAGCACCTGTCTTAGCAACACCATGTTACAGTAAACAGTTTACACTCTTTGTTACAGAACGCGAAGGTACTGCCTTGTCAGTACTCACTCAGGAACAAGCAGGATCACACAAACCATGCGCTTATTTCTCTAGTACATTAGATCCAGTAGCTCAGGCTCTTCCTGCGTGCCTGAAATCGGTGGCAGCAACAGCTTTAGCTATCAGACAAAGCGATGCCATAGTGTTAGGACACCAATTGACAGTACAAGTACCACACGCAGTAGAGGTTCTCTTGAACCGCACACAAACACAACACTTGACTATAGCGAGACTCACGGGTTACGAATTAACATTGTTTCAGCCACACATAGAAATCAGACGTTGTAATACGTTAAATCCTGCCATACTGTTACCAGTAGGCGGAACAGATCTATTGGCACATGATTGTGTCGAAGTCATTACTATCACGACGAAACCCAGACAAGACTTGACAGATATCCCTATGTCAGATCCAGACTTGACATTGTATGTAGATGGGTCATGTATGAGAACAAGTACAGGAGAGTTAGTGGCCGCTTACGCAGTCACAACAGACACTGAAGTCATTGAAACAAATTGTATTAACACTTTGTCAGCTCAAGCAGCAGAGCTCATCGCTCTGACACAAGCCTGTATTCAAGCCAAAAATAAGAAAGTCAACATATACACAGATTCACGTTATGCATTCGGAGTCGTCCATGACTTCGGCGTACTGTGGCGAGAGAGAGGTTATTTAACTTCTCACGGTGCCCACATCCAACACGGACCCCTCATTCAAGCCCTATTAGACGCGATTCATCTGCCTACTGCAATATCGATTATGAAATGCAAAGCCCATACCAAAGTTACCGATATCATTTCTCAGGGTAATGACCTAGCTGACAGAACAGCTAAACAGACTGCTCAGAATCAGACTCACACAACTGACATGACAAAGACAATAGTTCCGACACCAACACATTGCATGACAGTTAAGGATCCCGCCCTTGATGTAATTGACATACAGACACATGCTACACCAGAAGAAATAAAGAAATGGACTGAATTAGGAGGGATCCAAACGGGTCAAGGATGGATGACGAAGAAAAAATCTATATGGTTTCTTCCCGACTCCATGGTTCAAGTCATCATTAACACAATACATAGTCCAGCGCACCTAGGAGAAAAAGCTATGCTAGACAGCATTCAACACATTTGGTTCAACAAACACTTGCGAGCAGCAGCTAAACAAAAAGTTCGTACCTGTATGATATGTTGTCAGTTTAATCCAGGTAAAAGCATCCCCGTAGAGCAGGGTGGATTTCAACCTCCCGATCATGCTTTTGAAGTCCTCCAGATGGATTATATCCAGATGGAACGATGTCGAGGATTCAAATATGTTCTCGTAGTTGTCTGTGCTCTTTCCCGTTGGACAGAAGCCTACCCGGTTTCAGATTACACTGCCCCGACTACTGCCAAACAGTTAGTTCGAGAATTCTTCCCACGGTACGGTTTACCACGTGTTGTCTACTCAGATAACGGCCAGCCGTTCTCATCCGAACTAATGAAACACGTTTCCCTTTTGTTAGGCTACCAATGGAAATTCCACTGTGTCCGACATCCCGAGGCAGCAGGTCTCGTGGAACGCCATAATCAAACTCTGAAAATTAGATTGTCCAAAATATGTAGAGAAAAAGGTGTCGATTGGATAGTAGCCTTACCAGTTGCGCTCTTTTACATGAGAATGGTAGCACATTCTCGAACAGGGCTATCCCCGTACGAGGTGATCTTCGGTAGACCACCAAATATGTGGGGGACGCCTATACCTCGCAAAATCACTGATGTTGACTGTAATATGCTGACAGATTACCTGGCTTCCTTGATGTCTGCACTACAATCTTGTCGTTCACAGGTAGCCGCAGCTTTTCCCGATAATACTGAGGTGAAGCCCCATGACGTGGTTCCTGGGGACCTGGTTTTGATCAGGAATTTTGACCGAAAGACCCAACTGGAGCCTAGATGGACATCGCCAAAATTGGTTCTACTAACTACAAGGACAGCCGTGAAGATTGAGGGACGCAAAGGGTGGTTGCACTCGAGTCATATCAAGAAATTTTATGGACTACCATCTAGTGTGAACGCTCAGCCCTGCATCCCCTCACAGACAGACTCAAAACTCCCCTTGGCTGAATTAACAAACACGGAACTTTATAAACTAAAATTAAGGTCTAGTAAGTCAGACAATTTGATTGTTTAAGTCCTCTCCAAGGTGAATCGGTTGAATTTGTCTCTGACATGTATCCTCTAGACCGGAATAGAGAAAGAAATCAACAGATGCAGCTTAAAAAGCATGCGTATTGTAAATCACTTCGTAGTCACTGCATAGTAACATTATTAATTTTGTTCTTTCTAAGTCTTCTGATCATCATTGTCAGCATACTATTGCACATGTATTACCCTATTCTTAAGCGTGTTTACAATGTAACTGCAGAACATTCTTTTAGCGAATTACCTCCGCATGAATTGTCCTATAGATTTGCGCTGCGCAATAACACATTCATTAGTATGTTACATCATTCCCATCAGACCAGCAATGCCACAAATTGTTGGATATGTGGCCGACTCCCTCCCTATCAGAACTATAAGGGAGTTTTGCCCCTCTTTCCCTATCCATTCACACACAATGGCTCCTGTGGAGCATGGTTTAGTTTGATTAATTCCCTAGATTCAAATTCCGCAGTTTATCAAGACAACTGGGTATGGGGAAACCTGAACCTAGTTTTGCTTAAAGTCTGCTACCCTAACAAGGAGGGACTTCCCAAAAGAACAGGAACTGATCTAGAAAATGAAGTATATGGATTAGGTAATTTTACACTTAACCTCATGATCCTGAACGTTGAATCTGAAGCTACACCAATCTTGCCCGCCATGTCAGTATTCCCAGTAAAAGGGGAATTATGTGTAAGAAAGAATGGTTCCATACACATGGGCCATAGTAAATGCACCACTGTAATAAAATTCAGTGATCAAGGCAAGTCTACATTTAGAGCTTCCCGTCATTCCTACTTCATATGTGGCCAGACCGCATATATACGTCTACCTCTAGACTGGGATGGTACCTGTTACATAGCATTCCTTCTACCACCTGTTTTCCTAGCTCCTCCTGATTATCATAGAAATACCCATTTAGTACACAATAGACAGCAGAGAGATCTCCCAATTGTCGATTACACTGAAACAGCATGGGAACAATACACAGATTTCAATAAAGGTTTCTTTCCCTATATAGGTACAGTCACTAATAGTAAGCTGATACGTAGATTAACCAGAACCCTTGAAGCAGTAGTGAACGAAACTACTTCCGCCTTAGGCAATTTAACAGAAGAGCAGTCTGCTATGCGGATTGTTGTTCTTCAAAATCGTCTTGTCCTTGACGTCATCCTGGCCGATAGGGGCGGAGCTTGTAGGGTCATCGGATCAAGTTGCTGCATTTTCATACCAGAAAATTCGCCGTCAGTATATAAAGCCATAACCCGCCTTCATAAGATTATAAGCCAGATACACCAGAGTCCAGGCACCTGGACTTGGTCCGGTTGGTTCTGGGGCGTGTTGTCAGCCTGGGGATGGAGAATCCTATCCTTCCTAGGTATTGGCTTTCTCATACTATTCAGTTGCTGCTTATGTCTACAATGTGGGCCAGCGATTTGTGGTCTGTGTGCCACATCGTGTATCCCACATCCAAGTTTTCGTTCAAGATCCCGGAAGAAGAAAGAAGAACAAATGATGCTATATGAACAGATCGATGGATTGATGAAGATCGATATCTCCTGAGGGTCCGTAGGGGACAAGGAGGGAATGAGGAAATACGAATTTTGTGATCAGTTATGTCCCCTATCGTAGACCCCAACGGCTCCATGTGCATGCTATAAGTACATGTATGTTCCCTCCAGTTCCAGTTTTGAAGACGCAAATACATGTGCGTCCACCGTCAACATGTCCTCTTTCAGATCCGCCATGAATGGGTCAGATATTCCATTCCTAAGTATGAAAGGCCACCGACTTTATGTGGTTCACTTTCCACATTTCACAGATTCAGGCGAGTAGGCCCAGAATTCTGTCATCAAGCCTTTTCCTGCCTTCTGCCTCTGAAAGCTCCAGTCTGAGCCTGCATCTGTATCCATGAACTTTGTCCTACTCCCTGCGCGGCTAACGGTGCCTGATCCAGCCTGTTGCCTGCCAAAAACTGTATTTCACCTTCAAGATTATCTACTCCGCTCCTCGTCCGATGCATTCCTGTCTAGTAGTTTAGGTAAACATTCCTCCAGCTACCGTGCAAAGGGCCAGGCCTCGCTGTCCACATGCAAGTAATTCATAGCCCCCGTTACCATGGAATATTCCTACCCTCTCGCATCTCATGTAGACACTTAGACGCTTGTACACGCACTAACAGTCAGTATAGAATAGATTCTATCCTAGAGACCTTTCCTTTTGGATAACACAGTTCTTTAAACATAGGATATTAGATATGATTTGGGATTAGGTTGACATGACCCCCCAGACTTCTGTCTCCACATGTAGAGCTAAATGTCAAGTCCCCTTCACCCTCTAGTTGCACGTCAATCACACGTCATGCGGCTGCGCACGCATCTCTGCCAAATATTTCTGCTGACATTGCAGGATTCTTTTATGGATCCACCCACTTGTGACATCATGTATAATGACGTTTATTAAATTACGCCCATAAGACCGCCTCTATTAGTTACGTATGCACAGTTTATCTGTATTATCAGCTGTTACGCCTCTTGCGTCTGTTTCACTGTAATGCATTTTCTATAAAACTGCTTATCTGTCAATAATGTATGCCCTTCCTTCCTGAACTTTCGTGGTGATGGAATAGAAGCCTGCAATTCGAATTGTATTCCTTTGTATAGGAATAAAGCCTTTTAGAACCTCTAATACCACGGATTCTGCCTCTTATATTTACTGAGTTATTCTTACTAGACTTTACCGCATAAAAAATAGTACCGGTAATGAAATATTTACCACACCTAGGGGATTCTTGGCTTTACACCTACATACATACTAGGTACACTTAGGTAGGGTCCGCATCGTAGGAGTACGCTTGATTACTGTCATGTTTATATGCCTATATATATCCACTGTTTTAGCACCAGGATGGAATTCTACCTTCTATTTACCCTATTGGTGCTTGTAATCTTTTCCGTTAGCTTCTGTCTATTGATTGTCGCAGCAAACATGTTTTATACTAGAATGACGCTGGATCAATAAGTGCTTATTGAAAACATCCCCAACGTTTATTCTGTGTACCTCTCTGAGAAGAAGTGGGCACGATTGACTGAGCGATAAGTGCTGTACTGTATCCACGATCCCTGACGGGTCAGGCTTGTCATGTTCAATGGTTGCCAGAAACTATTCACTCCTTGGTAAGGTTAGGGGGGCTTATAGTGGCACTGTGAGCTAGCTGGTCTATAGGCTGATATATCCTGTGGGGGTGTCCAGAATCAGTCTAGACACCAATCCCTTAGTTTATGTTGTCCAACAAGTACACAGATCCTATGTATTTTTACACGTCACAGTGTCCTTCTGATGCATACCTCTCAGTCTCCCCTGATACACAGCAGCTTGTGTCCCTCAGATATAGAACATCAGTCTCCCCTGATACACAATAATCTGCGGTCCCTGATACACATCCGCCAGTTTCCTTCTAATGAATAACACTCGGCCTCCCCTGATGAACAGTAGCGAGTGTCCCTCTAATGCATAACACTCGGCCTCCCCTGATGAACAACAGTGAGTGCCCCTCTGGTGCATAACACTCGGCCTCCCCTGATGAAGAGCAGTGAGTGCCCCTCTGATGCATAACACTCGGCCTCCCCTGATGAACAGTAGCGAGTGTCCCTTTGATGCATAACACTCGGCCTCCACTGATGCACATCACCTCTCATGCAACGTACCCAATGTCCCTTGATGCACAAGATCCAGTGCTACTCTAAGACAAATTACCAAGGTTTCCTTTGGACCACACCACCCTGTGCCCCCAGATGTAGGGCTCTCCTACGTCATGTGACTCTATTCTTCAAGTGGTTCACCATCCTATGCCCCACTGAGGCACAGCGCCCTGTGCATCCTGCTGCACATGGTTAGGTATAACTGTGGATCTGTGTGGCTTGATGCCTGCATGTTGCTATTCATGGAGCATGGATGCCTGTGTGTCTACGGCGCTGTGTTCCAATAGGATTCTGTGGTGTGCTGCCTGTGTGCCAGTCCCATGTTTTAGAGTGAATGTGTGCCCATGTGCTTTGTGCCTCGGTGTACATACTCCATAGAATAGTCAAACCTACTGGGTACACCCATGCTTGCTTTGTTTAAGGATTGCACACATATTTTTTCTGTTTGTCATTTGCAGCTTGTGCCACTGCTCTCTCACTGGTGCCTGCTGTGCAGACCTCGCCTTAGCTCTCTGCGGGAACCCATCTCTCACAGAGCTAAACCTTAGCCGCAATGAGTTGGGCGACTCCGGGCTGATGCAGTTGTGTCATGGACTGAAGCACCCAGAATGCAGGATTGAGAAGCTGTGGTAAGTGATCAGTGATTGTACCTTCATCCTTTCTGTGCTTCTCTCACCTTCCAGGTGCAGTCACTTTCCTCCACCTCTCCTTCACTGAGTTACATGTGTGATATCACAAGTGACATCAACGATAATAACACTAGTGATGTGTGTTATGTCACCAGTGAACTCATTGATGATATAGATAGTGATGCTGTGATGTGACCAATGGCATAGTCAATGCTATCACTAGTGATGCCACTAGTGACATCGTCAATGCCATCACTAGTGATGCTGTGTGTAATGCCACCAGAAATGTCGTAGATGCTACCACTGGTGATGCTGTGTATCATTTCACCAGTAATATCGTTGATGAAGTCATTAGTGATGCAGTGTGTCATATCACCACTGACATCATCGATGATATCACTAGTGATGCTGTGTGTCATGACACCAGTAACGTTGCTGAAGACATAACAAGTGATGCAGTGTGTGATGCCACCAGTGACATTGTTATTGATACAACTAGTGATGTTATGAGTGATGTCACCAGTGACATCGTTGATGAGATCACTAGTCAACTACCCAATTGCTTTGGGCAGTCTAGGAGATGCATACAGTCACACAGTCACCCACATGATATATGTTAGAAGTAGTATCACTCAGTAGCAGTGCACCAAGTATACTAATTTATCTTTTGCCGTAGGTTAGTATGCATGTTTAACTCCCATAAACTCTTTAAAACTCTTAGACTTGCTTGATGATGCCATCAGTGATGTCATTTGAGATGTCATCAGTGATGCCACTGACCATGTCATGAGTGATGTACTATGTGAGGTCATGAGCACTGCATTGCGGGGACGTAAGTTATAGTAAGCTCAGATAAATATAACTCCAGAATTTCACTGGTTTTGTACGAGTGAAATCAGAGCCTATACTATCCCTGGCATCCAGTGAAGGACGTGTGTTCTAAACATTTATGAGCATTAAACATGTATACCAAGGTACTACATAAGATAAAATAGCATACTTTCTATACTGCTAATGAGTAATTCAGTTTCTTACATATATTATGTTAGTGGCTGTGTAACTGTGTGTATCCATACGAGTGGGTGTCTGAGTGCCAGTATGGGTGTAGCTGTTTGAGTGTCTGTTTGGTTAAGTGACTTGGGGTGTGAGTGGCTGTATTGTAAAGGGTCTGTGTGAATGGAAGTATGGGCGAGTGAGCAGATGTGTGACTGCTTGTATGGATTTGTGCATGCGTATGTAAGTGGTTGTGTGGGTGTGTGAGGAAGTGTGTGAGTGCATGTATGGGTGAGTGAGCGGCTGTGTTAAGAGGCGGTATGAGCAAGTGAGAGCCTGTGTGAGTGGATGTATAAGTGAATAATTGAATGTGTGAGCAGCTGTTTGGGTGAGTGTGTGGCTCTGTGAGTGGCTATATGGTTAGGTTACTGGTTGTATGAGTACATTGTGGGTGAGTGAGTGGTTGTGTGAGTACCCGTATGAGGGAGTGAGTGGGTGTTTGAGTGGCTCTATGGATGGGTGAGTGGTTGTATCAGTACTTGTATAGGAATGTGAGTGGGTGTGTGAGTGGTTCTGTGGATGATGTCATTAGTGATGTCATTTGAGATGTCATCAGTGCAGTGGCATCACTAGGGGGATGCGGGGGGTGTGGACCGCACCGGGTGACACCATCACATGGGGTGACAACAAAATGCAAAATAATGGGACCCCTGCCCCGGGACCAGCCTGCACGGGGGAGCCCTGCACTCGGAGCCCAGGCTGGGACGCAGCCCAACCTTGGGGGGGGGGGATTATCCTGTGTAAGCCTCAGACAGCGGAAGTCGTCTCTGATTCCTTTGTTTTGGTTCGAGCGTGGACAGCTGAATTCACTCTGGGCTCGGGTTACTAAGTACCCTCCTCTGAGTGTTCACACCATTTTCTCCCCCCACTGCCCGGGTCACTCCTCCTCTCTCTGGCCCAAGGGAGACAGATTGTGGGAGCAGCTAAAACAAGCAGCATTCTCCCTCCGGCAGTCACAAGCAGTCAGTTGGGGTAAATTACACCTAGTAATGGATGAACAGAAAATGGCGGCCCCAAAACAAGACATACAAAAATACAAAACATGCATATAGTCACAGAAAGTGAGCAAAAGTTAAAAACGCTCATAGAAGTGAAATAAAAGGGGGTAGTTGAGGTGAACATACAATAGAGAAACTTGGGGAGCAGTGATACAAATCATGTGCTAATTAGTACAGCCAATCTCACAAGTGATATGTGAGATCTTCAATCAGAGTTGTTTTTAGGGGGTGTGGCCGGCCAGTGGCGTCACTAGGGGGGTGTGGACCGCACGGGTGACACCATGAGTTACCGCACTGGGTGACACCAACCCTAGTGACGCCACTGCATAAGTGATCCCCCAACTCATCTTGTGGGACATGCGCTTGATGGTATTTTTTACAAATCTCCCGGAGTTGCAATTACTTGGCACCCTTCCGGTTATGTGGTCTGACCGCATGGTGGTTCCATTTAGCTTTTGTAGTAATCAAACAACCGTAGTCCCTAATTCTACCAAACAGGACAAATTGCTCAGGCCATGGAGCAAAGTCAATGGATCAGACCTAATGAAGGCCCTTGAGCTCTCCCAAACTCCCCTTACAGATGCCCCCAACATTGCAGCTTCCGTTATTTTAACTGGATACAAGAAGCAGCAAATAAATTGTCGCCGCTTAAGAAAGTCATCAATCGCAGATTGCGCCCATCAGCCCCCTGGTATTCTGAGAAATTGAGGGAATCAAAAAAATCTTGTCTTCATCAGGAAAGGATCTGGAGAAGTAACTATGCTCCAGAGGAAAAGCAGAAATATAAAATGACTGAATCAGGAATATAAGAGTTTGATAATTTCTGAGAAAATCCACTTTTTAATGGAGAAAATCAGGTCCTTTGCCAATTCATCCCAGGAGTTGTTCCAAACAGTATTTGGTCTCTCTACTCCCTCTGTTTCTCCTACAGCACTCCCCACTCAACAGCTTTGTGAGAACTTAGCGACTTTCTTCAAAAATGAAGTTGAGAAGGTTTTCAATGACCTTATCCTCAACAACAGGACTGATTACAACTCAAGCTAGCACTTGATCAGGCCAAATCCAACTGGCTTTGTGAGTTTCCAGCTATCTCCTCAGAGAGTATGATCGAACTTATAAAACTAACCAAGTCCGGAGCCCCCAGACCCTTGCCCTACTAGAGTGTTGCACAATATAGCCAACTTTATTGCACCTCCACTTTCCTCGCTGCTCAATAATATTCTAAAAAACTGATGTTTACCTATGGAATGGAAAAAGGACTCCATTCTGCCACTTCTTGACCCGGCGGAAGAAAATAACTACAGCTCGATATTGAGGCTTCCTTTTCTAGTGAATGGACTAGAAAGACATCTTACCTTCTCTCTCTCAATTTTTTTGGATCAGAATGGTATTCTGGACAACTCCTAGTTCAGTGTTAGGAAAGCCCTTAGTACGGAAACTGCGCTGGTCGCAGTATCAGAGGAGGTCAGGGTAATCCTTGACCGTGGAGATTAGGCTGCTGTGGTCCTTTTGGACCTATCCGCAGCCTTTGACACAGTAAGCCATAGGATTCTGAAACAAAGTTTGTTGAAGATAGGTGTCCAAAGCTCTGCCTTCAAGCTACTCTGTTCCTTCCTAGATGAAATGGATCAAATGGTCCATAGAGGAGATTTTAGGTATAAGTCCTTCTCCCTGTCTTGTAGTGTTCTGCAAGGTTCTTTATTAAGTCCTTCCTTATTCCACATATATGTGGCCCCTCTTATGGGATAGATAAGGTTTTACGTTTTTTCTACAGTGTCTTATGTGGACGACGCTAAATTATTGTTCCCAAAAATAATAATACTGAAGAGGTGGGCTTCTTGCTTTCAGGAATGCATGAGTGCCATTTTCAACTGGATGAATCAATCAGTCGGATTTGGAGATCACAGCTGCATCACCTGTGAGGGTCTCAAGGCACTGGGAAGGTGATCTGCCGGTTCTCCTATTGGGTGAACATCTAGGTCTTGGGGTCCTTCCTGAACTGCTGGAGCGATGGAGAGGCTCTGAGGTGCAGAGTGAGGTTGTTCCACGTCTTGGCCGCCAGGTAGGAGAAAGAGCGGCCTCCGCTGTTGGTCCAGTAGATGCGACGTGTGGCTGTAAGGAAGAAGGATTCGGAGCAGAGTTTCCTTGTGAGTAGGTGGCAGTTCATTTGAGTTTTGAGGTACGCCGATCCTTCATTGTGTAGTGCCTTGTAAGTGTGGGTGAGCAGCTTGAACTGGTGTCTCTCCGCAACTGGTAGCCAGTGGAGTTTCCTGAGGTGAAAGGTGATATGAGTCCACCTGGGGAGGTCGAGGTTGAGCCTGGCTGCAGTGTTCTGGATAGTCTGGAGTTTCATCATGAGTTGGGTGGTAGTTCCAACATAGAAGGAGTTGTCATAGTATAGTGTACTGGTGACGAGAGCTTGTGTGACATTTCACCTGGTGTTGGTTGGGAGCCATCTGAAGACTTTCCTGAGCATTCGATGGGTGAGGAAGCAGGTGGAGGAGACGGCGCTGACCTGCTTCTTTATGGAGAGATGTTTGTTGAGGATGGTGCCTAGGTTGCAGGTGTGTTCGGTGGGTTTGGGAGGTGGGCTTAGCTCAGGTGGCCACCATTCGTTGTTCCAGAGGTTGTCCTTGCCTTTCCTGGAGAGTACTTCTGTCTTGTTGGTGTTGAGTTTGAGACAGTTGTTGATCAGCCAGGTGGCCACGTCTTTTATGCATTTTTAGAACTTGTCCTAAGTGGTATTTGAGTCATTAGTCAGGGAGAGAATGAGTTGGGTGTCCGTGTAGGAGATGATGTTCAGTCTGTGGCTCTTGATGACATTTGCTAGGGGTGTTATGTATACGTTGAAGAGAGTTGGGCTGAGGGATGAGCCTAGAGGTACACCACAGGTGATGATTGTAGGGAGCGAGGAGTAGGGCGGGAAGATGGCCTTATGCGTTCTTCCTGTAAGGTAAGATGCTATCCACTTGAGGGCTGCTCCTTGGATGCTGATCTGGTGGACTCTGTTTAGTAGTGTGTGGTGGGATACAATGTCAAAGGCTCCTGAGAGGTCGAGGAGGAGGAGGGCTGCTGTTTCCCCTTGGTCCAACAGCATTCTGATGTCATCCATGGCTGCAATTAGGGCTGTCTCTGTGCTGTGGTTAGCTCTGAAACCTAATTGGGAGGAATCCAGAGGGTTGTGGTTCTCCATATGTCTGATGAGATGGATGTTGATGGCTTTCTCGATTACTTTGGCAGGGAAAGGGAGCAGGAAGATAGGTAGGTAGTTCTTGGGTTCTCCTGGGTTTGCGGATGGCTTCTTCAGAAGTGGCTTCACGTTGGCATTTTTCCATTTCTGGGAGAAGTGGGCCGTGGTTATAGTGGTGTTGAGGACCTTGGTGAGTTCTTTGCTGATGGGTTCATTGTGAGGTTGAAAGTATGATGTGGGCAGGGGTCTGCTGGTGTTCCGGGGTAGATGGATCTCATGATGGATGCCGTTTCCATCTCAGAGAAGATGTTCCACGAGGTGAGCTGGTGTGGCTGTACATCAATCGACATGATGCAGTTGATGCTGTCCTCGGTGGGGTGCAAAGTCTTGGTAGATGGTGTTGATTTTGTTGCGAAAAAAGTCTGCAAGGGTGTCACAGAGAGCTTGCGAGGGTGTGATGTTGTTTTCTGTTGCAGAGGTGTTGGTGAACTCCTTGACTTTGTTGAAGAGTTCTTTGCTTTTGTTGGAGCTGTCATTGATGTGGGTGGCTAAGATGGTCTTCTTGGTGTTCTTCTGGAGGTGGTGGTAATGCTCGAGGGCACCTTGGAAGTGTTTTTGGTACTCGAAAGTCTTACTGGCACCACCATCTTATGTCCTTCTGTCTACATTCACATTTCTGCATTTTGAGTTGCTCTGTGAACCATTTGGGGTATTATGTTTGTTTTTTGGGGTTAGTTGGTTTCTGCGGTGCGACCTTGTCAATCAATCAATCAAGGAATTCGTAGAGCGCACTACTCACCTGTGAGGGTCTCAAGGTGCTGGGGGGGGATGCTGCTACTGCTCGAACAGTCAGGTCTTGAGTAGCCTCCTGAAGGTTAGTAGGTCTTGGGTCTGCCGTAGGAGGATGGGGAGGGTGTTCCAGGTCTTGGCGGCGAGGTAGGAGAACGATCTGCCGCCGAAGGTCGCTCTTCGGATGCAGGGGATGGTGGCGAGGGCGTGGTCGGCGGAGCAGAGCTGTCGGTTTGGGGTGTAGAAGGTGAGTCGTCTGTTGAGGTATGCTGGTCCGGTGTCGTGGAGTGTCTTGTGTGCGTGGGTGAGGAGCTGGCTTGCCAGGAGCCAGTTCTCAAAGTTGTCCACCACGTGTTCAGCGTTTCTGGTGGTGGTTGTTAGTCGGTCATTGAGGGTGTTGGTCCATCATTGTTCTGATATCTTAGCCCAACTGCGCCATGTCTGGCTGACGGTGGAGGCAGGGGTTCTGGGGGGATCCAAGATGAAGAAGTAGATCCAGTGGTGGTCCGTCCAGGTGAGCTCCTCGGTGTGGGTATATTTAATTTTGTTGCTGGCTGAGAAGATAGGGTTGAGTGTGTGTCCTGCGGAGTGGGTGGGGTCAGTGACCAGCTGTTTGAGTCCGAGGTTAGGGGGTCTCCTGCGTTAGCGTCTTTGGTGTTCTTCAGGCGAAAGTTGAGGTCTCCTAGGAAGATGTACAGATTCGAGTCAATGGCGAAAGGGGCAAGGAAGGTTGGGATAGCTTTGCAGAAGGTGGGGCGGGAGTCCTAGAGGTCTGAAGGCAAGGGTGCCTCTGATGGTGGTTTTGCTTTTGGTTTGGAGTTGGAAGTTGAAGTGCTCCCTGAAGGGGGTGGAGTCATCCGTGGTGCTAGAGCATTCAAGGTTTTCCTTGCAGATTATGGCGTTGCCGCCGCTGTTTCTGATGGATCAGTCTCGGTGTGTGATCTTGTATCCGTTGGGGGTGACTGTGGCAATATTGAGTGGATGCAGGGTTCAGCCAGGTCTCTGTAATGCAGATGGCACCGGGGGTGCGGGTTATGATGGTGTCCCAGATTTCCGTAGCGTGTTTCCCGAGTGAGCGAGCGTTGATCAGCAGGCAGTTGATTTTTCTGGGGGTGTTAGCGATGGCCTTGCTGATGGTTGCATGCGACGCAGTGTGGCTGGTGGGCGTGGCATGAGCTCCCATTGTCTCAAATTAAGCTCTGAAAAGACAGAGGTTCTCCCCTTCGGGCAGGATACCTCCTTCTGGAACAATTCTTGGTGGCCTCAAGCCCTGGGCTAAAACAAGGAATCTTGGAATAATTTTTTATACTAATCTCTCTGGATCAAACCAATCATTTGACTTCCTCGTTGTAGGAGAGTAGGATCTGCACTTATGTTGCCCCCACTTTTTTTCTGATGTATACACTGGTTTCTGGCTATAGTCTGGCTGGGTCCCTGCTAATCAGGGCCCCAGCCTCTCTGTTCTCTCTAAACAACTTGGTGTGCATATTAGATGCACTAGTGATTGGATACTGTGGTACCTTACAAGCCCCTAGTATATGGTGCCCTAGGTACCAAGGGCATAGGTACTTAACAGGCCTACCAGGGGCTGCAGCATGTATTATGCCACCCCTGGGAAGCAGACTCAATCTGACACCACAGGCCTGCTACTGCAGCCTGGGTGAGGTAGTGTTAGCACTCCTCACTGAGGTATAGGTTTCTATATCTCACCATACACACACATATAAACCCATCAGTCACCCCTATAGCAGGCCCTATCAATCCTGAGGGCAGGGGGCTTGGTTTACAATGTGAGGGGGTGCCTCTGCATGAGCAGTACCCCTCTGCAGCTGGCAGAGTCTATTCTCTGTGGCTGTTTGTGAATGCGGTTAAACCATATACTCTTAAGTGCATTATAACCCAACGGTAAATCCTAACTTTGGAATGACTGCATCAAAACATGTCGTGTCTGGTGTCAAACAACTTGGAATCATACCCCCACACCAGTAACTGGTGTGGGAGTATGATCCCACCCTTCTAGAGGGGACGACATGTACCTACTGTGGTAACACGGTAGAAATCTGAAAGAGCCTTGGCATCACAAAATGGATGCCACCAGCACAGACACTGGGCTGCCCTCCTGCTGCTGACTGAAACTCGCAGTGGAGGAGGCCCAACAATAGGTATCCTGTCACAGGGAGGTGTCACTACCTTCCAGACAGGATTTAGTGTATTGGAGCTGGGTGGGTGAACTTCTAGAGTGCTTTGAAGTCCTGCACTGGGGGAGCAGTATGCTCCTCTGTGCATATGCCAGCTCAAACCGGTTCAGGGGCTACCTGTCCCTGCTCTGGCGCGAAACTGGACAAAGGGAAGTGGGTGTAACCACCCACTACCCTGACCCTCCCAGAGGAGTGGTCCTAGAGCTAGTCCCTCCCCTATCTTCAGTATAAGATAGGAAACCTTGCCATTGCAAAGTAGATAACCCTGGACGATGCTCTACAAAGAAGAATCCTGGCCCTTCGACGTTCCACTACCTTTGGAAGAAAGAAGAATCTCCCTTGGAGTCAAGGAGTGTCACGGTTTCCTTTGATCCTCTCCTCGGGATGACGCTGATGCTATGTAAGGGTCCACCTCCCATCCGTCCCCAGTCCGGAATATGTACAATACACACGGACTCGGGAGACAGGTGGGCGAGGGAAGGAAGGATAGGGACCGCAGGGAGAGAGACCTGAAAGGAAACAAGCAGATAGGTCAGCCACGGAGCTTGCTCACTTACACCCTTCCCACAGCGCTAAACCTCTGCCTGGCTCTTCCCCGTTTACCTGATACTCCTTCCTCCCCCTGTTTGGCTTATTCAGGTCAGAACGAGGTAAAGTCTTGGCCCAGTTACTCTCACTGGGGCGGTTCACGGTGGCGGTTGTCGTCGGGACCGTGTACTCTCCTCCCGCACCGTCCCGTTGAACTCACGGGAAGACAAGGAGAGAGTGAGAAGGCACCGGAGGAGCCGGTGACGAGTGTTGCAGGCGCTGCTACTCTACGCCCGGAAATCCTGGGGCGGAGGAGCGCCGAGTTGGCGGGGGTACTCTCCTCCCGCACCGTCCCGTTGAACTCACGGGAAGGCAAGGAGAGAGTAAGAAGGCACCGGAGGAGCCGGTGACGAGTGTTGCAGGCGCTGCCACTCTACGCCCGGAAATCCTGGGGCGGAGGAGCGCCGAGTCGGCGGGGTATTCCCTCCAAAGGGGGTTTGTCAATACCAGAGTGTCCCGTAACGCCTCGTAGACCTCTCTTTGGGGAGAGGCATACTGAAGGCGGCTAGGAATTACACCCTGATCCCTTGAAGCCAACCCCAGTGGTGCTCGCGCTTCGACTCTATGCTCGTGGGGAAACGAAGGGGGCAGAGGAGCGCGGGGGCAGAGGAGCGCGCACCTATGGATCAGCCGTTGGCCCGGAAATCCGTGGGCGTTCGGGAGTCAAAGAACTTCTTGACACTCACCTCGCGGTTTGAAGCCGGTTGATGCAAAAGGGGGTGCGAGCGGGAACTCGGGGAATCCTCCGACGGGTTTTTGCTGGCTGGGAGCTTGGGAGCTTTGGAGGAGGCAAATCCGTAGGATGGTTGCTGCGAGGATTCAGGCCGCTGACCTGGAACGAGTGTTTCGGGAATAATTGGCAACGCCCCCTAGGTCGTCATGGTCTTTATCCTTTTCCGGGGCATGCGGGACGTCACGTGACGCGAGCGTTCGCTGCGCCACCCGGGAAATGGAGTCCATGCAGGTTTATTCGCAGCGTTGCGCCGTCGCACTTGAGATCATGACAAGGAGTGACTCCCCTGCTTGGCAGGCACCAAAAGCCTTAATCAACGGTCGCAAACATTCCCACTCCCGCCGGAGTTCGAAGTCCCTGCAGCCCCGGAAGTAGATTTCCTACCTTCTCGACGGCCATTGTGAGTCCCCAGCAAAGCTGTGGCGAGTGGACCCCACGAGTGACGAGGAACAGCAATACCCGGGTACTGTGCACTATTGTCGAGTGCAACCCCTTCACGACGTTCTACAAACTTGTGCATTGAACCATTTGTGGCCCAAGCCTCCAGCAGGTTTTGCAGCGAAAATCAGAGGCCTACCCCGTCCCGAGTGACCGTGGGCTCCTGTGAAGCATTTCCTCAAGAGGCGTCTTTGCGATCCCTTGCCCATTGGCTTGTGGGTCCCCCGAAGACTTGCTTATCGACTCAAAGGGCTCCCCTGGTTGCTCCAGGCCTGCCCTCACTTACCCTCGCTGGGTGAGTCCCTCAGACCTTGCTGGTCTGCAACGCTGACCTTCTTCGATTTCCACGAGACTTGCTGTTGCCAAGGCTTGTTGGCTCCAATCCGGTTGCCGACACCTCAGTAAGCTTCAGACGTTGTGGGACACTCAGAATCCAGCTGCTGGTCATCGTCGATCTCTCTTGGACCTCATAAGCGAAGAGTCAAAACACCCTTGATCACCTGAAATCACCCGACTTCCGTGGGCATCCATCTTCTTGGCCCCGGGTCACTGGCAAGTGACTGTGAACACTGTCCCTTCAATTTTCAAGTCATCTTCATCTTGAATCCAGCCTTTGATTCCACCAGACACTTCTTCATTCTTCGCTAGCAGCAAATCTTCTTTGGTCTCCATAGAAAACAGCGACGCGACCCGACACCAAAAGACACCTATGCACCCGGCTTCCCTGGGTGAGGTAACTCGTGCACTCCGGTGCCCTATTGTGTGTTGGCCCTCAAATTACTTACCTTGTAAGTGGCTTGCTTGTAGACTTCCTCGAAGTACCCTACAACTTTAAAAATCAAACCGCGACTTGTTCCATTGTAATCGATAGGGAACCCGTGGCTGTGTTCACACACTGCACGCGTCTCCCGTGGGTCGTTTACTTACCTGCTTCTACTGCATTAGTAAAGACCCAGCGATTCTACAGGCCCTAGGCCTTGTCATTCTGCAAGTTGACTTTCCTAAACCTCTTTTTTAGTATATGGTCTGGTACACCCCTAGGGCACCAGCCATATTTGTGCTTAACTTATTGTGAAACATTGATATTTGAATGTGTTCCTGGCTTCTAATCTCATAAAGAGATTAGTAGAGTGTGTCTAGAAATAAATACATATATATTTGATATATATACATGTGCGGTGTCCTTTCATTTGGTAATTCAAGAGATTATAAGGTAAAACAAGCTGCTTTACATTCCTCTGAAACTTAGCCTGAAGGCTGCTCTCCACAGCTACCACTAGGATAGCTTTTTTTAAAAGGTTGTCTTAAACCTATCTACCATAAGAGCCGAATTGGACTGGTGCAAGGTGGCCACTATAACTAGTTACCAGCATATGCCAGGCCAACTTCTCACATTGATGGGCAGCGTGTGGGATTCCAGCTTGCCATTGTTTTACCAGAAAATCTCTATTTGAATTACTATTCTCCCCATCGCCCATAGGAAAACGACAGTGGAGGCCCTAATAGGATCCAGGCTTGATTATGCCAATGTCCTTTATTTGGGCCTCCCGAAGTCTCTCCTCTCGCGCCTGCAGATTGTTCAAAACTCGGCCGCTCGGGCGATCTTTGATCTTGGTCATCGCGCCCATGCGACCGGCCTGCTGCAAACCCTTCACTGGCTGCCTATCCAGAGGCGCATTGAATTCAAAACGCTCACCCTTGCTTTCAAAACCCTCCAAGGCATGGGCCCTCGCTACCTTAGGAAGAGGTTCATCCTCTATAGACCAGCCAGAGCCTTGCGCTCGGCGTCTCTATCTCTCACCACGGTCCCAGCAATCAGGCGCGCCCGTATTGGTGGACGTTCCTTCAAGTACCTTGCGCCCCGAGCTTGGAATGCCCTCCCACTTTCTTTAAGGAAGAGTGAGAGCTTGCTGTCCTTTAGAAAAGAGCTCAAAACTTGGCTATTTAGCCAATAAGCCTCCCTCCCCCTGTTAGAGTTCTGTGGTTTCGGGTCTGACAGCGCCGGGACACTCTGCTTGAGTAGCTGAGCGCTTAACAAAACCCCGTATAACATAACATAACATAACATAACATAACATAACTAACTGAAAACCACTAAAGGTACTCAAGGTACATATAAAGTCAAGCTTAGTATCCATAAGTTCTACTGAACTTAGAGTTGTTTGTGAAGGGATAGCACACCCTTGCTATAGCTCAAGCTAGGATCAGTAAGCCACAAACTAGTGTAGGTAGTACAACACTGCACAACACTAGAATGTCCTTAAAAGGTGGAGCCAGTGGGTCCACCCAGCCTCAGTACAAGGACGTGACCTTCTTTGACCTGAAGGCTATGTGTGTTGCAAGACTCCTGAAGCTAGGACAGAGTCCCTCCACACTACACCTGATAGATCTGTTGACCACAGATGATCTTAGATTAGCTCTAGGAGCTAATAGGTCTGAATCGGGGAGTGGGTCAATTACAGTGTCTGGGTCAGATGATGAAAATCATGATGACCAGGGCTCTGTGGTTGAAGGGCCAGATCCACAAGGATCTGAAAAGGATAGAGGAATTCTCCCTAAGAGAACTGACAGAGTGGAAGAGAGGCCTAGGTCCCCTTCAAGGGAATCTGACCACTCATATCACTCTGGAAGAGAATCTGTCCATCAGAGGAACTCATACTTTTCCAGAGAGACCTCCTCTGAAAGAAGGTACAAGATGCTCCAGTATGAGGAAGCTAGGCTTGCCCTCAGAACCAAGCAATTGGCCTTAGATAGAGAAGCCTTTGAGCTCCAGAGAGCTTCTAAGAAAGAGGTGTTAGAACCCCCTGGTGGCAGCAACAGTGTCCCTAGTGGCAGAGATTACATTCCAGACCATAGGAACCTGTCCAAGGCTGTTCCTCCCTACCAGAGTGGGGATGATATCCACAAATGGATACCTGCTATGGAGAGGGCCTGTAAAGTTCAACAGGTCCCCCAGAAACAGTGGGCAGCAATCTTGTGGCTCTCCTTTTCTGATAAAGGTAGAGACAAGCTCCTCACTAGAGAAGAGGATGCTAATGACTATGAAGCCCTGAAGAGTGCATTAATAGATGGGTTTGGCATAAACACTGAACAATACAGGTTGAAGTCCAGAGACACCCAGAAAGCACAGACTCAGGATTGGACTGACTTTGTTGATTGTGCAACCAAGGCTCTGGAGGGTTGGCTGGTTGGTAGTAGAGTTACTGATTTTAAGGGATTGTATAATATTATCATGAGAGAACAGATCCTTAATATTTGCCAAAACCAGTTGTTGCATCAATACGTGGTGGACTCTGATCTGACCTCTCCCCAAGAATTGGGAAAAAAGGCAGACAAATGGGTCAGAACCAGGGTGAGGCAGAAAACCCAGAACCAAGGAGGTGACACCAAGAAGCAAGATCCTAAAGGCTCAGATAAAGGTGGGGATATGGCAAAAGACCACAAGTCTTCACAAGGGCCCCAAAAATCTGCATCTGGTGGGGATTCACAGTCTACAAAGGGAAAAGGCCAAAAGAAGCCCTGGTGCAAATTCTGTAAACAGAAAGGGCACTGGACTTCTGATTGTACCAAGTCCAAAGACCAAACCACCACCACTCAGGCCCCTAAGGCAACTGTTCCCCCTAGTACAAGTACTGGTGGAGGTGGTAATCAGAATAAGGGTGTAGTAGGTTGGCCCTGGGGTCTGATGTGGACTCTGGCCTAGTCAGAGAAACCACGCTGGCAATGCTGGTTTGTGAGGGAGACATTGACATGTCCTTCCTAGTGAGCCCCCGTAATCTGGGCAAATACAAACAGCAGCCTATAATAAATGGCAAACAGGCTTTGGCACTCAGGGACACAGGTGCTAGTGTCACCATGGTGACAGAGGACCTAGTGGACCCTGCACAGATCATCCTGGGTGAAATGTACTAGGTTACCAATGGCCCTCGAATTACTTACCTTGTAAGTGGCTTGCTTGTAGACTTCCTCGAAGTACCCTAGAACTTTAAAAATCAAACCACGACTTGCTCCATTGTAATCAATAGGGAACCCGTGGCTGTGTTCACAAACTGCACGCGTCTCCCGTGGGTCGTATACTTACCTGCTTCTACTGCATTAGTGAAGCCCCAGCGATTCTACAGGCCCTAGGCCTGGTCATTCTGCAAGTCGACTTTCCTAAACCTCTTTTTTAGTATATGGTCTGGTACGCCCCTAGGGCCCCAGCCATATTGGTGCTTAACTTATTGTGAAACATTGATAATTGAATGTGTTCCTGGCTTCTAATCTCATAAAGAGATTAGTAGAGTGTGTCTAGAAATAAATACATATATAGTTGATATGTATACCTGTGTGGTGTCCTTTCATTTAGTAATTCAAGAGATTATAAGGTAAAATAAGCTGCTTTACATTCCTCTGAGACTTAGCCTGAAGGCTGCTCTCTACAGCTACCACTAGGATAGCTTTCTTTAAAAGGTTGTCTTAAACCTATCTACCATAAGAGTCGAATTGGACTGGTGCAAGGTGGCCACTATAACTAGTGACCAGCATATGCCAGGCCAACTTCTCACACTTGTGCTTCCATATTTTAAACATTTTGAGGAAAATTCTTCTTTTCTTACCATTTGAACTACAGAAGACAGTGGTCACTTTTCGAGCGCTATCAAAGCTAGATTATTGTGATGCCGTCTATGTGGGAGCCCAACAGTGTGTTTTGGGAAGACTCCAGAGCCTGCAAAATGGAGCAATTAGGCCCTGAAAAAGATAAAAAAGTTTAAACCCGTTTCCAAAGCTTGGGAAGAACTCCACTGGCTGCCTGTTAAAAAGAGAGTTGCCTTTAAGACACTGTGTATTGGCTATAAAACATTGTATCTTGAGGCCCTGACTTTCTGAAAAACTAATTTTCATAGTACAAGCCAAACAGATCATTGCGCTCATCCACAACCAAGAAAGTTCCTGTTCCTTTCATTTCAAAGTTTCTTGGGTAGGTAGAAGCTTTTCCTTCATCACCTCTCGCCTCTGGAACAAAATTCCAGAGCACTTAAGGAATATTTCTAAATTCCTTGCTTTCAAAAATCACTAAATGTTTGTTCTCTTTCTCTTTGTAAACTTTAAATGCTGGCTTCCTCTTTCACACAAGGGGTAGCGTCAAGACGCCCTAGGGCATAAGTCACGCTTTACAAAAAATTTGAATCAAATCAAAAATCAAACCCCTCGGGCCCGACCTTTTTATTCTGGGTGCCCCCAGGGCACCCATTGACCTCCGTTGGGGACCACAAGGAGAGCCTCAAGGACCCTGCAGTCTCAGCTGGTTCCCTGCCTCCTGAAAGAGCCGGCATTGCTCTGATGGACAAGGGGCCGCTGAAAGGCAGATCCCTGTCTGTCAGAGCAATATTTTTATCTGTTTACCTGCATGCTTATTTGCGTGCAGCAAAACAGGTGAAAACTCCCCTTTCTACAACCCGGAGCTGTTTGACAGCTCTGGCTTGCAGAAAGTGGAGTTATGTTTGCTTTTGCTGGTGGGAGTAGTCGGCTTCTTCCAAGCAAAAGCAAACAGATATCTCCTGAGGGTGGGCACCTCTATAGGTAGCAGGAGCCAGTCCTCGGGTGTGGCAGTCTTCAAGGCCATAAATGGCTCCATGATCGGGGGCCGCACGCCTGCCCTCAATCAAACAATATAGCCCCGGGAGGTGGTGTTCCCTGGGGGTCTGTGATGGACCTGCAACATAAATTAATATCAGCCATGGGGAGGTGGTGGACCCTGGGGCTGTGGATGGGCTGCACTCACCCCTTTACATTCACCTGTATATATATTTTGTATTGAGCCCCCGGAAGGTGGCGGTCCCTGGGGCTGCGGGGGGGGGGGCCATGCGGACCTCTCCACATTAATTTACCATGATTTGCCCTGGGGAGGTGGTGGTCCACCCGCATTTATTTAAACATTTGCCCCGGGGAGGTCGCGATCCCTGGGGCATGGGAAGTGCCCACTGGCAATCCCCATTCCCTGATGCCCCTGGGACCTGGCCTAACCAGGAGCTAAACATTAGTGAAGAGCAGGAGGCCGCACTTATGTTTTTTAAATGTTTTGAAAGGTGCAGTGGATCCAGTGTGGCTTCTGCTGAAATTTTTTTTTGCCATGGGAGGATCCTTCTGGGACTCCACCACCACATCTAGGGGGTCAAGGTATTCCTACCCTGCCCCCCTTCTCTTTTTTAAATGTTTTTCTTTGGGACTCGGCTGGAGCTGAGTCCCAAGACGGGTGCCAACACTTCATGTTTGAAGTGTTGGCAGCCAATCAAAATTGAGAACGGGGACTGTTGGATTCTTGGAGGATCCGCATACCTATATATACAAATTTGAATTTCTTTTAATATCTCTAAAACTACTGAATGAATTTACACCAGTTCACCAAAAGGTCACTTTCTGGACCAACATGCACCTTTCTGCCAAAATTGGTGTAATTCTGTTCAACAGCTGTAGTCGTGTCTAAAATTCTTATGGGAATTACCATGGGAAACACATGTTTTATGAACCCCCGCCCCTTTTTCTTGGCCCACGCTTGACGGAGCTATAACTTTCCATGCACAATAAGAATCATTGGGGCACTTTTTGGGGTAGATTTCATAAAGATTCGTCTACTGGCGCCATAGATATAGTCAAGTCAAAAAACTCTTTTCCTATTGAAACATGGTCTTAACTATAACTATACCCTAGTGACCGCCAGTAGGTAATACATACATATACACACACTATTACACTACAAACACATATACTTATCTTAACTATACTTACCATGTGTGGTAAAGGCATAGTCATGATAAAGACTTGCGTTGTTAAGGCTGCATGGTAAAGGCGCTGCGTGGTTAAAACATCATTGTAAATGATGATAACCATTCAAAACAAGTGAGAGAGGCACAGATTGCATGGCTCTTGCTTCCCTTCATTTTTTAGCATGTGCAAATGCTTTTTCTTGTGCTCTTCTGACCAGTCATGTCTCTCTGTCTCATGAAGGTTGGCGTCGTGCACTCTCAGTGGATTGTGTGGTGCAGCCCTCGCCTCAGTTCTCAGCACCAGCCAAACTCTCGCAACGCTCTGCCTTGGGGAAAATGAACTGGGCGATTCTGCAGTGATGCAGCTGTGTGAAGCACTGACCGAACCAGGCTGCAAAATTCAGACATTTGAGTAAGAATCCATCAATTATTATGTTTAACATAGTTTGTCAAGTGTATCCCAGCTTCTTGGCTGCACCCTTTACACCGCAGCTAACTATTTACCACAGAGATGATCTCTGCACACTTGAGGGGTACCCTGCTCCGACAAACTCTGTGTATGGTCACTCGAAGTATCCTATGTCCTCACTGGAGCCTCCTCTGGCTCCGCTGACGGAAGACATAGACCGACGGCTCACGGGCATCAGGCCATTGGTACCTCAGAGTGTCCACTATAGTTAAGGCAAATGTTCAGATGAACTTTTTTTGTGCTTGGGTGTTAGCCTAGACCTTCTGATTTTGGTAAACATTTTTCTGAGAAATGTACTTACCAAGTTGGATTTTAGCTGTCTCCCTTCACTGATTGGTCTGTTATTGTGTCGTTCATTTTGATTCCCCCAATCCAGAACACAGAATGGGGCAAATGGTCAGCCTTCTTCAGCCATGGGCTTGCTTCACTGTGAGTGACAGTGTTCTGCTCCTGCACGAGGTGCACTCCCACCTATTAAAATAGTGTACTTCAGCATCACTTCCGCCTGCTGTGCTTGATCTTGGAGATGTGGCCCACCCAGCCCCTTCATGCTTTGCCTGTCTTTGGCATGAGACAACAGTGGTCTAATCGGAAAGATCCACCAAGCGGATAAAGATAAATGAACCAACTTGTCCTGATTACTTTTTCAACAAACGCAAATCATATAACTTGAAGATCAGGGTAGATATTATTTCTGAAAGTAGTGAAGAGTATGTTATTGTTTTATACATTTTACATCACACACAAAGAAAACACATTTCAATGTATGAATTTTTCTGTAATAGCTAGTTCCTGCCTTCACTATGCAGTGTGCTGTGTGTGGTAATAGCTACTACCTAGCTTTGCTCTGCATGTTCGCTGTGTGGTAATAGACAGTACCGGTCATCGCTCTGTGTGTGCTGTGTGTGGTAATAGCTAGTATCTGCCTTCTCTATGTGTGAGGTGTGTGTGGTAATAGCTAGTGCCTGCCTTCAGTCGGTGTGTGCTGGGTGTGGTAATAGCTAGTACCTGCCTTCAGTCTGCATGTACTGTGTGTGGTAATAGACAGTACCGGTCATCGCTCTGCATGTGCTGTGCGTGGTAATAGCTATTATCTAGCTTCGCTCTGCGTGTGCTGTGTGCGATAATAGCTAGTACCTGCCTTCGCACCGCCTGTGCTGTGTGTGGTAACAGCTAGTACCTGTCTTCACTCTGCGTGTGCTGTGTGTGGTAATAGTTAGTGCATGCCTTCGCTCTACGTGTGTGGTAATAGCTAGTACCTAGCTTTACTCTGTAACTGCTGTATGTGGTAATAGCTAGTACCTGTCTAGACTCTACATGTGCTGTGTGTGGTAAAAGCTAGTACCTGTCTTCGCTACATGTGTGCTGTGTGTGGTAACAGCTAGTACCTGTCTTCACTCAGCGTGTGCTGTGTGTGGTCATAGCTAGAACCTGTCTTCACTCTGCATGTGCTGTGTGTGGTAATAGCTATTACCTGTCTTCGCTCTGCGTGTACTGTGTGTGGTAACAGCCAGTTCCTGTCTTCGCCCTGCGTGTGCTCTGTGTGATAATAGCTAGTACCTGTCTTCACTCTGCGTGTGTGGTAATAGCTAGTACCTGTCTTCATTCAGCGTGTTCTGTTTGTGGTAATAGCTAGTACCTGTCTTCACTCAGCGTGTGCTATGTGTGGTAATAGCTAGTACCTGTCTTCATTCAGCGTGTTCTGTGTGTGATAATAGCTAGTACCTGTCTTCACTCAGCGTGTGCTGTGTGCGGTAATAGCTAGTACCTGTCTTCACTCGGCATGTGCTGTGTGTAGTAATAGCTAGTACCTGTTTTCATTCTCTTTCTGCTGTGTGTGGTTGTTAGAGTCGGGGATCTCTGGTTGGCGCAAGGTTGCCCTTGTGTCAAGCAGGAACCCTCTCCTCCACGTCAGGGCGCAGGATAACCCCTCGCGAATGACCCTTGCTCACCCTCTAGGTGCGTGGCGTGAGCAGCCAAGGCGATTCCTCAGGCGTTGTTGGTTAAGCACTTACAATCATACACACAGTAAATACATCAATCCCCCCAGAAACGGACACCAGACTTGGATATATATAAAAATACGCTTCTTTATGTAAAAATAGGTATATATATCTCAGCAGACTTATCACAAGACCAATAACGTTTTCGCTATGCCACCAGGTTGTAAAGCAGGCAAATGTTCTTTGTTCGTAGCTTCAAATGGAGACCTTGTAGTCTCTCGCAAATGTTACTTGTGGTTCCAGTACTCACAGAGATCGGCTCCTGCGAACGGGGAAATAAGGCGTTGCGGGCCCCGAGCCCGATACTGGAACTTCTTTCGTGAGGTGGAGAGCCGGCACAGGTCGGTGCGACTCTCAGCTTGGGAAGTGTTCTTGGGTCCTCAATCAGCAGGTGTGGGCACGTAGGCAGGCGCGGCCAGCGACCCTTTAGCACGGTGGTGCAGGAGGGTCTCCACAGCGGGGGCGGCGCGGCCTGAGATGTCCGGGGATAGCGAAGCGGGGTCGCAGGGCACGGTCAGTGCAGCTGGATGACCCGGCGTAGATCACAGTCGTCGGACGGCTTCCGGCGGGAGGGGTGATAGCGCGGTCAGCGCGCTCCAGTAGCAGGCGGTGACAGGGATGCAGGCGGCCTGGCCCGGGGACAGAGGGCGGCTCGGGACGGAGCGGGGCTCTCACGGGTTGGAGGCAGGCGAGCTTCTGAGTGTCACGGCCCTAGGAGGGGCGATGAGGGGCGCAGTCTCTTTTCCAGCGGGATGCCCACACGGCTCGAATTGGAGGATGAGCAAGAAGCACAGAGAACCCACTGGTCCTGGGGTTCAGTTCAGGGGGCAAGCTCAGATCAAGCCCTTGGAGAATGTTCAAGCACAAAGTAGCAAAGTCTTTTCAGTAAGTCTCTTCCTCTCCTTTCTCAGCAAGGCAAGCAGCAGGCCAGCTCCTCCAGCGTCTTCTTCTCCTTCTAGTCGGGCAGAGGTTCTTTGTGGTAAACAGGATTCTGATTTCTTAGGAGCCAGGCTCCTACTTTTATACCATGATTCTTTTGTTCTTTAGCGCCAGGGGGCCTAGGCCTGGCTCAGTCCAGTTCTGGAGCACTTTGTTATGGTGACTCTGCTCTTTCCTTTCAGCAGCAGGGCAGAGACATCAGCCGCCCCACAGGGGGTGGCGCCGGCTTTGTGGTGGCAGAGCACAGGTCTATTCAAGAGTCAAGGTGTACTCCTCCCACCCATCCAGGTGTAATCTCTCTACCCACCTCCTGGCAGCCAACCTGTCTCTGGGGATTCCCCAACCCTGCTCCTTACTGTTGCCAGGCAGAACACATACACACAGCAGAGGCGGACTGAGATGGTCAGGTCAGTAAATACTAACTTTCTAAAAGTAGTATTTACAAACCCAGGATATTAAAATAGACTTGACTACAAGAAGTATTTTATCATCCTGAGTTCAGGCATACTAAACTTGACACTTCTACCATGCTCTCTGAGTCCACTGGGGTCACAGCGTTGGCGTGATCCCGGCAGCCCATTCTGGCCTATGGAGAGCAGGTAGCCTTCAATAGTGAAGAACGGAAATGGCTGTAATTCACTACTAAGACATGCCACACACATCAGGGCATGTCCTACCTTATGCCTACAATGCACCCTGCCCTTGGGCCTACCAGAGGGGTGGCTAATATGTAGGTAAGGGAAGGTTTAGGGACTGGCAAGTGGGGGCACTTGCGCAGTCAGCGCGACGGTCCCGGACCGCGCACAGGGTCTGCGGTGGCAGACCCTAGACACACTTTACACGGCCGCTTCCGTGGGTGGCGCAACCAGCGCTGCAAGCCCACCAGCAGCATTGGCATTCACAAGCCCTGGCACCCCTGGTGCACTTTACTGGGGACTGACAGTGAATCCAATAAACCAATCATGGATATCAATTACAGGTACACTTTACTTAGGGAGCACTTGCACTGCGGCACGGATTAGCCGTGGCGCAGTGCCCTGAGCGGACAACACCAGCAAAACAGTCGAGGCACACCATCAAAAAGTGGGAGGGAAACTCACGCCAAGGTGCCAGGTCTAACACGTGTCCCCTCCAGCTGAAATGTGGGGAGAACTACCCTTGCCCAGGGGGTTCCTCGTCACTAAGGCGGAAATACCTGGACAGACCGTCAGCGTTGGCGTGATCTGTACCAGGACGGTGTTCCACCGTAAAGTCCATCCCCTGTAGGGAGATGGACCACCTCAACAGCTTCGGGTTCTCACCCCTCATTTGCATCAACCATCTGAGGGGCCTGTGGTCCGTCTGAACCCGGAAGTGAGACCCAAACAAGTAGGGTCTTAGCTTCTTCAGCGCCCAGACCACAGCAAATGCTTCTCGCTCAATTGCACTCCACCTACTTTCCCGTGGAAGTAACCTCCTACTGATGAAGGCTACGGGTTGGTCCCAGCCCTCCTCAGTCATCTGTGAGAGAACAGCCCCTACACCATGCTCTGAAGCGTCTGTCTGTACTAGGAATTCCTTGGAGAAGTCAGGGGCCAAGAGCACGGGCGCCGTGCACATGGCAGTCTTCAGGGTGTCGAAAGCTTTCTGACAGGTGTCAGTCCAAATTACGTTCCTGGGCTGCTTCTTGGAAGTCAGCTCTGTCAAGGGGGCAACGATCGTTCCATAGCCCTTGACAAACCTCCTGTAGTACCCAGTGAGCCCCAGGAAGGCCCTCACTGCGGTCTGCGTCTTGGGGGGTTCCCAAGCCAGGATGGTCTCGATTTTGGGTTGCAAGGGTGCCACCTTGCCACTCCCCACTTGGTGTCCCAAGTACACCACGGAACCCTGCCCGATCTGGCACTTGCTTGCCTTGATCGTGAGGCCTGCTCGGCGCAGCGCCATCAACACTTCCCAGAGGTGGCGCAGGTGTTCAGGCCAGGTGGCACTGAACACTGCGATGTCATCCAGGTAGGCGGCACTGAACGCATCCAGCCCAACCAGTACCTGGTTGACCAACCTCTGAAAGGTGGCAGGGGCATTCTTCATCCCAAATGGCATGACTCGGAACTGGAAGTGCCCATCTGGTGTAGAGAATGCCGACCTCTCTTTGGCCCCATCGGTCAAGGCGATCTGCCAGTACCCAGACGTTAAATCAAACGTACTGAGGAACCGGGCAGCCCCCAGCCGATCAATGAGCTCATCAGCTCTGGGGATGGGGTGCGCGTCAGTCTTCGTGACTGAATTGAGTCCTCTGTAGTCCACACAGAACCGGAGTTCAGGTGTGGCTCCCGGCGCAGCAGCCTTTGGGACCAAGACCACGGGGCTGGACCAAGGACTGCTGGAGGATTCAACCACCCCTAGCGCAAGCATCTTGGAGACCTCCTCCTTAATGCAAGCTCTGACCCTGTCAGTTACCCTGTAAGCCTTGTGCTTCACAGGTAAGCTGTCTCCTGTGTCCACATCATGGACGCACCAATCTGTGACACCAGGAACCAGGGAGAATCGGTCGGAAAATTGTCACAGCAAGTGGCGGCAGTCTTCCTGTTGTTCGGGCGTCAGGGTGGGTGAGAGGTTAACTCCATCCACTGACCCATCTTTCTCAGAGGCCACTAAGAGGTCAGGAAGAGGCTCGGTCTCCTCTTCCATTCCATCATCAGTGGCCAGCAGCATGCCCACTTCGGTCCTCTCTAAGTGGGGCTTAAGGCGGTTAACATGTAGGACCCTCAAAGGGTTCCTGGGAGTCTGCATGTCCACCAAGTAGGTGATAGGACTTTTGCGCTCCACAACCTCAAATGGACCGGTCCACTTATCCTGAAGTGCACACGGCTCCACTGGGGCCAAGACCCACACCTTTTGTCCAGGTTGAAGCTCTACCAGAGTGGCATTCCGGTCGTACCACCGCTTCATCTCCTCCTGGCTGGCTTCCAGATTTGCCTCAGCAAGTTGCCTGAAACGCCGAGTCTGGTTTCGGAAGGCCAGCATGTAACTATATACATTCTGGGGAGGTTTCCTGGGAGATTGCTCCCAGCCTTCCTTTACCAAACTCAGAGGTCCTCTTACCGGGTGACCATACAGAAGCTCAAAGGGGCTGAACCCTAGAGACTTCTGCGGCACCTCTCGGTAAGCGAAGAGCAGGCATGGCAAGAGGACGTCCCACTTACGCCTCATTGGACCGTCCAGGCCCATGATCATGCCTTTGAGGGTTCGGTTGAATCTCTCAACCAACCCATTTCCTTGGGGGTGGTAAGGAGTGGTGAACTTGTAAGTTACCCCACACTCCTTCCACAGGGATTTCATATATGTGGATATGAAATTGGTCCCCCTGTCGCTCACCACCTCTAGAGGGAATCCCACTCGGGAGAAAATTCCCATCAGTGCCCGTCCCACCACGGGGGCCGTCACTGTCCTCAGAGGGATGGCTTCAGGGTACCGGGTGGCATGGTCCACCAAGACCAGGATGAACCTGTTGCCCAGGGCTGTCTTGGGGTCCAGAGGCCCCACAATATCAATACCCACTCGTTGGAATGGCGTACCGACCACAGGGAAAGGTTGCAGAGGAGCCTTGTGCTTCCCTCCGCTCTTACCACTTGCCTGGCAAGTCTGACAGGTTCGGCAGTAGGAATCTGAATTCTTATGCATTTGGGGCCAGTAAAAGTGGGTGACAAGCCTGTCATAGGTCTTGTCCATCCCCAAATGTCCTGCTAAAGGCACATCGTGAGCCAGCCCCAGTAGGAAGGTTCTGAACTTCTGGGGTACCACCAGCACACGGGCTGACCCAGGTTCAGCAGCCTTAGGCTCGGAATACAGGAGGTCACTCTCCCAGTACACGTAGTGTGTTTTGGCCTGAACACCGTTGGCCTGGTCTGCAGCCTGTTGCCGCATACCTACGAGAGAAGGGCATTCTTTCTGCTCCCTGCAGAATTCCTCCCTGGAGGGACCTCCTTCTTGCTGCCAATGGGTCAGCTCAGGCAGATCTCCCAGTTCGGCAATCTGTTCCCCGGTAGGCTCCAGAGTATCCCCCTCAGGGTCTACTTCCTCCTGGGCCGTGGGAACTTCGGGGGCCGGTTTCCCGCGCCTCCTGCGCCTTCTCCCTAAGGCCGGTTCCTGGACCTCTCCCTCAGGCTCCAGGACCCTCTCAACACCCCTACTGGCTGCCATGGACCGGGTGGTCACGCACGCCCAGTCGGGTAGACCCACCATCCTCAGATGCGTGGTCTTCTCCACCTTTTCCCAAGGGGAACTCTCCAGGTCGTTCCCTAGCAGACAGTCTACAGGCATGTCAGTTCTCACAGCGACTTGTAGAGTACCAGAGACCTCCCCCCACTCAAAGGGAACTTGAGCCATTGGACAACGACTCTCTACGTTGTCAGCATTGACAACCCTACAGTAGGCATTGGGTACAATCTGCTCTTGAGACACCAGGTGTTGCCTCACCGAGGTCACGCTGGCTCCTGTATCTCTAAGAGCCTCAACCTTCTTTCCATTGATGGTCACTACCTGCCCATATTTCTTAGTGTTAGAGGGCAGGTAGGTTACAGGGACCATCTCACTGTCTCCTAGCGAGACTAGGGTCATCTGCCCGGGACCCCCACCCTCCTGGACTGCTACCTCCTCCCCAAAGTTAACACTAGCTACTTGCCGGGGTGGAGCACCAGTGGGTGCGGTCTTACCAAACAGGCGACACTTAGGATCAGAGGCAATGTGACCCGGGTCACCACACTTATAACAATTGAAGGGCCCCTTTGGAACAGGTCTACCTGTCGGGGCCCCGTTCTGCTGCGGGGGTGGGGGAGGCTGAGAACCCTTCTGCTGGTTCCCTTGGGAATTACTTTGGGGGCCTTTTTGGAACCCCTTCTGTTTACCCTTGTCCCCCCCACTCTTCTGCTGGGGACCCTGCCCACCTTTGGCGGAGTCTCCCACTTGACCCTTGTGGACCCTGGTGCTGAGCCAGCGGTCCGCCTCCTCAGCAAGCTTCCTCGGGTTGGACAGCTTGCTATCGATCAGGTGCTGGCGTAGCTCAGGAAAACATTGACTGGACAAGTGCTCCCATGCAATTAAATCAAGCAGCCCTTGATAATCATTCGCTTTGCTACCCTTCACCCAACCATCCAGCGCTCTGCAGAAAAAGGTCACATATTCCACATACGTACTCTCAGGGATCTTCTTGGTCTCCCTGAACCTCTGTCTATATAGCTCAGGAGTTAACCCATACCTGGTCATTAAAGCTTCCTTCATATGGGGGTATGAGGTTTGGAGATCTAAGGGTAAATCTAACAGTGTGTCACGCCCTTCAGCAAGGAACCTTCCCCACAACCCCGCTCCCCAGTCTTTCTCAGGGACCCGGTGTGAGGACATGGCCACCTCGTAGGCCCTAAACCACTGCCCTATGTCATCCTTTCTGAAATACTCCTTTACTACATCTTTGGGGATGTACACCTTGGACTCTACCTGCGCTGGTGGAGTGCTGCCACCAGAAGGAGCGGTGTCCAAACTTTTCGCCTTCAGCTCCAACTCCTTCAATCTGATATCATGATCCATTTGGCGTTGTTGTGCCTCCAGGGCCAACTTCTGCTTTTCCATTTCCATTTGTCCTGCCAACTTTGCCATCTCCATTGCATGCGCCCTGTCGGCTGCCCTGTCTGCCAGCTCCTCTGGCGACCGGACTCTGCTGGGCTCCTCAAGGTTGTCGGGTGGAACGATGTCCCCCGCATTCCGTAGGTCTCGTGACTCCTTCCAGGCTCTCAACGCCTTGGTGTACTGGGGCTTCCTCTTGCATCCAGCATGGGGGACTCTGAATTGTACACTGTAGCCTTTCAATTGCTCCATCGTGTAGCCTTCCAGTCTCTCCCAATCCACCTCATCTATTCCAGAAATCACAGAGAGTGCTCTTCCAGCGGAGTGCGAGCCAGGCATGGTTGCAGTAATGGCAGATGTCTCAACAAAGTTCAACAATTACAAACCTGTGGCTGCGTTATTTGGTCTGCTCTCACTATCTGGTGATTAATAATTCACTGTATGCAAATTACAAGTGCAAATCCGAAATCCCAACCGCTGCCACCAATGTTAGAGTCGGGGATCTCTGGTTGGCGCAAGGTTGCCCTTGTGTCAAGCAGGAACCCTCTCCTCCACGTCAGGGCGCAGGATAACCCCTCGCGAATGACCCTTGCTCACCCTCTAGGTGCGTGGCGTGAGCAGCCAAGGCGATTCCTCAGGCGTTGTTGGTTAAGCACTTACAATCATACACACAGTAAATACATCAATCCCCCCAGAAACGGACACCAGACTTGGATATATATAAAAATACGCTTCTTTATGTAAAAATAGGTATATATATCTCAGCAGACTTATCACAAGACCAATAACGTTTTCGCTATGCCACCAGGTTGTAAAGCAGGCAAATGTTCTTTGTTCGTAGCTTCAAATGGAGACCTTGTAGTCTCTAGCAAATGTTACTTGTGGTTCCAGTACTCACAGAGATCGGCTCCTGCGAACGGGGAAATAAGGCGTTGCGGGCCCCGAGCCCGATACTGGAACTTCTTTCGTGAGGTGGAGAGCCGGCACAGGTCGGTGCGACTCTCAGCTTGGGAAGTGTTCTTGGGTCCTCAATCAGCAGGTGTGGGCACGTAGGCAGGCGCGGCCAGCGACCCTTTAGCACGGTGGTGCAGGAGGGTCTCCACAGCGGGGGCGGCGCGGCCTGAGATGTCCGGGGATAGCGAAGCGGGGTCGCAGGGCACGGTCAGTGCAGCTGGATGACCCGGCGTAGATCACAGTCGTCGGACGGCTTCCGGCGGGAGGGGTGATAGCGCGGTCAGCGCGCTCCAGTAGCAGGCGGTGACAGGGATGCAGGCGGCCTGGCCCGGGGACAGAGGGCGGCTCGGGACGGAGCGGGGCTCTCACGGGTTGGAGGCAGGCGAGCTTCTGAGTGTCACGGCCCTAGGAGGGGCGATGAGGGGCGCAGTCTCTTTTCCAGCGGGATGCCCACACGGCTCGAATTGGAGGATGAGCAAGAAGCACAGAGAACCCACTGGTCCTGGGGTTCAGTTCAGGGGGCAAGCTCAGATCAAGCCCTTGGAGAATGTTCAAGCACAAAGTAGCAAAGTCTTTTCAGTAAGTCTCTTCCTCTCCTTTCTCAGCAAGGCAAGCAGCAGGCCAGCTCCTCCAGCGTCTTCTTCTCCTTCTAATCGGGCAGAGGTTCTTTGTGATAAACAGGATTCTGATTTCTTAGGAGCCAGGCTCCTACTTTTATACCATGATTCTTTTGTTCTTTAGCGCCAGGGGGCCTAGGCCTGGCTCAGTCCAGTTCTGGAGCACTTTGTTATGGTGACTCTGCTCTTTCCTTTCAGCAGCAGGGCAGAGACATCAGCCGCCCCACAGGGGGTGGCGCCGGCTTTGTGGTGGCAGAGCACAGGTCTATTCAAGAGTCAAGGTGTACTCCTCCCACCCATCCTGGTGTCATCTCTCTACCCACCACCTGGCAGCCAACCTGTCTCTGGGGATTCCCCAACCCTGCTCCTTACTGTTGCCAGGCAGAACACATACACACAGCAGAGGCGGACTGAGATGGTCAGGTCAGTAAATACTAACTTTCTAAAAGTAGTATTTACAAACCCAGGATATTAAAATAGACTTGACTACAAGAAGTATTTTATCATCCTGAGTTCAGGCATACTAAACTTGACACTTCTACCATGCTCTCTGAGTCCACTGGGGTCACAGCGTTGGCGTGATCCCGGCAGCCCATTCTGGCCTATGGAGAGCAGGTAGCCTTCAATAGTGAAGAACGGAAATGGCTGTAATTCACTACTAAGACATGCCACACACATCAGGGCATGTCCTACCGTATGCCTACAATGCACCCTGCCCTTGGGCCTACCAGAGGGGTGGCTAATATGTAGGTAAGGGAAGGTTTAGGGACTGGCAAGTGGGGGCACTTGCGCAGTCAGCGCGACGGTCCCGGACCGCGCACAGGGTCTGCGGTGGCAGACCCTAGACACACTTTACACGGCCGCTTCCGTGGGTGGCGCAACCAGCGCTGCAAGCCCACCAGCAGCATTGGCATTCACAAGCCCTGGCACCCCTGGTGCACTTTACTGGGGACTGACAGTGAATCCAATAAACCAATCATGGATATCAATTACAGGTACACTTTACTTAGGGAGCACTTGCACTGCGGCACGGATTAGCCGTGGCGCAGTGCCCTGAGCGGACAACACCAGCAAAACAGTCGAGGCACACCATCAAAAAGTGGGAGGGAAACTCACGCCAAGGTGCCAGGTCTAACAGTGGTAATAGCTAGTACCTGTCTTCACTCTGCATGTGCTATGTGTGGTAATAGCTGGTACCTGTCTTACACTCTGTGTGTGCTGTGTATGGTAATAGCTAGTACCTGTCTTCTCTCTGCGTGTACTGTGTGTGGTAATAGCCAGTTCCTGTCTTCGCCCTGCGTGTGCTCTGTGTGATAATAGCTAGTACCTGTCTTCTCTCTGCGTGTGGTAATAGCTAGTACCTGTCTTCACTCAGCATGTGCTGTGTGTAGTAATAGCTATTCCCCGTCTTCACTCTGTGTCTGCTGTGTTTGGTAATAGCTAGTACCTGTCTTCACTCTGTGTCTGCTGTGTGTGGTAATAGCTAGTACCTGTCTTCACTCTGCGTGTGCTGTGTGTGGTAATAGCTAGTACCTGTCTTCACTCTGTGTGTGCTGTGTGTGGTAATAGCTAGTACCTGTCTTCACTCTGTGTGTGCTGTGTGTGGTAATAGCTAGTACCTGTCTTCACTCAGCATGTGCTGTATGTGGTAATGGCTAGTACCGGTCTTCACGCTGTGTCTGCTGCGTGTGATAATAGCTAGTACCTGCCTTCACTCTGTGTGTGCTATGTGTGGTAATAGCTAGTACCTGTCTTCACTCTGTGTGTGCTGTGTGTAGTAATAGCTAGTACCTGTTTTCATTCTCTTTCTGCTGTGTGTGGTAATAGCTAGTACCTGTCTTCACTCTGCATGTGCTATGTGTGGTAATAGCTGGTACCTGTCTTACACTCTGTGTGTGCTGTGTATGGTAATAGCTAGTACCTGTCTTCTCTCTGCGTGTACTGTGTGTGGTAATAGCCAGTTCCTGTCTTCGCCCTGCGTGTGCTCTGTGTGATAATAGCTAGTACCTGTCTTCTCTCTGCGTGTGGTAATAGCTAGTACCTGTCTTCACTCAGCATGTGCTGTGTGTAGTAATAGCTATTCCCCGTCTTCACTCTGTGTCTGCTGTGTTTGGTAATAGCTAGTACCTGTCTTCACTCTGTGTCTGCTGTGTGTGGTAATAGCTAGTACCGGTCTCCACTCTGCGTGTGCTGTGTTTGGTAATAGCTAGTACCTGTCTTCACTCTGTGTGTGCTGTGTGTGGTAATAGCTAGTACCTGTCTTCACTCTGTGTGTGCTGTGTGTGGTAATAGCTAGTACCTGTCTTCACTCAGCATGTGCTGTATGTGGTAATGGCTAGTACCGGTCTTCACTCTGTGTCTGCTGCGTGTGATAATAGCTAGTACCTGCCTTCACTCTGTGTGTGCTCTGTGTGATAATAGCTAGTACCTGTCTTCTCTCTGCGTGTGCTGTGTGTGGTAGTAGCTAGTACCTTCCTTCACTCTGCGTGTGCTGTGTGTGGCAATAGCCAGTACCTGTCTTCGCTCTGCGTGTGCTCTGTGTGATAATAGTTAGTACCTGTCTTCTCTCTGCGTGTGCTGTGTGTGGCAATAGCTAGTATCTGTCTTCGTTCTGTGTGTGCTGTGTGTGGTAATAGCTAGTACCTGTCTTCGACTATGTGTGCTGTGTGTGGTAATAGCCAGTACCTGTCTTCGCTCTGCGTGTGCTCTGTATAGTTAGTACCTGTCTTCTCTCTGTGTGTGGTGCGTGTGATAATAGCTAGTACCTGCCTTCGCTCTGTGTGTGCTGTGTGTGATAATAGCTAGTACCTGCCTTCGCTCTGCGTGTTCTGTGTGTGGTAATAGCTAGTACTTCTCTTCACTCTGCATGTGCTGTGTGTGGTAATAGCTAGTACCTGTCTTCGCTCTGCATGTGCTGTGTGTGGTAATATCTAGTACCTGTCTTCTCTCTACGTGTGCTGTGGGTGGTAATAGCTAGTAGCTGCCTTTACTCTGTGTGTGCTGTGTGTAATAATAGCTAGTACCCACCTTTGCTCTGTGTGTGCTGTGTGTGGTAATACCTGTCTTCACTCTGCGTGTGCTGTGTGTGGTAAATAGCTAGTACCTGTCTTCACTCTGTGTCTGCTGCATGTGATAATGGCTAATACCTGCCTTCGCTCTGTGTGTGCTGTGTGTGATAATAGCTAGTACCTGCCTTCACTCTGTGTCTGCTGTGTGTGGTAATAGCTAGTACCTGTCTTTACTTAGCGTGTGCTGTGTATGTTAATAGCTAGTACCTATCTTCACTGTGTGTCTGCTGTGTGTGGAAATAGCTAGTACCTGTCTTCATTCAGCGTGTTCTCTGTGTGGTAATAGCTAGTACCTGTCTTCACTCAGCATGTGCTGTGTGTGGTAATGGCTAGTACCGGTCTTTACTCTGCATGTGATGTGTGAGCCACTGGCGGGTTACTGTTTTCACTCTACATGTGATGTGTGAGCCACTGACGGGTTACACTCTGTGTGTGCTAATAGCTAGTACCTGTTTTCACTCAGCGTGTGCTGTATGTGGTAATAGCTATTACCCGTCTTTACTCTGTATCTGCTGTGTGTGGTAATAGCTAGTACCTGTCTTCACTCAGCGTGTGCTGTGTGTGCTAATAGCTAGTAGCGGTCTTCACTCTGCATGTCATGTGTGTGCCAACCACTGGTGGGTTACTGTCTTCACTCTACATGTGGTGTGTGAGCAAATGATGGGTTACTGCCTTACCTCTACATGTGATGTGTGTGCCACTGGTGGGTTACTGTCTTCACTCTACATGTGATGTGTCAACCACTGGCGGGTTACTGGCTTCACTCTACATGTGATGTGTCAACCACTGGCGGGTTACTGTCTTCACTCTTCATGTGATGTGTTAACCACTGGTGGGTCACTGTCTTACCTCTATAGGTGATGTGTATGCCACTGGCGGGTTACCGTCTTCACTCTATATGTGATGTGTCAACCACTGGGGAGTTACTCTCTTCACTGTACATGTGATGTGTGTGCCACTTGTGGGTTACTGTCTTACCTCTGCATGTGATGTGTTAGCCACTGGTGGGATACTGTCTCCACTCTACGTGTGAGGTGTTAGCCACTGGTGGGTTACTGTCTTACCTCTACATGTGATGTGTCAACCACTGGCGGGTTACTGTCTTACCTCTACATGTGAAGTGTGAATCATTGGTGGGTTTCAGTCTTACCTCTACATGTGATGTGTCAACCACTGGCGGGTTACTGTTTTCACTCTACATGTGATTTGCCAACCACTGGCGGGTTACTGTCTTCACTCTACATGTGATGTGATGTTTTCTTCGTCTGCAGTTTGTGGCTCTGCTCCCTCACTGCCCCCTGCTGTTCTGGTCTGGCCTCTGCACTCATGGGCTCTCCAGCTCTCACCGAGTTGACCCTGTCAAACAACAAGCTGGGAGATTCTGGGCTGCGGCTCCTGTGCGATGGGCTGAGGAATCCAGGCTGTAAAGTACAGAGTCTGTAGTAAGTAAACACACATTTCGGTTGAATGACCTTTGTATCCATTGTAGGAACTCACCCTCTCATTTCTCATCCCACTATTTATCTCTTTCGCTTACTCTTCCCTAATTTCAGTTGTCAACACTGGCTGGTAGGTTACACCAGCCGCACCTCCAGTGTCACTTACTCCTTCGTCTTTAACATACACATGTTTAGTAACAGCGCTCCCTCTGACGCACCACCTCAAATGTGATAACTTTTCTAAAGTTCCAGGAGGATATTCTCAAGAACGTGTGATAATCATCGCCAAAATCCGTTAACACAACTTTTCATATCGCTGTCTATCGCGGGAAAATAACTCTGTGTTAACGTCGTATTCACAACACTGCAGTAACATGCGATAGTGTCCTGAGAACGTGTCAAATGTCCGCGATAAAGTTACCGTAACGGTGATAAAAATCCAAAACCGAACATGAAAAAAGTAGCGATCGGCCTGTTGGACTTGGCCCTTTTTGGCAGGTTCATCCCTGAACTTTTTGCCTTAATCTCTGACATGGTGGTAGTGATTTTAGGCCTCTGGGCACTTTAGCACTGTGGCCCAGTGTAAAGTGCGTGCGCGCGCATAGTGCGTGTGGTGAGATTTGCCTGCCCTCCCATAGGAATGCATGGGGGATATGTGTGTCCATGGTAATTCCTGGTATGAGAGGAGTGCAGTCGAGTTTAGTATGTGCTAACTCGTGAGGATAAATGCTGCGCAATGGTGTGCGCAGCTTTATGGTGACTGGTGGAGAAATGCCACTTTTAGAAGTTGGCATTTCTGTGTGCTGTGTGTCTGCCTGCCTGGTGTGGAGTGCATGTCTGGCTTGTGATTGACAGGTGCTGGATGGTGTGGGGAATTCCAGGAGCCAGGGTGAGTCAGCCCAGTGGTGAATAGAGAGATCTGCATGCAGATGGGAGGGAGGAGTTGCACCTGGGACCTGAATAGGACTGTGCCTTCCCTCCACAATGCTGGCTCCGCCCCCTTGTGGTGCGTCTGAGCACCTAGCCCCCACCTAACAGAGGAGAGAGGAGCTGAGCAAAACAAAGTGCTCCAAAGCTCCCCTAAACCAGTTCTGACTGGTACCCCCAAGCCCTGTGCTGTGACACAAAGGGATTGTCTAGTATAAATATAGGGGCTGTGACCCCATGAAGGTGTTCTGTGCTGAATTTGTTCCTGAACCTGCGGGGCATGCTGCTGCTGGGGCCCAGGGGGAGGCTGCCAGGAGGGCTTGCCTCCCTGGGCCCTGCATTGCCCCCTTCTTCACCGAGGACCGATTCTTTTATTTAAAGGACCTTTTGCCTGTTCCAGTGCATTGTGAGCGCTTTATTTGAATTATCCCCCCCAGCAAAGGAGCACGAGGGCTCCGCAGCGCTGAGCTGCAATCCTTTCCATAGGGAATCCCAGCGTGGGGATTCCCCCCTTACGAAGCCGGAGAGAAGCGGGTGCCCACCCGCATTGCGGCCACGAGCGGGAGCCTACCCTGCTTTATACATGGTGAAAACGCGGGTGCCCACCCCTCTTCTGCCTTTAGGTAATGGAGAGGGTGCCTACCCCTCATTGTCGCTGAAAAGAAATTCCTGGGCCGCGACTGAGCGTGACCTGGAAGACAGGCACCATTGCCTGGTTGTGGGCAGGGCATCGCGGCCGGCTGACCAATGGCAGCGCGGCCGAGAAGGAAGTGGAGGAGCCTCTCGGGCTCGATGAAGAAGTCCCGGGTCTCAGGAGGGGGCCCGGGTGAAGTGAGATGAGTCTCCAGGCGGGAGCTCACCCTGCGCTGGACTGTGCCAGGAGAGGAGCAAGATGAGGAGAAAGAGGCGCGGCCCCCGGGAGCAGCGCCGGTAAGAGCACTCTGCCGGTGCCCTTCCCAGCGGTACCAGAGGAGCGGCAAGCCCCACGGAGAGCCCTGCCTTCGCCTGTCCGGTGAGTGCTGCGATTCTGAGCGGCCCCGCCTGGCAGCGGGCTGCTCCAACGTTTGGGGGCATGTTCCTCTGGTGAGAGAGACATCCCCCGTGGACCCCAGAGTCTCGGGGTCAGAGCGAGGTGCATTGTCGGTGCCTGGGTGGTCCCACAAGAGCGCAGCCTGCCCCAACGAGGGTGACATGCCGGAGAACCGTGTGGGGGCCCAGAGGGCTCAGAGGTGCCGGTCCCCTCCCTTTTAGGAAAGTGCCACGAATTGGGCACAAAAGAAGGAAAGAGCCCCAGAGGGCCCCGTGTCTTTGGGGGCATTTCGAGGCATATTGTCGGTGCCTCGGCAGTCCCGCCAGAGAGCGGGTCGCCGCAATGATGGGGGCATTTGTTTAATGCCACTATGGGGGTCCAGAGGGCACAGAGGTGCCGGGCCCCCTTCATGAGAAGTGCCACAGCTGCGCCAGTGCGTGCAGTTGCCACAAATTAGGCACAATTGAGAGAGAATCCCTGAGAGGGACCAAAGGCACAGGGAGTGCCAGTGAGTTTCACAGCTGCCCAGCAAGTAGTGGGCAGTTGCTACGTTTAGGTTTGCGCAATGGCGCAATTGGATTCAGCTGCTAGGCAGCAGCCCTGACATTCTGGACACAGGGCTTTTGAGCCCCTTTGGAGATGGCCAGTTGGCCAGGGGGACGGGGAGGTTGGTAGGGCGCCAGGCCCTAATGTGATTTATGTGGTGCTAGGAAATGTGAGTCATGTACTATGATTTACGCACCCTGTTTTATGTATAATGTGTTTATGTGTGAGGTTATTGTCTAATGTGTTTAGACATATGAGAGAATTGCATAATGTGTTTATGCCAGTGAGATTATTGCATAATGTGTTTATGCTTGTGAGTTTATGGTCTAATGCGTTTAGACTTATGAGGTTCTTGCATAATGCGGTTATGCTTATGAGGTTGGCGCAGAATTGATGCTGCTAGCATAATATGATTTATGTTGCAGGAGGTGTTGCTAAAGCACAGTGTCTACCAGTAATTACTGGTTGTGTTCTATATTTATTATTAATTCTACACTTACTATTTGTGCTTCTGATGATTCTGACAGTGGCCCAATTGGCCCTGTCAGGTGTATATAATCCCTTGTAAATATGACCTAGTGCCAGCGGGCACCATGTATATTATGCGTTTACTATTCTAATGTGTTATGAGAATACAAAGGCTATTTTTTATATATAACCTTGGGTGGAGTTCCTTTTGTGGTGGGCCTGGGATGTTGTTGCTGGGTGCGCGCGCAAACGCTTTACACATTGCCTCCGGGATAAGCCTGACTGCTCGTGCCAAGCTACCGAGGGGGTGAGCAGGGGTTATCTTTGGCGTGTAACTCCCCCGCCCTAACTAGAGTGGTGGTCTCTGCCTGGCTTTGGCGCAAGCCTTAGCCAACCAGAGATCCCATTTCTAACATTGGTTGTCAGCGGTGAGGATAGGACTTGCGTTTGCCCAGTACCACAGTGACAACTGGCGGCACTACAAAACTCTGCATTTTAGATAGTCACATGGAAAGGGATTATTGTGCCTAGGTCTGTTTTAAGTGTCATTTCTTTGGAAATGTGTTTCTTGTGCACTGTGAGTTGGGTGTCCTGCCAAGGACAGAAACCAGAGAATCTGAAGGAGGATACTGCCCCTATGCTGCGTGTTGTGGGGTTGGCCTGCAGTGGTTAATTAATTGGCAGGGGGACACTAGCTCTGGAGAGTAGATAATCCCCTGGGTGCAGTTTCGAGTTTTCTGGATTCCCCAGTAAGGGTGGGATCCAGTGGTGGCAGCAATATAGAGTCCAGTGCAGGAAGTCCCAGTCCTCCGAGAATGGTACCTGGTTCCCGGTTAAGAGGGGTGCAGGTTGTGTTTCAGGGGCAGTAGATGCTGTCTCACCAGACTGAGGGGGCGTATGTGGATAAGTGATGTGTGCACAGGACAATTGGGTGTGAGTTCTCTGTTTCCAGGGAACCTGCACGGGAGGCAGACCTCTGGCAGCGTGTTAGAGGATCTGAAAAGGCATTTAGGAGTGATCTTTAAAGGAGTGGCTCAGGTATCTTCCGGATCTGCCTGGTGGAAGAGGTTCAGAGTAGCCCAGCTAGGTCCCGGTGTAGTGGGAGGGGTGTAGGGGCTCACGTCCTGTCTCTGCAGAGAAGGAGTGAGTGCGGGGCTACGTGTCCCAAGGTGCCCGAAACCCAGTCTCAGGGCCTGGATGGTTCTTTCAGGGAACACCAGGTTGGGGCCTAGACTCAGGTCATTTTGAGGGGGGGATCTCCCAGTGTCTAGAGAATGTGGAGCATCTGTAAGCAGAGCTCCAGTAGTTCTGGTGTCTGGCAGTGCCACTCCTAGGTGGAGGGTGCAGAAGGCCACATGGAGGGGTGTGAGGGGAAAGAGTCCCCAGTGGAAGAACCAGTGGGTCAGGGGCCAGCCAGAAGGGCTAAGTCTCCTAGTAGTGACCATGGTGATGCCACTTCTGTCCTGGGGGATCTTCACGCACTGTCAGATGGACAGGAGGTCGTGAGATCTGCTCCAGGCAGAATGTCACACAACACATGAGAGGTGTGTTACCCTCTGGTGGGGGGGAGGGCATGCGTGCTCCCCAGGAAGTCCTGGTGCGCCAGGCGGGTGCTCAGCTACAGGGTTCCGTCCATGGATTGGGAGGCCAGGTTCAGGTGTTTCCTGACCTGGAGGGAAGGGCAACTGTAATCAGTGTCTTGACCGGGTTGTCTTCTAGGGGTACCTCCTGATGGGAGGGAGGAAGTCCGCGCCTCTGACCCCGGTGCAGCCTGAGGGTTTAGATCCCAGGTTGGTAGGGATGTATGATGTTACAACGCGAGTGAGTACAACACGTGCCGTGTCTTTACATCGACTTGCACTAGATGGCGTGCTAACATTAGTAAAGTGTAATTTACTATTCCAACTCCAGTCCACTTAAAAGTAGGGAAGGTGTTGGGATAGTAAACTACACTATTTGTAATGTTAGCACACCATCTAGCGCAAGTAAAGACTTGCGTTGTAATGGCATAGCGTGGTTACATCGCGTTCGTTGTAACGATTGCGATGTAACCGCATCGCGGTGTACTAACCGCGATGTAAAGGATGTTCCCCGGTTGGTAGACCAGTTGCTGGAGAGAGGTCCTAAACTGGTGAGTGAATGGTGTTCTCGGGTTGCCTCTCACAGGAAGAGAGTGCGGAACCTCATGTTGGAGGACCAGTGGTAGTTTGGAATTACCCTGGAAGGAAGGGTGCAGAACGGCTATTATGTGCCAGGGGTTACTGCCCCCCACCCTGTGGATAGGCAAGGACCGGAGGTCTCTGGATGGCCTATGGCCTGGTCCCGGCCGTGGACAACTAGGGACTACCAGTGGGGTAGCCTAGTTGGGCCTGAGAGTTTTTTTTCAGAGGGAACCACGTTGGTTCAGAGTGGCGTAGAACCGGAGGGTGTCCCTGCAGTGCGGGCCCGCGCCCATGCTCTATCGCCCCAATCAGGGAAGCCCATCACATTGGTGATTGGTCTGCCCTGCGTTTTGGCTGGAAGGGGGTTGTGTTGGACTTGGCCCTTTTTGTCAGGTTCACCCTGTGAGAAGTTGGCCTAATATATGCTGTCCACTAGTTCTAGTGGGCACCTTGTATCAGTCCACACAACCCCTTATGGTGAATTGGTTAAAGACAACCTTTATTGAAAGCTATCCTAGTGGTAGCTATGGAGAGCAGCCTTCAAGCTAAGTCTTGAAGGAATGTAAAGCAGCTTGTTTTACCAGTCTATAATCTCTTGAATGATCAAATGAAAGGACAACCACACCAGGTATATATTTAAAATATATGTATTTAAGATCAAACACACCACTCTAGTCTATTTATGAGACTGGAGTTCGAAGTAGTTTGTTTACAAGTTAGCAATTATCAGTAATAGCACAAATACACGTTTGGGCCTTAGGGGCGTACCAAACCATATACCACAAAAGTGGTATAAGAACCATGACTGAGGTAGACACAAGGGCTAGAGCCTGTAGAATCGCTGGGACCCCAAGCAACCACCCAAGGTAGTGACGCAGAGGACCCACGGTGACTGTATGCAGTGTGAGAACACAACCGCGGGTTCCCGTTAGCTTCTATGGGCAATGTCCCGGTTGGAAATTTAAAGATCAGGAACACTTAGAATCGAGTCAGGACCAAACCCTTTTTGACTTAAGAAGTTCTAGGGCTAGCACCCACTGGACCACCGGAGTAATCGAGTTACCTCACCCAGGGAAGCCGGGTGCATAGGTGTCTTTTGGTGTCGTGTTGCGTCATCGACTTCATGGGAAGCCTGCAAAGAACGGCTGCTGCCGTGTAGAGGAGAAGTGTCCGAAGAGATCCAAGCCTGGATCTAGTATGGAAGGAACCTGAAAGCAGAGGGGACAAAGTCTGGGTCACTAGCCAGTGACCGAGGGCAGGATGGACCAATGCCCACAGATGGCGGGTGCTTCAGGTGAGTTGACCGGTGTCTTGACTCTTCAGCCACGAGGTCCAGGAGGTGTCGACAAAGTCCACAAGCCGGATTCGAGCTGCCCCATGAAGTCTGTCGAGCGCTGCGATGTCTGCGACCGGAATGGACCCAACAAGCCTTGGCAACGGCAAGTCACTGGAATTCAGAGAAAGGACTGCGGTGCAGACCAGCAAGGTCTGAGGGACTCACCCTGCGAGGGTAAGTCAGGGCAAGTCTGGAAAAACCAGGGAAGCCCAATTAGAAGAGGAGTTAACTTCGTGGGGACCTGCTAGCCAACGGGCTAGTGACCGCGAAGGAGCCTCGAGCGGTCGCACTAGAAACTGGCCCACGGGTTACTCGTAGAGTGGAGGCCAGCAATCTTCGGTGCAGGAGATGCTCAAGGCTGGGGCTACTCGGAGCCCAAAGCACAACTTCGAGGAAGACCAGAAAGGTAGTGTTGCTGCAAAAGTTCCCGGTGTCCAGGGGTCAAGGTTCCACGGCACCCACGATAGCCGCGGGCCTCAGCTTTGCTGTGGACTCAGGGTAGCCTCGGGGAAGTCAGGAAATCCACCTCTGGTGATGCAAAGGCTTCGGCGTCCGGCAGGAACTTCAGCGATGCAGACCGGTCAGTTGCTTCTTTGGTGCCTGCCAAGCAGGGGAGTCACTCCTTGACCCCAAGGGAGATTTCTTCAGTCTTCTAGTCAGGATAGAAAGTCGAAGGTCCAGGATATATGTTGCAGAGTTTCATCCAGGGTAATCTAAAGTCTCAAGGAATGGGTTCCCATACTTATACTAAGTTTGGGGGTTGGACATACTCTAGGGACCCACCTATGAGAGGGTTTGGAAAGAGGGGTGGTTACACCCATTTCCTTTGTCCAGTTTCGTGCCAGAGCAGGGGCAGGTAGCCCCTGCAACCGGTTTGAACTGGACTATGCACAGGGACACCAAGTGTGCCCCCAGTGCAGGACTTCAAAGCACCAGAGAGTGCTCCCGCCCAGCCCCAGTACATATCTGCCTGTCTGGGAAGGTGGTTACACCTCCCTTCGACAGGAAACCTATTGTCCAGGCCTTCCCTGCTGGAGTTTTGGTCAGCATCAGGAGGCCAGACCCGTGTCTGTGGCAGAGGCATCCATTTTGTGATGCCAGGGCTCAGGAAAGTCCTACCGGGTGTGACCAGTGTGAACATGTCTTTCCCTCTAGAAGGGTGGAATGCTACCCCCGCCACCAGAACTGGAGGGGGTTAGAATTCCAAAGCGTTTTACACCAAACACGACATGTTTTGATGCAGTCATTCCAAACTTAGCATTTACCGCAAGGTTATAATGCACTTAAGAGTATATGGTATGGCTGTATGACAGAACAAAGCAAAAACCAAAGGAAATGATGGACGGAGTGTTGAACATTGCAAGCACTCACTCCCAGTCAACTGATCTGGGTTTAATCCATCACCGTTCTTTAGCCCACTCTGCCACCCCAGTTCAGACATGGCCAAATGCAAATCAGTCTGACCCTGTGCCTCATGGGAACAGTCCAGCCCGAACTGCCAAGCCATGTCTTCCCTGGACCGGAAACAAGCTTCCTAGGACCGGTTTCTGGCATTTCAGCCGTCTTCAGCCAGGCTTGCTTGAATCCAGTGGCAAAGTGAGCAAGGGACTCACGTCTGAGCATACCCTGCCAACTTATGGCGAACAAAGCAAAAACCAAAGGAAATGATGGACGGAGTGTTGAACATTGCAAGCACTCACTCCCAGTCAACTGATCTGGGTTTAATCCATCACCGTTCTTTAGCCCACTCTGCCACCCCAGTTCAGAAATGGCCATATGCAAATCAGTCTGACCCTGTGCCTCATGGGAACAGTCCAGCCCGAACTGCCAAGCCATGTGTTCCCTGGACCGGAAACAAGGGGCCCGATTCACAGAACAAACTTAAGACAAAATCCTAAACTTAGTACCATTTTGGCATTCACAGAATGCACTTACTACTTCTGGTATTCACAGAATGAACTTACTACTTTTGCGATTCACGGAAAAAACTTACTACTTTTGCTATTCACAGAATGGATTTAAGACTACTAACTTTACGTCCGCACTCGGGCCGGAAATTCCGGCCCGGAGGCAGAGCTTCCGGCCCGGAGGCGGGGCTTCCGGGCCGGAGGCGGAGCTTCCGGCCCGGAGGTGGGGATTCCGGCCAGTGTGTTTTGCGTGTTTTTCCTTCTGTGTGGTGGACATGTGATCATATGCGGTACGTCCTTGACGAGGACACCTTGCATTGTACTGCAGGTTCAAGGTGGTTGAATGTCAGAAGGTCATAGACGTTAACATTGTCACACAAGAATATCAAATATTGTGAAGGTGCGTATATTCAGTTAAGTGGACATTCACTCACCTTAGCTGCACTTTTATGTATTCTGAAGACATAGGGTCACGCCACATGTAACTGGAGTTGAGTGTAGTAAACCCATCCGTACTCTTCTTCTCAGTATTCTGCCTACACGGTCTTTGCAGCATGAGATCAGTTCTGCGATCTTCGATCAGGGTGATGACTATTGTCGGTTCTTTATCGTGAAGCGTCCCCGGGGTGGGCCCCTGTGAGTCCATGAAGCATCCCCGGGGTGTCCCCCTGTGAGTCCATGTGGGAGTTTAACCCTTGACTGGGTGTTTCCTTCGGCAGTGTCATCCAGCGAAGAGGCTGGTCTGAAGCAGTAGCCTGATCAACCCTGGATCTGCTGCTGGGCAGCCCTGCTGCTGAATCTGGTCACTGACATCTGCTCAGGACGACTCAAATCCAGGTGCCCTGATAAAGGTACATGTGCCATCTGTGCCCCACCCCTGAGGATCGGAGCTGGAGCTGCCCGAAGTCTTGACAGCGTACCTCTTTTAATCGTTTGATGTATCCTGGATGTGGCCGGGGCCTGCATGTGTTATTTGTGCCCCCACAAGCTGGGGGAGGCCTGAGGTCTGGGAGGCGCCTGCTGCAGGGTCCATCTGGGAAGACGAGAAGCTTTACGTGTCCCGGAGAGAAGACCCTAAGCGTGAGAATGAGATCCAGCCAATCAGAAGCCGGCATGGGGAGTGAGTCCAGTGGACGAGGCTGCGCAGAGCTCGTCTGTGTGCGCAGTCAGTCTGGGGTACCATCTCTCGCTTACATGGTGCCCGACCGTGTGTCTCTTCTATGGTGAACTGGTCTATGGTTTGCTGTTGTACGTTACAGTGTGACCCTTTTTACAGGTCACCCTTGATCAATGGCGGCCTTCATTAGCGCTGTTACTTTATATCATGTTTGATTTGAGTTCCAAAGCTTCTTCACCTCCTAATTAAGCTTTGACGCTCACCCTCTCTCCTGCATGGGTGGACAAGAGCCACAGCGAGACTTGGCATCCAGTGAGATGGATTTGAGTGCTCATGTATTTATTTTATTTATTTATTTAAATGTATATATCCACGCAACAGCTATCCAAAAAGGGTTTCCCGGCACTATCTGGGAACAGCAGGGGCGAGAGAGAAACCTACTTGCTGAAAAGCCAGGTTTTGAGTGACTTACGGAACAATAGGAGATTGGGTAGAATACGGAGAGACAGAGGGAGAGCATTCCACAGTACAGGACCTAAATACTAAAAGGAACGACCACCCGTGCGGTAGAGTCTGACCTTAGGGACCTGGAGTTTGGCTTGTGTAGAGGACCGAAGAGTGCGAGAAGGTATGTAAGGACAGGCTAAGTGTTGCAAGTAGCGAGGGGCTCTGTCATGCTTGATACGAAACATGTAAGTCAGGGCCTTGAACATAACCCGTTTCTTGACCGAGAGCCAGTGTAGGTTCCTCAGCAAACTGGAGATTGAGGCAGTTCTGGAGGCCCGACACAGTGATCTGGCGGCAGAGTTATGCACTCGCTGCAGCTTGCAAGTTACATCTTTATTAGCTCCCAGATAGAGGATGTTCCCATAATCCAGGCTAGATGTAACAAGGGCCTGGACTACGGTTCTCTGGGTGGAGCCAGGTAGCATCCACACAATCTTCCTCAACCATTTCAGAATGGTGAAGCATGTTGCCGCAACCTTGGTAGCTTGTTGACGCATGGATAATGAATCGTCGATGATCAATCCAAGGTTGCGTACCTGGGTGGAAGGTTGCGGGAACGTACCCATTTCTGTGGGCCAATGTTGAGGGCCCCAGAGGACTCTATCTTTGCCAAGAACCAGAACCTCCGTTTTATCGCCATTAAGTTTTAAAAAGTTGGCATGCATCCAGGACGCCACTTTGCTGAGCCCCATCCTAAGAGCAGAAGGCTCGGTGGTCTTACCAGCTGAGAGAGAAAAGATGATCTGGGTGTCGTCAGCATAAGAGAATAACAACAACCCAGATTCCTCTAAGATAGCTGCCAGGGGTCTAACATAAATGTTAAATAATAGGGGGCTGAGAATAGATCCCTGTGGAACCCCATATGGTGAAGAATAGACTTTAGAGTTGGCCGAGGATGAGAAAACCTGAAAGGTGCGGTTTGTGAGAAAGGAAATAAGCCAGCTCAGAGCAGAGCCAGTTACACCAGTGGATTGGAGGGTCTTTATGAGTTCGGCGTGGGAAACCGTATCAAAGGCAGCGCTTAAATCCAATAACACCAGAGCCATCGTGTCACCTGCATCCAGATTCTGTCGCAGCATTTCAGTGACACCTAAAAGTGTGGTCTCGGTAGAATAACTGGTCCTGAAGCCGGACTGGGAAGGATGAAGAAACCCGTTTGTTTCGATGAACTTAGATAGTTGGCCATTAATGTGTCTCTCCAAAACCTTTGAGAGAGCTGGAAGCAGAGAGATTGTCCGATAGTTTGAGGGGAGCGCAGGGTCAGAGTTGGCTTTTTTTAATAGTGGAGCGACCATTGCATGCTTCTAGTCCGAAGGGAAGAAAGACTCCATTAGGGATGCATTGAGAAGTTCCAAAATGTATCGGAGTGATGGTTGTTCAAGCTGCTGTAGTACCGTAATGGGCAGAATGTCACACGGGGATCCCGATTTAGTCTTGCTTAGGTATTGTGTGAGTGTCGTCATATACAAGAGTGGCCAAGTATCAAGGATATTCCTAGGGTCCGTGGTGAGTACAACTTGGCATTCGGATGGGGGGCGGGTTGGGCAAAGGTCAAAGTGGGCGAAGGAATAGAGGGGGAGGTGTTGTTAGCCAATGAGGAGTATATTGTTTCCACTTTATTTAGGAAAAATGCCCATGGCTGAAGGACACCCATGATGACTGAGTGTCACCCAAGAACGCTGTCTTTGCCTGCTGCTTGTCGCCCCAGGAGGGGCCCTCATCCTCGCCAGTGAGGAGCAAGTAGACAGGGGAAAGGAAAGCCTTACGGGACTCAGTTACCCACCAGCCCCTGTGGCGCAACACCTGTGCTTCCCCGCCCATCTACCGCATTTAACAGCTTGCGGAACCCGCTGCCGCGGGTCCCGCCGCGCTGCTTCACCCAAGGACGCTGTCTTTGCCTGCTGCTTGTCGCCCCAGGAGGGGCCCTCATCATCGCCAGTGAGGAGCAAGTAGAGAGGGGAAAGGAAAGGAAAGCCTTACGGGACTCAGTTACCCACCAGCCCCTGCGGCGCAACACCTGTGCTTCCCCGCCCATCTACCGCATTTAACAGCTTGCGGAACCCGCTGCCGCGGGTCCCGCCCCGCTGCTTCACCCAAGGACGCTGTCTTTGCCTGCTGCTTGTCGCCCCAGGAGGGGCCCTCATCATCGCCAGTGAGGAGCAAGTAGAGAGGGGAAAGGAAAGGAAAGCCTTACGGGACTCAGTTACCCACCAGCCCCTGTGGCGCAACACCTGTGCTTCCCCGCCCATCTACCGCATTTAACAGCTTGCGGAACCCGCTGCCGCGGGTCCCGCCGCGCTGCTTCACCCAAGGACGCTGTCTTTGCCTGCTGCTTGTCGCCCCTGGAGGGGCCCTCATCATCGCCAGTGAGGAGCAAGTAGAGAGGGGAAAGGAAAGGAAAGCCTTACGGGACTCAGTTACCCACCAGCCCCTGTGGCGCAACACCTGTGCTTCCCCGCCCATCTACCGCATTTAACAGCTTGCGGAACCCGCTGCCGCGGGTCCCGCCGCACTGCTTCACCCAAGGACGCTGTCTTTGCCTGCTGCTTGTCGCCCCAGGAGGGACCCTCATCATCGCCAGTGAGGAGCAAGTAGAGAGGGGAAAGGAAAGGAAAGCCTTACGGGACTCAGTTACCCACCAGCCCCTGTGGCGCAACACCTGTGCTTCCCCGCCCATCTACCGCATTTAACAGCTTGCGGAACCCGCTGCCGCGGGTCCCGCCGCGCTGCTTCACCCAAGGACGCTGTCTTTGCCTGCTGCTTGTCGCCCCAGGAGGGGCCCTCATCATCGCCAGTGAGGAGCAAGTAGAGAGGGGAAAGGAAAGGAAAGCCTTACGGGACTCAGTTACCCACCAGCCCATGTGGCGCAACACCTGTGCTTCCCCGCCCATCTACCGCATTTAACAGCTTGCGGAACCCGCTGCCGCGGGTCCCGCCGCGCTGCTTCACCCAAGGACGCTGTCTTTGCCTGCTGCTTGTCGCCCCAGGAGGGGCCCTCATCATCGCCAGTGAGGAGCAAGTAGAGAGGGGAAAGGAAAGGAAAGCCTTACGGGACTCAGTTACCCACCAGCCCCTGTGGCGCAACACCTGTGCTTCCCCGCCCATCTACCGCATTTAACAGCTTGCGGAACCCGCTGCCGCGGGTACCGCCGCGCTGCTTCACCCAAGGACGCTGTCTTTGCCTGCTGCTTGTCGCCCCAGGAGGGGCCCTCATCATCGCCAGTGAGGAGCAAGTAGAGAGGGGAAAGGAAAGGAAAGCCTTACGGGACTCAGTTACCCACCAGCCCCTGTGGCGCAACACCTGTGCTTCCCCGCCCATCTACCGCATTTAACAGCTTGCGGAACCCGCTGCCGCGGGTTCCGCCGCGCTGCTTCACCCAAGGACGCTGTCTTTGCCTGCTGCTTGTCGCCCCAGGAGGGGCCCTCATCATCGCCAGTGAGGAGCAAGTAGAGAGGGGAAAGGAAAGGAAAGGAAAGCCTTACGGGACTCAGTTACCCACCAGCCCCTGTGGCGCAACACCTGTGCTTCCCCGCCCATCTACCGCATTTAACAGCTTGCGGAACCCGCTGCCGCGGGTCCCGCCGCGCTGCTTCACCCAAGGACGCTGTCTTTGCCTGCTGCTTGTCGCCCCAGGAGGGGCCCTCATCATCGCCAGTGAGGAGCAAGTAGAGAGGGGAAAGGAAAGGAAAACCTTACGGGACTCAGTTACCCACCAGCCCCTGTGGCGCAACACCTGTGCTTCCCCGCCCATCTACCGCATTTAACAGCTTGCGGAACCCGCTGCCGCGGGTCCCGCCGCGCTGCTTCACCCAAGGACGCTGTCTTTGCCTGCTGCTTGTCGCCCCAGGAGGGGCCCTCATCATCGCCAGTGAGGAGCAAGTAGAGAGGGGAAAGGAAAGGAAAGCCTTACGGGACTCAGTTACCCACCAGCCCCTGCGGCGCAACACCTGTGCTTCCCCGCCCATCCTATTAAAGTCTCACTGATAACCGCTACGCGGTACGCGTGCGGGACACGCCGGACGAAGCCCGGACAAAGGGCGGACAGTCTGAGACAGTCCGGGACAGGAGGGGGAAGGAGGGGGCTGCATACCGGTCTATTGTAAGTTAATAGTTTCCCGCTTTCTGTGGTTTCAGTTTCCTGTAAGGTTTTGTTATAGGCCAGGCCCAGTCATAATGTTTAAAACTAAACCTGCTGCCGTGCCCACCACTCTGGATAATTATTTGGTCAAGATGGTTGACAAAATCAACCACGATCGCAGGAAGTCTCTAGGACGCTCAGGGCCACAATGTACGAGTCCCCCCCGCTCGACCAACTGGTCCTTCAGTCTAGTACCAACCAAGACGTTACTATTTCTCCAGATCCCATAGATTGTTCGATATTGGGTGTTCCAAAGGATATCACAAGCGTGGCTAGTGATACCCCTGGCCCTCCGAACGATGCGGATTCTGGCCAAGCAGCTTCACCTACCCCTTGCTTGACGGACCCAAGGCCACAAAGATTATTACGTTCGGGCAGGAACTATAGTAAAATTACACAGCCTAAACGAGGAGGGAACCGCTCCACCAAGAGAGCTGACCCCATAATATCCAATATTCAACGAGACAAATCAGCATCATTGGATGGTACTAAGATCACTTTAGATAATGAGCAACTTGACTTCATGATTAACGCCATAGATGTCAAGCTTGATTTATTGGTTAAACCCCTTTTGACTAAACTCGCAACACTTACAGATGAAGTAGGCAGATTGGGAGGTTTACTGGACTCACTTATGAAGGCTGGTACTGTAGCAAAAACTAATGATAATGAACAAGAACCGGCAGAGGTAATCCCTATTACTACTAACTCAATTCCTTTAACGGCAGGTAGCTTAAATTCTAATTTTTGTCCCTTCCGCTGTCCCTAATACTCTCCCTAAGCGGACGGGTCCCATTAATCCACCCTTTGATCCAGTAATAGGAAAACAGTTGGGCCCCAATGTAAACGCTAACAGTCTTAGTAGCCCTCAACCGGATTTGCCACCGACATGTTCACCTTTCGTGGCAGTTCTGACAAACGTTCCCCCAGTTAGAGAGTGCGGTAGTAATTATGGCTTTGGCGAATCTCATACGTCATTAAAGAATAAGACTGTGGACTGGCTCCATAGACGGTGTGGCTTTCCTGTAGCTCTATCTAGGGATATTTTAAGCACTAGAAGAACCAATTGGGTTGGCAAATCCCGTAAGACTTGTGTTGGAGACTGTATTGTCATTAACTTCCGGAACCCACAACTTACCTCCACTGTATTGATTAAAGCCGCATCTCTTCCTACAAGTGACCAAGGTATTTCTCTACGCCCTCTTGGGTATTTTTATAGAGATCATGTTACTCAATCTGATGCCGAGTGTCACCGGTGGAGGCAAAGCGACCGGAACGTCAGTGCCGGCCCCACTATCCCTATGTTCAATAGGTTCGAGCCCCTGAGTGAGCTTGATTGTAATGACTGACTGGTTCCCCTTGTAGCTGATACTGGATTTGAGAACGCTTCCCTGAGGAAGGGGAGGCGTAGTCTGGTCCCTGGGGTTCCTGATCCTCTCTACCCTACTAGTATCGTAGGTATTTGTGGTAGTCCTATTGTTTCCTCAGTGGATTGTGAGTCTGTAAGTCAGGCCCCCGATGATAGGGATCGGTCAGTACTAAATAAGCCTACACCTCCAGCCAACTGTGGCCCGTGCTCAATTGCCTACTGGAATGTTGCGGGACTCTTACATAAGGACGCTTGTTTAGGTTGATTTGATTTTATTAATCTTTTTAACATTTTATGTTTTCAGGAAACCTGGAGTGTGGACCCCATCAATTATAATGGTTTCGTTTCTTACCATTTGCCTGCTGTGGCTTCCAACTCGGGAAGAGCCGAGGGGGGTCTCTTGATATCGATCTCAGTGGAAGTACCACTTACTGTAAAGAAATATGTTTTGATTGGGGCCCACTCCCAGATCCTATGGCTTTGTCAGGAGCCGGATAGAAATATCCTTTTAATCAATTTTTACAATAATGTATTTGATAATACTAGGCAACAGGTAGTGTTCGCCTTAGAGTCTGCTCTGGCAAACATTGTCACTGGAAATGATATTGTCTTTGATTTTATCTGGCTAGGGGATTTTAATACTTCTGTTTGTCCATTTTCTGCAAATAGGGTCTGTGGTTTTGTAAACTGTAGGGGGGTGGGCGTCCCTCATTTTCCCCATAATCCCTATGGTGAATCATTAAACAAAATTCTGATGACCTATGACATGGAGATGATGGGTAATAAGAAAGGCGCTATTGGTGAAATCGTCCCTACTTTTACGGGTCGAAATGCTAACACTGTTATCGACTTCATTTGTATTTCTTCTAGCCTCAACCCATGGTGTACAGCCCCCCTGGTAGTGGATAATCTAATTAGTGATCACAACTGCCTGACTATGGAGGCCGTCCTATGGAGGGCAAATTACGGCCCTAAACCTAATATAGTAGTTAATATCGAACCACATCGACCCAATGGAACCAGAATCAGGTGGAAGGGGGATAAGGCGGATATCCTGTCCAACTCCATTATTACTAATTGTGTTAACGAAATCGTTTTTATTATAGAGAGCAGAGATTTAACTGATGCTATCATGCACAAGTTTATTAAAATTAACCTCAGTATTGAATCTAAACTTACCAAGCCTCCTAAGGGTAAGTCATGCCGGCAAAGGGGGTGGTTTGATCATGCTAGCACCTTCGCCCTGAAGGGCCTAAAAGAGGCTCTGGCAGCCAAACCAAGGGATAAAATCCTGATCAGGGAGCTTAGAGCCACCTACCAGGCTGCGGTTACCAACAGAAAGGTTGAATTAAGACAAGAGGCATGGGACAAGCTTGATCAGGCTGCTGAAACATCAGATTCCTCCCTATTCTGGGCGACAGTCAATTGTCCCTTCTTAAAGAACGAGGAGATACCTGTATTGACGGCAAACGTTAGCGCGTAGAGATGGGTCTCTCACTTTTCCCTGATTTTTGATTCAGCTACACCTCCGGAGGCAGGGGAAGGTACTTGGCCCATCATTTCCTTAGATATATCCCTATCCGAAGTTCAGGATTGTATCTCTACTAGTAAAGGAGGGAAGGCCCAGGGACCTGATGGGGTGCCCATAGACGTCTATAAAAAAGAACCTGAAATATGGGGCCCGCTATTAACCAAAGTATTTAATGCAGCTGTCCGTTACGGCGTCCCGCATACCTGGGAGGAATCTATTATTATTCCTATTCATAAAAAGGGGGAGCGAAGGGATGCTAAGAATTACCGTCCGATCTCCCTCTTAGATTCCTCCGTGAAAATTATGAGCCGGGTGCTTCTTGTCAGATTAGAAGAATGGGCCGGATCGAACAACATTCTGGCAAATTCCCAATACGGTTTTAGGAAGGGACGAGGGACAGTAGAACAGTGCCTCAACCTAGAACTACTCATAGGGAAATATACGAACGCCAAGAAAGGTTCCCTCTTTCTCTGCTTTGCAGATTTAAGCAGTGCCTTCGATATGGTAAACCACAAGATCCTATGGGAGAAATTACTTGAAATGAGGGCACCGGAGGGCATTGTTTATTTTCTGGCTAGGCTATATGCTAACCTTAGCTCAAGTGTTCGATACGGCCCTGGAGGGGAGCGCACCCCAAAGTTTCTCATTAGGCGTGATATCAGACAGGGGTGTGTGCTCGCCCCCCTACTTTTTACACTTTTTATTAATGAGGTTGACTCGGTTTTAAAGACTGTTGTGGCAGATGCACCAAAAATTCTTGATTTTCATGCTCCTGTTTTACTCTATGCGGACGATGCCGTCCTTCTTTCTAGGACCCCCATCGGCCTACAACGCCTTATGGACAGGTTTTCTCTGTTCATTAAGGAAAGGAAGCTGATGATTAACAAATCAAAAACCTTCGTTATGGAATGTGGGATGGGCCGCAAAAAAACGCATTCTTATTTTATCGAAGGGCATAAGGTCCAAACGGTTGACACTTTTAACTACCTAGGTATAACCTTTTCCAAGACAGGTAGTTGGTCCAGTGAAATCCCCCATGTTAGGGCTAGGATGGCGAAATGTGCCCACGGGGTGTTTACGTTCGCTTCCAAAATTGGGGATAAGCGGCTTAGAGATATGTTGAAAATCTACCAGATGAGGTGTATTTCAATTGCCCTTTATGGAGCAGGTGTTTGGGGGCACGTTTCGACTGGGAGTCTACAGGTGGAGGAAAATCTCTTCCTAAAAAGATTATTATGTTTACCCACTGTGATACGGACAGTGCCGGAAACGCCAGAAATGCCTTTCCCGTGCCCTTCAAGATGGCGACGTCCGAATTCCAAGCGGAGGACGGTGGCGGTCTAGTCTTCCAGGTAGGGGCGGATGTGACGTCCCGCACGAAGACGAGAGACGCGAGGGAGGCGGAGACAAAAAGGGAGGAAGAGGAAGCGAAGGTGAGGTGGGAGAAGACGGCGGAGAGCGAAGGAGCGACGGATCCAGAGAGAGAACAAAGGACCGAACAGCAGAGCCAGAGTAGCAGAGAAGAAGACGCGACGGGCGGCGAGGCCCCAGCTGGTACCGCTACCGTGTCCAGTCGTCCCTCGGAGAGCCAGGACGCCGAGACACCCAATGCTACGGTCCTGGAGGACTGTAGCTCCAGGTCAGTGTCTTTCTTGAATTCTTTCAAACGCTGGACTGGGAGGGCGAAAGCGGGGAGAGCAAGTAAAAGCGGGCACTAGTTAGGTCCGCCCTACTCCTCACATTTCCCTTCCTCACGAACCCTGGTGAATAGACGCATAGGTGGTGGGTGAATCACACAGTCACAAGAGTCAAGACTTTGTTACTGACGGGTGGTTCTTTCTGTGTTTCCTTTATCTCCCGGGGACGCCAAAACAAACCTGAGGACCTCTCAAGGAACTGACCTGAAGTACTCACACCAGAGGGACCTGCAGAAGCGGCTACCGGACCTGTTGCTTTGTCTTCATATATTCACGAACTTCTGTTTCCCCTTTATTTGATGGACGTTATCAGTTACCCCTAAACAACCATACCTTTACCTGTAATAAACAACCAGCATAATAACTTCCGTGTCGCTAGCTCTTGTCCTAAGAGGGTCGGTCATAGGTCAGGGTGGCCAAAGAACTTACACCCACTTCAGCTTCCACGGATTTGGTGCACAGGGAGTTCGGAATCCAACATCTCTCAGATTCTGCTGCCCTTAGACCACTTCTGTTGTGGCGTGCAATTTGGATAAAGGAAGAGACCTCCTTAAACAGAGATATTATTAAGGATTGTTTTACGACTGATAACCATCTAAAGATTCCATGGGTTAATTTTGTCACGAGCAGTTTCATGGAGATTTATGGTCTTAACCTATTTGAGGATAGTTATGCCGCCTCTAGTTTGACCAAAAGCGAGATGAAATCTGTTTTTATGACCCAAAAGTCTGAGCGGCGTGAGAGGGCCAGTAGTAACCTTTCCACTTGTATGCTCTACGGAAGTTGTTGCAATTTAATAGGTTATCAACCGTATTTGAGCTTTGTAACTAGACCTTCCCATCGATTCGTTCTGACCAGATTACGTTTTGGGATCGTTCACTATTTAGTGGCGTTCCCAAATATCAAAAAGCACCCGATTGGCCCCTGCCCTTGTGATTATATTACCGTACAAAGCACTTTGCACCTTCTATTGTTCTGCTCACTTTATGGCAACCTTCGTATAGCCTTTTTAAAACCAGTTTTTAAGAAACATGGAGTTAGGACAGTTAAAGACACCATGAAATTGTTATTTAACCCCTCACCCGATGTCTGCTTTTTTACTGCTACATTTCTTCTCCAAGCCATTAAGGCAAGGCCTAGTATTATTTTTTAATTGTCATTCAACTGTATTTTAATTGTTTGTTAGACCATGTTGCATTATGGAATGTTTCTTTAGGGTCTATCTTTTTTGTTTGAGTTTAATGATGTTTTTTAAAATGTAATGTATGTGCTTTTATGGACTTTGTGTTAAGCTCCGAATAAAGCCTTATGAACTGAACTGAACTGACTGAGTGTTACTCTCCAGCTGAGTGTGAGTGAGCGTTACTCACCAGGGAGCTGAGTGTGACTGAGTGATAATCACCAGTGAGCTAAGTGTGATTGAGTGTTACTTACCAGGAGCTGAGTGTGACTGAGTGTTACTCACCAGGGAGATGAGTGTGACTGAGTGTTACTCACCAGGGAGATGAGTGTGACTGAGTGGTAATTACCAGTGAGCCAGGGTGACTGGGTGTTACTCACCAGGGAACTGATTGTGACTGAGTGTTACCCACCAGGGAACTGATTGTGACTGAGTGTTACCCACCAGGGAACTGATTGTGACTGAGTGTTACTCACCAGGGTGTTGAGTGTTACTGAGAGGTACTCATCAGTGAGCCGAGTGTGACTGAGTGTTACTCACGAGGGAGCTGAGTGTGTCAGAATTTTACTCACCAGGAGGCTGAGTGTGACTTAGAGATACTCATCAGTGAGCCCAGTGTGACTAAGTGGTACTCACCAGGAAGCTAAGTGTTACTGAGTGTTATTTACCAGAGAGCTGCTTGTGATTGAGAGGTACTCACCAGTGAGCTGAGTGTGACTGATAGGTACTCACCAGTGAACCGAGTGGGGCTGAGAGGTGCTCTCCAGTGAGCTGAATGTGACTGAGAGCTACTCACCAAGGAGTGAAGTATGACAGAATGTTATTCACCAGGAAGCTGAGTGTGACTAAGAAATATTCACCAGTGAGCCGAGTGTGACTACATGTTTCAGAGGCACAGAGGTTGTTTCTTGCCCCACTGTCTTCTCCAGGACTTAATAAAATCAGGGAAAAGCAAACAATGATAGTTTAGGGTTGGCCGAGGCCAATGACAGGTTGAACAGCAGGATCTTCCTGAACCCCCACTCCGGTGTGTCTTCTCCCCATGCCGGAGTAGTGTACTCGGCTCGTTGAATAGCAGCATCTTCCTGAACCCCTCCTCCAGTGTGTCTTCTCTCCAGGGCAGGGTAGTGTACACGGTTCGTTGAACAGCAGCATCTTGCAAAGCCCCCCCTCCGGTGTATCTTCTCCCCAGGCCGGGGTAATCTACACATCTCGTTGAATAGCAGCATCTTCCTGAACCCCCACTCCAGTGTGTCTTCTCCCCATGTCGGGGTAGTTTACACGGCTCGTTGAACAGTAGCATCTTGCAAAGCCCCCCTCTGGTGTGTCTTCTCCTTAGGCCGGGGTAATCTACACGGCTCCTTGAATAGCAGCATCTTCCTGAACCCCCACTCCGGTGTGTCTTCTCCCCAGACCGTGGTAATCTACACGGCTCGTTGAATAGCAGCATCTTCCTGAACCCCCACTCCGGTGTGTCTTCTCTCCAGGCCGGAGTAGTGTACTCGGCTCGTTGAATAGCAGCATCTTGCAAAGCCCCCCTCTGGTGTGTCTTCTCCTTAGGCCGGGGTAATCTACACGGCTCCTTGAATAGCAGCATCTTCCTGAACCCCCACTCCGGTGTGTCTTCTCTCCAGGCCGGAGTAGTGTACTCGGCTCGTTGAATAGCAGCATCTTCCTGAACCCCCACTCCGGTGTGTTTTCTCCCCATGCCGGGGTAGTGTACATGGCTCGTTGAATAGCAGTATCTTCCTTTGCCCCTCCTCCGGTGTGTTTTCTCCCCATGCCGGGGTAGTGTACACAGCTCGTTGAATAGCAGCATCTTCCTGAACCCCTCCTCCGGTGTGTCCTCTCCCCTGGCCTGGGTAGTTTACACGGCTCGTTGAACAGTAGCATCTTGCAAAGCCCCCCTCTGGTGTGTCTTCTACCCATGCCGGGGTAGTGTACACGGCTCATTGAATAGCAGTATCTTCCTGAACCCCTCCTCCGGTGTGTCTTCTCCCCAGGCCGGGGTAGTTTACACGGCTCGTGGAACAGTAGCATCTTGCAAAGCCCCCCTCTCGTGTGTCTTTTCCCCTTGCCGGGGTAGTGTACATGGCTCATTGAATAGCAGTATCTTCCTGAACCCCTCCTCCGGTGTGTCTTCTCCCCAGGCCGGGGTAGTTTACACGGCTCGTTGAACAGTAGCATCTTGCAAAGCCCCCCTGTTAGACCTGGCACCTTGGCGTGAGTCTTCCTTCCACTTTTTGTCGCTGTGCCTCATGTGTTTTGCTGGTGTTAGCTGCTCAGAGCACTGTGCCACTGCCAACCAGTGCCACAGTGCAAGTGCTCCCTATTTAAATTGTATATGTTGGTTGGATTCCATGATTGGCTTATTTGATTTACTGTCAGACCCCAGTAAAGTGCACCAGGAGTGCCCAGGGCTTGTAAATACAAATGCTGCTGGTGGGCTTGCAGCACTGGTTGTGCCACCCACAGAAGCGGCCTGGTAAAATGTATCTAGGGTCTGCCATTGCAGAACCTGCATGCAGGCTGGTACTGTCATGCTGACTGGGCAAGTGCACCCACTTGCCAGTCCCTAAACCTTCCCGTAACTTCATATTAGTCACCCCTATGGTAGGCCCAAGGACAGGGTGCATTGTAAGCATAAGGTAGGACAAGCCCTGATGTGTGTGGCATGTCCTAATAGTGAATTACAGCCATTTTCGTTTTTCCCTATTGCAAGGCTACCTGTTCCCATAGGCCAGAATGGGCTGTTAGAATTGTTACATCCTATGATCCTAACAGACCCAGGGAACATGGTAGAAATTTGAGTTTAGTATGCCTGAACTCAGAATAATAAAATACATCTTTTAGTAAAGTTTATTTTAATATTCTGGGTTTGCAAATACCACTTTTAGAAAGTTGGTATTTGCTTGCCTAACCATTTCAGCCCGCCTCTGCTATGATGTGTATCTGCCTGTCTGGTTTATGTGAGTGACAGGGCTGGGAAAACCCAGAGGGGCAGGGCTAGGTAGCCTGGTGGAGAATAGAGAGATTGACATCCAGATGGGTGGGATGAGTGCACCTGGACTCTGAATAGAGCTGTGCTCTGCCACCACAATGCTGGCTCCACCTCCTGTGGAGCGGCTGATGTCTCTGCCATGCACCCTGAATAGAAAGTCAGTGTCATGTCAGCAAAGTGCTTAGGAACTGGTTTGGACCGGGCAAAGGCCCCTCTACCCCAGAGGAACAAAGGAATTAGGGATATAAGTATTGGGACCCTGCTCCCAAGAAATTAGATCCTGCTTGACAAGAAGAACCTCTGCCTGAGGAGAAGGAACTGGGAAAGCTGTAAGGAGGAGTACTGTCCCTGACCTGGGGGATTGGCCTGCAGTGGTTGCCTTGCTGCTGAAGGAGAGGAGAAAGACTACAAAGACTTTATTTCAACTTGTGCTTAAAAAGATCTCCAAGGGCTTGGAATAGAGCTTGCCTCCTCCTGAAGTCTCAGGAACAACAGACTTCACCCCCCAGCTCCCCAGAGTTCTTTGGAAGTGCCTGCTGCTGTTGGGCCTTCTGAGGGACTGCGTGTCGCAAGGAGCTGGAAGCGCGACTCAAGGAGGAGAAGCGTGCCGCCGTCGGAGCTGCTGTCGGCGCATCTCGTAAAGTGTGTCGCCGCTGCAGCTTCGCATCGAGCGGAAGCGTCTCGCATCAACCAAGAAGTGTCTCGCAACGCTGAAGAAGCGTGTCGCCATCGCAGCCATCGTAGCTGTCGCATCGCACCGCATCAAGAGAAGAGTCTCGCATCGAGGAAGAAGCGTGTCGCCATCGCAGCCATCGTAGCTGTCGCATTGTACCGCATCAAGAAAAGCGCCTCGCATCCACGGAGAAGCGTGCCGCCGTCGGAGCTGCTGTCGTCGCATCGCGTAAAGGGGTGTCGCCGCTGCAACATCGCATCGAGCGGAAGCGTCTCGCAAACATCAGAGAAGAGTGCCGCTGACAAGGCCGCTGTCGTCGCATCGCGTAAAGGGTGACGCCGCTGTATCTGACGCATCGAGTCGAGTCTTCTCGCAACATCGGAGAAGCGTAACGCATCTGGAAGATCTTCACGTCTTTATTTCTTTGCACCAAAAACTTCATCGAATCGATATCGTTGCAACACTTTCGTTACCCTGCATGTCGCATCTAAGGTACATTGACTTAAAGTGTCGCATTTAAGAACTTAAGAGAACTAAGCAAAATTCTACCATCTAAAGTAACAGTGTTGTGTATTTTTGTCGTTTAATGGTCTTGTGGTAACTCTATATAAAGAATCCTTATTTTTAATATAAACCTGTGTGGTGTCCATTTGTAGTGTTTGTAGGAAGGTGGATATCTGACTATGGTTACCCCCAACTTTTTGCCTAGTGTCTAGCTGGTTTTTCGACTTAGTTGGCCTGAGATCCTGCCATTCAGGGTCTCAGGCTGTCTGCTCTCTCTGTAAAATGGACTCCATGTACCCTAGGTACATACACAATTGGTAAGGATCACCTTATTGGACCCTGTACAGAGTACCCTAGGTACCCAGGGCATAGGTGTACCCTAGGCCTCCCAGGGGCTGCAGCATGTATTATGCCACCCCTGGTCTGGCCTTCCAATCAGACACAACTGGCTGATCACTCAGCTGGGGCAAGGTCGTGTAATCACCCCTTGCTTAGATATAGTATGCCTATATCTACCCTTATATATAGACACATGTGTACCTATCAGTCACTCCTATGGCAGGCCTTAACAATCCTGGAGGCAGAGTGCTTGGTAACATGTGAGATGGTGCTCTAGCATGAGCTGAGCCTGTCTGCAGCTTTCGGAACCATGTCCTTATAGCTGTTCTATGATATAGCCTACCATATACTCTTAAAGTGCCTTATAATCTTAAACGGTTATGGTAACTATGGTTTGGCTTTATCAAAACATGTCGTGTAAGGTGTCTAACACTTTGGAATAATACCCCCATACCATTTCTGGTGATGAGGATATTATTCCCCCCTTCTAGAGGGAGAGACATGTTAAAATCCTACTTCGCTGTTTAACTCTAACCAAAGCCTCAGCATCACAAAATGGATGCTGCTGCCACAGACACAAGTCTGACCTCCTGCTGCTGGGAGTGATCCCAGCCAGGGAGGCCTGGACAATAGGTTTCCTGCTTGGGGAGGTGCTAGCACCTCCCCAGACAGCCTTTAGTGTATTGGGGCAGGGTGGGCTGAAAGGAATGAGACATGCCTGGGGCACACAAGGTGTTCCTTGCATAGTCCAGTTCAAACCGGCGCTGGGGCACTCCAGCCCCAGCTCTGGCGCGAAACTGGACAAAGGGAAGTGGGTGTAACCACCCCCTCCCAGGTCCCACCCGTAAGGCGTGACCTAGCAGGTATCCCAGCCCCCCAGATTAGTATAAGAGTGGGAGTTGGGCCTCAAGACTTTAGATTATCCTGAACCTGCAAAACTGAACAGAAACTCTGGACCTTCGACATTCGACGAAAGAAGAAGACTGAAGAATCTCCCTTGTAGCCAAGGAGTGGCTACCCTGTGCAAACAGGCACCATCAAGTGACTACCCTTTGCTTTGTGAAACGTTCGACGAGGAACCGACTGCAGAGCCCGACCAGAGCCTTGATTTCCAGACTTCTCCGACCCTCATCCACATCTGCAGCAGAGCTGAGATCCGTGGAGGCGACGAGCGACGTGGGACCGGCTACCTGGGAAAAGTGGCTAGTAACTTACAGCGCAGCTTCTGAGGTACCCTCGAAGTTGTGCACCGGGGATTGAGAAGCCCCAACCCCAAGCACCCTCTGCACCGAAGACCAGCCCCCCACACTCCACGAGTCCTGCGTGGGGCCCTTCAGCATTTTCCTGCTTGCCGCGTCTGTCCGGTTGCTTGCCCGCTGGCTAGTGGCCTTTGTGACGACGCTCCCTGAAATCTTCTACGCTGGTTTGGCTCCTCCAGACTGGCTCCCGCTTCTCTGCAAAGAAGGAGCACCCCAGACCTTCCTGGTCTGCACCAGAAGCAAGTCCCTTGTTCTTCGTGGGTTCCGCTTGCCAAGGCTTGGTGAGTCCTAGTCCAACTTCGACGCCGCCGACAGCAAGAGCCTTCGTGGGACAGCTCGCCTCCTGGTCCTGGTCGTCCTCGACGCTTCCTGGTCCTCCTGGCTGCAGCGACAAGCTTCACCTTCACCTGCAACTCTTCACGACATCGCCTGGTTCCTTCCTGGTTCCACGTGGTCACTGGCTAGTGACCTTGACTCTGTCCCCTCTGCTTGCAGGTTTCTTCTCTTCTTGATCCCAGCCTTGGGATCCACCGGACACTCTTCACTGACTGCCTGTCAGCATCTTTCTTCAGGCATCCATAGGAGTCGACGACGAAAACGACGCATCTTCACCCCTATGCACCCGCAGCCTGTGGGCTAGGTAACTTGGGTACTCCGGTGCTCATCAGGATAGTGACTATCCTAGTGTCTAGTTTTCAAGTCTCAACTTCCTAGCTACTCCGGAAGTGTCCTAAATCTATCTATTTCTAAACTGTAACATTGCTATTGACTTTTACGCATTACGCGTGAGTGTTTCCACTCTGCACACGAATCCCGTGGGCCTCCCACTTCCTAACTAACGCTAGTGTAGGGTAGCCCCAGCGATTCCCTAGGCCTAGGCCTATCCTATTTCCGTGACAGTGGTTCTTATACCACTTATTTAGTATATGGTTTGCGTGGCCCCTAGGGCCTAACTGTATTACTTACCTGTGTGACTTACTGTATGCATTAATAAGACTGTGTTGTACTTACCTCTAAACTCATAAAGAATGCTGAGGGTTTGCTTAGAATAAATACACTTTATTTTATATATATATCTGTAGTGGTGTCCTTTCATTTGGTATTCAAGGGATTATATATGGTATCACAGCTGGCTTCACATGCCATTCAGAGTTTAGCCTAAGACTGCTCTGGTCCATGCTACCACTAGGATAGCTGGTCTATAAGGTTGACTTTACAACCAATCACCATAAGGGTATTTGGACTGATATAAGGTGTACACTATAACTAGTGACATCATACATCAGGCCAACTTCTCACATTGGTGGCAGCGGTGGGATCTGAGCTTGCTGTTGTAATACCATTGTAATCTTGAGATACTAAATTGAAAGATCACACAGATATTGTCTAGGTACATATAACATAGATTATTATACTTAAGTCCTACTGGACTTTGTAGTTGTAGGTTGAAGGGAGTAACACACCCTGACTACAACTACTAGAGAGGTTTAGTAGAAACAACTAGTGTAGGTAGGTGCACACACCACACCCTCACTAGATCATGCCTCTGGGAGGAGATCAAGTAGATGCTCTCTCAGGAGGGGCAGGTCTGCAGAAGACCCCCTCTAGGTATGATACCTTAACATTCCAGGAGATGAGACATTTGTGTACCTCCAGAGGAATAAAACAGGGTTCCAACCCTACCCTTAGACAGCTAGTGGAGCTTCTGGAGGCCTATGATGCTGAAAGAGCTGCCAGGGATGGTGCCATAGCTGTAGATAAGGGTCTACCCACCACAGATGAGTCAGATGGGACTTCAGAGGAAGAGGTAGACAGCCAGGGCCAAGTAGGAAGACTTAGCCAGGCTAACCTAAGTTTACATGGGAGTTTGCATGGGGTCCCCCCATACAGACCCCCAAGTAGGCTTTCACAGAGAAGTAGGAGGGACAGATCCCCTTCAAGGGAATCCATCCACTCCCATGTCTCTAGCATCTCTAATGCTTCCTCTCACAGGGGAATGACTTCACCTGAGAGAAAGGAGCATAAAGCCAGAATGAGGGAAGCTAATCTGAGGATTCAGAGGGAATAAATTGCCCTTGCCAAGGAGAAGCTTGCTCTGGCTAGAGAGCAAAAATTGTGTGGGTCAGAACCCACTGGTGGCAGCAACATCCCTAGAGATAGGGATAGGTCTTATGACCATAGAAACCTAAGCAAGATAGTCCCCCCATATCAGAATGGGGATGACATCCACAAATGGATGACTGCTTTGGAGAGGGCCTGCAAAGTACAGCAGGTACCCCAAAGTCAGTGGGCAGCTATCTTGTGGCTCTCCTTTTCTGACAAAGGTAGAGACAAGCTCCTCACAGTCAGTGATGAGGATGCAAACAATTACAAAGTCCTGAAGAGTGCTCTGATAGATGGGTTTGGCTTAACCACTGAGCAATATAGGTTGTTGTTCAGAGACACCCAGAAGACACAGACACAGGACTGGTCTGATTTTGTGGATTGTGCCACTAAGGCTTTGGAAGGTTGGTTAAATGGCAGCAAGGTGCAGGACTATACAGGATTGTACAACTTGATTATGAGGGAGCAGATCCTTAGTAATTGTCAGAACCAGCTTCTCCATCAGCACCTGGTAGACTCAGATTTGACCTCTCCCCAAGAATTGGGAAAGAGGGCAGATAAATGGGTCAGGACCAGGATTAGGCCTAAAAATCAGGGTGGTGACCAAAAGAAAGATACCACCAAGCCTCAAGAGAAGGGTGGGGATAAAACAAAAGAGAAATCTTCCTCAGGGCCCCAAAACTCCACACAGGGTGGTGGGTCCCAAGCTCCCTCCTCTACCACAGTTAAAAAGCCTTACTGCCATGTGTGTAAAACACCTGGGCATTGGAAAACTGACAGCAGTTGCCCACAGGCTAAAAACAAAACTGTTCCTCCAACTACTCCTGTCACACCACCTATTACTGTCAGCAGTAATCCCCCAGGTGGTGGGAGTGCCCCCAAAAATTTGGTTGGGTTTTCTTGGGGAACACAGGGGGATCCTGGCTTAGCCAATTCCCCTACAGCAGCTACTCTTGTCTGTGATGGTGGCATGGGGTTTGCCAACTTCACTGCCTGTCCCAACACTTTGGGTAGGTACAGACAGGAACCCTACATCAATGGTAGAAAAGCTGAGGCCTACAGAGACACTGGAGCTAGCATCACTATGGTGGCCCATAGGCTAGTTCCCTCTGAGCAGCTTTTGCCTGGTTTCTCATACCAGGTAACTAACATTGATGGCAAACAGAACAGTCATCCCATGGCAGAGGTATGTCTCAGCTGGGGAGGTGTCACTGGCCCTAAAAGGGTGGCAGTGTCTCCAACCTTGCCTGTGGACTGCTTACTGGGGAATGACTTAGAACTCTCAGCTTGGGCTGGAGTTGAACAAGACACCCATTCCAAAATGGTAGGCCTTTCCCAAAAGGGTAGTGGGGTTGTGCCAGTCACAACCCCTGTACAAGTAGCTTTCCTCCCTGAAAAGGTTGGAAGGGCAGTGGTAGCCACAGCCCAGGCACAGACAGACTTCCCTGTAGAGACTGGCAGAGCTGTGACAGTCACAGCTCAAACACAAACTGAGTGCCTCCCTGAAAAGGTTGGCAAGGCTGTAATGGTCTCAGCCCATACTCAGACTGACATAGGTGTAGTGAAGCCTGAAACTATGGATCACTCCACACAAACAGAGAGTAGTGGGGAGGAAGAAAAGTCTCCCTCTCCCCAGACATTAGGAAAAGGTCAGCCTCCTCAGGGATCTGACCTCACCCCTTGTGAAGGAACTGCCCCAGAGGTAGCCAGGCCTGGCCTGGCAGAGCCTCTGATGTCAGTGGCCCCTTCCAAGGTGGGACCCAGTCTGGTGCAGGTAGCCTGCCTCTCTCTACCCTGCCTCAGTCAGCCCAGGGCTGCAGAGGTCAGGGAGGCCAGTGGACCCCAAGAGGGCCCCTGTCCACAAGAACCCCCCCATCAAAAGAATGAGGATTGCCTGGCTAGTAGCCCTAGCCAGGTGATGGGTAAAAACATTCCTGAGGGATCCCCTTTACAGGTAGTTAGGGACCTCCCCCAGAGGGATTCTGTTGGGCACAGGCAAACATGGGACCTTAGGGCCCCAAACCTGACCTGTCCCTCCAGTAAGCCCACAAAAGGGACCCAGCCTCCAGCTTTAGGTAGCCAGAGGCTGACCCTGAGAGCACAGTGCAACTCAGTTAGAGAAAGAAAGGCATCCAGGGTGGAGGATGATTGGAGGAAGCTGAGGCCTCACTTTGAGGACACTCACTTCAGTACTCCATCTCAACACCAGCCTTTTACTTTGCAAAGACACACCAAAGGTAGAGATTCCCTATGGTGGAGACCCTATGATATCTTTAGGATGAGGGATTGCTTAGTGGACCATGAGACAGGGGGTAACCATGCCAGTGCTGGTTCTTCCTTATATGCCACTCAGGCAATAGAGGCTTACCTTGTCAAGGCCAGCCTTATCTCCTTTCGTTTGGGGGGGGGTTGTGTAGGAAGGTGGATATCTGACTATGGTTACCCCCAACTTTTTGCCTAGTGTCTAGCTGGTTTTTCGACTTAGTTGGCCTGAGATCCTGCCATTCAGGGTCTCAGGCTGTCTGCTCTCTCTGTAAAATGGACTCCATGTACCCTAGGTACATACACAATTGGTAAGGATCACCTTATTGGACCCTGTACAGAGTACCCTAGGTACCCAGGGCATAGGTGTACCCTAGGCCTCCCAGGGGCTGCAGCATGTATTATGCCACCCCTGGTCTGGCCTTCCAATCAGACACAACTGGCTGATCACTCAGCTGGGGCAAGGTCGTGTAATCACCCCTTGCTTAGATATAGTATGCCTATATCTACCCTTATATATAGACACATGTGTACCTATCAGTCACTCCTATGGCAGGCCTTAACAATCCTGGAGGCAGAGTGCTTGGTAACATGTGAGATGGTGCTCTAGCATGAGCTGAGCCTGTCTGCAGCTTTCGGAACCATGTCCTTATAGCTGTTCTATGATATAGCCTACCATATACTCTTAAAGTGCCTTATAATCTTAAACGGTTATGGTAACTATGGTTTGGCTTTATCAAAACATGTCGTGTAAGGTGTCTAACACTTTGGAATAATACCCCCATACCATTTCTGGTGATGAGGATATTATTCCCCCCTTCTAGAGGGAGAGACATGTTAAAATCCTACTTCGCTGTTTAACTCTAACCAAAGCCTCAGCATCACAAAATGGATGCTGCTGCCACAGACACAAGTCTGACCTCCTGCTGCTGGGAGTGATCCCAGCCAGGGAGGCCTGGACAATAGGTTTCCTGCTTGGGGAGGTGCTAGCACCTCCCCAGACAGCCTTTAGTGTATTGGGGCAGGGTGGGCTGAAAGGAATGAGACATGCCTGGGGCACACAAGGTGTTCCTTGCATAGTCCAGTTCAAACCGGCGCTGGGGCACTCCAGCCCCAGCTCTGGCGCGAAACTGGACAAAGGGAAGTGGGTGTAACCACCCCCTCCCAGGTCCCACCCGTAAGGCGTGACCTAGCAGGTATCCCAGCCCCCCAGATTAGTATAAGAGTGGGAGTTGGGCCTCAAGACTTTAGATTATCCTGAACCTGCAAAACTGAACAGAAACTCTGGACCTTCGACATTCGACGAAAGAAGAAGACTGAAGAATCTCCCTTGTAGCCAAGGAGTGGCTACCCTGTGCAAACAGGCACCATCAAGTGACTACCCTTTGCTTTGTGAAACGTTCGACGAGGAACCGACTGCAGAGCCCGACCAGAGCCTTGATTTCCAGACTTCTCCGACCCTCATCCACATCTGCAGCAGAGCTGAGATCCGTGGAGGCGACGAGCGACGTGGGACCGGCTACCTGGGAAAAGTGGCTAGTAACTTACAGCGCAGCTTCTGAGGTACCCTCGAAGTTGTGCACCGGGGATTGAGAAGCCCCAACCCCAAGCACCCTCTGCACCGAAGACCAGCCCCCCACACTCCACGAGTCCTGCGTGGGGCCCTTCAGCATTTTCCTGCTTGCCGCGTCTGTCCGGTTGCTTGCCCGCTGGCTAGTGGCCTTTGTGACGACGCTCCCTGAAATCTTCTACGCTGGTTTGGCTCCTCCAGACTGGCTCCCGCTTCTCTGCAAAGAAGGAGCACCCCAGACCTTCCTGGTCTGCACCAGAAGCAAGTCCCTTGTTCTTCGTGGGTTCCGCTTGCCAAGGCTTGGTGAGTCCTAGTCCAACTTCGACGCCGCCGACAGCAAGAGCCTTCGTGGGACAGCTCGCCTCCTGGTCCTGGTCGTCCTCGACGCTTCCTGGTCCTCCTGGCTGCAGCGACAAGCTTCACCTTCACCTGCAACTCTTCACGACATCGCCTGGTTCCTTCCTGGTTCCACGTGGTCACTGGCTAGTGACCTTGACTCTGTCCCCTCTGCTTGCAGGTTTCTTCTCTTCTTGATCCCAGCCTTGGGATCCACCGGACACTCTTCACTGACTGCCTGTCAGCATCTTTCTTCAGGCATCCATAGGAGTCGACGACGAAAACGACGCATCTTCACCCCTATGCACCCGCAGCCTGTGGGCTAGGTAACTTGGGTACTCCGGTGCTCATCAGGATAGTGACTATCCTAGTGTCTAGTTTTCAAGTCTCAACTTCCTAGCTACTCCGGAAGTGTCCTAAATCTATCTATTTCTAAACTGTAACATTGCTATTGACTTTTACGCATTACGCGTGAGTGTTTCCACTCTGCACACGAATCCCGTGGGCCTCCCACTTCCTAACTAACGCTAGTGTAGGGTAGCCCCAGCGATTCCCTAGGCCTAGGCCTATCCTATTTCCGTGACAGTGGTTCTTATACCACTTATTTAGTATATGGTTTGCGTGGCCCCTAGGGCCTAACTGTATTACTTACCTGTGTGACTTACTGTATGCATTAATAAGACTGTGTTGTACTTACCTCTAAACTCATAAAGAATGCTGAGGGTTTGCTTAGAATAAATACACTTTATTTTATATATATATCTGTAGTGGTGTCCTTTCATTTGGTATTCAAGGGATTATATATGGTATCACAGCTGGCTTCACATGCCATTCAGAGTTTAGCCTAAGACTGCTCTGGTCCATGCTACCACTAGGATAGCTGGTCTATAAGGTTGACTTTACAACCAATCACCATAAGGGTATTTGGACTGATATAAGGTGTACACTATAACTAGTGACATCATACATCAGGCCAACTTCTCACATTGGTGGCAGCGGTGGGATCTGAGCTTGCTGTTGTAATACCATTGTAATCTTGAGATACTAAATTGAAAGATCACACAGATATTGTCTAGGTACATATAACATAGATTATTATACTTAAGTCCTACTGGACTTTGTAGTTGTAGGTTGAAGGGAGTAACACACCCTGACTACAACTACTAGAGAGGTTTAGTAGAAACAACTAGTGTAGGTAGGTGCACACACCACACCCTCACTAGATCATGCCTCTGGGAGGAGATCAAGTAGATGCTCTCTCAGGAGGGGCAGGTCTGCAGAAGACCCCCTCTAGGTATGATACCTTAACATTCCAGGAGATGAGACATTTGTGTACCTCCAGAGGAATAAAACAGGGTTCCAACCCTACCCTTAGACAGCTAGTGGAGCTTCTGGAGGCCTATGATGCTGAAAGAGCTGCCAGGGATGGTGCCATAGCTGTAGATAAGGGTCTACCCACCACAGATGAGTCAGATGGGACTTCAGAGGAAGAGGTAGACAGCCAGGGCCAAGTAGGAAGACTTAGCCAGGCTAACCTAAGTTTACATGGGAGTTTGCATGGGGTCCCCCCATACAGACCCCCAAGTAGGCTTTCACAGAGAAGTAGGAGGGACAGATCCCCTTCAAGGGAATCCATCCACTCCCATGTCTCTAGCATCTCTAATGCTTCCTCTCACAGGGGAATGACTTCACCTGAGAGAAAGGAGCATAAAGCCAGAATGAGGGAAGCTAATCTGAGGATTCAGAGGGAATAAATTGCCCTTGCCAAGGAGAAGCTTGCTCTGGCTAGAGAGCAAAAATTGTGTGGGTCAGAACCCACTGGTGGCAGCAACATCCCTAGAGATAGGGATAGGTCTTATGACCATAGAAACCTAAGCAAGATAGTCCCCCCATATCAGAATGGGGATGACATCCACAAATGGATGACTGCTTTGGAGAGGGCCTGCAAAGTACAGCAGGTACCCCAAAGTCAGTGGGCAGCTATCTTGTGGCTCTCCTTTTCTGACAAAGGTAGAGACAAGCTCCTCACAGTCAGTGATGAGGATGCAAACAATTACAAAGTCCTGAAGAGTGCTCTGATAGATGGGTTTGGCTTAACCACTGAGCAATATAGGTTGTTGTTCAGAGACACCCAGAAGACACAGACACAGGACTGGTCTGATTTTGTGGATTGTGCCACTAAGGCTTTGGAAGGTTGGTTAAATGGCAGCAAGGTGCAGGACTATACAGGATTGTACAACTTGATTATGAGGGAGCAGATCCTTAGTAATTGTCAGAACCAGCTTCTCCATCAGCACCTGGTAGACTCAGATTTGACCTCTCCCCAAGAATTGGGAAAGAGGGCAGATAAATGGGTCAGGACCAGGATTAGGCCTAAAAATCAGGGTGGTGACCAAAAGAAAGATACCACCAAGCCTCAAGAGAAGGGTGGGGATAAAACAAAAGAGAAATCTTCCTCAGGGCCCCAAAACTCCACACAGGGTGGTGGGTCCCAAGCTCCCTCCTCTACCACAGTTAAAAAGCCTTACTGCCATGTGTGTAAAACACCTGGGCATTGGAAAACTGACAGCAGTTGCCCACAGGCTAAAAACAAAACTGTTCCTCCAACTACTCCTGTCACACCACCTATTACTGTCAGCAGTAATCCCCCAGGTGGTGGGAGTGCCCCCAAAAATTTGGTTGGGTTTTCTTGGGGAACACAGGGGGATCCTGGCTTAGCCAATTCCCCTACAGCAGCTACTCTTGTCTGTGATGGTGGCATGGGGTTTGCCAACTTCACTGCCTGTCCCAACACTTTGGGTAGGTACAGACAGGAACCCTACATCAATGGTAGAAAAGCTGAGGCCTACAGAGACACTGGAGCTAGCATCACTATGGTGGCCCATAGGCTAGTTCCCTCTGAGCAGCTTTTGCCTGGTTTCTCATACCAGGTAACTAACATTGATGGCAAACAGAACAGTCATCCCATGGCAGAGGTATGTCTCAGCTGGGGAGGTGTCACTGGCCCTAAAAGGGTGGCAGTGTCTCCAACCTTGCCTGTGGACTGCTTACTGGGGAATGACTTAGAACTCTCAGCTTGGGCTGGAGTTGAACAAGACACCCATTCCAAAATGGTAGGCCTTTCCCAAAAGGGTAGTGGGGTTGTGCCAGTCACAACCCCTGTACAAGTAGCTTTCCTCCCTGAAAAGGTTGGAAGGGCAGTGGTAGCCACAGCCCAGGCACAGACAGACTTCCCTGTAGAGACTGGCAGAGCTGTGACAGTCACAGCTCAAACACAAACTGAGTGCCTCCCTGAAAAGGTTGGCAAGGCTGTAATGGTCTCAGCCCATACTCAGACTGACATAGGTGTAGTGAAGCCTGAAACTATGGATCACTCCACACAAACAGAGAGTAGTGGGGAGGAAGAAAAGTCTCCCTCTCCCCAGACATTAGGAAAAGGTCAGCCTCCTCAGGGATCTGACCTCACCCCTTGTGAAGGAACTGCCCCAGAGGTAGCCAGGCCTGGCCTGGCAGAGCCTCTGATGTCAGTGGCCCCTTCCAAGGTGGGACCCAGTCTGGTGCAGGTAGCCTGCCTCTCTCTACCCTGCCTCAGTCAGCCCAGGGCTGCAGAGGTCAGGGAGGCCAGTGGACCCCAAGAGGGCCCCTGTCCACAAGAACCCCCCCATCAAAAGAATGAGGATTGCCTGGCTAGTAGCCCTAGCCAGGTGATGGGTAAAAACATTCCTGAGGGATCCCCTTTACAGGTAGTTAGGGACCTCCCCCAGAGGGATTCTGTTGGGCACAGGCAAACATGGGACCTTAGGGCCCCAAACCTGACCTGTCCCTCCAGTAAGCCCACAAAAGGGACCCAGCCTCCAGCTTTAGGTAGCCAGAGGCTGACCCTGAGAGCACAGTGCAACTCAGTTAGAGAAAGAAAGGCATCCAGGGTGGAGGATGATTGGAGGAAGCTGAGGCCTCACTTTGAGGACACTCACTTCAGTACTCCATCTCAACACCAGCCTTTTACTTTGCAAAGACACACCAAAGGTAGAGATTCCCTATGGTGGAGACCCTATGATATCTTTAGGATGAGGGATTGCTTAGTGGACCATGAGACAGGGGGTAACCATGCCAGTGCTGGTTCTTCCTTATATGGCCACTCAGGCAATAGAGGCTTACCTTGTCAAGGCCAGCCTTATCTCCGTTCGTTTGGGGGGGGGTTGTGTAGGAAGGTGGATATCTGACTATGGTTACCCCCAACTTTTTGCCTAGTGTCTAGCTGGTTTTTCGACTTAGTTGGCCTGAGATCCTGCCATTCAGGGTCTCAGGCTGTCTGCTCTCTCTGTAAAATGGACTCCATGTACCCTAGGTACATACACAATTGGTAAGGATCACCTTATTGGAGCCTGTACAGAGTACCCTAGGTACCCAGGGCATAGGTGTACCCTAGGCCTCCCAGGGGCTGCAGCATGTATTATGCCACCCCTGGTCTGGCCTTCCAATCAGACACAACTGGCTGATCACTCAGCTGGGGCAAGGTCGTGTAATCACCCCTTGCTTAGATATAGTATGCCTATATCTACCCTTATATATAGACACATGTGTACCTATCAGTCACTCCTATGGCAGGCCTTAACAATCCTGGAGGCAGAGTGCTTGGTAACATGTGAGATGGTGCTCTAGCATGAGCTGAGCCTGTCTGCAGCTTTCGGAACCATGTCCTTATAGCTGTTCTATGATATAGCCTACCATATACTCTTAAAGTGCCTTATAATCTTAAACGGTTATGGTAACTATGGTTTGGCTTTATCAAAACATGTCGTGTAAGGTGTCTAACACTTTGGAATAATACCCCCATACCATTTCTGGTGATGAGGATATTATTCCCCCCTTCTAGAGGGAGAGACATGTTAAAATCCTACTTCGCTGTTTAACTCTAACCAAAGCCTCAGCATCACAAAATGGATGCTGCTGCCACAGACACAAGTCTGACCTCCTGCTGCTGGGAGTGATCCCAGCCAGGGAGGCCTGGACAATAGGTTTCCTGCTTGGGGAGGTGCTAGCACCTCCCCAGACAGCCTTTAGTGTATTGGGGCAGGGTGGGCTGAAAGGAATGAGACATGCCTGGGGCACACAAGGTGTTCCTTGCATAGTCCAGTTCAAACCGGCGCTGGGGCACTCCAGCCCCAGCTCTGGCGCGAAACTGGACAAAGGGAAGTGGGTGTAACCACCCCCTCCCAGGTCCCACCCGTAAGGCGTGACCTAGCAGGTATCCCAGCCCCCCAGATTAGTATAAGAGTGGGAGTTGGGCCTCAAGACTTTAGATTATCCTGAACCTGCAAAACTGAACAGAAACTCTGGACCTTCGACATTCGACGAAAGAAGAAGACTGAAGAATCTCCCTTGTAGCCAAGGAGTGGCTACCCTGTGCAAACAGGCACCATCAAGTGACTACCCTTTGCTTTGTGAAACGTTCGACGAGGAACCGACTGCAGAGCCCGACCAGAGCCTTGATTTCCAGACTTCTCCGACCCTCATCCACATCTGCAGCAGAGCTGAGATCCGTGGAGGCGACGAGCGACGTGGGACCGGCTACCTGGGAAAAGTGGCTAGTAACTTACAGCGCAGCTTCTGAGGTACCCTCGAAGTTGTGCACCGGGGATTGAGAAGCCCCAACCCCAAGCACCCTCTGCACCGAAGACCAGCCCCCCACACTCCACGAGTCCTGCGTGGGGCCCTTCAGCATTTTCCTGCTTGCCGCGTCTGTCCGGTTGCTTGCCCGCTGGCTAGTGGCCTTTGTGACGACGCTCCCTGAAATCTTCTACGCTGGTTTGGCTCCTCCAGACTGGCTCCCGCTTCTCTGCAAAGAAGGAGCACCCCAGACCTTCCTGGTCTGCACCAGAAGCAAGTCCCTTGTTCTTCGTGGGTTCCGCTTGCCAAGGCTTGGTGAGTCCTAGTCCAACTTCGACGCCGCCGACAGCAAGAGCCTTCGTGGGACAGCTCGCCTCCTGGTCCTGGTCGTCCTCGACGCTTCCTGGTCCTCCTGGCTGCAGCGACAAGCTTCACCTTCACCTGCAACTCTTCACGACATCGCCTGGTTCCTTCCTGGTTCCACGTGGTCACTGGCTAGTGACCTTGACTCTGTCCCCTCTGCTTGCAGGTTTCTTCTCTTCTTGATCCCAGCCTTGGGATCCACCGGACACTCTTCACTGACTGCCTGTCAGCATCTTTCTTCAGGCATCCATAGGAGTCGACGACGAAAACGACGCATCTTCACCCCTATGCACCCGCAGCCTGTGGGCTAGGTAACTTGGGTACTCCGGTGCTCATCAGGATAGTGACTATCCTAGTGTCTAGTTTTCAAGTCTCAACTTCCTAGCTACTCCGGAAGTGTCCTAAATCTATCTATTTCTAAACTGTAACATTGCTATTGACTTTTACGCATTACGCGTGAGTGTTTCCACTCTGCACACGAATCCCGTGGGCCTCCCACTTCCTAACTAACGCTAGTGTAGGGTAGCCCCAGCGATTCCCTAGGCCTAGGCCTATCCTATTTCCGTGACAGTGGTTCTTATACCACTTATTTAGTATATGGTTTGCGTGGCCCCTAGGGCCTAACTGTATTACTTACCTGTGTGACTTACTGTATGCATTAATAAGACTGTGTTGTACTTACCTCTAAACTCATAAAGAATGCTGAGGGTTTGCTTAGAATAAATACACTTTATTTTATATATATATCTGTAGTGGTGTCCTTTCATTTGGTATTCAAGGGATTATATATGGTATCACAGCTGGCTTCACATGCCATTCAGAGTTTAGCCTAAGACTGCTCTGGTCCATGCTACCACTAGGATAGCTGGTCTATAAGGTTGACTTTACAACCAATCACCATAAGGGTATTTGGACTGATATAAGGTGTACACTATAACTAGTGACATCATACATCAGGCCAACTTCTCACATTGGTGGCAGCGGTGGGATCTGAGCTTGCTGTTGTAATACCATTGTAATCTTGAGATACTAAATTGAAAGATCACACAGATATTGTCTAGGTACATATAACATAGATTATTATACTTAAGTCCTACTGGACTTTGTAGTTGTAGGTTGAAGGGAGTAACACACCCTGACTACAACTACTAGAGAGGTTTAGTAGAAACAACTAGTGTAGGTAGGTGCACACACCACACCCTCACTAGATCATGCCTCTGGGAGGAGATCAAGTAGATGCTCTCTCAGGAGGGGCAGGTCTGCAGAAGACCCCCTCTAGGTATGATACCTTAACATTCCAGGAGATGAGACATTTGTGTACCTCCAGAGGAATAAAACAGGGTTCCAACCCTACCCTTAGACAGCTAGTGGAGCTTCTGGAGGCCTATGATGCTGAAAGAGCTGCCAGGGATGGTGCCATAGCTGTAGATAAGGGTCTACCCACCACAGATGAGTCAGATGGGACTTCAGAGGAAGAGGTAGACAGCCAGGGCCAAGTAGGAAGACTTAGCCAGGCTAACCTAAGTTTACATGGGAGTTTGCATGGGGTCCCCCCATACAGACCCCCAAGTAGGCTTTCACAGAGAAGTAGGAGGGACAGATCCCCTTCAAGGGAATCCATCCACTCCCATGTCTCTAGCATCTCTAATGCTTCCTCTCACAGGGGAATGACTTCACCTGAGAGAAAGGAGCATAAAGCCAGAATGAGGGAAGCTAATCTGAGGATTCAGAGGGAATAAATTGCCCTTGCCAAGGAGAAGCTTGCTCTGGCTAGAGAGCAAAAATTGTGTGGGTCAGAACCCACTGGTGGCAGCAACATCCCTAGAGATAGGGATAGGTCTTATGACCATAGAAACCTAAGCAAGATAGTCCCCCCATATCAGAATGGGGATGACATCCACAAATGGATGACTGCTTTGGAGAGGGCCTGCAAAGTACAGCAGGTACCCCAAAGTCAGTGGGCAGCTATCTTGTGGCTCTCCTTTTCTGACAAAGGTAGAGACAAGCTCCTCACAGTCAGTGATGAGGATGCAAACAATTACAAAGTCCTGAAGAGTGCTCTGATAGATGGGTTTGGCTTAACCACTGAGCAATATAGGTTGTTGTTCAGAGACACCCAGAAGACACAGACACAGGACTGGTCTGATTTTGTGGATTGTGCCACTAAGGCTTTGGAAGGTTGGTTAAATGGCAGCAAGGTGCAGGACTATACAGGATTGTACAACTTGATTATGAGGGAGCAGATCCTTAGTAATTGTCAGAACCAGCTTCTCCATCAGCACCTGGTAGACTCAGATTTGACCTCTCCCCAAGAATTGGGAAAGAGGGCAGATAAATGGGTCAGGACCAGGATTAGGCCTAAAAATCAGGGTGGTGACCAAAAGAAAGATACCACCAAGCCTCAAGAGAAGGGTGGGGATAAAACAAAAGAGAAATCTTCCTCAGGGCCCCAAAACTCCACACAGGGTGGTGGGTCCCAAGCTCCCTCCTCTACCACAGTTAAAAAGCCTTACTGCCATGTGTGTAAAACACCTGGGCATTGGAAAACTGACAGCAGTTGCCCACAGGCTAAAAACAAAACTGTTCCTCCAACTACTCCTGTCACACCACCTATTACTGTCAGCAGTAATCCCCCAGGTGGTGGGAGTGCCCCCAAAAATTTGGTTGGGTTTTCTTGGGGAACACAGGGGGATCCTGGCTTAGCCAATTCCCCTACAGCAGCTACTCTTGTCTGTGATGGTGGCATGGGGTTTGCCAACTTCACTGCCTGTCCCAACACTTTGGGTAGGTACAGACAGGAACCCTACATCAATGGTAGAAAAGCTGAGGCCTACAGAGACACTGGAGCTAGCATCACTATGGTGGCCCATAGGCTAGTTCCCTCTGAGCAGCTTTTGCCTGGTTTCTCATACCAGGTAACTAACATTGATGGCAAACAGAACAGTCATCCCATGGCAGAGGTATGTCTCAGCTGGGGAGGTGTCACTGGCCCTAAAAGGGTGGCAGTGTCTCCAACCTTGCCTGTGGACTGCTTACTGGGGAATGACTTAGAACTCTCAGCTTGGGCTGGAGTTGAACAAGACACCCATTCCAAAATGGTAGGCCTTTCCCAAAAGGGTAGTGGGGTTGTGCCAGTCACAACCCCTGTACAAGTAGCTTTCCTCCCTGAAAAGGTTGGAAGGGCAGTGGTAGCCACAGCCCAGGCACAGACAGACTTCCCTGTAGAGACTGGCAGAGCTGTGACAGTCACAGCTCAAACACAAACTGAGTGCCTCCCTGAAAAGGTTGGCAAGGCTGTAATGGTCTCAGCCCATACTCAGACTGACATAGGTGTAGTGAAGCCTGAAACTATGGATCACTCCACACAAACAGAGAGTAGTGGGGAGGAAGAAAAGTCTCCCTCTCCCCAGACATTAGGAAAAGGTCAGCCTCCTCAGGGATCTGACCTCACCCCTTGTGAAGGAACTGCCCCAGAGGTAGCCAGGCCTGGCCTGGCAGAGCCTCTGATGTCAGTGGCCCCTTCCAAGGTGGGACCCAGTCTGGTGCAGGTAGCCTGCCTCTCTCTACCCTGCCTCAGTCAGCCCAGGGCTGCAGAGGTCAGGGAGGCCAGTGGACCCCAAGAGGGCCCCTGTCCACAAGAACCCCCCCATCAAAAGAATGAGGATTGCCTGGCTAGTAGCCCTAGCCAGGTGATGGGTAAAAACATTCCTGAGGGATCCCCTTTACAGGTAGTTAGGGACCTCCCCCAGAGGGATTCTGTTGGGCACAGGCAAACATGGGACCTTAGGGCCCCAAACCTGACCTGTCCCTCCAGTAAGCCCACAAAAGGGACCCAGCCTCCAGCTTTAGGTAGCCAGAGGCTGACCCTGAGAGCACAGTGCAACTCAGTTAGAGAAAGAAAGGCATCCAGGGTGGAGGATGATTGGAGGAAGCTGAGGCCTCACTTTGAGGACACTCACTTCAGTACTCCATCTCAACACCAGCCTTTTACTTTGCAAAGACACACCAAAGGTAGAGATTCCCTATGGTGGAGACCCTATGATATCTTTAGGATGAGGGATTGCTTAGTGGACCATGAGACAGGGGGTAACCATGCCAGTGCTGGTTCTTCCTTATATGGCCACTCAGGCAATAGAGGCTTACCTTGTCAAGGCCAGCCTTATCTCCTTTCGTTTGGGGGGGGGTTGTGTAGGAAGGTGGATATCTGACTATGGTTACCCCCAACTTTTTGCCTAGTGTCTAGCTGGTTTTTCGACTTAGTTGGCCTGAGATCCTGCCATTCAGGGTCTCAGGCTGTCTGCTCTCTCTGTAAAATGGACTCCATGTACCCTAGGTACATACACAATTGGTAAGGATCACCTTATTGGACCCTGTACAGAGTACCCTAGGTACCCAGGGCATAGGTGTACCCTAGGCCTCCCAGGGGCTGCAGCATGTATTATGCCACCCCTGGTCTGGCCTTCCAATCAGACACAACTGGCTGATCACTCAGCTGGGGCAAGGTCGTGTAATCACCCCTTGCTTAGATATAGTATGCCTATATCTACCCTTATATATAGACACATGTGTACCTATCAGTCACTCCTATGGCAGGCCTTAACAATCCTGGAGGCAGAGTGCTTGGTAACATGTGAGATGGTGCTCTAGCATGAGCTGAGCCTGTCTGCAGCTTTCGGAACCATGTCCTTATAGCTGTTCTATGATATAGCCTACCATATACTCTTAAAGTGCCTTATAATCTTAAACGGTTATGGTAACTATGGTTTGGCTTTATCAAAACATGTCGTGTAAGGTGTCTAACACTTTGGAATAATACCCCCATACCATTTCTGGTGATGAGGATATTATTCCCCCCTTCTAGAGGGAGAGACATGTTAAAATCCTACTTCGCTGTTTAACTCTAACCAAAGCCTCAGCATCACAAAATGGATGCTGCTGCCACAGACACAAGTCTGACCTCCTGCTGCTGGGAGTGATCCCAGCCAGGGAGGCCTGGACAATAGGTTTCCTGCTTGGGGAGGTGCTAGCACCTCCCCAGACAGCCTTTAGTGTATTGGGGCAGGGTGGGCTGAAAGGAATGAGACATGCCTGGGGCACACAAGGTGTTCCTTGCATAGTCCAGTTCAAACCGGCGCTGGGGCACTCCAGCCCCAGCTCTGGCGCGAAACTGGACAAAGGGAAGTGGGTGTAACCACCCCCTCCCAGGTCCCACCCGTAAGGCGTGACCTAGCAGGTATCCCAGCCCCCCAGATTAGTATAAGAGTGGGAGTTGGGCCTCAAGACTTTAGATTATCCTGAACCTGCAAAACTGAACAGAAACTCTGGACCTTCGACATTCGACGAAAGAAGAAGACTGAAGAATCTCCCTTGTAGCCAAGGAGTGGCTACCCTGTGCAAACAGGCACCATCAAGTGACTACCCTTTGCTTTGTGAAACGTTCGACGAGGAACCGACTGCAGAGCCCGACCAGAGCCTTGATTTCCAGACTTCTCCGACCCTCATCCACATCTGCAGCAGAGCTGAGATCCGTGGAGGCGACGAGCGACGTGGGACCGGCTACCTGGGAAAAGTGGCTAGTAACTTACAGCGCAGCTTCTGAGGTACCCTCGAAGTTGTGCACCGGGGATTGAGAAGCCCCAACCCCAAGCACCCTCTGCACCGAAGACCAGCCCCCCACACTCCACGAGTCCTGCGTGGGGCCCTTCAGCATTTTCCTGCTTGCCGCGTCTGTCCGGTTGCTTGCCCGCTGGCTAGTGGCCTTTGTGACGACGCTCCCTGAAATCTTCTACGCTGGTTTGGCTCCTCCAGACTGGCTCCCGCTTCTCTGCAAAGAAGGAGCACCCCAGACCTTCCTGGTCTGCACCAGAAGCAAGTCCCTTGTTCTTCGTGGGTTCCGCTTGCCAAGGCTTGGTGAGTCCTAGTCCAACTTCGACGCCGCCGACAGCAAGAGCCTTCGTGGGACAGCTCGCCTCCTGGTCCTGGTCGTCCTCGACGCTTCCTGGTCCTCCTGGCTGCAGCGACAAGCTTCACCTTCACCTGCAACTCTTCACGACATCGCCTGGTTCCTTCCTGGTTCCACGTGGTCACTGGCTAGTGACCTTGACTCTGTCCCCTCTGCTTGCAGGTTTCTTCTCTTCTTGATCCCAGCCTTGGGATCCACCGGACACTCTTCACTGACTGCCTGTCAGCATCTTTCTTCAGGCATCCATAGGAGTCGACGACGAAAACGACGCATCTTCACCCCTATGCACCCGCAGCCTGTGGGCTAGGTAACTTGGGTACTCCGGTGCTCATCAGGATAGTGACTATCCTAGTGTCTAGTTTTCAAGTCTCAACTTCCTAGCTACTCCGGAAGTGTCCTAAATCTATCTATTTCTAAACTGTAACATTGCTATTGACTTTTACGCATTACGCGTGAGTGTTTCCACTCTGCACACGAATCCCGTGGGCCTCCCACTTCCTAACTAACGCTAGTGTAGGGTAGCCCCAGCGATTCCCTAGGCCTAGGCCTATCCTATTTCCGTGACAGTGGTTCTTATACCACTTATTTAGTATATGGTTTGCGTGGCCCCTAGGGCCTAACTGTATTACTTACCTGTGTGACTTACTGTATGCATTAATAAGACTGTGTTGTACTTACCTCTAAACTCATAAAGAATGCTGAGGGTTTGCTTAGAATAAATACACTTTATTTTATATATATATCTGTAGTGGTGTCCTTTCATTTGGTATTCAAGGGATTATATATGGTATCACAGCTGGCTTCACATGCCATTCAGAGTTTAGCCTAAGACTGCTCTGGTCCATGCTACCACTAGGATAGCTGGTCTATAAGGTTGACTTTACAACCAATCACCATAAGGGTATTTGGACTGATATAAGGTGTACACTATAACTAGTGACATCATACATCAGGCCAACTTCTCACATTGGTGGCAGCGGTGGGATCTGAGCTTGCTGTTGTAATACCATTGTAATCTTGAGATACTAAATTGAAAGATCACACAGATATTGTCTAGGTACATATAACATAGATTATTATACTTAAGTCCTACTGGACTTTGTAGTTGTAGGTTGAAGGGAGTAACACACCCTGACTACAACTACTAGAGAGGTTTAGTAGAAACAACTAGTGTAGGTAGGTGCACACACCACACCCTCACTAGATCATGCCTCTGGGAGGAGATCAAGTAGATGCTCTCTCAGGAGGGGCAGGTCTGCAGAAGACCCCCTCTAGGTATGATACCTTAACATTCCAGGAGATGAGACATTTGTGTACCTCCAGAGGAATAAAACAGGGTTCCAACCCTACCCTTAGACAGCTAGTGGAGCTTCTGGAGGCCTATGATGCTGAAAGAGCTGCCAGGGATGGTGCCATAGCTGTAGATAAGGGTCTACCCACCACAGATGAGTCAGATGGGACTTCAGAGGAAGAGGTAGACAGCCAGGGCCAAGTAGGAAGACTTAGCCAGGCTAACCTAAGTTTACATGGGAGTTTGCATGGGGTCCCCCCATACAGACCCCCAAGTAGGCTTTCACAGAGAAGTAGGAGGGACAGATCCCCTTCAAGGGAATCCATCCACTCCCATGTCTCTAGCATCTCTAATGCTTCCTCTCACAGGGGAATGACTTCACCTGAGAGAAAGGAGCATAAAGCCAGAATGAGGGAAGCTAATCTGAGGATTCAGAGGGAATAAATTGCCCTTGCCAAGGAGAAGCTTGCTCTGGCTAGAGAGCAAAAATTGTGTGGGTCAGAACCCACTGGTGGCAGCAACATCCCTAGAGATAGGGATAGGTCTTATGACCATAGAAACCTAAGCAAGATAGTCCCCCCATATCAGAATGGGGATGACATCCACAAATGGATGACTGCTTTGGAGAGGGCCTGCAAAGTACAGCAGGTACCCCAAAGTCAGTGGGCAGCTATCTTGTGGCTCTCCTTTTCTGACAAAGGTAGAGACAAGCTCCTCACAGTCAGTGATGAGGATGCAAACAATTACAAAGTCCTGAAGAGTGCTCTGATAGATGGGTTTGGCTTAACCACTGAGCAATATAGGTTGTTGTTCAGAGACACCCAGAAGACACAGACACAGGACTGGTCTGATTTTGTGGATTGTGCCACTAAGGCTTTGGAAGGTTGGTTAAATGGCAGCAAGGTGCAGGACTATACAGGATTGTACAACTTGATTATGAGGGAGCAGATCCTTAGTAATTGTCAGAACCAGCTTCTCCATCAGCACCTGGTAGACTCAGATTTGACCTCTCCCCAAGAATTGGGAAAGAGGGCAGATAAATGGGTCAGGACCAGGATTAGGCCTAAAAATCAGGGTGGTGACCAAAAGAAAGATACCACCAAGCCTCAAGAGAAGGGTGGGGATAAAACAAAAGAGAAATCTTCCTCAGGGCCCCAAAACTCCACACAGGGTGGTGGGTCCCAAGCTCCCTCCTCTACCACAGTTAAAAAGCCTTACTGCCATGTGTGTAAAACACCTGGGCATTGGAAAACTGACAGCAGTTGCCCACAGGCTAAAAACAAAACTGTTCCTCCAACTACTCCTGTCACACCACCTATTACTGTCAGCAGTAATCCCCCAGGTGGTGGGAGTGCCCCCAAAAATTTGGTTGGGTTTTCTTGGGGAACACAGGGGGATCCTGGCTTAGCCAATTCCCCTACAGCAGCTACTCTTGTCTGTGATGGTGGCATGGGGTTTGCCAACTTCACTGCCTGTCCCAACACTTTGGGTAGGTACAGACAGGAACCCTACATCAATGGTAGAAAAGCTGAGGCCTACAGAGACACTGGAGCTAGCATCACTATGGTGGCCCATAGGCTAGTTCCCTCTGAGCAGCTTTTGCCTGGTTTCTCATACCAGGTAACTAACATTGATGGCAAACAGAACAGTCATCCCATGGCAGAGGTATGTCTCAGCTGGGGAGGTGTCACTGGCCCTAAAAGGGTGGCAGTGTCTCCAACCTTGCCTGTGGACTGCTTACTGGGGAATGACTTAGAACTCTCAGCTTGGGCTGGAGTTGAACAAGACACCCATTCCAAAATGGTAGGCCTTTCCCAAAAGGGTAGTGGGGTTGTGCCAGTCACAACCCCTGTACAAGTAGCTTTCCTCCCTGAAAAGGTTGGAAGGGCAGTGGTAGCCACAGCCCAGGCACAGACAGACTTCCCTGTAGAGACTGGCAGAGCTGTGACAGTCACAGCTCAAACACAAACTGAGTGCCTCCCTGAAAAGGTTGGCAAGGCTGTAATGGTCTCAGCCCATACTCAGACTGACATAGGTGTAGTGAAGCCTGAAACTATGGATCACTCCACACAAACAGAGAGTAGTGGGGAGGAAGAAAAGTCTCCCTCTCCCCAGACATTAGGAAAAGGTCAGCCTCCTCAGGGATCTGACCTCACCCCTTGTGAAGGAACTGCCCCAGAGGTAGCCAGGCCTGGCCTGGCAGAGCCTCTGATGTCAGTGGCCCCTTCCAAGGTGGGACCCAGTCTGGTGCAGGTAGCCTGCCTCTCTCTACCCTGCCTCAGTCAGCCCAGGGCTGCAGAGGTCAGGGAGGCCAGTGGACCCCAAGAGGGCCCCTGTCCACAAGAACCCCCCCATCAAAAGAATGAGGATTGCCTGGCTAGTAGCCCTAGCCAGGTGATGGGTAAAAACATTCCTGAGGGATCCCCTTTACAGGTAGTTAGGGACCTCCCCCAGAGGGATTCTGTTGGGCACAGGCAAACATGGGACCTTAGGGCCCCAAACCTGACCTGTCCCTCCAGTAAGCCCACAAAAGGGACCCAGCCTCCAGCTTTAGGTAGCCAGAGGCTGACCCTGAGAGCACAGTGCAACTCAGTTAGAGAAAGAAAGGCATCCAGGGTGGAGGATGATTGGAGGAAGCTGAGGCCTCACTTTGAGGACACTCACTTCAGTACTCCATCTCAACACCAGCCTTTTACTTTGCAAAGACACACCAAAGGTAGAGATTCCCTATGGTGGAGACCCTATGATATCTTTAGGATGAGGGATTGCTTAGTGGACCATGAGACAGGGGGTAACCATGCCAGTGCTGGTTCTTCCTTATATGGCCACTCAGGCAATAGAGGCTTACCTTGTCAAGGCCAGCCTTATCTCCTTTCGTTTGGGGGGGGGTTGTGTAGGAAGGTGGATATCTGACTATGGTTACCCCCAACTTTTTGCCTAGTGTCTAGCTGGTTTTTCGACTTAGTTGGCCTGAGATCCTGCCATTCAGGGTCTCAGGCTGTCTGCTCTCTCTGTAAAATGGACTCCATGTACCCTAGGTACATACACAATTGGTAAGGATCACCTTATTGGACCCTGTACAGAGTACCCTAGGTACCCAGGGCATAGGTGTACCCTAGGCCTCCCAGGGGCTGCAGCATGTATTATGCCACCCCTGGTCTGGCCTTCCAATCAGACACAACTGGCTGATCACTCAGCTGGGGCAAGGTCGTGTAATCACCCCTTGCTTAGATATAGTATGCCTATATCTACCCTTATATATAGACACATGTGTACCTATCAGTCACTCCTATGGCAGGCCTTAACAATCCTGGAGGCAGAGTGCTTGGTAACATGTGAGATGGTGCTCTAGCATGAGCTGAGCCTGTCTGCAGCTTTCGGAACCATGTCCTTATAGCTGTTCTATGATATAGCCTACCATATACTCTTAAAGTGCCTTATAATCTTAAACGGTTATGGTAACTATGGTTTGGCTTTATCAAAACATGTCGTGTAAGGTGTCTAACACTTTGGAATAATACCCCCATACCATTTCTGGTGATGAGGATATTATTCCCCCCTTCTAGAGGGAGAGACATGTTAAAATCCTACTTCGCTGTTTAACTCTAACCAAAGCCTCAGCATCACAAAATGGATGCTGCTGCCACAGACACAAGTCTGACCTCCTGCTGCTGGGAGTGATCCCAGCCAGGGAGGCCTGGACAATAGGTTTCCTGCTTGGGGAGGTGCTAGCACCTCCCCAGACAGCCTTTAGTGTATTGGGGCAGGGTGGGCTGAAAGGAATGAGACATGCCTGGGGCACACAAGGTGTTCCTTGCATAGTCCAGTTCAAACCGGCGCTGGGGCACTCCAGCCCCAGCTCTGGCGCGAAACTGGACAAAGGGAAGTGGGTGTAACCACCCCCTCCCAGGTCCCACCCGTAAGGCGTGACCTAGCAGGTATCCCAGCCCCCCAGATTAGTATAAGAGTGGGAGTTGGGCCTCAAGACTTTAGATTATCCTGAACCTGCAAAACTGAACAGAAACTCTGGACCTTCGACATTCGACGAAAGAAGAAGACTGAAGAATCTCCCTTGTAGCCAAGGAGTGGCTACCCTGTGCAAACAGGCACCATCAAGTGACTACCCTTTGCTTTGTGAAACGTTCGACGAGGAACCGACTGCAGAGCCCGACCAGAGCCTTGATTTCCAGACTTCTCCGACCCTCATCCACATCTGCAGCAGAGCTGAGATCCGTGGAGGCGACGAGCGACGTGGGACCGGCTACCTGGGAAAAGTGGCTAGTAACTTACAGCGCAGCTTCTGAGGTACCCTCGAAGTTGTGCACCGGGGATTGAGAAGCCCCAACCCCAAGCACCCTCTGCACCGAAGACCAGCCCCCCACACTCCACGAGTCCTGCGTGGGGCCCTTCAGCATTTTCCTGCTTGCCGCGTCTGTCCGGTTGCTTGCCCGCTGGCTAGTGGCCTTTGTGACGACGCTCCCTGAAATCTTCTACGCTGGTTTGGCTCCTCCAGACTGGCTCCCGCTTCTCTGCAAAGAAGGAGCACCCCAGACCTTCCTGGTCTGCACCAGAAGCAAGTCCCTTGTTCTTCGTGGGTTCCGCTTGCCAAGGCTTGGTGAGTCCTAGTCCAACTTCGACGCCGCCGACAGCAAGAGCCTTCGTGGGACAGCTCGCCTCCTGGTCCTGGTCGTCCTCGACGCTTCCTGGTCCTCCTGGCTGCAGCGACAAGCTTCACCTTCACCTGCAACTCTTCACGACATCGCCTGGTTCCTTCCTGGTTCCACGTGGTCACTGGCTAGTGACCTTGACTCTGTCCCCTCTGCTTGCAGGTTTCTTCTCTTCTTGATCCCAGCCTTGGGATCCACCGGACACTCTTCACTGACTGCCTGTCAGCATCTTTCTTCAGGCATCCATAGGAGTCGACGACGAAAACGACGCATCTTCACCCCTATGCACCCGCAGCCTGTGGGCTAGGTAACTTGGGTACTCCGGTGCTCATCAGGATAGTGACTATCCTAGTGTCTAGTTTTCAAGTCTCAACTTCCTAGCTACTCCGGAAGTGTCCTAAATCTATCTATTTCTAAACTGTAACATTGCTATTGACTTTTACGCATTACGCGTGAGTGTTTCCACTCTGCACACGAATCCCGTGGGCCTCCCACTTCCTAACTAACGCTAGTGTAGGGTAGCCCCAGCGATTCCCTAGGCCTAGGCCTATCCTATTTCCGTGACAGTGGTTCTTATACCACTTATTTAGTATATGGTTTGCGTGGCCCCTAGGGCCTAACTGTATTACTTACCTGTGTGACTTACTGTATGCATTAATAAGACTGTGTTGTACTTACCTCTAAACTCATAAAGAATGCTGAGGGTTTGCTTAGAATAAATACACTTTATTTTATATATATATCTGTTGTGGTGTCCTTTCATTTGGTATTCAAGGGATTATATATGGTATCACAGCTGGCTTCACATGCCATTCAGAGTTTAGCCTAAGACTGCTCTGGTCCATGCTACCACTAGGATAGCTGGTCTATAAGGTTGACTTTACAACCAATCACCATAAGGGTATTTGGACTGATATAAGGTGTACACTATAACTAGTGACATCATACATCAGGCCAACTTCTCACAGTGTTGTCACTGGGTTACTGTATGTGTTCACAAATGCTTAACCTATAACGCTCTGAGATAAGCCTTGTTTGCTCGCGCCAAGCTACCTAGAGGGTGAGCAGGGGTTATTTTAGGCATGTACCCCTTTATCCTGACTAGAGGAAAGGTTCCCTGCTTGTCACAAGTACCTACCTGTGTCAACCAGAGAACCCGGATTCTAACACCCCCTCTGGTGGGTCTTCTCCCCATGCCGGAGTAGTTTACTCGGCTCGTTGAATAGCAGCATCTTCCTGAACCCCCACTCCGGTGTGTCTTCTCCCCATGCCGGGGTAGTGTACTCGGCTCGTTGAATAGCAGCATCTTCGTGAACCCCTCCTCCAGTGTGTCTTCTCTCCAGGGCAGGGTAGTGTACACGGTTCGTTGAACAGCAGCATCTTGCAAAGCCCCCCCTCCGGTGTATCTTCTCCCCAGGCCGGGGTAATCTACACATCTCGTTGAATAGCAGCATCTTCCTGAACCCCCACTCCAGTGTGTCTTCTCCCCATGTCGGGGTAGTTTACACGGCTCGTTGAACAGTAGCATCTTGCAAAGCCCCCCTCTGGTGTGTCTTCTCCTTAGGCCGGGGTAATCTACACGGCTCCTTGAATAGCAGCATCTTCCTGAACCCCCACTCCGGTGTGTCTTCTCCCCAGACCGTGGTAATCTACACGGCTCGTTGAATAGCAGCATCTTCCTGAACCCCCACTCCGGTGTGTCTTCTCTCCAGGCCGGAGTAGTGTACTCGGCTCGTTGAATAGCAGTATCTTCCTTTGCCCCTCCTCCGGTGTGTTTTCTCCCCATGCCGGGGTAGTGTACACAGCTCGTTGAATAGCAGCATCTTCCTGAACCCCTCCTCCGGTGTGTCCTCTCCCCTGGCCTGGGTAGTTTACACGGCTCGTTGAACAGTAGCATCTTGCAAAGCCCCCCTCTGGTGTGTCTTCTACCCATGCCGGGGTAGTGTACATGGCTCATTGAATAGCAGTATCTTCCTGAATCCCTCCTCCGGTGTGTCTTCTCCCCAGGCCGGGGTAGTTTACACGGCTCGTGGAACAGTAGCATCTTGCAAAGCCCCCCTCTCGTGTGTCTTCTCCCCTTGCCGGGGTAGTGTGCATGGCTCATTGAATAGCAGGATCTTCCTGAACCCCTCCTCCGGTGTGTCTTCTCCCCAGGCCGGGGTAGTTTACACGGCTCGTTGAACAGTAGCATCTTGCAAAGCCCCCCTGTTAGACCTGGCACCTTGGCGTGAGTCTCTCTTCCACTTTTTGTCGCTGTGCCTCATGTGTTTTGCTGGTGTTAGCTGCTCAGAGCACTGTGCCACTGCCAACCAGTGCCACAGTGCAAGTGCTCCCTATTTAAAATGTATATGTTGGTTGGATTCCATGATTGGCTTATTTGATTTACTGTCAGACCCCAGTAAAGTGCACCAGGAGTGCCCAGGGCTTGTAAATACAAATGCTGCTGGTGGGCTTGCAGCACTGGTTGTGCCACCCACAGAAGCGGCCTGGTAAAATGTATCTAGGGTCTGCCATTGCAGAACCTGCATGCAGGCTGGTACTGTCATGCTGACTGGGCAAGTGCACCCACTTGCCAGTCCCTAAACCTTCCCGTAACTTCATATTAGTCACCCCTATGGTAGGCCCAAGGACAGGGTGCATTGTAAGCATAAGGTAGGACAAGCCCTGATGTGTGTGGCATGTCCTAATAGTGAATGACAGCCATTTTCGTTTTTCACTATTGCAAGGCTACCTGTTCCCATAGGCCAGAATGGGCTGTTAGAATTGTTACATCCTATGATCCTAACAGACCCAGGGAACATGGTAGAAATTTGAGTTTAGTATGCCTGAACTCAGAATAATAAAATACATCTTTTAGTAAAGTTTATTTTAATATTCTGGGTTTGCAAATACCACTTTTAGAAAGTTGGTATTTGCTTGCCTAACCATTTCAGCCCGCCTCTGCTATGATGTGTATTTGCCTGTCTGGTTTATGTGAGTGACAGGGCTGGGGAAACCCAGAGGGGCAGGGCTAGGTAGCCTGGTGGAGAATAGAGAGATTGACATCCAGATGGGTGGGATGAGTGCACCAGGACTCTGAATAGGGCTGTGCTCTGCCACCACAATGCTGGCTCCACCTCCTGTGGAGCGGCTGATGTCTCTGCCCTGCACCCTGAATAGAAAGTCAGTGTCATGTCAACAAAGTGCTCAGGAACTGGTTTGGACTGGGCAAAGGCCCCTCTACCCCAGAGGAACAAAGGAATTAGGGATATAAGTATAGGGACCCTGCTCCCAAGAAATTAGATCCTGCTTGACAAGAAGAACCTCTGCCTGAGGAGAAGGAACTGGGAAAGCTGTAAGGAGGAGTACTGTCCCTGACCTGGGGGATTGGCCTGCAGTGGTTGCCTTGCTGCTGAAGGAGAGTAGAAAGACTACAAAGACTTTATTTCAACTTGTGCTTAAAAAGATCTCCAAGGGCTTGGAATAGAGCTTGCCTCCTCCTGAAGTCTCAGGAACAACAGACTTCACCCCCCAGCTCCCCAGAGTTCTTTGGAAGTGCCTGCTGCTGTTGGGCCTTCTGAGGGACTGCGTGTCGCAAGGAGCTGGAAGCGCGACTCAAGGAGGAGAAGCGTGCCGCCGTCGGAGCTGCTGTCGGCGCATCTCGTAAAGTGTGTCGCCGCTGCAGCTTCGCATCGAGCGGAAGCGTCTCGCATCGACCAAGAAGTGTCTCGCAACGCTGAAGAAGCGTGTCGCCATCGCAGCCATCGTAGCTGTCGCATCGCACCGCATCAAGAGAAGAGTCTCGCATCGAGGAAGAAACGTGTCGCCATCGCAGCCATCGTAGCTGTCGCATTGTACCGCATCAAGAAAAGCGCCTCGCATCCACGGAGAAGCGTGCCGCCGTCGGAGCTGCTGTCGTCGCATCGCGTAAAGGGGTGTCGCCGCTGCAACATGGCATCGAGCGGAAGCGTCTCGCAAACATCAGAGAAGAGTGCCGCTGACAAGGCCGCTGTCGTCGCATCGCGTAAAGGGTGACGCCGCTGTATCTGAGGCATCGAGTCGAGTCTTCTCGCAACATCGGAGAAGCGTAACGCATCTGGAAGATCTTCACGTCTTTATTTCTTTGCACCAAAAACTTAATCGAATTGATATCGTTGCAACACTTTCGTTACCCTGCGTGTCGCATCTAAGGTACATTGACTTAAAGTGTCGCATTTAAGAACTTAAGAGAACTAAGCAAAATTCTACCATCTAAAGTAACAGTATTGTGTATTTTTGTCGTTTAATGGTCTTGTGGTAACTCTATATAAAGAATCCTTATTTTTAATATAAACCTGTGTGGTGTCCATTTGTAGTGTTGTCACTGGGTTACTCTATGTGTTCACAAATGCTTAACCTATAACGCTCTGAGATAAGCCTTGTTTGCTCGCGCCAAGTTACCTAGAGGGTGAGCAGGGGTTATTTTAGGCATGTACCCCCTTATCCTGACTAGAGGAAAGGTTCCCTGCTTGTCACAAGTACCTACCTGTGTCAACCAGAGAACCCGGATTCTAACACCCCCTCTGGTGTGTCTTCTCCCCATGCCGGAGTAGTGTACTCGACTCGTTGAATGGCAGCATCTTCCTGAACCCCCACTCCGGTGTGTCTTCTCCCCATGCCGGGGTAGTGTACTTGGCTCGTTGAATAGCAGCATCTTCGTGAACCCCTCCTCCAGTGTGTCTTCTCTCCAGGGCAGGGTAGTGTACACGGTTCGTTGAACAGCAGCATCTTGCAAAGCCCCCCCTCCGGTGTATCTTCTCCCCAGGCCGGGGTAATCTACACATCTCGTTGAATAGCAGCATCTTCCTGAACCCCCACTCCAGTGTGTCTTCTCCCCATGTCGGGGTAGTTTACACGGCTCGTTGAACAGTAGCATCTTGCAAAGCCCCCCTCTGGTGTGTCTTCTCCTTAGGCCGGGGTAATCTACACGGCTCCTTGAATAGCAGCATCTTCCTGAACCCCCACTCCGGTGTGTCTTCTCCCCAGACCGTGGTAATCTACTCGGCTCGTTGAATAGCAGCATCTTCCTGAACCCCCACTCCGGTGTGTCTTCTCCCCAGACCGTGGTAATCTACACGGCTCCTTGAATAGCAGCATCTTCCTGAACCCCCACTCCGGTGTGTTTTCTCCCCATGCCGGGGTAGTGTACATGGCTCGTTGAATAGCAGTATCTTCCTTTGCCCCTCCTCTGGTTTGTTTTCTCCCCATGCCGGGGCAGTGTACACAGCTCGTTGAATAGCAGCATCTTCCTGAACCCCTCCTCCGGTGTGTCCTCTCCCCTGGCCTGGGTAGTTTACACGGCTCGTTGAACAGTAGCATCTTGCAAAGCCCCCCTCTGGTGTGTCTTCTACCCATGCCGGGGTAGTGTACACGGCTCATTGAATAGCAGTATCTTCCTGAACCCCTCCTCCGGTGTGTCTTCTCCCCAGGCCGGGGTAGTTTACACGGCTCGTGGAACAGTAGCATCTTGCAAAGCCCCCCTCTCGTGTGTCTTTTCCCCTTGCCGGGGTAGTGTACATGGCTCATTGAATAGCAGTATCTTCCTGAACCCCTCCTCCGGTGTGTCTTCTCCCCAGGCCGGGGTAGTTTACACGGCTCGTTGAACAGTAGCATCTTGCAAAGCCCCCCTGTTAGACCTGGCACCTTGGCGTGAGTCTTCCTTCCACTTTTTGTCGCTGTGCCTCATGTGTTTTGCTGGTGTTAGCTGCTCAGAGCACTGTGCCACTGCCAACCAGTGCCACAGTGCAAGTGCTCCCTATTTAAAATTTATATGTTGGTTGGATTCCATGATTGGCTTATTTGATTTACTGTCAGACCCCAGTAAAGTGCACCAGGAGTGCCCAGGGCTTGTAAATACAAATGCTGCTGGTGGGCTTGCAGCACTGGTTGTGCCACCCACAGAAGCGGCCTGGTAAAATGTATCTAGGGTCTGCCATTGCAGAACCTGCATGCAGGCTGGTACTGTCATGCTGACTGGGCAAGTGCACCCACTTGCCAGTCCCTAAACCTTCCCGTAACTTCATATTAGTCACCCCTATGGTAGGCCCAAGGACAGGGTGCATTGTAAGCATAAGGTAGGACAAGCCCTGATGTGTGTGGCATGTCCTAATAGTGAATTACAGCCATTTTCGTTTTTCACTATTGCAAGGCTACCTGTTCCCATAGGCCAGAATGGGCTGTTAGAATTGTTACATCCTATGATCCTAACAGACCCAGGGAACATGGTAGAAATTTGAGTTTAGTATGCCTGAACTCAGAATAATAAAATACATCTTTTAGTAAAGTTTATTTTAATATTCTGGGTTTGCAAATACCACTTTTAGAAAGTTGGTATTTGCTTGCCTAACCATTTCAGCCCGCCTCTGCTATGATGTGTATCTGCCTGTCTGGTTTATGTGAGTGACAGGGCTGGGGAAACCCAGAGGGGCAGGGCTAGGTAGCCTGGTGGAGAATAGAGAGATTAACATCCAGATGGGTGGGATGAGTGCACCTGGACTCTGAATAGGGCTGTGCTCTGCCACCACAATGCTGGCTCCACCTCCTGTGGAGTGGCTGATGTCTCTGCCCTGCACCCTGAATAGAAAGTCAGTGTCATGTCAACAAAGTGCTCAGGAACTGGTTTGGACTGGGCAAAGGCCCCTCTACCCCAGAGGAACAAAGGAATTAGGGATATAAGTATTGGGACCCTGCTCCCAAGAAATTAGATCCTGCTTGACAAGAAGAACCTCTGCCTGAGGAGAAGGAACTGGGAAAGCTGTAAGGAGGAGTACTGTCCCTGACCTGGGGCATTGGCCTGCAGTGGTTGCCTTGCTGCTGAAGGAGAGGAGAAAGACTACAAAGATTTTTTTTCAACTTGTGCTTAAAAAGATCTCCAAGGGCTTGGAATAGAGCTTGCCTCCTCCTGAAGTCTCAAGAACAACAGACTTCACCCCCCAGCTCCCCAGAGTTCTTTGGAAGTGCCTGCTGCTGTTGGGCCTTCTGAGGGACTGCGTGTCGCAAGGAGCTGGAAGCGCGACTCAAGGAGGAGAAGCGTGCCGCCGTCGGAGCTGCTGTCGGCGCATCTCGTAAAGTGTGTCGCCGCTGCAGCTTCGCATCGAGCGGATGCGTCTCGCATCAACCAAGAAGTGTCTCGCAACGCTGAAGAAGCGTGTCGCCATCGCAGCCATCGTAGCTGTCGCATCGCACCGCATCAAGAGAAGAGTCTCGCATCGAGGAAGAAGCGTGTCGCCATCGCAGCCATCGTAGCTGTCGCATTGTACCGCATCAAGAAAAGCGCCTCGCATCCACAGAGAAGCGTGCCGCCGTCGGAGCTGCTGTCGTCGCATCGCGTAAAGGGGTGTCGCCGCTGCAACATCGCATCGGGCGGAAGCGTCTCGCAAACATCAGAGAAGAGTGCCGCTGACAAGGCCGCTGTCGTCGCATCGCGTAAAGGGTGACGCCGCTGTATCTGACGCATCGAGTCGAGTCTTCTCGCAACATCGGAGAAGCGTAACGCATCTGGAAGATCTTCACGTCTTTTTTTCTTTGCACCAAAAACTTCATCGAATCGATATCGTTGCAACACTTTCGTTACCCTGCGTGTCGCATCTAAGGTACATTGACTTAAAGTGTCGCATTTAAGAACTTAAGAGAACTAAGCAAAATTCTACCATCTAAAGTAACAGTATTGTGTATTTTTGTCGTTTAATGGTCTTGTGGTAACTCTATATAAAGAATCCTTATTTTTAATATAAACCTGTGTGGTGTCCATTTTTAGTGTTGTCACTGGGTTACTCTATGTGTTCACAAATGCTTAACCTATAACGCTCTGAGATAAGCCTTGTTTGCTCGCGCCAAGCTACCTAGAGGGTGAGCAGGGGTTATTTTAGGCATGTACCCCCTTATCCTGACTAGAGGAAAGGTTCCCTGCTTGTCACAAGTACCTACCTGTGTCAACCAGAGAACCCGGATTCTAACACCCCCTCTGGTGTGTCTTCTCCCCATGCCGGAGTAGTGTACTCGACTCGTTGAATGGCAGCATCTTCCTGAACCCCCACTCCGGTGTGTCTTCTCCCCATGCCGGGGTAGTGTACTCGGCTCGTTGAATAGCAGCATCTTCGTGAACCCCTCCTCCAGTGTGTCTTCTCTCCAGGGCAGGGTAGTGTACACGGTTCGTTGAACAGCAGCATCTTGCAAAGCCCCCCCTCCGGTGTATCTTCTCCCCAGGCCGGGGTAATCTACACATCTCGTTGAATAGCAGCATCTTCCTGAACCCCCACTCCAGTGTGTCTTCCCCCCATGTCGGGGTAGTTTACACGGCTCGTTGAACAGTAGCATCTTGCAAAGCCCCCCTCTGGTGTGTCTTCTCCTTAGGCCGGGGTAATCTACACGGCTCCTTGAATAGCAGCATCTTCCTGAACCCCCACTCCGGTGTGTCTTCTCCCCAGACCGTGGTAATCTACTCGGCTCGTTGAATAGCAGCATCTTCCTGAACCCCCACTCCGGTGTGTCTTCTCCCCAGACCGTGGTAATCTACTCGGCTCCTTGAATAGCAGCATCTTCCTGAACCCCCACTCCGGTGTGTTTTCTCCCCATGCCGGGGTAGTGTACATGGCTCGTTGAATAGCAGTATCTTCCTTTGCCCCTCCTCTGGTGTGTTTTCTCCCCATGCCAGGGTAGTGTACACAGCTCGTTGAATAGCAGCATCTTCCTGAACCCCTCCTCCGGTGTGTCCTCTCCCCTGGCCTGGGTAGTTTACACGGCTCGTTGAACAGTAGCATCTTGCAAAGCCCCCCTCTGGTGTGTCTTCTACCCATGCCGGGGTAGTGTACATGGCTCATTGAATAGCAGTATCTTCCTGAACCCCTCCTCCGGTGTGTCTTCTCCCCAGGCCGGGGTAGTTTACACGGCTCGTGGAACAGTAGCATCTTGCAAAGCCCCCCTCTCGTGTGTCTTCTCCCCTTGCCGGGGTAGTGTACATGGCTCATTGAATAGCAGTATCTTCCTGAACCCCTCCTCCGGTGTGTCTTCTCCCCAGGCCGGGGTAGTTTACACGGCTCGTTGAACAGTAGCATCTTGCAAAGCCCCCCTGTTAGACCTGGCACCTTGGCGTGAGTCTTCCTTCCACTTTTTGTCGCTGTGCCTCATGTGTTTTGCTGGTGTTAGCTGCTCAGAGCACTGTGCCACTGCCAACCAGTGCCACAGTGCAAGTGCTCCCTATTTAAAATGTATATGTTGGTTGGATTCCATGATTGGCTTATTTGATTTACTGTCAGACCCCAGTAAAGTGCACCAGGAGTGCCCAGGGCTTGTAAATACAAATGCTGCTGGTGGGCTTGCAGCACTGGTTGTGCCACCCACAGAAGCGGCCTCGTAAAATGTATCTAGGGTCTGCCATTGCAGAACCTGCATGCAGGCTGGTACTGTCATGCTGACTGGGCAAGTGCACCCACTTGCCAGTCCCTAAACCTTCCCGTAACTTCATATTAGTCACCCCTATGGTAGGCCCAAGGACAGGGTGCATTGTAAGCATAAGGTAGGACAAGCCCTGATGTGTGTGGCATGTCCTAATAGTGAATTACAGCCATTTTCGTTTTTCACTATTGCAAGGCTACCTGTTCCCATAGGCCAGAATGGGCTGTTAGAATTGTTACATCCTATGATCCTAACAGACCCAGGGAACATGGTAGAAATTTGAGTATAGTATGCCTGAACTCAGAATAATAAAATACATCTTTTAGTAAAGTTTATTTTAATATTCTGGGTTTGCAAATACCACTTTTAGAAAGTTGGTATTTGCTTGCCTAACCATTTCAGCCCGCCTCTGCTATGATGTGTATCTGCCTGTCTGGTTTATGTGAGTGACAGGGCTGGGGAAACCCAGAGGGGCAGGGCTAGGTAGCCTGGTGGAGAATAGAGAGATTAACATCCAGATGGGTGGGATGAGTGCACCTGGACTCTGAATAGGGCTGTGCTCTGCCACCACAATGCTGGCTCCACCTCCTGTGGAGCGGCTGATGTCTCTGCCCTGCACCCTGAATAGAAAGTCAGTGTCATGTCAACAAAGTGCTCAGGAACTGGTTTGGACTGGGCAAAGGCCCCTCTACCCCAGAGGAACAAAGGAATTAGGGATATAAGTATTGGGACCCTGCTCCCAAGAAATTAGATCCTGCTTGACAAGAAGAACCTCTGCCTGAGGAGAAGGAACTGGGAAAGCTGTAAGGAGGAGTACTGTCCCTGACCTGGGGGATTGGCCTGCAGTGGTTGCCTTGCTGCTGAAGGAGAGGAGAAAGACTACAAAGACTTTATTTCAACTTGAGCTTAAAAAGATCTCCAAGGGCTTGGAATAGAGCTTGCCTCCTCCTGAAGTCTCAAGAACAACAGACTTCACCCCCCAGCTCCCCAGAGTTCTTTGGAAGTGCCTGCTGCTGTTGGGCCTTCTGAGGGACTGCGTGTCGCAAGGAGCTGGAAGCGCGACTCGAGGAGAAGCGTGCCGCCGTCGGAGCTGCTGTCGGCGCATCTCGTAAAGTGTGTCACCGCTGCAGCTTCGCATCGAGCGGAAGCGTCTCGCATCAACCAAGAAGTGTCTCGCAACGCTGAAGAAGCGTGTCGCCATCGCAGCCATCGTAGCTGTCGCATCGCACCGCATCAAGAGAAGAGTCTCGCATCGAGGAAGAAGCGTGTCGCCATCGCAGCCATCGTAGCTGTCGCATTGTACCGCATCAAGAAAAGCGCCTCGCATCCACGGAGAAGCGTGCCGCCGTCGGAGCTGCTGTCGTCGCATCGCGTAAAGGGGTGTCGCCGCTGCAACATCGCATCGAGCGGAAGCGTCTCGCAAACATCAGAGAAGAGTGCCGCTGACAAGGCCGCTGTCGTCGCATCGCGTAAAGGGTGACGCCGCTGTATCTGACGCATCGAGTCGAGTCTTCTCGCAACATCGGAGAAGCGTAACGCATCTGGAAGATCTTCACGTCTTTTTTTCTTTGCACCAAAAACTTCATCGAATCGATATCGTTGCAACACTTTCGTTACCCTGCGTGTCGCATCTAAGGTACATTGACTTAAAGTGTCGCATTTAAGAACTTAAGAGAACTAAGCAAAATTCTACCATCTAAAGTAACAGTATTGTGTATTTTTGTCGTTTAATGGTCTTGTGGTAACTCTATATAAAGAATCCTTATTTTTAATATAAACCTGTGTGGTGTCCATTTGTAGTGTTGTCACTGGGTTACTCTATGTGTTCACAAATGCTTAACCTATAACGCTCTGAGATAAGCCTTGTTTGCTCGCGCCAAGCTACCTAGAGGGTGAGCAGGGGTTATTTTAGGCATGTACCCCCTTATCCTGACTAGAGGAAAGGTTCCCTGCTTGTCACAAGTACCTACCTGTGTCAACCAGAGAACCCGGATTCTAACACCCCCTCTGGTGTGTCTTCTCCCCATGCCGGAGTAGTGTACTCGACTCATTGAATGGCAGCATCTTCCTGAACCCCCACTCCGGTGTGTCTTCTCCCCATGCCGGGGTAGTGTACTCGGCTCGTTGAATAGCAGCATCTTCGTGAACCCCTCCTCCAGTGTGTCTTCTCTCCAGGGCAGGGTAGTGTACACGGTTCGTTGAACAGCAGCATCTTGCAAAGCCCCCCCTCCGGTGTATCTTCTCCCCAGGCCGGGGTAATCTACACATCTCGTTGAATAGCAGCATCTTCCTGAACCCCCACTCCAGTGTGTCTTCTCCCCATGTCGGGGTAGTTTACACGGCTCGTTGAACAGTAGCATCTTGCAAAGCCCCCCTCTGGTGTGTCTTCTCCTTAGGCCGGGGTAATCTACACGGCTCCTTGAATAGCAGCATCTTCCTGAACCCCCACTCCGGTCTGTCTTCTCCCCAGACCGTGGTAATCTACTCGGCTCGTTGAATAGCAGCATCTTCCTGAACCCCCACTCCGGTGTGTCTTCTCCCCAGACCGTGGTAATCTACACGGCTCCTTGAATAGCAGCATCTTCCTGAACCCCCACTCCGGTGTGTTTTCTCCCCATGCCGGGGTAGTGTACATGGCTCGTTGAATAGCAGTATCTTCCTTTGCCCCTCCTCTGGTGTGTTTTCTCCCCATGCCGGGGTAGTGTACACAGCTCGTTGAATAGCAGCATCTTCCTGAACCCCTCCTCCAGTGTGTCCTGTCCCCTGGCCTGGGTAGTTTACACGGCTCGTTGAACAGTAGCATCTTGCAAAGCCCCCCTCTGGTGTGTCTTCTACCCATGCCGGGGTAGTGTACACGGCTCATTGAATAGCAGTATCTTCCTGAACCCCTCCTCCGGTGTGTCTTCTCCCCAGGCCGGGGTAGTTTACACGGCTCGTGGAACAGTAGCATCTTGCAAAGCCCCCCTCTCGTGTGTCTTTTCCCCTTGCCGGGGTAGTGTACATGGCTCATTGAATAGCAGTATCTTCCTGAACCCCTCCTCCGGTGTGTCTTCTCCCCAGGCCGGGGTAGTTTACACGGCTCGTTGAACAGTAGCATCTTGCAAAGCCCCCCTGTTAGACCTGGCACCTTGGCGTGAGTCTTCCTTCCACTTTTTGTCGCTGTGCCTCATGTGTTTTGCTGGTGTTAGCTGCTCAGAGCACTGTGCCACTGCCAACCAGTGCCACAGTGCAAGTGCTCCCTATTTAAAATGTATATGTTGGTTGGATTCCATGATTGGCTTATTTGATTTACTGTCAGACCCCAGTAAAGTGCACCAGGAGTGCCCAGGGCTTGTAAATACAAATGCTGCTGGTGGGCTTGCAGCACTGATTGTGCCACCCACAGAAGCGGCCTGGTAAAATGTATCTAGGGTCTGCCATTGCAGAACCTGCATGCAGGCTGGTACTGTCATGCTGACTGGGCAAGTGCACCCACTTGCCAGTCCCTAAACCTTCCCGTAACTTCATATTAGTCACCCCTATGGTAGGCCCAAGGACAGGGTGCATTGTAAGCATAAGGTAGGACAAGCCCTGATGTGTGTGGCATGTCCTAATAGTGAATTACAGCCATTTTCGTTTTTCACTATTGCAAGGCTACCTGTTCCCATAGGCCAGAATGGGCTGTTAGAATTGTTACATCCTATGATCCTAACAAACCCAGGGAACATGGTAGAAATTTGAGTATAGTATGCCTGAACTCAGAATAATAAAATACATCTTTTAGTAAAGTTTATTTTAATATTCTGGGTTTGCAAATACCACTTTTAGAAAGTTGGTATTTGCTTGCCTAACCATTTCAGCCCGCCTCTGCTATGATGTGTATCTGCCTTTCTGGTTTATGTGAGTGACAGGGCTGGGGAAACCCAGAGGGGCAGGGCTAGGTAGCCTGGTGGAGAATAGAGAGATTAACATCCAGATGGGTGGGATGAGTGCACCTGGACTCTGAATAGGGCTGTGCTCTGCCACCACAATGCTGGCTCCACCTCCTGTGGAGCGGCTGATGTCTCTGCCCTGCACCCTGAATAGAAAGTCAGTGTCATGTCAACAAAGTGCTCAGGAACTGGTTTGGACTGGGCAAAGGCCCCTCTACCCCAGAGGAACAAAGGAATTAGGGATATAAGTATTGGGACCCTGCTCCCAAGAAATTAGATCCTGCTTGACAAGAAGAACCTCTGCCTGAGGAGAAGGAACTGGGAAAGCTGTAAGGAGGAGTACTGTCCCTGACCTGGGGGATTGGCCTGCAGTGGTTGCCTTGCTGCTGAAGGAGAGGAGAAAGACTACAAAGACTTTATTTCAACTTGTGCTTAAAAAGATCTCCAAGGGCTTGGAATAGAGCTTGCCTCCTCCTGAAGTCTCAAGAACAACAGACTTCACCCCCCAGCTCCCCAGAGTTCTTTGGAAGTGCCTGCTGCTGTCGGGCCTTTTGAGGGACTGCGTGTCGCAAGGAGCTGGAAGCGCGACTCGAGGAGAAGCGTGCCGCCGTCGGAGCTGCTGTCGGCGCATCTCGTAAAGTGTGTCGCCGCTGCAGCTTCGCATCGAGCGGAAGCGTCTCGCATCAACCAAGAAGTGTCTCGCAACGCTGAAGAAGCGTGTCGCCATCGCAGCCATCGTAGCTGTCGCATCGCACCGCATCAAGAGAAGAGTCTCGCATCGAGGAAGAAGCGTGTCGCCATCGCAGCCATCGTAGCTGTCGCATTGTACCGCATCAAGAAAAGCGCCTCGCATCCACGGAGAAGCGTGCCGCCGTCGGAGCTGCTGTCGTCGCATCGCGTAAAGGGGTGTCGCCGCTGCAACATCGCATCGAGCGGAAGCGTCTCGCAAACATCAGAGAAGAGTGCCGCTGACAAGGCCGCTGTCGTCGCATCGCGTAAAGGGTGACGCCGCTGTATCTGACGCATCGAGTCGAGTCTTCTCGCAACATCGGAGAAGCGTAACGCATCTGGAAGATCTTCACGTCTTTATTTCTTTGCACCAAAAACTTCATCGAATCGATATCGTTGCAACACTTTCGTTACCCTGCGTGTCGCATCTAAGGTACATTGACTTAAAGTGTCGCATTTAAGAACTTAAGAGAACTAAGCAAAATTCTACCATCTAAAGTAACAGTATTGTGTATTTTTGTCGTTTAATGGTCTTGTGGTAACTCTATATAAAGAATCCTTATTTTTAATATAAACCTGTGTGGTGTCCATTTGTAGTGTTGTCACTGGGTTACTCTATGTGTTCACAAATGCTTAACCTATAACGCTCTGAGATAAGCCTTGTTTGCTCGCGCCAAGCTACCTAGAGGGTGAGCAGGGGTTATTTTAGGCATGTACCCCCTTATCCTGACTAGAGGAAAGGTTCCCTGCTTGTCACAAGTACCTACCTGTGTCAACCAGAGAACCCGGATTCTAACACCCCCTCTGGTGTGTCTTCTCCCCATGCCGGAGTAGTGTACTCGACTCGTTGAATGGCAGCATCTTCCTGAACCCCCACTCCGGTGTGTCTTCTCCCCATGCCGGGGTAGTGTACTCGGCTCGTTGAATAGCAGCATCTTCGTGAACCCCTCCTCCAGTGTGTCTTCTCTCCAGGGCAGGGTAGTGTACACGGTTCGTTGAACAGCAGCATCTTGCAAAGCCCCCCCTCCGGTGTATCTTCTCCCCAGGCCGGGGTAATCTACACATCTCGTTGAATAGCAGCATCTTCCTGAACCCCCACTCCAGTGTGTCTTCTCCCCATGTCGGGGTAGTTTACACAGCTCGTTGAACAGTAGCATCTTGCAAAGCCCCCCTCTGGTGTGTCTTCTCCTTAGGCCGGGGTAATCTACACGGCTCCTTGAATAGCAGCATCTTCCTGAACCCCCACTCCGGTGTGTCTTCTCCCCAGACCGTGGTAATCTACTCGGCTCGTTGAATAGCAGCATCTTCCTGAACCCCCACTCCGGTGTGTCTTCTCCCCAGACCGTGGTAATCTACACGGCTCCTTGAATAGCAGCATCTTCCTGAACCCCCACTCCGGTGTGTTTTCTCCCCATGCCGGGGTAGTGTACATGGCTCGTTGAATAGCAGTATCTTCCTTTGCCCCTCCTCCGGTGTGTTTTCTCCCCATGCCGGGGTAGTGTACACAGCTCGTTGAATAGCAGCATCTTCCTGAACCCCTCCTCCGGTGTGTCCTCTCCCCTGGCCTGGGTAGTTTACACGGCTCGTTGAACAGTAGCATCTTGCAAAGCCCCCCTCTGGTGTGTCTTCTACCCATGCCGGGGTAGTGTACATGGCTCATTGAATAGCAGTATTTTCCTGAACCCCTCCTCCGGTGTGTCTTCTCCCCAGGCCGGGGTAGTTTACACGGCTCGTGGAACAGTAGCATCTTGCAAAGCCCCCCTCTCGTGTGTCTTCTCCCCTTGCCAGGGTAGTGTACATGGCTCATTGAATAGCAGTATCTTCCTGAACCCCTCCTCCGGTGTGTCTTCTCCCCAGGCCGGGGTAGTTTACACGGCTCGTTGAACAGTAGCATCTTGCAAAGCCCCCCTGTTAGACCTGGCACCTTGGCGTGAGTCTTCCTTCCACTTTTTGTCGCTGTGCCTCATGTGTTTTGCTGGTGTTAGCTGCTCAGAGCACTGTGCCACTGCCAACCAGTGCCACAGTGCAAGTGCTCCCTATTTAAATTGTATATGTTGGTTGGATTCCATGATTGGCTTATTTGATTTACTGTCAGACCCCAGTAAAGTGCACCAGGAGTGCCCAGGGCTTGTAAATACAAATGCTGCTGGTGGGCTTGCAGCACTGGTTGTGCCACCCACAGAAGCGGCCTGGTAAAATGTATCTAGGGTCTGCCATTGCAGAACCTGCATGCAGGCTGGTACTGTCATGCTGACTGGGCAAGTGCACCCACTTGCCAGTCCCTAAACCTTCCCGTAACTTCATATTAGTCACCCCTATGGTAGGCCCAAGGACAGGGTGCATTGTAAGCATAAGGTAGGACAAGCCCTGATGTGTGTGGCATGTCCTAATAGTGAATTACAGCCATTTTCGTTTTTCACTATTGCAAGGCTACCTGTTTCCATAGGCCAGAATGGGCTGTTAGAATTGTTACATCCTATGATCATAACAGACCCAGGGAACATGGTAGAAATTTGAGTTTAGTATGCCTGAACTCAGAATAATAAAATACATCTTTTAGTAAAGTTTATTTTAATATTCTGGGTTTGCAAATACCACTTTTAGAAAGTTGGTATTTGCTTGCCTAACCATTTCAGCCCGCCTCTGCTATGATGTGTATTTGCCTGTCTGGTTTATGTGAGTGACAGGGCTGGGGAAACCCAGAGGGGCAGGGCTAGGTAGCCTGGTGGAGAATAGAGAGATTGACATCCAGATGGGTGGGATGAGTGCACCAGGACTCTGAATAGGGCTGTGCTCTGCCACCACAATGCTGGCTCCACCTCCTGTGGAGCGGCTGATGTCTCTGCCCTGCACCCTGAATAGAAAGTCAGTGTCATGTCAACAAAGTGCTCAGGAACTGGTTTGGACTGGGCAAAGGCCCCTCTACCCCAGAGGAACAAAGGAATTAGGGATATAAGTATAGGGACCCTGCTCCCAAGAAATTAGATCCTGCTTGACAAGAAGAACCTCTGCCTGAGGAGAAGGAACTGGGAAAGCTGTAAGGAGGAGTACTGTCCCTGACCTGGGGGATTGGCCTGCAGTGGTTGCCTTGCTGCTGAAGGAGAGTAGAAAGACTACAAAGACTTTATTTCAACTTGTGCTTAAAAAGATCTCCAAGGGCTTGGAATAGAGCTTGCCTCCTCCTGAAGTCTCAGGAACAACAGACTTCACCCCCCAGCTCCCCAGAGTTCTTTGGAAGTGCCTGCTGCTGTTGGGCCTTCTGAGGGACTGCGTGTCGCAAGGAGCTGGAAGCGCGACTCAAGGAGGAGAAGCGTGCCGCCGTCGGAGCTGCTGTCGGCGCATCTCGTAAAGTGTGTCGCCGCTGCAGCTTCGCATCGAGCAGAAGCGTCTCGCATCAACCAAGAAGTGTCTCGCAACATTGAAGAAGCGTGTCGCCATCGCAGCCATCGTAGCTGTCGCATCGCACCGCATCAAGAGAAGAGTCTCGCATCGAGGAAGAAGCGTGTCGCCATCGCAGCCATCGTAGCTGTCGCATTGTACCGCATCAAGAAAAGCACCTCGCATCCACGGAGAAGCGTGCCGCCATCGGAGCTGCTGTCGTCGCATCGCGTAAAGGGGTGTCGCCACTGCAACATCGCATCGAGCGGAAGCGTCTCGCAAACATCAGAGAAGAGTGCCGCTGACAAGGCCGCTGTCGTCGCATCGTGTAAAGGGTGACGCCGCTGTATCTGACGCATCGAGTCGAGTCTTCTCGCAACATCGGAGAAGCGTAACGCATCTGGAAGATCTTCACGTCTTTATTTCTTTGCACCAAAAACTTCATCGAATCGATATCGTTGCAACACTTTCGTTACCCTGCGTGTCGCATCTAAGGTACATTGACTTAAAGTGTCGCATTTAAGAACTTAAGAGTACTAAGCAAAATTCTACCATCTAAAGTAACAGTATTGTGTATTTTTGTCGTTTAATGGTCTTGTGGTAACTCTATATAAAGAATCCTTATTTTTAATATAAACCTGTGTGGTGTCCATTTGTAGTGTTGTCACTGGGTTACTCTATGTGTTCACAAATGCTTAACCTATAACGCTCTGAGATAAGCCTTGTTTGCTCGCGCCAAGCTACCTAGAGGGTGAGCAGGGGTTATTTTAGGCATGTACCCCCTTATCCTGACTAGAGGAAAGGTTCCCTGCTTGTCACAAGTACCTACCTGTGTCAACCAGAGAACCCGGATTCTAACACCCCCTCTGGTGTGTCTTCTCCCCATGCCGGAGTAGTGTACTCGACTCGTTGAATGGCAGCATCTTCCTGAACCCCCACTCCGGTGTGTCTTCTCCCCATGCCGGGGTAGTGTACTCGGCTCGTTGAATAGCAGCATCTTCGTGAACCCCTCCTCCAGTGTGTCTTCTCTCCAGGGCAGGGTAGTGTACACGGTTCGTTGAACAGCAGCATCTTGCAAAGCCCCCCCTCCGGTGTATCTTCTCCCCAGGCCGGGGTAATCTACACATCTCGTTGAATAGCAGCATCTTCCTGAACCCCCACTCCAATGTGTCTTCTCCCCATGTCGGGGTAGTTTACACGGCTCGTTGAACAGTAGCATCTTGCAAAGCCCCCCTCTGGTGTGTCTTCTCCTTAGGCCGGGGTAGTTTACACGGCTCGTTGAACAGCAGCAGCTTCTTGCAAAGCCCCCCTCCGGTGTGTCTTCTTCTCAGGACTTGGTAATCTACACGGCTCGTTGAATAGCGGCATCTTCCTGAACCCCTCCTCCGGTGTGTCCTCTCCCCTGGCCTGGGTAGTTTACACGGCTCGTTGAACAGTAGCATCTTGCAAAGCCCCCCTCTGGTGTGTCTTCTCCCCAGACCGTGGTAATCTACACGGCTCGTTGAATAGCGGCATCTTCCTTATCCCCCCTCCGGTGAGTCTTCTCCCCAGGCCGGGGTAGTTTACAAGGCCCATTTAATCATGGGACTAGACATGACGCGACATGATGTGATGTGGCCACAACCATCTAGAAGTGCAAAGGTCTTGTGATGTAGGAAAAAATGGAGATTGAGAGGTATTGCCACCATGGCGGTGGAAGGTGGGCACTGGCGGTCAGTGTAGGGGAGGACTCGGGCACTCCTCTTCACCTCTGGATCTCATCCTCTCTACTGGAATTCATAAAAGGACTCAAGACCTGTATGTTCGACTGAGCCTCAGCAGCAGTACTCTCAGCTCCTGGATACCCTCACAGGTGATGAGTTGTGCTTTACAAATCCAGGTTTATTGAGTGATTGGTTGATTAATGAGTTGATAGTGGCAGATGTGCGAATGCCAGGAAACTGCAGCGTTTGGGACATATAGAACATGACCAGAGATGGTGGGTTTACAAGGCACCTTTTCTAACAAAGCAATATAAGGGACTCAGTAGTAAGGAAGGAGGGGTCAGTGGAGGAAGCCCCCTGTAGTCAGAGTAGCCACTCAGTGACCCAGGTGGCCTCTGGATGGCAGATGTGGCCCAGTAGCGGCTGCTACCGGACGGGAGTTGTAGGGCAGGGGTGTGAGGGGGAGGAAATAAAAAAAATAACTTACCTGGGACGGCCAGCAGGCGTCTCTCCTGAGCCCTCTTCCTTCTTCCTGTCACCGTAGCACCCAGGCTCCGAGGCTCCCCTGAGCCAATTACAATGCTACAATGCAGCGTTGTGATTGGTCTGAGCACCATGAATCGGCGCTCATACGGGGACATGGAGGCTTTGCATGTTCCTCACCAGGCTGTGTAAAGCAAGCCTGGTGGGGAAGATGCACAATGCGCAGGACTGTTTGTCTGGCCGGAGAGGGCCGGCTGGGCAGTCACGCGCACCTAAGAAGTTCAAACCACTCCTCTCCCTGCTCTGGCCAGCCTCACCCCGCCCGACAGCCACTGACTTCAATAGGAAAAATAAAACGATAATAACAATATGTTATTATCATTTTATGTTTCCTTTTGAGCAGTGGGCGATGCTCCTCCACCTTAGCGGAGCAGCCGCCACTGCTGTAGCCCCTGGACAGCAGCATTATACCGCTTGTGAGTCATGCGGGATCTGGCAGCAACAAACACACCGGTACAAACAGGAAACAAGCAAAGACGAAAGGACCAGAGGAGGAGGAGAAGAGAGAGGTGATGACTGGGGACCTTCTGAAGGGACAAAAAGAAAGATGGAGCACTCAAGACATTTACGAGAAAGCAGCAGTGACAGACTCCAGGCTGAGAAAGGTTGAGAGCTGACTGTCGGAAGTTCAAACAACTGCGCCTTCTCTGGAGGTGATGATCACAAGGAAGGCCTGCAAACCCGGATCGTGGAGCCGTGGCTGGCATCATTTAGACTTCCTCAACAGTTCAGAAAGCGTTTCACACCGTGTTAGGGGGGAAGCGCTAGAGATATAACCTTACAGCTCATCAGGATGCCTTCAAAGCTTTGCTATCACTCAAGAGGAGAACGAAGTCTCGGGGAACACCAGAAGGGCGATCATCATCTGAGATTTTTGTTTCCTCGTCCTAAAAGCAGATGGTGATGGGACTGGAGCATTGAGGACACACTTTCGATGGCATATGACAACTCCTGACTACTCTGGTCCACCAGTCACCTGCTTTTGAGATGTAAGACAACAGACACCGGCTTTGCCAGGACAGTCATAGTAGCACTGACATATTCGACAGAGTGGTACAAACCAGTCCTAAAGATTGCAGGAACTTTAAAACGGAGGGCTATATTTATGACCCTGTTTGCGTAGTGTTTGCTCCTCGCAACGTGGTAAGTGCGCAACGCAAACCTTAAGTCAGATTTATGAAGCCATGTTAGGCCACTTAGCATGGCCGTGAGTGGTTTCATAGATCTGAAGTAATGCAGCGTAAATTGCTGCATTCCTTTCTCTGCTCTGGGAAGGCATTCCATGGGCATGTGTGGGTGTTCCTATGCAACTCTCATGGTTTTTGATGAGTCAAAAAGATACGCCTTCTCAGCTTTATTTCTCCTCAATACTTCCTCTTTCTATGTGTGCCGCATTCTGCATGGTGGAAGGGTGCCTGCGTTGGCACTAGGCAGCCAAAACAGCGCCAGTGCAGGTGAAGAGGAAGTAATGCACTCACCCACTGTGCTCCATACCTTTCATCCTCTGTGCACCACACCTTTCATCCTCTGTGCACCACACCTTTCACCCACTGTGCTCCACACCTTTCACCCGCTGTGCTCCACACCTTTCATCCTCTGTGCTCCACACCTTTCATCCTCTGTGCTCCATACCTTTCATCCTCTGTGCACCAGACCTTTCATCCTCTGTGACCACACCTTTCACCCACTGTGCTCCACACTTTTCACACGCTGTGCTCCACACTTTTAACCTGCTGTGCTCCACACCTTTCACCCACTGTGCTCCACACCTTTCAACCGCTGTGCTCCACACCGTTCACCCGCTGTGCACCAGACCTTTCACACACTGTGCTCCACACCTTTCATCCTTGGTGATCCACACCTTTCACCCACTTTGCTCCACACCTTTCATCCTATGTTTACTGGATCCTCTTGCTCAGTCTGATGCACCATCTTTCTTTTTAATTGCTTGTTCAGGTGAGTACTCCACACCTCTTTGTTTGCTCTTCTCGCATCTCTGTGTCTGATACATAACCCCATCTATCTCTCTTTGGTAGTTTGGACTCCATTGGCCTCACTGATAACTGCATCCCGGACCTTTGCACTGCTTTGGCCACCAATGATGCTTTGCAGACCCTGACTCTGAACTGTAACCACTTGACAGATACCTCCATCGCCTCCTTCTCCCAGCTGAGGAAGAGCCGTGGAGCCCTTCCCTACATAGGGTGAGTCTATGCGTGGTGGAAACTAGCGTCACTAAATGTGTGGTATGAACCAGGGTGAGTCGATGCGTGGTGGAAACTAGCGTAAGTACATGAGTGTTACGAACCAGGGTGAGTCGATGCATGGTGGAAACTAGCACCAGTACATGTGTGGTACGAACCAGGGTGAGTCGATGCATGGTGGAAACTAGCGTAAGTACATGTGTGGTATGAACCAGGGTGAGTCGATGCATGGTGTAAACTAGCATTAAGTACATGTGTGGTTCGAACCTGTGTGAGTCGATGCGTGGTGGAAACTAGCGTCAGTACATGTGTGATACGAACCGAGGTGAGTCGATGCTTGGTGAAAACTAGCGCCAGTACATGTGTGGTACGAACCAGGATGAGTCCATGTGTGGTACGCACCAGGGTGAGTCAATGTGTAGTGGAAACTAGCGTCAGGAACATTTGTGTTACAAACCAGGGTGATTCTATGCGTGGTGGAAACTAGCGTCAGTACATGTGTAGTACGAACCAGGGTGAGTCCATGGGTGGTACGGACTAGGGTGAGTCCATGTATGGTGGAAACTAGCGTCAGTACATTTGTGGTACGTACCGGTGAGTCTAATCACACTAGCATCTGCACATGTGTGGTACGAACCAGGGTGAGTCCATGTGTGGCGCAAACTAGCGTCAGTACATGTGTTGTACGAATCTGGGTGAGTCCTTGCATGGTGGAAACTAGCATCAGTACATGTGTGGTAAGAACCAGTGAGTCCAATCAAACTAGCATCAGTACATGTGTTGTACGAACCAGTGAGTCCAATCAAACTACCGTCAGTACATGTGTGGTTCGAACCAGGGTGAATCTATGCATGGTGGAAACTAGTGTCAGTACATGTGTGGTACGAACCAGGTTGAGTCGATGTGTGGTGGAAACTAGCGTTAGTACATGTGTGGTACGAAACAGGGTGAGTCGATGCGTGGTGGAAACTAGCATTAGTACATGTTTGGTACAGACCAGTGCGCCCAATCAAACTAGTGTCAGTACATGTGTGGTTCGAACCAGGGTGAGTCCATGCATGGTGGAATCTAGCGTCAGTACATATGTGATACAAACCAGTGAGTCCATGGGTGACACAAACTAGTGTCAGTACTTGTGTGGTACGAACCATGGTGAGACCACGTGTGGCGCAACCTAGTGTCAGTACATGTGTGATACAAACCAGGGTGAGTCTATGTGTGGAGCAAACTAGCATCAGCACATGTGTGGTCGAACCAGTGAGTCCAATCAAACTAGCATCAGTACATGTGTGGTACAAACCAGTGAGTCCAATCAAACTAGCATCAGTACATGTGTGGTTCGAACCAGGGTGAGTCCGTACATGGTGGAAACTAGAATGAGTACATGTGTGGTACGAACCTGTGAGTCCATGTGTGATGCAAACTAGTGTCAGTACATGTGTGGTACAAACCAGGGTGTCCATGTGTGGGGCAAACTAGCGTCAGTACATGTGTTGTACGAACCAGTGAGTCCAATCAAACTAGCATCAGTACATGTGTTGTACGAACCAGTGAGTCCAATCAAACTAGCATCAGTACATGTGTTGTACGAACCAGTGAGTCCAATCAAACTAGCGTCAGTAAATGTGTGGTACAAACCACTGAGTCCATTGTGAAGCAAACTAGTGTCAGTACATGTGTAGTACAAACCAGGGTGAGTCCATGTGTGGGGCAAACTAGCATCAGCACATGCGTGGTAAGAACCAGTGAGTCCAATCAAACTAGCATCAGTACATGTGTGGTATGAACCACGGTGAGTCCATGCGTTGCGCAAACTAGCATCAGTACATGTGTGGTACGAACCAGGGTGAGTACATGTGTGGTGCAAACTAGTCTCAGTACATGTGTGGTACAAACTAGTGTTAGTACATGTGTGGTACAAACCATTGAGTCCAATTAAACTAGGATCAGTACATGTGTGGTCCGAACCAGGGTGAGTCCATGTGTGGCGCAAACTAGCATCAGTACATGTGTGGTACAAACCAGGGTGAGTCTATGTGTGGCGTAAACTAGCGTCAGTACATGTGTGGTACGAACCAGTGAGTCCAATCAAACTAGCATCAGTACATGTGTGGTACGAACCAGGGTGAGTCCATGTGTGGTGCAAACTAGCATCAGTACATGTGTGGTACGAACCAGGATGAGTCCATGTGTGGTGCAAACTAGTGTCAGTACATGTGTGGTACCAACCAGTGAGTCCAATCAAACTAGCATCAGTACATGTGTGGTACGAACCAGGGTGAGTCTGAGTGGTGCAAACTAGTGTCAGTACATGTGTGGTACCAACCAGTGAGTCCAATCAAACTAGCATCAGTACATGTGTGGTACGAACCAGGGTGAGTCTGTGTGGTGCAAACTAGTGCCTGTACATGTGTGGTGCAAACCAGTGAGTCCAATCAAACTAGCATCTGTACATGTGTGGTACGAACCAGGGTGAGTCCATGTGTGGTGCAAACTAGCATCAGTACATGTGTGGTACGAACCAGGGTGAGTCCATGTGTGGTGCAAACTAGTGTCAGTACATGTGTGGTACCAACCAGTGAGTCCAATCAAACTAGCATCAGTACATGTGTGGTACGAATCAGTGAGTCCAATCAAGCTAGAGTCAGTACATGTGTGGTACGAACCAGTGAGTCCAATCAAACTAGCGTCAGTACATGTGGGGTACGAACCAGTGAGTCCAATCAAACTAGTATCAGTACATGTGTGGTACGAACCAGGGTGAGTCTGTGTGGTGCAAACTAGTGTCTGTACATGTGTGGTGCAAACCAGTGAGTCCAATCAAACTAGCATCAGTACATGTGTGGTACGAACCAGGGTGAGTCCATGTGTGGTGCAAACTAGCATCAGTACATGTGTGGTACGAACCAGGGTGAGTCCATGTGTGGTGCAAACTAGTGTCAGTACATGTGTGGTACCAACCAGTGAGTCCAATCAAACTAGCATCAGTACATGTGTGGTACGAATCAGTGACTCCAATCAAGCTAGAGTCAGTACATGTGTGGTACGAACCAGTGAGTCCAATCAAACTAGCGTCAGTACATGTGGGGTACGAACCAGTGAGTCCAATCAAACTAGCATCAGTACATGTGTGGTACGAACCAGGGTGAGTCCATGTGTGGTGCAAACTAGCATCAGTACATGTGTGGTACGAACCAGGGTGAGTCCATGTGTGGTGCAAACTAGTGTCAGTACATGTGTGGTACCAACCAGTGAGTCCAATCAAACTAGCATCAGTACATGTGTGGTACGAATCAGTGAGTCCAATCAAGCTAGAGTCAGTACATGTGTGGTACGAACCAGTGAGTCCAATCAAACTAGCGTCAGTACATGTGGGGTACGAACCAGTGAGTCCAATCAATCTATCATCAGTACATGCGTGGTACGAACCAGGGTGAGTCCATGTGTGGTGCAAATTAGCATCAGTACATGTGTTGTTCGAACCAGGGTGAGTCCATGCGTGATTCAACTAGCATCAGTACATGTGTGGTACGAACCAGGGTGATTCCATGTGTGGCGCTAACTAGTGTCAGTACATGTTTGGTACCAACCAGTGAGTCCAATCAAACTAGCATCAGTACATGTGTGGTACGAACCAGGGTGAGTCTATGCATGGCGCAAACCAGTGTCAGTACATGTGTGGTACGAACCAGTGAGTCCAATCAAGCTAGAGTCAGTACATGTGTGGTACGAACCAGTGAGTCCAATCAAACTAGCGTCAGTACATGTGGGGTACGAACCAGTGAGTCCAATCAAACTATCATCAGTACATGTGCGGTACGAACCAGGGTGAGTCCATGTGTGGTGCAAATTAGCATCAGTACATGTGTGGTTTGAACCAGGGTGAGTCCATGCGTGATGCAACTAGCATCAGTACATGTGTGGTAGGAACCAGGGTGAGTCCATGTGTGGCGCTAACTAGTGTCAGTACATGTGTGTTATGAACCAGTGAGTCCAATCAAACTTGCATCAGTACATGTGTGGTATGAACCAGGGTGAGTCTATGCATGGCGCAAACTAGCATTAGTACATGTGTGGTACGAACCAGTAAGTCCAATCAAACTAGCATCAGTACATGTGTGGTACGAACCAGTGAGTCCAATCAAACTAGCGTCAGTACATGTGTGGTACGAACCAGTGAGTGCAATCAAACTAGCGTCAGTACATGTGTGGTACGAACCAGTGAGTGCAATCAAACTAGCGTCAGTACGTGTGTGGTATAAACCAGGGTGAGTCCATGTGTGGTACAAACCAGGGTGAGTATGTGTGTGGCGTGAGCTGGGCTGAATATGTGTGTGGTGTATCATGAGCTAGGGTTCTACATGTATGTCGCAGGCTATGGTGAGTAAGTGCATGGTGTGAAGTAAGGAACGTACATGTCTGGTGCGAGCTAGGGTGAGAATGTTGGTGGTATGAGCTAGAGTATGTGAATGTCATGAGAGAGTCTGAGCAGCACAAACTAAGGTTAGTGTGTGCTTTGAGCTATGATAAGCATGTGGTGGGAACTGATGTAAGTGCATGGTGTGAGCTAGGGTAAATGTGGTACAAGTTAGGGTAAGTGCGTGGTGTGAACTAGGGTAGGTGCATAGTGTGCTAGGGTAAGTGCGTGGTGCAAGTTAGGGTAAGTGTGTGGTGTGAACTAAGGTAAGGGCATGGTGTGAGCTAGGGTAAGTGTGGCGTGAGTTAGGGTACGTGCATGGTGCAGCCATCCCGCACCACCAGCCTGTCCTGCTGCCTTTTCTGTCTACACACCAAGGAACCCTAACAAAGCCTCCGCCTCGTATCCCAGGGTACTCAGCCATGGCTGTGGTGGTCTGCCAATATCGGTTGCGCCCCTCTAGATGGGATGGAAGTTTGGCACTCCGCCTTGGGTGGGGTTTAGGAGGTCAATCGAGGAACCCTTTTTTAGGGGGAGCAGGACCCTTGTAGACCAGTCGTGGTGCCTGGAGAAGTCTGGGAGCTCCAGAGATCCAGCTTGGGTCAAGCAGTCCTTCCATGTCTCATGGTCTCCATTGACCTCTTGTCAACAAGGGTTTTTGTAAATAGGATGCAAGTGAGCCTCAGTGAATGCGCATATGCAATGAGCTGCACACGAGGAAAAGCAAGAAGCTCCCAGCACATGCAACGCCCACCTAGTAATATCAGAGTATCTCTTGCAGGACCGCAGGCAATGGCTTCACTACTTCTGGTCGAGAACAACTTCAGCTGCTGATGGAGGACAGCGGATGACCTGTACAGGTAGAGTTAAAGTTTTATCACGTTGTTTACGTTTATCTGAACCCTGTAAACTGGAAGCACTTCCGGTTCTTAACTCTGCCCATGTCATGGATACAAACTCGTCTGTCACACCTTTACAGCTCATGTCTGAATCAGCCCAGAGTTTGCACAGACCAGTAGTAGTCCAGTGGAGAGAAGACAAAAAGCTGTGGTGTGTAGTGGGGCAAAAGCTGTGGTGTGAGACCACAGAGGCTTTTTAATCTTCATAGAGAGCCTAGAGGCCCCAAGCTGACCCACAGGATGGACAGCCTCCAGGTCAGGGAAACACAGAGGGAAACAATGACTGCATGAGGTAGAAGAAAGACTAAGGTCTGAAAACCCTAGTGGTTGAATCCAGGGAAGAGGCTGTGACAAAGGGCTGACCAGTGGACTCAAACGACCCAGTGGTGTAACACAGGCCCCCACAACCCGGGGGGCCTGATCCCAGGGGGCCCCCTCAGCATAGTGCCATGGCCTGAGAGCTCCTGGTTGAGTCCGGAGGCGGGCTCCTCCAAGTACCTTAAAGGGTAGGCCCCCTCAAGTTTAATTACGTCACTTAGGACTAGCACAGCAACAGAGACACAAGACAACAGAGACGCACGGCACACGACAACAGAATCACGAGACAACAGAAACAGGAGACAACAGGGATGCGAGACAACAGAGATGCATGACAATAGAGACGCAAGGCAACAGAGACGAAAGACAACAGAGATACAAGACAACAGAGACGCAAGATAACAGAGACACAAGACAACGGAGACGCAAGACAACAGGAAGGCACGACAACAGAGACGTAAGACAACAGAGACATACGACAACAGAGAGGCACGACAACAAAGATGCACGACAGAGACGCACGACAACAGATATACACGATAACAGAGATGCACGATAACAGAAAAGCTACAGAGACGCAAGACAATGGAGATGCAAGACAACAGAGACACAAGGCAACAGAGACACAAGGCAAAAGAGATGCAAGACTATAGAGGCTCAAGACAACAGAGACGCAAGAAAGAGACTCAGGACAGCAGACACCCAAGACAACAGAGAATCAAGACAACAGAGACGCACAACACACGACAACAGAAACACGAGACAACAGAAACAGGAGACAACAGGGATGCGAGACAACAGAGATGCATGACAATAGAGACGCAAGGCAACAGAGACGAAAGACAACAGAGATACAAGACAACAGAGACGCAAGATAACAGAGACACAATACAACGGAGACGCAAGACAACAGGGACATACGACAACAGAAAGGCACAACAGAGATGCACGACAACAGAGATGCACGATAGAGACGCACGACAACAGAGATACATGACAACAGAGATGCACGATAACAGAGATGCACGATAACAGAGGTGCACGATAACAGAAACGCTACAGAGACGCAAGACAATGGAGACGCAAGACAACAGAGACACAAGACAACAGAGACACAAGGCAACAGAGACACAAGGCAAAAGAGATGCAAGACTATAGAGGCTCAAGACAACAGAGACGCAAGAAAAGGACTCAGGACAACAGACACCCAAGACAACAGAGATTCAAAACGACAGAGACGAGCACAACTGAGATGCAAGAGAACAGAGACGCAAGACAACAGACGCAAGACAACAGAGACGCAAGACAATATGACAATAGAGACACTAGACAACAGGGACGCAAGACAGCAGAGACACAAGACAGCAGAGATGCAAGACAATAGAGATGCAAGACAAAACAGATGGATGACAACAGTGATGCAACAAGAAAGACACAAGATAATAGAAACCCAAGACAACCGAGATGGAAAACAACAGAGGCACAAGACGACAGAGATGCAAGACAACAGAAGACAACAGACGCAAGACAACAAAGACACAAGGCAACAGAGATGCACAACAACAGTGATGCAAGACAGTAGAGACGCAAGCCAAGAAAGACGCAAGACAACAGAGTCGCAAGACAACAGAGGCGCAAGACAACCGAGACGTAAGACAACAGAGATGCAAGACAAGAAAGACGCAAGACAGAAGAGACAAGACAACAGAGGCACAAGACCACAGAGACACAATGCAACAGAGATGCAAGACTATATAGGCGCAAGACAACAAAGGCGCAAGACAGTGACTTAAGACAATAGAGACCGAGGACATCAGAGAAGAACACAACTGAGACACAATAGAACAGAGATCCAAGACAACAGAGACACAAGACAACAGAGATGTAAGACAACAGAGATGCAAGACAGCAGCGAGGCAAGACAACAGAGACGCAAGACAGCAGAGGTGGATGACAACAGAGATACACGATAACAGAGATGCAAGATAAGAAAGACACAAGACAACAGAGACGTAAGATAACAGAGACGCAAGACAAGAGACGCAAAACAACAGAGAAGCAAGACAACAGAGAAGCAAGACAATAGAGACGTAAAACAACAGAGACGAAAGACGACAGAGACACAAGACAGCAGAGACTCAAGACAACAGAGACACAAGATAACAGAGACACAAGCCAGCAGAGATGCAAGACAAGAAAGACGCAAGACAACAGAGATGCAAGACAACAGAGATTCAAGACAACAGAGATGAAAGACAACAGGAGGCGCAAGACAGCAGAGACGCAACACAACAGAGACGCAAGACAACAGAGACGGAACACAACAGAGACACATGACAACAGAGACGCATGACAACAGAGATGCAAGACAACAGAGACGCAAGACAACAGAGACGTAAGATAACAGAGTCGTAAGATAACAGAGACGTAAGACAAGAGACACAAGACAACAGAGATGCAAGACAACAGAGATGCAAGACAGCAGAGAAGCAAGACAGCAGAGACGCAAGACAACAGACACAAGACAACAGAGACACAAGGCAACAGAGACACAAGGCAAAAGAGATGCAAGACTATAGAGGCTCAAGACAACAGAGACGCAAGAAAGAGACTCAGGACAGCAGACACCCAAGACAACTGAGATTCAAGACAACAGAGACGAACACAACTGAGATGCAAGAGAACAGAGACGCAAGACAACAGTCGCAAGACAACAGAGACGCAAGACGATACAACAATAGAGACACAAGACAACAGGGACGCAAGACAGCAGAGACACAAGACAGCAGAGACACAAGACAGCAGAGACACAAGACAGCAGAGATGCAAGACAACAGAGATGCAAGACAACAGAGATGCAAGACAAAACAGATGGATGACAACATAGATGCAACAAGAAAGACACTAGATAATAGAAACCCAAGACAACAGAGATGGAAAACAACAGAGGCACAAGACGACAGAGATGCAAGACCACAGAAGACAACAGACGCAAGACAACAAAGACACAAGGCAACAGAGATGGCAAACAATAGAGACGCAAGACAACAGATATGCAAGACAACAGAGACGAAAGACAACAGATGTGCAGGACAACAGAGCCGCACGACAACAGAGATGCACAACAACAGTGATGCAAGACAGCAGAGACGCAAGACAAGAAAGACGCAAGACAACAGAGTCGCAAGACAACACAGGCGCAAGACAACAGAGGCGCAAGACAACAGAGATGCAAGACAAGAAAGACGCAAGACAAAAGAGACAAGACAACAGAGGCACAAGACAACAGAGACACAATGCAACAGAGATGCAAAACTATATAGGCGCAAGACAACAAAGGCGCAAGACAGAGACTTAAGACAATAGAGACCGAGGACAACAGAGAAGAACATAACTGAGACACAATAGAACAGAGATCCAAGACAACAGAGACACAAGACAACAGAGATGTAAGACAACAGAGATGCAAGACTGCAGCGAGGCAAGACAACAGAGACGCAAGACAGCAGAGGTGGATGAGAACAGAGACAGAAGACAACAGAGATGCAAGATAAGAAAGACACAAGACAACAGAGACGCAAGACAACAGAGAAGCAAGAGAATAGAGACGTAAAACAACAGAGACGAAAGACAACAGAGACACAAGACAGCAGAGACTCAAGACAACAGAGACACAAGATAACAGAGACACAAGACAGCAGAGATGCAAGACAAGAAAGACGCAAGACAACAGAGATTCAAGACAATAGAGATTCAAAACAACAGAGATGAAAGACAACAGGAGGCGCAAGACAACAGAGATGGAACACAACAGAGACGCAAGACAACAGAGACGGAACACAACAGAGACACATGACAACAGACGCATGACAACAGAGACGCAAGACAACAGAGACGCAAGACAACAGAGACGTAAGATAACAGAGACGTAAGATAACAGAGACGTAAGATAACAGAGACGCAAGACAAGAGACGCAAGACAAAAGAGATGCAAGACAGCAGAGAAGCAAGACAGCAGAGACGCAAGACAACAGAGACACAAGACAACAGAGACACAAGACAACAGAGATATAAGACAACAGAGATGCAAGACTGCAGCGAGGCAAGACAACAGAGACGCAAGACAGCAGAGGTGGATGACAACAGAGACAGAAGACAACAGAGATGCAAGATAAGAAAGACACAAGACAACAGAGACGCAAGACAACAGAGAAGCAAGAGAATAGAGACGTAAAACAACAGAGACGAAAGACAACAGAGACACAAGACAGCAGAGACTCAAGACAACAGAGACACAAGATAACAGAGACACAAGACAGCAGAGATGCAAGACAAGAAAGACGCAAGACAACAGAGATTCAAGACAATAGAGATTCAAAACAACAGAGATGAAAGACAACAGGAGGCGCAAGACAACAGAGATGGAACACAACAGAGACGCAAGACAACAGAGACGGAACACAACAGAGACACATGACAACAGACGCATGACAACAGAGACGCAAGACAACAGAGACGCAAGACAACAGAGACGTAAGATAACAGAGACGTAAGATAACAGAGATGTAAGATAACAGAGACGCAAGACAAGAGACGCAAGACAAAAGAGATGCAAGACAGCAGAGAAGCAAGACAGCAGAGACGCAAGACAACAGAGACACACGACAACAGAGACACAAGGCAACAGAGACACAAGGCAAAAGAGATGCAAGACTATAGAGGCTCAAGACAACAGAGACGCAAGAAAGAGACTCAGGACAACAGACACCCAAGACAACAGAGATTCATGACAACAGAGATGAACACAACTGAGATGCAAGAGAACAGAGACGCAAGACAACAGACGCAAGACAACAGAGACGCAAGACAATACGACAATAGAGACATAAGACAACAGGGACGCAAGACAGCAGAGACACAAGACAGCAGAGATGCAAGACAATAGAGATGCAGGACAAAACAGATGGATGACAACAGAGATGCAACAAGAAAGACACAAGATAATAGAAACCCAAGACAACAGAGATGGAAAACAACAGAGGCATAAGACGATAGAGATGCAAGACAACAGACGCAAGACAACAAAGACACAAGGCAACAGAGACGGAAAACAATAGAGACGCAAGACAACAGATATGCAAGACAACAGAGACGAAAGACAACAGAGATGCAGGACAACAGAGCCGCACGACAACAGAGATGCACAACAACAGTGATGCAAGACAGCAGAGACGCAAATCAAGAAAGACGGAAGACAACAGAGTCGCAAGACAACAGAGGCGCAAGACAACAGAGACGTAAGACAACAGAGATACAAGACAAGAAAGAGGCAAGACAAAAGAGACAAGACAACAGAGGCACAAGACAACAGAGACACAATGCAACAGAGATGCAAGACTATATAGGTGCAAGACAACAAAGGCGCAAGACAGAGACTTAAGACAATAGAGACCGAGGACAACACAGAAGAACACAACTGAGACACAATAGAACAGAGATCCAAGACAACAGAGACACAAGACAACAGAGATGTAAGACAACAGAGATGCAAGACAGCAGCGAGGCAAGACAACAGAGACGCAAGACAGCAGAGGTGGATGACAACAGAGACAGAAGACAACAGAGATGCAAGATAAGAAAGACACAAGACAACAGAGACGCAAGACAACAGAGACGCAAGACAACAGAGAAGCAAGACAACAGAGAAGCAAGAGAATAGAGACGTAAAACAACAGAGACGAAAGACAACAGAGACACAAGACAGCAGAGACTCAAGACAACAGAGACACAAGATAACAGAGACACAAGACAGCAGAGATGCAAGACAAGAAAGACGCAAGACAACAGGAGACGCAAGACAACAGAGACGGAACACAACTGAGATGCAAGACAACAGAGACGGAACACAACAGAGACACATGACAACAGAGACGCATGACAACAGAGATGCAAGACAACAGAGACGTAAGATAACAGAGACGTAAGATAACAGAGACGCAAGACAAGAGACGCAAGACAACAGAGATGCAAGACAGCAGAGACGCAAGACAGCAGAGACGCAAGACAACAGAGACACAAGACAACAGAGACACAAGACAACAGAGACACAAGGCAACAGAGACACAAGGCAACAGAGACACAAGGCAAAAGAAATGCAAGACTATAGAGGCTCAAGACAACAGAGACGCAAGAAAGTGACTCAGGACAACAGACACCCAAGACAACAGAGATTCAAGACAACAGAGACGAACACAACTGAGATGCAAGAGAACAGAGACGCAAGACAACAGACGCAAGACAGCAGAGACGCAAGACAATACGACAATAGAGACACAAGACAACAGGGACGCAAGACAGCAGAGACCCAAGACAACAGATATGCAAGACAACAGAGACGAAAGACAACAGAGCCGCACGACAACAGAGCCGCACGACAACAGAGATGCACAACAACAGTGATGCAAGACAGCAGAGACGCAAGACAAGAAAGACGCAAGACAACAGAGTCGCAAGACAACAGAGACGCGCGATAACAGAGGTGCAAGACAGCAGAGACGCAAGATAGCAGAGACGCAAGACAGCAGAGATGCAAGACAACAGAGATGCAAGACAACAGAGACGCAAGACAACAGAGACGGAACACAACAGAGACACATGACAATAGAGACCAAAGACAACAGAGACCCAAGACATCAGAGACCCAAGACAACAGAGACCCAAGACAACAGAGAAATAAGATAACAGAGACGCAAGACAACAGAGACGCAAGACAGCAGTGAAGCAAGACAACAGAGATGCAAGACAACAGAGACCGAAGACAACAGAGACATACAACAAAAATGACACAAGACAATAGAGACGTAAGATAACAGAGACCCAAGACAACAGAGACCCAAGACAACAGAGACATAAGATAACAGAGACGCAAGACAGCAGAGACGCAAGACAGCAGAGAAGCAAGACTACAGAGATGCAAGACAACAGAGACCAAAGACAACAGAGACATACAACAACAGAGACACAAGACAACAGAGACATAAGATAACAGACGCAAGACAACAGAGAAATACAACAACAGAGACTTATGACAACAGAGATGCACGACAACAGAGAAATTAGACTACAGAGACACAAGGCAACAGAAACACAAGGCAACAGAGATGCAAGACTATAAAGCCCCAAGACGACAGAGACGCAAGACAGAGACTCAAGACAACAGAGACGCAAGACAACAGAGAAGCAAGACAACAGAGACGCAAGACAACAGAGATCCAAGACAACAGAGACATACAACAACAAAGACTTATGACAACAGAGACGCACAACGGAGACGCAAGACAACAGAGACACTAGACTACAGAGACACAAGGCAACAGAGACAAAAGACAACAGAGATGCAAGACTATAAAAGCGCAAGACAACAGAGACGCAAGACAGAGACTCAAGACAACAGAGACCCAAGACAACAGAGATGAACACACTGAGAGGCACAACAAGAGAGACACATGACAACAGAGACGCAAGACAACAGAGAAGCAAGATAACAGAGACACAAGACAACAGAGACACAAGGCAACAGAGAAGCAAGAGAATAGAGACGTAAAACAACAGAGACGAAAGACAACAGAGACACAAGACAGCAGAGACTCAAGACAACAGAGACACAAGATAACAGAGACACAAGACAGCAGAGATGCAAGACAAGAAAGACGCAAGACAACAGAGATTCAAGACAACAGAGATGAAAGACAACAGGAGACGCAAGACAACAGAGACGGAACGCAACAGAGACGCAAGACAACAGATACGGAACACAATAGAGACACATGACAACAGAGACGCATGACAACAGAGATGCAAGACAACAGAGATGTAAGATAACAGAGATGTAAGATAACAGAGATGTAAGATAACAGAGACGTAAGATAACAGAGACGTAAGATAACAGAGACGCAAGACAAGAGATGCAAGACAACAGAGATGCAAGACAACAGAGACACAAGACAACAGAGACGCAAGACAACAGAGACACAAGACAGCAGAGACACAAGGCAATAGAGACACAAGGCAAAAGAGATGCAAGACTATAGAGGCTCAAGACAACAGAGACGCAAGAAAGAGACTCAGGACAACAGACACCCAAGACAACAGAGATTCAAGACAACAGAGACGAACACAACTGAGATGCAAGAGAACAGAGACGCAAGACAACAGACGCAAGACAAAAGAGACGCAAGACAATACGACAATAGAGACACAAGACAACAGGGACGCAAGACAGCAGAGACCCAAGACAGCAGAGATGCAAGACAATAGAGATGCAAGACAAAACAGATGGATGACAACAGAGATGCAGCAAGAAAGACACAAGATAATAGAAACCCAAGACAACAGAGATGGAAAACAACAGAGGCACAAGACGACAGAGATGCAAGACAACAGAAGACAACAGACGCAAGACAACAAAGACACAAGGCAACAGAGACGGAAAACAATAGAGACGCAAGACAACAGATATGCAAGACAACAGAGACGAAAGACAACAGAGATGCAGTACAACAGAGATGTAAGACAACAGAGACGCAAGACAACAGAGACACATGACAACAGACGCAAGACAGAGACTCAAGATAACAGTGACGCAAGACAACAGAGACTCGAGACAATAGAGACACAAGACAACAGAGACACAAGACAACAGAGATGTAAGATAACAGAGACGCAAGACAACAGATATGCGAGACAGCAGATACGGAACACAACAGAGACACATGACAACAGCAACGCAAGACAACAGAGACACAAGATAAGAGAGACACAAGATAACAGAGACACAAGACAGCAGAGATGCAAGATAAGAAAGACACAAGACAACAGAGACGCAAGACAACAGAGACGTAAGACAACAGAGAAGCAAGACAATAGAGATGTAAAACAACAGAGACTCAAGACAACAGAGACACAAGATAATAGAGACACAAGACAGCAGAGATGCAAGACAAGAAAGATGCAAGACAACAGAGATGCAAGACAGCAGAGATTCAAGACAACAGAGACAGAACACAACAGAGACGCAAGACAACAGAGACGGAACACAACAGAAACACAAGACAACAGAGATGCAAGACAACAGAGACCCAAGACAACAGAGCCATACAACAACAGAGACACAAGACAACAGAGATGTAAGATAACAGAGATGCAAGACAACAGATATGCAAGACAGCAGATACGGAACACAACAGAGACACATGACAACAGCAACGCAAGACAACAGAGACACAAGATAAGAGAGACATAAGATAACAGATACTCAAGACAACAGAGATGCATGACAGCAGAGAAGCAAGACAATAGAGACGCAAGACAACAAAGGTCCAAGACAACAGAGACATACAACAACAGAGACATACAACAACAGACTTATGACAACAGAGACACACGGCAGAGATGCATAACAACAGAGACGCAGAACAACAGAGACGCGCGATAACAGAGGTGCAAGACAGCAGAGACGCAAGATAGCAGAGACGCAAGACAGCAGAGATGCAAGACAACAGAGATGCAAGACAACAGAGACACAAGACAACAGAGACGGAACACAACAGAGACACATGACAATAGAAACCAAAGACAACAGAGACCCAAGACATCAGAGACCCAAGACAACAGAGACCCAAGACAACAGAGAAATAAGATAACAGAGACGCAAGACAACAGAGACGCAAGACAGCAGTGAAGCAAGACAACAGAGATGCAAGACAACAGAGACCGAAGACAACAGAGACATACAACAAAAATGACACAAGACAACAGAGACGTAAGATAACAGAGACCCAAGACAACAGAGACCCAAGACAACAGAGACATAAGATAACAGAGACGCAAGACAGCAGAGACGCAAGACAGCAGAGAAGCAAGACTACAGAGATGCAAGACAACAGAGACCAAAGACAACAGAGACATACAACAACAGAGACACAAGACAACAGAGACGTAAGATAACAGACGCAAGACAACAGGGAAATACAACAACAGAGACTTATGACAACAGAGATGCACGACAACAGAGAAATTAGACTACAGAGACACAAGGCAACAGAAACACAAGGCAACAGAGATGCAAGACTATAAAGCCCCAAGACGACAGAGACGCAAGACAGAGACTCAAGACAACAGAGACGCAAGACAACAGAGAAGCAAGACAACAGAGACGCAAGACAACAGAGATCCAAGACAACAGAGACATACAACAACAAAGACTTATGACAACAGAGACGCACAACGGAGACGCAAGACAACAGAGACACTAGACTACAGAGACACAAGGCAACAGAGACAAAAGACAACAGAGATGCAAGACTATAAAAGCGCAAGACAACAGAGACGCAAGACAGAGACTCAAGACAACAGAGACCCAAGACAACAGAGATGAACACACTGAGAGGCACAACAACAGAGACACATGACAACAGAGACGCAAGACAACAGAGAAGCAAGATAACAGAGACACAAGACAACAGAGACACAAGGCAACAGAGAAGCAAGAGAATAGAGACGTAAAACAACAGAGACGAAAGACAACAGAGACACAAGACAGCAGAGACTCAAGACAACAGAGACACAAGATAACAGAGACACAAGACAGCAGAGATGCAAGACAAGAAAGACGCAAGACAACAGAGATTCAAGACAACAGAGATGAAAGACAACAGGAGACGCAAGACAACAGAGACGGAACGCAACAGAGACGCAAGACAACAGATACGGAACACAATAGAGACACATGACAACAGAGACGCATGACAACAGAGATGCAAGACAACAGAGATGTAAGATAACAGAGATGTAAGATAACAGAGATGTAAGATAACAGAGACGTAAGATAACAGAGACGTAAGATAACAGAGACGCAAGACAAGAGATGCAAGACAACAGAGATGCAAGACAGCAGAGAAGCAAGACAGCAGAGACGCAAGACAACAGAGACACAAGACAACAGAGACACAAGGCAATAGAGACACAAGGCAAAAGAGATGCAAGACTATAGAGGCTCAAGACAACAGAGACGCAAGAAAGAGACTCAGGACAACAGACACCCAAGACAACAGAGATTCAAGACAACAGAGACGAACACAACTGAGATGCAAGAGAACAGAGACGCAAGACAACAGACGCAAGACAACAGAGACGCAAGACAATACGACAATAGAGACACAAGACAACAGGGACGCAAGACAGCAGAGACTCAAGACAGCAGAGATGCAAGACAATAGAGATGCAAGACAAAACAGATGGATGACAACAGAGATGCAGCAAGAAAGACACAAGATAATAGAAACCCAAGACAACAGAGATGGAAAACAACAGAGGCACAAGACGACAGAGATGCAAGACAACAGAAGACAACAGACGCAAGACAACAAAGACACAAGGCAATAGAGACGGAAAACAATAGAGACGCAAGACAACAGATATGCAAGACAACAGAGACGAAAGACAACAGAGATGCAGTACAACAGAGATGTAAGACAACAGAGACGCAAGACAACAGAGACACAAGACAACAGACGCAAGACAGAGACTCAAGATAACAGTGACGCAAGACAACAGAGACTCGAGACAATAGAGACACAAGACAACAGAGACACAAGACAACAGAAATGCAGGAGAACAGAGATGCAAGACAGCAGAGATGCAAGACAACATAGACGCAAGGCAGCAGAGACTCAAGACAACAGCAACGCAAGACAACAGAGACACAAGATAAGAGAGACACAAGATAACAGAGACACAAGACAGCAGAGATGCAAGATAAGAAAGACACAAGACAACAGAGACGCAAGACAACAGAGACGTAAGACAACAGAGAAGCAAGACAATAGAGATGTAAAACAACAGAGACTCAAGACAACAGAGACACAAGATAATAGAGACACAAGACAGCAGAGATGCAAGACAAGAAAGATGCAAGACAACAGAGATGCAAGACAGCAGAGATTCAAGACAACAGAGACAGAACACAACAGAGACGCAAGACAACAGAGACGGAACACAACAGAAACACAAGACAACAGAGATGCAAGACAACAGAGACCCAAGACAACAGAGCCATACAACAACAGAGACACAAGACAACAGAGATGTAAGATAACAGAGATGCAAGACAACAGATATGCAAGACAGCAGATACGGAACACAACAGAGACACATGACAACAGCAACGCAAGACAACAGAGACACAAGATAAGAGAGACATAAGATAAAAGATACTCAAGACAACAGAGATGCATGACAGCAGAGAAGCAAGACAATAGAGACGCAAGACAACAAAGGTCCAAGACAACAGAGACATACAACAACAGAGACATACAACAACAGACTTATGACAACAGAGACACACGGCAGAGATGCATAACAACAGAGACGCAGAACAACAGAGACGCGCGATAACAGAGGTGCAAGACAGCAGAGACGCAAGATAGCAGAGACGCAAGACAGCAGAGATGCAAGACAACAGAGATGCAAGACAACAGAGACGCAAGACAACAGAGACGGAACACAACAGAGACACATGACAATAGAGACCAAAGACAACAGAGACCCAAGACATCAGAGACCCAAGACAACAGAGACCCAAGACAACAGAGGAATAAGATAACAGAGACGCAAGACAGCAGTGAAGCAAGACAACAGAGATGCAAGACAACAGAGACCGAAGACAACAGAGACATACAACAAAAATGACACAAGACAACAGAGACGTAAGATAACAGAGACCCAAGACAACAGAGACCCAAGACAACAGAGACATAAGATAACAGAGACGCAAGACAGCAGAGACGCAAGACAGCAGAGAAGCAAGACTACAGAGATGCAAGACAACAGAGACCAAAGACAACAGAGACATACAACAACAGAGACACAAGACAACAGAGACGTAAGATAACAGACGCAAGACAACAGAGAAATACAACAACAGAGACTTATGACAACAGAGATGCACGACAACAGAGAAATTAGACTACAGAGACACAAGGCAACAGAAACACAAGGCAACAGAGATGCAAGACTATAAAGCCCCAAGACGACAGAGACGCAAGACAGAGACTCAAGACAACAGAGACGCAAGACAACAGAGAAGCAAGACAACAGAGACGCAAGACAACAGAGATCCAAGACAACAGAGACATACAACAACAAAGACTTATGACGACAGAGACGCACAACGGAGACGCAAGACAACAGAGACACTAGACTACAGAGACACAAGGCAACAGAGACAAAAGGCAACAGAGATGCAAGACTATAAAAGCGCAAGACAACAGAGACGCAAGACAGAGACTCAAGACAACAGAGACCCAAGACAACAGAGATGAACACACTGAGAGGCACAACAAGAGAGACACATGACAACAGAGACGCAAGACAACAGAGAAGCAAGATAACAGAGACACAAGACAACAGAGACACAAGGCAACAGAGAAGCAAGAGAATAGAGACGTAAAACAACAGAGACGAAAGACAACAGAGACACAAGACAGCAGAGACTCAAGACAACAGAGACACAAGATAACAGAGACACAAGACAGCAGAGATGCAAGACAAGAAAGACGCAAGACAACAGAGATTCAAGACAACAGAGATGAAAGACAACAGGAGACGCAAGACAACAGAGACGGAACGCAACAGAGACGCAAGACAACAGATACGGAACACAATAGAGACACATGACAACAGAGACACATGACAACAGAGATGCAAGACAACAGAGATGTAAGATAACAGAGATGTAAGATAACAGAGATGTAAGATAACAGAGACGTAAGATAACAGAGACGTAAGATAACAGAGACGCAAGACAAGAGATGCAAGACAACAGAGATGCAAGACAGCAGAGAAGCAAGACAGCAGAGACGCAAGACAACAGAGACACAAGACAACAGAGACACAAGGCAATAGAGGCACAAGGCAAAAGAGATGCAAGACTATAGAGGCTCAAGACAACAGAGACGCAAGAAAGAGACTCAGGACAACAGACACCCAAGACAACAGAGATTCAAGACAACAGAGACGAACACAACTGAGATGCAAGAGAACAGAGACGCAAGACAACAGACGCAAGACAACAGAGACGCAAGACAATACGACAATAGAGACACAAGACAACAGGGACGCAAGACAGCAGAGACCCAAGACAGCAGAGATGCAAGACAATAGAGATGCAAGACAAAACAGATGGATGACAACAGAGATGCAGCAAGAAAGACACAAGATAATAGAAACCCAAGACAACAGAGATGGAAAACAACAGAGGCACAAGACGACAGAGATGCAAGACAACAGAAGACAACAGACGCAAGACAACAAAGACACAAGGCAACAGAGACGGAAAACAATAGAGACGCAAGACAACAGATATGCAAGACAACAGAGACGAAAGACAACAGAGATGCAGTACAACAGAGATGTAAGACAACAGAGACGCAAGACAACAGAGACACAAGACAACAGACGCAAGACAGAGACTCAAGATAACAGTGACGCAAGACAACAGAGACTCGAGACAATAGAGACACAAGACAACAGAGACACAAGACAACAGAAATGCAGGAGAACAGAGATGCAAGACAGCAGAGATGCAAGACAACATAGACGCAAGGCAGCAGAGACTCAAGACAACAGAGACGCAAGACAACAGAGACGCAAGACAACAGAGACGTAAGACAACTAAGACACAGGACAACAGAGACGCACCCCTCTGCTGTTTGGTGGGACGGGTATGCTCAGACGTGAGTCCCGTGCTCTCCATGCCACTGGAATCAAGCTATCCTGGCTGAAGAGGGGTGAAACCCCGAAACCGGTCCTAGGTTGCTTGTTTCTAGTCCAGGGCAGTTCAGGCTGGACTGTTCCCATTGGGCACAGGGTGAAGACTGATTTGCATATGGCTGGGTCCAAACTGGAATGGCATGGTGAGCAAACAAACAATGGATTTAGGCCCAGATCTCTGTACTGGAGTGAATGTATGACATTGTTCTGCATTCTGTCCATCAATAGTTCTTTTTGCATTTGTCACACGAGTGGGACGGGTATGATCAGATGTGAGTCCTGTGCTCTCCATACCACTGGAATCAAGCTATCCTGGCTGAAGAGGGGTGAAACCACGAAACCGGTCCTAGGATGCTTGTTTCCAGTCCAGGGAGGACCTGGCCTGGCAGTTCGGGCTGGACTGTTCCCATTGGGCACAGGGTAAAGACTGATTTGCATATGGCTGGGTCCAAACTGGAATGGCATGGTGAGCAAAAAAACGATGGATTTGGGCCCAGATCTCTGTACTGGGGTGAATGTATGACATTGTTCTGCATTCTGTCCATCAATAGTTCTTTTTGCATTTGTCACCCCGAGTGGGGCGGGTATGTTTAGACGTGAGTCCCATGCTCTCCATTCCACTGGAATCAGGCTATCCTGGCTGAAGAGGGGGGAAACCCCGAAACCAGTCCTAGGATGCTTGTTTCCAGTCCAGGGAGGACCTGGCCTGGTAGTTCGGGCTGGATTGTTCCCATTGGGCACAGGGTGAAGACTGATTTGCATATGGCTGGGTCCAAACTGGAATGGCATGGTGAGCAAAAAAAGATGGATTTAGGCCCAGATCTCTGTACTGGGGTGAATGTATGTCATTGTTCTGCATTCTGTCCATCAGTAGTTCTTTTTGCATTTGTCACCCCGAGTGGGACGGGTATACTCAGACGTGAGTCCCATGCTCTCCATACCACTGGAATCAGGCTATCCTGGCTGAAGAGGGGTGAAACCCCGAAATCGGTCCTAGGATGCTTGTTTCCTCCAGGGAGGACCTGGCTTGGCAGTTCAGGCTGAACTGTTCCCATTGGGCACAGGGTCAAGACTGATTTGCATATGGCTGGGTCCAAACTGGAATGGCATGGTGAGCAAAAAAACGATGGATTTAGGCCCATATCTCTGTACTGGGGTGAATGTATGACATTGTTCTGCATTGGCAGAGGAAGAGCCCCTAAATTTAAGGAATGGCTGGGGGATATGGTGTTTTGTCAGGATCAAATGCTAATATATGCATTGACGCTCCCCCACTCGTCGAAGCCAAAAGAGATATGGGACCCTCTTAAACGATACCTACTAGCCCATGCAGCACGATCTCCTCAGAGTGGGTGTGGGGGTGCGTGCCCCCCGGATGTAGAGGCTGGTGGGATAGAGATGGCAGACTGACGGGATGATGTGGTGGGGCGGAGGGGAGGCCATGGGGGTAGGGGAAAGGCCCAAGATGGGTACGGCGCTCTGCAATAGGTGACATTCCATGTATGTGGCTAGATCCCACCATGATCAAAGAGTACAGGGCGCTCTGCACTACATGTGACCCTCATGGAAGGTACAGGTTGGACTGCTCCTCCTTCTCAGATATGATTGTCCTACAACTAAACATGTGAGAATTGAAGTTTATAAAGTCACAATATATGAGATACATATCTATTCATTTCAATGTGTGCAAAATGCTATGACTAAATACTGTATGTAAGAATTCGTTGTTTTTGAAAATACAAATAGTTATAAAAAAAAAAATTTAAAAAAAGACATTGTCCTGCATTCTGTCCATCAATAGTTCTTTTTGCACTCACCAGGTTTCTCTTTTGATGCAACACGCTATTTCTACACAATCCCAACTCATTGTTTCCAGACCTCTTGGTGGTTCTGTTTGGCCAGTATTCACTTTCTTTGTAAGCCTTCTCTAACCGACGGTCTCTCCTCGACTACTCCTTCATGATTGGGGTTTGGGTGGGCTCCCTCCCATCCTGTCATCCTATTGTCCGCGGGGCCATCTGCAGTTCAGTTATTATTCAAAGCAGGTCAGAAATTCAGATGCATTTGCCTTATATTGATGATAGAAATAAACACTTGTCATTTATTTTGATTTGGTCTAATCTGCCCTATTGCAAGGTGTAGCATGTGGGGAGGACTACAGTGACACGCCCGACCCCCAGTACCATAACCTATTACTCATTTACAACCACTATCTTTTTTAGACCTAATCGGGTTTGGCCATTCTGGGCTGTAAACTGTACTCCTAAGATGGCCGCCATTTAACGACTGAGTGACTGCTGTCATTTTACATTGCTTTCATAGTAGGATCTTAAATGACAGATACATAGTGATGATCCAGGCTAGTGTTAATGTTGGCGGGCCACCACAGTATTAGATAAGTTAACATGTTCTTCCCATGATGTTCCGATTTAAGACATAGATGGCTTCGCTCTCTTGTCAAGGTTCCTTGTACCTGTCCGCCGCCATGTGGGCACCTGCAAGGGTCCCCCCCATCAGTAAGAACGGGATTCTGTTTTCCTGAAGATGTAATTGATGGAATGAACCCAGACCAGGTCCCCGTTCCGGGAAGGGTCTAGTACAGACTGTTCAACCAGGGTCGGGGTGGAAGTCCTGGCGGGCGGAGACAGCTGATGAGAGGCACTCCCTGCAAGAGTTAGAACACAGGACCTTGTGAAGGCTGAGGCGATGTTGTCATACTCTGTTAAATTAGGTGGGAATATTTAGAGGCAGACGCATAACTTGTCCATCTGAGGTTAGATTTTTAGCAGGCTGCAGCCCAGCCACCAACGGTAGGTACTGTGCTGCGCCATCAGAGAAGACAGCAGGGCAGTGCCATGTTTATTAAATATACTGCTGTCCTCACCTGCCTGTTGCTCTCCAAGGCTGCCTAGCGCCATGCTCCACCTTTGCATCATGGTGCCAAAGAGAGCCTTCTATCTGGTATATTCTTTATACTGGAAACATACAAATCCTCTGTCTAGACATATTCTGAAACATTGCACACATTTACCGGATTTTGGCGTAGGGCAGTACAGCAAGGTGCCTTGCTGCGCTGCCCTACGCCAAAGTAAACAGGCAGGAATGCATACTATTTAAGCAATATGGTGCATGCCCGTCCTTTCTCACTGAGCTGTTACCGTTTCAGAATGCAGCACGCATGGAAAGAGGAAAAAACAAGGAGAAATAAACATATTTCTCCTTGTTACGCTTCACCTTGGGAGTCGTACAAAGTAGACACTTCCCCAGGTTTACATCCCTAAGTAAATCTGAATCAGTGTCAAATTCCATGGGTGTTGCATGGGAATCCCACCATGGAACGTCTTACGGGCGCAGAGTAAGGAGATGCAACGATTTGCGCTGTGCTGGCTTACTCATGCTTTATGAGGCCACTGAAAGCCACGCAATGTGGCTTTACGTGGCTTCATGAATTGAAATGAGAGTCCTGCATCACACATGGACCAGTTATGTGGTGCAAAAGTGGTGCGGGCAATCATAAATAAGCCCCAGTATGTGTAAGGTACAGTTCAACACACATGCACTGTCTGGAATTTTTGGAGCACACATGCACTCTGTGGAATGTTTGCAGCAATAAAACCATCTCTACTTATTACAAACCGCTTTAATGAGGTGTTTTTTTCCAGGCACTGCCCGGTCTTACTATGCTGTCAGATCTGGCTTTGCAGTATATGTGTGATTGTGCTGTAACACCCAAGTTCAACTCAAGTCTCACCCTTGATGCAAAGCGGTACGAAGGAGCTCAAAGTGCTGTTTGTGCTCAAGAAAGGGCCCCTTTACACTGCAAACTACATTTTGTACTGGAGTGTAAATACCCTTAGAAGACTTTGCCCCATTTTGCACAGTGTTAAAATCTTTGTAAATCTACCCCAGGTCTCTTCATTAACCTGCCACCTCTGAGGCACAAATCTATTTCTGATTCTAGAAGGTGGAAAAGGGAACAAACATTCTTTCTAATTTACAGCAATTTTACAGGTGTAATAAAGTGCCCTAGTTACTGTCTCTATATCTGAACCTGTTTGAAAATCCTCTGCATTTCAGGTTACAGGAAAAGTACTCAACGCAGCTGTTTGATGGGCAGGTGATTGTTGAGGTGAAAAGTTCCATCACAGCACGTCATTTAAAAACAGACGAGAGTGGGTTCATCTTTCACTGTAACCAGCTAAACTACGTTTACATCACTGTATTGAAATAACTGATACAGTGAGTGGTCGTCTTTCAATGTAAACTGTAAAACTATGTTTACATTACTGTACTGAAGTAAATGGTAGAAGGGAGGGTTGTCTTTCCATTTAAACTGCTTAATTATGTCTACATTGCTGTGCTCTAGTACATGTAGAGCAACATTTCATCTTTCAGTGTACACTACTAAACTACGTTTACATCGCTGTACTATAGGAAGTGTGGACCAGCGTTTCATCTTTCAGTGTCATCAGCTAAACTACCTTTACATCGCCGTAATGTGGAAATGTGGATTTTCCTGATCAGTTATGTCCCCTATCTTGGACCCCAACGGTTCTATGTGCATGTTACAAACACATGTATGTTCCCTCCAGTTCCAGTTTCGAAGACGCAAACACATGTGCGTCCACCATCAACATGTCCTCTGTCAGATCCGCCATCAATGGGCTGGATATTCGCTTCCTAAGTATGAAAGGCCACCGACTTTATATGGCTCAGTTACTCCATTTTTACAGTTCAGGCGAGTAGGCCCGATTCTGTCCTCAAGCCTTTCCCTGCTCTCTGCCTCTGACAGCTTCAGCTTGAGCTCGTATCTGTATCCATGAACTTTGTCCTACTCCCTGTGCGGCTAACGGTGCCTGCCTCGGCCAGTTTTGCCTGCCTGCCAAGAAACCGTATTTCACCTTCGAATTATCTACTTTGCTCCTCAGCCGATGCATTCCTGTCTAGTAGTTTAAGTAAACATTCTTCCAGCTACCGAGCAAAAGGGCCCGGCCTCGCTGTCTTCATGCAAGTAATTCATAGCCCTGTTACCATGGAAAGTTTCTGCCCCTTGCATCTCATATAGACACTTAGACGCTTGTACACGCACTCACAGTCAGTATAGAATAGATTCTGTCCGAGAGTCCTTCCTTGTGGATAACATAGTTCTTTAAACATAGGATGTTAGATATGATTTGGGATTAGGTTGACTTGACCCCCCAGACTTTTTGTCTCCACATGTAGAGCTAAATGTCAAGTCCCCTTCACCCCCTAGTTACACGTCAATTACACGTCATGCCGCTGCGCGCGCATCTATGCCAAGTATTATCTTATAGATCCACCTATGCATAACATCATAACCAATCATGTTTCTTTTTACTCCTTATTACGCCCATTTTCGGTTACGCACTTACAGTATCGTTTCTCTTATCAATTGTTACGCCTTCTACATTGGTTTCATTGTAAAGTATGTTCTATAAAAGCAATTTCCTGTCAATAAAGTATGTACTTCACTTCCTGAACCCTCGTGGTGACGGAACCTGAAGGCCGCGACTCGAGTCGGCCATTTTGGAATAAAGCCCATTCAGAAACCTCTTATACCACGGATTCTGCCTCTTATTATTCTGAGCTATTTTATTTAAGACTCCGTATGAAATTCAGTCCAGGTAATAGAATATTTACCACATAATGGCGCCCGAACAGGGACACTTTCTCATCTCACGCGCCGGCGGTGCGTTGCAGGCCCGGTCTCCTGCCACAGCTGGACGGACCATAACGCGTACCAGCAGGATTTCCTGTAGCTCCCTCCGGTCAAGCGGGGGCGACTGAGGCTGCGATCAACCCAGACGAGGCGGTGAGAAGTGCGAAGTATCCCGACCAGAGCCTAGCTGAGAGAGCAAGATCCGAGGTATACAGAGGCCCACCAGGTTTTCGAAGTCCCGATGTCCAGAGGGTCCGATGTCCGCAGTCATCGAGTCCAGTCCTTTCTCCGAGGCCTTCCGTTTCAAGGAGCTACCCGGTGAGTACCATCGCCGGGGAGGCGTGTTGACGCGCACATAGGTTGTGCCGGTCAAGACGGATTTGGGTACACAAATCCGGTCTGCACTGTTTAGCAGTGTATATGTACTGTTTAGCAGTATATCAAGTATTCCGAAGTATCTAGTTATTGTCGAGAATTATGCTTGGTGATTTAGTTTTGCAGACGATCATCATTGTTGTTCATTTAAATGTTAAATGTTTAATGTGTTAAAAAGTCCTGCATATTGTGGTATGAATGACTGTTCATTAGTGTGCTTTTGTATTAAGTGTGTTCAAAATTAAGTATCGGATCAGTTGTCAATATGCCGCTCTTTTCGAAATTAAGACAGATCACTACTAGGAAAGGGGTACTCGAAGAAGCCGTCCCTATTCCTCCTAGGGATACTCCAGGGCACTTCATGTATCATAAACATGGCTTAGACGCTATATTATTTCTTGATTTATGGGTAGATTACACCAAGGGATTGCCAGAAAGTCAAAGGTGGCCCGCAGCGGGAACCTGGGATGCAGAGTGCATCATGAAAGTCGAGGAAGAATTATGGAAAAGAAAGGTCAGACAGTCACAGAAAGACGCTGTTGAGTTATGGCGTAAAGAATCTCATAGACGTACAGAAAAAGCACGTAGACAGGAAGAGAAGAGTAAAGAAAGTTCAAATAAAGTTCAAGAAAATCTATTAATAGAGGAAGGTATCAGAGTGAAATCAGAACAAGTGGATAGACAGAGAAATGCCCTTATGAATGGTATGTATCCCCTTCTAGCCGAAGGATTACCTAAGGCTGCTCCAGAGATACCAAAAGACTTGCCACCCCCATTGTTTCCAATCAAGGCACATCCTAAGGGGCACCCTAGAACAGCGGAAGATGTTTTTCTTTCCTCATATTTAGATGACGCAGCTCCCGAGTATGCTAATTCCGCCCCACATAGACCGCATACCAGGGAGGTCCAACGCCAAGATCCAGCACCCGTATCCCTACAGCAACAAGTCGAGTCACAAGTTCCGGCAAGCACATCTGTCTCCGCATCTGTCCCTACAGGTACTTCCATGGCTGTGTCCACACCTATAGTTGCTGTGTCACGTTCGACGAATCCATTCACACCCGACGCCCCAGATGGGGCCACGGGAGGTGCTAGCAATACTTTTACGCCACCTAGAATAAATAAACTTGTTTTTCAAGAGTCAGCGCATTCACGTACACCCAAATTCGTAAGTGAACGTGCGCTTAAGGAACTGCTTATAGATTGTAGATATGACCCAGTGGTCGGTAAAGAGGACGAAATGGTCCTGGCATCATTACGCATCAGACGAGCCGCAGGATATTTAGCGAAGTTACCAGGAATGACTGCGCATCTAGAGAAAATATATCATTTTGTTCAAACAGGGCGAGATCCAGAATGTATTAATAGAGCTATGGAATTCCAGAAAGTAGAGATACAGGGGGAACTGTTACGTTTCCTCATAAACTGTGTGATCAGAAATCAAGACCGACCGGGGGTAGACCCGAATGCAATGCTTATTCTTACAAGATGGAGCCAGAATATATCAGAAGGGAGACACGATAAGCAAAATTGTATAATAGCCATGTGCCGAAAGATCCGTAAAGAAATAGAACGTATTCATGAAGAAAGATTGGAAACAGACGAGTTCGAGCAAGATGAAATGTCCGAATCAGGGGATTCCGTAAGACAATCGGACACCATAGCCTATGTAGGTAGAGGAAGATCCTGTAATAATACTAGATGTTTTTCTGATTCAATACACTCTGTATGTCCAAATAATAGCAGGACGTATCCGACGCCAATAATAAATCTGAAGTCTCCCGAGCATTTGTTTCAAACCGCAGATAAAATACTCCGAGAACGAAGGGGTTACCACCTCCTCGATTCCATGGATGAGCAAGAATTAGCCAGATCAGCCGTCCACTGGATTGACAGTCCTGGAAAATACGGTGATGAGACCGTAGCACACACGTTTTTTAACCTCAGTCCAGATGAACAACGTTTAGCTGGAATCTATATGATTCAGCAACTCCTTATATTATATAAGAGCCAACATGCTGATCCTGGTCCTTTACCTGATATATTAACTGAACTACTCACGAATAGATGGAGAGGTTCTAGTAACAAGTTAATTAAAGAAATATTAGTGTCACGTAAACAGTACGTCCTTTTTGTAAGCCCAGATCCTTTCTCGCTGCCCAGCAAGGAAAGAATGCCGTATTACATGGATAGACAAAATCCCTTACGAGAAGTGCACCCAATAAAAGGCGAAGACAATCAGTTTCACCGTGTATTTGTATACACACCCATAACAAAAATTGAATTGTTAGAAATGAAGAAAGTAGTACCCAGTCATGACAAAGACCCAGCGGGTTTTCACCGGGAAATTAAAGACATGTTACTGATGGGAGAATATACCTATCCTGATATTATGACGATATTAAAGGTGCTAATGCCTGCTGGTATTTATGAAAAGCTGAAAGAAAAAGAGTGGGAAGTGGGAGACCAAAAAATAGATTGGACAGCATTAGAAGCAGAGGAAAGGGCCCGAACTGCAGGTTCAGGGCTCGGGGATAAAGTTAAAGCATTACCAGGTTTACTAGTACAAGTACTGCCACGTTTATTAACTACGAAAAAGGAAGATTGGGGTGCAATCTCAGCCTGTAAACAAAAGCATGATGAAGACACAAGTGATTATTATGCCCGATTTGAAAAATGTTTTGGTGTAAATAGTGGTATAAAAGCAAGTAGTGAGTCGTACCCACATTTATTTGTGACAAAATTAGTGGAAAATGCATTGCCTCCAGTGAAGAATAGGATATTGAAATTTGAGAGTACCTGGCAAAGTAACACTCCGTCACAAATGCTACAAATGTTACAGTATCATCACAATAGAATTAGAGATGAACAAGAACACGAACAAAGACGTATGAAGGATACAAAAATGAAAATGCTAGTTTCCCAGACAGTACCAGCGGATGGTCACAAAAAGGGTGTGACACATTCCGGAGATTCAGCAGTTCCTGTCAAGGGAACATGCAATTACTGTAAACAACTAGGCCATTATGTACACGATTGTCAAGTCCTGAAGCGTAATATAGCTATAGGTATTGCGAAAGAAAGACCACGACCACTCAAACAGGATCAGAATGAACAAGGAGCTACGCAGCATGGACAGTCCATGCCAGCTCAGCAACAGTTTGTGCCAGCTGCACCACCGATGCCTGCTACTGCCACACAAACCACAACACGACAAATGTATCAGACTGCACAGTATGAATATCCTGAGTATCAACGTTACGCATGAACTAGCCTAGAGAGGGAAGTTGACTTACCCCTTATTGAGATTCCTGTAGATCAAGAAGGACCTTATGTACATAGTGAATTATTAGGTCAAGACAGAAAATTCTTACTCGATACGGGGGCAAGTCGAACAACAATAAAGCGTAGTGAAGTTCCAGGGGCACCCCTCTCAGGCTCTCAAAATGTTTCCCTTGGTTTCTCAGGAAAGCCTATTGTTAATGAGGTATCACAGCCACTTCCACTTACGATTGGTCCCTTGACACGAACTACTGATTTATTGCTTACCAAATCTTGTCCAGAAAACCTGTTAGGTATAAAGACATTGAAAGCCCTAGGGGCTATTATCTGTTGTTCTCCGGAAGGAGTAAGATTGTTTTTACGTGATTTTAAAGGTCATTATGTATCCAGAGACATGGATCGCCGATTACAGACTTTACCAGCACATCTATGGGCACAAGGCCCTACTGATGTTGGTTGTATGAACATTACACCATACCGAGTCACATTAAAGGCAGGAGTGGTACTACCACGAATGCGACAATACAAGTTACCGCAAGATGCTGTAGTGGCTTTACTACAAATCATTGACGAGCTAATTGCCCAAGGAGTAGTTGTAGAAACAGACTCCAATATATGTAATTCACCGATAATTCCGATTCTTAAACGAACAGATCCTACAGCCCCGCCAGTATATCGATTGGTTATTGATTTACGCGAATTAAACAAATGCATTGTGCCACAATTCCCTGTGGTCCCCGATATCTCATCATTATTGACAGCCATTGATTCCGAAGCAACATTCTTTACTGTAATTGATCTCAAGAATGCCTTTTTCAGCGTCCCCATAGATCCGGAAAGTCAATATTTGTTCGGATTCAGTTTAAATGGGCGCAGTTTTAAATTCTCACGCGCTCCTCAAGGATTTACAGAAAGCCCCAGCATCTATAGCCAAGCACTGAAACGAGAACTCGACAGTATCCACATGCCAGTTAACACTGCACTGCTTCAATATGTCGATGATCTGCTGATCACCGCGAGAAGCGAGCCCGAATGTGAAAAGGCTTCTCTGACAGTTTTACATTTTCTAGCCGACAAGGGGCACAAGGTGTCTCCTTCTAAGCTGCAATTCTGTGTCCAGCGAGTTATTTATCTTGGTCACTCGCTGTCCAAGGAGGGAAGGCAGCTTACACCAGATCGCATTCAGTTAATTGCTAACATGTCAATACCCAAGACACAAAAGGAGGTGCGGGCTTTCATAGGCCTCACTTCATATTGTAGGCAGTGGATCCCTCAGTACGCATTTCTAGCAAAACCACTCATTCAGTTGACAACACAGGAGGCAGCCACATCGACTGTCCTCCCTTGGACTCAGGATCACACACAAGCTTTTGAAAGCTTAAAGAAAGCTCTATGTCAAGCACCTGTTTTAGCGACACCATGTTACAGCAAATATTTTACACTCTTTGTTACAGAACGCGAAGGTACTGCCTTGTCAGTACTCACTCAGGAACAAGCAGGATCACACAAGCCATGTGCTTATTTCTCTAGTACATTAGATCCCGTAGCTCAGGCTTTGCCTGCGTGCCTGAAATCAGTGGCAGCAACAGCTTTAGCAATCAGACAAAGCGATGCCATAGTGTTAGGACATCCATTGACAGTACAAGTACCACATGCAGTAGAAGTTCTTGTGAACCGAATGCAAACACAACACCTGACCATAGCAAGACTTACCGGTTATGAACTGACATTGTTTCAGCCACACATAGAGATCCGACGTTGTAATACATTGAATCCTGCTACACTTTTACCTGTAATTGGAACAGACCCACTAGCTCATGATTGTGTTGAAGTTATTGAAATAAAGACGAAACCCAGACAAGACTTAACAGACGTTCCATTGTTAGATCCAGACCTGACGTTGTACGTAGATGGATCGTGCATGAGAACAAGTACAGGAGATTTAGTGGCCGCGTATGCAGTCACAACAGACACTGAAGTTATTGAAACAAACTGTATAGATACTTTGTCAGCCCAAGCAGCAGAACTTATTGCTCTAACACAAGCCTGTATTCAAGCCACAAGTAAGAAAGTTAACATATACACTGATTCACGTTATGCATTCGGAGTTGTACATGACTTCGGGGTGCTTTGGCGAGAGAGGGGTTATTTAACTTCTCATGGGACCCATATTCAGCATGGGTCTCTCATTCATGCTTTGTTAGACGCAATCCATCTGCCCACAGCTATATCGATTATGAAATGTAAAGCACACATGAAGGTTACTGATATCATTTCCCAAGGCAATAATTTAGCTGACAGAACAGCTAAACAGACTGCTCAGACTCGCACATCCGACATGACAAAGACAATAGGTCGGACACCAATACAGTGTATGACGATTAAGGATCCCGCACTTGATATAATTGACATACAGTCACATGCCACAACAGAAGAAATAAAGAAATGGACTGAACTAGGAGGGATCCAGACAGATCAGGGATGGGTGACAAAGGAGAAATCTGTATGGTTTCTTCCTGACTCTATGGTCCAAGCCATTATAGCTACAATTCACAGTCCGGCGCATTTAGGAGAAAAAGCTATGCTAGACAGCATTAAACACATTTGGTTTAATAAACATCTACGAACTGCAGCTAAACAAAAAGTTCGTACCTGTATGATATGTTGTCAGTTCAACCCAGGAAAAAGTGTTCCCGTAGAGCAGGGTGGATTTCAGCCTCCCGATCATGCTTTTGAAGTCCTCCAGATGGATTATATCCAGATGGAACGATGTCGAGGATTCAAATATGTTCTTGTAGTTGTCTGCGCTCTTTCCCGATGGACTGAGGCGTACCCAGTATCGGATTACACTGCCCCGACCACTGCCAAGCAGCTAGTTCGAGAATTCTTCCCACGGTACGGTTTACCACGTGTTGTATATTCGGATAACGGCCAGCCTTTCTCATCCGAATTAATGAAACATGTTTCACTTTTGCTGGGATATCAGTGGAAGTTTCATTGTGTCCGACACCCCGAGGCAGCAGGTCTCGTGGAACGACATAATCAAATTTTGAAAATCAGATTGTCAAAAATATGTAAGGAGAAAGGTGTTGACTGGATAGTAGCCTTACCAGTTGCACTATTTTACATAAGAATGGTAGCACACTCTCGAACAGGGCTATCCCCTTATGAGGTGATCTTTGGTAGACCACCGAATATGTGGGGGACGCCTATACCCCGTAAAATAACTGATGTTGATTGTAATATGCTGACAGATTACCTGGCTTCCTTGATGTCTGCACTACAATCTTGTCGTTCACAGGTAGCTGCAGCCTTTCCTGACAACACTGAGGTGAAACCCCATGACGTAATCCCGGGCGATTATGTCCTTGTGAGGAACTTTGACAGAAAGACTCAACTGGAGCCCAGGTGGAAGACACCTAAGCTGGTCCTGTTGACCACAAGGACAGCCGTGAAGATCGAAGGAAGAAAGGGTTGGATCCATTCAAGCCACATCAAGAAATTTCATGGACTTCCTTCGGATATAAACAGTCCTCCTCGTGTGTCTTCACCCATTGACTCAAAGCTACCTTTGGCTGAGGCCAGTAGCACAGACCTTTATAAATTAAAACTCAGACCCAGGCCGTCGGCCGATTTGATTGTTTAAGTCCTCTCCAAGGTGAAGCGGTTGAATCTGTCCCCGACATGTATCCCTTGAGTCTGAATCATGAACAATCAAGAACAATGTTGAAACGACATGCATACTGTAAAGCACTGCGTAGCCACTGTATAGTGACATTATTAATTTTGTTTTTCTTGAGTTTTACAATAATTACTGCAAGTATATTGTTGCATATGTATTATCCTGTTTCTAAACATATTTTCAATATAACTAATGAACATTCTTTTAGTGACCTACCCCCACATGAATTATCCTATAGACTTGCGCTGCGTAATAACACTTTCATTAGTATGTTACACCATTCCCATCAGACTAGTAATGCTACTAATTGTTGGGTGTGTGGCCGACTCCCTCCCTATCAGAATAACAAAGGAGTTCTGCCTTTCTTCCCCCATCCGTTCACACATAATGGCTCCTGTGGAGCATGGTTTAGTTTACTAAATTCCATAGACTCAGACACAGCAGTTTATCAACACCATTGGATATGGGGAAATCTGAATCTAGTTTTATTCAAAGTCTGTTACCCTGATAAGAAGGGTCACCCCAGTAGAACAGGAACTAATCTAGAAAATGAAGTGTATGGATTAGGTAATTTTACACCTAATCTTATGATTCTGAATGTCGAATCCGAAGTTGAACTAATTCTGCCCACTATGTCAGTATTTCCAGTTAAGGGTGAATTATGTGTAAGAAAAGTTGGTTCCATACATATGGGCCATAGCAAATGTGTTACTACAGTAGAATATAGTGATCAAGGTAAATCTTCATTTAGAGCTTCTCGCCATTCCTACTTTATATGTGATCAGACCGCATATATACGTCTGCCTCTAGATTGGGATGGTACCTGTTACATAGCATTCCTTTTGCCACCTGTTTTCCTAGCTCCTCCTGATTATTATCGAAATGTTCATTTAGTACACAATAGAGAGCGAAGAGATCTCCCAGTCGTCGATTATACTGAGACGGCATGGGACAAGTATGTAGATTTCAATAAAGGTATCTTTCCCTATATAGGTACAATTTCAAATAGTAAGCTGATACGTAGGCTAACCAAGACTCTTGAAGCTGTAGTGAATGAGACTATAGCCGCCCTAGGCAATTTGACAGAGGAACAATCGGTGATGAGAATTGTTGTTCTCCAGAATCGTCTTGTCCTTGACGTCATCCTGGCCGATAGGGGCGGAGCTTGTAGGGTCATCGGATCCAGCTGCTGCATATTCATACCAGAAAATTCGCCATCTGTATATAAAGCTATAACACGCCTTCATAAGATTGTGAGCCAGATACACGAGAATCCAGGCACTTGGACGTGGTCCGGGTGGTTTTGGAGTGTGATATCAGCCTGGGGATGGAGAGTTCTGTCCTTCCTAGGTATTGGCCTTCTTATACTATTCAGTTGCTGCTTATGCCTGCAATGTGGACCAGCGATTTGTGGTCTGTGTGCCACATTGTGTATTCCACATCAAGGTTTTCGTTCAAAATCCCGGAAGAAGAAAGAAGAAGAAATGATGCTCCATGAGCAAATCGATGGACTAATGAAGATTGATGTTTCTTGATGGGCAAGTAGGGGACAAGGAGGGAATGTGGAAATGTGGATTTTCCTGATCAGTTATGTCCCCTATCTTGGACCCCAACGGTTCTATGTGCATGTTACAAACACATGTATGTTCCCTCCAGTTCCAGTTTCGAAGACGCAAACACATGTGCGTCCACCATCAACATGTCCTCTGTCAGATCCGCCATCAATGGGCTGGATATTCGCTTCCTAAGTATGAAAGGCCACCGACTTTATATGGCTCAGTTACTCCATTTTTACAGTTCAGGCGAGTAGGCCCGATTCTGTCCTCAAGCCTTTCCCTGCTCTCTGCCTCTGACAGCTTCAGCTTGAGCTCGTATCTGTATCCATGATCTTTGTCCTACTCCCTGTGCGGCTAACGGTGCCTGCCTCGGCCAGTTTTGCCTGCCTGCCAAGAAACCGTATTTCACCTTCGAATTATCTACTTTGCTCCTCAGCCGATGCATTCCTGTCTAGTAGTTTAAGTAAACATTCTTCCAGCTACCGAGCAAAAGGGCCCGGCCTCGCTGTCTTCATGCAAGTAATTCATAGCCCTGTTACCATGGAAAGTTTCTGCCCCTTGCATCTCATATAGACACTTAGACGCTTGTACACGCACTCACAGTCAGTATAGAATAGATTCTGTCCGAGAGTCCTTCCTTGTGGATAACATAGTTCTTTAAACATAGGATGTTAGATATGATTTGGGATTAGGTTGACTTGACCCCCCAGACTTTTTGTCTCCACATGTAGAGCTAAATGTCAAGTCCCCTTCACCCCCTAGTTACACGTCAATTACACGTCATGCCGCTGCGCGCGCATCTATGCCAAGTATTATCTTATAGATCCACCTATGCATAACATCATAACCAATCATGTTTCTTTTTACTCCTTATTACGCCCATTTTCGGTTACGCACTTACAGTATCGTTTCTCTTATCAATTGTTACGCCTTCTACATTGGTTTCATTGTAAAGTATGTTCTATAAAAGCAATTTCCTGTCAATAAAGTATGTACTTCACTTCCTGAACCCTCGTGGTGACGGAACCTGAAGGCCGCGACTCGAGTCGGCCATTTTGGAATAAAGCCCATTCAGAAACCTCTTATACCACGGATTCTGCCTCTTATTATTCTGAGCTATTTTATTTAAGACTCCGTATGAAATTCAGTCCAGGTAATAGAATATTTACCACAGTACTGAAGGACATGTAAAGCAGCAAGTCATCTCTCGGGGTAACCCTTGAGACTACCTTTACATCACCGTACTGAAGGCCATGTAGAGCAGCGACCGAGGCATCTCTCAGGGTAACCCTTGAAACTACCTTTACATCGCCATACTGAAGGACATGTAGAGCAGGAATTCATCTCTCAGGGTAACCCTTGAGACTACCTTTACATCACCACACTGAAGGCCATGTAGAGCAGCGACCGAGTCATCTCTCAGGGTAACCCTTGAAAGTATCTTTACATGAGTGTACTGAAGGACATGTAGAGCAGCAAGTCATCTCTCAGGGTAACCCTTGAGACTACCTTTGCATCACCGTACTGAAGGCCATGTAGAGCAGTGAACAAGTCATCTCTCAGGGTAACCCTTGAAACTATCTTTACAGGAGTGTACTGGAGGACATGTAGAGCAGTGAGTCAGCTCTCAGGGCAACCCTTGAAACTATCTTTACATCAGTGTGCTGCAGGACATGTAAACCAGTAAGTCATCTCTCATGGTAACCCTTGAAACTACCTTTACTTTGCTGCACTGAAGGACATGTAGAGCAGTGAGTCATGTCTCGGGGTAACCCTTGAAACTATCTTTACATCAGTGTACTGCAGGACATGTAAACCAGTGAGTCAACTCTCAGGGTAACCTTTGAAACTATCTTTACTTTTCTGTACTGAAGGACATGTAGAACAATGAGTCATCTCTCAGGTAACCCTTGAAACTATCTTTACTTTACTGTACTAAAGGACATGTAGAGCAGTGAGTCATCTCTCAGGTAACCCTTGAAACTATCTTTACTCTACCAAAGGACATGTAGAGCAGTGAGTCATCTCTCAGGGTAACCACTGAAACTATCTTTACATCGCTGTACTGAAGGACATGTAGAGCAGTGAGTCATCTCTCAGGTAACCCTTGAAACTATCTTTACATCAGTGTACTGCAGGACATATAGAGCAGTGAGTCATCTCTCAGGGTAACCCTTGAAACTACCTTTACTTTTCTTTACTCAAGGACATGTAAAGCAGTGAGTCAACTCTTAGGGTAACCCTTGAAACTACCTTTACTTCTTTGCCAGTCTCAGGGCAGATCAGGGTCATGCTGCTGTGAGTTCCTGGATTGTTATCAAAGGTTCTTATTTGCTGCACTAAATCATTTCTGTGTGAAACTTGAAAATGTGAAGCTGGTTCAAAATATTTTGTAAATGAATAGGAAGTGTACAAGGGATTAACAGCAGTTAATTTTAAGTTCTATATGGTTCAATAAACGTGTAATGATCATCTGCATTATCTTGTTGTAAGTGGTTGCATCAACAGCATGAAACATAGCTTGTAAATACATTTATTCAACTCCATTTATTTCACAAAACATATTATCTAATATTTTATAATAGCATGCTCTGCAAACATGTGGTATCACAGACGAAAGTGATGACGTAGCTGGAAGTTGGAAGTATCGCTGAGTGTGACGTGGTCATACACAACATTCCCTGGAGCTCAGAACATGTTTAACAATCATAGCTCACATGGGCTCCCCTTCCCTCTGCCTTCACTCATCTCCCCTTCTCTGTGTTCAAAACACCTCTCAGGTGCTGAATCAGCATAAGACATCCATCTCTACTGGTACTTCCGCCCACAAAGCGCGCTGATATCTGAACCAGGTCGTGAGGCGCTAAACCAAAATGTGAACTTAAATAAATGGAGGGGGAAAATTCATAGAGAATACCACCCCACCATGCTGAGGAAACAATGAAGGATGGAAGCCAAGAATACCTGCTTGCTTCAGTAAGGACCAATGTGTCCAACAAATGAATACCAGAAACAAAATGCAGATTTTACAGTAGATTGTGTATCCTTATACCACACCTTTTCCAACTTTAAAACTCTCCAAAGAACTATTGATCTCTGTATCTCCGAACAATGCAGAAAACATGCGAGATGCAATGAATATTTTGAGAAACTTGGATATCTCCATTACTGTCTTCCATGGAAGCCATGACCACGGGCGGTGGATGGGTGCGAGGAGACCCTTCCATCCCTCTCACTCTGAGGGGGACATCAGCTCCAGACACATCACTCTTTGTTTGGTACCCTGAATCCAGTGTCTGTCCTGGGGTTCGTCTAAAGAAGCTCTTTGGAGTCGAGATCCTCGGATCGTGGTGTCAAGTGTAGGGTTTGGATTATACTGCGGGGCCGGAGAACCTCCTCAAGCCACATAAAGGTCCAGCCCAGTCCATGAATTTATGTTTTAAGGATAACGCAGGTCCCTTCAAAGCCAGTAAATCTGATATCTTCTCCTTCAATGTAGAGCTCGTGTGTTTTTCAAAGTTAGCTAATGTACGTCTAAGTGAACTAGTTCTTTATCTGGGTCACCAACATTAAATTCTGCAACAACGAAGAGAGAAGTGAAGAAAGTTTTATATATAAAAAACCAGGAACAGGTTTAAAATAAAAAGAAAAACTATAACTTACATTAAAGAACACAAAGCAACAATGACCAACACACTGAGCAGGATTTCTCAGATTTAACACACACATTTACCACATCCTCTGAGTGGTAATCCCAAACCAGCAGCCCAGCATCTGCCAGGAGAAAGAAACTCACAGCCAGAGCACCTCAAGAGAGCCACAGCGCTTGGAAATAGGTGCGATTAATAATCAGCACCCGAGAGGTACCTGTAACCACGGCTGACCCCCCCCCCCCCCCCCCCCGGCCCTCCCTGTTCTCAAGGACGGTCCTTAGGTCATGAGTACAAACAAGCCGGACCATCAGCCACTACACTTGATGCTGCACCTGGCTGCAGGTACGACAGGACCATGGGCTGAGGCAGACAACTTCACCGCTGACCACGTCAGCCGTGGTGGTGTACATAGAACGGCTGGCAGTAGTTCAGGTACGCTAATACCAACTACACTTCAGTGGAATACTTCCCTCATGTGTATGATGTTGAATCCTTTCTCTTGCAACAGAACACCAAGGCAGGAATATGAGAGTAGGAATCTCCACACGCCGGTCTGGCGTGAAGCTAGCACAGGGTCATAGCATCCTCCTGGTACATGTGAGAGTGTACAGTAGCATTCTAACTGTGAGTGGCCTGTACCAAAGGTGCCCTCGCCACTCCACTGCATCGTAGGGACATTGAATGATCTCTAGATCGTAAGAGCACCAACCCACCATACTGTCCACACTTATAGCCTCATTGATCCACCCCACCGGTACATGCCCATGTATCTACCCCCCTCTCCATGCCCATTGCTGCACCATACCTGTTTATGTCCATGGCTGCACCTACAAGTCCTTGTCCATGAATATACCCCACCTCTCCATGCCCATGGATGTACATACCTCTCCATGTCCATGGTCAAAGCCCACCAGTGTACGTGGCCCAGCTTCGAGGAGATGATAAAAGGTTTGACCACGAGGAGAATGAACATACAGTCACATGAAGCATGGTACTTGTGGACGGAAGGGTCACAGTGCCCACTATGAACACACAAGACTCTTTCCCCCCACCCCCCAGCAAAGTCTGACTTTCACTATACATGTGCAGTCAACAGCACGCCGGTGACTATAACTTACACACCTACTTCGAATGCGACAACCTCCATGAGGTAGTCTTTGAACAGATAACATGTGCGTATTCTGCACACATTCTGCAAGGAGATGGCACCGCATGTACCAAGGCTGAAGCAGAGCACAGGGTCTCCCTCTGAACTCTCAGGGGCCCCTCCTTGCTCCAGGCAGAGCTGGCTCCCGGATGTCCTGTTAGTCTATGTAAACACCACTGTTCCTGTGGGCTTTGTCTGTCATCTGTGTGTTTAACTAATCACACTGCTGTCTTCACGGTCATCTCGCACTGTTAATGTCTCACCCTTGTTCTGGGTTTATAACAGACGCATTGTATATGTTTACTCCGAGTGAGACCCTTTCTCTGCTCAGCACCACACAGCGGTAGATGTAAACACAGTGCGTGTGCACCACACATGATGAGAGGTGCTGACCGGAGAGGGAGGGGTGCTGGCCTTACAGGGATTGGAAACTATAATCTGGATCTGGACCCAGAGGACAGAAGGACCCCAGAGAGGGCGATGAGCAGTAACCCCAAAACACGCCCACTGTAGCGTTCAATATGGATGGCAGATTACCGGTGGACATCTATCCCCCCCAGACCCCTGCGGTCCTCTGCCAACACACCACCCAATAAGTACGGCGTGAACAGAGGCTGTGGGGAAGCTGGTTCTCCTGGTGAAAAACCCACCTTTTACCGTCAGTTGGTAGAGACGAAAGCTCTGCATGGTATTGTAAGTGTGCCTGTTATTGTTGTACATCATTGAGAGCAGCCTGTCTTCAGTTGCAGGGTCCCCTTTGAAGCAACACCATGTGTAGGTGAGACCTCATTCTGGGTTCTTCCTTGTAATCTCTGGATCTCCAGAGTCTGGGCTGACGAGGGCCTGTGCTCACCTAGAGCTGCATCTGTTCCTGGGTCTGGCATACAAGTGTGGGATGCATCTTGTCCATGACACATGTAAAAGAACATACTTGAGAGATCTAAAGGAAAGATGAACCAACCTGGTCTGGTCAGAGGTCTACTTTAGTCAGCGATCCCATCTTCACTACGCCAGCCGCACTGAACTTATTGCCGGACAGTCTGAGGGGAGAGGAATTGATGTATTTAGAAAACAAACCAGTTTTAAAATTTGATAATGTTCTCCTCTCAAACACTCTGTGCCCCCAGAAAGATTTAACCAGATGCACCAAAGTAAAACCCCTAAAGGCTGGGTACAAGTTACGTATCCATCTGGACACCTTGCAAACTCTGCATGAGTTCTTTACAGAAAGTTTCCACCAGCTCAGACCAGCTGCACCGTTCTCACCTTGAGTGATTCCTCCTTGTTAGGAGACCTGCTCGGCTCCGTGTACACATTTACAGCTCACAAGCGCGGGTCATCAACGCCAAAGGGGTACAGGAGTTGCTTCTCCCATGTTTAGAAACCTGAGCTCCTTTGATTCCCCGATGTTTGTTGCTGAAGGAGATCATCTCAGCCTTGACAAGGTCTTTGTGTTTCTTTGGCACCTGAGAGCCAGGAGTATCTACACTGGGGTGCTATTCACAAACACAGTCACGCATTGCAGCAAGTCACATTACTGTGCTACGTGACAGGGAAATGACAGAAATGCGCCTATTTAACATAATACGGCACATTGAGCTGCCTGGTGTCAACGCAAGCACTCTTGCGCCATGGTGCTATGGTGCTTGCGTTGCATGCAGGATAGTTTTTGAGCAGGAAGGGGCACCATCCTGCCCAAAAACAATCCCAAGAGGATTTTTCCTCTTTCTATGTCTGCTGCAGAATGCAGCAGACATAGAAAGAGGCAAAACAAGGAGAAATAGAGATATTTCTCCTTGTTCCTTTTTATCTTTTTGGTGCAATCCCTGGTTTACCAGTTCTTGTAAATCTGGGAATGCATCAAAATCCATAGCTGTTGCGTGGAACCACCCACACAACACCCATGTAAACACCTCCCTGATGCAGATTAATGCAAAGCAGTGATTTGCACTGCATTATATCACACAAGATTTATGAAGCCACACAGGGCGGCACAAGAAGGCCTTGCGTGGCTCCATACATTTTTTCTCTGTTGTGTCACTCTTGCATCATGTTTCGTGGTGGAAGAGTGACATACTGGGGTTCGCAAATACAGCCCTGGGCCTTTGCTCTCTTCTTAGTGTTCTGGCACGTAAACATGCCTGTTTAACCGTGGTTAATACAAGCCCTGACAAGATAACCCACTGTGTAAACCTGTTTTTGACCACATATTTGTCCAGGGTGGGCAACAGATATACCCTTCAACCTGCTGAGGAACCCAGCAGTGCAGGAAAAAGGCGTGGTGTGAGAAGTTGGCTTGGTATATGCTGTTCACTAGTTAAAGTGGCCACCTTGCACCAGTCCAATTCGACTCTTATGGTAGATTGGTTTAAGACAACCTTTTAAAGAAAGCTATCCTAGTGGTAGCTGTGGAGAGCAGCCTTCAGGCTAAGTCTCAGAGGAATGTAAAGCAGCTTGTTTTACCTTATAATCTCTTGAATTACCAAATGAAAGGACACCACACAGGTATATATATCAAATATATATGTGTTTATTTCTAGACACACTCTACTAATCTCTTTATGAGATTAGAAGTTAGTAACATATGCACAAATCAACATTTCACAATAAGAAGCACAAATATGGCTGGGGCCCTAGGGGCGTACCAGGCCATATACTAAAAAAGAGACTTAGAGATAACGACTTGCAAAGGGACAAGGCCTAGGGCCTTCAGAAGCGCTGGGGCCTCACAAATCCACCCAAGGCAGGTAAGTAAAGGACCCACAGGAGACGCATGCAGGTGAGAACACAGCCGCGGATCCCAATTGACTTCTATGGAGCAAGTCGCGGTTGGAAATTTAGAGTTTTAGGATTCTTCGGGAGAGTCTACAAGCAAGTCACTTACAGGGTAAGTAGTTCTAGAGCCAACACACACAGGAGCACCGTAGTGCTGGAGTTACCTCACCCAGGGAAGCCGGGTGCATAGGTGTCTTTTGGCGTCGGGTCGCGCCGTAGTTTTCAATGGGAGCCAAAGAAGCCTTGCTGCTTGTGAAGACAGGAGAAGTGTCCGGTGGAATTCAAGGCTGGATTCAGAAGAAGGAAGACCTGAAAGCAGAGGAGGCAGTGTTCAAAGTCACTTGGCAGTGACCCGGGGCAAGGAAGATGGATGCCCAACGTCGTCGGGTGATTTCAAGTGATCACGGGTGTCTTGACTGTTCAGCCATGAGGTCCAGGAGGCGTCGACGACGACCAGGAGCTGGATTTGGCGTGTCCCACAAAGTCTGCAGCTTACTGCGGTGTCGGTGACCAGATTGGAGCCAACAAGCCTTGGTAACAGCAAGTCTCGTGGAAAGGATAAAAAGTCAGCGGTGCAGACCAGCAAGGTTTGAGGGACTTACCCAGCGAAGGTAAGTCAGGGCAGGCCTGGAGCAACCAGGGGAGCCCTTTGGAACTGTAGAAAAGTCTTTTGGGGACCCACAAGCCAACTGCCAAGGGATCGCGAAGACGCCTCGGGAGGATTCACCCAACAGGGGCCCACGGTCACTCGGGACGGTGTAGGCCTCTGATCTTCGGTGGAAATCCTGCTGGAGGCTTGGACCACACGTGGTCCAGTGCACAGGTTCGTAGAACGTCGTGAAGGGGTTGCACTCGAAAATAGTGCACGGTACCCATGGATTGCGGTTCCTCGTCACTCGTGGGGTCCACTTGCCTCAGCATTGCTGGGGACTCACGATGGCCTTGGAGAAGTCAGGAAATCCTCTTCCTGGGCTGCAGGGACTTCGGACTCTGGCGGGAGCGGGAACGTTTGCGACCGTTGATTGCAAAGTTTGGTGCCTGCCAAGCAGGGGAGTCACTCCTTGACTCCAAGGGAGATTCTTCCGTCTTCCAGAGGTAATGGAACGTCGAAGGTCCAGGATTCTTCTTCAGAGCGTCGTCCAGGGATATCTAGTTTACAATGGCAAGGGTTCCCTAACTTATACTAAAAGGAAGGGAGGGACTAGCTCTATCACCCCACCTATGAGAGGGTCAGGGGAGTGGGTGGTTACACCCACTTCCCTTTGTCCAGTTTCGCGCCAGAGCAGGGACAGGTAGCTCCTGAGCTGGTTTGACCTGACATATGCACAGAGGAGCCTACTGCTCCCCCAGTGGAGGACTTCAAAGCACTCTACCGCGTTTCCACAGTAGGTACATGTCTATCCCTCTAGAAGGGTGGGATCACACTCCCACACCAGTTACTGGTGTGGGGATATGATTCGAAAGCGTTTGACACCAAACACGACATGTTTTGATGCAGCCATTCCAAAGTTAGCATTAACCGCGAGGTTATAATGCACTTAAGTGTATATGGTTTGACCGCATTCACACACAGCCCCAGAGAATAGACTCTGAGAGCTGCAGAGGGGCCCTGCTCAGGAAGAGGCACCCCCTCACATGGAAACCAAGCACCCTGACCTCAGGATTGATAGGGCCTGCCTTAGGGGTGACTGATAGTTTTAAATGTGTGGGCAGGGTGAGATATAGTGAACATATATCTCAGTGAGGAGTGCTAACACTACCTCACCCAGGCTGCAGTAGCATGCCTGTGGTGTCAGATTTAGTCTGATTCCCAGGGGTGGCATAATACATGCTTCAGCCCCTGGTAGGCATGTGAAGTACCTATGCCCTTGGTACCTAAGGTACCATATACTAGGGGCTCATAAGGTACCACAGTATCCAATCACTAGTGCATATAATATGTACTCCAAGTTGTTTAGAGAGAACAGAGAGGCTGGGGCCCTGATTAGCAGGGTCCCAGCCTGACTATAGCCAGAAACCAGTGTAGACATCAGAAAAAAATTGGGGGCAACATAATGTGCAGAACCTACTCTCCTACACAACCCCACCTCCATACGCAGGGACACTAAACTAACCTTGACCAGTTGAGTCTTCGTGTTCTAAGTGGAAATACCTTGAGAGTCCATCTGCATTGGCATGTTGGGTCCCAGGTCTATTTTCCACTGTATAGTCCATCCCCTGTAGGGAAATGGACCACCTTAAAAGTTTTGGGTTTTCACCTTTCATCTGTTTGAGCCATAGGAGGGGCTTGTGGTCAGTCTGAACTATGAAGTGAGTGCCAAACAAGTATGGCCTTAGCTTCTTCAGGGCCCACACCACAGCAAAGGCCTCCCTCTCTATAGCTGACCAACTGGGGTCAGCCTTCTGCTAGTAAAAGCTACTGGCTGGCTGGTCTTGAACTTCATCATTCAGTTGAGACAGTACAGCTCCGACACCCAGCTCAGAAGCATCTGTTTGGACAATGAACTTTTGGTGTAGACTGGACTCTATAAGATGGGGGCAGTGCACATGGCCTGCTTTAGGTCTTCAAATGCCTTCTGACAGCTAGCTGTCCACTGAAACCTTTTTGGCATTTTCTTTGAGGTAAGATCATTCAAGGGGGTCACTATAGATCCATATCCCTTTACAAACCTCCTATAGTACCCAGTAAGGCCTAAGTAAGCTCTCACCTGTGTCTGGGTGGTTGGAGCAACCCATTCCATGATGGCTTGGATTTTGCTCTGTAAAGGCTGAACCTGGCCTCCACCTACAAGGTGGCCCAGGTACACAACCTGACTCTGCCCTATCTGGCACTTAGTGGCCTTGATAGTGAGGCCTGCTTTCTGCAGAGCCTCCAAAACATTTCTGAGGTGGACCAGGTGATCCTGCCAGGAGGAACTAAAGACAGCAATATCATCTAGATAAGCTGAGCAATAAGTTTCCATCCCTGCCAGAACTTTGTTCACCAACCTCTGAAAAGTGGCAGGTGTGTTCTTCAATCCAAATGGCATCACCACAAAGTGGTAGTGCCCACCAGGGGTCGAAAATGCTGTTTTGGCTTTTGCATCATCAGCTAACCTGATCTGCCAGTAGCCAGCTGTTAGGTCAAATGTACTCAGATAGTTGGCTGAGGCCAAAGTATCAATCAGCTCATCTGCCCTTGGTATGGGATAGGCATCAGTCCTGGTGACTGCATTGAGGCCTCTGTAGTCTACACAAAACCTAATTTCTTTCTTACCGCCCTGGGTATGAGGTTTGGGTACTAGGACTACAGGGCTAGCCCAAGGGCTATCTGAAGGCTTAATCACACCTAACTCCAACATTTTCTGGACTTCAGTCCTGATACAGTCCCTGACATGATTAGGTTGCCTGTAGATTTTACTTTTGACAGGCAGACTGTCTCCAGTGTCCACCTCATGGGTGCACCAGGTAGTCTGACTGGGGGTCAGGCTAAACATATGTCTGTACTGCTGCAGAACGTGTCTGCACTCAGTTTGCTGATGGTCAGTGAGGCTGCTTGCCAAAGCAACACAATCTACTGACCCATCATCAGGGTTCTGTGAGAGCAGGTCAGGGAGAGGGTCACTCTCCTCCTCCTGTTCCTCATCAGTTGCAATGAGCAAGCCCATGTCAGCCCTGTCCACATATGGTTTCAATCTGTTGACATGGAGCACCCTCAGGGGGCTCCTGGGAGTTCCAAGATTCACCAGATAGGTGACTTCTCCCTTCTGCTCAACTATTGTATGGGGGCCACTCCACTTGTCTTGGAGGACTGCTGGGGCCACAGGCTCCAACACCCACACTTTCTGTCCTGGCTGGTACACAGTCAGCACAGCCTTTTGGTCATGCCAAGTTTTTTGTAATTCTTGGCTGGCCTCCAGGTGTGTGGTTGCCTTCTTCATGTATTCAGCCATCCTGGAGCAGAGACCAAGTACATAGTCCATCACATCCTGTTTGGGGGGTTTGAGAGGCAACTCCCAGCCCTCCTTCACCAAACATAATGGACCTCTTATAGGATGTCCACACAGAAGTTGAAATGGGCTGTAACCAACCCCCTTCTGTGGAACCTCTCTGTATGCAAACAGAAGGCAGGGAAGAAGAAGGTCCCATTTTTGCCTAAGCTTTTCTGGGAGTCCTTTAATCATTCCCTTTAGGGTTTTGTTGAAACATTCAACCAACCCATTGCATTGTGGGTAATAGGGGGTGGTGAATTTGTAAGTTACACCACACTCCTTCCACATTGCTTTTAGATATCCTGACATGAAGTTGGTACCTCTGTCAGATATGACCTCCTTTGGGAAACCCACTCTGGAGAAAACTCCATTGAGGGCTCGTGCCACCACAGGGGCTGTGGTGGTCCTCAGGGGAATTGCCTCTGGGTACCTGGTGGCATGATCCATTACCACCAGGATAAATCTGTGACCAGATGCTGTTTGAGGGTCAAGGGGACCAACAATGTCAATCCCTACCCTTTCAAAGGGTACCCCCACCACAGGTAGTGGTATCAGGGGGGCCTTCGTTGTGCCACCTGACTTGCCACTGGCTTGGCAAGTGACACAGGAGCGACAAAACTCCTTGGTGTCTTCTGCCATATGTGGCTAATGAAAATGTGGAACAAGCCTGTCCCAGGTCTTGTTTTGGCCCAAGTGACCTGCCAAAGGGATATCATGTGCTAAGGTCAAGAGGAACCCCCTAAACCTCTGAGGTTTTACCAACCTCCTGGTGGCTCCAAGGGTTGGGTCTCTACCCTCAGAATATAGGAGTCCCTCATCCCAATAAACATTATGGGAGCCACTAGCACTCCCAGCAGCCTAAGCAGCAGCCTGCTGTCTGAGGGGTTCAAGAGAGGGGCAGCACTGTTTCTCCTTACTCAGATCTTCCCTAGAAGGCCCCCCTGCCCCCAAGAACTCAACCTGATCAGGCTCAAGTCCCTCTGGGGTAGTTCCTTCTTCAGGATCTGCTTCTCCTCCCTCAAGAGGTGAATCTGTGATCTGAGACAGAGGGGAAGGCACTGCCTTAACCCTATTGCTCCTCTTGGGAAACACCTGGTCCATAGTTTCAGGATCCAGAGCTGGTTCAGTGTTCTGCATTTTGGCCTGTGACCTGTTCACATCAAATACCTCTGCAGGGATGCCCAAAATCTCTGCATGAGTCCATAACTCTACTAAAGACCAGGATGAAGTTTCTAGATCATTGCACAATAGACATTCTACAGGGAGGTCTGCACTGACTACTACTTTTTTGAGGCCAGTTACCCCTCCCCAGGAGAAATTCACAACTGCCAGACTATGGTTGGTCCTGACATTGCTTGCATTGGTCACCTGGTACATTTCACCCAGGATGATCTGTCCAGGGTCCACAAGATCCTCTGCCACCATGGTGACACTAGCACCTGTGTCCCTGAATGCCAAAACCTGTTTGCCATTTATTACAGGCTGCTGTTTGTATTTGCCCAGGTTACTGGGGCTCACTAGGAAGGACATATCAATGTCTTCATCACAAACCAGCAATGCCTGAGTGGGTACACTGACTAGGCCAGAGTCCACTTAAGAACCCAGGGTCAACCCTACTACACCCTTATTCTAAGTACCACCTCCACCAGTATGAGAACTAGGGGGGAACAGTTGCCTTAGGGGCAGGAGTGGTGGTTTGGTCTTTGGACTTGTTACAATCAGAAGTCCAGTGCCCTTTCTGTTTACAGAATTTGCACCAGTGCTTCTTTTGGCCTTTTCCCTTGTTGGATTGTGACTCCCCACCAGGTGCAGATTTTTGGGGCCCTTGTGAAAACTTCTGGTCTTTTGACTTATCCCCACCTTTCTCAGATCCCTTAGAATCCTGCTTCTTTGTATAACCCCCTTGGTTCTGGGTTTTCTGCCTCACCCTTGTTCTGACCCACTTGTCTGCCTTCTTTCCCAATTCTTGGGGAGAGGTCAGATCTGAGTCCACCAGGTATTGATGCAACAACTGGTTCTGGCAATTATTAAGGATCTGTTCTCTCATCATAAGATTATACAATCCCTTAAAATCAGTAACTCTACTGCCAACCAGCCAACCATCCAGAGCCTTGGTTGCACAATCTACAAAGTCAGTCCAGTCCTGGTTCTGTGCCTTCTGGGTGTCTCTGAACTTCAACCTGTACTGCTCAGTGGTTAAGCCAAACCCATCTATCAGTGCACTCTTCAGGACTTCATAGTCATCAGCATCCTCTTCTCTAACAGTGAGGAGCTTGTCTCTACCTGTATCTGAAAAGGAGAGCCACACGATTGCTGCTCACTGCTGTTGGGGGACCTGCTGTACTCTACAGGCCCTTTCCATAGCAGTTATCCACTTGCGGATATCATCCCCACTCTGGTAGGAAGGAACAACCTTGCTCAGGTTCCTATGGTCTGGAATATATTCTCTGACTCTAGGGACACTGTTGCTGCCACCAGGGGGTTCTAACCCCTCTCTTCTAGAAGCTCTCTGGAGCTCAAAGGCTTCTCTATCTAATGCCAACTGCTTGGTTTTGAGGGCAAATCTTGCTTCCTCATACTGCAGCAGTTTGTACATTCTTTCAGAGGAGGTCTCCCTTCTAGGAAAGTATGAGCTCCTCTGGTGGACAGATTCTCTGCCAGAGTGATAGGAGTGGTCAGACTCCTTAGAAAGGGACCTAGGCCTTTCCTCCACTCTGTCAGTTCTCTTAGGGAGAATTCCTCTGTCCTTTTCAGACCCTTGTGGATCTGGCCCTTCAACCACAGAGTCCAGGTCATCTTGATTTTCATCATCTGACCCAGAGACTATGGCTGACCCACCCCTTGATTCAGACCCCCTAGCTCCTAGAGCTAGCCTAAGGTCATCTGTGGTCAACATATCTATCAATTGAAGTGTGGAGGGACTCTGTCCTAGCTTCAGGTGTCTTGCAACACACATGGCCTTCAAGTCAAAGAAGGTCATGTCCTTATACTGAGGCTGAGTGGACCCACTGGTTCCATCCCTTAAGGACATTCTAGTGTTGTGCAGTGTTGTACTACCTACACTAGTTTGTGACCTACTGATCCTAGCTTGAGCTGTAGCAAGGGTGAGCTATCCCTTCACAAACAGCTCTAAGTTCAGTAGAACTTGTTGATACTAAGCTTGACTTTATATGTACCTTGAGTACCTTTAGTGGTTTTCAGTTAGTAATTCAAATAGAGATTTTCTGGTAAAACAATGGCAAGCTGGAATCCCACGCGCTGCCCACCAATGTGAGAAGTTGGCCTAGCATATGCTGGTCACTAGTTAAAGTGGCCACCTTGCACCAGTCCAATTCGACTCTTATGGTAGATAGGTTTAAGACAACCTTTTAAAGAAAGCTATCCTAGTGGTAGCTGTGGAGAGCAGCCTTCAGGCTAAGTCTCTGAGGAATGTAAAGCAGCTTGTTTTACCTTATAAGCTCTTGAATTACCAAATGAAAGGACGCCACACAGGTATATATATCAAAGATATATGTATTTATTTCTAGACACACTCTACTAATCTCTTTATGTGATTAGAAGTCAGGAACATATGCACAAATCAACGTTTCACAATAAATTAAGCACAAATATGGCTGGGGCCCTAGGGGCGTACCAGACCATATACTAAAAAAGAGACTTAGAAATAACGACTTGCGAGGAGACAAGGCCTAGGGCCTTCAGAAGCGCTGGGGCCTCACTAATCCACCCAAGGCAGGTAAGTAAAGGACCCACGGGAGACGCATGCAGTGTGAGAACACAGCCGCGGATCTCATTGACTTCTATGGAGCAAGTCGCGGTTGGAAATTTAGAGTTTTAGGATATTTCGGGAGAGTCTACAAGCAAATCACTTACAGGGTAAGTAGTTCTAGAGCCAACACACACAGGAGTACCGTAGTGCTGGAGTTACCTCACCCAGGGAAGCCGAGTGCATAGGTGTCTTTTGGTGTCGGGTCGCGGCGTCGTTTTCAATGGGAGCCAAAGAAGACTTGCTGCTTGTGAAGACAGGAGAAGTGTCCGGTGGAATCCAAGGCTGGATTCAGAAGGAGGAAGACCTGAAAGCAGAGGGGACAGTGTTCAAAGTCACTTGGCAGTGACCTGGGGCAAGGAAGGCGGATGCCCACCGCCGTCGGGTGATTTCAGGTGATCATGGGTGTCTTGACTCTTCAGCCACGAGGTCCAGGAGGCGTCGACGATAACCAGGAGCTGGATTCGGCATGTCCCACGAAGTCTGCAGCTTACTGCGGTGTCGGTGATCAGATTGGAGCCAACAAGCCTTGGTAACAGCAAGTCTCGTGGAAAGGATAAAAAGTCAGTGGTGCAGACCAGCAAGGTCTGAGGGACTCACTCAGCAAGGGTAAGTCAGGGCATGCCTGAAGCAACCAGGGGAGCACTTTGGAACTGTAGAAAAGTCTTCTGGGGACCCACAAGCCAACCGGCAAGGGATCGCGACGAGGATTCACTGAACAGGGGCCCACAATCACTCGGGATGGGGTAGGCCTCTGATCTTCGGTGGAAATCCTGCTGGAGGCTTGGAACACACGTGGTCCAGTGCACAGGTTCGTAGAACGTCGTGAAGGGGTTGCACTCGAAAATAGTGCACGGTACCCAGGGATTGCGATTCCTCGTCACTCGTGGGGTCCACATGCCTTAGCGTCGCTGGGGACTCACAGTGGCCTTGGAGAAGTCAGGAAATCCTCTTTCTGGGCAGCAGGGACTTCGGACTCCGGCGGGAGCAGGAAAGTTTGCGACCGTTGATTGCAAAGTTTGGTGCCTGCCAAGCAGGGAAGTCACTCCTTGACTCCAAGGGAGATTCTTCCGTCTTCCAGAGGTAGTGGAACGTCGAAGGTCCAGGATTCTTCTTCAGAGCATCATCCAGGGATATCTAGTTTGCAATGGCAAGGGTTCCCTAACTTATACTAAAAGGAAGGGAGGGACTAGCTCTATGACCCCACCTATGAGAGGGCCAGGGGAGTGGGTGGTTACACCCACTTCCCTTTGTCCAGTTTCGCGCCAGAGCAGGGACAGGTAGCTCCTGAGCCGGTTTGAACTGACATATGCACAGAGGAGCCTACTGCTCCCCCAGTGCAGGACTTCAAAGCACTCTAGGAGTGCACCCATCCAGCCCCAATACACTAAATCCTGTCTGGGAGGTGGTCACACCTCCCTGAGACAGGATGCCTATTGTTGGGCCTCCTCCACTGCGAGTTTCGGTCATCAGCAGGAGGGCAGCCCAGTGTCTGTGACTGGTGGCATCCATTTTGTTTTGCCAGGGCTCTTCAGGATTCTACCGCGTTTCTACAGTAGGTACATGTCTATCCCTCTAGAAGGGTGGGATCATACTCCCACACCAGTTACTGGTGTGGGGATATGATTCGAAAGCGGTTGACACCAAACACGACATGTTTTGATGCAGCCATTCCAAAGTTAGCATTAACCGGGAGGTTATAATGCACTTAAGAGTATATGGTTTGACCGCATTTACAAACAGCCACAGCGATAGACTCTGAGAGCTGCAGAGGGGCCCTGCTCAGGCAGAGGCACCCCCTTACATGGAAACCAAGCACCCTGCCCTCACGATTGATAGGGCCTGCCTTAGGGGTGACTGATAGGTTTAAATGTGTGTGCAGGGTGAGATATAGTGAACCTATATCTCAGTGAGGAGTGCTAACACTACCTCACCCAGACTGCAGTTGCAGGCCTGTGGTGTCAGATTGTGAATGCTTCCCAGGGGTGGCATAATATATGCTGCAGCCCCTGGTAGGCCTGTGGAGTACCTATGCCCTTGGTACCTAAGGTACCATATACTAGGGGCCCATAAGGTACCACAGTATCCAATCACTAGTGCATCTAATATGCACTCCAAGTTGTTTAGAGAGAACAGAGAGGCTGTGGCCCTGATTAGCAGGATCCCAGCCTGACTATAGCCAGAAACCAGTGTGAACATCAGAAAAAAAGTGGTGGTAACATAATGTGCAGATCCTACTCCTTCACATGGGCAGTTTGATGAGCTTGTTGTATCCTGGAAGAGCACAGAGGAAAAGTGGGAGCTTACTCAGCAGCTTAGAGGAACATAGGCCATCTAAAGAGCTGACAAACTCATACCAGAACCAGGTGAGATCCTAGGAGACATTCCTTTCACAGCGAGAGTCAGGGTTCATGGTGCTGCTCTGAATGATACCCATGGTGAAGCAGGTGTAAATGTAATGTAAATTGATACTTGTATAGCGCACTACACACCCGCAAGGGTCTCAAGGCGCTTGTACGAATACCACTGTGGAACCCATCCTGGCTTTCCCTGTGAGGCGTCCACTCCTGGGCACCCCCAAGGTGGAGGCCAGGCATCCTTAGCGTTGTGGGGGCCGTTGTGGAGATTAAGCAAGCTATTGCCCAGAGTTGCAGAGTGGGACTCCATGATTGGAATAGGCACCGAGGCGAGAATTATCAGGTCCGTGGAATTTTTTGAAGCCCAAGACCCGCTGAGGCGGGGAATTGAACCCTGGTCCCGGGCTAGACCTCTGCATCAGGGTCTGCCGCTCTAATCATTGAGCCACACTGAGGAGACATTCCTATCGCGGCGAGAGTCAGGGTTCTGCATTGACTGATACCCATGGTGAAGCAGGTGTGAGGAGACATTCCTTTTGCGGCGAGAGTCAGGGTTCCGCATTGACTGATACTCATGGAGAAGTATTTGTTAGGAGACATTCCTTTCGCGGCGTGAGTCAGGGTTCAGGGTTCCACATTGACTGATACCCATGGTGAAGCAGGTGTGAGGAGACAATCCTTTTACAGCGAGAGTCAGGGTTCATGGTTCCGCATTGACGGAATTCCATGGTGAATAGGGTGTGAGGAGACATTCCTTTCGCAGATAGAGTCAGGGTTCCGCATTGACTGATACCGATGGTGAAGCAGGTGTGAGGAGACATTCTTTTTGTTGCGAGAGTCAGGGTTCCGCATTGACTGATACACATAGCGAAGCCGGTGTGAGGAGACATTCCTTTCCTGCGAGAGTCAGTGTTCATGGTTCTGCTCTGAGTGATACCCACGGTGAAGCAGGTGTGAGGAGACATCCTTTCGCAGCGAGTGTCAGGGTTCCGCATTGACTAACACGCATGGTACAGCAGGTGTGCGAAGACCTTCCTTTCCGGTGAGAGTCAGGGTTCATGGTTCTGCTTTGAGTGATACCCACGGTGAAGCAGGTGTGAAGAGACATCCTTTCGCAGCGAGAGTCCGGGTTCAGGGTTCTGCTCTGAGTGACACCCATGGTGTAGCAGGTGTGAGGAGATATCCTTTCGCAGCGAGATTCAAAGTTCCGCAATGAGTGACACCCATGGTGAAGCAGGTCTGAGGAGACATTCCTTTCGCAGCGAGAGTCAGGGTTCCGCATTGACTGATACTCATGGAGAAGTATTTGTTAGGAGACATTCCTTTCGCGGCGTGAGTCAGTGTTCAGGGTTCCACATTGACTGATACCCATGGTAAAACAGGTGTGAGGAGACATCCTTTCGCTGCGAGAGTCAGGGTTCAGGGTTCCGCATTGACTGATACCCATGGTGAAGCAGGTGTGAGGAGATATCCTTTCGCAGCGAGATTCAAAGTTCCGCATTGACTGATACCCATGGTGAAGCAGGTGTGAGGAGACAATCCTTTCACAGCGAGAGTCAGGGTTCATGGTTCCGCATTGACTGATAACCATGGTGAAGCAGGTGTGAGGAGACATTCCTTTCGCAGCGAGATTCAAAGTTCCGCATTGACTGATACCCATGGTGAAGCAGGTGTGAGGAGACATTCCTTTCGCAGTGAGAGTCAGGGTTCCACATTGACTGATACCCATGGTGAAGCAGGTGTGAGGAGACAATCCTTTCACAGCGAGAGTCAGGGTTCATGGTTCCGCATTGACTGATAACCATGGTGAAGCAGGTGTGAGGAGACAATCCTTTCACAGCGAGAGTCAGGGTTCATGGTTCCGCATTGACTGATACCCATGGAGAAGTATTTGTTAGTAGACATTCCTTTCGCGGCGTGAGTCAGTGTTCAGGGTTCCACATTGACTGATATCCATGGTGAAAGCAGGTGTGCGAAGACCTTCCTTTCCGGTGAGAGTCAGGGTTCATGGTTCTGCTTTGAGTGATACCCACGGTGAAGCAGGTGTGAGGAGATATCCTTTCGCAGCGAGAGTCCGGGTTCAGGGTTCCGCATTGACTGATACCCATGGTGAAGCAGGTGTGAGGAGACATTCCTTTCGCAGCGAGATTCAAAGTTCCGCATTGACTGATACCCATGGTGAAGCAGGTGTGAGGAGACATTCCTTTTGCGGCGAGAGTCAGGTTTCCACATTGACTGATACCCATGGTGAAGCAGGTGGGAGGAGACAATCCTTTCACAGCGAGAGTCAGGGTTCATGGTTCCGCATTGACTGATACACATGGTGAAGCAGGTGTGAGGAGACAATCCTTTTACAGCGAGAGTCAGGGTTCATGGTTCCGCATTGACTGAATTCCATGGTGAATAGGGTGTGAGGAGACATACCTTTCGCAGCGAGAGTCAGGGTTCTGCATTGACTGATACCCATGGTGAAGTAGTTGTAAGGGACATTCCTTTCGCAGCGAGTGTCAGGGTTCCGCATTGACTGATACCCATGGTGAAGTAGTTGTAAGGGACATTCCTTTCGCAGCGAGTGTCAGGGTTCCGCATTGACTGACACCCATGGTACAGCAGGTGTTAGGAGACATTCTTTTCAAGGCAAGAGTCAGGGTTCAGCATTGACTGATACTCATGGAGAAGTATTTGTTAGGAGACATTCCTTTCGCGGCGTGAGTCAGTGTTCAGGGTTCCACATTGACTGATATCCATGGTGAAAGCAGGTGTGCGAAGACCTTCCTTTCCGGTGAGAGTCAGGGTTCATGGTTCTGCTTTGAGTGATACCCACGGTGAAGCAGGTGTGAGGAGATATCCTTTCGCAGCGAGAGTCCGGGCTCAGGGTTCTGCTCTGAGTGACACCCATGGTGAAGCAGATGTGAGGAGATATCCTTTCGCAGCGAGATTCAAAGTTCCGCATTGACTGATACCCATGGTGAAGCAGGTCTTAGGAGACATTCCTTTCGCAGCGAGAGTCAGGGTTCATGATTCCGCATTGACTGATACCCATGGTGAAGCAGGTGTGAGGAGACAATCCTTTTACAGCGAGAGTCAGGGTTCATGGTTCCGCATTGACGGAATTCCATGGTGAATAGGGTGTGAGGAGACATTCCCTTCGCAGCGAGAGTCAGGGTTCCGCATTGACTGATACCCATGGTGAAGCAGGTGTGAGGAGACATTCTTTTTGTTGCGAGAGTCAGGGTTCCGCATTGACTGATACACATGGCGAAGCCGGTGTGAGGAGACATTCCTTTCCTGCGAGAGTCAGTGTTCATGGTTCTGCTCGGAGTGATACCCACTGTGAAGCAGGTGTGAGGAGACATCCTTTCGCAGCGAGTGTCAGGGTTCCGCATTGACTAACACCCATGGTACAGCAGGTGTGCGAAGACCTTCCTTTCCGGTGAGAGTCAGGGTTCATGGTTCTGCTTTGAGTGATACCCACGGTGAAGCAGGTGTGAAGAGACATCCTTTCGCAGCGAGAGTCCGGGTTCAGGGTTCTGCTCTGAGTGACACCCATGGTGAAGCAGGTGTGAGGAGACAATCCTTTTACAGCGAGAGTCAGGGTTCATGGTTCCGCATTACGGAATTCCATGGTGAATAGGGTGTGAGGAGACATTCCTTTCGCAGCGAGAGTCAGGGTTCTGCTTTGAGTGATACCCACGGTGAAGCAGGTGTGAAGAGACATCCTTTCGCAGCGAGAGTCCGGGTTCAGGGTTCTGCTCTGAGTGACACCCATGGTGTAGCAGGTGTGAGGAGATATCCTTTCGCAGCGAGATTCAAAGTTCCGCAATGAGTGACACCCATGGTGAAGCAGGTCTGAGTAGACATTCCTTTCGCAGCGAGAGTCAGGGTTCCGCATTGACTGATACTCATGGAGAAGTATTTGTTAGGAGACATTCCTTTCGCGGCGTGAGTCGGTGTTCAGGGTTCCACATTGACTGATACCCATGGTAAAACAGGTGTGAGGAGACATCCTTTCGCTGCGAGAGTCAGGGTTCCGCATTGACTGATACCCATGGTGAAGCAGGTGTGAGGAGATATCCTTTCGCAGCGAGATTCAATGTTCCGCATTGACTGATACCCATGGTGAAGCAGGTGTGAGGAGACAATCCTTTCACAGCGAGAGTCAGGGTTCATGGTTCCGCATTGACTGATAACCATGGTGAAGCAGGTGTGAGGAGACATTCCTTTCGCAGCGAGATTCAAAGTTCCGCATTGACTGATACCCATGGTGAAGCAGGTGTGAGGAGACAATCCTTTCACAGCGAGAGTCAGGGTTCATGGTTCCGCATTGACTGATAACCATGGTGAAGCAGGTGTGAGGAGACATTCCTTTCGCAGTGAGATTCAAAGTTCCGCATTGACTGATACCCATGGTGAAGCAGGTGTGAGGAGACATTCCTTTTGCGGCGAGAGTCAGGGTTCCGCATTGACTGATACCCATGGTGAAGCAGGTGTGAGGAGACATTCCTTTCACAGCGAGAGTCAGGGTTCCGCATTGACTGATACCCATGGTGAAGCAGGTGTGAGGAGACATTCCTTTTGCGGCGAGAGTCAGGGTTCCGCATTGACTGATACCCATGGTGAAGCAGGTGTGAGGAGACATTCCTTTCGCAGCGAGTGTCAGGGTTCCGCATTGACTGACACCCATGGTACAGCAGGTGTTAGGAGACATTCTTTTCACGGCAAGAGTCAGGGTTCAGCATTGACTGATACTCATGGAGAAGTATTTGTTAGGAGACATTCCTTTCGCGGCGTGAGTCAGTGTTCAGGGTTCCACATTGACTGATATCCATGGTGAAAGCAGGTGTGCGAAGACCTTCCTTTCCGGTGAGAGTCAGGGTTCATGGTTCTGCTTTGAGTGATACCCACGGTGAAGCAGGTGTGAGGAGATATCCTTTCGCAGCGAGAGTCCGGGTTCAGGGTTCTGCTCTGAGTGACACCCCTGGTGAAGCAGATGTGAGGAGATATCCTTTCGCAGCGAGATTCAAAGTTCCGCATTGACTGATACCCATGGTGAAGCAGGTCTTAGGAGACATTCCTTTCGCAGCGAGAGTCAGGGTTCCGCATTGACTGATACTCATGGAGAAGTATTTGTTAGGAGACATTCCTTTCGCGGCGTGAGTCAGTGTTCAGGGTTCCACATTGACTGATATCCATGGTGAAGCAGGTGTGAGGAGACATTCTTTTCACGGCACGAGTCAGGATTCAGCATTGACTGATACCCATGGTGAAGCAGGTGTGAGGAGACATCCTTTCGCTGCGAGAGTCAGTGTTCATGGTTCTGCTCTGAGTGACACCCATGGTGAAGCAGGTATGAGGAGATATCCTTTCGCAGCGAGATTCAAAGTTCCGCATTGACTGATACCCATGGTGAAGCAGGTGTGAGGAGACATTCATTTTGCGGCGAGAGTCAGGTTTCCACATTGACTGATACCCATGGTGAAGCAGGTGTGAGGAGACAATACTTTCACAGCGAGAGTCAGGGTTCATGGTTCCGCATTGACTGAATTCCATGGTGAATAGGGTGTGAGGAGACATTCCTTTCGCAGCGAGAGTCAGGGTTCCGCATTGACTGATACCCATGGTACAGCAGGTGTGAGGAGACATTCCTTTTGCGGCGAGAGTCAGGTGTCCACATTGACTGATACCCATGGTGAAGCAGGTGTGAGGAGACAATCCTTTTACAGCGAGAGTCAGGGTTCATGGTTCCACATTGACTAAATTCCATGGTGAAGCAGGTGTGAGGAGACATTCCTTTCACAGCGAGAGTCAGGGTTCCGCATTGACTGATACCCATGGTGAAGTAGTAGTAAGGGACATTCTTTTTGCGGCAAGAGTCAGGGTTCAGCATTGACTGATACCCATGGTGAAGTAGTTGTAAGGGACATTCTTTTTGTTGCGAGAGTCAGGGTTCCGCATTGACTGATACACATGGCGAAGCCGGTGTGAGGAGACATTCCTTTCCTGCGAGAGTCAGGGTTCCGCATTGACTGACACCCATGGTACAGCAGGTGTTAGGAGACATTCCTTTCGCAGCGAGAGTCAGGGTTCAGCATTGACTGATATCCATGGTGAAAGCAGGTGTGCGAAGACCTTCCTTTCCGGTGAGAGTCAGGGTTCATGGTTCTGCTTTGAGTGATACCCACGGTGAAGCAGGTGTGAGGAGACATCCTTTTGCAGCGAGAGTCCGGGTTCAGGGTTCTGCTCTGAGTGACACCCATGGTGAAGCAGGTGTGAGGAGACATTACTTTTGCAGTGAGAGTCAGGGTTCCGCATTGACTGATACCCATGATGAAGCAGGTGTGAGGAGACATTCCTTTCACAGCGAGAGTCAAGGTTCCGCTCTGAGTGATACCCATGATGAAGCAGGTGTGAGAAGACATTCCTTTCACGGCGAGAGTCAGGGTTCAGTGTACCGCATTGACTGATACTCATGGTGAAGCAGGTGTGAGAAGACATTTCTTTTGCGGCGAGAGTCAGGATTCAGGGTTTTGCTCTGAATGATACCCTTGGTGAAGCAGGTGTGAGAAGACATTCCTTTTGCGGCGAGAGTCAGGGTTCCTGGTTCCACTCTGAGTGATACCCATGGTGAAGCAGGTGTGAGGAGACATTCCTTTTGCATGCAAGAGTCAGGGACTGGTTGACATTGACTGATATCCCTTGTGAAGCATGTGTGATCAGGGTTATTGCGAATGGCCACTATCCGTCCCTTATTGCATGTGGGCTCAGAGAGAATGCCGGCTCAGAGAGTGTTATTTTGGAGTCCAGCTTGAGATGGGTGGAGCATTGAACATGCTTACAGGAGCAACAACACACATCGGCGTTGCCAGATTTGACTAGTTACGGGATTTGGTGACTAGTTACACACAGGTTGAATGATAGTGAAACAGGGATCATGTTTCACAGAATCCCGATTGTGCGCTGGTAGCGCATGATGGTGGGAGAGATTGCTGGCTCAGAGAGTCCAGCTAGATTATGAATAAGACTGGTGGAGCATGTAAAATGCTTACACTAATTATATATAGTTTTGACAGAACTTAGACGTTCAGAACATATACGCCAAGCACCCCGTACTAAGCAGTGGGTGCTTATGAGGTAAGAGTTTTGACAACTTTGTAACTTGCTTACTTATTAAGTCATCAAGTTTGGTTAGCTTGATGCTTAAGAGGCTTTTATTTATTACAGAATTTACCACGTTTTTCCACATTGCGTCACAACAATATTATTCACCGTATGACTAGGTGAGTCCCTAGGGTTTGACAATCTGATGTCATCTGGTTATACATATCTGAGGAAGACTGGGTGCTCTTTCTCCTCCTGGCAGCACCAGATAATTTTGAACATTGATACACACAAAGGACTCTGAATCTAAACACCCTGCTGTGTGTGCCGCAATTGCCCAGCCGCCACACGTATATTTTATACCCATGGTGAAGCAGGTGTGAGAAGACATTCCTTTCGCGGCGAGAGTCAGGGACTGGTTGACATTGACTGATATCCATTGTGAAGCATGTGTGATCATGGTTATTTGGAATGGCCACTATCCGTCCCTCATTGCATGTGGGCTCAGAGAGAATGCTGGCTCAGAGTGTTATTTTGAAATCCAGCTTGGTGAAGCGGATGTGAGGAGGGAAACATACTTCAAGGACCCTGCACAGCTCAATGACAAAGCATCACTCCTGTGAGAGGACACCATGGGACACACAAAGTGCTTAATTTGAGCCAGTGTTGGTGGGTGGGGCCCACCAGCACACATTTCTGGGACCCAGCACTTATTGTTCCTCATAAGACTTTACTCCAGAACAAAAGAGAGACAAACACACAAGGGAAAGAAGGAGGAAGAGAAAGATGGAAAAAGTGACTAAAGGAGAAACAAGGAACCTGCAAGAGTGAGATGAAGGGACAGGACGCTTGGGGTGATTGACTAAAGAGACCTGGGCTGGAATCAAGAGTAAGATAAAGAGGACGGAAGCTTGGGGTGGTGGACTAAAGAGGCCTGGGCTGGAATCAAGAGTGAGATAAGGAGCAGGAAGCTTGGGGTAGTGGACTGAAAAGACCTAGGCTGGAATCAAGAGTGAGATTAAGGGCAGGAAGCTTGGGGGTGGACTAAAGAGGCCTGGGCTGGAATCAAGAGTGAGATAAGGGGCAGGAAGCTTGGGGTGGTGTACTAAAGAGGCCTGGGCTGGAATCAAGAGTGAGATAAAGGGGCAGGAAGGTTGGGGGTGGACTAAACAGGCCTGGGCTGGAATCAAGAGTGAGATAAGGGACAGGAAGCTTGGGGTGGTGGACTAAAGAGGCCTGGGCTTCAATCAAGAGCGAGTTAAGGGGCAGGAAGCTTGGGGTGGTGGACTAAAGAGGCCTGGGCTGGAATCAAGAGCGAGTCAAGGGGCAGGAAGCTTGGGGTGGTGGAATAAAGAGGCCTGGGCTGGAATCAATCAAGAGTGAGATAAAGGGGCAGGAAGCTTGGGGTGGTGGACTAAAGAGGCCTGGGCTGGAATCAAGAGCGAGTTAGGGCCGGAAGCTTGGGGTGGTGGAATAAAGAGGCCTGGGCTGGAATCAATCAAGAGTGCGATAAGGGGCAGGAAGCTTGGGGAGGTGCAGTAAAGAGGTTTGGGCTGGAATCAAGAGTGAGATAAAGGGGCAGGAAGCTTGGGGTGGTGGACTAAAGAGTCCTGGGCTGGAATCAATCAAGAGTGCGATAAGGGGCAGGAAGCTTGGGGTGGGGGACTAAGGAGGCCTGGGCTGGAATCAATCAAGACTGAGATAAAGGGGCAGGAAGCTTGGGGCGGTGGACTAAAGAGGCCTGGGCTGGAATCAATCAAGAGTGCGATAAAGGGGCAAGAAGCTTGGGGTCGTGGACTAAAGAGGCCTGGGCTGGAATCAGGAGTGAGATAAGGGGCAGGAAGCTTGGGGTGGTGGACTAAAGAGACCTGGGTTGGAATCAAGAGTGGAATCAAGGGGCAGGAAGCTTGGGGTGGTGGACTAAGGAGGCCTGGGCTGGAATCAAGAGTGAGATATGGGGCAGGAAGCTTGGGGTGGTGGACTAAGGAGGCCTGGGCTGGAATCAATGAAGAGTGAGATAAGGGGCAGGAAGCTTGGGGTGGTGGACTAAAGAGGCCTGGGGTGGAATCAAGAGTGAGATCGAGGGGCAGGAAGCTTGGGGTGGTGGACTAAAGAGGCCTGGGCTGAAATCAAGAGTGAGATAAGGGGCAGGAAGCTTGTGGTGGTGGATTAAAGAGGCCTGGGCTGGGATCAATGAAGAGTGAGATAAGGGACAAGAAGCTTGGGGTGGTGGACTAAAGAGGCCTGGGCTGGATTCAAGAGTGAGATAAGGGGCAGGAAGCTTGGGTGGTGGACTAAAGAGGCCTGGGCTGGAATCAAGAGTGCTCTAAGGGGCAGGAAGCTTGGGGTGGTGGACTAAAGAGGCCTGGGCTGGAATCAAGAGTGAGATCAAGGGGCAGGAAGCTTGGGGTGGTGGACTTAAGAGGCTTGGGCTGGAATCAAGAGTGAGATAAGGGGCAGGAAGCTTGGGGTGGTGGACTAAAGAGGCCTGGGCTGGAATCAAGAGTGAGATAAGGGGCAGGAAGCTTGGGGTGGTGGACTAAAGAGGCCTGGGCTGGAATCAAGAGTGAGATAAGGGGCAGGAAGCTTGGGGTGGTGGACTAAAGAGGCCTGGGCTGGAATCAAGAGTGAGATAAGGGTCAGGAAGCTTGGGGTGGTGGACTAAAGAGGCCTGGGCTGGAATCAAGAGTGAGATAGAGGGGCAGGAAGCTTGGGGTGGTGGACTAAAGAGGCCTGGGCTGGAATCAAGAGTGAGATCGAGGGGCAGGAAGCTTGGGGTGGTGGACTAAAGAGACCTGGGCTGGAATCAAGAGTGAGATAAAGGGGCAGAAAGCTTGGGGTGGTGGACTAAAGAGGCCTGGGCTGGAATCAAGAGTGAGATAAGGGGCAGGAAGCTTGGGGTGGTGGACTAAAGAGGCCTGGGCTGAAATCAAGAGTGAGATAAGGGGCAGGAAGCTTGGGGTGGTGGACTAAAGAGGCCTGGGCTGGAATCAAGAGTGAGATCAAGGGGCAGGAAGCTTGGGTGGCGGACTTAAGAGGCCTGGGCTGGAATCAAGAGTGAGATAAGGGGCAGGAAGCTTGGGGTGGTGGACTAAAGAGGCCTGGGCTGGAATCAAGAGTGAGATAAGGGGCAGGAAGCTTGGGGTGGTGGACTAAAGAGGCCTGGGCTGGAATCAAGAGTGAGATAAGGGGTCAGGAAGCTTTAGGTGGTGGACTAAAGAGGCCTGGGCTGGAATCAAGAGTGAGATAGAGGGTCAGGAAGCTTGGGGTGGTGGACTAAAGAGGCCTGGGCTGGAATCAAGAGTGAGATCGAGGGGCAGGAAGCTTGGGGTGGTGGACTAAAGAGACCTGGGCTGGAATCAAGAGTGAGATAAAGGGGCAGAAAGCTTGTGGTGGTGGACTAAAGAGGCCTGGGCTGGAATCAAGAGTGAGATAAGGGGCAGGAAGCTTGGGGTGGTGGACTAAAGAGGCCTGGGCTGAAATCAAGAGTGAGATAAGGGGAAGGAAGCTTGGGGTGGTGGACTAAAGAGGCCTGGGCTGGAATCAATCATGAGTGAGATAAGGGCAGGAAGCTTGGGGTGGTGGACTAAAGAGGCCCGGGCTTCAATCAAGAGTGAGATCGAGGGGCAGGAAGCTTGGGGTGGTGGACTAAAGAAGCCTGGGCTGAAATCAAGAGTGAGATAAGGGGCAGGAAGCTTGTGGTGGTGGATTAAAGAGGCCTGGGCTGGGATCAATGAAGAGTGAGATAAGGGACAAGAAGCTTGGGGTGGTGGACTAAAGAGGCCTGGGCTGGATTCAAGAGTGAGATAAGGGGCAGGAAGCTTGGGTGGTGGACTAAAGAGGCCTGGGCTGGAATCAAGAGTGCTCTAAGGGGCAGGAAGCTTGGGGTGGTGGACTAAAGAGGCCTGGGCTGGAATCAAGAGTGAGATCAAGGGGCAGGAAGCTTGGGGTGGTGGACTTAAGAGGCTTGGGCTGGAATCAAGAGTGAGATAAGGGGCAGGAAGCTTGGGGTGGTGGACTAAAGAGGCCTGGGCTGGAATCAAGAGTGAGATAAGGGGCAGGAAGCTTGGGGTGGTGGACTAAAGAGGCCTGGGCTGGAATCAAGAGTGAGATAAGGGGCAGGAAGCTTGGGGTGGTGGACTAAAGAGGCCTGGGCTGGAATCAAGAGTGAGATAAGGGTCAGGAAGCTTGGGGTGGTGGACTAAAGAGGCCTGGGCTGGAATCAAGAGTGAGATAGAGGGGCAGGAAGCTTGGGGTGGTGGAGTAAAGAGGCCTGGGCTGGAATCAAGAGTGAGATCGAGGGGCAGGAAGCTTGGGGTGGTGGACTAAAGAGACCTGGGCTGGAATCAAGAGTGAGATAAAGGGGCAGAAAGCTTGGGGTGGTGGACTAAAGAGGCCTGGGCTGGAATCAAGAGTGAGATAAGGGGCAGGAAGCTTGGGGTGGTGGACTAAAGAGGCCTGGGCTGAAATCAAGAGTGAGATAAGGGGCAGGAAGCTTGGGGTGGTGGACTAAAGAGGCCTGGGCTGGGATCAAGAGTGAGATCAAGGGGCAGGAAGCTTGGGTGGCGGACTTAAGAGGCCTGGGCTGGAATCAAGAGTGAGATAAGGGGCAGGAAGCTTGGGGTGGTGGACTAAAGAGGCCTGGGCTGGAATCAAGAGTGAGATAAGGGGCAGGAAGCTTGGGGTGGTGGACTAAAGAGGCCTGGGCTGGAATCAAGAGTGAGATAAGGGGTCAGGAAGCTTTAGGTGGTGGACTAAAGAGGCCTGGGCTGGAATCAAGAGTGAGATAGAGGGTCAGGAAGCTTGGGGTGGTGGACTAAAGAGGCCTGGGCTGGAATCAAGAGTGAGATCGAGGGGCAGGAAGCTTGGGGTGGTGGACTAAAGAGACCTGGGCTGGAATCAAGAGTGAGATAAAGGGGCAGAAAGCTTGTGGTGGTGGACTAAAGAGGCCTGGGCTGGAATCAAGAGTGCGATAAGGGGCAGGAAGCTTGGGGTGGTGGACTAAAGAGGCCTGGGCTGAAATCAAGAGTGAGATAAGGGGAAGGAAGCTTGGGGTGGTGGACTAAAGAGGCCTGGGCTGAAATCAATCATGAGTGAGATAAGGGCAGGAAGCTTGGGGTGGTGGACTAAAGAGGCCCGGGCTTCAATCAAGAGTGAGATCGAGGGGCAGGAAGCTTGGGGTGGTGGACTAAAGAAGCCTGGGCTGAAATCAAGAGTGAGATAAGGGGCAGGAAGCTTGGGGTGGTGGACTAAAGAGGCCTGGGCTAGAATCAAGAGTGAGACAAGGTATACGAGAGCAGAGGTTGGCCCAAAAAATGGGGAAAAGTGTGGAGCCAATGGGACACATACAGGAATCCTTAAGTAAAGTTAGACCACTAAGACGGGAGGGGGTGGTGAATTGGGGTAGGTAGGCTTAGGGTTCTACTAGGGTTGTTTGCTGATCCGTGAAGATTGTCGTATCAAAGGATTGTAAACTACGATGTAAGGAGGGATGCACATGTATAAGCAAATAATGAATGAAGTAGTGTTGTACATGATGACTGATGTCTGTTTATTAAAAAGAAGTTTAAAAAAAAAGGTGTGATAAGGGGCTAGAAGCTTGTGGTGGTGAACTAAAGAGGCCTGGGCTGGAATCAAGAGTGCTATAAGGGGCAGGAAGCTTGAGGTGGTGGACTAAAGAGGCCTGGGGTGGAATCAAGAGTGCTATAAGGGGCAGGAAGCTTGGGGTGGTGGACTAAAGAGGCCTGGGGTGGAATCAAGAGTGAGATAAGGGGCAGGAAGCTTGGGGTGGTGGACTAAAGAGGCCTGGGCTGAAAGCAATCAAGAGTGAGATAAGGGACAGAAAGCTTGGGGTGGTGGACTAAAGAGGCCTGGGCTGGAATCAATCAAGAGTAAGATAAGGGGCAGGAGGCTTGGGGTGGTGGACTAAAGAAGCCTGGGCTGGAATCAAGAGGGAGATAAGGGACAGGAAGCTTGGGGTGGTGGACTAAAGAGGCCTGGGCTAGAATCAATCAAGAGTGAGATAAGGGGCAGGAAGCTTGGGGTGGTGGACTAAAGAGGCCTGGGCTGGAATCAAGAGTGAGATAAGGGACAGGAAGCTTGGGGTGGTGGACTAAAGAGGCCTGGGTGCAATCAAGAGTGAGATAAGGGGCAGGAAGCTTGGGGTGGTGGACTAAAGAGGCCTGGGCTGGAATCAATCAAGAGTGAGATAAGGGACAGGAAGCTTGTGGTGGTGTACTAAAGAGGCCTGGGGTGGAATCAAGAGTGAGATAAGGGACAGGAAGCTTGGGGTGGTGGACTAAAGAGGCCTGGGGTGGAATCAAGAGTGAGATAAGGGGCAGGAAGCTTGGGGGGGTGGACTAAAGAGGCCTGGGCTGGAATCAATCAAGAGTGAGATAAGGGACAGGAAGCTTGGGGTGGTGGACTAAAGAGGCCTGGGCTGGAATCAAGAGTGAGATAAGGGACAGGAAGCTTGGGGTATTGTATTGTATTGTATTGTAGGCGGTTTTATATAGCGCGCAGTTACCCTCGGGCATCCCAGCGCTTGATCAGTCATACCCTAACCAAGAGCACAGAGCAAGCATCAAAGAGGGAACAGATAGGTTTTCAACAGTTTCCGGAAACGCAGGATGCCAGTTTCTGAACGCAGCTCCAGCGGGAGCGCATTCCAGAGGGTCGCGATATGCACTGCGAATCTTCTGCCGCCCGTGCGGGCCTTATGCATCCTGGGGACCTTGAGTAGGAATTTCTGGTCCGAGCGCAGGGTACTGGAAGCTTTATAGGGTACCACCAGCTTAGATAGAATAGGGGGGCCCTTGCCCTGCAGAACTTTATGGGCAATACAGAGGGACTTAAACTTGACCCTCTCACGTACTGGGAGCCAATGCAAAATCTTCAAGGCTGGTCTAGCTGACTGCCTCCTAGGAGCGTTGGTCAGTAGCCTGGCCGCAGCATTTTGCACTTGTTGGAGCTTGCTCAGCGTGGCTTCTGGGGCGCCAAGGAAGATCGCATTACAGTAATCTAACCTAGATATAATCAGCCCCTGGATGAGTAGCTTCCTAGAAGTAGGGGGGAGAAGGGGCAGGATTTTACGGGCAGAGCGAAGAAGCCCAAAACAGATCCCTGCCGTTTTCTTTGCCTGCGTCTTAAAAGAAAGGTCCTGCTCCAGCCAAACTCCCAAGCTCTTAATCTCCTGTTTGGAGCAGGGGAGATCTCCCAGGCAGCTAGGCCAGCTGGACATAGGGAGAGGGGGAGCCTTATGCCCTAGTAGCATAATTTCAGTTTTAGATCCGTTGAGTTTCAACGCTGAGTCGCACATCCAGGTATATACCTGGGACAGTGTTGGAGGGAGGACCACCGGGGAGTCGGGGGGACTACTCCGGGGCACCTTCCTACCGCAAAGGTATAGCCGAGCGCCGCTGAGAAGCCCCCTAGGGGAGGTCCTTCTCCTGTGATCGTACTAGGCCCAGTAACACCACCACACAGGACTCCGTATCAGTTGCTTATCTTGGTTCTTTATCAATAGTAGCACATTCAATATTTACAGTGGGATCGAGTGATCCAGTAAGAGTCTCAAGGTTCTTGGAGGGATAGGGTAGCGGGACAGTCTTAGTACCAGCCAGGTACGGGAAGGCTCTGCGCCAGACCTTGTGTGCTGGTCTCAAAGCAGCTCGGACGTGGAGAGCCGCGACGGCGTCAGCAGGGCTCGGGTGGTAGTTCCGCTTGGGTCGAGCTGCGACACGGTCAGCAGGGCTCCGGTGGTAGGTCCGCTTCGGTCGAGCCGCGACGAGGTCAGCTGGGCTCTGATGGTACGTTCAACAAGGTCAGGCCGCGACAGCGTCAGCAGGGCCCCAAAGGTTCGTGAAGGTCTTTAAGCACGGTGGAGCCGCGACGTCGTCAGCAGGGCTCAGAGTGTGGTTTCAGGATGAGTCTTTCTCCGTAGTGAGGTTCTGTAGCGATCAGAACCCGTGTATTCGGTATCGTAGTACTGACACGATTTTGGTACCAATGAACCGTAAATGATCCATTATATGCATGACAGTGTTTTCGCTGCGCAACGTGCATGAATTCACTGAGAAATAGGGCATTCTGTTGCTAAATCATGGCATCCATTTTAGATACGGGATCCATTTTGTTTCTTGCCCTCACATAGTCAATGGACGAGCGATGACCCCGGCAGAATTACCTTTTTAAGGACACGTAAGCTCAAACCCCGAGAAAGCTGACGCTGCGTGACTAGGCAGAATCAAGCTGCCTCCCCTGCCTGAGGCCAATCCTGCTATACTGGTTCTCGTGTCCATTGTCCTGATTGAGAGGCCGAATACGGTAGCCATGCCCGTTTACGATCCATAAACACCTCTTATCCTACTTTTCTATCCCTTGCACCTGGCTCTGCTCCTCTCCTTCTGGGCTTTTACAATGGGGAGGATACGATTTTTATGATGGGGAGGATCGGGCAAAGAATGGAAAACTGACAAGGAGGTTTGATCGAATACCGAAAACCTACGACTAATTATTGTTTGATGTATGTTTATTGTCTGTTTGGGATACTGGGTTGGGCATGAGAAATATTCGTGTAATGTTGCCTAAAGACATATTTCGTGTATTTAAGGAGCAACCCACTTCTTGCAATTTGAACAGTCTCGTAGATTCTGCCTCTGTGTGGTTCCTATGATTTCTGTGTCCCTGCAGTAAATAAACCTTGGTCTTTGACGCCACCATCGAGAAGCCCGCGTCTCTGTTTATTTCTGCACCAAGGCAGGAAGGAACTCAGGGGTCTTTGGGTGTTGTTTCCCTGACACCTCTGGACTCTTAAAAAGTCCAGAACCTCAATTTGGCGCCCAACGTGGGGCGACGTCATCCGGTACCGGTCCAAAGCCTGAAAGGTTCGAGGAGCTTCGTGTGAAGATTCCGGAGGGAGGTACCCCGCTTCATCGATCCCTGTATGTCGTAAAAGTGGCCCGACGATCTCTCCCACGAGGGTTCCCGTTCCCAGACGGCTACAGAGGACCGCTGCCCTGAATGTCGCCCTGTCTTGGACCCGAGGTGCAGACCTTAGTACGGCGAGACGTAGACGGGTTCTCCTTGGTGACGTCTTCCACATTTCAGTTAAGTATTAAGTGGGTTGCGCTCAGTTTGGTTGTTCCTTTTTGCTCTTGTTTTGCTCTCTGGATACGTTTGTTTTTGAATTCGTAGATTATCATTGGTTGCTCTTGTTAAGATAATCTTTGTCTTGGTATTGGTTCATTTGGTAGGCCTAAGTTCTTCGCGCATTTTTGTTGGAATTTGTCCGTAGTTTATAATGACAAGCAGTAGTAATTGTTTCCTGTCCTGGTTAAGTTGCAACAGGGATTCCCGGTTGGAGGATTCATGTTCGGTTCCTCCGATTGGAACTCCTACATATGAGCTCTATTGTAAACATGGTGTAGGTCCTATTGCTTATAATGAAGTATGGGTCCGTTATACCAGAAAAGATGGTGTCCTTAGTTGGCCACCACATGGTAGCTTTGAAACTGAAATTCTAGACAATCTAGAGATGAAGTTGTTTAAAAAGAAAGCCCGGCCGGCAATGTTTGATTCTTTTCGCGTATGGCGTAAAGAAGCCAAACAGAGAGAAATTAGGAAGACGAAGAAGGAACAGAAAGAGAAAGGGTTGACGTTAATGGAGTCTGCTAGGCAGTTGCATGTCAACGAGACTGAGAAAGCAATGGAGATGGCGAATAGAAAACATAATTTGGCGATTGATAAATGCTACCCTGTATTGCCATCTTGCCCTGCTAAGCCGATAGAGGACCATGAAAAGGATCCTCTGTTGTCTTACCTGTTGAGATCACCTCCACCGTATGCACAGGGTATTATTACAGCACCACAGTTACTACCTGTTGTACAGCCAGCTGCTGGTCAGCCTGGAATAGTTGCTCCACTTCCTTTGATTCCAGCTCCTGTCCTTCCTGTGGTTAATGTTCCCTCGGCACCCCCTCTTCCTGGGTCGCCTATTCCGCCTTTGCCTGTCGTTTCGCAAACTGCTTTACCTACTACTCCCACCCTTACTATTTCATCTGCTCCAGCTGCCCTGTTCCCGAACCCTGTAAACATTCTGACCCCGTTTTCTGTTCGTCGGAAAATAACCGACTCTGTAACTAATATCTTAACTCCTCTCTACAGGTCTTTAATTGGGACCCCCGTTTCTGACTCTACGCAGAGACGTAGCCAGCTTCCTGGTCCCCAGGAACGAGAAATGTTAGATTCGACAGCTCTTAGGTGGATGTCGAAAGCCGCGAAGTATGATGCACGAAGAGTGTTAGATACCTTTATTCAATGGAATGAACCAACTCAACGTTATGTTTTTGACGTGATGTGTTCTCTTGTGCGTGAGGAATGGGATGATGATGACTTAGATTCCGTCCCCTCTGATTTGATAAATGTTCAGCAAAAGTTTGCCGCAGGAATGGTGATAGGTTCAGAAGTAAGGGATGCGATAGAACTGATTTTAGCTTATAGGGATGATTCTCCTCTTCGAGCACCAAGGGCCTCTGATGGTTCACCGATTACTAGGAAAAGACGAGGTCAATATCCGATGAGGGAAGTTCCACCCATATGGCGCGAAGCAGTTCAAGCTGATGCGGCTAATAATGTTGTAGCTGCTCCAGCACATTTCCATAGAGTGTGGATACACATCCCTTGGAAGCGGGCCGAAGTATTAGCAGTAAAACAAGCGTTACCGGACCCGCGTAAAAATCCTGCTGGTTATTATAAAGAGTTAACGCAGACAGTTCAAGCGTGTGTCATGAATTTGGCAGACATCGAAATGCTATTTGGCAATGTAGTGCCACAGCCTATATGGGCCAAGATTCGGCAAGAGAACCACCCAGTTGCCCTAGGAGGTGATTGGCCAGCTATTATAGCGGCCGACGCGCAACAAGTTGGTGGTGCTAAACCTGAGCCTCTGATTGCTGCTTTACCTGGCAGAATAATTAACCTAATGAAAACGCTGATGCCAGCGTTACGGGTAAATTGGGATAAACTATCAGCATGCAAGCAAAAGAAGGACGAAAGCGTCTCTGACTTCTTCACTAGATTTGAAGAGACCTTCGTAGATCACAGTGGGCAAGATATGAGTACTGAGGGAGGTCAGAGGTTGTTTGTCGATAAGTTCGTGTTTAATTTACTACCTGAGCTTAGTAACAAGTTAAAAGATTCTGAGAGTGCATGGGCAGTGTCGACGACAGCACAGATACTTGCAACTGCTCAGTATTACGAGAATAGAGAGAAAGAAGAAAAGGAAAAGTCAGAAAAGAAGACAAAAGATTTGAAGACTAAAGTACTATTGCAGCAAGCGTATCCGCCTCGCTCGAATCAGTCAGATTCACAGCAGCGACCCCAGTTTCAGCACCAGCCACAATTGCAACAAGGGACGTCCCAAAGATTTAATTATGGATTTCCTCGACAACAGTTAGCATGGAATCAGTGTGCCTATTGTAAAAAGGAGGGCCATTATAAGAACGAGTGTCCAGTACTGCACGCACAGACCAGTGGTGTCCCAGCCCAGAGAGGTAATGGTGGGTTTATGCAAGCTCCTAGAGGTAGAGGACGTGGTACTATGACTCCACAGGCTGATCGCCCATCAAATTATTTCGATCAGTGAAATGTACAACCTACGCAACTAGGTAGATCTTCACAGTATCATGTTGAGGATTTCTATGAAAATAATGAAGAGATTCAGAGAAGTGATTACTAGGACAGCCACAGGCAAAGAGAGGGAGTAGTATCAGTTCCAGTTGATCAGAGTGGACCTTATGTCGCAGTAGTTACATCAGGTGTGGTCGAACCGTTTCTGTTGGATACTGGTGCGGCAAAAAGTTCAATTATGCATGCGAAACTCCCTGGCGCACCTTTGTCTGGCTTAACGAACACTTCAGTAGGTTTCTCAGGCGCCCCTGTTCACAATCCTGTTTCTAGTCCTTTGTCAATCTCTGTTGGACCATGCGAACTAGAAGCACCCCTTATCCTAACAACCGGTTGTAATGAGAATCTGCTTCGACACTGTACTGTTCTCCTTCGGGAGTGCAGCTCACATTAGGCAAGAGAGTCATTTCTCCAATGTACATGTCGATGGATAAGCTCCCCCCGGAGCTGCGTTCTCTCCCTGATACTGTTTGGGCGACTGGTCCTAACGATGTAGGCCTTTTGGAAATTCCCCCTTATGTGGTAAGTCTGAAAGCGAATGTTAGATTCCCACGAATCCCACAGTATCGGATTTCAAATGAAGGTGAACGTGCACTTTTACTGATCGTGAAAGACTTAATACAGAAAGATGTGATAGAGGAAACTAGAGGAAATGTCTGCAATAGTCCTGTTCTGCCGATTTTAAAACGCACTGACCCTTCCAAACCTCCAATCTACAGATTTGTGATTGACCTCAGAGAGGTTAACAAAATAGTGATTCCGCAGTTCCCTGTGGTACCAGATATCACTGCATTATTGACGTTGATTCCTGCCTCAGCCTCATGGTTTACAGTGATTGACTTGAAGAATGCCTTTTTCAGCATTCCGATAGCCAAGGAAAGTAGAGACATTTTTGGTTTCTCCTTAGGAGGTCGCAGTTTCAGGTTCAAGCGCGCTCCACAAGGCTATTGTGAGAGCCCTTCAATTTACAGCCAAGCATTGAAAAGTCAATTAGATGCTCTCGTACTTCCTCCTGGTGTTGCTCTGATTCAATACGTAGATGATCTTTTACTGGCCGCCGATGACAAGGAAACTTGCAAAACAGCTACTATTTCTTTATTACGTCATTTGTCCGACTTACATCACAAGGTTTCCCCTTCTAAACTGCAATATTGTTGCCAAGAAGTGACCTACTTAGGTCATCTTTTGTCAAAGGAGGGAAGAAGGTTGACCCCAGAGAGAATCAAAGCAATTTCACAGATGACTGTACCAAGCACACAGAGAGAAGTGCGTGCGTTTTTGGGTATTACGTCATACTGCAGGCAATGGATCCCACATTTTTCTCTCATGGCAAAACCATTGGTGGCCCTGACTGGAAAAGGTGTTCCGAGCCCTTTGCCATGGTCTGATGAATGTCAACAGAGCTTCTCCGACTTACGTGATGCGCTGTGTTCAGCTCCTGTGTTGGGTACTCCTGACTACAGCAAGCCGTTTACACTATATGTCCATGAAAGAGAAGGTTGTGCATTGAGTGTATTAACGCAACAATTTGGTGACAAACAGCGGCCTTGTGCATATTTCTCATCCACATTAGATCCGGTAGCCAGAGCATTGCCAAGTTGTTTGAGAGCTACAGCAGCAGCTGCAGTGTCTATTCGACAGTCTGCTGGACTAGTCATGAACAACATGTTAGTAGTCATGGTTCCACATGCTGTGGATACACTCATGAATCGAACGAAAACTCAGCACCTCACCAGTGCTAGACTATCAGGCTATGAGCTGACACTTTTGGCAAGTCACATTCAGATCAAACGATGCAACATATTGAATCCAGCAACGCTGTTGCCGACTACTCAAGAGTCGAGTGATTCAGAGCCGCATGATTGTTGTTTTAGAACTGAGGAAGAGACAAAAGGTAGGATTGACTTAAAAGATACTCCGTTACTAGATCCAGATGGCACTTTGTACGTTGATGGGTCATGTTTTAAACTACAGAATGGTGATGTGACGGCCGCGTATGCAGTTACGACTTTGAGTACGATTGTGGAGACCGCAAGAGTGAATCAGAATTCTGCTCAGGCTGCAGAATTAATTGCACTAACAAGAGCGTGTGTTTTAGCTGAGGGAAAGAGAGTGAATGTGTTTACTGATAGCCAATACGCCTTCGGCGTAGCACATAGCTTTGGACGTCTGTGGAAAGAAAGAGGTTTTCTCACGTCCCATGGGACTAAGATCCAACATGGACAGTTAGTCAGTGATCTATTGGAATCTCTGACCCTACCGAATGAAGTTGCGATTGTGAAGTGCAGTGCACATCGAAAGATTACGAATGATGTTGGCCGTGGGAATGCGTTTGCTGATGAGATCGCCAAAGAGACGGCCAAGAACATGATGTGCCGAATGTACGTTGCAACGTCTGCAAGATGGATTGCTGAATCAGGAATGTGTGAGAATACGATTGAAAGTGTGAAGGCAATCCAGAATGAAGCAACTGAAAAAGAGAAGAATGCATGGAGGGAGAAAACGGGTAAATTGGATTCGAGTGGATGTTGGGTTGATCTGTCTGAACATCAACGTTGGATGTTACCTGATGCGTATGTGCTTGCGGTAGTCACGATGGCGCATGGAGCGGCGCACATTAGTTCAAAAGGGATCTGTAAACTGTTAGCTCCAGTATGGAAGAATGATGGAATTACTAAGTGTGCGGAAAGAGTGGTGAAAAATTGCATGATATGCCTGATGCATAATCCTGGCAAGGGAACCCCAACCCCAGTTGGTCACTTTGCTCCCCCTTCTTGTCCCTTTGAAGTGATTCAGTTGGATTTTATCCACATGGACAGGTGTAACAATCTTAAATATGTCCTAGTGGTAGTCTGTGCCTTTTCAAGATGGATTGAGGCATATCCATTAAAGGATAACACTGCTATGTCCACTGCCAAAATCCTCCTCAAAGAGTACTTCCCCAGATATGGTATGCCACGGATTGTTTGGTCGGACAATGGAAGTGAGTTTGTAGGGAAAGTTATGAAGAGTGTGTGTGCGGGTCTGGGAATCGTCCAGAAATTCCACAGTGCGAATCACCCACAGTCAGCAGGTTTGGTTGAAGGGTACAATGGTACCTTGAAGCTGAAACTTGCTAAAATTCAAGCTTCCACTGGTCTATCTTGGCCAGACGCACTGCCTTTAGCTTTACTGTCCACCAGAGCGACTGTACACTCTCGAGTAGGGCTTAGCCCATATGAGATTGTGTTCGGTTGTCCTGCTAATGTTTGGGGAGTCCCTAGGCCAAAGGAATTCAAACAGATCGAATATCCTATGTTGATTGATTACCTTTTTGATCTGACTGCTAAATTGAGCCTTATTCATCAACAGGTATTCGAATCCTTGCCTAAACAACCAGAGAGTCCAGGCCACACATTGAAACCCGGTGATCAAGTTGTGGTGCGGAATTTTGAACGAACCCGGAACCTCCAGCCAAGATTCGTGGGCCCGTTCCAAGTGCTCCTGGCAACAAGAACTGCTGTACGCCTAGCTGGAAGGAAGAATTGGGTGCACGCTAGCCATACGAAGCGTGTCCCTCTCCCACTCCCCTACGACAACTGGGTTAGACAGGGATTTGGTGCATCCGAGACAGAACCTGTTCCTAGGCTCATTCCCTTCAGTGATGCAGAGTACATAACGGACAAACAAACTGAAACACAGAACTCTGATACCCCACCAGGAACTGTGCTTTCGAACCCTGAACAGAGTGTCATACAAGGCGAACATTCGTCACCTGTGGACTCGAATATTACTGTACCTATAGAACAATTGTTTCAAGATCAGACAAGACCCGGGAAATACAGATATAACCTACGTTCTCATTCTATGAACCAATGACATTGCATAATTACCTTTCTATTTGAAAACTGTTTTGATCTTATCGCATTCCATTCAGTCAGGAAGTTTGCTCTATAAATTTATCCTTTTTGTTTTTGTTGTTCTCTCACCTTGCCATCTGGGTTACCGTAGGGTCGTAACGTGTGCCTTGTTTTAACTTGCAGGGAACCAGACACAAGGTCGGTTTCTTCTGTTTATTTTGGGAACTCCCAGGGTAGACAGAGGCAATTTTTTAACAGGTACAAACCATCCGTTGCGGACGGTTGTAGAAGATGGAGCTTCCTGAACTGTGACGGGCTTACGTCATAAATGCTCGCAAGACAAAATTATATGAAATATTGTATAGCAAATGTTTTCTAATGCAATGTGCTCTGACACTTCTGATTGTTTTAATAACTCTGGCAGGCGGAATTATTTTTGGTATTCAATTGATCTTTGCACCTGTTACATCTACAGTATCTCCCCATGTTTCTGTTTCTCCGACTGTTGTTTCTCTTCATTCTTTCCATCCTTTTCCTGCACATGAGCAAGCTCGACGCTCCGAGTTTATAAATAACACTTTCATTCAGCTCTTGCACCAACATCAACTAGTGGTTAACACAACAAACTGCTGGGTGTGTGGCTTGATACCACATACCATGGACAAGGGTATCCCTTATCTGGTTCTGCCCTTTAGTTATAATGGAACATTCTGGGCATTTCAGACCATGTTCGCCTATGCCCTAGAGACCTATCCCCCACGACCTCCGCGTTCCACTAGGTATAACTCCGCTAATAGAGCCTTGGTAAAAGGAATTACTGACATGGTTAGAGATGTCAATAACACTCCGTTTATTCCCAAGGATGAATTGCAAGTTTACATGGGTTGGAATGTTACGGAATATGGCATTACTTTGGGTGAGAACAAACGTAAAAGCTCGACTCCGATCTGGGTCGTACCTCACCAAGGTCAGGTCTGTTTGCAAGGACATGGGAGGAATCCGAAAGCTCGACTAGGGAAGAGCGACTGTACCGAAACATACGTTTTCCCGTCACAGTCTTCCCCTGCATTTTTAGCTGCTAAGGGCACCTATTTTGTTTGCCAAGACAGAGCATATACATGGCTGCCTGCTGACTTTTCAGGCTCATGTTATATCGCTCAACTGTTGCCTCCGACATACACTGCTGCACCGGATTATCACAAAACTAGAGTTGTGAGAGGTGTTTTCAATAAGGAAGATACTGCTGGCCAAGAGGCAGGAGACTTCTTCAAAGGTTTCCTTCCGTTCTGGGGGCCTATGGCCAACAGTAGAAACTTACGTCAACTAACACGGGTAGTTGAATCCACTATTACCGAAACTGCGGGTGCCCTTAGTAACCTGACAGCTGAGCTTCAAGCGGATCGCCTCATGACGTTACAGAACCGTATGGTCCTTGATGTATTACTTGCAGATCGAGGTGGGGTATGTAAGATGATCCAATCGAGTTGCTGTGTTTTTATCCCAGATAATGCGCCAACGGTATATAAGGCTATTTCTAAGTTACACAAAATCTCTGACTCTATTCATGTAGAGGAAGGTAACTGGTCACTAATGGGATGGTTCTGGAGCCTGTTATCTGCATGGGGATGGAAGGTTCTGATAGTCACTGGTGTTGCATTGGTATTTTTATTCTCATGCTGTCTCATTGTTCAGTGTGGTCCTGCCTTGTGTGGCCTTTGTGTTTCAACATGCGTAAGAAGACCACCTGTTTTTGGAGATGCGCCACGAGATAGAATAATGCTCCAGCAACATATCAGTGACCTGATGAACATAGAGATGGACTCTGATATAGAGTGAGCTATTGCCTATGTAAGGGCAAAAGGACGGTCTGAGGTTCTGTAGCGATCCGAACCCGTGTATTCGGTATCGTAGTACTGACACGATTTTGGTACCAATGAACCGTAAATGATCCATTATATGCATGACAGTGTTTTCGCTGCGCAACGTGCATGAATTCACTGAGAAATAGGGCATTCTGTTGCTAAATCATGGCATCCATTTTAGATACGGCATCCATTTTGTTTCTTGCCCTCACATAGTCAATGGACGAGCGATGACCCCGGCAGAATTACCTTGTTAAGGACACGTAAGCTCAAACCCCGAGAAAGCTGACGCTGCGTGACTAGGCAGAATCAAGCTGCCTCCCCTGCCTGAGGCCAATCCTGCTATACTGGTTCTCGTGTCCATTGTCCTGATTGAGAGGCCGAATACGGTAGCCATGCCCGTTTACGATCCATAAACACCTCTTATCCTACTTTTCTATCCCTTGCACCTGGCTCTGCTCCTCTCCTTCTGGGCTTTTACAATGGGGAGGATACGATTTTTATGATGGGGAGGATCGGGCAAAGAATGGAAAACTGACAAGGAGGTTTGATGGAATACCGAAAACCTACGACTAATTATTGTTTGATGTATGTTTATTGTCTGTTTGGGATACTGGGTTGGGCATGAGAAATATTCGTGTAATGTTGCCTAAAGACATATTTCGTGTATTTAAGGAGCAACCCACTTCTTGCAATTTGAACAGTCTCGTAGATTCTGCCTCTGTGTGGTTCCTATGATTTCTGTGTCCCTGCAGTAAATAAACCTTGGTCTTTGACGCCACCATCGAGAAGCCCGCGTCTCTGTTTATTTGTGCACCAAGGCAGGAAGGAACTCAGGGGTCTTTGGGTGTTGTTTCCCTGACACCTCTGGACTCTTAAAAAGTCCAGAACCTCAGTAGGGTCAGCCGCGATCCGATCAGCAGGGCTCTTGACTCCGGGATACAACTGTCGTCTTGTTGCCGGGTCGCCCCAGATATAGGTCTGGAGCCCTTTGATGTCCGGACCCTTGCGCCCGGGGGGGGCGGAGAGGCCGGGTAGGGAGCGGCCAGACGCCCAGCAGGAGAGGCGCCAGGCCCCAGAGAGCTGTGGGGCGATCGCACCTAGGTGTGGAAGGACGGTTGGGGGTCCCATCGATACTGCCCTCCGCCGGGAATGGGAAGGGGGCACGTGGTATCCCCCGGGCCAGGGGTTGGCGCCTCGATGTCGGGCCTCGCTGGGACCGAGGTCGGGTGGAGCGGGGTCACGTAGGTGGTTACGTAGAGTCACGTATAATCCAAAATGGAGGAGCCCCGAGGTGCATGGGACCTCGTGCGGCTTAGCGAGGGGGAACAGGACCACGCCACGAGGCCGGCTCCAACAGAAAGGCATTGGTGCAATACCTCCGGGTTCTTCACCAATTGGGAGAGAGCCACTACCAATTGAGTGTCATCAGCGTAGCTGACGATTTTTATCCCGAAAGGTGCCACCACATCCTCCAGGGGGGCCATATACACATTAAATAGAGTGGGACTCAAGGAAGCGCCCTGTGGGACCCCGCACTGGAGGGGGATAGGAGAAGACCGCGCACTACCTTCCCAGACCCGATAGGTTCGGCCAGTGAGAAAGGAACGAAGCCACTGCAGTACAACACCTCTTACTCCCATGTTAGACAGCCGTTGGATCAACACTTGATGGTTAACAGTGCCGAAGGCCACGCTGAGTTCCAGGAGGATCACTGCCACTGACCCCGCTGAATCTAGCATGCTTCTGGCTTCGTCCACGACTGCCAGGAGGGCGGTGTCAGTGCCGTGACCTGGGCGGAAGCCGGTTTGGGTATCTCGAAGCAGACCGTTGGACTCCAGAAAGCTGGACAGTTGATAGTTAACCAGTCTTTCTGCGATCTTACCAAGTCCCGGCAGTAGAGAAATAGGCCTGTAATTAGCCAAGTCCGAGGAATCCAGACTAGGCTTTTTCAGGAGGGCCTTCACAACAGCCCTATTCCAACCTGGAGGAACCACCCCTTGAGTAAGTGAAAGATTAATGAGGTTCGTGATAGGGGCCGTGATGACAGAGGCCACTTGTTTGAGGAACCTCATTGGAGCAGGGTCATCTGGCGAGCCGCTCTTCATAGAGCTAAGTTCCTTTGTCACTTCCAGCTCAGATATCGGGTCAAAGGCGTCGAATAGAGCGTGAGCACCTCTACCTTGATCCTCTACATAAATGTTCTGTGAGGCTCGAGGTAGCATAGAAAGAATATTCTCGATTTTGAGGTGGAAGTAGTCCGCGAGCTCTCTACACTTTTCCGCGGGATTGTCATGAGTGACTGGTGGCTCAGGGATCTTAAGAAGCTCCTTAATTACTTTAAATGTCTCTCTAGAAGAGTTGGACGCGCTGGTAATTTTTTCCTCAAAAAATTTGGCCTTGGTGACGCGGAGGGCTTTCTTATATGACCTCATGGCTACACGGTAGTTCTCTCGACTGGCCACCTCCCAGTCCCTTCTCCACATCCTCTCCAGCTTCTTACAACTTCTCCTAAGGGTGCGCAGCTCTGCGGTGTACCATGGGGCCGAGCCCGTTCTACTCCGACTCTTAGCCACTCTCTTTTTAGGCAAGATAGAATCTAGAGAGTTGGTCAGCCATTGATCAAGGGCCAAGTCAGCAGTAGAGGAATCATCGGCCAAGGGAGGGAAGGAGCTCTGAAGCTGCGCTGTCCAGCTTTCAAGTGAAAGTTTAGACCAAGCCCTTTCCAAAGAATAGACTCTGGGGGACAGGAAGGACCTAGGGTCACATTGCATGGAAAAAGGAATCAGAAAGTGGTCTGACCATGGCAGGGGGCAAGCCGGTGAAGCTTCTACATGCGGGATATTTGAAAAGACTGGATCGAGCAGATGTCCTTTGATGTGAGAAGCTCCCTGATTGCTAAGGGTCAGATTATAAACTTTCAAGTCACAACTCAGGTCTGTGGCTGTTGCGTCTGAAGGATCATTACAATGGAGATTTAAATCCCCCAGCACCATAAAATTGGTGGTAGAAGTGGCCATCAGCATAACAGTTTCCATAAGGGAGTTGATAAAGAACCCCGGAGAACCTGGGGGGCAATATATTAGCAGGCCCGATATTGTCGTGGTAAGGGAGGTCCTTATAGCGAACTGACAGCTTTCACAGTCCTGAATCTCGCTGTTAGAGGCCCTACAAACAAACACGTCTCTATAGATGATGGCTATGCCTCCCCCTCGACCTGAGGGTCGATCCAAATTGTAGATGAGAAAGCCTGGGGGGAGGGCACGTACCATGTCAGCCCCTGAATTGGGTGTGATCCATGTTTCTGTTAAAAACAGGATGTCCAGGTCATGATCCTGTATCAGGAAGTTAATCTCTTGTGCATGGCAGGGCAACGAACGACAGTTTAGCAGGGCCATGGCCAAAGAATGCTTGCCCCTGTCAGATTGTGTAATGTTGCAGGTCGAGCAGGCGGAAAAGGGGCCAACCCCCTTATAAATGTACTTACATACAACACTTTTCGGGGGGCGCAGTGGCAGAATTTCCTCCCGGGAGTAAAATAAGCGATTATCTGCGGCTGGAGTTGGGGGTCCTAGCCCTCGGCCCGTCCTGGCGCGGACGGGCGCAGACGGGCTTGCCTCTGGCGCGCGCGCACTGCGCGCTTGCATTGGCCTGGTACAAATAGTCTCCTCCGGGAACCCAATCGAAGATGGCGGCCGTTGATAGGCCCGGAAAGGAGGGGAGGAGTCTCGCAAGGCGAGTGAATATCTAAAATTTTAAGGTGCAAGTAAGAGGGCAAAACGGTAAATATTCAAAGAATGAGGCAAGTCTTAAAAGGTGAAATATTTAAAAAGTAAAACCACACAATTACAGCATCAATAAGCACATAATAGCAGCAAAAAGATTAAAACAAGTACTAGGGCTAAAGAGCCCTCGGGAATATCGCAGAGCAAGGAGTGATGCTTGTGAACAGCAATGCGCTCGATTACAGAGTATTTAGATCGTAGGGCTGCGCGCTTGCATTGGCCTGGTACAAATAGTCTCCTCCGGGAACCCAATCGAAGATGGCGGCCGTTGATAGGCCCGGAAAGGAGGGGAGGAGTCTCGCAAGGCGAGTGAATGTCTAAAATTTTAAGGTGCAAGTAAGAGGGCAAAACGGTAAATATTCAAAGAATGAGGCAAGTCTTAAAAGGTGAAATATTTAAAAAGTAAAACCACACAATTACAGCATCAATAAGCACATAATAGCAGCAAAAAGATTAAAACAAGTACTAGGGCTAAAGAGCCCTCGGGAATATCGCAGAGCAAGGAGTGATGCTTGTGAACAGCAATGCGCTCGATTACAGAGTATTTAGATCGTAGGTGGTGGTGGACTAAAGAGGCCTGGGCTGGAATCACGAGTGCTATAAGGGACAGGAAGCTTGGGGTGGTGGACTTAAGAGGCCTGGGCTGGAATCAAGAGTGAGATAAGGGAGAGGAAGCTTGGGGTGGTTTACTAAAGAGGCCTGGGCTGGAATCAAGAGTGAGATAAGGGACAGGAAGCTTGCGGTGGTGGACTAAAGAGGCCTGGGCTGGAATCAATCAAGAGTGCGATAAGGGGCAGGAAGCTTGGGGTGGGGGTACTAAGGAGGCCTGGGCTGGAATCAATCAAGACTGAGATAAAGGGGCAGGAAGCTTGGGGTGGTGGACTAAAGAGGCCTGGGCTGGAATCAATCAAGAGTGAGATAAAGGGGCAAGAAGCTTGGGGTGGTGGACTAAAGAGGCCTGGGCTGGAATCAGGAGTGAGATAAGGGGCAGGAAGCTTGGGGTGGTGGACTAAAGAGACCTGGGTTGGAATCAAGAGTGGAATCAACGGGCAGGAAGCTTGGGGTGGTGGACTAAGGAGGCCTGGGCTGGAATCAAGAGTGAGATAAGGGGCAGGAAGCCTGGGGTGGTGGACTAAAGAGGCCTGGGGTGGAATCAAGAGTGAGATCGAGGGGCAGGAAGCTTGGGGTGGTGGACTAAAGAGGCCTGGGCTGAAATCAAGAGTGAGATAAGGGGCAGGAAGCTTGTGGTGGTGGATTAAAGAGGCCTGGGCTGGGATCAATCAATTGTGAGATAAGGGACAGGAAGCTTTGGGTGGTGGACTAAAGAGGCCTGGGCTGGAATCAAGAGTGAGATAAGGGGCAGGAAGCTTGGGGTGGTGGACTAAAGAGGCCTGGGCTGGAATCAAGAGTGAGATAAGGGGCAGGAAGCTTGGGGTGGTGGACTAAAGAGGCCTGGGCTGGAATCAAGAGTGAGATAAGGGGTCAGGAAGCTTGAGATGGTGGACTAAAGAGCCCTGGGCTGGAATCAAGAGTGAGATAGAGGGGCAGGAAGCTTGGGGTGGTGGACTAAAGAGGCCTGGGCTGGAATCAAGAGTGAGATCGAGGGGCAGGAAGCTTGGGGTGGTGGACTAAAGAGACCTGGGCTGGAATCAGGAGTGAGATAAAGGGGCAGAAAGCTTGGGGTGGTGGACTAAAGAGGCCTGGGCTGGAATCAAGAGTGAGATAAGGGGCGGGAAGCTTGGGGTGGTGGACTAAAGAGGCCTGGGCTGAAATCAATCCAGAGTGAGATAAGGGGCAGGAAGCTTGGGGTGGTGGACTAAAGAGGCCTGGGCTTCAATCAAGAGTGAGATCGAGGGGCAGGAAGCTTGGGGTGGTGGACTAAAGAGGCCTGGGCTGAAATCAAGAGTGAGATAAGGAGCAGGAAGCTTGGGGTGGTGGACTAAAGAGGCCTGGGCTAGAATCAAGAGTGAGACAAGGTATACGAGAGCAGAGGTTGGCCCAAAAAATGGGGAAAAGTGTGGAGCCAATGGGACACATACAGGAATCCTTAAGTAAAGTTTGACCACTAAGGCGGGAGGGGGTGGTGAATTGGGGTAGATAGGCTTAGGGTTCTACTAGGGTTGTTTGCTGATCCGTGAAGATTGTCGTATCAAAGGATTGTAAACTACGATGTAAGGAGGGATGCACATGTATAAGCAAATAATGAATGAAGTAGTGTTGTACATGATGACTGATGTCTGTTTATTAAAAAGAAGTTTAAAAAAAAAGGTGTGATAAGGGGCTAGAAGCTTGTGGTGGTGAACTAAAGAGGCCTGGGCTGGAATCAAGAGTGCTATAAGGGGCAGGAAGCTTGAGGTGGTGGACTAAAGAGGCCTGGGGTGGAATCAAGAGTGCTATAAGGGGCAGGAAGCTTGGGGTGGTGGACTAAAGAGGCCTGGGGTGGAATCAAGAGTGAGATAAGGGGCAGGAAGCTTGGGGTGGTGGACTAAAGAGGCCTGGGCTGAAAGCAATCAAGAGTGAGATAAGGGACAGAAAGCTTGGGGTGGTGGACTAAAGAGGCCTGGGCTGGAATCAATCAAGAGTGAGATAAGGGGTAGGAGGCTTGGGGTGGTGGACTAAAGAGGCCTGGGCTGGAATCAAGAGTGAGATAAGGGACAGGAAGCTTGGGGTGGTGGACTAAAGAGGCCTGGGTGCAATCAAGAGTGAGATATGGGGCAGGAAGCTTGGGGTGGTGGACTAAAGAGGCCTGGGCTGGAATCAATCAAGAGTGAGATAAGGGACAGGAAACTTGGGGTGGTGGACTAAAGAGGCCTGGGGTGGAATCAAGAGTGAGATAAGGGACAGGAAGCTTGGGGTGGTGGACTAAAGAGGCCTGGGGTGGAATCAAGAGTGAGATAAGGGGCAGCAGGAAGCTTGGGGTGGTGGACTAAAGAGGCCTGGGCTGGAATCAATCAAGAGTGAGATAAGGGACAGGAAGCTTGGGGTGGTGGACTAAAGAGGCCTGGGCTGGAATCAAGAGTGCTATAAGGGACATGAAGCTTGGGGTGGTTGACTAAAGAGGCCTGGGGTGGAATCAAGAGTGAGATAAGGGGCAGGAAGCTTGGGGTGGTGGACTAAAGAGGCCTGGGCTGGAATCGATCAAGAGTGAGATAAGGGATAGGAAGCTTGGGGTGGTGGACTAAAGAGGCCTGGGTGCAATCAAGAGTGAGATATGGGGCAGGAAGCTTGGGGTGGTGGACTAAAGAGGCCTGGGCTGGAATCAATCAAGAGTGAGATAAGGGACAGGAAACTTGGGGTGGTGGACTAAAGAGGCCTGGGGTGGAATCAAGAGTGAGATAAGGGACAGGAAGCTTGGGGTGGTGGACTAAAGAGGCCTGGGGTGGAATCAAGAGTGAGATAAGGGGCAGCAGGAAGCTTGGGGTGGTGGACTAAAGAGGCCTGGGCTGGAATCAATCAAGAGTGAGATAAGGGACAGGAAGCTTGGGGTGGTGGACTAAAGAGGCCTGGGCTGGAATCAAGAGTGCTATAAGGGACAGGAAGCTTGGGGTGGTTGACTAAAGAGGCCTGGGCTGGAATCAAGAGTGAGATAAGGGACAGAAAGCTTGGGGTGGTGGACTAAAGAGGCCTGGGCTGGAATGAAGAGTGCTATAAGGGGCAGGAAGCTTGGGGTGGTGGACTAAAGAGGCCTGGGCTGGAATCAAGAGTGAGATAAGGGAGAGGAAGCTTGTGGTGGTGGACTAAAGAGGCCTGTGCTGGAATCAAGAGTGAGATAAGGGACAGGAAGCTTGCGGTGGTGGACTAAAGAGGCCTGGGCTGGAATCAATCAAGAGTGCTATAAGGGGCAGGAAGCTTGGGGTGGTGGACTAAAGAGGCCTGGGCTGGAATCAAGAGTGAGATAAGGGGCAGGAAGCTTGGGGTGGTGGACTTAAGAGGCCTGGGCTAGAATCAAGAGTGAGACAAGGTATACGAGAGCAGAGGTTGGCCCAAAAAATGGGAAAAAGTGTGGAGCCAATGGGACACATACAGGAATCCTTAAGTAAAGTTACACCACTAAGGCGGGAGGGGGTGGTGAATTGGGGTAGATAGGCTTAGGGTTCTACTAGGGTTGTTTGCTGATCCGTGAAGATTGTCGTATCAAAGGATTGTAAACTACGATGTAAGGAGGGATGCACATGTATAAGCAAATAATGAATGAAGTAGTGTTGTACATGATGACTGATGTCTGTTTATTAAAAAGAAGTTTAAAAAAAAGGAGTGATAAGGGGCTTGAAGCTTGTGGTGGTGAACTAAAGAGGCCTGGGCTGGAATCAAGAGTGCTATAAGGGGCAGGGAGCTTGGGGTGGTGGACTAAAGAGGCCTGGGGTGGAATCAAGAGTGAGATAAGGGGCAGGAAGCTTGGGGTGGTGGACTAAAGAGGCCTGGGCTAGGATCAATCAAGAGTGAGATAAGGGGCAGGAAGCTTGGGGTGGTGGACTAAAGAGGCCTGGGTTAGGATCAATCAAGAGTGAGATAAGGGGCAGGAAGCTTGGGGGGGTGGACTAAAGAGGCCTGGGCTGAAATCAATCAAGAGTGAGATAAGGGACAGAAAGCTTGGGGTGGTGGACTAAAGAGGCCTGGGCTGGAATCAATCAAGAGTGAGATAAGGTGCAGGAGGCTTGGGGTGGTGGACTAAAGAGGCCTGGGCTAGGATCAATCAAGAGTGAGATAAGGGAGAGGAAGCTTGGGGTGGTGGACTAAAGAGGCCTGGGCTAGGATCAATCAAGAGTGAGATAAGGGGCAGGAAGCTTGGGGTGGTGGACTAAAGAGGCCTGGGCTGAAATCAATCAAGAGTGAGATAAGGGACAGAAAGCTTGGGGTGGTGGACTAAAGAGGCCTGGGATTCAATCAAGAGTGAGATAAGGGACAGGAAGCTTGGGGTGGTGGACTAAAGAGGCCTGGGTGCAATCAAGAGTGAGATAAGGGGCAGGAGGCTTGTGGTGGTGGACTAAAGAGGCCTGGGCTGGAATCAATAGTGCTATAAGGGACAGGAAGCTTGGGGTGGTGGACTAAAGAGGCCTGGGCTGGAATCAAGAGTGAGATAAGGGACAGGAAGCTTGGGGTGGTGGACTAAAGAGGCCTGGGTGCAATCAAGAGTGAGATATGGGGCAGGAAGCTTGGGGTGGTGGACTAAAGAGGCCTGGGCTGGAATCAATCAAGAGTGAGATAAGGGACAGGAATCTTGGGGTGGTGGACTAAAGAGGCCTGGGGTGGAATCAAGAGTGAGATAAGGGACAGGAAACTTGGGGTGGTGGACTAAAGAGGCCTGGGGTGGAATCAAGAGTGAGATAAGGGGCAGCAGGAAGCTTGGGGTGGTGGACTAAAGAGGCCTGGGCTGGAATCAATCAAGAGTGAGATAAGGGACAGGAAGCTTGGGGTGGTGGACTAAAGAGGCCTGGGCTGGAATCAAGAGTGCTATAAGGGACAGGAAGCTTGGGGTGGTTGACTAAAGAGGCCTGGGGTGGAATCAAGAGTGAGATAAGGGGCAGGAAGCTTGGGGTGGTGGACTAAAGAGGCCTGGGCTGGAATCGATCAAGAGTGAGATAAGGGATAGGAAGCTTGGGGTGGTGGACTAAAGAGGCCTGGGTGCAATCAAGAGTGAGATATGGGGCAGGAAGCTTGGGGTGGTGGACTAAAGAGGCCTGGGCTGGAATCAATCAAGAGTGAGATAAGGGACAGGAAACTTGGGGTGGTGGACTAAAGAGGCCTGGGGTGGAATCAAGAGTGAGATAAGGGACAGGAAGCTTGGGGTGGTGGACTAAAGAGGCCTGGGGTGGAATCAAGAGTGAGATAAGGGGCAGCAGGAAGCTTGGGGTGGTGGACTAAAGAGGCCTGGGCTGGAATCAATCAAGAGTGAGATAAGGGACAGGAAGCTTGGAGTGGTGGACTAAAGAGGCCTGGGCTGGAATCAAGAGTGCTATAAGGGACAGGAAGCTTGGGGTGGTGGACTAAAGAGGCCTGGGCTGGAATCAATCAAGAGTGAGATAAGGGACAGGAAGCTTGGGGTGGTGGACTAAAGAGGCCTGGGCTGGAATCAAGAGTGCTATAAGGGACAGGAAGCTTGGGGTGGTGGACTAAAGAGGCCTGGGCTGGAATCAAGAGTGCTATAAGGGGCAGGAAGCTTGGGGTGGTGGACTAAACAGGCCTGGGCTGGAATCAAGAGTGAGATAAGGGAGAGGAAGCTTGTGGTGGTGGACTAAAGAGGCCTGTGCTGGAATCAAGAGTGAGATAAGGGACAGGAAGCTTGCGGTGGTGGACTAAAGAGGCCTGGGCTGGAATCAATCAAGAGTGCGATAAGGGGCAGGAAGCTTGGGGTGGGGGTCTAAGGAGGCCTGGGCTGGAATCAATCAAGACTGAGATAAAGGGGCAGGAAGCTTGGGGCGGTGGACTAAAGAGACCTGGGTTGGAATCGAGAGTGGAATCAAGGGGCAGGAAGCTTGGGGTGGTGGACTAAAGAGGCCTGGGCTGAAATCAAGAGTGAGATAAGGAGCAGGAAGCTTGGGGTGGTGGACTAAGGAGGCCTGGGCTGGAATCAAGAGTGAGATAAGGGCAGGAAGCTTGGGGTGGTGGACTAAGGAGGCCTGGGCTGGAATCAATGAAGAGTGAGGTAATAGGCAGGAAGCTTGGGGTGGTGGACTAAAGAGGCCTGGGGTGGAATCAAGAGTGAGATAAGTGACAGGAAGCTTGGTGTGGTGGACTAAAGAGGCCTGGGGTGGAATCAAGAGTGAGATCTGGGGCAGGAAGCTTGGGGTGGTGGACTAAAGAGGCCTGGGCTGGAATCAATCAAGAGTGAGATAAGGGACAGGAAGCTTGGGGTGGTGGACTAAAGAGGCCTGGGCTGGAATCAATAGTGCTATAAGGGACAGGAAGCTTGGGGTGGTGGACTAAAGAGGCCTGGGGTGGAATCAAGAGTGAGATAAGGGGCAGGAAGCTTGGGGTGGTGGACTAAAGAGGCCTGGGCTGGAATCAATCAAGAGTGAGATAAGGGACAGGAAGCTTGGGGTGGTGGACTAAAGAGGCCTGGGGTGGAATCAAGAGTGATATAAGGGACAGGAAGCTTGGGGTGGTGGACTAAAGAGGCCTGGGGTGGAATCAAGAGTGAGATAAGGGGCAGGAAGCTTGGGGTGGTGGACTAAAGAGGCCTGGGCTGGAATCAATCAAGAGTGAGATAAGGAGCAGGAAGCTTGGGGTGGTGGACTAAAGAGGTCTGGGCTGGAATCAAGAGTGCTATAAGGGACAGGAAGCTTGGGGTGGTGGACTAAAGAGGCCTGGGGTGGAATCAAGAGTGAGATAAGGGGCAGGAAGCTTGGGGTGGTGGACTAAAGAGGCCTGGCTGGAATCAATCAAGAGTGAGATAAGGGACAGGAAGCTTGGGGTGGTGGACTAAAGAGGCCTGGGCTGGAATCAAGAGTGAGATAAGGGACAGGAAGCTTGGGGTGGTGGACTAAAGAGGCCTGGGCTGGAATCAAGAGTGCTATAAGGGGCAGGAAGCTTAGGGTGGTGGACTAAAGAGGCCTGGGCTGGAATCAAGAGTGAGATAAGAGAGAGGAAGCTTGGGGTGGTAGACTAAAGAGGCCTGGGCTGTAACCAAGAGTGAGATAAGGGACAGGAAGCTTGGGGTGGTGGACTAAAGAGGCCTGGGCTGGAATCAATCAAGAGTGCGATAAGGCGCAGGAAGCTTGTGGTGGGGGACTAAGGAGGCCTGGGCTGGAATCAATCAAGACTGAGATAAAGGGGCAGGAAGCTTGGGGTGGTGGACTAAAGAGACCTGGGTTGGAATCAAGAGTGGAATCAAGGGGCAGGAAGCTTGAGGTGGTGGACTAAAGAGGCCTGGGCTGAAATCAAGAGTGAGATAAGGGGCAGGAAGCTTGGGGTGGTGGACTAAGGAGGCCTGGGCTGGAATCAAGAGTGAGATATGGGGCAGGAAGCTTGGGGTGGTGGACTAAGGAGGCCTGGGCTGGAATCAATGAAGAGTGAGATAAGGGGCAGGAAGCTTGGGGTGGTGGACTAAAGAGGCCTGGGGTGGAATCAAGAGTGATATAAGGGACAGGAAGCTTGGGGTGGTGGACTAAAGAGGCCTGGGGTGGAATCAAGAGTGAGATAAGGGGCAGGAAGCTTGGGGTGGTGGACTAAAGAGGCCTGGGCTGGAATCAATCAAGAGTGAGATAAGGAACAGGAAGCTTGGTGTGGTGGACTAAAGAGGTCTGGGCTGGAATCAAGAGTGCTATAAGGGACAGGAAGCTTGGGGTGGTGGACTAAAGAGGCCTGGGGTGGAATCAAGAGTGAGATAAGGGGCAGGAAGCTTGGGGTGGTGGACTAAAGAGGCCTGGGCTGGAATCAATCAAGAGTGAGATAAGGGACAGGAAGCTTGGGGTGGTGGACTAAAGAGGCCTGGGCTGGAATCAAGAGTGAGATAAGGGACAGGAAGCTTGGGGTGGTGGACTAACGAGGCCTGGGCTGGAATCAATCAAGAGTGAGATAAGGTGCAGGAGGCTTGGGGTGGTGGACTAAAGAGGCCTGGGCTAGGATCAATCAAGAGTGAGATAAGGGAGAGGAAGCTTGGGGTGGTGGACTAAAGAGGCCTGGGCTAGGATCAATCAAGAGTGAGATAAGGGGCAGGAAGCTTGGGGTGGTGGACTAAAGAGGCCTGGGCTGAAATCAATCAAGAGTGAGATAAGGGACAGAAAGCTTGGGGTGGTGGACTAAAGAGGCCTGGGATTCAATCAAGAGTGAGATAAGGGACAGGAAGCTTGGGGTGGTGGACTAAAGAGGCCTGGGTGCAATCAAGAGTGAGATAAGGGGCAGGAGGCTTGTGGTGGTGGACTAAAGAGGCCTGGGCTGGAATCAATAGTGCTATAAGGGACAGGAAGCTTGGGGTGGTGGACTAAAGAGGCCTGGGCTGGAATCAAGAGTGAGATAAGGGACAGGAAGCTTGGGGTGGTGGACTAAAGAGGCCTGGGTGCAATCAAGAGTGAGATATGGGGCAGGAAGCTTGGGGTGGTGGACTAAAGAGGCCTGGGCTGGAATCAATCAAGAGTGAGATAAGGGACAGGAATCTTGGGGTGGTGGACTAAAGAGGCCTGGGGTGGAATCAAGAGTGAGATAAGGGACAGGAAACTTGGGGTGGTGGACTAAAGAGGCCTGGGGTGGAATCAAGAGTGAGATAAGGGGCAGCAGGAAGCTTGGGGTGGTGGACTAAAGAGGCCTGGGCTGGAATCAATCAAGAGTGAGATAAGGGACAGGAAGCTTGGGGTGGTGGACTAAAGAGGCCTGGGCTGGAATCAAGAGTGCTATAAGGGACAGGAAGCTTGGGGTGGTTGACTAAAGAGGCCTGGGGTGGAATCAAGAGTGAGATAAGGGGCAGGAAGCTTGGGGTGGTGGACTAAAGAGGCCTGGGCTGGAATCGATCAAGAGTGAGATAAGGGATAGGAAGCTTGGGGTGGTGGACTAAAGAGGCCTGGGTGCAATCAAGAGTGAGATATGGGGCAGGAAGCTTGGGGTGGTGGACTAAAGAGGCCTGGGCTGGAATCAATCAAGAGTGAGATAAGGGACAGGAAACTTGGGGTGGTGGACTAAAGAGGCCTGGGGTGGAATCAAGAGTGAGATAAGGGACAGGAAGCTTGGGGTGGTGGACTAAAGAGGCCTGGGGTGGAATCAAGAGTGAGATAAGGGGCAGCAGGAAGCTTGGGGTGGTGGACTAAAGAGGCCTGGGCTGGAATCAATCAAGAGTGAGATAAGGGACAGGAAGCTTGGAGTGGTGGACTAAAGAGGCCTGGGCTGGAATCAAGAGTGCTATAAGGGACAGGAAGCTTGGGGTGGTGGACTAAAGAGGCCTGGGCTGGAATCAATCAAGAGTGAGATAAGGGACAGGAAGCTTGGGGTGGTGGACTAAAGAGGCCTGGGCTGGAATCAAGAGTGCTATAAGGGACAGGAAGCTTGGGGTGGTGGACTAAAGAGGCCTGGGCTGGAATCAAGAGTGCTATAAGGGGCAGGAAGCTTGGGGTGGTGGACTAAACAGGCCTGGGCTGGAATCAAGAGTGAGATAAGGGAGAGGAAGCTTGTGGTGGTGGACTAAAGAGGCCTGTGCTGGAATCAAGAGTGAGATAAGGGACAGGAAGCTTGCGGTGGTGGACTAAAGAGGCCTGGGCTGGAATCAATCAAGAGTGCGATAAGGGGCAGGAAGCTTGGGGTGGGGGTCTAAGGAGGCCTGGGCTGGAATCAATCAAGACTGAGATAAAGGGGCAGGAAGCTTGGGGCGGTGGACTAAAGAGACCTGGGTTGGAATCGAGAGTGGAATCAAGGGGCAGGAAGCTTGGGGTGGTGGACTAAAGAGGCCTGGGCTGAAATCAAGAGTGAGATAAGGAGCAGGAAGCTTGGGGTGGTGGACTAAGGAGGCCTGGGCTGGAATCAAGAGTGAGATAAGGGCAGGAAGCTTGGGGTGGTGGACTAAGGAGGCCTGGGCTGGAATCAATGAAGAGTGAGGTAATAGGCAGGAAGCTTGGGGTGGTGGACTAAAGAGGCCTGGGGTGGAATCAAGAGTGAGATAAGTGACAGGAAGCTTGGTGTGGTGGACTAAAGAGGCCTGGGTTGGAATCAAGAGTGAGATAAGGGGCAGGAAGCTTGGGGTGGTGGACTAAAGAGGCCTGGGCTGGAATCAATGAAGAGTGAGATAAGGGACAGGAAGCTTGGGGTGGTGGACTAAAGAGGCCTGGGCTGGAATCAATAGTGCTATAAGGGACAGGAAGCTTGGGGTGGTGGACTAAAGAGGCCTGGGGTGGAATCAAGAGTGAGATAAGGGGCAGGAAGCTTGGGGTGGTGGACTAAAGAGGCCTGGGCTGGAATCAATCAAGAGTGAGATAAGGGACAGGAAGCTTGGGGTGGTGGACTAAAGAGGCCTGGGGTGGAATCAAGAGTGATATAAGGGACAGGAAGCTTGGGGTGGTGGACTAAAGAGGCCTGGGGTGGAATCAAGAGTGAGATAAGGGGCAGGAAGCTTGGGGTGGTGGACTAAAGAGGCCTGGGCTGGAATCAATCAAGAGTGAGATAAGGAGCAGGAAGCTTGGGGTGGTGGACTAAAGAGGTCTGGGCTGGAATCAAGAGTGCTATAAGGGACAGGAAGCTTGGGGTGGTGGACTAAAGAGGCCTGGGGTGGAATCAAGAGTGAGATAAGGGGCAGGAAGCTTGGGGTGGTGGACTAAAGAGGCCTGGCTGGAATCAATCAAGAGTGAGATAAGGGACAGGAAGCTTGGGGTGGTGGACTAAAGAGGCCTGGGCTGGAATCAAGAGTGAGATAAGGGACAGGAAGCTTGGGGTGGTGGACTAAAGAGGCCTGGGCTGGAATCAAGAGTGCTATAAGGGGCAGGAAGCTTAGGGTGGTGGACTAAAGAGGCCTGGGCTGGAATCAAGAGTGAGATAAGAGAGAGGAAGCTTGGGGTGGTAGACTAAAGAGGCCTGGGCTGTAACCAAGAGTGAGATAAGGGACAGGAAGCTTGGGGTGGTGGACTAAAGAGGCCTGGGCTGGAATCAATCAAGAGTGCGATAAGGCGCAGGAAGCTTGGGGTGGGGGACTAAGGAGGCCTGGGCTGGAATCAATCAAGACTGAGATAAAGGGGCAGGAAGCTTGGGGTGGTGGACTAAAGAGACCTGGGTTGGAATCAAGAGTGGAATCAAGGGGCAGGAAGCTTGAGGTGGTGGACTAAAGAGGCCTGGGCTGAAATCAAGAGTGAGATAAGGGGCAGGAAGCTTGGGGTGGTGGACTAAGGAGGCCTGGGCTGGAATCAAGAGTGAGATATGGGGCAGGAAGCTTGGGGTGGTGGACTAAGGAGGCCTGGGCTGGAATCAATGAAGAGTGAGATAAGGGGCAGGAAGCTTGGGGTGGTGGACTAAAGAGGCCTGGGGTGGAATCAAGAGTGATATAAGGGACAGGAAGCTTGGGGTGGTGGACTAAAGAGGCCTGGGGTGGAATCAAGAGTGAGATAAGGGGCAGGAAGCTTGGGGTGGTGGACTAAAGAGGCCTGGGCTGGAATCAATCAAGAGTGAGATAAGGAACAGGAAGCTTGGTGTGGTGGACTAAAGAGGTCTGGGCTGGAATCAAGAGTGCTATAAGGGACAGGAAGCTTGGGGTGGTGGACTAAAGAGGCCTGGGGTGGAATCAAGAGTGAGATAAGGGGCAGGAAGCTTGGGGTGGTGGACTAAAGAGGCCTGGGCTGGAATCAATCAAGAGTGAGATAAGGGACAGGAAGCTTGGGGTGGTGGACTAAAGAGGCCTGGGCTGGAATCAAGAGTGAGATAAGGGACAGGAAGCTTGGGGTGGTGGACTAACGAGGCCTGGGCTGGAATCAAGAGTGCTATAAGGGGCAGGAAGCTTGGGGTGGTGGACTAAAGAGGCCTGGGCTGGAATCAAGAGTGAGATAAGGGAGAGGAAGCTTGGGGTGGTGGACTAAAGAGGCATGGGCTGTAACCAAGAGTGAGATAAGGGACAGGAAGCTTGGGGTGGTGGACTAAAGAGGCCTGGGCTGGAATCAATCAAGAGTGCGATAAGGGGCAGGAAGCTTGGGGTGGGGGACTAAGGAGGCCTGGGCTGGAATCAATCAAGACTGAGATAAAGGGACAGGAAGCTTGGGGTGGTGGACTAAAGAGGCCTGGGCTGGAATCAAGAGTGAGATAAGGGACAGGAAGCTTGGGGTGGTGGACTAACGAGGCCTGGGCTGGAATCAAGAGTGCTATAAGGGGCAGGAAGCTTGGGGTGGTGGACTAAAGAGGCCTGGGCTGAAATCAAGAGTGAGATAAGGGGCAGGAAGCTTGGGGTGGTGGACTAAGGAGGCCTGGGCTGGAATCAAGAGTGAGATATGGGGCAGGAAGCTTGGGGTGGTGGACTAAGGAGGCCTGGGCTGGAATCAATGAAGAGTGAGATAAGGGGCAGGAAGCTTGGGGTGGTGGACTAAAGAGGCCTGGGTGGAATCAAGAGTGAGATCGAGGGGCAGGAAGCTTGGGGTGGTGGACTAAAGAGGCCTGGGCTGAAATCAAGAGTGAGATAAGGGACAGGAAGCTTGTGGTGGTGGACTAAAGATGCCTGGGCTAGGATCAATCAAGAGTGAGATAAGGGACAGGAAGCTTGGGGTGGTGGACTAAAGAGGCCTGGGATTGAATCAAGAGTGAGATAAGGGGCAGGAAGCTTTGGGTGGTGGACTAAAGAGGCCTGGGCTGGAATCAAGAGTGAGATAAGGGGCAGGAAGCTTTGGGTGGTGGACTAAAGAGGCCTGGGCTGGAATCAAGAGTGAGTTAAGGGGCGGGAAGCTTGGGGTTGTGAACTAAAGAGGCCTGGGCTGGAATCATGAGTGAGATCAAGGGGCAGGAAGCTTGGGGTGGTGGACTAAAGAGGCCTGGGCTGGAATCAAGAGTGAGATAAGGGGCAGGAAGCTTGGGGTTGTGGACTAAAGAGTCCTGGGCTGGAGTCAAGAGTGAGATAAGAGGCAGGAAACTTGGGGTGGTGGTTTAAAGAGGCCTGGGCTGGAATCAAGAGTGAGATAAGGGGCAGGAAGCTAGGGGTGGTGGACTAAAGCGGCCTGGGCTGGAATCAAGAGTGAGATAAGGGGTCAGGAAGCTTGAGGTGGTGGACTAAAGAGGCCTGGGCTGGAATCAAGAGTGTGATGGAGGGGCAGGAAGCTTGGGGTGGTGGACTAAAGAGGCCTGGGCTGAAATCAAGAGTGAGATAAGGGGTAGGAAGCTTGGGGTGGTGGACTAAAGAGGCCTGGGCTGGAATCAATCAAGAGTGAGATAAGGGACAGGAAGCTTGGGGTGGTGGACTAAAGAGGCCTGGGCTTCAATCAAGAGTGAGATCGAGGGGCAGGAAGCTTGCGGTGGTGGACTAAAGAGGGCTGGGCTGAAATCAAGAGTGAGATAAGGGGCAGGAAGCTTGGGGTGGTGGACTAAAGAGGCCTGGCATAGAATCAAGAGTGAGACAAGGTATACGAGAGCAGAGGTTCGCCCAAAAAATGGGAAAAAGTGTGGAGCCAATGGGACACATACAGGAATCCTTAAGTAAAGTTAGACCACTAAGGTGGGAGGGGGTGGTGAATTGGGGTAGATAGGCTTAGGGTTCTACTAGGGTTGTTTACTGATTCGTGAAGATTGTCGTATCAAAGGATTGTAAACTACGTTGTAAGGGGGGATGCACATGTATAAGCAAATAATGAATGAAGTAGTGTTGTACATGATCACTGATGTCTGTTTATTAAAAAGAAGTTTAAAAAAAAAGGTGTGATAAGGGGCTAGAAGCTTGTGGTGGTGAACTAAAGAGGCCTGGGCTGGAATCAAGAGTGAGATCGAGGGGCAGGAAGCTTGGGGTGGTGGACTAAAGAGGCCTGGGGTGGAATCAAGAGTGAGATAAGGGGCAGGAAGCTTGTGGTGGTGGACTAAAGATGCCTGGGCTAGGATCAATCAAGAGTGAGATAAGGGACGAGGAGGAGCCTAGCGCGCATCCAAGATGGTCGCGTGAGCACAGGGCTCCCCGGACCCTCGCTGCTCCTCGGAATTTATCCTGACAATATCCTGACGTGGTTTATGGAATCTGGGAGATGACGACCGGCTGAGCACGTATCTCTTTTCAGAACTTTAATCGGACCTGGGAATCCTGAGTTATCGTTGTTTGACCTTTAGGGACCCACCCGACGGAGGTGCCCGGGGCGAAGGTGAATCGTGGAGCCGTGTCGCAATTGAACAACAGCGGCTGCGGCTCGGTGCCAGGGGCCGCTCGACCACTTTCGGTTTCACTTTCAGACCTCGGGGGGCTGGCCGGTGGAGCGCTTGAGGTGGCGGGGTGTTTCCTCGACCTCTGCACAAGGCTTTGTCTCCGCCTGCCTCTAGAGTGCCTATCGCCTTGGGTCCCCCCGCACCGCCATATTGTTGCCTCGGGTGAGGCGCTGGTTTCCAGGGCCTGTACCTCAGCTACTTTTGATCGGCGGTCCCCCTCGGAGTCTGTGACCACATGGGGGGCAAGGGGGGCCCCGAGGGGCGTAAGACTAAGGCCTCCCTCCGTGGGGGATCGGTCCAGACCAACAACATGGACCGCTACACACAGGGCAGAGGCTCCCCTGGAACGGCCGGTCCCCCCTCAGACGCCGCCGGTGGGGGCACATCCGTCTCTTCGGAACTTTCCCTACAGGATATCATGGGCGCCATTGATGGCATCAGGGAGACCATCGCCACGCAATACGAGGCCCTGGCCCGCAAGATCGATACGGTGGCGATTGATGTCACCTTAATACGGGCGGATCTCTCCAAAACAAACAAGAGGGTTCAAACTCTCGATGCGCGGACCTCCACCCTTGGTGCGGATGTGTCGGGCCTGCAGGCCGCGCTTGGTGACATCAAGGTGGTCAATGATCAGATGGCCCGGCGGCTGGAAGACTTCGAGGGACGGGCCCGACGCAACAACATCCGTGTCATCGGCGTGCCGGAGTCCTCCGACGACCGCCCGGTTGACCTCCTGGTCGAGGAACTCATCCTCCAACAGCTGACCCCTGCGGGCTTGAGTAAATTCTTTGCAGTTGAGCGGGCTCATCGAGTTCCGGGCGGGCGGCCACGGCCGGGGGCCCCCCCGAGGCCTATCGTGGCCAAACTGTTTTACTACAGAGACCGGGATGCGATTCTGCAGGCCTCACGTGTCCATGGCCCGGTTCGACATGAGAACTCATCCATTAACTTTTATCCGGACTTTACTCAACTTGTCCAGAAACAGCGGATGGGATTCCAGGGGGTGAAACGTCGTCTTCGTGAGCTGGGCCTAAAGTACTCTATGCTCTACCCTGCCAAACTCCGAGTGGAACATGAGGATCGGACTGCCTTCTTTGACTCTCCTGTGGCCGTGAGTGACTGGCTGGACTCGCTACCGGACAGAGGTGGCCGTCCTGGGCCCTCTGCAGGTGCCAACGGTGACGGGTCCCCTTTGGAGTGACTCTTGGTCCTTGATTTTGCCATTTTGCACTGCTCAGCTGGGTTGTACTTCTTTGGTTCAGTGTGTTTTGCTAGGACCTGTATGGGGGGCGGGCGGGGACGGGTCCCTTTCCTCCTCCAGGGTCTTTTTGTAGACTGGGGTTAGTTGGGCGACAGGCACACTGCAAGTTGGGGGGGGGTTTTTGGCCCGCAGGGGTGCAGGGTGGGGGGAGTTGGGTGTTGGGGGGGGTGGGGGGGAAGGAGGGGTTGTTTTGCCGTGTGTTTTTTGTTTGCAGGGCGAGGTATTGATTTTCTTCCACTTTTGGGACTTGTGCTACTTGCGGGGGGACCTTTGATCTATTGGAGGGGATGGGGGGGGACGGGTTGAAGTTGATGTCATGGAACGTCAATGGGTTGGGGGACCGTATCAAACGGGGTGTAGTACTGCAGTATCTGCGTCGTCTGACTCCTGATGTGGTGTTTATCCAGGAGACGCATCTGGTTGGTAATGTCTGCCATGCAATGAACAGGGGGGGATACCGCCTCGTGGCTCACTCTGGTTTCACAACTGGCTCCAGGGGGGTGGGTATTCTCCTGCGATCCTCACTTCCGTTGGAGATCACCAGGGTAGTCTCAGATGACAGAGGGCGTTATGTTTGTCTGACTGGGAGGTGGGAGGGGCATCCCCTTGCCCTGGTCTCAGTTTACGTCCCCCCGGGCCTCCAGAACTCCACCTTCGCGGACTTGGGTCGAATGCTGCTTGAACTTCCGGGCAGTCTTTTGCTTATGGGCGGGGACTTTAACTCGGTGGTCTCGGGTGACCTGGATCGTCACCCACCCAGGGCCCTCCCCGCTGCCCAGGCTTGGCTAGGTGGTCTGTTGGAGACCTTCGGCCTGGTGGATAGTTGGCGATTAATGCATCCGACCCAATGTCAATACACCTTTCACTCTGGGGCACATGGGAGTCTTTCTAGGTTAGACTATTTCCTTATGCCCGCGGCGCAGACGGGTCGAATTCGAGAGGTCAGGCACCTGGCGAGGGGTATCTCCGATCATTCCCCGCTGTGGCTTCTCTTCGACACCGAGTCGCGGTCTGCAGGGCGGATCGCTCCCATTAACCCGTGGTACCTGCGAGACCCTACGACTCGCGATAGTCTGGTTAAGGCTATGGACCAATACTTTCTTGAAAACGAGGGGTCGGTGGTGTCTGCAATGTCCCTGTGGGAAGCCTTTAAAACCGTAATCCGCGGACACGCCCTCTCCCAGATAGTGGTGGCTAAGAAGCTCAGGAGTGAGGCGGTGGTGAGGCTGGAGACTGACATCTCGGGGCTGGAGTCGGCCTTGGAGGCGGGTGTCACTCCGGACGGGCTCCACGCCCTCAGCCTGAAACAGTTTGAATACAGATCTCTTGTCACTGACGCTGCCAAAACTATGTATAGGGAGCAGCAGGGTCGATTGTATGATGCCGGGGACAAGGCGGGAAAGCTGATTGCGTGGCTGGACAAGAAGGAAAGAGTGAATCGTGTGGTCCCGGAGTTGCGTGTCTCGGATGGAGTGTGTGTGACTGAGCCTGGTGAGATTGTGGAATGTTTTGCCGACCACCTCCGGACCGTGTACTCCCCGGTGACTGATAGGGATGAGGAAGACTCTTGCCTTCTACTGAGGGACATTGCTTTGCCCGGCCTGTCCGCCGAGGACCGTGAGCAGCTGGACGCTCCCTTGTCGGTAGATGAAATAGCGACGGCAATTCGATCCCTTCGCTCGGGCAAGGCCATGGGTCCCAACGGTCTCCCTATCGAATTATATAAGTTGCGCCCGGATGCACTAGCGCCCTTCCTCCGTCGTATGTTTCAGGAGTCCCTTGAGGCCGGTTCCCTTCCGCTCGACCAGCGACTGGCCTCGATAGTCGTGATCCCCAAGGAAGGTAAGCCGCGGGACCGCTGTGCCTCCTACAGGCCTATCTCACTGCTAAATGCAGAGCCTAAAATCCTGGCTAAAGTCCTTGCCAATCGTTTGTTGGGCGTCATCTGCGATCTGATTCATCCTGATCAATGCGGCTTCATCCCGCATCGCAACACTGCCCTCAACTTGCGGCGTCTCCATGGCGCCCTCGCCAGGGCAGAATACCTCTCCGAACCGGCCGTGCTGGTTTCTTTAGATGCCACGATGGCCTTCGACACCATCGAGTGGCCATTCCTCTGGGCTGCCTTGACCAAATTCGGCTTTGGGGAGGGATTTCTTGGCTGGGTGAAGCTTCTCTACACGGGACCCATGGCTCAGGTGGTGGTTAATGGGCGGGTCTCTCGGCCCTTCGCTCTCGGTAGGGGTACGAGGCAGGGGTGCCCGTTGTCCCCTCTGCTCTTTGCTCTCGCCCTGGAGCCACTCGCTGCTTGGCTCCGCTGGGAGCCCTCGATCAGGGGGATCCGGTGGGCCCCGGGCTTTGAGGATCGGGTCTCGTTATATGCTGACGATATTCTCCTGTATCTTACCTCGCCGCGGCAGTCGCTTAACGTTCTCTTCGATGTTCTGACTTCCTACGGGAGAAATTCGGGTCTCACGATTAACTGGTCTAAATCCTGTGTCTATCCTATCTCCGGTGGCCCCCCTCTCCTGCCGCCTCGGCTTCCGATTCAAATATCTCTGTCCGGCTTTAAATACCTGGGGATACACGTCTCGTTGGACCCGGTGGCTCGCTATGAGCACAATCTCCTGCTTCCACTTCGGCGTTTGAGGGAAGACACGGCGCGGTGGTGTAGGCTGCCCTTGTCCCCACTGGGTCGGGCAGCATTGTTTAAAATGATGTCCCTTCCCAGATTCCTCTATGCAATTCAGAACTCCTTCGACATCATTCCAGTGGCCTACTTTCGGGAGGTGGAGAGCCTGCAGAGGAGACTGGTGTGGGACGGACGGGCGCGTATCGCCCTGGCCAAGCTTACTCTCCCCTGGTACGACGGGGGCATCGCGCTTCCCGACATTCGCAGGTATTATTGGGCCTCGCAGTTATCGGCCATTAACCATGCCACGTATGCGCCTGGCTTGAATCCGGCGTATGAGATGGATAAATTCTTGCTCCCCGGTGGGAACTATAACAGGGCGCTTTACTCCCGCTCGGCCGGACGGACCCTGACGGGCCCTACTAAGATCGCGGTACGGATCTGGAAGGCGGCCAATGCAGCCATGGGCTGGAGTGAGCGACTAACATGTGCTACTCCTTTATTTGCCTCCGACCGACTGGGAAGCCTCTGGACAACGAAGGGGTTTGACCGTTGGGACACGATTGGCATCAGTAGAGTGGGAGACGTATGGATGAAGGGCGCGTTAAGACCTTCGCGGCGCTCCAGAGCGAATACGAACTCACGGAAAAGGAGTTCTTCCGATACGCCCAGGTTCGGCACGCCCTGCTCTCTGTCTTTGGGGAGGGGACCAAGATCCCTGCCTCTTCGCCCCTCGAGGACCGCATACTCGATGGTCATGTCCCCGACAGTACTATCTCTTTAATCTATAAAAAACTTATTAATAATCGGGCTGACCTCTTGGTGCGCCTTCGGGAGACGTGGACGGGGGACGGGGTGGAATTAGACGACGAGGACTGGCAGTCCGCACTATCGTCCCCCAAGGAAGTAGCCATTCCAGCCCGTCTCCGCCTGGTCCAGCTAAAGATTCTCCACCGGGTGTATGTGACGGGCCCCCGTCTGGTCTCGATGGGATTCTCGGAAGATGGGCTCTGTAAGCGGGGGTGTGGGCTCAGTGCCACCTTTCTCCATATCCTTTGGGAGTGCCGGGAGGTGGCGGAATACTGGCGTCGGGTTCATGGGGTCATGGGACAAGTCACCGGGGTTGCGCTGCTGCCGGAGGTGCGTCGCTGTGTCTTGAATGTGTGGGAGCCCAATGATTATAACGCGGCCCAGACTCGGTGGGCAGCCCTGGGATACATGATTGCCAAGAGGGATATTGCGCAGCTTTGGGGCTCCCAGCGGCCACCCACCGTGTCAGTATGGAAGGAGAACATGGACTGGTGTATGTTCAGGGAGAAGACTGTGTATGTGGCCCGCGGTAAACCCGGGGCATGGGGTAGAATTTGGGGGCAATGGAACGCGTATCGTGGGGGTATCTGTACGCCCCCCCTAGTGGACACCGATATTGCCTTGTCCCCCTGACCCTTGATGGTTCCTTGCAACTGGATGTAATAATCGAATATAGATGTTCCTCTCCCGTTACCCCCCCCCCCGATCTTTCAGTACTCCCTCCTGTTGATAGCTAATTGAAGGTTTGGAGTAGAGTCCCCCGGATGTAGCCTGACCCACGCTTTTTGCCCTTATGCCTCGCCTTTTGTTTTTAGTTGTTATTTATGTTAAATGTATGTCTCCTGCTTCTTTCGAGCTATCCTGAGCCATTTACGGGGCTGGGCCCCAGGAGTCGCCTACTGCCTTAACTAATGTACGATCCTTTCTGAATCTAGCGGCCGGCCCTGGTGGTTGTAGGCCCATGCCTGTAACTGATTTATTGTTTCAATAAAAATTTAAAAAAAAAAAAAAAAGAGTGAGATAAGGGACAGGAAGCTTGGGGTGGTGGACTAAAGAGGCCTGGGATTGAATCAAGCGTGAGATAAGGGGCAGGAAGCTTTGGGTGGTGGACTAAAGAGGCCTGGGCTGGAATCAAGAGTGAGATAAGGGGCAGGAAGCTTTGGGTGGTGGACTAAAGAGGCCTGGGCTGGAATCAAGAGTGAGTTAAGGGGCGGGAAGCTTGGGGTTGTGAACTAAAGAGGCTTGGGCTGGAATCATGAGTGAGATCAAGGGGCAGGAAGCTTGGGGTGGTGGACTAAAGAGGCCTGGGCTGGAATCAAGAGTGAGATAAGGGGCAGGAAGCTTGGGGTTGTGGACTAAAGAGTCCTGGGCTGGAATCAAGAGTGAGATAAGAGGCAGGAAACTTGGGGTGGTGGTTTAAAGAGGCCTGGGCTGGAATCAAGAGTGAGATAAGGGGCAGGAAGCTTGGGGTGGTGGACTAAAGCGGCCTGGGCTGGAATCAAGAGTGAGATAAGGGGTCAGGAAGCTTGAGGTGGTGGACTAAAGAGGCCTGGGCTAGAATCAAGAGTGAGATCGAGGGGCAGGAAGCTTGGGGTGGTGGACTAAAGAGGCCTGGGCTGAAATCAAGAGTGAGATAAGGGGCAGGAAGCTTGGGGTGGTGGACTAAAGAGGCCTTGGCTTCAATCAAGAGTGAGATCGAGGGGCAGGAAGCTTGCGGTGGTGGACTAAAGAGGCCTGGGCTGAAATCAAGAGTGAGATAAGGGGCAGGAAGCTTGGGGTGGTGGACTAAAGAGGCCTGGGCTAGAATCAAGAGTGAGACAAGGTATACGAGAGCAGAGGTTCGCCCAAAAAATGGGAAAAAGTGTGGAGCCAATGGGACACATACAGGAATCCTAAAGTAAAGTTAGACCACTAAGGCGGGAGGGGGTGGTGAATTGGGGTAGATAGGCTTAGGGTTCTACTAGGGTTGTTTGCTGATTCGTGAAGATTGTCGTATCAAAGGATTGTAAACTACCATGTAAGGGGGGATGCACATGTATAAGCAAATAATGAATGAAGTAGTGTTGTACATGATCACTGATGTCTGTTTATTAAAAAGAAGTTAAAAAAAAAAGGTGTGATAAGGGGCTAGAAGCTTGTGGTGGTGATCTAAAGAGGCCTGGGCTGGAATCAAGAGTGCAATAAGGGGCAGGAAGCTTGAGGTGGTGGACTAAAGAGGCCTGGGCTGGAATCAAGAGTGAGATCGAGGGGCAGGAAGCTTGGGGTGGTGGACTAAAGAGGCCTGGGTGGAATCAAGAGTGAGATAAGGGGCAGGAAGCTTGGGGTGGTGGACTAAAGAGGCCTGGGCTGGAATCAATCAAGAGTGAGATAAGGGGCAGGAAGCTTGGGGTGGTGGACTAAAGATGCCTGGGCTGGAATCAAGAGTGAGATAAGGGACAGGAACCTTGGGGTGGTGGACTAAAGAGGCCTGGGCTGGAATCAAGAGTGGGATAAGGGACAGGAAGCTTGGGGTGGTGGACTAAAGAGGCCTGGGCTGGAATCAATCAAGAGTGAGATAAGGGGCAGGAAGCTCGGGGTGGTGGACTAAAGTGGCCTGGGCTGGAATCAAGAGTGCTATAAGGAACAGGAAGCTTGGGGTGGTGGACTAAAGAGGCCTGGGGTGGAATCAGGAGTGAGATAAGGGGCAGGAAGCTTGGGGTGTTGGACTAAAGAGGCCTGGGCTGGAATCAATCAAGAGTGAGATAAGGGACAGGAAGCTTGGGGTGGTGGACTGAAGAGGCCTGGGCTGGAATCAAGAGTGAGATAAGAGACAGGAAGCTTGGGGTGGTGAACTAAAGAGGCCTGGGCTGGAATCAAGAGTGCTATAAGGGGTAGGAAGCTTGGGGTGGTGGACTAAAGAGGCCTGGGCTGGAATCAATCAAGAGTGAGATAAGGGACAGGAAGCTTGGGGTGGTGGACTAAAGAGGCCTGGGGTGGAATCAGGAGTGAGATAAGGGGCAGGAAGCTTGGGGTGTTGGACTAAAGAGGCCTGGGCTGGAATCAAGAGTGCTATAAGGGGTAGGAAGCTTGGGGTGGTGGACTAAAGAGGCCTGGGCTGGAATCAATCAAGAGTGACATAAGGGGCAGGAAGCTTGGGGTGGTGGACTAAAGAGGCCTGGGGTGGAATCAAGAGTGAGATAAGGGGCAGGAAGCTTGGGGTGGTGGATTAAAGAGGCCTGGGGTGGAATCAAGAGTGAGATAAGGGGCAGGAAGGTTGGGGTGTTGGACTAAAAAGGCCTGGACTGGAATCAAGAGTAAGGAACCTGGGTATTCCCCTCTCTGAGCACTCTACCACCGGCCGTGGGCGTCGGAGCATAACTTTGGGCCTTGGCCCCTATTCTTTTACAAGGTAAGCCTGGATCTTCCATAACACAGACTCACCTGAGTTCACTCAGGCTACTGCAGGTCTCCAAGAGCCGGGTGAAGAAGGCAATGGACAGGTCTGTCAGAAGATTCCACCTCAGGGACAGTCTCTGCAGGTCTTGCTTCTCCGAGAGTGCCGCGCAGAGCTCCGGGACGCAGTCATCGGTCATCGTGGTGTCGTCCAGCCTGCCATCCACAGACACAGAGGATCAGCAAACAAGGGCCGTGGCTTCGACAGAGCTAAGAGGCCTGACTTTTGTAGAACATTAGTGAAGTGTGATTGTGTGGCAGTGGAAGAATGAAGCATTGTCGTTCCACGTCACTGGTTTTTATAGGCTTATCAACATGCATTTGAAGTAGGGAATGTCTCAGTGTAAACTGTGGACGGGTGGGAGTGCACTCTGTTGGTGTATGCTTTGTTATCTCTCCTTACTGTGGTGCAGTCCTGAATGCTAGAGGTAGAGTCATCTTCTAATGTTGTGTCATACACCTGTCCTGAGAGATGCCAATATTTACCTTCTTTGATTCCTCAATTCTGTTCATTTTTCTAACTCCCACTGCCTCAGAATCTTTCCTTGCAGGATTGGAGGTCACAACCGCTTGGCCTGATCCATCTGCATTGAGCTGGTGCTTGGAGAAGGAGCATGTTTCAGAGGAGTCTGAGACAGGCCCTGTGATCAAGGACCAGCTCTCAAAGGAGTCTGAGAGACACTCAAGCAATGACCACCTTTCAAAGGAGTCTGAGACAGACACTCTGAGCAAGAACCACCTATCAAAGGAGTCTGAGACAGACACTCTGAGCAAGGACCACCTTTCAAAGGAGTCTGAGACAGACACACTGAGTAGGGACCACCTTTCAAAGGAGTCTGAGACAGACTGCGAGCAAAAACCGACTTTCTAAGGAGTCTGTGACAGACACACTGAGTAAGGACCACCTTTCAAAGGAGTCTGACACAGACACTCTAAGCAAGGACCACCTTTCAAAGGACTCTGAGACAGACTGTGAGCAAAAACCGCAGTTCCAAGGAGTCTGAGACAGACACACTGAGTAAGGACCACCTTTCAAAGTTGTCTGACACAAACACTCTGAGCAAGGACCACCTTTCAAAGGAGTCTGAGACAGACACACTGAGTAAGGACCACCTTTCAAAGGAGTCTGACACAAACACTCTGAGCAAGGACCACCTTTCAAAGGAGTCTGAGACAGACACACTGAGTAAGGACCACCTTTCAAAGGAGTCTGAGACAGACACACTGAGTAAGGACCACCTTTCAAAGGAGTCTGAGACAGACACTCGGAGCAAGGACCAGCTCTCAAAGGCGTCTGAGAGAGACACTCAAGGCAAGGACCACCTTTCAAAGGAGTGTGAGACAGACTGCGAGCAAAGACCGCCGTTCCAAGGAGTCTGAGACAGACACACTGAGTAAGGACCACCTTTCAAAGGAGTCTGAGAGAGACACACTGAGCAAGCAACACCTTTCAAAGGAGTCTGAGACAGACACTCGGAGCAAGGACCAGCTCTCAAAGGCGTCTGAGAGAGACACTCAAGGCAAGGACCACCTTTCAAAGGAGTGTGAGACAGACTGCGAGCAAAGACCGCCGTTCCAAGGAGTCTGAGACAGACACACTGAGTAAGGACCACCTTTCAAAGGAGTCTGAGAGAGACACACTGAGCAAGCAACACCTTTCAAAGGAGTCTGAGACAGACACTCAAGGCAAGGACCACCTTTCAAAGGAGTCCGAGACAGACACACTGAGTAAGGACCACCTTTCAAAGGAGTCCGAGACAGACACACTGAGTAAGGACAACCTTTCAAACGAGTCTGAGACAGACACTCAAGGCAAGGACCACCTTTCAAAGGAGTCCGAGAGAGACACACTGAGCAAGGACTAGCTCTCGAAGGAGTCTGAGACAGACACATTGAGTAAGGACTAGCTCTCGAAGGACTTTTATTAGAGCCACATTATGGTTTTATACCTTGAGGAAGTACTTTCATTTATACACCAGACGTTTTGGCTTTCCAAAGCTACTCACATATCTTTACTGGTCACTCCCATCCTCTTGTATGATTCGTCTGGTGCCACCTGCCAGTCTTCTTAAATATGCTGCTCCCTTGCTAAGACTCATATCAGCTTTGCTGCTGAATACAGCTTAAATGTATTTTTTCATCCACAGATTCACAGATGTAGGTTCAGTGGTCATAGTGTGGTTATGCATTTGTTACAAATTTGACCAAATGGAATATTAACAAGAGGCTGCTGAAGAGACAGGGTGCACATGGGCTACTACTGGCTATAACGTGAGTAACTCTACCTGAGGGAGGTTTACAGAGGGAAGAAAGCTCTGAAAGAAATGGAGGGTGTGACAGATGAGGAAATGGAGGTCAGGCTAATGGGTTAAAGGGTACAGTCTGTTAAAAACAACAATGGAGTAAAATGGGGTCAAAGGAAAAGGGTAAGGCAGCCAAACAATGAAGAGATACGGCTCGATGACAGGGAGGATGAGCCTGAGGATGTATAGAAAGGGGTTAGAGCCTGAGGATGTATAGAAAGGGGTTAGAGCCTCAGGATATGTAGAAAGAGTTTAGAGCCTGAGGATGTATAGAAAGGGGTTTAGAGCCTGAGGATGTATAGAACAGGGTTAGAGCCTGAGGATGTATAGAAAAGGGGTTATAGCCAGAGGATATATAGAAAAGGGGTTAGAGCCTGAGGATGTATAGAAAGGGTTTAGAGCCTGACGATGTATACAAAGAGTTTAGAGCCTGAGGATGAATACAAAGGGTTTAGAGCCTGAGGATGTATAGAAAGGGATTGGGGCCTAAGGATGTACACACAGGGTTTAGAGCCAGAGGATGTATAGAAAGGGGTTTAGAGCCTGAGGATGTACAGAAAGGGTTTAGAGCCAGAGGATACAAAGAAAGGGGTCTGAGGCAGAGGATGTAAAGAAAGGGTTTAGAGCCTAAGGATGTACACAAAGGATTTAGAGCCTGAGGATGTGTAGAACGGGGTTAAAGCCTGAGGATATAAAGAAAGCTTTTAGAGCCAGAGGATATATAGAAAGGGTTTAGAGCCTGAGGATGTACACAAAGGGTTTAGAGCCTGAGGGTGTATAGAAAGGGGTTTAGAGCCTGAGGATGTATAGAAAGGGTTTAGAGTCTGAGGATGTATAGAAAGGGGTTGGAGCCTGAGGATGTATAGAAAGGGGTTAGAGCCTGAGGATGTATAGAAAGGGTCTAGAGCCTGAGGATGTATAGAAAGGGTTTACAGCCTGAGGATGTATAGAAAGGGTTTAGAGCCTGAGGATGTACACAAAGGGGTTAGAGCCTGAGGATGTATACAAATGGGTTAGAGCCTGAGGATGCACCCAATGGGGTTAGAGTCTGAGGATGTATAGAAAGGGTTTGGAGCCTGAGGGCGTAAACAAAGGGTTTGGAGTCTGAGGATGTATAGAAAGGGTTTAGAGCCTGAGTATAGGATGTATACAGAGGGTTTAGAGCCTGAGGGCGTATACAAAGGGGTTGGAGCCTGAGGATGTATAGAAAGGGTTCAGAGCCTGAGGGTGAATACAAAGGGTTTAGAGCCAGAGGATTTATAGAAAGGGATTGGAGCCTGAGGATGTACAGAAACGGTTTAGAGCCTGAGGATGTATAGAAAGGGGTTAGAGCCTGAGGATGTATAGAAAGGGCTTAGAACCTGAGGGTGAATAGAAAGGGTTTAGAGCCCAAAGATGTATAGAAAAGGGTTAGAGCCCGAGGATTTATAGAATGAGGTTACCGCCTGAGGATGTAAAGAAAGCGTTTACAGCCTGTGCATGAATACAAAGGGTTTAGAGCCTGAGGATGTATAGAAAGGGTTTACAGCCTGAGGATGACTACATAGGGTTTAGAGCCTGAGGACGTATACAGAGGGTTTAGAGCCTCAGGATGAATACAAAGGGTTTAGAGCCTGAGGATGTGTAGAAAGAGGTTAGAGCCTGAGGATGTGTAGAAAGAGGTTAGAGCCTGAGGATGTGAATCCAAAATATAGACAGGACAGAATATCGACTCTAAAATATAGATAGCACAGAATATCGAATTACCAAATTATAGATAGGACAGAATATTGAAATTGGGTATGAAATATCGATTTCCATAATATCGAATTTAAAAATATAGATTTCCATAATATCGATTTTTTTTTAGTGTCATGTATGGTAATATATGTGTTAAAATTAGGTATTATTTTTGTAATGTATATTTAATTTTTTCAAAGTAATGAATGTTATGTAATTTAATTTTTGCTTGATTTAATTCCGTAGCGGGTTGTGGGTTTATAGGGGAATAGGGTGGGAAGTAACTTAATTATAGTAAATTAAATATTAATTTTTATTTATATGTATTGATAATTGATTGATAATTAATTATTAATTTGGTAATTAATTTCTATTAATTGGTAATTAATTTTTATTAATTGATTAATTGATAATTATGTTAATTGTATTTTTTATTATTAGGAGCGGGTTGTGGGTTTATAGGGGATTTGGGTAGGGAAGTAATTTAATTGTAATAAAGTAAATATTATTTTTTATTTATGTTTATTGATAATTAATTGATAATGAATAATTAATTGGTAATTATTTGTATTAATTGCTAATTAATTTGTATTAATAGCAAATACATTTTTATTAATTGATAATTAATTTTTATTAATTGATAATAATATTAATTGTATTTTTTATTATTGGGAGTGGGTTGTGGGTTTATAGGGGAATTGGGTGGGAGGTAAATTAATTGTAATAAAGTAAATATTAATTTGTATTTACATGTATTGATAATTTATTGATAATTAATTATTAATTGGTAATTAATTTTTTGAAATGGTAATTGATTTTTATTAATTGGTAATTATTTCTAATTAACTTTTTTATTGGTATTGATAATTAATTTAATCTTATTTTAATATTAAATCATTACATTCCCTACTGTTGCACTCTCAGGAGTGGGAACAGTAATTTTTACCCTCCCGCTATCCAAAGCTTTCCCTACTGTTGCACTCACTGGAGTGGGAATAGTAATTTTTACCTTCCTGCTATCCAACGCTTTCCCTACTGTTGCACTCACTGGAGTGGGAATAGTAATTTTTACCCCTACGCTATTCAACGTTCTCCCTACTGTTGCACTCACTGGAGTGGGAATGGTAATTTTTACTCCTACGCTATCCAACGCTTTCCCTACTGTTGCACTTACTGGAGTGGGAATAGTAATTTTTACCTTCCTGCTATCCAACGCTTTCCCTACTGTTGCACTCTCTGGAGTGGGAATAGTAATTTTTACCCTCCCGCTATCCAACGCTTTCCCTACTATTGCACTCACTGGAGTGGGAATATTAATTTTTGTACCCTCCCGCTATCCAATGCTTTCCCTACTGTTGAACTCACTGGAGTAGAAATAGTAATTTTTACGCTCTCACTATCCAACAAAATCTCTACTTTTTTTTTACATTACATTTATTATTTTTACATTTTAAGCTTTTTTATATTATTTTAAGTGTTTTATTTAATTGTTTTTAATATTTTATTACTTTTATATTATTTTTAATACATTTAAAGAATTTGATATTTTAGCTAACTATATTTTAACATTCTATATTTTGGAATCGATATTTTAGTACTTATCTGTTTGTAGATAGGGATTCTATATTCTGTACTTCTATATTTTGGAGTCGATATTTTGGGCATTCTGTATTATGTCCCTCGATATTTAGTCACTGAACCGAGTTTAGAGCCTGAGGATGTATAGAAAGGGTTTAGAGCCTAAGGATATATAGAAAGGGTTTAGAGCCTGAGGATGTATTGAAAGGTGTTTAGAGCCGGAGGATGTATAGAAAGGGTTTAGAGCCTAAGGATGTATAGAAAGGGTTTAGAGACTGAGAATGTGATAGAAAGGGGTTAGAGCCAGAGGATGCATATACAAAGGGTTTGGAGCCTGAGGATGTATAGAAAGGGTTTAGAGCCTGAGGATGTATAGAAAGTGTTTAGAGCCTGAGGATGTGTAGCAAGGGGTTAGAGCCTGAGGATGTGTAGAAAGGGGTTTAGAGCCTGAGGATGTATAGAAAGGGTTTAGAGCCTAAGGATGTATAGAAAGGGTTTAGAGCCTGAGAATGTGATAGAAAGGGGTTAGAGCCAGAGGATGCATATACAAAGGGTTTGGAGCCTGAGGATGTATAGAAAGGGTTTAGAGCCTGAGGATGTATAGAAAGTGTTTAGAGCCTGAGGATGTGTAGAAAGGGGTTAGAGCCTGAGGATGTATACAAAGGGTTTAGAGCCTGAGGATGTATAGAAAGGGTTTAGAGCCTGAGGATGTATAGAAAGGGGTTAGAGCTTGACGATGTATGCAAAGGGTTTAAAGCCTGAGGATGAATACAAAGGGTTTAGAGCCTGAGGATGTATAAAAAGGGTTAGAGCCTGAGGGTTTGTAGAAAGGAGTTAGAGCCTGAGGATGAATACAGAGGGTTTAAAGCCTGAGGATGATTACAAAGGGGTTAGAGCCTGAGGATATATAGAAAGGGGTTTAGAGCCTGAGGATGTATAGAAAGGGTTTAGAGCCAGAGGATATAAAGAAAGGGGTTAGAGCCAGAGGAAAGGGTTTAGAGCCTGAGGATGTACACAACGGGTTTAGAGCCTGAGGATGTGTAGAATGGGGTTAGCGCCTGAGGATGTATAGAAAGGCTTTAGAGCCAGAGGATATATAGAAAGAATTTAGAGCCTGAGGATGTATAAAAAGGGTTTGGAGCCAGAGGATATATAGAAAGGGTTTAGAGTCTGAGGATGTACACAAAGGGTTTACAGCCTGAGGATGCATAGAAAGGGGTTTAGAGCCTCAGGATGTATAGAAAGGGTTTAGAGCCAGAGGATATGAAGAAAGGGTTTAGAACCAGAGGATATAAATAAATGGTTTAGAGCCTTAGGATGTACACAAAGGGTTTGGAGCCTGAGGATGTAGAGAAAGGGGTTTAGAGCCTGAGGATGTATAGAAGGGTTTAGAGCCAGAGGATATATAGAAATAGCTTAGAGCCTGAGGATGTACACAAAGGGTTTGAAGCCAGAGGATATAAAGAAAGGGTTTAGAGACTGAGGATGTACACTTATGGTTTAGAGCCTGAGGATGTATAGAACGGGGTTAGAGCCAGAGGATATATAGAGAGGGGTTTAGAGCCTGAGGATGTACACAAAGGGTTTAGAGCCTGAGGGTGTATTAAAAGGGGTTTAGTGCCTGAGAATGTATAGAAATGTGTAAGAGCCTGAGGATGTATAGAAAGGGGTTAGAGCCTGAGGATTATAGAAAGGGTTTAGAGCCTGAGGATGTATAGAAAGGGTACAGGGCCTGACGATGTATAGAATGGGTTTACAGCCTGAGGATGTAAAGAAAGGGTTTACAGCCTGAGAATGTATAGAAAGTGCTTAAAGCCTGAGGATGCACACAAAGGGTTTAGAGCCTGAGAATGTACACAAATGGTTTAGAGCCTGAGGATGTATAAAACGGGTTTAGAGCCTGAGGATGTATAGAAAGGGGTTAGAGCCTGAGGATCTATACAAAGGGGTTAGAGCCTGAGGATGCCCACAATGGGTTTAGAGCCTGAGGATGTATAGAAAGGGGTTTAGAGCCTGACAATGTATGGAAGGTGTTTAAAGCCTGAGAATTTGTAGAAAGGGTTTAGAGCCAGAGGATATAAAGAAAGGGGTTAGAGCCAGAGGATATAAAGAAAAGGTCTAGAGCCTAAGGATGTACACAAATGGTTTAGAGCCTGCGGATGTGTAGAACAGGGTTAGAGCCTGAGGATGTATAGAAAGGGTTTAGAGCCAGAGGATATATAGAAAGGGTTTAGAGCCTGAGGATGTATAGAAAGGGGTTAGAGCCTGAGGAGGTATAGAAAGGGTCTAGAGCCTGAGGGTGTATAGAAAGGGTTTATACCCTGAGGATGTATAGAAAGGGTTTAGAGCCTGAGTATGTGTAGAAAGGGGTTAGAGCCTGAGGATGTATACAAAGGGGTTAGAGCCTGAGGATGTATACAAATGGGTTAGAGCCTGAGGATACACCCAGTGGGTTTAGAGCCTGAGGATGTATAGAAAGTGTTTGGAGCCTGTGGGTGTAAACAAAGGGTTTGGAGCCTGAGGATGTATAGAAAGGGTTTAGAGCCTGAGGATGTGTAGAAAGGGGTTAAGAGCCTGAGGATGTATAGAAAGGATTTAGAGCCTGAGGATGTATCGAAAAGGTTTAGAGCCTGAGGGTGAATTGAAAGGGGTTTAGAGCCTGAGGATGTATAGAAATGGTTTAGAGCCTGAGGATGTATAGAAAGGGTTTCAAACCTGAGGATGTATAGAAAGGGTTTCGAGCCTGAGAATGTATAGAAAGGGGTTAGAGCCTGAGAATGTATAGAAATGATTTAGAGCCTGAGGATGTATACAAAGGGTTTAGAGCCTGAGGATGTGTAGAAAGGGGTTAGAGCCTGCGGATGTATACAAAGGATTTAAAGCCTGAGGATGAATACAAAGGGGTTAGAGCCTGAGGATGCATACAAAGGATTTAAAGCCTGGGGATGTATAGAAAGGGTTAGAGCCTGAGGATTTGTAGAAAGGGGTAAGAGCCTGAGGATGAATACAGAGGGGTTAGCGCCTGAGGATATATAGAAAGGGGTTCAGAGCCTGAGGATGTATAGAAAGGGTTTAGAGCCAGAGGAGATAAAGAAAGGGGTTAGAGCTAGAGGATATAAGGAAATGGTTTAGAGCCTGAGGATGTACACAAAGGGTTTAGAGCCTGAGGATGTGTAGAACAGGGTTAGAGCCTGAGGATGTATAGAAAGGGTTTAAAGCCTGAGGATGTATAGAAAGGGTTTGGAGCCAGAGGATATATAGAAAGGGTTTAGAGCCTGAGGATGTACACAAAGGGTTTAGAGCCTGAGGATGCATTGAAGGGGGTTTAGAGCCTCAGGACGTATAGAAAGGGTTAAGAGCCAGAGGATATAAAGAAAGGGTTTAGAGCCTGAGGATGTACACAAAGGGTTTTGAGTCTGATGATGTATAGAAAGGGGTTTAGAGCCTGAGGATGTATAGAAAGGGTTTATGGCCAGAGGATATAAAGAAAGGATTTAGAGTCAGAGGATATAAAGAAATGGTTTAGAGCCTGAGAATGTACACAAAGGGTTTAGAGCCTGAGGATGTATAGAACCTTACCCTGGATAAGGGTGAGTCTTGCATACTCATCCTCCTTGACCTCACTGCTGCATTCGACACAGTTAACCACTCAACCTTACTCAATGCACTCAAAGATCGTTTCGGACTTAATGGCACTGTCCTAAACTGGTTCACCTCATACTTCCAACACAGAACCCACCAAATCAAAATTCAAAACTGCCTCTCCTGCCCTACATCGGTCTCCCTCGGTGTACCCCAAGGATCTATCCTCTCTCCTGCCCTCTTCAACCTCTTTATGAAACCCCTCACCCTCATACTTAATGTTAGAGTCGGGGATCTCTGGTTGGCGCAAGGTTGCCCTTGTGTCAAGCAGGAACCCTCTCCTCCACGTCAGGGCGCAGGATAACCCCTTGCGAATGACCCTTGCTCACCCTCTAGGGGCGTGGCGTGAGCAGCCAAGGCGATTCCTCAGGCGTTGTTGGTTAAGCACTTACAATCGTACACACAGTAAATACATCAATCCCCCCAGAAACGGACACCAGACTTGGATATATATAAAAATACGCTTCTTTATGTAAAAATAGGTATATATATCTCAGCAGACTTATCACAAGACCAATAACGTTTTCGCTAGGCCACCAGGTTATACAGCAGGCAAATGTTCTTGGTTCGTAGTTTCAAATGGATACTTTGTAGTCTCTTGCAAATGTTACTTGTGGTTCCAGTACTCACAGAGATCGGCTCCTGCGAACGGGGAAATAAGGCGTTGCGGGCCCCGAGCCCGATACTGGAACTTCTTTCGTGATGTGGAGAGTCGGCACAGGTCGGTGCGACTCTCAGCTTGGGAAGTGTTCTTGGGTCCTCAATCAGCAGGTGTGGGCAAGTAGGCAGGCGCGGCCCGCGACCCTTTAGCACGGCGGTGCAGGAGGGTCTCCACAGCGGGGGCGGCGCGGCCTGAGATGTCCGGGGATAGCGAAGCGGGGTCACAGGGCACAGTCAGTGCAGCTGGATGACCCGGCGTAGATCACAGTCGTCGGACGGCTTCCGGCGGGAGGGGTGATAGCACGTTCAGCGCGCTCCAATGGCAGGCGGTGACAGGGGTGCAGGCGGCCTAGCCCGGGGACAGAGAGCGGCTCCGGACGGAGCGGGGCTCTCACGGGGTTGCGGCAGGCGAGCTCCTGAGTGTCACGGCCCTAGGAGGGGCGATGAGGGGCGCAGTCTCTTTTCCAGCGGGATGCACACACGGCTCGAATTGGAGGACGAGCAAGAAGCACAGAGAACCCACTGTTCCTGGGGTTCAGTTCAGGGGGCAAGCTCAGATCAAGCCCTTGGAGAATGTTCAAGCACAAAGTAGCAAAGTCTTTTCAATAGTCTCTTCCTCTCCTTTCTCAGCAAGGCAGGCAGCAGGCCAGCTCCTCCAGCGTCTCCTTCTCCTTCTAGTCGGGCAGAGGTTCTTTGTGGTAAACAGGATTCTGATTTCTTAGGAGCCAGGCTCCTACTTTTATACCATGATTCTTTTGTTCTTTAGCGCCAGGGGGCCTAGGCCTGGCTCAGTCCAGTTCTGGAGCACTTTGTTATGGTGACTCTGCTCTTTCCTTTCAGCAGCAGGGCAGAGACATCAGCCGCCCCACAGGGGGCGGCGCCGGCTTTGTGGTGGCAGAGCACAGGTCTATTCAAGAGTCAAGGTGTACTCCTCCCACCCATCCTGGTGTAATCTCTCTACCCACCACCTGGCAGCCAACCTGTCTCTGGGGATCCCCCCACCCTGCTCCTTACTGTTGCTAGGCAGAACACACACACACACACAGCAGAGGCGGACTGAGATGGTCAGGTCAGTAAATACTAACTTTCTAAAAGTAGTATTTACAAACCCAGGATACTAAAATAAACTTGACTACAAGAAGTATTTTATTATTCTGAGTTCAGGCATACCAAACTTGACACTCTACCATGCTCTCTGAGTCCACTGGGGTCACAGCGTTGGCGTGATCCCAGCAGCCCATTCTGGCCTATGGAGAGCAGGTAGCCTTCAATAGTGAAGAACGGAAAGGGCTGTAATTCACTACTAAGACATGCCACACACACCAGGGCATGTCTTACCTTATGCCTACAATGCACCCTGCCCTTGGGCCTACCAGAGGGGTGGCTAATATGTAGGTAAGGGAAGGTTTAGGGACTGGCAAGTGGGGGCACTTGCGCAGTCAGCGCGACGGTCCCGGACCGCGCACAGGGTCTGCGGTGGCAGACCCTAGACACATTTTACAAGGCCGCTTCTGTGGGTGGCGCAACCAGCGCTGCAAGCCCACCAGCAGCATTGGCATTCACAAGCCCTGGCACCCCTGGTGCACTTTACTGGGGACTGACAGTGAATCCAATAAACCAATCAGGAACATCAATTACAGGTACACTTTACCTAGGGAGCACTTGCACTGCGGCACGGATTAGCTGTGGCGCAGTGCCCTGAGCGGACAACACCAGCAAAACAATCGAGGCACACCATCAAAAAGTGGAAGGGAAACTCACGCCAAGGTGCCAGGTCTAACACGTGTCCCCTCCAGCTGAAATGTGGGGAGAACTACCCTTGCCCAGGGGGTTCCTCGTCACTAAGGCGGAAATACCTGGACAGACCGTCAGCGTTGGCGTGATCTGTACCAGGACGGTGTTCCACCGTAAAGTCCATACCCTGTAGGGAGATGGACCACCTCAACAGCTTCGGGTTTTCACCCCTCATTTGCATCAACCATCTGAGGGGCCTGTGGTCCGTCTGAACCCGGAAGTGAGACCCAAACAAGTAGGGTCTTAGCTTCTTCAGCGCCCAGACCACAGCAAATGCTTCTCGCTCAATTGCACTCCACCTACTTTCCCGTGGAAGTAACCTCCTACTGATGAAGGCTACGGGTTGGTCCCAGCCCTCCTCAGTCATCTGTGAAAGAACAGCCCCTACACCATGCTCTGAAGCGTCTGTCTGGACTAGGAATTCCTTGGAGAAGTCAGGGGCCAAGAGCACAGGCGCCGTACACATGGCAGTCTTCAGGGTGTCGAAAGCTTTCTGACAGGTGTCAGTCCAAATCACGTTCCTGGGCTGCTTCTTCGAAGTCAGCTCTGTCAAGGGGGCAACGATCGTTCCATAGCCCTTGACAAACCTCCTGTAGTACCCAGTGAGCCCCAGGAAGGCCCTCACTGCGGTCTGCGTCTTGGGGGGTTCCCAAGCCAGGATGGTCTCAATTTTGGGTTGCAAGGGTGCCACCTTGCCACTCCCCACTTGGTGTCCCAAGTACACCACGGAACCCTGCCCGATCTGGCACTTGCTGGCTTTGATCGTGAGGCCTGCTCGGCGCAGAGCCATCAACACTTCCCAGAGGTGGCGCAGGTGTTCAGGCCAGGTGGCACTGAACACTGCGATGTCATCCAGGTAGGCGGCACTGAACGCATCCAGCCCAACCAGTACCTGGTTGACCAACCTCTGAAAGGTGGCAGGGGCATTCTTCATCCCAAATGGCATGACTCGGAACTGGAAGTGCCCATCTGGTGTAGAGAATGCTGACCTCTCTTTGGCCCCATCGGTCAAGGCGATCTGCCAGTACCCAGACGTTAAATCAAACGTACTGAGGAACCGGGCAGCCCCCAGCCGATCAATGAGCTCATCAGCTCTGGGGATGGGGTGCGCGTCAGTCTTCGTGACTGAATTGAGTCCTCTGTAGTCCACACAGAACCGGAGTTCAGGTGTGGCTCCCGGCGCAGCAGCTTTGGGGACCAAGACCACGGGGCTGGACCAAGGACTGCTGGAGGACTCAACCACCCCTAGCGCAAGCATTTTGGAGACCTCCTCCTGGATGCAAGCTCGGACCCTTTCAGTTACCCTGTAAGCCTTGTGCTTCACAGGTAAGCTGTCTCCTGTGTCCACATCATGGACGCACCAATCTGTGACACCAGGAACCAGGGAGAATCGGTCGGAAAACTGTCCCAGCAAGTGGCGGCAGTCTTCCTGTTGTTCGGGCGTCAGGGTGGGTGAGAGGTTAACTCCATCCACTGACCCATCTTTCTCAGAGGCCACTAAGAGGTCAGGAAGAGGCTCGGTCTCCTCTTCCATTCCATCATCAGTGGCCAGCAGCATGCCCACTTCGGTCCTCTCTAAGTGGGGCTTAAGGCGGTTAACATGTAGGACCCTCAAAGGGTTCCTGGGAGTCTGCATGTCCACCAAGTAGGTGATAGGACTTTTGCGCTCCACAACCTCAAATGGACCTGTCCACTTATCCTGAAGTGCACAAGGCTCCACTGGGGCCAAGACCCACACCTTTTGTCCAGGTTGAAGCTCTACCAGAGTGGCATTCCGGTCGTACCACCGCTTCATCTCCTCCTGGCTGGCTTCCAGATTTGCCTCAGCAAGTTGCCTGAAACGCCGAGTCTGGTTTCGGAAGGCCAGCATGTAACTATATTCATTCTGGGGAGGTTTCCTGGGAGATTGCTCCCAGCCTTCCTTCACCAAACTCAGAGGTCCTCTTACCGGGTGACCATACAGAAGCTCAAAGGGGCTGAATCCTAGAGACTTCTGTGGCACCTCTCGGTAAGCGAAGAGCAGGCATGGCAAGAGGACGTCCCACTTACGCCTCATTGGACCGTCCAGGCCCATGATCATGCCTTTGAGGGTTCGGTTGAATCTCTCAACCAACCCGTTTCCTTGGGGGTGGTAAGGAGTGGTGAACTTGTAAGTTACCCCACACTCCTTCCACAGGGATTTCATATATGTGGATATGAAATTGGTCCCCCTGTCGCTCACCACCTCTAGAGGGAATCCCACTCGGGAGAAAATTCCCATCAGTGCCCGTCCCACCACGGGGGCCGTCACTGTCCTCAGAGGGATGGCTTCCGGGTACCGGGTGGCATGGTCCACCAAGACCAGGATGAACCTGTTGCCCAGGGCTGTCTTGGGGTCCAGAGGCCCCACAATGTCAATACCCACTCGTTGGAATGGCGTACCGACCACAGGGAAAGGTTGCAGAGGAGCCTTGTGCTTCCCTCCGCTCTTACCACTTGCCTGGCAAGTCTGACAGGTTCTGCAGTAGGAATCTGAGTTCTTGTGCATTTGGGGCCAGTAAAAGTGGGTGACAAGCCTGTCATAGGTCTTGTCCATCCCCAAATGTCCTGCTAAAGGCACATCGTGAGCCAGCCCCAGTAGGAAGGTTCTGAACTTCTGGGGTACCACCAGCACACGGGCTGACCCAGGTTCAGCAGCCTTAGGCTCGGAATACAGGAGGTCACTCTCCCAGTACACGTAGTGTGTTTTGGCCTGAACACCATTGGCCTGGTCTGCAGCCTGTTGCCGCATACCCACGAGAGAAGGGCATTCTTTCTGCTCCCTGCAGAATTCCTCCCTGGAGGGACCTCCTTCTTGCTGCCAATGGGTCAGCTCAGGCAAGTCTCCCAGTTCGGCAATCTGTTCCCCGGTAGGCTCCAGAGCATCCCCCTCAGGGTCTGCTTCCTCCTGGGCCGTGGGAACTTCGGGGGCCGGTTTCCCGCGCCTCCTGCGCCTTCTCCCTAAGGCCGGTTCCTGGACCTCTCCCTCAGGCTCCAGGACCCTCTCAACACCCCTACTGGCTGCCATGGACCGGGTGGTCACGCACGCCCAGTCGGGTAGACCCACCATCCTCAGATGCGTGGTCTTCTCCACCTTTTCCCAAGGGGAGCTCTCCAGGTCGTTTCCTAGCAGACAGTCTACAGGCATGTCAGTTCTCACAGTGACTTGTAGAGTACCAGAAACCTCCCCCCACTCAAAGGGAACTTGAGCCATTGGACAACGACTCTCCACGTTGTCAGCATTGACAACCCTACAGTAGGCATTGGGTACAATCTGCTCTTGAGACACCAGGTGTTGCCTCACCGAGGTCACGCTGGCTCCTGTATCTCGAAGAGCCTCAACCTTCTTTCCATTGATGGTCACTACTTGCCCATATTTCTTAGTGTTAGAGGGCAGGTAGGTTACAGGGACAATTTCACTGTCTCCTAGCGAGACTAGGGTCATCTGCCCGGGACCCCCACCCTCCTGGACTGCTACCTCCTCCCCAAAGTTAACACTAGCTACTTGCCGGGGTGGAGCACCAGTGGGTGCGGTCTTACCAAACAGGCGACACTTAGGATCAGAGGCAATGTGACCCGGGTCACCACACTTATAACAATTGAAGGGCCCCTTTGGAACAGGTCTACCTGTCGGGGCCCCGTTTGCTGCGGGGGTGGGGGAGGCTGAGAACCCTTCTGCTGGTTCCCTTGGGAATTACTTTGGGGGCCTTTTTGGAACCCCTTCTGTTTACCCTTGTCCCCCCCACTCTTCTGCTGGGGACCCTGCCCACCTTTGGCGGAGTCTCCCACTTGACCCTTGTGGACCCTGGTGCTGAGCCAGCGGTCCGCCTCCTCAGCAAGCTTCCTCGGGTTGGACAGCTTGCTATCAATCAGGTGCTGGCGTAGCTCAGGAAAACATTGACTGGACAAGTGCTCCCATGCAATTAAATCAAGCAGCCCTTGATAATCATCCACTTTGCTACCCTTCACCCAACCATCCAGCGCTCTGCAGAAAAAGGTCACATACTCCACATACGTACTCTCAGGGATCTTCTTCGTCTCCCTGAACCGCTGTCTATATAGCTCCGGAGTTAACCCATACCTGGTCATTAAAGCTTCCTTCATATGGGGGTATGAGGTTTGGAGATCTAAGGGTAAATCTAACAGTGTGTCACGCCCTTCAGCAAGGAACCTTCCCCACAACCCCGCTCCCCAGTCTTTCTCAGGGACCCGGTGTGAAGACATGGCTACCTCGTAGGCTCTAAACCACTGCCCTATGTCATCCTTTCTAAAATACTCCTTTACTACATCTTTGGGGATGTACACCTTGGACTCTACCTGCACCGGTGGAGTGCTGCCACCAGAAGGAGCGGTGTCCAAACTTTTCGCCTTCAGCTCCAACTCCTTCAATCTGATATCATGATCCATTTGGCGTTGTTGTGCCTCTAGGGCCAACTTCTGCTTCTCCATTTCCATTTGTCCTGCCAGCTTTGCCATCTCCATTGCATGCGCCCTGTCTGCTGCCCTGTCTGCCAGCTCCTCTGGCGACCGGACTCTGCTGGGCTCCTCAAGGTTGTCGGGTGGAACGATGTCCCCCGCATTCCGTGGGTCTCTTGACTCCTTCCAGGCTCTCAACGCCTTGGTGTACTGGTTCTTCCTCTTGAATCCAGCATGGGGGACTCTGAATTTTACACTGTAGCCTTTCAATTGCTCCATCGTGTAGCCTTCCAGTCTCTCCCAATCCACCTCATCTATTCCAGAAATCACAGAGAGTGCTCTTCCAGCGGAGTGCGAGCCAGGCATGGTTGCAGTAATGGCAGATGTCTCAACAAAGTTCACAAATGAAAACCTGTGGTTGCGTTATTTGGTCTGCTCTCACTATCTGGTGATTAATAATTCACTGTATGCAAATTACAAGTGCAAATCCGGAATCCCAACCGCTGCCACCAATGTTAGAGTCGGGGATCTCTGGTTGGCGCAAGGTTGCCCTTGTGTCAAGCAGGAACCCTCTCCTCCACGTCAGGGCGCAGGATAACCCCTTGCGAATGACCCTTGCTCACCCTCTAGGTGCGTGGCGTGAGCAGCCAAGGCGATTCCTCAGGCGTTGTTGGTTAAGCACTTACAATCGTACACACAGTAAATACATCAATCCCCCCAGAAACGGACACCAGACTTGGATATATATAAAAATACGCTTCTTTATGTAAAAATAGGTATATATATCTCAGCAGACTTATCACAAGACCAATAACGTTTTCGCTAGGCCACCAGGTTATACAGCAGGCAAATGTTCTTGGTTCGTAGTTTCAAATGGATACTTTGTAGTCTCTTGCAAATGTTACTTGTGGTTCCAGTACTCACAGAGATCGGCTCCTGCGAACGGGGAAATAAGGCGTTGCGGGCCCCGAGCCCGATACTGGAACTTCTTTCGTGATGTGGAGAGTCGGCACAGGTCGGTGCGACTCTCAGCTTGGGAAGTGTTCTTGGGTCCTCAATCAGCAGGTGTGGGCAAGTAGGCAGGCGCGGCCCGCGACCCTTTAGCACGGCGGTGCAGGAGGGTCTCCACAGCGGGGGCGGCGCGGCCTGAGATGTCCGGGGATAGCGAAGCGGGGTCACAGGGCACAGTCAGTGCAGCTGGATGACCCGGCGTAGATCACAGTCGTCGGACGGCTTCCGGCGGGAGGGGTGATAGCACGTTCAGCGCGCTCCAATGGCAGGCGGTGACAGGGGTGCAGGCGGCCTAGCCCGGGGACAGAGAGCGGCTCCGGACGGAGCGGGGCTCTCACGGGGTTGCGGCAGGCGAGCTCCTGAGTGTCACGGCCCTAGGAGGGGCGATGAGGGGCGCAGTCTCTTTTCCAGCGGGATGCACACACGGCTCGAATTGGAGGACGAGCAAGAAGCACAGAGAACCCACTGTTCCTGGGGTTCAGTTCAGGGGGCAAGCTCAGATCAAGCCCTTGGAGAATGTTCAAGCACAAAGTAGCAAAGTCTTTTCAATAGTCTCTTCCTCTCCTTTCTCAGCAAGGCAGGCAGCAGGCCAGCTCCTCCAGCGTCTCCTTCTCCTTCTAGTCGGGCAGAGGTTCTTTGTGGTAAACAGGATTCTGATTTCTTAGGAGCCAGGCTCCTACTTTTATACCATGATTCTTTTGTTCTTTAGCGCCAGGGGGCCTAGGCCTGGCTCAGTCCAGTTCTGGAGCACTTTGTTATGGTGACTCTGCTCTTTCCTTTCAGCAGCAGGGCAGAGACATCAGCCGCCCCACAGGGGGCGGCGCCGGCTTTGTGGTGGCAGAGCACAGGTCTATTCAAGAGTCAAGGTGTACTCCTCCCACCCATCCTGGTGTAATCTCTCTACCCACCACCTGGCAGCCAACCTGTCTCTGGGGATCCCCCCACCCTGCTCCTTACTGTTGCTAGGCAGAACACACACACACAGCAGAGGCGGACTGAGATGGTCAGGTCAGTAAATACTAACTTTCTAAAAGTAGTATTTACAAACCCAGGATACTAAAATAAACTTGACTACAAGAAGTATTTTATTATTCTGAGTTCAGGCATACCAAACTTGACACTCTACCATGCTCTCTGAGTCCACTGGGGTCACAGCGTTGGCGTGATCCCAGCAGCCCATTCTGGCCTATGGAGAGCAGGTAGCCTTCAATAGTGAAGAACGGAAAGGGCTGTAATTCACTACTAAGACATGCCACACACACCAGGGCATGTCTTACCTTATGCCTACAATGCACCCTGCCCTTGGGCCTACCAGAGGGGTGGCTAATATGTAGGTAAGGGAAGGTTTAGGGACTGGCAAGTGGGGGCACTTGCGCAGTCAGCGCGACGGTCCCGGACCGCGCACATGGTCTGGGGTGGCAGACCCTAGACACATTTTACAAGGCCGCTTCTGTGGGTGGCGCAACCAGCGCTGCAAGCCCACCAGCAGCATTGGCATTCACAAGCCCTGGCACCCCTGGTGCACTTTACTGGGGACTGACAGTGAATCCAATAAACCAATCAGGAACATCAATTACAGGTACACTTTACCTAGGGAGCACTTGCACTGCGGCACGGATTAGCCGTGGCGCAGTGCCCTGAGCGGACAACACCAGCAAAACAATCGAGGCACACCATCAAAAAGTGGAAGGGAAACTCACGCCAAGGTGCCAGGTCTAACACTTAAACAAGCCAAAATTAACTACCACCTGTATGCTGACGACACCCAACTGTACTATAAAATCAAATCCCACTCTGATATCATACACCTAAATACAGCCCTATCCAAGATTCAATCCTGGTTTTTCACAAATAATCTCAAACTTAATTCAAACAAAACTGAAATCATTCTCTTCTCTCCCAAAAACAACCCTCTCCCCATTCAAACATGGATAGCTGACCTTAATGCCCTTAACTGCTCTCTCTTCCTAACCGAATCAGTCAAATCTCTTGGCATCTCCATCAACAATAAACTTGCGCTCAATACCCGTATAAAACATTCGGCAAAAGGAGCACTCTTCTCACTCCGGCTTCTCAAAAAAATCAAACCGTTCATTCCTGCGGAAGATTTCAAACCGGTTATCCAATCTTTAGTCCTTTCCAAGATTGACTACGGAAACACTTTACTCTCTGGAACACCCAAAGTTCACCTTGCCCCCCTCAAATCTGTCCTCTACTTAGCGGCCAGACTAACAACCGACTGTAAACGCTCTGAACACATCTCTCCTGCCCTCAAAGAACTCAAATGGCTTCCCATTGAAGGCCGATCCTCGTATAAAATTGCCTGCATTACACACAAAGTCTTTCATCAAAAGACACCAAGTTACCTCTCCAAAAAACTCACTAAAGCAGGATGCTCCCGGACGTTGAGAAGCTCAAACGCACTTCTTCTCGTCCCCCCGCTATTAAAGAAAAAAGCCTCGCAGGCACGCTCCTTCTCTGGAAAAGCCCCCAGCCTCTGGAATGCCCTCCCCAAAGCTCTCCGTTGTACCTCTTCCTATATCAGTTTCAAAAAAGGCCTTAAAGTACACTTGCTGAATCAATATTGGGGTACTTAATTCCTCTCTTACTATACTTGTGTTACCCACCCCTCCTCCCTTTGACACTTCCGCTCTCCCCCTCGCCTCTCACACTTCTACAGCCCCCACTCCTCTCCACCCTACCCCCCTCTTCCTATCCTAATTTTTCCCCTTCTCACATACCCTATCCCTCCATGCTCTATTTTATCCACTGAACCTACCCTCTTGCTCCTCTTACTGTTATTATCGGTATGTGCTCAACTGAATCTTTTAGTCCTCCATGTATAATTGCCTCACTATTTAACAATTTGCTCTGTTTTGTCCTAAATAATTTTTATGCAAATGTAAAGCGCTCTGATACCCCCGGGTGGAGCTAGCGCTATATAAAACTTCTAAAAAAAAAAAAAATCCTGAGGATGTATAGAAAGGGTTTAGAGCCAGAGGGTATAAAGAAAGGGTTTAGAGCCTGAGGATGTATACAAAGGGTTTAGAGCCTGAGGATGTATAGAAATGGTTAGAGCCTGAGGATGTGTAGAAAGGGGTTAGAGTCTGAGGATGAATACAAAGGGTTTAGATCCTGAGGATTAATACAAAGGGATTAGAGACTGAGGATGTATAGAAAAGGTTAGAGCCTGAGGCTGTGTAGAAAAGGTTTAGAACCTAATGATGAATTGAAAGAGTTTAGAGCCAGAGGATATATAGAAAGGGTTTAAAGCCTGAGGATGTAAACAAAGGGTTTAGAGCCTGATGGTGTATAGAAAAGGGTTTACAGCCTGAGGATGTATAGAAAGGGTTTAGAGCCTGAGAATGTATAGAAAGGGTTTAATGCCTGAGGATGCACACAAAGGGTTTAGAGCCTGAGGATGTATACAAAGGGTTTAGAGCCTGAGGATGTATAGAAAGGGGTTAGAGCCTGAGGATGTATACAGAGGGGTTAGAACCTGAGGATGCACACAACTGGTTTAGAGCCTGAGGATGTATAGAAAAGGTTTGGAGCCTGAGGGTGTAAACAAAGGGTTTAGAGCCTGAGGATCTATAGGACGGGGTTCGAGTCTGAGGATAGGATGCATACAGAGGGTTTAGAGCCTGAGGGTGTATACAAAGGGTTTAGAGCCTGCGGATGTATAGAAAGGGTTCAGAGCCTGACGGTGAATACAAAGGGTTTAGAGCCCGAGGATGTATTGTATGGGTTTAGAGCCTGAGGATGTATAGAAAGGGGTTAGAGCCTGAGGATATAAAGAAAGGGTTAAGAGCCTGAGGATGTACACAAAGGGTTTAGAGCCTGAGGATGTATAGAACGGGGTTAGATGCTGAGGATGTATAGAAAGGGTTTAGAGCTAGAGGGTATATAGAAAGGGTTTAGAGCGTGAGGATGTATAGAAAGGGGTTGGAGCCTGAGGATATATAGAAAGGGGTTAGAGCCTGACGATGTATAGAAAGGGTTTAGAGCTTGAGGATGTATAGAAAGGGTTAGAGCCAGAGGATATATAAAAAGGGTTTAGAGTATGAGGGTGTATAGAAAGGGGTTTAGAGTCTGAGGATGTATAGAAAGCGGTTAGAGCCTGAGGATGTATAGAAAGGGTTTAGAGCTTGAGCATGTGTAGAAAGTGGTTAGAGCCTGAGGATGTATACAAGGGGTTTAGAGCCTGAGGATGTATACAAAGGGTTTAGAGCCTAAGGATGTATAGAAAGTGGTTAGAGCCTGAGGATGAATACAAAGGGTTTAGATCCTGAGGATTAATACAAAAGGTTTAGAGCCTGAGGTTGTATGGAAAAGGTTTAAAGCTTGAGGATGTACACAAAGGGTTTAGTGCCTGAGGATGTATAGAGAGGAGTTTAGAGCCTGGGGATGTATAGAAAGGGTTTAGAGCCAGAAGATGTATAGAAAGGGTTTAGAGCCAGAGGATATATAGAAAGGGTTTAAAGCCTCAGGATGTATAGAATGGTGTTAGAGGCTGAGGATGTATAGAAGGGGTTTAGAGCCTGAGGGTGTATAGAAAGGGGTTTTGAGTAGGGGTGGGCGGAATTTGCGAAATCCACTTTCGCAAATTATCGCGAAAATGTTAAAAATTATCGCAAACACGCGGAAATATCGCGAAGATGCGGAAGTTTTTTTCCCGCATGTTGGCGAGATTTTCTGCATGGTTGCGGCTCGCCAACTTACCCATGTGGTTGCTCGCGGGCGCGGCCATCTTGTTTTCAGTTTTCTCGCGGTGCATGATCGCGAGAAGAAAGATGTGATCGCGCGACGCATGACGTCACTGCGGGCGCGAACTGTCGCGAGACAGCGCAAATGGCTAAAAACAATACAACATCTCATGGAGAACGCGACCGGATCAAGAAAACTTGTCGGCGAACGCAGGGATTCAGGTAAGGCGATCGCGCGCTCGCGAGAATGTATTATTTTACAGCGCAAGCAAGAAACAAATTATCGCCAAGCTGCGGAATGCGGAAATTTTGACATTTTCGCGCTCTCCGTGGAACGCGAAAATGTCAAATTATCGCAATTTCCGCTAACGGAACAAAATTTTCGCCCAGGCCTAGTTTAGAGCCTGAGGATATATTGAAAGGGTTTAAAGCCTCAGGATGTATAGAATGGTGTTAGAGGCTGAAGATGTATAGAAAGGGTTTAGAGCCTGAGGATGTATAGAAAGGGGTTAGAGCCTGAGAATGTATAGAAAGGGGTTAAAGCCTGAGGATGCACAGAAAGGGTTTAGAGCCTGAGGATGTATACAAAGGGTTTAGAGCCTGAGGATGTATACAAAGGGTTTAGAGCTTGAGCATTTATAGTAAAGGGATTAGACCCTGAGGATTTATACAAAGGGGTTAGAGCCTGAGGATGCACACAAGGGGTTTAGAGCCTGAGGATGTATAGAAAGGGTTTGGAGCCTGAGGGTGTAAACAAAGAGTTTCGAGCCTGAGGATGTATAGAAAGGGTTTAGAGGCGGAGGATAGGATGTATACGGAGGGTTTAGAGGCTGAGGGTGTATTCAAAGGGCTTGGAGCCTGAGGGTGTATAGAAAGGGTTTAGAGCTAGAGGGTATATAGAAAGGGTTTAGGGCGTGAGGATGTATAGAAAGGGGTTGGAGCCTGAGGATATATAGAAAGGGGTTAGAGCCTGACGATGTATAGAAAGGGTTTAGAGCTTGAGGATGTATAGAAAGGGTTAGAGCCAGAGGATATATAAAAAGGGTTTAGAGCAGAGGTCTTCAAACTTTTGGATACCGAGACCCCCTGTCAACATTTTGAGGCGTAAGGACCCCCTCCTGACAAAAATGTCTAAACCTGTTGACTAAATTGCGTGGGATGAAAATGTAAATGAGGTTATGTGATGCCGCGTATTTTGGGATAGCATTGCTTCATTATTTTGATATTTGTTACACACAGTAACGCTGAGGAAAGATTTCACCCAATCAGTACCCATTTATAACCAAAATACAGCAATTATCATCAGAAAGATTTCAAGTCAACCTTTGTGAAGGGCCTTCCACTCTGCAGCAATACGTGCTGCCACATTAGAAGCTCACCTGGCCCTGACCGGAAGAAGCAGGGGTCCCTTAAAACCCTGGCGGTTTTGTGTAGAGTTAAGCCGTTTACCCATGCAGCTTTCCTCTCACCCCCTCCCTTCCATCCCTCTCTCCTCTCCTAACCCCGGATCCCTCTCTCACTTTGCAGGTCATTTTCTTTCACCCCTTTTTACAACTTCTGAACTCTCCCCATTCAACCTCTCACTTCACCTTTAATCACCTCTTGCCATTCTGTCCTTTCACTGCCCTCATCTCTAACAGTCTCTCACATTTATCTCATGGCCTCTCTGGCCCTGTCACCTCCCGTGCCCCTCAGCACTTCTCATTCACCTCGTCTCTTCATTCAAATTTTTGTCTATTTGTATCTTACACCTCTCCAGTCCCCCCATTCCTCTTTCACATCTCCCCTTTGTTCTAACAGAAGCCCTCACCTTTGGATCACACTCACTTCTTGCGTGTCCACACTTCTCTTCGGCACTTCACATTTCTCCTCATTCCTGACCTCTTCAATCAAATTCTCTCACTCCCTTGCTGTCCTCTCTCATTTTGGGTGCGGATGCAAGTTCAGAATGGGATGAATGAATGTATGATTACTGATGGGCTTGTTTGAGTGAGTTGCATATTGAGTAGTGAGGGGGACAGGTGAGTGAAGTGTCACATGAGTGCAGGATGAGTAGTGTACTCGTGTGACTGCAGGTTGAGGTATAGTGTGAGCAGGACAAGTGCATTTTGAGTGCAGAGTGATCACTGAGTGCAAGGTGAGCGGGTGAATGGTGCAAGTGCATGGTGATCAGTGTGAGTGCATTGTGATCACTGTGAGTGCAAGGTGAGTGTGACAATAAAGGGCGAGAATGAGGAATGAGTTGTCTGAATGCAGGGTGCGTTCCCAGACCCATGAAGTAACTCAGCATGTTATTGACGGGGCGTAGACTTTAAGATCTAAGTTAAACTATTGCGGCATTAATCGGGGATCGAGGGTGAAGGAAATAAATAATGTGCTGATCCTGCAACAAACTTCCAGTCCTATGGTTAGGGTTACCAGCAGATTATTTTGATGGCCCTGTCGGTACAAAAAAAAGCAGTCACCTAAAGCGGTATTTTCAGCGCTTATCTGTGCATACTTCCCAGGGCCGGCTTTAGTGCTGGTGGTGCCCTGTGCGACAATGTTTGTTGGTGACCCCCCAATGACCACCCCCACCACGGATTCTCTCACTTGCACCCTTTAACAGTGACCAAGTCTCCATAACCCCACACTCTCAGATGCATTGAATTAGTTATATAGTGCCACTCATACCAGTGTAGGTTGTCCGAGCACTTTGCATCACACACACATTACACAGAGACAATCATAAGTGTATAAATCAGTGTATAGGAAATGTTACATAAGCCAAAGGACTAAACGTATAGGAGTCACATGTCATCCATACTGGTAGGCAGTATAGTTCAAGAGTGCTTGGTGTGGAGAAGCACAAACTCAGAGTCGAAAAAGAAACAGCATAGTTGGGAGTTTCCTTTAATAATAAGAATTGATTTCCAGCCAAATTAACCCTTTTTGCAACATTAATCAATGGTCTAATAAGGTATTCTTTGTAGTGTGCATGCTGTTCTGGGATGAAAGTTAATAGCTCACTATTCTATATTAGGACTTTAAGTTATAAATTGCAAGTAACAAAAGGATGTCTCTTTTGAAAGCAGTAACCTGCTGATCTGTTCACATCATACGCACTCTGTAATCTACTTGGTACACGTTCTTTGCAGCAGGCATATTAACCCTCTGCACTAACATCACCCAAGTCAAAACCTCAACTATACAACATTCTGATCTCTCTCCAGGAAGATAATTAATCACAGAAGTTTTCTTGACATTTATTGAGGCCTGGTCATTGCCCGCGGAAAGAAACGCTGCAGCAGGTGCTTCAAAAGCACAATAAACTTTCACACACGGCGCCCCCAGGACGCCAACTTTGTATTCCTTTCCATGAAATGCATTCTCACACTACGGCAGTGAATGTAAAATCCAAATGTAAGGAATAGGCACAGTGGGGACCCAGGGGGTACTGGAACCAGCAAAAAAACCTAAGCCTCTGTAACCAGTTTACAAAGGCATGTTAAAATGCAAATGGTCTTTAAAGACCTGTGAAAAAACACGGGGGTGCCGGAGATAAGACTCCAGACACTGCCCAGCTGAGCCCCCAGCAGCTCAAGTTTCACTGCAGCAGCCCGGGCTGAGACACAGGACGGGGGAAGTGTGGGGGGGGGCTGAAGCCCTTGGGCCTGAGCAGAAGTGTGACTGGGAAGGCGCGACCCCCTTTGCATCACTCCACGGCCCCCCTGGGGGTCGCGCCCCACAGTTTGAAGACCCCTGGTTTAGAGTATGAGGGTGTATAGAAAGGGGTTTAGAGTCTGAGGATGTATAGAAAGCGGTTAGAGCCTGAGGATGTATAGAAAGGGTTTAGAGCTTGAGCATGTGTAGAAAGTGGTTAGAGCCTAAGGATGTATAGAAAGTGGTTAGAGCCTGAGGATGAATACAAAGGGTTTAGATCCTGAGGATTAATACAAAAGGTTTAGAGCCTGAGGTTGTATGGAAAAGGTTTAAAGCTTGAGGATGTACACAAAGGGTTTAGTGCCTGAGGATGTATAGAGAGGAGTTTAGAGCCTGGGGATGTATAGAAAGGGTTTAGAGCCAGAAGATGTATAGAAAGGGTTTAGAGCCAGAGGATATATAGAAAGGGTTTAAAGCCTCAGGATGTATAGAATGGTGTTAGAGGCTGAGGATGTATAGAAGGAGTTTAGAGCCTGAGGGTGTATAGAAAGGGGTTTTGAGTAGGGGTGGGCGGAATTTGCGAAATCCACTTTCGCAAATTATCGCGAAAATGTTAAAAATGATCGCAAACACGTGGAAATATCGCGAAGATGCGGAAGTTTTTTTCCCGCATGTTCGCGAGATTTTCTGCATGGTTGCGGCTCGCCAACTTACCCATGTAGTTGCTCGCGGGCGCGGCCATCTTGTTTTCAGTTGTCTCGCGGTGCATGATCGCGAGAAGAAAGACGTGATCGCGCGACGCATGACGTCACTGCGGGCGCGAACTGTCGCGAGACAGCGCAAATGGCTAAAAACAATACAACATCTCATGGAGAACGCGACCGGATCAAGAAAACTTGTCGGCGAACGCAGGGATTCAGGTAAGGCGATCGCGCGCGAGAATGTATTATTTTACAGCGCAAGCAAGAAACAAATTATCGCCAAGCTGCGGAATGCGGAAATTTTGACATTTTCGCGCTCTCCGCGGAACGCAAAATTGTCAAATTATCGCAATTTCCGCGAACGGAACAAAATTTTCGCCCAGGCCTACTTTAGAGCCTGAGGATATATTGAAAGGGTTTAAAGCCTCAGGATGTATAGATGAAGATGTATAGAAAGGGTTTAGAGCCTGAGGATATATAGAAAGGGTTTAGAGCCTGAGGATGTATAGAAAGGGGTTAGAGCCTGAGAATGTATAGAAAGGGGTTAAAGCCTGAGGATGCACAGAAAGGGTTTAGAGCCTGAGGATGTATACAAAGGGTTTAGAGCCTGAGGATGTATACAAAGGGTTTAGAGCTTGAGCATTTATAGTAAAGGGATTAGACCCTGAGGATTTATACAAAGGGGTTAGAGCCTGAGGATGCACACAAGGGGTTTAGAGCCTGAGGATGTATAGAAAGGGTTTGGAGCCTGAGCGTGTAAACAAAGAGTTTCGAGCCTGAGGATGTATAGAAAGGGTTTAGAGGCGGAGGATAGGATGTATACGGAGGGTTTAGAGGCTGAGGGTGTATTCAAAGGGCTTGGAGCCTGAGGGTGTATAGAAAGGGTTTAGAGCCTGAGGGTGAATACAAAGGGTTTAGAGCACGAGGATGTATAGTAAGGGTTTAGAGCCTGAGGATGTGTAGAAAGGGGTTGGAGCCTGAGGATGTACAGAAAGGGTTTAGAGCCTGAAGATGTATAGAAAAGGTTTGGAGCCTGAGGATGGATAAAAAGGGCTAAGAGCCTGAGGGTGAATTCAAAGGGTTTAGAGCCCGAGGATGTATAGAAAAGGGTTAGAGACTGAGGATGTATAGAAAGCATTTACCGCCTGAGAATGAATACAAAGGGTTTAGAGCCTGAGGATGTATAGAAAGGGTTTACAGCCTGAGGATGAATAAATACAAAGGGTTTAGAGCCTGAGGATGTATAGAAAGGGTTTCCTGCCTGAGGATGAATAAATACAAAGGGTTTAGAGCCTGAGGACATATACAGAGGGTTTAGAGCCTGAGGATGTGCAGAAAGGGGTTAGAGCCTGAGGATGTGTAGAAAGGGTTTACAGCCTGAGGATGAATAAATACAAAGGGTTTAGAGCCTGAGGATGAATACAAATGTTTTAGAGCCTGAGGATGTGTAGAAATGGGTTAGAGCCTGAGGATGTATAGAAAGGGTTTAGAGCCTGAGGATATATAGAAAGGGGTTAGAGCCTGAGGATGTATACAAAGGGTTTAGAGCCTGGGGATGTATAGAAAGGTCTCAGAGCCTGAGGATGTATAGAATGGAGTTAGAACCGGAGGGTGAATACAAAGGGTTTAGAGCCTGAGGATGAATACAAAGGGTTTAAAGCCTGAGGATGTGTAGATAGGGTTAGAGCCTGGGGATGAATACAAACGGTTTAGAGCCTGAGGATGAATGCAAAGGGTTTATAGCCTGAGGATGTATAGAAAGGGTTGGAGCCTGGGGCTGTATAGAAAGTGTTTAGAGCCTGAATATGTATAGAACCGGTTTAGAGCCTGAGGATGTGTATAAAGGGGTTAGCTCAGGGTCAAAGCTGGATTTTCCTACCCCAGTTCCTTTATTTTGCAGCCTGGATGCTTCAGTCCTTCACACAGCTTTTGCACTCCAGAGTCCCCAATTTCATTATCGCTCAGATCCAGGTCAGTGAGAGATGGGCTGGTACTGAGAACAGATGAGAGCACCACACAACAGGAGTCTGTGAGGGAGCACATCCACAACCTGCAAAAAACAACAGGAATCTGTGAGGGAGCACATCTACTATCTGAGAAAAACAACAGGAGTCTGTGAGGGAGTACATCCACAACCTGCAAAAACAACAGGGCTGTGAGGGAGCACATCCACATCCTGAGAAAAACAACAGGAGTCTGCGAGGGAGCACATCAGCATCCTGTGAGAGACAACAGGAGTCTGTGAGAGAGCACATTCACATCCTGTGAGAGACAACAGGAGTCTGTGAGGGAGCACATACACATCCTGTGAGACACAACAGGATATGCAAACACAACAAGAGTCTGTAAGGGAGCACATTCACATCATGTGAGTTAAAAGGATCTTTGAAGGAGCACATCAACATCCTGCCACCGGCAATAGCTCCCTGTGAGGGAGCACACACATCTTGGGAGAAATAACAGGCCTGCGCAGGAGCACATCCACAACCTGCAAAAACAAAAGGAGTCTATGAGGGAGCACATCAACATCCTGTGAGAGACAACAGAAGTCTGTGAGGGAGCACATCTACACCCTCCAAAAAACAACAGGAGTCTGTGAGGGAGCACATCCACAACCTGCTAAAACAACAGGCCTGTGAGGGAACACATCCACATCCTGAGAAAAACAAAAGGAGTCTGTGAGGGCGCACATCCTGTGAGAGACAACAGGAGTCTGTGAGGGAGCAGGAGCTCATCAACATCCTGCCATCAGTAATAGCTCCCTGTGAGGGAGCACACATGTCCTGGGAGAAGCAACAGGCCTGTGCGGGAGCACATCCACAACCTGCAAAAACAAAAGGAGTCTATGAGGGAGCACATCAACATCCTGTGAGAGACAACAGAGGTCTGTGAGGGAGCACATCCACACCCTCCAAAAAACAAAAGGAGTCTCTGAGGGAGCACATCCACAACTTGCAAAAACAACAGGCCTGTGAGGGAGCACATCCACATCCTGAGAAAAACAAAAGGAGTCTGTGAGGGAGCACATCAACATCATGTGAGAGACAACAGGAGTCTTTGAGGGAGCACATACACATCCTGTGAGAGACAAAAGGAGTCTGTGAGGGAGCACATACACATCCTGTGAGAGACAACAGGAGTCTGTGAGGGAGTACATACACATCCTGTGAGACACAACAGGATATGCAAACACAACAGGAGTCTGTAAGGAAGCACATTCACATCATGTGAGTTAAAAGGATCTGTGAAGGAGCACATCAACATCCTGCTACCGGCAATAGCTCCCTGTGAGGGAGCACACACATCCTTGGAAAGACAACAGGCCTGCACGGGAGCACATCCACAACCTGCAAAAACAAAAGGAGTCTATGAGGGAGCATATTCACATCCCGTGTGAGAGATAATGACTCTGTGAGGGAGCACAGACACATCCTGGATGAGCTAACAGGAGTCTGTGAGGGAGCACATGCACAACCTGCAAAAACAAAAGGAGTGTATGAGGGAACATATACACACATCTCAGGAGAGAGAACATGACTCTGTGTGGGAGCACAGACACATCCTGGTTGAGACAACAGAAGTCTATAAGGGAGCACATCCACAACCTGCAAAAACAACAGGCCTGTGAGGGAGCACATCCACATCCTAAGAAAAATAACAGGAGTGTGTGAGGGAGGTCTTTGAACTTCCCTGTAAAGGTGTTAGGCAGTGTTTCCACTGAGTATAATTAAAAAACGGTCTCACAGTATTGGTCTTATGTAGAACATGGTGGCCATAATGCTGATAACAGAATAAGTCTGCATAATTAGCCGAATTCAAATACAAATCTTCAGTGTCAAAAGCAGCATAATATTTCAACTCGTTAACCGCGGTGGAAATTTCGCCCGCGGTGCGGCCGTTTAGCGGAGTGGGTGGGGCCACGTCGGCCAACGTACGTGCGCAGCACTATGGAGGTAGTGCTCGCGACGGCCATTGGCCGACGAATGCATGCAAAGGGTTAAATCAGAGAACAATGAATTAATGGCATGATCATCCCAATCATCAGAGTGTATGTCGGATAAGACCACATCTCCCACGGAAACTCGAAAGACGTATGGAATGTTCAAAAGTTCAGTCGGGCCATGGATATCACATGCAACTTTATTCCAAACAATTCCATCCGCAACAGGGAATGGTGAAATATTGACAAGGGCTTGGTCTCTTTTCATGACATGAAACAATGTGGGGCCGATTCACAGAACTAACTTAAGACAAAATCCTAAACGTACTACTTTTGGTATTCACAGAAGGCATTTAGTAGTAGTAAAGTTAGGATTTTGTCTTAAGTTTGACTGTGAGGGGCCAGAACTCCATCAACAAAGTTCACAGCAGAGTGTTCAGGTAAGTAATGGCCGTTAATCAAAAGGAAAAACACAGTCACAAACCAAATCCACATAAAAAGGAATATCAGCATCAGCACCATCCAAGGGTAGGTCCCTGGAGGGACTAGGTAAGTTAGCTGGAACCAGGAGATGGAGAGACTGGTAAGTGTAGGGGACTCTGTCACAGAAGATGTCGAGGAAGATGTGTCAGAGGAGAAACTCGTGCGGTCCATATAGTAACCACTGGACACCAGCAGAAACAACGGAGGATGTGAATCATCGAGTGTCTCTGTGATGGTACTCTCAGGAATGTCAATTACGACTTCAACTAGAGGAGAATTATACTCAATGTCCGCAGATGTGGATGTAGAAGGAACAACAGGCTTTAATTCTATTGGAGACACCAACTCCCCTTTAGTTTTTTGGGTAGTTGACGACAAAGCCGTCAGATTAATTTACACATCACAGCAGGGAATGCTTGGATGCATACTGTTCAGTATCGGCCATATTGTGCAACTTGATGTGTTCGATCGAATTGTAACAATTCTCCTTACGACCAGGTAAAGGAGGTAGGATCACAGTACGGGTGCCTTTCAAACTAAGGACTCTGACGGGTGCACGGTAGGATGGTCCAAATTCTTTTTTGTTCTCCACATTTTCTCAGACCACATCACCAATTTTAGGAAGCCAGCCAGAAACAGGAATCAGCACCGCCGGATCCATGGAAGAGGGCAAATGAACTTTCGCTTGTGTATCACAAGCATTTTGTAGATCCTGTAACACAGCATAATGATTATCTACGTCAAAGGTTGTGGCAGCTGCCACAATGTCTAGACCATCAAGGTCTGGCACAAACATTTTAATGCTAAAGAGCATTTTGTATGGGGTCCGCCCACCCAGAGCAGAGATCTTCTAGGGAGATTATTAAGTGCACACTGGACTCCATAAAGAAGAGATAGCCAACTCCTGCCAGTACCTAAGACTCTAGCTGTCAAAGATTGCTTTAAGTCATGGTTCATTCGCTCCACAACTGAATTGCCCTCAGGCCGGTATGGAGAAGAAAATTACACCTGCACCCCCAAAGACTTCATCGCATCCCTGTATGCCTTAGAGGTGAACGCAGGACCTTGGTCTGAATGGAAAGTGCCACAGGCAAACTTTTCCGACAAAGACACTCAAATCTTTAATGACAGTTTGAGCGTCAGCACAACGTTGCAGCCAATCCCAAAGGAATGTCGTGCACAAATCCACTGCAACCAAAATATGTTTAAATGCAGTGTCACAAGTCAATGGACTGCAGTGATCAAGATAAATGCAGTGGAACGGCTGATTGGAGATATAAAGCTGTGTATGTGGTGGACGTGCAACAGTAGAAGGCTTAGTTTGTTGACAAATGTCACAAGAAAGAACATATTTACGAGCCTGTTGATACAAACCATGCCATCAGAAACGTTGCTGTAAAAGAGAAGCTGTCTTTCCGGCATGTGCTGAAGCCAATCCTTCATGAGCGCCAAAGATCAAAGAAATTCTGTGGTCCTCGTTGGGAATTAGCCGATGCCCAACAGACAGGATAGTTGCAAAAGGAACTTGCTCAGAAGGCAAGTGAGTGGTATGAATAACGCAAAGGGAAACCCTGTGAAGGATCCGTTCACTTGTTTGTCGCAATAGCTGCCAGAATATCATCATCAATTTTAGTCATTGACCTAGTGACTGCAGCTACTGAACATGTGGCTTCTGCTGATTTGGCTGCCTCATCAGCCAAAGAATTACCAACAGCATGTGCTCCCACACGTTGATGGCCCAAAGTATGAATGACATGCGTCAGTGGCTAGCGCTCCTTAAGAGCGGCCACTAAAACCCAAAGCGTTTTATGCTTAATTGTGCTACCTTTAGAATCACGAAAATCGTTTTGTGTCCAGAAGAATAAGTTGTCATTGAAGGATTGTACGCAGTAAAAAGAATTGCTCACTACAAGGATAGGAACTTCAGGATCAGCAAATTCAAGCACTATAACCAATGCACACAGCTCCGCTAATTGAGCTGTGCAGTCACCAAGAGACTGTGTGTGCACCAAGGATGATTGAAAGTCCCCCCCAACAAATTTTCCCACCACTATTGCACAAGCTGCTGAATAAGCATGTTTAGAACCAATGGCCAGCTGCACAGATCCATCAGTGTAAATGACACATTTGTACTGATCAAGAGGAAGTAATAATAAAGGAGGAGGATAAACTTGTTCGTACTGTAAAAACTCCTGTGTCTGTAAAGACGGGTCGAAGCTAAAGTTGACATCAGCCGACGTCAACTAGCTAGCCCATTGTATCCACAGTGGATGCCAGGCTTTAGAATTTGGAATGCTCGCTTTCGTAACTGCTTCCAAAGCAGGTACTGGCGAGACCATGAAAATGCGTTTACCTTGAGCCAGAGAGCGTTCTTAAAGAATCACCATCTGGACTGCTGTACAGATTTTTTCGGTGGGAGAGAAACACATCTCAGCTGAAGTGTACAAATGCGATTTGTAAAAGCAATGGGGACCGTGTCCCCCTCCCTGAACGTCAAGTAGGTGAAACCTAACACTCCTGGTACAATCCTTATGACCAAATTGGTAGTATTGTCTTGTGTTAACAAGAAGTTGGTCACAAGCAGACCAGACTGCAGAGACCGAAGAATCGCGGTATGTTCCGGAAGCTGAGAAAGAAGGATCTATCAATGTGTAAAGTGGTTTGATACGCTGGGCATGCTCAGGAATGTAGGTGTAGGTTGCAAATGAGAACATTTCTCCAGAAAGTGGGGGGCCAATCCACAACCTTCATTGCTGAGTTCATAACGCAGAAAAAGAATGGCCAAACAGGCAATATACGACTTGGCAAAGTTGAATTTGCAACCGAAGTCTGCAAAGGACATTATGATATGATCCACACACACAAGATGTGGTACTAAATCATCCTCCATCAAATAAATGTCATCGATGGAGTTTAAAGACTACACGGTAATCCAAAAAAGTAATAAATTTGAGCTGGATAAAAAGAATTTCTCTTTGGAGTCCACTTACCCTTACCTTAACAAAGATTTTTATATCAATAACGATTCAAGAAACTACCTCCAAAACTACCGAGGACGGTCACGAAAGAAATTCATCACTTTTTCGGAATCATCATCATCCTCGGGCGAGGCTACAGATACTAACACTAGGGCTAATCAGAATCTAAGGGTAAATCAACAAAATCAGGACCCGCAAACATCTAACCAGGAGGCACGTTTTTTAGCCCGAGGCCAACGACAAGGCAGAGGACGGTTGCGATACTCCCAACCATGGGAAATGAGGACACGCCGCCAGTATTACAGGAGCTAGTTTCCTCGCCGATTTTTAACCTGTCTGATAAAATCCTAACAGACGCGGAAATCTCAATTTTGGAGAAAGGACTAAGTTTTGTCCCTTCTAGATCAACGGACTTCGTGAAAATGAAGTTGGAAACCATGGAGTTTTGCCGCAAAATTTGTTTGAAAACGTTTTTTTCGGACTCCACTGAAGTTGTTACAACTGAAATTACCGGACTAAAGAAAAAATCATCTTTTTGTCCAACAGGCCCCAAGGTCCCAAAAGAAATTAACACCTTCGAAAGAACCGTCTTATCTGGAATCCAGGCAATGGAAAGCAAAAGAGGTTTTGTCAAGCACAACTTAGCTAAACAAGAGAAAGATGCCCTGATGGACCTGCAGAATGATAGATCAATAGTGGTGAAACAGGCGGATAAAGGCGGTGCAATTGTCCTCTGGGACGTGAACAAATACAAGAAAGAAGTACTACGCCAGTTAGAGGATGCTACATGCTATCGAAAAATTTCCAAGGATCCAACAAAGGAATTACAAGACCAACTATTCCATATCATCGAAGGAGGCTACACACAAGGTTTTGTTGGTCCTAAAGAACGCATCTTTCTAAAGAATATGAATCCGAGGATACCGGTCTTTTATGTTTTGCCCAAACTGCATAAAAGTGAACTTGATCCCCCAGGACGGCCCATAGTGTCAGGGTGTGAGTCACTAATTGAGCCAGTGGCCCAATATATTGATTTTTTCCTTAAACCATTCATCAAGGAAATCCCGGCCCATTTGAAAGACACTACTGCCTTCCTCAATAGAATAGCATCCGTGGGGTTTGATAAAACTAAGCAACTGATGGTTTCATTGGATGTGGTATCACTCTATACCCAGATTCCTCAGGATCAAGCATTGGAGACTTTAGAGTGGTTCTTAGGTCAAAGAGAGCGACCAGTCCAAGTACCTACGGAATTTCTTTTGACATTAGCGAAGTTCGCATTATCTAAAAACTACTTTTCATTTGATTCACAGTTCTTTTTTCAAACAAGAGGCGTGGCCATGGGATGTCCCTTCGCCCTAGAATTAGCGGTGTTATATATGGGTTTATATGAAAACAATTTTATATACAACAACAACCCTTTTTTTGCAAACATCTCCAGCTATATGCGATACATTGACGACATTTTCCTAATCTGGACAGGCACACAGGGAACACTCGATGAGTTTGTTGGTTGGCTCAATGAAAGATCAAATGATATTAAATTCAGCTGTGCATCATCAAACGAATCGATCACATTTTTGGATGTTAAAGTGGTGGCATTTGATGGACATCTAGAAACCACACTTTTTAGGAAACAGACGGACAGGAATAAGGCATTACATTATACCAGCAACCATCCTCGCAGTCTGAGACAAAATTTACCATATGGTCAGTTCCTGCGGATTCGCAGGAACTGCACAAAAAAAGAGGAGTGCTTCGTGCATGCGAATAAACTAAGAGATCGCCTTCTGGCGAGGGGATACCCCAAGAGATTACTCAAACACTCTCTCAAGAGAGCTTGGTGGACGCCAAGAGAAACATTGTTGGAGCAAAGAACTAAGAAAAAGGGCAGTAGACCAGTCTGTGTAACAACATTTTGCCCTAATACCCACCAACTCCGAAAACTTATCCTCACCAACTGGCATTTGATTAAGGACCTTCATGAGGAATTCTCCACCCCTCCTCTGTTTGCATATAAAAAAGAGAAAAGTGTAGCCAACTATATAGTACGGGCGGCTTTACCAAAACAGGAACATCCGACTTTGAGAAGCATGTTTGATTTGCCACCAATTGTGGGACATCACAAATGTGGAACGTGCACATGCTGTGAGCAAACCATAGAGGGTGATGTCTTCACGTTTAACAATATCCACTGGAAACACAACACGTTTACTAATTGTAAAACGAAGAATGTCGTCTATGCAGTCACCTGCCCTTGCCCAAAGCTGTACATCGGGATGACAACCCAGGAGGCGCGGCAACGCATTACCCAGCATAAGTCAAGGATCAGACGACGAGTGGAAAATGCCCCATTAGTCAGCCACTGGGCTACAATGACACACAGTGAGGAAGACTTTAAATGGACAGTGTTGTCCAAAATTGAGAGAGACCCTCGCGGGGGGGATTTGGAAGGCCAGTTAAGCCAACTCGAAGCACTACTCATCATGAAGTTTAATACGGCGATTAATGGTCTAAATGAAATAGCGGAGATATTCAGACCATTGGTCTAGGCTGCTAAGACCATAACATAAAGCGTCGTGCTGCTATTCCTGTCTGATTCGTTTTAACCAAATTAAATAGGCTCCGCACGGGATGCCTTCCTTTTGTCAAAAAGTTTGCCGTAACACTGCGCGGACACAAGCTTCGAGACATTGCTAGTTGTTGCCCTAGCATTCCACACTGAATTATTCACCATTCGTCAAGTGATTGACATGTAAAACTACATCCCCCAGCAGCCATCTGACTTCCGGACCACATGGGATGCCTTCCTTTTGTTAAATAGTTTGCTGTAATACTGCGCGGAGAAAGCTTCGAGACATCGCTAGCTGTTGCACTAGTTTCCTTCTTAACACACTGAATTTCTCACCCTTCATTAAGCGATTGCCACGAAAAACTACATCCCCCAGCAGCCATCTGACTTCCGGGACTCGGGATCATTTAGCCGTCACCGACTCCCAGATTGTCAAAGGAGTTTCACCAATGGATTGATGCAGAGAACGAGAAACCAGAGGAGGAACCCGGTAAGCGTTCTGCCTTTCAAGGAAGGGTCACGAAGGGTTGTGAAAACTTTGAGAACTTTCATGTAGCAGGTGGAGGAGTTTTTAATGACGACTTCTACCGCCCTTTTGTCTTTAGATGCCGGCGCGGTTCTCCTACGTGAGACGAACAAGCGAACTCACCTAGGTAAGCCCCCTTTTTCCCGGGGATGCATCGTGATTCAGTCTAGCCCTGTGAGAGTATTTTTAAGTCACAGACGAGTGTTTCCTTCTGCTTTCAGCAAAGAAACATTAAACACGTTGGTCAGCCGGTAAAGAAGGCAGCCTTCCCCTAATCCGGTAAGTTCAGATTTGGATTCAGTTTGGGTTTTGAGTAAGCCGGTAGCACCCCATCTGTGCAACAGTCTTGTGTCTGTCCAGTTTGTTTGTCTAGTATGTTTTGACGAGGAAGAAACGATAATAGAAATGGTTTTTGTTTAGGTTCCACAGCGCTTGGGGCAAGTCGGACCTATTTCAGACAGCTAAGACTCCATTGTGGAGGCACCTTTCGAAGGTGGGTGAGGTCAGTTTTTGGCGGTTCTTTTGGAATTCTGAGTTGTAGTAAAATACCTAAAACGGATCTGTTATCTTTTTTATTGCAGAAATTGGTTGGTCCTGAAGAGAACCCAAAAAGATAGGGGTTCGAAACGCGTCGACCAGTATGGTCCTTTTTTGCACCGTCCTGTGATTTTTTTTATCAACTAACTCTGGAACTTTATTGTTTCAACAAAAAGACAGAACACTTTTGTTGTACAAATTGCTTGGGAGTCAATCCACCAGAAAAGAAAAGGTGTCATTAGGACCTCGTTTTCAGTGCATGTGTATTTTTGTGTATGTAAGAGTATATTGGCCATGAATGTCTGAAGAGTGTATGTGGGTTTGGATTATTCGTCTAGGGGATCAGGATTATTATGTTGTGTTGTGAAATGTAATGTATGATATTGTTTTGTACAAAAGATAAATGCGCAATGAAGTAATGTTGCAGCGCACAATTGTATAGAAATGTGAAATAAATAATAATCTCTTTTTTCTGATTAATAAGGAAATTCATAAAACCCTCCTCTCATGTTTTATTTTTTCATGTTAGGAGCTATAAAAGTGAAAGGTGTAGTCAGTCTCAGCTTGGACTATTTGTTCTGTTTTTCCAATCGACGTATGAGAAAGCATCATGGTCAATTTCATGTTAAACAGACACTATGGTGCCGATTACGATCCGGTAAAAACCGGGTACGAACCGTCGGTCGGAGCGTTTTCCCCGTCCGACTCGTACCCGGTCGTAAAACTTTACAAACATGGAATTACGCTTCGCACGGAAACACCATTTCCGTACGAATCGTAACAAACACCGACCGACGAAAATATACATACGAATGTGATCCGGGAATGCTGCGACGTGACGTCGGGACGCTTTCAGGCAGCGTTTCACGACCCAGGAATTACGATTCGAACCGACAGCAGTCCGGACGGCAATATTTTCACGGCACCCAAAAAGTGCCGCAAAAGCGAAGTACGGCGCGAATCGACCAGAGTAGGTGGCCCGGTACGCACCGTACCCCCCCCAGCCCCCGTAGGTATGCGCCGACCCCCCCCCCCCAACCCCCGTAGGTACGCGCCGACCCACCCCAGCCCCCGTAGGTACGCGCCGACCCCCCCCCCAGCCCCCGTAGGTACGCGCCGAACCCCCCCCCAGCCCCCGTAGGTACGCGCCGACCCCCCCCAGCCCCCGTAGGTACGCGCCGACCCCCCCCAGCCCCCGTAGGTACGCACCGAACCCCCCTGTATGTACACCCGTGTACGTGTCGAACCCCCCGTGTACGTACGAGTCGAACCCCCCCGTGTACGTACGAGTCGAACCCCCCGTGTACGTTCGAGTCGAACCCCCCGTGTACGTTCGAGTCGAACCCCCCCGTGTACGTACGAGTCGAACCCCCCGTGTACGTTCGAGTCGTACCCCCACCCGTGTATGTACGGTGCGTACCCCCGTGTACGTTCGAGTCGAACCCCCCCGTGTACGTACGAGTCGAACCCCCCCGTGTACGTTCGAGTCGAACCTCCCCGTGTACGTACGAGTCGAACCCCCCGCTACGCGCTGGGGGTACGCACCGTACATACACGGGTGGGGGTACGACTCGAACGTACAGGGGGGTTCGACTCGTACGTACACGGGGGGTTCGACTCGTACGTACACGGGGGGGTTCGACTCGTACGTACACGGGGGGTTCGACTCATACGTACACGGGGGGGTTCGACTCGTACGTACACGGGGGGGTTCGACTCGTACGTACACGGGGGGTTCGACTCGTACGTACACGGGGGGGTTCGACTCGAACGTACACGGGGGGTTCGACTCGTACGTACATGGGGGGTTCGACTCGAACGTACACGGGGGGTTCGACTCGTACGTACACGGGGGGGTTCGACACGTACACGGGTGTACATACAGGGGGGTTCGGCGCGTACCTACGGGGGCTGGGGGGGGGTCAGCGCGTACCTACGGGGGCTGGGGGGGGGGTCGGCGCGTACCTACGGGGGCTGGGGGGGGTCGGCGCGTACCTACGGGGGCTGGGGGGGGGTCGGCGCGTACCTACGGGGGCTGGGGGGGGTCGGCACGTATGCGGGCACGTCTCCATGGTTGCTATGGGAGTTCGGTGCGGACGGTGGTTTTTCCATCCGGTTGTAACCTCGGACGCACGGGATGGATCGTGATTCCTCGGTCGGACTTCACCTTTCACGTTTGTACGGTAATTCGTACGAGGACGTGTCGGACACATTTTCCGACCCGAGGACGTGTGGGGAATGATTCCCAATGCGGTTCGTATGGACTTTTTACCATGCGAATCGTGATTGCCAGTTCGTACGGCACTTGTACGATTCGTACGGTAAAAATACCGGATACGAGTCGCACGGGGATATTTTTTACCGGATCGTGATCGGCACCTCTGCGTGCCACAAATGTGCCGGGACTATTCTTATATCCCATAGGCAAGCATGCATACCTTTTATGATTGCAGAGGAAACTGAAGGCTGTCAAGTCACGGCTATCAATAGATGGATTGTGACTATAAAAACCATTGGAAATATCAAGAGTAGTTTTGAATTTTTTGCAAACAATGCCATTCACTAACGCAGAGCTATGGGTGTTCTGTACTACAAACGTACAAACATGGCTATTCATATGATAGTAATCCAAGACAATACGATACGAACCACCCGGTTTCGATTTCGGAAAAAGAGGATTATTCATTGATGAAACACAGGGTTCAGTCACACCCTGATATTCCAATTGTATCAGGATTTCACCCACGGAAGCTTTTGCTTCTCGCTTGATTGAATAATGTGGCATATATAAACACAACTAAGTCTGACCTCCAAGAGCAGTCAGTCACAAACTTTAGAGACTCCTGGGAGTTGCTGTAACCTTTAGAAAACACCTTCCCAGTACAGGTCCGTTAAACAATCCACAAACTGATTAGTCCTTGCTGCTCCAATTTAAAAATAAATTGTCAATAACCACGTCACATACACATACCACAGTGGTAAAGAATCTTCACATCAATGTGTATATCAAACTCAACAAATGAGAAAGAAATTCAAAAAATGTGAGAATAGTTAGAAAGCACCTCACATGCACAAACCCACAGGGCTGCTGGATGGTACTCGCCAGTATGCCAAGGTTATCATCTTTGGTTGCTTTCTTAAACTTCACAGAAAAAAAGCAAAGGAAAAAAGGTGTGTGTTAGAATTCCACAGAGGTGGAAGGTCAAAACAACATAGAAAGTGTGTGACCGACAACACTGAGCCTCCGTAGTTTACTCAGTGTTCATTCATCCCCAACCGTGCAAAGAGAACAAAGTTCTCAAAAGATTAAAAATGGGGTATCACTCACATACAGCACAACCTTTATTCAATGTTGTGAGCGTCCCCAGTTTAAAAAGCAGGCATGTGTCTGGCCACTTTCATTTGCCAATGGCCAACATGTTTCGATGCCAAACCATCTAGGCAACTTCGTCATAGCTGTTGGGGAACCAATCCTTACCTCAGTCCTTTTTCACACCAGGTCTGTGGTTATTGACAAATTAAAAAGAAGAACGTGCTAGTCATAAACAACCCTACTTCCAATTAAAATTCACAACCCCTTTCACCCAGACATATAATTACTGAGTGGTTGCTTGTGTCTAGCGTACCTACAACCACCTTCAATACAGGAACCTGCGTCAAAGGGTCGCGTTCCACTTTGAAGACTGCAATTGTCAGTCTCCACCTGCAATCACACACACAATGTATTATTCGTAATAGTCCACGTGCCTTCACATAGCCGCATTGTGAAAGTATCACACTGTTCCTTAAGCACACTGTCCACTATTAATAATGGCGGGACCCTCAAATGATAAAAACAGATGCTTTCTCGGGTGGCATATTATTATGTTAATATAGCGGCCGTTATTCTCATGAAACAGAGGTACAGCTACTCCGCCTCTATTGCTGCACTGTCATTTTAATGTAGCAAATTTCGAGCGGCGCTGTAGCCAACTTTTTACGTGTAAAAGCCACGTTGCAGCTCTCCAACCCTCTAATAAGGCCACCCGCCTATGCCAACACTGGGAACCGGCCAGTTCACATAAGCCCATCTACCGGAACCCCCTGACCGCATTCGTGAACTCGCTTCACTTTGTCTCGTCCTGCCCAAACACCCGTCCCCGGCGCCTGTGTTGTTTTAATGGCACCCGGGACCACGTGATGCGGAAATAAAACCCATAGATTGGTTTTAGTGCAGCGGTCATCTTAAAACGGGGCGCACATACAGTACATATAGAAAGTCAAATTTCAGCATTGCAAATGCCGCAAAAAGTGTACAAAGTGTCTTTAGGGCCTAAAATACACTAAGACACCAATTGTTTGGGTGTAATATGTATAGTTTAAAAAAATGTATAGTTTAAAAAAAGGGAAATTACCAGGAACCGCCATGTGCAAATGTACAATCCAAAATACATTGCCAGACCGGCGGCCATTTTGAAATAGTTTGTTTGTACTCAGGCTCCTACATTTTAATACCCTACAGTCTAGATACTGATTTATCAACAGGTATTTGATATCACTCTGCAGTCTAACAGGACAACACCCAGCTTGATTGTACTTCCTAAAGGAAAAATATTTTAATATTTTAATACATGGAGTCAGACATCAGTTTCTGAATGGATCACCTGATGGCAAATCACAGAGTATTGGCTTCCCTACACATGTCCAGGCGTATGCCTCCCTCTCAGTAGATCACATTTTATAGAAGAGGGATATTTTAATGCATAAAGTCTAACATTGGTTTCTGAATAAATCACCAGATGGCACATCAAAAGAATCCTGACTTCCCTACACATATTAATGCGTGTGCCTACCCCAAATAAGAGCAAAATATTAACCTATTTTATTCCACTCAATGGAATCATTTAGATCTTGGAGATCCACCTTCTCAGTGAAAATCCATTTCGCCTCCTTCATGGCCAGGATATCATCAATACTGTATTTCTTTCCCACTACCCTCTCCAACACTGTCCCTCTCAGATCCCTGAGATCATGTTTTGAATCACAAAAGTGTTGGACGAGGCGTGTGGTAAGCTTTCCTGCTTTTAAGGTGCTCAAATGCTCTTGTATCCGCACCTTAACCTTCCGCGTTGTGAAGCCTATGTAATGCAACCCACACGTGATCCTATAGATCACGTGTGTGGTGTTGCAATTACAGAACTTGTTGAGATAGCATACTTTCCCGCTAACAACTTTGACACTCTTTGTCGGTTCAGTGAGTCCACATACCGAGCAACCACCGCACCTGTAATGCCCTGTGGGTAAACTCGATTCCTTCTTCTGTTGTTACGGATGAGTATGGACCAACTTGTCCTTCAAATTAGGAGCCCTCCTAAAGAAAAATCTGGGGGGTGGCATTTTCTTGCCACTAGTATTCAACAATGGCCAATGTTTCCGTATAACCTATCAAATTTCGGTCGAAAAAGGATCAAAAGTTGTTACTACTGGTTTTCATTGATCCTTCTGTTTATTAACCCTTTCCAGTAGTGCTTCCCGTGGTGTATTAAGGGGACATTTATGGGCCCTTTTAATCACGTTGTTGGGGTATCCTCTGTTCTTAAGTTCACGACTAAATATTCAGATTGCTCCAAAAACAATCCCTTTGAGGAGCAGTTTCTCCGATACCCCAAACACTGCTCTACAAGCAAATTGTTACGGAGGGCTCGGGGGTGAAATGATCGGTAGTGTAATAGAGAGTTCCGGGCTGTAGGTTTCTGATGTACAGACGTCATCAGTCCGTTACTCTCTGCTGTGATATCTACATCCAGGTATACAGCCGTGTCTTTGCTCACACTCCAAGTGAACCGAAGGCATTCATCTTGTGCATTCAACCACGAGAGAAATTCCAAGAGACTGTCCTCTGAAACAGTCCATATACAGAGGACATCGTCTATAAACCTCTTCCAGAGAGAAATATTCTCCTGGAAGGGTTTGGAGGGATGATATACCACATTATCCTCAAACTGGCCCACATAAATGCAGGCCAGTCTCGGCGTGAATGTGCCCCCATTGATGTTCTTGACACTTGGAGATATATCTGATCCTTATATGCAAAGAAATTTCTCGTAAGAGCGAATTCAATACACTGTAGTACAAATGTTTGGGGTACATCATAAACCCATTCCAGTGCCCCATGAGCAATCGTTGCTGCCAACAGCGTGGCATCTTGGGGTATACTGGTGTACAAAGATTCAATGTCGATTGTTACCACAGTTGTGTAGACAGGTTGTATTCTACTGTCTTCAGGATATTTATCACATCCTGCACGAATGTGTACCGGTAGTAACAACTTTTGATCCTCTTTCGACCCTAATTCGACAGGTTATACAAAAACATTGGCCATTGTTGGATACCGGGGGCAAGAAAATGCCACCCCCCAGATTTGCCTTTAGGAGGGCTCCTAATTTGAAGGACAAGTTGGTCCATACTCGTCCGGAATAGCAGAAGAAGGAATTGGGTTTACCCACGGGGCATTACAGGTGCGGTGGTTGCTCGGTATGTGGACTCACTGAACCGACAGAGTGTCAAAGTTGTTAGCGGGAAAGTATTGTAAATCAACAAGTTCAGTAATTGTAACACCACACATGTGAGCTATAGGATCATGTGTGGGTTGCATCACATAGGCTTCACAACCCGGAAGGTTAAGGTGCGGATACAAGAGCATTTGAGCACCTTAAAAGCAGGAAAGCTTACCACACGCCTTGTCCAGCACTTTTGTGATTCAAAACATGATCTCAGGGATCTGAGATGGACAGTGTTGGAGAGGGTAGTGGGAGAGAGATTCAACATTGATGATATCCTGGCCATGAAGGAGGCGAAATGGATTTTCACTGAGAAAGTGGATCGCCAAGGTCTAAATGATTCCATTGAGTGGAATAAGATAGGTTAATATTTTGATCTCATGTGGGGAAGGCACAGGCATTTATATGTGTAGGGAAGTCAGGATTCTTTTGATGTGCCATCTGGTGATTTATTCAGAAACCAATGTTAGACTTCATGCATTAAAACATCCCTCTTCTATAAATTGTAATCTAGTGAGAGGGGGGCATACGCGTGGACATGAGTAGGGAAGCTTATACTCTGTGATTTGCCATCAGGTGATCCATTCAGAAACTTATGTCCGACTCCATGTATTAAAATATTAAAATATTTTTCCTTTAGGAAGCACAATCAAGCTGGGTTTTGTCCCGTTGGACTGCAGATTGATATCAAATAACTGTTGATAAATCAGTATCTAGACTGTAGGGTATTAAAATGTAGGAGCCCGAGTACAAACAAACCAGTTCAAAATGACCGCCGGTCTGGCAATGTGTTTTGGATTGTACATTTGCACATGTTGGTTCCTGGTAATTTCCCTTTTTTAAACTATATATTTTTTTAAACTATACATATTACAACCAAACAATTGATGTCTTAGTGTATTTTAGGTCCTAAATACACTTTGTTACACTTTTTGCAGCATTTGCAATGCTGAAATTTGACTTTCTATATGTACGGGCACCCCGTTTTAAGATGGCCGCCGCACTAACACCAATCTATGGGTTTCATTGCCGCATCACGTGGTCCCGGGTGCCATTAAAACTACACAGGTGCCGGGGACTGGTGTTCGGGCAGGACGAGAGAAAGCGAAGCGAGCTCACAAATGCGGTCAAGGGGTTCCGGTAGATGGGCTTATGTGAACTGGCCGTTTCCCAGTGTTGGCATATCTTGGTGGCCTTATTAGAGGGTTGGAGAGCTGCAACGTGTTTTTTACGCTTAGAAAGTTGGCTACAGCGCCACTCAAAATTTGCTACATTAAAATGACAGTGCAGCAATAGAGGCGGAGTAGCTGTACCTCTGTTTCATGAGAATAACGGCCGCTATATTAACATAATAATATGCCACCCGAGAAAGCATCTGTTTTTATCATTTGAGGGTCCCGCCATTATTAATAGTGGACAGTGTGCTTAAGGAACAGTGTAATACTTTCACAATGCCGCTATGTGAAGGCACGTGGACTATTACGAATAATACATTGTGTGTGTGATTGCAGGTGGAGACTGACAATTGCAGTCTTCAAAGTGGAACGCGACCCTTTGACGCAGGTTCCTGTACTGAATGTGGTTGTAGGTACGCTAGACACAAGCAACCACTCAGTAATTATATGTCTGGGTGAAAGGGGTTGTGAATTTTAATTGGATGTATGGTTGTTTATGACTGTCACATTCTTCTTTTTAATTTGTCAATAACCACAGACCTGTTGTGAAAAAAGACTGAGGTGAGGATTGGTTCCCCAACAGCCCTGACGAAGTTGCCTAGATGGTTTGGCAACGAAACATATTGGCCTTTGGCAAATAAAAGTGGCCAGAAACATGCTTGCTTTTTAAACTGGAGACGCTCACAACATTGAATAAAGTTTTGCTGAATGTAGTGATATCCCATTTTTAATCTGTTGAGAACTTTGTTCTCTTTGCACGGTTGGGGACGAATGAACACTGAGTAAACTACGGAGGCTCAGTGTTGTCGGTCACACACTTTCTATGTGTTTTTTGAGCTTTCACCTCTGTGGAATTCTAACACACACCTTTTTTCCTTTGCTTTTTTTCTGTGAAGTTTAAGAAAGCAACCAATGATGATAACGTGGGCATACTGGTGAGTAACATCAGGCAGCCCTGTGGGTTTGCGCATGTAAGGTGCTTTCTAACCGTTCCCTCATTTTTTAAATTTCTTTCTCATTTGTTGAGTTTGATATACACATTGATGTGAAGATTCTTTACCACTGTGGTATGTGTATGTGACGTGGTTATTGACAATTTCTTTTTAAATTGGAGCAGCAAGGACTAATCAGTTTGTGGATTGTTTAACGGACCTGTACTGGGAAGGTGTTTTCTAAAGGTTACAGCAACTCCCAGGAGTCTCTAAAGTTTGTGACTGACTGCTCTTGGAGGTCAGACTTAGTTGTGTTTATAATTGATGGAGTGGGCGGTGGTCTGCCTTCTTGGTCCCCCTGTTGCTCCTATTGTTGTTGTGGGTTTGTGGCATAGACTGTAACGGAATCCCATGTGCTGGGGAATCCTTACCCAAACCAACCCCATTGCAGTACACAGCAGGAGCAAGGGCCAATGCCAACTCTGAAGCATAAGCTTGTTTAGCCTTCTCCGAGAAATAACGTGAAAACTCGGGAGAATAACATCCTCAATCAACCTCCGCCAACAAAATATCATAGGAAGAAGTAAGGTTTTCCCAAAAGACCGGTACAAAAGGGGGTGGTGATGGACGGAGCATCAGAACCAATCAAACACTCACACCCAGTCAACAGATCTGGGTTTGATCCATCACCGTTCTTTAGCCCACTCTGCCACCCCAGTTCAGACATGGCCATATGCAAATCAGTCTGACCCTGTGCCTCATGGGAACAGTCCAGCCCGAACTGCCAAGCCATGCCTTCCCTAGACTGGAAACAAGCTTCCTAGGACCGGTTTCTGGCATTACAGCCGTCTTCAGCCAGGCTTGCTTGAATCCAGTGGCAAAGTGAGCAAGGGACTCACGTCTGAGCATACCCTGCCAACTTATGGCGAACAAAGCGGTACAAAAGGGGGTGGTGATGGACGGAGCGTCAGAACCAATCAAACTCTCACACCCAGTCAACAGATCTGGGTTTGATCCATCACCGTTCTTTAGCCCACTCTGCCACCCCAGTTCAGACATGGCCATATGCAAATCAGTCTGACCCTGTGCCTCATGGGAACAGTCCAGCCCAAACTGCCAAGCCAAACCATGCCTTCCCTGGATCGGAAACAAGCTTCCTAGGACCGGTTTCTGGCATTTCAGCCGTCTTCAGCCAGACTTGCTTGAATCCAGTGGCAAAGTGAGCAAGGGACTCATATCTGAGCATACCCTGCCAACTTATGGCGAACAAAGCGGTACAAAAGGGGGTGGTGATGGACGGAGCGTCAGAACCAATCAAACACTCACACCCAGTCAACAGATGTGGGTTTGATCCATCACTGTTCTTTAGCCCACTCTGCCACCCCAGTTCAGACATGGCCATATGCAAATCAGTCTGACCCTGTGCCTCATGGGAACAGTCCTGCCCGAACTGCCAAGCCATGCCTTCCCTGGACGGGAAACAAGCTTCCTAGGACCGGTTTCTGGCATTTCAGCTGTCTTCAGCCAGGCTTGCTCGAATCCAGTGGTAGAGTGAGCAAGGGACTCACGTCTGAGCATACCCTGCCAACTTATGGAGAACAAAGCGGTACAAAAGGGGGTGTGATGGACGGAGCTTCAGAACCAATCAAACACTCACACCCAGTCAACAGATCTGGGTTTGATCCATCACCGTTCTTTAGCCCACTCTGCCACCCCAGTTCAGACATGGCCATATGCAAATCAGTCTGACCCTGTGCCTCATGGGAACAGTCCAGCCCGAACTGCCAAGCCATGCCTTCCCTGGACCGGAAACAAGCTTCCTAGGACCGGTGTCTGGCATTTCAGCCGTCTTCAGCCAGGCTTGCTTGAATCCAGTGGCAAAGTGAGCAAGGGACTCACGTCTGAGCATACCCTGCCAACTTATGGCGAACAAAGCGGTACAAAAGGGGGTGGTGATGGACGGAGCGTCAGAACCAATCAAACACTCACACCCAGTCAACAGATGTGGGTTTGATCCATCACTGTTCTTTAGCCCACTCTGCCACCCCAGTTCAGACATGGCCATATGCAAATCAGTCTGACCCTGTGCCTCATGGGAACAGTCCAGCCCGAACTGCCAAGCCATGCCTTCCCTGGAAGGGAAACAAGCTTCCTAGGACCGGTTTCTGGCATTTCAGCCGTCTTCAGCCAGGCTTGCTCGAATCCAGTGGTAGAGTGAGCAAGGGACTCACGTCTGAGCATACCCTGCCAACTTATGGAGAACAAAGCGGTACAAAAGGGGGTGGTGATGGACGGAGCTTCAGAACCAATCAAACACTCACACCCAGTCAACAGATCTGGGTTTGATCCATCACCGTTCTTTAGCCCACTCTGCCACCCCAGTTCAGACATGGCCATATGCAAATCCGTCTGACCCTGTGCCTCATGAGAACAGTCCAGCCCGAACTGCCAAGCCATGCCTTCCCTGGACCGGAAACAAGCTTCCTAGGACCGGTTTCTGGCATTTCAGCCGTATTCAGCCAGGCTTGCTTGAATCCAGTGGCAAAGTGAGCAAGGGACTCATGTCTGAGCATACCCTGCCAACTAATGGCGAACAAAGCGGTACAAAAGGGGGTGGTGATGGACGGAGCGTCAGAACCAATTAAACACTCACACCCAGTCAACAGATCTGGGTTTGATCCATCACCGTTCTTTAGCCTACTCTGCCACCCCAGTTCAGACATGGCCATTTACAAATCAGTCTGACCCTGTGCCTCATGGGAACAGTCCAGCCCGAACTGCCAAGCCATGCCTTCCCTGGACCATCACCACCCCCTTTTTTACCGCTTTGTCCCAAAAGACCGCCTTATTTGTGCGTTTAATGTCACCTTCAATTTGTAGATCTATTTCATAAAGCCTATCAGGGGTGCATCTCGCGTATCAGCTGTTTCCACTGTAATGAATGTGTCAGTTGCTTTCGCCGCCAGATGCTGGTGGAGTGCCTCCAGCACTATGGTAACTTCTGCCGCGCTGTCGAGGTGCGTTACCGCCCACATCCAACCGTCTGAGGCATACTTCACAGTCAAAACAGCAACTTTTTTCTTTTGAAATGGGGCATGATATGGATGTGGTCCCTCCTGTTTGGTTTTTACATCAAACTGGTGCTGCGGGTCACGTCTTTGTTGCGCAGATTAGCCTTCTCTGCGATCCTGATGTCCCCCTCCACCAAACTGTTGATCCAATGATTCCTGAAAGGAACGAGGATCAGGAACCTGAAACCTCTCGGTTGACTTAATTTTAGAGCGGTCACGCAAATCATATCTATGTCCAGAAGAATCAGGTGGAGGCGAACCTGCACGAGAACGTGGCTTCTTTTGTTGCTGTTGCTGCCGCTGGTTTTTATTCCATGATATTTTAGGAAAGAGCGGATGACCCTCCTTGTCCGGAGGGGGGTTATTTGTACCTGAGTATAAGGTCTTACTCCTGAACTATTGCGACCAAAAGATGTATACACATCTGCAATAATAATCGGCAACTGCCGCTGCCGATCAACGTCTGCCACTGTCGAAAGGTGTTGACGAACTTACAAGCTAACCGCTTCAGCTTTGACATTGGCCAGAATAATATCAGAGACAAAAGGGAACATGCCCTCTAATCTCATCCCCAATTCCAGGGCTGGTCCAGCCCCGTTTTCATCTTGAACCTTTTTGAGAATGCTCGGTAGAACGCTCATGGGGGGGGTTCCAAAGCACAGTGTATACAACGCAGCAAACACCATCCCCCAGGTGGTGCAATCAGCCAAAGTGGGAACGATACCACTCTGTAAACTCATTGTAAGGATTATCTGTTTTTCAACAGGTGTAGTATGGGGAAAACAGCCTCAAGTTGCTCAAACTTTTCTGCCAGCCAGTAAGGGAAATAATCCCTGTTCTGAGGACGCTTGCCCATCACTGAATTAATCATTATGGGACTAATGACAAGACCACCACCATGTCTAGGTGGTTGTGGAGTGGCTCCAGCCGGAGCCATTTGAATATTATGAGGCATAAACTGTATGACAGCTCTAGGTATATGAATCAACGTCATATGTAAATGACATAGCTCTGCGAGAGTAACAGTAACATAATTTAGATGTGGAAACTGGCCACGTGGCCCCATCTACTGATAAGGGGCCTAAACGGACCACAGAAACGGTGAGGAAGGGTGCCATTAAACCATATGGTATGCTCCCAAGCTGTCAACGGAACTTAAAGTACTCGATAAGGACGATAATTCTGTGGAACTGCAGCTGCTGTATAATCATGGAACAAATGATCATTCCCATCCACTGCTGGAAATGTAACCCAAGAATAGAAAACATCGAAGCGGTAAGCTGCATCCGCCTCGACGACAAAGATAATAGTAGCCCCCACATTAGGGACTCCATGTTGAGTCAAATGGGCTGTGACCGCAGTACGGTTATGAGCCGCAATAGAGACCGCCATTATAACAATGAAAAAGGATAAATCAGTAGAACTGTAGCGCAAATCTGGGTTGAGAGAGAGAAAAATAACATTTAAATCTCAAGCTTGAAAAACCTATAACACACAAATATAGGAGGCTAAGCTCTCACACCACAGACGTCTCCGGAAACCGGTGTGAGGGAATGTGGACAAGCACAAGTGCTACTCATGGGTCTTGTGAATAAGTACCAGACCAATCGTTGGTGGCGCCATGTTGCATGGATTCTGCACAAACACAGAACTATGCGCTGGAATATGGGACCTTGGTGTATAGGGACTGGCTCTTCCTACCACCTTAGTACCCACGAGCCCAGGACCGACTAGCTATAGTGTCTCACTTGCACTCCTACACAATTCCCAGAGAAACAAATGATTAGACACCCCAGAACACAACACTCCCATATCTCTCAGGAATCACGGTAACAAGACATACCCTTTCGCTCGCACTGTTGTACTTGTCCACAATAAGATCTGACAGAGACACGAAACAGTTTAAAATATTTATTTTAACTAACGTTCCCTAACATGCAGTATACGGGCCACAACAAGCAGGAAAATGCATAATACAAATATAGTCAGCGTAGCAGCTAGTCCATACATCGTGGAGGGAGATGTCATCATAAAAAAGACAACAGAGAAAAGACTATAGTGACTAACCTCCCTCCCCTTGCTAAGAAGCAGTATTATCATATAATAGAAGATCTCTGGGCTTTGTCAGCAGACCCCATACCTTAGCCTATTGATGGTATCTCTCTATCATAGGTTGTCTCCCTAGAAAGGTCCCTCTCCAAGTGTGTCTCAACTATTTGTGTATTCCAATAAGACCAGAATTTGTTTGTCCAAACAACAGCTTTATCGGTATTTTTTGTCTAAGGGCTTAAGTCTGGCCAGAACAGAATAAAAGGGGCATTGTTGTTCGACCTTGCACATAATGTTCAGTCAAAATTCCATGAACATGCAAAGATCGAACACAGCAATGAGTTCCCATGTGAAAGCAGTCAGTAAAATATTGTGAAAATAAAGACGTGTAGTAACGTGCTCAAAAGCAGCAGGCAAGCTGCAAAGTGCTCATGCTAACTTGGTTAAAAACGACAATGTCCCCAAGGGCCACGTGACAAGAAGTCTGTGAGGGAGCACATCCATAACCTGCAAAAACAACAGGGCTGTGAGGGAGCCCATCTACATCCTGTGAGAGACAACTGGAGTCTGGGAGGGAGCACATAAACATCCTGTGAGAGACAACAGGAGTCTGTGAGGAAGCACATACACATCCTGTGAGAGACAACAGGAGTCTGTGAGGGAGCACATCCACAACCTGAGAGACACAACAGGAGTCTGTGAGGGAGCACATACACATCCTGTGAGAGACAACAGGAGTCTGTGAGGGAGCACATACACAACCTGCAAAAACAACAGGCCTATGAGGGAGCATATCTACATCCTATGAGAGACAACTGGAGTCTGGGAGGGAGCACATACACATCCTGTGAGAGACAACAGGAGTCTGTGAGGGAGCACATAAACATCCTGTCAGAGGCAACAGGAGTCTGTGAGGGAGCACATATACATCCTGTGAGAGACAACAAGAGTCTGCGAGAGAGCACATAAATATCCTGTGAGAGACAACAGGAGTCTGTGAGGGAGCACATACACATCCTGAGAAAAACAACAGGAGTCTGTGAGGGAGCACATCAACATCCTGTGAGAGACAACGGGAGTCTGTGAGGGAGCATATCAACATCCTGTGAGAGACAACAGGAATATGTGAGGGAGCACATACACATCCTGTGAGAGACAGCAGGAGTCTGTGAGGGAGCACATACACATCCTGTGAGACACAACAGGTTATGCAAAAACAACTGAAGTCTGTGAGGGAGCACATACAAATCCTGTGAGAGACAACAGGGTATGCAAAAACAACAGGAGCCTGTGAAGGAGCACATTGACACCCTGCAACCGGCAAAAGCTCTCTGTGAGGGAGCACACACAGCCTGGGAGAGACAACAGGCCTGTGCGGGAGCACATCCACAACCTGCAGAAAACAAAAGGAGTGTATGAGGGAGCATATTCACATCCCATGAGAGAGAACATGACTTTGTGAGGGAGCACACACACATCCTGGTTGAGACAACAGGAGTTTGTTGAGGAGCACATGCATATCCTGCAAGAGACAGTATACATTTGTGATGGAGTACACACACATCCTGTGAGAGACAAGTGGACTCTGCGAGGGAGCACACACGCATTCTGTGAGAGAAAAGTGGACACTGCGAGGGAGCATACAAGCATTGTGTGAGAGACAAGTGGACTCTGTGAGGGAGCACACACACATCCTGTGAGAGACAAGTGGACTATGTGATGAAGCACATTGATATTGTGCCAGAAATAACAGGCCCTGTGAGAGACTACATGACTTCATGAGGGAGCACACACTTCATGCAAGAGGCAACAGTACTCTGTGAGGGAGCACACACATCATGCAAGAGGCAACAGTACTCTGTGAGGGAGCCTTGCACATACTGCAAGAGGCAACAGTACATTGTGAGGAGCACACACATCATGCAAGAGGCAACAGTACTCTGTGAGGGAATCTTGCACATACTGCAAGAGGCAACAGTTCTCTGTGAGGTAGCACACACATCATGCAAGAGGCAACAGTAGTCTGCGAGGGAGCCTTGCACATACTGCAAGAGGCAACGGTACTCTATGAGGGAACCTTGCACATACTGTAAGAGGCAACAGTACTCTGTGAGGGAGCACACACATCATGCAAGAGGCAACAGTACTATGTGAGAGAGCACACACATCATGCAAGAGGCAATAGTACTCTGTGAGGGAGCACACACATCATGCAAGAGGCAACAGTACTCTGTGAGGGAGCACACGCATCATGCAAGAGGCAACATTACTCTGTGAGGGAGCCTTGCACATACTGCAAGAGGCAACAGTACTCTGTGAGGGAGCACCCACATCATGCAAGAGGCAACAGTACTCTGTGAGGGAGCACACATATCATGCAAGAGGCAACAGCACTCTGTGAGGGAGCCTTGCACATACTGCAAGAGGCAACAGTACTCTGTGAGGAGCACACACATCATGCAAGAGGCAACAGTACCCTCTGAGGAAGCACACACATCATGCAAGAGGCAACAGTACTCTGTGAGGGAGTCTTGCACATACTGCAGAGGCAACAGTACTCTGTGAGGGAGCACACACATCATGCAAGAGGCAACAGTACTCTGTGAGGGAACACACATCATGCAAGAGGCAACAGTACTCTGTGAGGGAGCCTTGCACATACTGCAAGAGGCAACAGTACTCTATGAGGGAGCCTTGCACATACTGCAAGAGGCACCAGTACTCTGTGAGGGAGCACACACATCATGCAAGAGGCAACTGTACTCTGTGAGGGAACACACATCATGCAAGAGGCAACAGTACTCTGTGAGGGAGCCTTGCACATACTGCAAGAGGCAACAGTACTCTGTGAGGAGCACACACATCATGCAAGAGGCAACAGTACCCTGTGAGGAAGCACACACATTATGCAAGTGGCAACAGTACTCTATGAGGGAGTCTTGCACATACTGCAAGAGGCAACAGTACTCTGTGAGGGAGCACACACATCATGCAAGAGGCAACCTTAGTCTGTGAGGGAGTGCACACATCATGCAAGAGGCAACAGTACTCTGTGAGGGAGCCTTGCACATACTGCAAGAGGCAACAGTACTCTGTGAGGGAGCACACACATCATGCAAGACGCAACAGTACTCTGTGAGGGAGCACACACATCATGCAAGAGGCAACAGTACTCTGTGAGGGAGTCTTGCACATACTGCAAGACGCAACAGTACTCTGTGAGGGAGCACACACGTCATGGAAGAGGCAATAGTACTTTGTGAGGGAGCACACACATCATGCAAGAGGCAACAGTAGTCTGTGAGGGAGCCTTGCACATACTGCAAGAGGCAACAGTACTCTGTGAGGGAGCACATACATCATGCAAGAGGCAACAGTAGTCTGTGAGAGAGAACACATATCATGCAAGAGGCAACAGTACTCTGTGAGGGCACACACACATCATGCAAGAGACAACAGTACTCTGTGAGGGAGCCTTGCACATACTGCAAGAGGCAACAGTACTCTATGAGGGAGCCTTGCACATACTGCAAGAGGCACCAGTACTCTGTGAGGGAGCACACACATCATGCAAGAGGCAACTGTACTCTGTGAGGGAACACACATCATGCAAGAGGCAACAGTACTCTGTGAGGGAGCCTTGCACATACTGCAAGAGGCAACAGTACTCTGTGAGGAGCACACACATCATGCAAGAGGCAACAGTACCCTGTGAGGAAGCACACACATTATGCAAGTGGCAACAGTACTCTGTGAGGGAGTCTTGCACATACTGCAAGAGGCAACAGTACTCTGTGAGGGAGCACACACATCATGCAAGAGGCAACCTTAGTCTGTGAGGGAGTGCACACATCATGCAAGAGGCAACAGTACTCTGTGAGGGAGCCTTGCACATACTGCAAGAGGCAACAGTACTCTGTGAGGGAGCACACACATCATGCAAGACGCAACAGTACTCTGTGAGGGAGCACACACATCATGCAAGAGGCAACAGTACTCTGTGAGGGAGTCTTGCACATACTGCAAGACGCAACAGTACTCTGTGAGGGAGCACACACGTCATGGAAGAGGCAATAGTACTTTGTGAGGGAGCACACACATCATGCAAGAGGCAACAGTAGTCTGTGAGGGAGCCTTGCACATACTGCAAGAGGCAACAGTACTCTGTGAGGGAGCACATACATCATGCAAGAGGCAACAGTAGTCTGTGAGAGAGAACACATATCATGCAAGAGGCAACAGTACTCTGTGAGGGCACACACACATCATGCAAGAGACAACAGTACTCTGTGAGGGAGCCTTGCACATACTGCAAGAGGCAACAGTACTCTGTTAGGGAGCACACACATCATGCAAGAGGCAACAGTAGTCTGTGAGCGAGCACCCATATCATGCAAGCGGCAACAGTACTCTGTGATGGAGCCTTGCACATACTGCAAGAAGCAACAGTACTCTGTGAGGGAGCACACACACATCCTGTGAGAGACAAGTGGACTCTGTGATGAAGCACATTGATATTGTGCCAGAAATAACAGGCCCTGTGAGAGACTACATGACTTCATGAGGGAGCACACACTTCATGCAAGAGGCAACAGTACTCTGTGAGGGAGCACACACGTCATGCAAGAGGTGACAGTACTCTATGAGGGAGTCTTGCACATACTGCAAGAGGCAACAGCACTCTGTGAGGGAGCACACACATCATGCAAGAGGCAACAGTAGTCTGTGAGGGAGCACACACATCATGCAAGAGGCAACAGTACTCTGTGAGGGAGCCTTGCACATACTGCAAGACGCAACAGTACTCTGTGAGGGAGCACACACGTCATGGAAGAGGCAACAGTACTCTGTGAGGGAGCACACACATCATGCAAGAGGCAACAGTAGTCTGTGAGGGAGCCTTGCACATACTGCAAGAGGCAACAGTACTCTGTGAGGGAGCACATACATCATGCAAGAGGCAACAGTAGTCTGTGAGAGAGCACACATATCATGCAAGAGGCAACAGTACTCTGTGAGGGCACACACACATCATGCAAGAGGCAACGGTACTTCGTGAGGGAGCACACACATCATGCAAGAGGCAACAGTAGTCTGTGAGGGAGCACACACATCATGCAAGAGGCAACAGTACTCTGTGAGGGATCCTTGCACATACTGCAAGAGGCAACAGTACTCTGTGAGGAAGCACACACATCATGCAGGAAGCAACAGTACTCTGTGAGGGAGCACACACATCATGCAAGAGACAACAGTACTCTGTGAGGGAGCACACACATCATGCAAGAGGCAACAATACTCTGTGAGGGAGCACACACATCATGCAAGAGACAACAGTATTTTGTGAGAGAGCCTTGCACATACTGCAAGAGGCAACAGTACTCTGTGAGGGAGCACACACATCATGCAAGAGGCAACAGTACTCTGTGAGGGAGCACACACATTGTGCAAGAGGCAACAGTACTCTGTGAGGTAGCACACACATCATGCAAGAGGCAACAGTACTCTGTGAGGGAGCCTTGCACATACTGCAAGAGGCAACAGTACTCTGTGAAGGAGCACACACATCATGAAAGAGGCAACAGTACACTGTGAGGAGGCACACACATCATGCAAGAGGCAACAGTACTCTGTGAGGGAGCCTTGCACATACTGCAAGATGCAACAGTACTCTGTGAGGGAGCACACACGTCATGGAAGAGGCAATAGTACTTTGTGAGGGAGCACACACATCATGCAAGAGGCAACAGTAGTCTGTGAGGGAGCCTTGCACATACTGCAAGAGGCAACAGTACTCTGTGAGGGAGCACATACATCATGCAAGAGGCAACAGTAGTCTGTGAGAGAGCACACATATCATGCAAGAGGCAACAGTACTTCGTGAGGGAGCACACACATCATGCAAGAGGCAACAGTAGTCTGTGCGGGAGCACACACATCATGCAAGAGGCAACAGTAGTCTGTGAGAGAGCACACATATCATGCAAGAGGCAACAGTACTTCGTGAGGGAGCACACACATCATGCAAGAGGCAGTAGTACTCTGTGAGGGAGCACACACATCATGCAAGAGGCAACAGTAGTCTGTGAGGGAGCACACACATCATACAAGAGGCAACAGTAGTCTGTGAGGGAGCACACACATCATGCAAGAGGCAACAGTACTCTGAGGGAGCACACACATCCTGCAAGAGAGAGCAGGAAAGTGATGCAGCATCTTACCTTTCTAATCCATTTATTTTTTAGCCCCTGGTAGATATAGAATGAGCCTGAAACCTTTCTTGGGTCCCCCCTTTCTGATTAATAAGTATATTGAAAAGATGCCTCTCCTTCTTTAGGGGAATAGAACATGCTCCCTTTGCTCTCTTTTTAGCACTGAGGCCTTCTCTTTGTTTAGCTTTACCAGCTGATGTTTGTACAACAACGTCAGTGGTACAGAAAGAGGGGCTTTGAAAGGAGACAGTATCCATCTCAACCAAACGTCAGCTCCCTCTTGTCACTTGGGATACTTTGCCTCTCCTTGAAAATTCAATAAATGCAGTTCCCCAGTGGAGTGAGTAGGGCTGAGGACTGGAGGAGGTGGAGACAGAAGCCCTTGTCTGGAAGGGGTTGGTAGTTATCAAAAACATCAGAAAATTGGCCCTGATTAGAGGACTTCATTCTGGAGTCCCATCTCTGATGGGAAGTGGACCATTGGAGTTTGAGCGGTTGAGGTTTGAATGACCTACAAGGGGACTTAACCCTCTGACGCTGCTGAATTGGCGATATTTGTGGCAGAACTGCGACTTGAAGAATAACTTATGCTTTACCATCCTTAATGCCTTGACAATCAACAGCTCATTCTCCATCCGCAGCATCTCCTCCCGTGCTGGCCAAGGGAGCAGAGTTTAGAAATGGAAGAGATGGAATTTGTAGCTGATTATCAGGCCTCACAGCCATGATGGTCCTCTAAGAGGGATCCCAGGGCAGCTGTGCTGAGTCCACAGCTGCTCTGATCACTTGAGTAGACAGGAGGAGACCTTCCAGAACCACATCCAAGAAGTTCTGCTTGCGTCTTTGGGAAGATCGTCTGCAACTTCTGCACAGTTTCCCTCCGGGAACCATAGCCTCTTCCGAGCATGGCTGCCATGCTAGGCTCTTGAAGGGCTCTAGAGGCTGCCCTGCACAATTCTCTCTCCTCTCTGCATCTATTCTTTTGCCCTTTTGTAGTGGGGATCAGATGTTTGTGGAGCAAATGCATGCTATTTTCTTACAGCTGATACTATAACTGTGTCAACCTTTGGGTCCACAAATAGGAAGACAGGATCCTACTGTCCCCCCTTCTTTAAGGTGCAGCAGCGCTTACCCAGAGGACCTGCTATTCCGGTACCCCAATGACCTCCTGCCCGTACCTCAACCTCCTTCCTTGTCTGGTTAACACACATATACAAGTAGGAGGAATAGGGTCTGGGAGTTGGTTTATATCTTCCCTGCGCGGCCACATCGCAGACATCTGGAAGGTTGATGGAAGGTCAGGCTTGGTCGATGTATGCTGGTCCTTGGTCGTGGAGGGCCTTGTAGGCGTGTGTCAGCAGCCTTTGGGTCCTTACATAGGAAGGCAGGATCCTGCTCAGGGAGTCTGTATTTTTCATGAGCGGAGGTATCACTGCCTTTGTCACACCCAGTGTTGTGAATGTTTCCTCCGTCCTCTCCAACAGACCTTGTACTAGTGGTAGAGGTCTGGTCTGGTGCTGCCTTTGGCTGCAGTGCTTCCATGATCACCGATGCCGGAGTGTGAGGAGACTCCGAAGAGATGTTGAGTATCCATGCACCATGTACCAATACATCAATCAAGCATTCAATCAGCAAAGATATCTGTAAAGTGCACAGCGGCTTCATCAGAAGTGTCCTGACACTCACAGCTTAGAGAGACTGACTTCAAGTCATTACAGAGCAGATGGGGCTAGTCTTTCTAAAAACTAAAGGTTTTTAGTTCCTCACAAGAAACCCTCTGCAGGCCCCAGCATGCTCCAGAACTACCTGCCCATCTCACAGCTTCCATTCCCTGCCAAAGTTCTGGTGAAGGCCCTCAACCTCCAATTTACCAAATACCTGGAAAGAAATAACCTGCTGGACCCCTCACAATCAGGTTTCAGAACCAAACACAGCACCGAAACAGCCCTAATCACCACAACTGATGACATCTGTATCTTGCTTGACAGAGGAGAATCAGCCGTCCTGCTCTTGCTTGACCTCTCCACAGCCTTCAACACCATCTTCCACCACACACTGATCAATCGACTGTCCCAGATCGGAATCAGAGACCATGCACTCAGATGGATAGCATCCTTTATCACGGGTTGGACCCAGAGTATCTGCCTCCCCTCCTCACCTCACAACCCAAGCACACCATCCGAAGCATCTCTCAAGATTCATCACTCAGCCTAACCCTTTTCAACATCTATGTGACACAACTCGCCAACATCTTCCGATCCCATGACATCAACATTATCTTTTACGCCGATGACACTGAACTAGTCCTTTCGCTCTCAGAGGACCCCGCCTAGATGAAGACCAACTTCCACAACCGTCTGAAGAACGTCGCAGCCCGGGTGAAGGACAACTGCCTGAAGCTCAACACGGAAAAAAACAAAGTCCTGATCTTTGGCAGACAAACCACACTCTGGAACGACTCCTGGTGGCATCAGAACTTGTACTCACCCCCAAGCCAAAAGACCATCCGCAACCTCAGAGGCAGACCTACGGAGGTTATCTGGGGAGCATTCCACAGTTTGGACATCAGAAATGTAAAGGAACTGCCTCCCCATCTAACCTTAGAACATTTTGGGACCTGCATCAGACGAAGGTTATTAGACGTGAGCGATCTGCATTGCTTATATCGGAGAAATCTGTTTCTCAGATAAGGGCCTTCACCTGTGAAAGCTGCTAATGCCAGGGTCAGGGCTTTAAATCTGATGCCCCTAGTAACAGGCAGCCGGTGGAGCTGCTTCAGATGGGGCAAAATAGACTGACGAAGAGGAACCCTCGGGATATGTCTTGCAGCTGCATTTTGAATGATTTGAAGTCTTTGAATTAGAAAAGCAGGACGGTTCAAATAGATAATATTAGCATTGTCCATGCGGGAGGTTACCAAGGTGTGAACCACGGCTCTTAGCATAGCCTCGGGTTCCAGGTGCAGCAGCTTCTTTAATGTTTTAAGTTTAGCGATACAGACAGATGATACATGCTTAATTTTAGTTTAAAAAGAAAGGGTCATATCACATTATAGTCTCAAACTTCTAGAAGAAGAGTCAGGAGCATTTTACAAGACCAAGATGTAATCCACTAGTGAGAGTCTCAACGAGAGCTGATGCTAGCAGTTGGAGTCTATGATGTAAGTGTTTCACTATTCCTTTCTTCAAACAATCTGTTAGGAACTATGGAAGGGGTTCTTTTCGTCTTAGGTTTGTTGGGTGGTTGATGTTCCTCTATGTCACGCGGCAGATCTGTACGATGAAGCTGTAAAGGAGGATGAAGGATCACCGATGGAGTAAGTGGCCTTGGAGACCAACAGGGAGAAGGAGCCCTCTTCTGGATCTGTCTGGAGAACAAAACTGCTTTTGTAGATGGCAGTGGAGGTAGCTGGAGAGGAGCTAGTGCCGTTTGAAGTTGGTCTTCTGTAAGAAACCTGAAGGACGTTGGCCCAAAATGCATCAGGGTTGCAGCTGGTGTAAGAGACAGTCAGACATTTTGTAGTAGTACTCCCCGATGAATGAGTCGATGAGTCTTGTGATGTCTTCTCTGTTTTTAAGAGTTTTTGGACACTATGGAACACAAATCACACTTTTCGATGGCGTGAGAAGCTGAGAGACCAACCACAGACTATTGGTGGGAGGCAGAAGAGGCACTTTCCAAAGAGGTGAAGGCACTGTGACTGCAAAATGTGACCCAAAAAAGCCAAAGAAAGCTTTCAAAAGCTTGTCTGAGATGGGAGATGTTGTGACTTTCTGTGAATTTCTATTAGGAAATCTGCAGAGCAGTTGGGTAAAAAAAACAATAGTGCTCCAAGATTCTAGTCTCATGAGCCAGAAAAAGAGCTCCTTGAAGCAGCTGCTGCTACTTGGTATCAGAGGATGCGGAAGCCCCTGAGTCTTAAGGTCTCAGGGCGCTCTTCAGTTATGTCAGGGAGAAGCAGACCTGCGTGCCTTTTTCTTCCTTTTTTCAAATAATTAAATGCAGTGTGATACAAGGAAAAAGTGTGAATTACTTCTAGGTGCTGCATGCAGTTTTATAGGAGTTATTTTCTCTTCATGATTGGGAACAGTGGTAAAAAGGTGGAAAAGCTTGCTTTTGATAGAGATAGTAGGGAACTTGTGGAAATGCTGGACTGTTCACCTTTCCCACACTTATGGAATTAAAATATTCTGCGGTCCCCTCCATGCAGCGGGGAATTATGCTGAATTGTATCACTTCAATGAAGATCCCTACGATGCCGAACCAGAACATCGGGTAAGTAACCGCCCTTACTCTACTCTACGGCCGGACTGGCCACGCGGTCACCCGGGCATGTTCCCTTTCTGCTGCAGGCTTGGGGCTGCTCTCAGAGCAGGATAGCCTACACACACACACATTCTCTCACTCCTGGTATGCTCTACTACCTCTTTGGGGTACACAAACACACATGGAGAAGTGTGGCTCAATGGTTAGAGCGGCAGACCCTGATGCAGAGGTCTGGCCCGGGACCAGGGTTCAATTCCCGCTTCGGTGGGTCTTGGGCTCAATTTCCTCGGACCTGTTAATTCTAGTCTCGGTGCCTATTCTAATCATGGGTCCCACTCTGCAACTCTGGGCAATAGCTTGCTTAATCTCCACAACGGCCCCAACAGTGCTGGGATGCCTGGCTTCACCTTGGGGGTGCCCAGAAGTGGACATTTCACAGGGAAAAACCAGGAAGGGTTCCACAGCGGTATGAGTACAGCGCCAGGACACCCCAGGGTAACAGTGCGCTATACAAGTACAACACATTTATATTTACATTTACATAGAAAGAACAACCGTAAATGTGGCGCCCGGTGACCCACATGCGCGCTTTTGAGCTGAAGAGTGAAGTTGTAGAAGTCAGCACCAAGGACATGCTAGAAACAGCTATGCCAGCGGCCACGTCAGCCCTACTTACTCTAGAGTCTGTATCCTGCAGGCCGGATGCTTCAGCCCTTCGCACAGCTGTCGCACTGCTGAACCCTGCAGTGAATTTCCACCCAGGTTCAGCGCCGTGAGGGACGATGATGTTCCAAGCATGGAGGACAAATCTGCAAAGGAGGACCCTGTGAGGGAGCAGCTCCTGAGCCTGTGGGAGGAGGACACGCAGAGTTACGAAAGGTGGGCAGCATGAGGTTAGTAGTACATTCCATCCATAAGTTACCAACCAGCAGTCTCAGATCAGCCAACTCCCACCCCTTCTTCCACCCACAATCAAACAAAAGTTTTAAGACAGTGGTGTATAAAGCATCAAGGTTTCAGATCAGGGATTCTTAACCTGAGGTCCGGGGCACCCGGGGGTCCACCAAGCCCACTCAGAGCATCAGCGACTGCTTAGAAAATTAAATAATAATAACAGATTATTAAAGTGCATAATGTAAAAAGTTAGTATCCTCAGACTGATTCGTCAGAGCAGTGCAAGTGCATCAAACGGAATATAGTATGGAAAATGAGTGGCCTCAATTAAACTTAGAAAAGCTCTAACGTTCCCATGAAAAAGTGTTTTTCTTTTTTTATATACATTTCTGACAATTCTATCATTTTGTATATTTGTTTGATGGATGCTTGTTTGTTTCTGTATTTTTGTATGATGTTTTACTGTTCAAATAATTAAAAGTGCTCAAGACGGGGTCCCGGCTTCCAGTAATGACTCATTTGGGGTCCCCAGATTCCAATAGTGATTTAGTGGAGGTTCACAAAAGTCACAAGGTTAAGAACCACTGTTTTAGAACATTTGTTTCTTTGTCTGTGGGGGGTGGGGTCAAAGTAAACATACATTCTCTCCAAAAGCCACCATGCCACTACTCTTTAATGATATTTTAGGTCTGTCTACCATCAGCTCTCGCAGTCTGTGAAACACATCAACACAACAAACATCAATGTATGTACTGTGTATAGAGAGCGGCAGCCCCCCCTCCAGGCTGCAGCGGGGCTGACGTGCACCAGATTGTGAGGTACCTCCCCTCAATTAAGATGCCGACAGTTAACTTTGGCCTCTGGCAGTCACATCTACCAGCTACCTAGAAAGTATTAAGAGCCGTGTACTGCACGGGGAAGCAATGACTGGTAACACGGTCACAGCTAGTAGGTCTCTCTCCATCACAGATTTTTTTTTTAAACAAACGGTAAATCCTCACGCGGCGGTCATGCCACTACGCTTGCCCTTGTGTTTCTTTTCACTTTTCTCAGCCTCATGGGTATCGTGCCTTCTTTTCAGCTACCTCCCTGCCTTTGCTCTCATATTAAATTCTTACTTTTTGGATATCTAATATGAGTGAGTGATCTAATATCAACGTTATAACTAGGCTTTCCTATTATTTTTGGTAAATTCTGGTGGGGTTTTTTCAGTGTTTTCAAGTGATTTCAATACCTTAAAAAAACAGTGGTTATCAGTGGTTACACATTTTCGTGCCATTAAAAACTACAGAAACAGTGTTTTTCAGGTGTTTATGGAACGTTTTGCTTTTATTATTGCTTGCTTTCTGCACTGATAGCGCATGGTATATAGACAGTGTATATGAGGTCCAAATAGATTTTTGAAAATTAAACTTATTGTAGTACACAATTGTGAGGGACCCTTTTCCCCGAACCCCAAACCCTCCCGTGTACCACCCGGATTACCTCCTTTACGGAGTTCTCCCTTCCCGGACACGCCAAACAACATGATCTCCAAAGAGTCTGTGACAACGACGACCCCGCCCTTCTCTCTCTTACAGGGTCTAATCCGATGTGACGACAGACCGGAAGGATTCGACCGGTACCCCGGAAGTCCCTCCCCCTCCCAGGTGGACGACAACAGAAAAGGCGGAATTGAGAAGAATGAAGGAGTCGGAAGATCGTGGCAGGAACTCTCGACTGGCGATACGGAGGAAGGAGAAGACGGAAGTGGAGACCTCGAGGAATGGTCGGAAGACTGGTGGAGTCCTCCGGAGGTAGCTGAAGAGCGGCCGTAACTCAAAGGAGAGTTACGGCGGAGCGTGTGAGTACCTTCCCCCATATTCTAGCTCACTAGGTACGCTGTGTAAAACCATAGAAGCCCCTTGTATATAGACTCCCTCACTTCTACAGTCACGTCCAACCACCTTGTAAATACTATAGAGCACTGTTTACACTATAAGTCCTGTTTCTCACAACCCTTTCAGAGCACCCTTTCCAGCACTAAGTCTTGTCCTTTCCATCCTCGACCCGTTTCTTTCCCCCCCCTCACGGTCCGTTTCCTCTTCATCACATTGTGGGTCTCGGGGGACGGTATCTTCCGCAGAATCCCTGCAGGACTGACGGCTCCTCTGTTTGTTTCTCTTTCGGTCCTCCGAGGAACACCTACCCCGGTCTACCACCGCCGAAGAGCGCCAAGAGCGGGAAGCGTACCAGAAGCACCGACAGTGACGACCGAGACGAGAACCATCACCCCGTTTCCCGTGACTCTCAACCCTATACTGGAACTTGTGTATATTAAAGAAACGCACTATAGCCCACTATATCTGGCCTCCTCGTCTGTTATTCCAGCCCGCCACACCCCCACGACCACAGGTGGTGTCAGAAGTGGGATCCGCTGGAGACATGGAGGCCGTAATGCAGAGGATGGCTGCCTCCCAAGAACAACTCGGGAACCTGATGGAGCGCTTCCTAAAAACTGCCGAAGACGACCGAGGGCAGCTCCATGACGTCCTGAAAGGCCAGGGAAACACCCACGAACAGGCACTGGGTAAACTGACCACGGTTTTGGAGCAACAGAGACCAACAGCCTCCCTACCTTCGGTGGTCCTCCAAAAGTTCGTACCGGGGGAAGACCCGGATTTCTTCTTCACAAACTTTGAACGGTTAGCCCAGGCCGCCTCATGGCCTATAGACCGTTGGGGACATTACCTAGGGCCCTTACTCACTGGCGAATTACAGGCAGCATATCAGCAAGCGAACGTACAAGGCACCACTCCGTATGCGGACATCAAAACCTGTATTTTGGAACGATTGGGCATTGATGCCGAGACCTACCGGGTGAAGCTACGACAGGTCAAGGAACGACCACAGGAAACTCCCCGAGCCTTATCGTTTCGGATCAAGGACCTGACCGCGCGGTGGCTGAAACCGGAGACAGCCACTAAAGAGGAGATATTAGAGAAAATACATTTAGAACAATTCCTGTCCTCTCTCCATCCCAGCACCCAACGGTGGGTACGTCAGCATGCCCGTCTCTCTCTGGAAACAGCGGTAGAAATAGCAAGCGCATACAGTCGGGCCCAAGAGAACCTACGAGTCAAGGAGGACCATCCCCAGAGACACCCTCCCGCTACAGGGATCAGACCTCTCCGCCCTCTTCTACCCAAAAGACCCGTACTGACCCCTCTGATGCCTTCCCCGATACCCCTACGCCCTACCAACCCGGGACCTCAATGTTACGGCTGTGGGGGTTTTGGACATATCGCTCGAATGTGCCCCCACAAGGAAGAACCCATGGAGATTGGTATGGCCCGAAACTATGTTTGTTCCGTTCCCAGTACCGGATCGCCCTCGTTCCATCGTCCAGTGACAATAAACGGACAAACCCTCACCGCTCTGGCTGACTCTGGGTGTAGACAGAGTGTTCTCAGGCCCCAGGTCATGCAGAGCCCTGTCGACCCCCCCTCAGGGAGGGTCGCCATTCAATGTGTTCACGGCGACACGAAGAGATATCCGACCACCCAAGTCCAGGTCCAACATCCCAAGGATCCGGGAACCACCCTCACAGTAGGTCTCGTTCCCTCCCTTCCAGAAGAAGCCATCTTGGGGAGCGACTATCCCGGTCTGCCCGGTCTACTCCAGGACACAACTGATGCCCTAAACACTTGGTGGGAAGAAGCCCCCTTTCCTCAGGGGCTCTCCTCGCCCATAAGCCAACCCAAACTCCCGAAAACCAAAGCACAGAAGAAAAAAGAGAAAAGAGACTATGTAGACGTCTTCCCAGCTATCCCGGACGAACATCCCTGGCAGATAGACCAATAATTCCGAGCGGCTCAACAAGAGGATCCCGTTCTACAGGAAGCATGGGCTACGGCGTTAGAGCAAGAAGACCCACTTACCGTAGGTCCCTACTTTTACAAAAAAAAGGGGTTGTTGTACCGTAAGGGAGGGGCACAACAAAAGCCTCAACTACTGATTCCCGGCCCTTTCCGGGACAAGGTCCTGTTTCTCGCCCATAGCCATCTCTTGGGCGGACATTTTGGCGACGAAAAAACCAGCCAAACCATTCTGGAAAGATTCTACTGGCCCGGGGTCCACCAACAAGTGAAAACATACTGCAGGGAATGCCCGGTATGCCAAAAAAACAGTAGATATCGACCCCCTAGGGTGCCCTTGTTGCCTCTCCCTATCATATATGTCCCGTTTAGCAGAGTAGGGATGGACATTATAGGCCCCTTGTTACCCTCTCGTAGCGGTTGTCGCTATGCCCTAGTCCTCGTGGACTATGCCACTCGCTTCCCGGAGGCGGTACCTCTGCGACAACCGACTACCCAGAACATAGCTAAAGCCCTCATCTCAGTGTTCTCTCGGGTAGGATTTCCCCGGGAGATTCTAACCGATCAGGGCACACCTTTTGTATCCGCCCTGATGAAACAGGTCTGCTCACAACTGGGGATCAAACAGATCCGGACCTCAGCATACCACCCTCAAACCGATGGGCTGGTGGAGCGTTATAACGCAACGCTGAAACAAACGCTTAAGAAACTGTTGGGGTTGGAAGCAAAAAGGTGGGAGGATATGCTACCCCTAGCGTTGTTTGCTATTCGGTGCAAAACCCAGAGCAGTACCGGCTATTCACCTTATGAGCTACTATACGGACGACCCCCACGTACCCTGTTGGATATGGCTCAAGAAGCCTGGGAAGCGGAACCCAACCGTACTCGCCCCCTCCCGGAATACATATCCAACCTGAAAACCCATTTGGCCCTAATGAGAGACATTGTACATCAGAACCTGGAGAACGCCCAAAACAAACAAAAAGTTCAATACGACAAGGGAACAAAAACCCGAAACTTCTCCGTGGGGGACTTGGTTCTGTTAATGATGCCGTCGTCTGACCATAAAATCCTGGGGCAGTGGCAAGGCCCATATTCCGTGATTCGACAGGTAACCCCTGTCACTTATGAGTTGGAACTGGACCCAACACGAGCCACCAAGCAGATCTTCCATGTGAATCTGCTGAAAAAGTGGGAAGGCCCACGTCCCGTCCTCACTAACACCTTGGAGCAGGTACCCCTCTCCTTTGCTGCCTGTATAGATTCGGGGCTCCCATCCCACCAAAGTCACGACCTTATGACACATCTATACCCCTTACGTCAGGTGTTTTCCTCGGTACCCGGTCATACGACCATCACCGAACACGCTATTCACACAGAACCTGGAAAGGTGGTCAGACAAAGGCCATATAGAGTCCCTGAAGCCCGTCGGACTGTCATAAAACAAGAGATAGAACAGATGCTGAAAATGGGCATAATAGAACCCTCATCGAGCGACTGGAACTCACCGATCGTCCTGGTTCCCAAACCTGACGGGTCCGTCAGGTTTTGCATTGATTTCAGGGAAGTCAACAAGATATCCTCATTTGACACATACCCCCTTCCGCGTGTCGATGAAATGATCGAACGCATAGGGAAGGCCCAGTTCATCTCCACTCTGGACCTCTGTAAAGGCTATTGGCAGATACCCCTCAGGAAAGAGGATAGGAAGAAAACAGCGTTTTCCATTCCTGAGGGGTTATACCAGTTCCTGGTCCTCCCTTTCGGCCTACACGGTGCTCCCGCCACCTTCCAACGAGCCATGAACCACATCCTACGACCCCATACCCAGTACGCGGGGGCATATCTAGACGACATAGTCATCTATAGCGATAACTGGAAACAACACTTGGACCACCTTCACAAAGTCATCTCCTCTCTTGGGTCATACGGATTTACGATCAATCCCGCTAAAACCACCCTAGCTGCTCAAACAGTCCACTACTTGGGGTACCTTCTAGGTGAGGGCCTCATACGACCCCAACATACCAAAACCAAAGCCATCCGTTCCCTCCCCTTTCCTGCAACGAAAAAGGACCTCCGTGCCTTCCTAGGCCTCTTAGGGTATTATCGGAGGTTCGTGCCCAATTTTTCTCAAAGGGCAGCACCGCTCACCGACTTACTGAAAAAAACCACAGACACTGAGACCCTACTCCGACACCCCGCCCCCTTGTTACTACAGGCTTTTTCCGATCTTAAGCATGCGTTGACCTCAGATCCCGTGCTAGTGAGTCCTGATTATACACGTGCCTTCCTTTTGCAGACGGACGCCTCGGAACAGGGGTTGGGGGCGGTGTTGTCACAAAAAGACCCGTATGGAAACGAAAAACCCATTCTCTACCTCAGCAGGAAGTTATTTCCCAGAGAGAGAAATTATGCTGTGGTAGAAAAAGAAGCTCTGGCTATTAAGTGGGCGGTGGAAAGTCTCCGTTACTACTTAGAAGGTCGGGAATTCACCATTTACACCGACCACGCCCCCCTGGAGTGGATGGCTCGAAACAAAGGTCATAACGACCGGGTCCTTCGCTGGTTCCTTGCACTACAACCATACAGGTTCACCACAATCCACCGAAAGGGGGTGGAACAAGGAAACGCAGATTACCTATCCCGGTATCCCATGTCCTCACCCCGTACACGAAAGACACCTAGGGAAAGGGGATGTGAGGGACCCTTTTCCCCGAACCCCAAACCCTCCCGTGTACCACCCGGATTACCTCCTTTACGGAGTTCTCCCTTCCCGGACACACCAAACAACATGATCTCCAAAGAGTCCGTGACAACGACGACCCCGCCCTTCTCTCTCTTACAGGGTCCAATCCGATGTGACGACAGACCGGAAGGATTCGACCGGTACCCCGGAAGTCCCTCCCCCTCCCAGGTGGACGACAACAGAAAAGGCGGAATTGAGAAGAATGAAGGAGTCGGAAGATCGTGGCAGGAACTCTCGACTGGCGATACGGAGGAAGGAGAAGACGGAAGTGGAGACCTCGAGGAATGGTCGGAAGACTGGCGGAGTCCTCCGGAGGTAGCTGAAGAGCGGCCGTAACTCAAAGGAGAGTTACGGCGGAGCGTGTGAGTACCTTCCCCCATATTCTAGCTCACTAGGTACGCTGTGTAAAACCATAGAAGCCCCTTGTATATAGACTCCCTCACTTCTACAGTCACGTCCAACCACCTTGTAAATACTATACAGCACTGTTTACACTATAAGTCCTGTTTCTCACAACCCTTTCAGAGCACCCTTTCCAGCACTAAGTCTTGTCCTTTCCATCCTCGACCCGTTTCTTCCCCCCCCTCACGGTCCGTTTCCTCTTCATCACATTGTGGGTCTCGGGGGACGGTATCTTCCGCAGAATCCCTGCAGGACTGACGGCTCCTCTGTTTGTTTCTCTTTCGGTCCTCCGAGGAACACCTACCCCGGTCTACCACCGCCGAAGAGCGCCAAGAGCGGGAAGCGTACCAGAAGCACCGACAGCGACGCCCGAGACGAGAACCATCACCCCGTTTCCCGTGACTCTCAACCCTATACTGGAACTTGTGTATATTAAAGAAACGCACTATAGCCCACTATATCTGGCCTCCTCGTCTGTTATTCCAGCCCGCCACACCCCCACGACCACAACCATACAATACTTCTTCAGTGAGTCTTTGGTCATGCGCGCTCGCTCTTTCCTTCCCATGTAAACTTCTGTGAAAGGCCCTCTCAACATTGGCAAGTGAGATGGGCAACGCCAAAACAACCATTACACAATTTGTTAACTCCGGCCACTGACCTAGCTTTCCATGCCAATACTGGTTCACTTGAAGATTGCGATTCTCAGGGCAGGTTCTTCAACATTTGCGCCGATCTGGGCGCTTATGCCCTCAGAGTTATTGAAGCGGTCAAAAATGAAGCAGCACTTTTGAAACTACGGAGGAAATTCCCCTTTATGGAAGGGATCTAGAGCAGAGTACCACAGTGAGCTTTTCATTGGCTTCAAATGCCATTGGTGGTGAAGGGACACTTCTATGCATCATTGCTAGCCATTTCTCATACATTGTAAAATAAAAGTTCCTGAATTGCTCTTCAGCATTGCTTTGCTTAGCAAGTGGCAAGCACTCTAACATGGAACATGTTGCAGCGCCAAAGTCACTAAAGGTGTTGCCCAGCCTACTCTCAAGGAGATGTTTCACATCTACACCAATTATGTTGAACACTTGGCAGACAAGGGTGTTTTCAGACTCTAGTTTTTTTTAATTTGTCTGTGAGAAGTTGTCCTGATATATGCTGTCCACTAGTTCTAGTGGGCACCCTGTATCAGTCCAAACAACCCCTTATGGTGAATTGGTTAAAGACAACCTTTATTGAAAGCTATCCTAGTGGTAGCTATGGAGAGCAGCCTTCAGGCTAAGTCTTGAAGGAATGTAAAGCAGCTTGTTTTACCAGTCTATAATCTCTTGAATGATCAAATGAAAGGACAACCACACCAGGTATGTATTTAAAATATATGTATTTAAGATAAAACACAGCCCTCTAGTCTCTTTATGAGGCTGGAGTTCAAAGTACTTAAGTTACAAGTTAGTAATCAACAGTAATAGCACAAATACACGTTTGGGCCCTAGGGGCGTACCAAACCATATACCAATAAAGTGGTAAAAGAACCACGACTGAACTAGACACAAGGCCTAGAGCCTGTAGAATCGCTGGACCCCAAGGAACCACCCAAGGTAGTGACACAGGGGACCCATGGGGGCCGTGTGCAGTGTGTAAACACAACCGTGGGTTCCCGTTAGCTTCTATGAGCAATGTCGCAGTTGGAAATTTAAAGATTAGGGACACTTAGAATCGAGTCAGGACTAAACCCTTTTGGACTGAGGAAGTTCTAGGGATAGCACACACAGGAGCACCGGAGTACTCGTCTTACCTCACCCAGGGAAGCCGGGTGCCTAGGTGTCTTTTGGTGTCGGGTCGCGTCATCGGTTTCAATGGCAGCTGGCAGAGAAGTGCTGCTGCCGTGAAGAGGAGAAATGTCTGAAGAGATTCAAGCCTGGATCTAGGCTGGAAGGAACCTGAAAGCAGAGGGGACAGAGTCTGGGTCACTTGCCAGTAACCGTGGGCAGGATGGACCAATGCCCACAGATGTCGGGTGCTTCAGGTGAGTTGATGGGTATCTTGAAGTTCATGAACAATTTTGGAACATCGTTTTTAATCAATATGCGTTTGTTACTATAATTGTGTACATTAGAAGAATTGTGTCAATGCGAGTACAGCGCAATTATGAAATACCAACAGGGAGGGCGGGGGACAGTGTTTAAATGCTTGGATTATTGTGGGTCCAGGACGGGAAGGGTGAACATGGGTATTGTTTACAGGTGATCCATTAAGAGGTGGACTCTGGGGGATGGAGTTTTGGCAACAATACAGAAATGAGTGGGAGGGAGTGATAGGTCAAGCTGTAAAGGCGGGGCATCGTCACATGGTATGAACTAATGAGGGAAACACAGTGCAGTTTTGAACACCGACTCATGAAGGGACTCGTTAGCGAGATGATACAGCATAACATGCAGCTGCAAAGGTACGGGATTACGTGGAAAGGAGTAGGAGAATAAGTAATGTTTGATGGGTAAAACTAATGGAGACATTAGAAGGGGAGTATCGGAGTGTGTCGGTTCTCATTATTTTATCGGGTGAAAATTAGGAGGTGTAATAAGCGGGTCTGTGATTCTTCAGGCAGAGAGTGGGAGTAATCCAGTTTAGAGCTTAGAGGGAAAGCGCTGTAATAAGAATTTTGCATTGTACAGCCAGTGTAGGAATGCATATTGTTCACGATAATGGAGTGGAACCAGATTCTAATGGCAATGTTTTTTTGATTTGTAGAGAACCCCTGAAGAAGGGCTTTTGAGCAGCCCGAAATGCATTGGGTCATTAAGATTTGCAACTGAGAATGTTTTATGTCTTTACGTGCCTGGGAAAAGGCTTGGATTGGCATACCCACGGCATGAGAAACTGTTTTAAGATATAAGTGCCTTACGAGTGTGAAGATCTAAAGGAAATAAAATTATGAATTTACAAAAATCTCGGATTACATGGATTAATTATCACCGATAACGTCATTCAAAGGTTAACACCAAAAGAGCGTGTCGATCTCGATACAAGCTGTGCGCCTGGTTAGGAGTGAATTCCGCTCCACATTTTGATATCTTGACTCTTCAGCCACGAGGTCCAGGAGGCCTCAACAAAGTACATGAGCTGGATTCGAGCTGTCCCACGAAGTCTGTCAAGTGCTGCGGTATCGGTGACCAGAAGGGACCCAACAAGCCTTGGCAACAGCAAGTCTTGTGAAAAGAGAAGAAGTACGTTGGTGCAGACCAGCAAGGTCTGAGGGACTCACCCAGCAAGGGTAAGTTGGGGCACGTCTGGAGCAACCAGGAAAGCACAATTAGAAGAGGAGTTGCCTTTGTGGGGACCCACTAGGCAATGGGCTAGCGATCACGAAGGAGCCTTGAGCGGTCGCACTGGAACCCGGCCCACGGGTCACTCGTGGAGTGGAGGCCAGAGAGCTTCGGTGCAGTCAGTGCTCAAGGCTGGGGCTACTGGAGGCCAAAGCAGAACTTCAGAAAAACACACAAAGTCGATGTACCAGCAATAGTACACGGTGTCCAGGGGTCACGCTTCCTCGTCACCCACAATAGCGACGGGCCTCAGCTTTGCTCGAGCAAGTCAGAAAATCCACATCTGGGGATGCAGAGACTTTGGCGTCCAACGGGCGCTTCGGAATTGCAGACCGGACAGTTGCTTCTTTGGTGCCTGCCAAGCAGGGGAGTCACTCCTTGACCCCAAGGGAGATTTCTTCAGTCTTCTAGTCAGGATAGAACATCGAAGGTCCAGGATATATGTTGCAGAGTTTCGTCCAGGGTAATCTAAAGTCGCAAGGACTGGGTTCCCATACTTATACTAGGCCTGGGCAAAATTTTCGTTCCGTTCGCGGAATTTGCGATAATTTGGCATTTCCGCGTTCCGCGGAGAGCGCGGAAATGTCAAAATTTCCGCATTCCGCAGCTTTGCGATAATTTGGTTCTTGCTCGCGCTGTAAAATAATACATTCTCGCGCGCGCGCGATCGCCTTACCTGAATCCCCGCGTTCGCTGACAAGTTTTCCCGATCCGGTCGCGTTCTCCATGAGATGTTGTATTGTTTTAGCCATTTGCGCTGTCTCGCGACAGTTCGCGTCCGCAGTGACGTCATGCGTCGCGCGATCACGTCTTTTTTCTCGCGATCATGCACCGCGAGACAACTGAAAACAAGATGGCCGCGCCCGCAAGCAACCACATGGGTAAGTTGGCGACCCGCAACCATGCAGAAAATCTCGCGAACATGCCGGAAAAAAACTTCCGCATCTTCGCGATATTTCTGCTTGTTTGCGGAGATTTTTAACATTTTCGCGATAATTTTCGGAAGTCGCTTCCGCAAATTCCGCCCACCCCTAACTTATACAAAGTTTGGGGTTGGACATACTCTAGGGACCCACCTATGGGAGGGTTTGGAAAGAGGGGTGGTTACACCCATTTCCTTTGTCCAGTTTCACACCAGAGCAGGGGCAGGTAGCCCCTGCAACTGGTTTGAACTGGACTATGCACAGGGACACCAAGTGTGCCCCCAGTGCAGAACTTCAAAGCACCAGAGAGTGCTCCTGCCCAGCCCCAATACACATCTGCCTGTCTGGGGAGGTGGTTACACCTCCCTGGGACAGGAAACCTATGGTCCAGGCCTCCCCTGCCGGAGTTTCGGTCAGCAGCAGGAGGCCAGACCCGTGTCTGTGGCAGAGGCATCCATTTTGTGATGCCAGGGCTTTAGAAAGTCTTTACCGGGTAGACCAGTGTGAACATGTCTCTCCCTCTAGAAGGGTGGAATGCTACCCCCGCCGCCAGAACTGGTGGTATGGGGGGGGGGGGGGTAGTATTCCAAAGCGTTTGACACCAAACACAACATGTTTCCGTGCAGCCATCCAAAGTTAACATGTACCGCGAGGTTATAATGCACTTAAGAGTATATGGTCAGACTGCACCACAAACAGCATCAGAGGAAGTATTCCGAACACTGCAGAGGGGCTCTCGTCATGCAGGGGCACCCTCTCACATAAAAACCAAGCACTCTGCCTTCAGGATTGTTAAGGCCTGCCATAGCAGTGACTTATAGGTTTTATATGTGTGTGCAATGGTAGTGATATAGGTAGCCTATACCACATTAAGGGGTGCAAGCACACCCTTACCCAGGCTGCAGTAGCAGACCTTTGGTGCCATTTTGGAGTGCTTCCATGAGGTGGCATAATACATACTGCAGCCCCTAGTAGGCATCTGAGGTACCCATGCCTTAGGTTCATAGTATACCATATACTAGGAACTTATAAGGCACTCCAGAATCCAATTAGATATTTAACTAATGTACATGCAAACCATTTTAGAGAGGAAGCAGCTAGGCTGGGGTCCTGATTAGCAGGGCCACAGCCAGACTAATGTTGAAAAACAGTGAAACACCAGCAAAAAGTGGGGGCACCCATGTGAAGCAGATCCTACTCTCCTACACAACCCCCCCCCCAAACGCAGGGACATTAAACTAACCTTGACCAGTTGAGTCTTCATGTTCTAAGTGGAAATACCTAGAGAGTCCATTTGCATTGGCATGGTTACTCCCAGGTCTATGTTCCACTGTAAAGTCCATCCCCTGTAGGGAAATGGACCACCTAAGCAGTTTGGGGTTTTCACCCTTCATTTGTTTTAGCCATAAGAGGGGCTTATGGTCTGTCTGAACAATGAAGTGAGTACCAAACAAGTATGGACTCAACTTCTTCAGAGCCCAAACTACAGCAAAGGCCTCCCTCCCAATGGCTGACCAACATTTCTCTCTAGGGTTCAGCCTTCTGCTTATGAAAGCTACTGGCTGGTCCTGACCTTCATCATTCAATTGAGACAGTACAGCCCCAACCCCCAATTCAGATGCATCTGTTTGGACAATGAAGTTCTTGGAGTAGTCAGATCTCTGCAGAATGGGAGCAGTATACATAGACTGCTTCAGGTCATCAAATGCCTTTTGACAGCTAGCTGTCCACTGAACCGTTTTGGGCATCTTTTTAGAAGTTAAGTCATTCAGGGGTGTCACTATTGATCCATACCCCTTGACAAATCTCCTATAGTACCCAGTCAGGCCTAAGAAGGCTCTCACCTGAGTCTGGGTAGTTGGAGCAACACAGTCCATTATGGTCTGGATATAGCTCTGTAATGATTGAACCTGGCCTCCACCTACAAGGTGGCCCAGGTACAGAACCTGACTCTTCCCTATCTGGCATTTAGTAGCCTTGATAATTAGGCCTGCCTTTTGCAGGTCCTCCAAAACATTCCTCAGGTGGACTAGGTGATCCTCCCAGGTGGAGCTAAAGACAGCAATATCATCTAGATATGCTGCACTAAAGTCTTCCAGGCCTGTAAGGACTTGATTCACCAACCTTTGGAAAGTGGCAGGTGCATTCTTCAAACCAAAGGGCATTACCATAAATTGAGAGTGCTTACTAGGTGTAGAAAATGCTGTCTTTGGCTTTGCATCATCAGCTTGTCTGATCTGCCAGTAGCCAGCTGGCAGATCAAATGTGCTTAGAAACTTGGCTGAGGCCAAAGTATCTATTAGCTCATCTGCCCTGGGGATGGGATGCGCATCAGTCCTAGTGACTGCATTGAGACCCCTTTAGTCTACACAAAACCTCATTTCTCTCTTGCCATCTGTGGTGTGAGGTTTAGGAACCAGGACTACTGGACTAGCCCAAGGTATAACTGAGGGTTCAATCACACCCAAATCCAACATCTTTTGGACTTCTGTCCTTATACAGTCCCTGACATGGTCAGGCTGCCTATAAATCTCATTTTTAATAGGCAGACTGTCCCCAGTGTCCACTTCATGAGTACACCAGGTTGTCTGACTTGGAGTCAGTGAGAACATGTGTCTGAACTGATTGAGAACCTGTCTGCAATCAGTTTGCTGCTGGGCAGTGAGGCTGCCTGCCAAGGCTACACCATGTATTGACCCATCATCAGGGTTCTGTGAGAGGAGGTCAGGGAGTGGGTCACTCTCTTCCTCCTGTCCCTCATCAGTTGCCATGAGCAAGCCCATGTCAGCCCTGTCCACATATGGCTATAGCCTGTTGACATGGAGAACCCTATGGGGACTCCTAGGGGTTCCAAGGTCTACCAAGTAGGTAACATCCCCTTTCTGTTCAACTATGGTATGTGGTCCACTCCATTTGTCCTGGAGGGCTGCTGGGGCCACTGGCTCCAACACCCACACTTTCTGTCCTGGCTGATAAACAGTCTATACAGCCTTTTGGTCATGCCAGGCTTTTTGCAGTTCCTGGCTAGCTTCAAGGTTTTTGTTTGCCTTTTTCATGTACTCAGCCATCCGGGAGCGGTGACCAAGTGCATAGTCCACTATGTCTTGCTTTGGGGGCTTGAGAGGTAACTCCCATCCTTCCTTCACCAAACACAATGGACCCCTGACAGGGTGACCAAACAGAAGTTCAAATGGGTTGTAGCCAACCCCCTTCTGAGGCACCTCCCAGTATGCAAATAAAAGGCAGGGCAAGAGCAGGTCCCATTTTCGCCTAAGCTTCTCTGGGAGTCCTTTGATCATGCCCTTTAAGGTGTTGTTGAATCTCTCAACTAAACCATTGCATTGTGGGTGATAGGGTGTGGTGAACTTGTAGTTCACTCCACACTCCCTCCACATAGCAGTCAAGTAACTATACATGAAGTTTGTACCCCTATCAGATACTACCTCCTTAGGAAAGACTACTCTTGAGAATACACTCAAGAGAGCTCTTGCCACCACAGGTGCTGTAGTGGTCCTTAGTGGAATTCCCTCTGGGTACCTGGTGGCATGATCCACCACCACCAGTATATATATGTGCCCAGATGCTGTTTGGGGATCCATGGGACCAACAATGTCAATCCCTACCCTTTCAAAGGGCACCCCCACCACAGGTAGTGGTATCAGGGAGGCCTTTGTAGCGCCACCTGCTTTGCCACTGGCTTGGCAGGTTACACAGGAGCGACAAAACTCCTTAGTGTCTTCAGACATGTGGGGCCAGTAAAAGTGAGGTACAATTCTGTCCCAAGTCTTGTTCTGGCTCAGGTGTCCTTCTAGGGGAATATCATGGGCTAGTGTCAATAGGAAGCCCCTAAACTTCAGAGGTATAACCAACCTCCTGGATGCACCAGGCTTGGGGTCTCTACTCTCTGAGTAAAGGAGTCCATCATCCCAATAAACTTTATGGGTGCCACTAGCATTCCCAGCAGCCTCATCAGCAGCTTGCTTTCTGAGGGGTTCAAGAGAGGGGCAGGTTTTCTGCTCCTGGCTCAGATCAGACCCTGTCCCCAAGAACTCAACCTGGTCAGGTTCAAGCTCATCTGGGACAGTTCCTTCTTCAGGCTCAAGATCATCCCCCTGAGGAGACTGATCAGCATTTTGAATCAGGTGGGAAGGCTCTGCCTTAACCCTACTGCTCCTCCTCTTGTGAGGCACCTGGTCCATTATTCCAGAATCCAGGGCCTGTCCAGCTTTAGACATTTTGGCCTGTGACCTAGTCACAGCAAAGACATGAGCAGGGATCCCTAACAATTCTGCATGTGTCCTGAGCTCCACTTCAGCCCAAGCTGAAGTCTCTAGATCATTGCCGAGCAAGCACTGTACTGGTAGGTCTGCACTTACCACAACCTTCTTAAGGCCAGTTACCCCTCCCCAGGAGATGTTAACAACTGCCAGAGATTGCTATGTTCTGACATTGCTAGCATTGGTCACTTGGTACATTTCACCAAGTATAATCTGCCCAGAATCCACAAGATCTTTTGTCACCATTGTGCCACTTGCTCCTGGGTCCCTGAATGCCCGAGTTTCTACTCCATTTATCAAAGGCTGTTGTCTGTATTTGTCCAGATTACTGGGACTCACACAGTGTGACATATCCATCCCCCCATCACAGACAAGCACAGCCTGAGTTGGAACTCTGACTAGGCAAGAGTCCATCTCAGAACCCAGGGTCAACCCTACTACACCCTTATTCTGAACATTGCCACCACCTATTGTAGCTGTACTAGGGGGAACAGTTGCCTTAGGGGCAATGGTGGCTGGAGTAGATTATTTTGACTTGGTGCAGTCACTGGTCCAGTGAGTTTTCTGTTTACAGATTTTGCACCAAGGTTTCTTTTGGCCTTTTCCCTTGTTTGACTGTGACTCTCCATTAGAGAAAGATTATTGGGGCCCTTGAGAAGACTTCTGGTCTTTACCCTTGTCCCCACCCTTGTCAGAGTTCTTAGAATCCTGCTTCTTTGGGTCACCACATTGGTTCTGTACCTTCTGCCTCACCCTGGTTCTGACCCATTTGTCTGCCTTCTTTCCCAATTCTTGGGGAGAGGTCAGATCAGAGTCTACCAGGTACTGGTGCAGCAGCTGATTTTGACAGTTATTAAGAATCTGCTCCCTCATTATCAGATTGTACAATCCTATGAAGTCACACACTTTACTGCCCAGTAACCAACCTTCCAGAGCCTTAGCAGCACAGTCAACAAAGTCAACCCAGTCTTGATTTTGTACTTTTTGGGTGTCTCTGAACTTTAACCTGTATTGTTCAGTGGTTAGGCCAAACCCATCTATTAGTGCACTTTTCAAGACCTGGTCATCATTAGCATCCTCTTCTCTTACAGTGAGGAGCTTGTCTCTACCTTTGTCTTCAAAGGAGAGCCATAAGATTGCTGTCCACTGACCTTGAGGGACCTTCTGTACTTTACAGGCCCTCTCCAAGGCAGTTATCCATTTGTGGATGTCATCCCCACTCTGGTAGGGAGGGACAATCTTACTTAGGTTTCTATGGTCATAAGACCTCTCCCTATCTCTAGGGAAATTGCTGCCACCGAGGGACTCTAGTCCCTCCTTTTTACTAGCTCTGTAGAGCTCTAGGGCTTCCCTATCTAAGGCCATCTGCTGCTTTCTGAGGTTGAACTTGTCTTGCTCATACTTCAGCAGTCTCTCTCTCTCCTCTCCTTGGAGGTTTCCCTCCCTCTGTGAGAAGAAACAGAGGTCCCTATAGAGGAGTTAGACTGGACAGATCCCCTGGAGAGAGATCTATACCTTCTAGCCCTACTTTCAACTCTTCCTGGAGGACTAAAGGAGGGAGCATTGTTGTCATCCTCCTCATCCTCATCCAGGAGAGCTGGGCTCACCAGATTCTGATCATTGTCATCAGTCTGGCCAGCATTGGAGGTAGGGTCAGGGGAATTTCTACCCCTGGGCCCACCCTCACCTGCTGCTCCACCCACACTGCCTACTCCATCAAGCCCAATAGGCCCTGAGATATCATCCAGCTTAAGTATCTTTATTAGATGCTGGGTGGTTGGGATTTTGCCTGTCTTCAGCTTCCTAATGGAACATAAGGCCCTAAGCTGAGCAAAGGAGAGATCCTCATATTTATAGGGAAGAAGCCCACTGGCTTCTGTCAGGGACCCACTGGTGCCTGGCTGACTAGACATTACTAATGTGGTGTGGTGTATTGCACTACCTACACTAGTGTGGCCTACTAAACTCTCTTGAGTTGTAGAAAGGGTGTGCTATCCCTTAACACACAACTCTAAGTTCAGTAGAACTTACTGTAACTAAACTTGATATTTTATGTACCTAAGGTACCTTTAGTGGTTTTCAGTTGATCAATTCAATTGAGATTATCTGCTGAAACAATAGCAAGCTGGAATCCCACCACTGCCACCAATGTGAGAATTTGGCCTGATATATGCTGTCCACTAGTTCTCGTGGGCACCCTGTATTAGTCCAAACTACCCCTTATGGTGAATTGGTTAAAGACAACCTTTATTGAAAGCTATCCTAGTGGTAGTCATGGAGAGCAGCCTTCAGGCTAAGTCTTGAAGGAATGTAAAGCAGCTTGTTTTACCAGTCTATAATCTCTTGAATGATCAAATGAAAGGACAACCACACCAGGTATATATTTAAAATATATGTATCCAAGATAAACACACCCTTCTAGTCTCTTTATGAGGCTGAAGTTCAAAGTACTTAAGTTACAAGTTTGCAATCAACAGTAATAGCACAAATACACGTTTGGGCCCTAGGGGCGTACCAAACCATATACCAATAAAGTGGTATAAGAACCACGACTGAACTAGACACAAGGCCTAAAGCCTGTAGAATCGCTGGGACCCCAAGGAACCACCCAAGGTAGTGACACAGAGGACCCACAGGGCTGTGTGCGGTGTGTAAACACAACTGCGGTGTTAGATTAGGGACACTTAGAATCGAGTCAGGACCAAACCCTTTTGGACTTAGGAAGTTCTAGGGCTAGCACCCACAGGAGCACCGCAGTACTCTTGTTACATCACCCAGGGAAGCCGGGTGCCTAGGTGTCTTTTAGTGTCGGGTTGCTTCGTCAATTTCAATGGCAGCTGGCGGAGAAGTGCTGCTGCCTTGAAGAGGAGAAGTGTCCAAAGAGATCCAAGCCTGGATCTAGGATGGAAGGAACCTGAAAGCAGAGGGGACAGAGTCTGGGTCACTTGCCAGTGACCGAGGGCATGATGGACCAATGCCCACAGATGTCCGGTGCGTCAGGTGAGTTGATGGGTATCTTGACTTTTCAGCCACGAGGTCCAGGAGGCGTCAACGAAGTCCATGAGCCGAATTCTAGCTGTCCCACAAAGTCTGTCGAGTGCTGCGGTATCGGCAACCAGAACGGACCCAACGAGCCTTGGCAACAGGAAGTCTTGTGAAAAGAGAAGAAGGACGTTGGTGCAGACCAGCAAGGTCTGAGGGACTCACCCTGCGAGAGTAAGTCAGGGCACATCTGGAGCAACCAGAAAAGCCCAATTAGAAGAGGAGTTGCCTTTGTGGGGACCCACTAGGCAATGGGCTAGCGATCATGAAGTAGCCTTGAGCGGTCGCACTGGAACCCGGCCCACGGGTCACTCGTGGAGTGGAGGCTGGAGATCTTCAGTGCAGTCAGTGCTCAAGGCTGGGGCTACTCGGAGCCCAAAGCAGAACTTCAGAAAAACACAAGAAGTTGATGTACAAGCAATAGTACGCGGTGTCCAGGCGTCAAGGTTCCTCGTCACCCACGATAGCCACGGGCCTCAGCTTTGCTGTGGACTCTGGGTAGCCTCGGGCAAGTCAGAAAATCCACCTCTGGGGATGCAGAGACTTTGGTGTCCAACGGGAGCTTCGGAATTGCAGATCGGACAGTTGCTTCTTTGGTGCCTGCCAAGCAGGGGAGTCACTCCTTGACCCCAAGGGAGATTTCTTCAGTCTTCTAGTCAGGATTGAACATCGAAGGTCCAGGATATATGTGGCAGAGATTCATCCAGGGTAATCTAAAGTCGCAAGGACTGGGTTCCCATACTTGTACAAAGTTTGGGGTTGGACATACTCTAGGGACCCACCTATGGGAGGGTTTAGAAAGAGGGGTGGTTGCACCCATTTCCTTTGTCCAGTTTCACGCCAGAGTAGGGGCAGGTAGCCCCTGCAACCGGTTTGAACTGGACTATGCACAGGGACACCAAGTCTGCCCCCAGTGCAGGACTTCAAAGCACCAGAGAGTGCTCACGCCCAGCCCCAATACACATCTGCCTGTCTGGGGAGGTGGTTACACCTCCCTGGGACAGCAAACCTATTGTCCATGCCTCCCCTGCCGGAGTTTCGGTCAGCAGCAGGAGGCCAGACCCATGTCTGTGGCAGAGTAATCCATTTTGTGATGCCAGGGCTTTAGAAAGTCTTTACCGGGTAGACCAGTGTGAACATGTCTCTCCCTCTAGAAGGGTGGAATGCTACCCCGCCGCCAGAACTGGCGGGGGGGGGGGGTAATGTTCCAAAGCGTTTGACACCCAACATGACATGTTTCCGTGCAGCCATCCCAAAGTTATCATTTACCGCGAGGTTATAATGCACTTAAGAGTATATGGTCAGGCTGCACCACAAACAGCATCAGAGGAGGTACTCCGAACGCTGCAGAGGGGCTCTGCTCATGCAGGGGCACCCTCTCACATAAAAACCAAGCACTCTGCCTTCAGGATTGTTAAGGACTGCCATAAGAGTGACTTATAGGTTTTATATGTGTGTGCAATGGTAGTGATATAGGTAGCCTATACCACAGTAAGGGGTGCAAGCACACCATTACCCAGGCTGCAGTAGCAGACCTGTGGTATCATTTTGGAGTGCTTCCCAGGGGTGGCATAATACATGCTTCAGCCCCTAGGGGCTTATAAGGCACTCCAGAATCCAATTAGATATGTACCTAATGTACATGCAAACCATTTTAGAGAGGAAGCAGCTAGGCTGGGGTCCTGATTAGCAGGGCCACAGCCAGACTAAGGTAAAAAAACAGTGAAACACCAGTAAAAAGTGGGGGTGCCCATGTGATGCAGATCCTACTCTCCTACAATGTCCACTACAGCAGTTATGATTCCTGTAAAAATCTAAGAATGCAGTAGAGTGTACTTTTTTCACATCACTATCAATATGTGACCAAAGATAGTCACATTTCTTGCCTTTGGCATCATCACTCAGCAAACATTCTGTAAACGGTTGCCACATGGGTAATATAGCATTCATAGCCCCTTTGACTGAGAACCATCAGCTAAGGGACACAGTTGGGATGACTCTTTCTTTGATGCCACACAATGCACGAAATGATAAGTATTTGTGTTTTAGTTCCTGTGCATAAGAAAACAGTGCACTAGAATGGACTAAAAAGTCAATGGCATTCCTCATTAACTCTGAAGATTGTAAAGATGCTTTCAGCATTCCATCTAACAAGTGGCAAGGATCTCCTACAGGGAATCACTTCAGCTCGGGTATCAATTTTAACAAGTCATCACCCAACTTTTTCATATACATAGCTGAATCACTGCAAGTACAAACAATATCACTCCAATCTTTGTTGAACTTGGAAAGAACCTTTTTTGCAGAGCATTCCAAGTGACACTGCAGTCCATGTTTTTCAAAAGTCTGGTGTCGTGTTTTAACCACTATCCCAGATGCTTGGTGATAGCGCTCTTTTCACATATACTTGTCACTATACCTTGCATTGAATGTTTAAAGCCTGAGGTGTTGGCAATTCGCCTACTATCAATACTGACTCACTAGAAACTGGGGGCTGATGTACTAAGGGTTTTTACCCATTCTCTGTGGGTAAATGTGATGACACATATTAGGAGAGATTCTTATGAAACCAGTCATTTTACCTATCAGTGAAAGAATCAAACAAAGCCAAAATATCAAATATGATTTTGATATTTCCTGATTCCTCACCTTCCTTACCTTTTCCCCTGGTAGTTTCAGTTCTGCTTTCATGGTATCTACAAGGAAACCCAAAAACTGTGTTCGTTGGCTTGGTATTGTACAGGATTTTTTCTTGTTTATAAAGCCTAGGTGTTCCAGCAGTCGTATTGTGAGGTCTGTGTAAAGTTAAATGGTTCGTTTTCATTAGGTCATTATGAGAATATCGTTGAGGTATATAATTAGTCTCACTTCCCTCTCCCTGAACCAAGCAGTCACGGGACGGAGTACCTTGGTGAAACACCAAGGGGCGGATGACAGTCCGAAAGGGAGACTGCAAAATTGGTATAGCTTTCCCTCCCATGTGAATTGGAGAAATTTCTGATGGGGTTTCCAGATCGGGATTGTCAGGTAGGCGTCTTTTGAGTCCAGTCTAGTCAGCCAGTCGCCCTTTCTTAGGATATCTCTTAAAAAGTGTAGTCCCTCCATCTTGAAGTGATGGTAGACAACCCAGTGGTTTAAGTCTTTTAGGTTTATGACAGGTCTCTGTTCTTTGTTTTTCTTCTCTACCAGAAAGATGTTGCTGATGAAGCCTAATTGTGTGCCCTCGATAATTGCCCCTTTCTTTAGTAGGTCTTTTACCTCTTGAGAGACCAGATCTTTGTCTGTGGATGAGAAGGTAATCTCTCGCGGGCGTCTTGTTTGGAAGGGGGTATCGGTGAAGTCTATCTTGTAACCCTTCACTGTATTCAAGACCCAAGTGTCTTGAGTTACTAAATTCCAATTGCCAGCGAATTGGCGTCGTCTCCCTCCCACCCTTGGAGGGGTATCTGAAAGGTCTTCCGAGGTTCCTACCTGATGTGAAGGAACGTTGTCTCCGCTCGCCTCAGAAGGGTCGTCTGCGGTTCCTCTACCTCTGTGGGTAGAATTGCTGGGTGCCGTAGTAGTTGTTAAATCTGCCTCCACGGCCCATGATGGGTCATAAGGGGGGTATTCCATGGCCTGGGAAATGACCCCGCATTCTCCCGGCCCTGGTAAAAACTCTATCTTGAAAAACTTTTTACATTTCTTTCTGGGACTTTTGGATGGAACTAAAGGCACCAACGTACTTAGCCATTTCCTTGATGAAATCTTCCCCCCAAAAAAGGCCTTGGGAGTTAGGACCTCCATCTTTTTTGGATAATTTGATCAGCTTAGGATCGATCTTCAATAGCACCCCTTTCCTTCTCTCTGTGGAGATGGCGGTATTGGAATTGCCTATAAGGCATATAGCCCTCTGTACCCATTCTCTACGTTCTTTTGGGTAAATTTGACTATTTCCCAGGTAGGCTGATTCGGCCATCTCAAATAATTTGGTGAGTGGGCCTGTGGTGTTGAGAAGGCGGTCTTGACAGTATTTAAATCCTTTGTCTATGTCTTTCCTGGGGTCTTTGGTGTTCTTAGCTATGAAAGCTACTACTTTGGGATCTAATTCCGGAGTCATAGCCACTTTATTGGGTAGGAAGGGACGCGGACATTCAGACCGAAGTCTGGATCTCACTTCTTTGGGAATCTCTTTCCTCAACCAAAAGGAGAGGTAGTCTGCGATGTGTTGGGATGGGGTCCACTCCGGTGACAGGGGGTGTTTTATTAATAGAGGATCGAACATTTCCTCACCAAATGGGTCCATGTTTCCCATGTTGGATCCCGAGGCCTTAGATGCCTCTTCGGAGCTTCCCGTTCCCCTTAACTGTACTTCTTCCACATCTGTATTGAATTCAGAGGAGCAGGATAGCTCGATTTCTGGTTCATAGCTATCATCGCTATCTATGTGGATAGGGAGCTCAAGCCTTTTTCTTGCCCATCTGGGGTGCCCGAGGCACCAGCCTGGTCACCGCCTAGAGAGTGTGATGAGGGGATGGAGGTTTTAGTTTGCTTTGCGCCCTTTGTTTGGTTTCCTTCAGAAGCCCTCTTCTTGGGAGCCTTGGTTGCTCCATTTTGTTTATTCGTAGAGGGGTGTGGTGATGTGTGAGATATGGACTCTATTTTTTTATTTATCGATTATGCCCAAAACCTTCTCCAGAGCCTTGTTGACTAGCTCCTCCAATTTTTCCTCAATATTTATTTGAGGCGGGGGTGGAGACATTCTTATGGGATTAATGAGGGATTTTAGAAAAGCTTTTATGAATCTGGTAATTACAAAATTAAATTTGGCAAGTAAGTAGAATATTATAGGTTTAAATAAGTTTAGTAAGGATAAAAGGCTTTTATATAATAGTCCCCTATAGATAAGGGTAGCCTCTCATTAGCAGTTCCTATCGAGCAATGTGCGTCCCAACCAGCTGATCCTAGAGATAAAGGCAGTTATTTGAATCTGCAGGTAGCGTGTCAGGGACAGCTGATTTGTCCCCACTAAGAAAAATGGTGCTGGCGTTCTGTGCAATGAAATTCAGCCCAAAGTCCTAAAATGGCCGCCGCACACGTAGCAACGTATGTGGCTGCCTGCTAGGATACTTTCCTTTCCTTTTTTTCTTTGGCCTAACCCAGCCCTTCTCGATGCGCACAATCGCGTCGAGGGGGCCGGAACGAGGGGTCTGTGGAGCGGGTCACTTCGGTTAGATGCTCGTCGTCGCTATGAGGGGAGTCCTGGCAGCCGACTTGTCTGATAGAAATACAGGCGCTCAATGAGATAGCGCGTGGATCAAAGGGACGCGTTTGGGAACGCGCAAGTATTAAACTGGTAAGAGTTTATAGGTAAACAGAAGTAGTGAAAGACTATTCAGTTTCAGAATGAAACCGGAGAAAGAGCGCATAGTTTGGGTAGAGCTTGTGAAAGAAGGTGAAAAAATTCAAGGCCATAAACATGAACATAAAACACATCAAAACGAGTCTACCAAGTTAACCATATCAACTAAACAATTATACATAGTCATACAGCATGATAGACAGTCAAAGTCTTTAAAAGCGGCAAGCTGTAAAAGGAGTACTGATCTTTCTGAGCAGCAGCAACAAAGAAGGAAGATGGCTGGTCATGGGGGGACTTTATAACACGTTAGAATGTTCATTGTAGTTCTATGTTCTTCAATTGTTGCAGCTGAGCTGTGGCAATAAAGAAGACTTGCATAAGAAGGCCTCCGTGTCATGCCATAAAATCGACACGGAGGCCATATTATGAAAGTGTTTTATTTGTTGCTGTGGCCACGCATTGGTGATCAGAATAGGTTGCATTGGTGGGAAGTGTTAACAAGCATTTGCAATGCAAAAGGTCTCGCATTTGGGAGATTTTGAGCTATTGGCATTGTAAATGACAATGCCTTTTATTTATGTCTTTTGAAAACCTCTATAAGTACAAAGAGCACATAAATAAAAGGCATTGTCATTTACAATGCCAATAGCTCAAAATCTCCCAAATGAGAGACCTATTGCATTGCAAATGCTTGTTTTATTTTGCGCTCCGATTCTATGCGCTCCTTATTTTCCACAACATGTATTAGAGGGTCTGTGAGACAGATAAGATTCTGTGCATTTTACAAGGCGTGGTATAACATTTTTCGTTTGTAGTGCCATTGAAAAAGTGCGCCATCTATTCATCTACCCGACCAAACCCGTGACCTACAAGTTACACGTTACACTCACGGACACATCGTCAGCGTGCGCTTAGCTCAGTAAATAGATCACGTTAAAGCTTGAGGAGAACCAAGGTCACAAGGTTGATGTTATGAAACGTTGAGAGTAAAAATGAGCGGGTTTCAAGGCAGTTTGTTGTTTACCTGGCTAACAATCGGAAGGTTGATGGCTGATGATCTCTGCAGAGCCGACTCAGCTGTTCATCGCAATGAGGTTGATGACATAAAGGTTTAGCTAATAACACCCCACCCCAAGGGCTTGGTCAATGAACTCTGCGTTGTGCAGTTTACTATCACCATTATTCTGTTGTGTGAGCGTCTCTGCTTTTCTAGTATTTTGGGATGACTACCTCTGCAAATAGCACATGTTCCCCCAAAATAGGACCATTTCCAACTCGATTGAACATACACTTTTGTGAGTGAAGCCTTCAACACAGTTTTAATGTGATTGACAGACATCTAAATGAATAAATGTTTTACTGTACAGCTTGCATAAACATATTCTGGACGCTTTAGGGAAATCGGGACATGTCCTCCTGACAGCTGGTGCCCATGAACTCCTGAGAGGGCCGGGTAGAGGTTTGTATGCTTCACGTTAAGTTGTTAGAAGCCCGGACACAGTAGTCGCTCTACGGCACAGTTAGGACACTTTTGACAGCTTTTGGGCTTGTGCGCGCATTTAATTGTTATGTTGAATATTTGGATGGCACTTTTGAGACTATAACGTTACTTCGAAGAGCCAGGAGAGGCAGGGGAATGGAAAAGATAAAGGCGGGGACTGGAAAGTGAAGATGGGGGTTTTGATGAAGCCAGCTTCCCCAAAAGGCAGGCACCGGACTGAATACCAGCATTATGTGGGAGTGCCTCAAGGGTCCTTACGGGATGGGAGGGAGCGGAAAAAGTAGAGGGGAGTTGAGAGCAAGAGGGCACGGCATGAGGAGACGGGGAAGGGCCCTGTCAGGTGATGGTGCGAGAGACCACAGTTTGGGGAATCCAGACAAGCTGCACTGTCTGCGAATCCTCCTTTCACAAGTTGGACCAGGAGCTCTACAGAGAGCTGCAGGAAACGCGTAGCGCTGGGTTTCAATGCAGTGAGGTCGGCAGCAAACCCACTAACTGGCACCGGTAGCCTGTTTGTTCAGGAACTGCCGAAAAGACACGCAGTGTAACACTGACTGCACTGTGTCCTTTTGAGGTTCCCCTATGGAGTGAATGAGCTCCCTGAAGGAAGCCAGCCCCACTCCTGCAACCCGAGAGAGCCGGCAGCCACGGACGCAGATCCGGACATTGCGATCCGACGTGCTTCTCACAACTTGTGGGCAGAGATCGCAGTACAAAGAGAAAGTCAAGCAGTGCGCACGCACGCACACACACAAGCACGCACACCCCTAACTCTTTTAAGAAATTAGCATTCTAATTTGTCCCAGGCGCCATGGCAAGAAAAAACTAGTCCCTACATTAAAAGATACCTCCCTGCAGCGTAAGTTAACTGTAGTTGGTCAATGCTGCTTTCTCCAGAAACGGAAGAAAACGGAAGGGATATATGCGACCACTAGACAACAATGAGTGAGATAAGAAGAGCTATGCCAGATTTCACCAATGGCAAGCCACAAAAAAAGAGAAACGCAATTGGTGGAGTTTCACTAGTAATACTGATTAATTGATGCCTCGGAGAGGCAGCGCATGCGCTTCCTATGCGAGACCTAAAAATGGCTCTCTCAGCACTAGCCAGACACAAGTGATCTGCAATGCCTCACATTCAATCCACCGTTCTGTGGCACAAGGGACACCTACCCCAGGGTCTGTAGCTTGCAGTCCGGGTGTCTCAGTCCTTCACACAGCTTTGTCACTCCAGAGTCCCCCAGTTCATTGTCGGCCAAGTCCAGGTCTGCGAGATGGTGATGGACACAAAAGACAGAGGAGAGGTCATCACAGCAAGAGTCCGTCAGGGAGCAGCGATCCAGCCTGCGGAAACAGAGAGACGCTTCATCACACCAAGGGAAGGATATCAGTGCACGCTGGGAGAGATATCACACCCTGGGAGAGATATCACTGCACCTTGGGAGAGATATTACACCATGGGAGAGATATCATACCCTGGAAGACTATAGCCCATGAAGTCCAGCCTTAAATCACCCATAGCAGTGATACCTGTTGAAGCTAACCTGATAATAACATATTCACACTAGGAATTACCCCAAGAGAAAGAAACAATATACAACACATCTATCCCCTTTAATAACATAAAACAAAATATAATATAACAATGAGGTAACACTTAGGTCTAAACAACCTCACACATAACCTACATACTTAATAGAGGGTTTCCCATAGACACCCACCTCCTTTACCCGTGACGCAATACATTCAATGTCACAATAATTGATGCCAACTTGTCCACCATCCATTCCTCATCATTGTGTCATATAAGGATTAGCAATCCCCTCTATCACCTTTACAGTTGGCCACTCTCCTCACATTCCAAACGCAATCATCTTGCGTGCCTACACTGGTTTTGTTGACTTTGACCACAATCATAGCTTTGTCAAACTTAGATGCAGATATTAGACAGAAGACCAGGTTTACGAATCCTCACCCACTGACCCACTTCTAACATAGGTTCTCTGACCTTCCACCTAGCATCATAGTCCAGTCTATCTTTCTCCTCTTTCCTTTGAACTTTTAAGACCATCCCCTTCAGTGCAGTAAGCTCTTCTCTTTCCTTCTGTTAAACCCTCACGCACACAACTTGGAGGCCAGATCCCTGCCCCTTAATAACTTAAATGGACATATTCATGTGGTTGTATGGGGAGTAATACCTCTCTCTTAACTTATTCTTTCGCTTAAATCCAAAACCTCATGCTCACTCAATACTTTCCTTCAAGACATGATTAAACCTTTCCACCTGTGCATTTCATTGAGGTTTATGCAATGTAAAACAAACATGTCGGTTATTGCAGTATCAAGGAAAACTCGCCATCTCTTGTGACTTCAAATGCACGCCATTGTCAGTGATAAGTACTTCAGTCTATATCCCTCCCAAACAAAAACATTTAAACAACTCTATAACAGCCCCAGTGTTAGCTTGTGTAACAACCTTTAATTCAGGCCACTTAGAATGACAGTCCACTAATACCATCGCAAACTGAGCCTCCTGCGACAAAGCAAAGAAAGGGCATGTCATTTTCAACGCCACCTTCTGCCATGGAGAATCAGCCCATTCCGCAGGACATGCAGGAACAGCCTTAAACATCTTGTCACTATTAGCACACACCTCACATTCTCTTACCACCTTATCTACCATCCTATCCATGCCTGCCCACCAAAAACACGTCCTAATAAGCTTTTTCATGCAGGACATACCTAAATTTCCTTCATGTGCCAATGAGAAGATACTCTGACCATCAATTTCCAACTCTCCTGATATCATCTAAAATGGAGACAACATAGCAGGATTGTCTCTTCTTTTGAGCCACCCTTGCACAACAGACTTATTCACCTGCAGTAAAAACAGATCACTTTCATCTCCTTCCCTCCATATCTCCTCACTTACATTCTCAAAGCTTTCCAAAACAATTTCTTTAATGGTGGATACCATGTCCACTTCCTCATAGTCCTTCAAAACCTACACCTGATTGCAAGGAACAGAGGTTAATCAAGATAACCTGTCAAAGGTAACATTTCTTTTACCTGGTACGAACTCATTTTTAAAGCAGTACTCTTGACGTCTAAACGTCAACCTAGCAAAACATAAAGTACCATTCTATCCCCCACCTGGAGACAATATTTCAACAAGGGGTTTGTGATCAGTTTTCAAAATAGAACGGGAGCCCGCTATGTACTTGTGAAAGTGCCCCATAGCCCACACACACATGCTAACAACTCTCTCTATGACAGTATACCTTATTTCGGTCTCACTAAGGGTGTGAGATACAAATGCCACAGTCCACTCTTCCTTTCCACACCTTTGTGACAGCACACTTCCAAGTCCTCTAGGGCAGGATATGGTGTGACCACCAACATACGTTTACCTTGCTACAGCGCTCGTTCTTTCAGAATCGCCATCTGTACTGCCGTCACCACTTTTTCGACAGTGGAAAAACGCAGTTCAGCTGAAGTGTACAAGTGTGATTTGCATGCAATGGGGACGGTGTCGCCCTCATTGAAAGTTAAGTACGTGAAGCCCACTGCACCTGGTATAATTCTTATGACCAGGTTTGTGTGGTTATCACGCGTCAGTAGATATTTTGAAGCAAGAAGATCAGCTTGCAAAGATTGCAAAATTGCTGTGTGCTCTGGCAGCCAACTTGATTTGGAAAAAGTAGGTTGTACCAAGGCATAAAGCGACTTGATACGCTGGGCATAATCAGGAATATACGCAAGACCGAAATTCAGAAAGCCCAGCAAAGATTGTAGTTTTTTCAATGATGTTGGAGCACGCAAGCTTGCGCACTTTTCCAGAAAGTAAGGAGCCAGTCCTCGACCTTCATTGTTGAGCTCGTAGCCCAAAAACAACACTGTATACTCTGCAATGTGAGACTTCGCAAAGTTGAATTTGTAACCGAAGTCTGCAAACATAGTAATTATGCGATCAACGCGATTTAGATTCGGGCACAACTCGTCGTCAGTGAGATAGATATCATCGACATACGAGTACGCATCAGGGTCTACCATCTCCAAGAGAGAGACCACACGAGCGGCAAAGACGCCCGGGCTGTTTTTATAGCCCATCGGCAGTCTCTTGTACTGTTTTTGTTTGCCGCCAGAAGTAAACGCCGTCCATTCACTACTCATGGAGGACAGGTTATGGCTGAAAAAGCCATTGGAAATGTCAAGTGTGGTTTTAAACCGTTTTCTCACGAGACTATGACGAGAGCAGAACTGTGGGTATTCTGTACCGCCCATGTCCGGCAGTGAGAGTTTAGGTGCCGGTAATCCAAAACCAGGCGGTACGACCCATCAGGCTTCGTCACAGTGAATAAGGGATTATTCATTGGGGACACACAATCTTCAATAACACCCTGATAATCCTATTGATCAAGGATTTCCGCGACGTGAGCTCGAGCTTCGCGACGCATGGGATATTGGGGTTGCGGCTGGGGCGTGGACCGTAAGGGAATCTCATGGCTTGGCGAAAATATATCCCACCCAACCTGAGTACGGTACAACGCCGGAGCCAACACTTGAGCCCATTCCTCGGCTAACCTATTAGCTTGTTCATTCGGAACTGTGTGCGCAAAGGAAGGGAGGATTACCTCCTCCCACCTAGGAGCCTCTAAAATGAAAGCCGGGGGCCAGTCCGCCTCCGCCAACAGAATGTCATAGGAGGAGGTCAGATGATCCCAAAAGATCCCTTGAATTGTACGTTGTATGTCACCTTCAATCAAAATAACAATGTTATATAATCTATCAGGGGGAGCCACTCTAGTGTCAGCAGTTTCTACAGTAATGAACGTGTCAGTTGCTGTCGCCTCCAGATATGGACGCAGGGCTTGTCGCACTACTGTAACTTCCGGCGCGCTGTCGAGCAGCGTTAGTGCCCATGTCAGGTTCCGAAGCTGCGTCCGCACTATCTGTGGCATACCTCGCTGTCAGTGCAGCAACTTTCTTCTTTTGAAACGGGGGTCTTTGTCGTGCAAAATCGTCTTGCTTGCCTTTGCCGTCAGTCTGCCGGGGTTGATCACGTCCTTGTTGGGCACCCCGCCCTTTCCCACGGTCTCCGCCACCGGACTGTGAAGCCGATGTTTCCTGTGAAGAATGAGGAAAACATTGGTCAGAAACCTGAAATCTATCAAGTGACTTAATAGTAGAGCGATCGCGCAGATCATATGTGCGTTCACTAGCAGACTGCACGGGCGAAGCAGGACGAGACTCCTGTTTCTGTCGCTGCTTTCCCTGTTTCTTTTGTCGCCAATTTTGTTTTGGAAAATTAGGGCGATCGTCTTTACCAGACGAGCTCACCTTAGTCTGCTGTATCAAATCAGGAATTTTTACAGTCGGTTTAACACCCAAGGCTGTGCGACCTATAGATCTATAGGCTGCTGCAATAATCTTAGGAAACTCCCTAGGCTTGTCGAGTTCGTCCACGAGGTCTAACTTATTACCCACTTGCAATTGCACAGCATCTCCTTTGAGGTTACCCATGACCATGGAAGCCACCACGTCGAACACCCCGACAAGCCGCATTCCCAATTCCACAGCCGCCTCCGCTCCGTGATTGTCTTGAACATGTTTAATGACGGAGGGAAGCACAGACATAGACGGAGTGCCGAAGCACTTCGAGTATGTCGCGGCAAAGACCTTACCCCAGTTGTCACAATCGGCCATTTCTGGGACTAAGTCTTTTGGCAAACTAATGGAGTATCCTGTGTTTCTCCACAGGAGAAGTATTCGGAAAGACCGCTTCTAGCTGGTCAAATTTCTCAGCAAGCCAATAAGGTAATTCATCCTTATTCTGGGGGCGCTTGCCCATTACCGAGTTAACCATAACAGGACTGATAACCACGGCGTTGCAGCTACTATTAATCTGTTACACCAACGTTACTGGTGGCGCGGTTTGTATAAACAAGCGGGCACTTATGTTCTTGATTGTGACATTTGCCAGCAGATTAAACCTTCAACTACTGCGCGTCCACCACAAACACAGTTGTACATATCCAATAAACCACTTGGGTGTGTTTATTTGGATCACTGCGGTCCATTCTCCTCTAATACTGCGTATAAGTATATTTTAGTTGCAGTGGATTCGTACACACGTTTTCTGTGGGTGTGGCCACAAAGGAGTGCTGATGCCCGTACTGTCATCAAGGATTTGCGTGTCTTTGTGGGAACTTTTGCGTGTGGTACCTTTCATTCTGATCAGGGCCCTGCGTTCGCCTCTAAGGCGTACAAAAAAGCCATGCAGAATCTGGGGGTCCAAGTCAAATTTTCGTCTCCATACTGACCTGAGGGTAATAGTGTGGTGGAGCGAATGAACCGTGACTTAAAGCAATCTTTGACAGCCAGGGTTTTAGGCACTGGCCGGACCTGGCTAACCCATTTCTATAATGTCCAACGTGCACTTAATAATCTCCCTAGAAGGTCTCTGGGTGGGCGGACCCCATACATGATGCTCTTTGGCATAAAAATGTTTGTCCCGGACCTTGACGATCTAGACATGGCGGCACCTGCCGCACCCTTTGACGTAGATGATCACGGTGCTGTATTGCAGACTCTACAAGGAGCCAGAGACACTCTAGCAGAGGAACATGTACCCTCTACATCTGATGCTGCGCTTCAGATCCTGGTAGTTGGCTGGCTACCTCGAGTTGGTGACCTGGTCCGTGAGAAGGTGGAGAACAAGAAGGAGTTCGGCCCCTCTTATCGAGCCCCGGTTCCAGTGCTTGGCGTGCAGGGTACAAGAACAGTCATTTTACCTCCACTTCCTGGTCGCAAGGATAACAGGTACATCTCCATTGACAATGTCAAACTACAGCGAGAGGCCGATTCTTCTTAGTATGACTCCAGCGGTTTCTTGCCCTGCGATACTGAGAAATTCTGTTTTGCCACCGACATCTACCACCATGTCTGATGTTGCCATCGAGATGCATACAGTTACTGATCCTTTGTCAATACCACCGCCTGGTAGGTACTGAGTATGCTTATCCTGTAGATGTAACTTTGTCTGTTTTACAGTCGACAGCAATTACCTGGTCCTGTGCTTCTTTTGACACTGACTCAATGACTTCCAATGCCCTGTCCAAAATTTCTATTTTTGCGGTTTGGTTTAAAGAACATTTTTTAATTCCCCCTTGGACTTACATTTGGCTACTACTCATATGTTTTTTCCTATTCATGTCCATTGGATTTGTGGTGGTGTTTTTTCGTCTTATAAATGGACACTACCTTAAAGAAAGATCTACAATTAGACTAATTGATGGAACTTTGGCCCCCCACTCCTCATCACACATCATGAAAAGGGACCAGACATTTGTGAATATTACTGCCTGGCCTGTGCTAGATGGGATTGCGTGGGATGCTGTTAAATTTCAGATTCATGGTCCAACCGAGGTTATCAATGTACCAAATGTGTTTCGTGTTTCTATGGGTGATGTAGTTAAACAAAACATCCGTTCTGATGATTGGGACATTCAGGCCATAGAGGCACTGTTCTCTGATTTGAAATATTATGCCGCATTTGATGCTGAGGATTTGAATTTAGATACTGCTAATTATGGTGAGCAGTTTTGCTATCAACATTATGGCAATCGTTTCCTACACATAGCTAATACGTTCCGAAATGTTGTAAATTTCACCCAATGGGAACATTGTCCAACGCCAACATTGGTGAACAAATTCACTTATTTTTCTGATTTCGGTGTTTCGAATCCTGCCTCATTTTATTTTAAAATGGCGGCTGAGTCAGCCTCTAAAATTAGGCTGCCACACACTAAATTGTTATATTCCAAATCCTTTCTGGATGATTTGTCAATCAATGGTTATGATCTGTGGAAGGCTACTATTGATCTTAAATCGGTTTGGGGTTCCAAACCGTGGCAGGTACAAGGAACAGAGGCTTTGCATCGTGCCTGCCTTATCCCGAATCACATTTTATTCTTAAATTCGACAATCTTCCAGACCACCTGCTTTGGATTGGCTACTACGAAAAAACTGAATTCTCCCTCTACTCCGGATCTGGGTGCTTACCCATATTGGGATAATCATACTGATCTGTCTCTTGCTGCGTTGCAGCCGCGCATTAATGATACATCCTTCAACATTTCCAAATTGCATTCTGAGGGATGGTTGACATGGCAGACGAGTTCTGATTCCTGTCAAAAATGTTTTCTAGGTTTGACACCAGGGTACACGCAAGTTCGCGTGGACCCTCATTTTGAATCTTCTCATTCGGTAACTACCTACTCGGTAGGTAAGTTATGCCAATCTTGGCTGCAACATTCCACATTGGCAGCTGTTAAACTTCATTTGTCCAAATTACATTACATTAGATTTGAATGATTTTGTTAAAGGCCCTGTAGGTGGCAGGTCCAAGAGATGGGTGTATGCTATTTATAACGAGGTTTGGAAGTTATTACAAATTGAAGCTGCTTCCAGGTTAAGGGCTATTGATCAAGCCAACATGGAAAAAGTTCTCGCTGTTATTGACAATAGCATTAACACCCTTTCTTCTCGAATTTACACATTAGATAATATTGTTTCATCTGTTGTTGATATTGTGCAGAATGATATGTCTGTTTTGTACCATGGTCAAAATCAGTTACGTTCTATAATGCAGTTTGCATGGACATTGCAGACGTTAAAGGCTGGGAAAGTCCCCTGGGACTACATGAATACGTCATCTTTGTTCTTACCTTTTAATCTCACTGCAAAACAACAGTTCATGTCAATGAAAGATGCGACATATTCATTACTGCATAAAGAAAAGTTAGAACCTTTGCCTTTCTCAGTGGCCAAATTGAATTCTGCTGTGTGGCTTATCCACGGGTTAATCACATTGCCGTTTCCTTTGTTTAAATTCACTTCATGCATGAAACATTATGCCCTAAGTAGATATGAACCACTTGGTACTGCCTTCCTGCATGAAGTTTGGTCACTCCCATTTACATACAGGTGTACGAGAGATGGTAAAGAGGTATATTTGAAAGGTGAGGAATGCACTTCCGCACCTGATCACTCTATAGTCTGTAGACACATACAATTGCATGGTGCATGCAATGTACACGCTCCTAATTTAGCTTGCGTCCTGAAAGGGATTCCAGTACCAGTTATTACACCGTCTTTCACGCTGCTAGCTAACGGTAGTTATTTGCTTTTAAATAATGAAGCTTGCTGCTGGATGCTAGTGGGAATTCCCTACATTGTGACTGTATCACAGAGGGTAGTTTGTTGTAAGAATGTACTTTTCCCACCCCCGCATGGGCGGCTGGATGTACCCATCTGGCCTTCCATTCCAACCTTGAAAGCAGAGTTCAACAAGATGAGCAGAATAAGGGCTCTATTGTCTCAAAAAGAAATCGCGCTGACTTCTTCCCGTGAAACCTTTGTCCTTCACGTAGCAAATACGCGCACCGAGGTGCAGGCGCTTTTGAATACTGATCTCCCACTTCATTTTGGAGCTCTGATTCAAACTATCTTTAATGCCTCGTCAACAACTGGCTTGGTGCTTTTTTTCAAAATTGTGGGCTCCGGCCTCGTGACCTCCTTCCAAACTATTTTTGGTGTTATACCGGCATTTTTTCATTCTATTTTTTCCAGCGTCTTTGGCGGTCTCCCGTTGATTCTCGCCCTTGTGGCTGGCGTCCTGTTGTTGGTCTGCTTACTACGAAATGGCTGCACAATTTGTGTCACACGACAGCCTGTCACGGCTGGACCATCTTCGTAACCGGATGCTTGAATATTATGGAACATTACCACTGGCGACTTTAAGCATTGCCTATGGATTGTCCTTCCGGTTTTCCTACTTTACATGCGTCCAACCTGTTTTTCATTGCCTAGATTGTCCATTCGAATGGGCTCTGGATTTGTGCCTGTCAAACTTGGTGTCTCCTGCCCCGGATTTTGATCGACTAATGAGTCCCTTAGTGGCTCATGAGTTGGACTGTTCTGGCGTCAGGATTATGGCCTGTGGAGCGGCACATGGAGTCCTAGGGAATTGAGACATCGGTACGGCTGCATATGACTTCCTGGCACGTAGCTATCTTGAAGAAAACGCCAGTTGTCCTCTGATTGTGCTAGAGGCTCCAGTTGTCAACGACCATATATGCTCCTTTGCATTACTGGACTGGATGGCGGACACCTTTGCTGACCAGTCCAACGACTTCTTTTTGGAAGCCGTTGCGACTTACTGTGCTTACACATTGATGGATTAATTTGAATCTCGTCCAACTTCTTGTTGTTGTTTTTTTCCGACTTTAGGCTCTTTATCTTTAGGCCTTACGATTAATTTTTCCTTTAAATTTTTTCCCTTTTAATGGGGTTTTTCTCATTTTTTTTTCTCTTCGAACCTTTACGGCAATTATATGGATTTACAATTCGTGCCCTTGGTTCTGTTTCTTCGAACTTGAACTCTGCGACCCCAAATTGTTTCCCTATTTGCTAGTGGCCCGATCAAAGGGGGGTGTAGTGAGGGCTGCCCTTTACCTACATACATTGCTAAGTTAGCATAACCGCGTAGATGCTAGAAAGCCATCTTTTCACTTTTGCTGCTTTTGCACACGACACTGTCGATACATGTTATTCTTTGAAAAATGCTTGCTCGACTTTTCTTCACATGAGAACTGTCTGCTGTTCACCTCTATAGACGTGCGCTGCGACCTTGGTCTGAACATTGTGTAAAGAAACAGTCTGGGTCGCCAGACAATGCATGTTTTGAGTTCAGGTTGATCGGCCCACTCTTTAGCCATAACACACACACAGCTGCAAATACCTGAAGGTAGAGTGCTTTTAATATTGCAGTCTGCATGCCTTGCACACACATTCGGAAGAAGAGCTTTCCCAGGAGCAGAGTACACCTGATCCTGTGATGTGATCCACTAAGCTGATCTCTACGGTATGGGGTTCCCCATTCAAGCCTAGAGACCTTCTATAATAATAATAATAATAATAATACTAGTTTACTAGCGAAAGGAAGGTGGTTGTGTTCCACTGTCATTTATAAAATGATTTCTCCTTTCATTTTCCATGGTATTGTAACAATGCTGATGGTTTTGATTTTAATCATTTGTCTGCTAATGTTAGCCAAAGTACTGCATCTTAGGGCATGTAGTTTATAAAATAAACCTTTTAAACTTTACCGTGTCTCTGATTACTCTTGTTGTGGACTGAGATTAATAACAAACAGGTATTTCAGATTCCCACCATTCCTGAGAGTACACTAAGTCGCTTGTTCTGGGTTGTCTATACATTGGGACCGCCGTAAAAATAACGGATAACGAATGGGACACTAAGCTAGTCGGATTGGTGTTCTGGGTTCTGAGATGAGTTTCTGGTACACCACAATTCACTGAGGTCCTGGTTTCCTGCGCATAGTTCTGTGCATGAGCAGAATCCCTGCAACAGGATGGAATAATGAAAGAAACTGAGTTGTAAGAATGTGCGTCACTCATAGTTTTGCCTTGCAGAGCAGAAAAAAGCTAGACTGTGTGTGGACCTAAGAGCACTCAATCCTACCATCATAGTTGGCTGTCACCCATTCCCTAATATTAATTAAGTTATAAGCATGCTGGAAGGTGTAAAGGTATTTTCCACATTCGATTTGCTGTCTCCATATCATTAGATAAAATTCACAGAAGATTCTAAACATTTAACTGTGTTCATCACACCACAAGGATTATACCAATTCAAGAGGGTGCTCTTTAGGTTAGCCTTGCGACATCTGTTTTTCAGACAGCAATGTCCCATGTCTTTAGGGACATGGATGACTGTGAAATGCTACCAGGATGATATCCTCATTGTTTCTAAAAATAAACAGGAGCATTTAGATCATATATACACGGTGTGTGGAAGATTAGAAAAGCATAGCTTAACCTTGAAACTGTTGTTTGACTCTGTGGAATATTTAGGTCATACATTAATGGGTGAGGATGTGGTACCCAAGAAATGTTTGGTGGAAGCTATTGTCAAAGCACTTACACAAGATAAAACAGTTGAAGTTGATCAGGTGGTTGTCCCGCAACGACAGGTGCCCCCACCTGCACGTTGCGTGACACATACTGCACTAAAGCCCTATGAACTTCAATTAGGGCCGTGTGAAGTACACGCAACTCAGCCACCGTCGCTTGTAGATAGCGGGGGTGAGGCGTGTATCCAGCTAACACCGGCCATGTGGCCCGGGCAATCGACAAAGGGCCCATTCTCGCCGGTGTAAACGCATGGGGAAGGGCGCCATTAAACCAAATGGTATGCTGCCAGGCAGAAATCGGAATCTCGAGCGTCCTATATGGCGTATAATTTGCTGGCATAGCTGTGGCAGTATAAGAATGAAAAGTATTGTCATCCGCATTCACTGCCGGTATAGTCACCCAAGAGTAAAACAACTCATACGGATGTGCAGTATTAGCACTGACCACAAATATAACAGCCATCCCGTCATTCGGAACCCCATAATGCGTCAAATGCTGGCGCAGGGCTGTCCGGCTATGCGCTGCAATAGCGACCGCCATAAGGACCCGAAAAAAAGAACGACAACGGATTTAGCAGGAGCACAAGGGTTCAAATATGCTAGAAAACCTTTTTAATAAACAAGCTTGTAAGAACTTATTAGGCAACCAATAGGTAGGTTAAATCCGTCACACACGTTATCCGGAAACAAGAGTGAGGGTGTCGTGGACTAAGATAAGCACTACTAAGGCGTTTCAAATCATAAGACCAAATGTTAGGTGCGCCATGTTGCAGGGATTCTGCTCATGCACAGAACTATGCGCAGGAAACCAGGACCTCAGTGAATTGTGGTGTACCAGAAACTCACCTCAGAACCCAGAACCCCAATCCGACTAGCTTAGTGTCCCATTCGTTATCCGTTATTTCGACTGCGGTCCCAGTGTATAGACAACCCAGAACAAGCGACTTAGTGTACTCTCAGGAATGGTGGGAATCTGAAATACCTGTTCGTTATTAATCTCAGTCCACAACAAGAGTAATCAGAGACACGGTAAAGTTTAAAAGGTTTATTTTATAAACTACGTGCCCTAAGATGCAGTACTTTGGCTAACATTAGCAGACAAATGATTAAAATCAAAACCATCAGCATTGTTACAATACCATAGAAAATGAAAGGAGAAACCATGTTATAAATGACAGTGGAACACAACCACCTTCCTTTCGCTAGTAAACTAGTATTATTATTATTATAGAAGATCTCTAGGCTTGAATGGGGAACCCCATACCGTAAAGATCAGCTCAGTGGATCACATCACAGGATCAGGTGTTCTCTGCTCCTGGGAAAGCTCTTCTTCCGAATGTGTGTGCAAGGCATGCAGACTGCAATATTAAAAGCACTCTACCTTCAGGTATTTGCAGCTGCGTGCGTGTTATGGCTAAATAATGGGCCGATCAACCTGAACTCAAAAACATGCTTTGTCTGGCGACCCAGACTGTTTCTTTACACAATGTGCAGACCAAGGTCGCAGCGCACGTCTAGAGAGGTGAACAGCAGACAGTTCTCATGTGAAGAAAAGTCAAGCAAGCATTTTTCAAAGAATAACATGTATCGACAGTGTCGTGTGCAAAAGCAGCAAAAGTGAAAAGATGGCTTTCTAGCATCTACACGGTTATGCTAACTTAGCAATGTATGTAGGTAAAGGGCAGCCCTCACTACAATCCTTCCCCATACCATTAAGCATAGACTTGAGTTCTTCCCTGACATTTAAAAGTATGTCTCTCAGCTTTTGTATAACGGGTTTCATCCCTTGTTGTAAATTAATTTGATAAGAATTCCCCTCCATCAAGCCTAGTTCCTCTTTATGAAATTGTGAGGTCAATAAAACCTCACTAAGGACCTCATTAACCACGAAAACTGGTCCTTGCTTTGAGTGTTCAAAATAATATCTAAGTCCCATTGATCCCTGCATCTCAATACATTCACTCCCTTCTTGGCTGCAGTCAAGTTAATTTGGGCTTCTCTGCCGTTTAAGTTGATGAGCATTCTTTCATAACCAATTACATCAATGGTACATCCATCAAAGCTTTCAGCCACAATAGTTGACTCTTGCAATTCTCCTAGCTTGAGAATACTTCCAAACATTCCTAGGAAATATTTCCCGGTGATTTTTGTCCCTGGAGATCCTTAATCCGCCATGAACTCAAACTCTACCTCTTCAAGACCCCGCTGTACCTCGCTCAGAAACTAGAGCTCTCCTGTGGTTCGAGAGCCTCCAGAAGCGTCAGCACACTTTTCCTCAAATCACAAATATTCAAGATAAAAAGACCTATAACTGAGCCTTCTCAGGTATGGCCCCAAGGATCTGGAACTCCCTTCCCCCTGAAGTCAGGGTGAACCCTTCCACTGTCTTCTTCAAAAATGAACTTGAAGGGCTACTGATGAAGAATTTTCTGCCTCAGTCTGGCTTCTCCATTTGATTCTGGGACCATAGCCGCTGACTTTGGCCGTGCTACCTGGCTCACGAGAATGTCGAACATTATTAGATTGTGAATTTTTCGCTTTGTTGATTCTGTTTTGTTTACTTGTACCCATCTGGCTGCATAATCTGTAAAGCGCTCTGATACCCTCCGTGGTCATGTTCGCGCTATATAAAACTTTCAGAATAAATTAAATAAAAGAATGTGAACCTTGCATTTTGGTGCACTTTTAATTCTGCAATCCTTCTTAGCTTCACGTAGGGCATATGGTAGGGTGTTTTCTCTGAGCACTGCTACACTAATGTAATGGACTGAAAAACTAAAACTCTTTACATTTTTTAAAGCTCGCGGCGTATGAGTTAAGGTTTTGTGTTTGGGGGAATTTAGATTAATTTGTGGCAAAACGGGCATTGTGGACCCTGAGTTAAGTCCCTCACTCGAGACACTTTTTGGCAGCCATTTTAGCGGGCCAGTTGCAGTCCACTCAGCTACACGCATGACACAGGCGCGGACACACTGCTGGCGAGCCGAAGGCATGCCTAAGGGAAGCCTGCCCACGCCCAAATAGGTCCAGGGGCCAGAAACCCTGCCTGATTTGGGCTGGATGCAAAGGTATTCTCAGCAGGACAATTAGGAGCGCTGCACTCAAGGTGCTCAGATATCTGTCTTGCATCTCTAGATCTAGCAAAAAATGAACAAATATGGAGTTCCTGCAACTTCTCCCTGGATGTGTATAATATTAATACACAAGATGCTATGGGTCAGGTAGCACACCCAAGTTAACGGGTAGTAGGGTGACTACCTCCTCAAGTAATGGTCGAGAAAGAAAGTTTGATTTCTATAGAAACTTCCTCCATTGGTGACATGAAAAGACTTAATGACACTGAAAGAGAAGTTCAACACTGGCTATCCCACAATCACCTGAAACTCAACCAAGTTAAATGGAAATCCTTTTCATAGCCAACAAAGAGCAGACCCGCCAAATCACAGAATGGCTAAAAACCATTGATGCTCTCAACTACAATCTCATCCCGGCCGACTCCGTAAAATCACGGGGAATCACTCTCGACCCTAACCTAGACATGGTCAAACACATGAAGAACACCGCAAAGAGTGCTTTCTTCAACCGAAAACCACTCAACAAAATAAAACCCTTCATCCCTCCAAATAATCTTAAACAAGACACACAATCCCTTGTTCTGTCCAGATTGGATTACGGGAACGCGACCCTCACAGGCACGGCAAAATCCCACCTAGCTCCCCTCAGAGCAACTCTAAATGAAGCAGCCAGAATGGTGACTGGAGTAAAGAAATACGAACACATCTCCCCCGCTCTCAGAGACTTAAAATGGCTCCCAATCGAAATGCGTGCCAACTTCAGAACTGCTTGTCTCACACACAAAGCCCTGCACATGGGCAAACCTGCCTACCTGGCCTCCAAACTCAACAAAGCTGGACAGATAAGGAATCTCAAGGGCACCAACACTCTACTTCTCATCCCTCCGAAAACTCGCAAACAGGAAACCCTATCATGTTCCTTCTCTGGAAATGCGCCCAAAATTTGGAACGCCATCCCAGTGCATATCAGGACTAACCCATCCTTTCAAAAATTCAAAAACCAGCTCAAAGTCCTCTTCCTCAACCGAACTCTTCAGAAAGGCTAGGTGACGCATAACACGGAATCTTGCCCACTGGAGCATACAGTCACTGTGATAAGAATGACTTTCACAGCCTCTACCTCTTGACTCGCTCCTCTGTCCCCCCTCCCCAAACAGGAATCGTCACGAATCAATGTGTGTACTACTGTTATACTCTGTTTTCGATTCTTATACGACAAATGTTGTAAAGCGCTCCAATACCTTTGGGTCTGGCCAGCGCTATAGAAAACTCTTACATAAATAAATAAATTAATTCATTAATTAAAACTATTGTATTAATGTCCGTTAATTACCAAGTCGCCAACAACATGTCTATAATCTTTTGGTGGATCATGCGCCCGTTCATAATGGAGACGTAGTTACAGGAGGCTTCGAGTTCCGACATGGTTGTGGCTTACAGCCAAACTATTCTATAGTGAGGGGGGATAGAAGTGACAAACCGGGAGGCGGGGTAGCTATTGTGTAAAAAAACAGACTCAAATGCAGTACATATGAATTACCGATACCAGCTTGCGAAGCAATGGTGTTCTCGCTGGAACTTACTCATAACTTCACAATAGCACGCATTTTAATGTATCGCCCACCACATTATGCTGGAAACTGGTGTACGCTATTTCCAGATCTACTGGCCCCACAGATACTCAGATCCACCAACTTTATTTTATTGGGGGAATTGAATATCCATTTGGAGGACAGCACATGTTGTGTTGGTCAGACTTTGCAGGAGGACCTCAGAGTCCTGAGCCTGGAGCTCATGAACTGAGCACCTACACATCAAGCAGGACATCTCCTAGACCCGACTTTTTCAAATATAAAATCGCTGAAGGCAGGTCCTGCTATGCCGTTAGTATGTTCAGGTCACTATGAGGTACCTTTCTAAATCTGGGAAAGTAATGGACCGGTTGGCGCGGGGGATAGCCCTCACAGCAAGTCAAGGCCTTGATTGCGATTAGACATCCCATCCTTGATAGTCATTTAAGGAACACACTGTCCAGATTAACTCAAGGGGTGGAGCTGGATCAGCCCATAACTGATGACTGGTTGCGGTACGCACTAGATATAGTTTTACCTGCGAAAAATAGTCCTCCAGTGAGATTGTATATAGCCCCCTGGTTTACAGATGCATTGCGGATAGAGAAGCCAAGATGTAGGGCCTGGAAAGAATTGAGTATGATGAGGATAGTAAGCTTAGATATAAAACAGCCCTTAAACACTATCACGGGTGATGCAGAGCTGACCGTGAGATGTTTTATTTGGATCAAATCAACACAGCCAAAATTGTTCGAAAACTCTCTTCTGATTGATGAAGGGACTTTGCTAGCACTGTCGCAACCTCAGTGTGAGGAACTGGCATGCTTCTTTGTTCAAAAGGTGGTAGACATTCGGATGGCATTAAATACAGGAGGGATCCCTGCCAAGGAGTACTGCTGGGAGGCCGGCCACCAGGGACCTGATTGGTCCAGCCCCTACAGAATTGTGTCATAAATTGATGGCATGGAACACGATGGACATGGCGGTGGTTCCTGACACCACTGCCATCAATCAGCTCTGGCTTACCCGCAGATCCTATTCCTGCTCCTAAGATTAGGGCTCTAGATCCGAACAATCTGCAGGTTCTGGAAGGGCTCCTCAATTCATCTTTAGTGCAGGGACATATCCCACTGGCATGGAGACATGCCATGGTACGGCCCCTTTTGAAGAAACCTAATTTAGACCCTAATAATTGGTCTAATTATAGACCAGTTTCTATGCTTCTCATTATGGCCAAGATAATGGAGAAACATGTCAATAGATAACTCTCAGTTTTATGGAGTCCAAAGATTGCCTTCAGCCTTCCCAATCGGGGCTTAGGAAGGGACAGGGTACTGAATCTGTCCTACTAGGAGTCACAGAGCATCTTATAAAACTTCTGGAAGGGGGGAGACGTCTGCACTGAATTTACTAGATCTCAGCACGGCCTTCAACACTGTGCAAAAATACAGAGGGGTGCCAACAGGCATCCCTTTTTCAAGCGATTTCCGCCCGCCTCCAAACATAACATTTGCAAAAAGAACAATTGATGGACAGAATGCAGATCAATGTCATACATTCACCCTAGTACAGAGATCTAGGCCTAAATCCATCGTTTTGTTGCTCCCCATGCCATTCCAGTTTGGCCATATGCAAATCAGTCTTGACCCTGTGCCTCATGGGAACAGTCCAGTCCAAACTGCCAGGCCAGGTCCTCCCTGGACTGGAAACAAGCGTCCTAGGACCGGTTTCAGGCTTTCAGCCCTCATCAGCCAGGATAACTTGATTCCAGTGGCATGGAGAGCACGGGACCCACGTCTGGGCATACCCGTCCCACTCGGGATGACAATTTCAAAAAGAAAAGATCAAAAGAACAATGGATTTAACCCAGATCTCTTGACTGGGGGTGAATGTATGAATGTATGATTTATTCAGCATTCCGTCCATCATTTGTTTGCGTAGCACTCCAAACATAACATGACACCAGGTAGTGGTGTAAAGAGCAATAAAACATTTTAGGAGACCCCTTGGAATTCCCCTGTGACTCAACTTTCCTCCAAAGGGTCTGCCTGTCTACGAAATTGTAATCTAGGCCGTATAGACAGGCCTCCCCCTCCGTTTCACATATTTCTCCAATATAAGATATATCAATGTTATATTATCCAGAGTCGAGTGACCTGCTCTAAACCTTGCCTGCTCCAGTGGTAGAATATTGTTTCCAACCCTACCCATTCTAGTAGATTAGATAAAACACATTTAGAAAAGATCTTTCCTGTGGCATCCAACAGGGTAATCTGCCTATAATTGCTAAATATGTTCAAGGGGCCTTTTTTATGTTACAGCAAGATAAAACTACCCTCCCATGAACTAGGGACCACTCCAGTATAATAACAGTAGCGGAAGAGTGCTGCAAAGTAGGAGGCCTGGGTGCAAAGTTGCCCTGATTGTCCTCGGTGCCGAAGTGGGAGCCGCGGGAGAGCTAGGTTTACTGCTTAGATGGTGCTGGGGAGAAAACAGATGCCAAAGGTCGACAACAGGGCCACTGCCATAGTCGGCTGAAGGTGTTGCATGGTTCCCTCTTGTTGCAGCATCGAGTAAAGGGTGTGGTAACGGGACTGGTAACCAACAAGCCTTGGTAGTGGTAGGATCAATTAATCTGTACTTCGACGTCCGAAAGTCCAGGGCAAAAGGGTAGTCACCTAAAACTTGCTGGAGGTCACGGCCATGTGTCCCACAATGCACTGGACCATCTACATCTGGGTGATCCCTCAGAGGGCCCGATGGCAAGCGATTCTTTGGTTCTGGGACATTGTTGTTACCTGAGGTGTGCAGGAGACTTGTGCCACTTGTACAAGGGAATCTGGAGTTACTCCATGGGGTCCCTCTGTCTGGGGGAGCCACGCTTTGAACCTGGACGAGTCACAGTTGTGCAGTTCGCGGAGTGTTGTCACCGGTGCAGAGTATCCCATCTTTGGTTCGTGCAGCTCCTGTTTTTGCAGACTAAGGTCTCTTCTTTTCTTTGTTGCAGTCTTCACAGATCTGAGGTTCTGGTGTCAGGGGTATCCCTTAAATCCTAGATTTAGGGGCGGTAGGGGTGTGGGTGCAAGTGACCAATGGGCTTCTTGCCCCAGCAGCTAACCCGCCCCTGAGGTGACCCCATCTGGGGATGTGTGGCACCTTTACTACCCAGAATTCTTTATACTGCCATTTCTAAAAATGGCTGTAACCTTTCTTGCTGTTCAGACCAGGTAGCCCACTCTTTAGGTGTTAGGCTAGTCTTTGATGGGTGTACGCTCACTACTATCTAATTTTCCCCACCTGCCTGGGTGTAACTGTGCCTGGGGACAGGGGGAGGGGCCACGCTCTCATCCACATTATTAACCTTGCTCATGGAACCGCCTACCAAACTTCTGACGCTCTCAAACATTAATTACCCATGTACGCTGATGACATGCTCAAAAACAGGTTCCAGGGGGGAGAGGGAGTTTCTAATCACAGCAACAGGGTGTGGAGTATTCTGAAAATGTGGTGAGTGTGAGGACACATGCGCCACTGAGCTCACGGAGGATAGCTCCACTGCAGAGTTGTTACTTCCCTTTTTAGGTAGAGCTTAGGCAGTGCATGCGCAGTCTCAAAGAGACATATTGTATGAGGGAGGGCGCTAGAGAGCCCGACACAAGATGGCCGCACATTAGTGTTGCTCTGCCAGTCGAGGTCACCATCCGGCTAAATTCCGACTGAAAACCCCATCATCCAGTGGATCAAAGATAATAGCTGAGCTGCACTTTGTGAGAGGAATATTTTGCTGGCTACAACGCTGCGCTCCACGGCTGCTGTGCGGAGTTAGTGGCGAAGACGTTTCTCTTCCAAAATGGCAGCCCCCGTGGGTTCTCAGCGAAAGGATTGAGCTGTGTGGGCTTGCTACATCTGGTTCCTAGTCGACAGTGCATATGAACTTGCCTTCGCCGTGCGCCTGAATCCTTGCCATCAGTGAGGTAGGCGTTGCTTCTGGACTGAATACGCTCCGCTGAGCTGGGCTACTGAAATTGGGGCTCCGCGTGGTGCGAGCTGGCCCTGCTTTGGGCGTCTGTGAGGGGTGACGGACTGAGTGGCGCAGCCGAGCCGTAACTAAATTCAGGAGTGTTGTGGTGTGGCGAAGAACGGGCCCTTGCTGATCGGGCCGCTAGACGTTGTGTGGTATTTTGTTCGTGTATTGCAGACTGAATCGGACGTATGCGCTACAATAAACTCGGCAGCCTTATCACCACATATCCTGTTGTGTGCACGGCGCCTCCAGTCTGCCAACAGGGTCGGTGAAATACAAAGAGGGCTGTCTGGCTGAGCTGCTTTATATCATAGGGCAGATCTGTTATCGTTGCCCTCATCAGACCTCACTCTGCCTCATTTACCCGTGCTCTGATGCTACTACTGCCCTCCTGGCTGCTAATGATTGCTGCACGTGTCTATCTTCCTGCCAGGCACTCATGAGGCTTGCCTGATCATCTTCTCACTGATGTACACTACCCTTTGGGAGTGATTACCTGCTACCTCGGGGTGCGTGGAGAACATCTACCTGTGCTCAAGGTGAGGCGCTAAGATAGGGAATGTGAATGAATGCTCTGCATTGCTTCTGCATCGTTGTGAAGTTTGGCTGACTGGCTGCCCGTGTTCTGGTACACTGAGGCAGCGCTTACTAGCAATATACAGTATTGGCTGACGCTGAACCACCGGCGCATTGCTCTGATCTCTCTACCGTGGAGGGCCATAATATTGTCTTTCTGCACAGCTTTGCACGGACTTGTCCTCTCCTGGGTGTGTTGCGCCACTTGGGGGTAACTTGACGCAGGTGTCATGTTGGGCTGTGGGTGGCCCTGCACTGGTCCGACGGTGATACTGCCTTGGTTCTACAGAAAAAATGGGCAAAACGGGCAAGCAGCAGGCAAAAATCAGTGTTGATACTCAACGCCTCACAAAATCGCAGGCTACCGCAACGTTGGACACTGAACTGGAGTTGGGCGCAGGTGCTAGCCGTCAACTGGAGCGGATGATGCTCACTATACAGCACAATCTGCAGGCAATCGACAGATAATCTCAATTTGCGTATGGACAGCATGTCCGCCAAGCTTGATAAGCAAGGGTCACGTATTTCTGAGGCAGAGCAGCGGATATCTAACACAGAGGACCAGATGGAGGTGGTCAGTGCCTCATGTACCAGTATGGAAAAACTTTTTGCAGTAATCCATGCTAAGAATGAGGATCTCGAGGCCAGGTCAGGCTGCAACAATTTACGGATTACTGGGGTATCCGAGTCAACACATATAGGCCCCATGGACCTGAATGTCGAGAATCTCTTAAAGGATATGCGTGGCGCGGAGCACTTCTCAGCCATGATGGTGGTGGAATGTGTGCATAGATCCCTGGAGCCTAAGCCGGTGCCTGGGGCGCCGCCGCATCCCATCATTGCCCGGTTACTCAATTATCATGACCGGGACGTGGCGCTGCGACTGCCCCGAGAAAAAGGTACCACTTCGTATCAAGGCATGCAAATTGCCCTGTTTCCAGATTTTACGGTTTTGGTGTAACAGGCATGACGAGAATTCCATCAGGTGAAAAAGAAGCTGCAGTCGATGAAAATTCAATATGCCATGTTGTACCCGGCACGTCTTCGAATTCACTACAAGGGAAAGGCCAAGATCTTCGCGACACCCAAGGACGCTTTGCAGTATGCGCATCAGATCGAGAAGCAGGAGACTACGCGAGCGGCCGCCGATGATGCAGACACTGAGGACTGATCGCATGAGCTATTTACTAAGGGCACAATGCAGTTGTAGCTCATTCTAAACTGTTGCACGTATGGAGATTGATTCGCCAACATGGTTGTTTGCAATGTCCAAGTTAACACGTTGACCACCTTTAGTCTGATTTATTTTTTCAATGTAAAATGTGATAATGTGTGGTTCTGAATTTTGATATCCTGGCACATACAATGCTCGGAAAATAAGTTTTTTATATGCACACCTTGACCCCCCCGGTTCTATCTAGGGGGTTGGCGGCTACTGGTGACCCCCCCCCCTTGTAGGGAGTACGCCACATTGGTTTCCGTTCTTTTGGGCGTAACTTGGATGCGCTTTATTTTCTTTTTGTTGTTGTATGTCATGTTGCAGCATGATTGTGAGTTTGCTGTTTGCTACGAGATCCTTAGCATAATTGGGATGCTGAAGTGGGAGGGGGGAAATGTTGGGGAACTATATACGAATACTAATGAGTTGGGCGCATTGTGTAACTTGGCAATGGCATGTACAAGATGGAGGAATTTCCAATGGAGGGCTGACGCATTAGCTAGTGAGCGGAATGGCGGGCATTAAGAATACTACTGTATCGTGGTTGACACGGAATGTTAGAGGCCTGAATAATCCTCAGAAGACAAAACAGGTCGTGGCATATTTAGACCGTCATAACATACACATAGCACTGTTGCAAGAAACCCACCTTACCACACATGCAGCGGAGGCAGTGGCCACTAGGTGGGTGGGTGTGCGAATAGCATTCTCTTACTCCTCCTATGCGAGGGGTGTTATGATACTGATTAAAAAAGGCATCCCCTTTGAAGTTCTGCATATTGACAAGGATGAGATGGAGAGATACATCCTGGTGCAGGGCATTTTGTTTGGCACGCGAGTGACAATTGTAAACCTCTGTGAACCTAATATGGATGACCCGGGGTTTTTTGAGACACTGTGGGGTAAACTACATAAATTGGATCCATCTGCTATTATTTGCAGGGGAGATTTTAATGTTGTACTGGTGCCTGGGGAGGACCGTATGACCTCAGCGGAGGTCACGCCTAAAAAGGCAGCGCTCTCTGTCGCTAATGGTATGAGAGACTTGGGGTTATTGGCTATATGGCGAATGCGCAACCCTTGTCTAAAGGAAGGTACGTGTCATTCATATGTGCATCATTCCTGGTCGCGTCTTGATTTTTGGCTAGCGACAACTGATGTACATTCATGGACCACTGATATTCGCCATCTACCCAAGACACTCTCAGATCATTCCCCAGTTCTGCTTAATATGAACATACCCACGCACATACCTACACAATTTCAATGGCGCCTTCAATCTTCCTCTCTGCTGGATCAAGTTTTCTGTGAAGGGGTGAGAGACGCTATAGTCGATTATTTTGAGCACAATAGAGGGCCTGTAGACAGTATGGGAACTCTCTGGAAAGCCTTTAAGGTGACCATACGGGGTGTCTGCATAAGTTTACAGGCTGGGTTTCTTCAGTCTTTACGTGGTACTATGTGGTCATTAGAACGAGAACTGTGACGATTAGAACGCAACTATCAGGAGTAAGGTCACAGAATACAATGATACAGCTGATCAAGAGGTGCGTCATTTGTCACGTCGATGGGTGGCAAGATATTATGGAGAAGAGGGCAGACCAGGAAGAGCGTTAGCCCAAAAAATTGCAGAGCCATGGGGAAGGACACATATAGCTAACATTGTTGGAGATGATGGTACTGTACACTATGATACAGCAGGCATACTTGATACATTTGTACAATATTATCAGGCCATGTATGCAACTCGTAAGACAGCCAGGGAAACAGATATTGCGCGCTACTTAGAAGATATCGCACTGGTCTGGCTTTCGCGGGGTCAACAGGAGTTTTTAATGCACCAGCTCACGATTGATGAAATACGAGATGCTATTAAGGGGCTCCAGAACGGGAAGGCTACGGGTACAGATGGTTTGCCAGCTGAGTTTTATAAAGAATATATTGAACTGTTGGCACCATGTTTACATGAGCTCTATCTCGAAACCTATGAGCAAAAATGTCTCCCAGCCACCATGCGAGAAGCGCTAATTATAACGCTCCTGAAGCCTGGTAAGGCGCCGGATAGTTGCAATTCGTATAGGCCTTTATTGCTTATGAATACTGATGTTAAGATTCTAGCAAAGGTGTTGGCTACCCGTCTGCGATTGTTACTACCTACTATGATCCTGCCAGATCAATCTGGGTTTATGCCTGCACGTTCGACATCTCACAATTTACGTACGCTGTTTGCGGCATTGCATGTGCTAGAGCCATTACTGCCTGCATTGGCAGTTCTTTTAGATGTTGCAAAGGCATTTGATTCGATCTCCTGGACATACTTATTTACAGTTTTACATTGCATTGGTTTCCCTTTTATTTTTACGAATTGGAACTGGTTACTATACACAGATCCTATAGCGTGAGTGTGGTTGAATGGACATACGTCCACCACGTTGCCGATACAGCGGGGTACACAACAGGGTTGCCCACTGTTGCCTCTACTTTTTGCGGTGGGTCTAGAGCCCCTAGCGTGTATCCTACGACAGCGGTATGCACATGCTACAATGAGATTTTATCAGCGTCCGCTAGCAGTTTCCATGTACGCGGATCACATGGTGCTCTATGTTCGTGACCCAGAGACACATCTAGCACACCTTATCAGGGAAAACGTCAGGTTTGAGTGGCATGCCGGGTTGGGAATAAACTGGGATAAATCCATAATCTTGCCCTTGACTGACAGTACGAAACGTATGGAGATTGAATATCCCTTAGAATGGAGTATAGATGCAGTAAAGTATTTGGGGGTATGGATCCATAGAGATCAACAGGTGGTTGTTCAATCTAACTATGACAGAGCGATCGTGAGACTTGAAGAGCAGGTCGCTAGGTGGATTAAATTGCCACTATCGCTGGCTGACAGAATCGCACTGATTAAAATTATAGTGCTTCCTCGGTTTTTATACTTATTTATTAATATTCCAGTCCGTCTCAAGCAAACTTTCTTTGATACACTCCGATCGTTGTTGATTACACTCGCATGGGGAGAAAAACGGCCTTGAGTGAAATGGGAAGTTCTAACCCTTCCATATGATATGGGCGGCTTTGCAGCTCCGGATGTACAGTTATATTATCTATGTGCGCAGGCCCACTCTGCCTACTATTGGCTACAAGCACCGGCTTATATTCCACATGTGGCAGTGGAGGAGGGCGCTATGCATTCTATACCGCTCAAGACCATGATTGTGAACACTCATTCAGTCTTTGAGAAGGGAGAAATAGATACAGTGCAGTTCACTGTTGGTGCATGGCAGGAACTCGGGAAGAGGGCACAGAAACTATCGCTCTACGCGCTGACCATGCCGCTTTTGCATCACTCTTCCATTTCGGTATCTAGTGAAAAAGGTGCGCTTCAAGTTCTTCATGAGAGAGATGTGCACACATTGGGGAATGTGTTTCTAGCTGGGAATTGGGAACTTTATGCCTGCCGAAGAGTTTATTGGGGATGGGGACAATGCTGAAATGCGTGTCTTTATTTACACTAGATTGCGTGCTGCTATACGTGCACTGTATCCACAATTTCTGAAGGAACCGCCAACCCTAGATGCATTACACCTCATATACGCTACTCAAACAAAATCTCACCTTATCACTCGATTATATCACACCTCACAGAGAGAGCGGTTAGTTATGGGAGCAACATCACTGGCTAAATGGAATGAAGATCTCCCTGATCCATTATCTGACGAAGATTGGCATGAAAGTTGTACATTGACAGAACGGCTTACTGCCAATGGTAATTGTTGGACAGGCCACATGAAGGGCTTGCTCCCTCCCCGCATGACAGGGCCCGAGCCCCGGCCCTCCAGGTGTTACTCACAGAAGCAACCCGCACCCCGTCTCAAGACGGGACTCCTGCCCCCGGACATCTCTGTATCATGGGGCCGAACCACTACCGGCTCCCTCGCCCGGCCCGGCCGCCATCTTGGACACTGCACCACGAGGCCGCGTGGCCTCAGCTCGACCCTAACCCTGGGCCTGGCCAAGCCCCGACATCCCGGCACCACCATCCACCCAGGAGGTGAACGGACCACTTGTCAGGTCAATGGGAGAAAGAGGTGTCGATGGCTCTCCCCCGCCAGGTGCCGATCACCCCCAGCTCCCCCGGGCGCTGGCTCCACCCCCCTGCTGGGTGTCTGGACTCCCTCATCCCGGACCTCCCGACCTCCAAGTGCGAGGGTCCGGACATCAAAGGGCGCCAGACCTATAACTGGGGCAGCTCCAGAGCAGGAAGTCAGTTGTATCCTGGAGTCGAGAGACACCGTGAAGAACTCATCCTTGACGGACTACCGGCGCTGCCGTAGCCCTGCCTTGTGAACTATCATCCTGCCTGCTGGCGCTGCCGCGGCCTTCTGCATCATTCATCCTCATCGGGACCTGCTGGCGCTGCCGCGGACCGTTGTAACTACCATCCTCGTCGGGACCTGCTGGCGCTGCCGCGGACCGTGTAACTACCACCTTCACCGGGACCTGCTGGCGCTGCCGCGGCCCGTCCATCTAGAACGCCGAGCTCGAGGATTGTGAGCTATCCATCATATCATCGCATCTACCAGATTGGTAACAAGACTGTCCCGCTACCCCCTTTTCCCAACCAAGAGACTAGAATCGAGGGGACCCCTGAGTCCTGACCTCCTTGTACCATTCTATCGTACCTAAAGATTGCTTATAAAGAACGTTGAACCTTATCATTGTGTGGTGTACATCAGTGGGGGGGGAAGTTATTCGTCTGTACGATCGCTGGAGACGGCTCTCCCCGGAGACCTCTCCCCTTGTCCTCGGCCGACCCTCCCGGTCCGTCTAACATTGGTGGCCAGCGGCGCGATCCGAATCAACGCGTAATCGTACAGAGAGTAGCTCACCCCACGACGAAACCACGATGACAACCAAAGAGAGCGGATCCACCGAGAAATTCCAAATGGAGAAATTGGAAGAGTACAGCCATCGTGAGTGGAAACAATTCTGCATTGAACTAGGCATTGCTACCACCGGTCTGAGTACTAAAGACGATTTCAAGCACGCCATTGAGTCGTGGGCAGAAACCGGGGCCGCCAGACCCCCGGACCAAAACATTGCAGCATCAGAGAGGAACACCACGGCGCCCGAGGAGCGAGGAACGGGCCTCTCGCAGGAAGAGATCCAAGAGAGAGAAAAGAACAGACTACATGAGTTAGAAATGGCACGGCTCAAAATGGACGGTGAACTAAAATTAGCCGAACAAAAACTGAACCTAGAACATCTGCGGCTCCGAGAAGAACGGGAAGAAAAACAGAGGCAGAGAGAGCTCGAAGAAAAGAGATTAGCGTACGAACACGAGCGCAAACTGGCAGAAATAGACCAACGGAAGCAGAACAAAGAACTGGAGGTGCCCGAGCAACCGCGCACCCCAGGAGCAACAGAAAGGAAAGTCCACATCCCCAAGGATGTCGTTCGAGAGTATTTCCGAGAGGACGACATACAACAGTGGTTCAAGGCCTACGAGATCGCCATGACCTCCCACCGGATCGATCGAAGTGACTGGGGAGCCGGTCTATGGGGGAGGTTCGTCAATGAAGGCCGCGATGCCCTGTTACAGCTCCCAGACCATCTGATGTCATCCTATGACCACATGAAGGCTGCCCTCCTCACCCGATATGGGCTCACACCCGAAATGTACCGCCAGAGGTTCCGAGACTGCACCCGGATCCCGGGTACAACTTGGGTGGAATACGTCAACTATTTCAGCCGAGCCTTCGAGGGTTGGATCAAGGGAAGCCACGTAACGACCTACGAGCAACTTTTTAATCTCATGGTGTGGGAGCACCTCTCTAACAACTGCTTCGTCGAGCTCAGGCAGCACCTCCTCGACAGTAAATTGACTGACCCACGGCAACTCGCCGCCGAAGCTGACCGGTGGGAAAGCACCCGAGTAGGCCGGAGAGGGCCGTACGAACAGAACCGGAACAACCAAGGTCAGCACCGTCCCCGAGGAGGAGGAGGAGGCCAGGGACGAGGAAGATACACCGTCCCGGCCGCTTCCGCTGCCAGCACCCCGCCCCCGGCCAGCCGGGGCAACACCCCGATGCGCCCGGGGTTCCGAGCCAATGTCACGTGTCACCGATGCCAGCGAATCGGCCACTACGCCAATGACCCGAACTGTCCACAGAACCAAACTACGAGACCCCGCCAGGTAGCTGCCGCCGCCCTGGGGGGAGAACAAATCTCCGAAGAACAGGAAGAATGCGAACAAGAACAACGAGAGTGGGAACCGGCCGCCATGATTCTAGCGTGCCTAGGGGGAAGAGACATGGTTCCGCGGGCTCCCCTACCCGCCAACACCAGAAAATATAGCCAGTGGGTGAACATTAATGGACGCCGGGCCGAAGCACTACGGGACACGGGGGCCAGTGTGACGGCCGTCCGCTGTCACCTGGTAAAACCAGAGCAGATCCTGCCGAACATTCTCTGCCCCGTCCGTTCAGCCGACAATTCGGAGAGTCTATGTCGGATGGCCTGCGTCCCCTTCGAATGGGGGGGAGTCTCCGGCATGTTGAAGGTGACGGTCCGAGATGATGCCCCCGTGGACTGTCTCCTGGGGAATGATCTTGAAAGTTCCCCGTGGGCCGCCGTAGAAAGAAGAGAGCACCTGGGGATGTTGGGCCTCCCGGACTGGGCATGCGTAAACACCCGGTCCATGGCCGCCCATGCCATCCCCCGACCAGAAGAACCAGAATGGCCAGCACCTCCTCCCCCGATCGCTCCAGGAGAGGACACCGACCCTACCGACCCCCCAGAGCAAACCCCCGAAGGGCTCGCTCAAACCCAGGACCTTCCCGACCTGGCTCAGTGGCGTCAAGAAGGGGGGCCCACCCAGGAACAGTTCCGTCAAGAACAGAAGACCTGTCCCTCCCTCGAGGGACTCCGCCAGCAAGCCCTCGCCCAGAGCGCAGGGGACACCTCCGGAGCCCATTGGATCTATTGGGACAATGACCTATTGTACAGTGAACAGAGAATCGCGGAGTTAGGGGCCAGTCGAGTGCTGGTGGTGCCCCTCCGTTTTAGAGACTTCCTGTTAAATTTGGCCCACGATGTCCCTCTGGCTGGACACCTGGGCCAGGACAAAACCTACAGTCGCCTGGTGACCCACTTTTTCTGGCCAAAGATGAGAAACGACGTCCTCAACCACTGCCGGTCCTGCCCCACGTGCCAGGCCAGCGGGAAGAGCAGCCGCAAACTCAAAGCACCTCTGCAACCCTTCCCAGTTGTCACCACCCCGTTCGAGAGGGTGGGAATAGACATTGTGGGGCCCCTGGACCCCCGTACAGCACAAGGACATCGGTTCATCCTGGTACTGGTGGACCACGCCACCCGCTACCCCGAGGCTGTGCCCCTGCGAACTGTAACAGCCCCGGTGGTCGGCCGGGCCTTAATGGGGATCTTCTCCCGGGTGCGCTTCCCCCGAGAAGTCGTCAGCGGCACCAACTTTATTTCGAAATACATGAGGTCCCTCTGGCAACAGTGCGGGGTCACCTACCGATTCACGACCCCCTATCACCCTCAAGGAAACGGACTAGTCGAGCGGTTCAACCGCACGCTCAAGAGAATGATTGGGGGGTTGGAAGAGCCCCTCCGTCGCCAGTGGGATGTACTACTTCCGTGCCTCCTCTTCGCATATCGAGAAGTCCCCCAGAAGTCCCTCGGCTTTAGCCCTTTCGAACTCTTGTACGGGCACCCTGTGCGAGGGCCCCTCAGCCTAGTCAAAGAAGGTTGGGAGATGGCCCCCCTAAAGACCCCTCCAGTCGTCTTCAAGTACCTCCTGACCCTACGCAATCAGACCAGGCGATTCAGAGAGATGGCGAAAGCGAACCTTGAGGCCAGTCAGGAGGACATGAAAAAATGGTACGATCAAAATGCCTCCTCCATCGAATTCGAACCTGGCCAGAAAGTATGGGTGATGTCCCCCACCGAACCATGTGCCTTGCAGGACAAGTGGACGGGGCCCTTCAAAGTGGTCGAGCGCAAGAGCCCCGTCACCTATCTCATCGATATGGAATCCCCACGGAACCCCCTCCGGGTCCTCCACACCAACAGACTCAAACCCCACTTTGTGCGCTCGGAGCTCAGCCTCCTGATGGCTACAGACAGTGGAGCGGAAGAAGACTCCGAGCCTCTCCCTGATCTCCTAAAGACTCGCGAGACAGATGGTTCCGTGGACGGGGTCCGACTCTCAGATGCCCTCACCCCGGGACAGCTCCAAGGCTGCCGGGACCTCCTGCTGCAGTTTGCGACCCTGTTTTCCCTCACCCCAGGGGTCACCCCCTGGTGCTTGCACGACGTGGACACTGGGGACAGTCCCCCTATCAGACACCGGGCGTACCGCGTACCAGATCGGGTACGGGCCTGCATCCAAGAGGAGGTATCAAAGATGCTCACGCTCGGGGTCATCGAGCTCTCGGACAGCCCCTGGGCCAGCCCGGTCGTGCTGGTCCCCAAAGCTGCTGCCCCCGGCACCACTCCTGAGCTCCGATTCTGCGTCGACTATCGGGGTTTGAATGCTGTCACCAGAACCGACGCTCATCCCATCCCCCGAGCGGATGAACTGATCGACCGCATGGGGGCGGCCCGCTACCTCAGCATCTTCGACCTGACAGCGGGCTACTGGCAGAGCGGTCTCACACCCCGGGCCCAAGAACGATCCGCCTTTTCTACCCCCGATGGCCACTACCACTTCAAAGTCATGCCATTCGGCATGAAGAATGCCCCAGCTACTTTTCAGCGACTGGTGATCCAGGTCTTGGCGGGACTAGAGGAGTTCAGCGCCGCCTACCTGGACGATATCGCTGTGTACAGCCGCCACTGGTCCGACCACCTCCACCACCTCCGAGAGGTCCTGCAGGCCCTCCAACGGGCCGGCCTCACAATCAAGGCCAGCAAGTGCCAAATTGGTCAGGGGTCCGTGACCTATCTCGGACACCAGGTGGGAAGCGGCCTGGTGGCCCCTCTACAACTCAAGATCGCTGCCATCCAGTCCTGGCAGCCTCCAGTCACGCAGACCGAGGTCCGAGCATTCTTGGGGCTCACCGGCTACTACCGGCGGTTCGTGAGGGACTATGGCAGCCTTGTGGGGCCCCTCACGGGACTCACATCCAAAAACCACCCGAAGAAGGTCAACTGGACCCCAGCCTGTCAAGCGGCCTTCGAGAAGCTGAAAGCCGCCATGTGCACTGCCCCTGTGCTCCAGGCCCCCGACTACAGTCGGGAATTCATCGTACAAACAGATGCCTCCAACCATGGCATCGGGGCGGTCCTCTCCCAGTTGAACTCCGAGGGACTTGACCAACCGGTGGCCTTCATCAGCAGACGCCTCCTGGCCCGAGAACAGCGCTGGAGCACTATCGAGAGGGAGGCCTTCGCAGTGGTGTGGGCCCTCAAAAAGCTCCGGCCCTATCTCTTCGGTACCCACTTCCGGGTGCAAACGGATCACCGGCCCCTGCAGTGGCTAATGCAGATGCGGGGGGAAAACCCCAAACTATTGCGTTGGTCCATCTCCCTGCAGGGGATGGACTTCACTGTGGAACATCGACCGGGCCAAGACCACGCCAACGCGGATGGCCTGTCACGCTTTTTCCGCCTCGACGAGGAGAGTCCCCAAGAGGATGGGGGACTCTCCCCGCCTTCAGCTGGGGGGGACGCATGTTGGACAGGCCACATGAAGGGCTTGCTCCCTCCCCGCATGACAGGGCCTGAGCCCCGGCCCTCCAGGTGTTACCCACAGAAGCAACCCGCACCCCGTCTCAAGACGGGACTCCTGCCCCCGGACATCTCTGTATCATGGGGCCGAACCACTACCGGCTCCCTCGCCCGGCCCGGCCGCCATCTTGGACACTGCACCACAAGGCCGCGTGGCCTCAGCTCGACCCTAACCCTGGGCCTGGCCAAGCCCCGACATCCCGGCACCACCATCCACCCAGGAGGTGAACGGACCACTTGGCAGGTCAATGGGAGAAAGAGGTGTCGATGGCTCTCCCCCGCCAGGTGCCGATCACCCCCAGCTCCCCCGGGCGCTGGCTCCACCCCCCTGCTGGGTGTCTGGACTCCCTCATCCCGGACCTCCCGACCTCCAAGTGCGAGGGTCCGGACATCAAAGGGCGCCAGACCTATAACTGGGGCAGCTCCAGAGCAGGAAGTCAGTTGTATCCTGGAGTCGAGAGACACCGTGAAGAACTCATCCTTGACGGACTACCGGCGCTGCCGTAGCCCTGCCTTGTGAACTATCATCCTGCCTGCTGGCGCTGCCGCGGCCTTCTGCATCATTCATCCTCGTCGGGACCTGCTGGCGCTGCCGCGGACCGTTGTAACTACCATCCTCGTCGGGACCTGCTGGCGCTGCCGCGGACCGTGTAACTACCACCTTCACCGGGACCTGCTGGCGCTGGCGCGGCCCGTCCATCTAGAACGCCGAGCTCGAGGATTGTGAGCTATCCATCATATCATCGCATCTACCAGATTGGTAACAAGACTGTCCCGCTACCCCCTTTTCCCAACCAAGAGACTAGAATCGAGGGGACCCCTGAGTCCTGACCTCCTTGTACCATTCTAGCGTACCTAAAGATTGCTTATAAAGAACGTTGAACCTTATCATTGTGTGGTGTACATCAGTGGGGGGGGAAGTTATTCGTCTGTACGATCGCTGGAGACGGCTCTCCCCGGAGACCTCTCCCCTTGTCCTCGGCCGACCCTCCCGGTCCGTCTAACAGTAATCTTAAATTGATACATTTTAAATATCTGCGCCAAGTGTATTTTACGCCTGCTTTACTGTATAAATGTGGATTGAAAGACTCTGCCGGTTGTGTCAGATGCCATGCCCCACATGCGGACTTTCAGCATCTAGCCTGGGCCTGTCCGAAAGTTGCAGAATTCTGGGTGCAGGTCACTCGAAGCCTGACTGAAATGGTGGAAACGACCGTGGCATGTACCCCGCAAATGTGTTTACTGGGACTTGTATCCGCTATAAGTGCTTCGGTTAGGAGACTGGTAGCTGTGGCATTACTATTGGCTAAGCGCAGGGTCGCTATGTGCTGGGGTGGCAGACCGGCGCCAACACATAAGCAATGGCTACAGGATTTAGGTGCCGATTACGATCCGGTAAAAATCGGGTACGAACCGTCGGTCGAGCGTTTTCCCCGTCCGACTCGTACCCGGTCGTAAAACTTTACAAACATGGAATTACGATTCGCACGGAAACACCATTTCCGTACGAATCGTAAAAACCACCGACCGACGAAAATATACATACGAATGTGATCCGGGAATGCTGCGACGTGACGTCGGGACGCTTTCAGGCAGCGTTTCACGACCCAGGAATTACGATTCGAACCGACAGCAGTCCGGACGGCAATATTTTCACGGCACCCAAAAAGTGCCGGAAAAGCGAAGTACGGCGCGAATCGACCAGAGTAGGTGGCCCGGTACGCACCGTACCCCCCCCCAGCCCCCGTAGGTACACGCCGACCCCCCCCCCAGCCCCCGTAGGTACGCGCCGACCCCCCCAGGCCCCGTAGGTACGCGCCGACCCCCCCAGCCCCCGTAGGGACGCGCCGACCCCCCCCAGCCCCCGTAGGTACGCGCCGACCCCCCCCAGCCCCCGTAGGTACGCGCCGAACCCCCCTGTATGTACACCCGTGTACGTGTCGAACCCCCCCGTGTACGTTCGAGTCGAACCCCCCGTGTACGTTCGAGTCGAACCCCCCCGTGTACGTTCGAGTCGAACCCCCCCGTGTACGTTCGAGTCGAACCCCCCCTGTACGTTCGAGTCGAACCCCCCCTGTACGTTCGAGTCGAACCCCCCGTGTACGTTCGAGTCAAACCCCCCCTGTACGTTCGAGTCGAACCCCCGTGTATGTTCGAGTCGAACCCCCCGTGTACGTACGAGTCGAACCCCCCCTGTACGTTCGAGTCGAACCCCCGTGTACGTTCGAGTCGAACCCCCCCGTGTACGTACGAGTCGAACCCCCCGTGTCAGTTCGAGTCGTACCCCCACCCGTGTATGTACGGTGCGTACCCCCAGCGCTACGCGCTGGGGGTACGCACCGTACATACACGGGTGGGGGTACGACTCGAACGTACACAGGGGGTTCGACACGTACACGGGTGTACATACACGGGGGGGTTCGACACGTACACGGGTGTACATACAGGGGGGTTCGGCGCGTACCTACGGGGGCTGGGGGGGGGGGTCGGCGCGTACCTACGGGGGCTGGGGGGGGGTCGGCGCGTACCTACGGGGGCGGGGGGAGTGTTGGGCGCGTATGCGGGCACGTCTCCATGGTTGCTATGGGAGTTCGGTGCGGACGGTGTTTTTTCCATCCGGTTGTAACCTCGGACGCACGGGATGGATCGTGATTCCTCGGTCGGACTTCACCTTTCACATTTGTACGGTAAATCGTACGAGGACGTGTCGGACACATTTTCCGACCCGAGGACGTGTGGGGAATGATTCCCAATGCGGTTCGTATGGACTTTTTACCATGCGAATCGTGATTGCCAGTTCGTACGGCACTTGTACGATTCGTACGGTAAAAAGACCGGATACGAGTCGCACGGGGAAATTTTTTGCCGGATCGTAATCGGCACCAAAGTGTACTGCCGAGACCAGCTTACTTGCTATGCTGAGGAACTCCCTAATGCCTTTACGCCTTGTGATATATGGGGTACATTAACATCTTATTTGCTCGCCATGAATGATGATTAATGTATTTTTACTGTATTTTGACATTCTGTTCAGTATAATATGATTCTATTGCTGTCTAAGCATACTGCCGTATGTATTGATGTACTGCCTACTTGTACTTGTAAGCCCACTGATGAACTTATGACTTGTTTCTTGATTGCTATGTACTGAAAATGTAAAAATAAAATAATATAAATACCCCCCCCCCAAAAAGAGAGACATATTGTATATACTTTGTGGGCTTCAGCCCACCCATAGGCTCCCCATTTGCTGGCTCCATCGTGCCTCTCCTATTCTTTCTCCCCATTTGTCCATGGCATGCATGCGTCATGCCTCTTCCTGTGTTTAGCCCTTCCCAAGAGCATGAACCAATTACTACTTTCCATCCACAGCTCCCATTTAATGACCATTTTAGCAACTTCTTTTTTCTTTGATTAAGAGCCCCTGACAGGAGCGCTCGTGTTTTCACAGGCTCTGGGGCTTCGGGCATTGTTGTAATCAAGGCTGTAAATCATGTTCTTATCTCGTCACATTTGCTGAACAGTCAAAGACCGAGATCCGATATCATACGCTATCTTCACAGGGTGCTTGTTCCGTGCCCCGATCCCTTCCCTCATTGGTGCTGGCCCCTTCCATCCATCATTGCTAGTTATTGTTGTCGGACGCTCTTTCCGTCTCCTCCCCTCTGAGTCCTGTATTCATCCTTTCTTTCCTTCTTTGTCACACAGACATTGTCCTTTCTCTCTTTTCAAGAACGGGCTGCTCCTGACGCATTTGTGTGGTCCCAGAAGGGGTGTACGTTGCCTGGAGGGAACGGGCTGCTCCTGATGCACTCGTGTGGTCCCAGAAAGGGTGCACGTTGCCTGGAGGATGGTCTCCCATGGGAGTCTGTAATGTTTCAGCTGACTGATACGCCATTGCCGGGGGCTGCTTGGTAAAGGTTACTCAATCTCCTGCTACTTTACCGATGAGGGAGGTGGGCCAATGGAAGCGAGGTGTTACTGGTGACGAGGGAGCTGGAGTTGGGTATTATATCAGATATGAATTATGGAAATTGCGGGACGTCGAGTAGAAAAACTCAGGCTTGTGCAGTGATTTGTTTCCCTGATGTTTGCACAATGGGGTACCTACTGACTTGGTGCCATGATATTTGCAGAGGTTATCTATTAATCAGTCTTTCATTTTTGTTGAAACAAGGCTTTCTGCTTTAACACATTCCATATTTTGGCAAAACATCGTCCCTGCAAAAAGTGGCAATATATGCCCTCGCTTCACACAAACCCTGAGGTTCCCCTCTCCTGAACTTTGACACCTTACCCATCTTGCTTGCTGTACCCCTGCCACCGCTCTCTGGCCTTCTACTCCACACCACAGATGGCCACCGTATTCATCATAATCTCCCATTTATTTGAACCACAACTGTTATTGACGGGGTTGGAGAGCTAAAGGGTCTATACAATACAATGACGGTGTCAATAATTAAGAAAGAACAAAACATCTTGAGATGAAAATAATTCAGAATAGGATCAAGTTAATTGAAAGATCTTTTAAGGACATTTCAAGAGAGTGTTTCAAAAATCTTTCCAAATGTTTCTCTAAATTTATGGACTTGCAAGTTTGCCAGGTGAAATCAGTCGTGCTAACATCTTATATGGAAAGGATATGGGCTTAAGGTCATAAGAGTATAAGATTCATTGTAAGGATCTTACTCTAATGTGCCTGCTACTTCCTTAATCCCATCAGAATTGTAGTTTGTCTAAACAACATTGTCTTGAGAGCGCACTTACAGCCACCCTTGTTAGATCGAACCCCTGTCTGGTTTGCTAAAGACATCTTGGGGTCATTCAGAAAGCTTTCCTGGGAATGCATTCCACCCGTTGCTTACTCTTGGCTTAGTGGTTTGTAACGCATTTTCTGGCTTTCAATTTGGTGACTTTATTTGTTTTTGGCTGTCCAGATTGAGTTTATCCCTCCCGTTGCCCAAATCTTATTTGATGAATTCTTCCACAGGTGTTCGATTTCTGTAAACTTGCTGTGCCTTAAGTTGAAAGGAGCTAAGATGGAATTTATGATTCTCTGGAGTAATCCCCATCCCCAAAGGGCCCTTGACTGGCCGGTTTGCCTTGGTCCTAAACCAGCTATAAAAAGCCTGGGGTATGGCTGGAAAAAACCCTGACCATGGAAAGCCAGGCTACTAAATTCTCGGCCACCCGTTTTGGATCATGTGCATGTTGCACAAGATTCTGCCTCTTCCCCCTATCCGTAGAGGAGGCGAGAAGTCCAGGCTCTGATTCTTTCTCCTCTGGCTTTTGGCAACTCGCTCTGGCTCGGTGCTCCCAAGGTAGTTATTCATAAACTCCAAGTCATGCAAAATGCAGCCACACAACTGCTCTTGGGGATTCATAGGTACGAATCAACTAGACAGGGTTTGTTTGACCTCCACTGGCTCCCCATTGCCCTAGGATTGAATTTAAATCCTTGTGCACAGAGCCTTTCATGAGAGTGGCCCTCCCATCTCTCACCAACTGGTCCCCCCCTACTCCCCAAAAAGGCTTCTCAGATCCACCAGCTCATATTTAGCCACCGTCCCCTCTGTAAGAAGAGCTCAAAGTGGTCGACGGTCTTTTGGCTGTGGAATGCTCTCCCTCTGGCCATGCGTTCCAAGAATAATGAGTCGAGCTTCCAAAATCCCTCAAGCCCTGGCTCTTTAGGAGCTGATTTCTTAGGTGAAGCTTCGATCTTGGTGTAGGGGTGCTTTTTGCCCGCCAGTGCTGGAATGCCTTCAGGCCACCATGTGGTTTATAAATCCCCTAGCATAGAAAAGTATAGCATTCAAAGGCAGAGGTCAAATGTCAAGCTCTGTCTTCCAGGGAGCTTGGTGTTTACTTTTCTTTCTGTGAATTCAAAGTGAGAGTATTTATGTGACAATCATGCTGGCTGCTGAGGGTGTGCTGGAGGAAGGCTCTGAAGAATGGAGGAAAGAAATATTTTAATACGATCAAATCAATACACCAGGTGATGGCATTTCCACACATTATCGTTTATGCACTGTATACTTTTAGCAGTAAAACTGTATGTCTCTGCAAATGTAATGGTCATTTCAATTGAACATTTTGAGAAAGTGCCTCTTTTGCATGGTTAGCCGTCCACTTTTTTCCTGGTTTTGATGTGGTTTTGATTGTAGCGCACAGGGTTCCTGCCAACTAGGTCCCCTGTGCCAGGGCTTCTTACCTAAAAACAAACTCCAGATTGGTACTTTTACCCCTTGTAAGTCTCTAGTAAATGATACCCTGGGTACCTAGGGCCTGGGAGCTGAAGAGGGTCCCCTGGCACCTCCCCTCACTGGGTCAATGCCACTGCCCTGGCAGCTTGCATTCCCCTGTGAGAGAGAAAACCACAAAGTCGACATGGCACCCTGCCTGGGTGCCATGCCAGCCAGCACTGCCTGACGGCATAGGTAAGCCACCACTCTAGTAGGCCTTGCAGCCCTAAGGCAGGATACATTATACCACAGGCGAGGGCATATCTGCATGAGCAGGCATGCCCCTACAATATTTGGGTCCATTCCTTAATATTGTAAGTGCCAGTGGAGCAACAGAGAATACAGGGGCTGGAAACTCGGCAACTCGAGTACAACAGCACCATGAGGGCTTCACTGAACACAGGAGTGTTCGGTATCAAACTACTTCTTTCAATAGACCCACACTAATACCAGTGTGGAATTTATTGTACAAATGCACACTGCCCCCTGGAACCCTGCCAACCTGGTGTATGCTCTGACCGACTGTGGACAGTCAGACACCACCAGACATGTTTCTGGACCCAGGGGAGAGAGCACTTGCTCTCTGGGATCAGAAACAATGCATACCCTAGGCAGACATGTCACACCTCCTTCCCCAGGATGGTTCAGTCTTCCTTACTTGTGTGAACACCCCTGAGGCGGAAGCCGGGGGCCGTGTGAGTGCAACGTTGTGTATTTTTTAAATAATCTTGTGTTGTGCGCTGCGTGGTGTGTTACTGTTCGCCCCCTGTGAATTCTGCACACGCTCGCTTTTCTGTTCGTTTTTAACCTAAAACCCTTACCTTGCGCACTGTGTATCTGGCACTACCGACATCCTTGCCACCTCGCTTCACTCCCACCTCAGTTCCCCTCCTGGCCGGACTCCCTCCTTGCTTGGGACACCTGCCATTGGGTCGAGCTCAGGGTGGCCGCCATATTGGGAGAAGGCAGGGGTAGCGCTCTAGTTGCGGCTGACTCCCACCCTCCTCTCTTCCTATAAAATGATTACTGTTCCCAGACGGCGCAGAGGGCAGGCGCAGCGGGCGCGCCGGCGGTGCGCCAAAGGCGCGCCAAAGGCAAGCCCGTCTGCGCCCGTCCGCGACCGGCCGGGACCAGGGGCCACGAACGCTGCCTCCATCGTTAAATATTCTTCTAACCAGCTTCTCTCTCTACACGGCACCTGGCCCCTTATTCCCTCTACACTCAGCCGCATCCAGGCACTTAACATTGCCACTTCACTTCCACCTATTCAATCACTACCCATATCCCTTGCACATTCCCTTTCCCGCCCCTGCTCCCCGACGAAGACTCCCGCTTACCTTCTCAATACCCGTTCAGCTGGCAAGCACCAGCTGGAGCTCTATAACCTTCTCAATACCGAGTCACCCGACTTTCTGTTTCTAACGGAAACGTGGTTCTCCGCTGATTCCCAGCCCGATGTCTTATCTGCTCTACCCGATTCTTATTACATCCTGCGAGCCGACCGCCCAGCTGGGAAAGTTGGTGGGGGAGTAGCATTGATAATTCGGTCTACCCTCCACTTCCAGCCCCTATCCTCCCCCCCATACCTAAAATCGACTACATTGTGGCCCGTTCAGTGAACATTTCCATCCCCCTTACCATAGTTCTTATCTACCGCCCCCCTCAAGCAACGCCCCACTTTCTTCCCGCTCTGCAAGACCTCTTGGCCACTCTTGTAATCAACAATACGTCAGTTCTACTGTTGGGGGATTTCAATTATTGGCCTGGCGATCCGAAAGAAGACTTGGCTTCCAGAGACTTCTCGGACACCCTTCGCTCCCTCAATTTCATCCCCCACATTAACGTCCCCACTCACATTCACGGTCATATTCTTGACCAGATCTGGTCAGTAAATCGGACCCTCTCTCTAACAACTACCCTCCCTTGCACCTGGTCAGATCACTCGCTTATCTCTTTCTCCATTGACCTAGCAGTTACCGACAAATCCTCCCTGCCGAAGAATGTTTCGGCGCGTAACTGGAACCGGGTTGACTTCCACTCCCTTCACTCTTCGTTGAGGACCACCTCCCCAGTGTTATCTGCTCTCCCTCTCGATCTTCAAGCAGATGCCATTAACACCTGGCTTTCCACCTCGTGCGACCGGATAGCTCCGCTCAGGACGGTCAAAGCTTGCCGACCCCATGAAGCCAATAAATGGTTCTCGAGCGACCTCAAAACTCTCAAATTAGCTCTCCAACAGTCTGAGCGCCAGTGGAGACGCAATTAATGCCCCTCTCTGAAGGATCAATATAAGTTCCTTCTTAACAACTATAAGAGAGCTATTCTTGCGGCAAAATTAGAATACTTCTCGGGCAAGATCTTACTAGCAGTTAATAAGCCCAAGGAAATTTTCTCAGTTGTCCATAACCTAGCCCTATCAGAACATGTCAATCTCCACCCCACTCCTTCTCTCTCTCTCTGTCTCTCTCTTAACGACTATTTCTTTGAGAAAATCTCCAACATCAAACGGAATATCCCTTCACCGTCTTCTTGTTTTTCCCCCTTCTCCCCCCCCCCTTCTACTTTCCTGTCTCACTCATTTCCCACCCATCTCCAAAGAATCTTTCCTGACTCTGCTCAGGAAAGTCAAATCAGGCTCGCCCGCTGACTTTGCCCCTGCTCGAATCCTTACGGAGCTATTTGTTGGCTGCCCCGATCCCCCTCTGTCCTTTCTCAATCTATCTATTTCTACGGGATCGGTCCCTCCACAGTTCAAATCAGCCACTGTCATCCCTATCTTAAAGAAGCCTGGCTCTGATCCAACCCTCCCTGTCAATTTCAGGCCGATTTCTTTGCTCCCGTATTTAGGCAAGATCCTAGAAAGCCATGTAACCACCTGCCTATCAACATACATTGAGGACAACCAGTTACTGGCCTCCCATCAGGCGGGCTTTCGCCCGGCCCATTCAACCGAAACTGTGGTCCTCTCTGTCCTTGACGAGTTGAAGTGTAAAACGGACTCCAACTGCCCCCAAGCTCTGGTGCTCCTGGATTTGTCCGCTGCCTTTGACACGGTCGACCATTCCATCCTTCTGGACCGTGTCAGGGCAGCGGGCATCCAGGGCACCGCCTTCTCATGGCTCACGTCATTGCTTCAAGGCCGGTCTCAGGCTGTCCAGCTCTCTGGTTTTTTTGCCCCGTTTCGTACAATTTCTTGTGTGGTCCCCCAGGGCTCCTCTCTTTCTCCTCTTCTCTTTAACCTTTACATTTACCCTCTTATTGTTTCTCTGCTTAGAATGGAGGTATCCGTTTACAACTATGCGGACAACCTTCAACTTATTTTCAACCTTTCTTCCTCTACTGATTCCCTCTCCAAATTCCAAACCACTCTCACATGATTGGATGAGCCAAAATCATTTGAAACTCAATCCTGACAAAGCTGAGCTGATCTTAACTGGCGGCTCTTCAAGCCCCTGGTCATCTGCTTATTGGCCTGCCAGCTTTGATCCCTCTCCGGCTCCCTCGACATCAGTTAGAACCCTCGGGATCAAAATCAGCCAGGACCTTTCCATGCGTCCCCAGATCAGCTCCGTAGTGTCCTCCTGCTTCTTATCCCTTCGATGCCCTCAAAATCATTATTTTAGCCATGGTCCTTTCCCGGTTAGACTATGGGAATTGCCTCTATGCTGGCATCGCTGCCTATGAGCTACGGCGCCTCCAGTCCATTCAAAATCAGGCGGCTCGCCTAATTTATCAACTTCCCAAATTCCACCACTCTTCTCCTCTCCTAAAAACTCTTCACTGGCTCCCTATTTATTTCCGCACCCTCTTCAAAATGGGATGCATAGTTTTTATGGCTCGTGCTCGCACAGCCCCCCTTTTCGTCAACTCCATGATCTCTCACTACCTCCCCAGTCGTCATCTTCGCTCCTCCAGTCAGGCTCTCCTCACTGTTCCTCGATTTCGTAAATCTCGAGCAGGTGGCACCAGGTTTTCTCTCCTGGCCCCTCGCTTCTGGAATAGTCTCCCTCTTACCACTCGACTAATCCCCTCCTACCTTCTCTTTCGGAAAGCGCTCAAGACTCACTTGTTCGCCCAGGCGTTCCCCTCCACTTAACCTCCCTTTCTCCGCCTCCAGTAATCCCTTAGCGCCAGGAAACCGCTCGGTCACAGTGCGCTCTACAAATGCCTTCAACTTCTACTTCAACTTCAAAGAGAGTAGCTTGAAAGGCCTGTCTCCAGAAGAGACTCCAATGCATACAGAACGCCTCCACATGCCTCATCCTCAACATCCCCCGCCACAGCCACATCATCTCCCACCTGAGGGACCTGCACTGGCTCCCCGTCAACAAGAGGATCACCTTCAAGCTCCTCACCCATGCTCACAAGGCACTCCACAACACCGGGCCAGCATACCTCAACAACCGACTCAACTTCTACAACCCAAACCGCCAGCTCCACTCTGCCGGCCTCGCCCTTGCCACCTCCCACGCATCCGCAGATACCGACCGGAGGTGGCAGATCATTCTCCCACCTCGCTGCCAAGACATGGAACACCCTCCCCACCCACCTAAGACAGACCAAGGACCTGCTGACCTTCAGGAGACTCCTCAAGACCTGGCTGTTCGATCTGTAGCTTCTCCTCCCCCCCCCCCCAGCGCCTTGAGACCCTCACAGGTGAGTAGCACGCTTTACAAATGTCTGATTGATTGATTGATTTGTAATGCGACCCCCAACCTCTGATGCTAGCAGCAGATGGCAGCCCCCGGCTTACACCCCCACTTAGGGCGGGAAAACCTAGGAAGAATAGGAGGTGTCCCTCCCTCTGCAAATACAGGAAGATGATGGACAGAGTGCTGAAACATTTCCCCCAGTCACAGATCTGGGTTGAATTCATCATTGTTATTTAGCTCAATTCGCCACCCCAGTTCAGACCCAGCTAAATGCAAATTAGTCTTGACCTTGTGCCTCATGGGAACAGTTCAGCCGAACTGCCAAGCCAGGTCCTCCCTGGACTGAAAACAAGCATCCTGGGACCGGATTTGGGGTAACACCCCTCATCAGCCAGACTAGCTTGAATACAGTGGCTAAATGAGCAAGGAACCCACGTCTGGGCATACCCTGCCAACTTAGGGCGAACAAAGCAAACTCAACAAGATGATGATCACGGAGTGCTGAAAGTTTTCAGACACTCACCTCCAGTCACAGATCTGGGTTGAATCCATCATTGTTATTTAGCTCACTTCGCCACCCCAGTTCAGACCCAGATATATGCAAATAAGTCTTGACACTGTGCCTCATGGGAACAGTCCAGCCCGAACTGCCAAGTCAGGTCTTCACTTGACCATAAACAAGCATCCTGGGACCGGTTTCGGGGTAACACCCCTCATCTGCCAGGCTAGCTTGAATACAGTGGCAAAGTGAGCAAGGGACCCACGTCTGGGCATACCCTGCCAACTTAGGGCGAAAAAAGCAAACACAAGGAGATGATGGCTGCAGGGTCAAGACTGATTTTCATTTGGCTGGGTTCAAACTGAAATGGCATGGTGTAGGAGAGTAGGATCTGCACTTATGTTGCCCCCACTTTTTTATTGATGTATACACTGGTTTCTGGCTATAGTCTGGCTGAGTCCCTGCTAATCAGGGCCCCAGTCTCTCTGTTCTCTCTAAACGACTTGGTGTGCATATTAGATGCACTAGTGATTGGATACTGTGGTACCTTATGAGCCCCTAGTATATGGTACCTTAGGTACCTAGGGCATAGGTACTTCACAGGCCTACCAGGGGCTGCAGCATGTATTATGCCACCCCTGGGAAGCAGACGCAATCTGACACCACAGGCCTGCTACTGCAGCCTGTGTGAGGTAGTGTTAGCACTCCTCACTGAGGTATAGGTTTCTATATCTCACCATACACACACATATAAACATATCAGCCACCCATATGGCAGGCCCTATCAATCCTGAGGGCAGGGTGCTTGGTTTACAATGTGAGGAGGTGCCTCTGCATGAGCAGGACCCCTCTGCAGCTGGCAGAGTCTATTCTCTGTGGCTGTTTGTGGATGCGGTTAAACCATATACTTTTAAGTGCATTATAACCCAACGGTAAATGCTAACTTGGAATGACTGCATCAAAACATGTCGTGTTTGGTGTCTAACAACTTGGAATCATACCCCCACACCAGTAACTGGTGTGGGAGTATGATCCCACCCTTCTAGAGGGGATGACATGTACCCATTGTGGTAACCCGGTAGAAATCTGAAAGAGCCCTGGCATCACAAAATGGATGCCACCAGCACAGACACTGGGCTGCCCTCCTGCTGCTGACTGAAGCTCACAGTGGAGGAGGCCCAGCAATAGGCATCCTGTCACAGGGAGGTGTCATTACCTTCCAGACAGGATTTAGTGTATTGGGGCTGGGTGAGTGCACTTCTAGAGTGCTTTGAAGTCCTGCACTGGGGGAGCAGTAGGCACCTCTGTGCATATGCCAGCTCAAAACGGTTGCAAACTTTCACGCTCCCCCTGGAGTTCGAAGTCCCTGCAGCCCTGGAAGTGGATATCCTGACTTCTCGACGGCCATTGTGAGTCCCCAGCAAAGCTGTGGCGAGTGGACCCCATGAGTGACGAGGAACAGCAATACCCGGGTACCGTGCACTATTGTCGAGTGCAACCCCTTCACGACGTCCTACGAACTTGTGCTTTGGACCATTTGTGGCCCAAGCCTCCATCAGGTTTTGCAGCGAAAATAAGAGGCCTACCCCATCCCGAGTGACCGTGGGCGCCTGTGAAGCATTTCCTCACGAGGCGTCCTCGCGATCCTTTGCCCGTTGGCTTGTGGGTCCCCCGAAGACTTTTTCTTTGAACCAAAGGGCTCCCCTGGTTGCTCCAGGCCTGCCCTCACTCACCCTTGCTGGGTGAGTCCCTCAGACCTTGCTGGTCTGCACCGCTGACTTTATTCACTTTCCACAAGACTTGCTGTTGCCAAGGCTTGTTGGCTCCAATCTGGTTGCCAAAACCTCAGTAAGCTGCAGACGTTGTGGGACACTCCGAATCCAGCTGCTGGTCATCGTCGATCCTTCCTGGACCTCGTGAGTGAAGAGTCAAAACACCCTTGATCACCTGAAATCACCCGACTTCCGTGGGCATCCATCTTCCTGGTCCTGGGTCACTGGCAAGTGACTGTGAACACTGTCCCTTCTGCTTTCAGGTCATCTTCATCCTGAATCCAGCCTTTGATTCCACCGTACACTTCTTTAGACTTCGCAAGCAGCAAATCTTCTTTGGTCTCCATAGAAAACAGCGACGCGACCCGACACCAAAAGACACCTATGCACCCGGCTTCCCTGGGTGAGGTAACTCGTGCACTCCGGTGCCCTAGTGTGTGTTGGCCCTCAAATGACTTGCCTTGTAAGTGGATTGCTTGTAGACTTCCTCGAAGTACCCTTAAACTTTAAAAAGCAAACCGCGACTTGCTCCATTGTAATCAATAGGGAACCCGCGGCTGTGTTCTCACACTGCACGCGTCTGCCGTGGGTCTTTTACTCACCTGCTTCTGCTGCATTAGTAAAGCCCCAGCGATTCTACAGGCCCTAGGCCTTGTCCCCTTGCAAGTCGACTTTTCTAAACCTCTTTTTCAGTATATGGTCTGGTACGCCCCTTGGGCCCCAGCCATATTTGTGCTTAACTTATTGTGAAACGTTTATATTTGAATGTGTTCCTGGCTTCTAATCTCATAAAGAGATTAGTAGAGTGTGTCTAGAAATAAATACATGTATATTTGATATATATATCTGTGTGGTGTCCTTTCATTTGGTAATTCAAGAGATTATAAGGTAAAACAAGCTGCTTTACATTCCTCTGAGACTTAGCCTGAAGGCTGCTCTCCACAGCTACCACTAGGATAGCTTTCTTTAAAAGGCTGTCTTAAACCTATCTACCATAAGAGTCGAATTGGACTGGTGCAAGGTGGCCACTATAACTAGTGAACAGCATATGCCAGGCCAACTTCTCACACCTGGGGAGCAAAAAAACGATGGCTTTAAGCCCAGATCTCTGTACTGGGCTGAATGTATGACATTGTTCTGCATTCTGCCCATCAATTATTCTTTTTGCATTTGTCACCCCGAGTGGGACGGGTATGCCCGGACATGGGTCCCATACTCTCCATGCCACTGGAGTCAAGCTATTCTGGCTGATGAGGGGTGAAACCCCAAAACCGGTCCTAGGATGCTTGTTTCCAGTCTAGGGAGGACCTGGCCTGGCAGTTTGGGCTGGACTGTTCCCATTGGGCGCAGGGTCAAGACTGATTTGCATAAAGCTGGGCTCAAATAGGAATGGCATGAGAGCAAAAAAACGATGGATTTAAGCCCAGATCTCTGTACTGGGGTGAATGTATGACATTGTTCTGCATTCCGTACATCAATTGTTCTTTTTGCATTTCTCACCCCCAGTGGGACGGGTATGCCCAGACATGGGTCCCATGCTCTCCATGCCACTGGAGTCAAGCTATCCTGGCTGATGAGGGCTGAAAGCCCGAAACCGGTCCTAGGATGCTTGTTTCCAGTCCAGGGAGGACCTGCCTGGCAGTTCGGGCTGGACTGTTCCCAATGGGCGCAGGGTCAAGACTGATTTGCATATGGCTGGGTTCAAACAGGAATGGCATGGGGAGCAAAAAAACGATGGATTTAGGCCCAGATCTCTGTATTGGGGTGAATGTATGACATTGTTCTGCATTCTGTCCATCAATTGTTATTTTTGTATTTGTCACCCCGAGTGGGACGGGTATGCCCAGACGTGGGTCTCGTGCTCTCCATGCTACTGGAGTCAAGCTATCCTGGCTGATGAGGGCTGAAATCCCGAAACCGGTCCTAGGATGCTTGTTTCCAGTCCAGGGAGGACCTTGCCTGGCAGTTCTGGCTGGACTGTTCTTATTCGACGCAGGGTCAAGACTGATTTGCAAATGTCTGGTTTCAAACTAGAATGGCATGGGGAGCAAAAAAACAATGGATTTAGGCCCAGATCTCTGTACTGGGCGTACGTGTTTGATATTGTTCAGCATTCCGTCCATCATTTGTTCTTTTTGCATTTGTCACCCCTCTGCCAACTCCACCAATAAGGTAGGGGAGGTGACGTGAAGCACATCTTTCAGTCCCCGCCAACTTGAAGATGGGGGGACCTGTCCAACCAGGGCTAGGTCTATGCCCCCCTCCCACAGGACAGGTGGCATAATAGAGGGTGTAGCCACCCCAGGTAAGGTGCCCATTGACCCTACCTGTTGTTCCCCTAAAATGCCTCCTAAATTTAGCATTTAGGTGGCTCCCCCAGACCTAGAAACTAGATCTGTGATGACCTTAGAAGCAAGAAGAAAACCCTGCAAAGAAATCTGAAGACGACGACTGCCTTGGCCCCAGCCCTACCGGCCAGTCCCCGGCTTCTGCGAACATGTGACCAGTCTTGCAACCAGCAACCTCTGAAAACCATGGGAGGACTGCTGCCTCTGGAAAAGACTCCAATCTCCTTTAGACAGCGGACCTTTCCACGAAGAAACAAGCTCGAAGGATCCCCACATCTAGGTGGATTTGCGGCTCCTGCCCACTCTGCACCTGACGCCGCACGGCCGGAGTCTGAGTGGCTCACCTGTGCAGTGAAGTCTCCTCAGCGATCCTGACCACAGGTTCAGCATTGGCTGACAGCTCTGGACCTCCACGACGGGGCGCCTGCAGTGTGAATCCAGATGCTTCCCCTGACCACGACTGGCTCCGGTAAGAAGACTCCGATGTTGAAAGGCACCCCTGCACCCGAAGCCCCTGGGCCATGGTGAACTGAACTGACGGTGCCCCTTCAACCTCTCTACATCCCTTCTTACCTCTGTTGTCATTGGCATTCATCCTGAAACCATCGGTGCCGCGTCTGCAGCCTCTCTGACAAAAGAAGAATCCCCTTTGAAACACATTGGGCGCGCGACGAAATTAGACTCTCTGCACCCAGCCGCCCCTGTGACACTGGTGGTGTATGTTTGGTGCTGAGTTGTAGCAACCCATACGTAACCTAACCCCCTGGCCCCTGCAACTGATTTACCTACCCACAAGCAGTGTGGCTCCAGACGCCCTTGTCGCCATTGAAAGGCATTTTGACCTCTGCACCCAGCCGGCCCGGTACCAATTGTGGTGCAGTATTAGTGTCTACCTGAACCTTGCCTACGGCTGACCTTTGGTCCCGAAGACTGAGATTATAAATTGCGTACTTACCCGATTAACCACAAAACTGTTTTCCCCACCAATGTACTCTATGCCACTGCACTTTACTCTGCACCGTTCTATTCCACTCTGCTGCTCTTTACGCCAATGTACTCTATGCCACTATACTCTGCATTGCTCCACACTATACCATTCCAGCCTAAGCCACTCTAATCTACTCTGCACCACTGCAGTCTATGACACTGCACTCTACTCTGAAACAATCTACTCTATGCCACAGCACTCTGTTCTACGATGCTGCACTCTACACCACTGCACTCAACACCAATGCACTCTACACCACTTTACTCCACTTATGCCATTCCACTTTGCTATACTACTCCACTCTATGCCACTCCATGACAATCTACTCAGCTCTATGCCACTCGACTCTAGAACACTCTACTCCACTCTGCACAACACCCTCTACGCCACTCCACTCCACTCTGCACCATTCCACAACACTCTATGCCCCTCTACTCTACAACATTCTACTCCCTCCCTCCCTCGTGTATAGGCAAGCTCTATTGGCTTTGGCCCACTGTCACAGTGACATCAGTTAGGGGACTAACTGTGGCTAAAAGACATTGACATTGCCAACGCCAATAGCTCGGGCATTGCCGTGAGCTATTGGTTTTTGCCAATGCTTGTTTTTTAACCGGGTAGAGGGGAGCATGCAACGTTTCAGATCTTGTTCACAGAAATCCCTGTACAGGAAGTGAGATTTAACCCCAATGTCTATTGATTACACCTGGCAGAAATTCCAGTTAGCAAACTGTGTTTGGCTGAACATCAAAGCAGAGACACTTCTCATGGTGCCAACTCACTGCGAACCTGGCAGTGGCATCTTCCGTGTCGGTCCTTGCATGACCATCACGTGGCTTTACAGTGACAGGTCTATACTGAACATTTTAGTCAGTGTTCTTGTCACTACTTCTGGTTTGCGGCCAGGATATTCAGCTCGCAAAACGTTTCATTTACCATCAGTAGCCCTGATGCAGATGTACCAAGAAGGTGCCCGGTGCCCGGTGGCCGAGCCTTGTGTAGTGTTCTGCCGGACACGTTCACGTGTCTCAGTAGGCAATGAGTTAACCAGTCACTCCCTCGTGGGAGTGGACACACATGCACCCCACACCCATCCATCACGAGTGACGTGACCCTGCTAATAAAAGGGCCCGGGCGCACGTGCTCGTGGCCAGTTAACCAAGTGTCATGCAGTGTCTGTGTCAATCATTTTAGTAGCATGTGGGCCCAGGGCCCAAAATACTGCACCTGGCTCTGGCTGCCCTGTGCTCGAGTGTGGGCGAGCAGCCTCTTTCATTGCTGCGTTTGGGGTTTCATGGAAGATGCTGCGTGCAGGTGTGTCATGAGTTGTGGTACGCACTGGGCAGTCACCTCTTGTGTGTAACGGCAGGGTGCCCGGACCCAGCACTTCAAGGCTTGCCTTCCCCGATGTCCACTCAGTCATCCGGGCTCATGCTCCGAGAGAGGGTTGTGTTTACTTGTCGCAGCAGCGATGGGTCCCATGCTTTCAATGAGTCACACTCGGGGCTCTGTAGAACACGGCCAAGCCGGACTGATCAGAAAAGAGGCCAGGGCCAAACTGGGAACGCAAACCGGCCGTGGCAATTCAGTCAGGCTGGCCGTGGAGAAGGAGGGGGCGGGAACGGGTGCACGTGGAAAACACTGCAGCTGTTTTATAGTTACAGGGTGCCAATAAAACCGGCACCAGTGACAAAAACGGCCCCCACCCTGGTGCCCACCGGGGAAATGCCCGGTGCCCACTACGGCCGGTCCGGCCCTGAAAGAGGCACACCTTTCTTTATTTTCTAAAGGCAGTGCAGCTGTGGGATAACTCAGTGGGTGAATGCATCTGTTGTCCAAATCTGCACGCATCCTACAAGACACAGCTTTGAATATGGCTGGTCCAGCAAGTATTTTCACCCTTCATGTTCAATTCTATGAAGACCAGGCTCACTATTTACAACAAGCTTTGGCAAAGCCATCAGGTCTTGCCTATGCGTGAGCTATTGGCTTTGTCAGTGTCTATTATTTGAAAGATTCTGCCCATGTGTGTCCCGATGATGTACAGTCCTGCCAAAATCAATTGCCAAAGCTAATAGGTCCCAAAGGCGAGACCTAGTGACTTTGCGAATGCTTGTTTAGTTTTTAAAAACAGTTATCTATAGTAACATTTCGTTGATATGCGCATAATATCTTCAACGACTCAACGCGTAGAAAGTCTCAGATTCTTTAGATGCTCAAATATAATATGTTCATGTATCAGAATGTGTTCCATGCGCAATGTGTTCCCTCATCGCCAAATTATTATGTAATCCTCCCACATGAAATAGTAATTTATTTTATTATTCTTTTTTATTCACAGTAGACCGCGCACAACGGTCCTCGGCCAGGATCCCAGGACTCCTCGCAACTGACAAGCCTGGAACTCTGGCAACCTTTCAATATATATATATATATTTTTTTAGTTTTATATAGCACAAACTTGACCCAAAGGTGTCAGGTATCAGAGCACTTTACATGAGCACCTGTTGCGTTACATGGGAACACATTCATTTTTTTAGGCACAAGGAGATTAAGTGAATGGCCCAGAATCACAGAATGTTGAACGTCATTGCCGAGACTTGAACCCAGTTCCCCAGATTTGAGATCGACAGCCCTAGCCGTTAGGCCACATCCTCTCCCCAATATTCCCATTCCAGCCGCAACATTCCCATTTCAGGCTCAAGATTCCTATTCTAGCCTCAATATTTATTTATTTATTTATTTTAAATCATTTGTTAAGCGCACTGTCACCATGGCAGGCATCCTGGCGCTGACTGAGACTAATGGGGTAGGGAAAAAGGCCAGAAGCAACCGGAGACAAAATTATTCCCATTCCATTTGTCACTGTTCCCATTCCAGCCCTCAGCAATCCCATTCTAGCACTCAACATTCCCATTCCAGCCCTCAACATTCCCACTCCCACCCTTAGCATTCCCCTTCAAGCCCTCAACATTCCCCTTCCTGTCCTCAGCATTCCCGTTCAAGCCCTCAACACTCCTATTCCATTTCTCACCGTTCCCATTCCAGCCCTCAGCAATCCCATTCTAGCACTCAAAATTCCCATCCAGCCCTCAACATTCCCATTAAAGCACTCATTATTCCCATTCCAGCCCTCAACATTCCCGCTCCCACCCTTAGCATTCCCCTTCAAGCCCTCAACATTCCCCTTCCTGTCCTCACCGTTCCCATTCCAGCCCTCAGCAATCCCATTCTAGCACTCAACATTCCCCTTCCTGTCCTCAGCATTCCCATTCCAGCTCACAGATCCAGGCCACAACAAAAGGCTTTAAGGTTGGGACAGGGCGTGAGTCCCCTCTTACAAAGTCCAGTGAATCTTCCTTAATAGTGCGATCACAGCCAGCTTACAACCGTTCAACATGGAGGCCAAAGGGTCATGACTGTTGAACGATGGTTACCAAAGCGAAAGGGAGCAACATCAATAAAAGGTTTGAGGAGCCCAGAGTTTTAGGCACCCCATTGTCATAGAGGTAAGAGGTTATGGAAATAAGTACACTTGTGACATCTACTCACACGAGCTTCTGTAGTTTGCAGTCGGGGTGTTTCAGTCCTTCACACAGCAGCCTCACTCCAGAATCCCCCAGTTTGTTATTCCCAAGGTCCAATTCGAAAAGGTTCTGGTTCATACGCAGAACCAAGGACAGGTGTTCACAGCAAGCATCTGTGAGGCCGCAGCCCCACAGCCTGAAAAGAAAGAGGCACTGAGGCAGGAAATACAACAAGGAGACAGGCTGCACTTCCGGGTTTGAAACAATAGCCTCTTTGTGATGCAGCACTTTATACAGCAGTGTTTGCCACCTCTGAGCTCTGCAAACTAAAGCTGTGCCTATAGCCCAATTTATTGTCCTTGGAAGGATAAACGGCTGAGCTGGCCTGGCCGAATTCAAACTGGTAACCTGCATGTAACAGCAGATGTCAGGGTCAAAGGTTACACTTACTGAACCAACTTGCAGTGATTTACCTCGACGACATTGTTTAAAGACACCAGAAAGCTTTCATAACCTTATTTTAAAGATATTACGGCAAGCCTGTGCTGAACATCTCCCACTGTGAGGAGCATCAAGCTTGAAATCTGAGCCCAGCAGGGGATATGTCACCCACAGGATCATTGTAGACTTCATCGAAGGTTCTGAAAATAAACCCTTGTTGTGGATTCCACATCATTAACTCGCCTGGCTGCTAGGAGATACGTCATAAGTATTTCATCCGGAGAACACAAAGAACAATAAACATGAAAGGTCTGATTGACAAAACTATTTTTAAACTTAGATACTTAGGTTTACAGGTATATTTGAGGTAGATTTAAGTGTTTTCAAATTCAGTGTAGACTTCAAGTTTTAACTTAGATTTAATGTCTAAACTTAAACTTCAGTTCTAAACTTGACTTCAGGTCTAAAGTTAGACTTCAGGTCTAAACTTGACTTCAAGTGTAAACTTAGACTTCAGGTCTAAACTTGACTTCAGGTGTAAAGTTAGACTTCAGGTCTAAACTTAGACTTAAGGTCTAAACTTAAACTTCAGTTCTAAACTTAGACTTCAGGTCTAAAGTTAGACTTCAGGTCTAAAGTTAGACTTCAGGTCTAAAGTTAGACTTCAGGTCTAAACTTAGACTTAAGGTCTAAACTTAAACTTCAGTTCTAAACTTAGACTTCAGGTCTAAAGTTAGACTTCAGGTCTAAAGTTAGACTTCAGGTCTAAACTTAGACTTAAGGTTTAAACTTAAACTTCAGTTCTAAACTTAGACTTCAGGTCTAAAGTTAGACTTCAGGTCCGAACTTAAGCTTCAGGTCTAAAGTTAGATTTCAGGTCTAAACCTAAATTTTAGTTCTAAACATATACTTCAGGTCTAAACTTAGACTTTGCTCTAAACTTAAACTTCAGGTCTAAAGTTAGACTCCAGGTCTAAACTTAGACTTTAGGACTAAACTTGGAATTTTGGTCTAAAGTTAGACTTTGTGTCTAAAGTTTGACTTCTGGTGTAAAGTTAGACTTCAGGTGTAAAGTTAGACTACAGCTCTATGTTAGACCTGTCAGCCCTTTGGGTGGTCCCTCCTCATCATTATTTATTTTGTCCCACTTTTGCCTCAAACCCTGTTAGAATTTTTCCTTTTTGGGAACCACCAGACTTTTTAGTGTTGATGCAGTGTCAGAGAGCCATTTTCCCTACCCCTGGAACTTCTGTCTGAGGGCCTGAGACACAAAATGGTGGCCACCCATTGTCACCTGTGACATCACTGGAACCTACTAGTACCTTCCAGAACATTCTAGAACCCTGTGACAGTGTGAGGCAGGTTTAGAATGTTGGGAAACCATCTCAGGTTGACAGTTGGCAGTTGGCACCTGACTAGTGAAGAGAGAGGACAGAGAAACAGAAGGAGGAAGGAGTGAGGCAGCAGGGGTGGAAACCAGTGCTTGGAGTGGGGTCCAGAAACCCACCCTTGATGCTAGTCCCTACTGACCAAGCCCAGCCTAGTGCCCTGTGTGGGATAAAGACCAGAAAATCATCTTAAGGACCTGAACAGCCGGAACAGGCCTTAAAGGAGAAGAACAGCAAGTTTCTGACCTGTTTGGTGGAATCCTCCTGGAGACCCGACGTCGAGAAGCCTGGAGACCTGGAGCCCGAGGTGGAGAAGCGGCGCTGACAGAAGGCAGACGTCGTACCCGGAGCCGCTAGAGGTCGAGTGAGGGCGCCGACGGAGGTCGTGGAGAGACACCGGAGGTCAAGTAGAAGTCACCTGAGATCGAGGTGAGGCGTCGACGGGGGAGTGAAGTCCGCCCTCCGGAGTCGCCGGAAGCTGAAGTGGAGCGCGCAGGAGGTCGGGAGTGGAGATCGCACTCCGGAGTCGCCTGAGGTCGAGGCGAAGCGCGCAGGAGGTCGGGAGTGGAGATCGCACTCCGGAGTCGCCGGAACCCGAAGTGGAGCCGACGGAGATCGGGAGTGGAGATCGCACTCCGGAGTCGCCGGAACCCGAAGTGGAGCCGACGGAGGTCGGGAGTGGAGGTCGCACTCCGGAGTCGCCCGGAAGCGGGGAGACCGTGACCCTGTGACGCCGGAACCCGACATCGAGCCGAGGCCGCCCAGCGTCATCGATCCGGAGCCGCCTCACGGCATCGACCCGGCGTCAGGTAAAGCGGATCGACCCGACATCGAACCGAGGCCGCCCAGCGACATCGAACCGGAACCGGCCGACGGCATCGACACGGCGTCAAGTGGAACCGATCGACTCGTCATCGAACCGGAGCCGCCCATTGACGTCGACCCGGCGCCGAGTGGAACCGAACACCGAGAAAAGGGCAGTAAGTGGTAGAGAGGGCATCTGAGGCCCTGTGGAGCCCTAAAATACCATTCTAGGGGCTAGAGGGGTGTTAGGACCAACCTGAGAGTGCTAGGGGGGTGAACTGAGACTGGTGCAGGGACCTGTGTGAGGAACTGTGTAGTTGGTGAGCCAGATCCTTAGGTTACCCTCATTTTACCTCAGCTTAGGCCCCAGCCTTGACCACTCTAGGTGGGACATCCCCAGGCCACCCCAGTGACCACAAGCTGTACTTGGGCATGGTAAAATCAATCTACCTCATAAATGTGATCTGATTTGCAATTGTTGACTACTTATATTATTTATTGAAGGAGTGTTATTTATTGTCTGACTGTATTTATTCCTGCCTGGTATTTATTGTCTGACAGTATTTATTTGCCCTATGTATTTATCGCACCTCTATTTATTTCTTGTGTATTTATGACCTAATCCTATTTATTGCACCTGTAAAGTGTTATTATTTAATTGACCTGCTATTTCTGAAGAAAATCCTTTTGTATTGTATTTGTGACATAACCCTGCAACTAAGAGAAAATTAAGATAAACACAAAGAGATTCTTTCATAAATTTTTACGGTGTAGAGTCGTTTTTGGAACGGATGAACGCATGGTTATTGTGAGGGTGTGACGTACGCTTAACACGGTGCCTGACCCCCGACCACTCGAGCCAAGCTACCCCCTGTGTTGGGAAAAACCGGGTGACTGCTAACCCGGTTGCCCGGGGTTTTCTAACATAATTGGTGTTCAGTGGTGGGATTGAGCTGTGCTTGCGTCCACTCGACAATAACTGTGGGTAGTCCATAGGCCTACACCGGGAGTTTTCTCAAAGCGGACTTCCTAATTCTGAGTTTTGTTTTTTCCAAATTTACTTCTGGTGGTGGGAGGAGGTATTACAAAAGGTACCCCCCTGCATAGCTTCTGTAAACACCTGTCTTCTAATCTGAGTGGGCAAAATGGAGTTTGTGTTAGAAGATGTGGAAACTTACACTGTGGCCCAACTCAGAGAGTTCTGTCAGAGAGAGGGGGTGTTTTGTCCCCAAGGTGCCAAGAAGGCTGAACTCCAGACCAGCTTGAGGGCTTGGGGGGAGGCACGACGGGAGAGTAAGGCTGAGCAGGAGGACAGGGATGGAGAGCCTGACAGCGAGGGAGCTGGGTTGTACCAACCTGAGGTGGGGAACCTAGTAGCGGACCCAGAACCATTTCCAGGAAGGGCAGCACTGTCTCTAGCGGTGGCTTATCTGAAGCAGAGTTAACTGACCGGAGGGAGAAAAGACAGCTCACATGGAAGTTAGCGGAGCTGGAGAATGAAAAGGAGGAACGGAGGATGGCTCACGAGTTGAGGCTCAAGGAGATGGATCTCCAGATCTTACGAGTCGGGGCACAAACTGTTCCTAATGGTGGCAGCAAAGACCGAGAGATCACCAGGGAACCCAAACCCTATCTGCCGAAAGACATAGTAGCTAGCTATAGTGCAGGGGATGATATTGCCAAGTGGCTAGCGGCCTATGAGGTCTCTTTAAGGGCCCATGGGGTTCCAGAGAAGTACTGGGGAGGGGGATTGTACAAGTACATGCCTCCAGCTGGTAGGGATGCATTATTGGCCCTAGAGCAGGATGAGCAGACCCACTACCCCACCATGAAAGTGGCGCTCGTGAGAAAGCTTGGACTAACACCCGAGAAATACAGACAGAAGTTCCGGGGTAGCCACAAACTGGGCAAACAGAATTGGGTGGATTTCCTGGATTAGGCGAAGAAGGCATTAGAGGGTTGGATTCAGGGCAGTGAGGTGAGGGACTACGAGGGGTTGTTTGATTTAATGTTGAAGGAACACCTGCTCGAAAAATGTTTCCCTGAACTGCGTCAACACCTGGTGGATAGCAAGCTGACCAATCCCCGGAAGCTTGCTGAGGAGGCGGACATTTGGGCTAGTACCCGGGTGTCCACAAGGGGGACTGGAGGGGATACTCAAAAGGCCGGACAGGGCGCCCCCCAGAAGAAAGAGGGAGGGAAAAGAAAAAGGAGTTTTCTAAAGGCCCCCAAAATAGTTTCCCAGGGAAGGGAACAGGATTCACCCCTAGGGCTAACCCACCCAGAAACCCTAATCCTGGCCAGAGTCAGCAGCCAAGGGTTGTCCATTGCTTCGAGTGCGGTGGCGTTGGACACTATAAGGGAGATGCGAAGTGCCCGAAAAGACCACCCCCTCCCATTGGAGGAAAGGCCCCCGGAGTAGTTAGTGCAGTGCTCGGGGAGGAGATGCCCTTAACTAAGGGAAGGGAGTGGGCGGGTGTCACTTTAGTGTCCCTGGGAGAACGGGAGATGGTTCCTAAGATCCAGGTGCCCGCAAATACCTTAAAGTATGGGCAGTGGGTCACCATCAACGGCCAAAGAGGGGAGGCTCTGAGAGACACAGGAGCCAGTATGACTATGGTACGTAGCCAACTAGTGTCTCCAGAGCAGGTAATTCCCGATGTACTCCACCCAGCCGCGATGGCTGACGGCAGAACAGGCCACTATCCGGTGGCCGAGGTTCCCTTTGAATGGGAGGGGGTTGCAGGTTCACTTCGAGTTGCCGTAAGCCCTGCCGTGCCAGTCGATTGTCTGCTGGGGAATGACATGGAGCACAATGCTTGGAAGGAGGTGGAATACCGGACTCATGCTGAGATGCTGGGTACACCTGACTGGGCCTGTGTGAGCACAGGGTCCGCGACTACCCGGAGAGGGAGTTCGTTTCGGCTGGAGCCTGGAACAAAGGCCCAGCCAGCTGCCGACCAAGGGAAGAACCGAGGACAGGGGGAGCCTGCCTCGGCATCCGCACCCCGTGTGACGGATAGGCCACCGGAGGTGGTGGACCAGGAGTCCGCGGCAGGGGATGTTACCAAACTGGAGGACCTACCCATCCCGGCCGAGTGGCACGTGGAGGGAGGGCCGACCAGGGAGGAATTCTGCAAGGGCCAGAGGGAGTGCCCTACCCTTGAGGGACTGAGGCGACAGGCCGAAGCCCAGGCAGCAGGGAACGTTGAGGGGAACTACAACGTTTACTGGGAGGATGGCCTCCTCTACAGTGAACCCAAGGCACCCCTACATGGATCGTCACGAGCCTTAGTAGTCCCTCAATGTTATCGAGCCTTCCTACTGGAGTTGGCTCACGAGATCCCCTTGGCAGGACACCTGGGGCAAGACAAGACCTTCGCCCGTCTTGTCCCACACTTTTATTGGCCTGAAATGAAAGTGTCGTCCGACACCTACTGCCGGACATGTGTGTCTTGCCAAGCCAGTAGGAAAACAGGGGTGAAGCTGAAAGCTCCCCTGGAACCACTTCCTGTCGTTAGCACCCCCTTTGAAAGGGTGGGCATCGACATTGTGGGTCCGTTAGATCCACCTACTACAGCTGGTCACAGGTTTATCCTGGTTCTGGTGGATCATGCCACACGGTACCCAGAGGCCATACCTCTGAGGACCATTACTGCACCTGTTGTGGCTAGGGCTCTGATGGGAATCTTTACCCGAGTGGGTTTTCCCAAGGAAGTTGTGTCCGACAGGGGGACCAACTTCATGTCAGCGTACATGCGGGCGATGTGGAAGGAGTGTGGAGTGACATACCGGTTCACCACTCCTTACCACCCCCAGACCAATGGTCTGGTGGAGAGGTTCAACAAAACCTTGAAAGGCATGATCAGAAGTCTGCCTGAAAGCCTGCGGAGGAAATGGGACGTCCTCCTACCCTGTCTATTGTTTTCCTACAGGGAAGTGCCACAGAAGGGAGTGGGCTTCAGCCCCTTCGAGCTTTTGTATGGGCACCCTGTGCGTGGACCTCTCAGCCTGGTGAGAGACGGATGGGAAAGAACTCCCAGAAAGCTTCCCCAGGATGTGGTGAGCTACATGCTGGCCTTCCGGAGCCAAATGGCTAAGTTGTGGAAGCAAGCTTCTGACAACTTGGAAGCCAGCCAAGCAGTAATGAAGGCGTGGTATGACCACAACGCTCACCCGGTGGAGTTGGAGCCTGGCCAGAAGGTGTGGGTGATCGAACCAGGAGAGCTTAGCGCCCTCCAGGATCGCTGGTCAGGACCCTTTGAGGTATTGGAGAAGAAGGGTAAGGCTACCTACTTGGTGGATCTTAAGACCCCTCGCCAGCCCCTACGGGTGCTGCATGCCAACCGCCTCAAACCCCACCACGAGAGGCCCGAAGTCATATTGATGATGGTGACTGACGGAGCAGAGGACGTGGAAAGCGAGCCTCTCCCCGACTTATTTGCGTCTCAAGAGAAGGATGGGTCGGTGGAGGGAGTAATTCTCTCCCCATCTCTAACTCCTGAACAGCAGGAGGACTGCCGCCAGGTCCTGGGACAGTACTCTTCGTTGTTCTCCCTTGTTCTGGGTAGGACTCACCTGTGCGTCCATGACGTGGACACAGGAGACAGCCCACCTGTGAAGTCCAAGATCTACCGGATGTCAGACAAGGTGAAGGCCAGCATTCACAGTGAAGTCACTAAGATGCTGGAGCTAGGAGTGATCGAACCTTCCAGCAGCCCCTGGTCCAGTCCGGTGGTGTTAGTACCAAAAGCTGCACCACCGGGTGCCCAACCGGAACTGAGGTTCTGTGTGGACTACCGGGGACTGAACTCAGTAACCAAGACTGATTCTCATCCGATCCCGAGGGCGGATGAATTGATTGACCAGCTGGGAGCTGCCCAATATCTAAGTACCTTTGACCTTACTTCGGGGTACTGGCAGATCTCTCTGACTGATGGAGCAAGGGAAAGGTCAGCCTTCTCCACGCCCAATGGCCACTACCAGTTCTGTGTGATGCCCTTTGGGCTCAAGAACGCAACTGCCACGTTTCAGTGTCTGGTGAACCAGATCCTCACTGGAATGGAGAGTTTCTCTGCTGCTTATCTGGATGACATAGCCGTCTTCAGTAACAGCTGGGAGGATCACTTGCGTCACCTGCAAGCTGTTCTCCAGGCCCTGAGATAAGCTGGATTGACGATCAAGGCCAGCAAATGCCAGATCGGGCAGGGGTCGGTAGTGTACCTTGGACACTTGGTGGGTAGGGGAGCGGTGCAACCCCTCCAGGCGAAAATCGAGGCTATTATGGCCTGGGAACCCCCCAAGACTCAGACTGAGGTCCGAGCTTTTCTGGGCCTCACGGGATATTACCGCCGCTTCGTGAAGGGGTACGGTACCATTGTAGCCCCCCTCACGGAGCTCACGTCCAAGAAACAGCCTCGACGGGTAGTCTGGACGGAGGCTTGTCAGCAGGCCTTTGTGAGACTGAAGCAAGCCATGTGCGAGGCCCCGGTCTTAAGGGCCCCAGACTTTTCTAAGGAGTTCATTGTCCAGACGGATGCATCGGAACATGGCATTGGGGCAGTATTATCGCAACTCAATGAAGAGGGTCTGGATCAACCCGTGGTCTTCCTATCCCGGAGACTACTTCCCAGGGAACAGAAGTGGAGTGCAATAGAGCGTGAAGCCTTTGCAGTGGTATGGGCGCTGAAGAAGTTGCGGCCATACCTGTTTGGCTCGCACTTCCTGGTTCAGACCGACCACAGACCCCTTCGTTGGCTGATGCAGATGAAGGGGGAGAATCCCAAGTTGCTAAGGTGGTCTATTTCCCTACAGGGAATGGACTTTCAGGTGGAACATCGGCCTGGAGTGGACCACGCCAATGCAGACGGTCTCTCAAGGTATTTCCGTCTTAGTGATGAGAACTCCCAAGGGGTTGGGTAGCTCTCCCCACTTTCAGCTGGGGGGGACGCGTGTTAGACCTGTCAGCCCTTTGGGTGGTCCCTCCTCATCATTATTTATTTTGTCCCACTTTTGCCTCAAACCCTGTTATCATTTTTCCTTTTTGGGAACCACCAGACTTTTTAGTGTTGATGCAGTGTCAGGGAGCCATTTTCCCTACCCCCTGGAACTTCTGTCTGAGGGCCTGAGACACAAAATGGTGGCCACCCATTGTCACCTGTGACATCACTGGAACCTACTAGTACCTTCCAGAACATTCTAGAACCCTGTGACAGTGTGAGGCAGGTTTAGAATGTTGGGAAACCATCTCAGGTTGACAGTTGGCAGTTGGCAGTTGGCACCTGACTAGTGAAGAGAGAGGACAGAGAAACAGAAGGAGGAAGGAGTGAGGCAGCAGGGGTGGAAACCAGTGCTTGGAGTGGGGTCCAGAAACCCACCCTTGATGCTAGTCCCTACTGACCAAGCCCAGCCTAGTGCCCTGTGTGGGATAAAGACCAGAAAATCATCTTAAGGACCTGAACAGCCGGAACAGGCCTTAAAGGAGAAGAACAGCAAGTTTCTGACCTGTTTGGTGGAATCCTCCTGGAGACCCGACGTCGAGAAGCCTGGAGACCTGGAGCCCGAGGTGGAGAAGCGGCGCTGACAGAAGGCAGACGTCGTACCCGGAGCCGCTAGAGGTCGAGTGAGGGCGCCGACGGAGGTCGTGGAGAGACACCGGAGGTCAAGTAGAAGTCACCTGAGATCGAGGTGAGGCGTCGACGGGGGAGTGAAGTCCGCCCTCCGGAGTCGCCGGAAGCTGAAGTGGAGCGCGCAGGAGGTCGGGAGTGGAGATCGCACTCCGGAGTCGCCTGAGGTCGAGGCGAAGCGCGCAGGAGGTCAGGAGTGGAGATCGCACTCCGGAGTCGCCGGAACCCGAAGTGGAGCCGACGGAGATCGGGAGTGGAGATCGCACTCCGGAGTCGCCGGAACCCGAAGTGGAGCCGACGGAGGTCGGGAGTGGAGGTCGCACTCCGGAGTCGCCCGGAAGCGGGGAGACCGTGACCCTGTGACGCCGGAACCCGACATCGAGCCGAGGCCGCCCAGCGTCATCGATCCGGAGCCGCCTCACGGCATCGACCCGGCGTCAGGTAAAGCGGATCGACCCGACATCGAACCGAGGCCGCCCAGCGTCATCGAACCGGAACCGGCCGACGGCATCGACACGGCGTCAAGTGGAACCGATCGACTCGTCATTGAAGCGGAGCCGCCCATCGACGTCGACCCGGCGCCGAGTGGAACCGAACACCGAGAAAAGGGCAGTAAGTGGTAGAGAGGGCATCTGAGGCCCTGTGGAGCCCTAAAAGACCATTCTAGGGGCCAGAGGGGTGTTAGGACCAACCTGAGAGTGCTAGGGGGGGTGAACTGAGACTGGTGCAGGGACCTGTGTGAGGAACTGTGTAGTTGGTGAGCCAGATCCTTAGGTTACCCTCATTTTAACTCAGCTTTGGCCCCAGCCTTGACCACTCTAGGTGGGACATCCCCAGGCCACCCCAGTGACCACAAGCTGTACTTGGGCATGGTAAAATCAATCTACCTCATAAATGTGATCTGATTTGCAATTGTTGACTACTTATATTATTTATTGAAGGAGTGTTATTTATTGTCTGACTGTATTTATTCCTGCCTGGTATTTATTGTCTGACAGTATTTATTTGCCCTATGTATTTATCGCACCTCTATTTATTTCTTGTGTATTTATGACCTAATCCTATTTATTGCACCTGTAAAGTGTTATTATTTAATTGACCTGCTATTTCTGAAGAAAATCCTTTTGTATTGTATTTGTGACATAACCCTGCAACTAAGAGAAAATTAAGATAAACACAAAGAGATTCTTTCATAAATTTTTACGGTGTAGAGTCGTTTTTGGAACGGATGAACGCATGGTTATTGTGAGGGTGTGACGTACGCTTAACACGGTGCCTGACCCCCGACCGCTCGAGCCAAGCTACCCCCTGTGTTGGGAAAAACCGGGTGACTGCTAACCCAGTTGCCCGGGGTTTTCTAACAGTCTAAATTTAGATGTCAAATCTAAAGTTAGACTTCAGGTCTAAATTAGACTTGAGATCTAAACTTAGACTTTTGGTCTAAAGTTAGACTTCAGGTCTAAACGTAGATGATTTTTGGTCTAAAGTTAGACTTCAGGTCTAAAGTTAGACTCCAGGTCTAAGGTTAGACTTCAGGGCTAAAGTTAGACTTCAGGTCTAAAGTTAGACTGCAGGTCTAAAGTTAGACTGCAGGTCTAAAGTTAGTCTTCAGGTCTAAAGTTAGACTCCAGGTCTAAGGTTAGACTCCAGGTCTAAGGTTAGACCTCAGGGCTAAAGTTAGACTGCAGGTCTAAAGTTAGACTTCAGGTCTAAAGTTAGACTTCAGGTCTAAAGTTAGTCTTCAGGTGTAAAGTTAGGCTTTAGGTCTAAGTTTACCTTTGTGAATCGGGCCCACAATGTGTAAGAAAGTCCATGTCCAAGTTGCACGCTTTATCAACATTTCAAGAAAATGATATCAAAATCCCACACTAGTAGGAACCCCAAACCATGCTACGCATAATGATAGTGTGCATACCACAAATAAAATCTGGGGAAGAGGGGATACAGTGCCCTCAGTGTGGGTCCAGAGCAGTTCAATCTCCAGTAGGAGAAGCTCCCCTCACAAGTAGCAGGTCCCACTCTGGCATCGGAGATGCAAACACTCCAAACACAGAGCTTGTGGTCGCCTCACCCCTCACCTGGTGTCTACCATCGTGGGTTCCCACTCATGTCCACAGGAGTTCCTGAGTCCACAGGACCAGTATTCCTGTTTCCAAAGAGAAAGATGGACGCCTGCTTGCTTCAGTGCATGACACCCCAGCTTGAAGGACCATGGTAATGCCCAGACCCCCCTCATGCATGAATGTGAACAGCACCTGTAGGCCCCCCGTGTATACTCACTCCAGCCTTTTCAGTCTGCAGTCTGGATGCCAGAGCCCCTCACACAGCTCTCTCACGCCGGGATCCCCCAGTTTGTTGTCCGTCAGGGTCAGCTCCAGAAGAGATGGGTTGGTACAGAGGACTTCGGCGAGGTCTCCGCAGCACGACCCGGCCAGCCAACAGCCCCTCAGACTACAAGAGGCAAAGAGGTCTCAGCATTAGTGGGAGTGTAACTCATTTCCTCCTTCCTGGTGCAGAGGGAGTAAGGCATTTACAGACCAACAGCCAAGGACGTTAAGCCATCGAAAAGGGACATCGCACTTCCTTTGGCGCTCTCCCTACCGTCAAAGACATGACCGGCATCACATTACATTTGACGTGAGCCCATGTCCTGAGCAGAAGTGATGTCATCAGGCCTTTCACTGTGATTACATCATAGAAAGTGAGGACCTGTGCCCATTGATCTTGATGACGTCACAGGACGTGAAGTATTTAAATAAAGTTAAAAAAACTGCCATAAGCGCCAGATACATTTTTAAAAACTGAATGAAGACGATGGGCCCGATTCACAAAAGTAGTCTGAGACAAAATCCTAACTTTACGACTTTCTGTATTCACAAAAGGCATCCTATCTTAAGTTCAATTTAACTTAAACTTAAGTTAGGATTTTGTCTCAAGTTTGTCTTAAATTTTGGTCTTAAGACAAAATCCTAATTTAAGTTTTAACTTAAGATAGGATTTTGTCTTAAGACCAAAACTTAAGAAAAACTTAAGACAAAATTCTAACTTTACTACTCCTAAATGTCTTTTGTGAATACCGAAAGTCGTAAAGTTAGGATTTTGTCTCAGATTACTTTTGTGAATCGGGCCCTGTGTGTCTGTTTTAGTTGGATCTGTATAATACCTACAGCACTGTGTGATATCGCAGGGCCTGTGTGATATTGCAGGGCCTGTGTGATATCACAGGGCCTGTATGATATCGCAGGGCCTGTATGATATCGAAGGGCCTGTATGATATTGAAAGGCCTGTATGATACCACAGGGCGTTTATGATATTGCAGGGCCTGTGTGATATCACAGGGCCTGTATGATATAGCAGGACCTGTATGGTATTGCAGGGCCTGTGTGATATCACAGGGCCTGTATGATATAGCAGGACCTGTATGATATCGCAGGGCCTTTGTGATATCACAGGGCCTGTATGATATCGCAGGGCCTGTATGATATCGCATGGCCTGTATGATATTGCAGGGTCTCTGTATGATATCACAGGGCCTGTATGATATTGCAGGCCCTGTATGATATCTCAGCACCTGCGTGATATCGCAGGGCCTGTATGATATTGCAGGGCCTGTATGATATCACAGGGCCTGTATGATATTGCAGGGCCTGTGTGATATCACAGGGCCTGTATGATATTGCACGGCCTGTATGATATCGCAGGGCCTGTATGATATCACAGGCCCTGTATGATATCGCAGCGTCTGTGTGATATCAAAGGGTCTGTGTGAAATTGCAGGGTCTGTGTGATATCGCAGGGCCTGTGAGATATCACAGGGCCAGTGTGATATCATGAGGGCCTGTATGACATCACAGGGCCTGTATGATATCACTGGGCTTGTGTGATATCAGAGGGCATGTGCGATATCACAAGGGTTGTATGCTATCATGACGGCCAGTGTGATATCACGAGGGCTTGTGTGATATCATGAGCGCCTGTGTGATATTACAGGGCCTGTGTGATATTACAGGGTATGAGTGATATCACAGGGCTAGTGTGATATCATGAGGACCTGTGTGATATCACAGGGCCTGTGTGATATTACAGGGCCTGTGTGATATCACGAGGGCCAGTGTGATATCACAAGGACCTGTTTGATATAATGAGGGTCTGTGTGGTATCTAGAGGTCCTGTGTGATATCACAAGGGCCAGTGTGAAATCATAAGGGCTAGTGTGATATCATGAGGGCCTGTGTAATATCGCAGGGATTGTGTGATATCGCAGGGCCTGTGTGAGATCACGAGGGCCTGTGTGATATCATGAGGGCCAGTGGGTTATCTTGAGGGCCTGTGTGAGATTACAAGGGCATGTGTGATATCGCAGGGCTTGTGAGGTATCACAGGGCCTGTGTGAGATCACCATGGCCTGCCTGAGATCACAGGACCATGACAATCGCCCACTCAGCTACAGTCATAGTTTGAGCTGGACGGCCCCCCTGGCTCTCACGAGTTGCCCCGCTGCCCCGTTGTTTTTCCACAGTTAACAGTTGCAGCGGTTTGATGTCCCCCAAAGAACCCCACATTCATGCTCGCTCTACGAGGGGTCCCCTGTGACAAGGACTGAGAGCCCAGAGTGGTGCTCTGAGGTCAAGGTGGCCCCACAGGAGCCCCTCGTTGAGAGAGGGGCCACTTCCCTCTCTGCCAGGGCTCGTGCACCTGGCAGCCATGACGACAGAGGTTAGAGGGCAGGGCCAGGCCTTTTTACTGGTCTTTAGAAGGCAACGCCTACAGGAAGTGTTCTGGCAGCTCCCTTACTGAGGCCCTGGGCTCCCAGGTGTGTGGGGTGTGAATGAAGGTATGTGCACACTCAGGTACTAGTGAGGACGAATATGGAGCCTGTGTGCATGTCATGGTTAGCCCATCATGAGATCCATGGTAGCCTCCCTCTGCACATGTATGACAGCACTGAAAGGAGAAGGCCTCTGTGCAGGCTGCCCAGACCTCTGCCCACCTGGGCACATGGACTTCCATGCATTCCCTCCCCAGCATCCTGACTGCAGAGGGCCAGCGTCCCCTGGGTCTGGGAGCCTTCAGTGCCTCGCTTTGTACTTTGCTGTTCCCTTCAAGACCACCATGAACCTCTGGCTGGCCGGCCTCACAAGCCATCTGGCTTCCTTACTGACCATAAGACACCGCAGCGGTTAAGCGGCTGGGAACCCCCAAGGAAGGACCCCTGTGGTCCAGGCCTGGAATGTGCTGTGAGCACCATGCTTCCTGTGCCATTGGTACCCTGCCCCACCTCACTGGCCAGTCCTACCCGGGCGGAAGCCAGTCTGGGGTGACTTATGACCCCATCTGGAGGGAACCTGGCCTAGCAGTTTGGGACGGACCCTTCCCATTGGAGTATGACCAGGGCTGATTTGCATACAGCTGGTCTCCATCCAGGGTAGCAAAGTAGACAAAACATAATGGATTGGAATGCGTCCATGAGTAATCAGCAGTGAGTTAGATTAATTCAACATTCCGCGCATCACCTTTTAGGTTTCATCTCAGGAGCCCTGGGAGGCGTGCAAGAAAGTGTCTCCCACCCTGTACCAGCCACCCATGATGACTGCTGCCAACAGCATATTGTGGTGACCCCCTTTCACCCCTGACCCTGCCAGTGTACCCCCCTTGTCTACTCTATTTCTTGAAGATCACTTTGTCTGGCACCAAGATTGTGTAGGAGGAAGCGAGGAGCGGCTTCACTGATCTCAGCATTAGAAACCAATAGCACATTTGTGACACCAAGGAGAGATGTACATGACTGAGCCCCAGAATGATGACACTGTATCTGTTCCCCCGACTGCGACCTTGGGGCAGTGCCAAGGACTGGACCTAGTGATTCTCCTTCGTGATTGCCCCCCTGTAGCCAAAGTACCATGAAGCACAGCCTCACTGCTCTCAGCGCCACAATGCTGAACCCACACAGCTGCACAATATCCAGACGCTCCCCTCAGGGCTGGACAAGAAGGGGTTCTGTTGTTTAACATCTCATAACTACAAGATTTGTAAATTGTGGGGTATTCAGTCAGAACCCCCATTGTGGCATTTGTGCTTTGGAAATTATTAGAAGCACCAAACACCTTGACCACCATCTTTGTTTATGCTGGTTAAGACCAAGGTCTCTCTCTCCCTTCCAGTCTAATCGAAGAACGCCCACAAAACCCGTCTAGGCACAGAGGATCCCTGAGTGCAAGGTCCCTGGGCCCGGTTCCTGAGTATGGACCCTATGCAGAGGTTGTCCCTTCATGCAAAGGGCCAGGGCAGGCTGTTGGTGATGGGCCCTAGACTGAGGCCTAAACACAAGTCCAGACCCAGGTCCAGCTGCTGGTGATGGGCTGTAGAATGAGGACGTACCACAAGTCCAGACCCAGGTCCAGCTGTTGGTGATGGACCCTAGACTGAGGCCTTCCCACACATCCAGACTCAGGTCCTGCTGCTGGTGATCTGCCCTAGACTGATGCCTTACCACAAGTCCAGAGCCCAAGTCCAGCTGCTGTTGATGGGCCCTAGACTGAGGCCTCCCCACAAGGCAGAGCCCAGGTCCATCTGCTGGTGATGGACCATAGACTAAGGCCTTACCACAAGTCCAGAACCAGGTCCAGCTGCTGGTAATGGGCCCTAGACCGAGGCCTTCCCACAAGGCCAGACCCAGGTCCAGCTGCTGGTGATGGGCCCTAGACTGATGCCTTCCCACTAGGCCAGAGCCAGGTCCAGCTGCTGGTGATGGCCATAGACTGAGGTCTTCCCACCAGTCCAGAGCCAGGTCCAGCTGCTGGTGATGGGCCCTAGACTGAGGTCTTACCACAAGTCCAGAGCTCAGGTACAGCTGCTGGTGATGGACCCTAGACTGAGGCCTTAGCACAAGTCCAGAGCTCAGGTACTGCTGCTGGTGATGGACCCTAGACTGAGGCCTTACCACGAATGTAGACCCAGGTCCAGCTGCTGGTGATGGGCCCTAGCCTAAGGCCTTACCACAAGTCTAGAGCCCAGGTACAGCTGCTGGTGGTGGACCCTAAACTGAGCCCCCCTCCCCACAATGCAGAGCCCAGGTTCAGCAGCTGGTGATGTGCCCTAGACTGAGGCCTCCCCACAAGGCACAGCCCAGGTCCAGCTGCTGGTGATGGACCCTAGACTGAGGCCTTCCCACAAGTCCAGAGCCCAGGCCCGGCTGCTGGTGATGGGCCCTAGACTGAGGCCTTACCACAAGTCTAGAGCCCAGGTCCAGCTGCTGGTGATGAGCCCAAGACTGAGGCCTTTCCACAAGTCCAGAGCCCAGGTCCAGCTGCTGGTGATGGGCCCTAGACTGAGGCCTTCCCTCCAGTCCAGACCCAGGTCCAGCTGCTGGTGATGGGCCCTAGACTTTGACCTTCCCTCCAGTCCAGAGCCAGGTCCAGCTGCTGGTGATGGGCCCTAGAGTGAGGCCTTCCCACCATTCCAGAGCCAGGTCCATCTGCTGATGATGGGCTCTAGACTGAGGCCTTCCCATAAGTCTAGACTCAGGTCCAGCTGCTGGTGATGGGCCCTAGAGTGAGGCCTTCTCACCAGTCCAGAGCCAGGTCCATCTGCTGATGATGGGCTCTAGACTGAGGCCTTCCCATAAGTCTAGACTCAGGTCCAGCTGCTGGTGATGGACCCTAGACTGAGGCCTTACCACGAATGTAGACCCAGGTCCAGCTGCTGGTGATGGGCCCTAGCCTAAGGCCTTACCAAAAGTCTAGAGCCCAGGTACAGCTGCTGGTGGTGGACCCTAAACTGAGCCCCCCTCCCCACAATGCAGAGCCCAGGTTCAGCAGCTGGTGATGTGCCCTAGACTGAGGCCTCCCGACAAGGAACAGCCCAGGTCCAGCTGCTGGTGATGGACCCTAGACTGAGGCCTTCCCACAAGTCCAGAGCCCAGGCCCGGCTGCTGGTGATGGGCCCTAGACTGAGGCCTTCCCACAAGTCTAGAGCCCAGGTCCAGCTGCTGGTAATGGGCCCTAGACTGAGGCCTTCCCTCCAGTCCAGACCCCGGTCCAGCTGCTGGTGATGAGCCCAAGACTGAGGCCTTTCCACAAGTCCAAAGCCCAGGTCCAGCTGCTGGTGATGGGCCCTAGACAGAGGCCTTCCCACAAGTCCAGAGCCCAGGTCCAGCTGCTGGTAATGGGCCCTAGACTGAGGCCTTCCCTCCAGTCCAGACCCAGGTCCAGCTGCTGGTGATGGGCCCTAGACTTTGACCTTCCCTCCAGTCCAGAGCCAGGTCCAGCTGCTGGTGATGGGCCCTAGAGTGAGGCCTTCCCACTAGTCCAGAGCCAGGTCCATCTGCTGATGATGGGCTCTAGACTGAGGCCTTCCCATAAGTCTAGACTCAGGTCCAGCTGCTGGTGATGGGCCCTAGACTGAGGCCTTCCCTCCAGTCCAGAGCCAGGCCCAGCTACTGGTGATGTACCCTAGACTGAGCCCCCCACCACAATGCAGAGCCCAGGTTCAGCAGCTGATGATGGGCCATAGACTGAGGCCTTCCCACAAGACACAGCCCAGGTCCAGCTGCTGGTGATGGGCCTAGACTGAGGTCTTCCAACCAGTCCAGAGCCAGGTCCAGCTGCTGGTGATGGGCCCTAGACTGAGGCCTTACCACAAGTCCAGAGCCCAGGTACAGCTGCTGGTGATGGACCCTAGACTGAGGCCTTACCACAAGGCTAGACCCAGGTCCAGCTGCTGGTGATGGGCCCTAGACTGAGGCCTTCCCACAAGTCCAGAGCCCAGGTCCAGCTGCTGGTGATGAGTCCTAGACTGAGGCCTTACCACAAGTCTAGAGCCCAGGTATAGCTGCTGGTGATGGACCCTAGACTGAGTCCCCCCCCCCCCACAATGCAGAGCCCAGGTTCAGCAGCTGGTGATATGCCCTAGACTGAGGCCTCCCCACAAGGCACAGCCCAGGTCCAGCTGCTGGTGTTGGACCCTAGACTGAGGCCTTCCCACAAGTCTGGAGCCCAGGTCCAGCTGCTGGTGATGGGCCCTAGACTGAGGCCTTCCCACAAGTCCAGGGCCCAGGTCCAGTTGCTGGTTGATAGGCCCTAGACTGAGGCCTTCCCTCCAGTCCAGAGCCAGGTCCAGCTGCTGGTGATGTGCCCTAGACTGAGCCCCCCGTACAATGCAGAGCCCAGGTTCAGCATAGGCCATAGACTGAGGCCTTCCCACAAGGCACACCCCAGATCCAGCTGCTGGTGATGGGCCTAGCCTGAGGTCTTCCCACCAGTCCAGAGCCAGGTCCAGCTGCTGGTGATGGGCCCAAGACTGAGGCCTTCCCACAAGTCCAGAGCCCAGGTCCAGCTGCTGGTGATGGGCCCTAGACTGAGGCCTTACCACAAGTCCAGAGCCCAGGTACAGCTGCTAGTGAAGGACCCTAGACTGAGGCTTTACCACAAGTCTAGACCCAGGTCCAGATGCTGGTGATGGGCCCTAGACTGAAGCCTTCCCACAAGTCCAGAGCCCAGGTCCAGCTGCTGGTGATGGGCCCTAGACTGAGGCCTTCCCACAAGTCCAGAGCCCAGGTCCAGCTGCTGGTGATGGGCCCTAGACTGAGGCCTTACCTTATGTCCAGAGCCAGGTCCAGGTGTTGGTGATGTGTCTGAACCAGACAGCCACAATGGCCTCAAATCCAATGAAAGCGAGAATGGCAGGTCATACGTAGAGCAACCCAACCTTGTCCATGGCCAGCAACAGGCAGACTCATGGGTTACAACAAACACTTCTAACACCTCCAAACTCTCAGGCAAGTTGTCACTGGTGCACCACATACTTTGACGTGCCAGCCAGAACATGTCTCAAACTGGGGGACACAGTGCAGGGTGAAACTGGGGTACGGAAGAAGATCCAACGCATTGTAAATGAAGAGTAATGCACTCACTCCAGCTTCTGTAGTTTGCAGCCGGGATGCTTTAACCCTTTACATAACTCTTTCACGCCAGAATCCTCAGCTTGATTGAAGCCGAGGTCCAGGTCCACCAGCGATGAGTTTGCGCTGAGTGCAGAAGAGAGGACGATGCAGGACAGAGGTTTGAGGCAGCAGCTCCACGCCCTGCAGGGGGCAGAGAGAAGAGAGATGTCGGCGAGTCATGTTAGGAGGGGCGGACTGGATATACAGGCACACATGCACACTCATTCACACCCATGATTTTGCACACGCGAGTGTGCACACATCCATTCACAACACTCATGACCAAATTTTCAAACATACATGCACGCACGCACATACCAAACATTACCTGTAGCTCTGCCTCAGCAGTCCAGGGAGGGTTGGGACTGCTGCCTTCCCTCATTGGTTTACCTTATGTCAGCCCATGAGGGAAGGCAGCAGTCCCAACCTCTTCACGAGTGAGGTGGGGTCAGTGAGACTGCTGACCCCACCCCTCGCTGTGATGAGGTGGCACTTCAGAACTTAACACTGAAGAACCCATGTCCGAGGCAATGAGTGACGCTTCCCCTCGTCACTGAGCGGGAGGGCCTCAGGGACCTTTGCTGAGCTGAGGAGGTCACTCCCAAAGGAGCTGTGACATCCTCAGCCCAGCAAAGTTCAGCTCAGGCAGTCAGGAGTCTGCGCATTCAGCACATCTAGCTCTTCGCTGCTTGACCTGAAATAAAGACTTGGATGGCTCTCTGATGCTTAACCCCTTCCATGCTGCGCGAATTCCGCCGCTGTGCTGACGGTTTCTTGCGCGGGCGTGGTCATGACGGAACGGTTCCGTCATGAGCACAGCTCAACCGTGGCTCATGACGGAACCGTTCCGTCATGAGCACCGAAGGGGTTAAGAATAGTTAAAGCTTGCTTACAAATAGAAACTGACCTTCACAATGTGTTTTTCCTAGATATTCTTTACGCAATATTTTGCACACACAATATTTTTTCTACAATATTTTGCGCAAACAACACAACCTATACACAACTGCTTACCTGAGACTGGAGCAGGTCAGCAGCCAGGGTTTTAGGGCTTTCAGATGTTCAGGGCTCAGCTGTGAGTCATCTATGCAAAGTCTTTTAATTCCTGAAGTGTTTTCCAAGCAAAACTGCAGGATTTTACAATCCATGCTGTCTGTTATGCCACAGATTTCCACAGTTTGGAGGTGGCCAATGGTGCTCTGGACACAGTCTCTGTCCTGTAGCTCAAACAGGTAGTACAACAGGCCCTTCAGGCCAGGGAACACCTCTGCAGGGCTTGGCTGGATGCTTTCTTTAATCCACTGCATTAATTCAGATTTTCTGTCCAATGAAGCCTTTAGTTTCAATCCGTCCTGCAAGTGATTCAGGTTCTCTTTACCGAGGAGGCCGAACAAGAGGCGGACAGTGAACCTTAAGTGGCAGTGTTCATAATCTCTGGACTTCTCCAAAAACTTGACCAGATCTTGCTGAGGATTCTGTGCCATGTTTACATTGTCTTCACTTTCTTCAAGTACAAAGAAGAGAGCTGCTAAAAACTCTTGAAAGCTCTTGTGAATGAAACAGTAGACATGCTTCGACGTGGCAACGTTCTGGAATATATTCGGTTTTGTAAAAAGTGACTGTGTTTCCGAGAGTGTAAATCCATGTTTGATGACCTCCTCCTCCTCAAAGAGCGTCTTCTGCTCACAGACGCCTTCTCTGGCCAAGGCGCAAAGCCTCTTGAGAATCCTTTGAGTTGGCTCCGTGGAATCTGCCCTCGGCTGTTTGAGCACAAGGGCGAGAAAGGACAAGTACAGTGAAGAAAGTGTTCGGAAAGTAAATCTAAACTCTGTGCCTGTCTCTGCCTGATGTTTGATGACACTGCACACCACCCAACAAATGATGGGAACAAAGCAGGCAGCAAAGAGGACTCCAGTCTCTCGCACACAGTGAAAAGCCTTTGTGCCTAATGTTTGGCTGCCAAAATATTTGTTAAAATATTCCTTCATGTCATTTTCAGAGAATCCAAGAATCTGGACAAACCGGTGAATCTTCACGTGCATGCTGAGAGCCATCATAGCAGCTGGCCTTGTGGTGATTATTATGTGTGCCTTCTTAAAAATCATTTTTCTCATAACACTGCACTGTGCATCTTCCATTGAAGTCGTCTTCTTGGGATCACCTTCTAGCGAAAGCAGAGGGCACCTCAGTTCATCGAAGCCATCAACGACAAAGAGCAGTTTCTTAGGATCCACCTTGAACGCTTCTGTTGGTTTCAACATCTCAAGGTAGCTCTGGAACAGAAGGTCGGCCATCTTGTCCTGTCCAGGGGCCAGGCTGATCTCTCTGCACGGTACAAAGAATGCGTAATCAAACCTTCCCTGGAAAAGCTGCCCGGAAGCCCAGTCCTGCATGATCCTCAGGGCAGTCGTCGTCTTCCCAATCCCGGCGACTCCCAGCAGGACGATGATCCTGGGAGAATTCCCATGTTTGTCTGGTTCAAACAACCTACTGACTTCTGTGTAAGAATCAGCAGCTAACTGGCTCATGATCTTCATATGATTGCTTCCAGAGGACAGTGTGTCTTGTTCTGGGCTCCTCATGTGATATTGATTATCTATAAGAACCATCCTGGTGTACTCTTCCTCCAGCTGGAAGCAATCTCTACTGACCATTTTCTTTTCTTTCAAGACTTGGACTTTTTTAAGTATGTTTTCCGTATATTGCGATCTCTGTTTCACTGAAACACAGAAAAGCAGTTCACAAATTATTTCTATGTGGGGTGTACACAATCAGATTGAAACAAGGAGAGGAGGCGAATATGGGTTTAGACAAAAGAACAACACCCTTGTGTGGTTGCGTAGGGCCCTTTTCATTGCCAAGGAATGCCTCTGTGTCAAATAGAAGCATCTATGTAAAGGAAGGCATTGCAAGGGTCATGTCTAATTGTCAGTCAGTCAAAACCACTTTATTCGGTTCACAAAAACCATAAAAGTACACAGCATACAGCACATATCAATAAAATTTAAATTTTCATAGATGATCGTGGGCATCATAAAAGATATTGTCACCAGAATTCATAAAGAAGCAAATAAAACAAGCTGCCGACAATTCACATTGAAGGGGAAAGTCTATTCAAATTGTCTCTCTACGATCTCAAGAGAGGGCAACCGATCCACAGTACATATTATACAACGAGGCTACTTAGGTAAAAGGGCAAACATTGAATCAAAGCCCAATAGCCAGGTGCTAGGGATTTTAAAGTCATTACCTCCCTAAGTGTTAACCTTTTCAGGAACTCTCCAGCATTTTCCAATGTCAGTTTTCAAGAAGATAAACCCAATGTTAATGCATGTGGTTTGAATAACTTTGTTTATCCTGTGATGACTAACTTAGCTAGCTCTACCTCACACGTATTGTTAGAGAGCACTCTATCACCATCGAATGTTACGTCGTACGGAGAGCTGGAACTTCCTGTGGTATCTCTGGGAATGGGACCCAAAGAGGGCTCTGTTTCACCTTTGTCCTCTTTAGAGGAGGGGCCTATCTGCCCAAATAAGATGACCACTTATGGAAGTCTCTTCTGGAATATTGCAGGTTTGTTGCCTAAATTAGAAATTACAGAATGGGTTGCCTTCATTAAAAAGTATAGCATAGTATGCCTTCAGGGAACATGGCTGCGAGATATTGTACATATAAACGGGTTTTACTCGATCCATACCCCAGATGGTGTCTCCCTGGGTGGACATGGAACAGGAGGGTTACTGACACTTGTTTCTACGACAATGGATGGCAGGTTAGGAAAGAGTAAGTGTGATTCAATGCACTTTCAGGTCATCAATATTTCCTTCAAGAAAAATTTGACACTGGTCCTCGTAAATTTGTATCATAACTTTAATACTGCAAATACAACTATTGCCCAAGAGCTGGAATTTGCATTCTCAACCCACATAGAGGAGCTACACACGGATGTTGTAGTCTTGTGGGGAGGTGACTTCAAATGCAAATTATGTCCCCTTTCAAAACAGGGAGTGTGCCATCTAGTAGCTGTGGATATAGATGGTAGTTCTCATTTTAATCATACTCCCTGTGGGAACATTTTTAACCCAATCTTGTCAAAATATTCCCTTTTTCTTACTGTGGATCTTATCAATTTAGTAGACACAGATTTAGTAACATACATTGGGAGAGGCCAATGCACTTTAATTGATTTCATTGCTTTTTCTGAGTATTTTAAATCCCACTCCCTGGTTTATATTATCCATAAAATTTACTATAGTGATCACTACCCTATTTCTTTAGAGTTGCTGACGGAATCTGACGATCAATCCGCACCTGTTAGATCAGGTCCATTAATCTACGACAAAAACAAAGGGCTACTGTGGAAGTGGTCAACCACAAACCCTGATGGGGTCTTATATCAAATTATAGCAACCAACTTTGATTGCCTGGAAGATAGTATTAATCCGTCAGTTATGGTAACATCCTTCGAGGCAATAACAGAGACTATAAATGTTGTTTTACCAAAGAAACCTAGGTGTAGACCACAGAGCAACAAAAGGTGGTTTAATTACCATTGCACTTTTTGTCATAATAAATTAATTAAGACACTGAAAATAAAACCCCGAAATCCATTAGAGGTAAAACCCTCACGCCTTGAATATAAGCAGGCACTCGAGAAACGCAAGCAAGAAATTAGACATGGAGCTTGGGAACAACTGCATGTGGCCTGCCAGAGCAGAGACTACATTTTTTGGCAGGCTGTTAACCAGGATTACTTTAATGGGACCAATAGTGGCAAAAGTGAAGTGGCAATTATGCTTGGGACCAGGGTCGAACACTTTTCGGGTCTCTATAAAATTGGTAGTGAACCTGTTTTTAGCACTAATATTAATTATGGGGCGAGAACTATGGTGCCCTTTACACTAGAGGAGGTAGAGAGGGCCTTAACCCAGACTGTGAGGAATAAGGCCTCCGGCCCAGATGGTATCCCCGCAGATTTGTTTTTAGCTAACACACCCCTGTGGCTCCTGCTGCTGACAAATATTTTAAGTTGCTACGTAGCTCAAGGACCTCCTGATTCCTGGAGATCCGTGACAATAGTCCCCATCTTTAAAAAAGGTGATAGGGCGGATCCCAAATGTTATCGGCCGATATCTTTGATTGACATCACTTGAAGATCATGGGCAGAGTAATTCTAGAAAGGCTGGAGGCTTGGGTAACAGAGAATAGTAAGTTTTGTGATATCCAATATGGCTTCAGGAGAGGCCTGGGCACGGCAGAGCAGTGCCTCAATCTGCACCTGGTTATAGATAAATATACACTGGCAAAGCCGGGATCCCTTTATTTAGGGTTTATGGACCTGACGTCTGCCTTTGACTGGGTGCAGAGAGGAAAGCTTTGGGAGAAGATGCTGGCGATGGGCGTAGAACCAGCGATTGTGCATTTCATGGCAGCCATGCATCAGGATGTCACGGGGAGAGTTCGCTATGGAACAGGTGGGGAACTCACTACCCCAATTAAAATGAGCCGCGGGGTCCGCCATGGCTGTGTGCTGGCCCCTTTTTTGTTTTGTCTGTATATAAATGACTTAGAAACTTTTATCAAAAATGGGAACTTGGATGCTCCCCAGATAAGCTGAAGGTCGCTACCGGCGCTACTACATGCAGACAATTGTGTTTTAACATCTAGAGAACCGGGGTGGGGTTACAACGGCTTTTAACTAGTTTTAACAATTTTATGAATGACCTTGACCTCAAGATCAATGTAGCCAAATCCCACATTATGTTGGTGGGAAAACATCCAGCAACTGTAAAGACATGTTTTATAGGCAGGGAGAGACTGCTTTATGTGCCTAACTTTTCTTATTTAGGAATTCTCTTTGATTCCAAAAGTACTTGGCTTCAGTGAATGGAGGCAAGGACTAGGGGATTTAACCAAAATCTGGAGGCCATCTTCAGATTTGCCAAAAAACTAGGCTCACGCCCATTAAAAGTAATTATTGAAATCTACAAGGCACGTACGTGTGCTGCTACTTTGTATGGTGCTGGAGTCTAGGGGTTCTGTATTAATTTTGGCCTACAGAGAGCTGAAAACAGGTTTTTGAAACGCTTGCTGAGTGTTCCAACAAGCACTCCCGCCACTATTTGTGAACTTGGCGCGATTCCCCTGTCCTGTCGTATACAATCAGCGCCTCTATCACTGTGGTATAATATCTGGGTAAAAGAAGAAACATCCCTGAACCGTGCCATTATCACAGATTGTTTAAAATTAGAGAGGGTGAATAAAATCCCTTGGATTTCTTATGTAAGAGACCAGAATTTAGGGTTGTAGGATTGCTTCGCCAACCCAGGAAATATTGCTAAAATTACAAGGGCTAAGTTGAAGAAAACACGTATTCTTATTTGAAAAGAGACACACAGGAGAGGAGGAAAAAAAGGTTTATCGGGCACTCACTTCTAGTTTGTTCTTTAGGTACTGAGCCTTACCTTTCTTTTCATGCTAAACTATACTATTTTATAAGGTTTAGGTTCGGAACCTCTCATTCTCTGGTATCTTATCCACAAAATGTATTTTCTGACTCCAGATTGGATGCATGCCCATGTGATTCAAACTCTATACAGAGCACGTTGCACTTTATGTTCTTCTGTTAACTTTACACCAACCCAAGGTGTACTTTTTTAATCCCACTTTTAAAATTCGTAAATATAAGAAAATGTCAGGCTGCTTTGCACTATCTTCATCTTTTAAAAGATGAATTTATTTGTTTAATGGTTTACAAATATATTTCTTCCGCAGTCCGACTTCGGAATATTGTTGGAAAATGACTTTATGTTCATAATATAATTTGTGCTCAGGATTGAAGACCCTTTAGTGTGGGATTGTTTCCCACACTAACTAATTAAGATTTTTGAAATTGTTGTCACCAAGCATTAGATAATGTAGATCCTCTTTATGTCTTTTTATCATCTCTAGTACAAATATCGCTGTGCCTATATTTGTAATATCTGACCTAAGAGATTGTCATATGGACATTTGTAAATTGTTCTTTCATTAATTTTATTGTGCTTTGAATTAGAAAGTTTTTTTTATTGTGATGCATTCTATTATGGCTTGAAATACAGCCGAAGAAAGATTTCTGACTGACTGAATCAAAGCCCATTTAATCATACAGAAGCAAGCAGGTTACTAGACAATAAATTTAGTTTTTTCCTTTGCCTCACAGCGGCCACTAAAAATCTTCCAGGAGTCATTCAGCAGCTGCAGATATAACAAGCATTGGCATAGCCAATAGGTCTCGCCTTTGGGACCTTATAAGTGTTTAGCCATGCAACAGTTGCATAACTAAACACTTAAAAGGTCCCAAAAGCGAGACCTATTGGCTATGCCAATGCTTGTTTTAACTGCTGCAATCTATTGAAGCCTCACGGAGAACATCAAAGCGGCCGCGAAAGTGAATGTAATAGCGGTAAAGCGCGATGCGCGCACCCGCGCACATGCACTGTAGGTCTAGGCTGACCTGGTAGCACTTTTTGGAGCCCTCACAAAATGTCTCGCCAGACCAGCGCATGCGCTGGGTCAGGCGAGACCTAAAAAGCAGGTCTAACCTGCATAAAACCTTTTACCTTTAAAATAGGTGTTAAAAACTTTTTACGCATATCGCTAAAATAATCACAGAACATTGTAAAGTGCATAGTGTCCTGGGTAGAGAAATTATCACATGTACATGGGCCTAGGTCATTCACCCTTCTCCAACCAAGCGGATCTGCTATCAGACAGTGAACAAAAGACACACAATTGATGGACGGAATGCAGAACAAATCAAAACATTCACCCCCAGTCAAGAGATCTGGGTTAAATCCATCATTCTTTTGCTCACCATGCCACCCCAGTTTAGACAAGGCCATATGCAAATCAGTCTTGACCCTGTGCCTCATGGGACCAGTCCAGCCCGAACTGCCAAGCCAGGCCCTCCGTGGACCGGAAACAAGCATCCTAGGACCGGTTTCGGGGTTTCACCCCTGTTCAGCCAGGCTTGCTTGATTCCAGTCGCACAGTGAGCCCGGGACCCACGTCTGAGCATACCCGGCGCACTTAGGACGAGAAAGCAAAAGTCCAGCCCGAACTGCCAAGTCAGGTCTTCACTTGACCATAAACAAGCATCCTGGGTTCTATCTGTGGGGACATTTTTAGCCAGAGGTATGCTCTCACCGTGTGTTTCGTTACCTTATCACCTCTCTCTCTAAAAATATCATATTTAAAAAGTGTTTTTACCCCACGCCTCTTTCCTGATCTTTTCTGGGGATTCGAAGAGTTCGGGGAGCCCTAATTTTTGTAAAATTATTTTAACATATTATAGCCACGGAATGCAGCTTGCTCTCTTCATGGAAACACAATCCCTGGCAATCTCTTGGTTCAACACCAGATCTGGATTGATTCAGATTGTTAGCCAGCATACAACTGGGGCCAGACCTAGCAAGTCAGAGACATACCCAGTGCCTCATTCTTGATGTATTATATATGTGGGGGTGGATTGAGGGACCGACAGCACGTTCCTTAAGAACTTATTTTCAACTATTTGTAAATCCTCTACCGACGTATAGCCCAAAATTGCAGAGCCGTACTTCGCAATAGCAATACATTTGGATCTGTAAATATTAAGCATGGCTTCGATTGGCTTGGCCCCAGGTCGCTGTGCAAAACCATGGACGGCTGCTATAGATCTTGCCATGGCGTTTTTTTTGCTTTCTGTTGCGGTACCACAAACCCCTCTCATCGAAAAATACCCCCAGATAAGTAAAGGCGGTCACCCTAGAGAGGTCTGCAGCTTCACAAAAAAAAGTTTGAAAACTTTTTGGTCTCTTGCCCATGATCATCGTATGAGATTTGGCTATATTAACAATTAAACCCAGAGATCGCATAAAGGCCCCAAAAGAATCCAAAAGCCTCTGGAGCCCTACTGCAGTGCGAGCCAACAATACTGCGTCATCCACGTATAGGAGGGCAGGAATAGTCCGACCCCCTACGCGCGGAATATCTTGGCTGGCAGAAAACAAGGCGGTGCCTAAATTGTTTATAAGTGAAGAGCATGGGAGCTAAGATGCAACCCTGTCTGACGCCTCTACCAATACTAAAGTGCTTTGTGCATTTGCCTTCTTGGTCAACTCTCACCCTCACATAAAGATCTCTATGAAGGTCAGCCAGGAAATGAACTAGGCAGTGATCCAATCCCATATCAATCAATAAGGCCCATCATTTGGATCTATTAACTAGATCGAACGCCGAGGACAGGTCCATAAAGGCCAACTGTAATGTCTCAGCCTGTCCACTGTATATTTCCCTGCTAAAAGGTGCAGATTTAAACACTGGTCTAGTGTGCTACTTCCTTTTCTAAAACCATATTGTAGGTTTGTCAGCACACCACTGTCATCCAGCCTTTCCGAAACTTTGCTGAGAATCACTCTCCCTAGCACTTTTACGGCAGAGTCAATCAGGGATATCGGCTATCGCAGCGTGGGTCACCTCTCTGGCCTTTTAAAAAAAATGGAATAATAGTAGAGTGGGACAAGGACCTCGGAAATCCCTGCTGGCTCGCCACTTTAAAAACTTTAGTTACAATTTTAGCCCAGAAAGTTGGATTATGTTTGAACGAGTCAGCCAGGACACCGTCCGGGCCTGAGGCCTTATTGCTAGTCATTTAAATAATTGATAGCTCTACTTCTACTTTGTTAAAAACCAGAACAGAAGGGCCCGTTTCTTGATCTAGGGGTGCGGGGAATCCCGGCTCTACCGGGACCTCATATATTCGTTTAAAATGAGAGAACCATTGATCCTCTGTGATATTGCATTCCAGAGGAGAATTATTACTACCAGAAAAGAAAGGTTTATTTACTATTGCCCAAAATCTGACACTATCTTTAAGGACCTCCACTGCAAGTAGGACATTCCAAGCCTTCTCTTTAATTTCATTTTTGTGGGATTTCAGAGCACACTTATATGACTTTCTTAGCGTAGCTATGGAAATGTTATCTTGTAGAACCTGTTTCAAAGCAGGAAAAAGCTTCTGATGTGCTTCAGAACAATTGCTGTCAAAACCATCTCTCGATCATTTCTTTACATTTTCTACTGGGCAGGGTGAGGTCTTTCGCTACCCCGACACACAGGGAGTACCTCAGCACCCAGCCTTATTGGATCAAGACGGATGGCGAAGTTCTCCTCAGCGCTCTCACGTAAATCCTGGAGAAAAAGGTCCGGAATTACCTTAGTTCATTTCAACCTACGCCCCTAGTCAATTCACAATAGATGATTCTCCTTGTTTACCCTGTAAGCCAGTTCCCTGGCCTAGCGCAAGGTAGATGGGATGGATTATGGTCGCTAAAATGCGACCACTGCGCAGTGCGAGAGACCACCTGAGTTAACAGTACAGAGGAAATAAATATATCATCTATTATAGAGTCCCGCCCTCTTGCCTTAAACGTGGGGATCCTCGCCTCACCTAATTTAAGCTCGGTTGAACGAGGTCCACTACGGCCAGAAGAACCTCCAAGCATTCCCCTTGCTGTGTATGTTCAAAGTGCGAATTAAAGGAGATTACCGGTCCTAAGGAGTCCGTAACATGACAGTTCATAGTACGTAAATGAGTATTAAAATAGCCCAAGATTATAATTGAATAGCTTCACTCTATAATCCTCTAAAAAACATTTCAAATTACCTATGTGTTCATTTATAAAATTACTATCAAATAAATTATAAAAATTAAAAATCAGTAATTTTGTTGTGAGGTTACGAATAATTTCTATTGCTAGACAGTTACAAGAACCAGATTCCACAAGAGGATGTGTACCCAACAGTTTGATTGAAATTAATGTTAGGAGACCCCCTTTGCCCTACCTGCTGGAGAGGGCCGCGCAGGTTTACTATAGGACTTATACCCATCCAACCAAAAGTTGTTTTCCCTGTCCCACGTCTCCTGTAAGCCTGCTATATCATACTCTTTTAGAAGATCAAGCCAGCTAGGATCATTTATATTATTTCCTAACCCTGCTATATCATACTCTTTTAGAAGATCAAGCCATCGAGGATCATCTCTTTTATTTCCTAACCCTGCTATATCATACTCTTTTAGAAGATCAAGCCATCGAGGATCATCTCTTTTATTTCCTAACCCTGCTATATCATACTCTTTTAGAAGATAAAGCCATCTAGGATCATCTCTTTAGTTTCCTAACCCTCTATATCATACTTTTTTAGAATATCAAGCCATCTAGGATCATCTCTTTTATTTCCTCACCGTGCTATATCATACTCTTTTAGAAGATCAAGCCATCGAGGATCATTTCTTTTATTTCCTAACCGTGCTATATCATACTCTTTTAGAAGATCAAGCCATCGAGGATCATCTCTTTTATTTTCTAACCCTGCTATATCATAATCTTTTAGAAGATCAAGCCATCGAGGATCATCTCTTTTATTTCCTAACCGTGCTATATCATACTCTTTTAGAAGATCAAGCCATCGAGGATCATCTCTTTTATTTCCTAACCCTGCTATATCATACTCTTTTAGAAGATCAAGCCATCGAGGATCATCTCTTTTATTTCCTAACCCTGCTACACCATACTCTTTTAGAAGATCAAGCCATCGAGGATCATCTCTTTTATTTCCTAACCCTGCTATATCATACTCTTTTAGAAGATCAAGCCATCAAAGATCATCTCTTTTATTTCCTCACCCTGCTATATCATACTCTTTTAGAAGATCAAGCCATCAAAGATCATCTCTTTTATTTCCTCACCTTGCTATATCATACTCTTTTAGAAGATCAAGCCATCGAGGATCATCTCTTTTATTTCCTCACCCTGCTATATCATACTTTTTTAGAAGATCAAGCCATCCAGGATCATCTCTTTTATTTCCTCACCCTGCTATATCATACTCTTAGAAGATTAAGCCGTCTAGGATCATCTCTTTTATTTCCTAACCCTGCTATATCATACTCTTAGAAGATCAAGCCATCGAGGATCATCTCTTTTACTTCCTCACCCTGCTATATCATACTCTTTTAGAAGATCAAGCCATCGAGGATCATCTCTTTTATTTCCTAATCCTGCTATATCATACGCTTTTAGAAGATCAAGCCGCCTAGAATCATCTCTTTTATTTCCTCACCGTGCTATATCATACTCTTTTAGAAGATCAAGCCATCAAAGATCATCTCTTTTATTTCCTAACCCTGCTATATCATACTCTTTTAGAAGATCAAGCCATCTAGGATCATCTCTTTTATTTCCTAACCCTGCTATATCATACTCTTTTAGAAGATCAAGCCATCGAGGATCATCTCTTTTATTTCCTAACCCTGCTATATCATAGTCTTTTAGAAGACCAAGCCATCGAGGATCATCTCTTTTATTTCCTCACCCTGCTATATCATACTCTTTTAGAAGATCAAGCCATCGAGGATCATCTCTTTTATTTCCTAACCCTGCTATATCATAGTCTTTTAGAAGATCAAGCCATCGAGGATCATCTCTTTTATTTCTTAATCCTGCTATATTCCAGCTAAGAATCTTGAAATTTAAATGATTACCCTCACTTGCCCCGGCCCTCCTGGATCTATCTATACTATGAATCCACTGTTGGGGGGAGACACCAGTTGTGAGAAGTTGGCCTGGCATATGCTGTCCACTAGTTATAGGGGACACCTTGCACCAGTCCAATTCGACTCTTATGGTGATAGGTTAAAGACAACCTTTAAAGAAAGCTATCCTAGTGGTAGCTGTGGAGAGCAGCCTTCAGGCTAAGTCTTGAAGGAGTGTTAATTATTGTTTTACCATAGATAACCTCTTGAATGACCAAATGAAAGAGTAGTCCACACAGGTATATATATATAAAATATATGTATTTATTCTAAGAATAATCCCACTAGTCTCTTTATGAGGCTGGAGGTAAAGTTACAATTCAAACAAGCATTGATAGTTACAATAAATAGCACTGGAATCATAGGGCCCCAGGGGGGGACCAAACCATATATCAAAAAAGTGGTATAAGAACCACGACAATTCTACAGACAATGCCTAGGGCATTTAGGGTCGCTGGCCCCTTGTGAAACCACCCAATGTAGTGAGGAAGGGGACCCACGGGAGACGCGTGCAGTGGTGTAAGCTACTGTCGGGATCTCTATTAAAGCCTATGGAGAATGTCGCAGTTGAATTTTACAAGATTAAAAACACTTCTAGCAGGAGTTCAAGTTCAAGAGTTTAGAGTTAAGCTTTTGAAGGGCCCACACCCACAAGAGTACCGAGGTACCACTGTTACCTGCCCCAGGGAAGCCGGGTTTTCAATGGCAAAACGTGAAGAACTGCTGCTAGCAAGAAGCGTTGTCGATGTCGTGAAGATTGAAGATGTAGATCTTGAAGAGAAGGACCTGAAAGCAGAGGGGACAGAGTCTGGGTCACGGCACAGTGACCAGGGGGCTCAGGAGAAAGAGCCCTTCAATGTCGGGTGCTTCCAGGTGGAATAGGTGGAGCTTGGATCGTCAGCCACGGGGTCCAGGAGGCGTCAAGGAAGGCCAGCTTCTGGAGGGCAACTGTCCCACAAAGGATGAGGGTTGCTGCGGTGTTAGTGTCCGGATTGGATCCACTAAGCCTTGGCAACCGCAACCCACGCAAGAATCACAAAACAGCTACTGGTGCAGATCCACAAGGTCTGAGCGAGGTCTCCAGTGAGGAGACTGAAGAGCAGGCCTGGAGCAACCAGGGGAACTCTTGGAAGTGAAGATTGACCTCCGCCAGGGCCCACCAGTCGAGAGACAAGGGACCGCGGGAGGCAGCAATTTGGCGTGCGTAAAGATGCGCCCACGGGTCGCCAGAGCGGGCTAGGGCGTCGATCTTTGGCGCCGATGATGCTGAGAGGTTGGCTCAATAATGGGCCAAAGCACAACTTCCCCACTCATTAGGGTCATGTGCTGTGCAAGAGGTGGGTGGTGTCCTGGGGTATTGGGGATCTCGTCACTCATGGGGTCCATGGTGCTGAGCGCTGCTGTGCATACTCACTGGCCTCTGGGATGCTTGGAAACCCACCTCAAAGTAGGAAAGAGTTGTCGATGTCCGTAGGAGCAGCGAAGTTCCAACCGGGTCACTTGCATTGTTTCAGGTGCCTGCCAAGCACGGGGGTAACTCCTTTACCCCAAGGGAGATTTCTTCCTTTAGCTGTGCGGCAGCAAGTCGAAGTTCAAGTCTGTAAAGTCCAAGAATAATCTGAGGCTCTGGGGACCCTGTATTCACCTTTATCCAAAGATTAGGGGAGTGTCCAGATCAGAGCCCACCAATGAGAGTTCAGGCGGGAAAGGGTGGCTACACCCTCTCCCCTTTATGTGGTTTCCCGCCTGGGCAGGAGACAGGATGCCCCTGAACCGGTTTGAGGCAGTGTATGCAGAAGTAGGCACTGGAGAAGCCTACGTGCAGGTCTGAAAAACATCCTATGGTGCACCCACCCAGTTCCAATCCACATATCCTGTCTGGGGAGGTGCTGGCACCTCCCTGCAACAAGATCCCAATTGTCCAGCTGCCGTGGCTGGAGTTCTGCCCAGCAACAGGCAGCCAGAGTCGTGTGGGTGGCGGGTAGCATCCATTTTGTACTACGTGTGCACTTTTAAATTGGTGTCTAAATTCTGCCGCTTTTCCCATATCGCCCCTCTAGCAGGGGGAAAAACTGCCCTCACTCCCATGGCTGGACTGGGGGTATGAATCCTACATGTTTGACACCAAACACGATATGGTTTTGTGTAGCCATTCTCAAGTTATCACGCTATCGCGATTACTTATAATGCGGTTAAGAGTATATGGTATGGCTGCACTACAAACAACCCAGCAGTAGTTTTACGAAGGTTGCAGAGGGGCCCTACTCAGGTAGGGGTTCCCCCTCACACATAACTCAGCACCCCGCCTTGTAGGATTAGCAAGGCCTGCCTTAGGGGTGACCTATGAGGATATATGTGTTGTATTAAGTGGGATACAGGATATCTATATCCTTGTAAGGGGTGCAAGCAGCACCTTACCCAGACTACAGTAGTGGTCTGGTGGTGTCAGTTTGTATGGCTGTCCCAGGGGTGGCACATTGAGTGCTTCAGCCCCTGGTAGGCCTCTGAGGGACCCATGCCCTGGGTACCTAGGGTACCATCTACAAGGGGCTGACAGGGTGTCCTCAGTATCTAATTGGGATGTACCTAGAGTACTCACATCAGTTTAGAGAGGAAGCAGATAGGCTGGGGTCCTGGATAGCAGGATCCCAGCCAGACTAGTCAAAAACCATTCAAATACCAGGCAAAACGTTGGGGGCAACCTTTAGTCAGATCCCACCTTCCTACACCAGTCAATCATTATTACCCAGATGACTTAATGGGAGGAATCTGTTTGGACACACTAAACTACACTCCCTTCCTTCCTCCCTAGAGGTGGTGTAGCAGCAATATGGGGCAATATGGGGTTCGGAATAGGAAACTGGCCCTCCCTAGAGCTTGGTCGGGACAATGGACACACCCTCACTTTTGCCAGTACAAAATTACCCCACTCCCTCATGCTGGGAACCTGTTGCCCATCTTGTGGTGGGTAAAACAAACCAGTGGCAGAGCCCTAATGCCCCCCAGGCCCTCATTTATACCATCCTCGAACAGCTTCCCTGCTATTGCTGCTTGATCAAAATTAATAACAATACAGTCTCCCTCTACCAGTTTTGGCCTAAATCCCACCCAGCCAACTCGTCTTGCCATTATAATGTGGGAGGAAGCCAGCACCCCGTTGCCTGAATATTGTTTGCACCAGAACTTGGTTTTACGTATGAGTTCCTGGGTAGATTCTGTACAGTTCTCTTTAAGCGGGGGAGCACCTAGGAGAAATGCTACTAGAGGAGTTGCAACTGGTGGCAAATTAAGTCTGCAGCTATTTGAGACCCTAATTTCAGGGCCGTTTACAGGGGTCTTGCACTGCCCTACTGGTTGTTGTTTAGCAACAGTGATTTGCTCACCATATTTGCCGGGCTTGCCCGCATCCCGACGCCTCGAGCTCACCTCAGGCTTTGCGTTAACTAGCAAGCCTATACTGGTCTGTGGCAAGGTCCAATTTTCCTGCCCTAAGGCCTCCTCCCCCTAGTAACCAAGGTTCGTGATGTTGATAAACCTGACCTATTAATCATCCTACCTCCATTATTCAAGTCCATAAGTTGAGATTCTAAATGCTGTAGTTTCCCATTACCCCATTTACCAGTGTTTTAAAAAGATTCGAGATATCTTTGGTAACAGGAGAGAAAAGTGGCTCCCGGCGCGTTTTAAGTAAGTCCTCCATAGATTGTCTAACAGCTGTATTGATGGAATAGTCAAGACCTTGGTCTAATTCTCCGTCGTGTCTTGGGATGGATTCAGCTGGTACCATACCAGGTTTAATGCCTGTCTTTTTCCTCTTTTTTTTCGCTGGGGGTATGGGCAATTCCTGATGCAAGGACGCTTCTTTTCCCAAAGTCTCTACCTCCGCAGACTGGGACCCCCTGCAAGGGATCAAAGGACCCTCCCTCGGCACACCCTGCACAGTGGAGATGGCTTGGTTCTCATTAGGGATTACATGCAAAGGGGGGTTAACTGGGGGGGCACTCAGTCCAAGATGGTCAGCTCGCAAACCCAGCTGGTCCTCAGCGTTATGAATTTCTTGAGTTAAGGCCCCCACTGCAGAGGTTAAATATGAAATAATTGAGGCAGAGTTCCGGGGCACTTTAGCTTGAGATATTTCCAAGTCTAGACTACAGGGTTGTTTGCGCTTGCCCATGGTGGTGGCTGGAGAGTAGATGAAAGGGGGGTGGCCCAGCCCAGCCTCTGTCGGCTTCTGATGGGTGCAGATGGGCCCGCTCTTGGCCCGGGCTTTGCCTGGGCATGGCCATGCACGTCCATGTGTATCCCGCGCTGCAGGAGCCTAGAGCACTCTTTATGTGCCTCCGGGCATGGACTCTAGGCATTGGTGTCTCCTGGTGCAAGTGCCTGCGGGGATTGAACTCCCCCGGTGCAGGTATGGCATTACGGCGGTTGCTGTGACGGGCTCCCGCGCTGCATGAGCCCTGAGCACTTTATGCGCCTCCGGGCGTGGACTCTGGGCGTTAGCGCCTCCTGACGCAAGTGCCTGTGGGGTTTGAAGCACCCCGGTGCAGGTATGGCGTTGCGGCGGTTGCTGTGACGGGCTCTGATTGTATGTCACGTGCATCCACGTTCTCTATGTTATTTTATGTTATGTGTATTTGTAGAGCACTTTATGACCCGTGAAGGTATACTTGCAGCTAAGCACGGGCGACCTGGTCTGACCAAGGGCTAGGCTGGTGGGACCCATCTTCTCTAGGAATCTAGACTAGAAGAGGTGGCTCTGATGAAAGCAGGGGACGGACCCTGTGCTCACTTAGACGGTCATGGTGAGTTGGATGTTGATTACTATTGTGAGGTCCTTTCCGTGTGGTGCCTGGAGGCGTGTGTGTCCCATCAGATGGAGTCCCACGGCGTGGTGTCTTTGCGAAAGACTCCTGCCTCCTCCTCAGCTCTTGAATTTCACCATAAACTGAAGTTCAGGTTGTTCATGAAGCCCCAACCCTGGCTTGGGATATATCTCCTGCGTCAGTGCCGGGATAACCTCCGGGTGAGTTGTGCCCTATACAATTACACATACCAGAGCACAACATGGGTTTGCATCACACAACATGGGTGGATGCCCTTGAGCCACCCATATAAGGCCTACCTGATGCAAAGTAATGCACGACGGGGCATTGCGTGACATTATCTTGCAAAGCTGTGCAAATCAGGCTTTCCGTGGCTCTGTATATCCCAAAACAGGTTGTGAATAAACTCATATGTTAGGATCAGTTGTGGAAATAGTCACCACACTCATTGACCAGACCGGTGCTAACCTCCCTGTTTCAACCATTCCAGCAAATACCCAAATACCAACAAAGCACCGTAGGAGAAGCACTCAGCGACTCAAACAACAACAGTAAATGTAGAAATGTCTATAAACACTCATGAATCCTTTCAATCTTGAAAAATAGATGCCTCCTGGTGGTCATATGACACCTCGAAGTGTTCCGAGCAGCCAACCGATCCCTCTCCAGCTGCTTGTCCCCCTCAGCCCCAGAGGGCTTCTCTGCCCCCCTGTGCGTGGTTCTCTGCTGCCTCATTGCCGCCCTCCCGCAGCACCCGGGACAGGTGGCCAAAGTCCCCCTCGTGCTAGGGGCCGTGCACAAGCAGGCAGTGGGCGATCCCCAGCTTGTCGAGGTCGGTGCCCAGCATGCAGAGCTCGGGCTCACGCCCCTCGCAGTACTGCACCCGTAGGCGGCCAGCAGCTCCTATAGGCCCAGGCTCCGCTGGAAGGTGCCGTCCCGAGAGCTGCGGCTACAGCTGAGCGCGCTGATCAGCAAGGCCCGGATCCCGTCCTCGGGGAGCTGGTACACGGCCTTGGGGCTGAGGCCGGCCTTGGCTGGGCCCTGGTGAAGCCCCTGCAGCAGCGGCTCAGAGGCCATGCGCACGTCCTCGGGTGCGGGCTCCAGCGGGACAGGGGCAGGGTCCGCGGCTCCCACTTCAGCAGCAACAGCCGCTGCCCGCCTTGCAGGCCGCTGTCCTCCAGGATGCCCCAGAGCCTGCGGTTCTCGGTGCAGTGCCGCAGGCGGGAGAAGGGCGGCGGGGGCCACAGGGCCTCGGGCGGGCTCTGCATCCGCAGCAGCATGGCCCTTGTGGGCCGTGAGCGCGGTGCGTGCCTCGGCCATGGGCTGTGCGAGGGGGCGGGAACAAAGGGAACGTGACAACGGGAGGGGGTGGGAACAAAGTAAAGCACAACAGGAACGAAAAAAAAATAGAACTGTGTAACAATCAAGTGAAGGGGCCAGTAGCCATGGGAGGATACAAATGACGGCATGGCCATACTAAGGAGGGACTGACAAGCCTATTAAGCAATCAGAGGCCAGCATTTACGAAGGGCAAAGACACAAGCCAATGAAAAATGTGGGCAGGGCTTCACCTCCGTACAGTACCTACCACAGATCGCCAGAGCAGCGCTTGCGCGCTGGCTCAGTGTTGAACTAAGAATGAAGGCCATTAACAACGTACCACGGTGCACGGAGTCACAAAATCGACCCCATGACCAAACAGAAATAACACCCAAACGAGTCATGCTTATCAAACAAATGCGACCTGGTGGGGCACCCGGTCCAAATGGCATTCCGCCTATGGTATATAAAGGGACGGCGTGGCAATGGGCTGAAATTATGGCCCCGTTATTTTGGGAATACAGGTTGGGAAGAAATATCCCTGAGCCATGGAGGAGCTCCCTACTAGTGCCAAATACACAAAAAAGGTTTGCGATCCAACCCGTAACATTACAGAATGATCGCACTTTTAGACGTACACGGGAAGTGTTACGCCAGCGTATTACTTCAAGAGCTGACTGCTTGGGCTGAAGAGCGCAACCTGATCCCGTACATGCAAACAGGCTTACGTAAGGGATCTAACATTGAAGATAACCTGGTCTGTATGTCCCATTTGATCGAAACAACGCTCGCAAGAAAAGGGAGAGCATTGTATGTTGCATACATTGACTTTCAAACCGCTTTTGACAGCATGGCCAGCTCAAGACTGTGGTTCGAACTAAAAAATTGGGGCTTTGAAAGCGCACTATTTAAATGCACCGGTGGCCCTATAGTCGGAAACCTGGGTAAAGATCAGAGTGTCAACTGACTGGTCCACGTCCCAAAAACATAAAAAGAACAAAGGATTAAAGCGAGGATGTAAACTGGCCCCAATGCTCTTTAACCTGTACTTGGCGGATTTACCCGCGCATCGGGCTGAGACTCGTACCTTTCCCCCGAAACTTGCTGGGACCAAAATCCAATCGCTGCAATATGCAGATGACACCATGTCGGTCGACCAAACTCCAATCGGGTTGAGGCGGCTCCTTACTGCACTGCCACTATATTATAAAACAAATCACCTGAAAATAAACACAGCAGAAACAAAGGCGATGATAATCTCCAAGGAAATAAAGAGGAGGGGCTCATGGCACATCGAGGGTAAACCTATAGAGATAGTTACAACATATAAGTACCTGGGAGTCTGGATCGACCATAAAGGAAGGCAAACCGCTCCTATTTCCGCAATGCATGGCTTGGCGCATTCGCTGAAGGGGGCTTTTTGCAGAGCGAGGAATCCCATGACCTCTCCTGATCTTACTCCCTTAATTCAAGCTTTGGGGGTAACATTTTTACCATCGGTGGCTCACGGCGCAATAGCCTTTAAAGACAAGATGTCATTGTGGCTGGACATGGCTCAGTCAGCCTGCTTTCGTAAAGTATTCTTTCTACCTACCGCCACTTATCACACCCAAATTCTCATGGAATTTAACCTGCCATCTCAAAAATGGACACTCAAAGCCAGGTTTATAGCATACTGCCTAAAAGCCAAACAAGCACGGGACAATTCGCTAAAGACGCTTATCTGGCAAATGATAAATGATCCCGGGTGAACCTGGCATGACTTTTGAACACATTCTCTGGAAACACTGGCAGCCGGAGGAATATGGTCCGCTCCCATACCCATACTGGCGGCAGTTAAACCTTTAACTAAACAAGCAAAATGAATGTCGGCGGACTGTGATGCAACAACTTTGAAAAACCTAAAGCACGGAGGCTGGGCATCAGATCTGCACAGCAGTGGGGGCCTGCCATATAACTTGCCTTCTCCCTTAAAGCCAGTAATGAAGCGTCAACCGATGAGTCTACGGTCCGGCTTGATCCCACTAATGGCATATAAGTTTGGCCAACGGTACAAAGAAATGGCAGTCACACCGTGTGGAGCATGTGAGGAGGAAGAGGAAACACTAATCCACATTTTATGTATCTGCAAGAAACTACGCCCCTTGAGAATTTACTGTCTCTGACCCATTTGGCGTATTTGAAACGTACGGACATGTCAGGCTGCCTTGGTAGAGGCCATGAAAGGTGACTCAGCACAGCTGGCGGCACGTGTTATGAAATTCCTAACAGCTGTAAAAGCTACGCTGGTCCACGAAAACCCTACAGAACTATAACTCTAAACGCTGTGCAAATCACTTTAGCTTTGACTGCTGACAATGCAATGTTTAAATATTTTACCTAGATTAATAGGATGTTACCCCATATTTTTAACTTTTGGAAATTATGCACTTTATACTGATTGCAAAGATTTTAATTAATTATGCAATAAATGATCTATCTATCTATCTATCTATCTATCTATCTATCTATCTATCTATATCTATCTATCTATCTATCTATCTATCTATCTATCTATCTATCTATCTATCTATCTATCTATCTATCTATCTATCTATCTATCTATCTATCTATCTATCTATCTATCTATCTATCTATCTATCTATCTATCTATCTCTCACTCTGTCTCCCGCCCTCTCTATCTATCTATCTATCTATCTATCTATCTATCTATCTATCTATCTATCTATCTATCTATCTATCTATCTATCTATCTATCTATCTATCTATCTATCTATCTATCTATCTATCTATCTATCTATCTATCTATCTATCTATCTATCTCTCACTCTGTCTCCCGCCCTCTCTATCTATCTATCTATCTATCTATCTATCTATCTATCTATCTATCTATCTATCTATCTATCTATCTATCTATCTATCTATCTATCTATCTATCTATCTATCTATCTATCTATCTATCTATCTATCTATCTATCTATCTATCTATCTATCTATCTATCTATCTATCTATCTATCTATCTATCTATCTATCCCAGTAAAGCCAATTGTTGGTGAATCTCATGTTTTGCTCCACTGTGTGGCTGGGAGTTGGATGCCCGACTGTGCCAAAAGCAGCTAAAAGATCCAGCGATATAAGCAGGCAGGAGGTATCTCCATCTGTTACCACAAGGGCATCGCCTACGATATAAGGAGGCAGGAGGTATCTTCATCTGTTATCACAAGGGCATCGCCTACGATATAAGGAGGCAGGAGGTATCTTCATCTGTTATCACAAGGGCATCGCCTACGATATAAGGAGGCAGGAGGTATCTTCATCTGTTATCACAAGGGCATCGCCTACGATATAAGGAGGCAGGAGGTATCTTCATCTGTTATCACAAGGGCATCGCCTACGATATAAGGAGGCAGGAGGTATCTCCATCTGTGGCCACAAGGGCATCGCCTACGATATAAGGAGGCAGGAGGTATCTCCATCTGTGGTCACTAAGGGCATCGCCTGCGATATAAGGAGGCAGGAGGTATCTCCATCTGTGGTCACTAAGGGCATCGCCTGCGATATAAGGAGGCTGGAGGTATCTCCATCTATGGTCACATGGGCATCGCCTGCGATATAAGGAGGCAGGAGGTATCTCCATCTGTTATCACAAGGGCATCGCCTACGATATAAGCAGGCAGGAGGTATCTTCATCTGTTATCACAAGGGCATCGCCTACGATATAAGGAGGCAGGAGGTATCTCCATCTGTGGCCACAAGGGCATCGCCTACGATATAAGGAGGCAGGAGGTATCTCCATCTGTGGTCACTAAGGGCATCGCCTGCGATATAAGGAGGCTGGAGGTATCTCCATATGTGGTCACAAGGGCATCGCCTACGATAAAAGGAGGCAGGAGGTATCTCCATCTGTGGTCACTAAGGGCATCGCCTACGATATAAGGAGGCTGGAGGTATCTCCATATGTGGTCACAAGGGCATCGCCTACGATAAAAGGAGGCAGGAGGTATCTCCATCTGTGGTCACTAAGGGCATCGCCTACGATATAAGGAGGCAGGAGGTATCTCCATCTGTGGTCACTAAGGGCATCGCCTGCGATATAAGGAGGCTGGAGGTATCTCCATATGTGGTCACAAGGGCATCGCCTACGATAAAAGGAGGCAGGAGGTATCTCCATCTGTGGTCACTAAGGGCATCGCCTGCGATATAAGGAGGCTGGAGGTATCTCCATATGTGGTCACTAAGGGCATCGCCTACGATATAAGGAGGCAGGAGGTATCTTCATCTGTTATCACAAGGGCATCGCCTATGATGTATGAGGTAGCAGTCTCTGAGCTGCAGCGTGATCTGAAGCCAGATTGGCCGTAATGGAGGTGATGGTTCGCACTGATCTCGGAGTTGAACGTAGACTGACTTTTCAATGATCTTAAGGAGGATCGGTTCCTGAGTGATGGACCGGTAATTGACGAGGTCATCAGGGGCTGGTGTATGTTTCTTTAAAAACACAGAAGCGGGAGGATCTAACCTGTCTCTGGAGCTTCTAGGAAGAAGCCTTGAGTGAGGAAGGAGGTGATCATGGTGAGTAGGGGTGACTGAGTGTCCCCTGAGAGGGCTTTGATGAAAGAAGAGGGTGAGACATCATGTTCATAGGACGTGGCTTTGAGGGAAATGAGTATGTTGGTGGGATCAGTGAGAGACAGGGGTTTGAAGGATGGCCATTGTGGGGTTCTAGGAGATTAGACGGGTCTCACGGCAGAAGCAGACGTTGTGTTGTTGCTGTACTGTTTGATCGCCTTTACCTTTTCACTGATGATGAACTCAAGGCTTCTGTCAACCCTCTCACACTCCCCCACCCTCTCACACTCCCCCAAGATGTACACAGCAACACTGACTTCCGGTCCTGCCGGCAGGAGTTTACACAATTCTGCTGAAATATTTACATTTTAAACAACTGAGGGGGGGGGGGGGGGTGATGGCATACTCATTCCCCCAAACTACTCGTTTATGTAGCTGCTGTTACTGGGGGCCAGGCCCCCACAGACATGTATTCCTGCCTATAGGCATGCCCCACCCCAGCCACCTTGTACATCGCTCTGCCTCTCAGTAGCTCCACGCTGTTTGAGGGAGGCTCCGCCCTATATTGAAACCAATCAGATTGCAGAATATCAAACTTACGATCACTTTACATTTGCACATAAACCTACCTTGTTCTTTTTTCTCACAGCGTCTCTGATCCAAATCTGAAAAAAATAAAATGCAAGGAAAAAAATGTTAAATAGTTACCAATAAAAAGTCCCACAAAAGCGCAAACAGGGTGAAAATTAATTAGCTTGAATCTGAGAATAGTTTTTGATTGCAAAAAGTCCATTTGGTAGTAATAGGTAGACTTACAAAATACAGATACATGCACTAGCAAGTGGGAAGTGAGAACACAGAAAAGGCCGGTTCTTGTGGCTTGGGGACTAATGCGTCCACTGTAGGGGCCTATGTTTGACCTCATGGTCCACTCAGCCTTTCATCCTTCTGAGGTTGATAACATGGGTATCATTGAGTTGGGTGACAATAAACATCAACTATTCAGCGCTTTGATACCTCGGGGTGATACGTGCGCCTCACAAATGCAAAGGCACATGTCCTGTTGAGGGGGAAGGACTGGAGTGCACATGATGACGTGCACTGGGCTTGTCTAAGGCTGCAGACTGCCCTGCTGCAGCACCCGGACGCCCAGAGGCAGAGCTAAGGCACAGGGCCCCTGCTCCAGGATGGCCTCCGCAGAGCAGGCACAGGCAGTGTGTGCAGCTAGAGCCCGGCGTAGAGTAGCCTGAACTTATGGCATCCTAGGAGTAAAAGAACTCATGTCTTTGTTGTACAGACTCTGGCGCCGCCTCACGGCTCCTGCTGTCAGTGCACGGCTTGGAGGGAGCCCTCTCTTAGGAATGGAAACTGTGACATACAGGGTACACGTGGCACGCTGCAGTGAGGGCTTATGACCACCGGAACTAGTGACCAACACGTCAAACACAACCCCAGAGCCGGTGCACCCCTTGAGCCTTCCCACTACACTTACAATGTGTGGCAAGAAGGTTGCACAGATCCATGCAGTTTGGATGCATTTTAACAGTGCAGGCCTGATTCACAAACTACACTTATTACTACAAAACGTACTACACAGTGCAAGTCACAAGCTGCGCATTTGTACTAACTTACATTTCTGTAGGTCCCTACCGCCATCATTTTCTACGGAAGGGTGTTGCAGTACCAGCGGTTGGCCTTGTATAGTGCTAGACTTACTACAAAAGTGTAAATTACTACAAAAGTGCTGTTTGTGAGAATCAAAATGTAGTAAACTTACGCAAAACTGTAAGTTACTTTTGTGAATCAAGCCCACCGTATCCTGGGGGGAATGTTGGCCTGTGACCCGGAAGGTATATATGCTTCTCTGCCGAGGGTATATATTATCTACTGGCGGTCACCAGTAGATAGTTATAGTTAGGACCGTGTTTCCATAGGAAATCTGAAAATTCTATTTTGAATAACTTTGGCGCCGGTTGACGAATCCTCGCGAATTTTTCAAAATAGATGGGGCGCTCCGCTCCACTCCTACCCTGAAAGTCTCGGGGTGATTAGTCTAGCGGGGGCCGAGAAAAAAGGGGGGTCCCAAAATGCGTTTTCCCCATGCATTTTTCCATAGGGACCTTTAGTCCAAGGTACAGCCCGAACGGCTGAACAGAATTATTTGAAATTTGGCAAAGAGAAAGTCCTCAGGTCAGGGATGTGCCTTTTGAATATCTGGAGTCAATCTGTTCAGTAGTTCCTAAGAAAATTTCAGTTAAAAGTACATATATATCTATAGGCGCGCACCGTGCGCGTACGGTAAGCATACCGTACGCGCACGCTGACGTGCGCTAGCGTAATTCTGATTGGTGGTTACATGACAGTAAACATTCCAGTCGGTCGAAATCAGGAAGTGTCGGCCGCCATTTTGTCGCTCGCAGTCTGAGGCAGTGAAAAACAAAGGTGGAGAATGTGAAAAGGGGGCAGGGTGGACAGTTCCTGACCCCCTAGATTTTGTCAGGGGGTCACTGAAGGACCCCCAAGGATGAAAACATTTTTTTTTTTTTGAAAAGCGCGGGGTGCGCGCACTGTGCGCGCACGGCACGCACAACGCATCGTGCACGGTGTGCGAAGCGCACGGTACGCGCACGGTGCGCGCACGGTACGCGCACGGTGTGCGCACGGTGAAGAACCTGAAAAAAAAAATATTAATAAATACATAACTTAGCATTTAAAAAACCGTACAAATTCACTTAAAAAACCATAGGTTTCACACACGTTATAGTTAGGAATTATTATTTAAAAAACCTTGCAAATTCACTTAAAAAACCATAGGTTTCACACATGTTATAGTTAGCTGGACATTTCACTCGTAAAAACCAATGAAATTCCCCCGTTATAGTTAGTGCAGGCAACTATAACTTACGCGACCGCAATCCTCTGCTGATGATGTCAAATATTACATCACTGTATTTAGACACCTATTTATCCATGTCTTCTTCCATTAATCTTTAGCTATACATATATTACAAATATTTATTTTTCAGAAAGACACATATGTCATCAATGATGTAATATCTGATGTCATCAGCAGAGGATTGCGGTCGCGTGAGTTATAGTTGCCTGCACTAACTATAACGGGGGAATTTCATTGTTTTTTTACGAGGGAAATGTCCAGCTAACTATAAAATGTGTGAAACCTATGGTTTTTTAAGTGAATATATATATATTAAAATATACCTATTGTTGGAAGGCGGACCCCGAGGAGTCGGCGAGACCACTCAGGGGGGGCCCTCACACTGCACGAAGTAGCCGAGCGCTGCAGAGAAGCCTCCTGAGAGATCCTTCTCTATCACGTACTAGCACAGTAACACCACCACACAGGACTCAAGGAGGTTGTCTCAAGACGAGCAATTCTTTATCAGCACTTAAAGGTTACGGGATCAATATTTACACGAAAGGGATCGAGGGATCCACCAAAAGTCTCAGTGTCTCTTTTGAAGGGTAGGGGTAGCGGGACAGTCTTTGGCAGGAGCTCGGTATGAGGGTACCTGGGGCCCGGTTCTTATCCTCAAGCTGGAGGACCTCCGGATCTCGGAGGGGTCGAGCCGCGACGGCGTCAGCAGGGCTCTGGCGTTCAGTTTGTGGGGAGCCGCGATCAGGTCAGCAGGGCTCTCAAGATGGTTTCTGCTCAGCTCGAGCCGCGACGTCGTCAGCAGGGCTCCGAGGGAGGTTTCAGCGAGGTTGGGCCGCGACAGCGTCAGCAGGGCCCCGATGTTCCGGGGGGCTTCAGGGTTTCCACAAGAAGGAGCCGCGACGCAGTCTGCAGGGCTCGTGGTAGTTCAAGCAAGAGTTCTTCTCCGTAGGGTCGGCCGCGATTCGATCAGCAGGGCTCTCGACTCCGGGATACAACTCCCGATCTGTGGCGGGGTCGCCCCAGATATAGGTCTGGAGCCCTTTGATGTCCGGACCCTTGCGCCCGGGGGGGCGGAGAGGCCGGGTGGAGGTGGACAGACGCCCAGCAGGAGAGGCGCCAGGCCCAAGAGAGTTGCAGGGCGATCACACCTAGGGATGGGAGGACAGTTGGGGGTCTCATCGATACTGTCCTCCGCCGGGGGCGGTGAATGGTTCATGTGGCACCCCCTGGCCAGTTCTTGGTGCCTCGATGTCGGGGCTTCGCTGGGGCCGAGGCCGGGTTGAGCGGGGTCGCGCCGGCTGGCGCACAGAGTCACGTGGATGCCAACAAGATGGCGGAGCCCCGAGGGGTATGCGACCTCGTGCGGCTCGGAATGAGGGGTCTCGGTGCAGTTCGGAAGGGTAGCCCGTGAAGGCCGGGGCGGGGAACGGGCACAATCCACGGGGGTAAGGACCATGCCACGAGGCCGGGTCCAACAGGCGTCCCCCCCAGCCGAAGGCATGGAGAGTCACCCATCTCTTTGGGGATTCTCCTCGTCAAGGCGGAAGAAGCGGGACAGGCCGTCGGCGTTGGCGTGGTCATTGCCGGGCCGGTGTTCAACAGCAAAGTCCATCCCTTGCAGCGAGATTGACCACCGCAGCAGCTTGGGGTTCTCGCCCCGCATTTGCATTAACCACCGCAGGGGCCGGTGGTCGGTCTGGACCCGGAAGTGGGTACCGAAGTGATAGGGCCGGAGCTTCTTAAGGGCCCACACTACAGCGAAGGCTTCACGCTTGATGGTGCTCCATCGCTGCTCCCGGGGCAGTAGCCGTCGGCTGATGAAGGCCACTGGTCGGTCGAGCCCCTTTTCATCGGCCTGGGACAGGACGGCCCCGATGCCATACTCGGAGGCGTCTGTCTGCACCACGAACTCCTTACTGTAGTCAGGGGCCTGTAGCACAGGGGCAGTGCACATCGCTGTCTTGAGGGTTTCGAAGGCTGCTTGGCAGCGGGGTGTCCAGTGCACCTTCTTGGGCTGTTTCTTGGACGTGAGCTCTGTGAGGGGGCCAACAATGCTCCCATAGTCCCGGATGAAGCGCCGGTAGTATCCGGTGAGGCCCAGGAAGGCCCAGACAGCTGTCTGGGTAGTGGGGGGTTCCCAGGCCTGGATGGCATCGATTTTTGGCTGGAGAGGGGCCACCTGCCCGCTTCCCACTTGATGGCCCAGGTAGGTCACTGATCCTTGGCCGATCTGGCATTTGCTGGCCTTGATCGTGAGCCCGGCCCGCTGGAGGGCGGCCAGGACGTCTTTGAGGTGAAGGAGGTGCTCCGCCCAGTGGTTGCTGTACACGGCAATGTCATCTAGGTAGGCCGCGCTGAAGGCCTCGAGCCCGGCCAAAACCTTGTTTACAAGTCTCTGGAAAGTGGCCGGGGCGTTCTTCATTCCGAAGGGCATCACCCGAAAGTGGTAATCCCCATCCGGGGTAGAAAAGGCGGATCTTTCTCGGGCGCCGGGGGTGAGCTGGATCTGCCAGTACCCGGCGGTGAGGTCCAGCGTGCTCAGGTAGCGGGCGGCCCCTAAGCGGTCGATGAGTTCGTCGGCCCGGGGTATAGGATGGGCGTCCGTCTTGGTCACCGCATTCAGGGCTCGGTAGTCTACGCAGAATCGTAACTCCGGGGGGTGGCCGGGGGCTGCGGCCTTTGGTACCAGGACGACAGGGCTGGCCCACGGGCTGTCGGAGGGTTCGATGACCCCCAGGGCCAGCATCTTTGCTACTTCGGCCTGGATGCATGCCCGCCCTCGGTCGGGTACCCTGTAGGCTCGGTGTCGCACGGGGGGGCTCTCCCCGGTGTCGACGTCGTGGACGCACCAGTGGGTCACCCCCGGGGTGAGGGAGAAGAGGGCTGCGTAGTCCTGCAGCAGTTGTTGACAGTCGTCAAGCGGTTCCGGGGTCAGGGAAGAGGCGAGTTGGACACCTTTGATGGATCCGTCATGGACGTTGGACTGCAAGAGGTCGGGCAGGGGCTCGGAGTCGTCCTCGCCCCCCTCGTCGGTTGCCAGTAGCAGGCTCAGTTCGGTCCGGGCAAAGTGGGGTTTGAGCCTGTTAGCATGTAGAACCCGGAGGGGGTTCCGGGGGGACTCCAGGTCGACTAGGTAGGTGACGGGGCTTTTCTTCTCCACCACCTTGAAGGGCCCGGTCCACTTGTCCTGGAGGGCGCCGGGTTCAACCGGGGCCATGACCCAGACTCTCTGGCCTGGCTCGAATTCGATGGTAGAGGAGTTCCAATCGTACCACCGCTTCATGTCCTCCTGGCTGGCCTCGAGGTTGGCTTCGGCCATGGCTCGGAACTTGCGGGTCTGGTTTCGGAGGGTCAGGAGGTATCGGTAGACGTCAGGAGGGGCGCCTTGGAGCTTCGTCTCCCAGCCCTCCTTGACCAGGCTGAGCGGTCCGCGGACTGGATGTCCGTACAATAGTTCAAACGGGCTGAACCCCAGGGACTTCTGCGGGACCTCCCGATAGGCAAACAGGAGGCACGGCAGCAGGACATCCCATCTCCGCCTGAGGGGCCCTTCCAGGCCCTGGATCATTCCCTTTAAGGTTCGGTTGAACCGCTCAACCAGTCCGTTCCCCTGAGGGTGATAGGGGGTTGTGAATTTGTACGTGACCCCGCACTGCTGCCACAGGGACCGCATGTATTTGGAAATGAAGTTCGTGCCCCTGTCGCTCACCACTTCGCGGGGAAATCCCACTCGGGAGAAGATCCCCATCAAGGCCCGGCCTACCACGGGGGCCGTTATAGTTCTTAGCGGGACCGCCTCTGGGTACCTGGTGGCGTGGTCCACGAGGACCAGGATGAAGCGGTGGCCCAGGGCGGTCTGGGGGTCCAGGGGCCCCACGATGTCGATTCCGACCCATTCGAACAGGGTGCTGACGGCTGGAAAGGGCTGGAGGGGGGCCTTGACCCGACCCCCCGTCTTCCCGCTGGCTTGGCAGGTCTGGCAGGACCGGCAGTGGTTGTCCACGTCTCTCCGCATCCGGGGCCAGTAGAAGTGGGTCACCAGATGGCTGTAAGTTTTGTCTTGCCCCAAGTGTCCGGCGAGGGGCACGTCATGTGCCAGGTTGAGCAGGAACTCCCGGAAGCGGAGGGGGACCACCAACACGCGGCTGGCCCCGAGTTCTGCCACTTTTTGCTCACTGTACAACAGGCCCTCGGCCCAGTAGACCCAGTGGGTGCCGGTCTGGTCCCCGTTGGTTTGTGCGGACGCTTGTTGTCGGACCCCTTCGAGAGAGGGACAGGACTGCTGCTCTTGCTGGAACTGCTCCCGGGTGGGGCCCCCTTCGTGTCGCCATTGTGCAAGTTCTGGTAGGGCGCACGGGGAAGCAATCTCCTCGGGGGAGGATTCACTAGGTCCAGGGTCGGTGTCCGCCTCCCCCTCGCCGCCGGCGGGGGGTGGTGCGAGCCCCTCGGGCTGGGCGGCACCGGGGGCCAAGGACGAGCGGGGGGCCGGGGCGGTCATGGACCGGGTGATGGCGCAGGCCCATTCTGATAGTCCCAGCATTCGGAGGTGCTCTCGTCGCTCTACTTGAGCCCAGGGGGAACTCTCCAAGTCGTTCCCCAGGAGGCAGTCTACGGGTGCGTCATCGCGGACCGTCACCTTTAGCAGGCCGGTCACCCCTCCCCACTCGAAGGGGACCAGGGCCATCTGGCACAGGCTTTCGCTGTTGTCGGCCGTCCGGACGGGGCACAGCACATTGGGTAGGATCTGTTCGGGGGTCACCAGGTGGCAGCGGACAGCGGTGACGCTGACGCCGGTGTCACGAAGGGCTTCGGCCCGTTGTCCATTGACGGTGACCTGCTGCCTGTACTTCTGGGTGTTGCTTGGGATGGGGGTGCGGGGCACCATTTCTCGGCTACCCAGGCAGACCAGGGACATGGCTGCCGGCTCCCATTCGGTGGTCCCTCGGTCGAGGGTTTCTTCTTCCTCTTCTCCCTCTCCCAGGGCGGCGGCCGCCAGCTGTCGGGGCGGGGGCCCGCCGGCCCCGCTTCTTCGGTTCAGGGGGCAGACCGGGTCGCTGGCATAGTGTCCGGTTTGTTGGCAGCCGTAGCATGTTACTGGTGGCCGTGGTCCGGGTCTGGCCGGGGTCGCCCCCCTTCGGGCTAGGCTCGGGGAGAGGTGTTGCTGCGGTGGCCCTCGAGGGGGGCTCCTGGGGGCCCTGGCGGGGGGGTCCCGGTTCCTGTTCGGCCCTCCCCCTCCACCGCGTTGGCGGGGGGGTCCGGTGGGGTTCCTCTGGTACTCCCCCATTGAGTTCCGGGGGACTCGGGAGTTGACCCATCGATCGGCCTCGACGGCGAGTTTTCGTGGGTCGGTCATCTTGCTGTCGAGGAGGTGTTGCCTCAGCTCCACGAAGCAATTGTTGGAGAGATGTTCCCACACGATGAGGTCGACCAGCTGCCCGTAGGTGGTGACTTTGCTACCCTTGATCCATCCTTCTAGGGCCCGGCTGAAAAAGTCCACATATTCCACCCAGGTGGTACCCGGGATCTTTTTGCAGTCTCTGAACCGCTGGCGGTACATTTCCGCGGTTAGCCCGTAGCGGGTGAGCAGGGCCTCCTTCATGTGATCGTAGGAGGTCATCACCTCCTCCGGCAGCTGGAGCAGTGTGTCTCGACCCTCACTCAGGAACCGCCCCCACAGGCCGGCGCCCCAGTCCTTTCGGGGCACCCGATGAGAGGTCATGGCCACCTCGTAGGCCTTGAACCATTGTTGGATGTCGTCATTCTTATAGTACTCCTTGACGACCTCTTTCGGGATATGTACCTTGGCCTCGGCAGGCGGTAGGGTGTCTCTAGTACTGGGGGTGTTGGTCCCCCCGTTCTTGGCCTTGATTTCGAGCTCTTTGAGACTTCGCTCGTGCTCAAGGGTCAGTTTCTTTTCCTCCAACTCTCGGTGCCGTCTCTTCTCTTCTATCTCCTCTTGAAGCCGTAGCTGCTCTAGGGCCAGTTTCTTTTCCGCCAGCTGGAGTTCGCCGTCCAGCCGCAGTCGTGCGAGCTCTAGTTCGTGGTTCCGGACCTTCTCCCGCTCTCGTATTTCTTCTTCGGAGAGGCCGGTTTCTAGGCTCTTTCTTCCTCCGGTTGCCGGAGTCAGTGCGGTTGATGTGGCCTCAGTCAGGGGCAAGGGACCTTCTTCTTGGGAGTGGCCTGCCTCGGCCTCCAGCCAGGTCCTCAGGGCTTTCTGCATCTCCTCTTTGGTACCTAGGCCGGTTGTTGCAATGCCTTTGTCCTTGCAGAACTGTTTTAATTCCTTTTGCGTATATTCCTCCAACCGTTCGGGCTGGAACTCCATGGTCGCGTTATTTTCCTGGTTGCTCATGATTACTGTTTGACTGGATGGGTAGCTAGTGGGTACTGGCTGGTACGTACTGCGTTCGGCTCGGATCCCACCGCTGGCCACCAAATGTTGGAAGGCGGACCCCGAGGAGTCGGCGAGACCACTCAGGGGGGCCCTCACACTGCACGAAGTAGCCGAGCGCTGCAGAGAAGCCTCCTGAGAGATCCGTCTCCTATCACGTACTAGCACAGTAACACCACCACACAGGACTCAAGGAGGTGGTCTCAAGACGAGCAATTCTTTATCAGCACTTAAAGGTTACGGGATCAATATTTACACGAAAGGGATCAAGGGATCCACCAAAAGTCTCAGTGTCTCTTTTGAAGGGTAGGGGTAGCGGGACAGTCTTTGGCAGGAGCTCGGTACGAGGGTACCTGGGGCCCAGTTCTTATCCTCAAGCTGGAGGACCTCCGGATCTCGGAGGGGTCGAGCCGCGACGGCGTCAGCAGGGCTCTGGCGTTCAGTTTGTGGGGAGCCGCGATCAGGTCAGCAGGGCTCTCAAGATGGTTTCTGCTCAGCTCGAGCCGCAACGTCGTCAGCAGGGCTCCGAGGGAGGTTTCAGCGAGGTTGGGCCGCGACAGCGTCAGCAGGGCCCTGATGTTCCGGGGGGCTTCAGGGTTTCCACAAGAAGGAGCCGCGACGCAGTCTGCAGGGCTCGTGGTAGTTCAAGCAAGAGTTCTTCTCTGTAGGGTCGGCTGCGATTCGATCAGCAGGGCTCTCGACTCCGGGATACAACTCCCGATCTGTGGCGGGGTCGCCCCAGATATAGGTCTGGAGCCCTTTGATGTCCGGACCCTTGCGCCCGGGGGGGCGGAGAGGCCGGGTGGAGGTGGCCAGACGCCCAGCAGGAGAGGCGCCAGGCCCAAGAGAGTTGCAGGGCGATCACACCTAGGGATGGGAGGACAGTTGGGGGTCTCATCGATACTGTCCTCCGCCGGGGGCGGTGAATGGTTCATGTGGCACCCCCTGGCCAGTTCTTGGTGCCTCGATGTCGGGGCTTCGCTGGGGCCGAGGCCGGGTTGAGCAGGGTCGCGCCGGCTGGCGCACAGAGTCACGTGGATGCCAACAAGATGGCGGAGCCCCGAGGGGTATGCGACCTCGTGCGGCTCGGAATGAGGGGTCTCGGTGCAGTTCGGAAGGGTGGCCCGTGAAGGCCGGGGCGGGGAACGGGCACAATCCACGGGGGTAAGGACCACGCCACGAGGCCGGGTCCAACACCTATATATCAAATTAATTGTAAGCACTCATCTGCATAACACACAAAGCGCTCTGCAATAGGCACAGTGCCTAACGCCTTAAAAATGCAACGATCACTCCCTTGCTAAAGAAACCACTGCGCAAGCCACCGGAACCATCATGTGTGCTCACTCACAGACACATACCCAGACACATAAAAGCAAAAGCACCTGTGGAATGCTCACATGGATGGGAGCTATAAATACACAAAAATGGCAGAAATTCACATGTCTTATGAGGCAGTCTCCATGGCCCTCGCTTCATACACACAGTGACTCACATGCATGGGATGCCTGTACAAGGCTCGCCGAAAGGTCCCCTCGCTCGGTACACACAGTGACTCCCATGCCTGGGATGCCTGTACAAGGCTCACCGGCAGGTCCCTTCACTCCGTACACACAGTGACTCACATGCCTGGTATGCCTGTACAAGGCTCTCTGGCAGGTCCCCTTCCTCCATACACACAGTGACTCACATGTCTGGGATGCCTTTATAAGGCTCTCCGGCAGGTCCCTTCGCTCCGTACACACATTGACTCACATGCCTGGGATGCCTGTACAAGGCTCACCGGCAGGTTCCCTCACTCCGTACACACAGTGACTCACATGCCTGGGATGCCTGTACAAGGCTCTCCGGCAGGTCGCCTTCCTCCAAACACACAGTGACTCACATGCCTGGGATGCCTGTACAAGGCTCACCGGCAGGTCCCCTCGCTCCCTACACACAGTGACTCACATGTCTAGGATGCCTGTACAAGGCTCTCCGGCAGGTCCCCTTGCTTCATACACACAGTGACCCACATGCCTGGGATGCCTGTACAAGGCTCTCCGGCAGGTCCCCTTGCTCCGTACACACAGTGACTCACATGCATGAGATGCCTTTATAAGGCTCTCCGGCAGGTCCCCTTGCTCCGTACACACAGTGACTCACATGCATGGGATGCCTTTATAAGGCTCTCTGGCAGGTCCCCTTCCTCCATACACACAGTGACTCACATGCCTGGGATGCCTGTACAAGGCTCACCGGCAGGTCCCCTTGCTCCCTACACACAGTGACTCACATGTCTAGGATGCCTTTATAAGGCTCTCCGGCAAGTCCCCTCGCTCCGCACACACAGGACTCCTATGCCTGGGATGCCTGTACAAGGCTCTCCGGCAGGTCCCCTCGCTCCGTACACACAGTAACTCACATGCCTGGTATGCCTGTACAAGGCTCTCTGGCAGGTCCCCTTCCTCCATACACACAGTGACTCACATGTCTGGGATGCCTTAATAAGGCTCTCTGGCAGGTTATGTTATGTTATAGGGTTCTTATATAGCGCCTATCACCACCGGTCTCTAAGCGCTCAACAGAACAACCACACACATACTGACGCCTCAGTGCCCTCTGCCTGCTCCAATTAGACTGAAGATATTACCTTTCCAAAAAGGTGTGTCTTCAGTTTTTTCCTAGAAGAGAGTAACTGTGAGTCTTCCTTCAGACTGGCCGGAAGGTCATTCCAAAGTTGGGGAATGAGTACTGAGAAAGCACAGCCTCCTTTGGTTTTTAGATTAAATCTGGGTTGAGCCAGATTGGAGACAAAACCAGATCGTAGGGATCTGCCGGGAACATACTTCCTCAGGCGTTGCTTGAAATACTCTGGGGCGTTGCCAAAGAGAACCTTGTGAGCCATGCAGAGACATTTAAATTGGACCCTAAACTTCACGGGCAGCCAATGCAGCTTACGAAGAAGTATGGTTGCATGTGAGCTTCTCGGGAGAGAGAAGATCAGCCTGGCTGCGTCATTCTGCACAACCTGCAGTTTCCTCAACAACTTCTGCGATAAGCCCAGATACAAAGCATTACCATAATCAACCCTCGAAATAACAGTCGCTGAGACGATGGTTTGCAGCGTAGAAGCTGAAAGAATGGTGGTGAGCTTACGTAGCTGCCGCATCACGGCCGTGCAGGAACCCACCACAGCCGACACTTGAGGGGCCATGGTAAGGTCCGCATCAATCTTTAGGCCGAGACTCTTCACTACTGTGCCAGGAATGGGAGTTTTACCGAGTTCTGGGGGCCAGTACAGATCATCCCAAGGGTTGACCTTGTTGGTAAGCACCATCACCTCCCTTTTCTCGGTGTTCACCTTGAGGAAATTATTGGTCATCCAGTTGACCGTAAATCTAAGCAAGTTCCTTACTGATTCCTGGGCTTCTTTTGTTTCTTCCAGCTGCACCAGTAGCTGCGTGTCATCCGCATAGTTAAAGATCTCACAATTTCTGCGCGTGAGTTCTTCCATCAGAGGTTGCAGGTAGATGTTGAACAGTAAGGGAGATAGTGCGGACCCCTGAGGCACCCCCCATGTCACATCCTTAATCCCGGACAACTGATCCCCCATCTGAACCCTCTGAGTGCGGCCTGTTAGGAAGGATTCTAGCCACTTGAATGCCTGGCCAGTTATCCCCTCGCTTCATACACACAGTGACTCCCATGCCTGGGATGCCTTTATAAGGCTCTCCGGCAGGTCCCCTCGCTCCGTACACACAGTGACTCCCATGCCTGGGATGCCTTTATAAGGCTCTCCGGCAGGACCACTCACTCCGTACACACAGTAACTCCTATGCCTAGGATGCCTTTATAAGGCTCTCCGGCAGGTCCCCTCGCTCGGTACACACAGTAACTCACATGCCTGGGATGCCTGTACAAGGCTCTCCGGCAGTTCCCCTCGCTCCGTACATACAGTGACTCCCATGCATGGGATGCCAGTATAAGGCTCTCCGGCAGGTCCCCTTCCTCCATACACACAGTGACTCACATGTCTGGGATGCCTGTACAAGGCTCTCCGGCAGGTCCCCTCGCTCCGTACACACAGTGACTCACATGTCTGGGATGCCTTTATAAGGCTCTCCGGCAGGTCCCCTTGCTTCATACGCACAGTGACTCACATGCCTGGGATACCTGTACAAGGCTCTCCGGCAGGTCCCCTCGCTCCGTACACACAGTGACTCCCATGCATGGGATGCCTGTACAAGGCTCTCCGGCAGGTCCCCTTCCTCCATACACACAGTGACTCACATGCACGGGATGCCTGTACTAGGCTCTCCGGCAGGTCCCCTCGCTCCGTACACACAGTGAGTCACATGCATGGGATGCCTGTACTAGGCTCTCCGGCAGGTCCCCTCGCTTCATACACACAGTGACTCACATGTCTGGGATGCTGGTATAAGGCTCTCTGGCAGGTCCCCTCGCTCCGTACACACAGTGACTCACATGTCTGGGATGCTGGTATAAGGCTCACCGGAAGGTCCCCTCGCTCCATACACACAGTGACTCACATGTCTGGAATGCCTGTACAAGGCTCTCCGGCAGGTCCCCTTGCTTCATACACACAGTGACTCACATGCCTGGGATGCCTGTACAAGGCTCTCCGGCAGGTCCCCTCGCTCCGTACACACAGTGACTCACATGTCTGGGATGCCTGTACAAGGCTCTCTGAGAGGTCGCCTCGCTGCACTTCACACAGTATTGTCACCGCTATCTCCAGGGCTCCGTCGTCGTCATAGTCTCGGATCATCTGATCGGCGAGGTCCATGTATGACGCCTTGTTGCCCCGTCTTCTGGACACCTCAGCGTGCCCCTCTATTGGGGGGTACTTTTCCAGGAGTGATCTGCATTGCTGCAATTCCTGCTTTTGCAGCTCTTTGAAATGTAAGAAGAGCAGGTGCCTGGCTTGTCCTGCCATCGAGATGCGCTGCTTTCTGTTCCGGAGAAGTGATCAGCTGCAATGGGACATGGGCACAGTATTAATAGGACATGAGCACAGTATTAATAAGACATGCGCACAGTATTAATATGACATGAGCACAGTATTAATAAGACATGAGCACAGTATTAATAGGACATAGACCCAGCACTATTGGGACATGGGTAAAGTGTTATTGGGACATGGGTACAGCAATAATGGAATATGGGCACAGCATTTATAGGACATGGGCACAGCCTTAATGGTGCATGGACCCAGTATTGATGGGAAATGGGCACAGCACTAATGGTACATAGGCACAGCATTAATAGGACATAGACACATCGTTAATGAAACTGGAGCAGAGCATTAAGACACATGGGCACAGCATTAATGGGACCTTGCATGTCATTAATGGGACAGGGGCAGAGCATTTATGTGACCTGGTCACAGCATTAGTAGGACATTGAAACAGGCAGTATTGAGACACAGGAACAGCATTAACGGGACAGGGGAACATCCTTAATAGGCTTTGGAGCGTCTTGCCATCCAATTGCACTGGTTTCTGCCTCAGAGAAGCGATCGACTGTAATGGGACTTGGGTCCAGCATTAATGGGGCATGAGTAGAGCACACATGAGACATAAGCCAGAATTAATGGACCTAGGTGATGCCTCACATCTTGCTGCACCGCTTTCTACCTCAGAGGAGGAGTGATGTCTAATGTGACTTGGACAGCGCGGTAAAGAGCCATGGCCACTTCATTATTGAATCTTGGAGAGCTCGGACACCTCTCTTCACTTTTTCTGTCTCAAAGACACAATCGGTTGCAGTGGGACCTGGGCACCATGTTAATTGGACCTGTGCACAGTATTAATGGGACACATGTAAAGCTTTAATCGGACATGGTCACAACATTAATGGGACATGGCCACATCATTAATTATTCTTGGTGAGCCCTGCCATCTCCCTTCACTTTCTTTCTTCTGTCTCAAAGACACAATAGGCTGCAGTGGGACCTGGGCACAGCAATAATGGAACCTAGGCACAGGATTAATGGGACATAGGCACAGCATTAATGGGATGTGGACAAATCATAAATTGATCTTGATGAGCCCTGACATCTCTCTTCACTTTTTTTCTGCCTCAAAAACACAATTGGCTGCAGTGGGACCTAGGCACGGCATTAATGGGACCTGGGCACAGCATTATTGGGACTGGACAAATCATTAATGAATCTCGCTGAGCCCTGACATTTCTCTTCACTTTTTCTCTCTGAAATACACAATTGGCTGCAGTGTGACCTGGGCACAGCATTAATGGGACCTGGGCACAGCATTACTGGGACATGGACGGATCATTAATGAATCTTAGTGAGTCTTGACATCTCTCTTCACTTTCTTCTGTCTCAAAGACACAATCGGCTGCAGTGGAACCTGGGCACAGCATTAATGGGACCTGGGCATAGCATTAATGGAACAAAGGCATAGCTTAATGGGGCCTGGGTACAGCGTTAATGGGACATGGGCACAGTATTATTGGAACATAGGACAAAAGTCATGGGGCATAGGAAAATAATTAATGGAACAAGGGCGCAGGATTAATGGGACCTGGGCACAGCATTGATGGGACCTGGGCATAGCATTGATGGGACCTCAGCACAGCACTAATGGGACATAGGCTGCATTATTGCGACATGGGTCTCAAAATTAATGGAGCTTGGCGAGCCCTGACATCTCTATTCACTTTCTTCTATCTCAAAGACACAATCGGCTGCAGTGGGACCTGGGCACAGCATTAATGTGACATAGGCACAGCATTAATGGGACCTGGGCACAGCATTAGTAGGATATGGGCACAGCATTAATGGGACCTGAGTACAGCAATAATGGTATCAGGGAACAGCAATAATGTGACAAAGGCACAGCACTAAAGGGATATGGGCAAAGCATTAATGGGACATGGGCACAGGATTAATGGGACGTAGACCAACATTCATGTGGCATGGACACAGCATTAATGGAACAAGGACAAAGGATTAACGGAAACTGGGCACAGCATTAATGGGACATGGAACAATCATTAATGGATCTTGGGGAGCCCTGACAACTCTATTCACTTTCTATTGTCTCAAACACACAATTAGCTGCAGTGGGACCTGGGCACCATGTTAATTGGACCTGTGCACAGTATTAATGGGACACATGTACAGCTTTAATCGGACATGGTCACAGCATTAATGGGACATGGCCACATCATTAATTATTCTTGGTGAGCCCTGCCATCTCCCTTCACTTTCTTTCTTCTGTCTCAAAGACACAATAGGCTGCAGTGGGACCTGGGCACAGCAATAATGGAACCTAGGCACAGGATTAATGGGACATAGGCACAGCATTAATGGGATGTGGACAAATCATAAATTGATCTTGATGAGCCCTGACATCTCTCTTCACTTTTTTTCTGCCTCAAAAACACAATTGGCTGCAGTGGGACCTGGGCACGGCATTAATGGGACCTGGGCACAGCATTATTGGGACTGGACAAATCATTAATGAATCTCGCTGAGCCCTGACATTTCTCTTCACTTTTTCTCTCTGAAATACACAATTGGCTGCAGTGTGACCTGGGCACAGCATTAAGGGGACCTGGGCACAGCATTACTGGGACATGGACGGATCATTAATGAATCTTAGTGAGTCTTGACATCTCTCTTCACTTTCTTCTGTCTCAAAGACACAATCGGCTGCAGTGGAACCTGGGCACAGCATTAATGGGACCTGGGCATAGCATTAATGGAACAAAGGCATAGCTTAATGGGGCCTGGGTACAGCGTTAATGGGACATGGGCACAGTATTATTGGAACATAGGACAAAAGTCATGGGGCATAGGAACATAATTAATGGAACAAGGGCGCAGGATTAATGGGACCTGGGCACAGCATTGATGGGACCTGGGCATAGCATTGATGGGACCTCAGCACAGCACTAATGGGACATAGGCTGCGTTATTGCGACATGGGTCTCAAAATTAATGGAGCTTGGCGAGCCCTGACATCTCTATTCACTTTCTTCTATCTCAAAGACACAATCGGCTGCAGTGGGACCTGGGCACAGCATTAATGTGACATAGGCACAGCATTAATGGGACCTGGGCACAGCATTAGTAGGATATGGGCACAGCATTAATGGGACCTGAGTACAGCAATAATGGTATCAGGGAACAGCAATAATGTGACAAAGGCACAGCACTAAAGGGATATGGGCAAAGCATTAATGGGACATGGGCACAGGATTAATGGGACGTAGACCAACATTCATGTGGCATGGACACAGCATTAATGGAACAAGGACAAAGGATTAACGGAAACTGGGCACAGCATTAATGGGACATGGAACAATCATTAATGGATCTTGGGGAGCCCTGACAACTCTATTCACTTTCTATTGTCTCAAACACACAATTAGCTGCAGTGGGACCTGGGCACCATGTTAATTGGACCTGTGCACAGTATTAATGGGACACATGTACAGCTTTAATCGGACATGGTCACAGCATTAATGGGACATGGCCACATCATTAATTATTCTTGGTGAGCCCTGCCATCTCCCTTCACTTTCTTTCTTCTGTCTCAAAGACACAATAGGCTGCAGTGGGACCTGGGCACAGCAATAATGGAACCTAGGCACAGGATTAATGGGACATAGGCACAGCATTAATGGGATGTGGACAAATCATAAATTGATCTTGATGAGCCCTGACATCTCTCTTCACTTTTTTTCTGCCTCAAAAACACAATTGGCTGCAGTGGGACCTGGGCACGGCATTAATGGGACCTGGGCACAGCATTATTGGGACTGGACAAATCATTAATGAATCTCGCTGAGCCCTGACATTTCTCTTCACTTTTTCTCTCTGAAATATACAATTGGCTGCAGTGTGACCTGGGCACAGCATTAATGGGACCTGGGCACAGCATTACTGGGACATGGACGGATCATTAATGAATCTTAGTGAGTCTTGACATCTCTCTTCACTTTCTTCTGTCTCAAAGACACAATCGGCTGCAGTGGAACCTGGGCACAGCATTAATGGGACCTGGGCATAGCATTAATGGAACAAAGGCACAGCTTAATGGGGCCTGGGTACAGCGTTAATGGGACATGGGCACAGTATTATTGGAACATAGGACAAAAGTCATGGGGCATAGGAAAATAATTAATGGAACAAGGGCGCAGGATTAATGGGACCTGGGCACAGCATTGATGGGACCTGGGCATAGCATTGATGGGACCTCAGCACAGCACTAATGGGACATAGGCTGCATTATTGCGACATGGGTCTCAAAATTAATGGAGCTTGGCGAGCCCTGACATCTCTATTCACTTTCTTCTATCTCAAAGACACAATCGGCTGCAGTGGGACCTGGGCACAGCATTAATGTGACATAGGCACAGCATTAATGGGACCTGGGCACAGCATTAGTAGGATATGGGAACAGCATTAATGGGACCTGGGTACAGCAATACTGGTATCAGGGAACAGCAATAATGTGACAAAGGCACAGCACTAAAGGGATATGGGCAAAGCATTAATGGGACATGGGCACAGGATTAATGGGACGTAGACCAACATTCATGTGGCATGGACACAGCATTAATGGAACAAGGACAAAGGATTAACGGAAACTGGGCACAGCATTAATGGGACATGGAACAATCATTAATGGATCTTGGGGAGCCCTGACAACTCTATTCACTTTCTATTGTCTCAAACACACAATTAGCTGCATTGAGACCTGGGCACAGCATTAATGGGACCTGGGCACAGCATTAAAGGGACCTTGGCTCAACATTGATAGAACGTGGGCACAGCATTAATGGGACCTGGGAACAGCACTAATGGGACATATGCACAGCATTAATGGGACATGGATACAGCATTAATGGGACCTGGGCACGGTATTAATGGGTCATAGATGGATCATTGTGTCTTAGTGAGCCTTGACATTTCTCTTCACTTTCTTCTGTTTCAAACACACAATCGACTGTAGTTGGACCTGGGCACAGCATTAATGGGACATGAGTACAGTATTAATGGGACATAGGTACATCATTCATGGGACTTGGGCACAGCAATAATGGGACCTGGGCATAGCATTAATGTGACATGGGTACAGCATTAATGGGACATAGGCCATCATTCATGGAGCATGGACACAGCATTAATGGGGCCTGGGCACAGCACTAATGGGACATAGGCACAGCATTAATGGGACATGGATACAGCATTAATGGGACATGGGGATGGGATTAATGGGTCATAGATGGATCATTGTGTCTTAGTGAGCCTTGACATTTCTCTTCACTTTCTTCTGTTTCAAACACACAATCGACTGTAGTCGGACCTGGGCACAGCATTAATGGGGCCTGGGCACAGCACTAATGGGACATAGGTGCAGCATTGATGGGACATGGGCACAGCATTAATGGGACCTGGGCACAGTATTAATGGGACATAGGCACAGCATTAATGGGCCTGCACTGCTGTCTGCTCCATCTTGGCACATACCTGTAGTACTTTATTTGGCATGGGGAGGACATGAAGCGGTGGGCTGCATTGCCAACACATTAATACACCCTGTGAGTCCTACTGTCCCACAGCACCCCCTCTGTCTCAGAAGAGTGGGGAGATGCATTGGGACAGAGGCACAGCATTATAGGGACACCGGCGTAGCATTAATGGGACATGGGCACAGCTGGAACTGACGTTGCCAGATGTCAAAAACATTAGTTCAAGGACAGGTTTTCAAAGGACATCCCATCTCACATGCTAGTTACAGACAACAAAAGGAAGCCTCACTGAAGGTTAGTGAGGTAGGAGTCACTTTGAAGTACCGATAAAATGAAAAAAAAGAGCTGTGGGTGAGGTACTAGTCCACTTTGAAGAAAGAGAAGTGTGTAGGGGTGAGGTACAGGTGGGATATGACAACAGAGATAAGTACAGGGTGAGTGAGGGACCTGCAAGGGATGAAGAGAGGACGGGTGAGGCAGAGGCGAATGATGCATTGAGTGAGATGGAGGGAGTTTGAGGTATAGTTAAGAAATATAGAGGGCACACAATAGAATTAAGGGAGGGAGAGTGGGTGGAGGGAGTGAGAGAATGAGGGAGGGTTGAGAGATGGAGAAACAGGTGTTCAGGGTTTGTATCGTAGAATTAAGAGATGCGGAGGGGTGTAGAGTGTGTGAGGTAGAAGTAAGAGATGGAGAGGAATTTGAGGTGGGTGACATGAGATTAAGAGAGGTATGCAGAGTGTGAGGAAGAGATAAGAGAGGTGTGCAGGGTATGTGAAGAGGAGATCAGAGAGGTATGCAGGGTGTGTGAGGAAGAGGTAAGAGAGGTATGCAGGGTGTGTGAGGAAGAGATAAGAGAGGTATGCAGGGTGTGTGAGGAAGAGATAAGAGAGGTATGCAGGGTGTGTGAGCCTGCTGTGAGATAAGAGCGGAGGATGACTGAAGAGGAAGCAGGTTGTGTGAGGCAGAATTGAAAGTTTAATTGTGGGTAAGGTAGATTTAAAAGATTTGAAGAGGGGTGCAGGGTGATTGAGGTAGAGCTAAGAGATAAAGGAGATGTGCGCAGGATGGGTACATTTGTGGGGCTTGTGAGGTTGAGTTACAGAATAAAGAGGGTGTGCAAGGTTTGTGAGGTAGAGTTGATAGATAAAGGGGGTGCAGGGTGTGTGAGGTAATGTTAAGAAATAAGGAAGGGGTGCAGGTTGTGTGAGGTAGAGTTAAAGGATGAAAAGGGTATGTAGGGTGTGTGAGGTCGAGTTAAGGGATGAAGAGGGGGTACAGGTGTGTGAGGTAGAGTTAAGGGGTGAAGAGGAGGTGTAGGGTGTGTGAGGTAGAGTTAAGGGATGAAGAGGGGGTGTGGGTGTGTGGGTGTGTGAGGTAGAGTTAAGGGGTGAAGAGGGGTTGCAGGGTGTGTGAGGAAGAGTTAAGGGATGAAGAGGAGCTGCAGGGTGTGTGAGGTAGAGTTAAGGGATGAAGAGGAGCTGCAGGGTGTGTGAGGTAGAGTTAAGGGATGAAGAGGGGGAGCAGGGTGTGTGAGGTTGAGTTAATGAATAAAACGGGAGTGCAAGGTTTGTGAGGTAGAGTTAAGATATGAAGGGAGTGCAGAGTGTGTGAGGTAAAGTTAAGAAATAAAGAGGGGTTGCAGATTGTGTGATGTTGAGTTAAGGGATGAAGAGGGTGTGCAGATTGTATGAGGTTGAGTTAAGGGATAAAGAGGAGGTGCAGGGTGTGTGAGGTAGGTTTAAGGGATGAAGAAAGGGTGCAGGGGGATGTGAGGAACAGTTAAGGGATGAAGAGGGTGTGCAGGGTGTGTGAGGTGGAGTTAGGGATGAAGTGGGGGCGCAAGGTGAGTGAAGTAGAGTTAATGGGGGAAGAGGGGAAAGAGGGTGGCAGGGTGTGTGAGGGAGAGTTAAGGGATAACGAGGGGGTGAACGGTGTGGGAGGTAGGGTTAAGGGATGAAGAGGGGGTGCAGGATGAGAGAGGTAGAGTTAAGGTATGATGAGGGGGTGCAGGGTGTGTAAGGTTGAGTTAAGGGATGAAGAGGGGGTGCAGGGTGTGTGAGGTAGAGTTAAGGGATGAAGAGGGGGGGGAGGGTTTTTGATTTAGAGTTATGGGTTGAGGGATGAAGAGGGGGTGCAGGTGTGTGAGGTAGAGTTAAGGGATAAAGAGGGGATGAACAGGGTGTGAGATAGGGTTAAAGAATGAAGAAGGGTTGTAGGGCATATGAGGTAGAGTTAAGGGATGAAGAGGGTGTGCAGGGTTTGTGAGGTAGAGTTAAGGGAAAAAGAGGGAGTGCAGGGTGTATAAGATAGGGTTAAAGGAAAAGGGGTGTGCAGGGTGTGTGAGGTAGGGTTCAGGGATGAAGAAGGGGTGTAGGGCTTGTGAGGTAGAGTAAAGGATTGAAGAGGGGGTGCAGGATGTGTGAGGTAGAGTTAAGGGAAAAAGGGGGTGCAGGGTGTGGGAGGTAGGGTTAAGGGATGAAGAAGGGGTGTAGAGCATGTGAGGTAGAGTTAAGGGGTAAAGACGGATGCAGAGTGTGTGAGGTAGAGGTAAGGGAGGAAGAGGGGTTGCAGGTGTGTGAGGTAGGGTTAAGGGATAAAGAGGGGGTGCATGGTTTGAGAGGTAGAGTTAAAAGATGAAGAGGGGGTGCAGGCTGTCTGAGGTAGAGTTAAGGGACGAAGAGGGGGTGCAGGGTGTGTGAAGTAGAGTTAAGCAATGAAGAGGGGTGCAGGGTGTGTGAGGTAGGGTTAAAGGATGATGAAGGGATACAGGGTTGCGAGTTAGCGTTAAGGGATGAAGAGGGGTGCAGGGTGAGTGAGGTAGAGTTGAGGGGTAGAGAGGGGGTGCAGGTTGTGTTCTGTAGAGTTATGGGGTGAAGAGGGGGTGCAGGGTGTGTTCTGTAGAGTTAACGGGTGCAGACGGGGAGCAGGGTGTGTGAGGTTGAGTTAAGGAATAAAGAGGGGGTGTAAGGTTTGTGAGGTAGAGTTGAGAGATGAAGGGGGTATAGGGTGTGTGAGGTAATGATAAGAAATAAAGAGAGGGTGTAGGGTGTGTGAGGCAGAGGGGAATGATGCATTGAGTGAGATGGAGGGAGTTTGAGGTATAGTTAAGAGATTAGAAGAGGGGTGCATGGTGAGTGAGGTAGAGCTAACAGATAAGGTGATGTGCGCATGATGGGTAGATTTGTGGGGCTTCAGGATGCATGAGGTAGGGTTAAGGGATGATGAGGGGGTGCAGGTGTGTGAGGTAGAGTTAAGGGGAAAAGAAGGGGTGCAGGGTGTGTGAGGTAGAGTAAAGGGATGGAGAAGGGGGCAGGGTGTGTGAGGTAGAGTTAAGGGATGAAGGGGGGTGCAGGGTGGGTGAGGTAGAGTTAAGGGGGTAAGAGTGGGTACAGCGTTTGTGAGATAGAGTTAAGGGATGAAGAGGGGTGCAGGGAGTCTGATGTAGGGTTAAGGGATGAAGAAGGGATGCAGGGCATGTGAGGTAGATTTAAGGAGTGAAGAGAGGGTGCAGGATGTGTGAAGTAGAGTTAAGGGATGAAGTGGCCCACTGCTGATGTAGGTTCACAAGCAGGAATCAGCTAAAGTGGCCGAGAGAATTCAGTTTAAGGCTTTATGCATTGCCCATAAGGCACTCTCAGCTAAGGCCCCACCAATCCTCCGATCCATTATTTCCCTATACCTCCCTAAAAGATCTTTGCGATCTGAGAAAAAACATCTAGCCATAGTTCACAGAGTATACCGAGCTCGGTGTGGGGGTCGTCTTTTCTCCCTCATATCGGCCAAATGCTGGCATCAGCTCCCAGATCTTATCCGACTCGAGGCCAATCATCTCGCTTTTCGCAAACAACTGAAAACTCTGCTGTTCTCTGGAACCTTCTGATCGCTTGATTGTTTGGTGGCTTTGTCTCCAGCGCTGGGAAGCCTTTGGTAGCCATGCGCTTTACAAATGCAGATTAATTAATTCATTCATTCAAGAGGGGGTGCTGAATGAGAGAGGTAGAGTTAGTGAGCTAATGCTACCAGATTTGAGGGTGCGGCTTGCAGGGGCGGGGCCAGGAGGGGGAGGAGCAAGATGGCAGATTGACGCCGTCTAGGAGAGTCGGGTCATGGAGGTGCTCAGGAGGCTCGGAATTTGCTGATGGAGAGATGTGGCAGTGGAAGGGGCATGAAGTCACGAACGCACGCATGATAGGATAATATTATAGAAACGCCGAACTCGGTAAAAAGACCGGCAAAGAAAAAAAAATGGCAATACGGTAAAAACGAAAACCCGAAATGAAAGTGGAATTGTGGAATAGGGAGACGGAATTGCTGACGGTATTTTTGAACAGATACTTGCTTGTTTGGTACTTGCTGGCGTTCTGGCGGTTTCCGTGGCTGGTGGAGGCTCATGCTGCGCTGTGCTGTGCTGATGGGGACTGATGAGGGCATCATCGTAGTCTTGGCGCTTTGTGCTTTTATCTCCTCGGGGAGGAGAGACGCTCCCTGACAAGACGCCCAACTTGGCAAAGAAGCACCAGCAAAAAACAGCAAGCGGCAGACGGGCTAGTGGCAAGCCCGAAGTGGATGTGGACTACTGGGCAGGAATTGCTGACAGATACATCTTTGCTTGGTGGTGCTGCTTGCTGGTGCTTGCTGGTGCTCCGGCTCTGGCGATCTGTGCAGTTGGAGGTGGCGCTGGGGAGCTGAGCGCAGCTGAATGCAATTGAATGCAGGCGACATTAAGGATTGGCTTTAGGTGCTTGCCGCACACTAGGGTAGCTGAGTGTTTGGCTGCCCAACGACGAGCACAAGAGAGCCGGCGAGCTGGTCGCCACGGTCACTTGGCGGTTAAACTGTATTTATCTCAACGGGATATGGCCCCACCAAAAGAGATGGTCAGGAGTACTCGCGCTACTAATAGAGCACTGGTGAGTACAACAGCGACTTGGGGTAGTAACATGGATGCCGAAGGTGTGGAAATGCAGAGGGCGGACTCTCCCAGCTCGGCTTTTGGACTGGGGAAGGTGGGAAAACCTGTGCTGCAATTTTTGCAATCAAAGAAGTCAAGGGATTTGTTTCCTTCTGATATTGTGGCGGAAGCTGATATTCTTAACAATGGCAAAATATTAGCAGATATGGTGAACCAGACAATTGGGGTGCAACACAGTAGCATGATTTCTATTTTTTCAGGACACACTGTTCCAAATAACTTGCAGGCATCGCCTCAGACGCTTCCTCAGCCTCAGCCTCAGTCTCAACCTCAGCCCAAGGAAGTCTCAGATAATAAGAGGGTCCCGGATCTGGATAAGGGCTCGATTGAAGTAGGGGCTGAGCAGGGCTGTCCCTTCATCAGCCCTGCTGAATCAGCGACTGTTCGGGATTCCCCGAGAACACCGGGGGCGCTTAAGTTTGTTAACGGCTGAGAGAATGAGACAGCAACGGAGCCTAGAATAGCTAAATCTGGTGAGAGTAATCCTGAGACGACTGGTAGCCTTGGTAATCTTGGTAATATTGGGACCCCCAAAAGACCTATTATCCCTGTAATTGCCACTGTGCCTTATTAACTAATATTGGGTGATTTGGGTACTTCATCTTTGGCTTCTGTTATCGACACTGACCAAGCACAAGAACAGAGCCAAACCCAGACCCCCTTTGTGCTGCAGCATGAAGTCATAGTCGGCCAACAAAAGAAAACTCCAGGGACAGTAATTGTTAAAAAGAAGCATCAAAGCCAGAATCAAAAACTGAAAGCAGTGAAGGAGCTGAAAAAAGCTTTTGGGGGTCTAGATCAAGTAATAGGAGACGAGATGGCAAAACAACGGAAAAAGGAAGCTACAGCGGATAACTCATATGGCGATGGGTACAAGCAAAAGGTGGGGTCAAAAATACGGTATCAAGGCTATCAGAGACTGACATGATTGATGAAACTAGGGGAGGAATCAGGCTGGTGGCTGAAGGCACCGGTGACCTAGGATCTGGCCCTGGGTCAGCTTCGATGATGTCGCTGGGAGAAACGAGCATGCAGCAACTATCTGGCGATCTGGAAAGTAAAGAGGAGCAAGGAATTGAAACTAAGATGCTCTCGTTGATTCTACAGAGACTTACAGACCAAAGAGAAGAGACTAGAGAGCTCTTCACCCAGGTTCGATTAGATACCCAGGGCATCCAGCAGTCTCTAAAAGAAGTTACTACTAAAGTAGGATCACTGGCCGGTGAGATTGCTGAACTTCAACAGCGAGTGGCGGACATGGAAGAAACAGCTACGAAAACTGTTAGTATAACTGAGAAGCACGATCACGTCTTGGCTACGATGTAATTTAAGCTAGAAGATCTGGAGAATAGACAGCGGAGACAGAATCTGAAGATGTTTGGCATTCCAGAAGGACAAGAGGGCACAGACCCCAGAACATTTATAGTACAAACACTGCAGAAATTGTGTCCAGACCTTAGCGATTGGGTTAGGGATTGCCAGATTCAAAGGGCTCATAGGCTGCCAATGGTCCAAAAGAAACAAGACAAGTCTGCTGAAGGTAACTCAATTTTCTTTCGTTCCGATTACTGTAAGGTAACAATGGACAGAAGATGGCAGCTTAGGCAATTGATCGACCCAATGAAAGCCGCTGGAGTGCAGGCATATCTGCAAGAGCCGGCTCGACTAAAAGTAATTTGTGGGGGTCAATCTTATATGTTTTTTTCAGAAACAGAGGCAAAAAAGGCGCTATGTGGATTGTAGAAAGAGGGGACATGCTAAAAGGGGGAAAAGGTATATCTTTCTAAAGTAAATTCTTGCTCCCTTATCTATGCGAGAGTAGAACTTATTAGTGGTAAACAGCAGAAGTTACTACATTAATGCTTTTTCTTCATTTTGGTCTCTGTGAGGAAGGGATTTATTGTGGTATATGATAAAAATATTTCATTTATGCTTTCCTCTGTTTTATGACTTGTTTTGTCTCGTGTTGAATAACATGGAGACTAGAATCCTCTGGAACCTTTGTGACATGGTCTCTTAGTGGGCTGCCAAAGTTAACGGCAACTCTGAGAAAGGGGATGATTCCTCCTTCTAGTTGATGGGGGAGGGCCAATCTCTAGCAGAGGTTGGGGGAGAGGGAGGGATGGGAGGGAAGAATTGGGGGTTTAAAGAAGAAAAGGTCAATTATTGGGTAGAAAGTAATGATAAAAGTATTCAGATAATCAAGGTGGCTACTAAAAGAAGTAGGTATTTTATTCTATATGGAGGGGGTTAAATGCCTAGCATGGAATGTTGCACGGTTAAATAGCAGGATAAAGAGACGACTGCTGGCAGAAGAGCTAAAAATGCATAATCCTAGTGTGGTTATGCTAACAGAGACACATCTATCATATAAAGACCGGGGATTGCTAAAACAGTTAGGGTTTGAGGTTATAGTATGTTCAACTCCGAGTGTTTCCATATGCGGACCTGCAATATTAAAGAACAAACGGTTTAGGGTAATAGTTGGTAAGACAACATCGGACAAGGGAGGTCGCTGGGCTATCTCACAGTTTATAATAAAAGAGAGGAAATATGTGTTCTGTGTTGTGTATGGCCCTAACAACGATGATCCTACGGTGGTGGAAAAGATAAATATGGAACTTTTGAACTGGGAGGTGGATCGGGTGGTGATGGGTTATTTTAATTGTATTATGGACAATGGGATTGATACGACAAGGAGGGGGGCATTTCAGAGGATGCGGAAAACACGTAGGGCAATCTGGGAACTGGGTCGACTACAGACTATCAGTGATGCCTGGAGAGCATTGCACCCAAGCTTACCAGGGTATACTTATTTTTCGGCCCCACATAAATCCTATTCAAGAATAGATATGGCTTGGGTGTCTGCACAAATATTATGGTCTACAGAAATAGATATATGACCGAAAATAACATCAGATCACAATCCCTTTCTTCTTACTTTTAAAGTCAATACAGAGAATAGGCCACCAAGATTTTTTTCATTCCCTAGGTATCTTTTATCAGATGCGGATTATATCGCTAGCACCCGGGAACAAATCAAAAGCTTCTTTGAAGAAAATACGGGGTCTACCACTCCCCTTGTGGTGTGGGATACATTCAAATCCGTTATTAGGGGGCATACCCAACAGTATATCTGGCACCAAAATAAAATTAATAAAGGGATTCTGAAGGAGACAACCCCTGCAATTCGTAGGGCAGAAGATTTACATGCAGAGGCAGTTCTGAAGGGGGCGGGCGAGTCAGAACAATTGGGGTTTGAGCTAATTAATCTTAGATTGGGTCTGAAAAAAACACTTAAAGAGAAGAGCATGGTCAAATATAATAAATATCGGCAGATCTAGTATGAGTACGGGGAAACAATTGGGAAAATCTTGGCCTATAAAGTAGCTGATGACAGAGCTAAAGCCCATATTACAACCATTAGGGGGCCTGCTGGTAAACTGTATGAGCACCCACAGCAGATGTTAGAGCAATTTGCGAGGTATTATCAAGTATTGTATACTTCTACAATACAGCCAAGGCAGGCAGATATTCTGTATTATATTCAGGGATGTTTCCTGCCAAGTATAGGGGAGGAGATCGCCGAGTCTCTGGATGTAGAGATACGTTGGGAGGAGATTGAAATGGCAATTGGGGCTCTACCATCGGGCAAGGCTGCGGGGGAAGACTCTGTTCCCCTAGAATTTTATAAAACCTTTAAGGATGATCTGAGGCAGCCTTTTAGCCAGACAATAGGGTTTATCAGTGTTAATGGGCAAGTCCCTGATTCCTGGAACATGACAAAAATTGTCTTTTTCTTAAAAAAGGATAAACCAGCAGAGGAATGTGGGTCTTATAGACCGATTTTGCTCATTAACACTGATACAAAAATATTTGCAAAAATACTGTCTAATCGGCTAGCTCCGGTGATGTCTAGTCTGGTTTCTCCCCAACAACATGGGTTTATTCAAAACAGAGATACAACTACTTATGTAAATACAGCAGTGACAGTGTTCGATGTTGCCAGTATTACATCCACCCCACTCGGTATGATTCTATTAGACGCTGAGAAAGCGTTTGACCGAGTGGGGTGGGAGTTTCTCTTGCCTGTAATCGATGCCTTTGGGATTGGCAGTCGCTTCAAAAAATGGGTACAAGACCTATATGATAAGCCCAGTGCTAAATTAGCATATTCAGGTTTACTATCTTCTGTTTTCCCGGTGTCTTGTGGTACGCGTCAGGGGTGCCCTCCCTCACCCCTATTATTTGCTCTATATATAGAGCCATTCATCTGTGCTCTACAAAATAATCCCCGAATAAGTGCTCTTAGTAATGAAACAACTTCTTTAAAGGTTACCGCTTATGTGGATGACCTGGCAGTATTTTCTACAGATCCAGGGCGAGCATTAGGGGAAATAACAGTGGCTGCTGTCGGGTTTGGTCAGATATCAGGGTATAAATTAAATATTAATAAGACCCAAAGATGAATTAATCATAAACCGTTAGCTGTTATACAGGGGGTATGTCCAGTCGTCACTTATCTGGGGGTGTGGAAATCTGCACAAATAGAGAAAATTATCACTCTGAATTATGAGGAGCTGCTGAAGGATACAATTAAATCATTTAAAAATTGGCACAAGCTACTGATAGGCATCATAGGTCGTATTAATATTATAAAAATGAAAATCCTGCCCAAGTTTCTATATCTTTTTCGCTCTGTTCCCTTACGGGTCCCCAACCCCTTTTTCAAACGATTAGAAGGGCAATTGGTAGCTTTATATGGGGATACAATAAATCTAGGCGAGCGATAGAAAGATTAAAACTACCATTTGGCCGAGGAGGCTTGGAGCTACCGGATTTCAAGATGTATTTCTGGTCAGCTTTTTTTGGTCACTTTCGTAGTCTGATTAATCCTGTGAGTACTTTATTTTTTCATATATTTATGTTGGGGGAAGAAAGTAAAATGTTTCTGTATAGAATAATGGACCCTAATTATTTCAAAAGGGATAAATTTAAGACCGCTCGGGACAGCATATATATCTGGCGGGCGATCTTGCATTAAGGTAATATATCTCCATATCATGATAAATTCCCTCTGTATTCTAGCCCTGCTTTACCTAGTATATTTCACGATGCGGTGGGGGAAATTGGATCAGATTGGGAGTAGGATGCTTGGGTGATCTTTTCGATTATAATGGTATTATCGCTTTCGAGAGACTACAACTCATATATAAATTGCCAAATCATATGCTGTTAAAATATTATCAGATCCGAGACTACTTTATAAAGCATCTGAAGTTGACTAATATATTTGGTTCTGAGGTTTGGGATTTCATATATGATGAAGTAAGGGAATCTATGATTAGTAAGGTTTATAAATGGCTGAGCAGCAACAGAGCAGATTGTGGAAGATTGGCTGATCAATGGAGTAAAATATTGGAGATTCCTGTAGGGGCTAGTACTTTAATACAAGCATTGGGCACTATAAAAGAGGTGGTGCATTCTACTAATCTGAAATTGCATCAACATCGGACGATCTGTCTTCTCTATTACACACCTGAGAGGATAGCCAAGTGGGCGGTTAACAATATAATTCCAGATAGGATGAAGTGCCCAAGGTGTGATATGTATAAGGCAGATATCAAACATATGTTTGTAACGTGTTTGGAGCTAAAATCTTTTTGGCAGGAAGTCCAGAATATTATCCATCAGAAATTGGGGTTAGAAATACCCCTGACAGTAGGGGAAATTATGTTGGGACGTAGTAACATTGGATCTAAAAGTAGCGGTCTATTAACTATTTTGTTAGTCTCTGCAAGGCTGATCATTGCTCGAGAATGGATATCGCCAAAGCCTCCAAATGTGATGGATTGGTGGCTCTTGGTCCAACAGACACATGATATGGAACAGGCACTGGCTAAGTCAAGAGGCATATGCTCAGTTGTTAAATGTAATAAAATATGGGGGTCTTGGCTTTAGATAGCCTCATGGAAACTCTACGATACTTAATGTGGTGTGTTGGAAGGCGGACCCCGAGGAGTCGGCGAGACCACCAAGGGGGGCCCCTCACACTGCACGAAGTAGCCGAGCGCTGCCGAGAAGCCTCCTGAGAGATCCTTCTCCTATCACGTACTAGCACAGTAACACCACCACACAGGACTCAAGGAGGTTGTCTCAAGACGAGCAATTCTTTATCAGTATTAAAAGGTTACGAGATCAATATTTACACGAAGGGATCGAGGGATCCACCAAAAGTCTCAGTGTCTCTTTGGAAGGGTAGGGGTAGCGGGACAGTCTTTGGCAGGAGCTCGGTACGAGGGTACCTGGGGCCCAGTTCTTATCCTCAAGCTGGGGGACCTCCGGATCTCGGAGGGGTCGAGCCGCGACGGCGTCAGCAGGGCTCTGGCGTTCAGTTCGTGGAGAGCCGCGATCAGATCAGCAGGGCTCTCAAGATGGTTTCTGTTCAGCTCGAGCCGAGACGTCGTCAGCAGGGCTCCGAGGGAGGTTTCAGCGAGGTTGGGCCGCGACAGCGTCAGCAGGGCCCCGATGTTCCGGGGGGTGGCTTCAAAGTGTTTCACAAGAAGGAGCCGCGACGCAGTCTGCAGGGCTCGTGATAGTTCCAACAAGAGTTCTTCTCCGTAGGGTCAGCCGCGATTCAATCAGCAGGGCTCTCGACTCCGGGATACAACTGCCGATCTGTGACGGGGTCGCCCCAGATATAGGTCTGGAGCCCTTTGATGTCCGGACCCTGGCGCCCGGGGGGGGGCGGAGAGGCCGGGTGGAGGTGGCCAGACGCCCAGCAGGAGAGGCGCCAGGCCAAAGAGAGTTGCAGGGCGATCACACCTAGGGATGGGAGGACAGTTGGGGTCTCATCGATACTGTCCTCCGCCGGGGGCGGTGAATGGTTCCTGCGGCACCCCCTGGCCAGTTCTTGGTGCCTCGATGTCGGGGCTTCGCTGGGGCCGAGGCCGGGTTGAGCGGGGTCGCGCCGGCTGGTGCACAGAGTCACGTGGATGCCAACAAGATGGCGGAGCCACGAGGGGTATGCGACCTCGTGCGGCTCGGGATGAGGGGTCTCGGTGCAGTTCGGAAGGGTGGCCCGTGAAGGCCGGGGCGGGGAACGGGCACAATCCACGGGGGTAAGGACCACGCCACGAGGCCGGGTCCAACGGGCGTCCCCCCCAGCCGAAGGCATGGAGAGTCACCCATCTCCTTGGGGATTCTCCTCGTCAAGGCGGAAGAAGCGGGACAGGCCGTCGGCGTTGGCGTGGTCATTGCCGGGGCGGTGTTCAACATCAAAGTCCATCCCTTGCAGCGAGATGGACCACCGCAGCAGCTTGGGGTTCTCGCCCCGCATTTGCATTAACCACCGCAGGGGCCGGTGGTCGGTCTGGACCCGGAAGTGGGTACCGAAGAGATAGGGCCGGAGCTTCTTAAGGGCCCACACTACAGCGAAGGCTTCACGCTCGATGGTGCTCCATCGTTGCTCCCGGGGCAGTAGCCGTCGGCTGATGAAGGCCACTGGTCGGTCGAGCCCCTTTTCATCGGCCTGGGACAGGACGGCCCCGATCCCATACTCGGAGGCGTCCGTCTGCACCACAAACTCCTTGTTGTAGTCAGGGGCCTGCAGCACAGGGGCACATCGCTGTCTTTAGGGTTTCGAAGGCTGCTTGGCAGCGGGGTGTCCAGTGCACCTTCTTGGGCTGCTTCTTGGACGTGAGCTCTGTGAGGGGGCCAACAATGCTCCCATAGTCTCGGATGAACCGCCGGTAGTATCCGGTGAGACCCAGGAAGGCCCGGACAGCTGTCTGGGTAGTGGGGGGTTCCCAGGCCTGGATGCATGCCCGCACTCGGTCGGGTACCCTGTAGGCTCTGTGTCGCACGGGGGGGCTCTCCCCGGTGTCGACGTCGTGGACGCACCAGTGGGTCACCCCCGGGGTGAGGGAGAAGAGGGCTGCGTAGTCCTGCAGCAGTTGTTGACAGTCGTCACGCTGTTCCGGGGTCAGGGAAGAGGCGAGTTGGACACCTTTGATGGATCCGTCATGGACGTTGGACTGCAAGAGGTCGGGCAGGGGGCTCGGAGTCGTCCTCGCCCCCCTCGTCGGTCGCCAGTAGCAGGCTCAGTTCGGTCCGGGCAAAGTGGGGTTTGAGCCTGTTAGCATGTATAACCCGGAGGGGGTTCCGGGGGGACTCCAGGTCGACTAGGTAGGTGACGGGGCTTTTCTTCTCCACTACCTTGAAGGGCCCGGTCCACTTGTCCTGGAGGGCGCCGGGTTCAACCGGGTTCAACCGGGGCCATGACCCAGACTCTCTGGCCTGGCTCGAATTCGATGGTAGAGGAGTTCCGATCGTACCACCGCTTCATGTCCTCCTGGCTGGCCTCGAGGTTGGCTTCGGTCATGGCTCGGAACTTGCGGGTCTGGTTTCGGAGGGTCAGGAGGTATCGGTAGACGTCAGGAGGGGCGCCTTGGAGCTTCGTCTCCCAGCCCTCCTTGACCAGGCTGAGCGGTCCGCGGACCGGATGTCCGTACAATAGTTCAAACGGGCTGAACCCCAGGGACTTCTGCGGGGCCTCCCGATAGGCAAACAGGAGGCACGGCAGCAGGACATCCCATCTCCGCCTGAGGGGCTCTTCCAGGCCCTGGATCATTCCCTTTAAGGTTCTGTTGAACCGCTCAACCAGTCCGTTCCCCTGAGGGTGATAGGGGGTTGTGAATTTGTACGTGACCCCGCACTGCTGCCACAGGGACCGCCTGTATTTGGAAATAAAGTTCGTGCCCCTGTCGCTCACCACTTCGCGGGGAAATCCCACTCGGGAGAAGATCCCCATCAAGGCCCGGCCTACCACGGGGGCCGTTATAGTTCTTAGCGGGACCGCCTCCGGGTCCCGGGTGGCGTGGTCCACGAGGACCAGGATGAAGCGGTGGCCCAGGGCGGTCTGGGGGTCCAGGGGCCCCACGATATCGATTCCGACCCGTTCGAACGGGGTGCTGACGGCTGGAAAGGGCTGGAGGGGGGCCTTGACCCGACCCCCCCATCTTCCCGCTGGCTTGGCAGGTCTGGCAGGACCGGCAGTGGTTGTCCACGTCTCTCCGCATCCGGGGCCAGTAGAAGTGGGTCACCAGATGGCTGTAAGTTTTGTCTTGCCCCAAGTGTCCGGCGAGGGGCACGTCATGTGCCAGGTTGAGCAGGAACTCCCGGAAGCGGAGGGGGACCACCAACACTCGGCTGGCCCCGAGTTCTGCCACTTTTTGCTCACTGTATAACAGGCCCTGGGCCCAGTAGACCCAGTGGGTGCCGGTCTGGTCCCCGTTGGTTTGTGCGGACGCTTGTTGTCGGACCCCTTCGAGAGTGGGGCAGGACTGCTGCTCTTGCTGGAACTGCTCCCGGTTAGGGCCCCCTTCGTGTCGCCATTGTGTCAGTTCTGGTAGGGCGCACGGGGAAGCAATCTCCTCGGGGGAGGATTCACTAGGTCCAGGGTCGGTGTCCGCCTCCCCCTCGCCGCCGGCGGGGGGTGGTGCGAGCCCCTCGGGCTGGGCGGCACCGGAGGCCGAGGATGAGTGGGGGGCCCGGGCGGTCATGGACCGGGTGATGGCGCAGGCCCAGTCGGATAGTCCCAGCATTCGGAGGTGCTCTCGTCGCTCTACTTGAACCCAGGGGGAACTCTCCAAGTCGTTCCCCAGGAGACAGTCTACGGGGGCGTCGTCGCGGACCGTCACCTTTAGCAGGCCAGTCACCCCTCCCCACTCGAAGGGGACCAGGGCCATCTGGCAGAGGCTTTCGCTGTTGTCGGCCGTCCGGACGGGGCACAGCACATTGTGGAGGATCTGTTCGGGGGTCACCAGGTGGCAGCGGACAGCGGTGACACTGGCGCCGGTGTCACGAAGGGCTTCAGCCCGTTGTCCATTGACGGTGACCTGCTGCCTGTACTTCTGGGTGTTGCTTGGGATGGGGGTGCAGGGCACCATTTCTCGGCTACCCAGGCAGACCAGGGACATGGCGGCCGGCTCCCATTCGGTGGTCCCTCGGTCGAGGGTCTCTTCTTCCTCTTCTCCCTCTCCCAGGGCGGCGGCCGCCAGCTGTCGGGGCGGGGGCCCGCCGGCCCCGCTTCTTCGGTTCAGGGGGCAGACCGGGTCGCTGGCATAGTGTCCGGTTTGTTGGCAGCCGTAACATGTTACTGGTGGCCGTGGTCCGGGTCTGGCCGGGGTCGCCCCACTTCGGGCTAGGCTCGGGGAGAGTTGTTGCTGCGGTGGCCCTCGAGGGGGGCTCCTGGGGGCCCCGGCGGGGGGGTCCCGGTTCCTGTTCGGCCCTCCCCCTCCACCGCGTTGGCGGGGGGGTCCGGTAGGGTTCCTCTGGTACTCCCCCATTGAGTTCCGGGGGACCCGGGAGTTGACCCATCGATCGGCCTCGACGGCGAGTTTTCGTGGGTCGGCCATCTTGCTGTCGAGGAGGTGTTGTCTCAGTTCCACGAAGCAATTGTTGGAGAGATGTTCCCACACGATGAGGTCGACCAGCTGCCCGTAGATGGTGACTTTGCTACCCTTGATCCACCCTTCTAGGGCCCGGCTGAAAAAGTCCACATAATCCACCCAGGTGGTACCCGGGATTATTTTTGCAGTCTCTGAACCGCTGGCGGTACATTTCCGCGGTTAGCCCGTAGCGGGTGAGCAGGGCCTCCTTCATGTGATCGTAGGAGGTCATCACCTCCTCCGGCAGCTGGAGCAGTGTGTCTCGACCCTCACTCAGGAACCGCCCCCACAGGCCGGCGCCTCAGTCCTTTCGGGGCACCCGATGAGAGGTCATGGCCACCTCGTAGGCCTTGAACCATTGTTGGATGTCGTCATTCTTATAGTACTCCTTGACGACCTCTTTCGGGATATGTACCTTGGCCTCGGCAGGCGGTAGGGTGTCTCTAGTACTGGGGGTGTTGGTCCCCCCGTTCTTGGCCTTGATTTCGAGTTCTTTGAGACTGCGCTCGTGCTCAAGGGTCAGTTTCTTTTCCTCCAACTCTCGGTGCCGTCTCTTCTCTTCTATCTCCTCTTGAAGCCGTAGCTGCTCTAGGGCCAGTTTCTTTTCCGCCGGCTGGAGTTCGCTGTCCAGCCGCAGTCGTGCGAGCTCTAGTTCGTGGTTCCGGACCTTCTCCCGCTCTCGTATTTCTTCTTCGGAGAGGCCGGTTTCTAGGCTCTTTCTTCCTCCGGTTGCCGGAGTCAGTGCGGTTGATGTGGTCTCAGTCAGGGGCAAGGGACCTTCTTCTTGGGAGTGGCCTGCCTCGGCCTCCAGCCAGGTCCTCAGAGCTTTCTGCATCTCCTCTTTGGTACCTAGGCCGGTGGTTGCAATGCGTTTGTCCTTGCAGAACTGTTTTAATTCTTTGTGCGTATATTCCTCCAACCGTTCGGGCTGGAACTCCATGGTCGCGTTGTTTTCCTGGCTGCTCATGATTACTGTTCGCCTGGATGGGTAGCTAGTGGGTACCGGCTGGTACGTACTGCATTCGGCTCGGATCCCGTCGCTGGCCACCAAATGTTGGAAGGCGGACCCCGAGGAGTCGGCGAGACCACCAAGGGGGGCCCCTCACACTGCACGAAGTAGCCGAGCGCTGCCGAGAAGCCTCCTGAGAGATCCTTCTCCTATCACGTACTAGCACAGTAACACCACCACACAGGACTCAAGGAGGTTGTCTCAAGACGAGCAATTCTTTATCAGTATTAAACGGTTACGAGATCAATATTTACACGAAGGGATCGAGGGATCCACCAAAAGTCTCAGTGTCTCTTTGGAAGGGTAGGGGTAGCGGGACAGTCTTTGGCAGGAGCTCGGTACGAGGGTACCTGGGGCCCAGTTCTTATCCTCAAGCTGGGGGACCTCCGGATCTCGGAGGGGTCGAGCCGCGACGGCGTCAGCAGGGCTCTGGCGTTCAGTTCGTGGAGAGCCGCGATCAGATCAGCAGGGCTCTCAAGATGGTTTCTGTTCAGCTCGAGCCGCGACGTCGTCAGCAGGGCTCCGAGGAAGGTTTCAGCGAGGTTGGGCCGCGACAGCGTCAGCAGGGCCCCGATGTTCCGGGGGGTGGCTTCAAAGTGTTTCACAAGAAGGAGCCGCGACGCAGTCTGCAGGGCTCGTGATAGTTCCAACAAGAGTTCTTCTCCGTAGGGTCAGCCGCGATTCAATCAGCAGGGCTCTCGACTCCGGGATACAACTGCCGATCTGTGGCGGGGTCGCCCCAGATATAGGTCTGGAGCCCTTTGATGTCCGGACCCTGGCGCCGGGGGGGGGGCGGAGAGGCCGGGTGGAGGTGGCCAGACGCCCAGCAGGAGAGGCGCCAGGCCAAAGAGAGTTGCAGGGCGATCACACCTAGAGATGGGAGGACAGTTGGGGGTCTCATCGATACTGTCCTCCGCCGGGGGCGGTAAATGGTTCCTGCGGCACCCCCTGGCCAGTTCTTGGTGCCTCGATGTCGGGGCTTCGCTGGGGCCGAGGCCGGGTTGAGCGGGGTCACGCCGGCTGGTGCACAGAGTCACGTGGATGCCAACAAGATGGCGGAGCCACGAGGGATATGCGACCTCGTGCGGCTCGGGATGAGGGGTCTCGGTGCAGTTCGGAAGGGTGGCCCGTGAAGGCCGGGGCGGGGAACGGGCACAATCCACGGGGGTAAGGACCACGCCACGAGGCCGGGTCCAACATGGTGTAAATAGGAGGGTGAGGTTCTAGAATGTTCCTCTGTACTTATCTCTTCCTATGTGCTCCTAGTTTAGATACCTAATCTGTGATATAATTTTTTGATACTGGCGGTGTGCGGCATTGATACTGTTCTGATGTATTTGATTGTACTATGTATTACCTAATCATTGACAAAAATATTTTTTTAAAAAGAGAGAGGTAGAGTTAAGGGATGAAGAGGGGGTACAGGGTGTGTGAGGTAGGTTTAAGGGAGGAAGAGGGGGTGCAGGGTGTGTGAGGTAGGGTTAAGAAATGAAGAGGGGGTGCAGGGTTTTTGATGTAGAGTTATAGGTTGAGGGATGAAGAGGGGGTGCAGGTGTGTGAGGTAGAATTAAGGGGTGGAGAGGGGGTGAAGGTTGCTTGAGGTAGAGTTAAGGGGTGAAGAGGGGGTGCAGGGTGTGTGTTGTAGAGTTAAGGGATGCAGAGGGGGAGCAGGGTGTGTGAGGTTGAGTTAAGGAATAAAGAGGTGGTGCAAGGTTTGTGAGGTAGAGTTGAGAGATGAAAGGGTTTCAGGGTGTGAGAGGTAATGATAAGAAATATAGAGGGGGTGTAGGGTGTGTGAGGTAGAGTTAAGGGATGAAGAGGGTGTATGGTGTGTGTGAGGTTGAGCTAAGGGATAAAGAGGGGGTGCAGGGTGTGTGAGGTAGAGTTTCGGGATGAAGAGGGAGCTCATGGTGGGTGAGATAAAGTTAAGGGATAAAGAAATGTGTGTTGGTTGTGTGAGGTAGAGTTAAAGGATGAAGCGGGTGTTCAGGGTTTGCTAGGTCGAGTTAAGGGATGAAGAGGGGGTGCAGAGTGTCTGAGTTAGTAATAGAATGAAGAGGGTGTGCAGGGTGTGTGAGATTGAGTTAAGGGATAAAGAGGGGGCACAGGGTGTGTGAGGTAGAGTTAAGGGATGAAGAGGGGGTGCAGGGTGTGTAAAGTAGAGTTAAGCAATGAAGAGGGGTGCAGGGTGTGTGAGGTAGAGTTAAGGGGTGAAGAGGGGTACCGCATGTGTGAGGTAGGGTTAAGGGATGAAGAGGGATGCAGGGAGTGTGAAGTAGGGTTAAGGGATGAAGAAGGGATGCAGGGCATGTGGGGTAGATTTAAGGAGTGCTGAGAGAGTGCAGGATGTGTGAGGTAGGTTTAAGGGATGAAGAAAGGGTGCAGTGCATGTGAGGTACAGTTAAGGGATGAAGAGGGTATGCAGGGTGTGTGAGGTAGAGTTAAGGGATGAAGAGGGGGTGCAGGGTGTGTGAGGTAGAGTTAAGGGATAAAGAGATGTCTGCAGTTTGTGTGAGGTAGAGTAAAAGGAGGAAGAGGGTGTACAGGGTTTGTGAGGTGGCGTTAAGGGATGAAGTGGGCGTGCAGGGTGAGTGAAGTAGAGCTAATGGGGAAGAGGGGAAAGAGGAGGTACAGGGTGTGTGAGGTAGAGTTAAGGGATTAAGAGGGGTGCAGGTTGTGTGAGGTAGAGTTAAGGGGTGAAGAGGTGGTGGAGGGTTTTTGATGTAAAGTTATGGGTTGAGGGATGAACAGGGGGTGCAGGTGTGTGAGGTAGAGTTAGGTGATAAAGAGGGGGTAAAAGGTGTGTGAGGTATGGTTAAGGCATCCCTTAAGAGGGGGTGCAGGATGAGAGAGGTAGAGTTAAGGGATGATGAGGGGGTGCTGGGTGTGTGAGGTTGAGATAAGGGATGAAGATGGGGTACTGGGAGTGTGAGGTAGGGTTAAGGGATGAAGAGAGGGTGGAGGGTTTTTGATTTAGAGTTATGGGTTGAGGGATGAAGAGGGGGTGCAGGTGTGTGAGGTAGATTTAAGGGATAAAAGGGGTTGAACGGTGTGTGAAGCAGGATTAAAGGATGAAGAAGGATTGTAGGGCATATGAGGTAGAGTTAAGGGATGAAGAGACTGTGCAGGGTGTGTGAGGTAGAGTTAAGGGAAAAAGAGGGGGTGCAGGGTGTGTAAGATAGGGTTAATGGAAAAGTGGAGGTGCAGGGTGTGTGAGGTAAGGTTCAGGGAAGAAGAAGGGGAGTAGGGCGTGTGAGGTAGAGTTAAAGATTGAAGAGGGGGTGCAGGATGTGTGAGGTAGATTTAAGGGAAAAAAGGGGGTGTAGGGTGTGTGAGGTAGGGTTAAAGGATCAAGAAGGGGTGCAGGGCGTGTGAGGTAGAGTTAAGGGGTGAAGACGGGTGCAGAGTGTGTGAGGTAGAGTTAAGGGATGTAGAAGGGTTGCAGGACGTGTGAGGTAGAGTTAAAGGATGAAGACTGGGTGCATGATGAGAGAGGTTGAGTTAAGTGATGAAGAGGGGTTGCAGGTTTGTGAGGTAGGGTTAAGGAATTAAGAGGGGGTGCATGGTTTGAGAGGTAGAGTTATAAGATGAAGAGGGGGATGCAGGCTGTCTGAGGTAGAGTTAAGGGATGAAGAGGGGGTGCAGGGTGTGTGAAGTAGAGTTAAGCAATGAAGAGGGGTGCAGGGTGTGTGAGATAGGGTTAAAGGATGAAGAAGGGATGCAGGGTTGCGAGGTAGAGTGAAGGGATGAAGAGGGGTGCAGGGTGAGTGAGGTAGACTTAAGAGGTGGAGAGGGATGCAGGGTGTGTGAGGTAGAGTCAAGGGTTGAAGAGGGGGTGCAGGGTGTGTTCTGTAGAGTTAAGGCGTGCAGACGGGGAGCAGAGTGTGTGAGCTTGAGTTAAGGAATAAAGAGGGGTTGTAAGGTTTGTGAGGTAGAGTTGAGAGATGAAGGGGTGCAGATGTGTGTAAGATAATGATAAGAAATAAAGAGAGGGTGTAGGGTGTGTGAGGTAGAGTTAAGGGATGAAGAGGGTTTATGGTGTGTGAGATTGAGCTAAGGGATAAAGAGGGGATGCAGGGTGTGTAAGGTCGAGTTAAGGGATGAAGTGGGGGCTCAGGTTGTGTGAGGTAGAGTTAAAGGATGAAGCAGGTATTCAGGGTGTGCTAGGTCGATTTAAGGGATGAAGGGGGGGGTGCAGAGTGTGTAAGGTAGTAACAGAAGGAAGAGGATGTGCAGGGTGTGTGAGGTTATGTTAAGTGATAACGAGGAGGTACAGGTTGTGTGAGGTAGAGTTTAGGGATGAAGAGGGGGTGCAGGGTGGGTGCAGTCGCGTTAATGGATAAAGAGATGTGTGCAGGTAGTGTAATGTAGAGTTAAGGTATGAAGAGGGGTGCAGGGTGTGTGAGGGAGAGTTAAGGGGGTAAGAGGGGGTACAGCGTGTGCAAGGTAGAGTTAAGGGATGAAGATGGGTGCAGAGAGTATGAGGTAGGGTTAAGGGATGAAGGGCATGTGAGGTAGATTTAAGGAGCGAAGAGAGGGAGCAGGATGCGTGAAGTAGAGTTAAGTGATGAAGAGGGGGTGCAGGGTGTGTGAGGTAGGGTTAAGGGATGAAGAAGATGTGTTGAATGAGAGAGGTAGGGTTAAGGGATGAAGAGGGGGTGCAGGGTGTGTGAGGTAGGGTTAAGGGATGAAGAGGGGGTGGAGGGTACGTGAGGTAGGGTTAAGGGATGAAGAGGGGGTGTATGGTTTTTGATGTAGAGTTATAGGTTGAGGGATGAAGAGGGGGTGCAGGTGTGTGAGGTAGAGTTAAGGGATGAAGAGGGTGAACGGTGTGTGAGGTAGGGTTAAAGAATGAAGAAGGGGTGCAGGGCATATGAGGTAGAGTTAAGGAATGAAGAGGGTGTGCAGGGCGTGTGAGGTAGAGTTCAGGGGTAAATACGGGTGCAGGATGAGAAAGGTTGAGTTAAGGGATGAAGAGGGGTTGCAGGTGTGTGAGCTAGGGTTAAGGGATAAAGAGTGGGTGCAGGGTTTGAGAGGTAGAGTTAACAGATGAAAAGGGGGTGCAGGCTGTCTGAGGTGGAGTTAAGGGACGAAGAGGGGGTGCAGGGTGTGTGAATTAGAGTTAAGCAATGAAGAGGGGTGTAGGGTGTGTGGGGTAGGGTTAAAGGATGAAGAAGGGATGCAGGGTTGCGAGGTAGAGTTAAGGGATGAAGAGGGGTGCAGGGTTTGTGAGGTAGAGTTAAGGGGTGAAGAGGGGGTGCGGGTTGTGTGCTGTCGTTTTAAGGGATGCAGAGGGGTAGCAGGGTGTGTGAGGTTGAGTTAAGGAATAAAGAGGGGGTGCAAGGTTTGTGAGGTAGAGTTGAGAGATGAAAGGTTTTCAGGGTGTGTGAGGTAATGATAAGAAATATAGAGGGGGTGTAGGGTGTGTGAGGTAGAGTTAAGGGATGAAGAGGGTGTATGGTGTATGTGAGATGAGCTAAGGTATAAAGAGGGGTGTGAGGTAGGGTTAAAGGATGAAGAAGGGTTGTAGGGCATATGAGGTAGAGTTAAGGGATGAAGAGACTGTGCAGGGTGTGTGAAGTAGAGTTAAGGGTTGAAGAGGAGGTACAGGATGTGTTAGATAGTTTTAAGGGATGAAGAAAGTGTTCAGGGCGTGTGCGGTACAGTTAAGGGATGAACAGGGTCTGCAGGGTGTGTGAGGTAGTGTTAAGAGATGAAGATGGGTGCAGGGTGTGTGAGGTTGAGTTAAGGGATAAAGAGATGTCTGCAGGTTGTGTGAGGTAGAGTAAAAGGATGAAGACGGTGGTTAGGGTGTGTGTAGTTGAGTTAAGGGATAAAGAGGGGGTGCAGGGTGTGTGAGGTAGAATTAAGGATTGAAGACTGGGTGCAGGATGTGTGAGGTAGAGTTAAGGGAAAACGATGGGATGCAGGGCGTGTGAGGTAGAGTTAAGGTGTATTGACGGGTGCAGAGTGTGTGAGGTAGAGTTAAGGGATGAAGAGGGGTGCAGGGTGTGTGAGGTTGAGTTAAGGGATAAAGAGATGTCTGCAGGTTGTGTGAGGTAGAGTAAAAGGATGAAGACGGTGGTTAGGGTGTGTGTAGTTGAGTTAAGGGATAAAGAGGGGTTGCAGGGTGTGTGAGGTAGGGTTAAGGGATGAAGAGGGGGTGCAGGGTTTTTGATGTAGAGTTATAGGTTGTGATGAAGAGGGTGTGTGAGGTAGAGTTAAGGGATGAAGGGGGTGAAAGGTGTATGAGGTAGGGATAAAGAATGAAGAAGGGGTATAGAGCATATGAGGTAGTGTTAAGGGATGAAGAGGGTGTGCAAGGTGTGTGAGGTAGAGGTAGGGGAAAAAGAGGGGATACAGGGTATGTAAGATAAGGCTAATGGAAAAGGGGGGTTCAGGGCGTGTGTGGTAGGGTTAAGGGAGGAAGAAGGGGTGTAGGATGTGTGAGGTAGAGTTAAGAATTGAAGAGGGGGTCAGGATGTGTGAGGTAGAGTTAAGGGAAAAAGAGGGGGTGCAGGGTGTGTGAGGTAGGGTTAAGGGATGAAGAAGGGGTGCAGGGCGTGTGAGGTAGAGTTAAGGGGTAAAGACGTGTGCAGAGTGTGTGAGGTAGAGTTGAGGGATGAAGAGGGGGTGCAGGATGAGAGAGGTTGAGTTAAGGGATGAAGAGGGGTTGCAGTTGTGTGAGGTAAGGTAAAGAGATAAAGAGAGGGTTCAGGGTTTGAGAGGTAGAGTTAAAAGATGAAGAGGGGGTGCAGGCTGTCTGAGGTAGAGTTAAGGGACGAAGAGGGGGTGCAGTGTGTGTTAATTAGAGTTAAGCAATGAAGAGGGGTGCAGTGTGTGTTAGGTAGGGTTAAAGGACGAAGAAGGGATGCAGGCTTGCGAGGTAGAGTGAAGGGATGAAGAGGGGTGCAGGGTATGTGAGGTAGGGTTAAAGAATGAAGAAGGGGTGTAGAGCATATGAGGTAGTGTTAAGGGATGAAGAAGGGGTACAGGGCATGTGAGGTAGATTTAAGGGAGAAAGAGGGGGTGCAAGGTGTGTGAGGTAGGGTAAAGGATGAAGAAGGGGTGCAGGGTGTGTGAGGTAGAGTTAAGGGGTAAAGATGGGTGCAGAGTGTGTGAGGTAGAATTGAGGGATGAAGAAGGGGTGCAGGAAGTATGAGGTACAGTTAAGGGATGAAGAGGGAGTGCAGGATGAGAGAGGTTGTGTTAATGGATGAAGATGGGTTGCAGTTGTGTGAGATAGGGTTAAGGGGTAAAGAGAGGGTGCAGGGTTTGAGAGGTAGAGTTAAAATATGAAGTGGGGGTGCAGGCTGTCTGAGGTAGAGTTAAGGGATGAAGAGGGGGTGCAGGGTGTGTGAATTAGAGTTAAGCAATGAAGAGGGGTGCAAGGTAGGGTTAATGGATGAAGAAGGGATGCAGGGTTGTGAGGTAGAGTGAAGGGATGAAGAGGGGTGCAGGGTGTGTGAGGTAGACTTAAGAGGTGGAGAGGGGGAGCAGGGAGTGTGAGGTTGAGTTAAGGAATAAAGAGGGGGTGCAAGGTTAGTGAGGTAGAGTTGAGAGATGAAGGGGTGCAAGGTGTGTGTGAGGTTGAGCTAAGGGATAAAGAAGGGGTGCAGGGTGGGTGAGATAGAGTTAAGGGATAAAGAGATGTGTGCAGGTTGTGTGAGGTAGAGTTAAAGGATGAAGCAGGTGTTCAGGGTGTGCTAGGTTGAGTTAAGGGATGAAAAGGAGGTGCAGAGTGTGTGAGGTAGAGTTAAGGGATGAAGAGGGGGTGCAGGGTGTGTGAGGTAGAGTTAAGGGGTGAAGAGGAGGTACAGCGTGTGTGAGTTAGAGTTTAGGGATGAAGAGGGGTGCATGGAGTGTGAGGTAGATTTAAGGAGTGAAGAGAGGGTGCAGGATGTGTTAAGTAGTGTTAAGGGATGAAGAGGGGGTGCAGGATGTGTGAGGTCTAGTTAAGGGATAAAGAGGAGGTGCAGGGTGTGTTAGGTAGGTTTAAGGGATGAAGAAATGGTGCAGGGCGTGTGAGGTACAGTTAAGGGATGAAGAGGGTGTGCAGGGTGTGTGAGGTAGAGTTAAGGGATAAAGAGATTTCTGCAGGTTGTGTGAGGTAGAGTAAAAGGATGAAGACGGTGTGTAGGGTGTGAGGTGGAGTTAAGGGATGAAGTGGGGGTGAATGGTGAGTGAAGTAGAGTTAATGGGAAAGAGGGTGTGCAGGGTGTGTGAGGTTGAATTAGGGATAAAGAGGGGGTGCTGGGTGTGTGAGGTAGAGTTAAGGGATGAAGAGGGGGTGCAGGGTGTGTGAGGTAGGGTTAAGGGATGAAGAGGGGGTGCAGGGTTTTTGATGTAGAGTTATAGGTTGTGATGAAGAGATGGTGCAGGTGTGTGAGGTAGAGTTAAGGGATGAAGGGGAGTGCAGGGCATGTGAGGTAGGGATAAGGGAAAAAGAGGGGGTGCAGGGTGTGTGAGGTAGGGTTAAGGGATGAAGAAGGGGTGCAGGGCATGTGAGGTAGTTAAGAGAAAAAGAGGGGGTGCAGGCTGTGTGAGGTAGGGTTAAGAATTGAAGAGGGGTACAGGATGTGTGAGGTAGAGTTAAGGGAAAAAGAGGGGGTGCAGGGTGTGTGAGGTAGGGTTAAGGGATGACGAAGGGGTGCAGGGCATGTGAGGTAGAGTTAAGGGAAAAAGAGGGGATGCAGGGTGTGTGAGGTAGGGTTAAGGGATGAAGAAGGGGTGCAGGGTGTGTGAGGTAGAGTTAAGGGGTAAAGACAAGTGCAGAGTGTGTGAGGTAGGGTTGAGGGATGAAGAAGGGGTACAGGAAGTGTGAGGTAGAGTTAAGGGATGAAGAGGGGGTACAGGATGAGAGAGGTTGAGTTAAGGGATGAAGAGGGGTTGCAGTTGTGTGAGGTAAGGTGAAGAGATAAATAGAGGGTGCAGGGTTTGAGAGGTAGAGTTAAAAGATGAAGAGGGGGTGCAGGCTGTCTGAGGTAGACTTAAGGAATGAAGAGGGGTGCAGTGTGTGTGAATTAGAGTTAAGCAATGAAGAGGGGTGCAGGGTGTGTGAGGTAGGGTTAAAGGATGAAGAAGGGATGCAGGGTTGCGAGGTAGAGTGAAGGCATGAAGAGGGGTGCAGGGTGTGTGAGGTAGCGTTAAGAGGTGGAGAGGGGTGCAGGTTGTGTGAGGTAGAGTTAAGGGGTTAAGAGGAGGTGCAGGGTGTGTGCTGTAGAGTTAAGGGGTGCAGAGGGGGAGCAGGGAGTGTGAGGTTCAGTTAAGGAATAAAGAGGGTGTGTGAGGTAATGAAAAGAAGTATAGAGAGGGGTAGGGTGTGTGAGGTAGAGTTAAGGGATGAAGAAGGTGTATGGTGTGTGTGAGGTTGAGCTAATTGATAAAGAAGGGGTGCAGGGTGTGTGAGGTAGAGTTAAGGGATGAAGAGGGGTCTCAGGGTGGGTGAGATAGAGTTAAGGGATAAAGAGATGTGTGCAGGTTGTGTGAGGTAGAGTTAAAGGATGAAGCGGATGTTCAGGGTGTGCTAGGTCGAGTTAAGGGGAGGAAGAGGAGGTGCAGAGTGTGTGAGGTAGTGATAGAATGAAGAGGGTGTGCAGGGTGTGTGAGATTGACTTAAGGGATAAAGAGGGGGTGCAGGGAGTGTGAGGTAGAGTTAAGGGATGAAGAGGGGGTGCAGGGTGTGTGAAGTAGAGTTAAGCAATGAAGAGGGGTGCAGGGTGTGTGAGGTAGAGTTAAGGGATGAAGAGGGGGTGCAGGGTCTGTGAGGTAGAGTTAAAGGGTGAAGAGGGGATACAGCGTGTATGAGTTAGAGTTAAGGGATGAAGAGGGGTACAGGGAGTGTGAGGTGGGGTTAAGGAATGAAGAAGGGATGCAGGGCGTGTGAGGTCGATTTAAGTAGTGAAGAGAGGGTGCAGCATGTGTGAAGTAGGGTTAAGGGATGAAAAGAGTATGTAGGGTGTGTGAGGTCGAGTTAAGGTATGAGGAGGGGGTGCAGGTGTGTGAGGTAGAGTTAAGGTTTGAAGAGGGGGTTCAGGATGTGTGAGGTAGAGTTAAGGGATGAAGAAGGGGTGCGGGTATGTGAGGTAGAGTTAAGGGGTGAAGAGGGGGTGCGGGTATGTGAGGTAGAGTTAAGGGGTGAAGAGGGGGTGCAGGGTGTGTGAGGTATGGTTGAGGGATGTAAAGGGGAGCAGCATGGGCGTAGGAAGTATGGGAGGCATATCCCCCCCCAGATTATGGAGTGGGGGGACACAGAGGAAAAGGTTGAGGGGAACAAGGGGACAACATAATTTCGCCTCTCTCTTGTCAGTTGCAGTGCCATTGGCAGTCAAAGCACTGGTGCTTTGAGGTGCTAATGGCCCTGTACTTGACCTGTGGCATTCCCTTTTGTTGTGGTGCATACGTGCATAAATGTTTTCTCACCTCTCCTCACTGCCACTGCTGCCTGCAGCCTGCACTTCCAGGACAAAGAAAGAATCTTGAGACAGTTTGTTGATTGCTGTCTACATCCTGCCATTCCTCAGCCCTGACCCTTCCTTATTTGACTGCTTCACACTGTGCAATTCAGCCTCTCAAAGGCTGATGCTTTGTTGAAATGTTTATTTTGAGCAGTTAAACCTCATAGCGTCGGACATAGTCTAAGAGCACAACTCTAGGGTTACAGTGTGTCAGATGTGTTGGTCTGTCCTAATATTTTCACAAATAACAATTTAAATACCACTAGTTTGTCTTATTTCTTTTATAGTGCTACTCAACCCAATCCAGGGTGTCGGAGCGCTTTACATCACACATACACATTATACATTGACAATACACCATATGTGAGTAAATCACTTTACAGGATGTGTTACATACGTTAGTGAGGATTACAAGGTGTGGGAGTCACATGTCCTTCCCTTTAGAATTCTCTGTGCTATATGAAAAGGATTGCAGTTCATGTAACTAAAGGATCTCTATGTTAAAAGCAAACACCCACCTACCCATCCATATAAAATAAATATCCATCATCTGTGTGTGACATGATGCACTTTGGGGAGTCATACTAACCCTATATGCTACTTTAATTCAAAACTGGGACTAGACAAAACACAGATATCTCCAGCAGGTGCATTCACCTCCAGAGTTATCTTACCATTATTATTATTTCCTGAGATTTACTGTGTACATAAAGATCTATGCAGCAGGTGCCTTAACCCCATAAGATATTTTAAAATGCACACTTTGCAACCAATTAGGCAGTACAGATATATTGCCATGTTTATCCTTGTTGCCAATTCCATTCTGGCAGCGTTTTAATAACTAAATGTATAAGTAGAGGCCTAGGTCTTGCTCCGAAGTTGCATCACTTTTTTGGCACAACTGCAACGCAAAATCTAATTTGAGAAATATTGTAATGCGCTCAAATGTAATCATGATCGACCTGCTTAACATATGTGATTTTTTTTGGAAGGGTTTTATATAGCGTGAACTCGACTTGAAGGTATCAGAGCGCTTTACGTGAGCACCGGTTACTCTACAGACAGACACATACATTTTTGGCAGGAATAGAGCAGACTAAGTGATTTGCCCAGAATCACAGGATTTTTAGCCTCCCTGCCAAGATTCAAACTCGGTTCCCCATTTTTAAGGTTGACGGCTCCAGCCGTTAGGCCACATCCTCTCCCCTTAGAATCTGATGTCATTTTTCATGATACCACTTCTTGTGAGGTCATGGGTTGTGTTGTCACACGCTGTGATGTCACTTACATACTGCCTAACTTCATTAGTGCCCCACTTCTTTCAGGACTCGTGCCGTGGTGGGAGAAGTATAATGGAGGACGGGAGCTGGTGGTTGTAGGAGTCGGGCTTAGTATACGTGCACCCTCTGGAGGGATGCACCTTGCACTGATCCAGGCCACCCTTATGGTGCTTTTAGTGGCCTTTTATAACCCTAGAAAGCTCTCAAAGTGATAGCTGTGGAGAGCAGCCTTCAGGCTCATCTTGAAGGAGTGTAACGCAGCTCGTTTTACCACATTTAGTCAACAGTGTAGATTAAGTGAAAAAGAACCACACAGTGTTTATACATGTACGTCTATTTATTATGCAACACAGTCCCTAAAACATTGGCATATCCCCTACCTGGAGATATCAACAATACACACAAGAATACTTCAAAATAATCAGGTAAGTAGCACAAATATACACTGGTCTCCACAGAGAGACCAAACCATATACTAAGAAAGTGGAATGTGAACTGCAAAGGGGAACAGGACTCGGAACAGAAGACGCAGAGGAGCCGGGGATACAAAGACCCACCCAAGGTAAGCATCCAGGAACCCCACGGAGGATGTGTTCAGATTGGGAACACGTCTGCGGGCTCAATACAAGTCAATAAAGAAGACCCATTGCAGTTTTAAAGAAGAAGGACCCCGAAGAAACCCTTTGGAAGATGGGAGGTTGGAGTGAAATCCCTACCGTGGATGCCCCAGGAACCAGGTTACCTGCAACAGGGAAGCCGGGTGCATTGGGGTGAAGTGACATCGGAACCTGCCGTAGACGACAATGGAAGATTTCAAAGAAGATACCTCTGAAGAAGCATGTGAAGGAGTCCGGTGGAATCCAAGAGTGGATTCTTGAAGAAGAGAACCTTCAAGCAGAGGGGACAGAGTCCATGCCACTCAGAAGTGATCAGAAGGCATGGAAGCACAATGCCGACCGATGTCGGGAGGTTCAAGAGTAAAGATGGCGACCTTGGCACTGCAGCTGTGAGGACCAGACGATGCAGTGTAAGACCAAGAGCCATGCACGAGCTTTCCCACATCGGGTGTCAGTGTCCAGGTGGTAGGTGTCCTTTGGGAGCACCAACAAGCCTTGGTAGCTGCAACTGCCATGGAAAGCAAAAATTTGTAACCGTTGGGACCAGCAAGGTCCAAAGGACTCACCAAGTGCAGGAGAGTCAACGCAGGTCCTGAGCAAGCAGGGGAGCCCACTGAAGCCAAATTAGACCCTCAAGGTGACCCACAGGCCGAAGGCACAGGAGTCGCAAGAGGACCTCGGGCAGCTCACCAAAGATGGAGGTGCAGACGATGCAGTGAGGATGCTGATCTTCAAGGGATGAGGTGCAGAAGGCTGAAACTTCTTGTAGCCTGATGATCTCTGGAGTGTCGAGACAATAAGCCTTGGTTACGGCAAGTTGACACTGTGCACAGGGGTTTGGTCCCAAGCAGCTCCGAAGAGGGATACTGTCCTCAAAATTGCAGCGAAGACAGGTCAGGCCTCCCTGTCTAGGGAGCTGTAGAACCACCACTTGTGTTGGTGGGCCTCTGGAAGTCCATAGGACGACAGGAGCAGCAGACCGGTCAGCTTTGTTGTGGTACCTGCAGATGTAGGAGAGTGACTCCTTCACTCCAAGGGAGATTACTTTGGATGTCCTTGATGCCCACAGGCCTTTTGGAGAACCTGGATGAAGCACAGACACAGACGATGTGGAAGACTTGAAGAACAATGAGGCCAGGAGCACCAGGAGTCTTCCTTGATGTAGTCTCAGTTCCAGTCAAAAGTCCAACAAATTCCAAGTGTCCAGACGGTCGACAATGAATCTGAGGACCCATCCCTAGGGGTGCTCTTAAATACGCTAAAGAAAGTGTTGGAAAGACTCAGGGGTCCCCCCAAGAGGAGGGGCTGAACAGAGGGGAGAATACACCCCTGTCCTTTGTCTAGTTTCGACCAAACAGGTATTGCCTCAGCTTCTTCAAGGCCCAGACCACAGCAAAGGCCTCCCTCTCAATAGCTGACCAACGCTTCTCCCTGGGGGCCAACCATCTGCTTATAAAAGCTATAGGTTGATCCTGGCCCTCTGCATTAAGCTGTGATAATACTGCACCTACCCGTATCTCAGAAGCATCTGTCTGGACAATGAATGGTTTGGAGTAGTCAGGACTTTGTAGAATTGGAGAAGAGCACATAGCTTGCTTCAGGTCATCAAATGGCTGTGACAGCTAACTGTCCACTGAACCTTTCTTAGGCTTCCTTTTGGAGGTGAGATCATTAAGGGGTGTCACTATGGATCCATAGCCCTTAACAAACCTCCGGTAGTACCCAGTAAGGCCCAAGAAAGCTCTGACCTGAGTCTAGATGGTGGGAGCAACCCAATCCATGATGGTCTGAATTTTGCTCTGCAATGGTTGAACTTGGCCTCCGCCTACAAGGTGGCCAAAGTACACAACCTTACTCTGCCCTATCTGGCTCTTTGTTGCCTTGACAGTGAGGCCTGCCTTTTGAAAGGCCTCTAGAACATTTCTGAGGTGGACCAGGTGATCCTCCCAGGTGGAGCTAAAGACATCTTACAATCTAGATATGCTGCACTGTAGGCTTCCAGACCTGTTAAGACTTTATTCACCAGCCTCTGAAATGTGGCAGGTATATTTTATAAACCAAAAGGCATCACACTAAATTGAGAATGCCCTCTGAGGGTTGGAATGCTGTTTTTAGTTTGGCATTCTCATAGAATCAGATTTGCCAATAATCAGCAGACAGGTCAAATGTACTGAGACATTTGGCAGAGGCCAACGTCTCATTCAGGTTCATCTGCCCTCATCTCTCTCTTGCCATCCTGGGTGTGAGGTTTTGGTACAAGGACTAGTGGGGGCTAGTGGGGTAGCCGAAGGGATATCTGATGGCTCAATGACCCTTAACTCCAGCAGCTTTTGGACCTCTGTCCTGATGCAATCCCTGACATGGTCAGGTTTTCTGTAAATGTTGCTCTTCACAGGCAGGTTGTCACCTGTGTCCACTTCATGGGTATACCAGGTGGTTTGACTGGGTGTCAGAGAAAAGAGACCAGGAAACTGATTGAAATCCCGTCTGCAAACAACTCGCTGTTGATCAGTGAGGCTGTCTGCCAAGACTACTCCTGCAACTGATCCCTCAACAGGATCCTGAGAGAGGAGATCAGGGAGAGGGTCATTCTCTTCCTCCTGTCTCTCATCAGCGGCCATGGGCAAGCTCACATCAGCCCTGTCAAAAAAAGGTTTCATGTGTTTCACATGAAGTACTCTGTAGGGATTTCTTAGAGTACCTAGGTCAACTAAGTAGGTGACCTCACCTTTCTTTTCCATATAGTGTAGGGGCCACTCCACATGTCTAGGAGAGGTGCTGCGGCCACAGGCTCCAACACCCACACTTTCTGTCCTGGCTGGTAAACTGCTAGTATAGCCTTTCGGTCATCCCAAGCTTTCTGAAGCTCCTGGCTGGCCTCAAGATTTTTGCTGGCCTTCTTCATGTACTTAACCATGCAAGAACCCATGCTGAGTACATAATCTACTATGTCCCGTTTAAGAGGCTTGAGAGATTGCTCCCATCCTTCTTTGACTAGAAGTAATGGACCCCTACCTGGATGTCTAAACAAAAGTTCAAATGGGCTCTATCCCACCCCCTTCTGAGGAACCTCTCTGTAGGCAAAGAGAAGGCAAGGTAGAAAGACATCCCATTTTAGCCTCAGATTTTCTGGGTGCACAAAGATCATACCTTTGAGGGTCTTGTTGAACCTTTCAACAAGCCCATTGCCCTATGGATGGTAGGGTGTGGTAAACTTATAGTTAACACCACTCTCTTTCCACATAGCAGTGATGTAGCTAGACATGAAGTTAGTACCACTGTCTGACAAGCCCTCCTTAGGGAACTCAACTCTGGAAAATATTCACAGGAGGGCCCTGGCCACTACAGGAGCTGTAGTGGTACTAGAGGGAATAGCCTCTGAATATCTAGTGGCATGGTCCACCACTACTAAGATAAAACTATGTCTAGATGCTGTTGGAGGGTTTAAGGGACCTACAATTTTTATCCCTGCCCTCTCAAAGGGAACCCCAACCACTGGTAGTGGGACTAAAGTGGCCTTTGTAGTGCCAACTGACTTACCACTGGCTTGCCAGGTGACACAGGAGTGATACAACTCCTTGATGTCTTCAGACATGTAGGGCCAGTGAAAATGAGGGACAAGACTTGCTTTGTCCAAGATGTCCTGCAAGCAGAATGTCATGTGCCAGGGTCAATAGGAAACCCCTGAACTTCTGAGGTATGACTGACCAACCTCCTTGTGGCACCAGGCTTGGGGTCTCTACTTTCAGAAAACATGTACCAATCTTCCCAATAAGTCCTGTAGGACCCACTGACATGCCCTGCTTCCTCGGCAGCAGCTTGCTGCCTGAGTTGTTCAAGAGAGGGGCAGGCTTTCTGCTCCAGACTGAAGTATTCCCTGGAAGGCCCCCCTGCCCACAGTAATTCTGTCTTGTCAGGCCCAAGCTCCTCTGGGACTGTTCCTTCACAGGTACTGAGATCATCTCCCTCAGGAGGCTGATTCTCACTGGGAGTCTGAGAGGAGGCTACTTATTTAACCTTCAGGCTCCTTCTCTTGGGAGCTGGCTGGTCCATTTTGTTAGGATCCAGGGCTCCCTCAGGGCATAACTTCCTGGCCTGGGCGCTAATGACAGCAAAGACACTGGCTTAAATTCCCATTATTTCTGAATGAGTCCGGAACGCCACTTCAGACCCAGTGCCCAGTAGACAGTTCACAATTAGGTCTGAGGATACCACAACTCTCTTGGGGCCTTTTAGCCTTCCCCAGTTGAGATTGACAACTGCCCCGGAATGATCTGTCCTGACATTGCTAGCATTGGTCACTTGGTACTTCTGACCAAGTAGAATCTGCTCAGGACACACAAGTTTCTTTGTCGCCATAGTGACACTGGCACCAGTTTCCCTGTAAGCTAAAGCTTCGTGACCATTCATGAGAGGCTGTTGTCTTTATTTGCCCAAGTTAGTGGGAATTACAATAAGGGTGGCAAGCTCAGTGCCACCGTCACAGACTAAACCACCCTGAGTGGGTGTCCTGACTAGACCAGAACACACTTCATCTCCCAAGGTTAACCCAGCTAAACCTGTGGGGCCTCTACAACTACCAATTCTATTTCTAAGGGCACTAGGATGTTTAGGAGGAGGAGTAGTAGTAGCAGTATAGGTGCAAGAATTAACGAATGGCCCTATGGATGTTTTTCTTACACAAATAGCACCAATGTTTCTCGTTAGAGGAGGCAGAGGATTGGGACCTACCCCTACAGGAAGATTTTTGGGGACCTCCAGAAGACTCTTTCTTTTCTTTAGATTTCTCCGCACTTTTCTCTCGGGCCTTAGAAGAATCTTGCTTCTTCTGGTCACCTCCACCACCATGAGACATTTGTTTCCCCCTGGTACGGCCCTACTTGTCTGCCTTCTTTTCCAGTTCTTGGAGAGTGGTCAGATCCGAGTCCACCAGGTACTGGTGCAGTTACTGATTTTGACAGTTATTAAGTATGTGCTCCCTCATCAACACATTGTACAGTCCTTCATAATCATGCACATTACTTCCATGAAACCAGCCTTCCAGAGCCTTCATAGTGCTATCTACAAAATCTACCCAGTATTCAGCGAGTGCCTTCTGTGTGTCCCTAAACTAAACCCTGTATCTTTCAGTGGTTAACCCAAACCCATCTATGAGTGCACTCTTCAAGACTTCCTAATTGTGTGTATCTTCTTCCTTTACAGTCAAGAGTTTGTCTCTACCTTTGTTAGCGAGGGAGAGCCACGGGATAGCTGCCCACTGGCCCTAAGGAACATTCTGAACTTTGCAAGCCCTCTCTAAAGCAGTAATTCACTTATAGATGTCATCACCCTCCTGGTAAGGAGGAACTATCCTGATCAGGTTCCTAGTGTCAAAGGAGTGTTCCCTGGCCATGGGTTCACTAGTGCTGCCACCATTGGATTCTAATCTGAAACTTTTCCTAGACCTCTGGGCTTCTAGGGTTTATTTATCCAGGGCCAACTGTTCCTTCTTGACCCTGAGCATTGCTCTCTCAAGTTTGCGCAGGTGGTATTCCCTTTTTCCCTTTCTAAAGCATACTCCCTCTTGCTAGAGATGTGTTGGAAAGGCGTTCGCTGGAAGGGGGTTCGATACACGTCTTGCCCACCCCTTTGACCCACCTCTCCCAAGTAAGCCGAACCAGGCGCGCACACCCTGAACGGCACTGCGAACAGAGGGACACCACACGTATGCTGTGTAAGACGATAGGTTCTTTTATCGATGATTTCAAGGGATCTTTATGACCCAAAAGGCAAATGGTACAGCAGTGGCACAACGTACCACAAGTCAATCGTGGGGAATGGGGGTAGCGGGACAGTCCTTCAAGATAGTGTCTCTGCGAAATACCCTGCGGAAGCTCACAATCCTCGAGCTGGAGGGTGTCGTGTCTCTGGGCGATCTCTTCCCGAGTCGTCCTCAAGGGGAGCGCCGCGAGTCTCTCAGCAGGCACAGGTGGTCGGAGTTCAGGAGCCGCGATTCCGTCAGCAGGGCTCAGATGGTTCAGTAGCTGGGGGCCGCGAGTCACTCAGCAGGCCTAGGTGGTTCAGTGCTTGGGAGCCGCGACCTCGTCCGCAGGGCTCAGATGGTTCAACAGCAAGAGGCCGCGAGTCACTCAGCAGGCCAGGTGGGTACAGCGTTCAGGAGCCGCGACGACGTCTGCAGGCTCAGATGGTTCCAGATCTTCTCTGCTCTCGTTCCTCCGGCACCCCTTGTTATACTCCGCTTACTCTTTGAAGTCCGGAGTCCTTGCAGAGGGGGGGACTGGGGTGACGGAGGGGGTTCGGCGGGATTTCCTGCCGCTCAGTCCTTTAGTCTTTTCAGGTGGGTCTGGGAGGGACCCCAGACGCTCGGCAGGGGAGGCGCCTGCTCCCCAGGGGCCTGGTGGCCGATCGAGTCCTCCCGGGGAAGGCGACCCGAGGTGTGACTGGGCTGGCGCCTCTGGGTCTGGCTCGAGGGTTCCCGCTCCCTCGGGTGGACATGCGTGGTAGGGTGTTTGAGTCTGTCAGGCCTCTGGCCGGCCCGCGGAGCGGGGGTGGCTGGGGCGTCCGGAGCCGGAGATGTCGTGTCTTGAGGGTGGTTGCAGGTTGGCTGGATGATGGAGAGGGCAACGCCGTGAGGCCGTTCTCACACGCGTCCCCCCCAGCTGAAAGGCGTGGAGAACTACCCATCCACTGGGGGGTTCTCCTCGCCGAAGCGGAAGAACCTGGACAGGCCGTCGGCGTTGGCATGATCCGCCCCTGGGCGATGTTCGACCGTGAAATCCATTCCTTGGAGGGAGATGGACCATCGTAGTAGTTTGGGGTTCTCCCCCCTCATCCGCATTAACCATTGCAAGGGCCGGTGGTCCGTCTGTACTCGAAAATGGGTTCCGAACAAGTAGGGCCGCAGTTTCTTGAGGGCCCAGACTACGGCAAAGGCCTCTCGCTCTATAGTACTCCAACGCTGCTCCCTCGGCAGCAGCCTTCGGCTGATGAAGGCTATGGGCTGATCAATGCCCTTGTCGTCGAACTGTGAGAGTACGGCCCCGATGCCGTGTTCGGATGCGTCGGTCTGGACCACGAACTCTTGGGAGTAGTCGGGGCCTTGAGTACGGGAGCGGTGCACATGGCGGTTTTCAAGGCGTCGAACGCCTGCTGGCACTGGGTGGTCCACTGCACCTTCTGCGGAAGCTTTTTGGAGGTCAACTCTGTGAGGGGCCCTGCGATACTACCATAGTTTTTAATGAACCTCCGGTAGTATCCCGTAAGGCCCAGGAAGGCCCGAACCTCTGTCTGCGTGGTGGGGGGCTCCCAGAACTTGATGGCATCGATCTTCGGCTGGAGAGGAGCGACCTGGCCGCTGCCCACCTGATGCCCCAGGTAGACCACGGAGCCTTGCCCGAGCTGGCATTTGCTGGCTTTCACTGTTAGGCCTGCTTGGCGCAGGGCCATTAGTACTTGTCGGAGGTGCTGGAGATGCTCGTGCCATTGAGAGCTGAATACGGCGATGTCGTCAAGGTACGCTGCGCTGAACTCCTCGAGTCCGGCCAGGACCTTGTTCACCAACCGCTGGAACGTGGCGGGGGCGTTTTTCATTCCGAACGGCATGACCCTGAAGCGGTAGTGGCCATCTGGCGTGGAGAAGGCAGAGCGCTCTTTCGCTCCTTCCGTGAGAGCGATCTGCCAGTATCCGCAGGTCAGGTCGAAAGTGCTGAGGAACTGGGCGGCCCCCAGGCGGTCGATGAGCTCGTCGGCTCGGGGAATAGGGTGAGCGTCTGCGCGGGTGACCGCGTTGAGCCCCCGATAGTCCACACAGAATCTTAGTTCGGGGGCGGCCCCTGGGGAGGCCGCCTTCGGGACCAGAACCACCGGGCTGGCCCAGGGGCTGTCGGAGGGCTCGATGACTCCTAGGGTGAGCATTTTCTGTACCTCGGTCTTGATGCAGGTGCGGACTCGGTCAGGCACCCGGTAGGCTCGGTGTCTCACAGGCGGGCAGTCGCCAGTGTCCACGTCGTGGACACACCAGTCGGTCACCCTTGGAATGAGGGAGAAGAGGTCTGCGAATTGTCCGAGCAGCTGGCGGCAGTCGTCGGCCTGTCGGGGAGTGAGGGTGGCCGACAGTTTCACTCCCTCCACGGACCCGTCCAGTTCTTTCGTGCACAGGAGGTCGGGCAGGGGTTCGGTGTCTTCTTCTGCCCCCTCATCGGTGGCCAGTAGCAAACTCAATTCTGTCCGTACAAAGTGGGGTGTTGGACAGGCCAGTTCCGTGGGGACTGTACGTCGACCAGATACGTGACCTGGCTCTTCCGTTCGACCACCTTGAAGGGACCAGTCCATTTGTCTTGTAGGGCGCAGGGTTTCACCGGAGCCATGACCCAAACCTGCTGGCCCGGCTGGAACTCGACCAGGGTTGCATTTTGGTCATACCAGCGCTTCATTTCTTCTTGGCTGGCCTCGAGGTTAGCCTCTGCAAGTTCTCTAAACTTCCTCGTCTGGTTGCGGAGTGCCAGGATGTAGCGGAACACATCAGGGGGTGTCCCCCGGGGGCTTGTCTCCCAGCCCTCTTTGACCAGGCTCAGGGGCCCTCGGACGGGATGTCCGTACAGCAGTTCGAAGGGGCTGAACCCCAGAGACTTTTGGGGAACCTCCCGGTACGCGAACAGGAGGCAAGGGAGGAGGATGTCCCACTTCCGGCGCAGGGGCTCTTCGAGGCCCAGGATCATTCCCTTTAGAGTTCTGTTGAAGCGTTCCACCAGGCCGTTGCCCTGGGGGTGGTAGGCGGTCGTGAACTTATACGTGACTCCGCACTGCTGCCACAGGGACTTCATGTAGCGGGATATAAAGTTCGTGCCGCGATCACTCACAACCTCGCGGGGAAATCCGACACGGGAGAAGATCCCCATGAGAGCCCGGCCCACCACGGGGGCCGTCACGGTGCGGAGGGGGATGGCTTCGGGGTAGCGGGTGGCATGGTCCACCAGGACAAGGATGAATCTGTGGCCCTGGGCGGTCTTCTGGTCCAGGGGTCCCACGATGTCGATGCCGACCCGCTCGAACGGGGTACTCACAACGGGGAATGGTTGTAAGGGGGCTTTGCGCTTTCCGCCACTCTTCCCACTGCCCTGGCACGTGAGGCAGGACTTGCAGTGTGTTTCTACATTCGCCCGCATCTTGGGCCAATAGAAGTGGGTCACCAATCGCTGGTATGTCTTGTCTTGGCCTAAGTGTCCTGCCAAGGGTACATCGTGGGCCAGGCCCAGGAGGAGGCTCCGGAACCGCAGGGGTACCACCAGTACTCGTGCTGCGCCTAGCTCTGCGGACTTTTGCTCGCTGTAGAGGAGGCCATTGTCCCAATAGACCCAATGGGTTCCGGTTTGGTCACCGGCGACCTGGGCTTCGGCTTGTTGTCTAAGTCCCTCGAGGGAGGGGCAAGTGGTCTGTTCCTGGCAGAACTCTTCGCGGGAGGGCCCCCCTTCGCAGCGCCACTGGGCCAACTCGGGCAGTTCTTCGAGTTCCATCGGGGCCTCTGGGGCGGAAGGTTCCGGTCCTTCCCCTGGGTTAGTGTCTCCTTCCCCCTCGGAAGGAGGGTGGTCTGCTTCTGGTAGGGGGTCCCTGCTCTCGGGGACAGTGTTCGGTAAGAGGGCTTCACCGCCCTTGGAGAGAGGCAATCGTGCGGTCATGGAGCGCGTGGTGGCGCAGACCCATTCTGGTAGGCCCATCATCTCCAGGTGGGCTCTTCGTTCTACCTGCCCCCACGGGGAACTCTCCAGGTCGTTGCCCAGGAGGCAGTCTACGGGCTGCGAGGTCCGGACCAATACCTTCAGTTCTCCGGAGACCCCTCCCCACTCGAAGGGCACCAGGGCCATCTGGCAGAGGCTCTCAGAATTGTCGGAGGATATGGCCGGACAGAGGGCCCCGGCCAGGATCTGGTCTTCGGAAATTAGGCTGCGGTGGACCGCGGTGACACTCGCCCCGGTGTCGCGGAGGCCCTCGACTCGGTGGCCGTTGATGGTCACCCGCTGTCGGTACTTTTCTGTGTTGGCGGGCAAGGGTGTCCCGGGGACCATTTCACGATCACCAAGGGAGACCAGGGCCATGGCCGCCGGTTCCCATTCCTCGGAGTCTTCCATTTCTTCCCCCAGAGCCACGGAGGCCATCTGCCGGGCCGTGGGGTTGGTCGTCGTGGTTCGCTGATACTGGGGACACTGGGGGTCATTGGCGTAGTGACCGGGCTGCTGGCAGCGGAAGCAGGTGATCCTAGCTCGTGGACCTGGTCGTCCTGGGGCTCCGGTGCTGGCGGGAGACTGGGCCAAACCCGCCGCTGGTGGGCTGCTGGGGGGGCTGGTGGAGGACCCCCCGGCAAAGTCTCTTGGTCGGCCGTGGTTCCCTCCGCCCCTCTGGCGGGGGGGACCCTGACTGTTGCGGCCGTAGTCCCCCACGGGGCCCCGGGTGGCCCGGGTGTTCACCCAACGATCAGCCTCAGCGGCCAGCTTCCGAGGGTCGGTAAGTTTACTGTCTAGGAGATGCTGGCGCAGTTCTATAAAGCAATTGGCCGCTAAATGCTCCCAGGCGATCAGATCGAACAGTTCTTCGAAGGTGGAGACCTTGCTGCCCTTGATCCAACCGTCCAAGGCGCGGCTGTAAAAGTTCACGTATTCGACCCACGTGGTGCCCGGTATCTTTTTGCAATCTCGGAACCGTTGTCGGTACATTTCGGGGGTGAGTCCGTACCGGCCCACAAGGGCTTCCTTCATGTGGCTGTAGGAGTTCATGACCACGGAGGGCAGATCGAGCAGAGTGTCCCTTCCTTCGCTTAAGAACCGGCCCCATAGGCCAGCCCCCCAATCCTTTTGCGGGATTCGATGAGAGGTCATGGCGACTTCGTAGGCCTTAAACCACTGCTTGATATCATCGTTCTTATAATACTCCTTTACCACATCCTTGGGGATGTGAACTTTGGTTTCCCCGGTGGGAGCGGGCGGTGGATTCCCGGGTGGCTGTGACTTTTCGTGTCTAGCCCGCCACTCAATCTCCTTCAGGCCGCGCTCATGTTCTAGCTGGAGTTTCTTTTCGTCGTGCTCCCTTTGGAGTCTCTTCTCTTCGAGTTCCCCTTGTAGCCGTAACTGCTCGACGGCTAACTTCTTCTTTGCCAGTATTATCTCTCCCTCGATTTTTAGTTTTGCCAGTTCCAGTTCGTGGTTGCGGCTTCTCTCCCGGTCCGCTAGTTCCTCGGGGGACAGGTTCCCCTCTGGCCCGTTGTTTCTCGCCGGGGTGCTTGGTGGTTCATGGGTAGAGTCTCCTTCCGTTTGGGTCGGGGGCGCCCCCGTCTCGACCCAGGCTTTCAGTACTTTCTGGAAGTCTTCCTTTGTGCTTAGTCCGGTGGTAGCGATGCCAACGTCTTTGCAAAACTGTTTTAGTTCCCTATGCGTGTAATAGTCCAATTGATCCTCTCGGAACGGTGAGCTTATTTCGGTACCTGCGGCACCCAGGGAGGTTTCTCCTTCCATCTCTGTTTGGTAGTGCGTCAGTCGTTCACTGCACGCTCTCTTTCGGTGTCGGCTCGGATCCCGTTGTCTGCCACCAAATGTTGGAAAGGCGTTCGCCGGAAGGGGGTTCGATACACGTCTTGCCCACCCCTTTGACCCACCTCTCCCAAGTAAGCCGAACCAGGCGCGCACACCCTGAACGGCACTGCGAACAGAGGGACACCACACGTATGCTGTGTAAGACGATAGGTTCTTTTATCAATGATTTCAAGGGATCTTTATGACCCAAAAGGCAAATGGTACAGCAGTGGCACAACGTACCACAAGTCAATCGTGGGGAATGGGGGTAGCGGGACAGTCCTTCAAGATAGTGTCTCTGCGAAATACCCTGCGGAAGCTCACAATCCTCGAGCTGGAGGGTGTCGTGTCTCTGGGCGATCTCTTCCCGAGTCGTCCTCAAGGGGAGCGCCGCGAGTCTCTCAGCAGGCACAGGTGGTCGGAGTTCAGGAGCCGCGATTCCGTCAGCAGGGCTCAGATGGTTCAGTAGCTGGGGGCCGCGAGTCACTCAGCAGGCCTAGGTGGTTCAGTGCTTGGGAGCCGCGACCTCGTCCGCAGGGCTCAGATGGTTCAACAGCAAGAGGCCGCGAGTCACTCAGCAGGCCAGGTGGGTACAGCGTTCAGGAGCCGCGACGACATCCGCAGGCTCAGATGGTTCCAGATCTTCTCTGCTCTCGTTCCTCCGGCACCCCTTGTTATACTCCGCTTGCTCTTTGAAGTCCGGAGTCCTCGCAGAGGGGGGGACTGGGGTGACGGAGGGGGTTCGGCGGGATTTCCTGCCGCTCAGTCCTTTAGTCTTTTCAGGTGGGTCTGGGAGGGACCCCAGACGTTCGGCAGGGGAGGCGCCTGCTCCCCAGGGGCCTGGTGGCCGATCGAGTCCTCCCGGGGAAGGCGACCCGAGGTGTGACTGGGCTGGCGCCTCTGGGTCTGGCTCGAGGGTTCCCGCTCCCTCGGGTGGACATGCGTGGTAGGGTGTTTGAGTCTGTCAGGCCTCTGGCCGGCCCGCGGAGCGGTAGTGGCTGGGGCGTCCGGAGCCGGAGATGTCGTGTCTTGAGGGTGGTTGCAGGTTGGCTGGATGATGGAGAGGGCAACGCCGTGAGGCCGGTCTCACAAGATGGAGGTCCCTATTGAAGTGGCAGAGGAGGTTGCATTAAGGACTTGAACCTCCCCTGAACCCTTTGCACCCTCCCAGGAGGAATACAGGGGTCCTACCTCTAGGACACCCCTCTGTGTCACTAGACCTATTCCCTGGGGGAGTGTTCTCCAGTAAGGACTCCTCCTGGACATGCTCAGAAGCAGAGTCATGGCTGTTGGACATCCCTGGCTTCTCTTCTGAAGCATCACCATCCATATCAAAGTTATCCTGCCCATCTGACCTTTCTTCTTGGTAGCAATAACTATTCCTCAAAGATGACTTCACTGTTAATACACAACTCTCCAAATGTCACTTGTAAATAAATCATTTTACTATTGAACAAGGCCTCCATGCCTTCCATCATTGTTTAAATTAAATGCTCAATATTTTAGCTCGAATAATCCTAGCACGAGGCATATTTGCTAGTTTTGAGCATTTTATAGTTTTTGTGAGCCTCCCATATAACATAGTTTTTGTGCTTCAGTGCATTCCATGCACTACTCATTTGTGACTTTTCACCCACTGTATTCATTTGTAAGCTTCACACACAAACACTGTGTTTTGGTGTTCACCACTAACACCTCATATCGGATCTCTGCCACACACCTCATTCTGCATATCTCACTATACCCATCTTCTGTGAGCATCTCATAAGTGTCTCGCACAGCAGGCCTGTTTACATTGGTAAGCATCTCTCTTCCACACAAACACTGTACATCTCATTTTTGTGAGCATCCTACACAAGGCTAATTCTTTTTGCAAATTTATCTCTTAGGGCTTCTTATATTTTTGTGCAAGATAATGTGCTTCAGTGCACTCTATACTCATATCATCCATCTGCAATAACGCGTCTCATAAATTAGACAACAAACGTTTCTGCAATGTGTTGTTTACTTTGCGATGCATTAAGTGTTTCTCCGCCCTCCAGCCACAGGAATGCAGTCAATAAACGTACAGTGTTTGAGAAAATATTCTCGCTGTCCTTCTTGTGCCCTGCTATACCAGGGGTTTCCTAAAGGGATCTGAGTGACTTCAATACTCAAACACACAGAATCCTATTCCATACTATTAAACCTGCCAGCCTTAGGGTGGTCTTCCGCCATTCTTTTTGCCTGCTTACCTCCTCTTTTTGATGATTATTTTTGTTGGCCTAAGGACTCTGAGCATTTTACTACTGCTGACCAGTGCTAAAGTACATGTGCTGCTCCCCTAAACATGGTGCCATTGGTGTATACACAACTGGCATATTTAATGTACCTATAAGTACCTGGTAAAGTGGTATACCATATACCCAGGGACTGAAAATGAATTGCTACTACTGGGTCTGCAGCACTGATTGTGCCTCCCACACAAGTAGCCCTTTAAACGGGTCTCAGGCCTGCCACTGCAGAGGCTGTGTGTGCAATTTTAATGCCATGTCAGCTTGGTATTAAAAACCCCTTGCCATGCCTTAAACTTCCCTTTTATTATACATTGCACCTCAAGGTAGGCCCCAGGTAGCCTATAGGGGAGGGTGCGAAGTTACTAAATGGTTGGACATGTACTTTTAACTTTTGCATGTCCTTGTAGTGAAAACCACCTACATTCGTTTTTCACTACTATGAGGCCAACTCCTCTCATAGGTTAATACTGGAATTCCTTAACACACTCTTTAAGCTGTAATTTCTGGTTAGAAAGGAGTTGCTGTGTCATGTTTTATATCTTTGGAATGGCAATGATAAATCCTCTTTACTGGTAAGGTTGGATTTCATATTACTATTTTAGATATGCCACTTTAAGAAAGTGGACATTTCTCTGCTCTTACAGCTGTGTGTGCCTGTAGCCTGTCTTTTATACACTCCAAAATTAGTCCAATTACATTTTGACGTTTAGGAATGTCAGCTTATTCTTCCTTTCTTTCGTCCCACCTTTGTTTGCTTGATGCATGAACATGTAAGATTCAAAAACATGTTTTTTCACATTTGGTCTAATTGCTTTGTGAGTGGAAATAACAATTAAAACATACTTGCAAACTGTGACTACATGCAAGCCTTTATCAATGTTTCACTACAAAACTATGCGATTGTATTCGGTTAACGGAGCCTATGGCTCTCATACAATGGGCGATTTGTATAGGGTCACTGAAAAGTTCAAAAGGTATCCTTATCCCCCCAGAAATTGTGTGTCTCCTATGCCCCTGGGGAGCAGGGTGTGTGAGGTTGAGATAAGGGACAAAGAGGGGTGCAGGGTTTGTGAGGTAGAGTTGAGAGATGAAGGGGGTGCAGGGTGTGTGAGTTAAAGTTAAGAAACAAAGAGGGGGTACAGGGTGTTTGAGGTAGAGTTAAGGGATGAAGAGGGTGTACAGGTTGTGTAAGGTTGAGTGAAGGGATAAAGAGGAGGTGCAGGGTGTGTGAGGTAGGGCTAAGGGATAAAGAAAGGGTGCAGGGCGTGTGAGGTACAGCTAAGGGATGAAGAGGGTGTGCAGGGTGTGTGAGGCAGAGTTAAGAAATAAAGAGGGTGGTAGGGTGTGTGCGGTAGAGTTAAGGGATGAAGAGGGTGTACAGGGTGTGTGAGGTTGAACTAAGGGATAAAGAGGGGGTGCAGGGTGTGTGAGGTAGAGTTAAGGGATAAAGAGATGTGTGCAGGTTGTGTGAGGTAGCGTTAAAGGATGAAGAGGGTGTGCTAGGTCGAGTTAAAGGATGAAAAGGGAGTGCAGAGTGTGTGAGGTAGTAATAGGATGAAGAGGGTGTGCAGGGTATGTGAGGTTGAGTTAAGGGATAAAGAGGGGGTGCATGGAGTGTGAGGTAGAGTTAAGGGATGGAGAGGGGGTGCAGGGTGGGTGAGGTAGAGTTAAGGAATACATAACTGTGTGCAGGGTGTGTGAGGTAGAGTTAAGGGATGAAGAGGGGGTTCAGGGTGTGTGAGGTAGAGTTAAGGGATGAAGAGGGGGTACAGGGTGTGTGAGGTAGAGTTAAGGGATGAAGAGGGGTGCAGGGAGTGTGAGGTAGGGTTAAGGGACGAAGAAGGGATGCAGGGCATGTGAGGTAGAATTAAGCCATAAAGAGAGGGTGGAAGATGTGTGAGGTAGGGTTAAGGATGAAGAAGGGATGCAGGGCGTGTGAGGATGATTTAAGGGATGAAGAGGGGGTGCAGGATGAGAGCGGTAGAGTTAAGGGATGAAGAGGGGCTGCAGGGTGTGTGAGGTAGGGTTAAGGGATGAAGAGGGGGTGCAGGGTTTTTGTTGTAGAGTAATGGGTTGAGGGATGAAGAGGGGGTGCTTGTGTGTGTGGTAGAATTAAGGAATAAAGAGGGAAGAACGGTGTGTGCGGAAGGGTTAAAGGATGTAGAGGGGGTGTAGGGCATATGAGGTAGAGTGAAGGGATGAAGAGTGTGTGCAGAGTGCGTGAGGTAGAGTTAAGGGAAAAAGACGGGGTGCAGGGTGTGTGAGGTATGGTTAAGGGATGTAGAGGGGGTGCAGGATTTTTGATGTAGAGCAATGGGTTGAGGGATGAAGAGGGGGTGCAGGTGTGTAAGGTAGAGTTAAGGGATAAAGAGGGGGTGAACGGTATATGAGGAAGGGTTAAAGGATGAGGAAGGGCTTTAGGGCATATGAGGTAGAGTTAAGGGATGAAGAGTATGTGCAGGGTGTGTGAGGTAGAGTTAAGGGAAAAAGAGGCGGTGCAGGGTGTGTAAGATAGGGTTAATGGAAAAGGGGGGATGAAGGGTATGTGAGGTAGGGTTAAGGGATGAAGAGGGGTGCAGGGTGTGCGATGTAGAGTTAGGGGATGAAGAGGCGGTGCAGGGTGTGTGAGGTACAGTTATGGGTTGAAGAGGGGGTGCAGGGTGTGTGAGGTAGATTTAAAGGATGAAGAGGGTGTGCAGGGTGTGTGAGATAGTGTTGAGGGGTGAAGAGGGTGTGCAGGATGTGTGAGGTAGAGTTAAGGGATGAAAAGGTGGTGCAGGGTGTGTGAGGTAATGGTAAGGGAAAAAGAGGGGGGCAGGGTGTGTGAGGTAGGGTTAAGAGATGAAGAAGTGGTGTAGGGCATGTGAGGTAGAGTTAAGGGATGAAGAGGGTGTGCAGGGTGTGTGAGGTAGGGTTAAGGGATGAAGAAGGGGTGCAGGGCATGTGAGGTAGAGTTACGGGGTAAAGACGGGGTGCAGGGTGGGTGAGGTAGAGTTAAGGGATAAAGAGATGTGTGGTGTTCAGGGTGTGTGAGATAGAGTTAAGGGATGAAGAGGGGGTGCAGGGTGTGTGAGGTAGAGTTAAGGGGTGAAGAGGTGGTACAGGGTGTGTGAGATAGAGTTAAGGGATGAAGAGGGTGTGTGAAGTAGAGTTGAGGGGTGAAGAGGATGTGCAGGGTGTGTGAGGTAGAGTTAAGGGGCGAAGAGAGGGTGCATGATGTGTGAAGTAGAGTTAAGGGATGAAGAGGGGATGCAGGATGTGTGAGGTAGAGTTAAGGGATGAAGAGGGGGTGCAGGGTGTGTGAGGTAGGGTTAAGGGATGAAGAAGGGGTGCAGGGCATGTGAGGTAGAGTAACGGGGTAAAGACGGGGTGCAGGGTGGGTGAGGTAGAGTTAAGGGACGAAGAAGGGATGCAGGGCATGTGAGGTAGAATTAAGCCATAAAGAGAGGGTGGAAGATGTGTGAGGTAGGGTTAAGGATGAAGAAGGGATGCAGGGCGTGTGAGGATGATTTAAGGGATGAAGAGGGGGTGCAGGATGAGAGCGGTAGAGTTAAGGGATGAAGAGGGGCTGCAGGGTGTGTGAGGTAGGGTTAAGGGATGAAGAGGGGGTGCAGGGTTTTTGTTGTAGAGTAATGGGTTGAGGGATGAAGAGGGGGTGCTTGTGTGTGAGGTAGAATTAAGGAATAAAGAGGGAAGAACGGTGTGTGCGGAAGGGTTAAAGGATGTAGAGGGGGTGTAGGGCATATGAGGTAGAGTGAAGGGATGAAGAGTGTGTGCAGAGTGCGTGAGGTAGAGTTAAGGGAAAAAGAGGGGGTGCAGGGTGTGTGAGGTATGGTTAAGGGATGTAGAGGGGGTGCAGGATTTTTGATGTAGAGCAATGGGTTGAGGGATGAAGAGGGGGTGCAGGTGTGTAAGGTAGAGTTAAGGGATAAAGAGGGGGTGAACGGTATATGAGGAAGGGTTAAAGGATGAGGAAGGGCTTTAGGGCATATGAGGTAGAGTTAAGGGATGAAGAGTATGTGCAGGGTGTGTGAGGTAGAGTTAAGGGAAAAAGAGGCGGTGCAGGGTGTGTAAGATAGGGTTAATGGAAAAGGGGGGATGAAGGGTATGTGAGGTAGGGTTAAGGGATGAAGAGGGGTGCAGGGTGTGCGATGTAGAGTTAGGGGATGAAGAGGCGGTGCAGGGTGTGTGAGGTACAGTTATGGGTTGAAGAGGGGGTGCAGGGTGTGTGAGGTAGATTTAAAGGATGAAGAGGGTGTGCAGGGTGTGTGAGATAGTGTTGAGGGGTGAAGAGGGTGTGCAGGATGTGTGAGGTAGAGTTAAGGGATGAAAAGGTGGTGCAGGGTGTGTGAGGTAATGGTAAGGGAAAAAGAGGGGGGCAGGGTGTGTGAGGTAGGGTTAAGAGATGAAGAAGTGGTGTAGGGCATGTGAGGTAGAGTTAAGGGATGAAGAGGGTGTGCAGGGTGTGTGAGGTAGGGTTAAGGGATGAAGAAGGGGTGCAGGGCATGTGAGGTAGAGTTACGGGGTAAAGACGGGGTGCAGGGTGGGTGAGGTAGAGTTAAGGGATAAAGAGATGTGTGGTGTTCAGGGTGTGTGAGATAGAGTTAAGGGATGAAGAGGGGGTGCAGGGTGTGTGAGGTAGAGTTAAGGGGTGAAGAGGTGGTGCAGGGTGTGTGAGATAGAGTTAAGGGATGAAGAGGGTGTGTGAAGTAGAGTTGAGGGGTGAAGAGGATGTGCAGGGTGTGTGAGGTAGAGTTAAGGGGCGAAGAGAGGGTGCATGATGTGTGAAGTAGAGTTAAGGGATGAAGAGGGGATGCAGGATGTGTGAGGTAGAGTTAAGGGATGAAGAGGGGGTGCAGGGTGTGTGAGGTAGGGTTAAGGGATGAAGAAGGGGTGCAGGGCATGTGAGGTAGAGTAACGGGGTAAAGACGGGGTGCAGGGTGGGTGAGGTAGAGTTAAGGGATAAAGAGATGTGTGGTGTGCAGGGTGTGTGAGGTGGAGTTAAGGGGTGAGGAGGTGGTGCAGAGTGTGTGAGATAGAGTTAAGGGATGAAGAGGGTGTGTGAAGTAGAGTTGAGGGGTGAAGAGGATGTGCAGGGTGTGTGAGGTGGAGTTAAGGGGCGAAGAGAGGGTGCATGTTGTGTGAAGTAGAGTTAAGGGATGAAGAGGGGGTGCAGGGTGTGTGAGGTAGCATTAAGGAAAAAGAGGGGGCAGGGTGTGTAAGGTAGGATTAAGGGATGAAGAAGTGGTGTAGAGCATGCGAGGTAGAGTTAAGGGAAAAAGAGGGGGTGGAGGGGGTGTGTGGTAGAGCTAAGGGGTGTGAGGTAGAATTATGGGTTAAGGGATGGAGATGGGTATAGGTGTGTGAGGTAGGGTTAAGGGATGTTGACTGAGCCAACACCCTTACCCCGATCAGGAAACCCTCCAACAGGCACACCGACATGAGAGCCATCTGGTTCAACACCGACCTCCAGAACTCCAAGTCCACCTGCAGAACACTCAAGAAGCAGTGGCGCAATGACCAGACACCAGACAACAACGCAGTCCTCATAAACGCCAGACGCAAACACCACCAAGTCATCCGAGCCTCCAAAAGAACCTCCTACAAGGAATGCATCGACAACAACGCACAAAACAGCAAAGAGCTCTTCAACATCGTGAAAGAACTCACCACTCCCAGCTCCAGCTCCAACGACGTTCCGCCGTCATAAGAACTCTGCGATTCCCTGGCTACTTTCTTCCACCGCAAGATTGCAGACATCCACAACAACTTCGACACCCAGACGCCGACAACAGAGACCAACACCACCGACTCAACACCCACCAAACACACCGACCTTCTGCTCTCCTGGCACAACATCAATGCCAAAGACACCATCAAAATCATGAACACCATCCACTCCGGCTCCCCATCCGACCCCTGCCCCCACCACATCTTCAACAAAGCAAGCTCCGTCATCACACCCCACTCCGAAAGATCATCAGCAGCTCATTCGAGACCACCACCTTCTCAGAGAGTTGGAAACACGCCGAGATCAACGCCCTACTCAAGAAACTCAAGACGGACCCAAAGGACCGCAAGAAATTCCGACCCATCTCCCTGCTCTCATTCCCGGAGAAAGTCATTGAGAAGACCGCTAACAGGCAACTGACCCACTTCCTGGACGAAAACAACGTTCTGGACTCCTCCCAATCAGGCTTTCGCAGCAATCACAGCACCGAAACAGCCCTCATCGCCGCCACCGAGAACATCAGGACCATACTGGACAAAGGCAAAACCGCAGCCCTCATCCTCCTGGACCTCTCGGCCGCCTTCGACACGGTCTGCCACCGTACACTGCACACACGCCTCCACGTTGCAGGGATCTGAGGCAAAGCCCTGGACTGGATCACCTCCTTCCTGACCGGTAGAACCCAGAGAGTCTGCCTCCCCCTTTCTGATCCGAAGCCACCAAGATCACCTGCAGCATACCCCAAGGCTCATCCCTCAGCCCGACCCTTTTCAACATCTACATGGCACCGCTCGCCAACACCGTCCCTGCACAGCACCTCAACATCATTTCATACGGAGACGACACCTAGTTGATCCTCTCTCTCACCAAGGACCCGCCCACTGCCAAATCCAACCTCCATGAGGGAATGTAGGCCGTCGCAGACTGGATGAAGTCTAGCCGGCTGAAACTGAACTCAGACAAGACGGAGGTCCTCATCCTCAGCTCCACCCCCTCCACATGGGATGACTCCTGGTGGCTGGCCACGCTGGGAGCGGCCTGACACCCACCAACCACGCACGCAACCTGGGGTTCATCCTGGACTCATCGCTCTCTATGACCCAGCAAGTCAACGTCTCGTCCTCCTGCTTCAACACCCTCCGCATGCTCCACAAGATCTACAGATGGCTCCCCACCGAAAAAAAGGAAAACGATCACCCGAGCACTCTTCAGCAGCAGGCTGGAGTACGGCAACGCCCTCTATGCAGGAACCATGGCTACATTCTAGAAGAGACTCCAGCATATACAAAATGCCTCCGCACGACTCACCCTCAGACTACCCCGCCACAGCCACCCACCTGAGAGATCTGCATTGGCTCCCGGTCAACAAGAGGATCACCTTCAAGCTCCTTACCCACGCTCAAGAAGCACCCTACAACGCCGGACCAGCATACCACAACGAACGACTATCCTTCTACACCCTGAACCACCAGCTCCACTCCGCTCTGCCGTCCTCGCCCTCGCCAACGTCCCAAACATCTGCCGAATGACCACCGGCGGCAGATCTTTTTGCCACCTCACCGCCAAGACATGGAACACCCTCCCCACCCACCTGCGTCTGACCCAGGACCTGCTGACCTTCAGGAGACTTCTCAAGACCTGGCTGTTCGACCAGTAGCTGCTTCCCCCCACCCCCCTCAGTGCCTTGAGACCCTCACGGGTGAGTAGCATGCTCTATAAATTGACTGATTGATTGATTGATTGATGAAGAGGGGTGAAGGGTATGTGAGGTAGAGTTAAGCAATGAAGAGGGGGTGCAGGGTGTGTGAGGTGGGTTTAAGGGATGAAGAAGGGATGCAGGGTTGCGAGGTAGTGTTAAAGGATTAAGAGGGGGTGCAGTGTGTGTGGGGTAGAGTTAACAGATTAATATGTGTGCAGGATGTGTGAGGTAGGGTTAAGGGATGAAGAGGGGGAGCAGGGTGTGTGAGGTTGAGTTAAGAGATAAAGATGGGGTGCAGGGTTTGTGAGGTAGCGTTAAAGGATGAAGAGAGGGTGCAGGGTGTGTGAGGTAGGGTTAAGGGATGAAGAGGGGGTGCAGAGTGAGTGAGGTCGAGTAAAAGGATGAAGAGGGGGCAGTGTGTGTGAGGTAGAGTTAAGAGATGAAGGGGAGCAGGGGTTGTGAGGTAAAGTTAAGAGATAAAGAGGGCTGCAGGGTGTGTGAGGTAGAGTAAAGGGATAGAGAGGGGATGCAGGGTGTGTGGGGCACAGGTAGATGTAGAGGTGTTGCAGGGTGTGTTAGGTAGAGTTAAGGGGTAAAGAGGGGTGCAGGATGTGTGAGGTAGGGTTAAGGGATGAAGAGGGGGAGCAGGGTGTGTGATATTGAGTTAAGGGATAAAGGGGGGTGCAGGGTTTGTGAGGTAGTGTTAAAGGATGAAGAGGGGATTCAGGTTGCTTGAGGTAGAGTTAAGGGACAAAGAATGGGTGCAGGGTGTGTGAGGTAGGATTAAGGGATGAAGAGGGTGTGCAGGGTGTGTGAGGTTGAGCAAAAGGATAAAGAGGGAGGCAGTGCGTGTGAGGTAGGGTTAAGCGATGAAGTGGAAGCAGGGGTTCTGAGGTAAAGTTAAGAGATAAATAGGGGTACAGGGGGTGTGAGGTAGAGTTTAGGGATAGAGAGGGGATGAAGTGTGTGTGGGGCACAGGTAGATGTAGAGGTGTTACAGGGTGTGTGAGGTAAGGTTAAGGGGTAAAGAGGGGTGGATGGTGTGTGAGGTAGAGTTAATTGATAAAGAGGGGGTGCAATGTGTGTGAGGTAGGGTTAAGGGATGAAGAGGGGTGCAGTGGGAGTGAGGTTGAGTTGAGGGATGAAGAGGGGGTGCAGGTTGTGAGGTAGAGTTAAGCGATGAAGGGTGGGGTGCAGGATGTGTGAGGTAGGGTTAAGGGATGAAGAGGGGTGCAGGCTTGTGAGGTAGGGCTAAGGAATGAAGATGGGAGCAGGGTGTGTGACGTAAAGTTAAGGGGTAAAGAGGTATGAGGAGGGGTGCAGGTGTGTGAGGTAGAGTTGAGGAATGCAGAGGGGGCGCAGGGTTTGTGAGGCAGGGTTAAGGGATGTAGTGGGATGCAGTGGGAATGAGGTTGAGTTTGGGATGAAGAAGGGGTGCAGGTTGTGTGAGGTAGGGTTAAGGGATGAAGAGGGGTGTAGGCTTGTGAGGTAGGGCTAAGGAATGAAGATGGGAGCAGGGTGTGTGACGTAGAGTTAAGAGGTAAAGAGGTATGAGGAGGGGTGCAGGTGTTGAGGTACAGTTGAGGGATGAAGAGGGTGCGCAGGGTTTGTGAGGCAGGGTTAAGGGATGAAGAGGGGTGCAGTGGGAGTGAGGTTGAGTTTGGGATGAAGAAGGGGTGCAGGTTGTGTGAGGCAGGGTTAAGGGATGAAGAGGGGTGCAGTGGGAGTGAGGTTGAGTTTGGGATGAAGAAGGGGTGCAGGTTGTGTGAAGTAGGATTACTGGATGAAGAGGGGGTGCAGAGTGGGTGAGGTAGGGTTACATGATGAAGGGGGTGCAGGGTGTGTGAGGTAGAGGTTAGGGATAAAGAGGGGATGCAGGGTGTGTGGGGCACAGGTAGATGTAGAGGTGTTGTGGGGTGTGTGAGGTAGAGTTAAGGGGTAAAGAGGGGGTGCAGGATGTGTGAGGGAGTGTTAAGGGATAAAGAGGGGGAGCAGGGAGTGTGAGGTTGAGTTAAGGGATAAAGAGGGGGTTCAGGGTGTGTGAGGTAGGGTTAAAGGATGAAGAGTGGGTGCATGGTGTTTGAGGTCGAGTAAAAGGATGAAGAGGGGGCAATGTGTGTGAGATAGAGTTAAGAGATGAAGTGGGAGCAGGGGTTGTGAGGTAGAGTTAAGAGATAGATAGGGGTGCAGGATGTGTGAAGTAGGGTTAAGGGATGAAGAATGTAGGAGAGTAGGATCTGCTTCCTATAGTTACCCCCACTTTTTGCTGATGTATCACTGTTTTCGACTTAGACTGACTGAGATCCTGCTATCCAGGACCCCAGTCTAGCTGCTTTCTCCTCTAAATTTATTGCATGTACTTTAGGTATACTCCAGATTGGATTCTGGGGTAGCCTTATAAGTCCCTAGTATATGGTATTCTATGTACCCAGGGCCTAGGTACCCCAGAGGCCTCCCAGGGGATGCAGCATGTATTATGCCACCCCTGAGAGACCATTCAAAATGACACCACAGGACTGCTACAGCAGCCTGTGTAAGGTGGTGCGTGCTCCCCTTACGTAGATATAGGTTCACTATATCTCTCCATATCACTGCACATATAGACCTATCAGTCACCCCTATGGCAGGCCTTATCAATACTGAAGGCAGGGTGCTGGGTTTTATGTGAGAGGGTGCACCTGCATGAGCAGAGCCCCTCTGCAGCCTTCGGAACCTATTTTCAGGGGTCGTTTGTGATGCAGCCAACCATATATATTTAAGTGCATTATAACCTTGCGGTAAATGCTAACTTTAAAACGGCTGCATGGAAACATGTCGTGTTTGGTGTCAAACACCTTGGAATCATACCTTCTTGCCAGTAGCTGGCGGGGGAGGTATGATTCCACCTTCCTAAAGGGACATATGAGACACCCGGCACCAGCTTTCTCGACCTGAGCATCACAAAATGGAAGCTGCCAGCCACAGACACGAGTCTGCCCTCCTGCTGCTGAGCCAAGCTCGAGCAGGGGAAGGCCTGACAGTAGGTTTCCTGTCACAGGGAGGTGTAACCACCTCCCAGACAGGATTTAGTGTATTGGGGCTCGGTGGGTGCACTCTCAGAGTGCTTTGATGTCTGCACTGGGGGCACATTTGGTGTCCCTGTGCATCATAGTCCAGCTCAAACCGGTTGCAGGAGCCATTTGCTCCTGCTCTGGTGTGAAACTGGACAAAGGACATGGGTGTAGCCACCCCTCTGTCCTGACCCTCCCATAGGTGGGTCCCCAGAGTTTGTCCCACCCCTTCCTTGGGTATAAAGTAGGAACCCCTGACTACAGGACTTTAGATTTTACCTGGAATAAACTCTGCTACAGAAACCAACTACTTCGACAATCTGTACGATGCTGGATGACTGAAGAATCTCCCTTGAAGTAAAGGAGTTACTCCTCTGGGTTTCGGGTTGCCCCTCGTGGGGACCGTGCAACCAGAACCCCTGTGCACCAAATACTTTTGCAGCAGCATATGCTTTTTGGCGATCCCTGAGGCTGTGCTTTGGGCTACTTGTAGTCCTGACCCCGAGCAGTAATTCCACCGAAGATTTCCGGCCTACACTCCACGAGCCGTCCGTGGGCTGGTATTTCGTGATTCAGCTCGAGGTCCCATCACGATCCCTGGTCCGCTGGCCTGAGGGTCCCTGTGAAGGTAACTTTGATTTCCTGTGGACTTTCCTGGTTGCCTCAGACGTGCCCTGACTCTCCATAGCTTGGAGAGTCCCCAGGACCTTGCTGGTCCTCACCGAAGCATCTTTCCTCTGCCCGCGTGGGTTGCAGTTGCCCAGGCTTGTTGTTGTTCAATCCGGACACTGACCCCCCAGCACTCGACATTCTTCGTGGGACAGCTCACCTCAGGACTTTGGTCGTCATCGTCTCCTGGTCCTCGTGGCTGCAGAGTCAAGCTTCACCTCTTTGCACCTGAAACACCCAACATCGGCGGGCATTCGTCCATCGTGTCCCTGGTCACTGTGAAGTGACCCAGACTCTGTTCCCTCTGCTTTCAGGTTCTTCTCACCTCGGATCCAGGCTTGGATCCCACCGGACATTTTTCATCTTCCCGGCAGCAGCACTTTTCTGCATCACGCCATTGAAAACGACAAAAGTTTCTGACATCACAAGACCCCTATGCACCCGGCTCCTCTGGGATAGGTAACACGGGTATCTTGGTACTCTCAAGGGTGCTGGCCTTAGAACCTTCTATGTTTTAATGGGTTTGCTTAAAGTTCTCCCCGAAGTGTCCTTAATCTTTAAAATTCCAACCGCGACTTTCCTATAGGATTGTACGGAGCTCGCGGCTGTGTTCTCACACTGCAGGCGTCCCCCGTGGGTCCCCTGTGTCACTACTTTGGGTGGTTCCTTGGGGTCCCAGCGATTCTACGTGCTCTAGGCACTGTGTCTAGTCAAGTCGTGGTTGTTATACCACTTTCTTAGTATATGGTTTGGTCTCCCCCTGGAGCCCACTGTGTATTGTGCTATTTACTGTTGCTCTAGTGATTTCATATTGTGTACTTTGTTCTCTAATCTCATAAAGAGGTTAGTAGAGAGTGTTTAGTAATAAATACATATATTGTATATATTCCTTGTGTGGTTCTCCTTTCATTTGGTCATTCAGGAAGTTCTAATCTGGTAAAACAAGCTGCTTTAAATCCCTTCAAGACTTAGCCTGAAGGCTGCTCTCCACAGCTACCACTAGGATAGCTTTCTTTAAAAGGTTGTCTTTAACCATTCACCATAAGAGTCGAATTGGACTGGTGCAAGGTGTCCACTTTAACTAGTGAACAGCATATACCAGGCCAACTTCTAACACCATGCCTTGTTCCTGCACTGCTGGGTTCCTCAGCATGTATGGTTTGGTCCGCCCCTAGGGCCCATTGTATATTATGCTATTTACTGTCGTTTTAGAACTGTATTATTGTGTATTGTTGGACTTGGCCCTTTTTGCAGGGTCATCCCTAAACTTTTTGCCTTCCTCCGGTATTTTTTCTGACCTGTTGTTGGCTGTTTTATGACTCTGGGCACCTTACCACTGCTGACCAGTGCTAAGGTGCATATGCTCTCCCTATGGTAAAACGTATACATTGATTGGTGTCCATGATTGGTTCATTTGGTTTACTGTCAGCCCCTAGTAAATTGCACCAGGAGTGCCAGGGCTTGTAAATACAAATACCGCTGGTGGGCTTGCAGCACTGGTTGTGCCACCCACAGAAGCGGCCTAGTAAAATGTGTCTAGGATGATTCTAACATGTATCTTGGCCTCTAATCTCATAAAGAGGTTAGTAGAGAGTGTTTAGAAATAAATACATATATTTTATATATACCTCATGTGGTTCTCCTTTCATTTAGTCATTCAAGAGGTTATAATCTGGTAAACCAAGCTGCTTTACACTCCTTCAAGACTTAGCCTGAAGGCTGCTCTCCATAGCTACCACTAGGATAGCTTTCAATAAAGGTTGTCTTTAACCTATCACCATAAGGGGTTGTTTGGACTGATACAAGGTGCCCACTTTAATTAGTGGTCAGCACATACCAGGCCAACTTCTCACAAAGAAGGGGTGCAGGGTGTGTGAGGTAGAGTTAAGAGATGAAGAGAGAGTGCAGGGTGTGTGAGGCCATAATAAAAGAGGGGGTGCAGGGTGTGTGACAGTGATAAAAGATGGGGTGCAGGGTGGGTGAGGCAGTGATAAAAGGAGGAACGTGGACTCGTGCAATTATTAAACACAAAGGTTGCCTGGACGCCCCCCAGACGGAGGTTTGGGATTCTACCACACCAGGCACCTGTCGAGACAGACAGCAGGTGAGGATAGGGTGCAGGGAGTGCACAGCACCTCAGAAAGTGAGTACCTTACCTTACTCCACACCCAGCTCCTTACGTCTTCCAGGGTAAGGGTAAAAACACATCTCTCTCTGATTCCCAAGGCACTGCACTGCTGCTCCACCCTCGGGGTAGGGGGGTCGTGCACCCCCTATCCTGAATGTGCAACTGGACCTGTACCTCAGTCTGCCTCTTCCGGGCTGTTCCTGGGGTGTCTCTTCCTGGCGGAGCCTCAGTGTTTCTCTTCCTGGTGGTGCCTCAGTGTGTCTGTTCCTGGCGGTGCCTCAGTGTGTCTCTTCCTGGCTGTGCCTTAGTGAGTCTCTTCCTGGCTGTGCCTCTTCCTGGCTGTGCCTCAGTGTGTCCCTTCCTGGCTGTGCCTCAGTGTGTCTGTCCCTGGTGGTACCTCAGAGTGTCTCTTCCTGGCTGTGCCTCATAGTGTCTCTTCCTGGTGGTGCCTCACTGTGTCTGTTCCTGGTTGTGCCTCAGTGTGTCTCTTCCTGGCTGTGCCTCAGTGTGTCTCTTCCTGGCGGTGCTTCAGTGTGTCTCTTCCTGGCTGTGCCTCAGAGTGTCTCTTCCTGGTGGTGCCTCAGAGTGTCTCTTTCTGGTGGTGCCTCAGTGAGTCTGTTCTTGGCTGTGTCTCAGTGTGTCTTTTCCTGGCTGTGCCTCAGTGTGTCTCCTCCTGGCTGCCCTCAGAGTGTCTCTTCCTGGCTGTGCCTCAGTGTGTCTGTTCCTGGCTGTGCCTCAGAGTGTCTCTTCCTGGTGGTGTCTCAGTGTGTCTCTTCCTGGCTGTGCCTCAGTGTGTTTCTCCCCCTGACTGGGCCTCAGTGTGTCTGTTCCTGGCTGTGCCGCAGAGTGTCTCTTCCTGGTGGTGCTTCAGTCTGTCTCTTCCTGTTTGTGCCTCAGTTTGTCTGTTCCTGGCGGTGCCTCATAGTGTCTCTTCCTGGTGGTGCTTCAGTGTGTCTCTTCCTGGCTGTGCCTCAGTGTGTCTGTTCCTGACTGTGCCTCAGTGTGTGTCTCGGTCTCCCCCTAGCTGTGCCTCAGTGTGTCGGTCAATGGCTGTCCCTGAGGGCATCTCTTCCTGGCTATCCTCAGTGTGCCTCTTCCTAGCTGTGACTCAGTGTGTCTCTTCCTGGCTGTGCCTCAGTGTGTCTGTCCCTGGTGGTGCCTCAGTGTGTCTGTTCCTAGCGGTGCCTCAGAGTGTCACTTCCTGGTGGTGCCTCAGTGTGTCTGTTCCTGGCTGTGTCCAACTGTGTCTGTTCCTGGCTGTGCCTCAGAGTGTCTCTTCCTGGTGGTGCCTCAGTGTGTCTCTTCCTGGCTGCCCTCAGAGTGTCTCTTCCTGGCTGTGCCTCAGTGTGTCTGTTCCTGGCTGTGCCTCAGAGTGTCTCTTCCTGGTGGTGCCTCAGTGTGTCTCTTCCTGGCTGCCCTCAGAGTGTCTCTTCCTGGCTGTGCCTCAGTGTGTCTGATCCTGGCTGTGCCTCAGAGTGTCTCTTCCTGGTGGTGTCTCAGTGTGTCTGTTCCTGGCTGTGCCTCAGTGTGTCTGTTCCTGGCAGTGCCTCAGAGTGTCTCTTCCTGGTGGTGCCTCAGTGTTTCTCTTCCTGGCTGTGCCTCAGTGTGTCTGTTCCTGGCTGTGCCTCAGAGTGTCTCTTCCTAGTGGTGTCTCAGTGTGTCTGTTCATGGTTGTGCCTCAGTGTGTCTGTTCCTGGCTGTGCCTCATAGTGTCTCTTCCTGGCTGTGCCTCAGTGTGTCTGTTCCTGGCTGTGCCTCAGTGTGTCTGTTCCTGGCGGTCCCTCAGAGTGTCTCTTCCTGGCTGTGCTTCAGTGTGTGTCTCAGTCTCCCCCTAGCTGTGCCTCAGTGTGTCTGTCACTGGCTGTCCCTGGGGGCATCTCTTCCTGTCTCCCCTCAGTGTGCCTCTTCCTGGCTGTGCCTCAGTGTGTCTCTTCCTGGCTGTGCATCGGTGTGTCTCTTCCTGGCTTTTCCTGAGAGTGTCTCTTACTTGCTGCGTTTCAATGTGCTTCTACTCGCCTGTGCCTCGGTGTGTCTCTCTTCCTGGGTGTGCCTCAGTGTGTGTCTCGGTTTCACCCTGTCTGTGCATCAGTGTGCCTGTCCCGAGGATGTCTCTTCCTGGCTTCTCTCAGTGTGTCTCTTCTCGTCCGCCCTCAGTGTGCCACTTCCGCGTCAGTCAGTGCATGGGTTGTGCTCATTGCACGGGGGCAGGGTCCGCCTCTTCAGCTCTCATCGCCTCCTGCCTGCCCCAGAGACGGTAAAACACCGCCCCAGGGCGCACAGTGACACCTCCCTGAGAGGGAGGGAGGGGCAGAGTGACACTCCCCAGAGAGGGCGAGAGGGGTAGAGTGACAACCCTCACGGAGGGAGGGGCAGAGAGACACCACCAGGGAGGGAGAGGGGGAGAGTGGGGCAGAGTGACCCTCTCCCTCCCTCCCCCCGGGAAGGGAGTGGGAGAGAGGGGCAAAGTGACATCCCCCAGGGAGGGAGCGAGACAGAGGGGCTGAGTGACAACCCCTAGGGAGGGAGAGAGGGGCAGGGGCAGAGTGACACCCCCTCCCTCCCCACAGGGAGAGGGAGAGAGGGGCAGAGAGAAACCCCTGAGGGAGGGAGGGGCAGAGTGACACCCCTCCCTCCCCACAAGGAGAGGGATGGAGGGGCAGAGTGACACCGCCCAGGGGGGGAGAGGGAGAGAGGAGCAGAGCGACACCCCCCAGGAAGGGAGAGGGGCAGAGCGACACCCCCAAGGAAGGGAGCAGGACAGAGGGGCAGAGTGACACCCCCTAGGGAGGGAGAGAGAGTCAGGGGCAGAGTGACACCCCTCCCTCCCCACAGGGAGAGGGAGAGAGGGGCAGAGAGAACCCCCTCAGGGAAGGAGGAGAGGGATGGAGGAGCAGAGTGACACCCCCCAGGGAGGGAGCGGGAGAGAGGGGCAGAGTGACACCGCCACGGATGGAGAGAGAGAGAGAGGGGCAGAGTGACACTGCCCCAGGGAGGGAGAGGGGCAGAGTGACACCCCCCAGGGAGGGAGCGGGACAGGGGGCAGAGTGACACCCCCCAGGGAGGGAGCGGGACAGAGAGGCAGAGTGACACCTCCCAGGGAGGGAGAGAGGGGCAGAATGACACCGCCCGAGGGAGGGAGAGGGAGAGAGGGGCAGAGTGACACCCCCAGGGATGGAGAGGGAGACGGAGGGGTAGAGTGACATCTCCCCAGGGTGGTAGAGAGGGGCAGAGCGACACCCCCAGGGAGGGAGCGGGAAAGAGGGGCAGAGTGACACCCTCAGGGAGGGAGCGGGACAGAGGGACACAGTTACACCCCCCAGAGAGGGAGTGGGAGGGAGAGGCAGAGTGACACCCCCAGGGAGGGAGCGGGACAGAGGGTCAGAGTGACACCCCCAGGGAGGGAGAGAGAGGCAGTGGCAGAATGACACCCCCCTGAGAGGGAGAGAGGTGCAGAGTGACACCCCCAGGGAGGGAGAGGGAGGGGAAGAGTGACATCGCCACAGGGAGGTAGAGAGGGGCAGAGTGACACCCTCCAGAGAGGGAGAGGGAGAGAGGGGCAGAGTGACACCCCCACGGAGGGAGAGGGAGAGAGGGGCAGAGTGACACCTCTCCAGGGAGGGAGAGAGGGTGTTATGTTAATCCAGGAGTCAAAATATAATTCAAAATAGGATTTATTCCATTAATGATAAAAAGGAAGCACCGCTGGTTACAAGTCTTCCAGCTCCAGCAGACCCCCAACAACTCTCGCCTCTTGGTTCATGGGACCGATCACATGTTCTATTCTAGAACACTGTGATCGTGCCATGAACCAAGGGTTTGTACAACAACATATATATGATCTCGTGCATGCAAGCACGAGGCAACAAAAGAAAAGTAAACAAGCATATATAACACACCTTCCTCCCTTAAATAAACAATAAGGAAAATAAAAACATTTAATACACAAATCTGTTTCTGATAAATGAAACAAAATCAGCCATCCACCCAGGTTTTTTCCGCTGTCGTTTCCCAGAATCTACATTACATTCATTTTCACAGGAAACATTGACAAATTCAGCATTACAGGATGGACTATTAACACAATCTTCATCCTCCAAATTGTCACTAGACCTTGTTTCATTTTCAGAATTCATATAAACACTTTTGTCCCCTTTGAGAACAGCAATTCTACTTAAATTCCAAGCTTTATTATTGGTAAGTTTAACAGAATTCTTAAGTACCTCTTTTATTTCAAAAGGTCCCATGAATTGACTTTCACCTTTTTTAACTTTCCATGGTTTTTTAACTTTAACCAGCATTCCTACACTAACAATCGGATCATGTACCGACCCTCTTTTCTTGTCAGAACGTTCTTTAATGACGTCATGAGTTTTTATAAGATTTTCTTTCACAGTCTTAAAATCCAAACTGGACATGGTAGATGGTGCCAACCATGCCGGATTGCATTTGGTTCTAGGGAGTCTACCCCTCATTATTTCAAACGGGGAGTAACCCGTCATAGCATTAATGGAGGTCCTGTACATCCATACAGTTTTAAAGATTTGCAGTTCCCATTTATCATACTCCATACCCGTAGCTTGGATAGCACCCTTGAGAACTCTATTAAACCTCTCAATGACACCATTACCGCTGGGGTTGTACAGAGAAGTGGTACAATGAATAATGCCAACTCTACTGAAATACGCTTTTGCTTTGTTAGACAGAAATTGAACACCATTGTCTGTGATTAGCCGTACTGGTAACCCTTCTTCAGTAAAAATTTCATCCAGAAATGATAAAACAGAATCCGTGTCCACCTTATCAACAATCTTAACCACAGGCCACTTTGAAAAAACATCAATGGTTGCCAGGACATATTTTGAGTTAGGACCAACTGGACCCATAATATCCATGGCAATGGTATGCCGCGGAAAATCCGGAATGGTATGTTCACCTATGTTGGGTTTGAGAGTGACCAAAGTCTTATCCGCATTTGCACAAGTGATACAATTCCTAATAATACGCTCAATGAAGACATCCATTCCTGGCCACCAAAAACTATTCTTCACTTTCTGCTTAGTTCTCACAATCCCACAGTGCCCTTCGTGCCCATTAGAAACAATATTATGTCTTAATTTGCACGGAGGAATGGCACGATCACCTCTTTTAAGCACACTATCTACCACGGAAAGTTCATTCCTTACCTCCCAAAAGCTCCTAAGATCAGAATTGATGTTCTTTTTATCGGGCCAACCCGATAAGATATACTCTTCCACTTTTTTTAAAATAGGATCATTCTCAAATTCCTTATCCAAAACTTTCGGTCAATTGGTAAAAGATTTTCATCATGTACCAAAGCAATATGGTAATCATCCCACTCATTGTGCGTACTTTCTTTAAGAGGTAAAGGCATTCTTGATAAAAAATCAGCCGTTACGTTATCTTTCCCGGGCACATAAACAATGGAATAAATAAAATCCTGAAGACGCATAGACATCCGGGCTATACGTGCTGAAGCCTTCAACATGCCTTCTGTGGTTAAAAGGCGTACCAAAGGTTTATGATCAGTCCTAATTAAACACTTCCTGCCCCACACAAACGCCCTAAAATGCTCAAGTGCCCATACGCAAGCTAAAGTTTCCCTTTCTATGGTAGAATATTTCTCCTCAGCATGTGTAAGTGCTCTGGAAGCATGCGCAATGATGTGTTCTTTACTGTTACTAGATTTCTGAGACAGCACTGCTCCTAAACCCTTTGAACTTGCGTCAGTAGTGATAATGCACAGGAGTGAAGGATCAAAACCAGAAAGTGCAGTTGCAGCACAAATGGCTTTCTTAACATCATTAAATTCAGTCTCACAATCTTTAGACCACAAAAATTTGCTCTTGTTTTTGATCAATTGCCTTATGTTGAAAGTACGACAAGAAAAATTAGGTACATATTTCGAATAAAACTCTGTAAGACCTAGGAAAGATCTAACGTCATCTTTGGACTTGGGTTGAGGGGCAGATCTTATAGCTTCAACTAAATCATGTTTAGGTTTGATGCCTTCCTCACGCAACTCGTGACCCAAAGAAGTCACTGACTTCACACCAAATTTGCACTTGGAATGTTTGATAGTCAGACCATGGTCAGAGAGAACCCTAAGAACACTTTCTAATGCCGACCAATGTGACTGAGAACTACTACCAAAAACAAGAATGTCATCTTGAAAGCAAATTGCATTGTTGCAATCTTTGAGTATGTCCTGCATTACACGTTGGAAAATGGCTGCAGCAGACGCCAAGCCAAAAGGCATCCTATTATACCTGAAACATCCGAACGGAGTAATGAATGCGGTGAAATCTTTACTATTCTCGCTCAATTCAATCTGGTGATACGCTGCCGATAGATCAATCGTAGAAAAGAATTTAGCACCCCCAACACTGCTCAGCATTTCAGAGATGCGTGGTAAAGGGAATTGATCTATGACAATGTTGTTATTCAAGTGGCGTAAATCAATGCATAGTCTGATATTTCCATTGGCGCGTTTAGCAACGACAATGGGTGAAACCCACTCAGAAGACTCAATTCTCTCAAAAATGCCATCTCTCACTAGTGAATCTAACTCTGTTTTAACTTCTTCACGAACAGCCAGAGGGATGTTGCGTGCCTTTTGAATCTTTGGACACGAGTCTTTTTTTAAACGTATTTCATGTTTAAAATTGTTTAATTTGCCAATACCATTTTTAAACGCACTGGGAAATTTTTGTAGTAAAAGTGTACTGAGACCATTAGACTCGTCAATTACCATGACAGGATCAGGACTATTGGAGTTAAGCATAATGTTTAATTTGCCCTGATCGAACCAGCTTAAGACAGATGGTCCTTTCTTGGATACATATAATTTGGTAGTGCATTCCCGATTTTTGAATCTAAAAACGAGGGTTCTATAACCTAAAATGTCAATTCTTTCGCCAGAATAACCCTCTGGACTAATGTTTGTGGACGCCAATGTGCTGCCTAATTTTGGCACAAATTGTGTATTCCACACAGTCTCATTTACGATAGAGTAAGGAGATCCTGAATCCGCATTCATTTTGGTGTTGACGCCCCCGATAACCATATCACACACAGGTTTTTTCCTAATGACATAATTATCAATATTAAGGATGGAGTGATGCGAATCCTTAATGTTGAGAACATAAGAACATACCTCGCTATAATCATTGTTAGGTTCTTCATTTTCACTATCCTCATTTTGATCAATACACTTGACTGTGTTGTTAGCCTTCTTTTTGTTACACGCTTTAGAGAAATGACCAACCAAACCACAATTAGAACACTTCTGCTTGATGGCTGGACAGAATTTGAAATTAACTAAATGAGTTTTGCTGTAACACCTATAACACTTCAAATTATCTTTTTGTTCCTCATTCTTACCCTTGAAAGAACTGGAGGTTTTTTTTGCTTTAACATCCTGTTCTTTGAAGCGAGTTTTAGTATTAACTTTGGCAATTGTATCTTTATCAGTACTGTTAGATTCTCCCTTGACTTGCTTTGCACTTCTACATGACATTTCTGACTTTCTCACAATGGCTAGGATACTCTCTAAATCAGAATCCCCATTGACCCATAACCTCTCTTGGATGGTGGAATTGTTTGAGTGCATCACAACCTGATCTCTAATGAACTCTTCTTGTAAAGTACCAAACTTGCAATCCAAGGACAAAGTTTTCAATATGGAAACATAACTATCTACTGGTTCATCAATAAGCTGCTTCCTTTGAAAGAACTTGTACCTTGAAATGCCAATACAAACTTTAGGAGAACAGTAGCGATCAAAGTCTAAAATAGCTTTTTCAAAAATATTGCCCTCCCCCCCACTGTCTAATCTGGGTAATTGATTAAATGCCTTTAAACCTTCAGGACCTAAAGAATGTAAGAATGTAAGAAAATGCCCTTCTTCTCCGGTGGTTTCATTTTACCATTTGCATCTAATGTCTCAATATAATTAAAAAAAGACGCTTTCCATTCCACCCAAGGCATGCATGGAGAACTACCAGCTGACCAATAAGGTTGCGGCGGTGAAAGAGTATAGCCTTGTGCACACATGTTAAGGCTTTACAGAAGAAGTAACTGAAAACAGAAAAAAAAAAAAAAAACTAAATGGAAGATAATTGACTTAACAATGTTAACAGGATTGGACATAAACAATCTTGATCATGTGAATATTTGCCAAAAGAAGAAAACTGGTTAAATGGTAAACAAATGCCCCATAATGTATAAATGAAAGATCAAACGCAGCACTAACCAAAAAAAACATTAACCACTAGATGGCGTAAGCGACTCAACAATAACCTGAAACATAAAGGAACATTTTTTTTTCAGTAATACAAACCAACTAGAACGTAAGGTATTTGCAGTTCCTTTCGACGGTATAGTGATTTCACCTGGAAACAGTCCGTCCCTTTGAAGTTGAAGACAGAATAATAAACAATCCTCAAGACAAGACAAACAAGTGAATCTTGAAATGAGCTCCGTAGGAAATCGAAGTGCCGCTGATCCACGTATAGCGTTGAACATGATGATGCGAAACACACGTGATGCTCTACGTTACGTTGACAGCGCAGGAAGAGGAACGAAGTCCACACGAAACAACGTTGGAAGTTCTGGAGCGCAGCGCAGCGCAGGAAGAAGACAAAGTCCACACGGAACAAGGATGAAGATTCTGGAGTGTGTCCGGTGAGTGAAACGTTGGTTATGTTCAAAACATAACAAAAACGCAGATGCTAGCCACGAGTGCTCCGCACGTTTTAAAAAAAACAATGCTTACACTCTTTATGGTTCCGCACCTCTGTAGAAGTTGAAGAGTTCAATTGCTTCCGCCTATTACGATTCTTTGCTTTGTCTAAGGCTTCGATTTCTCTTTTTTTTTTTTTTCAATTACAGCGCTCCCAGCACGAACACGAAATCCAAAGCAAACTCCAAATAAGTTTTTGAACAGCAAGTAGAGATTAAGGTGGAGGTTGTCAGCAAACAAGATAATTCAAATGAAATTGGATGTGGAATCAAATGCGCGACAAGTAAAAATCTTGAAATGCGCAAAAACCAATCAATCCAAATCGTAGGTTCGATGAAAAGGTGCTTCCTTGGATCGTCGCCAGTTTTGTTATGTTAATCCAGGAGTCAAAATATAATTCAAAATAGGATTTATTCCATTAATGATAAAAAGGAAGCACCGCTGGTTACACGTCTTCCAGCTCCAGCAGACCCCCAACAACTGTCGCCTCTTGGTTCATGGGACTGATCACATGTTCTATTCTAGAACACTGTGATCGTGCCATGAACCAAGGGTTTGTACAACAACATATATATGATCTTGTGCATGCAAGCACGAGGCAACAAAAGAAAAGTAAACAAGCATATATAACAGAGGGGCAAAGTAACACCCCTCAGGGAGGGAGAGAGGGGCAAGGTGACACCCCTCAGGGAGGGAGAGGGAGAGAGGGGCAGAGTGACACCTCCTTGGGAAGTAGGGAGGGGCAGAGTGACACCACCCCAGGGAGGGAGAGAGAGAGAGGGGCAGAGTGACACCCCCAGGGAGGGAGCGGGAGAGAGGGGCAGAGTGACACCTCGCCAGGGAGGGAGAGAAGGGCAGGGTGACACCCCTCAGGGAGAGGGAGAGAGGGGCAGGGTGACACCCCAAGGAGGGAGGCAGGACAGAGGGGCAGAGTGACATCCCCCAGAGAGGGAGTGAGAGGCAGGGGCAGAGTGACACCCCTCCCTCCCCACAGGAAGAGGGAGAGAGGGGCAGAGCGACACCCTCAAGAAGCGAGAGGGAGAGAGGGGCAGAGTGACCCCGCTCCAAGGAGGGGCAGGGAGAGAGGGGCAGAGTGACACCCCCAAGGAGGGAAGGGAAAGAGGGGCAGAGTGACACCCCCCAGGGAAGGACGGAGTCAGAGGCAGAATGACACTCCTCAGAGAGGAAGAGAGGGGCAGAGTGACACCCCCAGGAAGGGAGAGGGAGAGAGGGGCAGAGTGACACTGACCCAGGGAGGGAGCGGGAGAGAAAGGGGCAGAGTGACACACCCCAGGGAGGGAGCGGGACAGAGTGACACCACCCCAGGGAGGGAGAGGGAGAGAGGGGCAGAGTGACACCCCTCAGGGAGGGAGTGAGAGGCAGGGGCAGAGTGACACCCCTCACTCCCACAGGGAGAGGGAGAGAGGGGCAGAGTGACACACCCAAGGAGGGAGAAGGAGCGAGGGAGAGGGACAAAGTGACACCGCCTCAAGGAGGGGGAGGGAGAGAGGGGCAGAGTGACACCGCCCGGGGAGGGAGAGGGCAGATTTGAGGTTCTGGACTTTTAAGAGTCCAGAGGTGTCAGGGAAACAACACCCGAAGACCCCTGAGTTCCACCTGTCTCGGTGCACAAAATAAACAGAGACGCGGGTTTCTCGATGGCGGCGTCAAAGACCAAGGTTTATTTACTGCAGGGACACAGAAGTCATAGGAACCACACAGAGGCAGAATCTAGGAGACTGTTCAAATTGCATTAAGTGGGTCGCTTCTTAAATACACGAAAAATGTCTTGGGGCAACATTACACGAATATTTCTCATGCCCAACCCGGTATCCCAAACAGACAATAAATATACATCAAACAATGATTAGTTGTAGGTTTTCGGTATTCAATCAAATTCTCTTGTCAGTTCTTCATTCTCTACTTGATCCTCCCCATCATAAAAATCGTAACCTCCCCATTGTAAAAGCCCAGAAGGAGAGGAGCAGAGCCAGGTGCAAGGATTGAGAAACAGGATAAGAGGTGTTTATGGATCATAAACGGGCAGGGCTATCGTCTTCGGCCTCTCGGTCAGGACAATGGACACGAGAACCAGTGTAGCAGGATAGGCCTCAGGCAAGGGAGGCAGTTTGATTCTGCCTAGTCATGTAGCGCCAGCCTTTCTCGGGACTTGAGCTTACGTGTCCTCAACAAGGTGATCCTGCCGGGGTCATCGTCCGTTCATTGACTATGTGAGGGCAAGAAACAAAATGGACGCTGTATCCAAAATGGATGCCATGAATTGACGACAGAATGCCCTATTCTTCAGTGAATTCAAGCTCGTTGCGTAGCGAAAATACTGTCATGTATATAATGGATCATTTGCGGTTCATTGGTACCAAAATCGTGTCAGTACTATGATACCGAATACTCGGGTTCAGATCGCTACGGAACCTCAGACCGTCCTTTTGCCCTTACATAGGCAATAGCTTACTCTATGTCAGAGTCCATTTCTATGTTCATTAGGTCACTGATATGTTGTTGTAGCATTACTCTATCCCGTGGCGCATCTCTGAAAACAGGTGGTCCTCTTACGCATGATGAAACACAAACGCTACATAAGGCAGGGCCACACTGAATAATGAGACAGCACGAAAATAAAAATACCAACGCAACACCAATGACCATTAGAACCTTCCATCCCCACGCAGATAACAGATTCCAGAACCATCCCATTAGTGACCAGTCACCTTCCTCTACGTGAATGGAGTCAGAGATTTTGTGCAACTTAGAGATGGCCTTGTATACTGTTGGCGCATTATCTGGGATAAAAACGCAGCAACTTGATTGGATCATCTTGCATACCCCACCTCGATCTGCAAGTAACACGTCAAGGACCATACGGTTCTGTAACGTCATGAGACGATCCGCTTGAAGCTCAGCCGTTAGGTTACTAAGGGCACCCGCAGTTTCGGTAATGGTGGATTCAACTACTCGTGTTAGTTGACGCAGGTTTCTACTGTTGACCATAGGCCCCCAGAACGGGAGGTAACCTTTGAAAAAGTCTCCTGCTTCTTGGCCAGCAGTATCTTCTTTACTGAATACACCTCTCACAACTCTCGTTTTGTGATAGTCCGGTGCAGCAGTGTATGTCGGAGGTAACAGTTGAGCGATATAACATGAGCCTGAGAAGTCAGCGGGCAGCCATGTATATGCTCTGTCTTGACAGACAAAATAGGTACCCTTAGCGGCTAAAAATGCAGGGGAAGATTGTGACGGGAACACGTATGTTTCAATACAGTCACTCTTCCCTAGTCGAGCTTTCGGATTCCTCCCATTTCCTTGCAAGCAGACTTGACCTTGGTGAGGTACGACCCAGATCGGAGTCGAGCTTTTGCGTTTGTTCTCACCCAGAGTAATGCCATATTCTGTAACGTTCCACCCCATGTAAACTCGCAACTCATCCTTGGGAATAAACGGAGTGTCATTGACGTCTCTAACCATGTCAGTAATTCCCTTTACCAAGGCTCTGTTAGCGGAGTTATACCTAATGGAACGCGGGGGACGTGGAGGATAGGTCTCTAGAGCATAGGCGAACATGGTCTGAAATGCCCAGAATGATCCATTATAACTAAAGGGCAAAACCAGGTAAGGAATGCCTTTATCCATGGTGTGTGGTATTAAGCCACATACCCAACAGTTCGTTGTGTTCACCACTAGTTGATGTTGGTGCAAGAGCTGAATGAAAGTGTTATTTATAAACTCAGAGCGTCGGGCTTGCTCGTGTGCAGGAAAAGGATGGAAAGAAGGAATAGAACCAATAGTCGGGGAAACAGAAATATGGGGAGATACTGTAGACGTAACAGGTGCAAAGATCAATTGAATACCAAAAATAATTCCGCCTACCAGAGTTATAAAAACAATCAGAAGTGTCAGGGCACATTGCATTAGGAAACATTTACTATACAATATGTCATATAATTTTGTCTTGTGCACATTTATGACATTAACCCGTCGTAATTCAGGAAGCTCCATCTTCTACAACCGTTCGCAACGGATGGTTTGTACCTGTTAAAAACTTGCCTCTGTTTATCCTGGGAGTTCCCAAGACAAACAGAAGAAACCGACCTAGTGTCTGATTCCCTGCAAATTAAAACAAAGCACACGTTACGACCCTACGGTAACCCAGACGGCAAGGTAAGAGGATAGCAAAAACAAAAAATAAAAAGCAAACTTCCTGACTGCACGGGATGCAACAAGATCAACACAGTTTTCAAACGGAAAGGTATTTATGTAATGTCATTAGTTCAAAACATGAGAACGTAGATTATATCTGTACTTTCCAGATCTTGTCTGGTCTTGAAATAGCTGGTCTACAGGTGCCGAAATGTTCGACTCCACAGGTGACAAATGTTCACTTTGTACAATACTCGGTTCAGAATTCAAAGGAGCGGTTCCTGCTGAGGTGTCAAAGTTCTGTGTTTCCGTTCGTGGGTGGTCCGTTAGGTACTCTGCATCACTGAAAGGGATGTGCCTAGGAACAGGTTCTGTCTCGGATACACCAAATCCCTGTCTAACCCAGTTGTCGTAGGGGAGTGGGAGAGGGACACGTTTCGTATGGCTAGCGTGTACCCAATTCTTTTTGCCAGCTAGTCGTACAGCAGTTCTTGTTGTGAGGAGTACCTGAAATGGAACCACGAATCTTGGCTGGAGGTTCCGAGTACGTTCAAAGTTCCGAACTACCACTTGGTCGCCTGGTTTCAACGTGTGGCCTGGACTCTCCGGCAGTTTAGGCAAGGATTCAAATACCTGTTGACGAATAAGGCTCAATTTAGCAGTCAGATCATGAAGGTAATCAATCAACATTGGGTATTCAATCTGTTTGAATTCCTTTGGCCTAGGGACTCCCCAAACATTAGCAGGGCGACCGAACACAATCTCATATGGGCTAAGCCCTACTCGAGAGTGTACAGTCGCTCTGGTGGACAGTAAAGCTAAAGGCAGTGCGTCTGGCCAAGAGAGACCAGTGGAAGCTTGAATTTTCGCACGTTTCAGCTTCAGGGTGCCATTGTACCCTTCAACCAAACCTGCTGACTGTGGGTGATTCGCACTGTGGAATTTTTGGACGATCCCCAGGCCCGCACACACACTCTTCATAACTTTCCCTACGAATTCACTTCCATTGTCCGACCAAACAATCCGTGGCATACCATATCTGGGAAAGTACTCATTGAGGAGGATTTTGGCAGTGGACATAGCAGTGTTATCCTTTAATGGGTATGCCTCTATCCATCTTGAAAAGGCACAGACTACCACCAGGACATATTTAAGATTATTACACCTGTCCATATGGATATAATCCAACTGAATCACTTCAAAGGGACAAGAAGGGGGAGCAAAATGACCAGTTGGGGTTGGGGTTCCCTTGCCAGGATTATGCATCAGGCATACCATGCAATTTTTCACCACTCTTTCCGCACACTTAGTAATTCCATCGTTCTTCCATACTGGAGCTAACATTTTACAGATCCCTTTCGAACTGATGTGCGCCGCTCCATGCGCCATCGTGACTACCGCAAGCACATACGCATCAGGTAACATCCAACGCTGCTGTTCAGACAGATCAATCCAACATCCACTCGAATCCAATTTACCCGTTTTCTCCCTCCATGTATTATTCTCATTTTCAGTTGCTTCATTCTGGATTGTCTTCACACTGTCAATCGTATTCTCACACATTCCTGATTCAGCAATCCATCTCGCAGACGTTGCAACGTACATCCGGCTCGTCATGTTCTTGGCCGTCTCTTTGGCGACCTCATCAGCAAACGCATTCCCACGGCCAACATCATCCGTAATCTTTCGATGTGCACTGCATTTCACAATCGCAACTTCATTCGGTAGGGTCAGGGATTCCAATAGATCACTGACTAACTGTCCATGTTGGATCTTAGTTCCATGGGACGTGAGAAAACCTCTTTCTTTCCAGAGACGTCCAAAGCTATGTGCAACGCCGAAGGCGTATTGGCTATCAGTAAACACATTCACTCTCTTTCCCTCAGCTAAAACACACGCTCTTGTCAATGCAATTAATTCTGCAGCCTGGGCAGAATTCTGACTCACTCTTGCGGTCTCCACAATCGTACTCAAAGTCGTAACTGCATACGCGGCCGTCACATCACCATTCTGTAATTTAAAACAGGACCCATCGACATATAAAATGCCGTCTGGATCTAGTAATGGAGTGTCTTTTAAATCAATCCGACCTTTTGTCTCTTCCTCAGTTCTGAAACAACAATCATGGGGCTCTGAATTACTCGACTCCTCAGTAGTCGGCAACAGCGTTGCTGGGTTCAATATGTTGCATCGCTTGATCTGAATGTGACTTGCCAATAGTGTCAGCTCGTAGCCCGATAATCTAGCACTGGTGAGGTGCTGAGTTTTCGTTCGATTCATGAGTGTATCCACAGCATGTGGAACCATGACTACTAACATGTTGTTCATGACTAGTCCAGCAGACTGTCGGATAGACACTGCGGCTGCTGCCGTGGCTCTCAAACAACTTGGCAATGCTCTGGCTACCGGATCTAATGTGGATGAGAAATACGCACAAGGCCGCTGTTTGTCGCCAAATTGTTGCGTTAATACACTTAATGCACAACCTTCTCTTTCATGGACATATAGTGCAAACGGCTTACTGTAGTCAGGAGTACCCAACACAGGAGCTGAACACAGCGCATCACGTAAGTCGGAGAAACTCTGTTGACACTCATCAGACCATGGCAAAGGGCTCGGAACACCTTTTCCAGTCAGGGCTACCAATGGTTTTGCCATGACAGAAAAATTTGGGATCCATTGCCTGCAGTATGACGTAATACCCAAAAACGCACGTACTTCTCTCTGTGTGCTTGGTACAGTCATCTGCGAAATTGCTTTGATTCTCTCTGGGGTCAACCTTCTTCCCTCCTTTGACAAAAGATGACCTAAGTAGGTCACTTCTTGGCAACAATATTGCAGTTTAGAAGGTGACACCTTGTGATGTAAGTCTGACAAATGTCGTAATAAAGAAATTGTAGCTGTTTTGCAAGTTTCCTTGTCATCAGCAGCCAGTAAAAGATCGTCTACGTATTGGATCAGAGCAACACCAGGAGGAAGTACAAGAGCATCTAATTGACTTTTTAATGCTTGGCTATAAATTGAAGGGCTTTCACAATACCCTTGTGGAGCGCGTTTGAATCTGAAACTGCGACCTCCTAGGGAGAAACCAAAAATGTCTCTACTTTCCTCTGCTATCGGAATGCTGAAAAATGCATTTTTCAAATCGATCACCGTAAACCATGATGCCGATGCAGGAATCAACGTCAATAATGCAGTGATATCTGGTACCACTGGAAACTGAGGAATCACAATTTTATTCACCTCTCTGAGGTCGATCACAAATCTGTAGATTGGAGGTTTGGAAGGGTCAGTACGTTTCAAAATCGGCAGTACAGGACTATTGCAGATATTTCCTCTCGTTTCCTCTATCACATCTTTCTGTATTAAGTCTTTTACGATCAGTAAGAGTGCTTGTTCACCTTCATTCGAAATCCGATACTGTGGGATTCGTGGGAATTTAACATTCGCTTTTAGACTTACCACATACGGGGGAATTTCCAAGAGGCCTACATCGTTAGGACCAGTCGCCCAAAGAGTATCAGGGAGAGAACTCAGCTCCGGTGGGAGCTTATCCATCGACATGTACATCGGAGAGATGACTCCTTTGCCTAATGTGAGCTGTACTCCCGAAGGAGAACAGTACAACGTCGCATGCAGGCGTTTTAACAGGTCTAAACCAAGCAGATTCTCATTACAACCGGTTGTTAGGATGAGGGGTGCTTCTAGCTCGCATGGCCCAACAGAGATAGATAAAGGACTAGACACAGGATTGTGAACAGGGGCGCCTGAGAAACCTACTGAAGTGTTCGTTAAGCCAGACAAAGGTGCGCCAGGGAGTTTCGCACGCATGATTGAACTTTTTGCCGCACCAGTATCCAACAGAAACGGTTCGACCACGCCTGATGTAACTACTGAGACATAAGGTCCACTCTGATCAACTGGAACTGATACTACTCCCTCTCTTTGCCTGTGGCTGTCCTAGCACTCGCTTCTGTGAATCTGTTCATTATGATCGTGGTAATCCTCAACATGATACTGTGAAGATCTACTTGGCTGTGCAGATTGTACGTTTCGCTGATCGAAATAATTTGATGGGCGATCGGCCTGTGGTATCATAGTACCACGTCCTCTACCTCTAGGAGCTTGCATAGACCCAACACTACCTCTCTGAGCTGGGACACCACTGGTCTGTGCGTGCAGTACTGGACACTCGTTCTTGTAATGACCCTCCTTTTTACAATAAGCACACTGATTCCATGCTAACTGTTGTCGAGGAAATCCATAATTAAATCTTTGGGACGTCCCTTGCTGGAATTGTGGCTGTTGCTGAAACTGGGGTCGCTGCTGTGAATCTGACTGATTCGAGCGAGGCGGATATGCCTGTTGCAATAGTACTTTAGTCTTTAAATCTTTTGTTTTCTTTTCTGACTTTTCCTTCTCTTCTTTCTCTCTATTCTCGTAATACTGAGCAGTTGCAAGTATCTGTGCTGTCGTCGACACTGCCCATGCACTTTCTGAATCCTTTAACTTATTACTAAGCTCAGGTAGTAAATTAAACACAAACTTATCGACAAACAACCTCTGACCTCCCTCGGTCCTCATATCTTGCCCACTGTGGTCTACGAAGGTCTCTTCAAATCTAGTGAAGAAGTCAGAGACGCTTTCGTCCTTCTTTTGTTTGCATGCTGATAGTTTATCCCAATTTACTCGTAACGCTGGCATCAGCGTTTTCATCAGATTTATTATTCTGCCAGGTAAGTCAGCAATCAGAGGTTCAGGTTTAGCTCCGCCAACTTGCTGTGCGTCTGCCGCTACGATAGCTGGCCAATCACCTCCTAAGGCGACTGGGTGGTTCTCTTGCCGAATCTTGGCCCATATAGGCTGTGGCACTACATTACCAAATAGCATTTCAATGTCTGCCAAATTCATGATACACACTTGGACTGTTTGCGTTAACTCTTTATAATAACCAGCAGGATTTTTACGCGGGTCTGGCAATGCTTGTTTTACCGCTAGTACTTCAGCTCGCTTCCAGGGGATGTGTATCCACACTCTCTGGAATTGCGCTGGAGCAGCTACAATATTATTAGCCCCATCAGCGGCAACTGCTTCGCGCCATATGGGCGGAACTTCCCTCATCGGATACTGACCTCGTCTTTTTCTAGTTATCGGTGAACCATCATGGTCCCTTGGCATTCGAAGAGGAGAATCATCCCTATACGCTAAAATCAATTCTATCGCTTTCCCTACTTCTGAACCTATCACCATTCCTGCGGCGAATTTCTGCTGAATATTTATCAAATCAGAGGGGACAGTATCTAAGTCATCATCTTCCCATTCTTCACGCACAAGAGAACACATCACGTCAAAAACATAACGTTGAGTTGGTTCATTCCATTGCATAAAGGTGTCTAACACCCTTTGTACATCATACTTCGCAGCTTTCGACATCCACCTAAGAGCTGTCGTATCTAACGTGTCTCGTTCCTGGGGACCAGGAAGCTGGCTACGTCTCTGTATAGAGTCAGAAACGGGGGTCCCAATTAAAGACCTGTAGAGAGGAGTTAAGATATTAGTTACAGAGTCGGTTATTTTCCGACGAACGGAAAGTGGAGTCAGAATGTTTACAGGGTTCGGGAACAAGGCAACTGGAGCAGATGAAATGGTAAGGGTGGGAGTAGTAGGTAAAGCAGTTTGCGAAACGACAGGCAAAGGCGGAATAGGCGACCCAGGAAGAGGGGGCGCCGTGGGATCATTAATCACGGGAAAGACAGGAGCTGGATTCAAAGGAAGTGGAGCACCTATTCCAGGCTGACCAGCAGCTGGCTGTACAACAGGTAGTAACTGTGGTGCTGTAATACCCTGTGCATACGGTGGAGGTGAACTCAACAGGTAAGACAACAGAGGATCCTTTTCAAGGTCCTCTATCGGCTTAGCAGGACAAGATGGCAGTACAGGGTAGCATTTATCAATCGCCAAATTATATTTTCTATTCGCCATCTCCATTGCTTATTTGGTCTCGTTGACATGCAGCTGCCTAGCAGACTCCATTAAGGTCAACCCTTTCTCTTTCTCTTTCTGTTCTTTCTTTGTTTTCCTAATTTCTCTCTGTTTGGCTTCTTTACGCCATACGCGAAAAGAATCAAACATTGCCGGCCGGGCTTTTCTCTTAAACAACTTCATTTCTAGATTGTCTAGGATTTCACTTTCGAAACTACCATGCGGTGGCCAACTAAGGACACCATCCTTTCTGGTATAACGGACCCATACTTCATTATACGTAATAGGACCCACACCATGTTTACAGTAGAGCTCATATGTAGGAGTCCCAATCGGAGGAACCGAACACGAATCCTCCAACCGGGAATCCCCGTTGCAACGTAATAAGGACAAGAAACAATTGTTACCTTTAGTCATGACTAACGAAGACAAATTCCAACCAAAATGCGCAGAGAACTTAGGCCTACCAAAATGAACCAATACCAAAAACAAAGATTATCTTAACAAGAGCAACCAATGATAATCTACGAATCCAAAACAAACGTATCCAAATAACCAAACTGAGCACGACCCACTTAATACTTAACTGAAATGTGGAAGACGTCACCAAGGAGAACCCGTCTACGTCTCGCCGTACTAAGGTCTGCACCTCGGGTCCAAGACAGGGCGACAGTCAAGGCAGCGGTCCTCTGTAGCCGTCTGAGAACGGGAACCCTCGTGGGAGAGATCGTCGGGCCACTTTTACGACATGCAGGGATCGATGAAGCGGGGTACCTCCCTCCGGAATCTTCACACGAAGCTCCTCGAACTTTTCAGGCTTTGGACCGGTACCGGATGACGTCGCCCAACGTTGGGCGCCAATTTGAGGTTCTGGACTTTTAAGAGTCCAGAGGTGTCAGGAAACAACACCCGAAGACCCCTGAGTTCCACCTGTCTCGGTGCACAAAATAAACAGAGACGCGGGTTTCTCGATGGCGGCGTCAAAGACCAAGGTTTATTTACTGCAGGGACACAGAAGTCATAGGAACCACACAGAGGCAGAATCTAGGAGACTGTTCAAATTGCATTAAGTGGGTCGCTTCTTAAATACACGAAAAATGTCTTGGGGCAACATTACACGAATATTTCTCATGCCCAACCCGGTATCCCAAACAGACAATAAATATACATCAAACAATGATTAGTTGTAGGTTTTCGGTATTCGATCAAATTCTATTGTCAGTTCTTCATTCTCTACTTGATCCTCCCCATCATAAAAATCGTAACCTCCCCATTGTAAAAGCCCAGAAGGAGAGGAGCAGAGCCAGGTGCAAGGATTGAGAAACAGGATAAGAGGTGTTTATGGATCATAAACGGGCAGGGCTATCGTCTTCGGCCTCTCGGTCAGGACAATGGACACGAGAACCAGTGTAGCAGGATAGGCCTCAGGCAAGGGAGGCAGCTTGATTCTGCCTAGTCATGTAGCGTCGGCCTTTCTCGGGACTTGAGCTTACGTGTCCTCAACAAGGTGATCCTGCCGGGGTCATCGTCCGTTCATTGACTATGTGAGGGCAAGAAACAAAATGGACGCTGTATCCAAAATGGATGCCATGAATTGACGACAGAATGCCCTATTCTTCAGTGAATTCAAGCTCGTTGCGTAGCGAAAATACTGTCATGTATATAATGGATCATTTGCGGTTCATTGGTACCAAAATCGTGTCAGTACTATGATACCGAATACTCGGGTTCAGATCGCTACGGAACCTCAGAGTTACATCGCCCCACGGAGAGAGAGGGAGAGAGGGGCAGAGTGACACCCCCCAGGGAGGGAGAGGTGGACAGGGCCAGAGTGACACCTCCCTGGGAAGTAGGGAGGGGCAGAGTGACACCGCCCGGGGAGGGAGAGAGGGCAGAGTGACACCACCCCAAGGAGGGAGAGGGAGAGAGGGGCAGAGTGACACCCCCCAGGGAGGGAGAGGGAAAGAGAGGCAGAGTGCAAGGCTGCCCGGGGGGGGGGCTGCGCAGCAGCCCCCCTCAAAAGGGCGGCCGCCTTAGTGCCACAGGATGGCACTGGAGTCGCCGGTCTAGTCCCGACCCACTTCCGCCCTTCTTTCGCCCTCTTGTCCCTCGACGTCTCGCCTTGCAGGTCGCAGCCCTTCGATCGTCCGCGCGACCAGCAACTTCAGCGCTCTCGTCAATTCGCGGTGAGCTTGCCTCCTCCTCCTCCCGCCCCGGCCTTGTCCCTGGACAGCACCAGGTTGACGGGGCCCTGTGGTACGGATTACCACGGGTGGGGGGAGGTGCGAGCATCGAGCGTCATGGTCAGGTGGCGCGAGGGGGGCCGTAGTAGGTATGCGGGCCGTGGAATGCGACAGTGCAGGGAGGGGCTGGCCTCGAGTGTGCCCCAGGCGGCCTTTGTGGCCGGGCTCCCGACTCATGTGGCGCGAGGGGGTGCTCAGAATGCCTGAGGCCATCGGCCGCCATCGTCTACACCCCCCCTCGCCCTGTGCAACGCAGGTCGGTACCAGTAGCTCAGGGGGCTAAGGAATCGACTGTAGGGCCCCTGTTTGGCACAGGTCAGATCCCGGCTGTGGTTCTGAAGTCGGTACTTATGGGGATCAATAAATTGGGTCACGCAGCAGAGGCCAGGTTGTAGAATGTGTCTGAGGGCGGCAGGACTCTAGGCAGTGCCCCTGAGCTTTCGGCAGCAGAATGGTGGAGCCTGTTATGCAGGTGAGGACGTGCTCCGTCGACTGCGCTGCCGCCTCTGGTGCAAGTTACCAGGGTTCGTGCCTCGATGTCTGGTCCGCATTCTGTGATGCGGGGCTAATCACTTCATCTCCCAGTGCCTCAACGTGTATGTAAATACGGTGTTTTACTGAGCGCGCGCCAATCCTTGGGAATATCACTTCTTCTCCGGAGAGGATGTGGTCCATCGGCTGCGCTGCCGCCTCTGGTGCAGGAAACCAGGGTTCGAGCCTCGAGGTCGCGTCCACATCGTGTGACTCTGGGCTAATCTCTTATTCCCCCGTGTCTGAATGTGTAATGTAAAATACGGTGCTATGTTAGCGCTCCAATACCTTCGAGTCGAGTTCGCGCAATACAAATATGCTTTGTTTAGCTTGCAAGGGAGCAAGTCGTGCAGATCCGAGAGAGGTGAAACTTGTGCCGAAGCGTAACGTAAATACGGTGCCATGACAAGCGTGCCAATACCTTCGGGTCGAGTCGCGCTACATGAATGCTACACTAACTTTATTATGTCCGGTCTAGCGACAAGACTCGAGCGTGTTCCAGGCGGCCTTTGGGACCGGGCGTCCCGGATCTATGTGGTGCGAGGAATGCCGCTGCCCGCGTCCCACGCAGAGGGACATCAGCAGGGCAGCCTTCTAGTGCCCGCCTGTCGCAGCCTTCCCCCCCCCCCCGCTCCGCCTCGCTAGCGAGGCCACGCCCAGGGAGGGGAGCTCCCAATGAGTTTGCCTTTAGGAGGCGTGCCGATAGGGGGGGGGCGAGGCTAGACCCCCTACTTAGGCATCCCTCTCACCCAGTTCCTCCTCTGCTTCCTGCGCGCCGCTCCTACCTGGCCACGCGTATTGCCTGCCGTCCGCACCACGCTACTACGACCGGGGCCCCCTCAGCGTCGTCGTGCTCTTCGGGATACCAGCATACTTTCGGTGAGTCTTGCTAACCTCTCCCACCCCGGCCCTGTCCCTGGGCATGACCAGGTGGACGGGGCCCTGTGGCCCGGATGGCCATGGGTGTGGGGGGCGCAAGCAGTGCCCCGCGTTCCTGGGGGGCGATGCAGGCGGGGTTAGGGGCATCTTCGTGGTGCGATTGCGGTGTGGTAGGCTATGGGGGCGGTCCAGAATAGGATTGGGCGGCAGGTTGCGAGTGGGTCGGTTCGGCCACGTGCGTTTTCCGTGCCGTTGCCCGGGTGTCTGGAACCACCCCCATCCCGCGCGGCCATCTTGCCTTGGGTTCCTCCGGTATCAAGGCTCTCACGGGAAAAGGGTTCGAGTTCCGCAGACGTTGTCAATATTTAACCTTTGGTTACTTGGGCGGGTTTCTAATTATCGCATCGCGTTTGCATGTTCGTGGCTGAAAAGAATATTGGTTACCACGGCGCGAGTTGGGACGCCGCCGGGCCGCAGGGAGGCCCTGAGGGAGGGGTGGGATCCTCCGCCACAGGGCTTGCCGCGGGGGGGTTGTTTTTCTTATCTGTTTGGACCGGGGCAGTTATACATGGCGCTGGGGCCACCTGCTAGGCCTACACGCGCCAACAAGCGATGTAGCTCGTTAACTGACTTGCAGGTCTCGGGTTCGGATCCCGGCTGAGCCAATCTTTCAGTAGCGCACAGACCGGCGCGGGTGACGCTCTATTTCTTCGGCAAGCAGCGGCAATTGTTATGCGATGCCGGGCAAAGTGATGGTTCAAGCGCGGGTAGCCGAAGTACAGTCTCGTGGCCTCCGCGCGAACAGAGCAGTAATTAGCGCTCCCGGCCTCTTGGCTCCGCCCAGACAGACCTGCATCCCATCTGTTGCCGCCCTCTCAGATGGAGTTCGGTACTCTTTGGGGTAATCGTGACTTTGTCTCCCTACTCGCACCTTCCTTCCAGCCCACGCAAAATCCTAGTGAATATCGTGCGTGCTGGCCCAGCGCTAGTCATGGCCGGCCGGCCAACTCAGGCTTATCGATCCCCAGCCCCGCGGTCTCGCCCAACCCCCCCACCTCGCCGCCAACTTCCAGCGCTTGCAGGCAGCTCTCTTTGGTAGCAGGGGGGGTCTACACGGGAGAGCTACAGCGGGGGGCGGGCTTTCATGCAGTAAAACACGCGCGATCCGGACTCGGTGCTCCATTATGTCTGAGTAGGTAAAGAATGCTCGAGCCTGCCAGCGCACCAGGGCAATTTTAGTTTTTGAAGATAACCGTGGGGAACATTGAAGTGTGCCGCTCGGTGACCGAAGACCATGGGCGGCATGGGCTGTGTTCGCATGCGCAGGCTTCTGCATCCTTTATGCATCTCGCGCAGAGGGTTTCCTGGATATTCCAGGGCTGGGGGCTGGGCCGCTGTGTAGGTCAGTTAATTTTTTCCCGTTCCAGGCGTGCCGTGGAAAACTCGGGGAATCAAATATTTGTTTCTGCCACCAGGAGCTATAGCTCAATCTGGTGCCCCGGGTTATCAAGGCTCTCACAGGGCAAGGGTGCGGGTCCCCCCTAATGCTGTCGAAGTGTCAGAAGATGGCGAAATTTCAAACTCTTTTCTGGTATGCCTCTCGTGGGCCACAGGTTCAAACCGCACGCTTTACAGTGGTACAACATTATTTAAAATGCGGTACCATGAGATACATCCAAGTACAAATGTTAGCTTTTAAACGCGCGCGATCGTGACGCAGCCTCATGGGTGGGACACAGGCCAGTTTGCGCAAATGTGTGTTTGGGTTAGCAACTATGTGGTTGATGGTGTATTTAGTCGCACTGTTTCTCCCATCGTTCTAACTCCGTTCCTTTCCCCACCTACAGATCCACTGAGGGACAGCCCGCAAACGTAGGGGCAGGGACCGAGGGAAAGGCGCAAGGGGGACGCGCGCTAGCAGTGACCACAGAGTAGACCACCACGCCATGGAGGATATCGGGACACCGGGTCCACTGTTCTCCCAGGAGACGTCAATCGAGGAGACGCAGTTGAGCGCACCGCAAGACGGGGTGTGGGCGGACTTTATGGCATTCGCCCGTGAGAAGGGCACGGCGTGGGCCCAAGGTTTTCTTGAGGCTCGCAGGCTGGAAGACTCGGGCGTGGTCGTAACCCCCCCCCCCCAGCCGAGGGCGTCCAAGGCCCTTCGGGGTCAGAGCCCTGGAGGTCCACCCGGGTACGCAAGCCCACATCAAAAGACATGCCCGAGGCCCCGCCGGCCAAGAAACGACAAGCGACCGCACCGCGTACCGTCGTACCGGCCGTTGCAACACCGGCGGTGCATGACTCTGCCACAGGAATCACGGACATGGCCCAAATGGGCAAAGCCATGGACCACATGCTCAGCCTCATGTCCGTCTTTCAGAGCCGCTTGGACGCTTTATCTGCACCGCCACAGGTGCCCCCAGCGGCGGTGCCCGCGCCAGCCCAAGCACCCGTGCTCCAAGTTTGGGCTGGTCAGAGCGCAGCTGTGGAACCTCGTAATGGTGAGCCTGGGGGAGCCCCGGGGTTATCACTCTCAGGGAATGCTGGTCCCCACGCAAGTACTGCAGCGGGTGCACCCACGGCTGGCGCGTTGGTCTCCCCACCCCCCCCCACCTGCGAATGGTACGGCCACCACCGCCGTTGCTCCTGAGCCTACGCCCACCGCGACACCACGGGGGGCTGTGCCAGTAGGGGAGGGCATGGGGCAGGTTCCCAGACCCCTTGTCACCCAGGCGCCATTGGCATCAGGCCGCTGCTCCCTGGCATGGTTGGTACCGCAGGCCGCTAAGGCTTCATGGGATCACGCAGGTTACCCACTACCTGGATGACTTCTTGTTCTTTGGCCCGGCTGGGACAGACGGGTGTGCGGCAGGGCTGAGACGCTTTGAGGAGCTGGCAGAGTTCCTAGGAGTTCCCCTTGCCCCAGGTAAGACCGAGGGGCCGGCACAGGTCTTGACCTTTTTGGGTGTGGAGCTAGACACGGTGAAAGGTGAATCGAGGCTTCCCGCTGAGAAGGTTCAGGGCTTGTTGCAGGACATCCAGGCGCTGCTGGGCAAGGACAAAGCGACCCTAGGGGCTGTCCAGAGCTTGGTGGGCAAGTTGAACTTTGCAGCCAGGGTGATTCCAGAGGGCAGGGTATTCTCAAGGAGGCTGGCAGGGGCCACGGCAAATGTAATACAGAAGCACCATTTTGTACGATTGACCGCCGGCTTGAAGGCGGATCTAGCAATATGGGCAGAATTCCTCGTTGGTTTCAATGGTACGGTGATTTGGAGGGCCCCGTGGATAGCCAGCCAGGAGCTTTGCCTGTTCTCAGATGCGTCTGGAAGGGAAGGTTTTGGCATGATCCTGGGCGAAGAGTGGTGCGCTAAGAGGTGGCCTAATGCATGGCGTAAAAAGAAGGTGACAAAGAACATTGCAGTGTTGGAACTCTTTCCTATTCTTGTAGCGCTGCACCTATGGCGGGCCACCCTAAGCAACATGAAGGTAGTCTTCTGGTCAGACAATATGGCGGTGGTGCACGCCATCAACGGCCTTACTGCCTCGTACCCGCTAGTCCTAAGTCTGCTGAGGGAGTTAGTGAAAGAGGGGCTGCGCAGCAACATTGAGTTTAGGTCGCGGCACATCGCGGGTGTACGGAATGTGGCAGCTGACGCTCTTTCTCGCTTTCAGTGGTTCCGGTTTCGAGAGGCCTGGCCGCGGGCAAGGGCGGAGATGACACCATTCCCAGACCACCTTTGGTGCCTGCTTCAGTGGGGGAAAGACTGAGGAGGATGGGGGAGAGGTCCCTGGCGCCGGCGACGCGGAAGAAGTACGGCTCCCAGTTAGCGACGTTCAGAGCAGTAGTGGAGGCGCAGGGTGGTCTAGCCTTGGGGAGCGAGGATCAGGTAGAGACCTTTGTGGTGTGGGCCAAGGAGAACGGCAAATCCCACTCATGGACATGTGGTCATCTGGCAGCCGTGCGCCATGACGCCAAGCTAGATGGGGGTGTCGACCCAACGGGGTCTTCCAAGATTAGGGCGGCCCTGAAGGGCTGGGCCAGGGAGGAGGTTAGACAACCGGACACCAGGGCACCCATTGAATTCATGGACCTACAGCGCATCCTGGACACTGTACCCCTGATTACTTTCTCCCCGTTCGAAGCAAGGCTCTTTTCAACGGCATTCTGCCTGGCATTTTTTGGCGCCTTTAGGGTTAGCGAGCTGGTGGTGAAATCGAAGGTTGACCTGTCTGGCACAGCGCTGGGTATCGCAGATGTGGCCCTTAATGTATCCCTGGAGCTCCGCATTCGCAAATCCAAGGCAGACCAGGCGGGGAGGGGAAAGACAGTTGTTCTACAAGCCTTGGGGGACAACAGGTACTGCCCGGTCCACACTGTCAGGGAATACCTGGCCTTACGCCCAGCGGCCCCGGGCCCCTTCCTGATTCATGCGGATGGATCCCCCCTCACCAGGTTTCAGTTTGATCGCATTCTGGGTGCCACCCTTGACAAGGGGGGTTTATCAGGGAGTGGGCGCAGATTCTCTTCGCACTCCTTCCGAATTGGCGCTGCCACCTCAGCGGCCAAAGCCGGCCTGGGCCCAGAGGGTGTGAAGGGTGTGGGGCGCTGGGAGTCCGATTGTTTTAAGAGATATGTTCGACCTTGATGCTGCATGTACATTTCTGAGTTTTCCCACTTGAGTTTTCCTTTTCGGATGAACACTTCTGAGCGCCTTTTAAACTGTGTTCTACAACGGGTATCTCACGCATAATTTGGTGTGCAAATAAAGATACAACTACCTAAAAGCTGCTTCATCGTTTCATTGACAGGTCACCAGGTTTGGTTGATGGGACATTCCTACATCACGAGGTTGGAACGCTGGGCAGCACACAGGAACTGGTCGCAGAGTTTTGTTAACACATAGTTCGTGTGGTTGGGCTCCCCGGGGATGAAATGGAGTGAAGCACGGGGCTCAATTGATCAGTATTTGGCGGCTGGGGGGGTACAGCCGTCGGTCATCATCTTACACCTTGGGGGAAATGACCTTGTTTCCAGGGGAAGGAGGGCCCTGCTTATGTCCATGCAAACTGACCTGCCAGCCATTAGCCAGGCTGGGGGGTCATGCGAAGTGTGGTGGTCGGAGATTGTCCCCCGCAGGATGTGGAGGGGGGCCAGGTCCCCGGCAGCAGTAGATTGGTCAAACAGAAGGGTCAATAGGTCCATGCAAAAATTCATGGAGCGCAGGGGCATGGGCTTTATCAGACATGCATTGATCCAAGAGAAGGTGGAGGGGTTCTACGAGCCGGATGGGGTCCACCTGTCCAGGGTAGGGATGGACATGTTCCTGCTGGACGTGCAAGAGGCGCTAGCAAGGGCAGGGCATCAGTAGCAGCTATGGAGGGAGGGGGGCTCTGGCAGCGACGGAAGCCTCCCCAGAGCTGTGGCGGAGTTACAGGGCGATCTGGAGGCAGAAGGGTACAGTAAGGGTACCTCTGCGACAGGCGGTACTGTAAGGGTACCCCTGTCCGGCACAGTAAGGGTGCCCGAGCCAAGGTCCGGGAGCCGAAGGGGGTTCTGGGAAGACCGCGACGGCGCCCCGTTAGTCCTTCGGGCGGTTGGGGGGCCTGACCAACCGGGGGTGTGCCACAACACGCTCCGCCCCTGTCAAAAGGGGCGGGAGTAGGAGACAGATCACGTGACCCAGTGGATGATCTGAAAATAAATATGTGCCGCACTGCCGGGCATCGACCCACCGTGCGTGCTGGCTCACCAGGCGGGCGGAGCAGCGAGGGGCTGCTTGCCCTGGATCGCCCGTAAGATAACCCATTTATTGTCATACTTATGTTGTATGAAATAAACCTGCAGCAGTTCTTCACCCATAACGAAAGTGTCAGTGTAATCCTTGGGTGACGTCTGTGCATGCGTGTTGAGTGGAGCGGATGACGGTGTGGTCACTATGCCGCTGCTCGCGTCCCACGCAGAGGGACATCAGCAGGGCAGCCTTCTAGTGGCCGCCCGTCGCAGCCTTCCCCCCCCCCCTGCTCCGCCTCGCTAGCGAGGCTGCGCCCAGGGAGGGGAGCTCCCAATGAGTTTGCCTTTAGGAGGCGTGCCGATAGGGGGGGGGCGAGGCTAGTCCCCCTACTTAGGCGTCCCTCTCACCCAGTTCCTCCTCTGCTTCCTGCGCGCCGCTCCTACCTGGCCACGCGTATTCCCACCCTTTCCGCTTACCCTGCGCGGCGGAGGCAGCGCGTTATTGGAATGTTTTAATGTTTCTCTTTGCGTTGCAGGCGGAGTTACAGGGCGATCTGGAGGCAGAAGGGTACAGTAAGGGTACCTCTGCGACAGGCGGTACAGTAAGGGTACCCCTGTCCGGCACAGTAAGGGTGCCCGAGCCAAGGTCCGGGAGCCGAAGGATGTTCTGGGAAGACCGCGACGGCGCCCCGTTAGTCCTTCGGGCGGTTGGGGGGCCTGACCAACCGGGGGTGTGCCATAACACGCTCCGCCCCTGTCAAAAGGGGCGGGAGTAGGAGACAGATCACGTGACCCAGTGGATGATCTGAAAATAAATACGTGCCGCACTGCCGGGCATCGACCCACCATGCGTGCTGGCTCACCAGGCGGGCGGAGCAGCGAGGGGCTGCTTGCCCTGGATCGCCCGTAAGATAACCCATTTATCGTCATACTTATGTTGTATGAAATAAACCTGCAGCAGTTCTTCACCCATAACGAAAGTGTCAGTGTAATCCTTGGGTGACGTCTGTGCATGCGTGTTGAGTGGAGCGGATGACGGTGTGGTCACTAGGGGCTCAGCGAACTTGAGGCCGTCGGTAGAGATCGAACCCCCCCCCCGCTTGTGTGTTGCCCAGCGTGTGCCACGGGCGGCAGGACGTAAGGCAGAGCCCCCCTGTAGGTCACGGTGGCTAGAAGGGTCGAGGTCTGCTTGAGGCTAGTGAGGATGCGGTCCGTCGGCTGCGCTGCCGCCTTTGTTGCAGGAACCAGGGTTCGAGCCTCGTGGTCTCGTCCACCTCCTGTGATGCTTGGGCAAATCACTTCACCTCCCTGTGCCTGGTTGTTAATGTAAATACGGTGCTATGTCAAGCGCGCCTTTACCTTGAGCAAATCACTAACCTTGCAGTGCCTGAATGTGCAATGTAAACATGGTGCTTTGCTAAGTAGTATGTGTACACCCATATATCAGAGAACCTTCCCTGGGCCCAACTTCCCTATGATCATCTTACATGAGATAGAGGTGGAAGTGAAACAGTGCTTTACTGTTTTCTATAAAAAAAAAAAAAATGTATATGGTTTACATACGTCCTTGTCCCAAGAACAAGCCAGCAGGAAAGCTTGGTTGGATGTATATATAACATGCGTGGGGCTCAACCTGCATATAAATCAGGATTCCTGGCTCATCGTCCTCTCTGCGCCTGATTGGTTTTCTTTCCCATGTCACAGTTTGCCAATTTCTGGAGGAAAGGACTATGGAGTGCTGAGAGATCCCACATCTCTGTCATTTCTTAGCATCCACGGCTGCAAGTTCCCTAGAACCACACATCTTTTGCAGTTTCGAGTTAGCACGCTCATAATTGTGGGTTTCCAGTCCGTACCCATCACTGCTATGAATTTGGAATAATAGTAAGTAATAAGTGGGAATTCTCATAAAAAAAAATAAAAAATCGCTACTTTCAACAAATAGAACCAGTCTTAAGAGTCTTTACTTTCCCAGCTTGTATATCAGCCCAAATTAATGGATGTCTGGGAAAATATTATCAAAACAGGTTCACATAGGGGTAAATATGTGAAAATATCGAGCACCCAGGGAGGGTTCCCGGTGCCCACTCTTAGGCTAATAGAAGACCATGCCCTGTGTGGGTGATGGGAAGTAGGGCCACCTTCATAGGCTGGCTGGTCCAGGGCCTCTGCTGAGCGTGCAGTTAAGGCTTTTGTGCTAAGGATAAGATGCCACTTCCTGATGCCGGGTCCCGTTCTTTTCTAGGTTGGGAGCAGGCGAGCGACCAAGCCGATTTGTGATGTCACCTCTGTTGCACAGTCGCATCACTGGCCGATCTCAGCACTGCTTTTAGTACCCCCAGGGGCACCCCGCTGTCCCCCCTCCCCCAAATTAGGTTACCCAAAGACACACACGAGACAGTTGGTGTGGGTAACAATGCTGCAGGTTTATTACATAATTCCAAGATATGTAATGGATGGGTTATCTTACGGGCGATCCAAGGGCAGGCAACCAACTGGGTCGCCTGCCCGCCTGATGAGCCGGGCAGCGCGGGAGCGATGCCCGCCGGTGCTGCCCTCCAGGTGATTCTTTCTACGATCACGTGCCGTTGGTAATTCTACTCACGCCCCCCCTCTCGGGGCGGAGCGTCGCATAGCAAGCCCCCGGTTGTTCAGGCCCACAACCGCCCGCAGGACTAGCGGGGCGCCGACACGGCTTCCGGGACCTCCCTTGAGGCTCCTCGGTTTTGGCTCAGGCACCCCCTATGGTGCCGCGCAGAGGTACCCTTTGTACCGGCCTGCTTCCAGATCGCCCTGTAACTCCGCCACAGCCCTGGAGGCGGCTCACCGTCGCAGCCAGGGCCCCCCACCACCTGCTATAGTCTTACCTGCAACCTCTCCTATCTAGGGCTTCCTGCAACTAGCTGGAAGGGAACCATCCTAGCAGAAAGAAGAGTTTGCAATTCTGCCACCTCAAGACAGTGTGACAGCGCTAGCAGGACTCAAACCCTGTGAGATCCCTTATATCCACAGGCCCAAGACTTACCAGTGAGCTATAGCTCCTGGCGTTGTAGATGGCCCCATCTATGCCCCCAAGGCCTGGGGAGATATGCCAATAACTATTTCGCCCCACATGCGGGCAGGTTACCCTCTTCACAATTCTGGGCCTGCCCTCTTTGGCTATGAAGGCGAGAAGGGTTTTTACTTAACCTTTGGCCAGTCCTCTGATTGCTAAACCTGGAGCACCGGAGTGCTCCTGGCTGCCAGCGCGTGACCATGGTCAAGGGGCGACTCTCGCCCCTGCCCACCATCCCCTATGGGAATTATGCCCCTACAGATCCCTCAGTGATGTAACCCCCAGGTATACCAGCTTCAGGAATCTGTCTGGCTCAAGCCTTGCGCGCTGTCAATAACGTTCAAGCATTGAGGATTGACTAAGTCCTACTTCGCCCATCCCATCATGCTCCTCAGTAGGAGGGTGGCTGGGGGGTGCCCCCCCACAAACCCAGAGCATCCCCAGCAGTGCCAAATTCCTGCTCCGTTGAAGTAGAGATTTTAGTGCACCCTGGGCGTGACAAATGTACTATTGACATAATGCCCCCTGTGTTAGCCCTGCTGACACCCCAGTTATAGGGACAGCAGCACCCTATGTTGGCTGGCAGCGCCCCTATTGCGGTAAACATGTCCGTAAACCCGGATCCCAGTCCCCCGCAGCTGCAGGAGGCACCCAGTGAATCCGGTGGGGGATACCCCCAACCGCAGTGGTCCTCTAGGCATCCATAAAAGGCCCTATTTTACCTGGGCCTATCATAAATGATGGTGGTTTCACCCAGCTGTAAGGCCAGAGGCCCGCCTGTGGTGCCAATTTACTTGTTTTGCTACTCGGCCCCTTTATGGGTAGGCCCTGGAATTAGGGCAACGCGCACGCTCCCAGGGCACGGAGCTGCTGGAGAGCAGATGCGCCTGTTACCCACACGCTGATACTTTATCTGTTGCTGACAACAACCGGGCACGGGGGTGAGATCATGCGGCGATATTCACTGATCTACCCAGCGTCACAAACCCAGCGCGAACTCGATCCGAAGGTATTGGCGCGTAGTTCCTGAGCACCGTATTTACATACATAATCGGGCACGGGGAGATTAAGTGATCTGCCCGGCGTCACAGCGCGACTCGCCCGACGGTATATGGAGCGCACACCGTACACCCCGTAACTACATACATATTCGGGCACGGAGTGGGATCATGAGGAGTGGGATCATGAGCCGCCAAAACTCGCGACCCTCGGGGTCCCAGGTAGACCAGGCCCAGCAGCAGGCATGCATATCTGGGCATGGAGTGATCAGTGATTTGCCCAGCGTCACAACCACAGAGCGAACTTGATCCGAAGGTAATGGCGCGCAGTTCGTGAGCACCGTATATACATGCATCATCGGGCACGTGGATATTAAATTATCTGCCCGTTTTTCTTTTTGGCACCCCGCTTCTGCATTATAGGAAGCCAGCCGATACATTTTGCATATTTATCTAGCGTGCTCTCGACCCGAAGGTATTGGAGCAAAATCTTGTGCCCAATGCCTGCGCTTGTATCAAGTGTCTGCCTTACCGGAAGCCAGCAGATACATGTGTCCTATTTGTATAGCGCGAGCTCGACCCGAAGGTATTGGAGCGCTTTACATGAGCACATTATTTACATGGCCCATCCCTCCGTCTCTCTACCTGACCTGCTCGTTCAAATCCCATGCTAACTGCACTTCCAAACCAATGAAATCGCTATTGTACGGTAGGTGCACCCATTTGAAAAGGCTGGAAAATTCGCTGCAAATTTATATAGCGCGAGCTCGACCCGACGGTATTGGAGCGCTATACACGCGCACCGGATTAACAATACGCCTTCCGTAGGGGGTGAGGGTGGTAGCAGTGTGTATTGACTCCATTCCACCTCTTATGCACGGTCATGTATGCCAGGGTCTGACCAGCGCCTGCTGACCCGCACGAACAGCTACCTGGCGTGGTGGGGCAAGATCACGTGAAACCCATCGCGGCGTGATGGGATTGATGTACCTCGAATCAGTCTCAAACCTTAACCAGGCGCGCAATTTGTCTTCCACACATTTGGCGGCACGGCAGCCTACGGTCCACATCTTCCATGCCCCACCCGGACCCACACGACTCAGTCAATATTTTCAATCATTATGCCAGGATCACAGGGAGTTGGCGCCGCCACTAGGCTAGCAGCCTGCGATACCACGCCTTTATCGGCAACGCGGCCGACGGACAACCTCAGACGGGGGGAAACCCTTTACATCTAGGCCGCAACCACGCGGATGGCACCGCCCGCGACCCCCGGCAGCCCCATTTACCAATCTCCCTGCATAATTATATAGCGCGAGCTCGACCCGAAGGTATTGGAGCGCTTTACATGAGTGCCGTATTTCCCTTACACATCTAGGCACTGGGCGCTTCGTCCACAATTACAAGATTACGAGATCGAGTGTATTGGAGCAAAACCTGCGAACCGTGCATGCACTGGTGTCATGGATCTTAGTATATAGGCAGCACGATTACCTGTTGGACCCAGGCCGCCCCGATACAATCTCATTGCATAATTATATAGCGCGCGATCGACCCGAAGGTATTGGAGCGCTTTACATGAGTGCCGTATTTCCCTTACACATCTAGGCACTGGGCGCTTCGTCCACAATTACAAGATTACGAGATCGAGTGTATTGGAGCAAAACCTGCGAACCGTGCATGCACTGGTGTCATGGATCTTAGTATATAGGCAGCACGATTACCTGTTGGACCCAGGCCGCCCCGATACAATCTCATTGCATAATTATATAGCGCGCGATCGACCCGAAGGTATTGGAGCGCTTTACATGAGTGCCCTATTTACGTTATACATCCAGGTACTGGGCGCGCTGCCTACCACTGGGCCCAGCCTCGAGCCCACCACCCGATCGGGACCCACAAGCAGGTTCCCACCGTGGCAGCCGAGCAGGCTAGCTAGCCCGGGCACCTTACTGCCCCTAAAGTTTCAAGTTTCAATAAGCCGTAATCACGCCACAGTTAGACCGCACTGGCTACGATACAGCCACTGCAAAGCTGGCAAGTCACCTGTTGGCCTTCCAGAGGCCGGTCAAAGGTATTGGAAGTGCCCACCACACCTGGTATTCCCGGGCGGTCTCCCATCCAAGAACTAACCAGGCCCGACCCTGCTTAGCTTCAGAGATTGGACGAGATCGGGTGCGCTCAGGTAGCGCCAGCCTGAGTACCGTGCCTGCATTCGCAAAAGGGGGGGGTGACCAGGACATCGACGGCATTCCGTCGGATCCACAGGATCTTTCATTCTGCAGCGGACCACCGCGGAGCCGTTTGATAGATAGCTTTGGCAAACTTTTAACAGGCTCAGTGGCCGAGGAACAAGCAGCGCTGAAACCCGAGATATGGGCACCTGAAACAACAAGACGTTGCAATTAACAAAAGCGAACCTTACTAAAAGGACGGGGAGCGATGGCTGTGCAGGGTGCGGTTATGAACCCCCATTTCATCCCCTTCTGCTTCCCCGGCTCTCCGACGGACTACGAGTTAGAGAATGCTTACAGCGCCGGAGCGCATGTGGGGCGCTGGGATATCGTTTCGAGTTCCAGCGATCTATGGGATCGGGACATAATTCAAAATGGCTGGCCCCCATGGGGCGGGTCCCCCCCGCAGCCTGGACGGATTTGCTGGTCAATTCAGCTCCCTGTGCCAGAATGCGCCCTTGACCGGCGCAGGATAAAACGAGTCTTGAAGCGTCAGACTGCAGAGTTCCCGTCAGCGTAGCCTTGGGGGGGGGGGGGGGGGGGAAGCATTTACACTGACAGAAAGCGGCCGGCCAGCCGCTCCCATATACCCTCACTTGCGCAAGGTCCGCCATTATTGGCAAACACGCCCCCAGGGGACGAAAGGCCGGCAGACACACGGTTACACGATTCAATTAGTGTGTCCCTGACCGGACCTTAGTGAAATGCAAGGGAAGCATGTCGACGCTTTATGTAGGACCAGCTGCCATACAGCCGGGCACATTCACCTTTGTTAGGCACGGGGAGATCAGTCGACGGCATTTCCTGCTGTGCTGGCTCTCATTGCGTTGCAACCAGTACGCCCCATATCGTCCCATGAGAGTGAGACTCGACCACCGTGGTGCCCATTTTCTTGCCGGCCTCTCTACTAAGACAGCAAGCCACCGTGGCTGTGGAATGGATTTGCCCAGCATCACAGAACGTCCAGCGTGATTGCCGAGCCTCGAACCGCCACCTTGACCTTGCCGCTCCCCCCTCGAACAACACCATAAATTTCGCGCCCTTTCCCGCGCACCGCCAGGGCCTCCCCAATCACGCCACGTCCCTGACTAAGCGTCCATCGAGCCACCATGGCCGCACTTGCGCCCCCCCCACCCGTGGCCAACCGAGCCACAGGGCCCCGTCGACCTGGTACTGCCCAGGGACGGGGACGGGCGGGAAGGGTAGAGCAAGACTCACCGTTGTTCGTGAAGACGAATGATGGTGGTAGGGCCGAGATCGCAGCGACGAGGACGACGACCGAAAGAGACTGCGACCGATCAAAAGGCGAGGTGGGCGACAAAGAGGTCGCCAGTGAGGGTGGGGGAAGGCTAAATAGCCTCCCCCTCACACCTGGGCCAGGAAGTGACACGCATTGCGCGTCACTTCCGGCCCTGCCAACGGAGGGGGGGCTCCGGTCTGCGTCCCCGCCCCCCCCATTGGGAGGGGGTGGGGAGGGGGGACCGGTGCCCCGGGGCCACTAAGACGCTGACCGCCGATTAGCCCCCTGCGGGGGCCACGGTCTGCGGCAATCCCGGGCTGGTGGCTTCTCACCCACTGGTCCAAGCAGCCGTCGTTGCTGTTTCCCAGTCCACCCTGCAGCCTCTTGCGTTTAGTTAACACATACCTCAGACTTGAACCTTGTGGAAGGTATTCTAGAAATGTGCAGAGGAACTCCCTGGTCTAATCTGATCGGGTGGTTCCACCTCAGCAGGCAGGAGGGTACGCGGCGCTGGAGCGCTCTTCTGGGACTCATTGAAGTGGTTTGTGCTGTCGAATTCAGCTTTCTGTGGGGAGACTTCTGACACTTTCCGCACAGGCTGCTCTGAGTGGCTCGGGTGTGGGTGGGTGACGGCACCAAACTTGCTGCGTGGCAACGCTCTGTCAGACAGTAGCAGTTTGGTTGCCAAGTGTGTTCTTCGAAGTTTCCTGAACTTAGGAATTGGTAGCTCACAATTTATATCTTAGTGGGTTCAAGACGGAAATATCTGGTTTAAAAAAAAACTAAAAAAAAACCTGCTACACTCATCAGAGTAGGATAGTCTCCCTCGGTAAGCAGGCTACAGGCATGCCTCGCCAGGTCGTTTACGGATCTGTCATCATGCCGGTGCTCGCCAGGGTAGAGCATGCATAGGGGCTGTGCATAGGTCTGGTCAAACTCAGCAGAGCAGTTACACACTGGCTCAGGAGCCATGCTTCAGGGCTTCTGTCATAGTTTTTCACTGCACGGCCAGTTTTTATGTGTGGTTTCGTGCAACATCCAAAACAGTATCTAAGAACAAGACAGGAGCTCCAGAAACAGAATTCGAGGAGGAGCTTGTATTATTTGGGCTCCAAGCCAACTGTCGATCATGTGCAACGCGCTATACCGGGGCAGCATGTGCGCATGAGAGTATCTCCGCCTATGGCAGTCTCAGGTATTGACAAGACAGTGAAGGATCAACAGAGACTTATATAATTTTGGATCCACTATTGGTTAGTCTATACTCCAGGGGGAGGGACCCATACATTTTCTCTCCGGCCACATAAAGCCACAGTGATACACCTTTACATACTTGAACCGTGCAGTATGTCTATCGGATTGAAACACAGCGTGCAACCCCAGGAGCACCGGGTCTAGGTCTGCTCCAAAACTCCATTGGTAACGGCAGGACAGTAAGTTGTTCGACCCAAAATGATTTTAACGGATGGTGGGCATGTTGCCCAGTGCCAACCTAAAGCTTGCATGAGTATGAGGAGGGGAGGCTTTACTTTGAGTGCCCGGTAATTTTATGAGTGAGGCAGTTGAACCGATACCACTAGGGCTATCATTATGGTGTTGTGTTGGCTCCTGTTGAAGGTAAGGGTACCCATTTTCGCAGTAACTGTGCTTCCCTGTGGTAGGATTTGGTTAGTCAGTTACAGTCAGCTTCCCTCCTGCCCAAGCTATCCTTCTAGCCTTGGAGGTGGGGGGGGCTGGATTGCTTCATTTGTCATACTTGGAGTTCAAGGGAATAGAGGCGTGTCAGCTCTCTAGTTCGATTGCTACGTTTGCTGCGCTTCAATGACAGATGTTGAATGTCCCCTGACAAGCGCTGCTTGCAATTTTAGTTTACATTGGGTTCTTGTAAATACATTATCTTTTCTCTTGCGGTCAGAGAAAAGAACTCCCTGGGTTAGGGCGTGCACGACTAGGATCTGAGAGTAACCAGCGAAGGCTTGCTTCCAAGGTTTGTAAAGTTAATCAGATGGGCCAAGCTGAGCTGCAAAGCACCGTGCATATTCTATAGGTCACAGTTTTGTTTACTAGGTCCTATGCACAGTTACTATTAGGTTCTGATTCCTTTCGCCTGCACGCCTCCGCGTATATTGTACATTCGGGACGCATGTTATACGTTCTTCCGACCCCCGATGAGAGGTAACCACACATGCTCAGCGATGTAATTTTCTATGGGTCAAGAGGGGCGAGTTGTGGTAGCAACAAGACACCTGCAGCAGGGAGCGCCGCCAGGCGGCAGGGAGTTGGAGAGTAAATGGGATTGGAAGGTCCCGCTGGATGCCGGCCACCTGGCCACTGCAGGTTGGTGATGGTGATCACTAAGGGCTTAGTAGGGGTCATGATAAAATTCACCGGGGCTGATTCACAGGCGGGTGTAGTGGTCCCTACCTCATTTCACAGGATGCTCCCTGTCGGGTCTGTCTAACGTTCATCTAAAAAGGCTTTTAATTAACAGCCTCTCTTGTCTCTGCCATACTGTGAGCAGTATGCAAGCGGTCAGTGCAGCAGTAGGTTGGGATGAGCACGTCCGTTCCCGGGTTTGTTGTTGTGACTCTTGGAGTCCTAGTCCTGCTTGCTGTAGGTGGCGGGAGTGTTGATTACAAAACTGGATGCGATGGATGAGGAGGCAGAACCCTGCAGCACACTCTGCTAAGCAATGTTCCTGGTGAATTGTTTTGACCCAAGGCCGAAGCAGGAGCTTCTAGTGCAGGGCCAGAATCAGTAGGCCGGGCAGCATGACTAAGGTCTTTTAGGCACAGTAGAATGGTGCATGCTAAGTAGTCCTGAAGGCCCTCCCCCCCCCCTGGTAAAGATGGCAAGCAGGGGTCACACGGGGAACGGAACTATCAGCTGTCAATCTGTTGAGCTTACAACCAGCATGATAGTCGGAGGGAGGCTGCTGAGTTGCCCTAGTATGGGTCTCGCTTCAGGGACAGTTGGGGTTGCTGTTCAGGGTAAGGTTAGACTTCTTGGTTGCGTTTGGACACTTTAACAGGTCGCCCTGCGCATGCAACTCGGCGATAAGTGGTAATTTTGGGGGTGTGATCTGGGTGTCCTTCAAGAAACTCATTAGAGCTTGCAGTCCCACCATTTCAGAATATAGATTTGTCTACATTCGTCAAGGAAACCATTATTAGCAGGAAGGTATTGAACCATGGAGAGCCAATGGGTGGGGTCGTGCACAACAGTAGTAAGGGAATTACATTCCGTTTCATCAGGCTATGGTACTGTCAATAGCACCAGCAGGTAATGCTTCTATTTTCACCCGGGACTGGGGCTGGCATTGTCAGCAAACTTTGCAGCCAGACTCGAAATAGGCTAAGACATACCTGTGATGGTGCAACGTGCACTCAGCAGTAGTCAGCTGAGTGTCATCATACCGTCAGTGATAAACGTAAGGTTGGGGCTACATTCGAACAGGCACTCTGTCCGCTGGGGCGGGAGTGTGCCAGGGCCAAGAGGGGCGGGTTGCCTGGTTAGGTCTGTTAAGGATGGGGGAGCACTAATATGGACAACCAGAAGAGCACTTTTTGCAGTCATAGTAGGTCAAATTGATAATTTGATGGCATGGTGCCAGTTGCTTCTGTATGCCAATTTTCTTGGCAGTTGTCAGCGAACACTCAGAAGGCAATGCTGGTGGTTAGCCTGTTGTCATGCCTTTCAGAGGTGTTTCAGCTCAGGCATGGCCAAGCTTGGGTTAGATGCCTGTGGTCTGCCCTGGGATTCATGTTAACAGGCAGGGGGAGCGGCAGAACTTAGAGGGGCTTGGGTCTGACCTCTGGTTACAGGTGCAGATCCTGGTAGGTTCAATTAGTACCCCGTCCTTGAGTTCGATGTCACAGGCACTGTTAGAATCCGGGTTCTCTGGTTGGCACAGGTAGGTACTTGTGACAAGCAGGGAACCTTTCCTCTAGTCAGGGTAAGGGGTCACACTACTAAAATAACCCCTGCTCACCCTCTAGGTAGCTTGGCGCGAGCAGACAAGGCTTATCTCAGGGCGTTATCGGTTAAGCATTTGTGAACACATACAGTAACCAAGTGACAACACTACAAATGGACACCACACAGGTTTATATTAAAAATAAGGACTCTTTATATAGGATTATCACAACACCATTAAACGATTAAAAATACACAATACGGTTGCTTAGTTGGTAGAAGATTGCTTAGTTTCTCTTAAGTTCTTTAATGCGACACTTTAAGTCAATGTACCTTAGATGCGACACGCAGGGCAACGAAAGTGTTGCAGCGATGCAGATGCGTTGAAGTTCTTGGTGCAAAAGAAATAAAGACGGGATCTTCCAGATGCGTTACGCTTCTCCGATGTTGCGAGAAGGCTCGACTCGATGCGTCAGCTACAGCGGCGTCACCCTTGACGAGATGCGACTACAGCGGCCTTGGCAGCAGCACTCTTCTCCAACGTTGCGAGACGCTTCTGCTCGATGCGATGCTGCAGCGGCGACACCCCTTCTGCGAGATGCGACGACAGCGGCTCCGACGGCAGCACGCTTTCCGTGGATGCGAGGCGCTTTTCTGGATGCGGTGCAATGCGACAACTACGATGACTGCGATGGCGACACGCTTCCTCCTCGATGTGAGACTCTCCTCTCGATGCGGTGCAATGCGAAAGCTACGATGGCTGCGATGGCGACACGCTTCTTCGGCGTTGCGAGACACTTCCGGAATGATGCGAGACGCTTCCGCTCGATGCGATGCTGCAGCGGCGACACTCTGTGCGAGATGCGACGACAGCGGCTCCGACGGCGGCACGCTTCTCTCCCTTGAGTCGCGCTTCCAGCTCCTTGCGACACGCAGTCCCTCAGAAGGCCCAACACAGCAGCAGGCACTTCCAAAAGACTTTGGGGAGCTGGAGGGTGAAGTCCACTGGTCCTGGGACTTCGTTCAGGGGGCAAGCTCAGTTCAAGCCCTTGGAGATCTTTTCAAAGCACAAGTTGAAGCAAAGTCTTTAGCAGTCTTTCTCCTCTCCTTCAGCAGCAAGGCAACCACTGCAGGCCAATCCCCCAGGTCAGGGACAGTACTCCTCCTTCAGCTTTCTCGGTTCCTTCTCCTCTGGCAGAGGTTCTTCTTGTTTCAGCAGGATCTCATTTCGTGGGAGCAGGGTCCCAATACTTATACCCCTAATTCCTTTGTTCCTCTGGGGTAGAGGGGCCTTTGCCCAGTCCAAACCAGTTCTTGAGCACTCTGTTAACATGACTCTGCCTTTCTATTCAGGGTGCAGGGCAGCGACATCAGCCGCTCCGCAGGAGGTGGAGCCAGCATTGTGGTGGCAGAGCACAACCTTATTCAGAGCCCAGGTGCACTCCTGCCACCCATCTGGATGTTAATCTTTCTATTCACCACCAGGGTACCTAGGCCTGCCCCTCTGGGTTTCCCCAGCCCTGTCACTCACACAACCAGACAGGCAGATACACATCATAGCAGAGGTGGGCTGAAATGGTCAGGCAAGCAAATACCAACTTTCTAAAAGTGGTATTTGCAAACACAGAATATTAAAATAAACTTTACTAAAATATGTATTTTATTATTCTGAGTTCAGGCATACTAAACTCGAATTTCTACCATGTTCCCTGGGTCTGTTAGGATCATAGGATGTAACAATTCTAACAGCCCATTCTGGCCTATGGAGAACAGGTAGCCTTACAATAGTGAAAAACGAAAATGGCTGTAGTCCACTATTAGGACATGCCACACACATCAGGGCTTGTCCTACCTTATGCTTACAATGCACCCTGCCCTTGGGCCTACCATAGGGGTGACTAATATGAAGTTAAGGGAAGGTTTAGGGATTGGCAAGTGTGTGCACTTGCCCAGTCAGCATGACAGTACCAGACTGCACGCAGGTTCTGCAATGGCAGACCTTAGACACATTTTACCAGGCCGCTTCTGTGGGTGGCACAACCAGTGCTGCAAGCCCACCAGCAGCATTTGTATTTACAAGCCCTGGGCACTCCTGGTGCACTTTACTGGGGTCTGACAGTAAACCAAATAAGCCAATCATGGAATCCAACCAACATATACATTTTAAATAGGGAGCACTTGCACTGTGGCACTGGTTGGCAGTGGCACAGTGCTCTGAGCAGCTAACACCTGCAAAACACATGAGGCACAGTGATAAAAAGTGGAAGGGAGACTCACGCCAAGGTGCCAGGTCTAACACGTGTCCCCTCCAGCTGAAAAGTGGGGAGAACTACTCTACCCCAGGGAGTTCCTCATCACTAAGGCGGAAAAATCTGGACAGACCGTCAGCATTGGCGTGATCTGTACCAGGGCGATGTTCCACCGTGAAATCCATACCCTCTAGGGAATTGGACCACCTCAACAGCTTTGGATTCTCACCCCTCATATGCATCAACCATCTGAGGGGCCTGTGGTCTGTCTGAACCAGGAAGTGAGACCCAAACAGGTAGGGTCTTAGCTTCTTCAATGCCCAGACCACAGCAAATGCCTCACGCTCAATAGCACTCCATCTCTGTTCCCGTGGTGGTAACCTCCTGCTAATAAAGGCTACAGGTTGATCTAGGCCCTCTTCATTAATCTGTGAAAGAACAGCCCCCACACCATGCTCTGAAGCGTCTGTCTGCACGATAAACTCTTTGGAGAAGTTGGGAGCCAAAAGCACGGGCACCGTGCACATAGCAGCTTTCAGGGCCTCAAAAGATTTCTGACAGGTGTCAGTCCAGATCACCTTCCTGGGCTGCTTCCTTGAAGTCAGCGCTGTCACGGGGGCAACAATGTTGCCATACCCCTTGACAAACCTCCTGCAGTACCCGGTGAGACCTAGGAAGGCTCTCACCTCTGTCTGGGTTTTGGGTGACTCCCAATTCAGGATGGTTTCTATCTTGGGTTGAAGGAGTGCCACCTGGCCACTCCCAACTTGGTGTCCCAAGTACACCACTGAACCCTGCCCGATCTGGCACTTACTCGCCTTGATCGTGAGGCCTGCCCTCCGCAGCGCCATCAACACTTCCCAGAGGGGGCGCAGGTGTTCCTCCCACGTGGAGCTAAACACTGCGATGTCATCCAGGTAGGCTGCACTGAACAAATCCAGCCCAGCCAACACCTGGTTGACCAACCTCTGGAAGGTGGCAGGGGCATTCTTCATCCCAAAGGGCATGACCCGGAACTAGTAATACCCATCAGGGGTGGAAAATGCTGACCTCTCTTTGGCCCCATCGGTCAAGGCGATCTGCCAATACCCAGACGTTAGATCAAACGTGCTGAGGTAGTGGGCAGCCCCTAGCCGATCTGTGAGCTCATCAGCTCTGGGGATGGGGTGTGCGTCAGTCCTGGTGACTGAATTGAGCCATCTGTAGTCCACACAGAACCGGAGTTCGGGTGTGGCTCCCGGCGCTGCAGCCTTTGGGACCAAGACCACTGGGCTGGCCCAAGGACTGCTTGAGGACTCAATTACCCCAAGGGAAACATCTTGGAGACCTCCTCCTTGATGCAGGCCCTTACCCTGTCAGTCACCCTGTAGGCCTTGTGCCTCACAGGTGTACTATCCCCAGTGTCCACATCATGGACACACCAATCAGTGACACTGGGAACCAGGGAAAACAGGTCAGAAAATTGTCCCAGCAATTGGTGACAATCATTCTGTTGCTCGGGGGTCAGGGTGGAAGAGAGGATGACACCATCCACTGACCCATCTTGCTCCTTGACTGACAGGAGGTCAGGAAGAGGCTCGGTCTCCTCCTCCATCCCAGCATCTGTTGCCAAGAGCATGCCCACTTGGGACCTCTCCAAGTGGGGTTTGAGGCGGTTGACATGAAGGACCCTTAAGGGGTTCCTTGGAGACTTCAAGTCCACCAAATAGGTAACCGGACTCTTGCGCTCCACCACCTCAAAGGGACCGGTCCACTTATCCTAGAGCGCACAGGGCTCCACGGGGGCCAAGACCCATACTTTCTGTCCAGGCTGAAGCTCTACCAGAGTGGCATTCCGGTCGTACCACCGCTTCATCTCCTCCTGGCTGGCTTCCAGGTTTGCCTCAGCAAGTTCCCTGAAGCGCCTAGTCTGATTCCTAAAGGCCAGCATGTAACTATATACATTTTGGGGAGGTTTCCTGGGAGATTGCTCCCAGCCTTCCTTGACCAGACTTGGAGGTCCTCTCACTGGGTGTCCGTACAGTAGCTCAAAGGAACTGAACCCCAGAGACTTCTGTGGCACCTCACGGTAAGCAAAGAGAAGGCATGGTAAGAGGACGTCCCACTTGCGCCTCATGGTTCCTTCTAGGCCCATTATCATGCCTTTGAGGGTTCGGTTGAATCTCTCAACCAACCCGTTTCCTTGGGGGTGGTAAGGTGTGGTGAACTTGTAGGTTACACCACACTCTTGCCAAAGGGATTTCATATATTTAGATATGAAATCGGTACCTCGGTCAGACACCACCTCTAGAGGGAATCCCACTCTGGAGAAAATTCCCATCAGTGCACGTCCCACCACGGGGCCGTCACTATCCTCAGAGGGATGGCTTCCGGGTACCGGGTGGCATGGTCCACCAGGACCAGGATGAACCTATTGCCCATCGCTGTCCTGGGGTCCAGTGGCTCTACAATGTCAATCCCCACTCGCTGGAATGGGGTACCGACCACAGGGAATGGTTGGAGTGGAGACTTCTGCTTCCTTCCACTCTTCCCACTTGCCTGGCAAGTTTGGCATGTTCTGCAGTGAGTATCTGAACTACTGCGCATTTGGGGCCAAAAGAAGTGGGTGACAAGCCTTTCAAAGGTCTTGTCCTGCCCCAAATGTCCTGCTAAGGGTACATTGTGCGCCAGCCCCAGTAGGAAGGCTTTGAAGCGCTGGGGTACAACCAGCACACGGGCTGACCCAGGCTCAGCAACCTTAGGCTCAGAATACAGGAGGTCGTTCTCCCAGGAAATGAAATGTGTTCCAGACTGATCACCGTTGGCCTGGTCTGCAGCCTGCTGCCGCATACCCACAAGAGAAGGGCATTCTTTCTGCTCCCTGCAGAATTCTTCCCTGGAGGGACCTCCTTCTTGCTGGCAATGGGTCAGCTCAGGCAGGTCCCCTAGTTCAGCTATCTGTTCCTCTGTAGGTTCCAGGGCATCCCCCTCAAGGTCTGCTCCCTCCTGGACCGTGGGAACTTCAGGGGCCGGTTTCCCACGCCCCCTGCTCCTTCTCTTTAAGGCCAGTCCCTGGGTCTCCCTCTCAGGCTCCAGGACCTCTTGTGCACCTCTACTGGCTGCCATGGACCGTGTGGTGACACACGCCCAATCCGGCATACCCAGCATCTCCAGGTGAGCACTCCGCTCCACCTTAGCCCAAGGTGAGCTCTCCAAGTCGTTCCCTAGCAGACAGTTTACAGGCATGGCGGGCCTCACAGCTACCTGAAGAGTACCAGAGACCCCCCCCCCTACTGGAAGGGAACCTGAGCCACTGGGCAGTGACTCTCGGTGTTGTCGGCGGCAACAACCGGATAGAATGCTCCTGGGACAACCTGCTCCTGAGACACCAGGTGGCGCTTGACAGCCGTCACACTGGCTCCTGTGTCTCTGAGTGCTTCAACCCTATGGCCATTTATGGTCACCTACTGCCTGTATTTTGTAGTGTTCTCAGGCAGCTGGGTTTGGGGGACCACTTCACAGTCTCCTAATGAGACAAGGGACATCTCTGTGGGACCCCACCCACCTTGGACACCCATCTCTTCCCCCAGGGCTACACTCGCCACCTGCCGGGATGGAGCACCAGTGGGTGCTGGTTTACCAAACAATGGACACTTCACATCAGAGGCAAAATGCCCCATGTTACCACACTTGTAACATCGGATGGGCCCCTTCTGAACAGGAGTACCTGTTGAGGCCCCGGTCTGTTTCTGGGGTGGGCGAGGCTGAGAACCTTTCCCTTGGTTCCCTTGGGGATTACTTTGGGGCCTCTTCTGGAACTCCCTCTGTTTACCCTTGTCCCCCCCACTCTTCTGCTGGGGACCCTGCCAACCTTTGGCGGAATCTCCCACTTGACCCTTGTTGACCCTGGTACTGACCCAGCGGTCCGCCACCTCAGCAAGCTTCCTAGGGTTAGTCAGCCTACTATCAATCAGGTGCTGGCGTAGCTCAGGAAGACAATTACTAGACAAGTGCTCCCATGCCATTAAATCAAGAAGCCCTTGAAAATTATCAACTTTGCTACCCTTCACCCAACCATCCAGTGCTCTGCAAAAAAAGTCACATACTCCACATACGTACTTTTGGGAATCTTAGTCCAACCCCTGAACCTCTGTCTATACATTTCAGGAGTCAACCCATTCCTAACCATTAAAGCATCCTTCATATGGGGGTAAGAGTTATACACATCTGATGGCAAATCTAGCAGGGTGTCCTGCCCTTCACTCAAGAACCGCCCCCACAACCCCACTCCCCAATCCTTCTCAGGGACCCGGTGGGAGGACATGGCTACTTCGTAGGCTCTAAACCACTGCCCTATATCATCATTTTTAGGTCTCGCCTTGCTATCGCGTAAGCGATCGCAAAGCGAGACTATAGGGGCTTTTAAAAGTGCTCCCAAAAAGCGGATTGCATTGCTAGCACGCGCACAATCACGCGCTTGGTGCCGCCATGCACTCCGCTTTTTGGGAGCACTTCAAAGGGTTCGCTCCCCCGCCCCCAAGCGCGCGCGCGCCACGCTCCGCCGGGCTTGTTACAATTGCTCACGGCGCGTAAGGCGGCTGCACTGGCGTCCCAGCTGCTCCCGTTGTCTCCCCTCGGATTCAGCCTATCACACTGAGAGAGGGCGGAGCAGTGGGCGGGGACCGGAGTCATATGCAGGCCGCAGCGCGGGGGAATCACATTAAGTTGGTGCCGCTGCCTAGCGGGAAGCTATCGCTTAGGCCACGCAAATCGCTTCTTTTAGAAATCTTTAGAAACTCGTTTTAAAAATTGTGTGAAAATTGAACTGTATCTCGTTTTTAAAATTGCTCACGGTGCATAAGGCGGCCGCACCGTTGTCCCAGCTGCTCCCGTTCACTTCCCTCGGATTCAGCCTATCACGCTGAGAGAGGGCGTCCATCTTTAACTTCCATTTCAGAACTCCCGCTTCTACCCTCCCCCCCCCCTCCTATCGCGTCTTGCGGGCGCTCGCACGCCAATGCTTGGTTTTTTTTTGCTCGTGCCTTTTCCCGTCCCTCGTTGCTACTTTTAAAGATAAGAGGAATGTATATGCATCCTCGTTTGTTTTGACTGAATGAGCTTCTACCCTCCCTCCCCCCCCTCCTATTGCGTCTCGCGGCCGCTCGCACGCCAATGCTTGTTTTTTTTTTGCTTGTGCCTTTCCCCGTCCCTCGTTGCTAGATTTAAAGATAAGAGGAATGTATGCACTGCCATAAAACACCCCATCTCACCGAGTACACAGTGAACTGCTAACAAATTACCTGTCAGGGTCTTTGTGAACCAGGTAACTAACAACGTCGTAGAGAGATGGCATATCACGTCTTTCAAAACAAAACTACCCAGCAACCAGTGTAACCAAACTGTAACTCGGGGTCTTTGTGTACTGGGACACCAAACACAGAGAAAAGACGTTGTGGACTTTCAACATCAGAGCGTCATGGCATGAATTTAAAAATGAAAACAGACACTCGGAGCACAGTGTAAAGAAACTGCACCTCGCGAACTTAAATAAAACAGATTCCGGTGCGCAGAGTAAAGCAACAGCATGGCAGGATTTTAGAAACAAATACTGTGCGAACTGCATCTCCGAGCTTTTAAAGTCTTGGGAGACACAGCACAGCGAGTAAACAAATGCAGGGTAGTCTAACAACTTCCACTTGGAGAATGTCCATGGTTCAGGAAGACCGGGGCCTCCTTGCGTGACGTGTATTCATGGGTGATTGAACCCGCTCTTCAACCACCCTCTGCTCCCACCATCACTCCACTTCAGCGTACAGAACCTCAACCCACCTGCATGTGGTCTCACTACCCTTACCTCCAGCCTGCAGATTTACCTCAACTGTTCTCGTTTCCACCACTACCCTAACACAAGTATAGTGTACCCCAAACATCCTCGTATACACCCCCCACACCTAGCGTACCCCTAACCTTCTCGCATACCCCCCTTATGCACAGAACCCATCTCTCATCATACCCCTACACACGCACTTTACTCCAAAACATCCTTGTACACTCCCACACACACAGTGTACCCCAACCCTCCTTGCATACCCCTCACACGGAGTGCACCCCAAACCTCCTCTCATACCCCCACACACGCAGTGTATCCCAACTCACCTAGCATACCCCAGACACAGTGTACCCCTACCCTCTTTTCATACCCCCCACACTTGCAATGCAATAGGTCTCACATTACTGAAAGCTTGAGGGATTGGTGTTGCATTATAATGTGCAATGCCAATAGCTAAAACTTTTATTAATGCGAGACCTATTGCATTGCAAATGCTTGTTAAAGAATTCCTTCACTACATCTTTGGGTATTTACACTATGGACTCTACCTGCACTGGGGGTGTGCTGCCACCAGAGGGAGTGCTTCCCAAGCCCTGGGCTTTCAACTCCAGCTCCCTCATTTTCATCTCGTGATCCATTTGGATCTTTCTCTCTTCCATTTCAAGCCTTTTTTGTTCCATTGCCAGTTGATCATTCAGTTTGGACATCTCTACTTCATGAGCTCTGGTTTCCTTCCTGTCTGCCAACTCCTCTGGGGATAAACTTTTGCTAGAGACACTGCTACCTGCAGGGAAAGGGCTTCTCCTTCCTCCTGGGCCCACTGGCCCATCCAGCTGCTCATCTGCATTCTCATTATCAGTGGCTTTTCTGGCTTCTACCCAGGCCCTCAGCGCCTTGTAGAGCTCTGCCTTGGTTTTACATCCAGTGGTAGAAACCTTGAATTTCTTGCAGAAGAACTTTAGCTGTCCATTTTCTCTTCTTCCCATTCCCATTCAGTATCAACAGAGACTATGGATGCTGCTTTCTCCACCATGGCTAAGCTTGGCAGTGCTCAAAAATAGAAAGTCCAAAAAGAAATCTACCAACAAGTATTGGTTGCGTTTAAGGTCTGCACTCACTAGTAGTGTTCACCAATCACTGTACATGAGTCACAAATACAAGTCCAGAATCCTCACCGCTGACCACCAATGTTAGAATCCGGGTTCTCTGGTTGGCACAGCTAGGTACTTGTGACAAGCAGGGAACCTTTCCTCTAGTCAGGGTAAGGGGTCACACTACTAAAACAACCCCTGCTCACCCTCTAGGTAGCTTGGCGCGAGCAGACAAGGCTTATCTCAGAGCGTTATAGGTTAAGCATTTGTGAACACATACAGTAACCAAGTGACAACACTACAAATGGACACCACACAGGTTTATATTAAAAATAAGGACTCTTTATATAGGATTATCACAAGACTATTAAACGATTAAAAATACACAATACGGTTGCTTAGTTGGTAGAAGATTGCTCAGTTTCTCTTAAGTTCTTAAATGCGACACTTTAAGTCAATGTACCTTAGATGCGACACGCAGGGCAACGAAAGTGTTGCAGCGATGCAGATGCGTTGAAGTTCTTGGTGCAAAAGAAATAAAGACGGGATCTTCCAGATGCGTTACGCTTCTCCGATGTTGCGAGAAGACTCGACTTGATGCGTCAGCTACACCGGCGTCACCCTTGACGAGATGCGAAGACAGCGGCCTTGGCAGCGGCACTCATCTCTGACGTTGCGAGAAGCTTCCGCTCGATGCGATGCTGCAGCGGCGCCACCCCTTCTGTGAGATGCGACGACAGCGGCTCCGACGGCGGCACGCTTCTCCGTGGATGCAAGGCGCTTTTCTGGATGCGGTGCAATGCGACAACTACGATGGCTGCGATGGCGACATGCTTCCTTCTCGATGCGAGACTCTCCTCTCGATGCGGTGCAATGCGACAGCTACGATGGCTGCGATGGCGACACGCTTCTTCGGCATTGCGAGACACTTCCGGAATGATGCGAGACGCTTCCGCTCGATGCGATGCTGCAGCGGCGACACTCTCTGCGAGATGCGATGACAGCGGCTCCGGCGGCGGCACGCTTCTCTCCCTTGAGTCGCGCTTCCAGCTCCTTGAGACACGCAGTCCCTCAGAAGGGCCAAAACAGCAGCAGGCACTTCCAAAAGACTTTGTGGAGCTGGAGGGTGAAGTCCACTGGTCCTGGGACTTCGTTCAGGGGGCAAGCTCAGTTCAAGCCCTTGGAGATCTTTTCAAAGCACAAGTTGAAGCAAAGTCTTTAGCAGTCTTTCTCCTCTCCTTCAGCAGCAAGGCAACGACTGCAGGCCAATCCCCCAGGTCAGGGACAGTACTCCTCCTTCAGCTTTCCCGGTTCCTTCTCCTCTTGCAGAGGTTCTTCTTGTTTCAGCAGGATCTCATTTCGTGGGAGCAGGGTCCCAATACTTATACCCCTAATTCCTTTGTTCCTCTGGGGTAGAGGGGCCTTTGCCCAGTCCAAACCAGTTCTTGAGCACTCTGTTGACATGACTCTGCCTTTCTATTCAGGGTGCAGGGCAGAGACATCAGCCGCTCCGCAGGAGGTGGAGCCAGCATTGTGGTGGCAGAGCACAACCCTATTCAGAGTCCAGGTGTACTCCTCCCACCCATCTGACTGCCAATCTTCTTATTCACCACCAGGCTGCCTAGCCCTGCCCCTCTGGGTTTCCCCAGCCCTGTCACTCACACATCAAGACAGGCAGATACACATCCTAGCAAAGGCGGGCTGAAATGGTCAGGCAAGCAAATACCAACTTTCTAAAAGTGGTATTTGCAAACACAGAATATTAAAATAAACTTTACTAAAAGATGTATTTTATTATTCTGAGTTCAGGTATACTAAACTCGAATTTCTACCATGTTCCCTGGGTCTGTTAGGATCAGAGAATGTAACAATTCTGACAGCCCATTCTGGCCTATGGAGAACAGGTAGCCTTACAATAGTGAAAAACGAAAATGGCTGTAATTCACTATTAGGACATGCCACACACATCAGGGCTTGTCCTACCTTATGCTTACAATGCACCCTGCCCTTGGGCCTACCATAGGGGTGACTAATATGAAGTTAAGGGAACGTTTAGGGACTGGCAAGTGTGTGCACTTGCCCAGTCAGCATGACAGTACCAGACTGCATGCAGGTTCTGCAATGGCAGACCTTAGATACATTTTACCAGGCCGCTTCTGTGGGTGGCACAACCAGTGCTGTAAGCCCACCAGCAGCATTTGTATTTACAAGCCCTGGGCACTCCTGGTGCACTTTACTGGGGTCTGACAGTAAACCAAATAAGCCAATCATGGAATCCAACCAACATATACATTTTAAATAGGGAGCACTTGCACTGTGGCACTGGTTGGCAGTGGCACAGTGCTGTGAGCAGCTAACACCAGCAAAACACATGAGGCACAGTGATAAAAAGTAGAAAGGAGACTCACGCCAAGGTGCCAGGTCTAACAGGCACCTTTGATTTGAGTGGCGATAATGTGTAAATTCTCCCGCCCTCCAGCCTTGACGGGCAGCTGGCAGGTTGTGGAAGTTGCCTTCCAACCTGGGCGACATGGTACATAGGTTTGGGGGGAAACACAAGATGCAGATCCTGGTAGGTTCACTTAGTATCCCGTCCTTGAGTTCGATGAATCGGGTGCCATTGATTTGAGTAACGGCAACGGGTATTTCTCCCGCCCTCCAGCACTGGCTGGCAGCTATGCAGGTTGTGGAAGTTGCCTTCCAACGGGGGCGAGTTGGTCCATATGATTGGGGGAAACCCCGGGGAAATACATTTGGGCTACAAAGTAGCAGGAGAACAATTGGCATTCCCAGTTTTCAAATTAGAGAGGTATTTTACACATTGGTTCCCCTCCGGGTCGCTCTGTCCTGTCTGCTCCCTGGTATACTGGCAGAAGTTTGGGAGGGCAAGGCTTCACATTGGGTGGTGACTGACGGAATGCGATGGACATACGCAGACTAGTGCTAGACTCAGACATCTGAGTGAAAGAGGAAGTAAGGCGGGCTTGTCAACTCTTACCTCCTCCCGCATTGGCACTTCCTGGCAGGAGTGTCTTGTCAAAGGTATTGTTCTTCAGCCAGGCAAAGGTAACATTGGACCTACGCCTACTTTAGGTTTCAGGTCATATCAGTCAAAAATCCACGGGGAGTTTAGAAAGGATGGGGGCTCCTGTCCTGTAGGGGCATGCCGGCCTCCGGTCCTGTATGGGCTAAGACTTGTTTTGGCTGGACCTGGGAGAAGCCCGGTAATCAGCATGTTGTAATTAATAAGGCCTACCTTGGTGGGGGGCCCTGGTAGTGACGGTGGCCACTCCTAAGGCTGTGGAGGAGTTACAGGGCGATCCAGAGTCTGCAGATACGAAAGGGTACTTCATGCAGCAGCATAGCGTGGTGCTAAGCCAGGATACCCAGGGATGTCTTAGCGTTGTCCCCTGGAAGAACTACGGCGCCCCGTTAGCCTACGGGAGGTTGTGGGTCTGAGCAACCGGGGGCCGCCATAATACGCTCCGCCCACCTCTTTCAGGGGGGGCGTGAGTAAACAAGTGGACTTGTGGTCCAAGGATGGGAGGGGTGGCCCCTCCCAAGATTTGGTATGCACCAATTGGCGACTGCCACGGTGTAATTTAGGCTTATCAGAGGGGCAGGTGGCATAGGGGTTGGCCTGCCCTGGGATCGCCCGTAAGATAACCCACCATGTTTGCATATTGGTTATGCTAATAAACCTGCAGCAATATTTCTCCACTTACAAAAGTGTCGTGTGGTTTATTGATGTATTATGTGTGTTATGTGACTACAGTTGCCGATATTGGCACTATGGTTCGTTTGCCATTATTATAGTGATGATAGTGTAATCCCCTGTGCGCTACGGCCACTGATTGACACCCGGGCTGGGAAAGGGTTAACCGGACTCGGTGGGGGCCGGGGCAAACGCCTCCTGGATGTGGCAAGCCCCCCCGTCACAGAAGCCCATGAAAGAGGGGGCGACCAGGATTGGTCACCCCAAGGTAGCTGTTGTGTTGCCAGGGCACTAGCACGCCTGGCAACCAGCTCACAGTGATGGAGGTATTGCTGGAGCAGAGTTTTCTAATGAAAATCTATTGGGTTTTGAAGCTTCAGTTGTCTATTTGTCATAATTAAAATTATTAATTATTAATTACTAATTATTTGTTTTGTGTAAATGTTCTGACTAATCAACATGAATTAATAAGAGAAAAACTACACGTGGGAACGCGTTTGTGTAGCTTACTAGATGATGTGCATGTTTTATTAAATAAACGTTGCTGAGTGCTGTTTATTTTAAAGCACGAAACGCTTTTGAAATTAATGCTTTTCTGTGTTGCAAAAGCTAGATAATTACATACACATAAGGGTATTAGTGGGGTTAACACTGTTTAATCATTATGCTGTGGTAACGTTGTTTTTGTCTCTTTTAATTAAGATGGTCCGTTTTGGCCTAATAAAAAATGTCCGCCGTTTGCAGCCTGGCCTCGAGTGAGAGATTTGTGATGAGAGGGCCTTGCTGAATATGGTCAAGAATCATCTGACCACAGTCTTCGCTGGTTAAAATTTTCCGTGAGGACAGTAGCAGTTCTGGGCATGTCTCCAGATGCATCTGAACAACCTTGGAGGACAAAGGAGCCATAATATATGAACTCTGAGCTCATCGTGTTTAGTTCCGAGGAAATGTGGATGCTGAAAGTTACTTTTTATTTTTTGGTTCCTGTTCTGTCTTTTTATTTTTGTGATTTTCCTGAGCGGAGATTTTCCAAATGTAGCGATGTTACATCCTTTCCTTCTCGCTCTGCTCAGTGGTTTGGCGGACGTAAAGAATACTATTTGTTGCTTTCTTTTGTTTAAAATACTATAAATATTGTTAGCCTAGAGAGGGTTTTTTGCCAGATGCCAATTTTCTTCCCAAACCTGCGTTGGTGAGGATCGTTGCTGTGAGGACGGCGTCTCGAGAGACTTCTACTGAGAGACTTGTCCTGACCCATTCTGACATTTAGCTAGAATAGGTAATTATGAGAAAAATGATTTACTTTGATTGATTTCTTTTGACTAATTTGAGATAAAGCATCATAATTTTTGAATACGGTGTTGGTGATTATTTCTTGTCAATTATTGAAGTATTCCATATTGATTATTGTTGTATAGATTGTTTAGTTCATGATTCAGGACAGTTACAATAACTAGGTCTTATCGACCTCAGTATAGATGCAGGGCGTTTAGGAGTTTTCCTTCCACAGGTTCAATGCTGGTAGAGTATTTGAGTGTATGTTAGTGAAATGGGCCCTAGTGTATGATGAGTGTATGTGCGTGTAACTGTGAAATTACTCTATCTGTGGAAGTAAGGGGATTTTGTACACCCTCATCTGTATCTATTTCCTGCTGGCAGAGTGAGGATGGTTATTGATGATTGTCTTGATCTGATTAGATTGCTTGTACATTAGCTTATTGATTATTGATTATTGATTGATGTTGGTATATGTACTAATACTATATGTTGGAGTCGTCGTGTTGAGTTATATGTAGTGCTTCTGGAACTTGGGAGCTGGTAGCAGTTCCGTAGTAGGGCAGAGGGAAGTATATGCTGCTCTCGGGAAAGACGGGATTGTAGGAAAAACGTGTGACAATTGAAGTTGCGCGTCACATTGTCTGGGTTCGGAATCAGTGACATCGTTGTATGTTACTATTAGAATATATATCTGGTATAAAAGGAGTGCGTATGGTAGCAAAGGTTATCTGTGAAACTTTGGTCTTAAGTCCCAGGGATCCGTAAGGTTCACCGTTAAAGCTTATCGCGGGAGAAGTAATAGGTAATCTCGGAGCTTGTTTGAGGGACTGAGCAGAGGTAAGCTGCTTGGTTAACGTGTGTTATAATTCTGTAGCGGGGCAGATTGTTCGCTGTTCTCGGGAAGCAGGATTCTGTGTGTATGTGCTATATTTTCCTTGTATGAATGTGCGTGAATGTATAAAGCATTTAGTTGATTGTAAGACTCTTTGGATAAGTCCTGGAGGAAACAGTTAGTGAATGCATGAAAGAAGGGCAGAGTAGAGGGATGTGCTACTGTGTCAATGGGATTCTTGTGAAATAGATTTCTTTACTATTCTGTGGTTAGCGAAGCAGACAATGGAGATGTTTATATGTTGTAACTAATAGATTTTTGTAGAAAATTGACACGAAGTCTACTGAGAAATTTTGTAAAGGAGGGGTAGACGAGTGACAGGAGACAGGACAGAAGCGACTGCAGCGACTGCTGACGTCAAACAGACCGCGCTCTGATTGGATATTGGATCAGAATAGTGTTCGCGCTGGGATTGGTGCGTTGGTGTGAGCCGCGCAAGGATTGGAAGAGCTATTCTAGTGACGTAGACGCTCCAGGATTGGTGCGTTAGTGTGAGTCGCGCTGTTATTGGTTGAAAAATCGTATTATATATTTGTAATACGGAAGGGTTTAGAAGGTTTTGGTAAACGTTAAAATGTATTACCAAGAAGAGAAAAAGAAAAAAACATTGTTTGGAAAAATCAAAAGGTGGTTTGAGAAGGATAAAGATGTTAAAACAAGAGAGGGTGAATTGTTACCTCCAGCGAAAACACCTGCATCCTACATGGCTGCGAGATATGGGTATCATACCTGTATATGGTTGGAGAATTGGGTTAGATATACCAAGGAAGATGGTGTTTTAGCATTTCCAGAACATGGTTCATTTAACTTGGCCGTGTTGAGAAATTTACGGGAAAAGATGTTATGTCTTGACCCAAAACCAAGGCCGACACAGTTTGAGGCTTTAGTGGAATGGGAGGAAGAGGTACATGAACGAGAAAAGCAGAGGTCTGGAGGACATTATAGGTATATGTTTGGGAGGAGACATGATCGTGAAACTCATCATGATCGAATGAAAAGATGGCGAGATGCTAGTATGTCAGAGGGATTATATCCTATGAGAACAATTGAAGAGGGAGCAGAAAGGGTTCCTGAGGCAGAAATGAAAAGATATGGAGTTAATGAATATGAGGATGAGGTCTTGAATGACATGATTTACAAGAGACCACCTCCATATAGACCAGAACCAGAAGAGAGTACACCAGTTGTTTCTCCGATAAGAGATACATTGCGTATCATTGAGACAGAAAATGTTACACCTGAGTTAAGAAGTGGTAATCCTTTCAGGGAGAAAGAGAATCGATGTGGTGACGAGAATACAAGAGAATTAGCCAGAACAACAACAGAGCTGACTGAAAAGATTAGAGAGTTAACAAAGAATCTGGATGCTGTTACGGTGCCTGTAACCATAGGTCCGGTTATGCCTGTGTTTGACAAGCAGAGGATAGGTGAAAATGGTTTGGTGATTCCATATGTTGGGAATAAGATAACAAGTTTAGCTGGTCCCTCAGGAGATTCAGGAAGAAGGACAGAAAGTAGTGATCTGAGACAATCCAGACATGATACATGTAGTGAAGGATTAGAGGTACAGTCTAATTCAAGACTGGATGCTAGTGAAGCTAGTTGTTCAGGGATGCCGATTTTAGAACCGCAGAAGAAAGTGGTTCCAATGAGAAAAACTACTGAAATAACAGCTGAAGATTTAAATGATTGGATGAAGGTTCTTCAAAAGAGGGATAAAGATTCACAAGCAATTGATGTGGCTAGGTTACGTGTGGAATTAGAAGAGCTTGTTGCAGGGACAGTTCCAACAGAAATTCTTAAAAACCATCATGACGGTGAATTGTTGTTTATGTGTAAAAATATTACCTGGAGAGCAAGAAATACACATGACAGGTTAAGAGCAATAGCGAATGAACAGGGAGTTGACATTGATAAAGTAAAAGCTTTGCAGAAGACTTACAGGATGGATTTCACAAACAAAGATATTGAAAATTTGAATGGTACTGGTAGAACAGGACAGATTAAAGAAATGGTCGCATTATTGCGAAGATGGGGTGATGTAGAAAAGTGGAAGGATAGGTGGTACAAGAAAAGGGAAGAATCAGGACATAGAACTTATTCAGCATTTCCTGTGAGAGAAAAGGAGAAACCAGTGGATGCTTATCCTATGAGAGAAATACCTGGAGGAGGATATGTACATGTTCCATGGACCAGACAGGATATTTTATCATTTACGAATGATTTCCCTCGATTGAGAGAAAAGCCCGTCGAGTGGTATAGGCAGGTAGACAGGTTTGTGAAATTGTCAAAAGGGCTGTGGGTTGACCTGAATAGTCTGTTTGATATAATTGTTCCAGCAGACTTGTGGACTGAGTGTAAAATAGTTGTGAGTTGGCCTACTGAGGAGTATCCAAGAGATCAGAGAACAGGAGCACCAGATCCAGAGGTAATGAGAAAGTATGATCAGGTGATGGTATACCTGAAGAGTAAAGTACCTGCAAAAGAAACAGACTGGGTTAAAATAGACCGAACACAACAGGAAGCAAAAGAATCAGTTCATGCTTTTTACAAGAGGCTGATACTGGCTTTTAAACAATTCAGTGGAGATGAACACCTGGGTGACAAAGATTTGAGTCATTTTGTATACAGATTTGTATATGGCCTGAGACCTGAGATTAGTGAGAGAATTCGTGAGCACACAGTGGATTGGCAGAGTAAGAAAATAGATGAGATTTTGAGACATGCAAAATACTTCAGTGATGAAATTGAAGCAAAACAGAGAAAGCTGAAAGAGAAAGCAATGTGGGCACAAGTGAAAGTTGCGGAAAGACAGGAAGCACAGTTGGTGGAACAGGCGAATAATACAGGAAACAATTAAGGGAATAGACCTAGATATGCAGGGAAAGGAAAGGGGAATCTTGAGGAAGCGAAAAAAAAGTTCCCGTGTCACAACTGTGGCCAACTGGGACATTGGAGATCTGAATGTACAAATCCACCATTAGTGAATAATGAGGGTAAACCCTTAAATCAACAGGTGCAGAACGAAGGGAATAATCAACAGCAGCAACAGAAAGTTGTGAGACAGCAGAGTCAAGAGCCAAAACCGCCCTTGCCGCAGAATAGAGGGTCACAAAAGTACAATCAGGATTCAGGATTCTACAATGATGAGCAGGTAAACAAACAAAGGCGTTCTAATCAGGTACAACAGTACTTGTTAAAGAATGAAGGGAGTGAGTCTGAGGGTGATTATTGACGGTGCCGAAGAGAGGAGGAAGAGTGCATACTTGGTGCAACTCTAGAAATAGACCAGGCAGGACCATTTGTAGATGGGAAAATAAATGAAGAAAGTGATATTAGAAATCTTCCTGTCTCGGATGAAGCAATCCAAGTAGTTGGTGTAGCCAATACACAAATCAGGACACGTCTTACTGAACCAGTAAGAGTACAAATAGGAACATTTTCAGACATGCACAGATTTATTGTCTGTGACACTAGTCCAGTGAACTTGTTAGGTAGGGACCTATTATGTAAGATGAATTGTACAATTTTTTGTACACCGGATGGAATAGCTTTTGAGACACCAGATGAGGATGTTTTGTACCGAATGACTCTAGGAAATAGAGAGAGTGAAATGGTTGGAGCATTTGCTGTGTTTGATCCGGAGGATTTGCCTCGAGAGCTGAGAGACACAGTGAAAAGGACAGTTTGGGATTTTACTGGAGAGGATGTGGGATTGATGAATAATGTAGATCCTGTGAAAATTTCAGTGAAAGAGGGAATTACGGATCCTAACATTCCTCAGTACAAAATGACACCAGAAATAATTGAGGGAATAACTCCTATAATTGAGAAAATGATTCAGCAAGGAGTTCTAAGAGAACTACTGAGTAGCCCGTGTAATTCACCAATAATGGGGCTAAAGAAACCTAATGGGAAGTTCAGGATTGTACAAGATTTGAGAAAAGTTAACCAAATTGTAGTGGCATGTTGTCCTATTGTGCCAAATCCTTCAGTGATTTTGTATCAGATTCCACATGATGCTGAGTGGTACACAGTGATTGATTTGTGTCATGCGTTCTTTTCAATTCCATTGCATCATGACAGCCAGCCGATTTTTGCATTTAGGTTTGGCCAGCGTATTTTAGCATGGTGTCGTATCCCACAGGGGTATACAGAGAGTCCTTCGATTTTCAATCAGCTATTGAAAAAGTCATTGGAGAGCTTGACTATGCCTGAAAACTCAGTACTAGTGCAATATATTGATGACCTACTTGTGGCATCAAAGACACGTGAAGCTTGTGAAGTAGATACTATAGCTTTACTGAATCATCTGGCAGATGGAGGGTTGAAAGTATCTCCAGCTAAATTGCAATTCTGTAAGAAAGAGGTGCATTATCTTGGACACAATATTGAAAAAGGTCTGAGAAAGGTGACTGATGACAGGATCAAAATCATCAGGGGAATGAAGGCCCCAAAGACCCAGAGGGAAGTGAGAATGTTCCTGGGTATGGTGGGTTATTGTCGTCAGTGGATAATTAATTTTTCTCTGATAGCAAAACCACTGATTAAGCTGACAAAAAGTGAGATGACAGACCCATTGGAACTAGATGGAGAACAAATGGCAGCATTTGAGGAGCTGAAGAGCAGAATGTGTGAAGCACCTGCTTTGGGTATGCCAGACTATGAAAAGGAGTTTGAGTTGTACTGCAGTGAGAGAAATGGATGTGCACTTTCAGTGTTAATCCAGAAGCATGGATTACTGAGAAGGCCTATTGCGTACTTCTCATCGACACTTGACCCTGTAGCTGTAGGTTTACCAGGTTGTTTGAAATCTGTGGCTGCAACATGCAGAAGCCTGGAACAAAGTGAGGGAATCATAATGGGATATCCTGTAAGGGTATTCGTACCTCATAATGTGGCAATTCTTTTGACAAGAAGCAGAACCCAGTACATGTCACATAGTTGGCTGACTAAATATGAGAAGGTGATTCTAGGAGCATCAAATGTGACTCTTGAGAGATGTGTGAATGTGAATCCAGCGACATTGTTGCCGGATATTGAAAATGTGGGTGTGAAGATGGAAGATGATCATGATTGTTTGGATGTATTGGATTATTGTACAAAACCAAGACCAGACATAGGGGATCTTCCTTTGCTGGAGAGTGATCATGTGTTGTTTGTGGATGGATCATGCTTGAGGAATGATGAGGGTGTGCTGTGTGCAGCATATGCAGTGTGCAAGGTTTCAGAGGTAATAGAAGCATCATCATTGAAAGGAGTGAAATCTGCACAAGTTGCTGAATTGGTGGCGTTGACAAAAGCTTGTGAAATTCGGAAAGATTTGAGAACGACTGTGATGACTGATAGTCAGTATGGATTTGGAGTTGTGCATGATTTTGGCCAGCTTTGGTTGCAAAGAGGTTTTTTGACGTCGATTGGGACTCCAATAAAGAATGCTGAAGTGATTGGAAAATTACTTGAGGCGATACAGCTGCCTAAAGAGTTAGCAGTTGTGAAATGTGCTGCTCATGGAAAAGGAGATGATTTTGTGACAGTTGGCAATCGTTATGCAAATGACATTGCTCAATATTGTGCTAAAACGAATCAGTCCATTAATCGGGAACGAGAGGGTGAAATGTCTTTTTGTTCTGTGATGTTTACTAATGTCCTAGAGACGTGGGATGAAGTGAAACAGTTGCAAGATGAGGCAGGGAAAGAAGAGAAGAAAGACTGGATCAAGGCAGGTTGTGCCCCAAGAGAAACAGACCATGTTTGGGTCTATAGAGATGGCAGACCAGTAATGCCGAACTCTATGTTGTCGACAATGGCAAGGATGTATCATGGCCCGGGACATTTGGGAAGGGATGCGATGATCAGGTCTTTTAAGCAAACCTGGTACAATGCAAAATTTAGGAAAATTGCAGAAAGTATTTGTCAAAGATGTTTGATTTGCCAACAATTTAACACTGGGAAAAAGACAGTGGTGAGTTTGGGAACAATAGGCAGAGAAGGTGGTCCTTTTACAAGAATGCAGATTGATTTCATAGAAATGCCCCAAGTGAACAGACTGAGGTATGTTCTAGTGGTAGTCTGTTTGTTTTCAAGATGGGTTGAGGCCTATCCGACTAGGAGAAATGATGGAATAACAGTGGCAAAGTTACTGTTAAGAGAGTTGATTCCTAGGTACGGGTTTCCAGTGACAATTGAGTCTGATAGAGGTGGACACTTCTATAATGAACTCATGAGTTTGATTTGTGAAGCATTGAGCATACAGCAGAAGCTACATTGTGCATACAGACCAGAAGCTTCTGGTGTTGTTGAGCAGATAAACGGCACAATTAAGAACAGGATTGGTAAGATGTGTTTAGCCACTGGTATGAAATGGCCGGATGTCTTGCCTCTAGTGCTAATGACTATTAGATCTACTCCAGATAGAACTACTGGTTTAAGTCCGCATGAAATCATAATGGGACGTGCAATGCGACATGCATATGTACCTGTCAATAAGTTGGTGACAATAACTGATGACATGATTTTGGATTACTGTAAAGGCCTGGCTGACGCAGTTCATTCTGTGTTTCACCAGGTTGGAGAAGAAGCTACCACACTTGAGAAGAAGCAAGCTCATGATCTGAGTCCAGGGGACTGGGTGAGGATTAAGGTGCACAGGAGAAGAAATTGCTTGGTTCCAAGGTGGGGAAGGCCGAGACAAGTTATTCTAACTACGACAACTGCAGTAAAGTGTGCTGGTGTGAAAAACTGGGTACATGCGAGTCATACTCTGAGAGTTCCAAACCCAAAGGATGGGACTGGTAAAGAGTACTTTGAAGAGTCAGATTCCAGTGATGATGAAGATACAGAACCAGTGAGAAAAGAAGCAGAAAAGGCTTCAAGAGAAACATTGAGAGTCTCAGAAAGGAGATCAGATTCTGAGAGAGAGCCTGAAGTTCCGAAAAGCAGTGAAGGAAAAAGAAGAGAAAAGAGCAATTCCACAGAGACTACTCCTGAATCAGAAGAGGAGATTGAGATTGAAGAACCACTTGAGACTATACCTGAAGAAGTAGGGTTAAAAGAAGATAGAGAGGGACAGATTGCGGAAGACCCCCGAGGAGGTGTAGGGAACATTCTTGACAAGCTAGGTGAAGGGACAAGTAGACAGCAAGAAGATTGCGTGTCGGAGACCCGAGGAGGGACAGAAGTAGGGAAGTCTCAAACAGTGGTGAAAAAGAAGAAGACTGTGGAGCAAAAGAAAACTGCTGAAGAACAAGAGGCATTTGAAACAGAATCGGATGAAAGTGAGACTGAGAAATCAGAGGGTCGAGTTCTGAGAAAGAGAACTAGGATTGGAGAGAAAAATAATACAGAAGCAAGACCGAAAAAGGTTATAAGAGGAGATCTTTGGCCTAACAACAGAATAAAGAGGCTGAGATACAGATTGATAAGAGCAAATACCTCGAAAGCTGAAAAAGCTGAACAAGTGAATGAGGTGTCGAGTCAAAATTCAGCAAGAGGTGAAAAGCGAAAAGAGTCAAAAGAACCAGAGGAGATCAAGAGGATAAGAAAACCTAACCAGAAGTATAGGTCGCCGGAATTGACGTACGTGGCACTGCCTGAAGGTGAAGAGACAGAAAGTCAGGGAAATCCAGAGGAGGCCATACGTGAAGTGGTTGAGGAAGATACTGGTGAAATCCTGAAAGTAATCTTGACTGATATTGATGAAAAGTCAGATACTGAGGATGTCGTTGGAGATCTAATACAATTTGATGTTGAAGAAGTTGAAGTGAAGAATGACAAGTATCCAAATTGAATGAATAGAAGAATTCACTTGAATTGAGTGAACAGAAGAAATAATTTGGAGAAAAGTGAAAGAAGAAAGTCTGAGAAATTAATTGTTGAAAAATCTAAAGTTCAAGAAATTTCAGTAGTGGAGTAGTAGAGGCTAAGTCAAAAGACAAGGTCAAAATAGTAAAATGGCTAACATAGAGAATAACCAAAGTAGATGTGCCTTCTTAAGAAGATGGTGTAAAATGTGCTGCTGCTGTACTGGAGTATTAATGCTACTCTGGGGTGTTTTAGCTTTATTAGTTACTTTTAAGGTTACAATAGGTACATTTGAGATACACATGGAGAATGTGACAAATGCAGAGAAGAGTTCACAAAAAGTAGCTCCAACTAGAATTAGTAATACTTACATACATAAAGATAGGCCAATTAATGATTTTTCTAGTAATGTTTTTTCAAAGTTGTTATACGAATATGTGAAAACAATGGAAGTTAGGGATTGCTACGTTTGTATGCAGTTACCTGCATCCGTTTCAGAGGGTGTTACTTATCACCATTTACCAGCTACGTATGGAATTTCTTGTAGTGTATTAAGTAGTGTTTTTTATTTGTTAGGGAAAATAGATTATAAGATGTCTAACAAAGATAGTATTTTTGGACATTTGCCAATGAACAAAGAGCTGAATCCAGCTAAAGAAGCTAACATTTTTGGTGAGATTTTTATTGAGAAAGAAGAGTTAACATTAGATTACATTTTTAAGAATAATTTAACTTGCAGTCTGAAAGAAGAGGAGAAAGCTTTCCTAAACATGGTAGAGGAAAGAAGATTGAGCATGCATGAGAAAGCAGGGAAATATAAAGTGAGTGAGACAATTTGGGACATTGAGATGGGAAAAGAATTGAGAAATGGAGCTAGTCCAACTTTAGCTCTAGATGCACCACAGAAGGGTAAGCTGTGCATTACAAGAAAGAAATCCCAATATGATACATATTTTGTTGGGACTAGTGAATGTCATGATACATACTTCATTGCAACGGGATGGGGTTTCAGAGGTGGAGAAGATACAATTTTCCCAGGAGTGTATTATGTTTGTGGGAATAAGGCTTATTACAAGTTGCCTGACCATTGGTATGGCACGTGTTATGTGGGCCTGGTTTTCCAAAGATCTTTCATATAGATAGAATAGAAGATGTGGAACATATTAATTTACTAACACGTTTTAAGAGAGAAACTTGGTCTGAAATAGTGGGTGACATTTTTGGAGCTTTAATTCCAGCAGTGGGAATTTCTTTGAATGCTTACGGAATTCGGAAACTGTCAACAGTGGTGGATCGTTTATCGACAAATACCGCTGGAGGGTTTCTTTTGGTGAATACGGAGTTAATTGCCGTACGTGCCATGTCTATGCAAAATCGACTTGCCCTTGATATTCTATTAGCCAAGGAGGGTGGAGTTTGTGGAATGCTGAAAGTTCAACATTGTTGCACTTACATTCCAGATGAAAGTAAAGACCTGAAGGTCTATATCAAAAATATTACTGATTTACATGAAGAATTAGTACCACTAGAAGCTGAAATTATTTGGACTAAAATAGCTAATAAAGTGATAGCTGTTAAGAGTTTCATTACAAAAATAGGTAGTACTATTATAGGTAAAATATTGTTTCCTTTAACTTGTATAATTGTTGCTTTATTGATACTAAGATTAGTGTGTGTGTGTTGTAAAAACAGGGGAGGGAAAAAGAAATTAATTAAAAGAAATAATGAAAAGAGAAATAAAAGGTTGAAAAGAGAACCACAAGAAATAGAATTAGAAGAATTGAGGGAGAGTGTTTACTTGGAGACAAAGAGGGATGATGAAAGAGTGTCTGGTGTGTAGTGTTGTGTATGGAGAGAAAGACATTTCCAATTTCTCCTAAAATGGGATCTAAATTTTTTTTTTTTTGAGTTATTTGGTGATAAAATCACCAAAGGGGGGATTGCTGGAGCAGAGTTTTCTAATGAAAATCTATTGGGTTTTGAAGCTTCAGTTGTCTATTTGTCATAATTAAAATTATTAATTATTAATTATGTTAGACGGACCGGGAGGGTCGGCCGAGGACAAGGGGAGAGGTCTCCGGGGAGAGCCGTCTCCAGCGATCGTACAGACGAGTAACTTCCCCCCCCCACAGATGTACACCACGCAATGATAAGGATTAACGTTCTTTATAAGCAATCTTTAGGTACGATAGAATGGTACAAGGAGGTCAGGACTCAGGGGTCCCCTCGATTCTAGTCTCTTGGTTGGGAAAGGGGGTAGCGGGACAGTCTTGTTACCAATCTGGCAGAGGCGATGATATGATGGATAGCTCACAATCCTCGAGCTCGGCGTTCTAGATGGACGGGCCGCGGCAGCGCCGGCAGGTCCCGAGATGATCGTAGGTAGCGACGGTCCGCGGCGGTGCCAGCAGGTCCCGGTGAAGGTGGTAGGTACAACGGTCCGCGGCAGCGCCAGCAGGTCCCGACGAGGATGAGTTCTTCACGGTGTCTCTCGACCCCAGGATACAACTGCCTTCCTGCTCTGGAGCTGCCCCAGTTATAGGTCTGGCGCCCTTTGATGTCCGGACCCTCGCACTTGGAGGTCGGGAGGTCCGGGATGAGGGAGTCCAGACACCCAGCAGGGGGGTGGAGCCAGCGCCCGGGGGAGCTGGGGGGCGATCGGCACCTGGCGGGGGAGAGCCATTGACACTTCTTTCTCCCATTGACCTGCCAAGTGGTCCGTTCACCTCCTGGGTGGATGGTGGTGCCGGGATGTCGGGGCCTGGCCAGGCCCAGGGTTAGGGTCGAGCTGAGGCCACGCGGCCTCGGGGTGCAGTGTCCAAGGTGGCGGCAGGGCCGGGCGAGGGAGCCGGTAGTGGTTCGGCCCCATGATACAGAGATGTCCGGGGGCAGGAGTCCCGTATGAGACGGGGTGCGGGTTGCTTCTGTGGGTAACACCTGGAGGGCCGGGGCTCGGGCCCTGTCATGCGGGGAGGGAGCAAGCCCTTCATGTGGCCTGTCCAACATGCGTCCCCCCCAGCTGAAGGCGGGGAGAGTCACCCATCCTCTTGGGGACTCTCCTCGTCGAGGCGGAAAAAGCGTGACAGGCCATCCGCGTTGGCGTGGTCTTGGCCAGGTCGATGTTCCACAGTGAAGTCCATCCCCTGCAGGGAGATGGACCAACGCAATAGTTTGGGGTTTTCACCCCGCATCTGCATTAGCCACTGCAGGGGCCGATGATCTGTTTGCACCCAGAAGTGGGTACCGAAGAGATAGGGCCGGAGCTTTTTGAGGGCCCACACCACTGCGAAGGCCTCCCTCTCGATGGTGCTCCAGCGCTGTTCTCGGGCCAGGAGGCGTCTGCTGATGAAGGCCACTGGTTGGTCAAGTCCCTCGGAGTTCAACTGGGAGCGGACCGCCCCGATGCCATGGTCGGAGGCATCTGTTTGTACGATGAATTCCCGACTGTAGTCGGGGGCCTGGAGCACAGGGGCAGTGCACATGGCGGCCTTCAGCTTCTCGAAGGCCGCTTGACAGTCTGGGGTCCAGTTGACCTTCTTCGGGTGGTTTTTGGATGTGAGTTCCGTGAGGGGCCCCACAATGCTGCCATAGTCCCTCACGAACCGCCGGTAGTAGCCAGTGAGCCCCAAGAAGGCTCGGACCTCGGTCTGCGTGACTGGAGGCTGCCAGGACTGGATGGCAGCGATCTTGAGTTGTAGAGGGGCCACCAGACCGCTTCCCACCTGGTGTCCGAGATAGGTCACGGACCCCTGACCAATTTGGCACTTGCTGGCCTTGATTGTGAGGCCGGCGCGTTGGAGGGCCTGCAGGACCTCTCGGAGGTGGTGGAGGTGGTCGGACCAGTGGCGGCTGTACACAGCGATATCGTCCAGGTAGGCGGCGCTGAACTCCTCGAGTCCCGCCAAGACCTGGTTCACCAGTCGCTGAAAAGTAGCTGGGGCATTCTTCATGCCGAATGGCATGACTTTGAAGTGGTAGTGGCCATTGGGGGTGGAAAAGGCGGATCGTTCTTGAGCCCTGGGTGTGAGACCGATCTGCCAGTAGCCCGCTGTCAGGTCGAAGATGCTGAGGTAGCGGGCATCCCCCATGCGGTCGATCAGTTCATCCGCTCGGGGGATGGGATGAGCGTCGGTTCTGGTGACAGCATTCAAGCCCCGATAGTCGACGCAGAATCGGAGCTCAGGAGTGGTGCCGGGGGCAGCAGCTTTGGGGACCAGCACGACCGGGCTGGCCCAGGGGCTGTCCGAGGGCTCGATGACCCCGAGCGTGAGCATCCTTGACACCTCCTCTTGGATGCAGGCCCGTACCCGATCTGGTACGCGGTACGCCCGATGTCTGATAGGGGGACTGTCCCCCGTGTCCACGTCGTGCAAGCACCAGGGGGTGACCCCTGGGGTGAGAGAAAACAGGGTCGCAAACTGCAGCAGGAGGTCCCGGCAGCCTTGGCGCTGTTCCGGGGTGAGGGCATCTGAGAGTCGGACCCCGTCCACGGAACCATCTTTCTCACGAGTCTTTAGGAGATCAGGGAGAGGCTCGGAGTCTTCTTCTGCTCCACTGTCTGTAGCCATCAGGAGGCTGAGCTCCGAGCGCACAAAGTGGGGTTTGAGTCTGTTGGCGTGGAGGACCCGGAGGGGGTTCCGTGGAGATTCCATATCGATGAGATAGGTGACGGGGCTCTTGCGCTCGACCACTTTGAAGGGCCCCGTCCACTTGTCCTGCAAGGCACATGGTTCGGTGGGGGACATCACCCACACTTGTTGGCCAGGTTCGAATTCGATGGAGGAGGCATTTTGATCGTACCATTTTTTCATGTCCTCCTGACTGGCCTCAAGGTTCGCTTTCGCCATTTCTCTGAATCGCCTGGTCTGATTGCGTAGGGTCAGGAGGTACTTAAAGTCGTCTGGAGGGGTCTTTAGGGGGGCCATCTCCCAACCTTCTTTGACTAGGCTGAGGGGCCCTCGCACAGGGTGTCCGTACAAGAGTTCGAAAGGGCTGAAGCCGAGGGACTTCTGGGGGACTTCTCGATATGCGAAGAGGAGGCACGGAAGTAGCACATCCCACTGGCGACGGAGGGGCTCTTCCAACCCCCAATCATTCCCTTGAGCGTGCGGTTGAACCGCTCGACTAGTCCGTTTCCTTGAGGGTGATAGGGGGTCGTGAATCGGTAGGTGACCCCGCACTGTTGCCAGAGGGACTTCATATATTTTGAAATAAAGTTTGTGCCTCTGTCGCTGACGACTTCTCGGGGGAAGCCCACCCGGGAGAAGATCCCCATTAAGGCCCGGCCGACCACCGGGGCTGTTACAGTTCGCAGGGGAACAGTCTAGGGGTAGCGGGTGGCGTGGTCCACCAGTACCAGGATGAACCGATGTCCTTGTGCTGTATGGGGGTCCAGGGGCCCCACAATGTCTATTCCCACCCTCTCTAACGGGGTGGTGACAACTGGGAAGGGTTGCAGAGGTGCTTTAAGTTTGCGGCCGCTCTTCCCGCTGGCCTGGCACGTGGGGCAGGACCGGCAGTGGTTGAGGACGTCGTTTCTCATCTTTGGCCAGAAAAAGTGGGTCACCAGGCGACTGTAGGTTTTGTCCTGGCCCAGGTGTCCAGCCAGAGGGACATCGTGGGCCAAATTTAACAAGAAATCTCTAAAACGGAGGGGCACCACCAGCACTCGACTGGCCCCTAACTCCGCGATTCTCTGTTCACTGTACAACAGGTCGTTGTCCCAATAGATCCAATGGGCTCCGGTGGTGTCCCCTGCGCTCTGGGCGAGGGCTTGCTGGCGGAGTCCCTCGAGGGAGGGACAGGTCTTCTGCTCTTGACGGAACTGTTCTTGGGTGGGCCCCCCTTCTTGACGTCACTGAGCCAGGTCGGGAAGGTCCTGGGGCTGAGCGAGCCCTTCGGGGGTTTGCTCTGGGGGGTCGGTGTGGTCGGTGTCCTCTACTGGAGCGTTAGGGGGAGGAGGTGCTGGCCATTCTGGTTCTTCTGGTCGGGGGATGGCACGGGCGGCCATGGATCGGGTGGTTACGCACGCCCAGTCCGGGAGGCCCAACATCCCCAGGTGCTCTCTTCTTTCTACGGCGGCCCACGAGGAACTCTCAAGATCATTCCCCAGGAGACAGTCTATGGGGGCATCATCTCGGACCGTCACCTTCAACATGCCGGAGACTCCTCCCCATTCGAAGGGGACGCAGGCCATCCGACATAGACTTTCCGAATTGTCGGCTGAACGGACGGGGCAGAGAATGTTCGGCAGGATCTGTTCTGGGGTCACCAGGTGACAGCGGACGGCCGTCACACTGGCCCCCGTGTCACGTAGTGCTTCGGCCCTGCGTCCATTAATGTTCACCCACTGACTATATTTTCTGGTGTTGGCGGGTAGGGGAGCCCGCGGGACCATGTCTCTTCCCCCTAGGCATGCTAGAATCATGGCGGCCGGTTCCCACTCTTGTTGTTCTTGTTCGCATTCTTCTGGTTCTTCGGAGATTTGTTCTCCCCCCAGGGCGGCGGCAGCTACCTGGCGGGGTCTCGGAGTTTGGTTCTGTGGACAGTTCGGGTCATTGGCGTAGTGGCCGACTCGCTGGCATCGGTGACACGTGACATTGGCTCGGAACCCCGGGCGCATCGGGGGGTTGCCCCGGCTGGCCGGGGGCGGGGTGCTGGCAGCGGGAGCGGCCGGGACGGTGTCTCTTCCTCGTCCCTGGCCTCCTCCTCCTCCTCGGGGACGGTGCTGACCTTGAGTGTTCCGGTTCTGTTCGTGCAGCCCACTCCGGCCTACTCGGGTGCTATCCCACCGGTCAGCTTCGGCGGCGAGCTGCCGTGGGTCAGTCAATTTACTGTCGAGGAGGTGCTGCCTGAGCTCGACGAAGCAGTTGTTAGAGAGGTGCTCCCACACCATGAGATTAAAAAGTTGCTCGTAGGTCGTTACGTGGCTTCCCTTGATCCAACCCTCAAAGGCTCGGCTGAAATAGTTTACATATTCCACCCAAGTTGTACCCGGGATCCGGGTGCAGTCTCGGAACCTCTGGCGGTACATTTCGGGTGTGAGCTCATATCGGATGAGGAGGGCAGCCTTCATGTGGTCATAGGATGTCATCAGATGGTCTGGGAGCTGTAACAGGGCGTCGCGGCATTCATTGACGAATCTCCCCCATAGACCGGCTCCCCAGTCACTTCGATCGATCCGGTGGGAGGTCATGGCGATCTCGTAGGCCTTGAACCACTGTTGTATGTCGTCATTTCGGAAATACTCTCGAACGACATCCTTGGGGATGTGGACTTTCTTTTCTGTCGCTCCTGGGGTGCGCGGTTGCTCGGGCATCCCCAGTTCTTTGCTCTGCTTCCGTAGGTCTATTTCTGCCAGTTGGCGCTCGTGTTCGTACGCTAATGTCTTTTCTTTGAGCTCTCTCTGCCTCTGTTTTTCTTCCCGTTCTTCTCGGAGCCGCAGATGTTCTAGGTTCAGTTTTTGTTCGGCTAATTTTAGTTCACCGTCCATTTTGAGCCGTGCCATTTCTAACTCATGTAGTCGGCTTTTTTCTCTCTCTTGGATCTCTTCCTGCGAGAGACCCGTTCTTCGCTCCTCGGGAGCCGTGGTGTTCCTCTCTGATGCTGCAATGTTTTGGTCCGGGGGTCTGGCGGCCCCGGTTTCTGCCCACGACTCAATGGCGTGCTTGAAATCGTCTTTAGTACTCAGACCGGTGGTAGCAATGCCTAGTTCAATGCAGAATTGTTTCAACTCACGATGGCTGTACTCTTCCAATTTCTCCATCTGGAATTTCTCGGTGGATCCGCTCTCTTTGGTTGTCATTGTGGTTTCGTCGTGGGGTGAGCTACTCTCTGTACGATTACGCGTTGATTCGGATCGCGCCGCTGGCCACCAATGTTAGACGGACCGGGAGGGTCGGCCGAGGACAAGGGGAGAGGTCTCCGGGGAGAGCCGTCTCCAGCGATCGTACAGACGAGTAACTTCCCCCCCCACAGATGTACACCACGCAATGATAAGGATTAACGTTCTTTATAAGCAATCTTTAGGTACGATAGAATGGTACAAGGAGGTCAGGACTCAGGGGTCCCCTCGATTCTAGTCTCTTGGTTGGGAAAGGGGGTAGCGGGACAGTCTTGTTACCAATCTGGCAGAGGCGATGATATGATGGATAGCTCACAATCCTCGAGCTCGGCGTTCTAGATGGACGGGCCGCGGCAGCGCCGGCAGGTCCCGAGATGATCGTAGGTAGCGACGGTCCGCGGCGGTGCCAGCAGGTCCCGGTAAAGGTGGTAGGTACAACGGTCCGCGGCAGCGCCAGCAGGTCCCGACGAGGATGAGTTCTTCACGGTGTCTCTCGACCCCAGGATACAACTGCCTTCCTGCTCTGGAGCTGCCCCAGTTATAGGTCTGGCGCCCTTTGATGTCCGGACCCTCGCACTTGGAGGTCGGGAGGTCCGGGATGAGGGAGTCCAGACACCCAGCAGGGGGGTGGAGCCAGCGCCCGGGGGAGCTGGGGGGGCGATCGGCACCTGGCGGGGGAGAGCCATCGACACTTCTTTCTCCCATTGACCTGCCAAGTGGTCCGTTCACCTCCTGGGTGGATGGTGGTGCCGGGATGTCGGTGCCTGGCCAGGCCCAGGGTTAGGGTCGAGCTGAGGCCACGCGGCCTCGGGGTGCAGTGTCCAAGGTGGCGGCAGGGCCGGGCGAGGGAGCCGGTAGTGGTTCGGCCCCATGATACAGAGATGTCCGGGGGCAGGAGTCCCGTATGAGACGGGGTGCGGGTTGCTTCTGTGGGTAACACCTGGAGGGCCGGGGCTCGGGCCCTGTCATGCGGGGACGGAGCAAGCCCTTCATGTGGCCTGTCCAACAAATTACTAATTATTTGTTTTGTGTAAATGTTCTGACTAATCAACATGAATTAATAAGAGAAAAACTACACGTGGGAACGCGTTTGTGTAGCTTACTAGATGATGTGCATGTTTTATTAAATAAACGTTGCTGAGTGCTGTTTATTTTAAAGCACGAAACGCTTTTGAAATTAATGCTTTTCTGTGTTGCAAAAGCTAGATAATTACATACACATAAGGGTATTAGTGGGGTTAACACTGTTTAATCATTATGCTGTGGTAACGTTGTTTTTGTCTCTTTTAATTAAGATGGTCCGTTTTGGCCTAATAAAATATGTCCGCCGTTTGCAGCCTGGCCTCGAGTGAGAGATTTGTGATGAGAGGGCCTTGCTGAATATGGTCAAGAATCATCTGACCACAGTCTTCGCTGGTTAAAATTTTCCGTGAGGACAGTAGCAGTTCTGGGCATGTCTCCAGATGCATCTGAACAACCTTGGAGGACAAAGGAGCTATAATATATGAACTCTGAGCTCATCGTGTTTAGTTCCGAGGAAATGTGGATGCTGAAAGTTACTTTTTATTTTTTGGTTCCTGTTCTGTCTTTTTATTTTTGTGATTTTCCTGAGCGGAGATTTTCCAAATGTAGCGATGTTACATCCTTTCCTTCTCGCTCTGCTCAGTGGTTTGGCGGACGTAAAGAATACTATTTGTTGCTTTCTTTTGTTTAAAATACTATAAATATTGTTAGCCTAGAGAGGGTTTTTTGCCAGATGCCAATTTTCTTCCCAAACCTGCGTTGGTAAGGATCGTTGCTGTGAGGACGGCGTCTCGAGAGACTTCTACTGAGAGACTTGTCCTGACCCATTCTGACATTTAGCTAGAATAGGTAATTATGAGAAAAATGATTTACTTTGATTGATTTCTTTTGACTAATTTTAGATAAAGCATCATAATTTTTGAATACGGTGTTGGTGATTATTTCTTGTCAATTATTGAAGTATTCCATATTGATTATTGTTGTATAGATTGTTTAGTTCATGATTCAGGACAGTTACAATAACTAGGTCTTATCGACCTCAGTATAGATGCAGGGTGTTTAGGAGTTTTCCTTCCACAGGTTCAATGCTGGTAGAGTATTTGAGTGTATGTTAGTGAAATGGGCCCTAGTGTATGATGAGTGTATGTGCGTGTAACTGTGAAATTACTCTATCTGTGGAAGTAAGGGGATTTTGTACACCCTCATCTGTATCAGTATCACAGGCCTCGTAGGAAATAACGGCACGGGAGTCGGTGGTGTGCTCTACTAGTCACGACGTCGTAGCCTCTACTGTCCTACCTACGTGCGCAATCCTCTTTTATTTACTTGGGGTCCCATGACTCCCACATAGTGTGCCTGTTGCGTCACAGGCGCAACACAACATTCCTCCCCAACAAACATGAAAAACAACAACAATAATTAACAGTCGGAGCTGACCCACAGCTCCTGGCATAAAGTGCGATGTTTAGCAAGTATAACATAAAACAATCTTACGTAAGGTAGTCCTTCAATCGGCAGGACGGTGCTGGGTTACCCCGGAGGTGATGCTGAGATAGTCCCCTGCTCTGGGAGTCATGATCTCTGAACTCCGAGGCCTCTTCGCCGGGCTGGGTTTCAGAACAGCGATCCCGGTCATCCAACGCTACACCTGAGGCGCCTGAGCCCGGACTCGATGCAGGACTCATCGACTCCCAGATGTCTCCAGTGACCGATGCATCTGCTACTCCGCTGGAGCTGGCCTCCGCCCCTGGTGTGCTCTGGGAACTACGTTCCGACTGGGACGGTGAGGGTCCCGACCTTTCTGGTTGGTACTTCTTGAAGTGGGACACATTTCGAGTTACAGTTTCTCTTCCACGCCTGGCAACAATCCGAGTTCCCTTGACATGGACTACAGTCCACGGGTTCCTTTCGTATGTCAATCTGAATTTTCCGCTTGTGATTCGATTCTTGAGGAGTACCTCATCGCCTCTTCGTAACTGGGGTATCTGGGCCCTCCGTCTGCGACTGACCTGTGCATGTGTCTTGCATCGTTGGGCGTCAATCTGTAGGTCATCCAGGGCCTCCGGCTGCCACTCGGGGTGATGGGGGATCGAGTCAGTGACCACCCGCCCCATGAGAAGGTGGGCCAGGGTTACACCGGTGGTGGTATGAGGTGTTTGGCGATAACTCCTCAAAAATGTAAAAATGGCCAATAGACTGTCCTTTGCAATCCGGATTACCTTATTCAAGGTCCGCATAAATCTCTCTGCCTCGCCATTTGCTTTGGGCCACCGGGGTGTGATCCTTTGGTGGTGAATGCTGAGAGACTTCAAATAATAGGCAAATTCTGGCCCTTGAAAGGGGGGTCCGTTATCGGTTCTTAGTTCTTGTATGAGGCCATGCGTGGCCATTATCTTCTCAAGCTTTGGTATTACCTCCGTGGCACTGGGCGCCGATATGATCTCAACTTCGGGGAGTGGTCATCAATAGCCACAAACGTGTGACATCCGTCAGGAAGGCTACCGAAGTCCAGGCTATCTCGGGACCAAGGAGTTGACGGGCGTGGTTCCACCACGATGGGGGCCGGTCGAGGTGTCTCCCCCGTCACTTGACAGGCCGCACATGACCGGACAGTGGCTTCCACAAGTTCGTCCATCAGCGGGAACCACACCTTGGTTCGGAGTCTGGACATAGTTTTGACGATGCCTTGATGTCCAACGTGTGCCAGATGGACAACCTGCTTGGTTAGCGACGTCGGGATTACCAGCCTGTGTCCTCTTAGGATGCATACTGTGTCATCTTCAGTCAGCTCCTCTCTGATATGGTATAGGCTGTCCATTATCCGTTGTGCGTTGGGCGTCAGTCCTCTCCATTCTTCCTTGGCCTTGTGCCAGTTGCCACTCTGTAGAGCCGTTCTGGCTCGTTGTAAGCATTAGTCTTTGCTGGTTGCCTCACGGAGGCTCTCCATTGAAAGGTGAATCGGACAGGAGTGAGCAGTGACGCACCTAACATATTCTTCCATGTTGGCCGCGTCCTCCATTTCTCTAACCGTGGCAGCTCGGGGATGTCGAGATAAGTAGTCAGCTGTATTCCGAGAGCCGGGCTGATACTCCACTTTGCAGTTGTAATTTTGGAGCTGCACCATCCACTTCTCGATCCGAGGCGGAGGCTTAGTGGAGGTCCCCGAGAAAAGTGCTACTAGTGGCTTGTGGTCCGTTGCTACCACAAATGGTTTTCCATATATGTATAAGTGGAAGTGGTGGCACCCCCAATGAATGGCTATGGCTTCTTTCTCAACTTGGGAGTATCGCTGCTCCGTCTCGTGAGTGATCGGCTAGCAAAAGCCACGGGGGCCCAGTCCTCATCCTGGCTCCGTCTCTACAACAGCACTGCCCCTAGGCCCATGGGGCCCGCATCCACTGCAACCAGTGTTAGTTTTCTGGCGTCAAAGAATGCAAGTGTAGTGGCTTCAGACAGGGTCTCTTTGATTTCCTCGAACGTCTTGGCCTGGTCAGGGCCCCATTTCCAGGGGGTGGACACCTTGGTGAGCTCTCTCAGTGGTTGGGTCAGGTTGGCAAGATCCCGGATGAACCTCCTGCAGTAGTTCACCATACCGAGGAAGCTGCGGACCTCGGTGACATTGGTGGGGGCGACGGCATCCTTTATGTCTCTGACCTTTTCGGGGTCAGGGTTGACTCCGTCCCTGGGAACGTGTACCCAAAGAACTGTAGCTTCCTTCGCAGGAACTCACATTTCTCCCTGTGTAGGGTAAAGCCTGCATCCCACAGTCGTCGGAGCACCTGTGTGAGGCGAGTGTTGTGTTCGGGAATGGTTGTTGCATGTACCATGATGTTGTCACTGACATTGATGACACCAGGGATGTCTGCAATAAGTTCCTGTATGATGTTCTGGAACACTTCCACTGCGCTGGACACTCCAAAACTCAATCAGGTATATCTCCGGAGCCCCACATGTGTCGAAAAGGTTGTGATGTTGCGAGACGCCTCATCTAGCACCAACTGATGGTACCCGGACCTCAGGTCTAATTTGGAAAACCAGCAGGCTCCGGCCATTTCCCCGATGAGGTCGTCTATCGTGGGGGTGATGTGGCGCTCTCTCTTGATGGCAACATTGGGAAGCCTCATATCGACACAGATCCTCATCGCGCCTGGTGGCTGCTTGGGTTTTGGGGTGACGACGTTCGGGGACACCCACGGGGTGGGGCCTGTCACTTTATCGATTATGCCAGCGGCCTCCAACTTCTTGAGCTCTTCCTTGACCAGGGGACGCCGGTGGAAGGCTATCCGCCGGTGCCGCAGGGCCACTGGTTGGATGGTGGGGTCAATGTGGAGGTGTATCTCCTTCCCTTTGAACCATCCGATCCCTTGAAATACTTCGGAGAATTCAGTTAGAAGATGTTGGACGGACTCCTGGTGGACCCCAAAGGCGAATGTCACTATTCGCAGGTCCTCGCGGCTCTGCACCCCAAGAGCATTCCTTGACCATCTTCGGTAACATAAACGTTGGTGGTGATAGAATGGGTACCATGCGATATAGATGTTCGGAATCTGCCTTGTATCTTCAGGGGTGTGTCTTGACCGTAAGCAAACACGGTGATGGTCGAGGGGTGTAGGACTTGCATCGGATCCATGGTGCGGTGTAGGGTCGACACCATGATGTTGATGGTTGCGCCAGTGTCGACCACGGCCTTGACGTCTTGAGACCCCACTCGGACGCTGCATTGGGGCATGTGTCGCTCCTTCCGGTTCGTGGTGCTGATCATGTGGACTTTGTGCACCACCCGCTCTTCCTCTTCGTTGTAGTCCATGTCACTGTGTCCTCTTTCTCCTTCGGGCAAAGCATTTAACACTTGGCGGGGTTTGCGGTATCTCTTGGATCTGCAGACTTTTTCGAAATGGTTAAACTGTCCGCACCCTGAGCACCTTTTGCCCTTGGCGGGGCACTTCGCCGCTGGATGAGGCGAACCACCGATGTGGATGTCCCAGGTCCCTTCTTAACCCACCTCGCCGTGGGTTTGGTCATTACAGCGTTCACTGGCTCGGCCTTCACAGGTACTTGCAGTGCTGCTTCTATGTGCGCTGCTCGCGCTTTCGACAATTCTTTGGTCCGTCCTAGGGTCAGTATGTCCGCGGGGGACTTACCGGATTCTTCAAGTATCCGTTCCCGAAGCTTGGTAGAGGCACAACCTTGAATTATCTGTCCCCTAATTTCTTCTGTTTCATCAGGGAAGCCACATGTGGCTGCCAGGTTTTTAAGCCTGGCATGGTACGTTTCTAGCGATTCTTCTGGGAGCTGGCGCGCTTGCCTGAATATAAACCTTTCGTCATCTTGATTAGCCATGGGTTCAAAATGTCCGTTGAGGGCGTTTATCAGTGTGTGGTGGCTGTTGGGCGTGGCTTCTACTATAGTCTTAGAGATGTTATGGATGTCTTTGCCCCCCAAGTGCAACAGCATCGCTCTTTTCTGGTCCTTGTGGACCTTGGTGGCCTCAAAGAATATGAGTAGGCGATCCACCCAGTCCTTCCATTTGGGTGCCAGCGATGAGGGTGACCCCTCATCGATGAACGGCTCTATGGGGGTATCGTGGCCATGTTCCCCGCCTTGACTGATAACTATTTCGGTTTTCCCCTGGAGCGTGTGTTCTTTTTTTGTTGTTGTTGGTTTTGCCAATGCTTAGTGAATACACACCACTTGCCTGGGCTCCCAGCAATCAATTTAACCCCTGCTGGCTGTTCACTGCTCCTTAGAGGGGCCAGGGCCTGTGCTTGGTGTTCCTGTTTATTGGTGGGTGTTGGGGCCTCCCTCTCCTGCTGAGGGGCTCACTCCACCTGGACCCTGCTATGTGCCTCAAACGTGTTGCACTTCTCCTTATCCCCCTTGACGTGCCAGTCCTGCTTGCTTCCAGCAGGGTACAGCGGCCTGATTCTCCGTGTGCAGCCGGTGTGCTTGAGATTGGGGCCTGCAGCACGTGGCCAGTAGGCCAGAGCCTCGCGCGTAGCTCGCGATGAGCAGGGGGAGGGGCAGAGTTTAAATACAATAATCCCAACTGTGCACCACCAATTGCAGCGAGAGCGACGGCCAAGTAGTTTTGAAAAAGGAAGGCTGCCTTTGTTTAAGAAGCTTTTACGACGACGGTTAATTTGTTCCTTTGTCACTCCACCTTATTGAAGGTTGTTTCATGCGATGATTCAACGCTAGGAGCTGAGTCTGGTGATAATTTACCATTGAAATGAGCCACAAGCTATTGGGCCATTGACTATTCCCGCTTTTCTACACCTCACGGCTAAATAGAAATACTGAACAGTGAATTGAATTGCACTGCTTTTAGAGTGATTTTGGTCCTGAAGAGAGCCCCCCAAGAAGCGGGCTCGAAATGCGTCGACCTGTTGTGTTTTGCTGCTTTGTGCCAAACAATCTTGTGTTGTTTACTTTGGGTTGCCTCTCTGTGCAATGTAAATTGGATATAAAAGTATCAAAGAGTATATTTTTTCCATCTTTGGTAGTGCACAGTTGGAGTTATTGTATTTAAACTCAGGTGATGTTTGGTAGCTGCCCCTGGTGTTGTTTAATTTTTGAAAGTAGGATTTGAGGCCAGGCTGCAGTTGTGTTGTATGGATGGTTGCTGATCAGTGTGGGTTATAAATGTTTGGAGAATGGGATATGTGAGTGGAATGTGGGAATGTGAAAGAGAGTCATGTTGTATGATGATTAGTTGTATTTAAAAGGTTTTTTATTGTCTTGTTTTGATAAAGTTGTGCTACATTTTCAAAAAACTAATCATTTTGAACTTAGCAAAAATGAAAAGATTGTTAAATAAAAATTAAAATAAGCAAAATCTGGCTTTTGGTGTTACAGAATTTCTTTTCTATACACCAGGGAAGGGATGTTCGAAACATTATCAGTATTGTCAATTTTGTTGGTTTGATATTTGAGGCTCAGCCTTACTGATTGGAGTCAAGACCCTTTATTTGTTCTCTAGGCCTGTGAGGACGGCGGTGCCCAGGAGAGGGAGGCAGGGAGCGGTATGTGCCCCCTCATACCGGCACTTACATCCAGAGGGTGAAGCGGTGTGAGAGAGGGCCACGGGTGAGCGACAGAGTGGCGATGGAGGTGATGAGGAGGGGCCCGTCGGAAGCAGAAGGAAGCCTCTCGGGCATGTTTTGGCCTTCCCGGCACCCTATAACCATTAACCTCCGGATCTGGAAGGAGTCTTCGCAGCACTTGATAACTACTGTGCCTACGGGTGCTTCATTGCCAAAAATGGTGCCCTGGAAAGGCCGGACCGTTGTTAACTCTGGCGATGTGAATCCGGCAGCAGAGGTTCGGCCCTCTCACCTCCATCCCATAGTGCCAATATCGGTAACACTTTCTAGTTCTCATACAGCAACATACATAAATAAACCAGAAGACACCTTCTTAGTTTTCGTACAGCAAAATACATAAATGGACCACACAACACCTTTTTAGTGGAGAAAATTGCTGCAGGTTTATTTGCATAACAAACATGCCAACATGGTGGGTTATCTTACGGGCGATCCAAGGGTAGGCCAGCCCCTACGCCGCCTGATGAGCCAAATTACACCGTGGCCGTCGCCAATCTGTGGTTACCAATTTTGGGAGGGGCCAACCCTCCCATCAGTGGACCGCCAGTCCACTCACTTACTCACGCCCCCGGGGCGGCGGAGCGTTCCAGGCAGCCCCCGGTTGCTCGTGCCCACAACCGGCCGTAGGACTAACGGGGCACCGTCGCTCTTCCAGGGGACCCGCTAAGACATTCCTGGGTATCCTTGGCTTAGAATCCTTGTTGTGCTGCTGCATATAGTACCCTTCTGTACCTTGCAGACTCTGGATCACCCTGTAACTCCCCCACAGCTCTGGGGGTGGCCAGTGTCACAACCAGGGCCCCCCACCAAGGTAGGCATCTTTACCTACATCCTGCTGATTACCGGGCCTCTCCCAGGTCCAGCCAAAACAAGTCCAAGCCCATACAGGACAGGAGGCCAGCATGCCCCTTCTGGACAGGTGCCCCATCCTTTCTAAAGTCCCTGTGGACTTTAGACTGATAAAACCAAAACCCCTCTGTTCATGGATGGATGTATAACTTACTCCAGGGGGAATTCAATTCAGGCAGCAGGACCTTCCTAACCTGGAAAGTCAAATCATTGCCTCCCAGCTGTCAGACCCAGTGGTGAGAGGGGAGACATACCCCCCTGCCCGGTCCGATGCTTCTACAGAAGCTGTTCCCGTGCCTGCACAATTACAACATCCCTCCCAGGGTGGCTTGCGGCCGGCTGTCCCCTTAAACGCCTTGGAATTCCCATTGCCCCCCCTGTTAGCATGTCCTGCTGAGTCTGCAACTTGGAGGGGGACCCAGTTACCGTGGTACCCGCCTCGTCCAGCGACCAGGATGACCTAAAACAAATAGTTTGGTGTTGGTTCACAGTTAACATTGCCAGGCTGAAGAGCAATACTTTTGACAAGCCACTCCTGACAAGAAGTGCCAATGCGGGTGGAAGTAAGAGTTATCCAGCCAACCTTACTTCCTCTCACCCAGTTATCTGTGTATAGCACTTGTCAGAGTATGTCCATCGCATTCACCAGTCACCACCTTAGGTGACGCCTTGCCCTCCCAAACTTCTGCTAGTATACCAGGGAGCAGACAGGACAGTGTGAACCAGGGGGGAACCATATGTCTAAATACCTGCCCTTTTTTTAATACTGGGACTGCATGAGTTCTATAATACTTTGTAGCCCATTTGTGCTTAACCCAGGGGTTTCCCCATCTTATGGACCATAGCACACTCGTCGGATGACAACTTCCACAACCTGCATGGCTGCCAGCCAAGGCTATAGGGCGGGAGAATTTGCACCTGTATTGTTACTCCACTCAAGGGTACTCCTTTCACCGACCTCAGAAGGATGAACTTCTAGGTGGACCGACCAGGATCTGAACCTGTGACCAGTGGTCGAACCCAAGCCCCTTTCCATTCTGACGCTCCACCTGCCTGTGAACTTGCTGGCTCTACTGCTGAGTGCACGTTGCACCATCACAGGTATGTCTTTGCCTATTCAGTTTCTGGCTGCAAAGTTTGATGGCATTGCCAGCACCAATCACGGGCGTAATAAAAGGATGTGAGCTGGTGCTGGTGCTGATGATGGTCCAAATAGCACCGGTAAACTAGATGCTGTGCTATAGCATTAGAGGGCCATTCCAGCACTAATTAACGTCCATGGCTAACCTACTCCCAGTATGGCAGAGACAAGAAAAGCTGAAAAATAAAAGCCCTTAGAGATGATCGTTAGATAGACCCATCAGGGAGTGATCCTGTGAAATGAGGTAGGGACCACCACACCCCGAAGTGAATCAGCCCAGGTTTATTTTGCCATGACCCCTACTAAGCCGTTAGAGATCACCATCAACTACCTGCAGTGGCCAGGTGGCAGGCACCCACAGGGACCTGCAAGTCCTAATTACTCACCGTCATGTGTTTAAGGCTAATTAGTTTGAGTTCTCCTCTTGACAACATCCCTTCTAACCACCAGTGTTGAGTAAGCACTCAAGTTTGCTTCTTGACCAAGTCGTCCCCTTAGCCTGGCACTGTTAAACCAAATAAAGCTTTTCACAAGCTCCCTTTACAAAAGTATATCAAGTTTGCACCACTTGGGACACTATTACTTCATCACTACGTACGTTCAGTCATGAAAATACTGCCAGAGGTTCCCCCACCTTAGAACCTGTTTAACCACTGTAGGACCTGGGGCCTCCAGGCCCTATGGGGCGGTAACGTGACACGAGCGGTCGGGCCACCCAAGGTCTGTGTGTAAAGCAACCATACAACACGCACCTCACCTGGGACGAGGAACACGCACAATAAGTGACGCCACACTGCAGGAGTTATGTAGATCCTGTTAGATGCAGTTCATGAGGTAGCAGTACATTTCATAAGCTGATAACACAATTCCTAGCGATATACATGTCAGTCAGGAGCTATAAAAGTTGGTCATACCCTGAATGCAATTCATGAAATATCAGTACTGCCTGAGATACAATTACCATTCACGTAGATGTACCCGCGCGCTTCACTTTCCTGTAGCGCCTTAGGGGGGTGATTATAGCGCTAGGCGCGCTAACCGGTGACGACCTCAGAACGGGGCATCTAGCACAGAGAGCTACTCGTAATCAAGGACATTTAGCACTTCAACATGGAGCATGAATAACAGAGCGCTACTCGTAATCAATAGCACGTAGCACTTCAATATGGAACACGAATAACAGAGCGCTACTCGTAATCAATAGCACGTAGCACTTCAATATGGCACATGAATAACAGAGCGCTACTCGTAATCACTAGCACGTAGCACTTCAATATGGCACATGAATAACAGAGTGCTACTCGTAATCAATAGCACGTAGCACTTCAATAAGGCACATGAATAACAGAGCGCTACTCGTAATCAATAGCACGTAGCACTGCGCTACTCGTAAGCAATGACATGCGGCATTTCACTACGGAGCATAGATAACATAGCGCTATTCGTGAGTACGGATATTTAGCACTCCAGGTCGGAACAGGGCTATCAGAGCGCTACCCGTACTCAGGGGCAGTCAATGCTTCACACGGGGGCTGACCGCAGGGAGCGCACGGGACTTGCGGAGCGAGTCTCTTGGGCTCCGGTGCAGTTCGTAGGGCACCGCGCTTCAGTGCAGTCACGGGGGCACCAGGAAGGGATCCCTCGGCGGGGTCTCTCGGTCGCGATGACAAGTGGGACTCCCACGGAGAGGGGACCCGGGCTGAGGGTGCGGTGTGGCACCCAACCAGTAGGGGGCGCACCAGGGACAATCCCAGCCTCCGGGCTTACCTCGTTCTCGACGTCGGAAGGCGTCCGCTCCAGGGATGATGGGGGGACCTCGGCCTCGGCCTCGCGCACCTTCTCACGCAGCTGCGACGGCAGCGGCGGGGCCCCGGGCTTCTCCACGGGCCTCGCGATACGGCAGGGCGCTTCTTCCGGCCTCCGGGCCGCGGCGGTGAGCGCGCTGGCTTCCACGTCACAGGGGGGTGCTCAAGTTAAGGATGGGGGTTCTGCGCTCAGCGGAGCGCGCTGCCGGTGGTCCCAGGCCAGGTCAGGGAGCGCAGGGGTCACAGCACTAATACCTGGTCGATCCCCGGTGGCTCTTCAATCTGCTTTGCATACGGCTTCAGGGGTCAGTCTGGACACGCAGTCTCAGCGCTTGGCATATAAGTTTAGAGTTCAATCTGGACACGCAGTCTCAGTGCTTGGCATATAAGTTTAGAGTTCAATCTGGACACGCAGTCTCAGTGCTTGGCATATAAGTCTCTGTTCTCAGATGTTAGGTGAAGTCTTGTTGGTGCAGATGTATCTGGCGCCCTTAAGGGGTTTTGTTACAGGGGGGTAGGGATGGAGAAGGCGACTAGGTCCTTCCTAGTCAAGCTGGGCAGAGGTTCTCTGGGTCCTCCTACTGCTGGGCAAGATCAGTGGGTTTCACAGGGTCCCTCACTCACTTAAGAGGCAGCACCTAAATCCTGTCACTCTCAGAGGCCTAAGTCCCTGGCTAGGCCCTACCGCCTACACTCCTGGTGGATTCTTCCAGCTCTGCTTCCCCCCACTGGCCAACTCACCACAAAACGTTCCCTCCCTCACTTAAGTAGCCCTAGGTCAGGTGACCTCTAGCCAAGGCGGCAAAAGAAAAAGCACACCTGCCTTCTAGAAGGTTGTAGCACATTCCAGGAGCTTCCCCACTCTACCTATGGGACAAAAAGGCGGGCTGGTGTCGAACATTGTTGTGGGGTTCCAGCCAGCTCCTGGCAGCTAGGGTGCTACTATGAAAGACCACTCTGCAGTAGCAGGGGCCTGTGGCAGCCATCTTGGGAAAAGGGAGCACCTGCACCTTAACACTGATTGGCAATGAAAAGGCGCCCGGAGACCTAGTCCAACATAAAAATGAGGGTGGAAAAAATGAGGCACGATCAAAAATGGAAGGGGAGACCACCCTAGGGCTGACAGGTCCAACATGCGTCCCCCCCAGCCGAAAGAGGGGAGAGCTACCCAACCTCTAGGGAGTTCTCATCACTAAGGCGGAAAAACCTGGAGAGACCGACAGCATTGACGTGGTCAACTCCGGGCTGATGTTCCACCCGAAAATCCATCCCCTGTAGGGAAATGGACCACCTCAACAACTTGGGGTTTTCGCCCCTCATCTGCATGAGCCAGCGAAGGGGCCGGTGGTCGGTCTGAATAAGGAAGTGAGTTCCAAAGAGATATGGTCTCAACTTCTTCAGGGCCCAGACCACCGCGAAGGCTTCTCTCTCAATGGTGCTCCATCGCCGTTCCCGAGGGAGGAGTCTTCTGGATATGAAGGCCACTGGTTGATCTTGGCCCTCGGTATTGAGTTGCGAGAGCACCTCACCTATGCCGTGCTCTGAGGCGTCTGTCTGTACAATAAATTCCTTGCTGAAATCTGGTGTTGCTAGTACTGGAGCGGTACACATCGCCTGTTTCAGCGTGTCAAAGGCTTCTTGGCATGCAGCTGTCCACATGACCTTGCGAGGTTGCTTCTTTGAGGTCAATTCCGTCAAGGGGGCTACGATGGTACCATATCCCTTGACGAACCGGTGGTAATACCCAGTGAGGCCGAGGAAATCTCGGACCTCTGTTTGGGTCTTGGGGGGCTCCCAAGCCAAGATGGTCTCTATTTTGGCCTGGAGGGGTTGCACCTTACCTCCGCCCACCAGGTGTCCCAGGTACACGACAGATCCCTGTCCAATCTGGCACTTGCTGGCTTTAATTGTTAAGCCAGCGCATTGCAGCGCCTGCAATACCTCCTGGAGGTGTTGCAGATGGTCCTCCCAGGTGCTACTGAAGACAGCTATGTCATCCAGGTAGGCCGCTGAGAAGGACTCCAGGCCAGATAGTACCTGATTCACTAACCGCTGGAATGTGGCCGGAGCATTTTTGAGCCCAAAGGGCATCACTCGAAACTGGTAGTGGCCCTCGGGGGTGGAGAATGCTGTCTTCTCCCGCGCTCCATCGGCCATGGCAATCTGCCAATATCCGGATGTCAGGTCAATGGTGCTGAGGTACCGGGCTGCTCCCAGCCGGTCCACCAGCTCGTCTGCACGTGGGATGGGGTGAGCATCTGTCTTCGTGACAGAGTTCAACCCCCGGTAGTCCACACAGAACCGAAGCTCTGGTGTCGTACCCGGTGGGGCCGATTTCGGCACCAGCACCACTGGACTAGCCCACGGGCTGCTGGAAGGTTCTATCACCCCCAGCTCCAGCATCTTTCCCACCTCACGCTGGATGCTATCCTTCACTCGGTCAAAGAGCCGGTAAGACTTGTTCTTCACCGGGGGCTGTGTCTGTGTCCACATCATGGGTACACAAATGAGTGATTCCAGGCGTGAGGGAGAACAACGAGGCGAACTGTCCCAGGACATGGCGACAGTCCCTCTGTTGCTCTGGGGTCAAGGATGGGGAGAGGACTACACCTTCCACCGAACCATCCTTCCCTTGTACCGCTAGAAGGTCAGGAAGAGCCTCACTCTCTTCCTCTTCGCTCCCATCCGTCACTATAAGGAGAGCACGCTCTGATCGCTCATGGTGCGGCTTTAGGCGGTTGACGTGGAGCACCCTGAGGGGCCGACGGGGGGTTTTCATATCGACTACATACGTGGTCTGGCCTCGCCGCTCCACAATGTCGAACGGGCCAGTCCACCGGTCCTGGAGGGCACAATGCTCCCCAGGTTCCATAACCCACACCTTCTGTCCAACGTCCAACTCGACCGTCCGAGCGTTGCGGTCATACCACTCCTTCATCACGGTCTGGCTAGCCTCCAGGTTCTCTGTGGCTGCCTTCCACAGCTTGGCCATCTGGCTGCGGAACGCCAGCATGTAGCTGACAATGTCACGGGGAAGCTTCTGTGAAGTCTTCTCCCACCCCTCCTTCACTAAACTGAGGGGACCCCTAACGGGATGGCCATAGAGCAATTCAAACGGGCTGAACCCGACTCCCTTCTGCGGTACCTCCCGGTAGGAGAATAACAAGCAGGGGAGGAGGACGTCCCATTTACGCCTCAAGCCCTCTGGTAGGCTTCGGATCATCCCCTTCAATGTCTTATTGTAGCGCTCTACAAGTCCGTTAGTCTGGGGATGATAAGGAGTGGAGAACCGGTAGGTCACCCCACACTCCTTCCACATGGCCTGCATGTAGGCCGACATGAAATTTGTGCCCCTGTCCGACACCACGACCTTGGGGAATCCTACACGGGTAAAAATCCCCAACAGTGCCCGCGCCCCCACCGGTGCAGTGATGGTCCTCAGAGGAATAGCCTCTGGGTACCTTGTGGCGTGGTCCACCAAAACCAAGATGAACCGGTGTCCCACTGTGGTCGGAGGGTCCAATGGCCCAACAATATCGATAACGACCCTCTCAAAAGGGGTCCCGACCACGGGGAGCGGTTCCAACGGGACCTTCAACTTAGTCCCCGTCTTGCCACTGGCCTGACAAGACTTGCAGGTCTTACAAAAGGTGTCTGAGGCAATCCTCATCCTGGGCCAATAAAAATGGGGGACCAACCGTGCAAAGGTTTTGTCCTGACCCAGGTGTCCGGCTAAGGGTATCTTGTGCGCTAACTCCAGCAGGAAGGCCCGGTAACATTGGGGGGACCACTACGGCCCTCGAAGATCCATGTACCGGCACCCTGGGCTCACTGTATAGGAAACCATCCTCCCAATACACATGATAACCTCCCAGTTCCTGACTGGCCACTTGGGCTTCGGCCTGCCGCCGCATGCCTTCAAGCGTGGGGCACGCCCTTTGTGCCTGACAAAATTCCTCCCGGGTAGGCCCTCCTTCCACATGCCAGTCAGCAAGGGTCGGCAAGTCCTCCACAGGAACGACATCTACCTCCGCGGACTCCGGGGGCACCTCTGCGGCCTCCCCATCCATCTCACGGGGCGCGTCCTCTACCACCTTCTTCTTTCCAGGTTTGGCTTTGGGTTGGGCCATGATTCCAGTCTCCAACCCAGGGTGAGTTCCATGCCGGGCAGCCATGGACCGCGTGCTTACGCAAGTCCACCCTGGCAATCCCAGCATCTCGGTATGAGCGTGAAACTCGACATCTTTCCACTTGGTGTGCTCCAGGTCGTTCCCTAGCAAACACCCCACAGGCAAGGCAGGGCTCACAGCAACTCTCAGTAGGCCTTTGACTCCTCCCCACTCGAATGGAACACGAGCCACTGGATAGTGACTCACACTGCCATCAGCCAATACGGCCGGATGGAACTCCTCGGGGACTACTTGGTCTGGGGACACCAGCCGTCGCACGACAGTGGTCATGCTGGCCCCTGTGTCCCTCAGAGCTTCTGCTGCAGATCGGCGCATATAAATTCTCCCTACTTCCACGGACAGAGTAAATCCACAGTCACACGCACATACACTCATCATACGCTAGGGCCCATCACACTAAAATTCACACTATTACTCTATCCACACTGTATATAGGAGAGAAACCTAAACCAATCTGCCTCTAAACGAGGTCAATGCGACCATAAAGATACTGTCCTGAGTCATGATTTTAAACATAGGAAATACATTTGAAACTCAATAAATGACAAAGAAATAACCACCCGACACTGGAATTCAAACAAATGCTTGTTTATCTAAATTAGTTCAAATGAAAGTCAATCAATAGCAAAATCATTATTCTCATAGTTACCTATTCTAGCTAAATGGGTCAGGACAGGTCTCTCAGTAAAGTCTCTCGAGCTGCCGTCCTCAGCATAGGTTCAGGAAGAAGTGGCTTCAAAATCCAAAACGCAATGATACAGACCCTCATTAGTCTAGTATATTTATAACAAAACTAACGAAAATAAAGTTACAAACAAATTCTGAATGTCCGTTGAGCCGCTGAGCAGAGCGAGCAGGAAAGGATGTCACTTGGTAACATTTAGAAAACCTCCGCTCAGGAAAAATCACAAAAATAAAAACACGGAAGAAGGAAACTCGAGTTTGAAAGCGATACATTTATGAATGCTCTTCCTTGGTACCATAGCAGAGCCACCGCAGATTTATCATTGTTCATTGTGGCTTTATTCTTTTCCAAGGGCAATTGGAAGCATGCCCGGAGCTGCTGTCCTCACGGAAACTTTTAAATCAGACAGAGGCTGTGGTCAGGTGACTTTCAACCATGTTCAGCAAGGCCTCTCGTCACATCTCAATCACTCGAGCGCAGGCTGTAAATAGCAGCCATCTTTGTTTAGGCCAAAACGGACCATCTTAATTAAAAGAAACACAAAACAACGTTACCACATCATAATGATTATACAGTGTTAATCCCCACTAATACCCTTATGTGTATGTAATTACCTAGCCGTCTGCAACACAAAGAAACATTAGCACGCGTTATTTTTAAAGCGCAAACTCGAAAGATATAGCACTTTTGCGATACTCATTTAATTAAATTGCACATATTATTAAGCAACATATATGCATTCCCACGTGTAGTTTCTCTCATTAGTAATGTTGGTTAATTTAGACCTTCAACAAAACTATTAATTAGTAATTATAAATCAGTAATTTTAATCATAACATATAAACAAAACTGGAGCTTAAAACTCGATAAATTTTCAACAGAAAACTCTGCTCCAGCAATCCCCCCTTTGGTGATATATTATCACCACAAAAACCAACCCAAAAAAAAAAAATTTTAGTCCCAATTTTAGGAGAAATTGAAAATGTCTTTTATGACACAACATTAAACACCAGACTCTCTCACATCATCCCTCTTCGACTCCAAGTACACACTCTCCCTCAATTCTTCTAATTCTATTTCTTGTGGGTCTCTCCTTGACCTCTTTTGTTTCTTTTCAGCATTTCCTCTAATTATTCTCTTTTTCCCTCCCCTGTTTTTACAACACAAACACCCCAATCTTAGTATCAATAAAGCAACAATTACGCATGTCAATGGAAATAATATTTTTCCAATAATGGTACTACCTATCTTAGCAATAAAACTCTTAACAGCAACAATTTTATTAGCTATTTTAGTCCAGATACTTTCAGCTTCCAGTGGTACTAATTCTTCATGCAAATCAGTAATATTTTTGATATAGACCTTTAGATCTTTGCTTTCGTCAGGAATGTAAGTGCAACAATGTTGAACTTTCAGCATTCCACAAACTCCACCCTCCTTGGCCAATAGAATATCAAGGGCAAGTCGATTTTGCATAGACATGGCGCGTACGGCAATCATTTCCGTATTTACCAAAAGAAACCCTCCAGCGGTACTTGTCGATAAGCGATCCACCACTGTTGACAGTTTCCGAATTCCATATGCATTTAAAGAAATTCCCACTGCTGGAATTAAAGCTCCAAAAATATCACCCACAATTTCTGACCAAGTTTCTCTCTTAAAACGTGTTAGTAAATTATTGTGTTCTACATCCTCTATTCTATCAATATGAAAAATCTTTGGAAAGACCAGGCCCACATAACACGTGCCATACCAATGGTCAGGCAACTTGTAATAAGCCTTGTTCCCACAAACATAATACACTCCTGGGAAAACTGGATCTTCTCCACCTTTAAAACCCCATCCTGTGCAATGAAGTATGTATCATGACACTCACTAGTCCCAACAAAATGACTATCATATTGGGATCTCCTTCTGGTAATGCATAGTTTAACCTTCTGTGGTGCATCTAAAGCCAAAGTTGGACTGGCCCCATTCTTCAATTCCTTTCCCATTTCAATATCCCAAATTGTCTCACTCACTTTATATTTCCCTGCCTTTTCATGCATGCTCATTCTCCTTCCCTCTACCATATCTAGGAAAGCCTTCTCTTCTTCTTTAAAACTGCAAGTTAAATTGTTTCTAAAAATGTAATCTAATGTTAATTCTTCTTTCTCAATAAAAATCTCACCAAAAATGTTAGCTTCTTTAGCTGGATTCAGCTTTTTGTTCATAGGTAATTGCCCAAAAATGTTATCTTTGTTAGACATCTCGTAATCTATTTTCCCTAATAAATAAAAAACACTACTTAGCACACTACATGAAATCCCATACGTAGCTGGTAAATGGTGATAAGTAACACCCTCTGAAACGGATGCAGGTAATTGCATACATACATAGCAATCCCTAACTTCCATTGTCTTTATGTATTCGTACAACAACTTTGAAAAAACATTGCTAGAAAAATCATTAATTGACCTATCTTTATGTATGTAAATGTTACTAATTCTAGTTGGAACTACTTTTTGTGAACTCTTCTCTACATTGGTCACATTCTCAGTATGTATTCCAAAAGTGTCTATTGTAACTCTAAAAGTAACTAATAAAGCTAGTACACCCCATAATAGCATTAATAATCCAGTACAGCAGCAGCACATTCTACACGATCTTTTCAAGAAGGCATATCTACTTTGATTATTCTCTGTGTTAGCCATTTTACTACTTTGGCAGTGTCTTTTGACTTAGCCTCTTCTACTCCACTACTGAGTTTTTAGAACTCTAGATTATTTCACACAGCTAATTTCAGATTTTCTCTTTTCACTTTTCTCCAGGTGACTCCTTTAGTTCACTCAATTTGGATTTTCATCACTTTTCACTTCTTCTTCAGCAACATCAAGTTGTATCAGATCTTCAACAACATCCTGTGCATCCGACTCCTCTCCAATGTCAGTCAAGATAACTTTCAGGATTCCAACAGTTTTCTCCTCAACCACTTCTCGTACGGTCCCCTCTGGATTTCCTTGACTCTCTGCCTCTTCACCTTCAGACAGTGCCACGTACGTCCATCCCGGTGACCTATACTTCTGGTTAGGTTTTCTGATTCTCTTGATCTCCTCTGGTTCTTTTGAGACCTTTTGTTTATCACCTTTTGCTTGATTCTGACTGGACACCTCGTTCACCTGTTCAGCTTTTGATGAATTTGCTCGTGTCAGTCTGTACCTCAATCTTTTAATCCTGTTAGGCCAAAGATCACCTCTTACAACCCTTTTTGGTCTCACTTCTTTATTATTTCTTTCTCCGATCCAAGTTCTCTTTCTCAGAACTCGACCCTCTGATTTCTCATTTTCACTCTCATCCGATTCTGTCTCATTTGCCTCTTGTTCTTCAACAATTTTCTTTTGCTCCACAGTCTTTTCCACCACCGATTGAGATTTCCCTAATTCTGTCCCTTCTCGGGTCTCCGACACGCAATCTTCTTGCTGTCTACTTGTCCCTTCACCTAGCTTATCAGGAATGTTCCCTACACCTCCTCGGGGGTCTTCCGCAATCTGTCCCTCTCTATCTTCTTCTGACCCTGCTTCTTCAGGTGTAATCTCAAGTGGATTTTCAACCTCCTCATCTGATTCAGGTGTAGTCTCTGTGGAATTGCTCTTTTCTCTTCTTTCTTCTCCACAGCTTGTTGGAACTTCAGGCACTCTTACAGAATCCGATCTCTCCTCTGAGACTCTCAATGTTTCTCTTGAAGCCTCTCTTGGAAAGAAAAAAGAATCACCTGACACTCTTTCTCCTTCACCCCTTTCAGGATTCTTTTTTCGTCTCACTGGTTCAGTTTCTGCATCATCACTGGAATCTGACTCTTCAAAATACTCCTTACCAGTCCCATCCTTTGGATTTGGAACTCTCAGAGTATGACTTGCATGCACCCAGTTTTTCACACCAGCACACTTTACTGCAGTCGTTGTAGTCAGAATAACTTGTCTTGGCCTTCCCCACCTTGGAACCAAGCAATTTCTTCTTCTGTGCACCTTAATCCTCACCCAGTCCCCTGGACTCAGATCATGGGCTTGCTTCTTCTCAAGTGTGGTAGCGTCTTCTCCAACCTGGTGAAACACAGAATGAACTGCGTTAGCCAGGCCTTTACAGTAATCCAAAATCATGTCATCAGTTATTGTCATCAACTTGTTGACAGGCACAAATGCATGTCTCATCGCACGTCCCATTAATATCTCGTGCGGACTCAAACCTGTGATTCTATCTGGAGAAGACCTAATAGTCATCAGCACTAGAGGCAAGACATCAGGCCATTTCATTCCAGTGGCTAAACACATCTTACAATCCGGTTTTTGATAGTGCCATTCATCTGTTCAACGACGCCAGAAGCCTCTGGTCTGTATGCACAATGTAGCTTCTGCTGTATGCTCAATGCTTCACAAATCAAACCCATAAGCTCATTGTAGAAGTGTCCACCTCTGTCAGACTCAATTGTCACTGGGAACCCGTACCTAAGAATCAACTCTCTTAACAGTAACTTTGCAACTGTTATTCCATCATTTCTCCTACTCGGATAGGCCTCCACCCATCTTGAGAACAAACAGACTACCACTAGAACATACCTCAATCTGTTCACTTGGGGCATTTCAATGAAATCTATCTGCATTCTGGTAAATGGACCTCCTTCTCTGCCTATTGTTCCTAGACTCACAACTGTCTTTTTCCCAGTATTGAACTGCTGACAAATCAAACATCTCTGACAGATGCTCTCTGCAATCAACCTGAACTTTGCATTGTACCAGGTCTGCTTGAATGACCTAATCATTGCGTCCCTCCCCAGATGTCCCTAGCCATGATACATTCTTGCCATTATCGACAACATGGAATTGGGCATGACTGGTCTACCATCTCTATAGATCCAAACATGATCTGTCTCTCTTGGGGCACAACCTGCCTTGATCCAATCTCTCATTTCCTCATCTCCTGCCTCATTCTGCAACTGTTTCACTTCATCCCACGTTTCTAGGACATTAGTAAACATCACAGAACAGAAAGACATCTCCCTTTCTCGTGCCCTATTAATCGAATGATTGTTCTTTGCACAATACTGTGCTATGTCATTGGCAAAACGATTACCAAGAGTAACAAAATCATCTCCTTGTCCATGAGCAGCACACTTCACAACTGCTAACTCTTTAAGCAGCTGTATCGCCTCAAGCAACTTTCCAATCACTTCAGCATTCTTTATTGGAGTCCCACTCGACGTCAAGAAACCTCTCTGTAGCCAAAGCTGGCCAAAATCATTGCCAACTCCAAATCCGTACTGACTATCAGTCATCACAGTCACTCTCAGATTTTTCCCAATTTTGCAAGCTTTCGTCAATGCCACCAATTCAGCCACTTGAGCAGATCTCACTCCTTTCAAAGACGAAGCTTCCATAACTTCGGAAACCTTGCACACTGCATATGCTGCACTCAGCACACCATCATCAGTTCTTAGACATGATCCATCCACAAACAACACATGATCACTCTCTGGCAATGGCAAATCTCTTATGTCTGGTCTTGGTTTCGTGCAGTAATCAAGCACATCCAAACAATCATGATCAACATCATCTCCAACATTCACATTGTCAGCATCTGGTAACAACGTTGCTGGATTCACATTCACACATCTCTCAAGAGTCACATTTGATGCTCCCAGAATGATTTTCTCATATTTAGTCAGTCGACTGTGTGACATATATTGAGTCCTGCTTCTTGTCAAAAGAATTGCCACATCATGAGGTACGAATACCCTTACAGGATATCCCATTATTATGCCCTCACTCTGTTCCAAACTTCTGCATGTAGCAGCTACTGTTTTCAGGCAACCTGGCAAACCCACAGCTACGGGGTCAAGTGTCGATGAGAAGTACGCAATCGGCCTTCTCAGTTGTCCATGCTTCTGAATTAACACTGAAAGTGCACATCCATTTCTTTCACTGCAGTACAACTCAAACTCTTTCTCATAGTCTGGCATTCCCAAAGCAGGGGCTTCACACATTCTGCTCTTTAACTCTTCAAATGCTGCCATTTGTTCACCATCCAGCTCCAATGGGTCTCTCACTTCACTTTTGGTCAACTTAATCAATGGCTTTGCTATCAGGGAGAAATTACTTATCCACTGACGACAATAACCCACCATCCCCAGAAACACCCTCACTTCTCTCTGGGTCATCGGGGCTCTCATTCCTCTGATAATTTTGATCCTGTCATCAGTCACCTTTCTCAGACCCTTTTCAATATTGTGTCCAAGATAATGCACCTCTTTCTTGCAAAATTGCAATTTGGCTGGAGATACCTTTAACCCTCCATCTGCCAGATGATTCAGTAAAGCTATGGTATCTACTTCACAAGCTTCACGTGTCTTCGAGGCCACAAGTAAGTCATCGATATACTGCACTAGTACTGAGCTTTCAGGCATGATCAAACTCTCCAATGATTTTTTCAACAACTGATTGAATATCGAAGGACTCTCTGTATACCCCTGTGGGATACGACACCATGCTAAAATACGCTGTCCAAACCGAAATGCAAAAATCGGCTGGCTGTCATGATGCAATGGAATTGAAAAGAAAGCATGACACAAATCAATCACTGTGTACCACTCAGCATCATGAGGAATCTGATACAAAATCACTGAAGGATTCGGCACAATGGGACAACACGCCACCACAATTTTGTTAACCTTTCTCAAATCTTGCACAATCCTAATCTTTCCATTAGGTTTCTTTAGCCCCATTATCGGTGAATTACACGGGCTTCTCAGTAACTCTCTCAAAACACCCTGTTGAATCATCTTGTCAATTATAGGAGTAATTCCCTCAATTATCTCTGGTGTCAATCTGTATTGTGGGATATTAGGATAAACAATCCCCTCTTTCACTGAAATCTTCACTGGATCTACATTATTCATCAATCCTACATCTTCTCCAGTAAAATCCCAAACTGCTGTTTTCACTGTGTGTCTCAACTCCTGAGGCAAATCATCTGGATTAAACACAGCATATGTACCAACAATCTCACTCTCTCTATTATCTAGAGTCATCCGGTACAAAACATCCTCATCTGGTGTCTCAAAAGCTATTCCATCCGGAGTACAGAAAATTGTGCAGTTCATCTTACACAATAGGTCCCTACCTAACAAGTTCACTGGACTTGTGTCACAGACTACAAACCTGTGCATGTCTGAAAATTTCCCTATTCTTACCCTTACTGGTTCGGTAAGACGAGTCTTAATCTGTGTATTGGCTACACCAACCACTTGGATTGCTTCGTCCGAGAGAGGAAGATTTCTAATATCTGCTGACCTGACAGTTGATCTCGTCGCTCCTGTGTCTACCAAAAAAGTAACACTCTCCCCATTTATTTTCCCATCTACAAATGGCCCTGCCTGGTCTATTTCTAGAGTTGCACCAAGTATACACTCTTCCTCCTCTCTTCGGCTCCGTCAATAGTCCCCTTCAGACTCACTCCCCTCATTTTTTAACCAGTACTGCTGTACCAGGTTAGAACGTCTCGGTTTGTTTACCTGCTCATCATTGTAGAATCCTGAGTCCTGGTTATACTTTTGGGACCCTCTATTCTGCGGCAAGGGCGGTTTTGGCTCTTGGCTCTGCTGTCTGACAACCTTCTGCTGTTGCTGCTGATGATTACACCCCTCGTTCTGCACCTGTTGATTTAAGGGTTTATTCTCATTACTCACTAATGGTGGATTGGTACACTCGGATCTCCAATGCCCCAATTGTCCACAGTTGTGACAAGGGAACTTCTTTTTGGCCTCTTCAAGATTCCCCTTTCCTTTTCCCGCATATCTGGGCCTATTTCCTGGATTATTTGCCTGTTCCACCAACTGTGCTTCTTGTCTCTCAGCAACTTTCACTTGTGCCCACATTGCTTTCTCTTTCAGCTTTCCCTGTTTTGCCTCAATCTCATCACTGAAGTACTTTGCATGTCTCAAGATTTCATCAATCTTTTTACTCTGCCAATCAACTGTATGCTCACGAATCCTTTCACTGATTTCAGGTCTCAAGCCATATACAAATCTGTATACAAAATGACTCAAATCCTTGTCACCCAGGTGTTCATCTCCACTGAACTGTTTAAATGCCAGTATCAGTCTTTCGTAAAAAGCATGAACTGATTCTTTTGCTTCCTGATGTGTTCGATCTATCTTAACCCAGTCTGTCTCTTTTGGGGGTACCTGATTTTTCAGGAACACTATAACCTGCTCATACTTCTTCATAACCTCTGGGTCTGGTGCTCTCGTTTTCGGATCTCTTGGGTACTTCTTAGCAGGCCAATCTACAACTATTTTACACTCTGCCCACAAGTCTGCTGGAACAATTATATCAAACAGACTATTCAGGTCAATCCACAGCACTTTTGACAATTTCACAAACCTGTCTACCTGCCTATACCACTCGACGGGCTTTTCTCTCAGTCGAGGGAAATCAATCGTAAATGACAAAATATCCTGTCTAATCCATGGGACATGTACATATCCTCCTCCTGGAATCTCTCTCATAGGATAAGCATCCACTGTTTTCTCTTTCATCTTTACTGTTTTTCAGAGTAAGTTCTGTCCACTGAATCTTCCCTTTTCTTGTACCACCTATCCTTCCACTTTTCCACATCACCCCATTTTCTCAATAAGGCAATCATTTCTTTAATCTGCCCTGTTCTGCCAGTACCATTTAGATTTTCAATATCCTTGTCAGAGAAATCCACCCTGTAAGGCTTCTGCAAAGCTTTCACCTTATCCATGTCAACTCCTTGTTCACTCGCTATTGCCCTTAACCTGTCATGTGTACTCTTAGCCCTCCAGGTGATACTCTTGCACATGAATAACAACTCTCCATCATGATGGTTTTTCAGTATATCTGTAGGAATTGTTCCTGCAATAAGCACCTCCAATTCTATGCGCAACCTGGCTACATCAATCGCCTGTGAATCTTTATCCTTCTTCTGAAGAACCTTCAACCAATCATTCAAATCTTCAGCTGTTATTTCAGTAGACTTTTTCACTGCACTCACTTGTTCTGTCATCCTCTGTGGTTCCAAAATCGTTCCTCCCAAACAACCAGTATTCAATCCTGAATTAGGCTGTACATCTTATCCTCCACTACATGTGTCATGTCTTGACTGCCTCAAATTATTTTCTCCCTTTCTCATTCTTGATTCCTCCAAAGTACAAGTACCAACCAAACCATTTCCAACATAAGGAACTGTCAAACCATTTTCACCCATTCTTTGTTTATCAAAAATAGGCACAACCGGACCAATCGTTACAGGCACTGTAACTGCTTCAAGATTTTTCGTCAGCTCTCTAATTTTCTCAGTCAGCTCAGATGTGGTTCTGGCTAATTCTCTTGTTTTCTCGTCACTGACTTGATTCTCTCTCTCCCGCTCTCTCTCTCTCTCCCTTTCCGTGAAAGAGCTACCACTTTTCAGATCAGGTGTCACAACCTCAGTTTTAATAATTCGCAAAGTATCTCTTACAGGAGTAGCAACTGGCGTGCTCGCTTCTGGTTCTGGTCTATACGGAGGTGGTCTCTTGTAAATCATGTCATCCAAGACCTCATCCTCGTAATCATTAGGCCCATACCTTCTCACTTCTGTATCAGGCACCTTTTCTGCACTTTTCCTTCCTTCCGCTTCTTCAACAGTTCTCATAGGATATAATCCCTCTGACATACTAGCATCTCGCCATCTCCTCATTCGATCATGATGAGTCTCACGATCATATTTCCTCCCGAACATGTACCTATAATTGCCTCCACTCCTCTGCTTTTCTCGCTCATGCACCTCATCTTCCCATTCCACCAACTCCTCGAACTGTGTCGGCCTTGGTCTAGGCTCTAAACACATCATCTTTTCCCGTAAATTTCTCAACACGGCCAGATTAAATGAACCATGTTCCGGGAACGCTAAGACACCATCTTCCTTAGTATACTTAGCCCAGTTATCTAACCATATACAGGTATGATACCCATATTTCGCAACCATGAAGGATGCAGGAGTTCTCGTCGGAGGTAGCAATTCACCTTCTCTAGTTATTATGTTTTTATCCTTGTCGAACCACCTTTTAATTTTACCGAACAAGGATTTTTTCTTCTTTTCCTCAGGTTGGTAATACATTTTAACGTTTACCAATATTCTCTAGTCCCTTCCGCAACTGTACGATCCTTTGTCCAATAACAGCGCGACTCACACTAACGCACCAATCCTGGAACGTCTACATCACCCAGTACTCCTTCCAATCCCTGCGCGGCTCACACCAATGCACCAATCCCAGCGCGAGCACTGTTCTGATCCACTACCCAATCACAGCGCGGTCTGTATGACGTCAGCAGTCGCTGACTGCAGCTTCTGCTCTGTCTTCTGTCACTCGTCTACCCCTCCTTTACAAAGCCTTCTCAGTAGACTTCGTTTCAGATTCTACAAAATCTATTAGTTACAACATATAAACATCTCCATTGTCTGCTTCGCTAACCACAGAATAGTAAAGAAATTCTTTCTCACAAGAATCCCGCTTCTCTCTAGAACAGCGCTTACCTCTGCTCCACTACGGAATAATTCCTTTAGTTGACACAGTAGCACATCCCTCTACTCTGCCCTTCTAACATGCATCCATTAACTGTTTCCTCTAGGACTGCTCCAAAGAGTCTTACAATCAACTAAATGCTCATACATTCACGCACTTTCACACCAGAAAATGTAGCACATGCACACAGAATCCTGCCTTTCCCGAGAACAGCAAACAGTCTGTCCCACTACAGAATTATAACACGCGTTAACCAAGCAGCGCTTACCTCTGCCCAGTCCTTCAGACAAGCTCAGAGAATACCTATTACTCCTCCAGCGATAAGCTTTAAAGGCGAACCTTACGGATCCCTGGGACTTAAGACCAGAATTTCACAGATAACCTTCGCTACCATACACACTCCTTTTATACCGAAGATATGTCCCTAATAGTAACACACGACGATGTCACTGATTCCGAACCCAGACAATGTGACGCGCAACTTCAATTGTCACACGTTTTTCCCCGCATACGTACAGGGCCAACAATCCCGTCTTTCCCGAGAGCAGCACTCACTTCCCTCTGCCCTACTACGGAACCGTCACCAGCTCCCCACGTTCCAGAAGCCGTACACACTACATAGAACTCAATACGACGACCTCAACATATAGTATTAGTACATGTACCAACATCAACCAATAAATCAATGAATCAAAAGCCTATGTACAAGCAATCTATCAGATCAAGACAATAATCTAAAACCATCATACTGCTACCAGGAAACTGCTGCAGATCGGCGCATATAAATTCTCCCTACTTCCACGGACAGAGTAAATCCACAGTCACACGCACATACACTCATCATACGCTAGGGCCCATCACACTAAAATTCACACTATTACTCTATCCACACTGTATATAGGAGAGAAACCTAAACCAATCTGCATCTAAACGAGGTCAATGCGACCATAAAGATACTGTCCTGAGTCATGATTTTAAACATAGGAAATACATTTGAAACTCAATAAATGACAAAGAAATAACCACCCGACACTGGAATTCAAAAAAATGCTTGTTTATCTAAATTAGTTCAAATGAAAGTCAATCAATAGCAAAATCATTATTCTCATAGTTACCTATTCTAGCTAAATGGGTCAGGACAGGTCTCTCAGTAAAGTCTCTCGAGCTGCCGTCCTCAGCATAGGTTCAGGAAGAAGTGGCTTCAAAATCCAAAACGCAATGACACAGACCCTCACTAGTCTAGTATATTTATAACAAAACTAACAAAAATAAAGTTACAAACAAACTTTGAATGTCCGTTGAGCCGCTGAGCAGAGCGAGCAGGAAAGGATGTCACTTGGTAACATTTAGAAAACCTCCGCTCAGGAAAAATCACAAAAATAAAAACACGGAAGAAGGAAACTCGAGTTTGCAAGCGATACATTTATGAATGCTCTTCCTTGGTACCATAGCAGAGCCACCGCAGATTTATCATTGTTCATTGTGGCTTTATTCTTTTCCAAGGGCAATTGGAAGCATGCCCGGAGCTGCTGTCCTCACGGAAACTTTTAAATCAGACAGAGGCTGTGGTCAGGTGACTTTCAACCATGTTCATCAAGGCCTCTCGTCACATCTCAATCACTCGAGCGCAGGCTGTAAATAGCAGCCATCTTTGTTTAGGCCAAAACGGACCATCTTAATTAAAAGAAACACAAAACAACGTTACCACATCATAATGATTATACAGTGTTAATCCCCACTAATACCCTTATGTGTATGTAATTACCTAGCCGTCTGCAACACAAAGAAACATTAGCACGCGTTATTTTTAAAGCGCAAACTCGAAAGATATAGCACTTTTGCGATACTCATTTAATTAAATTGCACATATTATTAAGCAACATATATGCATTCCCACGTGTAGTTTCTCTCATTAGTAATGTTGGTTAATTTAGACCTTCAACAAAACTATTAATTAGTAATTATAAATCAGTAATTTTAATCATAACATATAAACAAAACTGGAGCTTAAAACTCGATAAATTTTCAACAGAAAACTCTGCTCCAGCACTTCCACCTCCTCCCCATTAATTCTCACCCTCTGCTGATATTTAGCAGTGTTCGGGGGAAGGGATACTACGGGAACCACCTCTCTATCCCCGAGTGAAACCAGCGTCAGGCCTGTCCACTCCCCTTCCCTATCTAAGGGCAGCTCCACCCCAAGCGCTATACTACTCACCCCAGGACTTTTCCCGCCCGTTGGGGCTGGTGGTCGCTTGCGACACTTGGGATCTCCCCGGTAGTGTCCAATCTCCCCACACTCCTAGCACCGCACAATCCTTGGCTGCTGACTCCTGTCAGGGTAAGTGGGTCTTGTGGAATTGGATGGGGGTGGGGTTCCTACTCCCTTCCCAAACTTATTTTGGGGACCTTTCTTGAACTCCACCTTTTTATCTCCCCCCTCTTTCTTCTGGGGGAAACCCTGTCCGCCTTTCGAGCCATCTCCCCCGGGGCCCTTGTGAGACACCCGGGTGCCTCCTCCGCAAGCTCACGGGGATCCATCAACTTGCGGTCCACCAGATGTTGGCGCAGCTCCGGAAAGCTCTTATCCAAGAGGTGCTCCCTTAAAAAAAGATCGTACAACCCTTGGTAGTCCTGCACCTCACTGCCACGCACCCAACCATCTAGTGCCTTCCTCGCATAATCAAAAAAATCTACCCATGTCTGTGTGGACAGCTTATGGCTGCCACGAAACTTCTGCCTGTCCCTCTCGGGGTTAAGACCAAACTTTTTTAACAAGGCCTCTTTCATGGGGGCATACCTTACCTGACCCGCCTTGGCCAAATATAGCAGGGTGTCCCTAACATTGGGAGGAATATACCGGTATAAACCACCTCCCCAATTACTCTCGGGTACCCCATGGGCCGTCAAGGCTACCTCGTATGCCTCCAACCATTTCATGATGTCGTCCCCCACTGTGTAATTGGCAATTACCTCTTTAGGTAGGTAGAATTTTGATTCTTGAGGTTCCTTAGGTATGCTGCCACCATTGTCCTTATTGGACGCGTTCAATTGAAGGGCGCGTAGCTCCAGCTCTTTTAGCTGAAGCTCGTGCGCCAGCTTCTTCTCCTCCATTGCCCATTTCTTGTTTTCCCTTTCATGTTCTAATTTCGCTAGCTCCCATCTTAATTGCCTCTCTTCCCTCCTGTCCTCGTACTCCTCTGGAGACACGCTCCTTCTAGACCCTGTCCTACTACTGGCCCCAGAACGTCTCCCTGGGGGCACATTTTCCGACATATCTACATTTAAGATGTCTAGTACTTCCTGGGCGCTCTCCTCCTGAGGTGCATCTGGCGCCTCCTGTCCCTCATCCTCTTTCCCTTCTGGGTGGGCCTCTGCCCATGCCCTAATGGCGGTGCGGAGTTCCGGTCCTTTGGCCCTCCGTACCCCAGGCACCCCCATCCCCTGCCCGAACTCTCTCAGTTGCTTCACCGAGTACCCCTCGAGGTCAGCTAACCGGAATTCCATCTTGACAGGTGGGGACCTAGATACTAAGGAGAAAAATTCCTAGGGGATAGGCAACAGTTATCAGCTAACCAGGCTTCTTGCACTCTCAACCTGGACAGTGGAAATAACAATGCAGCAAACAATGGTTTTCGAGCTCTGGAACAAATAGGCGTTTTATTGTGGTGCCCTCCGTCTCACGGAAGGGTGCTGTATGGTCACAGGTCCTAAGGATCCCACCGCTCGCCAACAATGTAGGACTTGGGGTCTCCAGGCCCTATGGGGCGGTAACGTGACACGAGCGGTTGGGCCACCAAAGGTCTGTGTGCAAAGCAACCATACAACACGCACCTCACCTGGGACGAGGAACACACACAATAAGTGATGCCACACTGAAGGAGTTATGTAAATACTCAAGTTTATCCAAGTAGATCCCGTTAGATGCAGTTCATGAGGTAGCAGTACATTTCATAAGCTGATAACACAATTCCTAGCGATATACATGTCAGTTAGGAGCTATAAAAGTTGGTCATACCCTGAATGCAATTCATGAAATATCAGTACTGCCTGAGATACAATTACCATTCACGTAGATGTACCCGCGCACTTCACTTTCCTGTAGCGCCTTAGGGGGGTGATTATAGCGCTAGGCGCACTAACCGGTGACGACCTCAGAACAGGGCATCTAGCACAGAGAGCTACTCGTAATCAAGGACATTTAGCACTTCAACATGGAGCATGAATAACAGAGCGCTACTCGTAATCAATAGCACGTAGCACTTCAATATGGAACACGAATAAGAGAGCTCTACTCGTAATCAATAGCACGTAGCACTTCAATATGGCACATGAATAACAGAGCGCTACTCGTAATCACTAGCACGTAGCACTTCAATATGGCACATGAATAACAGAGCGCTACTCGTAATCAATAGCACGTAGCACTTCAATATGGCACATGAATAACAGAGCGCTACTCGTAATCAATAGCACGTAGCACTTCAACATGGAACAGGAATAATAGAGCGCTACTCGTAAGCAATGACATGCGGCATTTCACTACGGAGCATAGATAACATAGCGCTATACGTGAATACGGATATTTAGCACTCCAGGTCGGAACAGGGCTATCAGAGCGCTACCCGTACTCAGGGGCAGTCAATGCTTCACACGGGGGCTGACCGCAGGGAGCGCACGGGACTTGCGGAGCGAGTCTCTCGGGCTCCGGTGCAGTTCGTAGGGCACCGCGCTTCAGTGCAGTCACGGGGGCACCAGGAAGGGATCCCTCGGCGGGGTCTCTCGGTCGCGATGACAAGGGGGACTCCCACGGAGAGGGGACCGGGGCTGAGGGTGCGGTGTGGCTCCCAACCAGTAGAGGCCGCACCAGGGAAAATCCCAGCCTCCGGGCTTACCTCGTTCTCAACGTCGGAAGGCGTCCGCTCCAGCGATGATGGGGGGACCTCGGCCTCGCGCACCTTCTCACGCAGCTGCGACGGCAGCGGCGGGGCCCCGGGCATCTCCACGGGCCTCGCGATATGGCAGGGCGCTTCTTCCGGCCTCCGGGCTGCGGCGGTGAGCGCGCTGGCTTCCACGTCGCAGGGGGGTGCTCAAGTTAAGGATGGGGGTTCTGCGCTCAGCGGAGCGCGCTGCCGGGGGTCCCAGGCCAGGTCAGGGAGCGCAGGGGTCACAGCGCTAATACCTGGTCGATCCCCGGTGGCTCTTCAATCTGCTTTGCATACGGCTTCAGGGGTCAGTCTGGACACGCAGTCTCAGCGCTTGGCATATAAGTTTAGAGTTCAATCTGGACACGCAGTCTCAGTGCTTGGCATATAAGTTTAGAGTTCAATCTGGACACGCAGTCTCAGTGCTTGGCATATAAGTCTCTGTTCTCAGATGTTAGGTGAAGTCTTGTTGGCGCAGATGTATCTGGCGCCCTTAAGGGGTTCTGTTACAGGGGGGTAGGGATGGAGAAGGCGACTAGGTCCTTCCTAGTCAGGCTTGTGTCGTAAATAAAGTATTACGCACTCATAATTTCTATAGGTATCAATAGGATCATGCATAAAGCAAGAGGCTGAGTCCGTGGTATCAGGTTCAAAAGGGCTTTATTCCAATAACTCGAGTTATAGGGAGAATGGTTCCATCACCACAAGGGATCAGGAAGGGTCTTCTGCCACTTTATTCACAGAGTACAGTATATATACATTCATTATTATACGTAAGCAGGAGCGCTTCAGGCAGAGCAAGAGAGAATGAGATAAGAGCATGTGGGCGTGTAAGTAGGCGTGAAGGTGGGTGTCCATGTGGGCGTCCACTTGATGAGTTATAGGTGAGTGTCATAGGTGGGTGGGTACCTGGAGGGGGTTGCGTGATCAGCTGGAACTTTACTGGAACTTTGCCTTACTTGTGCTCAACTCGAGCATGACGTGTAACTGACGTGTAACTGGGGGAAGGTTGCTGGGCAGCCGGGGAGTCTGGAAGAGAGGCCTTCAGTGTCAGGACGACCAGCACATCTTGTATTATCTGATATCTAAAGTCCGGAGCAGGAACTGATCTGTGACATAGGTTGCCCATCACCAAGAGCCGATGTGGCTTCTATTTCTTTATTCACTGCGTGGGCCTTACATGGGGGCTATGTGCTTTTCACTGACGTGAGCTTTGCAATCACTGAAAAGGAGACAGAAAGGCTAGGCTCTATCCTTTGCAGGCGGGTTTTGTTTATTCCTCCTTTTCCAGGCAGGAATGTCATTCAGTAGGAGTAAGCAGATAATCGTGCTCAATACTATCTCGGCACCCCGGACTGGGCCCCTTTGGCTGAGGCCCAAGTGTGCGAGGCCAAGGATACGCAGCTGCAGCTCTCAGAGCGTCTGAGGCCTGAAACCTCTTTTCGGGCTCTGGCTGAGCCACAAAATGGGCTTTCATGAAAATGGCACGAGTGCAGGAAAACATGATGCAAAACGTGTAGGCCTCAGTGCAGATTTGTCGTTTCTCTCATGGGAGACTTGATGGCAGGCCACGTTATAGCATAGGCATCATGGTTGACAGGCCATGGAGGGAAAATGCATGGCGTACATGCATGTACACGAAACGTTGGGGAACACATAGGGGACACATAGGCCTTGTCATAATCTTTATTTTCTCATTCCCTCCTTGTCCCCTAGTGGACCCTTCATGTCACATCTATTCTCATGAGACAGTCGATCTGTTCTTGCAGCATTATTTTTCCATTTTCAATGCTTTGTATTGGGGACGTGGAACACATGCAGTAGCACACAGGCCGCAAATGGCCGGGCCACACTGCAGACATAGACAACAACTGAATACCATTAGTAGTATTAACCCACAGACGGTCAACACTTTCCATCCCCATGCCGATATTACTCCCCAGAGCCAACTGGACCAAGTCCACGTGCCTGGGTCTTGATGTATGCTTTGGGCAATCTTGTGGAGCCTTGTTATTGCTTTGTATACAGATGGTGCGTTATTAGGAATAAAAACGCAACAGCTGGAGCCGATGATTCTACAAGCCCCGCCCCTATCCGCCAGGATGACGTCAAGAACAAGGCGGTTCTGAAGAACGACCATTCTCATAGCAGACTGTTCCTGGGTCAAGTTCCCCAGGGCTGATGCAGTCTCATTTACAACTGTTTCTAGAATCCTTGTTAGCCTGTGGATAAGTTTACTATTCTGGACGGGACCTATGAAGAAAAAGAATCCTTTGTTGAAATCTGTATATTGCTCCCAAGCTGTCTCGGTCTGGTCAATGCCGGAGGCATCGAGCCCTCGTCTGTGTCTGATAAGTGCTAGTTGGGGATCTTGATGATAGTTCGATGGGGCCAAGAAAACGGGTGGTAAAAGAAATGATATGTAGCACGTCCCACCCCAGTCTAAGGGCAGCTGTACATAGGCTGTCTGGCCACAAATAAAGTAGGTGTGTCGTGATGCTCTGAAATAGGACTTTCCTTTGTCTTTAAACTCTATTATAGTATTACACTCGCTGTGCCCCAAATGTACTGAGCCTTCTTTTCTGACACACAAGTCCCCTTTTACTGGCAGGATTGTAATTGAGGATGGACCTACATTGTGTATGGGCTTGACATTCAACATTATAAGGTCGAGGGTCGCATTTCCTTGCTGATACTCTTCATTTTCTAGATCTGTACCTTTTCTTTGGGGAAGACCTTCTTCGTCTGGGAAACATGCTTCATTCATTACTTTATTCAAGTTACCCCATACCCAGTCACCCCTACACTCCTTGTCTTGACATTCTTTGGCATCACCGTTGATGGATGTCATTAAGGCAAACCATGCTCCGCAAGAACCATTATGGGAGAACGGAAAAGGGAAAAGAGGCAACACTCCCTTCACCTTCTGATACGGGGGAAGTCGGCCACAGACCCAGCAGTCTGTAGCATTGCTAGTCTGATGTGAATGGTGCAGCATCTGAATAAAGGTATTGTTGCGCAGGGCAAGTCGATAGGATAGCTCATAGGATGGCAGATCACTAAATGTATGCTTTATGGTATCATTAGTGGAGGAGTGTAAGAGTGAGGCAATAGGAGGAAAAATAGCATGTAGTATTAAGCTGATACATATTATCGTGATGCACAGAAGAGATAGAAAAATCAAAGTCACTATACATCTACCACATAATATTTTACAGTATTTGCTTTTCATCTTGCTCTTTTTATGATTATCATTGTCCGAGATCTTATGCAAGTCAGAATACATGTTCAACCGATTCACCACCTAGTGGACTTAATTGATCAAACGGGGTCTGGCTTTCTAGATCTCAGTTTAGCTTTGTACTCCTGCTGAGGAGTCTCCTCTAGTAAAGGGGGCTCAAAGTCTGAAAAGTTTGTTTCCTTTTTAAAAGAGTCGTTATTCCCGAAGTAGCGCTTGCAGTGGTGTATATGCAGCCATCCTTTCCGTCCTTCGACTTTAACGGCTGTCCTTGTGGTCAATAGCACTAACTTCGGCACCTTCCACCTCGGCTCAAGAGGATACGTCCTGTCAAAGTTCCTTATTAAAATATAATCCCCAGGAGCGATGGAGTGTTCCTTGACCTGGGTGTTGTCAGGGAAGGCGGCGGCAACCTGCGAACGACAAGAGAGTAGTGCAGACATCAAGGAAGCCAGGTAATCTGTCAGCATGTTACTATCAACATCAGTAATCTTTTTAGGCATCGGAGTGCCCCACATATTCGGTGGTCTACCAAAGACCACTTCGTAAGGAGATAAGCCAGTTCTAGAATGGGCTACCATTCTCATGTAAAAGAGGGCAACCGGCAGGGCTACCATCCAATCTACACCTTTTTCTGCACAAATCTTTGCTAGTTTTGTCTTTAAGGTCTGATTGTGCCTTTCTACAAGGCCTGCTGCTTCAGGATGTCGCACACAATGAAACTTCCAGGTATACCCTAACAGAAGGGACACCTGCTTCATGAGTTCAGAGGAGAAAGGCTGACCGTTGTCGGAATATACGACACGCAGTAATCCATAACGTGGGAAAAACTCTCGCACCAATTGTCTGGCGGTAGTTACAGCAGTATAATCAGGGACTGGATAGGCTTCTGTCCATCTTGTGAGTGCACATACTACTACCAGGACATATTTGTAACCTCTACATCTGTTCATTTGGATATAATACATTTGGAGGACTTCAAAAGGATGGTTAGGTGGAGAGAATCCACCTTGTTCCACCGGAATGCCTTTACCTGGATTGAATTGGCAACAGATCATACATGTTCTGAATTTTTGTTTCGCTGCTGCACGCAGGTGCTTGTTGAACCAGATATTCTGTAAGCTGTCTAGCATTGCTTTCTCTCCTAAGTGTGCAGGACTATGTGCGGTATTTATGATCACTTGTACCATCGAATCAGGAAGAAACCATGTTGCCTTGCCCTTAGTCATCCAACCCTGATCAGTCAGTACCCCTCCTTGTTCTGACCATTTCTTTAATTCGTCTAGAGTAGCATGTGTCTGTATATCTTGTACATCCCTGGAAGGATCCCTAACTGTCATGGCTTTGGACAGTGATAGTATCTGTGAGTTTGTCATGTCTAGTGAGGTCTGAGCTGTCTGTTTAGCAGTTCGGTCTGCCAGATCATTGCCTTGAGAAATGGTATCTGTGGCTTTAGTATGTGCTTTGCATTTCAGGATAGCTATGGCTGTCGGTAAATGTATCGCTTCCAGAAGGGCTTGTATAAGGGGGCCATGCTGTATCTTGGCCCCGTGAGAGGTCAAGCAACCTCTTTCTCTCCATAGTACTCCAAAATCGTGAACTACCCCGAATGCATATTGTGAGTCGGTGTAAATGTTTACTCTCAGGTGCTTAGCTCTTATGCACGCTTGTGTCAGAGCGATGAGCTCTGCTGCTTGTGCTGACAGTATGTCTATTCTTTTAGTCTCTATGATTTCAGTAGCAGTGGTCACTGCATATGCTGCCACTAATTCTCCCGCCCCCGTCCTCATGCATGAGCCGTCAACATAGAGTGTTAGGTCAGGGTCTGGGAGTGCAACATCCGTCAAGTCTTGTCTTGGTTTAGTCACGGTATGTATCACTTCAACACAGTCATGTGGTGGAACGTTCTCTGTACTAGAGGGCAAAAGAGTAGCAGGATTCAGTATGTTGCATCGTCTGATCTCTATGTGTGGTTGAAATAACGTCAGCTCATAACCTGTCAGTCTCGCTACAGTCAGGTGTTGAGTTTGTGTCCGGTTCAAGAGAACCTCCACTGCGTGCGGTACTTGTACTGTCAGGGGGTGGCCCAGCACTATCGAGTCACTTTGTCTTATGGCTAAGGCCGTTGCTGCAACAGATTTTAGGCACGCAGGCAAAGCCTGGGCTACTGGGTCCAATGTACTAGAAAAATAAGCACAGGGCTTGTGTTTTCCTGCATGATCTTGTGTGAGGACAGATAGTGCTGTTCCATCCTGCTCTGTCACAAAAAGCATAAAAGATTTGTTGTAATCAGGGGTCGCTAAAACTGGTGCTTGACATAAAGCTCTTTTTAATTCTTCAAATGCCACAGTGTGTTCTTGTGTCCAAGGGAGGACATTAGTAGAAGCTGCCTCCTGTGTCGTCAACTGCATTAGGGGCTTGGCTATGTAAGCATACTGGGGAATCCACTGCCTGCAATATGAAGTGAGGCCAATGAATGCACGTACCTCCTTTTGTGTCTTGGGCTGTGAAAGGCCAGAAATCAATTGAATACGTTCCGGTGTCAGTCGCCTACCCTCCTTGGAGAGCAAGTGCCCAAGGTACGCCACTTGCTGTTCACAGAATTGTAACTTCGAAGGGGACACTTTGTGCCCCTTGTCAGCCAGAAAGTGTAAAACCGTGAGTGATGCATCTTCGCAGTCAGTTTCTGATCTTGCTGTGATGAGAATGTCATCTACGTACTGTATCAGTGCTGTAGTGATAGGCATATGAATACTGTCTAGTTGTCGTTTGAGTGCCTGACTGTAGATGCTAGGACTCTCTGTGAAGCCCTGTGGTGCTCTTGTGAATCTGAAGCTGCGGCCTTTTAAACTGAAACCAAAAAGATATTGGCTGTCTGGATGTATTGGGATACTGAAAAATGCGTTCTTCAGATCGATAACTGTAAAGAACGTAGCCTCGGCATCAATAGCAGTCAATAATGAAGAAATGTCCGGGACCACCGGGTACTGTGGGACTACACATTTGTTCAATTCTCGCAGGTCCACAACTAATCTATAGACAGGTGGTGCTTTGGGATCAGTTCGCTTAAGAATAGGAAGAACAGGTGAGTTGCATACGTTTGAATCAGTCTCCACCACCACCCCTTGTGCAATGAGTTCGTCGATTAATTTCAGTAACCCTACTTCAGCCTCAGGTGGGATCTTGTATTGCCGTATCCGTGGCAGCACTACTCCTGCTTTGAGGGTGACCTGGTGTGGTGTAATGTTCATGAAACCTACGTCAGTCGGACCTTGTGCCCATAGGTGCTGTGGTACATTTTGGAGCCTGATGTCAAAATCTTTTATTACAAAATGTCCCTTGAAATCACGTAAATACAGTCGCACTCCTTCTGGCGAGCAACAGATAATTGCTCCCAGTTCTTTTAATGTCTTTATACCAAGTAAGTTTTCTGGACATGATTTAGTAAGCAGTAAGTCTGTTGTATGTATCAGTGGACCAACTCCTAAAGAGACTGGTTCCGAAACCTCATTAATAATTGGCTTTCCTGAAAAACCCAGGGATATGCTCTTTGAGCCCGAGAGGGGTGCCCCTGGAACCTCGGAATGACTGATGGTAGGTCTACTCGCCCCAGTGTCAATCAAAAACTTTTTATCCTGTCCCAGTAAACGTGCATGTACATAGGGACCCTCTTGGTCCACAGGAACTGGAATAAGGGCCAAGTCGAATTCCCTCTCTAGGCTGCTTCATGAATATGCTTGGTATTCTGGATAGTTATGTTGAGCGTGCTGATACATTTGTGCTGTAGCGTGGGTGGGTGCAGGTGCATGGACTGGCGGCGGTGGAAACGTATCTGATGTCTGATGCATGTTATTTTCCTTGGGAGGAGATGGACGTGGCTTTGTTTTACCTGCAGCTATATTGTGTTTCAGGACTGCACATTCATTTACGTAGTGGCCTGGCTTCTTGCAATAGGGCTGTTTGCTTGCCAAGTACTCTCAACCTTCAGTACCCTATACTTAATCTCGGGTAGGGAATTTTCTACTAGTTTGCTCACGAAAAGATGGGGATATGAATCGCTACCGGGCTTAAGGCCACTATTGATAGTAAAACATTTCTCAAACCTAGAGTAAATATCGCTTGTGTCCTCGTCTGGTTTCTGCTTACAGGCTGAAATAGCATCCCAGTCTTCCTTTTTAGTAACTAATAATCTAGGCAAAACTTGTACAAGGAATTCAGGTAATTCTTTAGCTCGGGGACCCAGACCAACCCCCGGGGCTCTGGCTGCATCCTCTGCTTCCAACACATCCCAGCTAATCTTTTTCTCTCCCACCTCCCAGTCCTTTTCTTTAAGCTTCTCGTAAATACCAGCAGGCAATAGTACTTTCAATAATTTTAGAATGTCAGCATATGTATACTCTCCTAAGCGGAGAATGTCTTTTAGTTCTCGGTGAAAACCCCCCGGGTCTTTATCATGGGAGGGCAACATCTTTTTCATTTCCAGTATCTCTAATTTCGACAAGGGGGTGTAGACATACACCCGTTGTAGAACATTGTTTGTATCTTTTACAGGATGACCCTCTCGTAGGGGGTTCAGCTTGTCGTATAACTGTCGCCTATCATGGGGTGGAGCGGGAAGCAGGGACCTAGTCACGAATTCTATATATTTGTGTCGCTGATCTAGGATGACATTAATCAATTCAGTACCCATGTTCGTCCACCTTTCTAGTACTATGTCGTCCAGCAACTTATACAATAGACCGGGATCAGAATATTGACTCTCATACAACGTAATCAAATGTTGGACCATGTAAACACCAGCTATGCGCTGTTCGTTTGGTGGGAGGCTCAAGAACGTTTGGGCTACTATATCATTATTATATGTATCATATTGGGACACCCACTGGGTGGCTGACCGTGCTAGTGCTTTTTCGGTCGGGGTGAGGGGCTGGTCGTTACCTATACATCTATTCAGGGCCTTTTCGGTAGTTTGGAATAAACTTTCAAGGGAATATCTTTCTTTTATAGCCGTTCCCTGTTGACGGTAATTGAGGCCCTTGGGCCTCTCGAACCGTCGGGCATGGCCCACGTATAGTACTTTGTCTTTGTCCCCGGCTTCGTCATCCGAGGATGACTCAGCCTTTCCGTCCGGTCCTGCTTCGTGTGAGGCTATTATTGCCTTTCGGATTTTGGTCAACTGCTGTCTGTCTGTCCTGATTTATCATGCTGACCGGCATCTATGTGATCACTCCAACCTATATAACAAGGGTGTACGTCCCCGTCACCTTCGTCTTTTTCCCTGATCAGACAGTTAATTAGGAAACGAAGGATATAGTTCTTAATAATTACTTTTCTGTTTTGTGTGGCCTCTGCTATGCACTCAGGACCTTCCCCTGTTCTTATGAAATTGTACATTTTCTTTAGGTGTTTATCCATATCTGGTAATTTTTCCAAATATGCGACTGCTTATCTAAGTCTTAGTGAAATCACGAGCATATTGCCCTTTCCTGGATCTGGATCGTATATACATTCGGAGATGTCTACTTTTACAGTCGGCCCCCCTCCTGATGCTGTCCCGGATCCCTCCCCGCCGTCCTCGAGCTCCTGGAGTTGGGCCTGTGTTGGGGGTGCAGGGAAAGATCCGTCTAGGTATGCTGGTGGGGATTCCTCTAGGTAGGCGGTAACAAACGCTTCGGATGCTGTTGGTCTTATTTTTCGGGGTACTTGTGGTGGCACTCTAACGGGTCTTTCTACTGGGGCCACTCTTGCTAGTTCCTCTGAAAGGACGGGATAAATACCAGCAACGACAGTATTTCTTTCTCTTTCAGCCTGTTCTCTTTCTACCCGCTCCCCTTCCTCCTGTAACTTCTTTTCTTTGGCTTTTTCAGACTCCTGTCTACTTCTCTCTGCTTTGTGGAACTCTTTCTCTGTTCTTCTATGTGACTCCTTGCGCCAAAACTCAATGGCATCCTTCTGGGCAGGTCTACATTTTCTCTTCCATATCTCTTCCTCTACCTTCATAATGCATTCCGCATCCCACGTTCCCGTGATAGGCCATCTATACTGTGTCTCTGAATCCTTCGTGTAATCCACCCATAGCTCTAAAAACAACACGGCATCTAAACCATGTTTACAGTACATGAAATGTCCAGGTGTGTCTCTAGGCGGAATGTTAACTGATTCCTCTAATACACCTTTCCTAGTACCTATTTTACGCAGTTTCGAAAATAACGACATGTTGAAATGTAACCTATAACAAAATCACAATGAAACAATCTTACATACAAACCTGACACATTCAAACCTAACTGAACCTGACTAAGACAATAACATTCATACAGTTGAATCGGTGCACCTGAATACTTGAATACTTGAATGACTCTATGCATGCACTTGTATACTTGAATACTTGAAAACTCTATGCACTGGAATACAGCACAACCATACCGGTCTCACAAGTGAGACACGTCTTTACCGTGTTCATTAAATGAACCCGTCTTTTATGCAACCCCCATAAAACTCACCGGGAAGCAGAACTTGAAGGCCTCGGACACTCGACGCTGCGCATGCGCGTGAATGGCGTATTTTTGGCGGATCTCTAGTAACCTCGGACACAGCTCTCTCGCAGGGTGGGCTCTGGGTCGGGACGATTCGCAATCCTCACCGCCTCGTATGGATGCCTGGTCGCAGTCCGTCTCCTCCGTTGGCCTGAGGGAGTTGGCGGGAAAACCCGCGACGTGTACACTTGAAGTCCGTCACGGCTGTAGAAGGGGGCAAAACTGGACCTTCATCTCCGGCGCGTGGGGAAGGGGATTTGTCCCTATTCGGGCGCCATAATAATGTCGTAAATAAAGTATTACGCACTCATAATTTCTATAGGTATCAATAGGATCATGCATAAAGCAAGAGGCTGAGTCCGTGGTATCAGGTTCAAAAGGGCTTTATTCCAATAACTCGAGTTATAGGGAGAATGGTTCCATCACCACAAGGGATCAGGAAGGGTCTTCTGCCACTTTATTCACAGAGTACAGTATATATACATTCATTATTATACGTAAGCAGGAGCGCTTCAGGCAGAGCAAGAGAGAATGAGATAAGAGCATGTGGGCGAGTATGTAGGCGTGAAGGTGGGTGTCCATGTGGGCGTCCACTTGATGAGTCATAGGTGAGTGTCATAGGTGGGTGGGTACCTGGAGGGGGTTGCGTGATCAGCTGGAACTTTACTGGAACTTTGCCTTACTTGTGCTCAACTCGAGCATGACGTGTAACTGACGTGTAACTGGGGGAAGGTTGCTGTGCAGCCGGGGAGTCTGGAAGAGAGGCCTTCAGTGTCAGGACGACCAGCACATCTTGTATTATCTGATATCTAAAGTCCGGAGCAGGACCTGATCTGTGACATAGGTTGCCCATCACCAAGAGCCGATGTGGCTTCTATTTCTTTATTCACTGCGTGGGCCTTACATGGGGGCTATGGGCTTTTCACTGACGTGAGCTTTGCAATCACTGAAAAGGAGACAGAAAGGCTAGGCTCTATCCTTTGCAGGCGGGTTTTGTTTATTCCTCCTTTTCTAGGCAGGAATGTCATTCAGTAGGAGTAAGCAGATAATCGTGCTCAATACTATCTCGGCACCCCGGACTGGGCCCCTTTGGCTGAGGCCCAAGTGTGCGAGGCCAAGGATACGCAGCTGCAGCTCTCAGAGCGTCTGAGGCCTGAAACCTCTTTTCGGGCTCTGGCTGAGCCACAAAATGGGCTTTCATGAAAATTGCACGAGTGCAGGAAAACATGATGCAAAACGTGTAGGCCTCAGTGCAGATTTGTCGTTTCTCTCATGGGAGACTTGATGGCAGGCCACGTTATAGCATAGGCATCATGATAGACAGGCCATGGAGGGAAAATGCATGGCGTACATGCATGTACACGAAACGTTGGGGAACACATAGGGGACACATAGGCCTTGTCATAATCTTTATTTTCTCACTGGGCAGAGGTTCTCTGGGTCCTCCTACTGCTGGGCAAGATCAGTGGGTTTCACAGGGTCCCTCACTCACTTAAGAGGCAGCAACTAAATCCTGTCACTCTCAGAGGCATAAGTCCCTGGCTAGGCCCTACCGCCTACACTCCTGGTGGATTCTTCCAGCTCTGCTTCACCCCACTGGCCAACTCACCACAAAAAGTTCCCTCCCTCACTTAAGTAGCCCTAGGTCAGGTGACCTCTAGCCAAGGCGGCAAAAGAAAAACCACACCTCCCTTCTAGAAGGTTCTAGCACATTCCAGGAGCTTCCCCACTCTACCTATGGGACAAAAAGGCGGGCTGGTGTCGCAACATTGTTGTGGGGTTCCAGCAAGCTCCTGGCAACTAGGGTGCTACTATGAAAGACGACTCTGCAGTAGCAGGGGCCTGTGGCAGCCATCTTGGGAGAAGGGAGCACCTGCACCTTAACACTGATTGGCAATGAAAAGGCGCCCGGAGACCTAGTCCAACATAAAAATGAGGGTGGAAAAAATGAGGCACGATCAAAAATGTAAGGGGAGACCACCCTAGGGTTGACAGGTCCAACAACCACTCAATAAATACTGTAGATGGGAACAAAAGATAACCAGTGCACCTCGCCCTGGGCCTTACATTAACTGACACAAATTAAGGACCCTCATGTGTGCATGTGTGAAGCTGCTAGGTTGGGTGTGGGCAAAATGCCACCAATTAGTGGCATTTCGGAAATTAGCAGTGCATGTACTCTGGCCCAGAGTACCTGCTTGTATCTAAGAAGAACTTACGTTGTCAAGCCACCCGCTGGCCCAGTGATTCTGGCCAGTGCGATGGGCCTCTCTTGGCATGTGTTCACATAAAGCTGCAATCTTTTCCTAGCCTAGAGTGCCACACAAACTGGTTCATCTGTCCAGTTTCCCTCTAATTAAACAACCTGTAACCTTTGAACCCATCGCCAGTCCTAATATTTCCTTTGTCACAGGATGATAGTTGCTAGGCAAATAAGCAACCGATATGGCTTCCTAGAGGGAAATTGAAAATTGCTACAGTGCTGAGTCATGAGACTGTGCAAGATCTAAACTGCAAATGCTAGAGGTTAATCTGTCTCCCACTCCCCCCTTACAACTTTGTCACAGAGTCGCTCCAGTGCGTGCCTGCTGCATGTGGGCCACTGCTGACACCCTTAGTAAAAGCCCTCCTTTAGCAATTTCCCATAACTGCAAACCAAGGCTGTTTGCATCCATGGGAAACCTTGCCACAACGTGAAATCCCCTATGCAATAGACTCGTTACACCTATATACAGACGATGACCCTGCATTCTGGATGAAACAGAGTTCCTGTGTGTGCTACGTCTCACTTAACGTACGTGTCTGTCTATCTACGCTCCCATCAAGGACCACCAGGCCCGCAGTGTGACCCAAAGACTTGCGAACTGCATCGTATAGTTGTTTAGCAGGTGTGTAGATCTACATTGCATGTTCATGTACCGGACAGTTCGTCCTCCATTCGGCATGCCAAGATGGACCTTAGAATATTAATTCTGCACCAATTTCAAATGTGCCGCATGCACGCATAAAGTACTTCACAGGCCCTGAAAGAGGCAACCAATGCTTGAGCAGCTCAGCAGCCTCACTTACATTTTATGAAGGTGATTCGCTCACCAAACTGGGCAGCTGATAGTTAAATGACCAGCAGTATTGACTATCTTCATATGCTTGTGCCTCCCAACCATGTGTTTGAGGCAACCTCCTGAAAGCATCCCAGCGCCAGACAATCATTGCAGGAGCATCCCAGCCAGTTCAGCCATAGGTACTCACACATTTCCGTGTCTTGTTAAAACACTTTCCCAGCGTGGTCGCAAAAAACAACCCCTTTGTCACTTGGGAGAACCGTGTCTATTTCCTGGCGCGCCGAAAAATCCTGCTTTGGGCTGAGTCACAGCACGCAAACCGCAAATTAGTGTGCTGGCAGGCTCAGTGCCCCGCAATAGGTTGCCTGTCTTGGGGAAAGGCCTGACATAAGGACTCAGAACTATCCCGTTAGATCAGCTCCATAGCCTCAAATGGTTCCCCATTGCTATGTATGACAGTTGCATAATTTTGTGCCCCTGTGCATGACATCAAGACTGTGCCTGACATTTTCTAAAACTATACACTTATACACGGAGCAATTATGGCGGAATACTTGAGGGGTAATTGTGCTCCCTACGGTTTAATTGTAACAAATGCCCCACGCCTGTTTCTCGAGGACAAAACTTTTTTGAGAGACTGGTCTTTAATAGCCTGGCGCTGCACGCGCGATTGGCTATTCCTTATTATGAGTACTGCTAAAGGAGTGGCTGACTCGGTGTTAATTGAGATCCAATTGCTTGAGTCCCAGATCAAAACCACTATAACAGCTACACTTTTCAAGAAAAATCAAGATGAAACAAACAAAACAAATAAAGAATTCAAAGACACCATACTGCTTACAAAACTTGAAAAATTGAAAAAAGATTTAGCACGTTTTAAACACGATACCGTCTATCCATATACCAGTGACAATTACTCTCCACCTGAGTTTAATAAGAAAGGGTAACGATATTGGCTCTTCATACTCAGGGTCTAGTTCAGAAGACAGATCAAGTGAAGCAGAATTCACTACCGAGAATAGGCAACAAATTGTAGGTACAATTGGCGACGTGGCCAACCTGCAACACCATATCAACAATGGTGGCCCCCAAATCAGTGGGGTTTTCCACCTTCTCAATTTCAGCCTCCTATGACTCATTTTCAGCCATACCAACAAGATTTTTCAAATCAGTCTTTTTTAGGGTTTGGCCCAGGAAGACCCAGAGGAAGACGGAGAAACGCACAACCTCAAGTACACTGGAACCAACCATTGACATCTCAGATAGGTACCCACAGTCAAACCAAAAAGAACCAACCCGGGACCAGTGCGGACCCAGTCTAATTGTTAACCTCAGCAAAAGGCAGTTGACAGAAAATGAATCCTTAGTTCTGAATAGAGGTCTAGGGTTTGTGACAAGCAACTCAGGAGATGCCGTTCAAGTCAATTGTGAATTGGCTCAATTTTTCAGAAAAATACGCCTTTTTTATTTTTTTCGAGGAAAAGAGCTTGAATATCATCCACTAGATGATAGAAATACAGGTCTTAGAAAACGGTCCACCTTCAATCCTCCCACTACAAGCGTTCCTCCCAAAGTGTTGACTTTTGAGAAGGCTGTTCAAAAGAGGTAGCTACTATTTGTAGTAACAACAAAGACCCTTTTAACAACCTCCCGAAGAAAGAACAACTAGCCCTGCGTATTTTGATAGAAGATCAGACAATTACTATTAAGCCCGCAGATAAAGGCGTTGCGATTGTAATTCAAGCTACTGATGTGTACAGAGCCGAATGTTTGCGTCAATTGTCAGATAGAAAGTTCTATTGCCCACTGAAAGATGACCCTACTGAAAGAATCAAGAATACAATTTATGATCTGGTAGAAGAGGGTACTAATGCTGGTTGGATTACTCCACAAGAAGCAACATTTTTACAGACAAATCATCCTGTGATGCCCTATTTTTATTGCCTACCAAAAATACACAAATCACAATGTCCGCCACCAGGCAGGCCCATAATATCTGGTATAAGTTCAGTGTTAGAACCTTTATATTTTTTGAGACCGATAGTATAGAAAATGCCAACTTTCTTACAAGGCACTAAAGACGTGCTTCGTCTATTACCAGAAATTGAATTCGACTCGGAGCAAGAATATTTAGTCTCCTTCGATGTTGAATCTTTGTATACATCTATTCCACAAGACGAAACTTTAGATACCATCTCTCAGATCCTAACAGACACGGCTCCAGATTCTATAACACCGGTCCATTTTATAATGGCATGTGCCCAAGTGGCCATGAAAGACAATTTCTTAAAATTTGAAGATACCATCTATTTGCAAATATTTGGAACCAGTATGGGCAGTATTTTTGCGCCACATTTGGCGAATCTATATGTCCACTCTTTCTAACAAAAGCATGCCCTTAATACCAACAATGCTTTTTTTGAGTCGATCCGCTTATGGAAGCTGTATAACGATGACGTGCTGGTGGTATGGCGAGGCAATATTGATTCTATCACAAAATTTCAAGAATGGCTGAATACAAGGAATGATTTTCTTAAATTTACTGTTGAAATGAGCAAAGATAGAATAGCTTTTTTGGACCTCTCTATCTTTATCACTCCCACAGGTATAGAGAGTGAGCTGTATCGGAAACCTATGGCTCGGAACTCTCTGTTACGTTATGACAGCCAACATCCCAAATCCTTGAGGGACAATTTACCGTATGGGCAGTTCCTCCGTGTCCAGAGGAACTGTTCCACTACGGATAAATACATTGAACATTCAAAGAGTCTCATGGAACAGCTGGAAGAGATAAAGTATCCAAAAAAGCTAATCAAACGTTCATACAAACGTGCCGCTAATAATAACCGCAAGGCTTTACTAGAACCATCTGTAGAGAAAATTCCCTTGGGTCGCCTCACGTTTGTTAATACTTTTAGCTCTTTAACTAACGGCATACAAAAGTGTGTCAGGAAACATTGGCGAATCTTAAACAGCTGTACAGGCAAGATACCCCTTCCATTATTTTCATTGAAAAGAGGCACTAATTTGAGAGATAAATTGGTTCATACTCGACCAGTAGGCCCAACACAACGTGCTATAGGCACACTGTGGGAACTTCCTGCAGTTCAGGGTCATTTTCCCTGTGGTTCTTGTGCCGCTTGCCCGCAAACCAAGCACTCCAAAACCATAGACACTGGGACCAACAAACCATGGATTCAGAACAGCTTCACAAATTGCAACAGCGAGAATCTCATTTATCTAATCACTTGTTCTTGCAAAACCCAATATGTAGGGATGAGCACTCGAAAGGTCAAGTTACATATGTTGGAACATAAAAGCACGTTCAGGTGCAAAAAAACAGCTACAAAGTTAAAAAGACATTTCACTGATTTAGCACATAGCGCAGAAGAATTCACCAGGACGGTTTTAGAAAAACCTCTGATTTCTTCACACGTTAGCAATGTGTCCCACTTTCTCTTTTTACGAGAACAAAAATGGGTATTTAGACTTTCGAGTGATATATCAGGCCTACATGATGCAATACCATGGGTCGCTTTACATAAATAAAACAGTCAATGTGTGTTATACGAACATGTCTAGAAGCCTGTTCATTTGAAGGGGTCTAACAATGGACGCTACTTTGTAGTCCAATGACAACATCAAATCGCGACTCTATTACACTAATTGAATACACCGGTGTAGAGTGCACGATATATAAGTTCTTTCCAATACATAGTTCGCTACCTCCATTCCCAGCTCGGTCGGAGCACGAGGTAACGACAGACAGGTAAGGATTAGAAAAACACATGTGTGTATGTGCACAGACATAAATGAGATATATATATATGTTTTTAAGCGGTGTGGTGGTCTTTTTCCTGCTTTCCTCTGCCTATATTGTCTATGCGTTTTATGAACGCGTGTTGACAGGCTTGTTTGTACTTGACGATATTATTTTTGAGCTTCTCACTTCATTTGTTGGCTCTAATTACTGTTTTTGTGAGTGCCAAAGTAAAGTTTCGTTGTTTGGTTAACATAACGATCCGCACGATTAGTTTTTTTTATTTTTAAAAAAAAATCTTTTTATTATTAACATTGCTCAAGATCATATACATGACATAACAGTGGTCAAAAGGCTTATGAACCATCAATAGGACAATACAGAGGTGAGGATCGGGGGAGTTTCCCAAGGGTCCCGCTACAACTAGTCCCCCCCGCCTCCCGAGGTTCGGTATTTGCACCATGGGCCCCACACCCTCCTCCATTTCTTCACGCACCCTCTGGACTTGTAGACAGTTTCCTCCGCTTTCCCGCACGATTAATTTTGTGGATTTAGTATCTGGTGATCTTACTTCTGATGTTTGATGCCGGTTAATTGTGGACAAGAACCAATACAGACGAGTGTCGATATAAATTGCACTTGAACTCGGTCTAGACATTCGAGTGTGATTAAGCTCGTCCTTTCATTTCGTCATTCATGAGAAATACAATGTTTACATAATGATGAGCCGTTTTCGGATATTACGGTTGGACAATCCAATGTACTTAGCTCCTAATTAATGCAGGATTATTCTGAATATAAGTAGAACCATTAGGTATGGTATTTCTTTAAAGAATAAGTGTGCCTTGCCTTGATTATGCCATATGACAATAGAGGATTTTTATCTATTGTGTTTATTTTTGAAATACACTCTCTCTTAAAGATGTTTTATAAGAGAGATGAGATTTGTATCCATGTGATTAAGACATATGGATCAAGTCAAGAGCATTGCCTAATGAAACCTTTTTTCTTTTTGATTGATGCTTGCTAGAGCGCGGCCTCATTGACTGGAGCTGGTGCCCGGTGAGGTCTAATCCCTGTATTATACGGGTGAGCATATAAGTTTTGAAAAAATAAATAAAATATTGTTTGTTCACAGCCATCTTTGGGTTGTGAATATAGCAAACAATGATTATGTTTGTCGCTATGGGTGTCACTGTTTGTGTCTTACAGATGTCCTAAACATCACGTTGATACAGAGGATCAGATTAAGACATCAGAGGTTGTATCAGATTCAACCTGTATGTATAAAATCATTTTGCAATTTATTTGATTGAATGCAGTAGCAAATATAAAACTGTTTAAGATAGGTCCTGAAGAAAGCCGTGGACTGGTTGTCCAGCCGGCTGAAACATGTCGACCGCTTAGAAGCAGCAGCTTTTTTATACTGCTACATCGTTGCAATTTTTTTTAATGAGGATTGCACGTGATATCCTAAATTTGATGTAGTTCGCATCTCTCTTGCAAATCCTTTTTTAATTACACGCTTTATTATTTTTTGCACTGCACTTGTTCACAATTTGTTGTGACTCCATTATAGGGCAGATATGTCTCTTACTTTTCCTCTTTCTCTGAACAATCCATAAGAGGACACAATCCACCCAGAACCCCTCTCTGATCAAGAGGGCAAATGGGAAGTTGGTTGGAAACCCAAATGATGATAATGGTCATTTGGTGTATGATGAGAATCCAATTATCAAGAAGGATCATTCTCTCTGTTAATCTTTTACAATTCTCAGCACTTCTTTGTTGACACTTATTTTTTGACATTTTTTGCTCACTTGTGTTACACCGTGCTGTACATGATTAAGATAGCATAATAGACCCCGGATTATATGTGTTTTTTGTGACTGACATTTTCTAGCCAGCAAAATCAAATTCAAACAGTGTGACATGTGCTTAGTGAAAGGACTGAAAACTCACATGCTCTATCGCTAGGTTGCACAGATGCCAACACTGCACTCCTGTGAGACAGTAAACACTGCACCCTCTCTACTTTGAGGTTAGAGTAGCTGGACGCAACCGAGAGGAGGCAGTGTTAATCTGAGAAACTTCCCGGTCTGAGAACTGGGACCTTCTGGGACTTCTTGTCACGTGACCCGGAGCCCCTTCTACACCTCCCTTCTTACTACCACACTATTAAGCGCTATGAATGAGCGAGAAGCGCCACCTAGCCAGACCTCAAAATGCCACTCACTGAGTCTGCCTATGAAGCAACAATGAACTCGATAAGATTAAACAACTGACGCAATCAGGTGTCCCGGGTTCTACTACCCTGGCCAATTTAGTGGCCAACAAGAGTGTGTTCCAACACTGTGACTAGCTAGGGCACCAAACAGCACAGTCACAGGAATAAGAAAACGTTGATGCAAAATGGTTCTTAACCATGTCCCGGGAACCCTTTCTCGAACATGGCGTCACTCCCCCTATCTAAAAGATTCTCAGACATTCTCAACTGACTGCTGCTGATTGAACGCTTACACAGCTGTATAACCAGTAGGCAAACTTAGATTAACTATGCAATAACCGCATCGGCTATACCCACACAGGCAACTTTTAACGCCCCAACATTCTGAACTGCGTCTCACTACAACACAGACTGCACATACACGCGGCCGAGACTAACCCCGACTTGCTGCATAGCAGAACTGACGTGCTTCCCCGTATTACAAGACGATCTGGTTCCAACTGGATGGCCGAGGATATGGGACAAACATATTGATCGTAGCTGCCCAAGTTTTGCTATGTGTGACATTTACATCATTCCCGTGTAATGAGAAATATTTCCCTGCTACGAGTGATGCCTTTTCGCGAGCATAATCAAGCAATGAAGACGATGAAAACATATAGCTATCAGAAAATGCACCAATTAGAGCAACAAAACCCCTCAGTTGATCGTACCACAGCTGCAAAGCACCAGGAATGGGAGGGCCCTGCACGCTGCAGATTTGCCGTTTTGAAAATATGGAGGGCAAGTAGCCGAAGGGACTCTCACTTCGCACCCACATCAAGGCTCGAACCCGGGTCCCTGGGACACAAGTTACAGCGCCACCAGGTGAGCTACACCCTCACTCAGGCTCCTCCCACACTTGAGCCAGTGTCGCGGCACATCCTAAGACTCGGAGTTGGGCTGTACTCCCTACGCATCATCACTACCTGTTTCTTATTCCGCATGAAAGCATAGTATCGCCATTAGCACCCCTCAGTCCCCCCTCCAACAAAATACATTACCCAATAATAACACACACTCAGACTGTTTGGTTGGGTACAAAATGCTGTAGGTTTATTACATACACCGTTATGTAATAGGTGGGTTATCTTACGGGCGATCCAAGGGCAGGCAACCAACTGGGCCGCCTGATGAGCCGGGCAGCAATGGGTCGAACCCCGCCTTTGCTGCTGTCCAAGTGATTCTCTTCCAGGATCACGTGACCATTGGTAACTTCTACTCACGCCCCTTCCCGGGGCGGAGCGTAGCATAGCAAACCCCCGGTTGTTCAGGCCCACAACCGCCCGCAGGTCTAGCGGGGCGCCGACACGGCTTCCGGGACCCTCCCATGAGGCTCCTCGGATTTAGCTCTGGCACCCCCTATGGTGCCACGCAGAGGTACCCTTGGTACCGGCCGCTTCCAGATCGCCCTGTAACTCTGCCACAGCTCTGGAGGCGGCCATCGTCGCCTCCAGAGCCCCCAGCAAAACAGCTATAGTCTTACCTGCCACCTCTCCTGTCTGGAGCTTCCTGCAATCCAGATGAAAGAGAACCATCCCTGCTGGTTATAGATGGCCAAATCTATATCCCAAGCCCTTGACGCTATCCTTGGTCAGATAGTGTCTGCTGAAACAAAAGGCCCGTCAGGCCTGGGGAGTTGTGCCAAGAGCAATTCACCCCCATGTGGGAAAGTTCCACTGCTTCACTTGCCTCAGCCCCAAGCCAGCTCTGTGCGGGGTGACCGCCGACCCCCAGGCTCGCAAGGCCCCGTCTATGTGCTGATCTCACCTAGCTGCCGTTCTCCTAGCACCGGGTGCGCCTGAAAACCTGCGTGCCCATCTATTGCTACTCGGCACCCTTATGGTTGGAGCCCTGTGTTTACGCAGCGCGCATGTCCACATGGCACGATGTTGCTGAAGAGCCGGGTTCTGTTACCTTAAATGTCGGAGGTGAGGAGTTGAGGAACACAAGACAGGTAATATGCAACTGGAGGATGTATGTAATTCTGCCAATGCCTGACAGCGGCCCAGCTGTGCCCCAAGACCTCGCAGAATTCACACCCTTGGGCTGTTAGCCGGTGGCATTGCCTCCGTGTATAAACACAAACACCGTGCCTCACTACATGCCAGTACCTTTGGCTTAAACAATGCTTGTTCGTTGTATAAGAAAGATGAAGCAAAATTCTAGCTTCCCTGCGTAGCCTACTGCGGATGCTTCAATTCTGACCTGGTGGGACTGTCACCTTAAAGTGTTGAACCTTCCTCAACCGTCTCCCTTTGATGAATAGCTAGCTCAACCGCAAATGAACCAACACACTAATCAACTTCCGCAACAGCCGGACAGCTCACCTACACGTGATCAAGGTGTGGGAGCCCTTTGGAAACTGAATTATGGCACACAATCCCCGCATTGGAGACAAAATGTTTTACCTCGTTGTACTGTGAGATCGGTGCATGCAGAGACAACATAACTATCCTTTGCCAACCCTGGGCCAGACCATAACTTTAGTCTAAATTGGGACAAGGGAAGACCCTGGTAATGTCACTGATCAAGTCTGTGATGTCATACATTACCTCTCCCCCTGTGCTTTGTGTGATATTGGCCCTCCTAGGTGTGGGCAGAGCCCCGGGAAGTATACATGGGTTCTAGGCCGATAACGCACCCTTGTTCGTGGAGAAAGCTGATGTCATGCTTGCCGAGCCCTGGCCAAAACCGACAACACTTTTACCCTTTTTCAACAGCAGCACATGCATCAAAAGACATTGATAAGGTCCACATGCCCAACTCCTGATGTCCAACGGACCTAGTAGGCCAAGCAGCGGAAAATCACTAAATGGAATAATACGAAAGTCTTCTCACGGCGCACGCCACCCAGGCGCCGGCAGGACACCGAGGTTTACACCGAACAACCCGATTCCAAAGTAATCCCAATGTGACCTTGGCTGTAGAAGAGCTATCCCTGTACCTACCGGAAATGAAAACTTTGGAGTTGAAGCCACGAAAGCTAACTAAATGAAGACCAGAGACAGGGGTACTCCACGGGAGTTTATACTCGCAAAGCTGGAGTCATGAAACACGACACGTATAGGATACCAGAGCCTGTCCAGTGGACAGCGAGTCAACCGATACTCAATTAAATATTGATGGATTTTGAGACACAGGCACCATCCAAACTACTGAAACCAAGTTGGCGAGACTAGTTCTATGGAGAAAAGCAATGAAAGAAACGCTCCTCAACGTCAAATGACACAACTACCCGCTTACGTCTACCTTGCTGGGAAAGGTGGAGCGATGCCCAATATCGGAATAGTGAATGAATAATTTATTCCTACAGCCAAATTGTTAGAGACTGCCCCCCCGAGTGGTCTTTCCGCTTAATGGCCCCCTGGCAGTGCACTTGGTTAGGGCAACAATAATTAACCCCAAACTGGTGTGCTGCTTTGCCCCACCCAGGGCACCCTGTCCGGTAACCACCAAGGCAGACGTACCGCAATGCCAACTGAGGGCAGAGTAAAACACAATTCTGACCTAGGGCTGTTCGCGGCGACACATACATCGTGACGCCCAGTGTAGCGCAAAACTAGGATCGGCATATGCGCGTGCTAGATACCGCAAGGCAGTTCTAAGGAACGCCTGACACTTGTGCCACTATAAGCCAGGACTCCTGTCCGGCGCCACTTCCTTATGCACCACACCTTGCTCCTGCCATGCTGCCGCTCAATAGTAACACCACAACTATGGACCCGGGTACTCATGCAAACGTGAAAATTCAGCTTATTGCAAGCCCTCAAAATTAACAGGATGGCTTGGGCAGCTGGGAACAGGGATTTTAATGCCAATTGCATTAATCCATGCCTTCAGGGTCATCTCTACAATAGACAGACAGTGCCAACTCGTGGCAGTCTGTCCCAAGCTCCAGCGAGCAATTAAGTCACGGACAGCGCACTAGCACCCAGACTGGTGGCCCTATACTGGTCCCCTTGGCCCTTCTGCGACTATGTCGACATCCTCCTGGACTCTAAACTGTACAAACCAGCTGGCCCTGTGCTCCCGGCCCTATAATGGCCCCTGACCGGTCACCTGCGGCCCTCAAGCGCGGCGACTGCCAACTTGGAGCGTGACCATACACTTCATCATCTGCCCCCTTTTCACCGTCACGGCCCCCTGTCCCACTTCACTACAAAGTCCTAGCAACCCAATAAGAACATCACACACATTTCTACAATTGGCAAAACATTTGGGAAGTGCACAAGGACACCGCAGCAAGCCTTCGCACTCGTGGCTTGCGCCAGCCGGCAAACAGCGACCGCAGCCTCTGCAGGCCACCGCATGCTCAGTGGCACCTCCACTCAGACAGGGCACACCATGCTTCCTGTAGACAACCTGCACGCCGCCAGGTTCCGCTGCTCTATACCCCCCAACTACGCGCCATGCTTCCATCGAGCACTGCAAAGCAGGGGAATCTAGAGAATCGGGAGGGCATGTGTGTTTAAGGTATACATGAGCCACCCCTGTTGTATTAATTTCATAAACCTGAGCATGACATCGACGTGAAGCAGCATTAGGAGTATCTCTTCCCAAGGGAACAGAGAGACAACGGGGTGCAGAGTCCTGTGATCTGTGACATGCAGAGCTCATGGTGTATCCAGTGGCGTGTAATGTGGACGTCACATCCAGAGATGAACCAATTACACGACGTGCATAGAAACTTCGCGCAGAGGAACGGGATGGCCCGGCAACGCTTACATGTAGTAGGAGCGTAAACACTAAACTGCTGCCTAATGCACAAAAGTGTCGAGGAGAGTCGCAAATGTGCACTTGTCTAGGTGATCACAACACTGCTCATGCTCTGGGTAATTAATCGACGCAATGGACTCCGTTTACCAGTATAACACGCCAGGAAGTATCCTAACAACAAGCGTACCCCAAAGGGTGGTGAATCACATCAAGTTCAATGGGATCTCAACCATTTCAATCATGAGAGCTACTTGTGCTCAATGAAACTTGTCCCGAGCCACAACCTTATTAAAGCTATAATAAGGATCACATCAAACATGGTTAACATGGTGGCCCCCCTAATACAAGCACAGGACAACTTACATACTCGCTAGAACCTACGTAAGTGCCCGAACACAAAAGACAACTCCGCATGCACACTGCAATGCCTTACCGTTATAAATCACCAGCGCCCTCATTGCAGCCCTTAGCATAGTTGGATTTATTTATCGGTCCCTCCCTATGAGCCTGGGCTCATCATGCCGCGGGCCTTTCCCATGCGTTGCTCTTATTGCCTGTGCCACGGGACAAAACAGACCACTGTGGGGTGGCCCAAGCCGCCTTTTGGCCTGAAGATATAACCCCCGTCGAAACAGTCAGGGGTCCCAGGGCACTCAGGCAACCCAAAGACCCTCCCCCCGGGCAACTACTGGATCGGAGCCACGCAGTACACACACGGCGAGCAACCACAACCCCAGGGGACACAAAGACCATGCCGGACCACATCGCGGGTCCTCTCCATGCAGTCCCCCAAAAACCACCCTCCGACCTAGGCGGTGAAAATGTGTATACAGGCGACCTCGACCCGAAGGTGTTGGAGCGCTCTGCAAGATACCAGTTGCGTTACACGAAATGTAATTTGAAATACGCGCGGTTCATACTAAGTTGTTTAATTTTTTTTAGGTTTTTTTTGCGAACTCGACCCGAAGGTATTGGAGCGCTTTACCTGAGCATCATATTTACATTACACATTCAGGCACAGGGAGATTAAGTGATTTGCCCAGAATCACAAGATTCGACCTCGAGGCTCGAACTCCGGTTTCCAGCACCAAATTCGGCAGCATAGCCGACGGACCACATCCTCTCCCCCTAAGGACATATTCATATTGGGGAGGCACGGACCAGCATCCATGATGCTGAGCCAATGCAGGGGCTTGAACCGATTCCCCAGCGCCCAAAGTCTGCAGCCTTAAGACCACATTCTCTACATGACTGTAGGTGAAGGGGGGGAGCAATGCCTGGGCACTCCTGCAACTAGCACAAGTCAGGGGGCATGCCAGCGGTCCCGTGGACTATGGCACCCACATAGGGGGGAGGCAGGGAACTCGCCGCCGAAGTCAACCACTGACCCGACGCATGAGCGGTTCTAGAAGGCCTGACTAGACGGCGCAGAACCATGATGCCCACTCCACGCGCCAACAGACCGAGGGCTGAGCAACCGGCCCTTCGCATCACCTCAAACCCCCTCACAGCCACGCCAAGCCCGAGGCTCTGCCCCCGCGCACGACTGGCAGGCCTGGCTTACCCCTGGCAAAAACCTCTTGGGGGGGAAGGCCCCAAAGGTACACTCTGCCTTGGATGTATGACGTTACAACGCATACTATTACAACGCATACCTTTACAACGCATTTTTTACAACGCACAATCCATTACAACGCATGACATTACAACGCAGGACACTACAACGCATTTTTAAAAACTACCTTTACAACGCATATCCATTACAACGCATACTACCTTTACAACGCATACCATTACAACGCATAATATTAAATTGCATTTAAGGTAAGTATTAGATAGTATAGGGTTAAAAATTACTATTCTAACTCCAGGGGGTGCAACAGTAGGGTAAGTGTTGGATAGTATAGGGTTAAAAATTACTATTCTAACTCCAGGGGGTGCAACAGTAGGGTAAATGTTGGATAGTATAGGGGTAAAAATTACTATTCTAACTCCAGGGGGTGCAACAGTAGGGTAAGTGTTGGATAGTATAGGGGTAAAAATTACTATTCTAACTCCAGGGGGTGCAACAGTAGGGTAAGTGTTGGATAGTATAGGGGTAAAAATTACTATTCTAACTCCAGGGGGTGCAACACTAGGGTAAGTGTTGGATAGTATAGGGGTAAAAATTACTATTCTAACTCCAGGGGTTGCAACAGTAGGGAAAGTGTTGGATAGTATAGGGGTAAAAATTACTATTCTAACTCCAGGGGGTGCAACAGTAGGGTAAGTGTTGGATAGTATAGGGGTAAAAATTACTATTCTAACTCCAGGGGGTGCAATAGTAGGGTAAGTGTTGGATAGTATATTACTATATTATGCGTTGTAATGGTATGCGTTGTAATGGTAGTATGCGTTGTAATGGCATGCGTTGTAAAGGTAGTATTTAAAAATGCGTTGTAGTGTCCTGCGTTGTAATGTCATGCGTTGTAATGGATTGTGCGTTGTAAAAAATGCGTTGTAAGTGTAGTGCGTTGTAAAAGTTGCGTTGTAAAGGTTGTTCCCCCTCTGCCTTACCCAAACTCACCGCGCGTGACAACTGCCACTTGGTACCGGGTACACACAACACCCGAGGTGCGCTGCCGACACAGCGTGTCCAGCGGGGGCAAAGAAGTATACATTACACATTCCGGCACGGGGAAATTTAAGTGTTTTGCCCAGAATCACCGCATGGGAACACGATCCGAGGCTGGAACCCTGGTTCCAGCACCAAAATCGGCATCGCGAACTCGGCCCAAAATTATTGGAGCGCTTTCAGGAGCTGTTTTTCCATTACCTATTCAAGGAACATGCGAGTTAAGTGAATTGCCCAGAATCACCGTAAGTGAGCGCGACCCCGAGGCTCGAACCCTGGTTCCAGCACCAAAGTCAGCAGCGCGAACTCGACCCGAAGGTATTGGAGCGCTGTACATGAGCACAGTTTCTACATTACACATTCAGGCACGGGGAGATTACGTGAATTGCCCAGAATCACCGTATGTGAACGCAACCCCGAGGCTAGAACCCTGGTTCCTGCACCAAAAGTCGGCAGCGCAAACTCGACCCAACAGTATGGAGCGCTCACATGAGCAGTTTTACATTACCCATTCAAGGCACATGCGAGTTCAGTGATTTGCCCAGAATCACCGTATGGGAGCGCGACCCCGGGGCTCGAACCCTGGTTCCAGCACCAAAGTGAGTCATCTAGCCAACGGACAACATCCGCTCTGGCCATGACGGAAGAACCAACCCTCGAGGGGGGCGCGAACGTGCAGTAGAACGTTGCTCCTAAGCTCTCCCCCAGGTGAGCCTCCGAGGAGGTGCCACAAAAAAGGGACGATCGGACCCAGCTATATCCCAGGTGAGGCGGGGGCTGACGCAGGCAAGATACCGAGGGAGAAGGGAGGCCCGTGTCCACAGGAGCTGAGCAAACCCCCACACAACGGCTGCCGGGCTCCTTTAAGTGCCCACTGGGAGAGGGGGGGGTGTTCACACTCACCGTGCAGCTCATGGGGTACCCGCCGCTCCAGGAGGCTCACCAAGCGCATCCTCAACTGCGTCACGTTTGTGGGCAAAGAGGCCTCAGGTTTGCTAAACCCCCCCTCGCGCCACCTAAATCGGGACGCCCGGCCACAAAGGTCGCCTGGGGCATGCTCGAGGCTTGCGCCTCCCCCCGCCCAGTAGCATTCCTCGGCCCACAGATATACTAAGGCCCCCGCGTGCCGCCTAACCGGTACGCCAGGCTGAAGGCCCTGGGGGCACGCTCGAGGCTCGCACCTCCCCCCGCAGTAGTCCATACCACAGGGCCCCGTCACCTGGTGCTGCCCAGGGATAGCAAGCAGACTCACCATTCACTAGGAGGGCGATGAAACGACGACGAGCGACCATGCGGCGTGCGAGGCGACAAGAGGTCGCCGGCATGGTGGGGGAGGACTATATAGCCTCCCCCCACGCCCAGAGGAGCCCCAGAAGTGACGCCTGTCGCGTCACTTCCGGGCAGGAAAGGGGAGGGGGACACCGGCCGGAGTCCCTGCCCCCCGGGAGGAGGGGGCGGGGAGGGGTGACCGGTGCCCAGGTGACACTAGGGTGCCGATCACTCTAGTGGCCCCCTGCGGGGGCTGCGGTCAGCGGCATTGTGCGTTCAGCCGCTCCATCCTTGCCGCAGCCACCGCCACCCCAAGTGTTCAAAGGAGGATGACATTTTTAAATGACACGAACATTTGTAAATGTTCCACTAACACTCGAGCTGCGAGATAAACCATCTTGCTTTTTGCATTTCTACTTTCTGCAGGAAGACACTCGTATACTGTCAGTCCCGTGCACCCTGGTTGTACATATATACAGTGCATACCATACTGTCCAAGCACTGTCGGATCAAGCGCCCCAAAAATTACATACAGGCTATACAAATAATAGCTGTAATTGGTTGGAGAATAGTGACCCCTACTAAAAGGCCAGGCTAATTGTAACCCTAAATACGACACCACTCGCCAAATTCACGGATCATGGGCTCCCCCTCCAATCCAACGCCTGAAAACGAAAAGAGAAATCGGCAGCCAAAGGTTCATTTAAGTGGCGATCCACCATGTAACTAGTGCAAAAATTGCATTTGCGCCGTTCTTCACCAATAAAGTACTTCCGAATGCCTGCAAATTGGAAGAGGCCACTGCTTTTCCCAGTCAATAGTCAGTGGGCACCCCCCAATTTTTTTTATTTTTTATTTATTTATTTATTTTTTCTATTTCCTTCCCCTTTCTAAAACTAGTGTCCAATCATGCACATAGGAGGGTAGAGTTGAAGTTTTGCAAATATTCTTTACGAATGCGGGCAGCGATCTCGGTACTCATCGACTCGCAACTTCCCCGTCTGCTGCTCCCCATGGAGGCCAATACGTACATCCCCTACAACCCAAACTGTGCCGAACAGGCAACGCCCACGCTCAGGCATTGCAGTCCAGTTATGGCAGGGCGCATGTGACACTTTCATATCTTTCCTACCCGACTTGGGCCGGGCGTATTGGCCACTGCGGGCCACCCTCGTGGTTGGGTGGGGTGGGGTACCACGATCGTTCCATCCCCCCTAGTGGCATATTTATTTTAAAGGTTTTATATAGCGCTGGCTAGACCCAGAGGTATCAGAGCGCTTTACAAGATAAGGATAGTATAAGGCACATAGGGTATAAAAGCATATGGAAGGTAGTGCAACAGAAATTTGAAATATACGAAGTACAAACACCATGAGCATTATACAAAACCAGATAATTAAACAGAGGCAGGAGCTATACATTTAAGTAATTAGGTAAATGGTGAACAGGAGAACAGGGTAGATAATTACTGATCAAATATAGTATGATTGATAAGAGATCAGGAGTAGGACACAGGTTAGGAACACCAATAATAATTGAGGAGGTGGGTTTTGAGGTCTTTTTTGAAACTAGAATAGGAGGGATTACAGCGCAGGTTTTTTGGGAGGGCATTCCAGATAATAGGGACATTGCCAGAGAAGGAGCGAGATTGTGTAGCTTTCTTTTTATGCAGAGGTGGGATTAGGAGTAGGGTGTTGGTGCTTCTCAGAGGTCGAGTGGAGCCCGCAGTGTGGAGTTCTTTGAGAGGTAATGCAGAGTGTTTTGGTGGAGGACTTTATGAGTAATGCAGGCGGTTTTGTAGGCAGATCTGCCTTCGATAGGGAGCCATTTAAGAGATTTGAGAGCCGGGTATATATGATCGAAGCGTTTGCAATCCGCGATGAGCCTGGCTGCAAGGTTGAGCACAGCTTTGATTGGAGCTAGGTGTACCTTGGGGATTCCATTGAGGATGGCATTACCATAATCAATATGTGACAGAACACGTGACTGAACTACGAGTTTGAAATCATCGGTGGGTATGAATGGTTTGATTTTCTTGAGGTGACGGAAAGTGAAGAGGGCTCCTTTGGCAGAGTTTTTGATGTGAACATTAAGGGTTAGGGTGTTGTCAATAGTGATGCCAAGAGATTTGACGGAGTTGGACAGGGTGAGTGAGCAATTGAGTGCATTGAGGTCAGGGATCCATGATTGAACGGGTAGAGGGTTCTTTTTGGGGGAGAAGAGAATGATTTCGATTTTGTTGGGGTTCAGTTTGAGATGATTGGAATGGAACCAGGTTTGGTTCTTGGTAAGGGTGTTGTTTAGGTGTAAGATGTCAGCATGAGTTTTAATCTTGTAATAGATTTGGGTGTCATCGACGTCGAGGTGGTAATTTATGCCTGCTTGGTTAAGAATGAGGGTGAGTGGTTCCATAAAGAGGTTAAAGAGGGAGGGAGAGAGAATAGATCCTTGGGGGACTCCAAGGGAGACAGGAGTGGGGGTAGAGAGACAGTTTTGAATTTTGATTTGCTGAGTACGGTGTTGTAGATAAGAGATGAACCATTTGTAGGCGGTGCCATTAAGGCCGAAACGGGTCCTAAACACATTAAGTAGGGCTGAATGGTTGACTGTATCGAATGCTGCGGAGAGATCAAGAAGTATAAGAAGGCAGGTCTCGCCATTGTCAAGTGATTGATGGATGTCATCTCTGACATTGAGCATTGCCGTTTCGGTGCTGCAGCCTTTTCTGAAGCCAGATTGAAAGGGGTCGAGAAGGTTGACATTTTATGTGTTTGTCTAGTTGTAGTAGGACACATTTTTCAAGTACCTTTGAGAGAAGGGGGAGGTTAGTGATGGGGCGGATATTATTTAGGTCATTGGGGTCAGCATTGGGGTTTTTGATTATGGGCGAGATTTGACCAAGCTGAAGGGAGGAGGGGACACAGCCGGTGGAGAGAGAGGTGTTGATGATTTTGGTCCAGAATGGGGTGATGATGTGCTTAAGGGCAGGGAAAAGGTTGGAGGGTATTGGGTCTTTTGTGTGGGAGAACGGTTTTAGATTGCCAATTATATTGAGGACTTCAAGCTCAGTGACTGAGAGAAAGTTGAGCAAGGAGGCATTGTTCTTAGGTTGAGATTTAGGGGAGTTGGTTACTGGAGATATGGAAGGTGAGAGGCCTGTGGAGTGGTGGGGGGGTATGGAAACGGGTGGGTGAGGAGGCTCGCTGGGGAGCGATAGGATACAGGGCAGAGGAGAGAGAGTGTCGTCTGGAAGGGGGGATGTGGAGTAGGCATTAGAGGTGAGGACAAGATTGGATTGGAAGTTGGAGAATAGTTGTGTGGGAAGGAAGGATTGGTCAATTTTGGCAATTTTTTCTGAGAAGAAGTAGGCAATTTCTTTACCTCTGTCTGATGAGGCTGTCATATTTGGAGGTGCGGGGGAAGTTTGGTTTCAGATGATCTTGAAGAGTTCCCTGGGTCTGTTTTTGGCACGGTCAAGTTGAGTGCGAAAGAAGGATGCCTTTTCCTTGAGGATGTGTTTTTGGTAAGTGGATCTGGCATGTCTGAGAAGTGCAAGATGGGAGGGTGAGGGATGGTGTCTCCAGGTTCTTTCCGAAAGTCTGAGTGCCCGTCTCTCATTATTTATCTCTGTATTAAACCAAGAGTTTGAGGGGTGTTTCTTTGGTTTTTGAGTTTAGGCGAGGCTAGTTGGTCAAGAATATCTGTAACAGTATTGTTAAATAGTTCAGTGAGCTCATTCGCATTTTGGGAGGGGGGAATGAGAAGAAGTTGAGCTTGGAGTTTCGATTGTAGAACTCCTGGGGGGATGCCTTTTAGGTTTCTGGTCAATTTCTTAGGTCTGGTAGTTTTAGGGGCGGGGAGGTTTGCTGAGGGAGCAATGGTGAACAGTATACGGTGATAGTCGGACCAGTCAGTGGGGATGATATTGGTAACGGAGGTCAGATCATCGTTGGACAGAATGACGTCAAGTATGGATCCTTTAGTGTGAGTTGGAGATTGGCAGAGTTGTTTGAGTTCGTTGATTTCAAGAAGTGTAGTGAGGAGGGAGATGGTGGGGTCATTGGTATCATTCCAATGGAGGTTGAGATCCCCAGTTGAGTTGGATAATGCTGATTGCGCCAGTAGATCAGACAAGTCCTCAATGAAGGGCTGTGGTGGTCCCGGGGGGCGATAGATGTTGTGTAGACGAATTGGGAGGGAGTTTTGAGTTAACAGTTCTGCTTCCAGGTATTTGCATGTGGAGTAGCCTGGGTTAGTGATAAGGGAAATCTGAAGTTCCTTTTTGAAGATAATGGCTAGCCCTCTCCCAACTCTGTTAGGTCTGTCTTTTCTAAGAATAGAGTATCCAGGGGGGAGAGAAGGTCAAGTATGCTCGTTGAGTGATCATTTAGCCAGGTTTCAGTGAGGAATGCAATATCAATGGATTCACTCAGGATGTTTCCGAGATTTCCGTGGCGTGTAGGACCGCGGAGCGACAGTTAACTAGCATGCATTTCAGTGGTGTGGGGTTGGGTATGGAGGGTGGGCAAGAGTTAATCAGCGAAAGTTGAGGTGGTGGTCTGGGGAAATGGGGGAGGAGGGGGTTCTAATTGTCCCTATGATAACAGGGATGGGGGCATAGGGGAGTGGAGAGTTGGTGGTTGGCAGATTAGGAAGGTAGGAGTTACAAAGGTTGGCGAGGTCAGACGGGGAGAGATGGTTCGAGGTGCGGAGAGGTCTATGCTTACGGCATCAGAGAGGGAGTGATCTCCAAAGGTTGTGTTTGTTATTGGGGATGTTTGAGGGAGGGAGGATGGTGGTTTTATGGTGAGGGAGGGATCTGGTGCTGTGTACGAAGAAGTCTTTTCTGAGTCAGGCAAATTCAGTAGTTAAATTAGATAGGTCACATTCAATTTTGTGTAGGATCTGGGCAATTGAGGAGAGGGGAGGTATCGGGAGTGCGTGGTCTGAATTATTTGCAGAGGGTGGACTAATGTGTGAGGGGGGAGATATATGGCGCGCTGCACCCCTCGGATGCAGCACAGCCCTTCCCCTCCATCCCTGGAGCTTTTCCCTTGCCCTAACAGGCCTCTTTTCTGCCCCCTCCCACTCCGCAGACTCCCCCCCGCCCCTCCCACAAATTCCTGCTTTAGGGTCTGTCACCTATTCTGACAGCCCCCATTGATGCTCCACCCCTCGCACTCACCCCCCCATGCTTGAGATAGGGGGTGTTATAGTTCTGTTCCCCGGGGGCGCCTCTCTTCATATGCTGGGCTTCGCAGCGCTGTGTTGTGGGAGGGACCATCTAGAGGGGCTTGGAGAGGGGTGGGGCAGCAACCCCCACTGTGGCCTGATTATCTCTGTCTGTGTGGGGGTGCCTTAGAACGACCTCTGGCTCTGTCGCTGCCATTTTCCAACACAGACGAAATGTATAATGCACAGCACGTAATGTGACTTCTACATGTGCGTGCACAGCCTGTGGCGTGCAGTGAGACACTGTGCAGTGAGTGTGCAGCACTGAACCGCACGCGTGCTGCTGTCCTATGTGCTGTCCACCAGGACAGAAGGAGGGGGCAGGAGAGAAAAGGACAGGAGAAGAGGGCACAGGAGGAGGGCACAGGGAGAGGCACAGGAGGAGGGCACAGGAGGAGGGCACAGGGAGGGGCACAGGAGTCTGACATGCAGCGAGACACTGTGCAGTGAGTGTGCAGCACCGAACTGCACTCGTGCTGCTGCCCTATTTGCTGCAAAGAGTCCCTCTGACGCACTTCCGATTTGCCCCACCACTCCTTGGCCTCATCTTCGGCACGGGCGAAGTGTTTGTCCCCAAATGCTGATCTTCGGTGTCAAATCCCACAGACCTGCAGCCTAACCAGCTGGGTCAGGGTCAGGTGCAGAGTAAAGGTGCACACAGGGCCTGCTTCATGTGTCTACGTCACACAGTTTATATAGGTGCCTCTTCACTGAATGGAGCGCTCCTGTGAGTGGGAGGGTGCATGCAAGCTGGGACGTAACCATGGCCCGCTGGTGGGGCCAAACACTTGAGTTTATGCCACTTGTGCCACGCACGGCATTGGGAAACATTAAACAATGTTATCCAGCATTACAAGCGGTCAACTGGGTATGTCAGTTGTAGTGTTGCGCTCTAGTTCTCGCGCACTGCGTGGTGACGCTGCGCGCGAGAACGCATATGAACGAGCGAATGCGCATGCGCGATTGCCGCGATTTGCCGCGAGGTCCGATTCCCGGCGCTCTTCCGCTGGTGTAGGAAATAAAGCAGTTTATTCCAACCAACCACCTCTGCTCCTGGTCTTTATAAATAAGTAGAGAACCCCCAACTTTACAGTGGCGACGAGGCTGGGACCTGCATGCAGGGAAGTGGGAGAGCGTGGCAGAGGCAGTAACAAGGACAGAAGACACAGTGGAAAAAAAAAAGGAAAGAAATACAAGAAGGAAATAAAACGGAGAAGTCCAGTTGAACCCAAAAGAGACCCAGGCGGACGCAGCGGCATGCAGGGACAGGGGAGTGGAAGAACCCCAACAAGACCAAGCGCAAGGTGAGAGTGCGGACGCGCCAGGCAGTCCGAGAGGCCCAGGGGCAGTGCTCACTGACGACACCAATCCCGTTCCTACCGAGACCAGGAGAACCTCAAATGAAATGGGAAGATTGGAGAGAGTACTTCAAGAATTACATTGCAGCGCTAGAAGATGAAAATGGGGAGGCCTTTCCCAGTGCGAGGAAGAAAAGGATCCTACTGCACAATTTGGGCCCCGAAGGCATACGAGTCTATCAGACCCTGGTACCTGCAACCAGACCGGACACAGATGATGACGTGTTCAAACACGCGATAGACGAGCAAAGGAAACAAGAGACCGGCGAACCCATAGATGACTCTGTGGCGGCATTGAGGAAGTTGGCAGTAACGTGCAAGTACGGAGTCCTAACTGATGAGTTCATAAAAGACCAGATAGTTATGCACACTACCAACAAAAACGTACAAGACAAATTGTGGACAAACAGTGAAGCATCACTGAAGGAAGTAATAGCCTTAGTGAAAAAGGCGGAACTGTCGAAAAGGTGCGCGGATGCGGCCAAGAGGGAGACCGTTCAGAGAACCATGGTGAACAAGGTGGATGACGCCGAACCGCAGGGACGGAGCAAAACCACGTTGCCCGATGGGAAAGGACAGAGTAAATGGAAAGGGAAACCGGGACAATCATGGAAGCCGAGTAGAGACGCCAGCACGGTGTGCTACAGGTGTGGTAGTCCAGCGCATGGTGTGCAAGACAAACGATGCCCAGCTTTCCGAGCTAAATACATGTTTTGTGGCATTATGGGGCACTATGAAAAAGTGTGCCGCCGGAAAACGACGAAACCAATGGTGAAGTATGTGATGCAAGACCAACAGGTGGAAGAAGACGAACAAGAGGAAGAAGACAAGATATTGTGCGTGGATGAGCCAGTGCTAGGCATCGGGAGCAAGCGCTCCCGCAAACCGCAGTGCGACATGCTAATAGGAGGTGTGAAAATCAAGATCATAGCAGACTCAGGATCGCCGTACACCATAGTGCAAAAGTCAGTATGGAAGGAAGACTTCGAGCCCAGCTTGGGATCAAGGCTAGAACCACCGGACATACGGCCAGTGTCGTACACAGGCGAATCCATTCCCATGGTGGGATACAGGAAGTTGAACTTCGAATTCAAAGGAAGAAGCGCGGAGTGCAAGTTGTATGTGGCGGAAAGAGGACCATCCATTGTAGGATGGATGGATCAAGGGGACCTCGGGATCAAGTTAGACCCAGGAGGGGAAACGCAAGTGCTACTGACAGCGCCAGGGAGCTGGCCGGAACTAGAAGAAATGAAAAGCAAATTCCCAAAAGTCTTTGGGGGGAAAATGGGCAAATTAGAGAAATTCACCCACAAAATAGTACTCAAAGAAAATTCGAGACCAGTCTCGCACAAAGTCCGCAACGTGCCGCTAGCCATAAAAGAAGCAGTACAGCTTGAACTGCGGAGACTAGAAGAAAATGGAATAATAGAGCCCATAGACAGCTCGGAGTGGCTGGCCCCCTTGGTAGTAGCCATGAAACCAAATGGAAAAGTTTGTCTGTGTGTGGACCTTCGGGAGCTTAACAAGTGCCTAGTAGTGGAGAAATTCCCGTTGCCACGCATTGAAGAAATGTTGTCCAAAACAAAGGGGATAAAGTGGTTTTCCACCATCGACCTCACATCTGCCTATCACCAGATTGATCTACATCCTACTAGCAGGAAATTGACTTCCTTTATAACGCCGTTCGGATGTTATCAATTCCGCAGGATGCCATTTGGGCTCGCGTCCGCAGCGGCAGTGTTCCAGAAATTAATGCATCGCCTCTTCAAGGACATCGAGGGCATCCAATACTTCCAGGATGACATACTGGTGAGGGGGTCAGACAGGAGAGACCACGACATGAAGCTAGACAAAGTGCTTCGAGTGTTGGAGACCAACGGCCTGACGGCAGAATGGGAGAAGTGCCGATTAGGAAACACGTCAGTCACATATTTGGGGCATGAGATAGGTGGACACCCAAACGAGCAAACGTGAAGGCTATCTGTAACGCTGAGGCACCATCCAACAAAGAAGAAGTGAGATCATTCCTAGGGATGGCAGAATATTATAGCAAATTTGTGCAACACTTTGTCACCAAGACACACCATCTGAGACAATTGATAAGGGACAAGACAGCGTTCAAGTGGACAGAAGAAAGGCAAAAGGAATTTGAAGCATTGAAGCGCGACATCAGTCAAGCGGTACCACTGCAAGGATACGATCCGCAAGGACAATCTATACTGACAACAGACGCCAGTGAAAAAGGATTGGGAGCAGTTCTCATGCAGGAGAGGAGAGAAGGGACGACGGAGACCCTCTGCTTTGCATCCAGGTCATTATCACCTACAGAACAGAAATATATTGTAATCGAGAAGGAAATGCTGGCGGTGGTATGGGCCATGGGAAGGTTCCGCCAATTCCTATGGGGTACGAGGTTCAAACTCAAAACGGATCACAAGCCTTTAGTCAAGGTGCTCACCTCCAGCGGACATGCCAGCGCCACACCGTGCATAGCCAAGATGACACTAAAATTACTAGAATACAGGTATGATGTGGAGTAAATACCAGGGACACAAAACAAAGTCGCTGATTATCTCAGCAGAGCAGCAGCAATGGAGGAGGCCCCCAACCCAGAAGCTGAAGAGGAAAAGATGGTGGCGGTAATGGAAGACCCCGAAAGGGTAATAAGTAAGCAAGAATGGACCCAAGCATACGAAGACGACAATGAAATTAGAGAGGTCAAGGAACACAACGTACATGGCTGGCCTGAGAAAAGACGGCTGAGAGAGGCGCTCAGAAAGTTCTATGAAGTCCGAGAGGAGCTGTCAGTGGGAGACGAAGGACTTTTCTTGTACAGAGGTGAGAGAGTCATCCCCCCGGCAGCGTTAGTGTCTCGCCTGGTCGGGCTGCTGCATGAAGGACACTTGGGAATAGTGAAAACCAAGATGAGAGTGAAGCACAAGTACTGGTGGCCCGGAATGGACATCCAGGTAGAGAGGCATGTCAGGGAATGCGACCAATGCCAGAGAGCAGATAAGACACTGAATTCTCTAAGGCCGGAGCTGGGGAGATTCACGCTACCAAAGGATCCGTGGGAAGAAGTAGCGATAGATATCCTAGGACCGGTGTTGGACAGCCAAGGGACGCCCCAATATCTGTGCGTTCTTGTGGACAAATACTCCAAATGGCCAGAGATACATATTCAAGAGGCGATGGATACCGAGACAGTGATTAAGTTCATGACGTCAGTATTCCTCAGAGAAGGAATCCCGAGAACCATTTTGAGAGACAATGGACCGCAATTCACCTCGGAAAAGTGGTACAAATATGCTGAGAGGAACGGAATCAAAGTACAACATACTTCCGTGTATCATCCGTCAAGTAATGGACAAGTGGAACGCTTCAATCGAGTCATCATGGGATCCATCCAAGCAGTCATCATGATGGGCAAGGACTGGGAGAAGGAGGTACAGAATATGATATGAGCATACCGTATCACCCCCACAGGCACGGGGTATAGCCCTTTCCAAATCTTGAGGGGACGACATCCATTCACCAAAGACAATGTAGTGTGGAGAGAGAAGACGATAACCAGCAAGTGGTCTCCGGCAGTGGTACAGCATAACCTGGAGAAGGCCCAAAGAATATATACTGAATACTATAATCAACGGAGGAGAGTGAAGGCCACTACCCTGGAGAGAGGGGAATGGGGGAGAGTCAGATCTGCCATGAAGAAAAAGAAGGGAGACAGCAAATACAGCCCTCCCCTACAAGTGAAAGAAGTGTACGACAGGGCTGCATTGCTCAGTGATGAGAATGTGTGGTCGCAAGACCGTATGACCAAATGCAACCAAATCATACGTTGGCCCCAGGAGGAGAGTATAAGGACACCCCAAGACGCAAACGCAAGGAAAAATAAAGGAAACAACGCGGCTGGAGAGGAAGACAGGACAGAAGAGGAGAGCAGAGAGATGCACGGGGAGCAAGTGACACCAGAGATCGTGGAACAGAGTGGAGAGCAGAACCCCGAGGAGGGAAGAGATGAGCACCCCGAGAAGCCAAGCAGGAAGCCCAGCGAAGGAAGGTACCCAAAAGGAATGCTCCACTCCGGTAAGGCGCACTAGAGTGGGCCGAGTTGTGGTAAGACCCAGCCACTTCCGAGACTTTGAACTAGAGGGTAGCTGAATGATCATTGGGACTTTAACCCCTTGTATGTCCATGACGAGCTGGACTCGTCATGGAGCACAGTCGCGCTGTGCCCATGACGAGTCCAGCTCGTCATGAGGCATACCCTAGGGAATCCCTCTGGTGCGGGCGCCAGAGGGATTCCCTTTCTGCACAAATAGCCTCGGGAGCTGGGGAAGAGCTTCCCCAGCACCCGAGGCCCACCCCCCTTCACTGCAATGACGATCGGCGTGCACGTCGCGCCGATGTCATTACAGTGAGAGTGAAACTGAAATGAGCCAAGAGCCTCATTTCAGGTTTCACTTTGTACGTGCTCAGGGGGCTATCTCAGTCCCCTGAGCACGTACAAAGACGGGAGAGGTATCATTGGAAAGGGGAGAATCTCCCCTTTCCAATGGTACCCAGTGGATCCCTGCTTGGGGATCGCCACAGGAGGGCGATCCCCAAGCAGGGATCTACCCACTAGACACCAGGGAGGGGGGAGCGGCCCCTTGGGCAAGGGCCTTTGCTCCCCCCTGTGTATTTTTGGCCATTTTAGTCTTTTTGCCCCCCCTGGGGGGCAGATGGGGGCATTAGCCCCCAATCTGCCCCCCTGGGGGGGTAAAAAGCCCACTAGACACCAGGGAAGTTGCGTAAATAAATAAATAGGGGTGGGGGCTGCCCAAAACGGGCAGGCCCATGCCCCCCCCAATTACTACAGTCTTTCTTCCCCCCCCCGGGGGGCAGATGGGGCATTGGCCCCTAATCTGCCCCTCCGGGGGGGCAGAAAGCCCACTAAACACCAGGAATTTGTTTGTAGTTTTATTTTTAGGGTGGGGGCTGCCCGCAATGGGCAAGCTAATGCCCCCACCCACCACCATTACAGCCTTTCTGCCCCCCTGGGGGGCAGATGGGGCATTGGCCCCCAATCTTCTCCCCCGGGGGGGCAAAAAGCCCACTAGACACCAGGGAATTGTAAAAAAAATAAATAAATAGGGGTGGGGGCTGCCCAAAACGGGCAGGCCCATGCCCCCACCCCCCCTCAATTACTACAGTCTTTCTGCCACCCCCAGGGGGTAGATGGGGCATTGGCCCCTAATCTGCCCCTTCGGGAGTGCAGAAAGCCCACTAAACACCAGGGATTCGTTTTTAGTTTTATTTTTAGGGTGGGGGCTGCCCGCAACGGGCACGCCAATGCCCCCACCCACCCGCCACCATTACAGCCTTTCTGCCCCCCTGGGGGGCAGATGGGGCATCGGCCCCCAATCTGCCCCCCCGGGGGGCAAAAAACCCACTAGACACCAGGGAATTGTTATTGGGCCTCCCACACGAGTGAGGCACCGTTTTTATCGGGAGACCCGGGGGAACGCTGGGTGGTAGGAAATTTCTGTCAGCCCGGTGATACCTCAACTTTCCCACACCAAAATGTGTGAAAAAGGTGATATTTTCAGCTAACTTTGAGGTTTGCAGGGCATTCTGGGTAAGGAAACATTGGGGGATCCACGCAAGCCATACCTCCCTGGAATCCCCCGGGTGTCTAGTTTTCAGAAATGTGTGGGTTTGGTAGGTTCCTTTAGGTGGCCGCTGAGCACCGGGCCAAAAACCCAGGTGACCCCCTTGCAAAACCAGGTCGTTTTGAGGTAGGCAATTTTCATGTCGCCTCAATACGTTTTGGGGCCTTGCCTGTCGCGGGTACTTGGGCCTCCCACACGAGTGAGGCACCGTTTTTATCGGGAGACCCGGGGGAACGCTGGGTGGTAGGAAATTTCTGTCAGCCCGGTGATACCTCAACTTTCCCACACAAAAATGTGTGAAAAAGGTGATGTTTTCAGCTAAATGTGAGGTTTGCAGGGCATTCTGGGTAAGGAAACATTGGGGGATCCACGCAAGCCATACCTCCTTGGAATCCCCCGGGTGTCTAGTTTTCAGAAATGTGTGGGCTTGGTAGGTTCCCCTAGGTGGCCGCCGAGCACGGGGCCAAAAACGCAGGTGACCCCCCCTTGCAAAACCAGGTCGTTTTGAGGTAGGCAATTTTCATGTCGCCTCAATACGTTTTGGGGCCTTGCATGTCGCGGGTACTTGGGCCTCCCACACGAGTGAGGCACCGTTTTTATCGGGAGACCCGGGGGAACACTGGGTGGTAGGAAATTTGTGTCAGCCCGGTGATGCCACAACTTTCCCACACAAAAATGTGTGAAAAAGGTGATTTTCTCAGCTAAATTTGAGGTTTGCAGGGCATTCTGGGTAAGGAAACGTTGGGGGATCCACGCAAACCATACCTCCCTGGAATCCCCCGGATGTCTAGTTTTCAGAAATGTGTGGGTTTGGTAGGTTCCCCTAGGTGGCCGCCGAGCACCGGGCCAAAAACCCAAGTGACCCCCCTTGCAAAACCAGGTCGTTTTGAGGTAGGCAATTTTCATGTCGCCTCAATACGTTGTGGGCCCTTGCCTGTCGCGGGTACTTGGGCCTCCCACACGAGTGAGGCACTGTTTTTATCAGGAGACCCGGGGGTACGCTGGGTGGTAAGAAATTTGTGTCAGCCCGGTGATGCCTCAACTTTCCCACACAAAAATGTGTGAAAAAGGTGATTTTTTCAGCTAAATTTGAGGTTTGCAGGGCATTCTGGGTAAGGAAACGTTGGGGGATCCACGCAAGCCATACCTCCCTGGAATCCTCCGGGTGTATAGTTTTCAGAAATGTGTGGGTTTGGTAGGTTCCCCTAGGTGGCCGCCGAGCACCGGGCCAAAAACCCAGGTGACCCCCCTTGCGAAACCTGGTCGTTTTGAGGTAGGCAATTTTCATGTCGCCTCAATACGTTTTGGGGCCCTGCCAGTCGCGGGTACTTGGGCCTCCCACACGAGTGATGCACCGTTTTTATCGGGAGACCCGGGGGAACGCTGGGTGGTAGGAAATTTGTGTCAGCCCGGTGATGCCTCAACTTTCCCACACAAAAATGTGTGAAAAATGTGATTTTTTCAGCTAAAATTGAGGTTTGCAGGGGATTCTGGGTAAGGAAACGTTGGGGGATCCACGCAAGCCATGCCTCCCTGGAAGCACACGGGTGTCTAGTTTTCAAAAATGTATAGGTTTGCTAGGTTTCCCAAGGTGCCCTCAGAGCTAGGGTTCAAAAACTACAGCTAGACATTTTGCCAAAAAAGGTCATTTTTCACTGCGAAATTGAGGTGTGACCATGTTGCGTTTTGCACCGTTTCCTGTCGCGGGCACTAGGCTGACCCACACAAGTGAGGTACCGTTTTTCTCATAAGACTTTGGGGAACGCGGGGTGGGTGGAAATTTGTGGATCCACGCAGATTCCGGAACTTTCCACCACAGAAAGGGGTGGAAAATGTTTGTTTTTTTCAATTTTTTAGGTTTGCAAGGGATTCTGGGTAACAGACCCTGGTGGGAGGCAGTCAAGTCACCCCATCCTGGATTCCTCTGGGTGTCTGGTTTTCAAAAATGTATAGGTTTGCTAGGTTTCTTGTTAGACGGACCAGGAGGGTCGGCCGAGGACAAGGGGAGAGGTCTCCGGGGAGAGCCGTCTCCAGCGATCGTACAGACAAGTAACTTCCCCCCCACAGATGTACACCACACAAGGATAGGATTTAACGTTCTTTATCAGCGATTTCTTAAAGTACGAAGGGATGGTACAAGGAGGTCTGGACTCAGGGGTCCCCTCGATTCTAGTCTGTTGGTTTGGGAAAGGGGGTAGCGGGACAGTCTGGTTACCAATCTGGTAGATGCGATGATGGATAGCTCACAATCCTCGAGCTCGGCGTTCTAGCTGAGATGGGCCGCGGCAGCGCCAGCAGGTCCCGGTGAAGGTGGTCGGTACACGGTCCGCGGCAGCGCCAGCAGGTCCCGATGAAGGTGGTCGGTACACGGTCCGCAGCAGCGCCAGCAGGTCCCGATAAAGGTGGTTGTTAAAACGGGCCGCGGCAGCGCCAGCAGGTCCCAACGAGGATGGAGGATGTAGAAGGCCGCGGCAGCGCCAGCAGGCAGGACGACAGTTCACAAGGCAGGGCTACGGCAGCGCCGGTAGTCCGTCAAGGATGAGTTCTTCTCGGTGTCTCTCGACTCCAGGATACAACTGCCTTCCTGCTCTGGAGCTGCCCTAGTTATAGGTCTGGCGCCCTTTGATGTCCGGACCCTCGCACTTGGAGGTCGGGAGGTCCGGGATGAGGGAGCCTAGACACCCAGCAGGGGGGTGGAGCCAGCGCCCGGGGGAGCTGGGGGGCGATCGGCACCTGGCGGGGGAGAGCCATCGGCACTTCTTTCTCCCATCGACCTGCCAAGTGGTCCGTTCACCTCCTGGGTGGATGGTGGTGCCGGGATGTCGGGGCCTGGCCAGGCCCAGGGTTAGGGTCGAGCTGAGGCCATGCGGCCTCGGGGTGCAGTGTCCAAGATGGCGGCTGGTCCGGCCGGGGGAGCCGGTAGTGGTTCGGCCCCATGATACATAGAGGCCCGGGGGCAGGAGTTCCGTCGGGAGACGGGGTGCGGGTGATTTCTGTGGGTAACGCCTGGAGGGCCGGGGCTCGGGCCCTGTCATGCGGGGGGGGAGCAAGCCCTTCATGTGGCCTGTCCAACATGCGTCCCCCCCAGCTGAAGGCGGGGAGAGTCACCCATCCTCTTGGGGACTATCCTCGTCGAGGCGGAAAAAGCGTGACAGGCCATCTGCGTTGGCGTGGTCTTGGCCCGGTCGATGTTCCACAGTGAAGTCCTCCCCTGCAGGGAGATGGACCAGCGCAATAGTTTGGGGTTTTCCCCCCGCATCTGCATTAGCCACTGCAGGGGTCGATGATCTGTTTGCACCCGGAAGTGGGTACCGAAGAGATAGGGCCGGAGCTTTTTGAGTGCCCACACCACGGCGAAGGCCTCCCTCTCGATTGTGCTCCAGCGCTGTTCTCGGGCCAGGAGGCGTCTGCTGATGAAGGCCACCGGTCGGTCAAGGCCCTCGGAGTTCAGCTGGGAGAGGACCGCCCCGATGCCATGGTCGGAGGCATCTGTTTGCACAATGAATTCCCGACTGTAATCGGGGGCCTGGAGCACAGGGGCCGTGCACAGGGCGGCCTTCAGCTTCTCGAAGGCCGCTTGACAGTCTGGTGTCCAGTTAATCCTTTTCGGGTGGTTTTTGGATGTGAGTCCCGTGAGGGGCCCCACAATGCTGCCATAGTCCCTCACGAACCGCCGGTAGTAGCCGGTGAGCCCCAAGAAGGCTCGGACCTCGGTCTGGGTGACTGGGGGCTGCCAGGACTGGATGGCAGCGATTTTGAGTTGCAGGGGGGCCACCAGGCCGCTTCCCACCTGGTGTCCGAGATAGGTCACCGAACCCTGACCAATTTGGCATTTGCCGGCCTTGATTGTGAGGCCGGCCCGCTGGAGGGCCTGCAGGACCTCTCGGAGGTGGTGGAGGTGGTCGGACCAGTGGCGGCTGTATACTGCAATATCGTCCAGGTAGGCGGCGCTGAACTCCTCGAGCCCCGCCAAGACCTGGTTCACTAGTCGCTGAAAAGTAGCGGGGGCGTTCTTCATGCCGAAGGGCATGACCTTGAAATGGTAGTGGCCATCGGGGGTAGAGAAGGCGGACCGTTCTTGGGCTCGGGGTGTGAGACCGATCTGCCAGTAGCCCGCTGTTAGGTCGAAGATGCTGAGGTAGCGGGCAGCCCCCATGCGGTCGATCAGTTCGTCCGCTCGGGGGATGGGGTGAGCGTCGGTCCTGGTGACAGCATTCAAACCCCGGTAGTCAACGCAGAATCGGAGTTCAGGAGTGGTGCCGGGGGCTGCGGCCTTGGGGACCAGCACGACCGGGCTGGCCCAGGGGCTATCCGAGGGCTCGATGACCCCGAGCGTGAGCATCTTGGATACTTCTTCTTGGATACAGGCCCGCACCCGATCTGGTACGCGGTAGGCCCGGTGTCTGATAGGGGGACTGTCCCCAGTGTCCACGTCGTGCAAGCACCAGGGGGTGACCCCTGGGGTGAGGGAGAACAAGGTAGCAAACTGCAGCAGGAGGTCCCGGCAGCCCTGGCGCTGCTCTGGGGTGAGGGCATCGGAGAGCCGGACCCCGTCCACGGAACCATCTTTCTCCTGAGTCCTTAGGAGATCAGGGAGAGGCTCGGAGTCTTCTTCCGCCCCACTGTCCGTAGCCATCAGGAGGCTGAGCTCCGAGCGCACAAAGTGGGGCTTGAGTCTGTTGGTGTGGAGGACCCGGAGGGGGTTCCGGGGAGATTCCATATCGATGAGATAGGTGACGGGGCTCTTGCGTTCGACCACTTTGAAGGGCCCCGTCCACTTGTCCTGCAAGGCACATGGTTCGGTGGGGGACATCACCCACACTTGTTGACCAGGTTCGAATTCGACGGAGGAGGCATTTTGATCGTACCATTTTTTCATGTCCTCCTGACTGGCCTCAAGATTCGCTTTTGCCATTTCCCTGAACCGCCGGGTCTGATTGCGTAGTGTCAGGAGGTACTTGAAGACGTCTGGAGGGGTTTTGAGGGGGGCCATCTCCCAACCTTCTTTGACTAGGCTGAGGGGTCCTCGCACAGGGTGCCCGTACAGGAGTTCGAAAGGGCTAAAGCCTAGGGACTTCTGGGGAACTTCTCGATAGGCGAAGAGGAGACACGGAAGTAGTACATCCCACTGGCGACGGAGGGGCTCTTCCAATCCCCCAATCATTCCCTTGAGCGTGCGGTTGAATCGTTCAACTAGTCCGTTTCCTTGAGGGTGATAGGGGGTCGTGAATCGGTAGGTGACCCCGCACTGTTGCCAGAGGGACTTCATATATTTCGAAATAAAGTTTGTGCCTCTGTCGCTGACGACTTCTCGGGGGAAGCCCACCCAGGAGAAGATCCCCATTAAGGCCCGGCCGACCACCGGGGCCGTGACAGTTCGCAGGGGCACAGCCTCGGGGTAGCGGGTGGCGTGGTCCACCAGTACCAGGATGAACCGATGTCCTTGTGCTGTACGGGGTCCAGGGGCCCCACAATGTCTATTCCCACCCTTTCGAACGGGGTGGTGACAACTGGGAAGGGTTGCAGAGGGGCTTTGAGCTTGCGGCCGCTCTTCCCGCTGGCCTGGCACGTGGGGCAGGACCGGCAGTGGTGGAGGACGTCGTTCCTCATCTTCGGCCAGAAAAAGTGGGTCACCAGGCGACTGTAGGTTTTGTCCTGGCCCAGGTGTCCAGCCAGAGGGACATCGTAGGCCAAATTTAGCAGGAAGTCTCTAAAACGGAGGGGCACCACCAGCACTCGACTGGCCCCTAAATCCGCGATTCTCTGTTCACTGTATAACAGGTCGTTGTCCCAATAGATCCAGTGAGCACCGGTGGTGTCCCCGGCGCTCTGTGCGAGGGCTTGCTGGCGGAGTCCCTCGAGGGAGGGACAGGTCTGCTCTTGGCGAAACTGTTCCTGGGTGGGCCCCCCTTCTTGACGCCACTGAGCCAGGTCGGGAAGGACCGGGGGCTTGGCTACCCCTTCGGGGGCTTGCTCTGGGGGGTCGGTATCGTCGGCGTCCTCTACGGGAGCGATCGGGGGAGGAGGTGCAGGCCATTCGGGTTCTTCGGGTCGGGGGATGGCACGGGCGGCCATGGACCGGGTGGTTACGCACGCCCAGTCTGGGAGGCCCAACATCCCCAGGTGTTCTCTTCTCTCCACGGCGGCCCACGGGGAACTCTCAAGATCATTCCCCAGGAGACAGTCCACGGGGGCATCATCCCGGACCGTCACCTTCAACATGCCGGAGACTCCTCCCCATGCGAAGGGGACGCAGGCCATCCGACATAGACTCTCCGAGTTGTCGGCTGAACGGACGGGGCAGAGAATGTTCGGCAGGATCTGCTCTGGTTTTACCAGGTGACAGCGGACGGCCGTCACACTGGCCCCCGTGTCACGTAGTGCTTCGGCCTGGCGTCCATTAATGTTCACCCACTGACTGTATTTTCTGGTGTTGGCGGGTAGGGGAGCCCGCGGGACCATGTCTCTTCCCCCTAGGCACGCTAGAACCATGGCGGCCGGCTCCCACTCTTGTTGTGCCTGCTCGTATTCTTCTTGTTCTTCGGAGATCTGTTCTCCCCCCAGGGCGGCGGCGGCTACCTGGCGGAGTTTTGGAGTTTGGTTCTGTGGACAGTTCGGGTCATTGGCGTAGTGGCCGACTCGCTGGCATCGGTGACATGTGACGTTGGCTCGGAACCCCGGGCGCATCGGGGGGTTGCCCCGGCTGGCCGGGGGCGGGGTGCTGGCAGTGGGAGCGGCCGGGACGGTGTCTCTTCCTCGTCCCGGGCCTCCTCCTCCTCCTCCTCGGGGATGGTGCTGACCTTGGTTGTTCCGGTTCTGTTCGTGCGGCCCTCTCCGGCCCACTCGGGTGCTTTCCCACCGGTCAGCTTCGGCGGCAAGTTGCCGGGGGTCAGTCAATTTACTGTCGAGGAGGTGCTGCCTGAGCTCGACGAAGCAGTTGTTAGCGAGGTGTTCCCATACCATAAGATTAAAAAGTTGCTCGTAGGTCGTTACGTGGCTTCCCTTGATCCAACCCTCGAAGGCTCGGCTGAAATAGTTGACATATTCCACCCAAGTTGTACCCGGGATCCGGGTGCAGTCTCGGAACCTCTGGCGGTACATTTCGGGTGTGAGCCCATATCGGGTGAGTAGGGCAGCCTTCATGTGGTCATAGGATGACATCTGATGGTCTGGAAGCTGTAGCAGGGCATCGCGGCCTTCGTTGACGAACCTCCCCCACAGGCCGGCTCCCCAGTCACTTCGATCGATCCGGTGGGAGGTCATGGCGATCTCGTAGGCCTTGAACCACTGTTGTATGTCGTCCTCTCGGACATATTCTCGAACGACATCCTTGGGGATGTGGACTTTCTTTTCTGTTGCTCCCGGGGTGCGCGGTCGCTCGGGCACCTCTGGTTCTTTGTTCTGCTTCCGTAGGTCTATTTCCGCCAGTTTGCGCTCGTGTTCGTATGCTAACCTCTTTTCTTCGAGCTCTCTCTGTCTCTGTTTCTCTTCCCGTTCCTCTCGGAGCCGCAGATGTTCTAGGTTCAGTTTTTGCTCGGCTAATTTGAGTTCACCGTCCATTTTGAGCCGTGCCATTTCTAACTCATGTAGCCTGTTTTTCTCTCTTTCTTGGATCTCTTCCTGCGAGAGGCCCGTTCCTCGCTCCTCGGGAGCCGTGGCGTTCCTCTCTGATGCGGCCATGTTTCGGTCTGGGGATCTGGCGACCCCGGTTTCTGCCCACGACTCAATGGCGTGCTTAAAATCGTCCTTGGTACTCAGGCCGGTGGTAGCAATGCCTAGTTCCATGCAGAATTGTTTCAGTTCACGATGGCTGTACTCTTCCAATTTCTCCATCTGGAATTTCTCGGTGGATCCGCTCTCTTTGGTTGACATCGTGGTTTTGTCGTGGGGTGAGCTACTCTCTGTACGATTACGCGTTGATTCGGATCGCGCCGCTGGCCACCAATGTTAGACGGACCGGGAGGGTCGGCCGAGGACAAGGGGAGAGGTCTCCGGGGAGAGCCGTCTCCAGCGATCGTACAGACAAGTAACTTCCCCCCCACAGATGTACACCACACAAGGATAGGATTTAACGTTCTTTATCAGCGATTTCTTAAAGTACGAAGGGATGGTACAAGGAGGTCTGGACTCAGGGGTCCCCTCGATTCTAGTCTCTTGGTTTGGGAAAGGGGGTAGCGGGACAGTCTGGTTACCAATCTGGTAGATGCGATGATGTTTAGCTCACAATCCTCGAGCTCGGCGTTCTAGCTGAGATGGGCCGCGGCAGCGCCAGCAGGTCCCGGTGAAGGTGGTCGGTACACGGTCCGTGGCAGCGCCAGCAGGTCCCGATAAAGGTGGTCGGTACACGGTCCGCGGCAGCGCCAGCAGGTCCCGATGAAGGTGGTCGGTACACGGTCCGCGGTAGCGCCAGCAGGTCCCGATGAAGGTGGTTGTTACAACGGGCCGCGGCAGCGCCAGCAGGTCCCAACGAGGATGGAGGATGTAGAAGGCCGCGGCAGCGCCAGCAGGCAGGATGACAGTTCACAAGGCAGGGCTACGGCAGCGCCGGTAGTCCGTCAAGGATGAGTTCTTCTCGGTGTCTCTCGACTCCAGGATACAACTTCCTTCCTGCTCTGGAGCTGCCCTAGTTATAGGTCTGGCGCCCTTTGATGTCCGGACCCTTGCACTTGGAGGTCGGGAGGTCCGGGATGAGGGAGCCCAGACACCCAGCAGGGGGGTGGAGCCAGCGCCCGGGGAAGCTGGGGGGCGATCGGCACCTGGCGGGGGAGAGCCATCGGCACTTCTTTCTCCCATCGACCTGCCAAGTGGTCCGTTCACCTCCTGGGTGGATGGTGGTGCCGGGATGTCGGGGCCTGGCCAGGCCCAGGGTTAGGGTCGAGCTGAGGCCATGCGGCCTCGGGGTGCAGTGTCCAAGATGGCGGCTGGTCCGGCCGGGGGAGCCGGTAGTGGTTCGGCCCCATGATACATAGAGGCCCGGGGGCAGGAGTTCCGTCGGGAGACGGGGTGCGGGTGATTTCTGTGGGTAACGCCTGGAGGGCCGGGGCTCGGGCCCTGTCATGCGGGGGGGAGCAAGCCCTTCATGTGGCCTGTCCAACATTTCCCAAGGTGCCCGCAGAGCTAGGGTTCAAAAACTACAGCTAGACATTTTGCCAAAAAAGGGTCATTTTTCACTGCAAAATTGAGGTGTGACCACGTTGCGTTTTGCGCCGTTTCCTGTCGCGGGCACTAGGCCGACCCACACAAGTGAGGTACCGTTTTTCTCGTAAGACTTTGGGGAACGCAAGGTGGGTGGAAATTTGTGGATCCACGCAGATTCCGGAACTTTCCACCACAGAAATGTGTGGAAAATGTGGTTTTTTTGACAATTTTTTAGGTTTGCAAGGGATTCTGGGTAACAGACCCTGGTGGGATGCAGTCAAGTCACCCCATACCGGATTCCCCTGGGTGTCTAGTTTTCAAAAATGTATAGGTTTGCTAGGTTTCCCAAGGTGCCCACAGAGCTAGGGTTCAAAAACTAGAGCTAGGCACTTTGCCAAAAAAGGGTAAATTTTCACTGCGATATTGAGTTGTGACCACATTGCGTTTTGCGCCGTTTCCTGTCGCGGGCACTATGCCAACCCGCACAAGTGAGGTACTATTTTTATCGGGAGACTTAGGGTAATTCAGTTTTGTAAAGGAACTGTTATTATCTATTGACTTTCGATGTATTTCTGCCTTCCAAATGAAAGATATTGTGTAAAAAAGAAGTCATTCTAAAAAATGACCGATAATTCTCAAGCACCCATGCACCAAAAGCCCCTGGGCCTTGGTGAGAACAGACTGTGCTTCTACATCCTCAGCACCTCAACTTACCTCTGCTGTTGCTGGCTTCCTCTGTGCAGCCTCCTGTTTGACGGCTGTAGCCTATTTGTCAAACTGATTCTGAGATCCACCAAAAAAGATCTGTGTTGTGCTGGTCGAACATTCACGGTACTGCTATCGCAGTTGGAGAATCTTAAAACATTGAGAAAGGTAGAAGTGCAGAGTAAGTGTTTTGGTCTTTAAATAATCTTATAATGAGGGTGTAGAATTATAATTTTACATAACACTCAAGTACTGCTTTTTTTATCTGCAGAACACTTTACAAGACTAACGCGGACAGAACGCCAAATCAACCATTTCTACAAGAAGATGGAATTGAGCAAGAACTTTCCAGGTGTACACGATATCATTGTAGTTTGGATTCCTACTGCAACTAGAAAATGGGACATAAGCAATCAAGCAATAGCATCTTTGGTGGAGCATCAATCTTGGAGAGGCTTCATGTCACAACTGATGCCATAAAGAAAAAGTCATCACACTTGTGCCTTCAAGAAAGGAGAGATTATTTGTGATTACCATGGAATGGTAATAACTGCAGAGGACCGGAATCGAATGATGCAAGATTCACAAGAAGAGACGGGATTCTTATTCTTTCAGGAACCCTAAGAATTGTGTGAAGATGGAAAAACACAGCCGTGCATGTGTCACCCAAATATGAAAACAAGCTGGGATTTCATTTTGCCCGTGTTCTGTGACCTGAGGGGACGCTGCGCTGCACTCGGAGGGAACGCTGCGGAGGTCTTCATTCTCGGGACTGCGAGGACCAGGGTGCTCACCGTCTAACTCATTAAGCACACCTGGTTCCTCTTCACGACCCCGCCTCCTTTTGACCTCCCACCCATTACTAGGGCCCCGCCTATACGCGCTAGCGGTACGCGCACGGGACGCAGCCCGGGGCGAAAACCGTGCAAAGAGCGGGCCGTTTGAGGCCGTTCGAGTACGGGTGAGGTAGGGTAGGGACTACTCTACGCTGCTCTGGACCCTACACGGTAACTCTGAATACTGAATCGGCAAGGATGTCCGCAAGAGAAACCAGAAGCAAAACAGCGCAGGCCACGGGGCCCTCTACAGGTACTCTGGACACATATTTTGCAAAGGCTGCGTCTTTACTTATAGATGAAATTTCTACATTAGAAAGGCGTATCTCTCGAGAGATTGAATGGGTCAGAAGGTCGTCTTTGGGTCCCTTACAACACGCTACAACTTCAGACCCTTCGCCGAGGCACACTTTGGCAATAGGGGGGGGACCCACTTCAATACCTAGGTGCCGATTACGATCCGGTAAAAAAATTCCCCGTACGACTCGTATCCGGTCTTTTTACCGCACGAATCGTATAAGTGCCGTACAAACTGCCAATTACGATTCGCATGGGAAAAAGTCCATACGAATTGCATTGGGAATTATTCCCCACACGTCCTCGGGTCGGACGTGTGGGGAATAATTATGAGTATCCCCAATTTCAGAAATGTGCAAATATCTACTGTTTCTAAACTCTATATTTTGTTCCCATTTCAGAAATACATAGGTGTCTTTCATACCGATTTTTCCATGTACACATTTTTACAGAATAATTCCTATGTACCCGGTACATAATAAAAAACCATTGCAAGTTGCTGCTCAGTTTTTTACTCTGGGTTCGTTGGGCTCTTGGTGAACCTACAAGTCCTATATATCCCCACAACCAGGAAGGTCCAGTGGATGTAACGGTACATTGCTTTCAAAGAGCTGTCATAATTAGAAGAAGTTACAGGTGAAAACGTTGACACAAAAGGCTGTTTTTTCAACTAATTTTCAATTTATCCTATATTTAACTGTTAGTTTCTATAAAAAAAACCTTGATGGATCTACACAAATGACCCCTTGCTGAATTCAGAATTTTGTCTTCTTCTCGAAAATGTATAGCTTTCCAGGATCCATTATTGCTTTTGTACCCATTTCTGCCATTAACTGGAAGGAGGTCAAAAGCACAAAAATAGCAAAATTGGGCTATGTCCCAGAAAAATGCCAAAACTGTGTAAAAAATGTTGGGTTTCTGACAAAAGTCTGGTATCCCCGAAAAGCTGGGAAAATGATGATTCCAACCCCACAAACCCTTTTTTGATAACATTTGCAGGGAAAAATCCAGATGCTTTCATTTGCAGTCCGTTTTTCCAATTTTTCCGAAAAAAACCAAAATGTTGCTGTATTTTGGCTAATTTCTGTGACCCCTCTGGGAGAATCCACAAACCCTGAGTACCTTTAGAATCCCCATGATGTTGGAAGATAAGGATGCAAATTTGGCGTGGATACCTTATGTGGTCAAAAAGTTACAGGGGTCTAAGCGCGCACTACCCCAAATAGCCAAAAAAGGGCGTGGCACAGGAGGGGAAAAGGCCTGGCAGCGAAGGGGTTAAGGACCACTTACTTTTGTTTATAAAAGAAGGGAGATATGTAGTGTTGCGCTCTAGTTCTCGCGCACTGCGTGGTGACGCAGCGCGCGAGAACGCGTATGAACGAGCGAATGCGCATGCGCGATTGCCGCGATTTGCAGCGACGTCCGATTCCCGGTGCTCTCCCGCCGGTATAGGAAATAAAGCAGTTTATTCCAACCAACCACCTCTGCTCCTGGTCTTTATAAATAAGTAGAGAACCCGCAACTTTACATCAGTGAGCACACATTGGAAAACAAAGCTGAGGCGAGCAGGAAGTGCGGTGGGTAGCAGAGAAGGCGAGGGTGTGACGTCACTGGGAAGCAGAGAAGGCGAGGGTGTGACGCCACTGGGAAGCAGAGATGCCGAGGGTGTGACGTCATTGGGAAGCAGAGAAGGCGAGGGTGTGACGTCACTTCTGCTGCCTCCTCTGTCCCACCTCGGACCCCCAGGCTAGCTCAGCAGGTTGAGTTCTGCAGGCCACACTTTCAAATCCCAGAAACTCGGTCTGACTTCCTCCTGGGGTGGGTTAAACGAACACCCCATTAGCGAGGAAATGATACCTACAGTTTAGGTAGGGCTGCCCACCCCTAAATCACTTTAAAAGTAACTGGTGTAAAACAGGAGAGGGCGTCGAAGATTACTGTCCCTGGTGCCTAGGGGTGACCTAGTCACCTGAACACGTTTTAGTTTTTTTGTCCTTTGTGCCCCCGCTCCCGTTTGAAGTGGATTGCCCCCCTTTGCAGGAATCTGGGAGTCGGGAGATATAAGGGGGTGCACAGAAGACTGAAGACATCACAACACGGATGATTGTACTCCGCATATCCAAGTTTTGACTGGCTGTGGGTCCGGCGCACTCAACACTCCTGTTAGAATCCAGATTCTCTAGTTGGCACCAGTGGGTACTAATGCCAAGCAGGGAACCTTTCTTCCAGTCAGGGTAAGGGGTTACACTCCTTTAATAACCCCGGCTCACCCTCTAGGTAGCTTGGCGCGAGCAGACAAGGCGTTATCGTAGGCGTAATGGTTAAGCAGTTGTGATCACATACATCAATTCAATGTTACCCCCACAAATGGACTCCACACTGGGTGTATCAAAAATAGACTTCTTTAAATAAGCAGACTTAATCACAAGACCCAATAACGTGTAACACGGGCCCACAATACTGTTTGTTCAAAGCGTTCTTGGTTTCAGTTCAATTCAGGTGTTCTGTGCGCTTCGTGCGCGTTGGCCGGTGCGTGCGGCAGTAAGAGGCTTGTGAGCGGCTCACGAGCGTTTGGCAGACACTCCGGGTGACACGTACACCTTGCGGTGCGAAGGGGGCACAGTACCTTAGTCTTTGTTGAAGTTTGTCAGGGACGGCACAATAATCCTCAGCGCGTGCGTGCAGCGCACGGTCCTCTCAATCGCGGTGCGAGCTATGGCTCGAAGGGGGCCTCAGTCGCGGTGCTCAGGGGGACGGTGCAGACGTACGATGCGCTGGCTCTTAGTTGCGGCGTTCGAGCCGGACCTTTGAGGAAAGCGCCTCTGTTCTCAGCACACTGCGAAGCCGGCAGCACGCTCCGAAGGGGAGCCGCGTACCGGTCACTCTACGAACCACAGCCTGCCCTCAGCACGGGTAGGGGGCACACAGAGCGGCACGACACAGAGGGGCAAATCAGGTGTCACAAAGTCCTTCCTTTGCGTTGCGAGCTACGGCTCGGGGGCCTTAGTCACGGTGCTCGGGCCGGTCAGGGGGCACAGGCTTGCAACAGTACGCGCCGAGTTTGGATGGCGCACACTGCTTCTCGGCGTCAGCTTGGCAGGGAGAACGGCGGTTCTCAAAGGGTGTGAAGTCCACTGGTCCTGGGACTTCGTTCAGGGGACAAGCTCAGCACAAGCCCTTGGAGACCTTAAACAGCACAAGTTGAAGCAAAGTTTCTCAGCAGTCTTTCTCCACTCCTTCAGCAGCAGGGCAACCACTGCAGGCCAATCCCCCAGGTCAGGGACAGTACTCCTCCTACAGTTTCCTTGGTTCCTTCTCCTCAGGCAGAGGTTCGTCTTGTAGCAGGATCTAATTTCTTAGGAGCAGGGCTCCTTTATTTATACCATAATTCTTTTGTTCTCTCAGGCCAGGGGGGCCCTTGCCTAGCTCATTCCAGTTCTGGAGCACTTTGTTTACGCGATGCAGGCTCTTTCATTCAAGGTGCAGGGCAGAGTCATCAGACGCTCCACAAGGGGCGGAGCCGGCATTGAGGTGGCAGAGCACAGTTCCATTCAGAGCTCAGGTGCACTCCTCCCACCCATCTACCTGTCAATCGTCCTATTCATTACTGGCCTACCTAGCCCCGCCCATCTGGGTGCTTCCAGCCCTGTCACTCACGCAGCCAGACAGCAGATATACATCGCGCAGGGGCGGCTGAAATGGTTTAGGCAAGCAAAGGCCAGCTTTCTAAAAACGGCATTTGCAAATGCGGAATATTAAAATAAACCTTACGAGAAGGTGTAACTTGTTATTCTGAGTTCAGGCATACTAAACTCGCTCTCCTACCATGTTCACTGGGCCTGTTAGGATCATAGGATGTAACAATCTTAACAGCCCATTCTGGCCTATGAGAACAGGGTAGCCTTACATAGTGAAAAACGAATATGGCTGTAATTCACTATGAGGACATGCCACACACATCAGGGCTTGTCCTACCTTATGCTTACAACGCACCCTGCCCTTGGGCCTACCATAGGGGTGACTGATATGAAGTTAAGGGAAGGTTTAGGGACTGGCAAGTGGGGGCACTTGCGCAGTCAGCGCGACAGTACCCGACTGCACGCAGGTTCTGCAATGGCAGACCCTAGACAGATGTTACTAGGCCACTTCTGTGGGTGGCACAACCAGTGCTGCAAGCCCACCAGCGGTATTTGTATTTACAAGCCCTGGCACTCCTGGTGCACTTTACTAGGGGCTGACAGTAAACCAAATGAACCAATCATGGACACCAATCAATGTATACATTTTACCATAGGGAGAGCATATGCATCTTAGCACTGGCCAGCAGTGGTCAGGTGCCCAGAGTCATAAATCAGCCAACAACAGGTCAGGAAAAATACAGGAGGAAGGCAAAAAGTTTAGGGATGACCCTGCAAAAAGGGCCAGGTCCAAAAACTCCCTGCCAGAGTCTAGGATCTTGGACTTAGGCTGTTCCAATTACTATGGCCATAAAGTTTCTATGGGGGGAGGGGGTCTGCTCATTGTACAAGCACATAGCACTTTAATATGTATTTTGGTCAACTTATATTGCTGTCAGGCGCGCAACACCCATTGGACTCAAAGGGCTTCAGCCCCCCCGTCGTGTGTGGCAGCCCGGGATGAGACCGCTTCCCGGGCACCCACACAGCCCCGCCCGAGCACTTCACAGGTCTTTAAAAGACCATTTGCATGTTAATGAGGCCTCGCTGTTGTTTCACCCCTTCTAAGAGCCCCTGCAGCTCCACTCTGCCTAGATTCAGCCCCCCACACCCCCGAAATCAGCGCCACTCTGCCTACTGTTTAAAGATTCAGCCCCCCCCGAAATTTGGCTCTAGTTGCGCCTCTGATTGCTGTACTGTGAATAGGCTGAGAAGGTCTTTTAATTATCCTATGTTCTGCTTTTAAAAAGTCTACTTTCAAACATGTTCCATTATCTCCCCTAATACACCTTTACGAGATTTTGCAATTGTAAATAACTAGTCATTTTATGTACTGCTGTTGTCATGGTGAACCCCCGTTTTTGCACAAACACTGATGCACTTTGACTGATTCATTCTCTTGCCTTGTATATTGATGGTAAAGGGTTCTTGATAATGGGATGTTTTACACGCACTGTGTGTCAGTCATGATATGGGGTACTTTTCTGATCCACAGTAACCGAAAAGAAAGTCCTTTTGAACACCACTTTCACTTGGGTCCTCATATGTGTGTGAAAGTATTCGTAGTAAAGCGCATCTCAAGAAGGGGTCCTTTGTGAGACTCAGAAAACCTTCTAAAGGCCTCACTCAGCTCAAAAACACCTCCTGGGCAGGACATGTGGGCTAACGGCTAGAGCTGCTGACTTTGCAACCGGAAACCAAGTCCAGTCCTTGCCTCACTCAGTTCAACATCCTGTGCTTCTGGGGAAGTCACGTGATCCTCCTGTGCATTAAACAAACACACCCCTGACCTTGGCGCACTTGCAAAACCTCCACTGCCCTTCGGCTGTGTTTGTGCTATCGATGTAAAAGGGAAAAACACACAAAAGTAGCATTTATTCTGTAACTCGCCCTGCCACCCTCTAGGCTTCCATTAGAGTCTGGCAGCAGGAGGGCCCTTGGAGTGGGCACAGCGCCACCTTTCCACAGGTGAAGCCACTCTCGCTCCAGCGGCGGACTCCTCTGACCGACGACCCATCTGCAGCTTACCTCAGGCGTCAGGCCACCCATCTGCAGCTTACCTCAGGCCACTCATCTGCAGCTAACCTCAGGCCGCCCATCTGCACCTTACCTCAGGCCACCCATCTGCAGCTTACCTCAGGCCACCCATCTGCAGCTTACCTCAGGCCACTCATCTGCAGCTAACCTCAGGCCGCCCATCTGCACCTTACCTCAGGCCACCCATCTACAGCTTACCTCAGGCCGCCCATCTGCAGCTTACCTCAGGCCACCCATCTGCACCTTACCTCAAGCCACCCATCTGCAGCTAACCTCAGGCCGCCCATCTGCACCTTACCTCAGGCCACCCATCTACAGCTTACCTCAGGCCGCCCATCTGCAGCTTACCTCAGGCCACTCATCTGCAGCTAACCTCAGGCCGCCCATCTGCACCTTACCTCAGGCCACCCATCTGCAGCTTACCTCAGGCCACCCATCTGCACCTTACCTCAGGCCACTCATCTGCAGCTAACCTCAGGCCGCCCATCTGCACCTTACCTCAGGCCACCCATCTACAGCTTACCTCAGGCCGCCCATCTGCAGCTTACCTCAGGCCACCCATCTGCACCTTACCTCAGGCCACCCATCTGCAGCTTACCTCAGGCCACTCATTTGCACCTAACCTCAGGCCGCTCATCTGCACCTTACCTCAGGCCACCCATCTGCAGCTTACCTCAGGCCACTCATCTGCAGCTAACCTCAGGCCGCCCATCTGCACCTTACCTCAGGCCGCCCATCTGCAGCTTACCTCAGGCCACCCATCTGCACCTTACCTCAGGCCACCCATCTACAGCTTACCTCAGGCCACCCATCTGCACCCTCCCTCAGGCCACCCATCTACAGCTTACCTCAGGCCGCCCATCTGCAGCTTACCTCAGGTCGCCCCACCCAATTTTGATAATTTCTATGCGTCGATGCGTTTCGGCGGTATCAAACACATATAAACCACCATTATCAAGACCTACCTTATTCCTCACTTTTTACATAAAATAATTCTGTAGTAGACCCCTATGTAAAATATACAAACAATACTATTGCACTCTATATAAATACGGAATTACAGAATGGCATATAGATGTACAGAAATCTAAAGATACCACATCATAATATTCATAAAAAAGCTTTTTAGGGTAACCCCTTGTGAGAAGTTGGCCTGATATATGCTGCCTACTAGTTCTAGTGGGCACCTTGTATCAGTCCAAACAACCCCTTATGGTGAATGGTTAAAGACAACCTTTATTGAAAGCTATCCTAGTGGTAGCTATGGAGAGCAGCCTTCAGGCTAAGTCTTGATGGAATGTAAAGAAGCTTGTTTTACCAGTCTATAATCTCCTGAATGATCAAATGAAAAGACAACCACACCAGGTATATATTTTAAATATATGTATTTAAGATAAAACACACCCCTCTAGTCTCTTTATGAGGCTGGAGTTCGAAGTACTTAAGTTACAAGTCAGTAATCAACAGTATTAGCACAAATACATGTTTAGGCCCTATGGGCGTACCAAACCATATACCAATAAAGTGGTATAAGAACAACAACTGAACTAGACACAAGGCCTAGAGCCTGTAGAATCACTGGGACCCCAAGGAGCCACCCAAGGTAGTGACACAGGGGACCCATGGGGGCCGTGTGCAGTGTGTAAACACAGTAGCAGGTTCTCGTTAGGTTCTGTGGGCAATGTCGTGGTTGGAAATTTAAAGATTAAGGACACTTAGAAATGAGTCAGGACCAAACCCTTTTGGACTTAGGAAGTTCTAGGGCTAGCACCCATGGCAGCACTGGAGTACTCGTGTTACCTCACCAAGGGAAGCCGGGTGCATAGGTGTCTTTTGGTGTCGGGTTGCATCGTTGATTTCAATGGAAGCTGGCGAAGAAGTGCTGCTGCCGTGAAGAGGAGAAGTGTCCGAAGCGATCCAAGCCTGGATCTAGGATGGAAGGAACCTGAAAGCAGAGGGGACAGAGTCTGGGTCACTTACCAGTGACCAAGGGCACGATAGATCAATGCCCACAGATGTTGGGTGCTTCAGGTGAGTTGACGGGTGTCTTGACTCTTCAGCCACGAGGTCCAGGAGGCGCTGATGATGACCAGGAGCCGGATTCGACCTATCCCACGAAGTCTGTAGAGTGCTGCGGTGTCGGCGACCAGATTGGACCCAACAAGCCTTGGCAATGGCAAGTCACTTGGAATCAGAGAAAAGACGTCAGTGCAGACCAGCAAGAGCTGGGGGACTCATCCAGTAAGGGTCAGTCAGGGCACATCTGGAGCAACCAGGAAAGATCAGAAGAGGAGTTGCCTTTGTGGGGACCCGCTAGCCAACAGACTAGCGATCGCGAAGGAGCCTCAAGCAGTCGCACTGGAAACTGGCACACGGGTCACTCGTGGAGGGGAGGCCAGCAATCTTCGGTGCAGGAGGTGCTCAAGGCTGGGGCTACTCGGAGCCCAAAGCACAACTTCAAGGAAAAACAGGAAGATGATGGAGCTGCAGAAGTTCACGGTGTCCAGGGGTCACGATTCCATGTCACCCACGATAGCCACGGGCCTCAGCTTTGCTGTGGACTCAGGGTAGCCTCAGGGAAGTCTGGAAATCCACCTCTGCTGATGCAAAGACTTCGGCGTCTGGCAGGAGCTTCAGCAATGCAGACCGGTCAGTTGGTTCTTTGGTGCCTGCCAAGCAGGGGAGTCACTCCTTGACCCCAAGGGAGATTTCTTCAGTCTTCTAGTGGAAGTAGAACGTCGAAGGTCCAGGATATATATTGCAGAGTTTCGACCAGGGTAATCTAAAGTTGCAAGGACTGGGTTTCTATACTTATGCTAAGTTTGGGGGTTGGACATACTCTAGGGACCCACCTATGGGAGGGTTTGGAAAGAGGGGTGGTTACACCCATTTCCTTTGTCCAGTTTCGTGCCAGAGCAGAGGCAGGTAGCCCCTGCAACCGGTTTGAACTGGACTATGCACAGGGACACCTAGTGTGCCCCCAGTTCAGGACTTCAAAGCACCAGAGTGTGCTCCCGCCCAGCCCCAATACACATCTGCCTGTCTGGGGAGGTGGTTACACCTCCCTGGGACAGGAAACCTATTGTCCAGGCCTCCCCTGCCAGAGTTTCGGTCAGCAGCAGGAGGCCAGACTTGTGTCTGTGGCAGTGGCATCCATTTTGTGATGCCACGGCTCAGGAAAGTCTCACCGGGTTAGACTAGTGTGAACATGTCTCTCCCTCTAGAAGGGTGGAATGGTACCCCCGCTGCCAGAACTGGTGGGGGGTAGTATTCCAAAGCGTTTGACACCAAACACGACATGTTTCCGTGCAGCCATCCCAAAGTTAGCTTTTACCGCGAGGTTATAATGCACTTAAGAGTATATGGTCAGGCTGCACCACAAACAACATCAGAGGAGGTACTCCGAATGCTGTAGAGGGGCTCTGCTCATGTAGGGGCACCCTCTCACATAAAAACCAAGCACTCTGCCTTCAGGATTGTTAAGGCCTGCCATAGGAGTGACTTATAGGTTTTATATGTGTGTGCAATGGTAGTTGTTAGACCTGGCACCTTGGCGTGAGTCTCCCTTCCTCTTTTTGTCACTGTGCCTCATGTGCTTTTATGGTGTTGGCCGCTCAGCGCGCTGTGCCACTGCCAACCAGTGTCGCGATGCGAGTGCTCCCTATGTAAATTGTATATGTTGGTTGGATTCCATGATTGGATTGTTTGGTTTACTGTCAGACCACAGTAAAGTGCGCCAGGAGCGCCAGGGCATGTAAATGGAAACACCGCTGGTGGGCTTGCAGCACTGGTTGTGCCACCCACAGAAGCGGCCGGTAAAATATGTCTAAGGTCTGCCATCGCAGAACCTGCGTGCAGTCTGGTACTGACATGCTGACTGGCAAGTGCCCACACTTGCCGGTCCCTAAACCTTCCCTTAACTTCATGTTAGTCACCCCTCTGGTAGGCCCACGGGCAGGGTGCGTTGTAAGCATAAGGTAGGACAAGCCTGGATGCGTGGCATGTCCTAGTAGTGAATTACCGCCATCTTGTTGTTCACTACTGTAAGGCTACCCTGTTCTCATAGGCCAGCATGGGCGGCTAGGATTGTTACATCCTATGATCCTAACCGACCCAGGGAACATGGTAGAAGTTCGAGTTTAGTATGCCTGAACTCCGAATAATAAGGTACATCTTTTCCCAAGGTTTATGTTAATATTCTGCGTTTACAAATGCCGCTTTTAGAAAGCTGGCCTTTGCTTGCCTAAACATTTCAACCCGCCTTTGCGTGATGTGTATCTGATGTCTGGCTGGTGTGAGTGACAGGGCTGGGGGAACCCAGATGGGTAGGGCTAGGTAGCCTGGTGGTGAATGGGACGATCGACAGGTAGATGGGTGGGAGGAGTACTCCTAGGCTCTGAATAGGACAGTGCTCTGCCCCCTCAATGCCGGCTCCGCCCCCTGTGGAGCGTCTGATGACTCTGCCCTGCACTCTGAAAGAAGAAGCCTGCATCGCGTAAACAAAGTGCTCAGAAACCGGACTGGACTAGGCAAGGGCCCCCCTGGCCTGGGAGAACAAAAGATTTGCTGTATGCCCTGCTCCTAAGAAACTAGATCCGCTTTTGACCAAGAAGAATCTCTGCCTGAGGAGGAGGCACCGGGAAAGCTGTAAGGAGGAAGACTGTCCCTATCCTGGGGGACTGGCCTGCAGTGGTGACCTTGTTGCCAAAGGAGAGAAGAGAAACCTTTGCTGAAGACTTTGCTTTACTTTTACTTTCAAGACTTGTGCTTTTCAAAACGATCTCCAAGGGCCTGAAACGAGCTTGCCCCCTGAACTGAGCCCCAGGACCATTGGGCTCTACCGGATCTTCACTCGCCTACCGCTGGACTGTGGTGTCCTTTCCCTCGCCGGAGCTGTGACCCTCGTGCCCCAGTCCCTCCTTGAGCGGTGACCAGGACTGCTTAGCTGCCCCCGCCTTGGGAAAAGCCTCGCTCGATCTGAGCCGCTCCCCCTACGCTGTGCTGGGCTGCCCCTGTCACCTCGCTCGCCGGAGGCTCGCTGCGCACCTGCACCCTCCCGCCGGAATCGGCGTTGTGAGCATCTCCAAGCCTCGGACGGCCCGGCCGTAACCTGCGTGCCCGGCTGCGCCGCTTGTTCACTCGCCACCTGCAACACCCCGCTCTTGTCGTGAGCCTGAAGATCAGACCCCCATCGTGAAGTGTGGGAGCCCCGCACGCCGCCTCGCCCTTCCGTTGAAGAGCCGCTGAAATCCCGCACCCGCCTTCGCGTCGAGAAACCAGGTACTGTACTTGCGAACTCGACCGCGAGCTCGCATCGGATCCAGGGTCCGCAACGTTCTGATTTCCCTGTCATCTGCCGCTTGCTTCCCGGTCGCCGCCTCAGCACGAAGTGCGCTGAGGCCCACAGTTACCTTGTGCCCGCCTAAGAACTTTCCGTAACAAAGAGAACTTTACCGTATTCCTAAGAGTTGTGGCCCCATCAGTTTAACGTTACTGGGCCTTGTATTGAATCTGCTGAATCTACATAAAAGATTATTTTTATATACTTCCTGATTGGTGTCCGTTTGTGGTGCATGCAAGGGGTTTACTGTATGTATAATTGCACTTGCTTAACCGTGTACGCCTGAGACTTAGCCTAGACTGCTCGCGCCACGCACCTACAGGGTGAGCAGGGGTTATTCTGGGGGGTCATCCTTCGCCCTGACAAGAAGTAAAGGGTCCCTGCTTGTTGTGGGTACACACCTGCGCCAACCAGAGCCCCCTCATTTCTAACAGTAGTGATATAGGTAGCCTATACCACAGTAAGGGGTGCAAGTGGTGCAGATCGGGGTGTACAAATTCTCCCTACTTCCACGGATAGAGTAATTTCACAGATACACGCACATACACTCATCATACGCTTGGGCCCATTTTACTAACATACGCTCAAATACTCTACCAACACTGAACCTGTGGAAGAAAAAACTCCTAAACACCCTGCATCTACACTGAGGTCGATAAGACCTAATTGTGACTGTCCTGAGTCATGATCTAAACAATCTATACAACAATAATCAAAATAGAGTACTCAATAATTGACAAGAAATAATCACCAACACTGTATTTAAAATTATGGTACTTTATCTAAAATTAGTCAAAGAAAATCAATCAGAGTAAATCATTTTTCTCATAATTACCTATTCTAGCTAAATGTCAGAATGGGTCAGGACAGGTCTCTCAGTAGAAGTCTCCCGAGTCGCCGTCCTCACAGCATAGATCCTCACCAACGCAGGTTTGGGAAGAAAATGGCAAAGTGGCAAAAAACCCCTCTCTAGGCTAACAATATTTATAATAATTTTAACAAAAGAAAGCAACATAAAATGTTTTAGATATCCGCTGAACCGCTGAGCAGAGCGAGCAGGAAAGGATGTAGCATCGCTACATTTGGAAAATCTCCGCTCACAAAAATCACAAAAATAAAAAGATGGAACACGGAACTAGAATTTGAAAAAGTATCTTTTCATGTTCATATTTCCTCGGAACCAGCATTATGATCTCAGAGTTCATTCATTATGGCTCCTTTGTCCTCCAAGGTTACTCAGATGTACTTGGTTGTTCGCCCAGAACTGCTGTCCTCACGGAAACTTTTAACCAGGCGAAGACTGTGGTCAGATGACTCTCGACCATGTTCAGCAAGGCCTTCTCATCAAAATTCAGTTACTCGAGCCCAGGCTGCAAACGGCAGCCATCTTTTACTAGGCCAAAACTTACCATCTTAATTAAAAGAGACAAAAACAACGTTACCACAGCATAATGATTAAACAGTGTTAACCCCACTAATACCCTTATGTGTATGTAATTATCTAGCCTTTGCAACACAGAAAAGCATTAGCACACGACAATTCAAAAGCATTTTGTGCTTTAAAATAAACAGCACTCAGCAACGTTTATTTAATAAAACATGCACATTATTAATAAGCAATACGAACGCATCCCACGTGTCGTTTTCTCTTGTTAATTCGTATTGGTTAGTCAGAACATTTACACAAAACAAATAATTAGTAATTATGAATTAATATTTTTATTTTTGACAAATAGACAAACCAGAGCTTAAAAACCCAATAGATTTTCAACAGAAAACTCTGCTCCAGCACAAGCACACCCTTACCCAGGTAGCAGTAGCAGACCTGTGGTGTCATTTTGGAGTGCTTCCCAGGGGTGGCATAATACATGCTTCAGCCCCTGGTAGGCCTCTGAGGTACCTATGCTCTAGGTACATTGTATACCATATACTAGGGGCTTATAAGGCACGCCAGAATCCAATTAGAAATGTACCTAATGTACATGGAAACCATTTTACAGAGAAAGCAGATAGACTGGGGCCCTGAATAGCAGGATCCCAGTCCAACTGTCATAAACCAGCAAAACACCAGGAAAAAAGAGGGGGCAACCATATAGTCAGATTCCACCTTCCTACACCCCTATCTTTCAACTTTCTTTTCAGGCCACTAGCATGTATAAAAATCCTCTAATGTAGAACAGTTTCTCCGCAGACGGAGAAATTGACCGAAAGGCATATTATCTTTTTGCGATTTGGGATGAGAACTAGAATCATGGGGGAGAGTATTTTTGTCGGTGGGTTTAGTATACAGCTCAACTGCTAACCTCCCACAGCACAATGGAGCATGAGTCAGGTACATTTTTCAGATATAACTATTAAAACAATTGAAGGGAGGTTATCAGTTGAGCTGTTTACTAAACACAACATTTTTATATTCATGCGGATGGCCTGAAAAGAAAGTTGAAAGATAGGGGTTACCCATAAAAGCTTATTAACCAATCGTACAAGAGGGCAAGGTTTTATGATAGGGATAGTATGTTTAACAATAAAAAGATTGAGTATAGACAAAAGAATAGTAAAATTGTCTTTGTGAGTGAATTCTCCAATGTAAGTAATCAGATTAAGAATATTATTAATAAAAACTGGAATATTCTGAATGATGGCGTAGATGTCAAATTAGAGCGAAAGGATGAGTTGTCTGCTGGTGCCTGCAGAGAGGAGCGCTGACAGGGACAGATGCTCCTGCAGACATCTCCACATGTGGGGGGCCCCGGGGGACCCCTCCTGGGACCAGTCCACCCTGAGTAGGGGGAGGTTTGCGGGGAATGCAGAAGTTAGGTAGGAAGATGATAGGTCCCCCACAACTGCTGGCGTTTGCTCCCTCCTATCAAAGTCAAAGGGGTAACCCTGTATCCCTCAGGACCTGGGTATTGTTTATGGAGTCTACAATGTGTTCTGTTGGGTAAATACAAATTACTTCAACAAACTGACAATTAAATGAAAAACAATACTTCTTATGTAGTCAGAATATAGATCTGGACACACCACAACAATACTTCAAATCCTCATATGTGTATTTTATTTGGAAAGTAAGGTTGTCATACATAACATGAACAAAAACAATACAGATTTATGAACATGATAGACTGACGAACAATACATCAATACATAAATAACACAAATGTGAATGATCCCCGTCCAATTACAGAGTTAAAAAATAACCAGCTTTTTCATTAATTCAAGGTTACATTGATTCAGGACATGAGTAGATAATGCGTCAACGTTTCGACCCTGGTGGCTATGTTAATGAAAAGGCATCACGTAGGGTCTTCATCAGGACAAGAACAAAAACGCAGACACAGCCAAGCCGAAGTCAATGAGACTTAAGGTACTCCTCCTTTCCGGGATGGAGTCCAGAGTAAGACATCTATCAAATCGTCATTGGTGCCAATTACAACGTGACATCCAGTCTCTATCAAATAGGAACACCTCAGTAGATGAGCGTGTGGCTTACACCTCCCTGAAAAGTTTAGTCTTTTGTAAGGCGAAAAACAAGAATCCTTAGTATGAATCCGCTCAGAATTCTGCACTGAATGCAGCAGAGGGGAACGCTGACTAGGACAGCTGCGGCTGCAGACCTTTCCACATGTGGGGGCCCTTGGGGCCCCTCCTGGGACCAGTCCGCCCTGAGCAGGGGGAGGTTTGCAGCGACTGCAGAAGATACTAGATAATAGATCCCCCACAACTGCTGGCGCTTGCTCCCTCAACAGAGCTCTCAACCTTTTAAAACACGTAGGTGTGAGAACTAATTAGCATATTCGATGCCATCATAGGAGGTGAAGTCACAGAACCCTTGACATAAATGAGAACACTGGAAGTATCATCGCTGTAATGAATATTAAAGTTAATAACTGCAAAATGAATAAACAACATCAAATCATTAGTTGGTAAGTAGTGGGGCAGGACTCTATGCCCGAAGTAGGTGCCCCACCAATTGAAGGGCCTGTGGGAGGGGGCATCCTTTGGTGCAATCACTGTCTGGGCCTCCAGAGGGCGCGTGGGTTTTTCTGCACACAACAGAGTTGAGAGTAGTGCCTCACTTAGGTCTGGGCTTTTGGTCTTCTTACCGGGTGTGATATTTAGCCTGCTGTGAGTGAGCACATACTCTGACCTCCATATGTGTGAGGGTCACTCATGAGTGAGGGTCACTCATGATGAGTGGAGCAAGGACAAGCAGATGCGTGACGCATCTGCCGGGGTAAGGTTGGCGCAGTGCTGAAGTTGTGTCGTAAGCGCGACGCAACTCCAGCACTGTTCCAACCTGCCCTATCCCTAACATGGGGCGTCACGCCTTACGCCTGCTTCAAGCAGGCGTAAGGATTTGACCCACCAGCGTCGGAAAAGTGACTGCGTGAAATCTCACTTTTCTGAGGCTTTTTCCGAAGTAACGCCCACCCTGCATATATTAAACCTGACGCGGGTATAATGTGACGCAGGGCTTTACAACGTGACGCATCTCCCTAGATGCATCCGGTTGTAAATCTGTCGCAGCATGGCGCTAGCTTTTGCCGCCGCTGCGTCACAAAAGTAATGTAATGTAATGTAATGTAATGTAATGTAATGTAAAAGTAAACTTATATAGCGCGGCTACCACTCCAAGGAGTATCTTGGCGCTAAGGTGACACAACGGCGGCGCAAAAGTGGTGCACGGGGCTTGTAAATCTGCCCCCCTGTTTCCAGGTGATGGGCAGTGAGTGTTTCACCTCATGAGATACGTCACTGGGACGCAGGCGCGGGAGTGTGAGTTCGTTAGGCCTCGCAGCATCTTTGTATCAAGGCGCTATTTGTGAATGTGCACCACCCCCACCCTCTGTTTTCCGCAAAATTCTCCTGAGTCCAGGTTCGCACCGCAGTTGTATGTGGGCACCGCCCCTCACCACACTCGGAATGGGCACCAGACCGCCAGTGCAGCCACCGCCCCCACCCCTGGACCAGTGCCCACCCCGGACAGCAGACAGGCATGACACCATGTTGACTTTCTCTTCGACAAACAGCCCGGTTCAAACTCCAGGCCATGAACTGAACACTTCCCGTAAGACCCGGCCTCCTGCCCAAGACGATAATAAAAAGGCGTCAGAGAGGGGCTGTGCACACTGAGGGGAGGCTGTGCACACTGAGATGAGGCTGTGCACACTGAGAGGGGGCTGTGCACACTGAGAGGAGGCTGTGCACACTGAGAGGGGGCTGTGCACACTGAGAGGGGCCTGTGCACACTGAGAGGGGCATCTGCAACCTGAGACCACCCTGTGCACACTGAGAGGGGCTGTGCACAAGGAGAGAGGTATGTGCACGCTGAGACTGCCCTGTGCACACTGAGACTGCCCTGTGCACACTGAGAGGAGGCTGAACACACTGAGAGGGGGCTGAGCAGACTGAGAGGGGGCTGTGCACACTGAGAGGGGCCTGTGCACACTGAGAGGGGCTGTTCACACTGAGAGAGGCATCTGCAACCTGAGACCACACTGTGCACACTGAGAGGGGGCTGTGCACTCTGAGAGGGGCTGTGCACTCTGAGAGAGGTATGTGCTTGATGTGACTGCCGAGACTGCCCTGTGCACACTGAGATGAGGCTGAACACACTGAGACGGGGCTGAGCAGACTGAGAGGGTGCTCTGCACGATGAAAGTGGGCTGTGCACTCTGAGGGGGGGCTGTGCACACTGAGAGGGGGCTGTGCACGATTAGAGAGGGCTGTGCACTATGAGAGAGGGCTGTGCACTCTGAGAGGGGGCTGTGCACACTGAGAGGGGGCTGTGCACGATTAGAGAGGGCTGTGCACTATGAGAGAGGGCTGTGCACTCTGAGGGGGGGCTGTGCACACTGAGAGGGGCCTTAGCAGTCTGAGAGGGGACTATGCACATTGAAAGGTCACTGTGCACACTGAGAGGGGCCAGGGCACTCTGAGAGTGGGCTGTGCACACCAAAAGGGGGATGTGCACACTGAGAGGCGGATGTGCACATTGAGAGGGGGCCGTGCACTCTGAGAGGGCACTGTGAACACTGAGATGGGCCTGTGCACAGGGAGGGGCCCCTGCACACACCCGTCTGTGAGTAAACAGCTATTTCCTAGATTACAATCTGTGACTTTGAGCAAGCTATGCCTGTCTTTCTGCGCTCTCATGTGTGGACAGATGGACGTTATTTCACACTCCAGTCTAGGTAGAGCATCTCTCCTCACCACCCTCCCTGTGCATCTAGAACATCTCTCCTCCCCACTCTACCTCTGCACCTAGAACATCTCTCCTCACCTTCCTACCTCGGCATCTAGAACATCTCTCCTCACCAACCTACCTCTGCGCCTAGAACATATCTCGTCACCACCCTACCTCTGCGCCTAGAACATCTCTCCTCACCACCCTACCTGTGCATCTAGAACATCTCTCCTCAGCACACTACCTCAGCGCGTAGAACATCTCTGCTTACACCCTACCTCAGCGCGTAGAACATCTCTGCTCACCACCCTACCTCTGCATCTAGACCATCTCTCCTCTGCACTTTACCTCTGCATCTAGAAAATCTCTCCTCTCCACTCTACCTCTGTATCTACAACATCTCTCCTCTCCGCTCCACCTCTGTGAGAATAACATCTCTCCTCACCATCCTACCTCTGCATCTAGAACATCTCTCCTCTCCACTCTACCTCTGCATCTAAAACATCTCTCCTCTCCACTCTACCTCTGCATCTAGAACATCTCTCCTCTCCACTCTACTTCTGCATCTAGAACATCTCTCTCTCCACTCTACCTCTGCATGTAGAGCATCTCTCCTCTCCGCTGTACCTCTGCATCTAGAACATCTCTCCTCTCCACTCTACCTCTACATCTAGAACATCTCTCCTCTCTGCTGTACCTCTGTGAGTATAACATCTCTCCTCACCACCCTACCTCTGCATCCAGAACAACTCTTCTCTCCACGCTACCTCTGCATCTAAAACATCTCTCCTCTCCACTCTACCTCTGCACGTAGAACATATCTCCTCTCCACTCTACCTCTGCGCGTAGAACATATCTCCTCACCACCCTACCTCGGCATCTACAACATCTCTCCTCACCACCCTACCTCTGCGCCAGGAACATCTTTCCTCACCACACTACTTCAGCACGTAGAACATCTCTCCTCACCACCCTACCTCTGCATCTAGAACATTTCTCCTCTCCACTCTACCTCTGCATCTAAAACATATCTCCTCTCCATTCTACCTCGGCGCGTAGAACATCTCTCCTCACCACCCTACCTCGGATTCTAGAACATCTCTCCTCACCATCCTACCTCTGCGCCTAGAACATCTCTCCTCACCACACTACTTCAGCATGTAGAACATCTCTCCTCACCACCCTACCTCTGCATCTAGAACATCTCTCCTCAACACCCTACCTCTACATTTAGAACATCTCTCCTCTCTGCTCTACCTCTGTGAGTATAACATCTCTCCTCACCACCCTACCTCTGCATCTAGAACAACTCTTCTCTCCACGCTACCTCTGCATCTAAAACATCTCTCCTCCCCACTCTACCTCTGCGCGTAGAACATATCTCCTCACCACCCTACCTCGGCATCTACAACATCTCTCCTCACCACCCTACCTCTGCGCCAGGAACATCTTTCCTCACCACACTACTTCAGCACGTAGAACATCTCTCCTCACCACCCTACCTCTGCATCTAGAAAATTTCTCCTCTCCACTCTACCTCTGCATCTAAAAGATATCTCCTCTCCACTCTACCTCTGCGCGTAGAACATCTCTCCTCACCACCCTACCTCGGATTCTAGAACATCTCTCCTCACCATCCTACCTCTGCGCCTAGAACATCTCTCCTCGCCACACTACTTCAGCATGTAGAACATCTCTCCTCACCACCCTACCTCTGCACCTAGAACATCTCTCCTTTCCACTCTACCTCTGCATCTAGAACATCTCTCCTCACCACCCTACCTCTGCACCTAGAACATCTCTCCTTTCCACTCTACCTCTGCATCTAGAACATCTCTCCTCACCACCCTACCTCTGTGAGTAGAACATCTCTCCCCTCAACTCTTACTCTGCATCTAGAACATCTCTCCTCACCACCCTACCTCTGTGAGTAGAACATCTCTCTTCACCACCCTACCTCTGCATCTAGAACATCTCTCCTCACCATCCTACCTGTGCATCTACATCTCTCCCCTCCACTCTACCTCTGCATCTAGAACATTGCTCCTCACCACCCTACCTCTTTGAGTAGAACATCTCTCCTCTCCACTCTACCTCTTCAGGTAGAATATCTCTTCTCACAACTCTACCTCTGCATCTTGAACATCTCTCCTCACCACCCTACTTCTGCATCTAGAACATCTCTCTTCACTACCCTACCTATGCGCCTAGAACATCTCTCCTCACCACCCTACCTCTGAGCCTAAAACATCTCTCCTTACCACCCTACCTCTGCGCCTAGAACATCTCTCCTCACCACCCTACCTCTGTGCCTAGAAAATCTCTCCACACCACCCTACCTCTGCATCTAGGACATATATCCTCACCACCCTACCTCTGCATCTAGAACATCTCTCCTCACCACCCTCCCTGTGCATCTAGAACATCTCTCCTCTCCACTCTACCTCTGCATCTAGAACAACTCTCCTCTCCACTATACCTCTGTGCCTAGAACATCTCTCCTCACCACCCTACCTCTGCATCTAGAACATCTCTCCTCACCACCCTACCTCTGTGCCTGGAAACATCTCTCCTCACCACACTACCTCAGCACGTAGAACATCTCTCCTCACCACCCTACCTCTGCATGTAAAACATCTCTCCTCACCACCCTACCTCTGCATCTTGAACATCTCTCCTTACCACACTACCTCTGCATCTAGAACATCTCTCTTCACCACCGTACCTCTGCATCTAGAACATCTCTCCTCACCACCCTTCCTATGCTTCTAGAACATCTCTCCTCTCCACTCTACCTCTGCGCCTAGAACATCTCTCCTCACCACCCTACCTCTGTGCCTGGAACATCTCTCCTCACCACCCTACCTCTGCGCCTAGAACATCTTTCCTCACCACCCTACCTCTGTGCCTAAAACATCTCTCCTCACCACCCTACCTCTGCATCTAGAACATCTCTCCTCACCACCCTACCTCCGCATCTAGAACATCTCTACTCACCACCCTACCTCTGTATCTAGAACATCTCTCCTCACCACTCTACCTCTGCGCCTTGAACATCTCTCCTCACCACCCTACCTCTGCATCTAGAACATCTCTCCTCACCACTCTACCTCTGCGCCTTGAACATCTCTCCTCACCACCCTACCTCTGCATCTAGAACATCTCTCATCACCACCCTACCTCTGCATCTAGAACATCTCTCCTCACAACCCTACCTCTGCGCCTAGAACATCTCTCCTCACCACCCTACCTCTGCGCCTTGAACATCTCTCCTCACCACACTACCTCAGTGCATAGAACAACTCTCCTCCCCACCCTATCACTCTACGTCTGCATGTAGAACATCTCCCTGCACCAATCTACCTCTGTGCATAGAACATCTCTCCTCAACGTTCTACCTCTGCATGTAAAATATCTCTCCTCACCACCCTAGCTCTGTGATTGGAACGTCTCTCCTTCCAACTGTGGCTAGGACATCCCTTCTCACACACTCTCTTTTGTTGGGTAGAACATCTCTCCTTACCACTCTACCTCTGCGTGTAAAATATCACTCCTCAGCACGTAGAACATCTTTCATCATCTCTCTACCACTGTAGATCATCTCTCCTCACCGATCTACCTCTGCGTGCAGAATATATCTCGGCACCCTTCGACCTCTGACTGTAGAATATCTCTTCACCCTTTGACCTCTGAGTGTAGAACATCCCTCCTCAACACTCTACCTCTGCGTGTAAAACATCTCTCCTCACCAATCTACCCCTATTTGAGGAACATTTCTCCTCGCCACTGTACCTCTGTGTGTAGAACATTTCTCCTCACCACACTACCTCTGAGTGTAGAACATCTGTCGTCACCACTCTACCTCTGGAAGTAGAACATCTCTCCTCACCACTCTACCTCTGCATGTAGAACAACTCTCCTTTCCACTCGACATCTGCGTGTAGAACATCTCGCTTTACCACCCTTCCTCTGCGTATAGAACATCTGTTCTCAAGTCATTTACCTTTATGCGTAGAACAACTCTTCTCACTACTCATGGTCTGCATGTGGAACATCTCTACTCACCACCCTACGCCGGCGTGTAGAACATCTCTCCTCAGCACTCTAGCTCTGAGTGTTGACCAGCTCTGATCACCACTCTACCTCTACTAGTAGTACATCTCTCCTCATCACTCCACCACTGTGTGTAGTACATCTCCCCTCACCAATCTACCTATGGTGTAGAACATCTCTCCTCAACACTCTACCTCTGTGTGGAGAACATCTCTCAACACCACTCTACTTCTGCATGTGGAACATCTCTCCTCACCACTCGACATCTGCACGTGGAGCATCTCTCCTCACCGCTCTCGTCTGAGTGTAGAGCACATTTCCTCACCACCCTACCTCTGGGGGTCAAACATCTCTCCTCGTTACTCTACCTCTGTTTGTAGGACATCTCTTTTTACTACTCTGCCTCTATGGATAGGACCTTCTTTCTCACACCCTCTCTTCTTTGTATAGAACATCTCTCCTCATCACTCTGCCTCCGTCTGTTGGACGTCCCTTCTCTCACTCTCACTTATATGGGTAGAATATCTTTCCTCAGCACTCTACCTCTGAGGGTAGAATATCTCTCCTCGCCCCTCTAGCTGTGAGCGTAGAACATCTCTCCTCACCACTCTACCTCTGCAGGAAGAATATGTCTCCTCACCACTCTCCCTCTGCGGGAAGAATATCTCTCCTCACCACTCTACCTCTGAGGGTAGAATATCTCTCCTCACCCCTCTAGCTCTGAGCGTAGAACATCTCTCCTCACCACTCTACCTCTGCGGGAAGAATATATCTCCCCACCACTCTAGCTCTGCGGGTAGAATACTCTCCTCACCACCCTACCTCTGCATGTAAAACATCTCTCCTCACCACCCTACCTCTGCATCTTGAACATCTCTCCTTACCACACTACCTCTGCATCTAGAACATCTCTCTTCACCACCGTACCTCTGCATCTAGAACATCTCTCCTCACCACCCTTCCTATGCTTCTAGAACATCTCTCCTCTCCACTCTACCTCTGCGCCTAGAACATCTCTCCTCACCACCCTACCTCTGTGCCTGGAACATCTCTCCTCACCACCCTACCTCTGCGCCTAGAACATCTTTCCTCACCACCCTACCTCTGTGCCTAAAACATCTCTCCTCACCACCCTACCTCTGCATCTAGAACATCTCTCCTCACCATCCTACCTCCGCATCTAGAACATCTCTACTCACCACCCTACCTCTGTATCTAGAACATCTCTCCTCACCACTCTACCTCTGCGCCTTGAACATCTCTCCTCACCACCCTACCCCTGCATCTAGAACATCTCTCCTCACCACTCTACCTCTGCGCCTTGAACATCTCTCCTCACCACCCTACCTCTGCATCTAGAACATCTCTCATCACCACCCTACCTCTGCATCTAGAACATCTCTCCTCACAACCCTACCTCTGCGCCTAGAACATCTCTCCTCACCACCCTACCTCTGCGCCTTGAACATCTCTCCTCACCACACTACCTCAGTGCATAGAACAACTCTCCTCCCCACCCTATCACTCTACGTCTGCATGTAGAACATCTCCCTGCACCAATCTACCTCTGTGCATAGAACATCTCTCCTCAACGTTCTACCTCTGCATGTAAAATATCTCTCCTCACCACCCTAGCTCTGTGAGTGGAACGTCTCTCCTTCCAACTGTGGCTAGGACATCCCTTCTCACACACTCTCTTTTGTTGGGTAGAACATCTCTCCTTACCACTCTACCTCTGCGTGTAAAATATCACTCCTCAGCACGTAGAACATCTTTCATCATCTCTCTACCACTGTAGATCATCTCTCCTCACCGATCTACCTCTGCGTGCAGAATATATCTCGGCACCCTTCGACCTCTGACTGTAGAATATCTCTTCACCCTTTGACCTCTGAGTGTAGAACATCCCTCCTCAACACTCTACCTCTGCGTGTAAAACATCTCTCCTCACCAATCTACCCCTATTTGAGGAACATTTCTCCTCGCCACTGTACCTCTGTGTGTAGAACATTTCTCCTCACCACACTACCTCTGAGTGTAGAACATCTGTCGTCACCACTCTACCTCTGGAAGTAGAACATCTCTCCTCACCACTCTACCTCTGCATGTAGAACAACTCTCCTTTCCACTCGACATCTGCGTGTAGAACATCTCGCTTTACCACCCTTCCTCTGCGTATAGAACATCTGTTCTCAAGTCATTTACCTTTATGCGTAGAACAACTCTTCTCACTACTCATGGTCTGCATGTGGAACATCTCTACTCACCACCCTACCCCGGCGTGTAGAACATCTCTCCTCAGCACTCTAGCTCTGAGTGTTGACCAGCTCTGATCACCACTCTACCTCTACTAGTAGTACATCTCTCCTCATCACTCCACCACTGTGTGTAGTACATCTCCCGTCACCAATCTACCTATGGTGTAGAACATCTCTCCTCAACACTCTACCTCTGTGTGGAGAACATCTCTCAACACCACTCTACTTCTGCATGTGGAACATCTCTCCTCACCACTCGACATCTGCACGTGGAGCATCTCTCCTCACCGCTCTCGTCTGAGTGTAGAGCACCTTTCCTCACCACCCTACCTCTGCGGGTCAAACATCTCTCCTCGTTACTCTACCTCTGTTTGTAGGACATCTCTTTTTACTACTCTGCCTCTATGGATAGGACCTTCTTTCTCACACCCTCTCTTCTTTGTATAGAACATCTCTCCTCATCACTCTGCCTCCGTCTGTTGGACGTCCCTTCTCTCACTCTCACTTATATGGGTAGAATATCTTTCCTCAGCACTCTACCTCTGAGGGTAGAATATCTCTCCTCGCCCCTTTAGCTGTGAGCGTAGAACATCTCTCCTCACCACTCTACCTCTGCAGGAAGAATATCTCTCCTCACCACTCTCCCTCTGCGGGAAGAATATCTCTCCTCACCACTCTACCTCTGAGGGTAGAATATCTCTCCTCACCCCTCTAGCTCTGAGCGTAGAACATCTCTCCTCACCACTCTACCTCTGCGGGAAGAATATATCCCCCCACCACTCTAGCTCTGCGGGTAGAATACTCTCCTCACTACTTTACCTCTGCGGGTAGAATATCTCTCCTCACCACTCTAGCTCTGAGCGTAGAACATCTCTCCTCTTCACTCTAGCTCTGGGCGTAGAATATCTCTCCTCACCACTCTACCTCTGTGGGAAGAATATCTCTCCTCATCACTATACCTCTGCATCTAGAACATCTCTACTCACCACCCTACCTCTGCAGGCAGAACATCTCTCCTCACCACTCTACCTCAGTGGGAAGAATATCTCCCCTCACCCCTCTACCTCTGCGGGAAGAATATCTCTCCTCACCACTCTACCTCTGCAGGCAGAACATCTCTCCTCACCACTCTACCTCTGTGGGCAGAATATCTCTCCTCACCACTCTAGCTCTGAGCGTAGAACATCTCTCCTCATCACTCTAGCTCTGTGCGTAGAATATCTCTCCTCACCACTCGATTTCTGGACGTAGACTATCTCTCCTCATCACTCTACCTCTGTGGGTAGAACATCTCTCCTCACCACTCTACCTCAGTCGGTTGAATGTCCGTTCTCACGCTGTATTTTCTTTAGGTAGATCTTCTCTCCTCGCCACTCTAGCTCTGCGAGTAGAACATCTCTCCTCATTACTCTAGCTCTGAGCGTAGAACACCTCTCCTCATCACTCTAGCTCTGGGCGTAGAATATCTCTCCTCACCACTCTACCTCTGCGGGTAGAATATGTCTCCTCACCATTCTACCTCTGCGGGTAGAATATCTCTCCTCACCACTCTACCTCTGCGGGTAGAATATCTCTTCTCACCACTCTACCTCTGGGGGTAGAATATCTCTCCTCACCACTCTACCTCTGCGGGTAGACTATCTCTCCTCATCACTCTACCTCTGCGGGTAGAACATCTCTCCTCACCACTCTACCTCAGTCGGTTGGATGTCTGTTCTCACGCTGTATTTTCTTTAGGTAGATGTTCTCTCCTCGCCACTCTAGCTCTGCGAGTAGAACATCTCTACTCATTACTCTAGCTCTGAGCGTAGAACACCTCTCCTCATCACTCTAGCTCTGGGCGTAGAATATCTCTCCTCACCACTCTACCTCTGCGGGTAGAATATGTCTCCTCACCATTCTACCTCTGCGGGTAGAATATCTCTCCTCACCACTCTACCTCTGCGGGTAGAATATCTCTTCTCACCACTCTACCTCTGGGGGTAGAATATCTCTCCTCACCACTCTACCTCTGCGGGTAGACTATCTCTCCTCATCACTCTACCTCTGCGGGTAGAACATCTCTCCTCACCACTCTACCTCAGTCGGTTGGATGTCTGTTCTCACGCTGTATTTTCTTTAGGTAGATCTTCTCTCCTCACCACTCTAGCTCTGCATGTAGAACATCTCTACTCATTACTCTACCTCAGCGGGTAGAACATCTTTTTTAATTACGCGGCCTCTATGGATAGGACCTTCTTTTTCACACTCGGTCTTCTTTGTGTCGATCATCTCTCCTCAACCTTCTACTTCCATCTGTTGGATGTCCCTTCTCACCATCTTTTTCCTCTGGCTAGACCACCTCCGCTCACCACTCTTCAGTCTCTGGAAATGGTATCTCCTTTCTCCTTCTTCTAACTGTAGGTAGGACATATCTACGAACACTCTCCCGTCTGCGAATAGGATAGCTCCTGTCGCCAAAGTCCTAGCTGTGGGTTGGACATATCTCCGCCCTCTGCATTGTCTGTAGGTTGGACATCCCTCCCCTCTTCTGTCTGGGGGAAGCATATCTCATCTTCACCTTTTTGAAGGGTCAGATACCTCTTTTCATCCCTCTCCTGGCTGCAAGGAGAAGATCTCTCCTCATCTCTATGGTCTGCAAGTAGGAAATCTCTTCCCACACTCCCCCTTTTAAGGGACACAAGAGCTTACACCCTCTTCTGTATGGGGTTAGGATATCGCACCTCAGACTTATCTTTCTGAAGGTTAGAAAAGCTCTTTTTCACACTCTTCCAGCTGTGGCTTTGGCATCTCTCCTCACACTCCCTTTTCTGAAGAGTAGAGTCATCTCTCTCTGTCTGTGGTTTTGTCATTTCATCTGACGCTCCCACTTCTGAAGGGTAAGACAGCTAGGTAGGGTATCCCTCAGTGCTCTCCTGTCTGTGATTAGGGTAGCTATATTCTCCTTCCTGTTTCTAAGTAGTGCAGCTTTCTGCCCCCTCCGGTCCGTGGATGGGGTTGTGTATCCATCTACCCCTCCTGTTTGTGAGTTGGGTAGCTCTCTGCCCCCTTCTGTCTGTGGATGGGGTAGCTCTCTAATCCCTTCTGTCTGTGGGGGGTAGCTGTCTGCCAACAGTGTAGCTCTCTGCCCCCTCCTCTATGTGAACAGTATAGCTCTCTGCCCCCTCCTGTCTGTGGACAGTGTAGCTCTCTGCCCCCTCATGCCTGTGGACAGTGTAGCTCTCTGCCCCCTCCTGTCTGTGGACAGTGTAGCTCTCTGCCCATTCCTGTCTGTGAATAGTGTAGCTCTCCCCCCCTCCTGTCTGTGGATAGGGTAGCTCTCAGTCCCCTCCTGTCTTTTTTGGGGGGGGGGCTCTCTGCCCCCTCCTGTCTGCGGGGAGTAGCTCTCTGCCCCCTCCTGTCTGTCGACAGTGGAGCTCTCTGCCCCTCCTGTCTGTCGACAGTGTAGCTCTCTGCCCCCTCCTGTCTGTTGACAGTGTAGCTCTGCCCCTCCTGTCTGTCGACAGTGTAGCTCTCTGCCCCCTTCTGTCTGTTGACAGTGTAGCTCTCTGCCCCCTCCTGTCTGTTGACAGTGTAGCTCTGCCCCTCCTGTCTGTCGACAGTGTAGCTCTCTGCCCCCTCCTGCCCGTCGACAGTGTAGCTCTCTGTCCCTCCTGTCTGCCAACAGTGTAGCTCTCTGCCCCTCCTGTCTGTTGACATTGTAGTTCTCTGCCCCTCCTGTCTGTGGATAGGGTAGCTCTCTGCTCCCTCCTGTCTGTGGACGGTGTAGATCTCTGCCCCCTCCTGTCTGTTGACAGTGTAGCTCTCTGCCCCCTCCTGTCTGTCGACAGTGTAGCTCTCTGCCCCTCCTGTCTGTGGATAGGGTAGCTGTCTGCCCCTTACTGTCTGTGGGGGGTAGTTCTCTGCCTCGTCCAGTCTGTGGGGGGTAGCTCTCTGCCTCGTCCTGTCTGTGGGGGGTAGCTCTCTGCCCCCTCTAGTATGTGGACAGTAAAGCTCTTTGCCTCTTCCTGTTTGCAGCCAGGGTAGCCCCTGCTCCCTTCTGTCTGTGGGTGGAGTAGCTCTCTCTCCCCTCCCGTCCTTCTGTAGTGTAGCCTTCTGCCACCCTATTTGGAGGTCATATATGTCTTTCCCCCTCCTATCTATGGATTGTGTAGCTCTCTCCCCCTCCCCTCCTGCCTGTAGGTAGGGTGGCTCTCTCTACACACTCCTGTCTGTGGGTACCGTAGCTCTCTGCCCCCTCCTGTCTGTGGATAGGGTAGCTCTCTACACCCTCCTGTGCGTGGGTAGGGTAGCTCTCTGCGCCCTGCTGTCTGGGGGGAGGTAGAACTGTGCCCAACCTGTCTGTGGGAAGGGTAGCTCTCTGCCCCTTCCTGTCTGTGGGTAGGATAGCTATCTGCCCCACCCTGTCCAGGGTAGTTATTTTATCCCTTGTGTCTGCAGGAAGGGTAGTTATTTTATCCCTCTTGTCTGCGGGTAGGGTAGTTCTTTTATCCTTCTTGTCTGTGGGTAGGCTAGTCCTTCACCCCTCTTGTCTGTGGGTAGGGTAGTTCTTTTACCCCTCTTGTCTGTGGGTAGGATAGTTCTTTTACTCCTCTTGTCTGTGAGTAGGGTAGTTCCTTTATCCCTCTTTTCTGTGGGTAGGGTAGTTCTTATACCCCTTGTTTCTGTGGTTAGGGTAGTTCTTTTACCCCTCTTGTCTGCAGGTAGGGTAGTTCTTTTATCCCTCTTGTGTGGGTAGGGTAGTTATTTTACCCCTCTTGTCTGCGGTTATGGTAGTTCTTTTACCCCTCTTGTCTGTGAGTAGGGTAGTTCCTTTACCCCTCTTATCTGCGGGTAGGGTAGTTCTGATACCCCTTGTTTCTGTGGTTAGGGTAGTTCTTTTACCCCTCTTGTCTGTGGGTAGGGTAGTTATTTTACCCCTCTTGTCTGTGGGTAGGGTAGTTCTTTTATCCCTCTTATGTGGGTAGGGTAGTTCTCTTACCCCTCTTGTCTGCGGTTATAGTAGTTCTTTTACCCTTCTTGTCTGCGGGTAGGGTAGCTCTTTTACCCCTCGTGTCTGTGGGTAGGGTAGTTCTTTTACCCCTCTTGTCTGTAGGTAGGGTAGTTCTTTTACCCTTCTTGTGTGGGTAAAATAGCTATTTTACTCCTCTTTTCTGCAGGTAGGGTAGTACTTTTACCCCTCTTTTCTGGGGGTCGGGTAGTTCTTTTACCCCTCTTGTGTGGTTATGGTAGTTCTTATACCCTTCAAGTCTGCGGGTAAGCTAGTTCTTTTACCCCTCATGTCTGCGGGTAGGGTAGTTTTTTTACCTCTCTTGTCTCTGGGTAGGGTAGTTCTTTTACCCCCCTCTTGTCTGCGTTTAGGGAAGTTCTTTCACCTCTTGTCTGCGGGTAGGGTCGTTCTTTTACCCCTCTTGTCTGTGGGTAGGGTAGTTATTTTACCCCTCTTGTCTGAGTGTAGGGTAGTTCTTTTACCCCTCTTGTCTGGGGGTAGGGTAGTTATTTTACCCCTCTTGTCTGAGTGTAGGGTAGTTCTTTTACCCCTCTTGTCTGGGGGTAGGGTAGTTATTTTACCCCTCTTGTCTGAGTGTAGGGTAGTTCTTTTTCCCCTCTTGTCTGTGGCTAGATAGCTCCTCTTACCCCTAACCTCACTCGCCCGTGGGTGCGATGCTGTAGCCCACACTCATCTTACTGTGGTCTGGCGTGACCCCTTCACACCAGGTCATTGGTGAGACTGACTCCAGTCCTGAATATTTCACCCCAAAATCACTGATTCAGGTGTGTAATTAGTTCAGTGGAAGCAAAACAAGACTACATCACCCAGAATGCATCATGCATTAGGGCTGGAAGCAGTGTCTCTGACAACTTGAAGGGAGGTGGTCACCCCACTGTGGCCACGAATTCTGCATAGAACAGATGCCTACTATTTTTGTGTTGGTGTCAATGAGCCCAGATTGTGAGGAGTATTCACCCCCTTGCCAATATTCACAGGCCTGTTCTCTTTTAGCGCTAGATGAGCAGCTGCAGATATGGCTTCGAGGCACTTCGTTCTCCAACTTCTTGTGCTGCTGTTGACGTGGCGAGGAGGGAGCCTGCAACCGGGAGCATCAGACAACAATGAAGGAGGTAAGTGGAGGACTAACAGCAGCCATGCATCTCACAGTGCCTCTGCGCCCTCCTTAACTGTATGTCTGAAAGCTCTCTCGCTGTTGCTTTCACTCGGTCTCGTTCTCTCTTTCTCTCTCTCTTTCTCTCTCTCTCTCCCTCGCTGCTGCTTTCTCTCTCTCGTTCGATTCCTCTCTCCCTCTCTGCTGCTTTCTCTCTCTCTCGTTCTCTCCCTCTCTCCCACTCTGCTGCTTTCTCTCTCTCTCGTTCTCTCTCTCTCTCTCTCCCTCTCTGCTGGTTTCACTCACTCTTGTTCTCTCCCTCTCTGCAGCTTTCTCTCTCTCTTATGCTCTACCTCTCTCCCTCTCTGCTGCTTTCTCTCTCTCTTGTTCTCTCATTCTCTCCCACTCTGCTGCTTTCTCTCTCTCTCTCGTTTTGTCTCTTTCCTTCGCTGATTCTTTCTCTCTCTCTCGTTCTCTACCTCTCTCCCTCTCTGCTGCTTTCTCTCTCTCTCTTTTGTTGTCTCCCTCTCTGCTGCTTTCTCTCTCTCTCGTTCTCTCTCTCTCTCTCTCTGATGCTTTCTCTCTCTCTCGTTCTCTACCTCTCTCCCTCTCTGCTGCTTTCTCTCTCTTGTTCTAGCTCTCTCTCCCTCTCTGCTGGTTTCACTCACTCTTGTTCTCTCTCTCTCCCTCTCTGTTGCTTTGTCTTTCTCTCTCTCTCTCCCTCTCTGCTGGTTTCACTCCCTCTCGTTCTCTCTCTCTCCCTCTCTGTTGCTTTCTCTCTCTCTCGTTCTCTACCTCTCTCCCTCTCTGCTGCTTTCTCCCTCTCTCATTCTCTATCTCTCTCCCTCTCTGTTGCTTTCTCTCTCTCTCATTCTCTCCCTCTCTCCCTCTCTGCTGCTTTCTCCCTCTCTCGTTTTTCTCTCTCTGCTGCTTTTTCTCTCTCTCATTCTCTCTCTCTCCCTCTCTGCTGGTTTCACACTCACTCTTGTTCTCTCGCTCTCTCCCTCTCTGATGCTTTCTCTCTCTCGTTCTCTACCTCTCTCCCTCTCTGCTGCTTTCTCTCTCTCTCTCTCTCTCTCTCTGCTGGTTTCACTCACTCTCGTTCTCTCTCTCTCCCTCTTTGTTGCTTTCTCTCTCTCTCGTTCTCTACCTCTCTCCCTCTCTGCTGCTTTCTCCCTCTCTCGTTTTTCTCTCTCTGCTGCTTTTTCTCTCTCTCGTTCTCTACCTCTCTCCCTCTCTGCTGCTTTCTCTCTCTTGTTCTCGCTCTCTCTCCCTTTCTGCTGGTTTCACTCACTCTTGTTCTCTCTCTCTCCCTCTCTGATGCTTTCTCTCTCTCTTGTTCTCTCCCTCTCTGTTGCTTTGACTTTCTCTCGTTCTCTCCCTCTCTGCTGCTTTCTCTCTCTCTCTCTCTCCCTCTCTGCTGGTTTCACTCAGTTTTGTTTTTCTCTCTCTGTTGCTTTTTCTCTCTCTCATTCTCTGCCTCTCTCCCTCTCTGCTGCTTTCTCTCTCTTGTTCTCGCTCTCTCTCCCTTTCTGCTGGTTTCACTCACTCTTGTTCTCTCTCTCTCCCTCTCTGATGCTTTCTCTCTCTCGTGTTCTCTCCCTCTCTGTTGCTTTGTCTTTCTCGTGTTCTCTCCCTCTCTGCTTCTTTCTCTCTCTCTCTCCCTCTCTGCTGGTTTCACTCACTCTCGTTCTCTCTCTCTCCCTCTCTGTTGCTTCCTCTCTCCCTCTCTGCTGCTTTCACTCTCTCTCACTCTGATGCTTTCTCACTCTCACTGTGCCGCTACCTCTTCTTGTTCTCTCTCTGTTTCTCTCTTGCTCTCTCTTTCTGCCATTTCTTCCAACTTGTATCAAAGAGGACAAACAAGAGACCCGTGTCATCGATAACAGGAGCTTGCACAAACAAAGTGAAGGATTCTTTGGACCTGTGGCAACAAATCCTGGAACTGTATGAATGATGTTAGTTAGAAATGGGGTTTCTGGTTGGCACCTAAGCCAAACAGAACCCACCAATCTAGTCAGGGAAAGTAAGTTACTCACCAAGATAACCTGTGCTCCCCCCTGGTAGCTTGGCATCGAGCAGGCAGGCTTATCATTAGGTAATGTGTAAAGCGTTTGCATAACACACTCATACTGAAACACACTGAATACACCGCAAAAGAGAATCCACTCCACACAAGATTATATAAAAATATAGTATATTACACATGACATAGTCCAAAACGACTTGAATCATAAACATTGTGCATGTTATGCAAATACTAGGATAGTACTAGTTATCCTGGACAATGCAAGAATCAAATGATATACAATATGATATCAGTGCATGAAATGCAGCGGTTAGGTTAGAGGAAAACACCGCAATTACCAAACATCACCAGTAGTACACAAATCACAGATTAACACCAGAAACATATGCACTTCCTATTAGGTTCTATATGGTTATCCAGTATCCCCAAGATACAACATCCTACCCGGGGCAACCGGGCCTCCTTCCAGGATCTACCCCATGAGGCTAAAGCACCAGGAAGTGCCTACAAGGTGGGCACGGCCAAGGAAGTGGGAGGGAGTCACCAACTACATGGATGAGTAGGGTGACCTCGCTAGATCACCCGCGTGCGGCGGAGAGAAATACAGCTGCCCACCTCTGTGCGATTGTTAAAAGCCGGCGTTCCCGCATGCACCATTGTTGTCAAGTGCACGACCCGGACCCCACCCCCCAGCTCCCACGTTAGGACAAGAAAGGACACAGTCCGAGACAGCCCTGCTCACCCCCTTAGTAGCTTGACATGAGCAGCCAGGCTTATCTCCAAGGCACGAGTGTTCAGTATGTGCAACCACAGCAATCCCAATGATGTCACCACAAATGGACTCCACTCGAGTTTGTATAAAACGAGTATACTTTATATAAAAAGAAATACGAAATGACCACACAATACAAATCACACTTATATACACTGGGTAATATTGTTTCTGGTGGGTTGGGCGGTTCTAATCCCCAATCACCGCTTCTAACCAACAGTTAACCTGACTTTTAACCGTTCTCAACAGGTTAGGTACGTCATATCCCTAGATTCACACACGTTGCAAAATACAAGGAATACTGCACTACTTAACAATGGGTTCCTGTACAGTGCCACAGTGAAACAATGCAATACGTAGTGTCAAGATCATGTACTCACTCCGTCTCCTGGTTCACACAGTCTTCAGACACTCTCCACTAATACCCGGGACGCACCATGACACGCACACTGCGCGTCTGAGTCTTGCCTCTCCTCCTGGTGCACACGAGGTACCAGGTGCTCTCCACTAACGCCCTGGCTGCACCACCACATGCTGATCCACGTGTCGGAGACTCACTCCTTCTTAGTGCCCACGATGTCCCGGCACTCTTCACTAGCGCCTTGACTGCACTGCGACACGCACCCCCTGCGCGTCCCGAATCTCGGCTCTCTTCCAAGATGCCCACAATCCACTGGCGCTTCAACACCTGTTCCGGGTGCCCATGATCACCTTAGGCACCCCTTTGTAGGTCTCAGGCTGCCACAACACGGTCCCACCACCGCGCCACTTGAGACTTCCTGGAAACTTTTATGTTCCTGTGTTTCCGAACAGGGAGCCAGCTCACCTCGGGCCCTTAGGGTACAGGACGCAGCACACAGTAAAATCCTGCTCAGGAAGAAGGGGGGGACACGACCCACTGCAGCGCCCCTTCAGTCTCTCCTCGGTCAAGAGCTACAAACTGCCCACAAGCCCCAGATCACGAAGCAAGGGTCAAGTGTCTCCCGCAGCCTATTCAGCATCTCTTCCTGAGGCAGAGGTTTTCTTTCGGATCACGGACAGGTCAAAGCCGCCAGAGACTCAACCAGTCCACGGCGTCTTCAAAGCGCTCCCAGCACTTCTCTGAACGATACCGAGACCGTTCTCGACGACATCATCAACATAACCAAAGTCTTGGGGTTACAGTTCTTCCAGTTATACCACTCATTGTCTTTGAAGTTTCCTTGTGCTCAGGGGTCCCGACCCCTCTCTAAATCAGTCTTGCGTATCTCCCCCCAGTGTCACCGTCCTCTCTTTGATACTGGGGGCCTGGATCTTTAATCACTCAGAGGGAGATGGGTCTATTGTTTTATGGCTCTGAACCAGGCCTCTTCACCTCGCAAAGCCTCTCCTTCACCATGCTCCAGGTGCAGGGCAGCCTGGTGCTGTCTCCACCCCTCCCCGGGGACACAACCTCCCTCAGCCTTTCTTACCTCTCCCAGATCCAGGCAGGCAATTCACTTTCTGCTGAGACACACAACAAGGTCTAAACCACAAACTCAGCCATTTTCTCAAACAGCGGTTTCTGGATACACAGCGACAAAACCATCTACCCAAAAAGATGCGTTATGACGCTGTGGGTTCAGACATACCAAACTTCACTGTTCTATTTCCAAATCTTGGGAAACTAGGCTAACAATACTAAACCCAGCCTCCCCCATTCTGTCCTATGGGCAGGATGGCCTTTCACCAGGTAAAATGAAATGGAGCACTTTCCACTGTCAGTGCCTAGTACCCACACTGGCACAGGTCCTGCCTTTTACCTACACTGCACCCTGCCTAGGGGTTACCCAGGACGTCCTACAGGGGTGCCCCATGTGTATGCAAAAGGGAAAGTAAGGCCTGCCACGTGGTAGCACTTGTCAGGACAACATGCTAATTTAGCATAATGCGCGCAGGCCCTACACTGAAGGCCTATGTTCCCTCTCTGTGCATTTCTTTAGTACTAGCCCTGGCACGCACAGTGCACATCACTTAGGGATCTTGCTAGTAAGGCAAAAATACCAATCAGAGACAATCAAACACCACTACAATTTATACAGGGAACATCTGTACTTGCATACTGATTAGCAGTGGCAAGTACCTACAGCATCTAACTTCACAGCTCTCTGTCAGGAAAACAGTCTAGGGCAAAATCAAAAAGTTTAAGTGAACTTTAGCCAACAAGGCCAAGTCCAACACACCCTTCCCAGCCAAAAGCCAGGGTAGACCAATCATTCCCATGATGGACTCCCCTGCTTAGGGCGATAGAAGAAGGACGCAGGCCCTCTACCACAGGGACACTCTCCTGTTCCTCACCTTCCTGACCCCAGGTGATCCTCGTGATCACTACCTCCTGAGTCACTACACTTCTAGTCTTCGCACCCTCCTCACCATGGCACAGAGTGCGTTCCCCTCCCCTGCTGCACCTCTAGTATTCGTACCCATCTCACCATGGCACAGAGTGTGTCCCCCTCCCCTGCTGCACTTCTAGTATTCGCACCCTCCTCATCACAGCTATATAGGCATTGTGAACATCTACATTACATTTTAGACCCTTTTTTATACTTTGCACTTCGTTACTGCTTCACTTGACGATAATGTACAAGTGCAATTTGGTGTTTTTTTACAAATATTCGTAATTTGCAATTACTTTATATGTGATATTTATGAATCTGGGTTTGGTAATTGCTAAATAGAAATTTCTGCTTCAATATCGAAAAATAGTGGTTCCTATTTTGTCGCATCGCTGTGCATAGTTTTTAAAGCAGCTCTCTCACTCAGTAACATGCTGCTTTGCCTTTCTCTTTTTTTTTAATTGTATTTTTTGAACCACAGTATCATTGAAAAAACCATACAATTGAAGAAGGGAAACAACATAATAATAATAATAGTAATAATACGGGTAGATTTGGTACATTACATGTAGTTCACCACATGTTAGACAGAATAGAGAAAAAAAAACAAACACAAAACATAAACTCAAAAGAAATACTACCCTCCAATGTGGTCAATCATGGCTTTCCAAACAGTAAGACCAAATTTACGCCTGCTGGGTCTTTTGACAGAGTATAGACTAACTTCCAAATTAAAAATATTATAAAACTTGGCTTGCCACATTTCAAAAGCGGGTGCCTCAGCCTGCAGCCAAGAGGCAGCTATGCAAAGTCGTGCCACTGCTGTCGCAATAAAAATTAAATAACGAAATTTGAACAAAGGTTGATCATCATTTAGTTCCTCCCCTGTCCCTAATAACATCATGGTGGCAGATATTCTAACTGGGTTTCCAATGACTGCTGACAGAAATCTTTCGATATGGCGCAAAAACTGACAAAGCTTGGAGCATGCAAAAATATATGCACAATGTCAGCATTGTCTGACCTGCAGCGAAAACATTTCCCGTCGTTTAAACTATTCCCTGTCCTACCCCATTTCATCATTATAGCGGGAGTACGGTAGAGGTTAAAAACCGTTTTATAATGCTGCGCCCGCAAAGACGCAGCAAGACAGACTTTCCGAGCGATTATTCTGTAAGGGGTTAAAGCTGAGGCATGCTTATTTAGAAAATTGCGGATCTGTAAGAACTTAAAAAACTGGGTGTTCGGTATTTTATATTTATCCCTTAGATTAGATTAATACCTTTCATTCTCCATTCCAAAACAATATGATACCAAAATATAGATGGCAGTATTAGGTCCGCCGACATTGGTGTATAAAAAGATACCCTAGGAATATGAAAAAAAATTCTAACAGTATTCCATACCCCAAAAGCACCCCCAAGAATTTTAAAGCGAGTCCTTTTATAATAACTACCATCAAGCCTACGAAACAGAGAATTATATGTTTCAGAGCCAAGAACCATCTGGTAGATAGAAGGTGCCTCCGCCGGGTTGCTGATTTCTTCCCCAGACAATAAAATGCGCATGTTAGCCAACAGACAGGCTACATGATAGAAAAAGAAGTCTGGTAAAGCCCAGCCGCCCCTGTCCAGCGGAAGAGTCATAAATCGAGCTGCTCTCCAAGGTTTCCCGGGAGCCCAGAGATACCTAGCGCAAAGGGATTGAAGATGTTGTATCAGAGGTTTAGGTATCCCTAGGGCACAGTTCTAATAAAATACATCACCCTAGGTAAAACCGCCATTTTCAAGAGATTGGATCTCCCAACTAAGGAAAGGTGCAGGCTCTCCCACCTGTCCAATGCAGCCTTGGTCGTGCACAGAATAAAGTCCCAGCTAACCTAAACTAATTTGTTTAGACATGGTCTGATTTTAATGCCCAAATAAGTAGCTTCCTCAACTACTCTATCGTCACTAACCCGAGTACGGTCTGTACAGACAATTTGGGTTTCGGTAGTGTTTAATTTATAGCCTCACACGGCTCCAAATTTACCAACGAAATTTTCAATTTCAGGCAGAAAGACCGCTGTTAAGACCGCGATGTCGTCAGCATAAGCCAATACCGAGAAATGCTCATGATGCACAATAAAAGGAGGAATGTGGTGGCTTAGCTCTAACATATTAATAAAAGGGTTAATATATAGGGCGAACAGGAGCGGAGAACATGGACACCCCTGTCGCGTACCTCTGGATATCAAGATGTCCTTAGAGCTATATCCCATTGTACAGATCTTGGCAGTGGGAGACTGATATAGAACCTTCAAAGCCCGGACAAACCCTTGGCCAAATCCCTTGCGTTGAAGAACCCCCCATAGAAAGTTCCAGGCCACGTGATCGAACGCCTTCTCGGCATCGAGCAGGACAAGTCCCAGAGTCCTAGACTCGGCCTGCGTGATGTCGAGGAGGGTCACAACTCGACTTATATGATTAACCGTCTCCCGTCTCGGAATAAAGTCATGTTGCCGTATCGAAACCAGGGGAGAGACGACCTTCGCCAACCTATTAGCAAGCATTTTTGCGTAGAGCTTACCATCACAGTTGACCAGCGACATTGGACGATATGACCCGGGGAGATCTGCAGGCTTGTCCTTCGTCTTAAAAATAATTATATTAGCCTTCCTCCAGGTTCAAGGGGCGGCACCCAAACGAGCTGCCTGAAACGTAGCAAGCATGTCTTCCTTAAGGTCCTGAAAAAAAACGTTATACACTTCGATAGGAAGTTTGTCAGGACCAGGGGCCTTGCCACCGACCATAGTGCTCAGGGCTTGTTCCAGCTCGTCACTAGTAAAAGGACTGTCTAGAATCTCAATGTCCTCACATCCCAACTGTTTCCATGGCAGAGAGGGAAGTTCTAAATCTAGAGGGAGATCAGCTGGCCCTTGCTCAGTGTACAGATCCGAATAGAAGGCATGAAAAACCTTCAAGATTTCTTGTGGATCATGCACCGTTGAACCTCCACTGTTTTTAATGGCTTGAATTCTTTGCTGGGCTTCCCTGGATCTAATCTTCTGGGCAAGACACCTGCCCGTAACTTCCCCATATTCATAACATTGTTTCTTATAAACCTGGTATTTATATGCAATTTCTTGGGACCATGTGAGATTTATATTCGATTTACATTGCGCAAGCTTACCGAGAGCCTCAGTTAAATCAATACCCGCCGCTATATCACAGGACAGCCTTTCTTCAGCAAGTTTGGGTTGACTATATTTTTCCAAAATGGCACACTTAGCCTTTTTTTGTAGAAAGAGACCATAACTCAGCACTTCGCCACTAAAACAGGCTTTGAACGCGTCCCAGACCATATCACATGACGCAGATTGCCTGTTTATTTGAAAATAATCTTTTATCCAGCCCTTCATGTGGTTGAGAAATGTAGGGTCAAGTAAAAGTTTCCTATCCATAGTAAAAACATTGAAGGACTTAGGGGTCGCCACTTTAGAAATACTGATTACCACTGGAGCATGATCAGACGTAACCCTAGGATAGACCTGTATCGTAGAGTCAGAAGCCCACGCTAGAGATGTAAAAAAATAATCTAATCGTACCAACTTATTATGGGGGGAAGAAAAAAAAGTAAATCCTGGATCTTGAGTATGTAAAGTAGCCCAGACATCTACAAGCCCATGATCAATAAGCAGATGACTTAATGCTTTAAAAACTTTGGGCTTTCTGCCCTTATAATCCTGCATCCTTGATTGTAAGATATTACCCGAAACATTAATATTCAAGTCCCCACATAAAATTAATGGTGTGGGCCATGATGCGAGCTCGCCGTTCAAATATTCCAAAACTAAAGCTTCATCCAGATTCTAACCATAAACTGTACATATAGTAAATCTTGCATCCCCAGCTAGACATTCTAAAATTGCCCAACAACCCTGATTATCTACCAGCTGGCACCCTGTTATCACCACCATAGGTCTGGCCAAAATGGCAACCCCTCTAACCATATTAGATTGCTTGGATGCTGCTAATATAACATACCCTAAATTAGCCAAGGTCTGCCGCTTAACCCAGGGGAGATGAGTCTCCTGCAGACAAACAATATCTGGTTTGATAGTCTTTAATTCAGCTTGAACTCTCTTCCTTTTATTATAGTTATTAAGCCCACAAACGTTAAAGGAGCAAATACGCAGACCTAAATTGGCCATGAATTAAACATCGGTATCAACATTTGAACTGTACTGCATCTATAGTCAGAGAAAGAAAGCATTTTAAAGACAAAACATGATACTGTGGAAATGTTTTCATTTACCCCCCCAACCTTCCCAACCCACCCTTCCCCCACCCCCAACCCCTACCCTCTCCACCCATTCCCTCCCAATCCTCCCCCCCACCCACTACACACGGCAAAAGGACCATAGGTCCCTGGTGATGAGGAGCTGGAGGCCCCCCTCGAAATCCCCCCTCCCATTTAGTCGCAAAACAATTGGAGAAGAAAAAAAGACAGAAAATAGCTCCAGCTTATTACACAGCCAAAAGCCATCTCATAACGTAACATAACATAGAACAATCACATCAAGCCCTACGAGGGCAGCCCAAATAGGAACTGTAGAATTCAGTTTACTTTTATATAGCTATTCATTTAACTTATTAGATTGAACATAAAAATTCTCTTGCTTGAATTTCAGAGACAAAAAATTTCATCTGACCCTGATAGAGCACTTTTAGCTTTGCTGGATTAAGCAAAAATGCTTGAGCCCCTTTGGCTTGAAACAGAGAGATTGCAACCTCCGCTCAACTGCTGCTTGGCAAAAATCTGGCCTGACAAAAAAATCATATCCCTTCCCCATTCTTTTCCTATTTGGCCTGGCCAAATCAAATAGAGCTTCTCGAGCAAGAACATTATTTAAGGAAATCAAAATAGCCAGAGGAAGCACATTGGACTGTCCGGATTGCTGTCGAATTTTAAAAGGAAACCGATGGGCTCGTTGTATTTCAACTTTCCATTCCCAATGCTTAACTCTGGGAAAGCCTCTGTGAACAATTCTATAACAAACTGGCGAATGTCCCCGCCTTCTACCCCTTCCGGGATACCCAAAATCCGAAGGTTATTCCGTCGCATCCGGTTCTCTAAATCCGAAAGTTTCCAGATTGCATCATCCTTCTGATTTTTAAGTATCTATGTGAGCCCTTTTTGCGTGGCCAGATCGTCTTCAAGCGTGGAGATTCGCCCCTCTGCCTCACCAACCCTTGCTGCGATATCAGAGCACGCCTTGGCTACCCTCCTGATGGAGTTCTGTACCTTGCGGCAAGCCCCCTGGGTTCTGGCGTTTTTCAGCCTTGTTGCAGCATGATGAGCTATAATAGTCTGATATATCATGTCCAGTGTTACCTCCTTAGGAGGATCTTCTGCTGGACTTACAGTAGGCGCAGCAACCCCTGTTTCAGACAGTAGCAGATTACCAACCAGAGCTGAAAAGGAGTAATCCCAGACCATGGAGCCTGCAAAGCCCTGAGCCTTGGTCGAGGCCAGATCTTCATACTTTCTTTGTTCTTTAGGTTTCCGAACAGTTCCTATTTGAGACAGGGTCATATCTTCCTGACTCCCTCTACTAGATGGCCAGCCTGCGCTATCGGTGTCGTAGTCTGCCCAGTCTCTGCTCAGTTTTCATCCGCAGAAGATGAAGAGGGGTCAGATAATGAATAAAACTTATCCAGGGCTTCTATTTCCTTTACAGGGTCCATCTGATACCCCTCTTGGAGATCAGGTTGGTTAACAACAGACTTCCTATGGTATGCCACAAAAGCCTCCATTTCAGAGTCATTCTGTATAGTCTTTAGCAAAACTACAGGACCCATAATGGCACTGCTGGGTAATATATCCTTAGCGCTGGAATCTGCCCCTTCAGTTCTTTTTCCTTGTATTGGTGTATTTGAAACAGCACCTGAACTGTCTACAGGACTCACCAGCGCTACTGCATGCCCAGATAAAGCCTCTAACCTATTTCCCCCAGCATTCATAGCAGATGGCAAAGTCATACCTGGATTAGGAGCTGTTATTGCAGTTATTGCAGGCGCACCGGTACTGGATATTGTAGTGCTTTCATTTCTCTTTGTTTCCTCCCCTCCCGCTAATGATTTCTTAGTCTTAACAGTCTGGGGGTTAAAAATAGATGGAACAGCCGGTTTCCCACGATTTACAGCTGTTTTTACATTCAGATCTCTTGAACCGCCACTAGCCGTTAGCACGTCCTTCCCCTTTTTTACTGGGCTGCTAGAAGCGGCCCTAGTACCGCGGATCCTGGCATTTTTTGCTCCTTGCTTCGGCGCCATTCCACCGATTAGAGAAAATACAACCACACAGCGGCGTCTCAATCGGACCGCTTGATGGATCCACAGCGAATCCCTCGGAAACAAAACTAACAGCCTCCAGATCATCCGGTCGCGTCTATACGGATCTCTCGGGCTCCGTAAATCATGAGTCTCTACGTTACACCATAGTTCCAAACATGGAGAGCATGGGGGGGATTATCCGGGAGGTCGCCCGAGCCAGCTCACTCAGCCGGCTGACCAGCCGCCATCTTGCCTTTCTAGTTATCTTTCCTGCTTTGCCTTTCTCAAACCAGTTTATTACTTGTTTTAAGAGTTGCTCAATGTTTGTACATCTGGCCCTCTGTTTCTAATTAAATGTCTAGAATACATCTCTTTTCAGGAATAGATGCACTGCTGTGTTATCACTCACTATACCCATGTTTACTCGTTACTTATATGTAATAGGTTTTGTGGATCTGCTGAGTGGTATGTTCCACCTATGGACATGCTGAGTGGTGTATTCCACCTATGGATGTGTTGAGTGGTATAGTCCACCTATGGATGTGCTGAGTGGTATATCCCACCTATGGACGTGCTGAGTGGTGTATTCCACCTATGGATGTGCTGAGTGGTATAGTCCACCTATGGATGTGCTGAGTGGTATAGTCCACCGATGGATGTGCTGAGTGGTATATTCCACCTATGGACTTGCTGAGTGGTATAGTCCACCTATGGATGTTATGAGTGGTATAGTCCAACTATGGATGTGCTGAGTGGTATATTCCACCTATGGACATGCTGAGTGGTATTGTCCACCTATGGATGTGCTGAGTGGTATAGTCCACCTATGGATGTGCTGAGTGGTATATTCCACCTATGGACGTGCTGAGTAGTATACTCCATCTATGGAAGTGCTGAGAGGTATATCCCACTTATGGCGTGCTGGGTGGTATATTCCACCTATGGATGTGCTGAGTGGTATACTCCACCTATGGACATGCTGAGTGGTATATCCCACCTATGGACGTGCTGAGTGGTATATTCCATCTATAGACGTGCTGAGTGGTATATTCCACCTATGGATGTTCTGCGTGGTATATTCCACCTATGGACGTGCTGAGTGGTATATTTCTTCTATGGATGTGCTGAGTGGTATATTCCACCTACAAATATGCTGAGTGGTATATTCTACATATGGACGTGCTGCGTGGTATATTCCACCTATAGACGTGCTGAGTGGTATATTCCACCTATGGATATGTTGTGTGTTATATTCCACCAATAGACATGCTGGGTGGTATATTCCACCTATGGATGTGTTGTGTGTTATATTCCACCTATAGACATGCTGGGTGGTATATTCCACCTATGGACGTGCTGAGTGGTATATTCCACCTATAGATGTACTGAGTGGTATATTCCACCTAAAAATGTGCTGAGTGGTATTCCAGCTATGGACGTGCTGCGTGGTATATTCCACCTATAGACATACTTAGTGGTATATTCCACCTATGGATGTGCTGAGTGGTATATTCCACCTGTGGACATGCTGCGTGTTATATTCTACCAATAGACATGCTGAGTGGTATATTCCACTTATGGATGTGCTGAGTGGTACATTCCACCTATGGACGTGCTAAGCGGTACATTCCACCTATGGACGTGCTTAGTGGTATATTCCACCTATGGGCGTGCTGAGTGTACACTCTTCCTATGGACGTGCTGAGTGGTATATTCCACTTATGGCCGTGCTGAGTGTTTATTCCATGTGCTGAGTGGTACATTCCACCTATGGATGTGCTAAGTGGTATATTCCACCTATGGATGTGCTGAGTGGTATATTCCACCTATAGACGTGCTGAGCGGTATATTTCACTTATGTATGTGCGAAGTGGTATATTCTACCTATGGACGTGCTGAGTGGTACATTCCACCCATGGACGTGCTGAGTGGTATATTACACCTATACTAAGAATGTCTCCACATTTCTCTTGTGCAGTTCCAGAAGAGTTCATGTACCTCCAAGAAGCGGAGCATCTCGTCTCCCAAGCAGAGTGGAGAGCGGAAGACCTGAGGTATGGATATAGGGAAGACACTACCTCAGTCGGGTCATCAAAAATGTGTAATGGTAATTGTATGTATATAGGGCTTACTACCCTTGACGGGGCAATGTAGCTCTTTTTGGCATGCAGCACACTACTTCAGAACCCAAAATGGATTAGTGGTAGATTAGTATAGGGACATATGAGTTACATTGAGAGGAGGTGCACATATGGGCCTGTTAGTTGGATTAGTAGGATAAAGGAGGGATAGTAGAGGAAGAGTCTAGAAAATATTTATTTGGAGCACATATTAGTAAGATGAGGTTTGCAATGAGTAAAAGAAGAGATGGAGGAGGGGAGAATATAGAAATGGATTAGGGACCTCAAAGTAGTAAAATTAGGTTTGGAAAGAGTCAATGGAGGGATACATAAGGGAAGAATTTAAAAAGGGTTGTTTGGGAGATCATAAATGTAAAATGAGTTTTGGGGTGATCCAAGGAGGGATAGGAGGGAGGAGTCAAGAAAGGGGTATTTTGGAGATTATAGTAGTAGAATGAGGGTTGGGGTGAGTTGGAGAGTGGAGGTAGAGGATATAATGGGAGAGGTGTAGGGTGAGACAGACTGGAGGTAGAGGATATACTGAGAGAGGTGTAGGGTGAGACAGACTGGAGGTAAAATATTGAGAGATGTATCGGGTGAGACAGAGTGGAGGTAGAGTATATACTGAGAGAGGTGTGGGGCAAGACAGAGTGGAGGTAGAGGATATATTGAGAGAGGGAGAGGGTGAGACAGAGTGGAGGTAAAGGATATACCTAGAGAGGTGTAGGGTGAGACAGAGTGGAGGTAGAGGATATATTGAGAGAGGGAGAGGGTGAGACAGAGTGGAGGTAGAGGATATACCTAGAGAGGTGTAGGGTGAGACAGACTGGAGGTAGATGATATACTGAGCGAGGTGTAGGGTGAGACAGAGTGGAGGTAGAGGATATACCTAGAGAGGTGTAGGGTGAGACAGAGTGGAGGTAGAGGATATACTGAGAGAGGTGTATGGTGAGACAGAGTGGAGGTAGTGGATATACCGAGAGAGGTAAAGGGTGAGACAGAGTGGAGGTAGAGGATATACCTAGAGAGGTGTAGGGTGAGACAGAGTGGAGGTAGAGGATATATTGAGAGAGGGATAGGGTGAGACAGAGTGGAGGTAGAGTGTATACTGAGAGAGGTGTAGGGTGAGACAGAGTGGAGGTAGAGGCTATACCTAGAAAGGTGTAGGGTGAGACAGAGTGGATGTAGAGGATATACCTAGAGAGGTGTAGGGTGAGACAGAATGGAGGTAGAGGATATATTGAGAGATGTATAGGGTCAGACAGAGTGGAGGTAGAGGATATACTGAGAGAGGTGTAGGGTGAGACAGAGTGGAGGTAGAGGATATACTGAGAGAGGTGTGGGGCAAGACAGAGTGGAGGTAGAGGATATATTGAGAGATGTATAGGGTGAGATAGAGTGGAGGTAGAGGATATATTTAGAGAGGTGTAGGGTGAGACAGACTGGAGGTAGAGGATATAATGAGAGAGGTGTAGGGTGAGACAGAGTGGAGGTAGAGGATATATTGAGAGAGGTATAGGGTGAGAAAGAGTGAAGGTAGAGGATATTCTGAGAGAGGTGTAGGGCGAGACAGAGTGGAGGCAGTGGATATACCGAGAGAGGTGTGGGGCAAGACAGAGTGGAGGTAGAGGATATATTGAGAGATGTATAGGGTGAGATAGAGTGGAGGTAGAGGATATATTTAGAGAGGTGTAGGGTGAGACAGAGTGGAGGCAGACGATATATTGAGAGATGTATAGGGTGAGATAGAGTGGAGGTAGAGGATATATTTAGAGAGGTGTAGGGTGAAACTGAGTGGAGTAGAGGATATACTGAGAGAGGTGTAGGGTGAGACAGAGTGGAGGTAGAGGATATACTGAGAGAGGTGTAGGGTGAGACAGAGTGGAGGTAGAGGATATACCTACAGAGGTGTATGGTGAGATAGAGTGGAGGTGGTGGATATACCATGAGAGGTATAGGGTGAGAGAGAGTGGAGGTAGAGGATATATTTAGAGAGGTGTAGGGTGAGACAGAGTGGAGGTAGAGGATATACCTACAAAGGTGTAGGGTGAGACAGAGTGGAGGTAGAGGCTATACCTAGAAAGGTGTAGGGTGAGACAGAGTGGAGGTAGTGGATATATTGAGAGATGTATGGGGTGAGATAGAGTGGAGGTAGAGGATATATTTAGAGAGGTGTAGGGTGAGACAGAGTGGAGGTAGAGGATATATTGAGAGATGTATAGGGTGAGATAGAGTGGAGGTAGAGGATATATTTAGAGAGGTGTAGGGTGAGACAGAGTGGAGGCAGAGGATATATTGAGAGATGTATAGGGTGAGATAGAGTGGAGGTAGAGGATATATTTAGAGAGGTGTAGGGTGAAACTGAGTGGAGGTAGAGGATATACTGAGAGAGGTGTAGGGTGAAACTGAGTGGAGGTAGAGGATATACTGAGAGAGGTGTAGGGTGAAACAGAGTGGAGGTAGAGGATATACCTAGAGAGGTGTAGGGTGAGACAGAGTGGAGGTAGATGATATATTGAGAGATGTATAGGGTGAGATAGAGTGGAGGTAGAGGATATACCTAGAGAGGTGTAGGGTGAAACAGAGTGGAGGTAGAGGATATACCTAGAGAGGTGTAGGGTGAGACAGAGTGGAGGTAGATGATATATTGAGAGATGTATAGGGTGAGATAGAGTGGAGGTAGAGGATATATTTAGAGAGGTGTAGGGTGAGACAGAGTGGAGGCAGAGGCAGACACAATTAACTTTGTTAAAATCTTCAGATTGTGTAGAAGGTGGTGGATTATTTGACAAATTTAGCAAATCCATAACTATGTGGAAAGCTCTGCTGACAGAGAAGCACATCATTCCAGAAGCCCTGATTGCACTGTGTGGTATAGGACTTCACTGACTCGCGAAGTAAACCAGTGACTTCCCTGCAGTAAAACTGCTGTGTTTCTGTATAATTATTTAAAAGGACTTCCTTGTGACCCCTCACCCCACACGGGTCTCATTTTTGCTCTTCTCTCATCCCATGTTACTTTTAAGGCTGAGTCAGATATCTGCAGTTCTATTCAGTGACAATATTACACGCGCTTTGACCAGGACCTCACACACTTGCCAACCTTCTGTAGGCTTTTCAGGTTCCAGATCTGTTCAAGTCACAAACACATCTCTTTTTAATCAGACCTAGCCTCCACGTCCGCAAGCCCTGCACTCTTGGGATCACTTCCGGGGTCAAGCAAGCAGGCTTCATCTCAGCAGCTCCCCTGCATTTGCCACACCCCACAACAACTTCCTGTGTTCTTTTCCCACCTGCGTTTGCTGCATACGTCTCTGAAACTGCAGTTTCTGCTGTGACTCTTTGGCAGCCATTCCAGGCTTCAGTTCCTTTACTCACTGCATTTCTTGCATTTCCTACATCCATGCTTCTTCCAGGGTTTATGGCCTCTGTTCAGCTGATCTCAAACACACATAGAGGAGTAGAGAGTGGTCAAAAAAGTGCGGTGGCACGTGCTTCGTGTGAAAATACCTCACTTGCAAAATTGTGACATGCTTCATCATAGGGCTGCTTCAGTACACCCCTGCGCAGACCAACGCCTGGGGTGGAGCGATAGGGTGGGGAAGACAAGACACAACATATAAAATATACAGAAAGAATAAGTCAAAATATATTGGGATAGCCAAAAGTAAAAGTGCAGTGAGGCATACTGGCAGTAAGGAGGGGTGTAGGAGTTCATTCCTTTCTTCCTGTCACCACCATCCTTCACGTTATTAATCCCGGCCGGAGGGTCCAGGAATAAACTTACGCTCAGAGACTCCTTCGAGCTAGTTTTAATCTTCACTGCACTTTTTCTTTTCACACCAAGTACGTGCCCCCACAAATCTTTCACCACTCTCTACTCCTCTATGTGTGTTTGAGTTTGTGGACAGGGGGGCCGGAGTAGAGGGGTTAGCCTCTCACCCCTTCTCTTTGTGTAATACATTCTGTTCAGCTGTCCATCAAAGCCTAGGTGCACACAGTGCCACCAATACCTGGCGGAAAACAGGTCATACACCTGTTGGCCATATATGTCTAAAATCCTTTTGTCAATTCTCAGCCCTGTGAGTATGCCCTTGATAGTCCTGTGCTTAATGGTTTATTTGTAAAAATGGCAAAAGGTTTTGTCGCCTTTCTAGCTCAGCGTGGGTCACACTGGGCTAAACTAATGTGTACAAATACTGCTGAAAACGCAGACCTTTGAGGCAGGCAGATTTAGAGTGTCAGGAACATGGGTGGAAGCACACCACTTCACCCCCCCAGCAAGGTTTGCCCCTGGCATTATGGTAACTACAGTCTCATGTTGCTTGCTTTGCTATCATTTTTACAAGTGTTTCGCCAGAGTTGGCGCAGATGGTGCTGATATTTAGACACGTGTTTCTGGTTTTTTAACCGTCATAAGTGGAGATTACAGGATTTGAATTTGGACAAAGTAAATGGGTGTAACCACCCCTCTTTCCAAACCCACCCATAGGTGGGGCCTTAGAGTTAGTCCATCCCCTAACCTTAATATAAGTATAGGAATCCACTCCCTAGGACTTTAGATAACCCTGGACGAAACTCTGCAACATATATCCTGGAACTTTGACTTTCTATCATGACTAGAAGACGGAAGAAATCTCCCTTGGGGTCAAAGAGTGACTCCCCTGCTTGGCAGGCACCAAAGAAGCAACTGACCGGTCTGCAACGCTGAAGCTCCCGCCGGACACCAAAGTCTTTGCATCACCAGAGGTGGATTTCCAGACTTCCCGTGGCTATCCTGAGTCCACAGCAAAGCTGAGGCTATCGTGGGTGACGTGGAACCATGACCCCTGGACACCGTGAACTTTTGCAGCAACACTATCTTCCTGGTCCTCCTTGAAGTTGTGCTTTGGGCTCCGAGTAGCCCCAGCCTTGAGCACCTCCTGCACCAAAGATTGTTGGCCTCCACTCCACGAGTGACTCGTGGGCCAGTTTCAAGTGTGACCGCTCAAGGCTCCTTTGCGATCACTAGCCTGTTGGCTATCAGGTCCCCACGAAGGCAACTCCTCTTCTACTTGGGCTTTCCTGGTTGCTCCAGATGTGCCCTGACTTACCCTCACTGGGTCAGTCCCTCAGATCTTGCTGGTCTGCACCGCAGTCCTTTCTCTGAATTCTTTTGACTTGCCGTTGCCAAGGCTTGTTGGGTCCATTCTGCTCGCTGACACTGCAGCACTCGACAGACTTCATGGGACAGCTCGAATCCGGCTCGTGGACTTTGTCGATGCCTCCTGGACCTTGTGGCTGAAGAGTCGAGACACCCATCAACTCACCTGAAGCACCCGACATCTGTGGGCATTGGTCCATCCTGCCCTCGGTCACTGGCTAGTGACCCAGACTCTGTCCCCTCTGCTTTCAGGTTCCTTCCATCCTAGATCCAGGCTTGTATCTCTTCGGACACTTCTCCTCTTCAGGGCCGCAGCAGTTCTCTGCAGGCTCCCATTGAAATCGAGGACGCAACCAGACAACAAATGACACCTATGCACCCGGCTTCCCTGGGTGAGGTAACTCGAGTCCTCCAGTGCTCCCGTGGGTGCTAGCACTAGAACTTCTTAAGTCCAAAAGGGTTTGGTCCTGACTCGATTCTAAGTGTCCCTAATCTTTAATTTTCCAACCGCGACATTGCCCATAGAAGATAACAGGAACCCACGGTTGTGTTAACACACTGCATACAGTTCCCGTGGGTCCCCTGTGTCCTTACCTTGGGTGGTTCCTTGGGGTCCCAGCGATTCTACAGGCTCTAGGCCTTGTGTCTATCCCAGTCGTGGTTCTTATACCACTTTTTTGGTATATGGTTTGGTACGCCCCTAGGGCCCAAACGTGTATTTGTGCTATTACTGATAATTGCTAACTTGTAAACAAAGTACTTCAAACTCCAGTCTCATAAAGAGACTAGAGGGGTGTGTTTTATCTTAAATACATATATTTTTAATATATACCTGGTGTGGTTGTCCTTTCATTTGATCATTCAAGAGATTATAGACTGGTAAAACAAGCTGCTTTACATTCCTTCAAGATTTAGCCTGAAGGTTGCTCTCCATAGCTACCACTAGGATAGCTTTAAATAAAGGTTGTCTTTAACCATTCACCATACGGGGTTGTTTGGACTGATACATGGTGCCCACTAGAACTAGTGGACAGCATATATCAGGCCACCTTCTCACATTGGTGTGCAGCGTGTGGGATTCCAGCTTGCTATTGTTTTACCAGATAATCTCAATTGAATTGATCAACTGAAAACCACTAAAGGTACCTAAGGTACATATAATATCAAGTTTAGCTACAGTAAGTGCTACTGAACTTAGAGTTGTGTGTTAAGGGATAGCACACCCTTTCTACAACTCAAGAGAGTTTAGTAGGCCACACTAGTGTAGGTAGTGCAATACACCGCACCACATTAGTAATGTTTAACCAGCCAGGAACCAGTGGGTCCCTACCAGGAACCAATGAGCTCCTTCCCTATAAATATGAGGAACTCTCCTTTGCTCAGCTTAGGGCCTTATGTTCAATTAGGAAGGTGAAGACAGGTAAAAGTCCATAAACCCAGCATCTCATAAAGATACTTAAGCTGGATGATATCACAGGGCCTAGTGGGCCTGATGGGGTAGACAGTGTGGGTGGGGCAGCACCTGAGTGTGGGCCTAGGGGTGGAAACTCCCCTGACCCTACCTCTGATGCTGACCAGACTGGTGACAATGACCAGACTCTGGTGAACCCAGATCTCCTGGATGGGGATGAGGAGGATGACAATAATGCTCCTTCCTTTATTCCTCCAGATAGACCTGACAACAGGGCTAGAAGGTATAGATCTCTGTCAAGGGGATCTGTCCAGTCTAACTCCTCTATAGGGACCTCTGTCTCTTCTCACAGAGGGAGGGAAACCTCCCAGGAGAGGAGAGAGAGACTGCTGAAGTATGAGCAAGACAAGTTCAACCTCAGAAAACATCAGATGGTCTTAGATAGGGAAGCCTTAGAGCTCTACAGAGCTAGTAAAAAGGAGTACCTAGAGTCCCTTGGTGGCAGCAATTTCCCTAGAGATAGGGAGAGGTCTTATGACCATAGAAACCTAAGTAAGATTGTCCCTCGCTACCAGAATGGGGATGACATCCACAAATGGATAACTGCCTTGGAGAGGGCCTGTAAAGTACAGAAGGTCCCTCAAGGTCAGTGGGCTGCAATCGTATGGCTCTCCTTTGCAGACAAAGGTAGAGATAAGCTCCTCACTGTAAGAGAAGAGGATGCTGATGATTACAAAGTCTTGAAAAGTGCTCTGATAGATGGGGTTGGCCTAACCACTGAACAATACAGGTTAAAGTTCAGAGACAGTCAAAAAGCACAAAATCAAGACTGGGTTGACTTTGTTGACTGTGCTGCTAAGGCTCTGGAAGGTTGGTTATTGGGCAGTAAAGTGTGTGACTTCAAAGGATTGTACAATCTGATAATGAGGAGGCAGATTCTTAATAACTGTCAAAATCAGCTGTGGCACCAGTACCTGGTAGACTCTGATCTGACCTCTCCCCAAGAGTTGGGAAAGAAGGCAAACAAATGGGTCAGAACCAGGGTGAGGCAGAAGGTACAGAACCAAGGTGGTGACCCAAAGAAGCAAGATTCCAAAAACTCTTACAAGGGTGGGGACAAAGGTAAAGACCAGAAGTCTTCTCAAGAGCCCCAAAAATCTTCTTCAGGGGGGATTCACAGGCTAACAAAGGGAACGGCCAAAAGAAACCTTGGTGCAAAATCTGTAAGCAGAAAACTCACTGGACCAGTGACTGCACCAAGGCCAAAGAAAATACTCCAGCCACCACCAATGCCCCTAAAGCACCTACTCCCCCTAGTGCAGTTACAATTGGTGGTGGGAATACACAGAATACGGGTGTAGTAGGGTTGACCCTGGGTTCTGAGATGGACTCAGGCCTAGTCAGAGTACCAACTCAGGCTGTGCTTGTCAGTGATGGGGGCATGGATATGTCCCCCTTTGTGAGTCCCAGTAACTTGGGCAAATACAGACAGCAGTCTTTAATAAATGGAATAGAAGCTTGGGCATTCAGGGACACAGGAGCAAGTGTCACAATGGTGACAAAAGATCTTGTGGATCCTAGGCAGATTATACTTGGTGAAATGTACCAAGTGACCAATGCTAGCAATGTCAGAACAGACCATTCTCTGGCAGTTGTTACCTCTCCTGGGGAGGGGTAACTGGCCTTAAGAAGGTTGTGGTAAGTGCAGACCTACCAGTGCAGTGCTTGCATGGCAATGATCTAGAGACTTCAGCTTGGGCTGAAGTGGAGCTCAGGACACATGCAGAAATTTAGGGATCCCTGCACATGTCTTTGTTGTGACCAGGTCACAGGCTAAAATGTCTAAAACTGGACAGGCCCTGGATTCTGGAATAATGGGCCAGGTGCCTCACAAGAGGAGGAGCAGTAGGGTTAAGGCAGAGCCTTCCCACCTGACTCAGAATGCTGATCAGTCTCCTCAGGGAGATGATCTTGAGCCGGAAGAAGGAACTGTCCCAGAGGAGCTTGAACCTGACCAGGTTGAGTTCTTGGGGACAGGGGGCCCTTCCAGGTCTGATCTGAGCCAGGAGCAGAAAACCTGCCCCTCTCTTGAACCCCTCAAACAGCAAGCTGCTGATGAGGCTGCTGGGAATGCTAGTGGCACCCATTAAGTTTATTGGGATGATGGACTCCTATACTCAGAGAGTAGAGACCCCAAGCCTGGTGCATCCAGGAGGTTGGTTATACATCTGAAGTTTAGGGGTTTCCTATTGACACTAGCCCATGATATTCCCCTAGCAGGACACCTAGGCCAGAACAAGACTTGGGACAGAATTGTCCCTCACTTTCACTGGCCCCACATGTCTGAAGACAAAAAGGAGTTTTGTCGCTCCTGTGTAACCTGCCAAGCCAGTGGCAAAGCAGGTGGCACTACAAAGGCCCCCCTGATACCACTACCGGTGGTGGGGGTGCCCTTTGAAAGGGTAGGAATTGACATTGTTGGTCCCATAGATCCCCAAACAGCATCTGGGCACAGATTTATACTGGTAGTGGTGGATCATGCCACCAGGTATCCAGAAGCAATTCCCCTAAGGACCACTACAGCACCTGTAGTGGCAAGAGCTCTCTTGAGTATGTTCTCAAGAGTAGGCTTTCCTAAGGAGGTAGTATCTGACAGGGATGCAAACATCATGTCTAGTTACTTGACTGCTATGTGGAAGGAGTGTGGAGTGAACTACTAGTTCACCACATCCTATCACCTACAATGCAATGGTTTAGTTGAGAGATTCAACAAAACCTTAAATGGCATGATCAAAGGACTCCCAGAGGAGCTTAGGTGAAAATGGGACCTGCTCTTGTCCTGCCTTTTATTTGCATACAGGTAGGTGCCTCAAAAGTGGGTTGGCTACAGCCCATTTGAACTTTTGTTTGGACACCCTGTCAGGGGTCCATTGTGTTTGGTGAAGAAAGGATGGGAGTTACCTCTCAAGCCCCCAAAGCAAGACATAGTGGACTGTGTACTTGGTCTCCCCTCCAGGATGGCTGAGTACATGAAAAAGGCAAACAAAAACCTTGAGGCTAGCCAGGAACTGCAAAAAGCTTGGCATGGCCAAAAGGCTGTACTGACTGTTTACCAGCCAGGACAGAAAGTGTGGGTGTTGGAGCCAGTGGCCCCAGCAGCCCTTCAGGACAAATGGAGTGGACCACATACCATAGTTGAACAGAAAGGGGAGGTTACCTACTTGGTAGACCTTGGAACCCCAAGGAGTCCCCATAGGGTACTTCATGTCAACAGACATAACCCATATGTTGACAGGGCAGACATGGGCTTGCTCATGGCTACTGATGAAGGACAGGAGGAAGAGAGTGACCCACTCCCTGACCTGCTTTCTCAGAACCCTGATGATGGGTCAGTTGATGGTGGAGCCTTGGCAGATGTTAGAGTCGGGGATCTCCGATTGGCGCAAGGATGTCCTTGTGTCAAGCAGGGACCCTCTCCTCCACGTCAGGGCAAAGGATAACCCCTTTGGGAATGACCCTTGCTCACCCTCTAGGTGCGTGGCGTGAGCAGCCAAGGCGATTCTTCAGGCGTTGTTGGTTAAGCACTTATAATCACACACACAGTAAATACATTAATCCCCCCAGAAACGGACACCAGGCTTAGGTATGTAAAAATACGCTTCTTTATATAAAAATAGTTATCTCAATATGCAGACTTATCACAAGACTAGTAACGTTGTGTTAGACCTGGCACCTTGGCGTGAGTTTCCCTTCCACTTTTTTGATGGTGTGCCTCGATGTTTTGCTGGTGTTGTCCGCTCAGGGCACTGCGCCACGGCTAATCCGTGCCGCAGTGCAAGTGCTCCCTAGGTAAAGTGTACCTGTAATTGATATTCATGATTGGTTTATTGGATTTACTGTCAGTCCCCAGTAAAGTGCACCAGGGGTGCCAGGGCTTGTGAATGCCAATGCTGCTGGTGGGCTTGCAGCGCTGGTTGCGCCACCCACAGAAAGCGGCCGTGTAAAATGTGTCTAGGGTCTGCCTGCGTCAACCCCGTGAGAGCCCCGCTCCGTCCGGAGCCGCTCTCTGTCCCCGGGCTAGGTTGCCTGCACCCCTGTCACCGCCTGCCACTGGAGCGCGCTGAGAGCGCTGTCACCCCTCCAGCCGGAATCCTTCCAACGATCGTGATCTTCGCCGGGTCACCAGCTGCACGGACCGTGCCCTGTGACCCCGCTTCGTTATCCTTGGAACACCCCCAGGCCGCCCCCGCTGTGGAGACCCCCCCTGCACCGCCGTGCTAAGGGTCGCTGGCCACGCCTGCCCACCTGCCCACACCCGCTGATTAAGGACCCAAGAACACTTCACAAGCTGAGAGTCGCACCGACCTGTGCCGACTCTCCACATCACTAAAGGAGTTCCAGTACCGGGCTCGGGGCCCGCACCGCCTTATTTCCCCGTTATCCTCACCGCACCGCACGCACGTCTCACCTCCCGCCGCCCCGGAGCTGCCGGGAAGAGCTGTGCACGGTGCAGGCGCGCCCACGACAGATGCGTGAGCCGCGGTAGGCCTGAAGTAAGTCAAGACTGGAATCCCTCAAGTGACATTGGTAAAAGACTAAAGAAGTACCCGCTTAAAGAACTACTTGCCTGCTTTATAACCTGGTGGCATCCAAACAACGTTACTGGTCTTGTGATAAATCTGCATAATGAGATAACTATTTTTATATAAAGGAACGTATTTTCACATACCTAAGCCTGGTGTCCGTTTCTGGGGGGATTGATGTGTTTACTGCGTGTATGATTATGAATGCTTAACCAACAACGCCTGAAGAATCGCCTTGGCTGCTCACGCCACGCACCTAGAGGGTAAGCAAGGGTCATTCCAAAAGGGGTTATCCTTTGCCCTGACGTGGAGGAGAGGGTCCCTGCTTGACACAAGGACATCCTTGCGCCAATCAGAGATCCCCGACTCTAACATTGTTGGCAGCGGCTGGGATTTCGGATTTGCATTTATAATTTGCATACAGTGAATTATTAATCACCAGATAGTGAGAGCAGACCAAGTAATGCAGCCACAGGTTTTCGTTTTTGAACTGTTGAGACATCGACCATTGCTTCAGCCATGCCTGGCTCACTCCCTGCTGGAAGAGCACTCTCTGTGATTTCTGGAATAGATGAGGTGGATTGGGAGGAACTGGAGGGATACACAGTAGAGCAATTGAAAGGCTACAGTGTAAAACTCTGAGTTCCCCATGCTGGATTCAAGAGGAAGGTCCAGTACACCAAGGCGTTGAGAGCCTGGAAGGAGTCAAGAGACCCACAGAATGCGGGGGACATCGTTCCACCCGACAACCTTGGGGAGCCCAGCAGAGTCCTGTGGCCAGAGGAGCTGGCAGACCGGGCAGCAGACAGGGCGCATGCAATGGAGATGGCAAAGTTGGCAGGACAAATGGAAATGGAAAAGCAGAAGTTGGCCTTGGAGGCACAACAACGCCAAATGGATCATGATATAAGATTGAAGGAGTTGGAGCTGAAGGCGAAAAGTTTGGACACCGCTCCTTCTGGTGGCAGCACTCCACCGGTGCAGGTAGAGTCCAAGGTGTACATCCCCAAAGATGTAGTAAAGGAGTATTTTAGAAAGGATGACATAGGGCAGTGAATTAGAGCCTATGAGGTGGCCATGTCTTCACACCGGGTCCCTGAGAAAGACTGGGGAGCGGGGTTGTGGGGAAGGTTCCTTGCTGAAGGGCGTGACACACTGTTAGATTTGCCCCTAGAAGTCCAGACCTCATACCCCCATATGAAGGAAGCTTTAATGACCAGGTATGGGTTAACTCCTGAGCTATATAGACAGAGGTTCAGGGAGACTAAGAAGATCCCTGAGAGTACGTATGTGGAGTATGTAACTTTTTTCTGCAGAGCACTGGATGGTTGGGTGAAGGGTAGCAAAGTGAATGATTATCAAGGGCTGCTTGATTTAATTGCATGGGAGCACTTGTCCAGTCAATGTTTTCCTGAGCTACGCCAGCACCTGATTGATAGCAAGCTGTCCAACCCGAGGAAGCTTGCTGAGGAGGCGGACCGCTGGCTCAGCACCAGGGTCCACAAGGGTCAAGTGGGAGACTCCGCCAAAGGTGGGCAGGGTCCCCAGCAGAAGAGTGGGGGGGACAAGGGTAAACAGAAAGGGTTCCAAAAAGGCCCCCAAAGTAATCCCCAAGGGAACCAGCAGAAGGGTTCTCAGCCTCCCCCACCCCCGCAGCAGAACGGGGCCCCGACAGGTAGGCCTGTTCCAAAGGGGCCCTTCAATTGTTACAGGTGTGGTGACCCGGGTCACATTGCCTCTGATCCTAAGTGTCGCCTGTTTGGTAAGACAGCACCCACTGGTGCTCCGCCCCGGCAAGTAGCTAATGTTAATTTTGGGGAGGAGGTAGCAGTCCAGGGGGGTGGGGGTCCCGCGCATATGACCCTAGTCTCGCTAGGAGACAGTGAGATGGTCCATGAAACCTACTTACCCTCTAACACTAAGAAATATGGGCAAGTAGTGACCATCAATGGAAAGAAGGTTGAGGCTCTTAGAGATACAGGAGCCAGCGTGACCTCGGTGAGGCAACACCTGGTGTCTCAAGAGCAGATTGTACCCAATGCCTACTGTAGGGTTGTCAATGCTGACAACATAGAGAGTCGTTGTCCAATGGCTCAAGTTCCCTTTGAGTGGGGGGAGGTCTCTGGTACTCTACAAGTCTCTGTGAGAACTGACATGCCTGTAGACTGTCTGCAAGGGAACGACCTGGAGAGCTCCCCTTGGGAAAAGGTGGAGAAGACCACGCATCTGAGGATGGTGGGTCTACCCGACTGGGCGTGCGTGACCACCCGGTCAATGGCAGCCAGTAGGGGTGTTGAAAGGGTCCTGGAGCCTGAGGGAGAGGTCCAGGAACCGGCCTTAGGGAGAAGGCGCAGGAGGCGCGGGAAACCGGCCCCCGAAGTTCCCACGGCCCAGGAGGAAGCAGACCCTGAGGGGGATGCTCTGGAGCCTACCGGGGAACAGATTGCCGAACTGGGAGACCTGCCTGAGCTGACCCATTGGCAGCAAGAAGGAGGTCCCTCCAGGGAGGAATTCTGCAGGGAGCAGAAAGAATGCCCTTCTCTCGTGGGTATGCGGCAGCAGGCTGCAGACCAGGCCAATGGTGTTCAGGCCAAAACACACTACGTGTACTGGGAGAGCGACCTCCTGTATTCTGAGCCTAAGGCTGCTGAACCTGGGTCAGCCCGTGTGCTGGTGGTACCCCAGAAGTTCAGAACCTTCCTACTGGGGCTGGCTCATGATGTACCTTTAGCAGGACATTTGGGGATGGACAAGACCTATGACAGGCTTGTCACCCACTTTTACTGGCCCCAAATGCACAAGAATTCAGATTCCTACTGCCGAACCTGTCAGACTTGCCAGGCAAGTGGTAAGAGCGGAGGGAAGCACAAGGCTCCTCTGCAGCCCTTCCCCGTGGTCGGTACGCCATTCCAGCGAGTGGGTATTGATATGGTGGGGCCTCTGGGCCCCAAGACAGCCCTGGGCAACAGGTTCATCCTGGTCTTGGTGGACCATGCCACCCGGTACCCTGAAGCCATCCCTCTGAGGACAGTGACGGCCCCCGTGGTGGGACGAGCACTGATGGGAATTTTCTCCCGAGTGGGATTCCCTCTAGAGGTGGTGAGCGACAGGGGGACCAATTTCATATCCACATATATGAAATCCCTGTGGAAGGAGTGTGGGGTAACTTACAAGTTCACCACTCCTTACCACCCCCAAGAAAATGGGTTGGTTGAGAGATTCAACTGAACCCTCAAAGGCATGATCATGGGCCTAGACGGTCCAATGAGGCGTAAGTGGGACGTCCTCTTGCCATGCCTGCTCTTCGCTTACCGAGAGGTGCCCCAGAAGTCTCTAGGGTTCAGCCCCTTTGAGCTCCTGTATGGTCACCCGGTAAGAGGACCTCTGAGTTTGGTAAAGGAGGGCTGGGAGCAATCTCCCAGGAAACCTCCCCAGAATGTATACAGTTACATGCTGGCCTTCCGAAACCAGACTAGGCGTTTCAGGCAACTTGCTGAGGCAAATCTGGAAGCCAGCCAGGAGGAGATGAAGCGGTGGTACGACCGGAATGCCACTCTGGTAGAGCTTCAACCTGGACAAAAGGTGTGGGTCTTGGCCCCAGTGGAGCCTTGTGCACTTCAGGATAAGTGGACAGGTCCATTTGAGGTTGTGGAGAGCAAAAGTCCTATCACCTACTTGGTGGAGATGCAGTCTCCCAGGAACCCTTTGAGGGTCCTACATGTTAACCGCCTTAAGCCCCACTTAGAGAGGACCGAAGTGGGCATGCTGCTGGCCACTGATGATGGAATGGAAGAGGAGACCGAGTCTCTTCCTGACCTCTTAGTAGCCTCTGAGAAAGATGGGTCAGTGGATGGAGTTAACCTCTCACCCACCCTGACGCCCGAACAACAGGAAGATTGCCGCCACTTGCTGGGGCAGTTTCCAGATAGATTCTCCCTGGTTCCTGGTGTCACAGATTGGTGCGTCCATGATGTGGACACAGCGGACAGCTTACCTGTGAAGCACAAGGCTTACAGGGTAACTGACAGGGTCAGAGCTTGCATCAAGGAGGAGTTCTCCAAAATGCTTGCGCTAAGGGTGGTTGAGTCCTCCAGCAGTCCTTGGTCCAGCCCCGTGGTCTTGGTCCCCAAAGCTGCTGCGCCGGGAGCCACACCTGAACTCCGGTTCTGTGTGGACTACAGAGGACTCAATCCAGTAACTAAGACTGACGCGCACCCCATCCCCAGAGCTGACGAGCTCATTGATCGGCTGGGGGCTGCCCGGTTCCTCAGCACGTTTGATTTAACGTCTGGGTACTGGCAGATCGCCTTGACCGATGGGGCCAAAGAGAGGTCAGCATTCTCTACACCAGATGGGCACTTCCAGTTCCGAGTCATGCCATTTGGAATGAAGAATGCCCCTGCCACCTTTCAGAGGTTGGTCAACCAGGTGCTGGTTGGGCTGGATGAGTTCAGTGCCGCCTACCTGGATGACATCGCAGTGTTCAGTGCCACCTGGCCCGAACACCTGCGCCACCTCTGGGAAGTGTTGATGGCTCTGCGCCGAGCAGGCCTCACGATCAAGGCGAGCAAGTGCCAGATCGGGCAGGGTTCCGTGGTGTACTTGGGACACCAAGTGGGGAGTGGCAAGGTGGCACCCTTGCAACCCAAAATTGAGACCATCCTGGCTTGGGAGCCCCCCAAGACGCAGACCGCAGTGAGGGCCTTCCTGGGGCTCACTGGGTACTACAGGAGGTTTGTCAAGGGCTATGGAACGATCGTTGCCCCCTTGACAGAGCTGACTTCCAAGAAGCAGCCCAGGAACGTGATCTGGACTGACACCTGTCAGAAAGCTTTTGACACCCTGAAGACTGCCATGTGCACGGCGCCCGTGCTCTTGGCCCCCAACTTCTCCAAGGAATTCCTAGTGCAGACAGACGCTTCAGAGAATGGTGTAGGGGCTGTTCTCTCACAGATGACTGAGGAGGGCTGGGACCAACCCGTAGCCTTCATCAGTAGGAGGTTACTTCCACGGGAAAGTAGGTGTAGTGCAATTGAGCGAGAAGCATTTGCTGTGGTCTGGGCGCTGAAGAAGCTAAGACCCTACTTGTTTGGGTCTCACTTCCGGGTTCAGGCGGACCACAGGCCCCTCAGATGGTTGATGCAAATGAGGGGTGAAAACCCAAAGCTGTTGAGGTGGTCCATCTCCCTACAGGGTATGGACTTTACGGTGGAACACCGTCCTGGTACAGATCACGCCAACGCTGACGGTCTGTCCAGGTATTTCCGCCTTAGTGACGAGGAACCCCCTGGGCAAGGGTAGTTCTCCCCACATTTCAGCTGGAGGGGACACGTGTTAGACCTGGCACCTTGGCGTGAGTTTCCCTTCCACTTTTTTGATGGTGTGCCTCGATGTTTTGCTGGTGTTGTCCGCTCAGGGCACTGCGCCACGGCTAATCCGTGCCGCAGTGCAAGTGCTCCCTAGGTAAAGTGTACCTGTAATTGATATTCATGATTGGTTTATTGGATTTACTGTCAGTCCCCAGTAAAGTGCACCAGGGGTGCCAGGGCTTGTGAATGCCAATGCTGTTGGTGGGCTTGCAGCGCTGGTTGCGCCACCCACAGAAAGCGGCCATGTAAAATGTGTCTAGGGTCTGCCACCGCAGACCCTGCGCGCAGTCTGGGACTGTCGCGCTGACTGCGCAAGTGCCCCCACTTGCCAGTCCCTAAACCTTCCCTTATCTACATATTAGCCACCCCTCTGGTAGGCCCAAGGGCAGGGTGCATTGTAGGCATAAGGTAGGACATGCCCTGATGTGTGTGGCATGTCTTAGTAGTGAATTACAGCCATTTTCGTTTTTCACTATTGAAGGCTACCTGCTCTCCATAGGCCAGAATGGGCTGCTGGAGTCACTACACGCTGTGACCCCAGTGGACTCATTGAGCATGGTAGAATATCAAGTTTAGTATGCCTGAACTTAGAATAATAAAATACTTCTTGTAGTCAAGTTTATTTTAATATCCTGGGTTTGTAAATACTACTTTTAGAAAGTTAGTATTTACTGACCTGGCCATTTCAGTCCGCCTCTGCTGTGTGTGTGTGTTCTGCCTAGCAACAGTGAGGAGCAGGGTTGGGGAATCCCCAGAGACAGGTTGGCTGCCAGGTGGTGGGTAGAGAGATGACACCAGGATGGGTGGGAGGAGTACACCTTGACTCTTGAATAGACCTGTGCTCTGCCACCACAAAGCCCTGCGCCGCCCCCTGTGGAGCGGCTGATGTCTCTGCCCTGCTGCTGAAAGGAAAGAGCAGAGTCACCACAACAAAGTGCTCCAGAACTGGACTGAGCCAGGCCTAGGCCCCCTGGCGCTAAAGAACAAAAGAATCACGGTATAAAAGTAGGAGCCTGGCTCCTAAGAAATCAGAATCCTGTTTTACCACAAAGAACCTCTGCCCGACTAGAAGGAGAAGAAGACGCTGGAGCCTGCTGCTTGCCTTGCTGAGAAAGGAGAGGAAGAGACTTGCTGAAAAGACTTTACTGCTTTGTGCTTGAACATTCTCCAAGGGCTTGACCTGAGCTTGCCCCCTGAACTGAACCCCAGGACCAGTGGGTTCTCTGTGCTTTTGCGAGCCGTGTGTGCATCCCGCTGGAAAGAGACTGCGCCCCTCATCGCCCCTCCTAGGGCCGTGACACTCAGGAGCTTGCCTGCCTCAACCCCGTGAGAGCCCCGCTCCGTCCGGAGCCGCTCTCTGTCCCCGGGCTAGGTTGCCTGCACCCCTGTCACCGCCTGCCACTGGAGCGCGCTGAGAGCGCTGTCACCCCTCCCGCCGGAATCCTTCCAACAATCGTGATCTTCGCCGGGTCACCAGCTGCACGGACCGTGCCCTGTGACCCCGCTTCGTTATCCTTGGAACACCCCCAGGCCGCGCCGCCCCCGCTGTGGAGACCCCCCCTGCACCGCCGTGCTAAGGGTCGCTGGCCACGCCTGCCTACCTGCCCACACCCGCTGATTGAGGACCCAAGAACACTTCACAAGCTGAGAGTCGCACCGACCTGTGCCGACTCTCCACATCACTAAAGGAGTTCCAGTACCGGGCTCGGGGCCCGCACCGCCTTATTTCCCCGTTATCCTCACCGCACCGCACGCCCGTCTCACCTCCCGCCGCCCCGGAGCTGCCGGGAAGAGCTGTGCACGGCGCAGGCGCGCCCACGACAGATGCGTGAGCCGCGGTAGGCCTGAAGTAAGTCAAGACTGGAATCCCTCAAGTGACATTGGTAAAAGACTAAAGAAGTACCCGCTTAAAGAACTACTTGCCTGCTTTATAACCTGGTGGCATCCAAACAACGTTACTGGTCTTGTGATAAATCTGCATAATGAGATAACTATTTTTATATAAAGGAACGTATTTTCACATACCTAAGCCTGGTGTCCGTTTCTGGGGGGATTGATGTGTTTACTGCGTGTATGATTATGATTGCTTAACCAACAACGCCTGAAGAATCGCCTTGGCTGCTCACGCCACGCACCTAGAGGGTGAGCAAGGGTCATTCCAAAAGGGGTTATCCTTTGCCCTGACGTGGAGGAGAGGGTCCCTGCTTGACACAAGGACATCCTTGCGCCAATCAGAGATCCCCGACTCTAACACGTTGTTTCTATGCCACCAGATTATAAAGCAGGCCAACAGTTCTTTAAGCGGGTGCTTTTTTAGTCTTTTACAAATGTCACTTGGGGGATTCCAGTCTTGACTTTCTTCAGGCCTCCCGCGGCTCACGCATCGGTCGTGGGCGCGCCTGCGCCGTGCACAGCTCCTCCCGGCGGCTCCGGGGCAGCAGGAGGCGAGACGGGCGTGCGGTGCGGTGAGGACTTTACGGGGAAATAAGGCGGTGCGGGCCCCGAGCCCGATACTGGAACTCCTTTAGTAATGATGCGGGGAGAGTCGGCACGGGTCGGTGCGACTCTCGGCTTTAGGAAGTGTTCTTGGATCCTCAATCAGCGGGTGCGGGCAGGCAGGCAGGCGCAGCCAGTGACCCTTAGCACGGCGGTGCAGGGGGGTCTCCACAGCGGGGGCGGCGCGGCCTGAGATGTCCGGGGATAGCGAAGCGGGGTCACAGGGCACGGTCAGTGCAGCTGGTGACCTGGCGAGGATCACGATCGTCGGACGGGTTCCGGCGGGAGGGGTGACAGCGCTTTCAGCGCACTCCAATGGCAGGCGGTGACAGGGGCGCAGGCAACCTAGCCCGGGGACAGAGAGCGGCTCCGGACGGAGCGGGGCTCTCACGGGGTTAAGGCAGGCAAGCTCCTGAGTGTCACAGCTCTAGGAGGGGGCGATGAGGGGCGCCGTCTCTTTCCAGCGGGATGCACACACGGCTCGAATTGGAGGACGAGCAAAAGCACAGAGAACCCACTGGTCCTGGGGTTCAGTTCAGGGGGCAAGCTCAGATCAAGCCCTTGGAGAATGTTCAAGCACAAAGCAGCAAAGTCTTTTCAGCAAGTCTTTTCCTCTCCTTTCTCAGCAAGGCAAGCAGCAGGCCAGTCCTTCCAGCATCTTCTTCTCCTCCTAGTCGGGCAGAGGTTCTTTGTGGTAAACAGGATTCTGATTTGCAAGGAGCAGGGCTCCTACTTTTATACCACATTTCTTTTGTTCTTTCAGGCCAGGGGGGCCTTCGCATAACCGTTCTCAGTCCTGAGCACTTTGTTGGGGGTACTCTGACTTCTGCTTTCAGTGTGAGAGGCAGGCACATCAGCCGCTCTACAGGAGGTGGAGCCAGCATTCAGGGGACAAGTACTTTCAGGAGCACCTTGTGGACAGCGCTTCGCCCGTCCGGGGCCAGGTGCAGGCTGAGTCATCAGTCGCTCCCCAGGGGGCGGAGCCAGCATTGTGGTGGTGGAGCACTGCCCTATTCAGAGTCCAAGGGGCACCCCCACCTCCCACCAAGGTGTTCTCCTGCCATTCGCTACCTGTCATCCCCCCAGCCCTGTCACTCACATAGCCCAGACAGTCAGATACACACACAGCAGAGGCGGGCTGAAATGGTTAAGCGAGTAAATGCTGACTTTCTAAAAGTCGTATTTACAAACCCAGGATAGTCAAATAAACTTGGCTACAAGAAGTATTTTATCATTCCGAGTTCAGGCATATGAAACATATCTCTCTACCATGTTTCCTGAGTCTGCTGGGATTATAGGATGTAATAATTCCAGCAGCTCATCTGGCCTAAGGGGAACAGGCAGCCTTGCAATAGTGAACCACGAATATGGCGGTAATTCACTACTAGGACAGGCCACACACTCGGGGCTTGTCCTACCTTACACCTACAATGCACCCTGCCCGTGGGCCTACTAGAGGGGTGACTAACATGAGGCAAAGGGAAGGTATTGGAGGCGGGCAAGTGTGTGCACTTGTCCGGCCGGCGTTACAGTACGGGACTGCACGCGGGGTCTGCAGTGGCAGACCGAGGACACATTTTACATGGCCTCTGGTGTGGGTGGCGCAACCAGCGCTGCAGCCCACTAGCGGCATTGGCACTCACAAGCCCTGGCACTCCGGGTGCACTTTACTGGGGACTGACAGTGAATCCAATAAACCAATCAGGTATATCAATTATGAGCACTTTATCTAGGGAGCACTTGCGCTGCGGCACGGATTAGCCGTGGCGCGGCGCCCTGATCGGACAACACCAGAAAAACAATCGAGGCACACCATCAACAAGTGGAAGGGAAACTCACGCCAAGGTGCCAGGTCTAACAGCAGGCAGCCTCACTGTCCAGCAGCAAACTGACTGCAGAAACCTTCTCATCCAGTTTAGACATATGTTTTCTCTGACTCCAAGTCAGACCACCTGGTGCACTCATGAAGTGGACACTGGGGACAGTCTACCTGTGAAGAATAAGATCTACAGGCAACCTGACCATGCCAGGGACTGTATAAGGATAGAAGTCCAAAAGATGTTGGATCTGGGTGTGATTGAACCCTCAGTTAGCCCTTGGGCTAGCCCAGTAGTCCTGGTACCAAAACCTCACACCAGCGGTGGGAAAAGAGAGATGAGGTTTTGTGTAGACTACAGGGGTCTCAATGCAGTCACTAGGACTGATGCCCATCCCATCCCCAGCGCAGATGAGCTAATAGATACTTTGGCCTCAGCCAAGTTTCTAAGCACATTTGACCTAATAGCTGGCTACTTGCAGATCAGACTAGCTGATGATGCAAAGCCAAAGACAGCATTTTCTACCCCGAGTGGGCACTATCAATTTGTGGTAATGCCCTTTTGTTTGAAGGATGCACCTGCCACTTTCCAAAGGTTGGTGAATCAAGTCCTTACAGGCCTGGAAGACTTTAGTGCAGCCTATCTAGATGATATTGCTGTCTTTAGCTCCACCTGGGAGGATCACCTGGTCCACCTGAGGAATGTTTTGGGGGCCCTGCAAAGGGCAGGCCTCACTATCAAGGCTACTAAGTGCCAGATAGGGCAGAGTCAGGTTGTGTGCCTGGGCCACCTTGTAGGTGGGGGCCAGGTTCAACCATTGCAGAGCAAAATCCAAACCATAATGGAATGGATTGCTCTAACTACCCAGACTCAGGTGAGAGCCTTCTTAGGACTGACTGGGTACTATAGGAGATTGGTCAAAGGGTATGGATCAATAGTGACACCCTTGAATGACTTAACTTCTAAAAAGATGCCCAAAAAGGTTCAGTGGACAGCTAGCTTTCAAAAGGCATTTGATGACCTGAAGCAGGCCATGTGCACTGCTCCCATTCTGCAGAGTCCTGACTACTCCAAGAAGTTCATTGTCCAAACAGATGCATCTGAATTGGGTGTAGGGGCTGTACTGTCACAATTGAATGATGAAGGTCAGGATCAGCCAGTAGCTTTCATAAGCAGAAGGCTGACCCCTAGAGAGAAACGTTGGTCAGCCATTGAGAGGGAGGCCTTTGCTGTGGTTTGGGCTCTGAAGAAGTTGAGGCCATACTTGTTTGGTACTCACTTCCTTGTTCAGACAGACCATAAGCCCCTCTTATGGCTAAAACAAATGAAGTGTGAAAACCCCAAACTGCTTAGGTGGTCCATTTCCCTACAGGGGATGGACTTTACAGTGGAACATAGACCTGGGAGTAACCATGCCAATGCAGATGGACTCGCTAGGTATGTCCACTTAGAACATGAAGACTCAACTGGTCAAGGTTAGTTTAATGTCCCTGCGTTTGGGGAGGTTGTGTAGGAGAGTAGGATCTGCTTCACATGGGTACCACCACTTTTTGCTGGTGTTTCACTGTTTTTCGACATTAGTCTGGCTGCGGCCCTGCTAATCAGGACCACAGCCTAGCTGCTTCCTCTCTAAAATAGTTTGCATGACATTAGGTACATATCTAATTGGATTCTGGAGTGCCTTATAAGCCCCTAGTATATGGTATACCATGTACCTAGGGCATAGGTACCTCAGAGGCCTACCAGGGGCTGCAGCATGTATTATGCCACCCCTGGGAAGCACTCCAAAATGGCACCACAGGTCTGCTACTGCAGCCTGGGTAAGGGTGTGCTTGAGCCCCTTACAGTGGTAGAGGCTACCTATACCCACCTATATATACTGACACACATAAACCTATAAGCCACTCCTATGGCCGGCCTTGACAATCCTGAAGGCAGAGTGCTTACTTTTGTGTGAGAGGGTGCCCAAGCATGACCTGCGCCCCTCTGCAGCTTTCGGAAATACTTCCTTATGGCTGTTCTGTGATACAGCCATACCAAATACCCTTAAGTGCATTATAACCTCGCGGTAAATGCTAACTTGGGAATGGCTGCAACAAAACATGTTGTGTTTGGTGTCAAACGCTTTGGAATACTGCCCCCCTGTCAGTTCTGGCAGCGGGGGTAGCATTCCACCCTTTTAGAGAGAGAGACACGTTCACACTGGTCAAACCCGGTAGGACTTTCCTGAGCCCTGGCATCACAAAATGGATGCCTCTGCCACAGACACGGGTCTGGCCTCCTGCTGCTGACCAAAACTCTGGCAGGGGAGGCCTGGACAATAGGTTTCCTGTCGAAGGGAGGTGTAACCACCTCCCCAGACAGGCAGATGTGTATTGGGGCTGGGTGGGAGCACTCTCTGGTCCTGCACTGGGGGCACATTTGGTGTCCCTGTGCATAGTCCAGTTCAAACCGGTTGCAGGGGCTACCTGCCCCTGCTCTGGCACGAAACTGGACAAAGGAAATGGGTGTAATCACCCCTCTTTCCAAACCCACCCGTAGGTGGGGCCTTAGAGTTAGTCCATCCCCTAAACTTAGTATAAGTATAGGAATCCAGTCCCTAGGACTTTAGATTACCCTAGTCAAAACTCTGCAACATATATCCTGGACCTTCGACTTTCTATCACGACTAGAAGATGGAAGAAGTCTCCCTTGGGGTCAATGAAACTCCCACCGGACGCCGAAGTCTTTGCATCACCAGAGGAGGAATTTCAGACTTCCCCGCGGCTACCCTGATTCAACACGAAAACTGAGGCCTGTGGCTATCGTGGGTGACGTGGAACCATGACCCCTGGACACTGTGAACTTTTGCAGCAACACTATCTTCCTGGCCCTCCTCAAAGCTTGCTTTGGGCTTCCAGTAGACCCAGCCTTGAGCACCTCCTGCACCGAAGACTGCTGGCCTCCACTCCACGAGTGACCCGCGGGCCAGTTTCAAGTGCGACTGCTCGGGGCTCCTTTGCGATCACTAGCCCATTGGCTAGCAGGTCCCCACGAAGGCAAATTCTCTTCTACTTGGGCTTTTCTGGTTGCTCCAGACGTGCCCTGACTTACCGTCGCTGGGTGAGTCCCTCAGACCTTGATGGTCTGCACCGCAGTCCTTTCTCTGAATTCCTGTGACTTGCCGTTGCCAAGGCTTGTTGGGTCCATTCTGGTCGCCGACACCGCAGCACTCGACAGACTTTGTGGAACAGCTCAAATCCAGCTCATGGACTTCATCGACGCCTCCTGGACCTCGTGGCTGAAGAGTCAAGACACCCATCAACTCACCTGAAGCACCCGACATCTGTGGGCATTGGTCCATCCTGCCCTCGGTCACTGGCTAGTGACCCAGACTCTGTCCCCTCTGCTTTCAGGTTCCTTCCATCCTAGATCCAGGCTTGGATCTCTTCTGACACTTCTCCTCTTCACGGCAGCAGCAGTTCTCTGCAGGCTCCCATTGAAATCGACGACGCGACTCGACACCAAAAGACACCTATGCACCCGGCTTCCCTGGGTGAGGTAACTCGAGTACTCCAGTGCTCCTGTGCTCCAGTGGGTGCTAGCCCTAGAACTTCTTATGTCCAAAAGGGTTTGGTCCTGACTCGATTCTAAGTGTCCCTAATCTTTAATTTTCCAACCGCGGGATTGCCCATAGAAGATAACAGGAACCCGCGGTTGTGTTAACACACTGCATACAGTCCCCGTGGGTCCCCTGTGTCACTACCTTGGGGTCCCAGCAATTCTACAGGCTCTAGGCCTTGTGTCTATCCCAGTCGTGGTTCTTATACCACTTTTTTGGTATATGGATTGGAACGCCCCTAGGGCCCAAACATGTATTTGTGCTATTACTGATAATTGCTAACTTGTAAACAAAGTACTTCGAACTCCAGTCTCATAAAGAGAGTAGAGGGGTGTGTTTTTATCTTAAATACATATATTTTTAATATATACCTGGTGTGGCTGTCCTTTCATTTGATCATTCAAGAGATTATAGACTGGTAAAACAAGCTGCTTTACATTCCTTCAAGACTTAGCCTGAAGGCTGCTCTCCATAGCTACCAATAGGATAGCTTTCAATAAAGGTTGTCTTTAACCATTCACCATAAGGGGTTGTTTGCACTGATACAAGGTGCCCACTGGAACTAGTGGACAGCATATATCAGGCCACCTTCTCACACATCATAATAAATGCAGTGCATGATAACACTTTCTTCGGTGTCAGGCTTTAGTTTTTCACCCTTGTTGGTGCAGCCAGTGCTGTGTATCTCTAGACACGTGTTTCAGGATAATTGTCCTTCTTCAGTAGAGAGCAGCACTTTTTTTGGGGGTGCTGGAGATGCTGCCCAAAGTCTTCTCAGGTCTCAGTACCACTCGCTGGGCGCAGGTGCATCAACCAGAGCTCGTCAGCTCGTTAGCTCAAGGGAGCCTTTTCAAACAGGAGGGGGTGGACGCACACTGCCTCACACTCCAGCACTCAGTTTGCCCCGATGCATCATAATAAATGCAGGGCACGATAACACTTTCTTCGTTGTCAGGCTTTAGTTTTCACCCTTCTTGATGCACCTGCGCCCAGCGAGTGGTACTGAGACCTGAGAAGGCTTTGGGCAGCATCTTCAGCACCCCCAAAAAAAGTGTTGCTCTCTACTGAAGAAGGACAATTATCCTGAAACACGTGTCTACAGATACACAGCACTGGCTGCACCAACAAGGGTGAAAAACTAAAGCCTGACACCTTTACACTACTGGACCTGGGGGGGAATGCGTGCACAGCCCCCCGCTTTTTTAAAATGTAAAGTCCAGGGGAGGTGGCACTCCCACGTGGTTTCTGGGGGGTCCATGCATTCCCCTACTTTAATTACAATAAAGCCTCGGGGAGGTGGCGGTCCTCGGGCTGGGGATCACATCCACCACCATAACATCTGCCAAAATAACAACACACACTGCAGGAAGTACTCATTATGTCCACATTCATTTTTAAGGCTGGCTCCTGACGAAGGGATTTAAGATCCCGAAATGCATTGGGCACTTCTACCAACCACATGAAGAAAACCGCATTATCGCTCTATTATTTGTATTGTTTTTTCTATTGTGACGGTACACTCTATTAAGAATCATTAATATGATGGACCTCGCCATTGTTTCAACATCAATGTTAAAATGAAGAATTGACAATTGTATATGTATGTGTTTAACCAAATATATGACTGCATTATGTTATTGACCAAAGTGTTGTTTTGATCACAGTTGATCTATTCATGATATTTTTGCTTTTGGATAGTTTCCAATACAGTGAGCAGTGCGAGGCACAAAGTGGGTTTTCCCACCTTTCATTCTCGAGCTTTGATATGCCAGAATCGTCAAAGGTCTTCATCAGGGTATTCTGACTCCCTAGCTATGCTATGCATTCTTACCACGTGAGAAAAGAGAATTTTTCCTATCAGTAAACGGTCTGATTGGATGTCCTCCGAGTCATATCAATCTACAGGCTTCATGGTAAAGTGTGGGGGAAGACATCCTCTGTAGTCACACGTGTGTCAAGAGGAGTACGCTGCCTGAGCGCCTAGTCAGGACGCCCTTCCACTGCTGTTTCATGATATTTTATAAAACACACAAGGAGTCTTACTGAATGGGATGATAAGACTTCTGATTTCTGTTATAGATCTGGGGCAGAACAGCTCAGACAATGGAAAGTAGCGGAATCCAATCTTGATGTGAGAAACAGGCTGCAGGTGAGTGATGGGCTATCCACTCTACCCTGAGTGCCACATCTTTGTCTCCAATCTGTCTGGGATCTCATATGCTTGTCAAGTACATCAATGTCCTTCCAAGAGGTTATGTCCATTCAAGACACGGCTGTGCAAGTGCCACAAATACCACCAGCTTCGAAACAGCATGAATACATGTGCGAATTAGGCATGGCCACAAAGTACGTTTAGAGGTTTGGGGCGGTATAAATAAATTCAGTAAGTGGTTTTTGCAAATATGATCAGATTAGGGTGAGGAAAGGAGGATGCTAATGAAGAAATGTCATTATTGAGGCCAAGTGTGGCTTTTATATGAAGGAGAGGTTTCAAAGCACTTGTACTGGCCAGTGCATGGATCCAGCTCACAAGGTGATCTTTCTTGACGTAAGGTAGGAGGTGCCAGTGACACTGAGAGGCAAAACATAGGAAAGGACACCTCAAGAGGAGCAGCACACCCTCCCTGCTCAGCATCCTCAGCTGCTAACCCCACTGTCTGTTTCCACAAGACAGCTACAGCTCTTGGAGCCCATCAGTCCCTCTTCAGTGCACTGAGCTCACAACGTTAGGACTCCTTCCCTATCCATGCAGTCAGGACTAGAGGTGGGGGACAAGTGTGGTCGACCAGGAGAGGCTAACTCATGCTCGAGGGGGTGCTTTAAGGTGTGGGGTATGTCTGTGGAGTTGTTGTAGGTATTGTCTGTGTAGTTATTGCTAGGTTAGTTTCTATTTTGTGTTTTCTGATTAGCTTGACGCTGCTTAACAAACCTGCACAAAACTTTCCAAAACAATGAAATCCAGGTTGAATTCCTGTTGGCAAGTTTTGTGAAGATCCATCAAGGGTGGGCCAAAAAAACAGGGGCAGTCCCAAAAGTCACATTTCCTGTTCTCACTTCTATAGGATTCTTTGCTCCTTGGTACAGAATTGCATCAAACATGTCCTGCAAGTAAAACTTTACTCAAGGAAATGCCGGTGCTTGGTTTGGTGTAAAACAGTTCAGTTGTTTTCGAGAAATTAGCGTTTAAAAACTGGTCTGGTCCAGGCTTGAATAGGCAAATTTTACACCTTGAGAATTGGAGAGCTGTGCTTTTGATGAATAAGCCCAACATCTGACAGATGCCAAGGATGTTCATGTTACTCTCTGTATTTTTAAATGTGTACAGATTCGCCAATAGGGACATATTTAATGGCAGTGGGCATTAAAAAGTGTTCCTTTGCTAATAATTGTGACATCATTTGACGAATCCATGTGAAATTTAGCATCTTTAGTTTTCTGTGAGTATGACAAGCTTTCTGCAGACTCGTCAAAGGATGGGGGCATTAAAATGGGAAAAATCACTTTCGGGGCCCCTTCTATTTCTAGGCCCATGCTTGATGGATCTGCACAAAACATGCCATGAAGAACGAAAAAAGGATGTACTTGTTTGGGAAAGTTTTGTGCATGTTTGCCAAATGGTACCAAAGTTATTAACAAAATAAAAACTGCCTTTCCAGTGGTAATTCGGATCTAATCACAGCTACAAAAATCAGCGAGAGTCGTGTTAGATCTGCAAATCCCGCTGAAAAGTTTTCAAAAAATTAAGCGCAGACTACTGCGCTTCCTTTAATTAGGCCCCGGGTGGGCCAGGTCCCGAGAGCAATTTGAAATAATAATGCGGGGCCACGCAGGCCCCCGCAACCCGACCACTGCTTCCCTGGGGATATATGCATTTTAAAGGCTCCAGCCCCCCCATGCAGCTCCGGGGACCACCCCCTCCCCAGGGCTAATATATTAAAATGCAGGGGTCCATGCGCCACCTCCCTGGGGCTATCTACAATTATAATGCGTGGGGGTGCTCCAGCCACTTCACGTAGCCCCAGGGACTGCCACCTCTCCGGGACTAATATATTAAAATGTGAGGGCCACCTGCTCTCCTGCTGTGCTGCCCCGGGGACCGCCACCTCTCCGGGGCTATATAAAAATATAATACGTGTGGGGGCTCAAGCAGCTCCGGGGACCGCCACCTCCCTGGGGCTCGACAGAAGGTGGGAAGGGGCTACGCGACCCCCCTCCTGGAGCCCTGCATGGCCTTAGAGACCACTACCCCCCAGGGCCAGCTCCTGCAATGTCCTGGTGTGCCCACCCCGGGACATTGCAGTTTGCTATGGGATGGCGGGAGCATTTTGGTCTCACTTGCTCAAAGTGGAGCACACTTTTGCTTTTTACACCCCGGGAGCGGCATCTTAGCCCAAAATAACCCAGGGAAGGATGGAGAACAAGGCCCCCCTTCCTAAAAATGTACAGAAAAAAAATGGCAACTCGCCCGGAGGCCCCGGCCCTTTTCTCCACCACTCTGCAAACGTGACTCGTGGTGCACCTACTGGTTTGGGCATGAAGTGCACTCTATTCCTGAGGGACCTTGGGGGCCCAGAAGCCCTCCTGGTTCCTCCTGTAAGTCCTACCCGGTGGGAATCCTGAGAGCTGGTCGGAGGCCCAGCCCCCTTTCTCCACCACTCTGCAAACGCGACTGCTAGTTGAAAGACCTTAGAAATTCACTGAACAACCCAAAGGTTACACGGACGTTATAGTTAGCAAATAAAAATAAAAAAACCTTAGAAATTCACTAAAAAAAATAAAGGTTGCAGGGACGTTATAGTTAGGGTCAGATTTCACTTGTACAAAACCAGTGAAATTCATCAGTACTAATTAGCTGAGTTAACTATAACTCGTGCCCCAGCAGTGCACTGCTTACGACCTCACATATTACATTACTCATGACATGGTCATTGACATCACTCATGACATCACTCATGACATCTCAAATGACATCACTGATGACATCATCCACAGAATCTCTGCTGCACCCACTCATACCCCCATATAACCTTTCATACACCCACACCAACTTCTACACTACCATTCTCAAACCCATTCACACCCATACCAGTACTTACACAGTTACTCCCTGATTCATAGATCAACACTCACATCCACTCACTCACCCAAACAGCCACTCATACACCCACTCGCTCCCTTATTGAGACACTGAAATATCCACTGATACACCCCTACAGACACTCACACACTGAGTCGTTACCATGGAGTTACTCACACACCTACTCACTTACCCATACTGTCCATGACATAGCCATGTAGATATATAATTATTTGCTTATAATTTTCGTGTTTTTGACTCACCTGCACAAACGTTGGCAGATATTTAGCATGTTCATCTCATTTTGAGTATTTTCACATTTGTGTTGATTCATCAAGGGGGGCAAAGTTAAAAGAGAGAGGGGGACTAAATGTGTCTACTTTACTAATAAGTGTGGTTCTGGTACGCAAATCCGCAGGAAATTTGGCAGGTCTTGAGCATGTTTAGTTTCCTTCTGGTTTGTCAAGTTTTGTTCAGATCCATCAAGAGGGACTACATTTAAAGGGGGAGAGGATAATGAAATCTTTGTTATGCAAGTAACTTTGGTGCCTTATAAAAGACATGTACAAAAGCTGGCAGATTCAGTGTTTACCTGAGTCTAACTTTACCTTGCACCTGATATATTGAGGGTCGAGGAAGGGTGCAGTTCAATACATACATCCATAGTCTGATAACCGTGGCACTAGCTAACAAACCTGCATGATATTTGCCAAACTCTAAATAAGTTGCTCCCAGTGCCTGGATCTCAGGGTTCAACAAGATCTAATAAGGAGGGCAGGAGTAAAGGGGCAACTCACAGTCTCCGCTGGCGTGGCCCATTGGGGTGGCTGTGGCCCGAAGGTTGTGAACAGCAAGTGTTGGTCTAAACCTGTGGGGTGCCTGTAGGGTTGAACGCCGTGCTAAGGGGGAGTTGGCGCAAGACATGGCCTTCAGCCAGGCCGTGCATCCAACTGGTGCCTGGCTGCCGACACACACTGCTTTGGGGGAGCTGGTGCTAGACCTGCCCTTCAGCCAGGCCGCGCACCCAACCTGCTACAGGCTGACAACCCCCACTGCTTCGGGGGATCTGGCGCCAGACCTGGCCTTTGCCCAGGCCGGGCATCCAACCTGCTGCAGGCTGCCAAACCACACTGCTTCTGGGGATCTGGCGCCAGACCTGGCCTTTGCCCAGGCCGCGCATCCAACCTGCTACAGGCTGCCAACCCCCACTGCTTCGGGGGATCTGGCGCCAGACCTGGCCTTTGCCCAGGCCGTGCATACAACCTGCTATAGGCTGCCAAACCACACTGCTTTGGGGGAGCTGGTGCTAGACCTGCCCTTCAGCCAGGCCGCCCATCCAACCTGCTGCAGGCTGCCAAACCACACTGCCTTGGGGGAGCTGGTGCCAGACCTGGCTTTTGCCCAGGCCGCGCATCCAACCTGCTACAGACTGCCAACCCACACTGCTTTGGGGAGCTGGTGCTAGACCTGCCCTTCAGCCAGGCCGTGCACCCAACCTGCTACAGGCTACCAACCCCAACTGCTTCGGGGGATCTGGCACCAGACCTGGCCTTTGCCCAGGCCGGGCATCCAACCTGCTGCAGGCTGCCAAACCACACTGCTTTGGGGGAGCTGGTGCCAGACCTGGCCTTTGCCCAGGCCGCGCATCCAACCTGCTACAGGCTGCCAACCCCCACTGCTTCGGGGGATCTGGCGCCAGACCTGGCCTTTGCCCAGGCTGTGCATCCAACCTGCTACAGGCTGCCAAACCACACTGCTTTGGGGGAGCTGGTGCTAGACCTGCCCTTCAGCCAGGCCGCGCATCCAATCTGCTACAGGCTGCCAACCCCCACTGCTTCGGGGATCTGGCGCCAGACCTGGCCTTTGCCCAGGCCGGACATCCAACCTGCTGCAGGCTGCCAAACCCCCACTGCTTCGGGGGATCTGGCGCCAGACCTGGCATTTGCCCAGGCCGGGCATCCAACCTGCTGCGGGCTGCCAACCCCCACTGCTTCGGGGGATCTGGCGCCAGACCTGGCCTTCAGCAAGGCCGCGCAGCCAACATGCTTCAGGCTGCCAAACCCCACTTCCCAACTGCCAGCTTGTTGTACGAGTTGGCTATGGGGCATGGCACATGCTAATAACTTTGGTGCTGGGCTGCCATGTAATGTACATTAATTAAAATGCACCAAAGTTAATAGCACTTGAAATTGCTTTTGCCCTCTACAATCAGTGCTGAAAAAGGCTTTGACAAAGCACACTGGCCATATTTAATAGAAAATCTTAAAGCTTTTGGTTTTGGTGCAACACTTTGTAGATGGGTCTTCAGCGGATATCACCACCACATCGCAAGTGTCGGGGCGGGCAGCACACGCTGCAGCCCACTCTTCACACAGAGGAGAAGCACCTTTGATTGGTTTTAATGATGGGGTGCTATTGCACTGAATAGAGGGCTAAAGGCTCACAAGCACTACCGGGTGAGCTGCTGGGCCCTTGCACACTTTAAAAAAAAGCTGAGATTTTTTTTTAAAAAAAACAATATTTTAAAAGGGACACATTGACCCACAAGTCCTGGCACTGAAGGGGATTAGTTTCTGTGTGGGTGATAACAATGTACTGGGGCACATTCTGTTATTTGCAGAAAGGAAATAAAGGCTGCAGTGGGCTGGCCCATTGCCCATGCCATATGCGGTGTGGGGCGGAAGAAAAATGTGACCAGCACCGCAACAGACCAATGCATTGAGAGGTCTCTTTACCTTCTAAAGGCGATTTAAAAAGCGATTGGAGTCATTTGTACACACTCCTACATATTTGTGTCTGGGTACAACTCCCACAGTGCAGCTTGCTGCTGGCAAATAATGCAAGACGAGCTCAGAGTGACAGGATATGTCATGTTCAATTTGAAAAGTGCAAATTACAAGGCACAAATGGTAGTTTCACCATCAAGTCAAAGTATGAAGACACCAGTCGCTTTCAGATCAAATATCGTGAATGAGTATTTATGCAACCAGTGACCACATGCACCTGATGCGGAGTAATGCAACCACTGTGCGCAGCCATCACTATAGAAATGCAAATAAGATGTCTGTTCATGACCCTACGCGGTCTCCAGCCCTGCCTTGCCTTATTCCATGCTCCTGTTCTCATGTGCCATTCACCCTGGCCACCTCTAGTCCTTCCCTCTGCTGCAAGGTCCTTTAGTTCACATATTCACTGTTGGTTCAGTAACTCTTTGGTGGAAGACCAGCTAGAAGTCATGTTTACTGCGCTTTATATACGTACTGGACTGCGCATGGCCTTCTGGTCGAAAGACAGCGCCCCCTGCCTAAAACGAGCAGTGATGCTGCTGTGAGCTCAGCCAGTAGGTGACACCAATAGTATATGGGAGGCACAGATGTTGGGATGAATAGGATATGTTACAATGCAAACATTTACCACGCATGCTTTTACAACACGGTTTTTACATCGCAACATCCATTACAACACATGATTTTACAACGCATGCCATCACAATGCATTTTTAGAAACAACATTTACAACACATTCCATTACAACGCATACCATTACAACACATACCATTACAACGCATATTACTTTTAGGGTAACAGTGGGGTAAGTTTTGGATAGTGTAGGGGTAAAATTACTATTCCCACTCCAGTGAGTGCAACAGTAGGGTAAGTGTTGGATAGTGTAGTGGTACAAATTACTATTCCCATGTACCCCCAAACCCATACCCACCCTAAAACTTTAAAAAACTCAATTTCTTACCTTATAATGCTTTGTAATGGCATGATTTGTAATGGTACGCGTTGTAATGGCATGCGTTGTAATGGCATGCGTTGTAGTGACATGCGATGTAATGCCTGCGTTGTAATAACATACGATGTAAATGCAGTCGCTTTATAATGACTGCGCTGTAAAGGTGGTGCATTGTAATGAGTGCCTTGTAATGGTTGTTTCCCGTTGGGGATCTTTGTTTACTTTGCAGAGTCCCATCTGCATAGGGGACTTGGCAGCATTGAGAGTAAACATTCTAATCCATCATTTTATCTGGGTTGTTATCCCCCACTTTAACTCAGGACAAGATCATTGCACACTTCAGAGTAGATGGCAGAATCTATGTATCTATAACATCACCGCTTCATTTATTCAGAGACTTTTAGCACTCCCTCCTATAGATAATCTATAGAGAAATATAACTTTCTCCACTGATAGAGATGATAGAAAACCTGTACTGATCTTTTATCATTTACTGGGGCTGTGCCCTATCACGCCAGCCACTGCCTCCAAGCCATACGTATCCAGTGGAAGTATTTTGGAAATGTAGGAATTAAGGCTAGTTGACTAAAAACACTTCTATGCTTTAAATCTGACCAATGGAAATCTGTCACCATGCCACTGGATTCAAGCTACAACAGCTGATGAGGGGTGATACCCTGAAACCGGTACCAGGTTGCTTGTTTACAGTCCAGGGAGGACCTGGCCTGGCAGTTCGGGCTGGACTGTTCCCACTGGGCACAGGGTCAAGACTGATTTGCACAGGGCTGGGTCCAAACTAGGTGTGGTTAGCAAACAAAACTATGGATTTAGGCCCAGATATCTGTACTGGGGGTGAATGTTTGACATTGTTCAGCATTCCATCCATCAATTGTTCTTTTTGCATTTGTCACCCTGAGTGCGACGGGCATGCTCAGACGTGGGTCCAGTGCTCTCCATGCCACTGGATTCAAGCTAGCCTGGCTGATGAGGGGTGAAACCCCAAAACTGGTCCCAGGATGCTTGTTTCCAGTTTAGGGAGGACCTGGCCTGACATTTCGTGCTGGACTGTTCTCATGAGAAACAGGGTCAAGACTGATTTCCATGTGGAATGGCATGGGGAGGAAAAAAACAATGGATTTAATCCAGATTTGGGACTTGGGGTGAATGTTTGATTTGTTCAGCATTCTGTCTATCATTTGTGAGTTTATTTTGCTTTAGTCTGACCAAAGCAGAGAAAGGTCAGTCAACAGTGAAAACATGAAGCATGCACTTGACATTCGATAGAACCATATTCGCTTTAGTCCGGAGTGTGCTCTCTGCCGACATTCAACAGTAAGGCCAAGGGGTCAAGAGACCTTGGACGTGGTTGAGCACCGGCTGCCGCTCATTCTGCCTGAAATCAGACTGCATGTTTCAACTTTCATTTCTATAAATTACATAAAAGTATTATTTTTTTTTTGCAGAGATTTATATTGCGCGAATCAGGTATCAGAGCGCTTTACATAGCACCAGTGACATTAATGCTCTGCAGATGGGTTAAATGGCCCTGCTCGGGTTACACATGAACACATTCCCATTCAATTCAATTCAATAAGATTTATTGAGCGCATGGCTACCCAGATGGAATTTCCAGTGCTGAGGTCTACTACACTTAAGCACAATGATCTCATGTAAACAGATAGGTTTGGAGTCATTTCCTAAAGCGAAGTAAACTATCATTTTGCCTAAGGGTTAAAGGTACGGCGTTGCACAGTTTGGGGGTAAGGTAGGCGAAGGAGCGCCCGCCGCGTCAGACTTTTCTCTCCCTGGGAATGGAGAGGAGACTCTGGTTACTAGATCTTAGCTCTCCTTAGGTTCAAAAAGAGCTGATGAAGGATATGAGGCCCTTCCTTGTGTATCGCACAGTGAACCATGCACAGCGCTTTAAATTGCATCCTCTTGCTTATGGGCAGCCAATGTAGAGTGACAAGTGCCTGGGAGGCCATTTGAAATGTAGGGATACCCAAAAGGATTCATACCACAGCATTTGGTATAACCTCAATCACTCAATCAATCAATCAGGCATTTGTTAAGCGCGACTACTCACCCATAAGGGTCTCAAGGCACTGGAGGTAGGGGGGGGGTGCAGGTTCCAGTCCATCAAGGAGGGGTTCCGTCGAAGAGCCAGGTTTTGAGGTTTCTTGCGAAGATGGGAAGCGATGTTGTCTTCCTGAGGTGGAGCGGAAGGGTGTTCCAGGCTTTGTCCGCGAGGAAGGAGGAGAGACCTCCCAATCTGGTTCTTCTGGTGTGAGGGACCACGGCATAGGAGAGCTGGGCTGATTGTAGGGTCCTTTAGGGTGTGTGGAATTTGAGTGCGCTGTTCAGGTATGCTGGTCCGGTGTCATGGAGGGCCTTGTATGCGTGGGTGAGCATCTTGAAGGTGACTCTTGCCTCGATGGGGAGCCAGTGGAGTGTGCGCAGGTGCTGGGAGACGTGGCAGTGTCTTGGCAGGTTGAGGACCAATCTTGTGGCGGCGTTCTGGATGTTCTGTAGCTTGCGTGCAAGGTTTTTGTTAATTCCGACGTAGAGTGCATTGCCGTAGTTGAGTCTGCTGGTGACCAGGGTGTGAGTGATGGTCTTTCTGTCTTCGAGGGGGATGCATTTGGAGGTCTAACGTAGGAGGCGGAGGGTGTGGAAGCAGGAGGACGAGACGGAGTTGATCTGACGGTCCATTTTGAGCTCGGAGTCCAGGATGATTCCCAGGTTGCATGCGTGGTCCGTGAGGGTGGGTGTGTTTCCGAGGGCGAGGGGCCACCAGGTGTCGTTCCAGGGGTCGGGGTTTGGGCCCATGATGAGTACTTCCATCTTGTTAGTGTTTAGTTGTAGGCACCTGTTTTTCATCCATTTGACGACGGCTTCCATGCCTTCTCAAAAGTTGTGTCTGGCAGTGTTGGGTTCGTTGGATAGGGAGAGGATGAGTTGGGTGTCGTCTGCGTATGACACAATGTTGAGTCCGTAGGTTCTGACGATGGGGGAGAGCGGAGCCATGTAGACGTTGAAGAGCGTAGGGCTGAGGGAGGACCCCTGAGGGACTCCGGAGGTGGTTGGTGTAGGGTACGAGAGGAAACGGGGGAGTCTGACCCGCTGCGTTCTGCCAGAGAAGAAGGTGCGGATCCAGTCGAGGGCCTTGTCCTGGATCCCTGCGTTGTGAAATCTGCGTATAAGGATGCAGTGGGAGACTGTGTCGAACGCCGCTGAGAGGTCAAGGAGGATGAGGGCTACTGTTTCTCCTTTGTCCAGTAGGGTGCGGATGTCGTCTGTTGCGGCGAGGAGGGCGGTTTCTGTGCTGTGGTTTTTTCTGAAGCCGGATTGGGAGGAGTCGAGGATGTTGTGCTCTTCGATGAATGGGGCGAGTTGGCTGTTGATGGCTTTCTCGATGACTTTCGCAAGGAACGGGAGCAGGGAGATGGGCCTATGATTTTTTAGGTCGGTGGGGTCCGCCGAGGGTTTCTTCAGGAGGGGGTTGACCTCAGCGTGTTTACAGTCGTCGGGGAACGAGGCGGTCGCCAGGGAGCGGTTGATGGTGTGGCGGAGCATGGGTGCAATGGCGTTGGCGGCTCTGTTGAAGATGTGGTGGGGGCAGGAGTCTGTGGGGTCCTGGAGTGGATTGACTTCATTGTCTTCAGTGTGTCTTCGGTGGTGAGGGCTGTCCGGTTGTCAATCGCTGGCTACAGGCTGTTGGTGGTGGTTGGTGGGGGTTCTGTGTGTTGGTTGTCGTCATCAAAGTTGTCGTAGATGCTCTTGATTTTGTGATTTTATGTTACAGAGAGTGGACTGCCCAGACAGAGAGAGTTCCCCACTTCCCACTTTGTACTTGCACTTCTCTCCTGGAGTGGGGTGGAGGGGCCCACTTTGCACCCGCACTTTTTCCCGCCTGGAGTTGGGTGGAGGGGCTCACTTTGTACTCGCACTTCTTCCCGCATGGAGTTGGGTGGAGGGGCCCACTTTGTACTCGCACTTCTTCCCGCCTGGAGTTGGGTGGAGGGGCCCACTTTGTACTTGCACATCTTCATGCCTGGAGTGGGGTGGAGGGACCCACTTTGTACTTTCACTTCTTCATGCCTGGAGTGGGGTGGAGGGACCCACTTTGTACTCACACTTCTTTCCGCCTGGAGTTGGGTGGAGGGCCCATTTTGTAGTTGCACTCCTTTCCGCCTGGAGTTGGGTGGAGGGACCCACTTTGTACTTTCACTTCTTCATGCCTGGAGTGGGGTGGAGGGACCCACTTTGTACTCACACTCCTTTCCGCCTGGAGTTGGGTGGAGGGGCCCACTTTGTACTTGCATTTCTTTCCGCCTGGAGTGGGGTGGAGGGGCACAATTTGCACTCGCACTTCTTGGATTCTGTTGAACTCTATCTTCACAGCCAGCCGTGCTGTTTCACCCCTCCCTCTGGGGGGCAGTAGAGGGTTATATTTCTGGAGATCCAGGAGGAGAGGGTTCCCTTAGTCTTCTGTGGACTGGTCCTGTGGTGGGTGCCCCTGGAGGCTTCTAGCTGACTTCGGCTGGACAGGCCGGTGCCCTGCCAGTAGCCAAGAGGCTCTAGAGCTGGGGGAGTGCAGCCAGGGAGTGTAGTTAGCGTTGAGGTCCACTGGGTGCGGCAGCAAGAAGAACCCGAGCTAAGGAGGCTGCCAGGAGCTAGGACATGAGGGTAGTTCTCTATAGCTAGGGGTAAACAGCAGAACCCAGAAGCTGTGAGAAAACATTGACCATCAAAGAAAAATCAGCATAATGTAAAGGTCAGGCGGCCCGGAAACAATGCTGTGGGTGGTAGGAGCGAGAAACAGAAACCTCTCCTCAGAAAGGGCCAGTGGGGCCAGAGTTCTGCAATAGCCAGTGAGTCCACGGAGGCTTTTGGGCTGAGCGAATCCTAACCACATTCAGCCAGTAATCCATCAGCCTGCTGGGTGCTCCGTGGGTGCAGCCAATAAAGAGTGCACACACTCTTACTGAGGTGGGGCCAAGCTCCCTGCAGCCTGCGGCCAGGGGAGCCCTTAGGCCTGCTTTATGGTGACCCAGGGAGCTGCAGAACACAAGCTCTGGTGAGTGGTTGTGGCACCTTGCTCCAGCGCCAAGGCCACTGTGCAGGGGCTCCTCAGCAGGCAGCAGGCAGGAGACAGGAAGCTGACTCCCTCCCCTCCCACCCTGAACAGGGTGGGCAGAGCGGCCGGTACGTGCACAGATAGGCACCAGGCTCAGGGCCAGCGAATGACACACATGGCCCCTCTTTATATCCTCTGGGTGTGGGGCTTTACTTCCGGGGAATGGCTTACTGCAGTCTGCTGGCACACTCACGTGATTGCTGCAGAAAGGATGCAAGTGTCTCAAGAGGGAGAGAGACATCGGCTCCGAAAGGAGAGAAACAGGAAATGCACCACAGGGAAGAGGGAGAGAGACACTCACTCCGAAAATAGAGAAACAGGAAATGCACCACAGGGAAGAGGGAGAGAGACACTCACTCCGAAAAGAGAGAAACAGGAAATGCACCGTAGGGAAGAGGGAGAGAGACACCCGCTCTGAAAAGAGAGAAACAGGAAATGCACCACAGGGAAGAGGGAGAGAGACACCCGCTCCGGAAAGAGAAAAACGGGAAATGCACTGCAGGGAAGAGGGAGAGAGACACCCACTCTGAAAAGAGAGAAACAGGAAATGCACTGCAGGGAAGAGGGAGAGAGACACTCACTCCGAAAATAGAGAAACAAGAAATGCACCACAGGGAAGAGGGAGAGAGACACTCACTCCAAAAATAGAGAAACAGGAAATGCACCACAGGGAAGAGGGAGAGAGACACTCACTCCAAAAATAGAGAAACAGGAAATGCACCACAGGGAAGAGGGAGAGAGACACTCACTCCGAAAATAGAGAAACAGGAAATGCACCACAGGGAAGAGGGAGAGAGACACTCACTCCGAAAAGAGAGAAACAGGAAATGCACCGTAGGGAAGAGGGAGAGAGACACCCGCTCTGAAAAGAGAGAAACAGGAAATGCACCACAGGGAAGAGGGAGAGAGACACTCACTCCAAAAATAGAGAAACAGGAAATGCACCACAGGGAAGAGGGAGAGAGACACTCACTCCGAAAATAGAGAAACAGGAAATGCACCACAGGGAAGAGGGAGAGAGACACTCACTCCAAAAATAGAGAAACAGGAAATGCACCACAGGGAAGAGGGAGAGAGACACCCGCTCCGGAAAGAGAAAAACGGGAAATGCACTGCAGGGAAGAGGGAGAGAGACACCCACTCTGAAAAGAGAGAAACAGGAAATGCACCACAGGGAAGAGGGAGAGAGACACACACTCCGAAAATAGAGAAACAAGAAATGCACCACAGGGAAGAGGGAGAGAGACACTCACTCCAAAAATAGAGAAACAGGAAATGCACCACAGGGAAGAGGGAGAGAGACACCTGCTCCGGAAAGAGAGAAACGGGAAATGCACTGCAGGGAAGAGGGAGAGAGACACCCACTCTGAAAAGAGAGAAACAGGAAATGCACCACAGGGAATAGGGAGAGAGACACCCGCTCCGAAAGGAAACAGGAAATGCACCACAGGGAAGAGGGAGAGAGACACACACTCCGAAAATAGAGAAACAAGAAATGCACCACAGGGAAGAGGGAGAGAGACACTCACTCCAAAAATAGAGAAACAGGAAATGCACCACAGGGAAGAGGGAGAGAGACACCCGCTCCGGAAAGAGAGAAACGGGAAATGCACTGCAGGGAAGAGGGAGAGAGACACCCACTCTGAAAAGAGAGAAACAGGAAATGCACCACAGGGAATAGGGAGAGAGACACCCGCTCCGAAAGGAAACAGGAAATGCACTGCAGGGAAGAGCGAAATGGAAATATTTACCGGCCAGAGCTGCATCAAAGGCCCAAGAAAACAACAGCCACCGGGCAGGGACCCTGGGGGCCCTGATGGCCTGCTCAGAAATGTGCATACATCAGTGGCAGTGCCAGGACAGGAGCCCCTTGAGTCTGCTGGGCCGCAGAAGCTGTTACCCCTGGAGGGGGCTGAAGGGATATGAGCGACCACACAACCAACACTTGTGCTTCGGTCCTCTGTTGTGGCCAGACAGCCCCGGTGAAGGTAGGAGTAAACCACCTCAGTCATGTAAGTGTTCACTAGTTAATATGTTATTGTGACAGAAACGGAAAGTTAAAATCAATGCACATTTCTGACTCCCCCCTTCAGTGCTTTTCAAATAACTTTAGGTTTTATTATGGGGGGAGGGGGGCTTACGTTCTCCTGTGAATTATATGGTGACACAATGTTTATAGGAAAATACACAAGATGATGGACGGAATGTTGCACATTGGCAAAACATTCACCCCCAGTCACAGATCTGGGTTTAATCCATCGTTATTTTGCTCACCAGGCCACCCCAGTTCAGACATGGTCATATGCAAATCAGTCTTGACCCTGTGCCTCATGGGAACAGTCCAGACCGAACTGCCAAGCCATGTCTTCCCTTCCCTTGTCTTCAGGGTCAAGACTGATTTGCATATGGCTGGGTTCAAACTGGAATGGCATGGTGAGCAAAAAACGATGGATTTAGGCCCAGATCTCTGTACTGGGATGAATGTATGACATTGTTCTGCATTCTGTCTATCAACTGTTGTTTTTTGCATTTGTCACCCCGAGTGGGACGGGTATGCTCAGACGTGAGTCCCGTGCTCTCCATGCCACTGGAATCAAGCTATCCTGGCTGATGAGGGCTGAAAGCCTGAAACCGGTCCTAGGATGCTTGTTTCCAGTCCAGGGAGGACCTGGCTTGGCAGTTCGGGCTGGACTGTTCCCATGAGGCACAGGGTCAAGACTGATTTGCATATGGCTGGGTTCAAACTGGAATGGCATGGTGAGCAAAAAAAGATGGATTTAGGCCCAGATCTCTGTACTGGGGTGAATGTATGACATTGTTCTGCATTCTGTCCATCAACTGTTGTTTTTACAATGTTTATAGGGTCTGGGTTTGGCTGCTGGTGCACAAACGTTGACGGTGTCTGTTCCAGAAGGATTCCAGGGTCTGTTTAGGAGTTTCCTTGACTTGTGTGACCATTGTTAATTTTGAGCCCCTGCAGGTTGTGACACCCTTAAAGGACATTGTACCTGCCAGTCTATATACATTTGTTAATTTGTGTGTAGTATTCAGTTGTGTTTGTAATAAAGTATCGTTACTTGTTAAAAGTAAAACCAGCGGCTGGACAGAGATGTATTAAGTTTGGTTTGTTGCGTTACTGAGTTCTGAGCCTCCAGCCCCCAACACTTCACCCGAGGAAGCCGTGGACTACTCTGCCTCGCTACCCTGCTAATTAAGTGTTAAAGGGGGGCCTAGGTTCCCAGTTTGGGGGTCAGAAGTACAGGCTCCCCAGGACACCTGAGTCAGTTATTAGAATTAGAGCACGATACCTCGCACTGCCCTGGGACAGTCTGGCCCAAATGTCCCACTAGGCCCTTCTCAGTGTTGTGAACCATGTCATGCATATTGATGTAAAACTGGAAGTAGTAGATGTGCAGTTTACCCAAGAGGCTGTTCTCATCTGTGGTTAAAGATTACTAAATGCAACCACACTTCCTTCTTTCTCTGTTTTATCTGTTTCCTTGTGTGCAAACCAAACCAGCTGTCCCACAGTGCCACAGAGGTCAGAGTGCAGGGCTTGGCTCCTTTTACCAGGCCTTGAGTCCCAACAAGTGTGATACCCGAATAATGGGCTCCTTCACCCGCCTGAGTCGGGCTTTAAGCACTGAAACGGCGCTGACTGAAGTATCTGAAGCCAATTGGGGCACTCTAGATAATGGGGGCAGGGCGGCACTGGGTTTATTGGATTTATCGGCCGCATTCGACACAGTTCCGCATAAGTTGCTCCTAGACCGTCTACGGGAAATTGGGCTGGACGGTTTAGCCTGGAATTGGCTTAAATCCTATCTGGAAGATAGAATCCAACAAATTTGGATTCCACCCTTCTCATCTGCACCCCAAAAATTGGATACTGGGGTGTCTCATGGCTCGGCACTGAGCCCCTTGTTGTTTAATATATACATGTCTCCACTAATTCAGACAGCAGACAAACTCGGGCCAAAGTCATCTCGTATGCAGACGATACACAGCTGCTCTTTTCCTGCAGCAAGGGGAGTGAAGCAAATTGTGAGCATGTGAAAGCTTGGCTCACCGCAGTTTTTCACTGGTTAGCGAAGGCCCAATTGAAATGTAATGAGGTCAAGACTGAAATTCTTCTCTTTGGGAACTTCCCCTCGCAGTTCTGGTGCTCTTTTTCGCCAGATGAGTCTCCCACGCCGACGACTCAGGGAGGACCGGTAAAAACTTAGGGATATGGTTTGACGACAAGCTGCCCTTTGGGCCTCAAATCAAAAGGCTGTCGGGAACATGTTTTGGGCTCTTGGAAGCACTAAAGGGATTGTTACCACTGCTTCTGCACGCTAGGAAAACAGCAATTCAAGCCCTGATTACATCATGCATGGATTATGCCAACGTGTTGTGTGCCAGCTTGCCAGGTCATCTCCTCGATAAACTCCAGGTGATCCAGAATGCGGCGGCCAGGTTGCTACTCAACGTCTCTAAGAGGGCCAATGTCACTCTGCATCTCTGGGTCCTTCACTGGCTGCCAGTGAAAAAAAGGGTAAAGTTAAAATCTTTGGTGATGGTACATTCTGCCTTATACGGTAAGGGTCCTTCCTACTTGAGCTCAAGATGCAGCTGCTGTGTGCGTCCAGGCATTTGCGATCCTCTAATGAGCTACTGGCTTGCACTCCTAGGACCTTCAGACAGAGAGCTGGCGGCAGATCACTAGCCCACTTGAGTCCGGTGGCCCGGAATCAGCTACCGACTGACTGACGAGCTGTGAGTGATCCGGGATTATTTAGTCCCGGAAACAGGTTTTCAGTTTCCGGGATATTTAGAAAGAAACTGAAAACCTGGCGCTTTAAATAAACTGTCCTGCTCTCCCTAACCGCCTAGGAGGGAACGCGCCGGGACACTCCTTGGAGTAGCAATGCGCTTTATTTGTGCTGTTATAATAATACAATAATACCTGTGCAAACACCTGTATGTGCACAAGTATAAGTAGTATTATGTTTATCACGTACCGTAATTAACACATAATTAAAATAATTAATGAATACAATAAAGTTCCCACCCCCCATTAATCTTCTGCTGGGCAACCTGCTGGAATTTAATTGATGAAACATACCTGATAAAAACAATGACAGGCAGATTGGGGGGCAATAAACACTAAAATCTACATCTTATGCCCGTTTTCAGGGCAAAACCTATGATAAGCCGCATTTAGCCGAAGCCGAGGGTATCGAACTTTATCGAGTTCAGTAAAATCCGTATACCTCTCCGAGGCAAGGCCTAGTTAAAGTATCCACAGCCCAGCTATGTCGCTGCCCCCTGCAGAGTCTGTGCCCCTCCCTGCTGTGTGATGCTTCAGATACCCTCCCACGGGCAGATTCCAGTAGCATTCTCATTACAGGCTCAGGACTATATTCAGATCCCTGTGTAACTAAGAGTTTGCACAGAGATTGCAATTACAAGTTGTGTGATAATTATCAGACCCTCGCAGTTTTTCCAGCAGGTCAAACCTTGCAAAATTTGCTGTGACAATATTCCTGAAAAAAGGCACAATATGCTGAATTTGTCGTGTTAAATATTGTAACTGCATGTTATGACTCATGTACAAACTGTTAGATCTCTAGAGGGGGTATTTGCACACCCGGTAAGTACTTCATTCTGGGATAGTAGCATTTACCAGGAGTGACAATCCTCACCCATTTCCGCACTTCCTGTAATCATGGCCTTAAGTATGTTGTATGCACAGCACACAGCTCGGTGGGACGCAGCGGGCGCAGAATAGATGGGAGAGAGCCCAGGCTACATTTAGAGTTTGAACAGCGAGGCAGGGAAGTGTGCGGCTGGGAGGCAAGGTGACGACGATGCTCTGCACAGACGAGGGGCGCTCAATCTCCAGTTTTTGGACTGATTTAGATCTCGGCGGACGGGCTACTCCGTCACAACAGTTATGAATATCCCAGCCCCGTTCTGTAAATCCCATTATGTCCTATGGGATTTATATTTTGGTGGACGGGGTAGCCGTCAGCATTGTGACAGAGTAACGGGTCTGCCGCGATCTCAGTCAGGCCCTTTGTCTGAACTGCCGGCACGTAAGAGCTGTCCTGATGCTGATGAGGATGTTGTTTCAGATTCCTTCTGGAAACAAGTGTTTATTGCCACACAGGAGGGCAGCAACGGAGACGTTTCCTGGCCATCAGAGACCCTCCATTCAGAGCAGGAACCGGCTTCTATGGACAGAGTAGCTGCGGCAAGAGTCCTCGGCTCCCCAGAACCGGAGGGTCTTCTGACTCAGCAGACTCGGGGCTGATTTACTTCTTGGTGGACAGGTTTCTCTGTCAAAATAGAGATACATATCCTGTCCGCCAAAATAAAAATGCCATTATATCTCATGAGACTTATATTTCAGCAGACAGGATATCCGTCAGCGTTGTGACGGAGTGACCTGTCTGCCAAGATCGTAATCAGGCCCTATATCATTGCCGGTTTTGACATGGACGAGGAATATTGTCTCCCTGTGCTAAGAAATGCTAGGAAGAGAGGAGGGTGGTCTGCAGTGGCGGCTCTTCCACTAGGGTGGAGGAGCATCGCCCCACTGCTGACCAGTGCTAAAGTGCATGTGATTCTCCCCTACAGTGGCGGCTCCTCAGCTAAGGCGGAGGAGCATCGCCCCACTGACTTCAATAGGGAGAAGAAAATGATAATAAAGTATCATTATTATCATTTTTCTCCCCGTTGAACTGAGTGGCTCTCGGGGTGGGCGGGGCTGGCCAGATCAGTGAGAGGAGTGGTTTACACTCCTTAAGTGCGCATGTCTGCTCAGCCGGCCCTCTTGGGCCAGCCAAACCGTCCTGCGCACTGGGCATCTTCCCCAGGAATATGCAAAGCCTCACAGTCCCCATCTGAGCACCGTGGTTCGGCGCTTAGACCGAACACAACGCTGCATTGCAGCTTTGTGATGGGCTATAGGGAGCCTGGGAGCCCGGATGGTTCCTGCTCCTTCTTGCAGCCAGCCGAGACAGGAAGAAGAGGATGGAAAAGAGGTGGCGGCCGGCCGGCCCAGGTAAGTGTTTTCTTATTTATTTTTTCTTTCTGTCCTGCTCCCATCCCCTTCCTCTCCCGATCGGTAGCAGCCGCTACTGGTAGTTTGGTGACTAAATTGATTATTCTGGAACCTACAGACCTGAATTGTAACCTGAGTTAAATCACCCCACCGCAACATAATGTGATTCTGGGTGAAACACATTATCTCTTTGTCCCTCAGACTGTAACTATGGAAAAAACAACTGTACACTGACTGTCCCGTTCCGTGTTTCTCCATCACATCCTGGTCTCTGGACTAGGACACCGCCAGGCTCCTCCCACCGTACAGTCCTGCACGCGGCTTCTTACGCTGCTGATGCCCCTGGTACCATTGAAGGCTGCCTGGGAAGGCCCCTCCTGCTCTATGGAGCCAGTCCAGCACTATTATAAAGTGCTAAAGCACGTAGCAAAATCATGAGTTGTACCAGGATTTTCATCTTTCAAACTAAGGTTTACAAACACTTGATTGGGTTTTCGATAAAAATTCAAAGACATTCCTTTTGATTTTTGAAAAACAAAAAAGAGAGGGTCTTGTGACGGATGATTTAGCAGCAAAGAAAATTAATCTGATTTGTTTCTCTCCCACAGATAGCAAAGCAACTTCTTGAGAGCCAGCCACCAGAAACAGATCGAAGCTTGCCTGAGATCGAAGGGGTGAACCATGAAGTCATTCTTATGCTTGGGTCCGATGAGACAGTGAAGACCAGCGGCGAATCTCTGTTTCAGAAGGAGAGCGGGACCCGCAGGCAGAGGACATTGATGGAATGGAGTGAGAACACGCAGCACTTTACTCTTCTCCGCACCAGGGGCGCCAACACCGTGGAGCTGACGCCGCATACAAAGCTCCTTGTTGTTGGCCACGGGGCCGTGAGAGGCGGAGACTTTATGTTGGGTGGGAAGACTTCGAAGCAACTAGCGGACTCTCTCTTGGCCCTTCAGAGAGAAAGAGCAGAGCTTCACATGTCTAAGAAAAGTAGAACCCTTCGAGAAGTTAGTCTGGTTTCCTGTGATGCTGTGGGAGCCAAAGGGAAGCAGTTTGTGGAGGAGTTTTTGGTGAACATGCGGGAAGGGGGGCTGGAAGTTGGGTCTGTCTCAGCGCGAACTGTTACAACCTATGTCTTACCTGATGGCACCAAGAGAACCGCAGAGTCAGAGGCGTCTGAGCTCTGGAGCCAACATAACCCAAAGCACAAGAAAACATTCTACTTAGGAGATGACAACAAACTTCACGAGACTACAGACGGTTCAAGAAAGAGTCACCAGTGGCATGAAGAGAATAAAGGTACCTTAGAGTTACATCCGCTTAGCCCCCCCACAAATGAGCCTCTTTACATTAAAAGCAAAAATAAGTATCATCTAATTGAAGATGACGTAATTAATGATATCATTGAGACTAAAGTCAAGAAGCTTTTTCCTTCAAACATTTTGCCAGCACAGGATATGCAAGGTACAATAACGGAGAAATTGGGAATATTCAGGAAGGATGGTGGTAATGCATTCATAGATGTCAGAACAGTGAACAGCATGGATGGACTGAAGAATACTATCAGCCAGATGATCCAAGATTCCAACCAGATTCGCCGTGAGATGTTGCAAGCTAGATTCAAACTATTAGAGCGTGAGAAGATTATTGAGAGTCAGAATTTTGACCTGAAAACCACGTGGGAAAAACTACATGAGGGAGCAGAGACAAACAATAATCTTCAAACTTTGGAGACTCAAATTCTCAACAGGTTATCCAGTGAATTTAGATATTTTCGCTTCAAACATTTTGTTTATGAAATGAATTTAAATGACTTCTACGTATTTTTCTACGGAGCAACAGAGCAAGCGCATGCACATCCTCCAGGGCAAATCAGAGAAGATTACTCTTCAATGGGCGGGATGCACAGCACAGACAATTTTGTAAAAATGGCTAAAAACTGGGTTGATGGAGAGCATGAAAAAATTTCTAACAACATCAATGTTTATGATGGCATGGCTGTCCTTGCAACTCACATCTCTGAAGCTGTTCGCAACCCCCGAGTGTTCATAACAAACAGGCTGATGTGGGATGCCACTTCCACATGGGCAGATTTTAGGGCAAGTAATCCAATGGCAAAGGGGGGTACATGGAAAGGGATAATAGCCGGAATAGGTGTGGAACACCAGCCTTCTGCTAGTGTGCATGCTGATACATTGGCTGCTATGAAGTTATGGCTTACAAGGAAATCTAGAGCCCATTTCATCACTGGTCAGCAAAACAACGCCGAGCCGCTCTCAGAACATAGTTTAAAAGAAGTACAGACGCAGGTACTTGATAAGTTACCAGCAGATAACACAGATATTGATTATGGATGCAGGGCACAGATAGGACCTCTGTCTGACAAGGATGTGGGTCGGATGCAAGGATTCGAAGAGGCGGTGCGCGGGAGGAGTCTGCAGCCACAGTTACTTCTGAAGACAGCAGAAGATCAGCAGCACTTACAGGAAAAGATCAGAGACATCATGACGGATCAGAGATATGGAGATCTCTCGGACTATCGGAAAGTCAAATCCCTTGAGAAATACAGTGGTGGATTGAAGCTAAGATTACAGAGCAAGACAGACCCCCTGATGACCAAGGAGATCATTATCCCCGAAGAAGCAGGGTCTTCAAAATCCGAGGAGCTCATGCACTCCTACTTCAGCGACGTCCACTCTACGTCCAGCAAGATTAATCACGGTTTGGGCATTTACGGTACCCTAATGGGCTTCCAAGCAGCAAACCAGATGTTCTCCCAAGGACGGGACTGGGAGGGCGGAGTCATGGTGGCGCAGGGCGTTCACGGTGTAACAGAACTCTCAGGTGTTAATGCAGTCGTCAATGACTTCATCAGCAGCACCTCAAAGCAGGCGGTTGCTAAGATCTCTGAGAAGCTGGAAGGGGTCGCCGCCGCTAAATTTACTAACTCATTGTCATCAATAGGAGAAGCAGCCGAAAGCATTCCAGGTCTTTCTGTTGCATTTACTGCATTTAATATATATGAAGATATTAAGCAGGACAGTGCCATTGGATTCGTGGATGCCGCCTTGGATGGAACAATATTAGTAACCAGCTTGCTCGGGCCGGAAATGCTGCCAGTCACTGTTGCTTTGACTATAATTCGCTTGGCGATAGATCCTTTGTACCATGAGATCAAGCACGAGCTCGACTCATTGCCGCCCGACGCCGGTGTCGGGCAACGTTTTGTGGCAGTCCTAAAAGGAATTGTTCTTGGTGTCCGGGACATTATTGATTCTTTTGTAGAAATAATAAATCAGTTTAACATTTTCCATGCATTCAGTGAGATCCATAAACTAGATGAGGAGCACAAAAAGAGCATGCAGCTGGTGGATGAGCTGAAGACCCCCAAAAATTACTTCAAGCTCGATGAGCAGGGGGCGGGTGACAGGTGTCACACGGTGATCGACTTCACCCAGGGGAAAGATTCTGGCTACGGAGGCAATCTGTACGTTGAATTGACCGACCACAACTCTATGATCGTAACCATCAATGACCCAGTCACTTCTGGAAGACTGCCCAAAGAGTACCCTTTCCAGAGAGGGTGCGAAACAGTGGACATCATTTTAGGATTTGGGGAAGCAGTTAAAGTTGCATTTGTAAAGAAATCAGCCACAATTCTGTGGATCCCAGTGAGGAAAGAAGATGCGATTGGCTCGGTGGTGCCAGATGAAAGCTCTTTGCATGGCACCTACACAGGCAACTCAAAACCTAACCGGTTCTATGCAGTCCAGCAAAGAAAGCCACCAGGCCTGCATTACTCTCTCGATACATACTTCTACAAGCTATTTGGCAACAACGGGAATGACCTTTTCTTTCTGGGGCCACAGAGAAGCTTGGTTCACGGTGGAAATGGCCAAGATGTCTACTTCATCCCTGAGGACGGTGGAGACACAGACATTTGTAACCAGGCAGAGGATCAGGCCATGGATCTTGTAATAATCAACATCAAGTTCAGCCAAATATCAGCAAGGAAAGAAGGACAGGACCTGAAGCTGTTCTACAACAACAATCACCGCATAGTCATCAGGAGCTGGTTTATGGGAGAGTCATATCAACACTTGAGTTTTAAAAGTCGCGACGGTGCATTGTTTAAAGTGGGGAAAGTTCTACTGGATGGGAGAGTCGCCCTAGAAGTGACAGTCCTGGATTATTCTAGAGACACTGAAGGGTGCAATGTAAACCTGAAACTCTCACCCTGGGAAAGAGTCGTCTTTGTTAAAGGAAGTGATTACAATGATGTCATTTTAGGCAATGATGTGGGAAACGTGCTTCAGGGTGGGAAGGGCGTCAACCTTCTCACGGGGGGCAATGGCAAAGACATGTATGTACTGGAAGAGAAAGAGACCTGTGACACAATCAACAACCAAGCCTCAGATGGAGAAATAGACACCGTTCAAATAGCTGCTGAGTATAAAAATGTAAAAGTAGCCATTGTCAGCACATCTTCTCTCAAGATCTGGGATTCTGCCTCCTCAGGCTGTGTGATTATCAAGGGATGGAAGTTGGGCTGGGAATGGCAGCACATCATGTTCCAAACCAAGGACTTTGTTATTTTCCAGGTGTCAAACACGACTGCTGAACCCAAGATAAGGCCGTTAATCATGGATTTCCGTAACTCGGACACAGGGATGTCCCTTGACCTAAACACCATTCCAGGGAATGAGAACATAATGACTGTCATAGGTTCATCATTCAAGGATATGATCATAGGCAACAGAAAACCCAACTTCTTTGCTGGTGGTGACGGGGATTTCCTAAAGGGAGGGGACGGCCGTGACACTTACACTGTTGATTGCAAAACTGAGCAACCTGCTATTATCAATAACTATGCTGAAGACAGTCTGCCTGATGTTTTGTTTTTGAAAGAGAAGTTTAGCACACTGAGATATACAAACCCTGCAGACTCCCCTGACGTCATCATCAGGGGTAGGAGATGTGCTGTCCGTTTGCAAAATTGGCACCTATCTGAACAGAACCAGCACCTATGGATCCAGACAGAGGATGGGATAACTTTCGAGCTTGGGAACGGAAATGTACCCCTAGTCTATGCCGTGGACTCTTCCACGTCCGGTATCACATCAGATACCCATCCTAATACCATTGACACTCGCACTGGTGTCTACGCAAATGCAACAAAGATAATTGGTCCCCCAAAGTTTGTTACAATATGGGGAAATGTGAAGGACAATTTCTTGGACCCTGGCAGTGGGGGTGCCTTTATGAGTGGTCTTGATGGTAAAGATACGTATATCCTCAAAACAGAATATCAAGGAAGATATGTTCTTGATAATTTTGCAGAAGACCAAAGTATTGATTTTCTTATTCTCGATGTGGAGTTCAAGGCTATCAATATATCACGTTTATCAAGAACAGATTTGCTCGTTAGTGCATCACCTGCAGCCAGGTGGACATGTGAGCTAAAAGGATACATTCAGCATAAAGAGCAGAGACACCTGATAATGCAGAGCAGGGACAAGGTTTGGTTCACAGTGTCTGAGGAAACTTTTCAGATCCAGCCCTTATTTCTGGATAGGAAGGATCTTCCAACAGACCTCCACATGAACCTGTCTGATGGCCTTCTTCGCACCATTCCAACTGTATATGGATCAATTCGGAGCAGAAACACCATCATGGGAAATGACCTGAAGAATGTATTGGTGGGTGGAAAGGACACCGACGTGCTCTATGGACTAAGGGGCAATGACCTTCTTCAGGGGTCTGATGGGGCAGACTACCTGTCAGGTGGAACTGGGGAAGATGAGGTCCATGGAGGAGAGGGGGACGACTATATCTTGGCTGGAGCCGGGGATGATGTTATCTATCCTGGTCCAGGCTCGGATAAAGTCTATGGGGGATCTGGGTCTGATACTGTACTTTTCTGGGGGAACCACACAGATCACACTGGAGTTCTGGTAAACCTAGGCTTGGGCTATGGCACGGGTGCCGATGCTGAAGGCGATCTGTACTTCAGTGTGGAGAATGTGCTTGGGACCAGCTACGATGATATCCTTGTAGGGAGCGACAAGGACAATTATCTAAGCGGTGAAGGTGGAAGTGACCTTATTCAGCCCATGGGGGGCTCTGATGTTCTCCATGGCGGGGAAGGAAGTGACATTTACTACCTGCGGGAGGCAACTGGTCTTAAAAGAATCGACAACTTCTCTAAAGACAAGGCCATGGATATGATCTACTTTGGAACTGTGGGTAATGATGAAGTAAAAGATATACAATTTAGGAAACTGGAAGATGACTTAGAGATTACATTTCCAAAAGGCACAGACACAGACTCTCTGGAAGGGGTTCTTATAAAAAATTGGTTCAAATCCATAGACTATCGTCATGTTTTCATAATGTTTGGAGTGGTGATTCCTTTGGATACTTTATTGAATAGCCAAAAACCAATGGGAACTTGTGTGATACTGAGGACGTCTTCATCCCATGTACTGAAATGTTAGAATATTCTGCCTATTTCAATATAGAAAGAGAAAAATATAATCAATTAGTAAACATTTCAATTGTGTTATTGCATATAACATACAATCAAGGAAAAACTATTTTAAACACAATTTAAAACCATAAATATATTTTTCTATTTAGTTTGCTACTTTTATCTGAGTAAAACATATTCTAGTAATTGTTTTTAACATGAAGCTAGACTACAAGTATCAGAATTTGAGCCAGATCCACCACACGTCCGAGAAATCCCAGGTGTCTCAGCAATTCCACTTTCTATGTCAGGGTGAGCCGATGGTACACAACTGACTTTACTATTCTGACTCCTCGCAGAACAGCATTGCAAACTTCCAGGATGTTATTTCCATTGTGTACACAACGTGCTGAAAGCATGAATAATTTGGTGCAGTTCAGCGTAAAGAAAAGATGATATTTATTTAATCCCATAAAAAGATGGTGAGCCCCCATGGTGAGAAGGGAAGTGGATGTCTGTCACAGAGGATACTGCTTGGGCAGCAAGTAGCATTGACCACTGAACATAATGTAGTCACTGTTGCAAAGTATTACCCCCGGAAAATGCGAAGATTGCTTTACACACCCGATAGCCATCATAGGACTTGATTTTTGAAACGTCGCATTGGTGTTGTAATATCTTGTACTTTTCTAGCCCTGGAGTTCATACACTACATCATTATGTTATCTTCTGTGAATGACTCTAGTATCAATTAATGGTCCATTATATGTTAATGTTTATTTTACTTATACCCATAGAGTACAGTGCTTCAAAGGCATATAGTCAGGTTAAATGTGACCAGGTGCTGCTTGGCAGGAGGAGAATTAGGCAAAGATACACTCTGCTTTCATTTTGCTTAACTCTTTCCAACAGTGTGAATCAAAGAGAACTTGTTTTAAACAAGTATTATCTAGAATTCATTTTATTATTGATCCAAGTACTTTTTGAAATACATGAATGATATAGTTTACTTGTACAGTGCACTACGAAATGAGTCCTGAAGACGATCCTCCTAATTTGTGATATAAAGAACCAAAACTCAATCTCTAATTGCTCATTAGTTGAAGTTTAATAGCAATATATGATTCATCCTGGAAAACATAAACAATTTATTATTATGATCATTGTGCAACGGTCTATTTTCCTTTGTTGTCCATCTGGATTTTTTCACAAAGTAACGGGGTACATTGCTCTATGTTTTCGCCTCTTTCCAAAAATATTTGACTATATATATGTATGCATATACGCACAAGCAAAACAGAGGTATCACGTGCATAACCTTTTACAATAAATCAGGATGTCAAGCATGTCACTAAAATCATTCACATTTTGCCTATGATGCTTGTTTTACTGCTGTTCGGGAGCACAAGAAATTAAAAGGCTCTGTTAACAACAGATGGATCACCAACCTATTAAACCTTGAATACTGCCCCAACAAGTGTTTGTTCATTATTTACCTTAATGAAATGTGTCTGTTAATAACCTCATCTGATATAGAATTAAAAGTCAACAGCTTTAGACATATGCATTGACCATTGATAAGCCATGTATAACCATTCCCTTACACTACACACATTCCTGAAATGAGCAGAATGGCATACCTTATTAGACCAACACTTACATCATATTGTGACTTGAACAGTTTGTAAGTCACTCATACATTATACATTCTTAAACAATTTATAATGTCTCAGAATGTCTACTGGTCTTCTGGAAAATAGCAGATCCTTTCCTGAAGGACCAACCATTCAGATCGATTAGATCTATAAAGCAGGTCTATAAGAGATCTATGAAGTAGGTCTGTAAGAGTTCTATAAAGCAGGTCTGTAAGAGATCTATAAAGCAGGTCTATAAGAGATCTATAAAGCAGATCTATAAGAGATCTATAAAGCAGGTCTGTAAGAGATCTATAAAGCAGGTCTGTAAGATATCGATAAAGCAGGTCTATAAGAGATCTATAAAGCAGGTCTACAATAGATCTATAAAGCAGGTCTATAAGAGATCAATAAAGCAGGTCTGTAAGAGATCTATAAAGCAGGTCTACAAGAGATCTATAAAGCAGGTATATAGGAGATCTATAAAGCAGGTAAGAGATCTATAAAGCAGGCCTGTAAGAGATCTTTAAAGCAGGTCTATAAGAGGTCTATAAGGCAGGTCTTTAAGAGATCTATAAAGCAGGTCTGTAAGAGATCTATAAAGCAGGTCTACAAGAGATCTATAAAGCAAGTCTGTAAGATCTATAAAGCAGGTCTGTAAGAGATCTATAAAACAGGTCTATAAGAGATCTATAAAGCAGATCTGTAAGAGATCTATAAAGCAGGTCTATAAGAGATTTATAAAGCAGGTCTATAAGAGATCTATAAAGCAGGTATATACGAGATCTTTAAAGCAGGTCTGTAAGAGATCTATAAAGGAGGTCTATAAGAGATCTATAAGAGATCTATAAAGCAGCTCTGTAAGAGATCTGTAAAGCAGATCTATAAAGCAGGTCTGTAAGATATCTATAAAGCAGGTCTGAGCTCTATAAAGCAGGGCTCTAAGAGATCTATAAAGCAGGTCTGTAAGAGATCTATAAAGCAGGTCTCTAAGAGCTCTATAAAGCAGATCTCTAAGAGATCTATAAAGCAGGTCTTTAAGAGATCTATAAAGCAGGTCTGTAAGAGCTCTATAAAGCAGGTCTCTAAGAGAGCTATAGAGCGGGTCTATAAGAGATGTATAGAGCAGGTCTATAAGAGATCTATAGAGCAGGTCTATAAGAGCCTTATAAAGCAGGCCTATAAGAGATCTATAAAGCAGGCCTATAAGAGATCTATAAGCAAGTCTATAAGAGATGTATTGTTTTGTGTCTGTTTTGCACATGTAAACATTAAATTAATGCATTGTGAGGCGCATTGACTTCATAAATTAGATGAAATCTTGATAATGATTGTTTGAAATAACTGCCCTTGTGATTGACCGTTGTTTGTAAAGAGGTACATCTCCCTGGAATCCCTTGGTGATATTAAATGGCTCCATTAATTTAATTCTTCATTTTGGTTAGGGTTGAGTGTGCACATGGCTCTGATTCCTGATTTTCTTGATTTAGTGTACCTAATTTGGACAGTGATTTTTATGTCTGTGTCTTTGTGAATGATGTGTGTACTTTTCACTGAGGTGAGCATGTAAGAGCCAGCAAGACACTTCACTGTAGTTATCGAGACATCGCAGAATGTCAAAGCTGATCTCAATGACAGCTGTTTTGTGAAAGTTAGCTAATGGTGTAGGAGAGTAGGATCTGCACTTATGTTGCCCCCACTTTTTTTCTGATATATACACTGGTTTCTGGCTATAGTCTGGCTGGGTCCCTGCTAATCAGGGCCCCAGCCTCTCTGTTCTATCTAAACGACTTGGTGTGCATACTAGATGCACTAGTGATTGGATACTGTGGTACCTTATGAGCCCCTAGTTTATGGTACCTTAGGTACCTAGGGCATAGGTACTTCACAGGCCTACCAGGGGCTGAAGCATGTATTATGCCACCCCTGGGAAGCAGACTCAATCTGACACCACAGGCCTGCTACTGCAGCCTGGGTGAGGTAGTGTTAGCACTCCTCACTGAGGTGTAGGTTTCTATATCTCACCATACACACACATATAAACCTATCAGCCACCCCTATGGCAGGCCCTATCCATCCTGAGGGCAGGGTGCTTGGTTTACAATGTGAGGGGGTGCCTCTGCATGAGCAGGGCCCCTATACAGCTACCAGAGTCTATTCTCTATGGCTGTTTGTGGATGCGGTTAAACCATATACTCTTAAGTGCATTATAATGCTAGTTTTGGAATGACTGCATCAAAACATGTCCTGTTTGGTGTCAAACAGCTTGGAATCATACCCCCACATCAGTCCATGATGTGGGAGTATGATCCCCACCTTCTAGAGGGGATGACATGTGCCTACTGTAGAAATCTGAAAGAGCCCTGGCATCACAAAATGGATGCCACCAGCACAGACACTGGGCTTCCCTCCTGCTGCTGACTGAAACTCGCAGTGGAGGAGGCCCAACAATAGGTATCCTGTCACAGGGAGGTGTCACCACCTTCCAGACAGGATTTAGTGTATTGGGGCTGGGTGGGTGCACTTCTAGAGTGCTTTGAAGTCCTGCACTGGGGGAGCAGTAGGCTCCTCTGTGCATATGCCAGCTCAAACCGGTTCAGTGGCTACCTGTCCCTGCTCTGGCATGAAACCGGACAAAGGGAAGTGGGTGTAACCACCCCCTACCCTGACCCTCCCAGAGGAGTGGTCATAGAGCTAGTCCCTCCCCTATCTTCAGTATAAGGTAGCAAACCTTGCCATTTCAAAGCAGATAACCCTGGATGACGCTCTACAAAGAAGAATCCTGGCCCTTCAATGTTCCACTACCTTTGGAAGACAGAAGAATCTCCCTTGGAGTCAAGGAGTGACTCCCCTGCTTGGCAGGCACCAGAAACTCTAATCAATGGTCGCAAACTTTCCAGCTCCCGCCGGAGTTCGAAGTCCTTGCAGCCCCAGAAGTAAATTTCCTGACTTTTCGACGGCCATTGTGAGTCCCCAGCGAAGCTGCGGCAAGTGGACCCCACGAGTGATGAGGAACTGCAATACCTGGGAACCGTGCACTATTGTCAAGTGCAACCCCTTCACGACGTTCTACAAACTTGTGCTTTGGACCATTTGTGGCCCAAGCCTCCAGCAGACTGTGCAGCGAAAATCAGAGGCCTACCCCATCCCGAGTGACCGTGGGCTCCTGTGAAGTATTTCCTCCAGAGGTGTCTTTGCGATCCCTTGCCCGTTGGCTTGTGGGTCCCCCGAAGACTTTCTTATCAACTCAAAGGGCTCCTCTGATTGCTTCAGGCCTGCCCTCACTCACCCTTGCTGGGTGAGTCCCTCAGACCTTGCTGGTCTGCAACGCTGACTTTCTTTGATTTCCACAAGACTTGCTGTTGCCAAGGCTTGTTGGCTCCAATCCGGCTGCCGACACCTCAGTAAGCTGCAAACTTTGTGGGTCACTCCGAATCCAGCTGCTGGTCATCGTCGATCCTTCCTGGACCTCGTGAGCGAAGAGTCAAAACACCCATGATCACCTGAAATCACCCGACTTCCGTGGGCAACCAGCTTCCTGGCCCCCGGTCACTGGCAAGTGACTGTGAACACTGTCCCTTCAATTTTCAGGTCATCTGCCTCTCGAATCCACCTTTGGATTCCACCGGACACTTCTCCAGTCGACGCAAGCAGCAAGTCTTCTTTGGTCTCCATAGAAAACAGCGACGCGACCCGACACCAAAAGACCCCTATGCACCCGGCTTCCATGGGTGAGGTAACTCGTGCACTCCGATGCCCTAGTGTGTGTTGACCCTCGAATTACTTACCTTGTAAGTGGATTGCTTGTAGACTTCCTCAAAGTACCCTAAAACTTTAAAAATCAAACCGCGACTTGCTCCATTGTAATCCATAGGGAACCCGCGTCTGTGTTCACACACTGCATGCGTCTCCCATGGGTCTGCTACTTACCTGCTTTCACTGCAGTAGTGAAGCCCCAGCGATTCTACAGGCCCTAGGCCTTGTCATTCTGCAAGTCGACTTTCCTAACCCTCTTTTTTAGTATATGGTCTGGTACGCCCCTAGGGCCCCAGCCATATTTGTGCTTGACTTATTGTGAAACGTTGATATTTGAATGTGTTCCTGGCTTCTAATCTCATAAAGAGATTAGTATAGTGTGTCTAGAAATAAATACATATATATTTGATATATATACCTGTTTGGTGTCCTTTCATTTGGTAATTCAAGAGATTATAAGGTAAAACAAGCTGCTTTACATTCCTCTGAGACTTAGCCTGAAGGCTGCTCTCCACAGCTACCACTAGGATAGCTTTCTTTAAAAGGTTGTCTTAAACCTACCTACGATAAGAGTCGAATTGGACTGGTGCAAGGGGGCCACTATAACTAGTGACCAGCATATGCCAGGCCAACTTCTCACAAATAGCTTTTGAGTAAAAAGAAGGTCTCAGAAGACCTGCCATGAAGTCTCCTGAGAATCCTTCATGGAGGCTTAAACTCTTCATGGAAGTCAGAATTCTTCATGGAAGTGTCACCAGGTCTTCTTCGGATGCCTCTGGAAGCATTACCAATTATTAGTGAGAATTTTCCCGTCTAGTTTTCCACTGATGAAAGAGGAACACCCGACTGATACTGGCCGGCTGTTGCAACAGTGCAATTACTTTTTTTTGACATCCTGTTCCCTGACCTGGGAACCTTGGATCCCTTTGACTGGGAGTTATTATACATCCATTTGCCTTTCATTCTAGATAAAGCGCTGTTTAAAACCCAAATATAATACGTTTGATGACGGAAGTATTTTATACCATTTATTCCGCTTGCTCTGTGGACTATTTACAACGCCAACAATCGAACAGATTTATTACGCCCTGAAGAAGTCCTTCTGATAAGGACAAAACGCGTCAGCTGTGTTCTGATCATCTCGATCATGTTTTAAAACTTCATTGAAATAAAGAAGAATTTTGAAGAATACTTGTGGACATGGATTTCATAAAACTCTTTGTCTAAGTCTACTTGTGGTGCACCTGTGCTATTTGTTTACATTTTCAGGGATTCTGGTCAACGCTCAACCAGTTCTCACACAGAAACACCACCTTGTTGAAATGTTCATCACGTTGCTTGAGAATCCTTCAAGGAGGTGTCACCAAAACTCCTTAGAATCCCTCTTGGACCTTTCAACAGAACTCCAGAGAATTTTTTAAGGAGGTGTCACCTGGTCTACTTAGACTCCTTCATGGAGGTTTCACCAGGTCTCCTGGTAACCCTTCAAGGATGCATCACCAGCTCTACTAAGAATCCTACAAAGAGGTGTCATCAGGTCTCCTTAGAAACCTCAAAGGATATGTCACCAGGTCTCCTGAGAATCCCCTAAAGTGTTGTGTAAGTTACGACTTTGGTATAACTCTACAAGGGGTGCTTTCCCACACTCAGGTGGCACAGGTGAACTTGGCTCAGTGCACTAGTGATGAATGTGATAGACAAGTTATTGTAGCCTCGCAAAACATTATTCAGTGTGTAATTGACATAGAATTATTGCTTTTGGGTTACTAACAATCCCATGACCAGATAAGGGGCACTGTGAAAACATCAACAAACTTTATTTCGTTATTCCCAGCATCACACACACACTTTTCTATGCAGAATGAACACTTTACTTTAAAAGTATTTATTATTACAGGAACAAGCTATTTCTCAGTACTTCTAAAGCAACTCTACAGAATATTAAAAAAAAACAGCAATGAGGCACATTATAAATAATGAGAATAAAATAAATGTTTCTAGCATTGTTAAAATTTCATTAAAATTCATCTAGAATTTAACACCCTCATACCTATTTCTATGCGCTATACTATGAGAGCATTAACGTTAGAGCAACTTGCATACCTTGTTGACAGAAAAGACTGTCTTTCTCAGAAGAGACGTGAAGACAGTATTCCCCACAATGGAAAAACACCTACTGCGGAAGCAGTCTGTCAGTCTTCCTCCGGGACTTGGCCTTATCAGATTCCGGTGAGATGGAGCATCCACGGAGTGTGTAGTGCGCTGGCAGTAGGTGAGACCGTCTCTGGCAGCATCAAGGGCGATCATTTGGTGCATTTTACATTAAATGTCACACTGGAATCAATGGGGGTTTAATGTGCTGAGATGTTTGCTACCAAACTTCCCAGAATTCAGTAAAGCCATTATGGAGCTGTGGAGTTCGTGATGACCAACTCCCAGACCATATACTCTCTATGGCTCTACTACACTTACACTGTCTAAGAATGGACTTAGACACCATAGGGGTACAGGGCTCATGCCACTGTACCCTCACCTGGGGTCTAGTGCACCCTGTTAGAGGGGTGACTTACCTAGGCCTCAGGCAGTGGGTTGCAGACATGGCACACAGGAATGTGCGCCATGTCAACTCTTCACTTTTCTGTGCTCCAAAACATGCAGCCTGCAATAGTGTTAAAGTACAGGGCCTCTTAGGATGGCATAATGAATGAATGAATGAACACACACTTATATAGCGCATTTCTGACATAAATTTAGGAATGTCTGACATAATTTATGTGCATATAAGTATGCATCCCATACGTTTCCTTATGATTATCAAAGGCATAAGCATGTCAATTCAGATTACATTATTTTGGTGATATGTCTGCATGCGTTCTTACTTCACCTTGACATGGTAAGGAGTAGACATTTGACCCAGATGAATGTCACCATTGATGTTGTAGGAAAGTGCCCTTTTTGTATGGTCCCCCACACCTTTTGTCCCAGTGCTGATTCTTTTTTTTTACTGTTTGAGTTTATTGAGAAAAACTGATTATAACATAAGAAAACTTTACTTATAATACAACATAGCATAATAAATTGATATTTTTTAGCAAAACTAATTTTAAGAGAAAGGGAATAGTAGAGGAAAAAGGGAAGGGAAAACGGGAGGGGAAAAAGGAAACAGGGGAAGGAGAAGGGTCAAAATTAGAAACAAGACCTGAGTTAAACTTTATAAGCATATAAAGAAGGGTCCTAAAATATAAAGAGTGATAATAATTAAACAATACAACAGAAGGAGTATCCTAAGCATATATGATGATTAAAATACAAGAAGCAACGGGGATTTCAAGGAGGTTTCTGAACATCATCGGAAGCGTTGGCTGGAATTGAACTGTTGGATGCAACTAATGTAAGATAAGAGGACAAAGGTAGCCACAAAAGATCCCTTTTAATGGAAAGAGAGACGGGAGTAACATAACTAGTGTCCAGTCGATGATGAAAACATACAGCGTTCCACCATGCTTTGAAAGTAACATTATCTGCCTGTTTCCAATTGGAAGTTATCAAGTGGAAGGCTATTGCTAATAATAAATCAACTAACTTAGAATTAGGAGGTGCTGCAGACCAGGAAGGTGATAGAGAACCTAAGAAAATGTTAGTAAGTGAAAAAGAAATCTGAGTATGAAAGATTTTGTTAATTTGAGACCAAATTAGGTGCCAGAAGCGGGAAATGGAAGGACAGTTAAAAAGCATATGCTTTAAATCAGCCAGTAAACAGGGACAGGACCAACAAGCAGTGGAAGAGTCTGGAGAAATAGAGGCTAACTTAACAGGAGTAAATAAAATGCGTTTGTAGATAAAGTACAAGGTTTGAGAAGTGTTAGCAGCTCTGGATGTCTTGTGAATCTTTAGCCAAAGTTTATCCCAAAAGGGAATAGGCCAATTTTCATCCAAATCTTTCTCCCAAGCCAATTCAGCTTTCCCCTCGCTCCTAATAGAGGAAAAACATAAGCATCTATATAAGGAAGAGGCCGTTGTTGAAGAAGAGAGTAAAGGTAAGATAGTGGAACATTTGGAAGGAGGGGAAGAAAACGATGGTAAGGAATGAAGGTATTGAGAAAGAGAGGAACATAATAAAGCATATATAGCTTTACAGGAGGATGGTAAAGAAAATTTTGACTGTAAATCTAAAAAAGAAATAGGAATGCCATTAATCAATAATTGGGAAACCCAGAGCAATCCTTTACATCTCCACGACTTCCAATAAAAGGCGTGGTTGTTAATTCGTAGTAAATTATTGTGCCAAATAGGCTGTTGATCTAGTGAGGACGAAGAAGGATAAAAAGAAGGAAGAAGAGGAGCAAGGATTTTATGAGTATGAGAGATGACTGGAGAACGAGAAAGAGAGATGTTGTTCGTGAAAGCAACAGTTTCCTTGAATTCAAAAGGAGATAAAAAATGTTTTTCTATATTCAACCAAATAGGAGGAAGAATCAGTTGGTTATCCGAAAGCCAGCGAGAGGATTGCTTTAAAGAGAAAGCATGATGATAAGATTTAAAGTCAGGAAATTTAAGGCCTCCCGAAGACTTATCTGCTTTTAGCGCCGATAGAGCAATTCGTGAGGGTTTATTTTTCCAAAGAACTTTGATCAAAAGAGAGTCAATTTTCTTAAAATAAAATACAGGAATGTGAACCAGAATCATAGAAAGGAGGTAAAGAATCAAAGGAGCAAGCATCATCTTGATGGAATCTAATCGTCCCCACCAAGAAAGAAAAAGTGGATGCCAGCGGTCAATAGAGTCAGATAAAGTTTTAATCATATTATCAAAATTTATTTTTAATGTGTCAGGAATGTTAGAAGAAAACCACAAACCTAGATATTTAATCTTAGAGGTCTGCCAAGACAATCCTGTTTGTATGAAATCTTGTTTAAGACAGAAAACGTTTAAAGGTAATACTTTGCATTTATCTGAATAAAGACGATAACCAGATAATTGAGAGAAAGCGTCTACTTGAGATAACAAGCATTTGCAATGCAATAGGTCTCGCATTTGCGAGAGTTTAAGCTTTGGGCATTGTAAATGCCAAGGCCTTTTATTGATGTGTTTTGATAACTCATAAATAAAAGGCAATGCCATTTACAATGCTAATAGCTCAAACTCTTGTAAATGCGAGACCCACTGCCTTTCAAAGAAGCAGCCGCCATTGACCCAGGCTGCTTGAAAATTGAAAGCTCGCATGGCGCGTTGAATCTTGCAAGGAAACATGTTGTGCCTGCAGTAGGAGAAACTCATTAAAGAAATTAGTGCTTACAGACTAAATAAGACGTACTGTGTAACAAGCGAAGTAAAAGGGCCAATCCTTATGGAAGGTTACAAATGAAGACAAAGCGATACTAAGGCGGGACTAACAAGCCTATTAGTGAATCAGAAGCCAGCATTTATGAAGGGCAATGACACAAGCCAGTGACAAATATAGCCTGAGAGTGGGCGGGCTTTAGGTCCATCCACACTCGAATACAGCATGCCTCGCTGCCCGGGCTCGACCTAAAAATGAAAAATAAATGCCTCACTTGTTTTAAATTCTTTAAAGGGAACTCTAATTTGTTTTGATGTCAGATGGGGCTGCAAGGAAAAAAGCAAATCTGCCTTGTGTGATAAACAGCACACAGCTTGCTGTTGTTTTTTCATCCAGCAATCCTGCTGCCTTCGGCTGTTTGGCTTTTTCACTGTGCCTGGAAGCTCTGAAGCGGCTGCCACCGTGCAGGGTCAGACGGGGACAGAAAATAGGCCCAGCCACCAAAATAAAAGTGACTTTCATTAGTGAATCAGATTAGTAAAAACTTGGGCCACACTTAAAATTCGGGGCAGTTTTTCACTGTTTTGCAGGTAGGGTGGACTGCATGCATTTGCGCTTGCTGCTGTCAGAGTTTGTGGTAATAATATCAGGAAAATCAACAGTAAAAACCATCTAGGCCGTAAAACAGGCCCACAAACAGCAAAACCAACAGCCGACACGCTGATCTATCGGACCAGCTCTTCTGGCACTGCCAGGCTGCCTGATAGGCCAATTTGACCCAGACATCAGTGTCATGTTGGGTCTTTACAAAACACAAAAAATGTGTGTGCACACTCTCTACATAACTTCAAAATGCCAGGCCTCTGTGACACCTGGAACTCGGACACCTCGAGGCTGCTCCTCTGCAGCATCAGAACATCCTGCTCTGGGATCTTTGTGCCTATAGTGTGGTAAGTGCCTGCCAAAAGTGACAGCAAAGTGTCACACACACTCCCTCTCCGATCAAAGCTTTTCCACCCTCTTTCTTTTCGTTTCTCTTACTTTTTTTGCACATTCCATCTCATCACTCCCTCTCCTAAAGCCCCCATTTCCTCTTGTGCCTATCACTGTCTTTCTTTCTGTGCTCTGGGATAAACTGGGAGGATGGCTCAGTGAGCTGAACGTTTGTTGCTGACAAAATGTCCCTGGTACCAGGAGCTTCAATCCCGGCAAGGCAGCCTTTCAACCTCCAGGAAAAATAGTAAATTGAGTACCATGATTTGGGCAAACAAAGATAATGTTATCTGCAGCATTTAGAAACTGCAGCTTTAAGGTGTGTAATGCTATTTAGAACACAACCGATTACTTTCGCTAGGTCATTGTTCAGATTTTCTTTTTTAAATTGGGCCTTTGTGGGCACCCACTGGACCTGGGGATGCAACACCCGAAGTTGGGTGGGATGAAGATGGGGAGAAGATCAGGTTTTGAATAGCCATCACTCGGGCCTTCACAAGGCTCCAGGAAAGGTGGGGAAGAAGTAAGAAAATGAGAAAAAGAGAGGAGAAAGAATGGAAAAATGAAAAACAAAACAGGGAGAAAAAGATGGGGAAAGTGATAAAACAGCACAGGAATGCAAGTGTAGGAGAGAGGGTGAGATAAAGAGATGGCAAAGGAACAAAGAGCGATTACAAATAAAAGAGAGAGGCAGGTGTGGGGACGTGAACAAATGGGAATACAGCAGCAAACTGAAAGAAAGACACCAAAGAAAGGGAGCAAAGAAAGGCAGAGAGTGGGAGATGGGGATGGAAGACCTAAGGTTGGGAGGGGTGAAGGTGCGGAGAAGACCATCTGTGCAGGCATCACTTGAGGAAAGAAAGAAAGTACCATAGTCCAAAAAGTTCATAAGGTGAGCTCCCTCTGAAGATCTACAGTATCCTGCCGATGACAGGTCCGGACCACCCACATCCCAGGCTTTAATCATTCTCAGGTCTACAAAGTGTGCATCAGTTCCTTCAGTGCAAATAACACGTAATTGAAATGCCACAAGACACCTTATTTCATGATGCTCCCTATGTATATACTGACGTTATTTTCGATGAAAAAACTAATAAAATAGATTATAGTAATAACGCAATACAAAAGCAAGGAGGGTCTGCTTTTATCTAAATACACTTCACCCAAGAAGGAAGAACTCCGATGCCACCCTCCGAAGGCTAAACAACCGCCCTGGCTCCTACTTGGATACACACTGTCCGCCCTTGGCAGCGGGCCAGGCATGTAGGTGTCAAATCTATTCCATGCTCCACAAGGTGTCTGCAATCCTTTACTTGCTCTGAACTTTACATGTTCTGTTGCACGTAATTATCTTAATTTTATTTTTGTGATTTTCTGGTGCACAAGATTGTGTAAATGTAAGGTATATTCTATAAAGATGGAGCTCTGAGATGTGGTCTGCTGACCATGCCTTCATCCGTAGAACCGGGAGACTCAGGTCCCAAACGTGACCAAAGTGAGGCCAACGCTCTAACGCCATGTGCCTCGAAGACCCTATCTGCAGTGTGTAGAAAACAACGAGCCCGAATAGCAAGCACCTAATAAAAATAAATAACCAGAGTGCGGGGTCCCAGAAGCGGGCGCCGCGCTCAACTTCAAACTTTTAAAAATAAAATTTAAACTGAGCGCGGTGTTCCTAAAGCGGGCGCCACACTCAGCTTGCACATACAACAACAAGCTGTTCCTCTCCCAGCCACCACCAGGAGAAGGTGGGAGCCAGAGCCGCCAGTCAAGCCAGGATGGGCTTGTGCAGGCCAGAAGGGAGTGAAAAAAACGCTACTTTGTGGGGTAATGCTCCGTTGTAATAGCACTGCCAAAAGTTTTAAGATGGTTGCTTATGCAGTTATTCCCACATCACTAAGTATTAGCACAAATCGCGGAATCCCCCGAGGGGTGCATTTGGATAGAACCCCCACGTACCTTTCAGATCCGATGGCATGGCCGCCCGCGCTGCTGCATGCACTGCAGTTCCTGCGGTTGTCTCAGCAAGATCTCTCTGCCTCCCCCACCCCCTTTTCTCCATCGCACACGGAGCGGAGTCTCAACCATGGGAGGGGGGCAGACACAGGCACACACAACTTAAACAAGATTGGAGCACTACCCCGCCCAGGGAAAATAATGTTTTTCAAAGAAACACAAGAAAACAAAAGTAGCGCTTCACTGGCAAACTCTGTAAAGTGGCACTAATGTTTTGGTGTGAATCAAACCAATCTGGCCACTTTGCGACCACTATGTCTTGTTTTATTTAGTTATTTATCATATTTTGAACCTTTTCCCGAGGCTGCACTTTGGAATAGAAAAATATCAGAAAAGACGGCATTTTCAGCACATGTGTTTTTCTTTTTTGGATCCATTTCACAAGGGAACAAATACACGAAAGGAGAAAAGAAAGGGTGAGAACCCCGTTTGTTGCAGTCACGGTTTTCACTAAGTGAGAAGGAGCTAGACAGAGAGGGAAGAAGAGGAACAAGAAAGTGAACGAGTGGTGTGTGCTTGCTGGGCAGCAGCAGGGAAGCCACGAAAGTGAAAGCATTTGTAGCCTGACCCAAAACAGATGGCAGGCTGCATACGCTGCTGAAGCTGCTCACTTTGGAGCTGGAGAACAGGGTTCGAGCCTCCGTGTGGGCTGCATTATTTAAAAATAAACAGCGATCTCAGAGTGGGGGTGGAGAGAGACAAATTAAAAAAATAATACACATGGAGGGGGAGACAGGTACAATAAAAAAAAAATACAGGTTGAGATGGAGAACTGTAGCATCTGAAACCAAGCATACTAAACAGTGCGAGGAGGTGGCTCAACAAATAAAGCTGCCGACTGTGGAGCAGGAAAACAGGGTTCGAGCCTCAGTGTGGGCTGCATCATTTAAGTGTGACTTAATTATGAATACATTAATCGTAAATAAATAAATAGGGTCGGGTAAGTGCAGGAAGCTGCTAGATGTGGAAATGGGAGCAGCAAAGAATAAAAGTAGTCCCTAATTAAAAAGATAACAGCCAGCAGTGTAAGTTAACTGTAGTTGGTCCATGCTGCTTCCTCCAGAAAGGGAAGAAAAAGGAAGTGATGTATCGGACCACAAGCCAACTAGTGAGCAAGATAAGAACAGCAATGCCAGATTCCACCAATGACAAACCACAAGACAAATGCAATGGGTGGAGTTTCAGTGGTAATACTGTTTACTTGATGCCTCGTAGAGGCAGCGCATGCGCTGCTCTATGCGAGACCTAAAAAGGAAGGAATAGAAGTAGACGGATTGGAACAATATAAAAGGATATCGTCTGCATAAACCGATAATTTGACATGGGAGGTATCGAGCTGAAAGCCAGTGATTTTTTCATCTAATCTGATTTTGGTTAGAAAGAGCTCTAAAGCTATTATGAACAAAAGAGGGGAGAGAGGGCAACCTTGACGCACTCCTCTAGAGAGTGGAAAGTAATCCGAAATCCTGCCGTTCACAAAAATAGATGCCTTAGGGCCTGAGTATAAAATAGAGATAAGAGAAATTAATTTAGGAGGAAATCCTATCCATTTTAATGCCTGAAACATAAAATCCCAACCTATTCTGTCAAAAGCCTTTTCTACGTCCAATGCTATGGCAGCAATGGGATAACCAAGAGAGGAAGCCTTGCTGAGGAAATTAAAAAATACTGTAGAATTATCAGAAGATAAACGACCTTTTACAAAACCTGATTGTTCCGGGCCTATAAGAGTGGGTAACACAGGATCAATGCGAAGCGCAAGAATTTTTGCAAAAATCTTATAATCTAAATTAACTAGGGAAATTGGTCTGAAATTTTTACAAAGAGAAGGATCTTTATTCTCTTTAGGAATTAAACATATCATGGCTTCTTGAAAGGTTCCAGACGAAGACCCGCTAGAGATAAAGGCATTGTAGAGTGATAAAAGGTGTGGGATTAAAAGATTTGCAAAGTGAGCGTAAAACTCGATGGTAAAACCATCAGGGCCTGGAGCTTTCCCTTTTTTCAATATTGCAATCGTACGAGTGATTTCAGATAAAGTGATATCTTCCTCTAAGGAAGAAAAGTCGATATCATGAGGTGAAGGAGGTTCAATGGCTTGAAAATAGATAGACAGATCATTCTGGCTTGGTTGGTGTTCAGGGGTATATAATTTTTTATAAAAAGAAACAAATTCACTTAAAATATCATTATCTTTAAAGAAAGATAAACCCGCATCATTCCGTATAGATTCAATTTTGGTCCTTTCACGTCTAATTTTCGAGTAATTTGCCAAAAATTTCCCCATCTTATTTTGGCCTCCATAGTATCGAGCACTACTTTTTAAAAGATAAGAGGAAGTGGCTTCTGTGGATAATTTGTTAAAAGTAAATTTTGCTTCAATTAGGTTTTTTAATGCGGATTCGGAAATCGAGTGATAATAAGTATATTCAAGTTTTTTAATGTTATCAAGCAATTGGGAGTTTTTATGTTCAAAAGCTTTTTTCTTCTGAGAAACAAAATTAATAATAAAACCTCTAGCGGCAGCTTTAAAAGAGTCCCAAATCATTACCTGAGGAGAATCCAAGGTAGAATTAAAAGAAAAGAATTCAGACGCAAAAGAGGTGAATTGGCTTGTGAAATTAGGATCTGATAATAATGCGTTATTAAAACGCCATCTTCTTGTATGAGGGGTGGGAGGAAGTAAGTCAAAGTCAACTAGAACTGGAGCATGATCTGATATTAAAATAGAGCCAATTTCAGAGTGGGAAACTTGTTGAGTTAAAGATTTACTAAAGAAAAGATAGTCTATACGAGATTGTGAATGATGTGGAGGAGAGTAGAAGCTATATTCGCGAATATCAGGATTGCAAAGCCTCCATACATCAACTAAGGATTTACGCTGGATGGAGGAAGTAAACTGTGAGTGCATCTTTGTTTTGGAAAATTTAACAGAAGAATGTCTGTCTAATATGGGATCAAGAACCTGTTTACAATCCCCGCCCAAAATAATATAATCCTCATCCAACAAAAGAAGTTTGTCAGAAACATGCATCCAAAAAGTATTATCGACATGTACAGGTGCATATACATTAAACAAAGTTAGAGGTATTTGGTTTATAAGAAGTTTAACAATTACCCAACGACCTTCTAAATCAGTCTCTTGATGTACAACAGTAATATGGTATTTCTTGTGGCATAAGATGGAGACACCATTTTTCTTACGCAAAGCAGGGGAGGTATAGACATTACCTACCCAGCCACGTTTCAGTTTAGAAGCCTCGCTGTCCGATAAATGTGTTTCCTGAAGTAATGCAATATCAGCATTCAATCTAGCTAAATGCGTTATTACCCGTTGTCTTTTAATAGGATTATTTACTCCTTTAACATTCCAAGTTACAACTCTAAAAATAAACCATCAAATAGAACATGAACAGTTGATGCAAATACAAAATAAAACTAAAAAATTCCATTACAGAGAAGATTGGAAGAGATGAAAATAGGATTAAGAAAGAAACTCAGGAGAGGATAGAAAAAGAAAAAATTGAACATAAGGAGAATGAAGGAAAGTGTTTCCAAGTAAGATGAGAAAAAAAGAGAATGGATAAGAATGGTGAAAAGTAGTAGAAAGAAAGAAGAACACAAAACAAAAAAACAATACAAATTCAACATCTGATGATAAAAAAAAGTGTCAAAAAGACATACCACAAAAACACAATGAGACTGGGGATGGTGGGACCACATGAGGAAGGCAGCACCCCAGACCGAGGGTTTCATCAGGACGCAGCAAGAGGGGAACCGTCTCCAGGCATACGTAACGAGAAAAACGTCAAAGGAGCATAAATTTGCATCTAAAAGGAAGCAGAAAAGAAAAAACCCTTAACCACATCTCTCACAATAGAGTAAAAAACAGTAGGTAGGATAGGGTAACAAATTTCATGACATAAAAGACGCGCATATTCACAAAATAATTATGCTCGAGGGATGTCCATAGAATCATCTCTACAAGAGTTCAGAAATTGTTGAAGCATCACCGGATCTTCATACGTCGTTGTCTTATTGTTGTAAGTCACTTTAAAGAGGCAAGGGTGGAATAAGCCAAAGCGAGCATTCAAGGAGCGAAGAGCAGGTCTCATATCCAGGAACTTCTTCCGACGGTCAGCAGTAACTTTGGCGTAATCTTGTGCAAAGAAAAGATTAGAGCCATTCCAAGTAATCTTTCCTTTCTGTTTGGCCGCTTGAAGAACCTTCAGTAGATCTGTATACTCTAGAAAGTATAAGATAACTCCTCTACTTTTTGTTGAAGAAGAAGCAGCATTGGTAGACCGAGAAATTGAACCTAAACGATGAGCTCGTTGAATGTTCAAAGTTGGAGAACTTGGGAGAACAAGAAGTGTAGGCAAAAAAGATTGAAAAAAAGATATAGGATTCGATCCCTCAAGGCCTTCCGCAAGTCCGTAAATGCGTAGGTTGTTACGTCTATTACGATTTTCTAAATTTTCGGCCTGTTGCTTAAGAATTTGAATTTCCCTATGTAAACCAGGAACTTGTTCAGTAGCTACTTGAACTGATGTCACTTTTCTCTCCAGATCCTCAACTCTTTGCTCAGTGTGCGACCAGTTATCCTCTAGATTTTGAAGTCGAGAGTTTGTTTCTGCCATATAGGGTTTGAGCGAGCGAATTTCCTCAAGTAAAAGTTCCATAGAAATAGAAGAGGGATTATTAGTAGGAGATGGAGGATTTGTCTTTACTCGTTTTCCTGGCGCAGAAGTAGAAGTAGAGGATATTTTAGAGGAAGTTTTTGAGTTTGAGCGAGAAGTATGAGGAGAGGAAGTTTAAGCGGCAGAAGAGTCATTTGTTGTTTCTTCCATATTGTCTTGTAATACACTGAAAGGGTTAATATCTTCCACAGGTGTTGTGGTTACATTAATGTGTTGAGGAGCAATACGCGTGTGACGTGCTGACGCCATTAAAAAGATTGAGAGAAATTAGTACAACAAGTTCCAAAATTTTAAAATGGCTGTGAAATACTGAATTATAGCTCCTGGAAGTAGATGTCAAAGCTTCAGAGGGAGAGACACCGTCTCAAATTATCCATTAATAAAAGGCAAAAATTAGCTGATAAGAACCAGAGTCAAAAATAGAAAGCCAATGCTTTGCTATTCGCACTCTGTAGAGCAAAAGGTGCTCATAAAAACGTAATGACGTCAGCAATTGTCAGCATTTAGAAGGCAAGGGTTCTTTATCTTGCAGTCTATGAATGGCAATGCTTCTATGAGGTAATATCATCACCCAGAATGGCGGCAGCTGCTGCAACTGTGAGAAGTAAAGAGGATAATCCCTCTAGGAAATGAAAAATTCCTGTCACCTCAGTCACCATATGAACAAATCCTGTGAAATAAGCTGTATGAGAGAAGCATTGTTCCTCTCAAAGGTTAAAAACCGTGAGGCAGGCGAGGAAATGAAAGCACAGGAATCGAGGGAATACAAAATGGCGGTCGCGCTCTGTGCGCGAAATCACGGGCATCGAAAATCGGGGAAAAGCAGCCTGCTTCGCTCACCTCGCCCGCCCACAGCTTCAACTTCTACTGTATAGGCATTCCGCTGGTATTTAAACGCATTTTCGGCAGTCGGCTGCCGGCGCAAATCGCCTGGAGGCTCCCGTCTCAGCTACGCTCCGATGGAGCTTCCCGAGATGGCGGCCATCCTCACCGGCACCTAGCCACGCCCCCAGTGCTGATTCTTTTGAATCTGAAAGTTCACTGGAGCCTCCTGCCCAGGCCCCAGTGCCAGTGCTCTCTCCCTAACCACTATGTAGCAAATTGGTACTCCCAATTGGCAAGGACGTTAAGCCCCTCATAAGTCCCTAATAAAGTGGTATCAAGGGTACCTAAGACATCCGTGTTAAATGGGTCACCAGGGCCTGAAGCAGTATTTTTGCCACCCTGAGTAACCCAAGTACACAAATGACAGCAGGCCTGCAATGGCAAACTGCAGGGACTGCGCAGACTGCTCCAACTCGACTCTGCCCTCACCATGAGTGGCAAGGTCAAAGCTCTATCTCTGATATATGTCAGTGCACCCTGCCTCCTAAGCCCAGGAGGCAGGGTGCAGTATATTAAAGGTGTGGACATATAAATGCAAGTGTATATGTCCCTATAGTAGCCCTTTCTATTAAGGACTACTATAAGTGATCAGCGGTCCATAGGATAACAAGGGCTGGCACCCGGGCACACTCAAGGTCGCCAGCTCCTTTATACTGCTGCCAAATATGGTCATATTTGGCATCAAACAACGTGCCTCTTCACTCCTGACATGAATCCAATGCCAGGGTTGATGTGGCATGCACCCAGGTGGCTACCTTAGAGGTTGCCCACCTGGTTGCCCCAGCCTTTCCTGTGCTATGGCTGGCAGCCAGCAGCTGCTGTCGCCAGGACAGGAATCTGACCCCCATGCCAGCAGGTGTGAACACTCCCAGTAGTCAGAAACAACTACCTTGCCGGTACGAGGTGACACCTCCCTCCCCGACAGGCTGGCTATTGTAGTGGCACATCAAGGTGGTGTGCTTCAAAGTATTCCCAAAGGAGGAAGCTGTCCTCCCCTTTCCCTCCAACACATTTGCCTGGGCAGGTAAGAAAATTAGTCAGAGGGCGTACAGCCCCAGATAGCTAACCACATCCCGAGGGTGGGCCACCTGGTCTATACAGCCAAGGAAGGTTTCTGCCATTTTAGAAGTGGCAGAAGAGAGGATTATGGGTAGTAAAGGAGACAAACCCCTATGAATGTGGTCACTTCAGGGGCGGCTTAGCTGCACGAGCAAGTAGCCCATTGGCCACTTGCACCCATACCCCTAATGCCTCTAAATCTAGGATTTAAGGGATACCCCTGACACCAGAACCTTAGATCTGTGCAGACTGCAACAAAGTACAAAGAAGAGACCTGAGTCTGCAAAAACAGGAGCTGCACGAACCAAAGATGGGGTACTCTGCACCGGCGACAACACTCCGGGAACTGCACAAATGTGACTCGTCCAGGACCAAAGCGCGACTCCCCCAGACAGAGGGACCCCTTTGAGAGCTAAAGGCAACTCCATACTCCCCTGGACTAGTGGCACTAGTCCCCTGCAAATGCAGGTAAAAACTTCCGGGAGCCAAAGAATCACTGGCCATCGGGCCCTCTGAGCGATTGCTAAAAAGTAAATGGTCGAGTGATTAGTAGGAAAGGTAGTCCTGAACTCCATCAAGTTCCAGGCGGCTCCCGTTGTCCTCCAGACCTCCAGATGTTAAAGTATCAGCTTGCTGACCTTACCGCTACCAGGCCTTGTTGGTGACCAGTCCAGTTACCACCCACTATACTTGACTCTGCAACAAGAGGCAACGAGTCAACACCATCAACCAACCACCTTTGTCAACCTTTTGCATCCGTTTTCTCCCCAGCACTGTCTAAGTGGTAAACCCAGCTCTCCTGCAGCTCCCACTTAAGTACTTGGACAGCCAAGACAACTCTGCTCACAGGTAAATTTGATCTGACTGTTGTGGCTTAGTCCTGGGACCCGCTTCACCTTAACCCTCGATGGGTTCCATGTAACTCGGCCTGCATGTAACCGATTGTCACTAGGACCTTTTTTCCCATTGACCACAACGGTAAAGTTTATAGTATTGAATCACCCTGATTTTGGATTTCTCCTAAAATACATAACTCTGGGTATATGCATCTGTAGGAAAGTGCCCCTTTTGCATGGTTACCCCGCCCCCACACACTTTTGCCTGACACATAATGCACTTTGACTTGGTGTGCCCTGGGTCCCTGTCAATCAGGTTCCCAGGGCCTGTGTTCTTTCCCAAAGCTGTACCTGTGTACCCCCCATTTGGCAGTTCTGGCAGTTCTGGCCACAGGTAAGTCCCTTGTAAAAGATATCATGGGTGCCAAGAGCACTGGGACCATGGAAGGCCTCTAAGCGCTGTGGCACCTATTATGCCATCCTAAGAGGCCCTGTACTTTAACATTGCAGGCTGCATGTTATGAAGCAGAGAAAAGTGAAGAGTTGACATGGCGCACATTCCTGTGTGCCATGCCTGCAACCCACTGCCTGAGGCCTAGGTAAGTCACCCCTTTAACAGGGTGCACTAGACCCCAGGTGAAGGTACAGTGGCATGAGCCCTGTACTCCTATGGTGTCTAAGTCCATTCTTAGACAGTGTAAGTGAATGTAAATGTAGTGCATTTAGATAGCGCTCCGCACCCCCCCCAAAAGGGTCTCTCAGGCGCTGTGCACATACCGCTGTGGAACCCTTCCTGGCCTTTCCCTGTGAAGTGCTCACTCCTGGGTACCCCCAAGGTGAAGCCAGGCATCCTAGTGCTGTTGGGGCCGTTGTGGAGATTAAGCAAGCTATTGCCCAGAGTTGCAGAGTGTGACCCATGATTAGAATAGGCACCGAGGCGAGAATTATCGGGTCCGGGGAAATTGAGCCCAAGACCCACCGAGGCGAGAATTGAACCCTGGTCCGGGCCAGACCTCTGCATCAGGGTCTGCCACACTTCTCCACAAGTGCAGTAAAGCCATAGAGAGTATATGGTCTGGGAGTTGGTCATCACGAACTCCACAGCTCCATAATGGCTTTACTGAATTCTGGGAAGTTTGGTAGCAAACATCTCAGCTCATTAAACCCCCACTGATTCCAGTGTGAAATTTAATGTAAAATGCACTCAGAGGGCATCTTAGAGATGCCCCGTTAAAACGACCGGCCCTGGTGTGGTTCCTGAGTGTCTACCCACCATTTGCCACCACCAGGCAGGTTTCTGGACCCCTGGGTTCAGAGACAAAGACCATCCTGGGCATAGGTGTCACACCTCTTCCCCCAGGATGGGCTGGGTCCACGAAGGGGAAGCTTCAAAGGTCTGCACCATTTATAAGCTGTCCCAGCCTTTTGCTGCTGGCTCCCACCGGTTCTGACCTCCACTCCAGGTGGGAGAACCGGCGGGAAAACCAATTGAGGAAGGGAGCTGTGCCCACTGTTGCCAACCCCACCCCTGAGGTGGGGGATGCAAGGTGAAGCACACGTCCCAGTCCTCTCCAGCTTGAGGATGGGTGGGCTCAGCCAATTAGGAAGAGGCTCATACCCCCTTCCACTGGAGGGTGGCATAATAGGAGGTGTACTCACCTGAAGAAGGGACCCATTGGTCCCAACCTACACACCAATGTAAGGCCCCTAAATTTAGTATTTAGGAGCAACCCCGAAACTTGCCTCCTCAGATTTGAGGAAGAAAGAAGCAGGACCGAAGAAGCCGTGCTGACCCAGGAAGAAGAGGACACCTACTGCTTTGGCCCCAGCCCTACTGGCCTGTCCTGATTTCAACCTGCCTGAGAACCCCAGCATGTCCAGCAGCCACCCAGAGTCTGGAGGACCTGCCCTGCACTCACCTTACAGACTCTATCTCCCTTGAGCACGGGATTTGCTCAAGCAAAGACTTACCCACTGAATTCGGATCTAGGCAGCTCCACAATTCTGCACCTGATGCCCCAGGCCCAAGTTCGAGTGGCCCAACATGACAAGGAGGTCTCCCCAGTGATCCTCCCTCAAGCTTCAAGCTGACGCCTGCAGCCTCAACCTGAAGGGTCCCCCCCGACCGCGACCAGAGCTGATAAGAAAACCTGATACCTAAAAATACCCCTGCACCGGATGCCCCACGCCCCTGGGTGGCCCAACAGACTATGTCCAGGCATCCCCCAAGATCCCAACTTACCTCTCCAGGTTGCGGTCGCCTTCAGGAAGCCTCCCTGTCCAAGCCTGCAGCATCTCTTCCAAACCTGAGATCTCCATTGCAATCCACAGGGTCCCCGATGTCTCCTTGGCACCCTGCATTCGGCCGCCTCCGTGCCACTGGTGGTGCAGCTCCTGTGCTAAATTGTTGTCCCCTGCAGTGCTGATCCCTACCCCAGGAGCTTTGCTCCCACAGCCAAGTAGTCTGGCCGCAAGCAGCCCCTGACCGAAGGCCCCCTTAGCCCCATTGGCTAACATAGGGCCCCTGCATTTTGCACCCGGCTGCACCAGTGTCACTGGCGGTGCAATTTGCGTGCCTACCTGGACCTTGGGGAACCTTGGTCCTAACCCCCAAGACTCCCCGTTGTAAGTCATTTACTTACCTGAAAAACCGCTAACCCTTTTTCTCCCATAGGAACCCATGTTTCAAGTTTGTTCCTAAAATTGTTGTTGAGTTGACCTGTTAGTATGAAAAGAAAAGTAACTGCTTTGCAAATTGGAAAAAGTCTTAATTACCTTGTGTTGTGGGATCCACTGTGTGTTATCTAGGTATACTACCCTGAGTAGGTGATGTAATTCAAAAGTAATAAAAAAGTACTCCAAAAGTAATCACTGTGTAATTTGAACTGCTCTTTGAACCAATACCAACCTGTAACGATTGCTACTTAAACCACAATTGCATTTCCTTGTAAATTCTTGCATTTAAGAATATATTCTACTTAATGATGCCAAGTCCTGCTTGGTTCTATAAATAAAACTTAAGTATACCTTTTTTTAGGTCGAGCGTAGAGCAGCGCATGCGCTGCTTGCTCGACTTTTAGTAAGGGGGTTTTCAAAGTGCTGCCAGAGGCTTTTGCTGGCCTCAAGCTGGTGGTAACGCACGCGTGCACTTGCGCAGCCGTCATCTGTCTTTTCTGCCATCTGTCTTTTCTCCGTCACGTCCGTGGTCACTTTCACTTTTACTGCTGCGCTTGTTTTACTGGTGATTTTGATGCCTGTTTGTGCTCCTCAGATCATGCTACGGAGGGAATCCCCTTTATATGGTGAGTGTCGGCAAATTTGAACATTTGTTTGAAAGCCGTCAACATTTTCAAGCTGTAGTTGGAATTTTGAAGACACGCTCACATAAATCTCGGAACAAAAAAACACAATTTGTATTAATACAGCTACCCTGTATGTAGGCAGGCTTATTTTCAAATTCGATGTGTGGTATTTTATGCCCAGAACTTGAGCTATTATGCATGCAAAGACTTTCTACCATGGTGAAAATGTGTGTTTGTCTGGACATTCCATTAACTTGTTTTCATTTGTGTGATTTAATCACATTATTTTTGAGACAAGAAAAATCTGTTATATCCTTGTGTTGTGTTTGCAGCCTTCAGATATCTTTCGAATGCTGCTGCAGCGCAAGAATCATGACTGTGTGTATCGCTTAAAGTAAACTGTTTATGTTTTGTTGTCAAAAACCTCTGTGGCACTGAAGTGTATTGTGTTTTCATTGTATTTATAACAACAACAATGCTGTACAATATTCGTAATATCCATTTTGTCACCAAGAATGGCAAGCTCGTGGGCTGAAAATCAAAAACAACAAAAAAGTTTTTGTCTGCATTATGTGATTTTGTAGGCGTAGATTGTGCTAAGCATGGTTTTAGCACCTAATTGTCAAATATTGGCTGGAATTCACTTTGCATTACACGGGTGCTCGGAAAACAAAAAGATGCAAAAGTCACTTTGATCAACTTTCCCGCAAGAAATATATTTTCCACACTAAAGCTGATGCAAGCGCAAATAGCAAATGTCCTTGGAGCAGGAGGTTGTTTTTGAGCGAGGCGGTGATTCCCTTTCTTTTAAAGGTCTCTGGCAAGCCCCCCGAGAGCGCAGTGCAAACAGTGCCACAGATAGGTGTATAAAGCAAGGAACGTCCCCTTAGAGTTTAGGACTGCTACCCACGGACCGCTCACGGACCCACAATTACCTGCTACATCATATTTTTTGGCTAGTCTTTCACTTATACGTTCTCTCGTCACATGTTGATGGGGCATGGGTGTGCCTCACTGATTCAAACTGTGAGCACCTCTTTGTATCCTGGAAGCAGATGTTTTGTTTCAATCACTAATTGTGTAAGTTGTAAACAAGGACACATTTGATAGTATTTTAACGTAGCCTACACCCTAATGCAATCTGACTAGGGCTCCTGTCAGTTGGCATATCTGGTTTATTACAGCTCAACCCGTGCGCAGCCTTGGAGTAACACTAACGGCTACTAAAATAAGAGCAAAAGGCTACGCCCCTTTAGCCCCATCCTTCAGCGGTTCCTAATGTGGTTTCACTCGTTAAGTAACAGATTGCAGTTCCTGACATGCTTTGCTGTCACCAGGAAACTGTGCGCACTTTGCTGAGTAGCCAGGACTAGGACCTCTCTGTATACCAAATACTGAAATACCTCTAATTCATGTAAACGTTCTTAAGGATATTCTCTACTCTCTTTGTATTCAAGCAGTACTTAGCCTTATTTAGGGGCATATTATCAAGAAACAGCGTTAAAATTATCGCTGCTTTAGCGGCAGAAAACTGCCGCTAAAGCGGCGATAATGGGCTTGATAATATGCCCTTGTGAATGCCCATAGAAGCCCATGTTCTGGTGTGAGCATGGGCTTCTATTGGAATTCTCAAGGACTTATTATTAAGCCCATTATCGCTGCTTTAGTGGCAGTTTTCTGCAGCTAAATCGGTGATAATGTTAATGCCGTCCTTGATAATATGCCCCTTAGGTCCTTGAACTGATGGTTTTGTCTCATCTGTGATCCATTCCTGCCATCATGGCCTCTGATAGCAGGGGCTGCTAAATCTTTTTCAGGAGCAAACAAGCATTGGCATATCACAATGCCCCCACCTCCCCATCCCCACCGCAACAAGGATGATGTGCTGCGTGGCTAAACACTTATAAGGTCCTAAAGGCGAGACCTATTGGCTATGCCAATGCTTGTTATACTTACCCAATTGGCCTGGATTCAGTCTCTGAGTGTGTGCTTTCAGTCTTGATTGAGTGAATACAATAAAAGGTTAATGCACCCTCCTGTACACAATATACCTTACTTTGGTATGGTATATACAGTGCGAACTTCCTACAGCATCCAGTTGTGTTCGTTTTGGTGTCTTAATTCATATAAAAATCTGCTTTATAAATTGGTGTTGGATTTCCTTCGAGTCGTGTCAATTATTTGTCGTCTATGTCAGTACTCTGACACACTTAACACATGTTCCTCTAGTAACGCCGGACTGCTCTTTGCCACACTACCAGGACTGGGCTAAGGATTTATTATTGTGAATCCAAGAAACATCTTTGGGGTATCGTGTTAGTCTTATGTGGTGAGGCCTAACCGGCATCGCCGTATGATACTCCACGTTCCTACGGCTGTTGCATCTGTGTAATTAATGGAAGAACTTGACAATATCACAGTTCCTTAAAATATAAAGAAAGTCTGGCAATAACAGGGTTAAGAGGCAGACATGACAATGATCCTACATACATCAGGGAAATGGTGGTGTCCATTGTCTAAGCTGAGGAAGATGGTGGCCTTCTTGAGCCAAGATGAAGTCGGGGGGCCTACATAAGACGGAGTCAGACCCGAGGGACTTTACGTCATCCAGGGCCTGTACGTCTGAATGGGACCGCATAAGGGTGTGTCTAATCAATAGTAACTTGAGTAATGGGTGGATAAATTCATGCCCTCAAGCTACCAACTATAATTATTAGAATAAGATCCATGTGTGAAACATTTATCCGTAACATACCTATAGTGTAATGTAGAATCCAACAGTGCATTGCAGATGTAAAAGCTAAATAAAACATCTGTGCTACCGGGCCCTTTCATACCACTGAGGCCTTGCTGAAGCCAGCCATCCCCTCGCTTTGAAATAAAAACCTGCCACATTTGGAGTCGGGGCGGCGAGCCGCTGGGCGCTTGAGCCAGGAGCGGGGTCTCACCTCGAAGTCCTTGTGGAACCTCGACCAAAGGCATGTTGAAGCTTCAGGAGGATCCACCGCCCTCCCTCTTCTTGTTTCAACTGGAGTTAACATGTAATATAAGTATCTAAGTAACATATGTTCTGATTTAGCTGCTCCAAAATTAAAGACAGCGCTGACAAAGATACCCTTCTACTGGCTTAACCTCTTCTGTGCCGGGCGTTGAATTAGCGGGCGGGGTTCATGACGAGATAGTCTCGTCATGGGCACAGCGCAACCGTCATGGGCACTGAAGGGGTTAAATGTACAACCAGAAAAACCTGGGATCAATCCCAGCTTTTCTGTTTGACCAAATTGTGTGATCTGAGACAATCTCATTTCACTGTGCCTCAATTTTCTAAATCATGACGTTTTAGAGCACCTTCGAATATATCCCTTCATGGTTCTAGGTTAAAATTACTCTGATGTATTTTTAGTAGACGTTAATTTTGCTGTAGCAAGCGCCACCACATGACAACTGACTTTCCTCTGACATAAGACCTGGCAGCTGGAGTTACTGACCTGGGATCTGTGGAAACAGGCTCGAATCCAGCTGCAGGGCAAACCCACCTCCGTGTGACATAGTTGGCTTCTCTGGTACAGCGCCCTCTGCCGCTAGGTTTTGTTGTTAAAGCGGGTGAGGGGCATAAACCTGTCGCAGGTTCATGCTTGTACGCAATCACTTCTAATGAGTCCCACGCATTACAGGGAGAATTTAATTCACTAACGTGAAAGCTTTCTGCACGTGAAAGAAATTCAATTTTTGAATGATGACACCTTTTGTATACTTTTGAAAGCGTACGCTGGGCGATTTACATTCCAAACATGTCCTTTGTTGGTGTTAGGGCTTGTAGTGTTCGGCGCGCGCGAGGCGTTCTAGCCTTCCGCGCTACCGAGCTGCGCTAGCGCTGACGCGTGACGTCAGACGCTAGCTCGTTTAAATAAAGAGGCGTGGCCTCGGCGCGGCAGTCGGAGCCGCGTGTGTGTTTAACTAAGATCGGCTCCCGTGTCTTATTTAGCGCCTACGCGCAGCCATGCATGATAGGCCATTAAAGACTCCACACTGGCGACGAAGGGTCTAGTGAGCCCTGATGTGCTGGTTTATGCCCCACAGTGAACATTTTGGCCACCCATGTGTCCTGAGCCTGTGTGTGCAGCCCCCCCTCGTGGTGACTCGGCTGAGCCTGCTGTGAGGCCTGGTGGGGAACACTGCAAGTGCCCTGGAGGCCCACCAACCCATTGGAGGTGACGCTGTGTGCGCCCTGGTGCCCCAATCCACAGCCGGTAAGGGGTATGTCTCGCCCAGGTGGTGCTGCACCTGCCCCACGAGGTGCCTGACGACGACCGCGCCCTCCTACGCTTCAGGCCTACGCCGGGTGTGATCGCCTCAACCCAGGAGCACCTGAGGGGTCCCGCGGATGACGCTGGAGGTAGGCGCGCCCACCGTTTGGTGCAGAAGCGCGAAGAGAGTCAACGCGCAACGCCCGTAGGGGGTGCACGCCTGTTGGCGTCGACACAGAGGAGAGGTAGCCGGCTTCCACCGCGTGCTGCGCACGTGCCAAGATGGCGTCGATTCCCGCCATTGAGCCGTTTGCCGCTGACGGTGCCCCGTCGTCCCTTGCCCCGCGTTGGAGGGATTGGACAGACCGCCTACAAATTTACTTCGAAGGGGCTGGCATCACGAGGTAAAGGCGCAGAGCACTGCTGCTCCACCTAGGAGGCAAAGACATCCACCGAATCTACAAAACTCTCGTGGAAGCCACGCCGAAAACGTACCACACACTGCTAAACGCGCTCAACGCCCACTTCGAGCCCATGGCGAACAGAGACTATGAAAGGTTCATCTTCCGTCAGGCCAAACAAGAGGCGGACGAGTCCCTGGATGCGTTCCATGGCACGCTGAAGGAGTTAGCCAGCACGTGTGGGTTCCGCGACGAACAGGAGGAGATCCGAGGGCAGATTATACAGGGGTGTTACTCGTCTAAGCTTCGTGTCACGGTCCTCCAGGAAGAAGGAAAGCCCCTGGCGGACATCCTCACTCTCGGACGGTCGAAGGAGCTATCGCAAGCGAGAGCCTCGCATATGGAGGCAACCCTACATCGCCCTGTGAAGACGGAGCAAGTGCAAGTGGCAGAAGCGGTGAACGTAGTGCGGCCAAAAGGGAGGCAAGCCGGAGGGAAACGGCAGCCGGAGGCAAAGAAGAAAGACTGTGGGTACTGTGGCAGCCAACCCCACCGCATGCAAGACTGCCCGGCCAGAGGAAAAAAGTGTGGCGCCTGCGGGTGGATGAACCACTTTGCGGCGGTGTGCCGGTCCACCAGAGTCAAGAAGGAGGCGGCCCATGCGGTACGCGAAGAGGCAGACAGTGAAGACATGGACGATGACACCGAAGAGTACCCAGTCCATTATGTGTTTGCAATCCATCAACCACAGAAGAAGAAGCGCAGACTTCCGAAATGTCGCATCCTAGTCCAACAACAAGAGGTAAAGGCGACAATTGACACTGGGGCCTCCATCGAGCTGATGGCCGCCAATGTCTACCACCAACTGCGGGTCAAACCCCCGCTGAGAGAGGCAAAGATTGGGGTGTTCGCGTACGGCCAGAAGACGCCCATTCCCCTCATCGGGTGCTTCAAAACAGAGCTACAACATGGGGAGAGGAGCATCAACACCACCGTCTATGTCACGGAAGAGGGCAGCGGGATGCTGCTGAGCAGGCAATCGGCCGAAGAATTGAGGCTGATCTCGTTTGCCATGGCAGTTCTGGAGGAAGAACTGGATACCATCATGGAAGAGTTTGGAGAAGTCTTTAACGGCATCGGGTGCCTGAAAGGAAAGGAAGTATCCTTACACATCGACCCGTCGGTCCAACCAGTGGCGCTGAGGCACCGGCGAATCGCTTTCCACCTGCGGCAGAAGGTCGAGGAGGAGCTGGAGGCCCTGGAGAGACAAGGTATCATCGAAAAGGTCAGTGGGCCAACCCCGTGGGTATCCCCGATCGTCATCGCCAGGAAGCCGAAACAGCCAGGACAAGTCCGCATCTGTGTGGACATGCACCTCCCTAACGCCGCGGTCAAAAGAGAGCGACACCTGACGCCCACCATTGATGACATCCTGGGAGAGCTGAACGGGGCCAGGTGGTTTTCGAAGATGGACCTACGGTCAGGCTACCACCAGCTACCACTTCACCCGGACTCGAGGTACATCACCACATTTTCCACCCATGTGGGCCTCAGACGGTATCAGCGCCTGAACTTCGGCATCTCGAGTGCCGCCGAGGTATTCCAAAATACCATCGGAGAAGTGCTCAGTGGGCTCCCCGGCGTGCTCAATGTGAGCGACGACCTGCTCATATACGCGTCAACCAAAGAGGAACACCACCAGCGGTTGAGAGGGGTCCTCAAGAGGATTCAGGAGTCAGGCTTGACTCTGCACCGGGAGAAGTGTCAGTTCCTGCAGAACAAGAACAGTTTCTTTGGGTACACCTTCTCGGACCAAGGGGTGGCCCCAGACCCGGACAAGGTGAAGGATGTCCAAGATGCCCCAGCTCCGGCGAACATCTCGGAGGCCCGGAGTTTCCTGGGCATGGTCAACTTCTGCGGCCGCTTCATTCTGGACCTCTCCAACCTCACCAAACCCCTCAGGGAGCTGACCAAGTCGTCCACCACGTGGCAGTGGGGCCCGGAACAGAAGCAGGCGTTCCAAGCAATGAAGGCGGCCCTGTCCGCAGACACTACCCTCTCATACTTCGACCCGGCAAAGCCCACCAACGTGGCGGTCGACGCGAGCCCGTTTGGGCTGGGAGCAGTCCTGACACAACTCCAGGACAACGAGGAGTGGGCCCCCATTGCCTACGCCAGCCGGTCCCTGACCGAAACAGAGCAGCGGTACTCGCAAATCGAGCGAGAAGCCATCGCCATCCACTGGGCGTGCCGGCATTTTCACGTGTACGTGTATGGATATCATTTCACGGTAACAACCGATCACAAGCCACTCATTCCTCTATTCCAAGGGTCGTCCTCGAAGCCGCCACCCCGGATTGAAAAGTGGATACTCCAACTACAAGGGTACGACTACCGGGTGGAGTACAAACCAGGGGCCACGAACCCGGCGGACTATCTGTCACGGCACCCACGGAAAGCCACAACAGAAGAGAAGGAGGAGGCCGAGGATACTGAGGAGTACGTCCGGTATGTGACAGAGCGGTCACGACCCCTCCCAATGAGCCTGGCCGCGATAATAGAAGCCTCAGAAGGTGATGAATGCGTGAGAGCAGCAGCGGAGGCTGTCAGGTCGGGAGATTGGAGGACAATCCAAGCCTCGCTCAACAGAAGGACGCCCCAAGCCAAGCTGACACTGGAATCATTCTTGAAAGTGAAAAGTGAGGTGTCCGTTGACGCCCAAGGATGTCTTCTGCGGGGTCCGAGACTAGTCATGCCGGCCAGCCTCGCTCAACAGGCGGTGGACCTCGCCCACAGGGGACATCAAGGAATGGTAAAGACAAAGGGCAGGCTCCGAGCCAAAGTATGGTTCCCAGGCATGGATGCGATGGTGGAACAGACGGTGAGAACATGCACGTGGTGCCAAGCCGCAGGCCAGCCGGAACGCCCTCAGCCGGTGGTGACCGAAGACAATCCTCTGCGACCGTGGGAGTGCGTGAGTGCCGACTACGGACATCTCCCCGATGGACGGTACGCGTTGGTCATTATCGATGACTTCACCAAATACCCAGAGGTCGAAATTGTGGGGAGCCAGACAGCCACGGAAGTGATCGCGAAGTTCGAAAAAACCATCGCCATATTCGGGGTGGTCAAGACCGACAATGGACCGCCTTTCCAAGGGCAGGAGTTCGCGGAGTATCTCAAGAGCTGGGGGATCCATCACCGCAAAATAACACCACGGTGGCCCCAAGCCAATGGAGAGGTGGAGAGGTTTGTGAGGACACTCAACAAAACCATTCGCATCGCCATGGCTGACGGATCTCCACTGGAGAGAGCGATCTACAGTTTCCTGCGGGAATACCGGATGACCCCCCATGTCACAACCGAGGCAGCGCCAGGAACAGCCACCATGGGGAGAATCGTAAGTGACACGATCCCACACCACCCCACTTGGGTTCCAACACAAGCCACCAACGAAAAGACCTTAGCCAATCGGATGCGCTCGAACGACCACGCCAGCCGGCGAAGGGGAGCTAAGGAGTTCACGATACAACAGCAGGATCGAGTGTACGTGAAGGACCGCTACCCAGGCAGAAAGTTCAGACTTCTTTTTGAACCACTGTGGTAAATATTCTATTACCTGGACTGAATTTCATACGGAGTCTTAAATAAAATAGCTCAGAATAATAAGAGGCAGAATCCGTGGTATAAGAGGTTTCTGAATGGGCTTTATTCCAAAATGGCCGACTCGAGTCGCGGCCTTCAGGTTCCGTCACCACGGGGGTTCAGGAAGTGAAGTACATACTTTATTGACAGGAAATTGCTTTTATAGAACATACATTACAATGAAACCAATGTAGAAGGCGTAACAATTGATAAGGAAGATAATATCTTACATGCGTAATGAAAAGAGGCGTAATGGGGAGTAACAAGAAACATTATTGGTTGTGACGTCATATATAGGTGGATCTATAAGATAATACTTGGCAGAGATGCGCGCGCAGCGGCATGACGTGTAATTGACGTGTAACTAGGGGGTGAAGGGGACTTGACATTTAGCTCTACATGTGGAGACAAAAAGTCTGGGGGGTCAAGTCAACCTAATCCCAAATCATATCTAACATCCTATGTTTAAAGAACTATGTTATCCACAAGGAAGGACTCTCGGACAGAATCTATTCTATACTGACTGTGTGTACGTGCACAAGCGTCTAAGTGTCTACACTGAAATGCGAGAGGCAGAAACTTTCCATGGCAACAGGGCTATGATTTACTTGCATGAGGACAGAGAAGTTGGGCCTTTTTGCTTGGTAACTGGAAGAATGTTTACTTAAACTACTAGGCAGGAATGCATCGGCTGAGGGGGAAGCAGATAATTCGAAGGTGAAATACAGTTCTTGGCAGAGAGTAGGCTGATGTCAGGCTTCGTGAGCCGCGCAGAGAATGAGACAAAGTTCAGGGTCACAGATGCAGGCTCGGACTGGGGCTTTCAGAGGCAGAAGGCAAGAGGAGTTTTGATGACAGAATCAGGGCCTACTTGCCTGGACTGTAAAGTGGCATAAGTGAACCATATAAAGCCGGTGGCCTTTCATATTTAGGAATGGAATATCCGGCCTATTCATGTCGGATCTGTCAAAGGATATGTGGACGGTGGACGCACATGTGTTTGCGTCTTCGAAACTGGAACTGGAGGGAACATACATGTGTTAGCAACATGCACATAGAACCGTTGGGGTCCAAGATAGGGGACATAACTGATCAGGAAAATCCACATTTCCACATTCCCTCCTTGTCCCCTACTTGCCCGTCAAGAAACATCAATCTTCATTAGTCCATCGATTTGTTCATATAGCATCATTTGTTCTTCTTTCTTCTTCCGGGATCTTGAATGAAAATCTTGATGTGGAATGCACGATGTGGCACACAGACCACAAATCGCTGGTCCACATTGTAGACATAGACAGCAACTGAATAGTATGAGAAGGCCAATACCTAGGAAGGATAAAACTCTCCATCCCCAGGCTGATACCGCATTCCAAAACCAACTGGACCAAGTCCAAGTGCCTGGGTTCTGGTGCATCTGGCTTACAATCTTATGAAGGCGAGTGATGGCTTTATATACAGATGGCGAATTTTCTGGTATGAATACGCAGCAGCTTGATCCGATGACCCTACAAGCTCCGCCCCTATCAGCCAGGATGACGTCAAGGACAAGACGATTTTGAAGCACAACAATCCGCATAGCAGACTGCTCTTCCGTTAAATTGCCTAAGGCGGAAATAGTCTCATTCACTACTGCTTCAAGGGTTCTAGTTAATCTACGTATCAGCTTACTGTTAGTAACAGTACCTATATAGGGAAAGATGCCTTTATTAAAATCTACATACTTGTCCCATGCCGTCTCAGTGTAATCGACAATGGGGAGATCTCTTCGCTCTCTATTGTGTACTAAATGAACATTTCGATAATAATCAGGGGGAGCTAGGAAAACAGGTGGCAAAAGGAATGCTATGTAGCAGGTACCATCCCAATCTAGGGGTAGACGCATATATGCAGTCTGACCACATATAAAGTAGGAATGGCGAGAAGGTCTAAATGAAGATTTACCTTGATCACTATATTCTACTGTAGTAACGCATTTGCTATGGCCCATATGTATGGAACCAACTTTTCTTACACATAATTCACCCTTAACTGGAAGTACTGACATAGTGGGCAGAATTAGTTCAATTTCAGATACGACATTTAGAATCATGAGATTAGGTGTAAAATTACCTAATCCATATACTTCATTTTCTAGATCAGTTCCTGTTCTTTTGGGGCGACCCTCCTTGTCAGGGTAACAGACCTTGAGTAAAGCTAGGTTCAGATTTCCCCATACCCAATGATCTCGGTAAACTGCTGTGTCTGAGTCTATGGAGTTAATTAAACTAAACCATGCTCCACAGGAGCCATTATGTGTGAATGGATGGGGGAAGAAAGGCAGAACTCCTTTGTTATTCTGATAGGGAGGGAGTCGGCCACACACCCAACAATTAGTGGCATTACTAGTCTGATGGGAATGGTGTAACATACTAATGAAAGTGTTATTACGCAGCGCAAGTCTATAGGATAATTCATGTGGGGGTAGGTCACTAAAAGAATGTTCATTAGTTATATTGAAAATATGTTTAGAAACAGGATAATACATATGCAACAATATACTTGCAGTAATTATTATAAAACTCAAGAAAAACAAAATTAATAATGTCACTATACAGTGGCTACGCAGTGCTTTACAGTATGCATGTCGTTTCAACATTGTTCTTGATTGTTCATGATTCAGACTCAAGGGATACATGTCGGGGACAGATTCAACCGCTTCACCTTGGAGAGGACTTAAACAATCAAATCGGCCGACGGCCTGGGTCTGAGTTTTAATTTATAAAGGTCTGTGCTACTGGCCTCAGCCAAAGGTAGCTTTGAGTCAATGGGTGAAGACACACGAGGAGGACTGTTTATATCCGAAGGAAGTCCATGAAATTTCTTGATGTGGCTTGAATGGATCCACCCCTTTCTTCCTTCGATCTTCACGGCTGTCCTTGTGGTCAACAGGACCAGCTTAGGTGTCTTCCACCTGGGCTCCAGTTGAGTCTTTCTGTCAAAGTTCCTCACAAGGACATAATCGCCCGGGATTACGTCATGGGGTTTTACCTCAGTGTTGTCAGGAAAAGCTGCAGCTACCTGTGAACGACAAGATTGTAGTGCAGACATCAAGGAAGCCAGGTAATCTGTCAGCATATTACAATCAACATCAGTTATTTTACGGGGTATAGGCGTCCCCCACATATTCGGTGGTCTACCAAAGATCACCTCATAAGGGGATAGCCCTGTTCGAGAGTGTGCTACCATTCTTATGTAAAATAGTGCAACTGGTAAGGCTACTATCCAGTCCACACCTTTCTCCTTACATATTTTTGACAATCTGATTTTCAAAATTTGATTATGTCGTTCCACGAGACCTGCTGCCTCGGGGTGTCGGACACAATGAAACTTCCACTGATATCCCAGCAAAAGTGAAACATGTTTCATTAATTCGGATGAAAAAGGCTGGCCGTTATCTGAATATACAACACGTGGTAAACCGTACCGTGGGAAGAATTCTCGAACTAGCTGCTTGGCAGTAGTCGGGGCAGTGTAATCCGATACTGGGTACGCTTCAGTCCATCGGGAAAGAGCGCAGACAACTACAAGAACATATTTGAATCCTCGACATCGTTCCATCTGGATATAATCCATCTGGAGGACTTCAAAAGCATGATCGGGAGGCTGAAATCCACCCTGCTCTACGGGAACACTTTTTCCTGGGTTGAACTGACAACATATCATACAGGTACGGACTTTTTGTTTAGCTGCAGTTCGTAGATGTTTATTAAACCAAATGTGTTGAATGCTGTCTAGCATAGCTTTTTCTCCTAAATGCGCCGGACTGTGAATTGTAGCTATGATGGCTTGGACCATAGAGTCAGGAAGAAACCATACAGATTTCTCCTTTGTCACCCATCCCTGATCTGTCTGGATCCCTCCTAGTTCAGTCCATTTCTTTATTTCTTCTGTTGTGGCATGTGACTGTATGTCAATTATATCAAGTGCGGGATCCTTAATCGTCATACACTGTATTGGTGTCCTAACTATTGTCTTTGTCATGTCGGATGTGCGAGTCTGAGCAGTCTGTTTAGCTGTTCTGTCAGCTAAATCATTGCCTTGAGAAATGATATCAGTAACCTTCATGTGTGCTTTACATTTCATAATCGATATAGCTGTGGGCAGATGGATTGCGTCTAACAAAGCATGAATGAGAGACCCATGCTGAATATGGGTCCCATGAGAAGTTAAATAACCCCTCTCTCGCCAAAGCACCCCGAAGTCATGTACAACTCCGAATGCATAACGTGAATCAGTGTATATGTTAGCTTTCTTACTTGTGGCTTGAATACAGGCTTGTGTTAGAGCAATAAGTTCTGCTGCTTGGGCTGACAAAGTATCTATACAGTTTGTTTCAATAACCTCAGTGTCTGTTGTGACTGCATACGCGGCCACTAAATCTCCTGTACTTGTTCTCATGCATGATCCATCTACATATAACGTCAGGTCTGGATCTAACAATGGAACGTCTGTTAAGTCTTGTCTGGGTTTCGTCTTTATTTCAATAACTTCAACCCAATCATGAGCTAGTGGGTCTGTTCCAATTACAGGTAAAAGTGTAGCAGGATTCAATGTATTACAACGTCGGATCTCTATGTATGGCTGAAACAATGTCAGTTCATAACCGGTAAGTCTTGCTATGGTCAGGTGTTGTGTTTGCGTTCGGTTCACAAGAACTTCTACTGCATGTGGTACTTGTACTGTCAATGGATGTCCTAACACTATGGCATCGCTTTGTCTGATTGCTAGAGCTGTTGCTGCCACTGATTTCAGGCACGCAGGCAAAGCCTGAGCTACGGGATCTAATGTACTAGAGAAATAAGCGCATGGCTTGTGTGATCCTGCTTGTTCCTGAGTGAGTACTGACAAGGCAGTACCTTCGCGTTCTGTAACAAAGAGTGTAAAATATTTGCTGTAACATGGTGTCGCTAAAACAGGTGCTTGACATAGAGCTTTCTTTAAACTTTCAAAAGCTTGTGTGTGATCCTGAGTCCAAGGGAGGACAGTCGATGTGGCTGCCTCCTGTGTTGTCAACTGAATGAGTGGTTTTGCTAGAAATGCGTACTGAGGGATCCACTGCCTACAATATGAAGTGAGGCCTATGAAAGCCCGCACCTCCTTTTGTGTCTTGGGTATTGACATGTTAGCAATTAACTGAATGCGATCTGGTGTAAGCTGCCTTCCCTCCTTGGACAGCGAGTGACCAAGATAAATAACTCGCTGGACACAGAATTGCAGCTTAGAAGGAGACACCTTGTGCCCCTTGTCGGCTAGAAAGTGTAAAACTGTCAGAGAAGCCTTTTCACATTCGGGCTCGCTTCTCGCGGTGATCAGTAGATCATCGACATATTGAAGCAGTGCAGTGTTAACTGGCATGTGGATACTGTCGAGTTCTCGTTTCAGTGCTTGGCTATAGATGCTGGGGCTTTCTGTAAATCCTTGAGGAGCGCGTGAGAATTTAAAACTGCGCCCATTTAAACTGAATCCGAACAAATATTGACTTTCCGGATCTATGGGGACGCTGAAAAAGGCATTCTTGAGATCAATTACAGTAAAGAATGTTGCTTCGGAATCAATGGCTGTCAATAATGATGAGATATCGGGGACCACAGGGAATTGTGGCACAATGCATTTGTTTAATTCGCGTAAATCAATAACCAATCGATATACTGGCGGGGCTGTAGGATCTGTTCGTTTAAGAATCGGAATTATCGGTGAATTACATACATTGGAGTCTGTTTCTACAACTACTCCTTGGGCAATTAGCTCGTCAATGATTTGTAGTAAAGCCACTACAGCATCTTGCGGTAACTTGTATTGTCGCATTCGTGGTAGTACCACTCCTGCCTTTAATGTGACTCGGTATGGTGTAATGTTCATACAACCAACATCAGTAGGGCCTTGTGCCCATAGATGCGCTGGCAAAGTCTGTAATCGGCGATCCATGTCTCTGGATACATAATGACCTTTAAAATCACGTAAAAACAATCTTACTCCTTCCGGAGAACAACAGATAATAGCCCCTAGGGCTTTCAATGTCTTTATACCTAACAGGTTTTCTGGACAAGATTTGGTAAGCAATAAATCAGTAGTTCGTGTCAAGGGACCAATCGTAAGTGGAAGAGGCTGTGACACTTCATTAACAATAGGCTTTCCTGAGAAACCAAGGGAAACATTTTGAGAGCCTGAGAGGGGTGCCCCTGGAACTTCACTACGCTTTATTGTTGTTCGACTTGCCCCCGTATCGAGTAAGAATTTTCTGTCTTGACCTAATAATTCACTATGTACATAAGGTCCTTCTTGATCTACAGGAATCTCAATAAGGGGTAAGTCAACTTCCCTCTCTAGGCTAGTTCATGAGTAACGCTGATACTCAGGATATTCATACTGTGCAGTCTGATACATTTGTCGTGTTGTGGTTTGTGTGGCAGTAGCAGGCATCGGTGGTGCAGCTGGCATAAACTGTATGGGTTGTTGTAAGGCTGGCATAGACTGTTGCTGAGCTGGCATGGACTGTCCATGCTGCGTAGCTCCTTGTTCATTCTGATCCTGTCTGAGTGGTCGTGGTCTTTCTTTCGCAATACCTATAGCTATATTACGCTTCAGGACTTGACAATCGTGTACATAATGGCCTAGTTGTTTACAGTAATTGCATGTTCCCTTTACAGGAACTGCTGAATCTCCGGAATGTGTCACACCCTTTTTGTGACCATCCGCTGGTACTGTCTGGGAAACTAGCATTTTCATTTTTGTATCCTTCATACGTCTTTGTTCGTGTTCTTGTTCATCTCTAATTCTATTGTGATGATACTGTAACATTTGTAGCATTTGTGACGGAGTGTTACTTTGCCAGGTACTCTCAAATTTCAATATCCTATTCTTCACTGGAGGCAATGCATTTTCCACTAATTTTGTCACAAATAAATGTGGATACGACTCACTACTTGCCTTTATACCACTATTTACACCAAAACATTTTTCAAATCGGGCATAATAATCACTTGTGTCTTCATCATGCTTTTGTTTACAGGCTGAGATTGCACCCCAATCTTCCTTTTTCGTAGTTAATAAACGTGGCAGTACTTGTACTAGTAAACCTGGTAATGCTTTAACCTTATCCCCGAGCCCTGAACCTGCAGTTCGGGCCCTTTCCTCTGCTTCTAATGCTGTCCAATCTATTTTTTGGTCTCCCACTTCCCACTCTTTTTCTTTCAGTTTTTCATAAATGCCAGCAGGCATTAGCACCTTTAATATCGTCATAATATCAGGATAGGTATACTCTCCCATCAGTAACATGTCTTTAATTTCTCGGTGAAAACCCGCTGGGTCCTTGTCATGACTGGGTACTACTTTCTTCATTTCTAACAATTCAATTTTTGTTATGGGTGTGTATACAAATACACGGTGAAACTGATTGTCTTCGCCTTTTATTGGGTGCACTTCTCGTAAGGGATTTTGTCTATCCATGTAATACGGCATTCTTTCCTTGCTGGGCAGCGAGAAAGGATCTGGGCTTACAAAAAGGACGTACTGTTTACGTGACACTAATATTTCTTTAATTAACTTGTTACTAGAACCTCTCCATCTATTCGTGAGTAGTTCAGTTAATATATCAGGTAAAGGACCAGGATCAGCATGTTGGCTCTTATATAATATAAGGAGTTGCTGAATCATATAGATTCCAGCTAAACGTTGTTCATCTGGACTGAGGTTAAAAAACGTGTGTGCTACGGTCTCATCACCGTATTTTCCAGGACTGTCAATCCAGTGGACGGCTGATCTGGCTAATTCTTGCTCATCCATGGAATCGAGGAGGTGGTAACCCCTTCGTTCTCGGAGTATTTTATCTGCGGCTTGAAACAAATGTTCAGGAGACTTCAGATTTATTATTGGCGTCGGATACGTCCTGCTATTATTTGGACATACAGAGTGTATTGGATCAGAAAAACATCTAGTATTATTACAGGATCTTCCTCTACCTACATAGGCTATGGTGTCCGATTGTCTTACGGAATCCCCTGATTCGGACATTTCATCTTGCTCGAACTCGTCTGTTTCCAATCTTTCTTCATGAATACGTTCTATTTCTTTACGGATCTTTCGGCACATGGCTATTATACAATTTTGCTTATCGTGTCTCCCTTCTGATATATTCTGGCTCCATCTTGTAAGAATAAGCATTGCATTCGGGTCTACCCCCGGTCGGTCTTGATTTCTGATCACACAGTTTATGAGGAAACGTAACAGTTCCCCCTGTATCTCTACTTTCTGGAATTCCATAGCTCTATTAATACATTCTGGATCTCGCCCTGTTTGAACAAAATGATATATTTTCTCTAGATGCGCAGTCATTCCTGGTAACTTCGCTAAATATCCTGCGGCTCGTCTGATGCGTAATGATGCCAGGACCATTTCGTCCTCTTTACCGACCACTGGGTCATATCTACAATCTATAAGAAGTTCCTTAAGCGCACGTTCACTTACGAATTTGGGTGTACGTGAATGCGCTGACTCTTGAAAAACAAGTTTATTTATTCTAGGTGGCGTAAAAGTATTGCTAGCACCTCCCGTGGCCCCATCTGGGGCGTCGGGTGTGAATGGATTCGTTGAACGTGACACAGCAACTATAGGTGTGGACACAGCCATGGAAGTACCTGTAGGGACAGATGCGGAGACAGATGTGCTTGCCGGAACTTGTGACTCGACTTGTTGCTGTAGGGATACGGGTGCTGGATCTTGGCGTTGGACCTCCCTGGTATGCGGTCTATGTGGGGCGGAATTAGCATACTCGGGAGCTGCGTCATCTAAATATGAGGAAAGAAAAACATCTTCCGCTGTTCTAGGGTGCCCCTTAGGATGTGCCTTGATTGGAAACAATGGGGGTGGCAAGTCTTTTGGTATCTCTGGAGCAGCCTTAGGTAATCCTTCGGCTAGAAGGGGATACATACCATTCATAAGGGCATTTCTCTGTCTATCCACTTGTTCTGATTTCACTCTGATACCTTCCTCAATTAATAGATTTTCTTGAACTTTATTTGAACTTTCTTTACTCTTCTCTTCCTGTCTACGTGCTTTTTCTGTACGTCTATGAGATTCTTTACGCCATAACTCAACAGCGTCTTTCTGTGACTGTCTGACCTTTCTTTTCCATAATTCTTCCTCGACTTTCATGATGCACTCTGCATCCCAGGTTCCCGCTGCGGGCCACCTTTGACTTTCTGGCAATCCCTTGGTGTAATCTACCCATAAATCAAGAAATAATATAGCGTCTAAGCCATGTTTGTGATACATGAAGTGCCCTGGAGTATCCCTAGGAGGAATAGGGACGGCTTCTTCGAGTACCCCTTTCCTAGTAGTGATCTGTCTTAATTTCGAAAAGAGCGGCATATTGAGAACTGACCTTATACTTGATTTTGACCTGATACTTGAATTTGAACAGACTTAATACAATAAACACGATAATGAACAGTCATTCATACCACGATATACAGAACATATTTAAACACTTTAAACATTAAACATTAAACCTTTAACTGAAACAACAATGATGATCGTCTGCATAACTAATCACCAAGCTTAATTCTCGACAATAACTAGATACTTCGGAATACTTGATATACTGCTAAACAGTACATATACACTGCTAAACAGTGCAGACCGGATTTGTGTACCCAAATCCGTCTTGACCGGCACAACCTATGTGCGCGTCAACACGCCTCCCCGGCGATGGTACTCACCGGGTAGCTCCTTGAAACGGAAGGCCTCGGAGAATGGACTGGACTCGATGACTGCGGACATCGGACCCTCTGGACATCGGGACTTCGAAAACCTGGTGGGCCTCTGTATACCTCGGATCTTGCTCTCTCAGCTAGGCTCTGGTCGGGATACTTCGCACTTCTCACCGCCTCGTCTGGGTTGATCGCAGCCTCAGTCGCCCCCGCTTGACCGGAGGGAGCTACAGGAAATCCTGCTGGTACGCGTTATGGTCCGTCCAGCTGTGGCAGGAGACCGGGCCTGCAACGCACCGCCGGCGCGTGAGATGAGAAAGTGTCCCTATTCGGGCGCCATTATGTGGTAAATATTCTATTACCTGGACTGAATTTCATACGGAGTCTTAAATAAAATAGCTCAGAATAATAAGAGGCAGAATCCGTGGTATAAGAGGTTTCTGAATGGGCTTTATTCCAAAATGGCCGACTCGAGTCGCGGCCTTCAGGTTCCGTCACCACGGGGGTTCAGGAAGTGAAGTACATACTTTATTGACAGGAAATTGCTTTTATAGAACATACATTACAATGAAACCAATGTAGAAGGCGTAACAATTGATAAGGAAGATAATATCTTACATGCGTAATGAAAAGAGGCGTAATGGGGAGTAACAAGAAACATTATTGGTTGTGACGTCATATATAGGTGGATCTATAAGATAATACTTGGCAGAGATGCGCGCGCAGCGGCATGACGTGTAATTGACGTGTAACTAGGGGGTGAAGGGGACTTGACATTTAGCTCTACATGTGGAGACAAAAAGTCTGGGGGGTCAAGTCAACCTAATCCCAAATCATATCTAACATCCTATGTTTAAAGAACTATGTTATCCACAAGGAAGGACTCTCGGACAGAATCTATTCTATACTGACTGTGTGTACGTGCACAAGCGTCTAAGTGTCTACACTGAAATGCGAGAGGCAGAAACTTTCCATGGCAACAGGGCTATGATTTACTTGCATGAGGACAGAGAAGTTGGGCCTTTTTGCTTGGTAACTGGAAGAATGTTTACTTAAACTACTAGGCAGGAATGCATCGGCTGAGGGGGAAGCAGATAATTCGAAGGTGAAATACAGTTCTTGGCAGAGAGTAGGCTGATGTCAGGCTTCGTGAGCCGCGCAGAGAATGAGACAAAGTTCAGGGTCACAGATGCAGGCTCGGACTGGGGCTTTCAGAGGCAGAAGGCAAGAGGAGTTTTGATGACAGAATCAGGGCCTACTTGCCTGGACTGTAAAGTGGCATAAGTGAACCATATAAAGCCGGTGGCCTTTCATATTTAGGAATGGAATATCCGGCCTATTCATGTCGGATCTGTCAAAGGATATGTGGACGGTGGACGCACATGTGTTTGCGTCTTCGAAACTGGAACTGGAGGGAACATACATGTGTTAGCAACATGCACATAGAACCGTTGGGGTCCAAGATAGGGGACATAACTGATCAGGAAAATCCACATTTCCACACCACAACCATCGGTTGTCACCCGCCGGACAGGCACGATGGTGACCGCTCAAAGAGGTGCTGAAACGGTCACGCGAGATGTGTCTTTCTTCAAAAAAGTCCACCCAGGAACACCCTCACGTCCCGGGGCCGAGCCCGAGGGGCCGGATCCCGACCAGCCAAGCGGAGATCAGGAGGTGGAGGACGGTCGGAGCGAGGATGGTGGTTCCCAGTCCATCCCAGCCACCCCGGGGGGTAACCCGCCTGGCAGCTCCCCAGCCCGGGTCGAGCCGAACACCCCAAGGCGCAGAACCCCCGAGGTGGCCCTTTCCAGAGGCGGCCCATCCCGCTACAACCTGTGGAAGAACCAGGCACCGTCATCCCAGCTGGCGGACTATATGGTGTAACCTGTAAGGACTGGCAGACTGGTAATAGATTCATCGTTGGTTTTATGTTTTGCTTAATGTTTTATAAAGGTTGGAAGGAGTGTAGTGTTCGGCGCGCGCGAGGCGTTCTAGCCTTCCGCGCTGCCGAGCTGCGCTAGCGCTGACGCGTGACGTCAGACGCTAGCTCGTTTAAATAAAGAGGCGTGGCCTCGGCACGGCAGTCGGAGCCGCGTGTGTGTTTAACTAAGATCGGCTGCCGTGTCTTATTTAGCGCCTACGCGCAGCCATGCATGATAGGCCTTTGAAGACTCCACAGGGCTCTGAGAGCCACACCCTGGGCCCGGTGACCCCTGATGAGGTGCCGGCTCCCCAACATCTGCTTCTCATGGCAGATCATGGCATGCGGTGGTTTAATGCCAGCCCCCGCCGCGCTGCTCAGCGGCCGGTGTTGCTGGCTTGCCTGCGCCAGCCCTTCCGCGCCTCCCTGGCCCCACCCCCCTGAGTGTTGCACCGCCCACCGGGAGGCGGCTTCGCGCTCTGGCTCCCGGCGGACATCGGCCGGGGTACGCACGTCCCTGCACCCTGTCGCCCCCCCTGGGCTCCTTTAGAATAGTGGTGGGGCTGGTGGGGGGGGGGTCAGTGCCCCCCTACTTGGCTTTTGCTGCGCTGCCGACCTTGGTGAAGGAAACCAGGGTTCGAGCCTCGAGGTCTCGTCCCCTTCCCGTGACTCGGGGCATATCACTAATCTCCCTGAGCATGTAATGTAAACGCGGTGCTCCGGTCCAGTGCTCCTCTACCATCGGGTCGAGTTCGCGCGATCCAAAAGATGCCAAAAAAACCCAAAACTTATTTGTGCCTTAAGTGCGGTGGAACGCGCGCTGGCGGGGGAGGGGCGCAGCCGGGGATGCCAGGCCTTTGCTTGCTCGGCAAGCCCAGAAGGGGCCTGTGGCTGGGTGGGAGGGGGTCAGGCCAGGTGACGTGTTGACTGGCTTTTCTTTACATGGGGAAGGGTCGCCTTGCCCTGCAAGCCATGTTTGGGCCAGCAGCTTTCAAGTAACAGGCCTGCACCAAGGCACCCCATGCATTAACTCATGAAGCCCATCGGGGGACTCCCTCTACCTCTCGGGTAGTCGCCGTGCGCTACCCCCCACTGGAGACACGATGGGCCCGGTCCCCCCCACCAACTGTCGCTGCCCCCCCCTTGCTACGGGGTGGCTCCAGACCTCCACCCTGGACGCTCTAGGTCGCTAGCACGCACGCCAATGTGCAGGCCAGGGATCTACTACCGTAGGTGGGAACCACCAGTAGGTCACCGGGGATGCCTGGAGCCTGGGGTCGGCGGCAGCGGTTTGGCCACTGCCCGGGCGGAGCAGTGCCGGGAGGGAGGTTGCATGGGGTATGCATTTTGGGGTGTGCGCTTTGCGTCTGGTTACCACCTGCCTGCGGTGCCACCCAGTAGAGCCATGGGGGGCAACCACCGCCTGAGCGCATCTCCTGTGGGTCAAAAAAGGTAGAACCAAGGACCCACGGGAGTTATGCTCACCGCACGCCTACCTTTCGTCGCTGATATGGGATCAGGGGAGCTCTGGGGTTCCCCATACTCTAGGGCGGAGCGGGCGTTAGTAAGGGGTGGGGTCGAGGTTGGTTGCTCTGAACATGACAAACGAAACCCGGTTGCCCCTGGGACAGCGGCATGTGTGAAGGTACTAATCTATATGTGTCTTCTTGCTAGGAGTAAGAGCGGACGCCCCCCCCCCCCCGCCTTCTTCGCCCCGGCCAGGATCCGCCTGTAACACACAGGAAAAGGATAAGAGCCGCCCAAGGCAGGGAACACGAAGGGGCAGACCGCAGCAGTCCACGGCGGGGGTGTCTCCATCTGGCCAGGGGCTGCGCGCCACGTGGCCATGTTTACATGTGTCAACCACCCCCCCCCCAGGTGGCCATGTCAGGTGGTGACAGCCACTCCACCCCCCTCACGCCTCTTGCTTTTTGTTACAGAATCACCCCACGCTTCGCAGACACATCTCGCAGAAGATCAGGGATAGCACCAGTCGCCGGCGGAGGTGCTTTCGAGGTAACGCATGGCGGAGCTTGCCGCCTAGGGGACACGGTGGGGGGGGGCTCTCATGGGAAGGGGACCGCAGCACCATCTCCTAGGGGGAGAGAGTCATGATGGGCAGGCAGGGACGGCGCCGTGCCAGCGGCCGTTATGTCCTCCTGGTCCATTGGTTAACAATTCTACCATCCTCACCTCACAGGGTTCAGCAAGTCCCATCCCAGACCACACGACGTCACGAGCATCGTCAGGACGAGAGTAGCGACCACAGGAAGTAAGTACCGAGAGAGGGTGGGGGACCGAGCGGTGTAGTGGTAAACTGGGAAGCGGAGCCGTCACCAGCAGTTAGGCCTTGGCTCACAGCTCATTTTCTTTTCCAGGCCGGCAGTCGCAGATCCTCCCGATGAATAGCCAGGGATCCCCCCCGCTTTTCTCGATGATGTCCCAGGTGGAGGATTCCCAGCCAGGAACCTCCCAAGATGCGCAAATGTCGGCTGTCATGGAGATGGTCAGGGCCAAAGGTGTGGCTTGGGCCACGGAGCTGCTGATGGCACACAGCCCAGACGATTCGGGCATCGCCATGCCTGCCCCATGCACTGGTCAGGAAGCCGCCGAGGAGAACGGTCCTACCAGATCCAAGAGGGCCCGCAGGCCCACAGTTAAGGACTTCCCCGCTGAACCGCTGGTAGCCAGGAGCCGCACTACAAGCACAGTGCGGACTGTGGCCGTGCCACTGGCCAACACTTCCCTGCCCCCCGCAGCCGGACCAGCGGGCCCCTTGGTCAACGCAGCGCCGCCCACGAACTTTGCCACCCGCGACGACCTGGGTAAGCTCACGGACATGCTAACAAACTTTATGTCAGAGGTCAGAGCTGGTCTCCAGGCGTTCAACAACAGCAATACAGCGAACGGTGGAGTTGGGGTAGCTAGCCCAGCACCCCCGGGGCAGGCACCAGGTGCCCCTTCAGTCACAAACGTTTGGGGTGGGGGTGGGGTGGCAGCCGTTGGCCAGTGCTGCTGCAGAGCAGCATGCAGTAAGGAGTCCCAGGGCCCGCACTTGAGCCCAGGGCCATCAAGCACTCTCCCCTCCCCACTTAGGGGGACCTCCCGCGAGTTAGGCGGCGAGACACAAGCTGAGTCAGCCATCCCGCCCGCAGCACCATGCGCTCCCTCCCTGTTCTCAACGCCACCCCTCCGCCTGCGTCCCTGGCGCCATGCACCACTCTCCTCCCCGCGGCTCCGCTTCCTGCACTCCATGCCCCCGCGACGCTACTCACGATGGCCCCCCTGATGTCCGGCCGATGCTCATTAGCCTGGGAGGTGCCCCTAGCGGGCAAAGAGGGGATTTGGAGGAGGGAATTCATTGACATCTTTACACTACTGATGCACGGGGCGGAAGGGGTTGATACAAGGAAAATGAGCGGTAAGGAGGAGGACAAGAAGGTTCGCTTCCAAGCTTGGCCTGAGAAAAATATCAAAAGGTGGGGACAGGCCTTTGCCATCCTGGCAGCTGTTGTCTTGGAACGGTACCCAGACCAGGGACCGGGGCTATTCCAATACGCTGGCATCATCACCAATGAGGCGGAGACGAATGGCGGGATGGGCTGGTACAGGTACGATTGTGAGTTTAGGAAGAAGATGGCCATCTGTCCCGAACTAGGGTGGGACCAGCTGGAGGTGCGACTTTGGGTCCAGCACATGGGCATGGGCAGGGTTGAGGCTGAGGAGAAGCCTAGCTCCAGCATGAAGAAGGGAGAGTCGAGCAAGGGCCAGAGGCAGGACAGAAGGGGCAGTTCAAGCAGCCCTTTCGAGGAGGCCGGGGTGGTGGACAGAAGCAGGGACCCAGGAGAGCCTTCAATGGCACGTGTAGGGTTTTTAACGCTGGGTCTTGCGTCTGGGGCAAGGCCTGTCGATTCTCTCACTCTGCAGCAAGTGCGGTTCCCCCCCACTCGGCCACCTCCTGCGACAAGCGCGAACAAGCCTCCATGCCCGCCAGACAAGACAAGTAGGTCCGGGGTCTCCTTGTTGGGCCCTCTCGCCCCCCCTCCACTCAGATCAGGACTCCTTGCACCCCCCCAGATCCCTCTCAGGGTGTGCCCCTGGTCAAGGGCCCGTCCCCCGTGGTCACCGCCAACCTGCTACCACTACTTAGGGAATACCCCAATGCGAAGGACAGACTGTCACTGGTCCAGGGGTTCGTGGAGGGCTTCAGAATTCCCTACCTGGGCCCCCTGGTCAACAGAGATGCAGAGAACCTCAGGTCAGCCAGGGACCATCCCGATGTAGTAGGGGCTAAGATCAAGAAGGAAGTGGCACTGGGGAGGGTGGCAGGGTCTTTCCGGCAGCCCCCCCTTCCGAACTTTGTTGTCTCTCCCTTGGGTGTGGTCCCGAAGAAGGAGCCAGGGGCTTTCAGGCTGATCCAGCACTTGTCCTACCCGGATGGGGATTCAGTGAACCACTGGCTTGAGGAGGGTTCGTGCTCGGTCTCCTACTGTTCGCTTGACATGGCAGTAGACATGGGCAGGAGGGCGGGCAGGGGAGCGTGGCTAGCCAAGGCCGATATTGAGTCCGCTTTCCGCCTCCTACCGGTCCAGGCCCTCTCGGCTAGGTTTAGCGTTGAAGGGGTGACCCACTACCTGGATGACTTTTTGTTCCTTGGGGGTGCGGGAACACAGGAGTGTAGCAGGGGGCTTCAATGTTTCCAGGACCTGGCCAGACACCTAGGGGTGCCATTAGCACCTGGTAAGACGGAGGGTCCTGCGCAGGTCCTCACCTTTTTGGGCATCGAGCTTGACACTGTTACGTGCGTGTCTAGGCTCCCTGCGGAGAAGGTACAGGCTTTGCGGCAGGACTTCCAGTCACTGCTGGGAAAGACAAGGCTTCCCTGGGTGTCATCCAAAGCCTCTTAGGCAAGTTAAACTTTGCAGCTAGAGTCATCCCAGTGGGGCGGGAGTTCGCCAGGAGATTAGCCAGGGCCACAGGTAACATGTCTAAGAAGCACCACTTGGTCAGGTTGAGTGCAGGCCTGAAGAAGGACTTGGTCATGTGGGGAGATTTCCTGTTGCACTTCAATGGGACGGTCATCTGGAGGGCCCCCTGGGCTGACAGTCCCGAGCTCAGCTTGTTCACGGACGCCTCGGGAAGGGAGGGCGTTGGGGCAATCCTGGGCGAGGAATGGTGCGCACAGGAATGGCCCAACGGGTGGCGCAAGCACGGAATCACTTCCAAAATCACAGTTTTGGAGCTATTCCCTATCATCATATCCCTCCACCTGTGGCCGGCCATCTTGTCCAATAGGAAGGTCCTTTTCTGGTCGGACAATATGGCGGTCATGCAGGTGATCAATGGGCAGACCGCCAAGTGCCCGCTGGTGCTCTGCCTGCTCAGGGAGCTCGCCAGAGGGAGCCTGCGCGGCAACTTGGAGTTTAGGGCTAGACATCGAGGGGGTTAAGAATGTTGCGGCTGACGCTCTCTCTCATTTTTAGTGGCTCAGATTTCGAGAGGCCTGGCCGCAGGCGAGATAGGAGATGACCCCCTTCCCCGCAACCCTATAGAGTATCTTGGAGTTGAAAAACAGCTAAGGGCCATGGGGCAAAGGGCCCTGGCCCCCGGCACCAGGAAGCGGTATCTGGCGAGCCTTACCTGCTTCAACAACGTGGCTGGTGTCTTGGGCCTGGCCGGGGTACCCATTGAGGGCAAGGTTCAGGCCTTCGTGGTGTGAGCTAAGAGACAGGGAAAGAGTCACTCTTGGGTCTGTGGTCACCTAGCGGCGGTTAGCCATGACGCAAAGCTTAGAGGAGGACAGGACCCCACCAAGTCCTTTGCCATCAGGGTGGCGTTAAAGGGGTGGGCTAGGGAAGAGCCCCGGCTACCAGACAACAGGTCCCCCATCACCTTTCCCATCCTGCAGGCTTTGCTAGACGTCCTGGGAGGGGTCACCCACTCCCCTCATGAGGCGTCCCTCTTTGCTGCTTCCTTTTGCTTAGCATTCTTTGGTGCTTTCAGGATCAGCGAGTTAGTGGCTCGGTCCAAATCTGACAGGTCAGGGTCAAGGGCATAGTGGACATCCGGTTGTTGGACGAGCTCTCGATCCACCTCAGAAGGTCTAAGACAGATCAGAACGGAAAGGGGGTAGGGGTGGTGCTACTGCCGTTAGGAGAACCCAAATACTGCCTGGTCGCCAGGGTCCGGGAGTTCGATTCTCTCCGCCCGGATGCACCGGGGTACTTATTGATTCACGCCGACCTTGTCCTCCTAACCATCTTCCAGGTAGACAGGGTAAAGGATGATAACAAATATTCTAGCCACTCCTTCCGGATTGGGGCGGCCACCACTGCATTCTCAGCAGGCCTGGAACAGGCACAGGTCATGAAAGTTGGGCGCTGGGAGTCTCAGTGTTATAAGCGATACACCCGCCCCTGAGGGGTCCTGCTTTGTGTTTAGGACTGTATCTTGCAGTGTGGTATGCCACTTGTTTATGGTTTGGTGGTGGTAGTGCTATGTTTTACTGTTTTATAATAAACTTTTGAGTTGAATCTTGTCCTTTGTTTCTTCAGGGTCACGTGTGTGGGTCATTGGGCACTCTGCCATCTCCCGGTTGGCCCGTTGGGCATCGATCCGGAACTGGATGTGTCCCTTCTCTCAGACTAAGTTTGAGTGGTTGGGATTCCCAGGGATGAGATGGTGCAGCCTCATGAACAGACTGGAGCATTCGTTAGCCACGCTGGATGCCCCGCCCAATTTTTGGGTGATCCACCTGGGGGGTAATGACTTGACTGTATTGGGGAGGACCCTGCTCCTGCATTCCATGAAGACTGACCTGGGGGAGCTGAGCAAACGCCTGGGTCAGTGCGAGCTCTGGTGGTGAGAGATTTAGCCGCGGAGGGTGTGGCAGGGTTTTAAGTCTGGCGAGGCGGTGGAGCGGTCCAGGAAACGGTTGAACAGCTCCATGCGCAAGTTCACTCAGCAGAGGGGTCTGGGATTTATCAGACTCGAAATGATTCAGGAAAGGGTCAAAGGTTACTCCGAGTCTGACGGGGTATACCTCACTCCGGTAGAGATGGACCTGTTCCTGCTAGACTTGGAGGAAGCACTAGCACACAATGGTTGCAGGTGATAGACTAGAGCAGTTGGTGGGGGGCCCCGGCGGCGACGGTTGGCCGTCTCCGGGGCTGTGGCGGAGTTACAGGGCGATCTGGATGCATATGGGTACAGAACGGTACCGCTGCGCGGCACACAGTGGTGCCAGAGCCGAACCCCAGGAGCCTCATGGGAGGTTCACGGATTCTATGTCGGCGCCCCGTAGTCCTTCGGGCAGTTGTGGGCCTGAGCAACCAGGGGGTTGCCTTGCTACGCTCCGCCCTGAAGGGCGTGAGTATAATGGACCTAGGGTGGTCAGGTGATCCGGGAAGGGGATCACCAATAGGTGCAGTACTAAGTGGTTCGCCACGGTGCTGCTAGGCTCATCAGGTGGGCAGGTGGCGAGAAGGCTGCCTGTCCTTGGATTGCCCGTAAACTAACCCACCAGATTACATAACGTTGTATATAATAAACCTGCAGCAGTTTATTCCCAAATATATCTGGTGTGGTGTGTTTCATTTGCGGGCATTCTTTCTATGGGTGGGGTCTGTTGCCATGATGGTGCTATGCGGCTGCCCAAGGCCACCACAGGGGGCCACTCAGGAGGGCGGCCCTGTAGTGGCATCGGGCATCCACCCCCTCTTCCGGTCTCCTCCCCCCTTTTTCTTGGGGGGGGAGCTTGGCCTAGGAAGGAGTCCCCACTTTGGTCGCGGGCATCCCGCGTCACGTCCGGTGCGCGAGGCGGGGTGAGGGGTACATAGGTATCCCCCACCCACTCCTCTGCCTCTTTCTCGCACCGGACGCGCCACGGACACCTCGCCTCCAACACGCTCACCCACCCTGCCGCTTACCCGGCGTGTTGGCAGTGGGGAGCACTGTTGAACTTTGTAATGTTGTACTTTTTCGTTGCAGGCGGAGTTGCCAGGCGATCTGGATGCATATGGGTACAGAACGGTACCGCTGCACGGCACACGGTGGTGCCAGAGCCGAACCCCAGGAGCCTCATGGGAGGTTCACGGATTCTATGTCGGTGCCCCGTAGTCCTACGGGCAGTTGTTGGCCTGAGCAACCGGGGGCTTGCCTAAATACGCTCCGCCCAGAAGGGCGTGAGTATAATGGACCTAGGGTGGTCAGGTGATCCGGGAAGGGGATCACCAATAGGTGCAGTGCTAAGTGGTTCGCCACGGTGCTGCTAGGCTCATCAGGCAGGCAAGTGGTGAGAACGCTGCCTGTCCTTGGATCGCCCGTAAGCTAACCCACCAGATTACATAACGTTGCATGTAATAAACCTGCAGCAGTTTTTTCCAAAATATATCTGGTGTGGTGTGTTTCATTTGCGGGCATTCTTGCTGTGGGGGGGTCTGTTGCCATGATGGTGCTACGGATCTTACACACCCATGCCCAGACAGACATGAGTGAATGGACTTCCCTGCTTGCCGGTTTACGAGAAAGAAAAGGAAGGCAGCAGAGCGGGCGAAGCCACCGCGCTTGTCGGAGAAGCAAGATGGGAGTCGGGCGCCTTGGAGTCAAAGCGATAAGCAGTGACGAGCCGCTGCCTCGCTGCTGAGCGTAGGAATGCCCGGGGACCGGCGGAACCAGCGAGCGCGCAGACTGCAGTGAAGAGGCAGGGGTACTGGCCCAGCGGGAGAGAAAACATCTGCATATCGCTGCCTCCTCCCTGCCACCCTTCCCCGAGAAGTAACAGATTGTGGGGCTTCCCGGACTGAAATAGATGCAACACGTCAGGCCCTCAATGTCACAAATGTTAAGGCAGTCAGCGAACTAAGGGCATCCGACATCTGCAGATTCTGACAGCAACAATCCCTGAGAGCGCCTGAGCCTGTCTCATTTTAAGATGGCGGCCAGGCGGGTCTGCTCTGGGAAAAGCAGCCCGAGTGGCCACGAACTAATAAGATAGGCTCGTACTGTCATGGCCGGCATTGGAACTTCGTGAGAGCGGAAAGTGCCTTGGTTGCGGTGTAGACAACGAGAGTGATAGCCTGTCGATGGGTGGGATGTTCTCGGTGACTTGTCTTTTTGGCGCCAGCGGTGCTCGTGACACATGGATGTTTCCCCACTCATTGTCCACACTGGGTCGGAGTGTTATGCATTGGATCACAGCCTGCCCTCCATTGTGGGAGCCTCCCTTCCACCTCTCTTCAGACCTGGCTTCCCAAGATGGCAATCTGCAGCTCTAGTGAAAGGGAAAGAGGACTCGCCAAGCTCAGGTTATAAAAACTGAAGTAGGACTTTGCCTTTCCTTGGCACGCACAATTTTGTTGAAACTGATGAAAGACTCCTAACCCATTATTTAAGGAAGAACTCTCTCTATCCTTCATATTCGGCCATACTAGAACAGTAGTTTAGATGTTTTCACATTTTATAAATGCCTGAACCTAAAATGGCGGCCATAGATCGTTTCCTTACAACTATGTTACCAACAGGCGTCCTCTGAGCAGCTATCCACCTAAAATTTCTTTTGCCATTAGATATACCGGACAACCTAGTTACTTTACCTAAAATTTCTTCTGCCATTAGATATACGGGACAACCTAGTTACTTTACCCTGATAACCCAACCGTTTTTCGTTTCTCATCTAACTGGGTGCCTACCTCACTCGCCTGATTACTCCTGAGCCCAAAATGCCGGCATGATTTAACACATAAGGTGACCCTTGTCCCCAGACTGCATTACTAAGGGCCTAATATCCCACCTTTAATGCCACAGTAAATGTTTGGTTGGACCAGAGACTTTTGCCCTGCTAACCTGGATGCCTCTTGACCTCTCATTAATTGGATAATATCATTCGATTACCGGAATATGTGCCCTCTTCTTCTTATACTTCTTTTTGCTGTCGCTACCCTAGCAGCACCTTCCTCTTCCCCCACCAGCCTCCTCCTCCTCATTTTCCTAACATGGCCAACACTTGAGTTAAGTCTGGAGTTAACTGCTTCAAAATTATTTATCCCCCTAATCTGTCTAAAGCTTCAGCAAAACAGTTCAAACATAACACCATTGAACAATTTCCTGATTCCCTCTTTGTTGACCAATTCCATAACCGTCGTTATGGGAGGCTAAAAAACAACTTCATTTTTTCACTCACGACATCTCCTCCTGGTCCACCAGCTTCTATAACTCCTTCAATGTCACCTCCTCCGCATCCATCCCACATGGGCAACAGCTAAACATTTCCCCCTCTACTAAAGACACCTGTCTCTTTCTCTTTGACCACCTCTTCCCTTTCCTACGCCACACCCCTGATCTCCCATGATTCTTCATGTAGCTCCACCCTTTACTCCCTTTCTCCTCCCCTGACCCCCTATATTCCAATAGGCCGCTCTGTCGGGAGGCACAGGCCGACCCTCTGCCCCCCCTTCCCCTGCTCCCTCCTCTCCCACCCTTCCCCCCTCCCAGTGATAACTTCCCCTCAACAAGTCAGCCATACCTCTAGCTAACACTAACCTTTTCCACTCTGCACCTTGCCGGTATTCCAATGTTACCTCCTCCCACCTAACCCTGCCCACCACCCCCTTATTTAATCCACCTTCCCTACAACCCAGTCTCCCAGTTAACTTTCCATACTTTCCCCGCTTTCCCCCTCCTCTTCTTCTAGCCCTGCCCACCACCCCCTTATTTAATCCACCTTTCCTACAACCTGATCTCCCAGTTAACTTTCCATACTTTCCCCCTTTCACCCCCTCCTCTTCTTACCTACCTGCTCCCCCTCTCCCTGCAGCCTGAATTCTTCACAAACCCCCTGCACCTCTCTTCATCCTCCCATTCCTCCTGTAATGCTGCTCAACCCTTTATCCCCTCTCAGTAATCCCTTCCTTCTCCATCCCTCGGACCTAGCAGAACCATATTCTTTCTTCAACTACCCTCTAGCCCAATCCCCCCACTCTACCTGGTGCCTTTCCCCTCACATTCACCTCTCCTAGCTTACGGGACCTTTCCAACCCCTTCTCCTCTTTTCTCCCCAAACCTCCTGCCATTCTATGACTCCAATCTTTGCCCTCCCTGCATTCCGCCCTCCCGCCTCGTTCCTCACCTGTCTCCTCCTAATTATGATCTCAATTCAACGATGCCTCTCATACTATGGTTGATCTTCTGTTATCCACTGACTATTCTGTCTTTAGAAATAACAGAACAGACAAAGTTGGGGGAGGTGTTGCAATCATCTTCAGAAACTCCCTTCAACTTAAGGCTTTTCCTAACAGCTACTTCCGTACATTCGAATGCCCGTCTCTGGAGCTTCAAGTGCAACACTGCTCACCCTTCAGATTTCATGCCATTTATCACCCGCCTGGTGACTGCTCTTCGTTTTTGGAGGAACTCACCGACTTCATCAGCGATAAATATTCTCAAAGTGACAGACAGTTCTTCCTGGGAGACTTCAATCTTCACTGGGGCTCTTTGGAAGACTCTACTGCCAATAGGCTTGCCACTTTTCTCTCAGCAAAAGATCTTATCCAACACACTCTAAGGGCTCAATTCTGGACCTTCTTATATCTAAAGCAGACATGCTTACTATTGCTACCCCAACTTAGGTAGACTGGTCTGACCACTTCCTCATCCCCTTCTCTCTTCACCTATCACACTCTATAACTCTTGGCCAACCTAAAAGGACTACTACCTGGTTCCGTAACACCAAAAAAATTGACCTTGACATTCTTTGTGATTCTGCTATGCTTTCACTTCCACGGCTAGACCCTAACTTGGATGTCAACGATCTTACCTCCCAATGCCTCTCAGTCCTTGCACGATAATGTTGCTCCACTTGAAAGCAAAAGGAAAAGGCCTATTCCTTCAGCACCATGTTCAATAAATCCCTTTATGAAGAAAGGAAGAACCTGAGAAACCTGGAGAAACAATGGAGACAATCTCTATTCACCACCAATCTTTCTATTCTATGTTCAGCAAGATCAAATTAGCACAAACACATCTTCCATCTTCGATTCAGGGGAGTCTTGTCTTCTGATTCTATTAGACCTTTCTGCAGCCTTTGACATTGTTAATCACAACACTCTCCTTAACACTCTTCAACAAAGAATGGGTTTGGAAGGCACAGTGCTTAAATGGCTTGCCTCTTTCCTCTTGGACAGATCCCAAATGATCAAAATAGCGAACAGTCTTTCGTCTTCATTGGCGGTAGGTCAAGGCATCCCTCAAGGTTCTATCCTTGCACGCACTTTGTTCAATCTCTATTTGGAACGATTGGGAAATCTCCTAAGTAAATCTGGGATCATTTAACATAACATAACATAACAACATAACATGTGTATTTGTAAAGCGCACCATTACCCATAGGTGTCCTGGTGCTGAATAACAGATGTTTATTGTTACCCAACTCAATGGCACTCATTTTATCGACCTCAGATGGATGAAAGGCTGAGTGGACCTTCCGGGATTTGGACCTGTGACCATAAGGTCGAACACAGGCCCCTGCAGTGGCTACTTTAGTCCACTGAACCACCAGACCGGATACCATCTCTATGCAGATGACACTCAAATCTACCTTAAGGTGTCTTCCGCACACGATATCTCAATCCTCACCTCTACTCTCAACTCTATTCAAAACTGGATGTTAGCTCATAAACTCATTCTGAATGCTTCAAAAACGGAATTCCTCCTCCTGTCTACCTCGCTCTCTCTCCTCCTGTTCAATTTTGGATGGATCAGCTGAATGTACTCAACAATAAACCTATCGTTGTCGATAGCACAAAATCCCTTGGTGTCATACTTGACAAAATGCTCAATCTACTCTCCCACATCAATTCCATTGCAAAGAATGCACAATACAAACTGTGCCATCTCGGGGGGATTCAACGTTTCTTTCTGGAGCAAGACCTAAAAACCTTGGTCCAATCTCTGGTTCTCTCTAGATTGGACTATTGCAACTCTCTTCTTGCTGGCCTCCCCAAATCCCACCTTTCCCGTCTTAAATCCGTTCTCCATTCAGCGGCTCGTTTGATATCTGGGGCCAAAAGAAGTGACCACATCACACCCAGTTTGTCTTCTCTTCGATGGCTTCCCATCGAGGCAAGATCTATCTACAAGACTGCCTGTATCACCCACAAAGCCCTGCACACCTCCTCCCCTCGATACCTTTCGAATAAACTGAAAACCTCTGGAGGCTCTAGACTGTCTCGTAATGCGGAAAATCTACTACTTGAGCCCCCCACCTTCAAAAGGGAAAGATGGATGGCTCAATCCTACTCAGGCAATGCGGTGAGAATCTGGAACTCCCTTACTCCACTACTCCATACCACCACGTCTACCCGGACCTTCAAAACTGACCTCAAATCTCTTCTCTTCCAAAGACACTTCCAGAACTAATACACGCCTTTTCATGTCCCTCAAGGAAGGTTTTTCATTATTGTAAGTTTTTTTACCTTTGCCTGTACAATCTTCATCCTAATGTGTTTTTTTGTGTTTTTGAGTGACTGCCATCTATTGTTTTATTTGACCTTTTCTTGTTTCACTTTTGTTTCTGTAAACTGTAAACTTTTCATCATGTAACGTACTTGGTTCTATTGTGAAGCGCTCTGACACCTTTGGGTAAAGTCTGCGCAATATAAAAATGCATTAAATAAAAATAAAATAAATACATAAATTCACAGTGTACCTTCCAAATAAAGCCACACAGTGATTGGTTCTGTCAACCTTCCACGTCTGCGCTGTCTTGTGTGCATGTGCCAGATGCAGCAGGGACGTTTTAAAGATTTTGGGGGCCCTGGGCCAAATGTATTTTTGGGGCCTCTGTTCAGGAAAGCTTTGATTTTATGATCCGGTTTCAGCTTTTTCATGCCTTCTTAGATCAAATTCTGAATGTGTGTACATCTGATATTCAGGGATAGTGATGTGTGAGTTCAGTATTGTAGCACAGCAGCAGCTCACTAATATTACCGCAAATAATCTCTGTCACACACCCCCATTTTTCATATGTGAGGTCCTGTATTGATCTAAAAGAAACTTTTTATATGGATGTTGCATGAAACATGAACACATTGTGTCTTCAAAATGTCTGTAATAGACTCTCACACATTAAAATAAATGACAGAAAAACACTATTTCAACAATCTGTTTAAAAATTATTCACGGTCACCATGGAAAGTCTCTGCAGAACCGAGCTGGCCCTATCAGGGGCCCCTTGAAAGGCTGGGTCCTGGCCCAGAGCCCTCTTTGCCCATGCCTTTAAACATCTCTGAGATGCTGAGGATATCTAACCAATCTGGATGCTGCTCTCTCATGCCATTTATAAAAGTAAACAGCATGAGAGCAGTGGCGCCATTGGTGTGCCCAGTCATTCTCACCGCTCCAAAGGAAACCGAGAGCCTGCCCAAAGTAAACATAAAGGCCCACATGCATCAAGCTAATTTGTGATCGCAAACGTTGCGATTCGCAAAAAAGGGCCGTTTGCAATCGCAAAATAGCTTGTTCCCATGCATGAAGCAAATTCGCAGAAAATCCTAGTTTTTGCAATATTAGTGAATACCTAAATACCAAATCTGTAATAGTGATTCCGTATTAGGAATTCGCAAATAAGAAATCGCAAAATCGGATGCAACAAAAATTCGCAAAAACAGAATGAGACAAGAAACGCACTTTGCATTTCTTAAATAAGAAGAAATCAAATCGGGTGGTAAAAATATCACTTAACAAAAAACAGGTGTACATCGTGAGCAAACTACTTAAACAGTCCCAGAATGCATCTGAATGGTGCACAATGGCAGCGCTCTACGTCATGGCGAAGAGGATGAGGCTACGAGCAGCAGCACAGAGAAGAAGGAGGATACAGGAGAGACTATTCAGAGTGCACGTCACTTTGCTAGTGCAGACGGAGGTGGACATATTTGATAAATATAGGCTGAGTGCAGACACAATCTTAAATCTCATTGCTGAGTTAGACCCAATACTGCAGCGTCAGACGCGCAGGACACATGCCAAACCCACCCATGTGCAGGTCCTGTAGTCTCTGCATCTCCTAGCTTCTTGAAGCTTCTAGGGAGTAATTGCTGCAGCTGGAGGTGTTTCTCGGAGAGCACTATCACACTTTGTTAACTGTTTCCTAAATGCCATGTTGCAGAGGATACAACACCGCATTAGGTTCCCCACAACACCACAGGAATTGATGCAAACTAAATTAGATTTTAATCAGGTTGCACAATTCCCACATGTTATTGGTTGCATTGATGGGACGCATGTACCCATATGTCCCCCCTCAGTGAATGAGTACACATACCCAAACCGCAAATCTTACCATTCACTGAACATCCAAGTAGTCCGCAACTTGAAAACTATTATCAGAGACATAGTGGCAAGTTACCCTGGCAGTGCACATGACGCATACATCTTCCGGAATCGTGGCATACACAAACGTCTACTTGCGGGTGAAATTGGAGAAGGATATTTGCTAGGTAAACAGATTTCATACTGTCTTGCACACCTGTCCGCCATGGCAACACATAGCAGTGACTAATGTATATTTAATTTTCACACCCTGTAGGTGATAGCGCATGCGCTGTGAGGTCTTTCATCCTCACTCCCTATCTGAATCCAGCTACACAAAGGGAGCAGCAATACAATCAGGCACACATTGCGACCCGCAATGTGATTGAGAGCACATTTGGTGTACTAAAATCCAGGTTTCGCATCCTCCACAAAACCGGTGGGGCTTTACAGTATAGGCCGGAGACGTGCTGTAAAATTGTTGCAACATGTGCTATGTTGCACAACATAGCCACTAATAGGGGCATTCCCCTGGATGACTCTGATAGCGAGCCAGAACCCGACAACCAGCCAAGACAACTGGCTTGCACCCCAAGCAGCACGTGGTCCAAATGCAGCAGAGGGGAGACCGAGACGGGCAGAAATCACGCAACGTTACTTCTAAGGTGAGTAATGACAAAACAACACAAGCTTTGCTAAATGGATTTATTGTGCTAGTTGTGTGGATGTGTTGATGCACACATACCATGTGCAGACAAGAGCAGTGTGGGTACAGATAATTATAAGTCATTGCCTTGCAACTGCAACTTCTGTGTGCACAAGTTACCCATTTCTGGTTACGGCACCAGATTTTCTTGTGTCCAAATGTCTATTTCCTCCGCCCACGCACTCCTGTGGGCCTATCTGTAGGCTCAGCTAAATCCCTCATTGTGCCTTCTGTGCTGGCATGACTCCTGGTACTGCGCCTCCTGCTATGTGCCACAGGTTTCAGTAGGCTGCTGAGGCTGGAGCCCTCCTCACTGTCCCCCCCTGCATGCATGATGTTCCCAGTAGCTGCTGCTGTCTGTAGTCCTTCCACAGCAGTGGTGACCTGGATGAGGCTCCTGGCCACACCCCCACAGCAGTGGCTCATCTCCACCTGCATGCTGACCGCACGCCTGGAAAGCTGAGCTGTTGTGGTACTCAGCCTAATTATTGCCCTGGTGTAACTGTGCATGCGTTCCATAGAATGGTGATGCCTCCTGCCATTTGAGATATGCTCAGCCTGGATGACCCTGCACATGTCTTCAATGGCTGTTGCTACACGGTCAAGTGTTGCACTGTTTGCCCTGTGCCCTTCAACGACCGCAGTTGTCAGCTCTCTCGGGCGGTCATGTATCCCACCCATGTGCGTAGCCATTGCTCCAAGTTGGGCCTGCATTATACGCATATTTTTTCCTTGCAGGCCCTGGACCCTCAACATCTTGGCCTCAAGCACACTGCAGGCAGCTTCAGCATTGTCCCCAACAGACGTCAGGAGTGCACTGGGCCTTCGCCTGTGGAACTGCATGGAGCGGTGCCGCATTGTTACCTCTGGTGCTGGTGCTGGTGGTGTATGGGCAGGCTGCTGTGTGGGAGCTCCTGTTTGGCTGTCCTCATCACTCTCCAAATCAGGCAGTGGTTGTACTATTCTCCTGTGGCGAGTGGGAGCAGGTATGGGTGAGGATGCAGACAGTTCTTGTCCATCATCAGGCTGTTCCTAAAGGCCCTCTGACTTATGGTCGTCAGCCACGTCACTGTCCTGTGCTGCATCTGTGATTGAAACAGTGCAAGTTCAGTTACTTTATTTTGCACATGTTTGTAACATAGCGCCTGCAAAGGTCTATTACATTTTATTCTGTCATGTACAAAGTCTACTGTTGTCACTTCCTTGCTGATCTCTGCTGCAGTGGAGCTGTGTTAGTACCTCCATGCCTTGCACTAATATTTGTCTGAATACAACTCCCACAATGCAATTAAAAGCGGGACTGGACTCAGGTGTGCTACACTACGCAGGGTATGCAGTTGGGCTGGTTTTGATAACATTTGACATGAAAATATGTTTAGCTGTGCTCCTACCTTGGGAGGTACCCGCATGTCCTGAGGTGTCGATCTGTGTGACCCCGACAACTGCCTCTGGCTGCTGAGTGGATTCCACCATGTCATCCAGTGGGGTGTTTGGACGGTCGGTTGATGGTCCCCCTCCTATTTATTTGGCTGCGGCAAGCCTGTCTGCCACCCTCTCTTTTGCTCTGCTGCGCAGGTCCTACCGCCTCTTCTGCAGGTTAGGGATGTCACGATGTGTTACCCCCACAGCATTGACCTTCGCTTGTATCCCAAGCCAAATCTTCCTCTTCACAGACTCAGCAACATGCAGGGATCGCTTTCCAAACAGCTGGTCATGCTTCAATCTCACTTCCTCAGTGAGGATATCAAGTTCCTTGTCACTGAACTTGATTTTTCTCTTCCTGCCTTCTCCTTTTTCTTGTACCTTTTGGCCATGCTGTTGTTGTCTCACAGCTTCTGCTCCAAATAAAGTTTCTCCAGGCTGAGCTCCACCAGTTTTCCTCCTCCTCAGACTCTCCCTGTGTACAGGTGTGTTGAATCAGTGAATCACTTCCTGGTTGTGATGTCATCACAATGCAGCAATCTGGGAAAATCGCAATAACCGAATCTGTAATTGTGAATTCGCAATTACAGAATGAGTAAATAAGTAATTGCTAATGAAAATAGCGATTTTTAAGAAATCACAATTTTTTGGCGATTTTACTGCTGCATTGGCTTTTGCGATTCTTTAATAGCGATTCCTTATTTATCGCTATTAAGGAATCGTACATTCATTTTTTGATGCATGTGGGACAAAGTGAGCCAAACAGGCCTGCACTTGCCTCCACTCATCCCTCTGCCCAAAGAAAACATAAGGTCAACGAAACTGCCCTCCGCATTCCTGCAGTCAGCCCTCTGTCCAAAGTAAACATAAAATGAGCCAAACAGCCCTCAGCATTCCTGCAGCCAGCCCTCTGTCCAAAGTAAACATAAAGTGAGCCAAACAGCCCTCCGCATTCCTGCAGTCAGCCCTCTGTCCAAAGTAAACATAAAGTGAGCCAAACAGCCCTCCGCGTTCCTGCAGTCAGCCCTCTGTCCAAAGTAAACATAAAGTGAGCCAAACAGCCCTCCGCATTCCTGCAGCCAGCCCTCTGTCCAAAGTAAACATAAAGTGAGCCAAACAGCCCTTAGCATTCCTGCAGCCAGCCCTCTGTCCAAAGTAAACATAAAGTGAGCCAAACAGCCCTCAGCATTCCTGCAGCCAGCCCTCTGTCCAAAGTAAACATAAAGTGAGCCAAACAGCCCTCAGCATTCCTGCAGTCAGCCCTCTGTCCAAAGTAAACATAAAGTGAGCCAAACAGCCCTCAGCATTCCTGCAGTCAGCCCTCTGTCCAAAGTAAACATAAAGTGAGCCAAACAGCCCTCCGCATTCCTGCAGTCAGCCCTCTGTCCAAAGTAAACATAAAGTGAGCCAAACAGCCCTCAGCATTCCTGCAGTCAGCCCTCTGTCCAAAGTAAACATAAAGTGAGCCAAACAGCCCTCAGCATTCCTGCAGTCAGCCCTCTGTCCAAAGTAAACATAAAGTGAGCCAAACAGCCCTCAGCATTCCTGCAGTCAGCCCTCTGTCCAAAGTAAACATAAAGTGAGCCAAACAGCCCTCAGCATTCCTGCAGTCAGCCCTCTGTCCAAAGTAAACATAAAGTGAGCCAAACAGCCCTCAGCATTCCTGCAGTCAGCCCTCGTCCAAAGTAAACATAAAGTGAGCCAAACAGCCCTCCGCATTCCTGCAGTCAGCCCTCTGTCCAAAGTAAACATAAAGTGAGCCAAACAGCCCTCCGCATTCCTGCAGTCAGCCCTCTGTCCAAAGTAAACATAAAGTGAGCCAAACAGCCCTCCGCATTCCTGCAGCCAGCCCTCTGTCCAAAGTAAACATAAAGTGAGCCAAACAGCCCTCAGCATTCCTGCAGTCAGCCCTCTGTCCAAAGTAAACATAAAGTGAGCCAAACAGCCCTCAGCATTCCTGCAGTCAGCCCTCCGTCCAAAGTAAACATAAAGTGAGCCAAACAGCCCTCCGCATTCCTGCAGTCAGCCCTCTGTCCAAAGTAAACATAAAGTGAGCCAAACAGCCCTCCGCATTCCTGCAGCCAGCCCTCTGTCCAAAGTAAACATAAAGTGAGCCAAACAGCCCTCCGCATTCCTGCAGCCAGCCCTCTGTCCAAAGTAAACATAAAGTGAGCCAAACAGCCCTTAGCATTCCTGCAGCCAGCCCTCTGTCCAAAGTAAACATAAAGTGAGCCAAACAGCCCTTAGCATTCCTGCAGCCAGCCCTCTGTCCAAAGTAAACATAAAGTGAGACAAACAGCCCTTAGCATTCCTGCAGCCAGCCCTCTGTCCAAAGTAAACATAAAGTGAGACAAACAGCCCTCCGCATTCCTGCAGTCAGCCCTCTGTCCAAAGTAAACATAAAGTGAGCCAAACAGCCCTCAGCATTCCTGCAGTCAGCCCTCTGTCCAAAGTAAACATAAAGTGAGCTAAACTGCCCTTAGCATTCCTGCAGTCAGCCCTCTGTCCAAAGTAAACATAAAGTGAGCCAAACAGCCCTTAGCATTGTGGTAAATAATTTAATTACCGGGACTTAATTTGATACAGAACATAATAAAAATAGCTCAATAAATAAGAGGCAGAATCCGTGGTATTAGAGGTTAGGAACGGGCTTTATTCCAATGGACGATTTCGAAATCGTGGACTCCAGGTTCCATCACCACGGAGGCTCAGGAAGTGAAGTACATACATTATTGATAATTAATCACTTTTATACAATAGGCATTACAGTGAAGCAAATGCGAGAGGCGTAACAATTGATAAGGAAGATAAAACATACATACGTAGCAAAAGTAGGTGTAACTGGGTGTGGCTAAAGTACGTCATCAGATGTGATGTCATAATAGGGTGGTCCCATGAAAGAATTTCGCAATGTCAGCAGAAATACTTGGCAGAAATGCGCGCACAGCAGCATGACGTGTGATTGACGTGCGACTAGGGGGTGAAGGGGACTTGACATTTAGCTCTACATGTGGCGACAGATGTCTGGAGGGTCAAGTCAACCTAATCCCAAATCATATCTAACATCCTATGTTTAAAGAACTATGTTATCCAAAAGAGAGGTCTTTTAGAGTAGAATCTTATTCTATACTGACTATACTGACTGTTAGTGCGTGTACAAGCGTCTAAGTGTCTACACTAGATGCGAGGGCAGAAGTCTTCCATGGTAATAGGGCTATGAATTACTTGTATAAAGACAGAGAAGCCGGGCCTCTGCTCGGTAGCTGGCAGAATGTTTACTTAAACTACTAGACAGGAATGCATTGGGCAGGGAACGGAGCAGATAATTTCGAAGGTGAAATACAGTTCTTGGCAGGCAGCAAGCTGATGTCAGGCACTGTGAGCCGCGCAGAGGATGAGACAAAGTTCATGGTCACAGATGCGAGTTCAGACTGGAGCTTTCAGAGGCAGAAAGCAGAAAAGCTTGATGACAGAATCAGGGCCTACTTGCCTGGACTGTAAAATGGCATAAGTGAACCATATAAAGGCGGTGGCCTTTCGTACTTAGGAATGGAATATCCGGCCCATTCATGGCAGGTCTGAAAGAGGACATGTTAACGGTGGACGCACATGTATTTGCGTCTTCATAACTGGAACTGGAGGGAACATACATGTACTTGTAACATGCGAATAGAACCGTTGGGGTCCAAGATAGGGGACATAACTGACCAGAAAAATCCATATTTCCACATTCCCTCCTTGTCCCCTACTTGCCCGTCAAGAGATATCAATCTTCATCAATCCATTGATCTGTTCATATAGCATCATTTGTTCTTCTTTCTTCTTCCGGGATCTTGAACGAAAATCTTGATGTGGAATACACGATGTGGCACACAGACCACAAATCGCTGGTCCACATTGTAGGCATAAGCAGCAACTGAATAGTATGAGAAGGCCAATACCTAGGAAGGATAGAACTCTCCATCCCCAGGCTGATAACACGCTCCAAAACCACCCGGACCAAGTCCAAGTGCCTGGATTCTGGTGTATCTGGCTCACAATCTTATGAAGGCGCGTTATAGCTTTATATACAGATGGCGAATTTTCTGGTATGAATACGCAACAACTTGATCCGATGACCCTACAAGCTCCACCCCTATCGGCCAGGATGACGTCAAGGACAAGACGATTTTGAAGTACAACAATCCGCATAGCAGACTGCTCTTCTGTTAAATTGCCTAAGGCGGAAATAGTTTCGTTCACTACTGCTTCAAGGGTTCTAGTTAATCTACGTATCAGCTTACTATTAGTAACGGTACCTATATAGGGAAAGAGACCTTTATTGAAATCTGTGTATTTTTCCCATGCTGTTTCAGTGTAATCGACTATTGGGAGATCTCTCCTTTCTCTATTGTGTACTAAATGAGTATTTCTGTGATAATCAGGAGGAGCTAGAAAAACAGGTGGCAAAAGGAATCCAATGTAGCAGGTACCATCCCAGTCTAGAGGCAAACGTACATATGCCGTCTGACCACATATAAAATAGGAATGGCGGGAAGCTCTAAATGTCGACTTGCCTTGATCACTGAATTCTATTACAATGGTGCATCTACTATGGCCCATATGTATGGAACCATTCTTTCTTACACATAATTCACCCTTTACTGGAAATACTGACATGGCGGGCAAACTTGGATTAGCTTCGGATTCGACATTCAAGATCAGGAGATTAAGCGTAAAATTACCTAATCCATATACTTCATTTTCTAAATCAGTTCCTGTTCTTTTGGGAAGTCCCTCCTTGTTGGGGTGGCAGACTTTAAGTAAAACTAAGTTCAGATTTCCCCATACCCCGTTGTCTTGATAAACTGCGGAGTTCGAATCTTGGGAATTAAGTAAACTAAACCATGCTCCACAGGAGCCGTTGTGTGTGAACGGGTATGGAAAAAGAGGTAGAATTCCTTTATAGTTCTGATAGGGAGGGAGTCGGCCACATATCCAACAATTTGTAGCATTGCTAACCTGATGGGAATGATGTAACATACTAATAAAAGTGTTATTGCGCAGCGCAAATCTGTATGACAATTCATGCGGAGGTAATTCACTAAAAGAATGTTCAGCAGTAACATTATAAACATGTCTAAAAATAGGATAACATATGTGCAACAATATACTTGCAGTAATTATTAAAAGGCTTAGGAAAAACAAAATCAATAACGTCACTGTGCAATGACTACGCAGTGATTTACAGTATGCATGTCGTTTCAACATTTTTCGGGTTCTTTCTCTATTCAGATCTAAGGGATACATGTCAGAGACAAATTCAACCGCTTCACCTTGGAGAGGACTTAAACAATCAAATTGCCCGACTGGTTAGATCTGAGTTTTAGTTTATATTGTTCGTGACTGCTTGAGTCAACCAAAGGAAGTTTTGAGTCAATGGGTGAAGACACGCGAGGTGTGGTTTTTACATCCGATGGTAGTCCATAAAATTTCTTGATATGACTTGAATGTACCCAGCCTTTCCTGCCTTCGATCTTCACGGCTGTCCTTGTGGTGAGCAAGACCAATTGCGGCGACCTCCACCTAGGATCCAGCTGAGTCTTTCGATCAAAGTTCCTCACTAAAACGAGATCCCCCGGAATTACGTCGTGGGGTTTCACCTCAGTGTTGTCAGGAAAAGCTGCAGCTACCTGTGAACGACAAGATTGTAGTGCAGACATCAAGGAAGCCAAATAATCTGTCAGCATATTACAGTCAATATCAGTTATTTTACGTGGTATAGGCGTCCCCCACATATTTGGTGGTCTGCCAAAGGTCACCTCATACGGGGATAGCCCTGTTCGAGAGTGTGCTACCATTCTCATGTAAAAGAGTGCAACTGGTAATGCTACTACCCAGTCGACACCTTTCTCCCTGCATATTTTGGACAATCTAATTTTCAGGGTCTGATTATGTCTTTCCACGAGACCTGCTGCCTCGGGGTGTCGGACACAGTGGAATTTCCACTGATAACCTAACAAAAGTGAAACGTGTTTCATTAGTTCGGATGAGAACGGCTGGCCGTTATCTGAGTAGACAGCACGTGGTAAACCGTATCGTGGGAAGAATTCTCGAACCAACTGTTTGGCAGTAGTCGGGGCAGTGTAATCTGAAACCGGGTATGCCTCTGTCCAACGGGAAAGAGCACAGACAACTACGAGAACATATTTGAATCCTCGACATCGTTCCATCTGGATATAATCCATCTGGAGAATTTCAAAAGGGTGATCAGGAGGCTGAAATCCACCCTGCTCTACGGGAATGCTTTTTCCTGGGTTGAACTGACAACAGATCATACAGGTACGAACTTTTTGTTTGGCTGCTGCTCGTAAATGTTTGTTGAACCAAATGTGTTGAATGCTGTCTAGCATAGCTTTTTCTCCTAGATGTGCTGGACTATGGATAGTGTTAATAATGACTTGGACCATTGAATCAGGAAGGAACCACACAGATTTTTCCTTCGTCATCCATCCTTGATCCGTTTGGATCCCTCCTAATTCAGTCCATTTCCTTATTTCGTCTGGAGTAGCATGTGTCTGTATGTCAATTACATCAAGAGCGGGATCCTTAACCATCATGCAATGTGTTGGTGTCTGGACTATTGTCTTTGTCATGTCGGATGTTTGAGTTTGAGCAGTCTGTTTAGCTGTTCTGTCAGCTAGATCATTGCCTTGAGAAATGATATCAGTAACTTTCGTATGAGCTTTGCATTTCATAATCGATATTGCAGTGGGTAAATGTATTGCATCTAATAAGGCATGAATAAGGGGTCCGTGCTGAATGTGGGCACCGTGAGAAGTTAAATAACCTCTCTCTCGCCACAGCACGCCGAAGTCATGTACAACTCCGAATGCATAACGTGAATCAGTGTATATGTTGACTCTTTTATTTGTGGCTTGAATACAGGCTTGTGTCAGAGCGATGAGCTCTGCTGCTTGAGCGGACAAGGTATTTATACACTTTGTTTCAATAATTTCAGTGTCTGTTGTGACTGCATAAGCGGCCACTAACTCTCCTGTACCTGTTCTCATACATGAACCATCTACATACAACGTCAGGTCTGGATCTGACAATGGGACATCTGTCAAGTCTCGTCTGTGTTTCGTCGTTATTGTAATAACTTCAATACAGTCATGAGCTAGTGGGTCTGTTCCGTTTACAGGTAAAAGTGTGGCAGGATTCAATGTGTTACAACGTCTGATTTCTATATGTGGCTGAAACAATGTTAATTCGTAACCTGTAAGTCGCGCTATAGTCAAGTGTTGTGTTTGCGTTCGATTCACAAGAACCTCTACTGCATGTGGTACTTGTACTGTCAATGGATGTCCTAACACTATGGCATCGCTTTGTCTGATTGCTAAAGCTGTCGCTGCCACTGATTTCAGGCACGCAGGCAGAGCCTGAGCTACGGGATCTAATGTACTAGAAAAATAAGCACACGGTTTGTGTGATCCTGCTTGTTCCTGTGTGAGTACTGACAAGGCAGTACCTTCTCGTTCTGTAACAAAGAGTGTAAAATGTTTTCTGTAACATGGTGTTGCTAAAACAGGTGCTTGGCATAGAGCTTTCTTTAAGCTTTCAAAAGCTAGTGTGTGTTCCTGAGTCCAAGGGAGGACAGTCGATGTGGCTGCCTCCTGTGTTGTTAATTTAATGAGTGATTTTGCTAGAAATGCATACTGAGGGATCCACTGCCTACAATATGAAGTGAGGCCTATAAAAGCCCGCACCTCCTTTTGTGTCTTGGGTATTGGCATATTTGCAATTAGCTGGATGCGATCTGGTGTAAGCTGCCTTCCCTCCTTGGACAGCGAGTGACCAAGGTAAATAACTCGCTGGACACAGAATTGCAGCTTAGAAGGGGACACCTTGTGTCCCTTTGCGGCTAGAACTTGTAAAACCGTCAGTGATGGTTTTTCACATTCAGGTTCGCTTCGGGCGGTGATCAGCAGATCATCGACATATTGAAGCAGAGCAGTGTTGACTGGCATGTGTATACTGTCAAGTTCTCGTTTCAGTGCTTGGCTATAGATGCTGGGGCTTTCTGTGAATCCTTGAGGTGCGCGTGTGAATTTAAAGCTACGTCCATTTAAACTGAATCCGAACAAGTATTGACTTTCTGGATCTATTGGGACGCTGAAAAAGGCATTCTTGAGATCAATTACAGTAAAGAATGTTGCTTCGGAATCAATGGCTGTCAGTAATGAAGAGATGTCTGGAACTACGGGGTATTGTGGTACAATACATTTATTTAATTCGCGCAGATCAATAACCAATCGATATACTGGGGGAGCCTTTGGATCAGTTCGTTTAAGAATCGGAATTATCGGTGAATTACATATATTGGAGTCGGTCTCCACAACCACTCCTTGGCCAATAAGCTCGTCAATGATTTGCAGTAAAGCCATTACAGCATCTGGGGGTAACTTATATTGTCGCATTCGTGGTAGTACCACTCCTGCCTTTAGTGTGACTCGATATGGTGTAATGTTCATGCAACCAACATCTGTAGGGCCTTGTGCCCATAAATGTGTGGGTAAAGTCTGCAGTCGGGAATCCATATCTCGAGACACATAGTGACCTTTGAAATCACGTAAAAACAATCTTACTCCTTCCGGAGAACAACATATTATAGCTCCTAGAGCTTTCAGTGTTTTTATACCTAACAAGTTCCCTGGACATGATTTAGTAAGCAATAAATCTGTAGTTCTGGTCAAGGGTCCTATCGTAAGTGGAAGAGGCTGTGATACTTCATTAACAATAGGTTTTCCTGAAAAACAAAGGGAAATATTCTGTGAGCCTGAGAGGGGTGCCCCTGGAACTTCACTACGTTTTATAGTTGTTCGACTTGCCCCTGTATCAAGTAAAAAATTTCTATCTTGACCTAATAATTCACTATGTACATAAGGTCCTTCTTGGTCTACAGGGACCTCGATAAGGGGTAAGTCAACTTCCCTCTCTAGGCTGGTTCATGCGTATCGTTGTTAATCAGGATAGTCATACTGTGCGGTCTGGTACAGCTGTCGTGTCGTCGTTTGTGTGGCAGCAGCCGGCAGCGCTGGTGCGGCTGGCACAAACTGTATAGACTGTTGTGGAGCTGGCATGGCCTGTGCATGCTGCGGTGCTCCTTGTTCATTCTGATCCTGTCTAGGTGGCCGTGGTCTTTCTTTTGTAATACCTGTGGCGATATTACGCTTCAGGACTGGGCAGTCGTGTATGTAATGACCTGGTTGTTTACAATAGTTGCATGTCCCTTTTACAGGTCCTGCTGAATCACCGGACTGTGTCGTACCCTTTTTATGACCTTCAGCTGGAACTGTCTGGGAGACTAGCATTTTCATTTTTGTGTCTTTCATGCGTCTTTGTTCATGTTCTTGTTCTTCTCTTATTCTATTGTAATGATACTGTAACATTTGTAACATTTGTGATGGGGTATTCCCTTGCCAGGTACTCTCGAATTTTAATACTCTATTCTTCACTTGGGGCAAGGAATTTTCAACTAATTTTGTCACAAACAGATGTGGGTATGACTCGCTACTTGCTTTTATACCACTATTTATACCAAAACATTTTTCGAATCGGGCATAGAAATCACTAGTGTCTTCATCTTGCTTTTGTTTACAGGCTGAGATTGCACCCCAGTCTTCCTTTTTCGTAGTTAATAAACGTGGCAGTACCTGTACTAGTAAACCTGGTAGTGCTTTAGTTTTGTCCCCAAGCCCCGAACCTGGACCTCGGGCCTTTTCTTCATTTTCTAATGCTGTCCAATCTATCTTTTGGTCTCCTACCTCCCACTCTTTTTCCTTGAGTTTTTCATAAATGCCAGCAGGCATTAATACCTTTAATATTGTCATAATGTCGGGATAGGTATACTCTCCCATGAGTAACATGTCTTTAATTTCTCGGTGGAAACCCGCTGGGTCTTTGTCATGACTGGGTACCACTTTCTTCATTTCTAACAATTCTATTTTCGATATGGGCGTATATACATATACACGTTTAAACTGATTGTCCTCGCCCTTAATTGGGTGCACTTCTCGTAAGGGATTCTGTCTGTCCATGTAATACATCGGTCTTTCCTTGATGGGCAGTGAAACATGTTCTGGACATACAAAAAGAATGTACTGCTTTCTGGATTCTAGTATTTCCTTAATTAACTTAGTACCTGAACCTCTCCATCTATTCGTGAGTAATTCAGTCAATATATCAGGTAAGGGACCAGGATCTGAATGTTGGCTTTTGTATAGTATAAGAAGTTGTTGAATCATATAAATCCCAGCTAAACGCTGTTCATCTGGGGTGAGGTTCAAAAATGTGTGTGCTACTGTATCATCACCATATTTTCCGGGACTGTCAACCCAATGAACGGCTGACCTGGCTAATTCTTGTTCATCCATAGAATCGAGTAAATGATAACCCCTTCGTTCTCGCAGTAATTTGTCAGCGGCTTGGAACGAATGCTCGGGGGACCTCATATTTATTATAGGTGTTTGGAAATTCCTGTTATTATCTGGACATATCGGACGTATCGGGTCAGTAAAACATCTAGTACTATTACAAGATCTTCCTCTACCTACATAGGCTATGGTTTCTGACTGTCCTGTGGACGGTCCTGATCCTTCCTCCTCCTCATTTTGTTCAAACTGGTCTACCGCTAATCTTTCTTCGTGTAGGCGTTCTATTTCTTTTCGGATCTTTCTGCACATGGCTATTATACATTTTTGCCTATCATGTCTCCCTTCTGATATATTCTGGCTCCATCTGGTAAGAGTTTGCATTATTTCCGGATCTACCCCCGGTCGGTCTTGATTTCTGATTACGCAATTTATGAGGAAACGTAACAGTTCCCCCTGTATCTCCACTTTCTGGTATTCCATAGCTCTGTTAATACTTTCAGAATCTCGCCCTGTTTGGACATAATGATATATATTATCTAGATGCACAGTCATTCCTGGTAACTTCCCTAAATATACCGCGGCTCGTCTGATACGTAATGATGCCATGATCATTTCGTCCTCTTTGCCGGGCACAGGGTCATATCTACAATCTATAAGAAGTTCCTTAAGCGTGCGGGAATTTATGAGTTTGGGGGTACGTGGATGTGCTGACTCTTGAAAAGTAAGTTTATTTACTCTGGGTGGCGTAGAAAAAATGTTGGTAGCACCTCCAGTAGCCCCGTCTGGAGTATCGGGTGTGAAAGGATTCGTAGAACGCGATACAGCAACTATAGGTGTGGACACAGCTATAGAAGTAGCTGTAGGAACAGATGTGGAAACGGACGTGCTTGCCGGATTTTGTGTCAGGTTTTGTTGTTGTAGAGATACAGATACAGGATCTTGGCGTTGAACCTCCCCGGCCGACGGTCTATGTGGGGCGGGGTTAGCATACTCGGGAGCTGCGTCATCTAAATATGAGGAAAGAAAAACATCTTCTGCGGTTCTAGGATGCCCCTTAGAATGTACTTTTATTGGAAATAATGGGGGTGGCAAGTCTTTTGGTATCCCCGGAGTAGCCTTAGGTAATCCCTCGGCCAGAAGGGGATACATACCCTTCATAAGGGCATTTCTTTGTCTGTCTACTTGTTCTGATTTCACTCGTGCACCTTCTTCAATTAATAGATTTTCTCGGACTTTATTTGAATTCTCTTTACTCTTCTCTTCCTGTCTACGTGCTTTTTCTGTTCGTCTATACGATTCTTTACGCCATAATTCAATGGCGTCTTTCTGTGACTGTCTGGCTTTCCTTTTCCATAATTCTTCCTCTACTTTCACGATGCAATCTGCATCCCAGGTCCCAGCTGCGGGCCACCTCTGACTTTCTGGTAATTCCTTAGTGTAGTCTACCCATAGGTCAAGAAATAATATAGCGTCTAAGCCGTGTTTGTGATACATGAAATACCCTGGAGTGTCCCTAGGAGGGATGGGAACAGCTTCTTCGAGTACCCCTTTTCTAGTTGTGATCTGTCTTAGTTTCGAAAAGAGCGGCATATTGAGAACTGGTCTGATACTTGGTCTTGAACAAACTTAATACAATAAACCACGATAATGAACAGTCATTCACACCACAATATGCTGGACGTATTAATATATTTAACATTTAACATTTTTAAATGAGCATCAATGAAGATGACGATCTAAGAAAACTTAATCACAAAACATAATTCTCGACATTAACGGAATTTTCTGAATTAATATACTTGATATACTAGATATACTGCTAAACAGTACAGATACACTGCTAAAACAGTGCAGACCGGATTTGTGTACCCAAACCCGTCTGGATCGGCACAACTTATGTGCACGCCAGAACGCCTCCCCAGTAATGGTACTCACCGGGTAGCTCGGAACGGAAGGCCTCGGAACGGAACTGAACTGAACTGGACCGGACTGGACTCGACTCGAAAACTTCGGACACGTCGGGACATCGGAAACCTGGTGGGCCTCTGTATACCTCGGATCTTGCTCTCTCAGCTAGGCTCTGGTCGGGATACTTCGCACTTCTCACCGCCTCGTCTGGGTGTTGATCGCAGCCTCAGTCGCCCCCGCTTGACCGGAGGGAGATACAGGAAATCCTGCTGGTACGCGTTGTTGTCCGTCCAGCTGTGGCAGGAGACCGGGCCTGCAACGCACCGCCGGCGCGTGAGATGAGAAAGTGTCCCTGTTCGGGCGCCATTCATGTGGTAAATAATTTAATTACCGGGACTTAATTTGATACAGAACATAATAAAAATAGCTCAATAAATAAGAGGCAGAATCCGTGGTATTAGAGGTTAGGAACGGGCTTTATTCCAATGGACGATTTCGAAATCGTGGACTCCAGGTTCCATCACCACGGAGGCTCAGGAAGTGAAGTACATACATTATTGATAATTAATCACTTTTATACAATAGGCATTACAGTGAAGCAAATGCGAGAGGCGTAACAATTGATAAGGAAGATAAAACATACATACGTAGCAAAAGTAGGTGTAACTGGGTGTGGCTAAAGTACGTCATCAGATGTGATGTCATAATAGGGTGGTCCCATGAAAGAATTTCGCAATGTCAGCAGAAATACTTGGCAGAAATGCGCGCACAGCAGCATGACGTGTGATTGACGTGCGACTAGGGGGTGAAGGGGACTTGACATTTAGCTCTACATGTGGCGACAGATGTCTGGAGGGTCAAGTCAACCTAATCCCAAATCATATCTAACATCCTATGTTTAAAGAACTATGTTATCCAAAAGAGAGGTCTTTTAGAGTAGAATCTTATTCTATACTGACTATACTGACTGTTAGTGCGTGTACAAGCGTCTAAGTGTCTACACTAGATGCGAGGGCAGAAGTCTTCCATGGTAATAGGGCTATGAATTACTTGTATAAAGACAGAGAAGCCGGGCCTCTGCTCGGTAGCTGGCAGAATGTTTACTTAAACTACTAGACAGGAATGCATTGGGCAGGGAACGGGGCAGATAATTTCGAAGGTGAAATACAGTTCTTGGCAGGCAGCAAGCTGATGTCAGGCACTGTGAGCCGCGCAGAGGATGAGACAAAGTTCATGGTCACAGATGCGAGTTCAGACTGGAGCTTTCAGAGGCAGAAAGCAGAAAAGCTTGATGACAGAATCAGGGCCTACTTGCCTGGACTGTAAAATGGCATAAGTGAACCATATAAAGGCGGTGGCCTTTCGTACTTAGGAATGGAATATCCGGCCCATTCATGGCAGGTCTGAAAGAGGACATGTTAACGGTGGACGCACATGTATTTGCGTCTTCATAACTGGAACTGGAGGGAACATACATGTACTTGTAACATGCGAATAGAACCGTTGGGGTCCAAGATAGGGGACATAACTGACCAGAAAAATCCATATTTCCACAGCATTCCTGCAGCCAGCCCTCTGTCCAAAGTAAACATAAAGTGAGACAAACAGCCCTCCGCATTCCTGCAGCCAGCCCTCTGTCCAAAGTAAACATAAATTGAGCCAAACAGTTTTCCACCTTCAACTAAAGAGAAGGAAACAGGTAGTAATGGTCCCTATGAGGTAAAAATACCGCACAATCACAATTAAGTTGAGTGGTATACCTAACCACAATCCAGTGTGAGTAATTTTTTCACTAAAGTTTGGTCGGGTGCTGAAGTGGCTTAATACACATACCACCTAAAGGTGCTATTAGCACATCAAAAATGTAATATGCATACAAATGAACCAAAGAAAAGCTGTCACAGCACACCCTTTAGTACAAATAATAATCAAAATATTGAATCAATAGTCAACAAAGTCCGTTTCCAAATGTAATCCTTGGCAGGAATTCGCATAAATAATCTAAAGAGACCACAGGTCTAAAGAACATGGGAGCAATCCAAAGACGTCTTCTGTTGATTTTCAATAACTCTTTATTGCTTTTCGCAAAAACATTTTTTTCCTCCCAGCACACGATATAGCCGACACGTGTTTCGTCTACTCCTAGACTTTTTCAAGGCTGGAAAAAGTAAACACCATATATTCAGTGGTATACAAAGATACAAAAGTTAACAGAAGAAGATCTATTAAAAATGAATGAATTCTTAATGTTCATTCAGTTTGTATAACCAGTTCAAGTATGACAATGGAGAATAAAGACTTAACAGTAAATCCAATACAACCATGTACATAAATCAATTGGGTCTATTTTTATTAAAAAATAGAAAAAGAAGAAAAAGAGAGAAGAGAAAGATCAGAAATATACCAATTGTCACCTCTACATGAAGAGGAAGATGAGATGAACCTTAATACCCAATACATTTAGACACCGAAACGTAAGAAAGCCGGTGAGTCAGTGTGAAAAGGGAAAAGTGAATGTGAGCTTAGATTCAAGTGTCAGGAAAATACCACGTGACCAAATAAATAAGCCAAATTCCAATCATAATATATAAAAACACCCACCAATTGGGATGTCGTCCAGTATATATACTTCAAGATGAAATGTCTAATGCAGCGTTCCAAGTAGAATGAAAGGGTCTGGATATGGAATGGAACCAGGCAATCTAACCAGGAGGGATAAGAAACTATGTTAAATAAATATACGATCCTACACATGTCACAACAGAAGCCCAGAACAATAAGTGGTCCAGCATAAAATTACCATGTTCTCTAAGTCATGGGTACAGGAGCCAGGAGCGAGTCCTACCACTGGTCCAGGGGGCCAGAATCAAAATAGAGAGAAAGGGTAGTAGACATATATCGATGGCATTAGTACAAATCAATGAAGGAGGGGCAGAAGAGGAGAGAAGCCACCAGTCCTGATGGGCTGCTGAGGTGCAACAGTACAAGGAGAGGAGGAAGTACAGAGAAAAGAGGGGGTACAGGGAGAGGAGAAAGTGCAAGGAGAGGAGGAGGTACAGAGGGAAGAGGAGGCGGTACAGAGAGAAGAGGGGGTACAGGGAGAGAAGAGGAGGTGCAGAGAGAAGAGGAGGTGCAGAGAGAAGAGGAGGTGCAGAGAGAAGAGAAGGTGCAGAGAGAAGAGGAGGTGCAGAGATAAGAGAAGGTGCAGAGAGAAGAGGAGGTGCAGAGATAAGAGAAGGTGCAGAGAGAAGAGGAGGTGCAGAGAGAAGAGGAGGTGCAGAGAGAAGAGGAGGTGCAGAGAGAAGAGGAAGTGCAGAGAGAAGAGGAGGTGCAGAGAGAAGAGGAAGTGCAGAGAGAAGAGGAGGTGCAGAGAGAAGAGGAGGTGGAGAGAGAGGGGAGGTACAGGGCAAGGAGGAGGTACAGAGAGAAAAGGAAGTACAGGGAGAGGAGGTGGTAAAGTGAAAGGAGGCAGTACAGAGAGAAAGGGGGTACAGGTAGAGGGGGTAAAGTGAGAGGAGGAGGTTCAGGCAGAAGAGGAAGTACTTAATGCTAGTTAATGCCAGTTTTAAACAAAGCATTTCTATAGTAGATGACTGCACCAAAGTTTAGGCTCAGTGCTGGCATAACTTTTCAGGGCAACTATTGTGTGAGCCCCTGCCTCATATAATATGACTTACAGGACATTTGAGACAACAACTTTTAATGATTAAATGTACCTATCCCCCCCACATCCCCCCCAACCAAATGACATCTATTCTTTAAACCAATCCCAATAGCAGAGGCTTTTGAAAAATTGGCCCTTGACATGATTGGCCAGGAACAATTATTCGAGATAACTGTTCTGAGATAGCTGTACACCTGCACAGTTTCTAGTTTGGACCCCCACAAAAAATATTGATGTCGAAATTTCAAACCAGAATCTCCAATTTTTGCCTCTCCTTTATTCCCTCTTCGGTTATGGGTATTTGAATAAACTGCCAGACAATCCTAGCTCTCTTTAGAGACCAACAGGCGCGAGAGACAACAAATTTAGGTGATTGACAAACATTAATGCCCACTTTAGGAAGGTGTTTATTAAATTTGATTATCTGTTCACGAAAATCTGTCAGATGTAAAGAGAATGCAGGGGCAATAGAGTACAGCCCTGTTTGAAACCACTTAGAAATGCAACATTGGAGGTGTATTCTGACCTAGAACTGAGGAAACGTTTAAGCAGTTGTTAGAGTACAGGCAGACTGGTGCTCTCAATAACACATCTGAAATGCCCGATGTATTCATTTTTGCCATAATAAAGGACAACCAACTTTTTTCAAAAGCTTTGCTAAAGTCGTCAAAAGCACCATAAAGTTGAGCTTTTCTCCCCTTTACATAGTATTCTGCAAACTTTACCAAGGCTAAGAGAGTATCTTTTGTAGAACAGCCCTCTCCAAAACTGCACTGCTCCGCGGGGAGGAGATGTTTTGAATTTACCCAATCTGAAAGCCCTTTGTAAGAGTCATTTGGCGAAGCGTTTACCAATAACATCCAAAAGGGCGCTCGATCGGTAGCTTTTATGGCTGTTCCGATCACCCATTTTGATTATTGCAATAATAATGCTTCCCTCCCAAGAGGATGAACCAGAGCTTGAGCAGTGATCAAAGTGTTCATGTCTCAATCATTTACATAAATCCTATTTAGGTGAGATCTTATGATCTTATTACCATTGGAAGCAACTTTTAGAAGATTATTTGACAACCTAAGACCGATGGTTAACTGAGGATGGTCGCTTCTAACATTGGGACCTAATGTAATACTGTATATTCATTTAGAACCCAGGTGACGAATAAAGGTATTATCTAATGGGGACATAATGGTTCCACGCTGCTGTGAAAAGATTTCAGATGGGGGAGGGGGCTCTTGAACCTGCCATTTGAGTGATAGAGGGGCCTTCTTATCACTTCCGATAAAGAGTTGAGGAGATTTTAATATTAAAATCTCCTACAATTAATAGAGTGGTATTCAGAAAAAATCTCTCTGCATTCCAGACTGCTTTCTGAAGAGCTAACACATCATTCTTGAAGTTACAGGCGAATGAGAAATAAACATTACAACTTAGACACTCCACAAGACCATCTAGTATAGCTGTAACATCATCATGAAATTCAAGGAACAAAATCAATCTGGGAGACTGCCACCCTACAACTGATGTCAATGAGATTCAAAGACCCCTCTACCATGGCCATTTAAAGAGGGAATGCCTGGAACCGAGAAGACTTTAAAGTCTTCCATTTCAAACTCTGTACAAGACCAAGTTTCCTACAGACATACATCAATAAATGAATCAAAAAGAGAAACAGAATCTGGAAATGCAAACGAGTTCCAGCTGCATAGAGACCAGATGACATTCCCATCATCAGGGTGAGTTCAGAACCTTAGTGAGCCAAGACCAGGAAGCCTCGGCGCCTACTCATCGCAAGACAATATTTGAGTCTTTTGATTTCAACTTATTGTAGACATTTTTTAAATTTGAGTTTCTTTGCCGGTTTCTTTTTCATTCTCCACAATTTTGTGTTTTATTTTTTATTGGGACTATTTTATCATTGCACTGACATAAGCTCCTCCGTTTACTCCCATTAGTATCAGACAAGACATAATTTTGACCAGAGATATTGATTCTCATAGCAGACATAAAATATTTTGATGAATTCTTCTCCTGTGGCTGGTTAGAAACTATGAGCAGAACCGACAAATCCTTTACCCTTTCAGCTGTTTTAGAGCAAATCTGGCCAAATTGATAATGTTTTCCAATTTTGCCACCAAATCTTACACCTGGGATAGTGTTAACCCCAATTAGGTTCTCTTAATGAGCTTTATGGGTTCCCACATCTGAGGTAAGAGCCTTCAACACAAGGGAGAGCGTTGACAAAGCTTGTTCCTGGACTATAAGATGTTTATTAGTTAACTTTAGAATTGAAGATAAAACAGCATGCATTGCGGTCATCCATGCAGAAATGGAACCTTCCGACGTATGTCGTTGGGTGAAGCTTCTCACTTACCCCTGCTGTACTTGTAAAAGCAGCCACGAGTTCCATTCTGGGGACCTACCTTCATGGCGATTGACCTGTAGATGCTGGATCCTCCTGTACGAGAATGTCGGGCTCCCCGATTAAGCGGCTATCGATTGAGCCTGTTAGAGGAGTAGTGTGCCTAACTGCACTTTCATTAAGGGATCACCTTATTTACAATCTCTCTTTCTCTGGGAAGTCCTCAGGCAGTGGACAGAATCAAGCTGGGGACCCAGATCCTGATGGAAGTTTGGACTGAGAAAAAGGCAGTGTCTTTTTAAGATCTACTCAAACCTGATGGGCTTTTTACTCTATTCAAAGGAGTAAAGTAATCATGGATACACCATGTCTTCCTTGTCGGCAGAATCTCCTTGCTTGGCTCCTCGGGACTGCTCACATAAACACCAGGGCCATCCATGACCAAAGAGGTCTTATACGTGATGTTTCTATTATAGAGATACTTCATTAATAATTTCATCTTGATTTTGTGTGAACTCTCCAACACTAGTAAAGGATCCTTTTATTTTTTTTTAAACCCCAAAATCTCTCACTAAAAACAGGAATGACAAACTACTGCCGGGGCCGCCTTCTCGGAGGGGTGTTGTTACAGGGGGAATATATTCTTCCCAACCACACAGCAAAAAAACACTCCGCACAGGTTAATGCCCACGTCCCCTATAGTCCCCCAAATCACTACCTCCTTACTGTAGGGCTAAAAACATAAGGGGAACTAAGAAATCTGGTGCATACACGCTGAGGGCCACCACCTACTGGGGGACGCGCACCCTTATATGGTTCCAGTACTCGAAGAAACAGGGCAAGGTAGGTTTTAAGTAACTTTCCTCTTTCCACTTCTCAGCTGGTCATACAGATAAGGCTCACAAGACTGAGGGTGAAAATCCCACAAAACAACACCAGTCCAAAAAAGACCAGAAAACCAGAAGCTGCTCAGTACAATGAAAAGGAGAGCTCAGAGGAGCTCGCGCTCCCCTGCCCCCTCCTTCAAACGAACCAGCACTGCGCGGCCGCCACTCAGGAGCTCCGAGAAGGTTTTTGAAAGGAACTTACTAAGGTGGCTAAAGAGGGGGCCAGGTTAAACATGGAGCGGCTACAAAGGAGCTGTCTCACTCTCGCGGTTCCGAGCTCCCAGGTATTATGCACAGCCTTGCAACCCCACTCAGCCTACCTAGCCCTCCAGACCACGACCCCTGGCGAGCCCACCCGGCCCTATGCCTGGTTCCCTGGGCTCCCCAAGGGAAATGGACGCAGTGGAGGTGAGCCAGCAGACAGGCCAGAGAACGGGCAACAAGCAGACAAAGAAGCAAGGGAAAGCAAAGGCATGGAAGGGCAACCAGGCCAAAGTCCTGAGTGGCACAGCGGCAGCTGACATCCTGTGGGGGCGGTGAGGCTTGTCATCCCCCAAGGAGGCAGGTGGGCTCTAGCGCAGCAGTGACAGCTTCAAATGTAAAAGAAGGGGGAGGAGTTCCAGTTCAGTCTGCTGCCGTCCGCAGATTTTTGGAATAGACGAAAGAGCAAACATGTCACAAATGTGTTTCATGCGTAGGTGTCCAGATCTTCCCTTCAAGGAAACGGAGGACGGTCTTGAGGGGAATATATAATTCATGTCCAGAAATACTAACAAAATACTGCTTCCCTTAGCAGGTTTGGAAATAAAGGTTCAGTTTACTGGCAACCTGCAATGTATAACGTGAGACAATAGGGCTACTTGGCCTGACAAGGCCCTAGAGTGACATAAGCTATTCCAATAGTTTTGAGATACAGAAAAATGACGTGATTACAGATTTCCCTTTTCATGGGTGCCCAATGAGTTTAATACAATGCAGTTTGAGTAGGTTTTAACTCTCCCGACCCCCTTTCTTCAGTAGGAAACACCTGAGCTCAAAAGAACTTGATAGAATATAACATGGCCATTTCTTTATCAATTTCATCTTGCACACATCCCCAGGCGTTCCCCAGGGCCTTCCTATAATGTAGGAGACAGAGTGTGATTGGATACGAAACACTTGAGACTAAGGGGGAACACGCGCCTGAAACCCAAATGTGTGGGTCCCTATCCCATTGTGAAAATAGTGAACCCGGTAGCAATGAAACTGTCACTCCCTTCCGCATGGCGCATACACCCTGTGTTCCACGTCTCTCTGCTACGAACGTGCCCCCCCGGCACTAGATTACACCCGAAACCACAGCCCCTACTTATGGAGGGTGGGGAGGAGTATGAAGTTAAGGAGGTGCTCAATTCTAAACGTGTCAGGGGAAGAGTGCATTATCTCATCGATTGGAAGGGGTATGGACCCAAGGACCGGTCATGGGAGCCTGCGACCAATTTGCATTGCCCTAGTCTGCTCCGCCGCTTCCACACGGCCCATCCTGCCAAGCCCGGTGGACCGTCGTGGCGCCGGCCCTTGGTGGGGGGGTTCTGTCAGGCATCGGCGCTGACATGTGCCCCTGCCGGACATACGCTGTGCAATACTTGGTTACGGTGGTTACGGGTATGAGAACTACCATACCCATAACCCCTAGCGGTCTAGCGGAACTCCGCCTATGGGATTAAAAAAAGCCCCAACGACGAACGGCCAGGTGCTTGTCAATCAACTCCTGCCTAGCGTCTTGCGCGTCGTCTGGACCTCGAAAGACCGCTTCCCGGCTTACCCGAACCGGAGCACGGTTCGGATTCTCGGACCCGCACGCCTTCGTGAACGCGTGCCCTGCGCTAAAGTGCACATCCAAGAGCCTTCCAGATCTTCACCGCAAGGGAGGAGAGCCCCGGGGAACTTACCAACGCTTTCAATTGGCTACTCGGCGAGACGCCTCTACATGCCACATCGGAGTACCTTGCAACACGAGCAGAGCGCGCCGAATTGGCACGAGACTCCTTATCGCGACACACCCCAGGGAAATAACTTGTTCTTCGTTCACTGCCTCGACCGGACCCCCTTCACACTTGGAGCTGCTTGAAAGGCTCGGAGAGCGACCCGGAGAAGGAGAGACAGTCACTTCCGCTCCGTCACTCGTTTCATTCGCTTGGAGCCACATGAAAGGCTTGGAGAGCGACGCCCCCAACTACCGCACAGCTGCTACGGACTACAGAGGACACATGCAAGAGCCAACCCTTGAGATAAGTACATGGTAAAGGGGGCGATAAAAGCATTGGAATTCTAGGGGCTGTTTATCTTGTGTGGGATACCGCCTGAGAGACACCTAATGCTGTATACCCGTGAGTGTTAAGCCTGCAACTCTATATGCATGTATATGTTTCTGCACCATGTGATTGTATAGAAGGACTGCTACAACATAGTGTGTTCTTTTTCTTCCAGCAGTGGCACGGGAGTAGTTAGCCTGAGTGCAGTCACCGACTCTAGGCCAGCCTTCTGGAGGGGGTCGTGCAGCCGCATCTTTCCTTTTCCTCTCCCTGTTTTCTTTTCCCTTTTGTTCCCTGTGGTGGTGTTACTTGTTGAGCGGTATAAGTTTGCTCATTGGTGATTTCATCTTGGGGGATAGGGTAACTAGCTACAGAATCGCTCCTGCTGTGTCCGGCTTCCAAGGTTAGTGAGTAACCTGTCTGCTGCTTGACACATACCCCTTGACAAATCTCCTATAGTACCCAGTCAGGCCTAAGAAGGCTCTCACCAGAGTCTGGGTAGTTGGAGCAACCCAGTCCATTATGGTCTATATTTTGCTCTGTAATGGTTGAACCTGGCCTCCACCTACAAGGTGGCCCAGGTACACAACCTGACTCTGCCCTATCTGGCACTTAGTAGCCTTGATAGTTAGGCCTGCTTTTTGCAGGGCCTCCAAAACATTCCTCAGGTGGACCAGGTGATCCCCCCCTGGTGGAGATAAAGACAGCAATATCATCTAGATATGCGGCACTAAAGTCTTCCAGGCCTGTAAGGACTTGATTCACCAACCTTTGGAAAGTGGCAGGTGCATTATTCAAACCAAAGGGCATTACCACAAACTGATAGTGCCCACTAGGGGTAGAAAATGCTGTCTTTGGCTTTGCATCATCAGCTAGTCTGATCTGCCAGTAGCCAGCTGTCAGGTCAAATGTGCTTAGAAACTTGGCTGAGGCCAAAGTATCTATTAGCTCATCTGCCCTGGGGATGGGATGGGCATCAGTCCTAGTGACTGCATTGAGACCCCTGTAGTCAACACAAAACCTCATCTCTCTCTCTTACCATCTGTGGTGTGAGGTTTAAGTACCAGGACTAATGGACTAGCCGAAGGGCTAACTGAGGGTTCAATCACACCCAAATCCAACATCTTTTGGACTTCTCTCCTTATACAGTCCCTGACATGGTCAGGTTGCCTGTAGATCTTATTCTTCACAGGTAGACTGTCCCCAGTGTCCACTTCATGAGTGCACCAGGTGGTCTGAATTGGAGTCAGGAAAAATCTATGTCTAAACTGGCTGAGAAGGTTTCTGCAGTCAGTTTGCTGCTGGGCAGTGAGGCTGCCTGCCAAGGCTACACCATCAACTGACCCATCATCAGGGTTCTGAGAAAGCAGGTCAGGGAGTGGGTCACTCTCTTCCTCCTATCCTTCATCAGTAGCCATGAGCAAGCCCATGTCTGCCCTGTCAACATATGGTTTAAGTCTGTTGACATGAAGTACCCTGTGGGGTCTCCTAGGGGGTTCCAAGGTCTACCAAGTAGGTAACCTCCCCTTTGTGTTCAACAATTGTATGGGGGCCACTCCATTTGTCCTGGAGGGCTGCTGGGGCCACAGGCTCCAACACCCAAACTTTCTGTCCTGGCTGGTAAACAGTCAGTACAACCTTTTGGTCATGCCAGGCTTTTTGCAGTTCCTGGCTAGCCTCAAGGTTTTTGTTTGCCTTTTTCATGTATGTTTTGCTTTGGGGGCTTGAGAGGTAACTCCCATCCTTCCTTCACCAAACACAATGGAACCCTGACAGGGTGACCAAACAAAAGTTCAAAAGGGCTGTAGCCAACCCCCTTTTGAGGCACCTCCTTGTATGCAAATGAAAGGCAGGGCAAGAGTAGGTCCCATTTTCGCCTAAGCTTCTCTGGGAGTCCTTTAATCATGCCCCTTAAGGTTTTGTTGAACCTTTAAACTAAACCATTGCATTGTGGGTGATAGGGTTTGGTGAACTTGTAGTTCACTCCACACTCCTTCCACATAGCAGTCAAGTAACTAGACATGAAGTTTGCATCCCTGTCAGATACTACCTCCTTAGGAAAGCCTACTCTTGAGAATACACTCAAGAGAGCTCTTGCCACTACAGGTGCTGTAGTGATCCTTAGGGGAATTGCTTCTGGGTACCTGGTGGCATGATTCACTACCACCAGTATAAATCTGTGCCCAGATGCTGTTTGGGGATCCATGGGACCAACAATGTCAATCCCTACCCTTTCAAAGGGCACCACCACCACAGGTAGTGGTATCAGGGGGGCCTTTGTAGTGCCACCTGTTTTGCCACTGGCTTGGCAGGTCACACAGGAGCGACAAAACGTCTTGGTGTCTTCAGACATGTGGGGCCAGTGAAAGTGAGGGACAATTCTGTCCCAGGTATTGTTCTGGCCCAGGTGTCCTGCTAGGGGAATATCATGGGCTAGTGTCAATAGGAAGCCCCTAAACTTCAGAGGTATAACCAACCTCCTGGATGCACCAGGCTTGGGGTCTCTACACTCTGAGTAAAGGAGTCCATCATGCCAATAAACGTTATGGGTGCCACTAGCATTCCCAGCAGCCTCATCAGCAGCTTGCTTTCTGAGGACTTCAAGAGAGGGGCAGGTTTTCTACTCCTGGCTCAGATCAGACCTGGAAGGGCCCCCTGTCCCCAAGAACTCAACCTGGTCAGGTTCCAGCTCCTCTGGGACAGTTCCTTCTTCAGGCTCAAGATCATCTCCCTGAAGAGACTGATCAGCATTCTGAGTCAGGGGGCGAGGTTCTGCTTTAACCCTACTGCTCCTTTTCTTGTGAGGCACCTAGTCCATTATTCCGGAATCCAGGGCCTATCCAGCTTTAGAAATTTTGCCCTGTGACCTCGTCACAGCAAAGACATGAGCAGGGATCCCTAATATTTCTGCATGTGTCCTGAGCTCCACTTCAGCCCAAGCTGAAGTCTCTAGATCATTGCCAAGCAAGCACTGTACTGGTAGATCTGCACTTACCACAACCTTCTTAAGACCAGTTACCCCCCCCCCCCAGGAGAAGTTAACAACTGCCAGAGAATGGTCTGTTCTGACATTGCTAGCATTGGTCACTTGGTACATTTCACCAAGTATAATCTGTCCAGGATCCACAAGATGTTTTGTCACCATGGTGACACTTGCTCCTGTTTCCCTGAATGCCCAAGCTTCTACTCCATTTATCAAAGGCTGTTGTCTGTATTTGCCCAGGTTACTGGGACTTACAAAGGGGAACATATCCATGCCCCCATCACAGACAAGCACAGCCTGAGTTGGAACCCTGACTAGGCCAGAGTCCATCTCAGAACCCAGGGTCAACCCTACTACACCCTTATTTTGAACATTGCCACCACCTATTGTAGCTGTACTAGGGGGAACAGTTGCCTTAGGGGCAATGGTGGCTGGAGTAGATTCTTTGGACTTGGTGCAGTCACTGGTCCAGTGAGTTTTCTGTTTACAGATTTTGCACCAAGGTTTCTTTTGGTCTTTTCCCTTGTTTGCCTGTGACTCCCCATTAGAAGAAGATTTTTGGGGCCCTAGAGAAGACTTCTGGTCTTTACCCTTGTCCCCACCCTTGTCAGAGTTCTTAGAATCCTGCTTCTTTGGGTCACCACCTTGGTTCTGTACCTTCGGCCTCACCCTGGTTCTGACCCATTTGTCTGCCTTCTTTCCCAATTCTTGGGGAGAGGTCAGATCAGAGTCTACCAGGTACTGGTGCAACAGCTGATTATGACAGTTATTAAGAATCTGCTCCCTCATTATCAGATTGTACCTTCCTATGAAGTCACACACTTTACTGCCCAATAACCAACCTTCCAGAGCCTTAGCAGCACAGTGAACAAAGTCAACCCAGTCTTGATTTTGTGCTTTTTGGGTATCTCTGAACTTTAACCTGTATTGTTCAGTGGTTAGGCCAAACCCATCTATTAGTGCACTTTTCAAGACCTAGTAATCATCAGCATCCTCTTCTCTTACAGTAAGGAGCTTGTCTCTACCTTTGTCTGCAAAGGACAGCCAGAAGATTGCTGCCCACTGACCTTGAGGGACCTTCTGTACTTTACAGGCCCTCTCCAAGGCAGTTATCCATTTGTGAATGTGATCCCCACTCTGGTGGGGAGGGACAATCTTCCTTAGGTTTCTATGGTCATAAGACCTCTCCCTGTCTCTAGGGAAATTGCTGCCACCAAGGGACTCTAGTCCCTCCTTTTTACTAGCTCTGTAGAGCTTTAGGGCTTCCCTATCTAAGGCCACCTGCTGCTTTCTGTGGTTGAACTTGTCTTGCTCATACTTCAGCAGTCTCTCTCTCCTCTCCTGGGAGGTTTTCCTCCCTCTGTGAGAAGAGACAGAGGTCCCTATAGAGGAGTTAGACTGGACAGATTCCCTTGAGAGAGATCTAGCCCTTCTAACCCTACTTTCAACTCTTCCTGGAGGAACAAAGGAGGTAGCATTGTTGTCATCCTCCTCAACCTCACCCAGGGGAGCTGGGTCCACCAAATCCTGACCATTGTCATCAGTCTGGTCAGCATTAGAGGTAGGGTCAGGGGAATTTCCACCCCTAGGCTCACCCTCACCTGCTGCCCCACCCACTCTGCCTACCCCACCAGAACCACTAGGTCCTGGGAGATCATCCAGCTTGAGTATCTTTATGAGATGCTGGGTGATTGGCCTTTGGCCTGTCTTCAGCTTTCTAATGGAACATAAGGCCCTAAGCTGTGCAAAGGAGAGATCCTCATATCTATAGGGGAGAAGCTCACTGGCTTCTGGCAGGGATCCACCGGTTCCTGGCAGATTAGACATTACTAGTGTGGTGTGGTGTATTGCACAACCTACACTAGTGTGGCCTACTAAACTCTCTTGAGTTGTAGAAAGGGTGTGCTATCCCTTAACACACAACTCTAAGTTCAGTAGACCTTACTGTATACTAAACTTGATATTATATGTACCTAAGGTACCTTTAGTGGTTTTCAGTTGATCAATTCAATTGAGATTATCTGGTAAAACAATAGCAAGCTGGAACCCCACACGCTGCACACCAATGTGATAAGTTGGTCTGATATATGGTGTCCACTAGTTCTAGTGGGCACCTTGTATCAGTCCAAACAACCCCTTATGGTGAATAGGGTAAAGACAACCTTTATTGAAAGCTATCCTAGTGGTAGCTATGGAGAGCAGCCTTCGGGCTAAGTCTTGAAGGAATGTTCAACACTCCGTCCATCATTTCCTTTGGTTTTTGCTTTGTTCGCCATAAGTTGGCAGGGTATGCTCAGACGTGAGTCCCTTGCTCACTTTGCCACTGGATTCAAGCAAGCCTGGCTGAAGACGGCTGAAATGCCAGAAACCGGTCCTAGGAAGCTTGTTTCCGGTCCAGGGAAGACGTGGCTTGGCAGTTCGGGCTGGACTGTTCCCATGAGGCACAGGGTCAGACTGATTTGCATATGGCCATGTCTGAACTGGGGTGGCAGAGTGGGCTAAAGAACGGTGATGGATTAAACCCAGATCAGTTGACTGGGGGTGAGTGCTTGCAATGTTCAACACTCCGTCCATCATTTCCTTTGGTTTTTGCTTTGAAGGAATGTAAAGCAGCTTGTTTTACCAGTCTATAATCTCTTGAATGACCAAATGAAACAACACCAGGTATATATTTAAAATATATGTATTTAAGATAAAACACACACCTCTAGTCTCTTTATGAGACTGGAGTTCGAAGTACTTAATTTACAAGTTAGCAATCAACAGTAATAGCACAAATACACGTTTGGGCCCTAGGGGCGTACCAAACCATATACCAATAAAGTGGTATAAGAACCACAACTGAACTAGGCACTAGGCCTAGATCCTGTAGAATCGCTGGGACCTAAGAAACCACCCAAGGTAGTGAGACGGGGGCCGTGTGCAGTGTGTAAACACAACCGCGGGTTCCCGTTAGCTTCTATGGGCAATATCGCGGTTGGAAAATTAAAGATTAGGGACACTTAGAATCGAGTCAGGACCAAACCCTTTTGGACTTAGGAAGTTCTAGGGCAAGCACCCATGGGAGCACCGGAGTACTCTTGTTACCTCACCCAGGGAAGCCGGGTGCATAGGTGTCTTTTGGTGTCGCGTCGCGTCGTTGATTTCAATGGAAGCTGGCGAAGAACTGCTGCTGCCGTGAAGAGGAGAAGTGTCCGGAGAGATCCAAGCCTGGATTTAGGATGGAAGGAACCTGAAAGTAGAGGGGACAGAGTCTGGGTCACTTGCCAGTGACCGAGGGCAGGATGGACCAATGCCCACAGATATCGGGTGCTTCAGGTGAGTTGATGGGTGTCTTGTCTCTTCAGCCACGAGGTCCAGGAGGCACCGATGATGACCAGGAGCTGGATTCGAGCTGTCCCATGAGTCTGTCGAGTGCTGCGGTGTTGGCGACCAGATTGGACCCAACAAGCCTTGGCAACGGCAAGTTACTGGAAACCAGAGAAGGGACTGTGGTGCAGACCAGCAAGGTCTGAGGGACTCACCCAGCAAGGGTAAGTTGGGGCATGTCTGGAGCAACCCTGAAAGCCCAATTAGAAGAAGAGTTGCCTTCGTGGGGACCTACTAGCCAATGGGCTATCAATCGCGAAAGAGCCTCGAGCGGCCACACTTGAAACTGGCCCACGGGTCACTAGTGGAGTAGAGGCTAGCAATCTTCAGTGCAGGAGGTGCTCAAGGCTGGGGCTACTCGGAGCCCAAAGCACAACTTTGAGGAAGACCAGGAAGATAGTGTTGCTGCAAAAGTTCACGGTGTCCAGGGGTCACGGTTCCACGTCACCCACGATAGCCACATGCCTCAGCTTTGCTGTGGACTCAGGGTAGCCTCGGGGAAGTCTGGAAATCCACCCCGGGTGATGAAAAGACTTCGGCATGTGGCGGGAGCTTCAGCAATGCAGACTGGTCAGTTGCTTCTTTGGTGCCTGCCAAGAAGGGGAGTCACTCCTTGACCCCAAGGGAGATTTCTTCAGTCTTCTAGTTAAAGTAGAACGTCGAAGGTCCAGGATATATATTGCAGAGTTTCGTCCAGGGTAATCTAAAGTAGCAAGGACTGGGTTCCCATACTTATACAAAGTTTGGGGGTTGGACATACTCTAGGGACCCACCTATGGGAGGGTTCGGAAAGAGGGGTGGTTACACCCATTTCATTTGTCCAGTTTCATGCCAGAGCAGGGGCAGGTGGCCCCTGCAACCGGTTTGAACTGGACTATGCACAGGGACACCAAGTGTGCCCCCAGTGCAGGACTTCAAAGCACCAGAGAGTGCTCCCGCCCAGCCACAATCCAATACACATCTGCCTGTCTGGGGAGGTGGTTACACCTTTCCTGGGACAGGAAACCTATTGTCCAGGCCTCCCCTGCCGGAGTTTCGGTCAGCAGCAGGAGGCCAGACCCATATCTCTGGCTGAGGCATCCATTTAGTGATGCCATGGCTGCAGAAAGTCCTACTGGGTTAGACCAGTGTGAACATGTCACTCACTCCAGAACTGGCGGGGGGTAGTATTCCAAAGCGTTTGACACCAAACACGACATGTTTCCGTGCAGCCATCCCAAAGTTAGCATTTACCGCGAGGTTTTAATGCACTTAAGAGTATATGGTCAGGCTGCACCACAAACAGCAACAGAGGAGGTACTCCGAACGCTGCAGAGGGGCTCTTCTCATGCAGGGGCACCTTCTCACATAAAAATCAAGCACTCTGCCTTCAGGATTGTCAAGGCCTGCCATAGGAGTGACTTATAGGTTTTATATGTGTGTGCAATGGTAGTGAAATAGGTAGCCTATACCACTGTAAGGGGTGCAAGCACCACCTTACCCAGGCTGCAGTAGCAGACCTGTGGTGCCATTTTGGAGTGCTTCCCAGGGGTGGCATAATACATGCTGCAGCCCCTGGTAGGCCTCTGAGGTACCTATGCCCTAGGTACATAGTATACCATATACTAGGGGCATATAAGGCACTCCAGAATCCAATTAGATACGTACCTAATGTACATGGAAACCATTTTAGAGAGGAAGCAGCTAGGCTGGGGTCCTGATTAGCAGGGCCACAGCCAGACTAAGGTCAGAAAACAGTGAAACACCAGCAAAACGTGGGGGTACCCATGTGAAGCAGATCCTACTCTCCTACACCATTGATGTGGTGCGGTATCTGTAGGACGGGTGAATAGGATCAGGGCTCTTCCCTCGTTTGAGGGGAGGCTGCATTGTCCCCTTGTTATACCTCGCTGGTGGCCCTGGTATGTTTGTGTTTGTTTGCTGCCTTTAAAGCCATTCTAATCAGATGAATGAATTTCCCAAGACTCGCCAAGGTCATCGTGGTTGTTCTAGAAAAGCACAAGCCTGATGCTTCGCGACATATCTTGATTCCCTTGGTGATGCAGACTGGGTGGAGAAGTCGACGACGTTCGTTCGTGAGGGAGGGGCAGCAGCATAAAAGGTCAAGCCAGGATTCTCTCGTGTAGGGGCACAGTCTGCAGCTTGGTTAAATTAGGTGATTCCTAGAGTACACAGTCTCATGGAGAGGATTTTGGTTCTGGCTTGTGTTGTCAGGGCCTCATGCAGGTAGGGTTGTGTCTTGCCTACCAAGTAGGACCTGTTCAGCGGGTCTAGGTGGGGGCTATAACGATGTGATTTAAGATCCAGATCGAATGAGGTTTTGCGGACTTGTCTTTTTATGGTTTTTTTCCATGCATTTAGTGGGATTTCTGGCAGTAGTATGCTCTTTTCCTCGATCTCTAAAGTCTTGAGTGCTTTGCCGAGGCTGGTGTGCTATGCTGATCTTGGCCCCTCAAAGATGGCTCTCAATTGGTGTCTTAAAGAGTTTGTTGGGGCCCTTATAATCCTTAAGTATAGTTTTATGATCTCCCCTTGGCACATCAAGTCTGGCCTTCCCAGGCCTAGCTCCAATCTTAGTCTTGACTTCCTTGCCGACCTTGGGATAGAAAAGACTGATTTATATGCTTTGGCTTGGATTGCGATGAGAAGGGCATCCTGCGACCCCAGAAAAGCATGGTGGCCATAACTGATGGCTGGCAGCAATTTCGCTTTTAAAGCAGTAAATATTGGTCTGGCCGTGGGGCCTATCAGGTGTAAGCTCAGTTGCTTTAACAGGAATATCACCTTTTTGGCCTTGGACGACTGCTGTTTCAGGTGGACATTTGCCTTGGCCTGTTCCGTAAACCAAAACCCTAGGTAGTTATACTCTGCCACTGTACTGATTTGCAGATCTCCCATTAGCCACTGCGCTTTCTTTTTCAAGTGGTGGCCCCCAAAAATGACGACCTTAGTTTTCCCTTGACTTACTATAAGGTTGTTATCTTTGTTGAATTGATTTAACGCACTGAGGGCTCTCTGTACGCCCACCCTTGTGTGGTCCATTATGGCTGTGTCATCGGCATATTGTAGCACCGGCAGCCTCATGCTGCCTAATCGCGGTGCTACTAGGCTGATGCCTTTCAGGGCGTCCCCCAAATCCGGCGTATACAGGTTAAAGAGGATGGGCGCCAGCACGCATCCTTGTTTCAGCTCGTTGTTCGTTGTTATTTTGGGGGACACTGTGCCGGCGCTGGTTTTGACCCGCACACAGGTGCCTTCGTAAAGTGATCTGATTGCCTTCAATAGGTTTGGTGGAACGCCCCAGTTTTCTCATTTCCGCCATAGCCTATTTCGTACCACTTTATCGAAGGCTGTGCTGTAATCAATGAAGCAGCAAAAGAGGGGAGGGTTTTTCTTTTTTATTGCTTCAGTTGCTAGGTGCGCTAACGCCAGAATATTGTCCATTGTCGATGATTGTGGTCTGAAGCCAGTCTGATGCCAAGGTATGATGCTTTTTCCTTCGGCCCATGTCTCCAGGTCCTTCAATAAGAGGCGGGCGTAGGCCTTGGCTTCTATGTCGAGAAGAGCGATGAGCCTATAATTCGATGGCTTTAAACGATCCCCTTATTTAAAAATTGGGACTACTATGGAGCCCCTCCATGAATCAGGGGTTATTGCTGTCATTAAGGAATGGTTGTAAAAAGGAGTAAGGACGGATGGCCAAAAATCGAGGGCCTTTTTAAAAACCGGGGCGGGTATCCCATTTGGTCCAGGGGCCCCATCATTCTTCAAATTCTTGAGTATCTTAATGACCATTTGAGGGTTTATCTGGGCTGACGGTGTGCAAAATATCTCTGCCTGGTCTTGCAGACCCTCAGAAGGATTTCGGGGGCTAGAGGTTGGTTCTTCGATCTTTGCCCTTGATAGGTAGAGACGGTCCACCCCACGGTTAGGATCTTCTGTATTGCATGTGTTAACGTGGGCAATTGAATATAGCTGCTTTACGTGGACCAGCCAGTCTTGCTCTGCCACACCGTTTTCTCTTTGAGCTCCTCTGCTACTTAACAGGTTTATGTGCCTCCGTAATCCTGCTGAATTCTTCTGTTTAAGCAGGGAGAAAACTTTATCCATTCCCTCTCTATGTGAGCTTTTTTGTGTTCCCACCATTTCTTTCTAAGGGCTGCCCTCAATGATGCAATCGGTGTCCCATCTGTTTGTCTGCCCCCTCTTTTCTTTATTACTAGTGCCTTACGCAAGAGGCGTTTGGTCTCGCGAATATCCTTGTTGGGCAGATACTTCCAGCTGTTGATTTCTTTTTGGGCCTGGAGCATTGTGGCTGGGGATGGCCCAAGCTCGTTTGTATCTCCTCAACTATGGTCCCCCAGATTTTTATCGGTGAAGGCGGCATTGCTGGGATCTCATCCTGTTTTAGGTCCAGCCAGTTTTGAAGCTTCGCTCCCGTCTCATCTGTCCATCTGATTCTCCTTAGGAGGCTGTAATTTTCGTCCCCTCTGGACTCTCCAATGGCTTGGAACTTAAAGGCCGATGGAACTTCTAGAGTGAACACTACTATTTGTGGCCTTTGATCGCTTTCCGACCTATTCTCGACTGTAAAATCTTCCAGACTGGCTGCCATTGCTTCACTGACCATGATATAGTTGATTCTCGAGATGTTCCGGATGGTCGGCTGTAGTTGCCGGCCATTCGAGTGTATTGCTTTCACAGCATAATTTGAAGATAGCTTATGATTGTTCAATAAGTCGTGAAAGGGTGCGGCCCTTCCCGTCCCTCGATTTGGGGGTACTGGATTGTCGAGGTCCTCCAGGTTAAAGTCCCCAGCTAGGATTACCTGATGAGTTTTATATGTATTTAGGAGGCTGTCTATTTCCCTTGTCAATGCCTCCAACTGATCTTTCATGATGGTTTGTGCTGGATTGACGTAGCAGTTTATTATTAGGAGGCGCATTAGCTGTAGTGTATGTTTCAGGCCTTCGATTTGTAGGGCTTGCAGCCCAGGTAAATTTAGGTTTATTCCAGTCACTATGAGGGGGCTTGCGTGTTTTATGTAAACTGATAGACTGTCAGACGGGCCACCAAAAAGGTTCTTTTTTATTGCTGGAACATCATGTTCGTAGAACCCTGCCAATGGTGTGCTAGATAATGCCCAGGTCTCTTGAAGGCAGAGTATGTCTCCTGTTTCCAGGAATCGCCTCAGGTTATTGTTTTCTCTGATCTTGCTGCTCCCTGCAATGTTCCATGAAATCAGTGTTAGGTTCTTCTTAGGAAAAGGTCCTCCCTTGGTCTCACACCTGCCGGGCCTGGACTTGCTGCTGCTAGGAATGCTTCTGTGTACTTCCCCAGTTCCTGGATTGATCCAAGAGGGAGGGGATGGCACTAATAACCCTTTGATTGTTTTGGCATGCGATCTTGATTCCTGTGTAGTCCTTATGTCTCTTCCTTGTATTCTCGGGGAGTCCTGATCTATTTGTCCCCTTCAGGACTGACCAGGTGCCCATGTCCCCCTTGTCTGGAGCTAGAATGTATGGGTATTTTGGGTTGGGTAGATTCTGAGCATCGATGCCCCACTCGGCGAGTTGTGTAGAGTTGTTCAAGATGGCTTGTACGGTTTCCTTTTTCTTCAAGCCCAGTACTGTTGAATTGTTGTGTGTGTCGCCCTTCATACTCAAGAATCTCACCCATTCTATGTCCCCTGTTTGTAGCTTGTCTAGCACGGCAAGGTGCTTGAAAAGGCGAAGAATGTTGCACCTGTTCAAAATGTCATGCTGGCCCGTGCTATAGAATCTCGGGGTGAGGACTACCTCATGGATGGTGTTTACTGTTCCTGACAAATTACTTGTTTTGTTCCTCCCTAGATCTTGTGCCACCTGGACTAGACCGATGGTTGAGCTTCCTTGTTTGCTTGTGGCTGGTCCTGCTTTGGATTTCGAGCTCTGACCGTAGGTGTACCTGATGCTGGACTGGTGTCCAGGGCTTTGCTGTAGTGGTTTTATATCGTCCAGCAGTGGCAGTGATATTGACCACGATTGCAGTGTAATTGTTTCAGCTGGTGCATAACTTATGTCCTCTGTCATTTGGCTCCCTGGGGAGTGTCCTGTTCTTGTTTGCTGCTTTTGACCTGTCGCAGGTGGGTTACTTGTTGCGATTAGCTGTTTTTGCTGTTCTACTGGGGGCGGGACCGTGTCAAAAGCCTTTGTGCCCCAGTTCTTATTTATAAAAATTGGATAGAGCTGGCCCACTTTGGGGTCCCCTTGTGACGGTCTGCCGTCAGTCTTCCTTAACTGCCGTTGCCTTCCTCTTAGCTTGGTTTTTTCCTGGTGTTTCTTACTCTTCTTTTTTTCTCTTCTTGACAACAGGCGTTCAGGCACACCGATTTTACAGTGAGTGAGTTCTTTTACGTCAGTTTCCATTACATCAGGGACTTCATTGCACTCTGTTGCCCTGCTTTTTGGGCTTTGTGTTCCTTGTGCCATTTTGGCGTTGTGGGCAGAGGCCTCGCTCCTTTGTGCTCCTTTTTGCTCCAGTCCTGCTGGTAACATTAAGACGAGATCAATTGCTACCATTTGTCTCACTGTCGAAAGATGGCCGCTTCTTGTGGTCCTGTCGTTTGTGTTGCTCGGAAGCCGTGTTTCCCTGCTTCCTTGGACTGTCTTTACTATGTCGGCTAGGATCTCGGGAAGTAGCGCCCATTTATCCATGAGGATTGAGCAGGAGCATTCACCTCGGTTAGATATTAAGTACTGGTCGATCCTATTTTCCAGCTCTTCCACTCTGGAGCTTATGTTGACTAGGCGGCCAGCAATCGATTGCAGAAGATCAATTTGGACTTCCATTTTGGTTGACTGCCACAGTACAGCTTTGTTGGTATCACTGTTTTGTTCTGGCATCAGTGTTCTCCGGAAGTCTGCTTCTGGGCGGTCATTGAAGGTGCAGTGATCTACTTTTGCATTGGTAGCCCGTGGAGATCCTATTTGTCCAGTTTGCCCCCACCCCAGCAGGTTTGGGGTCAGTTCTAGTGTTCTCTCAATTTTTTCGCCTACATTTTGAAGAAACGAAGACGTAAGCTCCCCTGCCACTGGAGAATCTAAGTGTTGAGCAATTGGTTGCTGTCAGCTGCTTGTGGGGGATGGAGCTGGTGCTGTGCTCTCCATGAACTTACTGGCCGAGCAGTGATCATGAACTTTTGACCAGTGGATTTGCACCCTTGTCACTGCAACGTCAGCGGCTCCTCTTGGAGCAGTTGCGTGGTCTGAGTCAGTGGTGGCGTTGATGGCTTTATCTATCAGTGTAAGAGAGTTTTGTACACTGGGTGGTTCATTTGATAGTGTACCTTTAAGTTGTTTGCAACCTGGGTTGGCCAGTTCCTGTTTATTGCTGAATTCCAGGTGAGGAGGTGTGCCTCCTCTGGGTATGGCGGTGTGAATTGGAGGCTGTTTATGCTACTTTCTTGCGGGATGCTCGTGTCGCCCCCTTTCCATGGTGTGTTCTCTGTAACCTGCTCCTGCCTGCCCTGGCCGGTGTTGGCAGTGCCCTTTGTCCTGAAGAAATGTCTGATCGACCCCATTGGTTCTGCGTCTTGAGGCAGTTCATTTAGATTTTCCGTGAGTGATTTACTCCTGATGTTCCTTTTAATAGGCGGGCGCCTGTTGGTGGGGTCCTCAGAGGTCGTGTGATGTCTGGCCTTTTTTTTGGGTCCCATTTTGCTGAATTTTACTCGAGGAAGGCGCTGATAAAGCTTGACTAGCTTGCCTGTTGTGTTTGTCATCTTTGTTCAGGTTTGAATCTGAAGGTCTAGTGTAATGTAAAACTGGTGATTAGGGGGCGGTATGTTCGTTGGTTTCATTTGCAGGATTTACCCAATTTGATTATCGTGATCGTGCGAAGTTTTTGACGGTCCCCTCAACTTATATCGTCTGTGGTTGACCACCTGTTGTTCTGGGCGCTGAAAATGCCTAATGATTGTGCTTATGATTGAACTTATCAGTGCTGCTGGGTCGGGCTGGGTCGGCTGGGGCGAGACCGATGTTGGCTTTTGTTTGGCTCTGCAGCAGGGGGCCATGACAAAAACTGTACCCCACTATTTTGTTGCTGCTGTGTATTTAGACGAAATATCTATGCACTGTTCCCTATGGATGCATAAGTTGCCCCTTGCCGGCTGGCAGTTGATTGAGGTGCCAGGGGGCGTAATGCTAGGAGCCGAGATCTTGTGAGAGCGTGTGGGAGCTAGTGGGGTGAGCAGGGATGCGTGAGGCACGCAGGGTAGTCATAGGCATGCCTCCATTATCCCATTGGGAGCGCTTGCCCCTTGTTTGTATGTGCTGCTTCGCCTGCTGAGAAAATGGAGTTCTAGAACAGGCTCACCTGTGCTCCGCTGTGTGGTCCGCATTTGATCCTCGATGCTCCTTGGAGATGGAGGCGATCTCTAGGGTTGTTGGTTGTGGCGCCTTCCACCGTGCACAGTGCACCCTGCTATGTGCTGTCGTCCGTGTGGAGGGGCAGCTGCCAACAGAGTCCAGTTGGATGGTGCCTTAGGAACTCTGGGGCCACACTGCGCTGCTGCTGCCCGCCTCCTGTTGCTGCAGCTCACACGTCAAGAGGCGGTTGGTCTCCAACGAGGCAAGACAAATGGGTGGTTTGGTCGGTCTGGCCGCCAGGGCAGGCTAGCCTAATTAGACTAGATAGGGAGAGTCAGCACTCGACAGCGGCCCCCTCAGCTGACTCGTCCGACTCGTGGTCAGCACACTACTCTCCGTACTCAGGCAGCGTCGTGGGACCCCTGGTGCACTGGCACTGGCAGGAGAGTCAACAGGAGTCAGCGGGATAGTCAGCGGGGGGGAGAGCCGATCGGAGCCGTGGTAGTTTCACTGTCCTCCTGCTCACGTCCTCCCGCTCCGCTCTGCGCCGCAGCCTGTACAAAAACGTGGCTTCTGGATTCAGTTCTCTCGGATTCAGATTCCTCGCTCACTCGTGTTAAACAGTAACTTTCTACTCTCTCCTATCCTGTTTTTTAATGGGGGTTAGGGTGGAGGCATTGAGAGACACTGGTGCTATTGTCACCATGGTGGCTGAGCAACTGGTGTCCTCTGAACAGTATCTGCCTGGAAGGACCTACCCAGTCAGCAACGCTGACAATGTGACTACAATCCGTCCCATGGCGATGATTTCCTTTGACTGGGGAGGGGTTGCAGGCTAAAAAGAAGTAGAAGTATCTTCATCTATCTAGTTGACAGTTTCCTTGGCAATGATGTGGAGTCCTCAGGTTGGGCTGAGGTAGAACTGAGGATCCATTCAAAAATGCTTGGGATCACACACTGGGTTTGTGTGAAAACCAGAGCACAGAGCAGAGCGCAGGGTGAGAAAGAGGTGCTGGAGTCTGGAAGAATGGCCCAGACCTCCAAGAGAAAAGGTAGGAAAACTGGGTAGCCATCTTCCAATCAGACACCAGACTCTTCTCAGAAGGAAGAAGAGTCAGCCCCAGAGGGAACTGAGCCTCAGGAGTTGGAGCCTTACCGGGCTGAGCTTTTAGGCCCAGGGGGCCCGCTAAGGAAGATCTGTGCCAGGAACTGAAAACATCTCCCACTCTTGAAAGCCTGCGACGGCAAGCTGCTGCACAGGAAGAAGGCATGCCAGTGATTCCCACAGGACCTGTTGGGAGGAGGGAATCCTTTGCACTGAGGCCAGAGACCCAAAACCTAGCGCCACTGGGAAGGTGGTAGCACCTCAGGCGTGTAGTGAATTCCTCCTCACTTTGGCCCATGACATCCTCCTAGCTGGACACCCTAGCCAAACCAAGACTTGGAGTAGGCTGGTCAGCCACTTCTACTAGCCATGGATGCACCAGAAGGGGTTGGAGTTTTGTAACTCTTGTGCCACCTGTCAAGCCTGTGGCAAGACAGGTGGCCACCCAAAGGCCCCCTTAATTACACTTATAGTGGTTGGGGTTCCCTTTGAGAGGGTAGGGATTTACATTGTTGGTCCCCTTGACACTTCTACAGGATCCGGAAACATTAACACTTCTACAGCATCCAGAAACATATATATATTCTGGTGGTAGTGGATCATACCATCAGGTATCCTGAGGCTATTCCCCTTAGGAATACTACTGCCTCTGCAATGGCTAGGACCCTCATTGGTTTCTTTACCAGAGTGGGCTTTCTTAAGGAAGTGGTATTAGACAGAAGTACAAACTTCATGTCTGGCAATCTAAAATACATGTGGAAGGAGTGTGGAGTGACTTACAGGTTCACTACCGCCTACCATTCCAAGTGTAATGGCCTTGTTGAAAGAAAGACAAGCCCATGAAAGGTATGATTGGGAGACCCCCTGAAAAACTCAGAAGGAGATGGGATGTCTTACTTCCATGCCTGCTATCTGCCTACCCAGAAGTGCCACAGAAGGGTGTGGGGTTCTCCCCCTTTTAACTTCTGTTTGGTCATCCTGTCAGGGGACCATTGTGCCTTGTGAAGGAAGAATGTGAGAATCCTCTCATTGAGCGTAGACAAGTGGACTTTGTGCTTGGCGTCCACTACAGGATGGCTGAATCCAGGAAGAAAGCAAAAAAACCTTGAGGCCAGGAGCTCCAGAAGCAGTGGTATGGCCAGAAGGGTGCTATGAATGAGTTTCAACCAGGGCAGAAGGTGCGGGTTTTGGAGCCTGTGCATCCTAGGGCTCTGCAAGATAGGTGGAGTGGACCCTGCCGTTTCCTACAAAGAGAAGAAAAGGTAGTCTATCTGGTGGACTTTGGACTTTGGTACTTGCAGGAACGCCAAGTGGGTCATCCATGTAACATGCATTAAACCCTACTATGACAGAGCAGATGTGGCTATGATCATGGTTACAGATGAAGATCAGTAAGCAGAAAGTTAACATCACCCTGACCTCCTGGCAAATAATCTTAGAGATGGGCCAGTGGAAGGAGCGCTCTCGTCAGATACCCTTGCTGCCCATCAGCAGACTGATTGGAAGCAAGTCCAAAATCAGTTTGCTGAGCTCTTCCCTTTGACCCCTGGTCAGACCAGCGGGCGTACCCATGATGTGGACATTGGTGAAAACCTACCTGTCAAGAATAAAATATACAGGCAGTCTGATCATGTACAAGAGAGCATCAAAGCTGAATTATAAAGATGCTGGAATTGAGAGTCTGACAGCCCCTGTGCCAGCCCAGTTGGTTTAGTTCCCAAACCTCATACCCAGGGTGGTAAAAAAAGAGACAAGGTTTTGTGTGGACTGTAGAGGCCTCAACGATGTGACAAAAACTGATGCACACCCAATTTCTAGGGCAGATGAGCTGATTGCTAGGTTGGGAGCAGCCAAGTATCTGGGTACCTTTGATCTCGCAACCGGGTACTGGCAGATAGGTCTGACCACCGGAGCAAAAGAAAGATCTGCATCTTCAACCCCAGATGGGCATCATCCGTTCACTGTAATGCCCTTTGGTTTGAAAAATGCACCTGACACTTTTCAAAGATTGGTAAATAAAGTCCTTGCTTGATTAGAATCCTTTGCGGCACCCTCGTGACATCCCTCACAGAAGTGACCTCTGATCCAGCGCCCAGGGACTGATCATTTTCCAAAGACAAGGCCCAATTTTCGTTACCCAACAAGCCCCTTCACGCTGGGTTAGTGTATTTCTAAAAACGATACCAACTTACCATTCTTCATTTTCCGTTCTCATTTTGGATACCAAAACTGGAGATGCAAACTTTATTTAATTGATTACATTTGACAAATTATATTCAAATAAGAACACTCCTAATGAAGAGAGACACATTTTTAAATTCATAATGTTTATCTAAAATAATGTGAAATAATGCGCATCAAGGACCGAGACACAGCACAAACCATAGATCGCCATAAAGCGAACAACATTACAAGAGAAAATGACAAAATCATATCAATGACAGTGCATAAAGGAGTGGCTAGGCGAAGAGACAAAAGATTCAGTAACAAAATACATTTGCAAATGATTATGCAAATTCAGGTTTCAGGCTATACTAACCCAATAAGGAAATACCACTCTCAGGCCACGGGAGCAGCAAGGGCCCCTCAAGTAGAGTCTAAGTCAGGAATCACAGGAAGGACAGCAAACCGACGACAGCGACGATCTCACTCCAACAGTCAGAAAAACCCCTCCCTACATGCACCTCAATTATACCCTAAAACTCAAATGTCCAACCCACACAAGTATCTAACTAAGGGTATTTCTTTGCATTAGACTGGTTAACGATGGGGGTGTACTGTCACACCACTCTCAGCATGTCCATCATTTTAAATGCTCCATTGTTTTATTCATTTAATGACATAAACTTCCACCCCAGGAAATACAAATCCGAGCCACTGTCATCTTTTTTTTCCCTCTTCTCCGGCAACTGTCAATACTTTGTATATCTTTCCGCTGAGCGCCTCTCTGCACAGGAAGCTTCCCTCCACTGTTTGTCGCATTGTTCTTTCATACAAGTCTTGGCAGGCACTCAGGATCTCAAATGACAAAATCTTTTCCGCCTTCCCCTAGTGCTCTCGAGTTTTCATCATTTAATTTCTCTCTATTTCTCCCAAAAGTCCTTTAACCCATTATTTGTCATGCAGAATGAAAATCATGCTTGCTTCTATGATACACAGGCATTATTATTAATTTGAAATACTTTTTCTCTACGCAGCAACCCAAATGCTGCATTTATCCCTGCACAGGCCGTGTTAATTCTTTTACATTTTTCCTAGCAGATATTAACTACATGCAGAAAAGCAGCATTAGTGCTTTTACTTTTCATTTGTAAAGATGCATTTGCGGCCCACTCCAATACTTTAGCACGCGCTGGCGCAATAGCATTTTCCCCACGTGAGAACTTTTTTGTGTGGTTTTCACTGCACACAGTTAGTTAATGTTACTGAGGGTTCAATCCGAGCAGGTTTTATTTGTTACGAAAACGCTGCTCCATCACCTCCAAGAGAATGCCCAAGAAGGTGAACTGGACAGTGACCTGTCAAAAGGCTTTTGACACTCTGAAGGAACAATGTGCTCTGCACTTGTTCTGAAAGCTCCAGATTATGTCAAGCAATTCATTGTGCAGACAGATGCCTGTGAAGATGGGATAGGAGCGATTCTATCCCAAATAAATGACCAAGGTCCAGACCAGCCAGTGGCTTTCATCAGTAGAAGTTCACTCCCAGGGAACGGGGTTAAAGTGCCAATGAGAGGGAAGTATTTGCTGTGGTTTGGTCCCTGAAGAAGCTAAGGCCATACCTGTTTGGCTATCACTTCCTTGTTCAAACCAACTACAGGCCTCTCAGGTGGTTAATGTAAAGGAAAGGTGAATATCCCAAACTGCTATGGTAGTCCATATCCCCACAGGGAATGGGCTTTGAAGTGGAGCACAGACCAGGGACTACCCATGCCAATGCAGATTGCCTTTCCAGGTTCTTCCACTTAGACGATGAGGACTTTCTAAGGGAAGGTTAGTCTCATCCTCTTTTGTGACAGGAGAGGGGCATGCAGGAAAGTGCCTCTTTTTGACATGGTTAGCCCCCACTTTGTGCCTGGAAAATGATGTAACTTTGACTTGAAGTGCACAGGGTCCCTGCCAACCAGGTCTCCTTTGCCAGAACTCTTTCCTTAAACGGTACCCTTTGTTTCTCAATTGGCATAACGTCAGTGCCCCTTGTAAGTCCCTGGTAAATGGTACCCCTGGTACCTAGGTCATTTCCACTATAGAGGGACCCCAAGGGTAGCAGCACAAATTGTGTCACTCTAGGGTTCCCTCGCCAAGGCCATGCACACTGGTGCAGACAAAACTGAAGAGTCAACATGGCACACATCCCTGTGTGCCATGCCCACAGACACTACATGGAATATAGGTAAAACACCCCTATAGCAGACCTTATAGCCCTACGGCAGAGTGCACTGAGCCATATCTGCAAAAGCAGATATGCTCCTGCAATATCCATGTTAGATATTGTAAGTGAACAGGAAAGCCACAGTGAGTGCATGGGCTGAACACTTGTCATTACGAGTTTCTCAGCTCCCTGAAGGCTTCACTGTGTTATGGGATGTTTGGTACCAAACATCTCATCTCTTCTTAATAAACCTGCACTGATTCCAGTGTCAGATTTATTAATAACTGCACACAGAGGACCCCTGAGAGGGGTCCCCTGAAACCTACCAACCCTTAGTGTGGTCACCGACTGGCCTAAGTCAGCCTGTCACCACCAGATAGGGTTCTGACCTCATGGGGTGAGCGCCTGCGCGCTCAGAGATCGAGAACAATGGCTGCATTCCCCCGGTCAGGAAGAGCCATCTGTACCAGGAAGCGTCAAAGGCCTTGCAGCCTATGAAACACAAACCCAGCCTCTCCTGGTAGAAGGAGCAGGTCCCCCTACTGTCCTCACCCCTTTTGGCAGAATGACAGGCGGGAAAACAAAGAAAGAGTAGGAAGGTTTGCCCCCCTCTGCCAACACCACCCCTCAGGTGCTGGAGGTGAGGTGAGGCACATTTTTCAATGCCCACCATCTTGAAGATGGTGGGACTTCTTCAATCATGGCTAGGGCTATGTCCCCCTCCCACAGGAGGTGGACATAATAGAGGGTGTAGAAACCCAAGGTAAGGGGCCCACTGGCCACCATCTCTCACTCCCATGCAAACGCCCCTAAATTTAGTATTTAGGTGACATCCTCCAGACACTGGTTTAGAGTATCCACGGACACAAGAAGAAGATAAACGAAGAAACGCTGTTGGACTGAGAGCTGCAGACCTCATAGAGGACTTTGGGCACAAACTCCTGCCTGCCACCACAGAACTGGACAATCGCCATCCTTAAACTTGTCTTGCTGCTGTGTGGCCTCCACAAACCCTGGAGGATCATCAGCACTTTGCAAATCTCCAAGGTGCTCCTCTGAGATAAGAGGAGCAATCTCCCTACTGCCACAGGCCCCAAAAACAGAAAAGTTGGGTCCAATGCCTTCCAGCAACTCAGCCGCAGTGGCATCACTAGGGGGGTGCGGGCGGTGCGGCCCGCACCGGGTGACACCATCACATGGGGTGACACCCGGCACTGTGACACCATCGGGGTACTGGGGGCGTGTTTTCGAAATGGAGCTCAGCCACTGACTTCCTTTAGGCCTGGAAGGGGGGGGGAGTGATTCACCAATCCAAACTCTAGCAGAAGGGTGGGGGGTTTCAAAGGGTGAAGACGTGCCCCACCCACGTGAGAAGGAGCCACCGCAACAATCCCCAGCGCGGCTGCGCCGGCCTCACCGCGCCCAGAGCACAACAAAGCGCGCTTAGAACACCTTCCTGTAACCTGAAATCGCACACAGCGCCAGACTGCCTGCTCAAGGCCATCATTACTCACTCCTGTCTCACAGGTAAGTGACGATTACTGCCAGCAAAAGCCATCAGCATCCCCACCCACAGCAAGTAAACACAGCAGCCAATGGTCGAACCATTCGAGCTCCCCTTCCGCCCGTGCTCCTCCCTCCCCCCTCCCTCGGACAGTGCCTGTACGTCAAAGCCTCACCCTACCTCGGAGAAGAGGCATAGGCATACCTCAAATATTCGAGGAAAGGAGGATTTACTATTAGTGGGTAATTTGCACTCCAAAAAAAAAAAGTGCCGGGGCTCGCGTCAGGAGGCAGCTTGCTCCAGCGCATTTCTCCTGTTAGCGCTGCCTAAAACAGAACCAATTACTAACCATGAAAGGGGGGGGGGGAGGATGTGGCGTAATGGTCAGAGCTGCCGACTTCGCAGCTGGAGAGCCGGGTTGAGTCTAACCACATTGGACCCAATTACGAGTCGGTCGATAAAATGAGGGGGTAATGCTGGGCTCATTTACTGTCCACTACAAGTAGGAGGAATAACAGACTGGACCTAGTATTACTGGGCTATTTACCACTTCCACCGCCCCACCCTTCCAATTCCAGATCCCTTTCACTCGCCTGGATCCACAGATACGCACTAAGATACATCAAAGCTACAATTTGCATCTGGAATTTCTCATTAGAACGTGGCAATAGAGCTAAGGAGCCGCACGCGATGATAGGGGTCAGAGGTTAAGGAGCTAGACCTGTCGATTGACCTGCTCATTCGATAGTGCCAAGGTCGGCCATTATCTCACTCTTCTCTGTTATGGAAGGGCGAGAGGGGGAGGGTCTGGAAGCGTGGCCAGCAGCTGGCCCTTTATGTGACAGAATGAAATTAGCATGAGTTGTGTACCACGTGTTGGTCAATAGCATTTCTGGGCTGAATGAGATTGCAAAGCTTTCTAAATTATTTTTTTTTTTAAACAGACTCAATTCTTTCATGGCTCGTCTTCTTGTGTGCCTTCATAAAGAATGCGCCTGTCTAACCATTTGATTGTTCCATATACCCATCACATAGTATGGACAGACTAACCAGTGGCGTCACTAGGGGGTGCGGACCGCACGGGTGACACCATGAGATACCGCACTGGGTGACACCAACCCTAGTGACGCCGCTGCTCAGCTGGACCCACATCTCAGAGTGCCAACCAACGGTACATGCTCTCTAGCTTAAGGTCAGCCTTTGCACCAAATCTTGAGGCCCCAGGACCCACTGGAGCTGAAAGGCACATATACCCGGGTAGTGAACCCCATGCTATAAAAACCTACAAAACCGAGTCCTGGTGGAATCCAACTTTACAGTGAGCCAGCACCCGATGAGGATCAACAGGTCTCCAGAGATCCAATCACACAGTGGCCCTGCAGCTCCAGAATTGTCGCTCGAAAGTACCAGCCCCTGACCGTGAGGTGTACTTTGCGTGCCATTGCCCAGCTGCACATCTTCCTTTCACCCAGCCCGCCCTGCTGCTGAATCTTCAAACCAGCTGTGCTCCAGTGGCCCCAGAGTTCTTGCAATTTCTACTCTCCCTTGAGAGCCCTCGGACTTGCCTACAAGTCCCTCTTTGATTTTCTTTGCAGGTGGCTCCCTTTCTTTGTAGCGCACCAGCTACAAAGTCGCCGTACTCCCGGTGAGATCCAGGAACTCCCAAGAACTTGGCTTTGGAACTTTGGACCTTGGCTCCCACACCTTCCAATTCCCAAAGGTGAACCCAAAAGTTACGTATTGTATTGATTTTCTGATTGTTGTTTTCCTTCCAAAGGGAAAGTTTTGTGCGTAATTGTGCACAACCGTGAAACTTGCATTTACTGTGATTTTTCCATATTGCGAAAAGTATTTACTTTGAACCTGAAGATCTCATTTTAAATATTTACATAAAAAGAAGTGCTATGTTTTCTAATTAGGTCTCGACGTCATTCATTAAGTGTGTGTATCATTTATTGCCTCTTAGTACAACAAATGCTTAGCACTTCCCTTTGGTAAGCCTAACTGCTCGCACACACTACGATGAATAGAGCGTCAGTGTTACCTTCTTTTGCCTCTGTAAACCAATAAGGGTGTCTTCGACCTCTCTGCACAGTGCACCCTATTGTGGTGCACGGTGCAGAGAGGTGGGTTTCCTACAGCTGGGAGCATGATGGGTTACTACTTTTCTCAGAAAGAAAATACCATTTGTTTCTTTTATTGATGCTTTGGAAGGACCAAGTACTCTTAGGTGAAAATAATTGTTGTCAAACTCTCAGTATTCATCTGTAAAATGACAATTATGCAGCTGTTTGGTTTAACAATTATTTACATCTAATTTAGACACCTGTCAAACACTTTTTAAGTGATTTCCTCAAAAATGTGCTGATTTACATTTATGTGTGCTAGTGCAAAGATACCAGCTTTCACTGCTTTTCATATTTGTGCCGGTGTGACCTTAGAGAGAAAGGCAAGGCTGGTAAAAATGGGGAATTTGAGCTTGATGTTGGACATGGTGCTGCGCGGGCACAAGAGGCGTTTAAGATAATTCTAGAAGCATAGAGGGGAGTGTGCAAGCTAGCGCCAGACATACCTCTGCTCTGGCAGTGGAGGCTTCTAAGCATAGAGGGGAGTATGCAACCTGATGCCAGACATACATCTGCTCTGACAGTGGAGGCTTCTAAGCATAGAGGGGAGTATGCAAGCTAACGCCAGACATACCTCTGCTCTGGCAGTGGAGGCTTCTAAGCATAGAGGGGAGTATGCAAGCTAACGCCAGACATACCTCTGCTCTGGCAGGGGAGGCTTCTAAACATAGAGGGGAGTATGCAAGCTAGCGCCAGACATACCTCTGCTCTGGCAGTGGAGGCTTGTAAGCATAGAGGGGAGTATGCAAGCTGATGCCAGACATACCTCTACTCCGGCAGCGCAAGCTTATAAGCATAGAGGGGAGTATGCAAGCTGATGCCAGACATACCGCTGCTCTGGCAGCGGTGGCTTGTGAGCATAGAGGGCAGTATGCAAGCGGACACCAGACATACCTCTGCTCTGGCAGCGGAGGCTTGTAAGCATAGAAGGGAGTATGCAAGCTGATGCCAGACATACCTCTACTCTGGCAGCGGAGGCTTGTAAGCATAGAGGGGAGTATGCAAGCTGATGTCAGACATACCTCTGCTCTGGAAGCGGAGGCTTGTAAGCATAGAGGGGAGTATGCAAGCTAGCGCCAGACATACCTCTGCTCTGGCAGTGGAGGCTTCTAAGCATAGAGGGGAGTATACATGCTGGCGCCAAATGTACCTCTACTCTGGCTGTGAAGGCCTCTAAGCATAGAGGGGAGTATGCAAGCTGATGCCAGACGTACCTCTACTCTGGCAGCGGAGGCTTGTAAGCATAGAGGGGAGTATGCAAGCTGATGCCAGACATACCTCTGCTCTGGCAGAGGAGGCTTCTAAGCATAGTGGGGAGTATGCAAGCTGACTCCAGACATACCTCTGCTCTGGCAGTGGAGGCTTCTAAGCATAGAGGGGAGTATGCAAGCTAGCGCCAGACATACCTCTGCTCTGGCAGTGGAGGCTTCTAAGCATAGAGGGGAGTATACATGCTGGCGCCAGATGTACCTCTACTCTGGCTGTGAAGGCCTCTAAGCATAGAGGGGAGTATGCAAGCTGATGCTAGACATACCTCTACTCCGGCAGCGCAGGCTTATAAGCATAGAGGGGAGTTTGCAAGCTGATACCAGACATACCTCTGCTCTAGCAGTGGTGGCTTGTAAGCATAGAGGGGAGTATGTACGCTGATGCCAGACCTACCTCTGCTCTGGCAGTGGTGGCTTGTAAGCATAGAAGGGAGTATGCAAGCGGACGACAAACATACCTCTGCTCTGGCAGTGGTGGCTTGTAAGCATAGAGGGGAGTATGCAAGCTGATGCCAGACGTACCTCTACTCTGGCAGTGGTGGCTTGTAAGCATAAAGGGGAGAATGCACGCTGACGCTAGACATACCTCTGCTCTGGCAGTGGTGGCTTGTAAGCATAGAGGGGAGTATGCAAGCTGATGCCAGACATACCTCTGCTCTGCCAGCGGAGGCTTGTAAGCATAGAGGGGAGTATGCAAGCTGATGCCAGACATACCTCTACTCCGGCAGCGCAGGCTTATAAGCATAGAGGGGAGTATGCAAGCTGACTCCAGACATACCTCTGCTCTGGCAGTGGTGGCTTGTAAGCACAGAGGGAGTATGCAAGCTGACTCCAGACATACCTCTGCTCTTGCAGTGGTGGCTTCTAAGCATAGAGGGGAGTATGCAAGCTAATGCCAGACATACCTCTGCTCTGGCAGTGGACGCTTCTAAGCATAGAGGGGAGTATGCAAGCTGACTCCAGACATACCTCTGCTCTGGCAGTAGAGGCTTGTAAGCATAGAGGGGAGTATGCAAGCTGACTCCAGACATACCTCTGCTCTGGCAGTAGAGGCTTGTAAGCATAGAGGGGAGTATGCAAGCTGATGCCAGACATACCTCTGCTCTTCCAGTGGAGGCTTGTAAGCGTAGAGGGGAGTATGCAAACTGATGCCAGACATACCTCTACTCCGGCAGCGCAGGCTTATAAGCATAGAGGGGAGTATGCAAGCTGACTCCAGACATACCTCTGCCCTGGCAGTGGTGGCTTGTAAGCACAGAGGGAGTATGCAAGCTGACTTCAGACATACCTCTGCTCTTGCAGTGATGGCTTCTAAGCATAGAGGGGAGTATGCAAGCTAACGCCAGACATACCTGTGCTCTGGCAGTGGACGCTTCTAAGCATAGAGGGGAGTATGCAAGCTGACTCCAGACATACCTCTGCTCTGGCAGTGTTTGCTTGTAAGCACAGAGGGAGTATGCAAGGTGACTTCAGACATACCTCTGCTCTTGCAGTGGTGGCTTCTAAGCATAGAGGGGAGTATGCAAGCTGATGCCAGACATACCTCTGCTCTGGCAGTGGAGGCTTCTAAGTATAGAGGGGAGTATACATGCTGGCGCCAGATGTACCTCTACTCTGGCTGTGAAGGCCTCTAAGCATAGAGGGGAGTATGCAAGCTGATGCCAGAGGTACCTCTACTCTGGCAGCGGAGGCTTGTAAGCATAGAGGGGAGTATGCAAGCTGATGCCAGACATATCTCTGTTCTGATAGTGGTGGTACGGGACAGGCTTGTGACCTCACATCCATCATGCTTCTATGGTGTTACACTGTGCATGTAAGCTCATGTACTTACTGTGCTCACATATAAATTTGAGTCACTGGTAATTTCATGGAATATATCATTGTATTCATCATTATACAGTTATCCTGAACCAAGCAAACTTTCTTCATCAACAGGTTGCCACATTACTGACTCTACAAAGATGGGACCACTACTTTATCAGCCATGTTAAAAGTATGTATACTTATAAAATAAAGGTAGGTTAATGAAGTCAGAGGGCTGTCTACAGCCAGTCTCTCTGGCTCAAAGGCATGTCTACGGTCTGCTACCTCAGTGAAAGGCCTGTCCCTAGCTTGTCACTGTGGGTGGATGCCTGTCTGCAGCCTGTATCTTTGCTGCAAGCCCTGTCAGCGGCCTGTCACCTGGGAGTGAGATGTATCCCTGCCCTGTCACTTGGTGGACGGAGATTATCCACACTACCAGGGCTGTGTGTTGGGTAGGTGTCGAGTGGCACTAGGTAGGAGATGAAACCTTAAGAGTGGGGATGAAGCGCGTCAATGGTAGGTTGTCAGTTTTGATTATTATTGTAAGTGGTATTTATACTTGGTGGAAGAATGTGCTGAGCCTGTCCATACTCTGCACCTTGAGCGGTTGGGGATATTAGAGCAGGCAGACTGCTGGTCAGAGAGGGATGGCTGTCCACACTAGACCATGACTCAGTGGCAGGGAGGATGTGAGATTTGTCTGCAGTCTGTCCCTGAAGACAGAGCCTAAACTCCACCTCTCAAACACCCTCCTTTGGAGAGTGTCATTCTCCTGTTACTCCTCTACATCCCCCAAACAGCAGAAGAGCCGTCTATTGCTTCAAAGGGATGCTCTGCCCTGGGAATGATTGAGGCGTAACTTCAACAAGTCAACAAAGTGACACTGAAGCACAATGGGCCTCACAAGGATGACAGAGAGGAGTAGATTTGCAAACCGAGAAGGTTTATTAGCAGACAAGTAAAGGTACACATTTGAATCATTTAAGCCCCTCAAAATGCAATGGTCAGTACATGGATACACTAATTATATAATTCAAATCGATTCAAAATTAATGAATACAAGACAACATGCTTTATGTTGTCATGGAGCAAAACAGAGCAAATTCAGCTTTTCATGAATGGAAAAATGTGATAAACTAATGTAAATCGGGAAATTTGTGAGACAGGAGGTGTCATCAAGTAAAGCCTCTGAAAGGCAAAATCAGGTCAATAAGAAAGGACTGCTAAGGAGTCTAACTCTATGAGCAGGAACAAGAGAACATCTCTTCTGAAGCAAGTGGAAAGGGCATATGAATGAACTCTCTCAGCAATGCACAATTAAAACACATTTCTCAACAGTAAGCAACACCCTACAATTCCCAGAGGGAAGATCAATCAGGATCGAACATTTCACAATCTCCTGGTTTTGGTCATCTCCCAGCCATTATAAAATGGATGTCTCTGCAGGAGGACCATCAAGAGACCAGGATGATGCATGCTGAAGATGCTCAAGGATGCTGAGCTGTTGTCCAAGATCTTCCTGTGGCCGCCCCTTGGTCCATGAGTACAGGGTTGACTTTGATCTCAGGGATCGGTGTCCGAAGAAATCTGGGTGAAGTCTAGCCTAAAACCAGCTGCCAATGTTCTACTGGTCTTCGGTTACAGCAAAACTGGCATATCCCTTTAACATGCAGTAACATCCGTGCTGGAAAATCAAACTGCACTCTGACAACTCTCCCAGGTCCAGCAGACTTTTGAAGGTCAGGACTCGGTCTCCCATGCTGCACCTCTTGTCCAGTGGCGAGCAGGCTTCTTGGGACTGGACTATCAAAGGTGCAGACTTCTCAGCTTCAAGGGCCAGTGGCAGTAAAAGAGAGTCATGCTAACTGACTCTGTCTGAGGCTCGGAGATGACTTTTCCACAAGTGGGACACAACAGGCACAGTCCTTTCCTTAAAAGCCCAAGATGCAGCAGGTGCAGTCCAGTCTTAGATGCAGCTTTTCTGTGCTGGGTCAAGGGAACAGCAGGGCATTCCTTCTGTAGTCCTTTTTCCAGTTCACACTTGATCTGGGTGCCAGAGGTGCTACTATTATGCCCACTACAAGCCTAGGGCAATGTGGTAACTAACTACTCAATGGGCTACTAGGTCTCCTCCTGCCTGACTACTTCCTTTAAAGTGTAGCATCTTGCTAGCCCAGAATGCATTATTCTGCCCACTCCCAACATGGCAAACCCTTTGCTTGGTGTGTGTAGCTCCCTAGCCCAACCCAGGGCTACACTCCTCTTGAAAAAGTTTGGCAATGGCATTTCTCTCTCTGCCCGAGATTCCAGTCTGTGTGACTAATTATGACTACCATTTGCCCTACAAAGGTAGCTTCCCTTTGAATCTCGCCTTTTGGACATACAACCATTCAATTTGGCCTTTCTGCCAGGAGTTGACACTTTTTCCCTCGGAAGGTCCTTTGTTTCCATTCCTGAGATACCTTCTCACCTCTTCCCCCTGAGGGCAGATGGCTGACTCAATGACAACTAGTGTGCAACCATACACAGCCACTAGAAGCTTTGGGCAAAACTGTGTCGTTTTTCTAATGTTTCCACTTGTGCAAAAGTTACATTAAATTCAACTTGAGCAACAAGTCGGGTTTAATGCATCAATTTGTTTCATACCTTGAAGTACCATGTTAAGTAGTCTCATCTGGAGGGTTGCACTGCTGTGTTGTCAACAGACATTAACTCTACAAAAAAGGCTCAGAAGCACAAGGCAATAATTGCCTCTGTTTGTCCTGAGGTTTGCTATCAGCAGCACATGCACCAATTATGAGATTTTTCAAGTTAATGCATGCACTCAGAGGAAGAAAATGCGTAGATCCCTTCTGCATCGATGCAGCACAAAGAATAAGATCCTGATGTAGCCCTATTTCTATTAATACTTCTTCATGTATTACTCTTGCAGAATATTCACTATTGTGTGAAGCAATCACAATTCATGGTTCATGTGACATTCCTAAGCTTGGCCTTGCTTGTCAGTTACTGGCTGTACCTACATCTGTTATTCCCTCTTACCATGCACTTCTTGACAACAATAGTTATGTTTTGAAAACTAATATCTCACGTGGTAGACCGAATCAAGGTTATGTTTTTATCTTTACTAAGAAAGGGATTGAAAAAAGCTGTGGTGTGACACTATAGCCTCCTCCAGTAAGGGGTTCACGTGTTCCTTTTTTGGCCGAATTTTAAGCTACTTCCTGTGCACTTGGATAAAATGGATAAGCTGTTAGCAGTTCACAAAAAGTAATGTCATTATTGTCTGCAGCACATGTGGTTAATCTTCAGAAATCACATTCTGCAGCAAAGATATAGCACCTTTGGAATACTCCATTGCCAATTAATTTTGCTGACCTTGTTAAAGATTACAGGGATCTGTTAGCATGAGCTGGAAGCCATTTTGTACTTGACAGTCATTTTAGTTAGCTATGTGCTAGCCATTTGCTGTTTCCCTCTTCTAGAGTCTTGCACGTTCTCAGAAGGGCCTAGCTTGTAGAATGCACCTGCTCCTAGTATAGAACTGTCAGGCTGTTCTAACTGATGTCAGCAACGTATTATTCCTCCTACTAGTTGACTGTGCATTTTCTGTATGACCATCTATGTGTGTAACTCTTCTCATGTGTACTTGTACCGCCTTCTTTTGAGCCCCTGTGTGGGTATATAAGGCCCCTGTTCTCTGTACTCCTTAGAATGCCTCCTACAGTGACTTAAGATTACTGTGTGACGCAATCTCCCTCTTCTGAGGTTAAATAAAAGGATGTCTTTTATATTACAGCTTCTGTGCCAATCTCTTCTTTGTTGGTTTAAAAGGACCAGATTTATCAGTGAAACCCCTGAGAAGGTTTTGATTTCTTCAATTGGTGCCCTCTGTGAGGCTCATCAGAGAAGTGGCTATCCAAGGGAGTGGTCTTGATGGGAGACAGGAATCTACTGAGGAGGACATAACAGGACTCTAGTAAGAAGGTACCCTACACTGAGATTCTCTGTCTCTCCAGCCCAGTATATTTCTGGTCTTCCCGATTTGACTCCTCCAACTGTTTGCCACTCCTGACTGAGAACATTTTTGGCGTGAGTATTCTAAAAATGACCGCTTGGTCACTCAGAACTTGGCACTGAGGTTGGAGATTTTTGTGCTTGGTAAGGTCGTTTGTCGCAACGCTTTGTGGAATTGTATGGAAATTGGCCAACATTTGGAATTTGGAAATATATGAATTGCAATTTATGTAGGCAGGTAATGAGAAACTTTTGAAAACTTGAACGGCACACTTTGAGTTAAGTGCTACTTTGTGTATAATATTGTATATGCTGCAATATTCTTGGCATGCCTGTTCTTAGCCCACATCGTAGAATGTGTTGCTTTCTTGGAGGTACCATTATGGAACTTGTATGGAATCAGCCGGCTCCCCTAGAGGGGATACCTAACTTGGATTAGGTATAAAAACGTATTTCTTCCTCGGTGACTAGTACCCCAAGGAACTAAATATGTACATAAAAAGGATCCTGGTGTATGCACTTAGTAACATTCATAAGTGGTGATATGCAGAACGATTTTTGGTGTTCTGCCAGCCAAATTGGCAAATTTGGTGTATTTTGGTTTCTTGAAAATGGAACAGTCTTTTGGGCTGTTTTTGAACTACTTTTGAGATCTTCTTGTAAATATGACTTACAACTAGTATTTACAAATGGTTTGGTTTAAGTACAGTCTGTGGGCTGTCTTTTGTTTCTGTCCTAAGTGTTGATCTGTTGGTTAAATGTGTGTTTAAATGTCTATGTGGTTTGTGATTTGACATTGATGGTACTTGTGTGAGTAAAAAGTGATTGTGCTCTTTGTGTAAGAATGGCTAGCCTTAAGCGCGCTGTATTGTATGTTCTGAATGTATGACCCCCTTCTGTAAATGTCTGGAATGAGCTCAATGTGTTTGTTTGTCTGCATTGAAATGCCTCAGTTTTAAATAGACTGTCACCGTGCTTACATTTCAACACTAAAAAAGAAGCTTTCCGACAGCTGTGTTTAACTGTTTCACTGAGAAGCAGCTGCCGGACACAAACCAACGGAGATTACACTTTGTCAAGACATTAGAAATACAGAAAAAAAAAATTCTCTCCTGAGAAAGGCGTGAGACTTCGACGCCTGCTGCTCCACTAACAGCTGCATAAATAGCACGTGGCTATTTTTGTTCGCATGGCCACAGAAAAGAAAATGCTGAAGTCAACTAAATCTTAAGTCAGTGCAACCTCGGTAAAACCCTGCATTTCAGACTGCTGTTTTAAAATGTTAGAAATATAGTCTCATTATTTCGGATAACAGAGAATAGATTGACAGTAGGGATTTTCCTTGCTTAATGCCTTTTTAAATAAGCACATCCGTGATTCTGATGTTAAATAATAACTGTCCTTTAAAAAGTGGCACAGATTTTTCATGTTCCAAGTTAGGCTTCTGTACTTAGGGTTATGAATGAATGCGTTTAAATATGATAGGCGAGGGATGCAGATTGCTTTTCATATGTGGACTCATCAAAATGATTGGATTTATTTAAAAAAAAAAAATTGATTATATGAAAAAAAAAGTTATTAAAAATAAGTGCATTAAATTCGTTTTTTAATCTTTATAATGCCTAATAATAATACTGTGAACTCCTAGCATTAAAATTGAATTTAAGCAGCGTTGTAAAGCAATGGGGGAAATTACAATGCAAAATGTCACTCTACCCAGGCGTACAAAACTCATTTTTATAAGGATATACATTATATATTTCTGATCCCCCATCTCTGGGATATGTAGAGGACATTCCGGGGACGACTATTATGCAAAACAATTGTAGGATATTCATTTTTAAGTGCCCCAAACATCAAAGTCGAAATTGGGCAAAATTCGCTATTTAAATGCAGTTCTGCCAATCAGAGGAGCTTTTAAATTGCCTTAGGCTTCAGTAAATGTACACATTTTAGTATAACACAAACAGCTGACCTATATACTGCTAGAAAAGTATACTGCACACTGCTTACAATTGAAATAAATATAAAAAACCAGCAGCAGTTATTCTCTTACCTCTAAACTGGCAAACAGGGATCGAATGGGTCTGCTTTTCAGCTCTCAGTCTCCAGGGTCACTTTGAATTGGGAGAACCGCATGGAAACCGTTGCACACAAAATAGGACAGCTGGTAAAGGGTTAAAGGTCGAGTTCTACATTTAGAAGCCTAGCAGGGCTCAGAGCAGGGGTTGCTTTGACATTTTGACCTCTGAAGCTTTTTGAAAGACGAGATGGCAGCGCAGGGAGAGAAAGAGAGGTTTTGCTTACTTTTTTTGGGCAAAAGCAAGTTTTTGTACACTGATATGAACAGAGGGAAATATAATGGTATATGTGAACTTTGATTAAGAGAATGGTTCTGCCATGTATATAGCACTAATGCTTTTAGGACTGAGTTAAGGAAGCAATGGGATTTAGTTTGAATTCATGCGCCCTCATGTTACACATGTACATTTGCTAAAGGAATTGGTGGTTGGGTATTCATGTTTTTTGGCTCGCTCAATGTGCTATTTACCTCCTATAACTTTGTTTATGCCCAGTTGCTACAAATAGGGGTTGATAGTGTTGACAGAAGTGAAACCTGTTTCAGGTATCCTACTGTCAAAATGGGAGAAGGAGGCTAGCTCTTCTACAAATTAAGGGTAGGCAAATTTATGTTTTCTCTCTTTTTTTATCACTTTTTTTTAGCCTGTCTAAATTGTCTGTGAAATAGCCATGAGGCATTTAATTGGCTATTCAGTAATACTGTTTTACAAATTGTTAGCATTAATAAAATGAATAAATAAATATGCTATGTTACTGCTCATCCTGTCTGATGAAATTATGAAAGGATGAGTAGTCTAGATTGCTGTTCCCTTATTTGATCTTTAAGGGGAACTAGATGTGGATAGTTTTTGCTCTAAACTTCTCAGGTGATAACACCATTATTGTTTATGTTATTCTCATGCTACATACAGTTTTGCAAGGGCATTGCTAGTCTTTTATTAGCTAGTCTGTGTAAATAAACCGACAGTCCTTATTAGAGCTGACGTTACATAGTTTGGATTGTGAAAAGTAAAATGCAGGAAAGACCCCATGTGATCCTTAGCAAACATTTTTGAAGAAATTATTGTTTTATAGGAGTTTGTTTGTCACAACATGTTCTGCTGGAGAAAATGTAATCCCTGTTAAATTAGTAGTTTTAGATTTTCCTGTTGCTCCTTTAACATGAGAGCATGGTCCTAAGCGTACAATGTAGGTGCTTTTATTAAGAGAAATCATTTTAGAAGTGTCTGCAGTCCTGTACACATAATGCAAAGTCTATGAGTAAAAGTGTAGAACATTTCCTTTTTTCTTGAGGGTCTTCAGATGAATAATATAGGAATACACAGATGTAAGGATTTGGAGTATGTCTGTATTGTTTTTCTCTTTTCCTTAGAATTTAGTAAATGAACACAGACTTCCTTGGCTGCTTGGGATTGGGTGATGTATTAACTTGTCAGTTCACCAAAACGTTCCTTTTATACTTGCCAATAGGTCCAGGCTGTTGTTTTTTTTACTCTCACATAGATGAAAGTGGTTCTTGGGTGCCTTGCTAATATATGGGGCGTCCCAAGACTAGGAAGTATTCTGAGACTATCCTTTCTGTTGATAGACCATTTCTGTGCCTTGTCTAAAGACCTTTCTGTTCTGTCCACCAATAGATATTTGCTGCCTTACAACCATTGCCAGAGGGGCCCGGACATCAGATCTAGCTTGGGGAATCAGCACCAGTCCAGCATGAAGTCAAGGTGAAGGTAACCAGCACAGGCATTGCTGGCAACTAGGATCTCAGTGAAGGCCGGAAGCACAGGGATGTGAAGTGTGTACCCCTGCCACTGTCTTGGGCGAAAGACGGGGTCACAAATCAGAAAGGAGAAATCGTGGATCAAGTTTTTGATGCCCAGCTGAGAGTCACAGACCGACCAGAATAGCAAGAAAGTTTTTGCATGAGGTAACCCTCTTTGAAACAAGGGTTGCTTCAGGTACTTCAGCATCACGCTCCTGAATGCTGGCTGTAAAGTCTGCACCTTTGGTTGTTGATTAAGAGGTACCTGGGCACACTGGATACAATATGTGGCCCCAACGAAAGAGCAGTGTGCCAACAGAGCAATAGAGGAGTTAGGGAAGGACTTGAGTACAGGGTACAGGTGCTGTGTCTCTGGTGCCTGTTAGATTGAAGTGAAGAAAACTGGTGCACTGCCTGAGACACTGGACAGGATCGCTGAGCGCATTTGCCCTGGAAGGTGATTGCCCTATCCTGAAAGAAGAACCTTTTCCCTTGAAACTGGGCCGTGATTCCTGAGTTGCGAGTTGTGCAGCTCCACCGTGGGAACAACAAGAGCCTGCCTGTGAGGCTCAAACAGACACAGGGAGAAGACTCCCCTCTGGCTGGTTGTACAGCGGCTTCAATTTCCCAAGGACTTATTCTTTTTTGTTAAAAATGCACCCCTTTAGTCGTCCCATTTTTGTGGAGGAGCAGCCCTTTGCAGCTCCTCATCCTAATTCCTATGGCCATGTGTGGTCCTCCTGGTCCCTTAGAGCCAGAATTGTTTTTGTAATAATTTGTGTGACTTCCTTAATATTTGTATTTCTCTTAATATTTATTCTACACGAAAAACATTTTCCTGAGCAGTTAACCAATGTTACTTTGCCCTTTCCTTGAATAATTATTGATGTTCTAGCCCTCATAAAGGAAAATGGAAAGTCTATTGAAGATGTTTTTATTAGATATGTGCTGTTGGCTATCCTGAAATTGAAATGGATGGTCACTGAAATGCATAGGAGCCTTGAAAGTGTTTTTACTAGATGGTTCTAGGATTTGCTTAGGACTAGAAAGTTAATAATTCTGTTTGTGATAATAGTCATTACTCTCTCCTGCTATCTGTATGACCCAATGCTCTGTTCCCTTTGTACTCCTCCTTATACCTTATATATGCCCGCTTAACAATATTTAGAATGAGAAATGCCCACCTAGCAATGAATTAGGATATTGATACATTTATGAAAATTAATGTGCAAATATTTTCTGTGTTCCTACTGGATCATAAGAATGTCTTTAGCTCATGTTAGCATGAGCTGAAAGCCATTTTGTACTTGGCAGCCATTTTAGTTAGCTATGTGCTAGCCATTTGCTTTTTCCCTCTTCCAGAACCTCGCACATGCTCAGAAGGGCCTAGCTAGTAGAATGCACCTGCTCCTAGTATAGAACTGTCAGGCTGTTCTAACTGATGTCAGCAACTCATTACTCCTCGTACTTGTTGACTGTGCATTTTCTGTATGACCATCTATGTGTGTAACTCTTCTCATGTGTACTTGTACCACCTTCTCTTGAGCCCCTGTGTGGGTATATAAGGCCCCTGTTCTCTGTACTCCTTAGAATGCCTCCTACAGTGACCTGAGGGTACTGTGTGACGCAATCTCCCTCATCTGAGGTTAATAAAAAAGATGTATTTTATATTACAGCTTCTGTGCCAATCTCTTCTTTGTTGGTTTAAAAAGGACCAGGTGTATCAGTGAAACCCCTGAGAAGGTTTTGATTTCTTCAACCTGTTTTATGCTGCCTTCAATGCATGCTTCTAATACAACAAATGTTGCTCATGTTTTCAAGAAAATAGACTATGAATTATTAGCTTTTTCAAATTGTTTTCAGAAATATACTAGCATTTTTTAGCTCACTCATTTCAAGCTCGTTCAGGGGATTCTCAACAATTCTACGTGTTGCAGATGCGATAATTCTCATAGTAACCCTGAAAAACGAGCATATGCTGTATCCATCACAGCATTTTTTAAATGGATTACAACAAAAAAGTCTATGAGAAAACAGTTGTTATGAGAAAAATTTATCTCAGTCACTTTTGCATTTATGTGTATTATAGTTTGTACCATTTTTTGTAATAGAATCTTTTACATAAATTTGTATTTCAAAAGTATACACCTGGCTTACATTGTTTGCATTTTTGCTGGTTTCTCCTCATTTATTGCGGATATATCCGCCTTGAATGAACATAATTAATTGTGTTAATTCACTTGTCATAAGCCACTAACTAGGGCTTATCAATTCAGTTTATTTGATTCGAGAAAATGTTTGGTTTTAAAAAAAACCCTTCTAGGCACTCTCACCAAATACTAGTTCAATTTACCCAAGGGTCTACCAGGTTGCCCATTTTTTTGTGAGTATCCATCACAGCAGTACTGTAGTTATGTAATTAATTTTTACTTGGGTGTAATGTTGTTCTCTATCACGGATAAACACTGGATTTTGAGTTTTCATAAGCTTGTACCACCAACAACAAGATACACACTCACCCATCATCAAATCTGCTGCTTAGGGAACACCATTGTTGCTGTCTCATGTCCCGCCCGCTTAGTATTCGGTGTCTCCTTATTCAACTGCGTTAGCTTTTTAACTGTTTATATATCATCAGATCTTAACTCTCCTTTGCTTACTTGTAAACGTTCTTTAGCATTATTTTCACAAGACCTTTACAATTCTTTTGTCTTTTGATAACATGCATTGCATTTCATTTGGCATTTGAAACTTGATTTCTCTCAATATTTCATTTAATTATTTGAGTTCTTGATACCTTATAATTGAGACTGATCACAAATGACAATGTGAAAGCTAGAGGTCTTTATGCCTGAGTAGCTCGCTAATAAAGAAGCTGGCATATCAAGAGACATGGAAATCCTGGGGACTGCGGGTGGGGGGGGGCGTCCCTGACACTATGTCTTAGAATATCTTCCTCTACTTTATCCATGATGTGTGGCTGTGTCTATGCTTTATACCATTGCGGGCATTGTTTCTGCTACTGTTGGCTATTTACTTGTGGCACAGGACTAACTGCCTTGCTAGATTACCAGGTTTGCTGCTGTGAGCTTTATTTGTAATCACACTATTCTGACTACTGTATTTCATTCCTGTGATCAGATTTGTATAAATAGTCACACATTCCACGTTTTTATACACTGTCACTAAAAGCCATTGTTAAAACATCTTTAAAGTTGGCTTGGAGCCCACCCATTACTAACCCCCACTTATTATTGGTTGGCTTCTATTTCACTCCTGTTTCCTTGCTTCTTGTCACTCCTCCTGCCCGCTGCTCACCTCCTCTTGCATTCTTCCCAGACTTATGACAGCCTCTTCTTTGTGGCCAGTGTTCTTCCACTAATACCGCACTTCTCCAGGTAGTTTTCTTTTACCCTACTCTCCCTATTTGTTTGATAGCAACCCTGTCCTCTTCCCTTGTGTTGCCTGTTTATTTTGGGAGCACTGACTTCACTAGAAAACGCACAAGTGATTCAAAATGAGTTAGTCCGCAATGTTTAGTGTAGACACCAATCAATCAATCAATCAATCAGGGTTTTGTTGATCGCACTACTCACCCTTTAGGGTCTCAAGGCACTGAGGGGTAGGTGTGCGCATCTTCGTTGGGGTTATTCGAAGAGCCAGGTCTTGAGGTCCTTCCTGAATTAGTGCAGTGTCGGGCTACGCCAGAGGTGATAGGGGAGATCATTCAAGGTCTTGGCTGCGAGGTAGAAGAAGGACCTTCCACCTGCTCTGGTCCTGTAGAAGCATGGGACGGTGGTTAGGGAGAGGTCGGCTGAGCGTAGGTTTCTCTTGGGGGTATGGAAGGAAATGCAGTTGTTGAGGTATTGGGATCCAGTGTTGTGGAGGGCCTTGTAGGCATGAGTGAGCAGCTTAAAAGTTATTCTTCTTTTGACTGGGAGCCAGTGCAGGTTGTGGAGGTGTTGTGAAGAACCAGAACCTTTTGGGCCTGGCGGCGCAGGGTACGCCTAAAGTTTCCGGAGTTCACCTGCTTCGCTACACAGAGACACGGGACACTCTGTCGGCGTTAGAAGATCAGATTTATTTAGCTGCAGCTAGTACAGTTATCCTAGAAGTACACAAAGTAGGTTCTCAGGAGACTGCCACTTCACTCTGTGGCGCATCGGGTTTTATACCATACAATGTTACAATTATTAATAAAATACACTCCCAGAGCATACAAGAAAGAGCCAATAAGGAAAGTTGGAAAACAAGGCGGAACCAATAAGAAAGGTTTGAAAACAGAAGTGTCAGATGACTCGAAGAGACCTCTCCTCCAACTGTGTTTGTCACCCCTCCCTCAAGCTAATACATTAACAGATTCATAACTAACTTGCAGGTGGCGAGATACGTTTGTGTGTGTTGGAGGACAGTTGTGAAACGAGAGAATGCTAGCAGGAGACAGTGAAGGCCAGTCGATAAGATAAGGCCAGGAAAGAATAGTGTGAGCCAACAGATAGTTGAGACAGGGATTAGAAAAGCCAGACAGGGATTAGTGTACTCGGCTAGTTCTAACACCAGCTTTGCAAATAGAGGCCGAGGGCGTATTTCGACACCAGGCTACAGAAAAAGCAGAATAGACTTTGTTCGCCGTTCTGCCTGATTGATGGCAACACAAAATGGCGGCGGGCCACAAAATGGCGGGTCGATTCGATCGTGATCGAAAATCGAAGTTCCTCAGACCCTTCTTTTGCCAGAACTCAGGCAAGATAGACCCAGGTTAATCTGAGTCCAGGTCAATAGCCATGAGGTCATCGAGCTGTTGCTGTAACATCATTCTTATGTTTTCTGTTACTTGTGGTTTGGGTTTTGGAATGCACATAGTAGCACAAAGATCACAGATAGCGGGACCACAGTGCATACAAAGACAACAGGAAAATATAATGGTCAGGATTATACCAAGGAACGTCAATGCTTTCCAACCCCATTTGGACAGTAGTCCCCAAAACCATTCCGTTAAAGACCAATCTCCTTCGTCCTGATGAATAGACTCAGAGATTTTGTGCAACTTGGAGATAGCTTGGTATACTGTCGGAGCGTCATTAGGTATGAAAATACAGCAACTTGACCCGATCAATTTGCACACTCCACCACGATCGGCAAGAACAAAGTCTAAGGCAACTCGATTTTGTAATGTCATAAGACGATCCGCCTGTAGTTCTGCCGTGATGTTACTTAAGGCTCCTACAGTGATGTCTATTGTAGTCTCTACGACACGGACCAATTGCCTTATATTTCTGCTGTTAGACATTGGACCCCAGAAGGGAAGAAAACCTTTAAGGAAATCTCCTCCCTCTTGTCCTGCTGTGTCCTTTGAATCAATAATCCCTCTGCCGTATCGGGTTCGGTGATAATTTGCGGAAGCGGTGTAAGTAGGGGGAAGAAGAAAGGCTATATAACAAGTACCAGAGAAACCCGTTGGTAACCAGGTATAAGCTCTATTATAGCAGATGAAATAGGTGCCTTGAGACGGCACTAGAGGAGGCGAGTTCTGAGAGGAATAAACGTACGTGTAGGAGCAGTTATTCCTTTGTGTAGTGTCAGAAGGGCGATCATTTATCTGTAAGCAGAAGTTACCCTGATGTGGTATAGTCCAAATTGGCGAGGACTTTCCTTTTCCAACCTTACTACTAAGACTAGACATATATTGGGTGACGTTCCAATTAGTGTATGCTTTTCTTTCGTCAATGGAGATTTTGCTATTTTCCATGATTTTAGCCATAACTACCATACCTTTAATCAAAAAACTATGACTAAAATCCGGATAATTAATATGTGAACTAATAGATCGTCTGAATTTGCTTTGATAAGCGTTGGAGAAGATGACGAAGTAAGCCCAAGCAGAACCTTCATAAGAAAAAGGGGGAACTAGTTATGGCATTCCTTTCTCTGTGGTATGTGGCATAAGACCACACACCCAACAATCAGTTGTATTAACCACTAATTGGTGCTGATGTAATAGCTGGATAAAGGAATTGTTATAATACTCGGTTCTTCTAACGAGTTCATGTGAAGGAAGAGTATGAAAGAGGTGTGGAGAGATAGTAGAAGAAGGCAAAGAGGAAGAAGGGGAGGCATCTTTTGGCTGCAAAGCATAAATTATCCAACTAATAAACGCCAAAACAATACATAATGATATAATAACACATAAAGTTATGCTGAAACGACTGTACATTATTTTACAGGATGCTTTCTTCATTTCATCTTTTCTTTCTTTATTACCTAGTGTAGTTTCCATCTTACTAATGGATGCTCACGGCAATCTTCCTCAATCACTCAAGTCACAATGTACCACCGTCCTATGACACTGAAGATCCTGCAGGCCTATTGCCACTACTCAGGTCGTGACTTAGACTCCTACCGTGACCCTGCAACCGGGACAGAATACTACACAAGGGAGAAAAGAGTCTTAAATGTTCTTTGGTCTAGGTCTTAAATTATAGCGTTCCTTCCCCGGAACATTCTGATCTTGGAACAATGTTCGTGGTTCAGTCGTATCCAAGCGATGATGTGATGGAATTGCTTCCTGTAAAATGTCGCCGTCCTCTTTCTCAGACAGTGTCCCACTCAGGTGTGCATCGCTGAAGGGTACGAATCGTGGAACTCTTTCACTTTCACAGTCACCAACACCTCTGCGTACCCATTGATCGTATGGCAAAGGCAAAGGCACTTTCTTACAATGCACACCGTGAATCCAATTTTTCTTTCCTTCGACTTTAACTGCTGTCCTCGTTGTAAGAAGGACCATTCGAGGCTCCCGCCATCTGGGTTCCAAATTGCTGGACCTCTGAAAATTCTTTACGCATACCCAGTCACCTGGTCGGATGGAGTGACCTGGGTCTGTGGAAGCCTCTGGCAGAGCACTCTGAACCTGTTGATGGAGAACACGCAATTTAGTCGTAAGGTCATGCAGATAGTCAATCAACATTGGATATGGCAAGTCTGAGAATTTCTTAGGGCGAGGGATTCCCCATACGTTAGCCGGACGGCCAAACACCACTTCGTATGGGCTAACTCCCAAACGAGAGTGTACTGCAGTTCTGGTGGATAGCAGAGCTAACGGCAAAGCATCGGCCAATTGAGTCCTGTACTTGCTTGAACCTTTGCTAACTTTAACTTCAAGGTTCCGTTATAACATTCTACTAAACCCGCTGACTGTGGATGATTTGCCGCGTGGAACTTTTGCTTGATACCAAGACCTGCACAAACTTTTTGCATGACTTCGCCAACAAATTCACTCCCATTGTCACTCCAGACAATGCGCGGCAAACCAAACCTGGGGAAGAATTCTTTTAGAAGGATTTTAGCTGTAGATAAGGCTGTGTTATCCTTTAGAGGGTAAGCTTCTATCCACCTTGAAAAGGCGCATACTACCACCAGAACATATTTGAGGTTGTTGCATCGCTCCATATGGATGTAATCGATCTGCAACACCTCAAATGGATATGTCGGAGGAGCAAAGTGTCCTGCTGGAGTTGGGGTTCCCTTTCCCGGGTTGTACATTAAACAAACAATACAGTGCTTCACTACATTGTCTGCATATTTTGGGATACTTTCATTCTGCCACACTGGAGCCAGAAGTTTACAAATGCCTTTTGCACTTAAGTGGGCTGGACCATGTGCCCTAGTAACCACTGGGAGAGAATAGGCATCTGGTAACAGCCAACGTTGATGTTCAGATAATTCCACCCAACAACCCATCTCATCTAACATTCCCGTACTTTCTTTCCACTTGCTCATCTCCCTCTCTGAAGCCTCTTTCTGAATCGCTTTTACACTTTCCACTGTATTCTCACACATTCCTCTCTCTCTGACCCAATTCGCAGGACCTGCCACATACATTCGACTCGTTGAATCTCTCTCTGTCTTCTTTGCTATTTCGTCTGCATACGCATTTCCTCGACCAACATCATCCGTAATCTTTTTGTGTGCACTACATTTCACTATCGCTATTTGGGTGGGTAAGGCAAGTGATTCGAGGAGATCAGTCACTAACTGACCATGTTGTATTTTGGTGCCATGTGAAGTGAGAAAACCCCTTTCCTTCCGGAGACGCCCAAAAATGAACGCTACACCAAAAGCGTATTGGCTATCAGTGTATACGTTCACTCTTTTCCCTTCGATAATACACAAGCTCTTGTTAATGCTACCAATTCTGCTGCTTGCGCTGAATTGTGTCTAATGCGTGAAGTTTCCACAATCGTATGTAAAGTAGTTACAGCATAGGCTGAAACTATATCTCCATTAGGCATTTTAAAACAAGAACCATCTACCCATAGAGTTCCATCCGGATTCTCTAGCGGTGTGTCTCTCAGGTCAATTCTTCCTTTTGTCTCTTCCTCAGTACGGAAAAAACAATCATGCTGATCCTCAACACTTTCCTCATTTGGAAGGGGCAACAGAGTAGCTGGATTCAGGGTATTACATCGTTTGATGTGTACGTGACTAGCCAACAGTGTCAGCTCGTATCCAGTTAGACGAGCGCTCGTAAGATGCTGTGTTTTCGTTCTGTTTAGCAAAGTATCCACTGCATGTGGCACCATGACAATGAGAGTGTTATCCAACACCATTCCAGCAGACTGTCGGATAGAAATTGCTGCTGCTGCTGTCGCTTTGAGACAACTGGGTAATGCTTTAGCTACGGGATCTAACGTAGCCGAAAAATAGGCACATGGCCGCTGTTTGTCTCCAAATTGCTGTGTTAAGACTGACAATGCACAACCTTCTTTCTCATGCACATAAAGCGTAAAAGGCTTAGTGTAATCTGGAGTGCCTAGTACAGGAGCAGAACACAGAGCGGTACATAAGTCAGTGAAACTCTTTTGGCACTCATCAGTCCATGGAAGGGGCTGAGGCGTATCTTTTAAAGTGAGTGCCAACAAAGGTTTGGCAATTAGAGAGAAGTTAGGGATCCACTGTCTACAATAAGAAGTAATACCCAGAAAGGCACGTACTTCCCTTTGTGTGGATGGTACAGACATTCGTGCAATCGCCTGAATTCGTTCTGGTGTCAATCGTCGTCCCTCCTTTGATAGGAGATGACCCAAGTAGGTAACCTCTCGACAAACATATTGTAGTTTGGAAGGTGAAACCTTATGATTCAGATTAAACAAGTGGCGTAACAATGCAACAGTGATATCTTTGCAGATATCTTCTGAATCAGCGGCGACTAATAAGTCATCCATATATTGGATAAGAGCTGCACCAGACGGCAAGTGAAAAGTATCAAGATGACATTTTAAAGCTTGACTGTAAATAGAAGGACTTTCACAATAACCTTGGGGTGCGCGCTTAAACCGGAAGCTTCGGCCTCCAAGAGAGAAGCCAAAAATGTCCCTACTCTCTTCTGCAATGGGAATACTAAAGAAGGCATTCTTTAGATCGATAAGAGAAAACCAAGTCGCTGTGGAAGGTATCATTGTCAATAAAGAAGTGATATCTGGAACAACAGGAAATTGTGGGATCACAATTTTGTTTACTTCTCGCAGATCAATTACAAAACGGTACACAGGAGGCTGAGAAGGATCAGTGCGTTTAAGAACAGGAAGAATAGGACTATTGCATGTATTACCTCTTGTTTCTTCAACCACACCCTTCTGAATCAAGTCATGAATGATTCCCAAAAGCGTTTTCATACCTTCTGCAGAAATTCTATATTGCGGAATACGTGGTAATTCAACATTAGGCTTGAGAGTGACAACATAAGGCGGAATCTCAAGACAACCCACATCGTTCGGACCCGTGGCCCAAAGTGCTGCTGGAAGAGAAAGTAATTCAGGTGGAAACTGATCTTTGGACAAATACATTGGGGAGACCAATTTCTGTCCTAAAGTAAGATATACGCCAGAAGGAGAACAATATATTGTAGCATGCATTCTTTTCAATAGGTCTAGACCCAACAGATTCTCACCGCAACCATTCGTTAACAGAAGTGGAGCTTCCAAATCATAAGGACCAACTGAAATAGGCAAAGGGCAAGAAACTGGATTGCGAACAGGGGCGCCAGAAAATCCTACGGAAACATTCGTTAAGCCAGACAAAGGTGCCCCAGGGAGTTTAGAATGAATGATAGAACTTCTCATTGCTCCAGTATCCAGAAGAAATGGCTCTGAAACACCCATTGTAGTGACGTTAACATAAGGTCCATTTTGATCTACTGGGATTGGCACAACTCCCTTACTTTGTCCATAGCTGTCCTAGTTAGCATGAAGACTTTCATTCTCGCCTTCAACATAACAATCCTCATTGTAATACTGTGCAGACCTCACAGTTTGCTGATCAAAGTAGTTCACGGAATTAGGAGAAGGGAGGGCACGCTGTTCTTGAGTCAACACACCCCGACCTCTACCTCTGTTTGCTGAATGGAGGCCAGCACGACCTCGTGGAGCAGATAACGCTCCATTGCGCTGCAATAAAACCGGACAACTATTCTTAAAATGACCTTCCTCCCTACAATAGGCACATTGATTAGGACCTAACAAAGGTCGCGGATTGTATGGCTCAGGTTTTTGATACAACCTCTGAAACTGCGGGGCTGCTGAATTTGAGGCTGAGCATAACGTGGCAGATAGGCTTGTTGCAAGAGAACCTTTGTTTTTAAATCTTTCGTCTTTTTCTCTTGTTTTTCTCTTTCTTCTTTGTCCCTATTCTCATAATATTGCGCAGTAGCCAATATCTGGGCAGAAGAAGAAACAGCCCATGAACTTTCTGAATCTTTTAATTTGTGTGACAACTCGGGAAGCAAATTGAATACAAATTTGTCCACGAATAATCGCTGTCCGCCCTGTGTAGCCATATCTTGACCACTGTGGTCGATAAATGTCTCCTCGAAACGAGTAAAGAAGTCAGAGACACTTTCACCTTTCTTTTGTTTGCATGCTGCTAATTTATCCCACTCTCAGTGCAGGCATCATAGTTTTCATTAACGTAATGATTCTACCAGGGAGTTCCGAGATCAAAGCGTCAGGCTTTGCGCCACCCACTTGGTCTCTATCTGTATTAGTTATAACATCCCAGGTAGCACCTAGTTCCTGTGCGTGATCCTCTCTACGAATCTTAGCCCATATTGTCTGTGGGACTACATTTCTCATTAGCATGTCAATATCTGCTAGGTTCATAATGCAGGCATCAACTGTCTGTGATAGCTCTTTGTAGTAACCTGCAGGGTTCTTATGAGGATCCGGTAGAGTCTGCTTAAGGGCCAAAACTTCAGATCTCTTCCAAGGGACATGTACCCATATACGTTGGAAATGAGCAGGAATAGGTGCATTACCACCTACTCCCGCAACTTCTTCCTTCCATACTGGAGGAACCTCTCTCATAGGATAATTTTTCTACGTCAGTCTAATCGACGGATCGGAATCAAGGAAAATCTGAGAAAACAGTAAGTATCTATAAGAGATAAGCGTCCTTACAGCTTCCTCAACCTTAGAACCCAAAATAAGTCCTTTTTCAAAATAAGTCCTTTTTCAAAATCAGTCTGAATATTTAACAGATCTTGTGAGATCGGACTCGAACTCACATCTTCCCATTCTTTAATGAGAGTGTCGCATAATACATTGAAAACATATCTTTGCGTAGGCGCATTCCATTGCAAAAAGGTAGGCATAATATCAAGCACACTGTATTGTGGACCCTTCTTGATCCATTTTTGTGCCAGAGAGTCTAACTTCTCTCGTTCCTCAAAATCTGGAAACTGACTACGAGATTGTCTTCGAACAAAAGCCGGAGACACATTTAAAGCTCCAAAGAAAGGAGATAGAATGCTAGTGACAGAGTCTGTGAGACGCTTACGCACAGACGGAGAACTAGACATAAGAATTGGAGACAGAGTATTAGGGGAACTGACAGGAGAAGAATGGATAACTGCAGGAGGAGCAGAAGGCAAAGGAGATCTAAGATCAGGAGATGAGGGCAAAGAAGTTGAGACTAACGGTAAAACCGGCAAGGGCGGTAATACTGGAAGAGGCAAATGCGGAAGAGCCGGAACAGGCGGAAGTACCATTGGCGGCTGAACAGGCTGTAACGGCTGAGGTACATTGGCACTTTGTGCATAGCGTGGAGGCAACCTTAATAAATGGGACATTAGGGGATCTTCTTCTATATCTTTCTTATTATCAGAAGGAGAAACAGGCAACACCGGATAGCATTTGTCTATCGCCATACAATGTTGTCTTTCTGAAATTTCAGTCGCATTATCAAATTCATCATTTTTGAACTGTTGGGCAGCCTGTATAATTGTCATACCCTGTGCTTTCCTATCTAGTTTTGCTTGTTTAATTTCTTTCTGTTTGGCTTCCTTACGCCAAAGGCGGAAAGAGTCAAACATTGCCGGCCGGGCTTTTCTTTTTAATAAAACTGCTTCCAAATTATCTAGTACATTAGGATCAAAACTACCATTTTCTGGCCTTTTGAGAACACCATCTTTCTTTGTGTATCGGGTCCATGTCTCGTTAAAGGCAATGGGGCCGATACCATGTTTTGAATAGAGCTCATATGTGGGAGTTCCAACCGAAGGAATCGGACAAGAGTCCTCAAGTCGGGAATCCCTATTACAACCAAGGCAACAAATTCTTCCAAACTTAATCAGACCAGGCATCTCGAGATGTCTCCGGACTGTTCACAAACTTCAAGGGAGTAAAACTCAGTTTACGCAGCACAAATGCACTTACCCTCGGCTTTATCTTTTGCAAAAGATAAATCTAAGAACCCAAGGAAATTAATCAAAGAACAAAAACTTGTGGGCGCGACCCACGAAAATACTTAACTAAGGACGTCTTCTTCCACCAACAGAGGCCCGTCTATCGTCTCGCCTTACCATACATCATCAAAGGAAGGGCCCAAAGCAGGGCGGCAGTCAGGGCAGCGGTCGTCAGTAGCCGTCAGGAAGGAGTAACCGCGCTGCAAAAGACCTTTGGACCACTTTCGACATACAGGAGTCGCTTAGTGTGGCTCGCGAACCCTCCGGAATATTCTTGCGGGGTTCCTCACGACCTTCGAGCAGAACCGGTACCACTGAAGCCGTCCCACGTTGGGCGTCAGTTGAAGAACCAGAACCTTTTGGGCCTGGTGGCGCAGGGTACGCCCAAAGTCTCCGGAGTTCACCTGCTTCGCTACACAGAGACACGGGACACTCTGTCGGCGTTAGAAGATCAGATTTATTTAGCTGCAGCTAGTACAGTTATCCTAGAAGTACACGAAGTAGGTTCTCAGGAGACTGCCACTTCACTCTGTGGCGCATCGGGTTTTATACCATACAATGTTACAATTATTAATAAAATACACTCCCAGAGCATACAAGAAAGAGCCAATAAGGAAAGTTGGAAAACAAGGCGGAACCAATAAGAAAGGTTTGAAAACAGAAGTGTCAGATGACTTGAAGAGACCTCTCCTCCAACTGTGTTTGTCACCCCTCCCTCAAGCTAATACATTAACAGATTCATAACTAACTTGCAGGTGGCGAGATACGTTTGTGTGTGTTGGAGGACAGTTGTGAAACGAGAGAATGCTAGCAGGAGACAGTGAAGGCCAGTCGATAAGATAAGGTCAGGAAAGAATAGTGTGAGCCAACAGATAGTTGAGACAGGGATTAGAAAAGCCAGACAGGGATTAGTGTACTCGGCTAGTTCTAACACCAGCTTTGCAAATAGAGGCTGAGGGCGTATTTCGACACCAGGCTACAGAAAAAGCAGAATAGACTTTGTTCGCCGTGCTGCCTGAGTGATGGCAACACAAAATGGCGGCGGGCCACAAAATGGCGGGTCGATTCGATCGTGATCGAAAATCGAAGTTCCTCAGTTGGGTGATGTCGTTGTGCCGTGAGATATCGAGCATTAGTCTGGCTGCGGCGTTCTGGATGGTCTGGAGTTTGTGGAGGAGGTTTTTGTTGATTCCGGCGTAGAGGGCTTTTCGGTAGTCCAGTCTGCTGGTGATGAGGGCGTGCGTGACCGTTTTTATGGAGTCGAGGTGGATCCACTTAAATGTCACCCATTTGCTCATTTACACAGGCGTCCGCTGGTTGATGCCACTAATACTTGCGCACCAGAACACATTGCTGTACAATCATCAATGCTTATTCCCATCGACACCTCTTTACTTTGGGTCATTTTCTACTACCACCTTGTTTCATCATAATTTGTGTGCTACACAATTGCCAGGACATTAACTGAGCCCCAAACACCACATGCAGAATAACATCTTGGTCTTATAGAATACCAAAGACATATCTTTGGTGATGTTAGACATTTGCTTTTGGTAATGTTAGCGGCTATAACCACAGAGAAGGAAGCACTGACTGAAAAACGGATAAGTAGGCAAGTCTTATAGAATCTAAACAATGCCAAAGGCATCAGGGTCAAGAACTCTGAAAGTTGTCGTCCCTTAAAAATGTTAATGCAATCCTCCACCCTTCCCATCCAGCACAAAAGACATTAACACAGCCAAATAGCTCTCACACACTTGAAAGCTATTTGGCTTTGTTAATGCTGTATACACGTATTGCACATCAGCGCGAGTTGCTGAGCAACATGGATTAAGGAAAAAAAGCACTGTGACACTGTAAAAGCTGAGGATATCATAGCACTTGTTTTTCTTTACTTTAAGTCTTGTCGCACAGCAGCCCGAGCTGCTGGTTAACATGTCTATATCAACTTTTACAAAGCCAATAGATGTTGCATAGGTGAAATCTATTGGCTTTACCGATGCTTGTTGCTTTTTTGTTTATTCTTTTTCATTCTTTCTTTGAAAACAATAAACAAGTATTGCAAAAAAAAGAGGCTGGCATACGCGTACATAGGCTTATAGTAAGTTGGAAGTAGGTGCACCTATGATTTTAATTCATTTTGTCAACGTATTCACATTTTTTTCCTTGCCTGTGTATGAGAACAGTTTGGGTGGACGGCCCATCATATTTTATTGGATAAATCTTCTGTCGTGGAAACCCCATCCTTTCTTTTGCTTATTCTCTGTGTTGTTTTCCCTGTTGACTCATGGTGATTGGTCTGCTTGTTTCGTCTCCTGATTCTTGCATCAATCTTTGACTCAAGGGACTTGTTCCTATAGTTCGTGAGTCTTCACTACTCTACTCTGGTGCTCCCACGTTCTTTGTATGTGATGTGTGGATCCAAGTTGGTAGTTTTTCACATTTAACAGCAGTGTTGATAACAAAAATCAGTGGGGATGGTCTGAGCCATCGCATGTACAGACAACTTTTACACGAGTCACTATTCACTAAAACCCAGTCTCTTAGTTCTAGACTGGGATATACAGTTGTTGTGCAACAGTTTATAACCAAAACAACAGTTATTGATGTTAATGCAACGGTTGGCACGCATTGTACTCTCACAGGCATAACAATCAAGAACTCGTGAAGATAAACGAGTAGTTGATTGGGGTACATCAAACCATTTGTAAGCACAAGAGAGAAGGCATCAGGCCATTTCAAAGTTGTCGATTCACACAATGTAAGCAGTTGTTAATCAGCTTATTCATCTTCTCCACTAGACCCAAAGTTTGGTGGTGGTGGGGCAATGCCACAGCTTCACAGATCAGTCTCAGTATTTCTTTTTAGAAGTGTCTTCTTTGATAACCCTCAATGTACATCAGCACTTCTTGTTGTGGAATCAGTTCTTTAAGAAACAATCTAGCAACAGTTATTTAATCAGATTTGCAAGTTGGACAGATTTCCACACATTTTGAGAAAATATAAATCACATTCAAAATATGTCTGTATCAGGGGATGTAGGAGAGTAGGATCTGCACTTATGTTGCCCCCACTTTTTTTCTGATGTATACACTGGTTTCTGGCTATAGTCTGGCTGGGTCCCTGCTAATCAGGGCCCCAGTCTCTCTGTTCTCTCTAAATGACTTGGTGTGCATATTAGATGCAATAGTGATTGGATACTGTGGTACCTTATCAGCCCCTAGTATATGGTACCTTAGGTACCTAGGGCATTGGTACTTCACAGGCCTACCAGGGGCTGCAGCATGTATTATGCCACCCCTGGGAAGCAGACTCAATCCGACACCACAGGCCTGCTACTGCAGCCTGGGTGAGGTAGTGTTAGCACTCCTCACTGAGGTATAGGTTCCTATATCTCACCATACAAACACATATAAACCTATCAGCCACCCTATGGCAGGACCTATCAATCCTGAGGGCAGGGTGCTTGGTTTACAATGTGAGGGGGTGCCTCTGCCTGAGCAGGGCCCCTCTGTAGCTCTCAGAGTCTATTCTCTGTGGCTGTTTGTGGATGGAGTTAAACCATATACTCTTAAGTGCATTATAAATGCTAACTTTGGAATGACTGCATCAAAACATGTCGTGTTTGGTGTCAAACATCTTGGAATCATACCCCCACATCAGTCCATGATGTGGGAGCATGATCCCACCCTTCTAGAGGGGACGACATATACCTACTGTGTTAACACGGTAGCAATCTGAAAGAGCCTTGGCATTACAAAATGGATGCCACCAGCACAGACACTGGGCTGCCCTCCTGCTGGTGACTGAAACTCGCAGTGGAGGAGGCCCAACAAAAGGCATCCTGTCAAATGGAGGTGTCACTACCTTCCAGACAGGATTTAGTGTATTGGAGCTGGGTGGGTGCACTTCTAGAGTGCTTTGAAGTCCTGCACTGGGGGAGCAGTAGGCTCCTCTGTGCATATGCCAGCTCAAACCGGTTCAGGGGCTACCTGTCCCTGCTCTGGCGTGAAACTGGACAAAGGGAAGTGGGTGTAACCACCCCCTACCCTGACCCTCCCAGAGGAGTGGTCATAGAGCTAGTCCCTCCCCTATCTTCAGTATAACATAGCCAAACTTGCCATTGCAAAGTAGATAACCCTGGACGACGCTCTACAAAGAAGAATCCTGGCCCTTCGACGTTCCACTACCTTTGGAAGACAGAATAATCTCCCTTGGAGTCAAGGAGTGACTCCCCTGCTTGGCAGGCACCAGAAACTCTAATCAACGGTCGCAAACTTTCCCGCTCCCGCCGGAATTCGAAGTCCCTGCAGCCCCGGAAGTGGATTTCCTGACTTCTCGACGGCCATTGTGAATCCCCAGCAGCGCTGAGGCGAGTGGACCCCACGAGTGACGAGGAACAGCAATACCTGGGTACCGTGCACTATTGTCGAGTGCAATCCCTTCACGACGTTCTACAACTTATGCATTGGACCATTTGTGGCCCAAGCCTCCAGCAGGTTTTGCAGTGAAAATCTGAGGCCTACCCCGTCCCGAGTGACCGAGGGCTCCTGTGAAGCATTTCCTCAAGAGGCGTCTTCACGATCCCTTGCCCGTTGGCTTGTGGGTCCCCCGAAGACTTTCTTATCGACTCAAAGGGCTCCCCTGGTTGCTCCAGGCCTGCCCACACTCACCCTCGCTGGGTGAGTCCCTCAGACCTTGCTGGTCTGCAACGCGGACCTTCTTCGATCTCCACGAGACTTGCTGTTGCCAAGGCTTGTTGGCTCCAATCCGGTTGCCGACACCTCAGTCAGCTGCAGACGTTGTGGGACACTCCGAATCCAGCTGCTGGTCATCGTCGATCTCTCCTGGACCTCGTGAGCAAAGAGTCAAAACACCATCGACGACCTGAAATCACCCGACATCCGTGGTCAGCCATCTTCCTGGTCACCGGTCACTGGCAAGTGACTTTGAACACTGTCCCTTCAATTTTCAGGTCATCTCCATCTTGAATCCACCTTCGGATTCCACCGGACACTTCTCCAGTCTTCGCAAGCAGCAAGTCTTCTTTGGTCTCCATAGAAAACAGCGACGCGACCCGACACCAAAAGACACCTATGCACCCGGCTTCCCTGGGTGAGGTAACTCGTGCACTCCGGTGCCCTAGTGTGTGTTGGCCCTCGAATTACTTACCTTGTAAGTGGCTTGCTTGTAGACTTCCTCGAAGTACCCTAAAACCTTAAAAATCAAACCTCGACTTGCTCCATTATAATCAATAGGGAACCTGCGGTTGTGTTCACACACTGCACGCGTCTCCCGTGGGTCGTTTACTTACCTGTTTTCACTGCAGTAGTGAGGCCCCAGCGATTCTACAGGCCCTAGGCCTTGTCATTCTGCAAGTCGACCTTCTTATACCATTTTTTTAGTATATGGTCTGGTACGCCCCTAGGGCTCCAGCCATATTTGTGCTTAACTTATTGTGAAACGTTGATATTTGAATGTGTTCCTGGCTTCTAGTCTCATAAAGAGATTAGTAGAGTGTGTCTAGTAATAAATACATATATATTTGATATATATACCTGTGTGGTGTCCTTTCATTTGGTAATTCAAGAGATTATAAGGTAAAACAAGCTGCTTTACATTCCTCTGAGACTTAGCCTGAAGGCTGCTCTCCACAGCTACCACTAGGAGAGCTTTCTTTAAAAGGTTGTCTTAAACCTATCTACCATAAGAGTCGAATTGGACTGGTGCAAGGTGGCCACCATAACTAGTGACCAGCATATGCCAGGCCAACTTCTCACAGGGGATAATAGGGCTCCTGCTGGGAGCGTGAGTACTGCATCGCCATTGGTGGTGTTTAATTGCCTATTTGGCTGCACTACCTCGCGCTTACGGTCAGAGGCCTTCCCTCATCGGCCGAGGTACGGAGCAGAGCCTGTTACATACCGACGTGCGTAGCCCAATTGGGCTACATTTGGGTGTTTTTTGGGCTACACACGTCGCACGTGCCCCCTGCTTGTTCTGAGGCTCAGAAAGCCTGGGAAGTTCAAGCAGTTTTCTCTTCGTGACGCCTTACCGGCTGTAACAGCAGTCGGCCCTTGGAGTGAGCACACACTCCCTGAACAACTGTGTTGGCTCTTACACCCTAAATTAGGGTTAGAATAATTTTTACTGCAGCTGTTGCTGAGGAGCTAGGTACTCGATTCTTTCATTGTGTGCATGCAGGTTGGCTCCCCCTGACTCCTCCAATACTTACCTTGCCTTACTCATTACTATATAATTGGGAAGAGTAAATTAAGTGTGTGCAATGGAAGAGTGGGTTAGATATGAAGAGGAGGATGAATCCTACAAGGATGGACAGTAGGAATCTGTCCTAGAGGACAATATTGTTGACGCTCTGGACGCCTCGGTCCAGCAGTCGGTCAACAGGGCAATTGAAAATACGGTTCCTAATACTGTGCAGCAAGCCTTGGCAGCCACATTAAAGGCTATTACGAAGCAGCTAGAAAGCTTTGCGAAGCATCACAGGTTTCAAGCCCCAGTTGATCTTCAATCTGACAACCCCACAGGCAAGTCAAAGTCAGGGCCATGTAAGCATGTAAGCAAAGTGGGCGAAAACGCTTGTTGCGCACCCAAGGCACTTACTGTAATATGGCGCCTGATATGTGGCACTTGGCAGGGTTTGGTCACAGTGTCCACGCCTAGTGCCAACTCTGGACACCACTGCTAGTCCTGACTTTTAATTTACTGAATCATTATACTTTGGGAGTTATTGGATCAGTTCAATTGAACTAATTGCTAACACACTTCTCGCTCCAGTAACCTACCCCACTCTCTTACAGGTATTATTTTCTGGCTAACTGGCTTGCCTTACAAGACAGATGGGTGTTGTAAGACTGGTTAGAGATGTGTAGTGATGAGCACTAAAGTTTGTAAATCACCAAAGTCAAATGTTCATTTCATTAAAGTAATTACTTCCCTAAATGCTATTTTTGTCACTTAAAATTTTTTTACCTCCTGTCGGTCACTATATTTTAGCTAACATGTCAATATAGTTGCCAATATTCTCTGACCACCTGAAAGACTTGAGAGAGCTAATGTGAGTGCTGTGTCAGGCCGTTTGGTTGTTGAAAAGAGATGCCACTGATCCAGCGAGGAGGACAAAATTTACATATTCTCCTTATGTCACAGATTCTTATTCACAAGGTTCATTCATACATTCACTCATTGGTGGGGCCCATAACACCAACACGCTTCTCATTCATACAAAATTCACTCGAATCTGTACACAGGAGAAACGTGCTGCTGGACAAGTGGGTACCTTATTAGCTATCAGGATTAACGCCTTACTACTTTATGTACACATTTATACAATTTCCCGGAATCCTGACTTTATCATCAAGGCACTCCACTGTTTGGTCGATGGACCAACTAGTTGGACTGGTTGATGGTGAATTAGAACCAGCTAACACACAATTAAAGCCTAGGAAAACATTTGATATTTCAGTAATTAATGTGAGAACCACAGACTCGTTTCTTATTATTTCAATTCTGTTTATCTAAACATTTATAGAAACTCTTACATCTTGTTATTTACTGGCTAAAGCTTCATTAATTACTTTTTTGATTTGTTAAGGAGAATTTAAACATTTAGAAAATTATTCTTTGACATAGATTTAAGAAAAATGCAGTTAATCATTTACCAATTGAAAGATGACGATCGCTTCAGATCAAATAGGGAATTATCTGCATTCTCAGGTGAAGACTCCCTCGGAAAAATGACAGCCTGACCCTCATCAAAGGATCAACCCGTCGCACAAATTACAGGATGCTGCATGATAAAGTTCAGATATTCAGCAAAGTCCATACATAATTCCGGAGCATGGATCAATTCCACACTCAGACTGACAGCATAGAAGAAATTTTATAATTTGGAAAAAGAACAGCCACCCCACATGAACTTCTTCTTAAAGGAAATCAACCCAAAGACAAACGCAACGCAACCGCAACTCTAACGCCAACCCTCCACTCACCACAATAACCACACATAATGACTGATGAGGGGATTTTTATACCCTTTTTCCCCTTACTTCATACAAGATATGGCAACTTTAGGGGCAGACCAAATGTTCTGATTTGACAGTTCGGGGTTATCAATAGTTCATGTCACTTTTCCCAGAGCGAACTGGTTCTCCATGGTGACTTTGCACAAAGTTCACAAATTGAAAGTTATTTTCCTGCTTCTCAGGCAGGAACAGCAAATGTATAATTTCAAGGTAAAAGGGTCCTATTGACAGGTTCATCCTTTGTCTTCTCCCAAGTTTCTCACTAAATCATCTTCTGGCTTGCGGTCAATTCACCAACATTGTCCTTGGCAGGGAACACGATGTCAGCAGTTCAAGTCATCTTATGATCCCAAAAGCCATCTGGGCATGCGCAGAAATCATCGTGCATACATGGTGGCATCTGCTTCAGAGAACGCCATCTTGGGTACTGCAGCCTAGTAGGCCCGAATATTAACTTAAGCAAAAATAGACATAACAGCAATTAAAATATGGAAATGAAGATTCTAATGTTTAGACCCACACTAATCCCAATATATATTAGTATTTTTCTAGCTGCAGCAACATTTAAAGCGATAATACTTACCATACGATAAATTTTAGCCACAACACAATCACAAAGCAATATAAAGCATGCAATTTTACTATTTCACCACAATCTAAGGTTAGTTTGCGTACCATTTATTAATTATTTAATTTAGCCATGCAATTTGCAATGTAGTCCCACATGTATTTATGTTTATCAAGGTGCAAATGTTGATTAATATCACTTCCAATTCAAACAGGTTATGTAAATTAATTTTAGAATGGTTATGTAATTAATTTCATGCAAATTAAAGGCGGTATACAAAATGTTGTTTTACCTGCTCCATCACCACCTCTATAAAACAGCAACAACAACAAAACGCATAAGAGAAATACATAAATGTGACCTTGAGTAATGTAGTCTGGTACCCTATAAAGCGCTCCAATGACGCAGCACGAGCTCGCTTGAGCACATTGGAAAAGATGTCCTTTGTCACACGAAATGAAAATAAAAGCAAGCAGTGAATCGGAAACCCGCATTATAAAGATAACAGGAAGTGCCGTGCTCAGAATGAAAAATACAATCCTAAATAGCGCCGCAAATCTAGCTCTGTGTAACTCTAGGCACTGAGACACTTCCTCAAAATAGAGAACTGCGCATGCTCGGAGCCCGAGACCTCGTTATGTAACCCGCGACGGAACTGCTGAAATGCGTATGCTCCGCAGCTGAAAAACATTGAAACTGGGAATCCGCTGACGTGCGCATGCCCAGACACCGTGCTCGGATCCAAACAGTGGGGGTGGGGCGCCGCTGTTCCGCGCATGCGCAGAGAGCGAACACTGGTATGAACAGGAGTGATTTATTGGTCTGCGCATGTTCACAGGGGGAGTATTATTTATGGACGGAAGGGATTTATGATGTGCGCATGCTCAGAGGGTGAGCCATCGGTTAGGACCAACAGGGGATGCATTGATGTACGGATGCTCTCGCTGTTATGGACAAGAGCGAATTCGATAATCTGCGCATGCTCATATAGTGAGTCACGGTTATGGGCATGTGGGGATTCGATGATGTACGCATGCTCCGAGGGTAGGGCGTCTTTATGGACAGGTGGGGGATTTGATGATCTGCGCATGCTCCGAGGGTGAGTTAAAGGCCCTGCAGGAGTTATTCAATGATGTGCGCATGCTCCGAGTGAGAGACACATATGGACAGGTTGGATTTGATGATCTGCGCATGCTAGGAGGGTGAGCCACAGTTAATGACAGGAGGGATTCGATGATCTGCGCATGCTCGAATAGTGAATCATTATTATGGAGAGGAGGACTCAATGATGTGCGCATGCTCAGAGGCTGACGTCCTTCGATCGAGGCCGTGACGTCAGTTAGGAGACATTCACTCTTTGGAAGCTTCTACCCGGGGAGGCTCCTCCGCTGCCGCAGACATTACAAGGCCGCGGGCCGGTAAGGACAGGGCGGGGTATCTTGTGTGTTGAGCAGCACCTGAGCCTGGTAGAAGGAGCCTCATAAAATGAGAACATAAATAACCCTCTCTCATCTACAGAGACCCCTATAGCAGGAGGAAGTTACCTCAAGCCTCGAAATCCATCTGAGGAAGGAGAGGTAGAGAGAAGAGGAAGAGAGGAGGAGGTACAGAGAGAAGAGGAGGTACAGAAATAGGAGGAGGAGGTACAGAGAGAAGAGGAATAGAGAGGAGGAGGTACAGAGAGAGGAGGAGGGGTACAAAGAGGAGGGGTACAGAGAGAGGAGGAGGTACAGAGAGAGGAAGAGGTACAGGGAGAAGAGGAGGCGGCACAGAGAGAGGAGGAGGTACAGAGAGGAGGGGTACGAAGAGAAGAGGAGGGTTACAGAGAGAGGAGGAGGAGGTCCAGAGAGAGGAGGAGGTACAGAGAGGAGAGGAGGAGGTACAGAGAGGAGAGGAGGGGTACGAAGAGAAGAGGAGGGGTACATAGAGAAGAGGAGGGGTAGAGAAAGAAGAGGAGGAGGTACAGAGGGAGGAGGAGGTACAGAGAGAAGAGGAGGAGGCACAGAGAGAGTAGGAGGTACAGAGAGAAGAGGGGGTACAGCGAGAGGAGGAGGAGGTACAGAGAGAAGAGGAAGAGAGAGGAGGGGGTACAGAGAGAAGAGGAGGGGGTACAGAGAGAAGAGGAGGAGGTACAGAGAGAAGCAGAGGTACAGAGAAAGGAGGAGGAGGTACAGAGAGAAGAGGAAGAGAGAGTGGAGGAGGTACAGAGAGAGGAAGAGGTACAAAGAAAAGAGGAGGCACAGGGAAAAGAGGAGGAGGTACGGGTAGAGAGCAGGTAGAGAGAGAGGAGGAGGTACAGAGAGAAGAGGAGGTACAGAGAGAAGAGGAGGACCAGAGAGAGGAGGAGGTACAGAGAGAGGAGGAGGTACAGAGAGAGAGGAGGAGGTACATATAAAGAGAGAGGATGAGGCACAGAGAGGGGAGGTAAAGAGAGAAGAGGAGAAGGTACAGAGAGAAGAGAAGGAGGCACAGAGAGGAGGGGAGGAGGTACAGAGAGAACATGAGGTACAGAGATAGGAGGAGGTACAGAGAGAGGAGGTACAGGGGAGTAGGAGGTATAGGGAGAAGAGAAGGTGCAAAGAGACAAGGAGGTACAGGAAGAGAAAGGGGTAAAGAGAGAAGAAGAGGAGGTACAGCAGAGGAGGAGTTACAGAGAGTTGAGGAAGTACAGGGGGAGGAGATTATTATTATTATTTGGAGTTTTATATAGCGCATAGTTACCCTAGGGCATCCCAGCGCTTGTCCAGGGTGACAACCATTAACAAAAGATAAGTTCAGCAGCGTCAGGCAGGAAAGAGATGGGTTTTAAGAAGTTTACGAAACCGAGAAGTACAAGTCTCTGAGCGCAAACTCAGAGGAAGCACATTCCACAGGATGGCTATATTGACCGAGAATCTTCGCCCACCAGCACAAGCCCTTTTCACTCTGGGAATTTGGAGCAGATGTTTCTGGTCAGAGCGCAAAGCTCTATTAGCCTTATAGGGCATAGCTAAATTCCTCAGGATAGGATGTCCCTTCCCCTGAAGAATTTTATGCGCTGTGCAAAGAGCCTTAAATGTAACCCTTTCCCGCACTGGGAGCCAGTGCAGGGCCTTTAAAGCGGGTTTAGCTGACTGCATCCTTGGTATACTCATAAGCAGCCTTGCAGCAGCATTTTGAACCTGCTGAAGTTTATTGAACGTAGCTTCCGGGGCACCTAGAAAAATAGTATTGCTATAATCTAGTCTCGATACAATAAGCCCCTGAATGAGCAGCTTCCTAGATATCCAAGGAAGCAGGGGCAAGACTTTACGAGCTGAACGGAGAAGATCAAAACATACTCCTGCTGTTTTTTTCGCCTGGGTCCTGAAAGAAAGATCTTGTTCCAGCCAGATCCCCAGACTCTTAATCTCCTCTTTAGGACTCGGGAGGTTTCCCAGACAGCTAGGCCAAATAGTCGAAGGGAGAGAGGGAATTTTATGCCCTAGCACCATTATTTCGGTCTTTGAACCGTTCAACTTTAAAGCTGATTCACACATCCAGGTGTAAACTTTGGGCATACAGGAGTGCAGCGAATCTGGGTTATCCACAAGTTGGGATAAAGCGACCACCAGCTGAGTATCGTCAGCATAGCTGACGATTTTAATACCAAATGGGGCCACCACATCCTCCAGGGGGGCCATATATACATTAAACAATGTGGGGCTAAGGGAGGAGCCCTGTGGCACACCACACTGGAGGGGGATAGATGCAGACCGTTCACTGCCTTCCCAAACCTGGTACGTCCGGTCGCAAAGAAATGACATAAGCCACTTCAGAGCCACACCTGTAACCCCTATATCTGACAGCCGTTGGATCAGCACTTGATGGTTCACAGTGTCGAAGGCCGCACTAAGGTCCAGGAGGATCACTGCCACTGACCTTCCTGAATCCAAAATGCTCCTAGCTTCCTCAACGACTGCCAGAAGAGCGGCATCGGTGCCCTGACCTGGGCGAAATCCAGTTTGAGAGTCTCGCAACAGGCCATTCGACTCCAGGAAGTATGACAACTGATGGTTCACCAACCTTTCAGCGATCTTACCAAATCCAGGAAGCAAGGAAATGGGCCTGAAATTTGCCAGATCCGATGGATCCAGATTTGGCTTTTTCAGGAGAGCCTTTACCACTGCTCTCTTCCAGCTCAGTGGCACCAAGCCCTGGACAAAGGATGCATTAATTAGGTCCGTAACCGGGACCGCAATAACGGTTGCTACCTGTTTCAGGAATCTCATAGGGACCGGATCCCTAGGGGATCCACTCTTCATAGCGCCCAGTTCCTTAAGGACTTCCTCTACTGATACTGGCCCAAGGGTGTCCAAATGGACAAGAACTTCCCCTGGCTGGCTGCCAGTATCTGTTCTGTGGACAGCCTGGGGCAAGGCCTTTAGAATGTTCTCTATTTTCATATGAAAATAGTTCGCCAGCTCCTTGCATTTCTCACCTGGGCTGTCATGAGTTACCAAGGGCTCGGGAACTTTAAGAAGTTCCTTTACCACTCTAAAAGTCTCTCTAGAAGAGTTAGAGGAACTTTTTATTCCCTCCTCAAAAAATTGAGCCTTAGCGCAACGAAGAGCAGATTTATACACCCTAATTGCCGCATGATATTCCTCTCGCCTGGCTTCCACCCATTCCTTTCTCCAAGCCCCCTCCAACTTTTTACATCCCTTCCTAAGGGTTCTCAACTTGGGTGTATACCATGGGGCAGAACCCATTCTCTTCTCCCTCTTTAACACTCTCTTTTTAGGGAGAATAGCGTCAAGAGAGCTGGTCAGCCACCGATCGAGGTTTGCATCTGCGATTACCGGGTCCAAAACTGGGGAGGGACACGTACATTCAAGGTTAGTAATCCAGTTGTCCACCGATAACCTTGACCAGGCTCTCTCCAAAGTATGGACCCTAGGGAGAAGATTGGCCGTTGATTCCACTTGCCAAGTTAAAGGAACCAAGAAGTGACCTGACCACGGGAGAGGATAAGGGGGCAAAGACCTAAGATGGGAAATGTTAGCAAAAATAGGGTCAAGCAAATGACCCCTATTGTGCGTAGCTCCCGCGTTGATTAAATTAAACTCATAAGCTTTCAAATCACACTGCAGGTCTACCGCCACTAAATCTGCCGGGTCATTGAAGTGGAGATTAAAGTCTCCCAGCGCCATAAAATTGGCCGTGGACGAAGCCAAAAACTTAACTGTTTCCATCAGCGAGCTGACGAAATTGCCCACACAACCCGGTGGGCGATATACCAATAGGCCTGACACCGACACCGTGGATGAAATCCGTAGGGAGAACTGACAGCTCTCACAATCCAACACCCCCCCCAATCTGAGCCCTACACACAAAAGTATCCCTGTATATGATGGCAATGCCGCCCCCTCGTCCCACAGGCCTATCCAGATGGTATATTAGAAAGCCTGGGGGGAGGGCTCGCACTATATCCACCCCAGAACAAGATGTAATCCATGTTTCCGTCAAAAACAGAATATCTAAATCATGATCTTGTATAAGAAAATTAATTTCTAATGAGTGGCTCGGAAGGGATCTACAATTCAGCAGAGCCATAGACAGGGCATTCTTTCCCTTAGCTGACTGGATCGCCTGACATATCCTGCAGCCAGAGAAAGGTTTAGATCCTTTGTGGATATACTTACAAGTTATATCATTAAGGGGGCGAAATGACATGATGTCCTCGAGAATATGTTGTCCTTATTTCTGGCGTTTTGGCCAAGGATCCTGGCCCTAAGCCCGTACAGAGAGAATGGAAGGTACAGGGAGAGGAGAAGGTACAGGGAAAAGAGGATGAGGTACAGAGAGAAGAGGAGGTACAGAGAGAAGAGGAGGTACACAGAGAGGGGGAGGTACAGGGAGAGGAGAAGGAGGTACAGGGAGGAGAGGAGGAGGTACAGTGAGCGGAAAAGGGGGAGGTACAATGAGAGGAGGAGGAGGTAAAGAGAGAAAAGGGGGTACATACAGAAGAGAGGTTACAGTGAGTGAAGGAGGTACAGGGAGAGTAGGAGGTACAGAGATAAGAGGGGGAGTTACAGGGAGAAGAGGAGGAGGTACCGAGAGAAAAGGAAGTGATCCAGAGCAAGACCGGGTAATGGGGAACATGTACCAATATCCTCCCTGCGTTGCAACATCACAAAAGCAACAAATATCATGCAGTATTCTATTACCACATATACTATTATTAATATGCGTACGGATTTCAGTTATAAAGATTATTTTGCCATGCAAAATGCAAATCCCACGTGTAATTCAGGTTTTAATAAATGTTGGTTAGTATTCATGCAAAAACTCGTTTAATAATATTATAGTTAATAGATTATATAATTCGTATTTTCATGCAAAATAGAGGAGGTATACAAAATGTTGTGCTATCTGCTCCATCAATCCCCCCTTTGGTGATTTTATCGCCACACTATTAAAAATTTTGTATCAATTTGTCATGAAAAGAATTGAATTCTTCGTATTAGTTCACATTTCTGTTTCCCCAATTTCTTCTCTTCTTGCTGTTTTATACATACTGTCTTTCATTTTTTCTAATTCTACTTCTTCAAATTTCCTCTCTTGTCTCTTATTCTGTCTTCTTTTAGAAGTTTCGCTTTTTCTGTATTTTTTTCCTTTTATAACATAGACATCCTAGTCTTAAGATTAATACTAGAAAAAGCACACGTAAATGGAAATAGGATACTACCTATAAATATACCACCTAAGTTTAACAAGAAATCTTTAATAGAAGAAAATTTCTTTCCAATCTTTTCCCAAACACCTTCAACCTCCAGTGGTGTAATTTCCTCATGCAAATCAGTTATATTTTTAATGTAGATCTTCAGATCTTGACTTTCATCAGGAATGTAAGTACAACAATGTTGAACCGTCAACATTCCACAGACTCCACCCTCTTTTGCTAAAATTATAGTAAGGGCAAGTCGAATTTGCATTACCTTGGCACGCATGGCAACCATTTCAGTATTTACTAATAAAAACCCTCCAGCGGTGCTTGTTGACAAGCGATCCACTACTGTTGATAGTTTTCTAATTTTGTGTGCATTTAGAGACATTCCCACTGCTGGTATCAATGCTCCAATAATGTCTCCTACAATTTCTGACCAAGATTCTCTTTTTCTACGTGTTAGTTGACTACCTAACTCATGTACACCATCTTTCCCTCTTCCCATGTGGATTATCTTTGGGAAAACCAGGCCTACATAACATGTGCCATACCAATGGTCTGCTAAACGGTAATATGCTTTGTTCCCGCAGATAAAATATAATCTAGGAAAAACTGGATCATTTCCTCCTTTAAATCCCCATCCACCCATGATTCGATATGTATCATGGCAATCACTGTTACCTACAAAATAGTTATCATATGCAGTTTGATTCCTTCTAATACACAACTTTCCTTTCTGAGGCCAATCCAAAGCCATTGTTGGACTAACTTCTCCCTTCAAATGCTTTTCTTTTTCAACATCCCAGTCTTTTCTCCCTTTTCTTCAGGTATTTTCCTTTGCATCTTTAATCTCCTCTCTTCAACCATATCTAAGAACATCTTTTCCTCTTTCTTTAAACTGCAAGTCAGATTGTTTCTAAATATAGATTCTAACGTTAGTTCTTTAGTCCCTAAGAAAAATTCACCTAACACCTTTGCAGGCTTTACTTTATTCAATTTGTTAACTGCAGGTACTTGTGAAAATATGTTATCTACATCTGAAAAATAATATTCTAGTTTCCCTATTTTGTAAAACAAACTAGCTAATACACTACATGTTATTCCATATGTTACTGGGAGGTGATGGTAGGTCCCTCCCTCCGATACAGATGCAGGTAACTGCATACAGACGTAACAGTTCCTCACGTCCATTGTCTTTACATATTCGTATAGTAGTTTCGAAAATACATTGTCAGAGAAATCATTTATAGACCTTTCTTTATGTAGATAATTTCTATCTATTTTAGTCGGATACACTTTCTGAATCTTCTCTATATTAGTTTTATTCTCACTATGTCCTTCTATTGTTTTTAGTGTAATCTTAAATGATATCATCAAAGCTAACACACTCCATAGAAGCATTAGTAATCCTGTACAACAACACATTTTGAGCCACCTCCTAAGAAATACATATCTAGCTTTTCTACTTTCTGTGTTTGCCATTTTCATAAATTAATCAGTGTCTTTTGACTTAGCCTCTTCTACTTCACAACTAGTTTTGTCTAACCCAAGGGTCTAAGCACCTACTTGGTTCTATCGGTTCTGTATTTTTCCGTATTTTATAGTCTTTCCATTCGCATCATTTTTTGTCTTGTTCACTTTGGCATTTGATCGTCTTTCACTTTTTTCTCATAATCTTGATACAGAACTTCCTGAACATCCGTTTCTTCTCCAATATCGGACAAGATAGCTCTCAGGATTTCCGATTCTTCGTCTTCCTCAACCACTTCTGGTACAGTCACCTCTGGGTTTTCTTGGCTATCCGCCTCTTCTTTTATTTCAGGCAGTGCCACATACGACCATTCCGGCGACTTATACTTCTGGTTAGGTTTTCTCGTTCTTTTGCTTTCTTCTACTGTGGTTGTTTTCCCGTCTTTCGATTTTTCTTGACTAAATACTTCATTCACTTGTTCAGCTCTGGGTGAATTTACTCGTGTCAATCAGTATCTCAATCCCTTTATTTTGTTTGGCCAAATTTAATCTTTTGCTGATCTTTTCAATTTATTTCCTTTATCATTCTTCTCAGCTCTCCATGCTCTTTTCCTCAGAACTCGACCTTCAGGTACCTCTTCATCACTGTCTTCTGATTCTGTTTCAACTTGACTCTAACCTTCAACTGTTTTTCTTTCCACCACTTTTTCAATTTTCCCTACTTCTGTCCCTCCTCGTGTTTCTTGCACACAATCTTCTTGCTGACCAACTGTCCCTTCTTCTACCTGGATGCTTGAATTCCCTGCAACTCCTCGGGGGTCTGCCGCAAAAATCTTTCCCTCACTCTCTGTATCTGCCACCTGACCATCTACTTTTGTTATTTCAGGTGGAATTTCTCTCAGCTTTCCATCAGGAACTTCCTTATCAACAATTTCTTTAATTGTCTCTTCACTGTCTTTTTCTTTTACCGAATGTACCTGTATTTGTTCAGTCTCTGAGTCTGAGCTGGTATCCGAAATCTGTAACTTCCTTCTCAAGGGAATATTTTCTGAGGCAACGGTCAAATTTTGCTCTGGCTCCCCCCTTTCAGGATTTTCTCTTGTTCTCGTTTCTTTAGCATCTGATTCAGAACTCGTTTCTGACTCCTCAAAATATTCTCCTTCTTTGTTATCTACCAGATTAGGAATTCTCAATGTGTGACTAGCATGAATCCAGTTCTTTACTCCAGCACAATTCACAGCTGTTGTTGTAGTCAAAATCACTTGTCGTGGTTTTCCTCAACGTGGGACCAAACAGTTCCTCCTGTGTACTTTAATTCACACCCAGTCTCCTGGACTCAGATCATGAGCTTGCTTCTTTTCAAGGGTGGTGGCATCCGATCCAACCTGATGAAACACAGAATGTACTGCGTCAGCCAGCCCCTTACAGCAATCCAACACCAAGTCATCAGATATAGTCAACAACTTGTTGACTGGTATGAATACATGTCGCATTGCTCTTCCCATGAGAATTTCATGGGGACTCAGACCTGTTGTCAAGAATTCCTGTCATGCGAGGGGAGGAAAACACGCCCTTATGTAAACAGGAGAGCTGTTACATAACTCAAGGAAAACACGCCCTTATGTAAACAGGAGAGCTGTTACATAACTCAAGGAAAACACGCCCTTATGTAAACAGGAGAGCTGTTACATAACTCAAGGAAAACACGCCCTTATGTAAACAGGAGAGCTGTTACATAACTCAAGGAAAACACGCCCTTATGTAAACAGGAGAGCTGTTACATAACTCAAGGAAAACACGCCCTATAAAGGGAGGAACCGGGAGGTACATCGCTGTCGGATATTGTGTTCACACCGACGTACCTGCTTAGTGAAGAGCAGTGTTCCGGAGTGGTGCTCCAGTAAGGCAAGAACGGAGGTAGGTCGAGTCGTTACTCCCTGGGCCGTGTCTTGCCCCATCGTCACCTGTGAAGGACCCGGAAGCTCTACCGGATAACCATTGAGCTTCGCTGTTTGACTCGGCTGAGTCAAAGCGCAGTGGCGCTTTTGCTGGTTGGAGTCGTAACTCCCAGCCCGACCAGAGATACAGGGACTGCCAGCTGTAACGCACACCAGGAGGTGTTTGCCGCGTTACAGACTCGGAAGTCCACGGGATCGATCGAGCGGCTGCTCTCGGTTCAGTCTTTTTTGCTTGTGATTGGGGTATCGGTGACGCATCACCAGGAGGTGACTCCGCGTCCCGTTGCAGTCTGAGGAAGAGGTTGAGCGGCTGCTCCCTTCAGGTAGAGACCCCGGCTGGGTGTTTCCCTGACTCCTCGATTCTCCCCAACACTCTTCGTGCCCCTCACAGCCTACCGATTGGCATTGTCGGCCATTTCATTTCTGCCCTCTGTTGGCATACGCCGGGATCGGCGTATATGCAGAGGACGGTTAGGACCATCCGTGCTGTGGGCTGGTAACGTACTTAGCCTGGAGGATTCCAGTGACTATAACCTTTGTTTATTCCTTGTATTATTTTTGCCTTCATTAAAATAACTAAACCTTCACAAGTGGTTGCGTTCTCATTATCGTGTCTGTTAAACGATCCTGAGACGTTCAGGGCGTTACAAAATATCCGACCTTAATAAACACTAACTGTCTCCCGGTCGATAACAGACATGGCAACACTTGATGATGTGCTGGCTGCTTTAGCGACCGTGCAAATTGAATTGGCTGCCTCCAGGCAAGAAACAGCCGATGTAAAAGCCAGACTGGATGCTATCCAATTGGACCCGCTCACGCCCAGCACCTCCCTCACGAACCAGACCCCTGCGGTAGTAGTGGAAATGCCGGTAGCCGTCCCCTTGGCAACACCAGAGAGGTACAGTGGGGATCCTAACACAGTGCAGGTATTCCTCACACAAGTGGCGCTACATTTATCGTGCAAACCAAGGGCGTTCCCCACGAGTCAGGCTCGTGTGGCTTTCCTTATATCCTATTTGGCTGGAAACGCGGCACAATGGGCCGTACCTCTGGTGAGCAGGGACGAACCCATCTTATGTGATTGGGGTGCTTTTCGCGAGGAATTCCTGAAGGTCTTTGACAGAAGGGCTGACTCGTACACGGCGGACCGTGAAATGCTTGAGTTAAGACAGGGATCCAACGACCTGGTGCAGTATCTCAACGCGTTCCGCAGGCTGGTTGCGGAAACCAAGTGGCCTGTTGCTAAACAGACGGCGCTCTTCCATCACGGGCTGTGCGATGAGCTCAAGGACGCCGTGGCTCATATTGACCCACAACCCAAGACATGTGAGGGCCTTATCAACCTGGTATTACGGCTGGAACATAGGCTAAGTGAAAGAAAGGGGGATCATGGGAGAAAAGGAAAATCCCTTCCATCCTATGTGACAGTGGGAAGTCCTGAAACTGCCACCGCATCCAAGGGAGAACCCATGGACATCGGCGCAATACGAGCGAGCCTCACAGCCACGGAGAAAGAGTCACGCCGTAAACAAGGATTGTGCCTATATTGTGGCAAAAAAGGCCACTACGTACGTGAATGCCCTGCCAAACCGAAGACGTCACGTTATCGGGCCAACCGGTCGGTAACAGCCGTGGTGGACGTACCGGCGGAAAACTAGAGGACTCCCAGACCAAAGAAGGGGCATCTCGGAGTCGCTCATCCATCCCTTCACTTTCCAACTCGGTCACTAAGGGACAACGACACCTGTTTCTCACGGTGCACGTGGGAGTGCATGACCAGTGGATACCCGTTGTGGCCATGGTGGATTCAGGGGCCACTGGCATGTTTATGGACCACAACGAGGCATGCAGGCTAGGGCTAGTACTTCTTCCCAAAGCTGTACCCGAAGACGTCTATGCTGTAGACGGAAGGCGATTGGTGACGGGGCCCATCGGGCAGCACACGGGGGTCCTTCCGATGAGATGTGGGAGGAACCATTTGGAACAAATCGATTTTAACATCATCCGAGCGCCCCAATATGGCGTTATATTGGGATTGCCGTGGCTACAGAAACACAACCCCTCTGTGGATTGGCCAACACATCGCATCGAACTGACGTCACCGTATTGCATCCTGCATTGTGGAATAAGAACGGAATCCTTTGACGCAGATGAGAGCGGGAGTCAGACGGTGGCTACAGCGGCAGAAAAAGATGTGGCTCTCCCCCAGGCTTATCACAGTTTTGAGGATGTATTTGATGAGGTGAAGGCGGAAGTGCTACCACCACATAGACAGTTTGACTGCCAGATCGACCTGGTGCCAGGGGCCAGCGTTCCCAGCGGCAGGCTGTATGCCCTGACGGAGCCTGAAAACGTGCATCTCCGGGGGTACCTGGATAAACTCCTCAAGCTAGGATTCATCCGCCCGTCCAAGTCTCCGGCCGCCTCGCCACTCTTCTTCATCCCGAAGGCTAATGGGGAGCTGAGAGCCTGTGTGGACTTTAGGGCATTGAATGCGATAACCATAAAGAATCGGTACCCCTTGCCTCTCATCAGTGTACTTCTGGAACAGGTCAAGAAAGCTCGTATCTACACTTAGTTGGATTTGAAAGGGGCATACCATCTGGTGCGCATGAGGGACGGAGACGAGTGGAAGACCGCCTTTAAGACCAGGTTCGGCCTTTTTGAGTACCTCGTCATGCCGTTCGGTCTGTGCAACGCCCCGGCAGCCTTTCAGTACTTTTTGAATGAGGTATTCAGAGAGGAGTTGGATATCTACGTGGTCGTATATATCGACGACATCCTCATCTATTCGTCCAGTGTGGAGGAGCACGTACACCACGTCAAAGCTGTGCTCCAAAAGCTGAGGGAAAACATGCTGTTTTGTAAACTCAGCAAGTGTGACTTCCACGTCACATCCGTGGAATTCCTCGGAGTGATGCTGAGTCCAGAGGGACAGGAGATGGCAGAACGAAAGATCAAGGCGGTGAAAGAATGGCCGGTGCCCCAAAGCGTGAAGGACGTCCAAAGTTTCATTGGCTTCGCCAACTTTTACAGGCGGTTTATAGATGGATTTTCAGGATTGGTGGCCCCAATCACACAGCTACTGAGGAAGTCCAAGGAGTTTGTCTGGTCCCCTGAAGCGAACACAGCCTTTGAGGCCCTGAAAAGCGCCTTTGGTAAGGCGCCGGTGTTGGCTCACCCCGATCCGGATCTCCCCTACGTGGTGGAAGCGGACGCATCGGATGTGGCGCTGGGGGCTATCTTGTCCCAACGCAACCACGACACAGGGGTGCTTCATCCCGTTGCGTACATGTCCCGCAAACTCAACGACGCCGAACGCAACTACCATATTGCGGAGAAGGAGCTTCTCGCAATCAAGGACGCCTTCACCGAATGGAGGCATTGGTTGATGGGGGCAAGACATGTGGTATCGGTGTACACGGACCATCGGAACCTACAGTTCATGACGGCCACGAGACACCTTTCTCCCAGACAGCTGCGGTGGATGATCTTCTTTGCGGGGTTCAACTTCCGCATCACATATCGGCCGGGGACGGAAAACCGGAAGGCGGACGCCCTGTCCCGTCAATCTGCAGTTAAGGAACCATTGCCTGCGACCGAGCATTCCATCATTTCCCCGAGGATGGTATTGGGGGTTATCCAACCGGATACTTTCCTGAGGGGAATAAAGAGAGGGATCAGGTCATTCGCATGGCGGAGGTGGCTCCTCAGTCACAGAGAATGGCAGCTGAAGGACGGGATACCCCTGAAGGGCAGGTGCCTATTGATACCCACGCCTAGGCTAAGGAAACAAGCATTCATCTGGTGCCATGACTCTCCATGCGCAGGTCATTTGGGCTTTGAGAAAACGGTGGCTAGCATGGGACGGCATTTCTGGTGGCCAACCATGAGAGTGGATGTCAGGAGGTGGGGACAGGAGTGTCCTACGTGTGCTACCATGAAGGCCGACCATGGCCGAACCCAAGGGCTCTTACATCCACTTCCGACCCCGGATAGACCATGGGATAGCATATCACTGGACTTCGTGGTGGGCCTACCGGTAGACCAGGGGATGACGGCAATACTGGTGGTGGTGGATTACTTGACGAAAATGGGGCACTTCATCCCCTGCAAGAGAGTCCCTACGGCCGGGGAATTGGCGTCACTACTCCTAAAGAATGTGGTACGACTGCATGGATTACCTGGGGTGATCGTGTCGGACCGGGGGTCGCAGTTTACTGCGCAATTCTGGAAGACTTGGTGCACTGCGCTGCATGTTAAGACCGCCCTGTCCACCAGCTACCACCCTCAAACGGACGGCCAAACCGAGCGCCTGAACCAAACGCTCAAACAGTATCTGCGATGTTTTGTGGACCAGGGCAGGGAAGAATGGGTCGACTTGCTATGGGTTGCAGAGATAGCCTATAACAACGCCACTCACAGCTCCACACAGTCATCTCCGTTCTATAGCAACTATGGCCAACATCCCAGGTTCTTGCCATTTCTACGTCCGTTCAGAGAGGACAGGATTCCCGCCACAGCGGACAGGGTGGCACACATAAAAGACACGTTGATGCGCTCAAGGGCTGTCCTAATAGAGGCCAAGAGAAGATACAAGGCTGCGGCAGACAGGAAGAGAAGGCCCGGGCCACTGTACCGCACTGGAGACTACGTCTGGATATCCACAAGAAACATGAGGTTTCGAAAGAACAGTGTGTTCCATCCCAAGTACATGGGCCCCTATCGAATTACCAAGTGTATGGGTCCCGTGAACGTGAAGGTGTGCTTGCCCCAGTCATTGCGGATACACCCTGTCTTTCATGTATCATTGCTCAAACCAGCACCCTCCAAGCCGTCTGGGACACCTAGGCCGGTATGCGTGGAGTCGGAGGTGGAGTATGAAGTATCGGGCATACGGGCGTCCAAATGGCGCAGGGGGAAGCTGTGGTACCTGGTTGCGTGGAAAGGCTATGGCCCGGAGGAGCAGTCATGGGAACCGGCTGAAGGGGTTCATGCTCCGCGCTTGGTCTCCTTGTTCCATCGGCGTTTTCCTGCCAGCGCTGGACCCGTGGGGAGCCGCTGAGAGGGAGGATGTACTGTCAAGAATTCCTGTCATGCGAGGGGAGGAAAACACGCCCTTATGTAAACAGGAGAGCTGTTACATAACTCAAGGAAAACACGCCCTTATGTAAACAGGAGAGCTGTTACATAACTCAAGGAAAACACGCCCTTATGTAAACAGGAGAGCTGTTACATAACTCAAGGAAAACACGCCCTTATGTAAACAGGAGAGCTGTTACATAACTCAAGGAAAACACGCCCTATAAAGGGAGGAACCGGGAGGTACATCGCTGTCGGATATTGTGTTCACACCGACGTACCTGCTTAGTGAAGAGCAGTGTTCCGGAGTGGTGCTCCAGTAAGGCAAGAACGGAGGTAGGTCGAGTCGTTACTCCCTGGGCCGTGTCTTGCCCCATCGTCACCTGTGAAGGACCCGGAAGCTCTACCGGATAACCATTGAGCTTCGCTGTTTGACTCGGCTGAGTCAAAGCGCAGTGGCGCTTTTGCTGGTTGGAGTCGTAACTCCCAGCCCGACCAGAGATACAGGGACTGCCAACTGTAACGCACACCAGGAGGTGTTTGCCGCGTTACAGACTCGGAAGTCCACGGGATCGATCGAGCGGCTGCTCTCGGTTCAGTCTTTTTTGCTTGTGATTGGGGTATCGGTGACGCATCACCAGGAGGTGACTCCGCGTCCCGTTGCAGTCTGAGGAAGAGGTTGAGCGGCTGCTCCCTTCAGGTAGAGACCCCGGCTGGGTGTTTCCCTGACTCCTCGATTCTCCCCAACACTCTTCGTGCCCCTCACAGCCTACCGATTGGCATTGTCGGCCATTTCATTTCTGCCCTCTGTTGGCATACGCCGGGATCGGCGTATATGCAGAGGACGGTTAGGACCATCCGTGCTGTGGGCTGGTAACGTACTTAGCCTGGAGGATTCCAGTGACTATACCCTTTGTTTATTCCTTGTATTATTTTTGCCTTCATTAAAATAACTAAACCTTCACAAGTGGTTGCGTTCTCATTATCGTGTCTGTTAAACGATCCTGAGACGTTCAGGGCGTTACACCTGTATTCCTATCTGGAATAGATCTAATAGGCATGAGTACCAGAGGCAAGACATCAGGCCATTTCAAACCTGTGGCTAAACACATTTTTCCCAATCTGTTTTAAATGGTGCCATTTACTTGTTCCACCACACCAGAAGCCTCTGGGCGATAGGCACAATGTAGTTTTTGTTGTACATTCAATGCTTCACAAATTAACTTCATAATTTCATTATGAAAATGTTTTCCTCTATCTGACTCAATTGTGACTGGGAACCCGAATCTAGGGATGAACTCTCTCAATAATAGTTTGGCTACTGTAATTCCATCACTTCTTCTTGTGGGGTATGCTTCTACCCATCTAGAAAACAAGCAGACCATCACTAGAACATACCTCAACCTATTACAGTGGGGCTTTTCAATGAAGTCAAGCTGCATTCTGGTGAAAGGCCTTCCTTCTCGACCTACCGTTCCTAGACTTACCACTGTTTTTCTTCCAGGATTGAATTGCTGACATATAAGGCATCTTTGACAAAGGCTCTCAGCTACAAGTCTAAATTTTGCATTGTACCATGTCTGTTTAAATGATCTAATCATGGCATCTCTCCCTATGTGTGCTTGTCCATGATACATCCGTGCCATGGCAGACACCATGCTATCAGGCATGACTGGTCTTCCATCCCGATAGACCCACACATGATCTTTTTCCCTTGGTGCACATCCTGCCTTTACCCATTGTCTCATTTCCTCATCTCCTGCTTCTTCCTGTAGTTGCCTCACTTCCTCCCATGTATTCACAATGTTAGTAAACAATAAGGGACAAGAATTAATTTCTCTTTCTTTCGCCCTGTTCACAGAGTTCTGATTGCGTGCACAATATTGAGCCATATCATTTGCGTACCTGTTCTCCACTGCGATGTAATTTCGGTTTTCGAGTGAGCATCACACTTCAAAACCGCCAATTGCTTAGGCAGCCGTATTGCCTCAAGCAATTTCCCAACCACTTCAGCATTCTTTATAGGGGTTCTACTCGAAGTAAAAAATCCTCTCTGTGACCAAATTTGACCGAAATCATGCACGACACCAAAGCCATACTGACTATCAGTTATCACAGTCACTCTCACATTCTTTCCCAACTTGCATGCTCTAGTTAAAGCAACAAGTTCAGCAACCTGGGCTGATTTTACTCCCTTCAGGTAAGATGCTTCCATTACCGCTGCAACTGTGCATACTGCATATGCTGCACTCAGAATTCCTTTGTCTGTTCTCAAGCATGACCCTTCCACAAACATCACATAGTCACTTTCAGTTAGGGGTACATCTTTTATGTCAGTACGTGGTTTGGTACAAAAATCGAGTACATCCAAACAATCATGATCCACTTCGTCCCTGACTTCTACATTCTCAGCATCAGGCAATAACGTGGAAGGATTCAAATTCAGGCATCTCACAAGGCTCACGTTCGTTGCACCTAATATGACCTTCTCATATTTAGTCAGCCGACTATGTGTCATGAACTGAGTGCGGCTCCTTGTTAAAAGGATTGCCACATCATGAGGTACAAACACTCGCACAGGATATCCCATCACAATTCCTTCACTCTGTTCCAGACTCTTACAGGTAGCAGCCACAGCTTTCAGACAACCAGGTAATGCTACAGCTACAGGGTCTAGCATAGCCCAAAAATATGCAATTGGTCTTCTCAGTTTTCCATGTTTCTGTATTAATATAGAGTGCACATCCATTCCTCTCACTGCAGTAAAGTTCGAACTCCTTATCATAATCAGGCATACCTAATGCTGACGCTTCACACAAACTGTCTCTCAATTGTTTAAAGGCTGTCAACTCTTTTCTATTTAATTCAATGGGGTCTATTACATCACTTCTCGTCAGGCGAACCAAAGGTTTTGCAATCGGGGAAAAGTAACTTATCCACTGACGACAATATCCAACCATTCCAAGAAACATTCTCACTTCTCTTTGGGGCTCTCATTCCTTTTATTATCCTGATTCTGTCTGTAGTTATCTTCCTCAATCCCTTTTCAATTTTATGACCTAAATAGTATACTTCCTCTTGACAAAATTGCAATTTCGATGGGGATACTTTAAGTCCTCCATCTGCCAGATGATTTAGCAATGCTATGATATCCATTACACAAGCTTCTCGAGTTTTTGATGCCACAAGCAGGTTGTTAATATACTGCACTAGCACTGAGTTCTCGGGCATTTCTAGGTCTTCTAAGGACCTTTTCAATATCTGATTAAATATCGAGGGGCTCTCTGTATACCCCTGTGGGATTCGGCACCATGCCAAAATATACGTTCGCCAAACCTGAACGCAAAAATCTGCTGACTGTCATGATGCAGCGGGATGGAAAAGAAAGCATGACATAGGTCAATTACCGTATACCATTCTGCATCATGAGGAATCTGATATAGGATTACAGATGGATTTGGTACAATGGGACAATGTGACACAACAATTTTGTTTATTTTTCTCAGATCCTGCACTATTCTAAATGTTCCATTATACTTTTTCAGGCCCATAATTGGTGAATTACATGGACTACTCATTATTTCTCTCAAAATTCCTTGTTTAATCATTTTCTCGATTATTGGAGTAACTCCTTCAATTATCTCAGGTGTCAATTTGTACTGAGGAATATTTGGATAACTTATTCCTTCTTTTACTGTCACTTTTACAGGATCTACATTTTTCATTAATCCCACATCTTCTCCTGTGAAATCCCAAACTTCTGCCTTTACTGTCTTTTTCAATTCTTTTGGTAGTTCTTCAGGGTTGAATACAGCAAATGCTTCAGCAATCTCAGATTCCATATTAGCCATAGTCATTTTCTATAGCACATCTTCATCAGGGGTCTCAAATGCTATACCGTCAGGGGTGCACAATATGGTGCAGTTCATTTTGCACAATAAGTCTCTTCCTAATAAATTTACAGGACTTGAATCACACACAACAAAGCGGTGCATCTCGGAAAATTTCCCTATATTGACTTTTACTGGTTCTGCGAGATACATTTTAATCTGTCTGTTGGATACTCCAACTACTTGAAGTGTTTCGTCCGAGAGAGGAAGATTCTTAACATCAGCTGACCTAACAGTTGATCGAGTAGCACCAGTATCCACTAGGAAAGTAATATTTTCATCATTTAACTTTCCGTCCACAAAAGGGCCTGTCTGGTCTACTTCTAGAGTTGCGCCAAGTACGCACTCTTCTTCCTCCCCTCGGCACCGTCAATAATTTTCTTCTGACTCACTCTCATTGCGTTGTAGCCAATACTGCGAAACAGCGCTAGCGCGCGGCAGCTTTGTTAGCTGTTCTTCGTTGTAGAATCCTGTCTCATTACTGTATTTCTGTGAGTTTACGCTCTGTGGAAAAGGCAGTTTTGGCGCCTGATTCTGTTGGGCAACAACCTGCTGCTGTCGCTGCGGCTGACAACTAACCCCTTTCTGCACCTGCGGATTCAATGATGCATTATCACTATTAGTATTCGGGGGAAATTTATACTCTGGATTTCCAGTGCCCTATTCTTCCGCAATTATGACATGGCCATTTCTTTTTGGCTTCTTCTATATTGAATTGTCCCTTTCCTTTTCCAGCATTAAATTTAGGTTTTGGTGCTGCATTATTTGCTTGTTCAATCAGCTGAGCTTCCTGTCTTTCTGCCACTGTTACCTGTGCCCACATAGCCGTTTCTTTTAATTTACGCTGCTTGGCTTCAATTTCATCATTAAAATATTTTGCTTGTCTTAGTACTTAATCTATTTTCTTATTTTGCCAATCCACTGTATGCTGTTTAATCATCTCACTTATTTCTGGACGGAGACCATACACAAATCTGTATACAAAATGACTTAAATCCTTCTCACTTAAATTTTCATCACCATTAAATTGCTTAAAGGCAAGGATCAGCCTCTCATAGCAAGCATGCACCGACTCCTTAGTTTCCTGATGAGTTCGGTCAATTTTTACCCAGTCAGTCTCTCTGGAGGCACTTTGATTTTCAGAAAAGTAATTACTTGTTCATATTTTTTCATCACCTCTGGATCAGGGACACCTGTGTTTGGGTCCCTGGGATATTCTTGGGTAGGCCAATTTATCATTATCTTGCACTCTGTCCATAAATTTGCTGGTACTATTATGTCAAATAGACTATTTAAATCAATCCACAAAACTTTTGATAGTTTTACAAATCTATCTACTTGCCTATACCACTCGACTGGCTTTTCACGTAGTCGAGGGAAATCATTAGTAAATGACAATATGTCTTGCCTAGTCCAAGGGACATGTACATATCCTCCACCTGGAATTTCTCTCATGGGACATTCCGTCACTACCTTTTCCTTTTCTCTTACGGGGAAAGCTGCAAATGTTTTATCTGAGGCATCATCTCGTTTTCTAAACCACCTACTTTTCCATTTGTCCACATCTCCCCATTTTCTCAACAAAATGATTGTGTTTGATGTGAGTTGTTCGTCCTGCAGTGATCAGATTTTCAATATCTTTTTCAGAAAAATCCACTCTGTGGTTTTTGTAAAGCTTTTACTCTTTCAATGTCTATACCCATTTCATTTGCCACTTCTTCTAGTCTTTCATGTAGATTTTTTGCTCTCCAAGTTATACTTTTACACAGAAATAATAATTCTTCATCCTGATAGGCTTTTAACTTTTCTGTGGGGATAGTTCCTACTATTAATTCTTCTAAAACCATCTTTAGCTTGGCCACATCTATAGATTGGGATTCTCTATCTTTTCTCTGTAAGCTCCTCAACCATTCACTTAATTCTTCCGAAGTGGGTCCTACTGGTTTTTCCTCATTACCTTGTTCTAAATCTTTTGGTGTTTCTGAAACAGATTCTGTAGTCATTATTAGTCTTTCCACTAAAGTTGGATTTACTGTCAAGTTTTTAGGCGTACTTTGCTCTGATATACTTGCTGTTTGTCTCAATGGGTTTTCGTCTAAACTCTTTCTTGGCCTCTATCTGTTAATTACTGTTCTAAGGGACCGTCAGACAATGCTCACCATCCTTTTGTTTATCAAAAATAGGCATCACAGGTCCTATAGTTACAGGAACAGTTACGGCTTCTAAGTTTTTAGTCAATTCCCTAATCTTTTCAGTTAATTCTAGAGTTGTTTTCGCTAATTCTGCCGAATTTTTATTACTTGTTTTAACATCCTGTTTTTTCTCTATCTCTCAGAATGAACTATTTCTTCCTATCTCTTGTGGTACTGATTCAATTTTTATGTTTCGCAGAGTCTCTCTTATTGGGGCACTTGGCGTCAGTATGTCGGAATTTGATTGATACGGGGGTGGATTTTTATAAAACATGTCATCAAGAACATCATCTTCCGATTCATGCAATCCATACCCTCCTGATTCTATATTATTTCTCTTTTCTGTACATTATCTTCCACTAACTTCTTCAGCATGTCTCACAGGAAACAACCCATCAGTCATATTTGCATTTGGCCATCTCCTCATTCTGTCATCATGATTCTCCTGTCCATATGATCTACCAAACATGTACCTATACCTTCCGCCACTCCTTTGTCTTTCTCTGTCATGCATCTCGTCTTCCCATTCTGTCAATGCTTCAAACTGAGTTGGCCTAGGTCTCGGTTCTAGATTCATCATTCTCTCTCTCAAATTTCTTAAAACTGCTAAATTGAACGTACCATGTTCTGGGAATGCCAAAACTCCATCATCTTTTGTATACTTTGCCCAATTGTCCAATCAAATACAAGTATGATATCCGTATTTCGCAACCATAAAGGATGCAGGCGATTTTTGGTGGGGGAAGCAGCTGTCCCTCCCTAGTCACAATTGGTTTGTCCTTTTTAAATAAGCTCTTAATCTTTCCAAACCAGTACTTTTTCTCCTTTTCTGGTGGATCGTAATACATCATTTTCTTTTCCGTGTATCGCTAGATTTTTCCTACGACTATTCTGTTGTTTTAACCAATCGTAGCGCGACTCACACTAACGCACCAATCCGGAGCGTCTATGTCACTTCTGTAATTCTCCAATCCCAGCGCGACTCACACTAACGCACCAATCCGGAGTGTTGACGTCACCCTGTAATTCTCCACTCTCAGCGCGGCATATACTAACGCACCAGTCAGGAGCGTCTATGTTTTCTTACGGCTAGCCAATCCTAGCGCGGCCTTTCTGACGTCAGCTGACTTACAAATCTGTTAGTAACGACATAAAAACGCCACCATTGTCTGTTTCGCTTTACAAAAAGAGTAGCTAACGCCCTTTCTTACAAGAATTCCGTCTTTCCCGAGAGCAGCGCTTACCTCTGCCCAACTACGGAATTGTTACTTCTGTTGATAAAGTAGCACATGCCTCTACCTTACCCTTCTAGCAAGCATTGGCTAACTGTGTCTCTAGAATTAAGACACCTAGTTGGAGACCAAATGCTCCTGAGAAATAAAACCAGAGTTTCGCAATCAGCCTGAATGCTATTTCATTCACGCACTCGTACACGGAAAAATGTAGTACATTCACACAGAATTCTGTCTTTCCCGAGAACAGCGAACAGTCTGCCCTACTACAGAATTATTACACTTGTTAATAAAGTAGCACTTCCTTCTAGCAAGCTTAGAGAACACCTATTACCTTTCCAGTGATAAGCATAATCAGAGTGCCCTTTGGACTCCTGGTACCTAAGACCAAAATTTCACAGGTGACCTTCGCTACCATACACTTTTCTCATACAGAAATTGTCCCTAATGGCAACACACGACGATGTTACCCAATCGAATCCAGACAATACGTAGTGCAACTCCAATCATCACACGTTTTCCCAGTGTACCTACAGGGTAACAACAATTCCGTCTTTCCCGAGAGCAGCGCTTACCTCTGCCCTACTACGGAACCGTTACAAACGTCTGACTTCCTACATCCCAGAAGCCGTCAGACAACATAGAACTCGACACGACTCAACATAGAGTGTTAATACATAAACCAATTCTTATCAATAAGCAATTTACAAGCAATTATCACCAAACCAAAACAATAAAAACCATAACTCTGCTACCAGAAAAAACTGATCCAGCGCAAGACAGGGTAATGGGGAACAACATTTACCAATATCCTCCTTGCGTTGCAACATCACAAAAGCAACAAATATCCTGCAGTATTCTATTACCACATATACTATTGTTAATATGCGTACGGATTTCAGTTATAAAGATTATTTTGCCATGCAAAATGCAAATCCCGCGTGTAATTCAGGTTTTAATAAATGTTGGTTAGTATTCATGCAAAAACTCTTTTAATAATATTATAGTTAATAGATTATATATAATTAGTATTTTCATGCAGAATAGAGGAGGTATACAAAATGTTGTGCTACCTGCTCCATCAGAAGCACAGGGAGGGGAGGAGGACAGAGAGAAGATGAGGAGGTGCTGGGACGGGAGGAGGTACAGGGAGAGGAGGAGGTACATGGAGAGGAGGAGGTACAGAGAGAAAAGGGGGTACATACAGAGGAGATGTTACAGTGAGAGAAGGAGGTACAGGGAGAGGAGGAGGTTCAGAGAGAAGTTGAGGAGGTACAGGGAGAGGAGGAGGTACATTAAGAGGAGGTGGGACAGAGAGGAGGAGGTGCAGAGAGAGGAGGAGAAGGTACATGGATAGGAGGAGGTACATGGATAGGAGGAGGTACAGAGAGAGGAGGAGGTGCAGAGAGAGGAGGAGACGGTACAGGGAGAAGAGGGGGTATAGGGGAGGAGGAGGTACAGAGAGAAGAGGATGTACAGGGAGAGGAGGAGGGACAGGGAGAGGAGGAGGGGCAGAGAGATGAGGAAGTACAGGGAGAGGAGGAGGTACTGAGGGAAGAGGAATTACAGAGCGAGGAGGAGGTACAGAGAGAAGAGGAGGTACAGGGAGAGGAGGAGGGACAGGGAACGGAGCAGGAAATATAGGAAGAGGAGGATGTACAGAGAGAAGAGAAGGTACAGGAAGAGGAGGAGGTACACAGAGAGGAGGAAGTACAGGGAGACAAGTAGGAGGTACAATGAAGGGGTATAGAGAGAAGAAGAGGAGATGCAGGGAAAGGAAGAGGTACAGGGAGAGGAGGAGGGGCAGACAGAAGATGAAGTACAGAGAGATGAGGAGGCACAGAGAAAGGAGCAGGTACAGGGAGAGGAAGAGGTACAGAGAGGAGGAGGTACAGGGAGAGGAGGATGTACAAGGGAAGGGACAGTTACAGAAAGAAGAGAGGATACAGGGAGAGGAGAGGTGGGGGTACAGGGGAAGGAGGAGCAAGAGATACAAGAGCTATTGGGGCATAGGAAGGCATTCAATCAACAAGGAGCTACAGAGGGAAAGAACAAACAGGTCGCCCTCCACTCAGTACGATATATATCTATACAAAAGACCTGTTTATTATAGGCTCCTCATCTGGAGGCTGGTTGTATAGGTGGAGGAAGGGGTTCTGTCGCACTTTTTTCCAAAACACTCCTCCCTTTCATTCGAGGTAGTGTCCTCACACTCTACTGCCTAGATTTTCTATATTTGCTAAAAACCTCCTCACATGACAGTCACTGTATCTCCATACCCCCTATCCATATAGGGATGTATATTTAGTACCATGTCAAAGAAAGGTTACATCAATCTGTATGTAAACCTGAAAAAATTCCTATGTGAAAAAAGGACAAGATGGCACCTCACGTGCGCACCACCAATGGAGCTTACTGATTGGTACTCACCAGCTATGCCCACTTTTCTCATCATTGGTAACCATCTTGCCTCAAATAATAAAGTTGTGTCAAAAAAAAGTGCAAAAAATTATACCAAGTGTGGTGTTTATAAAACAAGACCCCGTGATTTTAAAATTGAAATAAGTAGCACAATTACCAACTTTATTATTCATGTGTGCACTTATTCAAACTAAACATTGACTCCATTATTGCAAACCTTTAGGCCGACATGTTTCATTGCCAATCTTGATTTAAGGCAATTTAGTCAGGGCTGAAGGGTCTTTAATCACCAATCAGGGACACTAGTATTGTTCCATACAGTGACTGTCAAGTGTAAAAAGAAACAAAACCAGGTCACTTAACCAAGTTGTATCACTCTCACAAGTTAAACGCACATCATTACACAATACATGTATTGTCATTACCATGTGGGGGCCCAAGTCGCTCGTACCAGCCCTCCACTTCGTCACAGAGAGGAAAACTCCAAACGTGAGTCCCTCATGCAGGCAAGTACGCTACTGTCGTACACAATCCAAAAACTAATAGGACAACATTTCTCCATCACGTCGGTGCCTCATTCGATATGTCAATCTGTATGCACCGATAAGGAACCATGTCCGTTACTTCAGCATCGCCTCAAATTAGAGCTATCAGTCCGCATTCATACTAAGCCCTCCCACTTACTTCAAATCTGGGGCTCTTAGCGTCTAACACCTTCCTAAAACGCCCACTTACTAGCTTCAAATCTGGGGCGCTTAGCGTCTTACCGCCTCCTTACACCGGAGCGCGTTTCCTCATCCCTCGCTCATGGTGTGCCGGTATTCAGATCTAAAAATACTTCCGGTATCATCATAACACCACATGACTCTTCTCTCACTCTGGGTGCCATCTTAGAATGGGTCTCTTATTCATACACCAGATGGCACAATTCCGATATATACTAAAAACACTGGAACAGCAAGTTTGTAAATCGCTCTACTTTAACCACACTATAACCCTCCAAAGTTTTTTTTACTTCTTTTAATGAAAGCGCATCTAGATCTCCTTCGTTCTCACTGTGGACGCGCTATTATCAAGCCCTCATATCACGTGATACACATTGCTCGTGTGTGTTCTCGACAACCTTGGGGGCCATTTTTAAAGGGGAAACTCACACCATATTTTCCTTTGAAACTATGGTTAAAACAACCCTTTGTTCCACATTTCTAACAATCCCTTGCCTTGTTCTCGGAATTCCTTCCCAATTCAGGTTCATGGCCAACCGTTGTACAATCTAATTGCATCACATACCGTCATCTCGGATACCAAAGGGAATTTTACATTTTCAATGACACAACTCTCTCAAATGTGGGACACCTGCCGGATGCATAGTATTTAGCTTCTGATTTTATTCCACTCTATAAAATCATTTAATCCTGTCTGATCACATTTTTCTTTGAAAATCCAACGTGCCTCCTTAGTAGCCAAAATCACGTCTATACTTTGTGGGTCCCCCACCACTTTTTCTAGCACAACCCACGTGAATGTATGTTTGTATTCATTACAGTGTTGTACCAGCTTGGTGGATAATTTACCAACTTTAATCGTACTCAAGTGTTCCTGCACTCTGACCTTGATTTTTCGTGTAGTGACACTGACACGTCAACCTGTACACGACCTTCGCCGTATTACAGTTACTAAACTGGGTCAAATGCCATACTTTTCCCGAGTTCAAAACCACACTCAGAGTCTTCTTCGTCAGATTACACACTGAACACGTACCACACGGGTAATGTCCAGGGGGAATAGTAGTTTCTTTCTGGTGTGGTTTATCCTGAATGTACCAATTTGTCCTTAAGGTTGCTTGACCGTTTAAAAGCAAATCTCGGGGTGGCATTTGAAAATCGGTTGTGGACAATAAGGACCAATGTTTCCGTATCAACTGGCGGATCTGTGTCGCCAGTGGGTCAAAAGTCATCACGACTGGCAGGCAGTCATCCTTGTTGTAGGAGAGTAGGATCTACACTTATGTTACCCCCACTTTTTTTTCTGATGTTAACACTGGTTTCTGGCTATAGTCTGGCTGGGTCCCTGCTAATCAGGGCCACAGCCTCTCTGTTCTCTCTAAACAACTTGGAGTGCATATTAGATGCACTAGTGATTGGATACTGTGGTACCTTATGAGCCCCTAGTATATGGTACCCTAGGTACCAAGGGCATAGGTACTTCACAGGCCTACCAGGGGCTGAAGCATGTAGTATGCCACCCCTGGGAAGCAGACTAAATCTGACACCACAGGCCTGCTACTGCAGCCTGGGTGAGGTAGTGTTAGCACTCCTCACTGAGGTATAGGTTCCCTATATCTCACCATACACACACATATAAACCTATCAGTCACCCCTAAGGCAGGCCCTATCAATCCTGAGGGCAGGGTGCTTGGTTTACAATGTGAGGGGGTGCCTCTGCATGAGCAGGACCCCTCTGCAGCTGGCAGAGTCTATTCTCTGTGGCTGTTTGTGGATGCGGTTAAACCATATACTCTTAAGTGCATTATAACCAAATGGTAAATGCTAACTTTGGAATGACTGCATCAAAACATGTCGTGTTTGGTGTCAAACAACTTGGAATCATACCCCCACACCAGTAACTGGTGTGGGAGTATGATCCCACCCTTCTAGAGGGGACGACATGTACCTACTGGGGTAACACGGTAGAAATCTGAAAGAGCCCTGGCATCACAAAATTGATGCCACCAGCACAGACACTGGGCTGCCCTCCTGCTGCTGACTGAAACTCGCAGTGGAGGAGGCCCAACAATAGGCATCCTGTCACAGGGAGGTGTCACCACATTCCAGACAGGATTTAGTGTATTGGGGCTGGGTGGGTGCACTCCTAGAGTGTTTTGAAGTCCTGCACTGGGGGAGCAGTAGGCTCCTCTGTTCATATGCCAGCTCAAACCAGTTCAGGGGCTACCTGTCCCTGCTCTGGCGCGTAACTGGACAAAGGGAAGTGGGTGTAACCACCCCCTATCCTGACCCTCCCAGAGGAGTGGTCATAGAGCTAGTCCCTCCCCTACCTTCAGTATAAGAAAGGGAAATCCTGCACAGCGCGAGCTGGAAATTAAGTAAATTGCTGTGTTGTGTGAAGGCCAAGGATTGAGAGGCAGGCCGAAGAGATAGGGAGGTCTCTGGTAACTCACTCGGCTGCGAGGGACGCTGTGGGAACACCACTGTTGCTATCGGTGCTGCCGTTGCTGGGGGTGCCGTTGAGAGCATCGGAAAGCCACAGACTGGGCAGCTGGGCGGAGTTAGGCGGCGGAGCGTGACGGATGCCCCGGGGGTCAGGCGCTCGCCTTGTTTCCCGCGTTGGTGTTCGGCCGCCTTGGAGCTGAGACGCGGCTGCAGATGGGCGGCTCGCGGACTCCTCCGGGTCGGCAGTGGCAGCGCCAGCATCGGGGGTTTGTTCGTGGCAGCAGGTGCGGGAGGAGCGGGGAGCCTCGGCGGCGAAATTGCTACGGAGCAGGCAGCTCCGGTCTCCCTTACTGCCATAGAAGCCCTGAAGATTTCAAAGCTCACACCTAAGGAACTGCAGGTACCCCCAGGTAGTGCGGAAGACAGGACCCTTGATAACTCCCGGGGTCTTCAAAGTGTAAGCAATGAAAATAGTCCACAGTTAGACGCTAGTGATGGTGTTGGTGGATGCGGTGACCAGAGCAGGGTGGGTGGTAAAGTAGGTGGAAAAGTAGGGAAAAAAGGCAAGAGCCACGGAAGCGTGCCTGGAGGCAAAACAAAAGCAAACCAGGTGGTGAAGAGTGGCTTGTCAAATTCAGACTCAAGTGCGTGTGCAGTGTTTCCGTATTCAGCATGGATGTGTGATTTGGAACATTGCTCTTTTTTCACCGTAATATGCAGTAGCTGTCACTGAGGCTGTTACTTGGACCAGCCGGCTTCGCTCTTGGAGGCATCTTGATACCTGTGCCGCTGTAGTCCCTGGAGGGGCTGCGATTGTTGGAGACTGCTGAGAAGGAGCCGGTGAGGCGCTACACGGGACTATAGCTCCCAGGAGCGCGTGGGGGCTCTCAGCTGTGCCGTGCACGCCCATCTGCCTATTGGTTGTTGACTCCTTATATTGCAGGTAGCCTACAGCTGCGGGACGCCCAGGACGAAGCCTGGACAAAGGGCGGACAGTCCGGGACAGGACGTGACTGGGCTCGGCCCAAGGTTCTGAGTCATACAGGCCGTTGAACTTCGAGACCTGTATACTGTGAGAGTTCATTAAGTGTTTTGTTTTTACTTTTACTGTGGGGCTGTGTGTATGTTTGGTATATATCATTCTGTTTGCAAACGGCCCTTATTATTTTATTATTTGTGTTTAATTAGGAAAAGCTTTATTCGATTTTAAATTGATAACTTGTGACTGTTAAGCATGTCAAAGCTAAAAGTTCCCTCTATGCCCCAAAAACTTAGTTAGCACTATCGACTTAAAGGTTAAGGGTATTGTCAAACCTCTTATGGTAAAAATTGATCAGCTAACCGCAGAGGTTAATAGATTAGGCGATCTCCTCAAAAAAACATTGGTGGAAGCGGATAGCGTGTCAGCCCCAATAATAATAAGCAATCATGATACTCAGGTTGCTCCTCCTGGCGATGTTGCAGGTTCAGATATTAGCAGGAGTGCTGTACAGAACTACCCGACAGCACAGTCCCTAGCCTGTAATGATAGCCAGGCTGTTTTAATACCTGATAGAAAAGAGGATTGGACTGAGGTAAGGCGAAGGCGCGCCATTAATCTCCCCCCTGACTGCGCACCATACGTGGTAGTTTTAACCAATGTTCCCCCTGTTGTGAATGGGAATCATCAGGAAACCCACGAGTCTTTAAAAAATAAAACTGTTTCCTGGATGCATAGGCATTGTGGATTCCCAACTGAACTCTCGGATCAACTTCTGACTACCAGAAGGGCAAATTGGATAGGGAGCTCTAAGAAAAGTTTTAGTGGTGACTGCGTCATTATAAACTTTAAACACCCCCAACATGCTGCCACTGTATTATTAAGAGCTGCCTCACTACCAATTACTGACAATAATGTGTGTGCCCGCTCGCTTGCTTTCTTTTATAGCCATCATAATAATGCCCTTTATGGGAGTAGAGGAAGTAGATTATGCCCGGCCACACACAGGCCATACCCTGACATTTCAATGCAAAACCGGTTTCAACCCCTAAGTATTCTGGATGTAAATGATTGACTTAAACAGGGAGGGCAGTTCTTACCTCGGGTGATTATTACCTGTGTGGATACCCGTACAGACAATACCATGGCCCAAGAGACGCCCAACAACACAGAAATTGAATTGGCAGTGGATATAAGGGCACCGCCCGATTGTGGGGACATAAGCAATTCAAACCAGAACGCGAATTGGGGACGAAACAACGGTATGGTGCCTGATAGTAATTGTGTTAGGGGTAAAGATACTACTACTATTGTTTGTTGGAATGTGGCAGGGCTGAAATCAAAGGAGAGGGACCCGGGATAGTTAACGTTTGTTAATGCCCATGACATTTTATGTCTTCAAGAAACATGGTGTAAAGAGGAAGTTAACTATGAGGGATTTGTTTCTTATAATTTACCGGCGTTGGTAGGAGGTATAGGCAGAGCGAAAGGCGGCCTCCTTATACTTGTAACAATTTGTCGTCCTATTGTGGTTAAAAAGTATATACCTGTAGGGGACCTTGTGCAGATCCTCTGGCTTGTGGATGACAAAGACCATAACGTTTTATTGATTAACTATTATAATAACATTTTTGATGTTACCCGGGTCAAAGTAGTAACAGACTTAGCCGGCGCTATTGAAAACCTATGTCTGGAAGAGAATGTTGTATTTGATTTCATTTGGGTAGGGGATTTCAACATTACTTTGTGCGATTTGTCCACACAAAGGGCCTGTGGGGTTACTAACAGTGCCGGCTGGGATGTTGCGCATTTCGGGCATAACAGCTATGGGGAAGCACTGCATAAGCTCATGGGCTGCTATGACCTGGAAATAGTGGAGTGCTGTAAAGATGCTAATGGTTTATCCATTCCCACTTTTAAAAATTGGCACACCAGCTCGGTCATTGATCATGTGATCACTTCTTCTAATATTAGTTCTTATTGTGATCCACCAAGAATTGAAGTAACTACCCTAAGTGACCACAACCGTATTATTCTGGACACCACCCTCTGGGCCGGTAGTTCGGTGGATGTGGGAATTATTATCTCTAATGTAGAACCACATAGGACTAACGGTGTAAGGCTAAGATGGATTGGTGAAAGAGCCGATGATTTAACTAGCTCCATAATTAATGAGAGCCTGCCGGACATTGCTTCTATTTTAAAAAATAGTTCTGACTCTGAGAGGGTTTTATATTGTTTTAACCAAATTAACAAAGCTATTGATGCCAAGTTTACCGGGCACAATAGCGGGCAAAGTAGGAACGGACCGAGATGGTTTAATCACCTTTGCACTTCCGCACTAATTGGCCTCAAGCAGGCTTTAGCAGCGAGGCCCAGGGACAAAAAACTGGTAAATAAATTAAGAATGGAATATAAATGTGCGCTCAAACAGAGGAAGGGTGAACTGCAGCAACAGGCTTGGGATTCCCTCAACCAAGCTGCTGAATTATCAAATTGCACATTATTTTGGACCACGGTCAACTCGCCTTTTTTAAGGGATGAAAAAACACCCCAGTTGACTTCTAATGTTTCTAGCGAGGGTTGGATTGCACATTTCTCCAGCATTTTTGACTCTGATAATGTCATTGATGCTAGTCTCAATAAGTGGCCTGCTCTGCCTTTGGACATATCTGTTAGTGAGGTCAAATGTGGTATACGGGCTAGCAAAGGAGGGAAAGCCCAGGGCCCGGACGGGGTACCTATAGATGTTTATAAAGCTGCGCCAGATGTCTGGGGCCCCCTTTTAACCATTATTTTTAATGCTGCCGTGTGTGCCGAGGCCCCTGTAACCTGGGGTGAATCAATTATTGTGCCAATTCATAAAAAGGGAAGTAGATCTGACGCTAAGAATTACCGCCCGATCTCTCTCCTTGACTCTTCAGTCAAGGTTATGAGTAGAGTGATGTTAGTAAGATTAGAGGAATGGGCTGAGCAGGATAGCATACTGGCTGACAGCCAGTATGGTTTTAGGAAGGGACGAGGTACGCTCGACCAGTGCATCAATCTTGATCTACTGATCGGGAAGTATACTGAAGCGAAACCTGGTTCCCTGTATCTTTGTTTTGCTGACCTGAGCAGCGCATTCGATATGGTAGATCATTCCATTTTATGGCCAACTTTGTTAAAGTTAGGAGCCCCAGAAGGCATAATCTTTTTTCTCGCTAGGTTATACGAGAAATTGAAAACCAATGTACGTTTTGGAACCAGAGGAGAATGTACTCCAAAAATCTGTGTTACCGGGGAATTAGACGGGGCTGTGTTCTGGCACCTCTTTTATTTATTTTATTTATTAATGGAATTGATGATATTTTAAAAAAGGTTACTGCTGATGCTCCCCAGATCAACGGTGTTCCGGTGCCGGGGTTATTATATGCCGACGACGCTGTTTTACTCTCTCGAACACCTGTCGGATTACAACGACTAATGGATAGTTTTTCCTCCTTTATTAAAGATAGAAAACTAGTAATTAATAAGGGAAAAACGCATACCATGACCTGCGGAGCTAAAGCTAAAATGTTAAATGCCTTTTTTATAGACGGCGAAAAGGTGCAACAGGTGGATACATTTTGTTATCTAGGTATTACCTTCTCTAATGACAGGAAATGGAACAATGAATTTAATAACATCCGGAATAAAATGGCAAAAAATGCTTATGGTATTTATAGATTTGCTGCAAAAGTTGGGGATCGTCGAACCAGGGATATGCTCAAGATTTACCAAGCTAGATGTGTGACTATTGCTCTGTATGGGGCGGGAGTATGGGGTATAGCTGTACCAACAACTTACAGTTGGAGGAAAATATGTTTTTAAAAAAGCACCTGTTTTTGCCCATCTCTGCCTCAACTGAATTAAGCCATCGCGAATTAGCCATTAATTATTTAATTGATTTGATATCACTTAGACCATTGATGATCTGGCGGTCTTTTTGGCTTGGCGATGAGAAGTTACTTAACAGAACTATTGTTGAGGATTGCTTAAGTTTGGATAAATACCGAGATATTCCCTGGGTTAAATATGCTGTTGTCTGCTTCTCAGACATTTTTAATCTGAATATTTTAAATAATCCCAGTGCAGCATCAACGATCTCCAAATCAGAAATGAAAAGTATATTCTTAACTTATGCAGAAAGGAAACGAGCAACCATAGCCGGATCATTGTCCTCTGTCATTTTTTAGAATAGATACAATCTAATGGAGGGTTTTCCATCTTACCTAACTATGGTGACTAGGAATTCACACAAATTTGTGCTAACCAGATTAAGATTTGGGATGGCACATTGTTTAGTAGCCCATCCAAACATTAAGAAACACCCGACTGGGCCATGTAGGTGCGATAATGTATCTACACAGAGCACTGTGCACCTTCTGCTGTTCTGTAAACTGTACACAAGTTTTCGTATAGTGTTTTTGAAACCTCTGTTTGTCAAATACGGAACACGTACAGTCAAACATGCCATGGCTTTAATTTTTAATCTGCAATCGGCAGATATTTGTTTTTATACTGCCACCTTTTTAAATCAGTGCATCAATTCCAGGAAAAGTATGAGTTTTTAACGTATTTTATTATTCATTTTATATATTTATGAATGATTATATGTATTACTCAATGAGCCATTAACTATAATTAATAACTGTAAGTTTTAATTGCAATGTCTTTGTAAAATATGTATTGTCGTCCTTTTTGTTTATGCTTTTATGGTCATTTATATGTGCCGAATAAAGCTTTATGAATTGAATTGAATTGAAGAAAGGGAAACCTTGCCATTGCAAATCAGATATCCAAGAAGAATCCTGGCCCTTCGACGTTCCACTACCTTTGGAAGACAGAAGAATCTCCCTTGGAGTCAAGGAGTGACTCTCCTGCTTGGCAGGCACCAGAAACTCTAATCAACGGTCGCAAACTTTCCCGCTCCCACCGGAGTTCGAAGTCCCTGCAGCCCCGGAAGTGGATTTCCTGACTTCTCGATGGCAATTGTGAGTCCCCAGCAGAGCTGAGGCAAGTGGACCCCACGAGTGACGAGGAACAGCAATACCCGGGTACCGTGCACTATTGTCGAGTGCAACCCCTTCACGATGTTCTACGAACTTGTGCATTGGACCATTTGTGGCCCAAGCCTCCAGCAGGTTTTGCAGCAAAAATCAGAGGCCTACCCTGTCACGAGTGACCGTGGGCTCCCGTAAAGCATTTCCTCACGAGGCGTCTTCGCGATCCCTTGCCCGTTGGCTTGTGGGTCCCCTGAAGACTTTCTTATCGAACCAAAGGGCTCCCCTGGTTGCTCCAGGACTGCCCTCACTCACCCTCGCTGGGTGAGTCCCTCAGACCTTGCTGGTCTGCACCGCTGACTTTCTTCACATTCCACAAGACTTGCTGTTGCCAAGGCTTGTTGGCTCCAATACGGTTGCCGACACCTCAGTAAGCTGCAGACATCGTGGGACACTCCGAATCCAGCTGCTGGTCATCGTCGATGCCTCCTGGTCCTCGTGAGCGAAGAGTCAAAACACCCTTGATCACCTGAAATCATCCGACTTCGTTGGCATCCATCTTCCTGACCCCGGGTCACTGGCAAGTGACTGTGAACACTGTCCCTTCTGCTTTCAGGTCATCTACATCTTGAATCCAGCCTTGGATTCCACCGGACACTTCTCCAGTCTTCGCAAGCAGCAAATCTTCTTTGGTCTCCATAGAAAACAGCGACGCGACGCGACCCGACACCAAAAGACCCCTATGCACCTAGCTTCCCTGGGTGAGGTAACTCGTGCACTCCGGTGCCCTAGAGTGTGTTGGCCCTCGAATTACTTACCTTGTAAGTGGCTTGCTTGTAGACTTCCTCGAAGTACCCTAGAACTTTAAAAATCCAACCGCGACTTGCCTCATTGAAATCAATAGGGAACCCGCGGCTGTGTTCTCACACTGCACGCGTCTCCTGTGGGTCTTTTACTTACCTGCTTCTGCTGCATTAGTGAAGCCCCAGTGATTCTACAGGCCCTAGGCCTTGTCCCCTTGCAAGTTGACCTTCCTAAACCTCTTTTTTAGTATATGGTCTGGTACGCCCGTAGGGCCCCAGCCATATTTCTGCTTAAATTTATTGTGAAACGTTGATTTATGCATATGTTCCTGACTTCTAATCTCATAAAGAGATTAGTAGAGTGTGTCTAGAATTAAATACATATTTATTTGATATATATACCTGTGTGGTGTCCTTTCATTTGGTAATTCAAGAGATTATAAGGTAAAACAAGCTGCTTTACATTCCTCTGAGACTTAGCCTGAAGGCTGCTCTCTACAGCTACCACTAGGATAGCTTTCTTTAAAAGGTTGTCCTAAACCTATCTACCATGAGAGTCGAATTGGACTGGTGCAAGGTGGCCACTATAACTAGTGACCATATGCCAGGCCAACTTCTCACACTTGTCTCATTCATTTTTTTCCAATAATGCACTGCGTGGGGTGTTAAGTGCTCTTTTTCTTGCCTGATTACCAATCTTCCGAGGATAGCTCCTCTGCCTGAACTTCTCACATAAACCTTCCGATTGTTCAAGATGTGACATGGTCGTGGAACAGTTCCTGCGATTGCGCAGGAACTGACTAACCGGAAGGTTATCTCGCAGTGCCCTCGGGTGGTATGACTGGTAACGCAAAAGAGAGTTCTTATCAGTCAGTTTATGATGCACACCAGTTCGTAGTGTGTTATTTTCCACACTGATGTCCAAATCGAGGTACACCACTGTTTGACTACTATAGGTCCATGTAAACCGTAAACTTGCATCTTGATCATTAAGCCAGTTGAGAAACTCGAGAAGAGCCTCTTCTCCGCAGACCAGATGCACAACACATCGTCTATATACCGCTTCCAGAGGCGGAGATACTTCTGGAAGGGATTAGACTGGTGGTAAATGCAGTGCTCCTCGAACTGGCCTACATACACACTGGCCAGACTGGGTGCAAATGTTGCGCCCATCGATGTGCCTGTACTTTGTAGGTACAGTTTACCATCATAACACTTATACAACCAGCCTCCAGATGAGGAGCCTATAATGAACAGGCATAGGAAGGCATACCTGGAGAGAATACAAAGCAGAAGGAAGTGTCCACACGCCTGATTTACACCTCAGGAGGGAAAGAGGTATATAAGGAGCAATAATGGGAGAAGAGGAGAAGCAGAAGGAAGTCATCACTGGCACTGATTTACAGCCTAGGAGGGGGAGGTACAGAGGAAGTAGCATGTGTCCTAACTAACTCTTCTGTCCAACATTCCCTCTCCTCCCTCTTGGGTGACTTCAACATTCCAGACCACACACACTCAAAACTCCCGAGAGCCCCCAATTCATTTAACTTCTATACTCTGGGGTGGATATGCTTTAAATGATCTGCACATCAAAGTGTCTCCTTTCTATAACAATTAAACAGTAAACATTCATCAAATTTCGGGTGCAACCTTCGTGTCAAACACTCATCCACCTAGAGTGTTGATTCCTGACTACACAACAAGTGGTTCAGGCAGAGATTCATAGAAAAGACACCCGAGCACACCATACATTAGTTACTCTCATCCCTTGTGTGTTAAGCACTATCCGCAACCATCTGTCATATGACAAAAAGTTCCAATATCGATAGCTGTCTGTTGTGCTTTATAAAGAAATACAAATTTGATTGATCGTCAGCTACGTTGATTTCTATCGATATTGGAGCTTTTTGTCATATGACGGTTTTGGATAGTGCTTAATGCACAAGGGATGAGAGTAACTAATGTATGGTGTGCTCGGTGTCTTTTCTATAGACCCCAAAGAGAATTAAGTGGCATTATCACTGATCGTCCCATCATCGCCTTTAAGAGAGTGAACACATTAAATAATATTCTTAGTCCCAGTGATACCTATGGATATATACGGGACAAAACTGGAACATGGCTTTTAAGTAAACGTGTAGGCTGCTACAGATGTGGAAAATGCATATGCTGTAAACATGTGAATGATAAAACTTTGATGTTGATGAAGAAAGGTGGAAAGAGCATCTCAATGACAAACAAAACTGGATAGGAATTCCCCACTTGTGATGCGCTTTATGGAGACGCATCATCATAGTAAGGTGTTGATCATGTACCCAAACACTATAGAGGTGGAAATCTGGAACTTAAATTACGACATAAGGAAGCGTGGGGATCAATGAATTACAAATGGTTAAATATGGTCTGAATATTGATCAAGAGTTTCATACAATATTGTAATTAATTTTTAGTATCATGTGATTTAATTCTGATTATCACTGCTCTTGGTATTTTAGGGATGTCACAGTAACCCATGGACTGGAATTCTTCTTTTCCAGAGTTTTCTATGGGATGAATTGCCTTGTTTATTTACATGAAACTCCTGGGCGTTATTAGGAGGCATTGATATATTTAATTCTTTAATACTAATTGTGGATGCTGTTTACCAGGTCTGTACACAAACTAGATGAAGAGAAGAACCAATAGCTCTATGGTCTATTTATAACATACCTTACAGCGAGTGTTTGAGGGTTTGAGACTATATAAGTCCATAAAAAATGCATATCTACTTTGATGTACAGACTCATAGTATCATTGTGCATATTATATTATTGTTTTGTAGTACCTATTGAATGCAAAAAGAAGGCATTCCCTTCACACTTAGGGTGACAAAAGCAAGAGGAACAAATGATGGACGGAATGCTGAACAATGCAAACATTCAACCCCAGTCACAAAGATATGGGTTTAATCCATCGTTCTTTTGCTCACCACGCCACCCCAGTTTGGACCCAGCCAAATGCAAATCAGCCTTGACCCTGCTCCCTATGGGAACAGTCCAGCCCGAACTGCCAGGTCCTCCCTAGACCAGAAACATGCTTCCTAGGACCACGGGATCCACGTCTGGGCATACCTGTCCCACTTAGGGTGACAAATGCAAAAAGAACAAATGATGGACAGAATGCTGAACAAAATCACCCCAGTACAGAGTTCTGGGCCTAAATCCATTGTTTGTTTGCTCACCACACCATTCCAGTTTGAATCTAGTCATATGCAAATCAGTTTTGACCCTGATCCACATGGGAACAATCCAGCCCGGACTGCCAGGCCAGGTCCTCCCTGTACCGGAAACAAGCATCCTGGGACCAGTTTCAGTGTATCACCTAAAAGAGTTACTCTGCCCTGACTGAAATGCTTTCACCCAGACAGAAGTGCCAAAATTCCTTTGCGAGATTCACCAACACTTTCCACTTTGTCTCCTCGAGACAACTGATGTATTGGACTGCTGATATGTCGTCCACCAATCAACAGGGTAGAATATGATACCCTGTCTCTTGTGAGCGAATGCATCGCAAACGACCCTACAAGAATTTCTAAGCAGTTGATTTGCAACTGTCTTTCCTGCTCCAACCACAGGCCTCTGGTGGTGCCTTTTTGCAGCGAGCTCTTCAGCTCAACTCAATAACCATGTCCGGGCCCAACCCAAAGATGGTCCTGCCTTTACAAGCGATCATGTGGTCTAACCTTCACCATCTTGGCCTCCGGAGACAGTTTGACAAAGGCTGTGTAGGAAAAACCCTTCCTGAGATAACCTGCCCTCAATCTCTGAAGGGCTCATGCATGAAGGGGTCCTAAGAAAGTGCTTGTATTGACGACACCAAGAGGCCGACAATCCTGACCAGATAACGCAGATATTCGCTGCCCTTCGAAAAGATGGATCTCAATTCTTTCCTTATCAAAGATAGTATCCTGTGCTGAAGCTTCAGATGATGTTGGACAGAGTCTACGACGATGCACAGAAAGCGCATTGAATGAGAGGGAATAAATTCCCACTTTTGTTCATCATAATAAAATCCAGATTCTGAAAAAGTGACTGGCTAAGGTGAGTGCTGACGATTCTTGATGCAACAAAGAATATCTTTTATATACACAGTCAGCTGGACCCCTCTGGAATGTAAAACTCTACCATCAGCCTCATGACATTGGTGAAGCAACAAGGTGAGGAAGAAAGGTGGAACGGGAGTGCGACAGACTTGTATACCTGACCGTTCCATGCAGACTGCAGAAACTGGCAGTGAGGAGGAAAGACGGGATGGTGAAAGAAGTGTCCTTGAGGTTCATCCTCACCATCCAGTTGCCCAGGAAGAGAATGTCTCTCAAAAGATGTAGACCTTTCATCTAGAAATGGCGGTACACCAGCCACTGATTGAAATCTCTGAGGTTTATTACCAGTTGGAAGCCTTTGTCTTTTTTCTCAATGAGAAAAAGATTGCTGAGAATCCTTTCAAGTGTAAAACTGAAGGAACAGTTACTCCTTTTTCCAGAAGGGAGTCTACCTCTAGGGAACTGAGAGACCTGTGTCTCTGGGAAAGAAATACAGGCTTGGGCCTTCTGGCTTGAAAGGGTGTGTCATAGAACTCTGTGAAACCCTGAAACAGTTTGTAAGACCCAAGCATCCCCTGTTATCTCGCTCCAACTGTGGAGGAAAAGAACCAAATGCACCCATACCTTTGGTGGGAAAGGATCAATACTTCTTACTTGTGGGTCCACAGGGGACATTTCCCTCTTCCTCTTTAGCGGGCTGGGAAAAAAAATCACCAAATCCCTGTCGGTCCTAGAGTTGGTAGTTATGTTGACAGTTACCCATTGACCTCCGGCACGCTGGGGAATATGGGCGGCCGAAAGAGAGCCCGCTGCCAGTCCTTAAGAAAACCTGTTTGCTGAAGACTTTCTTCATGGATTGCTGGGCCTTGTCCTGCAAGAATAAAGTTGCATCAGATTTGTCCAGTTTCTTTATGAAAGGCTCCCCAAAGAGGCCGCAATCAGCTACTGGATCCGCTTCTGAAGTAGCCAGCTACCCCAATTTAGGGTCGATATTAATGAGAAGGTAGCGTCTCCCCTCAGTAGAGAGCACATAGTTTGAGTTCCTGAGGAAGCATAATGCTCTTTGAGGCCAGTCTAACAATACTTACAAAAAGGCTATTTTGCTAGTTTCTGTTTCCTCTTCGGCAATGACTAATATTTTGGTATCTAACAATTTATCCTAGCAGGCCATCCAAGAACGATCAATTCCCTTTTTGGGGTCTTTTATAAACTTCGTTATGAAGGTGGCCATTTTGCCACTAATTTACAATGTCAAAACAACTTTTCCGTCAAGGAATGAATGTGGATATTCCGCCCTAAGACGGCCCCTAAATTCTTTGTCCATGGGTTTCCTCACACTGTTATCCGCATACTGGGTCACTTATCGCCAGACCCCACTCTGCAGAATCCAGGTGATAAATATTGCGGCTTTAGTATGCCTTCCCTTTCCATTGCCCCCATTTTATTTCAGCTAAGGGAGTTTTCCAACCTATGGCATTTTGGACCACCCTCCAGGTCCACTGGTCCCTAGCTCGTTATCCGAATCCTCCTGGTCAGGGTTACCATTCTCTTCCCCAGCGTCCTTATTTGCACAGAGAGGGAGCCATTTGTTCCCGACAGGGGAAAGCCCAGGTTGGTGTGTATTGGATAGATCCACTGGGGTGTTGTCTCTGTGTTTGAAAACGCCAGTCTGAGCCTCTGGAACGTTTCCGAAGGAGGAGAGGGAGGAAGAAGTTTCGTGCTAGGCTCTGCCCTGTGGCACTGTCTGTGGTGCCTTTTGAGATACAGCATTGTCCAGGGACTTTCAACTTCCCCCAGTAGGGTGAGGGGGTGTTCATGCTGCTCTGTGCAGCCACCAGCAATAATTGTTTGCTCCAGGGATCTAACGCAGGGACATAGCCCTCTGAAGGGTGGTATTCACCGCATCTAGAAACTCCTCATAAAGAGGAAAAGACTTTGGACTCTCTCCTATCTCCTCCCCCTCACTCCTTGATCCTTCCATTGTTGTTCAGGAGCATTATATTTACACTGGCAAAAAGGTAGGGAACAGTTTAAATGCCAGGATGCAGCCTCACTGATTCAGTCGGACATGTTAAGGGCCATTGAGTACTTGAGATGCAGGGCTTGAACTAACTGGTGTTGTTGAAGAAAGAGCCCAGCACGAGGGTGCGCAGCCTAGGTAAACCGATATGTGAAAAGCTGCCCTAGTAGGGGGGGGAAACTCTGCAAACTCAGGAGATTAGTGCTTGTGCTGCTCGATTCTCCGTAACTGGAGATTAAAGAGACATACGAGCCCCCCCCCCCCCCCCCACCTCCTCAAAAAGCACCTCTGGTGACGAGCAGTGGATACCGGACCCAGTGGTCCTTCCCTGCAGTGCGGCTGCACCCGGGAGGTAGCACGCGAGGCAGGGTGCTTCAAAGAGGCCACGACCACTTGCAGTAGCGTCGGGCGGAGGCTGCCGACACTGCCTCTGAGTGCACTAGCTGGCATGACAAAAGTAAAGGTCGGTAAAAGAACCCACCCGGCGTGAGTCAAACACCTTGACACTTAAGAAGCAGTTATTGATCAATTGTCTATCAAGTAGCACACAAATATAAAACCCGTCCCAAACAAGAGCACTTATCTGGCTGCTGAGCAGCGAAGAATGAGGAAGTAATGTTACTCTGGATTGTTGTTATATGGTGCCTGGCGTAGCTGATTGGTTAACTTCTGGGAACATTTTGCTTGGACTCATGGGATTTGAAGTCCCTAGTATTTGATGTTTTGGCTCACCATATGTGTTGGGCTGCTGAGCCAATAAAGAAGAAAGTCATAAGGATAATCTGAACCTCCAGTCCTGAATTTGTTTTTCTACAGTGTTAACACTTGGACTGTTTTCAACACTCTATTCCTTTAATATATCCAGTTGCTTTGGAAGCTCGTGCGCCTTATCTAAAACCGCAAGATCATCTGCACATAAATATCACATTTAAGTGTTCATCTAAAAGGTTTGGGGCGGCGCCTTTGTCTGATTAAGAGCTTCCAGTAGATCTGCAAGAAAAAGCATGAAAAAAGTGTGACTAAACTATAGCCTTGTTCCACTCCATAGTTATTATAAATTGTACCTGTCAAGGCCTCCCTCTTATTTGAATATGTTTTTGTCCAAGAATTCTTATGCAGTGCGGCCATCATTTTGACTCATTGCCAGGAAACACCCATCCGAACCAGTTTTGGCCACAAAGTCCTCTGATCCACCCAGTTTGAATGCAGCATGGAAGTCCTTGAAGTAAACAAAAAAAATACCTGTCAACTGTGCTTTAATGTGCTTTGACCCTCCCTAAATCCAGCGTGTTCAATAGGTTAGATTTAACCCCTCCATGTTTTCTTCTAAAGATGAAGTGAACTAATAAAATTAATCAGTATAACCTAGGGATCAATGGTTCTCCCTTTTTCAAAAGTAGTTTCCAAGAGGGAGGTATTTCCTCAGTTCTAGTTATAAGAAAAAAGACAGTGTGAAAGGTGTTATCTAAAAATTAACTTTTATAACACTAGATTTGATATTCTATCCTCATTTTCAAACCATTCACTTTTTCTTCATGGTTATAAGAGACGTTTTATCTAGGATCATAAAAATCTCCTGTTGGCATCATTATTTTCATATGGTGCTCCTCCTTATCTGTTATTCTCTTTTTCTCTTCTAATCTCCTCATTAATGACAATCTGCTCTTTCATATCTTCATCGTGTCTTTCTCTTTTCAAGCGCATATTCCATTCTCACCTGTTCATCATAAGAACCTTTTTCTTCCTCTCATTGGTATCTACTTGATAACAACTATTTCTGTAAATGATCAGATATTTTTAATCATAAGGACTGAAATATTGCCTCACCGCTTTCCTTATAATCTGATGCAATTTACACGCCATCTCAAGCTGCAAACATTTCTTCCATTGTTCTTCTATAGAATCTATCACCAATATTGCATTACAAATTAACGTCATTTGGTCTAGATTAAAAGATAGCAAACTGTCCCCCATAATTTCTTTAATTCACATTTTGTGTGCCATTAAAAATCGTATGTCATCTTTCAACTTTATTATTGTTATACATAATGCTTCTCCTCAACATTGAGTTCCTATTTGTAGCAGCAAAAGCTTCTAATCAGTTTCCTAACCAGCTGCCCAAAAGGAGATCACTCTGCACCCATTGAAGGACACACGCATCAGTGCAAATATAAAAGGCCCCAAATCAACAGTCATATAATATATTGATGCATCCAACCGGTCATTAGCAAATAAATGGCTTGCACGTTGATTAGACTCCTCCATGGTTTCCCTTTACTACGCATTGCCCTAACCTAGCTTCCCACAGGCTACTAATCCATCTCATTTACAAAGAAGCATCTCCCAAATATTCATCTGCAATAGAGGTGGCCCTCTGCTGGCTGAACACAGACTCCTCTCAAGAAAGGCATCAGTGTTTCTCCATCTCTGCCAGGGAACTCCCTGGCGTGTAGTTTGTTTGTGGTGCTTCTTAAAACTATCTTAACACAACCAATTACCCTGTATCCTGGGCTTTAGCGTTTTCCTGAACATCTTGATATGTTGACCCACCATTTATAAAGCCATTCCTGATCTTTTTTCATTTTTTAGATCACATCCTACACTGGTGCTGGCAGTGTCTGAAAACGCTACAATATTCTAGGAAGCATTTTCCTGTTCAGCATGGCTCTTCTCCAGAGCAAGGGAGCGTGAGTACCATATCCAAAGATCTCTCCTGATTTTCTCAATCAATCTCTAATAACTTTCCTCATAGTAAGATTATATGTTGGATTATGGTAGTTGAGCATTAGGGTAGATTGTGCACACCTAATTTAGTAGAGTAGTATGAATTCACAATTTAGAAGCGATCAGCGTGCCACGCTTTCAAAATGCCTGCCTGGCATGAGACAGTGGCCAAGTTCCAGTGGGCAACTTGGACTAAAGTGTGCACAGCTATATTGACAGTTAGTCACAAATTACTTCATTTCAAACAATATATTTCCTTTTACACTGTCAAATTCATTTTTCTCTTGTTCTTATGTGTAATAGGTTAAATATTCAAAAGATATTCAGAACATAACATTCCACAGTTTACAGTTCCATGATTCATATAAAGCAAAATTAACAATGTAAATTGACGTGTTATACAATGTAACAATTTTATTTTGGCGCCCAATGCATTTCGGGACTTCCTGACGAAGGGACAGAATCATGGAAGTGTAAACTGTGGAATGTTATTTCCAAGTAGGCGCATGTTATCACCTTACCTACATGTTACTAATGTTTACTACAAGGAAAGTGACCTCTAGTCCACATATGTATGCATTGTTGGCTAGTTACACAAACATCTTTTTTCTCAAACAACGTAATCTGTGTACCTGCTTATTATCAGTTAATTTTTATACTGATGGCCAGTGGACACATATGCCTCCGTGTATATTTTCATTCTAATTACACCCCGGAGGGCCAGTTTGAAATAACAGTGGGTTACTTTATTGTATCTTTTTCGGGTCACTAGGAATAACATCTCACTAACTCAGTAAACCAAGCATCTCTAACAGTGGTTGCCATAATACCCTTTCTAATATTTATAAAGCTCTTCTACTTTCAAACCATTTTAGTATGGGCAGATTTTGTTTTGCTTTTTGATCACTCGGTTTTGTATACCTTTATTGTACATGAGCCTACTTACCTGAGTATCACTCCCAGTGTTTTAATGATAAATCCATGATAATAAGAAGCATGTTCTTCTTCCTGTAGACTTTGCAATTGCTAAATAATTTAAAAGAGAGACATTTAACAGAATTCAAATGCACTCAGTTTCTATGTTTTGAAAATTAATTTAAAAGTAAATATTTTTAACAAGTACTTCCTCTTCTGTAGTTGGTCTTCTTTGTACTGAAAAATACCGAAAAAATAAATAAATGTCATAACCAGCCAATTTAAATTAGGGCTGTGTCAAATTGCATAATTTGCTTTCCAGTAGTTACGCAAAAGTGCATCAATATTACGTGTAATTACTCGATATGAAAATCTGACGTTTCTCACTATATTTTAAAACTAATTGCATTCTCGCTTCATATTTTGGTGCAGGATGCATTTAAACCAGAGCACCAAAAAAAAGAAAAATGTGTTTCCTGTATATTTGTGGTATTTTTTCTGCTAATTACTTCAGTTTGCCCCAATCATGGTCATTTTTTCCAAGAATGAAACAAAATTATGCAAAATGGTCCAACAGTGTGAATTTTGCCTACAAGCAAGCTGTGAAATTCCTCAATTTATGCAAATTACAATGGCGGAATTGAAATTTCATCCAGGCCTATTTAAACCATAGTTTTTACATTTTCACAGTGTATTGTATTGTAATTGCATTTATATAGTGCTTACTACCCCTGATGAGGCGTCGAAGCGCTTTTTCAGCGAGTAGCACGCTACTCCGGGACCTATAGAGGATTAGTGTTGAATTAGTATAGTGAAACATGCAAGTACATTTTAAGCGGTGGATATTAGTCAGTTATTTGGATTTGGAATGATAGCAGAAGGATAGAGGAGGAAAAAAGGTTTGTATATATATAGCGCTTGTTCCCCTGATGGGGTGTTGAAGCACGCTATTCAAGAAGCCCATAAAGGATTAGTGGTGAGTTAGTATGGTGAAATATGAATGTAATTTGAGTGGTGGATATTAGTCAGTTATTTGGAGTGAGAAGGATAGCGGAGGGATGAAAGGGAAGAAATGTTTGCATTCATATAGCACTTGTTACCCCGGATGGGCATTGAAGTGCTTTTCTGGCGAGTAGCACGCCACTCCGGGAACCCATAAAGGATTAGTGTTGAAAATTAGTATAGTAAAATATGAAGTAATTTGAGTAGTGGATATGTTATTCAGTTATTTGGGTAAAGAAGGGTAGGTGGCGGGATAGAAGACGGAAAGAGGTTTGTATTTATATAGCTGTAACGGGGAAGAGAACTCACACAAGGAGGACGTCAGTCCTTGTGTATCCCGCTTACACGGCGAACGCATTCCACCTTCTCTCCCCCTACAGCAACCAACAGTGCCACATACAACAGATTGGTGGTACCCGTATCCCTCGCAAGACTGGACCACAACGACGGAACGAGGCTCCTTTAATTCGGCCTTCCAGTGGGACGAAGTCCCGCCCCCTGATGACGTCGCAGAGATAGGCGGGATAAAGAACGCGGAAACCCGGAAGAGGACGGACGGCGTTTCCCTGGAGGTAGACGGAGAGCCGGAGCAGAGGAGTGCGAGGAGTTTGGAGGACGAGCGGAGAGAACAAGAGAGCAGCACAGCAGGTCCTGAGCCAAGGAGAGACGACTGCTACACGCCAGGAGGCCAACGACTCCACGAGCCGCCCCGCCACGTTCCCACGGGAGGAGCGTGGCTCGAACAGGTACGGGGGAAGGTAGCGGGCTGGGTGGGAAGAAAGACACCGCCTACCCCCTGAGCACCCCGACTCACCGACTTCAGCGGTGTATCAAGCACTGAACCAAGTCCCGTACCCTCACCTTGCACCAAACCCCTGTGCACTGCCCAGAGAACTACGAGCACAAGAGCACTCGGTTTCCTTCACCCCCGGTCCTTGACAACAGCCCGCCAGGACGTTTGTCCTAATCCTTGTTTTGTTTGTTGTTTTCCTTTCTCTCCCCTTTCGCCTATCAACCCCTGAGATCCTTCCTGCGGACTGGACCCTTAAGGAGAGAAGTCAACAGAGACACCGCCTTCCTTCACTCTGGAGTCACCCGGAAAGAGCAAGCCGGGGTCCCCTTCTTCCGCAGCGACAAGACGGGCCGAAAGACACAAGAGAACTTTGTCTAAAATAAAACCTTCTTTACGCCATCCCAGTCTGGTTGTCGACTCTGTCCCTGCCACCCCGCCACAATAGCGCTTGCTACCCCGATGGGGTTTTGAAGCGCAAGTAGCACGCTACTCTGGAACCCATAAGGTGTTGAATTACTATGGTGAAACATGAAAGTAATTTTAGTGGTGGATATGTTAGTCAGTTATTTGGATTGAGAAGGGTTGGGGAGGGGTAGAAAATGGAAAATGTTTGCATTTATATAGCGCTTGTAACCCTGATGGGGGATGGGGTGTTGAGGTGCTGCTCACTGGTTAGAGGCGGCAGATCCGTAAGCAGAGAATCGGCCAGGGACCAGGGTTCAATTCCCGACGCGGCAGGGTCGTGGACCAGGGTCAAAAACGGACTCGATAATTCTCGCCTCAGTACCTACTCTAACCAGGAACACACTCGGCAACTCTGGGCATTAAGCTTGCCTCATCTCTACAACGGCCCCCCACAGACGCCGGGGATGCCTGGTTTCACCTTGGAGATACCCAGAAAGGGACCATCTCACAGGGATAGCCAGGACGGGTTCCCCAGCGGTCTATAGCGCCGGGACACTTCCGAGTAGCAGTGCGCTGAATAAATTAAAATAACATAACATAACATGCTTTATTGGCATTACGCTACTCTGGAACCCATAAAGGATTAGTGGTGAATTAGTATAGTTGAATATGGAATTTGAGAAGTGAACATGTTAGTATGTTAATTTTGATTGAAAACGATAGTGGAGGGATATAAGAGTGAAGGATTTTTTTAGATTTTGTTTTAGGTCTTAGCAGTAAGAAGAGGCTTTTGGATGAGTAAAAAGGAGTTTTAGATGGGAGGAGTCGGAGGGAAGAGTTTAGAAAGGTTTGTTTTAGGGGATCGGTATAGTAAAAGAGGTGGCAGATGATGCAAGGAGGGGTAGAGTAGGAGAGAGTCCAGAAAGGGTTATTTTGGGGATCATAGTAGTAGTATGGGATTTGGGATAAATGAGAGAGTGGATGTAGAGGATATATTGATACATGTATAGGATGAAAGATAGGGTAGTGCATTGGAAAGAGTAGTAGAAAGAAGTATGAGATGAGTCAGAAGGTTGGGCTAGAAGATATATTGAGAGAGGTATAGGGTGAAAAATAGGGTAGTGCATTGGAAATGCTAAATTCGAAGAAAGTGATAAATATATAGATCCATAAGTACATTGAAAGTATATAGATACATAAAGGAGGTAAGTATATGTAGATTAAAGATATTGATAGAGGCACAGGATGAGAAATAGGGTAGTGCATTGGATATGTTTTTTCAGGAGAAAAGTAACAGACACACAGATCCAAGTACATGGAAGGTACATAGATGCACAATGGAAATATGTACATGTAGACCAAAGATGATTTTTATTTATTTATTATTTATTTTTCTCTCAACAATATAATTATTTTAAATGTTTATACAAAGCAATACACAAAGATAGGTACATATCTATAGCGAAAACAAATGCTTATGTACAGAGCGATATTTCTCTTAGCATATGGTGCTTATGTGGGGAAGAGCCAATTCTTGAGTAGTTTTCTGAAGATAAGGTGGTTGTCGGTGGACCTTATGTTGGGGGGTAAAGAGTTCCATAGTTTGGCTGCTTGAACAGGGAAGGATGTGCCACCCATGTTTTTTTTCTTGTATCTTGGGATTTTCAGGCGAGATGCTCCTTTAGAGCGGAGGTTCCTTTGTTGAATGTGTTTGGTGATTTCTGATGTAGAGCGGTCCCATTCCATGTATTGCTTTGTGGGTGATACAAAGCAGCTTGAACGTAGATCTTCTGGCAACCAGTAACCAATGCAGGGCTTTCAAGGCAAGGGAGATGTGGTCTCGCGGTTTGATATGCAAGAGTAGTCTGGCAGCCGAGTTCTGAATCCGTTGTAGTCTTTTCATGGTTGTTAAAGATGATCCGTGGTAGAGGCTATTGGCGTAATCGAGTTTGGACAGATAAAGGGAGATGGTAGCTTGGACCTTGTGTGGAAATCCCAAATGAGGGAAAATTCGTCGTAGCGTTTTTATAGAGACAAAGCTTGATCTTGCTAGTTTGTCCACTTGGGCATTTGTCGACAGCTTGGAGTCCATTGTCATTCCGAGGTTTCTTACTTCCTTCGATACTTTAGGCGGTGATCCCAGTTCATTAGGCCATGCGGCAAGCGGGTTGTAAAGTTTCCAATCGCCACACATGAGTATTTCAGTTCTGAGACAGCTGAAAATTGGTGATTTTCCAATGTCTTTGGGGCATACCAGTTGAAGGAGTATTTGCGTGTCATCTGCATAGTTATAGCACGTGAGGTGAAATGTATTGATCAGTACTGGTAATGACTTCATGTAGATGTTGAAAAGCATGGGCGAGATGATAGAACCTTGAGGGACCCCTGCTTTTGTGGAGTACGGTTTGGACGAAAAAGGTGGGGTATGGACGACATTAGTTCTGTTTCAAGGGTAGGACGCGATCCGGTCTAGAGCAGTTCCCGCTATGCCGGCTTCATAGAGTCTTTGTTTCAGAGTGTCAGGGTCAACCGTGTCAAAGGCAGCTGAGAGGTCAAAGAGGAGTAGCGCAGCAACCCTGTTGCGGTCAACTGTATTCTTCAGGTCATGCCAGATGGCAAGGAGGGCAGATTCAGTGCCTCTTCCCGGACGGAATCCTGTTTGGAAGTCTGAAAGTATGTCATTCTCTTCAATGAATTGTGACATCTGGGCGAACGCTGCTCTTTCTATCAGTTTGCCCAGAAAAGGTCCATTTGTAATGGGTCTGTAGTTGTCAGGGTTCAGCGGTCCAAGTTTGTTTTCTTCAGTAAAGGACGTATGTGTGATTTTTTTAGTTCTTCTGGAAATATTCAGGTAGTGAAGGAATCTTTGATGATTCTTCTTACTGGAGTGGCAGCAGAGGTTGTTAAAAGAATTGTCTTGAAAGTTTGTGGTGGACAGGGGTCAGAATGGCTGCCGGCAGGCCTGCTTGCTTTGACCAGTTCCATAAATTCATCGTGTGAGATGTGTTGGAAGGAACGGAGAAGCTTGGTTAGAGTATTCTTGGATTGTTGTTTTGTACAAGGGTTAGTGCTGGTGCTTTGTTTCTGTTTTAAGTACGAGTCCAATGTGTCTGCTTTGTCTGTGTAATGATTTGCCAGTTTGTCTGTGAAATCTTGAGTAACAGGATGAGTTGCTTCTAGGCAATTTGGTTTGCGAAATACATTGATTATTTTATAGAATTCTTTATTTGCACATTTAGCGTTTTGAATTCTGTCTGAATAGTACCTTTTCTTAGCTTTTTTGATAGCCGACTTGTATAATCTGTTAATTTTCTGTAGGTGAAGTTTGTCTTGTTTGGCGTTTGTTTTGAGCCGGGTACATTGCAGCTTTCTAATTTGTTGTTTTATGTCTTTTAGTTCAATGTTTCTCCAAGGCGCTTTTTTTCCTTTGTTCTGTTGTGTGGTTTTGAGTGGTATCAGGATGTCAAAAGCTTCCTGTAGCCACTCATATAGATTTTGAACAGAATTTATTGTTTCCAGATTTGTACTTGATGTTAGTTGTGTTTCTAAGTGTTCCAAATAATGGATTATGAGCCTTGCTTACATCCTAGAAAAGGATCTTCAACCTTATCATAGGACATTAACATTATGTATATTGAATTCCGGTCTGCAGTAAGGAACTGAAATCAGAAGCCAACCAAACTAACTCCCAGCCTATATTGCTCACAAACAAAAGCTTGTGTAAAACTCAAATTGAAATGATTTTTAAAAGCGAAAGTAAAGATTGTGGGCAATTCATGGGCACAAAAGCATGTTTTTAAGATGGACATTCTAACAATACAAGATTTTCTGAATCGAGACCCAGCCAACTACCCAGAAATGTAAAATCTAAAACTCAGTCATAAAATTCACCACAGGCCAAAATTATAAAGTACATGTGCTCATTGTACGTTTATGGAGTCCTACTGTTTGGATGCGGCCATGTCGTACCTTCTTTAGCACCGTTGTTTGATTTATATCTAAATTATGTAAAGAGTGCAGCAAAATTGCATCCTAAATACATTTTTATCAGTGATACATTCAAGAATACGTCTTTAAGGGCTACATGAAGGCCTTCAATTAAAAGAACTGATCTCCTTACTAACATTGTAGGTGTTGGTTTGGAGTAATGCTGTGCCCTTTTGATTCACAAGAATTATGAACTAATTTTGATTTTACAGCTAGTTACACAAGCAAAGAATCACAATGTATTGTTTCTCTAATTCCTCCAACTTCAAAAAAGATACCTTACCCATACTGAGCAGCACCACCATGAGTAAATCCAGTAGCCATTTTGGCCTCCTCACCCAGCCAGCTTGGCACATAGGTGAAGGTGTTATTATTAGCAGACCCACTGCATTAGTGTGATTGTGTATGTCTTGACACTTATGTATGTATTTCCATCTTGAAATGTGAAACCAGAGGGAGTAGCTTTGAGAGACATTGGCAGCCAGTGGTGACTATGAGGCTGGCAAGGGGTGGGAGGAGCTCAGAGACACATAGGAGCCAGTTGTCACTATGACACTGAAGAGGCTCTGCAGTGCTCTTGAGGGATCTTGGAAGAATATGTTTAAGGGAAGGGTTTGCGAATCCTTGGGGCAGCTTCCAGTAAATGTATTCAATTAGCCTGGGAAAGAAATGCAATCGTAAAGCAGGAGACCACTTACCATATCGCATCAGACAGCACAAGGGCCAATGTAGTGGGCTATGTATTAACTATCTGCAGTCAATTTGCATGTATCTGTTTTAATTGTATACACATTATATGCTTTAAAAACATTTACGTTGTTAACTAAGTTAATATTATTATGAGGCTATCCTGTTCTAGGTTTAAACCTATAATATAGCCTTATAGCCCGCCGTAGCGGGCTATACCGGCTATTAAAGGCCTGCTGCAGCGCTAAAGGCCCGAGCCGAAGGCGATGGACTTTAACAAGGCTGAAGGACTTTAATAGCTGGTATAGCCCTGCTATGAAGGCCTAGAAGGCTATTAGAACATTCTGCCACTAGAGGGCAGAATGTTCTAACAAATAAAACAGCCAGAGCTGTGAACAAAGAAACATTGTAATGTTGGAGCTCCGAGCTTATACCAGCCATTATAAGCCCGGAGCGCTCCATTGTTTTCAATGGAGCTACCAACATTCCAATGTTCTAATAACTGATAAAAACCATACGCAAGAGAAACAGCCTTCATCATTATAAACATAAAACACTGATAAACACCTGAACAACCATAAACTGAAATGCCATTCAAAGAAATGAAAGTGAAACAGAATGAGTCATTTTTATTTCTTCCTGAAGGGACCAACATGATGTAACTTTGTTATGGAAGGTAGCAGCAAGAACAACTGGTCTAAGATTGTTTTGGTTGAGTTTTGGTGATTAACGATGTCACTAAAATATTGCTTCTTCTTTCTTATTCCCGCCAGTTGTATGGCTTGTATTAAAGGAAAAACATAAAAGGTTGTCCTTTGGGAATAACCTGACAATTATTACACCTTGCCACCTCATTCACATCAACATTCATCCACCCATGGAGATTGCTGTTCTGGTAAAAAAAAAAATGCACTAGCACATAGACCTATTTATAAATCTACAAATTGGTTTAATAAAAATATTTCTTCACACAATTTAAAAAAAGTTCCTCATGAAAGATACATTGTCTGTGGTAACACCAAAATTCTTAAGAATCTTCGACAATTTCATATACACATTTGACAAATTAAAACACAATAAACAAAAACAGCGAGAGTTAAAAAGAGACACTGCTATTTGTCATGAAGGACCATTTCCATGCACCAGTTTTTAGAAATGAACCCTGATGTATTGCAATGTGTCAGCATCTAGGGTACCATCAAGCAAGATGGATTATGGTATGTAGGAGTGGACGCGTTTCAATGGTTTCCTGATTTATACCATCTTTTTCAAGACTAAAAGGTTTTGTACTCTCAGCTCGTAGTCTATCTAAAACAAAAATACAAGTATTACACAATAATATCAGTTGATAATAAAAACAGTTAAATCACATTTCATAATTATCTCATCAGCACCAAAATTGCCAGAATTATTTATAATAAGAATCTAAAAGCATACATCAGGCACTTTTCTTGAAAGGCTAAAACATTAACAAATCAGAACACACTGAGTAAAAATAGCACTACTGTTTAGTTCACCATCACATCTTCCCACCATGACTTATCTATCAAGCTGTCCACACAATCACACCTCTTGCCCCTTATCAAGGGGTCACACACTCCACTCCACAGGAAGTAGAGGATTATCTCACCTCCAATGCAACTACCCTCTGTCATAGGGGTTCTATTCCCGAAACTGGTTGTCTGATCCAGCTCCTAGTGTCCCGAAAATGGAGACAGATTTCCCATCTTATGAAAACCACATTAGGACTGTAATGGATACTCTACAGACCTTGTACTACCGATGTTAAACAGAGGTGTTTACCCTGCTCACCTTTTATAGGAAATCGTAAATCACTCGATGCCAGAAACCTCCAAGATGGCTTTTAAAGACGTGTAATTATTCCCAGTTCACGAGTATCAGAAATCAACAGACGATACAAGGAGGGAAGTTTTTATTTTGCCAGTAGGTATGTCTAATTCAGTTACTATAACAAAAGTTGGAGGCACTAGTATGCAAAGACGTATGTAGAGTGATTAATTCACTATACCTAGGGCCTGTACCGTTTATTTAATCCATATAGAACCTAAGACCGAGTGAATATTAGGCTGGTGGTATGAAATCTACGATATGCTCAGACGTGAGTCCCTTGCTCACTTTGCCACTGGATTCAAGCAAGCCTGGCTGAAGACGGCTGAAATGCCAGAAACCGGTCCTAGGAAGCTTGTTTCCGGTCCAGGGAAGGCATGGCTTGGCAGTTCGTGCTGGACTGTTCCCATGAGGCACAGGGTCAGACTGATTTGCATATGGCCATGTCTGAACTGGGGTGGCAGAGTGGGCTAAAGAACGGTGATGGATCAAACCCAGATCTGTTGACTGGGTGTGAGTGTTTGATTGGTTCTGATGCTCCGTCCATCACCACCCCCTTTTGTACCGGGTGGTATGAAATCTGGCATCGTAGAGTGATTTACAGGGTTTAGAAGCATGTTTTAGGTCTGATGTAATTGTTTTATACACTGTAGAGAATCTGGTAATAATAAAATCATATTTGATCTTTTGGTAGTGTTTAATTAATTTGTTGATTGGTAAAATGGCTGGCTCTTTAGAAACTTGGCCAATATGTACTATTACAATTACCCACACACACAGAATGAGTAACATCCTTTGATACCTCAGCCCCCTTTTCTAACAAGTCAATCTTATTAGCAGGGTTTAAACATTCAGTGTAAGTAGTAGGTACAGGTATGTGTGAAAAGAGGGATGACACCATGCATGGTGTTGAAAACACGGCACAAGCCTTGCCACATACCAACAAAATTCATAGCTGCAAGGGGTCCCTTTGTTAAGTGTGATACATTCAGAAATCCTCGCTTATTCCCTAACTGCACTTTTGATTGGGATACAATGTTAACAGAAAAATTCCAAGTCCCAAAATACAATGTGACATTCGTTTTACGGTCAGGGCTAACTTAAAAAGTGAGATAGATGTCGTGGGGACACTTGGCAGCTCTGAATGTCAACACAGCAGCAGCAGCACCTTAATATAATCGGGCAAAAAATGCAGAAAAGCAGTGGCTAGCATACTTAAACCATCATGTTCCAGGTGCCTTAAAGTGCAGGTCTACAAATTAAGCTGCCTGCTATAGTAAAAAATGTTAAATGTCTCATTAGATACTATGCTTTTGGCACGTTTGACCATCCCTATAATGTCCTAATACTTAGCAAAGAGTAGGTAAATGACCCCCACATGTGTCCTCAATGTTTATAAAAGCATTTGAATATATTGTCTGGGCATGCCCTTCCCACGTAGGGCGACAAAAGCAAAAGGATCAATTGATGGATGGAATGCTGAACAATGCAAACTTTCACCCTCAGTCATATAGATCTGGGTTTTATCAATTGTTTTTTGCTCACCATGCCATCCCAGTTTGGACCTGGCCATATGTAACTCAGTCTTGACACTGTTCCCCATGGGAACAGCCCAGCCCGAACTGTCAAGTCAGCTCCTCCTTGGACCGGAAGCAAGCATTCTGGGACTGGTTTCGGGGGAATCACCCATCATCAGACATGCTAGCTTGAATCCAGTGGCGCAGTGAGCACATGATTCATATTTGGGCATACCCTTCCTACCTAGGGCGACAAAAGCGAAAGGAACAAATTATGGACGGAATGCTAAACAATGCAAACATTCACCCCATTCACAAAGATCTGGGTTTAATCCATCATTTGTTCATTTTGCTTTTGTCGCCCTAATTGGTAAGGGTATGCCCAGACGTGGATCTCGTATTCACTGCACCACTGGATTCAAGCTAGCCTGGCTGATGAGGGTGATGCCCCAAAACCGATCCCAGGATGCTTGGAGGACCTGGCTTGGCAGTTCAGGCTGGACTGTTCCCATGAGGAACAGGGTCAAGACTGATTTGCATATGGCTGGGTTCAAACTGAGGTGGCGTGGTAAGCAAAAGAATGACGGATTCAACCCAGATCTTTGTGACTGGGGGTGAATGTTTGCATTGTTCAGCATTCTGTCCATCAATTGTTCCTTTTAATTTAGGAGTTAGGCAGCTGAATAAACACTGGTTTCAAACGTTTTGGAACACTTTGGAACACTGAGAAAACACCACTGAAATCCACAACAACTAAACACTGAAAACAGGACAGTCCAATTATAACCTTCAATAAGAAAAAGTCATGTTAATCTCCATTATCTTGTTTTAGACATGGTTTCTGCCTTAGAGAACCACTAAGAAGGAGTCACACTATGGGGAGGTGGTTTTATCGTAGGTCCAACTGCTTGCACTGTAAAGTACACCGTACCGTCTAAGGTGTCAGTGAATTCATTGAGTTATCAGCACTATTTTTCTCTTTTGCTGCATCCCATTGTGCTCTATTGGGTATTTACTCAAACAAGTGTTACTTCTTTGTATTAGCTTATTTCTACAACCCCTACCACTTCTCTCTTCTCTTCCTCTGCTTCTCTATAATTGCCTGTGTAATGCATATGGCATGTAAAAACTCGCCATCAGAAAATAAATACATAGAGGAGGATGTAGCAGAGGTGTTTATTGGGCACAAGGCCCCTTCTTTGCCTTGTACTGTTTCATATGACATTGCAGGAGTTAGAAATTAGAAATGTACCAGGAACTTTCTCTTCTAATCTTCGCCCTCGCAAGCAGCCTAGCTACCTCTCGGACAAAGAAACTCTAGTCCTTCTCCTGACTTACAAGTCTGCTCCTGAAGCCCCCAGTACACTGGACAAGATTGACAAACACGTAATCCATACGGTTGCAATCAACTCCAATGGATCAACAACTCTCCGCAACAGAGGAGTTAATAGCAACAACCTAGCGCAAGTACCCATTTCCGCCCTAACTCATGACACACACACCGACCCCCCCTCTCTCCAGCCTCTTAATTAATTTCCGCTCAGCAGTAAAGCATGCCTCTGATGTCGCTGATCTCCTCCTGAGCCAAAAATCCGACGTAGCAATCCTGACCGAATCATGGCTCAACGAATCCTCATCTCCTTGCCTAGACCCATCAGTCCCTCCTAATTATAATGTCTCAAGGCTGGACAGGCATGCTTACATCTACCGCTCTAACCTCCTCATAACTGAACTTCATGCAGATCCCACAGACTCCTGCGAATACCTTGCACTCTCCATATGCAACAATGCCACTCAATTGTGCAGGCTGCACATCTTCAACCACACCCTCCCGGTATGAATGACACCTTCACTGACCACCTCATGGAAATCATTACAGCCAAAGTTTCCCCCAATTCTTATGACATTTTACTCGTTGACTTCAATCTGCACTGCAACGACCTCAAGGACCCTCAGGTCAACGCCATCAAAGACTTCCTGGTTAACCAAGCACTTACCCAAGCCTGCACTCTCTCAACACACACGAAAGGCGCCACTCTAGATTGGATCATTGCTAAGGAATCAGCGGTCAAGCTTATCTCTATAGACCCATGCGACTGGTCTGATCACCACGCTATTGCCTTCCGATTATCTGGCACCCGCAAGACAAGGCCACCACAAACTGTGATTCCAAAACGTTGGGTTAGAGACACAAAGAGCCTAGATCTCGTGTAACTGGCTGCACGCTGCAAAATTGACCTCACCCAAATATCTCAACGGTCAACAACCTCACAGAACACTATACCTCGACTATCTCTAACATACTTGATGATCTTGCCCAGCTAATGCTAAAAAGGACCCAAATCAAAGACAGAAATCCCTGGTTCAACGGATCACTCAACAATGAAAGGAGAACCCTCCGGCAGACAGAAAGAAACTGGAGACAGCACCCCTCAGCCGCCCACTTAAAACTTCTCCGTCAGACCAGAAATGCCTATAATAGGAACATCCTCAGTTCAAAAAAAGAATTCTTCAGATCAGAACTGGAGAACACCAAGAACAGGCCCACAAGCTCTTTCAAATGGTCAAAGACCAATCTAATAAACTGGCTAAACCCTCCAAAGAAACCCCTAAATCTCTAATAACATGTGAGGAATTCTCGTCCTTCTTCTCTGACAAAATTACCGCCCTAGGAAGCAAACTTAGCTCAGCTACCTACTCCCAACCCCCTCCGTACCTGCCTCATCTCTCCATGCTGCCTCCCCAGACATCACCAAAAAACCAAGCGCACTGGTCCAACTTCAAAGTATATGACGACTGTTCCATCTCGGAAATTCTATCCTCCTTAAACCCAAACAACCACTTTAATGACCCACTCCCCTCCAACTGTTTGGCCGCTGCCTCCCAATCTATCATTCCTATTTGGACTGCAATAATCAATGCCTCCCTTCTACAGGGGTCGATACCTGAGTCTCTAAAAGCTGGTCAAGTCATCCCCATCTTAAAAAAACTACGCTGAATCCTGCCTCACCAGACAACTTTAGACCTATATCCCACTCCTAGCGAAGGTTCTGGAGAAATGTGTACAACTTCAACAGAACAAACACATCACCAACTTCAACCTACTAGAGGATTTCCAATCCTGGTGCAGGCTTGGGCACAGCACTGAAACCACCATTCTCCATATCGTGGATGATGCTCTCCAAGCCCTTGACCAAGGCAAAACCTGTCTCCTAATCCTTTTAGATCTATCCTCGGCTTTCGATACGGTCAACCACAAGAAACTTCTCGAACGCCTCAAACTCAGGATGGGACTGGGTGGCTCCGTGCTCGGTGGTTTAGATCCTTCCTCCAGGAACGCTCCCAAAGATTCTTAGTCAATGGTAACCTATCTGCTCCCTCTCCGATTACGGTCGGAGTCCCCCAAGGATCAACCCTTTCCCCTACTCTCTTCAATCTCTACCTCGAACCGCTAGCAGAAGTAATATCTCATACCACATGTATGCCAGTGACACCCAGATCTACATCAACATCTCTTCTCCGGAGGAGATCTTTTCTCTGAATGAGGCCTTGAAGTTGACTGTCCAATGGCTCACCTCCAACCAACTCAAACTAAGTGCACAAAAAATGGAATTCCTTCTAATCTCCCCACTCAAAACCAACCCTGACATTTGGGAATGGACTAAGTCGATCGCAGTCCTAATTTGCCCACGACTATAGTGGACTCTGCCAAATCCCTCGGAATAACCCTGGACAGCAGTTTGAATATGCGTGACCACATCAACTCAATGGCCAAAACCGCCAGGTTTCACCTGAGCTATCTAAGAAAACTAAAACCTTTCCTTGACACTCATGACCTAAAAATGGCAGTGTAGGCACTAGTTATCTCCAGACTTGAATATGGATGCTCTACCCTTTCTGGCCTACCCAAGACCTCCCTGGCTCCCCTAAAAGCCTGCCTCAACGCCGCCGCCACCAGACTCCGAACAGGTTTTAAAAAATTCGACCACATCTCACCGCATCTGAAAGCTCTGAACTGGCTTCCACTTGAAGCCAGAATACAACTCAAACTGGCATGTATCACTCACAAGGCTCTATACACTAAATCCCCTGCATTTCTCACCCAGAAACTCCTGGTGTCCGGAGTTGCAAGAAACTCCCGGTCCTCCAGAGACCTCTTGCTCGAGCCTCCGCGCTTTCGAAAGGAAAAAACCTATAATTGTGTGTTCTCTGGAGCCGCACCAAGTATCTGGAACTCACTCCCGCCCACCATTAGAAGAATTCCGTCTCTGGCAAGTTTAAAAACTTAACTATGTACCCAGCAGATGTCTCAGATCTTCTCAACAGAACCTCCTTGTTATCCCCGCACTAAAAAGACAAGATGGGGAGGTAGAGCCTTTGCATCAGTGGCCCCTCGACTATGGAATGCTCTCCCCTGCGAGCTCAAGGCCCTTTCATCCTTGCCCCTCTTTAAGAGAGCTCTCAAGACCTGGTATTTTGGGAAAGCCTACTATTAAGCATTGCATGGTTATTCAATATATTATGTTAGGCGCCTTGATGCCCATTGGGCTAAGTTATGCGCGTTATAAATTTATTTTCATTTCATTTCATTCAAAAAAGGAAGCCAAAGCTTTCCTAATGGGCAAATTCCTCTCCTAATTCTTGCATTACACTCCCCTTGTTTTTATTCTGTTACTAATACACCTTGGGCTGATCGGATGCTATCCACCCTGCACCTCCTGGCACTCCACACTTATATTCTTGGACCTTCGTTACATTTTGACTTGTAAAATGTTTGTACTTGTTTTTGATCCCACCCCCTCTACCTACGTCTTATTTGTATACAACCTGATAACCCTCTAAAGCTCTCTGATACCCTAACAGGTCCTGTCCGCACTCTATAAAACACAAATAAATATATAATCTTAATTTGTTTCGTAATTATCATTAGTATCATCATCAAGTAATAAGAGGTGTATGTTTGATGGGTGTAAATGTCCTAATTACTTCATGCAGAGGAAGAGATAGGGTCAAAATGGCAACACATTGTTTTTTTTTTTTTAAATTATGGCTGTTCTGCTGTGATGCCTGTTTATTTATTCACATTCTGTTTATTCTCCCCTGACTTTATCCTCATTCGTCTCCCCCATTGAATGTTGAGAATGAAGTGTTTGTTTCAGTCAGTCTTGGCAGTCGGATTGGCATTGATTGACTTTAATTCATACTCATGATCTCTGAATGTTGGTGTCACGTGTTCTCCCAGTGACTTTAATGAAAGAAGTTTGGCTCTTCATTACTTTGTAATACTGTTTTACTTTGCACATCATTACTGCTTTTTTGTCTTCTATACACATTTGCCATGTTTTCTTCACATGAGTTTCTAACATGTAGAATTTACTTTTAACTAATTCAAGATTTGCTTTTTCAATCCACAGGTATCACAAACACAGCAAGACAGAACAATGGATCAATCTTTAAACTCTGTCAAATAAGTCCTGCAGAACAATAACTTTTAAAACCTTGGTGGTAAATGTAGATTCCTATTTTGGTGATAAAGTCTCAAGAAAGTCTTTTCAGTCACCAAAGAATCCAACCTGTTCAAACAAGCTCACGGATTGTGTTTTTTTCAGAAGATCTTCCAGTACATGTGATGCCAATTGACTGCAAGTACTTTACTCCGGGCAGTGAAATGTACCTAATAGATTTTAAAACATATAGCTTCTGAAGGAGCCCTACATTTTTAGTATACATAGAGAAACCCTCAACACACTAATGAACCATCGCATTCACTGAAAAAGCTATAAATGTACTAAAACGTAACATTTTAAAAGTCTGTCTTTGGATACATTGGAAAGCCAACATTGGAGAAAGAACATGTAAATATATATTGAATTAAATAAGGTTGTGATGAAAAAGACATATCAATCATAACACGCCATCCACTTAATGGAGAGACCATATTTATCTTCTGAATGTGACAAACGTTTAAGTACAAAAGGACTTCTAAATCGACATCAGGCTGGCCACATAGTATTAAGACCATATAAATGTTCTGAATGTGCCAAGGGTTTCTTGTTAAATAAATACCTTAGGCGACATCAGACACTGCACATTGTGGAGAAATCATATGAATGTACGGAATGTAACAAGGTGTTCATTACAAAGCAAATCCTAATGAGTTATCAGAAACTCCACACTGGTGAGAAACCATATGAATGTACTGAATGCAACAAGGCTTTCATTACAAAGGGACAACTAATACAACACCAGAAAGTCCACACGGGTGAGAAACCATTTGAATGTACTGAATGCAACAAGTCATTCTTTACTAATAGAAACCTAAAACTCCATCAGAAAGTCCACACTGGGGAGAAACCATATGAATGTAGTGAATGTGATAAGGCGTTCAGTAAAATCGAAAACCTAATGCGACATCAAAAAATCCACACTGGGGAGAAACCGTATGAATGTACTGAATGTGAGAAGACTTTCATTACAAAGAACCAAGCAACAGATCATCAAAGAATCCACACTGGGGAGAAACCATATAAATGTACTGAATGTGATAAGGCGTTCATTGCCAAGCAACATCTAATAAATCATCAGAAATTCCACACTGGAGAGAAACCCTATGAATGTTCTGAATGTGACAAGTCCTACATTACAAAGGGAAAACTAACGCGACACCAGAAAATCCACACAGGAGAGAAACCTTACGAGTGTTTTGAATGTAAGAAGACATTCCCTTCAAATGACGAGTTAATACAACATCACAAAACCCACACTGGAGTGAAACCGTATGAATGCTGTGAATGTAACAAGGCATTCATTACAAAGGCATCGCTAAGGCGGCACCAAACAACCCACACAGGAGAGAAACCTTATAAATGTTCTGAATGTAGCAAAGCATTTGCTCGAATTGATTATCTAACAATACATCAGGCACTACACACTGGTCTAAGACCACATAAATGTACGGAATGTGCTAAGGCATTCAAGACGAAATCTGGGCTGTTGCAACATCGGATAGTTCATACAGGGGAAAAACCATTCAAATGCACAGAGTGTAACAAAGTGTACACAACTAAGACATTACTAATGCAACATCAGAATGTCCACACTGGGGCGAAACCATATGCATGTACTGAATGCAACAAGACATTCTCTAGAATTGACAGTTTAAAGGTTCATCATGTAGTGCACACAGGTCTAAAACCACATAAATGTACGGAATGTCTTAAGGCATTCAAGACAAAATGGGAGCTCACAGAACATCTAAATTTCCACACAGGGATTAAACCATATGAATGTACTAAATGTGACAAGACATTCAGTACAAACGGATGCCTAATACAACATAAGAAAGTGCATATGAAAAAAAACCACATGGGTGTACTAAAAGTGACAAAACATTCATTACAAAGAGAGATCGAATGCAACATCAGAGAAGCCACACTGGAGACAAACCACTGGATGCAGTGAATCCTCCCAGACATTCATTACAAAGAGGTATTTAATGTATCATCTGGAAACCAGGCTTGATAATGAGGTTCAATTTGTCATTAAATGTTTGTTAAAACGTATAGACACTGTCTTCAGGAGAAAGGAGAGAAGAATTGTGATGCGTACTACTCAAACTCTCAATTCCATGTTGAATATTTTCACAAAGTAGTTGTTGTAGAAGATCTTTATCAAATCTGAGCAAGGTGAAACACACTTAAACAGTATGAAAAGAAGAAAAATAAAATAGCACACTTGCTGCTTAGGCCCACGATCAAAACATACCCACTTCGACCTATGCACTAGGATTGCAAATGACAGTAGAAATAGTGCAAATACTTTTAGAAATGATAGCACCACCGCTGTTAATGATCAAGTTAACCATTTATTGTTCTGTAACTAAATGCATTCTGATGTAAGTTACAAAAATATAGATACAAAAAGTTAATATAAAACATATATCAACGGTTACGTTCACCTCGCTTAAAAACAAACGCACCCTACCCGACATTGAATTATATAACTTTCTAAAGATAAAAGCAGCACTGTCTAGAGCGAGAATGTCTAATGCCACGCCCTCAATCTTCCAGTACATGTCTAGCCTCAACAAAACGGGACACCATGTGTCACACATCTATAGATTACTGCGCCCAAATACTTCAAGACTCAACACTAAAACACAAACATACTGGGAGTCACAGCGAGGTAACACTCTAAGCGAAAAGGAAAGCCAAATACTATGGTCCTCCCCCACACACAGTAATGTAACCCCGGTACTGGCTCAGACAAAATTCTGGATCTTACACAAACTACACTGGACTCCCGCTCATCTGGCGAAACTGGGCATAAACACAAATGACCTATGCTGGAACAGTAATAGCGAGAATGGAGATCTGGCACACCTCATCTTTTACTGCCCTAAAGTTAAAACCTACTGGGGAAAATTTTTTACCTTTCTAACAGACATGCTAGGGTGTTCCCTTAATCCAGAGTTTGCAACCCTAGTAACTACACCTATCACGACAGGCCCAATGTCTCAAAGAGATAGAGACCTACTTGACCTTTTGCTAACTGCCGGGATTTAATTGATTCTAAACAAGTGGAAAGACACATCCAAGGCATCGTTCAAAGGGTTGCTCAACTGGGTAACATATCTTAGAGGGGCAGACGCAATGACCCTACGAGACTCACTGTGGAGACAGCCTAACAGAGGGATGTGGACATCTATGGATAAGTACCTAGGCCCATATGAACCCCCCTGAAGAAGGCAAGACTGACACCTGCCGCCTAGCTTCTAGAACAATCCACCAAGCTCCCTCTCTCTCTCTCTCTCTCTGTGCTCCTATACACTTACCGCAGATAAGGCATCTTTCCCCCTCCTACATACCCGAGACCCCTTATTAGAACAGAAGGGGGAAGGCAGACTATAAAGAAAATAGAAGGAAGCTGAAGGTACTGTAGATCTTAGAAATCGCAGATTTTGTGCATGTTCTGTGTTTTTGTATGACTAAATGTTTAGTTTTGTGTGCTTATGTTTTGTGTTCCTTTTTTATGCAAAAATTTCAATAAAAATCTTTGAAATAAAAAAAAAGAGTCAGCTATAGTGTCAGCTCCTTCTACGTCTTTTCATAGCGTCGGCTGCAACACCCAACGTGTTGTGTTTTTGTGTGTGTGTGTATATATATATATATATATATCAGGGCTCGAAAAATCCACTCCCCCACTCGCAATGTCGAGTCAGATTTTATCAGGTCAAACTATTTTTAGCATTTACTCGATCTTGCTGGCGAGTTAATTTAAACTGGAAGGAACAGGTGTTCCGTTCATTCATAAAGTGAATGAGCAATAAAGATACCTTTACATCTTTTTTGTCGACTCATTTGCTGTCTTTTCAAGGAAATAGGCCAAATGTCAGTTTGTCTTTTTACTAATTGTTCCTTATCTGTTCCTGGAAATTATTTTTTTACTTTTCTTTCTCTTATTATAGTTAGTGCTTTTTGTCAAGTGAGTTATCTGACAATAATTGTGAAACAAAAGGCTGTAAAATGTCATGTTTTTTTCTATCAACATTTAAACAGCTTGTAAATGATTAGTACAATTATTTTAAAATATATCAGGAATTATGAAAGAACTTTTTTGTAATTCAGAAGTGTGATGCAAACCAAGTTTACATAGGAGCAAAACAAATCACAACATGGCTTTACTTGGTGATGTGCAAATGACAAATATTTGGAGAAACTCGATTTCCAGACATTATACACTATATAGTTTAAAAAACACGTCAGTGGGACATTCTGTAGTAGACATTTCAATCTAAAATCAGCTGATTGCAAATGACAGTGTGCTGCTACTTTATGCTTTAGTTATCTATTTATTAAAAGTGACAGTTTTTAAACATGAGGTCGGAAACATTCCTACCCCTGCACTGATGACAATGCGGTTAATAAACTGAGGCAACTCAGTGGCCATGTGTATACTATATGTGGCTAGATTTGTATTATGTTTGGAGCAAAGGTTTAGCCTATTAAACTAAACAAGAGTTTTCCTTAGAGCAGACATGCTGAACTCGTGAATTTGAAGGTGCTAAACCATGGTATTCAGGCGCTCTTAGAGACCTCAAATTGGCCTGTAAAACACTGTATGGAAACCTTAGAGTTATGCAGTGCTCGTAATATTGTTGATTCTCCCACATGCTGATGTAGACCCAATGTTTATTTTACATAGTGCATCGTCTATTTTTATTGTTGAAGGGTCAGCTTTAAAAGAAGCACCAATATGGCGCATTTTTTAGGTTGAGAAAGGCAGCAAGACTCTGTTGTTTATGTGTCTAATGGAACCAGGACAATAAATGGGAGAATCCCCACGACGACGAGTGCCTGCTTCTTAATCATAATAGATTGGGAAACATATTTCTTAAATTTCTAGCGCTATATTTTGTGCACCACCAGCGATCTGGCAGCACGCCAGTAAAACCGCAACTGCTTGTTTTGGAGATATATATATATATATATATATATATATATATATATCTTGGTCACGATACTGGCAAATTTGTTTAAGTTCTCCATATATGCAGTGTTTAAGTGACATAAACATATAAAGAGGAGCAAGCACCTTAAATTTCTGTGGACTTCGTCTTGTGATGTCTATTAGGATCAAGTCACCCTATATATAGTCAAGCAGTATATAATACATCTAGACATTTCAAAAAGGAAATGCAATAAACCAATTTCAATGTTTCTTTACATACAACTTCCCACATTTCCTGTATGTCTAAATCTATCTTGTGTGTGTCACTGGCTATGTTGTTATGCCCCTAGTGGGCAACGGTTAGTTCACACATTTAGAGTAATCAGAGCATAATAGATGTCACAATTGATGCTGCACATGCTATGTCATGCACTAAAAATACATTGTATATAAAATGCTTCTGTGTTCCTATAATGCTCATAGTGGCCAGAAACTAACAAGGATGCTGGTAGTTAGTTTCCTAATGTGTTACTGATCATCTTATAATGCCTATAGTGGGTTACAGAAATCTGCCACCAAGGTCAAAACATTTATGGATGTCATAGCATGTACTATCTATGTCCTCATATACACTGTAAATAATGTACCTTTGTATTCCTATAGTACCCTCAGTGGGCAGAGACTAACCAAAGAGTTAACAGGTGAAATAATAATTTCTCTTCTTATACTGTAATGATCAATAATCATATCAACACGATTCTAAAGAAACCATCTGCAGATCCCATGGACCTTCATAACTTTCGCCTAATCTCGAACATCCCCACGTTGGCAAAGCTCTTGGAGAAATGTGTTCTCGCCCAACCCTGTAACCACATCGGTCACTTCCAACTCCTGGACCAATGCCAATCTGGTTTCTGCCCTGGCCATAGTACAGAATCTGCGTTAACTCACATTGTCGATGATGAGCTAAGAATGTTGGTTCAAAATGAATCTTGCCTACTGATCCTTCTAGACCTTTCGTCAGCATTTGATACTGTCAAACATGATAACCTAATTGACCTCCTGGAACACAGGATGGGGTTGTCTGGGCCTGTACTAAACTGGTTCTCCTCATTCCTTCATAACAGATCCCAAAGCTTCAAGGTGAACCAGTCCCTGTCTCGTCCTTCGCCAGTCACGCTCGGGATCCCACAGGGTTCAGCACTCTCACCCACGCTCTTCAACCTGTTCATAGAGCCATTGAAAGAAATTCTGAAGTCATCCAGCATTCACTATCACATATATGCGGATGATACCCAACTATACCTGAAGATCGCCTCCCTTGAGGACATCTGGTCCCTCAACTCAGACCTATTGGAAACTCAAAGCTGGCCGACACACAACCACTTGAAGTTAAATTCTCTCAAAACTGAATTCCTCCTAATCGCACCGCACAAGCAATCTCCGGTCATCGAGCAATGATTGATTCATCTCACTGCTCTTAACTGTAAACCTTGTTGATTCTGCAACCTCGCTGGGAATTATGCTAGACAAAAGTCTGAACATGCAGAAGCACATCAGCTCCCTCACCAAAGGAGCGGACTTCCAACTCAGCACTCTAAGGAAACTCAAACCTTATCTCCCTGCTCATGACCTAAAGGTGGCAGTGCAAGCCTTAGTGATCTCATAGCTGGACTATGGCAGCGCAATCCTTTTCGGCCTACCTAGAGTGAAGACTGCTCCTCTTAGAGCTGCCCTCAACTCTGCTGCCAGGCTCGTAACAGGCGCCACACAATACAACCACATCACGGACCGGTTGTCCCTGAACTGGCTTCCATGTGAAGCTCGGATACAGTAAAAAATTGCATGCATGGCACACAAAACCATTCACTTCAATACCCCACTGTACCTCGCTCAGAAACTGGAGCTCTCATGTGGTTCGAGAAGCGCCAGCACCTTATTGCTCAAACCACAAAAATTCAAGAAAAATAAAATCCTACAATCGAGCCTTCTTAGGTATGGCACAGAGGATTTGGAACTCCCTCCCCCCTGAAGTCAGGGTAAATCCTTCCATTGTCCTCTTCAAAAATGAAGTCAAAGTGCTCTTGATGAAGAAATTTCTGCCTCTGACTGGCTATTCCATTGGATATTGACGTCACAGTTGCAGATCTGTGACCCAGCGGCCAGGGTCACGAGAATGCCTTGGCTTTACATGATTGTGTATTTCACGCTTTATTGGTTCTGTTTTTGATTGTTTGTATCCCTCTTGATGTATAAACTGTAAAGCGCTCTGATACCCGAGGTGGTCATGTTTGCGCTATAGAAAACTTTCAAAATAAATAAAATAAACATGCCTTCAGCACTGAACAAAAATACTAAATAGAAAAAAAAAAGAAAATGGGAGCATAATCTCAAAGGCTTACATAATTAATGAGTCTTAGCTTGGGTTCCAGAAGGTGCTCAGTTCCATGGATAGAACGAAGAAAAGTGTAGGGGAAGTAAACTCTGCCGGCCATGTTGCCTTCTTCCTCCATCTCCAAATCCCCTTGCTCTTCTTAAAAAATAAGTTTAAAAACTGATTAAAAGCAGATTCACTCTTTTACTAAAAGCTAAGGAATAACAACAACATTAGGACATCTCTTCAAAGCTGTGTCTAGTGTCCTATGTGGAATATCGGTTCTTCTTCCACAGTGAGCCCCCGGTGTCTTCATCTAGTGTGTCTTAGTGTCCTTGCAAAAAACAATATGTAGAAAGCACTATCCATTCTCATAAAAAACAGGTTCTGGAGCACATGAGGGCAATAAATGTTGACAATCCTGTAGCCTTGCCACTTTAACAAATTCTACTCCAGCAATGGAAATATGCTGAGGTACTATGCCATTGAGCAGGTGAACATTGAATCCAGAGGGGGCCAATAGAGCACTCTCTCTCTCTCAGGAGAAGAGATCCAAGCAGATAGTGGACTTATGAGTGAAGCCAGGAGATATGTGGGACTCAATGTGGAAGAAGAACTGAGAATCCACATAGGAGACTTGCCCTAACGCACCTAAAACAGAAGGCGTGGGGCGCGTTCCGCATGACTCGAAAGTCTTTAAGAAGCTGAAAGGCTCCATTGGCCGCACTTAAAGAAGCCATGCAACCTAAGATAGGCATAACGACTCTGAAGCACGGACTTGCAAAGTGGTATGAATGGTGCGGGTCCGGCTGAACAGCATATACTCTAGTCAGCAAGGGCCACTACTGGTTATGATGCAGCTGCAGTTGGCGCAAGATGGACTGACTGAATTGAAACGTTTTAATGATTTCATTGATGCACTGGTAGAAATAGATAACAAAAAGACCATCAAATACCGTAAGAATCTTGCAGGTGAAGGAGTAAAGATAGTGATAAAGAAAATACCACAAGGTGAATACGACTCTTGACATCAAATCAAAGAAGCTCTCAATATCAAGTTCAATCCAATGCCAAATGTCTATTACGAAAGATATATTGTCAAGAAAGATAGACAGCTGGTGAAACGATCGACAAATTTGCAGAAAGACTTGATATGCTCATCAAACATTGTAGATTAAATGAGTTTAATGATGAAAAAGCTATACGGCTAAGAGTCAAAGATGGTTGCCTTTCTGATTCCTGAGAGAAACGCTGAGCCTAGAGCAAGTCCTAATCGCTGCCAAAGCAGAGGAACGTGGCGACAAACAAGTTACTGACGTGAAGGCCAGTGGAGCCCAAAGTGTATCAGTCATGATCATAAAAAATATGAGGGACACAAGTTGATGGCGCCAAAGAAGAAGAAATGGTGCTTCAGATGCATTTTTCCCTTTCCACATGACAGTAAATGTCCCACCATTGGTCAAGTATGCAAACGTTGCGGGAAATAATCATTTTGTTACAGTCTGAAAAGCAAAGGAAAAATTATGTGCGCCACGTCCTGAAGATAAAATGCGCTCCAGAATGTTCCAGACGTGATGTTCAATGCAAGCCTGCAATGCCAAGTAACATCACCTGAGCCAAGTAGACACTAAAAGAAGCTGATTGTCGTCTAAATCTTCATCTCAAAGTTCTTCTGTATCCTTGTCAAGCAACAGTGAAGACGATGGATGTGCGATGACGATGTTTACCTCAGAGAAACGTGTGCATGTTGGATTGGCTGCATGCAGAGAAGAATGCGAGTCAAAGAAAAATCGAGAAGTAAAATCACAAAAGTCACTCAAATATTGTCCTAAAATTACTCTAAAGGTGAATGGTTGCTCAATACGATTTGTTATCAACAGATCTGTGAACTACAACATGAATGTGCATCACAAGTTAGTGAATCAGTTTCCTTCATTGTTGGAAAACGAGGCCTGCACAAACAATATCTCTACATTTGTCCTTCACTTGGAGCCAAACACCCCAGTGTAGCGCTTGACTTTCAGAGGATAGCATATCACAGCAGTCTAAGGCTCACTCAATGGAGGTGGTGTGGGCTAGTAATCGCCATTTACAGGTACACCGAAATAACACTCAATAATTGATTGTCCAGTCTGTACTTTGCTTTATAAAAAGGAAGAGTACATTTATTACACACCCACTACTCAATACTATGCATCAATTTACAAATATACATAAGCTGTTGGAAATACGTCTTGACATCGCATAACATCCCCACCCCTCCCACAGGGGGGTATAGTACCACCACTCACATGTATGCACATCATCTTGCCCCCAAATGCCTTGAGTTGACCATAACCTGGAGCGAGGGCCCTTCCCACTGGCACCATCCCAGTGGCGGCCCACCCCATTATCTTAACAAGCATTTATAATGGGAACACCTGCCATAGTGACACATAACCCTTACTGAGCATCTCATACTGACCATACAGTATACCCACTTAAATCACAGTGGCTGACAGTTGGGGTGTTCAACTAACGCAGTAGCAAGAATACATGTCTAGGCATTATTTAGAATGACAGCACTTATCATATCTGTTAACCGGTATAATGCAAGTCAACCACAGCCCCTAAAAGGCATCACATTTATAATCACTGAATTATGCAATTACAACCAGGCACCCTGGCAGGAATGCCTAGCAACAAATGTCCAATTTACTTAGCATTTCACATATTAAATGTGACTTCCAGTCCCCCATTAGGAACAACATCATGTAAATGCACCACTTGTGCAATTGCACCTCTTCACCTCTAGGGAATGTCTCTCCAAAGACATCCCAAGTTCAGCCCTTTACATCTTGATGCAGTCCCAAACACTCACACCCAGGTGCAGAACAAAAGTTCTAGCCAAAGGTTGGTTTTGCAGCATGGCTAAACCCTTGAGGGGTTGTTTCCTGTAAGTCCCCAGAGACTTAGAGAGGGACTTTCCTCTTTTGTGTTGGGGGAGTCTGCGTTGCTCCTGCAGCTCCCCCTGCACCTTTTGCAACCAAATGGTGGCGTCCCCAGCTTTCTGGGGTCACCACACGCTGAAAACAAGCAGGTTTCCTTGGTATCCTGCTCCTGCCCTGCTAGGCATTATGGGGTGCTTCCTGCTCAGCTCGTGAATAGCTGAGCAGAGGCTCTCCCGCTGCTCCAGGGAGAGCCATTCTGCCTTCGTGTGCGGCCTCGCACTGCGTTTCCACTTTCGCGGGGGCCCGGTCCCACCCAGCCACCCTCCATTGTTGCTAGGTTGGAGAGCAGCTCGGGGAGCCCACTCCTGGCTGCTCTCGTCTGCTCCTCGACTGGCCAGCACCCTTGCGTGCTGCTGCAGGAGCAGGCTCTTCATTCTGTTCTGCCTGCTCCTGCGGGCAGACACGGATGAGGCTGCCGGTCAGGTCGGGGCCTTGGGGGGCTGCACTCCGCCCTCCTTCCTCTTCCTGCGGGGGATTGCAACTTCACTCCCCCCTCACGTCGGGTCAGGAGTTGGGATCCCAGGCCCCTAGGGAATTCTTCAGGGGTGGTGCGATGGTGCACCCCAGCTTCTGTTTCGGCAGGGCCCCTGAGTTGGGGGTTCCAGGCCCCAGGAATTCCTTCACGGGGTGCGTGGCGGCACTCCCCCACTTTTTTCTTCCTGGGGGTGCTACAGCGCTCCCCAACTTCTTCAGGGCCCGGAGTTGGGGGTCCTGGGCCCCTCGCAAAATTTCCAGGGGGGCGCGATGGCACTCCCCTACCTTTGTTTTTGTTGGGGGCCAGGGTGGGCTCCTGGCACCCCGGGGGTGCTTTTTCACTCCCCGACTTCACTGCGAGGTGGAGAGCCTGGGCTCCCTGACACCTTCACGGAGGGTGTGGGGGGCAACGGCGCTCCCCGCTTCACTTTCTTCTAGGGACAGCCCCTGGGACCTGACCCACCCTGTGGGCACATCCAAGACCGGTGGCGGAGGCCCACATGCTTCGTTGTTGATCTGATCAGAGGTCAAAGGTCGCCTACCTTCCAGGAGGGCATATCTCAGCCCCCGGGGGACCGAATTTCGCCATCTTGGCCTCTTCTTGCTCCTGGTGGCCAGCCCTAGCCACCTGGAGCACTTCTCACCACCCTCCTTGCCTCCAGGAGGGTGACTATGCAAGGAGCTGTCTTCACTGGCTCCCTGCTCCAGCCTTTCACCTGGCTCTCCTTCTGGGCCTCTCTTCCTACACAGGCCTCTGGGATACTTAAAAATGGCGTCGTCCAGGGGTCTCATGCCACATGGTCTCTGAAAAGCCCCCTTCCCCTCTTGCTGACTTCAAGGCCCGAGCCCGTAGCAGGCCGGGTGCCTGGCACCGGGTGACAGCTGCTGATGTATAACCTGCAGCTTCCCCAACATCTCTTCCTCCTGGAGAGAAAACCTTGCGTCCTTGGGAATGCTTGCAGTGAAGGGCTAGGCCTCTGATGCTACAGCTTGCGGAGGAAGGTAATTAATCCAGCCTGACAGGGCTCAGATGGTCAGAACCACCTTCTCACAATCATTATTTCATGGTTTAAGAAAGCTGAAAACAATGAAAGTGCAACTGCATATAAATGAGGATGTCCGTCCTGTTACTCAGAGACACAGTTGAATTGCATTTCATTTACAGGAAGCTGTAGAAAAAGAACTTGAGTCACTCCTAAAGCAAGGAATTATTGAGCGTCCTACTGGTCGCAAGCCATGGGTTTCGCCCATAGTGGTAGTGCCAAAAAAGGAGAGTGAAGGTTCTGTGCGCATCTGTGTTGATATGCGCCAAGCTATCAAGGTGATTGAATGAGAACAACATCCAGGTCCATACATTGCCGATATGACCACACAGCTCAGTGGAACGAAGTCTTTTCTCGCCTTGATCTGATCAAATGATATCATCAATTGGAACTGGAAAAAATTGCAGGTACATTACTACATTTTCTACACATGTTGTTTTGTTCAGATATAAACGATAAAGTTTCAGAGTTCCATCAGCTGCTGAACAGTTTCAAAACGTCATTAGATGCATAATACAGCCTGTCACAAATGTTTTCGAATACAGTGATGAAATACTAGTCTTTGGGGCCACACGTAAAGAACATGATAAAACTCTTACACAAGTGTGCTGTCTACTTACTGATGCGGGTATCACTTTAAATGCAGCGATTTGAGTTCCCCAAAACTCAAATTCCTTAGCCATATTTTTGCTGATGGGGGAATGACTCCAGATCCAGCTAAAGTACTGGCTTTTTCAGCTATTAGTCCCCCACAAGATATAACTATGCTACACTTTTGCCATAGTAAGAGCTTCATTCAGAGAATTACTTGACTAAACTAAATGCTTCATTTCAATGGTCAAATGAATGCGAATAAAGTTTCAAGAAAATCAGAAGTGCAATTGAGAACGCCACTGAAATGGCCTACTTTGATTTGAAGCTACATACCGAAGTTATAGTTGATGCAAGTCCTGCAGGTTTGGGTGCAATCCTTGACCAACACAGTGGGCATCCAAATGCTCAAAGGCATATTGTGGCTTATGCTAGCAGATGTATGTCAGAAACTGAATGTGCCTATTCACAACCTGAGAAAGCCTAGCTGTGGTTTGGGCTTGTGAACATTTCCATGTGTTCCTGTATGGAAAACATTTCTCTCTTGTTACTAGCCATCAAGCATGGCTCACTATCTTTAGCAATCCTAAAGCCAAGATGCCTCCTCAGATCAAGAGGTGGGGTTTGTGACTGCAGGAATATGATTACACTATTCTGCACCAGGCTGGTAAAGACCAAAGCCCACTGACTACGTTTCACGAGTGCCAGTGCAGAGCCATGATGCTACTTCCAAGGCGGCTGAGGTCTATGTCAATTTCATTATAAAGTCAGCACACCTGCAGCTATATCAGTGGACAAAATCATTGCTGCTACGAGCATGGCTATAGACATGCTAATACTCCAAGACATTGTTACACATCTATCCTGGAAACAACACACTCTACCTCTTACCAATGACAGTGAAAATCAGAAGTGCAAGAATGTCAGAGACAAACTTTCCATTATACAGGAAGGAACTGCCTTACGACGTTTGAGAATTGTTATACCAGGAACACTGAGACAGCATCACATTGACGTGGCACACGAAGAGCATAGTTGAATCATTGCCACCAAACGAGCCCTTCTGGACTGAGTGTGGCTCTCTCATCTTAATGAAAGAGTTGAAAGGGGATTGAAAGCCTATCGTTTGTGCAATTGCATATCTCCCAAAACAACTCAGCATCCATTCAACATGTCTTATCTTCCAAAGCGTGTGTGGGAGAGAATAGCTATTGACTCCTTTGGATCCCTTGACAATGGACATCACCTAATGGGTGTAATTGATGAGTATTCCCCTTCTCCCATGGTGGAAGACCTCTCTCACAGATTACTCAAGGGAAACTTATCAAGTGACTAGAAGGCATTTATCCAACATGGGGTGTTCCTTCAATTCTGAAGTCTGACAATGGCCCACCTTTTACCATGCGAGAATTCAAAGATTTTCTTACTCATCTAAACATGAAGCATCAGAAAAGCACAGCTCTATGGCCACAAGCAAATGGTGTTGTGGAGCATTTTATGAGCACCCTCCAAAAACTGTCCACCGTGCGGCACTAGAAAAGCTTGAACTCAAGTCAGATCTTCATTCTACTCTTCATGCCTATAGGACAACCCCCATTAAAATACAGGTGAATGTCCTGCCATCCTGATGTTTGGGAGAGCCATGCAAAGCAAATTGCCGCAATGGACCATTAACAGAGAAATTAATGACAAGAAGCAAAGCAGAGCTGATTCCTGTCATAAACGCAAAATGAAGACTCTCAGGACACTACTTTCAAGAAGGGAGATCGAGTAATCATCCGGCAAAGACAGAAATGCAAAAACATAGGTGTAATACATTCTCATTTACAACACCAATAGCTCTAACTCAAGCAAATGCGAGATCTATTGCATTTCTAATGCTTGTTTAAAATTGTTTTCCCTAAAACCAGTTACATTAAGAATGTGAGCTGTATTTTGTCCTAACCATCACCAGCCTTGACATTACAGTGAAATTCCAATCTTATGCATTTAGTGGTCACAGTAACATGCCACCGCATTCTTTAGAATGTATAAATTAAAAGATGATTCATTTTGCAAGACACATGTGCTTCTTACCAGTTTCTAACACACCTTGGAGTTAACATGGAACTTGAAGTATGTATTCAAATGTCTCAATAGCAGGCCAATGTTTTCCTTTAAATATTTGGTTTATTAAGTATGATATCTGTGTTTATGTATGACCTTCTTTTGTTGTGAAAGTGCCAGAAAATCTAGTATTATGTAAGATGATAACTGCAGTGACATACCACTCATTTCTTTGAAAAATATAATTGATAATAAAAAATAAATGTAAAGAATGAATGAATGAATGAATGGGGATTTATAATGCGCAAACTAAGCCCAATGGGCGTCAAGGCGCCTCACCAAATAAAACTAACTTAAAAAAGAAAAGAAAAAAAAGAGCTTACTGGTAGGCTTTTATAAAATACCAAGTTTTAAGAGCCTTCCTGAAAAGGGCCAGAGAGGGTTGCGGCTTGATCTCCAAAGGGAGATCATTCCAGAGTATAGGTGCAGCGATAGAAAAAGCTCTACTCCCCCATCTAACCTTCTTAAAGCGAGGGACTGCCAGCTGATTAGAATCTGAGGACCGGAGATGCCTACTGGGGATGTAGCGGGTCAGCAAGGATCCCAGAGCATCTGTGGGGCCAGCCTGCAGGGCTCTATAAGTAAGGCAGAGAAGTTTAAAAGAGATTCTAAAAGTAATTGGAAGCCAGTGTAAATTCTTCCTGGCCAGAGTAACAGAGGCGTCCTTAGGAAGAGACCAAACAAATCTGGCAGCGGCGTTCTGCACCAGCTGGAGTCGCTGAATAAGATATTTATTGGACTCTGCGTATAATGCATTACAATAATCTAACCTAGAGCCTACAAGGGCAGTCACTGTCTGTTTACGTGCCTGCGGGGACAAATAATGAAGGATTCTTTTCAAGGTCTTGATGACTCCCCAACAGGTGGACACCGTCCTGTTGACCTGAAGATTCATGGAGAGTGCGGGATCAAAAATGACGCCCAGATTCCTAGCTGCCGGAGAGGGAGTGGGGCAAGTTCCTAGAGATGTAGGCCACCACTCACTGGACCAAATGTCCTGGTCCTTGCCAAAGACCAGGACCTCTGTTTTATCGGCATTGAGTTTTAATGAATTTAGAATCATCCACTCAGCTACCATCTGCATACAGGACCTAAAGCCAGACGCCGATTCACTAATAGTGTGGGCTAAAGACACCATAATTTGCGTGTCATCGGCATAGGACACTACCTCCATCCCCTGAGATCTCACTAATCTAGCAAGGGGGGCCACATAGATATTAAATAGGGTCGGACTTAAAGCCGAACCCTGGGGCACCCCACATTGCAAAGATTTAGCAGGGGATAGGACTCATGACTCTTTGCTCTCTAAAATGTAAAAAAGAGTCAAGAAGACTTAAAGCCGGTCCTGCCACCCCTGCCTCCCTCAGCCGAGATGTTAAGGTAGAGGGAGACAGGGTATCAAACGCTGCAGTCAGGTCGAGCAGGACTAGAATCGTCGTCTGACCAAGGTCAACCTTACGACGAATGTTATCAGCCACCATAGTCAGGGCGGATTCGGTGCTATGAGATTTCCTGAATCCGTGCTGAGAGCTATCCAGGAACTCAGAGGAGTCAAGAAAGGTGGATAGATGTAGGTTTAAATGGGCTTCAAGCATCTTTGCAGGAGCAGGTAACAAGGAAATGGGTCTAAAATTCTTTAATGCTCCGGGATCAAGGGAAGATTTTTTAAGAAGAGGCTTCACTATGGCCTTTTTCCAGACCGAGGGAAAGATACCCTGGGTCATAGCCCCATTCATAATTTCCAACAGTGGAGGTAAGAGAGTATCCTTGCATTCCTTTAGAACTTTCAAAGGACAAGGGTCTAAAGGAGAGGCCGACTTAGTCCTGTCTAACAAGAGATTCAGCCCCTCAAGGGAAAGCGAAGGAAAGTGGGTGAGAGACTTATTGGGATTTCTCCTCCAGGATTCGGAGGCCTTGATGTTGAGAAGCGAGGGCTCATCCAACGACTTCCTCTGGTTTTCTAAGGCCAGATGGATATCCGAAATTTTCTTATAGAAGAAATCGGAGATGTTAGTGCAAAGCTCCTGTGAGGCCACAACTGGGTCGGGTATCTGAAGAGAGCATAGAGAGTCTACGATCTTAAAAAGCTCTTTAGAAGGGGGAAGAGAGGTCGTCAAATTAGAGAAATAAAGGAAAAAAAATGTGACGTACTGTGGAATGATGTCATGATTAAGAAGTTGCAGTAAGGTATGGCTAAGCAGTCATGTACAGTGGCTGCCTTCATTAGTGTTCCCAGGCCCCATAGGAGTTGAGGGCCCCTTTCTTGTGTTCCCTCACGGCCGGACACATTGGAGCCTCCCTCGGGTGGCGTGAGCCTGGGTGAAAGGAGCTGAGGAGACTCCCTTCTAAGTCTGGAGCACTGAGTCGTGGCACCACTATTCCCACTACACAAACCCGGGTGCCGTCTGTGGCATCTGGACCAGCTGGTGTCTTGGGTCCTGGGTTGGGGACAGTCGCTGTGGAGTTACCAAGCCGGGCCACCCAAACTGATGTAGCGTTGGACCCTGTATGTTCCGGCGCATGTGGCCATTTCCTCATTGGTTGTTTCCCTGCTGTAGCGTCTGCCCGGCTGTGGGGAGCTGGTCTTGGTGGGGGCCACACTCACTGCTGGAGGCATACGTAGTTCTGAGATCTCTTCACAAAGATGCCAGGTTTCACACGTATACCCTGGTGAGTGCATGTATCATGTGCTACATATGTCCGGGTCCTCTCCTGTGTTATCTGTGTGCCACTGATCCTATTTTATACTGGTAAGCCCCTTTGACTTTACTTTGCACTGTTTAGAGACTGGTGATCATATCCTGCACTGGATTAGAAGATATCAGGGCATTCCGACAATGGATCCATCAACAGTTGTGTAAACTATGACTCTAGCGTTGTTCTACAAGGGTTGCTTCCCCCCACGGGTGAAACAGGTGAACTTTATGAGGAGGCACCCTTCACCCATTAAGTACATAGCATGTACAAGTTTGTGTGTTAGGGGTTCTTCCCCATCTGGAGCCCAGTGATTCTTCACAGTATGGTAGCATGAATCATAAAAAGATTGCATGGAACCCCGTTCTCCCGAGCAAAGTTCTTGTGGTCCATTAGGACAACATTAGTAAACAACGCCCCTACTGTGGTGACCCCCTCCTTAGACCAGCTGAGGATGCTCCGTTTAGTAATCAAACCAGTGTGTGTGGTGATTCCTAGTAAGGGAGTGTTATTGGCGTATGGGGGCGCTGGTGCGTGTATTGCAGTGCCTTTTCCAGTATGTGAGTGCTATATGTAAAAGCATTGGGGCCCTTTTGGGAATCATGCTCCGGCGCAGTAGTAGGGTGTGTAGGGCTCCTCGGTTGAAGGCTTGTGCGGTATAACCCAGTTTGTGCAGGTTGTGCCCGGCGAACCAGTACCATAGCCATTGAAGTTGGCTTGCATAACAGTAGGCACGAAAGTCCTGCACCCCAAACCCTCCTCTGTCCGTCTCCAGTTGCAGATTGGTGAGTCCCACCCTTCTACGGCCATTACCCCAGATGAGGTCCGATAGGAGTGTGTCTATTGTTTTAAACAGGGAGGTAGGGATCAATACCGGCAAGTTTATTAAGAAGTATAGCAGATGTGGGAGTACTACTATCTTAGAGATGTCTATACTGCCCATTACAGAGATCAGTAGCGAGGTCCAGAAGGTCGTCTGGTAGCATAGCGCCCTCACTGCTCTGGTCAGGTTGCCCTTCAGTAGGTCCTGCGGAGTCCTATAATTTGAATGTGTTTATTTCCTGCTGCGTGTTCGCAGTGTCTCCTCCTGCCGTAGTTATTTCATATATTGGAGTTGGGGTGGGCGGGGTGCACCTCGCAATATCCTCGCCAGGAGCGCTCCTGACCTGTCTGCCTCTGCATGTTTTATCTGGGTATAGGATCTGTAGTCCATGACCCTGAGACGCTGCAGCAGATCGTCGTGCTCAATGCGTACCTCCTGCAACAGTGCCAGTTTTGATGGGTCACTTGCTACTTCTTGCTCTAATTTGTTCATGCTGTTTTTGACAGATTTAAGATTGGAGTGTATTTCTTGTCTCGCCCCTGTTGTAGTTCTGATAGCAGTGCCCCATATGACTGTTTTAAACGCGTCCCACTCTATGAGGTGCGAGGTCGAATAAGGGTTCTTCGTGAAGTAATTGGTAATGGCCGATGCCACAGTATCACGAAAGACAGCGCCTTCCAGTGATTGGGGCCATAGTTTCCAGATGGGGACCGGTGTGGGGATCCTGCCCCATGTAAGGGTGATCACTAACGGGGTGTGATCTGAGAAAGTCTTCCCCAGGTAAGTGGTGCAACTCACTTTTTTAGTGAGGGAGAGGGAGTAACCTATTTCGCTCTTCACTGTATCACACGCACTTGCACACACACACACAACACACACTAAGAAGAACAGATACTTTTAACTGAAAGTATTTATTGCAACAGGGCAAATCTGTTTCTCAGTATATCTAAAATAATCACACAGGATAACATAAAAACAACAAGAAGGCACATTGTAAACAACAAGAATAAAATGAACATTTCCAATGTGGTTAAAATGTCACCTAAAAGCCCAATACCCTAAAACCTACTTCTATGCGCTTCTTTAGAAATGCACGTAATCGGAAAACCTGCAGTCTAGAGTTTCTTAGGGAGAAGCAGTTCACTGCATACCTTGTTGACAGCTCAGGCTGTTGTTATCGGAAAACCTGTGGAGTCGGCCGTCCCTGTGAAAGGTGAACGCGCTGCTGTAGCATCCTTCCTCAGGTTTTCACCTCTTATCAGTGTCAGGCAAGATGCATCATCATCTCTGAGTGCCAGCAATAACCAAGATTGCCTTCAGATGGTATCTTGCAGGATAATCCGAAGTGAAGGCCCTTTCTCCCTAAGGGGTCGCGTGGTGGTCCTTAAATACTAAGCTTTATCAGGGATGAAAGCCTCTGACATAATTTCAGGAATGTGGTACATTGATTATGGGTGCCTGAGAAAGGGTTTTAGACATATCTTTAACTTTCGGACTTCAGCTTTCACTGCAGTACCTCACACGTTGCTTTTCTGCGTTTCAGCTAATATATACTCTGTCACAGTTTTTCATCGTAAATCTTTTAAAAACAGCTCTCCAGCTCTCCTTTGGCAACAATTACATGGGAACCATAACGTATGGACTTTTTAAATCAGCCACCATTTTCTGTATTTTTATGACGCATTTTCAGAATGTCTCCAGATGGAATGCTATTATTCATTAAAGGCATTCTTTCATGAGGGCACAATATTATTACCACAGCATCTACGTGATCTAATGGAGGAAAATATTTTTCTGCCTTTGGAATATTTTATGTGAAGAACTTTAGTGACGCAGTATATCCTTCCCACTCAATGCTTTGAACATTTTGTCAGCCTTATACTGCGTTTCATTTCATAAAATTCATAACAGCCTTTTAGATTAAATGTGGCATTCTTTTTCATCCTTATATTTACAAGTGTACCTAGTCTGTGCAGTATATTGAAGAGAAGCATTTTCAGATGTCTAATCACAAAAACGGCAACAAAAATTCCAAACTGTCTTCTTTTCTTGACACGCGTAAACAGTCACGTAATATGTCCGTTAAAGGTTCAACTCCATCACCACCTAGTCCATCTCCAGTCAACTCCACAGCAGAGACAGGGGCAACTATGAATCGCATATTACAGAAAATGTTATCTATTAGCTGCCGTTTGACAGAGATGGACAATAACATTTCTTCCCTTACATCAAAAACCAAATCCATCAGAGCCGATATAGTGCTTGTCCATCAAAAAACAGAAGGGCTAGAACGTTGATTAACAGTAGTAGAGACTAAACTTGACTTAGTACAACGCAGTGACCAAGACCTTCTATTTATTCGTAGTAAGCTTGTTGACTTGGAAGATCGCAATAGAAGAGACAATATTTGCTTCTTCGGATTTCCAGAGAAAATTGAAGGCCAGAATGCTAGGTTATTCCTATGTGACCTTCTTCCCAAGCTACTTGGCATCACTTTTGACCAAACATTAGAAATTCAACGTGGTCATCGTATTGGTCCACTACGTAAATCTCCAAATTCTCGACCAAGACCCTTAATTGCTTGTTTTTTGCGCCATGAGCAAGTCAGACAGATACTAATGCTAGCACGCACGCAAAGATCCTACATCTATGATGGTCATCAAATACAAATGGCAGCAGACTTCTCGAGGGAGACCAACGAAAGAAGAAAGTTATTTTTGTCGATGAGGCCACAATTACAGAAGTTGGACATTAAGTATGGCTTGTTTGATCCTGCGCGATTACGCATTACTAAAAATGGTGAGTCCAGAGACTTTTACAACCCTGAGGACTTACAACATTTTCTTGACAGCCTATCGATCCAGGATATGGATGTACAGCATGTTCCTCACGATCCACATTGTGATCAATCTGCACAACCTGAACAGTTAACAGACATCGCAACATTGGTGAAGTTCGCCATCGAGGTAGAGATTTGGGTCGCCCTTTTCGTGCACAGGGTGATCAAACATCTATTTTACAGCCTGCGGTCACTTCGGCACACGAACAGCGTAGCGATAAGTCTCGATCTCCCTTGAAATCCACATCAGATGGTCAATAGACATAGTTGTCACATGTTATCCCCATAGTTGTATTCTCTGCTAATATTCTCTTTTATCAGGTCCCTTAGCTTATGGAGCTGAGCTAATACTCAACTCTTATGTTCCACCTGTAACTTGTTTTTCAGTTAGGGTGACAAACATGAGTATCACTACTTATTATAGGTGCTGTGAGAAGTTGGCCTGGTATATGATGTTCACTAGTTAAAGTGACCACCTTGTACCATGCCAAGCAACCCTTATGGTGTGGTTGTAAGTCAACCTTTTCGGACTAGCTGCCCTAGTGGTAGCGTAGGCTAAGCAGTCTTTGAGGCTAAACTCGTTAAAGCGTGTTAAGCAGGCTGTTTTACCAAATGTAACCCCCTTTATACCAATGAAAGGACACCACACAGATATATATTCAAAATATATATGTATTTATTTCTCAAAGTATCCCCTAGACTCTTTATGAGCACAGGAGCACAAATCGTTAAACAAGACAATGTTATAATATACAGAAGTTGCACTTTATATGGATGGGCCCTGGTGGCCACTCAAACCATATACTAAAATAGTGGTATAAGTACCACGAACAGGAAAGGGAAAAGGCCTAGGGCCTCTAGAATCGCTGGGCCTACAAGGAGCTAACTTCAGTTAGTGACCAGGAGGTCCACGGGTCGCGTGTGCAGTGAGGAAAGTTGCACGCGGGCTCCCATAGGTTTTCAATGGGTGCGTAAAAGTTTAAAAGTTACTGCAGAAAGGGTCTTCTGGATGGACTACGATCTTAAGATTCAAAACACAGACACTAGAGATGTTTCTCTACACTTGGGCACCGGAGTGCCAGCTTTACCTCACCCACAGGAAGCGGGTGCATAGGTCTCGAAGTGCGTCGGGTTTCTTCTATCGATTCAATGGAGCCTGATGACAAAGATGCTGCAGGCGGTCGGTCCAGAAGAGCTGCGTTGGATCCCAGGGTGGATCGGAGTTGTAGAAGACCTGAAAGCAGAGGGGACAGTGTTCACAGTCACTAGCCAGAGACCGGCGTGGCACCAGGTAGGTACCAGGCGATGTCGGGTGCAAACAGGTGGTTACGTGTAGCTTGTCTCCGCAGCCACGTGGTCCCTGAAGGTCGACGACGTCCAGGAGTCAAGTCATGAGCTGCCCCACGCAGGCTCTCGCTGTCGGCGGTGTCGGCGACTCGAAAGAGGCAAACAAGCCTTGGCAAAGGCAGGAGTCGTGGAAAGAGAGGGAAGCTGATTGTTTTGACCAGCAAGGTCAGAGGGGCTGCTCTTTTGGAGAGCAGCTAGGGCCAGTCTGGGGCAACCAGACCAGCGTCGTTGATTTCAAAGTTCATTGCCAAAATGGCCACTAGCCAACGGGCCAAGGACCGGGCAGGCGCGTCGAGATGCAAAGTGCAGAGGGGCCCCACGCAGATCGTGGAGATGCTGGAGGGCTCACCTTTGGTGCAGATGCTGCTCGGTGGTTGGGCTTCTCAGGACCCAAAGCACAACTGGGAGGGAGCCTCTGTCGTTGCGCTTGCAGCTTGTCGTCGGTCTTTCAAGATGGCTGGCTCCACGTGTCTCGGTGCCTCCACGGGTTCCTTCTTCTCAGGGACTGTGGATCGGGCGGTGAGAGGTCTGGAGGTCCAGGTCTTGTCGGGCTTTGGGCTCGGGCTCCGGCAGGAGGCGGCGGCAAAGCAGACGTTCAATAGCTGGTTGGTGCTTGCGTTAGCAAGATGGTCACTCCCTGACCATAGGGGAGATTTCCTTCAGTCCTCTGTGCAGCAGAGCGTCGAAGTTCCCGTCTTCTTCTTGTTGTTAAGTTGATTCCAGGATGTCTGAAGTCTTAGGACACAGCTCCTACCTTTAAGCGGATTCTAGGGGCCGGACTACCTGCTAGGTCCCTCCCTAAGGGTGGGACCAGGAAGGGGGGTGGTTACACCCCCAATCCTTTGTCCAGCTCGCCCCAGGTCCGGGGCTGGTGTGCCCCAGGACCGGATTGAACTGGCATATGCACCGAGGCTCCTTGTGAGCCTCAGGCATGTCTGGTTTCTTTCAAGCCCTACCTGACCAATACACAAAATCCTGTCTGGGGTGGTGCTCGCACCTCCCCTGGCAGGAAACCCTTTGTTCACGTCTCCCAAGCTGGAAGGACTCCCAGCAGCAGGAGGGCAGACTTGTGTCTGTGGTGGCAGCATCCATTTTGTGGAGCTGAGGCTATGTCTGATTTTACCCGGGTTTCAGGTACTGTACATGTCGTGTCCCTCTAGAAGGGTGGAATGCTAACCCCGTCGCCAGAATTGGCGAGGGGTTAGTATTCCAATTCGTATGACACCTTACTCGACATGTTTTGATAAAGCCAAACCAAAGATAGCATTTAACCGCGAGGTTCATAATGCACTTAAGAGTATATGGTATGGCGATATCTGGAAACGGTAGAAGGAAGTTGTTCCGACCACTGCAGACAGGCTCAGCTCATGCCAGAGCACCATCTCACATGGAACCAAGCACTCTGCCTTCAGGATTGTCAAGGCCTGCCATAGGAGTGACTTACAGGTTAACATGTGTCCCATTTAAGGTTAGGTATAGGTATACTACACCTAAGTAAGAGGTGGTTACACCAACTTACCCCAGCTGAGTGATCAGCCAGTTGTGTCAAATTTGTTAGGCCAGGCCAGAGGTGGCATAATACATGCTTCAGCCCCTGGTAGGCCTTAGATACACCAATGCCCTGGGTACCTAGTGTACACTGGTACAGGGGCTCACAGGGTGATCCACTTCCAATTGGTTATGCACCTAGGGTGCATAGTGTCAATTTAGTTAGAGAGAACAGCAGGCTGGGGGTCTGATTAGCAGGCCCACAGCCTCAATATGTCAAAAACCAGTGAAGCAAAAAGCAAAAATTTGGGGTGACCATAGGATAGCAGACCCTACTCTCCTACACAACCCTCCCCCAAACGCAGGGACATTAAACTAGCCTTGACCAGTCTCGTCTTCATGTCCTAAGTGGAAGTACCTGGAGAGACCATCTGCATTCCCATGGTCTGTACCTGGCCGGTGCTCCACTGTAAAGTCCATCCCCTGTAGGGAAATGGACCACCTAAGCAGTTTGGGGTTTTCACCCTTCATCTGATTTAGCCACAAGAGGGGCTTATGGTCGGTCTGAATCTTGAAGTGAGTGCCAAACAAGTATGGCCTCAGCTTCTTCAGGGCCCACACCACAGCAAAGGCCTCCCTCTCAATAGCTGACCAATTCTTCTCTCTGGAGGTCAACCTTCTGCTAATAAAAGCAATGGGTTGGTCTTGACCATCTACATTAAGTTGTGACAGCACAGCTCCCACACCCAACTCAGAAGCATCTGTTTGGACAATAAACTCTTTGGAGTAGTCAGGACTTTTCAGGATAGGTGCAGAGCACATGGCCTTCTTCAGGTCATCAAATGCCTTTTGACAGCTTACTGTCCACTGAACGTTTTTGGGCATCAGTCACAGTGGACCCATAGTTCTTAACAAACTTCCTGTAGTACCCAGTCAAGCCCAAGAAAGCTCGAACTTGAGTCTGGGTGGTTGGAGGAGACCAGTCCTTGATGGATTGTATCTTACTCTCCAGTGGTTGAACTTGGCCTCCACCTACAAGGTGGCCCAAATACACAACCTTACTCTGCCCTATCTGGCACTTAGTAGCCTTGATAGTGAGGCCTGCCTTTTGCAGAGCCTCAAGTACCTTCTTCAGGTGGATCAGGTGATCCTCCCAGGTGGAGCTAAAGACAGCAATGTCATCAAGATATGCTGCACAAAAGTCATCCAACCCAGTAAGGACTTGATTCACTAACCTTTGGAAGGTGGCAGGTGCATTCTTCAGACCAAAGGGCATCACCAAAAATTGATAATGCCCACCTGGGGTTGAGAATGCTGTTTTGGCCTTAGACTCTTCAGCTAACCTGATTTGCCAATAGCCAGCTGTCAAATCAAATGTGCTCAAAAACTTAGCAGAAGCTAGTTTGTCTATGAGCTCATCTGCCCTTGGAATAGGATGTGCATCTGTCCTGGTGACAGCATTGAGTCCTCTGTAATCCACACAGAACCTCATCTCTCTCTTGCCATCTTTGGTGTGAGGTTTGGGGACCAGAACCACTAGGCTAGCCCAGGGGCTCTCTGAGGGTTCAATGACACCTAATTCCAGCATTTTGTGTACCTCAGCCTTTATACAGTCCCTGACGTGGTCAGGTTGTCTGTAAAGCTTGTTCTTTACAGGCAGACTGTCACCAGTGTCCACCACATGGGTACACCAGTCAGTTTGACTAGGTATCAGTGAGAACATATGTTGAAATGATTGTAGAACCTGTCTACATTCAATCTGCTGATGATCAGTGAGGTTGCCTCCAAGGGTCACTCCTTCAACTGAGCCATCTTCAGGGTTTTGAGACAACAAGTCTGGGAGAGGGTCACTCTCTTCCTCCTGTCCCTCATCTGTAGCCATGAGCAAGCCCATGTCTGCCCTGTCAACATATGCTTTTAACCTGTTAACATGGAGTACCCTGTGGGGACTCCTGGGAGTTCCTAGGTCCACCAAGTAGGTAACCTCTCCCTTCTTTTCCAGGATTGTATGGGGTCCAGACCATTTGTCTTGGAGTGCTGCTGGGGCCACTGGCTCCAACACCCATACCTTCTGTCCTGGTTGAAACTCAACCAAGACAGCCTTTTGGTCATGCCAAGCTTTCTGTAAGGCCTGGCTTGCCTCAAGGTTTTTGGATGCCTTCTCCATATACTCAGCCATCCTGGAGCGGAGACCAAGTACATAGTCCACTATGTCTTGTTTAGGCTTTTTGAGAGGTAACTCCCATCCTTCCTTCACTAAACACAGTGGGCCTCTTACAGGGTGCCCAAACAACAATTCAAAGGGACTGTAGCCAACTCCTTTTTGTGGGACCTCTCTGTAAGCAAACAGAAGGCAGGGTAGAAGGATGTCCCATCTTCGCCTGAGCTTTTCAGGTAATCCTTTGATCATACCCTTTAGGGTCTTGTTGAATCTCTCAACAAGCCCATTGCATTGTGGGTGATAAGGAGTGGTGAACTTGTAGTTGACACCACATTCCTTCCACATAGCTGTCAAGTATCCTGACATGAAGTTGGTACCTCTGTCAGAAACCACCTCCTTAGGAAACCCCACTCTGGAGAATACTCCCAGCAGGGCCCTGGCCACAACAGGAGCTGTAGTGGTCCTAAGGGGAATTGCCTCTGGATACCTGGTGGCATGATCCACTACCACCAGTATAAATCTGTGCCCAGATGCAGTGGGAGGATCCATGGGACCCACTATATCTATTCCCACTCTTTCAAAGGGGACCCCCACCACAGGTAGTGGTATTAGGGGGGCCTTTGTTGTGCCACCTGATTTGCCACTGGCTTGGCAGGTCACACAGGAGCGACAAAACTCCTTGGTATCTTCATTCATATGAGGCCAGTGAAAGTGAGGGACAAGCCTGTCCCAGGTCTTGTTCTGGCCTAAGTGTCCTGCTAGAGGAATATCATGGGCCAAGGTAAGAAGGAAGCCCCTAAATTGCAGAGGTATAACCAACCTCCTGGTTGCACCAGGTTTTGGGTCTCTAGCCTCTGAATAAAGGAGCCCATCATCCCAATACACTTTATGGGTACCTTGAGCATTCCCAGCAGCCTCAGCAGCAGCCAGCTGTCTGAGGGGTTCAAGAGAGGGACAGGATAACTGAGCCTGCCCCAAGTCAGCCCTGGAAGGTCCCCCTGTCCCCAGAAACTCAACCTGATCAGGTTCAAGCTCTTCAGGGACAGTTCCTTCAGGGTCCTCTAGATCATCTTCCTGGGAAGGCTGATCATCACTTGTAGGCAGGGGGGAGGGCACAGCCTTAACCCTCCTGTTCTTCTTCTTGGTAGGTGCTTGGTCCATTGTTCCAGGATCCAAGACCTGTGGTTCAGTAAGGCACTTTTTGGCCTGTGACCTGGTCACAGCAAGGACATGTGGTGATATACCTAACATCTCTGCATGTGTCCTGTACTCCACTTCTGACCATAGAGAACTCTCTAGGTCATTGCCCAACAAACATTCTACTGGGAGGTCTGCACTAACCACAACCCTTTTGAGGCCAGTTAGCCCTCCACATGAGAAGTTAACAACTGCCACACTGTGTGAAGTAGTGGCATTGCTGGCATTGGTCACCAGGTAGTTCTCACCTGGTATGTACTGTCCAGGGTCCACAAAGCCTGGTGTCACCATAGTGACACTGGCACATGTGTCCCTGTAGGCTTGAGCCACTTTTGCATTTATTAAAGGAGTCTGTCTGTACTTGCCCAGGTTACTGGGGCTCACAGTCAGGGACAAAGCCATGTCCCCATCACAGATCAAGACTGCCTGTGTCAGGGTTCTGTCTAAGTCAGAATCTCCTTCAGTTCCCATAGTGATTCCCACTACACCCTTTGTCTGGGGACCAACACTGCTAACAGTAGTACTGGGAGCAGGTGCCTTAGGGGCAACAGTGTTGGGGGTTCCACCCTTCTTACAATCACTAGTCCAGTGAGTTGTATTCTTGCAAGATTTGCACCAGGGTTTCTTTGGACCTTCTTTCTTCTTCCCTTTAGGCTGGGACCCACCCTCGTTAGTACTAGTTTGGGGCCCTGTTGAAGACTTCTGGTCTTTAGATTTCTGATCTCCACCCTTTTGGTCTGTTTTCTTCTGATCACCCCCTTGGCCCTGGTTCTGGTTCTTTTGCTTAACCCTGGTTCTGACCCATTTGTCTGCCTTCTTTCCCAATTCTTGGGGAGAGGTCAGATCTGAGTCAACCAAGTGTTGATGCAGTTGCTGGTTCTCACAGTTATTTAAAATCTGTTCTCTCATCATCAAATTGTACAATCCTGTATAATCAGATACCTTACTCCCCAGCAACCAACCCTCCAAAGCCTTAGTGGCACATTCAATGTATTCAGACCAGTCCTGAGTCTGTGTCTTCTGGGTGTCTCTGAACATTAACTTGTACTGTTCAGTGATTAAGCCTAACCCATCAACTAGGACACTCTTCAGGGCTCTGTAATTTCTGACATCCTCCTCCCTAACAGTGAGGAGTCTATTTCTGCCTCTTCCTTCAAAGGAGAGCCATAAGATTGCTGCCCACTGGTCTTCAGGAACCTGCTGCACTTTGCAGGCTCTCTCAAGAGCAGTCATCCATTTGTGGATGTCATCCCCAGGGGGGCACAACCTTGGACAGGTTCCTATTGTCAAAGACCCTATCTTTGTCCTTAGGGACAATGCTGCCACCAGTGGGTATAGACCCACTCTCTCTAGGTTGCCTAGCCTTACTCAGTTTCTCTTCCATCAGAGCTACTTCTAGCTCCTGTCTCCTGATTCTCAGCTGAGCTTCCTTCATTCTGGCCTCATGCTCCCTCCTCTGAGGGCTGGTCAACCCCCTTCTGGAGCGACCTTGAGAGCCTCTAGAGGCATGAGAAGCATTAGACTCACCTGAGTGATTCCTTTGCCTCCCAAACCCCTGGTTAAGTCCACTAGGGAGATCCAATGGGATGATCCCATTGTCAGTCCCCAATAGCCTTAGGTTAGCTGGGCCACGTATAACACTTGGCACTGGGCTACTTCTCCCTTCATCCTCACTACCTTCTGTATCAGTACCCTTATCACTTTCATCCTCTGTAGTATGGTTCTCATCTAAGGGGTGACTATTGGAAAGGAGTACCTCAGTAGCATCTTCAGAAGGGGGGCCTCCTGTTCCAGTCCCTAAAGGGCCTAACTGGGAGGCTTTCTTGAGAGCTTTCTGATCTTCATCAGCCTGTAAAAGCTCTCTGAGTTCAGCAGAAGTAGGGTTCTTGGGCTGTTTAAGGCCCCTGATATTTGCCAACTGCCTGAGCTCATTTTGATTTAGGGTAGCAAAGAGAGTTGGTGCCCTCTGGGGGTCACTCTCGACAGAGATGGGTACCTTGGACCCCTCTGCCCCCTCCATTGCTCTTAAGTGTGGGTGGATGTGTTGCAATCTACCTACACTTGGGTTTTCCTACTAAACCTATCTAGTAGTTGTAGTCAGGGTGTGCTACTCCCTTTTGCTCTACAACAACTAAGTTCAGTAGAACTTAAGTATATCTATCTTGTTTTATATGTACCTAAAGGTACCTATGTGATCTTTCAGTTGGTAACCAAGAGATTACAATGGTAAAACACAGCAAGCTCAAATCCAATCGCTGCTCACCAATGTGAGAAGTTGGCCTGGTTTATGATGTTCACTAGTTAAAGTGACCACCTTGTACCATGCCAAGCAACCCTTATGGTGTGGTTGTAAGTCAACCTTTTCGGACTAGCTGCCCTAGTGGTAGCGTAGGCTAAGCAGTCTTTGAGGCTAAACTCGTTAAAGCGTGTTAAGCAGGCTGTTTTACCAAATGTAACCCCCCCTTTATACCAATGAAAGGACACCACACAGATATATATTCAAAATATATATGTATTTATTTCTCAAAGTATCCCCTAGACTCTTTATGAGCACAGGAGCACAAATCGTTAAACAAGACAATGTTATAATATACAGAAGTTGCACTTTATATGGATGGGCCCTGGTGGCCACTCAAACCATATACTAAAAATAGTAGTATAAGTACCACGAACAGGAAAGGAAAAAGGCCTAGGGCCTCTAGAATCGCTGGGCCTACAAGGAGCTAACTTCAGTTAGTGACCAGGAGGTCCACGGGTCGCGTGTGCAGTGAGGAAAGTTACACGCGGGCTCCCATAGGTTTTCAATGGGTGCGTAAAAGTTTAAAAGTTACTGCAGAAAGGGTCTTCTGGATGGACTACGATCTTAAGATTCAAAACACAGACACTAGAGATGTTTCTCTACACTTGGGCACCGGAGTGCCAGCTTTACCTCACCCACAGGAAGCGGGTGCATAGGTCTTGAAGTGCGTCGGGTTTCTTCTATCGATTCAATGGAGCCTGATGACAAAGATGCTGCAGGCGGTCGGTCCAGAAGAGCTGCGTTGGATCCCAGGGTGGATCGGAGTTGTAGAAGACCTGAAAGCAGATGGGACAGTGTTCACAGTCACTAGCCAGTGACCGGCGTGGCACCAGGTAGGTACCAGGCGATGTCGGGTGCAAACAGGTGGTTAGGTGTAGCTTGTCTCCGCAGCCACGTGGTCCCTGAAGGTCGACGACGTCCAGGAGTCGAGTCACGAGCTGTCCCACGCAGGCTCTCGCTGTCGGCGACTCGAAAGAGGCAAACAAGCCTTGGCAAAGGCAGGAGTCATGGAAAGAGAGGGAAGCTGATTGTTCTGACCAGCAAGGTCAGAGGGGCTGCTCTTTTGGAGAGCAGCTAGGGCCAGTCTGGGGCAACCAGACCAGCGTCGTTGATTTCAAAGTTCGTCGCCAAAATGGCCACTAGCCAACGATCCAGGGACCGGGCAGGCGTGTCGAGATGCTTTGTCCAGCTCGCCCCAGGTCCGGGGCTGGTGTGCCCCAGGACCGGATTGAACTGGCATATGCACCGAGGCTCCTTGTGAGCCTCAAGCATGTCTGGTTTCTTTCAAGCCCTACCTGACCAATACACAAAATCCTGTCTGGGGTGGTGCTCGCACCTCCCCTGGCAGTAAACCCTTTGTCCACGTCTCCCAAGCTGGAAGGACTCCCAGCAGCAGGAGGGCAGACTTGTGTCTGTGGTGGCAGCATCCATTTTGTGGAGCTGAGGCTATGTCTGATTTTACCCGGGTTTCAGGTACATGTCGTGTCCCTCTAGAAGGGTGGAATGCTAACCCCGTCGCCAGAATTGGCGAGGGGTTAGTATTCCAATTCGTATGACACCTTACTCGACATGTTTTGATAAAGCCAAACCAAAGATAGCATTTAACCGCGAGGTTCATAATGCACTTAAGAGTATATGGTATGACGATATCTGGAAACGGTAGAAGGAAGTTGTTCCGACCACTGCAGACAGGCTCAGCTCATGCCAGAGCACCATCTCACATGGAACCAAGCACTCTGCCTTCAGGATTGTCAAGGCCTGCCATAGGAGTGACTTACAGGTTAACATGTGTCCCATTTAAGGTTAGGTATAGGTATACTACACCTAAGTAAGAGGTGGTTACACCAACTTACCCCAGCTGAGTGATCAGCCAGTTGTGTCAAATTTGTTAGGCCAGGCCAGAGGTGGCATAATACATGCTTCAGCCCCTGGTAGGCCTTAGATACACCAATGCCCTGGGTACCTAGTGTACACTGGTACAGGGGCTCACAGGGTGATCCACTTCCAATTGGTTATGCACCTAGGGTGCATAGTGTCAATTTAGTTAGAGAGAACAGCAGGCTGGGGGTCTGATTAGCAGGCCCACAGCCTCAATATGTCAAAAACGAGTGAAGCAAAAAGCAAAAATTTGGGGTGACCATAGGATAGCAGACCCTACTCTCCTACAGGTGCTTATAGTAAAATGTTGTTTAGTATTTAGTTCTGTAACTATATTTAATATATATTCTATTTGAGTTCTTTTAACAGAAGAATTTCATTCCCAATTATATACTATGTCGATCATTTGTTATATTATGTCATACATGCTTTGAATAGTAGATATATTCACCTTTTATGAATAAGTTCTTTATCCATTTCTACGCTTCTGATACTCCTTCTTAGACAATATTAATGCTCATCTCTATTGTTGTTTATTTTAAATACATGTTATTTATTATAAGTATGCAACGTGAATTGTATTTATGAATGATAATTTTAACTGTTCACCATGCCTTTTAGATTACTCTCTTTGTTTATACTTTGTTATGCATGGATTTTCTCTTTTAATACATGCCTACATATGCATTTAGGCCTCAGAAGGAGTTTTCTTCTCTCTTCGGTTTTTATGCCTTATTGTCTTGGCTAATACTCATATCAATATTCCACTCTCCTGAGGGGGTTCGTACTCGTGACGGTGCTCCAGTGAGCCCAGACCCGCAGTTAAAAGTGAAAAGTTGTAGGCAATAGACCTACATAAATCTTGATTTTCTTTTTTATTTCTCATAGGTATAGTTATTCTGATTGCATAATATAGCTTGATTTCTTTATTTATTGCTATACATGCTTCCTTTTTCTTTTTCTTACATCTTCGTTTCCTTCTTTCTTACATTTGTAACTTATAAGTTTTTGATACTGCACTTTTTTTTAATTGTTTGTTTATCATATTAACTATTAATATCTTTTGAACATATTCCATCATGACTAATACTCATCCTTTATCTGTTATTACATGGAATGTGCATGGTCTCACCCATTACATTAAAAGGAAGAAAGTTATTTGCAGGCCAAGCATGTGGACATAGCTTTATTGCAAGAAACACACCTTGATGAGATTGAATCTGACAAACTCAGTAGAGATTGGGTGGGGAAGGTCATTCATAGCAGCATTCACAAAAATTACTCTACAAATGCTAATCCTATCCGTAAATGTGGAGTGGCAATTCTTATTCGGAGATCACTTCCAATTACGATTTCCAAGACATGGTCAGATCCTGATGGACGATATGTCTTTGTTAAATTACGTATTGGGAATTCTTCAATCTGTCTTGGATCAATTTATGCTCCGATTGGCACTAAAAAATCCTTTTTCCTTCAATTGAATCGTCTTCTTACAGAGATTAATGCCTCACAATACCTTATTGGTGGGGACTGGAATTTGGTACAAGATCCTATCCTATCCTATCCTAGACAAAACGGGTCAGTTTGATAGGGTTAATGCTTCAGATTGGGCCATTTTAAAAGATATACTCTCCGACAACGGTTTGGTTGACCATTGGCGTCTCAGCCACCCACAAGATAAGGAATATAAGTTTTTTTCTTCCTTACATGGCACATTTTCCCACTTAGACTATTTTCTTCTATCACACAAAGCGGTTCAACTGGTCACAGATTCTAAAATTCTGGAAGCAGCATTATCTGATCATTCTCCTGTTCTTTTATCTCTAGATCTAGGTTTATCAAAACTGGGACGTAAACCATGGCGTATGAGCGTACAGAAATACAGGACACCCGTGGGTAAACTTCAATTGCAATCCCATCTCCAAGACTATCTCTCTATTAATCAGGATTCTGTTACTTCTAGGAGAACAGTATGGGCGGCAGCCAAGGCCACCATTAGAGGAAAGTTAATGCGGGATGCTGCTCTCATTAATAAGAATAATATTGCAAAACAAGCAGATTTAGAATGAGACATTCACCATTATATATATCAGATCCTAATTTACAAAATCGCAAATTATTAGAGCAAGCACGCATGTCCCTTAATGGTCTCTTTACATCTAAAGCTGAGTATGCTTTGCAAAGAATGAAAGGGAGACATTACATTAAAGGCTGGGCGATTATTAGCTGCACAATTACGTCAAAGAGAAGCTGCTATGGCTATTCCAGCTATTCGATCGGCTGAAGGTGACATACTCACCAGGCCTCAGGAAATAGTTAATGAATTTGCCTCCTTTTACCAATCTCTATATACTCCAAATAATCAACTTGACTTAGATAAGATGTCATCTTTTCTAGCAGCGGTGAATCTCCTGCGGCTCTCTGATGATGGCAGAGCCTTGCTTGAAGGTAATATCACAAGAGATGAAATTTCTACAGCTATTGCTGCTCTGCCTTACTATAAAGCACCTGGGGAGGATGGTTTTCCCGCTGAATTTTATAGATGGACTGGTCAGAATATGGTTGATACTTTGCATACTGCATTTCTCGAGGCTGATAAGGCAATTATAGCCTTCTTACCCAAACCTGGCAAAGACCCTCTTTTATGTGGTAGCTATCGCCCTATTTCCTTATTGAATTCTGATATTAAGATTTTAGCTAGTATTTTAGCGTCCCGTCTCCGCAAAGTACTGCCCTCCTCGATACATAATTCTCAAGTGGGTTTTGTCCCAGGTCGTTCCTCTCGGAACCATCTCCGTATTCTGGCCCATACACTATGGTCTGCTAAACATCTTTCAGAAGACGCCTTGGCCCTTTCGCTTGATGCAGAAAAAGTGTTTGACTACATTGAGTGGGAATATCTCTTTACAATAATGCACAGATTTGGGTTGGGCGGCCAATTTATTAATAAAGTGTGTGTATTGTATGATAACCCCTCAGCTCAAGTAAATTGTGGAGGTTTTTATCTACCTCATTTCCAATTCAGAGAGGTACACGCCAGGGTTGCCCGTTATCCCCCCTTCTTTTTCTCTTAGTAATGGAACCTCTTGCTGCTGCAATTCGACAATCTTATGATATAATAGGTGTCTCCCTCTCAATTGGGCATTCTAAAATTAATTTATATGCAGATGATATTCTTCTTACTCTTACTAATCTTCCCCGATCTCTCCCAGCCCTCCTTCAAATTATTAATGATTGTTCCTCCGGTTATAAAATAAATTGGGACTAAAGTGAAGCGTTACCTATTTTGGTTGGCACTACAAAATCATCAATTTATGGATTCCCTTTTCTTTTTTTTTTTTTTTTTTTTGTTTTGGAAAACCTTTATTTAACAGTATGCGCAGACAGATACGGGCCTACAACCCTCAGGCCGGCCTCGACAAAAAAGGGCACATCAGCAAGCAATTATACGATTCAGCAGCATATCAGTACAAGCACGAATAGACCAGATTACGTTATACACAATTGTGCCGCCGAGCGCCAGGATGATGAGGTTTAAGTTTTATAAAGTTTTGAAATAAGTCCATAGCAACAGGTCTGGAAGGATCCGAAGCAGAGCAATGCAGTTAGGACTATAGTGGGCAACGATCATCAGAAGAATTAGCAAGCATTATCCGTAAGGTAATCAATCGCACTCAATGAAATCAGGATAGAAAAGAAGCATATCACATGACGATCCCCAAGCACTACCCACAAGTTCCCAATCCTCCCCTCGACCCAAGAAATAAGAAAGGAAAGAGCAAACGAGAAAGGTAAAGAGTAGAAAGGAAGAAGAGAAAGAGAGAAAAGAAAGAAAGAAAAAGGAGGCCCATAGAAAAAAAAACCAACAAGGAAATATACCCCCCACCCTACACGCATGCAGAGGCTACGGCCTACCCCCCCTAGCAGTGTGTCTGTCGCCCCAAAAGAGTACCCGAAATGTAGGAGAAGAGAAAGAGAAGAAAAAGAAAAAGAATGTCACGGTTGATCGGAGGAGGGCCAAGGATCTATTCAATACAAGCAAAATCGTTACCCGCGGTCACCCAACCCCAGGCCCCGACCTAACACCCTGCTACATGTACCTCCAACAGTCACAAGTCCCAGTCCCAGCCATATACGTATCAATGTGCAACAAGAAAAACCCCCTTCCTCAGCCTTGGCCCCTTCGAATCTGCAGTCCAACAGAATCCAATTGCAGTACAGCCAACCTGGACGGGATGGGCCACCATGGAGTCCGTTGCAGCAATCGAGGGGTAAGAGACAAGTCAAACTGGAGCGAAGCTCGATAGTAAAGGACCACAGAATGCGCCACTGCTATGCGGTGGCTAGTACAACAGGGAGCAGGACGATGCATAAATCCCATAGTAGCGGCCGGCCGATGTACAGGAAGCAAGTCCAGGAGGACGCTCAGAAACGTGGCACCAAAGGACAAAGGAGATGGGCAAAACGGCGGCTGAGGCACAAGCTCCGGCCATACCAAGGGAGCAGGATTGTCAGACTCCTCCAGGGCAGAGCCGAGGAGTACCGCAGCGGGCACTGGGACACGTCCCCCCGTCACTGCCACATACCTCAACTCGGGTGATCCACCGACAGTCGACTGAAGATGTGGCTTAACATGCCGCACTGGAGAATCATCATGGCCAGCTGAAAAAGTTCGATCAAACCGGTCCTCCAAACCAGTGGCAGAGTCGCGGAAGGCCAACCACAGGTCCTCCAGAGCTGCCAGGATGTCGCGAAGCCCCAGCGGTGGATCAAGGATGGAGGGTGCTGTTGCGTCCGCCATCTTAGGCAAGCAACCATCGAGCGCCCCGGGAAACAAGCCCCCTTCACCGGCCATCGGTATCTGGAAGGTGATAAGCTCTCTGCGGGGCCCCGGCGGTGCAGGAAACGTGGAGGCAGCCGGTCGTGGAAAGGCTTCAAGGACAGGGGAATCTGTGGTGCAGGGAAACCCACCGGCGAGACCAGGGCTTCCGATGCGGAAGATGGCGTCCGCTGCTGTAGGCTGCAACAAAGAAGCGATCCCGGCCCTCTCCCAGCTGGGCCGGGATACAGTATACGGGAGCTGGATACAATGTTGCGAGCGGGGCGCGCTGGGCAGCCGAGCATGGAAAAGGCTGCTGTGAGAATCCCAGCGCCGCGCTCCAGGTCCGGTGCACCGGCTCCTCCCTCTCCACAGCGGCCGCTGCTATCGTTGTCGCCGCCGGCCGTCCCCACTAAACAATGGCCCGGCTGCGACCGCTTGGAAGGCCGGAATGGAAACCGGGGCCCAACTCCGCCGGGGCAGCTCCGTTTTCAACCGGAGTCAAAGTATCGTGGTCAGGAACGTGGCGCAGGTACGCGTAGGGCTAGGAGGCGCAGGATTCTTGCCAGGATATCGACGAAGGGCGAAAGGGTCGGCGGAGCCGAAGAGCTAGGCGGCCATCTCGGCTGCAGGCTAGGCTCCTCCCCCATGGATTCCCTTTTCATTGGCAATTTTCACATCTTAAATACCTAGGAATTTTAGTCAATAGAGGATTGGAAAATATGGTTGCAGATAACTTATCTCCTTTATTTTCTCAAATGCAGAGGGATTTTGATAAGTGGAAAGCTCTAGGACTATCTCTTTGGGGTAGAGTTCAAGCTATCAAGATGGTTACTTTACCGAGATTCATTTATGTTTTAGGTATGCTCCCCCTCCAAATCCCTTTAGCTACCCTTAGATCAATAGATTCCAAGATTAAGCTCTTTATCTGGGGCTCAGCTAAACCGTGTCTTGCTGCAGCTAAACTAAAGGCTCACCAGTTATATGGAGGTATGGGTCTTCCATCCATCGAACACTATTCACTTGCCTTACATATTTCCCAACTCTCTTATTTTCTGCCAGAATCTAAAGACATTCCACAATGGGTCTCTGTCGAACATCATCTTCTATCTCAGGACTCAGGTCTATCTATTTTATATGGTAGTGGTACTAGTTCTTCTGACTCTAAAAATCCGATCTTATCAGCCATGCACAGATCTTGGCAGAGGTGTTATCGCATACTAAGTTCAAATGTGCGAATTCATATTAAAGCTCCCCTATGGAATAACTCAACCATCCGTATCAATGGTCACACTTTATCTTGGCCTTTATGGCAAGAAGCCGGCATTTATTCTCCAGATCAACTTCTTCATGATGGAGATTTTAAAACTTTCTCCCAACTTTGTGAGGAATTTAATCTTCCAATACAACACTCCTCTAAATACTCTCAACTTCAACAACGTCTGAAGAAACACTTGGTTGCTTCAGGTTTCTCCAATATTATCTTATCTACATATATGGGGGAAGGTTAAGGGTGTGACTGCTGGTCTTTATAAAACCTTTTTGCTCCTTCTTTTTTCACAGCCTCTTTCCCATACTCTTCGGAATAAATGGCAATCCTGTTTATCTATTTCATATACGACTTCTGAATGGGACCAAATGCTGGAGGGGCTGCACAAAGGAGTTCGTGAAGCGTGGCTTAAATTCTGCATCTTTAAAATTCTTCATGATTGGCACTGGTCACCGATTAAATTACATAAAGCTTGTCTACTATCGCACACTGCTTGCTGGAGATGTTCCAATCCTGGTTGTGACATAGTCCATATCATTTGCGAATGCCCACAAACCAGGTCCTTTTGGACCTTCATTGGCAAAACTCTGAACTCCACAATGTCATTATCTTTACCACTTACATCTGCCACCATTATCTTACATGATTTCCGTGGTTTTCCAAAACTTTCTAAGCCACAAATTCGTCTTCTTCACACTACATTAGCTACAGCCAAGATTTGCATTTTGCGCCACTGGAAGTCTCCATCTGCACCCTCTCAGGAAGAATGGTTGGTGGCAATGATGCAGACGGCCCTACATGAGCACACAATCTACCATCTCCAGGACCAAGTTGACATTTTTCTTCAAACTTGGTCTCCCTTTTTGAAAACTAAAATCAATGATGATTCCAACTCAACTCTCTCTTCTAATGTAAATAACTCAATTACTTAATTCATTATTTCATATACTTCTCCTTTACTATTTCATTTTCTTACCCTTTGTCTTCCCCTCCCCCCCTTACTCAGGCTCTGTTTTGCTTCATCTTCCTTATCTTCTTTTCTTTCCCTTTCACTTTTCATATCATCTTTTTGCCTTACTTTACTCTTGTGTAACCTAATTTTATCAATCTTGTTATCTCTATTAAGCTATTATTTTTATCTAAATGTAAGTTGTATTCATAAATTTTATATATTGTTATTTATTATAACAGGTTATAGAGTATACACTGTTAATCTCTTTCCTTGTTTCTACTAATATGTATACATTTACGAATGTATCCATTTATATGTATACATTTACGAATGTATCTATTTATTAATTCATACTTCAATATTTATGCATAATGATTTCTTATTTATCTTATTTATTATGCTTATCCGCTTCTATTTCTTATCACAATATTTATTCTCTATTTTATCACTGATCTACTGTTTTACGAAATCGATATTTACTATGTATTTTATTGTATAATTCAATAAAAAATGTCAACATAAAAAAAAAAGACTCAACAGTCAAAGTACTTAATCACAACTGTGTTTCCTACTGGAAACCCATGGGGAATTACGAAATGGTTTGTATGAAGGGATACCATCTTTATAATGACAGGGGACTCCACTGCCTACACCATCACGGGGGGACCACAGGATGCGGTCTGCCTTGAGGCTCCCTGCCACCGTCCCCATCGTTGCGCATCAGGAGGCGCTTTAAAATCAGAGAAGGGCTCCAGCAGCGTGGTACGCGCCCGGGCAAAGGCCAGGCCCATCTTTGCCTGTCATTGCCAGGAAGAGGCAGGGCAGGGCCACCCCCTTTGACTCGTGGACCAGCTAACTGTGAGTTCAATTGATCTTGTTTTTGATTCCATCTCTGACCTTGTCCCTGTCTGGAAATCTCTGTCTTTGGACTCTGTTTTTGACCCCCATTACCTGCCACACCAGTCGAGCACCTGGTTTCGGCCCATTCGCTCCTTTGGGTCGCCTATTTTTGGGTTCCTTGGGCTGTTGGTTGCTTGTTGTCTACCTACCGACCGAATCCCTGTCGATTAGAGTCACAACATAGCATAGTAATTTATTGTATACGTGCTGTGAGATGTGGTCAGCTTAGTAGCTCTGTTGGTTACTGTAAGTTGTGATCCTTGTGTTCCCCAGGTTGTACGCTGGGTATATTAGTTGTAATTCCAGGCAAAAAAGGGTTTGGGAAGTATTTTTGACCACACTCTAGATTTGAAAACATACTAAGCCCCACAATCGTCACAAACCACCATGGGGAAAAGGAAAGTCAGAGACTTTGAAAACGGGGACTGAGGGACACAACCGAAAACAAAATCCAATAAAACCAGCTAAGTACTCAAGTCGGCAGCAGGTAACTGTGTTCTTGATCGCATAGACGACCTCCTTGTTGAATGCGAAGAAATTTTAAATCGCAAGTCAACTTACAACTGACCCCTTGCCCCCAGGCTTATCAAATCGCCCCAATAGTGCAAAGTCCTGCCGGCCTAAACGCATTCCATCAATGTTTAAAAACACTCAAACATGCAGCACAAAAAACTGTTCTCTCGACCCCTCATTAGTGTTCCACATATCTAACTGAGGAAAATAAAATATCATGAGGCCTATGTGTCCCCGTGTGTTCCCCACCACTCATGTGCACATACATGTCACCTATGTATTTCCCCTCCATGGCCTGTCTATCATGATGCTTATGCTATAACGTGGCCTGCCATAATCCAGTCTCCCATGAGAGAAACGACAATTCTGCTCTGAGGCCTACACGTTTTGCATCATGTTTTCCCGCATTTCCATTATTGTGGCTCAGCCAGAGCCGAAAAGAGGTTTCAGGCTTCAGAACGCTCTGAAAGCTGTAGCTGCGTATCCTTGGCCTTGCACACTTGGGCCTCAGCCAAAGGGGCCCTGTCCGAGACAGTATTGAGCACGGTTATCTGCTTACTCCTACCGAAACCACATTCCTGCCTGGAGAAGGAGGGATAAACATGACCCATCTGCAAAGGAGAAAGCCTAGCCTTCCTGTCTCTTTTTGTGCGATTACAAAGCTCACGTCAGTGAAAAGCCCATAGCCCCCATGTAAGACTTCAGCAGTAAACGAAGAAATAAATGCCACATTGGCTCTTGGTGATGGGCAACCTATGTCACGAATCAGTCCCTGCTCCAGACTTTAAATATCAGATAATACAAGATGTGCTGGTCGCCCTGACACTGAAGGCCTCATTTTCAGACTCCAGACTCCCCGGTTGCATAGCAACCCTTTCACACGTCAGTTACACGTCATGCTCGAGTTGAGCACAAGTAAGGCAAAGTTCCAGTAAAGTTCCAGCTGATCACGCAACCCCCTCCAGGCATCCACCCACCTATGACACTTACCTATTATCATCAAGTGGACGCCCACCTTCACGCCTACTTACACACCCACATGCTCTTATCTCATTCTCTCTTGCTCCGCCTGAAGCACTCCTGCTTATGTATATTATTACAAACATATATATACTGTACTCTGTGAATAATGTTTGAGAATATCTTTTTGAGAATCCTGGTCCTAATCCCTTGTGGTGATGGAACTATTCTCCCTATAACTCGAGTTATTTGATTAAAGCCCTTGTTGAACCTGATACCACAGACTCAGCCTCTTGCTTTATGCATGATCATATTGATATTATAGAAATTCTGAGCGCGTAATATTTTATTTACGACATTAATGGCGCCCGAATAGGGACAAATCTCCTTCCCCATGCGCCGGAGATGAAGGTCCAGTTTTGCCCCCTTCCACAGCCGTGACGGACTTCGAGTGTACACGTCGCGGGTTTTCCCGCCAACTCCCTCAGGCCAACGAAGGAGACGGACTGCGACCAGGCATCCATACGAGGCGGTGAGGATTGCGGATCGTCCCGACCCAGAGCCCACTCTGCGAGAGAGCTGTGTCCGAGGTTTCTAGAGATCCACCTAAGATACGCCATTCCCTGCGCAGCGTCAAGTGTCCGAGGCCTTCAAGTTCAAGTTCAAGTTCTGCTTCCCGGTGAGTTTCTCATGGGGGTTGCAATAATGACGGGTTCATTTAATGAACACGGTAAAGACGTGTCTCACTTGTGAGACCGGTATGTTCAAGAGCATGCATTCAAGAATTCAAGTCCAAGTTTTCAGGTGCACCGATATAACTGTATGAATGTTATTGTCTTAGTAAGGTTCAGTTAGGTTTGAATGTGTCAGGTTTTTGTGTAAGTTTGTTTCATTGTGATTTTTGTTTTTTTTTGTTCATTGTGATTTTTGTTTTCGGTTACATTCCAACATGCCGTTATTTACAAAACTGCGTAAGATATGTACCAGAAAAGGTGTACTAGAGGAACCAGTTAACATTCCGCCTAGAGACACACCTGGACATTTCATGTACTGTAAGCATGGTTTAGATGCCGTGTTGTTTTTAGAACTATGGGTGGATTACACGAAGGATTTAGAGACAAAATATAAATGGCCCATTACGGGAACGTGGAATGCGGAATGCATTATAAAGGTAGAGGAAGAGATATGGAAGAGAAAATCTAGACCTGCTCAGAAGGATGCCATTGAATTATGGCGCAAGGAGTCACATAGAAGAACAGAGAAAGAGTTCCACAAAGCAGAGAGAAGTAGACAGGAGTCCGAAAAAGCCAAAGAAGAGAAATTACAGGAAGAAGGGGAACGGGTAAAAAGAGAGCAGGCTGAAAGAGAAAGAAATACTGCTGTTGCTGGTATTTATCCCGTCCTTTCAGAGGAACTAGCAAAAGTGGCCCCAGTAGAAAGACCAGTTAGAGTGCCACCGCAAGTACCCCGAAAAATAAAACAAACAGCATCCGACACGTTCATTAACACCTACCTAGAAGAACACCCACCATCATACGTGGACGGAATTTTCCCTGCACCCCCAACGCAAGAACAACTCCAGGAGCTCGAGGACGGCGGGGAGGGAGGATCCGGGGCAACATCAGGAGGGGGGCCGACAGTAAAAGTAGACATCTCCGAATGTATATATGACCCAGATCCAGGAAAGGGCAGAATGCTCGTGTTTTCACTACGGCTTAGACGAGCAGTCGCAGATTTGGAAAAATTACCAGATATGGATAAACATCTAAAGAAAATGTACACATTCATAAGAACAGGGGAAGGTTCTGAGTGTATAGCAGAAGCTGTACAAAATAGAAAGGTAATTGTGAAGAACTATATCCTTCGCTTCCTAATTAATTGTCTGATCAGGGAAAAAGACGAAGGCGACGGGGACGTAGACCGTTGTTATATTGGTTGGAGTGATCGCATAGATGCCGGTCAGCATGATAAATCAGGCCAGACAGACAACATGTTGACCAAAATCCGAAAGGCAATAATAGCGTCACACGAAGGAGGCCCGAACGAAACAGCTGAGTTATCATCTGATGACGAAGCAGGGGACAAAGACAGAATACATTATGTGGCCCGTGCCCGGCGATTCGAAAGGCCCAAGGGCCTCAATCACCGTAAACAGGGAACTGCCATAAAAGAAAGATATTCCCTTGAAAGTTTGTTCCAGATCACCGAGAAAGCGGTGAATAAATGGCTAGGTAACGATCAGCCCCTCACCCCGACCGAAAATGAATTAGCACGATCAGCCACCCTGTAGATATCCCAATACGATATATATAATAATGATATCGTAGCCCAAACGTTCTTGAGCCTCCCACCAAACGAACAGCGCATAGCTGGTGTTTACATGGTCCAACATTTGATCACGTTATATGAGAGTCAATATTCTGGTCCTGGTCTATTGTATAAGTTGCTGGACGACATAATACTAGACAGGTGGATGAACATGGGTACTGAACTGATTAATGTCATTCTGGATCAGCGACACAAGTATATAGTATACGTGACTAGATCCCTGCTTCCCGCTCCACCACAGGTTAAGGAACAGTCATACGACAAGCTGAACCCCCTACGAGAGGTTCATCCTGTAACGGATGCAAACAATGACCTACAACGGGTGTATGTCTACACCCCCTTGTCGAAATTAGAGATACTGGAAATGAAAAAAATGTTACCATCCCATGATAAAGACCCGGGGGGTTTTCACCGAGAACTAAAGGACATTCTTCGCTTAGGAGAATATACATATGCTGACATTCTAAAGTTATTAAAAGTACTATTGCCTGCTGGTATTTACGAGAAGCTGAAAGGACAGGACTGGGAGGTGGGAGAGAAAAGGCTCAGCTGGGATCTGTTGGAAAGAGAGGAAGTGGGAAGAGGCCCGGGGGTTGGTCTGGGTCCCCGAGCTAAAGACCTACCTGAACTCCTTGTACAAGTTTTGCCCAGATTACTAATTACCAAGAAAGAAGACTGGGATGCTATTTCAGCCTGTAAACAGAAACCAGACGAGGACACTAGCGATTTTTACTCTAGGTTTGAGAAATGTTTCACTATCAATAGTGGTCTTAAGCCCGGTAGTGATTCATATCCCCATCTTTTCGTGAGCAAACTAGTAGAAAATTCCCTACCAGAGGTAAAGTATAGGGTACTGAAGGTTGAGAGTACTTGGCAATTAAACAGCCCTTCACAAATGTTACAGATGTTACAATACCACCAGAACAGAATTAGAGAAGAACACGAACAGGACAAGAGACGCATGAGAGACACAAAGATGAAGATGCTGGTGGCCCAATCGACCCCGGCAAACACAAACACGAACAAGAATAGCACGAAACAAAGTAATGGGACCTGTAATTATTGCAAGAAGCCCGGCCACTTCGTAAATGAATGTGCGGTCCTGAAACACAATATAGCGATAGGTAAAACAAAGCCACGATCTTATCCTCCCAAAGAAAATAACACACATCAGACATCGGATACATTTCCGCCGCCGCCGCCTGTCCATGCACCTGCACCAACCCACGCCACAACACAAATGTATGAGCACGCTCAGACTAACTATCCAGAATACCAAGCATATTCGTGAAGAAGCCCAGAGAGGGAATTCGACTTGCCCCTTATTCCAGTTCCTGTGGACCAAGCGGGTCCCTATGTGCATGCACGTTTACTAGGAAAGAATAAAAAGTTTTTGATTGACACTGGGGCAAGTAGAACTACCATCAGTCATTCTGAGGTTCCAGGGGCACCTCTCTCGGGCTCAAAGAGTATATCCCTGGGCTTTTCAGGAAAGCCTATTATCAATGAGGTTTCAGAACCAGTCTCTTTAGGAGTTGGTCCACTAATACATACAACAGACTTACTGCTTACCAAATCATGTCCAGAAAACTTACTAGGCATAAAATCGTTAAAGGAACTGGGGGCAATTATCTGTTGCTCGCCAGAAGGAGTGCGACTGTATTTACGTGATTTCAAGGGACATTTTGTTATGAAAGATATTGACATCAGGCTTCAAAATGTACCACAGCACCTATGGGCACAAGGCCCGACTGACGTAGGTTTCATGAACATTACACCATATCAGGTCACCCTCAAGGAAGGAGTGGTGCTGCCACGGATTAGACAATATAAAATTCCACCTGAAGCTGAAGTAGGGTTACTGAAAATAATAGATGAACTCATCGCACAAGGGGTGGTGATAGAGACAGATTCAAACATATGCAACTCACCTGTTCTTCCTATTCTTAAAAGAACTGATCCCAATGCATCACCTGTCTATAGATTAGTTGTGGACCTGCGAGAATTAAACAAATGTGTGGTGCCACAATACTCTGTGGTCCCGGACATTTCTTCATTATTGACTGCCATTGATGCGAAGGCTACGTTCTTTACAGTTATCGATCTGAAGAATGCCTTTTTCAGTATCCCAATACATCCGGACAGCCAATATCTTTTTGGTTTCAGTTTAAAAGGCCGCAGCTTCAGATTCACAAGAGCACCACAGGGCTTCACGGAAAGTCCTAGCATCTACAGTCAGGCACTCAAAAGACAACTAGACAGTATTCATATGCCTACCACTACAGCACTGATACAGTATGTAGATGACATTCTCATTACTGCACGATCGGAAACTGACTGTGAAAATGCATCACTCACTGTTTTACATTTCCTAGCTGACAAGGGGCATAAAGTGTCCCCTTCGAAGTTACAATTCTGTGAACAGCAAGTGGCGTACCTTGGGCACTTGCTATCCAAGGAGGGTAGGCGACTGACACCAGAACGTATTCAATTGATTTCTGGCCTTTCACAGCCCAAGACACAAAAGGAGGTACGTGCATTCATTGGCCTCACTTCATATTGCAGGCAGTGGATTCCCCAGTATGCTCACATAGCCAAGCCCCTAATACAGTTGATGACACAGGAGGTAGCTTTTACTAAAGTCCTCTCTTGGACACAAGAACACACTGTGGCATTTGAAGAATTAAAAAGAGCTTTATGTCAAGCACCAGTTTTAGCGATCCCTGATTACAACAAATCTTTTATGCTTTTTGTGACAGAGCGGGATGGAACAGCACTATCTGTCCTAACACAAGATCATGCAGGAAAACACAAGCCCTGTGCTTATTTTTCTAGTACATTGGACCCAGTAGCACAGGCTTTGCCTGCGTGCCTAAAATCTGTTGCAGCAACTGCCTTAGCCATAAGACAAAGTGACTCGATAGTGCTGGGCCACCCCCTGACAGTACAAGTACCACACGCAGTAGAGGTTCTCTTGAACCGAACACAAACACAACACCTGACTGTAGCGAGACTGACAGGTTATGAGCTGACGTTATTTCAACCACACATAGAGATCAGACGATGCAACATACTGAATCCTGCTACTCTTTTGCCCTCCAGTACAGAAAACGTTTCCCCACATGACTGTGTTGAAGTAATACATACCGTGACTAAACCAAGACAAGACTTGACGGATGTTGCACTCCCAGACCCTGACCTAACACTCTATGTTGACGGTTCATGTATGAGGACGGGGGCGGGAGAATTAGTGGCAGCATATGCAGTGACCACTGCTACTGAAATCATAGAGACTAAAAGAATAGACATACTGTCAGCACAAGCAGCAGAGCTCATCGCTCTGACACAAGCGTGCATAAGAGCTAAGCACCTGAGAGTAAACATTTACACTGACTCACAATACGCATATGGGGTAGTTCATGACTTCGGCGTACTATGGAGGGAAAGAGGTTTCTTGACTTCTCACGGGGCCAAGATACAGCATGGCCCCCTTATTCAAGCCCTTCTAGATGCGATACATTTACCAACAGCCATAGCGATCCTGAAATGCAAAGCACATACTAAAGCCACAGATACCATTTCCCAAGGCAATGATCTGGCAGACCGAACTGCTAAACAGACAGCTCAGACCCCACTAGACATGACAAAGTCACAGGTACCATTAATGTCCAAAGCCATGACAGTTAGGGATCCTTCCAAGGATGTACAAGACATACAGACACATGCTACTCTAGACGAATTAAAGAAATGGTCGGAACAAGGAGGGGTACTGACTGATCAGGGTTGGATGACTAAGGGCAAAGAAACATGGTTTCTTCCTGATTCGATGGTACAAGTGATCATAAATACTGCACATAGTCCTGCACACTTAGGAGAGAAAGCAATGCTAGACAGCTTACAGAATATATGGTTCAACAAGCACCTGCGTGCAGCAGCGAAACAAAAGGTCAGAACATGTATGATCTGTTGCCAATTCAATCCAGGTAAAGGCATTCCAATGGAACAAGGTGGATTCCATCCACCTGACCATCCTTTTGAAGTCCTCCAAATGGATTATATCCAAATGGACAGATGCAGAGGTTACAAATATGTCCTAGTAGTAGTATGTTCCCTATCAAGATGGACAGAGGCCTATCCAGTCCCTGATTATACTGCTGTAACTACCGCCAGACAATTGGTACGAGAGTTTTTCCCACGTTATGGATTACCGCGTGTCGTATATTCCGACAACGGTCAGCCTTTCTCCTCTGAACTCATGAAACAGGTGTCCCTTCTGTTAGGGTATACCTGGAAGTTCCATTGTGTACGACATCCTGAGGCAGCAGGCCTTGTAGAAAGACATAATCAGACCTTAAAGATAAAACTAGCAAAGATTTGCGCAGACAAAGGTGTAGATTGGATGGTAGCCCTGCCGGTTGCCCTCTTTTACATGCGAATGGTAGCCCATTCTAGAACAGGCTTATCTCCCTATGAAGTGGTCTTTGGTAGACCACCGAATATGTGGGGCACTCCAATGCCTAAAAAGATCACTGATGTTGATAGTAACATGCTGACAGATTACCTGGCTTCCTTGATGTCTGCACTACTCTCTTGTCGTTCGCAGGTTGCTGCCGCCTTCCCTGACAACACCCAGGTCCAGGAACATTCCCTCGTTCCTGGGGATTATGTAGTCATCCGGAACTTTGATAGAACGAGCCCTCTTGAGCCAAGGTGGAAGACGCCCAAGTTGGTATTACTGACCACGAGGACCGTTGTTAAAGTCGAAGGACGGAAAGGATGGGTTCATCTTCATCATTGTAAACGCTACTTTGGAAATAACGATTCGTTTAAAAAGGACATAAAGACTTCAGACTTTGAGCCCCCTTTACTAGAGAAGACTCCCCAGCAGGAGTACAAAGCTAAACTTAGATCTAAAAAGTCAGAACCCGTTTGATCAATTAAGTCCACTAGGTGGTGAAGCGGTTGAACATGTATTCTGGCTTGCATAAGATCTTGGATACTGCGGATGAGAAAAAGAGCAAGATGAAAAGCAAATACTGTAAAATATTACGTGGTAGATGTATAGTGACTTTGATTTTTTTATTTCTCTGTGCATCACGATGATATGTATCAGCTTAATACTACATGCTATTTTTCCTCCTATTGCCTCACTCTTACACTCTACTAATGATACCATAAAGCACACATTTAGTGATCTGCCATCCCATGAGCTATCATATCGACTTGCCTTACGCAACAATACCTTTATTCAGATGCTGCACCATTCACATCAGACTAGCAATGCTACAGACTGCTGGGTCTGTGGCCGACTTCCCCCGTATCAGAAGGTGAAGGGAGTGTTGCCTCTTTTCCCTTTTCCATTCTCCCATAATGGTTCTTGCGGAGCATGGTTTGCCTTAATGACATCCATCAACGGTGATGCCAAAGAATGTCAAGACAAGGAGTGTAGGGGCGACTGGGTATGGGGTGACTTGAATAAAGTCATGAATAAAGCATGTTTCCCAGAATGAGGAAATATGAATTTTATGACCAGTTATGTCCCCTATCTTAGACCCCAACGGCTCCATGTACATGCTATAAGTACATGTATGTTCCCTCCAGTTCCAGCTATGAAGACGCAAATACATGTGCGTCCAACGTCAACATGTCCTCTTTCAGATCCGCCATGAATGGGTCGAATATTCCATTCCTAAGTATGATTGGCCACCGACTTTATATGGTTCACTTTTCTAGTTTTACAGTTCAGGCGAGTAGGCCCTGAATTCTGTCATCAAGCCTTTTCCTGCTTCTGCCTCTGAAATGCTCCAGCCTGGACCTGCATCCGTGTCCATGAATTTTGTCTTACTCCCTGCGCGGCTAGCGGTGCCTGACGCGGCCTGTTGCCTGCCAAAAACTGTATTCAGCCTTCAAGTTATCTGCTCCGCTCCTCATCCAATGCATTCCTGTCTAGTAGTTTAGGTAAACATCCTTCCAGCTACCGAGCAAAAGGCTCGGCCTCGCTATCTCTATGCAAGTAATTCATAGCTCCTGTTACCATGGAAGATTCCTGCCCCCTCGCATCTCATGTAGACACATAGACGCTTGTACATGCACTAACAGTCAGTATAGAATAGATTCCGTCCGAGAGACCTTTCCTTTTGGATAAAACAGTTCCTTAAACAAAGATATTAGATACGATTTGGGATTAGGTTGACCTGACCCCCCAGACTTCTGTCTCCATATGTAGAGCTAAATGTCAATTCCCCTTCACCCTCTAGTTGCACGTCAATCACACGTCAATCACACGTCATGCGGCTGCGCGCGCATCTCTGCCAAATATTTCTGCTGACACTGCAGGATTCTCTTATGGATCCACCCACTTGTGACATCATTTTAAATGACGTTTCTAGTATACGCCTGTATTTACGCCTATTTTCATTACGTATGTGTATTCTTATCTGTATTATCAGCTGTTACGCCTCCTGCATCTGTCTTAATGCAATGCTTTTCATATATATATTGTTACTTGTCAATAATGTATTGCCTATCCCTTCCTGAACCTTCGTGGTGATGGAATAAGATTGCCTGGTTCGAACTATAATTCCTTTGTAAGGAATAAAGCCCTTTTCAGAACCTCTAATACCACGGATTCTGCCTCTTATTTTGACTGAGTTATTCTTACTAGACTTTACCGCATAAAAAATAGTACAGGTAATTTAAATATTTACCACAAAAATTGGCGCCCGAATACGGACACTTTCTCATCTCACGCGCCGGAGGTGCGTTGCAGGCCCGGTCTCCTGCCACAGCTGGACGGACAAAAACGCGTACCCGCAGGATTTCCTGTATCTCCCTCCGGCCAAGCGGGGGTGACTGAGGCTGCGATCAACACCCAGACGAGGCGGTGAGAAGTGCGAAGTATCCCGACCAGAGCCTAGCTGAGAGAGCAAGATCCGAGGTATACAGAGGCCCACCAGGTTCCGAAGTTCCGAGTCCAGTCGAGTCCAGTCCGGTCCAGTTCAGTTCAGTTCCGAGGCCTTCCGTTCCGTGCTACCCGGTGAGTACCGTTGCTGGGGAGGCAGTTAGACGTGCACATTAATTTGTGCCGGTCCTGACGGGTTTGGGTACACAGATCCGGTCTGCACTGTTTTAGCAGTGTATCTGTACTGTTTAGCAGTATATCCAGTATGTTCATGTATATAATTCAATATTATCTAGTATTAGTATTATGTCAGTAACTAGTTTTCTTCTAATTATCATTGTTCGTTAAAAGTTAAATGTTAAATGTTTTACTGTGTTTAAAAATTGTGGTATGAATGAGTGTTCATTATTGTGTTTATTGTATTAATTGTGTTCAAGTTCGGTTCAAGTAAGAATCAAGTAGGAAGGTTTAAAGATGCCGTTCTTTTCAAAATTAAGACAGATCAAAACTAGAAAAGGAGTACTCGAAGAAGCTGTTCCCATTCCACCTAGGGACACTCCAGGGTATTTTATGTATCATAAACATGGCCTAGATGCCGTATTATATCTTGACTTATGGGTGGACTACACCAAGAATCTAGCAGAAAGTCAGAGGTGGCCCGCAGCTGGGACATGGGATGCAGATTGCATCATGAGAGTAGAAGAAGAATTATGGAAAAAGAAAGCCAGACAGTCACAGAAAGATGCCATTGAGTTATGGCGTAAAGAATCGCATAGGCGCACAGAGAAAGCGCTCAGACAGGAAGAGAAAAGTAGGGAGAACTCAAATAAAGCCCGAGAAGACGTATTAGTTAAGGAAGGTATCCGAGTAAAAACAGAACAAGTAGACAGACAACGAAATGCTCTTATGAATGGTATGTATCCTCTTTTAGCCGAAGGTCTACCTAAGGCCACCCCGGAAATACCGAAAGATTTGCCACCCCCATTACTCCCGATTAAAGCACATCCCAAGACCGCAAAAGATATTTTCCTTTCCTCCTATTTAGACGATGTAGCTCCGGAATATGTTAATGTTCCACCACACACGCCACCTGTCGATGGTGCTCTACCCCGAGAACATCCGCACCACAACCACAACAACAACAACAACAACAGCCACAGCCTATTGCTGCAACACAAAACACGACACAACAGATGTATCAGTATGCACAAAATGACTATCCAGAGTATCAGCGCTACACATGAAATAGCCTAGAGAGGGAAGTTGGGTTACCCCTTATTGAGGTTCCAGTAGATCAAGAGGGTCCTTATGTACAGAGTCAAGTATTGGGGAAAGACCGAAAGTTTCTACTCGATACAGGGGCAAGCAGAACCACTATCAGTCACGATGAAGTTCCAGGGGCACCCCTCTCAGGCTCACAAAATATTTCCCTTGGTTTCTCAGGAAAGCCTACTGTTAGAGTCGGGGATCTCTGGTTGGCGCAAGGTTGCCCTTGTGTCAAGCAGGAACCCTCTCCTCCACGTCAGGGCGCAGGATAACCCCTCGCGAATGACCCTTGCTCACCCTCTAGGTGCGTGGCGTGAGCAGCCAAGGCGATTCCTCAGGCGTTGTTGGTTAAGCACTTACAATCATACACACAGTAAATACATCAATCCCCCCAGAAACGGACACCAGACTTGGATATATATAAAAATACGATTCTTTATGTAAAAATAAGGTGTATATATATCTCAGCAGACTTATCACAAGACCAATAACGTTTTCGCTATGCCACCAGGTTGTAAAGCGGGCAAATGTTCGTTGTTCGTAGCTTCAAATGGATACTTCGTAGTCTCTTTACTTGTAGTTCCAGTACTTACAGAGATCGGTTCCTGCGAACGGGGAAATAAGGCGTTGCGGGCCCCGAGCCCGATGCTGGAACTTCTTCCGTGATGTGGAGAGTCAGCACAGGTCGGTGCGACTCTCAGCTTGGGAAGTGTTCTTGGGTCCTCAATCAGCAGGTGTGGGCAAGTAGGCAGGCGCGGCCCGCGACCCTTTAGCACGGCGGTGCAGGAGGGTCTCCACAGCGGGGGCGGCGCGGCCTGAGATGTCCGGGGATAGCGAAGCGGGGTCGCAGGGCACGGTTAGTGCAGCTGGGTGACCCGGCGTAGATCACAGTCGTCGGACGGCTTCCGGCAGGAGGGGTGATAGCGCGTTCAGCGCACTCCAATGGCAGGCGGTGACAGGGATGCAGGCGGCCTGGCCCGGGAACAGAGAGCGGCTCGGGACGGAGCGGGGCTCTCACGGGTTGGAGGCAGGCGAGCTTCTGAGTGTCACGGCCCTAGGAGGGGCGATGAGGGGCGCAGTCTCTTTTCCAGCGGGATGCACACACGGCTCGAATTGGAGGACGAGCAAGAAGCACAGAGAACCCACTGTTCCTGGGGTTCAGTTCAGGGGGCAAGCTCAGATCAAGCCCTTGGAGAATGTTCAAGCACAAAGTAGCAAAGTCTTTTCAGTAAGTCTCTTCCTCTCCTTTCTCAGCAAGGCAGGCAGCAGGCCAGCTCCTCCAGCGTCTCCTTCTCCTTCTAGTCGGGCAGAGGTTCTTTGTGGTAAACAGGATTCTGATTTCTTAGGAGCCAGGTTCCTACTTTTATACCATGATTCTTTTGTTCTTTAGCGCCAGGGGGCCTAGGCCTGGCTCAGTCCAGTTCTGGAGCACTTTGCTATGGTGACTCTGCTCTTTCCTTTCAGCAGCAGGGCAGAGACATCAGCCGCCCCACAGGGGGTGGCGCCGGCTTTGTGGTGGCAGAGCACAGGTCTATTCAAGAGTCAAGGTGTACTCCTCCCACCCATCCAGGTGTAATCTCTCTACCCACCACCTGGCAGCCAACCTGTCTCTGGGGATCCCCCCACCCTGCTCCTTACTGTTGCTGGGCAGAACACACACACACACAGCAGAGGCGGACTGAGATGGTCAGGTCAGTAAACACTAACTTTCTAAAAGTAGCATTTACAAACCCAGGATACTAAAATAAACTTGACTACAAGAAGTATTTTATCATCCTGAGTTCAGGCATACTAAACTTGACACTTCTACCATGCTCTCTGAGTCCACTGGGGTCACAGCGTTGGCGTGATCCCAGCAGCCCATTCTGGCCTATGGAGAGCAGGTAGCCTTCAATAGTGAAAAACGACAAGGGCTGTAATTCACTACTAAGACATGCCACACACACCAGGGCATGTCTTACCTTATGCCTACAATGCACCCTGCCCTTGGGCCTACCAGAGGGGTGGCTAATAGGTAGGTAAGGGAAGGTTTAGGGACTGGCAAGTGGGGGCACTTGCGCAGTCAGCGCGACGGTCCCGGACCGCGCACAGGGTCTGCGGTGGCAGACCCTAGACACATTTTACAAGGCCGCTTCTGTGGGTGGCGCAACCAGCGCTGCAAGCCCACCAGCAGCATTGGCATCCACAAGCCCTGGCACCCCTGGTGCACTTTACTGGGGACTGACAGTGAATCCAATGAACCAATCATGGACACCAATTACAGGTACACTTTACGTAGGGAGCACTTGCACTGCGGCACGGATTAGCCGTGGCGCAGTGCCCTGAGCGGACAACACCAGCAAAACAGTCGAGGCACACCATCAAAAAGTGGAAGGGAAACTCACGCCAAGGTGCCAGGTCTAACACGTGTCCCCTCCAGCTGAAATGTGGGGAGAACTACCCTTGCCCAGGGGGTTCCTCGTCACTAAGGCGGAAATACCTGGACAGACCGTCAGCGTTGGCGTGATCTGTACCAGGACGGTGTTCCACCGTAAAGTCCATACCCTGTAGGGAGATGGACCACCTCAACAGCTTCGGGTTCTCACCCCTCATTTGCATCAACCATCTGAGGGGCCTGTGGTCCGTCTGAACCCGGAAGTGAGACCCAAACAAGTAGGGTCTTAGCTTCTTCAGCGCCCAGACCACAGCAAATGCTTCTCGCTCAATTGCACTCCACCTACTTTCCCGTGGAAGTAACCTCCTACTGATGAAGGCTACGGGTTGGTCCCAGCCCTCCTCAGTCATCTGTGAGAGAACAGCCCCTACACCATGCTCTGAAGCGTCTGTCTGGACTAGGAATTCCTTGGAGAAGTCAGGGGCCAAGAGCACGGGCGCCGTGCACATGGCAGTCTTCAGGGTGTCGAAAGCTTTCTGACAGGTGTCAGTCCAAATCACGTTCCTGGGCTGCTTCTTCGAAGTCAGCTCGGTCAAGGGGGCAACGATCGTTCCATAGCCCTTAACAAACCTCCTGTAGTACCCAGTGAGCCCCAGGAAGGCCCTCACTGCGGTCTGCGTCTTGGGGGGTTCCCAAGCCAGGATGGTCTCGATTTTGGGTTGCAAGGGTGCCACCTTGCCACTCCCCACTTGGTGTCCCAAGTACACCACGGAACCCTGCCCGATCTGGCACTTGCTTGCCTTGATCGTGAGGCCTGCTCGGCGCAGCGCCATCAACACTTCCCAGAGGTGGCGCAGGTGTTCAGGCCAGGTGGCACTGAACACTGCGATGTCATCCAGGTAGGCGGCACTGAACGCATCCAGCCCAACCAGTACCTGGTTGACCAACCTCTGAAAGGTGGCAGGGGCATTCTTCATTCCAAATGGCATGACTCGGAACTGGAAGTGCCCATCTGGTGTAGAGAATGCTGACCTCTCTTTGGCCCCATCGGTCAAGGCGATCTGCCAGTACCCAGACGTTAGATCAAACGTACTGAGGAACCGGGCAGCCCCCAGCCGATCAATGAGCTCATCAGCTCTGGGGATGGGGTGCGCGTCAGTCTTCGTGACTGAATTGAGTCCTCTGTAGTCCACACAGAACCGGAGTTCAGGTGTGGCTCCCGGCGCAGCAGCCTTTGGGACCACGACCACGGGGCTGGACCAAGGACTGCTGGAGGACTCAACCACCCCTAGCGCAAGCATTTTGGAGACCTCCTCCTTAATGCAAGCTCTGACCCTGTCAGTTACCCTGTAAGCCTTGTGCTTCACAGGTAAGCTATCTCCTGTGTCCACATCATGGACGCACCAATCGGTGACACCAGGAACCAGGGAGAATCGGTCGGAAAACTGTCCCAACAAGTGGCGGCAGTCTTCCTGTTGTTCGGGCGTCAGGGTGGGTGAGAGGTTAACTCCATCCACTGACCCATCTTTCTCAGAGGCCACTAAGAGGTCAGGAAGAGGCTCGGTCTCCTCTTCCATTCCATCATCAGTGGCCAGCAGCATGCCCACTTCGGTCCTCTCTAAGTGGGGCTTAAGGCGGTTAACATGTAGGACCCTCAAAGGGTTCCTGGGAGTCTGCATGTCCACCAAGTAGGTGATAGGACTTGTGCGCTCCACAACCTCAAATGGACCTGTCCACTTATCCTGAAGTGCACAAGGCTCCACTGGGGCCAAGACCCACACCTTTTGTCCAGGTTGAAGCTCTACCAGAGTGGCATTCCGGTCGTACCACCGCTTCATCTCCTCCTGGCTGGCTTCCAGATTTGCCTCAGCAAGTTGCCTGAAACGCCGAGTCTGGTTTCGGAAGGCCAGCATGTAACTATATACATTCTGGGGAGGTTTCCTGGGAGATTGCTCCCAGCCTTCCTTTACCAAACTCAGAGGTCCTCTTACCGGGTGACCATACAGAAGCTCAAAGGGGCTGAATCCTAGAGACTTCTGTGGCACCTCCCGGTAAGCGAAGAGCAGGCATGGCAAGAGGACGTCCCACTTACGCCTCATTGGACCGTCCAGGCCCATGATCATGCCTTTGAGGGTTCGGTTGAATCTCTCAACCAACCCGTTTCCTTGGGGGTGGTAAGGAGTGGTGAACTTGTAAGTTACCCCACACTCCTTCCACAGGGATTTCATATATGTGGATATGAAATTGGTCCCCCTGTCGCTCACCACCTCTAGAGGGAATCCCACTCGGGAGAAAATTCCCATCAGTGCCCGTCCCACCACGGGGGCCGTCACTGTCCTCAGAGGGATGGCTTCAGGGTACCGGGTGACATGGTCCACCAAGACCAGGATGAACCTGTTGCCCAGGGCTGTCTTGGGGTCCAGAGGCCCCACAATATCAATACCCACTCGTTGGAATGGCGTACCGACCACAGGGAAAGGTTGCAGAGGAGCCTTATGCTTCCCTCCGCTCTTACCACTTGCCTGGCAAGTCTGACAGGTTCTGCAGTAGGAATCTGAATTCTTATGCATTTGGGGCCAGTAAAAGTGGGTGACAAGCCTGTCATAGGTCTTGTCCATCCCCAAATGTCCTGCTAAAGGCACATCGTGAGCCAGCCCCAGTAGGAAGGTTCTGAACTTCTGGGGTACCACCAGCACACGGGCTGACCCAGGTTCAGCAGCCTTAGGCTCGGAATACAGGAGGTCACTCTCCCAGTACACGTAGTGTGTTTTGGCCTGAACACCGTTGGCCTGGTCTGTAGCCTGTTGCCGCATACCCACGAGAGAAGGGCATTCTTTCTGCTCCCTGCAGAATTCCTCCCTGGAGGGACCTCCTTCTTGCTGCCAATGGGTCAGCTCAGGCAGATCTCCCAGTTCGGCAATCTGTTCCCCGGTAGGCTCCAGAGCATCCCCCTCAGGGTCTACTTCCTCCTGGGCCGTGGGAACTTCGGGGGCCGGTTTCCCGCGCCTCCTGCGCCTTCTCCCTAAGGCCGGTTCCTGGACCTCTCCCTCAGGCTCCAGGACCCTCTCAACACCCCTACTGGCTGCCATGGACCGGGTGGTCACGCACGCCCAGTCGGGTAGACCCACCATCCTCAGATGCGTGGTCTTCTCCACCTTTTCCCAAGGGGAACTCTCCAGGTCGTTCCCTAGCAGACAATCTACAGGCATGTCAGTTCTCACAGCGACTTGTAGAGTACCAGAGACCTCCCCCCACTCAAAGGGAACTTGAGCCATTGGACAACGACTCTCTACGTTGTCAGCATTGACAACCCTACAGTAGGCATTGGGTACAATCTGCTCTTGAGACACCAGGTGTTGCCTCACCGAGGTCACGCTGGCTCCTGTATCTCTAAGAGCCTCCACCTTCTTTCCATTGATGGTCACCACCTGCCCATATTTCTTAGTGTTAGAGGGCAGGTAGGTTACAGGGACCATCTCACTGTCTCCTAGCGAGACTAGGGTCATCTGCCCGGGACCCCCACCCTCCTGGACTGCTACTTCCTCCCCAAAGTTAACACTAGCTACTTGCCGGGGTGGAGCACCAGTGGGTGCGGTCTTACCAAACAGGCGACACTTAGGATCAGAGGCAATGTGACCCGGATCGCCACACTTATAACAATTGAAGGGCCCCTTTGGAACAGGTCTACCTGTCGGGGCCCCGTTCTGCTGCGGGGTTGGGGGAGGCTGAGAACCCTTCTGCTGGTTCCCTTGGGAATTACTTTGGGGGCCTTTTTGGAACCCCTTCTGTTTACCCTTGTCCCCCCCACTCTTCTGCTGGGGACCCTGCCCACCTTTGGCGGAGTCTCCCACTTGACCCTTGTGGACCCTGGTGCTGAGCCAGCGGTCCGCCTCCTCAGCAAGCTTCCTCGGGTTGGACAGCTTGCTATCTATCAGGTGTTGGCGTAGCTCAGGAAAACATTGACTGGACAAGTGCTCCCATGCAATTAAATCAAGCAGCCCTTGATAATCATTCACTTTGCTACCCTTCACCCAACCATCCAGCGCTCTGCAGAAAAAGGTCACATATTCCACATACGTACTCTCAGGGATCTTCTTGGTCTCCCTGAACCTCTGTCTATATAGCTCAGGAGTTAACCCATACCTGGTCATTAAAGCTTCCTTCATATGGGGGTATGAGGTCTGGACTTCTAAGGGCAAATCTAACAGTGTGTCCCGCCCTTCCGCAAGGAACCTTCCCCACAACCCCGCTCCCCAGTCTTTCTCAGGGACCCGGTGTGAGGACATGGCCACCTCGTAGGCCCTAAACCACTGCCCTATGTCATCCTTTCTGAAATACTCCTTTACTACATCTTTGGGGATGTACACCTTGGACTCTACCTGCGCTGGTGGAGTGCTGCCACCAGAAGGAGCGGTGTCCAAACTTTTCGCCTTCAGCTCCAACTCCTTCAATCTGATATCATGATCCATTTGGCGTTGTTGTGCCTCCAGGGCCAACTTCTGCTTTTCCATTTCCATTTGTCCTGCCAACTTTGCCATCTCCATTGCATGCGCCCTTTCTGCTGCCCTGTCTGCCAGCTCCTCTGGCGACCGGACTCTGCTGGGCTCCTCAAGGTTGTCGGGTGGAACGATGTCCCCCGCATTCCGTAGGTCTCGTGACTCCTTCCAGGCTCTCAACGCCTTGGTGTACTGGGTCTTCCTCTTGCATCCAGCATGGGGGACTCTGAATTGTACACTGTAGCCTTTCAATTGCTCCATCGTGTAGCCTTCCAGTCTCTCCCAATCCACCTCATCGATTCCAGAAATCACAGAGAGTGCTCTCCCAGCGGAGTGTGAGCCAGGCATGGTCGCAGTAATGGCAGATGTCTCAACAAAGTTCAGAAAATGAAAACCTGTGGCTGCGTTACTTGGTCTGCTCTCACTATCTGGTGATTAATAATTCACTGTATGCAAATTACAAGTGCCAATCCGAAATCCCAACCGCTGCCAACAATGTTAGAGTCGGGGATCTCTGGTTGGCGCAAGGTTGCCCTTGTGTCAAGCAGGAACCCTCTCCTCCACGTCAGGGCGCAGGATAACCCCTCGCGAATGACCCTTGCTCACCCTCTAGGTGCGTGGCGTGAGCAGCCAAGGCGATTCCTCAGGCGTTGTTGGTTAAGCACTTACAATCATACACACAGTAAATACATCAATCCCCCCAGAAACGGACACCAGACTTGGATATATATAAAAATACGATTCTTTATGTAAAAATAAGGTGTATATATATCTCAGCAGACTTATCACAAGACCAATAACGTTTTCGCTATGCCACCAGGTTGTAAAGCGGGCAAATGTTCGTTGTTCGTAGCTTCAAATGGATACTTCGTAGTCTCTTTACTTGTAGTTCCAGTACTTACAGAGATCGGTTCCTGCGAACGGGGAAATAAGGCGTTGCGGGCCCCGAGCCCGATGCTGGAACTTCTTCCGTGATGTGGAGAGTCAGCACAGGTCGGTGCGACTCTCAGCTTGGGAAGTGTTCTTGGGTCCTCAATCAGCAGGTGTGGGCAAGTAGGCAGGCGCGGCCCGCGACCCTTTAGCACGGCGGTGCAGGAGGGTCTCCACAGCGGGGGCGGCGCGGCCTGAGATGTCCGGGGATAGCGAAGCGGGGTCGCAGGGCACGGTTAGTGCAGCTGGGTGACCCGGCGTAGATCACAGTCGTCGGACGGCTTCCGGCAGGAGGGGTGATAGCGCGTTCAGCGCACTCCAATGGCAGGCGGTGACAGGGATGCAGGCGGCCTGGCCCGGGAACAGAGAGCGGCTCGGGACGGAGCGGGGCTCTCACGGGTTGGAGGCAGGCGAGCTTCTGAGTGTCACGGCCCTAGGAGGGGCGATGAGGGGCGCAGTCTCTTTTCCAGCGGGATGCACACACGGCTCGAATTGGAGGACGAGCAAGAAGCACAGAGAACCCACTGTTCCTGGGGTTCAGTTCAGGGGGCAAGCTCAGATCAAGCCCTTGGAGAATGTTCAAGCACAAAGTAGCAAAGTCTTTTCAGTAAGTCTCTTCCTCTCCTTTCTCAGCAAGGCAGGCAGCAGGCCAGCTCCTCCAGCGTCTCCTTCTCCTTCTAGTCGGGCAGAGGTTCTTTGTGGTAAACAGGATTCTGATTTCTTAGGAGCCAGGTTCCTACTTTTATACCATGATTCTTTTGTTCTTTAGCGCCAGGGGGCCTAGGCCTGGCTCAGTCCAGTTCTGGAGCACTTTGCTATGGTGACTCTGCTCTTTCCTTTCAGCAGCAGGGCAGAGACATCAGCCGCCCCACAGGGGGTGGCGCCGGCTTTGTGGTGGCAGAGCACAGGTCTATTCAAGAGTCAAGGTGTACTCCTCCCACCCATCCAGGTGTAATCTCTCTACCCACCACCTGGCAGCCAACCTGTCTCTGGGGATCCCCCCACCCTGCTCCTTACTGTTGCTGGGCAGAACACACACACACACAGCAGAGGCGGACTGAGATGGTCAGGTCAGTAAACACTAACTTTCTAAAAGTAGCATTTACAAACCCAGGATACTAAAATAAACTTGACTACAAGAAGTATTTTATCATCCTGAGTTCAGGCATACTAAACTTGACACTTCTACCATGCTCTCTGAGTCCACTGGGGTCACAGCGTTGGCGTGATCCCAGCAGCCCATTCTGGCCTATGGAGAGCAGGTAGCCTTCAATAGTGAAAAACGACAAGGGCTGTAATTCACTACTAAGACATGCCACACACACCAGGGCATGTCTTACCTTATGCCTACAATGCACCCTGCCCTTGGGCCTACCAGAGGGGTGGCTAATAGGTAGGTAAGGGAAGGTTTAGGGACTGGCAAGTGGGGGCACTTGCGCAGTCAGCGCGACGGTCCCGGACCGCGCACAGGGTCTGCGGTGGCAGACCCTAGACACATTTTACAAGGCCGCTTCTGTGGGTGGCGCAACCAGCGCTGCAAGCCCACCAGCAGCATTGGCATCCACAAGCCCTGGCACCCCTGGTGCACTTTACTGGGGACTGACAGTGAATCCAATGAACCAATCATGGACACCAATTACAGGTACACTTTACGTAGGGAGCACTTGCACTGCGGCACGGATTAGCCGTGGCGCAGTGCCCTGAGCGGACAACACCAGCAAAACAGTCGAGGCACACCATCAAAAAGTGGAAGGGAAACTCACGCCAAGGTGCCAGGTCTAACACCTACTATTAACGAAGTATCACAACCACTTGCATTCACAGTCGGTCCGTTAACACGGACTACAGATCTATTACTTACGAAATCATGTCCAGAAAACTTGTTAGGTATAAAAACATTGAAGGCTCTAGGAGCTGTAATATGTTGTTCTCCGGAAGGAGTACGACTATTTTTGCGTGACTTTAAAGGTCACTACGTGTCTAGAGACATGGATCACCGGTTACAGAATCTACCTGCACATTTATGGGCACAAGGCCCCACTGATGTAGGTTGTATGCACATTACACCATATCGAGACACACTCAAAACAGGAGTAGTACTACCACGAATGCGACAATATAAATTACCACCAGATGCTGTAGTGGCTTTGCTGCAAATCATTGACGAGCTCATTGCACAAGGAGTGGTCGTGGAAACGGACTCCAATGTATGTAATTCCCCGATAATTCCGATTCTTAAACGAACAGATCCAAAAGCACCACCAGTATATCGATTAGTTATTGATCTGCGAGAATTAAATAAATGCATTGTACCACAATACCCCGTGGTCCCAGATATCTCTTCATTGCTAACAGCCATAGATTCAGAAGCAACGTTCTTTACTGTAATTGATCTCAAGAACGCTTTCTTTAGCGTCCCAATCGATCCGGAAAGCCAATATTTGTTCGGATTCAGCTTAAATGGACGAAGTTTTAAATTCGCACGCGCACCTCAAGGATTCACAGAAAGCCCCAGCATCTATAGCCAAGCATTGAAAAGAGAACTTGACAGTATCCACATGCCAGCTAACACTGCCCTGCTTCAATACGTCGATGATCTGCTGATCACCGCCCGAAGCGAACCTGAATGTGAAAAAGCATCACTGACGGTTTTACATTTCTTAGCCGACAAGGGGCACAAAGTGTCCCCTTCAAAGCTGCAATTCTGTGTCCAGCAAGTTGTGTACCTTGGGCACTTGCTGTCCAAGGGGGGAAGACAGCTTACACCCGACCGTATCCAGTTAATTGTTAACATGCCGCCACCTAAGACACAAAAGGAGGTACGGGCATTCATAGGCCTCACTTCGTACTGTAGGCAGTGGATCCCTCAATATGCATTTCTAGCAAAACCACTCATTCAGTTGACAACACAGGAGGCAGCGACATCGACTGTCCTCCCTTGGACTCAGGAACATACACAAGCTTTTGAAAGCTTAAAGAAAGCTTTATGTCAAGCACCTGTTTTAGCAACACCATGTTACAGCAAACGTTTTACACTTTTTGTTACAGAACGTGAAGGTACTGCTTTGTCAGTACTCACGCAGGAACAAGCAGGATCACACAAGCCATGTGCTTATTTTTCTAGTACATTAGATCCCGTAGCTCAGGCTCTTCCTGCGTGCCTGAAATCAGTCGCAGCAACAGCTTTAGCAATCAGACAAAGCGATGCCATAGTGTTAGGACATCAATTGACAGTACAAGTACTACACGCAGTAGAGGTTCTCTTGAACCGGACCCAAACACAACACTTGACTATAGCAAGACTGACGGGCTATGAATTGACATTGTTCCAGCCACACATAGAAATCAGACGTTGTAGTACATTAAATCCTGCCACACTTTTGCCATTAAGTGGAACAGACCCATTGGCACATGATTGTATTGAAGTTATCACTATTACGACGAAACCCAGACAAGACTTGACAGATATTCCATTATCAGACCCAGACCTGACATTGTATGTAGATGGTTCATGCATGAGAACAAGTACAGGAGAGTTAGTGGCCGCTTATGCAGTCACAACAGACACTGAAATTATTGAAACAAATTGGATCGATACCTTGTCAGCTCAAGCAGCAGAGCTCATCGCTCTGACACAAGCCTGTATTCAAGCCAAAAATAAGAAAGTCAACATATACACAGATTCACGTTATGCATTCGGAGTCGTCCATGACTTCGGCGTACTTTGGCGAGAGAGAGGTTATTTAACTTCTCACGGTGCCCACATTCAGCACGGTCCCCTTATTCAAGCTCTGTTAGATGCAATACATCTGCCTACTGCAATATCGATTATGAAGTGCAAGGCCCATACGAAAGTGACTGACATTATTTCTCAGGGTAACGACCTAGCTGACAGAACAGCTAAACAGACTGCTCAGAATCAGACTCGTCCAACTGACACGACAAAGACAATAGTTCCGACACCAACACACTGCATGACAGTTAAGGATCCCGCCCTTGATGTAATTGACATACAGACACATGCTACACCAGAAGAAATAAAGAGATGGACTGAATTAGGAGGGATCCAAACGGATCAAGGATGGATGACGAAGGGAAAATCTATATGGTTTCTCCCCGACTCAATGGTTCAGGTCATCATTAACACAATACATAGTCCAGCGCACCTAGGAGAGAAAGCTATGCTAGACAGTATTCAACACATTTGGTTCAATAAACACTTGCGAGCAGCAGCTAAACAGAAAGTACGTACCTGCATGATTTGTTGTCAGGTCAATCCAGGAAAAGGCGTACCTGTAGAACAGGGTGGATTTCAACCCCCCGATCACCCTTTTGAAGTCCTCCAGATGGATTATGTCCAGATGGAACGATGTCGAGGATTCAAATATGTCCTCGTAGTTGTATGCGCTCTTTCCCGGTGGACAGAGGCGTATCCCGTCTCAGATTACACTGCCCCGACTACTGCCAAACAGTTAGTTCGAGAATTCTTCCCACGGTATGGTTTGCCCCGTATCGTGTACTCAGATAATGGCCAGCCGTTCTCATCCGAGCTAATGAAACATGTTTCACTTCTGTTAGGCTACCAATGGAAATTCCACTGTGTCCGACATCCCGAGGCAGCAGGTCTCGTGGAGCGACATAATCAAACTCTGAAAATTAGACTGTCCAAAGTATGTAGAGAAAAAGGTGTCGACTGGATAGTAGCTTTACCGGTTGCGCTCTTTTACATGAGAATGGTAGCACACTCTCGAACAGGGCTATCCCCGTATGAGGTGATCTTCGGTAGACCACCAAATATGTGGGGGACGCCTATACCTCGTAAAATAACTGATGTTGATTGTAATATGCTGACAGATTACCTGGCTTCCTTGATGTCTGCACTACAATCTTGTCGTTCACAGGTAGCTGCAGCTTTTCCCGATAACACTGAGGTGAAGCCCCATGACGTGGTTCCGGGAGATATTGTACTTGTAAGGAACTTCGACAGAAGGAACCCGCTGGAGCCTCGCTGGCAGTCGCCTAAACTCGTCTTATTGACCACAAGGACAGCTGTGAAGATTGAGGGACGTAAAGGGTGGTTGCACTCGAGCCATATCAAAAAATTTCATGGACTATCATCCGACTTGAATTATCAGCCCTGCATTCCCTCACAGACTGACTCAAAACTCCCCCTGGTTGACAAGACAGAAAAGGAAAACTATAAACTGAAACTAAGGTCTAGCAAGTCAGACAATTTGATTGTTTAAGTCCTCTCCAAGGTGAATTGGTTGAATTTGTCTCTGACATGTATCCTCTAGACCGAAATAGAGAGAGAAATAGACAGAAACAGCTCAAGAAACATGCGTACTGTAAATCACTTCGTAGTCACTGCATAGTGACATTGTTAATTATGTTTTTTCTAAGTCTTCTGATTATCATTGCCAGTATATTATTACACATGTATTACCCTATTTCCAAGCGTGCTTTCAATGCTACTGCCGAACATTCTTTTAGCGAATTACCCCCGCATGAGTTGTCCTATAGATTTGCGCTGCACAACAACACATTCATTAGTATGTTACATCATTCTCATCAGACCAGCAATGCTACAAATTGTTGGATATGTGGCCGACTCCCTCCCTATCAGAAATATAGGGGAGTTCTGCCCCTCTTTCCGTATCCATTCACACACAATGGCTCCTGTGGAGCATGGTTTAGTTTGATTAATTCCCTAGATTCAAATTCAGTAGTTTATCAAGACAACTGGGTTTGGGGAAACCTGAACCTAGTTTTACTTAAAGTCTGCTACCCTAACAAGGAGGGACTTCCCAAAAGAACAGGAACTGATCTAGAAAATGAAGTATATGGACTAGGTAACTTTACACTTAATCTCATGATCCTGAATGTTGAATCCGAAGCTACACCAATCTTGCCCGCTATGTCAGTATTTCCAGTTAGAGGCGAATTATGTGTAAGAAAGAACGGTTCAATACACATGGGCCATAGTAAATGTACCACTGTAATAGAATTCAATGATAAAGGCAAGTCTACATTTAGAGCTTCTCGTCACTCCTACTTCATCTGTGGTCACACCGCATACATACGCCTACCCCTAGATTGGGATGGTACCTGTTACATTGCATTCCTTCTACCACCTGTTTTCCTAGCCCCGCCTGATTACCATAGGAATACCCATTTAGTACACAATAGACAGCAGAGAGATCTCCCGATTGTCGACTACACCGAAACAGCCTGGGAGCAATACACAGATTTCAATAAAGGTTTCTTTCCCTACATAGGTACAGTCACTAATAGTAAGTTGATACGTAGATTAACTAGAACCCTTGAAGCAGTAGTGAATGAAACTACTTCCGCCTTAGGCAACTTAACAGAGGAGCAGTCTGCGATGCGGATTGTTGTTCTTCAAAATCGTCTTGTCCTTGACGTCATTCTGGCCGATAGGGGCGGAGCTTGTAGGGTCATCGGATCAAGTTGCTGTGTTTTCATACCAGAAAACGCGCCGTCAGTATATAAAGCCATAACTCGACTTCATAAGATCGTAAGCCAGATACACCAGAATCCAGGCACCTGGACTTGGTCCGGTTGGTTCTGGAGCGTGTTGTCAGCCTGGGGATGGAGGATCCTATCCTTCCTAGGTATTGGCTTTCTCATACTATTCAGTTGCTGCTTGTGTCTACAATGTGGGCCAGCGATTTGTGGTCTGTGTGCCACATCGTGTATCCCGCCTTCAAATTTTCATTCAAGATCCCGGAAGAAGAAAGAAGAACAAATGATGCTATATGAACAGATTGATGGATTGATGAAAATGGATATTTCATAAGGGTCCGTAGGGGACAAGGAGGGAATGAGGAAATATGAATTTTATGACCAGTTATGTCCCCTATCTTAGACCCCAACGGCTCCATGTACATGCTATAAGTACATGTATGTTCCCTCCAGTTCCAGCTATGAAGACGCAAATACATGTGCGTCCAACGTCAACATGTCCTCTTTCAGATCCGCCATGAATGGGTCGAATATTCCATTCCTAAGTATGATTGGCCACCGACTTTATATGGTTCACTTTTCTAGTTTTACAGTTCAGGCGAGTAGGCCCTGAATTCTGTCATCAAGCCTTTTCCTGCTTCTGCCTCTGAAATGCTCCAGCCTGGACCTGCATCCGTGTCCATGAATTTTGTCTTACTCCCTGCGCGGCTAGCGGTGCCTGACGCGGCCTGTTGCCTGCCAAAAACTGTATTCAGCCTTCAAGTTATCTGCTCCGCTCCTCATCCAATGCATTCCTGTCTAGTAGTTTAGGTAAACATCCTTCCAGCTACCGAGCAAAAGGCTCGGCCTCGCTATCTCTATGCAAGTAATTCATAGCTCCTGTTACCATGGAAGATTCCTGCCCCCTCGCATCTCATGTAGACACATAGACGCTTGTACATGCACTAACAGTCAGTATAGAATAGATTCCGTCCGAGAGACCTTTCCTTTTGGATAAAACAGTTCCTTAAACAAAGATATTAGATACGATTTGGGATTAGGTTGACCTGACCCCCCAGACTTCTGTCTCCATATGTAGAGCTAAATGTCAATTCCCCTTCACCCTCTAGTTGCACGTCAATCACACGTCAATCACACGTCATGCGGCTGCGCGCGCATCTCTGCCAAATATTTCTGCTGACACTGCAGGATTCTCTTATGGATCCACCCACTTGTGACATCATTTTAAATGACGTTTCTAGTATACGCCTGTATTTACGCCTATTTTCATTACGTATGTGTATTCTTATCTGTATTATCAGCTGTTACGCCTCCTGCATCTGTCTTAATGCAATGCTTTTCATATATATATTGTTACTTGTCAATAATGTATTGCCTATCCCTTCCTGAACCTTCGTGGTGATGGAATAAGATTGCCTGGTTCGAACTATAATTCCTTTGTAAGGAATAAAGCCCTTTTCAGAACCTCTAATACCACGGATTCTGCCTCTTATTTTGACTGAGTTATTCTTACTAGACTTTACCGCATAAAAAATAGTACAGGTAATTTAAATATTTACCACAAGATGAAGAAGGTCTTCCCCAAAGGAAAGGTACAGATCTAGAAAATGAAGAGTATCTGCAAGGAAATGCGACCCTTGACTTTATAGTGTTGAATGTCAAGCCCATACACAATTTAGGTCCATCCTCAATCACAGTCCTGCCAGTAAAAGGGAACTTGTGTGTCAGAAAAGAAGGCTCTGTACATTTGGGGCACAGCGAGTGTAACACTATACTGGTGTTTAAAGACAAAGGAAAGTCTTACTTCAGAGCATCATGACACACCTACTTTATTTGTGGCCAGACAGCCTATGTACAACTGCCCTTAGACTGGGGTGGGACGTGCTACATATCATTTCTTCTACCACCCGTTTTCTTGGCCCCATCGAACTATCATCAAAATCTCCAACTAGCACTTATCAGACACAGACGAGGGCTCGATGCCTCCGGCATTGACCAGACTGAAACAGCTTGGGAGCAATATACAGATTTCAACAAAGGATTCTTTTTCTTCATAGGTCCCGTCCAGAATAGTAAACTTATCCGCAGACTAACAAGGATTCTAGAAACAGTTGCTAATGAGACTGCATCAGCCCTGGGGAACTTGACCCAGGAACAGTCTGCTATGAGAATGGTCGTTCTTCAGAATCGTCTTGTTCTTGACGTCATCCTAGCGGATAGGGGCGGGGCCTGTAGGGTCATCGGTTCCAGCTGTTGCGTTTTCATACCTAATAACGCACCGTCTGTATACAAAGCAATAACAAGACTCCACAAGATTGCCCAAAGCATACACCAAGACCCAGGCACGTGGACTTGGTCCAGTTGGCTCTGGGAAATAATATCAGCATGGGGATGGAAAGTGTTGACAGTCTGTGGACTAATACTACTGATGATATTCAGTTGTTGCCTATGTCTGCAGTGTGGCCCGGCCATTTGCGGCCTGTGTGCTACTGCATGTGTTCCACATCCCCATTTACAGAGCATTGAAAATGGTAAAATAATGCTGCAAGAACAGATTGACTGTCTCATGAGAATAGATATGACATGAGGGTCCACTAGGGGACAAGGAGGGAATGAGGAAAATAAAATATCATGAGGCCTATGTGTCCCCGTGTGTTCCCCACCACTCATGTGCACATACATGTCACCTATGTATTTCCCCTCCATGGCCTGTCTATCATGATGCTTATGCTATAACGTGGCCTGCCATAATCCAGTCTCCCATGAGAGAAACGACAATTCTGCTCTGAGGCCTAAACGTTTTGCATCATGTTTTCCCGCATTTCCATTATTGTGGCTCAGCCAGAGCCGAAAAGAGGTTTCAGGCCTCAGAACGCTCTGAAAGCTGTAGCTGCGTATCCTTGGCCTTGCACACTTGGGCCTCAGCCAAAGGGGCCCTGTCCGAGACAGTATTGAGCACGGTTATCTGCTTACTCCTACCGAAACCACATTCCTGCCTGGAGAAGGAGGGATAAACATAACCCATCTGCAAAGGAGAAAGCCTAGCCTTCCTGTCTCTTTTTGTGCGATTACAAAGCTCACGTCAGTGAAAAGCCCATAGCCCCCATGTAAGACTTCAGCAGTAAACAAAGAAATAAATGCCACATTGGCTCTTGGTGATGGGCAACCTATGTCACGAATCAGTCCCTGCTCCAGACTTTAGATATCAGATAATACAAGATGTGCTGGTCGCCCTGACACTGAAGGCCTCATTTTCAGACTCCAGACTCCCCGGTTGCATAGCAACCCTTTCACACGTCAGTTACACGTCATGCTCGAGTTGAGCACAAGTAAGGCAAAGTTCCAGTAAAGTTCCAGCTGATCACGCAACCCCCTCCAGGCATCCACCCACCTATGACACTTACCTATTATCATCAAGTGGACGCCCACCTTCACGCCTACTTACACACCCACATGCTCTTATCTCATTCTCTCTTGCTCCGCCTGAAGCACTCCTGCTTATGTATATTATTACAAACATATATATACTGTACTCTGTGAATAATGTTTGAGAATATCTTTTTGAGAATCCTGGTCCTGATCCCTTGTGGTGATGGAACTATTCTCCCTATAACTCGAGTTATTTGATTAAAGCCCTTGTTGAACATGATACCACAGACTCAGCCTCTTGCTTTATGCATGATCATATTGATATTATAGAAATTCTGAGCGCGTAATATTTTATTTACGACATAACAATGTTGTAGAAGAGGTAGAGGAGGTGATAAGTTCTGAACTCCCTACCAGGGTACTTGACTACGCTTCAGCTGTTACTACTCTAACTACCGATCTTACCCTCTCTGATAGGTTTCTCCCGCTCTAGCTCATGCAAGAGCCCCCGGTGGTAGTGGGGATGGGCCTAGGTGAGTCTCACAGCCTAGAGGATGGGAGACAGTAATCGAGAGCTGACCTAGGGCCCGAGATACTTCAGCACAGTCCATACATGAGATTGCCTCTACCGACCAGGTTCTGAAGGGCCGAGATCCACATAAGACTATAGCTGATCTGAGGTCCGAGGTAAATTTTCTAAAAAAAGGCAGTCCAAGAGCTAACGGAACAAATCAAATTGCTAGTAAATAAAGGTGATATAGAAGCCCAACCATCTTAGCAGCCTCCTGTAAAATCGTTGACCCCCACCACTACCCTTGATAGTCCAATTGTTCCATCTCTAGTATCTGTTGCAAATTCTATCAGCAAGAATCCCTCTGACCCTCTGGAATACTATGTCCTATGCCAACATTATTCACAGTCATACACCAGTCCAGCTGCCATCTTGTGGTCTCCCAATTCCTCCCTCTTTGATGCTCGCCTCCATCGGGATATACCCTGTAGGCGAAACTCACCACAAGGGCCCCTAAGAGTATTTTTTGGACCAATGTCCACAGATTATCATCTCCCGTGAGCCATGAAAACAAAGACTTCCTTATTAACAAAAGTATACATTGGATACGCCATGTGAGGGGGTGCCACTCAATAATCAGGGAAGTCATTTGTGGGGCAAAAAGGATTAATTGAATCAATTCCTTGACAGACTGTATTGAACTGCTCTTTAGCGATGCAAACCTGGCCCATGATCTAATCGCACTGGATGCGATCTTCAATCCTTCCACTTACACTGGGATACAGATGAAATATCGCTCACTAATGCACCCATTGTTGTCATCTAGTCACTGCCTGATACACCAGCAGAGCCCCGATTCGTATTTTGATGCAAATGATTGACTTGTACGCCAAACTTTGCTCTCAGGCTCTTTAGTATTCCTTCCACTTCACTTTCCTACTTTTCTGAGACAATATGCACAGATGTTCCAACCTTACCTTTAGCCACTGCCCTGCGCACTACAACTGGTGATGGGTGCCTGACCGCATCCACTGGCTCTTGAGGGGGGCAGTCACCTGGGTCACCGGACTGGATCCTATAGAGGAGAATTGGGAGAGGGTGAAAATCCTGTAGCTTTAGCCAATAGAGTTCACACTACTAAACTCTCTTTACTGTCATGGAATGTTGGCGGGGTGACAACCAAACTCGCACTTGCCCATTGGACCAATATGTAGAAAAGTATGACATCTGTATTCTACAAGAAACGTGGTCTCCTTCGCCCATCTTTATCCCAGGGTACATCACATTCCATCGCTCTGCGATTAGTAATAAATCTGTGCACCCAAGCGGAGGTTTACTAATCGTAATCAAAATCGACCTCCACTGTTCTGTTAAAGAACTTAAGACCAGCAGCCCAGACATACTGGCAGTCCAGATGAGGGCAGAAGATGGGTTGGGGGTTGATCTTTTTAATGTGTACGCCAGAGCAACGAAAGCGGGAAGCACATCATCCACCTTCAGGATTTGGGGAATCCCTTAGATGCAAAAGATACTCTATTGCCATTAATAATCACAGGAGATTTTAATGTCACTTTTGAACTGCTAGGGCAGGAGGACTTGTGTGGAAGCAAGGAGGAGGAGGAGCTATGACTCATTCCCCCCTGGATCTTACTCCTATCAAAAAATGGCCCAAAACGGCACTGCAGCTTAATGCAATAACTCTTAAATTTGGTTTGAGGGCTACTAACGGGTGAACCAACTATGATAAGTTAGGTGCAAATACTTTTAACCGGACCACCAATATGAGCTGAATTGATTATTTTCTGTTAGACCTGAGATTATGGCCCAAAGTTGTTCACATGGTTGTAGGGTCTACTACGGATAGTGATCACAATCCCCTCGAGCTAACCCTAATCTCTCCCTGGGCTAGACGCCCTAATTCGTCTGATGCCACTCTTGCCACCAGGGTGATTCATTCTACCAATGATAACAAGCGGCTTAAAGGGGCTCATGTAGCAATGGACCCAGAGAAGTTAGCTCTAATTAACACCAACTTGGAGGCCTGTACTAAATTGATGCTCAGTCTGACAGAACCCCTGGGTGAACTTGCCAAGATTGCTGACTGCCACACTAACTTTTTTAACTTGTTGGCCACTTATTTTAAAATACAACGATACTCTCAGGGTGGGAAAAAAGTTTAAAATCGCAGTTTGCTTGGTTCACACGAGAATACAGGGACCTTAGAACCCATTTGGCCTCCGCAATCCGATCAAATAACGTAATTCAAGTGAGGGAAACCAGGCGAAACTACAAGAAGTGATTCTCAAAGCCAAAAAGTATTGGGAAGTGGAGCGTTGGTCACTGATCAGCGATGCTTGGCTTTTAGTAACTAGGGATGAGGAAAACAGGTCCCAGTCACCTGACAATAATATTGCCGTCGAGGAATGGCATCGCCACTTCTCGTCTCCATACACTGGAGGGCCTGTTACTCCTAACGGAGACCCAACAGTCGATTATGACAGCTCTGAGATTGATGGGTTCTTCTCCTTAGCTGAAATAAGAACCAGTATTAATGCAATTATTGGATCCAAATCCCCCGGTCCGGACGCTATCCCTGGCGCCTTATTTCTCAGTAACACTGAGAATTGGTCATTGTATATCCTGGCCCTGGCCAACCGAATAGCCGCCGGTTCCGCAATTCCGTGGAAAGGGGCAGAGGCAATCCCAGTGTCCAAGAAGGGTGATCGCTCACTGCCCTCGAACTATAGACCTATTAGTCTGATCGACAGTGCCCAAAAGGTCTTTGGCTGAGCACTTCTTACAAAAATCCAAGTTTGGATAGAAGACAACAACATTCTGACCCCTTTTCAAGCCGGGTTTAGACAGAAAGTCAGCACTATCTATCAGGTTTTCCGTTTCCTATTACTAACTTGGAAGACAGTGACAATTTCTCAGGGAGGCGTATACGTAGCTTTTATTGATTTACGGTCTGCTTTTGACCTTATCCCCAGACACAAACTCTGGTGTTTCTTGAAGGAAATGGGTATCCCACCTGAAATTTTGTCACTGACCGTTCGCCTGCATGAGAACAACTATGCAAGGGTATGTTGGGGAAACCAGGGTAAATTCTCAGACCCGATCAAGGTCGACCGAGGGGTCCGACAAGAATGTGTAATGGCCCCCACTCTCTTCTCACTCTTCATTAATGGTGTTGTCCAGTTTCTTGCCTGGAGCCCAGCCGATGCACCGACCCTGGGGGGGACAAGGTGACAACCTTACTTTTTGCAGTCAACACTTTGATCGTTTCCAAGACCCCGAGTGGCCTGCCACCCCTCCTAATATGCTTTGAGTCTTTTTGCGCACAAAGAGGTCTGGAGATAAACACTGCAAATTCCAAGCTCTTAATGATTAACCCTCACCGATTGTTAAAGGGAAAGCTTTTTCTAGAGGGAAAACCATTAGAGAGAGTGAGTAACTTTGGTTACTTGGGTATCACTCTCTCCAAAGACCTTTCCTGGAGACATCATGTTAAGAGGCAGAACCTCCAGCTAAGGTGCATCTCAGGGGCTTTGATCAAGGAGCACACTATCTCATCGAGCAAGCCACTAGCTGCTCCCCTCTGCACTTACCATCACAAAGCAGTAGGAGCAGCTCTTTATGGGGCAGAACTCTGAGGGTTAAAAAAATTGGATGCACTCTTAGTGACCGAAAATAAATTTCTGAGATCACTTTGCTCTCTCCCACAGAGTAACCCCCTGTAACCGCTGAGATTTGATCTGGGTAGATTCTCAATTGTCCAAAAAGCACAGCTACACCTTGCTCATTTGGTTACGCTTAAAAAACACCCCTGAGCTACAACCATATGCTGCTGCTTTGGATGAGGTATCCACATTAAAGATAATGGGGTAACCCAGTAACCCTCAGAACCTGGGAGTATATGTGAAACACAAACAGTGGTTCTGTTGGGAGTCATGTAAGCTTAGTTTCTAATGTACTTAATACACTTAATAAAAGTCATAAGTATTTCACTAATAATTCAATGAAGGGAACTAAGCACACACATAACAATGAAAGAAGTTCAGAAAATGAATTCCTTTTTTACTCTTTGTATACATCAAGAAAATATATATAAGGCTGTCCAAAGAAAATAATAAAACACGTGGACTGTGAAGCAATTAGTGACTGATCGTGTTTAGTGACATGGTGCTGTACAAAAATAACACATATAACACATATTTACACAGATGGACGAGATTTTACAAAAGAAGTCCAACATCAGATACATAGACCACAGCAGGATATAGTATTCCTTATTCTAGTTGTGGGATTGCGTGGACAAGTTGAACTAGCAACGTCGACGTTTCGACCCTAAGATGTAGTGCAGATTTGTAAGCATCTAAAGCGGGTCTTCATCAGGACAGGAAGGGATATGACAGCCTAGTGACACGGAAGTGTATTGAATGGCTTCCCTGTGCCTTATTCGTGGAGGTGTCAGCCGACACCCCTCAGGGTCGTCTGTTCTTTGAAAATACTTCTGGACGAGGACGTCTTTTCCTGATTACTCCAATGCGTGGCGATCGCTTTGGCGGCACCCAACCCTATTCCACCGGCTGGTGATGAAAATTTAAACAAATCCAAAGTATTTTCAAAGAATAGCAAGGTAACTGTTTACGCTTCAACTTCTCCAACACCCAAATACCTTGACTCAATCGAATGTCTATGTCGCGGTTACCAAGTTGAAGCCGTAGCTCCCGGCAAGAGTCTGTGATGATCTTCAGGTCCTCACACCAACCTGTAGTGCAGTCTTCCAATAAGATACATTGTAGAAGCCATCTTTCTTTATGATACCAAATGCAGTAAGCTTCTAGGCCCTGTTAAGTTGACGTGAAAATCACTGCACAAGATGCTTGCACTTTTCCTTTGCTTCAGAGAAACGGCTTTAGTAACGCAAGGCTTGCTCGAAACAAGATACGTGACAAAGGAAGATGTTCGCTTAGACACAAACATTTCAGCATATCCCATTTCGCAATATTTCTGGTCATTTCTATTTTGTTGCAATTATTAACTGGAATTGTACCAGTCTGATATCTTACATTACAGTGGAAAGTCCCAGAAACTGCCTACTTGGGACACGTGGTCAGGAACGGAGCGACCTTTGACCCTGTCCTCAGGCAGGTCGCCCCCCTAGCCGCCACGCGGTCCTCCCGTGATGCTGCCCTGCTGATACTGCTGCTGCCCGCTGCCTGTGTTTCTAACTGTGCTACTACGTAAGTCCTGCCCCTCTGGTTCTGTATCTCCTGTGTCCACCTGCTGCCCGTTGTACTTGATCTCCCCCACTGCTGTGCCTCTGTGCCCCCTCCCCCCGTTTTGCTTTTTGTGTCCCTCTGCCCCGATTTCACCTCTGTGTCCAGTCTCCCGTTTTTACTTCTGTGTCCACCTGTTGCCCGTTGCACTTGATCTCCCCCACTGCTGTGCCTCTGTGCCCCCTCTCCCCCGTTTTGCTTTTGTGCCCTTTTGCCCCGATTTCGCCTCTCTGTTCTGCTCCCCCGTTTTACCTTTGTGCCTTTCTCACTCCCGCCGCTGCTTCCCTGCGGTCCCGCCCCCTCGCTCTTCCCATTCGCCACCCCGCACCCGCCTCCCAGCTGCTCCTCCCTCCCACAGCCCTTCATATGGAGGCCACGCAGCGGTGAAGGGAGCGACCTTTGACCCTGTCCTCAGGCAGGTCGCCCCCCCAGCCGCCACGCGGTCCTCCCGCGACGCTGCCCCGCTGATACTTCTGCTGCCCGCTGCCTGTGTTTCTAACTGTGCTACTACGTAAGTCCTGCCCCTCTGGTTCTGTATCTCCTGTGTCCACCTGTTGTACTTGTTCTCCCCCACTGCTGTGCCTCTGTGCCCCCTCCCCCCCGTTTTGCTTTTTGTGTCCCTCTGCCCCGATTTCGCCTCTGTGTCTTGTCTCCCGTTTTTACTTCTGTGTCCACCTGTTGCCCATTGCACTTGATCTCCCCCACTGCTGTGCCTCTGTGCCCCCTCTCCCCCGTTTTGCTTAGTTGCCCCTTTGCCCCGATTTCGCCCCTCTGTTCTGCTCCCCCGTTTTACCTTTGTGCCTTTCTCACTCCTGCCGCTGCTTCCCTGCGGCCCCGCCCCCGCTCTTCCCATTCGCCGCCCCGCTCCCGCCTCCCAGCTGCTCCTCCCTCCCACAGCCCTTCATATGGAGGCCACGCAGCGGTGAAGGGAGCGACCTTTGACCCTGTCCTCAGGCAGGTCGCCCCCCCAGCCGCCACGCGGTCCTCCCGTGACGCTGCCCCGCTGATACTGCTGCTGCCCGCTGCCTGTGTTTCTAACTGTGCTACTACGTAAGTCCTGCCCCTCTGGTTCTGTATCTCCTGTGTCCACCTGCTGCCCGTTGTACTTGTTCTCCCCCACTACTGTGCCTCTGTGCCCCCTCCCCCCATTTTGCTTTTTGTGTCCCTCTGCCCCGATTTCGCCTCTGTGTCCTGTCTCCCGTTTTTACTTCTGTGTCCACCTGTTGCCCGTTGCACTTGATCTCCCCCACTGCTGTGCCTCTGTGCCCCCTCTCCCCCGTTTTGCTTTTGTGCCCTTTTGCCCCGATTTCACCCCTCTGTTCTGCTCCCCCGTTTTACCTTTGTGCCTTTCTCACTCCCGCCGCTGCTTCCCTGCGACCCCGCCCCCCGCTCGTCCCATTCGCCGCCCCGCTCCCGCCTCCCAGCTGCTCCTCCCTCCCACAGCCCTTCATATGGAGGCCGTGCAGCGGCTGCGCCGCTGGCGTGCCGAAGGCACGCCAAAGGCGAGCCTGTCTGTGCCCGTCTGCGCCTGGACCGCGCCCAGCGCCAGAACCCCTGGCCCCCGCCGGAGCCAGGCCACTCGATTAAGGTATGACTCCTCCGCCCTCAATGCCCGCCTGCTACCAAGCCACCCTGAAGCGCACCCACGGACCCTTCACCTGTCAAGCCTGCAAATACACCTGCCTCCGAACCTGCAGACCACCCGCCGAACCTCACAACAACAACCACCTCAAGTGCATCCTCCTCAACACACGCTCCGTCCACAAGCACGCCGTCGAACTATGGGACCTCCTCGACACAACAGCACCGGATGTCGCCTTCCTCACGGAAACCTGGATGAACGTCTCCTCGGCCCCCGACATCACCATAGCCATCCCGGACGGCTACAAGATCACCCGGAAGGACCGCGTCAACCAAACCGGAGGAGGAATCGCCATCGTCTACTGGAGCACCATCAACATCACGACCATCACCGAAGACACACTCTCTGCCGCCGAACACCTACACTTCCAGATTCACACCGACCCCAAGACCACCCTTAGAGGAACGCTCATCTACAGACCCCCGGGCCCATGTACACAATTCAGCGAAACCATCGCCGACTTCATTAGCCCGCACGCCCTAGCATCTCCAGAATACATCCTCCTAGGGGACCTGAACTTCCACCTGGAGAAAAACAGCGACAACAACACCACCACCCTGCTCGCCAACCTCGCCAACCTCGGACTCAAGCAACTGGTGAACACCCCACCCACCTCGCTGGCCACACGCTCGACCCCATCTTCTCCGCCAGCAACCACGTCTCCTTCAGCCACTCCACTGAACTACACTGGACCGACCACAGATGCATCCACTTCACCTTCAAAAAGAACACATCCCACCACCGCACGCAACAAATACCCCGCAGACGCTGGAGCAAAATCACCACAGACCAGCTCCTCTCTTCGCTGAGCCAGAACCCGCCAGCCTACACCGCCGACACCAACGACGCAGCCCACAACCTCGCACAGTGGATCACCAACTGCGCCGATGACCTCGCACCACTGAAAAAACCCCCAGGCATGACCGGCAACAGGAAAACCTCATGGTTCACAGACGCCCTCAAAGAATCTAAGAAATCCTGCCGAACCCTCGAAAAAAACTGGCGCCACGAACAAACTACAGTTAACATGACAGCCCTCAAGAACGCCACTCGCGAACACCACCAGCTGATCCGCACCACCAAAAGGATATCATTCAAAGAACGACTAGACAACAACACCTACAACAGCAAGGAACTCTTCAACATCGTCAAAGAGCTCTCCAACCCCAGCGCCAGCAAAAACGACATCACACCGTCACAAGAACTCTGCAACTCCCTTGCCACGTTCTTCCACCGAAAGATCGCAGAAATACACGACAGCTTCGGACCCCAGACTCCGCCTCCAGTCACCGAACAAGCGACCCCTACCACCACCCTCAGCGCCTGGACCCCCATCAGCACTGAAGACACGGCCAACATCATGAACTCTATCCACTTCGGCTCCCCCTCCGACGCATGCCCCCATCATATCTTCAACAAAGCCGACACCATCATCGCACCCCATCTCCGGAACGTCATAAACATCTCGTTCGCGTCAGCCGCCTTCCCCGAGAGCTGGAAGCATGCAGAAATCAACGCCCTTCTGAAGAAACCCACAGCGGACCCCAAAGACCTCAAGAACTTCCGCCCCATCTCTCTTCTTCCCTTCCTGGCCAAAGTCATCGAGAAGACCGTCAATAAACAGATGACAGCTTTCCTCAAGGCAAACAACTCGCTTGACACTTCCCAGTCCGGATTTCGAGCCAACCACAGCACCGAGACTGCCCTCATCGCAGCCACCGACGACATAAGGACCCTAATGGACAACGGAGAAACAGCCGCCCTCATCCTCCTGGACCTCTCGGCAGCCTTCGATACCGTAGGCCATCGCACCCTAATAACCCGCCTCTTCAACATCGGGATCCCAGGAAAGGCCCTGGACTGGATCTCCTCGTTCCTCTCTGACAGAACCCAGAGAGTCCGCCTCCTTCCCTTCCGCTCAGAGGCCACAGAGATCATCTGCGGCGTACCCCAAGGCTCCTCGCTCAGCCCAACCCTCTTCAATATCTACATGAGCCCCCTCGCCGCCATCGCATGCAAACACAACATCAACATCATCTCCTACGCCGACGACACCCAGCTGATACTCTCCCTCACCAAAGACCCAGCCGCTGCCAAAACCAACCTCCAGGAAGGAATGAAATACGTTGCAGAATGGATGAAACTCACGTCGCTCGACTCCTGGTGGCCCACAGCACTTGGCTCCGCGCTGACACCCTCGGACCACGCACGCAACCTGGGTTTCATCCTGGACTCCTCCCTCACGATGACCAAGCAAGTCAACGCCGTCTCGCCCTCTTGCTTCAACACCCTGCGCATGCTCCGGAAAATCTTCAGGTGGATCCCCACCAAAACCAGAAAGACCGTCACCCAAGCCCTCGTCACCAGCCGACTGGACTACGGAAACGCCCTTTACGCAGGAACCACCGCCAAACTTCAGAAACGACTACAACGCATACAGAACGCCTCCGCACGACTCATCCTCGACATCCCTCGCCACAGCCACATATCCGCCCACCTGAGAAACCTGCACTGGCTCCCCGTCAACAAGAGGATCACATTCAGTCTCCTCACCCACGCACACAAAGCCCGTCACGGGCCCCGAATACCTCAACAACCGCCTCTCGTTCTACACTCCCATCCGCCAGCTCCGCTCCGCCAGCCTCGCCCTCGCCACCGTCCCACGGATTCGCAGAACCACCACTAGAGGAAGATCATTCTCCTACCTGGCAGCCAAAACATGGAACTCCCTCCCCGCACACCTACGAATGACCCAGGACCATCTCACCTTCAGGAAACACCTCAAGGCCTGGCTTTTCGAGCAGTAGCAGCACCCCCCCCCACCCATCTGTCAAGAATTCCTGTCATACGAGGGGAGGAAAACGGTAACCAGCGAAAACGGACTACATCTCCCAGGATGCTTAGCGGTTGAGAGGTTATGTAAACAGGAGAGCTGTTACATAACTCCAGGAAAACACGCCCTTATGTAAACAGGAGAGCTGTTACATAACTCAAGGGAAACACGCCCTTATGTAAACAGGAGAGCTGTTACATAACTCAAGGAAAACACGCCCTTATGTAAACAGGAGAGCTGTTACATAACTCAAGGGAAACACGCCCTTATGTAAACAGGAGAGCTGTTACATAACTCAAGGAAACACGCCCTTATGTAAACAGGAGAGCTGTTACATAACTCAAGGAAAACACGCCCTATAAAGGGAGGAACCGGGAGGTACAACGCTGTCGGATATTGTGTTCACACCGACGTACCTGCTTCGTGAAGAGCAGTGTTCCGGAGTGGTGCTCCAGTAAGGCAAGAACGGAGGTAGGTCGAGTCGTTACTCCCTGGGCCGTGTCTTGCCCCATCGTCACCTGTGAAGGACCCGGAAGCTCTACCGGTCAACCATTGAGCTTCGCTTTTTGACTCGGCTGAGTCCAAGCGCAGTGGCGCTTTTGCTGGTTGGAGTCGTAACTCCCAGCCCGACCAGAGACACAGGGACTGCCAGCTGTAACGCACACCAGGAGGTGTTTGCCGCGTTACAGACTCGGAAGTCCACAGGATCGATCGAGCGGCTGCTCTCGGTTCAGTCTTCTTGCTTGTGATTGGGGTATCGGTGACGCATCACCAGGAGGTGACTCCGCGTCCCGGTGCAGTCTGAGGAAGAGGTTGAGCGGCTGCTCCCTTCAGGTAGAGACCCCGGCTGGGTGTTTCCCTGACTCCTCGATTCTCCCCAACACTCTTCGTGCCCCTCACAGCCTACCGATTGGCATTGTCGGCCATTTCATTTCTGCCCTCTGTTGGCATACGCCGGGACCGGCGTATATGCAGAGGACGGTTAGGACCATCCGTGCTGTGGGCTGGTAACGTACTTAGCCTGGAGGATTCCAGTGACTATAACTTTTGTTTATTCTTTGTATTATATTTGCCTTCATTAAAACAACTAACCCTTCACTAGTGGTTGCGTCCTCACATTGTCGTGTCTGTTAAACGATCCTGAGACGTTCAGGGCGTTACACCATCCCCCCTCAGCACCTTGAGACCCTCACAGGTGAGTAGCGCGCTTTATAAATGTATTGATTGATTGATTGATGTTTCGGACCTTAAATGATATAGCACTGCTTAGGTCTTTGCTAATCGGTCAAATTAACTATGCTTCATTTGTACTACGTATGATATGATGCTACATCCTTTGTGGTTTGGGCCTATAAAAACTGTCAGACACGTCACCTCTTTGGACAGTCAGTGACTTTGCTGATGTCTCCGTGCTGCATGTTAATCCACTGTTTGTTGGTCTCCAATAAACCTTTCCATCTTTTGTGCTGAGAGACGTATGTGTGGTATTATTTCTTATTTCAGCTTCTACAACATGACGTAGCTGAAGATCCTCGCCAATGTTACAAAGTAGACTCACGCGTAGAACGGCGTTCCAATTAACCTATATTGTACAAGAAGACTGCGGTTGGTGCTTCCTCTTCAGCCAGCATCCAACTCACCAATCAATAACCCTTAAAACATGACAACACTAGAATGCAGGCCCTACCAATTTAAGGAAATATTACCTAGTCAGCATAACTATTAACTTACAACAGGGAGCAATGATAACGTCCGATTGTTGAAATCTGCTTTTTTTTTTTGCAGTTTTATATAGCGGTGTAATGTTGCGCGACGGACCGAACCATAGCCCGAGGGTCCGCGCGCGTGTGTCAGGGTCTCACCCCCCCCTTGCGTAGCCGGAGTTGGGTGCGCCCGACGTCCCCTCGGACGGCACGCACTAGTGCTAATAAAAAGCCCAGGGCTCTGGGCGTGGCAGGCATTGCACTGACCACCACTTGCATACCTGTGTGTACCGAGTGTCATTATTTCCAGGCCCCGGGCCCAACATTACACTGGCGACGAGGTGGTCCCGCCACCCCCTCGAGTAATCACCGAACCCTCGCTCTTGCCCAAGGAGCGGTTCCTGCCACCTGCTTCTGGCCCGGCCCCTGCGCTGCCCTGGCCCCCCCCCCTGGCAGCCCTGTGAGGTCCCCGGCTGGCCCTCACCTGTGTGCCGACGCTCCTGACTGCCTCCCAGGCCGGCGACGACTGGTTCCTCCTCCTCCGGCTGCCTGCCTCTGCTACGGGGCCTGCGCGCGCGGAACGCTGGGACCCGCCTGCCGAATCTCACGCATCTCGCGTGCAACACGTGGCCCGGCCCTGCCGTTCCCCACGCATCTCGCGTGAGGCCCGTTTTCCGGCGAAGGAAGCCCCTGGCTGGCCCTGCACCCCCTCGACGGGCCCCCGGCCCTCCGTTTGACCTGCCTGCCTGCGGACAACGCCTGGGTGTGCAGTGTGCCCCCTACAGTGAGTCGGTGACGCCCCCGGCTGCCGCTCTCTGCGACCATGGCCACAGTACCTCCCCTCGAACCTTTCGAGGTCACCGGCACCCCAACGTCTCAAGCCGCACGCTGGAAGAAATGGGTGGAACGTCTGGAGAACTACTTCGTGGCGGCGGAAGTCGCAGTGGTGCGGAGGCGCGCCATGCTGTTGCACCTGGGAGGTGAGGCGATACATGACATTTCTAAAGACGTGGTGGAAGCTGGGCCGCCCATGACCTACGCCACGCTACGCGACGCCATCACAGCGTACTTTGAACCGTTTGCGAGCGCAGACTATGAACGTTTCCTGCTCCGCCAAGCCCGCCAGCTCCCAGAGGAGTCGGTGGACGTCTTCTACGCCAGGCTCAAAAAACTGGCCAGCACGTGCACGCTCCCCGATGCGGACGACGAGATCCGCGCACAGTTCATCCAAGGCTGCGTGTCGTCCAAGCTCCGTGAACGAGTACTGGAGGCGGACAATATGCCAATGCGCGACATCCTCACGCTAGGCCGCTCGAAGGAACTGTCCAAGGCCAGAGCCGCGCACATGGAACCGAAGCCGGCAGTCGCCATCAAAACGGAACCGGTGTGCGCCATCATGGCAGAGGTAGCGGACACCCGCTCGAAGCACCCCCAGCGGAGGAGCCCGAAGCCGGTCCAATCGTCTCCCAGCCGAGCCTGCGTGTGGTGTGGAGGAGCGACACCTCATAAAGGGGCGTGCCCGGCCCAAGGCAAAATCTGCAGCGCATGTGGCAAGGCCAACCACTTTGCGAGCGTGTGCCTGTCCACATCAAGGAAGAAGCAAGGAGGCCCGCCCAGGAGGGTGAGACAGCTGGCACCCCTGCCCAGCACAGCCACCAACAGCGACATGGATGACGACGACGAAGCGGATGTCGCCTCGGTGCACGTCGTGCGGATGCTCAACACCCTGGCCGCGTCCCCGTCAACCGGACCCATGTGCACAGTCTCAGTACAGGACCAGGCCGTGCCGGCCCTGATCGACACCGGTGCCTCCATCAACCTGATGTCAGCCAGCGTGTACCGGACTCTGAGGAGCGCTCCACCACTCCGGCCCACGAGGGTGCAAGTGTATGCCTACGGCACCCATCGCCCCCTACGCCTGTGCGGGGCTTTCAGGACTGACCTGTCCCACGACACCACTCGGCTGCCAACCAAAATATACGTGTCACAGGAAGGGACGGGATTCCTAGTGGGGTGCCGGACAGCCCAAGACCTAGGCCTGATCCACTTCGCCCTCACGGTCCAAACAAGCAACCTTGACCATCTGGTGCAGGAGCACACAGCCCTATTCGACGGGATCGGGTGCCTCAGAGGGCCCGCCGTACACCTCCACATCGACAAGACAGTTACCCCGGTAGCCCTCCGGCATCGACGCATCGCGTTCCACCTACGACCCAAAGTGGAAGCAGAACTACGGACACTGGAACAAGCGGAAATTATCGAACGGGTAAGCGGGCCCACCCCATGGGTGTCACCCATCGTGGTGGCGAAAAAACCGAAACAGCCGGACGCAGTGCGGATCTGTGTGGACATGCGCGTCCCCAACTTGGCCATCAGGCGCGAGTGCCACCTGACGCCGACCATCGACGACATCGTGGGAGAGCTGTCAGGTTCCAAATGGTTCTCCAAGATGGACCTGAGGTCGGGGTACCACCAGATCCCGTTGCACCCCGATTCCCGCCCAATCACCACCTTTTCCACGCACGCCGGCCTCTGGCGCTACACCCGGCTAAATTTTGGGATCTCGAGCGCCGCGGAGGTGTTCCAGAACATTATCCAGAATGTCCTGCAGGGGCTGGAGGGCGTCTTGAACGTCAGCGATGACATCCTCGTCCATGCCCCTACCCTGGATGAACATATCCGACGCCTCCGAGCGGTGTTCTCCCGGCTGCAGGAACGAGGCCTGACCCTCCACAGAGACAAATGTGACTTCCTGCGCAAAGACATCAGCTTTTTCGGATACCGATTCTCCGACCAGGGGATAGGCCCGGACCCAGATAAGGTAAAGGACATCCACGCGGCCCCCGCGCCTACCTCCGTGACAGCTGTCCGCAGTTTCCTGGGAATGGTCACGTACTGTGGGAGGTTCATCTGCGACCTATCTGACCTCACGGGGCCCCTCCGCGACCTCACCAAAGCCTCCGCCACCTGGGAGTGGGGCCCCGCCCAGCAAGAGTCGTTCCAGAGAACCAAAGAGGCGCTCTCGGCCGACACCACCCTGGCCTACTTCGACCCACGGCTCGAGTCCCAACTCATAGTGGACGCCAGCCAGACAGGCCTAGGAGCCGTGCTAGCCCAGCAGCAAAGATGCGGGGAATGGGCCCCCGTCGCATACGCAAGCAGAACACTCACGCCAACGGAGCAGCGGTACTCGCAGATCGAGAAGGAGGCCATCGCGATCCTGTGGGGGTGTCGCCACTTCCACATCTACCTGTATGGACACCCGTTTGTGGTGATCACTGACCACAAGCCTCTGGTCCCGCTGTTCCAAGGCTCGTCATCACGCCCTCCCCTGCGGATAGAGAAATGGGTCCTCCAGCTCCAAGAGTTCCAATTCACTGTGGAGTACCGACCAGGCGCCCGAAACCCGGCAGATTTCCTGTCCAGACACGCCCGCCCGGCCACGGACATGGAAGCCACGGAGGCGGCCGCTACCGAGGAATATGTCCGGATGATTGTGGAAAGGTCCCGGCCCCTGCCGATGTCCCTCAACGAGGTTGCGTTGGCTACAGAAGGAGACGACTGCCTGCAGATGGCCATCCGAGCGGTCGCGTCTGGAGATTGGAGGCCGCTCCAAAGCCCGTCATCCTTTCGCACGCCCGAGGCTCAGGCGGCGCTGAAAGCGCTCTACATCGTCAGGAATGAATTATCGGTGTCCCCCGAAGGGTGTCTCTTGAGAGGTCCCCACCTGGTGCTCCCCGGCAGCCTCACCCAACGAGCCGCCCTCCTGGCGCATGGCGCTCACCAAGGCATTGTCAAGTCGAAGAACCGCCTCAGGTGCAAGCTCTGGTTCCCGGGACTCGACAAGATGGTGGAAGACACGGTCCAGCGGTGCCCGGTGTGTTTGGCGACCAGCCTACCCGACCCCCCAGCACCCGTGATCACGGAAGAGGGCCCGATCTCGCCGTGGGTGCGAGCCAGCGCCGATTTCGGCAGTCTCCCTGGAGGACGGCACATGCTAGTTGTGGTAGACGACTACTCGCGGTACCCCGAAGTGGAGATTGTCCCCTCAACTGCAGCGGCGGACGTAATCCCCAAGCTGGAAAAAGTCATGGCCACCCACGGACTCCTCAGTGAGCTGCGCACAGACAACGGTCCACCATTCAATGGCACGGAACTGGCCGAGTACCTGCAATCCCGCGGCATTAAACACCGCCGCATCACCCCCCGGTGGCCGCAGGCAAACGGTGAGGTTGAGAGACTGATGAGGACTCTAAACAAAACTATTCAGATTGCCCTGGCAGACGGCGTCAACGTCGAGCTAGCCCTCTACCAATTCCTGCGAGAGTACCGGCTGACACCCCACTGCACCACCGGGGTTCCCCCGAGCCACCTGTGTCTGGGTCGAGCGATCCGGGACACTATCCCGCACCATCCTGTGTGGGAGTCATCACCAGACCCACCCAACCGCTCCACAGAAAATCGACTTAAAGCGAACCAAGAAGCCTCCCGGCGGCGGAGAGCGTCAGACAGCACAATCCAGGTCGGCGACCATGTGCTAGTGAAAGACCGGCACCCCGGGGGAAAATTCCGCCTGCCCTTTGAACTGGCCCCATGGATTGTCACCGATGTACAAGGGAACCTGATCACAGCCGCCAGAGGCGGTGAAAAAGTGACTAGAAACGTGTCGTTCTTCAAGAAAGCCCCGCAAAATGAGGAAGAAGACCTCCCGGAGTTGGAAGACCACTACCCAACCCCATCCCACAGCTCTCGGAAAACCCCAGGAGCGGAAGAACCCCAGAGGGCGGAGAGCGCCGACAATACCCCCTCAGCGTCAACAGGACGGGAAGAGGTGCCACAAGCGGCGCCAGGCCGCCCAGACTCGGTGGAAGCGGGCGGATCAGAGGACATGTCTCTCACCCAATCAGATGGGCGCAGCCAGGGCCAGTATCACCTACGCCCGCACCCGCGACCGTCCCAGAGGTACAGAGACTTTGTGGCCCGCTGTCAGCTGTGGGAGTGAAGGAAGGCTGCCCCTCCAACAACCGACCAAGTAAGACTGTTCTTTTGTTTTCCATGAGACTCTTTAGAGACTGCTAAAGCTGTTTTCGAGTCGCGATAGGCGACGAGTTGTGTTGAGTTTTCAATTCTGGGTAAAGGAGGAATGTAATGTTGCGCGACGGACCGAACCATAGCCCGAGGGTCCGCGCGCGTGTGTCAGGGTCTCACCCCCCCCCCCCTTGCGTAGCCGGAGTTGGGTGCGCCCGACGTCCCCTCGGACGGCACGCACTAGTGCTAATAAAAAGCCCAGGGCTCTGGGCGTGGCAGGCATTGCACTGACCACCACTTGCATACCTGTGTGTACCGAGTGTCATTATTTCCAGGCCCCGGGCCCAACATTACACGCGGGAACTCGACCTGTAGGTATTGGAGCGCTTTACAGGAGCACTAGTTACATTACACAAGAACATATTCATTTTGGTAGGCACAGGCAGATAAAGTGATTTGCCCACAATCACATGAAATTAAACCAACGCCAAGACTCGAACCTGGTTTCCCAACTCCAAAGTAGGCAACTCTGGGCGTTACGCCACACTCGCTTCACTTGTTTCAATACAATGACGCGCACATTGATAAAGACTGTTCTTTGTTTCATAACATGTAAATACACATGGGGTAATAAAATCAAGAAACACTCTGAAAAGAATACATGACTGCTCAGAATGAACCTTCTTTACTAGTAAATAGCGCCATGAAAGCATCGCAACACAAGCCTTGAAGCTGGGAGATCTCAGGAATGCAGGTGTGCGCATGCGTAAGAGGACTGTAATGTGTAGAAGATGAGATCTGCACAAGCTCGCAGGCTGAGATACTTATAATGTGCCGGTACCTCTGATCTGCGCACGCTCAGCGGCTGAGGCGCCTATGATGACTCGTGGAGTAATAGATGATCTGCGCATGCTCAGACGCTGAGACGCGTATGATGACTAGTGGAGTAATAGATGATCTGCGCATGCTCAGAGATGTGTTGTTCCTGTCTGGAAGAGGCTCTTCTTCCGCCGCAGACATTGCAAGGCCGCGGGGCTCGGGGCTGGTAAGGACCCGGCATTTTACTTTGTATATTGACCCTCAGAGAGGGATGGGAAGGATCCTGGGAAGAGAGGAGGAGGAGGAGGAGGAGGCAGCAGAGGGAGGCTACCACCAGCCCTGAGACAGAGGTACAGAGAGAAGAGGGAGTATAGGGAGGGGGGAGGTACTGGGGGAGGAGGCGGCGGCAGAGGGAGGCTACCCCCAGCCCTGAGACAGGTACAGAGAGAAGAGGAGGTATAGGGAGGGGGGAGGTACTGGGGGAGGAGGCGGCGGCAGAGGGAGGCTACCCCCAGCCCTGAGACAGGTACAGAGAGAAGAGGAGGTATAGGGAGAGGAGAGGTACTGGGGGAGGAGGAGGCGGCAGAGGGAGGCTACCCCCAGCCCTGAGACAGGTACGGAGAGAAGAGGGAGTATAGGGAGAGGAGAAGTACAGGGAGAGGAGGAGGCGGCAGAGGGAGGCTACCCCCAGCCCTGAGACAGAGGTACAGAGAGAAGAGGGAGTATAGGGAGAGGAGAGGTACAGGGGGAGGAGGAGGCAGCAGAGGGAGGGTACCCCCAGCCCTGAGACAGGTACAGAGAGAAGAGGAGGTATAGGGAGAGGAAAGGTACAGGGGCAGGAGGAGGCGTCAGAGGGAGGCTACCCCCCAGCCCTGAGACAGGTACAGAGAGAAGAGGGAGTATAGGGAGAGGAGAGGTACTGGGGGAGGAAGAGGCAGAGGGAGGTCACTCCAGCCCTGAGACAGAGGTACAGAGAAAAGAGTGAGTATAGGGAGAGGAGAAGTACAGGGAGAGGAGGAGGCGGCAGAGGGAGGCTACCCCCAGCCCTGAGACAGGTACAGAGAGAAGAGGAGGTATAGGGAGAGGAGAGGTACTGGGGGAGGAGGAGGCAGCAGAGGGAGGCTACCCCCAGCCCTGAGACAGGTACGGAGAGAAGTGGAGGTATAGGGAGAGGAGAGGTACTGGGGAAGAGAGGAGGAAGAGGGAGGCTACCACCAGCCCTGAGACAGAGGTACAGAGAGAAGAGGGAGTATAGGGAGAGGAGAGGTACTGGGGGAGGAAGAGGCAGAGGGAGGTCACTCCAGCCCTGAGACAGAGGTACAGAGAGAAGAGTGAGTATAGGGAGAGGAGAAGTACAGGGGGGGGAGGAGGAGGTGGCAAAGGGAGGCTACGCCCAGCCCTGAGACAGGTACAGAGAGAAGAGGAGGTATAGGGAGAGGAGAGGTACAGGGGGAGGAGGAGGCGGCAGAGGGAGGCTACCCCCCAGCCCTGAGACAGGTACAGAGAGAAGAGGAGTTATAGGGAGAGGAGAGGTACTGGGGAAGAGAGGAGGCAGAGAGAGGCTACCACCAGCCCTGAGACAGAGGTACAGAGAAAAGAGTGAGTATAGGGAGAGGAGAGGTACAGGGGGAGGAGGAGGCGGCAGAGGGAGGCTACCACCAGCCCTGACCCAGAGGTACAGAGAGAAGAGGGAGTATAGGGAGAGGAGAGGTACTGGGGGAGGAGGAGGAAGCCGAGGGAGGCTACCATCAGCCCTGACCCAGAGGTACAGAGAGAAGAGGGAGTATAGGGAGGGGGGAGGTACTGGGGGAGGAGGAGGTACTGGGAGAATGAGAGAATCTGAGGAAGGTGGCACCAGCCCTGAGTTACAACTTAGTAGAGGAGCAAGAGGTACACATAGAGAGGGGAGGTACTGGGAGGAGATACATGGAGAATAAGAGAGTCAGAGAAAGTTACCACCAGCCCTGAGTTATAAGCTAGGAGACGTACAAGAGGTACACATACAGAGGAGAGGTACTGAGGGAAGAGGAGAGACAGGGAGAAGATGAGAATCAGAGTAGGTTATCACCAGCCCGGAGTTACAACTTAGGAGCAAGAGGTACACATAGAGAGGAGAGGTACTGGGGCGTGATACCGGAGAAGAGGAGAATCAGATGAAGTTACAACCAGCCCAGAGTTACCTCTTAGGAGCAAGAGGTACACATAGTGAGGAGAGGTACTAGGGGAGGAGGAGATACCGGCAGACAACACAATAACAATTTACCACTATCCCTGAGTAACAACTTAGGAGAGGAGCAAGACCTACAGAGAGGAGAGGTACTGGGGGTAGAAACAGGGAGAAGAAGAGAAGCAGAGGAAGTTACCACCAGCCCTGAATTACAACTCAGTAGACTCGAGAGGTAGAGGAGGAAGGAGGGGAGAGGCAGAGGAGCAGAAGGAAGTCCTCACCAGCTCTGGTTTGCAGCTCAGCAGGGGGAGGTACAGAGATAGAGAAGGACGTCTCCTCACCACCTCTTCTATCCAACAGATCCACACCTCTCTCTCATAGCTGCCAAGATTTCAGATTGCTTATGTGTGACATTTTCATAATATCAGTGTAAATATGAGTGACACTTCCTTGCAAGCAAAATCAAGCAATGAAGAGGAGGGAAACCTATAAATATCAGAAATTACACCAATTTGAGCAACAAGAAACTCTAATAAGATCCTGAAACTGCTGAAAAGCACCAGAAATGGAAGGGCACTGTCAGACCCGACTGTACCAAACAGGATGTGAGAGGCATCAGCGCTGATGATCTCAGCTGCCTGCTAATAAATTATCATAAATACTCAGTCACTTCGGTCAGTTGACTCGCGGACTCAGAGCGCTGTCTAGCCCACCGCAACTCCTGGCAAACTTCAGGAGAGTGAGAGGCCATGGCACATAGGCTGTAATTTTTTCAAAATACTTTAGCTCAGCTGCTAGCTCTCTAAAATAATTCAAATCAATTTTACTGTAGGTAATAGGCCTGATCAGTTTAATATGAGAAGCTATGCAAATGCGCGAGGTTGGTTGTATTTATTGTGAAAAGCATATATTAAAAGTGACTATGGATTTAATCAGGACCACTGGAATTATGTGGCAGGAGAGGACCAAATTATGTGTCAGTGTTGAGTAAATTATGCAGCAAGAAAAGGCAAATTATGAGGCAAAACGTGGCACATTTTGTAATATCACTTCCATGTTTCATCATTTTTAAACTTGGTAATACTGTATGGGCATTGATTGCACCTCATTAGTACCAGTTTAACACCCAAATATAGCAATAAGCAGCAAAAAAGTGATCAGTCCAGCTTTGCAGAGGGCCTTCCACTGCACAGCAACATGTGACGCCTCGTTTTTAGTAATTTTGTAACCGTTAGAGCTAGAAATAAGAAAAAAACGTCCTAAAATCTGCAGATTATGTAACAGATGATGGATTATGCGGCAAATCTGTAATTATGCTAAAATCATCGCAGTCGAACAATTGTATAGTTCCAGTGGTCCTGGATATAATGTATAATTGCTATTACAGTGCAATAAACCCAGCAGAGATGTATTTTGTTACTCGGTATCTCACATATTACCACAGTACACTCACTTTGGCTCTAGTGATTGGCTTTTGCAATAACATTGATCTCCAAGAACTAGAATGTAATTGGTGTGGCGTTTCTCATGCCAGTTTTAACTATAGTTTTTATAATGGGGACCTGCAATTAAAGGTCACATTTTTCTCCAAAAGAAAAACATGTCGCTTAAAATGCTATGCATAGATTATGTGGATCAAAATCAAATATTCCTCCTGATTTGAGTGAGCATTGAATGAATTCAGAATTGCTAATTAGAGCATGAACAGAATTGTGCCTTTTTTTTAAATAACTTTATTTAATAAGTTTAAGCAGGCAAATTGACAGTGAAACAAGCTCAACCTCGCCCAAGCGTAACCCAACCAACCCTATACCCCAAGGCCCCAGCTACCACAGCCTACATTGAAGGGTAAAGGTTATACCAACACTTCAAAGAAATTCGCCCGCGAGTACCCCCCCACCCTACCCAACTCCCCCCAACGCGCCCCTCCCTGAATTGTGCCTTTTTAAAACATGAGTTAGCAAAAGAGAAGGAGACGGTGAACACGTCTGTCTTCTAGTTATTGACATGCAAAGGAGAAATTATTCTGAAGGGCTGCAGACAGTGTATGCAAACAGAAGCTTGCGTGTGGCTCAAAATAGTGAAGGCAGCCGCATCTGGCCTGTGCACTGAAGAACGATGAGAGATTAGGGCGTGTTCTGTATCCTCAAACTAGCACTCCCATGAGTGTAATGGGAGGCCAAGAACAGCAGAAGCCCTCACTGAGCGTCCCTCTTCTGATTGTAAACACAAGCATGGATTTAATAATCAACATTTGCAGCAAGCCACAGGCCACGTCCCAGATCAGCTAAATTGAAAGTAGTTCATGTTAACGCACACTTGAGTGTCAAAAAACATAATTTATAGATTCGGTATGTATGAGTAACTTGTGATTCTCCGTCCGCTCTCCCAAAGCATTCAGAATCATGCCAAAAGCTACCTAAACCAGCCTGCGGGGGCCAGAGCTCTTAAGCACTTTTTAGTTGCAGAGTGGAAAAATATATTAATAATGTCCTTTAATCACGTCACTCGACTTTATTTATACATAAGTTACATACTAACCTCAGTAGCCAGTACGAGTCTGAAGACCTAGAGCTGAGAGTCACTGAGACCCACAGTCGCAACAAGCAGTTCCAGCAGCCTGGTCCGGTCGCATGGCATCAAGATGAGAGGCAAATGTGACCGTGCAAGCGGTGGCACACTGCAAAACTAAACTTACAAACATACTTCCGTCTGCTCACGCCACCCACTTATTGACTTCAATTCCTTCTCAGGTGGCAAATAGACAATGTTGCGATGGCCTCCACAGGGCTGGAGCCTGAGCCAGTTAGAGCACAGCTGAGCCCAGCCTGGCTGGCACGACAGGAACCACCTTCCGGCAGATGAGATTATATATTGTAAGCAGATGAGATCATTTATTGTAAACAAATAACTCCCAAGCAGATCTGTGCAGTTGTACTGCACAGTGTAGTGCCGTATGTCATACACTGTGCGCGGCTGACTGAGCAGCGCGCGGTCCGTACTTTGCTTAATGTGCACCAATAGCGGTGCTCCTGTCTCAGTTTGCCAGCAACTTCAGGAGACATCAGGCTCTATAAATGTGTGACTTCTCATTTTGCAGCGGTGATGCGGACCACCACACTTAACTGCGTTAGTCTAATGCCTGATGCGTGGTATTTGGCAGGGCTGCCCTATTGGGTGAATTTTACCTCACAGACAACACAGGTTCAAAGAAAGCTAGAGACACCATCCCCCACCTTATTGATACTCTGAACGTGAACTAGCATATTACACAACCAACACACTCCAAAGGCCACATTCTCAACCTTGTATTTTCAACATCACCAACAATCCACTACAAACAACCCATACCCCTGGACTGACCACTTCACCATCATTATCTCCCAGCTCCGTATCCTAACAAAAAACCAAAGTCACCCAAAAGGAGAAGACCATACCATCTCATCATTCAAGACTGCCCTGTGGACAACCTAATTCTTGAACTAACCTCTCACCCTATCAGCTCCACGTCTGCCAACACACAACAAACGTTAACTTTGTTTTTGAAAACTATGTGGACATCCACACCCCAATTACAACATGCAGGTACAAGCGGAATCCTTCAGGTCCCTGGTACTATAAGACTTTGCTGAAAATAAACAATTCATCCACAGGCAGGAAAGAAAATGGAAGCAAACCAGAACTCCTCATGCCATCATGATACTGAAATCTCCTTGCGGCCCATTACCTCCGCTTAAGCTAAGAACTACATCAACACCATCAATGAAGCCACTAACAAATGCAGAATGCTTTTCAAGACAATCAAGCACTGTGTCAACCCCCTACCAGACAAGCCTATTCCTCATTCTACAGAAAAGTGCAATGGTAATAACTTCTACAGTGAAAAAAAACAGACAATCCAGCATCACATCAACAGCACCAAGCCTGCCTGATCTCATAGTCCCTCACTTCACTGTTGAATCCCGCAATTATCATAATTTAATGCCCTATCTCTTGGAGATCTTGCCGACATACTCCACTCCCTCAAAGCTATTTCTTATGAAGATTATGTCTTTTTCTCGTCCTTCATCAAAGTTCTCTCAGGAGATGGTCTCTCACTCCTACTCTTCATTGTCAATGTGTCCCTTGCTCAAGCTATATTCCCAGAAGCTCTCAAGACAGGTCAGATCCTCCCCGTCCTAGAGAAATCTACACTAAACCCTGATGACCTCGCCAATTCCTGGTCCATTACTTACCTGCCATTCAGTAAAGCGCATAGGGCCATATGTACAAGAACAACCTAGTCCATGTACCCACATCACACCTAGAAAATGTGGAAACTAAATCACACATCAAATCAATGCTACAAAATTGCAGGTCAGTATTCAAACACGCTACTGATATTGCCGACCTTATTCTTACACATGACCTAGACATCATGATATTAACGGAAACATGGCTCAACGACTTCTCCTTGCCAATTTTCGACATCTTAGTACCTCCTAAATATGACATCATCAGGCTGGATATACCTGTTAAAATGGGTGGGGGTATTGCATACATTTATAGCTCCTGCGGTATTGCATACATTTATTGCTCCAGTATCACTCTGAGACTCTTACAAACTGTGCCGATGTCCTCTCACGAACACCTGAGTGTTGAAATCCGGAACAACAACAATATTGTCTGTTTGCTCCACACGAACTACCATCCTCCTGGAGACAATCTTATCTTCATCGAACAAATGATGGAAATCATAGCTTCTAACTCAGACCTACCCATTAACCATATCTTCCTTGGGGATTTCAATCTGCACTGGATCGATACAACTGATCCCTCGCTGTGTACCTTCAAGGCTTTCCTCACAGACCTTAACCTCACTCAGGTTTGCAATGAACCCACCCACAACAAGGGTTCCACCCTCGATTTAATCATAGCCAAGGATAACTTGATACAACTGGAAAGCATCTCACCGTATGACTGGTCGGATCACTACATAATCTCCTTTCGCATTCTTGTAAAGGTCATTTCTAGACCAGGTCAACCGCATAAGAACAAACAGTGGTCCAGGAATCTAAATGACATTCAAGCAATGGACCTAACCTCTCTTAGCAACAACCTACTCCCTCCAACCCCTAACATGATCAATTTAGACGACCTCACTGAACACTATATACAGACCATGACTAATATACTCGACACGGTTGCTCCGAAACAACTCAAAAGGATTCCGGTCAAACAGTCCATACCTTGATTCAATGGCTTCCTCAATGAGGAGCGTGGCAAACTAAGGCTCTCGGAAAGATTATGGAAAAACTCTCCGTCCGCAACCAACCTCAAACAGCTGAGGAGAGCAAGAAGTTCTTACAATAAACATATCCGCAGCATGAAAGCTGAACACTTTAGATCTCAACTAGAAAATGCTACAAACAGACCTAAAAAGCTTTTCAAAATCATAAAACAGCAAGCTAACCATCCAACTGACCTTCAATCTGCTCCCACGATATCTCCCCCTAGTGAAGGGGCCTTCTCCGCACATTTTTTCAAAAAGTCTAGAAAGATCGCACTAGAACTCCAACATGCATCACACTATACGCTTCATCTTGCTCAGTCCATTACATCGCCCTTCCTAACCTCAGAGATTGCTATGTCCTACAGTGGAATAGGCCTTACTCCAAAAGATAACGCATCATGGAACAATTTCAGACTGCCTGACCATGCCGAGTTTAGAAGAATCATGGGCGCACATGCATCAATGTAGGCTTTTACGATTCCTTGATTGCGATTATTAAGGAATTGCATTTAAGGAATTGCAAAAGCCTATGCATATAGGAATCGCTTTAAAACGAGCGATTCCCTAACATTCCTTAATTGCAACTCGCAAATTGCGAGTCGCAATTAAGGAATGCCTTCCCATTCATTCCTACGGGCCTATAGGCCCATAGGAATGAATGGGAAATTGCATGTGCAATTTGCGAGTACCCAATAGGTACTCGCAAATTGCGCATGCAATTTCAAGGGTGCAAGGGTGTCAAAAGGACTGCCTGTTGCACCCCTGAAATTGATCTGTGCACTTATGTTAAACACACACATGCCCCAAAGGCATGTGTGTGTGAAACCTATAATTTTGAAAAATGCACTTTAGTGCATTTTTCAAAGTTTTTGCAAATCACCATTAAGTTCAAATTGATGGTAATTTGCGACCCCTATTAGCGAAATCGCTATTCGCGATTTCATCATACATTGCATTTAAGGAGTCGCAAATTGTAAATTCTTAAGCACAATTACAATTTAAGAAATCGCAATAAATTGTGCGAGCCTTGCAGTGTGATGCATTGCAGAAGCCCTTTTTGCAGGCACAAACAGACGATTTTTGCGAATCGCACCATTTGCGCTCGCAAAGAAGGTTGATGCATGCGCCTGATAATGTCACTAAAACCTCTTATCATTTCCATGATCCCTTGCCGGCTAAACTCTTCAAAGACTTTGGATCTGCCATCCTCCCTCTCGGGTCCGTGATTATCCATGAATTGCTCGTACAGCGAAGGATTCCTGATTGCCTAAAGATAGGTCAAGAAACAACCATTAAAAAAAAACCCAATGTAGACATATCTGATTTCAACAATTTCCGCCCAATTTCCAATATTATGACTGTAGCTAAACTTCTTGCGAAATGCATACACCTACAACTTTAAGATTGCTTGCCTGACGTACAAAGCCTCCACTATAATACTCCCTCTTACTTGGCAAATAAGCTCGAACTCTCTGGTATGTCTCGGCCCCTAAGAAGCTCCAGCACTCTCCTGCTGAAACCGCACAAATTCAGAAGGAAAAGAACAGACTCTTCCACTGGCACAACTCCAATAGGAACAATGACTTCTCTGTTGGTTGCATTAGCATTAGACAATTTTATTTTTAAAGTATCCACTTCATTTGTTAAAACAATATCTAGATCTTTTTCCATATTACGAAGGTTCGCAAGTGATGATCATTTAGATGCATTGTAATCAGCTTGTGGGTGTCTTAAGAAGAAAGAGTATTTCTCTTGCTGTACTACTTTAATAAGAATGCCCCAAACTAGAAGGGTTTTTTCATAGACCAGAATATACTCACAGTCTCATGAGACCTCCAAGTTGTGTGTTGTGTCCTTATAAGGAAGTAGGTTCGCAATACAGTCAATAAGTCTTCAGAGGTAACTCCCTTCAGGTCTTCAAATACAGAAATTCATTTCAATATATTATGCTGATTCAAAACATCTTTTGCCCTCAGAATGATATTGTGTGCAGAAATCAAGTTGAGTGTGAGTAGTTGGATCAAAAATGGTACCTGCTCATTCATTAATCATAGAACCATTGTTTTTTTGGGGCATTTTCGATTTTTCCTGTCGGAATGTGATCCAGAATAGTTTGCTTAATAAGCTTGCTTCTCGTTACTTAATTGAATTGATGTAGTAAGTAGATTTTGCGAAGTGGTTGGTAATTGGTCACACATTATGATTTTTTCTCTTCCATCTGTCCCTGATAAATTATCAGTATTTAATTTGAAATTATTGATGATTTCATTAATTCCCTTTGCTATTTCCTTAAGTATTTAATTCTTATTGAATCCTTTTCCCTTTCTAAAGTCAGTAGTGTTATTTCATCAGTTGACGTTTGACTGGATCTAAAAGAGAGCAAATTCTATTTTGTTTGTCCAGTATTTATTTGCTTATTATTAATTGTATTCATTTTTTAAGTGACCATGTATATGTTATGTGAGAAGGTGGCCCGCTATTTGCTGTCCACTAGTTCTAGTGGGCACCTTGTATCAGTCCAAACAACCCCTTATGGTGATAGGTTAAAGACAACCTTTATTGAAAGCTATCCTAGTGGTAGCTATGGAGAGCAGCCTTCAGGCTAAGTCTTGAAGGAATGTAAAGCAGCTTGTTTTACCAGTCTATAGTCTCTTGAATGATCAAATAAAAGGACAACCACACCAGGTATATATTTAAAATATATGTATTTAAGATCAAACACACCACTCTAGTCTCTTTTTGAGACTGGAGTTCGAAGTACTTAAGTTACAAGATAGCAATCAGTAAAAGCACAAATACACGTTTGGGCCCTAGGGGCTTACCAAACCATATACCAAAAAGTGGTATAAGAACCACGACTGGAATAGGCACTAGGCCTATTGCCTCTAGAATCGCTGGGACCCCAAGGTAGTGACACAGGGGACCCACGGGAACTGTATGCAGTGTGGAAACACAATCGCAGGTTCCTATTATCTTCTATGGGAAATGTCACAGTTGGAAATTTAAAGATTAGGGACGCTTCTAATCGAGTCTGTACCAAACCCTTTTGGACTTAAGAAGTTCTAGGGCCAGCACCCACGAGAGCACCGGAGTACTCGATGTAACTCACCCAGGGAAGCCGGGTGCATAGGTGTCTTTTGGTGTCGGGTCGCGTCGTCTATTTCAATGGAAGCCTGCAAAGAACTGCTGCTGCCGTGAAGAGGAGACGTGTCCGAAGAGAGCCAAGCCTGGATCTAGGATGTAAGGAACCTGAAAGCAGGCGGGACAAAGTCTGGGTCACTAGCCAGTGACCGAGGGCAGGATGGACCAATGCCCACAGATGTCTGGTGCTTCAGGTGAGTTGATGGGTGTCTTGACTCTTCAGCCACGAGGTCCAGGAGGCATCGACGAAGTCCACGAGCCGGATTCGAGCTGTCCCACGAAGTCTGTCGAGTGCTGCGGTGTCGGCGACCAGAATGGACCCAACAAGCCTTGGCAACGGCAAGTCACTGGAATTTAGAGAAAGGACTGCGGTGCAGACCAGCAAGGTCTGAGGGATTCACCCAGCGAGGGAAAGTCTGGGCACGTCTGGAGCAACCAGGTGAGCCCAATCAGAAAAGGAGTTGCCTTCGTTGGGACCTGCTAGCCAACGGGCTAGTGATCGCGAAGGAGCCTCGAGCGGTTGCACTTGAAGCTGGCCTACGGGTCACTCGTGGAGTGGAGGCCAACGGTCTTCGGTTCAGAAGGTGCTCAAGGCTGGAGCTACTCGGAGCCCAAAGCACAACTTCGAGGAGGACCAGGAAGATAGTGTTGCTGCAAAAGTTCACGGTGTCCAGGGGTCACGGTTCCACGTTACCCACGATAACCACGATAACCACGGGCCTCAGCTTTGCTGTGGACTCAGGATAGCCTCGGGGAAGTCTGGAAATCCACCTCTGGGGATGCAGAGACTTCGGTGTCCGGCGGGAGCTTCAGAATTGCAGACCGGTCAGCTGCTTCTTTGGTGCGTGCCAAGCAGGGGAGTCACTCCTTGACTCCAAGGGAGATCTCTTCAGTCTTCTAGTCAGAATAGAGCGTCGAAGGTCCAGGATGTACGTTGCAGAGTTTCGTCCAGGGTAATCTAAAGTCCTAGGGACTGGATTCCTATACTTATAGTAAGTTTAGGGGATGGACTAACTCTAAGGCCCCACCTATGGGTGGGACAGGAAAGAGGGGTGGTTAAACCCATTTCCTTTGTCCAGTTTCGCGCCAGAGCAGGGGCAGGTAGGCCCTGCAACTGGTTTGACCTGGGCTATGCATAGGGACACCAAACGTGCCCCCAGTGCAGGACTTCAAAGCACCAGAGAGTGCTCCCGCCCAGCCCCAATACACATCAGCCTGTCTGGGGAGGTGTGGACACCTCCCCTCGATAGGAAACCTATTGTCCAGGCCACCCCTGCCGGAGTTTCTGTCAGCAGCAGGAGGCCAGTCCCGTGCCTGTGGCAGAGGCATCCATTTTGTGATGCCAGGGCTCAGGAAAATCCTACCGGGTTTAGCCAGTGTGAACATGTCTCTCTCCCTCTAGAAGGGTGGAATGCTACCCCCGCCGCCAGAATTGGCATGGGGGTAGTATTCCAAAGCGTTTGACACCAAACACAACATGTTTTGATGCAGCCATTCCAAAGTTAGCATTTACCGCGAGGTTATAATGCACTTGAGAATATATGGTATGGCTGTATCACAGAACAGCCATAAGGAAGTATTTCCGTATGCTGCAGAGGGGCTCAGCTCATGCTTGGGCACCCTCTCACATAAAACGAAGCACTCTGCCTTCAGGATTGTCAAGGCCTGCCATAGGAGTGGCTTATAGGTTTATATGTGTCTGTATAGGGTAGTGATATAGGTAGCCTATACCACAGTAAGGGGTGCAAGCACACCCTTACCCAGGCTGCAGTAGCAGACCTGTGGTGCCATTTTGGAGTGCTTCCCAGGGGTGGCATAATATATGCTGCAGCCCCTGGTAGGCCTCTGAGGTACCTATGCCCTAGGTACATAGTATACCATATACAAGGGTCTTATAAGGCACTCCAGAATCCAATTAGATATGTACCTAATGTACATGGAAACCATTTTAGAGAGGAAGCAGCTAGGCTGTGGTCCTGATTAGCAGGGCCACAGCCAGACTAAGGTCGAAAAACAGTGAAACACCAGCAAAAAGTGGGGGTACCCATGTGAAGTAGATCCTACTCTCCTACATGTTAGGTGTCCTCATTAAATTTGACAGTGACCCTATGTTGATTGTTCCCTTAAAAAATAGAAAACACCCTTTTTTTTATATTTTTGATTATTTTTTAGGTTTCAGCTGGCGTGGGCTGCACACATGCGCAGTCTCGCTGGCGGGATTGAATGTTTTTGGGTATTTTCTGTAAAGGGCTTTAAGCCCCGCCCTTCTTTCCCATTGGCCGGCGTCACCGTTTATGCTAAACGTTGGCCAGCCATTGGGAAAGAGCTGTTTGTGACGTTCACTTTTGGCTTTTTGAGCCGTCCTACTTGGACTGGCTCGTCTGCCTTCAGTGCGTCGCAAAAGCTTTCATATCTTTATGGGGCCATGTGTTTCAAACACATGGCCCCATAAAGACAAGAAACCTTTCACGACGGACGAAAGTGAAAGCGGGGGACAGTCACTTGTCTTTGACGTAGTACGCGCCTTCTGGAAGTGAGGGTCTGAGTGCGGTGCCGTGCCAACCTGCACGACACTTTGCAGGTTTTGTGAGGGAAGCGCAGCAGTACCAGTGTACGTTTCGAGGACAGCGGCGGCTTTTACCCTGCGAGCTGGCTGCAGTGGGAGCTTACATTTTATGTGTGCGGGCAGTGCGAAGCTCCCAGCCCCTCTGCTTGGCGTGTCTCCTCTTGATTACAAGAGGACAGGCACAGCCTGAGCGCGCACACAGCCACCATGGGCTTACACTGACTGAGGCTCAGAACAGCCGGAGGAGCGCAGGAGCCAGGCACCGGCAAGCGGTTCCCAACCCGGCCAGGGGAGCACCGCCACAGGCAACCTCATCACAGAGAGGAGCGCAGCACACTCAGCACCGTTAGGAGCCGGCATTATGCAAACCAGGCATCGGCTGGCACAGGGAGCGCCAGTCAGGGAGGTGCGGGGAGCGGGATTCGCTGCATCGGGAGTGCCTCTTTCAGCAACAGCGGCTCTGACGGCGGAGCAGGGGGCTCAGGACGGCGCATCATCACCGGGCGGACTCTATTGCTGACTGCAGCCGGATCATAGGGGCTGGGAGGTCGCCCGGAGCGGCGCATCATGTGCGGGGCAGCGCGGGGCTACCCGCGGCGGAGGACACTGCTCATCACCCATGCTCTGCGGCTCTTGGCGGCCGCCCTCCTTATGCAGCAGGTGAGGGACTGGGGCCACTGAAGCGCGCCGCTCGAGCCGTCCTGCTCGGGGGTTTGGTGGGAGGCAGCGTGGTGTCCTACTGGAGGGGGCTCTTCCCCCCACGCGGGCCGGCACGCAATCCCTGGAATCACCCAGCGCCTACCTGCACCCGCTGTGACTGACTGCGGGTGCAAGTCCGCCCGCTACGAAGCCTTTCTATCCCTTCGGGGCAGTTGCGCCCTGAAGGGACCGTACCACCTGCGCCAAGCACGGGAGGGGGCGAGTATGAACTGAACGGTTTATTGATGGTGCCCGCACTACACTTGCCCCAATTTGTTGAAATTACTGTTTCATAGAAGGGCCCCTGCCCTGTGACTGTACGAGGCTGCACCCCTCAGTCCAGAGCCGCTGCAGGTGCATGCTGGGCGCACGCTTTCCCTGGTAACGGTTACTGAGCCCTCTGGTGACTGGCCGCAAGGATAATCTGCTCTCTCCGAGACCCCACCCCCTCCGAACCAGCAGCAGCCTGCTTTTAGGGATTGTATGCGTGGGTGCTGTTCTTTGGAAATCTTTTTCATAATTGTTATATTTAGTAATATTCTGAATAGGGTAGATCGATTGGCGCTTACCATGACCAGTAGCACGCCACCACCTCCTCGGCCAGTGACCTCAAATATTGGAGGTTCTGACGCTTCCTAGTCTAGCTTCCATACATTCCAGCGCTCCTCGTTGTCCCGCGCTTGCGCCTCTTATTATTTAATTTGCCAGTTGGGAATGCCCTTTTGTATTACCTTGTAGTCTTCATTAGAACTCGTAGGTGTCGCCTGCTCTCTCGTGCGCGTCATCCTCTCCCACTGTAGGTGTAATGTCCCACCCCTCTGTGGGTGCCATGTGCATGCCCCCTACAATTGGGTGTACTGTTGCACCCCAAGAGTGCTCGCTCACGCTTTGAGGTCCACTCCCATAACAGCTAGACGCCCTCTCCTGCCCTGGAACTGGGCTCCCTTTCTTCCAGGGTGCCATGCTGCAGTGTTTGGCCCTGTGTCCGCATGGCCGCTCTGCAGTGCGCTGTGCGGGTCTGGGCGCTGTACTGGCCACTGCCCCCTCGTTACTATGCGCTTTTGTGGGTGTCACACAGCTCGCTTCTCGGACGAAGGCATGAATGGCGTGCATATGTTGATTACTGTTTAAGTAACTGGGATCAGTGCACCCAGTGCATCGAAGCACAGAGATTTGAGGGGTGTGTCATTTCTCATAGTGCCCTTCAGTCTGTGGCATGGAGTCCCGCTCCCAGGCGCCCGCTCTCGGCCCCCTCTTGATGTGGAGCTGGGCCTGGTCCTTGTGACGGCTGCTGGCGGCTCGCCCACTGTCCATGGTGTTTAAAACTGCCGCAGCCTGGGATTATGCACATACAGCTGCCGGTACAGCCTCAATCTGCCAACACCGCAGAGTGAGCTCATGCTATGCCTATAACAACACCCCACCGTGGCGCCCACAGTGTGCACAAATGATCCCCTTTACACACCATCCAGTTAGCTACCCATAAGTAGGGGAAGAAAACACAATGCCCGAGTTGTGGATCCAGAGCGCAGGGTGGAGTGGTAGGGCTCTCTCCGCACAATGTGCCTGCTTAGAGCGGGAACCTGTCTAACCTTCCTGCGATGCATTGCCTTGGAGGAGCGCGCACTATTTAGCACCTGTACTGAAGTCGTGCACCGTACTCTACTTTGGGATGAGCAACGATATGTTTGCACGTTTACATACACTGCGTCGACCAAAGGCGCATACGTGCGCTGCCGTATGCGCATGCAATTCTGTCCACACACACCAGTCGCACAAATCTACAAAATATTATTTACGGAAAACAAACATACACAAGCTCACTGTCACGTACAATTATGCACAAAACTGCGCACACGCATTTACCACGCAGTCACATCAAAACTGACATGCACTCACCTCTGCCATTATTTTTAAACAATACACACAGTGACAAGCAGCAATCACATACCAAACACAATCAAACAACATGCATCCCCTAGTCACTGCCTAAGTACGCACCACCATGGTCGCCACCTGCATTACATCTATGGTTTAATAAAATGCACACTAATATGATTTTGATTATTGCTATGCAACTGTGCCTTGCTCTCATTTATTGCACATTGGCGCTCCCAACATCCCCTCGCCCTTGGTGCTTTCACCTGCAGTACAGCTCCTCTTTGTGTTCAGGGATTGGTGGAGATCAAGTTGAAGGGAGAGGGTGGGACAGAAACAAACAACCCAGACATGCTGCTGCTTTTCACAGTTTTTACACTTAGAGGATCCGTGCCATGTCCTGTCGCTTTCATCCTCGTCCAATTAAATGTTCCTGAGACAATGTTGGCTATCTGGTGTGAACAGGAAAAGGCCCAGGTGCCTACTCATCGGCCAGCATCAGTGCTAGGACTAATGTTACGGTTCAAGAATCCAATTTCCCCTTGGATGGTTTGGGTACTTATTAAATCCGGCGAGATGTTTTTGATGTGCTGTAACAAATTGCACCTTCTACACAAAATCGATTGCTTTATTTAATTGCATCCCAGAGCAGGCTCTGTTTTTAGATGTCAGCACTCTTTCTGGTGGGTGGAGCAAGCAGCACCAGGCGGCCATCCCCCTGTGTGTTTTTTTCCAATTTACATTTTGGTCGTTTTTGTGAAGTGCACTGCGGCCCTTTCTTTCTCCGTTGGTCACACTCGCCCCTGCCAGTTAACGCCTTCCTTTGTACACTGCGCAACAGGCACCAAGTTTGTGAACCTGGGCAACCTGTGTCTGAACCATTAGCCATGTAGCAGTGCTGGGTGGCCCTGCATGCTTCACCGCTGGAGACCGGTGGGTGGAGTATTGGTCGAATGCTAAATAAGAGCTGGTAGATCCTGAAAGGGTTAAATGCTGCCGGTGTGGTGTCCAAGCCGATTTCAACGCGCTCACCTTAAGTTTACTACATCACAAACCAGAGGGACATTGGAATTAATCGAATTTGTACATTCTGATTATAATTATTTTTCTAGCTTGTAAGAAGCCGTCATTGGGTCGACACAGTTATTTACTCAGTTGAAATGCTACTAATTCAAGTGAACTCAGAAATGCTCAAAAAGGCAGTTGACGCGTAGCAGAAACCAGTCACTAGTTTTATTTAGCGCCTGGTTGAATTTCAAGTATACAACGGAGGTGTTAGAACATTGTTTTAGAATACTTAGCAGTAATTCTACGTACAAGCTTATTAACAGATGTGGGTACTGTTTATTGCCCCGTTTCTTCCCACATATCCACCTGCACCTCTTTTTATGTTTTCTACAATTTTGAGTTTGTGTGCCAACTTTATAGCACCTGCATTAAAAGGGCCGCGCCTTTTGCAAGCACGCGCGCCCAGCTGTTTCTTGTGAGGAAAGACTTAAGAGGTTCATGAGACGTGTACAATCCCTGAACCAGTGCTCAGTTTGGAGAGACATCTCTCACAGAACCTTCTATGTGTGAAGTGTTTGTGATTGCTCGCACTTCAGCGGTAGCACAAGTCTGCACAACACGCATGTGCTTTCTTCAGGCACCAGCCGGCGACACCACCTACTTCAGTGCACCCACGCTGCTAGTTGTAAAGACAGACACATGTCCTGAGACCCAACACCAGGGCACTGGGGTCGAGAAGGTCCCCTCTAATTCAGAACTCCTCTCACTACAACTGCAGAGTTGGGGGTCAGTTCTAACTCGAGGAAACCATTGGATTGCTTTTGCTCCCCACATTCTTCTTTCTGCCTGTCCTGTCACCGGGTCATCACTTCTGCTCTTTAGAGGGAGTTGACCATATTACAGACTTCACCCGCGCTGTTTACTTGCCAGAGACAATGCTGCTGCTGGGGAAGACCGACATTTTGGAATATGGGCTGCGCATTTATCAATTATTGGCTTTCCACTGGAGTCTGGCAAAACCATAATGGACGGAATTAGAGCGCGGCCCAAAACCATGGGTACTTTGAAGTAATCTGTTTTCTTTTGAAAACAGATTTTGGTAGTGTGTGTGTTTTTAACAGAGACTGTGGCCTTTTATCTATCAGGCGTGAGTGGAGCTGTACCAGAAGAGATTATATCAAAACACTGTTTAATCGACTGGCCAGGTGTTTTGAAATTCCTGGCCCAGATGACAGCGTTAATGCAGTTGTATCCCGCACCTAGCACACTCGCAGGGACCAGTTACAGCACGCCCCGTGTAGAGGAGGGCGAGCCACAGAGCTCGGGCATGAAGCCTGACTCCGGCTCAGCTCGAGGTCCTGTTGGAAAGCTCGATTCTATAACCAGACGAGTCTTCATCCGACTTCTGCCTGCCTCCTTGGCCCCCCCCTTCCCTACCACGGATGTGACGTTCGGGCCAGAGCCGTGGAGTTTGGACCTCGGGAACCTGGTTCGAGTCTCAGCGTCTGCTCAGCAATCCCGTGATTCTGGGCAAATCACTTCATCTACCCATCCCTATAAGTGATGGTTATCTTGTGTAATGTAATGGGTGCTCATGTAAAGCGCTCCAATACCTTCAGGATCAAGCTCACTCTATATAAGAAATGCAGAAAAGTGCACAAAGGTTAAAACAGAGCCTTAAATAGATACCCATTTGCTGAATGATTTGTACAAAGTGAAATTAGAAAACCTGGATAAATCGCGGCTTCACCACCACAAATTGTGTAACTGTAAGCAAATATTTTCTTTCACATCTGGAAGATGATGACTTGTATCTCACAATGGGAAGCTGAGGAAAGGACACCAGAAACATTGTTTTGTTGTATACAAGTCTCTTTAATAAGAAGGGGTGACTATCTCTTGAATTTCAACTCAATAATTTGTTTATACCTTCAAAAATGAGCCTACTTTAAACGTGAAATCGATCATTGTTGGCACTCACTCCACTTTTGTTACATAAGTCCACTTTTCTGTTTTCAGCCTGCTCCCTCCCCTGGACTACAGCTGGCATTGCAGCCATTTTAAAAACATACCTAATATAACTAGTCAACATTCATCTTTTATTTAAGCTAGAACCCTGACCACGAACGACCCCGCTCTGCTACCGCACAAATGACTTTATAGGTGTTTCTTTCTATCCCCTGCTGGTTCTCCTCAAACAATCAGCCACTTCCATCAATACAGACAAATATTCTTTCTTCCTCAAAAAGGACTGATGTCCTTCATCGTGACAGAACAATGCTGGTTGTCATATTTAACCATCAGGTATTCCACAACCCTTCGACTTACCATCACGCAAACACCACTCATTTCCCTAGTGAATCTGGTCTCATTCCATCAACAGCTGATGCTTTCTTGGCCCCTTCTATGGCCTTCTTGAGAGCAACTTCCTCCTGCTATGTGTATGGCAACATCCAAGCTGTCTCATTTCATCATCTTTGGTAGCCCCAGGCACAAGATCTGCATTGAGTAATTTTTTTACAAGTTGTAAGACCAACACGCCTGGCCTGACACTTTTACCCATCTACTCCCACAACAAGGGCAACAGCTGGGGCAACCTCACCTTCATGACATCTTCACTTCTTTTAACCACAACTAGATACGCCCCACAAATCCTCTCATGCCTGCATGCTTTCCAGCCCATCTCATGATGGAATGACTACAAATCCATACATCCACTGGATGACCATCACTGTTCGCCCACTCTGGAGCATTAAGAAGTGCAATCACCTCCTACTCATCTATTTCCTACTGCCTCTGATGTTACTTATGAGCCCCTCTTATCTCATCACTCCTCTTTTGCTTATCCCTGTGTTAACTGCTCCAGTTGCAGCCCCATAGGGAACAAACTGGTATCAACCCTTCAGTCATATGCAGGAATTGTTGTAACATTCGGACAGACATTCACTCACCATTATCCTCTGAACAGAAAACCATACAGCTAGTGCAAAGACCGAGGCATTCCAGACCTTCATCTCAGCGTCCAATCGAGAAACATTCTAAATCTCTTGAACACTACACTCAAAACTGCACTATTTGGGTAATGCACCAGCCACTGCAGAAGAACCTCCAATTTAAATGCAGTATTGTTTCTTTTCATAAGCCCACTAACCCCGTTACTGCCAGCCTTGCTTCTCGTAAGCAACAACTATAAGTACAAAGTGTGTGTTTACGTACCACTTGCAGGTTTTCAAAACACATAAATAAAAGGCATTGTCATTTACAGTGCCAATAGTTCAAATTTATGCAAAGGCGAGACCTATTGCATTGCAAGTGCTTGTTTTGTCCTGGTTTGGCTTTTTTATTTACTTTTCTCCTTGAGTCTGTTTACTTATATATTTTTTAAACCCCTATCCATCTTTCGATTCTGTTAAACCTTGGTTATTGGATTGATTAGGTATATTTATTATATGTATTAATCCTTGTTATATTGACTGGCCGGCTTCTAATAGGATGCTTCCATGATCTGATGGATTGCAGTCGGCTTTCATTGTCCTTTGAGATGTTTGCATTATACGAGACTCTTTAAATGCTACTGATCATGGGGAGTTATTTATGACAGTTTGTAAAGTATCTCAATCACATATGCTATTTACAACAGACTTACATCATTAGACTCTGAAAAAGCTCCATCTGTTAACACTACTCGTAATAATTGAGCACCTATTTTACAGGCCTTTAATTATAAAAAGTCAATAACATGTTCTATTCCTGATAGTGAATGAAGTGAGAAGGCATTTCAACCCCGATTGTTCAGTTGAATTTGTGGACCAGTGGTTTCAAATGAATAGACGTCTTTTACCATATCTTTAATAACAATTATTTTGTTCACTCAGTAATGTGATTGAAGTAAATGATTAACGCTGTGTTAAAGCTGTGTTAAAGCTGTTATGGCCGGTCTGAAGCTGTCACTCCTCCCACTAGGGACGGTACTGCTCTGCATCCAAACCATTCCTCATTTATGCACCAGTGCCGCCCCCCCCCCCGTCCCTCTAATATCAAGTTAATGACATGAGCACGGACATGTCACTGACTATCCCTTTTACTTTTTTCCGCACATCACAGGGGTCACTTCCCTCTGCTCCGTGGCCGAGACTGATCCATGGCCACTACCCCCAGCTCTTGGGAGTGACTGATCCATGGCCACTACCCCCAGCTCTTGGGAGTGACTGATCCATGGCCACTACCCCCAGTTCTTGGGAGTGACTGATCCACGGTCACTACCCCCAGTTCTTGGGAGTGACTGCTCCACGGCCACTACCCCCAGCTCTTGGGAGTGACTGCTCCACGGCCACAACCCTCAGCTCTTGGGAGTGACTGATCCACGGCCACAACCCTCAGCTCTTGGGAGTGACTGATCCACGGCCACTACCCCCAGCTCTTGGGAGTGACTGATCCATGGCCACTCCCCCCAGCTCTTGGGAGTGACTGATCCACGGTCACTACCCCCAGCTCTTGGGAGTGACTGCTCCACGGCCACTACCCCCAGCTCTTGGGAGTGACTGATTCATGGTCACTACCCCCAGCTCCTGGGAGTGACTGATCCATGGCCACTACCCCCAGCTCTTGGTAGTGACGGATCCATGGTCACTACCCCCAGCTCTTGGGAGTGACTGATCTATGGGTCACTTCCCTTTCCTCCTCGCAGTGACTGATCCACGGGTCACTTCCTTCTGCTCCTGATGGAGACTGATCCACGACTGACTCTGCGTGACATCTCCTTGTTCAATGAGCTAAAATGCACTGTTTGGTGCTCGAGGGCAGCTTTACGAAGCTCCCGGGGTGGTGGTTCAGAACTCGGCACTACTCAATGTTACTTCATCCGAGTTGATTGTTCCAGGCCTGCCACAACCTGACATTTCTTTGCTCCTCGGTTGGGTGCAGCGGATCCGAGACTGCCTGACTTCGTTTGTCCCTTGGAGAAGTTGGTGCAGAACTGTCACAGTTTGACCATTCATAGCACCTCGTGTGATTACCCCAGATCTCACACTGACGTTTCTTATCCCCCGGAGTGGTCAGTTCAGAACGGTCACTGTTTCACGTTTCATACTTCCTTGTGATTTCTCCAGAACTAACTCTGGTTGGCATTTCTCAGTACATCTGCCGTTTTAGCCACCGCTCACTGTTATCTATTTTATGAGCACTCCTTGGTTATTGCTTCAGTTCAGCTCATGTCACGCATTTCTCTGGTCCGGTGGGATTGCTATATTTCTGACTTTGTCTCTTTCTCTCCAGATTAGCCAGCATGAAATATGGCTTACCTTTGGGCTCCGTCCTATCACCAGCTATTGAATGCTTACAGACATACAGTGTTGAATATCGGATGTATGCAGCTAACACATAGAATTACCTTGTGCTTAAAGATGAGCCTGGTAACCACTTGCTTATCTACTTATTGCCAGTTCTTAGGGTGCAGAAAAAAATGCTCTTTGTAAGCTCCCAAAATCATTTTCCGGGGCCCTCTGAAACATGCACACTTCCCCATACCTTGGCCAGAGGACATTCACAAAACCACAATTTGGGAGGGCTTTGATACTGACCTCTCATATTTCTAGTAAATGCAAGAGTTCTCAAAAATTGCGCCCCCGCCCTCCCCGTCTGCTAAAATGGGTTCTGCTGTTGCCTCACTGATTGATTTCATGAATGTGCAACGTCTCTTCCAACATGGCCTCCGACGTCAAGGCGTACTGTTGTTTTTATAACCAGTTGGGCTTGACTCACCGACGTAAGCTACGTGATTGTGCTGAGTTTTTGTTGGGAATTCAAGCACAAGGATTAGCGCCTCCTCCACGCGCAGACGCTGGATCGCACGCGGTGGCACCGCAGTGTGCCTCAAGAGCTAATGGTCACCGGCTTGAGCAAGGTAACCGTTTACGCTTCAACTTCTCCAACACCCAAATACCTTGACTCAATCGAATGTCCATGTCGCTGCCACCAAGTTGAAGCCGTAGCACTCTCCACAACACCTCAAACACGTAACTCCCAGCAAGAGTCTGTGATGATCTTCAGGTCCTCACACCAACCTGTAGTGCAGTCTTCCAAGAGGATACATTGTAGAAGCCATCTTTCTTTATGATACCAAATACAGTAAGCTTCTAGGCCCCGTTAAGTTGACATGAAAATCACTGCACAAGACGCTTGCACTTTTCCTTTGCTTCAGAGAAACTGCTTTAGTAACGCAAGGCTTGCTCGAAACAAGATCCGTGACAAAGGAAGATGCTCGCTTAAACTCAAACGTTTCAGCATATCCAATTTCAAAATATTTCTGGTCATTACTATTATGTTGCAATTATTAACTGGAATTGTACCAGACTGATATCTTACATTACAGTGGAAAGTCCCAGAAACTGCCTACTTGGGACACGTGGTCAGCAACAGTATGTTTCGGACCTTAAATGGTATAGCACTGCTTAGGCCTTTGCTAATCGGTCAAATTAACTATGCTTAATTTGTACTACGTATGTTATGATGCTACATCCTTTGTGGTTTGGGCGTATAAAAACTGTCAGACACATCACCTCTTTGGACATTCAGTGACTTTGCTGATGTCTCTGTGCTGCACGGTAATCCACTGTTTGTTGGTCTTCAATAAACCTTGCTACCTTTTGTGCTGATAGAGAGTCGTATATGTGGTATTATTTCTTATTTCTTATTTCAGCTTTTACATTTGGTGGAGAATGCGGCTCCTGGATCACTGACGACTTCGCAGGCTGGCTGCTGGACTTCGGCTTCCATCGGGGTTCGGAGACCTGAGGTTCGATAACTTTTGCATTTATCTCTCCTCTGCCTCCCTTAGATGCTGGGGGACTGTCTGCCCATAAGTTGACTTTGTCATATCTCTGGCTCCTGCTCCTTCTCTCTCTCTCAGCGCGTTTGTATGATCTCTGGTTAACGGCTCTTCATTGCTCTTCTCTCTCCCTCTCCATCTGCCATTTCTTTTCTCATGCCAGGAACGGTTTGCCTGTGCCCTGGTGATGTTTACGTGTTATGTTTTCACAGTTTATGGGAATTGCCAATGGCTCTCGTTGTGGCTGTCCTAATCACTTTTATCTGTGCCCTTTTCGTGGCTCTCATGATTCATTTTTCAGTCCTGTCTAACGTAAGCTCTTGCTACAGGCTTTCTCCTCTTGTTCCATGCGTGGCTATTGACCTCTGACATTGCTGCTGGTCTCTGCCAGAATTCGTTACATGTGCAATTTTTGCTCTACGTTTTAGTTCCTGGTCTGGATACCCTCACCCATCTGGCCGGGGACGGCATCCTTCTGCAAGTTCCCTGCACGCAGTGACTCTCTGGTGCCAGGCAGCACCTAGCTGACGGCGTACCGAGGAGGGCGACCTACTGCACCCCCGACCCCCGGTCTTGCTAGCAGTGAGTCCCCGGCCGATGGGGGGTGGAGGACCTTCACAGCTACTTCCCATTGACTGGAGCAGAGGTCGGTACGCTTTGCCAGACTCAACAGCCACCGGTGAGTCTTGATTGAGGGTTTTAAATCCTCCAGGTTGGGTTGTAGCAGGTAGCCCCTCATGTTAGAGCTATGGCAGTTTTGCTCCCCTGGTACAGGTGGTGGTGGTTATAGCACCCCTGTCATTGCACATCCTACTTGTGCTGGAACAATATCGTGGAGGCTGTGGCCAGTTGGGCTGCTCCTCCTGTGGTTGCAACAGTTTCTCTCAGGGTGCCAGTTCTTAGGGTCCATGAACTCAGGTCTGAGTCCAGCTAACTCACCTCTGCTGCGCTGGTCCCGGGTCCCCAGTGGGGCGCTGCCTCCTGCTGGATGCCAGAGGTGGTCTCTAGCTGTGCCTAGGGAGTTACCTAGGCACAAAAAGGAGGGAGTATCAGTTGTCCTATTGTCTATTATTGTTGGGTTCCTTGCATTTTTCTATTGCTGTAGTGTCATATGCCTCTCGTATATTGTGGCCAAGTATAGTTAGGATTGTAGGGTATTGTTAGTTTTGTCAGACATAATTTCTTTATTGGGTACTGCGACGCTACATAACTGATATTTGACGCTGCTAACTTTCTGACGATATAATAAGCACCCTTGAAATACTTACTGCCACCATACCAAATGTCTCCTTACATTACCGCCCATTTATCATGGACTGGCTGGCTGTCTTATTAATATTTGCCCTCTATTGCACAATACCTCCCCTTTGTGTCCTGTTCCTGTTGTCCTCTGACTTACCAACAATAGTGTTCCTATTTCCCCTGTTACTCTTCTGGGATTAGAGTAATAACACTGCACATAGTCACAGCACACAGACTCTCTGACAGCGCTGCTGCGCAGGGTCGCCAGAGCTCGCTTCATGTTTTATGTGTTTGCCTGAACTGTAGAAGAGTTCACCATTCTGCACTATCTACTTGATTGCCTGGACCCCATGGCGCAGTCCAGGGTGGCTTCAATTCCGCCTAGCCGCCCCTTCCGCCCGATTATGGGTTAACGGGAGATTGCAAGGAGATGGAACTACTAATCTTTCTTCTAAATACTTTCCTGTCACCCTTCATTCTGTTCATGGGACGCCAGTGACCTGTCTGTTTGCCTGCCAAATGGCTCCCTCTGCTATTGCAACAGCTGGAGAATGGCTGAGAAGCACATGATAGCGTTCGTTTACCCACTGTGTTGTCTGTTCATAGTATAGCGCGAGACCCCACCCATCTGTCTGGTGTGTCTGAATTGTCCCTGCACTGCAAGGAAGGTTAGCACACACGCTTCACACACGTTCCACTCATCTCTCACAATGGGAAACACTCTCTGTAAAAATAATTTAGACAGCAGTCAGCCAGCACCCCCCAAAGACTCCCCGGCATACCATGTGGCCCTACAAAAAGGACTGCATTCCATACTATTTATACATAAATGGCATGACCTGACAGCTAGGAGACCGGACTTACAGTTCCCTCATCAGGGGACGTACATCATCGATAAGTTGTCATATTTAAGACAAATGTTGAAACTAAAAGGAAAAAAGAGCCAGCAGAATGGGAATCATTTTTTCAGTGGGATCTGGTTCTACGCGACATGCGCACAACTAATGATGTGAAATCGAAAGTTCACAGGGAATTATTAGAGGTCAAGAACAAGGAGTTAAATGAAATAAATAAGCAAAAAATAAATGAAGATTAGAGAAAAGTGCAAATGGATGTGGTAGGATTATACCCATGCATGCCAGTAGAGAAAGAAAAGCAGGGAGGTAAGGAAAATAAGGGAGACTGTGAGAAGTTGGCCTGGTATATGATGTTCACTAGTTAAAGTGACCACCTTGTACCATGCCAAGCAACCCTTATGGTGTGGTTGTAAGTCAACCTTTTCGGACTAGCTGCCCTAGTGGTAGCGTAGGCTAAGCAGTCTTTGAGGCTAAACTCGTTAAAGCGTGTTAAGCAGGCTGTTTTACCATATGTAACCTCTCTTTATACCAATGAAAGGACACCACACAGATATATATTCAAAATATATATGTATTTATTACTCAAAGTATCCCCTAGACTCTTTATGAGCACAGGAGCACAAATCGTTAAACAAGAAAGTATTACAATATACAGAAGTTGCACTTTATATGGATGGGCCCTGGTGGCCACTCAAACCATATACTAAAATAGTGGTATAAGTACCACGACTAGGAAAGGGAAAAGGCCTAGGGCCTCTAGAATTGCTGGGCCTACAAGGAGCTAACGTTAGTTAGTGACAGGAGGTCCACGGGTCGCGTGGCAGTGAGGAAAGTTACACGCGAGCTCCCATAGGTTTTCAATGGGTGCGTAAAAGTTCAAAAGTTACTGCTAGAAGGGTCTTCTGGATGGACTACGAACTTAAGATTCAAAACACAGACACTAGAGATGTTTCTCTACACTTGGGCACCGGAGTGCCAGCTTTACCTCACCCACAGGAAGCGGGTGCATAGGTCTCGAAGTGTGTCGGGTTTCGTCTATCTGTTCAATGGAGCCTGATGACAAAGATGCTGCAGGCGGTCGGTCCAGAAGAGATGTGGTGGATCCAAGAGTGGATCGGAGTTGTAGAAGACCTGAAAGCAGAGGGGACAGTGTTCACAGTCACTAGCCAGTGACCGGCGTGGCACCAGGTAGGTACCAGGCGATGTCGGGTGCAAACAGGTGATGAGGTGTAGCTTGTCTCCGCAGCCACGTGGTCCCTGAAGGTCGACGACGTTCAGGAGTCGGTTCACGAGCTGTCCCAAGCAGGCTCTCGCTGTCGGCGGTGTCGGCGACTCGAAGGAAGCAAACCAGCCTTGGCAAAAGCAGGAGTGAAGAATGAAGAAAGCTGATTGTTCTGACCAGCAAGGTCAGAGGGGCTGCTCCTTTGGAGGGCAGCAGGGGCCAGTCTGGAGCAACCAGACCAGCGTCGTAGTTTTCAAGGTTCGTTGCCAAAATGGCCACTAGCCAACGGGCCAGGGACCGGGCAGGCGCGTTGAGATGCAAAGTGCAGAGGGGCCCCACGCAGATCGTGGAGATGCTGGAGGGCTCACCTTTGGTGCAGATGCTGCTCGGATGTTGGGCTTCTCAGGACCCAAAGCGCAACTTAGAGGGAGCCTCTGTTGTCGCGCTTGCAGCTTGTCGTGGGTCTTTCAAGATGGCTGGCTCCATGTGTCTCGGTGCCTCCACGGGTTCCTTCTTTTCAGGGACTGTGGATCGGGCGGTGAGAGGTCTGGAGGTCCAGGTCTTGTCGGGCTCTGGGCTCGGGCAGGAGGCGGCGGCAAAGCAGACGTCGAGTAGCTGGTTGGTGCTTGCGTTAGCAAGATGGTCACTCCCTGACCATAGGGGAGATTTCCTTCTGTCCTCTGTGCAGCAGAGCGTCGAAGTTCCCGTCTTCTTCTTTGTAGTAAGTTGATTCCAGGATGTCTGAAGTCTTAGGACACAGCTCCTACCTTTAAGCGGATTCTAGGGGCCGGACTACCTGCTAGGTCCCTCCCTTAGGGTGGGACCAGGAAGGGGGGTGGTTACACCCCCAATCCTTTGTCCAGCTCGCCCCAGGTCCGGGGCTGGTGTGCCCCAGGACCGGTTTGAACTGGCATATGCACCGAGGCTCCTTGTGAGCCTCAGGCATGTCTGATTCCATTCAAGCCCTACCTGACCAATACACAAAATCCTGTCTGGGGTGGTGCACGCACCTCCCCTGGAAGGAAACCCTTTGTCCACGTCTCCCAAGCTGGAAGGACTCCCAGCAGCAGGAGGGCAGACTTGTGTCTGTGGTGGCAGCATCCATTTTGTGGAGCTGAGGCTATGTCTGATTTTACCCGGGTTTCAGGTACTGTACATGTCGTGTCCCTCTAGAAAGGTGGAATGTTAACCCCGTCGCCAGAATTGGCGAGGGGTTAGTATTCCAATTCGTATGACACCTTACTCGACATGTTTTGATAAAGCCAAACCAAAGATAGCATTTAACCGCGAGGTTCATAATGCACTTAAGAGTATATGGTATGGCGATATCTGGAAACGGTAGAAGGAAGTTGTTCCGACCACTGCAGACAGGCTCAGCTCATGCCAGAGCACCATCTCACATGGAACCAAGCACTCTGCCTTCAGGATTGTTAAGGCCTGCCATAGGAGTGACTTATAGGTTAACATGTGTCCCATTTAAGGTTAGGTATAGGTATACTACACCTAAGTAAGAGGTGGTTACACCAACTTACCCCAGCTGAGTGATCAGCCAGTTGTGTCAAATTTGTTAGGCCAGGCCAGGGGTGGCACAATACATGCTTCAGCCCCTGGTAGGCCTTAGATACACCAATGCCCTGGGTACCTAGTGTACACTGGTACAGGGGCTCACAGGGTGATCCAATTCCAATTGGTTATGCACCTAGGGTGCATAGTGTCAATTTAGTAGAGAGAACAGCAGGCTGGGGGTCTGATTAGCAGGCCCACAGCCTCAATATGTCAAAAACCAGTGAAGCAAAAAGCACACATTTGGGGTGACCATAGGATAGCAGACCCTACTCTCCTACAGAGACGAAGACTCAGTACTAGAGGTCCTTTTAATGGGGCGAATAAGATCCACAACAGTCTCACACTCCGCTCCCGCAGAAAATCCCCCTAAGCTAACTCAACAGCTCAAGACAGATGCTGTAGCCTTAACACACAAGCTGATCAACGAAGAGGCTACCAAGATAGACTTGGACACCGTCCAAGACATTGCTGTTCTGCAGCTAATGACAGAGGCAGTCCACGCCGCCAGCAAATATAGTGATAAGAAAAAACAGCTGCAGGCTCAATGTGCACACGGAGACATAACGCAACCAAAACTAATAGACCGCAAATGGCTACAACAATTCAACGACACGTCAGCAGACGACACTATGTCATCAACCCAGTGGCAGTGCCTGGTTTGGGAAGTTTGTACATACGTACTGCAAACAGTCCATGACATTGGACTACTAGAACAGGCAATAGTAGGGACTCAACAGCCTGCAACCCAGGCTAGGCGTGACCGTTTCAGTAAAACAAATAGTGCTACTTCATCTCCACACGTCTTGCCTCAGTACAAAAGAGAGTACTGAAATCAAACACAGCCAATGGTGGGAGGAACACTAGCAGTAGACGCCCTCACACAACACCACAACCGATCATACTTAGAAAAGGTCCTGTCACTAGCACAAGCACAATTAATGGAAAAGGCCCCCAAGCTCACAATGCTTACGTCCAGAGAGCAAAGGCCGCAGGCCCAGATAGTACAGGTGTAGTCCCACTGCTACCTGCACAGTATGACTGGGATATAGCGAGGTTCAGCTTCACAGACTCGGACCTGCAAACATACAAAGACAGACTACAATATACAGTACTGCAACAGAGGAAGCAGCTGGTGAACACATTTGTAGTTTTAGAAGTAGTCCAGACCCTCACCCCTCACAAGGGAACACCAGCACCACCAACGGCTGCCCCACCAGCATAAATAATGCCCCTTCGAGAAATACCACCTCCACCAGGTAGTAAAATTAACGAATTGGCATATGTCCATGTCCCTTGGTCTAGACAAGACATTATGTGCTTTACTAAAGACTTCCCCAAGCTCAGAGAAAAACCAAGGAAATGGTACGCTGAGCTAGACAGGATGACGTTTTTGAGAGGACTGTTATAGTGAGATTTTGACACTTTATTTAATATAATAGTTCCAAAGGATCTGTGGGCGATTGTAATAGGAAAGTGGAGTAGCCAAAGGGGGAGCAAAAAAGAAGGAAGGGAGGAGCACCAGGAGATGAAGTTGATAAGAACTACAGAAAATACCAGAAGACAAGGTAGATTGGAACAAGATCATACATACCAAACAAGAAAAAGATGAGAGTGTGAACTCCTATTTTGACCGTCTTCTGCAAGTCTATCAGCAGAACAGCGGGCTAAAAAATCCAATGGGAGAAGCCATGCCAGCCTTTGTCACCACTTTTGTCCAAGGCCTGAGACCGCCTATTAAAACACACCTACAAACATCGTTTGTTTGCTGGCAGCAAGAACCCATAGAAAAGGTGCTGGCAGCAGCAAGATACTGCTCTGATTATCAGTCCAATGTACAGACAATCGAAGCAGAGAAAATAAAGAAAGAAAAAGTCAGACTAATGGTAGCACAAGAAAGGTTCTACACAAGTCAGCAAGGAAGAGGGAGGGGCTGAGGTAGGGGGAAGGGTACAGGAAGACCACAGAATGGCAGGTCAGCTTCCCTACCGCCACCGGGTACAGCTTGCTTCTACTGTAAGGACCCCAACCACTGGAAAGCAGACTGCCCAATATTAAAAAAGAAAAATGCTGAAGGCAGGCCCACACAGAATAGGGGACAGGACCAACAACAATACTAGCATAACACCCAGAGCACAGAGTATAGAAATAATGAACAGCATGGCTACATGCCCAGCGAAATGCCTCCAACACAGCAGGATTGGACAGGGAGGGACGGGTGGGGACAGCAGGACAATGGCTTCCCACCACTGCCACAAGATTTATTCTAGGGATGCCTGAAAGTGGAAGACTGCCTAATAGCTCCAGCCATAGGAGTGGATCAATCAGGTCCATATGTAGAGGGATCAGTTTGGGGCAAAATTGTACCCTTCTTGATAGGCACAGGAGCTCAAAGATCAATGCTAAAGGCGTCAGTGACGCCTGAGGCACCACTTTCGGGAACACAGGTTACAGCAGTCAGAATGACGGGACAACCAATAGATGAATATCTCACACAGCCACTACAATTAAGGGTAGGCACCATAACTGTCAACCATCAATTTATCCTCAGCATATTCTGTCCAGTGAACCTGCTACGTAGGGACTTGCTTTGTAAATTGCAATTCACCATACACTGCTCACCAACGGGTCTTCCTAGAAAGCAGACCTAATGGTCTGATGTTACAAGCTTTCATGACCTGCACTGACCCCGTCATACCCTCAGAGCTGCGCAACTGTGTGCCACCCCAAGTCTGTGCTACCAGTGCAAATGACGTAGGACAGGTGTTGAATTACCCGCCAGTGCAGATTAAATTGAAGCATGAGCCCTCCTCCCAAGAGTCCCACAGTACAAAATTTCAAAGGAAGGGGAGGAGGGCATAGCACCAGTAATACAGGACCTCCTGAAGCAGGGAATAATAAGGGAGATACGCTCTAGCCAATGCAGTACACCAATACTCCCTGTCAAGAAAGCATCTAAGGGCCCGGATGGGGCCCCCGTCTACCGTTTTACCCAAGATCTGAGGGAATTGAACAAAATAGTGATACCTTTCTTTCCAGTAGTTCCAAACCCAGCAACAAGATTGTCCAATATCCCAGTCACAGCCACATACTTCACAGTGCTGGATTTAAGCTCCGCCTTCTTTACCATCCCCTTGCACCCAGACAGCCAGTATCTTTTTAGTTTTAGGTATAATGGGAGGAGACTAACATGAGAAAGGCTCCCTCAATGCTTTACAGAATCACCCTCCATCTTTACGAATGCACTAAAGACAGATCTGGACTCCCTGGTACTGAAGGGAGGCTCAACTCTTATCCAGTACATAGATGATTTACTACTGGCCTCGCCTTCAAGGGATGCTTGCGTACAGGACACTATTGCCATCCTGTGCCACCTAGCAATAAAAGGTTACAAGGTTTTGCCCAAGAAATTACAGTTCTGCCTCACTGCTCTGACATATTTAGGCCACGAACTGTCTGAAGGGGCCAGGAGATTACTACCTGACAGGATAGCAACAATCACCCACTTTCCCCGACTACGCACACAAAAAGAGGTTCGGGCATTTTTGGGGGTGACGGGATACTGTCATCACTGTATCACAAATTTCTCCCTCATTGCAAAGCCATTACAAGCACTAACACACAAAGAGATCCCAGACGTGGTACCTTGGCCACCGGATTGTGACAAGGCATTGAACAAACTCAAAAGTGAACTGAGTGGAGCACCAGCGCTAGGCCTCCCAGATTACAGCAAAGATTCCCACCTGTTCTGCCATGAGAAGGGAGGGTGCTTACTAGGGGTGTTAAGTCAAAAGCACGGATCCTACTACCACCCAGTGGCATACTACTCAGCCACACTAGACCCAGTGACCTCTGCGCTCCCACCTTGCCGCCGAGCAGTCGCGGCACCAGCACCAGCAGTAGAACAGTCTGAGAGCATTGTGCTGGCACACACAATGATTTTGCACGTTCCCCATGCGGTGGACAAACTGCTCACGTCCACTAAGACTCAGCACCTAACAAATGCATGACTTACCAGGTATGAACTGATACTGTTAGCACCACACATTGCCATCAGGAGATGCACCACTTTGAACCCAGCATGCCTTTTGCCAACAGAGCACAAGCTGGATGATCTAGAATCAGACGATGCCTTTCACGATTGTGCATTAGCCATTGACAGACACACAAAGGTGCGCCCAGACTTGAAAGACACAGCACTTCCCGATGTCAAAGGGGGCTTGTTTGTAGATAGGTCATGTCTTCGGGATGACAAAGTAACTTTGCAGGCCTCCTATGCAGTGGGCACAGCTAATAAACTACTGGAAGGGGGAAGGTTGGCAAACACCAAGAGCGCACAAGCAGCCAAACGCGTGGCACTGACGAGGGCATGCACATTGGCTAAAGGAAAAAGAGAACATATACACAGACAGCTAGTATGCCTTCGGAGTGGTCCATGACTTTGGCCAGCTGTGGTCAATGAGGGGATTCCTCACATCACAGGCCTACAAATACAACACGCCCAATTGATAAGTGACCTTCTCCAAGCCCTGTTATTACCATCACAAGTGGCTATCATCAAATGTGCAGCACACACTTCAGCAAAGGACTATGTGTCAAAAGGAAATGCATTCATTGATGGGGAGACAAAGAGAATAGCACTGACAGGCTGTCGGCTAGCTACGGTGCAGATAATCAGCAACAGTAATGACACAGATACTACCAATGATTCATTACATTTTGATCCCATACACATTCAGAGCAAAGTGGAGAAAAATGAAAAAGAGGACTGGGCAAAGGGTGGGTATGTGCAAACAAAGGAAGGTTTATGGACAGGGCCTAATGGAAAAAAAATGCCTATCTTCATCCATGCTTCCCTCCATGGCGCACCTATTTCATGGTCCCACACACGTTGGCCGGGACGGCATGATCAGGTTATTTTCCCAATGTTGGTACCGCTGCAAGTTTCATCAAATAGCAGAAAAACTTTGCAGACAATGCACTGTCAGTGCACAGTATAATACTGGGAAAGGTACACCAACTGCTCCTGGCCACTTCCCACCGCCCTACGGACCCTTTGAAAGTCTCCAGCTAGACTTCATTGACATGCCCCCCCACCCAGACATACAAACATGTTTTGGTAATAGTATGCATGTTCAGCAAGTGGAGCAAGGCCTATCCAACAAAGAACTGTGATGCACACACTGTTGCTAAATGCCTCCTGAAAGACTTATTGACATGCTTTGGAATTCCATCCCTTCTGAGCTCTGACAATGGACCTGCGTTCATTTACCATGTTATAGGGGGAATATGTAAGGGGCTTGGTCACACAAAAGTTACACTGTGCCTATCACCCACCAGCAGCAGGTGCTGTGGCGAGGAAGAATGGGGTGTTGAAGAATAAGATTTGAAAAATGTGTGTCTATCAACTGAACTTTCATGGGTGGATGCACTACCACTAGCCCTGCTGGCAATGAGAAGCACACAGATAGGGTAACAAAGCTCAGCCCCCACGAAATAGTCTTCGGCCGCCCCATGAACATTGCAGGCCATATGTCCACAGCTCCACTATCGATAACAGACGATTTGCTTTTATGTTACTGTAAGAAATTAACAGAGACCTTACGTTATATTCATCGCCAGGTTCTGCAGGCTCTTCCAGAAGCAGCAACTCCACCGCCACATGATCTGCAGCCTGGTGATTTGGACCTGGGTAAAGGCACACACCCGACAGCACTGCCTCCAGCCAAGGTGGAAGGGACCGCACCAGATCCTCTTAACTACAGCAACAGCCGTCAAGTGTGAAGGGCTGACATCCTGGATACACAGCTCCTACACCAAGAAAGCAGCAGGGCCAGACAGCAGAGATCAAGCTCCGCTACCACCTCCAGTGGCATCTGAGGCGTCCTGCAGGTACAACCTTCGCTCCACCAGACAAGCAAGAACGGACAATTAGTGAAGAAGAGGTAGTTCCCTGTTCGCTGCAGGCCAGGCCTCCAACAGAAAAAAGAACATACCAGAGGCACTCCCCTGCTGCGCACAGCAGGTCAGGCTCCAGGTATCATGCCAAATAAGTGCCAACTGTCACGTGCTAGTAACCTCTGACAGTACACAACACAGGCACCAACAATCCTTTTCAAGTGTTGCTGGGTCTGCATCAATTCAATTCCAATAGCGGCGCAGAACCTGCTAGTTAGTGTTGCTGGAGTCTGTACAAATAGCACCTGTAGCGATACAGACCATGCTAGGTAAATACCGAAGGCAAAGCTATCAAGGACACGCCTATAACATGAATAGCATCATCTGATTGCAAATGCCAATAATAAGGTCTGGAAGAATCAGATCTCTGCGGATACAAGTGGAAGAGTTAGAACTAATAATTCGCATAAAACTGCTGTCTCCTGGGATAGAGAAAAAGTCAGTACTGCAATTGACTGTGCCAAACCCTCCCCTATTGAGTGGACTAAGAAGCCTAATTTTGCACGACATTTCATTCCCTACTTTCGGATATCAGGTACCAGCGCAAGATATTGCATTAACACGTCTTGACATTCTAGATTGCGTGGTTTATGCAATAGAGGACACTGGTTCTGGCCTTATAAGAGACGTTGATTAAAGGCACTGATCAAAGTGAAGAAATATAAGAGACTTATTACAGGACACCCCTACAAACGCCTACGAACGCCTACGAACATGCCAAGACCATGTGCAGAGGAAAAGAAATGGCCATCAGTGCTACTGGCAATACTGTCGCCATTCCCAGGGATAATTGTGACTGCACTGATAATAATATATGCAAAAGATTTGTAAATGCCGCTCCTTAATTTTGAGGTGGGGGATGGAAGTGGTTCAAATATAACAGATGAAGAAAGGAAAATTAATGACAGAGCTGGACATTCCAGGGAAGGTTGATATTAAAAGAGAAAAGGAACAGGAATTATGGAACGAGTATCAAGGGAATACATTTGTTGAGATGCTAAAAATGTATGTACGCATTATGAACATATCGGGATGTTATGTTTGCACACATCTACCAACAAACACAGAAAACAGCATGAGCTATAATGTCCTACCTGTCTCTAAATATGTGGGGTGTGTCCTAATGCGCGATATGCTCTTCAGACAGCATAACATGTCCATTACTGTTGCAGTTTCCATGAAGGGGATAGCAGTAGGACCGGCAACTGCAAGGCCTAAGACACAGAGAGTGCCGCGCATGAACATGCAAGCAGCAAAAAGAGATCAGGCAATGCTCAATACACTTGACAAGACTGCTAGGAATGAGGAGTGGAAAGACAGGGAAGGCCGGGACAAAGGGGCTGAGGTATAAAAAAAAAAACAGATTTAGGGTAAGACAACAGCTCATCGCACCTTCATGCATTTTAAATGGACGGCACCTAAAAAGCCAGCTGTGCCGGTGCGCCCCCTCAAGCAACCATGCACAATATCACAACTAGTGAAGGGAAGGGAAGCACGGAGGAAATGCAGTTTTGGGTGTAGCATTGCAGGGTTAGCGAGGGGTGAGCAGGGATTAAGGGAATGCGAGGAAAGGAATGATTAAGCCCTACGAATTTCAGAAGGTGAATATTCAGTAACGCCATCAATTTTCATTGGTGAGAGTAACTGCACACACACAACAAAGCTATCGCTAATTAGGAAGAATGATCAGCGATCTTCACCTGGACTAGTGGGATTCAAGGGACTGTTCTTTGTGACCAATGGGAATACTTCTATTTGCCCCCGGGATGGTATGGTAGTTGCTACCTTGCCTCAGTCCTGCCTCAAATTACACACTTCACTGACCTAGTACAGGTTGAACACCAATAGCACCGGACAGGAAGGGTTAGGAGGACACCAGAATGGCAGGATGATCTAGTGACCGTGTTAGGGGCAATGGTGCCTGGTGTAGGGGCAGTATATACCTCCATACGGACACACCAGTTAGCAAGGATGATTAAAGATCTTGCAGATCCAACAGTAGCAGCTTTGGGAAATATCACTGAAGAACTCACTGCCATGAGAGCAGTAGTAATACAGAACAGGGTTGCTTTGTTATGTTAAATGTTATGTTAAAAATATTTGTACCGCGCACTTTCACCATCGGTTTCTTGGCGCTTTAGACACCATCCTGGCAAAGGAAGGAGGAGTATGCCAAGCCATCCACCAGGTGTACTGTTCCTGGATACCTGACAACAGCCGCAATATAGACAAGGCAATACATAACATAAAAGACATAAAGGAGGAAGCACACGGCATACACACTGGAGGAATGTGGGAACAGCTAATGCTATGGTTAGGAGACTGGGGGATCATGGATATTGGAGGTGATTATTGTAATAATAACAGTGCTAATCACCCTCTGCATAATGATCCATGTTTGTCCAGCATGCTGCACAGCATTTATATCCTGCTGTGCACAATGTATGCCCCACAACAAATGGCACGGACCTCATGAACATCACACCAATGCTGATGATGAAGGAGAGGAGATGGTGGTGAGACATTAGGAATTAGTGATTTGGTATCAGATGGGGCAATTTAGAAGCCATCTTTCTTTATGATACCAAATGCAGTAAGCTTCTAGGCCCTGTTAAGTTGACATGAAAATCACTGCACAAGATGCTTGTACTTTTCCTTTGCTTCAGAGGAATGGCTTTAGTAACACAAGGTTTGCTCGAAACAAGATACGTGACAAAGGAAGATGCTCGCTTAGACACAAACGTTTCAGCATATCCTATTTCACAATATTTCAAGTCATTACTATTATGTTGCAATTATTAACTGGAATTGTACCAGACTGATATCTTACATTACAGTGGAAAGTCCCAGAAACTGCCTACTTGGGACACGTGGTCAGGAACAATATGTTTCGGACCTTAAATGGTATAGCACTGCTTAGGCCTTTGCTAATTGGTCAAATTAACTATGCTTCATTTGTACTACGTATGATATGATGCTACATCCTTTGTGGTTTGGGCCTATAAAAACTGCCAGATACATCACCTCTTTGGACATTCAGTGACTTTGCTGATGTCTCCGTGCTGCACGTTAATCCACTGTTTGTTGGTCTCCAATAAACCTTGCTACATTTTGTGCTGATAGAGAGTTGTATGTGTGGTATTATTTCTTATTTCAGCTTCTACAACATGACGTAGCTGAAGATCCTCACCAATGTTACAAAGTAGACTCACACGTAGAACGGGGTTCCAATTAACCTATATTGCACACAAAGACTGCGGTTGGTGCTTCCTCTTCAGCCAGCATCCAACTCACTAATCAATAACCCTTAAAGCATGACAACACTAGAATGCAGGCCCTACCAATTTAAGGAAACATTACCTAGTTAGGATAACTATTAACTTACAACAGGGAGCAATGATAACGTCTGATTGTTGAAATCCGTTTTTGTTTTTTGCAGTTTTGTATAGCGTGAACTCGACCTGTAGGTATTGGAGCACTTTGCAGGAGTACTAGTTACATTACAAAAGAACATATTCATTTTGGTAGGCACAGGGAGATAAAGTGATTTGCTCACAATCACATGATATTGAACCAACTCCGTGACTCAAACCGGGTTTACCATCTCCAAAGTAGGCCACTCTGGGCGTTTCAACACACTCGCTTCACTTGTTTCAATACAATGACGCTCACATTGATAAAGACTGTTCTTTGTCGCATAACATGTAAATACACACGGGGTAATAAAATCAAGAAACACAAGGCAAGGCCGCGGGGCTCGGGCCGGTAAGGACCCGGCATTTTACTTTGTATATGGAGCAGCACATGAACCTGGTAGAATCAATGAGAACGTAAACAATCCCTTGTTATTCTACAAAGATCCTGAATGACCCTCAGAGAGGGATGGGAAGGATCCTGGGAAGAGAGGCGGCAGAGGGAGGTCACTCCAGCCCTGAGACAGAGGTACAGAGAGAAGAGGGAGTATAGGGAGAGGAGGGGTACTGGGGTGGAGGAGGCACTGGGAGAAGGAGCCAATCAGAGGAAGGTAGCACCAGCCCTGAGTTACAACTTAGGAGAGGAGCAAGAGGTACACATAGAGAGGAGAGGTACTGGGGGAAGAGGAGGTGGTAGAGAGAGGCTACCACCAGCCCTGACCCAGAGGTACCGAGAGAAGAGGGAGTATAGGGAGAGGAGAGGTACTGGGGGAGGAGGAGGCAGCAGAGGGAGGCTACCACCGGCCCTGACCCAGAGGTACAGAGAGAAGAGGGAGTATAGGGAGGGGGGAGGTACTGGGGGAGGAGGTGGTACTGGGAGAAGGAGAGGAAGGTGGCACCAGCCCTGAGTTACAACTTAGAGAGGAGCAAGAGGTACACATAGAGAGGGGAGGTACTGGGGGGTAGAAATAGGGAGAATAAGAGAGTCAGAGGAAGTTACCACCAACCCTGAGTTATAACCTAGGAGACGTACAAGAGGTACAAATACAGAGGAGAGTTACTGAGGGAAGAGGAGAGACAGGGAGAAGATGAGAATCAGAGTAGGTTATCATCAGCCCGGAGTTACAACTTAGGAGCAAGAGGTACACATAGAGAGGTACAGGGGAGTGATACCGGAGAAGAGAATCGGAGGAAGTTACAACCAGCCCAGAGTTATCTCTTAGGAGCAAGAGGTACACATAGTGAGGAGAGTTACTAGGGGAGGAGGAGATACCGACAGAAGAAGACAATCAGAGCAATTTACCACTAGCCCGGAGTTACAATTTAGGAGAGGAGCAAGACTTACAGACGCAGAGGAGAGGTATTGGGGGGAGAAACAGGGAGAAGAAGAGAAGCAGAGGAAGTTACCACCAGCCCTGAGTTACAACTCAGTAGACTCGAGAGGTAGAGGAGGAAGGAGGGGAGAGGCAGAGGAGCAGAAGGAAGTCCTCACCAGCTCTGGTTTGCAGCTCAGCAGGGGGAGGTACAGAGATAGAGAAGGAAGTCTCCTCACCACCTCTTCTATCCAACAGATCCACACCTCTCTCTCATAGCTGCCAAGATTTCAGATTGTTTATGTGTGGCATTTTCATAATATCAGTGTAAATATGAGTGACCCTTCCTTGCAAGCAAAATCAAGCAATGAAGAGGAGGGAAACATATAAATATCAGAAATTACACCCATTTGAGCAACAAGAAACTCTAATATGATCTTGAAACTGCTGAAAAGCACCAGAAATGAAAGGGCACTGTCGGACCCGACTGTACCAAACAGGATGTGAGAGGCATCAGCGCTGATGATCTCAGCTGCCTGCTAATAAATTATCATAAATACTCAGTCCCTTCGGTCAGTTGACTCGCGGAGTCGGAGTGCTGTCCAGCCCACCGCAACTCCTGGCAAACTTCAGGAGAATGAGAGGCTAAGGCACATAGGCTGTAATTTTTTCAAAAGACTTTAGCTCGGCTGCTAGCTCTCTAAAATAATTCAAATCAATGTTACTGTAGGTAATAGGCCTGATCAGTTTATTATGAGAAGCTATGCAAAAGCGCCAGGTTGGTTGTATTTATTGTGAAAAGCATATATTAAAAGTGACTAGGGGGCGTGGCCTGAGGCGTCAAGATGGCGGTCGCACTCTAAGAGTGCTCCGGACCCCTCTGACATCCGCCTCAAATCCAGCGCTCATCGGCACCCATCTGGACCTCCTACCTGAACCTGTGGTTCCCCCGACTGGTGGTGCCCCTCATCTGGCATTTTTCGTGTGGATTTGTGGCTCCAGTGCCTTTCTTCGGCTCGGGCCTGTTGCGGCCTGCTGAGTCCCTGCAAGCGCGGCCCCCAACTATCGGGGCAGCGGCACCGGGAGATACACGGTGCTTAAGGGGTTCAGGCGGCTGCCGGCATCAGCGGAGGCCGTGCGGCGCCTGTGGCTCCTGTCCCGGCCTCGGGGCGGCCTGCCACTGGGAGCGTGACCGGTGGCTTCCTCTGGCGTGTGGCCTTTTGCGGCCTGCTGTCTCTGCGAGCGCGGCCCCTACTCATCGGGGCCGCGGCACCGGGTGATCGGCGGTGTTGAGAGGGGCCAGACGGCAGCCGGTATTTCTGGAGGATGTGCTGTGCCTGCGACTGTTCTGTCCTGTGGACAGCCTGCCATTGAGCGTGTGTCCTGCCCTGCAAGACGTGGTGTACCCCAGCCTAGGCTCGGCCAGCATATCAGCTGGCACCCGGGGCGGCAAAACAGTTTCGTAAGGTGAGCGGTGGGAATCGGCTGTCGGTCGGGCAGCGGCGGCGAAGGCGAGGGTGCGGATCACCAGTCCCCCTGCGCCCCATGTACATCCTCGTGACCTCTTGGGGTTTGCGGCCTATACGTCCACGTATGCCCGGCCCCAATCAGCGAGGCTGCGGTGTTGTTGTCTGTTGGTGCTGAGGGGACGTGGCTGGCTGCGGCTCCTGAGGGGTCCACCCGGCGGCTGCGGCTCCCGGCCCGGGAGGGGCCTGCGATCCTGAGCTTAGACTGGCCTGGTGGGGTTGCAGCATCTCTGGTGGGACACTGGCTGAGTGGAGGAGGTGTTTGGGGTGTTAGGGGCCCCCGGGCGGTGCGGCTGATCTGTACGGTGAGTGGGGACCAGCTGTTGGTCGGGCAGCAGCGTAGGGGTTGGATCGTTCTCCCCCCACTCCACTTCCATCTCTGGCACTGTGCAGGGCCCTCTTCCTCTATGCTTTGTGTGGAGGCCGATTGATAGACCTGACCATGGTGCCCTAGGTGGTGGGGCCTGGTGGCATTGGGTCGGGCCCCCCTCCTGGGCGCCACGTTAGCACTGTCCCGGAGGTGGTGTTCCCCGCTCCTGGCGGTTGGGGCGGGAACTGGCTGCGGTGTCTGGGCCCCCCCCCCCCCCTTCCTTTTCTTCTTCGCTTGTGGTGGACTTGTGTGGGGTCCTCTTCTCCTGGCTGTGGAGCGCTGGCTCCACGCGGTCTGGCTGGCGGTTGATGGAGTAGTTGGGGCCTGGGCCCATCCACGAGTAGGATCGACCATCTCCTCGGGTGGCAGAGGGTGCTCTCTACAAACTGGTCCTGAAGGGAGCGTTCTTCCAAAACTAGGCCACCTGAGTGAAACCTTGTGGAGCACGCCGTGGCCCCCCCCCCCCCCCCTTGCCTAAGCCTTTGCAGATCTGTGGCCCCCATGCTGGCCTTCCGTCCCCCCGGGTTCCCCACGACCTCGGTGGCACTGCACACTCCCACGACTATGGGGAGGGACAGGGGTCCCAAGCCTACACCGGCCCCTACACAGACTAAAATGGACAGGTTTACCACCTCCGAGCAGGAGCCGACTGTTCATGGCGTGGATCCCGGGAGGGGACCTATCGACATGGTTTGTAGTAGAAAGGGCACACAGGTCTCTGGTACCCAGGCCTCCTCCCGGTGCTGCGCCCTGCCCTATTATTCTCAAAATTCTTGACTTCAAGGACCGAGACGCCATCTTGCGGAAGGCTCGGGCGATAGGGCCCCTCAAGTTTCAAAATCACGTCATATTGATATTCCCGGACTACACCAGGGAGGTCCAGGACCTCCGGCGCTCTTACACGGACGTCAAGAAAAAGTTGCACACCCTGGGCCTACAATATCAACTTCAGTTCCCGGCGCGCCTTCGAGTCATTTTCCAAAGCAAGACACACTTCTTTGACTCACCCCAGGCAGCTTGGACATGGCTGACGGAGGAACGCCCTCTCCGCCAACAACGTGCCTCCTCCCCAGAACGCCAGGAGTCACGGACTGAGGCACAGAGATCGCCGGGACGCCAGCGCCGGCATCGGACGCGGTCACGCAGGGGGCGCCAATCACTAACATTGGCAATCAGGTCCTTGAGTGTAGCGGCTCCGGACCCTAGGTACTCCTCCAGCCGGTCGGGCTCTCCGCCCTGCAACAGGCATCGCTCCTCCGAGACCTCAATGGGCTGGTCTCTACCGATGGCCCAGGCAGACTCAGACCTTTCCCGTACACCCAATCCAAATATTCCCTCCATTAATCACAATTTTACAAATATTTACAAATGCGGCATGCCCTCCACGTACGCTTACCTGAGGACACTGGGATCCCTGAATAAAGTCCCCCTGAAGCACAGACCATGATGGGCGGCCTGGGGAAGGGGGGTATTTCCCGTATTTAAAAGACGCTGGTCAACAATACCCCGACTTCGCTCGACCGAATCGGGACCAGTGGGTGGGCCCCCTGGATGAGGAGGACAGGCGTGATGCTCTCATGTAGCCCAGGACAATCACCACATCCGCCAAACTCCGCCTGATTCAATTATACTACATACACGCTGCCTACCTAACCCCACAGCGCCTGCATCGAGACGGTCTCTCCCCATCCGCCTCCTGCACAAGATGCTGTCAAGACCCGGCTGACTTCTTCCACATGGTATGGGCATGCCCCTGACTGGCGCAGTTCTGGGGAGAGATTGAAACTGAGCTGTCCGAGGTCCTGGGGTGGGAGGTTCCCCACAATCCACGTCACTCCCTCCTAGGGATTACAGATTTACTTGATGGGTCCAGGAACGAGAAGTTATTCTATAATACAGCCATGGTCGTGGCAAAACGGGATATAGCTGCCTCCTGGAAATGTCCTACACCACCAAGTTCTGAGGGATGGAGATGGGGGGTGGATTGGTGTGCGGCACAAGAGAAACCCATGTACGAGGCACGGGGGTGTCCTTAGAAATACCGGAGGGTGATGGGCACATGGCTGGGTGCCGTGGAGTAGCTTGTTCCTTCTACACAATGTATTGTACTCACTGCGGGAGGGTGGGGTCTGATTGCAATGTCTGTGTTCCTCCAACTGTAATCCGTCATTATTGGTATTCTGCAATGTCGAGTCAATGGTGTTTGCATTCTATTACAACAATAAAAATTTGTTTAGCAAAAAAAAAAAAGGTGACTAGGGATATAATCAGGACCACTGGAATTATGTGGCAGGAGAGGACCAAATTGTGGCAGGGTTGAGAAAATTATGCAGCAAGAAAAGGCAAATTATGTGGCAAAACGTGGCACATTTTGTAATATCACTCCATTGTTTCATCATTTTTAAACTTGGTAACACTGTATGGGCATTGATTGCACCTCATTAATACTAGTTTAACACCCAAATACAGCAATAAGCAGCAGAAAAGTGATCAGTCCAGCTTTGCAGAGGGCCTTCCACTGCACAGCAACATGTGACGCCTCATTTTTAGTAATTTTGCAACCGTTAGAGCTAGATATAAGAAAAAAAATTCTTAAAATCTGCAGATTATGTAACAGATGATGGATTATGTGGCAAATGCTGCACATCTGTAATTATGCTAAAACCATCGCAGCTGAACAATTGTATAGTTCCAGTGGTCCTGGATATAATGTATAATTGCTATTACACTGCAATAAACCCAGCAGAGATGTATTTTGTTACTCGGTGTCTCACATATTACCACTGTACACACATTTTGGCTCTAGTGATTAGCTTTTGCAATAACATTGATCTCAAAGAAATAGAATGTAATTGGTGTGGCGTTTCTCATGCCAGTTTTAACTATAGTTTTTATAATGGGGACCTGCAATTAAAGGTCACATTTTTCTCCAAAACAAAAACATGTCGCTTAAAATGCTATGCATAGATTATGTGGATCAAAATCAAATATTCCTCCTGATTTGAGTGAGCATTGAATGAATTCAGAATTGCTAATTAGAGCATGAACAGAATTGTGCCTTTTAAAACATGAAAACATGAGTTAGCAAAAGAGAAGGAGACGGTGAACACGTCTGTCTTCTAGTTATTGACATGCAAAGGAGAAATGATTCTAAAGGGCTGCAGACAGTGTATGCAAACTGAAGCTTGCGTGTGGCTCAAAATAGTGAAGGCAGCCGCATCTGGCCTGTGCACTGCAGAACGATGAGAGATTAGGGGGTGTTCTGTATCCTCAAACTAGCACTCCCATGAGTGTAATGGGAGGCCAAGACCAGCAGAAGCCCTCACTGAGCGTCCCTCTTCTGATTGTAAACACAAGCATGGATTTAATAAACAACATTTGCAGCAAGCCACAGGCCACGTCCCAGATCAGCTAAATTGAAAGTAGTTCATGTTGACACACACTTGAGTGTCAAAAAACATAATTTATAGATTCGGTATGTATGAGTAACTTGTGATTCTCCATCCGCTCTCCGAAAGCATTCAGAATCGTGCCAAAAGCTACCTAAACCAGCCTGCGGCAACCAGAGCATTGAAGCACTTTTCAGTTGCAGAGTGGAAAGACGTCGCCGAGTGGATGAAGAGCAGCCGCTTGAAACTAAACTCAGACAAGACGGAAGTCCTCACCCTTGGACCATCACCCTCTGCCTGGGACGACTCCTGGTGGCACCCAGCCCTGGGCACCGCCCCCAAGCCGACAGACCACGCACGCAACCTGGGCTTCATCCTGGACTCCTCCCTCTCGATGACCAGACAAGTCAACGCCGTCTCCTCTTCATGCTTTCACACCCTCCGCATGCTCCGCAAGATCTTCCGATGGATCCCGATCGAAACCAGGAAGACGGTCACCCAGGACCTCGTCACCAGCCTGCTGGACTACGGAAACACCCTCTACGCCGGAACCACAGCCAAGCTACAGAAAAGACTACAACGCATCCAGAACGCCTCCGCCCGACTCATCCTGGACATCCCTCGACGCAGCCACATCTCCAGCCACCTGAGGAACCTGCACTGGCTCCCCGTCAACAAGAGGATCACGTTCAGGCTCCTCACCCACGCACACAAGTCTCTCCACAACCTGGGCCCCAAGTACCTCAACGACCGCCTGACCTTCCACACGCCCACCTGCCAGCTACGGTCCGCTAGCCTCGCCCTCGCCACCGTACCACGCATCCGAAGAGCCACCGCTGAAGGCAGATCCTTCTCCTACCTGGCGGCCAAGACATGGAACTCCCTCCCCTTCGGCTGACCCAGGACCACCTCGCCTTCAGGAGACAACTCAAGACCTGGCTGTTCGAGCAGTAGCATCCCCCTTCCCCCAAGCACCTTGAGACCCTTCCGGGTGAGTAGCACGCTATACAAGTATTATGATTGATTGATTGATTGATTGATTGAAAAATAAATTAATAATGTTCTTTAACCCCTTGCGTGCGCACAACGTCTCCCGGCCGTCGTGCATTACGGTGGGCGTGTGCGCACGACGGCCGGGAGACATCGTGTTCCCGAACGCTGTTTATTTCTCCCGCACAGCGGGAGAAATAAACCTGCACGCAAGGGGTTAATCGCGTCACTCGACTTTATTTATACACAAGTTACATACTAACCTCAGTAGCCAGTACGAGTCTGAAGACCTGAAGCTGAGATTGACTGAGACCCACGGCCGCAACAAGCAGCCTCCAGCAGCCTGGTCCGGTCGCATGGCATCAAGTTGAGAGGCAAATGCGACAGTGCAAGCGGTGGCAGACTGCAAAACTAAACTTACAAACATAACTTCCGTCTGCTCACGCCACCCACTTATTGACTTCAATTCCTTCTCAGGTGGCAAATAGACAATGTTGCGATGGCCACAACAGGGCTGGAGCCTGAGCCAGTGAGAGCACAGCTGAGCCCAGCCTGGCCGGCACGACAGGAACCACCTTCCGGCAGATGAGATTATTTATTGTAAACAAATAACTCCCAAGCAGATCAGTGCAGTTGTACTGCACAGTGTAGTGCAGTATGTCATACACTGTGCGTGGCTGACAGAGCAGCGCGCGGTCCGCACTTTGCTTAATGTGCACCGTACTGGACAGTGTAGTGCAGTATGTCATACACTGCGCGGCTGACAGAGCAGCGCGCGGTCCGCACTTTGCTTAATGTGCACCAATAGCGGTGCTCCTGTCTCAGTTTGCCAGCAACTTCAGGAGACATCAGGCTCTATAAATGTGTGACTTCTCATTTTGCAGCGGTGATGCGGACCACCACACTTAACTGCATTAGTCTAATGCCTGATGCGTGGTATTTGGCAGGGCTGCCCTATTGGGTGAATTTAACCTCACAGACAACACAGGTTCAAAGAAAGCTAGAGACACCACCCCCCACCTTATTGACACTCTGAACATAAACTATCATATTACACAACCAACACACTCCAAAGGCCACATTCTCAACAATGTATTTTCAACATCACCAACAATCCACTACAAACATCCCATACCCCAGGGCTGGACTGACCACTTCGCCATCATTATCTCCCAGCTCCGTATCCTAACAAAAAACCAAAGTCACCCAAAAGGAGAAGACCATACCATCTCATCATTCAAGACTGCCCCGTGGACAACCTAATTCTTGAACTAACCTCTCACCCTATCAGCTCCACCTCTGACACCAACACACAACAAACGTTAACTTTGTTTTTGAAAACTACGTGGACATCCACACCCCAATTACAACATGCAGGTGCAAGCGGAATCCTTCAGGGCCCTGGTACTATAAGACCTTGCTGAAAATAAACAATTCATCCACAGTCAGGAAAGAAAATGGAAGGAAACCAGAACTCCTCATGCCGTCATGATACTGAAATCTCCTTGCGGCCCATTACCTCTGCTAAAGCTAAGTACTACATAGACACCATCAATGATGCCACTAACAAATGCAGAACGCTTTTCAAGACAATCAAGCACTGTGTCAACCCCCTACCAGACAAGCCTATTCCTCATTCTACAGAAAAGTGCAATGGTAATAACTTCTACAGTGAAAAAAAACAGACAATCCAACATCACATCTACAACACCAAGCCTGCCTGATCTCATAGTCCCTCACTTCACTGTTGAATCCCGCAATTATCATAATTTAATGCCCTATCTCTTGAAGATCTTGCCGACATACTCAACTCCCTCAAAGCTATTTCTTATGAAGATGATGTCTTATTCTCGTCCTTCATCAAAGTTCTCTCAGGAGATGCTCTCTCACTCCTACTCTTCATTGTCAATGTCTCCCTTGCTCAGGCTATTTTCCCAGAAGCTCTCAAGACAGGTCAGATCCTCCCCGTCCTAGAGAAATCTACACTGAACCCTGATGACCTTGCCAATTCCTGGTCCTGTTACTTACCTACCATTCAGTAAAGCGCATAGGGCCATATGTACAAGAACAACCTAGTCTATGTACCCACATCACACCTAGAAACTGTGGAAACTAAATCACACATCAAATCAATGCTACAAAATTGCAGGTCAGTATTCAAACACGCTACTGATCTTGCCGACCTTATTCTTACACATGACCTAGACATCATGATATTAACGGAAACATGGCACAACGACTTCTCCTTGCCAATTTTGGACATCTTAGTACCTCCTAAATATGACATCGTCAGGCTGGATAGACCTGTTAAAATGGGTGGGGGTATTGCATACATTTATAGCTCCTGCGGTATTGCATACATTTATTGCTCCAGTATCACTCTGAGACTCTTACAAACTGTGCCGATGTTCTCTCACGAACACCTGAGTGTTGAAATCCGGAACAACAAGAAGATGGTCTGTTTGCTCCACACAAACTACCATCCTCCTGGAGACAATCTTATCTTCATCGAACAGATGATGGAAATCATAGCTTCTAACTCAGACCTACCCGTTAACCATATCTTCCTTGGGATTTCAATCTGCACGGGAACGATACAACTGATCCCTCGCTGTGTACCTTCAAGGCTTTCCTCACAGACCTTAACCTCACCCATGTTTGCAATGAACCCACCCACAACAAGGGTTCCACCCTCAATTTAATCATAGCTAAGGATAACCTGATACAACTGGAAAGCATCTCACCGTATGACTGGTCGGATCACTACATAATCTCCTTTCGCATTCTTGTAAAGGTCATTTCTATACCAGGTCAACCGCATAAGAACAAACAGTGGTCCAGGAATCTAAATGACATTCAAGCAATGGACCTAACCTCTCTTAGCAACAACCTACTCCCTCCAACCCCTAACATGATCAATTTAGATGACCTAACTTAACAATATCTACAGACCAAGACTAATATACTCGAAACAGTTGCTCTGAAGCAACTCAAAAGTATTCCGGACAACCAGTCCAAACATTGGTTCAATGGCTTCCTCAATGAGAGCGTTGGAAACGAAGGCTCTCGGAAAGATTATGGAAAAACTCTCCATCCATAACCAACCTCAAACAGTTGAGGAGAGCAAAAAGTTCTTACAATAAACCTATCCGCAGCATGAAAGCATAGGGGCACATGCAACAATGTAGGCCTTTACGATTCCTTAATTGCGATTATTAAGGAATCGCAATTAAGGAATTGCAAAAGCCTATGCATGTAGGAATCGCTATAAAATTAGCAATTCCCAAATATTCCTTAATTGCAACTCGCAAATTGCGAGTCGCAATTAAGGAATGCCTTCCCATGCATTCCTACGTACCTACAGGCCCATAGGAATGAATGGGAAATTGCAAGCGCAATTTGTGAGTACCCAATAGGTACTCGCAAATTGCGCATGCAATTTCAGGGTGCTAGGGTGTCAAAAGGACACCCTGTTGCACCCGTGAAATTGATCTGTGCACACATGTTATGCACGTGTGTGTAACCTATAACTTTCAAAAATGCACTTTAGTGCATTTTTCAAAGTTTTTGCTAATTACCATCAAGTTCAAATTGATGGTAATTTGCGACCCCTATTAGCGAAATCGCTATTTGCGATTTCATCATGCATTGCATTTAAGGAATCGCAAATTGCGAATCCTTAAATGCAATCACAATTTAAGAAACCGCATTAAATTGCGATTTCTTAAATTGCGAGAGCCTTGCAGTTTGATGCATCGCAGAAGCCCTTTTTGCAGGCGCAAACGGCCGATTTTTCCGAATCGCACCATTTGCGCTCGCAAAAAAGGTTGATGCATGTGCCTGGTAATGTCACTAAAACCCTCTAATCATTTCCATGATCCCTTGCCGGCTAAACTCTTCAAAGACATTGGATCTGCCATCCTCCCTCTCGGGTCCGTGATTATCCATGAATCGCTCGTACAGCGGAGGATTCCTGATTGCCTAAAGATAGGTCAAATCACTCCCATTCCAAAAAAGCCCAATGTAGACTTATCTGATCCCAACAATTTCCGCCCAATTTCCAATATGACTCTAGCTAAACTTCTTGAGAAATGCGTACACCTACAACTTTGCAATCACATCGAAGAGTTTCAGCTGCTTGACCTATACCAATCTGGTATTAGCGGGGTGCATAGTACTGAAACGGCCCTAACCCACATTGTTGATGATGCCTTGAGTCTACTCGACCATAATGTGCCATGTCTACTTATCCTTCTTGTTAGATTTGGGGGACTCTAGTTGGCAGAGGTAGGTACCTCTGATCAAATAGGGACCCTTGTGTCTAGTCAGGGTAAGGGGGTACACTCCTAAAATAACCCCTGCTCACCCCCTTGGTAGCTTGGCATGAGCAGACAGGCTTATTTCAGAGGCAGTGTGTAAAGCATTTGTGAACACATACAGTAACCCAGTGGCAACACTACAGATGGACACCACTCAGGTTTTATTTAAAAAATAAGTATTCTTTATAGAGATTTAACACAAGACCACAAACGACAAAAATCCACAATACTGTACTTCAAAAATGGTAGAAATAGCTTAGTTCTTTTAAGATGGTAAATGCGACACTTTGAGTTCAATGTACCTTTGGATGCGTAACGCTATACAACGAAAGTTGTGCAGGGAAGGTGATGCGTCATTTCATTACACGCAGGAACGGTGATGCGTCAGTTTCTTACTGCGCTTTCGTCGCTATGCGCAAGACTGGCTCAAACATCTTACGACCCTCAACGGCAGTCCTCATGTGGTGGATTTCACTAGATCCTTAGGCATCACGCTAGACAAATACCTCAATATGCAAGAACATATCAGCGCAAAAACTAGGGGAGCCAACTACCATCTCAACATGCTTAGGAAAATCAAGCTGTTCTTACCTCCTGTGGACCTGCAACTTGCAGTCTAGGTTCTAGTGATCTCCCTTGTGGAATATGGAATTGTGACCTTGGCTGGGCTGCCTAAGGCTAGTCAGACCCCATAAGGGTCACTCTGAAATCTGCTGCAAGACTTGTCACGGGCTCGCGTAAACATGATCACATCACACCTGACTTAATTCAGCTCAACTGGCTATTGCTCAATGATCGGATTAGGTTCAAGATTGCTTGCCTGACGCACAAAGCGCTCCACCATAATACTCCATCTTACGTGGCAAATAAGCTCGAACTCTCTGGTATGCCTCAGTCCCTAAGAAGCTCCAGCACTCTCCTGCTGAAACCGCACAAATTCAAAAGGAAAAGAACAGACTCTCTTCTACTGGCACTACTCCAATAGGAACAATGACTTCTCTGTTGGATGCATTAGTATTACACAATTTTATTTTTAAAGTATCCACTTCATTTGTTAAAACAATATCTAGATCTTTTTCCATATTACGAGGGTTCGCAAGTGATGATCATTTAGATGCATTGTAATCAGCTCGTGGGTGTCTTAAGAAGAAAGAGTATTTCTCTTGCTGTACTACTTTAATAAGAATGCCCCAAACTAGAAGGGTTTTTTCATAGACCAGAATATATTCACAGTCTCATGAGACCTCCAAGTTGTGTGTTGTGTCCTTAATAGGAAGTAGGTTCACAATACATTCAATACTTAATAAGCCTTCAGAGGTAACTCCCTTCAGGTCTTCAAATACAGAATTTCATTTCAATATATTATGCCGATTCAAAACATCTTTTGCCCTCAGAATGATATTGTGGGCAGAAATCAAGTTGAGTGTGAGTAGTTGGATCAAAAATGGTACCTGCTCATTCGTTAATCATAGAACCATTGTTTTTTTGGGGCATTTTCCATTTTTCCTATCGGAATGTGATCCAGAATAGTTTGCTTAATTAGCTTGCTTTTCGTTACTTTATTGAATTGATGTAGTAATTGGTAGATTTTGCGAAGAGGTTGGTAATTGGTCACACATTATGATTTTTTCTCTTCCATCTATCCCTGTTAAATTATCAGTATTTAATTTGAAATTATTGATATTTTCATTAATTCCCTTTGCTATTTCCTTAAGTATTTCATTCTTATTGAATCTTTTTCCCTTTCTAAAGTCAGTAGTGTTATTTCATCAGTTGACGTTTGACTGGATGTAAAAGAGAGCAAATTCTATTTTGTTTGTCCAGTATTTATTTGCTTATTGTTAATTGTATTCATTTTTTAAGTGACCATGTATATGTTAGGTGTCTCATCAAATTTGATAGTGACCCTACGTTGATTGTTCCCTTAAAAAATAGAGAACAACCTTTCTTTATTGTTTTTATATTTTGAGTTATTTTTTTTGTCCTGGTTTGGCTTTTTATTTACATTTTTCCTTGAGTCTGTTTACTTATATATTTATTAAATCCCTATCCATCTTTCGATTCTGTTAAACCTGGGTTATTGGATTGATTAGGTATATTTCTTATATGTGTTAATTCTTGTTATATTGACTGGCCGGCTTCTAATAGGATGCTTCCATGATCTGATGGATTGCAGTCGGCTTTCATTGTCCTTTGAGATGTTTGCATGATACCAGACTCTTTAAATGCTACTGATCGTGGGGAGTTATTTATGACCGTTTGTAAAGTATCTCGATAACATATGCTATTTACAACAGACTTACAGGATTAGACTCTGAAAAAGCTCCATTTGCTAACACTGCTTTTAATAATTGAGCACCTATTTTACAGGCCTTTAATTATAAAAAGCCAATAAAATGTTCTATTCCTGATAGTGACTGAAGTGAGAAGGCATTTCAACCCTGATTGTTCAGTTGAATTTGTGGACCAGTGGTTTCAAATGAATAGACGTCTTTTACCATATCTTTAATAACAATTATTTTGTTCACTAAGTAATGTAGATTGAAGTAAATGATTAGCGTTGTGTTAAAGCTGTTATGGCTGGTCTGAAGCTGTCACTTCTCCCACTAGGGAGGGTACTGCTCTGCATCTAAACTGTTCCTCATTTATACACCAGTGCCCCCCGTCCCTCTAATACCAAGTTAATGACATGAGCACGGACCTTTTACTGACTATCCCTTTTACTTTTTTCCGCACATCACACAGGTCACTTCCCTCTGCCCAGTGGCCGAGATTGATTCATGGTCACTACCCCCAGCTATTGGGAGTGACTGATCCACGGCCACTACCCCCAGCTCTTGGGAATGACTGATCCACAGCCGCACCCCCAGCTCTTGGGAGTGACTGATCTATGGGTCACTTCCCTTTGCTCTTGGGAGTGACTGATCCACGGCCACTACCACCAGCTCTTGGGAGTGACTGATCCACGGTCACTACCCCCAGCTCTTGGTAGTGACTGCTCCACGGCCACTACACCCAGCTCTTAGGAGTGACTGATCCACGGCCACTACCCCCAACTCTTGGGAGTGACTGATCCACGGCCACTACACCCAGCTCTTGGGAGTGACTGATCCACGGCCACTACCCCCAGCTCTTGGGAGTGACTGATCTATGGGTCACTTCCCTTTGCTCTTGGGATTGACTGATCCACGGTCACTACCCCCAGCTCTTGGGAGTGACTGATCTATGGTCACTACCCCCAGCTCTTGGGAGTGACTGATCCACGGCCACTACCCCCAGCTCTTGGGAGTGACTGATCTATGGTCACTACCCCCAGCTCTTGGGAGTGACTGATCCATGGTTACTATCCCCAGCTCTTGGGAGTGACTGATCCACGGTCTCTTCCCTCTGCTCATGGGAGTGACTCATCTATGGGTCACTTCCCTCTGCTCATGGGAGTGACTGATCCATGGGTCACTGCCCTCTGCTGAGATTGATCATCTGCCACTACCCCCAGCTCTTGGGAGTGACTGAGACTGATCCATGGGTCACTTTCCTTTGCTCTTGGGAGTAACTGCTCTATGGGTCACTTCCCTTTGCTCTTGGGATTGACTGATCCACGGTCACTACCCCCAGCTCTTGGGAGTGACCGGTCCATGGCCACGACCCCCAGCTTTTGTGAGTGACCGATCCACGGTCACTTCCCTCTGCTCATGGGAGTGACTGATCTATGGGTCACTTCCCTTTGCTTCTGGCAGTGACTGATCCACAAGTCACTTCCTTCTGCTCCTGATCAAGACTGATCCACGACTGACTCTGTGTGACATCTCCTTGTTCAATAAGTCAAAATGCACTGTTTGGTGCTCGAGGGCAGCTTTACAAAGTGGTGGTTCAGAACTCGGCTCTACTCAATGTTACTTCATCCGAGTTGATTATTCCAGGCCTGCCACAGCCTGACATTTCTTTGCCCTTGGGTTGGTTGCAGCGGATCCGAGACTGCCTGACATCGTTTGTCCCTTGGAGAAGTTGGTGCAGAACTGTCACAGTTCGACCATTCATAGCCCCTCGTGTGATTACCCCAGATCTCACACTGACGTTTCTCATCCCCCGGAGTGGTAAGTCCAGAACGGTCACTGTTTCTCCTTTCATAGTTCCTTGTGATTTTTCCAGAACAATAGTTTATATGTGCGTGGCCAAATATACATGCATTGCTCGGTGATCTCATGTATTGTAGCTTTTTCACTTGTTTGAGATGGAAGTGTGTATATATTTATTTAGTTTTGGACCTGATGATGTCTGGCCCACTACGTCACTAAGCTTTCAATTGCCTTCCACATTCTGCGTATGTATCTATCTTGCAGCCATACAATGAATCTTGTCTACATAATAAACCACAAATGTCATCTGACCTGGATCTTCTTTTGAACTAGAGCTGCACCGCCTCCCAGCGCCTTGAGACCTCACGGGTGAGTAGCACGCTTTAAACCCCCTGATTGATTGATTCGGATATTTTGTGGTGCTTATCGCGATCATTGCAGGTGGCCCAGAAAAAGCGGCTGTTATATTATTATATTATTATCATCCGTTTCCGGTGACTTCCATTGTGATTATACTAGATTGTTCTACTTGTTGCACAATATTTTAAATTTCTAATAGGCTATTTGATCAGTCCAATGAGTTCTTAGTATCATATATCAATCCTGTTTTGTATCTTACGATTTTCCATGGTGATTCCTTTCCCATAGATTAAGTCCACATTGAAATCTGAATCTGATGCTTGTTCGACAGCTGAAGTATGGTTAATCTGTGCTGTGGTTACTATTGTGCTTTGAAGAAAGATTGAGTGAGTTAAAGCTGACTCCAGAGGTTCAGGGATCTGTGCCGTGGTTCCTATTGTGCTCTGAAGAAAGATTGAGTGAGTGTAAGCTGACTCCAGAGGTTCAGGGATCTGTGCCGTGGTTCCTATTGTGCTCTGAAGAAAGATTGAGTGAGTTAAAGCTGACTCCAGAGGTTCAGGGATCTGTGCCGTCGTTACTATTGTGCTCTGAAGAAAGATTGAGTGAGTGTAAGCTGACTCCATAGGTTCAGGGATCTGTGCCGTGGTTCCTATTGTGCTCTGAAGAAAGATTGAGTGAGTTAAAGCTGACTCCAGAGGTTCAGGGATCTGTGCCGTGGTTCCTATTGTGCTTTGAAGAAAGATTGAGTGAGTGTAAGCTGACTCCAGAGGTTCAGGGATCTGTGCCGTGGTTCCTATTGTGATCTGAAGAAAGATTGAGTGAGTGTAAGCTGACTCCAGAGGTTCAGGGATCTGTGCCATGGTTACTATTGTGCTTTGAAGAAAGATTGAGTGAGTTAAAGCTGACTCCAGAGGTTCAGGGATCATTGCTGTTGGTAATAACTCATTGGTAGGGGGCTCTTGTAAGATGTTGCAGGGTAATGAGTTGTGAAACCCTCTTCTATTGAGCTCTGTTTTGGTGTTTTCAGATTCTTTGACCCCTTGTCAAAGCTTACGGCTGGAGTTTCTTCTAGAACTGAGGGTTCACAAACTATAACATCACCATTTATGTTTATAAGGCGTTCTTCATTATGGGGCATTCTTTTCTTTGTTGGGCCTTATTTTTTGGGGATTTTGGCTTGATTGACGATAAATTAACTGTATCCTTGGTTAAACACAAATGTCCACAATTGAACCAGATATATAAGTCCTCCTTTTTTAATTTAACTACTCTAAGTTATGTATGATGGCAAGTACAAGCAGACAGAAAGCATGCAGGCTTACGAGAGGTATTTAGTAAGACTTCTTGTACTGGGATAGTCTTACAAATAATATCTTCAGCGATTGAAAAGGAAAACTGAAAGTTTCTTGTGTACCCTTGTAACCAGTCAGGCAGCTGCTCCAACTTTCGGTTTGTTCTTTTTATGGTAGCAACTTTACATGCTAATTTGACTGGTTATTCCAATTATTATGATGTGTAACAATTGCATCCTTTTGGGTACCTTATCTTTCCCAGGCTAAGCCCAAAAGTCGATCGCAGCCACCAATCCCTGGGATCTGCCAATGATTTCCGAAAATTACCAGATTGACTTTTAGTTCCAGGGGCTCTACTCCATGGCCCAATAGCCTGCAAATACAGAGCTGGCTGGTAGACGGCTGTAGTAATCAACAGTGAGCCGGCGCAGCTAACAGACGAACTGCTGGTGTGCTGGTCCCCAGCTATGTCGGTAGGTGGTAAGCTGGCAGTGGGGACAGCCCCCAGCACTCCCTCACTACCTCGAACTGCTGCAACGTGAATGCTCCACCTGCGACTACACGTCACTCATGCCTCTGCAGTAGTCAAAAACGAATTTGAGTGGGGGGCGCTAGGTGGCGCACGAGCAGAGTGGCCGCTCTTCTGTGAGGCTCCCACAGGCCGGCTTAACAATCCAACGTTTATCCTGCATTACTTGTCATAAAATTGGTATGGCCGTGTGAAAAATATTCCTGACTTGCTGCTGATACTGGTGATACCAAAATCTGTCGAAAACAGCACCGATTCACAAGCGACTGGGAGCAGAGCATGGGGTCCGAGAGCAGATTTCCTGGCCGTGGAGCTGAGTGACTTTGCAGAGCACTACGGGAGACGCGCGGTCTCTGATGCCCGGAAAGGCCGGGCATTGCGACTGAAGGTGGTAAGGAGAGGCGATCGAATATCTCGGCTCCCGGGATTGCCCTCGCCTGATGCGCGACTCATCACGTACTTCGGTGAGGGGAGCCGGTGGTCAGGCAGTGCTGGTGGAAGGGGAAGACGAGAGGATGCTGGGCCACAGCCGGGAGTGACGGCAGAGGCCGCGAGCACCGGCCGGGACGCAGCGGACCTTGGATCCCCGCTTCGATGCAGCTACCAGCGCGCACAGTACTCGAGGTGCGCTCGTGAGTACTGTCTGTGATCTTCGCGGCTTCGGGGGCTGAGGGATTACCTAAGCGGCACCCACAATCGGCCGTGCGAACGTAGGCGGGCAGCCTAATAAAGAAACGCGGGAACCACGACATTGCATGAAAATAGACGGCGCCGCAGGGCCTGGCACCACGAAGTGATAGCGGCGGATGTCTATTGGGGGGAGCCCATCCCCTACATCACGGCGCAATAACACTGAGCTGGCCGGTTGCTATTCCAGGTGCAGTGGGAGCAGTGGGGGCCTCCTGGTACTATTGTACAGATCAAGGAGAGCACGACGGAGGGCCCGTCACTGAGTGCTCGGGCAAGGGACGGGAGCCTGCACTCTTCAGGAAGATATGATCAGAATCTAAACACGGCTGTCTTCGGAATTAACCAATTACCATACCGGCGCCCTGCCACACATGAAGGAGAATCTGGGCTGAGAGCGCACTAAGGGACTCATTGTTGGTAGTTAGCGTGGTAAGCACGCATATTCGGATCTAGTCCTCTTCCTCCTTCAGACTGGGCACGAGACGCACTGAGACAGGTCTGCCTGTGGTGAGTGGGATAGACACATCTTGCTGCAGAAGGTGGGAGCATTGCAGTGCGTCGAGGCGCTAGGTCACACTGTGCCCTTATATCGTCAGGTTGGAGGTTGAGACGATCGGCGGCAGGAGTTCTTGGGGAGAATAATCACCCCATCCTGGAGACGATGGCTGCTGCTGTAACTCGTGGCCAGATGGGAAAGACGGACGCCCGTCAGTCACGACTCCCGTTCGATGCCAAAAAATCAGCGCAACCACAAAACGCAGAGCTCGATGCAGGGGCGGACTCAGCGCCGGCAACACTGGACCCTATAGTGGGCGATGGTCTGGGTGCACTACTGCTGGAGATGCGGCGGGGGTTCATGGATATTGGAGGAAAAATGGACACAATGGCGACGAGGATGGATACAATCGCCCGTAACTTGGAAGACCACGAGACGCGGCTGAAAGAGGCTGAGCAACGCATATCCAATGTTGGAGACACTGCGGAGCAAGTACAAAAGATGACGGCACAGCTTGATAAACTGCTCAAAATCATCGCAGCTAAAAATGAGGACTTAGAAGCGTGTAGCCGCAAGAGTAATATACGCGTTTTGGGGATACCGGAGAGCACCAACACGGGGAGGATGGAGGAGTATATCGAGAAGCTATTAACGGCTGTGGTGGGCGCAGACTTACTTTCTCCTCACTTTATAGTGGAGCGAGCCCACCGCTCTCTTGGACCGCTGCCGTCTCCTGGGGGTGCGCCCAGGCCCATCATCGCTCGACTGCTGAACTACAGGGATAGGGATGTCGCACTACGAATTGCTAGAGAGCGGAGGGACTTGACGTATGAGGGAGTCTCCTTTACAATGTTCCCGGATTTCATGATGCATGTGCAGACGAACATCGCAAATTCTTAGCGGTGAAGCAAAAATTGAGACAGGCGGGGATAGACTATGCCCTCTTATATCCAGCACGTCTCCGCATTAGGGAAAGCAGATGTTCTACACCAAGCCGCAACAGGTGGAGGAGTTCCTGAAAAAATTGCAACATCACGACTGGAGGACCTGAGACGCTCTCCTTCTCCAGAAGCGAATTGACAGCAGAGGCAGGGGAGAAAATGGGCGTGTTCGCTGACAAGCAAGAGATTGCGAAGCCTCACTCACACTCATTGTGGTATCAAACGGTGGAGGATATGACTTTCACTCCGGTGGGGAGATTTACCCTTGGAGTGTGAAATGCCGAGTGATTATCTAGATGTATGGACACAGTCAGCCACCCTTGAACACTGTCCAGACGCTTGAGGTTCAGAAGAGCGCAGCTGAACGGTTTAGAGGCAGTCGTGAGTCACCTGGGGAGTTACCCCGTCGGGGAATACCCTCTTTCCATAGTTTTCTTGGTTGTTGCCCTTTGGTCCTGCCTGTGACTGTTTCTCAAGGTTTCATACCGGGGGGGACTATACTTCGATCAACACAGGAGGGACTAACGGGAGTTGGGGTGGGGGAGGGATGTATAATTCTGGCATGTTTGGGGTGCTGTAGTGGGTGGGGGAGGGGGAGGGGGAGGGGCGGGTGTTTAAAAAGAGTTCAGTAGTATGGCAGCAGGTAGTTTCAAGCAGAGTGGGAGGTTTCCAAGGACACCAAAACTTAAGAAACAAGAGCTTAAAACTAAAGATTCGGCTGGGATTGATGGGTAGTGGAGATGCAGGGCGATAACAACATGCTGAGAGTGCTAACCTGGAACATTAGAGGACTGGGAGATGGGCGGAAACGGAGGCAGGTGCTAGCATATTTGGACAGGCAACAAATAAATGTAGCGATGCTGCAAGAGAGCCACTTAGCACCGAGGGCAGGTAATAGCTTTGCGAGCAAATGGGCAGGATATCGCTTCTTCTCGTCATACTCGACACATGCTCGGGGAGTGGCGATACTGTTCAAGAAACAGGTTAGATTTGAACAGATAGGAGTGATGGAAGACTCGCAAGGCAGATACATCATAGTGTGGTGGAGGCTGGGGAAGGACTCTATTAACTTTGTAAACTGTTATGGCCCTAATGTGGATAGTCCGTTGTTTTTTAATGCCCTGTTGAGTAAAATATTAACCATTGGTTCTACTCACATAATATGGGGAGGGGATTTCAATGCGGTACTTCAGCCCCACCTGGATAGGTCGCACTCCGCGCCACATCACTATAATAGAGCACAGGAGGCGTTACAAGGCATTCTTAAGGAAGGTGGTCTTATAGACAGCTGGAGGCACCTATATCCACAGGGGAGGGAAGGTACTCACTTCACCTCATATAGAGGGACTTGGGCTAGGATTGATTACTGCTTGCTGTCGAGGGGGTTGGGATTGGGCCTACGCAACGTGGCGCACTTAGCTAGAACCTTCTCTGACCATTGCCCGGTAAAAGTGACGCTGAACGTGCCGGGCTACGATACTCCTAGACCGAGCTGGCGGCTGCAACCCACGGCCCTACTGGATGTGGTCTTTCAAGCTGAGCTGGGGGAGGAGATTCAAGATTTCTTTAGGAGGTACAAAGGATCGGTAGACAGTGTAGAAGTGATATGGGAGGCGTTTAAAGTGACTATAAGAGGCTTCTGCCTCTCCAAAAGCTTTGGTGTGCTGCGGGACTTGCAACGAACATTACAACGGATAGAACAGGACTTGAAGGGTTTGGAATGCAGAATGGAGGGAGGAGAGGTTGGGCAAATACAAAAAGCCTTTCGAGAGAAAATAACGGAATACGAGGAAGCGGCGCAATGAGTGGCGAAACATAGAGGGCGTCATTGGGTAGCTCGTAGATACGGTGAAGGGAAGAGGCCAGGGAAGGCATTGGCGGAGATAACCAGATTTCCCCGTTATGCATCGCACATCTTGGAAATACAGGCTTTAGGGGAAACATCAACACGAGACTCATTGGAAATTTTAGACACATTTTATACCCATTATAAAAGCCTGTATACATCTCAGAGACAGGGATCGCTTGATTTAGATGACTTTTTTTGGAGAGGTAACACTTGGGTGGCTCAGTGACACACAGAGGGAGTTTCTGTGCCTTCCGTTCGAATTGGATGAAATAAAAGAAGCAATCATGCAGTTACAAAATGGTAAGGCGCCGGGATCAAATGGGTTACCCACTGAATTTTATAAAAGTTATATAGATATCATGGCGCCGGTGCTTAAAGAGGTTTATGAAGAATCCCTGGAGGTGGGGATTTTGCCTCTCTCAATGAGGGAAGCTATAGTCACTTCTCTGTTGAAACCAGGGAAGCCCCCTGAGTCATGCGATTCATATCGACCATTGTCGTTGATGAATTGTGATACCAAGATATTGGCAAAGGTGTTGGCAAACCGTTTGACCCTTCTTATGGATACATTGATACTTCCAGATCAATCCGGGTTTGTGCCAGGAAGGGCGACATCTCATAATCTCCGGACCCTATTCTCGCTAATTCAGACGGTGGCACCGGAGTTCCCGCTTGTCGCGGTGTTTCTGGATGCCACCAATGCGTTTGACTCGGTGGAATGGAATTATCTATTTGGGATACTGCAGCGGATGGGTTATCCCCGTCTGTATCTATCGTGGCTACAGCTATTATACAATCAACCTTCGGCCAGAATCTTAATTAACAGGCATTTATCTCAGCGGCTACTGATAACCAGGGGGACCCGTCAGGGCTGTCCGTTATCCCCGCTCTTATTTGCCATTGCGGTGGAACCACTGGCTTCCCGGCTGCGGCAGGTCCATCGGGATAAGGCGTTTCGCTTCTGTCAAGGCAGATATTGATTTACCTTTACGCGGATGACATCACGCTCTATGTAAGGGATCCCCAAGTCAACATCAATCCCTTATTAAGGGAGTTTATACGCTTCAGCAGGCTGTCTCGAGTGGGTATTAATTTGGGGACATCTCAGGTATTCCCCCATACGGAAGCGGACACCCCGTTCCCACTCGATTTTCCACTGGAGTGGTGCCATGATGATCTAAAGTACCTGGGGGTACAGATAACCAGGGATAGAGATGAAACTATAAGAGGAAACTACGGTACAGCCATGGAACGCTTAAGTACGAATGTGACACGCTGGATTTCCTTACCCCTTTCACTGGCAGGACTGGCGTCCATTATAAAAATTATAATACTCCCGCAATTTCTTTATTTATTTCTAAATATACCCTATCATCCCGGGAAACAGTTTTTCCAACGTTTGCGTTCTGAGCTTACTAGGCTGCTATGGGGAGGGAAGCAACCGCGATTGAGATGGTCCATATTGACCAGGCCGTATGATCAGGGAGGGTTTAACATTCCTGACTTTGAGGTGTACTTCTTGAGTGCCCAGGCACACTATGCCTACTATTGGATCTACCCCCCTCACTATATGCCGCAAGTGGCGGTGGAGGACTGGCTGGCAGACCCAATACCGCTGAATGGCCTCATACACAGCCGGGCGGGCGCGAGCAGAGCCGGCCCCCACAATAACTGACACGGTCGATGCATGGTGCCAGATAGCAAAACATCTGAATATACCTTTCATATACTCTCCTAGGTTGCCCCTCACGTATCATCCTGACCCCTCTCTGCTGCAGGAGAAGGGGTTTTGTGATCTCTGTCAAAGAGCCCATATCAGTACGTGGGGAGATCTGTTTCCTGAAAGACAAGTACGCGCACTGGAACATTTCATGCAGGAAATGACATATTCATCTCTAGATATGTTTTTATATGTGCGACTGCGGCAGGGAATGCGGTCGCTCCTCCGACTGCGGCAGGGAATGCGGTCGCTCCTCCCTGACTTCCCACGGGAACCGGAGTGTCAGGGGCCATTACATCAGATGTTAGGATCCAAAGATGGAAAACACCATGTGTCTGGATTATATCACAAGATACACGCACATGGAGGGCAGCTTGCTGGCTCAGCTAGGCAGCATTGGGAAGAGGACATAGGGCAGAATATTACGGATGAACAGTGGAGATATTGTTGCCTTCAAACAGTGCAGATTTCGGCTAGTTGTAGGTTGCGAATAATACACTATAAATATTTGCACCAATTATACTATAAAACTCAGATTTAAATTAACAGATAGTGATCGATGTGAAAGGTGTAAGCAGCCGGGCTGGATTTATACACTTAGCATGGGAATGTGCGAGTATACAGGAATACTGGGACCAGGTGTTCACAGCATTGGGGAAGATGGTTGATATCAGCATGGTCAGAGACCCGCTTATTGCATTATTAGGATATACCAAACAGATGCCTCACAAATATAGAAAATTCATAGCAGTATCCTTATTGTTGGCAAAGCGTAGGGTGGCATGCAGATGGCGGAGAGGCTGTGCACTGAAGTTTAAGGAATGGTTGGCAGATTTATTGTATTGTCAAGAGCAGAACACCACATATGCCGAACTGCTGCCCCATGCTTCTAAGCCTAAGGACATCTGGGGGTCGCTACAAGGCTATCTCCTAGCCCAAGATTCTGTGAACACATCTACCTAATGGGTAGCACCATAATTGAAGGTGATAAGCAGTTGTTTGTGGTACATGTGATTCTGGACTGAGGTACATGTAGAACTGTGATACTACTCATGAAGCTCATGGGACATCTCCACTTACAGAAGTATGTGTATTTGGTATGTTATTAGACATAGCGTGGAGCATTAGAAACTGATTACTCATGTAGGAAACTGATTATGTTGCCTGATATAAGCCTGCCTTGTTATGCATTGTTAAAAATCAAAAAATAAAGTTTATAAAAAAAAAAAACGAATTTGAGTATTTCACTACCAGGACATGTAAAGCTAAAAGTACATGTCGTACGTTTTAAATACACTGGACCCTGCCCATGGGCTGTCCAGGGCCTACCTTAAGGGTGACTTATATGTAATAAAAAGGAAGGTTTGGGCCTCACAAGTAGGTTACTTTGCCAGGTCGACATGGCAGTTTATAACTGCACACACAGGCTCTGCAGTGAAATGCCTGAGACATGTTTAAAGTGCTACATAAGTGGGTGGCACAACCAGCACTGCAGGCCCACTAATATTTAATTTCTAGGCCCTATGCACATTTAGTGCAGTTTATTAGGGACTTATAAGTATATAGAATAATCCAATTGTGGATATCCCAATGTTACCACATTATAAGGAGAGAGCACAAGCACTTTAGCACTGGTTAGCAGTGAAAAAGTGCGGAGAGTCCTAAAGCTAACAAAAACAAGGTCAGAAAAAGAGGAAGACAAAAGTTTGAGAAAACCCTGCAGAAAGGGCCATTTCCAACACTCTTTAAATTGAATTAATTCATTAGTTACACCAAATCACTGTTCCAGAACTAATTCCAATTTGATGTTGCTAGTGGCCCTTGATTGGAATCTAAGTAGACCCTGCATTCTGACCTGGAAACTCAATGTTGCAGCCCTTGATGATCAGGTCTTCAAAACAATGTTAGGAGACCCGATTTGTAACAACTGCAGGAAAACCACTGTAACAGCCTCCTCTCTGCTGGTAGAGTGAGAGGTGTTTTAGTCGGTAGTGCGTGTCCATTGCATTTCAACCACGGTGGGGACCCATGCACCAAACTCCATGCGGAAATAATAGCCCAAGAACAGTCTTGATGAGCCTGGAATAGGGGGGGGGGGGGGGGGGGGGAGTTCTGACTTAGAGCAAGGTGCCTGGACAGAAGGCCTACCCCTGCAATTTCATGCAACTTGTGATGACGCATTGGCCTAATCCTGACTACGCTTATAACACAACACAAAAAGATGATAGCTGGAATGCTGTACATTGTCAGACATTCGCCCCCCCCCCAACCAGTCGCAGATTTAAGTTTACTCCATAATTATTTTGCTCGCCACGCCATTACAGTTTTGACCCAGCCATATGCGAATCAGTCTTCACCCTGCTCCCTATAGGAACAGTCCAGCCCGAACTGCCAGGCCAGGTCCTCCCTGGACCGGAAAACAAGCATCCTAGGGCCAGTTTCGGGGTTTCACCCCTCGTCAGCCGGGCTAGCTTTGAACTGGTGGCGTAGCAAGCACGGGACCCACGTCTGGTCATACCCTTCCCACTAAGGGTGGGAATGCAACACAAAAAAGAACGCTGGATGAAACCCAGATCTTTGTGACTGGGGGTGAATGTTTGCATTGTTCAGCATTCCGTCCATCAATTGTTCCTTTTGCTTTTGTTGCAACACACTGTTGGGAAGGGTATGCCCAGACGTGGGTCTCATGCTCATTGCACCACTTGATTCAAGCTAGGCTGGCTGATGAGGGGTGATGCCCTGGAACCGGTCCCAGGATGCTAATTTCCTGTCCAGGGAGGACCTAGCTTGGGAGTTTGGGCTGGACTGTTTCCATGAGTAACAGGGTTAATACCGATTTGCAAACGGCTGGGTCCAAACATGGGTGGGGTGTGAGCAGAAGAACGATGAATTAAACACAGATCTTTGTGACCGGGGTGAATGTTTGCATTGTTCAGCATTCCATCCATCAAGTTGTTCGTTATGCTTTTAACACAGCCAGAGTGACTCAGCATCTCCCACCCACAATGAGGAAGGCCTTGCTAGTGCCCCTCTCAAGAAGGATGAAGATAGTGATTGGGTGACGTCTTATAGACCTCTGTCCATAGTAAAAGTGGATTATAAAATACTCGGACTACTTCCACATCGCAGTACCCTTTTACATAATCATAAAATAACGTGTATTTGTAAAGCGCACGTTCACCCGTAGGTATCTTGGCACTGAATAACTGATGTTTATTATTACCCAACGCAATGGTACGATCAGACAGGGTTTATACCCACACGCAGCATGATCCCTAACATCCGCCAATTACTGAATATTCTATAGACTGCATTAACGGATTATCCCAAAGCGCCTGCCATTTCTTTAGACATGGAGAAGGCTTTCGACATTGCGTTGGGATTTCATGCATGCTGCAGTGGCCAGCATGGGGGTGGGGCGTGGCTTCCTCACCCCGTCAGGCCTGCTGTACTCGTCTCCTACAGCCACAGTCAAGCCTGGGACTAGTATTTCAGCCTCCTACAGAATAGGACGTGGCACATGTCAGGGCTGTCTGTTATCACCAGTGTTGTTTGTAGTGGCTATTGAACCACTAGCCTTGAAGATCTGTACTGGCCAGTACTATCAGGGGCTATCGGTTTACGGTCCCCCCTCTACATTTCCCCATGTGCGGAGGACTTGTTATACCTCCAGGGTAAGCGTTTGGACATGGAGGGCGCCTGCGATGATCTAGGGGAGTATGGCCGATTGTTGAGACTTGGAAGTAGGGCATGACCTCTACTGGTAACCCCGTACTTTTTATTGCCTGGGTGTCCGTATTGACCATTCTGTGGCAGATGTACTAGAGGGTAACTTCGGAGAGGCATTAGCATCACTCCGATAATCCATTAATTTTTGCCTCACCCTTCGTTTGTCAGTAGCGGGCAGGGTCACCCTAGCGAGCATGGTTTTCATACCCCATCTTTTTATTACATCGGAAAATTTCCGATTCGTATCCCAAAAACCATCTTCAGCGAGATGGACAGTGTTGCTTCGGGGGTTCGGGACACAAAAGACCTACATTGGTCAAGCTTCGGTTGCCTATTGATGGCGGGGAACAGGCAGTCCCAGACCTGGAACTTCATTACCTTGCGGCGCATCTCAAATGGGCGGCCAATTAGAGAAACTGCAGGTAGGAGGACATGTCGCCAGGGGTATGTTTCACTCGGCACCACACCAATTTGTTATCTATATTGTTTACCCCAAAGGATGGATGGTGAGCTGACCTCCCAGGAGTCTTACAGGATACTCTTCCGTGTGCGTGGTTCAGGGCCTTACAGCACACGCAGACAAGCACCCCTTATGCAAAGGATCTCCCACTGACAGCGTTACTGCACCACCCACATGCAGGGGACTGTTCAGGGTTGCAAGACTGGGAAAGAAGAGCTATGACAGTGCGTGGAAATTGGCTTGCGGATGGGAAACTGCATGGCTTTTCAGAGCTCATTGAGGATTATGAGTTACCCTCCCACCATTTCCTACTGGATGGGGAAGTGGTGGCTAGTATGCGGCTGGCATGGGGTGAGGATGGTGAAGAACCATTTTGTACCCTCAGCTTCTTTGAGCCCTGAACTGCCCAGTGGCAAAGACAAAGTAGGTGGGAAGAACACAGACTTTGTGCTGTGTATTTTTTCAAACCTAAAACTGCTCTTTTCCTCTAACCTTGACTGTTTGAATTTATCTCTTGGGTTCTGTGAAATTTGTAATTTTAAAACTGCTGTTTTCTTTTACCTGTGACTGTTTTCATGTCACTCCTGGTTTCCCCTATACTGTGTAAAAGGCCTCTAGAAGTCAATCCCAAATCTCCCGTTTAAATACAAATACACTCCAGATGCTAACCAGTGTGTTAAGAGACTGCTGAATATGCTTTGTGGTTTAAATTGTGTTTGAAAAGTGTATGTAGCACTTGTTTGTGGCTTGACAAGTGATTTATTTAACTGCGTGTAAAACAGGATTTTTAGTGGCTTTAGGTTTGGGCCTTACCAGCAGGGCTGAAAATTAACTCCAAAGTGTGGATTGAGCCTGTCTATCCAATTCTGACTTCAGGAGCACCTCCTTGCCCCCTGCCCACCAGCCTGTCCTTTGCTCGTTGGCCCTCTGGCTGCCAAGCAGCCCTGAGCCCTCCTCACACCCCTGCAGAGGCCCTTAACGTTTCTGGAGGAAACCCCAAGACAACCACCTCTATTTTGTAGCCCCAGCTTCTCTGTTCCCTAATCAGCCCTGTGAGCAAAAGACAAAGAAGGTGAAAAAAACACAGACCTTGTGCAGTGTATTCTTGAAACTTTACAACAGTTTTTTTCCTCTACCCATGACTGTTTAAATTTACCTCTTGGTTTCTGTGCATATTGTACTTTTAAAGCTGCTGTTTATTTCTACCCGTGACTTACTAAATTTCTCTCCTAGTTTTCCCTTGTACTGTGCTAAGGCCTGTAAAATGCAATCCATCGCAAACCCCTTTTTTTGCGAGCTAAGAAGGCAAAATACCCCTCAGAGACTGACCAGAATGTGTTTCTGAACCTGCTTATTCTGCTTCTTAGTTTAAACTCTAGAAAGAGCATCTCTTACTCATTTTTGGCTAGAAAAAGTGATTTGAGTGCTTGAAGATCAGTACTTTTAGTGGCCTTACCTGCAGGGTTGAACAGGAACTACAAAGTGTGGATCTGTATCCAAGGAGATTCTGATTTGTGGAGCAACTCCCTGCCCCCCTGCACACCAGCATGCGCATTCCCGATTGTCCCTCAAGCTTCCAAGCAGCAACCCTGAGCCCTCCCCTCACACCTGCACAGGCCTTTAAGTTTGTTGAAGGATACCCAAGACAGACACCTCCATTTTATAGCCCCAACTTCTCTGAGCCCTAAACTGCCCAGTGGAAAAAGACAAAGAAGGTGGTATCAACATAGACTTAGACTTTGTGCTGTCAGGTGTCGAGAAATCTACTCGCCTACTTGCAATGGTGAGTCAGATTTCATCAGGGCGAGCTATTTGTAGGGCCTACTGGTCCATGCTGGTGACCCAACAGGTGTTCTGTTCACTCACAAAGTGAATGAACAATAAAAATGCCTTTAAATCTGGGTTTTTTTCTTGTCACCTTTGCTCTGCATTAAAAGACAAAGGTCAAAAGTCAGTTTGTCTTCTTACGTTTACTTATCTTTGTGAATTTAGAGGATTTTCTAAACTGGACTGTGTAACAGTTGTGCTGTAAAAGCATGTGAAATGAACGGCTGTAAGATGGCAGGCCTTTTTTGTAACACAGCATTGAAATACCTAATAAATGAACTGTACAAACATCTAAAAATATATTTCAGTTGTTATAAAGGCACATTTGTTGTAATTCTGTGTGGGGGAAAAAAAGGTTGAAAACAAATCAGAAGTCTTTACTTGGTGATGTGTAAACACACAGCATAGGGCAGCCTTCAACCCCTTCGATGCTGCGCAGATTCCGCCGCATAGGGCAGCCTTCAATACCTGAAAGGGACACCGTGCCCATAGCAAGTTCTTCCATCTCAAGTTTTTTAATCTCAACTGTCGCTCTTTAGGGAAACACCAATCAGATCTCTTTAGTTTTCTATCAGATCATGGCCCTGATGCTGCCTTTCTGATGGAAAAATGGCTAAATGAAGCCTCAGCACCAGATGTTGTAGCCACTCTGCCCTCCAACTTCTTACGATAGATCGCCTTAACAAGAAAATGGATAGTGGGGGTCATTGCACTTGTTTTTAAAGCTCAATATGTCTGTAAAATATATAAACTCTCTATCCCAAACTGTGGAGCTCTTGTATTCTCTCAGACTCTCTAAAACTTCCGCTATGTCAGGTTCTCGGACCTATCGCCTTCCTGGTCCGGTGGGCAGTTGGAGCACCTCCCTAACGGAGGTTCTATTCCCAAATATTTTAAAGTATCCTAGTTTTACAATGATTTAAGATTTTAATATCCATTTTGATAAGACGGCATGCAAGGTGGCCTTCTCTCTTATTGAGGAGTTCTTGGCCTTGGATATCCACCTGATCACCGGGGGTCCTACCCACGAGGCCGGCCATAGGCCTGATCCCATTTTCTATAATAAGAAGAACCTGCGAGCTGACCAGCCCTACCCCTAGCCTGGTCCAACCACTACGCAGTCCCCTTTTCCCCTTGGATTTCAGGCACGCTCCGGCCAGGAGCATTCCAGTCCTCCTCCTTGGGCAGGAACTGGTCGAAGCTCAATATGTCTGCCTTGAACTCCCACCTAGAGGAGAACAATCCAACGCTACATAACTCTGTTTGTCCTGACGTGTCTATCATTGATAGGTGGATTGGATTGGTGCTTGATTGCCTTATCCGATCATGACCAAAAATCATCATAGAATTTTTCCACTGGCCCCCTGGTTCAAAGATACACTATGGAATAGCAAACAGAATTGTAAATCTCTGGAGAGAATGTGGCAAAAATCCTACAGCACTGATGTTAAAGCAAAATATGAGGTGGTTATAAAAGAATACCATAAAAGCTGCTACTTGGCTAGAGCCTCCTCCTTCTCTGACAGAGGTTCTGCAGCCCAAACTGCTTGACAACTTTATTTTAAGTAGTTGAAACACTTTCTGACCCTGAGAATACAGCCCCAACCGTTTCACTTTCTCTCAGGTTCAGTGTGAGGAGCTAGCTGCTTTCTTTTCAAGGCACAAGGTATCAGGACATGGATGGCACCAGTCCTCTCTCTTGCCATGTTCTGAATCCTCCAGTGGAAGCAGATGTAGGTGATTTTTGAATTATTTAAATGAACATAATGGTGTCGACTTCACTTGAAAACAAGCATTGAGAAAGGCATCATGTCAAAACGTGTCTGATTCAAATAAACAGGAAATGTATTATCTTGTGAGTGCTCCGTGCTGTTTCTTTGAAACTAAACGCATATTTACATGAGTCCACCTATATCAAAATATGGAGGCACCCTCCTCTGGGTTCAGCAGTCCTGGTGGAAATGCTGTGAACATGCTGCATTATTTTATCCTTAACATGTATATAGGTCACTGCATAGATTTCATATAAGTTGCTTGAATAGATGCTTATGGGACCCTGTTTATTGTATTTATCCATCACAATATGTAAATATTATCAGACCAATTGTATCTATAAGTGCTTCACTCTTAAAATATTGAGGAAAACATAAAAATAAAATACACAAGTGAATTACCTTTTACTTTCAGAAACACCTGACAGTCTGAATTTCTGATTATCTGTCCATACTTGCACATATGGAACTTTATGCAATGCAATTTTATATCTCCTTGTTATTTTCCTTATACATGTATGCCCTCCTTTCTATGTAGTTGTGTATCTGTATATTTATTACTTTACTCCTAACTGTAAAAAGAAAGAAATAAAAGCCTTCAACTTCCTCCAGTGCACTACTCTGTCTCACTCAATACCTCTTGCAATATATCCTCCACCTTGACTGTCTGACTCATCCCAAACCTAATTCTACTATTATAATTGCCCCAAGTTCCTTTCCTGACTCCTCCCTCCTCTATCCTTCCCTTACTCAACCCAAACCTCATCTTACTACTATGATCTCCATAATAACCTTTTCTAGACTCTTCGCTCCTTTAATCCCCCCAAACCTCATCCCGACTTCGGAAGATAGAGGTTGTCGTTCCCTTTACTCGATGGGTATGAAAATTCGTCTTGAGATTTCATGAAAAGAAATCGCTTTTCCCTCGGACAAAGGAGGGCACACTGATATGTATTGAAGCCTAATATTTATGAGGATTCCCTCTCATATGATTTTTCAATGATTTGGTTCCAAAGAGCGTAAGCTGTTTTTTCCAGTTACAAATCACATCTGGAAGTAGATTACTAATCACAACCCCGATGAAGTCCTTGTAGGACGAAGCGCCCTGGCTGCGCTGAACATGTATATGTATCTGCAAAAGGAATACAAATAAATCAAGAAGTTTCCCATCTTAAACCACATGACTCCATTGCATGATTAATGCCAACTCCCCATGATTTGGGTTGAACAGATTATAGATATTGTGGTCATGAAATTGTGATGTTTTGATGTTATAAATGTTAGGAATCAAGTACACTAATCAACAGAATAATATATATTTAGATAACAGTTTCTGTGTAATTTTTTTCAATCACCCCAAACCTCATCTAACTACTTTGCTCTCCCAAATAACACTCTCTAGAGTTTTCCCTCCCACATCCCTTCTTTAGCCTATTCAATCAAACTAACAGACTCCGATGTCCACCGCTCAGATTAACACACATTTCCATATTCTAATCCACCAATAATCCTTTGGATTCCAGAGTAATGTGTTACTCGCTGAAAAGCGCTTCAACGACTCATAAAGGGTAGTAAGCGCTATAAAAATACAATTATAACCCTCGGGCCACTTAGGCCTGGACACAATGTGTTCCTTTACCGGCCAGTTGCACGAAATCACCCTTATCTATAAAGCGCCGTTTGCACAGACACAGACACAAAATGAGCCGAGTGACTTGACAGGCCGATGATCTTTAATATTAAGGTAGGATAGAATTCGTGCAAGCATGGAATTGGTGCAGAGGTACTTGGTTTTCAAAAACCTTCAGAGATTGTAAAAACACTACCTGAGGCAGTACCTAAAGAAGGGGAGATTAAGCCACATAACACAAGTGCATACGGCCAGAGGGATGTGCCTTTGTCAACATGCCCTTACTTCACAGAGCACTAGTAATCAAAATATTCGACCTTAAAATGACTGGCTGGCGGACTGATAGCGTAAGGGAAGCACCGTACCCCATGTGTAAATCTTCACTTGATCAATCATCACGTCACATCCCACAGTCCCTAAAGTAATGGCTCTTTCATCCTGTCTAATCCTAGATTCTTAATCCAAGTGGCTACTGCCCTTCTGAATCGTAGTGGGATTCAAAAATATGTTGTTATATGGTATTGTACACTGATGGAGCCGCGTAACTACGGCTACACCTTCTACAAATAATTTATGCAAATTTATCTGTGATTCATATATTCAAATGTGCGTTTAACAAATTAACATTAACTAAACAGTGCTCCTTTTAACAAGAATTGCAGTAGGTCATCACTTTAGCTGTTGAGAAGATCATAGGTAACTGTACTAAATTGAATGATAATCAAAAGGAATCCTATATTCTGAATGTATTTACACCTCACAATTATCGTTAGGCTCCACACTACTGCGCGATGCGCTTGCATTAAGACGCCTCAGCAATTTTAATTATCCCGTTTTGTCTTTTACTTTGTTTTTAGTTTTGTCTACTACTTCTCCTTGCTTTTACTCACCCTCCGCATTGCCGCACTATAATCGTGCCCCTCACCGCTATTTGGCGGCTCTGACCTTCGCGTTCTGCAAGTACTGGGCGCCATCTTGGGTGGGTTCTAGGGAAGCTCTCTCCTCACTCTGCGCTCTAGCAGTCAGGTGGACTGGATAGAGGCAGTTCTTGGGCATTACCCTTATAAGCACGGCTTGAGGTAGGAACTACCTATTAGGCTCCACACTACTGCGCGATGCGCTTGCATTAAGACGCCTCAGCGATTTTAATTATCCCGTTTTGTCTTTTACTTTGTTTTTAGTTTTGTCTACTGCTTCTCCTTGCTTTTACTCACCCTCCGCATTGCCGCACTATAATCGTGCCCCTCACCGCTATTTGGCGGCTCTGACCTTCGCGTTCTGCAAGTACTGGGCGCCATCTTGGGTGGGTTCTAGGGAAGCTCTCTCCTCACTCTGCGCTCTAGCAGTCAGGTGGTCCGGATAGAGCCCTATTTTAACTGGACATCAGGGCGCGCAGCGTTTGCGCTCAGCGTGTGCGCCACAGTGACGCCGGAGTCACGCCAGAGTCCAGCCCGTCTGCGCCCGTCTGCGCCCGTCTGCGCCCGTCTGCGCCCGTCTGCGCCCGTCTGCGCCCGTCTGCGCCCGTCTGCGCCCGTCTGCGCCCGTCTGCGCCCGTCTGCGCCCGTCTGCGCCCGTCCGCGCTGAGGACGGGCTGGCCGGCTGGACATCTGGTCATCACAGGGGAAATCCTATGTCCTTTAGATATTCTAGGCACGACCTTCTCAGGCTGAAACCATTCGGACTCTCATGTTCCCACAAGAACGCTCCGGATGATCTTCTACTTCCTCTAGGCTGTGGATGCTCATTGGTAGGTTCTGGGGATCCGATCCTTCCCCCATCCTCCCATTCGTCAAGACACAATATTGATATAGGAATCAGTCTGGTGAGTGAAGACTGTATTCTTATTAATGCCCGCTCGCTGATAAAGAATAATACTGCTTTTAAGGAGCTTGTACTGGACAGGAAACCCTCGTGGGTCTTTGTCACGGAGACATGGGCAAAGGACTCCTCTGGTCCAGATCTTGTTGAAGCGGTCCCTGTGGGCTACTGCCTGTCCCGGCAGGATAGAATGGGTCGTGTGGGAGGAGGCTTAGCGATTTTGTACAAAGACAGCTTCTATTGCCATACCCTACCTCTATCAGACCCCAAGGATAACTTTCAAGCCTTGTATTTCTCTTTAAAAGGTGTTCATGAGACCACTTTTAATGGGATTCTGATTTATCGTCCCCCTGGTCCTAGAGGGGACTTTGGACAACAGCTGCTTCATATTTTAGAACCCTATTTTGGCCATGAAAATTTAACTGTTCTGGGAGACCTAAACTATCACCTAGAGTTGTTGGAGGCCACTGATACTCTTTCCCTGCTGGATGTTATGTCAGCCTGTGGACTGACTCAACTGGTCAGAGGTGCTACCCATCGAGCGGGTCATACGCTAGATGGGATTTTTTCGAATGATGGGAGGTTGGTGGTAAAGGACCCCTTCTTCCTCTCATGGTCCGATCATCTGGGCGTCCCGTTTGAGGTGTCTTGCTCGACCGTCGACGGGTACGAAAAAGTTCTGAGCAAAATGGAACTACGTAGGGATTTTAAGAAAATCACTGATAGTTCCTTTGCTCCTTGGGCTTCTAGCCTGTCCATTCCTCATGAGGAGAATGTCCAGGTGGCGGTCGCGCAATTTGAAAAGGCTGTCACTGAGGCGCTGGATGAGTTGGCTCCTATCCGGTCGCGTTACTCAGCGAGAAAAAAGCCTTCTGCCCCTTGGTTTTCTGAGCATTTAAGATCTCTCAGACAGGAAGTTAGGAGATGGGAGCGGCTATGGCATACTAGCTGGGATCGGGTGGACAAGGAGGCCCACAAAATCCTGATGAGGAAATATAAGATGGAAGTGATAAGGGCTAAACAGGAATATTTCACGGCCCTTACCTCCTCACTCTCCTCCCCTAAGGAGCTTTTCAGGATAGTGGACTCTCTTATGTCCTTTCAAACCCCGGACCCTGTTACTGCTTCGCAGCAGCTCTGTAACAGCATAGCTGTCTTTTTCCAGACGAAGATCTCTGACATTTATTCCGCTTTAGAGCTGCAGAGGACTTTAACAACTGAGCCCCTTGTACTTGGGGATGTGGCTCCTGTTCCCATTGCTTTTACTGAGAATTCCTCTCTGGGACGCTTGGAGTCCTTCCCTCCCCTTTCCTTGCAGGATTTAGAGATCCTCCTGAATAATACCAAGTCAGGCTCACCACTGGATACCTGTCCTCTTAAGATCCTTAAGCAATGCAGGGAAACCCTCTTGCCCCCTCTCGTTGACATCATGAATAGGGCCATGAGGGATGGTATTTTCCCCCTTCAATGGAAAAGGGCGGTAGTGAAGCCTTTACTCAAGAAACCATCTCTTGATCCTGGGGTCCTAAAGAACTTTCGCCCCATTTCACTGCTCCCTGCCCCTGCGAAGATGTTAGAAACTCATCTGAATAAACATCTCGCAGCTTTTGTAGAAAGTTCAGGCTGCCTTGATTATTCCCAGCATGGTTTCAGGAGGGAACATAGCACCGAGTCGGCCCTCACCATAGTGCTGGATAATATCCGCACACGTGTGGACGGGGGTCAGACCACCCTCCTGATCCTGCTGGACCTCACGGCAGCCTTTGATACCCTCTCTACCTCAGTTTTATCATCTCGTCTGAGGGAGATTGGGGTTGAGGGAGCAGCCCTGTGTCTATTGACCTCTTTCCTCGACCAAAGAGAGCAAAGAGTGAAGTTGGGGGAGTTCCTATCTCCATCCATGTCTGTGCAATGTCGGGTCCCTCAGGGGTTGGCATTAAGTCCGACCCTTTTTAACATATACGTGACCCCCCTTGCCAGACTAATTAGATCTTTTGGGATGGAGGTAGTTTCCTATGCAGATGACACACAGATCCTCGTCTCTCTCTCCCAGTCAGTTAGTTCGAGTGCCTCCAATTTTAGATCTTGTATGGAGGCAGTAGGCCAATGGATGATTCACAATTCATTGAAACTGAATGGGGAGAAGACGGAGGTGATGGTGTTTGGAGGAAAGGAAGAGGTATGGTCATCCGATTGGTGGCCGGACTCATTGGGAGCGTGTCCTGTTCCCGCCTCGTCGGCCAAGAACCTAGGAGTTTTGATCGACTCCACCCTCAACATGTGTCAACAAGTTAATAGAACTGTCTCTACCTGTTGGGGCATTATACACATACTGAGGAAAATTAGGCACTATCTCTCGCAGCAGGCAAGGAAACAAGTTGCTGTTTCTCTCATCGGCTCCCGGCTGGACTATTGCAATGCGCTATATGCGGGACTGAATAGAAGTCTTCTGCAGCGCCTGCAAATGGCCCAGAACGCAGCAGCTAGGTTTGTCCTTGATTTGCCCAGGCGTGCCTCGGCTACCTCTGCCAGAAAATTGTTACACTGGCTTCCTATGGAGGACCGGATACTGTTTAAGACCATGTGCATGACCTATAGGGCTTTAGCTAATGGTAGCTCCTCCGGAGTTGGATCTATTTTATCTCTCTATAGCCCCTCCAGGAACTTGCGCTCCTCCAACAGACTTCTCTTATTAGTCCCCCGTATCCGGAAAACTAAATGGGGGGGCAAAGCCTTCTCCATTCTGGCACCTAAGTGGTGGAATGATCTCCCACTGGAACTTAGGTCCCTTCCCACTCTACAGCTATTTAGAAATGCTTTGAAAACCCGTCTTTTTGCGAGGTCATACCTGTAGCTGTGTTCTGCCTTCTGATTTTGATTTGTTTTGTAGGCGCCTTGATGCCTTCGGGTTTTAGTTGAGCAATATAAATTTTATTTCATTCATTCATCTCAAGATATGGGGCAAGTACTCATGGAAGGGAACTGGCACAAAATCCTAAGCAAGTTCTGATTAATACAAATTGACAACACTCCTAGAGCATATTCTACACTGAAACGCATTGGTCCTATGTTCACAGGGACCCATTGGTCCTATGTTCACAGGGACGCATTGGTCCTATGTTCACAGGGACGCAGACGGCATTCTCCCGTTGCAGGAAACTGGGGTGGGACTTCTTGCATATGGTATGGGGGTGCCCAGTCCTTCTCTCTTCCTGGGACCCAGTGATGAACTACATTAATACTGCCACGGGCCGCAGTATCACCAGGGCCCCAGCGACCTGTCTATTGGGCTTGTTTCGCACTTTTGTAAATCTCCCAAGGGACCTATGCTGTAGGGATGGGGAGTAAGGAGGGGGGGCTAAGGGGGCTGCTTGTGAGGGAGCATCACCCAACATTAAGGTGCTGAAAGGACTCTGGAGGGCTGAGCACGCACAAGCATTAGACCTGATTCTGAGGGACTGCCTAAATATCGATGGGGGCGGTTAATCCAACTATGGTAGGACATGTCTACCAAAGAGGACTGACCCAAAGCACTCATAGAGGTGCAGACGCATGTTCTACGACACCCAACACGATGTGATACTCTGCCTTCATGTAGCAGAATAGTCCAATACCTGGCCCTGCGTCACTCTCAACGGAGGCTTTGCAATCATTATCTCCATTGGCTGTGGCATCACCCCCTAGGGAAGCTAAGCTGGTTATGCCCCTTTTTCTCTCATGGCGAATGCTCTTCACTGCATACACCACTTCCCCTTGTTTCCACATCTCAATTCTCCTGCGCACGGCCTTTTCTGGATTAGATGCATATATCTGAGCTGCATGGGGGAATTGTAACATTGGTATCTGTGTATGAACCTTATGATTTATGACTGCCTTTTCTGGATTAGATGCATATATCTGAGTTGCATGGGGGTGTTGTAACATTGGTATCTATGGATGAACTTTATGATTTATGACAGCCTTTTCTGGATTAGATGCATATATCTGAGTTGCATGGGGGTGTTGTAACATTGGTATCTATGGATGGACCTTATGATTTATGACGGCCTTTTCTGGATTAGAAGCATATATCTGAGCTGCATGGGGGTGTTGTAACATTGGTATCTGTGTATGAACCTTATGACTTATGACAGCCTTTTCTGGATTAGATGCATATATCTGAGTTGCTTAGGGGTGTTGTAACATTGGTATCTGTATGAACCTTATGATTTATGACTGCCTTTCCTGGATTAGATGCATATATCAGAGTTGCATGGGGGTTTTGTAACATTGGTATCTATGGATGGACCTTATGATTTATGACAGCCTTTTCTGGATTAGATGCATATATCTGAGCTGCTTGGGGGTTTTGTAACATTGGTATCTATGGATGGACTTTATGATTTATGACAGCCTTTTCTGAATTCGATGCATTTATCTGAGCTGCATGGGGGTTTTGTAACATTGGTATCTATGGATGGATCCGCCTTTTCTGGATTCGATGCATATATCTGAGCTGCATGAGGGTGTTTTAACATTGATATCTATGGATGAACCTTATGATTTATGACTGCCTTTTCTGGATTCGATGCATATATCTGAGCTGCATGGGGGTGTTGTAACATTGGTATCTGTGTATGAACCTTATGATTTATGACTGCCTTTTCTGGATTAGATGCATATATCTGAGCTGCATGGGGGTGTTGTAACATTGGTATCTATGGATGGACCTTATATTTTATGACAGCCTTTTCTGGATTAGATGTATATATCTAGCTGCATGGGGGTTTTGTAACATTGGTATCTGTGGATGGACCTTATGATTTATGAGAGCCTTGTCTGGATTAGATGCATATATCTGAGCTGCATGAGGGTGTTGTAACATTGGTATCTATGGATGAACCTTATGATTTATGACGGCCTTTTCTGGATTCGATGCATATATCTGAGCTGCATGGGGGTGTTGTAACATTGGTATCTATGTATGAACCTTATGCTTTATGACAGCCTTTTCTGGATTCGATGCATATATCTGAGCTGCATGGGGGTGTTGTAACATTGGTATCTATGTATGAACCTTATGATTTATGACGGCCTTTTCTGAATTCGATGCATATATCTGAGCTGCATGGGGGTGTTGTAACATTGGTATCTATGGATGAACCTTATGATTTCTGACAGCCTTTCCTGGATTAGATGCATATATCTGAGCTGCATGGGGGTGTTGTAACATTGGTGTCTGTGTATGAACCTTATGATTTATGACGGCCGTTTCTGGATTAGATGCAAATATCCGAGCTCCATGGGGGTGTTGTAACATTGGTATCTGTGTATGAACCTTATGATTTATGACGGCCTTTTCTGGATTAGATGTATATATCTAGCTGCATGGGGGTTTTGTAACATTGGTATCTATGGATGGACCTTATGATTTATGACAGCCTTGTCTGGATTAGATGCATATATCTGAGCTGCATGGGGGTGTTGTAACATTGGTATCTATGTATGAACCTTATGACTTATGATGGCCTTTTCTGGATTATATGCATATATCTGAGCTGCATGGGGGTGTTGTAACATTGGTATCTATGGATGAACCTTATGACTGCCTTGATCTGTTTTGCCTTGTTGTCAACAAATAGTTTTTTAAAAAACGAATTCCAAGTTTACCGTTAATAAAAGTCTACAAGTTTCCTTGTTGCTTACCTCTCTGACGGAATCATACTTTTTGGTCAGTAAAATTAAATTCTGGATCCATTAGTCTCTACATCTTTTATTAATCCCTTCTTGTAATGTAATCAATACCACAGAGGTAAGCAAATTCCTTTCCATATTATTCCTGCATTCCATTTTTTTCAAATAACAAGTTAATTCTCATATGTTTAATGTAGACAAGTTTCAGCCCTCCTTTACACTTGTTTGTTATAGCTGACCCACTCCTGCCAATGTTTATTCTTCCAGGAGGTGTCCTTAAAACTGCATACCCATTGCGCCTGTCTCTACTTGGAAGCGTCTTAAACCCGGCTCTACTCTTAACGCCTCGAGGCTTACCACCATTGGCAGATTCAAGGCCTCTTTCAAACAGCAGAGCTCCCCCTTACTGGAATCCAGTGTACATCGCAAAACTCATGCTTTACTCCTATCAATCAAAATGAACGAATGGCTCTACAGAGGTCCACCATACACAATTACACAATTTCAGACTTCAAATCGTACTGCTTCTTCCACTTAAAACTACCAAACAATGGTGACCCCCTCCCCAACTATCTATATCGTAACACAACTAAAAGTCTGCTTCGGCCAATATGCTAATGAAACTGTTCCCATTCTCTTGTCTCATATATCATAATTTGTTCTTCCCTAGTGTTAAAACTCGCAGTTTTCTAGATGCTGTTTCCGTAATGTATGTATTTGATTCAGAAGTGCGTGCGCCTGCTCTAAAAGCACATAATCATCTGCATATAACAACACACGTGAGAGTTCATCTAAAACTTTTGGGGGGGTGCTCAGTTCTTCCAGGAAATCTGCAAGAAAAACATGAAAATGGTGGCACTTGTTTTACACAGTTTCTACCTTAATATTTTACCTGTCAAGGCCTCACTTTATTCTCATACCCTCTTGTCCAAGTGTTCTTATGCAGGGCTGCCAGCATTTGATTCATTGCATGAAACATGTATTTGAATCAGTTTTGACCACAAAGTTCTCTGATCAACCCTGTTGAGTGCAGCATGGAAGTCCTCGAAGCAGAGAAATACATTGCATGTTAACTCCTTCTTTGTTACCACACTCCACAATGCAAACATCTGCTGTGATGTACTTTACCATTCCTTAAAATAGACTGGTTGAACGGGTAAGACATAACTCCTCCAAGGAGGAATCAAGTGATGAAATGAATGACTATGACCAAGGGTTTGAGGGATCTCCCTTTTTCCAAAGTAGCTTCCAAGAGGGAGGTATTCCCCAGTTTTGTTTATAAGTGCAAAAACAGAATGAAAGATGTTACCCAAAAATTCCCTTCTTGTAATAACACTGGATTTGAGATTCAGTCATGATCCGGTCCTGTTGCCTTCTTCACTTTTAAACCATTAGTTACTTCTTCATACTTATAATTAGATGTTTTATCTGCTCAGACCTACTGTAGTAATTATACACACAGGGCACCTCCTTAATCTTCCTTCAGATATTCCCTCCAAATTTGCTCCATGATGACACTCTGCTCTTTCGTCACCAGCATCACGAGCCCCATTGGTACCAACTCTGCAACACATTTTTACATTTCTCCTTTCAAGCGCACATTCCGTTCTTAGCTGCACAACCATAAGAATGTCTAACATTTAATTCTATCCCTAATTACATATTTCTGATCATTAAGTCTAAACCACTGCCCCTCCTCTTTTTACAAACTGAGGTAATTTCTTCCACTTTGTCAGACCGCAGGCAGCCCTCCCTTGTTCTTCTACAGAGTATCACCAACATCTCACAAAAAGACAACCCCATTTGATCTAAATAAAAAGATAAGGGTGTGTCCTCTATAATTCAGTAAATCACAATTTCCAACTAAACAATCGTATGCCTTCTCTGAACTTTTTTATCCTTATAAAAATGTTTCTCCTCGATATTTAGTTCCCATTTATAGTATCAAAAACTTCTAATCAATGTCTTATTTCCTCACCAGAAGCCCAGAGAGATTTGTCAGCACCCATTGTAGGCGGCAATAATCAATATAAGGGAACAGTGCCCTGAATCAACAGCGATGTAAGCTATTGGTGCATCCAGCCGGTCACTAATAAATGTCTTGCACACTGGTTAGTGTCCATTTACTGCACATTGCCCTGATCTAGCTGGCCACAGGCTTGAAATCTTTCTCATCTGCCTCTTGGACGTAGGTGATACTCTGCTGGCTGAACTCCTCTCTATCAATGCTCAGTGTTTCTCCCTCTCTGGCCTGGTGCTCTCTGCCATGTGGTGTTTGTGATGCTTGACAGTACTTTACTAATTAAACAACCCTTTGTCCTGGGCCTCAACATCTGCCAGAGCATCGTAGTGTTTGTGTCACCCTCTCTTAAGCCACTGCTGCTCTTTTTTATTTTTCAGAGTCAGACTTCAGACTGGTCCTGGCAACATCTGAAAACACTAGAGTTCCGGGAAGGACGTTCCTATTCCATTGGCTGTTCTTCCAAGAAAGAGCGCGTGAGTGTCCTTTCCAGGGATTCTTCTGATTTCTCAATAACTTTCCTTGTAAATCGCTTATATGTTGAAATAGGGCAGATACTAGTATTTTGTTTTCTCCTTTCCGCTTGAATGGAGCCTTGATTTTCAAAGTTCTTGTTCCCATTATTGTTTGGGATCGTGAACCAGGAGGTGTTATCCTACCCTCAGATGTCACTCCTTCCACCCTCCTCGCCTTGATTTTCAAAGTTCTTGTTCCCATTATTGTTTGGGATCGTGAACCAAGAGGTGTTATCCTACCCTCAGATGTTACTCCTTCCACCCTCCTCGCCTTGATTTTCAAAGTTCTTGTTTCCATTACTGTTTGGGATCGTGAACCAGGAGGTGTTATCCTACCCTCAGATGTTACTCCTTCCACCATCCTCGCCTTGATTTTCAAAGTTCTTGTTTCCATTACTGTTTAGGATCGTGAACCAGGAGGTGTTATCCTATCCTCAGATGTTACTCCTTCCACCCTCCTCGCCTTGATTTTCAAAGTTCTTGTTTCCATTACTGTTTGGGATCGTGAACCAGGAGGTGTTATCCTACCCTCAGATGTTACTCCTTCCACCCTCCTCGCCTTGATTTTCAAAGTTCTTGTTCCCATTATTGTTTGGGATCGTGAACCAGGAGGTGTTATCCTACCCTCAGATGTTACTCCTTCCACCCTCCTCGCCTTGATTTTCAAAGTTCTTGTTCCCATTATTGTTTGGGATAGTGAACCAGGAGGTGTTATCCTACCCTCAGATGTTACTCCTTCCACCCTCCTCGCCTTGATTTTCAAAGTTCTTGTTCCCATTATTGTTTGGGATCGTGAACCAGGAGGTGTTATCCTACCCTCAGATGTTACTCCTTCCACCCTCCTCGCCTTGATTTTCAAAGTTCTTGTTTCCATTATTGTTTGGGATCGTGAACCAGGAGGTGTTATCCTACCCTCAGATGTTACTCCTTCCACCCTCCTCGCCTTGATTTTCAAAGTTCTTGTTCCCATTATTGTTTGGGATAGTGAACCAGGAGGTGTTATCCTACCCTCAGATGTTACTCCTTCCACCCTCCTCGCCTTGATTTTCAAAGTTCTTGTTCCCATATTTGTTTGGGATAGTGAACCAGGAGGAGTTATCCTACCCTCAGATGTCACTCCCTCCACCCTCCTCGCCTTGATTTTCAAAGTTCTTGTTCCCATTATTGTTTGGGATAGTGAACCAGGAGGTGTTATCCTACCCTCAGATGTTACTCCTTCCACCCTCCTCGCCTTGATTTTCAAAGTTCTTGTTCCCATTATTGTTTGGGATCGTGAACCAGGAGGTGTTATCCTACCCTCAGATGTCACTCCTTCCACCCTCCTCGCCTTGATTTTCAAAGTTCTTGTTCCCATTATTGTTTGGGATCGTGAACCAAGAGGTGTTATCCTACCCTCAGATGTTACTCCTTCCACCCTCCTCGCCTTGATTTTCAAAGTTCTTGTTTCCATTACTGTTTGGGATCGTGAACCAGGAGGTGTTATCCTACCCTCAGATGTTACTCCTTCCACCCTCCTCGCCTTGATTTTCAAAGTTCTTGTTTCCATTATTGTTTGGGATCGTGAACCAGGAGGTGTTATCCTACCCTCAGATGTTACTCCTTCCACCATCCTCGCCTTGATTTTCAAAGTTCTTGTTTCCATTACTGTTTAGGATCGTGAACCAGGAGGTGTTATCCTATCCTCAGATGTTACTCCTTCCACCCTCCTCGCCTTGATTTTCAAAGTTCTTGTTTCCATTACTGTTTGGGATCGTGAACCAGGAGGTGTTATCCTACCCTCAGATGTTACTCCTTCCACCCTCCTCGCCTTGATTTTCAAAGTTCTTGTTCCCATTATTGTTTGGGATCGTGAACCAGGAGGTGTTATCCTACCCTCAGATGTTACTCCTTCCACCCTCCTCGCCTTGATTTTCAAAGTTCTTGTTCCCATTATTGTTTGGGATAGTGAACCAGGAGGTGTTATCCTACCCTCAGATGTTACTCCTTCCACCCTCCTCGCCTTGATTTTCAAAGTTCTTGTTCCCATTATTGTTTGGGATCGTGAACCAGGAGGTGTTATCCTACCCTCAGATGTTACTCCTTCCACCCTCCTCGCCTTGATTTTCAAAGTTCTTGTTTCCATTATTGTTTGGGATCGTGAACCAGGAGGTGTTATCCTACCCTCAGATGTTACTCCTTCCACCCTCCTCGCCTTGATTTTCAAAGTTCTTGTTCCCATTATTGTTTGGGATAGTGAACCAGGAGGTGTTATCCTACCCTCAGATGTTACTCCTTCCACCCTCCTCGCCTTGATTTTCAAAGTTCTTGTTCCCATATTTGTTTGGGATAGTGAACCAGGAGGAGTTATCCTACCCTCAGATGTCACTCCCTCCACCCTCCTCGCCTTGATTTTCAAAGTTCTTGTTCCCATTATTGTTTGGGATAGTGAACCAGGAGGTGTTATCCTACCCTCAGATGTTACTCCTTCCACCCTCCTCGCCTTGATTTTCAAAGTTCTTGTTTCCATTATTGTTTGGGATCGTGAACCAGGAGGTGTTCTCCTACCCTCCGAGGTCGCTCCTTCCACCCTCCTCGCCTTGATTTTCAAAGTTCTTGTTCCCATTATTGTTTGGGATAGTGAACCAGGAGGTGTTATCCTACCCTCAGATGTTACTCCTTCCACCCTCCTCGCCTTGATTTTCAAAGTTCCTGTTTCCATTACTGTTTGGGATCGTGAACCAGGAGGTGTTATCCTACCCTCAGATGTTACTCCTTCCACCCTCCTCGCCTTGATTTTCAAAGTTCTTGTTCCCATTATTGTTTGGGATAGTGAACCAGGAGGTGTTATCCTACCCTCAGATGTTACTCCTTCCACCCTCCTCGCCTTGATTTTCAAAGTTCTTGTTTCCATTATTGTTTGGGATCGTGAACCAGGAGGTGTTATCCTACCCTCAGATGTTACTCCTTCCACCCTCCTCGCCTTGATTTTCAAAGTTCTTGTTCCCATTTTTGTTTGGGATCGTGAACCAGGAGGTGTTCTCCTACCCTCCGAGGTCGCTCCTTCCACACTCCTCGCCTTGATTTTCAAAGTTCTTGTTCCCATTTTTGTTTGGGATAGTGAACCAGGAGGAGTTATCCTACCCTCAGATGTCACTCCTTCCACCCTCCTCGCCTTGATTTTCAAAGTTCTTGTTCCCATTTTTGTTTGGGATAGTGAACCAGGAGGAGTTATCCTACCCTCAGATGTCGCTCCCTCCACCCTCCTCGCCTTGATTTTCAAAGTTCTTGTTCCCATTATTGTTTGGGATAGTGAACCAGGAGGTGTTATCCTACCCTCAGATGTTACTCCTTCCACCCTCCTCGCCTTGATTTTCAAAGTTCTTGTTTCCATTATTGTTTGGGATCGTGAACCAGGAGGTGTTCTCCTACCCTCCGAGGTCGCTCCTTCCACCCTCCTCGCCTTGATTTTCAAAGTTCTTGTTCCCATTATTGTTTGGGATAGTGAACCAGGAGGTGTTATCCTACCCTCAGATGTTACTCCTTCCACCCTCCTCGCCTTGATTTTCAAAGTTCTTGTTTCCATTACTGTTTGGGATCGTGAACCAGGAGGTGTTATCCTACCCTCAGATGTTACTCCTTCCACCCTCCTCGCCTTGATTTTCAAAGTTCTTGTTCCCATTATTGTTTGGGATAGTGAACCAGGAGGTGTTATCCTACCCTCAGATGTTACTCCTTCCACCCTCCTCGCCTTGATTTTCAAAGTTCTTGTTCCCATTTTTGTTTGGGATCGTGAACCAGGAGGTGTTCTCCTTCCCTCCGAGGTCGCTCCTTCCACCCTCCTCGCCTTGATTTTCAAAGTTCTTGTTCCCATTTTTGTTTGGGATAGTGAACCAGGAGGAGTTATCCTACCCTCAGATGTCACTCCCTCCACCCTCCTCGCCTTGATTTTCAAAGTTCTTGTTCCCATTATTGTTTGGGATAGTGAACCAGGAGGTGTTATCCTACCCTCAGATGTTACTCCTTCCACCCTCCTCGCCTTGATTTTCAAAGTTCTTGTTTCCATTATTGTTTGGGATCGTGAACCAGGAGGTGTTCTCCTACCCTCCGAGGTCGCTCCTTCCACCCTCCTCGCCTTGATTTTCAAAGTTATTGTTCCCATTATTGTTTGAGATAGTGAACCAGGAGGTGTTATCCTACCCTCAGATGTTACTCCTTCCACCCTCCTCGCCTTGATTTTCAAAGTTCCTGTTTCCATTACTGTTTGGGATCGTGAACCAGGAGGTGTTATCCTACCCTCAGATGTTACTCCTTCCACCCTCCTCGCCTTGATTTTCAAAGTTCTTGTTCCCATTATTGTTTGGGATAGTGAACCAGGAGGTGTTATCCTACCCTCAGATGTTACTCCTTCCACCCTCCTCGCCTTGATTTTCAAAGTTCTTGTTTCCATTATTGTTTGGGATCGTGAAGCAGGAGGTGTTATCCTACCCTCAGATGTTACTCCTTCCACCCTCCTCGCCTTGATTTTCAAAGTTCTTGTTCCCATTTTTGTTTGGGATCGTGAACCAGGAGGTGTTCTCCTACCCTCCGAGGTCGCTCCTTCCACACTCCTCGCCTTGATTTTCAAAGTTCTTGTTCCCATTTTTGTTTGGGATAGTGAACCAGGAGGAGTTATCCTACCCTCAGATGTCACTCCTTCCACCCTCCTCGCCTTGATTTTCAAAGTTCTTGTTCCCATTTTTGTTTGGGATAGTGAACCAGGAGGAGTTATCCTACCCTCAGATGTCGCTCCCTCCACCCTCCTTGCCTTGATTTTCAAAGTTCTTGTTCCCATTATTGTTTGGGATAGTGAACCAGGAGGTGTTATCCTACCCTCAGATGTTACTCCTTCCACCCTCCTCGCCTTGATTTTCAAAGTTCTTGTTTCCATTATTGTTTGGGATCGTGAACCAGGAGGTGTTCTCCTACCCTCCGAGGTCGCTCCTTCCACCCTCCTCGCCTTGATTTTCAAAGTTCTTGTTCCCATTATTGTTTGGGATAGTGAACCAGGAGGTGTTATCCTACCCTCAGATGTTACTCCTTCCACCCTCCTCGCCTTGATTTTCAAAGTTCTTGTTTCCATTACTGTTTGGGATCGTGAACCAGGAGGTGTTATCCTACCCTCAGATGTTACTCCTTCCACCCTCCTCGCCTTGATGTTCAAAGTTCTTGTTCCCATTATTGTTTGGGATAGTGAACCAGGAGGTGTTATCCTACCCTCAGATGTTACTCCTTCCACCCTCCTCGCCTTGATTTTCAAAGTTCTTGTTTCCATTATTGTTTGGGATCGTGAACCAGGAGGTGTTATCCTACCCTCAGATGTTACTCCTTCCACCCTCCTCGCCTTGATTTTCAAAGTTCTTGTTCCCATTTTTGTTTGGGATCGTGAACCAGGAGGTGTTCTCCTACCCTCCGAGGTCGCTCCTTCCACCCTCCTCGCCTTGATTTTCAAAGTTCTTGTTCCCATTTTTGTTTGGGATAGTGAACCAGGAGGAGTTATCCTACCCTCAGATGTCACTCCTTCCACCCTCCTCGCCTTGATTTTCAAAGTTCTTGTTACCATTATTGTTTGGGATAGTGAACCAGGAGGTGTTATCCTACCCTCAGATGTTACTCCTTCCACCCTCCTCGCCTTGATTTTCAAAGTTCTTGTTTCCATTATTGTTTTGATCGTGAACCAGGAGGTGTTCTCCTACCCTCCGAGGTCGCTCCTTCCACCCTCCTCGCCTTGATTTTCAAAGTTCTTGTTCCCATTTTTGTTTGGGATAGTGAACCAGGAGGTGTTATCCTACCCTCAGATGTTACTCCTTCCACCCTCCTCGCCTTGATTTTCAAAGTTCTTGTTCCCATTATTGTTTGGGATCGTGAACCAGGAGGTGTTATCCTACCCTCAGATGTTACTCCTTCCACCCTCCTCGCTTTGATTTTCAAAGTTTTTGTTTCCATTATTGTTTGGGATCGTGAACCAGGAGGTGTTATCCTACCCTCAGATGTTACTCCTTCCACCCTCCTCGCCTTGATTTTCAAAGTTCTTGTTCCCATTATTGTTTGGGATAGTGAACCAGGAGGTGTTATCCTACCCTCAGATGTTGCTCCTTCCACCCTCCTCGCCTTGATTTTCAAAGTTCTTGTTCCCATTATTGTTTGGGATTGTGAACCAGGAGGTGTTATCCTACCCTCAGATGTTACTCCTTCCACCCTCCTCGCCTTGATTTTCAAAGTTCTTGTTTCCATTATTGTTTGGGATCGTGAACCAGGAGGTGTTATCCTACCCTCAGATGTTACTCCTTCCACCCTCCTCGCCTTGATTTTCAAAGTTCTTGTTCCCATTTTTGTTTGGGATCGTGAACCAGGAGGTGTTCTCCTACCCTCCGAGGTCGCTCCTTCCACCCTCCTCGCCTTGATTTTCAAAGTTCTTGTTCCCATTTTTGTTTGGGATAGTGAACCAGGAGGAGTTATCCTACCCTCAGATGTCACTCCTTCCACCCTCCTCGCCTTGATTTTCAAAGTTCTTGTTACCATTATTGTTTGGGATAGTGAACCAGGAGGTGTTATCCTACCCTCAGATGTTACTCCTTCCACCCTCCTCGCCTTGATTTTCAAAGTTCTTGTTTCCATTATTGTTTTGATCGTGAACCAGGAGGTGTTCTCCTACCCTCCGAGGTCGCTCCTTCCACCCTCCTCGCCTTGATTTTCAAGGTTCTTGTTCCCATTTTTGTTTGGGATAGTGAACCAGGAGGAGTTATCCTACCCTCAGATGTCACTCCCTCCACCCTCCTCGCCTTGATTTTCAAAGTTCTTGTTCCCATTATTGTTTGGGATGGTGAACCAGGAGGTGTTATCCTACCCTCAGATGTTACTCCTTCCACCCTCCTCGCCTTGATTTTCAAAGTTCTTGTTTCCATTATTGTTTGGGATCGTGAACCAGGAGGTGTTCTCCTACCCTCCGAGGTCGCTCCTTCCACCCTCCTCGCCTTGATTTTCAAAGTTCTTGTTCCCATTATTGTTTGGGATAGTGAACCAGGAGGTGTTATCCTACCCTCAGATGTTACTCCTTCCACCCTCCTCGCCTTGATTTTCAAAGTTCCTGTTTCCATTACTGTTTGGGATCGTGAACCAGGAGGTGTTATCCTACCCTCAGATGTTACTCCTTCCACCCTCCTCGCCTTGATTTTCAAAGTTCTTGTTCCCATTATTGTTTGGGATAGTGAACCAGGAGGTGTTATCCTACCCTCAGATGTTACTCCTTCCACCCTCCTCGCCTTGATTTTCAAAGTTCTTGTTTCCATTATTGTTTGGGATCGTGAACCAGGAGGTGTTATCCTACCCTCAGATGTTACTCCTTCCACCCTCCTCGCCTTGATTTTCAAAGTTCTTGTTCCCATTTTTGTTTGGGATCGTGAACCAGGAGGTGTTCTCCTACCCTCCGAGGTCGCTCCTTCCACACTCCTCGCCTTGATTTTCAAAGTTCTTGTTCCCATTTTTGTTTGGGATAGTGAACCAGGAGGAGTTATCCTACCCTCAGATGTCGCTCCCTCCACCCTCCTCGCCTTGATTTTCAAAGTTCTTGTTCCCATTATTGTTTGGGATAGTGAACCAGGAGGTGTTATCCTACCCTCAGATGTTACTCCTTCCACCCTCCTCGCCTTGATTTTCAAAGTTCTTGTTTCCATTATTGTTTGGGATCGTGAACCAGGAGGTGTTCTCCTACCCTCCGAGGTCGCTCCTTCCACCCTCCTCGCCTTGATTTTCAAAGTTCTTGTTTCCATTATTGTTTGGGATCGTGAACCAGGAGGTGTTATCCTACCCTCAGATGTTACTCCTTCCACCCTCCTCGCCTTGATTTTCAAAGTTCTTGTTCCCATTTTTGTTTGGGATCGTGAACCAGGAGGTGTTCTCCTACCCTCCGAGGTCGCTCCTTCCACCCTCCTCGCCTTGATTTTCAAAGTTCTTGTTCCCATTTTTGTTTGGGATAGTGAACCAGGAGGAGTTATCCTACCCTCAGATGTCACTCCTTCCACCCTCCTCGCCTTGATTTTCAAAGTTCTTGTTACCATTATTGTTTGGGATAGTGAACCAGGAGGTGTTATCCTACCCTCAGATGTTACTCCTTCCACCCTCCTCGCCTTGATTTTCAAAGTTCTTGTTTCCATTATTGTTTTGATCGTGAACCAGGAGGTGTTCTCCTACCCTCCGAGGTCGCTCCTTCCACCCTCCTCGCCTTGATTTTCAAAGTTCTTGTTCCCATTATTGTTTGGGATAGTGAACCAGGAGGTGTTATCCTACCCTCAGATGTTACTCCTTCCACCCTCCTCGCCTTGATTTTCAAAGTTCTTGTTTCCATTATTGTTTGGGATCGTGAACCAGGAGGTGTTCTCCTACCCTCCGAGGTCGCTCCTTCCACCCTCCTCGCCTTGATTTTCAAAGTTCTTGTTCCCATTATTGTTTGGGATAGTGAACCAGGAGGTGTTATCCTACCCTCAGATGTTACTCCTTCCACCCTCCTCGCCTTGATTTTAAAAGTTCTTGTTTCCATTACTGTTTGGGATCGTGAACCAGGAGGTGTTATCCTACCCTCAGATGTTACTCTTTCCACCCTCCTCGCCTTGATTTTCAAAGTTTTTGTTCCCATTATTGTTTGGGATAGTGAACCAGGAGGTGTTATCCTACCCTCAGATGTGACTCCTTCCACCCTCCTCGCCTTGATTTTCAAAGTTCTTGTTTCCATTATTGTTTGGGATCGTGAACCAGGAGTTGCTATCCTACCCTCAGATGTTACTCCTTCCACCCTCCTCGCCTTGATTTTCAAAGTTCTTGTTCCCATTTTTGTTTGGGATCGTGAACCAGGAGGTGTTCTCCTACCCTCCGAGGTCGCTCCTTCCACCCTCCTCGCCTTGATTTTCAAAGTTCTTGTTCCCATTTTTGTTTGGGATAGTGAACCAGGAGGAGTTATCCTACCCTCAGATGTCACTCCTTCCACCCTCCTCGCCTTGATTTTCAAAGTTCTTGTTACCATTATTGTTTGGGATAGTGAACCAGGAGGTGTTCTCCTACCCTCCGAGGTCGCTCCTTCCACCCTCCTCGCCTTGATTTTCAAAGTTCATGTTTCCATTATTGTTTTGATCGTGAACCAGGAGGTGTTCTCCTACCCTCCGAGGTCGCTCCTTCCACCCTCCTCGCCTTGATTTTCAAAGTTCTTATTCCCAATATTGTTTGGGATCGTGAACCAGGAGGTGTTATCCTACCCTCAGATGTTGCTCCTTCCACCCTCCTCACCTTGATTTTCAAAGTTCTTGTTCCCATTATTGTTTGGGATAGTGAACCAGGAGGTTTTATCCTACCCTCAGATGTTGTTCCTTCCACCCTCCTCACCTTGATTTTCAAAGTTCTTGTTCCCATTATTGTTTGGGATCGTGAACCAGGAGGAGTTATCCTACCCTCAGATGTTACTCCTTCCACCCTCCTCGCCTTGATTTTCAATGTTCTTGTTCCCATTATTGTTTAGGATCGTGAACCAGGAGGTGTTTTCCTACCCTCAGATGTTACTCCTTCCACCCTCCTCGCCTTGATTTGCAATGTTCTTGTTCCCATTTTTGTTTGGGATAGTGAACCAGGAGGTGTTCTTCTACCCTCAGATGTCACTCCTTCCACCCTCCTCGCAGTAGAATCGCTCCCTTCTTGAATGACGAGACCAATAACCTGTGACGGGTACAGACCAAACCAGTGACCATGCGAAGGCGATATGCAGATTTTTCATCCCAGATGTGATGCCACCTGCACTGCAGCACCTAATTACTGCAGTGTACGGGGATGAAATGTCAGTGGGCCTTCACCGTGGGACAAGCCCCGGCATTAAGCGTGACTGGTGAAAAGCCACAAATGGTTTTAAGCAAAGTTTGAGGTTTGGATGCCATTCCTAGTAAGAAAACATGGTTGAATCCATACAAGTCACACACCCCTGGACACCCATGGGTAAATAGTTTTAAAAATGTTTGGGTTTGACCCAGAGCCTGTATATCGCCTGAATTCATCATGGGCAGCGAGAGGAAACTTGAATTTACCCCCTCTGTCGGGCAATATGTCAAAAATGCACTTAAAAGAATTCAAATTTCCTTTAATTTACCATGGAGTTGGGGTTGTTTTTGGGTATGGGAAAATAAATAAAATATATAGGTGTGTATGTATGTATATATATACATACACGTTTGGTGTCTAGTATCCTTTCCCACCCACATGGGACCTTCAGGGGTGGGCATCCGGCCTTATTCCTGAGTGGGGCGTCCGATCCCAATATTTGTTTTCTATAATAAAAGAAAACCCTGGTGCTAGTGGACTTTTTGCCTCTGAGGGCAGATAAGTGGGAAACCATAGTACCCCTGGTAGAGGGGCAGAAAAAGTGTGGGTCGCATTAGGGGTGGGTGTCGGGCCCGATGCGTGAGTGTGCCACTCTAACTCAATACTTTTTTTCTATAATAAAAAAATCACTAGTGTCTAGTAGTCTTTCTGCCCGTCTCCCAGAGAGAGGGCAGATTGGGAGTAATCATTTTTATGTCTACATTTCTTTATTGATTTCAGGTTAGCCATACAATATACAAAATTGCAATTCACCCTTTAAGCACTGCTGTGAGCCCCATCGAGTAGGCTGGCTTAGATAAAGTAAATACATGAAACAAGCCCCCCCCCCCCTCCCTTTGAGGCATAAGGCTTTTACAGTAGGTGCCCTTGGACTTGCCCCCTGACCTGGGGCTTCTGTCCCTATGTAGCCTATGCCCGTTGGTGCATCATATCGTCTGGAGGTGCAGTTTGTCTTGGGTCGGCTAGGCACAACAGACTCAGATACATCGGGCAGGTAACTTCTTTAAACTCCGAGGTTAGCAGCGACTAGAAGGGTTTCCAGAGATCCTGGAATGAAGCCCCTGGGTTAGTGAGCAAAAGAGATCATCTCCATCCCAAGAATACGCCACAACCTATGGAGCCACCCAAGATAGGTGGGCGAGGTGGTCGTCCCCCAGTGGGATAGGATATTTTGTAGAGCCGCCCCCAGTGCTAGTGCTATCTGCCTGCCCCTTCGTGTTCTGAGTGGAAAGGTAAGAGGATTGGGAAGACCCAAGAGAGTGTGAGCAGGAAAGCGAGGTATCTGGGTGTCAACATGGGCATCAATATGATCTAGTACCTGCTTCCAGTAGCTCGAGATTTGAGGGCATTCTCACAGCAGGTGGGTCAGGGTACCCAGCGAGCCACACGCTGTGCAGCATTGGGGGCTTCGTGTCGGGTTGCCTCTGTGGAGTCGTGGGGGTGTGAGATACCAGTAATCATTTTTAAAAGAAAGGTGCTACTGGTGCATGCACCAGAAGCATTTTCTTCTTATTTTGTGGTAAACGACCCACTGACTTTCTCCGCACTACGGGATTCATGCAGTGGATTTCAACAAGTTGTCTACTGCATTAAAGATGTTAAAATGCGAAACGTAAACACCATTTTAACAGTCTTTATTGTATTTATCATGTTAATATCCTTATTGTTTGATTACTAAAAAGCATTGCAAAGTAATGCCCAATAAAACACATTATAAAACACATAAAACATTCACATCCAAAGCGTCTTCATAAATGACTACATGTCAGAGTTTATCATTTGTAAGCCCATTTAAAATAACACACAAAGCTTATAAGCCTCTTGGCCATGCATTAGGCAGAGGTAAGAGAGGAACCCCCTCTACCTACCTTTCTACTCAAAATTGTTGGCTCCATGAACTTATAGGCACTCAGGCTTAGCAGCGAATGCATTTAAGATTTTGAATACCTAAGGGATTGTGGCAATTAAAGTGCTGTGTTGGCTGTACTACAGCCATACTAAACAACCATCCATTGTTCAGGGAGAGAGCGGTGTCTTTCGAGTGCTGGTGCCCTCCCCAACCTGCACCAACCCCGCAAGGTGCGTAAGACTATGTGGGGCCGGAAGTGCCTTTGCTGCAGGTAAACTGCATATAGCAATGTGCAGCTAGAATGTAAATGCACATTGCGATATATGAGTTACCCTGGGAAAATGAGTTCTAGTGGGCCTTCCTTAAAACTAGAACAAACATGCCTAAAGGTGCTCTGCCTTCCCCAAAGAGGCACACCCCTACCTCTGCTAGAAACTGCTTTCGGCAGCATGGGGGTAGGGTGCACGTGCAACCATTAAAATGCAAAGGGCACTATGGGTATTGGAGTGCAAATGCTCATTGTAAAATCTAGGACAGTTACCGGACTATTTTGAGTGGATCTTTCAAGGGTCAAAACCAAATGGTATTTGGTGACGTTCATGCCTCCTCGTCTCCTCCGTAGAGCGACCCCCTGTGCCGAGTAAATTTAGGCTAAAGCGACCCGTTGGCGTTACAGAAACTATGACCTCAATAATGCTGCAGATCACTCAACAATGCAAACTAGATTCTTAGAGCTCTTCGCTCTCCCACTGCTTCCACTGGATTCTTAGAGATCTTCTCTCTCCCACTGCTTCCGCTGGATCCTTGGAGCTCTTCTCTCTCCCACTGCTTCCGCTGGATCCTTAGAGCTCTTCTCTCTCCCACTGCTTCCACTGGATCCTTAGAGCTCCTCTCTCTCCCACTGCTTCCACTGGATCCTTAGAGCTCTTCTCTCTCCCACTGCTTCTACTGGATCCTTAGAGATCCTCTCTCTCCCACTGCTTCCGCTGGATCCTTGGAGCTCTTCTCTCTCCCACTGCTTCCGCTGGATCCTTGGAGCTCTTCTCTCTCCCACTGCTTCCGCTGGATCCTTAGAGCTCTTCTCTCTCCCACTGCTTCCGCTGGATCCTTAGAGCTGTTCTCTCTCCCACTGCTTCCGCTGGATCCTTAGAGCTCTTCTCTCTCCCACTGCTTCCGCTGGATCCTTAGAGCTCTTCTCTCTCCCACTGCTTCCGCTGGATCCTTAGAGCTCTTCTCTCTCCCACTGCTTCCGCTGGATCCTTAGAGCTCTTCTCTCTCCCACTGCTTCTGCAGGATCCTTGGAGCTCTTCTTTCTCCCACTGCTTCTGCTGGATCTTTAGAGCTCTTCTCTCTCCCACTGCTTCCACTGGATCCTTAGAGCTCTTCTCTCTCCCACTGCTTCCACTGGATCCTTAGAGCTCTTCTCTCTCCCACTGCTTCTGCTGTATCCTTGGAGCTCTTCTCTCTCCCACTGCTTCCGCTGGATCCTTGGAGCTCTTCTCTCTCCCACTGCTTCAGCTGGATCCTTAGAGCTCTTCTCTCTCCCACTGCTTCCGCTGGATCCTTAGAGCTCTTCTCTCTCCCACTGCTTCCGCTGGATCCTTAGAGCTGTTCTCTCTCCCACTGCTTCTACAGTATCCTTAGAGCTCTTCTCTCTCCCACTGCTTCCGCTGGATCCTTAGAGCTCTTCTCTCTCCCACTGCTTCCGCTGGATCCTTAGAGCTCTTCTCTCTCCCACTGCTTCCGCTGGATCCTTAGAGCTCTTCTCTCTCCCACTGCTTCTGCTGGATCCTTGGAGCTCTTCTCTCTCCCACTGCTTCCGCTGGATCCTTGGAGCTCTTCTCTCTCCCACTGCTTCAGCTGGATCCTTAGAGCTCTTCTCTCTCCCACTGCTTCCGCTGGATCCTTAGAGCTCTTCTCTCTCCCACTGCTTCCGCTGGATCCTTAGAGCTCCTCTCTCTCCCACTGCTTCCGCTGGATCCTTAGAGCTCTTCTCTCTCCCACTGCTTCCGCTGGATCCTTAGAGCTCTTCTCTCTCCCACTGCTTCCGCTGGATCCTTAGAGCTCTTCTCTCTCCCACTGCTTCCGCTGGATCCTTAGAGCTCTTCTCTCTCCCACTGCTTCCGCTGGATCCTTAGAGCTCCTCTCTCTCCCACTGCTTCTACAGTATCCTTAGAGCTCTTCTCTCTCCCACTGCTTCCACTGGATCCTTAGAGCTCTTCTCTCTCCCACTGCTTCCACTGGATCCTTAGAGCTCTTCTTTCTCCCACTGCTTCCGCTGGATCCTTAGCCACAGCCCATTTCCCACACCCTGAAGGAATGTCAGCGTTGCGCAGCTCAGCACAGCATCCGTTGGTTCAAAAGAGGCCATCACTTCCTCCCTGCATGACCTTATTCCTCGATCTTTCCATTTCACACGCCAATCCCCTATAACAGAACTGCATAAGCAAAGTACATGGAGAATGTTCACATAGCCGACAGATCTCCTGTCCTCCTCTTCTTCTCCACAGAGGGTAATGTCTTTAGATGGGTAGCATCCCCAGCCTTTATTTCAGGAACTGTCCCTTAACCTGATTACTGTAGGATTCACTTAGGTAGCCCTGTGGTTTCAGCCTGGTATAACTGCGAAGTGCCATCCATCCATATCTATGTTTGGTCAAGCTGGCTTTATCCTCAGCCGCTGAAAGCAGCTGTGTACTAGATTTAGTTACTTTTTCTAAACTCCAGGTGGCTCAGAGGTGAATCCCAGACTCTGGATAGACCGAGGGTGCACGGGGACTGATGCAGATAGACCCATGGCAGGGGACGCGGTCTATCTTCCAATTTAGACCAAAGATGATAGCCCAGGGAACCCTCCGGTTCCAGCTTTAGTCTGCGACAACAGATCATAAAGGGCCGCTTTCCGAACCAATGATTGTTTGGTAATGCCGATCTCCAGTCTGATTTGGGCCAGTGATGTATATGATGGTAATTGGAAGATTTACCTGTATACTTTAAGCATCATTTTGTCCAAGATACATTGTCCCGTCCCCTGAGGGCCTCGCTTCCATAGGTCCGTGTTGGGAGGACCTTTGCTTGAGCCACATACAAAATCAGCGTAAGCTATGGTACTTTCATCTTATTGTCGAGAGACCTTAGGCCGAAGGTCAATGTGTTGCCTTTCTTTCTTATTTCTTCCATTTCTTCACTGTACCTTCCTTTCCCATTGGAGTGAACCCCAAGATACTTGACGTTTGGAGCCGATTCAATATTTTCGCTTCCCAGGGGGCAGGTGCGCTTCTTTAACCTTTCACCTTGAGCTACTAATGTTTTGTTTTTCTTCCTATTAATAGTCCGTCCGTTTCTTGCTGAAAAGGCCAACGTTCCATCAAGAAGGCGCTGCCTTTGACAGGTGGCAGCCATCCCTAGTTTAACGCTGACCCACCTATCAGTGGGCAGTAGTTCCAGGGCCCTTGACAGACTGTCCGTAATATTCAGGTTGGCCAGTTTTCTCCAGAGCCTCCCCCGGCCAACCACATCAAATGCTGACTTATGGTCTATAAAGCCTGAGTGAACCGGGAAGTTGTTTGTCTTTGCAGAGTCATTCAGCAAGGAAAGTGTCATGATGTTAGCTGAGGCCCCTCTATGTTTGTTGAAGCCAGTTTGGTTTGGCAGTATGCTGGTGTTCGCCTCTGCCCAGGGCTGTTGTTCTTCCAATAATACTCCTGCAAAGTATTTAGCTGTAGTTTCCAGTATCCCCTTTGTCCCCTCCCTTGAAGATTGGTGAGAAACTCAATCCCCGCCATGAGGGCAAGATATAATGGGGCTGCATAATGAGATTAAAGAGCGGGGTTAGTTGAGCTGTCCAGAATGATGGGTCATCCGTATCTGCACCTGGCGGGACTCCATTCCAGCCCAGCGCCTCTTCTCTTCACCCATTTGCAACTTAATGGTACATGTGTTGATAATGCACCAGGATGGTTTCTGATCCCTTTCCCTTTGTGGAGTTCACAACATTTTAGATGGATTTGAGTCATCTGTATAAGTATGTGTGTTCCACCTGCACATCAGTATTGAAGTAGATGAACAGGAAGTGATACCAAGTAGCCTCCGAAATATTAGAGATCGCCACTCCTGGGAGAGGTCTGCCAGTCCCATTCATGGTCCACCAAGAATTTGCAGAGTTGTTTTTCTTAATGTCATACAGCTGCCTTGACCAAAAAGAGTCATGACACTCGGTCCGAGTCTTCCATTTTAATCTTTTTAGATCTTTCCTCACTTCCCTAAGATTATGAAGGGTTTCAGAGTCCTTTTGTGACCTTTTCAGAGCCCGCATGAGTTGATTAACTTTCTTTTTGGTGCTCCTGATCAAGGAGTTACACCCCTATCCCTGTGAAGGGCCATCCTTGTGTTCATGACGTTGCCTGTCGGCGGGACTGGCTTGGCATGTTGATTTACAAAGTTTGTAGTGAACCTATTGTGTGTGAGATTAATTGTATAACCTGGTATTTCTTGTTGAACCGTGAGTGCATGGTCTTCCAAATATATTTCCAGGGTTATCTCTTGCGGTTGATGACCACTTTCCAATCTCTCCCCGAAGCCAAAAGCAGTGACAACCTGCAGCATTGGAAGGCTCACAAAGGTATAATCGATAAGAGATGCCCCAGAGTTCATTAAATAAGAAAGACCAGGCGGTTTCTCAGGGGTCATTTTGCCGTTTAGTGTTTTGAGGCCACGGTATTCCAGGTTACCTTGTAATATTTGACCTCTTTTATCTTCTTTTTCCCTCTGGGGAGTTTCTTGATTGGGTTTTATCCAAAGTGTGTCTTAAGCCTCTATAACCTCATTCATGGGAAATGTGCTCATTAGCTACGTGTTAAAATCACCTGAGACAGTTGTCGTGCCTCTCAATCTTTGCCACAAAATCAGGTCACTCAACCTGTCAGTTAACTCTGGTCTTGATCCTGCATTTGGGTGGATATAAACATTCACCATCGTGCTTTTCTTCGACAGGCCATTTGATGTTTGAGGACCATGTCTACTTGTCTACTACTTGCAAGCCATACTCATTGCTTTCCTGCTCCAGGCATTCAATTGCACTAGTGGCAGATACATATATTGCAAGTCCCCCCTTACAACGCTTGTGCTTATGCGCTTTGATCACTGGGACAAAGAGAATAACAAAGTCCTCCAGATGGAGTGCCACCTGGGACCAAGTCTCTTGCAGAAGCACTACTTGAAACAACCAGATGTGTTCAAGGGTTTTAGGGTCTTTCAGCTTGTGGACCAAACTATTGATATTCCAGGAACATACCCTGCGCCCCTTATGTGTGAGAATGGCTGGATAAATGTTTTGTCATCCTAAAAGTCTGGGTGTGTTCAAAGCCCCTGACAGGAGGCCCCATTCAGCTGCTGCCTCAAGGCCTGGGGCAGGCTTATTTGAAGGCCTTCTAAAATGCTGTTGTGAAGGGCCTGGGGATTTGCTCAATGCATTTATTAAAACAGAAAATGTCTAGGTCGAGTCAGTGTTGATTCATCCTTCCTCAAAACCTCCAGGACGTGCAGATATCCCGTACTCCCTGACAGAATGATTATGATCCCCTAGTTTCTGAGAGTCTTGGCCACCTTCGAAACCTTCTGAGCCAACTCATTTGAGCCGCAAGTTACTTTGGTGGATTCATTACACTGTCCTGGTTCTGGATCGATGAATTCTATTGAAATAACATCTTGTGATGTGACCTCACCAAACGTGTCCGTAGAATGGATACGCTTGAGAATGTTACCCCTCTTTAGGATGTCAAAAGGGTCCCTAGATGTGTATTCTGAGTAAATTAATGTGCAGACTGCTTCCTGTGAGTATGTCAGTTTTTTCTTGGGTCCAACAAATGACACTGAGTAATTGAACACTGCTCTTCCAGGGGCGAACAGCTATAGTTTACCTTTTAGGGTGGAGCTCGTGACCCAGACTGGTGTGATCCATTTGTGGGTTGATGGAATCGTCCTTAGCCTTGAAGCACCTGGGTACGGCCTCTTCTCCATTGCTATGTTCAATCCTTTGAGGTTAGATGAGGCTCCATGCAATGTCTGTCTGTGTTCTAACAAACCCGTTCGGGCAGACGGTCTTCGGAGGGATAGCATGTAGAAACCGGTTATTTACCATGACTCGATCCAGGATATTCAGTAGGGCTGCTTCCTGGGCAGTCCCTATACTGCTGGGCATTTCGTTCTCGCTGCTGACTTCCGGCTTTTGCACGTTTGCTTCTGGGACCTCACACATATCTAAGGCAGGTTTTTGTTTGTGAGGTTTTGTTCGTAGGCAAGTGAGGATGGTCTGTTTCCTGTGTTAAAAATTGGGTAGGCTGCCAAACTACTTGCTTGAGGAAGTTTTTTATTGCAACCCTTCCTTTTTTTAGGTCTCGCATAGCGTTACAGTGCAACGCACTGCCATCACTTTGCAAAGCATGCAGTATACACTATAGCTGGGGGAAGCTCCGCCCACTTTCCATCCATCATTTTTATTGGCTCCAATCACAAATTCAGCATTGTGATTGGTTTTTGGCTTCTTAGTTCTGCCTCCTGACGGCCATGTCGTCAGTTTTGTTCTTCCGAGGCTATCAGCCCCTTTTCTTTAAATATTGTTTTGTTCCCCTACGTCTACCCGTTTCCTCCCGCAGTCTGTAATTTTTTTGACCTCAACCACCCCCCACCCTCTCCCATTCGTGCCTTCTTTAATTACTGCTCTTTTGTTTAAAATGCAATAGGGCTCGCGTAAATATGAGTCCTATTGCATTTTCAGTGCTTGTTTGTTTTCTGATAGGTGGCTAAATTTGCACTCTTTGTCTCGCATGCGCGCAATGCCTTGCATCGTAGGCATGCGTGACAAAACAGTGGCGATTCACTGTGGGAGGCAGAGACAGCACAAGCAGCGAAGCGACGTTCGGCGTGGCCAGTAACCGGTTGGCGCTGTTTGTTTACTCGCCCTCCGGTTGTCTGTGCCTTCAGGCTTGACTGGTGACAGACCAGGTAGGACTTCAGAGCGTGCACCAGACTGTTCGTTATTTGTTGAATGTTAAATCAAATTGAGACTGACTGTTGGAGGCATTTGACACGCTACTACCGCAAGCTTTAAAAATGTTCTCGTAAACCGATGCTTTTACTTTTCATATTTTGTGCAACTTTTGAGCTTTATGTTCTACCACGGCGCTTGCCGTAATTTAATATTCAGGGGTGCCACGCTTGATGTTCTAGCTCCGCGTCCACTGTCTACATTATTATTATTATTTTTTAAATCATCTAACTCGGGCCTCCTAGTGCCTCATTTAAGCAAGGCGCCCGCTTAATTTAGTATGCACAGTACTTCATTTTTCTTGTCTGAGTACCGTTTATTATGTGGGGTCTTCGCAGAGTGGACGGGAGAGAAAGCTCACTACTTCTACCGGTAGATCGGAACGTTTAAGAGTTAAAGGTCGTGATGTAGTACTAGCAGTGTCATAGTTGGAGCGACAATACAGGCCATAAGTTCCTATGAGAGGGGTCCTAAAGTGAGCGCGACAGTCAAGTCTGAGCATCATGTCTGGACAATGTGCAGAGTGTAGTGAGGCTTCCTGTAGTTTGCGATCCGAAGGCTCTGATTGGATGAGGGAGTGTAGGTTTCGAGAGTCTTCCACTGGGGTCGGTGGGGGGACGGCGATCCGGCTTTTCCGTGGAGGAGACCTGCAGCTCCCAGAATCTGACGAGTGGCACTCCCTTGCCTTTCCGGTATGAGGGTGACCGATCACGAGGGGGTTAGTAGAGACGTGATTAGAGGCTAAATATTGCAGGGTAGAAACGTCTGTGTTCAGTGTTTCAGAGTTGTCCAGGGAGCCCTCTTTCCATTACGTTTTTATGTTTTGCAGTTTTATATAACAGGAACTCGACCTGGAGGTATTGGAGCGCCTTACACAAGCACCTGTTAGTTACATTACAGAAGGACACATTCTTTTTTTTCTAGGCATGGGGTGATTAACTAATTTGCCCAGAATCACAGGATGTTGAGCCTACGCGTGATGCTTGTAAGCTCGGAAACACTGTGTCAAATAGCTCTGGACTACAGAGCTACGCCATGCATGCTCACAGTGAGGCTTTTAATATTTATTTTTAAGTATCTTGTTTCAGTTAAAAAACAATTTACAGTGTAGCTGTGAGGCCAATAGCGGCGTTCAGTTTCAAAGCTGTGTGTGGATTTCCCAATTTAATTGTCTTTAGCTTTATGGAGATTCGTTGCTAGGTCACATCACGAAGTTTATTGCATTCATTAGTGATGATGAATGTCCATTTTGTTTACTATTGCAGCACCCAGGATAATGTGCTAGATGGATAAATACTTATAAGGTCCCAAATGCAAGACCGATTGCATTGCAAATGTTTGTTCTCTCTAAGATTTTGGCACCAAGACCATTGTTGGAGGATCCCTGCCGGGCTCTCGTATGCTTGTTGTTAGTGCTGGCGTCTCACCGGGGTCGGTTCCAGGAGGACCACACTAACGATTGTATGTTCATTAATTCCACTCAGAGAGTTTCCCACACTGCGGCTCCTCAGCCTTCCCTGTAGTTACACCCTTTTGAAGCGCAGTCATGCCCCGTCTTGTATATATGAACCGTTATTGCTTCATCTTGCGGACGTCCTATAACCTTATAGGGCCTGTCTTTAACCCTATCCTTAAGATCGATGAGTCACTGCGACATTGTCTCAAGTGTTGGCAGCTGGTCAAGGACAGGGGAGAATTGCATGCTGGTCCAGCACCCTGTGTGCCAGTCTGTGCTCTTTTTAGCAGATTATTTAAGTTTGTGATTTTCTCGTCAATTCCTGCTACGTACATTGCTAGGGTGCTCAGAAGGCTGATCTGTATGTCCATTTTATTTGCCTGAAAATTAATCGCCTCCACTGAACGCTGCAAGGCTCTAAGCATGGTTGACCCGAGCCCTTGAGACTCGCTGCTTTTTGATAAGAGGTAGAAATTGTTGATGCTTCATTGCCGTACGAGGCAAGCATAGTCTCCCATTTCTTGGAGCAGAGGTATGAAAAATTTTTCTCATAATCTTGTGAGTTCTCATCAGTTGGACCAGTCTGCTTCCTGAGTCTGTTTGCATCCTTTCTGATTCATTTCAATGGGTGGCAATGTTATACACACAGAGCTTTCATGCCAGAGTAGGGTGCAGCGGCAGGAGCCCATTGGCCGAGGCTGCCTCGTTCCTAGTTAGTTCTACATTCCCATACTGTATGTAGGAAGGTGCCCTCGCTATCCCATACCTCAGGCAGACCGGCGAGGCAATGACGCCCATGCGCCATAGGCGACATCTGGTTAAATAGGCTCTATGAAGGAATTTCAATAGGATAAGACACAGCGTGGCCAATATTGCTGCTTCACGTGGTGCCATCAGAGCCTCCATCCAGTCGTCATTATTTAGTGTGGGTATGTCTTCTTGCCAGGTCTGTCTCATGGTTGTCAGTGAGGATGTACTACGTGTCACTAGTGTCTGGTCGACTTGTCTTATTTTGTGTGTGCCCAGATCCCCAGTTAATAGTTTGCCCTCTAATGGGTTGAATTCTGGTAGTTCCTGTAAGCCATGTATACAGGGAGTAAGAGCGTGCTGCAGTTGGTGATATCTATACAGTTGCTGATGGCGCAATTGAAAGTCTGTCTGTTATTCTTGAAAGGATTTAAGGACTAATCCCTGCATGACATCTCCCAAAGTTGAGATGCCGATGGCATCCCACTGCTGAAATCCCAAAAGGGACGCCACCTGGCTTATAAAGGTCCCTCCCACCCATAGTGGAGTCATCTGGGTCAGTCGAGTCCACCAGCCCATTGGTTTTAGTGTCTGTTTCCACAGTCGAAACACTGTTTGGGTAGCGTGCAGGGTGTAACTCTTTTATCTTACTACCATAGAGAAAGTGTACACGCAAGGCATCCCCCAGCGCTCTGTCGCGTACACTGGGTCTGCCCATTCATTGATATGGAGGAGGTGAGTTGCTGCATAATATGGGTAGACATCTGGGGTAGCAATACCCCTGTTAAAGGTGGACTGGACACAAGTCAGTAAGGCAATGCGCACTGCCCCCCACCCCATAGGAACTGTGTGAGGGCTGTGTTGACCTGCTTAAACCGTGCTGGGGGGGGATGGTGAAAAGATAATTCTGTAATTGATAGAGCATTCACGGCATTGAAACCATTTAAAAAATCATTGAGCGACCAAGTAGGGAGAGAGGTAGCGGGGACCATACTTTGTTCTCCTCACGTATATGGGGCAGTAATGGAGCAATATTGTGGTCCTAGGCAATTGCTGGATTTGGAGTAATATATACACCCAGATACTTAAAGCCATCTGTTGCTACATTCAGACCGAAAGCCCATGTCCAATCTCTCTCGGACTTTCTCATGAACAACACTACCAATATCCCTTTTTTCGTGTGTAGTCCCGTTGTCTCCCCGAAGATGTGCAGAATCTGCAATAAATGCGGGCCCAAGAATCGTGTATTAGTGAGGAAAAACAATGCGTCGTCAGCATAGAGAGGTACTCAGTCTGATAGCTTCTATGACCACTCAAATCCTGTCAGCAAAGGGTCTGAATGGACCCAGATTGCAAGGTGTTCTATTGCCAAAGCAAATAATAATCGGGTAAGTGGGCATCCCTGGCTGGTGCCCCTGCCCACCCTGAAAGGAGCTGCAGTCGCACTCGCGACCCAGACCAAAGCTGTCAGGCCCGTGTACATGAGATTTACGTTGTTGAGGAAGCGCGGGCCGAAGTTGATGCTCTTCATTAGAGCAAATAAATATTGCCAGCTAACAGAGTCAAATGCTTTGTCCATATCTGCTAAAAGTACCGCAACTGGGAGTGCTAGGCGGTCGACCATGGCCAAGGCCTTATAAACGCATCTAATGTTATGACATGTGGACCGCTGGGGCATGAAGCTCGCTTGGCCAAGGTGTACAAGATCAGACATACATTTCAGTAGTCTCTTGGCCAGGGTTTTGGCCAGAAGCTTCACTTCGAAGCTGAGGAGAGAGATCAGATGGTACAGGGAATGTAGATCCAGCGGTCGTCCCGGCTTCGGGAATACAACAATCTCCACATGTCGCCAGTCTCGGGGAGCATGGAGGCATCTGATGACTCCTACCTCTTCTACTAATGAGCTACCTAGCTGTGGCATATAAAGCTTCAAAAACTCACTCTGGAAGCCATTAGGTCCCGAAGCCCGCCCCATATGCATTTTCGCCAGGGACGACACCAGGTCCTTAACCGAGTTGTTTACGTGCCTCTACTGATAAAGCACGTGGTGGGATGTCTTTGAGAAATTCTTGGCCCAGCTCTATGCCAATATGATTATTTGGGGCATATAACACTATGTAATAATCTGCAAAACTTCCATCGACCCTGAAATCAAACCTCCTTGTTTATCCCACACGACGGGTACTGTCGAAACATTCCTCGCATGCGACTGGACATATCTCCCCATTGATATATTCAGTGCTGTGTGGGTAGCCTCCTCTGTGTCACATTTAATTTGTATTGCACTGCTGCCAGAAATAGCAGGGGCACCACGTCGGGCAATTCTTGCCCCTATTTGTTCACTAGGATGTACATCTGCCCGGTGCCTGCTTCTCAACTTAGCTCTTGTTGCCCCATGCCGGGACTCGACGCTGCTCTTACTGCCCTAGGCCAGATGGTTATGGCCTAAATTGATATTCACCTGTATATGGTCAGGAACATTCTCCTACTTAATGGGCACTTAGGAACCTCAGATGTATCCCCCTGTGTTCTATAATGTAGGTGTAGTTTGTTTCAGGGTGACAGATGCCTCCTGGGTAGAAGTGTGGGTTGGGGGAGTTGAGGGAGCAAGTTCATTTGGCTACTTGAGCTGGGTTTGTTGTTCTAACCATGTCTTATTTTCAGGGGTTTTCACAGCAGATAGTTCCAAGACTTCTCATGTGTCTTTTAGACTGTGTTGATCACTGTGAGAAGTTGGCCTGGTATATGATGTTCACTAGTTATAGTGACCACCTTGTACCATGCCAAGCAACCCTTATGGTGTGGTTGTAAGTCAACCTTTTCGGACTAGCTGCCCTAGTGGTAGCGTAGGCTAAGCAGTCTTTGAGGCTAAACTCGTTAAAGCGTGTTAAGCAGGCTGTTTTACCAAATATAACCCCCTTTTATACCAATGAAAGGACATCACACAGATATACATTCAAAATATATATGTATTTATTACTCAAAGTATCCCCTAGACTCTTTATGAGCACAGGAGCACAAATCGTTAAACAAGAAAGTATTACAATATACAGAAGTTACACTTTATATGGATGGGCCCTGGTGGCCACTCAAACCATATACTAAAATAGTGGTATAAGTACCACGAACAGGAAAGGGAAAAGGCCTAGGGCCTCTAGAATCGCTGGACCTACAAGGAGCTAACTTCAGTTAGTGACCAGGAGGTCCACGGGTCGCGTGTGCAGTGAGGAAAGTTACACGCGGGCTCCCATAGGTTTTCAATGGGTGAGTAAAAGTTTAAAAGTTACTGCAGAAAGGGTCTTCTGGATGGACTACGAACTTAAGATTCAAAACACAGACACTAGAGATGTTTCTCTACACTTGGGCACCGGAGTGCCAGCTTTACCTCACCCACAGGAAGCGGGTGCATAGGTCTCGAAGTGCGTCGGGTTTCTTCTATCGATTCAATGGAGCCTGATGACAAAGATGCTGCAGGCGGTCGGTCCAGAAGAGATGCGTTGGATCCAAGGGTGGATCGGAGTTGTAGAAGACCTGAAAGCAGAGGGGACAGTGTTCACAGTCACTAGCCAGTGACCGGCGTGGCACCAGATAGGTACCAGGCGATGTCGGGTGCCAACAGGTGAAGAGGTGTAGCTTGTCTCCGCAGCCACGTGGTCCCTGAAGGTCGACGACGTCCAGGAGTCGAGTCACGAGCTGTCCCACGCAGGCTCTCGCTGTCGGCGGTGTCGGCGACTCGAAAGAAGCAAACAAGCCTTGGCAAAGGCAGGAGTCGTGGAAAGTCAAGAAAGCTGATTGTTCTGACCAGCAAGGTCAGAGGGTCTGCTCTTTTAAAGAGCAGCTGGGGCCAGTCTGGAGCAACCAGACCAGCGTCGTTGATTTCAAGTTAGGTCGCCAAAATGGCCACTAGTCAACGGGCCAGGGACCGGGAGGCGCGTCGAGATGCAAAGTGCAGAGGGGCCCCACGCAGATCGTGGAGATGCTGGAGGGCTCACCTTTGGTGCAGATGCCGCTCGGGTGTTGGGCTTCTCAGGACCCAAAGCACAACTTGGAGGGAGCCTCTGTTGTCGCGCTTGCAGCTTGTCGTCGGTCTTCCAAGATGGCTGGCTCCACGTGTCTCGGTGCCTCCACGGGTTCCTTCCTTCTTTGCAGAGACTGTGGATCGGGCTGTGAGAGGTCTGGAGGTCCAGGTCTTGTCGGGCTCTGGGCTCGGGCTCCGGCGGGAGGCGGCGGCAAAGCAGACGTCGAATAGCTGGTTGGTGCTTGCGTTAGCAAGATGGTCACTCCCTGACCATAGGGGAGATTTCCTTCTGTCCTCTGTGCAGCAGAGCGTCGAAGTTCCCGTCTTCTTCTTGTGGTTAAGTTGATTCCAGGATGTCTGAAGTCTTAGGACACAGCTCCTACCTTTAAGCGGATTCTAGGGGCCGGACTACCTGCTAGGTCCCTCCCTAAGGGTGGGACCAGGAAGGGGGGTGGTTACACCCCCAATCCTTTGTCCAGCTCGCCCCAGGTCCGGGGCTGGTGTGCCCCAGGACCGGTTTGAACTGGCATATGCACCGAGGCTCCTTGTGAGCCTCAGGCATGTCTGGTTCTTTCAAGCCCTTCCTGACCAATACACAAAATCCTGTCTGGGGTGGTGCTCGCACCTCCCCTGGCAGAAAACCCTTTGTCCACGTCTCCCAAGCTGGAAGGACTCCCAGCAGCAGGAGGGCAGACTTGTGTCTGTGGTGGCAGCATCCATTTTGTGGAGCTGAGGCTATGTCTGATTTTACCCTGGTTTCAGGTACTGTACATGTCGTGTCCCTCTAGAAGGGTGGAATGCTAACCCCGTCACCAGAATTGGCGAGGGGTTAGTATTCGAATTCGTATGACACCTTACTCGACATGTTTTGATAAAGCCAAACCAAAGATAGCATTTAACCGCAAGGTTCATAATGCACTTAAGAGTATATGGTATGACGATATCTGGAAACGGTAGAAGGAAGTTGTTCCGACCACTGCAGACAGGCTCAGCTCATGCCAGAGCACCATCTCACATGGAACCAAGCACTCTGCCTCCAGGATTGTCAAGGCCTGCCATAGGGGTGACTTATAGGTTAACATGTGTCCCATTTAAGGTTAGGTATAGGTATACTACATCTAAGTAAGAGGTGGTTACACCAACTTACCCCAGCTGAGTGATCAGCCAGTTGTGTCAAATTGCTAGGCCAGGCCAGGGGTGGCACAATACACGCTTCAGCCCCTGGTAGGCCTTAGGTACACCAATGCCCTGGGTACCTAGTGTACACTGGTACAGGGGCTCACAGGGTGATCCAATTCCAATTGGTTATGCACCTAGGGTGCACAGTGTCAATTTAGTTAGAGAGAACAGCAGGCTGGGGGTCTGATTAGCAGGTCCACAGCCTCAATATGTCAAAACCAGTGAAGCAAAAAGCAAACATTTGGGGTGACCATAGGATAGCAGACCCTACTCTCCTACACACCCCCCCCCAAACGCAGGGACATTAAACTAGCCTTGACCAGTCTCGTCTTCATGTCCTAAGTGGAAGTACCTGGAGAGACCATCTGCATTCCCATGGTCTGTACCTGGCCGGTGCTCCACTGTAAAGTCCATCCCCTGTAGGGAAATGGACCACCTAAGCAGTTTGGGGTTTTCACCCTTCATCTGATTTAGCCACAAGAGGGGCTTATGGTCGGTCTGAATCTTGAAGTGAGTGCCAAACAAGTATGGCCTCAGCTTCTTCAGGGCCCACACCACAGCAAAGGCCTCCCTCTCAATAGCTGACCAATTCTTCTCTCTGGGGGTCAACCTTCTGCTAATAAAAGCAATGGGTTGGTCTTGACCATCTACATTAAGTTGTGACAGCACAGCTCCCACACCCAACTCAGAAGCATCTGTTTGGACAATAAACTCTTTGGAGTAGTCAGGACTTTTCAGGATAGGTGCAGAGCACATGGCCTTCTTCAGGTCATCAAATGCCTTTTGACAGCTTACTGTCCACTGAACCTTTTTGGGCATCTTCTTGGATGTCAGATCATTAAGAGGAGTCACAATGGACCCATAGTTCTTAACAAACTTCCTGTAGTACCCAGTCAAGCCCAAGAAAGCTCGAACTTGAGTCTGGGTGGTTGGAGGAGACCAGTCCTTGATGGATTGTATCTTACTCTCCAGTGGTTGAACTTGGCCTCCACCTACAAGGTGGCCCAAATACACAACCTTACTCTGCCCTATCTGGCACTTAGTAGCCTTGATAGTGAGGTTGCCTTTTGCAGAGCCTCAAGTACCTTCTTCAGGTGGATCAGGTGATCCTCCCAGGTGGAGCTAAAGACAGCAATGTCATCAAGATATGCTGCACAAAAGTCATCCAACCCAGTAAGGACTTGATTTACCAACCTTTGGAAGGTGGCAGGTGCATTCTTCAGACCAAAGGGCATCACCAAAAATTGATAATGCCCACCTGGGGTTGAGAATGCTGTTTTGGCCTTAGACTCTTCAGCTAACCTGATTTGCCAATAGCCAGCTGTCAAATCAAATGTGCTCAAAAACTTAGCAGAAGCCAGTTTATCTATGAGCTCATCTGCCCTTGGAATAGGATGTGCATCTGTCCTAGTGACAGCATTGAGTCCTCTGTAATCCACACAGAACCTCATCTCTCTCTTGCCATCTTTGGTGTGAGGTTTGGGGACCAGAACCGCTGGGCTAGCCCAGGGGCTCTCTGAGGGTTCAATGACACCCAGTTCCAGCATTTTGTGTACCTCAGCCTTTATACAGTCCCTGACGTGGTCAGGTTGTCTGTAAAGTTTGTTCTTCACAGGCAGACTGTCACCAGTGTCCACCACATGGGTACACCAGTCAGTTTGACTAGGTATCAATGAAAACATGTGTTGAAATGATTGTAGAACCTGTCTACATTCAATCTGCTGATGCTCAGTGAGGTTGCCTCCAAGGGTCACTCCTTCAACTGAACCATCTTCAGGGTTCTGAGACAACAGGTCTGGGAGAGGGTCACTCTCTTCCTCCTGTCCCTCATCTGTAGCCATGAGCAAGCCCATGTCTGCCCTGTCAACATATGCTTTTAACCTGTTAACATGGAGTACCCTGTGGGGACTCCTGGGAGTTCCTAGGTCCACCAAGTAGGTAACCTCTCCCTTCTTTTCCAGGATTGTATGGGGTCCAGACCATTTGTCTTGGAGTGCTGCTGGGGCCACTGGCTCCAACACCCATACCTTCTGTCCTGGCTGAAACTCAACCAAGACAGCCTTTTGGTCATGCCAAGCTTTCTGTAAGGCCTGGCTTGCCTCAAGGTTTTTGGATGCCTTCTCCATATGCTCAGCCATCCTGGAGCGGAGACCAAGTACATAGTCCACTATGTCTTGTTTAGGCTTTTTGAGAGGTAACTCCCATCCTTCCTTCACTAAACACAGTGGGCCTCTTACAGGGTGCCCAAACAACAATTCAAAGGGGCTGTAGCCAACTCCTTTTTGTGGGACCTCTCTGTAAGCAAACAGAAGGCAGGGTAGAAGGATGTCCCATCTTCACCTGAGCTTTTCAGGTAATCCTTTGATCATACCCTTTAGGGTCTTGTTGAATCTCTCAAAAAGCCCATTGCATTGTGGGTGATAAGGAGTGGTGAACTTGTAGTTGACACCACATTCCTTCCACATAGCTGTCAAGTATCCTGACATGAAGTTGGTACCTCTGTCAGAAACCACCTCCTTAGGAAACCCCACTCTGGAGAATACTCCCAGCAGGGCCCTGGCCACAACAGGAGCTGTAGTGGTCCTAAGGGGAATTGCCTCTGGATACCTGGTGGCATTATCCACTACCACCAGTATAAATCTGTGCCCAGATGCAGTGGGAGGATCCATGGGACCCACTATATCTATTCCCACTCTTTCAAAGGGGACCCCCACCACAGGTAGTGGTATTAGGGGGGCCTTTGTTGTGCCACCTGATTTGCCACTGGCTTGGCAGGTTAGACAGGAGCGACAAAACTCCTTGGTATCTTCATTCATGTGAGGCCAGTGAAAGTAAGGGACAAGCCTGTCCCAAGTCTTGTTCTGGCCTAAGTGTCCTGCTAGAGGAATATCATGGGCCAAGGTAAGAAGGAAGCCCCTAAATTGCAGAGGCATAACCAACCTCCTGATTGCACCAGGTTTTGGGTCTCTAGCCTCTGAATAAAGGAGCCCATCATCCCAATACACTTTATGGGTACCTTGAGCATTCCCAGCAGCCTCAGCAGCAGCCAGCTGTCTGAGGGGTTCAAGAGATGGACAGGATAACCGAGCCTGTCCCAAGTCAGCCCTGGAAGGTCCCCCTGTCCCCAGAAACTCAACCTGATCAGGTTCAAGCTCTTCAGGGACAGTTCCTTCAGGGTTCTCTAGATCATCTTCCTGGGAAGGCTGATCATCACTTGGAGGCAGGGGTAAGGCACAGCCTTAACCCTCCTGTTCTTCTTCTTGGTAGGTGCTTGGTCCATTGTTCCAGGATCCAAGACCTGTGGTTCAGTAAGGCACTTTTTGGCCTGTGACCTGGTCACAGCAATGACATGTGGTGATATACCTAACATCTCTGCATGTGTCCTGTACTCCACTTCTGACCATAGAGAACTCTCTAGGTCATTGCCCAACAACCATTCTACTGGGAGGTCTGCACTAACCACAACCCTTTTGAGGCCAGTTACCCCTCCCCATGAGAAGTTAACAACTGCCACACTGTGTGAAGTAGTGGCATTGCTGGCATTGGTCACCAGGTAATTCTCACCTGGTATGTACTGTCCAGGATCCACAAAGCCTGGTGTCACCATAGTGACACGGGCACATGTGTCCCTGTAGGCTTGAGCCACTTTTTCATTTATTAAAGAAGTCTGTCTGTACTTGCCCAGGTTACTGGGGCTCACAGTCAGGGACAAATCCATGTCCCCATCACAGATCAAGACTGCCTGTGTCAGGGTTCTGTCCAAGTCAGAATCTCCTTCAGTTCCCATAGTGATTCCCACTACACCCTTTGTCTGGGGACCAACACTGCTAACAGTAGTACTGGGAGCAGGTGCCTTAGGGGCAACAGTGTTGGGGGCTCCACCCTTCTTACAATCACTAGTCCAGTGAGTTGTATTCTTGCAAGATTTGCACCAGGGTTTCTTTGGACCTTCTTTCTTCTTCCCTTTAGGTTGGGACCCACCCTCGTTAGTGCTAGTTTGGGGCCCTGTTGAAGACTTCTGGTCTTTAGATTTCTGATCTCCACCCTTTTGGTCTGTTTTCTTCTGATCACCCCCTTGGCCCTGGTTCTGGTTCTTTTGCTTAACCCTGGTTCTGACCCATTTGTCTGCCTTCTTTCCCAATTCTTGGGGAGAGGTCAGATCTGAGTCAACCAAGTGTTGATGCAGTTGCTGGTTCTGACAGTTATTTAAAATCTGTTCTCTCATCATCAAATTGTACAATCATGTATAATTAGATACCTTACTTCCCAGCAACCAACCCTCCAAAGCCTTAGTGGCACATTCAATGTATTCAGACCAGTCCTGAGTCTTTGTCTTCTGGGTGTCTCTGAACATTAACCTGTACTGTTCAGTGGTTAAGCCTAACCCATCAACTAGGACACTCTTCAGGGCTCTGTAGTTTCTGACATCCTCCTCCCTAACAGTGAGGAGTCTATCTCTGCCTCTTCCTTCAAAGGAGAGCCATAAGATTGCTGCCCACTGGTCTTCAGGAACCTGCTACACTTTGCAGGCTCTCTCAAGAGCAGTCATCCACTTGTGGATATCATCCCCACTTTTGTAGGGGGGCACAACCTTGGACAGGTTCCTATTGTCAAAGACCCTATCTTTGTCCTTAGGGACAATGCTGCCACCAGTGGGTATAGACCCAGTCTCTCTAGGTTGCCTAGCCTACTCAGTTTCTCTTCCATCAGAGCTACTTCTAGCTCCTGTCTCCTGATTCTCAGCTGAGCTTCCTGCATTCTGACCTCATGCTCCCTCCTCTGAGGGGTGGTCATCCTCCTTCTGGAGTGACCTTGAGAGCCTCTAGAGGCATGAGAAGCATTAGATTCACCTGAGTGATTCCTTTGCCTCCCAAGCCCTTGGTTAAGTTCACTGGGGAGATCCAATGGGATGATCCCATTGTCAGTCCCCAATAGCCTTAGTTTAGCTGGGCCACGTATAACACTTTGCACTGGGCTAGTTCTCCCTTTATCCTCACTACCTTCTGTATCAGTACCCTTATCACTTTCATCCTCTGTAGTATGAATCTCATCTAAGGGGTGACTATTGGAAAGGGGTTCCTCAGTAGCATCTTCAGAAGGGGGGCCTCCTGTTCCAGTCCCTAAGGGGCCTAACTGGGAGGCTTTCTTGAGAGCTTTCTGATCTTCATCAGCTTGTAAAAGCTCCCTGAGTTCAGCAGAGGTAGGGTTCTTGGGCTGTTTAAGGCTCCTGATATTTGCCAACTGCCTGAGCTCATTTTGGTTTAGGGTAGCAAAGATGGATGGTGCCCTCTGGGGGTCACTCTCAACAGAGATGGGTACATTGGACCCCTCTGCCCCAGCCATTGCTCTTAAGTGTGGGTGGATGTGTTGCAATCTACCTACACTTGGGTTTTCCTACTAAACCTATCTAGTAGTTGTAGTCAGGGTGTGCTACTCCCTTTGCTCTACAACAACTAAGTTCAGTAGAACTTAAGTATATCTATCTTGTTTTATATGTACCTACAGGTACCTATGTGATCTTTCAATTGGTAACCAAGAGATTACAATGGTAAAACACAGCAAGCTCAAATCCAACCGCTGCTCACCAATGTGAGAAGTTGGCCTGGTATATGATGTTCACTAGTTATAGTGACCACCTTGTACCATGCCAAGCAACCCTTATGGTGTGGTTGTAAGTCAACCTTTTCAGACTAGCTGCCCTAGTGGTAGCGTAGGCTAAGCAGTCTTTGAGGCTAAACTCGTTAAAGCGTGTTAAGCAGGCTGTTTTACCAAATATAACCCCCCTTTATACCAATGAAAGGACACCACACAGATATATATTCAAAATATATATGTATTTATTACTCAAAGTATCCCCTAGACTCTTTATGAGCACAGGAGCACAAATCGTTAAACAAGACAACGTTATAATATACAGAAGTTGCCCTTTATATGAATGGGCCCTGGTGGCCACTCAAACCATATACTAAAATAGTGGTATAAGTACCACGAACAGGAAAGGGAAAAGGCCTAGGGCCTCTAGAATCGCTGGGCCTACAAGGAGCTAACTTCAGTTAGTGACCAAGAGGTCCACGGGTCGCGTGTGCAGTGAGGAAAGTTACACGTGGGCTCCCATAGGTTTTCAATGGGTGCGTAAAAGTTTAAAAGTTACTGCAGAAAGGGTCTTCTGGATGGACTACGAATTTGAGATTCAAAACACAGACACTAGAGGTGTTTCTCTACACTTGGGCACCGGAGTGCCAGCTTTACCTCACCCACAGGAAGCGGGTGCATAGGTCTCGAAGTGCGTCGGGTTTCTTCTATCGATTCAATGGAGCCTGATGACAAAGATGCTGCAGGCGGTCGGTCCAGAAGAGATGCGTTGGATCCAAGAGTGGATCGGAGTTGTAGAAGACCTGAAAGCAGAGGGGACAGTGTTCACAGTCACTAGCCAGTGACCGGCGTGGCACCAGATAGGTACCAGGCGATGTCGGGTGCCAACAGGTGAAGAGGTGTAGCTTGTCTCCGCAGCCACGTGGTCCCTGAAGGTCGACGACGTCCAGGAGTCGAGTCACGAGCTGTCCCACGCAGGCTCTCGCTGTCGGCGGTGTCGGCGACTCGAAAGAAGCAAACAAGCCTTGGCAAAGGCAGGAGTCGTGGAAAGTCAAGAAAGCTGATTGTTCTGACCAGCAAGGTCAGAGGGGCTGCTCTTTTAGAGAGCAGCTGGGGCCAGTCTGGAGCAACCAGACCAGCGTCGTTGATTTCAAGTTAGGTCGCCAAAATGGCCACTAGCCAACGGGCCAGGGACCGGGCAGGCGCGTCGAGATGCAAAGTGCAGAGGGGCCCCACGCAGATTGTGGAGATGCTGGAGGGCTCACCTTTGGTGCAGATGCCGCTCGGGTGTTGGGCTTCTCAGGACCCAAAGCACAACTTGGAGGGAGCCTCTGTTGTCGCGCTTGCAGCTTGTCGTCGGTCTTCCAAGATGGCTGGCTCCACGTGTCTCGGTGCCTCCACGGGTTCCTTCTTTGTAGGGACTGTGGATCGGGCTGCGAGAGGTCTGGAGGTCCAGGTCTTGTCGGGCTCTGGGCTCGGGCTCCGGCGGGAGGTGGCGGCAAAGCAGACGTCGAATAGCTGGTTGGTGCTTGCGTTAGCACGATGGTCACTCCCTGACCATAGGGGAGATTTCCTTCTGTCCTCTGTGCAGCAGAGCGTCGAAGTTCCCGTCTTCTTCTTGTGGTTAAGTTGATTCCAGGATGTCTGAAGTCTTAGGACACAGCTCCTACCTTTAAGCAGATTCTAGGGGCCGGACTACCTGCTTGGTCCCTCCCTAAGGGTGGGACCAGGAAGGGGGGTGATTACACCCCCAATCATTTGTCCAGCTCGCCCCAGGTCCGGGGCTGGTGTGCCCCAGGACCGGTTTGAACTGGCATATGCACCGAGGCTCCTTGTGAGCCTCAGGCATGTCTGGTTTCTTTCAAGCCCTACCTGACCAATACACAAAATCCTGTCTGGGGTGGTGCTCGCACCTCCCCTGGCAGGAAACCCTTTGTCCACGTCTCCCAAGCTGGAAGGACTCCCAGCAGCAGGAGGGCAGACTTGTGTCTGTGGTGGCAGCATCCATTTTGTGGAGCTGAGGCTATGTCTGATTTTACCCGGGTTTCAGGTACTGTACATGTCGTGTCCCTGTAGAAGGGTGGAATGCTAACCCCGTCGCCAGAATTGGCGAGGGGTTAGTATTCCAATTCGTATGACACCTTACTCGACATGTTTTGATAAAGCCAAACCAAAGATAGCATTTAACCGCGAGGTTCATAATGCACTTAAGAGTATATGGTATGGCGATATCTGGAAACGGTAGAAGGAAGTTGTTCCGACCACTGCAGACAGGCTCAGCTCATGCCAGAGCACCATCTCACATGGAACCAAGCACTCTGCCTCCAGGATTGTCAAGGCCTGCCATAGGAGTGACTTATAGGTTAACATGTGTCCCATTTAAGGTTAGGTATAGGTATACTACACCTAAGTAAGAGGTGGTTACACCAACTTACCCCAGCTGAGTGATCAGCCAGTTGTGTCAAATTGCTAGGCCAGGCCAGGGGTGGCACAATACATGCTTCAGCCCCTGGTAGGCCTTAGGTACACCAATGCCCTGGGTACCTAGTGTACACTGGTACAGGGGCTCACAGGGTGATCCAATTCCAATTGGTTATGCACCTAGGGTGCACAGTGTCAATTTAGTTAGAGAGAACAGCAGGCTGGGGGTCTGATTAGCAGGCCCACAGCCTTAATATGTCAAAAACCAGTGAAGCAAAAACCAAAAATTTGGGGTGACCATAGGATAGCAGACCCTACTCTCCTACAATCACACCTTGCCAAGTGTTGCAGAATGCATTCTGTAGGCTTGTCAATCTCAATAGCACAATTATTCGCAGGGATAACCCCCATTATACATCCACACTTTGGAATTGTATGCTGGGGGATTCACGGTATCCATGCCTTTTATCAAATGCTGGTGGGTTTAAGTCCATCCCACCCAACGGTGAACTACTCGGGCCATGTTTTCTTCACGTTATCAGAAATCCTGTCTCCTTGCCTTTTAATCAAATGCCAATGGGTCCAAGTTCATCCCATCCTGGAATATCTCAGACCATGTTCTCACAACATGATTCAAAAGACCTTCTCCGGGGGGTTCCCCAGCCGGTAAATCAACCTTTCAGGAAGCATACTGTAGAATAAAAAAGCCTTTTTAGGGATTCACTGATGCACCTGGTCCTTAAACCAACAAAGAAGAGATTGACACGGAAGCTGGAATATCAAAATAACAATTTTATTAACCTCACATGAGGGAGACTGCGTCAATACGGTACCCTCAGGCCACTGTAGGAGGCAGTCTAAGGAGTACAGAGACCAGGGACCTTATATATACATTTGTTGCATAGTCAGCATGAGACCAAGGGGTGGCATATACAAGAATAATTATTGACTAATATGGGCATACAAATATTGCTTGCTCAACAAAGTGGGAGGGGAGACATTTCTCCTTACATCAGTAAAAACAGCCTGCCCGTTATACACTAAGAGCAGGTGCATTCTGGCAGCTACAGGTCTTTCTGAGCATGTGCAAGGCTCTGGCTCATTGCTGAAGAAGTTAACTGTAACTGATGACTTAAGCAGAATACACGGGCAGGCAATAGTGAAGAGGGAGAAGCACATGGCGAGCACATGGCTAACTAAAATGGCTGCCAAAAACAAAATGGCTTCAGCTGATGCTAACAGCCATTTCAGCTAGTTTCCACAATACTAAACACTGCATATTAACTACGTTAACCATTACAGTAAGTCTATTCTGTCACTGATGACTCGCTGGGTGTCTCTCTTCACCTAAGATGGTGCCCAAAATGAAACTCAGCAATTTGTATCCCCCACTCTATCTTCTGGTCTCCTTGGACCAGAAGTCCCTTAACCTCTTCCATGCGGCGCCGATTCCCGCTCAGCGCTGACCGTTTCTTGCGCGGGCGTGGTCATGACGGAACGGTTCCGTCATGAGCACAGCTCAACCGACGCTCATGACGGAACCGTTCCGTCATGAGCACCGAAAAGGTTAAAAAACGTGCATGCCCTGAGAGAATCACTCCTGAATTGGCGGAATAAGGGGTAGGTCGGCCGCTAGACGTGATCACCGCCAACTGCAAGTAAACTGTTTTTCCTCCGACAATGATAACGCTGCAACCGGCCTGCTAACCTAAGCTCCAACATTGGCAGGAGCTTTGCAAAATTTGCCGCCTTTTATTTGACTTTCTCATTATGACCTTCGGTATGCCGTGATTTGGTAAGTCCCGTCCATGGGACCATCAGGCAGCTTCCTTCATCTGATCTTCGCTCTATCACTGGGCATACGGTACGTGTTGTGTGATATGTGTGACTGGCCGACATAGTGTTTTTAATTACTGAGGTGGACTTTTCCACAGCTATGAAGCATTAATGGCGATAATGACCTGCATGCTTGTATTATTGGCTTACTTTGTGGTTTTTAAGTCTAGACTAGCGCAGCGCGCATGCGCTTCTCTATGGGGAGGCTTCTTGTAAGCACTCCCAACTTCCTACAGACTTCTCCGTGTGAATTTGTTTACACCCACACATTTTATTGGCCATTGCGTGTGGCTTTCAAAAATGAAAGCACGCAAATGACCAAAGGCGGGGGTATGTCCCGCCTTTTCTGTAAACGTTCACTCCCATGGCTTATGGTTCTCGGGAGCGAGCGGACGTTTGACTTTCGCGACCGCGCTGGTTTTTAGTTCCATAAACAAATGTGGGGCTATCTTGGCGCTGCATTCCAGGATCAGGTTACTTAAATAAAACTTAATAGTTTGCAGAAAATCTATAACAGCACTTTTTTAATACAACACTGAGCATCCTGGATGTAATTTTTCACAAGGCACAAGTTTAAAAAAGATGTAATTACATCCTCTGGCAGCTTCTCTCCCCTCAATGCTGTAGGCACCTTTGTCATTACGGGTGTGTTTACCATGGCACACACTACGCTTCCCCTTCCGGAGCATTACCGGTTTATACCATGGCACACTAGGCTTTTACTTCCGGAGTATTACCGGTGTGTTTACCATGGGACACTATGCTTCCTATTCCGGAACATTACCGGCGTATACCATGGTACACTAGGCTTTTACTTTCGGAGTATTACTGGTATGTTCACCATGGCACACTACGCTTCCACTTCTGGAGCATTACCCGTGTATGTACCATGGCACACTACGCTTCTACTTTTGGGGCGTTACCGGTGTGTTTACCATACCACACTATGCTTCCAGTTCCGGAGCATTACCGGTGTGTTTACCATAGCACACTATGTTTCCAGTTCCGGAGCATTACCAGTGTGTATACCATGTACACTCTGCTTCCAATTCTGGAGCATTAAAGGTTCATACCATGGTACAATAGGCTTTTACTTCCTAAGTATTACCGATGTGTACACCATGTCACACTACGTTTCCACTTCAGGAGCATTACCGGTGTGTATACCAGGGACACTACGCTTACACTTCCGGAGCATTTCACGTGTGTATACCATGGCACAATATGCTTCCACTTCCAGAGCATTACCGGTATGTATACCATGGCACACTACGCTTCCACTTCCAGAGCATTACCGGTGTGTATACCATGGACACTATGCTTCCAATTCCGGAGCATTACCGGTGTATACCATGGTACACTAGGGTTTTACTTCCGGAGTATTACTGGTGTGTATACCATGGCACACTACGCTTCTACTTTTGGAGCATTACCGGTGTGTATACCATGGACACTATGCTTCCACGGCAGAGCATTACCGGTGTGTATACCATGGCACACCACGCTTGCACTTCCGGAGCATTACCGATGTGTATACCATGTGCACTATGCTTCCAATTCCGGAGCATTACCGGTGTATACCATGGTACAATAGACTTTTACTTCCTGAGTATTACCAGTGTGTATACCATGGCACACTATGCTTCTGAAGCATTACCGGTGTGCATACCATAGCACACTACGCTTCCACTTCTGATGACTGGAAATGCTCCACTTCCACAGCATTACCGGTGTGTTTACCATGGCGCACTAACCTTCCATTTCCTGAGCATTACCGGTGTGTATACCATGGACACTATGCTTCCAATTCCGAAGCATTACCAGTGTATACCATGACACACTACACTTCCACTTCTGGAGCATTACCGGTGTGTTTACCATGGCACACTATGCTTCCACTTCCGTAGCATTACCAGTGTATACCATGGTACACTAGGCTTTTACCTCCGGGGTATTACCGGTGTGTTTACCATGGCACACTATGCTTCCTATTTCGGAGCATTACCGGTGTATACCATGGTACAATAGGCTTTTAGTTCCAGAGTATTACCAGTGCATATACCATGCCATACTCCGCTTCTACTTTTGGAGCATTACCAGTGTGTTTACCATAGCACACAACGCTTCCACTTTCGGAGCATTACCGGTGTGTATTCCATGGCATACTACGCTTCCACTTCCGGAGCATTACCGGTGTGTATACCATGGACACTATGCTTTTACTTCTGGAGTATTACCGGTGTGTATACCATGGCACACTATACTTCCACTTCTGGAGCATAACTGGTGTGTATACCATGGCACACCACGCTTCAACTTTTGGAGCATTACTAGTTTGTTTACCATGGCACACTATGCTTCCACTTCCAGAGCATTACCGGTGTATACCATGGCACATTGGGCTTTTACTTCCGGAGTATTACCGGTGTGTTTACCATGGCACACTATGCTTCCTATTCCGGAGCATTACCGGTGTATACCATGGTACACTAGGCTTTTGGTTTTGGTGCATTACCGGTGTGTTTACCATAGCACACTACGCTTCCACTTCCGATTACTAAAAATGCCTCACTTCCGGAGCATTACCGGTGTGTTTACCATGGCCCACTAGGCTTCCAGTTCCGGAGCATTACCGGTGTGTATACCATGGACACTTTGCTTCCAATTCCTGAGCATTACCGGTGTATACCATGGTACAATAGGCTTTTACTTCCTGAGTATTACCGCCGTGTATACCATGGCACCATGCTTCCAGTTCCGGAGCATTACCAGTGTATACCATGACACACTACACCTCCACTTCTGGAGCATTACTGGTGTGTATACCATGGCAGACTACGCTTCAACTTTTGGAGCATTACCGGTGTGTTTACCATGGCACACTATGCTTCCACTTCCGTAGCATTACCGTTGTATACCATGGTACACTAGGCTTTTACTTCCGGGGTATTACCGGTGGGTTTACCATGGCACACTATGCTTCCTATTCCGGAGCATTACCGGTGTATACCATGGTACAATAGGCGTTTAGTTCCAGAGTATTACAGGTGTGTATACCATAGCATACTACGCTTCTACTTTTGGAGCATTACCGGTGTGTTTACCATAGCACACAACGCTTCCACTTCCGGAGCATTACCGGTATGTATTCCATGGCATACTACGCTTCCACTTCCGGAGCTTTATCGGTGTGTATACCATGGACACTATGCTTTTACATCTGGAGTATTACCGGTGTGTATAGCATGGCACACTATGCTTGCACTTCTGGAGCATTACCGGTGTGTATACCATGGCACACTACGCTTCAAGTTTTGGAGCATTACTGGTTTGTTTACCATGGCACACTACGCTTCCACTTCCGGAGCATTACCGGTGTTTACCATTGCACACTAGGCTTTTACTTCCAGAGTATTACTGGTGTGTTTACCATGGCACATTATGCTTCCTATTCCAGAGCATTACCGGTGTATACCATGGTACACTAGGCGTTTGGTTTTGGTGCATTACCGGTGTGTTTACCGTAGCACACTACGTTTCCACTTCCGACTACTAAAAATGCCTCACTTCCGGAGCATTACCGGTGTGTTTACCATGGCCCACTAGGCTTCCAGTTCCGGAGCATTAATGGTGTGTATACCATGGACACTTTGCTTCCAATTCCGGAGCATTACCGGTGTATACCATGGTACAATAGGCTTTTACTTCCTGAGTATTACCGCTGTCTATACCATGGCACACTGCGCTTCCACTTCCGAAGCATTACCGGAGTGTATACCATGGACACTAAGCTTCCACTTCTGGAGCATTACCGGTGTGTATACCATGGCACACTAGGCATTTACTTCTAGACCATTACCCATGTGTATACCATGGCACACTCTGCTTCCACTTCCGGAGCATTACCGGTGTGTATACCATGGTAAACTATGCTTCCACTTCCGGAGCTTTACTGGTGTGTATACCATGGTAAACTACGCTTCCACTTCCGGAGCATTACCGGTGTATACCATGGTACACTAGGCTTTTTCTTCCGGAGTATTACCGGTGTGTTTACCATGTCACACTATGCTTCCAAAGCGTTATCGGTGTGCATACTATAGCACACTACGCTTCCACTTCCGATTACTGAAAATGCTCCACTTCTGGAGCATTACCGGTGTATTTACCATAGCACACTACGCTTCCAGTTCCGGAGCATTCCCGGTCTATACCATGGTACACTAGGCTTTTACTTCCGGATTATTACCGGTGTGTATACCATGTGCTAAACACAGCAGCTACATTGCTCTACACATACCTTAAAAACATTGCAAATATCTCTGGCTAAACACTTATAAGGCCCCAAAGGCAAGACCTATTGGCTAGGCCAATGCTTGTTAATTACTGTGGTTTATGTCCCACATCTGCATTGATCGGGATAGCGTCCTGCATGCCTCTGTTTGCAAATGGCATAGCATGATGATATTGTATTTTAACATTCTGTTCCTTCATTACCTCTTCCCTCTCTATGTCTTCCCCCAGAAGGTATACTATATATCTGTGTGATTTATTTAGGGTTTGGTTTTATCTACATGACCTGGTTTACCATCCCCAAACAAGTAAGTAAGGATTCTTGGTCCTGATGAAATGCCATGATCTTTTAGACAGTAACAGGCATGAAACATGTTGACCCTCTATTTCCTCATAAACACAACCTAGTGTTGGAGAGGACCTTGTATGCATCTCTCACCTGACTCGACGTTTTTAACCATAACAAAGGAACCCAGTGATTACATTGTGTTTTGGATTCTTTAGTTAGTCAGTCAGTCAAAAGTCTTTATTCGGTTTAAGTGCAAAACCATAAAAGCATACTACAATAAATAGGCTTAAAAATACAGATTTCATTTTAAATGATCATTACAGCTAAAAAACACATTGACACAAATTAATAAAACAGAGCAACGTGTCCAATTTAAAACATTAAAAAGGATACAGTTCATTTCCTCAAGGAGCGAATTACAACGGATAAAAAATTCGCAATATTAAGAGTTTCCCAAACATCATTTAACATCTGAAGGTAAAGAAGAGCAGGTCTCACCTGAACAAAGCCTTTGTTTCTTAATATAGGGAGTAAAAAGCGTTTCCTTATATCAATAAAGTGCTCACAAAAGAAGAAAAAATGTGTCATATCCTGTGGGGAAAAATTGTCACAGGAACAAGGGCCAAGGTCCACAGCCCTTTTCCAACCTTTCCTATCTCCAAACAGGAGATGTAATTGATTTAGTCCGAATCTAGTCAGAAGGAAACGGTGATTTACATTTGTGACAAATCCTAAATATGGTTCCATGGATGGTGTTGTTTTACAAAGCTGGTGAGCCCTAACGGTGCCCTTAACCAACTCGTTCCCTTCCCTATCCATGGTAGATATGTGCATAAATGTTTCTTTGCACCATTTAATGTCACCTTTTACTAGGGCCTCTGGAGACTGATATAATTCAGGTCTACCTAGCTTTATAGCCAGGTTCTGAATATATTTCAGCCAGGGTATACGCGACCCATAATCTAGCAATGTACAATCTTTCATAATTGTACGATTCAGCTGTAGATCCGGGTTAAGCCAAATGCTAATCCATTTCAATAATGGGGCCAGGGCAATGCTATCTTCTAAAAAACCGATTCCGAGTTCCTGATGGACATTATAGTTAGCAGTTGAGATTGGGACTGAAAGGAGGTTTTTTAAGAACCTATCCTCGACAATCTGAATGCTTTTGACATTTTTGATGCCCCATATCTCAGCTCCATACAATGCCAAGGAGAGACACTTGGCTTTATAAACTTGAATGAGGGCCCTCATTGGTCTGGCGCCTAGCTTTCTGGCAAAACCCAGAACACCCACAGTTGCTCTAGATAAAACAATCTTTTTTGCTATTATTTGGGTTACCCAGGAACCTTGGTCGTCAAAAAGAACGCCCAGATAAGGAAATGAAGATACCCTGGATAATTGGTGACCCCCACATTTAAAGGTTTTAGACTTAGCGGATTTTTGACCAATGACCATAACATGCGATTTAGCAAAATTGACAGTTAAATCCAGGGCCTTCATAAAACCTGCAAATGAATCAAGCAGTAACTGAAGGCCCACTCCCGTTCTTGCGACTAGGGCGGCGTCATCGGCATATAAAAGTGCAGGGATTAAACATTTCCCTGCACGAGGGATATCATTACATGAGGCGATTAGGGCATTGTCTAATTCATTTATGTAAAGTGTAAAAAGGAGAGGTGCCAAAATGCACCCTCGTCTAACACCATTTGATATGGGTATATCTTTTGTACAATTGCCCATTTGATCATACCGAACTGTAGCCGATAACTCTCTATGTAGATCAGCTAAGAAGTAGACGATGTCTTTGTCTACTCCATGGGATAGGAGCAGGGACCATAGTTTTGAGCTATTTACACGGTCAAAGGCCGATGACAGGTCCATAAAGGCTACCAATAAGGTTCCCTTCTTGGCCACTGTGTATTTGCCAATTAATAGTTGTAAGTTTAGACATTGATCTATGGTGCCCATCCCTTTTCTAAATCCGTACTGGACCTTAGAGAGCGTTCCTGTTTCCTCTAGCCAACCAGTCAGTTGGGCAAGGACAACCCTCCCCAGTACTTTCACGGATGAATCTATTAGGGAGATTGGACGGTAACAGCTCGGATCACCTCTATCACCCTTTTTAAAAATAGGTATGATGACAGATTTCGCCCAAGTCGACGGTAGGCCCAGTTGACATGCGTTTACGAAGACATTGAATAAAATTTTAGACCAGGTTTTTATATCTGATTTAAAAAGGTCTGCCGGGACTCCGTCAGGTCCCGGCGCCTTATTGCTTGTCATTTGCATGATGGCATTTGTGACCTCTAGTTCTGTAAAGGACAGGGTATAATTCTCCAAGTTAAGTGAGGACGTCTCCCTAGGGCCATCTCCATCATACACCTGTTTGAAATGGCTAAACCACTTATCTTCTTGGATACCGCAGTCAAGCTCGTTATTACTTTTACCGTTAAAAAAAGGCTTGTTTACGATAGACCAAAATTTGGCACTATTTTTGATAACATCGATGGATAAAAGTTCATTCCATGCCTCTTCCCTAATTTCATTTTTACGCTTATTCTGTGCCTTTTTATAGGCTTTCCTGAATACAGCGATTTCTGCTCTGTCTGGTGGAACAGCTTTCAGAGCTCTCATTAGCTTCCGTTGGGCTGATGAGCAGCTATGATCAAACCATTTCTCCCCGTTCGTAGGTTTGGCCTTACATGCTTTTTTAAGATCACTGTTTACCTGAGAACAAATTTTACCATAAGCTGTCAGGACCGCTTCACCAAAAATCCCATCTTGCAAACACATATGCATTTCATCCCCAACCGTTCCCAACAAATTCTCATTAAAGTCCTTTGGTACCACTTGACACCATTTCAGGCGACGTGTTTGGTCAGTTGGCCTTATGTCCAGAGTTCTGACAGTGGGATTGTCAGATTCTCTTTTCCTAAGATCGTCAGTCAGGATTATCTGGACGGAATTATGGTCACTGTAAATAGACCAATTTACCTTGTATCGACTAACATTATCTGCTAGGGTTGTGCTGACAAAAATGTAATCAATGGTGGAGCCCAAGCCGCTTCCTTTATAGGTTGGGATATCATTTGGATGATTAACGGGGTGAACCAAGGCATTGCCAGCAAGAAGCTCATCTAGATACATACCCTGTGGTGTATGTTCGAAATGCGTATTTCCTTGGTTTGATGGACCTAAGCTGTCCCATACAAAACAGTTGCTAAAACAACAATGAACATTAAAATCACCAAGCACTATAACCGAATAGGGATTCTTGTTATTTTCATTATACATTTGCAAAAAATCATATAGACTGACTAAATGTTCATTTGGCGTACTCTTAGTAAACGAATTATAAAAATTAACAATAAGCCAGTTCCCATTAGAGTTGGATTGAATTTCCACTGCTAGGCAATGAGGCGAACCTGACTCCACTTTACTATATTTACCCTCGAGTGTCAATGAAATGAGAGTGAGAAGTCCGCCTTTTGCCCTCCCCCTGCAAGAGACCACCGCAGGTGACCAAAAAGCAGAAAACCCATCCAACAAGAAGGTACTTTCAGTGTCCCAAGTTTCTTGTAGCCCAATAATTTCATGGCCTAATAAACAGTCCCTCCATATGGGATCATGCGCTTTGCTGTTAAGGCCGGCTATATTCCAACTAAGGACACTTGTGCCTAGGGGCTGCAATGGAACAACAGCTATACTATCCACATTTTCAACATTAACATTCCTCACTCCAGTCATAGCATTTGAGGTGCCCTCTACCCTCGTGCTTAACTCAATTCCACTTAATCCCTGGTCCTCCTCCAATATTGAAATTGAAGCTTCCCTGGTAGATCTAGGAGTAACCCAATCATGGTGGAGTCAATCATTAGAGTCTAAATCAATCAAAACTTGAAAACGGTTAGAAGTGACGACACCATGAAAAAACTGTCCTTCAGGGTAACGTACTCTGCCCTCCAACGGATCACTAATGGGTAGATTTGTCTGTTGCCTATAAAAATAACCCAGTGATCGGAGGGTAATACCCTGATCGGTATGAGGGAGCAAGGTAGCTTTTAATAGGGTGTTATTGACTAAGGAAGGATTGCTAAAGTTTATTATAACACAATCCCCCTTTGTGTTCTTACGAGAATGCCCTATCCATGAAACTCTTCTAGTTGTTAATATCTGGTGGGCTAAATGCACTGGAAATCCACAATGTTTATTTAACCACGAAACTGTTTTATTTTTAAGAGATTCGTGGGATTCTGAATTAATTTTTTGGGCACCATCCTTCAGGGGGGGTACATTTGTTAACACTACAACAAAAAGGGCGCAATCAGGGGGTAAGTCTGGTTTCACTCCACCCGTATGCATGCTCCTGGGTACCTGGTTGCTCCTTGAACAGCTATCTAGTGGTAAAGTATTATTCACGTTGATCGTGGGTACAACGGCCAGGGATTCAGCACAATTTGAAATTACCTTTGGGGACTTATGAGGATCAACAGTTCCACATGAACCCCCAGCTACACTACAAGATTTCCCGGAAGAATTGTTACTAAGGGCCACGAGATTACGTAAACCTTCAATCTCTGCCGATAGTTCGCCAATCTTGGTTACTAGGGGTACAACTATTTTTAAAATTTTAGCCTCCAAAAAGCCTGCCAAAAGATCTAATTGGTCAGGATCAATCTTAGTTGTTAGATTATTAGGAGAGGCTACCTCCGAGGTAACCCCGATTAAAGACGCAGAACCTGTTTTTTTGTGGATGCTTCGTGCACCTCCCTGTTTCAATTGAGTGCGTTTACGGGATCTCAGAACTCTCTGAATAGTCAGGTCCGGGGATTCCTCTGATGGGACCTCATTTACATCATTTACTGGTTCCCTATTAGCTTCTGGCAATTCTTGTTCAACAAGAACTCGATCGCCCAGGGTTACCAAATCGTGGTTATCATTGGAACTGTTCACGCCGTGAAATGGAGGGGAAGATATGGTGGATGTATCATCTAATAAAGGGCAGGTGGTCGTTGAATTGGACCCCTGACCTAGGGATTTGCGCCTATCGCTATTAATTTTTGTAACTACTTTAACTAAGTAGTTATCTAATGTTGAGGCAGTAGAGGATTTACTTCCCAGTGTAGATTTAGCCATGGTAAGCAAAACCCTGGGAATTCCTAAAATTTAAATTAAACAATAACACAATATAATATCACCAACACATACAGTGATACAAGGTAGCCAAAATGAATAAAATAAAACCAGTACAACAATATCTGTAATCCAGGGGATAAGCAGGTCACCCAATCCAGGTGCTCGCGGGTATATGCCTTACACCTTAATGACGTGGCCCGACCCGGCCTCTCTCGGTCCTCTGAGGGCCACAGAGGGCCCGCCCTTTGCCCGGACTTAGCCCGGCGCCGCCCGCGCGCGTCCCGCGACGCGGAGGAAGCCGTTTGATTTTAGCGCCTCCGGGCGGAAGTGCTGGCGTGAGGGGGCGGTACCCGCTAGGATCCTGGGAGCCGTAGACCGGCGCTCCCTTCGTGTAGCAGCCAGCAAACACCAACAGCGTCGTGAGCATGCGAGGGCGTCCGCCTCGCAGGTCCCCCACAGGTTGCCAGGTGTCCAGGTGAGTGTTTCGCCGCCCGCTGCCGAAGGCCAAAGTGTTCTGCAGTGTCTCCCGCTCCACCGAGGGAGCCGTTTGGTTTTAGCGCCTCCGGGCGGAAGTGCTGGCGTGAGGGGGCGGTACCCGCTAGGATCCTGGGAGCCGTAGTCCGGCGCTCCCTTCGTGTGGCAGCCAGCAAACACCAACAGCGTCGTGAGCATGCGAGGGCGTCCGCCTCGCAGGTCCCCCACAGGTTACCAGGTGTCCAGGTGAGTGTTTCGCCACCCGCTGCCGAAGGCCAAAGGGTTCCGCAGTGTGGTTCTTTAGTTATTTTTGCTGCACATTTTTTTAATCTAGTCACACTCCACCACCACACCTCACTCATCAGCAAAATAATAAGAACTCCGGTGGAGAGCCCTCTTGTGGGGCCCGTTGGGCATTGCAGTGACGACCCAATGAGGAGCCGCCCGATGATGAAGCATGACACCCCTCAGGGTGTGTGAGGGCCTTTGTGGGGCCCGTTGGGCGTTGCAGTGCCAACTCAATGAGGAGCCACCCGATGATGAAGCATGACACCCCTCAGGGTGTGTGAGGGCCCTTGCGGGGCCCGTTGAGCGTTGCAGTGTCGACCCAATGAGGAGCCACCCGATGATGAAGCATGACACCCCTCAGGGTGTGTAAGGGCCCTTGCGGGGCCCGTTGGGCGTTGCAGTGCGGACCCAATGAGGAGCCGCCCGATGAGGAAGCATGACACCCCTTGGGGTGTGTGAGGGTCCTTGCGGGCCCGTTGCAGTGCCGACCCAACGAGGAGCCACCCAATGATGAAGCATGACACCCCTCAGGGTGTGTGAGGGCCCATGCTTCTAAGAGAGCACTCTCCCCACCTGCCTCCTGGTAGACCCTGACTCTTTGACAGGAGCTGCAGACCCTTTTTTACAAATTGATCATAAAGTAGACAGATATTCATGGCCTTTGGCAGGACCTACAGAGCCTTTCCTCACTTGCCATGTCTGTCCTTAACTTGATGGTCCTCTCCTGGAACACCAGCGGTGTCCTAAACCAGATCAACCGCTTTGAGGTGCTGCACTATGTTAAGAGATATAGGCCTTTCTGGGATGCTCTGGGTATGACAGGGTTTTTCACTCTGGATTTGTGAAGGGCTCCCGGGAGTTGCTATATTCTTACATAAATCCCTCACTTTTACGGTCACCAAGATCGATGAGGATCTCCAGGGGCGATATGTGGGAATTGAGGGTCACCTGGCAGCCAAGCATTATAACTTCATTTTCTATGTTCCCCCACCACTGTTGCAATCCACTCTCCAGATGTTACGATCTTTTATCTTGACCGTCCCTGTGGGGACTACAGTGATTGGAGGGGACTTTAAAGCGGTCCTTAACCCTACCTTCATTCCTCCACCGCTTCATATCAGGCCTGGCAGACTCGTTCGGTCTGTTTATTTTCCTGGGCAGTTTCTATGGGGCTGTGCGATGCTTGGCGCTCATGACAACCTGCGACGCAAGCCTATACATACCAATCGGCGGCCCACAATATGGAATCGCAAATTGACCTGCTATGGCTACCAGCCGCCGACCTTCTCTCTGTCCAATTGGTAATTATTCTTCCACGTGGCATCTCTGACCATGCACCCCTCTTAATGGAATGGGGTACTCAACCACCCCCTTCACCCTGCCTAGAGATTCATTATCTGGTAACTGCAGGCCCCTGACTGCGTCCAATTTGTGGAGGAGGAACTAAAGGCCTTCTTTCAACTTTATGTGAGCTCAGTATCCTCTGCAGTTACACTGTGGGCATCCTGCAAGCCCTGCTTAAGGGGCCACTTGAAGGGCTATTTGCGGCGTTGTGAGGCCCGGCGGCTGGCGCGAATAGCTGAGCTGGAGGTCCAAATACTTCATCTGGAGACCGACCTACGCCACCATGAGGCGGAGGAGATTCATCGTCTCCTAGCTTTCGCCCAAGCTGTATGAAGCGAGTGAAAAATCTGGCAAGTTGCTATACTAGTTGGTGACCCGTGGCATCTCTGACAGAGTGGTGCCTACGATTTGGGGCTCATCTGGTCACCTCTTTGAGGATCTACCTGAGATTGCTCGAGCTTTTGCAGATTTCTACCAGGGTTTGTGTGCCCGACACCCACAGTCTTCACCGGAGAGAGACCATCTCATTCTCTTTGATATTCCGCTAACATCCATTCTTGAGTTCTTGTCCCGGGAATTAGATAAGGACCTCACCGTAGAGGAGACTGCCGTGATGCCTTTACAATCTGAGAAAACTGCGGGCCTAGATGGTTACGCCATTGAGTAGGGCAAGCAGTTTTAAGATGCTCTGCCCCCCCCATCTGCTCAATTTCTACACTGCTGCAGTATAATATTCCTCCCAGATCTGTACTGCGCCACCACTGTGGTTCTTCCTAAAGAAGGCCTCCCCAGGGACCAGTGTTATCATCCCATCTCTCTCAGTAACTCTGATATTAAGATATTTTCCAGGGCTTTGTCAACTCAACTAACCCGGACTCTTCCCTATCTCATTCACCCAGAGAAATGTGTTTTTATGCGGGGTCGTGCAGGCGGCCCTTTCTCATACGCAGGACTTAGGTGACATGCTGGCCCTCTTGCTTATAGATTTTTTCTAAGGCCTTGGACATGATCTCCTGGGACTTTTTGGACACAGATCTCCTGCGGGCAGGCTTAGGAAATACATTTTGTTGGACGATTCGTCTTCTTTACTGTAACTCGACTGCCCAGGTTTGGGTGAATGGCATCTTATCAACCCCCTTTCCCATCCGACAGGGTATGTGCCAGGGTTGCCCGCTTTCCTTCCTTTCGATAGAGCCTCCGGTATGTCTTATACGGTGCGACGCCTGGGTACAGAGATGGTGGTGGGGAGTTGTGTTTGAAGACAGTATCGCGTTATATGCGGATAACATTCTCCTATTCCTTGGACACCCTCAGGCCTCTGGACCTCTTTGCCTGGACAACCTTTGTCTATATGGCGAGGCGTCATTCCTTCAGATTAATGTGGGCAAGTACACCCTTGTGGAGGTAAAGGGGCGGTCTTGGTGCCCAGACATCTCCATCCAACGCAATTCCTACAAATATCTGGGGATTCACATATCCCATCTCCCTGATCTAGCATGGGGACTTCATTTTAAGGGACTTGCACAAACTCTTGATTGGGACCTACACCGCTGGGCCACTCTACCGCTTAATCCCTTTTGGTGCTTTGCGCTCTTCAAGATGATGTGTCTCTTTTTGTGCTATTTTTATGTCCTGAGGAACTATCCATATCTCATTCCTTGCAAGTAGTTCCTCTTCCTGACCTCCAAGCTCATGCACTTTGTATTGGCTGGAGGATGTCATAAGGTTGCTTTTCAATCTGTGTGTAAGTCCACCTTTGATGGTGGCCTTGGAATGTCTGATCTATATCTTGACTACACGGCAGCGCACTTAGCAGACCCTCCAGGATTTCGCGATTTGCAAAAAAATCGCGAAATCGGCACTTTTGTAAAAATGCTGCGATTTTTACAAAAGTGCCCGCGAAATCCTGGCATCCAGACCCACCCTTCTATTGGCCCAGTGGCTCTTGCCACGGGGCCAATAGAAGGGGGGTCCTCACAGCAGGCAGGCGAGGTGATGTTTATCTACACTCCTCACCTGCCCTGCTGTGCTGTTCTTTCCTGCTGCTGACTCACCTGGCTGGTCTGGAGCGGCTGGAGCATCATCGTTGGTCGATCGTTGGTGCGGTCGTGCGGCGGGAGGCCCAGGTAAGCTGCTGTACTGCTGGCTGGAATTGTTGGGGGCCCGCCGCGTGCCCAGTGCGCGACGGGCCCTCAGGTGGCATTTCTGCCAAGGGCCCGCCACACACAGGGCACGCAGCGGGCCCTGGGGGGCATTTTTTGAAAAAAAAAATTTGTTGGGGGCCTGCCGCGTGCCCAGTGTGCGGCGGGCCTTCGGGTGGCATTTCTGCCGGGGCCCGCCGCACACAGGGCACGCGGCGGGCCCCGGCTGCCATTTCTTGTTTAAAAAAAAGTTTGTTGGGGGCCCTCCGCACACAGGGCACGCGGCTGGCCCCCCGGGGGCATTTTTGAAAAAAAAAAGTTTGTTGGGGGCCAGCCGCGTGCCCAGTGTGCGGCGGGCCCTCGGGGGGGCATTTTTGAAAAAAAAAAGTTTGTTGGGGGCCCGCCGCACACAGGGCACGCGGCGGGCCCCCCGGGGCATTTTTGAAAAAAAAAGTTTGTTGGGGGCTCGCCGCGTGCCCAGTGTGCGGCGGGCACTCGGGTGACATTTCTGCCGGGGCCCGCTGCCCACAGGGTACGCGGCGGGCCCTCAGGGGGGCATTTTTGAAAAAGAAAAGTTTGTTGGCGGCCCGCCGCACACAGGGCACGCGGCGGGCCCCGGCTGCCATTTCTTGTTTAAAAAAAAGTTTGTTGGGGGCCCTCCGCACACAGGGCACGCGGCTGACCCCCGGGGGCATTTTTGAAAAAAAAAAGTTTGTTGGGGGCCAGCCGCGTGCCCAGTGTGCGGCGGGCCCTCGGGGGGGCATTATTGAAAAAAAAAAGTTTGTTGGGGGCCCGCCGCACACAGGGCACGCGGCGGGCCCCCCGGGGGCATTTTTGAAAAAAAAAGTTTGTTGGGGGCTCGCCGCGTGCCCAGTGTGCGGCGGGCACTCGGGTGACATTTCTGCCGGGGCCCGCTGCCCACAGGGCACGCGGCGGGCCCTCAGGGGGGCATTTTTGAAAAAGAAAAGTTTGTTGGCGGCCCGCCGCACACAGGGCACGCGCCGGGCCCCGGCTGCTATTTTTTGTTAAAAAAAAAGTTTGTTGGGGGCCCGCCGCACACAGGGTACGCGGTGGGCCCTCGGGGGGGGGGGGCTTTTTTGTAAAAAAAGAAAGTTTGTTGGCGGCCCGCCGCACACAGGGCACGCGCCGGGCCCCGGCTGCTATTTTTTGTTAAAAAAAAAGTTTGTTGGGGGCCCGGCGCACACAGGGCATGCGGCGGGCCCCAGCTGCCATTTTTGTAAAAAAAAAGTTTGGAGGGGGCCCGCCGCACACAGGGCACGTGGCATGCCCCCGGGGGCATTTTTGAAAAAAAAAAGGTTGTTGGGGGCCCGCCGCGTGCCCAGTGTGCGGCAGGCCCTCGGGTGACATTTCTGCCAGGGCCCGCTGCACACAGGGCACGCGGCGGGCCCGGGCTGCCATTTAAAAAAAAAGTTTGTTGGGGGCCCCCCGCACACAGGGCACGCAGCGGGCCCCCCGGGGGCATTTTTGAAAAAAAAAAGTTTGTTGGGGGCCCAGTGTGCGGCGGGCCCTCAGGTGACATTTCTGCCGGGGCCTGCTGTACACAGGGCATTTTTGTAAAAAAAAAGTTTGTTGGGGGCCCTCTGCACACCGGGCACGCGTGCCCGGTGTGCGGCAGGTCCAGGTGCCATTCTTTTGGGGCCAGCTGGTCATGCGGGCCCAGGGGGCACAAGGGGTTCTGTGGTTTTTAAAGCGGCGTAGTGGGGGAGGTGTCAGTGATGTAGGACAGGTGCCATGGGAAGGGCTAGCCAAGCCATCTGTAACTCTTTTTTCTTCTTTTGTAGAGTCCCGGAGGAAAGAAGCTGCTGGTTCAAGAGCCGGTGCAGAGCACAGGTAAGTTTTTCCCCGTCGCATGCCCGGTGTGCGGCAGGTCCAGATGCCATTCTTTTGGGGCCAGCTGGTCATGCGGGCCCAGGGGGTACAAGGGGGTGCTGTGGTTTTTAAAGCGGCGTAGTGGGGGAGGTGTCAGTGATGTGGGACAGGTGCCATGGGAAGGGCTAGCCAAGCCAGCTGTAACTCTTTTTTTCTTCTTTTGTAGAGTCCCGGAGGAAAGAAGCTGCTGGTTGAAGAGCCATTGGGCCGTCTGGCAACTAATATATGCTTTCTGCTGCACAGAACGAGTAAGTTTTGGTTTCTGTATACTTCCGGGGAGATGAATACCACATATGCTAAATATTTGTGAAGTCCTACTTGCGATGGGTGGGAGCGCTGTGCATGGTTTGGTGATGGGATTCTGCGTGATCATGTGTGTTTCATAATTGTAATTTTGTTTTTTGTATTTCTTGGGGCTGGTTTGGTGCTGTCTTGGGGTTTTCCCCTAGACTCCCGTTAAGCACTGTTGGCCCCCGCCCCGAGTGTAAACACCGGGCATATGTGCTCTGTAGGAAGGTGGATATCTGACTATGGTTACCCCCAAATTTTTGCCTAGTGTCTAGCTGGTTTTTCGACTTAGTTGGCCTGAGATCCTGCTATTCAGGATCTCAGCCTGGCTGTTCTCTCTTTAAAATGGACTCCATGTACCCTAGGTACATACCCAATTGGTTGGATCACCCTGTCAGCCCCTGTACCAGTGTACACTAGGTACCCAGGGCATTGGTGTACCCAAGGCCTGCCAGGGGCTGAAGCATGTATTATGCCACCCCAGGCTTGGCCTAACAATTTGACACAACTGGCTGATCACTCAGCTGGGGTAAGTTGGTGTAATCACCTCTTACTTAGGTGTAGTATACCTATACCTAACCTTAAATGGGACACTGGTAACCTATAAGTCACTCCTATGGCAGGCCTTAACAATCCTGAAGGCAGAGTGCTTGGTTCCATGTGAGATGGTGCTCTGGCATGAGCTGAGCCTGTCTGCAGTGGTCGGAACAACTTCCTTCTACTGTTTCCAGATATCGTCATACCATATACTCTTAAGTGCATTATGAACCTCGCGGTTAAATGCTATCTTTGGTTTGGCTTTATCAAAACATGTCGAGTAAGGTGTCATACGAATTGGAATACTAACCCCTCGCCAATTCTGGCGACGGGGTTAGCATTCCACCCTTCTAGAGGGACACGACATGTACAGTACCTGAAACCCGGGTAAAATCAGACATAGCCTCAGCTCCACAAAATGGATGCTGCCACCACAGACACAAGTCTTCCCTCCTGCTGCTGGGAGTCCTTCCAGCTTGGGAGGTGAGGACAAAGGGTTTCCTGCCAGGGGAGGTGCGTGCACCACCCCAGACAGGATTTTGTGTATTGGTCAGGTAGGGCTTGAAAGAAACCAGACATGCCTGTGGCTCACAAGGAGCCTCGGTGCATATGCCAGTTCAAACCGGTCCTGGGGCACACCAGTCCCGGGCCTGGGGCGAGCTGGACAAAGGATTGGGGGTGTAACCACCCCCCTTCCTGGTCCCACCCATAGGGAGGGACCTAGCAGGTAGTCCGGCCCCTAGAATCCGCTTAAAGGTAGGAGCTGTGTCCTAAGACTTCAGACATCCTGGAATCAACTTAACACTAAGAAGAAGACGGGAACTTCGACGCTCTGCTGCACAGAGGACTGAAGCCAATCTCCCCTGTGGTCAGGGAGTGACCACCTTGCTAACGCAAGCACCATCCAGCGAATCAACGTCTGCTTTGCCGCCGCCTCCCGCCGGAGCCCGAGCCCAGAGACTGACAAGACCTGGACCTCCAGACCTCTCACCGCCCGATCCACAGTCCCTGAAAAGAGGAGACCCGTGGAGGCACCGAGACACGTGGAGCCAGCCATCTTGGAACGACTACGACAAGCTGACAAGCGCAACAACCGAGGCTCCCTCCAAGTTGTGCTTTGGGATCTGAGAAGCCCAACACCCGAGCAGCATCTGCACCAAAGGTGAGCCCTCCAGCATCTCCACGATCTGCGTGGGGCCCTTCTGCATTTTGCCACTCGACGCGCCTAACCGGTTGCTGGCCCGCTGGCTGGTAGCCATCTTGGCGACGACCTTCAAGAAATACACCGCTGGTCTGGTTGCTCCAGACTGGCCCTTGCTCCCCTCCAAAGGAGCAGTTCTTCTGACCTTGCTGGTCAGAACCATCAGCTTATTTCATTTCCTACAACAATTGCTTTTGCCAAGGCTTGTTTGCTTCGATCAAGTCGCCGACACCGCCGACAGCGAGAGCCTGCGTGGGACAGCTCGTGAACCGACTCCTGGACGTCGTCGACCTCCAGGGACCACGTGGCTGCAGAGACAAGCTACACCTTTCTTCCTGTTTGCACCCGACATTGCCTGGTACCCACCTGGTGCCACGCTGGTCACTGGCTAGTGACTGTGAACAATGTCCCCTCTGCTTACAGGTCTTCAACATCTCCGATCCACTCTTGGATCCACTGCATCTCTCCCGGACCGACCGCCTGCAGCATCTTTGTCTTCAAGCTCCACGGAACAGATAGAAGAAACCCGACGCACTTCGAGGCCTATGCACCCGCTTCCTGTGGGTGAGGTAAAGCTGGCACACCTCTGTAAGTAAAAACCACAAGGCTAGCGGAATCCCACTTAGACAGCACCGGATTTAAGAGTGACTCAATATAATAATAAGGTGTCACTGGACGGAGCGGACGCTTGCCTTTCATTTCGCTCTTGGATACTGAATCGGGTATCCCAGGATAAGACAAATTCGTTCTTATCATCCGACTATGACCTGTCACTGATGGCTTAGGAACATTGTTTCTGAACTTCCGAATTCTAATTAGTATTATTCATTTCCTCTCCTATACAGGATTGTGATCTTATACCAAGGATATACCTTATCCGACTGGATTGTGTTAGACTTTCGATTTGAGCCAATCAGAACTGTATGTGCTTATATTTCAACCTACGATCTTAGCCCTGAAGAAGTCCAAAGTTGGACGAAACGCGTCGGCTGTTTTTGCTGTTGTCAAAAAATTCACATTTTAATTGAACAATAAAGAAGAACCCTTTGGAAAACGTACTACTTTGAAGACTTGGACTTATTTGTATTCTATGAATTGAGTGGTGCATTTGGTGCTGTGTTTTGTCACTGGCACACCTGTGCCCAAGTGTAGTATTACATCTCTAGTGCCTGTGTTCCAAATCTTGAGTTCCTAGTCCATCCGGAAGATCCTCTTTGCAGTAACTTTGTACTTTTTACGCACCCATTGAAACCTATGGGAGCACGCGTGTGACTATTTGCTCTGCACACGCCACCCGTGGACCTCCTGGTCACTAACTGACGTTAGCTCCTTGTAGGCCCAGCGATTCTAGAGGCCCTAGGCCTTTTCCCTTTTCTGTTCGTGGTACTTATACCACTATTTTAGTATATGGTTCGAGTGGCCACCAGGGCCTATCCATATAAAGTGCAACTTCTGTGTATTCTGTGATAATCTTGTTTGACGATTTGTGCTCCTGTGCTCATAAAGAGACTAGGGGTTACTTTGAGAAATAAATACATATATATTTTGAATATATATCTGTGTGGTGTCCTTTCATTGGTATATAAGGGGGTTGCATTTGGTAAAACAGCTGGCTTAACACGCTTCACGAGTTTAGCCTCAAAGACTGCTTAGCCTACGCTACCACTAGGGCAGCTAGTCCGAAAAGGTTGACTTACAACCACACCATAAGGGTTGCTTGGCATGGTACAAGGTGATCACTTTAACTAGTGAGCATCATATACCAGGCCAACTTCTCACATTGGTGAGCAGCGGTTGGATTTGAGCTTGCTGTGTTTTACCATTGTAATCTCTTGGTTACCAATTGAAAGATCACATAGGTACCTGTAGGTACATATAAAACAAGATTAGATATACATAAGTTCTACTGAACTTAGTTGTTGTAGAGCAAAGGGAGTAGCACACCCTGACTACAACTACTAGATAGGTTTAGTAGGTAAACCCAAGTGTAGGTAGACTGCAACACATCCACCCACACTTAAGAGCAATGGCCGTGGCAGAGGGGTCCACTGTACCCATCTCTGTTGAGAGTGACCCCCAGAGGGCACCATCCAGCTTTGCTACCCTTAACCAGAATGAGCTCAGGCATTTGGCAACTCTTAGAGGCCTTAAACAGCCCAAGAATCCTACCTCTGCTGAGCTCAGAGAACTCTTACAAAATGATGAGAATCAGAGAGAACTCAGGAAAGCTTCCCAGTTAGCCCCCTTAGGGTCAGGAACAGGAGGCCCCCCTTCTGAAGATGCCACAGAGGTACCCCCTTCCAATAGCCATCCCTTAGATGAGCACCATACTACAGAGGAGGAAAGTGATGGGGATACAGAAAGTGGTGAGGATGAAGGGAGAACTAGCCCAGTGCCAAGTGTTATACTTGGCCCAGCTAAACTAAGGCTATTGGGGATTGACAGTGGGTTTACCCCATTGGATCTCCCCAGTGGACTTAACACAGGGCTTGGGAGGCAAAGGAATCGCTCAGGTGACTCCAATGCTTCCCATGGCTCTAGAGGCTCTCAAGGTCACTCCAGGAAAAGGATGACCACCCCTCAGAGGAGGGAACATGAGGCCAGAATGCAGGAAGCCCAGCTGAGGATCAGGAAGCAGGAGCTAGAGGTAGCCCTGATGGAAGAAAAACTGAGGAAGGCTAGGCAACCTAGAGAGAGTGGGTCTATACCCACTGGTGGCAGCATTGTCCCTAAGGACAAAGATAGGGTCTTTGATAATAGGAACCTGTCTAAGGTTGTGCCCCCCTACAAAAGTGGGGATGATATCCACAAATGGATAACTGCTCTTGAGAGAGCCTGCAAAGTACAGCAGGTTCCTGAAGACCAGTGGGCAGCAATCCTCTGGCTCTCCTTTGAAGGAAGAGGCAGAGATAGACTCCTCACTGTTAGGGAGGAGGATGTCAGAAACTACAGAGTCCTGAAGAGTGTCCTAGTTGATGGGTTAGGCTTAACCACTGAACAGTACAGGTTAATGTTCAGAGACACCCAGAAGACACAGACTCAGGACTGGTCTGAATATGTTGAATGTGCCACTAAGGCTTTGGAGGGTTGGTTGCTGGGAAGTAAGGTATCTGATTATACAGGATTGTACAATTTGATGATGAGAGAACAGATTTTAAGTAACTGTCAAAACCAGCTCCTCCATCAACACCTGGTAGACTCAGATTTGACCTCTCCCCAAGAATTGGGAAAGAGGGCAGATAAATGGGTCAGGACCAGGATCAGGCCTAAGAATCAGGGTGGTGACCAAAAGAAAGATACCACCAAACCTCAAGAGAAGGGAGGGGATAAGGCAAAAGAGAAATCTTCCTCAGGGCCCCAAAACTCCACACAGGGTGGTGGGTCCCAAGCTCCCTCCTCTACCACAGGTAAAAAGCCTTACTGCCATGAGTGTAAAACTCCTGGGCATTGGAAAACTGACAGCAGTTGCCCAAGGGCTACAAACAAAACTGTTCCTCCAATTACTCCTGTCACACCACCTATTACTGTCAGCAGTAATCCCCCAGGTGGTGGGAGTGCCCCCAAAAATTTAGGTGGGTTTACTTGGGGAACACAGGGGGACCCTGGCTTAGCCAATTCCCCTGCAGCAGATACTCTTGTCTGTGATGGTGGCATGGGGTTTGCCAACTTCACTGCCTGTCCCAACACTTTGGGTAGGTACAGACAGGAGCCCTACATCAATGGTACAAAAGCTGAGGCCTACAGAGACACTGGAGCTAGCATCACAATGGTGGCCCATTGGCTAGTTCCCTCTGAGCAGCTTTTGCCTGGTTTCTCCTACCAGGTGACCAACATTGATGGCAAACAGAACAGTCATCCCATGGCAGAGGTATGTCTCAGCTGGGGAGGTGTCACCGGCCCTAAAAGGGTGGCAGTGTCCCCAACCTTGCCTGTAGACTGCTTACTGGGGAATGACTTAGAACTCTCAGCTTGGGCTGGAGTTGAACAAGACACCCATTCCAAAATGGTAGGCCTTTCACAAAAGGGTAGTGGGGTTGTGCCATTCACAACCCCTGTCCAAATAGATTTCCTCCCTGGAAAAGTTGGAAGGGCAGTGGTAGCCACAGCCCAGGCACAGACAGACTTCCCTGTAGAGACTGGCAGAGCTGTGACAGTCACAGCTCAAACACAAACTGAGTGCCCCCCTGAAAAGGTTGGCAAGGCTGTAATGGTCTCAGCCTATACTCAGACTGACATAGGTGTAGTGAAGCCTGAAACTATGGATCACTCCACACAAACAGAGAGTAGTGGGGAGGAAGAAAAGTCTCCCTCTCCCCAGACATTAGGAAAAAGTCAGCCTCCTCAGGGAGCTGACCTCACCCCTTGTGAAGGAACTGCCCCAGAGGTAGCCAGGCCTGGCATGGCAGAGCCTCTAATGTCAGTGGCCCCTTCCAAGGTGGGACCCAGTCTGGTGCAGGTAGCCTGCCTCTCTCTACCCTGCCTCAGTCAGCCCAGGGCTGCAGAGGTCAGGGAGGCCAGTGGACCCCAAGAGGGCCCCTGTCCACAAGAACCCCCCCATCAAAAGAATGAGGATTGCCTGGCTAGTAGCCCTAGTCAGGTGATGGGTAAAAACATTCCTGAGGGATCTCCTTTACAGGTAGTTAGGGATCTCCCCCAGAGGGATTCTGTTGGGTACAGGCAAACATGGGACCTTAGGGCCCCAGACCTGACCTGTCCCTCCAGTAAGCCCACAAAAGGGACCCAGCCTCCAGCTTTAGGTAGCCAGAGGCTGACCCTGAGAGCACAGTGCAACTCAGTTAAGGAAAGAAAGGCATCCATGGTGGAGGGGGATTGGAGGAAGGTGAGGCCTCACTTTGAGGACACTCACTTCAGTACTCCATCTCAACACCAGCCTTTTACTTTGCCAAGACACACCAAAGGTAGAGATTCCCTATGGTGGAGACCCTCTGATACCCTTAGGGTGAGGGATTGCTTAGTGGACCATGAGACAGGGGGTAACCATGCCAGTGCTGGTTCCTCCTTATATGGCCACTTGGGCAATATAGGCTTACCTGGTCAAGGTCAGCCTTATCTCCCTTCGTTTGGGGGGGGGTTGTGTAGGAAGGTGGATATCTGACTATGGTTACCCCCAAATTTTTGCCTAGTGTCTAGCTGGTTTTTCGACTTAGTTGGCCTGAGATCCTGCTATTCAGGATCTCAGCCTGGCTGTTCTCTCTTTAAAATGGACTCCATGTACCCTAGGTACATACCCAATTGGTTGGATCACCCTGTCAGCCCCTGTACCAGTGTACACTAGGTACCCAGGGCATTGGTGTACCCAAGGCCTGCCAGGGGCTGAAGCATGTATTATGCCACCCCAGGCTTGGCCTAACAATTTGACACAACTGGCTGATCACTCAGCTGGGGTAAGTTGGTGTAATCACCTCTTACTTAGGTGTAGTATACCTATACCTAACCTTAAATGGGACACCTGGTAACCTATAAGTCACTCCTATGGCAGGCCTTAACAATCCTGAAGGCAGAGTGCTTGGTTCCATGTGAGATGGTGCTCTGGCATGAGCTGAGCCTGTCTGCAGTGGTCGGAACAACTTCCTTCTACTGTTTCCAGATATCGTCATACCATATACTCTTGAGTGCATTATGAACCTCGCGGTTAAATGCTATCTTTGGTTTGGCTTTATCAAAACATGTCGAGTAAGGTGTCATACGAATTGGAATACTAACCCCTCGCCAATTCTGGCGACGGGGTTAGCATTCCACCCTTCTAGAGGGACACGACATGTACAGTACCTGAAACCCGGGTAAAATCAGACATAGCCTCAGCTCCACAAAATGGATGCTGCCACCACAGACACAAGTCTGCCCTCCTGCTGCTGGGAGTCCTTCCAGCTTGGGAGGTGTGGACAAAGGGTTTCCTGCCAGGGGAGGTGCGTGCACCACCCCAGACAGGATTTTGTGTATTGGTCAGGTAGGGCTTGAAAGAAACCAGACATGCCTGTGGCTCACAAGGAGCCTCGGTGCATATGCCAGTTCAAACCGGTCCTGGGGCACACCAGTCCCGGGCCTGGGGCGAGCTGGACAAAGGATTGGGGGTGTAACCACCCCCCTTCCTGGTCCCACCCATAGGGAGGGACCTAGCAGGTAGTCCGGCCCCTAGAATCCGCTTAAAGGTAGGAGCTGTGTCCTAAGACTTCAGACATCCTGGAATCAACTTAACACTAAGAAGAAGACGGGAACTTCGACGCTCTGCTGCACAGAGGACTGAAGCCAATCTCCCCTGTGGTCAGGGAGTGACCACCTTGCTAACGCAAGCACCATCCAGCGAATCAACGTCTGCTTTGCCGCCGCCTCCCGCCGGAGCCCGAGCCCAGAGACTGACAAGACCTGGACCTCCAGACCTCTCACCGCCCGATCCACAGTCCCTGAAAAGAGGAGACCCGTGGAGGCACCGAGACACGTGGAGCCAGCCATCTTGGAACGACTACGACAAGCTGACAAGCGCAACAACCGAGGCTCCCTCCAAGTTGTGCTTTGGGATCTGAGAAGCCCAACACCCGAGCAGCATCTGCACCAAAGGTGAGCCCTCCAGCATCTCCACGATCTGCGTGGGGCCCTTCTGCATTTTGCCACTCGACGCGCCTAACCGGTTGCTGGCCCGCTGGCTGGTAGCCATCTTGGCGACGAACTTCAAGAAATACACCGCTGGTCTGGTTGCTCCAGACTGGCCCTTGCTCCCCTCCAAAGGAGCAGTTCTTCTGACCTTGCTGGTCAGAACCATCAGCTTATTTCATTTCCTACAACAATTGCTTTTGCCAAGGCTTGTTTGCTTCGATCAAGTCGCCGACACCGCCGACAGCGAGAGCCTGCGTGGGACAGCTCGTGAACCGACTCCTGGACGTCGTCGACCTCCAGGGACCACGTGGCTGCAGAGACAAGCTACACCTTTCTTCCTGTTTGCACCCGACATTGCCTGGTACCCACCTGGTGCCACGCTGGTCACTGGCTAGTGACTGTGAACAATGTCCCCTCTGCTTACAGGTCTTCAACATCTCCGATCCACTCTTGGATCCACTGCATCTCTCCCGGACCGACCGCCTGCAGCATCTTTGTCTTCAAGCTCCACGGAACAGATAGAAGAAACCCGACGCACTTCGAGGCCTATGCACCCGCTTCCTGTGGGTGAGGTAAAGCTGGCACACCTGTGCCCAAGTGTAGTATTACATCTCTAGTGCCTGTGTTCCAAATCTTGAGTTCCTAGTCCATCCGGAAGATCCTCTTTGCAGTAACTTTGTACTTTTTACGCACCCATTGAAACCTATGGGAGCACGCGTGTGACTATTTGCTCTGCACACGCCACCCGTGGACCTCCTGGTCACTAACTGACGTTAGCTCCTTGTAGGCCCAGCGATTCTAGAGGCCCTAGGCCTTTTCCCTTTTCTGTTCGTGGTACTTATACCACTATTTTAGTATATGGTTCGAGTGGCCACCAGGGCCTATCCATATAAAGTGCAACTTCTGTGTATTCTGTGATAATCTTGTTTGACGATTTGTGCTCCTGTGCTCATAAAGAGACTAGGGGTTACTTTGAGAAATAAATACATATATATTTTGAATATATATCTGTGTGGTGTCCTTTCATTGGTAAAAAAGGGGGTTGCATTTGGTAAAACAGCTGGCTTAACACGCTTCACGAGTTTAGCCTCAAAGACTGCTTAGCCTACGCTACCACTAGGGTAGCTAGTCCGAAAAGGTTGACTTACAACCACACCATAAGGGTTGCTTGGCATGGTACAAGGTGATCACTTTAACTAGTGAGCATCATATACCAGGCCAACTTCTCACATGCTCCTACAAGTACACTTGTACAAATTTGTTTTGCGCGGTTAGGTTTCACTTTCTTTGCAGGTGGCTCATCCTTCCCCTTCTTCCCGTTTTTGCCCAAATGTGATTTTTTCTTTGCAGGCACTTTTGGGCACGGTTGTTTTTTTGGGGGGAAACACTTTTGCCTTATGTTTTTTATGTTTACCTCGCACCCCCACTGCCCTCCACAGACTAAAAGTTGCCTAGCGGGACTACACAAGTGTGCCATTTCCCTTGGAAGGACCTCTGCCTACCTGTATGTTAACGCGCCATGTATGCAACTTTGCTTCAGAGTTACATGCATTTTTAACCACGTTTAACCTACGTTTTCTTAACTTTCCGTCCAACAACTGCAATGTCCTTTTCCCCTTTGGAACACATCTAGTAACACCAAATATATTTGTAGGTGAATAACGCAAGTGTGCCACAAGCCAGAGATCTTTTGGATTCCAAGCGGCAAACAACCCACCACAACAAAAGCACGATGGAGAAGTTTATGCAGCCTTTGAAGACTGTGAAGCACCGATCACATCTACCTACCCAAATAACTGCAGCAGATCGGGCCAAAGAGTACAGCGCCATGATGCATGCTGATGGTGGTTGTAGGACCGGGAGTCACCAGGCCCTATGGGGGTAGCGTGGCGAGCAGGTAGGCATCCAAAGGCTTATGTGTAAAGTGACCATACAGCACACACATCCACTGAGACAGGAAACGCCCGCAATAATTGACACCACACAGCAGGTTGAATAAAACCAATCAGTTTTATCTAGATCAACATTAGGATCAAAAGCATTTCATTAGGAATAGATTGGCAGTTCCTTAAAATATCAAAACCTGGCATTGAATCAAAGCGCGGCACCTGGCGATCCTGGAGAGAGCGTCAAGCACAGCATTGGCGCCTAGTGCCGCACATGGCAATCCATTAAGGCCTCAAACATTGCAGGTCATTGCAGCGCTAAACTGGATAATCCTTTAGAGCGTTAAACATTGTAGGTCATGGAAGCGCTAAACATTTCATATCACGGAAGCGCTAAACATTTCATATCACGGAAGCGCTAACCATTGCATGTCACTGAAGCTCTCCACATTGCATGTCACTGAAGCTCTACACATTGCATATCACTGAAGCGCTAAACATTGCATATCACTGAAGCGCTATATCTTGCATGTCCCTGAAGCGCTGAACATTACTTTTACCTCTGAGCCCGGGGCCCCACGTTTACTCAGAGCATTGAATCAGGGCCTGGGACCAGAGTATCGCATTAAAGCACTACATCAGAGCCTGGGGTCAAAGCACTGCATCCGAGCATCGAATGTGGCGTTATATCAGAGCCTTGAGTTAGGGACTTAGATTCTAGCCGTCGAGTTCTGGCAGTCTGAGGCAGGGGTGAACAGTCCCCCCTATCTTCCCAAAACCCTTCCCTCGCTGGTGCTCGCTCAGCCCTTCACGGGGCAAGCGTCGGCTGGGCCACGGGCCGGTTCACTCCCATTACCGGGGCATTGGGGGCCCCACGGGGCTCAGCAAAGGACTTCCCCGGGGGAGGGGCGAGTCCCGGGCCTCTACTCGGCCGTCCGCCCTCCTCCCCGGGGGTTACCTTGGTCTTTGACCCCTCGCGGGTCACTCCCGATGATCCTCGCGCTGGGCGGGGGCTCACTTGCCTCCGAGCCTCTCCCGCCAGCCGCGCGCGCCTCCCGGCGGTGTCCGGGCCGCAGAGGGCTGCTCGTGGAATACCTCCGCCGGAGTTCCGTGCCAGGCGCGCCTGCTGCCGCCAATGACAGAGAGGCCTGCGGGGGCGCGGCCTACCCAGCGAATTGCGAAGCAGCGGGGGCGGCGTTCAGCAGTCCGCCCCCGTCAGGTGACTCTGTGCCTGGCTTCAGGGCCTATCAAAGCCTTTCCTCGGATTCCCGCGACCCTCTCTCCCCTGAGGGCTGCGTCCCACGGGCCGTGACGGCGGCGGGGTGCCCCGGTCTTCCCCGCGGGTCCCCAGAGATAACCGGGTGCGATCTTTGCGGCACAGGGCCGCGGCAGTGAGTGATTTCCAGGTCCCCCTCAGTGGGGGTGGAGGAAATTAAGGGTTGGCCCGCAGCTTGGGGTGTGGCGATTGGTTTGGCGCCCAGCGCCCCCTACTCCCACAATGACGCCCCAGCTCGGGGCAGGTAGGTGGAGAGGTGGCAGGCCACACGCCAGTGGCAGAACAAGCTAGGGAGGGAGCCCAGGTTAAGTCAGGGAGCGCAGGAGTGGCACAGCGCAGGTACCTGGTCGATCCCCCAGCAGTTCTGTGGTAAGTTTCTGTGGTAAGTTTTAAGGTCCTCTTGGCGCTTGTTGGTTCTGGCGCCCTTAGTAGTTTGGTTCCTTGGGGGGGGGGGGGGGGGGGGTAGATTGAGTTGGTGACTGAAGGAAGTTCTCAGTCAGGCTTGGTAGGTTGTCCCTGGGTTCCCCTCCCACTGGGCCAAATCAGTGGGCTAGTTCAGGATCCCTCACTCAACTTAAAAGGCAGCACCTAAGCCCTGTCACTTTCAGTGGCATAGGTCCCTGACTAGGCCCTACCGCCTAAAACTCCTGCGTAGGTTCCCCCAGGTCGTCGTCGCCCCAACTGACTAAAAATGTTCCCTCTTTTCCTTAAGTATCCCTAGGTCAGGTGACCACCCTCTAAGGCGGCAAAAGTAAACCCCACCCTTCTTCTTGAAGGTTCCAGCAAGTTCCAGGAGCTTCCCCACTCTAGCTATAGGACAAAGAGGCGGGCTGGTGTCGCAACAATGTTGTAGGGTCCCAGCCAGCTCCTGGCAACTAGGGTGCTACTAAAAAGGCCACTCCGCAGTAGAAGGGGCCTGTGGCAGCCATATTGGGGGAAGAGAGCACCTGCACCTTAACACTGATTAGCAATGGAAAGTCGCTCGGAGACCTAAGGCCAACGAAAAAGAGGGTGGAAAAAAGGAGGCAAGGGCAAAAATACAGGGAAAGACCACCCTAGGGCTGACAGGTCTAACACGCGTCCCCCCCAGCCGAAAGAGGGGAGAGCTACCCAACCTCTAGGGAGTTCTCATCGCTAAGGCGGAAAAACCGGGAGAGACCGTCAGCATTGGCGTGGTCAACTCCGGGCCGATGTTCCACCCGAAAGTCCATCCCCTGTAGGGAAATGGACCACCTTAGCAACTTGAGATTTTCGTCTCTCATCTGCATGAGCCAGCGAAGGGGGCGGTGGTCCGTCTGAATCAGGAAGTGAGAGCCAAAGAGGTATGGCCTCAACTTCTTCAGAGCCCAGACCACCGCGAAGGCTTCTCGCTCGATCGTGCTCCACCGTTGTTCCCGAGGGAGGAGTCTTCTGGAAATAAAGGCCACAGGTTGGTCTTGGCCTTCGGTGTTGAGTTGCGAGAGCACCGCACCTATGCCGTGCTCTGAGGCGTCCGTCCGTACAATGAATTCCTTTGCGAAGTCCGGTGTCGCAAGCACCGGAGCGGTACACATCGCATGTTTCAGAGTCTCGAATGCCTCCTGGCAAGCAGCCGTCCAGATTACTTTTCGTGGCTGCTTCTTGGACGTCAATTCTGTCAAGGGGGCTACAATGGTACCATATCCCTTGACAAACCGGCGGTAATACCCAGTGAGGCCGAGGAAAGCCCGGACCGCAGTTTGGGTCTTTGGGGGCTCCCAGGCCATGATGGATTCAATTTTGGCCTGGAGGGGTTGCACCTTACCCCCGCCCACCAGGTGTCCCAGGTAAATGACAGATCCCTGCGCAATTTGGCACTTGCTGGCCTTGATAGTTAGACCAGCACGTTGCAGAGCCTGCAGTACCTCCTGGAGGTGCAGCAGATGGTCCTCCCAGGTGCTACTGAAGAGAGCTATGTCAACCAGATATGCCGCTGAGAAGGACTCCAGGCCAGACAGGACCTGGTTCACCAACCGCTGGAAAGTGGCCGGAGCATTCTTGAGCCCGAAGGGCATCACTCTAAACTGGAAGTGGCCCTCGGGGGTGGAGAACGCTGTTTTCTCCCTTGCTCCATCGGCCATGGCAATTTGCCAGTACCCAGATGTCAAATCGATGGTGCTGAGGTACCGGGCTGCTCCCAGCCGGTCCACCAGCTCGTCTGCTCGTGGGATCGGATGAGCGTCTGTCTTCGTGACAGAGTTCAATCCCCTGTAGTCCACACAGAACCGCAGTTCTGGTGTGGTGCCCGGTGGGGCCGCTTTCGGCACCAACACCACCGGACTAGCCCACGGGCTACTGGAAGGTTCGATCACCCCCAGCATTTTTGCCACCTCACTCTGGATGCTGTTCTTCACTCTGTCCCATAGCCGATAAGACTTGTTCTTTACCGGTGGGCTGTCTCCTGTGTCCACATCATGGGTACACAAATGAGTGATTCCAGGCATGAGGGAGAACAACGAGGCGTACTGCCCCAGCACCTGGCGGCAGTCCCTCTGTTGCTCTGGGGTCAAGGATGGTGAGAGGATCACGCCCTCCACCGATCCATCCTTCCCCTGAGCCGCCAGAAGGTCAGGAAGAGTCTCCCTCTCTTCCTCCTCGCTCCCATCCGTCACCATGAGGAGAGCAAGCTCAGATCGCTCATGGTGCGGCTTCAGGCGGTTGACGTGGAGCACCCGATGGGGCTGACGGGGGGGTCTTTAAGTCAACGACATAGGTAGTCTGGCCTCGTCGCTCCACAATTTCGTATGGACCAGTTCACCGGCCCAGGAGGGCGCTAAGCTCCCCAGGCTCCATGACCCACACCTTCTGTCCAGCGTCCAACTCCACCGTCCGAGCGTTGCGGTCATACCACTCCTTCATGACGGCTTGGCTAGCCTCCAGATTATCTGAGGCTGCCTTCCACAGCATGGCCATCTCGGAATGCCAGCATGTAGCTGACAACATCACGGGTAAGGTTCTTCGAAGTCTTCTCCCACCCCTCCTTCACCAGGCTGAGGGGCCCCCTAACGGGATGGCCATAGAGCAGCTCAAAAGGGCTGAACCCGACTCCCTTCTGCGGCACCTCACGGTAGGAGAACAACAGGCAAGGGAGGAGGACGTCCCACTTCCGCCTCAAGTCCTCTGGCAGGCTCCGGATCATCCCCTTTAAGGTTTTGTTAAAGCGCTCTACGAGCCCGTTAGTCTGGGGGTGGTAAGGAGTGGAGAACCGATAGGTCACCCCACACTCCTTCCACATGGCCTGCATGTAGGCCGACATGAAATTCGTGCCCCTGTCTGACACCACGACCTTGGGGAATCCCACTCGGGTAAAAATCCCCAACAGGGCCCGCGCCACCACCGGTGCAGTGATGGTCCTCAGAGGAATAGCCTCCGGGTACCGAGTGACGTGGTCCACTAATACCAAAATGAACCGGTGTCCCGCTGAGGTCGGAGGGTCCAACGGTCCAACAATGTCGATTCCGACCCGCTCAAAAGGGGTCCCGACCACCGGGAGCGGTTCCAAAGAGACCTTCAGTTTAGTCCCAGTCTTGCCACTCGCCTGGCAAGACTTACAGGTCTTACAATAGGTGTCTGAGGCAACTCTCATCCTGGGCCAATAAAAATGTGGGACCAACCGCGCAAAGGTTTTGTCCTGGCCCAGGTGTCCGGCTAAGGGTATCTCATGCTCCAACTCCAACAGGAAGGCCCGGTAGCATTGGGGGACCACTAAGGCCCTCGAAGATCCATGCATCGGAACCTTAGGCTCACTGTAAAGGAGGCCATCCTCCCAATACACGTGATAACGGCCAGTCTCCTGATTGGCCGCTTGGGCTTCGGCCTGCCGCCGCATGCCATCAAGCGTGAGGCACTCCCTCTGCGCCTGAAAAAATTCCTCCCGGGTAGGCCCTCCTTCCACATGCCAGTCGGCAAGGGTCGGCAAGACATCCACCTCCGCGGACTCCGGGGTACCTCCGTGGGCTCCCCATCCAGCACACGGGGCGTGTCCTCCACCACATTCTCCTCTCCAAAATCGGCGTTGAGTTGGGCCATTATCCCAGGCTCCAACCCGGGTTGAGTTCCATGCCTGGGCAGCCATGGACCGCGTGACTATGCAAGTCCATCCTGGTAGTATAGTATAAAAAATTTATATAGCGCAGAAGAACTGTAACCCTACGGGTATCCAGGCGCTCTGACCAGACGAGATGTTTTATCGCACGAAGAGGCAAAGTCGGGGACATCATGCTGCTGGGAAAAGCCAGGTCTTAAGGCTCCTTCTGAATTCCACCAGTGACTGCGTCTGTCTGAGTTCGGGTGGGAGCGCGTTCCAGCTTTGGGCTCCGACCACCCTAAAGGCCCTCCCCCCCCCAGTCTAGCCCGTTTGAAGCTGGGCTGTACCAGTAGATTGGCCTTGGATGACCGCAGCTGCCTTACGGGGGAGTACCAGGCGAATCTTTCCTGGAGTGGGATCGGGCCTATTCCATGAATTGCCTTATGAACCAGGCACAGAGACTTGAAAAGGACCCTCTCTCTAACGGGTAGCCAGTGTAGTTCTCTTAGTGCCTGGGTGGAGGATGAATCAAACTTGCGACCAAGTGCCAACTTGGCAGCAGCTGACTGAACTCTCTGTAGCCCCTGCAGAGTGTATTGGGGGGCTCCGAGGTACAGAGAGTTACAGTAATCCAGTCTGCTGAGGATGATGCTTCTGACGACCGTGTTGTGGGAGCCTGCAGGCAGCAGCGGAAGAATTCGACGTAGAAGTCGCAGCAGACCAAAACAGGTGCTGGAAGTTTTACTAGCCTGTGAAACCAGCTGGAGGTTGTTATCGAATAAAACCCCCAGATTCCGTACCGTGCTAGCTGGCGTCAGTGGGGCTGTGTCCGGAGCGAGCCTGAGATCCACTGGTAGATGTTGGATCAGTTTTGTTGGTGCATAGAGCAGCAGTTCAGTTTTGTCTCCGTTGAACTGCAGGCAGTTTCTCCGCAGCCAGTCCGTAGTCTGCCTCATGCAGCTTTGGAACTGCTCCAGGGGAACTGCCTGTTTTCCTTCCAGAGAGAAGGCCAGTTGAGTATCATCCGCATAGTTGATCAGCTCCACCCCGAACGTTTTAATGATGGAAAATAGCGGCTGCAGGTATATATTAAACAGGATGGGGCTGATGCTGGAACCCTGTGGAACTCCAAAGTCCACGGGTGTGTTCTCCGAGACGAAAGGACCCATAGTCACCATTTGGTGCCTTCCCGCTAAGTAGGAACAAAGCCACTGTAGTGCCTGGCCCTCCACCCCAGCCTCCGTCAACCGTCCCAGAAGAGTTTTATGGCTCACGGTATCGAATGCGGCTGACAGATCTAGGAGCACCAAAACAGCGGTGCTCCCTGTGTCAGCCCGCATCCGCAACGAGTCCATCATGGTGACTAATGCAGACTCGGTTCCGTGGCATGGGCGGAAGCCGAACTGGTCCTTGTCCAGCAGACGGTTGGCCTCAAGATAACTCGAGAGGGATCTGCTCACCGCCTTCTCTAAGATTTTAATAGGGAACGGAAGGAGAGAGATAGGCCGAAAGCTGGCAGGAACAGTTAAGATTAGGTGCGGTCCTATAGCAGCGGCTGCCCCCGAGACGGCCTCTCAGCTACTCAGCAGAGTGCGTCTCGTCAGTAACCCCAGCATCTCAGTATGGGCTCGAAATTCCACATCTTTCCAGTCGGTGTGCTCTAGATCGTTCCCTAGTAAGCACCCCACACGCAAGGCAGGGCTCACCGCAACTCTCAATAGGCCTTTGACTCCTCCCCACTCAAAGGGAACTTGAGCCACTGGATAGTGACTCACACTGCCGTCAGCCGACACGGCCGGATGGAACTCCTCAGGGATCACCTGCTCAGGGGACACCAGCTGCCTCACTACGGTGGTCATGCTGGCACCTGTGTCCCTCAGAGCCTCCACCTCCTCCCCGTTAACTCTCACCCTCTGCTGGTATTTAGCAGTGTTCGGGGGTAGGGACACCACTGGGACCATCTCTCTATCCCCGAGTGAAATCATCGTCAGGCCTGTCCACTCCCATTCCCTATCTAGGGGCAGCTCCACCCCAAGCGCTACACTAGCCACCCCGGGGCTCTTCCCGCCCGTTGGGGCTGGGGGTCTCTTGCGACACTTAGGATCGCCCTTGTAGTGTCCAATCTCCCCACATTCAGAGCACCGCACAATCCTTGGCTGCTGACTCTTGTCAGGGTAAGTGGGCTTTGGGGAATTGGACTGAGGTGGGGTCCCTACTCCTTTCCCAAACTGTCTAGTTTGTGGGCCTCTGGAGAACTCCACCTTTTTATCTCCCCCCTCTTTCTTCTGGGGGAAACCCTGTCCGCCTTTCGGGCCATCTCCCCCGGGGCCCTTGTGAGACACCCGGGTGCTAACCCAAATGTCCGCCTCCTCCGCAAGCTCACGGGGATCAGTCAACTTGCTGTCCACCAGATGTTGGCGCAGCTCCGGAAAACACTTATCCAAGAGGTGCTCTCTTAAAAACAGATTATACAAGCCCTCGTAATCGTGCACCTCGCTGCCACGCACCCAACCATCTAGAGCCTTATGGGCATAATCAAAAAAATCCACCCAATTTTGCGTGGACAGCTTATGGCTGCCACAGAACTTCTGCCGATACCTTTCAGGGTTGAGGCCAAATTTCTTAAGTAACGCCTCTTTCATGGGGGCATACATGACCTGATCCGCCTTTGCTAGGTACAAGAGGGTGTCCCTGACATTGGGAGGTATGTAGCGAAACAGGCCACCCCCCCAGTTGCTTTCAGGTACCCCATGGGCTGTCAAGGCCACTTCATACGCCTCCAGCCACTTGGCGATGTCATCCCCACCGTGTAACTGGCAATCACATCCTTGGGTAGATACAATTTTGGCTCCTGTTGAGCCTTTGGTACGCTGCCACCATTATCATTACCTGACGTATTCAACTGTAGCGCTCGCAGCTCCAACTCTTTAAGCTGAAGCTCGTGCGCCAGCTTCTTCTCCTCCATCGCTAATCGTCTATTTTCCCTTTCGTGTTCTAGCTTGGCCAGCTCCCACTTCAACTGCCTTTCCTCCCTCCTGTCCTCATACTCTTCTGGTGACGCACTCCTCCTAGACCCTGCACTACTGCTTGCCCCAGAACGTCTCCCTGGTGGCAAGTTTTCAGAAACATCAACATTGAGCAGGTCTAGCTCCTCCTGCGTGCTCTCCTCCTGAGGTGCACCCTGCCCCTCCTGTCCTCCATCCCCTCTCCCCTCTGGATGGGCCTCTACCCATGCCCTCAAGGCTGCACGGAGTTCCGGTCCTTTGGCTCTCCGCACCCCCAGCACCCCCATCCCCTGCCCGAATTCTCTCAGCTGCCTTACTGTATACCCCTCAAGGTTGGCTAACTGGAACTCCATTGTGACAGGTGGGGACCGAGACATCAAGGCAAGAAAAATACTAGGATGTGAGTAACAGTGTTGGGCTAACCAGGACTCCACACACTCAGTCTAGGCAGTGGGGGTCAATTAATGCAGCAATAAAAGATGCAGAGCTAAAATACACAATAGGCGTCTAATTGCGGCGCCCTCCGTCTCACTGGAGGGTGCTGTATAGTCACAGGTCCTTATCCCACCGCTGCCACCAATGTAGGACCGGGAGTCACCAGGCCCTATGGGGGTAGCGTGGCGCGAGCAGGTAGGCATCCAAAGGCTTACATGTAAAGTGACCATACAGCACACACATCCACTGAGACAGGAAACGCCCGCAATAATTGCTTTAAATTGCAGTTCCTCCTGAGGCTCAGCCGGGAGTAGGATTATCTGTTCCATTTTAAAAATTATATATGATTTGTGAATTTTCGCTGTTTTAAATTAACGAGCATTACCTGCGCTCTGCGCTCAGCGCCCTGACAGCTGACGTGGGAGGGTGACTGGAGCAAACACGGGAACGCCATTGGCCGATTGAAGGCCACGCCCCCTGCTCAGAGACTCGCCCCTCTGCACTGCAAAAGCGCGCGCTGACTACGAGCGCTGCGCTTTAAATTGCAGTTCCTCCTGAGGCTCAGCCGGGAGTAGGATTATCTGTTCCATTTTAAAAATTATATATGATTTGTGAATTTTCGCTGTTTTAAATTAACGAGCATTACCTGCGCTCTGCGCTCAGCGCCCTGACAGCTGACGTGGGAGGGTGACTGGAGCAAACACGGGAACGCCATTGGCCGATTGAAGGCCACGCCCCCTGCTCAGAGACTCGCCCCTCTGCACTACAAAAGCGCGCGCTGACTACGAGCGCTGCGCTTTAAATTGCAGTTCCTCCTGAGGCTCAGCCGGGAGTAGGATTATCTGTTCCATTTTAAAAATTATATATGATTTGTGAATTTTCGCTGTTTTAAATTAACGAGCATTACCTGCGCTCTGCGCTCAGCGCCCTGACAGCTGACGTGGGAGGGTGACTGGAGCAAACACGGGAACGCCATTGGCCGATTGAAGGCCACGCCCCCTGCTCAGAGACTCGCCCCTCTGCACTGCAAAAGCACGCGCTGACTACGAGCGCTGCGCTTTAAATTGCAGTTCCTCCTGAGGCTCAGCCGGGAGTAGGATTATCTGTTCCATTTTAAAAATTATATATGATTTGTGAATTTTCGCTGTTTTAAATTAACGAGCATTACCTGCGCTCTGCGCTCAGCGCCCTGACAGCTGACGTGGGAGGGTGACTGGAGCAAACACGGGAACGCCATTGGCCGATTGAAGGCCACGCCCCCTGCTCAGAGACTCGCCCCTCTGCACTACAAAAGCGCGCGCTGACTACGAGCGCTGCGCTTTAAATTGCAGTTCCTCCTGAGGCTCAGCCGGGAGTAGGATTATCTGTTCCATTTTAAAAATTATATATGATTTGTGAATTTTCGCTGTTTTAAATTAACGAGCATTACCTGCGCTCTGCGCTCAGCGCCCTGACAGCTGACGTGGGAGGGTGACTGGAGGAAACACGGGAACGCCATTGGCCGATTGAAGGCCCCGCCCCCTGCTCAGAGACTCGCCCCTTCATCTATTTCTCTTATAAAAGATGTGTCCCTACAGGAAGCGCAGCGGACGAGCGCAGCGGGCGCGTCGAATGCGCGCCAAAGGCGAGCCCATCTGCGCCCGTCTGCGCCCGTCCGCGACAGGCCGGGACCAGGGGCCACAACCCCTGCCTCCCCAACTACAGGCAGACCAGGCAAACCCTCAATGGTTTACACGCGAGGTGAGCTGCTTATGTTAAATACTCCCTTAACAGCCCCCCTTTGTGCGAAGGTTGGACCCTCCCACACCATGGGCCCCTTTAGCTGCCGCCACTGTAGATGGAGTTGTAACCACTTGGAGCTACCCTCATCGGAAGTCACACCCACACAGGACTACACATGCATTTATGTTAATGCTAGGTCCCTCCCTAAACATTCGACAGAGCTATGGGACATGTTACATGATAGCAGACCCGATTTTGTCTTCATCTCGGAGACTTGGCTGGGTGAGCACAATACCCCGGATATCACCGCAGCCCTTCCCACTGGGTATAAAATCATTAATCTAAATCGACAAACTAAGAGAGGTGGCGGAGTGGCCATGATATTTAAAGATAGTTTTTCATGTTACCAAGAAACAGTCACTCAACTAAGTAATCACGACGTGCTAACCATCTCCATTTTCATCAACACTCAGGTTATCCTCGGATGTGCAATCATCTACAATCCCCCAAATAGTACAACTGATTTTAGCACCCAACTTCTCGAACAAATCCTTCCATTCTGCCTCAATCACAAAAACATTATAGTCATTGGTGACTTCAATGTTCATTTCGATTTAACCAATAATTCCCTAACTAAACAACTTACTACAGACATGGAAATCCTACAACTATCACAGAAAATAGCTCGCCCCACACACAGAGCGGGGCATATGCTAGATCTTATATTTACAAACATATCAAAGACCAACATTACGGATATAACTCCTTTGACATGGACAGACCACTCCAGGATAGATTTTACCTTAAACCTACCTTTAAAAACCAACAGACCGCTAGTTCAGTCGGTCAACTCCACTAAATGTTGGAGCAAATTTTCCTTGGAAAAATTCAAGGAAGATTTTTCCTTTTTTTCTAGCTCCGAAATGACATGCGAAGAAAAAATTTGCCTCTTACGAGAGAACATAGAGAAAGCACTTGACCACTGTTCACGGACTCGCGCAACCAATCGATTGAAATCAAAAACCTCTGAGAAATGGTATGGCCCAGACCTAAAAATCGAAAAAAGAAAATGCACCTCACTGGAGCATAAATGGAGAATAAGTAGAAACGCCGAAGACAGAGCCATTTACAAACATCAGCTGAAAATATACCACACTGCCATACGTAAAGCAAAGAAAGACTACCTTTCTCAAAAAATCTTAGAGAATAAAAATTCATCCAAGGAGCTTTTTAAAATTGTAAAAGAATTTTGTAATCCTCCTTGTCTCACATCCAATCTGACTCCATCACAAGAGAACTGCTCAAAAATCAGCGATTACTTTTGTGATAAAATATATGCCCCTTTCACAAATAACGCTCAGGCCTCTGTGGAGTATCAGATTGACCCTACTTTGCAAACCAACTGCTCTACCTTTGGCCCATTCTCAGAAGATGAGATCACTAAAACCATGTCAGAAATTAAATCTGGCTCACCATGGGATGTTTGCCCACACTTCATTTTTTCCCAACTGACTCCTATAATTGGCCCCGCAGTCACAAAAGTTTTTAACCAGTCTCTGGAGCAAGCTGTCTTTCCAGAAGTTTGGAAAAAATCGGCAGTAATTCCATTACTAAAAAAGGCGGGTGCGGATATTAACGATCCAGCCAACTACCGCCCCATTTCACAGCTCCCCTTCTTATCGAAGGTGTTAGAAAGACTGGTATCAAAACAACTGTCAAGTTATCTAGAGATCAACAATCTTCTCGATGTCTCCCAAACAGGATTTAGATCTAACAACAGCACAGAAACAACGCTTTTGGCCGTAATGGACGACATTCGTATGCAGGTCGATAAAGGTAAAACGGTGGCCCTGATACTCCTTGATTTATCAGCGGCATTTGATACCGTGTCCCATAAACTGCTAATTCATATACTTGCTGCAAAAGGAATACAAGGTAAAGCCCTAAACTGGCTGGAGTCTTTTTTATCAAACAGATCCCAGTCTATTTGTTTAGGTAACTTTACCTCTACCCCCCGTAAGATTAAATATGGAGTTCCCCAAGGAGCTACATTGAGCCCAACATTGTTCAATGTATATGTCTCCTCTTTGGCATTAATTGGCAAGAAATGGGGCATTAATATCTGCTCCTACGCTGATGATACTCAGCTGATGGTAACCCTAAATGGAGATAATGACACCAAAAGTAGATTACACAACTGCCTGTCAGAGCTATCCAATTGGATGCACGGCCATTATTTAAAACTGAACGCTGACAAATCAGAAATTCTACTTTTTGGTGGGGCCAAACAGCTCTGGGATAACACCTGGTGGCCAACCTCTTTAGGCTCTCCACCAATCCCCACATCGTCTGCTAGGAATTTAGGAATTCAGATGGATACCACTTTATCTTTGAAATGCCATGTCTCCTCAATATGTGGCAAAGGATTTGCCATATTAAAAAGATTGAAAAGGGTCTTCCCCTGGATCCCACTTGAATGTAGACAGATCCTTGTCCAGTCATTACTAGTTAGCAGGCTGGATTATGGCAATTCGCTATTTGTAGGAATGTCGGACTACTTATTTAGAAAATTACAATTGGTCCAGAATGCTGCAGCAAAAGCAGTTTGCAATAAGAGAAAGTACGACTCTGCCACAAGCTGTCTGAGAGCCTTACACTGGCTGCCCATGAGACAAAGAGCCATGTTTAAAATGCTATGTATTGCCCATAAAACAATCCACAATACAGGCCCTTACATTCTACGAAATAGAATTAAGTTCTATGCTCCAGCGCGGAACCTACGTTCGCAAGCCTCAGCCAAAGCAGCCACCACTCGGATTAAGCTTTCCAGAATGGGCGGAAATGCTTTTTCACATATTGCTGCAAAATGTTGGAATGAACTACCGATCAACCTCAGACTCACGGACTCCTATACCATCTTCAAGAAAAAACTAAAAACTGCACTATTCCCTACTCCAGAATAACCAATATGCTCTCAGGTTAATGCTTTGGTTGACTGTTATTTTTTGCAGCGCCGTGATATCCTTGCAGGATGAATGTTGCGCTTTACAAATACACCTAACAATAACAATAACAATAACAATAATTGACACCACACAGCAGGTTGAATAAAACCAATCAGTTTTATCTAGATCAACATTAGGACCAAAAGCATTTCATTAGGAATAGATTGGCAGTTCTTTAAAACATCAAAACCTAGCATTGAATCAAAGCGCGGCACCTGGCGATTCTGGAGAGCGTCAAACACAGCATTGGCGCCTAGCGCCGCACATGGCAATCCATTAGGGCCTCAAACATTGCAGGTCATTGCAGCGCTAAACTGGGTAATCCTTTAGAGCGTTAAACATTACAGGTCATGGAAGCGCTAAACATTCCATATCACGGAAGCGCTAAACATTTCATATCACGGAAGCGCTAACCATTGCATATCACTGAAGCGCTATATCTTGCATGTCACTGAAGCTCTACACATTGCATATCACTGAAGCTCTACACATTGCATATCATTGAAGCGCTAAACATTGCATATCACTGAAGCGCTATATCTTGCATGTCACTGAAGCGCTGAACATTACTTTTACCTCTGAGCCCGGGGCCCCACGTTTACTCAGAGCATTGAATCAGGGCCTGGGACCAGTGTATCACATTAAAGCACTACATCAGAGCCTGGGGTCAAAGCACTGCATCCGAGCTTTGAATGAGGCGTTATATCAGAGCCTTGAGTTAGGGCCTTAGATTCTAGCCGTCGAGTTCTGGCAGTCTGAGGCAGGGGTGAACAGTCCCCCCTATCTTCCCAAAACCCTTCCCTCGCTGGTGCTCGCTCAGCCCTTCACGGGGCAAGCGTCGGCTGGGCCACGGGCCGGTTCACTCCCATTACCGGGGCATTAGGGGCCCCACGGGGCGCAGCAAAGGACTTCCCCAGGGGAGGGGCGAGTCCCGGGCCTCTACTCGACCGTCCGCCCTCCTCTCCGGGGGTTACCTTGGTCTTCGACCCATCGCGGGTCACTCCCGATGATCCTCGCGCTGGGCGGGGGCTCACTTGCCTCCGAGCCTCTCCCGCCAGCCGCGCGCGCCTCCCGGCGCTGTCCGGGCCGAAGAGGGCTGCTCGTGGAATACCTCCGCCGAAGTTCCGGGCCAGGCGCGCCCGCTGCCGCCAATGACAGAGTGGCCTGCGGGGGCGCGGCCTACCCCGCGAATGGCGAAGCAGCGGGGGCGGCGTTCAGCAGTCCGCCCCCGTCAGGTGACTCTGTACCTGGCTTCAGGGCCTATCGAGGCCTTACCTCGGATTCCCGCGACCCTCTCTCCCCTGCGGGCCGCGTCCCACGGGCCGTGACGGCAGCGGGGGTGCCCCGGTCTTCCCCGCGGGTCCCCAAAGATAACCGTGTGCGATCTTTGCGGCACAGGGCCGCGGCAGTGAGTGATTTCCAGGTCCCCCTCAGCGGGGGTGGAGGAAATTAAGGGTTGGCCCGCAGCTTGGGGTGTGGCGATTGGTTTGGCGCCCAGCGCCCCCTACTCCCACAATGACGCCCCAGCTCTGGGCAGGTAGGTGGAGAGGTGGCAGGCCACACGCCAGTGGCAGAACAAGCTAGGGAGGGAGCCCAGGTTAAGTCAGGGAGCGCAGGAGTGGCACACGCAGGTACCTGGTCGATCCCCCAGCAGTTCTGTGGTAAGTTTCTGTGGTAAGTTTTAAGGTCCTCTTGGCGCTTGTTGGCTCTGGCGCCCTTAGTAGTTTGGTTCCTTGGGGGGGGGGGGGTGGGGGGGGGGGGTAGATTGAGTTGGTGACTGAAGGAAGTTCTCAGTCAGGCTTGGTAGGTTGTCCCTGGGTTCCCCTCCCGCTGGGCCAGATCAGAGGGCTAATTCAGGATCCCTCAATCAACTTAAAAGGAAGCACCTAAGCCTTGTCGCTTTCAGTGGCATAGGTCCCTGACTAGGCCCTACCGCCTAAAACTCCTGCGTAAGTTCCCCCAGGTCGTCGTCGCCCCAACTGACTAAAAATGTTCCCTCTTTTCCTTAAGTATCCCTAGGTCAGGTGACCACCCTCTAAGGCGGCAAAAGTAAACCCCACCCTTCTTCTAGAAGGTTCCAGCAAGTTCCAGGAGCTTCCCCACTCTAGCTATAGGACAAAGAGACGGGCTGGTGTTGCAACAATGTTGTAGGGTCCCAGCCAGCTCCTGGCAACTAGGGTGCTACTAAAAAGGCCACTCCGCAGTAGCAGGGGCCTGTGGCAGCCATATTGGGGGAAGAGAGCACCTGCACCTTAACACTGATTAGCAATGGAAAGTCGCTCGGAGACCTAAGGCCAACGAAAAAGTGGGTGTAAAAAAGGAGGCAAGGGCAAAAATACAGGGAAAGACCACCCTAGGGCTGACAGGTCTAACACGCGTCCCCCCCAGCCGAAAGAGGGGAGAGCTACCCAACCTCTAGGGAGTTCTCGTCGCTAAGGCGGAAAAACCGGGAGAGACCGTCAGCATTGGCGTGGTCCACTCCGGGCCGATGTTCCACCCGAAAGTCCATCCCTTGTAGGGAAATGGACCACCTTAGCAACTTGGGATTTTAGCCTATCATCTGAATGAGCCAGCGAAGGGGGCGGTGGTCCGTCTGAATCAGGAAGTGAGAGCCAAAGAGGTATGGCATCAACTTCTTCAGAGCCCAGACCACCGCGAAGGCTTCTCGCTCGATGGTGCTCCACCGTTGTTCCAGAGAGAGGAGTATTCTGGAGATAAAGGCCACAGGTTGGTCTTGGCCTTCGGTGTTGAGTTGCGAGAGCACCGCACCTATGCCGTGCTCTGAGGCGTCCGTCCGTACAATGAATTCCTTTGCGAAGTCCGGTGACGCAAGCACCGGAGCGGTACACATCGCATGTTTCAGAGTCTCGAATGCCTCCTGGCAAGCAGCCGTCCAGATTACTTTTCGTGGCTGCTTCTTGGACGTCAATTCTGTCAAGGGGGCTACAATGGTACCATATCCCTTGACAAACCGGCGGTAATACCCAGTGAGGCCGAGGAAAGCTTGGACCTCAGTTTGGGTCTTTGGGGGCTCCCAGGCCATGATGGATTCAATTTTGGCCTGGAGAGGTTGCACCTTACCCCCGTCCACCAGGTGTCCCAGGTAAATGACAGATCCCTGTCCAATCTGGCACTTGCTGGCCTTGATAGTTAGACCAGCACGTTGCAGAGCCTGCAGTACCTCCTGGAGGTGCAGCAGATGGTCCTCCCAGGTGCTACTGAAGACAGCTATGTCAACCAGATATGCCGCTGAGAAGGACTCCAGGCCAGACAGGACCTGGTTAACCAACCGCTGGAAAGTGGCCGGAGCATTCTTGAGCCCGAAGGGCATCACTCTAAACTGGAAGTGGCCCTTGGGGTGGAGAACGCTGTTTTCTCCCTTGCTCCATCGGCCATGGCAATTTGCCAGTACCCAGACGTCAAATCGATGGTGCTGAGGTACCGGGCTGCTCCCAGCTGGTCCACCAGCTCGTCTGCTCGTGGGATCGGATGAGCGTCTGTCTTCGTGACAGAGTTCAATGCCCTGTAGTCCACACAGAACCGCAGTTCTGGTGTGGTGCCCGGTGGGGCCGCTTTCAGCACCAACACCACCGGACTAGCCCACGGGCTACTGGAAGGTTCGATCACCCCCAGCGCCAGCATTTTTGCCACCTCACTCTGGATGCTGTTCTTCACTCTGTCCGATAGCCGATAAGACTTGTCCTTTACCGGTGGGCTGTCTCCTGTGTCCACATCATGGGTATACAAATGAGTGATTCCAGGCGTGAGGGAGAACAACGAGGCGTACTGCCCCAGCACCTGGCGGCAGTCCCTCTGTTGCTCTGGGGTCAAGGATGGGGAGAGGATCACGCCGTCCGCCGATCCATCCTTTTCCTGGGCCGCCGAAAGGTCAGGAAGAGTCTCACTCTCTTCCTCCTCGCTCCCATCCGTCACCATGAGGAGAGCAAGCTCAGATCGCTCATGGTGCGGCTTCAGGCGGTTGACGGGGAGCACCCGATGGGGCTGACGGGGGGTCTTCAAGTCAATGACATAGGTAGTCTGGCCTCGTCGCTCCACAATTTCGTACGGACCAGTTCACCAGTCCTGGAGGGCGCTAAGTTCCCCAGGCTCCATGACCCACACCTTCTGTCCAGCGTCCAACTCCACCGTCCGAGCGTTGCGGTCATACCACTCCTTCATGACGGCTTGGCTAGCCTCCAGATTATCTGAGGCTGCCTTCCACAGCTTGGCCATCTGGCTGCGGAATGCCAGCATGTAGCTGACAACATCACGGGGAAGCTTCTTCGAAGTCTTTTCCCACCCCTCCTTCACCAGGCTGAGGGGCCCCCTAACGGGATGGCCATAGAGCAGCTCAAAAGGGCTGAACCCGACTCCCTTCTGCGGCACCTCACGGTAGGAGAACAGCAGGCAAGGGAGGAGGACGTCCCACTTCCGCCTCAAGTCCTCTGGCAGGCTCCGGATCATCCCCTTTAAGATTTTGTTAAAGCGCTCTACGAGCCCGTTAGTCTGGGGGTGGTAAGGAGTGGAGAACCGATAGGTCACCCCACACTCCTTCCACATGGCCTGCATGTAGGCCGACATGAAATTCGTGCCCCTGTCTGACACCACGACCTTGGGGAATCCCACTCGGGTAAAAATCCCCAACAGGGCCCGCGCCACCACCGGTGCAGTGATGGTCCTCAGAGGAATAGCCTCCGGGTACCGAGTGACGTGGTCCACCAATACCAAAATGAACCGGTGTCCCTCTGAGGTCGGAGGGTCCAACGGTCCAACAATGTCGATGCCAACCCGCTCAAAATGGGTCCCGACCACCGGGAGTCGGTTCCAAAGGGACCTTCAGTTTAGTCCCAGTCTTGCCACTCGCCTGGCAAGACTTACAGGTCTTACAATAGGTGTCTGAGGCAACTCTCATCCTGGGCCAATAAAAATGTGGGACCAACCGCGCAAAGGTTTTGTCCTGGCCCAGGTGTCCGGCTAAGGGTATCTCATGCGCCAACTCCAACAGGAAGGCCCGGTAGCATTGGGGGACCACTAAGGCCCTCGAAGATCCATGCACCGGAACCTTAGGCTCACTGTAAAGGGGGCCATCCTCCCAATACACGTGATAACCGCCAGTCTCCTGATTGGCCGCTTGGGCTTCGGCCTGCCGCCGCATGCCATCAAGCGTAGGGCACTCCCTCTGCGCCTGACAAAAGTCCTCCCGGGTAGGCCCTCCTTCCACATGCCAGTCGGCAAGGGTCGGCATGTCCCCCACGGGAACAACATCCACCTCCGCGGACTCCGGGGTACCTCCGCGGGCTCCCCATCCATCACACGGGGCGTGTCCTCCACCACATTCTTCTCTCCAAAATCGGCGTTGGGTTGGGCCATTATCCCAGGCTCCAACCCGGGTTGAGTTCCATGCCGGGCAGCCATGGACCACGTGACTACGCAAGTCCATCCTGGTAACCCCAGCATCTCAGTATGGGCTCGAAATTCCACATCTTTCCAGTCGGTGTGCTCTAGATCGTTCCCTAGTAAGCACCCCACAGGCAAGGCAGGGCTCACCGCAACTCTCAATAGGCCTTTGACTCCTCCCCACTCAAAGGGAACTTGAGCCACTGGATAGTAACTCACACTGCCGTCAGCCAACACGGCCGGATGGAACTCCTCTGGGATCACCTGCTCAGGGGACACCAGCCGCCTCACTACGGTGGTCATGCTGGCACCTGTGTCCCTCAGAGCCTCCACCTCCTCCCTATTAACTCTCACCCTCTGCTGGTATTTAGCAGTGTTCGGGGGTAGGGACACCACTGGGACCATCTCTCTATCCCCGAGTGAAACCAGGGTCAGGCCTGTCCACTCCCCTTCCCTATCTAGGGGCAGCTCCACCCCAAGCGCTACACTAGCCATCCCGGGGCTCTTCCCGCCCGTTGGGGCTGGGGGTCTCTTGCGACACTTAGGATCGCTCTTGTAGTGTCCAATCTCCCCACATTCATAGCACCGCACAATCCTTGGCTGCTGACTCTTGTCAGGGTAAGTGGGCTTTGGGGAATTGGACTGAGGTGGGGTCCATACTCCTTTCCCAAACTGTCTAGTTTGTGGGCCTCTGGAGAACTCCACCTTTTTATCTCCCCCCCCCCTTTCTTCTGGGGGAAACCCTGTCCGCCTTTCGGGCCATCTCCCCCGGGGCCCTTGTGAGACACCCGGGTGCTAACCCAAATGTCCGCCTCCTCCGCAACCTCACGGGGATCAGTCAACTTGCGGTCCACCAGATGTTGGCGCAGCTCCAGAAAACACTTATCCAAGAGGTGCTCTCTTAAAAACAGATCATACAAGCCCTCGTAATCGTGCACCTCGCTGCCACGCACCCAACCATCTAGAGCCTTACGGGCATAATCAAAAAAATCCACCCAATTTTGCCTTGAGTTAGGGCCTTAACTTCTAGCCGTCGAGTTCTGGCAGTCTGAGGCAGGGGTGAACAGTCCCCCCTATCTTCCCAAAACCCTTCCCTCGCTGGTGCTCGCTCAGCCCTTCACGGGGCAAGCGTCGGCTGGGCCACGGGCCGGTTCACTCCCATTACCGGGGCATTGGGGGCCCCACGGGGCTCAGCAAAGGACTTCCCCGGGGGAGGGGCGAGTCCCAGGCCTCTACTCAGCCGTCCGCCCTCCTCCCCGGGGGTTACCTTGGTCTTCGACCCCTCGCGGGTCACTCCCAATGGTCCTCGCGCTGGGCGGGGGCTCACTTGCCTCCGAGCCTCTCCCGCCAGCCGCGCGCGCCTCCTGTCCGTGTCCGGGCCGAAGAGGGCTGCTCGTGGAATATCTCCGCCGGAGTTCCGGACCAGGCGCGCCCGCAGCCGCCAATGACAGAGCGGCCTGCGGGGGCGCGGCCTACCCAGAGAATGGCGAAGCAGCGGGGGCGGCGTTCAGCAGTCCGCCCCTGTCAGGTGACTCTGTGCCTGGCTTCAGGCCTAACGAGGCCTTTCCTCGGATTCCCGCGACCCTCTCTCCCCTGAGGGCCACGGGCCGCGACGGCAGCGGGGGTGCCCCGGTCTTCCCCGCGGGTCCCCAGAGATAACCGGGTGCGATCTTTGCGGCACAGGGCCGCGGCGATTAGTGATTTCCAGGTTTCCCTCAGCGGGGGTGGAGGAAATTAAGGGTTGGCCCGCAGCTTGGGAGGTGGCGATTGGTTTGGCGCCCAGCACCCCCTACTCCCACAATGATGCCCTAGCTCGGGGCAGGTAGGTGGAGAGGTGGCAGGCCACACGCCAGTGGCAGAACAAGCTAGGGAGGGAGCCCAGGTTAAGTCAGGGAGCGCAGGAGTGGCACACGCAGGTACCTGGTCGATCCCCCAGCAGTTCTGTGGTAAGTTTCTGTGGTAAGTTTCTGTGGTTAGCTTTGAGGTCCTCTTGGCTCTTGTTGGTTCTGGCGCCCTTAGTAGTTTGGTTCCTTGGGGGGGGGCGGGGGGTAGATTGAGTTGGTGACTGAAGGAAGTTCTAAGTCAGGCTTGGTAGGTTGTCCCTGTGTTCCCCTCCCACTGGGACAGATCAGTGGGCTAGTTCAGGATCCCTCACTCAACTTAAAAGGCAGCACCTAAGCCCTGTCACTTTCAGTGGCATAGGTCCCTGACTAGGCCCTACCGCCTAAAACTCCTGCGTAGGTTCCCCCAGGTCGTCGTCGCCCCAACTGACGAAAAATGTTCCCTCCTTACCTTCAGTATCCCTAGGTCAGGTGACCACCCTCTAAGGTGGCAAAAGTAAACCCCACCCTTCTTCTAGAAGGTTCCAGCAACTGACCATGTCACTGACCATGTCATGAGTGATGTAATATGTGACGTCATCAGCAGTGCATTGCAGGGGCGCAAGTTATAGTTAGCTGAACTAACTATAACAGGGGAATTTCTCTGGTTTTGTACGAGTGAAATGTCCAACTAACTATAACTTTCCCTAAAGCTTATCGTTTTTTCAGTGAATATATATATATATATAATGTAAAAATAAATTAAACATATACATATAATATATATACTTACTAATAATTTTTAATAATTATTTTAATAACTTATAATGTTTAGGTCTCGGCCTAGGCAGCGCATGCGCTGTCTCGTCGAGAGATGCTTTATACAGAATAGTGGGGGAAGCTCCGCAATCATTCCGGCTATCTTTTTAATTGGCCGAAATTGTAAATGCCGCATTCTAATGTTAGGCAAGTTAGTCCCGCCTTCTGACGGCCATGACGTCATTTTTGTCCCTCCATGGCTATCGGCCCCTTTACTTTCAAAACAGTACTGTTCCCCTGCCTCCGCCGTTCCCTCCTGCAGTCCGTCACTTCTCTGTCCACCACAACCCCCCCACCCACTCCCTTTCCTGCCTTCTTGCACGACCGCAGTTTTGTTTACAATGCAATAGGGCTCTCGTAAATACTAGTCCTATTGCATTTTTAAATGCTTGTCTTCTCTTCTGATTGGCTGAGTGGATTTGCACTCTTTCTTGCCTGACCTGTCCATCACGGCTCGTTACCCGGAAGCAGAAGCATGGCGGCTGTAATGCCCCCACCATCCCTCTGAGATCGCTGGGTTTTTTCACCCTTAATTCGCGTGCACACCACTCAAGGGACGCTGTACTTTAATTGACATTAGGTATGTTTCCTGTGACTCTGGCAGAGCGCAGCGGGGCAGGGGACCCGGGCCTGCACTATCTCTCCGGGGCCCCCTCCATCACAGATACAACCATGCGGTGGGTGGTGCCGGATCAGTGCAGCAAGTTCTATAACGAGTTCTTCATTAAACCGAGCAGAGAGTGCGAGGTGAGACCCGGGAGTGTGATCCCTGGACCCCTGGGTCCCGGTGCAGTGGGAGGGGGCATCTTGAGGGAAGATAGGGCTGGCAGCAGCATGGCGTGCTGTGAGGAGAGACCCTGGGGGCCCCAGAATGGACCCTCTTCAAGGGCTTTGGGTCGAGGAGATGGATGAAGGGGACGAAAGAGCTTTCCTAAAACACATGGAACCTGGCACCAACAGTAGTGCCTAGAGATGATTAATACAGTGTTTTATAGCGCTACATACCCCAGTTCTGCCGTTTCTAATGGTGTAAGTAAGATACCTTCCTGTTAAATGTAAGGGTGCTGTGGTCACTGTGAAGGTGGCTAGACAACAGGTGAAAGCGCCCCCACTCACTGACAGCAGTGGACAGAGACCACCAACACAAGCGGCTCCCAGGTAGGACTGGGTGGCTTCAGGTGGTGCTGTGGGGCAGTCGAGGCTGCAGGCTGGACTGTGGGGTGGTGGTGGCCGCATGTGGTGCTGTTTTCACCCTTACTGCGCGTGCACACCACTCATGGGACGCTGTACTTTAATTTACATTAGGTATGTTTCCTGTGATTTGTTTTCATATTGTGTATGTTTGCGTCTGTGGAAAGCGGTGTGACGGCGACAGTGACTTGGTATGAGGCGTGCACCATATCGTAGCCAACTACATTAATATATGGTGGTAAATAAAGCGGGCTTGGTGACTTCCGAGTCAAATAATAATCTTGTAACATGCTGTAATCGAACAGTCTTGTACCTTATTGTCACACCGTGAAATGCATCTTCAGGAGTTTGCGGACTATGGTTCTGTGAGTAGATTCATTTCTTAGATGTGCGCTGTCCTAACTTCCTATGCTTGTTGGCTTCTAAGTTTGCATGAGCATCGGGACACTTGAGCAGCGTATTTATTGCGCAGGGGAAGAGTTTTAGATCAGCTACAGGCCCTTCAAAGAAAGAAGAAAAATAACATAATTACAGCCCCCTTGCCTGTGTTTAAGGAACTGGTAAAGAAGTAACAAGATGTAGTAGGTCTACATGCAAGGAAACAATGCATTATTGTCTACTTTAATGGCGGCAATTGGGCGTGGTACTTCATTAACCAGCAGTACTGTGACTAATGTTTTAAAGACAGGGTCTCAGGGTCTCTGCTCCACTTCAGAACCTCACCGAGGTTCACCAAGAGGTCATCTTGGGACTACGCCTTTGTCCGTGAATATTTACCACACAATGGTCATTTTTATCTTCTCCACCTTTTTGTGCCAATTATATAGTCAATGCCAACCACGATAAGTACACAACTCTTAGTTCTGTGTTCCTTATTATTATTATTTTTTAAATGTTACTATCGTAGATTTGAGGTCAGTAGGAAGTGCAAGTCCATACATTTCCAAATGCGATTTTAGTTGGAGTGTTTTATTTTTCGGGAAAATAAAAGCATCGCATCTTGTGTTACTCACCATCAGATGCATTTATAGATGGACTCTGGAGTATTTTTAAAGTATTTTCAGGGATGCAGTCAGAAAACGAAAACACCCCCCACTTTTAACCAAACCTCTAATGACACTGTGTGAGTAAACCAAATAAACCCGACACTTCCATGAAGAGTTTCCTTCGCCATTACATCCACTCAGCGATCTAGCGAGGGAAGAGCTGTGGCGCTGCGGCTAGGGCGACTGACACCGGACGCTGGGGCTCACGGTTCGATCCCCGGCACCGGTGGTAGGTCAGCCCAGCACCATGCGACTCTGGGCAATAGCTCGCTGAATCTTCCCGACGACCCCCAGCGCCGGGATGCCTCCGGTAGCTGTGCACTTTACAAATACTGGATTTACATTTCACATTTTATCTTTTTAAGTCATCCTCCCACCCACCTATTCATTAGCATTTCACCTTTCCATCCTTTCATCCATTTTTGCTTATTTCGAATATCCACAGAAATTCCATTGATGCATCTGTTCATTCGTTCGGCCATCCAGCCTCCGCTGCACGCATCCATCCAGACAAAAAGGTAGATCTCATGACTGACTGACAACCCTGAAGTCAGTAGGGCTGCTACAGAGTCAGTACCATGCCACTAACTCCATACCAACCCTTTTTGCCTCTCAAGGTCGTTCATTTGTACATAATGTTTTCTTGCTTATATGTAAGGTAACAAAAATGCTTACAACACTTTTTTATGATAACTTTTTAACATGCTGCACCGCAGCCAGAGTGCTCTACAACAGTGCTTAAAGACATTGACAAAGCCACTAGCTGTGGGTAAACACTTATAAGGACCCAAAGCCGAAACCTATTGGCTATGCCAATGCTTGTTTTAAAATGTCATATGTATTATAAATACATCTATCCACATTAAACAATATAAATAAAAAATTAATAAATATATATATAACAAGTTAAAAAAAACACTCTTTTTAATATTCATTATATACTACATTAACAAAAATTATATAAAAAATATTAGATAGTAGAAGTAATACAATTACTATTCTAACTCAAAACAGTGCAACACTAAGGAAAATGTTGGATAGCGTAGGGATAAAAATTACTATTCCCACCCCAGTGAGTGCAACATTAGGGAAAGTGTTGGATAGCGTAGGCGTAGAAATTACCATTCCCATTCCAGTGAGTGCAACATTAGGAAAAGTGTTGGATAGCGTAGGGGTAAAATTTACTATTCCCACTCCAGAGAGTGCAACAGTAGGGAAAGTGTTGGATAGCATAGGGGTACAAATTACTATTCCCACCCCAGTGAGTGCAACAGTAGGGAAAGTGTTGGATAGCGTAGGGGTTAAAATGACTATTCCCACTCCAGAGAGTGCAACAGTAGGGAAAGTGTTGGATAGCGGAGGAGTATAAATTACTATTCCCACTCCAGTGAGTGCAACAGTACGGAAAGTGTTGGATAGCGGGTGGGTAAAAATTTGTATTCCCACTCCAGGGAGTGCAACAGTAGGGAAAGTGTTGGATAGCGTAGGGGTTAAAATTACTATTCCCACTCCAGAGATTGCAACAGTAGGAAAAGTGTTGGATAGCGTAGGGTTAAAAATGACTATTCCCACTCCAGGGAGTGAAACAGCAGGGAAAGTATTGGATAGGAAAGGGGTTAAATTAACATACTTATTAATTAAATAATTTTTTTTAAAATAAATAACTTATAAAATTAATTAACTAAGAAATTAATAATAAATACCAAGAAAATAAAATAAATAATTACTTAAATAAAATTAAATTACTTCGCACCCTATTTCCCCATAAACACACAACCCGCTGCAGATGAAAAAGAACACAATTAACTTAATTTGCCATTAATCTATTAATGAAAAATGTATTACCAATTAATAAATTAACAATTAAAACAAATAAATAATAAGAATAAATTAATATAATAAATTATTCAATTAATAAAATTAACTACCAATTAATAATTAATTACCAATAAATTATTTATCAATAACCATAAATTAAAACATACATTTTTAATTATTAGATTACTTCCCACCCTATTCCCCTATAAACCCACAACCCGCTACACATAAAAATTAACATAATTAATTTCATTATCTATTAATCAATTAATAAAAATGTATTACCCATTACTAATTAACAATAAATTAATAAACAATAACAATAAATAAAACAATACATTTATAATTAATATGATAAATTAATTATTAGAAATCAATTGCCAATTAATAATTAACAATAAATTAATACTCAACTACAACTATAAACCATATTAATTAATTAATTATTAATAAATTACTTCCCTCCCTATGCCCCTATAAACCCACAACCCGCTCTGATACTAAAACGCAAAATTTACTTAAAAAATTAGTAATTTCTAAACATTTAATACATATATTTAGAAATATTTAGAATACATTACAAACAATGTTACATACATATAAAATACATACTAAAATACATAACACTAATATAAATATCGATACTAACAACAGAATTTTTGCTTACGATATTACTTACTTCGATATTACTAACTTCGATATAAAAAAAACGATATTACTTACCTTAAGGTCGATATTCTGGTCACCGATATTCTTGACATCGATATTCTGTCCCTACGATATTGTAAACTTGATATAATTGTAGGTCAATATCCAAAATTCGATATTTTGACTGCTCACCGCGAGTTGCTTGTCAATGTCTTACTCCATGACCTTGCCTGGGTGGAGTAGTATTGAGAAAAGTGGTAGTTTGCTATCTGTTGGGGTCTGCTGAAGGTTTCTTTTCAAGTGTGTTTACTCCTGCATGTTTCCTTCCCTGCGGGAACGCCGCATTGGTGATGGAGGTGCTCAGGATGTATGAGTACTTTCCTGATTGGGGAGGCACCCATGTTGTAGCAGTGATGTGGGAAGTGGTCCGGCGGAGCCCCGGAGTGGATAGTCCCCATGATGTTGGCTGTTTCTTCCACTGGTAACTGATTTGCACAGGGAAATTTGTCTTGTAAGAAACTGGGTTATATGTTGAGGGGTTGAAAGCCCCACTCAATCACAATCCTTGTCAGGGTGAACCAAACATGTCACTAAATAAACCTGTGCTTAACTCTCAGGTAGCTTGGCAGAAAGCTGTCAAGCTTAACTTAGAGGCATTGTAAAGTATTTATGCAGCACACTGACAGTTATAAAGTAAAACACAAGAAAAATCCCAAACCAATTTAGATAAATAAATTAATAAATTGATCAAAACTTCATTAGTTCTTTTTCTTGAAGAGGAATGCACTCTGATGCTAGCTATGGATCCAGGACCTGGGGAGACGCTTCTGGAGACTCCATCTAGCAGGGCTCAGGCAGTTCTAGTTGCAGGTCCAGTTGCAACAGGTCAGCTGGGCATTTACAAGGAGGCCTTTGGAGATTTTTGGATTCCAGGAGGTCAGCCAACTCAGCCTTGGAGTCCCTCAGATTAGCCCGGAATAAAGGGAGCAGTTCCAGACTTTATTCTCGGAGAGCAAGGTCGGCCTCAACAGTAGGACAGTCCTCTGGGGGACAAGCCAGTCCTTTTTCTGTAATCTCAGCAGGTCCAGGAGTGTATTGAAGAATGGCTCAAGAAGTCCAACATTTATACCTGGTACCAGCCTTAGTGTTGTCCCGTCGCCCCCCCCCCCCACACACAATATCCTACCCCACAAACAGTTCTGGAAATGTCTTCCCTTTCCCTGTCAAGGCTTTAAGAGGTCTGGGGTAACAAAAGGCTGGTGTGAGTGTCCTTTGTGTGTCTTGTAAGAGGATTCTTTGAAGTGTAAGGGGGGCAAGACACAGCTCCCCCTAGCCACCCTGACAGTTTGGCCCTTCCTATGAACACCTAGGCTCATTTTGTGTCTCTGTCTGACAGGATTCAGTACACAAACCACAACAGCAGAGCTATTCATGGTCCTTGGCACAGGATGCTGTTAAAAGGCATAAATGATTAGGACAAAATAGCAAGCTTTCTAAACGTGGCATTTTTAGAATTGTAACTTAAAATCTGCCTTTATCATTGAAGAGTATTTTCAATTACTATTATTTTGAATGTAAACAGCAGATCTCTGTGTGCTCCCAATCCAAAGTTAGCGCTTATTAAATATAATAAGGTAACCCAGTGTTTTCAAAGGGAGCAATAGCCCTTGCAACAGTGAAAAATGACTTTAACCAACATCTCCTCCTTTTTAAATACAATGCACCCTGCCCTATAAGCCTCTAGAGGCTTTTATGTATTAAAAACAAAAGTTTAGTCCCGGCAAAAGATTTATTTTACAAGTTAGTTTACCTCAGGTGAACGAAAACCAAAACACACACCTTTATGCCAGAGGTCTTCAATGATAATCATTGTTATTTGCTTTTTGTCGATATTCAAAATCTTCAAGTTAAAATAGTCATAATTCTTGCACTGTTGTACACAATTTATTCAAAACATGTCGAATTTAGACTTCTGATACAAATGTTGCTCCAAACTTGCAGATTAATGTTGATGCTATCTCAGTACGAAAAGCTGATAATTAAAATTTTTGACGTGTGACCCAATGCATTTAGGGTGCAACACCCTTCGTCCAGGAGTAACTGCGAATAAAGAAAACGGAATTGAGAAGAACATCATAAAAGTTTGGTCAGGTATCACACATTTTTTCTAAAAGATTTATTTTGGCAGGTCGAAATAGCAGTTTGGCAATTTTAAAACTGCAATATAGGCTACAGTAGGAGCCTTAAGACATGTTTTAAAGGGTAACTTTAGTGGATGACACAAGGGGTGCTGCAGGCCCATGAGTCGCATTTAATTTACAGGCCTGAGGTACATGCAGTACCACTTTAACAGGGACTTGCAGGTAAATTAGAACATTGGAATTTTGAGAGCCCCATTGGAGACAATGAAGGGGCTCGGGGCTTGCAATGGCTGATGTAATCTTTTGCCCCAACATTCCAATGGTTGTCTGTCTGTTTCACCCTTTTTAATTTATACCATTCTATCCTTAGTGTGTGCAATGTTCCAATAGCCTTATATACTAGTTTTTAAAGGCTCTCTCCATCGCCTTAGCTCAGGCCTATAACTCTTGTCCAGGGTCTTTAACAACCGGTATAGCCCTCAGCAGCGGGCCATAAAGCTATATTAGATGTGCCAATTAGGTGTAAGCCAATTCTACCTTGTTTGGAGGAGTGAGCTCACTCACTTTAGAGTAGTTAGCAGTGGTAATGAGCACAGAGTCCTAATGCCAACACAATTAATCCAGCTAAAGAGGAAGGGCAAAGCCAAAAGGTTTGAGAGGCATGTCAAGGATTTTTTCATATTCCTTGCGGCTGGGGGCAGCTGAACGCCAGTACTATCCTGACATGCCAGAGTTCGCCATTTTTTACTCCAAGCACGGTCTAGTTGTTAAGAACTGGCGCCTACAAAACGAGACTCTGCGCGAGCGCGCCCGATCTCGTATTTGAAACTGACACTGCTGTACTTGCCTGCCGATAGTGTGCGTGGAATTATTGTGTGTCTGCCTTGTAAATCCATCACTGCTGCTGTTGTGGTTAAGGGGTCGTGGCATTTTTGAAATCACTGTTTGGGGGGAAATTGAATTGAAGCTCTTGTGGCATTTTTAAAAAAACAACTGTCTTGGGGGAATTGAATTGTGGCTCTCTGCAGTGGAAATTGTGGGGAACTGTTGTTAATTTTTTTCATATTCCTTGCGGTTGGGGGCAGCTGAACGCCAGTACTATCCTGACATGCCCGAGTCCGCCATTTTTACTCCAAGCGCAGTCTAGTTGTTAAGACCTGGCGCCTACAAAACGAGACGCTGCGCGAGCGACGTCATACATTAGATCAAGTATTCTCCAATGTGAGTACGGAAATAGAGGCTCCCCAACCATTGGTATGGTCGGATCACTATCTCCTGAACTTTAAATTTCCGAAATTTGCAGCGCACGCTCAACACAGGGAGATGCTTCATCCTGTTATTTTTAGACCTTTTAATAAGTTTACGCCTGACAGCCTAGAGAGTGCCCTGGGGAAGCACCCGATTCCAGTTAGCGGAGATCCAGAAATCGACGCTCCTGGTCTGGAGCAATGGCTGGAAGATCAGGTGAGGGTATTGGCTCCTCATAAAATGCCGAATGGCACAAGAAACCGTGCCTCCGCACCGTGGTTTACAGTGACACTCAGGGAAAGCAGAAGTGCCTGCAAGCGCCTAGAAAGAGTCTGGCGTACCAAGTATAATTCCACGGACCTAGTTATTTACAAACAAGCTTTGAAAGCCTATTATAACGATGTCCGGACGGAAAAGAAAAAAATCTTTACCTTAAAAATAAAAGGGGCGGCGAATAAAAGTAAAGAAATATTTAAAATTGTTAAAGATTTCACATCTCCCAGTGCTGTAAGCAAGGTCTTTACCCTTCCATGACAAGATCCATCTGATCCAACAATCATTTGCCCCAATGGGTCCTCCTGAAGTGGATAGGCCTTTGGGTGTCCGGCCACCGAGGTCGTGCTGTGCACTCTCCCTTTTTCCTCCCATCTCCCTGGAAAAATCTCTGGATATTATGACCTCCCTGAAGTCGGGCTCTCCGTCCGACCCCTGCCCAGCTAGGATTCTGAAGAAGATTGCGGAACCTCTAAACCCGGCAATCAATTCAGTTCTTTATTCTTCCCTTGGACATGGAACAGTACCCAGTTGTTGGAAAAGGGCCAAAATTATTCTGCTGTTTAAAAAGCCTTCAGCCGATCCTGCGATCGCATCCAACTACAGGCCTATCTCCCTGCTGCCTTTCTATTTGAAGGTCTTGGAGAAGTACGTCAACTCTGTACTAACAGACTTCATAGAAGGTAACCTTGTGCTGCATGAGAGCCAGTCGGGCTTCAGAGACTCTCTTAGTAGAGAAACAGCCTTACTGGAGGTCTCTGAAATTATTAAAGCTCAAATGGACAAAAGGGGCAGCGCTGTCTTAATACTACTGGATCTGTCTGCGTCCTTTGACACCGTGCCCCATGACCGGCTTCTGCATAGGTTGGCAGAGTGTGGGGTTGGGGGTATGGTGTACAAATGGTTTGCTTCGTTGCTTTCGGAGAGGCAACAGGAAATCTGGTCTCCGCCATTTTCAGCGACTAGCACCTCAATGCAAGTAGGGGTCCCGCAGGGCTCCGTCTTGAGCCCCACCCTTTTTAATATATATATATATGGCCCCTCTCGCTCTTCTGGCTGAGCAGCATGGAGCAAAGATTATTTCCTATGCCGACTCCTGTTTACTTGTGATAAAGGAGCGTGCTTTCGCGGATGGGAGATAAAAGAATGTCTAACTGAGGTGTTCGCGTAGCTACGACGGGACCAACTCAAATGTAATTCAGAAAAATCTGAAATAATTTTTTTGGGTTGCTCCCCAAACGAGGACTGGAATGAATGGGGGCCCAGCGACATGTCACCTTCTTCGGCCCCAGTCAAGCTGGGCTCGATCTTACTATGAAGGCCCAAATCCAAGCAGTCGCTGGCACCTGCTTCGGCCTGATAAGAATGGTAAAGAACTTCCTTCCTCTCCTACCGATGGAGTCCCGTAAGATCGTTGTGCAAGCCTTGATCACATCCAGGCTGGACTATGTGAACATCTTTTATCTGGGGCTGCCTGAGTATTTGCTCACTCGGCTGCAGGTTGTGCAGAACGCTGCGGCCAGAGCTATTCTTAGGGTAAGCACCAGAACACGTATGTCACATCTCCTGGAAGCCCTTCATTGGCTCCCGGTGAGATAAGGTGTTCAGTTTAAGGCCTTAGTGCTTGCTTATCGGGCTTTCCATGATACGGGTGCTGTATACCTGAGGAACAGAATCCAATGCTACCAGCCTCAACGGGTCCTTAGATCCTCTAGGCAATCTCTTATAGTGATTCCTAAGTTCACAAAATCTCGGATTGGAGGAAGGTCTTTTCAGGTGCATGCTGCGTGTTTATGGAATGAATTACCACTATATCTGAGGCAAGCGCAGGACCTGCTGTCCTTTAGGAAACAACTGAAAACGTGGCTGTTCCAACAATAACTACGGGTGGGGTTAGTCTTTCATGAGGTTTCTGCCATGAGATCAGCGCCGGGACACTCCTTGTGAGTATCCGCACGCTTTATAAATATTTAATTTCATTTCATGACCATTCTAACAGGTATCCTTTCGTCCCCTTCCCCGTTGTTACCGGGGTGGGAGCTTTGAAGGTAGTAGGCAACAGTCTAGAGAACCACTGCCAGCTATCACTGAAGTTTTCCAAAAGGAGCCCCTTTTTTTTTAAGCAGCCCACTTCCTTTAAAGAACTTGAGCTGCTTTAAAAAATTAGAAAAAAACTTGCAATTTTCAAATATAATCACAGGGAATGTAGTATGCTGTCCCTTGCAGGCACCATCCCTGTAATTGTAGTCAATCATAGGGGGTAGCAGATTGTGATCTGCCTGTTGAATATTCATTATGCAGGGTGTTTTGCAACTGCCTGTTATTCGTTGGACAGATCTAGTACTTCATAGGTCAGTACATAAAATAAAATAAGGGTTGCAAAAGGTAAATACATAATTCGCAACCGGTTTTGCAATCACATTTTTAGTACATTTGGCTTTGTTTCTGACATTGTTCAGACAATGTGCTTCTCTTCTTGTTAAATCCGAGTGATTTTTTAGGGGATGGTTTGCATGTAATTATGAAATATGGCAAGCTTTCTAGGAACAGTCCGGAAAATTGAAACTTTTCCTAAATCACAATCCTAACTGAAATCACCCTGCGTTAGAAACCTTCAGACCTACCAGATGTGAATTAAAGTTAAAGATGTTTGTAAATGTTAAAACAAAAGAAGACCCTTCCGAAGCTAAACGTATCATGATGAATAGCCAATAATGAAAATTAACTTCCAAAAATAAAACATGCCTCTAACCAAGCTAAAACAGTAGGTTCTTACAACACAAACGCAAGGACACTTAACTGTCTGAGGAGTAGCCCTGAAAAGAGGGGTGAATGTACTGCATGATGTAGTTTTTTGACATTTTTCCTATGTTCTCTATGGTTCTTTTATAAGTAGCCGCTGGGGAAGAGAATGCATAATGTTAGCCTCTTGTTGTGGCATAAAATCTTGGTGATAGGGGAGCATTGTAGCTATTGGTTTCTGTGTGTGCTGGACATGACATGAGGAGCTCAAGGAGGTCATCAGAACCAAAGGCCCCATATGATAAACTTTGAGTAGGGGTCATTGCATGAGTCTGAACAGAACAGTGACAGCACATGGAGAACATTAAACCAAGTCGTGACTATCAGAGACCAGAGGGTGCGGGGGGCTTGGGAACAACAATAGAAAGTGTGTTCACTTTGCAAGACTGAGAGGGTGGGCAGGAGGTCAGAGAGACATTGGAACCAGTGGCCACAATGTGATATCAGAGGGGGCGGTGAAACAGTTTTACTTTACACATCCTTTCATCATTTATGTCCTTTATGCGTATATTTGATTTTGCCTACATATCGGTTTCAAACATATGTGGAATTGACTTGTAACTCTTTCAAAATCTGTTTTTGTCACCCCAACAGGTAAAACAAATAAAGCATGAAAGAAACTGGATCAAACATTAAAGTGTTTGAAATAAATTGTGTGTAACAACAGTTTTAACAAGGTTTGAGGTAAATGCAACTTCCCATGGCATAAAGAATCCAAAACTACAGAAGCAAGGTCTAAGATTGTTGCTATGGCTTATGTTCTTCCAGGAGATGTGATCTCATTTGAGTGCCAATACTGCACTTTGGAGTGGCAATATGTGCCTAATAAATTTAAAAGCATTTAACTTTTGACGGAACTCTAAACTATTTTGTATTCTACACAGATACTCGACCACACTATGAACCAAAGCATTTCTGGAAAAATTTATAAAAGCATGACATTTTAAATGCTTGACTTTGGCACATTGGAAAAAAGATTGTGCAAATGTATTGAATCTAATAAGGAAGTGATGAACAAGAGATATCCGTTTTAATTCACCATCCACATAATGGAAAGTCCTTCCTTATTCATATTTTTAATGTGAAAACGCTTTATATAAAAAAAGGATTTCTAAACATACTTCAGGCGGGACACAGAGAGCGGAAGTCATCCAATGTTTTAATTGTGCCAAGGGTTTCATTCTAAAGAAATGCTTTAGGCGACTTCAGAAGCTCCACACCGGTGAGAAATCATTGGAATGTACTGAATGTGACACAGCATTGACTTTAAAAGAAAATCTAATGCAACATCGATAACTCCAGGCTGGTGAGAAACCATATAAATGTGCTGAATGCAACAAGGCTTTCATTAAAAAGGAAAACATAATGAATCATCAGAAACTCCACACTGGAGAGAAACAATATGATTACAATGAATATGACAAGGTATTCATTACAAAGGGAAAACTAATGAAACATCAGAAAATTGTCACAGGAGACAAACTACATGAATGCACTGAATGTCAAAATAAATTCTTTACAAAGGGACAGTTAATTAAACATCAGAAAGTCCATGCAGGAGAGAAACCATGTATATGTACTGAATGTGACAAGGCGTTCATTACAAATGAAGAGCTAATGAAACATAAGAACGTCCACACTGAGGAGAAACAGTATGAAAGTACTGAATGCGATAAGTCATCCTTTACAAATAGAAACCTAATATCTCACCAGAAAATCCACACTAGTAATAAATCAAATGAATGCACAGAACGTGACAAGGCATGCAGACGGAAAGAACATTTATTGAAACCTCAAAAACTCCACACAGGTGAGAAACCATATGAATGTACTGAAAACGACAAGGCCCTCTCTAGAAAGGATCGACTTTCGCGGCACCAGAAAGTCCACATTGGGGGGAAGCCATTTGAATGTATTGAATGTGGCAAGGCATTCATTAAAAGGGGAGAGTTAACACGACATCAGAAAATCCATGCAGGGGTGAAACCATATAAATGTACTGAATGTGACAAGGCGTTTATTACAAACGCAAAGCTAATGCTACATCAGAAAGTCCACAGTGGGGAGAAACCATTTGAATGTACTGAATGTGACAAGGCTTTTATTAGAAAGGAACGGCTTGTGCACCACCAGAAAGTCCACACAGGAGTAAAACCATTTAAATGTACTGAATGCATTAAGTCATTCTTTACTAGTCGAAACCTAATACTCCATCAGATGGTTCACACCAAGGAGAAGCCCTATGAATGTAGTGAATGCGATAAGGCATTCGTTACAAAGAGACAGTTAACGCAACATCAGCATGTCCATACGGGACAAAAAATATATAAATGTTCTGAATGTGACAAGGCATTCATTAGAAAGCAAAACTTAATGAATCATCAGAAACTCCACACTGGGGAAAAACCATATGAATGTACTGAATGTGACAAGGCATTCATTAAAAAGGAACAGCTATTGCGCCACCAAAAAGTCCACACTGGTGAGAAAACATATGAATGTAGTGAATGTGATAAGGCATTCAGTATAAAGGCAGGCCTAATGAGACATCAGAAAATCCACACTGGGGAGAAACCATATGAATGTGCTAAATGTGGCAAGGCATTTAGTAGAAAGGAATCCTTAACGGTTCATCAGAAATTCCACACTACAGAGAAACCATATGAATGCACTGAATGTGATAAGGCATTCAGACTAAAGGGAAATCTAACGCGACATCACAAACTCCACACTGGTGAGAAACCTTATAAATGTACTGAATGTGACAAGGCCTACATTACAAGGAAGGAACTAACCCAACACCAGCAAATCCACACTGGAGAGAAACCATTTGAATGCACTGAATGTGATAAGGCCTACACTAGGAAGGATCGACTTGAGCGACACCAGAAAGTCCACACTGGTGAGAAACCCTATGAATGTACTGAATGTGACAAGGCATTCATTACAAAGGGAGAACTAACACAACACCATAAAGTCCACACTGGGGAGAAACCATATGAATGCAATGAATGTGACAAGGCGTTTGTTACAAACAAAGAGCTAATGCAACATCAGAAAGTTCACACAGGGGAGAAACCATATGAATGTACTGAATGCAATAAGTCATTCTTTACTAATAAAAACCTAATAGTCCATCAGAAAACCCACACTGGGGAGAAACAGTGTGAATGCAGTGAATGTGATAAGGTTTTAAGTACAAAGGTTAGCCTAATGCGACATTGGAAAATCCACACTGGGGAGAAACCATTTGAATGTACTGAATGTGAAAAAGCGTTCATTACAAAGAAGCAGTTGACAGAGCATCAAAAAACCCACACTGGGGAGAAACCATTTGAATGCACTGAATGTGACAAAGCATTTGCTACCAAGCAAAGCCTAATGAATCATCAGAAACTCCACACTGACGAGAAACTATATGAATGCTCTGAATGTGACAATTTATTTATCACAAAGGGAAAACTGGTGCAACACCAGAAAATCCACACTGGTAAAAACCTTCTGAATTCACTGAATGTGACAAAGCCTACTTTGGAAGGCAACAACTAGCACAACACCAAAAAATCCACACCGGGTAGAAACCATATAAATGTGCTGAATGTGGCAAATCATTTAGTAGAATTGACTAATAATACATAAGATACTGCACACTAGTCTAACATCACAGAAATGTACTCAATGCGATAAGGCGTTCAAGACAAAATGTGAGCTGTTACAACACCAGAATATCCACATTGGGAAAAACCATTCAATTGTATGGAATGTAACCGAGCGTTCTAATGTAACATCAAAAAATCAACACAGGGAGAAACCATATGTTAGACCTGTCAGCCTTAGGGTGGTCTATCCCCAGACCTTTTCCTGCTTACCTCCTCTATTTGTTGATTCTTTATGTTGGCGTTAGGACTCTGAGCACTTTACCATTGGTGACAAGTGCTAAAGTGCATGTGCTTCTCCCCTAAACATGGTAATGTTATGCTAATTTAATTTATAGAGCACACTGTTACCCTGAGGTGTCCTGGCACTAGCTCCCTGATCTAGGGTTATTAGGTTCCTAGTGACCTTGCTATCGTCTAATTACTGAAGAGACAGGTTTTCAAGGCCTTTCCAAAGGTCAGCAAGCGTGTGGCGGTACAGATATTCAAAGAAAGTTCAATCCAGGCCACAATAGTTCCTGTGAAGAAACTTCTGCCCCCCAAGTCATCTTTTTTAAACCTGGGTACCACCAAGGGTTTAGAATTGGCAGATCGAAGTGTCCTATTGGGTATATACCACCTAAGCATGTGAGTGAATTAGGGGGATCCCAAGTTATGTAGTGTCTTGTAAGCAATGCACAGTGCTTTACATTTTTTCCTGCTTTTCACTGGCAGCCAATGCAGTTTTTGAATATTATTTCTCACCCAGGTAAATTTGGTTGTTTGTGAGAGTACTTTTGCTGCAGTATTTTGCAACACCTGCATTTTAGATGTTGCTGTAAATTCAGATATAGGCTGTTGCAGTAGTCTGGCCTGGCCATAACTAAGGTCGATATTACACTTTTTTGGGAGATAGGAGGAATAAAATCTAAGATAGTTTTGATCTTTTTAAGAATAGAAAAGTAGATGATGTTGAAGCGTTAACCTAACTAGAAAAGCAGAGCTTGTTATCTACGATCACTTCAAAACCTTTTAGCTTTAACAATCGGCTTAGGTAAACATCCCAGTTCTTCTGGCCACCAACTCGGAGACCAAAAAGAGGGACCATTTCTGAACAGTTCCATCTCAGTTGTGTTGGATTTCAGTTTAAAGCAGTTACTGCTCATCCAGGTGCTGACTGCTGCCATACAGTCATGGAATTGTTTTCTGATGGTACTCGGCTGATTTGGAACTGCCACTACAATCTGAGTATCGTCATTGGTAAATACACAATTGGCATATTTAATGTACTTATAAGTCCTTTGTAAAGTGGTGTACCATATACCCAGCGCCTGTAAATTAAATGCTACTAGTAAGCCTGCAACCCTGATTGTGCCTCCCACGCAAGTAGCTTTTCAAACCTGTCTCAGGCCTGTCATTGCAGGCCCTGTGTGTGTAGTTTACTGCCACTCCGTCTTGCATTTAAAACTACGTGCCTAGCCTTAAACTTCCCTTTTACTACATACAGGTCGCTGTTAAGGTAGGCCCTAGGTAGCCCATAGGGCAGGGTGCTATGTAAGTAAAAGTTAGAACATGTACTTTTAATCTTTACATGTCCTGGTAGTGACAAACACCCAAATTATTTTTTCACTACTGTGAGGCCTACTCCTCTCATAAGTTAACATTAGGAATTCCTTAATACATTTTTAAGCTGTAATTCCTGTTTGGAAAGAAGTAGCTCGGTCATGTTTTATATATTTGAAATATTGGTGATAAATGCTTTTTACTGGTAAAGATGGATTCAACATTACTATTTTAGGAATGCCACTTTTAGAAAGTGTTATGAGTAGACAAGGGAACCCAATTTGAATTGGTCAGGGACCTTGGGTACGTATATTTTATACAAACAGTGGTCCCTCACAAAACAAGGATGAGAAAATGGGAATAAATATAGAAACGCAATGAGATCTATATTAGTTTGTCCATCCGGACAAGAATACTTTAATATATGTATATTTAAGAAAAAATCAAGAGAAACACAAACACTGTTACTGTTAAGAAAGAGAGGCTCAGGCATTCTTTACTGCTTGGAGACATGTACGCAGTTTACCAAGCTAATATGAACATAAACACCACAGTACAATTCATTGAATATTGCATAAGACAGGGTCAAGGTGTGTACAGTCGGCGTAGTTTTGATCCCTTACAAACAAGGTACAGGGATCATCATCAGGACATAGGTATATATGCCGGAGGCTAATGCCTGTTGATCATTCACAGCAGTGAACCAGGTCCCATAGGGGACTGATACTGGAGAGGTAAGCGCAATCAACTGCGGGGCCAGATGTAGCATATGGCGAGATCCTGGCTCGCGGAGGAAGAGAGTTTCTAGGCGATGTGAAAATAGTCAGACTACCGGTAAGGCACACTACTGATGGTCCGACTATTTCCTCATAACTTCGCAACTCTCTTCCACCAGCTGGGATCTCGCCGCATGTTATGTCTGGCCCCGCAGTTGGTTGCCAGCCTTATCGGTATACTCCTGCTTTAGTCATCGGACCACCTTAGTGGACCTCCATGTGACAACCGCTATTGCGCGTACCTCTCCAGTATCTGTCCTTTATGGGATCTGGTTCACTGCTGTGAACGATCAACAGGCATTAGCCTCAGTCATATATACCTATGTCCTGATGATGATCCTGGTATCTTGTTTGTAAGGGATCGTCAACTCTACACACCTTGACACTGTCTTATGTATTATTCAATAAATTGTGCTATGATGTTAATATTCATATTAGCTTGGTAAACTGCTTACTTGTCTCCAAGCAGTAAAGAATGCCTGAGCCTCTCTTTCCTCTCTTTTTTTAACTGTCAGTATTGTGTTCCACTTGATTTTTTTCTTAAATACAAATGTATTGAAGTATTTTTGTCCGGATGGACAAACTAATATAGATCTCATTGCATTTCTTTATTTATTCACTTTTTCTCATCGTTGTTTTGTGAGGGACCACTGTCTGTATAAAATATACTTTTAGAAAGTGGACATTCCTCTGTTCTTACTGCTCTGTGTGCCTGCAGCCTGTCTCCCATACATGTCTGGTATGAGTGGCAGCTACACTTTGTGCATTCCCTCTAGACAGCCACAAACACATGAAGGTTAGTTGTGTCTGAGTATTCATCTGCATTCTGATGGCTCTTCCTAGGCAGGAAGGAAGGGAGGAGCTGACACTTACATCTGAATTGGTAGTGTCGTGTCCTCAAAGGGCTGATTACTCCCCACAAATAGCCTGGGCTGAGAAGAAAGGACATTTGTGTACTTCATAGATGCTTCTTTCAAGTCACCACACTTCCAAGGCACAACTGAGTATAAGTACTGCGTCTCTGATCCCAACAAATCAGACACTTAATGACCTGTAGCTACACTCTGTTGGAAGAACTGCTGTGCTGCTTAAAGTACTGCCACCCTGAAGGACAGCCCTGCTGCTTTCTACCTCTGCTGAGGGAAGCTGGAAAGTTGTCTCCAAAGGATTAGTGGCTTGCCTCCTGCTGATTGAGACGCAGGGAAATTAAAGACTCTGTCCCTGCTCTTGTGCCTGGTCCGCTGGAAGTGGACCCAGATATTTTCTATAGCGGCACTGAGACAGCCACTAACTGCATAAGCAGAAATCGATGCATCATCCCTGAGGCAGGAGCAGACCCTGCGCATCACATCGGAACTGACACATCATCTGCAGAACGTGACCACCACCACAGCAGGATTACAGAGATCGACACCTCTCCCTCCTAATCCTACCTTGTCAATTGGAAATGTGGGTGTTCTCTTTGATTCCTCTCTCTCATTTGAGGTGCAAATTAAACATATTTTTCTGTTTTCTGAAGATGAAAACTTTAATGAAGTGTCTAGATCTGGTTCCAGAGAGACAAGCAAAACGGTAGTTCATTCATTGGTTACATCCCTCCTGGACTACTCAAACTGACTCTAACTTGGACTGTGTATTTGATACACTGACTTCAGTTAATTCAGAATGCAGTGTCTAGACTAATCAGGAGAGGTCAAAGGCATCACCATATCTTGCCACATTTGAGGCACTTGCCTTTGCTCCCGGTGGAACTCTGTATTAATTTCAAATCCCTCACGTTGGCTTTCAGAGCTTTTCATGGCAAGGCCGCAAGTTATCTGTTAAATAGGCTGTCTCCATAAACTCCAAAAAGGGCTCTTAGATCCAACAATAGTCGCCTCCTGCGGATCCAAAAATTCCTGAAGTCTCAATGTGGTAGCAGTCTCTTTAATGTGCGATTGTCAAAACTATGGAATAATCTTCCTTTCAAACTACGGCAGGTTGATACCTTGCCTTTAAAAGGCAAGTCAAAACCTGGCTATTTGACTCCGTTTAGTTCTCAATTACTTCGGTTTACCTTATACTGTCTGCTAGAGTGACGGGACTCTTCTGTTGAGAAAAAATCAAGTCCTCTCGCTGTTGCGACCAGGATTAAGTACTTTGTTCTCGGGGGTCTGAGTGGGTCCTGTAGCCGGCCTGAGCGCCTTTGCATTTGGTCTGAACTTTACACTTTGCCCCGGTCCAGAGCGACCGGATAACCCCCATCGGCGCTTATTGCTTCTAAGCACTAGATTTCTTTATTCTTTAAGAATTCATAACTCAACTTCTACTTATTGGATTTTGTTTCGGCCTTGATTTATTTATAAAAGTATTGTCTAATTTTCTAAACCTGTGTGGATTTTTTTGTGGTGTTTTCAATGTGTTACTGTATGTGTTTGTGTTTGTTGCACAAATATTTTACACATTGCTTCTTTAGATAAGCCTGACTGCTCTATGCCAAGCTACCACAGGGTGAGCACAGGTTATCTTTTAGTGTGTATCTAGCTTATCCTGACTAGAGTGGTGGTCTTTATTTGGACAATGTGGATACCTCAGCCAAGCAGAAACCCCATTTCTAACAATGGTGATCAGCGGCGAGGATGGGACTTGTTTTTGTGCAATACCATAAAGTAACTCATTGTTCACTACAACTCTATACTGAGAGCAATTTGACATTTTTTAGTTCTCCCAAATTGGCTTTTTAATTTTTTACTAAACCATGTCTGCCTCTGGAGAAGCAGCACCTGCACCTGTATTAATTAACTTTGAGCTGGCCAAGTTAGAATCCTACAGGGGGCCCAGCTTAAAGACTGTTGCAAGGAGTTTCAAGTGTCTACTAAAGGCTAAACCCAGAAGGTGGAGCTGCAGAAGGCTTTGAGATCTTAGGAAGAGGTCCGGGATACAGGGTCTCGGGTCTCAGAAGAGGAGAAGCAGGAAATTAGGGAGGAGGATGAGGAGCCTAGATAATGTCTTGGAACTGCCTGAGGAGAGGCAAGCAAGTATTAGGTGTAATGCAGCTGGTGTCCCTAGAGCAGGCAGCAGCATTTCATTTGCAAGGAACCTGTCCTCAGAGGAGCTTGAGGGCAGGATGGAAGAGAGGAGGCTCAAGCTAGAGCTTACCAAAATGCAAGCAGCTCTTGAGGAGAAGAAACTGCCCCTTGACCTTAATCTAAAGGAACTGGACATAAGAGCCCTACAGCAATCCCAAAATGTCCACTAGTGAAACCAGAATTATTATTCTCAAAGAGTTGGTGCCCAGCTTTGTGGTAGGGGATGATATAGCTAAGTGGTTTGCAATATATGAAGCAGCTATAAGAGTGCACAAAGTCCCAGAGGAGACTTGGGATGGTAGTTTTTTTGCATATTTATACTGCGCGAATTCGACCCGAAGGTATTGGAGCGCTTTACATGAGCACCGTATTTATATTACACATTCAGGCACGGGGAGATTAAGTGATTTGCCCAGAATCACAGGATGTGGACGCGACCTCGAGGCTCTAACCCTGGTTTCCAGGACCTAAGTCGGCAATTTAGCCGACGGACCTCATCCTCTCCCCAAGGAGAGTTCATGGCGATACATATCCACAGTGGGGAGGGATACACTCCTGACACTAGAAGTGGGGACCAGACATGCTTCACTGTAATGAAGGCCATCTTAGTAAGTTTGTGTTGACCCCTGAGAAGTATAGGCAATCGTTCAGAGCCAGCCTCACATCACAGGCCTGGATGGATTTCTTGGATTATACTAGAAAGGCGCTGAAGGGCTGGGTGAGGTGCAGTAAGTTTAATGATTATTCAGGGCTGTACAACTTGATTTTGAAGGAGCACATGCTTGATATTTGTTTTCTAGATTTGCGCCAACACCTGGTTGATAGCAAGCTTTCTGACCCCAGGAAGCTTGCTGAGGAGGTGGGCATCTGGACCAGCATGAGAGTATCCAAGAAGGCTTCTGGGGGGAAACTACCAAAAGAGTGGTTAGGGTTCCCAACAGAAGGAGGAGGAGACAAAAATAAGGACTTCTCTTTAGGCCTCCAAAATAATCCATAAGAGAAAATGTCCCATTCATAATCTGGCCACCAGAAGAAAAACCACCCTAACAAGTGTCTAAAAAGAGCAAAACCTGCCACTGGAGGAAAGGTTCCAGGAGTTGTGAGTTCAGTGCTGGGGGAGGAGTTTGTCCCAGTTAACGGGGGGAAGTTTAGTGGGGTTACCATAGTGTCCCTGGGTGACAGTGAGACGGTTCCTAAGATCCACGTGCTCTCTAAAACTACAAAGTTTAGGTAATGGGTCACCATCAGTGGGCAAGGTATGAAAGTGTAGGGATATCCCTTTTGGACCCACTTTGGTTGTCCCTTATTTTCACATTTTAGACGAACTCTGCTTTGCATGGTCATATGTCACATGTTTGCTTTTGCGACATTATTCTAGGAATATGCTGCACATGTTGCTTGTTATTTAGTGGCTCTTCTTGGAATACAGTTTGCACATTTCATACAAGGCTAGACGGAATATAGAACAACATAGTGTATTCTTTTGTATTGTTCGTTCAACCACAGCTTCTAATGTTTAGACATAACATTGTTGCACAGATGCATTTTCCAACACAGCAGTTATTATTATATAAAATGTAACCTGTCTTCTTGGCGGTCAGAAAGGAGTATTCCGGCGGTGAGGACTGTGCTGGAATGATTGCATTGATTGACATACAGCCCTGCGCAAGCTGAGTTTATGTTCTTGATGCTGACCACCTGACTACACTATCAAGTATAGGGTCTTCGGCTAATCCCAGAGATCTTACAAATAACACCAACACGGTGCTCCAAGAGTAAGGATAGATCTAGATAGATAGATAATTTGCGATGGTCGGATATTTATCCTGTTTGTGCGTAGTGCTGGTTACTCTGTTTAGCTTAATTTGCCTAATAATCGCAGCACATTTGTTACCTGCTAGACTATGATAGTTTCAATAAATGTATTGTATACAAACTTTGTCTTTCTTGTGTCTACCATAGGCATGCATGAGTGAACAGCGAAAGTGGTAAGATCTGTTTCCACAGTTCCCTTGGGGACCAGAGTGTCCTGTTCGAGGTTGCCGAAATCACTTGTTACTGTGGAGAGGTTAGGAGTTCAGGTGAGGCCCTATGAGCTAGTCAGGGATTGGACTGATAGGTACTGATGTTGTAGACCGACTGAGTCCCTACATTCTGACGTCTTGTCATTATAAGACACAGTCCTACTTTACCAGCAGGATCCATGCAACAGAGACTCTGAGGGATACAGGTGCCAGCATGACTATGGTAAGGAGTCAGCTGACGTCCCCAGAGCACGTGATACCCGATGCATTACACCAGGTTGTGGTGGCTGACAACAGAGAGGGTCACTAACCAGTGGCCCTTGTTCCATTTGAGTGGGGGGGTTCAGGTCTTCTGAAATTTGCTGTGAGCCGTGCCATGCCTATGGACTGTTTGCTTGGTATTGACCTTGCGCAGACTTCCTGGAAGGAAGTGGAGCTCAAGGTTCATTTGAACATTTTGGGGTTACCTGAGTGGCTCTGTGCCACAACAAGGTCCTTGGTTGCCCAGGATGGCACTCAAAACGCTGGAGCCTGGAATAAGGGCCCAGCCAGCTGCTATGAAGGGGAAAGGCAGAAGTGTAAAGATGAAACCGGTGTATACAAAAATTATAGTTTATTTTACAGCAGCACAGTACAACAGGACTGTGTAATCCAATGTCTTCTAATAACGGACATGTAGTCAAGTGTTCCATGAATACAGAATTACAGTGGAACACTTGACACTCTTTAATAAACACTAACCTATTAACATGCAATAGATACCCAAAGCATGTTATACAAAGAAAATACACTTCCTTCCATAATAATTAAAATGACCATCCATAAAAAGAGGGCATGGGAATCCAGCCCCTGAATATCTCCCAGCTAGAGTGAATGGGGCATCTGCAGTGGGCGCCCTGGATCCCACTAAGGAGAACATTGCTATCCTTGGTGACCTTTCAGAACTTGCCGAACAGCATGTAGAAAGAAGACCAACCTTTGTCCGTCACCATCACTTCAAGACAACCTTCATTAGAAAATATTTCTCTAAAAAATTCAACAGCAGCCTTAGAAGTCATCTGTGGCACAAATGTAACCTCTGGCTACTTAGAATGATAGTCAATCATGATCAGGGCGATTATCGCTTCCTGAGGTAGAGTGCTAAAAGGACCAGTTATATATAAAAAGCTACTTTTTCCCTAGGTGAGACCGACCAGGAAACCGGATTAAGTAGAGCATGAAACACTATGAGCATTTTATCACTTTTCAAACATACACTACAATCCCTTACCAGCAGGTCCAGGCCTCGAAAAATACATTCAAAATTGTCAGTGAGATTTTAGCAGGAAGAGATATTTTTAGCATTTAATGGTCCGTTAAGCTGGAAAAAACAGGTGTTCTCGGTCCAGTAACATTTTTCATGATTTTTTGAGGCCTGAAGTATATCATTGTATCCAATCCAGGCCACCAGAAAACAGACCTAACCAGTTTCTACATTAAAGATATTCCCAGATGTCACTGGTGAGCCAACTCCAGAATCTGTCCTCACATTCCAGCAGGAGGAACACTCTTTCCCTTCTTGAATAATAAGTCACCTTCCATAACCAATTCTTCTGAAACTATGAAAAATGGTTGTGTTTCAGTGATAACACTCTTCTCTTTAGGCCTTCCAATTACTAAGTACTACTTAACCATTTGCAAGTTGTCATCTTCCTCCATCTGTTTTTCCATGCTTCCTCTGACAATCCAGCAAACTCCACACCCACAAAATCCTTAACTTTTGTAATCATTTCAATTTCCTCACGCTCCACATCACCTTCATCAGGACATGGCAACCTAGATAAACAATCAGCTGTAACGTTACGTTTAACTGGCAGATATTCTACTCCAAAGTTATATTCCTGTAACCTTGAGGCAAGTCTGGCAATCCGTGCAGTGGCGTTCTACTTCCCACCAGGAGACAAAATGCTCACCAGTGGCTTGTGGTATGTCCTAAGATTGAACCTACTCCTCCACACATAGTTACGGAAGTGCTCAATCGCTTATACACGTCAGGAGCTCCTTCTCAATAACTGAATACCTTCTTTCTGTCTCACTCAGTGTCTTATACGCAAACGCAACACACTATTCTTCTTCACCACATTTCTGTCCCAAACCTCTCCCAATACCATACAAACTGTAATAGTGCATGTCATTTCTACAAAAAGGTCACAATGTGGAAGCATGTGCAATTTCCCTTTTTATCTGCTGGAAAGCAACCTGTTGTTTGTCTGTCCATATAAATTACGCTTTACTCCTCCTAAGGTCTCTTAGTAGCAAAAGCCTGTATGAATTCACTGTAATATTCGCATAATCCTGCAAAAGATAACAGTTTCTCCTTGTTATTAGAAGCAGGAACATTTTTTGGAACCACCCGTTCACCCGACAAAGTGTGCCCTAAATATTTAACAGATTCACAGAAAAGTTTACATTTCTCTCCCTTCAGTATTAATCCTTCCAATAATTTCCACACAGTAACTACATGCTCCCTGTTTTCTTCGTCATTTTGAGAAAATATCAAGATGTTATACTGGAAGCACTTCACGCATTTATCCAGATCTTTAAAAATGTGGAACTTTGCTCTCTGGAATAACGAAGTGATACCAAAGGGGATGATGGACGGAGCATTTAAGCAAATCAAACACTCGCCCCCAATCAACTGATCTGGGTTTAATCCATCATCATTCTTTAGCTCACTCCACCACCCCAGTTCAGACATGGCCATCTGCAAATCAGTCTGACCCAGTGCCTCATGGGAACAGTCCAGCCCGAACTGCCAAGCCATGTCTTCCCTGGATGGGAAACAAGCATCCTGGGACCGGTTTCGGGTTCATAACCCTCATCTGCCAGGCTATCTTGAATCCAGTGGCAAAGTGAGCAAGGGAACCACGTCTGGGCATACCCTGCCAATTTAGGGCGAACAAAGCGATACCAAAGTTTCCTAAAGAATGATGATGGATTAAACCCAGATCAGTTGACTGGGGGTGAGTGTTTGATTTGCTCAAACGCTCCGTGCATCATCCCCTTTGGTATCTTTTTGTTCGCCCTATGTTGGCAGGGTATGCCCAGATGTGGGTCTCTTGCTCACTTTGCCACTGGATTCAATATAGCCTGGCTGATAAGGGTTATGAACCCGAAACCGGTCCCAGGATGCTTGTTTCCCATCCAGGGAAGATATGGCTTGGCAGTTCGGGCTGGACTGTTCCCATGAGGCACAGGGTCAGACTGATTTGCATATGGCCATGTCTGAACTGGGGTGGTGGAGTGAGCTAAAGAATGATGATGGATTAAACCCAGATTAGTTGACTTGGGGTGAGTGTTTGATTTGCTCAAACGCTCTGTCCATCATCCCCTTTGGTATCACTTTGTTCGCCCTAAGTTGGTAGGGTATACTCAGACGTGGGTCCCTTGCTCACTTTGCCACTGGATTCAAGATAACCTGGCTGATGGGGGTTATGAACCCGAAACCGGTCCCAGGATGCTTGTTTCCGGTCCAGGGAAGACATGGCTTGGCAGTTCAGGCTGGACTGTTCCCATGAGGCACAGGGTCAGACTGATTTGCATATGGCCATGTCTGAACTGGGGTGGTGGAGTGAGCTAAAGAATGATGATGGATTAAACCCAGATCAGTTGACTGGGGATGAGTGTTTTATTTGCTCAAACGCTCCGTCCATCATCCCCTTTGGTATCGTTCTGGAATAACGAAGCTGCAGGGGCAAATCCAAATGGCATCCTTTTAAATTGAAATAAACCCTGGGGAATAAGAAATGCAGTGAAATGCTTGAGTTCCTCTAAGTTCACTTTGATGGTATGCCGAACTAAGATCCAAAGTGGAAAAAACTTTGGCTCTTCAAGCATACTCAAAACTTCATTTAAGTTCGGCAATAGGTGACATTCCTCCGCTAAATCTGCATTAAGGGCCCTCATGTCCACTGATACCCTGATGCCCTTTTTAGGTTTGCGAGCCAAAACAATGGGCGATACCCACTTAGAGGATTCAACCTCTTCAATTATCGCTTCATTGACAAACTCTTCCAGCACTCCTTTTAATTCCTGTTTGGCATTCACTGGTACCCCCTTAAGTTTGTGTTTCACAGGAACAGCATTAGCTTTACTTTAATACGATGACTGAAACCTTGGGGAACAATTGTATTATTCCATCCCTTTGCTCACACTCAGACTGTAATAACACAGGATCCTTACACCTCAGGTTAAGGATAATGCCCCAAGTTTCCTTGGTCTTGCCACCCCAACATATTCACACCCTTGACAGCCCCATATAATTTAATCTGCACATTCTCCCTTTGAACTCAATACCTACTCCCTCATACCCTAACATGTCAATCCTGGAACAATCAAAACTCTGCAATTATATTAGACTCCTTGAGCGTATCCAAACATTTTTTTTCCCAACCGTCACACACAATAGTCTTTAGTAACAATAGTCCATGGTGATCCCGAATCAGCCATCAACTCTAGATTTACTTCTAATACGTGAATACTACATTTGGGTGGTCTCTAAGCTTCCTGTACCTCAGTACCATCCATTTCTGATCCATCCATACCTTTAGAAATGGACAGAACTATACTCTTATTGCCTTCGCCTTCTTCATTCTGGTCCCAATCATCACTTACATGCAAAACTTTCCCATTTATGCCTGTAGTACCACCTATTTTCTGGAATCTCTGCAACTCTTGCAAAATGTCCTAGGCGCCCACAGTTGCTGCATTCTCTACCTAATGCAGGACACAAAGGCTACAAGGCTATGTAGTTGGTGCTGCCACATTCAAAACGGTAACAATTCCTGTCTCCTCTTCTGAGTGTTTGATTACCCCCATGGAAACTGCTAGTATTCACAGGTTGAATATTTCCGTGAAAGCTACCTGAAGACTGACTGACTACCTGCCCTGGGACCTCTCGAACCCACACTACACACATCCTCTGCATTCTAATTTTCTTTGCTCAATGATTTCATCCATATTTCTGATTGTTCTAGAGCTTTGACAGTAGCAATAACCATCTGTAAGTTTGGATCCTCCAAAACCCACAATTGTTCTTGGACGTTTTTGCTCCTAACGTGGACTATAATTTGGTCTCTAATCATCTAATCAGTAATAGGTCCAAAATTATAGTTAGTTGAAAGTGACTGCATTCCTATGAGGAACTCCTCAAATGTTTAATTTTCTTCCTGTGTACAGGTACAGAACTTAAATCCGTATAAGGCAGCACGGAATGTAGGCTTAAGGCGGTGCTCCATTCTCAACATGGCTTCCTCATATACATTCCTATCACTTTGTCCTTCCACAGGTGGTAGGGTTCAAAAAACCACCTGACCTTCTGAACCCAAACAATGCAATAATATGTTTTTTCCCCTTTCTGACGCCATTCTTTCCCCATCGATAGCTGTTATGACACGTTATAAACACCTCTTTCCATCTAGTCCAAGGGATAGGAGGTTCCCCTTTATTCTACAAAATTTGGCTCGAGTATCAAATTGTATTTTGTTTGAAACTGTTAGAAAAGGTAATTAAGTCAAAGTGAAAAAGCACTATTGCGAAATAAAATGGTTCTTTATATGTCACTTTTTTCTTTAAGAAACTGTGCCAAAACTGTACCATTAACTCCTCAGCATGAAGGAAAAACTAATATTACGTTACCTAAAGCTAACATTAGCATTCTCCAACAAAGTAAATAATCCTTTATGCAATGACTGCCCCAATACCTTCAGTGAGCTGGACTTGCCGTCATTTCGTCGTAGTATTGTGGAACTGAAGAGTTAATAAAGCAGAACTTGATATTACGTGTGCGTACAAAACTGAAAAGAATCTCAGAATCCGGAAACAACCAGGTGAGCCTACGAGGAAGTGGAACGTCAGTATGGAGAGAGAGAAGAGCATGACGCTTCACGTAGGTCAGGCCGTAACGAAGCAATGCTGTTGCCAAGGAACTATGCGTCTGTATTCAAGCCCTAAGATAAACAAAGCTGTTGACAATGAGCCGTGTGTAGAGGTACTCTCTCTCTCTCACAAGAGAGAGAGAGTGGGGCTCATGGCAGCATTACTTGCTCCTAATTGTAGTGCTCGTGGCAGCAGTGCATGAAATATCGGTCGCGGCAGCTAAACATCAAAAAAGTATAAAATGCTGAAAATCGGCTTATAAGGTTGGATAATCATCACCAAAGAACCGGTCTCCAAACAGAACGATCCATGCAGCGGTGTCGCAGTTGGAGGTAAACCGGTGATTCTTGCGATCCATGCAGAGGTGTTGCATATTCTTGTTTCGGGTTCGGTGGAAGTATTATTGCTCCTGTGCAGCAGACGATGTTGTAGTAGGTAACCCTCTACAACTTGTCGCCATTGTAAAGATCATACCTCTGAATAAAATATAATAGTTTATTGCACAGCAGCACAGTACAACATAACTGTGTAATCCAATGTCTTCTAATAACTGACATGTAGTGAAGTGTTCCAGAATACAAAATCGCAGTGCAAGATTTGACGCTCTCAACTAAACACAAACCTATTAATATGCAATAGATAACCAAAGCATGTTGCTCAAAGAAAATACACTCCCTTACATAATCAATGCAATTACCAAACATAACAAGAGGGCATGGACAACCACCCCTGCATATCTCCCAGCTAGAGTGAATGGGGCATCTGCAGTGGGTGCCCTGGATCCCACTGAGGAGAACATTGCTCCCCTTGGTGACCTTTCAGAACTTGCCGAATGGCATGTAGAAGGCAGACCAACCAAGGAGGAGTTTTGTAGGGCACAAAGGGAGTGCCCAACCATCGAGGGCTTCAGACAACAGGCTGAAGCCCAAGCAACTGGTGATGCCTCTGGAAGTGATCCCATATACTGGGAGGGCAACCTTTTTTACATTGAGCCTAAGGATCCTGTGCATGGGAAAGCAAGGGCCTTGGAGGCCCTCCAATGTACAGGGGCTTCCTACTGGAGCTGGCTCACAAAATTACCTGGGCAGGACACCTGGGCCAATACAAGACCCTTGCAAGACTTGTTCACAACTTATTCTAGTATCAAGACTTCCTCAGATGTGTTCTGTAGGACTTGCGTGACCTGCCAAGCCAGTGGGAAGACAAGGCAGAGGCTTAAAGACCCCCTCAATCCCTTGCTGGTCATTGGCACAGCTTTTGAAAGGGCTTATGGATCCCCAGACTTCTCCAGGCAACAAGTTTATCCTGGTTTTAATGGATCATGCCACTAGGTACCCAGACGCAATAACTCAGAGGACCATCGCTGTACCTGCAATGGCAAAGACCTTGATGGGGACTTTTATGTGAGTGGTTTCCCCCTAGGAAGTGGTGTCTGGCAGGGGCACCAACTTCATGTCTGCTTATATGCAGTCAATGCGTAAGGAATATGGAGTAACCTACACGTTTTCCACTTCAAACCACCCACAAACAAATTAGTTAGTTGAGAGCTTCAGCAAGACCCTGAAGGGCATGATTAGAGGCTTCCTGAGTCTTTGAGGTGTAAGGGGGACCTCCTTTTGCCATGCCTTTTGTTTACATACAGAGAGGTGCCACAGAAGGGAGTGGGCTTCAGCCCCTTTGAGCTTCTGTATGGACACCCAGTTAGAGGACCTCTGAGCTTCGTGAAGGATGGGTGGGAGCAAGCTCCCAGGAAGGTTCCTCGGGATATAGTGAACTGCATGCTGGCCTTCAGAAGCCAAACGGCTTAGATGTGGAAGCATGTCAGGATGTAATGAAACAGTGGTATGACCAAAATTCTGTATCCAAAAAAAGGGGAGGGGGGGACCAGGAGCTGGTTAATGGTCCAGTGCCTGTGCTCCGAGAAGTCAATAGGGTAATTACTAGAAGGCACTGTTCCAGGGTCGGTATGGTTGAAAGTCAACCAAGACCGTACCTCAACAAGAGGAAAGTAAAGAGGAAGGGATGGATCTATCTGTTCGTGGTCTAGGATGGGGTACTCAGGATGGGGGGGAGACAACAAAAGTGTCTCTTGTTGCCCTCACACACCCCGAAGGATGTCATGCTTCATCATCGGGCAGTGCTCCTCGTCGGGCCGGCGGTGCAATGCCCTACGGGTCCCCCGAAGGGTCTCTTTAGCGGAGATCTTTTAAGAGAGCTGCCGATTGGTGCATGCGGGTATGTGGAGGGGGAGTGCCAGGGTCAGTGGTGACGGTAGTGTGTGCAGGAATAAAAATACCTAAGGGTTACCTGGGAAGCTAATTTAATAAGAAGGTACCCTTGGTACACTAAAAAACGTGGAAAGATGTTACTAATCAAAACGTAATGTGTCAGTAGTAACTGAAGATACAGGTCAAATGGTCGACATGTTTCGCGCCTTTTAGTGGTCAGAATGATCCATGGCGCTTCATCAGGACCAGTAGAGGTGAAGAGTGTGGGGAGAGGTGCCCAGACTATGTGTAGTGGGGGGGGTAAAATATCACCCTCTCACTCGGCAATAAAGGGGGGGGAGTACAGTGTCTCCTAAACAGGTAGTGTGTGAAAAAAGGAGTCTGTTATGCCCCCTTTGCGTTGTACCGAGACCAAAAGAAAGATAAAACAAAGAGAAATGCAGAAGTTAAAATACATATGCGGACGTGCCTTGTCGATCCGCATAAGTACACAGTGATTCGAGAAATCACATATTTACAATGAGACAGTCATAGTATCATGCACCTGGAGGCCCAGGCTACTCTCAAAGTTCTGGAGAAGCGGGCAGGCGTGGGTGTGGTCCCATGCCAGTCAAAAGATGGTTGGTCCCGGGTCCCGGAGGCGGTCACAGAACCCAGCTGGAGACTCGCTAGGTAAACTGCTGTACCCCGCGGGGCCCGGACACCTCCACTTGGCTGTGCAGCGGGCTCACCTGGCGTGTCGTCTACCAGGCCAGTCAAAAAGACACGTGTGTTGTGTGTGTAACTAGATTCGTAAGTTCAACACGAATGAAGTGCGCTAAGAGTAGTCTTACCTATAATAAGAGTTGGAATTACTCCTTGAGTTAAAAAGCGGCGTAGGAGGCCCACACCATCTAGGGCTGTAAGTCGGAAATGATGCGTATCAGCAGGGAATACCCAGAGGGTAAAGGAAACAAAGTGGAGCGTTAGATTTACTTACATCGTTGCCAAATGTAGAGCAGGATAAATGCTTACGTTGTAATCTGGGTAGCTGGATCGCCTCGAGTCATACTCACGGGTTGCTCAGGTGATGGCACTGGAAACCTGCCCGGTCCAGACGCCTGCTCGGAGGTGATTGATTTTGCCTAGCCCATGATATTTAAAGACTGAGCCCCGTGATTGAAGGAGGTACCTATTTCCGGTTTCGACGGCACGATGAGTCATGGGAGGCCGGAGCTGCGCATGCGCGGTGAAACAGAGTGTTCCAGTGTTCTCTTGTGCATGCGTGATTAGGTGTTTTGGCGCATGCGTATTGTCTGTGAGGTGTGTTACTACACGCATGCGGACTGTGAAGTGCTTACAGTGTGTTAATACCGGAATAGCAAACTAGACCACACAAGTAGGTGTGTCACTGTCAGCCTATGGCCAGTCTACCCTGCATGTTGCCAAGTTTGAGGGTGTGGCGGAGTATGGGCGGGGCCAAGTGATAACTCGCTAACGTGTGCGGAAGGTGTAAATGTCCCATCCTTTACCGGATAGTGTTTAGAATATAGCAGTATCTCCTCATAGTTGGTACGGCCCAAACAGGCCCGGGAGATACACCTAAGAGCTATTGAGACGAGCGTTGGTCTAATCATTCAGTTGTTTGGCTCCTAGCCGGAGGGACGATGTACGATGGATTACACATTATACATGCATACAAAAATGACAGTATTAGAGCTCGGTCCATGGGATATCGTCGTTGAGCCCCTGGGTGTCTGTGTGCAGGCGGTGCACCCAGCGTTGTTCGCGCCTAAAGAGCGACTCGCTAGTCCAGTTATTATTGGATTCCAGGATGGTCCATTGGATCGCTTCACAGGGGTGCCCTTTTTCCAGAAAATGGTTCGTCAATTTAGTGGCTGCGCGGGCTCGTCTGATGGTACTTTTGTGTTCACTGATCCTTGTTTTGATGGGTCTGGTGGTCATGCCTACGTAGTAGAGTTCGCATGGGCACGAGATCAAGTATACACAATTAGTGGTGTTGCAGTTCGTGTGCTTCCTTTGTTCCCATTTTAGCTCACCAATTTCCAAGACTTTCGTGTGTCGTGTTGTGGTGCAGGCACTACATGAGCCACACGGGTAATGCCCCTTCACTGCTGGCAGGTCCCACAGAGTGTTCTCTCTTCTCGCTTGTTTCTGGCGTGGCCGTGTATTAGTCAGTTGGTCTCTTAAATTACTGGTTCTTTTAAAGGCAAAACGAGGTGCTGGGATGTTTAGTGCATCACTGTTTATGATTCTCCAGTTACGGTTGATGATTCTTTTGATTTTGTTGGAGAGGGGGGTGAAGGTTGTGACGCAGGTGATCACGTTATTGGTATCGGGCTCTCTCGTTTCCAGGAGGCCCTCACGAGTGTTGTTCCTAGCCCGTTTTTTAGCTTGGTTGATTACTTTTGCTGGATAGTGCCTCTTCGCCAGGTTCTCAGATAGGGTGGTGGCTTGTCTGTCAAAATCCTGTAGTTTGCTGCAATTGCGCCTAATCCTGAGAAACTGGCCGTAGGGTAAGTTTTCCCGTAGAGCTTTTGGGTGGTGGCTCTTAAAACTCAGGAGGCTGTTGCAGTCTGTCTCTTTTTTGTACGTGCTGGTGTGAAGTATCCCATTTTCTAGTTGGATAGATAAATCCAGGAAAGGGATTTTCTCGTCACTGGAGGTCATAGTGAAGCGTAAATGGGGGTCCTGATTGTTGATCCACTCAAAGAATTCCAGTGTCTTAGATGCCTGTCCTCTCCATAGGATCAGCACATCGTCTATGTACCGTTTCCAAGTGACCAGGTGTCGGTGAAACGGGTTGGCGTCTGTGAAGATGTGGTTGGTCTCAAAATGTGACATGTACAATCCAGCCAAGCTCGGCGCGAAGGTGCTCCCCATGCTGGTGCCTTGTACCTGGTGGTAGATGGTGGTTTTGTACATAAAATAGTTGTTGGTGAGAGCAAGGGCAATGAGGGCCGAGATGAAGTTTGCCGGTGTAGACGTTGGAAGTTCCGAGTTTTGTAACAAGTTGCTTACCACTTCGATGGTTGCCTCCTGCGGAATATTCGTATAGAGTGCTTCCACGTCCAGTGTGAGCAGTAAGTTGATTTCCTCGGTGTTTTCATCATTAATGGTTCGGATGAGGTTGAGCACATCTCTGGTGTCTTTGAGGTAAGCTGGAGTAGCCTGGACCAAAGGACGCAAAAAGAAGTCACTGAACTGGCTCAAAGGTTCCAGAAGGGAGCCTATCCCAGATACGATCGGACGGCCAGGGCACGGGGTTACCCCCTTATGGATCTTAGGTAGAAGATAGAAGTAGGGCATCCTAGGAGATGGATTCACCAAAAAGGCTGCTTCTTTAGATGTAATCCATCCCTCTGTTGCTGCTTCATTGACCAAGGTTCTGATCTGGTTCAGTAGCCTTGAAGTTGGATCGGTCTCTAGAATCTCATAGTACTCAGTGTTGTTAAGTTGGCGCAGGCACTCCTTCTCATAGTCCTGTATGTCGAGGATCACAGTGGCGCCCCCTTTGTCCGCCGGTTTTATTACGATGGAGTCATCATTCTGAAGGGTGGTTACCGCTCTCCGCAGTTTTTTGGGAAAGTTGTTGTAAGCGTTCGGAGGTTCTAATCGATTAACCTCCTTGAGAACAGCTTTTTCGAAAGTGAGGACCTCGTGTGGGACCATCCCAGCGGTGGGGGTGAATTTCGACGGGGGTCTCAAGCCAGTGTCGTCCTCAGTCTGTGTTTGGTTGTCTTTGAAGAAGGCCCTAAGTCTCACTTTGCGAAACAGTTGATGTAGTTCCTCATTGGTTCTGAAATTGTCCTCCTGTGGAGTGGGCACAAACCCAAGTCCTAGTTCCAAGGCTGTGGTCTCGTCGGCATTCAAAGGTCTCGAAGACAGGTTGACGATCAGTTTTTTTGTTGGTGTTGTGCCATGCTTCTCGTTGTTCTCTGTTGGTTGTCCGGATCTTGCCAATGTACCTGCTTGTTCCCTCTTCTTCTTCCTCTGCCTCTGCCCCTGCCTCTGTTCTGAAAAGGAGGAGGAGGGTTGTGGAGGAATGGTTGCTGAAAACCCTGTTGTAGTGGGTTGTATGGAGGGTACCACATGGGTCCGTGTTGTGGGAATGGTTGGGGTGGAAAACCGTAGAAAGGTGGTGGCCCTAGTGGTGGTGGTAATAGACCCTGTGGGTTGGAGCGACGGCCCCAGCTATGATTACTCGAGTTGCTACCCGAGGAACGACCTGATTGGTTAGACGTTGATGATCCATCGTCAGAGATCGTGTCGGTCTCTGTTGGTTGGAAGTCCTCTTTTGTATAGAGATAGATCTTTTCCCTATCAAATCTCTTCAGGTCCTTCTGTAGTTTGGTTATCTTCTGGTTTAGAAGGTAGTCTCGGTGGTCAGAGATTTCAGAGTTTATCTCTGCTAGGCGAGTTTTATATGCAGAAAGGCTAATGCTGGTTTTGAGACCGTTCTCTGCTATATTGATCTTAACAATCAAAGCATCCGATAGGCGTTTTGCGGTACTGATGATCAAAATGATCCAATCCCGAGTGCATTTCCATGCAATTTGGCTCCATTCGCGTCTGAATATAAGGTCTTCCAAAAAGATCCTCGGTGCCGTGCGGACCAGCAATCCGTTAGGTGCAGAGTTTGCTCTGAGGTATTCGGTCATAATAGAGCCGTGAAGAGCGGTCTTTACCTGAAGTTTTTTGAGAGAAGTAAGGGTATTCCAGTCGCCTTGTGCGCTGGTCCCTGCTGTGTTGCCATCAACATCTAGGAGTGAAGGGGTTCTCAGGATTTCAGCCACAATGTCCTCACCGTAGCTGAGGCCTAGGTTGTCCCCCAAGGTAGAAAATGACATGTCTCAGGGAAGGTGGGGGAGAAGGGTCAAGAAGTGGAAATGGGGAAGGAAACAAGAGAGGAAAAAGATGAGGAAAGCAAGTGAAAGAGAGGGTCCCTCGGCTGAGCCGCCGTGCTTAATACTGTATCCAAAAAAAGGGGAGGGGGGGACCAGGAGCTGGTTAATGGTCCAGTGCCTGTGCTCCGAGAAGTCAATAGGGTAATTACTAGAAGGCACTGTTCCAGGGTCGGTATGGTTGAAAGTCAACCAAGACCGTACCTCAACAAGAGGAAAGTAAAGAGGAAGGGATGGATCTATCTGTTCGTGGTCTAGGATGGGGTACTCAGGATGGGGGGGAGACAACAAAAGTGTCTCTTGTTGCCCTCACACACCCCGAAGGATGTCATGCTTCATCATCGGGCAGTGCTCCTCGTCGGGCCGGCGGTGCAATGCCCTACGGGTCCCCCGAAGGGTCTCTTTAGTGGAGATCTTTTAAGAGAGCTGCCGATTGGTGCATGCGGGTATGTGGAGGGGGAGTGCCAGGGTCAGTGGTGACGGTAGTGTGTGCAGGAATAAAAATACCTAAGGGTTACCTGGGAAGCTAATTTAATAAGAAGGTACCCTTGGTACACTAAAAAACGTGGAAAGATGTTACTAATCAAAACGTAATGTGTCAGTAGTAACTGAAGATACAGGTCAAATGGTCGACATGTTTCGCGCCTTTTAGTGGTCAGAATGATCCATGGCGCTTCATCAGGACCAGTAGAGGTGAAGAGTGTGGGGAGAGGTGCCCAGACTATGTGTAGTGGGGGGGGTAAAATATCACCCTCTCACTCGGCAATAAAGGGGGGGGAGTACAGTGTCTCCTAAACAGGTAGTGTGTGAAAAAAGGAGTCTGTTATGCCCCCTTTGCGGTGTACCTAGACCAAAAGAAAGATAAAACAAAGAGAAATGCAGAAGTTAAAATACATATGCGGACGTGCCTTGTCGATCCGCATAAGTACACAGTGATTCGAGAAATCACATATTTACAATGAGACAGTCATAGTATCATGCACCTGGAGGCCCAGGCTACTCTCAAAGTTCTGGAGAAGCGGGCAGGCGTGGGTGTGGTCCCATGCCAGTCAAAAGATGGTTGGTCCCGGGTCCCGGAGGCGGTCACAGAACCCAGCTGGAGACTCGCTAGGTAAACTGCTGTACCCCGCGGGGCCCGGACACCTCCACTTGGCTGTGCAGCGGGCTCACCTGGCGTGTCGTCTACCAGGCCAGTCAAAAAGACACGTGTGTTGTGTGTGTAACTAGATTCGTAAGTTCAACACGAATGAAGTGCGCTAAGAGTAGTCTTACCTATAATAAGAGTTGGAATTACTCCTTGAGTTAAAAAGCGGCGTAGGAGGCCCACACCATCTAGGGCTGTAAGTCGGAAATGATGCGTATCAGCAGGGAATACCCAGAGGGTAAAGGAAACAAAGTGGAGCGTTAGATTTACTTACATCGTTGCCAAATGTAGAGCAGGATAAATGCTTACGTTGTAATCTGGGTAGCTGGATCGCCTCGAGTCATACTCACGGGTTGCTCAGGTGACGGCACTGGAAACCTGCCCGGTCCAGACGCCTGCTCGGAGGTGATTGATTTTGCCTAGCCCATGATATTTAAAGACTGAGCCCCGTGATTGAAGGAGGTACCTATTTCCGGTTTCGACGGCACGATGAGTCATGGGAGGCCGGAGCTGCGCATGCGCGGTGAAACAGAGTGTTCCAGTGTTCTCTTGTGCATGCGTGATTAGGTGTTTTGGCGCATGCGTATTGTCTGTGAGGTGTGTTACTACACGCATGCGGACCGTGAAGTGCTTACAGTGTGTTAATACCGGAATAGCAAACTAGACCACACAAGTAGGTGTGTCACTGTCAGCCTATGGCCGGTCTACCCTGCATGTTGCCAAGTTTGAGGGTGTGGCGGAGTATGGGCGGGGCCAAGTGATAACTCGCTAACGTGTGCGGAAGGTGTAAATGTCCCATCCTTTACCGGATAGTGTTTAGAATATAGCAGTATCTCCTCATAGTTGGTACGGCCCAAACAGGCCCGGGAGATACACCTAAGAGCTATTGAGACGAGCGTTGGTCTAATCATTCAGTTGTTTGGCTCCTAGCCGGAGGGACGATGTACGATGGATTACACATTATACATGCATACAAAAATGACAGTATTAGAGCTCGGTCCATGGGATATCGTCGTTGAGCCCCTGGGTGTCTGTGTGCAGGCGGTGCACCCAGCGTTGTTCGCGCCTAAAGAGCGACTCGCTAGTCCAGTTATTATTGGATTCCAGGATGGTCCATTGGATCGCTTCACAGGGGTGCCCTTTTTCCAGAAAATGGTTCGTCAATTTAGTGGCTGCGCGGGCTCGTCTGATGGTACTTTTGTGTTCACTGATCCTTGTTTTGATGGGTCTGGTGGTCATGCCTACGTAGTAGAGTTCGCATGGGCATGAGATCAAGTATACACAATTAGTGGTGTTGCAGTTCGTGTGCTTCCTTTGTTCCCATTTTAGCTCACCAATTTCTAAGACTTTCGTGTGTCATGTTGTGGTGCAGGTACTACATGAGCCACACGGGTAATGCCCCTTCACTGCTGGCAGGTCCCACAGAGTGTTCTCTCTTCTCGCTTGTTTCTGGCGTGGCCGTGTATTAATCAGTTGGTCTCTTAAATTACTGGTTCTTTTAAAGGCAAAACGAGGTGCTGGGATGTTTAGTGCATCACTGTTTATGATTCTCCAGTTACGGTTGATGATTCTTTTGATTTTGTTGGAGAGGGGGGTGAAGGTTGTGACGCAGGTGATCACGTTATTGGTATCGGGCTCTCTCGTTTCCAGGAGGCCCTCACGAGTGTTGTTCCTAGCCCGTTTTTTAGCTTGGTTGATTACTTTTGCTGGATAGTGCCTCTTCGCCAGGTTCTCAGATAGGGTGGTGGCTTGTCTGTCAAAATCCTGTAGTTTGCTGCAATTGCGCCTAATCCTGAGAAACTGGCCGTAGGGTAAGTTTTCCCGTAGAGCTTTTGGGTGGTGGCTCTTAAAACTCAGGAGGCTGTTGCAGTCTGTCTCTTTTTTGTACGTGCTGGTGTGAAGTATCCCATTTTCTAGTTGGATAGATAAATCCAGGAAAGGGATTTTCTCGTCACTGGAGGTCATAGTGAAGCGTAAATGGGGGTCCTGATTGTTGATCCACTCAAAGAATTCCAGTGTCTTAGATGCCTGTCCTCTCCATAGGATCAGCACATCGTCTATGTACCGTTTCCAAGTGACCAGGTGTCGGTGAAACGGGTTGGCGTCTGTGAAGATGTGGTTGGTCTCAAAATGTGACATGTACAATCCAGCCAAGCTCGGCGCGAAGGTGCTCCCCATGCTGGTGCCTTGTACCTGGTGGTAGATGGTGGTTTTGTACATAAAATAGTTGTTGGTGAGAGCAAGGGCAATGAGGGCCGAGATGAAGTTTGCCGGTGTAGACGTTGGAAGTTCCGAGTTTTGTAACAAGTTGCTTACCACTTCGATGGTTGCCTCCTGCGGAATATTCGTATAGAGTGCTTCCACGTCCAGTGTGAGCAGTAAGTTGATTTCCTCGGTGTTTTCATCATTAATGGTTCGGATGAGGTTGAGCACATCTCTGGTGTCTTTGAGGTAAGCTGGAGTAGCCTGGACCAAAGGACGCAAAAAGAAGTCACTGAACTGGCTCAAAGGTTCCAGAAGGGAGCCTATCCCAGATACGATCGGACGGCTTGTAAAGATCATACCTCTGAATAAAATATAATAGTTTATTGCACAGCAGCACAGTACAACACAACTGTGTAATCCAATGTCTTCTAATAACTGACATGTAGTGAAGTGTTCCAGAATACAAAATCGCAGTGCAAGATTTGACGCTCTCAACTAAACACAAACCTATTAATATGCAATAGATAACCAAAGCATGTTGCTCAAAGAAAATACACTCCCTTACATAATCAATGCAATTACCAAACATAACAAGAGGGCATGGACAACCAGCCCCTGCATATCTCCCAGCTAGAGTGAATGGGGCATCTGCAGTGGGTGCCCTGGATCCCACTGAGGAGAACATTGCTCCCCTTGGTGACCTTTCAGAACTTGCCGAATGGCATGTAGAAGGCAGACCAACCAAGGAGGAGTTTTGTAGGGCACAAAGGGAGTGCCCAACCATCGAGGGCTTCAGACAACAGGCTGAAGCCCAAGCAACTGGTGATGCCTCTGGAAGTGATCCCATATACTGGGAGGGCAACCTTTTTTACATTGAGCCTAAGGATCCTGTGCATGGGAAAGCAAGGGCCTTGGAGGCCCTCCAATGTACAGGGGCTTCCTACTGGAGCTGGCTCACAAAATTACCTGGGCAGGACACCTGGGCCAATACAAGACCCTTGCAAGACTTGTTCACAACTTATTCTAGTATCAAGACTTCCTCAGATGTGTTCTGTAGGACTTGCGTGACCTGCCAAGCCAGTGGGAAGACAAGGCAGAGGCTTAAAGACCCCCTCAATCCCTTGCTGGTCATTGGCACAGCTTTTGAAAGGGCTTATGGATCCCCAGACTTCTCCAGGCAACAAGTTTATCCTGGTTTTAATGGATCATGCCACTAGGTACCCAGACGCAATAACTCAGAGGACCATCGCTGTACCTGCAATGGCAAAGACCTTGATGGGGACTTTTATGTGAGTGGTTTCCCCCTAGGAAGTGGTGTCTGGCAGGGGCACCAACTTCATGTCTGCTTATATGCAGTCAATGCGTAAGGAATATGGAGTAACCTACACGTTTTCCACTTCAAACCACCCACAAACAAATTAGTTAGTTGAGAGCTTCAGCAAGACCCTGAAGGGCATGATTAGAGGCTTCCTGAGTCTTTGAGGTGTAAGGGGGACCTCCTTTTGCCATGCCTTTTGTTTACATACAGAGAGGTGCCACAGAAGGGAGTGGGCTTCAGCCCCTTTGAGCTTCTGTATGGACACCCAGTTAGAGGACCTCTGAGCTTCGTGAAGGATGGGTGGGAGCAAGCTCCCAGGAAGGTTCCTCGGGATATAGTGAACTGCATGCTGGCCTTCAGAAGCCAAACGGCTTAGATGTGGAAGCATGTCAGGATGTAATGAAACAGTGGTATGACCAAAATTCTATCACTGTTGACTTGCAACCTGGGCAGAAAGTGTGGGTTATAGAACCTGTGGAACCCATGACCATCCAGGACTGTTGGACTGAGCCCTATGAAGTGATTGCAAGGAAGGGTGTGGCCATCTACCTGGTGGACCTCCAGACCCCTAGGCAACCCCACAGGGTGCTCCATGTCAATCGCCTCAAACTCCACATTGAGAGGTGGGAGCTTACCATGCTTTTGGTAACAGTTAGAGAGGAGGAACCGGAGAGAGAACCTCCCTGGCATCTTAGCCTCCAATGAGAAATATGGATCAGTGAAGGGAGTAATCCTGTCCCCCAGTCTGGATCCTGAACAGCAGGTAGACTGCCTCCAAGTGTGGGGCAGTGTTCCTCTCTGTTCTCCCTCATCCCTGGGACTAACCACCTGTGTACCCATGATGTGGGTACAAAGGACAACCTTCCAGTGAAGAATAAATCCTACCCGCTGTGAGACATGGTGAGGGCCAGCATTAAGGAAGAGATTTCCAAGATGCTGGAATTGACGGTGATAGAACCCTCCAGTACTCCCTGGTCCAGTCCTGTGGTACTGGTACCAAAAGCTGCCACACTGGGCACCACACCTGAACTTATGTTCTGTGTGGGTTATAGAGGGCTCAACTCCGTTTCAAAGACAGATGCTCATCCCATCCCCGGATTGATGAGCTTATTGAACAGTTAGGGGCTGACCAGTACTGAAGTACCTTTGATCTTACATCAGTGTACTGGCAGATCACCCTAACAGAAGGAGCAAAGGAGAGGACACGCTTCTCCATTTCAGAGGGCCACTATCAGTTTAGAGTGATTCCCTTTGGACTCAAAAATGCCCCTACCACCTTCCAGAGGTTGGTGGACCAGGTTCTTGCTGGAATGGAGGCCTTGAGTGCTGCTTATCTGGATGACATAGACCTCTTCAGTAGCAGCTGTAAGGACTACCTTTTTCACCTTCAGAAAGTGCTTCATGCTGTGCAACAGGCAGACCTGAACATCAAGCCAAGTAAATGGCAGATAGGGCAGGGGTCTGTGGTGTACTTGGGACACTTGGTAGGCAGGGGGCCGGTGCAATCCCTCCAGACCAACATGGAGACTATCATGGCCTGGGTACCCCTCAAAATCCAGGCTGAGGTTAGAGCATTCTTGGGCCTCAATTGGTGCTATAGGAGGTTTGTCAAGGGCTATGGCACCTTTGTTGCCCCTTTGACATAGCTGACTTTTGAAAAGCGGCCCAGAAATATGATTTGGACAGAGGCATGGCAAAAAACATTTGACTCCCTTAAGCATTCCATGTGCATAACTCCTGTGCTTAGGGCCCCCTGACCTTTCCAGGGAATTTATTGTTCAAACTGATGCCTCAGAGCGTGGTGTAGGGGGTAGTACCTTTGCAACACAATACGTAGGGCCTAGACCAACCTGTGGCCTTCATCTCCTGGAGTTTACTCCCCTGGGAACAAAGGTGAAGTGCAATAGAAAGAGAAGCTTTTGCTGTGGTCTGGGCACTGAAGAAGTTGTAACCATACCTGTTTGGTGCTCACTTCCGGATTCAGACTGACCGCAGGCCCTTCCGGTGGCTCATGCAAAACCTCTTTGGCGGTGGTCCATTTGCCTGCAGCGTATGGACTGCAGGGCAGAACGCAGACAAGGGGTACTCAACGCCAATGCTGATGATCTAGCCAGGTTTTGCCACCTTAGTGATGAGAACTCCCCAGAGGTTGGGTAGCTCTCCCCACTGACAGCTGGAGGGGACATGTTTTAGAGCTGTCAGCCTTAGGGTGGTCTTTCCCCAGACGTTTTCCCTGCTTACCTTCCCTTTTTGCTGATTCTTTTTGTCAGCCTTAGGACTCTGAGCACTTTACCACAGCTGACCGGTGCTATAGGGCATGTGCTTCTTCCCTAAACATGGTATCATTAGTGTATACACAATTGGTATATTTAATTTACTTGTAAGTCCCTTGTAAAGTGGTATACTATATACCCAGAGCCTGTAAATTGAATGCAACTTATGGGTCTGCAGCATTGATTGTGCCTCCCACACAAGTTGTCTTTCAAACCTGTCTCAGGTCTGCCATTGCAGGCCCTGTGTGTGCAGTTTCTGCTACTTTGACTTGGCAATTGAAACTACTTGCCAAGCCTTAAACTCCTCTTTTATTACATATGTAACCCTAAGGTAGGCCCTAGTTAGCCCACAGGACATGGTGCTGTGTAAGTAAAAGGCAGGACATGTAGTTTTAAGCTTAATATGTCCTGGTCGTAGGAAACACCCAAATTCGTTTTTCACTACAGTGAAGTCTACCTGTCTCTTAGGTTAACATTGGGAATTCCTTAATAGACTTTTAAGCTCTAATTCCTGATTTGAAAGGAGAAGCTGTATCAAGTTTTATATCTTTGGAATGGCGATGATAAATCCTCTTTACTGGTAAAGTTGGATTTAACATTACTATTTTAGAAATGCCACTTTTAGAAAGTGGATATTTCTCTGTTCTAACAGCTGTGTGTGTCTGCAGCCTGTCTCCAATAGAAGTCTGAGGTGGATGACAGCTACACTTTGTGCATTCCCTCCCGACTGTCCAAAACACAGGAAGGTCAGCTGTGTCTCAGTACCCATCTGTATCCTGATGGCTCTTACCGGGAAGGAAGGGAGGAAGGAGCGGACGGTTACATCTGAATAGGTAGTGTCCTGTCCCCGCATAAAGTGTTGATTATCCCCCACAGATAGTCTGAATCCAGGGCTCAGAAAAAAGGACATTAGTGCACTTCAAAGACCCTTGTTTGAAGTCACCTCAACTTTAAAAGCACAACTGGGTATACGCACTGGTTCGCTGGCCTTACTAGAGCAAGCACTTCTGGACCTGTTATTACACTGTTAGAAGAACTGTTGTGCTACTTAAAGGACTGTCACCTTTCCCGGACTGCTCACCTGGAAGGACTGCTTTTCTCTAGTGGTGCTCCGCTGCTGTCTGACTCTGCTGAGGAGAGCTGGACTCTGCCTTGCAACCAGAGTGATCTCCAATGGGTTGCCTGTTGATTGAGACTCAGGGAAATCAAAGTCTCTACCCCTGCTTTTGTGCATGGTTCATGGAAAGTGGCCAAGATTCTTGCTACAGACACACTGATGCATCCGCTGACTGCATGAGCAGAAATCAACGCATTGTCACTGTGGTAGGAGCAGACCCTGGGCATCTCATTGAAACCCATGCATTGCCTGCAGAACCCGACGCATGGAACCGTGCATCACCGCTGCAGGAGCATAGCAGAGATCGATGCATCCCTCGTGTATGGGGAGAAACTAGTGCATCGCTTTGGAACCAGTGCTTCTTGGCTCCAGCACTTCATCTTCAGCACCAATGCATCGCCACAACTGCATGGAGAAAATTGACACATTTTGCTGTTGCAACTAAGATAAAGTACTTTGTTCGCCGGGGCCTGCATGGGTCCTGTAGCCAGCCTGCGCTCTAGCACGATCGACCCAAACTTTTGACTTTGCCTCGGTCCAGCGCCACTAGATAACTGTCATTATTGCTTATCGCTTCAAAGTGCTAGAACTCATTTTATTCTTTAAATATCTCGTTTTGGTCTTTATTTATTTCTAAGATTATTGTCTATTTTTTCTTAAGCTGTGTGGAGTATTTCAGTGGTGTTTTCATTGTGTTACTGTGGGTGTGTTTTCCACAAATACTTTACACATTGCCTCTTTAGATAACCCTGACCGCTCTGTACCAAACTACTAGAGGGTGAGTGCAGTTTATCTTTTAGTGTGTATCTAGTGTACCCTGGCCAGAGTGGTGGTCTCTACAAGATGCAAACCTCTGCCAACTAGAAACCCCATTTCTAGCACCATATGAATGTACTAAATGCAACAAGACCTATAATTGGCTTTCTAATGATACATCATGTATGGCACATAGTGCCCTAAATAATGTATCATTAGAAAGCCAATAGTGTGGTCGGCATTTTATATAATGACATTTTATATAGTGGAGCACGGTCTTGGGGGCTGGAAATATATTCTGAAAGCTGTAGAAAGGGTCAGGGTATAGGTACCCTGACTTCATGAGTTGAACATATTAGTCTCTGAGGGACCCCTTATGTGAACAAAATGCCCCAAAATAAATGTTTTCTCCTCATGTGGATATTTGTGCATCCGTTGCAAGCCTCAGCTTGTCCCCGTGTGACGTTTGTTGGAAAAAAAATTTAAAAAAATATATATATGTATATATTCACTGAAAAAAACATAGATTTCAGGGGCGTTATAGTTATCTGGACATTTCACTCGTCACAGGAACTTTGTAACTCTCTTGCAACTCATTTTCATGAAAAAAATCACTTTGATTTACACCAACTTCTCCTCCCCCCTAGCCCAGACCTCAGCCTCTCGCATAAGTTCTTTAGAAACCAACCACCGGACTTTCTGCAATCTCAAACAATTTGAACCTATCTCGATAACCGAAGTCACAAATTTGTTATCCTCGGCTAAATCTGGCTCACCTAGTGACCTTTGCCCCCCCTGAATTATGGCCCTCTTAGCTTCATGTTGCGCCCCGGAAATTCAAGGAATTTTCAACTGTTCCATCATTTCAGGCAAAATTCCTTCCATTTGGAAGGAAGCCTATGTCCGACCTATCCTGAAAATACCGGCTGCGGACCCCCATGTACTTAGTAACTACTGCGCCATATCTCTGCTACCCTTGTTGGGCAAATTACTCGAATCGGCCATAAATAGACAGCTGAGTCTTTATCTGGGTTCCAATAATCTTTTGGATCCTTCACAATCATGTTTCCGTCCGGGATTCAGCACCGAAACCGCAATCCTAGCGGTGACCAACTCACTGAGGCAAGAAATGGATGCCGGAGGATCAGCTATTCTGGTCCTCCTGGATCTCTCCGCAGCTTTTGACACCATCGCACACTCCAAGCTGACGGAGAGACTGCTTTCCTGTGGCATCCAAGATCAAGCCCTACAATGGCTGCAGAATTTTCTGTCTGACAGAAATTAAACAATCCTGCTGGGGCCTACCGCTCGGACAAGTGCTGTCTGGATAAAGGTGTACCCCAGGGTTCCTCCCTCAGTCCCACACTGTTTAATATGAACATGTCCCCATTGGCTAAAATAGCAGAGTCATGTGGATTTGAGATAGTCTCATACGTGGACGACACCCAGCTTATCTTCAAAATTAACCCTGAAGCAGAATCAGAACATCTACGTTTCGCGGCTGGTATTCTTGCCATTTCTAATTGGATGACTGGAAACTATCTCCAATTGAATCCAAGCAAGACTGAAATCATGTTAATTAGGAAAGCCCCTCTTTTCTGGTCCCATGACTGGTGGCCTCAAGAGCTGGGTGTCATTCCCCCCCCCCCCCCCGTTAAACCAGTAGTGAAAAATTTGGGGTTTAAACTTGACCGGGCTCTATCCATGAAGGAACATATAGCAGCAATCTCCAGTTCCTGCTATTTCAGCCTTCGGCTCTTACGGAAGATCCTGCCCTTCCTTCCCACCAAGCATCGCAGAACCCTAGTCCAGGCCATGGTGATCAGCCGCCTCGACTATGGTAATGCCTTGCTGGCAGAATTAGGCCCGACGCTGCTAAAAAAACTGCAGGTCATTCAAAACACCGCTGTGTGAATGATTCTAAACCGTCCTGTGGGTTCACCTTCAGCCCCTCTGTTGCGAGACCTTCATTGGCTCCCGGTCGGGAAACGATCATACTTCAAGACCTGCTGTCTTACATAAAAGGCCCTAAACGGCAAAGGCCCCAAATACCGGTTAAGAAGGCTCACTAAACAGACTTCGACCCGCAACCTTAGATCAAACTCTCTTGGTTTCCTGAAGATCCCCCGAATTCGTCTCTCCTGCTCCGGGGGAAAGGCTTTTTCATATCTTGCCCCTCGCTATTGGAATATGCTACCTATTTCCTTTCGTGGATGTTCTACCCTTAGTACTTTCAGGAAACAACTGAAAACCTTTTTGTTCTGATCACTGGGAATTCTCTCTTCCGTCACGTGTTTCTCTTATCCTCCTTAGTCTTCAACTAGGTACAGCGCCGAGATGCCCCAGGGTGAGTCATGCGCTTTAGAAATCTCCCTAACAATAACAACAATAACAAAACCATTGAAATTCCCCGTTATAGTTAGTTCAGCTAACTATAACTCGCGCACCCGCAATGCACTGCTGATGACGTCACCTATTACATCACTCATGACATCACTGATGACATCACTGATGACGTCATACAGTGAATGTGAGTTTTTCTGAAAATGAAATATGTTTTATATATGTATATCTCAAGGTCGATGGAAGATAAAAAGGGTACATAAGTGTCTAAATGGATGATTTTTGTAATGAAAAAGTGATTGTATAACTGACTGATTATGTGTATCTTAGTGAATACATGGGTTAGTGAGTAATGTTTAAATATATAAATATCTGTAGCAGTCTCTCACCTTGTGTATAAGTGGCTGCATGGCTTGGTGAGTAGCTACATGAGTGTCTATATGGGTTATTACTTGGTTTTTCGAGTATCAGTATGAGTGTCTGTATGGTTCAGTGGGGGTATTACTTAGTTCATACATACATGCATGAATGAGTGAGTCACTATTTGTATGTGCTGAAGAATGTATGTGTGCATTACTGTATGGGTGGATGAGTGTGTTTATGGGTGTGTTAGTGAGTGAATGACTGTCTCAATAGTGTCTTTATAAGTAACTACATATATTTTAAACTAGTATATGTGAGTATTGGAGTATATAAGTGAGTATATGTGAGAGTGAGAGATTGGAAGAGTTCCTTTATGAATAAGTATGTGTTTCTATAAGTGAGTGTTCAAAAGAGTAAGTATGTGTAAGTTTTTGTAGAAGTAAGTGTGGTGGTGTGTCTATAACTTTATATGCAAGTACATGGATGTTTGATTCTTTATTAGCATCAGTGACTATGTGTGTGAGTAACTCTATGGATGAGCGGCAGTGTGTAACAGGATATATAGGTGTATGAGTACATATGATGAGTGAGTACATGTATGAGTGACTATATGGGACTGTTGGTGAATGAGTGGATGTGTATGTAGATCTTAGAATTACTGAATAGGTAGTTGTAACTGGTATTGGTATGTCCATTGTTTTGAAAATTTTAGTTTCCATTTTATGTGTGTATCAAAGGTTAAATTACGGTGAGAGGAGGTCTGCCACTGTATCACAAGGATGATGTCATCAGTGATGTCATGAGTGATGTAATATGTGACGTCATCAGCAGTGCATTGCGGGCGTGCGAGTTATAGTTAGCTGAACTAACTATAACGGGGGAATTTCAATGGTTTTGTACGAGTGAAATGTCCAGCAAACTATAACGCCCCTGAAACCTATGGTTTTTTAAGTGAATTTCTAAGGTTTTTTAAATGCTAATTCCTTTCTATAACGTGCTTGAAACCTATGGTTTTTTCAGTGAATTTCAAAGGTTTTTTTTAAATGCTAATTTCTAACTATGCCTACAGAGATAGGACATGTGAAGAAAGAAGAAAAAACGCACAGAAAGAAAAAAAAGAAATGCAGAAAGAAGCAACAGAAGTCCTCAAAGACAAAGAAAAGTGCAGGAAGAAGGAAAACGTGCAGAAAGAACAAACAGAAGAGAAGAAAGAAGCCTTGTTGCAAAATCAACCTGTACCCTCAACTTTTTCAGACGGATACTGGTGGTAACTGAGTCTGACTAACCAGTCCTAGAGCCAGTGCTATGTTAAAACACACTTAGAATACAGTGAAAACACCTACATACACTAGGGAACACTATGCATTGGGGTCCCCCTGTGATTAACATGACCTCCTTTGTAAGCCCCTAGTATATAATAGGGCAGGGGGATTAAAACTACCTCTTAAAACACGCCACAGGGCATGTTTGCACAAGTCACCTCAGGTCCCGTCCCCTCCCTTCACCACTGTGCAAACACGCTCTGTGGCCGTTTTAAGTTGGGAGATTACGTCCCCTTGAATCCTGAGGGTCCCTAGGGTCCAACTAGCCCACTAGGTACCTCCAGTAAGTGTCACAGAGAGATGTAAAAAGGGGCACGGCCTAGACCATCTCTCTGCAACGCAGCGCAGTGGTGCTTACTGGAAGCACCTGGTGGACTAGTTGGTCCCTCAGGATTGAAGGGGAATTATTTCCATAACTCAAAACGTGCCACAGGGCGTGTTAGCACACGTCACCTTAGGCCCCGTCCCCCTTCCTTCACCACTGTGTAAACGTGCCCTGTGGCCGTTTTAAGTTGGGAGATTAAGTCCCCTTGAATCCTAAGGGTTCCTAGGGTCCAACTAGCCCACTAGTTACCTCCAGTAAGCGCCACATAGCTGCATTGCAGAGAGGTATAAAAAGGGGCACGGCCTAGACCACCTCTCTGCAACGCAGCGCAGTGGTGACTACTGGAAGCACCTAATGGGCTAGTTGGCCCCCCGGAGCCCTCAGGATTGAAGGGGAATTATTTCCCCAACTTAAAACGCGCCACAGGGCGTGTTTGCACACGTCACCTCAGGCCCCGTCCCCTCCCTGCCCCACTGTGTAAACACGCCCTGTGGCCGTTTTAAGTTGGGAGATTAAGTCCCCTTGAAACCTGAGGGTCCCTAGGGGCAAATTAGCCCACTAGGTATGTCCAGTGAGCGCCATTGCAGAGAGGTGTAAAAAGGGGCACGGCCTGCACCACCTCTCTGCAACGCAGCGCAGTGGGGCATACTGGAAGCACCTGGTGGGCTAGTTGGCCCCCAGGGTCCCTCAGGATTCAAGGGGAATTATTTCCCCAACTTAAAACTTGCCGCAGGCAGTGTTTGCACACGTCACCTCAGGCCCCGTCCCCTCCCTTCACCACTGTGTAAACGCGCCCTGTGGCCGTTCTAAGTGTAGAGATTAAGTCTCCTTGAATCCTAAGGGTCCCTACGGTCAAACTAGCCCACTAGGTACCTCCAGTAAGTGCCAGAGAGCTGCGTTGCAGAGAGGTGTAAAAAGGGGCGTGGCCTCTGAACACCTGTCTGCAACGCAGCTCCCTGGCGCATACTGGAGATACCTGTTGGGCTAGCTGGCCCTCAGGGACCCTCAGTATTAATTCCCCAACTTACAACTCGCCACGGGGCGCGTTTGCACAATGGTGAAGGAAGGGGTCATGGCCTGAGGTGACATGTCTGCAAACACGCCCTGTGGCGCGTTTTAAGTTGGCTGAGGGTTTACGGTGGCCGCCTCCAGAGCTGTGGCGGAGTTACAGGGCGATCTGGAAGCAAATGGGTACCGAAGGGTACCTCTGCGCTGCACCATAGGGGGTGCCAGAGCCCAGGAGCCTCATGGGAGGTTCCTGGAAAACCGTGTCGGCGCCCCGTTAGTCCTTCGGGCGGTTGTGGGCCTGAACAGCCAGGGGCTTGCCTTGCTACGCTCTGCCCTGAAAGGGGCGTGAGTAATAAGGGACCGTGATCCTGGAAGAGGATCACCAGAAGGGGCAGCACAGATGGGGTTCACCCCAGTGCTGCTTGGCTCAATAGGCAGGCAGGCGGCCCAGATGGTTGCCTGCCCTTGGATCGCCCGTAAGATAACCCACCATATTACATAACAGTGTATGTAATAAACCTGCAGCAGCTTTACCCAAACAAAAATTGTGTAGTGTGTTTTATTTATGCGTAGAATATGCATGCTATTGTGGTGGGGTGGGGAGTGTTGCCTACTGCTGGTTCTATGCGGCTTCCAGAGGCGCCCGCAGGGTGCCCTAAGGAGGGCAGGCCTCTAGTGCCAGCGAGGCACTAGCCCACCCCCCATCTTCTCAGTGTGGGGACCCCTCAGGGAGGAGTCCCCTTACTCTGGCAGCCAGGGTGCTGCGGCTTGCAGGGCGTGTCATTTCTGGGGCGCGAGGAACGGGCGGTAAATAGGCCTCCCCCACCCACTGGCCTTCCTCTTTTGCGCCCTGGACACGCCGTCTCCCACCCTACCGCTTACCCGGCGTGGAAGCAGCGGGGGAGGCATAGAATGTTGTAATGTAGTTCTTTTTCGTTGCAGGCGGAGTTACAGGGCGATCTGGAAGCAAATGGGTACCGAAGGGTACCTCTGCGCGGCACCATAGGGGGTGCCAGAGCCCAGGAGCCTCATGGGAGGTTCCTGGAAAACCGTGTCGGCGCCCCATTAGTCCTTCGGGCGGTTGTGGGCCTGAACAACCGGTGGCTTGTCTTGCTACGCTCCGCCCTGAAAGGGGCGTGAGTAATAAGGGACCGTGATCCGGGAAGAGGATCACCAGAAGGGGCAGCACAGATGGGGTTCGCCCCAGTGCTGCTTGGCTCATCAGGCGGGCAGGCGGCCCAGATGGTTGCCTGCCCTTGGATCGCCCGTAAGATAACCCACCATATTACATAACGGTGTATGTAATAAACCTGCAGCAGTTTTCCCCAAACAAAAATTGTGTGCTGTGTTTTATTTATGCGTAGAACATGCATGCTATTGTGGTGGGGTGGGGAGTGTTGCCTACTGCTGGTGCTATGGCTGCGGATGTCCTGTGTGTTATACGGGGGGTCCGACGTCAGATGTGAAGATTCTAGGGAGCGTCCTCCCTCTCCCAGCAACGGCAAGCGTCACAGCAGCAGGGTCTGACGTGAAGGGGACATGGCAGCCTTCTCCCAGCCATGGAAAGTGTCACAATAGCAGGGAAAGCAAGTACCGGGTGCAACCTAGGAGCGCCACAGCCCAGGTAGCATCACAGGAATAACGATAGCAGTAAGTCAAAAAATGCTGCGAGAAGCCGTTACGGTAGGAAGCAAACGTAAAGGACTGATGGCCAACAACAAAAATAAATCAATCACATTCAACTCACGAAGCAGAGTCTTGTCCTGCGCAAATTCCAACAAGGCTGGGCTAATTGTGTAGAAATCCGTTGGTGAGTCCTTTTAACGTAGACGATAAAAATATTCTACGAACTTCTCAACACCCCAGTGGTATCAAAAGTAGTGTGGGTTGTATCAGTAAATTCCCAAAATAAGTCACAAAGTCGTTGTCTGGAAGTAAGGTACATTAATCCTTGAATTAGGACCCACCACACAGACATGACATGCATATGGCTCTGAGGACAGGCAAGGAACGACACCTTTAAGTTCTCAGAACCATACTGTGAGTTCCAAACAGAATAAAGAGAGACGATTAAAGAAATACATGCAGAATAGAAGGCATAGCACTGAAATACATAAGATAGGTTATCATAGCTGCCAAGGTTTCAGATTGCTTATGAGTGACATTTTCATAATTTCAGTGTAATTATGAGTGACATTCAACGACTGTGAGTGACTCTTTCTCACGAGCAAAATTAAACATGATGACAGGCTTTCAGCATCAGGTTATGCTTTGTTTGACCATGGTACCAGAAGTCAGACTGTCAATCCCTATCTCCCTGTGCTCCAGTTGTTCTCTTTCCCTCAGAGCCAGTCAGAGGTAGCAGAGATGAGCACATGGGCACGCGCAGAACTGACTAAAGGCAGCGTATACCACCCCAAAGCAAGCTTTTCTGGTCTCCGGCCCTGCAGTGTTAGCTCGCCAAAACGTTTAAATCCAAACACGCTCATGTATATATCAAGCAGGTAAAAGGTTAAAAACGACGGACACAGGCTTTACGGAGTGATTGTGAGGATGGCATGACACTGTTGTATGCATTATTCATTGTAAATGTTGCATAAACATCACAGGTGTTTCAACATCCACTCTAGAGCATCACATTGCATATAGGTGAGGCATTACTTACGTTGCATGTACACAACTGCTTTATTCTATTAACTGTGAGAGTGCCATAACTCAAGAATTGAGATGTCATACATAGGAACAAAGCACATAAGGAGTATCGCACATAAGCAACCTAAAACATGGCAATTAACTCCAGTTTTAAATCTGTAGTAGGCACAATCCTATGTCCACCTCTCCCTGCTACCTTCGGTTGTAGCTATAGCTGATGCTCCTCAACAACACACCTTGTCAGCGGCCCCAAAAAATAAAGTGACACAGTCAGCTGACTTGTGGACACCGCCGCAGACAGACAGACACTGGGAAGCCTCAGGCAGTCAATGTGAGCCGGCAGCCATGGCACTGTAGCCTATTAAAACGAGTCTCCTCAACCCTAATAAAAATTATGATTACCCCGAAAGCGGATCGCGCTACCTGCCCAGTCCTGCAAACAGCAGCATAGATAAGGTGCCTAGATTTAAAATTAAGAGAGTCAACACAGCTGACTCGTGGACAAGTAGCTGAGCACTAGGCTGCTGAGGCACATAGGTCACTCGCAGCAAGCAGCATTAATTTAACATTACTCCTTGACTCACAGACACCCAAAAATAATCACACCCTGGTCCGCCGCCTCCCCCTTACCTTGGGCGCACAGATCACACCGCAGCAGGGCTATCACAGAGAGCTATCTGTGGTGTTGCGGTCTAGTCCGCGGCGCGCACTACGTGCGACGTCACCGGACTTCCGGCGGTGGCCATTTTGGATTCGGCACTAGCGCGCCGATTCAAAGGGGATCGGAGCTCCGTACCGGCGCTCCTGCTGGGAATGTGTATTTAGGAATAAAACCCTGCTACACCACCATTACGCCTAGTGTCATCTGTGGGCCGCTACCACTTGGTAAAGGGCACAACATTACAATGGCGACGAGGAGGTAAAACGGACCAGCGCTGCCTCCAGGGTGAATGCCACGTGGTGTGCATGCTGACTACAACCACGGTCACCGCCACCACCCTAGCAGGAGTGCGGCAGTGTTACGGAGAGCGGCAGAGGGGGCGCATCAGGACGGAAGGGTCCCAGCCCAGCCTGGTCCAGGACGGCAGCAGCCGGCGGAGAAGGGATAGCGCCAAGGGGGTGCACGTGGCCAGGCAACTCCATACATCGTGGCGGGGGTCACAGAAGGACACCCAGGAAGCGGAAAGTCCGGCCAAGACGACGACCCAGGCGAAGGGGGCTCCAGTGGCACCAGTGCGTCGAGTGGTTCGAGCCCAAGAACGCGGCGGAAGGGAGCTGGGAGCAAGATGAGTACCACATCGTCCTCGTTGCCGAACCCAGTACCCTTCCTAACAAAGGCGGGGGTTCCGGAGATGCCGTGGGAGGACTGGAAGCGGTATTTCATGAACTACCTGTTCGCTCTAGAGGAGGAGGGCGACGCAGTATTCCCGAGCACGCGCAGGAAGAGGATACTCTTACATCATCTGGGCCCAGCGGGTCAGAGAGTATACGACGATCTGGTGAAGGTAGTGCGGCCGGCAGGAGACGATGATGTGTTTCAGCACGCAATTGACGATCTGGACGCCCATTACCGCCCGACGGTGTGTACAGTCGTAGACAGGTACAACTTCTACCACAGAGCGTAGCACAAAGGGGAAACGATCGACCAGTATGTGGCGGCATTGCAGAAGCTGGCCCTGACGTGCAAATTTGGGACCTTCCAGGAAGAGTTGATCAGGGACCAGATAGTAATGCATGCAGTGAACACTTCCATCCAGGAAAAGCTGTGGGATAACGGGGACGAACCCCTTAAGACAGTGGTGGCCATGGTGAAGAAAGCAGAAATGTCCAAGAGGTGTGCAGAGGCGGCTAAGAAAGACCGTCTCCCAGAACAAGCGGTGTGCAGGATAGAGGAACGGAAGAACCGCGAGGGTCAAGTGGCGGCAGAACAACACAACACGCGAACATACAGGAAGCCCACGACCCGGGGCGCGAAACAGCAGGTACAGGGACAAGGGAGCACCAACACGTGCTACAGATGCGGCAGTAATAGACATGCCGCCAACGACAAAGTGTGCCCAGCGTTCCGAGCTAAGTGTACGTACTGTGGCCTGATGGGCCATTACGAAAGAGTATGCCGAAGGAAAGCACCAAGGCAGCAAGTGAAGTATGTGGCACAGGAGACAGGCAAGGAGGAAGAGGCGGAAAGCCAGGAGGACGACGAAGAGATCCTGATGATAGAGGATCAGATATTGGGGATCGACGGTGCGGTCGACAAGAAACCTAGATGCGACATGAACATCGGGGGAGTAAGAGTCACAATGGTCGCAGACTCAGGTTCCCCCTACACGATCATAAGAAGGAAGATATGGGAGGAGGACTTCGCACCGGTTACAACACACCAACTGCGTCCCACGGACATCCATCCTGTGACATTCACTGGGGAACCCATACCGATGGTAGGGTATTGCCCCCTAACCTTCGAGTTCAAGGGTAGAACGTGCGAAGGGAAATTATACGTGGCAGAAAAGGGGCCATCAGTGTTAGGATGGAGGGATCAAGGAAAGCTAGGGATAAAGTTGAACCCGGGAGGACGTGTACAAGTGCTCATGATGGAAGAAGACCCTGGAGTGGGAGCAAGGCAGTGGAAGGAGGAGTTTCCCGAAGTCTTCAGAGACAATATAGGGAAGTTAACCAAATTTACGCACAGAATAAACCTGAAGGAAGGAGCCCGACCAGTGTCCCACAAAGTGCGAAACATTCCGTTCCGCACCAGGGAGGCAGTACAAGAGGAACTGCAGAGGTTAGAGGACAACGGGATCATCGAAGCCATCGACAATGCGGAATGGTTGGCCCCCTTAGTTGTGGCGCAGAAGCCGAACGGGAAGGTGAGGTTGTGTGTGGACCTCAGGGAACTCAACAAGAACATTGTGGTGGACAAGTTCCCTCTTCCCCGCATCAACGAGATGCTAGCCAAGACCAAGGGTGCCAGGTGGTTCTCCACTGTAGACTTGACGTCTGCATACCACCAGATCGCACTCCACAAATCGTGCAACCATCTCACATCGTTCATAACACCGTTTGGGTGCTACAAATTCTTACGGATGCCGTTCGGGCTTGCCTCTGCTGCAGCAGTGTTCCAAAAATTGATGTACCGCCTGTTCAACAAGATGGAGGGAATCCAGTACTTCCAGGACGACATCTTGGTGATGGGAGCCTCCAGGGAAGAACATGACCGGAAGCTAACGGATGTACTGGCAGTACTTAAGCAGAATGGGCTCACAGCCCAGTGGGACAAGTGCAAGTTTGGAATGGAAACTGTCACGTACCTGGGGCATGAAATCAGCCAGGAGGGCATAAAACCCAAATCGTCCAACGTGGCTGCCATCAGGGATGCACCCACACCCTCAAGCAAGGAGGAGGTACGGACGTTCTTAGGGATGGCTGAATTCTACAGCAAGTTCGTATCCCACTTCGCATCAAAGACACACCACCTGAGGTCGATCCTGAAGGACAAAACGGCGTTTGCATGGAAGGAAGAACAACAGCTGGAATTCGAGAGGATGAAAAGAGAAATATGCGATGCTGTACCCATTCAAGGGTTCGACCCAACGGCTCCCACGATCCTGACCACAGACGCGAGCGACCGAGGCCTAGGGGCGGTACTAACTCAAAGGTCTGCACAAGGAATGACAGCCACAATCAGCTTCGCGTCCCGCACGTTGGCTGACAATGAACGCAAATTCAGCGTGATTGAAAAAGAAATGCTGGCCGTGGTGTGGGCGGTGGAGAGGTTCCGACAGATCCTGTGGGGAGGAAGATTCCTCTTACGAACAGACCACAAACCCCTGGTAAAAGTTCTCACGTCCAACGGCCATGAGCACGCAACACCAAGAATCGCCAAGATGACGCTACGACTCCTCGACTACGTGTACGATGTGGAGTACATACCTGGTACCAGGAACAGAGTAGCGGACTACCTAAGCAGGGCAGCAGCTAAGCAATCTGCAGAGACGCAAGACGCAGAAAATTGGGCGGAGTACGCAGTGGCGTTCATGGGCGATCACGAGAAAGCCATCAGCAGGCAGGAGTGGGAAGAAGAGTATGAGTCAGACGAGAAGGAAAAGGCAGTCAAAATATATGTGACGCAAGGGTGGCCGGAGAAGAGGCTACTCGGAGAAGAACTCAAACAGTACTGGGAGGTCAGAGAAGAACTGTCGTTTGGGGACGACCCAAGTTTTCTGTTCCGGGGTAACAAGGTAGTACCTCCGATGGCGTTGATATCTAGAGTGGTGGCCTTGGCCCATGAAGGGCATTTGGGAATCGTGAAAACGAAGGGAAGAGTAAAGGAGGACTACTGGTGGCCAGGGTTGGACCTCGCGGTGGAACGACACGTCAGAGCGTGTGAGCAGTGCAGCAATGCAGACAAGACACAAAGGGTGCTGCGTCCACCGCTGGGACGTTTTGATTGTCCGAAAAATCCGTGGGAAGAAATCTCAATAGACGTCCTAGGCACCATACAAGACGCCAGCGGTAACCAGAAGTACCTCACCGTGGTCGTTGACAGGTACTCGAAGTGGCCAGAAGTCCATGTGGATGAGAACGCGGAGACAGACACCATCTTAGGATTCCTCACGGACATATTCATCAGGGAAGGAATCCCCAAGGGGATCCTAAGCGACAACGGCCCACAGTTCACGTCGACCAAATGGGACGCCTTCATGGACAGAAATGGGATAACGGTCAGACGCACCCCGGTCTACCACCCCGCGGGGAATGGAGCAGTGGAGAGATTTAATAGAGTAATAATGGGGTCTGTGCAAGCGGCAATCGGGCAAGGGGCAAGCTGGGAGAAGGAACTTAAGCGTCTGCTATGGGCTTACAGGATAACTCCCTCTTCCACAGGCTACAGCCCGTTCCGAATACTGAGAGGAAGAGAACCGTTCACCCGAGACAACGTGGCCTGGAAGAGGCTCACCGTGCAGAGTCATTGGTCACCGGCAGTGGTGCGCAAGAACTTGGAAAAGGCGCAAGCCGTGTACACAAACTACTACGACTCAAGGCATAACGCTAAGGAAGTCGCACTGGAAAGAGGAGAGTGGGTGAGGGTGAAGTTGCCAACACCTGGGAGGAAGGGGGACAGCAAATTCACGCCCCCATTCCAGGTAGTGGAACCCTACTCCACATCAGCCTTACTGAGCGACGGGAAGATATGGGCCCAAGATCGTAAGGCAAGATGTACCAGGGCCGATGAGACAGAGCAGAGAACGGAACTGAACAGCATGGAAAGGACCAGGTCCACACCGGCGGCAAAGGGCGATAGGAGAAGACCAGAAGGAGAAGTAGGAAGTTCCCCTCAAGGGACCTGGAGTCCAAGAGAAGGGGGAGTCGAGACACCAGGACTAAGTGACCAAGAGACAGTGGTAGAGACAGAGTTGGGTGGTCCTGAACTCAGAGAAGCGAGTGGAGCGGCGTTCCCGAGTGGGGGGGACACCACCCCGACTGCGAGCACAGGAGGCAGGAGAACACGCTGCGGGAGGAGAATAATGCTGCCACGAAGATTCGAAGAGTTCAGCCTGGACCACAAGTAAGACTGTTCAAGTGGGAAGGAGGGACTTGGCATGTTGTGTTTATAAAGGAGGGAGATGTGGTGTTGCGGTCTAGTCCGCGGCGCGCACTACGTGCGACGTCACCGGACTTCCGGCGGCGGCCATTTTGGATTCGGCACTAGCGCGCCGATTCAAAGGGGATCGGAGCTCCGTACCGGCGCTCCTGCTGGGAATGTGTATTTAGGAATAAAACCCTGCTACACCACCATTACGCCTAGTGTCATCTGTGGGGCGCTACCACTTGGTAAAGGGCACAACATTACACTATCCAATGTTGCTCTGCTGCGAGACGCCACTGGCAGGCTCCTGACACATACTTTGTGTGAACTTCTGCTAGAGGGCACTGGCAGGCAGGTGATCATGACCGCGCTACAACTGCTAATTTAAAACCAATACCGTTGCCAACCAAATGTCAGAGATTATACACACTTCAAGGGGCACTGGGACCCACACATACTTTCCCCGTGGCCGCTGACCGTGGTCTGTGCCAGGGGTTGGGACCGTCCGGGTCCATCAGTCGCGTTGCGGGGCTTCACAACATTAAGTTTAAAAGTATTGCCGTGTGCCCCGCCCTCCTTTCAATAGAATTGTGGCCTTCGCACTTAAAGCAACTAATATACTGGACTCAGGCACACTTACTTCTTTCGAGGATGGCATTAATGTCTCCTCATGCCCCATGATTCTGTCTCAGCCAGGACCTGAGCACACACACACACACTGTTTTACAGCCACGGCCGGTGGGATCTAGTCCGGTTGCGGAATACCACGTGCGCGCACTGCAGCGGTAAGCTATTTTCCATATTGCCCTCGGCAGCACTGCAGTGTGTCCCAGCGGGTATGTGAGCCGCCGGTTGGGTCCATCGCTGGGAACCACCCACCATGCGGTGTGAGGGGTGTGCTATGCTGCCATTGTCCCAGCAGCAAGGCCTTAGAGCAGGCAGCAGCTCATTGCAAACTTTGAGACATGCCACCTACGGCGGCTAAAGTGGCGTACAATGTCCTGGTTGCCATTGGGCAAGCAATGAATCCGACGTCCTGACGTCAGTGAACGCAAATGCCGCACGCGTGTCCTAAGTGATACATTGTAACACTGTGCAACTCTTGCAGCTGCGCCAGAGCCCCCAAGCCTGCCACGAACAGCGCGCCCAGCGAGCTGCCAGTGTAGCTTGTGTGGTACATTTGAATATAGCAGCGCTCCGACTTGACGGGTGAGGAGGCTATAATGCGTGACTTTGCATTTCAGTGCAGTGATGCGGATCACTACACTGAAAGGCATTAGTCTAGCGCCTGATGCGTGATACTTGGCAAGGCTGGATAAAAACATATATAAAAATACACGTTACAGTCTTCTGCCGGAAGTTCGATTGTGCGCATGCTCAGAGGCTGTGCTCTTCTGCACGCATTAGCAGAGACTTAAATACGGACTTTTGTAGCACAGCAGAGGGAAGAGTGCGCATGCTCAGGACCAGACACACCGATCACAGAGATGGCGGAATGCGCATGCTCAGAAATAGGCTCAAAAGGCTGGACCGATTGCAGGAGAGGTGCGCACGCTCAGAACCAGAGACGCCCGTGAGGAGTGCGCATGCTCAAACCCAGAAATACGGTTCATGCGAGCAGTGCGCCCACGCTCAGAACTAGAGACACCGATCACGGAAGGAGTGCGCATGTCCAGATCCACAGACACCGATCGAGCCCACAAGGCCCAGGAGTGTCTCCTGCAGGCAGGACGGCAGCTGACCGCAGAGAGTAAGGGCGCATTCTAGGATCCGTTTTATGGTTTCTGTAAAGACAGTTTCTTGGATTTTATCTCACGAAGATCAGTTCAAATCCTGAAGTACGTGGCATGGGTGAGGGGTTTGATAGTTCCTGCACTGGAGGCTCCTTACAAACCCTTGTCAGTGGACATGAGCCAGAGCCATCAACAGCACCTGCACAAATAAAGCACCTCTGCCCTCTGGGCGGTGCCCCGGGTGATCAGGCCCTTCACTACAGAAGGTACAAGCCCTGCAGGGGGGGTAGGAGTCTGCCTGCACCCCTGGACCCAGCCCAACATTGCCAGTGTTTGTGGGGGGTCTGCAGCCCTCCCCAAGGGGGCCTGGGGGGGGCCTGCACCCTCTGGGGGCCCTTCACTGCAGAAGGTACAAGCCCTGCATGGGGGCAGGAGTGTGCTTGCGCCCCTGGGCCCAGCCCAGCACTGCCAGTGTTTGTGGGGGGCCTGCAGCCCTCCACGGGGGGCCTGGACCTCTGGGAGGGCCCTTCGCATGGAGTTTACCTAATGTAAGGATAGTAGAGAGGAGCCACACATCCCTAGTGCATGCATAGCCTGGGAACACTTGGGATCCACACCAATTCAACAAACTAAAATCATCAAACATGGGATCCGGCCATGTTTTATACTAGTTTGTTGAATTTGTTGTGGTTTCTGTCTGTTATTCAAGGCTGGTGTGATATGGCTTGAGGTGATATTTATACAATTGATTTTTCATGCACGTTTCCATTGCAAAACTGAAGGTCCATTAACTATGAACGTTCAGTGTTTATTTTGTGATATTGCCATCATGCTCTATTTTTCACCTTTTCATCAGTCGATACGCTTTGCTCTGCTTCAGTGTGCATTTATTGAGATTTTATTAAAGCTGAGTCTCAAAAGTATAACAGGAGTGTCAAACGTATGGGTTGTCAGGGCCTAGAGTTGGGGGTAGGCCATGCGGGTGAAATGAGGGGACAACAGATTCAAGGTGTGCTGGTATGGACCGGAAGTCCAGAGCGACTCCGGCCCGTTTAAAGCTTTCTGGCCATGCCTGGCCAGAAGGTGATACATTGTGTGTATGGTGTTCCGGGTTGAGGTCTCAGCTTCCTGAGGCGGCCAACAACTAGACCGCTACATCCCATCCCAAATCAGTTCAAAATCAAAGCAAAATAAAAGTTAACACACATAGTCAGCAAGTCTTTGATTGGGCCTCGGGTGAGGTCTCAGATTGTACCGATGTTGCTGGGTGCCTCCTCTCGGGCTAGCGCTATCATCCGTGACCGACAGGTCTTCTGTTCTGGGGTCTCCGTAAATTTCCGGAGTCACCGGGATCAGGCTCGGGCTACCCGTGGCGCTAGGGAATGACGTCTAGGCACCCGCTTCCTTCTTCAGGCGACACTTCAGCTCTCGGTCTCTCCCTTTCTGAGACAGGCACTCACTTGAACCATGAGATGTTCCGAATGATGACCTCTCCATCCTTCTCGGCTGTCACAGCCGTGCCTTTGACTGATTTGACAAGCCATAGCCCTGGTTTATAGGGCATGCGGAACTTGCCTCCGCTGCGACGGTTTCTCACTAGGACAACACATCCTGGCGTCATCGGTCGGGTCTGTGCTCTTCGCCGTCTGCTCGCTCTTTCGTTGTTGGCTGGCCTCCTTGCTTGAGGGCTCACCGGGTCATAAGGTTCAGGTTCCCAGTTAACCGCTACTGGGATGTTGTCCCGTCTCTGCCCAGATAGCATCAGCGACCACAGGGACCTTTGAGTGGGTCAGTGTGGAGTGCTCCGGTACTCCCGCTGTAATCTCTGGAGGGCGACTTCCGGGTCTGACTGTTCGGCCACGGATATGCGTAGAACTTTGTTCAATGTCCACTTGAACCTTTCTGCCTCACCGTTCGCTTGGGGCCACTGCGGTGTGATGCAGTGATGTTTTACGCCTAGGCGCGACAGAAATTCCTTGAATTCGTGCCCTTGGAATGGGGGCCCATTGTCTGTTTTGACGACGTGTGGCAGACCAAATGGTGCAAAAGTCTTATCCAGCATTGGTAGCAGGTGGTCGAACGCAGTTGACGGTAGCACCTCCACCACGGGGTACTTCGTGTAACCATCAATCAGGACAGCGGTCACTTGCCCGTCTGGAAAACTTCCAGAATCAAGACTGATCCACGACCAGGGTGACGGTGCCGGGTCTTCGGTTATCACTGGAGCTGGGGCCTCCGGGCCTCCAGCGAGTTGACATGCTCGGCACCCGCGTACAAAGTCATCTACGGCTTCTTCTAGGTTCGGGAACCAAATCTTCTCCCTCATCCTGGCTTTCATCCGTCTAGTTCCTTGGTGACCTTCATGTGCTAGAGCGGTCACCCGATCTTGGAGGGTCAGAGATATGTAAATACTACGCCATTGGCTGCAGCGCTCAGTTTTGCATGGACTCTCCACACCTTCCCCAGACGGGACCAGTCTGCTTCGTTCCATCCACTCACGTCGTGGAGGAACATGGCCCATGAGCCTTTCTGTATTGCTTCCAGCACTTTCTTTAGAATCATGTCCGACTGGGTATGAGTCTCAATTTCTGATATGGTAAGGGCTTTTGGGCAGGCCCACTGCGTGACCATGTTGACAAACTCCTCCTTCAACTTTTCTTGCTTGGAGGTTTCTTCCGGGGAGACCGCCGGATGTCGTGATAAGAAATCCGCTGGATTTTTGGCACCTGGCCTGTAGACTAGATCTAATTGATAGTGCTGGAGTTGAATAGCTCATCTCTCGATCCGTGGCGGCAGATGAGGTGCGGTTCCCTTGAACAACGGAATCAGCGGTTGGTGATCTGTTACCACACGGAAAGGGTGCCCGCTCAAATATAGATGAAAGTGGTTGCAGGCCCACTTGATGGCAAGTGCTTCGCGTTCAATTTGTGAATACCTTGTCTCTGTTGCTGTCAGTGACTTGTTTGCGAATGCTAGCGGGACCCATGTTCCTGGGTCTGTTTCTTGTGTCAGCATGGCTCCCAGGCCTACAGGGCTGGCGTCCACTATCAGTTCTGTTGGTCGTTTAGTATCGAAGTAGGCCATGGTCGTCTTTTCCAACAAAGCTGATTTTACCTTACGGAAAGCTTCCTCCTCTTCTGGGCCCCACTTCCACCCAACGTCCTTCCTTGTCAAGCTCCGCAACGGCTCTGCAACAGTCGCAACATTGGGTATGAATCTCCCACAGTATGTTGCCATACCCAAGAAGCTTCAAACTTCCGACGCCGTTGTGGGGGCTGGGGCTAGTTGGATTGCCTGTGATTTTCGGGGTCTACCTTCACACCCTCCTTGCTGAAAACATAGCCAAAGAATTCGAATGATTTTTTAAAGAACTGGCACTTCTCCTTGTGGAGGGTCACCCCATGTTCGGTGAGGCGCTGGAGGTTGGCCTGGAGTTGCCGGTGATGATCCTCTAGGGTCGCTGAGTGTATTAAGATGTCATCGCTGACATTCAATACTCCTTGGATCCCGGACAAGACTTCCCTCACAGCGTTTTGGAAAATTTTGGCAGCCGATGATATTCCAAAGTTTAGCCTTTTGTAGCGTCTGAGCCCCAGGTGTGTCGAAAAATTGGTTATATACCTGCTTTCTTCTGCCAACCTCAACTGGTGGTATCCTGCGTTGAAGTCTAGCTTAGAAAACCACCTGGACCCGTTTAGGTCAGCGAGGATATCATCCACGGTGGGCGTCAAGTGTCTTTCCCGTCGTATCGCCTGATTGTTCATGCGCATATCTATGCAAAGTCTGATCTGTCCAGGCTGTTTCGGTTTTTCGGCTATTACCATGGGGGATACCCAGGGGGTTGGTCCAGTTACTTTTCTATCACCCCTTGTTGTTCAAGTTTAAGTAGCTCCTGCTCAACTAATGGTCGTAGGTGAAACCAAATGCGTCGGTGTCTTAGGGCCACGAGCTTTACTGACTTGTCAATGTGCAAACGTATGGGAGGTTGCTTCATGCTCCCTTGCCCTTTGAACAGCTGTGGGAATAGTTCTAGGATATCTTCTGTTTGTAGTGTCCTCACCGCATTTGCGAACGTCACTTTGCTTAGTTCTTCAGCGGTGTGACTTCCTTCTAGGATGTCTGCTTCTCTATCGACCACATGGAATGTGGTTGTCACTTCGTGACTTTCTGACTTTACTTGAACAGTCATTTTGCCTCTTAGTGGTAGTGGCGCTTGACTACCATACGTGAGGATCCTAACTTTGGATGGTGTGAGTTGTGGCCTTGGGTTCAATCTCTTGTAATGTTGGCTCCGCATGACATTGACTGAGGCCCCGGTGTCAATGAGGGCCGTAATGGGGGATCCTGCAATCTCAATAGCGCATGTCGAGTGAGGGCGTCGCCTTCGTTTGAGGTCGCTTGCGAAATATATGAGGAAGCACTCTTCTTCCTCTTCAGTGGACGGGTCCTCGAGGTATGTCCTGTGCTGAGGAGATGCCTTCAGCGTTCGTGCCATGTCAGGATCCTCTAGCGAGAGGTGCCTCACCACTTTGGTTGGTGGCCTTCGTCCTGCAACTCCTCTGCTCCGCATACCCCCTCGGCATACGCTGGAGAAATGATTGGGGATTACGCACTTCGAACATGTCTTCCCTCTGGCAGGGAAGCCGCTTGGGACATGTTCTTCTCTATCACAGTATCCGCACTGCGGCTGGCGCGGTCTTCTCGTGGGCCATCGCCCTCAGTTGCCACGACCTGGGGTGTGGGTTGCGTCCGCCCGCTCTGTTTTGACTGTCACAGCTTGACCAGCTGTAGGCATGAGCGCCGCTTCCATCGCTGTGGACCTGACTTCGGACAGGTTGTGGGATCGCGCTAAAACAAGCATGTCTTCTAGGGAGATCCGGGATTGCCGAAGGATGAGAGTCCTTAGAGTTTTGTTTCTGCACCCTTGGTTTAGTTGCGCGTGCACCTCTTTAGCTGGATCATCATCAGTGCATGTGCTGGCCAGCTCCCTCAAGCGTGCGTGGAAAGCTTGCATAGACTCACCCTCTCTTTGACGGGCTTGCCGCAATTTAAAACGCTCGTAATCGAGATGTAGTTGAGGGTCGAAATGGGCATTGAGTGCCCTTACGGCTGCGTCGTAATCTGTGGGGGGCCCAGTGTTTGGTAGGTGCGTGAACAATTTATATATCTCATCCCCTGCGAAGTGTAGCAGCAACGACCTCTTGACGGCGCCATCTCTCTCTGGTGGCGATAAAATAGTTGTCCAGTCGGCCAACCCACACTTTCCACCTTGGCGATGCAGTTGCCGGTTCAATCAGTTCACTTAAAGGTGGTAGAGCACTGACTTGGGAGTGTATAGGCGCTGGTGGAGCTGCCGGGCCGCTTGATGTGGAGCTGCTGCTGCCCCCGCCTGATCTGTCATGGCTAAGCATGGTGACATCGCCTGCTTGCTTCCTGACGGCCTCTGTTGAGTGTGTGGTTTGATGTGCTTCACCAGTGACTGGCTGCTGTCGCCTGGTTTTGTCAGTGCTTGTTTATGGCTTACTGTTTGACAGTCCTGCCTTTTTTTTTGATTTTGCCAGTGCTTATTGTCGAGGTGTAAAGCTGGTTTGCCCTTCTTGCATTGGGCTCTGCCAGTACTTATTGATTTCTGGGGATGGGCCTTGCCAATGCTTGTTTGTTCCTGCTGAGACCGCTGGGTGCTGTCACTGCCTTTGATTGATGGCAGCCTGGAGGATCGGGCCAGTCTGGCCTGCGCATGCGCGCTTCCTAGATCCTAGCGCGGCCTGGCCCCTGAGCATCTCGCTCACGCGTGTGTGCTTCTTTGGGCTCTTACGCAGGCTCAGGCAGGACGTTGCCGGGAGCACTGACGCTTCGCTGCTGGGAGGGGGAATCCTTCCAGGCGGCACCGTCACTGATATCCGCGGTACCTTCTTCCACTGGCCGGTGATTTGCCGCTTGACGTTCTGCTCCACTGCCCGCTTCCGATTGCTTCAGCAGGGCATTCCGGCAGATTGGCGGTTGGATCAGGCGATTCCGGCTGACAGGAAAGCCGGTGAGATTTTCTTTTCTATCCCACCCTCGTTGCCAGTGTCAGGGCCTAGAGTTGGGGGTAGGCCATGCGGGTGAAATGAGGGGACAACAGACTCAAGGTGTGCTAGCATTGACCGGAAGTCCCGAGCGACTCCGGCACGTTTATTTAAAGCCTTCTGGCCACGCCTGGCCAGAAGGTGATACATTGTGTGTATGGATTTCCGGGTTGGGGTCTGAGGTCCCTGAGGCGGCCAACAACTAGACTGCTACATGGGTGAATGGCTTGTGTCCTGAGTACTGGGTAATCATTCATAGAAACAGGCCTGAATGTAGGGACCATAATGTCATTCTGTTCTCACCCCTCTGCACACCGATGCATTTATCAACCAGCACGTGTCCCATGTAGCATCAGGTGTTAGTAACACAGACTAGGAGACTTAGCAGAGGGGTGCAGCTAGTCCATATATCTTATGGCTTGGGGATACAGTAAAAACAACAGTCCTAAAGGCATGTCTGGTATTTTAATATTCAAATGGGGAAATGTAATGTGGCCCCCATCTTTGAGAATCTTATCAGATGCCGGACCATTAAACGATGTGCCTAATTCAAACAACCAGAGTCGTTAAAACCACTAAGCAGTTGTTTTATATTTCTTAAATGTGGTTTTACTCTCCTGCAAAAGATTTAGTCACACCATTTTTTTTGTGAGTAAATCTTCTAAGAGGGCGGGTTGTTTATCAGGCTGTATAAACTCGGAAAGCTTGGAAATACCCAAAAGCGTACTTATTTTCTGGTAAATACAATCCTTTTTTTGCCCATTACCTTCATTGAAACAATCAAAGATTTTTTATTGACAAGACCGGAAGTGAGTCTGCTAGCAGGGTGCGGTTAGGAAAGGAACAACAACTACTTTGATGTGGTTTATGGGAAGGGCTTGCTCTGCAGAAATACACATTTTCCTTCTAGAGAAAACAATAAAAAAAATAGTTGAAGTACTATTGCACTCATTCACGACATTTTCTAATGTGTAATTAATTGTACCTCTATATAATTATGCCTGTGGAATGCAGAATACTCCTTTGAATTGTGACTATTGCAGCTTCCGAGGGGTACTTCTAATAACTCTTTGAGTAGTCCAGAAATTGACAATCTACTGCCACGTTTAAGTGCAAACCCACAAGCGTACGTTTTTGAATTTGTACTCAAATTGAACCCCCAAAGTTTTCACTGTTGTAAGGAAAAATCAGCACTAACACTGTCACTTAGCTGCTTCACCAGCCTTATACAGTAAAAAATAAATAGAAAAATATATGCATGTACATAACAAAGCATGCATTGGATTGGTCTGTTGAAATGTCATTCACATTTTGTCTCCTCTTATCACGGTATACAGCATGGAGCCAAGGTTCAGCCCACTCCAGTCATTGGGTGTACTGCACAGTGAGTGACTGCCTTTGTGCAAATTGGCCTAAACAGAACTGCACTTTAGTGCTAGGGCTGCTGGGTCAATACTCTACGTCGACAATCTTTAACATTTAAAAAAAATGTTTTCGTTAGCTTTTTGTGTGTGAAATAATCTCTTTAGATTTCAGTAATTGAAAGCCAGTAGCAATTTTCTTTTCACCAATAAGAATCATAATATCTTGTGATGTGTTTTAGAAAAACAATTGAGTTTCTATGTTCTTTCCTGCGTCAAGTATTCCTGATGACCAGGATGTACTTCTCGTGGGCTGCTAAAATTATATATGGGGCCAGTGGAATTATGCGGCATAGGAAGACCAAATTATGCGTCAGGATTCACCAAATTATACATCAAGTAAAGGCAACTTATGCGGACTAATTAGGGCAATATTTGTGGTAGTATCACTTCATTATTTTGTCAATTATACACTTGGTAGTATTGCCTGGGTATTGCTTCCACCTCATTAGTACCAGTTTAAACCACAAATAAGGCGATAAGCATCAGAAAGGTGACCAGTCATCCTTTGCCAAGGGCCTTCCACTGCCTGGCAACACGTGTCACTGCTTTTTTACAAACTTTTAAACCCTATGAGTTAGAAACATTTTTTTGTTGTTGTTAAATTTTATTTGCAGATTATACAGCATATGATGGATTATGTGGGAAATGCAGCAAATATATGTGAAAAAGATTGAGGCTGCATGTTAGAAATGGGGGTCTCTAGTTTGCAATGGCTGTCCACTGTCCAAGTAGGGACCCTTCTTCCTAAGTCAGAGTAAGCGGGCTACACCCTTTGATAACCCCTGCTCAACCCTGTGGTAACGTAGCACGAGCAGCTTGGCTTATCTCAGAGGCAGTGTGTGAAGCATTTATGACCATACACAGTAACACAGTGAGGGACACTACAAAGGGACACCACACAAGTAGTTATAAAAAATAAGTATATTTATATATAGACTTAACACAAGACCAATAACGATAAAAAGCCACAATATTGTAAATAGGATTACTCTTGAAATGCTGCAAAAATAGTTCAAAGTGTTCAAAGAGGAGTTCAGTTCAGTACTGTCTGAAAAAGTACTGCTGGTCCCAAAGAAGGCCATCGTTGCTGTCCTATGACCATAGGTTTTCCTAGACTGGATGATGATGATGATGAAGATGCAGTTCCATTAATTGCTTCTATACCGTCTGCAGAAATAGGAGCTGTTTTGAATCATCCTAATTTGCTTCCATTGTTGGAGAAATAATTTACAAAACTGATTACCACTACTGAAGCACCACACTTATGGTAATCTGTCTTAATTGCAGTCTTTAATAAATTCCACGAGGGCCTGAAAATGTGTGACTTCTATTGGCTCGTTTCTTTCCTAATATGGGGTTGAGCAGGGTGAAATGGAGGGCCATTCATTTAGATCAACAGGGATTACTTCCAGTGCCAATTGACTACACATTAATATGCTTGACCACGGAGCTGATTCTGCTCTAATGGAGAAAAAAAACACTTTCCATATATGTAGTTGATGCTCCAGATGCTTTTATTTGCTTGGGCTACAACTGTCTAAGGGTGACTACTAGATTTTGGATTCCCCTTTGGAGGGTGCGAATCAGGATTGTCCTCTCTCCTCTTCATTGCTCCTAAAATAGATAAAAGCATACTGCCCTTAACCTGTCCTCGGTTTGAGCTAAAAGTGAAATTATATGCCGGTGATTAGCTCACATTCCTAAGCAATGTGAACGTATAAACAGCCCTCCCCCAATCCTTAAAGAGTTGAGTGGTTTGTCTCAGTATAAGGACATCCATACTAAGTGTGAGCTAATGCAGTGGAACAGTGTAAGTCAATCTTGGTTATATCAACAGGGAAATATCTGGGAACCAGAATATGTAAAATACAAATCAAAAGAAATGAAAAAAGCTAATTGCGATTTGATCCTATCCAAGGTTGAAACTTTAATTTAAGAAAAATACATCAAGCTGTGCCTGACTATCATAGGATGAATAAACGCTGTGAAAACTGTGATCTTACATTAAGTTTAGCTTTCTGTTTCAGGCCTTTCCCAAATACATTGAACCAGCTTTCTTCAGAAAACTCCAGTTCATTTTGTCTGGGCTTCAAAAACACCCAGACAAGCCTGGAAGGAGATATATGGATATCTAGATAGGGTGACAGGGCACATCCTCGTTTTAATTTATATAACTGAGCTGCACAGTTTAAAGGATGAGACCTTTTATTTTTGTGCAGCAAGTAGACAATCTTTTCTGGCTATAGATAAAGCCATGATTGTTCAATTTCAAATATGTTTTTTTGCATAGGGATTTAGACCTCAAATTCTTTAGAAAAGTAGCAGTTAGGATATGTGAAGGTTGGATACAATCTCAGTTCAATTAATATTTTAGAGATAGTGCAAATCTGAACACTTATTTAGGATTAGTCAGTGACTGTGCATACGTTATATATTGCTAATTGATGGTGCAGATGTGAACAAGCAGAATGTTGATCATTCTTTACATTTTATGGGAATTTGTGGCACAAAAGTATTCATTCTTTTGAGACTTGCTCTGCTTTTAAGGTGCCAATTATACATCAGTTGTTGGCAGTCTTGGCACTGTGGTGTTCATTCCTATCATAATCTTTCTGACTTAGGGCCCGATTTGGAAGTCAGCGGAGGGAATATTAAGTCACTAACATGACGGATATCCTGTGTACCGTATTACCATCCCCATGTAATAGAATTTGATTGTAATACGGTAGATCCCCATGTAATAGAATTTGATTGTTATACGGTTGATGGGATATCCGTCACATTTGTGATGGAGTGTTCCCCTCCGCCGACTTTTAAATCAGGCCCTAATTATGGTAATTTTTCTTATGATGTGGGCATTCTTGGTAGAATAGCGCCCAGTCGTGGTGCAGTGCTTGCACTGGGATAATGCTGGTAAATATTGGTATTGCTTCCGAGCCCATTTGGAGCATCACATGAGGAAGTGAGGAGGTAATGTCTGTGGCTGGACCATGGGGCTTTATGAAGGAGAGCCATCAAAGAAGAACAAACTATCTTCTGGTAATGTTAAGTTTTAAGCTTCGGCAAGATTTTATCCAGTATCTTTGGCTGATGGCTATCTTGTGAGTGGGGTCCCTGGAGTCTCTACGCAGAAGTTTGATTTAACTAGTAAGAGGGTGAAGTAATTTGGAGCACTACAAATGACATCAGAAAGATATAGAAATATGTTAATAACAGATTGTTATATTTATGATGAATTTATTCTTAGGTTATGAACTAATGTCAGCTCTCTGTTTTTCTAGTCCTTCAGTTTGAAGAAATGCAAGAAAGGAAAAACAACAGCACCTTCAACTGTTTCCTGAAGTAACTCCTCCATTGACGTAGCTGGCAAATCATTTCTGGAAGCACCTCTTCCCTAGAAGTAGCTGGGAACTCACTGGCTCTGCCCATGGGAGCTAAATATCAGGGAGCATGTAAGACACAAAAAATCCAAAGGGGATCGAAAATATCTACAGTCATTATTGGTGAAATAAGATATTCCATTGCAAGTGTATACAATGGGTATATGACACCAACACACATTTTGTGTCTAATGAGTATGACACGTTTCATCAAAAGGGCAAATCATTTGCTTTCCACATGGGAAAGACCACAGTTATATACTTCAGTGTATCCTGAGGAGCTGCAGATATCTACTAAATGTTACAAACATGCAATGTAAAGGACTTTATGGGACATACACTATAAGTACAATTTGGATGTAATACCATTCCAAAAGGTGAAACACTAATCCAAGGAGACCTTGATACTTGTGGAACTCTAATATATGAACTAAATTTTAAAAAGTTTCAATGTAAGCAACAGTCTGTTTGACAAGGATTTCATATATATGTTTTTTTAAAGTGAAGTAATGGAGAGACGTTATAAATGTTCAGAATGTAACAAAACCTTTATTAAAAGCTGCCATCTAAAGGTACATGAAGCGGGTCACACTGGACTGAGACCATATAAATGTAGTGAATGTCACAAGTCTTACATTACAAGAAATGATCTTAAATGTCATCATAGAATTCACACAGGTGAGAAACCATATAAATGTTCTGAATGCGGAAAAGCTTTCTGCACAAAGGGCTCTCTTAAGGTACATCTGGAACGCCACTTAGGACTAAAACCATTTAAATGTACTGAGTGTGACAAAGCTTTCTTTGCAAAGGGGCAACTGGAAGTACATCAGAGAAGCCATACTGGAGAGAAACCATATAGATGTTTAGAATGTGGCATGTGTTTCAAGCTCATAAATATTCTGTTGCGTCATCAGAACACCCACACTGTTGAGAAACCCCATAAATGTACAGAATGTGACAAGGCATTCTGGACAAAAGGAGAGCTAGTGATACATCAAAGAAGCCATACAGGAGAGAAACCATATGCATGCAATGCATGTGACATGGCTTTCATTACCAAAGGACACTTAATGAGACATCAGCGAATTCACACCAGGGAAAGACCATATAAATGTACTGAATGTAACAAAGCTTTCATTAGGAAGCATGATGTGACGCAACACAGGAGAATCCATTCAGCTGAAAGAGCATATAAATGTTCAGAATGCACCAATGCTTACACGACAAAGGGACAACTGATGGTACACGAGAGAAATCATACTGGCGAGAAACCATACAAATGCACTAATTGTGAGAAGACTTACAGTACAAACAAACAGCTGACGCAACATCAGAGAAATCACGAGGGCAAGAAACTGTATAAATGTCCTGAATGTCACAAGGCGTATACCACTAAGGACTATCTATATAAACATTTGAATATCCACACCGGTAAGCTACTACATAAATGCACTGAATGTGACAAGGTTTTCAGTACAAAAGGACAGCTTTTGCTTCATCATAGAAAACACACAGGGGAGAAACCATATAAATGCACAGAATGTGATATGGTTTTTCGAACAAATTCTCAGCTGACGTTACATCAGAGAAATCACACAGGTGAGAAACCATATAAATGTACTGAATGTGACAAAGCTTTTACTACTAAGGCCCATTTATTTTCACATCACAAAGTTCACACTGGTGAGAAATCATATAAATGTGTGGAATGTGACAAAGTGTATAGTACAATGGGAGTACTTGTACTTCATCAGAGAACTCACACTGGGGAGAAACCATATACATGTTCTGAATGTGATAAAGCATTCATTACAAAGGCAAATCTAACTCTACATCAGAGAAGCCACACTGGGGAGAAACCATTTAAATGTACTGAGTGTGGCAAGGCTTTTAAAGGCAAAAGCCATCTAAACAGACATCAAGCAGCCCATGCCGGTCTAAGGCCGTATACATGTAGGGAATGTGGAAAGACTTTTACTACTAAATCAAATCTAGTGACACACCATAGAACCCATACAGATGAGAAACCCTATCAGTGTTCTGAATGCGAGTATGCTTCTAGTACAAAGGATCACCTAAGAAGACACCAGAGAACACACATTAGGGAAAGTCCGTAATGTTTTGAATATGATGAAACTGTCTTAAGGAAAGTATAGCTAGGAGAATAGCAAAGAAACAGTACTGTCAATAAACCAAATACGTTTAATGGTTGTGTCAAAGCGTTCAGTAAAATGCAATGCCACAGAATCAATACTGAAGAGAAAGGACAGAAACTGTTGGTTCCATAGAAACTTCCATTCAGAAACCATTCTACATATGTTATGTGCAATTTCTTGCACACTGGAATAGATTTGAACATGGTAAAAATGAAAAAGTAAATGACATCATGGCAAAAGAACAAATAATAGCAGCAGGATTTATAAAGCGCGGTTAATCACCTGCTAGGGTATCCAGGCGGTTGGTTGAAGTTCAGGCGGTGGTTAATGTAGGCAGGACCATGGTTGTATAGAGCCTTGTGTGCGTGGGTATATTTATTTTACTAATTCCCCTCCCACAAACATTGAATAAAATACTTAAATAAAGGAAGTCAAATTTAGTATTCTTACACCAGGCCGACAAATGTTGGGGAAAGTGTATATAGGGAGAGGGGCAAACTTAGTATTCCAACTCCAATTTTTTTAAAATAAAATTAAGGAAAGGAGTAGGCCAGATTTTCTATGTATGAGGAAAGTGTATATGTTTGGGGAGGATGGAACGGATTTATTTATTATTCTAACTGCAATTCCACACATAGGTTCACAGTTCACTTTACAGAAAAGTCTAACTTAGCAGTCAGAGAAGGAAAATTAAAAACGAATCTCTAGGATATAATAAGCAGCAATTTGTAAGAAGACCTATGGTGGCATTTGACCTCTGTCCTTGAGCACAAAGCAAATGCGCCTTTATTGCTCATTCACTTTCTGAATTAACGTAACACCGGTTCTTGGGATCGCTCGCTAAAATGGGCCAGTAGGTCCTAAAAATAGCTTGTCCTGATAAACTCTGCCTTGCCATAGTGAGTGGGTGAGTAGATGTTTCAAGGCCTGTTTGGAATGCTCTCTCTCTCCTTTCCTAAACCTTTGTTTCAGTGCATCACCAAAATGATCAAGGACTATATCTGGGGACCACAATATGCAAATTGAAATGTTCTAAACTATGGGTGGTCACCCCATCAGGGGGCCTGAGGTTACCAAAAATGGACCTATCGCCTAAAACCCATCACCTAGCCTACCTCTTAGACCTGGAAGCACCAGACTGGTTGCAACTAGAAAGAACACATGATGGAAGACAGCCTTGCACCTGGAATTTAGACAAAAGTGCAGCAGCCAAAAGCGATCCCTCAAATCTAATTCTGAAGAAACAGAATAAGTATGAACCCACACCCACAAATAGCTAGAGCTCAAAGGACTTGTAGATACACAAGCCCTAGTTTGAAATAGTACTGCATTACAGATTGAAAAATGCATGATTCACTGGTTAGAGTTGCCAGTCGAGAATTAAGCAGATTGATCAAATACTAACTGGAGGAAAGGTCAAACCCTTTGAAACACTCCAAGAAGAATTTCATTTAGAAAAAAACCCAAAGGTGAAGATATATTCCTCTAAAATACTGCATGCATGTGACGCTTTCCCCTTGCCTCAGTCCCCTTTACGCTTGTATCTAAAGGGGTGGAGGGGCTTTAGAGGTGTCACATCAGGGCTGTATAACACTGAACAAAGAGCTGCATTTTAAGTCACTACAACAACATCTAAAAGAGAAATGTGGCAAGCTAAACTTGCATAATATATTTGGAAGAGAAACAAACTACATTACATAAAAAGACAATCCTCCCATCCCCCTTCCAGAGACTATGACTTGCCAATTAGTCTCCAACCTCTTATTGCTGAAAGTATAGAGATCCTGGCGAAGGTACAATATACCTGATATTGTCCTGTAAATCTCTGCAAACCACCTGGCAAAGGGTAGCAAGCATCAGAAATACTTCAAACAATGTACTTTTGGACTTATCCCCGTCACAATCACTGGCAATGGCAGCAGCGAATGAGAAAATGTTCTATCGACTCCTAGACCAATCACATATTTTTGACCCTATATGGTGCCCATTTGTATCATCACTGTCACAATAATTAATGGTTGTTAGGGACCTGTCAAGAAAGACCCGATTGCATACAAACAACATTATTCAAAGTAACAGGCAGACATTTGCATACATTATTTATCGTTGTCTACTTATTTAATATGGAAGTATTTCCTCTCATGACAAATAAGTCAACTTTTATAATCGTTATACCTTGCCTTTCTCCAATGGGTCTGTTATTTTCATAACTGAAAGTTAAATCTTGCCTTTTTTGCCTCTACAATGTATTTTTCTTCTGCCTCACTGATACGTAGTTAAAAGTTTGATAAGAATGAAGTTGTCTATGTAAGGAAGTAGTATACAGTTTACGAAGGTCTGTCTAGGAAATATTTTCCACTCATTCAAACTGTATGTTTTGTATGCTTGACATTTACAAGCTATTTAGTATACTAATTAAGACTGTTTATTTTTTTCTTCAAAAGTCAATAAAAATCTGATGACAAAAATAATTTTTAATTATTTTAAAACAATAACAGAAAAACACTCTGTAGTGATCACGCGAAGAGTGGTTTCTTAAGCTTCTTTATTTGTAAGCATTTCATTACATTCAGTAACCTCCAGCTCCAGCCCTCTCCTCCCTGCTTCTTTACAGAACCCTCATAGCTTCCCATTCCCTTTTACATCATCAAGCCCCACCAACATTTCAAATGTAGTACATTTCCACATATCTCCCCCCTTCCCATAAAACAGTACCAATTGGCAATTGCTCAAACCACCCTAATAAAACAATAAACATACAACTTCAATAATTTTATACAATTCAACGACTATAAGAATCTGGAAACACAACTAATTTGCCGATATCAGGATTTTTCACCTTATACAAATTTCCCGCACTCCACTCTTTTCCATCTTCCAATCTGATGACGGATCCCTTCACATCAATCATTTTCTGTGGCTGGAAAAATTTGCTTTCCGCTTTCCTCACATGACCCATTTTCTTCATGACAAACCAGTCACTACAAGCAATCCTCACAGTTTTCACTCCTTTCCTCATGTCATAATTAAACATATTTCGATTCTGGGATTCCATCACCCTTTTTGCCATGCACTCACGGTCCACCCAAATCTGATCTTTCCTCTGCAACCACATGGGAGATTCCTTTGTTGCTGGTTCTCTGCCCGTAAGAGCAACAAAAGGAGACACTCCAGTTACTGAATGAGGAGTCACTCTGTGAGCCCACAACATTCTGTTCAACTCCTCTTTCCACAACAGTCCATTCTCCAAGGACTGCTGAATACGATCCATTATGATGCGATTGACCCTCTCCACTAAACCATTTGCCTGCGGTCTGAACGATGCCACCATATCATGTCTAATACCAAAATCTGCCAAACATTCCTCCATGATACTCGAAACCAACTGCACCCCATTGTCCATAACCAACACCTTCGGAATCCCTTCCTCCAAAACTACTTCCTTCAAAAACCCAATCACCCTCGTGGTAGTAATATGCTCCATGGACTAAATCACAATCCGTTTACTATGGTAATCCACCAGAACCACCAAAAATCCATTCCTTGGACCCAATTTCTTCATAGGACCCAAGAAATCCATAGCTAACTTCTCCCGTGGCTGAGCGGGCACGTTCATGCACCCAAGAGGTGGTTGCCTGACAACCCTGCTCATATAACTGTTACTACAAGCATAACAATCAAAACAGTTTCCACCTTCTTGTCCATTCCCGGCCACCAAAAGAATTGCCTCAATCTCCTCTTCATCATACTTTACCCAAATGCCCCTCATGGACAATCTTCACCAACCTTCCTCTCAATACTTTGGATGGAACAATTCGACTGCACCTCAAAATCTTATCTGCCTGAATACTCAATTCATCCTTCCCTCTTAAATACTGTCCCAGACCTTCACTCAAAACACCAGTGGATTGCCAACCACTGCTTATGAGTTTTCTCAATTCTTTGTATTCCTCGTCTCTAAGCAATGCATCCTTCCACTCCTCTTGTTTCAAACCAAGTTCCCCTCAATAGGAACCGTCACTTGTTCAATGTTATCTGAAATCCAACATCTTCTCCCTCCTCCACAGGCATAAGTGACAGACAATCAGCAACCACATTTTTCTTCCCTCTAACAAATTCAACCACAAAATTGAAGTCCATTACCGACATCTCCCATCTAGAGATGCGAGGTGTCACACTACCGTCAAGACCTCTTCCACCTTTGAAAATATGCCATAATGGCTTGTGATCTGTCTTGAGCACAGAAGGTAATCCCCACAAGTAAAACCTAAAGTGATTCATTCCCCAACAGCAGGCCAACGCCTCCTTTTCAATGGCAGAGTATGACTGCCCCGCCCCTTGCAATCTTTACGATGCAAATCCAATGATCCTTTCCTCATCATCCCCGCTTTGGGTCAACACTGCACCAAGACCCATGTTACTCACATCAGATGTTACTATGGTTCTTTTATTGACATCAAAATTGCCTGAAAATGGCATGTGCAAGTGACCATTTGACATTATTAAATGGTATCTCACATTCTGTACTGCACTCAAACAACACCCCTTTCTTTAACAATCTTCTCATTGGTTCCACCATATCAGCAAAATTGGATACAAACCTGGAGCAGTATTCTGCAAGTCCAAGAAACTATTTTAATTGTTCCTTATCACAAGGGTGTTGTGCATCTTCGACTGCCTTCACAATGCTTCTTTTAGGCTGTAGGAGAGTAGGATCTGCTTATTATGGTTACCCCCACTTTTTGCTGATGTTTCACTGTTTTTCTACTTTAGTCTGGCTGGGGCCCTGCTATTTAGGACCCCAGCCTAGCTGCTTCCTCTCTAAATTGATTCCATGTACCTTAGGTACACCATAGATTGGATTCTGGGGTGCCCTTATAAGTCCCTAGTATATGGTATACTATGTACCCAGGGCATAGGTACCCCAGAGGCCTACCAGGGCCTGCAGCATATATTATGCCACCCCTGGGAAGCCCTCCAAAATCACACCACAGAACTGCTACTGCAGCCTGGGTAAGATGGTGCATGCACCCCTTACAGAGATATAGGTTCACTATATCTCACCCTATCACTGCACATATAAACCTTCAGTCACCCCTATGGCAGGCCTTATCAATCCTGCAGGCAGGGTACTTGGTTTTGTGTGAGAGGGTGCCCATGCATGAGTAGAGCCCCTCTGCAGCCTTCGGAGTCTCTTCTCCGGGGTTGTCTGTGATGCAGCCTGACCATATACTCTTAAGTGCATTATAACTAAATGGTAAATGCTGACTTTTGACTGGCTGCACAGAAACATGTTGTGTTTGGTGTCAAACACCTTGGAATCGTACCCCCACACCAGGACCTGGTGTGGGAGTATGATCCCACCCTTCTAGAGGGAGAGACATGACAGCACCGGTATACCTGGTGTTAGAAATGGGATTTCTGGTTGGCTAGGGCTTGCGCCAAAGCCAGGCAGAAACCACCACTCTAGTCAGGGCAAGGAAGTTACACGCCAAAGATAACCCCTGCTCACCCCCTTGGTAGCTTGGCACGAGCAGTCAGGCTTATCTCTGAGGCGATGTGTAAAGCGTTTACGCGCGCACCCAGCAACAACACCCAAGGCCCACCACAAAAGAAACTCCACACAAGGTATTGTATAAAAATAACCTTTGTATTATACCACAACACATTAGATAAAAACACACACTTTACAATGTGCCAACAGGCACGGGCAGAATTTACAAGGGATTATATGTACAGGGGACAGGGCCACATGGACCACTGTCAGGAATTAGCACTTAGAACATAGCACAAATCACCAATAGTAAACGTAGAACATAACACAAAGTAACTGTAGAGCACAACCAGTCTCTACTGGCGCAATAATGACCTCAGCGTCATCACACTAGCATCAGGTGTAAAACCTATCCTGCATCTATCACAGGGGCATAAATCACATTATGCAATTCTCATTGGTCTAACGCATTAGACCTAACCACCTAAGTATAACTATACTAGGGGCGCACATCGCACAGGGAAGTACATTCTCCCTACCCTCAACCTAAACAGGTAAAACAACCTTCTAGGCAGAGATAACCACACTTAGAGGTATAAGACACAGGGTGCGCAAAGCATGCTATATACAGTACATTTCCTAGCACCAAAAGCATGAACACAAGTGGCGCAAAACATACTACACAGTACATTTCCTAGCAGCAAAATCACATTATAGTCCAGGTTGCACCAAAACCTAAACGTAGCAGCTGCCCACTACTTGCTGGGCAGCTGGGGACAAAGCAGGGCCTAAACGCTGCAGCTGGCACTAAGTGCTGCGCAGCTGGGAAGGCAAATAAGGCAGGGGCTCTCAATAGCCCCTGAAACAATAGGCCCAAACGTGGGAGCCATCTGGCTCAGAAAGTAACATGTCCCCATGGAGCGCACGGGCTCCTGAAATAACTGGGCGCCAATATCGAAAAGGAACTTGCCCCAAAGTACTGTGGAGCGCACTCGCTCTCTGGGCAAACAAGGCTGGGTGGGAGCCTCTCTGGCTCTTAGGGAACTGAGGGGGGCCAAACGTTGGAGCCCTCTGGCTCAGAGAACAACTGGCACACGTGCTGGAGCCACTCAGGGCTCTGAAATGAACATGTCCCCACACGAGGAACTGGCACCCAGCGTTGGAGCCTCGTAGGCTCTGTAAACCATCATGCCCGTCGTTGGAGCGGCCCGCTGCCATCCGGGGCCGCTCTAAACATCACCGGTACTGTGCCTTCACCAGGCACCACAACAGAAAAACAACCATGCCCCCGTAATCGTAGGAGCGAAGTGTTGCAGGGATTCTGCTTATACACAGAACTATGCGTAGAACCCCAGGACCTCAGTGAATTGTGGTGTACCAAAAACTCACCTCAGAACCCAGAACCCAGTATCCGGCTAGCATAAGTGTCCCATTCGTTATCCGAGATTTAGCTCGGCGGTCCCAATGAAAAGACAACCCAGAACACGCGACTCAGTGTACTCTCAGGAATGGTGGGAATCGGAAATACCTGTTCGTATATTATTCTTACATCAGTCCACGACAAGAATAAAACAGAGCCACGGTGAAAATAAAAAGAGTTTATTTTTATAGACCACGTGTCCTCATATGCAGTACTTTGGCTAATACAAGCAGACAAATGATTATAATTAAAACCATCAGCATCGTTACAATACCATAGAATATAAAAGGAGTGATCATGTTATAAATGACAGTGGATACTACCACCTTCCCTTTACTAAGAAGCTAATATTATTATTATGCTAATAGAAGGTCTCTTAGGCTTGAATAGGGGACCCCATACCTCAAAGATCAGCTTAGTGAATTCACATCACAGGAGCATCAGGAGTCTTCTCGCAGGAAGGCTCGTCTTCGGTCTGAATATTAAACATGATGTCTGCAATATTAAAAGCCCCAGCTTTCAGGTATTCGCAGCTGCCCGTGTGTTATGGCTAAATAGTGGGTCGATCAACCTAGAGTGGAAAACATGCATTGTCTAACAACCCAGACTGTTTGACACACCATGTACAGACCAAGGTCGCTGCGCAGAGCTTGGGATGGTAACAACAGATTGCTCTCATGTGAGGCAAAGCTCGAGTCAGCAGTTTGTTTAATCAATAACGTGTAAACGCAGTGTCGTGCGCAAAAGCAGCAAGATGGCTTTCTAACATCTAACGTGGTTATGCTAACTTAACAATGCATGGACGTATTAAGGGATTCCTTACTACATGCCCCCTTGATCGAAGCACTAACCAGTAGGGAAGAAATGAGAGAACGCAGAGTTCAATTTCGACAGAGCAGGACAAGGCGTATTCAAATTGAAATCAAGCAAAACAACAAAAAAACCTCAAAAATGGGAAATAAAAAAATAAAAAAAAATGCTGCTTTAGCCAGCACTCCAAAGTCACAGGTAACGTTCAGGGCATGGTGGAAAAAACGCAGCGGAAGACAGTTCACTCAATCCATGAACGTGTATGCAGCATACGTAGCAACAGCCTCCAACAGAAAATCGTTGGCACTGCCGCTAAAAGTTTCAGCCATCCAGTTAAGCAAGGAAAAGGAACATACATGTTCTTCAATAAGCGGAGCCTCTAGCACAATCAGAGGGCAACCGACGTGTTCCTCCAGATAGCTCATATTCAAGAAGTCATAAGCAGCCCTTGCGACGTCCCAATTACCCAGGATGCCATGCGCCGCACCACAGGCCATAATCCGAACACCAGAACAGGCAAACTCGTGAGACACTAAGGGCCTCATCAGTCGATCATAATCCGGCACCGGAGACACCGTGTTGGTTAAGCAGAAATCCAGAGGCCATTCAAAGGGACAATCTAGGCAGTGAAAGACAGGTTGCACGCAGGTGAAGTAGGAATACCGGAAGGATAATCCATAAGCCAGGCTCAAAGTTGCCAATGGCAGCGTACCATAATATTCAAGCATCCTGTCACGAAGAAGACGCAGCCGGGACAGGTTGTCGTGGGGCACAGAAAGAGCAGCCATTTCGTAAGACGAAAAGTAAAAGCAGCACACCTGCCACCAGCGCCAGAAGCAGCGGGAAACCGCCAAAGATGCTCGAAAAAATAGAATGAAAAAATGCCGGAATCACACCAAAAATAGTTTGGAAGGAGGTCACGAGGCCTGAGCCCACAAGTTTAAAAAAATGAGCCAGGCCAGTTGTTGACGAGGCATTGAAAATTGTTTGGATCAAAGCTCCAAAATGTAGGGGGAGGTCAGTATTCAAAAGCGCCTGCACCTCAGTGCGCGTATTTGCCACGTGAAGGACAAATGTTTCTCGGGAGGAAGTCAATGGCACCTCCTTTTGGGACAATAGAGCTCTTATTCTGCTCATCTTGTTGAACTCTGCTTTCAAGGTCGGAATCGAAGGCCAGATGGAAACATCCAGCCGCCCATGCGGGGGTGGAAATAGAACATTATTGCAGCAGACTACTCGCTGCGATACAGTTACTATATATGGGATTCCCACTAACATCCCGCAGCAAGCTTCATTATTCAAAATTAAATAACTACCGTTTGCAAGCAGCGTGAAAGACGGTGTAATCACTGGCACTGGGATACCTTTGAGGACGCAGGCCAAATTCGGGGCGTGTACATTGCAAGCACCGTGTAACTGAATGTGCCTACATACTACAGAATGATCAGGTGTCGAGGTACACTCCTCACCTTTCAGGTAAACCTCTGCACCGTCTCTTGTACATCTATACGTAAAAGGGAGTGACCACACCTCATGTATGAAAGTGGTACCCAGTTGGTCATATCTACCCAGAGCATAGTGTTTCATACATGATGTAAACATAAAAAGCGCGAACGGGAGAGTGATCAACCCATGTACTAACCACACGGCTGAATTCAATTCCGCCACAGAGAAAGGTAACGGCTCCAATTTTTCAATGTGTAACAATGAATACGTAGCATCCTTCATGGACATGAACTGTTGCTTTACACTAAGGTTAAAGGGAAGGAATAACAATGTCGTATTCATATAGTCCCAGGGGACCTTCCCTGCCTTTAACGTTTGTAACGTCCATGCAAACTGCATAACAGAACGCAACTGGTTTTGACCATGGTACAATACAGACACATCATCATGTACAATATCAACAATTGAAGAAACAATATTGTCTAATGTATAAATCCTGGAAGAAAGAGTGTTAATGCTGTTATCTACAACGGCTAATACCTTTTCCATATTTGCTTGGTCAATAGCCCTCAATCTAGAAGCTGCTTCAATTTGCGACAATTTCCATACTTCGTTGTAAATAGCATACGCCCACCTCTTGGATCTGCCACCCACAGGACCTTTAACAAAATCATTCAAATCTATTTTGTCATGTAATTTCGATAAATGAACTTTGACAGACGCCAAGGTGGAATGTCGCAGCCAGGATTGACATAATTTCCCTACAGAGTAGGTGGTTACTGTATGAGAGGACTCAAACCGAGGGTCTACGTGTTGCTGAGTATACCCCGGTTTGAGACCTAGAAAACGACGTTGACAAGTATCGGAACTGCTTTGCCAAACTAACCATCCTTCACTACTAAATTTCGAAATATTGAAAGATGTATTAGAAACTAATGACTGCAAAGCAGGAAGGGACAGATCAGTTTGGTTATCCCAATTTGGGTAAGCGCCCAGATCCGGAACAGAGGGGAAATTCAGTTTTTTAGTAGTTGCCAATCCGAGACAGGTGGTCTGGAAGATGGTTGAATTCAAAAACAATATATGATTTGGTACAAGACAGGCACGATGTAAAGCTTCAGTTCCCTGAACCTGCCACGGTTTGGAACCCCAAACAGATTTAAGATCAACAGTAGCCTTCCACAGGTCATAACCTTTGATTGACAACTCATCCATAAAGGACTTAGAATACAGTAATTTGGTGTGTCAGTCTAACCTTTGAGGCAGACTCAGGCAACACTTTAAAATAAAAGGATGCTGGGCTAGAAACACTGAAATCAGTAAAATAAGTATATTTATCAACCAATGTAGGTGAACTGCCTAAAGATGGTGTAGGGCAGTGTTCCCATTGGGTAAAATTTACAAAATTACGAAATGTATTAGCTTTATGCAGGAAGTGATTGCCATAATGTTGAAAACAATACTGTTCAGCATAATTAGCCGCATTCTCATATAAATCTTCTGCATCAAAAGCGGCATAATATTTCAAATCAGAAAACAGTGCTTCAATGGCGTGAACATCCCAATCATCAGAACGAATGTTCTGCTTAACCACATCACCCATAGAAACACGAAATACATTAGGAACATTGATGACCTCTGTAGGACCATGAATTTGGAATTTAACAGCATCCCACGCAATTCCATCCAAAATGGGCCAGGCAGTAATATTCACAAAAGTCTGGTCCCTTTTCATGATGTGGGACGAGGAGTGTGGGGCCAAAGTTCCATTGATAAGTCTAATTGTAGATCTCTCAGTGGAATAGTGTCCATTCACCAGACGGAAAAACACTATTACAAATCCAATGGACATAAACAAAAAAACACTGAAAAGCATCAGCCAGATGCATGTCCAAGGGGTGAGCAAAAAATGTCTTTTAAACCAACTAGCAAAAACAGCAATTTTCGAAGGGGGAGTGGAGGGCAATGAGTTAGTGTCAAAGGAGAAACGGGACTGGTCAAGCGCCGTAGATTGTAAAACAGGCGAGTGACCATTTGTAGGATAAGCATATCCAGTCTCTTCGGGCAGACCACCAGCCGGTGGTAGTAACAAGGGATCAGTAACTAACTGCATCTCGATGGCAACATCAGACAAGGTGTTAGAAGCAGGAACCAACATTGAATTTCTTTGCATCGTCTGGCATGAAACTGCTGGAGTCAGACTAAGAAGTATCGGCCACTCGCTGAAGTTTGACATTGTCAATAGAGATGTACCTGTTTTCTTTTCGACCAGGAAGTGGAGGTAAAATGACTGTTCTTGTACCCTGCACTCCAAGCACTGGAACTGGTGCACGATAAGAGGGGCCGAACTCCTTCTTGTTCTCCACCTTCTCACGGACCAGGTCTCCAACTCGGGGTAGCCAGCCGACTACCGGAATCTGAACCTCAGCTTCAGACGTGGAGGGCAAGTGTTCCTTCGAAAGAGTGTCTCTGGCTTCTTGTAGAGTCTGCAAAACAGCACAGTGATCATCTACGTCAAAGGGTGCGGTCGACGCCGCCATGTCTAGACCATCAAGGTCTGGGACAAACATCCTGATTCCGAAGAGCATCATGTACGGGGTCCGCCCACCCAGAGACCTTCTAGGGAGATTATTAAGTGCACGTTGGACGTTATACAAATGGGCTAGCCAGTTCCGGCCTGTGCCTAAAACACGTGCTGTCAAAGATTGCTTTAAGTCACGGTTCATTCGCTCCACCACACTATTACCCTCAGGTCGGTAGGGGGACGAAAATTTGACTTGGACCCCCAAATTTCTCATAGCCTCCTTGTAAGCCTTAGAGGCGAACGCAGGGCCCTGATCAGAATGGAAGGTACCACACGCAAAAGTTCCCACAAAGACACGCAAATCCCTGATGACAGTCCGCGAGTCAGCACTCCTTTGTGGCCATACCCAGAGAAAACGTGTGCACGAATCCACTGCAACCAAGACATACTTGTACGCAGTAACAGAAGAAAAAGGACCGCAGTGATCTAAATAAACACAACCAAATGGTTTATTAGATATGTACAACTGTGTCTGTGGTGGGCGCGCAACAGAGGAAGGTTTAATCTGTTGGCAAATGTCACAATCAAGTACATAAGCGCGCGCTTGTTTATATAAACCAAACCACCAGTAACGTTGTTGTAACAGAGATATAGTAGCGGACACGCCGGCGTGGGCTGACGCCAACCCCTCGTGCGCTGCTAATATCAAAGCTGGTCTGCAGTCCGCGTTGGGAATAATTCTGTCACCAACGTCGTTAATCCTCACTAACGGGACGTTATCAGGACTTAAGTGATAAAAATAACGAGAAGGAAAACCCTTCGGGTAATCACTTCCTTTCTCTGTAGCAGCAATAGCTGCCAAGATGTCATCATCAAACTTACTTTTGGATCTTGTAACTGCTGCCACTAAGTATGTAGCCACTGCGGTTTTAGCTGCCTCGTCAGCCAAGCTGTTACCGACAGCATGGACACCAAGTCGTTGGTGACCAAGAGTGTGAATAACATTCACAAGAGGGAGACGTTCTTTAAAGTCTGCCACTCGAACCCAAAGCAATTTATGCTTAATTGTGCTACCTTTGGTATCGCGATAATCGTTTTGAGACCAGAAGTGTAAATTGTCATTGTAGGACTGGAAACAATAAAAGGAGTCACTCACTATAAGAGTAGTGACTCGGGAATCAGCAAACTCCAGTGCAAGCACCAGAGCTCGAAGCTCCGCCAATTGCGCGGTACAATCACCCAATGACTGCGTATGCACTGCATCAGATTGGAATTCACCATTTACGAATGTACCTACGACAATTGCGCAAGCCGCAGAATAGGCATGCTTTGATCCAATCGCCGGCTGCGCCGAGCTGTCAGTGTATATGACACAATGGTATTCTTCGAGCGGGCGCAAAGACAGAGGAGCCGGATGAACGAATTCATACTGCAAGTACTCCTGAGTCTGTAAAGAGGCGTCAAAGATATAAGTGACATCTGGTGATGTCAGAGTCGTGGCCCATTGTATCCACCGTGGATGCAAAGCTTTAGAATTCGGTACACTTGCTTTTGTCACTGCCTCCAGGGCAGGATACGGTGTTACAACCAGTATTTGTTTTCCATGCGACAGTGCGCGTTCTTTAAGGATCGCCATCTGTACCGCCGTCAGAACTTTCCCGACAGTGGAAAAACGTAATTCAGCAGAGGTGTACAAGTGTGATTTATACGCAATGGGGACTGTATCGCCCTCATTGAACGTCAAATACGTGAAACCCACTGCGCCTGGCACTATTCTTATTACCAGGTTAGTGCGGTTATCACGTGTCAGCAAATATTGTGAAGCAAGAAGATCAGCCTGTAAAGACTGTAAGATAGCAGAATGTTCTAGTTGCCAGCTAGACTTCGAAAAAGAAGGTTGTACCAAGGCGTATAGCGGCTTGATACGCTGGGCATAATCCGGAATATACGTACGACCGAAATTCAGAAAGCCCAGCAGAGATTGCAATTTTTTCAGTGTTGTAGGAGCACGCAGGCATGCGCACTTCTCCAGAAAGTGAGGAGCCAATCCCTTACCTTCATTGTTGAGCTCGTAGCCCAAAAACAACACTGTATATTCCGCGATGTGAGACTTCGCAAAATTAAATTTGTAGCCATAGTCTGCAAAACTCACTATAATATTGTCGACTCGAGACAGATGTGGCATCAGCTCATCATCCGTGAGGTAGATATCGTCAACATAGGAGTATGCGTCGGGGTCTATTCTCTCTAAGAGAGAGACCACGCGAGCGGAAAAGACGCCAGGGCTGTTTTTATAGCCCATGGCTAATCTTGTGAACTGTTTTTGTTTGCCGCCCGAAGTAAACGCCGTCCACTGGCTACTCAGTGTGGACAGGTTATTGCTAAAAAAGCCATTGGAGATGTCAAGTGTCGTTTTAAATCTCTTACGCACGAGAGTATCGACAAGAGCCGAGCTATGAGTATTTTGTACCGCGCAGGTCCGGCAATGCGAATTTAAGTGCCGGTAATCCAAAACTAAACGGTACGACCCGTCAGGCTTCGTCACAGTGAATAAAGGGTTATTCATAGGTGACACACAAGTTTCAATAACACCCTGATATTCCAATTGTTCAAGGATTGCTGCGACGTGCGGTCTAGCTTCATGACGCATGGGATATTGGGGTTGAGGCTGGGGCATAGACCGCAATGGAATCTCATGGCAGGGGGACAACCTGTCCCATCCCACTTGAGTACGATACACCGCCGGCGCAAGCGCCAGCGCCCACTCCTCAGCATACACTTCAGCCTGGTCCTTAGGCACTGTGTGCGCAAAGGACGGGAGGATTACCTCCTCCCCTCTAGGAGCTTCTAAAATGAAAGCTGGGGGCCAATCTGCCTCCGCTAGGAGGATATCATAGGTGGTAGTCAGATTATCCCCAAAAATCCCCTTTATTGTACGTTGAATGTCACCCTCAATCAGTAAGACTATTTCATAAAGTCTGTCAGGGGGAGCCACTCTGGTGTCAGCTGTCTCAACAAGATATCAGTTGCTGTCGCCACCAGAAATGGACGCAGAGCTTGACGGACTATGGTAATTTCCGCTGCGTTGTCCAGGAGCGTCAGCGCCCATGTCCGGTTCCGAAGCTGTGTCCGCACTATCTGAGGCATACCTTGCCGTCAGAGCAGCCACTTTCTTCTTCTGAAACGGGGGTCTTTGTCGTGCAAATTCGTCCTGCTTGCCTTTACCCTCAGTCTGCCGTGGCTGGTCACTTGTTTGTGGAGCACCCCGACCTTTGCCACCGCCTCCGCCACCGGACTGTGAAGCCGATGTTTCCTGTGAAGAACGAGGAGAACGTTGTTCAGAAACCTGAAATCTATCAGGAGACTTAATAGTAGCACGATCACGCAGATCATAAGTGCGTTCACTACCTGACTGTACGGGAGAGGCAGGCCGAGAGCCCTGTTTCTGCTGCTGCTTTCCCTGTTGTTTTGACCGCCAATTTTGTTTCGGAAAGTTTGGACGGTCATCCTTACCAGAGGCTTCCGCCTTACCCTGCTGCTTAATTTCGGGAGTTTTGATCACAGGCTTAACTCCTAAAGAGCTACGACCCAAATCTCTGTACGCAGACGAGATTATTTTCGCAAATTCCCGCAGCTTATCCTCATCAGCAACTTTCTTCAGTTCATTACGAACTTGGAACTGCATAGCATCACCCTTAAGGTTGCACATTATCATGGTAGCCACCAGGTCAAACTGTCCGAGGAGCCGCATGCCTAATTCTATCGCAGACTCCGCTCCGTGGTTATCTTGAACACGTTTAATAACGGAGGGCAGCACCGACATAGACGGAGTGCCAAAGCACTGTGAGTACGTCGCTGCAAAGACCTTGCCCCAGTTCACACAATCATCAATGTCGGGTACCAAGTCCTTAGGCAAACTAATGGTAAGGATCCTGTGTTTCTCCACAGGAGATGTATTCGGGTAAACCGCTTCTATCTGGTCAAATTTTTCAGCAAGCCAAAAGGGGAAATCATCCCGCGTTTGGGGGCGCTTGCCCATAACAGAATTAACCATAACAGGACTAATGACCACCGCGTGGTGGTCAGTAGGCTGTCCCGCAACAGCAGGTGCCCCCGCCTGCACATTGCGCGACACGTACTGCACCAACGCCCTGTAAACTGTAATAAGGGCAGTGTGTAGTACACGCAATTCAGCCACCGTCACCGTGAGGTAACGGGGATGAGGCGTAAATCCGGCTAGTACCGGCCAAGTGGCCCCTGCAATTGATAAGGGGCCCATTCTCGGCGGTATAACCGCATGGGGAAGGGCGCCATTAAACCAAATAAGATGCTGCCAAGCAGATATTGGTATTTCCTGTGTCCTATACGGTGTATAGTTCGCTGGCACGGCAGTGGCAGTGTAAGAATGAAAGGAGTTATCGTCCTCACTCACCGCCGGCAGCGTCACCCAAGAGTACAACTCATAAGGATGAGCCGCATCGGCTCCTACCACAAAGATGACGTTCATACCAGTGTCCGGCACCCCATACTGCGTCAAATGACGTTTCAGAGCTGCACGGCTATGCGCCGCTATTTCTACCGACATAAGGACAAGCTACACTCGAAGTAATCAGTAGCACAAGGCTTCAATAACCTTTTTAATGATCAAGCTTGAAGAAACCTATATCAACAGAAATAGGTAGGTTTAAATCCGTCAGACTTGTTATCCGGAAACAAGAATGAGGGTGTTGTGGACTAATATAAGCACTACTAAGGCGTTTCAACTCATAGACCAAACGTTAGGTGCGCCATGTTGCAGGGATTCTGCTTATACACAGAACTATGCGTAGAACCCCAGGACCTCAGTGAATTGTGGTGTACCAAAAACTCACCTCAGAACCCAGAACCCAGTATCCGGCTAGCATAAGTGTCCCATTCGGTATCCGAGATTTAGCTCGGCGGTCCCAATGAAAAGACAACCCAGAACACGCGACTCAGTGTACTCTCAGGAATGGTGGGAATCGGAAATACCTGTTCGTATATTATTCTTACATCAGTCCACAACAAGAATAAAACAGAGCCACGGTGAAAATAAAAAGAGTTTATTTTTATAGACCACGTGTCCTCATATGCAGTACTTTGGCTAATACAAGCAGACAAATGATTATAATTAAAACCATCAGCATCGTTACAATACCATAGAATATAAAAGGAGTGATCATGTTATAAATGACAGTGGATACTACCACCTTCCCTTTACTAAGAAGCTAATATTATTATTATGCTAATAGAAGGTCTCTTAGGCTTGAATAGGGGACCCCATACCTCAAAGATCAGCTTAGTGAATTCACATCACAGGAGCATCAGGAGTCTTCTCGCAGGAAGGCTCGTCTTCGGTCTGAATATTAAACATGATGTCTGCAATATTAAAAGCCCCAGCTTTCAGGTATTCGCAGCTGCCCGTGTGTTATGGCTAAATAGTGGGTCGATCAACCTAGAGTGGAAAACATGCATTGTCTAACAACCCAGACTGTTTGTCACACCATGTACAGACCAAGGTCGCTGCGCAGAGCTCGGGATGGTAACAACAGATTGCTCTCATGTGAGGCAAAGCTCGAGTCAGCAGTTTGTTTAAGCAATAACATGTAAACGCAGTGTCGTGCGCAAAAGCAGCAAGATGGCTTTCTAACATCTAACGTGGTTATGCTAACTTAACAATGCATGGACGTATTAAGGGATTCCTTACTACAGAAGGGGCGCTCTAACAAACATGCCTGCCTCGGTGGAGCGGCCCGCTGCCAGACGGGGCCGCTCTGACACTGCCTCCCCCCCACCCGGACTCTCTCGCACACTCACCGGCTGGGGGAGGCGGAGGCAGGAATCGGTCTCCGGGGACTCCGGAGCGGCGCCTTACATGCAGGGCTCTCTCCTCGCCCGGTCCCTCTTCTGGGACCGGGACTTCTCTGTACTGGCGGGGCTCTCTCACCTCATGAGAGCCCCGTCCCTGGATGCGCCGGTCTTCGCCCGGTCCCCCATCTCGGGACCGGGACTTCACTGGTGGAGCCTGCGAGGCTCCGGGGAAAATGGCGGCACTTCCGCTTCTGTCCCGCGGCCCCGCCCACAACCAGGCGGGCCGCGGGCGGCAGCGGCAAACTTTGGCAGCACAGAGGGGTAGGCTCCCTCGGTTAGGACATCGTACAGCGGGGTGGGCACCCGCTTATTCAAATATCAAAATAGGCGGCCATGACGCGGGGTGGGCACCCGCTTAGTTATAATACGGAAACGGAGACGCAGGGTGGGCACCTGCATAAAATTAAAGCAAAGGCAGCGGGGTGGGCACCCGCGAGACCAGCATTACGGGGGAATCCCTACGTCGGGATTCCCTCGGCGGAGATTGCAGCCCAGCGCTGCCAAGGCCCACATGTTCCTCCTTCCTGGGGGAAAAGATAGCGCTTTCCAGGCGCTAGGTCAATAAAGTCCTGGAGGCATAAAGAAATGGAGCAAAAAGCTCCCAGCAAAGAGGTCTTTGGAAAGTATGGGGCAATGGCAAAGAATGGTCCCAGAAGTCCTCCAGCGTCCAGGGCATCCAGGGGCTGGGCAGGGCCCAGGGAGGCAAGCCTTCCCCTGGGCCCCAGCAGCAGCACGCCCCTGGCAGATTCAAGTACAGAACGAGAACATTTTCATGGGGTCACAGCCCCTCTTTTATACACCAAATCCCTTTGTTCTGGGTTCAGGGTGAGGGGGAAAACCAGTCGCAGCTGGTTGGGGAGCACCCTTGATGTGCTCAGCCCCTCACTCTATTCACTGGCAGGGCTAGGGTCGTCGGTCGCTCCACAGGGGGCGGAGCAAGCATTGTGTGGGGAAAACCCTGCCCTATTCAGGTCCAAGGTGCACTCCTCCCCAGCCATCAGCATGCTAATCTCACACTCACCACTGGGGCAGACCCAACCAGACTCCTGGAGCCAGGCTCACCAGCCAGCTCCAGCCAATCACACGCCAGACACACTGCACACAGAAGTGCCCACTTCTAGAAGTGGCACTTCCACACTAGGTACATGCACGCCGCACACATCATCGCGCAGCATTCAATCACACGAGTCCGCACATACCAAACTCGGGCCTGCACACCCCACGCATCAGGAACTACTAGGGACACATACATTCCCCATGCATTCCTATGGGAGGGCAGGCCTATCTCACCACATGCATTCAGCGTGCGTACGCACTTTACCCTGGGACCCAGGGAAAGTGCGCAGGAACCAAAAACCACTATCACCAAGTCACCAATAAAAGCAAAAAAGTTTCAGGGGTGAACTTGCCAGAAGGGCCAAGTCCAACACCTGGTACCAGCTAACGGAGCACTGGCATCACAAAATGGATGCTGCCAGCCACAGACACGGGTCTGGCTTCCTGCTGCTGACCAAAACTCCGGCAGGGGAGGCCTGGACAATAGGTTTCCTGTCACAGGGAGGTGTTAACACCTCCCAGACAGGCCTTAGTGGATTAGGGCTGGGTGGGAGCACTCCAGGAGTGCTTTGAAGTCTGCACTGGGGGCACATTTGGTGTCCCTGTGCATAGTCCAGCTCAAACCGGTTGCAGGGGCTACCAACCCCTGCTCTGGCACAAAAATGGACAAAGGAAATGGGTGTAGCCACCCCTCTTTCCAAACCCTCCCATAGGTGGGTCCCCAGAGTAAGTCCATGGGTATAAAGAAGGAACCCCTGACTACAGGACTTTAGATTACACCTGGACGAAACTCTGATACAGAAATCCCAGAACTTTGACGATCTACACGACTAGATGACTGAAGAATCTCCCTTGGAGTAAAGGAGTTACTCCCCTGCTTGACAGGCACCAAAGACGCATCTGTCCGGTCTGCATCTCTGAAAATCCCGCCGAAGAATTTGCAACACAGGAGATGGGTTTCCAGACTTCCCAGAGGCTGACCCGAGTCCCCAGCAAAGCTGAGACCCATAGCCCTCATGGGTTTCGTGGAACCGGAACCCCTGGACACCGTGCAGATTTTGCAAGTGCATCAGCTTCTCAACATCCCTTGAGGCTGTGCATTGGTTTACTTGTAGCCCAGACCCCAAGCATCTTTTCCACTGAAGATTGCTGGCCTACACTCCACACGTTTTCCATGAGCCCACCCTTTGTGTGTTCGTTCTAGGCTCCTTCGCGATCCCTGGTCTGTTGACTGGTGGGTCCCTGCGAAGGCAACTCTTACTTTAATTGGGCTCCCCTGGTTGCTCCAGGTGTTCCCTGACTCTCCATCACTTGGGGAGTCCCCAGGACCTTGCTGGTCCGCACCAAAGCATTTCTCCTCTTTCTGCGTGAGTTGCTGTTGCCAAGGCTTATTTTGTCCAATCCGGGCACCAACGCTGCAGCACTCGACATCCTTCGTGGGACAGCTCGAACCCAGCTCCTGGTCATCCTCGACGCCTCCAAGTCCTCGGGCTGAAGAGTCAAGCTTCCTCTCTTCGCACCTGAAGCACCCGACATTGGTGAGCATTCTTCTATCGTGCCCCTGGTCACTGGCAAGCGACCCAGACTCTCTCCCCTCTGCTTTCAGGTTCTTCACATCTTCGATCCAGGCTTGGATCTCTTCGGACACTTCTCTTCACGGCATCAACACTTTTCAGTCTCCTGCCATTGAAAAGGATGATGCGACAGCTCTGCACCCGGTTTCCCAGGGTGAGGTAACACGAGTACTCCGGTCCTCCCGTGGGTGTTGGCCCTAGAACCATCTAATTCCAAAAGGGTTTGGTCCTAGTCCACTCCTAAGTGTCCTTAAACTTTAAAATTCTAACCGCGACTTTCCCCATAGATGCTAACGGAAGCTCGTGGCTGTGTTCTCACACTGCACATGTCCCCCGTGGGTCCCCTGTGTCACTACCTTGGGTGGTTCCTTGGGGTCCCAGAGATTCTACAGGCTCTAGGTCTTGTGTCTAGTCAAGTCATGGTTCTTATACCACTTACTTAGTATATGGTTTGGTCTGCCCCTAGGGCCTAACGTGTATTGTGCTAATTTACTGTAATATTTGAAGTATAACATATGTGCTTTTACCTCTAGCCTCATACAGAGACTAGTAGGGTGTGTTTAGGAATAAATGCATACATTTTATATATATACCTGGTGTGGTCTCCTTTCATTTAGCCACTCAAGAGATTATGGACTGGTAAAACAAGCTGCTTTACATTCCTTCAAGACTTAGCCTGAAGGCTGCTCTCCATAGCTACCACTAGGATAGCTTTCAATAAAGGTTATCTTTAACCTATCATCAATAAGGGGTTGTTTGGACTGGTGCAAGGTGGCCACTATAACAAGTGGACAGCATATACCAGGCCAACTTCTCACATAGGCCTTCTACCTTTTACAGAAATCTCACGTCCCAAATAATTTATCTGCTCCCTTCTTATCTGACATTTCTCTTTTTTTATAGTTACATCATGCTCTCCAATCCAATCTTGGAAGCATAGTACTCCTTGCATTCCCTGAAAGATGCTGTGCATTATCCTCTGAAGAGCTGCAGAGGACGAAGTCAAACCAAATGGCATCCAGCAATATTGAAAGGCTCCCAAAGGAGTGACGAAAAGGTAAGATGGCGAGACTCTTGATGTAAATTCACTTTGTGATATGCTGCCAACATGTCCAAGACACTGAACACCTTGCCTCCACCAATCACACTCAACAACTCTGCAATATTGGGCACTGGCTTTGCGATCCACTCATATATTTTTGTTCAAATCTCTCAAGTCAATACAAAGATGAATCTTGTTACCTTCCTTAGGGGCAACCACAATGGGAGCAAGCCATTCTGGACTCAATTGGCTCAATGATATTTCCTTTCAGTGGCATGTCTAATTCTTGCTGAAGTGGTTCTCTCATCGTAAATAGTATGTGTCTCACCTTATGGCCTACCAGAACAGCATGTTTCTTTAGAATTATACGATGGGTACATTTTTCCAACATACCTAACATCTGTAAATACGTGTGGAAATGTTTGTACCAATCTCCTACCTCACTCAGTGTCAACATCATCCACACCATGCATTGGCACTTCACATTCTTCCACAGTTTCCATGACCATGACAGGCTCCTCATCATTAGGATCCAAACAATATTCAAATCTTTCTAGTGCCACCACCCCAAAAGATTAGATCCTTCCACAGTCACATGCACCCTACCATGCACACTACTTTAAAAAAAAGAAAATATCCATCTATCGCATCCAAAATATGTTAATTATTTTGCCACCACATCCTACAGTCTTCACATCTGCCTGATGTACTTCGCTGATCTCCCTCTTAAGATCATTTTTTAAAAGTTTCCTGGGACACCAAAGTAAACAAACTCCCTGAATCAACTAACATCTTAACCTGCGCCGTCCCTAATGTCACAATGACGCTTCTCCAACTTATCTGTACTCTCCCATTTCACCCCTTTACTCTGGTCGCCGTGATCTCCTTGCTGGGTCGAATCACCCACCTCATTTATTGTTAATATAATTTCCTCCTGGCTCTCATCCAAACCCTCCACCAATTTCATATTGGAATCCTGCATCCTCCCCTGAGATCTTCAAACCTATGCCTAATGCCCCTTTCTTCCACAAGATCTGCACACCACATTCCTAGCCCCACACGCAAAACTGGAGGCAATGTGCCCCAGACCCCCACACCTGCAACATAATATCCTTTTTTTGTCTTCGATTTTACTTGGACTAGTTTACACACTTTTGGCAGGTTTCTTCACCTTTATTTCTTGAACTGCGATTGCAGTGACCTCTTTTTCAGAGTTCCTTACACTATGTTTGCTCATATCATTCTCCTTCATCCAAACAGCAATATGTTTCTTGCTTCTAGCAATTCTTCCAGCATAGTGTGTTCCAAACAGGTAGGGCCGTAGCTTTTTGAGGGCCCAGACTACTGCGAAAGTCTCTCGTTCAATTGTGCTCCACCGCTGTTCCCGGGGCAGTAACCTTCGGCTGATGAAGGCTATGGGCCGATCTATGCCCTTGTCGTCGAACTGGGAGAGGACAGCCCCGATGCCGTGTTCCGAGGCGTCCGTCTTGACCACAAACTCCTGGGCGTAGTCGGGTGCTTTGAGCACCGGAGCCGCGCACATGGCGGCCTTTAGGGTGTCGAACGCCTTCTGGCATGGGGGGGTCCAGTGTACTTTCTTGGGGTGTTTTTTGGAGGTTAGTTCTGTGAGGGGGCCTGCGATGCTGCCATAGTTCTTAATAAACCTCCGGTAGTAACCAGTGAGGCCCAGGAAGGCCCGGACTTCCGTTTGGGTCGTGGGGGGTTCCCAGGACAAGATGGCGTCGATCTTTGGCTGGAGGGGGGCGACCTGTCCGCTTCCCACCTGGTGCCCCAGATAGGTTACGGAGCCGTGCCCAATTTGACATTTGCTGGCTTTGATGGTGAGGCCGGCCCAGCGCAGAGCCAGCAGGACTTGTCGGAGGTGCTGGAGGTGCTCGGTCCATTGGGAGCTGAATACCGCTATATCGTCGAGATATGCTGCGCTGAACCCCTCTAGTCCGGACAGGACCCTGTTCACCAGCCGCTGGAAGGTGGCCGGGGCATTCTTCATTCCAAACGGCATCACCCTAAAGCGGTAGTGCCCATCCGGGGTGGAGAAGGCGGAGCACTCCTTGGCTCCCTCGGTGAGGGCAATCTGCCAGTATCCACAAGTTAGGTCGAAGGTGCTGAGGTAGCGAGCGGCCCGAGGCGGTCAAAGAGCTCGTCTGCGCGGGGCATAGGGTGAGCGTCCGCTCGGGTGACCGCATTGAGTCCTCGGTAGTCCACGCAAAACCTCAGCTTGGGGGCGACACCCGGGGTAGCCGCTTTCGGAACCAGGACTACCGGGCTGGCCCAGGGGCTGTCGGAGGGTTCAATCACCCCGAGGGCCAGCATCTTCGCTACCTCGGTCTGGATGCAGGTTCGGACCCGATCAGGGACCCGGTAGGCCCGGTGTCTCACTGGCGGGCTGTCGCCGGTGTTCACGTCGTGGACACACCAGTTGGTGACCCCAGGGGTCAGGGAGAAGAGGTCCGCGAACTGCCTTAGTAGCTGACGGCAGTCGTCAGACTGTTGGGCTGTGAGGGCGGTTGATAGTCTCACCCCCTCCACGGAACCATCGGTCTCTTTCGCCCCCAGGGGGTCTGGAAGGGGCTCGGTGTCTTCTTCGGCCCCATCGTCGGTGGCCAGGAGTAAACTCAGCTCCGTCCTCACAAAGTGGGGTTTGAGGCGGTTCACGTGGAGAACCCAGAGGGGGTTCCGCGGGGACTGCACATCGACGAGATAGGTGACTTGGCTCTTCCGCTCGACCACCTTGAAGGGTCCAGTCCATTTATCTTGGAGGGCGCAGGGTTTCACCGGCGCCATGACCCAGACTTGTTGGCCCGGCTGAAACTCGACCAGCGTAGCATTCTGGTCATACCAGCGCTTCATCTCTTCCTGGCTAGCCTCGAGGTTCGCCTCTGCGAGTTCTCGGAATTTCCGGGTCTGGTTGCGGAGCGCCAAGATGTATCGGAACACATCCGGAGGGGTCCCCCGGAGAGTCGTTTCCCAACCCTCCTTGACCAGGCTCACGGGTCCCCGGACGGGATGTCCATATAGCAGTTCGAATGGGCTGAACCCCAGGGATTTTTGTGGAACTTCCCGGTAGGCGAACAGGAGGCATGGGAGGAGGACGTCCCATCTCCGGCGTAGAGGTTCTTCGAGGCCCATGATCATTCCTTTCAGTGTCCTGTTAAAGCGCTCGACTAGGCCATTCCCTTGGGGGTGGTACGGGGTGGTGAACTTGTACGATACTCCGCACTGCTGCCAGAGGGACCTCATGTATCTGGAGATAAAGTTCGTACCCCGATCACTCACGACATTGCGGGGGAACCCCACGCGGGAGAAGATCCCCATCAAGGCCCGGCCCACCACGGGGGCCGTCACGGTGCGGAGGGGGATGGCCTCGGGTAGCGGGTGGCATGGTCCACCAGGACGAGGATGAACCGGTGGCCCTGGGCGGTCTTGGGGTCCAGCGGTCCCACGATGTCGATTCCTACCCGCTCAAAAGGGGTACTGACGACGGGGAAGGGTTGTAGCGGAGCCTTGCGCTTCCCCCCACTCTTTCCGCTGGCCTGGCACATGAGGCAGGACTTGCAGTGGGCCTCCACATTCGCTCGCATCTTGGGCCAATAGAAGTGGGTGACGAGTCGCTGGTAGGTCTTATCTTGGCCTAAGTGTCCGGCCAGGGGTACATCATGGGCCAGGCCCAGGAGGAGACTTCGGAAGCGCAGGGGTACCACCAGTACTCGGGCCGATCCCAACTCGGCCGACTTCTGCTCGCTGTACAGGAGGCCGTTTTCCCAGTATACCCAGTGGGTGCCGGTCCGGTTGCCTGCTGCTTGGGCCTCGGCCTGTTGTCGGGGTCCAATGAGGGAAGGGCAGGTGGATTGTTCTTGGCAGAATTCTTCTCGGGAGGGGCCTCCTTCGCAGTGCCACTGGGCCATTTCCGGCAGGTCCCCGAGCTCGGTCAGGGGTTCGGGGTCGGGAGGCACGGACCCCTCGTCGGGAACGGTCGCTTCGTCCGGAAGGGGGTCGTTGAACTCGGGTGGCGCATCCTGGACCTCGGGGATGGTGGCGGTGCTTAGCGGCATGGCCTCCCCCACCTCGGAGGAAGGCACTCTGAGAGTCATCGAGCGCGTGGTGGCGCATACCCATTCGGGTAGGCCCATCATCTTGAGATGGGCTCTTCGTTCCACTTTTCCCCACGGGGAATTCTCAAGGTCGTTGCCCAGGAGGCAGTCCACGGGCTGGGAGGTTCGGACCGCCACTTTTAACTTGCCGGTGACTCCCCCCCATTTGAAGGGAACTAGGGCCATCCGGCAGAGGCTCTCGGAATTGTCTGATGATATGACGGGACAAAAGGCGCCGGGCAGGATCTGATTTTCGGAGACCAGGTGACAATGAACCGCCGTGACACTCGCCCCCGTGTCCCGGAGGCCCTCGACGCGGTGACCGTTGACCGTCACCTGCTGTCGGTACTTCTTCGTGTTGGCGGGCAGGGACGTTCCGGGAACCATCTCCCGGTCCCCCAGGGAGACCAAGGCCATGGCGGCTGGTTCCCCTTCTTCGGAGTCTTCCATCTCTTCCCCCAGGGCTACGGAGGCCATTTGTCGAGCCGGCGGGGTTGTTGTGGCGGTTCGCTGGTACATGGGACATTGAGGGTTGCTGGCATAGTGTCCGGTCTGTTGGCAGTGGAAACAGGTGATCCTCACTCGGGGCCCTGGCCTCCCCGGTGGCCCGGTGCTGGCCGGAGGTGGAGCTGGAAAGGGCGGAGGTTGTCCTCTGGGGGGGCTGAGCGGGGATCCCCCCGGGAGTTCCCTTGGCCGGCCTTGATTCCCTCCGCCCCTCTGGCGGGGGGGTCCCTGACTGTGGCGACCGTAGTCTCCCACGGGACCCCGGGAGGCCCGGGTGTTTACCCACCGGTCAGCCTCGATGGCCAGTTTTCGAGGGTCTGTGAGTTTGCTGTCCAGGAGGTGCTGGCGCAGCTCTACAAAGCAATTAGCGGACAAGTGTTCCCATGCGATTAGGTCGAACAGCTCCTCAAAGGTGGAGACCTTGCTGCCCTTGATCCACCCGTCCAAGGCCCGGCTGTAAAAGTTCACGTACTCCACCCAGGTGGTACCGGGTATCTTCTTGCAGTCTCTAAACCGTTGCCGGTACATTTCAGGGGTGAGCCCATATCTGGCTACTAGGGCCTCTTTCATGTGACTGTAGGAGTTCATCACCGTGGAGGGCAGGTCCAGCAGGGTATCTCTCCCCTCGCTCAGGAACCGGCCCCACAGCCCAGCCCCCCAGTCTTTCTGCGGGACTCGGTGGGAGGTTATGGCGACTTCGTAGGCTTTGAACCATTGCTGGATGTCGTCGTTCTTATAGTATTCCTTCACCACATCTTTGGGGATGTGGACCTTTGGTTCCACGGTGGAGGAGAGGGGTTGGGTTTCCGAGGGTCTGGCCTCCGCATTCTTAGCCTTGAGCTCGATCTCTTTCAGGCTACGTTCGTGCTCCAGTTGGAGTTTTCTTTCTTCGTGTTCTCTTTTTCGTTTCTTTTCCTCGAGTTCTCCTTGTAGGCGTAATTGTTCCACCGCCACTTTCTTTTCGGCCAGTTTTAGCTCTCCCTCGATTTTTAATTTTGCTAGTTCTAGTTCGTGGTTGCGACCTCTTTCTCGGTCCGCTAGTTCCTCTGGGGATAGGCCCCCCTCGGGGGCGCCGTTCCTCCCCGGGGTGATTCGTGGTTCATTAGGAGGCTCTCCTTCTGTTTGTGTCCGGGGAGCTCCCGCCTCGCACCAGGTTTTTAATGCTCCCTGGAAGTCCTCTTTCGTGCTTAGTCCGGTGGTAGCGATTCCAAGGTCTTTGCAAAATTGTTTCAGTTCTCGGTGCGTATAAGATTCTAACTGGTCCTCTTGGAATGTCGTGCTCGGGTTTGTGCCTGCGGCACCTATGGAAGTTTCTCCTTCCATTTCTTCTTGGTAGTGCGTCAGCCGTCTACTACACGATCTCTAGGTGTTGGCTCGGATCCCGTCGCCTGCCACCAAATGTTGGAAGGCGTTCCCCGGGGAGGCTGCGGAATGCGTTCCCGACCACCCGGAGGCCCACCTTTCCCAGAGTTAGGCCGAGCAAGAGCGGGGAGGCCCTTCCTGGAAGGGTCTCATACCTAGGATCGCACACGCTGCGCTTACTCACTTCGGATAGAGGGACACCACACAGTAATTCTTTGTAAGACAATAGATTTTATCGTTAGTTGTCAGGGATCTTTATGATCCGGAAGGCAGGTGCAGAATTGGTGCCACAAGCGGCAGCGATCTCGTGATGAGAGGTAAGGGGTAGCGGGACAGTCTTTGAATCAGTGTCTCTGCGGAGTATCCGGCGCACAGCTCTCAATCCTCGAGCTGAGGGGATGTTGCTTCTCTCGGCAATCTCTGCCGATTCTCTTGGAGGAGCGGGCCGCGAGTCACTCAGCAGGCACCGGAGGTTCGTAGTTCGGGGAGCCGCGACGGCGTCAGCAGGGCTCAGATGGTTCAGAGTTCGGGGAGCCGCGACAGCGTCAGCAGGGCTCAAATGGTTCAGAGTTCGGGGAGCCGCGACAGCGTCAGCAGGGCTCAGATGGTTCGGAGTTCTTTGGTTCGGGGAGCGATCGAGCCGCGACCAAGTCAGCAGGCTCTCGTCAGTCCAGGTCTTCTCTGCCTCCCGTCCCTTCCACACCCCTTGTTATACTTCCCCTCCTCTTTGAAGTCCGGAGTCCTTGCCGAGAGGGGTCTGGGTGCCTGGGGCGGTGTGTCGGGGCTTCCTGTCGCTCGGCCCTTTGATCTGTTCAGGTGGGTCCGGGAGGGACTCCAGACGCCCAGCAGGCAAGGCGGCCGCTCACCGGGGGCCTGGTGATCGATCGAAACCTCCCTCGGGGAAGAGACCAGAGGTGTGACAGGGTCGGCGCCTCTCGGTCTGGTTTGGGGGGTTTCGCTCTCCCTCGGCCGGGCATGCGTGTTGGGGATCTGGCCGGCCCTCGGGATTTTGGGCCATGGGGGCCGGAAGTCTGTGACATCGAGGATCGGTGCGGTTGCAGGGTAGCTTGCTGGTCGGGAGGGCCCACGCCACGAGGCCGGTCTCACAATACTAAAATACCAAGCTACCATAATAAATTGAAATAATATATTAAAATAACAGCTCTATATAATAATTTGAAATAATCGCTGTGAATATCTGATATTCATGTTCACAGTCTTTCTTTCAATCTCAGTTGGACATATCCACCCTTTCCATGCAGTAGCAGGCAGAGGTCCTTTGTTTGTTTCAGTGAACCTCTCTTTCCCTTTCCCTTTCACATGCTGGGACTGCAGTGCAAACTCCCTGCGTTGGCTAAGTTGATTTCCCGCGGCCTAAAGTGCAAACCCAATCTATGACGGACGCACGTGTGACAGGAACAACTCCTGATTAAATCAAAAGTTGTCCCATGACGACATTACCCCTAGGACTGCAGAGGGAGTGTCTGACTAACCAAAACTAAACACAGTCATGTGGTGAGCCATTTTTGACCTGATAGCCGCCACCATACGTCCCTTGATCCCCATTTTTGTCTATCACCATCCGTATAAAATTCACAAGCAGACTGATTAATTTTGCTTTGCTCAAGGGTCTTCAGTCCACATCACAATACTTCGTCCTGAAGATGGTCCTATAAATGCGAGAGTAAACAAGACCGAAACATCGACATTTGAACCCATTTTCATTTGTCAAGTTTGCTTTGGGAATTGTTCATTGTATTTTCAATGATGTTTTCCTTATGTAAGATTTTTAGAAATAGCTATTAAGTGTTCATGAGAAAGTATCTACTGTGGAATAATCTGTCTCAGCCACTTTTGTAATCATGTGAATTGTATTTTGTACGCCTTTTTTGTAATAGAATTTTCTACATAAATTTGTTCACTATAAGTATACTCCCGTTTTTCTTTAATTTTTGTTTCTTCAGTTGCTGATATTAGTTTTGAATTAATTCAATTGATGTAAATTTATTTGTTAAAAGCCACCAATTAGGGCTTTAGAAATAGTTTTAAGTACATAAGCTTTGTTGTCAAAAGAACCCCTTGTAGGAATCTTCAGGATTTCAGGCAGGCGGCACACACACAGGGACTGCGTGACTGCAGTGTGAAGGAGGAACCGTGACCGCGCTGCCATGTACCATGACTTGAGCAAGAGGAACCACAACATGCTCAAGCTCAGAACTGAGGTAATATGAGAGGCTCTTGAGCACTTGAGCTGTCGCGTGAACGGTAGCACGAGGAATGCAACACGTTCACATCGCTCAGGCCGTACTTGAACAATAGCGTGTAAGATTGCACTTGAGCCACCTGGCTAAGTCTCACAAAAAATCAAATTTAAGATATTTGTAGCTTCTTTCACTCCACTCGCAATACTCCTAATTAGATATTTCATTCAATACGGAAGTCTCAGATTCCTCGATCTGTTTCACAGCAGTATAACTCTCATATCTTGCCTAAAATCATTAATCTTCACGCTGTCCCTTGAGGGGAACACCACATTTAATCCACAAGTGTACACAAAACTTACAGTGCAAGGCTAATACCTTCCTTTAGCACTGTTATCCCATATGACAGCACTTGTCCAGGGGTGGAGGTCACTTCCAATTGTCAGCCCCCTGCGCAGAATCGCTTGTCGCCAAAATCTGTAGTGACCACGTGTAGAGTGGATTCTTCTTAAGCTTCATTTGTAAGCATATCATTACATCCAGTAACCTCCAGCTCCAGCCCTCTCATCCCTGCTTCTTTACAGAACCCTTATGGCTTCCCATTCCCTTTTTTCATCATCAAGCCCCAACAACATTCCAAATGCAGTACATTTCCACACACTCCTCATCCAAATCACTAAAAAATATTTAAAAAATATGTTATTACATTTTAAGCATTTACTTGTAAATTGTAACCCACTTAATAGACCCAGAAAAAAGACCCCAAAATATTAACATAACATAAAAAAATGAAAGAATCTAAATTACAGCATTCATACTTAAAATTATACCACAATATCTGCACTTTATCATCTACTGCAACATTTTGGTACACTACAGGACTGATTCATCAACTGCACTTTGTAGTGCTACAGCAGTACTACAAAATATACAATAAACTACCATTCACAGATTGCACTTGTTAGAAATGGGGGTCTCTAGTTGGCAAGGGCTTGCACCTTTGTCCAAGTAGGAACCCTTCTTCCTAGTCAGGATAAAGGAGTTACACTCCTAAAATAACCCCTGCTCACCCCCTTGGTAGCTTGGCATGAGCAGTCAGGCTTATCTTAGAGGCAGTGTGTAAAGCATTTGCGCATAACCAACAGTAATACAGTGTAAGCACTACAAACGGACACCACACCAGTTTAGAAAAATATCCAATATTTTTATATACTTAAGACAAGACCAATACGATAAAAATCCACAATACAGTACTTAAAAATCTTCAGTTATCAGAGTATCTTTGAAAAACAGTTCCTGGATGTCGATAGCTCCATCCGGCATCCAATTGAAGAAAGGGAACCTCTTATCTGACCTGTCTTATTCGTGTAGAATTAATCTCTTGTATACTACAAAAACCCCCAAGGTGCAAAGTTACTCAGAAAACATTTTCATTTTTTTATATAGGATATTTATTATTTACTTTTTTTAAAAGAGAAAAAGATATACATAACAGAGTATTCATGATTGTTAGGTTGGCATCTAATTCATATATAGAGCATGCACCTTCTCAGAGGCTACCCGAGAAGACTGATACGTCAGTCACTCAAACGGGCTAAATACGATAACAGAGATGCCCTTATTAGTAATGAACCCAAAGAGAAAATAGACAAACTTGTATGCGTGGTAGACCATTCGAATATCAATCATAAAATCAAACAGATCTTGGATAAAAATTGGAAAATCCTGAACACCAACGAAGATACCGACACCATACACAAACCTATAGTAGCCTTCAGAAGGAATTCCAACCTTAAAGATACATTGGTGCACAGTAGGTTCCAACCACAAAACAAGACCAGACAAACCACCTTGGATGGCAAACCACTACCAATAGGTAACCACAGATGTGGCAACTGCCATGCATGCGAACACGCCATAGTTTCACAAACTTGGACATATGGCGAAAAATCAGGTAAACTACAACAAATGACCAACTGTAGGAGCTCAAATGTTATTTACCTGATATTATGCCCATGCGGCCTTGGCTACATAGGGGAAACATCTAGAGAGTTTCGGCTGAGACTCTCGGAACATAAATCAGCGATAAGAACCAAAAAGTTACAAGCACCTCTGGTCAAACATTACCTCGATTGCAACCATAAGGAAACAGAAATAACATGGATTATTATAGAAAAGGTCAAGACAGTACCAGGCAAGGACCCAGCCAAAACCAGAAAACAGCGTGAAACATTCTGGACCTTTCATCTGGACACTGTACGTAAAGGTCTGAACGAGGAAATAATATGGCTAGTTACAGAATAATTGACATATACTGTTCCCAACCCTTTAGATTTCTGTAATATGTCTGCCAATTCGTGTTTTCAATCCTGCATTGGTGGACTTCCAACTTATCTGGCCCTCTGTTATTTCTGTTTCTGTTGGTTAGACTCTGCCCAGCTCAATACCATTCACACTCTATAATACTGGGTCTGTCCTATAGAACACAGACAACGAGAAATAGTCGTGTTATTCATTACCAACACTCATCCCAGACTAGCTTATGATGGCTCTGTTACATTTTTTTAAGTTATCGCGCCGGTAGTACAGCAACTGTAGAAGTGGTATGCCGCACTGTGAGGATCTGTTTTCTAACTCAGATCACTTTAGACCACTCCAAGATGGCGCCCATATTAGCTCCCGGAGACTGTAATATTGGTGTGTCTGTGCACGCTATATAGAGCCACCATTAAAACAATGCCAGCGCATACAGTGACTGCCTACTATCTAGACATCGAATCCGCTTTTGCAGTCCTTCCAATATAGGACCAGCACTAATATACACACGCCCTATACTAGTACATGTACGGCCATAGATATTCTCCACACAAAGTTGAGCAATATACATCTGCATGTAATTATTTCGGACTAATCTATTTCGTATTTGTCAACCTCAATCACCATGTATCCGGCAAGTACCACGTCTTTTCACCAATTCAAATACCATCCGAAGATGGCGCTGACTGTGACACTCGGTTTGTTCCTATCGTACGAACGCGTACGCCACCTGACTCTCACGTTGCAACACGTGATCGCAGTGCCTTTCAAACAAATACACGGCTACCATCATACTCCCGCTTCCCTAACTTGGCGATGAGGAAAACGACAAGCGACGCTAGCTAGGAGGTAAGGACAGTGCAAGACCCTATAACTTAACTAATTGAGATAAATAGAAAGCAAATATCAAAATATCGAGGATTTTCATTTTAAAGGGTATGTCTATTTTTATCCCGCGACCGTAGGGGCCCTACCAAACCGTTTTGCACGTGTACACTTGCGTATGACCGCTCATTCAAATTGTTTTTCTGCGCAACGACTAACCGCTTTGGACATAGCCGCTCACGAATTGATACATGAGTGTGTGATAGAAATAGAAACTGCATGAAAAATACACAACCTAATGGGTAATGTACACTGCCAACTCCGACCTCGCGACTGCAGGAGCACCAGTATAGTACACATACTAAGATCTACGTTGCACGTGTATACCTGCATGTGACTGCAGGCTTTAGTTGTGTCTCCCCCGCAATGACCACATGATTTGGATACAGTTATCATATATTAATGTGTATCCTGGTTTTAATTATGTTCATTATGCAACATTCACACGTCCTGCATATAGCGTGTGCTAAGTTTACAATCAGAACCCACATACTTAGTACTGTTAATATGCTCAGGGGATAGGTCACCTCTAAAAACCCGCACCCGATGCGCAGTCGCTCGAAGCAACCTTACCACAGCTTGAGCACTTATAACATTAAAGACATCACCAGGTCACCATTAACATAGGCTTTCCTCCAGTAATAACATCACTGACTGCACATCCATTTAACTGACAAGATTGCAATAGCAAACTCTTGTTTCCTCTCCCCTTTTTAGATTGTACCCCTGAACACAACGAGTTAAATTGCGCAAGCCAACAGGATTGACATGCAGCGTATCTGTTTAAGGACTTATGCACCTAAGTAACTTGGGTAAGCATCGCAAGGTACCCTAATCTCACCTTTGTTGAAGGATCTTTGTGCTATTGTATCCCTGATACATATACACTCTCATTTTTTATCCTTAGATGAAATTGAAACAATTATCAGACACAGTGGGACCAATCGTTTTCGTTGTGTTTTTGAATAAACAGCATGTAAGAATGAGCAATGGCCTTACATGCCAAGATATACACATAAAACTTATAAAGGGTGAGACAACTTTAAATCTATGTTTTTCGTAGTATAATGACTAACACCAGCTCATATTTATAAGGTATATCTCTACCCTATTTGTATCCTATAGACCTCTAGAATACCATCGTACCCACTATATCAGTGGGAGCACGGAACAGGTGTTTGGATATCAGAGGCCAAGCCAACAAATACACGTAGGCGAACATTACGTCTATACCTCCTTTCTTTTACTCTCCCTTTTTTCTACTAGTCCGTGTGACTCATAGCAAGCTCATGGAGGTTTTAACTTTTCCTATGGCACGCCTTTTGTACTTTGAAGCACCATTGGGTCACTCATCGCTTGGGCACTATCCCTTTTTTTCTGTTTGCAATACTGTTGGAAACGTTATAGTGATGCTGCTAATACTAATCTTTAGCTGCATTGGCTCTAACTAAGCGAGAGCACTTACATATAAGACTATTTGAAAATTAACTAACCCCCAGTTGCAAGTTTGACTCTCATACATGCAAAACTTTTTTTCTGTATTCCCACATAGAGAGAACCCCTACTTTTTCGCCGTTCAGATGTTAAAAGATATCTGTAACAACACACTGGTCCTGAAGAAGGAGACGTGGTACTTATAGTCAGTCTCCGAAACGTACGTCGACCAGAAGCACCAACCACACTCTGGGAGATCCTCAGAAGAATTCGACTTAAAACGTCATGACTTCAGAATTCTAGGACATAATAAGAACTGTCATAAATCTATGGATACACACTAATTTTGTTTGCATTAGAATTGAAGTAGGATCTCTTTCTAGAGATGGTTTGTTGGTTTTTAATGAAAATGTATCTATGGAGAATGTTTGTTAGTATGCAGGAGTGAATGATAGGTGAGAATGTTGATGTGACGGTTTCCTTGATTTTCTTTTTGGGGTCTCTAAACAAAAGTCTTTTTATATAGTTTTGTTTCATGTTCACAAGCACTTATGAAAATTTAAATTTATGAGGAAATACAGTGCATGCTCTATACATGAATTAGATGCCAACCTAACAATCATGAATACTCTGTTATGTATATATTTTTTTCTTTTAAAAAAAGTAAATAATAAATATCCTATATAAAAAAATGAAAATGCTTTCTGAGTAACTTTGCACCTTGGGGGTTTTTGTAGTATACAAGAGATTAATTCTACAAGAATAAGACAGGTCAGATAAGAGGTTCCCTTTCTTCATTTGTCGTTCTCCCCTCCTCTTGGACCTAAAAGCACTTAGGGGAAACCTTTCGCCTATATGTTCCATCCGGCATCCATCCACGACATCGTGAACAAACAAATCCAAACAGTTCTGGCTGACCGCGGCGTCGAGGGTCAGCTACGGTGTCGGGAAGACCTGCACACAGTACCTTTCAGAAATGCAGGTCGTCGATGACCTCTCATTGTCACACGCGTTGCAGGTCGATCTCCTCTCTGATGGAGTCAGGAGCGCTGGCGTCGGCAGGCGTCGGGTGATGCAGTGCGAAATGCAGCGGTGCGGCATGCGGTGCCCTTAGGTCGCGGTGCGAGCAGCGGATCGGTGGCGGCGTCAGATGGCGTCGTCGGTGAGACCAGGGTCGCGGTTTCAGATGAAGGCGGTGCTCGTCATGGTGCTGGCAGGTCACGGTGCAGCAGCGGCGGCGACGTTGCTGAAGCGCTGTCGTCGGCTGACGAACTGGAGTCGATGGCACTGGTGTCGGTAGGCCCAGGCTGCGGTGCGGGATGAGGGCGGTGCGTCGTGTAACTTTACGAGCGATGCTCTCAAATCACGGTGCAAGCAGTGGCATCGAGTCCGGCTTGGAGTGTCGTCATCGGGGATATCAAGGTGTATTCGTGAAGCGAAGCAGTGCGGAGTGCGGTGCCCACAGGTCACGGTGCGAGCAGCGGCTCAGTGACAGCATCAACAGGCGGCGGCGGTGAGGCCAGGGTCGCGGTGCGGCATTGCGGCAGTGCTCTCTGAGGTGCCAAAGCTTCAGCGTGAAGCGAGGCGGTGCGGATTACTGTGCCCACAGGTCGCGGGGCAAGCAGCGGCTCGGTGGCGGCGTCGACAGGCGTTGTCAGTGAGACCAAGGTTGCGGTGCGGCGTTGCGGCGGTGCCCTCTGCGGTGCCTTCAGGACACGGAGTCAGCAGCGGCGTCATAGATGGCATTGGGCTTGGAGTCTTTGCTGTTCCTGAGACTTCTTGAACAGGGGGCTGTCAGGTCCCCACAATTCTTACCTCCTGCTTGTGGAGAGATCCCACGGGGACGACGTGGACAACCCCCTCCTGTGCCCTTCTCCTTCTGGAAGGACCAAATACACTAACCAGGTCAAAGAGGGAACCGGGGGAGGCTGCCAAGAAGTGGGTGAAAGCAATATGGTGGATGTCGTGGTGGGGCACCCTCCGTGATTTTCTGGTTCTTGTGTCGAAACCACCTAATGGCGAGAGAGGATGCAGGTGTAACAATCGCGCCAGTTAAAGGGGGGGGCAGACACATGCACCAAGTACAGTGGGCAGATACAGGTAACATAAACCATGAATCCCTCAAGGGTCACCTGAAATAAAATGCTCCTGTGCTGAGTTGAAGGATCAAAGCAAGTGCGACTTCGGGCAGTTGCATGAGCCGCTGAGGAAGGGATCAAGCGCTCCTGCGCTGGGTCTGTGAGGCAAAGTAAGCACGACTTCGTGCCGTCGCATGAGTCGCGAAAGAAAGGGTTAAGCGCTCCTGCGCTGTGTTTGTGAGGCAAAGTAAGCGCGACTTCGTGCCGTCGCACGAGTCGCGAAAGAAAGGGTTAAGCGCTCCTGCGCTGGATTTGTGAGGCAAAGTAAGCGCGACTTCGTGCCGTCGCACGAGTCGCGAAAGAAAGGGTTAAGCGCTCCTGCGCTGAGTTTGCGGGACAACAGTGAACGCGACTTCGTGCCGTCGCACGAGTCGCGGGAGAAAGGGTTAAGCGCTCCTGCGCTGAAGGGGAAGACAAGGCAAGCGTGACTCCGTGCCTCTGCAAGAGTCACCAAGGAAGAATCTGTGGGCGCCCTTGCGCGGTCCGGACAGAGTGACCGGTTGCAGAGAGAGCCTTCACGTACGCTCCTGCGAAGCTCAGGGGAAGTATCTGAAGCGCTGATGTGGGCGTCTTCTGCGTTGAAAAGCAGAATCAACCGGAAGTGCCGGCCGGCCGGTAGCGTCAGCTGCGTTGACCTTCAACAACTAGACTGCTACCCTGCCAGGCGGATTTAGGTGGGAGGAGTCTCGTTACCAGAGGAGACTGCCTCGCTCCCGTTCATCAGGAAGCGAGGAGGCGAGCGAGAACATGACAGTACCCACCCCTAAAATAGACCAACCCGCAGGTCAAAGAGGTGTAACAGGACGGGGCTTCTGGGGTTGCCGGGTATGAAAGGCACGAACCAAGGTAGGCACATTACGGACATGTGAAAGGGGCTCCAAGGAGCGTTCTTCTGGGCCATACCCCTTCCAATCTACCAGGTAAAAGAGTTTCCCCCTTGTTCTACGGGAATCAAGGATGGCCCGAACCTCGTATTCCATGTGGTCATCCACAGGAACAGGAGGAGGGGGCTCCGCTATCAAGCAGTCAGGATTGGCAGGACGTAAGAGAGAGACGTGAAAGACAGGGTGGATTTTCATGTGGGGAGGCAGTGATAGCCTCATGGACACCTGATTGATAACCCGAGCTATGGGATAGGGACCTATGTATCGGGGCAACAGTTTCTTGGGCCCATGTGTGTTGAGGTTATTGATGGACACCCACACCCTATCCCCTGCTACGTAGGTAGGTTCGGTTTGCCTGTGTTTATCTGTGTTTTGTTTGTAGTATTCTTTGGCTAGCTCGAAACGGGTTTGCTGCCATACGGTGCGGAGGAAGGCATGATGCTCCTGTATGGTAGGTATTACACAAGTCTGGGCCTCTTCCCAGGGAGTCGTTCTGGGATGGTGTCCTTGGAGACAATAGAACGGGAAAACCCCAGTGGCAGCATGTTTATTGTTATTGTAGGCGTACTTCACCATCCATAACACATTGGACCATTCTGTTTCAAAGGAAAGCAGCAAGCAACGGAGGTATTGTTCCATGGTACGATTCGTTCGCTCTGCCTGTCCATCGGTTTGGGGATGGTGGGATGATGACAAACGTGCTTCCATGTGCAAAAGAGAGCAAACCTCTGTCCAGAACCTGGACACGAATTGAGTTCCTCTGTCTGTTATTAGCACTGAAGGGATTCCATGTAGTCGTACCACATTCTGCATGAAGATGGCTGCCAATTCCGCAGCTGAGGGTAGTTGTTTCAGTGGTACGAAATGTGCCATTTTCGTTAGGTGGTCCACGATAGTAAGGATGGTAGTGTATCCCGTGGTGGTCTTAGGGAGTTCCACTACGAAGTCCATCGAGACGGTGTGCCACGGGCAAGGGGGAACAGGAATGGGATGCAACAGCCCTACTACGGGTTGTGAGGGTGTCTTTCCTTGAGTGCAGACAGGGCAACGAGCTATGTAGGCCTGTGTGTCAAGGTTTAGGGTAGGCCACCAGAATGGTCCTTGTTTTTCTGGTACCCCGGGTGACCAGATAGGGGGTGGTCGTGGCACATGACCAGTGCTTGTTGCTGGTGAGTAGGTAGTGGTAAGTAATACCGCCCCTCCTTGAACAGGAATCCGTCTTGTTCTGTAAGTCCTTGGATGTCTCCTGTCCAGTCCTTCGGATCCTTTTGTTTTAGATCGTGGTGCAGTTGTGTCAAAAAGGAGGAGGAGGACACTGCTCCCTGGAAGCATCGGATGGGAATAACGGGTACTGGTTCTGTGGAGGGTGCCTGGTCTTCGGTTTCCTCTAGCCTGGACAAGGCGTCGGCCTTGGCGTTCTCCCTTCCGGGTCGGTAGGTGATCTGGAAATCGTATTCGTTGAAGAAGAGAGTCCAGCGTAGTTGTCTCGCCGTCAAGGCTCTGGCTGAACGGAGGAACCGTAGATTTCTGTGATCGGTAAAGATTGTCACCGTGTGTTTAGCGTCCTTTAGGTAATGCCACCATTCCTCAAACGCTGTTTTGATGGCCAAGAGCTCCCTATCTCCAATGGAGTAATTGCGTTCTGCTGGTTGTAGCTTCCTGGAGTAGTAGGCTACCGGGTGGAGCAGATCGGTTTTGCTGTCTCTGTGCGATAATACTCCCCCTAGGGCGTTCTGTGAGGCATCGGCCTCTACTATAAAGGGGCGATTAGGGTCGGGGTGCTTCAGTATCGGAGCCGAGGTGAACCTGGTCTTTAGTTCTTGAAACGCCTGTTCTGCTTTGGCGTCCCATAGGAAACATGCCCCTTTATGTAATAAGCATGTAATGGGGGTAACAGTCCGGGAAAAGCCCGCAATAAAGCGTCGGTAGTAGTTTGCGAACCCATGGAACCTCTGGACTTGTTTCACGGAGCCTGGGGACGGCCACTGCAATATGGCGTCAACTTTTCTGGAATCCATTTGAACGCCTCCCAGTGTTAGAATGTGTCCCAGGAATTCCACCGTTGTGGTGTGGAACACGCTCTTCTCTAGCTTTACGTACAGCCCGTGTTGCTGCAATTTCTGGAGTATAGCTCGCACATGTTGGAGGTGCTCCTTCATGTCTGCGGAGTAAATCAGTATATCATCGATATACACGATGCAGAAGTGGTCGATGAATTCCCTTAACACCTCATCAATAAAATACTGAAAGGCGGCTGGGGCATTGCAGAGTCCGAAGGGCATGACACGATACTCGAAAAACCCGTACCGTGTTCGGAAGGCGGTTTTCCACTCATCCCCCTCACAGACTCTGACAAGATGATAGGCCCCTCGTAAATCCAGCTTTGTATATATGGCAGCACCTTTCACTTGATCCAGTAGGTCGGGTATCGATGGTAGAGGATACCTGTTCTTAATTGTAATGGCGTTCATCGCCCTAAAGTCTATACAAGTGCGTAGATCGCCTTCTTTCTTCGCCACGAAGAAGAGGGGGGAAGAGACAGGAGATTTGGAACGGCGAATAAATCCGTTCTGTAGGTACTGGGTGAGGTAGGCGCGAAGATGTTCGTTTTCCTTTTCTGTGAGGGAATAAACACGGCTGCAGGGGAGCGTGGATCCTGGAAGTAGATCAATTCTGCAGTCGAAGTGGCGATGTGGGGGTAGGGTGTTGGTACCTTGTTCGTCAAAGACGTGAGCCAGGTCTCTGTATTCCCTGGGTACGGTCTCGTGTGTGACCATACCCATCCCGTCCCGTGGCAGTGTACAGGCCTGGACCTCCTTTGTAATGTTTGTTGTCTCCGAAGAGTAGCAAGAGTGAACACAATGGACAGAGTCCAATACGGTTTTACCGGTTGCCCAATTAATCAGGAGATTGTGCTGTACCAGCCAGGGAAGGCCTAATATAAGCCTAAACTGAGGGGCATCGATGATATCAAAGGCGATGGTCTCTGTGTGCTGGTTTTCCAGCACCATTTGCAGGTCTTCTGTTTGATATCGGATTAGTCCGGAAGTCAAGTCCGTGCCGTCCACTGCTTTCACGGTTTCGGGTTTTCTTTTTGTTCGTTTCTGCATGCCCAGACCCGTCATGTACTGGGCATCGATGAAATTCCCGGTTGCTCCTGAGTCGATCAAGGCTACGACGTGCCATGATGATCCTGTTGATGACTGCAAGAACACCGGCACGCCCATGTGGTGGTGGTCGGCACAGATGGTAGGGGTCTGTTTTTTCTCGGCTAGCAGTCCCAGTAGACAGACCCCGTTTGCTACTGGGAGGTCCCGTTTCCCAACCCTTCTCCTCGGATGATCGGGAGAACAGAAGGAGTCCTCTCTCTGGGCTGACGGGGCTTTGCAGGGCAGTCCCGCACGAAATGACCGTTCTTGCCACAATACAGGCATAAGTTCTGTTTCCGTCTTTTTTCCTTTTCTTCTTTTCTTAAGGGGGCACGGACACCTCCGATCTGCATGGGCTCAGGAGCATCGCGGGGTTTTGGCGTGTCTCTGTACACAGGGGGCCCGATTCACAGAACAAACTTAAGACAAAATCCTAAACTTAGTACCATTTTGGTATTCACAGAATGCACTTACTACTTCTGGGATTCACAGAATGAACTTACTACTTTTGCGATTCACAGAATAAACTTACTACTTTTGCTATTCACAGACTTGATTTAAGACTACTAACTTTACGTCCGCACTCGGGCCGGAAATTCCGGCCCGGAGGCGGAGCTTCCGGGCCGGAGGCGGGGCTTCCGGCCCGGAGGCGGAGCTTCCGGCCCGGAGGCGGAGCTTCCGGGCCGGAGGCGGAGCTTCCGGCCCAGAGGTGGGGATTCCGCCCAGTGGCGGAGATTTAAAATCTCCACCTCTGGGCCGGAAGCTCCGCCTCCGGCCCGGAAGCCCCGCCTCCGGCCCGGAATTTCCGGCCCGAGTGCGGACGTAAAGTTAGTAGTCTTAAATCCATTCTGTGAATAGCAAAAGTAGTAAGTTTATTCTGTGAATCGCAAAAGTAGTAAGTTCATTCTGTGAATACCAGAAGTAGTAAGTGCATTCTGTGAATACCAAAATGGTACTAAGTTTAGGATTTTGTCTTAAGTTTGTTCTGTGAATCGGGCCCAGGGAGTCTGGCCTCACCTCCCTTGGTCTTTTCGGTTCTCCGCTCTTGTAGGCGATAGTTCTGTCTGACTACCATATCAATAAACGGGCCGATCTCCTCTGGTGGGTCTGTCATTTGGGAGATGAGGTCTTTCAACTCATCGCGTAGGCCTCTATAGAACACCGACACTTGTTTTGATTCTGGCCAGCGGGCTTCCACCACCAGACGAGTGAAGGTGGTAATGTAATGCAGCAGTTCTGTGTTGCCCTGTTTCAAATTGAGTAATTCGTTGTCCGCGGCTTGCACGAATGTATGGCGGGCGAACATACGTCGCATGGTCTCTTTAAAAACTGGAAAGTTGTATAGCAAGGGCTCGTCGTTCTCCACCAAAGGAATGGACCCCTGGGCAGCGTCGCCTCCTAAATAGGAGAGAACAAAAGTGACCTTGGAGGCGTCATCGGGGAAAGCAGTCGCTCTGGCCATGAAGTGCAGGTGGCATTGGTTAAGGAAAATGCTGTATTTCGTGCTTGTTAGACGGACCGGGAGGGTCGGCCGAGGACAAGGGGAGAGGTCTCCGGGGAGAGCCGTCTCCAGCGATCGTACAGACAAATAACTTCCCCCCCACAGACAGATACCACACAAGGAGATGAGTTAGCGTTCTTTATAAGCACTTCCTAAGGTACGATAACAAGGTACAAGGAGGTCTGGACTCAGGGGTCCCCTCGATTCAAGTCTCTCAAGATGGGAAAGGGGGTAGCGGGACAGTCTGGTTACCAGTCTGGTAGTTGAGATGGTATGGTGGGTAGCTCACAATCCTCGAGCTTGGTGGTCTAGCTGGTACGGGCCGCGGCAGCGCCAGCAGGTCCCGGTGAAGATGGTCGATACACGGTCCGCGGCAGCGCCAGCAGGTCCCAGTGAAGATGGTTGAGGTACGGTCCGCGGCAGCGCCAGCAGGTCCCGGTGAAGGTGGTCGTTACAACGGGCCGCGGCAGCGCCAGCAGGTCCCGACGAGGATGGATGTTGCAGAAGGCCGCGGCAGCGCCAGCAGGCAGGACGATAGTTCACAAGATAGGGCTACGGCAGCGCCAGTAGTCCGTCAAGGCTGAGTTCTCTCGGTGTCTCTCGACTCCAGGATACAACTGCCTTCCTGCTCCGGAGCTGCCCCAGTTATAGGGCAGGTGCCCTTTGATGTCCGGACCCTCGCACTTGGAGGTCGGAGGGTCCGGGATGAAGGTGTCCAGACACCCAGCGGGAGGGTGGAGCCGGTGCCTGGGGGAGCTGGAGGCGATCGTCACCTGGCGGGGGAGAGTCCTTGGCGCTTCGTTCTCCCCTTGACCTGCCAAGTGGTCCGCTCACCTCCTGGGTGGATGGTGGTGCCGGGATGTCGGGGCCGGCCAGGCCCAGGGTTAGGGTCGGGGGGAGGTCACGCGGCCTCGCGGCGCAGGGCCCAAGATGGCGGCTTGACCCGGCCGAGGGAGCCGGTGGTGGCTTGGGCCCGTGATACATGGAGGTCCGAGGGCATGAGTTCCGTCGGGAGACGGGGTGCGGGTGATTCTCGTGGGTCACGCCTGGCGGGCCGGGGCTTGGGCCCTGTCATGCGGGGAGGGAGCAAGCCCTTCGTGTGGCCTGTCCAACATGCGTCCCCCCCAGCTGAAGGCGGGGAGAGTCACCCATCTTCTTGGGGACTCTCCTCGTCGAGGCGGAAGAAGCGTGACAGGCCATCTGCGTTGGCGTGGTCTTGGCCCGGTCGGTGCTCCACGGTGAAGTTCATCCCCTGCAGGGAGATGGACCAGCGCAATAGTTTTGGGTTCTCCCCCCGCATCTGCATCAGCCACTGCAGGGGTCTATGGTCGGTTTGTACCCGGAAGTGGGTACCGAAGAGATAGGGCCGGAGCTTCTTGAGGGCCCACACCACTGCGAAGGCCTCCCTCTCGATTGTGCTCCAGCGCTGTTCTCGGGCCAGGAGACGTCGGCTGATGAAGGCCACCGGCTGGTCGTGACCCTCGGGGTTCACTTGGGAAAGAACCACCCCGATGCCGTGGTCGGAGGCGTCTGTCTGTACCACGAATTCCCGACTGTAATCGGGGGCCTGGAGCACAGGGGCGGTGCACAGGGTGGCCTTCAGCCTTTCGAAGGCCGCTTGACAATCGGGGGTCCAGTTAATCCGCTTCGGTTGGTTCTTGGACGTGAGACCCGTGAGGGGCCCTACAATGCTGCCGTAGTCCCTCACGAACCGCCGGTAGTAGCCGGTGAGCCCCAAGAAGGCTCGGACTTCGGTCTGGGTGACGGGGGGCTGCCAGGACTGGATGGCAGCAATTTTAAGTTGCAGTGGGGCCACCAGCCCGCTTCCCACCTGGTGTCCCAGGTAGGTCACGGACCCTTGGCCAATTTGGCATTTGCCGGCCTTAATCGTGAGGCCGGCCCGCTGGAGGGCCTGTAGGACCTCCTGGAGGTGGCGGAGGTGGTCGGACCAGTGGCGGCTGTATACAGCGATATCGTCCAGGTAGGCAGCGCTGAACTCTTCGAGCCCCGCCAAGACCTGGTTCACAAGACGTTGAAATGTAGCGGGGGCGTTCTTCCTGCCGAAGGGCATGACCTTGAAGTGGTAGTGGCCATCGGGGGTAGAGAAGGCGGACCGTTCCTGAGCCCGGGGTGTGAGACCGATCTGCCAGTAGCCCGCTGTTAGGTCGAAGATACTGAGGTAGCGGGCGGCCCCCAGCCGGTCGATCAATTCATCCGCTCGGGGGATAGGATGAGCGTCGGTTCGGGTGACAGCGTTCAAGCCCCGGTAGTCGACGCAGAATCTCAGTTCAGGTGTGGTGCCGGGGGCAGCGGCTTTGGGGACCAGTACAACCGGGCTGGCCCAGGGACTGTCCGAGGGCTCGATGACCCCGATCGTGAGCATTTTGGCCACTTCCTCTTGTATGCAGGCCCGTACCCGATCTGGTACGCGGTAGGCCCGGTGTCGGATAGGGGGACTGTCCCCGGTGTCGACGTCGTGCAAGCACCAAGGGGTGACCCCGGGAGTGAGGGAAAACAGTGAAGCGAACCGCAGCAGGAGGTCCCGGCAGCCCTGGCGTTGCTCTGGGGTGAGGGCATCGGAGAGCCGGACCCCGTCCACGGAACCGTCGTTCTCCTGAGTCTTCAGGAGATCCGGGAGGGGTTCGGAGTCCTCCTCTGCCCCACTGTCCGTAGCCATCAGGAGGCTGAGTTCTGAGCGCACAAAGTGTGGTTTGAGTCTGTTGGTGTGGAGGACCCGAAGGGGGTTCCGGGGGGGTCCCCATGTCGATGAGGTAAGTGACGGGGCTTTTGCGCTCGACCACCTTGAAGGGCCCCGTCCACTTATCTTGCAAGGCACATGGTTCGGTGGGGGACATCACCCACACTTGTTGACCAGGTTCGAACTCGACGGAGGAGGCATTGTGATCATACCACCTCTTCATGTCTTCCTGGCTGGCCTCGAGGTTCGCCTTGGCCATCTCCCTGAAGCGCCGGGTCTGATTGCGTAGGGCCAGGAGGTACTTGAAGACGTCTGGAGGGGTCTTTAGGGGGGCCATCTCCCAACCTTCTTTGACTAGGCTGAGGGGCCCTCGCACAGGGTGCCCGTACAGGAGTTCGAAAGGGCTAAAGCCGAGGGACTTCTGGGGAACTTCTCGGTAGGCGAAGAGGAGGCACGGGAGTAGTACATCCCACTGGCGACGGAGGGGCTCTTCCAATCCCCCAATCATCCCCTTGAGAGTGCGGTTGAATCGCTCCACTAGTCCGTTCCCTTGGGGGTGATAGGGGGTCGTGAATCGGTAGGTGACCCCGCACTGTTGCCAGAGGGACTTCATGTATTTTGAGATGAAGTTCGTGCCTCGGTCGCTGACGACTTCTCGGGGGAAGCCCACCCGGGAGAAGATCCCCATTAGGGCCCGGCCAACCACCGGAGCTGTTACAGTTCGTAGAGGCACCGCCTCGGGGTAGCGGGTGGCGTGATCCACCAGTACCAGGATGAACCTATGTCCTTGTGCCGTGCGGGGGTCCAGGGGCCCCACAATGTCTATTCCTACCCTCTCGAACGGGGTGGTGACCACTGGGAAGGGCTGTAGAGGGGCTTTCAGCTTACGGCCACTCTTCCCGCTGGCCTGGCACATGGGGCAGGACCGGCAGTGGTTCAGGACGTCGTTCCGCATCTTCGGCCAGAAAAAGTGGGTCACTAGGCGACTGTAAGTCTTGTCTTGGCCCAGGTGTCCAGCCAGGGGGACATCGTGGGCCAGGTTGAGCAGGAAGTCTCTGAAGCGGAGAGGTACCACCAGTACTCGACCGGCCCCTAGCTCTGCGATTCTCTGTTCGCTGTATAGCAGGTCGTTCTCCCAGTAGACCCAGTGAGTTCCGGTGGAGTCCCCTGCGCTCTGGGCGCTGGCTTGTTGGCGGAGTCCCTCGAGGGAGGGGCAGGTCTTTTGCTCCTGGCGGAACTGTTCTTGGGTGGGCCCCCCTTCTTGACGCCACTGAGCCAGGCCGGGGAAGTCCTGGGGTTGCGCGTCCCCTTCGGTCGTTGGTCCCGGGGGGTTGGCCTCGCCGTTGTCTTCTACGGGGGCGACCGGGGGCGGAGGTGCCGGCCATTCCGGTTCTTCTGGTCGGGGGACGGCACGGGCGGCCATGGACCGGGTGGTTACGCAGGCCCAGTCCGGGAGGCCCAGCATCCCCAGGTGCTCTCTTCTCTCGACGGTGGCCCACGGGGAACTCTCCAGGTCATTCCCCAGGAGGCAGTCCACGGGGGCATCATCCCGGACCGTCACTTTCAACAGGCCGGAGAGCCCTCCCCATTCGAAGGGGACGCAGGCCATTTGACACAGACTTTCGGAATTGTCGGCTGAGCGGACGGGGCAGAGAATGTTCGGCAGGATCTGCTCGGGTTTCACCAGGTGACAGCGGACGGCCGTCACACTGGCGCCTGTGTCACGTAAGGCCTCGGCCCGATGCCCATTAATGGTCACCCACTGACCGTATTTCCTGGTGTTGGCGGGTAGGGGAGCCCGCGGGACTATGTCTTTTCCCCCTAGGCACGCTAGAACCATGGCGGCCGGTTCCCACTCTTGCTGGGCCGGCTCATACTCTACCTGTTCCTCTGATAGTCGTTCTTCCCCCAGGGCTGCGGCAGCTACCTGGCGGGGCTTGGGCGTTGGGTTCTGCGGGCAGCTCGGGTCATTGGCGTAATGGCCGACTCGCTGGCATCGGTGGCATGTGACATTGGCTCGGAACCCTGGACGCATCGGGGGGTTTCCCCGGCTGGCCGGGGGCGGGGTGCTGGCCACGGGTGTTGCCGGGAGGGTGTCTCTCCCTCGCCCCTGGCCTCCTCCTCCTCCCCGAGGACGGTGCTGGCCTTGGTTGCTTCGATTCTGCTCGTGTGGTCCTCTCCGGCCCACTCGGGTGCTTTCCCATCGGTCAGCTTCAGCGGCGAGCTGCCGGGGGTCAGTCAATTTACTGTCGAGGAGGTGCTGCCTGAGCTCGACGAAACAGTTGTTCGACAGGTGTTCCCATACCATAAGGTTAAAGAGTTGTTCGTAGGTCGTTACATGGCTCCCCTTGATCCAACCCTCGAAGGCTCGGCTGAAATAGTTCACGTACTCCACCCAAGTTGTACCCGGGATCAGGGTGCAATCTCTGAACCTCTGGCGGTACATCTCGGGTGTGAGACCGTAGCGGGTTAGGAGGGCAGCCTTCATGTGGTCGTAGGACGTCATTTGGTGATCTGGGAGCTGCAACAGGGCATCGCGACCTTCGTTGACGAACCTCCCCCACAGTCCGGCTCCCCAATCACTCCGGTCGATCCGGTGGGAGGTCATGGCGATCTCGTAGGCTTTGAACCACTGCTGTATGTCGTCTTCTCGGACATACTCTCGGACAACATCCTTGGGGATGTGGACTTTTTTCTCGGTTGCCCCTGGGGTGTGCGGTCGCTCAGGTACCCCCGGTTCTTTATTCTGTTTCCGAAGTTCTATTTCCGCCAGTTTGCGCTCGTGTTCGAGTGTTATTCTTTTTTCCTCAAGCTCTCTCTGTCTCTGTTTTTCCTCTCGTTCCTCTCGGAGCCGCAGGTGCTCTAGATTTAGTTTCTGCGCGGCCAACTTTAGTTCACCGTCCATCTTGAGTCGTGCCATTTCCAACTCGTGTAATCTGGTCCTTTCTCTTTCCTGGATCTCTTCCTGCGAGAGGCCCGTTCCCCGCTCCTCGGGAGCCGTGGCGTTCCCCTCTGGTGCGACACTGTTTTGGTCGGAGGATCCGGCGATCCCAGTTTCTGCCCACGACTCAAGGGCGCGCTTCAAATCATCTTTGGTACTCAGGCCGGTGGTAGCAATGCCTAGTTCCATGCAGAATTGTTTAAGTTCGCGGTGGCTATATTCTTCCAACTTATCCATTTGGAACTTTTCAGTGGAACCGCTATCTTTGGCTGACATCGTGGTTTTGTCGTGGGGTGAGCTACTCTCTGTACGATTACGCGTTGATTCGGATCGCGCCGCTGGCCACCAATGTTAGACGGACCGGGAGGGTCGGCCGAGGACAAGGGGAGAGGTCTCCGGGGAGAGCCGTCTCCAGCGATCGTACAGACAAATAACTTCCCCCCCACAGACAGATACCACACAAGGAGATGAGTTAGCGTTCTTTATAAGCACTTCCTAAGGTACGATAACAAGGTACAAGGAGGTCTGGACTCAGGGGTCCCCTCGATTCAAGTCTCTCAAGATGGGAAAGGGGGTAGCGGGACAGTCTGGTTACCAGTCTGGTAGTTGAGATGGTATGGTGGGTAGCTCACAATCCTCGAGCTTGGTGGTCTAGCTGGTACGGGCCGCGGCAGCGCCAGCAGGTCCCGGTGAAGATGGTCGATACACGGTCCGCGGCAGCGCCAGCAGGTCCCAGTGAAGATGGTCGAGGTACGGTCCGCGGCAGCGCCAGCAGGTCCCGGTGAAGGTGGTCGTTACAACGGGCCGCGGCAGCGCCAGCAGGTCCCGACGAGGATGGATGTTGCAGAAGGCCGCGGCAGCGCCAGCAGGCAGGACGATAGTTCACAAGATAGGGCTACGGCAGCGCCAGTAGTCCGTCAAGGCTGAGTTCTCTCAGTGTCTCTCGACTCCAGGATACAACTGCCTTCCTGCTCCGGAGCTGCCCCAGTTATAGGGCAGGTGCCCTTTGATGTCCGGACCCTCGCACTTGGAGGTCGGAGGGTCCGGGATGAAGGTGTCCAGACACCCAGCGGGAGGGTGGAGCCGGTGCCTGGGGGAGCTGGAGGCGATCGTCACCTGGCGGGGGAGAGTCCTTGGCGCTTCGTTCTCCCCTTGACCTGCCAAGTGGTCCGCTCACCTCCTGGGTGGATGGTGGTGCCGGGATGTCGGGGCCGGCCAGGCCCAGGGTTAGGGTCGGGGGGAGGTCACGCGGCCTCGCGGCGCAGGGCCCAAGATGGCGGCTTGACCCGGCCGAGGGAGCCGGTGGTGGCTTGGGCCCGTGATACATGGAGGTCCGAGGGCAGGAGTTCCGTCGGGAGACGGGGTGCGGGTGATTCTCGTGGGTCACGCCTGGCGGGCCGGGGCTTGGGCCCTGTCATGCGGGGAGGGAGCAAGCCCTTCGTGTGGCCTGTCCAACAGTGCTATTGCCATAGAAACGTTCTGGTGCGGCCAGCTGTGCCGCAGGTTGGGCTATGACCTGAACGGGTGGGGAAGCAGTCGAGGGAGAAGGTGAGGGACCCCCCGGTTGAACAAGGGAGGCCTTAATATCCCTTCTTGCCGGGGTCGATGTATAGGGGAGGTACCCCAAGGTCCTGTGTTTCCCACACCCACCTGCCCTTGTAAGGTAGTTATATCGTGTCGTAGACTACGGTTTTCAGCTTGGATACTAACCAGCATGGCTGCTATGTCCTGTAAGGTAACGTCGGGGTTATCCATGTTGTCTGGGTGGGATATATATATATATATATTATATGCATATGCTGGATGTATTTGTTCCTGTGAACATCGATCGCTAATGCATCGTGGATTTCTACGCATCGTACCTGTGTGGCAAGTTTTCCCAATGCATCACCCGCGGATGAGAACCGCCTCGGAACCGATGCATCACTTTTCCCAACTGACCGGATTCAACACATCACTTCTCCTGCGTGCAGCAGAACTGTCGCATCACCTCACCATGGTCTCAGGGACTGACGCATCGCTTTGTTTTCCGACGCTTCCCATCTCTGCGGCTGTTCGGCCTTGTGAATTTTGTCGCAACTACAGGTACTGTGAGAGAAATCACACATCCATAGTTTTCTATGGGCCAAGTTGTAACCTTTTTAAAGTTATTTTCTTATTACGTGTATGTTGGATTTTTGTTGTTTTGGTCGTGTTGAGTTTAGATAAAGATACTTTATTTTTCTAAACTGGTGTGGTGCCCATGTGTGGTGTTTTCACTGTATTACTGTGTGTCTTGAGTACAAATACTTTAAACATTGCCTTTGGGATCAGTCTCTCTGCTCGTACCAAGCTACCCAGGGGGTGAGCAGGGGTTATCTCAAGCGTGTATCCCCCTTACCCTGACTAGAAGCAAGGATCCCTATTTGGACAAATGTACCTACCTCTGCCAACTAGAGACCCCCATTTCTAACATTTACCATAATAAGAATTATAAATAATTCTAAAACATGAACCAAAATGATATTTGAACAACACCAATGTCTCAGACACAGACCCACTCAAAACACATACATAAGCACGAAGTACTGTGTCACGTTCAGAGCCACACTTATATATACCAGGCCTGATTCACAAAGGTAAAGTTAGACCAAAAGTTTAACTTAGACCAAAAGTCTAACTTTACTGCTTTTCAGGTATTCCCAATGGTAAAGTTAGACCAAAAGTCAAACTTTACTGCTTTTCAGGTATTCACCAAGGCAGAGTTAGACTAAAATCTAGCTTAGATCAAAAATCTAACCATACCACTTTTCGGTATTCACAAACATAAAGTTAGACCAAATGTCTAACACAGACCAAAACTCTAACTTTACTCGTACTAACTTGCCTTTGTGAATACTAAAAAGTAGTAAAGTTAGACTTTTGGTCTAAGTTGGACTTTTGGTTTAACTTTACCTTTGTGGATCAGGCCCATCATTTGTAAGCCTCCACTATCTCAAACATTAATCGCATCGGTACAGGGGTGCACACCAAACCACACACATGACTGGGACAATGCCACAAAATCTCTCACACACACACAGATACTCAGTGTCAACACACTTTGATAAAAAACTGGCATGACAAAAAAGACTCAGACACTGACAAAAATATGGAGGCAGTGTGGGGAATTGTTAGAAATGAGGGGGCTCTGGTTGGCGCAGGTAAGTACCAGTGACAAGCAGGGACCTTTTACTTCTAGTCAGGGTGAAGGATGACTCCTCAGAATAACCCCTGCTCACCCTCTAGGTGCGTGGCACGAGCAGTCAAGGCTAAACCTTAGGCGTACACGGTTAAGCAATTGCAATTACACATACAGTAAACCCCTTGCATGCACCACAAACGGACACCAATCAGGTTGTATACGAAAATAAGATTTTTATATAGTTTCAGCAGAGTTAATACACAGCCCAGTGACGGTGAAACGGTGGGGCCACAATTTCTATAAATACGGTAAAGTTCTCTTTGTTACGGAAAGTTCTTAGGCGGGCACAAAGGTGACTGTGGGCCTCAGCGCACTTCGCGCTGAGGCGGCAACCGGGAAGCACGCGGCAGACGACAGGGAAATCAGAACGTTGCGGACCCTGGATCCGATGCGAGCTCGCGGTTGAGTTCGTAAGTACAGTACCTTGTTTCTTGACACGAAGGCGGGTGCGGGATTTCAGCGGCTCTTCATCAGAAGGACGAGGCGGCGTCCGGGGCTCCCACACTTCACGATGGGGGTCTGATCCTTCAGGCTCACGGCAAGAGCGGGGTGTTGCAGGTGGCAAGTGAACAAAGCGGGGCAGCCGGGCACGCAGTCTGCGTCCGGGCCGTCCGAGGCTTGGAGATGCTCACAACGGCGATTCCGGCGGGAGGGGTGAAGCTGCGCAGCGAGCCTCCGGCGAGTGAGGTGACGGGCAGCCCAGCACGGCGTCGGGGGATCGGCTCAGATCGAGCGAGGCTCTTCCCAAGGCAGGGGCGGCTAAGCAGTCAGGTCACAGCTCAAGGAGGGGCTGGAGGGCACAAGAGTCACGATTTCGGCGAGGGAAGGAACACCACAGTCCAGCGGCGGGCTAGTGAAGGTCATGTTGAGCCCAATAGTCCTGGGGCTCAGTTCAGGGGGCAAGCTCGTTTCCAAGCCCTTGGACATCGTTTTGAAAAGCACAAGTCTTGAAAGTAAAAATAAAGCAAGGTTCCTCTTCTCTCCCTTGGCAGCAAGGTCACCACTGCAGGCCAGTCCCCCAGGATAGGGACAGTCTTCCTCCTTACAGCTTTCCTGGCGCCTCCTCCTCAGGCAGAGATTCTTCTTTTGGTCAAAAGCGGATCTGATTTCTTAGGAGCAGGGCTCCTACATTTATACTGCATTTCTTTTGTTCTCCCAGGCCAGGGTGTCCCTTGCGTAGTTCAGTCTGGTTCTGGAGCACTTTGTTGACACGATGCAGGCTTCTTCTTTCAGAGTGCAAGGCAGAGTGATCAGACGCTCCACAGGGGGCGGAGCCAGCTATGTGGTGGCAGAGCACGGTCCTATTCAGAGTTCAGGTGTACTCCTCCCACCCATCTACCTGTCAATCTTCCTATTCACCACCAGGCTACCTAGCCCTGCCCATCTGGGTTCCCCCTGCCCTGTCACTCACGCAAGCCAGACATCAGATACACATCACGCAGAGGCGGGCTGAAATGGTTAGGCAAGCAAAGGCCAACTTTCTAAAAGTGGCCTTAGCAAACACAGAATATTAAAATAAAACTTACGAAAAAATGTACCTTATTATTCCGAGTTCAGGCATACTAAACTCGATCTTCTACCCTGTTCCCTGGGTCGGTTAGGATCATAGGATGGAACAATCTTAACCGCCCATTCTGGCCTATGAGAACAGGGTAGCCTTACAATAGTGAACTACAAAAATGGCGGTCATTCACTATTAGGACATGCCACGCACATCAGGGCTTGTCCTACCTTAGGCTCACAACGCACCCTGCCCTTGGGCCTACCAGAGGGGTGACTAACATGAAGTTAAGGGAAGGTTTAGGGACTGGCAAGTGTGGGCACTTGCCAGTCAGCATGTCAGTACCAGCCTGCATGCGGATTCTGCAATGGCAGACCCTAGACACATTTTACCAGGCCGCTTCTGTGGGTGGCACAACCAGTGCTGCAAGCCCATCAGCAGCATTTGTATTTACACGCCCTGGCACTCCTGGTGCACTTTACTGGGGTCTGACAGTAAACCAAATAATCCAATCATGGGATCCAACCAACATATACATTTACATAGGGAGCACTTGCACTGTGGCACTGGTTGGCAGTGGCAGAGTGCGCTGAGCGGCCAACACCATAAAAACACATGAGGCACAGCGACAAAAAGTGGAAGGGAGACTCACGCCAAGGTGCCAGGTCTAACAGGAATGCACGAGTGTTTTATCAATGGTGGACAAACCCAACAAAGTGTGATACGATCACTGTGAGACAGTGTTTGGGAACCCACTGGGTTGGTTAAAAGACCCCTCACACACCAACCTGGTTGGTGTCATGCTTCATCATTGGGGTCCCAACCGGGTGGTCGAATGCCCCCCGGTTGTGCTACGACGCCTGATTACAGCGGAGCTGGTGTGGTGCAAAGGTGTGATGTCGGGTGGTTTAAAAATATCTCTGAGAGTCCTTGCCATTTAAATTTTATTACTGGCGGCTCAGGATATCCTTAAAAACTATATATGTGATGCAACTACAAAATAAATAATTATCTAATAGTTGTATGTGTGGTGGGTCACACATACGTACACCACTTCTCAGTAGCGTTGCACTCTATGGGTTTTGTTTTATGGCAACTGGGTGCAGAGTGTGTTTGAAGGCCAGACGATCCCCTCAGAGCAGGGCATGACAAAAGACTGTGACCCTATAGCTTTGAGAATCAAGCAGTGGGCACACCTAGGTTTAACATCTGAAGTTCAAATACATGTTATACTAATGATCTAAAAACCAAAACAAAACACTTAAAGGAAATTGGGCACAATAGAAGCAAATCATATTGATTACCGCCAAAGTGCATGGAGTCATAAGTAAGTATTTCCGAAAGCTGCAGAGGGGCTCAGCTCATGCTTGGGCACCCTCTCACATAAAACCAAGCACTCTGCCTTCAGGATTGTCAAGGCCTGCCGTAGGAGTGGCTTATAGGTTTATATGTGTCTGTATATATGTGTGTGGATATAGGTAGCCTATACCACTGTAAGGGCTGCAAGCACACCCTTACCTAGGCTGCAGTAGCAGACCTGTAGTGCCATTTTGGAGTGCTTCCCAGGGGTGGCATAATATATGCTGCAGCCCCTGATAGGCCTCTGAGGTACCTATGCCCTAGGTACATAGTATACCATATACTAGGGGCTTATAAGGCACTCCAGAATCCAATTAGATATGTACCTAATGTACATGGAAACCATTTTAGAGAGGAAGTAGCTAGGCTGTGGTCCTGATTAGCAGGGCCACAGCTAGACTAAGGTAAATAAAACAGTGAAACACCAGCAAAAAGTGGGGGTACCCATGTGAAGCAGATCCTACTCTCCTACACAACCCCCCCCCCCCCAAACGCAGGGACATTAAACTAACCTTGACCAGTTGAGTCTTCACGTTCTAAGTGGAAATACATAGAGAGTCCATCTGCATTGGCATGGTTACTCCCAGGTCTATGTTCCACTGTAAAGTCCATCCCCTGTGGGAAATGGACCACCTAAGCAGTTTGGGGTTTTCACCCTTCATTTGTTTTAGCCATAAGAGGGGCTTATGGTCTATCTGAACAAGGAAGTGAGTACCAAACAAGTATGGCCTCAACTTCTTCAGAGCCCAAACCACAGCAAAGGCCTCCCTCTCAATGGCTGACCAACGTTTCTCTCTAGGGGTCAGCCTTCTACATATGAAAGCTACTGGCTGATCCTGACCTTCTTCATTCAGTTGTGACAGTACAGCCCCAACCCCCAATTCAGATGCATCAGTTTGTACAATGAACTTCTTGGAGTAGTCAGGACTCTGTAGAATGGGAGTAGTGCACATGGCCTGCTTCAGGTCATCAAATGCCTTTTGACAGCTAGCTGTCCACCGAACATTTTTGGGCATTTTCTTAGAAGTTAAGTCATTCAAGGGTGTCACTATTGATCCATACCCTTTGACAAATCTCCTATAGTACCCAGTCAGGCCTAAGAAGGCTCTCACCTGAGTCTGGGTAGTTGGAGCAACCCAGTCCATTATGGTCTGGATTTTGCTCTGCAATGGTTGAACCTGGCCTCCACCTACAAAGTGGCCCAGGTACACAACCTGACTCTGCTCTATCTGGCACTTAGTAGCCTTGATAGTTAGGCCTGCTTTTTGCAGGGCCTCCAAAACATTCCTTAGGTGGACCAGGTGATCCTCCCAGGTGGAGATAAAGACAGCAATATCATCTAGATATGCTGCACTAAAGTCTTCCAGACCTGTGAGAACTGTATTCACCAACCTTTGGAAAGTGGCAGGTGCATTCTTCAAACATAGGGCATTACCACAAATTGGTAGCACCCACAAGGGGTAGAAAATGCTGTCTTTGGCTTTTTCATCATCAACTAGTCTGATCTGCCAGTAGCCAGCTGTCAAGTCAAATGTGCTTTGGTACTTGGCTGAGGCCAAAGTGTCAATCAGCTCATCTGCCCTTGGTATTGGATGGGCATCAGTCCTAGTGACTGCATTGAGACCCCTGTAGTCCACACAAAACCTCATCTCTCTTTTTCCACCACTGGTGTGAGGTTTTGGAACAAGGACCACTGGACTAGACCAGGGGCTATCTGAGGGTTCAATAACACCTAACTCCAACATTTTCTGGACTTCTGTGCTGATACAGTCCCTGACATGGTCAGGTTGCCTATAAATCTTATTTTTAATAGGCAGACTGTCCCCAGTGTCCACTTCATGAGTGCACCAGGTAGTCTGACTTCGAGTCAGTGAGAAAATGTGTCTGAACTGATTGAGCACCTGTCTGCAATCAGCTTGTTGCTGGGCAGTGAGGCTGCCTGCCAAGGCTACACCATCAACTGACCCATCATCAGGGTTCTGTGAGAGGAGGTCAGGGAGTGGGTCACTCTCTTCCTCTTGTCCCTCATCAGTTGCCATGAGCAAGCCCATGTCAGCCCTGTACACGTATGGCTTCAGCCTGTTGACATGGAGAACCCTATGGGGACTCCTAGGGGTTCCCAGGTCTACCAAGTAGGTAACCTCCCCTTTCTGTTCAACAATAGTGTGGGGTCCACTCCACTTGTCCTGGAGAGCTGCTGGTGCCACAGGCTCCAACACCCACACTTTCTGTCCTGGCTGGTAAACAGTCAGTACAGCCTTTTGGTCATGCCAGGCTTTTTGCAGTGCCTGGCTAGCCTCAAGGTTTTTGTTTGCCTTTTTCATGTACTCAGCCACCCTGGAGTGGAGACCAAGTACTTAGTCCACTATGTCTTGCTTTGGGGGCTTGAGAGGTAACTTCCATCCTTCCTTCACCAAACACAATGGACCCCTGACAGGGTGACCAAACAGAAGTTCAAATGGGCTGTAGCCAACCCCCTTCTGAGGCACCTCCCTGTATGCAAATAAAAGGCAGGGCGAGAGCAGGTGCCATTTTCGCCTAAGCTTCTCTGGGAATCCTTTGATCATGCCCTTTAAGGTTTTGTTGAATCTCTCAACCAAACCAGTGCATTGTGGGTGATAGGGTGTGGTGAACTTGTAGTTCACTCCACACTCCTTCCACATAGCAGTCAAGTAACTAGACATGAAGTTTGCATCCCTGTCAGATGCTACCTCCTTTGGAAAGCCTACTCTTGAGAACACACTCAAGAGAGCTCTTGCCACTACAGGTGCTGTAGTGGTCCTTAGGGGAATTGCTTCTGGATACCAGGTGGCATGATCCACTACCACCAGTATAAATCTGTGCCCAGATGCTGTTTGGGGATCCATGGGATCAACAATGTCAATCCCTACCCTTTCAAATTGCAACCCCACCACAGGTAGTGGTAACACGGGGGTCTTTGTGGTGACACCTGCTTTGCCACTGGCTTGACAGGTTACACAGGAGCGACAAAACTCCTTTGTGTCTTCAGACATGTGGGGCCAGTGAAAGTGAGGAACAATTCTGTCCCAAGTCTTGTTCTTGCCTACGTGTCCTGCTAGGGGAATATCATGGGCTAGTGACAATAGGAAACCCCTAAACTCCAGAGGTATAACCAACCTCCTGGATGCACCAGGCTTGGGGTCTCTACTCTCTGAGTATAGGAGTCCATCATCCCAATAAACTTTATGGGTGCCACTAGCATTCCCAGCACCCTCATCAGCAGCTTGCTGTCCGAGGGTTTCAAGAGAGGGGCAGGATTTCTGCTCCTGGCTCAGGTCAGACCTAGAAGGGCCCCCTGTCCCCAATAACTCAATCTGGTCAGGTTCAAGCTCCTCTGGGACAATAACTTCTGCAGGCTCAAGATCATCTCCCTGAGGAGACTGATCAGTTTCCTGAGACAGGTGGGAAGACTCTGACTTAACCCTACTGCTCCTCCTCTTGTGAGGCACCTGGTCAATTATTCCAGAATCCACAGCCTGTCCAGCTTTTGACATTTTTGCCTGTGACCTGGTCACAGCAAAGACATGTGCAGGGATTCCTAACATTTCTGCATGTGTCCTGAGCTCCACTTCAGCCCAAGCTGCAGTCTCTAGATTATTGCCAAGCAAGCACTGTACTGGTAGGTCTGCACTTACCACAACCTTCTTAAGGCCAGTTACCCCTCCCCAGGAGAAGTTAACAACTGCCAGAGAATGGTCTGTTCTGACATTGCTAGCATTGGTAACTTGGTACATTTCACCAAGTATAATCTGCCCAGGATCCACAAGATCTTTTGTCACCATTGTGACACTTGCTCCTGTGTCCCTGAATGCCCAAGCTTCAACTCCATTAATTAAAGGCTGCTGTCTGTATTTGCACAAGTTACTGGGACTCACAAAGGGGGACATATCCATGCCTCCATCACTGACAAGCACAGCCTGAGTTGGTACTCTGACTAGGCCAGAGTCCATCTCAGAACCCAGGGTCAACCCTACTACAACCCTATTCGGTGCATTCCCACCACCAATTGTAACTGCACTAGGGGGAGCAGGTGCCTTAGGGGCATTGGTGGGGGCTGGACTATTTTCTTTGGCCTTGGTGCCGTCACTAGTCCAGTGAGTTTTCTGTTTACAGATTTTGCACCAAGGTTTCTTTTGGCCTTTACCCTTTCCTGACTGTGAATCCCCACCTGAAGAAGATTTGTGGGGCCCTTTAGAAGACTTCTGGTCTTTACCCTTGTCCCCACCCTTGTCACAGTTTTTGGAATCTTGCTTCTTTGGGTCACCACCTTGGTTCTGTACCTTCTGCCTCACCCTGGTTCTGACCCGTTTGTCTGCCTTCTTTCCCAATTCTTGGGGAGAGGTCAGATCTAAGTCTACCAGGTACTGGTGCAACAGCTGATTTTGACAGTTATTAAGAGTCTGCTCCCTTATTATCAGATTATAGAATCCTTTGAATTCACACACCTTACTGCCCAATAACCAACCTTCCAGAGCCTTAGCAGCACAGTCAACAAAGTCAACCCAGTCCTGATTGTGTGCTTTTTGGGTGTCTCTGAACTTTAACCTGTATTGTTCAGTGGTTAGGCCAAACCCATCTATTAGTGCACTTTTCAAGACTTTGTAATCATCAGCATCCTCTTCTCTTACAGTGTGGAGCTTATCTCTACCTTCGTCTGCAAAGGAGAGCCATAAGATTGCAGCCCACTGACCTTGAGGGACCTTCTGTACTTTACAGGCCCTCTGCAAGGCAGTTATCCATTTGTGGATGTCATCCCCACTCTGGTAGGGAGGGACAATCTTACTTGGGTTTCTATGGTCATAAGACCTCTCCCTATCTCTAGGGAAATTGCTGCCACCAAGGGACTCTAGGTACTCCTTTTTACTAGCTCTGTAGAGCTCAAGGGCTTCCCTATCTAAGGCCATCAGATGTTTTCTGAGGTTGAACTTGTCTTGCTCATACTTCAGCAGTCTCTCTCTCCTCTCCTGGGAGGTTTCCCTTCCTCTGTGAGAAGAGACAGAGGTCCCTATAGAGGAGTTAGACTGGACAGATCCCCTTGACATAGATCTATCCCTTCTAGCCCTGTTGTCAGGCCTACCAGGAGGAATAAAGGAAGTGGAATTATTGTCATCCTCCTCATCCTCATCCTGGTGGTCTGTGTTCACCACAGTCTGGTCATTATCACCAGTCTGGTCAGAATTAGAGTTAGGGTCAGGGGAGTTTCCACCCCTAGACCCACCCTCAGGTGCTGCCCCACCCACACTGTCTACGCCATGCCCTAGCTTCTCTACTAGTGAGAAGTATGCAGTGTGAGCAGGGCACATCGATATGCCTAGTGTCACTGCCCCTGAGTTTCAAAAAGAGAAGGGAAGCAAGTGTTAGTGAAGAGAATACTCCCGACAGATGGATCCGTCATTTACACACTTGCAGCTGCCATCTGCTCAGACCTGCATCTTCGCAAGATTAAAAATGTTGGCAAGGCCTAACCAGCCTTCCACCCTTCCTAGTTTGTTCATGTGAGCACGGTTACATAGAGTGCACGTTTCGAAATGACAAGATGGCGATAAAGGCTCCTTATAGAACCCCCCAATGTCAATGTGCAGAGACGCTACTTCCGAAGCCTTGCCATAACACACTCGTTGTCTTCTCTGACGTCGATATGCAGAGACGCTACTTCCGAAGCTTTGCCATACCACACTCGCTGTCTTCTCTAACATATCTTTTGTCCTTTTTCCTTCCTCTCCCCAGCTGCTCTCGTGTCTCCTTCTCTTCTTTTTCTTCTTCCTCATATCAGTCCCGCTCCACGTTTACCCACTTTCCCATTCTTCCCCATCCCATTCTTGTCTCCATTTCCCTCTCGCTGCCTGTTCTTTGCTTTCTCTCTTACCGGTTTTTCATTCTCCGTTCTCCCTCCCAGTTCTCCAAAGCCTCTGGCTGCCTTTCTCTTTCCGTCCCTCTCTTACCAATTTCTCCATTACCCCTTCTTCATTCCTCGTCTTTGCGCCCTGACTTTTTTTCTACTTAGTTCCTCTCTCCCCCTTTCTCCGCCACTAAATCCTATTTCTCACAAGTCTCCTCTCCTTTTCCTTCAGGCCATGTTACAATTTTGAAAAAACATATTACTATCCGTGAATATTAGATGGAAGCACATTTAGAATTTGGAACAGTGTGCCTCTGCAGTGTCGGTGACCTGGCCAAAAAGGACATGAAAAAGATGAAATTGGATCATAAATCCCAAGCTGTTCTAATCAGGGGCTCCAGAAATAAGTTTGGCCCTGGCACTCAAAATCCTTACGATGTTAAGGTTTTCATGTTAATCACAGCACCCATCATGAGCTGCAATTAACACGAAAACCTTAACAAAGGCTGTTAGACCCGGCCTCGTAGCATAGCCATCCCTGTCCCCGCACCACCTAACCTGACCCATGCACCTCACGTAGCACCCGAGCCCACGGCCTAGCCGATCCTTCCCACTAGAACCCACACACACCCGACCCGGACTTCCCCGTCCGTGGCCTTCCTCCTTTCAGCCACACCGGGCCCGCGTGCCCACTTCATGCACCATGATGGCCGCCCAGCCCCAGCGCGACCCTGGCCTAGAGGCGCCACTCCGGCTGGGAGACATCGCGCTCCCATTGGGATGAGAGAGGGAGGAGCAGTTTCCATCGCATCTCTGAGCTCCCCTGGGAAGGTGGGTTTCGATCGGCCCGCCGGCCTCCCCGAGGGCTGACTCCACGGCTGCTGAGTGTCTGGGACTCCTCCCGACCCGGCCCTGAAAGGATCAAAAGACAATAGCAGGAAACCCCGACAAGCGACCCCCAGGTGAAAAGAACCCTGCCTGCATAGACTCCGGACATCAAAAGAGGAGTCGTCCTATAATAAGGGGTGCTCTGGGACTATCCGGCAGATTCGCCTTTGGAAACACCTGAGCCCTGCTGAGTGACTCGCGGCTCCCTGAAGATCGTAAGACCTCCGAACTTGTGCTTGAACCCTGCTGAGTGACTCGCGGCTCCCTGAAGATCGTAAGACCTCCGAACCTGTGCTTGAGCCCTGCTGAGTGACTTGCGGCTCCCCAAAAAGATCGTAAGACCTCCGACTTGTGCTTGAGCCCTGCTGAGTGACTCGCGGCTCCCACAGACTCTCTTGGTCCCGCCGGACCCCGACGACGACAAGCGTATCCCCCAGCTCGAGGATTGTGAGCTGTGCGCCGGGTACGCCCTTGCATTTGATCCATATCCCCAAAGACTGTCCCGCTACCCCCTACCCCCTCCGAGACTCTGTGAGCCTGCGCTCCACTTGTATATATTTTGCCTTGCTGATCATAAAGATCCCACAACTCCGATCTGATAAAGATTTGTTCTTAAGAACTCCCGGTGTGGTGTCTCTTTGTCGTGTGGTGCCGAGTGTACGATCCTAGATACGAGATTCCTCCCCTGAGGAGTCTCCCGCCAGTGCCCGGCTACGATACCTTGAGGGTTGACCTCAGGCTAGTCAGTGCCCCTCCGGGCCCCTCTGAGGTCGCCTTCTAACATTGGTGGCAAGCGACGGGATTCGGGCCCATAATCTAGAGATCGTACCGTGAACGGCTGACGCACTACCGACAAAGATGGCAGAAGGAAACGCCGTGGTTCTCACAGAAAACTACACCAGTACCGTGTTCCAGGCGGAACAACTGGGGGAGTACACACACAGAGAACTGAAGCAATTCTGCAAAGAACTCAAAATCGCTACCACTGGTCTCAATACCACAGAAGATATGCAGAAGGCACTGAAAGCTTGGGTGGATTCTGGAGCCCCCCGCCCAGAAGGAGCGGGGGAGCCCCACGACGAAGCTGGACCCTCCCAAGGAGAACGCAGCAGCAACCAGGTGCGAAGCTTCGTACCAGATGGGGGCCTATCCCCGGAGGAACTCGCAGACAGAGAAAGAAGTCGCCATCACAAACTCGAATTAGCCAAACTCAAAATCGAGGGCAAGTTGAAATTAGCCGAGAAAAAGCTAGCAGTGGAACAGATGCGAGTGCAAGGAGAACTAGAAGAGAAGAAACTCCAACGGGAACACGAAGGAAGGAGACTTCAACTGGAGCACGAACGCAGCTTGAAGGAAATGGAGCTAAAAGCAAAAAGCGAAGAATCGCGGCCCCCGGGGAACCGAGAGGCGGCCTCCCCGGCGGAGCAAAAGGTCCACATCCCCAAGGATGTGGTCAAAGAATATTACAAAAACAATGACATTCAACAGTGGTTCAGGGCATACGAGGTCGCCATGACCTCTCACCGGGTCCCGCAGAAGGATTGGGGGGCCGGGTTGTGGGGACGATTCCTGAGCGAGGGGAGAGACACCCTGCTCGACCTACCAACCTCCATGCAGACCTCCTACGACCATATGAAAGAGGCCCTCCTCACAAGGTACGGCCTCACCCAGGAGATGTACCGCCAGCGGTTCCGGGACTGCAGGAAGATCCCGGGCACCACCTGGGTGGAGTATGTGAACTTCTTCAGCCGCGCATTCGATGGGTGGATCAAGGGCATCAAGGTAACCACCCTAGAAGAACTAACGGACCTTATGTTGTGGGAACACCTGGCTGCGAACTGCTTTGTGGAACTGCGCCAGCATCTGCTCGACAGCAAGCTCACGGATCCGAGAAAGCTGGCTGTCGAGGCGGATCGCTGGACCAACACCCGGGTCTCCCGGGGCCCTGTAGGAGAGTACCCCCGAGCCAGTCAGGGACCACCCCGCCAGAGAGGGGGGGGAACCAGGGAGGGCAGAGAGAATAATATTCTAATGTAGACACTGTTCCTAGAGAGGGAAAGGGCAAAAAGAAAGAGATAAACGAGGCGAGAGGCCTAGGCTAGTATTAGACCCAACTACACTAGGATTAGGTGGGGGGGGGTGCATACCTTAGTTTCTCTTGTTGCCCTCACACACCCCGAAGGATGTCATGCTTCATCATTGGGCGTTTGCTCCTCGTCGGGCCGGCGCTGCAATGCCCTACGGGTCCCCCGAAGGGTCACTTTAGCGGAGATCTTTTAGAGAAAACGCCGTTTGGTGCATGCGGGTGTGTGGTTTGGGTCCTAATAAAAAGATGTGTGGTGATGGGGTGTGTTAGTGACGTGGTAGCCTAAAAATGTCTAAGGGTTACTGGGATAAGGTTTAATGTGAATAGCACCCTTGACATAATAAAAAACCCGTAGGTTGGGTGTTACCTTATTGGAAATAATGTGCCATTAGGTAACTTGTGTGTGGTCATGCGGTCGACATGTTTCGCGCCCCAATGGTCCAAAAGAGGATCCCTGGCGCTTCCTCAGGACCAAAAAAGAGTGAAAGTGAATGTGCACTAAGGGATACTACCCTCAGTTACTATCCGGGCGTCCACTCCGAGGTAGCACTGCTCTCTGTGTGAGAGTCAGGTCGCTCCAGGATAGACAGCCTAGGTAAATATGGAGACAAAGAAAAAGAAAAAGGAGAACATCCTGCCTATTAAAGAATGTTCACCTATCCAAGATATTCAAAAAAACGAGTGCACAATAAAAACATACATACAGAAGGGATATCGCCTCCACTCACGGGTGGTGGCGTGATGGGGTCTCAACGATAAGCTGCCGGGTGCCTGGGCCAGGGAAAGGGACCTGGAAAGGAGACAGCCCGTCGCCGACCGGAGTCGCCCATTAGTCCAGGCACTGACCGTGGTAGAGGTTAAACCAAATGTCCAAAGCCTCATGTGGCATACAGTGTATAGGTCTGTCATTACGGTTCCTACTGCTATATGTTACAAACACTCACCTAAAGACGGGGAGAATAATGCTCCATAGGTTAGGGGACGAGCGTACACACCTTCTAGTGCTGTGAAAAAGGAATAAATGACAGGCAACTGCTAGTCAATCCAGCTCATATAGATTCTAAACTTGTCTGAGCTGTCTTGTACACTGTATTTGAGTCAATGGCCAGTCTCCTCAGTACTCACAAATGCGTTTTTACTCACAGTTTTGCTCCGGCGTGGCCTCTTCACCACCTACCCCAGTCGTCCTCCTACCTGGAATGGAGACGAGGATCTCTACGGGTTTCTTATGTAGTGCCCGCGTTGACTTAATTGGGGCGAGAACCGTGTCCGGTCGTTAACGAGGAGCAGCTGTGTTTTCGTTAGTGTGTGTTTGACGCGCATGTGCAGAAGGTAGACAGGTGAACGAGGCGCATGCGTATATCAAAAAATGTGGTTCCGGCTCTCGTTCTGCTGTTGCCATGGTTATGTGCCTGTGCAGTCCTCAGTGTTATGTGTATACAGCTGAGTAGCGTTTAGCAAACTATCTACACGGTTCGAAAAAGCCCATCTAGTACAGAAAATAGGGCGATCATAATTTGAATAACTCGTCTTAGTGTTGGAGCATCATGCTGCCACTGATATACGGTCAGTCGTGAACTCGGGAGAGTTTATTGTTGATTGTTAAATGAGACTCGGGGGGATCGAGGAGGGGGGGGGGCGGGGGGGCGGGGGGCGAGGAAGGAGAGAAATTGCGTACCAATCTCATTATCATGATATTACGGGTAGCTCCCTATCAGATTGGTCAAAGCTAAGGGAGCGAAAGTGGAGTCAAGTTGTTAGGGTGCTCCTAGTTGCGACAGAACCCCCTAGGGAGGGGCCGGTCGTGCCTTAGTCTTAAGGTCGTTGTGTGGCTGGTGACTCAGGGAAGCGTATTCTAGAGCCTCCTATCTCATATGAACAGTGTCGCTCCAAAAAAGAGAGGTGTCATGAAGATAAGGGAGACCCTGGGCTTGTTATGGCTAGATCGTACCTCAGTCTTAAGGTCGTTGTGTGGCAGGTGACCCAGGGAAACACATTCTAGAGCCTCCTGTCTCATTTGAACATAATTGCTAAATGAAGAGAGGTATCACGAGGATAAAAGGAGACCATAGGCATGTATATGGCTAGGTGTGAGCTCGTAAGAATGTAGTTATGGGTGTGTACTGCTGAGTTGGCATATAAACCCCTCATATTGGGTTATAATTCAGTCCATGGTATATCGTCGTTCAGGCCCACCTCATTGGTCCGGAGACGATGTACCCAGCGCTGTTCTCTGCGCAGTAGGGTGTTATTATTCCAGTGTTGATTGTTTTCCAAAACTGTCCACTTGATGTCGTCACATGTATGCCCTTTTTCCATGTAATGATTCGTTAGTCTGGTTGCTGATCTCCCCCGTCGGATCGTACTCCTATGTTCGCTTATCCTTAGTTTCACCTGTCTTGTGGTCATCCCCACGTAGCGCAGTGTGCAAGGACAGGTGATGAGGTACACACAGTTTTTTGTGTTGCAGTTCGTGTGGCTCCGTTGGTCCCACGTGACTTTGTCCAGCTCCAAGTGTGTAGTATGTTTGGTGAAGGGACATGCACTACAATTGCCGCATGGGTAGTGGCCTTTTACAGCAGGGAGGGACCATAAGGTGGATTCCTGACGAGTGGTCTTCACGCGTGGTCTCGTGTTGATCAGTTGGTCCCGTAGGTTGGTAGTCCTCTTGAACGCAAACCTGGGGCGCTCCAACATGAGATTACCTGTGTTCAGAATTCTCCAATTACGGTTCACGATGTTTTTGATTTGGTTTGATAGAGGGGTGAAGGTTGTGACACAGGTGATGGTGTTGTCGGTTTCCTTAGTTTTTTCTTCTAGGAGTGCCTGGCGGTTGTTGTTCCTGGCTCGTTTGCATGCTCGTTGTATGACCCTTTCAGGGTAATGTCTTTCTTTTAGATTAGATGTGAGGGAGTTTGCTTGAATGTCATATTCATGGGTGTCACTACAATTCCTGCGAATCCGCAGGAATTGTCCAAAGGGCAAATTTTCCCTCAGTGCTTTGGGGTGATGGCTGTGAAAATCAAGTAGGCTGTTACAATCAGTCGTTTTTTTGTAGATGGTAGTGTTGAGTTTACCCCTTTCGAGGGTGATCAGTAGATCCAGGAAAGGAATCTCTTTTTCACTTTCTGTTTTGGTAAAACGTAGGTGAGGGTTCAAGTTGTTTATCCATGTGTAGAATTCCTGGCAGGTCTCCGCACCACCCTTCCATAGGATGAGCACATCATCGATGTATCGTTTCCACGTTACCATGTTCTCTCTGTAGGGGTTATTCTCAGTGAAGATGTTATTAGCCTCAAAATGCGCCATGTACAGCCCTGCCAGGCTCGGCGCGAATGTACTCCCCATGCTGGTCCCTTGTATCTGATGGTAAATGGTGGTCTTGTACATAAAGAAGTTGTTCTTAAGGGCCAGCATGATCAGTTCTGTGATGAAGCTCGCAGGTGTGTTGGTGGGTAAGTCTGTCTCGAGTAAGAGTTGTTCAACTACTTCAATCGTAGCATCTTGCGGGATGTTTGTATACAATGCCTCTACGTCTAAAGTTAAGAGGAGGTTGATGGGCTCGGTATTGTTCTCGTTGATCTCTTGTATCAGGTTCAAGACGTCCCTGGTGTCTTTCAAGTAGGCCGGAGTGGCTTGTACCATAGGTCGGAGGAAGAAGTCACTGAACTTGCTCAGTGGCTCCAATAGCGAGCCTATTCCAGAGACGATCGGTCGTCCTGGTGGTGGAATGATGCCCTTGTGTATTTTGGGTAGTAGGTAGAAGTACGGCATCCTAGGGTTCTCGTTAATAAGGAATGCCGCCTCGTGGGCTGTGATCCACCCCTCATTGGTAGCTTCGTTGACAAGGATGCGTATCCGTGATAGAAGTCTCTCGGTGGGATCAGTCTCCAACTTCTTGTAGTATTCGGATCTCCCGAGTTGTTTGACGCATTCTCTTTCGTAATCCTCTACTGACAATATGACAGTGGCTCCACTTGTCAGTAGAGGATTACGAAAGAGAATGCGTCAAACAACTCGGGAGATCCGAATACTACAAGAAGTTGGAGACTGATCCCACCGAGATACTTCTACCTACTACCCAAAATACACAAGGGCATCATTCCACCACCAGGACGACCGATCGTCTCTGGAATAGGCTCGCTATTGGAGCCACTGAGCAAGTTCAGTGACTTCTTCCTCCGACCTATGGTACAAGCCACTCCGGCCTACTTGAAAGACACCAGGGACGTCTTGAACCTGATACAAGAGATCAACGAGAACAATACCGAGCCCATCAACCTCCTCTTAACTTTAGACGTAGAGGCATTGTATACAAACATCCCGCAAGATGCTACGATTGAAGTAGTTGAACAACTCTTACTCGAGACAGACTTACCCACCAACACACCTGCGAGCTTCATCACAGAACTGATCATGCTGGCCCTTAAGAACAACTTCTTTATGTACAAGACCACCATTTACCATCAGATACAAGGGACCAGCATGGGGAGTACATTCGCGCCGAGCCTGGCAGGGCTGTACATGGCGCATTTTGAGGCTAATAACATCTTCACTGAGAATAACCCCTACAGAGAGAACATGGTAACGTGGAAACGATACATCGATGATGTGCTCATCCTATGGAAGGGTGGTGCGGAGACCTGCCAGGAATTCTACACATGGATAAACAACTTGAACCCTCACCTACGTTTTACCAAAACAGAAAGTGAAAAAGAGATTCCTTTCCTGGATCTACTGATCACCCTCGAAAGGGGTAAACTCAACACTACCATCTACAAAAAAACGACTGATTGTAACAGCCTACTTGATTTTCACAGCCATCACCCCAAAGCACTGAGGGAAAATTTGCCCTTTGGACAATTCCTGCGGATTCGCAGGAATTGTAGTGACACCCATGAATATGACATTCAAGCAAACTCCCTCACATCTAATCTAAAAGAAAGACATTACCCTGAAAGGGTCATACAACGAGCATGCAAACGAGCCAGGAACAACAACCGCCAGGCACTCCTAGAAGAAAAAACTAAGGAAACCGACAACACCATCACCTGTGTCACAACCTTCACCCCTCTATCAAACCAAATCAAAAACATCGTGAACCGTAATTGGAGAATTCTGAACACAGGTAATCTCATGTTGGAGCGCCCCAGGTTTGCGTTCAAGAGGACTACCAACCTACGGGACCAACTGATCAACACGAGACCACGCGTGAAGACCACTCGTCAGGAATCCACCTTATGGTCCCTCCCTGCTGTAAAAGGCCACTACCCATGCGGCAATTGTAGTGCATGTCCCTTCACCAAACATACTACACACTTGGAGCTGGACAAAGTCACGTGGGACCAACGGAGCCACACGAACTGCAACACAAAAAACTGTGTGTACCTCATCACCTGTCCTTGCACACTGCGCTACGTGGGGATGACCACAAGACAGGTGAAACTAAGGATAAGCGAACATAGGAGTACGATCCGACGGGGGAGATCAGCAACCAGACTAACGAATCATTACATGGAAAAAGGGCATACATGTGACGACATCAAGTGGACAGTTTTGGAAAACAATCAACACTGGAATAATAACACCCTACTGCGCAGAGAACAGCGCTGGGTACATCGTCTCCGGACCAATGAGGTGGGCCTGAACGACGATATACCATGGACTGAATTATAACCCAATATGAGGGGTTTATATGCCAACTCAGCAGTACACACCCATAACTACATTCTTACGAGCTCACACCTAGCCATATACATGCCTATGGTCTCCTTTTATCCTCGTGATACCTCTCTTCATTTAGCAATTATGTTCAAATGAGACAGGAGGCTCTAGAATGTGTTTCCCTGGGTCACCTGCCACACAACGACCTTAAGACTGAGGTACGATCTAGCCATAACAAGCCCAGGGTCTCCCTTATCTTCATGACACCTCTCTTTTTTGGAGCGACACTGTTCATATGAGATAGGAGGCTCTAGAATACGCTTCCCTGAGTCACCAGCCACACAACGACCTTAAGACTAAGGCACGACCGGCCCCTCCCTAGGGGGTTCTGTCGCAACTAGGAGCACCCTAACAACTTGACTCCACTTTCGCTCCCTTAGCTTTGACCAATCTGATAGGGAGCTACCCGTAATATCATGATAATGAGATTGGTACGCAATTTCTCTCCTTCCTCGCCCCCCGCCCCCCCGCCCCCCCCCCCTCCTCGATCCCCCCGAGTCTCATTTAACAATCAACAATAAACTCTCCCGAGTTCACGACTGACCGTATATCAGTGGCAGCATGATGCTCCAACACTAAGACGAGTTATTCAAATTATGATCGCCCTATTTTCTGTACTAGATGGGCTTTTTCGAACCGTGTAGATAGTTTGCTAAACGCTACTCAGCTGTATACACATAACACTGAGGACTGCACAGGCACATAACCATGGCAACAGCAGAACGAGAGCCGGAACCACATTTTTTGATATACGCATGCGCCTCGTTCACCTGTCTACCTTCTGCACATGCGCGTCAAACACACACTAACGAAAACACAGCTGCTCCTCGTTAACGACCGGACACGGTTCTCGCCCCAATTAAGTCAACGCGGGCACTACATAAGAAACCCGTAGAGATCCTCGTCTCCATTCCAGGTAGGAGGACGACTGGGGTAGGTGGTGAAGAGGCCACGCCGGAGCAAAACTGTGAGTAAAAACGCATTTGTGAGTACTGAGGAGACTGGCCATTGACTCAAATACAGTGTACAAGACAGCTCAGACAAGTTTAGAATCTATATGAGCTGGATTGACTAGCAGTTGCCTGTCATTTATTCCTTTTTCACAGCACTAGAAGGTGTGTACGCTCGTCCCCTAACCTATGGAGCATTATTCTCCCCGTCTTTAGGTGAGTGTTTGTAACATATAGCAGTAGGAACCGTAATGACAGACCTATACACTGTATGCCACATGAGGCTTTGGACATTTGGTTTAACCTCTACCACGGTCAGTGCCTGGACTAATGGGCGACTCCGGTCGGCGACGGGCTGTCTCCTTTCCAGGTCCCTTTCCCTGGCCCAGGCACCCGGCAGCTTATCGTTGAGACCCCATCACGCCACCACCCGTGAGTGGAGGCGATATCCCTTCTGTATGTATGTTTTTATTGTGCACTCGTTTTTTTGAATATCTTGGATAGGTGAACATTCTTTAATAGGCAGGATGTTCTCCTTTTTCTTTTTCTTTGTCTCCATATTTACCTAGGCTGTCTATCCTGGAGCGACCTGACTCTCACACAGAGAGCAGTGCTACCTCGGAGTGGACGCCCGGATAGTAACTGAGGGTAGTATCCCTTAGTGCACATTCACTTTCACTCTTTTTTGGTCCTGAGGAAGCGCCAGGGATCCTCTTTTGGACCATTGGGGCGCGAAACATGTCGACCGCATGACCACACACAAGTTACCTAATGGCACATTATTTCCAATAAGGTAACACCCAACCTACGGGTTTTTTATTATGTCAAGGGTGCTATTCACATTAAACCTTATCCCAGTAACCCTTAGACATTTTTAGGCTACCACGTCACTAACACACCCCATCACCACACATCTTTTTATTAGGACCCAAACCACACACCCGCATGCACCAAACGGCGTTTTCTCTAAAAGATCTCCGCTAAAGTGACCCTTCGGGGGACCCGTAGGGCATTGCAGCGCCGGCCCGACGAGGAGCAAACGCCCAATGATGAAGCATGACATCCTTCGGGGTGTGTGAGGGCAACAAGAGAAACTAAGGTATGCCCCCCCCCCCACCTAATCCTAGTGTAGTTGGGTCTAATACTAGCCTAGGCCTCTCGCCTCGTTTATCTCTTTCTTTTTGCCCTTTCCCTCTCTAGGAACAGTGTCTACATTTGAATATTATAGATATAACACGGAGCACAGACACTGGACCATAACTAGCTCCCGGTCCCCCCCTCTTCCTTATGTACAGGGCAGAGAGAATCCCAGTCCAGTCCCCCGAAAACCCAACCTCCGCCTTTCCCGGCACCCCCACCAGCTGTATCCGCCCCCCCCCCCTGAGACGGGGGCACCGGGTGACCATCACTTGTTTCCGTTGTCAGAAGCCCGGGCATTACGCCAACGACCCTGAGTGCCCCATGGTCCCACACATCACCCAGGCAGCACGCCCCGCTAGACAGCTAGCCAATGTAGCACTGGGGGAGGAGGTTGAGGAGACCGTAGAGTGGGAACCCGCAGCAATGGCCCTAGTATCCTTAGGAGATAGAGAAATGGTCCCTGGAAGCCTCCTGCCCTCCAACACGAAGAAATATGGGCAGCTCGTCACAATCCATGGCCACCAAGTAGAAGCCCTTCGTGACACCGGGGCCAGCATCACCGGTGTCCTCAGTCATTTGGTCAACGAAGACCAGGTCCTCCCCAACGTCTTTTGCCCGGTCATTTCCGCTGACAACACGGAAAGTCTGTGTAAGGTAGCCCTGGTGCCTTTTGAATGGGGAGGGGTGGTCGGTAAACTGAAAGTCGCAGTGAGAACCTCCCAGCCAGTCGACTGTCTCCTGGGGAACGATCTGGAAAGTTCCCCCTGGAAACAAGTCGAGCGCAAGACCCACCTAGGGATGATGGGTCTTCCTGAGTGGGTGTGCGCCACCACCCGATCCATGGCGGCCCGACTGACCCCCCTTGGGGAAGTCGACGACGCCCCGACTACTGAAGACAGGATGGTCCCCGCCGAGGGACCAAACGACCCCCCACAAGGAGGGTCGGTCACCAGTGACGAACCCCCACCTTCCGACTCCGCACAGGTCACCGAGTTAGGCAATCTGCCCGAGTTGGCCCAGTGGCGCCACGAGGGGGGCCCCTCCCGAGAGGAGTTCTGCCGAGAGCAGGCTACCTGTCCTTCCCTGGTCGGGCCCCGGCAACAGGCAGAGGCCCAGGCCGCGGGCCACCAAACTGGAACGCACCAGGTGTATTGGGAGAATGACCTTTTGTACAACGAGCAGAAGTCAGTGGAGCTAGGATCCGCCCGGGTGCTGGTGGTACCCCTACGCTTCCGAGACCTCCTCCTGGGCTTGGCCCACGACGTTCCCCGCGCAGGCCACTTAGGCCAGGACAAAACCTACAGTCGCCTCGTGACTCACTTCTACTGGCCCTGAATGAAAGCAGATGTAGAAGCCCACTGCAAGTCCTGTCTCACATGCTAGGCCAGTGGGAAGAGCGGAGGAAAGCGCAAGGCTCCCCTCCAACCCTTCTCTGTCGTCAGTACCCCTTTTGAGCGAGTTGGGATCGACATCGTGGGGCCTCTGGACCCCCCAACCTCCCAAGGGCACCGCTTTATCCTCGTCCTGGTGGATCATGCCACCCGATACCCTGAAGCCATACCCCTGCGCACCGTCACAGCCCCCGTGGTGGGCCGGGCGTTGATGGGAATCTTTTCCCGTATGGGTTTTCCCCGCGAGGTCGTGAGCGATCGCGGTACGAACTTCATCTCCAGATACATGACGTCCTTGTGGCAACAATTCGGAGTGTCCTATAAGTTCACCACCCTGTACCACCCCCAAGAAAACGGCCTGCTAGAGCGGTTTAACAGGACTCTGAAAGGAATGATCGCGGGCCTGGAAGAGCCCCTCCGGCGTAAGTGGGACGTCCTGCTCCCCTGCCTCCTGTTCGCCTACCGAGAAGTTCCCCAGAAATCCTTGGGGTTCAGCCCCTTTGAGTTACTCTACGGGCACCCCGTCCGGGGGCCTCTCAGCCTGGTCAAGGAAGGGTGGGAGGCGGTGCCCCGAGGCCACCCCCGCGATGTGTTCCAATACGTCCTGACCCTCCGAAACCAGACTAGGAAGTTCCGAGAGCTGGCCGAGGCTAACCTGGAGGCGAGCCAGGAAGAGATGAAGCGCTGGTACGACCAGAACGCCACTCTGGTCGAGTTCCAGCCGGGCCAGCAGGTATGGGTTGTTGGACCCGGCCTCGTGGCGTGGTCTTAACCCTCTTGGTTTGTGCTCGTCCCCCCGCACCGGCCTACACGGGCCGCCCTTTCAGGCCACCAGGGACCTCTCCTTCCTTCGAGGTCCCCCTTGGATTGTATCCATTTGCCTACACCCGCCTCAGCGGCCCCCTTTTCCAGGCCGCACAGGAACCCCTCATCTCTTCGGGGTTCCCTCCATGCTTGCTCCACGCACCAGCCCACGCAACCCGGCTCCCCCCGGCCTCGGCCCCAGCGAAGCCCCGACATCGAGGCACCAAGATCTGGCCAGGGGGCACCACGTGGCCACTTCACCTCTCCCGGAGGAGGAGAGTTTCGATGGGACCCCCACCGTCCCCCCCACACCTAGGTGCGATCGTCCTCCGGCCTCCCCGGGCCTGGCGCCTCTCCCGCTGGGCGTCTGGCCTCTCCCAGCCCGGCCTCTCCGCCCCCCCCAGGCGCGAGGGTCCGGACATCAAAGAGCTCCATGCCTATATCTGGGGCAACCCCGCAAGGGAACGGCAGTTGTATACCGGAGTCAAGAGCCCTGCTGATGGAATCGCGGCTGACCCTACAGAGAAGAACTCTTGCTTGACCCTATAACACGAGCCCAGCTGACTGCGTCGCGGCTCCACCTTATTGAGACAAGGAACCTCACGGAACATCGGGGCCCTGCTGACGCCGTCGCGGCCCACCCTCGCTGAAGCCTCCCCCAGAGCCCTGCTGACTTCGTCGCGGCTCGAGCTGAACTGAACCACCTGAAGAGCCCTGCTGACCTAGTCGCGGCTCAAGCTCCACGAACTGATCACCAGAGCACTGCTGACGCCGTCGCGGCTCGACCACTCCGGGACACGGAGTCCCTCCAGCTTGAGGAACAAGAACTGGGTCTAAGGTACCCTCATACCCCGCCACTACCAAAGACTGTCCCGCTACCCCGTCCCTACCAAAGACTTTGAGACTCTTGCGGATCCCTCGATCCCCCCCTTGTATATATCGATAACCGTAACCTCCTAAATGCTGATAAAGAATTGCTCATCGTGATAAACAGCCTCGAGTCCTGTGTGGTGGTGTTACTGTGCTGGTACAGTATAGGAGAAGGACCTCTCCTAGGAGGCTTCTCAGCAGCGCTCGGCTACTTCGTACAGTGTGGGGGCCCCCCTGGGTGGTCACTCCGACTCCCCCGGGGTCCGCCTTCCAACATTTGGTGGCCAGCGACAGGATCCGAGCCGAACGCAGAGCGTACAAGCCAGTAACCCACTCGCTATCTATCCAGACGAACAGAGACCATGGAGTTCCAACCAGAACGATTGGAAGAGTACACACACAAAGAGTTAAAACAGTTCTGCAAGGACAAGGGCATTGCGACCACCGGCCTAGGTACCAAGGAAGAGATGCAGGAAGCCCTGAGAACCTGGATAGAGTCCGAGGCGGGTCCCTCCCAGAGCGAAGGTCCCCTGCCCCTGAATGCAGCCACGCCACCAGCCCCGACCCCCGCGAACGGGGGGAGAAACAGCCTGGAAACCGGCCTCTCCGCGGAAGAAATACGAGAGCGGGAGAAGGTCCGGACCCATGAGCTAGAGCTCACACGACTTCGGCTGGACGGCGAACTCTTGCTGGCCGAAAAGAAATTGGCCATAGAACAGCTATGGCTACAAGAGGAGATAGAGGAGAAGAAGCGGCATCGAGAGCTGGAGGAGAAAAGGCTGACCCTCGAACACGAGCTGGGCCTCAAAGAACTCGAGCTCAAGGCCCAGAAGGGGGAGACCGGCACCCCCAGCAATAGAGACGCTCTGCCGCCCACCGAGGCCAAGGTCCATATTCCCAAAGATGTCGTCAAGGAGTACTATAAAAACGACGACATCCAGCAGTGGTTTAAGGCGTACGAGGTGGCCATGACCTCCCATCGGGTACCCCGGAAGGATTGGGGTGCCGGCCTATGGGGTCGGTTCCTTAGCGAGGGCCGAGACACCCTACTCCAGCTCCCGGAAGAAGTGATGACCTCGTACGACCATATGAAGGAGGCCCTGCTCACCCGCTATGGACTAACCGCGGAAATGTACCGCCAGCGGTTCAGAGACTGCAAGAAAATCCCCGGTACCACGTGGGTAGAGTATGTTGACTTTTTCAGCAGGGCCCTAGAAGGTTGGATCAAGGGGAGCAAGGTCGCCACCTACGGGCAGCTGGTCGACCTCATTATTTGGGAACACCTCTCCAACAACTGCTTCGTGGAGCTAAGACAACACCTCCTCGACAGCAAGCTGACTGAGCCGCGGAAGCTGGCCACCGAGGCCGATCGATGGGTCAACACCCGAGTCCCCCGGAGCTCGATGGGGGAGTACCAGCGAAACCCCACCGGACCCCCCCGCCAGCGCGGCGGGGGAGGAGGGTCGAACAGGAATCGGGTCATCCCAGCCGGGCCGCCCCGGAGTCCGCCGCGAGGGCCGCCTCAGCAACACACCTCCCCGAGCCTAGCCCGAAGAGGGACGACGCCAGCCAAAGCCGGACCCCGGCCCACGATAACCTGCTACGGCTGCCAACAAACAGGACACTATGCCAGTGACCCTGCCTGCCCCATGAACCGACGAAGTGGGACCAGCGGGCCCCCGCCCCGACAACTAGTGGCTGCCGCCCTGGGAGAAGGGGAGGAAGAGGAAGAACCCCTCAGCGGGGCGTCCACTGAGTGGGAGCCGGCGGCTATGTCCCTGGTCTGCCTGGGCAGCCGAGAAATGGTGCCCCGAACCCCCATCCCGAGCAACACCCAGAAGTACCAACAGTGGGTCAATATCAATGGACGACGGGCCGAAGCCCTCTGTGACACCGGAGCCAGTGTCACCGCTGTCCGCTGCCACCTGGTGGCCCCCGAACAGATCCTGCCAAATGTGCTATGCCCCGTCCGGACGGCCGACAACAGCGAGAGCATGTGCCAGATGGCACAGATTCCCTTCGAATGGGGAGGGGTGACGGGCATACTGAAGGTGACTGTCCGCGACGACGCTCCGGTGGACTGCCTCCTGGGGAACGACCTCGAGAGTTCCCCCTGGGCTCAAGTGGAGCGGCGAGAGCATCTCCGAATGCTAGGACTACCCGAATGGGCCTGCGCCACCACCCGGTCCATGGCCGCCCAGGCTCCCCGTTCGTCCATGGCCGCTGACACCGTCGAGCCCGAGGGGCCCGTGCCACCGCCTGCCTCCAGCGAGGAAGAAGCGGGCACCAATGCCAGATCCACGGTGCCCCCCCGGACGAGATCGCCTCTCTCGGCACACTCCCGGAACTTGCCCAATGGCGCCACGACGGGGGCCCCACCAGAGAACAGTTCTTGCAGGAACAGAAGACCTGCCCCTCCCTTGAAGGAGTCCGGCAACAAGCGGCCTTGCAGGCCAACGGTGACCAGACCGGAACCCACTGGGTCTATTGGGCTGAAGGACTACTGTACAGCGAGCAGAAGATTGCCGAACTAGGGGCCAGTCGAGTGCTGGTGGTCCCTCTCCGGTTTCGGGAGTTCCTCCTTAACCTGGCACATGATGTGCCCCTCGCTGGGCACCTGGGGCAGGACAAAACCTACAGCCGCCTGGTGACCCACTTCTACTGGCCCCGGATGCGGAGGGACATGGACAACCACTGCCGGTCCTGCCAGACCTTCCAAGCCAGCGGCAAGACGGGGGGACGGGTCAAAGCCCCTCTCCAGCCCTTCCCAGCAGTCAACACCCCCTTCGAACGGGTCGGAATAGACATCGTAGGGCCCCTGGACCCCCAGACCGCCCTGGGTCACCGCTTCATCCTGGTCCTCGTAGACCACGCAACCAGGTACCCTGAGGCCATCCCGCTTCGAACTGTGACCACCCCCGTAGTGGGCCAGGCCTTAATGGAGATCTTCTCGAGAGTGGGGTTCCCCCGAGAAGTGGTGAGCGACCAAGGTACGAACTTGATCTCTAAATACATGCGGTCCCTGTGGCAGCAGTGCGGGGTCACGTACAAGTTCACCACCCCATACCACCCTCAGGGGAACGGACTGGTCGAGCGGTTCAACAGAACCTTAAAAGGCATGATCAAGGGCCTGGAAGAGCCCCTACGGCGGAGATGGGATGTCCTGCTGCCGTGCCTCCTGTTTGCCTATCGGGAGGTCCCGCAGAAGTCCCTGGGGTTCAGCCCTTTCGAATTGTTGTACGGGCATCCCGTCCGAGGACCCCTCAGCCTGGTCAAGGAAGGCTGGGAGACGAAGCCCCGAGATGCCCCTCCCGACGTCTACAGATACCTCCTGACCCTCCGCAACCAGACCCGAAGTTTCCGAGCCCTGGCCGAAGCCAACCTCGAGGCCAGCCAAGAGGACATGAAAAGATGGTACGATCAAAACGCCTCTACCATTGAGTTTGAGCCGGGCCAGCAGGTCTGGGTCATGTCACCGGTTGACCCCTGCGCCCTCCAGGACAAATGGACCGGGCCCTTCAAGGTGGTGGAAAAGAAGAGCCCTGTCACCTACCTGATCGACATGGAGTCTCCCCGGAACCCCCTCCGGGTTCTGCACGCTAACCGTCTCAAACCCCACTTTGCCCGGACTGAACTAAGCCTACTGCTAGCGACCGACGGCGGGGGCGAAGGCGACTCCGAGCCCCTACCCGACCTCCTGCGGACCAGCGACCACGACGGGACCATCGAAGGCATCCAACTCGCCCCCTCCCTGATCCCGGAACAGCACCACGACTGTCAGCAACTGTTGCAGCCCTTTGCGGCCCTCTTCTCCCTCATTCCGGGGGTGACTCCATGGTGTGTCCACGACGTCGACACTGGGGACAGTCCCCCCGTGCGACACAGAGCCTACAGAGTACCCGACCGAGTACGGGCCTGCATCCAGGCTGAGGTGGCGAAGATGCTGGCCCTCGGGGTCATAGAGCCCTCCGACAGCCCGTGGGCCAGTCCCGTCGTCCTGGTGCCCAAAGCCGCCGCACCAGGCACCCTCCCGGAGCTACGACTTTGTGTGGACTACCGGGCCCTGAACACCGTTACCAAGACCGATGCCCATCCTCTTCCCCGGGCCGACGAGCTCATCGACCGCTTAGGGGCAGCCCGCTACCTGAGCACTTTTGACCTCACCGCCGGGTACTGGCAGATCCAGCTCACCCCCGGTGCCCAAGAAAGATCCGCTTTCTCCACCCCTGACGGGCACTACCACTTTCGGGTGATGCCCTTCGGCATGAAGAACACCCCGGCCACCTTCCAGAGACTAGTGAACAAGGTCCTGGCCGGGCTAGAGGCCTTCAGCGCGGCTTATTTGGATGACATTGCCGTATACAGCAGCCACTGGGCTGAGCACCTGGGACACCTCAAAGCAGTCCTGACCGCCCTCCAAAGGGCCGGGCTCGCGATCAAGGCCAGCAAATGCCAGATAGGCCAAGGATCGGTGACCTATCTGGGCCATCAAGTAGGGAGCGGCCAGGTGGCTCCCCTCCAACCGAAAGTTGATGCCATCCAGGCGTGGGAACCCCCCACCACCCAGACAGCTGTCCGGGCCTTCCTGGGCCTCACCGGGTACTACCGGCGATTCATCAGAGACTATGGGAGCATTGTCGGCCCCCTCACAGAGCTCACGTCAAAAAAGCAGCCCAAGAAGGTACAGTGGACCCCCCGCTGCCAAGCGGCCTTCGAGGCCCTCAAAACAGCAATGTGCACGGCCCCCGTGCTACAGGCCCCGGACTACAGCAAGGAGTTTGTGGTGCAGACGGACGCCTCCGAATATGGAATTGGGGCCGTCCTGTCCCAGGTAGATTCGGAGGGACTCGACAGACTCGTGGCCTTCATCAGCCGACGGCTGCTGCCCCGGGAGCAGCGGTGGAGCACCATCGAGCGGGAGGCCTTCGCTGTAGTGAGGGCCCTCAAAAAGCTCCGGCCCTATCTCTTCGGCACCCACTTCCGGGTCCAGACCAACCACCGGCCCTTGCGGTGGTTAATGCAAATGAGGGGCGAGAACCCCAAGCTGCTGCGATGGTCCATCTCGCTGCAAGGGATGGACTTTTCTGTTGAACACCGGCCCGGCAGTGACCACGCCAACGCCGACGGCCTGTCCCGCTTCTTACGCCTCGACGAGTAGAACCCCTAAGGAAATGGGTGACTCTCCCTGCCTTCGGCTGGGGGGGACGCCTGTTGGACCCGGCCTCGTGGCGTGGTCTTAACCCTTTTGGTTTGTGCTCGCCCCCCCGCACCGGCCTACACGGGCCGCCCTTTCAGGCCACCAGGGACCTCTCCTTCCTTCGAGGTCCCCCTTGGATTGTATCCATTTGCCTACACCCGCCTCAGCGGCCCCCTTTTCCAGGCCGCACAGGAACCCCTCATCTCTTCGGGGTTCCCTCCATGCTTGCTCCACGCACCAGCCCACGCAACCCGGCTCCCCCCGGCCTCGGCCCCAGCGAAGCCCCGACATCGAGGCACCAAGATCTGGCCAGGGGGCACCACGTGGCCACTTCACCTCTCCCGGAGGAGGAGAGTTTCGATGGGACCCCCACCGTCCCCCCCACACCTAGGTGCGATCGTCCTCCGGCCTCCCCGGGCCTGGCGCCTCTCCCGCTGGGCGTCTGGCCTCTCCCAGCCCGGCCTCTCCACCCCCCCCAGGCGCGAGGGTCCGGACATCAAAGAGCTCCAGACCTATATCTGGGGCAACCGCGCAAGGGAACGGCAGTTGTATCCCGGAGTCAAGAGCCCTGCTGATGGAATCGCGGCTGACCCTACGGAGAAGAACTCTTGCTTGACCCTATAACACGAGCCCAGCTGACTGCGTCACGGCTCCACCTTATTGAGACAAGGAACCTCACGGAACATCGGGGCCCTGCTGACGCCGTCGCGGCCCACCCTCGCTGAAGCCTCCCCCAGAGCCCTGCTGACGTCGTCGCGGCTCGAGCTGAACTGAACCACCTGAAGAGCCCTGCTGACCTAGTCGCGGCTCAAGCTCCACGAACTGATCACCAGAGCCCTGCTGATGCCGTCGCGGCTCGACCACTCCGGGACACGGAGTCCCTCCAGCTTGAGGAACAAGAACTGGGCCTAAGGTACCCTCGTACCCCGCCACTACCAAAGACTGTCCTGCTACCCCGTCCCTACCAAAGACTTTGAGACTCTTGCGGATCCCTCGATCCCCCCCTTGTATATATCGATAACCGTAACCTCCTAAATGCTGATAAAGAATTGCTCATCGTGATAAACAGCCTCGAGTCCTGTGTGGTGGTGTTACTGTGCTGGTACAGTATAGGAGAAGGACCTCTCCTAGGAGGCTTCTCAGCAGCGCTCGGCTACTTCGTACAGTGTGGGGGCCCCCCTGGGTGGTCACTCCGACTCCCCCGGGGTCCGCCTTCCAACATGGGTCATGGCCCCCGTGAAACCCTGCGCCCTCCAGGATAAATGGACCGGGCCCTTCAAAGTGATTGAGCGGAAGAGCCAGGTCACGTACTTGGTGGACGTCCAGTCACCACGGGACCCCCTCCGGGTCCTCCACGTGAACCGCCTCAAGCCCCACTTTGTGCGGACGGAGCTGAGCCTCCTGCTGGCCACCGATGACGGGGCCGAGGAGGAGTCGGATCCCCTCCCTGATCTTCTGTGCACCAAAGAGAAGGACGGCTCCGTAGAGGGAGTGAACCTCTCCCCATCCCTCACTTCCCAGCAACGTGAGGATTGCCGCCAGCTCCTAGGGCAGTTTTCCGACCTCTTCTCCCTGGTCCCCCAAGACTGGTGTGTCCATGACGTGGACACCGGAGACAGCCCGCCGGTGAAACACCGAGCCTACCGAGTCCCTGATCGGGTCCGGTCCTGCATTCAAGCCGAAGTCTCAAAGATGTTGACCTTAGGAGTGATCGAACCCTCAGACAGTCCCTGGGCCAGCCCCGTGGTCCTGGTCCCGAAAGCAGCTGCCCCCGGTGTCGCCCCAGAACTCCGCTTCTGCGTGGACTACCGGGGACTCAATGAAGTCACCCGAGCCGATGCCCACCCCATTCCCCGAGCCGACGAACTCATTGACCGACTCGGGGCTGCTCGGTTCCTCAGCACCTTCGATCTCACCTGCGGCTACTGGCAAATTGCGCTCACAGAAGGAGCCAAGGAGCGGTCCGCCTTCTCCACCCCGAATGGGCACTATCACTTTTGCGTGATGCCCTTCGGGATGAAAAATGCCCCGGCCACCTTCCAGCGACTGGTAAATAGAGTCCTGTCCGGGCTGGAAAAATTCAGCGCTGCCTATCTAGACGATATCGTAGTTTTCAGTTCCGAATGGAGTGAGCACCTCCAGCACCTCCGGAGGGTGCTAACCGCCCTGCGCCAGGCAGGCCTCACCGTGAAAGCCAGCAAGTGCCAGATTGGGCAAGGTTCGGTAGCCTACCTGGGGCACCAGGTCGGAAGCGGCCAGGTCGCCCCTCTACAGCCCAAAATCGACGCCATCCTAGCCTGGGAACCCCCCACTACCCAAACAGAGGTCCGGGCCTTTCTGGGCCTCACAGGCTACTACCGGAGATTCATCCGGGGGTACGGCAGCCTAGTCGGCCCCCTCACGGGACTCCCTGCCAAGAGGCGTTCGATGCCCTAAAAACGGCCATGTGCACAGCCTCCGTCCTTCAGGCTCCCGACTACTCCAAGGAGTTTGTGGTACAAACGGACGCCTCCGAGCATGGAATTGGGGCCGTCCTGTCCCAGGTGAATGACCAAGGCCTAGACCAACCCGTAGCCCTCCTCAGCCGAAGGCAGTTGCCCAGAGAACAGAGATGGAGCACCATCGAGCGCGAGGCGTTCGCCGTAGTCTGGGCCCTCAAGAAGTTACGCCCCTATCTGTTCGGCACCCATTTCAAGGTCCAAACCGACCATCGCCCCTTGCGATGGCTCATGCAGATACGAGGAGAAAACCTCAAACTACTGTGGTGGTCAATCTCCCTCCAGGGGATGGATTTCACCGTGGAACATCGCCCTGGTACTGACCACGCCAACGCCGATGGCCTCTCCCGGTTCTTCCGCCTCAGCGAAGAGAACCCTCAAGAGGATGGGTAGTTCTCTCCGGCTTTCAGCTGGGGGGGACGCGTGTTAGACCCGGCCTCGTAGCATAGCCATCCCTGTCCCCGCACCACCTAACCTGACCCATGCACCTCACGCAGCCCCCGAGCCCACGGCCTAGCCGATCCTTCCCACTAGAACCCACACACACCCGACCCGGACTTCCCCGTCCGTGGCCTTCCTCCTTTCGGCCACACCGGGCCCGCGTGCCCACTTCATGCACCATGATGGCCGCCCGGCCCCGGCGCGACCCTGGCCTAGAGGCGCCACTCCGGCTGGGAGACATCGCGCTCCCATTGGGATGAGAGAGGGAGGAGCAGTTTCCATCGCACCTCTGAGCTCCCCTGGGAAGGTGGGTTTCGATCGGCCCGCCGGCCTCCCCGAGGGCTGGCTCCACGCCTGCTGGGTGTCTGGGACTCCTCCCGACCCGGCCCTGAACGGATCAAAAGACAATAGCAGGAAACCCCGACAAGCGACCCCCAGGTGACAAGACCCCTGCCTGCATAGACTCCGGACATCAAAAGAGGAGTCGTCCTATAATAAGGGGTGCTCTGGGACTATCCGGCAGATTCGCCTTTGGAAACACCTGAGCCCTGCTGAGTGACTCGCGGCTCCCTGAAGATCGTAAGACCTCCGAACTTGTGCTTGAACCCTGCTGAGTGACTCGCGGCTCCCTGAAGATCCCTGAAGATCGTAAGACCTCCGAACCTGTGCTTGAGCCCTGCTGAGTGACTCGCGGCTCCCCAAAAAGATCGTAAGACCTCCGACTTGTGCTTGAGCCCTGCTGAGTGACTCGCGGCTCCCACAGACTCTCTTGGTCCCGCCGGACCCCGACGACGACAAGCGTATCCCCCAGCTCGAGGATTGTGAGCTGTGCGCCGGGTACGCCCCTGCATTTGATCCATATCCCCAAAGACTGTCCCGCTACCCCCTACCCCCTCGGAGACTCTGTGAGCCTGCGCTCCACTTGTATATATTTTGCCTTGCTGATCATAAAGATCCTACGACTCCGATCTGATAAAGATTTGTTCTTAAGAACTCCCGGTGTGGTGTCTCTTTGTCGTGTGGTGCCGAGGGTACGATCCTAGATACGAGATTCCTCCCCTGAGGAGTCTCCCGCCAGTGCCCGGCTACGATACCTTGAGGGTTGACCTCAGGCTAGTCAGTGCCCCTCCGGGCCCCTCTGAGGTCGTCTTCTAACAAAGGCACACAATCACCCCGCAGCCCAACCCTACTAAGAGAAGAAATGCAGCAACATAGCTGCCAAGGTCTAAAATTGCAATGTGGGATGTTTTCATAATTTCACTGTAATTATTAGTTCAATTTGAACAGGGCCGGCTTTAGTGCTGGTGGCGCCTGGTGTGACAATGTTTAACGCCCCAAAGACCACCTCCGCCACGGATACTCTCATTACCAACCTTTACCAGTACCCCTCAAGTCTCCATAACCCCTCTCACTCTCATATTTTGTTTGTTTAATAGCGCCATGCACACCACTGTAAGGTGTTAAGCACTTTACTTCGCATACACATTACACAGAGACACTGAATCATAATGTGTAAATCAATGCATAGGAGATGTTACATGAAACAGAAGAATAACATTTCTCTCCTTAACAGAGCTAGGCTGCTAGGGTTTTGGCGCACATAGCCATGGCTGCAGCGTTCGGAGACACTACACTGCCGCACACAGAGGATAAGAATTAGAGGGAACATTGGTGGTAACCCATTAGCAAACAGGGAGGGATCCCCAAGGGACCCCTTCCATTTTATGAATGTGGGCGGCAATATTTTTTAAGAGCAGGCAGCGATGCCACGGACCACTGCCTGCTCTTAAAAAATGAAAAGGAAACTTTCATTTTCTCTTTTTTTAAATGCAGCGCGTTTTCCTTTAAGGAACAAGGACTTCATTCAAAAAATAAAAACTGCTTTATTTAAAAAGCAGTCCCAGACATGGTGGTCTGCTGACTCGAGCAGGCCACCATCCTTGTGAGTGCCGGCCATTCCCAATAAGTCTCAAATTGCGACCTGCCTCATGAATATTAAAGAGGTAGGTCCCTTGCTATCCATTGGAAATCGTAAACAGTGTAAAACACACTGTTGTACATAGCTGTTTGTGATTTCCTAATAGCAAATTGCAAACATTTGCTATTACGAAATCGCAAACTGAATTCTATGCCCATCTGGCCTTAGAGGATACTTTTCAGTTAGAATTGGGTGCGATTTGAGTCAAAATTATTAATTTGTTGAGATTTTAGATACTATGCATCAATCTTGTTTTGTTAATTTATAATATGTTTCATTTTGTGTTGTACAAATTGATTAATTATCAAAGAAGCAGCGTGTTGGTGTCTGTGCACACGTGCGCGTGCGTCAAACCTGTTGTGCTCATTTGATGTCATGCAAACCACAAAAAGAATTTGAAAAAAACGACAAGTCACGACCATGGGAATGTTCATGTTTCTCGAGCGCACAATAAGTCACATCTATGTTTACGCCTGCTTCTGGATCCTCTCAGTGCCCCTTGTTAGAACATGCCCATGGAGGGAATTCAGACTCTGTGATTCCCACAGAATCCGAGGCAAGGCACTCCTGCAGGTCACACTGTTCATGCAAGACCTAGAGGTCTGCATCAGTGGCAGCCTCATCCCCAGTGTCTCATGGCCACACCCATGATCACTGGATCCATGTGGAGGGGGTGTGGGCATGGCTTTCATCAGAATTATAGCATCCTTCCAGGCTACTACCGCCCTCTTCATTTTAGGGTCAGGTTTAAGAACACGGCATCCTTTGGTGCACCTACCGCCTGTACTATTTTAGAGGCAGGTTTAGTAACATCCTTTCAGCAACTACTGCCTTTCAATTTAAGAACCACCTTTACCAGAATCCTCTGATGCAACTACCATCTTCTCGATTTTCAAACTAGTCTTAGCAGCGTTGCATCCTTAGATGCAATTACCACCTTCCCTATTTTAGTGCCCCCCCACCTTAGTGCCTTGGGACCCTCACGGGTGAGTAGCGCGCTTACAATTCCCTGATTGATTGATTGAGTGCCCAGTTTAGCAGAATGGCCATCCTATGATGCAACTTCTCCTGCCCTACTTTCTAGCCAGGCTTAGTAGCAGACTCCAATGCAGGTAATGTTGTCCCTATTTTAGAGCCAGGTGTACCAGTGTGGCATCCCACGACCGCCGTCCTGCTGTTGGTATTGTGTTCATGTTATTATTAGCATTGGTCCATTTCAGTAGTTCTGCCCAAAAACCTGAGGCGTGAATGGAGATCTTCAAGCCATGCCATCAGTTTCTTAGGGAGCAGCAGTGGTGAAACCACAAATTCAGAGTTTTATCAGTCATAAATAGGATGCACCATCAGCCCAGTAGACACATCCCGGGTGCTTTTAAACTACACCTGCCCGGCACGGTCGTGAGGTCAGTCTCCTCTTCCCTGAATGTGTCAGGGGTTGCTATTCCCATTCCATATGGAAAACATCTACAGCAGTTGCCCATTGCGTACGAGGTAAAGATTGCCAGATCTTGTCCAGTAGTCTGAGAATAATCCGCCCCACTCCTCCGAACATAGTTCTGCCCCTGCATGTGGAAGCACGAGCAGCAGACCTGAACCCTGGAGCGGAAGGAGTACGACTGGAGCGAGAGAGAAGAAACGGCTGGAATGGCGCAGTCTTGTCAACCACACATCTCTTACATTTCAGGGGATCCACAATAGTGTCTTCAGACATGAATGCCAAACTATGCTGAAGGTAAAAACACCAACAACTTTTTATTATGTTGCATAAACACCTAAATACTCTGAGAAGAAGAGGTACTGGTGGATATACTAACCAGCTTCATAATGGCGGGCTGCGGGAAACCTATATGGAATCCAGAGGCAAGACAAAGTTCACACAACCATTCAGCAACCACAACCAAATCATAAACCAGAGTTCATGCAATAGGACAGCTAACAGAACCAAACCATAATCCAGAGAGGTCAGAATTCAGGCAAGGTGGTCATGGAACCAAGAAAGGAACAAAATAAGAAGTGTGAGCAACACAACAACGGTAAACGAACTAAGTGGCAGTGAAGGAGCCATTACAACAGAGAAAAGTTTTCCAAACATGTTCCTAAGGAGTTTATAAAGCCCTGCGGCCACTTCAGACCTGAACGTGTCTCCCCTTCACCTCCACCAAGGATGATCCTAATGGCCCAGCCACCATAGACTGGTCACCAACAGCCTAAGGGCCCAGCCACCATAGACTGGTCACCAACAGCCTAAGGGCCCAGCCACCATAGACTGGTCACCAACAGCCTAAGGGCACAGCCACCATAGACTGGTCATCAACAGCCTAAGGGCCCAGCTACCACAGACTGGTCACCAACAGCCTAAGGGCCCAGCCACCATAGACTGGTCACCAACAGCCTAAGGGCACAGCCACCATAGACTGGTGGCTATCAACAGCCTAAGGGCACGGCCACCATAGACTGGTCATCAACAGCCTAAAGGCCCAGCCACCACAGACTGGTCATCAACAGCCTATGGGCCCGGCCACCATAGACTGGTCACCAACAGCCTAAGGGTCCAGTCACCATAGACTGGTCACCAACAGCCTAAGGGCACATCCACCATAGACTGGTCACCAACAGCCTAAGGGCCCAGCCAACATAGATTGGTCATCAACAGCCTAAGGGCCCAGCCACCATAGACTGGCCATCAAGAGCCTAAGGGCCCAGCCGCCATAGACTGGTCATCAACACCCTAAGGGCCCAGCCACCATAGACTGGCCATCAAGAGCCTAAGGGCCCAGCCACCATAGACTGGTCATCAACACCCTAGGGGGCCCAGCCACCATAGACTGGCCTTCAACAGCCTAAGGGCCCAGCCACCACAGACTGGTCATCAACAGCCTAAGGGCCCGGCCACCATAGACTGGTCACCAGCAGCCTAAGGGTCCAGCCACCATAGACTGGTGACCAACAGCCTAAGGGCACAGCCACCATAGACTGGTCACCAACAGCCTAAGGGCCCAGCCAACATAGACTGGTCATCAACAGCCTAAGGGCCCAGCCACCATAGACTGGCCATCAAGAGCCTAAGGGCCCAGCCGCCATAGACTGGTCATCAACACCCTAAGGGCCCAGCCACCATAGACTGGCCATCAAGAGCCTAAGGGCCCAGCTGCCATGGACTGGCCATCAAGAGCCTAAGGGCTCAGCCGCCATGGACTGGTCATCAACACCCTAAAGGCCCAGCCACCATAGAGTGGTCATCAAGAGCCTAAGGGCCCAGCCACCATAGACTGGTCATCAAGAGCCTAGGGGCCCAGCCAACAAAGACTGGTTATCAACAGCCTAAGGGCCCAGCCACCATAGACTGGCCATCAAGAGCCTAAGGGCCCAACCGCCATAGACTGGTCATCAACACCCTAAGGGCCCAGCAACCATAGACTGATCATCAAGAGCCTAAGGGTCCAGCCACCATAGACTGGTCATCAACAGCCTTAGTGGCTTTCTTGACTATATTCAATGGCAACCAGTCCCAAAAGTGACTATCCAAGCCTGCCTAATTCCTTTATTCCTGACATAGGAAACATGTCTGGGACTCTTGGGTATATTGCCTTGAGGCATTGAATGTGAAATATTTGCACTACAGATAATTGTAAAGGTTTAAAATGGGCTTCACTGGAAATTATGGTGATATATTACAGAGTTGTGTGCAATTCCTCATCTGTCAGTGGCCTTATTATGTCTCAATCAATCAATCAATCAATCAGGGGAATTCTAAGTACGCTAGTCACCCGTGAACATCTCAAGGCGCTGAGGAAGGGGGGGGGGGGGGGTCTGCAGATCTGTTTAGCCAAAGAGCCAGGTCTTGAGAGTCTTCCTGAAGGTGTTCAGGGAGGGGCGCGTCTGTTGTCTGCCGGTAGCTCAATCCAGGTCTTGGCCGCGATGTGAGAGAAGGATATTCTGCCTGCTATAGCGTTATGGATGTGCGGGGTTTCGGCCAGTGCGAGGTTGGAAGATCAACGTTTCTTTTGGGTACGTGGAAGTTGATTCTGTCATTGAGGTATTTGGATCCTTTGTTGTGGAGGCATTTGTAGGCGTGAGTGAGGATTTTGAAGGTGACTCTTTTCTCCTTGGTGTGGTGTAGTGTAGTTCCTATATCCCTGATAGGCTCTACGCATTGGAATAACATACACTATAGATTTGACATAGGACTATGGTCAGTATGTCTCTATCAAGTATATTAAACTTAATTACTTGTGTGTGCCAGCTAACTCAGAGGTTACTAGAAACTTCTCGAATATACAAGAAGGGATTAGTCTCTGACAACCGCATAAACATGACATCTTTGTTTCCTTTTAGAATAAGAACAGTCTCAGAATCGTGGAAACAATAGATAACAGTTTCACTCAGTCAATCGTGCATGCTTCGTTTCTACAGAGTTGCACAGAAATAGAGAGACGGGCGTTTCAATAAAAGGGTTTATTGAACAGTCTTATTTCTCATGCAAGAGATATGAATTGCTACAATCGTAAGACAGACTGCGAAGTATAATATGTATGAGGTTAGCAGTAAGATAAAATAATTCTGCAATAGCATGGTTTGTAGCTATGACTTATATTAATCACAATACATAAATAAATAACATAAGCTAAAATGTGATACTCATCTGATGCTTCTAAATTGTTCTACCCCAGTGTACCTATCCTAAGTGCAATACGAGGTTTGAAGTAGGTGCCATTTCTAAAGTATAGCCAGCTATATTTTAGTATAGCCAAGAGTTGCAAAAAGTAAGTTCAAGTCAGCTCCATACCTTAGAATGAGAGAGATTGGAATCTCTTTTCTGGAGTCGATAGTCTAACCTCCCGCAAGGGAAGTCAGAGAGCACTGGAGCTGGATTCTCTGTGAGGAGGATAGCAGCGTCAGATCAGTGCATCAGGCTGGAACTCGATCTCCATCCAAACTTGCCGTGGCGAACCGCATAGTCTGGGTTGGATCGAATCCTCCGGGAACCACAATTTGCCAGGGCAAGTGCTGGTATATTTATACCTTGAAGGTGTCTGGGAATGCCAGTATTGACGTAAATGTCGGGCAGAGGAACGTCATGAATGAACCCCTAAGGAATAGATGTTCATGCATACTTAATGAGTTCTTGGAGAAATAAATATTCAAGCTGAGGGAAATTCCTAAAGGCTTAAGGGTCTGGTTTTCCTAGAATTTGTTGTGACGTGGATGGACGGATGTAGTTGGCCATGCCTGTATTTGGTTTGTACGGACAATGTCTAAATAAGGGCCGGATTTCTATGTCCAAATAAGGGCAATGTGAATTGTACCTATATAAGGGAAGAAATCGGGAAACCTATATACGGAATCTAAATCTGTACACAACAATGGGGAGCCAGCGGAGTCTTCGTATGGTGTTGGCTGATGTGTTCGTGCCAGGGGATGCCAAGGACGAGTCTGGCGGAGGTGTTCTGTATTGTCTGGAGTTTGCGGAGTAGGGACTTGTTGATGCCGGCGTAGAGTGCATTTCCATAGTCCAGTCTGCTGGTGATGAGTGCGTGGGTGACTGTCTTCCTTGACTTGCGGGGGATCCATTTGATGGTCTTGCGAAGGATGCAGAGGGTGTTGAAGCAGCTGGAGGTGACGGAGTTGACCTGATGGTTCATGGTGAGTGATGAGTCGAGTACATTGCCGAGAATATTGGTGTGGTGTGAGGGGGTAGTAGAGCTTTCGAGGGCAGTCGGCCACCAGGTGTTGTCCCATGCTGAAGGGATGACTCCAAGGATGAGGATTTCTGTCTTCTCGGAATTGAGCTTCAGGAAGCTGTTGGTCATCCATACCGCTAAGTCTTGCATTCCTTTCTGAAAGTTGAGTTTGGCGTGGTGGGGTCTTAGGTGAGGGAGAGGATGAGCTGGGTGTTGTCGGCATAGGATAGGATGTTGAGGCCGTGTTGTCGCACGATGGCTGTGAGGGGGGCCATGTAGATGTGGAAGAGGGTAGGGCTCAGTGATGAACCCTGTGGGACTCCACAGGTGATTTTCGTGGGATCGGAGGGGAAAGGTGGTAGTCTGATTCTTAGCTTCTGCCGGTGGGGAATGATCGGATCCAGTCCAGGGCCGTTCCTGGTGTCATGCAGTCTGGCGACTAGTGTGCGGTGAGAGACGGTGTCGAAGGCCGCTGCCAGGTCGCGTAGGATGAGGGCTACGGAGTGGCCTTGGTCCAGGAGGGTGTGGATGTCATCTGTGGCGGTGAGTATGGCGGTCTCTGTGCTGTGGTTGCTCTGGAATCTGGATTGGGATGGATCAAGGATGGCGTTCTCTTCGATGAATCATGTCAGTTCCCTGCTGACATGTTTTCTCTGCAACTTTGGCTGCAAAGGGGAGGAGCGAGATGGGCCAGTAGTTCTTGATATCAGTGGGGTCTGCTGTGGGCTTCTAGAGCAGGGGCCGGACTTCTGTGTGCTTCTAGTCATCTGGGAAGGTGCCTGTTTTGAAGGTGGTGTTGATGGTGCGTTGCAGTTCTGGCGCGATGGCGGCCGCGGCTCTGTGGTAGATATGAGGAGGGCATGGGTCTGTGGGGGCCCCGAGTGGATGCCTTTCATAGTTGAGGCAGTGTCTTCGGTCGTGATCGGCATCCAGTTGGAGATGGTGAGCTGGATGGTTTCTTTGTGGGGGTGGGGGGCCTGCTGCGGCTTCTGGTGGATGGTCGATGAAGTTGTCTTAGAGGGTTTTGATCTTGAGGTGGAAGTGGGCTCCCAGCTTGTCGCAGAGGTCTTGGGATGGAATGATGTCTGTGGCTTCGCTGCATGGGTTGGTGAATTCCTGAATGACGTTGAAGAGTTCCTTGGAGTTGGCGAGGATTTTGTTGCAGATGAAGTTCCTCTTGGTAGTTCTGATTTGGTTGTGGTAGTTTGTCACGGCGTCCTTATAGGTGGAGTAGCTTTCAGTTGTCTTGGTGTTTCTCTAATTCTTCTCCAGGCATCTGCAGGTGCACCTGGCTTCTTGAAGATGGGTGGTGAACCAGGCGGCTTTCGTAGGGCGCTGTTTGTCGGGGCAAAAACAACAATTGATGGACAGAATGCAGAACAATGTCATACATTCACCCCAGTACAGAGATCTGGGCCTAAATCCATCGTTTTTTTGCTCACCATGCCATTCCAGTTTGAACCCAGCCATATGCAAATCAGTCTTGACCCTGTGCCCCATGGGAACAGTCCAGCCCGAACTGCCAAGCCAGGTCCTCCCTGGACTGGAAACAAGCATCCTAGGACCGGTTTCGGGCTTTCAGCCCTCGTCAGCCAGGATAGCTTGATTCCAGTTTTGTTTGTTGTAACGCTTTTCGCCCTAAGTGGGATGGGTATTCCCAGACGTGGGACCCGTGCTCACTACGCCACTGGAGTGAAGCTATCCTTGCTGATGACGGCTGATAGCCAGAAACCGGTCCTAGGATGCTTGATTCCGGTCCAGGGAAGACATGGCTTGGCAGTTCGGGCTGGACTGTTCCCATGAGGCACAGGGTCAAGACTGATTTGCATATGGCCATGTCTAAACTGGGGTGGCGTAGTGGGCAAAAGAACGATGGATTTAACCCAGATCTCTTGACTGGGGGAGAATGTCTGCATTGTCAGCATTCCGTCCATCATTTGTTTGTTGTAACGCTTTTCGCCCTAAGTGGGATGGGTATTCCCAGACGTGGGACCCGTGCTCACTACGCCACTGGAGTGAAGCTATCCTTGCTGATGACGGCTGATAGCCAGAAACCGGTCCTAGGATGCTTGATTCCGGTCCAGGGAAGACATGGCTTGGCGGTTCGGGCTGGACTGTTCCCATGAGGCACAGGGTCAAGACTGATTTGCATATGGCCATGTCTAAACTGGGGTGGCGTAGTGGGCAAAAGAACGATGGATTTAACCCAGATCTCTTGACTGGGGGAGAATGTCTGCATTGTCAGCATTCCGTCCATCATTTGTTTGTTGTAACGCTTTTCGCCCTAAGTGGGATGGGTATTCCCAGACGTGGGACCCGTGCTCACTACGCCACTGGAGTGAAGCTATCCTTGCTGATGACGGCTGATAGCCAGAAACCGGTCCTAGGATGCTTGATTCCGGTCCAGGGAAGACATGGCTTGGCAGTTCGGGCTGGACTGTTCGCATGAGGCACAGGGTCAAGACTGATTTGCATATGGCCATGTCTAAACTGGGGTGGCGTAGTGGGCAAAAGAACGATGGATTTAACCCAGATCTCTTGACTGGGGGAGAATGTCTGCATTGTCAGCATTCCGTCCATCATTTGTTTGTTGTAACGCTTTTCGCCCTAAGTGGGATGGGTATTCCCAGACGTGGGACCCGTGCTCACTACGCCACTGGAGTGAAGCTATCCTTGCTGATGATGGCTGATAGCCAGAAACCGGTCCTAGGATGCTTGATTCCGGTCCAGGGAAGACATGGCTTGGCAGTTCGGGCTGGACTGTTCCCATGAGGCACAGGGTCAAGACTGATTCGCATATGGCCATGTCTAAACTGGGGTGGCGTAGTGGGCAAAAGAACGATGGATTTAACCCAGATCTCTTGACTGGGGGAGAATGTCTGCATTGTCAGCATTCCGTCCATCATTTGTTTGTTGTAACGCTTTTCGCCCTAAGTGGGATGGGTATTCCCAGACGTGGGACCCGTGCTCACTACGCCACTGGAGTGAAGCTATCCTTGCTGATGATGGCTGATAGCCAGAAACCGGTCCTAGGATGCTTGATTCCGGTCCAGGGAAGACATGGCTTGGCAGTTCGGGCTGGACTGTTCCCATGAGGCACAGGGTCAAGACTGATTTGCATATGGCCATGTCTAAACTGGGGTGGCGTAGTGGGCAAAAGAACGATGGATTTAACCCAGATCTCTTGACTGGGGGAGAATGTCTGCATTGTCAGCATTCCGTCCATCATTTGTTTGTTGTAACGCTTTTCGCCCTAAGTGGGATGGGTATTCCCAGACGTGGGACCCGTGCTCACTACGCCACTGGAGTGAAGCTATCCTTGCTGATGACGGCTGATAGCCAGAAACCGGTCCTAGGATGCTTGATTCCGGTCCAGGGAAGACATGGCTTGGCAGTTCGGGCTGGACTGTTCCCATGAGGCACAGGGTCAAGACTGATTTGCATATGGCCATGTCTAAACTGGGGTGGCGTAGTGGGCAAAAGAACGATGGATTTAACCCAGATCTCTTGACTGGGGGAGAATGTCTGCATTGTCAGCATTCCGTCCATCATTTGTTTGTTGTAACGCTTTTCGCCCTAAGTGGGATGGGTATTCCCAGACGTGGGACCCGTGCTCACTACGCCACTGGAGTGAAGCTATCCTTGCTGATGACGGCTGATAGCCAGAAACCGGTCCTAGGATGCTTGATTCCGGTCCAGGGAAGACATGGCTTGGCAGTTCGGGCTGGACTGTTCCCATGAGGCACAGGGTCAAGACTGATTTGCATATGGCCATGTCTAAACTGGGGTGGCGTAGTGGGCAAAAGAACGATGGATTTAACCCAGATCTCTTGACTGGGGGAGAATGTCTGCATTGTCAGCATTCCGTCCATCATTTGTTTGTTGTAACGCTGTTTGTCGGGGCGGCGTAGTGGGCGAGCTCGTCTGCACAGTTGGAGATCCAAGTGTGGAGTCCTCTGGCTGCGATGTTTGCATTGGATGCCCAGGTGTGGTTGTTTCGGGTGAGGGTGGAGTTAATTTACTCAACGGTGACCTTGCTCTAGTTCCTTCGTGGTGGGCGTGGGGCTGGTTTGTGTGCCTTGGGTTTGTCGACAGTGAAGTGCATGCAGCGGTGGTCGGTCCATGGCGGTTGCATTGTGTGGCTAAAGTGAACACTGTTTCCTGCAGCGAAGATGGGGTCGAGGGTGTGTCCTGCTCTGTGGGTTGGTGTGGTGACGAGTTGTTTAAGTCCGATATTAGCAACGTTGTCTCGAAGGATGGTGGAGTTGGGGTCGCTGGCGTCGTCAAGGTGGAAGTTCAAGTCTCCAATTAGTATGTAGCTCATTCATGCAATGGCGTGGGGTGCGATGAAGTTGGAGATGGTGGTGGTGAAAGGTGTCCGGGGGCAGGGAGGTCTGTAGACGAGGGTTCTCCTCGGAATGTGGCATTGGGGCTGGTCTGGATCTGGAAGTTCAGGTGTTCGGCTGAGGGGAAGGTATCGCTGAATGTGGTGAAGCGGGGGTTGCTCTTGTGGGTGATGGCGAGGCCTCCTCCCAGGTGGTTGGGACAGTCCTTCCTCTGGATCTTGTACCCGTCCGGGATGGCAGTGTTGTTGTCGGGGGCGGAGGAGGCGTTGGTCCAGATCTCCGTGAAGAAGGTGCTGTTGGCCGAGAGAGAGTTGAGTAGGTTCCAGATTTCCACTGCGTGTTTGTGTACGGAGCGCACGTTGAGGAGAATGCATCTTAGCGTGTCGCTGATGCTGATGTCGGTGGTGTTGGAGGCTGGGGTGGTGGTGAGGGTCTGGTGGCATTGGCGGCAGGAGAACTGGCCATGGGTCGTGTTAGGTGAGGCTTGCTGGCAGTCTCGGAGTCTTTCGGGGTGGAGTGTGAGGAGGGCGGTGGGGTCGTAGCAGTGGAAGGTTGTTGATCCAGGGTTCCTGGCCCTGGCCGCAGTCAGGTTGTGGACTAGCGCAGAAGGGCTTGCCTTAGGCGCACCTTCAGCGCGCCAGCGTTGCACCCGCTGGGCACGTCTGCACAGGGGCCACCATTAAGTAGGGGTGGGGGTAGGGAACGTGCAGCTGGGAGGCGGGAGCGGGGCGGTAATAGCGGGAAAAAGTACACGGACACAACAAAAACAACGGATGGGCACAGAAACAACGGATGGGCACAGAAACAACGGATGGGCACAGAAACAACGGATGGGCACAGAAACAACGGATGGGCACAGAAACAACGGATGGGCACAATTACAGAGGGAGAAATAACAATAATTGAGCAGAATGCAAGAACAATAGCGCAAGCACAAGTGGGAAAAAGCTACAGTCATGATACTCACAGGAGGGGACAAGGCAATTACAGGATGCCAGCGAGGTGGGAACTCAGCACACAGCGGTCTTGAATCCTACCTGGGTTGGGCCAAGAGGGTCTGCGGTGGAGCAGGGCACAGCAGAGCTGCTGGGGAGAAGAGCAGGCCTCAGACCGGGGTCAGAGGTCTTGCTCCTGAACACCATTTCGACTTCAAGCCTGCCAGCTTCAACAGAACCTTTTGCTTTATAGCATAAAGCAGGACACTAGTTTTATAGCACCTACTAGGACCATAGCGAGTGCACCTACTAGGACCATAGCAAGTGCACCTACTAGGACCATAGCGAGTGCACCTACTAGGACCATAGCGAGTGCACCTACTAGGACCATAGCAAGTGCACCTACTAGGACCATAGCAAGTGCACCTACTAGGACCATAGCGAGTGCACCTACTAGGACCATAGCGAGTGCACCTACTAGGACCATAGCGAGTGCACCTACTAGGACCATAGCGAGTGCACCTACTAGGACCATAGCAAGTGCACCTACTAGGACCATAGCAAGTGCACCTACTAGGACCATAGCAAGTGCACCTACTAGGACCATAGCGAGTGCACCTACTAGGACCATAGCGAGTGCACCTACTAGGATCATAGCGAGTGCACCTACTAGGACCATAGCGAGTGCAGCATTGTGTGTCTGCAGAGCTCCGACTATACGTGACCTCAAGTTGTGTCACTCTCACGAGTGATGCATGCACCAGAATCTGGCCTGCAGGGATGACCTCGTCCTGTCATCATAAATAACTTTATTTTGGCAAAAGCCATAAAAGTAGACAATAAATATATATAATACATACACTCAGTGCCACGATAACCGTCCTCGACTGGGGAAGTCTGTTGTAAAATAGGTCACATATGTGCAATACTCCAGCGCTACTCACCCTTCCAAAACCACCAGGGCAAGCTCCAAAATTTGGAAGACGCCCTAATGGCAACTGTGGTGCATATGCTATCTTTGTTTTACAATATATTATTCTGAGGGAGATATAGAATAGACATTTACATGGTAATAATGGCCAAAGGACATGAGATGGTAACAGCAAACCCTCAGTTTTAGACCACAAAATCCCTTTCTGGAGCCCTGCCCGGTCCAGGGGTACAGAGCATTTTGTTTAAGTTGAAAAACAAACATATTTGTTTCTGATACATAATTCTAAGCAGGAGACTTCTGTCACTGGGAGTCTCTCAGTGAGGATTTTTAGTGAAAAATCAATAAGTCAATCACGGTCCTTACGCTCTGCAGCTACTCATGGTGCAATTGTGGAGGTGATGAGAGTCCAGTGCATGGTCAATCCAGAGCAGCAACACGCAAAAATGATTGCAATTTCTCTAACCACTGGCAATTGCTCGGGGTAGCATCCAAGCTTCTGCTCACCATCCCACCCCAGCTTGGACCCAGTCATATGCACATCAGTCTTGACCCTGCTTTTCATGGGAAAAGTCCAGCCGAACTACCAGGCCAGGTCCTCCCCAAACTGGAACACAAGCAATCTAGGACCCGTTTCGCCCTGATAAGGGTTCGTCAGCCAGGTATACCTTGGTTCCAGTGGCACAGTGAACATTGAACCCACGTCTGTGCATACTCTTGCCATTTAGGACAGTACATAAAAAACACAAAAGGTGATGATGGGACTGTTTGGATTGGAGCGGGGTCAAGACTGATGTGCATGTAGCTGGGTCTAATCTGAGGTGGCATGGTGGCCTAAAGAAAGACGGTTAGGAATGCTACCCTAAGCGTTTGCCGGTGGATAGACTTATTGCAGGGATCCTCCCATCACCCTTTGTGTGTTTTATGTAACACCCCAAGTGGCCAAGGTTATCCTCAGAGGTGGGTCCTGTGCGCTCTGTGCCACTGGAACTGAGCTTCACCCAACTGAAGGGCCATAATCAGGATGATGAAACCGGTCTTGGATTGCTTGTGCTCTGGTTCAGAGAGGACCTGGCTAGGCAGTTCGGGCTGGACTGTTCCTGTTGTAGCAGGGTCAAGACTGATATGCATATTGCTGGGTGTAATCTGAGGTGGCATGGTGGCAAAAAGAATGATGGGTTGGGATGCGGCCAGAGCGATTGCCAGTGGTTAGACTTATTGTGGGCACCCTCCCATCACCTGTTGTGTGTTCAATCCAGAGCAGAAGCATCTGAGCTGCTTCCCCTAAAGTGGGGAGACTAGTTTAAAGTGCACCCCTCAGACGGAACTTAGGCCCTCAATAAGAGGTTGCAAGGAAACAGAGCTTGGTGTCCCCTGAAAGGAGGATGCAGATTAAATTTGAGTATGTATTCAGTGGGGTGCAACTGCAGTCATTCTAAAGTTTTAACTGCTGGACTTGGAGTTTGTGCTCCTGTTTCTTTGAGTTTTCACCTATTCTGGGCCATCGTCTCCATTTACATTTCTGCAGATTTTACTTGCTGGAATGTGAGCAGGATCCAGTGTAGGTAGAAACTCTTATTGGTAAGAACATAATTACAGGTGAACTCAGAATGGGTGTAGAAGTGGAAACATCCAAATTATATTGTTCAACAATTAAATCTTCATCTTCACAAAATGGTTTATTTTGGTTGCAGAAACCATAAAGCAAACTGCACAAACATAAGAAAGAAACAAACTAACAACACCACTGAGGCCCTCATTATGAGTTACAAAATTGATATTACAAGCTGTGTAGGTCAACCTTTATCTCTGGGTGTTTCCAAGGATGTAGTTCATAGGTGGGTAATAAATTCCAGCACTAAAGATGAATTCTTTGGCTGCTAATCGCCCTGCATCAAGAATCCATCTCTCTGTCTGGAGTAGCTAACCCATATATGTCAAGTACCCATCAATCAATCTGGTTATTTAAAATATTCTAGGATTGAGGATGCACTCCGTGCGTTAATTATGCATTTTTCAGTCTGGTTTAGTTTGAGTGTTGAAGATGGACTCTTTGGTAGGTAGCCCCACTGCATCAAGCATCTATTGATCAGTCTGGAGTAGCTAACCCCCATACATCAAGTATCCTTCAATCAATCTGGTTAGGTGATATATTTTAGCATTGAAGAATGAATCTTTGCTAGTTAGTCACTTGCATCAAGTACCCATTGATGAATCTGGTTAGGTAATAAATTCCAGCGTTGAAGATGGACTCTTCGATACTTATCCCCTTGCATCAAGCTCTTCGATACTTATCCCCATGCATCAAGCATCCATCGATCAGTCTGGTCACATAATAAATTCCAGCATTGAAGATGGACTCTTCGATACTTATCCCCATGCATCAAGCTCTTCGATACTTACCCCCATGCATCAAGCATCCATCGATCAGTCTGGTCACATAATAAATTCCAGCATTGAAGATGGACTCTTCGATACTTATCCCCATGCATCAAGCTCTTCGATACTTATCCCCATGCATCAAGCATCCATCGATCAGTCTGGTCACATAATAAAGTCGAGCGTTGAAGATGGACTCTTCGATACTTATCCCCATGCATCAATCTCTTCGATACTTATCCCCATGCATCAAGCATCCATCGATCAGTCTGGTCACATAATAAATTCCAGCATTGAAGATGGACTCTTCGATACTTATCCCATGCATCAAGCTCTTCGATACTTATCCCCATGCATCAAGCATCCATCGATCTGTCTGGTCACATAATAAATTCCAGCGTTGAAGATGGACTCTTCGATACTTATCCCCATGCATCAAGCTCTTCGATACTTATCCCCATGCATCAAGCATCCATCGATCAGTCTGGTCACATAATAAATTCCAGCGTTGAAGATGGACTCTTCGATACTTATCCCATGCATCAAGCTCTTCGATACTTATCCCCATGCATCAAGCATCCATCGATCAGTCTGGTCACATAATAAATTCCAGCGTTGAAGATGGACTCTTCAATACTTATCCCCGTGCATCAAGCTCTTCGATACTTATCCCCATGCATCAAGCATCCATCGATCAGTCTGGTCACATAATAAATTCCAGCGTTGAAGATGGACTCTTCGATACTTATCCCCATGCATCAAGCTCTTCGATACTTATCCCCATGCATCAAGCATCCATTGATCAGTCTGGTCACAAAATAAATTCCGACGTTGAAGATGAACTCTTTGGGAGTTAGTTTCCCCTGCATCACACATGCATCAATCAGCTTGATTTGGTATAAATTCTAGCATTGACGATGGACCCTGGTTGTTAGCCCCCAGACATCTTGTCTGGTTAGGTAATAAATTCTAGTGCTGAAGGATGGACCCTGGTTATTAGCCCCATACATCTGGTACCCATTGATCAGTCTGGTTAGGTAATATGTTCTAGCATTGAAGATGAACCCTGGTTGTTAGCCCCCATGCAACAAGTATCAATTGATCAGTCTGGTTAGGTAATATGTTCAAGCATTGAAGATGAACCCTGGTTGTTAGCCCCCATGCATCTACTATCAATTGATCAGTCTGGTTAGGTAATACAGTCTAGTGTTGAAGATGGACTCTTTGGTAGTTACAGCCCCATGCATCTAGTATCCATCGATCAGTCTGGTTAGATGATACATTGTAGGGTTGAAGAGGAGCTCTTTGGAAGCTAGCCCCCATGCATCTGGTTCTTCATAGGCACAGTCTACTATCTCTAGAGGCAGTGGCAGATGCCAGATTGAAACTGGAGTTTTAAAATGCTCCAGAAATAATATCCAACAGGAAGGAAATAAATGGGAACCAGAAAAACCTTCCAGCTGTCCAGACCAAGCAGGAAGTTAAGCAGAAAGTGGAGAAGGGGGAGAATTCTCGGAGTTCACTGAGTGCGCAATCTGGCACAAACTACTGCCTCCCCTTACATACTGCCATACAGGATGTCGGGTAATCTGGAATTAATTCGGCCATCTTGGATTGGGATCAGTACTGGCCAAAATGTTCAGAAACAAGTAGTAAAAATAACTATTTGTTCACATTTCCACAATATATTTGTTATCCCAATAAACAACTAAGGAAGTATGTTCATTTGCACTGGGTGTCAGTGAATCTCTGGCACCGGTGAGACGTCTGCATACAAGAAGCTCGCTCCCTCTGAGGGTCATGCCCCATAATCCCCTGAGCTGCTCATCTGAGCTGAGTGCACAGGAGAGGAGAGATGGTGGCTGAACATCACCAGGAACAGAAGCAGGCAGAGCTCTTAGTTAATTGAGCCGACCGCACACCTGAATTGAAAGGCTGTGGCGGGAGCTCGCAGGATGCAATCCACTCCCTGCCCAGAGAAGGAGAGGAAACATCCTTACACCGGCTAGGTAATACATTCTAGCAGTGAAGACGGCTCCTTGCATCAGGTATCAAGGTTATACATTCTAATGTTGAACGTGGATTCCTTTGTAGTTAGCCAGCAAGAACCCCTCATTGAAAATGTGGTGGGCAAAAATCGAGACTTCGGTTTTCAGTGGTGCAGTTTCAACTCCCTGCAGTTACTATGAAAGGTTCTCAACTTTTTTTGGGGGTGGGTGTGGGGGGTACCAAAATAGTGACTGTTCCCTTTGTCAGTCAGTCAGTAAACTTTATTCGGTTTAAGTAACCATAAGAGTAGCAGAAATATACATTAAAAAAATACATGAACACATGTATAGCTGGGTCTGGTGGCTTAGTGGACTAATGCATCCACTTCTGGGGCCTGTGTCTGACGTCATGGTCACAGGTTCAAAACTCGGCGGGCCCGCTCAGCCCTCCTGTCCATTACAGGTCGATAAAATGAACACCATTGAGTTACAGTAAACATCTGTTATTCAGTGCCTTGAGGCCCATGGGTTTTAAGTGCACTTTACAATACAAGTGTTATGTTTTGTTATTATGCACTGACCATGTCAAACAATCTAAAAATTGATGTACTTATTCGGTTCGTCAAAGCTAATCATCTTAACAACATCAAGAATCTTAAGTCTTAGTTGAGTGAAGCAAAGATGAACTCATATAAGTTATAATAAAAACTGCATAAAGCTAAACACTAACTAAATCAATGAACATTATTCATCGAATGACTTACATTATATACCATCATTAAAATCACTGAATGTATATCCTCCAATACTCAGTCAATGTGTACAAATTCTATGTTCATATAGGTTGCATTAAAAACTATAAAACTAGCCATAAAAAAACATTTAAAGTGCAGAGTGCCACATAAAAGGGCAAAAATGAGTGACCTTCATATAAAATGTTGTCTTGTGAGGGAATTATTAGTATAAACTACAACACAAAATATGTCAATTATTCATTTCCCTACTATATTTCTTAGTCGCAGTGCAGTGAAAATACATGTTTAAATGATTTGACATATATATTCTGTTTTAAGAAGCTGGAGGTGACGTAGCGCTGGCCTGCATTTCCTGATGTTCAGCACCCTCCATACTGGAATGATAAAACCTCTCCGAGGTCTAGAGTCTAACTGGCAGAATAAAAGGAACTGCCGCATGTCCTGGAATGATATGCAGTCACATGGGCGAGGGTCTAAGTAAGAGTCATAATATAGTCTGCCGGGATAAGAGCGCAATAGATGAGCGATACTGAACCTAAATCTGACAAGAAAGAATCTTTAGGAATGACCGAAAGGGAACTAAAGGTATGGCTCTATTCGTTTGGTACAACCCAAGGGCAGATCATTGGCTACGCCCTTCTTGCCCGACTCCATACGTTCCCTGTGCTCCATTAAAACAGTAAAACAATCCTGCTTTAGCTGAGATTTCATGACGGTGGTAATGAGTTGTGGATTGGTAAAGCAATCTGGTCTCCCCATAAATTCAAACTGCTTTTTAATATACCTAAGCCAAGGTATTTTATGCATATGATCAAGACTTAAACAATCCTGTATTATTGCTCGATTGAGGGCTGGTCCTTCATTCGACCGGATACAGACCCGTTGCGTATTTGGGGCAGTTTGAATACGATGTATTGGAGGGGTCAAGCCGAATTCCATATGACTTAAGATGCTCGGGAGGCTGGAGGGGATTGTCAATAGTATTCTGAGGAAAACATTTTCTGTCGATTGCAAAATGGAAACATTGAAAAAGCCCCAAACTCCGGCCCCATACAGGATGACAGAACAGCACTGGGCAATATAGATGTTAATTATTGCGTTAATGGGTTTAGAACCCAATTTCCTCACAAACCTAAATAGTGCCACAAGGGTTTTATCAAAACTTCTTTTCCTAACTTCAATGAGTTGATGCCAAGAGCCTCTGTGGTCAAAAGGGGCACCTAAATAGGAGAAGTTTAATTCATGGAGTAGCTTATCAATATTGATAAAACAAGATCTTAACTAAGAGGGAGTTTTCCCAACCACCATGACGTGTGACTTAGCTGTATTAGTCTTCAGACCCAAGTTGCTCATAAAATCATTAAATCGGTTTCAAAGAGTTTGTAAGCCCACACCAGTTCTTGAGATCAGTACACAATCATCCGCATATAACAGCGCTGGGAGATTTCTAGAACCCACCCTTGCACCATCAGCCGCACCCTGATTCAAATAACTCAAGATCAACATAAAATATATAGACAGAACAGAAAAGAGGCTAACACGCACACTTGTCTCACCCCACAATTCATTTTGAACGGTGCTAAGAGTTCACCATCTGCCCCACATCTAACTCGACCTGTCACATCTTGATGGATCTGTGCTCAGAAATATACCACGGGTGAATCTATGCCCATTCCCAGCATCTCTTCCCAGAGTTTCCCTCTCTCCACCCAGTCAAAAGCAGATGTCAAATCCATAAATTTTAGCCAATGTGTACTTTGTTATGAACAGGAGGAAGTAGAGGCTCTGCTCGACGGTGCCCAAACCTCTCCTGAATCCATATTGAACCTCTGAAAATTTCCGTTTCTTGTCTACCCATGTTTCTAAGTGATCGAGTATAACCCTACCCATTAACTTACATGTGTAATCAATTAATGAGATTGGGCGATAACATTTACGGTTTGACCTGTCTCCCTTTTTAAAAATGGGAACAGTTATCACACCGGACCAAGATTTTAACGGGCCTGACATTGCAACACAGCTTAGGGTGTTAGTTAACTCTGGGAGCCATAAGTCAGGGCTTGCCATAAAGAGGTCAGCCGGGGCACCATCCGGGCCAGGTGCTTTGACCTTCGTGGTCTGGGTTAATGCCTTCCTTATATGTGGGAGGGGCCAACTTTCGGTCACTCTCATCAGTGTGACTATCAAACTCTACTGGGCAAATACGCTCCCCATCACTCTCGTATACGTCAGTAAAAATGATCATCTATTTATCAGGTGGGATAATAACATCAATACAGCTATTATGACTATCCTGAAAAAAGGGAGCATGAACAGTCTCTCAAAAGAGATCGAATCTTTGCTGACACTTGCTTCATATATTCTCTGCCACGCCTCTTTCTTGATGGTCACCCTGTGAGCCGAAGGTGCCTGTATAAAGTGATGTCTACATGATCTCACAGTCCCTTTATCCCTGGGCTTCTGTTTTAAGGCCATAATGCGATTATTATCACTCCGTGAGCACTCGCTATTGAACCATTTATGGGGTTTATGGGTTTTTGTCTTTTGGTAAATTTTTAAAATTTCATTCATTGTTTGGGTTATATCGGCAAAAGATTCCAGCGTACTTTGTGGGTTTATGTCACTTTCTAAACAAGTCCAGACTTGGTACCTAATTTCATTCATTCATCTTTCAAGAAGAATGTCAGGGTTTACGGAGGCCCATTTACGCACGAGGGGGCAGATTTATGACGACTGGCGCATCCCTGCATATCAGCAGGGATGCGCCAGTTATTATGCGCCACAGCTGCGCCACCATGGATGCGCCGCATTTATAATGCGGCGCACCATGGGGCAAAAACGGCACAGATGCGTGACGCATTTGTGCCGAAAAGTGGCGCATTGCTGGAGTTGCGTCGCAAGTGCGACGCAGCTCCAGCAATGATCTGGGGGGGCCCTATCTGTACAATGCTGCGTCAATCCTTACGCCTGCTTCAAGCAGGCGCAGGGTTTTGACGCAGCATGGGCCTAAAAGTGACTGAGTGAAATCTTGTAGATTTCACTCAGCCACTTTTAGGAGGCGTTCCTGCGCCGGAACGCCCCCACCTGCCCTGGAACGCCTACATGTGGCGCAGGGCTTTACAACGTGACGCATCTGGGAGATGCGTCACGTTTGTAAATGCCCCGCACCATGGCGCAGGATTTGCGCCGCTGCTGCGTCACAAAAGTGACGCAACGGCAGCGCAAAAGTGCCGCAAGTGCAACATAAATCTGCCCCGAGGTTCTTACTTTTGTTATAGATTATCGGCTGTACGCCTAATGTTAATTTCTTGGTCTGTGTTTCAAAATCAACCGACAAGGGGAATGATCACAAAACTATGGGGCATATTTACAAGGGCTTTATCTCCTCTTTTTTGGCTTACAAAGCCAAAAAAGCGGAGCTAAAACCAGCGCCCTATTTACAAGAGGGTGCTAACATGCATAATTGCATGTTAGCACTCTTTTTCCCAACGCCTCCCTTTGCATCTGTAATGAGATGCAAAGTGGGCGTTACTGGGCGTACCCCGGATGGACTACCTTGCAAATATCGATAATGTTTACATCGCGATATTTACAAGGCAGCCCACATGATTCTAGCAGACGTTAGATTTTGGCAAAAATGGCCGTTTTCGCCAAAATCTAACGTCTGCTAGAATCCTGATTTAGCCATGCCTAACATAGGGGGTGGATTATGCTGATACGACCCTGTGGGTCGTATCAGCAAGGTTATCGCCGTTTTGCAGGGAACATCACTGGAAATCCAGCGATTTTCCCTGCAAAAGGGAGATAACCTCGCTATCTCTGGAATTTATATCGCCCTGGAGAAACACGTTGTTAATAACGCGCTACCAGGGCGATAAATTCCAGAGATAGCCTGTGATAACAAAATTATCGCTAAGCACGGCCAGCGATAATTATTGAAAATATGCCCCTATATTTTTAGAGTAGAGGGGTACACTGACCTTGGTTTATAATGCTCTGAGAGAACAATACAAGCAATAGGACGGCCCTGGCCTCTGCCGGGACATGTGCCCTCCTCTTGTCCTCACTGTGTGTTGAAATCTATTGTCAGAAAAGAGAGAATTTGGATAGAATTAAAAACATCCCCACAGTGGCTGTGTTCAAAATGACAGAAATCTCTCCCATCTGTCTATAAACCCACATTTTTGATAATGGGCCTGACCTGCAATTAAAATCCCCCCCCCCCTAAGATGATATGATCAGTATTAAGATCCGTGAGATATTTACTTTGAGAGCTTTCAAGCCTAACAGCTAATTCAGTGTTGGCTTCAATACAATTATATATTTTTTAAATTACAGTTACAAGTGTGACATTTGGTTTGTACATAATGTGATATGCGGCAAGTCGAAGTGGGAATTTCGGGTCTTTTTATCCAGGGTGGTTGCCATTAAAGTAAGCAGCCCACCTCGGCTGTGACCCCCTTACGAGTGAGCAGCTGGGGTGGATAGATACGAACCCATCAATATATACTATTTCCTAGTCCCAGGTATCTTGGAGGCAAACAACATCGGGGGCCCTTTACAAGATCTAAACAGTCATCACTTCTCACCTTGCTGCAAGACCCGCCCCTTTCCAAAATAAGCACTTCCATGTATTGATCTTTTGAAGGGCCTGACCTGTGCCCCCTGCACAGCCATCACTGCCATGAGAACTTCAGAGTCCAGGGCAAGGCTTGCAAACATAAATGGGCCCCCCTTCTTTCCCAGCTGGATGACAGAATCTAATTCCGTTTTAGCTCTTACAGAAGAAGGAATCCCATCTCCCTGGGTGACTTCCACCATGGCCTCTCTTGACAGTTCCTGAGCAACCTATAACCTCTGGGGTTGCAGTCAGTCAATCTGCTCCAAAGGAAGAAAGCGATTGTGCGTCGAAATGGGGAATAACTCAGGAGCACCTCCATGTGTGGGACGTAGCGTGGAAGAAACCTGCACACTTGGTTTATAAAACTAACCGAGAAGAACGGCCATGACCCGCCCCCTTGAGGAACGGCCATGACCCGACCCCTTGAGGAACGGCCATGATCCGCCCCCTTGAGGAACGGCCATGATCCGCCCCCTTGAGGAACGGCCATCATCCTCCCCCTTGTCGGACGTCATCTAGAAAGTCTTTCCAGGAGAGACCCAGCCATATATTTGTTTGTAAAATTAACAACACTACAGTCTCCGGGGCCCTCCTTTGTTTGAGGGCCGCCAGCAACACTCTGGTGCCAATTATGATCCGGTAAAAAAATTCCCCGTGCGACTCGTATCCGGTCTTTTTACCGTACGAATCGTACAATTGCCGTACGAACTGGCAATCACGATTCGCATGGTAAAAAGTCCATACGAACCGCATCGGGAATGATTTCCCACACGTCCTCGGGTCGGAAAATGTGTCCGACACGTCCTCGGACGATTTACCGTACAAATGTGAAAAGTCAAGTCCGACCGAGGAATCACGATCCATCCCGTGCGTCCGATGTTACAACCGTATGGAAAAAACACCGTCCGCACCGAACTCCCATAGCAACCATGGAGACATGTGCCCGCATATGCGCCCAACACTCCCCCCCACCCCCGTACGTCCGAGACGTACCCCCCGTGTATGTACACCCCCACCCGTGTATGTACACCCCTGTACGTTCGAGTCGTACCCCCACCCCTGTACGTGTCCCACCCCATGTATGTACACCCCAGTACGTTCGAGTCGTACACCCACCCCTGTACGTGTCCGACCCCCATGTATGTACACCCCTGTACGTTCGAGCCGTACCCCCACCCCTGTACGTGTCCGACCCCCATGTATGTATACCCCAGTACATTCGAGTCGTACCCCCACCCCTGTACGTGTCGTACCACCGTCTATGTACACCCCAGTACGTTCCAGTCGTACCCCCACCCCTGTACGTGTCGTACCACCGTCAATGTACACCCCAGTACGTTCGAGTCGTACCCACACCCCTGTACGTGTCGTACCACCGTCTATGTACACCCCAGTACGTTCCAGTCGTACCCCCACCCCTGTACGTGTCGTACCACCGTCTATGTACACCCCAGTACGTTCCAGTCGTACCCCCACCCCTGTACGTGTCCCACCCCCATGTATGTACACCCCAGTACGTTCGAGCCGTACCCCCACCCCTGTACGTGTCCGACCCCCATGTATGTACACCCCAGTACATTCGAGTCGTACCCCCACCCCTGTACGTGTCGTACCACCGTCTATGTATACCCCAGTACGTTCCAGTCATACCCCCACCCCTGTACGTGTCGTACCATGTACACCCCAGTACGTTCGAGTCGTACCCCCACCCCTGTACGTGTCGTACCACCGTCTATGTACACCCCAGTACGTTCCAGTCATACCCCCACCCTTGTACGTGTCGTACCACCGTCTATGTACACCCCAGTACGTTCCAGTCGTACCCCCACCCCTGTACGTGTCCCACCCCCATGTATGTACACCCCAGTACGTTCGAGCCGTACCCCCACCCCTGTACGTGTCCGACCCCCTTGTATGTACACCCCAGTACATTCGAGTCGTACCCCCACCCCTGTACGTGTCGTACCACCGTCTATGTACACCCCAGTACGTTCCAGTCGTACCCCCACCCCTGTACGTGTCGTACCACCGTCAATGTACACCCCAGTACGTTCGAGTCGTACCCCCACCCCTGTACGTGTCGTACCACCGTCTATGTACACCCCAGTACGTTCGAGTCGTACCCCCACCCCTGTACGTGTCGTACCACCGTCAATGTACACCCCTGTACGTTCCAGTCGTACCCCCACCCCTGTATGTGTCCCACCCCCATGTATGTACACCCCAGTACGTTTGAGTCGTACACCCACCCCTGTACGTGTCCGACCCATGTATGTACACCCCTGTACGTTCAAGCCGTACCCCCACCCCTGTACATGTCCGACCCCCATGTATGTACACCCCAGTACATTCGAGTCGTACCCCCACCCCTGTACGTGTCGTACCACCGTCTATGTACACCCCAGTACGTTCCAGTCGTACCCCCACCCTTGTACGTGTCGTACCACCGTCAATGTACACCCCAGTACGTTCGAGTCGTACCCCCACCCCTGTACGTGTCGTACCACCGTCTATGTACACCCCAGTACGTTAGAGTCGTACCCCCACCCCTGTACGTGTCGTACCACCGTCAATGTACACCCCAGTACGTTCCAGTCGCACCCCCAACACAACCTCCTAAGTACGGAGCGCACCCCAGGCCCCAACATCACAACCGCATGTACGAGTCGTACCAAGCCACACACAAGGACAGCACCGTACAACCAAATGGCCCATGTACACACCGTACACACGCTAAAAACGCACGTACACAACCAGGACAAAACAAAACAACACAAGAATACACCATTCAAATGGCACAAAGCCACAAAACATGTCCAACAAACACTAAAAATACACATTCACTGACCTGCAACTGCCAAAAACAAACAGAGGCCCAAAACACCACCACTCCTTATAACACACCCACCCAAACTTCAAACACAGCCACACCCACCAATGGACCAATAAAAAGGGCCCACACACACAAACCATGAGCCTTTGCAACAGACTCACTGCTGCCAGACCCCTCAGACAACCTACAGCACCATACTACAAGCTTCACCACACCTTACACTTGCACCCCTTCACACAACCACCTTCACAAACACACCCTCATCACATTCACACACACACACACCTGCACAACCACACCCACACACCCACAACCATCCACACACACCCCCCCCATCCACACCCACACCCCTCACCATGCCCACTAACAAGAATCCAAAGTTCAGTAACCGAGAGTTGGAGGTCCTTGTCGATGAAATCCTCAGAGTCGAGCCACAGCTCTTTGGAACATTGGTCAGACAGACCAGCATTGCAGCAAAAACAGCCATGTGGCAGACCATCGTCGATGCTGTGAATGCTGTTGCAGACACCAGAAGGACCAGGCATGAATGCCAAGCCAGGTGGTACGATCTGCGGAGGAGGGTCCGAGCCAAGATGCTGGAGGAACACAACCAGGCCAACGCCACTGGAGGAGGGCCCTCCCGCAGACCCGTACACTACCAGCCCTGGGAGGAGAGGGTGATGGCCATACAGCCGGTGGAGGCAGTCGAAGGATTAGGAGGACTCCGAGACCCGGGTGAGTACACAAACAACGCACCTCACATGGGGGGAACGTCATCCACAACCAAAATCACTAACAGGCACGCAACCACCCCAAGCTATCGCATGACTCAACCACACTCCATGAACACGCACATGCCACTGGCGCCACCATGCCCCATGCACCCAGCTGGACAATGTCAAGTCACAGGCCACAGAAGACACCAACACATGACACGGTAACCCGGATGGCGGGAGGGTGGGCCCCAAAATTCACATAGTGCAACTCAGAAGCAGACAACAATGCCCTCTGCCCATATGGCCTAGATCACAGCCATACAAACACTGTGTCCCCACACAGGAAAGACTCGCCAGCAAATGGCGGACGCCTTGCATCAACACATGGGGGTGAAGGCACTGTTTTGCACATGACAGCAGCTAATTAACAGCCAACATTGTGAAAGAGTGGCAGCACACACCACCACAGCAGCAGCGCAGAGACAGACACTACACCCAATGGGTGCCTGGAGATCACAAACTCACATCAACAAGCCAAGGGCCATTCAAAGATCTGCTAACAGTGTGTGCCCAGGAAGCTGGGCTGAGGTGACAGAGGGTGACACACAGAGGGAGGGAGAGGGGGTCACAGAGGGAGGGAGAGGGGGACAGAGAGGGAGGGAGACACAGGGAGACGGACAGAGGGAGGAGGCTGACACACGGAGGGAGGGAGAGGGGGACAGAGAGGGAGGGAGAGGGGGACAGAGAGGGAGGGAGACACAGGGACACGGACAGAGGGAGGAGGCTGACACACGGAGGGAGGGAGAGGGGGACAGAGAGGGAGGGAGAGGGGGACAGAGAGGGAGGGAGACACAGGGACACGGACAGAGGGAGGAGGCTGACACACGGAGGGAGGGAGAGGGAGACACAGGGACACGGACAGAGGGAGGAGGCTGACACACGGAGGGAGGGAGAGGGGGACAGAGAGGGAGGGAGAGGGGGACAGAGAGGGAGGGAGACACAGGGAGAGCAAATCAGCTGTGTGGTGTGTGGGAATGTCTGCTCGTCAGCAGGTAGACTGCGTGCATGTAGCCAAGGGTGGCCAGTGCCAAAACCCCCCCTCTTCCCCATGGCAAAACACAGGGCCATGTCACAACCTGTTCACGAGCACAACGACAGCTGCCTGCATTATATAAGTGTGTGGATCCACTCCATGTGCACATGTACAGTGCTACACGGAAGGCGCCAATGCATGGCTCGCCACACCTGCCCACTCCACTGCTGACTGCAGTCACACTTGACGCAGCAAGTAAGACTGTGCCACACATAGTGAAAGGGGCCAAAGTGGTGCCCAAGGGACACACCCATGCACAAGTGCACTGTGAGTGGAATGCAAGACAGATCCTAATTCCAAGAGGAAAGGTGTCAACGTTGAAACTGATGAAACATGGATGTTGCATGGACCAAAATTAACATTGTCTCTCTCACACACAGGTCAACGTCGTGGTTCACCCCCCAACACTGGGGGGGAAGACTCACAGGACCCGGATCTGCGGGAGCCCGATCCCACCGGCAGCGACGACTCTCACCACTCTGTGGACGACCCCGACCAACCTGGCCCCTCTGGTGTCCAACCACCTGCAGCACCTGCGTCAGGTACAACGGGGCCAACCACCACTCCCACTCCTGCCACATCCCAGGAGACACCCAGGATCCCTGCCCCACCACCACAAAGCAGCCAGGCTGGCCTGGAGGGACACGGTGTCCCGGACACCCAGGAGGAGGCAGGCGACAACGCCAATGCCACCCCTCAGGGGTCCCGGAGACCCGATGTGCCCACAAGGGCAGGCCAGGTGCAAGTAGGCAGGGGTGGTGGGAGTGGAGGACGGCGGAGGCGCCAGCCTGACCAGTTGGCTGGGGATCCGGTATATTCCCATGTCCGTAACATCCTGGACTCATACCGGCAGGACACCATGGGCATGGCCCAGGTTGTGTCCGTCCTCAAGGGGATCAAGACCCAGCAGGCCCAGCAACATGCGGAGCTACATGCCTGTCTACTGCAACACCAACGGAGGATGGAGGACAGACAGGCAGAGCAAGTGACGGTGTTCCAGGGGATTCACGATACACTCCGTCGGATGGCCGACAACATCGGCAACCCTCCCTGTGCCAGAAGGCGTAGAACATCACCACCCACAGGGAGGGATCAGGAGGAGGAGGAAACATCCGATGGAGCATCCCAAACATCGTCACGGCCTGCTTCTGAGGGTCCCCGCAGGAGGCCGGGTCGTCCACGGAAAGGACCGTGAGGGTCGGCACTACATCACCATCTCCCAGGACACCTGGCCTGGCACCTGGCACCTGGCCCACTGGAGCAACAGCATCACAGCATCAAGAGACATTCTCTGCCACATGGCCTTGCTGGTCACTGTGGAGAGGTGTGGCTCACTGGTTAGAGGCGGCAGATCCGCAAGCAGAGAATCGGCCAGGGACCAGGGTTCAATTCCCGACGCGGCAGGGTTGTGGACCAGGGTCAAAACGGACTCGATAATTCTCGCCTCGGTACCTACTCTAACCAGGAACACACTCGGCAACTCTGGGCATTAGCTTGCCTCATCTCCACAACGGCCCCCCACATTCGCCGGGGATGCCTGGTTTCACCTTGGAGATACCCAGGAGGGACCATCTCACAGGGATAGCCAGGACGGGTTCCCCAGCGGTCTACAGCGCCACGACGCCTCAGGGCAGCAGTGCGCTTTACAAGACACATACATTTACATTTACATCACTGTCTGACCAATGTGGACAAAGACTGTGGCATGGACTCTGAGGATTTCCAATGGCAAGGACACCAACTCCCCTACTGAACTTTGGATTCCAAACTCCCGGGAAGCCCCTCACGTCATACCCCCCCCCCCCCCAAAATAAAAATTCACACCATGAAGAGAAGATGCCTGCTGGTTGCATTATTACCTTACATGTGTCTAGTAAAGTCTAAACATGCCTGAGTTCTCTTTTGACTTCAACCATCCACACCCTGGGGCCTGAGTCTGGCACAGGACACACGGGCCACAGTGTATTAGGCAAGACAGACATGGAGCACCATACACATCCGTGATGGGCCCAACCAGCTGAGGGGGTGGCCGCACAACCGTGCTGACAGACACATTGAGTACAGCAACAGTCATGCCCAGAGGTCAGGGATCCCGTCCAGTGTCCTGGGGGGCACCCAGGTATGTGTAGACAGGTGGCAGAACCATGTCCTGCAAGCGTGAGTCTGGTGGATGCAGAGAATGGGGGCCTGGCCAACGTTGGATGCATGGGGATGGCACATGTCACAATACCCACACACTCATGGACATCATGCATAATACACAGTCTCAGCCCACACACACAGCTTGCATCTTGCTACTCGACACATAGATACATGGCCACTATCAGGGACAACCATGCCAGACATGCTGGATGCACCGTGGCAACACACCAGCAATGACTGAGAAGAGGCACCTTGGAGGCATAGGGACACCTTTATTAGTCATGTTTCTGGATTGCAGAGGCAACTCGAAGTACACATGAACACGTCATGTGGAGTAACATGTGGGTCCAACACTGGCACCCTCCTTCTGCAGCACAAATGCGTGATAGCCATGGAACTGGCACACAAAAGTCGGCCAACAGCTAAACACCCACAGCTGCTCACGGAGAGACAGCCATACACCATTGATCCGCTGATGTAGTAGTCCCACAGCATGTCAAGCCAATGCAAACCGTATGTGTCCGAGGGCAGTGTTACACACATTGATGCCATCATCACAATCCACTATCCCATCACTGATGACTGTCAACCAGTCAGACCATCTATTCAGGTGTACACAGCTGCATGTCGTGTCCCATGGTGATGCTACATGGCTGCAGAGGAACCAAACATCGACAGGGGCAGTGTGCATACATCGTGAACAACTGCCACAACCAATACACCCCTGATGCATCCCTTACCCTAAGGAGACTTCCAAACTTGTCCGTGCATGTAACGCTGAGTCAGCACACCATGACGTGTCCATGAGGAATAGCAGGGCCACAACAATGCAACCAGCAGACGGCATGCGCAAATACCCGGGGATGAGAGACACACAAGAAGTCAGCCACTAAAAGCACAGCCACTTGCATGTGCATGTACTCGACACATGTATGGATGACAATATGCTAGTTCATAATTATGAGTGGGGAAATCCAACCATCACTGCCACCATCACTCCAGTGACACACCCATACACACCTCTGACTCACGTGCCATACATGCAGGTGGAGACACACATCACAACACATGCCACACGGGGACCAATGCGTGCACAACCAGACACTGGTACTCACCACTAAGCGAAGAAGTCGCGTATGAGCCGAGTACGGATGTCCTCTTGCGGCTCCACATCCTCCACATCACTAGCCCCATTGCCAAGCCCTTCGTCCTCCACGGGTGGATGGTCCTCGTCATGTTGATCCAGGATGAGTGGCACAGCTTTCTCAACTGCCATGTTGTGCAGCATGCAGCAGACCATGAAGATTTTGCAGACCTTCACAGGGGCATATGGGAGCGCGCCGCCGGTCTTGTGGAGGCACCGAAATCGGCTCTTCAGCAGGCCAAACGTCCTCTCTATCACTCGCCTTGTCCGGCCATGGGCGGTGTTGTAGCGGAGCTGAGCCGTTGTGATGGGGTTGCGGAGAGGTGTGAGCAGCCATGGCATGTTGGGATAGCCAGCGTCCCCTACATGGGAAGCACATGGACATCGTTAGAACTGGTGAAGCGGTCGTGCTGGTAGGCTATGCAAAATACAGGACAGACAGACTGTACCCACCAACAACACATGCTCTTTCGTTGCGCAGCTGCATCATCATTTCAGGCATCCTGCTACGCCTCATGATGTAGGCATCGTGTGCTGATCCTGGAAAACGAGCATAGACATGTGAAATCACCATGTTGGACAGACACACCACAAGGGCATTGATGGAGTGGTAGTGCTTCCGATTGCGGTACGCTACCTCCCGTGCGTGTGGTGGTACCAAAGCTACATGTGTCCCATCTATGGACCCAATGACATGGGGCATCCCTCCCAGGGCATAGAATCCACGCTTGACCCCAGTCAACATTTCAGGGGTTGGGAACTTGATGAAGTCATCCAGGTGAATCAACATGGCCTCTAAGAAATCATGCAGCACACGGCAGAACATGCTCTGGGACATGCCACCAACATGAGCTATGGTATATTGAAAGGTACCCGTGGCAAGAAAATGTATGGCTGCCATTACCTTCAGCTGGGGTGTCAGTGCCGTAGGATACCTGTGCTGCGGTTGCAGGTGTGGTGCCAGTCTCGCCGTCAACTCCAGAATCAACGGTTGGGGGAAGCGGTAGCACCGGATACTGTCATTCTCCCGCATGGCAGCCAAGTCCGGAATTGGTCGGGCAAGAGGCGGTGCTCTGCAGTAATTTGGAAGTGACAAGGAAGAGTGAGTGCACTACGACAACAATTTATATGTACTGAGCACATGTTAATCTGTCAATACACATATGCTACATAGGGAGTCAGGTATGTGCTACATGCCCTGGACACGTATGGCTGCCAGGTGACACTCCTACCAAGACCCAGCTACACACGGAGATTGAGAACCTCCCCATGCCATGCCATGGGATTAGCTGTGTCCCAGTGCAAGTGAACAGCCAGACGCAAGACAGGAGTGACATACACCCACACATCAGCAGAAGTAGGATGCCGATTGCAGAGACTGGTAGCAGAACACTAGAGCCACAGGTCACATGACATTACACTAGGACAGCCCACACACCTTGCCATGAAGGTGCACATGTCATGACTCACCACACATTCATTGAGAGGATGCAGACATGTACTTGTCACGCTACTCCGTGTCCCATGCATACATACGCACCTCACATCCGATACCACATGTGGCATGGTGTGCGGAACAGTATGGAATGTCAATCTACACACAGACACATGTTGGTTGCTGCAACAGCTGCAGCTTTTGAGGGTGCTCCAACATCAACCTGATGGGAAGCCCCCACACATACATGACATAGTCACATTGTGCACCGTGGGTAGTGACAAGTCAGGTGTGGTAACCCCTGTACCGGGCATCAGGGGACACTTCCGTGTGTTGGTGTCCGTGCCATGCCTGTGACGCTCATCCCAAGTGTGCAGTACGACATGCACACATGTCAAAGGAGTCAAGGGCATGCCTGGCACACATTGCACCGTCACACAGTACATCTGTACACATCTCATCATACATCTGGTGCCTTCTCGACTCAGGAGTAATGTTCCACATCACAGCCTGTCACACCTGTGCCCCACACATGTAGTAATGCACAGACGATGCCTTGATGTCCATTCATGGACAAGTATGTCCAGCCATGGACAAGTATGTCCGCTCTATTCCTACCTGTGTGCCGCCTGTCACCACTGTGATGTGTGAAAACCGCCGTACTGCTGCTAAGAGGGCCTGTGTACGTTCCCATATCACTATGGGAGTGCTGCCGTATGTGTACCCATCGTGATGGCGAGCGTACAGGCATGTGCACGGTCCGTACCACTACGAGTACGCATACGCAAGAACACCCATAGTGGTAGGGCCGTACACACGCCTGTACGCTCCCTATCACTATGGGTGTCCTCGCGTATGCGTACTCGTAGTGGTACGGGCCGTACACACGCCTGTACGCTCCCTATCACTATGAGTGTCCTCGCGTATGCGTACTCGTAGTGGTACGGGCCGTACACACGCCTGTACGCTCACTATCCCTATGGGTGTTCTCGCGTATGCGTACTCGTAGTGGTACGGGCCGTACACACGCCTGTACGCTCCCTATCACTATGGGTGTCCTCGCGTATGCGTACTCGTAGTGGTACGGGCCGTACACACGCCTTTACGCTCCCTATCACTATGGGTGTCCTCGCGTATGCGTACTCGTAGTGGTACGGGCCGTACACACGCCTGTACGCTCACTATCACTATGGGTGTCCTCGCGTATGCGTACTCGTAGTGGTACGGGCCGTACACACGCCCGTACGCTCCCTATCACTACATGTACGCATACGCGAGGACACCCATAGTGATAGGGAGAGTACAGGCGTGTGTACGGCCCGTACAACTACGTGTATGCATACGCGAGGACACCCATAGTGATAGGGAGCGTACAGGCGTGTGTACGACCCGTACCACTACGAGTACGCATACGCGAGGACACCCATAGTGATAGGGAGCGTACAGGCGTGTGTACGGCCCGTACCACTATGAGTACGCATACGCGAGGACACCCATAGTGATAGTGAACGTAGGCACGCGTGTACGGGCCGTTGCAATGCATTTGGGGTGCCCTAGGGCCCCCGAATGCACCGTACCTGTGTGTAAAGCTCCAAATTACATAGGGGACACATGAGGGACAAGTATTAAGGCCTACATGTATGCTCGTTGTCATGGAGACCAAGTTTAAAATTTGAATTTGTTCTGGAAGGTGCACAGCAGAAGTCAGTTGGAATTAATCTACTTTGTTGCAATGTGTTTGTGGGGCTGACATCATGCAGGAGAAAAAAACAGATAGAGAACCCACAGACTGCTAGGTTTGAAGGGATTGGAGGAAACATAGGATGCAAATGTGAGTGACCAATCACTCTGTACTCCTGTGCATGAGATGGGCCAGCAAGGCAGATATAAGGCAGCCAGGTCCCATGAGGGAGCACTTGCCTGCACATCTCTGTATTCCACGACCCAGCTGCTGCTACTGATTCCCTGGAACCATGTCAAGGGCTGTGGAGAGGTCACAGCCATTCACCCTGGAGGAGAACATGGCTTTGGTGGAAGTGATCCTCCCACGGTACCCCATGCTGTATGGGCGACCAGGTTATCAGGTGAGTGCAGTGTCCACTGGCACAGACTGTGTCCCTTTTTTGTGACTGTGACTTCTGCCATTGTGTCCAGGTGACACACATGCTATGTACTATAGGGGGGGTCCCAGGGGGGGGAATGCCTGATGTCTCCCAGCAGTGCCCTGAGACAGGAGGGGTGGGTGCCTATCACTCCCAGCAGTGCCCTGAGACAGGAGGGGTGGGTGCCTATCACTCCCAGCTGTGCCCTGAGACAGGAGGGGTGGGTGTGATGCACAGTGTGAGCCTGGATCATTGATTGTGTAGTTGCCCTCATTCCACCTGTGTCCTTTCAATGGCACGTACTGCTTTTGGCCTTTCCCCAGAGGATCATGTCCCTATGACAAAGGTGTAATGCGTTGGATGCACACTATGCCTTGTTGTAAACAGCAAATGTGTTCTAATCTGTGTCCCTGTGACATGTGCCAGGTGTATTGATGTAGTGTCACTTGTTCATCCTCACAGGTAGACGCCTCTGCCAAGGAGCAGATATGGCTGGACGCCGTCAGCGCCGTGAGGAGTGCGGATGGTCGGAGGCGGCACCTGTCCCAGGTGAGGAAACGCTGGCAGGATATCTGGTGCTGGACGCGGAGGATCGCACGGGTCCTGCTGGGGGACTCACCTGAGAGCCACAAGAACCGCGGGCGCCGCCGTCTCTCCCACATCCAGAAACGTGTGCTGGCGGTGGTCTTTCCAGACTTGGACAGGCGTCTACAGGACATGCAGCAGCCGTAAGGGGGTAGGTACATGTGTGTGTTTGTTGTGTTTCACCAGCATTTGTAAGTGCACTGTTCCATGGATACACTTCCAGGGTTTATGGTGCTGTGCAGATCCTGTTCCCCACAGTATTGCAGTGCTCTCCTGCCTCCCTTCCCCTCCTTGCAATGTGTTCCCTGGTCTGTGTGTAGTCACTCCATCACAAGGTTATGTAGCCTGACACCTTCTACAAGTGTGCAATGCCTGCAGCATCATGTGTGGGGGTGGTGTGTTACAGGTTTTGTGACCTTGCCTGTGCCCTGTCCAGTTCTGGACTTGTGGGTTCCATGTCAGTTGGCACTAATGCTGAGTCCAGACATGGGAGTTAATCTCTTGAGTGCCAGGCCTTCCAGCAGGCATGTCCCATGTGGTGGCCTGTGACATGATGTGCATGAGTGTGCGTTACGCATAGTGCAGGGATGTTAGCGTGTGTTGCAGTCATTCCCATTCAGGAGCATGGAGTTGTGTGGCCACTACTGTCCCCAGGGGCATCTTTTCCTAGGTATCATGTGTGTAATCCGAAAATGTCGACAATCTCTGTGTCTACAGCATAGGTTGTGCTCTGTGCCATTGTCCCCTGGCACCATGTTTCTTGACGTGAGATCTATTACAAGTGTCCACTGTCCAGCCTGACCTGATTTTCAAAGTACATACTCACGGTGGCCATTGCCTGTGTGTCTTGTTGCAATCATCTGATGATGCCCATTTGTACGTGATTATTTGGACAGGCGCACCTTGGGTATTTGGTGTGCAATCTTGAATTATTGCATCCCATGTGTATTTCACCCAGACTAAGAGATGTAGGTGCTTCCTGTGTCTCCACAGATTTGTCTCATGTAGGGGGTGGGTGGTGCGGGCATGGCCTACATGTCAAGACCTGTTATCTCCTTGCTAGGACTGGCCAGTGTGTGATGTTTGTCTGGACATACACTCAAGGTGCAGTGTGCCAGTCAGGGTGGGCATGTTATCAGTATTACCTATGCTGCATGTGCCTCTGGTTCCTGGATATGGTCCCTGCTCATCCCAATTTCCTGCCACGCTGTGTGGTGCAGATGCAGTGCTGTATTGTCCCCAGGGCCTTGCTCCTCAGTCAAAATTCCATGTCATCTCATTTGCTATTGTGTCATGCTCTCCATAGTTTTTCCATGGCATGGTGGGTCACACAACTGTGTCCTGCAGGGCCGACATATGTACCTTGTTTTGTAGTTGTAACTCTTCCTTTGTTTCAGGCTATGCACTGTAACCTAAGTAGATTTGACTCACGTGACATATGTATACAGGTGTATGATTGATGTATGTCTCTTCACCCTGCCCACAGCATCATCGGGGGACACGGAGGGAGACATGGACACAGACGGCGCGGAGGGACCGAGCACCAGTGCCAGCGGTGACATCGGGGCTGGCACTTCGAGTGGGACTGAGGCGGAGGAGAGTGAACCTGGGGACCTGTCGACTGGCACAACAGAGTATGAAGCTGACGGGTCCGAGGATGATCTCTCCGAGTGGGCGGTGGCTGCACCACCATCTGACAGCAGCCCTACATCTGGCACCGCCCCCTCCATTGGCATCAGCCGCCTCCCACGTGCTCGTGTCCCTTCCCAACGTGCCCGGTCACCACATGTCTCCTTCCTGCCAGGCACCGCACCCCCTGCCCCTGTCTCCACTGCTGCCGCCAATGCTGAGTCTGTGGACATCCAGCGGCAGTTGCAGATTGGTCAGACTGCGATCCTTAATGTCCTCCATGCCCACAGCCAGGTCCTCAACAACATGGAGGCATACTTGGAGGGCATTCATTCATCGCAGGCTGACCAACGCAACTTGCTGAGGTCCATAGACTCCACACTGACTGCAGCAGTCGGTCTCCTGCAGCGCTACGTCCCACCCCCTACCCCTGCCCCTTCCACACTTCCCACTCCCATGCCTGTCCCACATACACCCAGACGTAAGCATGCACCCACCACAACACACACAGGCACCACACCAGCAGGGAAGGTCCGCCGCACACCTCCTGACACGCACATACAGGGTGAAGTAGGCACACCCACTGGGTCGGGGGGCAAACGTGTGACACGCAGCCAGAGTGGGAGTCCGCATTCCACCCAATCCACTCCCTCCAAATCCCCTCCCCTCAGCTCTCCTGGCCAGATCTCCCCCAAAGACTCCTTCATGGCCGCTCTGTCCCTGACCCCCACAGTGACACCACCCCGCAAGCGGTCAAGGAAGTCCACGGTCAGGGTGCTTGAGTCCCCCCCCCTGTCCACACCCTCCCACAGTGGCGCTGCGACCCATCCCTCTGACCCCCCCCTCCTTGGGGCCTGTGGTTCCTTCGGGTGCAGGGGAGTCCCTGGAGGACCTTGCCGAGGTGTGCAGCGCGCTCCTAGAATCCACCTTTGGCCCTGCCCCACCCCCCGTGGTGGAGTCCTCCATCCCTGCACCCACGTCGCCTACCCTTCGCCCTCCTGTCCCTGCGGTGCCTGTTCCTTCCCCCCAACATGATGCCCTCACCCCTGTGGAAGACAACGGCTTGTAACTGTGCAGGCAAGCTAGGGGACACGCATCCCACTGTGTCCCCCATCCAGCTGTGACTCCTGGACTGCCCTATGGGCTTTGTAATTATTGGACTTACTTCATACTAGTTTTTCCCTTGGAACACTCCTGCTTTGCTGGCATTGCTGTTGGTGGGGCTGCTACATGGTTGTGGGTGTTGGTCATGTGTTGGGTGTGTGGGAAATGTAGTAGTGTGCTGCTCATAGGGGGGACCCTGGGATCTGTGTGCCATCACACGGTGTTAGCTACCTTTCTCCATTCATGTAAGCAGTTGCTGCATGTTGCAATTGTCCCAAGGTGTATTCCTTCCTCTGTGTACCCTGACTTCTTCCCTGCAGGGTGTCCCCTGAATTTAGCGCAGAGCTGTGTGTACATTAGCTGGGTGTGTGACGTAGTCCTTCACCTTTGCACATGCATGCTGAGCCATTCTCCACCTGCATCATTCGTGGCATCCTTGGTAGTCATTGTACTTGTGTATGTGGACTATTGACATGACTTCATGTGGACATGTTTTCCTTTTGGCCCTATGCATGCGTCTACTCCCAGCCTCGCACACATGTGGTACATGTACTGCAGGGTCTTTGTGCACCTGACTGACATTTGTGGGCATGGTATCTGTGGCTACTCCACCCTTTGCGTTCCATGGGCACTGCTGGGAGTGATGGGCACCCACCCCTCCTGTGTCTGGGCACTGCTGGGAGGACTCTGCACCCACCCCTCCTGTCTCTGGGCACTGCTGGGAGTGATAGGCACTAACCCCTCCTGTCTCAGGGCACTGCTGGGAGGACTCTGCACCCACCCCTCCTGTCTCAGGGCACTGCTGGGAGGACTCTGCACCCACCCCTCCTGTCTCAGGGCACTGCTGGGAGGACTCTGCACCCACCCCTCCTGTCTCTGGGCACTGCTGGGAGTGATGGGCACCCACCCCTCCTGTGTCTGGGCACTGCTGGGAGGACTCTGCACCCACCCCTCCTGTCTCAGGGCACTGTTGGCAGGACTCTGCACCCACCCCTCCTGTCTCAGGGCACTGCTGGGAGTGATAGGCACCCACCCCTCCTGTCTCAGGGCACTGCTGGGAGTGATAGGAACCCACCCCTCCTGTGTCTGGGCACTGCTGGGAGGACTCTGCACCCACCCCTCCTGTCTCTGGGCACTGCTGGGAGGACTCTGCACCCACCCCTCCTGTGTCTGGGCACTGCTGGGAGGACTCTGCACCCACCCCTCCTGTCTCTGGGCACTGCTGGGAGTGATTGGCACCCACCCCTCCTGTCTCAGGGCACTGCTGGGAGGACTCTGCACACACCCCTCCTGTGTCTGGGCACTGCTGGGAGTGATAGGCACCCACCCCTCCTGTGTCTGGGCACTGCTGGGAGGACTCTGCACACACCCCTCCTGTCTCAGGGCGCTGCTGGGAGGACTCTGCACCCACCCCTTCTGTGTCTGGGCACTGCTGGGAGGACTCTGCACCCACCCCTCCTGTCTCTGGGCACTGCTGGGAGTGATAGGCACCCACCCCTCCTGTCTCTGGGCACTGCTGGGAGGACTCTGCACCCACCCCTCCTGTGTCTGGGCACTGCTGGGAGGACTGCACACACCCCTCCTGTCTCTGGGCACTGCTGGGAGGACTCTGCACCCACCCCTCCTGTCTCTGGGCACTGCTGGGAGGACTCTGCACCCACCCCTCCTGTCTCTGGGCACTGCTGGGAGTGATGGGCACCCACCCCTCCTGTCTCTGGGCACTGCTGGGAGGACTCTGCACCCACCCCTCCTGTGTCTGGGCACTGCTGGGAAGACTCTGCACACACCCCTCCTGTCTCTGGGCACTGCTGGGAGGACTCTGCACCCACCCCTCCTGTGTCTGGGCACTGCTGGGAGGACTCTGCACCCACCCCTCCTGTCTCTGGGCACTGCTGGGAGTGATGGGCACCCACCCCTCCTGTGTCTGGGCACTGCTGGGAGGACTCTGCACCCACCCCACCTGTCTCAGGGCACTGCTGGGAGGACTCTGCACCCACCCCTCCTGTCTCAGGGCACTGCTGGGAGTGATAGCCACCCACCCCTCCTGTCTCAGGGCACTGCTGGGAGTGATAGGAACCCACCCCTCCTGTGTCTGGGCACTGCTGGGAGGACTCTGCACCAACCCCTCCTGTCTCTGGGCACTGCTGGGAGGACTCTGCACTCACCCCTCCTGTGTCTGGGCACTGCTGGGAGGACTCTGCACACACCCCTCCTGTGTCTGGGCACTGCTGGTAGGACTCTGCACCCACCCCTCCTGTCTCTGGGCACTGCTGGGAGTGATAGGAACCCACCCCTCCTGTGTCTGGGCACTGCTGGGAGGACTCTGCACACACCCCTCCTGTGTCTGGGCACTGCTGGGAGGACTCTGCACACACCTCTCCCATTTCACAATATGTACGCTCATTACATACACGGATGTGGGTACGCTCCATGCATTCGAGGTGGGGGTACGTGTCGTACTTACACTGTTGGGGTGGGGGGTACGCTCCATGCATTCGAGGTGAGGGTACGTGTCGTACTTACACTGTTGGGGTGGGGGTACACTCCATATGTCCGCGGGTGGGGGTACGGGTCGTACTTACACTGTTGGGGTGGGGGGTACGCTCCATGCATTCGAGGTGAGGGTACGTGTCGTACTTACACTGTTAAGGTGGGGGTACGCTCCATACGTCCGCGGGTGGGGGTACGGGTCGTACTTACACTGTTGGGGTGGGGGTACGCTCCATTCGTCTGCGGGTGGGGGTACGGGTCGTACTTACACTGTTGGGGTGGGGGGTACGCTCCATGCATTAAAGGTGAGGGTACGTGTCGTACTTACACTGTTGGGGTGGGGGTACGCTCCATACGTCCGCGGGTGGGGGTACGAGTCGTACTTACACTGTTGGGGTGGGGGGTACGCTCCATGCATTCGAGGTGAGGGTACGTGTTGTACTTACACTGTTGGGGTGGGGGTACGCTCCATACGTCCGCGGGTGGGGGTACGGGTCGTACTTACACTGTTGGGGTGGGGGTACGCTCCATGCATTCGAGGTGAGGGTACGTGTCGTACTTACACTGTTGGGGTGGGGGTACGCTCCATACGTCCGCGGGTGGGGGTACGGGTCGTACTTACACTATTGGGGTGGGGGTATGCTCCATACGTCTGCGGGTGGGGGTACGTGTCGTACTTGCACTGTTGGGGTTGGGGGTCCGCTCCATGCATACGGGGTGGGGGTACGGTCCGTACATATCCGTCCCCACGCTATGTGATGCTTGTGCGGGCCGTCCCCAGGCCTTTGCCACGTGGGTACGAGCCGTCCCGCCATTGTTGGGGTGACGTAGGTGTGGGCGTGGTACGACTCGTACCCACGCTCTTAAGGCGTGGGTACGGGACGTACCTGTCTGGTTGTGTTGCAGGTTCGCGTCGTCAAGGACTTCCGTTGTGGCGGTCGCTGGCTTGGCTGGACAAGGCCCCACCCCCTCGTAGTGACCAGGGCCTGGGAGTCAGGTATGTCCAGGGCATGTGTGCTGTGTGACTATGGTGGGGGTTTTGTGGCCTGCCCCTGCTCCTGCCCCCCCCTCTCCCCCCCTTTCCCCCCTCCCTTAGTTGTTCTGACCTTCTGCGGCGTCTGCGTCGTAACCTGTAGAGGAGGTCGACTGCTATGAGGGCCGGGATGACACGTAGGTTCGGGTCCATGTCTGTCCGTCGCGTACTGGTACTCCTTTTTCGGGTCGTCCTGTCTGTCCGTCGCGTACTGGTACTCGTTGTTCACGTCGTCCTGTCTGTCCGTCGCGTACTGGTACTCCTTGTTCACGTCGTCCTGTCTGTCCGTCGCGTACTGGTACTCCTTGTTCGCGTCGTCCTGATTTCCCGGCAGTTTTTGGCAGCCGGAAAATATTCACCGTGCGGGATGACGTCGGTGCGAATCGTAATTCCTGGTTCGTGAATGGCAGGCTGCGTGCGTCCCGACGTCAGGTCGGCGCTTTCCCGGATCGCATTTGTACGTTGATTTTCGTCGGTCGGTGTTTTGTACGATTCGTACGGAAAAGGTGTTTCCGTCCGAATCGTAATTCCATGTTTGTATATTTACACGACCGGGTACGCGTCGGACGGGGAATATGCTCCGTCCGACGGTTCGTACCCGGTTTTTGCCGGATCGTAATTGGCACCTCTCTGTACATGGTTTGTGCTCTTAAATAGATCCTCACAATTATGCCAATAGGTAGATTTTTGTATCCAATGTACAACTTTATTTTTTTAATTGCTGTGTGTCCTCATCATATTATAAATATGGAGTATTCTCTGGAACTGTTATCAAAGGGACTGCTTCTGGCGGGGGCTGAAGGATTCTTCGCGCGCTGGATCTCGGTACCTGATGCTCGTCACCATCAGTCCCATCATCTCCAGTGAACTGGTCCCACATCCAGATCCAAGCTGGACGCTTATTTGTGCCACGTGCGATCCCCAGCTCTTCTAGTTTGGGGAGTGAGATCAGAAGGATTTCCGGGGTGTTGGTCTCTTTATTTGATCTTGGTGGCCCTACTCTTGTGTTGGACCCATCCCGCCTTAACTGCGGGCAACAGGTTGTGATTCTGGTCTTTGACTTAATTCCAAAGACTTTTCGGATCTGCTGGAGAGACCTGTTAAACTTCACCCAATTAAAATCTTCTATGAAGTATCGATGCTATTAAGAATGGCCAAAATTGGGTCAAAATATGTTTTTAAAGATTGATTTAAGACGTCTGCGAACCTAATATGCATCGAAGCGTCCTTCCGGACTCCTGTTACTGGGTCGATCTGAGGGGCATCACTGTGTCCCCCCTGCTAAGAGTTGCTTTTGTAGCTGCTGGAGGCAGCTTCCGTCGAGGAGGAGGTTCATTGCAACCTTTGACCTTTTCTGGGGGTGGTGAACGAGAGGTGTCAATCTGGGCTCCCCGTACATTACCCGAAACACTCTCTAAACCGCCTTTGACACACATGGGTTTGTGACTTCCGCCGAGTTCTATCATCACCTACCAAACGAGGCGCTTGTGGAGTCGTGGCCCCTCCGCCCGTGGGGCTAACTTGCACAGCTTTCTTTGTCGCCCCCAGCCTCTCCTCCACACACTCAACGGCACTATTAATTGCCCCCATAGCTGTGGCCTGAAAGCTAGTGATAGTGGCAGCCAGTGGGCGTTCTTTTGTTTGTGTTGCAAATTAAGGAAGGCATAGGGGTACATAGCATGGGTAATCATCAGGTATGGCGACTTCATACAATGGTCATTAGGATGAAAAGGTACATAGTACATAGCACATAACGGTGAGAATAGGGAGGGAAGGGAAGGATGGGGGATAGCCATGGGAGGGGGCAGGGTGGGAGATAAGGGCTAGAGCCTCAGAGGAGTGCTCGCATACAATTATAGATAGTTCTGAGGGTCAAGGAAGCTGGATGGCAACCTACATGTGGTGGGGTAGTATGTACCCAAGTCGCTTAGGCGGAGCCGGCTCCCTAGTGGGTACCGTCTGTGGGGTCTGCAGCATTGTATGATAGCGGACGGGTGTGAGGGGAGATGAGCATCTTGGATAAGCGATAACTTTTAGGTTAGGTACCAATGGGGTTGACGGTGTTAGTAGTCTCATCGGCGAGGTTGTAGGAAAGGATGTAGGGAAGAGAGGGGGCGAGGATAAGGGGATGGGACGGAGAAGGGGTGGGCGACAGGGAGGGATAAGAGTCCATGGAAAGTGAGGGGGAGAGGGGGAGGGGAGGGTGTAGGCATGGGGGGAGGTGGGGAGGGTGTAGGCATGGGGGAGGTGGGGAGGGGAGGGGAGGGTGTAGGCATGGGGGAGGTGGGGAGGAATAGAATGCAGTAAGGAAGGACAGGATAGATCAGCGGTGGAGGACTGATGAGGGGGTATAAGAGAGTGTTAGCACATGGGTAGCAGTGGAAGTATGAGGGGGAGGGAGGTGGAGAGAAAGTGAGTGAGCATCCTGTGTTGAAGGAGTAGACAGTTTTACGGAGCAATGCCGCGGACCCTTTGGGCCAAAAAGGCAGAAAAATGTCGACAAATTTAGCCACTACGGTGACGGAGCAATAATCCCCCCTTTTTTTCACCGTACCTGTCATTTTAATACCATATAATTGCCTTTCTGAATAAATGTAATTCGGCAATTACACTGGTTTTTAAAAACTTCATTCACTCTCACGGGCCCCCACTTAGTCTTAGAAGTACCTCCCTGTCTCCAGGTGAAGTCCCGCTCTCTCTCAAACCAAGGGGGTCATTTGGATAGTGTGAAGAACCAGAAACCTTATGGGCCTGGCGGCGCAGGGTACGCCTTAATCTCCTGGGTTCTCCTGCTTCAGCTAACAGAGGCACGGGGACACTCTGTTGGCGTAAAAGATCAGATTTTATTAGCTGCAGCTAGTACAGTTGTCCTAGAAGTACACACGGTATGTTCTCAGGAGACTGCCACTTCACTCCGTGGCACACAATCTTTTATAGCACATAGGTGACATATACATTAACGAAGGTTACACTTAAAACATACATGAAAAACCAATAAGAATAGTCTGGAAATAAGTCAGAGCCAATAGAAAGAATTGGAAAACAAAAGTATCGAGTAACCCGAAGAAGCTTCTCCTCTAACTGTGTTTGCCACCCCTCCCCACAGGTTAAGGTATTAATGTGTCTGTAACTGACTTGCAGGTGGCGAGATACGTTTGTGTGTTTTGGAGGACAGTTGTGAAACGAGAGAATACGAGCAGAGGACAGTGAAGGCCAGAAGATAAGATAAAATCAGAAGAGAATAGTGTAATCCAACAGATAGTTGAGACAGGGATTAGAAAAACCAGACAAGGATTAGTGTACTCGGCCAGTTTCTAACACCAGCTTTGTAAACAGAGGCACAAGGCTATTTTGACACAATACTGCAGGAAAAGCAGAAAAGACTTCGTTTGTCGTGCTGCCTGAGTGAGGGCAACACAAAATGGCGGCGGAGCACAAAATGAAGGCTCAATACGATTGTGATCGAAAATCAAATTTCCTCAGACCCTCCTTTTGCCAGAACTCAGGCAAGATACACAGACTCACGTTAATCTGAGTCGATGTCGATAGCCATGAGGTCATCGAGCTGTTGCTGTAACATCATTCTAATATTCTCTGTTCTTTGTGTCTTAGGTTTTGGGATGCACACAGTAGCACAAAGGTCGCAGATGGCGGGACCACAGTGCATACAAAGACAACAAGAGAAAACGATGGCTAAAACCATACCAAGGAATGTTAGCACTTTCCAACCCCATTTGGACAGTAGTCCCCAAAACCATCCCAATAACGAACAATCTCCTTCGTCCTGAAGAATCGACTCGGAGATTATATGTAATTTAGAGATGGCTTGGTATACTGTCGGAGCATCATCAGGTATATAAATACAGCAACTTGATTTGATCAATTTACAGACTCCACCACGATCTGCAAGAATAACATCTAAGGCAACTCGGTTCTGCAAAGTCATAAGACGATCCGCCTGTAGTTCCGCTGTAATATTACTCAAAGCTCCTACAGTGATGTCTATGGTAGTCTCTACAACACAAACCAGTTGTCTCATACTCCTGCTGTTTGCCATAGGACCCCAAAAAGGAAGAAATCCTTTTAGGAAGTCTCCTCCCTCTTGTCCTGTTGTGTCTTTGGAATCAATAATTCCTCTGCCATATCTGTTCTTATGAAAATTTGAAGAAGCAGTGTATGTAGGGGGAAGAAGAAAAGCTATATAGCAAGTTCCAGAAAAATCAGTTGGCAACCACGTATAGGCTCTATCGTGACAGATAAAATACGTGCCCTGAGATGGCACTAACGGCGGCGAATTCTGAGATGAGTGGATGTACGTATGGGAACAAAAGCTTCTTCTCTGTTCGATGTCAGTAGTCTGGTCATTTATTTGCAAACAGAAATTGCCTTGATGAGGTACAGTCCAAATTGGTGGAGATTTTCCCTGTTTAACCTTATCACTAAGGCTAGTGATATAATGAGTGACGTTCCAATTAGTATATGCTTTTCTCTCATCAGCAGAAATTTTACTATTTTCCATGATTTTAGCCATAGCTACCATTCCCTTTATTAACGTACTATGACTGAAACCTGGTCCACTAATATAAGAACTGACAGGTCGTTTAAATCGGCTTTGATAGGCGTTAGAGAAAATTACAAAATAAGCCCAAGCAGAACCTTCATAAGAGAATGGAAGGACTAAATATGGCATCCCTTTTTCTGTGGTATGAGGCATTAGTCCTCACACCCAACAATCGGTTGTATTAATTACTAATTGGTGTTGGTGTAATAACTGGATAAACAAATTATTGTAATATTCAATTCTTCTAACAAGTTCATGTTGAGGAAGTGTATCAAATAGATGCGGAGAGATAGTAGAATAAGAAGGCACAGTAATAGAAGAAGGGACAACTTTTTGCTGCATAGCATGAACAATCCAACCTATACACGCCAACAAAATACACAATAATATAAAAACACATAAAGTTATACCACAACGACTGTACATTATTTTACAATAATTGTCTTTCATTTTGTTCTTTCTCTCTCTTTCGCCAAATGTAGTTTCCATCTTCTAAATGGATGCTCACGGCAATCTTCCTTAATCACTTGGTCACGATTGTCTGCCGTCCTATGACACTGCAAGTCCTGCAGGCCTATTGCCACTACTCAGGTCACAACCAAGACTCCTACCATGACTCTGCAACCGGGATAGAAATTACATATAAGAGAGAATCTCAAGTTTTCTTCTTCAATCTAGGTCTTAAATTGTAATGAGCCTTATCGGGTACAGTCTGATCATGAAACAAAGCTTCTTGGAGAATGTCGTTGTTTTCTTTTTCTGACAGTGTTTCATTCAAGTGTGCATCACTAAAAGGTATAAAATGTGGAACCTTCTCGCTTTCAGAGTCACTTATACCCTTACGGACCCACTGATCAAAGGGCAAAGGCAAAGGAACCTTCTTGCAGTGCACGCCATGGATCCAGTTGTTCTTTCCTTCAACCTTTACTGCTGTACGAGTGGTCAAGAGAACCTGACGGGGTTCTCTCTAGCGAGGCTCCAAATTCTTCGTCCTTTGGAAATTCTTCACACAAACCCAGTCACCTGGTTGGATGGAATGACCTGAGTCTGTGGAGGCCCCTGGCAAAACGCTCTGAACCTGTTGATGGAGAACACGCAATTTAGTTGTGAGGTCGTGCAAATAATCAATCAACATCGGGTATGGCAAGTCTGAATACTTTTTAGGGCGAGGGACTCCCCATATATTAGCTGGGCGTCCGAAAACTATCTCATAAGGGCTAAGTCCCAAACGAGAATGCACAGCCGTTCTGGTGGATAGAAGAGCCAAAGGTAGGGCATCGGGCCAACTAAGGCCTGTACTAGCCTGCACTTTCGCAAGCTTAAGCTTTAAAGTACCATTGTAGCACTCCACTAGACCCGCTGACTGTGGATGGTTTGCCGCATGGAACTTCTGTTTTATACCAAGACCTGCACAAACTTTTTGCATGACTTGGCCCACAAATTCACTCCCATTGTCACTCCAGACAATGCGCGGCAAACCAAATCTAGGAAAAAACTCCTTTAGAAGTACTTTGGCTGTAGATAAAGCAGTATTGTCTTTCAGGGGGTAAGCCTCTATCCATCTGGAAAAGGCACATACCACCACTAGAACATATTTGAGATTGTTGCATCGTTCCATGTGAATGTAATCGATTTGCAACACCTCAAATGGATAGGCCGGAGGAGCAAAATGACCTGCTGAAGTTGGGGTTCCCTTTCCCGGATTGTACATTAAGCAAATAATGCAATGTTTCACTACATTTTCTGCACACTTTGGGATTCCTTCGTTTTGCCACACTGGAGCCAGAAGCTTGCATATTCCTTTCGCACTTAGGTGGGCTAGACCATGCGCCATAGTAACTACAGGTAGTACATAAGCGTCTGGTAACAGCCAACGTTGGTGCTCGGACAATTCCACCCAAAATCCCATCTCATCTAACATTCCTGTACTTTCTTTCCACTTTCTCAATTCTTTCTCTGTAGCCTCTTCTTGAATTGATTTCACACTTTCTACTGTGTCCTCATACATTCCTTTTTCTCTGACCCAATTTGCAGGGCCCGCAACATACATGCGACTTGTAGCATCTCTGGCTGTCTTTTTCGCTACCTCATCCGCAAATGCATTCCCGTGACCAACATCGTCAGTAATCTTCTTATGTGCGCTACACTTCACAATTGCTATCTGGGTAGGCAAAGCAAGTGACTCAAGAAGGTCAGTCATCAACTGACCATGTTGTATCTTAGTGCCGTGGGAAGTAAGGAATCCCCTTTCTTTCCACAAACGTCCAAAATTGAACGCCACACCAAAAGCATACTGGCTATTGGTATACACGTTCACTCTTTTTCCTTTGGATAACACACACGCACTGGTTAAGGCTATCAGTTCAGCTGCCTGAGCTGAATTATGTCTGATGCGTGCTGTTTCCACGACTGTATGCAAGGTAGTAACAGCATAGGCTGAAGTTGTCTCTCCATTAGGAAGCTTAAAACAAGAACCATCTACCCATAGCGTTCCATTAGGATTCACTAATGGCGTATCTGTTAAGTCAATTCTACCTTTTGTCTCTTCTTCAGTACGGAAGAAACAATCATGTTGTTCTTGAACACCTTTCTCTTCTGGAAGAGGCAACAAAGTAGCTGGATTTAAAGTATTACATCGTTTGATATGCACGTGACTAGCCAAGAGCGTCAGCTCATATCCAGACAAACGAGCACTCGTAAGATGCTGTGTTTTTGTTCTGTTTAGCAAAGTATCCACTGCATTTGGCACCATAACAATGAGAGTATTATCTAGCACCACTCCAGCCGATTGTCGAATAGAAATTGCTGCTGCTGCTGTCGCTTTAAGACAACTAGGCAATGCTTTAGCTACTGGATCTAACGTAGCCGAAAAATAGGCACATGGTCGCTGTTTATCTCCAAATCGCTGTGTTAAGATTGACAACGCACAACCTTCTCTTTCGTGAACATAGAGCGTAAAAGGCTTACTGTAATCAGGAGTACCTAGTACAGGAGCGGAACACAGAGCAGCACGTCAGTCAGTAAAACTCCTCTGACATTCGTCAGTCCATGGAAGGGGCTGAGGCGTATCTTTCAAAGTGAATGCCAACAAAGGTTTGGCCAACAGAGAGAAGTTAGGGATCCACTGCCTACAATAGGAAGTAATGCCCAGAAAGGCACGTACCTCTCTTTGTGTGGATGGCACAGACATTTGCGCAATAGCTTGGATACGTTCTGGGGTTAATCGTCTTCCCTCCTTTGATAAGAGATGACCCAAGTAGGTAACCTCTTGGCGAACATATTGTAGCTTAGAAGGTGAAACCTTATGATTAAGATTGGATAGGTGTCGCAACAATGCAACCGTCACATTCTTACATATATCCTCTGAATCAGCAGCGATTAACAAGTCGTCTATGTACTGAATGAGAGCAGCACCAGACGGCAAGGAAAAAGCATCAAGATGACATTTCAGAGCTTGACTATAAATAGAGGGACTTTCACAATAGCCTTGAGGTGCGCGCTTGAACCGAAAGCTTCGGCCTCCAAGAGAGAAGCCAAAAATATCTCTACTCTCTTCGGCAATGGGAATACTAAAGAAAGCATTTTTCAGATCGATAACAGAAAAACAAACCGCTGTAGAAGGTATCATCGTCAACAGTGCAGTGATATCTGGGACAACAGGAAACTGTGGTACAACAATTTTGTTTACCTCCCGAAGATCAATTACAAAGCGATAAACAGGAGGCTGAGAAGGATCAGTGCGTTTAAGAACAGGAAGAATAGGGCTATTACATTTGCTACCTCTCGTTTCCTCAACCACATCCTTCTGAATCAAATCATGAATGATTTCCAAAAGCGCTCTTTCACCTTCAGTGGAAATTCTATATTGAGGAGCACGTGGCAATTCAGCATTGGGCTTGAGAGTAACAACATAAGGTGGAATTTCAAGACAACCAACATCATTTGGACCCGTGGCCCAAAGCGTTGTAGGAAGAGAGAGCAATTCAGGTGGAAATTGATCTTTAGACAAATACATTGGAGAAGTCAGTTTCTGTCCTAAAGTAAGATATATACCAGAAGGAGAGCAATATATCGTTGCATGTAATCTTTTCAATAGATCCAAGCCCAATAGATTCTCGCCGCAACCATTCGTTAAGAGAAGCGGAACTTCTAAATAATAAGGGCCAATTGAAATAGGCAAAGGGCAAGAAACCGGATTACGAACTGGGGCGCCAGAAAAACCTACAGATACATTCGTTAAGCCAGACAAAGGTGCCCCAGGGAGTTTTGAATGAATGATAGAACTTCTCATCGCACCAGTATCTAAAAGAAATGGCTCTGAAACACCCATTGTAGTGACATTAACATACGGTCCATTCTGAGCTACTGGAATCGACACAACTCCCTTACTTTGTCCATGGCTGTCCTAGTTAGCATGAAGACTTTCATTCTCGCCTTCAACATAACAATCCTCATTGTAATACTGTGTGGACCGGACGTTTTGCTGATCAAAATAGTTCATGGAATTAGAAGGAGGAATGGAACGCTGTTCTTGGGTCAACATACCTCGACCTCTACCTCTGTTTGCTGACTGGAGGCAACCACGACCTCGTGGAGCAGATAGTGTCCCATTGCGCTGTAATAAAACCGGACAACTATTCTTAAAATGCCCTTCCTCCCTACAATAGGCACATTGATTAGGACCTAACAAAGGTCGCGGAATATATGGCTCAGGCTTTTGATACACCCTCTGAAACTGTGGAGGCTGCTGAAACTGGGGCTCAGCATAACGAGGTGGATAAGCCTGTTGCAAGAGAACCTTAGTTTTCAATTCTTTAGTCTTTTTCTCTTGCTTATCTTTTTCTTCTTTATCTCTATTTACATAATATTGAGCAGTAGCCAATATCTGGGATGAAGAGGAAACAGCCCATGAACTTTCGGAGTCTTTCAACTTATGCGACAGCTCGGGTAGCAAATTAAATACGAACTTATCTACAAATAATCGCTGTCCACCCTCCGTAGTCATGTCCTGACCACTGTGATCAATGAATGTCTCCTCGAAACGAGTGAAGAAATCGGAGACACTCTCATCTTTCTTCTGTTTACACGCGGCTAGTTTATCCCAGTTAACTCTCAAGGCAGGCATCATCGTTTTCATTAATGTAATAATCCTACCAGGGAGTTCTGAAATCAAAGCATCAGGCTTCGCATCACCCACTTGGGCTCTATCTGCGGCAATTATAGCATCCCAGTCTCCACCTAATTCTTGGGCATGATTCTCTTTACGAGTCCTAGCCCATAATGCTTGTGGGACTACATTCCCCATCAACATATCAATATCTGCTAAATTCATGATGCAGGCATCAACAGTCTGTGACAATTCTTTATAGTAACCTGCAGGGTTCTTACGAGGATCCGGTAGAGACTGTTTAAGAGCCAAAACTTCAGATCTTTTCCAGGGGACATGTACCCATATTCGCTGGAAGTGAGTAGGAATAGCTTGATTAGCACCTGCTGCTGGAACCTCTTCTCTCCATACTGGAGGAACCTCTCTCATTGGGTAATTTTTCAGTGTCAACCTAACTGAGGGATCGGAGTCAAGAAAAGTCTGTGAGGTAAATAAGGTTCTAAAGGTAACAAGTGTCTTTACAGCGTCCTCAATCTTAGAACCCACAATGAGTCCCTTATCAAAGTTAGCCTGAATATCTAACAGACCCTGAGGAACCAAACCCAAGTCCATATCCTCCCAACCTTTAACGAGAGTATCACACATAACATTGAAAACATATCTCTGCGTAGGCGCATTCCACTGTGAGAAGGTAGGCATAATGTCGAGTACACTATACTGAGGACCCTTCTCAATCCATTTGCGAGCGAGAGAGTCCAACCTTTCTCGTTCTTCGGAAGCTGGGAACTGACTACGAGACTGTCTTCGAGAAAATGCCGGAGACACATTTAACGCCTCAAAGAAAGGAGATAAAAGACCAGCGACCGTATCTGTGAGTCGTTTACTCATAAACGGAGAATTGGACATAAGGATAGGGGACAAGGTATTAGGAGAACTAACTAAAGAGGAATCAGTAATTACCGGAGGAGCAGAGGGCAAAGAAGATGAAGGAAAAGGAGTCGAAGGCAAAGCTGGCAGAGGCGGCAATACTTGATGGGGCAAATATGGAAGAGCCGGAGCAAGCGGAGGCGCAACTGGCGGCTGAACAGGCTGTAACAACGGGGGTGCATTAGCACCTTGTACATAGGGCAGAGGCAATCTCAATAAGTGAGACATCAAGGGATCTTCCTCTAAATCCTTTCTTTTATCAGAAGGGGAAGCTGGGAACATCGGATAGCATTTATCTATCGCCATACGATGCTGTCTCTCTGAAATTTCCATCGCATTGTTAACTTCATCATCTTTAAATTGCTGGGCAGCCTGTATAATTGTCATACCCTGTGCTTTCCTATCTCATTTTTCGTGCTTAATTTTTCTCTGTTTGGCTTCCTTACGCCAAAGGCGAAAAGAGTCAAACATTGCCGGCCGGGCTTTTTTTAAAAATAAAATAGTTTCCAAATTATCTAGTATGTCAGGCTCGAAACTACCATTTTCTGGCCATTTTAAAACACCATCATTCTTCGTGTATCGGATCCATGTCTCGTTAAAGGCAATGGGGCCAAGCCCATGTTTAGAATAGAGCTCATAAGTGGGAGTTCCAACCGAAGGAATCGGACAAGAGTCCTCCAGCCGGGAATCTCTATTACAACCAAAGCAACAAAGTTTCTTAAACTTAGTCAGACCAGGCATCGTTATTTCACTGGACTGTTCACAAACATCAAGGGGGTTAACTCAATTAACACAGCACAAATGTACTTACCCCTCGGCTTCGGTTATTGCAATACCCGAATCAAAGACCCAAAGAACCTAAGAACCAAACAACCAAAGAACCAAAGAACCAAATGTGGGAGCGACCCACCAATACTTAACTAAGATGTCTTCTTACACCAACAGAGGCCCGTCTATCGTCTCGCTTTACCATACATCACCAAAAAGAGGGCCAAGGCAAGGCGGCAGTCAGGGCAGCAGTCATCAGTAGCCATTAGGAAGGAGTAACCACGCTGCAAAAGACCTTCGGACCACTTTCGACATACAGGGGTCGCTTGACGTGGTTCGCGATTCCTCCAGAATTTTCTTGCGGGGTTCCTCACGACCTTCAGGCAGAACCACTACCTCTGAAGCCGCCCCACGTTGGGCGCCATTTGAAGAACCAGAAACCTTATGGGCCTGGCGGCGCAGGGTACGCCTTAATCTCCTGGGTTCTCCTGCTTCAGCTAACAGAGACACGGGACACTCTGTCGGCGTAAAAGATCAGATTTTATTAGCTGCAGCTAGTACAGTTGTCCTAGAAGTACACACGGTATGTTCTCAGGAGACTGCCACTTCACTCCGTGGCGCACAATCTTTTATAGTACATAGGTGACATATACATTAACGAAGGAGACACCTAAAACATACATGAAAAACCAATAAGAATAGTCTGAAAATAAGTCAGAGCCAATAGAAAGAATTGGAAAACAAAAGTATCGAGTAACCTGAAGAAGCCTCTCCTCCAACTGTGTTTGCCACCCCTCCCCACAGGTTAAGGTATTAATGTGTCTGTAACTGACTTGCAGGTGGCGAGATACGTTTGTGTGTTTTGGAGGACAGTTGTGAAACGAGAGAATACGAGCAGAGGACAGTGAAGGCCAGAAGATAAGATAAAATCAGAAGAGAATAGTGTAATCCAACAGATAGTTGAGACAGGGATTAGAAAAACCAGACAGGGATTAGTGTACTCGGCCAGTTTCTAACACCAGCTTTGTAAACAGAGGCACAAGGCTATTTTGACACAATACTGCAGGAAAAGCAGAAAAGACTTCGTTTGTCGTGCTGCCTGAGAGAGGGCAACACAAAATGGCGGCGGAGCACAAAATGAAGGCTCAATACGATTGTGATCGAAAATCAAATTTCCTCAGACCCTCCTTTTGCCAGAACTCAGGCAAGATACACAGACTCACGTTAATCTGAGTCGATGTCGATAGCCATGAGGTCATCGAGCTGTTGCTTTAACATCATTCTAATATTCTCTGTTCTTTGTGTCTTAGGTTTTGGGATGCACACAGTAGCACAAAGGTCGCAGATGGCGGGACCACAGTGCATACAAAGACAACAAGAGAAAACGATGGCTAAAACCATACCAAGGAATGTTAGCACTTTCCAACCCCATTTGGACAGTAGTCCCCAAAACCATCCCAATAACGAACAATCTCCTTCGTCCTAAAGAATCGACTCGGAGATTATATGTAATTTAGAGATGGCTTGGTATACTGTCGGAGATAGAAAAATGTATCAGCATCAGGTTGTAGTTTGAGGTGCTTGGTTTTTTTCCTCACTTACCTGGAGAAGGGCAGATTAAAAGGATTCACATTTACCTCTGGCACGCTCAAGACTGCTGCAGAGAGTTACTCTGATGAAAGAAGATTCACCGGCTGGTATGCGGACTTGTCAGCTCTCTAAGTTCTTTTTATGAGGTTTACCATTCGTTGTCAGGACTGACCTTCACTGTTAGTTCATGTGTTCCCCTGCAAAGGGGGTGAAATGCCTACTCCCAGAATAAGTAGATGGAATTGATTCAACCAGAGAAGGAACATGGTATTTTGATAGAAAAATTCTGAATTTGCTATCATAGGTGAAGAAGAGCCTCCATTTTAAAATTTGCTGACCTGCCCAAGAACGACAGAGGAAGTGTTGTTCATAACATTATATCCCCAATTGGTTTTTCAAATACTGGCTGACTTCTCTTATCCCAAGCCAGGGTAAAATCTTGTACCGTAGACACCTAACTATCTGAACCCAGCACTGCTTATCTGCAGACCCTGATTCCACTCCAAACCCTGAGGGAGAATACTCACTACATAAATTGATGACTTTGCGTTATTTCAATGTAGTCCAGAGGTGGCTCTGAAAACCCAGATAAGCTACAGGGCTTGTGGGCAGAACCACGCCAGGTTAGAAAAGAACACTAGAACATTGTCAGGGTACAAAGCTTCTCTGTCCGGCACCCCCTAAAGGCACTCAAACCCCTGCACTTGAGAATCTACTCTCAACCATTCCTCCAATGGTTTGTTTGCGATAGCAAAGACCAACGATGACAATGGGCACCCTTGCCAGGTGCCTGTTTGTTTTGGAAATGCGTTTGCCTCACTCTCCCTCTAACTGATTGATCTGTATTAAGAATCCTCATATAATCAATGAATCTAGGACCAAATATAATCCTCTGTAGTAAGATGAACAGTAGTCCTATCCCATTGAGTCACAAGCTTCCTTGAAACTTGTGAGTAGGATCAGTGCTGCTCCGCCCAGCCTATCTGCCAATGCTAGTGCATTGAGGGGGCTTCGTATATTATGTTGAGTATCCCTCCCCAGTATAAACCCAGACTGGCTTGGTCGGCCTAATGAAAAAATAGCTATTTTCGTAAGTAGGTTTGCCAGGGCCTTCACAACGTTTTGACTTCAACATTTGGGATGGAAATTGAGCCGCAGAAAGAGCAGAGGTCCAAGGGGCAACCCTGCTTGTGAATGACCACTATCTTGTTCATGCACAGATCCAGTGTTAATTGGTTGATCTCCACTGATTCCTTTATCACGTTCTCCAGTAAGGTAATGGCCTTGGAGGCGTAGATATTAAAAAACTCTGACAAATATCCATTGGGTACCAGCGTTTTGCCAGACTGCACTTGTCAGAGCCTCCAATAACTCTTTGTAAGTAAGATCATCCTCCAAGAGTTCTTTCTCTGCCTCCGGCACCCTCTGCAATGGGAAACCAAGAAGAGAATCCTTTGACTTGTCCCTGTGCAGGCTTTTGTTTTGGGAATATAATTTGGCTTAGTAAAATGCAAATATTCTGGCTATCTCTGAGCCCCCCTTGACTATTGTTTCGGCCTATGAAGATAGTTCTAATGGAGCGAGGTCTGGTTACCTCCGGGAAGGCTGGAGAAGGATAAGCATTTCCAAAAATGTATTTCCAAGTGGAGCAAGAAACTCCTGCTTGGATGGACAATCATGTATATATGTAAAAATATAAGTTAGCAGGTTTTTCCCACTGTGCCATAGGAATTTAGGGAATGTTTTCCTAATAAGTTGTTCTCTTTTTTTGTGTTATTGGTATCTTGAAATACAGTGTCTCCATGTACTTTCCATCCTATGTGTGTATAAGGGTGGGAATATGGTCGTGCTTCCTCGATACGTTTTTGCATGTAATCGTGGTAGCGTGCTTCCTCAGAATCAGTTTGCCTAAAGCGGTGAAGACTCCAAGGGTCACTTGCTGTAACCGGTCTCATCTATGGCCCTTGGTGGCTTCCTCCTTACTCCTGTCTTCGTATGCTGAAAGATGTGGAGCGCTCCCTTCAGGTACCAGTGGGACAGCGCTTGTAACAATGCCTTCTACCCTGACTTTACAGATGTTAGTTTCTGCTGTAACCTATATCTAAGTTAAAACATGCATATGAACCATGCCAATTGAAAAGAAACATTCTGTAGACATTATGAAAACATTTTTACATTTTGTTCCATTAATGATACAGTGCTTTTCTACTTTTTAGCATGAAATAAAAACACATTCCTCTGGAACAGAAGTATTGAGTAGATGTGAAGTGAGCCAGCACAATTTTAATTTTGCTGATAAAAATTGACCAAAAATGGAGTTTGAGTTAATCAAATTGTTCATAAATGTCAAATTATTCTCAAAGCATCATGCTTGACTTCATGCATTATGATGCCAATGTCTAAAGTAGTTTGAAGATCATCAAATATTTGTAGGATTGTCTCCAAAGTTATTTATGCTGAAATGACATCACAAACCCTCCCAAAGGAGACCTCTTTAGAAGGAAAACAAGTTTATTTAACAAAAGTTAACAAATTCAGTGATGGAACATGCCTAGGAAGGCCATCTCATTCAGTTGTGACATTATATAACTACCCACATGTTCGTGTAGACAACAACATCTCAATGGCCCTCAGTGTGGGCGTCAGTTTTTCTCAGGAACAGAAAGATGGAAACTATAAGTTTCAAAATATTTTTGAAGCATTAACCAATAAAGGATATGGTCACATGGACATCCCTTTTATTTATCTTAAAAGAATGGATCACTTGTACCTGTGTGACCAGGGTTAGGTATGGTGGCCCTCTTAAAAACCCTCATTCACGTACACAGGTTGTCGAGAGGTATATCTTGATTATCCACCTATTTTTGACGTAACAGCATCATCATTGTTTTTTTTTGGGGTATGCTATCCTCCACCTGGAGGCAGAACCACTGGTAATATAGTAGCGATTAGTGATGAAAAAGTGCTCAAGTGAAGTGAGTTAAAATTGCCTACTCTTCCAAATTAGAAACTTCTTTAATTAATTGGAGATGTGGAAAAAATAAAATCAAGGTGGTGCTTATGAAGGTGAGTTACTAATCTAACGCACTAATTTGTCCATGTGAGCGGTCGACATGTTTCAGCCCTATAAATTCCCAGGTGGGTCGGGGGGCTTTCTTCAGGACCTTTGATTTTGTGAGGTTGCTAGTTTTCTCAGCCCAAATGAGGTACGTCACTGACTTACCCTTCTTCTGTGATTGTTACTGGTTATTAGTACCTGTAACTGGTTATCCATTTTGCGGGCCGCCTCTGGGGAACCAGCGGGCTTTTTGGACCTGTCTGTATCTGCTGCTGCAACTTGTGCTAGCTCTTCAATCGGAGCCCGGGTCACACAGGTACAAGTGATCCATTCTCTTTTGATAATGAATCCTTGCCTGGAAGCTGAATGGTTCAAAGCTTCTCTCTCCCTCAATTGATTAAATACACATGACATCCCACCACCTGCGAGGTCTTCTCTACCAGTTCACACTTTCTGGTTCTCTCTTAGTGCTCCATCCTTGCATCTTTGTCAGTCCTTGTTTCAGCTACAAAGTTTCTTCATAGCCTCTTTCACTTCCTTGTTGCGTAGAGTGTATATGATTGGATTGAGCGCTGGAGTCACTAAGCCATAGAAGACGGAGATGACCTTTTCACTCTCCGCTGAGATCATTGACCTGGGGCTCATGTACATGATAATGGTTGTGCCGTAGAAGAGGCTAACCACCATCAGGTGGGAGCCGCAGGTGGAGAAGGCCTTCTGTCTGCCAGATGCTGTCGGCATTCGCAGGATGGTGGAGATGATGTGAAGGTACGTGAAGATGATTAAGGACAGCGGAACCAAGAGAACCACTACCCCAACCCCTGAGATCACAGCCTCAATTAGGCGGGTATCGATGCATGCTAAACGTAAGACAGCAGCCACTTCGCAGACCACATGGTTGACCTTATTGTGTCCACAGAAGGGTACAGTTATTGTGAAGGACACATGCACCACAGAGATGAGGAACCCACTGGTCCAAGTAATGATGCATATTTTGATGCAGACGACTTTACTCATCAGGCGTTGATAATTCAAGGGGTTGCAGATCGCAAAATAGCGATCCAAGGCCATGACTGCCAGAAGGAAACATTGGGTCACGCCTAGGGAGAATCCGAGGTACATTTGGGTGACACATCCAGAGTATGTAATGGTGTTCTTTTCCAAGAGGAAGCCCTTTAGGCATATTGGGATGTCTGTTGTCAAAAAGCAAAGATCCAAAAATGACAAGTTGCAAAGGAAAAAGTACATGGCAGAGTGAAGCCGGGGATTAGTTTGAACAACTGCAATGATGAGACTGTTTGCAAATAACGTGATGAGGTAAATTATGAGAAAAACTGGAAATAGCACAGCTCTTAGCTGGGGTGGAATAGAAAATCCAGACAGAATAAATTCAGTCACCAGACTTTGGTTTCCTCTCTCCATTGTGTTATCCTCTGGTCACCTGTATGGAAAGGAACATTAAACATGACTGTCCATAAAACAAATGAATTCGGAAGCCACTCCATACAAAATATTGAAATACTGAATATAACGTAATTACATCATAATCAGATGGGTGTGGAAAGGAGGTTTGTATACCAGAGAGATGAGTGAGAGATCTTACGTGAGTGGACATTGCGTATCTGAGACCTCAAAATGCATCAGGATCTTTGCGTCTAGCGTGGAGAGAATTTACTTCACTCTGGTAATCTGGTAGGTGGAAACTGAACCGATATTAGTTTAAATCTGTGTACATAAATTCCATATAAGCCTGGCGACGCATTGATCTGCGTGGGCTTCAGGAAGCTTCACCACTGATGGCTTCATGCATACAAACATTGCAGGCCAGCTGCCTTACAATAAGTCAATAAGAAAAGAAGACTGTACAAGGCTACTATACCTTGGCCACATTGGACCATGTAAAGGGGCCGTTATCAAACATCTGGCGGCCTTAATGAGCAAGCGGCTTGGGCCACACAGGGATGGCCGCAGCTGCAGGAATCCTGCCTGCTTCCAGGGAACAGAGAGCCGGTGCATAATTTTTAGTTTTATGCGATCAAAGAGATTGGATTATTCAGGTTTCAAAGTAACTATTTAGCCTACTTATGACATCACTGGACAGGGATCATGTAACTCATTGCCCACGAAGGGCATTTCAGAAAATCCCATGGCATGACGTATTGGGACCCTGATCAGGTGAACTGATTGTCTGGCTTCTGGGCTTGCTGACATCATGAAATGAATATATCATGACAAGGACTCAAGACTGAAGCAACACACTGTCCGCGGCTACTTCATGAAGCAGATGCGAGGAAGATTGCTGCTTTTATTCAGATTCTTGCAGGTACTTCCCTTCATACTCATAGACCTGGTTATTACCTCTTAACCAGGGCACAAGTCCTAAAAAAAGAAGTGGGGGGACGCTGTCACCGGAAGTGACGTCACAACAGGAATCTCATGAAGAGAAGTGGGGGGACGCTGTCACCGGAAGTGACGTCACAACAGGAATCTCATGAAGAGAAGTGGGGGGACGCTGTCACTGGAAGTGACGTCACAACAGGAATCTCATGAGTATTCATATGCCTTTAGATGACGGGGCATTTCACAGCACTGCTACCCCTGGTCTGTTCCTCGATGTCCTTTGCAACCCCCCCTCCCCCCCACTCCCCCGAGGGGGTGCCCCAGTTGCACAACGAAGTGCTCAAAAGTGCACAAGATACAGAAGGACACACATTCCAAGCGTTAACCGCCAACGCCTGCTCGCTCCGCCTCCCAATCACTCCAGCCTGCACACACCACCGGTGCCTCTTAAAGTCTCCAATTACAAATATTAGCATATCTTTGGTAATTTACGGGAAACTTCCCTCCCACCCGGGCTCTCTGCTCACACAATGCTGTCCAGCTTTTGGGCAGGGGGGACGGCGTCCACCCGGAAAAACCTGGTAAAATAAGTGGGGGGACGCCGTCCACCCGCGTGGTACCCTGACTCGAGCCCTGCTCTTAACAATGTCGGCTTGCAACCCTATCCTAAATTCCTGTTCATGAGGCACGCCAATGGCTTGTACCGGAAGCGGAGCGGTCCCGAAACGGACTTTGATGCTCACTGACTGGAACTGTTTCTATTGAACGAAATTCAATGGCGAATGCTGAAGTATTCTTGAAAAGAACGACGGACAAGGTTTGCCGTTCAAAGCTTTATAGAAAGGATTATTAGCCAATTACATAAAACATGCCATCAGTACATTTATCAGCAAAGCTCACGTATCAAAAGTACAACAGAACTCAGTACAGTTCCAAGTGAAATCCGGCAAAGATTCACCTTCTAAAGGTGGGGATACGGGGTCCCCCGAGTACAGAAGTCTACATGCCCTTTCACAGGACTTCATAGAAAGACATTGATACATTCAACACCAACACATGGTTCTCAGGATGTGCACCTATTGAAAATGAGCAAGAAGAAACATTTTACTACAGAATACATTTGAAGATTCTCTCACTGTAGTAATACATTGGATTTGAGTCATTCTCGCAGTTTACTCAAGCAGCTCAATTGATACATCGTATGGCAATATCCTGGGACAGAGTGTGTGGACCCGCACAATACTTTATTTAGAACACAAACAGCAGCAGTACACATCACATGATATATTGTGATGTCGATGCAAGATGAAAGACACTATAAGTTAGCGTACATTCAATTTATCATGCTTTTAATATGAAAGAAGAAAAACAACTCCAACAACCCCCCCCCCCCCCTCTGATGATTCCTAAATCATCACTTAATTATTTTATTATAAGACGTCATTCATTCAGTTTGGTTTCTCGCAGATCCTTCATGGTGTCCTAGAGTTCACTCTGCATTCCTTCAACCTTAACGTCCAGCCTGTTTCTTTTTCTTCCTCTCGTTACTGACAGCTTCTAATACCCACAATGCTTAACATTCTGTGATTAAATTCCTTTGGAAAACTTTAAGGAAATAAGCACACATGCAATGCCAATTAATGCATTAAAAAAGGGGTAAAACACAATTTCAGAACTTCTCCGTTTACACTACGAAGCCATTATCCTCTCTTAGCAAACCCCTGTGATATGAGTATTTTTAAATCAAATTGCTTGCCGTACCTTCAGTGATGTGTCGATAAAAATCTGCAAAGTCAGCCAACATAGCTTCATAGAAGCACACTTCTCTTGAAGCTTGCAAGCAGTGTACTTGGGTGTTGAGATGAGTTTCAGCTCGTTGCCAATGTGGAAAAGATGGTCTTCACACATATGCGATGAAGAAAAAATTGTTTATCTCCTTCACGTTCAATCTAATACAAGAAAAAGTCCCATCCACCTCTGAGACCCCCTTCTAACCCTCCCTTTCACAGGATGCAGATTCCAGGCCCCTCAACAAATTCTCCATGACAACATATATAATTTAGGAACCTTCAGGCAAGCCACAGGGGGTCTGGATATATTAGGGGAAGCTCTCTCTGGCCTGCTGGACTCGGACCTTGGGAATCAGTCATGATTTCGTCTGGATTTTAACTGCAGTCCCGCTTCCAATACCCCAACCTGTTACAAAGGTGACATGGAGTAACTTTCTTTAGGGGACTTATAGTGGTCCCTAACATCTTACCTCAACCTCTCCTCTTCCCTGGGTCATTTGCACTGCAGTTCATGGAGGCTCCTTGCATTGCCATTCCAAAACTGGGGTCTAACTCAGGTCCTTAGAGCTGAACATTAAGACCCTTAGCTCCTCCCCTCTGTGCCAAATGAGTAATGGCTTCTCCTTAAGCTTCTTCCGCTTTGCCTCCACCGTGTAACTGCATTATTTCACATGCTGCAAGATCTCGTCAACTGGTTTGATCGGCCAATAAAGGACACCTTGGTTGACTTGATTGCTAATCTCTGTCCTCAGTCCATGTACAAATGATGCAAGAAACCCTCCCATGTTATCACCTGACGAATCGTTCATCCTGCTGTGCTCTCTATACATCTTCATCAGTCTCTCAAAGCAAACATGCACTTCACTCTTGAGAGGTTCTGAAAATCTTGGGCCAATCCATCTCCCTTTGTGGAACATTCATCTTTAGATGTTTTATGACTGCATTGTATTTAGTTTTAACGATGGGCGAAGGGGCATTAGTCCCTGCCATCTACGGCGATTCTTGTGTTGGCCAATGGACTGGTCTTTTACACTCTACCCGCAGGTCATTTGGGACTATAACTTCGATTAACACATCCAAGGCTTCCCCCAAGACTTTGGAGGTGGTCATAATCTGTTCCAATGTTTGTACCATTCATAAAGATTTTCTCAGAGCTTTGGAAGAGCGTTTGTAAAATGGAAACGGTCTGATGGCGATCATGGAACAGGTATGTATGCTCCTCCCTGCACTTACTGCAAGGGGTACTCCCTTACCTCTCCTCCAAAGGCTCCTTCCTCACCTTTTCTTGATCCCTCTCTCTTTTGCATCACCTTAACCTTCCATTTCTTGGACCACAGCTCTCTAAACTTTTCAGTATCTCCCATTTTCCCAATTTTTGTTTTCAATCAATTTTCATCAAGTTTGTAATTTTAACATTCTTATCAAATCCCACATTTCCATCCTAGCATTCTCTCACAACTTTTTTTGCTGGGTTATATCATTCTGCATTCATCCGCCACCTTCTCCATCGTTGCATGCACCTCTTTTGCCACTCTTGCTGTCTCCTTACTCAGGTAGAGCAACTCATTCTCCCCGTAATGGCCTAGGCAATCCATCCACTCATTTTGAGGAACAATTTTCTCCCATTCTGTTTTCAGCTGTGCAAGGTTGATTTGTTGTGGTATTTGCTCTACACTTGGCGAGTTAATGTGCACTCCTGCACTAGTTGTCTGACCTCCTGTCCCACCACTCACTGCATGTCCTTCTTCTAGGGTATTATTGCCACCCTTCCAGGCCTCGGCGCTGAGTCCTGAGGTGTTCTTTGGATAGGTTGACTCAGGAGGGTACCAACATGTGCCTTAGCCGGTAAAATGATAGCAGCACTTGAAAAAGGCAGGATGCCTACTACTACAGGTTCGGGGGTCTGAACAAAGGATGGGATGGTGGCTTCTGTATAACGTGGGGGTGTGCAGACTTCACTAGGTGTAGGAGAGTAGGATCTGCACTTATGTTGCCCCCACTTTTTTTCTGATGTATACACTGGTTTCTGGCTATAGTCTGGCTGGGCCCCTTCTAATCAGGGCCCCAGTCTCTCTGTTCTCTCTAAACGACTTGGTGTGCATATTAGATGCACTAATGATTGGATACTGTGGTACCTTATGAGCCCCTAGTATATGGTACCTTAGGTACCTAGGGCATAGGCACTTCACAGGCATACCAGGGGCTGCAGCATGTATTATGCCACCCCTGGGAAGCAGACTCAATCTGACACCACAGGCCTGCTACTGCAGCCTGGGTGAGGTAGCGTTAGCACTCCTCACTGAGATATAGGTTTCTATATCTCACCATAAACACACATATAAATCTATCAGCCACCCCATGGCAGGCCCTATCAATCCTGAGAGCAGGGTGCTTGGTTAACAATGTGAGGGGGTACCTCTGCATGAGCAGGACCCCTCTGCAGCTGGCAGAGTCTATCCTCTGTGGCTGTTTGTGGATGCGGTTAAACCATATACTCTTAAGTGCATTATGACCTACCGGTAAATGCTAACTTTGGAATGACTGCATAAAAACATGTCGTGTTTGGTGTCAAACAACTTGGAATAAAACCCCCACACCAGTAACTGGCGAGGGAGTATGATCCCACCCTTCTAGAGGGGATGACATGTACCTACTGTGGAAACACGGTAGAAATCTGAAAGAGCCCTGGCATCACAAAATGGATGCCACCAGCACAGACACTGGGCTGCCCTCCTGCTGCTTACTGAAACTCACAGTGGAGGAGGCCCAACAATAGGCATCCTGTCACAGGGAGGTGTAACCACCTTCCTGGGGCTGGGTGGGTGCACTCCTAGAGTGCTTTGAATTCCTGCAATGGGGGAGCAATAGGCTCCTCTGTGCAGATGCCAGCTCAAACCGGTTCAGGGGCTACCTGCCCCTGCTCTGGCGCAAAACTGGACAAAGGAAAGTGGGTGTAGCCACCAACTCCCCTGACCCTCTCATAGGAGGGATCATAGAACTAGTCACTCCCTTACCTTTAGTATAAGATAGGGAAACCTTGCCATTGCAAACCAGATATCCCTGGACGACGCTCTGAAGAAGAATCCTTGACCAATTGCCATCGACACTTCTTTCTCCCATCTACCTGCCAAGTGGTCCGTTCACCTCCTGGGTGGATGGTGGTGCCGGGATGTCGGGGCCTGGCCAGGCCCAGGGTTAGGGTCGAGCTGAGGCCACGCGGCCTCGTGGTGCAGTGTCCAAGATGGCGGCCGGTCCAGCCGAGGGAGCCGGTAGTGGTTCGGCCCCATGATACAGAGATGTCCGGGGGCAGGAGTTCCGTCTGGAGACGGGGTGCGGGTTGTTTCTGTGGGTAACACCTGGAGGGCCGGGGCTTGGGCCCTGTCATGCGGGGAGGGAGCAAGCCCTTCATGTGGCCTGTCCAACAGAACAGTACAGCCCGAACTGCCAGGCCAGGTCCTCCCTGGACTGGAATAAGCATCCTAGGACCGGTTTCGGGGATTCACCCCTCTTCAGCCAGGATAGCTTGATTCCAGTGGCATGGAGAGCACGGGACTCACGTATGCGCATACCTGTCCCACTCTGGGTGACAAATGCAAAAAGAACTATTGATGGACAGAATGCAGAACAATGTCATACATTCACCCCAGTACAGAGATCTGGGCCTAAATCCATCGTTTTTTTGCTAACCATGCCATTCCAGTTTGGACCCAGCCATATGCAAATCAGTCTTGACCCTGTGCCCAATGGGAACAGTCCAGCCCGAACTGTCAGGTCCTCCCTGGACTGGAAACAAGCATCCTAGGACCGGTTTCGGGGTTTCACCCCTCTTCAGCCAGGATAGCTTGATTCCAGTGGCATGGAGAGCACAGGACTCACGTCTGAGCAATTGTGTGTCTTTTGCTTTCTCGCCCTAAGTGCGCCAGGTATGCTCAGACGTGAGTCCTGGGCTCACTGTGCCACTGGAATCAAGCTATCCTGGCTGAAGCGGGGTAAAACCCCGAAACCGGTCCTAGCATGCTTGTTTTTGGTCCAGGGAGGACCTGGCTTGGCAGTTTGGGCTGGACTGTTCCCATGAGGCACATGGTCAAGACTGATTTGCATATAGCCAGGTCTAAACTGGGGTGGCATGGTGAGCAAAAGAATGATGGATTTAACCCAGATCTCTTGACTGGGGGTGAACGTTTTGATTTGTTTTGCATTTCATCCATCATTTGTGTGTCTTTTGCTTTCTCACCCTAAGTGCGCCAGGTATGCTCAGATGTGAGTCCTGGGCTCACTGTGCCACTGGAAACAAGCTATCCTGGCTGAAGAGGGGTGAAACCCCGAAACCGGTCCTTGGATGCTTATTTCTGGGCCATGGAGGACCTGGCTTGGCAGTTCTGGCTGGACTGTTCCCATAAGTCACAGGGTCAAGACTGATTTGCATATAGCCAGGTGTTGGACCCGGCCTCGTAGAATGGCCCTCCGTGCCCCCGCACCACCGAAACCTGGTGCCTGCAGCCCAAGCACGCGGCCCAGCCGACCTTTCCCACCAGGACACCTGCACCAACCCCGGACATCCCCGTCCATGGCCTCTCTCCTTTCGGCCACCCCGGGCCCGCGTGCCCACTCCCTGCAACAAGATGGCCGCCCGGCTCCAGCGCGACCCGGGCCTCAAGGCGCCACTCCGGCTGGAGGACATCACGCTTCCAGGGGATGAGAGAGGGAGGAGCAGTTTCTATCGCACCTCTGAACTCCCCTGGGACGAGGGGTTTCGATCGGCCCTCCGGCCTCCCTGCGGGCTGGCTCCGTGCCTGCTGGGTGTCTGGGACTCCTCCCGACCCGGACCTGAAATGATCAAAAGACAATAGCAGGAAACCCCGACAAGCGGCCCCCAGGTGACAAGACCCCTGCCTGCGCAGACTCCGGACATCAAAGCGGGGTCGACCTATAACAAGGGGTGCTCTGAGACTGTCCGGCAGATTCGACGCTGGAGAGCCTGCTGACGTGGTCGCGGCTCCTGGAACTGGACCCCACCCGAGCCCTGCTGAGTGACTCGCGTCTCCCTGAAGATCGTAAGACCTCCGAACTTGTACCTGAGCCCTGCTGAGTGACTCGCGGCTCCCTGAAGATCGTAAGACCGCCGAACTTGTACCTGAGCCCTGCTGAGTGACTCGCGGCTCCCTGAAGATCGTAAGACCTCCGAACTTGGACCTGAGCCCTGCTGAGTGACTCGCGGCTCCCTGAAGATCGTAAGACCTCCGAACCTGTACCTGAGCCCGCTGAGTGACTCGCGGCTCCCCCAGACTCTCACGGTCCCGCCGGACCCCGACTCCGACCACGTATCCCCCAGCTCGAGGATTGTGAGCTGTGCGCCGGATACGTCCCTGCTTGGAACCGTTACCAGAGACAGTCCCGCTACCCCCTACCTTTCCGAGACTCTTGAGCCCATGCTCATCTTGTACATATTTGCAGTGATACCTATTTGATAAAGCTTGTTTCTGAGAATACCCAGTGTGGTCTCTCTGTGTCGTGTGGTGCCAGAAGTACGATCCTAGTTGCGAGATTCCTCCCCCTGGGGAATCTCTCGCCAGTGCCCGGCTACAATACAACACGGGTGGGACTCAGGGAAGTCAGGACCCCTTTCTGGGCTCCTCTGAGGTCGCCGTCTAACATTGGTGGCAAGCGACGGGATTCGGGCCCATCACCTAGAGATCGTACAGTGAACAACGGACGCACGACCAACAAAGATGGCAGAAGGAAGCGCCATGAGCTCCGCAGAAACCAACGCCAACAGAGTGTTCCAGGTGGAGCATCTGGAAGAATACACACACAAAGAGCTAAAACAATTTTGCAAAGAACTTAAAATAGCTACCACCGGCCTCAACACTGAGGAAGACTTGCAGAAAGCACTGAAAACTTGGGTGGAGACCGGGGCATCCCGCCCGGAAGGCACGGGGGAGCGCCCCGACGAAGCCGAACCCCCTCCAAGTGAAAGCAGCGACAATCAGGTGCAAGGCATTATACCAGACGGGGGCCTATCCCCGGGAGAACTCGCGGACAGAGAGAGAAGCCGCAGTCATGAACTCGAGTTAGCCAAACTCAAAATCGAGGGCGAATTGAAGTTAGCGGAGAAAAAGCTAGCGGTAGAGCAAATGCGCGTACAAGGCGAACTGGAAGAAAAGAAGCTCCAACGGGAGCACGAAGGAAGAAAGCTCCAACTAGAGCACGAACGCAGCTTAAAAGAACTCGAGCTCAAGGCCCGAAATGAGGACGGGAGGCCCTCGGGGAACCGAGAGACGGCCCCCCCAGCGGAACAGAAGGTCCACATCCCCAAGGATGTGGTCAAAGAATATTATAAAAACGATGACATTCAGCAATGGTTTCGGGCCTACGAGGTCGCCATGACCTCCCATCGGATTCCACAGAAGGACTGGGGGGCGGGGTTGTGGGGGCGGTTTCTGAGCGAAGGAAGGGACACCCTGCTCGACCTACCCCTCTCCCTGCAGACCTCCTACAGCCACATGAAAGAGGCTCTCCTCACAAGATACGGCCTCACCCCAGAAATGTACCGCCAACGGTTCCGGGACTGCAGGAAGATCCCGGGCACCACCTGGGTGGAGTATGTAAACTTTTTTAGTCGGGCCTTCGATGGGTGGGTCAAGGGCAGCAAGGTCACCACCCTTGCCGAACTCACTGACCTCATGTTATGGGAACATCTGGCTGCGAACTGCTTCGTAGAGCTACGTCAACATCTGCTGGATAGCAAGCTCACAGATCCCCGGAAGCTGGCTGTGGAGGCCGACCGCTGGACCAACACCCGGGTCTCCCGGGGCATGGTAGGAGAGTACCCCCGAACCAGTCAGGGACCACCCCGCCAGAGAGGGGGAGGGAACCAGGGAGGGCCGAGAGAGTCCCAGCCTAGCCCCCCGAAGACACCACCTCCACCTTTCCCGGCGCCCCCCCCGCCAGTAACAGGGCCCCCTGGGAGACGAGGACACCGTGTGACCGTCACATGTTTTCGTTGCCAGAAACCCGGGCACTACGCCAATGACCCAGAGTGCCCCATGGCCACCCAAGTCACCCCTGCGAGACAGATAGCCAACGTAGCCCTGGGGGAGGAGGTTGAGGAAGCCGAGGAGTGGGAACCCGCCGCTATGGCCCTAGTATCCCTGGGAGATAGGGAAATGATCCCTGGTAGCCTCCTACCGTCCAACACACAGAAATATGGGCAGCTCGTCAAGATCAATGGCCACCAGGTAGAGGCCCTGCGGGACACCGGGGCCAGTATCACCGGTGTCCTCAGGCACCTAGTTCCCGAGGAGCAGATCCTCCCCAATGTCTTTTGCCCTGTAATATCCGCAGACAATAGGGAAAGTATGTGTCAGGTAGCCCTGGTGCCATTTGAGTGGGGAGGGGTGATAGGTAAACTCAAGGTGGCCGTAAGAACCTCCCAGCCGGTCGACTGCCTCTTAGGGAACGACCTGGAGAGTTCTCCCTGGAAGCACGTAGTGCGCAAGGCCCACCTAGGAATGATGGGACTCCCCGAGTGGGTGTGTGCCACCACCCGATCTATGACAGCCCGACTCACTCCCCGGAGAGAAGTCGAGAGCATCCCGGTCAAAGAAGCCCGTACCGTCCCCGCCGAGGGTCCTCCCGTTCCCCCATCGGAAGGGTCCGTTGCCAGCGACGAACCCGCACCATCCGACCCCGCCCCGGTCCCCGAGTTGGGGGATCTACCCGAGTTGGCCCATTGGCGCCACGAGGGCGGGCCAACCCGGGAAGAATTTTGCCGGGAGCAAGCCACCTGTCCTTCCCTGGTCGGGCTGCGGCGCCAGGCCGAGGGCCAAGCCGCAGGTGACCAGACCGGAACGCACCGAATCTATTGGGAAAATAACATCCTGTATAGTGAGCAGAAATCAGTGGAGCTGGGATCCGGACGGGTACTGGTGGTACCCCTCCGCTTCCGGGATTTCCTCCTGGGCTTAGCCCACGATGTCCCCCTCGCCGGTCACCTGGGTCAGGACAAGACCTACAGCCGTCTCGTGACCCATTTTTATTGGCCTAAGATGAAAGCAGCGGTAGAGGCACACTGCAAGTCCTGCCCCACGTGCCAAGCCAGTGGGAAGAGTGGGGGGAAGCGCAAGGCTCCCCTCCAACCCTTCCCGGTCGTCAATACCCCCTTCGAACGAGTCGGAATCGACATCGTGGGACCACTGGACCCCCCCACCTCCCAAGGTCACCGTTTCATCTTGGTCCTAGTAGACCACGCCACCCGCTATCCAGAGGCTATTCCCCTGCGCACCATTACGGCCCCCGTGGTGGGCCGGGCCCTGATGGGGATCTTTTCCAGAGTGGGTTTCCCCCGCGAGGTCGTGAGCGATCGCGGCACTAATTTTATATCAAGGTATATGACGTCCCTGTGGCAACAATGTGGGGTGTCCTATAAGTTCACCACCCCGTACCATCCCCAAGGGAACGGCCTAGTAGAGAGGTTTAATAGGACTTTGAAAGGGATGATCGCTGGCCTAGAAGAGCCCCTCCGGCGTAAGTGGGACGTCCTGCTCCCCTGCCTCTTGTTCGCTTACCGGGAGGTCCCCCAGAAGTCCTTAGGGTTCAGCCCGTTTGAATTACTCTATGGACCCCCCGTCCGAGGTCCCCTCAGTTTGGTTAAGGAAGGGTGGGAGGCAGCACCCCAGAACACCCCCCGAGATGTGTTCCAATATGTCCTGGCCCTCCGGAACCAGACCAGGAGGTTCCGAGAACTGGCCGAAGCCAACCTGGAGGCAAGTCAAGAAGAAATGAAGCGCTGGTACGACCAGAATGCTACTCTGGTCGAGTTCCAGCCGGGCCAGCAGGTGTGGGTCATGGCCCCCGTGAAGCCTGGCGCTCTCCAGGACCGATGGACTGGGCCCTACAAAGTGGTTGAGAGGAAGAGCCAAGTCACCTACTTGGTGGACGTCCAGTCGCCTCGGGATCCCCTCCGGGTCCTGCACGTGAACCGCCTCAAGCCTCACTTCGTGCGGACAGAACTGAGCCTCCTGCTGGCCACCGATGACGGGGCCGAAGATGAGTCGGATCCCCTCCCGGACCTCCTGTGTGTCAAGGAGCAGGATGGCTCCGTGGAGGGAGTAAACCTCTCCCCAGCCCTCACTGCCCAGCAACAAGCGGACTGCCGCCAGCTCCTCAGACAATTTTCTGACCTCTTCTCCCTGACCCCCCGGGTCACCAACTGGTGTGTGCACGATGTGGACACCGGGGACAGCCCGCCGGTGAGACACCGAGCCTACCGGGTTCCTGACCGGGTCCGGTCCTGTATTCAAGCCGAAGTCTCGAAGATGTTGACCCTGGGGGTGATCGAGCCCTCTGACAGTCCCTGGGCCAGCCCCGTGGTCCTGGTTCCGAAGGCAGCAGCCCCCGGTGTCGCCCCCGAGCTCCGGTTCTGCGTGGATTACCGGGGGCTCAATGACGTTACCCGAGCCGATGCCCACCCCATTCCACGAGCCGACGAGCTCATTGACCGACTAGGGGCCGCCCGGTTCCTCAGCACTTTCGACCTCACCTGCGGCTACTGGCAGATTGCGCTCACCGAAGGGGCCAAGGAGAGGTCTGCTTTCTCCACCCCCGATGGGCACTACCGCTTCCGCGTGATGCCCTTCGGGATGAAAAATGCCCCGGCCACTTTCCAGAGACTGGTAAATAGGGTCCTGGCCGGGCTAGAACAGTTCAGCGCGGCCTATCTGGACGACATCGCTGTCTTCAGTTCAGAGTGGAGTGAGCACCTCCAGCACCTCCGGAGAGTGCTAACCGCCCTGCGCCAGGCAGGCCTCACCATAAAAGCCAGCAAGTGCCAGATCGGGCAAGGATCCGTAGTCTACCTGGGGCATCAAGTCGGGAGTGGCCAGGTCGCTCCTCTACAGCCAAAGATCGACGCCATCCTGGCCTGGGACCCCCCCATCACCCAAACGGAAGTCCGAGCCTTTCTGGGACTCACGGGCTACTACCGCCGATTCATTCAGGGGTATGGCAGCCTGGTCGGCCCTCTCACGGAACTCACGTCTAAAAAACAGCCAAAGAAGGTGCAATGGACGGCTGCCTGCCAGGAAGCTTTCGATGCTCTAAAAAAGGCCATGTGCACGGCCCCCGTCCTCCAGGCTCCCGACTACACCAAGGAGTTCATAGTCCAGACCGATGCCTCCGAGCATGGCATTGGGGCCGTCCTGTCCCAAGTGAATGATCAAGGCCTAGACCAGCCCGTCGCCTTCCTCAGTCGGCGGCTGCTACCCCGAGAACAGAAGTGGAGCACCATAGAGCGCGAAGCCTTTGCCGTGGTCTGGGCACTCAAGAAACTACAACCCTATCTGTTCGGCACTCATTTCAGGGTCCAAACTGACCATCGGCCCTTGCGATGGCTCATGCAGATGCGAGGAGAAAACCCCAAGCTACTGCGGTGGTCAATCTCCCTCCAAGGAATGGACTTCACCGTAGAACACCGCCCTGGTACGGACCACGCCAACGCTGACGGCCTCTCCCGGTTCTTCCGCCTCAGCGACGAGAACCCCCCAAGGTGATGGGCAGTTCTCTCCGGCTTTCAGCTGGGGGGGACGCGTGTTGGACCCGGCCTCGTAGAATGGCCCTCCGTGCCCCCGCACCACCGAAACCTGGTGCCTGCAGCCCAAGCACGCGGCCCAGCCGACCTTTCCCACCAGGACACCTGCACCAACCCCGGACATCCCCGTCCATGGCCTCTCTCCTTTCGGCCACCCCGGGCCCGCGTGCCCACTCCCTGCAACAAGATGGCCGCCCGGCTCCAGCGCGACCCGGGCCTCAAGGCGCCACTCCGGCTGGAGGATATCACGCTTCCAGGGGATGAGAGAGGGAGGAGCAGTTTCTATCGCACCTCTGAACTCCCCTGGGACGATGGGTTTCGATCGGCCCTCCGGCCTCCCTGCGGGCTGGCTCCGTGCCTGCTGGGTGTCTGGGACTCCTCCCGACCCGGCCCTGAAAGGATCAAAAGACAATAGCAGGAAACCCCGACAAGCGGCCCCCAGGTGACAAGACCCCTGCCTGCGCAGACTCCGGACATCAAAGCGGGGTCGACCTATAACAAGGGGTGCTCTGAGACTGTCCGGCAGATTCGACGCTGGAACAACGAGAGCCTGCTGACGTGGTCGCGGCTCCTGGAACTGGACCCCACCTGAGCCCTGCTGAGTGACTCGCGGCTCCCTGAAGATCGTAAGACCTCCGAACTTGTACCTGAGCCCTGCTGAGTGACTCGCGGCTCCCTGAAGATCGTAAGACCGCCGAACTTGTACCTGAGCCCTGCTGAGTGACTCGCGGCTCCCTGAAGATCGTAAGACCTCCGAACTTGGACCTGAGCCCTGCTGAGTGACTCGCGGCTCCCTGAAGATCGTAAGACCTCCGAACCTGTACCTGAGCCCGCTGAGTGACTCGCGGCTCCCCCAGACTCTCACGGTCCCGCCGGACCCCGACTCCGACCACGTATCCCCCAGCTCGAGGATTGTGAGCTGTGCGCCGGATACGTCCCTGCTTGGAACCGTTACCAGAGACAGTCCCGCTACCCCCTACCTTTCCGAGACTCTTGAGCCCGTGCTCATCTTGTACATATTTGCAGTGATACCTATTTGATAAAGCTTGTTTCTGAGAATACCCAGTGTGGTCTCTCTGTGTCGTGTGGTGCCAGAAGTACGATCCTAGTTGCGAGATTCCTCCCCCTGGGGAATCTCTCGCCAGTGCCCGGCTACAATACAACACGGGTGGGACTCAGGGAAGTCAGGACCCCTTTCCGGGCTCCTCTGAGGTCGCCGTCTAACACCAGGTCTAAACTGGGGTGGCATGGTGAGCAAAAGAATGATGGATTTAACCCAGATCTCTTGACTGGGGGTGAACGTTTTGATTTGTTTTGCATTTCATCCATCATTTGTGTGTCTTTTGCTTTCTCACCCTAAGTGCGCCAGGTATGCTCAGATGTGAGTCCTGGGCTCACTGTGCCACTGGAAACAAGCTATCCTGGCTGAAGAGGGGTGAAACCCCAAAACCGGTCCTTGGATGCTTATTTCTGGGCCAGGGAGGACCTGGCTTGGCAGTTCAGGCTGGACTGTTCCCATGAGGCACAGGGTCAAGACTGATTTGCATATAGCCAGGTCTAAACTGGGGTGGCATGGTGAGCAAAAGAATGATGGATTTAACCCAGATCTCTTGACTGGGGGGGAATGTTTTGATTTGTTCTGCATTCCGTCCATCAATTGTGTGTCTTTTGTTATCAATCCTGAAGGCAGGGTGCTTGGTTTTATGTTAAAGGGTGCCCATGCATGAGCAGAGCCCCTCTGCAGCCTTCAGAATCTATTCTCTGGGGTTGTCTGTGATGCAGCCTGAGCATATACTCTTAAGTGCATTATAACCTCGCAGTAAATGCTAATTTTGGGATGGCTGCGCGGAAACATGTCGTGTTTGGTGTCAAACACCTTGGAATCATACCCCCACAGCAGTAACTGGTGTGGGAGTATGATCCCACCCTTCTAGAGGGAGAGACATGACAGCACCGGTATACCCGGTACCAGCTAACAGAGCCCTGGCATCACAAAATGGATGCTGCCAGCCACAGATACAAGTCTGGCCTCCTGCTGCTGACCGAAACTCTGGCAGGGGAGGCCTGGACAATAGGTTTCCTGTCACAGGGAGGTGTTAGCACCTCCCAGACAGGCCTTAGTGGATTAGGGCTGGGTGGGTGCACTCCAGCACTGGGGGCACATTTGGTGTCCCTGCGCATAGTCCAGCTCAAACCGGTTGCAGGGGCTACCAGCCCCTGCTCTGGCGCGAAACTGGACAAAGGAAATGGGTGTAGCCACCCCTCTTTCCTGACCCTCCCATAGGTGGGTCCCCAGAGTATGTCCAACCCCTTCCTTGGGTATTAGAAAGGAACCCCTGGCTACAGGACTTTAGATGACACCTGGACGAAACTCTGATACAGAAATCCCGGAACTTCGACGATCTACACGACTATATGACTGAAGAATCTCTCTTGGAGTAAAGGAGTTACTCCCCTGCAAGGCAGGCACCAAAGAAGCATCTGACCGGTTTGCATCTCCGAAGCTCCTGCCGGACTCCGAAGTATTTGCAACACAGGAGGTGGGTTTCCAGACTTCCCAGAGGCTGACCCGAGTCCCCAGCAAAGCTGAGACCCGTAGTCCTCGTGGGTACCGTGGAACCAGAACCCCTGGACACCGTGCACATTTGCAAGTGCATTAGCTTCTTGACATTCCTTGAGGCTGTGCATTGGGTTACTTGTAGCCCAGTCTCCAAGCACCTTTTCCACAGACGATTGCTGGCTTACACTCCACGTGTGTTCCGTGAGCCGGCCCTTTGTGTTTTTCGGTTGAAGTACCTTCGCGATCCCTGGTCCGTTGACTGGTGGGTCCCTGTGAAGGCAACTTTAACTTTAATTGGGCTTCCCTGGTTGCTCCAGATGTGCCCTGACTCTCCATTCCTTGGGCAGTCCCCAGGACCTTGCTGGTCTGCCCCGAAGCATCTTTCCTCCTCCTGCGTGGGTTGCTGTTGCCACGGCTTGTTGTGTGCAATCCGAGCACCGGCACTGCAGCACTCAACAACCTTCATGGGACAGCTCGAATCCAGCTCCTGGTCCTCGTGGCTGAAGAGTCAAGGTTCCCCTTCTCACACCTGAAGCACCCAACATCGGTGGGCATTCATCTATCGTGCCCCTGGTCACTGGCAAGTGACCCAGACTCGGTCCCCTCTGCTTCAAGGTTCTTCACATCTTTGATCCAGGCTTGGAACTCTTTGGACACTTCTCTTCTTCCCGGCAACAGCACTTTTCAGTATCCTGCCATTGAAAACAACTACGCTACCCAACACCATTTCACACATATGCACCCGGTTTCCCTGGGAGAGGTAACACGAGTACTCTGGCGCTCCCATGGGTGTTGGCCCTAGCACCATCTAAGTCCAAAAGGGTTTGTTCCCAGTCCACCTCTAAGTGTCCTTAAACTTTAAAACTCCAACCGCGACTTTCCCCATAGAAGCTAACAGAGCTCGCAGCTGTGTTCTCACACTGCAGACGTCCTCCGAGGGTCCCCTGTGTCACTACCTTGGGTTGTTCCTTGGCGTCCCAGCAATTCTACAGGCTCTAGGCCTTGTGTCTTGTCAAGTCGTGGTTCTTATGCCACTTTCTTAATATATGGTTTGGTTCGCCTCTAGGGCCTATCGTATGTTGTGCTAATTTACTGTGATATATTAAGTGTAACATGTGTGCTTTGACCTCTAGCCTCATAAAGAGACTAGCAGGGTGTGTTTAGTAATAAATACATATATGTTATATATATACCTGGTGTGGTTCTCCTTTTATTTGGTCAATCAAGAGATTATAGACTAGTAAAACAAGCTGCTTTACATTCCTCCAAGACTTAGCCTGAAGGCTGCTCTCCATAGCTACCCCTGGGATAGCTTTCAAATAAGGTTACCTTCAACCTATCACCATAAGGCGTTGTTTGGACTGGTGCAAGGTGCCCACTATAACTAGTGGACAGCATATACCAGGCCAACTTCTCACAGGCGAGACCTATAAAAAGGTGCATGTCCTGGAGGAGAGCCGGAGAGAAGAACACGAGACGAGCCAGAGAGTGGGAAGTGTGCGGAGGAGAGCAACTGAGAATCGGGAGCAGAAGAGGCACTGGACCTGCGAGTCCTGCATGGCTCTGAGGAAAGAGAATACCAGCTGGGCGCATCAGAGACAGAGGAGTTCTTGAAAAGTGCTGCAAGAAACCAGAACGAGCCAAAACTGGCCAAAGTCGTTTTTTAAGCGCCTCTGGAAGGCAGAACCCACTGGAGAGGTCCTCGGAATCGCCACTCTCCAGTAGGAGTGTGGCTGACCCAGATTCTAGACCAGGGAAGGATTTGGAGGGAGGGAATTAGAAAAGCAAAGAAAGGTCAGTGAGGGGAGAAAGAGTTCATAAAAGAGAGTGTTTTTCTCTTCTGTGTGTGGTCAACTTCCGAAGTAACACATGTAGGAGAACCTGTTGCAACTTCAAAGGAAGGTAACTTTGAGGGATTCAGAACAAGTCAGGCTATGGTGCTAAATCAGGGATATGGATTCTGGGTTTTCCTCTTTTTAAGTTTTTCTTTTTTTTTAAGTGGAGATAATTTGTTTGGGTCAGACCTACCTATGAGTCCCTCCTCTTTTAGCAAAGTCAAAGCAATAGCGCTATCATCTTGTATGGTATACAAGAGGGACCATTCTATTTCTCCTTCCCCAATAAGGAACTCCACCACTGAACCCCCACATCCCAGAAGAAGAGAAAAGGGGAAGGAAAGAGGAGAAAGAAAAAAGAGCTAGACAGAGAAGATGGATACGAGAGGACATACTACTTCTACTTTACAACATACAGGACTCACCTTCCTTTCTGGATGTCTCTGGACAGGAAGGCTACATATACAGCAAAGAGAAGGCAGAGAAGAGACATTACTACACCAGATGCGCCTTGAAGAAGTTCTCTTAAAAAAAAAAAACAGAACAAGAGGAAGACAAGGATAACAGCAACACAGACAATACCGAATGTGATGATACAAAGACAAATAAGGAAACTTACGTTGGAGAACTCCCATCATGAGCTGTTAGTTATTGCTTCCAATTCCTCAAGTCGACACGCGTGTTCATGTGTTCATGTGTTCATGTGTAACCAGCCGAGTGCCCCTTACCCTAGATGCGCAGCAGCATTATCCTAAAAGGCAGACACTCGCAGGGAACACGTTCAGTTAAATTACCCTGAATCTACCATGAGAGAGACTCAGGTAGTAAGACCCACTCATAATAAAAAGTCCAAAAATGTTGAGTTGTTGTAGTGGCTTGAGGCACTGACTGTGCAATGAAACGAGAGCGGCGCTGGCTGTAAAAGGGCGCCTTGTCCTTGAAGAGGTTCAGGAAGGGCCGGCTTTGGCGCTGGTGGCCCCCGGCGCAACAATTTCTGCTGGCGCCCCTCAATGACCACCTCCGCCATGGATTTCCAAACTAGCATCCAAGTCTCCATAACCGCTCTCTCTCAGATGCATTTAATTCGTTTTCTCGCGCCACTCATACCACTGTAGGGTGTCAGAGCACTTTACACTACACATATTACACAGAGACAATCAATCATACATGTGTAAACCAGCGTACATGAAATGTTACGTAAGACAGAGGACTACACGCTGTAGGGGTCACAGGTCATCCATACTGGTGGTCAGTATGGTTTAAGAGTGCTTGGTCTGGAGAAGCACAAATTTAGGGGCAGATTTACAAGCGCCTTGCGCCACTTTTGTGTCACTTTTATCATAGGAAAAGTGACGCTAAAGTGGCGCAAGGGGCTTGTAAATCTGCCCCTTAGAATTTAAAAGTAACACCATGGTTGCGGGTTCTCTTCAATAATAAAAATTGAATTCAACCCAAATTAACCCATTTTGCAACATGAGGATAATGAAAGACTGGGGAAAAATCATCACGCTCCAGCCTGTATTTCGCATTTTTCGTGCAGCTCTTTGATGAGATATTTCCTCACTGTTCTACATTAGGATTTAACATATAAAGTGCAAGTAACAGTAGGATCTCTCTGGCGAAAGCAGTAACCTACTGACCTATTTACATGATTATAGGCACTTTTTGATCCCCATGGTAAAAGCGCTTTGCAGTAGTCACATTAACCCTCAGCACTACCTCAGGATGAGTAAAAACGTCCACGAGAAAAAACTCCAACCCCTTTCTGTCTCTCCAGAAAAAAAAATAATCACAAGAGCTATTTTGAAATTGTTATTGTTGCCTGAAAATTGCTGGCGGCAAAGAACGCAAAAGCAGCTGCTTTTAAAACCATAATATACTGCGCCCCAACCTGCAGTTCGCACCAGGTGCGGTGGCACCGGTCGCACCTCCCTAGGAGAGGACGGGTTTTACTTACTATCACCACGAGAGAGGAGTTCAAAACGTCTCGCTAACTCAACGGTTACAAAGCAGTACATTGTGCATTGCAGGAGACAAAATAGAAGTAAAATATGTATGTAATATGAGCTACTGACCTTACTACAAACAAAAACAGGCATTGGCATAGCCAATAGGTCTCGCCTTTGGGACCTTATAAGTGTTTAGCGATGCAACAGTTGCGTAACTAAATACTTATAAGGTCCCAAAATCGAGACCTATTGGCTATGCCAAGCGACCTTGCGGCCGCGAAAGTGAAAGTGATCGCGATTGCGAGCGTGATCGTGATCAACATCAAAGCGGCCTTGCGGCCGCAAAAGTGAAAGTAATTGCGGTAAAACGGAGCGCGTGCACCCGCGCACATGCACTGTAGCTCTAGGCTGGCCTGGTAGCACTTTTTGGAGCCCTCTCAATAAGTCTCGCCAGACCAGCACATGCGCTGGGTCAGGCGAGACCTAAAAAGTAACAAGCATTTGCAATGCATTAGGTCTCGCATTTACGCGAGTTTGAGCTATTGACATTGCAAATAACAATGCCTATTGGCATTGTCATTTACAATGCCAATAGCTCAAACTCGCGTAAATGCGAGACCTAATGCATTGCAAATGCTTGTTAAGGATAGTTATGGCAAGGAACGACTGTTCCACTTTGGATAGATGTTTTGATTTAATTCAACCTTAAAAGTCAGCAGGGTGTGTTTCTTTTTAAAGTAGTTTTTTAGAACTTCACCTACATGTTTACCAAATGACATTATATGCGTGCTGTTGTGCCTTCTGTGGAAAGCCAGATACCAAATTGCAGTGCATGTTGTTTATTATGGCACCACAGATGTTTGTATAACAAGGAAAAGGAAAATTGCGACCTTCTGTAAGAAGTTACAGAACGCTGTGGTTGTTTAAGGAAGTTTCTAGATTATTACCGTGCACAAAAAGGAATAATTTCTGACGTGTATGGGGCAGTTTCTATATTACTGCTTTGTTCTTTTCTCATACACGGTACTGAAATGTCACTCATAAAAAATTAAAACCGAGTAAATTGGCACACATAAGCAAATAAAAATTAGCAGCAATACAGCTACTTACAGGGACCATCCGTGAATCAAGCCTCATGTCCGTAGCTGATTGTTAACGCATGCTATTGGTTCGTAACGTAGGTACTTCCGGTCGTTTAACAACCAATCTCACGATTTAACGGATTCTGAGGGTAATCTGGAGGGGGCGGTACTGCTAATGTGTAAAGTGGCTCGGGATTGGAGCATTGGAGACATTCAGCCACTATTAGCGCATCACAGTCCCGAAGAGCTGATAGGCTGTAGAGTCTCCATGTGCCTTTTGGTTGGACAGACCAGGGTGTACTGCTGCCGCCTGCTATTGGGGTGGAAGGAGGATTTGGCACCCAGTGATAATAGTGAGCGATAAATTTGTCTTTGAATTCTTTACGTGGGCATGTGCACCCAGCTCTCGTTTTTTGCAGTAAATTGAGAGTTTGTAAACTTTAAAACAAGCAGGAAGGGGGTGGCAAATGGTGTTCATGGGCGCTTTGATGTCCTCAGTGGCCGCGCGGCTCACTGAAAACATCAAAGCGCCCGTGAAATGTAAGTGATCGCAATCGCGATCACACTTCAAAGCGCGGCTGTGTGACAGGCGAAAGTGAAAGAAAACGAGTGCTTTCAGGCCTCCAAATGGTGCGCGCGCCCGGCACACATGCACTGTATTTGGAGGCCTGAAAGCACTCGTTTGCACTTCCAAAACTCGCTTACTATAAGTCTCGCCAGAGCAGCGCTAAAGCGCTGTCTCAGGCGAGACCTAAAAAGACCCACGAGAAGCCCGTAAGGTAGAGAGAGGGTGAGAGGCGCTTGCACGATGTGACTTGTTCAGATGTGGTTTTCAGAATGACCACCTGAGGGCGCAGACATACCAGAAATGAATTTCCCGTTGTCCCATGCCGCCCTGTTGAAGTGCTTTGGTGTGGCTCTCAGTTGGCAGTGTTGTTTGTTGTGGTGCGAGGGAGCCCCATCCCGCACTATGCAATACTTGCGTTTCCCTGCCCAGGTCAGTGTTTTCAAACTAGACTCCACCCCCGAACCATAACCTCTCGCTACGGCTGCGCATCTATGCACAGGCCAGACTGACAGCACAGGCCATGCTCACTGCGGAAACTGCAATCCATTGGTAAAGTAGAGATTTACAAACACCGAAAACCAAACGGATGTTATATAAAAATAATACCGTTCAATTTAATATTAGCCTGTTTATGGTCTGTAATTTACACAACCTGTGACCCGTAGATATGTAAAGCCCTAAGCAACGGGTGGATGTATTTACCAATTACGTCGTAACATACCTATGATTAGAACTGGTGGTGGCCGACAGGTTTCCACGCATACACCCTCCTCACTGATTGCACCGGAAGTATGCGCCTCCACAAGTTACACAAAGAGCCCTGCAGCATGAGCTTGAGACCACTGAGGTATCTTTAAAATGAATCTTAGTGGGGTCCGCCTCTCCCTATGCTCTTTTCATACGGGGCGGCGTGTGGCCTGGGGCGGTGCGGCATGGGCACGGGCGCCTCTTCCTATGTTCCTTTCATAAGGGGTGGCGTGTGGCCTGGGGCGGTGCAGCAGGGGCACGGGCGCCTGTCCCTATGATTTTTTCATAGGGGGCAGCGTGTTGCCTGGGTCAGTGCGGCTGGGGTGTGGGCGCCTCTTCCTATGCTCTTTTCATACGGGTCGGCATGTGGCCTTGGGTGTTGCGGCAGGGGCGGGGGCCTGTACCTATGCTCTTTTCATATGGGGCAGGGTGTGGCCTGGGGGGGTGCGGCTGGGGTGCCTCTCCCTATGCTCTTTTCATATGGGGCAGCGTGTGGCCTGGGGCGGTGCGGCTGGGGTGCCTCTCCCTATGCTCTTTTCATATGGGGCAGGGTGTGGCCTGGGGCGGTGCGGCTGGGGTGCCTCTCCCTATGCTCTTTTCATATGGGGCAGCGTGTGGCCTGGGGCGGTGCGGCTGGGGTGCCTCTCCCTATGCTCTTTTCATATGGGGCAGGGTGTGGCCTGGGGCGGTGCGGCTGGGGTGCCTCTCCCTATGCTCTTTTCATATGGGGCAGCGTGTGGCCTGGGGCGGTGCGGCTGGGGTGCCTCTCCCTATGCTCTTTTCATATGGGGCAGCGTGTGGCCTGGGGCAGTGTGGCAGGGGCGTTGGTGCCTGTCCCTATGCTCCTTTAATATGGTGCAGTGTGTGGCCTGGGGCGGTGCGGCTGGAGCTTGGGTGCCTGTCCCTATGCTCTTTTCATACGGGGCAGCGTGTGACCTGGGGCGGTGTGGCAGGGGCGGGAGCGGGGGCAGGGTCCTGTCCCTATGCTCTTTTCATACAGTGCAGCATGTGGCCTGGGTCAGTGCAGCAGGGGCACGGGCACCTGTCCCTATGCTCTTTTCATAGGGGGCAGCGTACTGCCTGGGTACGGTGCGGCTGGGGCGTGGGTGCCTCTCCCTATGCTCTTTTCATTAGGGTAGCGTGTGGCCTGGGGCAGTGCGTCTGGGGCGTGGTCGCCTCTCCCTATGCTCTTTTCATACGGGATGGCTTGTGGCCTGCAGTGTTACGGCAGGGGCGGGGGCCTGTCCAGATGCTCTTTTCAAACGGGGCAGTGTGTGGCCTGGGGCGGAGCAGCTGGGGCTTGGGTGCCCCTCCCTATGCTCTTTTCATATGGGGCAGCGTGTGGCCTGGGGTGGTGTGGCAGGGGTGCTGGCGCCTGTCCCTATGCTCCGTTAATACAGGGTAGTGTATGGCCTGGGGCGGTGCGGCAAATGCGGGGGCCTGTCCCTATGCTCTTTCTATACAGAGTGGCGTGTGGCCTGGGGTGGTGCAGCAGGGGCGGGGGCCTGTCCCTATCCTCTTTTCATACGGGGAAGAGTGTGGCCTGGGGTAGTGCAGCAGGGGCACGAGCTCCCTTTCCTATGCTCTTTTCATAGGGGGCAGCGTGTTGCCTGGGTCGGTGCGGCTGTGGCGGAGGCACCTGTCCCTATGCTTTTTTCATAGGGGGCAGCGTGTGGCCTGGGGCGATGCGGCTGGGGCGTGGGCGCCTGTTAGACCCGGCCTTGTGGCATGGCCATCCCTGACCCCTAGCCACATCCCCTGACCCTTACACCTCATTCAGTCCCTCAGTACATGGCCTAGCCGGTCCTGCCTGCCAGGACCCACACACACCCGACCCGGACTTCCCTGTCCGTGCCCTCCATTTTCCCCGCACCACAGGGCCTGCGTGTCCACTTCATGCACCTACGATGGCCGCCCGGCCCCAGCACAACCCAGGCCTAGAGGCGCCGCCCCGGCTGATGAACATCGCGCTCCCATGGAGTGAGAGAGGGAGGAGCAGTTTCCATCGCACCTCTGACCTCCCCTCGGGAGATGGGTTTCGATCGGCCCTCCGGCCTCCCTGAGGGCTGGCTCCACGCCTGCTGGGTGTCTGGGACTCCTCCCGACCCGGCCCTGAAAGGATCAAAGGACAACGGCAGGAAACTCCAACGAGCGGCCCCCAGGCGCTAAGACCCCTGCCTACACGGACCCCGGACATCAAAGAGGGGTGGTCCTATAACAAGGGGTGCTCTGGGACTATCAGGCAGATTCGACTCTGGAACGACGAGAGCCCTGCTGATGTGGTCGCGGCTCCCTTGCAACCTTGGAACCTCTGAGCCCTGCTGAGTGACTCGCGGCTCCCCTGAAGATCGTAAGACCTCCGAACTTGTGCTTGAGCCCTGCTGAGTGACTCGCGGCTCCCCTGAAGATCGTAAGACCTCCAAACTTGTGCTTGAGCCCTGCTGAGTGACTCCCGGCTCCCCTGAAGATCGTAAGACCTCCGAACTTGTGCTTGAGCCCTGCTGAGTGACTCGCGGCTCCCCTGAAGACCGTAAGACCTCCAAACTTGTGCTTGAGCCCTGCTGAGCGACTCGCGGCTCCTAACGACTCCCTCGGTCCGGCTGGACCGCAGCGTATCCCCCAGCTCGAGGATTGTGAGCTGTGCGTTGGATACGCCCCTGCATTGATCCGGGTCCCCAAAGACTGTCCCGCTACCCCCTTTCCCTACCGAGACTCTCTGAGCCCGTGCTCTATTTGTACATACCCACCTTGGTGATCATAAAGATACGACGAAGTTGAATAGATAAAAGATCTGTTCCCAAGAACCTACCGTGTGGTGTCTCTTTGTCGTGTGGTGCTGTGTGTGCGATCCTAGATACGAGATTCTTCCCCTGAGGAGTCTCCCGCCAGTACCCGGCTACGTTACCCCGAGGGTGGGTCTCAGGGTGTTCAGGCAATCTCCCTGTCTGCCCTGGGGTCGCCTTCTAACAGCGCCTCTCCCTATGCTCTTTTCAAACGGGGTAGCGTGTGTTCCTGGGGCGTTGCAGCTGGGGCATGGGTGCCTGTCCCTATGATTTTTTCATAGGGGGCAGCCTGTAGCCTGGGTCAGTGCGGCTGGGGCGTGGGCGCCTCTCCCTATGCTCTTTTCATACGGGGCGGCGTGTTTCCTTGGGCGGTGCGGCTGGGGCGTGGGCGCCTCTCCCTATGCTCTTTTCATATGGGGCAGCGTGTGGCCTGGGGCGGTGTAGCAGGGGCGCTGGCGCCTGCCCCTATGCTCCTTTAATACGGGGCAGCATGTGGCCTGGGGCGGTGCGGCTGGGGCTTGGGCGCCTGTCCCTATGCTCTTTTCATATGGGGCAGAGTGTGGCCTGGGGTAGTGCAGCAGGGGCGCGAGCTCCTGTCCCTATGATCTTTTCATAGGGGGCAGCATGTTGCCTGGGTCAGTGTGGCTGTGGCGCAGGCACCTGTCCCTATGCTTTTTTCATAGGGGGAAGCGTGTGGCCTGGGGCGATGCGGCTGGGGCGTGGGCGCCTCTCCCTATGCTCTTTTCAAACAGGGTAGCGTGTGTTCCTGGGGCAGTGCGGCTAGGGCGTGGGCGCCTCTCCCCATGCTCTTTTCATACTGGCCGGCGTGTGGGCTGGAGTGTTGCGGCAGGGGCTTGGGCCTGTCCCTATGCTCTTTTCATATGGGGCGGCGTGTGGACTGGGGTGGTGCGGCAGGGGCGCTAGCGCCTGTCCCTCTGCTCTTTTCATACAGGGCAGCATGTGGCCTGGGGCGGTGCGGCTGGGGCGTGGGCACCTCTCCCTATGCTCTTTTCATACGGGGCAGCATGTGGTGGGGCCAGTGCAGCAGGGGTGCGGGTGCCAGTCCCTATGCTCTTTTCATAATGGGCAGCGTGTGGCCTGGGGCGGTGTGGCAGGGGCGTTGGCGCCTGTCTATATGCTCCTTTAATACGGGGCAGTGTGTGGCCTGGGGCGGTGTGGCTGGGGCGTGGACACCTCTCCCTATGGTCTTTTCATATGGGGCAGCCTGTGGCCTGGGGTGGTGTGGCAGCAGCGGCGGCCTGTCCCTATCCTCTTTTCATACGGTGCAGCATGTGGCCTGGGGCGGTGCGGCTGGGGCTTGGGCGCCTGTCCCTATGCTCTTTTCATACGGGGCAGCGTGTGGCCTGGGGTGGTGCGGCTGGGGTGTGGGCTCCTCTCCCTATGCTCTTTAAATACAGGGCAGCGTGTGGCTCGGGTCGGTGCGGCTGGGGCGTGGACGCCTCTCCCTATGCTCTTTTCATTAGGGTAGCGTGTGGCCTGGGGCAGTGCGGCTGGGGCGTGGGCACCTCTCCCTATGCTCTTTTCATAGGGGGCTGCGTGTGGCCTGCAGTGCTACGGCAGGGGCGGGGGCCTTTCCCTATGCTCTTTTCATACGGGGCAGCGTGTGGCCTGGGGTGGTGCGGCTGGGGTGTGGGCGACTCTCCCTATGCTCTTTAAATACGGGGCAGCGTGTGGCCTGGGGCGGTGTGGCAGGGCGCTGGTGCCTGTCCCTATGCACCTTTAATACGGGGCAGCGTGTGGCCTGGGGCGGTGCGGCAAATGCGGGGGCCTGTCCCTCTGCTCTTTCCATACATGGTGGCATGTGGCCTTGGGTGGTACGGCTGGGGGGTGGGCGCCTCTCCCTATGCTCTTTTCATACGGGGCAGCGGGTGGCCTGGGGCGGTGCGGCAGGGGCTCTGGCACCAGTCCCTATGCTCTTTTCATACAGGGTGGCGTGTTGACTGGGGTGGTGCGGCTCGGGCACTGGCGCCAGTCCCTATGCTCTTTTCATACGGGACAGCATGTGGCCTGGGGTGGTGCGTCTGGGGTGTGGGAACCTCTCCCTATGCTCTTTTCATACGGGGCAGCGTGTGGCTGGGCCAGTGCAGCAGGGGTGCGGGTGTCGGTCCCTATGCTCTTTTCATAGGGGGCAGCGTGTGGCCTGGGGCGGTGCGGCTAGGGCGTGGGTGCCTCTCCCTTTGCTCTTTTCATATGGGGCAGCGTGTGGCCTCGTGCAGTGCGGCAGGGGCGCTGGCGCCTGTCCCAATGCTCTTTCATACGGGGCAGCGTGTGGCCTGGGGCCGTGCTACAGGGCCGCTGACACCTGTCCCAATCCTCTTTTCATACGGGGCAGCGTGTGGCTTGGGGCGGCGTGACAGGGGCGGGGGCCTGTCCATATACTCTTTTCATACAGGGTGGCATGTGGCCTGGGGCAGTGCAGCAGGGGCGTGGTCGCCTGTCCCTATGCTCTTTTCATAGGGCGCAGTGTGTTGCCTGAGGCATGGGCGCCTCTCCCTATGCTCTTTTCATACAGGGTGGCATCAGGTCCGCTGTGAACCAGAACACAAGCAACCGAAGACCATGCTCGCCCTTATTACGGCTCATCAGGTCTGCTTTGAACCAGAAAATAGGCAACCAAAGACCATGCTCGCCCTTATTACGGCTCATCAGGTCCGCTCTGAACCATAACGCAAGCAACCAAAGACCATGCTCGCCCTTATTACAGCTCATCAGTCGGGTACAGCTCGCTCCAGTCGGGTACAGGTTGGTTGAGCGGCGGACAATGCACAGACCCAGTCTGGCTGTTCGGGTCTGACCTTTCGAGCTGGACTCTTCCTATTGGAGCAGGGTCGGGACTGATTTGCATACGGCTGGTCTCTGTCTAGAATGGAACGGTGGGCAAAAAGCAATGGTGGAGAATGCGGCTCGGATCGGTTTCCAGTGGCTGAAATCAAGGGCTGTATTCCTTCCTTCCACCACCTTGTTGTCACTTTTATGAGGAAACAAAGAAGAACGCTCCCTGCAACTTGACCTTGAATGAGAAGGCCTTTGAGGAGGTTACCCTCAAGGTGATGAATCTGATAACTGGACTCACTCAATGAGGGCCTTAATAAATACTAATGTAACGTTAACATGGCGACATTGAAACCAAACCACTTACCAAGTTAACACCTTTCCCAACCAGACGTAGGCCATGAATTAGAGAACTCTGGCCGCTGTGAAAGGACATTTGGGGAGACCTTCCAAGTACCCTTGGCACGGTGGCCTCAGAGCGTGACCCACACAGTGACGTCATCAAATGGGGTCAGTAATTCTCCCTCCTATGAAGTGTAAAAACATGAGAGCTCTGTCTCACACAGGGCCGAGGAAGGCCTGGATTGACGAAGTTGCAAAAGTCCAGATGAAAGATAAGAACGAATTTTAATGTGCAGGTTCCCCTTGTTTCAGAAGGAAGAGTAGTGTAAGTCTGAGAGTAGACAGTAGTTTTGTAAATCCATCTGGGCTTGAGGAGAAAAAGACAGCTGGGTGTCGAGTTTAATGCATCATTTCTGTATAATGGCACCTACTTTAAAATATGTTCCTTCAGGACGAGAAAAGGTGTCAATAACTGGTAATAATATTTCAGTCTAATTTCTGTAAATTCAAAATAATTGAAGCATGTCCATGAATATTCAACACACCGCAACGAACAGGCCTTTGTTTCTCTATTTAACTTATAGTTTGCCTCAGTACAGATTTTAAAATAAACTCTCAATCTATTTGCGTTTGCAGCTCTGTGGTGACAAAGGTTCGCACTGGAATCTGAGCTTGTTGAACCCCAGCGCCCTCAACTTCCAGGTGGTATTCCTGTTACAGCTCCTCGTTCCATATAAAGCGCTTCATGGCATGTCTATAGGCTCCACCAGGAGAGAAACCCTGGCAAGGTTAGTGCCATCTGAATTTACCCCAACACACCACCGCACCCAGTAAAGCAGATGACATGCAATGGAGGTGTGCCCCTCGGCTCTTGCCACCCACACCACTGCAAGCATCAAAGACGTACAAGTGCACAGGAGGGCAGAAACTAATGCCCCTCTGTTCTCAGCACTCACACACCGCTGCAGACCCCCAAGCAGTGCCCTTGCCAAGGAGGGCTGCCCCCCTGCTATCAGATTTCACACCTCTGACGGTTGCCAAGCAGTGCCCATGGAGGGAAGGCTGCCCACCTGCTCTCAGCACTCACACACAGCTGCAGACCCCCAAGCACTGCCCTTGCCAGGGAGGGCTGCCCCCTGCTATCAGCTATCACACCTCTGAAGGATGCCAAGAAGTGCCCATGCCAGGGAGGGCTGCCCCTCTGCTCTCAGCACTCATACCGCTGCAGGCTGCCAAGCAGTGCCCATGCCAGGTAGGAGTGCTCTCCTGCCCTCAGCACACACACACTGCTGCTGGCGGCCAATCAGTGCCCATGCCAAAGAAGGATGCCCCTCTTCTCTCAGCACTCACATACCTCTGCAGGAAGACAACCAGTGCCCTTGCCAAGGAGGGCTGCCCTCCTGCTACCAGCTATCACACCTCTGACGGTTGCCAAGCAGTGCCCATGGAGGGAAGGCTGCCCCCCTGCTCTCAGCACTAACACACCGCTGCAGACCCCCAAGCAGTGCCCATGCCAGGGAGGGCTGCCCTCCTGCTACCAGCTATCACACCTCTGACGGTCGCCAAGCAGTGCCCATGGAGGGAAGGCTGCCCCCCTGCTCTCAGCACTAACACACCGCTGCAGACCCCCAAGCAGTGCCCATGGAGGGAAGGCTGCCCACCTGCTCTCAGCACTCACACACAGCTGCAGACCCCCAAGCCCTGCCCTTGCCAGGGAGGGCTGCCCCCTGCTATCAGCTATCACACCTCTGAAGGATGCCAAGAAGTGCCCATGCCAGGGAGGGCTGCCCCTCTGCTCTCAGCACTCATACCGCTGCAGGCTGCCAAGCAGTGCCCATGCCAGGTAGGAGTGCTCTCCTGCCCTCAGCACACACACACTGCTGCTGGCGGCCAATCAGTGCCCATGCCAAAGAAGGATGCCCCTCTTCTCTCAGCACTCACATACCTCTGCAGGAAGACAACCAGTGCCCTTGCCAAGGAGGGCTGCCCTCCTGCTACCAGCTATCACACCTCTGACGGTTGCCAAGCAGTGCCCATGGAGGGAAGGCTGCCCCCCTGCTCTCAGCACTAACACACCGCTGCAGACCCCCAAGCAGTGCCCATGCCAGGGTGGGCTGCCCTCCTGCTACCAGCTATCACACCTCTGACGGTCGCCAAGCAGTGCCCATGGAGGGAAGGCTGCCCCCCTGCTCTCAGCACTAACACACCGCTGCAGACCCCCAAGCAGTGCCCATGGAGGGAAGGCTGCCCACCTGCTCTCAGCACTCACACACAGCTGCAGATCCCCAAGCACTGCCCTTGCCAGGGAGGGCTGCCCCCTGCTATCAGCTATCACACCTCTGAAGGATGCCAAGAAGTGCCCATGCCAGGGAGGGCTGCCCCTCTGCTCTCAGCACTCATACCGCTGCAGGCTGCCAAGCAGTGCCCATGCCAGGTAGGAGTGCTCTCCTGCCCTCAGCACACACACACTGCTGCTGGCGGCCAATCAGTGCCCATGCCAAAGAAGGATGCCCCTCTTCTCTCAGCACTCACATACCTCTGCAGGAAGACAACCAGTGCCCTTGCCAAGGAGGGCTGCCCTCCTGCTACCAGCTATCACACCTCTGATGGTTGCCAAGCAGTGCCCATGGAGGGAAGGCTGCCCCCCTGCTCTCAGCACTAACACACCGCTGCAGACCCCCAAGCAGTGCCCATGGAGGGAAGGCTGCCCACCTGCTCTCAGCACTCACACACAGCTGCAGATCCCCAAGCACTGCCCTTGCCAGGGAGGGCTGCCCCCTGCTATCAGCTATCACACCTCTGAAGGATGCCAAGCAGTGCTCATGCCAGGGAGGGCTGCCCCCTGCTATCAGCTATCACACCTCTGAAGGATGCCAAGCAGTGCTCATGCCAGGGAGGGCTGGCCCCCTGCTCTCAGCACTCAAACACAGCTACAGACCCCCAAACAATGCCCATTGCCAAGGAGAGCTAACCCTGCCCCCAGCTATCACACCTCTGACGGTTGCCAAGCAGTGCCCATGGAGGGAAGGCTGCCCCCCTGCTCTCAGCACTAACACACCGCTGCAGACCCCCAAGCAGTGCCCATGCCAGGGAGGGCTGCCCTCCTGCTACCAGCTATCACACCTCTGACGGTCGCCAAGCAGTGCCCATGGAGGGAAGGCTGCCCCCCTGCTCTCAGCACTAACACACCGCTGCAGACCCCCAAGCAGTGCCCATGGAGGGAAGGCTGCCCACCTGCTCTCAGCACTCACACACAGCTGCAGACCCCCAAGCACTGCCCTTGCCAGGGAGGGCTGTCCCCTGCTATCAGCTATCACACCTCTGAAGGATGCCAAGAAGTGCCCATGCCAGGGAGGGCTGCCCCTCTGCTCTCAGCACTCATACCGCTGCAGGCTGCCAAGCAGTGCCCATGCCAGGTAGGAGTGCTCTCCTGCCCTCAGCACACACACACTGCTGCTGGCGGCCAATCAGTGCCCATGCCAAAGAAGGATGCCCCTCTTCTCTCAGCACTCACATACCTCTGCAGGAAGACAACCAGTGCCCTTGCCAAGGAGGGCTGCCCTCCTGCTACCAGCTATCACACCTCTGAAGGATGCCAAGCAGTGCTCATGCCAGGGAGGGCTGGCCCCCTGCTATCAGCTATCACACCTCTGAAGGATGCCAAGCAGTGCTCATGCCAGGGAGGGCTGGCCCCCTGCTATCAGCTATCACACCTCTGAAGGATGCCAAGCAGTGCCCATGCCAGGGAGGGCTGCCCCTCTGCTCTCAGCAGTCACACACAGCTACAGACCCCCAAACAATGCCCATTGCCAAGGAGAGCTAACCCTGCCCCCAGCTATCACACCTCTGAAGGTTGCCAAGCAGTGCCCATGCAAGGAGGGCTGCCCCCCTACTCTCAGCGCTCACACACCTCTCCAGGCTCCCAAGAAGTGCCCATGCCAGGGGGGGCTGCCCCTCTGCTCTCAGCACTCATACCGCTGCAGGCTGTCAAGCAGTGCCCATGCCAGGTAGGGCTGTCCCCCTGGTCTCAGCACTCGTGCACCGATGCAGACCCCCAAGCAGTGCCCATGCAAGGGAGGGCTGCCCTCCTGCTCTCAACGTTCACACACCGTTAAAGGCTGCCATGCAGAGCCCATTCCAGGGAGGGCTGCCCCCCTGCTCTCAGCACTCCTGCACCGCTACAGGCTCCCAAGCAGTGCCATGCCAGGAAGGGCTGATCCTCTGATCCCAGCACTCATGTACTTTTGGAGGCTGCCAAGCTGTGCCCATGCTTGGAAGGATGTCCTTCTGTTCTCAGCACTCACACACCACTGCAGTTTGCCAAGCAGTGCCTATGCCAGGGAGGGCTGTCTCCTGACTCGCAACCCTCACACACATCTGCACGCTGCCAAGCTGTGTCCATGCCAGGGAAGGCTGCCCCTCTGCGCTCAGCACTCACAAAGCTGTTTCAAGCTCCCAAGCAGTGCCCATGCCAGGGAGGGCTGCCCCCCTGCCCTTAGCACTCACACCACTGCATGCTGCCAAGCAGTGTCCATGCCAGGGCGGGCAGTCCTTCTGCTGTCAGCACTCCTGCACCGCTACAGGCTCCCAAGCAGTGCCCATTCCAGGGAGGACTACCCCCCTGCTCTCACTCACGTACCTCTGCAGGAAGGGAAGCAGTGCCCACGCCAGGGAGGGCTGCCCCCTGCTCTCAGCTCTCACGTACTTCTGCAGGAAGGGAAGCAGTGCCCACGCCAGGGAGGGCTGCCCCCTGCTCTCAGCACTCACGTACCTCTGCAGGAAGGGAAGCAGTGCCCACGCCAGGGAGGGCTGCCCCCTGCTCTCAGCTCTCACGTACTTCTGCAGGAAGGGAAGCAGCGCGCACGCCAGGGAGGGCTGCCCCCTGCTCTCAGCACTCACGTACCTCTGCAGGAAGGGAAGCAGTGCCCACGCCAGGGAGGGCTGCCCCCTGCTCTCAGCACTCACGTACCTCTGCAGGAAGGGAAGCAGTGCCCACGCCAGGGAGGGCTGCCCCCTGCTCTCACTCACATACCTCTGCAGGAAGGGAAGCAGTGCCCATGCCAGGGAGGGCTGCCCCCCTGCTCTCACTCACGTCCCTCTGCAGGAAGGGAAGCAGTGCCCACACCAGGGAGGGCTGCCCCCTGCTCTCAGCACTCACGTACCTCTGCAGGAAGGGAAGCAGTGCCCACGCCAGGGAGGGCTGCCCCCTGCTCTCAGCACTCACGTACCTCTGCAGGAAGGGAAGCAGTGCCCACGCCAGGGAGGGCTGCCCCCTGCTCTCACTCACATACCTCTGCAGGAAGGGAAGCAGTGCCCATGCCAGGGAGGGCTGCCCCCCTGCTCTCACTCACGTCCCTCTGCAGGAAGGGAAGCAGTGCCCACGCCAGGGAGGGCTGCCCCCTGCTCTCAGCACTCACGTACCTCTGCAGGAAGGGAAGCAGTGCCCACGCCAGGGAGGGCTGCCCCCTGCTCTCACTCACGTACCTCTGCAGGAAGGGAAGCAGTGCCCATGCCAGGGAGGGCTGCCCCCTGCTCTCACTCACGTACCTCTGCGGGAAGGGAAGCAGTGCCCACGCCAGGGAGGGCTGCCCCCTGCTCTCACTCACCTACCTCTGCAGGAAGGGAAGCAGTGCCCATGCCAGGGAGGGCTGCCCCCTGCTCTCAGCACTCACGTACCTCTGCAGGAAGGGAAGCAGTGCCCACGCCAGGGAGGGCTGCCCCCTGCTCTCACTCACATACCTCTGCAGGAAGGGAAGCAGTGCCCATGCCAGGGAGGGCTGCCCCCCTGCCCTCACTCACGTACCTCTGCAGGAAGGGAAGCAGTGCCCATGCCAGGGAGGGCTACCCCCCTGCCCTCACTCACGTACCTCTGCAGGAAGGGAAGCAGTCCCCATGTCAGGGAGGGCTACCCCCCTGCCCTCACTCACGTACCTCTGCAAGAAGGGAAGCAGTGCCCACGCCAGGGAGGGCTGCCCCCTGCTCTCACTCACGTCCCTCTGCAGGAAGGGAAGCAGTGCCCACGCCAGGGAGGGCTGCCCCCCTGCTCTAACTCACCTACCTCTGCAGGAAGGGAAGCAGTGCCCATGCCAGGGCAGGCAGCCCTTCTGTCCTCTACAAGGACACCTCACTGCAGACAGGAATATGGTGCCCATGCCAGGGAGGGCTGCCCCTCTGCCCTCACTGCTAACATAGCAGGGTTTTTAAACACACATGATTTCACCAAGGGACCTTCCTTCCCAGTCCTCCGGGGGCTTTCACAGGAGAGACATCCAGGGAGCGGTGAATGTAAAGCAGGACCCAAGCCTCAGGACAATTAAACTAATGAGAGCGCCTGGCACGATGCCCGCGAGATCCCTCCGAGGACTCGAAGGAGGGTTGATGCCACTCTCTTGTCCAGGCCACATTTCCATCTCTGCACAGGCCATCTCATGACAACAACAAACACAATAATTATACTAAAATATTAATCAGCATAGTAATAACGATAAACAATAATGTAAATGTGTATGTGCTTATATAGCGCCGAATCACCCCTAGGGGTATCTCAGCGCTGTACTCATACCGCTGAAGGAACCCTTCCTGGTTTTCCGTGTGAAGTGTCCACTCCTGGGCACCCCCATGGTGAAGCCAGGCATCCCAGTGCTGTTGGGGCCGTTGTGGAGATTAAGCAAGCTATTGCCCAGAGTTGCAGCGTGGGGCCCGTGATTAGAATAGGCACTGAGGGGAGAATATCCAGTCCGCGGAATTTATAGCCCGAGACCCTGCCGCGGCGGGAATTGTACCCTGGTCGCGGACCAGTGCTCTGCATCGAGATCTGCCGCTCTAACCATTGAGCCACACTTCTCTCTAATAATAATAATAATAATAATAATAATAATAATAATAATAATAATAATAATAATAATAATGATGATGATGATGATGATGATGATGATGATGATGATGATGATGATGATGATGATGATGATGATGATAATGTTAGTAATAACAAGAGTATCAGAGATAAGGATAATACTAATAATAATAATAATAATAGTAGTAATAATAATAATCCTGCTGATGATAATGTTACTAATAACAAGAATACCAGAGATAAGGACAATAATAATAACAATAATAATAATAATGATAATGATAATAATAATAATAATAATAAGACTAATAATAATAATGCTGATGATAATGTTACTAATAACAAGAGTATCAGAGATAAGGATAATAATAATAATAATAATAATAATAATAATAATAATAATGATGATGATGATGATGATGATGATGATGATGATGATGATGATGATGATGATGATGATGATGATAATGATAATAATGATGATGATAATGTTAGTAATAACAAGAGTATCAGAGATAAGGATAATACTAATAATAATAATAATAATAGTAGTAATAATAATAATCCTGCTGATGATAATGTTACTAATAACAAGAATACCAGAGATAAGGACAATAATAATAACAATAATAATAATAATGATAATGATAATAATAATAATAATAATAAGACTAATAATAATAATGCTGATGATAATGTTACTAATAACAAGAGTATCAGAGATAAGGATAATAATAATAATAATAATAATAATAATAATAATAATAATAAAAGTAATAATAATAATAATAATCCTGCTGGTGATAATGTTACTAATAACAAGAGTACCAGAGATACGGACAATAATAATAACTGCGCCCGGCCCCACTGCACCCAGGGGGTGTTTGTTTGACTTGACCCCATTCATCGCACACTTGTCGGCTCGAGCCGCTCTGTCCTCGTCGGCGAGCTCTCCTTTCGTTATCATAAGGAGCCGACCTGCGACTAGCCCGCACGGGCTCGATACACAGAGAGGCAACAAGGCTGCATTGGGAGAGGTTAGAGATGCGATTGTATCTCTGCCTGGTGGTGCGGCCCCAGGGGTGCATGGGGGTTCAGGTGACCTGTTTGAGGCATGTGTGGACCTCTGGGCCTCATTCCTCAATCTTTATCCTCATGATGCTATTAATAGCTCGCTCCCGGAGTCTTGGGGACATGCTGCCATTGTGCCAGTTTACAAGAAGGGGAAAAGGAATGACTCCTCCTGTTACAGGCTCATTAGCTTAATAGATATAGAGGTCAAATGTATAGGAAGAGGTATTCTGAATAGATGAACCCAGTGGTCCAAGAACAGAATATGTTGTTGTATATTCAGCATGGGTTTTGCGCATTGAGGGGCACAGATGAACAGAATCTCAATCTTCATGGATCGCAGCTCTGCGTTCGATCTGGTTAACAGAGGAAAATTCTGGGCAGAGAAGGAATATGTAGGGTTGGATGATTGTCTGGTTAGCTTTCTCCCGGAACTTCATTGTGGTCTGAGGGCTTCTGTTTGTTATGGTAGCAACGGTAAATGCATCAAGCACTTTGCACTTACACAGGGAGTCCGGCAGGGCTATGTTTTGGACCCCTTTCTCTTTATTATGTATGTCAATAGCTTGGCGAAGGCACTTAAAGTACAGGGTGTAGATGTTCCAAGTGCCGAGGGCAGATTGCTCCTGGTCCTTTTATAGGCTGATGATGCTGTGTTGCTCGCACGACGAGCAGTTCACAGCAGCTTTTAGATCTTGTTGTTGATTTTATGAGCAGCCTGGATTGTGTACTAATAATAGTAAGACACATGTAATGATCTTTGGACCGAAAATTTAAAAAGTGCAATTTTTTCAGTGCTGGGTCACCATTTAAGTAGTGTTGACAATTTTACATATCTAGGTATTTTAATAGATTGTAAACTCCGTTTGCAACCTGTACTAAAAAAGAACACTGGTAATTTTATGAGATCTTGTGCTGAGGGTAGTGGATTTTCTTCTCATTTGTGGCAAAAACCCTTGAAAACCATGTTGGATGTCCATAAAGGTAAAAGCATCCCAATTTCAACCATTGGCAGCGAAATCTGGAGCTATGTCAACATAGAGGTGCCGATCACGATCCTGTAAAAACCGGGTACGAACCGTCGGACGGAGCATATTCTCCGTCCGACGCGTACCCGGTCGACAAAACTTACAAACATGGAATTACGATTCGCACGGAAACTCCATTTCCGTACGATTCGTACAAAACCCCGACCGACGAAAATAAACATACAAATGCGATCCGGGAAAGCGCCGACGTGACGTCGGGACGCACGCAGCCTGCCATTCACGAACCAGGAATTACGATTCGCACCGACGTCATCCCGCACGGTGAATATTTTCCGGCTGCCAAAAACTGCCGGGAAATCAGGACGACGCGAACAAGGAGTACCTGTACGCGACGGACAGACATGGACCCGAACCTACGTGTCATCCCGGCCCTCATAGCAGTCGACCTCCTCTACAGGTTCGGACGCAGACGCCGCAGAAGGTCAGAACAACAAAGGGAGGGGGGAAAGGGGGGGGGGGGGCAGGACCAGGAGCAGGCCACAAAACCCCCTCCAAAGTCACACAGCACACATGCCCTGGACATACCTGACCCCAGGCCCTGGTCACTACGAGGGGGTGGGGGCGTGTCCAGCAAAGCCATCTCGTCCGCCACAACGGAAGTGCTTGACGACGCGAACCGGCAACACAACAATACAGGTACGTCCCGTACCCACGCCTTAAGAGCGTGGGTACGAGTCGTACCCCGCCCACACCTACGTCATCCCAACAATGGCGGGACGGCTGTACCCACGTGGCAAAGGCCTGGGTACGGGCCGCACAAGCATCACATAGCGTGGGGACGGATATATACGGACCGTACCCCCACCCCCGTATGCATGGAGCGTACCCCCAACCCCAACAGTGTAAGTACGACCCGTACCCTCACCCACGTATGTATGGAGCGTACCCCCACCCCAACAGTGTAGGTACGACCCGTACCCTCACCCGCGTACGTATGGAGCGTACCCCCCACCCCAACAGTGTATGTATGACCCGTACCCTCACCTGCGTACGTATGGAGCGTACCCCCCACCGCAACAGTGTATGTACGACACGTACCCCCACCTCGTATGCATGGAGCTAACCCACACCTGTGTATGTTCTAAGCGTACATATCGTGAAATAGGAGGGGTGGGTGCAGAGTCCTCCCAGCAGTGCCCAGACATAGGAGGGGTGGGTGCCTATCACTCCCAGCAGTGCCCAGACACAGGAGGGGTGGGTGCAGAGTCCTCCCAGCAGTGCCCAGACACAGGAGGGGTGGGTGCAGAGTCCTCCCAGCAGTGCCCAGACATAGGAGGGGTGGGTGCAGAGTCCTCCCAGCAGTGCCCAGACATAGGAGGGGTGGGTGCAGAGTCCACCCAGCAGTGCCCAGACACAGGAGGGGTGGGTGCCTATCACTCCCAGCAGTGCCCAGACACAGGAGGCGTGGGTGCCTATCACTCCCAGCAGTGCCCAGACACAGGAGGGGTGGGTGCAGAGTCCTCCCAGCAGTGCCCAGACATAGGAGGGGTGGGTGCCTATCACTCCCAGCAGTGCCCAGACACAGGAGGGGTGGGTGCAGAGTCCTCCCAGCAGTGCCCAGACACAGGAGGGGTGGGTGCAGAGTCCTCCCAGCAGTGCCCAGACATAGGAGGGGTGGGTGCAGAGTCCTCCCAGCAGTGCCCAGACACAGGAGGGGTGGGTGCCTATCACTCCCAGCAGTGCCCAGACACAGGAGGGGTGGGTGCCTATCACTCCCAGCAGTGCCCAGACTCAGAAGGGGTGGGTGAAGAGTCCTCCCAGCAGTGCCCAGACATAGGAGGGGTGGGTGCCTATCACTCCCAGCAGTGCCCAGACACAGGAGGGGTGGGTGCAGAGTCCTCCCAGCAGTGCCCAGACACAGGAGGGGTGGGTGCAGAGTCCTCCCAGCAGTGCCCAGACATAGGAGGGGTGGGTGCAGAGTCCTCCCAGCAGTGCCCAGACATAGGAGGGGTGGGTGCAGAGTCCACCCAGCAGTGCCCAGACACAGGAGGGGTGGGTGCCTATCACTCCCAGCAGTGCCCAGACACAGGAGGGGTGGGTGCCTATCACTCCCAGCAGTGCCCAGACACAGGAGGGGTGGGTGCAGAGTCCTCCCAGCAGTGCCCAGACATAGGAGGGGTGGGTGCCTATCACACCCAGCAGTGCACAGACACAGGAGGGGTGGGTGCAGAGTCCTCCCAGCAGTGCCCAGACACAGGAGGGGTGGGTGCAGTGTCCTCCCAGCAGTGCCCAGACATAGGAGGGGTGGGTGCAGAGTCCTCCCAGCAGTGCCCAGACATAGGAGGGGTGGGTGCAGAGTCCACCCAGCAGTGCCCAGACACAGGAGGGGTGGGTGCCTATCACTCCCAGCAGTGCCCAGACACAGGAGGGGTGGGTGCCTATCACTGCCAGCAGTGCCCAGACACAGGAGGGGTGGGTGCAGAGTCCTCCCAGCAGTGCCCAGACATAGGAGGGGTGGGTGCCTATCACTCCCAGCAGTGCCCAGACACAGGAGGGGTGGGTGCAGAGTCCTCCCAGCAGTGCCCAGACACAGGAGGGGTGGGTGCAGAGTCCTCCCAGCAGTGCCCAGACATAGGAGGGGTGGGTGCAGAGTCCTCCCAGCAGTGCCCAGACATAGGAGGGGTGGGTGCAGAGTCCACCCAGCAGTGCCCAGACACAGGAGGGGTGGGTGCCTATCACTCCCAGCAGTGCCCAGACACAGGAGGGGTGGGTGCCTATCACTCACAGCAGTGCCCCTGCAAAGAAAAGGGTGGAGTACCCACAGATCCTATGCCCACAAATGTCAGTCAGGTGCACAAAGATCCTGCAGTACATGTACCACATGTGTGCGAGGCTGGGAGTATACACATGCATACAGCCTAAAAGGGAACATGTCCACATGACGTCATGTCAACAGACTACATACACAAGTACAGTGATCACCAAGGATGCCACGAATGATGCAGGTGGAGACATCTCTCTGCATGCATGTGCAAAGTTGAAGGAGTCCGTCACACCCCCAGCTGATGTAGACACAGCTCAGCACCACATAGTGGAAACACCCTGCAGGGAAGATGTCAGGGTACACAGAGGAAGGAACACACCTTGGGACAATTTCACCATGCAGTAACTGCTTACATGAACAAAGACACTTAGCTAACACCTTGTGATGGCACACAGATACCAGGGTCCCCACTATGACCAGCACACTACTAAATTTCCCACACACCCAACACATGTTCACCACCCAAAATCATGTAGCAGCCCCACCAACAGCAATACCAGAAAAGCAGTAGTGATCTAAGGAAAAAAAATTGGCTTTATTCAGCATTACGAAAAAATTTGTGAGTGGATAAAGTTCAATATTTACAAAGCCCATAGGGCAGTCCATGAGTCACAGCTGGATGGGGGACACAGTGGGACGCGTGTCCCCTAGCTTGCCTGCACAGTCAGACTCCTTCGTCTTCCACAGTGTGGAGGGCATCATGTGGGGGGGGAAGTACCAGGCACCGCAGGGACATGAGGGCGAAGGGTAGGCGTCGTGGGTGCAGGGATGGAGGACTCCACCACAGGGGGTGGGGCAGGGCCAAAGGCGGAGGCCAGGATCTCGCTGCAAACCTTAGCAAGGTCCTCCAGCGTCTCCCCTGCACCCGAAGGAACCACAGGCCCCAAGGAGGGGGGGGGGCGGAGGGATGGGTCGCAGCGCCACTGGGGGAGGGTGTGGACAGGGAGGGGGACACAACCACCCTGACCGGGGACTCCCTTGACCGCTTGCGGGGTGGTGTCACAGTGGGGCTCAGGGACAGAGCGGCCATGAAGGAGTCCTTGCCGGATATGTGGCCAGGAGAGCTGAGGGGAGGGTATTTGGAGGGAGTGGATTGGGTGGGATGCGGACTCCCACTCTGGCTGCATGACTTGCGTTTGCCCCCCGACCCAGTGGGTGTGCCTACTTCACCCTGTGTGTGCGTGCCAGGAGGTGTGCGTATGACCTTCCCTGCTGGTGTGGTGCCTGTGTCTGTTGTGGTGGGTGCATGCGTACGTCTGGGTGTACGTGGGACAGGCATGGGAGTGGGAAGTGTGGATGGGGCAGGGGTAGGGGGAGGGACGTAGCGCTGCAGGAGACCCACTGCTGCAGTCAGTGTTGAGTCTATGGACCTCAGCAACTGGCGTTGGTCAGCCTGCGATGAAAAAATGCCCTCCAAGTATGCCTCCATGTTGTTCAGCACTTGGCTGTGGCCATGGAGGACATTAAGAATCGCAGCCTGACCAACCTGCAACTGCCGCTGGATGTCCACAGACTCAGCATTGGTGGCAGCAGTGGAGACAGGGGCAGGGGGTGCGGTGCCTGGCAGGAAGGAGACATGTGGTGACCGGGCACGCTGGGAAGGGACACGAGCAAGTGGGAGGCGGCTGATGGCAATGGAGGGGGCGGGCTGAGATGTTGTGCCGCTGTCAGCTGCTGGTGCAGCCTCCGCCCACTCGGAGAGATCATCCTCGGACCCGTCAGCTTCATATTCAGTCGTGCCAGTGGACAGGTCCTCGGCCTCACTCTCCTCCGCCTCAGTACCACTCAATGTGCCAGGCACGATGTCAACGCTGGCACTGGTGCTCGGTCCCTCCGCTCCGTCTGTGCTCATGTCTCCCTCCGTGTCCCCCGACGATGCTGTGGGCAAGGTGAAGAGACAGCAATTAATCACACACCTGTATACATATGTCACATGAGTCCAATCTACATAGGTTACAGTGCATAGCCTGCAAAGAAAGATCTGTAACACCTACAAAACAAGGTACAGATGTAGGGCATGCAACACACAGTTGGTTGACCCACCATGCCAATGAAAATCCATGGAGAGCATGACACAATAGCAAATGACATGAAATGGAGTTTGACAGAGGAGCCAGGCCCTGGGGACAATCCAGCACTGCATCTGCACCACACAGCGTTGCCGAAAAAAGGGATGAGCAGGGACCATATACATGAACTTGAGGCACATGCTGCATAGGTAATACTGAGAACATGCCCACCATGACTGGCTCACTGCACCTTGAGTGTATGTCCAGACAAACATCACACACTGGCCAGACCTAGCAAGGAGAATTCTGGTTTTGACATGTAGGCTTGGCCCGCACCAACCACCCCCTATATGAGACAATTTGTTGAGACACAGGTGGCACTTACATCTCTTAGTCTGGGTGAAATACACAGGGGCTGCATAAATGCAAGATTGGACGCCAAATACCCAAGGTGCGCCTGTCCAAATAATCATGTACAAATGGCCACCATCAGAATATTGTAACAAGACACACAGGCACTGGCCACCGTGAGTATGAACAAGGACAATCAGGTCAGGCTGTACAGTAGACACTTGTACTACATTTTACGTCATTAGACATGGCGCCAGGGGACAATGGCACAGAGCACAACCTATGCTGTAGACACTGAGAGTGTCCACGTTTTGTGATGACACACATGACACCTATGAACATATGCCCCAGGGGACAGCAGTGGCCACACAACTCCATGGTCCTGAATGGGAATGACTGCAACACACGCCACCATCCCTGCACTATGCGTATCGAACACTCATGCACATCATGTCACAGGCCACAACATAGGACATGCGCGCTGTAAGGCCTGACACTTGTGAGAATAACACCCATGTCTGGACTCAGCATCAGTGCCAACTGACATGGAACCCACATGCACTGAACTGGACAGGGCACAGGCAAGGTCCCCAAACCTGTTAGACACCACCCCCACACATGATGCTACAGGCATAGTTCACGTGGAAAAAGCGCCAGCCTACATTACCTTGTGAAGGAGTGACTACACACAGACCAGGGAACACATTGCAAGGAGGGGAAGGGAGGCAGGAGAGCACAGCTATACTGTGGGTAACTGGATCTGCACAGCACCTTTAAACCCTGGCAGTGTATCCATGCAACTGTGCACTTACAAATGCTGGTGACACACAACAAACACACATGTACCTACCCCCTTCCTGCTGCTGCTTCTCCTGTAAGCGCCTCTCCAAGTCTGGAAATACCACCGCCAGCACACGCTTGTGGATGTGGGTCAGACGGCAGCGCCCCCGGTTCTTATGGGTCTCAGGTGAGTCCCCCAGCAGGACCCGTGCGATCCTCCGCGTCCAGCACCGGATATCCTGCCAGCGTTTCCTCACCTGGGCCAGGCGCCGCTTGCGACCATCCGCACTCCTCACGGCACTGACGGCGGTCAGCCATATCTGCTTCTTGGCAGAGGCGCCTACCTGTGAGGATGAACAAGTGACACTACATCAATACACCAGGCACATGTCACAGAGAGACATATTAGAACAAATGTGCTGTTTACAACAAGGCATAGTATGCATCCAACGCATTGCACCTTTGTCATAGGGACATGATCCTCTGGGGAAGGGCAAAAGCAGTACGTGCCATTGAAAGTACACAGGTGGAATGAGGGCAACGACACAATCAATGATCCAGGCTCACACTGTGCATCACAAGCTACACCAGGATAATGTGCAGCACCTCTAAGCAGTCACATGCCACAGGCCACTGACGCTACCGCAGCAGAGTACACAGACACACACAGGCACAGGACATTCACCTGCCATTGCCAAATGCTGCGACAAACCTCACTCTGCACATGTGCCACTAGACGGGGGGGGGGCTCACAGGTGTGGGGCTGGCTCTGCACGTCAGACACACAGCACTGCTCCCTGCTCACATCACATGGGCAGGGTATATCCATCCCTCATGCAGCTGGGGTGCTACACTCCACATATGCACCCACCCACATGACAGGGGACTTACACACACACCGATGTCCAGGGTACGAACACATCATGTGGACACTCTCAGCACAGGTACACAAAACTAACACACATCTGTGGTGCAGTCACCTGTCACACTGGGGTGACCACATAATCACATGAGGACTGCAGAGGCTACATTCCCAGGAGGACAAGACAGGCAGAATGTGGCATGCACCATGCAGTGATTGTCACAGTAAACACAATGCAAGTGAGGACGGCAGACATGCACCACAGCATGCACTGGCTGGGAGACATCAGGCATTCCCCCCCCCCCCCCCGGGACCCCCCCTACAGTACATAGCATGTGTGCCACACCTGTCCTGGACACAATGCCAGAAGTCACACTCACAAAAAAGGGACACAGTCTGTGCTGGTGGACTCTGCACTCACCTGATACCCTGGTCGCCCATACAGCATGGGGTACTGTGGGAGGATCACATCCAGCAAAGCCAGGTTCTCCTCCAGGGTGAAGGGCTGTGACCTCTCCACAGACCTTGACATGGTTCCAGGGAATCAGTAGCAGCAGCTGGGTCGTCGAATACAAAGATGTGCAGGCAAGTGCTCCCTCATGGGACCTGGCTGCCTTATATCTGCCTTGCTGGCCTGTTTCATGCAAAGGAGTACAGAGTGATTGGTCACTCACATTTGCATCCTATGTTTCCTCCAATCCCTTCAAACCTAGCACAGTCAGTGTGTTCTCATTGTGGTTTTTTTCTTCAGCATGATGTCAACTCCTGAAGCACATTGCAACAAAGTAGATTCATTCAAACTGACTACTGCTGTGCACCTGCTTCCAAATATTCAAACTTTAAACTTGGTCTCCATGACAACCAGCATGCATGTAGGCCTTTATACTTGTCCCTCATGTGTCCCCTATGTAATTTGGAGCTTCACACAGGTACGGTGCGTTCCGGGGCCCTAGGGCACCCCAAATGCATAGCAACGGACCGTACAGGCGTGCGTATGCTCCGTATCACTATGGGTGTTCTCGCGTATGCGTACTCATAGTGGTATGGCCCGTACACACGCCAGTACGCTCACTATCACTATGGATGTTCTCGCGTATGCGTACTCATAGTGGTACGGCCCGTACACACGCCTGTACGCTCACTATCACTATGGGTGTTCTCGCGTATGCGTACTCATAGTGATAGTGAGCGTACAGGCGTGTGTACGGTCCGTACCACTATGAGTACGCATACGCGAGAACACCCATAGTGATAGTGAGCGTACAGGCGTGTGTACGGGCCGTACCACTATGAGTACGCATACGCGAGAACACCCATAGTGATAGTGAGCGTACAGGCGTGTGTACGGGCCGTACCACTATGAGCACGCATACGCGAGAACACCCATAGTGATAGTGAGCGTACAGGTGTGTGTACGGGCCGTACCACTATGAGTACGCATACGCGAGAACACCCATAGTGATAGTGAGCGTACAGGCGTGTGTACGGGCCGTACCACTATGAGTACGCATACGTGAGAACACCCATAGTGATAGAGAGCGTACAGGCGTGTGTACGGGCCGTACCACTATGGGTGTTCCCGCGTATGCGTACTCATAGTGGTACGGACCGTACACACGCCTGTACGCTCACTATCACTATGAGTACGCATACGCGAGAACACCCATAGTGATAGTGAGCGTACAGGCGTGTGTACGGGCCGTACCACTATGAGTACGCATACGCGAGAACACCCATAGTGGTACGGCCCGTACACGCCTGCGTGCGCTCACTATCATTATGGGTACACATACGGCAGCACTCCCATAGTGATAGGGAATGTACACAGGCCCTCTTAGCGAAAGTACGGTGCCTTTCACACATCACAGTGGTGACAGGCAGCACACAGGAAGGAATAGGGCTGACATACTTGTCCATGGATGGACATCAAGCCATTGTCTGGGCAGTACTACATGTGTGGGGCACAGGTGTGAAAGGCTGTGATGTGGCAACTCACTCCTGAGTCGAGAAGGCACCAGATGTATGATGAGATGTGTACAGATGTTATGTGTGACGGTGCAATGTGTGCCGGGCATGCCTTTGACTCCTTTGACATGTGTGCATGTCGTACTGCACACTTGGGATGAGCGTCACTGGCATGGCATGGTCAACAACACACGCAAGTGTCCCCTGATGCCCGCTACAGGGGTTACCACACCAGACAGGTCACTACCCACGGTGCACCATGTGACTATGTCATGTATGTGTGGGGGGTTCACATTGGGTTGATGTTGGTGCTCCCTCAAAAGCATCAGCTGTTGCAGCAACCAACATGTGTCTGTGTGTAGATTGACATGGCACACTGTTCCGCACGCCAGGCCACATGTGGTACCCGATGTGAGGTGCGTATGTATGCATGGGACACAGAGTAGCGTAACAAGGACATGTCTCCATCCTCTCTATGAATGTGTGGTGAGTCATCACATGTACACCTTCATGGCAAGGTGTGTGGCCTGTCCTAGTGTAATGTCATGTGACCTGTGGCCCTAGTGTTCCGCTACCAGTCTCTGCAATCAACATCCTACTTCTGCTGATGTGTGGATGTATGTCACTTCTCTCTTGCGTCTGGCTGTTCACTTACACTGGGACACAGCTAGTCCCATGCCATGGCATGTGGAGGTTCACAATCTCTGTGTGTAGCTGGGTCTTGGTAGGAGTGTCACCTGGCAGCCATACGTGTCCAGGGCATGTAGCACATACCTGACTCCGTATGTAGCATATGTGTATTGACAGGTTAACATGTGCTCAGTACATATAAATTGTTGTTGTAGTGCACTCACTCTTCCTTGTCACTTCCAAATTACTGCAGAGCGCCGCCTCTTCCCCGACTTGGCTGCCATGCGGGAGAATGACTGTTGGACCCGGCCTCGTAAGCGTGGCCCTACTTGCCCCCGCACCACATAACCTGGTACCTGCAGCCCCAAGCACACGGCCTAGCCGATCCTTCCCACCAGAATACACGCACCCGACCCGGGCATCCTCGTCCATGGCCTCTCTCCTTTCGGCCACCCCGGGCCCGCGTGCCCACTTCAGGCACCAAGATGGCCGCCCGGCCCCAGCGCGACCCGGGCCTAGCGGCGCCACTCCGGCTGGAGGACATCACGCTTGCCAGGGGATGAGAGAGGGAGGAGCAGTTTCTATCGCACCTCTGAACTCCCCTGGGACGATGGGTTTCGATCGGCCCTCCGGCCTCCCTGAGGGCTGGCTCCATGCCTGCTGGGTGTCTGGGACTCCTCCCGACCCGGCCCTGAAAGGATCAAAAGACAATGGCAGGAAACCTCGACAAGCAACCCCCAGGCGACCAGACCCCTGCCTGGGCAGACTCCGGACATCAAAGAGGGGTCGACCTATAACAAGGGGTGCTCTGGGACTGTCCGGCAGATTCGACGCTGGAACGACGAGAGCCTGCTGACGCGGTCGCGGCTCCTGGAACTTAGAACCACCTGAGCCCTGCTGAGTGACTCGCGGCTCTCTGAAGATCGTAAGACCTCCGAACTTGTACCTGAGCCCTGCTGAGTGACTCGCGGCTCCCTGAAGATCGTAAGACCTCCGAACTTGTACCTGAGCCCTGCTGAGTGACTCGCGGCTCCCTGAAGATCGTAAGACCTCCGAACTTGTACCTGAGCCCTGCTGAGTGACTCGCGGCTCCCTGAAGATCGTAAGACCTCCGAACTTGTACCTGAGCCCGCTGAGTGACTCGCGGCTTCCACAGACTCCCACGGTCCCGCCGGACCCCAACTACAACAAACCTATCCCCCAGCTCGAGGATTGTGAGCTGTGCGCCGGATACGCCCTTGCCTTGAACCTTTACCAGAGACTGTCCCGCTACCCCCTATCCCTTCCGAGACTCATTGAGCCCGCGCTCTCCTTGTACATATTTGCAGTGCTAACTTGATTGATAAAAGATTGATTCCTAAGAACGCACGGTGTGGTGTCTCTGTGTCGTGTGGTGCCAGAAGTACGATCCTAGATACGAGATTCCTCCCCCTGAGGAGTCTCCCGCCAGTGCCCGGCTACGATACTTTGAGGGTGGGTCTCAGGGTAGTCAGGACCCCTGTCCGGGCTCCTCTGAGGTCGCCGTCTAACATTGGTGGCAAGCGACGGGATTCGGGCCCATCACCTAGAGATCGTACCGTGAACGACGGACGCACTACCGACAAAGATGGCAGAAGGAAGCGCCATGAGCCCCGCAGAAACCAACGCCAACAGGGTGTTCCAGGTGGAACAACTAGAAGAATACACGCATAAAGAACTAAAGCAATTCTGCAAAGAACTTAAAATCGCTACCACCGGTCTCAACACCAAGGAAGATTTGCAGAAAGAACTGAAAGCTTGGGTGGATGCCGGGGCCTCCCGCCCAGAAGGCCCAGGGGAGCGCCCCGACGAAGCCGAACCCCCCCAAGGCGAAAGCAGCAGCAATCAGGTGCGAGGCATCGTACCAGACGGGGGCCTATCCCCGGAAGAACTCGCGGACAGAGAGAGAAGCCGCAATCACGAACTCGAGTTAGCCAAACTCAAAATCGAAGGCGAACTGAAGTTAGCGGAAAAAAAGCTAGCAGTAGAGCAAATGCGCGTGCAAGGCGAGCTAGAAAAGAAGAAGCTCCAACGGGAACACGAAGGAAGGAAGCTCCAACTAGAGCACGAACGCAGCTTGAAGGAACTCGAGCTCAAGCCCAAAAGCGAGGAAGGGAGACCCCCGGGAAACCGAGAGGCGGCCTCCCCAGCGGAGCAGAAGGTCCACATCCCCAAGGACGTGGTCAAAGAATATTATAAAAACGATGACATTCAACAATGGTTCAGGGCCTACGAGGTCGCCATGACCTCCCATCGGATCCCGCAGAAGGACTGGGGGGCAGGGTTGTGGGGACGGTTTCTGAGCGAAGGAAGAGACACCCTGCTCGATCTACCCATCTCTCTGCAGACCTCCTACAGCCATATGAAAGAGGCTCTACTCACAAGGTACGGCCTCACCCCCGAGATGTACCGTCAGCGATTCCGGGACTGCAGGAAAATCCCGGGCACCACCTGGGTGGAGTATGTAAACTTTTTCAGTCGAGCCTTCGATGGGTGGATCAAGGGCAGCAAAGTCACCACCCTCGAGGAACTCACTGACCTCATGTTGTGGGAACACCTGGCTGCGAACTGCTTTGTGGAACTACGCCAGCATCTGCTTGACAGCAAACTCACCGATCCCAGGAAGCTGGCTGTGGAAGCAGACCGCTGGACCAACACCCGGGTCCCCCGGGGCATGGTAGGAGAATACCCCCGAGCCAGTCAGGGACCACCCCGCCAGAGAGGAGGAGGGAATCAGGGAGGGCAGCGAGAGTCCCAGCCTAGCCCCCCAAAGACCCAACCTCCACCTTTCCCAGCGCCCCCCCCACCAGTAACCGGACCCCCGGGAGACGGGGACACCGGGTAACCGTCACTTGTTTTCGTTGCCAGAAACCCGGGCACTACGCCAATGACCCAGAGTGCCCCTTGGCCACCCAAATCACCCCTGCGAGACAGATAGCCAACGTAGCTCTGGGGGAAGAGGTTGAGGAAACCGGAGAGTGGGAACCCGCAGCTATGGCCCTAGTATCCCTAGGAGATAGGGAGATGGTCCCTGGTAGCCTCCTGCCCTCCAACACGAAGAAATACGGGCAGCTCGTCAAGATCAATGGCCACCAAATAGAGGCCCTGCGGGACACCGGGGCCAGCATCACCGGTGTCCTCAGGCACTTAGTCCCCGAGGAGCAGATCCTCCCCAACGTCTTTTGCCCGGTGATTTCCGCAGATAATAGAGAGAGTATGTGTCAGGTAGCCCTGGTGCCGTTTGAGTGGGGTGGGGTGACAGGTAAACTGAGGGTTGCCGTAAGAACCTCCCAGCCGGTCGACTGCCTCTTAGGGAACGACCTGGAGAGTTCTCCCTGGAAGCACGTCGAGCGCAAGGCCCACCTAGGAATGATGGGACTCCCCGAGTGGGTGTGCGCCACCACTCGATCTATGTCAGCTCGACTCACCCCCCCTGGGAGAAGTCGAACAGTAACCGCCGAGGGTCCTCCCGTCCCCCCATCGGAAGGGTCAGTCGCCAGCGACGAACCCTCACCGTCCGACACCGCCCCGGTCCCCGAGTTAGGCGATCTACCCGAATTGGCCCAATGGCGCCACCACCCGGGAGGAATTTTGCCGGGAGCAAGCCACTTGTCCTTCCCTGATCGGACTGCGGCGCCAGGCCGAGGGCCAAGCCGCAGGCGACCAAACCGGAACACACCGAATTTATTGGGATAATAACATTTTGTACAGTGAGCAGAAGTCGGTGGAGCTGGGATCCGGACGGGTGCTGGTGGTACCCCTCCGCTTCCGAGACTTCCTCCTGGGCTTAGCCCACGACGTCCCCCTCGCCGGCCACCTGGGTCAAGACAAGACCTAAAGCCGTCTCGTGACCCATTTTTACTGGCCTAGAATGAGAGCAGCCGTAGAAGCCCACTGCAAGTCCTGTCCCACGTGCCAAGCTAGTGGGAAGAGTGGGGGGAAGCACAAGGCCCCCCTCCAACCCTTCCCGGTCGTCAGTACCCCCTTCGAACGAGTCGGGATCGACATCGTGGGGCCCCTGGACCCCCCCACCTCCCAAGGTCACCAGTTTATCCTGGTCCTAGTGGATCACGCCACCCGCTATCCTGAGGCTATCCCCCTACGCACCGTCACGGCCCCCGTGGTGGGCCGGGCCCTGATGGGAATCTTTTCCCGGGTGGGTTTTCCCCGCGAGGTCGTGAGCGATCGCGGCACTAATTTTATCTCGAAGTACATGACGTCCCTGTGGCAACAATGTGGAGTGTCCTATAAGTTCACCACCCCGTACCATCCCCAAGGGAACGGCCTAGTAGAGAGGTTTAACAGGACTCTGAAAGGGATGATCACCGGCCTAGAAGAGCCCCTCCGGCGTAAGTGGGACGTCCTGCTCCCCTGCCTCTTGTTCGCTTACCGAAAAGTCCCCCAGAAGTCCCTAGGGTTCAGCCCGTTTGAGTTGCTCTATGGACACCCCGTCCGAGGTCCCCTCAGTTTGGTTAAGGAAGGGTGGGAGGCGGCACCCCAGACCACCCCACGAGATGTGTTCCAATATGTCCTGACCCTCCGGAACCAGACCAGGAAGTTCCGAGCACTGGCCGAGGCCAACCTAGAGGCAAGCCAAGAAGAGATGAAGCGCTGGTACGACCAGAATGCCACTCTGGTCGAGTTCCAGCCGGGCCAGCAAGTATGGGTCATGGCCCCCGTGAAGCCAGGCGCCCTCCAGGACAGGTGGACCGGGCCCTACAAAGTGATTGAGCGGAAGAGTCAAGTCACATACTTGGTGGACGTCCAGTCGCCTCGGGATCCCCTTCGGGTCCTTCACGTGAACCGCCTCAAGCCTCACTTCATGCGGACAGAACTGAGCCTCCTGCTGGCCACCGATGACGGGGCCGAAGACGAGTCCGATCCCCTCCCGGACCTCCTGTGTGTCAAGGAGCAGGATGGCTCCGTGGAAGGAGTGAACCTCTCACCAACCCTCACTGCCCAGCAACAAGAGGACTGCCGCCAGCTCCTAGGACAATTTTCCAACCTCTTCTCCCTGATCCCCCGAGTCACCGACTGGTGTGTCCATGACGTGGACACCGGGGACAGCCCGCCGGTGAAGCACCGGGCATACCGGGTCCCTGACCGGGTCCGGTCCTGCATTCAAGCTGAAGTCTCAAAGATGTTGACCATGGGGGTGATCGAGCCATCTGACAGTCCCTGGGCCAGCCCCGTGGTCCTGGTCCCGAAGGCAGCAGCCCCCGGTGTCGCCCCCGAGCTCCGATTCTGCGTGGACTACCGGGGGCTCAATGACGTCACCCGAGCCGATGCCCACCCCATTCCACGGGCCGACGAGCTCATTGACCGACTCGGGGCAGCCCGGTTCCTCAGCACTTTCGACCTCACCTGCGGATACTGGCAGATTGCGCTCACCGAGGGAGCCAAGGAGCGGTCCGCCTTCTCCACCCCAGATGGGCACTACCGCTTCTGCGTAATGCCCTTCGGAATGAAAAATGCCCCGGCCACCTTCCAGCGACTGGTGAATAGAGTCCTGGCCGGGCTAGAACAGTTCAGCGCGGCCTATCTAAACGACATCGCCGTTTTCAGTGCCGAATGGAGTGAGCACCTCCAGCACCTCCGGAAGGTGCTAACCGCCCTACGCCAGGCAGGCCTCACAGTAAAAGCCAGCAAGTGCCAGATTGGGCAAGGATCAGTAGTCTACCTAGGGCACCAGCTCGGGAGCGGCCAGGTCGCCCCTCTACAGCCGAAGATCGACGCCATCTTGGCCTGGGAACCACCCACCACCCAAACGGAGGTCCGAGCCTTTCTGGGCCTCACTGGCTACTACCGAAGATTCATCCGGGGGTATGGCAGCCTTGTCGGCCCCCTCACAGAACTCACATCCAAAAAACAGCCAAAGAAGGTGCAGTGGACGACTGCCTGCCAGGAGGCGTTCGATGCCCTAAAGAAGGCCATGTGTACTGCCCCCGTCCTCCAGGCTCCTGACTACTCCAAAGAGTTTGTAGTCCAAACCGACGCCTCCGAACATGGCATTGGGGCCGTCCTGTCCCAGGTGAATGACCAAGGCCTAGACCAGCCCATCGCCTTCCTCAGCCGGCGGCTGTTGCCCAGAGAACAGAGATGGAGCACCATTGAGCGCGAAGCCTTTGCCGTGGTCTGGGCATTCAAGAAACTACGCCCCTACCTGTTCGGCACCCATTTCAAAGTCCAAACCGACCATCGGCCTTTGCGATGGCTTATGCAGATGCGAGGAGAGAACCCCAAGCTACTGCGGTGGTCAATCTCCCTCCAGGGGATGGATTTCACCGTAGAACATCGCCCTGGCACGGACCACGCCAACGCTGACGGCCTCTCCCGGTTCTTCCGCCTCAGCGAAGAGAACCCCCCAAGATGATGGGCAGTTCTCTCCGGCTTTCAGCTGGGGGGGACGCGTGTTGGACCCGGCCTCGTAAGCGTGGCCCTACTTGCCCCCGCACCACATAACCTGGTACCTGCAGCCCCAAGCACACGGCCTAGCCGATCCTTCCCACCAGAATACACTCACCAGACCCGGGCATCCTCGTCCATGGCCTCTCTCCTTTCGGCCACCCCGGGCCCGCGTGCCCACTTCAGGCACCAAGATGGCCGCCCGGCCCCAGCGCGACCCGGGCCTAGCGGCGCCACTCCGGCTGGAGGACATCACGCTTGCCAGGGGATGAGAGAGGGAGGAGCAGTTTCTATCGCACCTCTGAACTCCCCTGGGACGATGGGTTTCGATCGGCCCTCCGGCCTCCCTGAGGGCTGGCTCCATGCCTGCTGGGTGTCTGGGACTCCTCCCGACCCGGCCCTGAAAGGATCAAAAGACAATGGCAGGAAACCTCGACAAGCAACCCCCAGGCGACCAGACCCCTGCCTGGGCAGACTCCGGACATCAAAGAGGGGTCGACCTATAACAAGGGGTGCTCTGGGACTGTCCGGCAGATTCGACGCTGGAACGACGAGAGCCTGCTGACGCGGTCGCGGCTCCTGGAACTTAGAACCACCTGAGCCCTGCTGAGTGACTCGCGGCTCTCTGAAGATCGTAAGACCTCCGAACTTGTACCTGAGCCCTGCTGAGTGACTCGCGGCTCCCTGAAGATCGTAAGACCTCCGAACTTGTACCTGAGCCCTGCTGAGTGACTCGCGGCTCCCTGAAGATCGTAAGACCTCCGAACTTGTACCTGAGCCCTGCTGAGTGACTCGCGGCTCCCTGAAGATCGTAAGACCTCCGAACTTGTACCTGAGCCCGCTGAGTGACTCGCGGCTTCCACAGACTCCCACGGTCCCGCCGGACCCCAACTACAACAAACCTATCCCCCAGCTCGAGGATTGTGAGCTGTGCGCCGGATACGCCCTTGCCTTGAACCTTTACCAGAGACTGTCCCGCTACCCCCTATCCCTTCCGAGACTCATTGAGCCCGCGCTCTCCTTGTACATATTTGCAGTGCTAACTTGATTGATAAAAGATTGATTCCTAAGAACGCACGGTATGGTGTCTCTGTGTCGTGTGGTGCCAGAAGTACGATCCTAGATACGAGATTCCTCCCCCTGAGGAGTCTCCCGCCAGTGCCCGGCTACGATACTTTGAGGGTGGGTCTCAGGGTAGTCAGGACCCCTTTCCGGGCTCCTCTGAGGTCGCCGTCTAACAATGACTGTATCCGGTGCTACCGCTTCCCCCAACGGTTGATTCTGGAGTTGACGGCGAGACTGGCACCACACCTGCAACCGCTGCACAGGTATCCTACGGCACAGACACCCAAGCTGAAGGTAATGGCAGCCCTACATTTTCTTGCCACGGGTACCTTTCAAAATACCATAGCTCATGTTGGTGGCATGTCCCAGAGCATGTTCTGCCGTGTGCTGCATGATTTCTTAGAGGCCATGTTGCTTCACCTGGATGAGTTCATCCATTTCCCAACCCCTGAAATGTTGACTGGGGTCAAGCGTGGATTCTATGCCCTGGGAGGGATGCCCCATGTCATTGGGTCCATAGATGGGACACATGTGGCTTTGGTACCACCACAGGCACAGGAGGTAGCATACAGGAATCGCAAGCACTACCACTCCATCAATGCCCTTGTGGTGTGTCTATCCAACATGGTGATTTCACATGTCTATGCTCGTTTTCCAGGATCAGCACACGATGCCTACATCATGAGGCGTAGCAGGGTGCCTGAAATGATGACGCAGCTGCGCAACGAACGAGCATGTGTTGTTGGTGGGTACACTCTGTCTGTCCTGTATTTTGCGTAGACTTCCAGCACGACCGCTTCTCCTGTCCTACTTATGTCCATGTGCTTTCCATGTAGGGGACGCTGGCTATCCAAACATGCCATGGCTGATCACACCTCTCCTCAACCCCATCACGCCAGCCCAGCTCCGCTACAACACCGCCCATGGCCGGACAAGGCGAGTGATAGAGAGGACATTTGGCCTCCTGAAGAGCCGATTCCGATGCCTCCACAAGACCGGCGGCGCCCTCCCATATGCCCCGGCGAAGGTCTGCAAAATCTTCATGGTCTGCTGCATGCTGCACAACATGGCAGTTGAGAAAGCTGTGCCACTCATCCTGGATCAAGATGATCAGGACCATCCACCCGTGGAGGACGAAGGGCTTGGCAATGGGGCTAGTGATGTGGAGGATGTGGAGCCGCAAGAGGACATCCGGACTCGGGTCATACGCGACTTCTTTGCTTAGTGGTGAGTACCAGTGTCTGTGTGTGCACGCATTGGTCCCCGTGTGGCATGTGTTGCGATGTGTGTGTCCATCTGCATGTATGCCACGTGAGTCAGAGGTGTGTGTGGATGTGTCACTCGAGTGATGGTGCCAGTGATGAGTGTATTTCCCCAGTCATAATTGTGACCTAGCATGTTGTCATCCATACATGTGTCGAGTACATGCACATGCAAGTGGCTGTGCTTTTTGTGGCTGACTTCTTGTGTGTCTCTCTTCCCCAGGTACGTGCGCATGCCGTCTGCTGCTTGCATTGTTGTGGCACTGCTATTCCTCATGGACACGTCATCGTGTGCTGACTCAGCGTTACACGCACGGACAAGTTTGGAAGTCTCCTTAGGGTAAGGGATGCATCAGGGGTGTATTGGGTGTGGCAGTTGTTCACGATGTATGCACACTGCCCCTGTCGATGTTTGGTTCCTCTGCAGACATGTCGCATCACCATGGTACACATGACATGCAGCTGGGTACACCTGAATAGATGGTCAGACTTGTTGACAGTCATCAGTGATGGGATTGTGGAATGTGATGATGGCATCAATGTGTGTTACACTGCCCTCGGACACATACGGTTTGCATAGGCTTGACATGGTGTGGGACTTCCACATCAGCGGATCAATGGTGTATGGCAGGCTCTCCGTGAGCAGCAGGGGGTGTTTAGCTGTTGGCCGACACTTGTGTGTCAGTTCCATGGCTATCACGCATTTGTGCTGCAGAAGGGGGGTGCCAGTGTTGGACCCACATGTTACTCCACATGACCTGTTCATGTGTACTCCAAGTTGCCTCTGCAATCGCGAATACATGACTAATAAAGGTGTCCCTATGCCTCCAAGGTGCCTCTTCTCAGTCAATGCTGGTGTGTTGCCATGGGGCATACGGCATGTCTGGCATGGTTTACCGTGATAGTGGCTATGTGTCTATGTGTAGAGTAGCAAGATGCAAGCTGTTTGTGTGAGATTAGACTGTGTATTGTGCATGATGTCCATGACTGTGTGGGTATTGTGACATGTGCCATCCCCATGCATCCAACGTTGGCCAGGCCACCATTCTCTGCATCCACCTGACACAAGCTTGCAGGACATGGTTCTGCCACCTGTCCACACATACCTGGGTGCCCCCCAGGACACTCCACATGATCCCTGACCTCTGCGCATGGCTGTCGCTGTACTCAACATGTCTGTCGGCACGGTTGTGCGGCCCCCCCCTCAGCTGGTTGGGCCCATCACGGGTGTGTATGGTGCTCCATGTCTGTCTTGCCTAATACACTGTGACCCATGTGTGTCCTGTGCCAGACGCAGGCCCCAGGGTTTGGATGGTTGAAGTCAAATGAGAACTCAGGCATGGTTAGACTTTATGTTGGACCCGGCCTCGTGGCATGGTCCTGACTTCCCTGGGATTGGGCCCGTTCCCCGCCCTGGCCTCCACGGGCCACCCGTTCGAGCCGCACGAGGTCACCTACACCTCGGGGCTCCACCATTTTGTTACCTGCCACGTGACCCTGCACACCAGCACACATGACCCCGCTCAACCCGGCCTCGGCCCCAGCAAGGCCCAGACATTGAGGCACCAGGAACTGGCCAGGGGGTATCCCGTGAACACTTCCTTGCCCTGGCGGAGGGCGGTATCGATGGGACCCCCAACCGTCCCCACACACCAAGGTGCGATCGGCCTCCATCTCTCCTGGGCCGGGCGCCTCCCCCTGCTGGGCGTCTGCCCGCTCCCAACCCGGCCTCTTCCCCCCCTGGGCGCAAGGGGCCGGACATCAGAGGACCCCAGGCCTATATCTGGGGCGACCCCACAACAGACCGGCAGTTGTATCCCGGAGTCGAGAGCCCTGCTGATCGAATCGCGGCCGACCCTACGGAGAAGAACTCTTGCTTGAAACCACCACGAGCCCTGCAGACTGCGTCGCGGCTCCTTCTTGCTGAAACCTTGAAGCCACCCAGAACATCGGGGTCCTGCTGACGCTGTCGCGGCCCAACCTCGCTGAAACCTACCTCGGAGCCCTGCTGACGACGTCGCGGCTCGAGCTGAACAGAAACCATCTTGAGAGCCCCGCTGACCTGGTCGCGGCCCTCCACGAACGGAATGCCAGAGCCCTATGGATGCCGTCGCGGCTCGACCCCTCCGAGATCCGGAGGTCCTCCAGCTTGAGGATAAGAACTGGGTCCCAGGTACCCTTGTACCAAGCTCCTGCCAAAGACTGTCCCGCTACCCCTTCCCTTCTAAAGAGACACTGACACTTTTGTGGATCCCTTGATCCCTTTCATGTAAATATTGGTCCCGTACCCTTGAAGTGCTGATAAAGAATTGCTCGTCTTGAGACAACCTCCTTGAGTCCTGTGTGGTGGTGTTACTGTGCTAGTACCTGATAGGAGAAGGATCTCCCCGGAGGCTTCTCAGCAGCGCTCGGCTACTTCGTGCAGTGTGAGGGCCCCTCTGGGTGGTCTCTCCGACTCCCCGAGGTCCGCCTTCCAACATTTGGTGGCCAGCGACGGGATCCGAGCCGAACGCAGTACGTACAAGCCAGTAACCCACTAGCTACCCATCCAGACAAACGGAAGCCATGAGCAACCAAGAAAACAATGCGACCACGGAGTTCCAGCCCGAACGGTTGGAGGAATACACGCACAAAGAATTGAAACAGTTCTGCAAGGACAAGGGTATTGCGACCACCGCCCTAGGTACCAAAGAAGAGATGCAGAAAGCCCTGAGGACCTGGCTAGAGGCCGAGGCAGGCCCCTCCCAGGACGAAGGTCTCCTGCCCCTGACGGTGGCCACATCAACCGCACCAACTCCGGCAACCGGAGGGAGAAACAGCCTAGAAACCGGCCTCTCCGAAGAGGAGATACGAGAACGGGAGAAGGTCCGGTACCACGAACTAGAGCTCGCACGACTGCGGCTGGACGGCGAACTCCAGCTGGCGGAAAAGAAACTGGCCCTAGAGCAGCTACGGCTACAAGAGGAGATAGAAGAGAAGAGACGGCATCGAGAGTTGGAAGAAAAGAAACTGACCCTTGAACACGAGCGGAGTCTCAAAGAGCTCGAGCTCAAGGCAAAGAAAGGGGGGACCGACACCCCCAGTAACAGAGACACCCTACCGCCTGCCGAAGCCAAGGTACATATCCCTAAAGATGTCATCAAGGAGTACTACAAAAATGACGACATCCGACAATGGTTCAAGGCGTACGAGGTGGCCATGACCTCCCATCGGGTGCCCCGAAAGGACTGGGGTGCCGGCCTGTGGGGTCGGTTCCTTAGTGAAGGTCGAGACACACTGCTCCAGCTGCCAGAAGAGGTGATGACCTCCTACGACCACATGAAGGAGGCTCTGCTCACCCGCTACGGGCTAACCGCAGAAATGTACCGCCAGCGGTTTAGAGACTGCAAGAAGATCCCTGGTACCACCTGGGTGGAATATGTGGACTTTTTCAGCCGGGCCCTAGAAGGGTGGATCAAGGGTAGCAAGGTCACCACCTACGGGCAGCTGGTCGACCTCATTGTTTGGGAACATCTATCCAACAACTGTTTCGTGGAACTAAGGCAACACCTCCTCGACAGCAAGATGACCGACCCACGAAAACTCGCCGTCGAGGCCGATCGATGGGTCAACACCCGAGTCCCCCGAAACTCGATGGGGGAGTACCAGAGGAACCCCACCGGACCTCCCCGCCAACGCGGAGGAGGGGGAGGGCCGAACCGGAACCGGGACCCCCCCGCCGGGGCACCCCGGAGCCCACCTCGAGGGCCGCCTCAGCAACACCTCTCCCCGAGCCTAGCCCGAAGAGGAGCGACCCCCGCCAGAACCGGACCACGGCCCCCAATAACCTGCTACGGCTGTCAACAAACCGGGCACAATGCCAGCGATCCGGTCTGCCCCCTGAACCGAAGAAGCGGGGCCGGCGGGCCCCCGCCCTGACAGCTGGCGGCCGCCGCCCTGGGGGAAGGAGAGGAGGAGGAAGAACCCCTCGACCGAGGAACCACCGAGTGGGAGCCGGCGGCCATGTCCCTGGTCTGCCTGGGCAGCCGAGAAATGGTGCCCCGCACACCCATCCCAAGCAACACCCAGAAATACCAGCAGCAGGTCTCCATCAATGGGCGACGTGCCGAAGCCCTTCGCGACACCGGCGCCAGTGTCACCGCTGTCCGCTGCCACCTGGTGACCCCCGAACAAATCCTACCCAATGTGCTGTGTCCCGTCCGGACGGCCGACAACAGCGAAAGCCTGTGCCAGATGGCCCTGGTCCCCTTCGAGTGGGGAGGGGTGACAGGCCTACTAAAGGTGACTGTCCGCGACGACGCACCAGTGGACTGCCTCCTGGGGAACGACCTAGAGAGTTCCCCCTGGGCTCAAGTGGAGCGACGAGAGCACCTCCGAATGCTGGGACTATCCGAATGGGCCTGCGCCATCACCCGGTCCATGGCCGCCCAGGCCCCCCGCTCGTCCCTGGCCTCCGGTGCCGCCGAGCCCGTGGGGCTCGCACTACCCCCCGCCTGCAGCGAGGGGGAAGCGGACACCGACGCTGGACCTACTGAACCCTCCCCCGAAGAGGTCGCTTCCCTCGGCGCCCTACCAGAACTTGCACAATGGCGCCACGAAGGGGGCCCCACCCGAGAGCAGTTCCAGCAAGAACAGCAGTCCTGTCCCTCTCTCGAAGGGGTCCGACAACAGGCGTCCGCGCAAGCCAACGGTGACTAGACCGGCACCCACTGGGTCTACTGGGCAGAGGGCCTATTGTACAGCGAACAGAAAGTGGCAGAACTCGGGGCCAGCCGCGTGTTGGTGGTCCCCCTCCGCTTCCGGGAGTTCCTTCTCAACCTGGCCCACGACGTGCCCCTCGCCGGACACCTAGGGCAAGACAAAACTTACAGCCATCTGGTGACCCACTTCTACTGGCCCCGGATGCGGAGAGACGTGGACAACCACTGCCGGTCCTGCCAGACCTGCCAAGCCAGCGGGAAGACGGGGGGTCGGGTCAAGGCCCCCCTCCAGCCCTTCCCAGCCATCAGCACCCCGTTCGAACGGGTCGGGATCGACATCGTGGGGCCCCTGGACCCCCGGACCGCCCTGGGCCACCGCTTCATCCTGGTCCTCGTGGACCACGCCACCCGGTACCCGGAGGCTGTCCCGCTGAGAACTGTAACGGCCCCCGTGGTGGGCCGGGCCTTAATGGGAATCTTCTCAAGAGTGGGATTTCCCCGCGAAGTGGTGAGCGACCGGGGCACAAACTTCATCTCCATGTACATGCGGTCCCTGTGGCAACAGTGCGGGGTCACGTATAAATTCACCACCCCCTATCACCCTCAGGGGAACGGACTGGTCGAGCGATTTAACAGAACCCTAAAGGGGATGATTCAGGGCCTGGAAGAGCAACCCCGGCGGAGATGGGATGTCCTACTGCCCTGCCTCCTGTTCGCTTATCGGGAGGTCCCGCAGAAGTCCCTGGGGTTCAGCCCGTTTGAACTGTTGTATGGGCATTCGGTCCGCGGACCCCTCAGCCTGGTCAAGGAGGGCTGGGAGACGAAGCTCCAAGGCGCCCCTCCTGACGTCTACCGATACCTCCTGACCCTACGAAACCAGACCCGCAAGTTCCGAGCCATGGCCGAAGCCAACCTCGAGGCCAGCCAGGAGGACATGAAGCGGTGGTACGATCGGAACACCTCTACAATCGAGTTCGAGCCAGGCCAGCGAGTCTGGGTCATGGCCCCTGTTGAGCCCTGCGCCCTCCAGGACAAGTGGACCGGGCCCTTCAAGGTGGTGGAGAAGAAGAGCCCTGTCACCTACCTAGTCGACCTGGAGTCTCCCCGGAACCCCCTCCGGGTTCTACACGCTAACCGGCTCAAACCCCACTTGGCCCGGACCGAACTGAGCCTGCTACTGGCGACCGACGAGGGGGGCGAGGACGACTCCGAGCCCCTACCCGACCTCTTGCAGAACAACGTCCACGACGGATCCATCAGGGGTGTCCAACTCGCCTCCTCCCTGACCCCAGAACAGCGTAACGAATGTCAACAACTGCTGCAGGACTACACAGCCCTCTTCTCCCTCACCCCGGGGGTGACCCACCGGTGCATCCACGACGTCGACACCGGGGACAGTCCCCCCGTGCGACACCGAGCCTACAGGGTACCCGACCAAGTACGGGCGTGCATCCAGGCCGAAGTAGCGAAGATGTTGGCCCTCGGGGTAATCGAGCCCTCCGACAGCCCGTGGGCCAGCCCTGTCGTCCTGGTACCGAAGGCCGCCGCACCAGGCCACCCCCCGGAGTTACGATTTTGTGTAGACTACCGAGCCCTGAATGCTGTGACCAAGACGGACGCCCATCCTATACCCCGGGCCGACGAACTCATCGACCGCTTGGGGTCCGCCCACTACCTGAGCACGCTGGACCCCACCGCCGGGTACTGGCAGATCCAGCTCACCCCCAGTGCCCAAGAAAGATCCGCATTTTCCACCCCTGATGGGCATTACCACTTCCGGGTGATGCCCTTCGGCATGAAGAACGCCCCGGCCACCTTTCAAAGACTCGTAAACAAGGTTTTGGCCGGGCTCGAGGCCTTCAGCGCGGCCTATTTGGATGACATTGCCGTATACAGCAACCACTGGGCTGAGCACCTGGGTCACCTCAAAGCAGTCCTGGCCGCCCTCCAGAGGGCCGGGCTCATGATCAAGGCCAGCAAATGCCAGGTCGGCCAGGGATCGGTGACCTACCTGGGCCATCAGGTGGGAAGCGGTCGGGTGGCCCCCCTCCAGCCAAAAGTCGATGCCATCCAGGCATTGGAACCCCCCACTACCCAGACCGCTGTACGGGCCTTCCTGGGCCTCACCGGATACTACCGGCGATTCATCCGAGACTATGGGAGCATTGTTGGGCCGCTCACGGAGCTCACCTCGAAGAAACAGCCCAAGAAAGTGCACTGGACTCTCCGCTGCCAATCAGCTTTCGAGACTCTCAAAGCAGCAATGTGCACTGCCCCTGTGCTCCAGGCCCCTGACTACAGTAAAGAGTTTATCGTGTAGACAGACGCCTCTGAATATGGGATCGGGGCCGTCCTGTCTCAGGTTGATGAGAAGGGACTCGACCGACCAGTGGCCTTCATCAGCCGACGGCTGCTGCCCCGGGAGCAACGATGGAGCACCATCGAGCGCGAGGCCTTCGCAGTGGTGTGGGCCCTTAAAAAGCTCCGGCCCTATCTCTTCGGTACCCACTTTCGGGTCCAGACCGACCACCGGCCCTTGCGGTGGTTAATGCAAATGAGAGGCGAGAATCCCAAGCTGCTGCGGTGGTCCATTACCCTGCAAGGGATGGACTTCTCTGTTGAGCACCGGCCCGGCAATGACCACGCCAACGCTGACGGCCTATCCCGCTTCTTCCGCCTTGACGAGGAGAATCCCCAAGGAGATGGGTGACTCTCCCTGCCTTCGGCTGGGGGGGACGCCTGTTGGACCCGGCCTCGTGGCGTGGTCCTGACTTCCCTGGGATTGGGCCCGTTCCCCGCCCTGGCCTCCACGGGCCACCCGTTCGAGCCGCACGAGGTCACCTACACCTCGGGTCTCCACCATTTTGTTACCTGCCACGTGACCCTGCACACCAGCACACATAACCCCGCTCAACCCGGCCTCGGCCCCAGCAAGGCCCAGACATTGAGGCACCAGGAACTGGCCAGGGGGTATCCCGTGAACACTTCCTTGCCCTGGCGGAGGGCGGTATCGATGGGACCCCCAACCGTCCCCACACACCAAGGTGCGATCGGCCTCCATCTCTCCTGGGCCGGGCGCCTCCCCCTGCTAGGCGTCTGCCCGCTCCCAACCCGGCCTCTTCCCCCCCCGGGCGCAAGGGGCCGGACATCAGAGGACCCCAGGCCTATATCTGGGGCGACCCCACAACAGACCGGCAGTTGTATCCCGGAGTCGAGAGCCCTGCTGATCGAATCGCGGCCGACCCTACGGAGAAGAACTCTTGCTTGAAACCACCACGAGCCCTGCAGACTGCGTCGCGGCTCCTTCTTGCTGAAACCTTGAAGCCACCCGGAACATCGGGGTCCTGCTGACGCTGTCGCGGCCCAACCTCGCTGAAACCTCCCTCGGAGCCCTGCTGACGACGTCGCGGCTCGAGCTGAACAGAAACCATCTTGAGAGCCCCGCTGACCTGGTCGCGGCCCTCCACGAACGGAACGCCAGAGCCCTACGGACGCCGTCGCGGCTCGACCCCTCCGAGATCCGGAGGTCCTCCAGCTTGAGGATAAGAACTGGGTCCCAGGTACCCTCGTACCAAGCTCCTGCCAAAGACTGTCCCGCTACCCCTTCCCTTCTAAAGAGACACTGAGACTTTTGTGGATCCCTTGATCCCTTTCATGTAAATATTGGTCCCGTACCCTTGAAGTGCTGATAAAGAATTGCTCGTCTTGAGACAACCTCCTTGAGTCCTGTGTGGTGGTGTTACTGTGCTAGTACCTGATAGGAGAAGGATCTCCCCGGAGGCTTCTCAGCAGCGCTCGGCTACTTCGTGCAGTGTGAGGGCCCCTCTGGGTGGTCTCTCCGACTCCCCGAGGTCCGCCTTCCAACACTTTACAAGACACATGTAAGGTAATAATGCAACCAGTAGGCATCTTCTCTTCATGGTGTGACTTTTTATTTTGGTTGGGGGGGGGGGGTTGACATGAGGGGCTTTCCGGGTGTGTGGAATCCAAAGTTCACTAGGGGAGTTGGTGTCCTTGCCATATGAAATCCTCAGAGTCCATGCCACAGTCTTTGTCAACATTGGTCAGACAGTGACCAGCAAGTCCATGTGGCAGAGAATGTCTTTTGATGCTGTGCTGCTGTTGCTCCAGTGGGCCAGGTGCCAGGCCAGGTGTCCTGGGAGATGGTGCTGTAGCGCCGACCCTCACGGTCTTTTCCGTGGACGACCCGCTCTCCTGCGGGGGCCCTCAAAAGCAGGCCTTGATGATGTTTGGGATGCTCCATCGGATGTTTCCTCCTCCTCCTCCTGATCCCTCCCTGTGGGTGGTGATGTTCTACGCCTGCTGGCACAGGGAGGGTTGCCCATGTTGTCGGCCATCCGACGGAGTGTACTGTGAATTCCCGTGAACACCGTCACGAGCTCAGCCTGTCTGTCCTCCATCCGCCGTTGGTGTTGCTGCAGACAGGCATGTTGCTCCGCATGTTGCTGGGCCTGCTGGGTCTTGATCTCCTCGAGGATGGACACAACCTGGGCCATGCCTGTGGTGTCCTGCCGGTATGTGTCCAGGATGTTTTGGACATGGGAATATACCGGTTCCCCAGCCAACTGGTCAGGCTCGCGCCTCCGCCGTCCTCCACTCCCACCACCCCTGCCCACTTGCACCTGGCATGCCCTTGTGGGCACATCGGGTCTCCGGGACCCCTGAGGGGTGGCATTGGCGTTGTCGCCTGCCTCCTCCTGGGTGCCCGGGACACCGTGTCCCTCCTGGCCAGCCTGGCTGCATTGTGGTGGTGGGGAAGGGATCCTGGGTGTCTCCTGGGATGTGGCAGGAGTGGGGGTGGTGGTTGGCCCAGTTGTACCTGACGCAGGTGCTGCAGGTCGTTGGACACCAGAGGGGCCAGGTTGGTCGGGGTCGGGTTCGTCCACAGAGTGGTGAGAGTCGTCGCTGCCGGTGGCTCCTTCATCCCGCCGAGCCGGGTCCTGTGAGTCTTCCCCCCCAGTGTTGGGGGGTGATCCACGACGTTGACCTGTGTGTGAGAGAGACAATGTTAATTTTGTTCCATGCAACATCCATGTTTCATTCGTTTCAAAGTTGGCACATTTCCTCTGGGAATTTGGTTATGTCTTGCATTCCACTTACAGTGCACTTGTGCATGGGTATGTCCCTTGGGCACAGCTTTGGCGAGTTTACCTATGTGTGGCACAGTCTTACTTGCTGCGTCAAGTGTGACTGCAGTCAGCAGTGGAGTGGGCAGGTGTGGCGAGCCGTGCATTGGCGCCTTCCGTGTAGCACTGTACGTGGGCACATGGAGTTGTTCCACACACTTATATGATGCAGGTAGCTGTCGTTGTGCTCGTGCACAGGTTGTGACATGGCCCTGTGTTTTGCCATGGAGGAGAGGGGGGGTTCTGGCACTGGCCACCCTTGTCTACATGCACGCAGTCTACCTGCTGACAAGGCGGACATTCCCACACACCACAAGGCTGATTTGCTCTCCCTGTGTGTCCCTTTCTCGCTCCCTCTCTGTCCCCCTCTCCCTCCCTCTGTATGTCAGCCTCCTCCCTCTGTCCGTGTCCCTGTGTCTCCCTCCCTCTCTGTCCCCCTCTCCCTCCCTCTGTGTGTCAGCCTCCTCCCTCTGTCTGTCTCCCTGTGTCTCCCTCCCTCTCTGTTCCCCTCTCCCTCCCTCTGTGTGTCAGCCTCCTCCCTCTGTCCGTGTCCCTGTGTCTCCCTCCCTCTCTGTCCCCCTCTCACTCCCTCTGTGTGTCAGCCTCCTCCCTCTGTCCGTCTCCCTGTGTCTCCCTCCCTCTCTGTCCCCCTCTCCCTCCCTCTGTGTGTCAGCCTCCTCCCTCTGTCCGTCTCCCTGTGTCTCCCTCCCTCTCTGTCCCCCTCTCCCTCCCTCTGTGTGTCACCCTCTGTCACCTCAGCCCAGCTTCCTGTGCACACACTGTTAGCAGATCTTTGAATGGCCCTTGGATTGTTGATGTGAGTTTGTTTCTGATCTCCAGGCACCCATTGGGTGTAGTGTCTGTGTCTGCACTGCTGCTGTGGTGGTGTGTGCTGCCACTCTTTCACAGTGTTGGCTGTTCATTAGCTGCTGTCATGTGCAAGAACGTGCCGTCACCCCCATGTGTTGATGCAAGGCGTCCGCCATTTGCTGGCAAGTCATTCCTGTGTTGGGACACACTGTTTGTCTGGCTGTGACCTAGGCCATATCGGCAGGGGGCATTGTTGTCTGCTTCTGAGTTGCACTATGTGATTTTTTGGGCCCACCCTCCCGCCATCCGGCTTACCGTGTCATGTGTTGGTGTCTTCTGTGGCCTGTGACTTGACATTGTCCAGCTGGGTGCATGGGGCATGGTGGCGCCAGTGGCATGTGCGTGTTCATGGAGTGTGGTTGAGTCATGCGATAGCTTGGGGTGGTTGTGTGCCTGTTTGTGAGTTTGGTTGTGGATGACGTTCCCCCCATGTGAGGTGAGTTGTTTGTGTACTCACCCGGCTCTCGGAGTCCATCTACTCCGTCCACTGCCACCACCGGCAGTATGGCCATCACCCTCTCCTCCCAGGGATGGTAGTGTACGGGTCTGCGGGCTGGCCCTCCTCCAGTGACGTTGGCCTGGTTGTGTTCATCGGTCATCTTGGCTCGGACCCTCCTCCGCAGATCGTACCACCTGGCTTGGCATTCCTGCTTGTTCCTTCTGGTGTCCGCAACAGCATTCACAGCATCGACGATCGTCTGCCACATGGCTGTCTTTGCTGAAGTGCTGGTCTGTCTGACCAATGTTCCAAAGAGCTGTGGCTCGACTCTGAGGATTTCATCGACAAGGACCTCCAACTCTCGGCTAGTGAACTTTGGATTCTTGTTAGTGGGCATGGTGAGGGGTGTGGGTGTGGATGGTGGGGGGGGGTGGATGGTTGTGGGTGTGTGGGTGTGGTTGTGCAGGTGTGTGTGTGAATGTGATGAGGGGGTGTTTGTGAAGGTGTGTGTGTGAAGGTGTGCAAGTGTAAGGTGTGGTAAAGCTTCTAGTATGGTGCTGTAGGTTGTCTGTGGGGTCTGGCAGCAGTGAGTCTGTTGCAAAGGCTCATGGTTTGTGTGTGTGGGCCCTTTTTATTGGTCCATTGGTGGGTGTGGCTGTGTTTGAACTTTGGGTGGGTGTGTTATAAGGAGTGGTTGTGTTTTGGGCCTCTGTTTTTGTTTTTGGCAGTTGCAGGTCAGTGAATGTGTTGTTTTAGTGGCTGTTGGACATGTTTTGTGGCTTTGTGCCATTCGAATGGTGTATTCTTGTGTTGTTTTGGTTTGTCCTGGTTGTGTACGTGCGTTTTTAGCGTGTGTACGGTGTGTACATGGGCCATTTTGTTGTACAGTGCTGTCCTTGTGTGTGGCTTGGTACGACTCGTACATGCGCGATGTTGTGTGAAGGTGGTGATGTTGGGGCCTGGGGTGCGCTCCGTACTTAGAATGTTGGGGTGGGGGTACGCTCCATGCATACGCGGGTGGGGGTACGACTCTAACGTACACGGGTGTACATACACGGGGGGTACGACACGTACACGGGTGTACATACATGGGGGGTACGACACGTACACGGGTGTACATACACGGGGGGTACGACACGTACACGGGTGTACATACACAGGGGGTACGACACGTACACGGGTGTACATACACGGGGGGTACGACTCTAACATACACGGGTGTACATACACGGGGGGTACGACACGTACACGGGTGTACATACACGGGGGTACGACACGTACACGGGTGTACATACACGGGGGGTATGACAAGTACACGGGTGTACATACACGGGGGGGTACGACACGAACGTACACGGGTGTACGTACACGGGTGTATATACACGGGGGTACGACACGTACACGGGTGTACATACACGGATGGGGGTACGACTCGAACGTACATGGGTGTACATACACGGGGGGTACGACTCTAACGTACACGGGTGTACATACACGGGTGGGGGTACGACTCGAACGTGCATGGGTGTACATACACGGGGGGTGCGACTCTAACGTACACGGGTGTACATACACGGCGGGGGGTACGACTCGAACGTACACGGGTGTACATACACGGGGGGTACGACACGTACACAGGTGTACATACACTGGGGGTACGACACGAATGTTCACAGGTGTAAATACCGGGGGGGTACGACACGAACGTACACGGGTGTACATACACGGGGGGTACGACACGTACACGGGTGTACATACAGGGGGGGTACGACTCTAACGTACACGGGTGTACATACACGGGGGGTACGACACGTACACGGGTGCACATACATGGGGGTACGACTCTAACGTACACGGGTGTACATACACGGGGGTACGACACGTACACGGGTGTACATACAGGGGGGGTATGACTCTGACGTACACGGGTGTACATACACGGGGGGTACGACACGTACATGGGTGTACATACACGGGGGGTACGACTCTAACGTACACGGGTGTACATACACGGGGGTACGACACGTACACGGGTGTACATACACGGGGGTACGACACGTACACGGGTGTACATACACGGGTGGGGGTATACATACGCGGGGGTACGACTCGAACGTACGGGGGCTGGGGGGAGTGTTGGGCGCGTATGCGGGCACATGTCTCCATGGTTGCTATGGGAGTTCGGTGCGGACGGTGTTTTTTCCATACGGTTGTAACATCGGACGCACGGGGTGGATCGTGATTCCGCGGTCGGACTTCACTTTTCACATTTGTACGGTAAATCGTCCGAGGACGTGTCGGACACATTTTCCGACACGAGGACGTGTGGGGAATAATTCCCAATGCGATTCGTATGGTCTTTTTCCCATGCGAATCGTAATTGGCAGTTTGTACGGCACTTGTACGATTCGTACGGTAAAAAGACCGGATACGAGTCGTACGGGGAAAATCTTTACCGGATCGTAATTGGCACCAGAGTCTCCTGGGATTGCTGAGAACAAATATTGTGGGTTTAGTGCACTATATTCCTACAGATATTTTACACAAAGAGTTAGGTATGAGTTTTATCATAGATTTCATTTGGTTGTGACAGCTCTTGCTTTGGTGCAGTATTTGCTTAAAAGATGCTTTAAGTTTGAACAGATGAATCATACTTGACTGTATGAATAAGATATCTCCTATAGCCTGGTTGTTCTAATCAGAGAGAATTGAAATATCTAGGAAGACCGGAGCGATATTTTAATCCATCCAGTATTACCAAACAAGATGTAGTCTGGTTAAAGGACCTTACCACTTAAGATCAACAGCGGAGCGGGATGCTCTATCATCAGCCGAGCCATTATTACAAAAATGTATTATGGGTAAATCAGTATCCGGGATAGAACCATATTTACTCTTCCTGCAATTTGTACCACTAAGAAACACTTCACGATCCCCACTCCGGCATCGAAATCTGTACGGTAATTCCCAGGATTCCTTAATGTATTCCTTACCCATGTTTTCATATCTGCCTGCCTGCCTTTGCTCAAGGCAATGCTGAAACTGAAAAGTAGTGACCGGTAGAGTTATATGGCCATGGATTAGCCATTCAGTAGAAGGTGATTCCCCCACTGTAAATGGTAGTCAATCCAGTTTTTCAGTACACAGCATTGTATCGTTAGCTCCCCTTTGTCTCATTTCAACCTGTTTACCTGTTAGATTATATCCAGAAAACAGAGAAGTCGTGTTGATAAAGCGCCAAGGCACATAGCCTGTGTGCAAAGATTGCATCGTCCAGCTTAGTAACATAATAGAACGTAACTGAGATTGCTCGTGTTGTAATATGGCCAAATCGTGTTCCAGTATGTCTATCGCAGAAGACACAATGTTGCCTAAAGAATAAATCCTGGAGGTCAAAGTCTGTTAACCCATTATCCACCACAGCCAGTGATTTCTCTAAGTTAATACGGTCTATTGCCCGTATTCTTCCTGCGGCCTCTTGTTGCGATATTTTCCAGATTTCATTGTAGGTGGCATAGATGCCAGCATATACGAAATGCTTTTGACGATGTTTCCTGGGACCTTGTAGAAAATCCCGAAGATCCATGTCCTGTGAGAGTGAGGATAAGTGTTATTTCACTTCTGTGAGTGTTGAGGTTTCTAGCCAATCAAGGCACAACTTCCCAACACTATAGGATGTCACTACCCCTAGGTGCTCTCTTTGTACATAGCGTGGGTCTGGCCTGTGTATACTAAACCCTTCGGTATTACCTAAGAATCTTTTATGACATCTGTTTGTGTCTAAGGGCCAAACCAACCGTTCTTTCCAATTGGGGTCTGTTTTATTGTACTGTATTATGTCATGTACTGTTGCCCCTTCCTATGACGTAAAATTCTGCCACCCCTCCATCTGTGATGGTGTTGCAAACCGAGGTGTGTTCATGTCATTGTTCTTGGCTAGTCCAAGATAGGATGTCTGTTGCACAGTGTCATTTAGAAATATCATCTGCTGTAGAATGAGGCAAGCACTAAATAGCGCTTCTGTTTCCAGGACTTGCCAGTCTCTAGAACCCCAGACTGGTTTTAAGTCGATTGTGTCCTTCCATAGGTCAAAACCCTGTGACAGTTGGGCAATAAAGGAAGTAGAGTAAATCTGTTTGGTGTTAGTCAGCATAATTTTCAGTGCCGATGTCAGTATAACCTTATAAAAAAATGAGGTCGGTCAGTGATGTTAAACCCTGAAAAATATGAAACTTTTGTGCAAATGTCTGCAAACTACTTTTTGGTGGTGTAGGGCAATGTTCCCGTTGATGATACTGAAAAACATTTCGAGGTGTTATTGATTTGTGTAGCAAATGATGACCATAATGTTGGTAACAGTAAAATGTGTCATATTCTGAAGAACCTTCTAACATTTCAGTATTAGAAAATGCTGCAGTGTTCTATAAATCAGACAACATGTTATTAAGAGTTTCAGTTTCCCAATCGTCAGAAAATGTACTGGAGGTGATGATGTCACTGAATGAAATTTTAAATACATGAGATATTTTTAAAAGTTCGGTCGGGCCAAATATGTCGAAATCAACCTTGTCCCATACTATACCGTCCAGTATAGGAACTGCTGTAATGTTCACTGATGACAAGTCTCTTTGTTCACGATGTGATGATTGATGTGGCTTCAGAATCAAGTTGACCTTTTGGACTGTAGAGGTTTTTTGGAGGTATCTTCCATTAATAAGCATGCTAAAAGTTATTTCTAAGTCTAGCCAGAAAATAAAAAACAGTATCCCAGTAATTACCCAGAGTTCTACCCAAGGCAATACCAGGTATGTCTTTTGAAGAAAGTTAAGAAAGTTCTTGATTTGTTGCTTGCAGGTTTGTTTGGCTGGCGTCATTTCTGGTTCGCTTGGATCCAAGGAATACATATCAAAGTTCATGAAATAGCCAGAACCAATTCGATCAATTGTTGGAAATGCATCGGTATTTGTTGAAATCGCATTTTGCTCTCGTCGAGGTATGTTGACGTAGACTTCTGTATTAGGTCTAATTGCAACTTGTGAATTATTTTAAGTTCTGTTTTGAAGTTGAACTTCAGGTTCAAGGGGAACGAATTCCATAGCATTGTTGCATAGTCTTTCATTCCGTACAGGAGGCTCTTCAAAAGTGATGAGTCTTTCTGTTTGAACTTCTTGGATTGCAGCAAGAGGAGGGTGTCTGCAACTGTGGAGTCCACAAGGCCTACTGCTTAGTATCAGCCAAATAGTGTGGTTTGATTAAGTCGATTGAGACAAATCGTTTCTCCTTTTTGCTGGCAAGAGGCGGCAAAAGTAAAATTCTTGTTCCTTGAATTGCTAGGACAGGTACAGGTTTTCTGTAGGATGGTCCGAATTGGTTTCTGTCCGCTATCTTCTCTCTGACCAGATCCCCGACTTTTGGGATCCAGACAAGTCTTGCTGTGACTGCCTTGACTTCCCCAGTGGCGGTCTATTTTTTGTGGACTTTGCTTTGTTGTGTCCTGGATTTATTTAGATCCTGTAAAACAGCCAAACGATCATGGATATCAAATGGTGTCTTATCCGCCGCTGTGCCTACACAATCAAGATCAGGTACACACTTTCTCGTCGCAAATAAGGACCTCATATGGAGTGACACCCCCTACACATATGGAGTGATACCTCGGGACTGAGATCTGCCTTTTGTAAAGCTTTGTTGTTTTTTATTGTCCCACTTCTTTTTTAGAATAAAAAGGTGTCTGCTTAGACGTGTCCTTTTCAGGACTGCCCATCAGTTGTGGTTTTAAGGCTTTCCCACCCAAATTTTCTATGCCAGTGTTTCCCAAACTGGGGTCCGAGGACCCCCAGGGGTCCGTGGCACATTCCCAGGGGGTCCGCAGGCAGCAGTTTTAAAAGCACTGCAAAGTTCCTTGTAAAATTAGCAGTTTTTGAGCAAATATAAAAGTGTCAAGAAAATGCCAGTGATTAATGTACCTGCTGGAGAGTGAGGAAAGTTTTGTCTAGTGGCAGCGTTGACTTATCTAATGTGACACAGAGGGTTAATATGCCTACTGCAAAGAACGTGTACAATGCATTTTAAAAACAGTATTTTATGTGCATAGGTCAGTGGGCTACTGATTTTGTCACAGAGATTCTTTTGTCACTGTGCAATTCATAAGGGAAAATCGTAATCTAGCAGTGTCCTATAAACTGTCAAAGAGCTGCTTGCAAACTGCATGGTAAAAGTTAGCAACATATGTTTATTCCCAGTCTATCATTATCCTGATGCTGCTATGTTCCCACTTCCTGCACATGAACAATTTTGTAATGCCTTTTTGTCACTTCTATGTGTGCTGCCTAATGCAGCACACATGGAAGTTACAAAACGTCATTTTTATTAAAGATTGTTTAAGTGCAGGAAGGGTCACCATCCTGAACATAAACAATCAAAGGTGTAAAAAGCAAAAACGAGGAGAAATAAGGCACTTCTCCTCATTTCGCCAAGTTAAGACCAGGTTTTTCATGGTCTTAATTTTGGTGCTGTCTCCTATTTAAGCTGACCTTGTAAATAGAGGGCAGCGTCAAAATCAATGGGTGTTGGAGTGAAACGCCCACTGCAACTCCCACTGCCCACCTTTTTCACGCTAAGCATTGCGTGATAGGGGGCCTTATTTACAAGGCAGCGTTAAGCCACAATAAGTGGCTTAACGCTGCCTTGTAAATAAGGCAAAGCCCCTATTGCCACAGGAACATTGCAAAAAGTGACGTTCCCATGGCGATAGGGACTTGTAAATATGCCCCTAAAATCCTTAGTAATTTGAGTATTTGTTTTGAGTGCACACGTTTGTTTATTTTTTTTGAATTACTGATTTAATGTTTGAAAGTTAAATCCTACAAATTGCTTGGGAGTCCCCGGCTTCCAGTGGTGACTCAATAGGGGTCCTCAGGAGTCAAAAGTTTGGGAACCACTGTTCTATGCCTAATTCTGCATAAGCAGCTACAATTATTTTGGGAAGTTGATGTTGTTGTTCCAACGGATTGAACTCCCTTAGGCGTTGGCGGATTGCCACTGACGCTGCTTCCCCTTTAATACTAGCTAGGATTATGGCCGATACCTGGTCAAAGTCGCTTAGCAACATCATCCTCAAGTTCAAAGCAGACTCTGCTCCGTACTCATTCTGTATTTGTCTTAATACATCTGGTATCACCGCTAATAAAGGAATACCAGGAGTTCAGGTATATATGGCAGCAAAGATTGTACCCCAAGTGTACAATCCTCCAATTGTGGTGTTATCTTCATGGGAAAGCAGATTGTTAACATTCTGGTGCCAATTACGATCCGGTAAAAAAAATTCCCGTACGACTCGTATCCGGTCATTTTACCGTACGAATCGTACAAGTGCCGTACAAACTGTCAATCATGATTCGCATGGTAAAAAGCCCATACGAGTCGCATTGGGAATAATTCCCCACACGTCCCCGGGTCGGAAAAAGTGTCCGACACGTCCTCGGACGATTTACCGTACAAACGTGAAAAGCGAAGTCCGACCGGGGAATCACGATCCGTCCCGGGCGTCCGAATGTACAACCGTATGGTTAAAAGACCGTCCGCACCGAACTCCAATAGCAACCATGGAGACGTCCAAACAGATGCCCGGTACGCGCCGTACCCCCCCCAGCCCCCGCATGTACGCGCCGTACCCCCCCCAGCCCCCGCATGTACGCGCCGTACCCCCGTGTATGTACACTCGAGTACGTTCGAGTCGAACCCCCGTGTATGTACACCCGTGTACGTTCGAGTCGTACCCCCACCCGTGTATGTACGGTGCGTACCCCCGACACATACAGTTCGACACGTACTCGGGTGTACATACACGGGGGGGTTTGACTCGTACTCGGGTGTACATACACGGGGGGTATGTACACCCCAGTACGTTCGAGTCCTACCCACACCCCAGTATGTTCGAGTCCTACCCCCCCCCTGTACGTGTCTAACCCCCACCCGTGTATGTACACCCCAGTACGTTCGAGTCCTACCCACACCCCTGTACGTGTCGAACCCCCACCCGTGTATGTACACCCCAGTACGTTCGAGTCCTACCCACACCCCTGTACGTGTCTAACCCCCACCCGTGTATGTACACCCCAGTACGTTCGAGTCCTACCCACACCCCTGTACGTGTCGTACCACCGTGTACCCACACCCCAGTACGTTCGAGTCCTACCCCCCCCTGTACGTGTCTAACCCCCACCCGTGTATGTACACCCCAGTACGTTCGAGTCCTACCCACACCCCTGTACGTGTCGAACCCCCACCCGTGTATGTACACCCCAGTACGTTCGAGTCCTACCCCCCCTGTACGTGTCTAACCCCCACCCGTGTATGTACACCCCAGTACGTTCGAGTCCTACCCACACCCCTGTACGTGTCGAACCCCCACCCGTGTATGTACACCCCAGTACGTTCGAGTCCTACCCACACCCCAGTATGTGTCGAACCCCCACCCGTGTATGTACACCCCAGTACGTTCGAGTCCTACCCACACCCCTGTACGTGTCGAACCCCCACCCGTGTATGTACACCCCAGTACGTTCGAGTCCTACCCCCACCCCTGTACGTGTCGAACCCCCGTGTACCCACACCCCAGTACGTTCGAGTCCTACCCACACCCCTGTACGTGTCGTACCACCGTGTACCCACACCCCAGTACGTCAGAGTCGCACCCCCAACACAACCTCCTAAGTACGGAGCGCTCCCCAGGCCCCAACATCACAACCGCATGTACGAGTCGTACCAAGCCACACACAAGGCCAGCACCGCACAACCAAATGGCCCATGTACACACCGTACACACGCTCAAAACGCACGTACACAACCAGGAAAATCCAAAACAACACAAGAATACACTATTCGAATGGCACAAAGCCACTAAACATGGCCAACAAACACTGAAAAAACACATACACTGACCTGCAACTGCCAAAAACAAACAGAGGCACTAAACACCACCACTCCTTATAACACACCCACCCAAACTTCAAACACAGCCACACCCACCAATGGACCAATAAAAAGGGCCCACACACACAAACCATGAGCCTTTGCAACAGACTCACTGCTGCTAGACACCACAGACAACTACCAGCACCTTACTACAAGCTTCACCACACCTTACACTTGCACATCTCCACACAACCACCTTCACAAACACACCCTCATCACATTCACACACACACACACCTGCACAACCACACCCACACACCCACAACCATCCACACCCCCCCCACCATCCACACACACACCCCACCATCCACACCCACACCCCTCACCATGCCCACTACCAAGAATCCAAAGTTCAGTAACCGAGAGTTGGAGGTTCTTGTTGATGAAATCCTCAGAGTCGAGCCACAGCTCTTTGGAACATTGGTCAGAAACACCAGCATGGTAGCAAAAACAGCCATGTGGCAGACCATCATTGATGCTGTGAATGCTGTTGGGGACACCAGAAGGACCAGGCAGGAATGCCAGAACAGGTGGTACGATCTGCGGAGGAGGGTCAGAGCCAAGAGGCAGGAGGAACACGACCAGGCCAACGCCACCGGAGGAGGGCCCTCCCGCAGACCCGTACAGTACCAGCCCTGGGAGGAGAGGGTGATGGCCATACTGCCGGTGGAGGCAGTCGAAGGATTAGAAGGACTCCGAGACCCGGGTGAGTACACAAACAACGCACCTCACATGGGGGGAACGGCATCCACAACCAAAATCACTAACAGGCACGCAACCACCCCAAGTGTTGGACAGGCCACACAGAGGGCTTGCTCCCTCCCCGCACGACAGGGCCCGAGCTCCGGCCCACCAGGCATACCCCCGCGACAAGCACCTGTACCCCGTCTCCCGACGGATCTTCTGCCCTCGGACCACTACTCATCACGGGGTCCAGCCCCACCGCCTTCCCCGGCCGGGTCAAGCCTCCATCTTGGGCCCTGCACCACGCGGCCGCGTGGCCTCACCCCGACCCCAACCCCGGGCCTGGCCGGCCCCGACATCCCGGCACCACCATCCACCCAGGAGGTGAGCGGACCACTTGGCAGGTCAATGGGAGAACGAGGTGTCAAAGGCTCTCCCCCGCCAGGTGCCGATCGCCCCCAGCTCCCCCAGGCACTGGCTCCACCCCCTGCTGGGTGTCTGGACACCTTCATCCCGGACCCTCCGACCTCCAAGTGCGAGGGTCCGGACATCAAAGGGCACCAGCCCTATAACTGGGGCAGCTCCGGAGCAGGAAGGCAGTTGTATCCTGGAGTCGAGAGACACCGAGTGAACTCAGCCTTGACGGTCTACTGGCGCTGCCGTAGCCCGCTCTTGTGACCCATCGTTCTGCCTGCTGGCGCTGCCGCGGCCTTCTGCAATCTCCATCCTCACCGGGACCTGCTGGCGCTGCCGCGGACCGTACATCGACCATCTTCCTGGGACCTGCTGGCGCTGCCGCGGCCCGTTGTAACAACCATCTTCACCGGGACCTGCTGGCGCTGCCGCGGACCGTACATCGACCATCTTCCTGGGACCTGCTGGCGCTGCCGCGGCCCGTTGTAACAACCATCTTCACCGGGACCTGCTGGCGCTGCCGCGGACCGTACATCGACCGTCTTCCTGGGACCTGCTGGCGCTGCCGCGGCCCGTTGTAACGACCATCAACACCGGGACCTGCTGGCGCTGCCGCGGCCCGTACCACCTAACCACCAAGCTCGAGGATTGTGAGCTCATCATCTCATCCGAACTACCTGACTGGTAAACAGACTGTCCCGCTACCCCCTTTCCTACCTTGCGAGACTCGAATCGAGGGGACCCCTGAGTCCAGACCTCCTTGTACCATTCAACCGTACCTTAAGAAGTGCTTATAAAGAACACTGAACCTTATCCGTGTGTGGTATCTGTCTGTGGGGGGGAAGTTACTTGTCTGTACGATCGCTGGAGACGGTTCTCCCCGGAGACCTCTCCTCCTGACCCCGGCCGGCCCTCCCGGTCCGTCTACCTTTTCTAACATTGGTGGCAGCGGTGGGATCCGAATCAACGCGTAATCGTACAGAGAGTAGCTCACCCCACGACAAAAACACGATGTCGACCAAAGATAGCAGCCCCACCGAGAAATTCCAAATGGAGAAATTAGAAGAATACAACCACCGCGAACTGAGACAATTTTGCATAGAACTTGGCATTGCTACCACCGGCCTAAGTACCAAGGATGATCTAAAGCGCGCCCTTGAGTCATGGACAGAAACTGGGGTCGCAGGACCCTCCGACCAAAGCAGCGTCACACCAGACCAAAACAGCATCACACCAGAGGGGAACGCCACGGCTCCCGAGGAGCGGGGAACGGGCCTCTCACAGGAGGAGATCCGAGAAAGAGACAGAATCAGATTACACGAGTTGGAGATGGCACGACTCAAGATGGATGGGGAACTCAAGTTAGCTGAACAGAAACTCAACCTCGAGCACATGCGGCTCCGAGATGAACGAGAAGAGAAGCAGAGACAGAGAGAGCTGGAGGAGAAAAAAATAACGCTCGAGCACGAGCGCCGACTAGCGGAGATAGAACTGCGAAAACAGAATAAGGAACTGGGGGTGCCTGAGCGACCACACACCCCGGGGCCAATTGAGAAAAAAGTCCATATCCCCAAGGATGTTGTCCGCGAGTATGTCCGAGAAGACGACATACAGCAATGGTTTAAAGCCTATGAGATCGCCATGACCTCCCACCGGATCGACCGGAGTGATTGGGGAGCCGGACTTTGGGGGAGGTTTATCAACGAGGGTCGCGATGCCCTACTGCAGCTCCCAGATCACCAAATGTCGTCCTACGACCACATGAAGGCTGCCCTCCTCACCCGCTACGGCCTCACACCCGAGATGTACCGCCAGAGGTTCAGAGATTGCACCCGGATCCCAGGTACAACTTGGGTAGAATACGTGAACTATTTCAGCCGTGCCTTCGAGGGTTGGATCAAGGGGAGTCAGGTCACCACCTACGAACAACTCTTCAACCTTATGGTATGGGAGCACCTGTCAAACAACTGTTTCGTCGAGCTCAGGCAGCACCTCCTCGACAGTAAGCTGACTGACCCCCGGCAGCTCGCCGCCGAAGCTGACCGATGGGAAAGCACCCGAGTGGGCCGGAAAGGGCCACACGACCAGAACAGAAGCAGCCAAGGCCAGCACCGTCCTCGGGGAGGAGGAGGGGGCCAGGGTCGAGGGAGAGACGCCTTGCCAGCAACACCCGTGGCCAGCACCCCGCCTCCGGCCGGTCGGGGCAACCCCCCGTTGCGGCCCGGGTTCCGAGCCAACGTCACGTGCCACCGGTGCCAGCGACTAGGCCACTACGCCAATGACCCGAGCTGCCCGCTAAACCAAACACCCAAGCCCCGCCAGGTAGCGGCCGCCGCCCTGGGGGAAGAGCGATTATCGGAGGAACCCGAAGAGTATGAGCCGGCCCAGCAAGGGTGGGAACCGGCCGCCATGGTCCTGGCGTGCTTAGGGGGAAGAGACATGGTCCCGCGGGCTCCCCTACCCGCCAACACCAGGAAATACGGTCAGTGGGTGACCATTAATGGACAGAGGGCCGAGGCCCTGCGTGACACCGGCGCCAGTGTGACGGCCGTCCGCTGTCACCTGGTGAAGCCCGAGCAGATCCTGCCGAACATTCTCTGCCCCGTCCGCTCGGCAGATAACTCTGAGAGTATGTGTAAAATGGCCTGCGTCCCATTCGAATGGGGAGGGGTCTCCGGCCTGCTGAAAGTGACGGTCCGGGACGATGCCCCCGTGGACTGCCTCCTGGGGAATGATCTCGAGAGTTCCCCGTGGGCCACCGTCGAGAGAAGAGAGCACCTGGGGATGCTGGGCCTCCCGGACTGGGCCTGCATAACCACCCGGTCCATGGCCGCCCGTGCCGCCCCCCGATCAGAAGAACCCGAATGGCCAGCACCTCCGCCCCCGGTCGCCCCAGTAGAGGGCAACGGCGAGGCCGGCCTCCCGGACCCGACGACCGAAGAGGACGCGCAACCCCAGGACCTTCCGGATCTGGCTCAGTGGCGTCAAGAAGGGGGGCCCACCCAAGAACAGTTCCGCCAGGAACAAAAGACCTGTCCCTCCCTCGAGGGACTCCGCCAACAAGCCAGCGCCCAAAACGCAGGGGACGCCACCGGAACTCACTGGGTCTACTGGGATAATGACCTGCTCTACAGCGAGCAAAGAATCGCCGAGCTGGGGGCCGGTCGAGTTCTGGTGGTACCTCTCCGCTTCAGAGACTTTCTGCTCAACTTAGCCCACGATGTCCCCCTGGCTGGACACCTGGGCCAGGACAAAACGTACAGTCGCCTAGTGACCCACTTTTTCTGGCCAAAAATGAGGAATGACGTCCTGAACCACTGCCGATCTTGCCCCACATGCCAAGCCAGCGGGAAGAGTGGTCGGAAGCTGAAAGCCCCTCTGCAACCCTTCCCTGTGGTCACCACCCCGTTCGAGAGGGTGGGGATAGACATTGTGGGGCCTCTGGACCCCCGCACGGCACAAGGACACAGGTTCATCTTAGTGCTAGTGGACCATGCCACCCGCTACCCCGAGGCGGTGCCCCTACGTACCGTGACAGCTCCGGTGGTTGGCCGGGCCCTAATGGGGATCTTCTCCCGGGTAGGCTTCCCCCGAGAAGTCGTCAGCGACCGAGGCACAAATTTCATATCCAAATACATGAAGTCCCTCTGGCAACAATGCGGGGTCACCTACAGATTCACGACCCCCTATCACCCCCAAGGGAACGGACTAGTGGAGCGTTTTAACCGCACTCTCAAGGGGATGATTGGGGGATTGGAAGAGCCCCTCCGTCGCCAGTGGGATGTACTACTCCCGTGCCTCCTCTTCGCCTACCGGGAAGTTCCCCAGAAGTCCCTCGGTTTTAGCCCTTTCGAACTCCTGTACGGGCACCCTGTGCGAGGGCCCCTCAGCCTAGTCAAGGAAGGTTGGGAGATGGCCCCCCTAACAACCCCTCCAGACGTCTTCAAATACATCCTGGCCCTACGAAACCAGACCCGGCGCTTCAGGGAGATGGCCAAGGCGAACCTCGAGGCCAGCCAGGAGGACATGAAGAGGTGGTATGATCACAATGCCTCCTCCGTTGAATTCGAGCCTGGTCAGCGGGTATGGGTGATGTCCCCCACCGAACCATGTGCCTTGCAAGATAAGTGGACGGGGCCCTTCAAAGTGGTCGAGCGCAAAAGCCCCGTCACTTACCTCATCGACATGGGGACCTCCCGGAACCCCCTTCGGGTCCTCCACACCAACCGACTCAAACCACACTTTGTGCGCTCAGAACTCAGCCTCCTGATGGCTACGGACAGTGGGGCAGAGGGAGACTCCGAACCCCTCCCGGATCTTCTGAAGACTCAGGAGAATGACGGCTCCGTGGACGGGGTCCGGCTCTCTGACGCCCTCACTTCGGAGCAACGCCAGGACTGCCGGAACCTCCTGCTGCAGTTCGCTGCCCTGTTCTCCCTCACCCCCGGGGTCACCCCTTGGTGTTTGCACGACGTAGACACCGGGGACAGTCCCCCTGTCCGACACCGGGCCTACCGCGTACCAGATCGGGTACGGGCCTGCATACAAGAGGAAGTGGCCAAGATGCTCACGATCGGGGTCATCGAGCCCTCGGACAGTCCCTGGGCCAGTCCGGTTGTATTGGTTCCCAAAGCCGCTGCCCCCGGCACCGCACCTGAACTGAGATTCTGCGTCGACTACCGGGGCTTGAACGCTGTCACCCGGACCGACGCTCATCCCATCCCCTGAGCAGACGAGCTGATCGACCGGCTGGGGGCCGCCCGCTACCTTAGTATCTTCGACCTAACAGCGGGCTACTGGCAGATCGGCCTCACACCCAGGGCTCAGGAACGGTCAGCCTTCTCTACCCCCGATGGCCACTATCAATTCAAGGTCATGCCCTTTGGCATGAAGAATGCCCCCGCCACGTTTCAACGCCTTGTGAACCAGGTCTTGGCGGGGCTCGAAGAGTTCAGCGCTGCCTACCTGGACGATATCGCTGTATACAGCCGCCACTGGTCCGACCACCTCCGTCACCTCCAAGAGGTCCTACAAGCCCTCCAGCGGGCCGGCCTCACCATTAAGGCCGGCAAGTGCCAAATTGGCCAAGGGTCTGTGACCTACCTTGGGCACCAAGTGGGGAGCGGGCTGGTGGCCCCCCTACAACTTAAGATTGCGGCCATCCAGTCCTGGCAGCCCCCCGTCACCCAGACCGAGGTCCGAGCCTTCTTGGGGCTCACCGGCTACTACCGGCGGTTCGTGAAGGACTACGGCAGCATCGTGGGGCCCCTCACGGGTCTCACGTCCAAGAACCAACCGAAGCGGATTAACTGGACTCCTGATTGTCAAGCGGCCTTCGAGAAGCTGAAGGCCGCCCTGTGCACCGCCCCTGTGCTCCAGGCCCCCGATTACAGTCGGGAATTTGTGGTGCAGACCGACGCCTCCGACCACGGCATCGGGGCCGTCCTCTCTCAGTTGAACCCCGAAGGTCATGACCAGCCGGTGGCCTTCATCAGTCGACGTCTCCTGGCCCGAGAACAGCGTTGGAGCACCATCGAGAGGGAGGCATTTGCAGTAGTGTGGGCCCTCAAAAAGCTCCGACCATATCTCTTCGGTACCCACTTCCGGGTACAAACCGACCATCGACCCCTGCAATGGCTGATGCAGATGCGGGGGGAGAACCCAAAACTCTTGCGCTGGTCCATTTCCCTGCAGGGAATGGACTTCACCGTGGAGCACCGACCAGGCCAAGACCACGCCAACGCGGATGGCCTGTCCCGCTTTTTCCGCCTCGACGAAGAGAGTCCCCAAGGAGATGGGTGACTCTCCCCGCCTTCAGCTGGGGGGGACGCATGTTGGACAGGCCACACAGAGGGCTTGCTCCCTCCCCGCACGACAGGGCCCGAGCTCCGGCCCACCAGGCATACCCCCGCGACAAGCACCTGTACCCCGTCTCCCGACGGATCTTCTGCCCTCGGACCACTACTCATCACGGGGTCCAGCCCCACCGGCTTCCCCGGCCGGGTCAAGCCTCCATCTTGGGCCCTGCACCACGCGGCCGCGTGGCCTCACCCCGACCCCAACCCCGGGCCTGGCCGGCCCCGACATCCCGGCACCACCATCCACCCAGGAGGTGAGCGGACCACTTGGCAGGTCAATGGGAGAACGAGGTGTCAAAGGCTCTCCCCCGCCAGGTGCCGATCGCCCCCAGCTCCCCCAGGCACTGGCTCCACCCCCTGCTGGGTATCTGGACACCTTCATCCCGGACCCTCCGACCTCCAAGTGCGAGGGTCCGGACATCAAAGGGCACCAGCCCTATAACTGGGGCAGCTCCGGAGCAGGAAGGCAGTTGTATCCTGGAGTCGAGAGACACCGAGTGAACTCAGCCTTGACGGTCTACTGGCGCTGCCATAGCCCGCTCTTGTGACCCATCGTTCTGCCTGCTGGCGCTGCCGCGGCCTTCTGCAATCTCCATCCTCACCGGGACCTGCTGGCGCTGCCGCGGACCGTACATCGACCATCTTCCTGGGACCTGCTGGCGCTGCCGCGGCCCGTTGTAACAACCATCTTCACCGGGACCTGCTGGCGCTGCCGCGGACCGTACATCGACCATCTTCCTGGGACCTGCTGGCGCTGCCGCGGCCCGTTGTAACAACCATCTTCACCGGGACCTGCTGGCGCTGCCGCGGACCGTACATCGACCGTCTTCCTGGGACCTGCTGGCGCTGCCGCGGCCCGTTGTAACGACCATCAACACCGGGACCTGCTGGCGCTGCCGCGGCCCGTACCACCTAACCACCAAGCTCGAGGATTGTGAGCTCATCATCTCATCCGAACTACCTGACTGGTAAACAGACTGTCCCGCTACCCCCTTTCCTACCTTGCGAGACTCGAATCGAGGGGACCCCTGAGTCCAGACCTCCTTGTACCATTCAACCGTACCTTAAGAAGTGCTTATAAAGAACACTGAACCTTATCTGTGTGTGGTATCTGTCTGTGGGGGGGAAGTTACTTGTCTGTACGATCGCTGGAGACGGTTCTCCCCGGAGACCTCTCCTCCTGACCCCGGCCGGCCCTCCCGGTCCGTCTACCTTTTCTAACACCAAGCCATCGCATGACTCAACCACACTCCATGAACACGCACATGCCACTGCTGCCACCATGCCCCATGCACCCAGCTGGACAATGTCAAGTCACAGGCCACAGAAGACACCAACACATGACACGGTAACCCGGATGGCGGGAGGCTGGGCACCAAATATCACATAGTGCAACTCCGAAGCAGACAACAATGCCCACTGCCCATATGGCCTAGGTTACAGCCAGACAAACAGTGTGTCCCAACACAGGAATGACTTGCCAGCAAATGGCGGACGCCTTGCATCAACACATGGGGGTGAAGGCACTGTTTCGCACATGACAGCAGCTAATGAACAGCCAACATTGTGAAAGAGTGGCAGCACACACCACCACAGCAGCAGCGCACACACAGACACTACACCCAATGGGTGCCTGGAGATCAGAAACAAACTCACTTCAACAAGCCAAGGCCCATTCAAAGATCTGCTAACAGTGTGTGCCCAGGAAGCTGGCCTGAGGTGACAGAGGGTGACACACAGAGGGAGGGAGAGGGGGACAGAGAGGGAGGGAGAGGGGGACAGAGAGGGAGGGAGAGGGGGACAGAGAGGGAGGGAGAGGGGGACAGAGAGGGAGCGAGACACAGGGAGAGCAAATCAGCCGTGTGGCGTGTGCGAATGTCTGCTCGTCAGCAGGTAGACTGCGTGCATGTAGACAAGGGTGGCCAGTCCCAGAACCCCCCCCTCTTCCCCATGGCAAAACACAGGGCTATGTCACAACCTGTTCAGGAGCACAACGACAGCTACCTGGATCATATAAGTGTGTGGATCCACTCCATGTGCACATGTACAGTGCTACACGAAAGGCGCCAATGCATGGCTCGCCACACCTGCCCACTCCACTGCTGACTGCAGTCACACTTGACGCAGCAAGTAAGACTGTGCCACACATAGTTAAAGGGGCCAAAGTGGTTCTCAAGGGACACACCCATGCACAAGTGCACTGTGAGTGGAATGCAAGACAGATCCCAATTCCAAGAGGAAATGTCCCAACTTTGAAACAGATGAAACATGGATGTTGCATGGACCAAAATTAACATTGTCTCTCTCACACACAGGTCAACGTCGTGGTTCACCCCCCAACACTGGGGGGGAAGACTCACAGGACCCGGATCTGCGGGAGCCCGATCCCACCGGCAGCGACCACTCTCACCACTCTGTGGACGACCCCGACCGACCTGGCACCTCTGGTGTCCAACCACCTGCAGCACCTGCATCAGGTACAACTGTGCCAACCACCACCCCCACTCCTGCCACATCCCAGGAGACACCCAGGATCCCTGCCCCAACACCACAATGCAGCCAGGCTGGCCAGGAGGGACACGGTGTCCCGGGCACCCAGGAGGAGGCAGGCGACAACGCCAATGCCACCCCTCAGGGGTCCCGGAGACCCGATGTACCCACAAGTGCAGGCCAGGTGCAAGTGGGCAGGGGTGGTGGGAGTGGAGGACGGCGGAGGCGCGAGCCTGACCAGTTGGCTGGGGAACCGGTATTTGGCCATGTCCGTGACATCATGGACACATACCGGCAGGACACCACGGGCATGGCCCAGGTTGTGTCCATCCTAGAGGGGATCAAGACCCAGCAGGCCCAGCAACATGCCTGTCTACTGCAACACCAACGGAGGATGGAGGACAGACAGGCTGAGCAAGTGACGGCGTTCCAGGGGATTCACGATACACTCCGTCGGATGGCCGACAACATGGCCGACCCTCCCTGTGCCAGAAGGCGGAGAACATCACCACCCACAGGGAGGGATCAGGAGGAGGAGGAGGTAACATCCGATGGAGCATCCCAGACGTCGTCACGGCCTGCTGGTGAGGGTCCCCGCAGGAGGCCGGGTCGTCCACGGAAAGGACCGTGAGGGTCGGCGCTACATCACCATCTCCCAGGACACCTGGCCTGGCACCTGGGCCACTGGACCAACAGCATCACAGCATCAAGAGACATTCTCTGCCACATGGCCCTGCTGGTCACTGTCTGACCAATGTTGACAAAGACTGTGGCATGGACTGTGAGGATTTCAAATGGCAAGGACACCAACTCCCCTACTGAACTTTGGATTCCAAACTCCCGGAAAGCCCCTCACTTTGTCCCCCCCCCCCCCCCCCCAATAATAAATCACATTATGAAGAGTAGATGCCTGCTGGTTGCATAATTAGCTAACATGTGTCTTGTAAAGTCTAAACATGCCTGAGTCATCTATTGTCTTCAACCATCCACACCCTGGGGCCTGAGTCTGGCACAGGACACATGGGTCACAGTGTATTAGGCAAGACAGACATGGAGCACCATACACACCCGTGATGGGCCCAACCAGCTGAGGGGGTGGCCGAACAACCGTGCTGACAGACACATTGAGTACAGCAACAGTCATGCGCAGAGGTCAGGGATCCAGTCCAGTGTCCTGGGGGGCACCCAGGTATGTGTAGACAGGTGGCAGAACCATGTCCTGCAAGCTTGAGTCCGGTGGATGCAGAGAATGGGGTCATGGACAACGTTGTATGCATGGGGATGGCACATGTCACAATACCCACACAGTCATGGACATCATGCCCAATACACAGTCTCAGCACACACACACAGCTTGCATCTTGCTACTCGACACATAGACACATAGCCACAATCAGGGAATACCATGCCAGACATGCTGGATGCACCGTGGCAACACACCAGCATTGACTGAGAAGAGGCACCTTGGAGGCATAGGGACACCTTTATTAGTCATGTTTTCGGGAGTGCAGAGGCTACTTGAAGTACACATGAACACATCATGTGGAGTAACATGTGGGTCCAACACTGGAACCCCCCTTCTGCAGCACAAATGTGTGTTCGCCATGGAACTGGCACACAAGCCTCGGCTAACAGCTCAACACCCACAGCTGCTCACGGAGAGACTGCCATACACCATTGATCCGCTGATGTGGAAGTCCAACACCATGTCAAGCCAATGCTAACCGCATGTGTCCGAGGGCAGTGTCACACACATTGATGCCATCATCACAATCCCCTATCCCATCACTGATGACTGTCTACCAGGCAGACCATCTATTCAGGTGTACACAGCTGCATGACATGTCCCATGCTGATGCCACATGGCTGCAGAGGAACCAAACATCGACAGGGCCAGTGTGCATACATCGTGAACACCTGCCACACCCAATACACCCCTGATGCATCCCTTACCCTATGGAGACTTCCAAACGTGTCCGTGCCTGTAACGCTGAGTCAGCCCACGATGTCGTGTCCAGGAGGAATAGCAGTGCCACAACAATGCAAGCAGCAGACGGCATGCGCAAGTACCTGGGGAAGAGAGACACACAAGAAGTCAGCCACAAAAAGCACAGCCACTTGCATGTGCATGTACTCGACACATGTATGGATGACAACATGCTAGGTCACAATTATGACTGGGGAAATACTACCATCACGGCCACCATCACTCCAGTGACACACCCACACACACCTCTGACTCACGTGCCATACCTGCAGGTGGACACACACATCACAACACATGCCACACGGGGACCAATGCGTGCACACTCAGACACTGGTACTCACCACTAAGCAAAGAAGTCGCGTATGAGCCGAGTCCGGATGTCCTCTTGCGGCTCCACATCCTCCACATCTCTAGCCACATTGCCAAGCCCTTCGTCCTCCACGGGTGGATGGTCCTCGTCATGTTGATTCAGGATGAGTGGCACAGTTCTTTCAACTGCCATGTTGTGCAGCATGCAGCAGACCATGAAGATCTTGCAGACCTTCTCCGGGGCATATGGGAGTGCGCCGCCGGTCTTGTGGAGGCACCTGAATCGGCTCTTCAGCAGGCCAAACGTCCTCTCGATCACTCGCCTTGTCCGGCCATGGGCGGTGTTGTAGCGGAGCTGGGCCGGCGTGATGGGGTTGCGGAGAGGTGTGAGCAGCCAATGCATGTTGGGATAGCCAGCGTCCCCTACATGGGAAGCACATGGACATCGTTAGAAGTGGTGAAGCGGTAGTGCTGGTAGGTAATGCAAAATACAGGACAGACAGACTGTACCCACCAACAACACATGCCCGTTCGTTGCGCCGCTGCATCATCATTTCAGGCATCCTGCTACGCCTCATGATGTAGGCATCGTGTGCTGATCCTGGAAAACGAGCACAGACATGTGAAATCACCATGTTGGCCTGACACACCACAAGGGCATTAATAGAGTGGTAGTGCTTTCGATTGCGGTACACCACCTCCCGTGCGTGTGGTGGTACCAAAGCTACATGTGTTCCATCTATGGACCCAATGACATGGGGCATCCCTCCCAGGGCATAGAATCCACGCTTGACCTCAGTCATCTGTTCAGGGGTTGGGAACTTGATGAAGTCATCCAGGTGAATCAACATGGCCTCTAAGAAATCATGCAGCACACGGCAGAACATGCTCTGGGACATGCCACCAACATGAGCTATGGTATTTTGAAAGGTACCCGTGGCAAGAAAATGTAGGGCAGCCATTACCTTCAGCTGGGGTGTCAGTGCCGTAGGATACCTGTGCTGCGGTTGCAGATGTGGTGCCAGTCTCGCCGTCAACTCCAGAATCAACGGTTGGGTGAAGCGGTAGAGCCGGATGCTGTCATTCTCCTGCATGGCAGCCAAGTCCGGAATAGGTCGGGCAAGAGGCGGCGCTCTGCATTAATTAGGAAATGACAAGGAAGAGTGAGGGCACTACGACAACAAATCATATGTACTGAGCACATGTTAATCTGTCAATACACATATGCTACATAGGGAGTCAGGTATGTGCTACATGCCCAGGACACGTATGGCTGCCAGGTGACCCTCCTACCAAGACTCAGCTACACACGGAGATTGAGAACCTCCCCATGCCACGCCATGGGAATAGCTGTGTCCCAGTGCAAGTGAACAGCCAGACGCAAGACAGGAGTGACATACGCCCACACATCAGCAGCAGTAGGATGCCGATTGCAGAGACTGGTAGCGGAACACTGGATCCACAGGTCAAATGACATTCCACTAGGACAGCCCACACACCTTGCCATGAAGGTGCACATGTCATGACTCACCACACATTCCTTGTGAGGATGCTGACATGTCCTTGTTACGCTACTCCGTGTCCCATGCATACATGTGCACCTCACTTCCGATACCACATGTGGCATGGTGTGCGGAACAGTGTGCAATGACAATCTACACACAGACACATGTTGGTTGCTGCAACGGCTGCAGCTTTTGAGGGTGCTCCAACATCAACCTGATGGGAAGCCCCCACACATACATGACATAGTCACATTGTGCACCGTGGGTAGTGAAAAGTCAGGTGTGATAAACCCTGTACCGGGCATCAGGGGACACTTCCGTGTGTTGGTGTCCGTGCCATGCCAGTGACGCCAACCCCAAGTGTGCAGAACGACATGCACACATGTCAAAGGAGCCAAGGCCATGCCTGGCACACATTGCACCATCACACGGTACATCTGTAAACATCTCATCATACAACTGGTGCCTTCTCCACTCAGGAGTCATGTGCCACATCACAGGCCGTCACACCTGTGCCCCACACATGTAGTAATGCACAGATGATGCCTTGATGTCAATCAATGGACAAGTATGTCCATCCATGGACAAGTATGTCCGCCCTATCCCTACCTGTGTGCCGCCTGTCACCACTGTGATGTGTGAAAACCGCTGTACTGCTGCGAAGAGGGCCTGTGTATGTTCCCATATCACTATGGGAGTGCTGCCGTATGTGTACCCATCGTGATGCCGAGCGTACAGGCGTGTGTACGGCCCGTACCACTACGACTACGCATACGCGAGTCCACCCATAGTGATAGTGAGCGTACAGGCGTGAGTACGGCCCCATCACTATGGGTGTCCTCGCGTATGCGTACTCGTAGTGATAGTGAGCGTACAGGCGTGTGTACGGCCCGTACCACGACGAGTACGCATACGCGAGGACACCCATAGTGATAGTGAGCGTACAGGCGTGAGTACGGCCCCATCACTATGGGTGTCCTCGCGTATGCGTACTCGTAGTGATAGTGAGCGTACAGGCGTGTGTACGGCCCGTACCACGACGAGTACGCATACGCGAGGACACCCATAGTGATGGGGCCGTACTCACGCCTGTACGCTGACTATCACTATGGGTGTCCTCGCGTATGCGTACTCGTAGTGATAGTGAGCGTACAGGCGTGTGTACGGCCCGTACCACGACGAGTACGCATACGCGAGGAGACCCATAATGATAGTGAACGTAGGCATGCGTGTAGGGGCCGTTGCAATGCATTTGGGGTGCCCTTGGGCCCCGAAACGCACCGTACCTGTGTGTGACGCTGAAAATTACATAGGGGACAAGTATTAAGGCCTACATGCATGCTGGTTGTCATGGAGACCAAGTTCAAATTTCGAAATTGTTCTGGAAGGTGCACAGCAGAAGTCAGTTGGAATTCTTCTACTTTGTTGCAATGTGTTTGTGGGGCTGACATCATGCAGGAGAATGAAACCGATAGAGAACCCACAGACTGCTAGGTTTGAAGGGATTGGAGGAAACATAGGATGCAAATGTGAGTGACCAATCACTCTGTACCCCTGTGCATGAGATGGGCCAGCAAGGCTGATATAAGGCAGCCAGGTCCCATGAGGGAGCACTTGCCTGCACATCTCTGTATTCCACGACCCAGCTGCTGCTACTGATTCCCTGGAACCATGTCAAGGGCTGTGGAGAGGTCACAGCCATTCACCCTGGAGGAGAACATGGCTTTGGTGGATGTGATCCTCCCACAGTACCCCATGCTGTATGGGCGACCAGGTTATCAGGTGAGTGCAGTGTCCACTGGCACAGACTGTGCCCCTTTTTCGTGACTGTGACTTCTGGCATTGTGTCCAGGTGTGACCCACATGCTATGTACTGTAGGGGGGTCCCTGCTGTGTCCCTGTGACATGTGCCAGGTGTATTGATGTAGTGTCACTTGTCCATCCTCACAGGTAGACGCCTCTGCCAAGGAGAAGATATGGCTGGACGCCGTCAGCGCCGTGAGGAGTGCGGATGGTCGGAAGCGGCGCCTGCCCCAGGTGAGGAAACGCTGGCAGGATATCCGGTGCTGGACGCGGAGGATCGCACGGGTCCTGCTGGGGGACTCACCTGAGAGCCACAAGAACCGCGGGCGCCGCCGTCTCTCCCACATCCAGAAACGTGTGCTGGCGGTGGTCTTTCCTGACTTGGACAGGCGTCTACAGGAGATGCAGCAGCCGGAAGGGGGTAGGTACTTGTGTGTGTTTGTTGTGTTTCACCAGCATTTGTAAGTGCACTGTTCCATGGATACACTTCCAGGGTTTATGGTGCTGTGCAGATCATGTTCCCCTCAGTATTGCAGTGTTCTCCTGCCTCCCTTCCCCTCCTTGCAATGTGTTCCCTGGTCTGTGTGTAGTCACTCCATCACAAGGTTATGTTGCCTGACACCTTCTCCAAGTGTACAATGCCTGCAGCATCATGTGTGGGGGTGGTGTGTAACAGGTTGTGTGACCTTGCCTGTGCCCTGTCCAGTTCTGGACTTGTGGGTTCCATGTCAGTTGGCACTAATGCTGTGTCCAGACATGGGAGTTAATCTCTCGAGTGGCAGGCCTTCCAGCAGGCATGTCCCATGTGGTGGCCTGTGACATGATGTGCATGATTGTGCGTTAGGCCTAGTGCAGGGATGTTAGCGTGTGTCGCAGTCATTCCCATTCAGGAGCATGGAGTTGTGTGCCCACTACTGTCCCCAGGGGCATATTTTCCTAGGTCTCATGTGTGTAAGCCGAGAATGTCGACAATCGCTGTGTCTACAGCATAGGTTGTGCTCTGTGCCATTGTCCCCTGCAAACATGTATATTGACGTGAGGTGTATTACAAGTGTCCACTGTACAGCCTGACCTGATTTTCCTATTACATACTCACGGTGGCCATTGCCTTTGTGTCTTGTTGCAATCATCTGATGCTGCCCATTTGTACATGATAATTTGCACTGCCGCACCTTGGGTAGTTTGTGTGCAATATAGAAGTTTAGCATCCCATGTGTATTTCACCCAGACTAAGAGATGTACATGCTTCCTGTGTCTCCATTGATTTGTCTCATGTAGGGGGTGGGTGGTGCGGGCATGTCCGACATGTCAAGACCTGATAACTCCTTGCTAGGACTGCCCAGTGTGTGATGTTTGCCTGGACATACACTCAAGGTGCAGTGTGCCAGTCAGGGTGGCCATGTTCTCAGTATTTCCTATGCTGCATGTGCCTCTAGTTAATGGATTTTGTCCCTGCTCATCCCACTTTCCTGCCACGCTGTGTGGTGCAGATGCAGTGCTGGATTGTCCCCAGGGCCATGCTCCTCAGTCAAAATTCCATATCATCTCATTTGCTATTGTGTGATGCTCTCCATGGATTTTCAATGGCATGGTGGGTCAAAAAACTGTGTCTTGCATGCCCTACATATGTACCTTGTGATGTAGATATAACTCTTCCTTTGTTTCAGGCTATGCACTGTTGCCTACGTAGATTTGACTCATGTGACTTATGTATACAGGTGTATGATAACTTCCTGTCTCTTCACCCTGCCCACAGCATCGTCGGGGGACACGGAGGGAGACATGGACACAGACGGCGCGGAGGGACCGAGCACCAGTGCCAGCGGTGACATCAGTGCTGGCATTTCGAGTGGGACAGAGGCGGTGGAGAGTGACCCCGGGGACCTGTCGACTGGCACAACAGACTACGAAGCTGACGGGTCCGAGGGTGATCACTCCGAGTGGGCGGTGGCTGCACCACCATCTGACAGCAGCCCTACATCTGGCACCGCCCCCTCCATTGGCATCAGCCGCCTCCCACGTGCTCGTGTCCCTTCCCAGCGTGCCCGGTCCCCACATGTCTCCTTCCTGCCAGGCACCGCACCCCCTGCCCCTGTCTCCACTGCTGCCGCCAATGCTGAGTCTGTGGACATCCAGCGGCAGTTGCAGATTGGTCAGACTGCGATCCTTAATGTCCTCCATGGCCACAGCCAGGTCCTCAACAACATGGAGGCATACTTGGAGGGCATTCATTCATCGCAGGCTGACCAACGCAACTTGCTGAGGTCCATAGACTCCACACTGACTGCAGCAGTGGGTCTCCTGCAGCGCTACGTCCCACCCCCTACCCCTGCTCCTTCCACAATTCCCACTCTCATGTCTGTCCCACATACACCCAGACGTAAGCATGCACCCACCACAACAGACACAGGCACCACACCAGCAGGGAAGGTCCGCCGCACACCTCCTGACACGCACACACAGGGTGCAGTAGGCACACCCACTGGGTCGGGGGCAAACGTGTGACACGCAGCCAGAGTGGGAGTCCGCATTCCACCCAATCCACTCCCTCCAAATCCCCTCCCCTCAGCTCTGCTGGCCACATCTCCCCCAAAGACTCGTTCATGGCCGCTCTGTCCCTGAGCCCCACAGTGACGCCACCACGCAAGCGGTCAAGGAAGTCCTTGGTCAGGGTGCTTGAGTCCCCCCCCTGTCCACACCCTCCCCCAGTGGCGCTGCGACCCATCCCTCTGACCCCCCCCCCTCCTTGGGGCCTGTGGTTCCTTCGGGTGCAGGGGAGTCCCTGGAGGACCTTGCTAAGGTGTGCAGTGAGATCCTGGCCTCCGCCTTTGGCCCTGCCCCACCCCCTGTGGTGGAGTCCTCCATCCCTGCACCCACAACGCCTACCCTTCACCCTCCTGTCCCTGCGGTGCCTGTTTCTTCCCCCCCACATGATGCCCTCACCCCTGTGGAAGACGATGGATTGTAACTGTGCAGGCAAGCTAGGGGACACGCATCCCACTGTGTCCCCATCCAGCTGGGACACCTGGACTGCCCTATGGCCTTTGTTATAATTGGACTTACGTCATACTACTTTTTTTCTCATGCTGAATAAAGCTCTTTAATTTTGGCCTTGGAACACTCCTGCATTGCTGGCATTGCTGTTGGTGGGGCTGCTACATGGTTGTGGGTGTTGGTCATGTGTTGGGTGTGTGGGAAATGTAGTAGTGTGCTGCTCATAGGGGGGACCCTGGGATCTGTGTGCCATCACACGGTGTTAGCTACCTTTGTCCATTCATGTAAGCAGTTGCTGCATGTTGCAATAGTCCCAAGGTGTATTCCTTCCTCTGTGTACCCAGACTTCTTCCCTGCAGGGTGTCCCCTGACTTTGGGACAGAGCTGTGTGTCCATTAGCTGGGTGTGTGACGTAGTCCTTCACCTTTGCACATGCATGCTGAGCGATGTCTCCACCTGCATCATTCGTGGCATCCTTGGTAGTCATTGTACTTGTGTATGTGGCCTATTGACATGACTTCATGTGTACATGTCTTCTTTTCTGCGCTATGCATGCGTATGCTCCCAGCATCGTACACATGTGGTACATGTACTGCAGGGTCTTTGTGCACCTGACTGACATTTGTGGGCATGGTATCTGTGACTACTCCACCCTTTGCGTTCCATGGGCACTGCTGGGAGTGATAGGCACCCACCCCTCCTGTCTCAGGGCACTGCTGGGAGTGATAGGCACCCATCCCTCCTGTGTCTGGGCACTGCTGGGAGGACTCTGCACCCACCCCTCCTGTGTCTGGGCACTGCTGGGAGGACTCTGCACCCACCCCTCCTGTGTCTGGGCACTGCTGGGAGGACTCTGCACCCACCCCTCCTGTCTCTGGGCACTGCTGGGAGGACTCTGCACACACCCCTCCTGTCTCTGGGCACTGCTGTGAGTGTTAGGCACCCACCCCTCCTGTCTCTGGGCACTGCTGGGAGGACTCTGCACCCACCCCTCCTGTGTCTGGGCACTGCTGGGAGGTCTCTGCACACACCCCTCCTGTGTCTGGGCACTGCTGTGAGTGTTAGGCACCCACCCCTCCTGTCTCAGGGAACTACTGGGAGGACTCTGCACACACCCCTCCTGTCTCAGGGCACTGCTGGGAGGACTCTGCACCCACCCCTCCTGTGTCTGGGCACTGCTGGGAGGACTCTGCACCCACCCCTCCTGTCACTGGGCACTGCTGGGAGGACTCTGCACCCACCCCTCCTGTCTCTGGGCACTGCTGGGAGGACTCTGCACCCACCCCTCCTGTCTCTGGGCACTGCTGGGAGGACTCTGCACACACCCCTCCTGTGTCTGGGCACTGCTGGGAGGACTCTGCACACACCCCTCCTGTCTCAGGGCACTGCTGGGAGGACTCTGCACCCACCCCTCCTGTGTCTGGGCACTGCTGGGAGGACACTGCACCCACCCCTCCTGTCACTGGGCACTGCTGGGAGGACTCTGCACCCACCCCTCCTGTCTCTGGGCACTGCTGGGAGGACTCTGCACACACCCCTCCTGTCTCTGGGCACTGCTGTGAGTGTTAGGCACCCACCCCTCCTGTCTCTGGGCACTGCTGGGAGGACTCTGCACCCACCCCTCCTGTATCTGGGCACTGCTGGGAGGTCTCTGCACACACCCCTCCTGTGTCTGGGCACTGCTGTGAGTGTTAGGCACCCACCCCTCCTGTCTCTGGGCACTGCTGGGAGGACTCTGCACCCACCCCTCCTGTGTCTGGGCACTGCTGGGAGGTCTCTGCACACACCCCTCCTGTGTCTGGGCACTGCTGTGAGTGTTAGGCACCCACCCCTCCTGTCTCAGGGCACTACTGGGAGGACTCTGCACACACCCCTCCTGTCTCAGGGCACTGCTGGGAGGACTCTGCACCCACCCCTCCTGTGTCTGGGCACCTCTGGGAGGACTCTGCACCCACCCCTCCTGTCACTGGGCACTGCTGGGAGGACTCTGCACCCACCACTCCTGTGTCTGGGCACTGCTGGGAGGACTCTGCACCCACCCCTCCTGTCACTGGGCACTGCTGGGAGGACTCTGCACCCACCCCTCCTGTGTCTGGGCACTGCTGGGAGGACTCTGCACCCACCCCTCTTGTCTCTGGGCACTGCTGGGAGGACTCTGCACACACCCCTCCTGTCTCTGGGCACTGCTGTGAGTGTTAGGCACCCACCCCTCCTGTCTCTGGGCACTGCTGGGAGGACTCTGCACCCACCCCTCCTGTGTCTGGGCACTGCTGGGAGGTCTCTGCACACACCCCTCCTGTGTCTGGGCACTGCTGTGAGTGTTAGGCACCCACCCCTCCTGTCTCAGGGCACTACTGGGAGGACTCTGCACCCACCCCTCCTGTCTCAGGGCACTGCTGGGAGGACTCTGCACCCACCCCTCCTGTGTCTGGGCACTGCTGGGAGGACTCTGCACCCACCCCTCCTGTCACTGGGCACTGCTGGGAGGACTCTGCACCCACCCCTCCTGTCTCTGGGCACTGCTGGGAGGAGTCTGCACACACCCCTCCTGTCTCTGGGCACTGCTGTGAGTGTTAGGCACCCACCCCTCCTGTCTCTGGGCACTGCTGGGAGGACTCAGCACCCACCCCTCCTGTCTCAGGGCACTGCTGGGAGGACTCTGCACCCACCTCTCCTGTCTCAGGGCACTGCTGGGAGGACTCTGCACCCACCTCTCCGATTTCACAATATGTACGCTCATGACATACACGGATGTGGATGCGCTCCATGCATTCGAGGTGAGGGTACGTGTCTTACTTACACTGTTGGGGTGGGGGTACGCTCCATACGTACGCGGGTGGGGGGTACGAGTCGTACTTACACTGTTGGGGTGGGGGTGCGCTCCATACGTACGCGGGTGGGTACGGGTCGTACTTACACTGTTGGGGTGGGGGTGCGCTCCATACGTACGCGGGTGGGGGGTACGAGTCGTACTTACACTGTTGGGGTGGGGGTACGCTCCATACGTACGCGGGTGGGTACGGGTCATACTTACACTGTTGGGGTGGGGGTACGCTCCATACGTACGCGGGTGGGGGGTACGAGTCGTACTTACACTGTTGGGGTGGGGGTGCGCTCCATACGTACGCGGGGGGGGTACGAGTCGTACTTACACTGCTGGGGTGGGGGTACGCTCCATACGTACGCGGGTGGGTACGGGTCATACTTACACTGTTGGGGTGGGGGTACGCTCCATACGTACGCGGGTGGGGGGTACGAGTCGTACTTACACTGTTGGGGTGGGGGTGCGCTCCATACGTACGTGGGGGGGGTACGAGTCGTACTTACACTGTTGGGGTGGGGGTACGCTCCATACGTACGCGGGTGGGGGGTACGTGTCTTACTTACACTGTTGGGGTGGGGGTACGCTCCATACGTACGCGGGTGGGGGGTACGTGTCTTACTTACACTGTTGGGGTGGGGGTACGCTCCATACGTACGCGGGTGGGTACGGGTCGTACTTACACTGTTGGGGTGGGGGTACGCTCCATGCATACGGGGTGGTGGTAGGGTCCGTACATATCCGTCCCCACGCTGTGTGATGCTTGTGCGGGCCGTACCCAGGCCTTTGCCACGTGGGTACGAGCCGTCCCGCCATTGTTGGGGTGACGTGGGTGTGGGCGTGGTTCGACTCGTACCCACGCTCTTCAGGCGTGGGTACGGGACGTACATGTCTGGTTGTGTTGCCGGTTCGCGTCGTGACGAACTTCCGTTGTGGCGGTCGCTGGCTTATCTGGACACGCCCCCACCCCCTCGTAGTGACCAGGGTATGGGAGTCAGGTATGTCCAGGGCATGTGTGCTGTGTGACTTTGGTGGGGGGTTTGTGGCCAGCCCTGGTCCTGCCACCCCCACCCCACCCCACTTTCCCCCCTCCCTTAGTTGTTCTGACCTTCGGCGGCGTCTGCGTCCGAACCTGTAGAGGAGGTCGATTGCTATGAGGGCCGGGATGACTCGTAGGTTCGGGTCCATGTCTGTCCGTCGCGTACTGGTCCTCCTTGTTCGCGTCGTCCTGTGTGTCCGTCGCGTACTGGTGGTCCTTGTTCGCGTCGTCCTGGTTTCCCGGCAGTTTTTGGCAGCCGGAAAATAATCACCGTGCGGGATGACGTCGGTGCGAATCGTTATTCCTGGTTCGTGAATGGCAGGCTGCAAGCGTCCCAACGTCAGGTCGGCGCTTTCCCGGATCGCATTTGTATGTTTATTTGGTTCGGTCGGGGTTTTTTACGATTCGTACGGAAATGGTGTTCCCGTGCGAATCGTAATTCCATGTTTGTAATGTTTTGCAACCGGGTACGAGTCGGACGGAGAATACGCTCCGACCGACGGTTCGTACCCGGTTTTTACAGGATCGTGATCGGCACCTCTGTGTTTTTCAAATGGGGTAGTATTTGGGAATATTGCCTCCAGCTGAGTTGTTTTCTGAGCCACCCAGAATGGCATTTGTTCGCGTTTTGCGGGCATTTTGTCCATTACTGCGTGTGATGTTTGTGGGGTAATTTTAGTTGCTGTACTCTGGGAATGAGTTGCATGTGTCGCAACTGTTGCTGGTTGGACTGTGAAAGTCCTCGTGGCGAATTGCGTCAATGTTCTGTACATTTTAAATAAATCTTTGTGTTGGATGAGTAAGTCTCCGTGTGGCATTGTTTCAATGTCAGGAAGAGGTGTGTAGCCTGCTAATATAGGCCATGTTGCTCCTGGTCTTCCTAACGGACCAAGCCTTATTCTTCCTCTTAAGTGGGATAGGGCGCCATTAAACCAGTAACATTTTTCCTGGTAAGTGACTCTATGTCATCGAAAGGACTATATTCCACTGGTGCATCACCATCTGTATAGTAGTAGAATGTCTGTGTTTGTGCATCTGCTGCTGGGAATGTAACCCACAAGTAGAATACCTCTGTTTTGTTTGATTCGTGTGCCTCAATCACAAAGGCTACGAATCCATCCCTAGCTTGTAACCCATTGTCCAATAGTTTCAGGGTGATAGTAGGTCTGTATTTGGGTGCAACCAGAATTCCTTCCACGTCTTCTCCGTCTAGTGAGATACGTCGAGCCACTACCACTGGGTGATCTCTGTCCTGAGTCATTTTGATAAAAAGAAGTATGTTCAAGAGAACTAAGATAAGGTTTTATGCACAATTATTTAGGAACACTATATCCTGTCAAGCTTGATTAACCAACAGCCAATAAATAGGATATTTCGCCTACTCAGCTGTGGTGGAGTGTGTGCCCACCCACTCCATACATCTCTGCCGTTGTGTGAGTAGGGGTTTCTGAGAATAAGCACGACTGAGCTACTCAGATTCTACGGTTAAATAAGTACCAACCAACGTTGGTGGCGCCATGTCGTGTAGTTCCTATATTACCCATACAGGACCTGCGCGTTTTGGTAACATAAACTGTAGGCTTGGTGGCAGACTAACTCTGAGCACCCCCACCCGATATGTTAGTCTGTTTTGCGGCTAGCTAGCTCACAGTGCCAATAGAATCTCCTCTTATCGGGGAGAGAATAGTTTCTGGCAACCTTAGAACATGGCAACCTGATCCCCCAGGAACATGGAAACAATGTACTACTTTTCACTCAGTCACTCGTGCTCACTTACTTCATCTCAGCGAGATACACAGAAGAAACAGTCGGGCGTTTAATAAGTATTTATTGCACAGTTGTTCTTCCAATGTAAAATATATGTGCTGCGACAACCGTTAGACAGTAGCAGAGATATATGATCAGCAGTACAGTGAATATAAAAGGATAGTACAATTCTACCATTTTCCAACATTCATGAACGAATACATGAATATAAAATACAAGATATAAGTGTGCATACTCCTACGATGCCTATCTAGATGTACCTAAGTGTACCTAGGATGTGAGTAGGTGTAAAGCCAAGAATTCCTCTAGGTTTAGTCTAACCCCATTACCTGAAGCGAGAGAGTGTAGGACCCCGTATTGGACTCGAGTTGGACACCCCGCAAGGGATGTTTAGACCGCTGTCAGCTCGAGCGTCTACATGCAGGAGCCTCAGCGTCTCTGGTCAGTGTGTCGGCCTGGAAGTCTCAGTTCCTTCTAACTACTGCTAGCAAGAGGTGCTGTATTTATACAGAAAAGTATATAGAGTCCCTTTGTCCCTTGTTCTTGTGTTAGTCATTGTTGAGTATGAGAATGACGTATGGGATGAACCTTGTGGGTAGATAGTACGAAGGTGGTGTATAGCCCCTGCCTGGTTTCCAAGTGGCCTCATGAATATTCATTCATGCAGTGTCAGTCTAAAGATGAAGTCATAGAACACTATTGTTCATGGAAACCTCCTTCTGTGCCCAGGACTAGAACTAGGTAAAAGGTTCAATCCTTATAAGGCGTTCAATCCTAAAAAGGCTCGTCGCTGTGTAATGCAGGGGGGGTGATGTAGGTGAAAGGGTATGATGTTACTTGGGCTTATATTAGGGTACCTATATGAAACATGCGAACTGCTTTAATTTGTCTCTTTCAGTGTCCTTTAAAAATCCTTGCTTGCTAGTGGTCAGTCGTTCTTCTTGTCCCTCCTTTTTTGTCTTTCGTTTCCTCCCACTTGGAGCATTGACCTAGTACGATACCCTTACACTTTTGCGGGACTATCGATTTTAGTTGTACTGTTTGCCTGTGTTCAGCTTCAACACTGTAGCTGCTTGCATTTTAATGCAGAATTTTCCCACCCAACTAATCCCATGTTGCTCTTCACACAAGTGTTCGTTTCTTTATCTTGATCAGTGTGGCACACACTTCAAGGATGTTGAGCTTCATCTTTCAGCATCGGGCCAATTTGGGAGGCCGTGCCCCCTTCTTAATTTCTGCACTGCGTGGTAGCCACTTTGGGAGTCCACGCACCTTTGTGATAATGTAACATGTCTCTTTACATCGCGGATTTGACTCCGCGATGCATTCACAACACGGTCGTTACAGCGACCGCGTTGTCACAAAGCACTGCCATTACAACGCAAGTCGTTACAACGACTTGCACTAGATGATGAGTTGGATTTAGGATTAGTATGATTCACTATTCCAACTCCAGTGTGTGCAACACTATGGAAAGTGTTGGAATAGTAAACCTTACTATTCCTAAATCCAGCGCACCATCTAGCGCAAGTCGTTGTAACGACTTGCGTAGTAATGGCACTGCGTTGTAACAAGGCGGTCGTTGTAACAACTGCATTGTGTTTACATGCGGTGTAAAAACCGCGATGTAAACGCTATCTCCCACGAGAATGCCTCGTGTGTATAGTGTAAGGACTCAAAATCACCAACAAGCGTTAAATACATACTTCTTCTCTAATATTCAATAAATAATAATTCTTTAGTAAAGTGGCCGGCAACGTATGATTACAAAACGCGCCTTCTTTTCCATCGTTCTGATCGCTGGTTTCTCGTAATACTTCTTGGGAGCATCCAATGTTTCTAAAACATTCAATACTGTGTGTCCTCTTTCCAGTTCCATGGCACAATCTGGAGCATCTCTCTGATTGGCTCTGTCTCTCTGCTGACGTTCCGTGCCTGTTGCAGTCTGCTTATGTTCACCTCTTGTCTCCCGTCAGAACCATAAAGGAGCCCTTGTAACCAGATTTCTTACCTCTCTGCCTGCTTGCCTGGGTATGGAACAACTAGGTTTCTATCTTCGCTCGAGATAACACATGACATTTTTTCACCTGTGCATGCCCTGCTAATCTCCCCATAAATCTATAAAACCACCCTTTTACTTGCACCTGCAGCCCAGTAGAGCTTCACAGATGGTCACTTAGTCTGACAAAGTTACAGACTTTCATCCGTCACTGTCAGCCCTTGCATTGACATCTGCCTTCACTGACTTCCACTGTCACTGCCACCCTACCTTTTTTCTGCTCCCCTCATTGGTTCTCAACAATACCAAAGACATCACGTATATTCTTCTTTCAGCACTTTTCTAGTCTTGTAATTTTAAGTCTTGCTTCACGCAAGCCCACTGGCCGAGAGAGTGAAAACCTGACATGTTCTCGTTTTAGCTCCACTGTGCGGATTTCCATCTGCACTACTCCCTGAATTAGCCTTTTCCCTTCTATTTCCCTTTGTTTACATTTTTTTCCTGGTAAATATATATTTTGTAATTTATTTCCAGCCGTGTAGTCATGGGCTCCATGTTACACATGCTCTTTTTGCTCTATAAAGCGCACTGACACCCTGGTTCATAGTATGCACCCTTGCATGAATTAATACATGAGAAATGACCTGAACCACGCATCTTTAACCACGCATTACTTTAACAACGAAGTCAGAGCAACGAGGTCACCTGAACCATGCGTTGACTCAACCACGTCTTCATTTACAACATAGGTGTGTGAACCACAACAAGCTTGAACCACGCATCTTGGGTGAGTAGTAATATTTTTTTAATTATTAATTACGTTTTTTAATAATGTTATGGGGGGCTTTGTTTTATTGTAAATTATGAATTAATTCTGTTTAATTTTTTTAATTGAGTAGTATTCAATATTTTAAATTCTTGAATTTCAGAATTAGGGAAGGGTTACAGGTATATGTAGAGTTTATGGGTTGGGGAGGTGTTTTAATATTGAGGTATTTATTTTAGTACCCAAGTATTCAAAATTGTATTTGGTTAATTATATATTATTTTTTTTTAAAAGTGTACTTAACTTTAGGGATGGGGTGCAGGCCATATAGGAGTTATGGGTTGGAAAGTGTTTTAATACTCACATATTAATTTTTTTATCCATGTATTGATTACTAATTTAATATATATAATAAATCATTTTACTAGAAACATTTTAACAGACACATTTAAGAAAGGGGTTGTGGGGATATATTGGTTATTATTGGGTTTGGTATTAATACTGAAGTTTTATTAGAAATACCTGAGTTTTAATTATTATTAAGGCTCCCTGTTTTCTGTTTTTACTGATTTTTACAGATAAATACGGACAGAAAACCATTTATTTTCTTGTCTGTATTTATTTTTAAATGTGGATAAAAACGGAAATTGGGTGCTTTTTTGAGTGATTTTAAATACACTGGTAGGCCAATAACTGTGTGGATTGAAAGGTAAGGGGGTTAAAAAAGAATGGAATTTTAGTAAAGAGGCTTAAACAGTAGTAGCTATGCACAAGGGTGATAGTGAAATGTGCATACTTTAATATAAGTGCATTGATTTATCTTCTGCGGGTGTTCATATCACTGAAACCTGGCAGGCATTCAAGCATGACTGCATATTGATTGGTTAAATAAAAGTGGAAATATACCAGTTTCGGCTTTACTTTTTTTCACAAAACTCATAATATATATGGATAAATACAGAAAAAGTTGACAAAAAATAAATATGGATAAATAAAGACAGAAATGACCTAAAAATGAATACCATATAACCGGGAGCTCTAATTATTATCTAAACTCCTAATATAAATGCAATTTTAATATTAATTAATTTATATTAAAGTTTTACAATACTTACCTTAAGGGGCGGTATGCAGAAACGTAAGAGGTTATGGGCGGAGAAGTGTTTTAAAACTCGACTATAATTTTCATACCTGTGTATTAAATATTCATTTAGTATATGTAATAAATCATTTTACTAGGAAGATTTTTAACAGACACAATTAAAAAAGGGATTGTGGGGATATATTGGTTATTATTTGGTATTGTAATATTACTGAGGTTTTAGTAGATATACCTGAGTATTAATTAATATAAACATTTTGAAAATAAGTGCTATTTTATTATTAATTAAATTATATTAAAGTTTTACAATACATATTTTAAGGGCCAGGATGCAGGGAATATAGGGGTTATGGGCAGAAAAGTGTTTTAATACTCAGGTATTATTTTTATACCCATGTATTAAATATTACTTTTATATATTTAAAAAATCATTTTACTAGAATGATTTTTAACAGACACCTTTAAGAAAGGGGCTGTGAGTATATATTAGTTATTATTGAGTATTGAATTAATACTGAGGTTTTATTAGAAATACATGAGTATTAATTACTAAACTCCTAAAATAAATGTTGTTTTATTATTAATTAAATGATATTAAAGTTTTACAATACTTACCTTTAGGGACATAATACAGGTGGTATAGGGGTTATGGTTGTGGGAGTTTTTTAATACCCAGGTATTAATTTGAATACCCGGGCATTAAACATTAATTGTTTATATATTTTTATAATTATATTTATTTATTCATTTAAAAGATAAAAATATGAATAACACATATTTAGTTATGTAATTTTGGGGATTTATGGGATAGGTGTAGAAATTATTTTAAATACCCTGGTACATAATTAAATGCTTAGCTATTTTTTTAACATAAAAAAAGGGAAAAAAACAGTAAGTGGTATCTAAAATAAGTTAAAGGTGTTAGAGCAGTGGGTTTAAAAAAAATGTTTAAATCATTATTAAGTTTATAATTATTATAGAGAGACATTTGAGTTAGACATTTTATTTTTCACAAAGAATTACAATATTTGTTAAATCATTTTTATTGACTTTTTGTTATTTAATACACTTTTAATAAATATTTATTTAAAATATTTTAGCTACACAAACGAGAAAATAACAAATTCAAATAATAAAAATGAGCTGTTTCTCACAGGATCCCAATCAGTTCAATGGGTAAAATAGTCCCTTTTCTATTTTAGTAGAAGGCGGTGACATATGCAGTTGTAGTGTATTTTACCAGTTGGTGGAGCGGCGTATTTAAATTTGGATGAGGGAAGATCTGCGGTCAGGTAATTCTGATTTAATTTATATTTTTAAGAAATATGGTGGCTAGCTCTAGATTGAAGACAGTCCGTAGGGTTGTGTAGATGTAATAGTGTACTTTTCCAGTGCAGGTAAGCTTCACTATTCTCCGCGTGAGGGTGTTTTTTTTTTTTTTTAAACAAATAGGCGTTTCAAAATTAGAAGTGTTTGGATATACTATTTTTTTTTTCAAATCGGTGTAGATGGATCTCGGGTCATCAAAAAACCGCAGTTTAGCAACAAAGGACTTGAGCTATTTTGGTGTCGAGGAAGAAGTCCGCCATTTAAAAAACACACAGTAGTAGCAGATGAGGATTAAGGCTAATGCAGTTGCCTTTCATAGATGGATTTATGTATTGTGAAGAGAACAGTGGATCTTTGGAAAAGAAAATGTCATTGTAGAGGAGCAAGACTAATGTATTTGCCTTGTTGAAAAAAAAAATATTGTTTGTGAAAAAAACACAATTTTTATGGGGGAAAGAATTTTGAAGTACTTTGGATTAAGGCTAATATAGAAGCATGAAGAAATGTTTTTCAAATATTTTTTGAAAATCGTGCAGTATTTTAAACTTCAAGACAAAGCAGTCTTTTGGTGGATTATGGGTGAAGTAATTGCCTAAAAACATGTTTCATTTTTTCGGGTAAGAAACTGGTAATTTCATTCATTTATGAAAAGCAACATTCTTGGTGTGGATTAAGGCTAATGTAGTTACCTATTTTGAAATGTTTTGGGAAGAGATTTTTTCGAAGCTTTAATTTTGAATTGTATTTTCCAGAAAAAAAATCGAATGGATCAATGAGTGGAGAATCAATTGTTCTTGCAAGTTTTGGAGACTCATAGTGACATCTGGCGTGTTTTATAGTCACCATGAGTTGAAAAAAGAAGACATCAAAAGTTAAGAACCCCAACTTTCCTTACATTTTGGGGCCGATTCCGATCCAGGTCGGAAAGCACTCTGACCGAGTCGGATCCGGAGTGTTTTCTGACCGAGCTGGACCCCTCCAGTCCGACCGAGCGAGTACGATGCGCACGTATGCTGTCAGACTCGGTTCGGTCGAACTTCCATAGAAGTCAATGGGAGCCAGTTTTACGACGCGTACATGCACTCCCATTGACTGAATGGGTACGTCTCGAACAAGTGCGCCCCCTACAGTGGGTACGCATCGGTGCCATCCGCACTGTACATGCCTGTGTTGGGGAGACCCATAGGTCTCCCCCTGTGTCCGAGTCGTAGGGCTGCGGGTGTCAGGGGGTCCGACGCGGACCCCCGAAGTCAGACTCTGGGAGCTTTAGCGAGCCGGACACTCCGGCTCGCACAGGCTGTCCGACGCGTGCATCGTACTGGCTCAGTTGTAAATCGCATCCATTGCATGCCACGGTTAGCTTCCGGCCGAGACGTACGGAGCGGTTCGGACCCGGAAACGACTGGGTCGGTGAATCTCACATGGTACTTGCTCGCTCATACAGCTGTACGTGTCGGCCGTAAAACACGCGTACGGCTCATAGTTCTTCCTGCCGGATCGCGTTTGGTGCCCTTCCGACCCAGATCAGAATCGGCCCCTTTATAGAATAAAAAAATAAAAATCCAGATGAATTGGTGATTGTTTAAAAACTGGCAAGTAATGTGGGAAAGTTGTTAGATAGTGTTAGAAATGTAGTATATATGCAATACTATCAAGGTAGTCAGAAGCCACCATCAACAAAATTTGTTTTGGTTTTTCCAATAGTCTTTCAGACATTTCTTTACTTTTTAGAAATTTGTGGATTCAGGCTACCTGACAGTGATTGAACTAGTCTCATTTTCTGGAAACTTAGGGGGTCATTACGATGGCAGGCGGACTAGAGTCCGCCCGCTATCGGGGTGGTGCTTGGGATCGCCAGCCTGTATGGCGGTGGTCTTGTACGTAGAATGACAATGCGACTGCCACCGTGGCGGTGGCATCTTGCATCTTTACCATTGCGGAGGGTGCTGCTGGCTGCAGCAACCGCTGCAATGTTAAAAATTGTATGTAGTGCGTTTCCCTGTACTACGTGGCAGGCACCACGCAGTGCCTGCCACTTCTAGCATGGAAATGTAGGGGGTACCATGGGTACCCTCCAGTGTACCACCACCTCCCCCAACACAAGGGCGGCCCGCAACGGGCCCCCGAATGCAATCTCCACCACACTTTCAATGGCGGTTTACCAGCCACAGAAAGGCTGGCTGTGGCCAGCATCCTAATCTGGTGGACGGTGCCTGCTAAGCACAGCCACCATTTTAGGCATGCTGACCACTCGCCAGGCAATTGATACGATTGCCTGTGGTAGAAGTGTGGTTGGCGGCCTTTGCTTCCGCCACGGTCGGAAAACGATTCCCCCTGCCATTGTAATGTAGCAGGGGGAAAATTGCTTTCCGATTGTGGAGGGCCCCCCACCGCACTGCTGGCGGTGGCAGGCCTTTCACCATTAAAATGACCCCATTAGTTCCTTCTTTAAAATTTCCAGAAAATGATAAAGATTATAATGATGTTTGGCTACTGATTTGTTGAAGGAATTGTGCCATTCCTCAATGGCATTGTTAGTTTTCACACCACCCTCTAAGCATGTTGGATAGAAGTTCCACCATTCTATAGGATACCTTGGTTTCCTCCTACGACCTGACCTGCTTAGACGGCCAATCCATGTATCCTCAAAGTAATTTAGTAGAGGGGCCAATTTTTCTTCATTTTGGGTAAAATAGTCTAATTCGCTGATGGAAGTGTAGAATTCATCTACACTGGTGGTACAAAACATAACGCATTTAGTTTCCTTAATTCAAATTGTAGTTTACTGCTTGACAAATAGTCCTCAGCCAAGAAAGATTTCTGAATCTTTCACCAATTTGCCTGTGAAAAGTGGAAGAAACATCCTTGAGTGCGGGTATCAGGGTATAATTTGGTTAATTCAAAATCAATTATTACTTTTCCAGGACTTTTATTCAGAGTTTTGCTTTAGATCACTGTTTAAGATTCAGTGTACGTTGAGGAATGTTTGTCATCGAGCAAAGCATACACTAAAGGAACAGTTGTGTTATCCCTGTTAGCATGAAGAGTATGAATTTGTGAAAATGGATGGGGTGTAGATTTAAATGTTCCATCCATCATCCAAATTGGACTATTCTCTAAGGTTACAAGGTTATGGTTAGTGCTAAAAATTTAAGTTTGTTTTAAAGGGTTTTCATTGTCATATAGGAGGAAAGGTTCATTGGAGAAAGTTATAGTTAGTTGGGGAAGGATGCTAATGTCTTCGAAGGTTCGGGGTGTTACACAGTGGGGATTACTTGCTAGTTTTTGCCTCTGAACCGTCCTTCTAAGGTTGGGGACTGAGGTCATGCTACTTGTAACGTGCACTGGAACGTGCACTTCCCTTAAAATGGTACCAAAAGATTAATTGGAGGAGTGTTCAAGAAGCTTTCTTTGTTGAACATTTTCGCGTACTTTTATTTCCATTGCATAGGCAGAGTGGTTATGCTCTGTTGTCCTAACAATGGTATATTCCAGGGTAACCGCTCTGCCTGTGCAATGGGAAGAGAAATATTGTACACACCTCAAATGACTCCTTGGTCCTGTAAATCAGACTTTGCAATAAAGATAGCCACCATATTTTAAAAGATTGTTTCCAGTTCTGGATTTGACATAATTAGCTGTCTAGAGGATGCCACCGTTGTACAATCTGTTGGACAATGAAGAAAAATTAAGTTGCATTGTGTATGCTTTGACATTTTTCTTTGTATTTTTTAAATATTTTCAATCCTTGGAAGAAAAACAGATGTTGTTATTTGGTATATTCTCTGGAGTTAGGACATTTTACAAATTTGCTGTGGAAGAAATGTACAGCAGTTTACTTTTATTGTTGCTTTTACAGTGTGGGAAGGGTTTTCAAAGTAGAATAAAAATAATCGGTTACCTGATGGTAATTTTCTTTTGGGTGTGATGGATAAAGCTTGAGTTTGGTCTCAGTTCTAGCACAGCTGTTTGCTGTTTCTGGCTTTTTGGTTTTGTGTATGAAATAAAGGAATGGTTTGTTAAGTCTTGTGAATTCAGAGGACTATGTGGGTGTTTGTTTTCTTTCATGTAAGTACCTGGTTGAGTTGGATCATTCAATTCGACCCAGGTCACTGACCAGCACCTGCCTTGAGGTAAGTACCCGGTAGAGTTGGAATAGTAAATTGGACTCCAATTCACTGCCGTGAGGTGAGTACTGGATGGAATTGGGATATTAAATTGGACTCAAGTCATTGTCCAGCACCTGCCTTAAGGTAAGTACTTGGAGGAGTTGGAATATTAAATTGGACCCCAAGTCACTGACCAGCACCTGCCTTGAGGTAAGTACCGGGTGGAGTTTGAATATTAAATTAGACTCAAGTCATTGTCCAGCACCTGCCCTTTGGTAAGTACTTAGTGGAGTTGGAATATTAAATTGGCCCTAAACCACTGACCACCACGCGCCCTGAGGTCCGTACCCAGTGGAGTTGGATTAATAAATTGAAACCAAGTCACTGACCAGCGTCCGCCCTGAGGTAAGTACCTGGCGAAGTTGGAATATTATATTGTACTCTAAGTCACTGACCAGCACCTGCCCTGAGGTAAGTATCCAGTGGAGTTGTATTATTAAATTGAACCCCATGTCCCTGACCCGCACCTGCTCGGAGCAAAGTACCGGGTGGAGTTGGATTACTAAATTGGACCCAAGTCACTGTCCAGCCCTTGCCCTGAGGTAAGTACCCGGCAGAGGTGGAATATTATATTGGACCCTAAATCACTGACCAGCACATTCCCTGAGTTTAGCACATTGGGGAGTTGGATTATTCAATTGGACCCCAAGTCACTGACCTGCACCTGCCCGGAGGTAAGTACCCAATGGATTTGGATTATTAAATTGAACCGCAATTAACTGACCAGCACTTGCTCTGAGGTAAGTACCCGGTGGAGTTGGATTATTCAATTGGACCCCAAGTGTGAGAAGTTGGCCTGGCATATGCTGGTCACTAGTTAAAGTGGCCACCTTGCACCAGTCCAATTCGACTCTTATGGTAGATAGGTTTAAGACAACATTTTAAAGAAAGCTATCCTAGTGGTAGCTGTGGAGAGTAGCCTTCAGGCTAAGTCTCTGAGGAATGTAAAGCAGCTTGTTTTACCTTATAATCTCTTGAATTACCAAATGAAAAGACATCACACAGGTATATATATAAAATATATATGTATTTATTTCTAGACACACTCTACAAATCTCTTTATGAGATTAGAAGTCAGGAACATATGCACAAATCAATGTTTCACAACAAATTAAGCACTTATATGGCTGGGGCCCTAGGGGCGTACCAGACCATATACTAAAAAAAAGGTATAAGAAGAATGACTTGAGAAGGGAGAAGGCCTAAGGTCTTCAAAAGCGCTGGGGCCTCACTAATCCACCCAAGGCAGGTAAGTAAAGGACCCACGGGAGATGCATGCAGTGTGAGAACACAGCCGCGGATCCATATAGACTTCAATGGAACAAGTCGTGGTTGGAATTTTAAAGTTAGGATACTTCGGGAGAGTCTACATGCAAGTCACTTACAGGGTAAGTAGTTCTAGAGCCAACACACACAGGAGCACCGGAGTGCACGAGTTACCTCACCCAGGAAAGCCGGGTGCATAGGTGTCTTTTGGTGTCGGGTCAAGGCGGCGTTTTCAATGGGAGCCAAAGAAGACTTGCTGCTTGTGAAGACAGGAGAAGTGTCCGGTGGAATCCAAGGATGGATTCAGAAGAAAGAGGACCTGAAAGCAGAGGAGACAGTGTTCAAAGTCACTTGCCAGTGACCCGGGCCCAGGAAGATGGATGCTCACAGTCGTCTGGTGATTTCAGGTGATCACGGGTGTCTTGACTCTTCCGCCACGAGGTCCAGGAGGCATCAACGACAACCAGGAGCTGGATTCAGAGTGTCCCACAAAGTCTGCAGCTTACTGAGGTGTCGGCAACCGGATTGGAGCCAACAAGCCTTGGCAACAGCAAGTCTTGTGGAAAGAGAAGAAAGTCAGCGGTGCAGATCAGCAAGGTCTGAGGGACTCACCCAGTGAGGGTAAGTCAGGGCAGGCCTGGAGCAACCAGAGGAGCCCTTTGGTTCTGTAGAAAAGTCTTCAGAGGACCCACAAGCCAACCGGCAAGGGATCGCAAAGACGCCTCAGGAGGATTCACTTCACAGGAGCCCACGGTCACTCAGGATGAGGTAGGCCTCTGATCTTCAGTGGAAATCCTGCTGGTGGCTTGGACCATATGTGGTCCAATGCGCAAGTTCGTAGAATGTCGTGAAGGGACTGCACTTGAAAATAGTGCACGGTACCCAGTTATTGCTGTTCCTCTTCACTCGTGGGGTGCACTCTCTTCAGCTTCACTGGGGACTCACAATGGCTATCGAGAAGCCAGGAAATCCACTTCCGGGGCTGCAGGGACTTCGGACTCCAGCGGGAGCGGGAAAGATTGCGACCGTTGCTCAAAGTTTTGGTGCCTGCCAAGCAGGGAAGTCACTCCTTGACTCCAAGGGAGATTCTTCAGTCTTCCAGAGGAAATGGAACGTCGAAGGTCCAGGATTCTTCTTCAGAGCGTCGTCAAGGGATATCTAGTTTGCAATGGCAAGGGTTCTCTATCTTATACTAAAAGAAAGGGAGTAACTAGCTCTATGGCCACTCCTCTGGGAGGGTCAGGGGAGTGGGTGGTTACACCCACTTCCCTTTGTCAAGTTTTGCGCCAGAGCAGGGGCAGGTAGCCCCTGAACCGGTTTGAGCTGGCATATGCACAGAGGAGCCTACTGCTCCCCCAGTTAAGGACTTCAAAGCACTCTCGGAGTGCACCCACCCAGCCCCAATACACTAAATCCTGTCTGGAAGGTGGTGACACCTCCCTGTGACAGGATGCCTATTGTTGGGCCTCCTCCACTGTGAGTGTCGGTCAGCAGCAGGAGGGCAGCCCAGTGTCTGTGACTGGTGGCATCCATTTTGTGATGCCAGGGCTCTTTCAGGATTCTACCGTGTTTCCACAGTAGGTACATGTCTACCCCTGTAGAAGGGTGGGATCATACTCCCACACCAGTTACTGGTGTGGAGGTATGATTCCAAAGCGTTTGACACCAAACACGACATGTTTTGATGCAGCCATCCCAGAGTTAGCATTTACCGCGAGGTTATAATGCACTTAAGAGTATATGGTCAGGCTGCATCACAGACAACCCCGGAGAATAGACTCTGAGAGGTGCAGAGGGGCCCTGCTCAGGCAGAGGCACCCCCTCACATGTAAACCAAGCACCCTGCCCTCAGGATTGTTAGGGCCTGCCTTAGGGGTGACTCATAGGTTTATATGTGTGTGTAAGGTGAGATATAGGGAACCTATATCTCAGTGAGGAGTGCTAACACTACCTCACCCAGGCTGCAGTAGCAGGCCTGTGGTGTCAGATTTAGTCAGCTTCTCATGGGTGGCATAATACATGATTCAACCCCTGGTAGGCCTGTGAAGTACCTATGCCCTTGGTACCTAAGGTACCATATACTAGGGGCTCATAAGGTACCACAGTATCCAATCACTAGTGCATCTAATATGCACTCCAAGTTGTTTAGAGAGAACAGAGAGACTGGGGCCCTGATTAACAGGGTCTCAGCCTGAAATTAGTGTTAACATCCGAAAAAAGGAGGGGCAATATAAGTGCAGATCCTACTCTCCTACACCAAGTCACTGACCTGCACCTGCCCGGAGGTAAGTACCCAATGGATTTGGATTATTAAATTGAACCGAAAGTCACTGACCAGCACCTGCTCTGAGGTAAGTACCCTGTGGAGTTGGATTATTGAATTTGACCCAAGTCACTGTTCAGCCCTTGCCATGAGGTAAGTACCCGGCAGAGGTGGAATTTTATATTGGACCGTAAATCACTGACCAGCACATTCCCTGAGTTTAGCACATTGGGGAGTTGGATTATTCATTTGGATCCCAAGTCACTGACCTGCACCTGCCCGGAGGTAAGTACCCAATGGATTTGGATTATTAAATTGAACCGCAATTCACTGACCAGCACTTGCTCTGAGGTAAGTGCCCGGTGGAGTTGTATTATTAAATTGAACCCCATGTGACTGACCCGCACCTGCTCGGAGCAAAGTACCGGGTGGGGTTGGATTACTAAATTGGACCCAAGTCACTGTCCAGCCCTTGCCCTGAGGTAAGTACCCGGCAGAGGTGGAATATTATATTGGACCCTAAATCACTGACCAGCACATTCCCTGAGTTTAGCACATTGGGGAGTTGGATTATTCATTTGGATCCCAAGTCACTGACCTGCACCTGCCCGGAGGTAAGTACCCAATGGATTTGGATTATTAAATTGAACCGCAATTCACTGACCAGCACTTGCTCTGAGGTAAGTGCCCGGTGGAGTTAGATTATTCAATTGGACCCCAAGTCACTGACCTGCACCTGCCCGGAGGTAAGTACCCGGTGGAGTTGGAATATTGAATTGAACCTCAAGTCACTGACCAGCACTTGCTCTGAGGTAAGTACCCGATGGAGTTGGATTATTCAATTGGACCCCAAGTCACTGACCTGCACCTGCCCAGAGGTAAGTACCCAATGGATTTGGATTATTAAATTGAACCGCAAGTCACTGATCAGCACCTGCCCTGAGGTAAGTACCCGGTGGAGTTGGAAAATTGAATTGTACCCCAAGTCACTGACCTGCACCTGCCCGGAGGTAAGTACCCGGTGGAGTTGGAATATTGAATTGTACCCAGGTCACTGACCACCACGTGCCTTAAGGTAAGTACCTGGTGGAGTTGGAATATTCAACTGGACCCTTAGTCACTGACCAGCACGTGTCCTGAGGGAAATGTTTATTAAATTGGACCCCAAGTCACTAATCATCACTTGCCCTGAAGTAAGTATATGCCGAAGTTGGAATATTAAAGTAGATTACCAAGTCACCGACTAGCATCTACCCAAAGGTAAGTACCTCGGGAGTTGGAATATTACATTGAATCAGAAGTCACTTACCAGCACTTGCCCTGTGGTAAGTACTTCAGGGCATTGGATTATTAATTTAGATTTTTAAGTTACAGAGCAGCATATGCTCTGAGGTAAGTACGATAGTCGTTTTTTTTTTACTGATTTAAAAATAGATGTGAAGATTTGTTTCTAAAACGGTTTGTAAATTTACAAAAAAAATTGCTACTTACATTGCGGTGATTTAATAATTTCTAAGGCAGAGTTTTATTAGGCTGAAAGGATTTTTTTTCTTCAAATTCTGGAAATTAAATCAAAATATACATTTGTATATATAGTTAATGCTTCTTAGTGCTGTCGAAAGTTATGTTATTTTTAAATGTACCTGCTTCAGCCGCCAGATGGCACTGTTCACCAAGTTATGTGGGTTGTGAAGTTTGGCTGGGAACGAAGCATGTGCTCAGTATGATATCTAGAGTACAATTGAATACCAAATGGTGGTCGGCTGTTTTTATATGTGTTCTGAGAGTTGTTCTTTTTTTAAATCAAAATATGGTTTGGAAACAGTTTAATCTAAAACTGTTTGTTCTGTGAGAAAGTGTATTTATTTTTCTAGCTCTATAAAATGCATCAAGTGCCCTAGTGTTCGATTGTCCACCATTTCATTGCCCATTCTACTTTGTGATATGTGTAAAAATAGATGATGAATTTCATTTTCGAGGCTTCACCTCAGTGGCTCGTTAGTATGTCATTTATCTTTGTAGATTAATTTCTATGAAGAATAGTTGGGAAAATTAAGAAGCATTACGTCTGTTTTTTGTAAAAAAAAAAGTCTTATCTAAGTAATATCTATCTGGTATTTTGTTTATAAATTACAAAATATTGTTAGATTTTTTTTATGATAGTTTAATTATGTGTTTGTGTGTGTAAATACCTGGTTAAGGTATGCGTAGTATCAATTATTGTGGTTGAAACGTTTTAACGTATATGTTAGAAATGCGTGGTTTAGACATTCGTTGTAAAAATCTGCATGGTTCTTGCACTTTCGTTGTTTAGCACGTGTGGTTCTTGCACTTTCGTTGTTTAGCACGTGTGGTTCTTGCACTTTCGTTGTGTAGCATGCGTAGTTCTTGCACTTTCGTTGTTTAGCACACGTGGTTCTTGAACTTTCGTTCTTTAGCACGTGTAATTCTTGTACTTTCGTAGTTTAGCACGCATAGTTCTTGCACTTTCATTGTTTAGCACCCGTGCTTCTTGCACTTTCGTTCTTTAGCACGCGTGGTTCTTGCACTTCATTGTTTAGCACCCATGGTTCTTGCACTTTTGTTGTTTAGCACGCGTGGTTCTTTCACTATCGTTGTATGGCACGCATGGTTCTTGCACTTTCAGTGTTTAGCACGTGTGGTTCTTGCACTTTCGTTCTATAGCACTCGTGGTTCTTGCACTTTCGTTGTTTGGCACACGTGGTTCTTGCACTTTCGTTGTTTAGCACACGTGGTTCTTTCATTATCGTTGTACGGCACGCGTGGTTCTTGCACTTTTATTGTTTAGCACACGTGGTTCTTGCACTTTCGTTGTTTAGCACACGTGGTTCTTTCACTATCATTGTACGGCATGAGTGATTCTTGCACTTTCATTGTTTAGCACGCGTGGTTCTTGCACTTTTGTTGTTTAGAACACGTGGTTCTTGCACTTTCGTTGTTTAGCACACGTGGTTCTTGCACTTTCGTTGTTTAGCATGTGTGGTTCATGCACTTTCGTTGTTTAGCTCGTGTGGTTCTTTCAATATTGTTGTTTAGCACGCGTGGTTCTTGCACTTTCGTTGTTTAGCATGCGTGGTTCAAGCATGCATGATTTATGAGATTGTAGTTCAATCATACAACCTTAATGAATAGGTACGGCAGGTAGACCTGTTTATTTTGAGGGTTAGACCTGCTGTCGGTGCTGGAAGGTGTTTAGGCCTCAAAATACAATAAAAGACCAGTTTACACGAAGCAATTGTTGCTGGTTTGGTTTTCTGTTTTTTTGCCCTTTTTCTATTAATGAGTCCTTTGGTCTTTAGATACCTAAAGATGGTGCGGCACCTGTCGCACTCTGAGGCGGATATCACTTTATAGAAGTGGACCGACATAGGATGGGTGAAGCCAGGGGCGGCTGGTGACATTTGAAATTGGTGGGGCGGAAAAGTTGAGGATAAGTGTTATGTCGATAGCGAGTGAGCCGACTATCATAGGAGGGACTCGAGGGGAGAGGGACTTGCAAAGTTTACAGCAAATTTGAGAGGGCAAGAATGTTTCTAAAGCAATTCTGAAGGTGTAGACTTGAAATATGCAAATACATTACAAAATACCCCATATCTTACAGCACTAAACATATCCCCCTTTGACTGTAGTGTACACATAGTAGTGCAACATGTAAGCTTTTAATTATCTTACCAGGTAAATACTACACCCTTACCACCACATTCCTGATGAACGAGTGTAGTGCATTTGTGACACTTGTCTTGTGCTACCTTTGGATTTTACACAATCCCTGTGATTTCAGTCACAGCATTGAGGGCAGCCCCCCCACTCTGAAAATTGTTCCAGCACCCCTGCTGCCTTCAGTTATCGCAGACCAGATCAATAGACCTTAAGTCGATGCACTTTCATTGTGGGCCTGTCTGCCACCAGCAACACGTGCGTTCTTTTAACCATAGATGGTTTTGTTTGATTCAGACAAAACTGTAAAATGAGTTGCCAAAGAAAACCACATGATGTCAGTATTGCATGCTCTTCGTAATTTAAAAAATGTGATAAGGTGTTCAGCAGACTCACGAGCGGAGTGGCTATCAGAGGGTGGAAAGCAAAGGATCACGGAAAACGGCTCCAATGAGCTAGTTTAAACAGGAATGTAAAACAGAATGTGTCTCCCTCGAAAGCCTTTAAAAGAGGACAGGAAAGAGACATCACACCTGAAACGTACCTACATTAGTTCACGTCCAGTAGCATTCTAAACGCATTTTCAACAAGGTTCTCCCTTTTCAAGTGGCAGTTTACAGTGAGCTGCCTGCACCGTATGAACACCACCTCCCAACAGAACAAGCTTCAGATGGAGCCCCGAGGTCAGCCCGGCGACGAGTGCGGCCCCTGGACACCGGGGAGGCCAAGCCGCTTCCACAGGCTTCCACTGTGCAACGACTTTACCAGCAGGTCTGCCCAGTCCGGGAGTTCAAAAAAAGGGAAAAAGCTTACCTCCACATGTGTCGTGTTGTTTGAAACCACGGCTGCAGGCGCCTTTTTCCAGCAACAAGCACACCCCTCCCGTAAATAGGAGCCTAGCTGCCTGCCAAACTGAAACTAAATGGATAGCCACTCCCGGTCGCCTCGGCCTTACCCAATGAGAAAGCCTCATTTACGGAGGCAAAAGGAGTGCTGTAATTGTTACCACCCCCTGCACTCAGTGCACTGTGAGCCAGCCCTGCCCCTTCCCATTACTCTGAATGGCGCTCCACTGACCGCGCCCTGGGCCAATTCATTATCGCCCCATTTGTAACCTATTTACTGCTGCTTCTTTCAGCCACTCCCACAAGGCTGATGTCACCCGCCTCCTCGTTCCTCACTTGTGCCTCGAGGGCGAGGAATAGTTCTCGCCCAGCTTTTGCACATGCGCACATTGCGCAGGAAGACTCCGGGTCCGGGACAAAGTATAAGTAAGTAAAAATATATATATTTATTTTACATAGTTTAACTTTAACTTTCAAGTTTCACGGGGGAGCACCAAGCAGTGAGCACTTCTTTAAACTGCTCCACTGGTGTTCATTCTCTCCCATTAGTTTTCTACGATGCTGGTAGGTGGGGCAACGCCCCCTACGCCCCTTAACACCAGCCGCCACTGGGTGAAGCGAAAGCAGAAACTGAACCGGGGGTGGAAGGCTTGACTGAGGTGGTGCTGGTGCTCTTGGCAGAAGAGGGGGCGAGACTGCTGGGGATGTGACAGCTGCACCGGCCTTCAGCACAGCATAAGGAGGACACTATTCACCCTCTGCATGTGCTTAAAAGCTGAAGGGTGCACTACAAGTCCTTAACAAATACGTAGGCCTGCCACCTGCCGCACGCTCACACAACATCCACAAAAGACCACAGCACACACCACAGGCCCCCAGCAACCATCACAATCTTTTGCCATCCACCACAGGCATAACACTATCATCCTCTGTGCAGAAATGAAGGAACCATCGGTAAAAAAGTGTGATGGGATTTGGTTGTTTGTGATTATTAGATATTTTACTCACTCCTTGCTTTTCAATAGGATTGTATGAATTAGTGTAGCAGAAGAGTATAGTGCTTTAAATTGACAGCAGAAGTGATAGTAGATGTTGTAGCATCCAAGGTAATGTGCTGCATGGCTAAATACCTATAAGGTTCCAAATGCGAGACCTATTGGCTATGCCAAAGCTTGTTTTCTAATGTGTTTATAAGTGTGCCTCTCCCTCGTTCGTTTTTGTTTTTAGGAACACGCAAGGCGGTAACTGTGAGAAGTTGGCCTGATATGTAGTGCTCACTATTCTAGTGATCACTGTGTATCATTCCAAACGACCCTTATTGATGATTGGTTGTAAGTCAACCTTATAGACCAGCTATCCTAGTAGCATGGACACGAGCAGTCTTTAGGCTAAACTCTAGAGGGCGTGTTAAGCCAGCTGTTTTACCACCACATTTACCCCTTGAATACCACGTGAAAGGACACCACACAAGTTGTTATGAAAATAAAGGATATTTATTTATAACAAGACTACCCTGGCTCTTTATGAGTCAGGGAGCTAAGCACACTACAAAACTCTTATGAAAATACTTCGGTTGCACAATTTACACAAATGCCCGAGGGGCACGAGAAACCATCTACACTAACAGTGAAATGCGAATGGTTAGAGTCTGGAGTTACTGATTCCGGAGTGATCCGATCAGTGGGACTAAACGAAAAAGGAACTGGACACTTGTAGAGCGAACCTGCGATGGAGCACCGAAATGCTCGAGTTACCTAGCCCAGAGGCTGCGGCTGCGTGAAGTTCGGCAAGATGTCGGGAGTCCTCGTTGTAGTCTCAGGAGCCTGAAAGAAGAAGTTGCTGGCAGGCGACCAGTGTCGATGTTCAGCGAGATCCAAGCCTGGATCGGTGATGAAGGAAACCTGAAAGCAGAGGGGACTCAGTTCTCAACCGCTAGCCAGCGGTCGTGTGGGCACCAGGAGGGTACCGGATGAAGTCACCTCGACCAGGTGAGTGGATGACGTCGGACTCGGCTGTTCCTCGGACCAGGAGGCGCGGCGGCGACCAGGATGGAGGGCGAGCTGTCCCACGAAGGTGTCTGCTGTCGATGATGCTGGGCCCAGGAGTGGGGCAGCAGGTCTTGGCAGTGGCAAGCCCACGCGGTGGAGTCAAGATGACGTCTGGAGTGGACCAGGAGGGTCCGGGGTACTCCTCTGTTGAAGGGGAGCAAGAGCCAATCTGGAGCAACCAGACCGGTGATGAAACTATCGTGGTGCGTCGTGAAGAGGGCCACAAGCCGGTCAGCGAGTGGTCGGACAACGCAGTGAACAGCAAGGAGCGGAAGGGCCCCCACGCAGATCTCGTGGATGCTGGGGAGACAGACTTCGGTGCTGGAGCTGCTCAGGGTTAGGGCTTCTCAAACCCTAGGTACACTCACTCGAGGGTCCCTCGGTGGGCGTGCTAGATAAGCGTCGTGCAGGTTCTGAAGATAGCCGGTCCCGCAGGTCTCGTCACACCTACGACTCTCAGCTGGGCTGATGATGTAGGTAGAGGTCAGAGATGGCAGGGAACTCGGGTCTCGTCGAGCTGGGCAGTCTTGATCCGTAGGAGAGACGTACAGCAAACCGCAAGCGCTTAGGTGGTGCCTGCTGGTGCAGGGTGGCTACTCCTTAGCCACAAGGGAGAGTCTTCAGAAAAGTCAAGAGTTCCTTTCGTGGAAAGTAGTTCAAGATTCAGAATTATCCAAATTGGGAAGGGGACTCGCTCCTACCTTTATTCTAAGAAAAGGGGCTGGCCCGTGACTAGGTCCTACCTATGGGTGGGGCCAGGAGGGGGGTGGTTACACCCCTATCCTTTGTCCGGCTTCGCCCCAGCTCAGGGGCAGGGTTGCCCCCGAAACTGGTTTGAGCCGGGCTATGCACAGTGAGCACCGGGGTGCCACTTGCAATCACCTTCCTTTCAGCCCTGCCTACCTGGGATACACAAACCCTGTCTGGGATGGTGCTAACACCGCCCTCGACAGGAAACCCTTTGTCCAAGCTCCCTCCGCTGGAAGGTCTCCCAGCAGCAGGAGATCAGACTTGTGTCTGGTGGCAGCATCCATCTTGTGATGCTGAGGCTTGAGTCAACTTTTAACCGGGGTTCAAGGTTACTTCCATGTCGTGCCCTTCTAAAAAGGGGGGAATGCTAACCCCGTCGCCAGAATTGGCAAGGGGTTCGTATTCCCATTCGTATGACACCTTACTCGACATGTGTGGGTGATGCGATGCCAAAGTTAGCAAATAACCGCAAGGATTATAATGCATTTTAAAGTAGTTGGCCCGCGTCACCATGGGACGGCTATTAGGACTTGGTTCCGCAAGCCGTTGACGGGCTCAGCTCGCGCCAGAGCACCATCCCACATGATTCCCATTACTCTGCCCTCGGGATTGATAAGGCCTGCCATAGGAGTGACTGACGGGAATCCATGTGTCCATTTTAGGGTTAGGCATAGGAATACTACACCTACAGCAACGGGTGATTACACCACCTTGCCCCAGCTGTCGCGCAGCCAGTTGTGTCAGATTTGGACGGCCATCCAGGGGTGGCATAATACATGCTGCAGCCTCTGGTAGGCCCTGGGTACACCGAGGCCCTGGATACCTGTGGTATGCTGATACAGGGACTGATACGGCGGCCCAGTTCCAATTAGTGGATGCACCTAATGTACATGTGTTAATTTTCGAGAGAGAACAGCTAGGCTGTGGGTCTGATTGGCAGGCCCACAGCCAGGGAAAGTCGTAAACCAATGAAGCAAAAGCAAAAAATCTGGGTGATCATAGGATTGCAGACCCTACTCTCCTACATGACCCCCCCCAAACTTTGGGACAATAAGCTAACCTTGACCAGGTGAGTCTTCTTGCTCTAAGTGGAAATACCTGGAGAGCCCATCTGCATTGCCATGATCAGTGCCAGGTCTATGCTCCACTGTGAAGTCCATCCCCTGTAGGGAAATGGACCACCTAAGTAGTTTGGGGTTTCCACCCTTCATTTGATTTAGCCACAAGAGGGGCTTATGGTCGGTCTGAATCTTGAAGTGAGTGCCAAACAAGTATGGCCTCAACTTCTTCAGGGCCCAAACCACAGCAAAGGCCTCCCTCTCAATAGCTGACCAATTCTTCTCTCTGGGGGTCAGCCTCCTGCTAATAAAAGCTATGGGCTGGTCATGACCATCAAAATTCAGTTGAGATAGAACAGCTCCCACACCCAACTCCGAAGCGTCTGTTTGGACAATGAATGGTTTGGAGTAGTCTGGACTCTTTAGGATAGGTGCTGTGCACATGGCCTGCTTTAGGTCATCGAATGCCTTCTGACAGCTCGATGTCCACTGAACTTTTTTTGGCATCTTTTTACTTGTCAGGTCGTTTAGCGGGGTCACAATGGATCCATAATTTCTGACAAATTTCCGGTAATAACCAGTCAGGCCCAAGAAAGCTCGAACCTGAGTCTGGGTGGTTGGAGGAGCCCAGTCCTAGGTGGCCTGTATTTTGCTCTCCAATGGCTGAACCTGGCCTCCACCTACAAGGTGGCCCAGGTATACAACCTGTGTCTGCCCTATCTGGCACTTAGTGGCCTTGATAGTGAGGCCTGCCTTTTGCAGGGCCTCTAACACTTTCCTCAGGTGGACCAGGTGATCCTCCCAGGTGGAGCTAAAGACAGCGATATCGTCCAGATACGCCGCACAGAAGTCGTCCAACCCAGTGAGAACTCGATTCACCAGCCTTTGGAAGGTGGCAGGTGCATTTTTCAAACCAAAGGGCATTACCACAAACTGATAATGCCCACCCGGGGTAGAAAATGCTGTTTTGGGCTTGGCCTCCTCAGCTAACCTGATTTGCCAATACCCAGCTGTCAGGTCAAACGTACTTAAGTAGCTGGCCGAAGCCAACCGGTCGATAAGTTCGTCTGCTCTTGGTATCGGGTGGGCGTCAGTCTTAGTGACTGCATTGAGACCTCTGTAGTCCACGCAAAACCTCATCTCTTTCTTACCGCCCTGGGTGTGAGGTTTCGGCACGAGAACTACGGGACTAGCCCAGGGGCTGTCCGAGGGCTCAATGACTCCCAGCTCCAACATTTTCTGCACCTCTGTCTTGATGCAGTCTCTGACATGATCAGGCTGCCGATAGATTTTACTCTTTACGGGCAGACTGTCTCCAGAGTCGACCTCATGGGTACACCAATTGGTCTGACTGGGCGTCAGACAGAACATATGTCGAAAGGATTGAAGAACCTGTTTACAATCCTTTTGTTGATGTCCAGAGAGGCTGCCACAAAAGACAACACCATCTACTGACCCATCGTCAGGGTTCTGAGAGAGCAGGTCCGGGAGAGGGTCACTCTCCTCCTCCTGTCCCTCATCTGTGGCCATGAGCAAGCCCATGCCCTCCCTGTCGACATATGCCTTGAGCCTGTTTACATGGAGCACCCTGTGGGGGCTCCGGGGGTGTCCCAGGTCTACCAAGTAGGTGACCTCTCCCTTTTGCTCAATGATCGTGTGGGGCCCAGACCATTTGTCTTTGAGTGCTGCTGGGGCCACTGGCTCCAGCACCCACACCTTCTGTCCAGGCTGGTACACAGTCAGGACAGCCTTTTGGTCGTGCCAAGCTTTTTGTAATTCTTGGCTCGCCTCAAGGTTTTTAGATGCCTTTTCCATGTACTCCGCCATCCGCGAGCGGAGACCGAGCACATAGTCCACAATGTTTGATGCCGGCTTTCTGAGAGGTCTCTCCCATCCTTCCTTTACCAAACAAAGGGGTCCCCTTACAGGATGTCCGAACAGAAGCTCAAAAGGGCTGTAGCCAACCCCCTTCTGCGGGACCTCTCTGTAGGCGAACAAGAGGCAGGGTATCAGGACATCCCATCTCCGCCGAAGCTTTTCAGGTAGTCCGTGAATCATCCCTTTTAGGGTCCTGTTGAATCTCTCAACAAGCCCATTGCATTGTGGGTGATAGGGCGTGGTGAACTTGTAGTTGACACCACACTCCTTCCACATTGCAGTCAGATATCCCGACATAAAGTTTGCACCTCTGTCTGAGACAACCTCCTTAGGGAAGCCCACTCTGGAGAACACTCCAACTAGGGCCCGTGCCACCACAGGTGCTGTAGTGGTCCTAAGGGGAATAGCTTCAGGATACCTGGTGGCGTGGTCCACCACCACCAGTATAAACTTGTGCCCTGATGCTGTCTGGGGTTCCAGTGGTCCGACAATGTCGATCCCCACTCGTTCAAAGGGTACCCCCACCACCGGTAGTGGTATGAGGGGGGCCTTTGTCGTGCCACCTGACTTACCACTGGCTTGGCAAGTGACACAGGAGCGGCAAAACTCCTTCGTATCTTCGGACATGTGGGGCCAGTGAAAGTGTGGAACAATTCTGTCCCAAGTCTTATTATGGCCTAAGTGACCTGCAAGGGGAATCTCGTGGGCCAAGGTAAGAAGGAAACCTCTCAGAGACAAGGGGATGACCAGCCTCCTGGTCGCGCCAGGTTTGGGGTCTCTTGCCTCGGAGTACAGGAGTCCATCGTCCCAGTACACTTTGTGGGTACCTGTGGCGTTCCCTGCAGCCTCAGCAGCAGCCTGCGGTCTGAGGGGTTCAAGTGAGGGGCAGTCTAACTGTGCCTTTCCCAGGTCTTCCCTGGAGGGTCCCCCTGAGCCCAGAAACTCAACCTGACCAGGTTCAAGCTCTTTCGGCTCAGTTTCCCTCAGTTCTTTAAGGTCAGCCTCCTCAGAGACTTGATCCACGACCTGGGGCAAGGGGGAAGGCGAAGCCTTACCCTTACTGCTCCTTTTCTTGGAAGGTGCCTGGTCCGTTCTTCCAGGATCCAGCACCTGTTCAGTGGGGCATCTTTTGGCCTGTGACCTGGTCACAGCAAGGACATGTGCTGGCAAGCCTAACATTTCCATGTGAGTCGTCTGCTCCACTTCTGACCATTGTGACGTTTCCAAATCATTGCCCAACAGACATTCTACGGGGAGGTCTGAACTAACCACAACCTTTTTCGGGCCACTTACCCCTCCCCAGGAGAAATCAACAACTGCCATACTGTGATTGGTAGTGACGTTGCTGGCATTGGTCACTAGGTAATCGGTACCTAGCATGATCTGTCCAGGGTCCACAAAGTTAGGCGTCACCATGGTGACACTGGCACAAGTGTCCCTGTAGGCCTGAGCCACTTTTCCATTTATCAAAGGTGTCTGTCTGTATTTGCCCAAAGTATTGGGACTGGCATCAGGGGACATATCCATATCCTCTGTACAGACAAGGACGGCCTGAGTGAGCGTGCTGACTAAGTCGTCACTCCCCTCGGTTCCCAAGGTTAACCCAACTAATGCCTTGGGAGGCGCACTACCACTGCTGACTGTACTAGGGGGTGCAGGTGCCTTAGGGGCTGCAGTGGCAGGAGTTTGCCCTCCTTTCTTGGTGCACTCACTAAACCAGTGAGTCTTACTTTTACAGTATTGGCCTTCTTGAGTCTTCTTCTTCTGTGAAGCCTGACCCCCACCCTCTTTGGTTTGTTGGGGACCTGTCGAAGACTTCTGGTCATTTTGTTCGTTCTTGTTACTACCCTTTTGGTCTGCTTTCTTCTGACCACCCTGGTTCTGGTTCTGGTTCTGCTTGACCCTTGTTCTGACCCATCTGTCTGCCTTCTTTCCCAATTCTTGGGGAGAGGTCAGATCCAAGTCGACAAGGTGCTGATGCAACAATTGGTTCTGACAGTTGTTTAAAATCTGTTCTCGCATGATAAGATTGTACAATCCTGTGTAATCAGTAACCTTGCTACCCAGCAACCAGCCTTCCAAAGCCTTAGTGGCACAATCGACAAAGTCAGTCCAATCCTGAGACTGAATTTTCTGGGTGTCCCTGAACAGCAACCTGTACTGTTCCGTGGTTAAGCCAAACCCATCAATCAGTGTGTTCTTCAGGACTTGGTAGTTGTTTGCATCCTCAGCTCTAGTAGTGAGGAGCTTGTCTCGCCCTTTACCTTCAAAGGAGAGCCACAGTATAGCTGCCCACTGACATGGGGGGACACACTGGACAGTGCAGGCCCTCTCCAAAGCAGTTATCCACTTGTGGATGTCGTCCCCTTGTTTAAAGGGGGGCACTATTTTACTCAGGTGTCTAGTGTTTATACCCCTGTCTTTCTCTCTAATGAGAATGCTGCCACCAGTGGGATCTAACCCATTTAATTTCTGCTCTCGGGCCAAGGCAAGTCTTTCTTTGGCGAGGGCAAGTTCTTCCCGCTCGATCCTCAGATTGACTTCCCTCATCTTCGCTTCATGCTCCCTTCTCTGAGGGGACGTCATTCCTCTCTGAGAAGATGCCTGAGAGACATGTGTATGAACAGATCCGTTAGAGCCTCTGGAGAGAGACCTAGCTCGTCCGTTCCCAAGGTTAGGCCTGCTTGAGCGTGGGCCCGGGGCTCCCCCAGTTCCATTCTCATGCCTGCTTAAGTTGGTCCTCGTAAGCCTGCCGACTACCACTGGACCTTTGTTTGCCTCGTCTCCTGATAACTCTTCCTCGTCCTCCTCCTCTGTATGGGGGTCGAGGTCTGGGTCACCAAGGGTTCCCTCTAAGGGAGGCATGTTCCCATCAGCATTGGGGGGACCTGTGTTAGAGGACCTCCTAGCATCGTACGCCTCTAAGAGACCTATCAGAACTGCGATGGTAGGGTTAGAACCCTGGTTTAGCTTCCTGGAGGCACACAGTTGTCTCATCTCCTTGAAGCTAAGAGCTGCATATCGTGACACGACCTGTGGAGGGTCACTGACCACTAAGGGAGTCTCCGCAGACTCTCCGTGGACCGACATGCTTTCTAGTGAGGTGTAAGTGATGCACCTACCTACACTATGTGTTTACCTACTGATCCCTTGCTAAGAGTTGTAGTCAGGGTGTGCTAAGCCCTGTTACACTACAACAGCTGGTTCAGTAGAACTCAGAGTATTCTAAGTTAAGTTATATGTACCTGGGTACTTATGTGATCTTTCACTTCGATATTCTTAGGATACGTGTGTGGTAAAACAACAGCAAGCTCAAATCCCAACCGCTGCTCACCAATGTGAGAAGTTGGCCTGATATGTAGTGCTCACTATTCTAGTGATCACTGTGTATCATTCCAAACGACCCTTATTGATGATTGGTTGTAAGTCAACCTTATAGACCAGCTATCCTAGTAGCATGGACATGAGCAGTCTTTAGGCTAAACTCTAGAGGGCGTGTTAAGCCAGCTGTTTTACCACCACATTTACCCCTTGAATACCACGTGAAAGGACACCACACAAGTTGTTATGAAAATAAAGGATATTTATTTATAACAAGACTACCCTGGCTCTTTATGAGTCAGGGAGCTAAGCACACTACAAAACTCTTATGAAAATACTTCGGTTGCACAATTTACACAAATGCCCGAGGGGCACGAGAAACCATCTACACTAACAGTGAAATGCGAATGGTTAGAGTCTGGAGTTACTGATTCCGGAGTGATCCGATCAGTGGGACTAAACGAAAAAGGAACTGGACACTTGTAGAGCGAACCTGCGATGGAGCACCGAAATGCTCGAGTTACCTAGCCCAGAGGCTGCGGCTGCGTGAAGTTCGGCAAGATGTCGGGAGTCCTCGTTGTAGTCTCAGGAGCCTGAAAGAAGAAGTTGCTGGCAGGCGACCAGTGTCGATGTTCACCGAGATCCAAGCCTGGATCGGTGATGAAGGAAACCTGAAAGCAGAGGGGACTCAGTTCTCAACCGCTAGCCAGCGGTCGTGTGGGCACCAGGAGGGTACCGGATGAAGTCACCTCGACCAGGTGAGTGGATGACGTCGGACTCGGCTGTTCCTCGGACCAGGAGGTGCGGCGGCGACCAGGATGGAGGGCGAGCTGTCCCACGAAGGTGTCTGCTGTCGATGATGCTGGGCCCAGGAGTGGGGCAGCAGGTCTTGGCAGTGGCAAGCCCACGCGGTGGAGTCAAGATGACGTCTGGAGTGGACCAGGAGGGTCCGGGGTACTCCTCTGTTGAAGGGGAGCAAGAGCCAATCTGGAGCAACCAGACCGGTGATGAAACTATCGTGGTGCGTCGTGAAGAGGGCCACAAGCCGGTCGGCGAGTGGTCGGACAACGCGGTGAACAGCAAGGAGCGGAAGGGCCCCCACGCAGATCTCGTGGATGCTGGGGAGACAGACTTCGGTGCTGGAGCTGCTCAGGGTTAGGGCTTCTCAAACCCTAGGTACACTCACTCGAGGGTCCCTCGGTGGGCGTGCTAGATAAGCGTCGTGCAGGTTCTGAAGATAGCCGGTCCCGCAGGTCTCGTCACACCTACGACTCTCAGCTGGGCTGATGATGTAGGTAGAGGTCAGAGATGGCAGGGAACTCGGGTCTCGTCGAGCTGGGCAGTCTTGATCCGTAGGAGAGACGTACAGCAAACCGCAAGCGCTTAGGTGGTGCCTGCTGGTGCAGGGTGGCTACTCCTTAGCCACAAGGGAGAGTCTTCAGAAAAGTCAAGAGTTCCTTTCGTGGAAAGTAGTTCAAGATTCAGAATTATCCAAATTGGGAAGGAGACTCGCTCCTACCTTTATTCTAAGAAAAGGGGCTGGCCCGTGACTAGGTCCTACCTATGGGTGGGGCCAGGAGGGGGGTGGTTACACCCCTATCCTTTGTCCGGCTTCGCCCCAGCTCAGGGGCAGGGTTGCCCCCGAAACTGGTTTGAGCCGGGCTATGCACAGTGAGCACCGGGTTGCCACTTGCAATCACCTTCCTTTCAGCCCTGCCTACCTGGGATACACAAACCCTGTCTGGGATGGTGCTAACACCGCCCTCGACAGGAAACCCTTTGTCCAAGCTCCCTCCGCTGGAAGGTCTCCCAGCAGCAGGAGGTCAGACTTGTGTCTGGTGGCAGCATCCATCTTGTGATGCTGAGGCTTGAGTCAACTTTTAACCGGGGTTCAAGGTTACTTCCATGTCGTGCCCTTCTAAAAAGGGGGGAATGCTAACCCCGTCGCCAGAATTGGCAAGGGGTTCGTATTCCCATTCGTATGACACCTTACTCGACATGTGTGGGTGATGTGATGCCAAAGTTAGCAAATAACCGCAAGGATTATAATGCATTTTAAAGTAGTTGGCCCGCGTCACCATGGGACGGCTATTAGGACTTGGTTCCGTAAGCCGTTGACAGGCTCAGCTCGCGCCAGAGCACCATCCCACATGATTCCCAGCACTCTGCCCTCAGGATTGATAAGGCCTGCCATAGGAGTGACTGACGGGAATCCATGTGTCCATTTTTGGGTTAGGCATAGGAATACTACACCTACAGCAACGGGTGATTACACCACCTTGCCCCAGCTGTCGCGCAGCCAGTTGTGTCAGATTTGGACGGCCATCCAGGGGTGGCATAATACATGCTGCAGCCCCTGGTAGGCCCTGGGTACACCGAGGCCCTGGATACCTGTGGTATGCTGATACAGGGACTGATACGGCGGCCCAGTTCCAATTAGTGGATGCACCTAATGTACATGTGTTAATTTTCGAGAGAGAACAGCTAGGCTGTGGGTCTGATTGGCAGGCCCACAGCCAGGGAAAGTCGTAAACCAATGAAGCAAAAGCAAAAAAATCTGGGTGATCATAGGATTGCAGACCCTACTCTCCTACAGTAACAATGAAGAGTGTAGAAATAATTACACAACCACGATAGACAAGGAGCTACCAAGGAGAAGTGCATAACAGGGAATAAGAGAAAATAAAGGGCACACTTGACAGAAACCATGCAAGGAAACTAGAGGCTAAGAGAGCAGGAATAGGAAGGTAGCAAGCTGAAACTTAAAAAAGGAAAATGGAAAGAAAGCAGAAACAGGGAAAAGGGTAAATACAAGAGGAGCTAGAGTTCAAGGGTTCACTAAAAGAGTGCTGGATCAGAATTCAAGGGAGCTCTACAGGTAGGGTTAGTTTAGGAACAAGGATTAGTTACAGCTCAGAAATCTAGGTAGCACTGCATGGAATTCTAGTTCAGGAACAAAGGACTAGCTACCACTCAGGAAGAGGAAATAAGGAATAAGTATAGCTCAGGAACCCTGGAAAAGAAGCATTGGTAAATGCAATAGGTTTCACATACGTGATTAATGATATTTTTTAGTTTTTGTAAATTTTAGCTTGTTGAACAGTTATAGTGCAATGTAAGTTACTGAAACTGCATAAAGGTGTTATAACTTATTTATTAAGAAAGCCAATATAGTGTGCAGTAACTGGTGATAATATAATGCATGGATATTAGGTAAAGGGTTGAGGTAGGCTACAAACATTACTCTGCCGGTGGAGTTTGTTGAGTTTTGCAACTCCGTGCTCCGCTCAGAGTACGAAATTCAACTAAACTCCGCTAGCCGAGTTTACCAACGCAACGGTGCCCATTGCTAGAAACACTGCACGGACGACCTGTATCAGGCAGTTATGAATGAAGCGCTCTCAATCCAAGACACACACTCGCACCTAAAAATATGCTTCCGGTGTTAAACTTTGCACCATGTCCTGAACCTCTAAAGAAAAATATATCGGCAAGGGAATTTCAGATTTTTCAAATAAAGATAACACTATGATGGGTGGGGGTGGGGGTTGTTTTACGGGTCTTTCCCCTTTGCACTGTGTCTCCGCCATAGTCATCCACAGAATGGAAATGCTGCAGCCCATTTCAAAGATTGTGTAGGACTGATGCAAACTCAACTAAACAGTCCATACGTTGGAGGCAGAAACGAGTTGATGTGGCATGAAACGACTGTGCATCGCACAATGGCTTCTCCTCGTCTCCCACCCTTGCCCTGTCTGAGTTCAGAAATGCTCATTTTCTCTCTCTTTGGTTAACTGCTTCAGTGGGTGACAAACAAGCAGACCACGCTCTTTGGCGTGGGCAGGCAGTCCGTCCAGTGCCCCTGTGCAAAGCCAGAGGCTTCTGCAGAGAGGAGGAAGAGCAGAAGGATGCAGCAGGCCTGGGGACAAGAGGAGTTATCAGTAGCATCCTCTCAGCCAATCTGACCCTGCAGAATGCAGTAACTGCGCTGCAGGGTCACAGGGGGCAAAGTTGTGGTGCAAGCCAGAGGGACTGGACTTCGGCAGACACGATGAGTGAGTCCCTGTGCTGTTCTGTTGCTGCCTTGGTGGTCTGGGGGAAGGAGTGGAGTTGTGGTCACTGGGGCGGGGGGCGGCGGTGTATGTTGAACTGCACTACTTTGGGGTGTTGTTTTCTTGCTGTCCATAGGTTGAAACTGACCCGCCTCTGTCTTGAGCTTGCTCTAGAGTGATTATTGTTTATGTGGGGACAGACTGGCTGCTTATTCTTCTGGTGCAGAGTGCACATGTGCAAGCATTGATCTTGAGTTGGCTGCACTCCCCAGCTTGATGCTACTGTTGAAGCTGGGTGGAGCAGCGTCGTAGATCAGGCGGGAGGTGCTATTTCCTTGGCGTGTTCGATGCTGTGGGAGGCCAAGCTCTGCTCCGCTCGCATGCGGACCTCTGAGGAATTTAGCGGAGTTTCCCGTTAACTTCGCAGAATTCCACAGAGTGAAACTCTGTGAGCTCTGCCCAGGCCTAGTAAAGGACAGAGGACAAAGAAAGAAAACATGCAGCAGCCAAGCACGTTTGAAACGCATGCAGCCACAGGGAGATTAGGTACAGGGTGGAGGACAAACCACACAGGCCCAGCGCAAGCACTGTGCATGCAAAACATAACAAGCATGTTATATGTTTGTCTGAATGTTGAGACCATTTTTTTATTGCAACCTTTCAACCCTTGCAGGATGGACTGGGTGCAGAGATCGCCATGTTATCCACATCTATTACTCAAATTGAAGGAGATATTAAAATAAAGGCAAACTGCAATCATTTATGGTCGGCTCGGCTCACCGCTGCTCTTTGACCTGCAGAAGTGCTGTGTGAGAAGATCAGAGTGTAATTGAAAACTGCAGGACACAAATTGAGACACTTTCCAGGATGCATAATGTGAGACCGGCCTCACGGCGTATGCCCTCCCGATCATCCAGACAACCTGCAACCACCCTCAAGACACGACATCTCCGACTCCGGCCGCCCCAGCCACACAGACCCGAGGGCCGGCCCGAGCCCCCGACAGACTCGACAACCTACCACGCATGTCCGCCCGAGGGAGCGGGAACCCCCGAGCCAGACCAAGAGGCGCCAGCCCAGTCACACCTCGGGTCGCCTTCCCCCGGGAGGACTCGATCGGCCACCAGGCCCCTGGGGAGCAGGCGCCTCGCCTGCCGAGCGTCTGGGGTCCCTCCCAGACCCACCTGAAAAGACCAAAGAAACGAGCGGCAGGAAATCCCGCCGAAGCCCCTCAGTCACTCAAGGCCCCCCTCTGCGAGGACTCCGGACTTCAAAGGGCAGGGGGAGTATAACAAGGGGTGCCGGAGGAACGAATGGCAGAGAAGACCTGGAACCATCGAAGCCTGCTGATGCTGTCGCGGCTCTTGAATACCGAACCACCTGGGCCTGCTGAGTGACTCGCGGCTCCCAACTCTCGAACCACCTGAGCCCTGCGGACAAGATCGCGGCTCCCGAACTCCGACTACCTGTGCCTGCTGAGTGACTCGCGGCTCTCCCCTCGAGGACGAATTGGCAAGAGATTGCCCAGAGAAACAACACCCTCCAGCTCAAGGATTGTGAGCTATCCGCAGGGTACCTTGCAGAGACACTACCTTCAAAGACTGTCCCGCTACCCCCATTCCCCTACCACCGATTTGTAGTCTCTTGTACCGCTGATGTACTGCTTACGCCTTGGATCATAAAGATCCCTTGAAACCTTCGATAAAATAACCTATCGTCCTACAAAGAATACGTGTGGTGTCCCTCTGTTCGTAGTGTAAGCTCAGGGTGTGCACGCCTGGTTCGGCCTACTTGGGAGAGGTGGGTCAAAGGGGTGGGCAGGACGTGTATCGAACCCCCCTCCGGTGAACGCCTTTCCAACATTTGGTGGCAGCGGTGGGATCCGAGCCGACACCGAAAGAGAGCGTGCAGTGAACGACTGACGCACTACCAAACAGAGATGGAAGGAGAAACCTCCCTGGGTGCCGCAGGTACCGAAATGAGCTCGATGTTCCGAGAGGATCAATTGGACTATTATACGCATAGAGAATTAAAACAATTTTGCAAAGACCTTGGAATCGCTACCACCGGATTAAGCACAAAGGAAGACTTCCAAAAAGTATTGAAGGCCTGGGTCGAGACGGGGGCGCCCCTGACCCAAACGGAAGGAGACTCCGCCCATGAACCACAAAGCATCCCGGTGAGAAACAGCGGGCCAGAGGGGAACCTGTCCCCCGAGGAACTAGCAGACCGAGAGAGAGGCCGCAACCACGAACTTGAACTGGCCAAGCTGAAAATCGAGGGAGAACTAAAACTGGCCGAGAAAAAGTTAGCCGTCGAGCAGTTACGGCTACAAGGGGAACTCGAAGAAAAGAGACGCCAAAGAGAGCACGACGAAAAGAAACTCCAGCTGGAACATGAACGCAGCCTGAAAGAGATCGAGTTGAGGGCTAAAAGCGAAGAGTCACGACCTTCCGGGAATCTACCATCCACTCCCACCGTGGAAGCCAAAGTCCACATCCCCAAGGATGTGGTAAAGGAGTATTACAAAAACGACGATATCCAGCAGTGGTTCAAGGCCTACGAAGTCGCCATGACCTCTCACCGAGTCCCGCAGAAGGATTGGGGGGCTGGGCTATGGGGCCGGTTCTTAAGCGAAGGGAGAGATACCCTGCTGGATCTACCCTCCACGGTCATGAACTCCTACAGCCACATGAAAGAAGCCCTTGTGGGCCGGTATGGACTCACCCCCGAGATGTACCGGCAACGGTTCCGAGATTGCAAAAAGATACCGGGCACCACCTGGGTAGAATACGTGAACTTTTACAGCCGGGCCTTGGATGGGTGGATCAAGGGCAGCAAGGTCTCCACCTTTGAAGAGCTGTTTGATCTGATCGCCTGGGAACATTTAGCGGCCAACTGCTTTGTAGAACTGCGCCAACATCTCCTGGACAGTAAACTAACCGACCCTCGGAAGCTGGCCGCCGAGGCTGACCGTTGGGTGAACACCCGGGCCGCCCGAGGCCCTGTGGGAGACTACGGTCGCCACAGTCAAGGACCACCTCGCCAGAGGGGCGGAGGAAACCACGGCCGACCGAGAGACTTCCCAGGGGGGCCCCCGCACAGCCCTCCCAGCAGCCCACCAGCGGCAGGTCCGGCACCGTCCCCAGCCAGCACCGGAGCCCCGGGGCGGCAAGGGCCACGAACCAGGATCACCTGCTTCCGCTGCCAACAGACCGGACACTACGCCAATGACCCCCAGTGTCCCCAGTATCAACTAACCGCAACGACCAACCCCCCGGCCCTGCAGATGGCCTCCGTGGCCCTAGGGGAAGAGATAGGGGACTCCGAAGAGTGGGAACCAGCTGCCATGGCCCTGGTCTCCCTTGGTGATCGAGAAATGGTCCCCGGGACACCCTTGCCCGCCAACACGAAGAAGTACCGACAGCAGGTGACCATCAACGGCCACCGAGTCGAGGGCCTCCGCGATACCGGGGCAAGTGTCACCGCGGTCCACCGCAACCTAATCTCTGAAGACCAGATCCTACCCGGTGCCCTCTGTCCGGTCATATCCTCCGACAATTCCGAGAGCCTCTGCCAGATGGCTCTGGTGCCTTTCGAGTGGGGAGGAGTCTCCGGAGAATTGAAGGTAGCCGTCCGAACATCACAGCCCGTAGACTGCCTCCTGGGCAACGACCTTGAGAGTTCCCCGTGGAGGCAAGTGGAACGAAGAGCCCATCTCGAGATGATGGGCCTACCCGAATGTGTCTGCGCCACCACGCGCTCCATGACCGCGCGATTGCCACTCTCCGAGGGCGGTGAGGCCCTCCCACCAAACACTGTCCCCGAGAACCGGGACACCCTACCAGAAACGGACAACCCTCCTTCGGAAGGAGAAGAAGACACTAACCCGGGAGAAGAGCCGGAACCTTCTGCCCCTGAGGCACTGACTGAGCTCGGAGAACTGCCCGAGATGGCCCAGTGGCGCTGTGAGGGAGGTCCCTCCCGTGAAGAGTTCTGCCAGGAACAGGCCACCTGCCCTTCCCTCGTGGGACTCCGACAACAAGCAGAAGCACAGACCGCCGGTGACCGGACCGGAACCCACTGGGTCTATTGGGACAATGGCCTCCTATACAGTGAACAAAAGTCAGCCGAGCTAGGCGCAGCCTGAGTACTGGTGGTACCCCTGCGCTTCCGAAGCCTCCTCTTGGGCCTGGCCCATGATGTACCCTTGGCAGGACACTTAGGCCAAGACAAAACATATCAGCGATTAGTTACCCACTTCTATTGGCCCAACATGCGAGCAAATGTAGAGGTGCACTGTAAATCCTGCCTCACATGCCAGGGCAGTGGGAAAAGTGGCGGAAAGCGCAAGGCTCCATTACAACCCTTTCCCGTTGTGAGTACCCCGTTTGAGCGGGTCGGCATCGACATCGTGGGACCCCTGGATCCGAAGACCGCCCAGGGCCACAGATTCATCCTCGTCCTGGTGGACCATGCCACCCGCTACCCCGAGGCCATTCCCCTCCGCACCGTGACGGCTCCCGTGGTGGGCCGGGCTCTCATGGGGATCTTCTCCCGTGTCGGATTCCCTCGCGAGGTTGTGAGCGATCGCGGAACTAACTTCATATCCCGCTACATGAAGTCCCTGTGGCAGCAGTGCGGAGTAACATATAAGTTCACGACCCCCTACCACCCCCAGGGCAACGGCCTGGTGGAACGCTTCAACCGAACCCTGAAGGGGATGATCCTGGGCCTCGAGGAGCCCCTGCGCCGAAGATGGGACGTCCTCCTCCCTTGCCTCCTGTTCGCGTACCGAGAAGTTCCCCAAAAATCCCTGGGGTGCAGCCCATTCGAACTACTATACGGACACCCCGTCCGGGGGCCACTGAGCCTGGTCAAAGAGGGCTGGGAGACAAGCCCCCGGGGGACCCCTCCTGATGTGTTCCGCTACATCCTGGCGCTCCGCAACCAGACCCGAAAGTTCAGAGAACTAGCAGAGGCCAACCTCGAGGCCAGCCAAGAAGAAATGAAGCGCTGGTATGACCAGAACGCAACTCTGGTCGAGTTCCAGCCGGGCCAGCAGGTTTGGGCCATGGCCCCGGTGAAACCCTGCGCCCTACAGGACAAATGGACTGGCCCCTTCAAGGTGATCGAGCAGAAGAGCCAGGTCACGTACCTGATCGATGTACAGTCCCCACGGAACCCCCTCCGGGTTCTCCACGTGAACCGTCTCAAGCCCCACTTTGTGAGAACGGAGTTAAGTTTGCTACTGGCCACCGATGATGGGGCGGAAGAAGACACTGAACCCTTGCCCGACCCCCTGTGCGCTAAAGAACTGGATGGTTCCGTGGAAGGAGTGAAACTGTCGACCACCCTCACTCCCCAACAGTCCGACGACTGTCGCCAGCTGCTCAGACAATTCGCAGACCTCTTCTCCCTCATCCCAAGAGTCACCGACTGGTGTGTGCACGACGTGGACACCGGCGACAGCCCACCTGTGAGACACCGAGCCTACCGGGTGCCTGTGAGACCGGCCTCACGGCGTTGCCCTCCCAATCATCCAGCCAACCTGCAACCACCCTCAAGACACGACATCTCCGACTCCGGCCGCCCCAGCCACCCAGATCCGAGGGCCGGCCAGAGCCCTGACAGACTCGACACCCTACCACGCATGTCCGACCAAGGGAGCGGGAACCCTCGAGCCAGACCCAGAGGCGCCAGCCCAGTCACACCTCGGGTCGCCTTCCCCCGGGAAGACTCGATCGGCCACCAGGCCCCTGGGGAGCAGGCGCCTCCCCTGCCGAGCGTCTGGGGTCCCTCCCAGACCCACCTGAAAAGACCAAAGAAGTGAGCGGCAGGAAATCCCGCCGAACCCCCTCCGTCACCCAAGGCCCCTCTTTGCGAGGAGTCCGGACTTCAAAGGGCAGGGGGAGTATAACAAGGGGTGCCGGGGGAACGAAGGTAGAGAAGACCTGGAACCATCCGAGCCTGCTGACGCTGTCGCGGCTCCTGAACGCTGAAGTCACCTGGGCCTGCTGAGTGACTCGCGGCCCCCAGCTATTGAACCATCTGAGCCTTGCTGACGGAATTGCGGCTCCCGAACTCCGACCACCTGTGCCTGCTGAGAGACTCGCGGTGCTCCCCTCGAGGACGACTCGGCAAGAGATCGCCCAGAGTCACGACACCCTCCAGCTCGAGGATTGTGAGCTATCCGCAGGGTACTTCGCAGAGACACTGCCTTTAAAGACTGTCCCGCTACCCCCATTCCCCACTACCGATTTGTGGTACCTTGTGCCACTGCTGTACTGCTTACACCTTGGATCATAAAGATCCCTTGAAACCATCGATAAAAGAACCTATCGTCCTACAAAGAATACGTGTGGTGTCACTCTGTTCGTAGTGTTAGCTCAGGGTGTGCGCGCCTGGTTCGGCCTACTTGGGAGAGGTGGGTCAAAGGGGTGGGCAAGACCGGTATCGAACCCCCCTCCGGCGAACGCCTTTCCAACATTTGGTGGCAGACGACGGGATCCGAGCCGACACCGAAAGAGAGCGTGCGGTGAACGACTGACGCACTACCAAACAGAGATGGAAGGAGAAACCTCCCTGGGTGCCGCAGGTACCGAAATAAGCTCACCGTTCCGAGAGGATCAATTGGACTATTACACGCATAGAGAATTAAAACAGTTTTGCAAGGACCTTGGCATCGCTACCACCGGATTAAGCACAAAGGAAGACTTCCAGAAAGTATTGAAAACCTGGGTCGAGACGGGGGCGCCCCCGACCCAAACGGAAGGAGACTCTGCCCATGAACCACTGTTCTGCTTGGGTTTTCGGATCAGATAGAACCCGCTCAACAGAGCCTCTCTAACCCAAACCAGAACGTTACCCCCTCCCTAGGGCCTATTCACACCTAAGAAACCACATATATATGTACCACCTAAGGACAGGGAACTCCTATTACATACATATATATTACCTACTGGCGGTCGCCAGTAGGTAGTTATAGTTAGGACCACGTTTCCATAGGAAAACCTCAACATTCTATTTTGAATAACTTTGGCGCCGGTCGACGAATCCTCGCGAATTTCTCAAAATAGGTGGGGCGCTACGCTCCGCTCCTACCCTGAAAGTCTCGGGGGGATCCGTCAAGCGGGGGCTGAGATAAAAGGGGGGTCCCAAAACGCGTTTTTCCCATGCATTTTTCCATAGGACCTTTAGAACGAGCTACAGCCCGAACGGCTGAACAGAATTACTCAAAATTTGGCAGAGAGGTAGTCCCTAGGTCAAGGAAGTGCCTTTTGTAGGTTTGGTGTAAATCTGTTCAGTAGATTCTGAGAAAATAGCCTTTAAATCAATATATATATCTGAGCCCGCTTACGGTACGCTTACCGTACGCTTACGGTAAGCGTACGGTGGCGTGCGCGAGCGCGATTCTGATTGGCTCTTAGATCTTAGTAAACATTCGAATCGGTCGAAACCAGGAAGCGGCGGCCGCCATTTTGTGTATTTCACTCTGAAAAAAAAGAGTGAAAACAAGGAAAGGGGGCAATGAGGAGAGTTACAGACCCCCTAACATTTGTAAGGGGGTCAAAGAAGGACAGAAAAGTACAAAAAAAACATTTATTGATTTTAAAAAAAATCACGGGGTACGCGTACGGTAAGCTTACGGTAAGCGTACGGTAAAAAAAATAAAAATAAATAAATGAAAAGCAGATTTAAGAGTTTAGATATTAGGGAGCTCTAAAAAGAGCTGTTGTGTTTATGAAGTCATTTTTTTAGTGGTACCTACAAGTAAGTACCGATGCAGAGTCTAAGGTTCAAGAGGAAGACTCTGTTCCCTTCATCATTGAAGTGCACACCATCTCCTCTATAAATGTCTTGCATGTCATAACGCAAGTTGTTGTGGTAAATGGCACCCATACCATAGTCACGGAGGAAAGCAGAAACAGATTTGTTGACGTGCTTTCTTGCTTTGTCAATCTGTGGACAGAAATGATTGGACCAGTTCCATTTTTGCCTTTGGCATATGTTGGAAAACACAAAGGCAGTTTTAGGGAAAAGTGTAAACAGTTGTGCAAAGGTGTCCTTCATAAGCATTTCCAGACCTACCCCAGTCAAAGTGCCTAGGTCATTGCCACCACAGTGCACTATTATGAGGTCAGGGTGTTGGATTTGAATGAAGGATTTCACCAATGGCATCAATTGGTGCCACTTTAACCCTCTCTGACCAATCCATTTAATGTCTACATTTGGCAAAGCAAGGTCTCTCACCATACCTGTTTTCTCTGCAAACTTTTCACTCCAGAAGACATAGCTGTGCCCTACAATCCACACTGTGAACATCTTCAAAGGAGAACTGGATGCACTCAGGAGGTGTCTTTCAGTAGAATGGCAATATGAAAAGAAAGACAGTTTGGAAATGGAGGCATACATATTTTTTTCAAAACAAAAAGAACTGATTGGCTGTTTCATACCATTCTAGAATAAAAACTAGGCTGTATGTGTAAATTAATAGAAGCATGTTTTGTATTGGTAAAAAAAAATGTGTAACCAAAGAACAGTACTATGGATTTGCTGTTAGGTTTGAAAAGTCAAGCACTCTTGCTCTGTGGAATTGAAACATTGTTTGGCGAACTTCTGACCTAACTCCACACAGCAGTGTTCCATGAGCTGTTGCTATGGTAGCAGGCAGAAGTCAAGTTGGGGGAAGGGTACTAGGCAGAAGTCAAGTTGGGGGAAGGGTACTTTTGGAAAAGGGTTGGTTTTCAACCAATAGAAATGTGTGATTACATTTGAAAAAAAGGGGGAAGCACTGAGATTTGAAACTTACAAGTATATGTGTGGAAAAATAGAGGGAAAGTTTGCCATTATCTGGTTCTGCTGAGAGGAGAGAGGTGAACACAACAGAGATCCTGGCTCTGATAATCTGCTGTTTGAGTGTCACATTTCTTTCACAACTAACTAATTTTAAAGGTGAGTTTACAGTTTGAGAGGGGATGTATGTGGTAACTTAAGAAATGAATAATAGAAATGGAAATTGTTTTTGTTGTAGTTACACATGGTGGTTTCATAATGTGTCAGTCTGTAAAAGTGATTTTCACTTGCCCCGAAAAAAAAAAGAGCAGTAAGTGTGCTTTCAAATTGGCAAAGAAATTTCGTTTTGGGACTAATGTGAAAATATGACTCTGTGTGCAGAGAGGAATTATAGGCAGAGATTTATTGCGTCTTGCTCTGGTGATTTCACAGTTGCATTAGATGGAAAGGGGGAGCGAATTTTTGGGGGAAGAAGCAGAGTCTTAGCACACACCCATGTGCTTGCCATGTATAGTCATGCACAGTATTTACAAGCGAGTGGGGTTTTCAGGTTTCAGTCTGTAATGCAAATACATTCAGCATCACTAAGGCTGGTTGCCCTTGCTGTAGTGTAGCAGTCTGGACATGGGCTTTTTAAAAAATCTGAAAAGTGGTTTCATAATGTGACAGTTTGTAAAAGTGATTTTCACTTGCCCAAAAAAAAGAGCAGTTAGTGTGCATTCAAATTGGCATAGAAATTTCGTTTTGTGACTATTGTGAAAAGAAATGTAGTAATATATTTAAATACAATAAAGGAATTGTTACAGAGAATCGGTGAGATCTGTACAAATAAAACTTTAGAATTTTATTGGATTACCATTGGAAATTTAATCAAAAAAGAATTTTAAAATTACTATTTGGTCTAAAGGAAATGAAATCAGATGTATTTTGGAGTTATTTGAGATATAATATTGTGATTATACTTCTGAAACAAACATATCAGACGGTATTTTAAAGAAATAAGTATTGGTATTAGATGATATTTTTTTAGAATATTATGCATTTCTATAATGTTAAGTTTAAGTAAAAAAAGAATCAGGGCTTTTTTAATACAATCTTTGTGATTGTTATTTTTTTTTGCCCGCTGTAAAATGATGAATGCAATTGCTTTCACAATTTATAGTGAAATGCAATATATTCTGAAAACAGCAAAAATAAGGCAAAAATATTTTATGGAAAAAAATGTAAATATGTGTACTGTATTATAAAATGTTTTAAAAATATTAATACTTTTTTCTTTTTTTCCAGATAGATATAGAAAATTTTCGAAAACTACAAACATTTTTAAAACTATTTTTTTTAAAAAAAAAGGAATAAATATTTTTTCAGTGAGTATGGTAAGTCAATAATAATAATTGTAGTCTCTCAAGGACCTTGTAATGTGTTTATTGATTTTTAGTGTTTTTTTAAAAAAAAAAAAAAAAGTACGCGCACCGTACGCGTACGGTAAAAAAAAATAAAAAAAAGTTTTTAAAAACATATGTAAAAAAAAGATGAAAGATAAGGTTGGCTCTTAAAAGAACCGTTGTGTTCATGCAGGGACAGAGGAAAGGAAGCATGGGAAAATTATTCAAAGCGACAAATGTGTTGATCTATTTTGTTGTTCACTAGGGAAACACTGGTCTCCCTATAGCAAATTAGATCTTGACAAAATGTGCATCGAATATCAACCTTCCAAAATCGAGGGTTGATTTCCAGAGGGCCAGCAAAAGGAGATTCTCCCCCCACAGATGAAGGGCTCACCTGACCTGCAGAAGAAGGAGTCAGCCCTGCAGATGATGGTTCAGGCTGAGCTGCTGTGGATGTACTGGCTTGTCTTTCTGAAGAGTTACCTCCAAAAAGATGACCATGTGTCCTTCTGTGTACATCCTGGAGGTGTCTCTTCATGGTGTGATTCCCAAAGGAATACTTCCTGTTAGGATTACCTCTAGAAAGTACACGCTTACACAGCTTACAAGTCACTAAGGGTGCATTTACCTTTTGCTGGCCTTCAGGAAAAGTAAAATAATCCCATACATAAGAGGGCTTTTGTTTCCTCGATCTCTGCCTCAAGGCAGTGCTGCTAGTGCTAGCCTCACTCTCAGAAGAGCTCTGCTGTTCTGCCATCGTATCCCAAAGACAAACCAGCTCCTTCTCCCAAGGGATCACAAGCAGAAATGAGGGGAATGGGTGTGGTGTAGGAGAGTTCTAGAACTGAAAGTAGTTTCAACCAATCAAAAGTTGTGTTTCATGATCACATGACCTACCGTACGCTTACGGTACGCTTACGGTACGCTTACGGCAAAAGTGCGCATGCGCGTAAAAAAGACACGCGCTTGCGCGCATGCGCATAAAAGTCACTCCCGGCACTTCCGCGTAACGTGCGCGTGTAGCGTACACGCGTACGCGTCCCACGCGGAGTACGCGCGGCTACGCAAATTGCGTAACTATACGCAAGCAGCGTAGGAAAATTACGGACGTTGCGTAAACCGTACGCTTACCGTGAGCTTACGGTACGCGTACTAAAAAAATAAAAAAATAAAAAAAAAAAAGTACTGCAAATAAATTTTACATGTTTATTTTAAAAAACATATAAAAAAAACATATTAAAGAATTTTAAAAATGTAATCATAGTCTTTATAAAAGGTAAGAAAATTAAAATAAAAATATGTTAGAAAAAATAGAAGAAAAAAAAAATTAGCATTTAAAAAACCTTGCAAATTCACTGAAAAAACCATGGGTTTCACACACGTTATAGTTAGGAATTAGCATTTAAAAAACCTTGCAAATTCACTGAAAAAACCATGGGTTTCACACACGTTATAGTTAGGAATTAGCATTTAAAAAACCTTAGAAATTCAGTGAAAAAACCATAGGTTTCACACACGTTATAGTTAGGAATTAGCATTTAAAAAACCTTAGAAATTCAGTGAAAAAACCATAGGTTTCACACATGTTATAGTTAGCTGGACATTTTACTCGTAAAAAACCAATGAAATTCCCCCGTTATAGTTAGTTCAGCTAACTATAACTCGCGCGCCCGCAATGAACTGCTGATGACGTCACATATTACATCACTCATGACATGGTCAGTGACATCACTCATGACATCACTGATGACATCTCAAATGACATCACTGATGACCTCACTGATGACATCATCCTTGTGATAGAGTGGCAGACCTCCTCTTCCCCTAATAAAACCTTTGATACACACATTCAAAAATAGAGACTAAAATTTACAAAACAATGGACATACCAATAACAGTTACAACAACCTCTTCAGTAATTCTAAGATCCACATACACATCCACTCATTCACCAACAGTCCAATACAGTCACTCATACATGTACTCACTTATCATATGTACTCATACACCTATACATCCTGTTACACAATGCCACTCATCCATAGAGCTACTCACACACATAGTCACTCATGCTAATAAAGAATCAAACATACATTTACTTGCATATACAGTTATACACACACCACCACACTTACTTCTACGGAAACTTACACATACTTAGTCTTTTAAACAATCACTTATGGAAATACATACTTATTCATACAGGAACTCTTTCAATCTCTCACTCTCACATATACTCACATATATAAACCAATAGTCACATATACTAGTTTTAAACATATGTAGTTACTCATAAAGACACTATTGAGACAGTCATTCACTCACTAACATACCCATACACACACTCATCCACCCATGCAGTCCTGCACACATGCTCTGTTCAACACATACAAACAGTGAGTCACTCATTCATGCACCTATGCACTACGTCATACCCCCCACCGAACCATGCAGACACTCAGACTGATACTCAAAAAACCAACTAATAACCTATATAGACACCCATGTAGCTACTCACCAACCCATGCAGCCACTTATACACAAAGTGAAAAAATGATACAGATATTTATATATTTAAACATTACTCACTAAGCCATGTATTCACTATGATACACTTAATCAGTCAGTTACACAATCAATTTTTCAAAAAGAAATCATCCATTTAGACAGTAATATACCCATTTATTCTTCCATCAACCTTGAGATATACATATATAAAACATATTTAATTTTCAGAAAAACACACATTCACTGGATGATGTCATCAGTGAGGTCATCAGTGATGTCATTTGAGATGTCATCAGTGATGTCATGAGTGATGTCACTGACCATGTCATGAGTGATGTAATATGTGACGTCATCAGCAGTTCATTGCGGGCGCGCGAGTTATAGTTAGCTGAACTAACTATAACGGGGGAATTTCATTGGTTTTTTACGAGTAAAATGTCCAGCTAACTATAACATGTGTGAAACCTATGGTTTTTTCACTGAATTTCTAAGGTTTTTTAAATGCTAATTCCTAACTATAACGTGTGTGAAACCTATGGTTTTTTCACTGAATATATATATATACTAAGACCTCTTATAATACAAGTGGCGGCCTCGCGGTCCCAAACGGACCCAGGACTTCCTGCCCAGACGGCAGCCTCAGACAAGTGGCGGCCTCGCGGTCCAAAACGGACCCAGGACTTCCTGCCCAGACGGCAGCCTCAGACAAGTGGCGGCCTCGCGGTCCCAAACGGACCCAGGACTTCCTGCCCAGACGGCAGCCTCAGACAAGTGGCGGCCTCGCGGTCCCAAACGGACCCAGGACTCCCTGCCCAGACGGCAGCCTCAGACAAGTGGCGGCCTCGCGGTCCCAAACGGACCCAGGACTCCCTGCCCAGACGGCAGCCTCAGACAAGTGGCGGCCTCGCGGTCCCAAACGGACCCAGGACTTCCTGCCCAGACGGCAGCCTCAGACAAGTGGCGGCCTCGCGGTCCCAAACGGACCCAGGACTTCCTGCCCAGACGGCAGCCTCAGGCAACTGGCGGCCTCGCGGTCCCAAACGGACCCAGGACTCCCTGCCCAGACGGCAGCCTCAGACAAGTGGCGGCCTCGCGGTCCCAAACGGACCCAGGACTTCCTACCCAGACGGCAGCCTCAGACAAGTGGCGGCCTCGCGGTCCCAAACGGACCCAGGACTTCCTGCCCAGACGGCAGCCTCAGACAAGTGGCGGCCTCGCGGTCCCACACGGACCCAGGACTTCCTGCCCAGACGGCAGCCTCAGCACGAGTTCATCCTATGATTACCACGACATACAACAGGGGAATCAGTATTACTATGCATCAGATCACACAAAGACTGTTAGTTGAGCACAACCTGTTCTCCAGTTCGAGGGGCTCCTTTCTCCCTTATTCAGTTACCACTTACCTGATCAGGGTTAACATCTGTTCATATCAAGTCACAGCTGACTAGAAGAATAGGCTACCCTCTTATACAAGAACACGCAGCTCATGTTGAGTTACTACAAACTGGATACTTTATTTAGTTACTACATACACACTCACAGAACATAATACATATCATAACCTGCAAAGAAAAGTGAAAAGATTAAGTTGTACACTCTAATAAAAAGGGGTTGACATCACCTTGGTCGTATGTAGCCTGCACTCAATGGTCATCTAGGTTCCCTTCTCGTCTGTGCCTCGGCTTCGCCTGGAAGTCACACCTCCGCAGTCACGGATCTACTCCCGTCTCCCTCTCCGAGTCACTGGGACCTCTTCCTCATCGGCTACTCTCTTCTCTTTGGAATATCTATTTCTCGGTTTTTCTCCACCTTCAAGTTTGTCATCTGTCTTCCCTGGAATAAGTAGTAGCTTTACTGCTAACGGCCAGGTGCCGCCTACGGACTAAAAACAAGTGCCAGTATCTGCCTCAGACTTTCACTAATATAGAGGTGCATTCTCTCATGGAAAATTCCAGCCCGTAACCTGCCGCCCACCAAATTCTTGTACCTCCCCGTGCCAAGGACACGTTCCCAGCCGGCCGGCCTGATGTAGTGTCTTCGGCATGAAGAAAAATACAATCCTTCGATAAGGGCCGGCCTGAACCGGTTCTCTCCAAGCGAATAACACCTCATAACTAAAACACTGCCTTTGACCTAGAAGCATCCCAAGCTGCCAGAGCAGGAGGAAAGATGGAGTCTCTCTCGTTTAAGGCCTGCCAGGCCTGAATTCAGCACGGCTCCATGAAATACCCTCACTACAGAACAGATTACCCCTAATGCTAACGAACCTATCCCCTAGGATATGTATGCAAACCCTGATCTATGGGGAAGAACACAGGATCATGTCGAAGTGCCTAATAAATAGGCTCTATACACTACTCTAACCCTTAGACTTGAATGGAAAGAGACTGAAGTCATATTAATCACCCTTCAACACAATAAGGCCGGAAAAATCGAGCAGTACATTTCACCCTTGACTTCAGTCTATTATACATTCATTAAATGGAGCTAACATCTGTGGAAGAATAATATGAAACAAAGCTAACTGATCTATGTCTAGTACCAAGTGTGCAGAATTGAAGTAGTGAAGGAATACACTGAATAAAGCAACAGATAGAAATCAAAACAGCAACAGCAATCAAAATACCACCTAATGTTTGGCGTAGCATGTGTATATCGGGTAACCAATTAAAGAGCCAGTCAAACCAGCCCTGGTCAACGTGTTTTCTAACTTCTTCCGTTAAGTCATGCAACTTGTCAATATGTGCACGAATGGATTGTGTATGATCAGATAAGTTAAAACAGCAGAGACCTTCGAAGTCAGAGCAGTCATGTCCATGTTTAAGCAAAAGATAATCAATGGCTGCTCTATTTTGCAAAATGGCCCTACGTTCACCCTGGGCGTCTAATAGCATGTCAGACAAGACTGTAGAAGTATGATTAATAGATTTCACCATCCAGCAGGCCATTTTCCCAATGGATTTGGCATTATAAACCGCCAAAGCAGGAACACCAATAATTGAAACAGCTAAGCTAAGGTATTCAGACTTGGAATATAAATGCAAAGATGAGTCACAATCCTCCTGTAACATCACAGTATCTCGAAGCACACGAGAGTTGGCATTCGGATGTGATGAAAACATTAACAAACTGAGTCTCGTAATGGCACAAGGGCCTCCGGAAATGTTTGCAGGGACATATGGCCAGGAAGTATTACCACATGAGAAAAGCCATCCGGCAGGTAGTAACATCGTGCGATAGTGACTGGGGGTAACTACCAAACTATTGCAAGTCATATTGTTCTGAACTGAAACACATGTGGTCGGTGTCCTTTGAAAGCACAAAGTCCGTTCATGAGCCGTAAATGAAGTGGCGCCTTTTAGTTTTAGGCGTAGACATTCAGAGATTGCACTAGGATTGCATGTAAGAAAGAAGCATAAATCACCTTGTGTGATATTATAAGTAAGTATTTGGGACTGAATGGGGGGTTGCCCGTTCGGCAGTTCAGTACATAAGGGGCAGTATACATGGGTAGCAAAATCACCCAGGAGAATATTGGGACGAGCCTTTGAAACATTAAAAATATGAATTAAAGTTTCCAATGAGGCGGGGACAGCAACCAGACAGGTCGCCAGAATGTCATGTACAGATCTCATCGGTGTCAAACAGAAGTGAGGGGCATCAGTCACCCTCTTGGCCAACAGTGTCCAAAAGTTCGATGATGAATCCCACGCATCGAAGGAACGCAACACTCGGGTTCTCAGTTCATCCCGGGTTGACGGGATCCCTTCTCTCTCGTCGAACCATCCCGAAAGGAGTCCGGCGCCGACACATCCTGCAGCAACAGTCCAAAGAATGATCTGAAAGAGAACCAAATACAGGCATTAATCATTCTCGTAAATAACATTTGTCAGCTGGGACCGCTTCCCAGCTATCTTTCCCTGGTCTCATAACCAAAATGGTATTGTCCTGACCGGTGGCAATGATCTCTGCTGGTTCAGGGGGATTCTTAGGCGACTGAACCCAAACCCTAGCCCCAGGGTTATCCATAGAGCCAAAACCTTTCTGGCCTCGTATAGTTAGCAAAGTTGGGGCAGTGCCTTTCGTAATCTCACCACTGAAAACAGGCATTATGAGTAATTGAGCCACTCGGTCAGTGCGATGTATCAGTAAATCAACCTCACTGCTATTCAGCAGGAGCACCTTAATCTCTCCCTGATAGTCACTGTCAATTATTCCTCCAAGCACCTGAATGCCTTTTACAGCCAGCCCCGATCTAGGGGCGATCAATCCGAAATTCCCAGGTGGTATATGAACACCAACACCAGTAGTAATGATGACCCGGTCCTTGCTTTTGATAACGGTGTCATTCATAGCATGCAAGTCTAAACCTGCCGACCCAGGGGTCGCTCTGCATGGAGCCAAAGCTCCGGGAGTAATTTCCCAATACATCACAGTTTCTCTGATTTCATTAGGCATAGTCTCAACATTCGGGGGAAACAAACGCATAAGTGGAGATTCAGCATTTAAAAAAGGACGATTATTCAAAATCAATAGTGCTTGGGGTAGAAAGTCTCGCCAATTTTTATACTTGTCATCTGTTAACTTACGCAACTGGTCCTTTAACAGGCCATTCAATCTCTCCACCAGGCCCGAGGCCTGTGGGTAGTAGGGTATATGGAATATCCATTCAATATTATTTTCCGCACAGAATTCCTGTACCAATCTTCCACGAAAATGGGATGCATTATCAGATTGAATTTGGAATGGCACACCATAATACATCATAATCAATTCTAGTGTTTTAACGGTATTCAATTGGGTAGCTTGCTTACATGGAAGGGCTACCAGCAAGCCACTGTATGTATCGACAATTGTGCAAACATATTGACAATTCCTACTCATAGGAAGTGGACCGATGTAATCAATCTGCCAAATTTGAGCGGGCAGTTTTCCGCGATGTAAATGACCTTTGACAATTTGGGGCACCTTACGCTGTCTGATATGCTGACAAATTGGACAGTGTAAAATAACATTTTTAATTAAATCTAGGGGAATATAAATTCCTCGATCAGCAGCCCACCTGCTAGTGGCCTTCTCTCCAAAATGTCCTGCCTTCTGGTGTGCCCATTTCGCCAATCCCGCAATATCAGAATCTTGCCTGTCCACCACTGCCTCAGCAATTTTAGATTTCTCATCTGCAATGTTATGAAAAAATTTGTCAAGGGAATCTATCGGGGTGTGAGCATCCACATGGAAGATTGTAACAGTACTCTGTGGGAGCATCTCCCAAATCTCTTGCCATAACTCTTTTCCCCACAGTTCTTTGGAATGTAACTTCCAATTATGAGAATGCCAAGTCGGCAACCAAATAGCCAGTCCATTGGCAGTAGACCAAGAATCGGTGAAAATATGACATGTACCAGGTAACTCTTGTTTCAAAACTTGGTAAACAGCGTAAAGCTCGGCAAATTGGCTGCTTTTACCTTCACCAGTTGTGCTCAGCAGTTTCTGTGTGACCGGATTATAGGACACCGCCTTCCAGTGCCGTGTCGTCCCTATAAACCTCGCTGAACCATCTGTGAACCAAACATGGTTTCTTTCCGCTGCGGACAAATCATCAAAAGGCTTACCCCATTTAACAGGAGACTCCTGCGCTAAAGGTATGGAACACTCACTCTCAGTCTCAGTCGACGGTGCTCGCGCCACCTGCTCATGTAAAGAAGCAACTCCTTTCGGGCCCACACGTGCCCTGTCTTGTATGTACCATTTCCATTTAATCACACTCGCCTCTTGAGCATGTCCAATTCGGTGAGTTCTCGGTGAACTCAGAACCCACTGCATGATAGGAATTTCAGGACGCAAAACTATATCATGTCCCAAAGTCAATTGCTCGGTATCCACCAGAGCCCAATAACAAGCAAGTAACTGTTTCTCAAAGGGTGTGTAACGCTCACCAGCATCAGGTAATTTTTTGGTCCAAAAACCTAACGGTACTCTACTCCTGCCTTGTTTCTGCCACAAACTCCAATTTGCATAAGGGCCCTGTACAGACACATTCAAATCCACATCACCATCACGTACAGGCCATAAATCCAGAGCATGCTGAATTGCTTCTTTTGCCAGACTAAACGCATCTTGCTGTGGTTTACCCCATTCAAATGCATTCTTTTTACGTGTGACCCGGTACAAAGGGGCCAATATTTGACTCAAATGAGGAATATGCTGGCGCCAAAAACCAAACAAACCAATGAAGCTCTGGGCTTCTTTCCTATTCCTCGGGACTGCAAAATCAAGAATCCTCTGTTTAACCTGAGGGATCACTTCACGGTGCCCTTCATGCCAATTAATACCCAAAAATTTTACAGCCTGGGACGGACCTTGCAATTTATCCGGATTGATTTCCCAACCTTTCTCACGCAGACACTCAATGACTCCGTCCAATTGTGTCTGAACTTCCTCTTGTGTTTCGCCTTGGATCAAAACATCATCAATATAATGACAAATCTGAATTTGGGGATGAACCGGTACCTCAGCCAAATGCTCTGCCACCAGCCGGTGACATATCGTAGGACTATGCACATAGCCCTGGGGAAGACTTCTAAACGTCATCTGACGCCCGTTCCACGTAAAACTGAACTGTTCCTGACACTCAGGGGCAATTGGGATAGAAAAGAAAGCATTAGCAATATCAATGGACGCATACCATGTACCTGGATGTTTTTGTATTCTTTCAATTAGGGTAATAACATCCGGTACTGCAACAGTCAAAGAGGGCGTGTGTTTGTTCAATTCTCGATAATCAACAGTCATGCGCCAAGAATTATCACTCTTACGCACCGGCCAAACAGGATTATTCCAAGCAGAAGTAACTGGAGTTATAACTCCTGCATCCACCAACTCCTGAATAGTGGTACTAATCTCCTCATGGCCACCTGGAATACGATACTGCTTCTGACAAACCACTTTTGTCGCCAGGGGAACTTGTATGGGGGGCATTCTTAAACGACCAACCCGTATAGGCCTGGACGATATATAATGTGTCGTTCCAAATTGGTAACACCCATCATCTAGATGCAACGTCATTCCTTTCAAAATATCAATTCCAATTATGAATTCTAAGAGTGGCACCACTAATACAGAATATTCTTTTCTAGGGATTCTACCTATTCTCATTTCAAGCAAAGTTTGAACTGCAGGGGTTTCTTTTCCACCTAATCCGGTAATAGTAAAAGGCTGACCTGTAAACTTCTTTGATTTTCCATGAATAAGAGTGGCCTCCGCTCCTGTATCTACCAATGCTCGGGCCCTTTGGATATTACGATGTCTCCAATAAATATCAATATCTACATAGGGTCTATTATCTCTGTGAGCCCATCTGTGTACCGGAGCTTGACCTATTTCCTAGTCATTCTTACTGCATTCTGTGTACCAAGACAAATCAGGATAAAGACTCTCACGTTTCTTAGGTATCGGTACCTCCTGTTCATATCCATTCCCCGTGCGGAACGGATTCGAGTCTTCAGTATTGTACCGCGGGTTACGATCGACCAAACTGTGACGATCCTCTCTCCTCCTCAACTCAGGGGATTGATCCCTATCATCTCTACGTCTGCTGTAAGCATAATCATTTCTCCCCCTCTCTCTTTCCCCCTCTCTCTCCCTGACTCTCTCTCGACGGGGGGACACATCACGTACAGAACGCCGATCATCACGACGATCAGAGCGCCCACGGCGGTCGTCATCACCGCTACCGTCGGAACAACCACGATCACACTCAGTCGTCCGAACACGCCGGGCACCCTCCTTCCGATCCAAACCACGTTTGCGAAACAACTCCCACAAACGAGTAGTGGTCTCACCGTCAATGTCTTCCCTACGTACACCATCGGCCACAAGACCAAAAAAGATATCACGTCTAGTAAGTTTATTCTCACCAGGAGTACGAGTGTCAGGCCGGGACTGACGTTCAGGTTTAAACCACTCACCCAACTCACCGAGTTGGCGCACTGATTCCAACACCGTAGATAACACATTACCAGTCTGATTAATCAATAAAGTCATCATAACCTGCTTGTAGGCAACAGGAGAGGAACGAATAATACGATTCCGCACAGAAGATGTCAACATCCCATCAAGCAACCTGTCAGCAGTACCCAGAAAAATTGCCGTCTTCATCACCTCCTCTTTGAGACGTTGCGCAGCGTCACGCAGAGTATACCACGGCTTGTCATTGACAGGCCAGTCAGATTCAGTAGGATATTTCAAATTACAACCCTCAGTCGCCAATTGGAGTAAAGAAATTTGACCGCCATCATTATAGTTACGAAAATGATCCTGCACAGTAGAATCCAAACTCAAGGAACAGAACTTCAAACAATCGCCAGTATCCAGCATAATACCAGCAGCGCCCAGTTCATAAAGGCGCACCATCCATGTGAGTAAGGCCTCACCAGTCCGCTGCCTAAATCGCTGCAAAATATCACTAATTTCCTGTTGCGTAAAGTCTTCCAAACAGTCCAAAGAAACACCCTGCGGAGCATTGGGAGACTGCTGCAACTTCCGACGAAAAACTGGATGCGCAGAGACCGCGGGACGAGCAGCACAAGGAGCCCGATCAGTACTCGTAGAGGGGCAATCAGTGTAAGAGGCATCGATCCCACCCGAAGAACGAGCGCAATCACAGGGCGCACCATCAGAGGTGCGAGAAGTAGACTTACACTCATGACGGGAACGAGAATACTCGCGTTTGGCAGACTCCTCACCCGAGGAACAAGAGTCAGTCGAGTTCCAGATATTACCATCCCATTCATCAGGATCCCAATCCAGTCCGGCTTTCGCCACGACTAGACACACCTTTCGCGTCGAAACCCGACCGCGCCTGTTCTTGTATTTATAACGAGCAATTCGCACAGCCGCCCTTTCGGCAATCGTTTGGTAAGTCTCCAGTTTATCAGCAAGCAACTTATTTTGACACCGCAACAAAGTATGAGAATTCTGAATCTCAATAAAGTGCGCTTCCACATCGTGAAGAGAGACCTGTAATTTCAACAATCTCTCATGTAGAAGCCGATACGCAGACAGAACAATCCAACCTCTGCGCCCCAAAACGGGAATCTCCTCACCCTTCGATACAGGTGCCTTCTGCAAACAAGCAATCACATTAGCCGGCTCCGCCAGCTCTAAAGAAGAATTCCAATTCTCACTCAAACCAGTAGAGTCAGCCCACTCACGGGCTAACGCTTCATAAGGCGTTGAATCCCAACCGGGAATATCAACGGGCAACTTAAAAGCAGATTTGGATCTTCTAGAAAACATCGTGAAAGAGAAAAAAAAAAAAAAAGAAAGAAGAAAAATAAAAACTATACACACAAGTATACAAAAATAAAATGCAAACAAAACCACGCACGCGCCGAAAGCAAACACAAGACAACCACAACGCACACAGGTTTCGTAAACGGTTCGTGACGCCAAATGTTCTGCTTGGGTTTTCGGATCAGATAGAACCCGCTCAACAGAGCCTCTCTAACCCAAACCAGAACGTTACCCCCTCCCTAGGGCCTATTCACACCTAAGAAACCACATATATATGTACCACCTAAGGACAGGGAATTCCTATTACATACATATATATATATATATATACTAAGACCTCTTATAATACAAGTGGCGGCCTCGCGGTCCCAAACGGACCCAGGACTTCCTGCCCAGACGGCAGCCTCAGACAAGTGGCGGCCTCGCGGTCCCAAACGGACCCAGGACTTCCTGCCCAGACGGCAGCCTCAGACAAGTGGCGGCCTCGCGGTCCCAAACGGACCCAGGACTCCCTGCCCAGACGGCAGCCTCAGACAAGTGGCGGCCTCGCGGTCCCAAACGGACCCAGGACTCCCTGCCCAGACGGCAGCCTCAGACAAGTGGCGGCCTCGCGGTCCCAAACGGACCCAGGACTTCCTGCCCAGACGGCAGCCTCAGACAAGTGGCGGCCTCGCGGTCCCAAACGGACCCAGGACTTCCTGCCCAGACGGCAGCCTCAGGCAAGTGGCGGCCTCGCGGTCCCAAACGGACCCAGGACTCCCTGCCCAGACGGCAGCCTCAGACAAGTGGCGGCCTCGCGGTCCCAAACGGACCCAGGACTTCATACCCAGACGGCAGCCTCAGACAAGTGGCGGCCTCGCGGTCCCAAACAGACCCAGGACTTCCTGCCCAGACGGCAGCCTCAGACAAGTGGCGGCCTCGCGGTCCCACACGGACCCAGGACTTCCTGCCCAGACGGCAGCCTCAGCACGAGTTCATCCTATGATTACCACGACATACAACAGGGGAATCAGTATTACTATGCATCAGATCACACAAAGACTGTTAGTTGAGCACAACCTGTTCTCCAGTTCGAGGGGCTCCTTTCTCCCTTATTCAGTTACCACTTACCTGATCAGGGTTAACATCTGTTCATATCAAGTCACAGCTGACTAGAAGAATAGGCTACCCTCTTATACAAGAACACGCAGCTCATGTTGAGTTACTACAAACTGGATACTTTATTTAGTTACTACATACACACTCACAGAACATAATACATATCATAACCTGCAAAGAAAAGTGAAAAGATTAAGTTGTACACTCTAATAAAAAGGGGTTGACATCACCTTGGTCGTATGTAGCCTGCACTCAATGGTCATCTAGGTTCCCTTCTCGTCTGTGCCTCGGCTTCGCCTGGAAGTCACACCTCCGCAGTCACGGATCTACTCCCGTCTCCCTCTCCGAGTCACTGGGACCTCTTCCTCATCGGCTACTCTCTTCTCTTTGGAATATCTATTTCTCGGTTTTTCTCCACCTTCAAGTTTGTCATCTGTCTTCCCTGGAATAAGTAGTAGCTTTACTGCTAACGGCCAGGTGCCGCCTACGGACTAAAAACAAGTGCCAGTATCTGCCTCAGACTTTCACTAATATAGAGGTGCATTCTCTCATGGAAAATTCCAGCCCGTAACCTGCCGCCCACCAAATTCTTGTACCTCCCCGTGCCAAGGACACGTTCCCAGCCGGCCGGCCTGATGTAGTGTCTTCGGCATGAAGAAAAATACAATCCTTCGATAAGGGCCGGCCTGAACCGGTTCTCTCCAAGCGAATAACACCTCATAACTAAAACACTGCCTTTGACCTAGAAGCATCCCAAGCTGCCAGAGCAGGAGGAAAGATGGAGTCTCTCCCGTTTAAGGCCTACCAGGCCTGAATTCAGCACGGCTCCATGAAATACCCTCACTACAGAACAGATTACCCCTAATGCTAACGAACCTATCCCCTAGGATATGTATGCAAACCCTGATCTATGGGGAAGAACACAGGATCATGTCGAAGTGCCTAATAAATAGGCTCTATACACTACTCTAACCCTTAGACTTGAATGGAAAGAGACTGAAGTCATATTAATCACCCTTCAACACAATAAGGCCGGAAAAATCGAGCAGTACAACCACCAAGCATCCCGGTGAGAAACAACGGGCCAGAGGGGAACCTGTCCCCCGAGGAGCTAGCGGACCGAGAGAGAAGCCGCAACCACGAACTTGAACTGGCAAAGCTAAAAATCGAGGGAGAAATAAAACTGGCAGAGAAAAAGTTAGCCGTCGAGCAGTTACGGCTACAAGGGGAACTCGAGGAGAAGAGACGCCAAAGAGAGCACAACGAAAAAAAACTCCAGCTAGAACATGAACGCAGCCTGAAGGAGATCGAGTGGCGGGCTAAAAACGAAAAGTCACAGCCGTCCGGGAATCCACCGTCCGCTCCCACCGGGGAAACCAAAGTCCACATCCCCAAGGATGTGGTAAAAGAGTATTACAAAAATGACGATATCCAGCAGTGGTTTAAGGCCTACGAAGTCGCCATGACCTCTCACCGAGTCCCGCAGAAGGATTGGGGGGCTGGCCTATGGGGCCGGTTCTTAAGCGAAGGAAGAGACACCCTGCTAGATCTGCCCTCCACGGTCATGAACTCCTACAGCCACATGAAGGAAGCCCTCGTGGGCCGGTATGGACTCACCCCCGAAATGTACCGACAACGGTTCCGAGATTGCAAGAAGATACCGGGCACCACGTGGGTAGAGTACGTGAACTTTTACAGCCGAGCCTTGGACGGGTGGATCAAGGGCAGCAAGGTCTCCACCTTCGAAGAACTGTTTGATCTGATTGCCTGGGAACATTTAGCGGCCAATTGCTTTGTAGAACTGCGCCAACATCTCCTGGACAGTAAGCTCACCGACCCTCGGAAGCTGGCCGCTGAGGCTGATCGATGGGTGAACACCCGGGCCACCCGGGGCCCCGTGGGGGACTACGGCCGCCACAGTCAACGGCCCCCCCGCCAGAGGGGCGGAGGAAACCACGGCCGACCAAGAGACTTCCCAGGGGGGCCCCCGCACAGCCCTCCCAGCAGCCCACCAGCGGCAGGTTCAGCCCCGTCCCCAGCCAGCGCCGGAGCCCCAGGACGGCTAGGTCCACGAGCTAGGATCACCTGCTTCCGCTGCCAACAGCCCGGACACTACGCCAATGACCCCCAGTGTCCCCAGTATCAGCGAACCGCAACGACCAACCCCCCGGCCCGGCAGATGGCCTCCGTGGCTCTGGGGGAAGAGATGGAGGACTCCGAAGAATGGGAACCAGCGGCCATGGCCCTGGTCTCCCTTGGTGATCGAGAAATGGTCCCCGGGACACCCTTGCCCGCCAACACAAAGAAATACCGACAGCAGGTGACCATCAACGGCCACCGAGTCGAAGGCCTCCGCGACACCAGGGCGAGTGTCACCGCGGTCCACCGCAGCCTAATCTCAGAAGACCAGATCCTAACCGGTGCCCTCTGTCCGGTCATATCCTCCGACAATCCTGAGAGCCTCTGCCAGATGGCTCTGGTGCCTTTCGAGTGGGGAGGGGTCTCCGGAGAATTGAAGGTAGCCGTCCGAACATCACAGCCCGTAGACTGCCTCCTGGGCAACGACCTGGAGAGTTCCCCGTGGGGGCAAGTGGAACGAAGAGCCCATCTCGAGATGATGGGCCTACCAGAATGGGTCTGCGCCACCACGCGCTCCATGACCGCGCGATGGCCTCTCGCCGCGGGTAGCGAGGGCCGCGCCCCGAACACTGTCCCTGAGGACCGGGACGCCCTACCAGAGCCGGACAACCCTCCTTTGGACGGAGGAGAAGCCACGGACCCGGGAGAGGGGCCGGAACTGTCCGCCCCTGAGGCACTGACTGAGCTCGGAGAACTGCCCGAGATGGCCCAATGGCGCTGTGAGGGAGGGCCCTCCCGTGAAGAGTTCTGCCAGGAACAGGCCACCTGCCCTTCCCTCGTGGGACTCAGACAACAAGCCGAAGCCCAGTCCGCTGGTGACCGAACCGGAACCCATTGGGTCTATTGGGACAATGGCCTCCTATACAGCGAACAAAAGTCAGCCGAGCTAGGCGCAGCCCGAGTACTGGTGGTACCCCTGCGTTTCCGAAGCCTCCTCCTGGGCCTGGCCCACGATGTACCCTTGGCAGGACACTTAGGCCAAGACAAAACATATCAGCGATTAGTTACCCACTTCTATTGGCCCAAGATGCGAGCGAATGTAGAAGTACACTGCAAATCCTGCCTCACGTGCCAGGGCAGTGGGAAGAGTGGCGGAAAACGCAAAGCTCCCTTACAACCGTTTCCCGTTGTGAGTACCCCGTTCGAGCGGGTCGGCATCGACATCGTGGGACCCCTGGATCCGAAGACCGCCCAGGGCCACCGCTTCATCCTTGTCCTGGTGGACCATGCCACCCGCTACCCCGAGGCCATTCCCCTCCGCACCGTGACGGCTCCCGTGGTGGGCCGGGCTCTCATGGGGATCTTCTCCCGTGTCGGATTTCCCCGCGAGGTTGTGAGTGATCGCGGCACTAACTTCATATCCCGCTACATGAAGTCCCTGTGGCAGCAGTGCGGAGTCACATATAAGTTCACAACCCCCTACCACCCCCAGGGCAACGGCCTAGTGGAACGCTTCAACCGAACCCTGAAGGGAATGATCCTGGGCCTCGAAGAGCCACTGCGCCGGAGATGGGACGTCCTCCTCCCTTGCCTCCTGTTCGCGTACCGAGAAGTTCCCCAAAAATCTCTGGGGTTCAGCCCCTTTGAACTGCTATACGGACACCCCGTCCGAGGGCCCCTGAGCCTGGTCAAAGAGGGCTGGGAGACGAGCCCCCGGGGGACACCCCCTGATGTGTTCCGCTACATCCTGGCGCTCCGCAACCAGACGAGGAAGTTCAGAGAACTCGCAGAGGCTAACCTCGAGGCCAGCCAAGAAGAAATGAAGCGCTGGTATGACCAGAACGCAACCCTGGTCGAGTTCCAGCCGGGCCAGCAGGTTTGGGTCATGGCCCCGGTGAAGCCCTGCGCCCTACAAGACAAATGGACTGGTCCCTTCAAGGTGATCGAGCGGAAGAGTCAGGTCACGTACCTGATCGATGTACAGTCCCCACGGAACCCCCTCCGGGTCCTCCACGTGAACCGTCTCAAGCCCCACTTTGTGAGAACGGAGTTAAGTTTGCTACTGGCCACCGATGATGGGGCGGAAGAAGACACCGAACCCCTGCCCGACCCCCTGTGCGCTAAAGACCTGGATGGTTCCGTGGAGGGAGTGAGACTTTCCACCACCCTCACTCCCCAACAGTCCGACGACTGCCGCCAGCTGCTCAGACAATTCTCAGACCTCTTCTCCCTCATTCCAAGGGTCACCGACTGGTGTGTCCACGACGTGGACACCGGCGACAGCCCGCCTGTGAGACACCGAGCCTACCGGGTGCCTGACCGGGTCCGCACCTGCATCAATACCGAGGTACAGAAGATGCTAACCCTTGGAGTAATCGAACCCTCCGACAGCCCCTGGGCCAGCCCGGTAGTTCTGGTCCCGAAAGCGGCTTCCCCTGGGGTCGCCCCCGAACTAAGATTCTGTGTGGACTACCGGGGGCTCAATGCGGTCACCCGAGCAGACGCTCACCCTATTCCCCGCGCCGACGAGCTCATCGACCGCCTTGGGGCTGCACGGTTCCTCAGCACGTTCGACCTGACCTGCGGATACTGGCAGATTGCTCTCACGGAGGGGGCGAAAGAACGCTCCACCTTCTCCACACCAGATGGACACTACCGCTTCAGGGTCATGCAGTTCGGGATGAAGAACGCCCCAGCCACGTTCCAGCGGTTGGTGAACAAGGTCCTGGCCGGACTCGAGGAGTTCAGCGCAGCGTACCTTGACGACATCGCCGTATTCAGCTCTCAATGGCATGAGCATCTCCAGCACCTCCAGCAAGTACTAATGGCCCTGCGCCAAGCCGGACTAACCGTAAAGGCCAGCAAATGCCAGCTCGGGCAAGGCTCTGTGGTCTACCTGGGGCATCAGGTGGGCAGTGGGCAGGTCGCCCCCCTCCAACCAAAGATCGACGCCATCAAGTCCTGGGAGCCCCCCACCACGCAGACGGAGGTCCGGGCCTTCCTGGGCCTTACAGGGTACTACCGGAGGTTCATTAAAAACTATGGTAGCCTCGCGGGGCCCCTCACGGAGTTGACCTCCAAAAAGCTCCCGAAGAAGGTGCAGTGGACCCCCTCGTGCCAACAGGCGTTCGACGCCTTGAAAACCGCCATGTGCACCGCCCCCGTACTCAAGGCCCCCGACTACTCCCAAGAGTTTGTGGTCCAGACCGACGCATCCGAACACGGCATCGGGGCCGTCCTCTCGCAGTTCAACGACAAGGTCATCGATCAGCCCATAGCCTTCATCAGCCGAAGGCTGCTGCCGCGAGAGCAGCGTTGGAGTACGATAGAACGAGAGACCTTCGCTGTGGTCTGGGCCCTCAAAAAACTACGGCCCTACTTGTTCGGAACCCATTTCCGAGTGCAGACGGACCACCGGCCTTTTGCAGTGGCTAATGCAGATGAGGGGGGAGAACCCCAAGCTACTACGATGGTCCATCTCCCTCCAAGGGATGGACTTCACTGTCGAACATCGCCCCGGGACGGATCATGCCAATGCCGACGGCCTGTCCCGGTTCTTCCGCTTCGGCGAGGAGAACCCCCCAGTGGATGGGTAGTTCTCCCCGCCTTTCAGCTGGGGGGGGACGCGTGTGAGACCGGCCTCACGGCGTTGCCCTCCCAATCATCCAGCCAACCTGCAACCACCCTCAAGACACGACATCTCCGACTCCGGCCGCCCCAGCCACCCAGATCCGAGGGCCGGCCAGAGCCCTGACAGACTCGACACCCTGCCACGCATGTCCGACCAAGGGAGCGGGAACCCTCGAGCCAGACCCAGAGGCGCCAGCCCAGTCACACCTCGGGTCGCCTTCCCCCGGGAAGACTCGATCGGCCACCAGGCCCCTGGGGAGCAGGCGCCTCCCCTGCCGAGCGTCTGGGGTCCCTCCCAGACCCACCTGAAAAGACCAAAGAAGTGAGCGGCAGGAAATCCCGCCGAACCCCCTCCGTCACCCAAGGCCCCTCTCTGCGAGGAGTCCGGACTTCAAAGGGCAGGGGGAGTATAACAAGGGGTGCCGGGGGAACGAAGGTAGAGAAGACCTGGAACCATCCGAGCCTGCTGACGCTGTCGCGGCTCCTGAACGCTGAAGTCACCTGGGCCTGCTCAGTGACTCGCGGCCTCTCGCTATTGAACCACCTGAGCCCTGCTGACGAGATCGCGGCTCCCGAACACTGAACCACCTGGGCCTGCTGAGTGACTCGCGGCCCCCAGCTATTGAACCATCTGAGCCTTGCTGACGGAATCGCGGCTCCCGAACTCCGACCACCTGTGCCTGCTGAGAGACTCGCGGCGCTCCCCTCGAGGACGACTCGGCAAGAGATCTCCCAGAGTCACAACACCCTCCAGCTCGAGGATTGTGAGCTATCCGCAGGGTACTTCGCAGAGACACTGCCTTTAAAGACTGTCCCGCTACCCCCATTCCCCACTACCGATTTGTGGTACCTTGTGCCACTGCTGTACTGCTTACACCTTGGATCATAAAGATCCCTTGAAACCATCGATAAAAGAACCTATCGTCCTACAAAGAATATGTGTGGTGTCACTCTGTTCGTAGTGTTAGCTCAGGGTGTGCGCGCCTGGTTCGGCCTACTTGGGAGAGGTGGGTCAAAGGGGTGGGCAAGACCGGTATCGAACCCCCCTCCGGCGAACGCCTTTCCAACAGTGCCTGACCGGGTCCGCACCTGCATCAAGACCGAAGTACAGAAGATGCTAACCCTTGGAGTGATCGAACCCTCCGATAGCCCCTGGGCCAGCACGGTAGTCCTGGTCCCGAAAGCGGCCGCCCCTGGGGTCGCCCCCGAACTAAGATTCTGTGTGGACTACCGGGGGCTCAAAGCGGTCACCCGAGCAGACGCTCATCCTATCCCCCGCGCCGACGAACTCATCGACCGCCTTGGGGCCGCTCGTTTCCTCAGCACCTTCGACCTGACCTGCGGTTACTGGCAGATTGCGCTCACGGAGGGGGCAAAAGAACGCTCCGCCTTCTCCACACCCGATGGACACTACCGCTTCAGGGTCATGCCGTTCGGGATGAAAAATGCCCCGGCCACCTTCCAACGGTTGGTAAACAAGGTCCTGGCCGGACTCGAGGAGTTCAGTGCAGCATACCTTGACGACATAGCCGTATTCAGCTCTCAATGGCACGAGCATCTCCAGCACCTCCGGCAAGTACTGCTGGCCCTGCGCCAAGCCGGCCTAACAGTGAAGGCCAGCAAATGCCAGCTCGGGCAAGGCTCCGTGGTCTACCTGGGGCATCAGGTGGGCAGCGGGCAGGTCGCCCCCCTCCAACCGAAGATCGACGCCATCAAGTCCTGGGAGCCCCCCACCACTCAGACAGAAGTCCGGGCCTTCCTGGGCCTCACAGGATACTACCGGAGGTTCATTAAAAACTATGGTAGCCTCGCAGGGCCTCTCACGGAGTTGACCTCCAAAAAGCTCCCGAAGAAGGTGCAGTGGACTCCCCCGTGCCAACAGGCGTTCGACGCCTTGAAAACCGCCATGTGCACCGCACCAGTACTCAAGGCCCCCGACTACTCCCAAGAGTTTGTGGTCCAGACCGACACATCTGAACACGGCATCGGAGCCGTCCTCTCGCAGTTCAACGACAAGGGTATCGATCAGCCCATAGCCTTCATCAGCCGAAGGCTGCTGCCTCGAGAACAGCGTTGGAGTACCATAGAGCGAGAGACCTTCGCCGTAGTCTGGGCCCTCAAGAAATTACGGCCCTACTTGTTCGGAACCCACTTCCGAGTGCAGACGGACCACCGGCCCTTGCGGTGGCTGATGCAGATGCGGGGAGAGAACCCTAAGCTATTACGATGGTCAATCTCCCTCCAGGGGATGGACTTCACTGTCGAGCATCGCCCCGGGACGGATCATGCCAACGCCGACGGCCTGTCCCGGTTCTTCCGCTTCGGCGAGGAGAACCCCCCAGTGGATGGGTAGTTCTCCACGCCTTTCAGCTGGGGGGGACGCGTGTGAGACCGGCCTCACGGCGTATGCCCTCCCGATCATCCAGACAACCTGCAACCAACCTCAAGACACGACATCTCCGACTCCGGCCGCCCCAGCCACACAGACCCGAGGGCCGGCCCGAGCCCCCGACAGACTCGAAAACCTACCACGCATGTCCGCCCGAGGGAGCGGGAACCCCCGAGCCAGACCAAGAGGCGCCAGCCCAGTCACACCTCGGGTCGCCTTCCCCTGGGAGGACTCGATCGGCCACCAGGCCCTTGGGGAGCAGGCGCCTCGCCTGCCGAGCGTCTGGGGTCCCTCCCAGACCCACCTGAAAAGACCAAAGAAACGAGCGGCAGGAAATCCCGCCGAACCCCCTCAGTCACTCAAGGCCCCCCTCTGCGAGGACTCCGGACTTCAAAGGGCAGGGGGAGTATAACAAGGGGTGCCGGAGGAACGAATGGCAGAGAAGACCTGGAACCATCGAAGCCTGCTGACGCTGTCGCGGCTCCTGAATACCGAACCACCTGGGCCTGCTGAGTGACTCGCGGCCCCCAGCCATTGAACCATCTGAGCCCTGCTGACGAGATCGCGGCTCCCGACCTCCGAACCACCTGGGCCTGCTGAGTGACTCGCGGCCCCCAACTCTCGAACCACCTGAGCCCTGCGGACAAGATCGCGGCTCCCGAACTCCGACTACCTGTGCCTGCTGAGTGACTCGCGGCTCTCCCCTCGAGGATGAATTGGCAAGAGATCGCCCAGAGAAACAACACCCTCCAGCTCGAGGATTGTGAGCTATCCGCAGGGTACCTTGCAGAGACACTACCTTCAAAGACTGTCCCGCTACCCCCATTCCCCTACCACCGATTTGTAGTCTCTTGTACCGCTGATGTACTCCTTACGCCTTGGATCATAAAGATCCCTTGAAACCTTCGATAAAATAACCTATCGTCCTACAAAGAATACGTGTGGTGTCCCTCTGTTCGTAGTGTAAGCTCAGGGTGTGCGCGCCTGGTTCGGCCTACTTGGGAGAGGTGGGTCAAAGGGGTGGGCAGGACGTGTATCGAACCCCCCTCCGTCGAACGCCTTTCCAACACATAAGGAATAGCACATGTCCATAGAGAGCCTGGCTCTGGTCGGAGGCCTGCAGGACTGATAAAGCTCAATCGTGATTGGTTGGCCAGAGGAGCACAAGGCCAAGTATATTCTGCGTATGATAAATGCGCCAGTAATTAGCAAGGCTATTAACACGGACAATGTGTACGTTGGTCACAATGAAGCCTTTGCTGAACGGCTTGCCTCGCCTGGCCATGGCCGACAGCAACAAAATTAATTCTATCCGGCTTCAGAAGCCTTTCAGATCCTCTGAGGAGATGGCTTGTCTGTTGTTGGCCATGGGGGACTGGATGGTACAATAATTACTTAACAGTGTGTAAACAATGTGAGATGTGGAAAGCATTCTGTTTTAATCCCTTTTGTTTCCACTTTTTAGGTTGAGTTTGATCGACCTGTTATATCTATTTTGTGAGGTTTGGCAAACCACCGATTGCCATTGGTTTCTATCTGTGGCATTCAGAAATGTTGGCTTCTTATTGGTGCATTTCTGGAACAGTCCCTCCTTTGTGTGTTTAGTTCTCTTGCTCAGAGAGCATTTTGATTGGCCATCACACAGTCCAGCGTGTGATGGCCTCTCTTCCCTCCTCCCATCTGACTATTGCAGGTCAGGCGTGTTTCATTTTTTGTAGTTTTATATAGCGCAAACACACCTGAAGGTATTGGAGCACTTTGCATGAGCTCCAGTTATGTTACGGTCGGACACATTCATGTTTTGGTAGGCACGGGGAGATGAAGTGATTTTACCAGAATCAAGGGATGTTGAAGCGACGCTGAGGCTCGTTTTTAAAGTTGAATCCTCTGGAGTACTGCTGCTGGAACGAGCAGCCGCACGCATGCTGTCCTTCCATGCGGTGCAGCCGATGAGGGCTTGTTCTAAGCTTGTTTTCCGATGGAAGCCTGAAGAGCCATTATCACTGCATGCTTGCTCGTCATATGTTAATACACCTTTGATTTGCTTCCTCCCTGAATCGTGTGAACAGCTTGGCCTTGTGATGTGTTCTGTGCGCCCATGAAAGCATCATGCTGGACCCAGGCAGGGCGAGGGACCTGTCAACGAGCAGAGAGTTGAACTGCTGCCCAGTGCTCAGCTGCCGTGCACAGTGGGAAGGAGCCTGGAGTCTAATCTGCCACCCACGGGCTCTCGTGTGTCTGACGTGTCGATGCGCTGTGAGGTGCCTGGGGTGGCGGCTGTTTTTGTTTTGTTTGCTCCTGTCACAGGATCCACCCCTTTCACGGAAGACAGTGTGTCTTTAACATAATTCTATAACACAACAAAAGCGCATGTTGGAGACGCGGAGCGGGTTATTCCTGTGTGCCACTCCAACAAGCGGCACCGGCTTAGCTGCAAACATCTCTGTTATTAGAGGGCTAATGGCAACCAGGCAGTATCCACAGCTAATCTTACATCTGTTCCCTGCCCATGGCCTCAGCAACGGCCCGCGGCCGCAGTCACTGCTTAAGCCACTGGCCTATTGGGGATTATTTTGCTTTATTCAGATTGTATCGTACCAGCTGCTAAGGCTCCTATGGCGTATGTGCTACTAGTCCGTGCCTGCGTTCAGATCTCATCTCTGGTGGGTGTCAGCATTCAGCCTGGGTAGGCAGAGTACAGGTCGCTGAAGTTAGAGCTGTGACAGAAGCAGTGGGCAGAGGTTGTGTGCCAAAGAGCACCTAACGCCAAGGGTTGGCACCAGAAGAAAAACACCTTCACGCCAGAGGTTCTGTTTTCTTTCAGCACTCCCCTCAATCTCCACTTGCTGTGAGGGGCCTCGTTCTTCACTAGCAGAGGTTCCGGATTGAGGGCAGTGCCGTGCGACCCATGCACGCACTCTCTGACCTACCTGCGATCTCGTTTGCACACCCATGCACGCACTCTCTGAACTACCTGCACTCTCGTTTGCACACTCATGCATGCACTCTCTGACCTACCTGTGCTCTCGTTTGCACACCCATGCATGCACTCTCTGACCTACCTGTGCTCTTGTTTGCACACCCATGCATGCACTCTCTGACCTACCTGTGCTCTCGTTTGCACACCCATGCATGCACTCTCTGACCTACCTGTGCTCTCGTTTGCACACCCATGCATGCACTCTCTGACCTACCCGCGCTCTCGTTTGCACACCCATGCACGCACTCTTGAACTACGTGTGCTCTCGCTTGCACACCCATGCACGCACTCTTGAACTACGTGCGCTCTCGTTTGCACACCAATGCACGCACTCTCTGACCTACCTGCGCTCTTGTTTGCACACCCATGCACGCACTCTCTGACCTACCTGCGCTCTCGCTTGCACACCCATGCACGCACTCTCTGACCTACCTGCACTCTCGCTTGCACACCCATGCACGCACTCTTGAACTACGTGCGCTCTCGTTTGCACTCTCGTTTGCACACCCATGCACGCACTCTCTGACCTACCTGTGCTCTCGTTTGCACACCCATGCATGCACTCTCTGACCTACCTGTGCTCTCGTTTGTACACCCATGCATGCACTCTCTGACCTACCCGCGCTCTCGTTTGCACACCCATGCACGCACTCTCTGAACTACCTGTGCTCTCGTTTGCACACCCATGCACTTGCCCATCCACCTAGTCTAGCATTCACCGACTGACTGTCATCTTTGGGGATAGTAATTTAAAAATAGTTTAGCATCAAAACCACCCGTTGCAACACCAACATTGTTTTCTTCTCTTGAGCTTCAGAAATACAAATCCTCTTGGAATGTATCCACCCTGTAAAACCGATATAAATAACAACAATCTTCTGAGGGGCTATGTAACAGCAATGCCAACATGCCCAGCAACGCCACCCCTTGTGCTACGCCCCTCATCATGTCAGAGTTAAGGTAAGCACCTAGTATGTTATATTGGTTCATTTGACGATCATGCTGATAAAAAAAACCTCTCCGATAAACATTTCACTAAATAATAGACATAGGGCACTCCATGTATTTGCCCTTGACGTGCAGTAGCCACACAGTGTGGGTCAGTCACGTGCCACTTCCTATGAGATCTCGTCAGAGAGAAGACGACTTGTAAAAACTAAGCTGCAGTTAGGTGATGCATATACCCAGCTTAACATAATGTTCAATAAATGTAACTTTGTAAAAATAAAAACGAATTATTACTAAAATAAACAGCTGGTGTTGACAGTCCTGCTTCTCTAGCCTGAATTAGTGGGTATTTCCAGCCGTATCCAATGATGTTATTGCGTTTGGATGGGCACTGAGAGGGTCTGCCATGGTATATCTATAGAGCTGAGGGTGAAACATGGGCGACCCTTTCAATACCGCAGAGGGCTCTCTGATTGGAGGAGTCAATCAGAGTAGCTAATAATTGTACATAAGCGTCAGCACTAACGTTCCTACAATTAGAAACATAGCAGTACGGATTACAGAAAATACCTGCAATTTTAAATTTCCTAAAGATGAAACTTGCCAATATAAAGTACTTGGCAGTGAAATGGAGCTTTTTCCTGCCATTCGCCTCTGGGCTCCACCTTTCACCGCCTCGTTGCTTCCTTTCATCTTGTCGCTGCTGCCTTTACCACCCTTGCTGCTCCTGCCACATCGAGGTAGCCGTGCTGCTGGAGTTCCACTGTCGCTCCTTAAATATCTGAAGCTACTCACAGGTGAGTTTCTGCGCTGTCCCATTCCAAAGTACCCACTCCTCTCACGGCCCGATATTAGACCTTCGCCAAACAGAAACTCACAGCACATAGGCACATAACACTCGTACACACAGTCTTACTCCCCAGAAGCTCACACTCTAACCAAGGCGGAACCAGGACCTCGGTGGTGCCGGCCCCCGGTTGGACTTTTCCAGCCGGCAGGGGGCGGGGCCAGCGCCGAAGACGCGAACAGGTCTCTTCCTCCCCGCCCTAGGACGATCCCATTGGTTAGGAAGAGGGGCGTGCTTGTGGGAGTGGCTCTGGCTGTGGGAGTGTTTGGGGTCCACCAGGGAGAACCCTGAAGGTAAGGGTTTGTGTTATCCCAGACCAGGTGGCGGGGTGGTGCTGTTGTGCCCCTCCAGTGTTTTTTCTTGAATTTAAGGCCCTTATTCGGGTAGTGAGTGTGGGAGTACCAGGTTTCCTATCTTGGTGCAGTGGTTTACAAGGCATAAGATTGTTTTGGGCAGTGGTCTAGCTATGTTGAATTTTGCCCTAAAGATTATCCCTATGGCCCGCCCCTTTTCCCGGTTTATCACACAGGCAATGGCAGGGCTCCATCAAAAGCATCACCACACTCGGTTGTCTTGCGAGGTTAAGCAGGATATGCGTATCTGGATGGCATTCCTGCGGGACTTCAACGGCGCGGTGGTATGGCCCAGCCCACCCAGGTCTAGTCCTGAGCTCGGCCTCATGACAGATGCAGCAGGGAGTGAAGGTTTCGGAGCCATCCTTGGCCCACAGTGGGTGGCTCAACGTTGGCCTGCCTGGTGGGTGGACACTGGTTTAACAAACAACATTTCATTCCAGGAACTTTTCCCAATTTTCATGGCAGTGACCATCTGGCCACACCAGGTTTGCAATCAATCTGTTGTTTTCTGGTCAGACAACATGGCAGTTGTGAAGTGCATTAACCAGCAGTCTGCCAAGTGTAAGATGATGCTTCGCTTGCTTAAAGAAATTGTGCTGCAATGTATGAGATTGAATGTCTTGTTTAGAGCTAAACATGTCCCGGGAGAGAAAGATCATAGTTGGAGGGTAACTGACCATTGCATGGGACATTGCCAGGAACTTGGTCACGCCGCTGATATAGCGGAGCTGCCAGTCCCCGGTTAGGCTTTTCCGGCAGGGAGGGGCCAGAGCCGATGACGCGCGCGGGTCTCCCCCGCCCTACGACGATGCCATTGGTTAGGAAGAGGGGCGTGCCCCGGAAGCAGTTCTTTGAACTTCCGAGGCAACGCAGGGAAAACTGGTCCCGGATCTAGCCGGGACCTGTTTTATCTGGAATTGGGAGCGCTCTTTAAAAGAGCAATGGAGCGACGGGAGAGTCTCTTTCCTCGCCGCTCTGCCCCCACAGCAGATCGCCAAGCGCAATTGGAGGGCTGCGGTATCCTCAGTTTTTTGTTTCCCTACCCACCATCCCCTAAGGTAGCGAGTTTGTTAGGAATGAATTTCGATTAGGCATAGGTTTCATGATTGATTAGCTAAAATTTGTTTGTAAATTTGTAAGTTTTTAAATGGTTTGCATTAATTTTAAGAATGTCTGTATGGTTATGTTTTCTTTTACAGGTAAAAGTCAATTATCAATTGTCGTATTTTATGTCTGAGTATCCTTGGTCTGCAGTAAGGTCATGATTAATAGGTCTAATTTTACATCTCTTAGTAGGCATCTCATTGGTTAACGGGGATGCCTGGGGGTGGGGGACAGTGGTTGCTCATCACACTCCAGGAGGCGTTGGCAGCCTGTAGGCTGAAGGGTGCAGGGGGTAAGAAGTTCTGCTTCCGGTAGGCAGCTTGGGCCAACCCCTGCGCAGGCGCTTTGGACGCCAACATGATAACATCAGCCCCTGGGAGTTTAGGTTAAAGGGGGTAGGGGGTGCCCGCGAAAAGAGTCTGCTGGGCGCACGGGCCTCCTGTGCAGGGTCACTCCGGTAAAGGGGGACCTGCCAATTAGTGGGGAACAATCATGACCTTGCACGTAGGCTCATCCAGGACACGCAGAAAACAAATGTACATGTTTAAGTTAGATATGGTTATGTATTAGATTGATGTTAAGGATAGCCATAAATCATGTCAAATTTGTATGACAAAACGTGAGTGAATATGTTGATGATTTCTTCGTAAAAAGTTAAAAAATGATTTGAATTATGTTTTATTATTTTATTAAAATACGGCCGGGGTTTCCGACCCCTAATCCAAAACAAATTGTGTTGTATGTTTTTACTATCAATACCTGGGGAGAGAAAGATCATAGTTGGAGGGTCACTGACCATTGCTTGGGAGGGGCAATACCAGGCCATATCAGAAAAGCAGACATTCTCTCACACATAATAATGAACACACTAAAAAACACAGGCATGCACACCCGACACAGACACCGCTGGCATGATAGCCTGTAATGATTTGCAGACTTGTCTCGTTTTTTGCTCTCTCGAGCATGCAGCCCTAATTTCTAAGAATGACGCGGCACTCACAATGATGAGTAGGAAGCTGTTTTTAATAGTGCTGCTTTGTGGTGCCACCAGATATTTACAAAGCACATAAATGTATGGTTCACTCACAATAAATCCAACCGATTGCATCATCACTCCGATAGTCATGTCCTTAACTTTTCAGCCAAAAATACTCATTGATTTCTCAATATGTGTAAAACCATTACGTTAAACAGTGTTATTCCTGCTTACATTTCATATGTTTTATTTAATCCTAAATTTCCATATAAGTGTCTGAGTTTTCCAGGATGTTGTTCCTTTTTTTCCAGCCAGATTATTACTCTTGTCTCCCGTCCCTCATAACCTATTTCCCATTTTCTGGCTTTCCAGCAGCGCAACATAATAGAAATAGGAATAGCGCTATGCAAATACCATCACCCTACTGCATTACATAAAAACAGATGCATTTCGGCAATAATTCCTTCGTCAGGACATTCTGAAAGTAATAATGTTGGTGGTTACTGTTATGTATATAATGCACGAGGGCTTATTTTTCCCAAACATTGTTTGTTATTGCCGAAATGCATTGGGATTGTGTATCAACACTATGAGTTTAAATGATATGTTTTTCCATAAAGGATTATGGGAAATGAAGTTCTTCTATCTTCGTAAAATGTCAAAGCATCAATAAAGCTTTCATTGAAATCTACAAAAAAAAACGCCTCACCTCACATTTTACCTCAACCGAGAAACCTCTTCTGAGGACGCTACATCTGATGCCCGGGGGACGTACCCCACATGTTTGGGAATGCGCCAATACTTCATAGTTACACTCTCATTCGGTGAGTGATACCCTGGAGCACGATATAACTTTTCAGAAACTACGTTTCTCAACCCAGGTAGTGTGCGCACTATACCCTTGTTCACAGTATTGTAAATAAGTAGTCACTTAATACTTGTGTAATTAATCTTCCTGTCCAAGAGCATACTATAAAAAAATATTTTCCCATTTTTCCCTACTAAAAATCAAGTTGACAACAGCAATTTGTTTTATTGTTGTTGGCCCTATAAGTGTGTTGAGTTTGAGATGTGCTTTGTTCCCCACAGCCTCTGCAAAGCAGAGTGTTTGTGTAGGGTACATTTGAAAAGATACGCCTGGAGGACTCCATGGATTGGGTCTGTTCAAAATATGAAATTATGATGGTACAAAACTATTTGTTGATCTGTAATGTTGCCAGTCTCCACTGAAAAGATCTAAGAAAGAACAATATAGCAAGCATTTGCAATGCAATAGGTCTCGCATTTACGCGAGTTTGAGCTATTGACATTGCAAATAACAATGCCTTTTATTATTGTTTTTTTAACATAAAAAAAAGGCATGGTCATTTACAATGCCAATAGCTTAAACTCGTGTAAATGCGAGACCTATTGCATTGCAAATGCTTGTTCTGTAACTTGAAAAGACACCGTGGACCTGGACATGGGTGATGTTGGTGTCACCTTGGACAGCGTGATATTTGACACTGATTGTGTAAAACTCAGTTAGAAGTTTCAAATCCCTACTTGTTGTATATATTAAGGGTGCAGCTTTGGGATTAACACGTAAATGATAACGCAGCAGCGTTCGAACATAGCGGATGATGCCTTCACCGAGGATCAGCCAATGGTAGGATCCTTTTGACAAACAGACAGCGCCCAGAGAAGGCGAACGGAGAGTAGGAAAGAAGGGCCGCCTGCCGGGTCCAAGGAGGTCTATTGAGCCGTTCCGCAGCCTCAGCAAAGCAGACATGAAGACTGCGCTCAGCAAGAGATACAGATAACATCGGGACATTAAGGATCCCAAGTGACCTGAGAAAGGAAGCCAAATAAATACAGTCAAACGAAACAGATAAAAAAGAAATCGAGCCACTACACATTAATAAGAGAAAGCAGCCAACAGGAACAGCAGTGCAACTCAATGTAACACGAGTGTAGCACATACTGTGCTAGGATCTCTGGTGCTTCCCACATCAAATGCATCCATCTGTTGGCAACATAGATACAGAGGAGGCAATAGAAGTGAACCCAGGTTTCTGTGGGGAGAAACATGCCAGGATATCAGCCAATAGGTTTCCAGTATGGCAGTGTGGCAGGGTGAACAAAGACTCGCTGACAGCTTTGTGGGGTCAAGTATACTTTATGATCATGGGTGACCTCTCTCTATTACATTTGTTTCCTACTTCTGGGGAAGCGTACTCCCACCCAGGCTGTCCCTGTGCTGCCCTGGCTGAGACGGCTTTGCTCCTCCCCAGCTTCCTGTCCTAGTCCTGAGACAGGAAGTGTTGTCGAGCGTCCTGAATGTGGGCCGGGAGGACTCTGTCCTGCATGGTCCTAGTGTCAACATGACTGCTCTCACCTTCTTAGAGAAAAGAACACAACCCCTTTCATAACATCCGCCCCACATCTGAGGAACGCCCCGTGATGTATCTTTATACACCTTCTCTTATTACCATGGGGTTCGTTGGGTCAGCAGAGCTGCTCCTACTGTTGAGGGTCGTGTGAGGTTCATGTCTCATGTTGCTTCACCTGATGGGTCCCATTGAGGCCTGTAGATGATTCTTGCGTTGTGTCATCAGAATATGGTGTGCTGTTCTCACAATGAAAGACACTCTCGGAGTCAGACGTCTATTTGGTGATTCTTTCCCTGGATGGGTTCTTTTCCATGGTATTTGGCTGTAGGGGTGTTTTATTGAGTTTGGGTTTGTTTTTGATTGAGTTGATCCCCAAGTTTGTGATGACGTACTCTGTAATCTAATGTGTCCTCGGGATGGGGTTCGGTCAATTCAGCACAAGACGAAGGCATAAAGGAGTCTTTGGGTGGTTTTCGGGCTGGCACCCCTCCACTATGCTCATATGAACTTCCATCCTGCGAGGTACCTGCAGCTGCTGAATGTTGCGTGGATCTGCCAAGCTCACCTTCTGTTATCATCCCAGTCTGAAGATTGATGTTGCTGCTGTCAATGGGTGTTTCTTGCTTCCTCTCTTTGGATTATGTGATTCTTTCTGGTACTCCTCTCACGTGACATTAATTGCTGCCTCACGGTTTCCTCCTCTCTGTTGTGTCTTTCTTGGGTGTGTCTGTGGACTGATTTCCAGGGTGTAGTGACATTACCAGATCGTTTGTGGAATGTTTCTTCCTCGCTCCTCCTGGGTCGACTGTTATCCTTATCACGTTCATGGCATGTTCCTCAGAGGCGTATGTTAGGTTGGATGCCTCATGTGACATCCAACTTCTAGATGTTTTTGTGACAATACTGGCTTGTCACTGGGTGACCAAGATGCTCCCTCACTCTCCTCCCTTGGTGCTCGTGTCTCTTCTTTCCAGGCTTCATCTCTGGCATTGACGAGTAATGCTCTGCTTTGGCCCACATACCAGCTCTCGCCCTCTTGAGGGTTTCTTTTGTTGAGAGTGTTTTTTCAAGGAGCTTGTGTTGTGTATATCTCTTAAATGACTTTGGGGCTTCACCCTGACATTTCAGTGCGGTTATTCCTTGAGATGGGTGACTGTGGGCTGACCCCAAATAATAAGACGCTTCCTTACACACAGGTATTTGCTTGACCCTCTCTTTTTTTTTTTTGAAAACAGATTTTATTTGTCAAAATGGCACATATGATGCAGACCTCTGAATCCCAGAGACAGCTGCCACATGTAAGAGACAAACTTTTGACGTTGACCATATTACATATGTAAGGACAGGAGAATACGAAAGTCAATACAAATAAAATAAAATCCTACAAACCACCAACTTCCTCACCTACCTCCCCACCCCCCTGCGCACCGTCCCCATATTCCAGATCAACATATTACTATCCCGAGCTGCCATCAATCTAGACCAGAGATCAACATCCACAATACCATTGTCTATTGGGGAAACACGGCCACACATAAAAGAGTGCCGGGGACGGGAGAGGCCAGTCGGCTACTCCGGGCCACGACCCCGGTCCTCCCGCGGCGGCTCCAGCTCCAAGCCACGATAATCTGCACAGTGCCTCCAGATCTTATAGTGCTTCCTAGGGCACCCTCTAGCCTCAAAGATGCGGAGCTCGAGGCCCATACTAAAGTCGAGACCATTTTTCCAAATCGAGACCGAGGGGGCAACCACCGCCTTCCAGGCTCCAGTTATAGCTCTCTTCGCTAAGGTCCTTCTTTCGATGGAGAGAACATCCGGGGCTGTTTGGAGTCGGTCTTTGGCTGGTTCCAGCGAAATGGCCTTAAGGCAAACTCCAGCAAATCGGAGGTGTTATTCTTCGGCTGTTCTCGGGACCCTGAGTGGCAGGCCTGGTGGCCATTAGGTATGGATTGCCCCGTGCAGGCATCGCTCGTGGCTAAGAATTTGGGAGTGAAGGTTGACAATAATTTGTCACTGAGCTCTCATATTTCTGGCCTGGTGGGTACCTGCTTTGGTATGCTTAAGATGCTCCGGAAGTTCCTGCCTTTACTCACAGAAGAGCACAGAAAGATCACGGTGCAAGCCTTGATAGGCTCTAGATTGGACTATGCCAACGTCCTCTATGTTGGTCTTCCGGAGTATCTAGTTCAGCGGCTGCAGGTTGTGCAGAACTCCGCTGCCCGGGCCATCTTTGGCCTTCATAGGCGAGCGAGAGCTTCGGGTCTGGTACGATCACTTCATTGGCTACCTATCCGGAAGCGGATTATGTTTAAAGCATTGACCCTGGCGCATAAAGCGCTTTTTGGCACCGGAGCAAGGTATCTACAGCAGAGACTGTCTTTCTATTGTCCAGCTAGATCTCTGCGGTCGGAATCTTTGTTTCTCGCGGTGGTTCCTCGGGTGAGGAAGGCCCGCACTGGGGGTCGCTCTTTCAGTCTGAGGGTCCCTCAGTTGTGGAACTCTTTGCCTCTGGACCTACGGTCTTCTTCTTCTCTTCTTCTGTTTAGGAAGAGCCTCAAGACGTGGCTTTTTAATCTTTAGGATGTCTTTGTTTGTTATGTTTTTCTGTCTCTTTTTCTCTTGTTTGTTGTTATGTTTTTGGTTTTTACTGAGCTGCCTCGATAAAGCGCCGGGACACTCTACGGAGTAGCCGTGCGCTATAGAAATAAAAGTTTACCATTTACATTAACATAACATTAACACACCCTCTAGCCTCAAAGATGCGGAGCTCGAGGCCCATACTAAATCGAGACCATTTTTCCAAATCGAGACCGAGTGGGCAACCACCGCCTTCCAGGCTCCAGTTATAGCTCTCTTCGCTAAGGTAAAGCCCAGGAGCATGAGATGTCGCTTATACATGTTGCCCCCGATCCCTAACATCACATGAAGGAAAACTACTTTCGGTGTGTGAGGAAGCTCCCACCCCAGAACTTCAGAGAGACAGGCCAGTACCCCCCTCCAGAAGCGTGCTAGTAGAGCAGAGGTAAGCGCTGTTGCTCCTGCTCTAGCGCTGTACAGTGCCATGTAGTGTGTATCAGGGTCCCCTCCTCATGCCCACAGCGGCGACACCCCGGGAAAGCCACCAACCCCGCCCTCCAGAGCCTAACCCTGGTAAAATAAACCCGGTGGAGGTATTTAAATTGGATAAGCCGCAAGCGCACTGCAATGGGCGCCCCACGTGGGGAAGCCAAAGCTTCTGTCCAGTCCTCTTCTTCCATCTGACCCACATCTCCCTCCCAGGCCTCCCTCAAAGAGGGGGAACAGTGTGTAACCAGAGACTGATAGATTTTGGAAATCTTATGGTCTAGGAGATCCCCCATGAAAACCTTAGCTACCACCGGACTAAACTCCAGCAGTGAGTCCAGACCCTCCAGGCTGGGTGCGATGGCATGCCGAAATTGTAAACATTTAAAAAACTGAGTCTTTGGCATCTGAAAAGTCGTCTGGATGTCTTGAAAGGATTTCAACACCGTGCCACGCATAACGTCCCCCAGGGTAGATATCCCAATATTATCCCAGTCGCGAAACCCAGCGAGACTCAACAACTGCGAAAAACGGCCGTCGTGCCATAATGGGGTCTCCCTAGTCAATCTATTCCACCAGCCCATCTTTCGCAATGCCTGCTGCCAAATCTGAAGCACAAACTGTGTGACTGATGGGAAGAGACGCCTCAGCGGAGCAGAGTAAAGAATAGTATGTAGAGAGTGATCCCCCATACAGCGCCGCTCCACCGTGTACGCTGGGTCTGTCCTGTCTCCATACCACCACTCGTTTAAGACAAGGAGGTGCGATGCAACATAATAGGACCAGATATCGGAGGTTGACAGTCCCCCGCTGTACGTAGATAAGATAGCACAACCTGTTACCCGTACAACATCTCACACGTAGAAAACCACACTTTTTCCATATTTCACTACAAATACCATAATGCCTTGGGAGGGTGAGAGAGATTGTGTGTGGTCCCATGCTACCTGACAACGAATCAGATCACTCGAGTAGTTCCATGTGACCTGACAACGAATCAGATTCCTCGATTGGTCTCCTGATGCTTGACAGCGAATCAGAGCATTCAAGCTCTTCAAATAGAGATACGCCTCTTCCCGTAATTGCTTGGCTTCTTCGATCCGTTGAGAACCCTGCCTGTTGCGAATCTTATCGTTTGTGACTCCTGCCTGTGAAAGTTTCTACGATTCTTGTGGAATACTGCAGACCCTAAAACTCTGCTAGCCGTAGAGGAATATCTCTCGTCACCCTGCAACCTTGGAGCGCTGCGTGTCTCCGACAGCCTCTCGCTCTTACCTTGTTACAAATACACCTTGCAACTTTGTAACCCTGCAAGCCGCTGACGGCACATCTAAAGCTCTACCAACCCCTGGCGTCCTATCGCCCGCTCCGGATACAATTGAAGACTCTCAGACCGGAACAAAGACAGAACTGATTGAACCACTTGCTACGAACGTCATATTTAGCGAGTACCTTGCGAAGTGCATCACAACTTGATACGATATTAATTTTGCTGGCAAATTACGTTAGCGACTTCTTTTCTTTTTCGAACTCAGCATCCTTCACATAAGGACTTGTACTTGTTTCATAAACTCGGCTTCCTTGGAAAAGACGCTCTGTATGATTGCAATACAGGGACTACCACACGAAGCCACGATCGGGTGTTAATACACCGGACTCTTTTGGACTATACTTCCAGTTTCTACTTGTTGACCTACGTTGTCCTATCACGGGTAAGAAAAAGACCATACACAATCCTTCTCTTAAATTACATAGCTCTGATGTATCTCATTCTGTACGCCTATGGTAGAAATTATTGACCTGTTCTTTTATCTTTATACAGCAACTCCTATGGGCTACTATCCCTTGGTTCCCTCCCACGCTGAGTTCCTTTGACGTTCCTTTGAAGTACCGTGTCTGCTCATCGCTCCCTGGGGGTATCTGTGAGCCTGCTGCTATTATACTGTAGGGGGCTTGCGATATCTTCAGGGAAGGTGAGACCTAGCTTCGCTCCTGAGGATTGCAGATTGGTGCGGCCTGCAGTCGCGACAGAAAGCCAAGCCCACGTTTTTTACAATCCCCCGAGCGAAGCATGAATAAAGTGACACTAGAAACAGGAGCTGATGCTCCTGAAATAACCCTGTCTGATCTAGCTAATGCACTAGTCACTTTACAAACCGAATTTAGGAACGTAAAAGCAGAGAATCAAAGACTGGTATTAGAGATAGATATGTTACGTAGGCAGACAACCATAGTTACAGACAGTGGCTCCCCTAATAAAAAACCCTACATTCAACCTGCTCGTTTTCATGTTCCATCATTCCCAAGGACATCCACACTAGACAACACAACACCTTCCCCCCCTGTGAATGTCACGGTAGCAACGGCTCCTCAAACTCCATTAGCCATGCCAGAGAGATTCTCTGGTGACAGTGGTAAATTTGCTGTCTTTATGAATCAGTGCCACCTACAATTTTTGAGTAAGGCTGCTGCTTTTCCCGATGACGCTGCAAAAGTGGCATTTATAATATCCTACCTATCAGGGAAGGCTGCCTTATGGGCTGTTCCTTTAGTGGAAAATGACGACCCCATCTTATACAATTTAACCCTATTTAAAGACAGCATGAAACGTCTCTTTGCCAGACATTCTTACATGCAGGCTAGCGATAACGAATTACTGGGACTAAAACAAGGTTCCAAAGATTTACTAACCTACATAACAACGTTTAACCGGCTAGTTACTGAGACACAATGGCCAGAGGCTAAGAGAACTTCGTTGTTTTACAGAGGGTTGAGAGACGAACTCAAAGATATATTGTCCCAAATAGTAGATCCCCCTGAGGACTGTGCCTCTTTTATTGACCTAGTAGTAAAATTGGAACACCGGCTGCACGAAAGAAAAGGGGAAAAGGTCAAAGTAGACTATCCTAGATTCCAAATACCCCGACTAGATAAAAAAGAAGGAAAAGAACCCTGTGAGCCAATGCAAATCGGAGGCCTACGCGGCCCGTTATCATTAGAAGAGAAAGAAAAGAGGAGACGGTTGAATCTATGTCTTTATTGTGGGAAGGAGGGACATTATGCTCAGGAATGTCCTGTCAAGACTCGCGCCGTCAAGAAATCCCCCATGAACAAGACAATCTCTGTAGTACAATCGGAAAACTACTAGACTTGGAAAACACCGGGACCGCTCTTCCAAGTCCATCCTGTCTGCAGGTCTCATCTTTCTTGGCCAATGCTTTCACATCGATATCCAGACATTTGACCATTTCAGTAGTGCTTATCTTGTCCCCACAACATAGAAAATCGTTGTCAGTCATGGTTGATTCCGGAGCTACTGGCAATTTTCTTGACATCGCCTTAGCCAAAGCCTGTGGAATCGAATTCCTCAAAAAATCACAACCCGAACAGGTAAGAGCGGTTGACGGGTCTGCTCTTTCCTCGGGAATGGTAACATACCACACCCCTGAGTTGCTTATGATTTGTGATAACGGGCATACTGAAAAAATTATGTTTGATCTGATTGACACTCCACCCTTTGGAGCAATCGTGGGTGTCCCCTGGTTACAACAACATAACCCCCACATAGACTGGGTAAACAGAACCCTCACACTGAACTCCTCTTATTGTATAGATCATTGCTATAAAGATATGATGCACATGCACGTCCCTTTATATTGTGCAGGTTCTACTTATCCTTCTATCCTTCCTGTAGAATACCAAGACTTTGTCACGGTGTTTGATGAAATCAAGGCCATAGAATTACCCCCTCATAGATCTTTTGATTGCCGCATAGATCTGGTCCCTGGGGCAGAATTACCTCTTAGCAGAATCTATGCTCTCACGGAACCTGAAACTAAATATTTGCAGGAATATCTCAACGATATGCTCAAGAAAGGGTTCATACGCCATTCGACCTCTCCTGTGTCCTCTCCCATCTTTTTCATACCTAAGCAGGAAGGTGGCTTGAGAGCTTGTCTAGATTATCGCGCCTTAAATAAGGTGACGATAAAAAATCGGTACCCTGAGGGAGGAGCCTAGCGCGCATCCAAGATGGTCGCGTGAGCACAGGGCTCCCCGGACCCTCGCTGCTCCTCGGAACTTATCCTGCTTTTATCCTGATATGGTTTACGGAATCTGGAAGATGAAGGCTGGCTGAACACTGACCTCCTTTCAGAAATCAAATCGGACCTGGGAATCCTGATTTATCGTTGTCTGAACTTTTGAGGCCCAACCGACGGCTGTGCCCGGTGCGAGGGTGAACTGTGGAGCCGGGGCGTAATTGAACAACAGCGGCAGCAGCGCTGTGCCAGTGGCCGCTCCATCACTTTCGGTTTCACTTTTGAACTTCTGAGGGGCTGGACGGCGGGATTGCTTGGTGCGGCTGGGTGTTTACTTGGCCTCTGCTTGAGGCCTTTGTCTCCGCCTGCTACCAGTGTGCCCATTGCCTTTGGTCCCCTCGCACCGCCACATTGCGGACTCTGGTGCGGCGCCCGTCTGCTGTGCCGGTGCCCCTTCGACACTTGATCGGCGGTCCCCTTCGGCGAACGTGGTCCTCATGGGGGGCAAGGGGGGCCCCGAGGGGCGTAAGACTAAGACTTCCCTCCGTGGGGGACCGGTCCAGACGAACAACATGGACCGCTATGCTCATGGCAGAGGGTCCCCTGGAGCGGCCGGTGCCCCCCCAGACGATGCCGGTGGGGGCACGTCCGTCTCCCCGGAGCTGTCCCTGCAGGACATCATGGGCGCCATTAACGGCATCAAGGAGACCATCGCCACGCAGTATGAGGCCTTGGCCCGTAAAATCGACACGGTGGCTATCGATGTCACACTAATTCGGGCGGATCTCTCTAAAACCAACGAGAGGGTTCAAGCGCTGGATGTGCGGACGTCCACCCTTGGTGCGGATGTGTCGGACCTGCGGACCACTCTTGGCGACCTCAAGCTGGCCAACGATCAGATGGCCCGGCGGCTGGAGGACTTTGAGGGACGAGCCCGACGCAATAACATCCGTGTCGTAGGCGTTCCGGAGTCCTCCGACAGCCGCCCGGTTGACCTACTGGTCGAGGAGCTCATCCTCAAACAGCTCGCCCCCGCTGGCCTGAGTAAGTTCTTTGCCGTGGAGCGGGCCCATCGAGTTCCGGGCGGTCGGCCGCGACCGGGGGCCCCCCCGAGGCCTATAGTAGCCAAACTCTTCCACTACAGAGACCGAGATGCGATTCTGCAGGCCTCCCGGGTCCACGGACCGGTTCATCATGAGAACTCGTCTATTAACTTTTTTCCGGACTTCACCCAACTTGTCCAGAAACAGAGGATGGGTTTCCAGGGGGTGAAGCGTCGTCTCCGTGACCTGGGCCTGAAGTACTCTATGCTTTATCCCGCAAAGCTCCGAGTGGAACACGAGGAGCGGACTGCCTTTTTTGACTCTCCCGCGACTGTGAGTGACTGGCTGGACTCGCTGCCGGACCGGGGTGACCGGCCTGGGCCCTCTGCCGGTACCGAGGGTGACGGGTCCCCTTCGGAGTGACTTTTGGTCCTTGACTTTGCCACTTTGTACTGTTTGGCTGGGTTTTACTTCTTTTGTTCATCTTGTTTCACTATGACCTGTGTGGGGGGCGGGCGGGGACGGGTCCCTTTCCTCCTCCGGGGTCTTTTCGTAGAATGGGGTTTGTAGGGCGACAGGCACACTGCAAGTTGGGGTGGTTTTTTGGACCGCAGGGGTGCAGGGTGGGGGGAGTTGGATTTTGGGGGGGGTTGGGGGGTGGGGGGGGGGTTGTTTTGATGTGTGTTTTTTGTTTTCAAGGCGAGGTACTGATTCTGGTCCAGTTTCGGGTGTGACGCTACTTGCTGGGGGACCTTTGATCCACTGGAGGGGATGGGGGGGGACGGGTTGAGATTGATGTCATGGAACGTCAATGGATTGGGGGACCGTATCAAGCGGGGTGTTGTGCTGCAGTATTTGCGTCGTCTGACTCCTGATGTGGTGTTCTTACAGGAGACGCATCTGGTTGGTAATGTTTGTCATGCCATGAACAGGGGGGGATACCGCCTCGTGGCCCATTCTGGTTTCACCACTGGTTCTAGAGGGGTGGGCATTCTCCTGCGATCTTCACTTCCGTTAGAGATCACCAGGGTAGTCCCGGATGATAGAGGGCGCTATGTGGCTTTGACTGGGAGGTGGGAGGGGCAGTCCCTTTCCTTGGTCTCTGTTTATGTTCCCCCGGGCCTCCAGAACTCCACCTTCTCAGACTTGGGTCGCATGCTGCTTGAGCTTCCAGACAGTCTTTTGCTTATGGGCGGGGACTTCAATTCGGTGGTTTCGGGGGACCGGGACCGTCACCCGCCCAGGGCCCTCCCCGCTGCCCAGGCATGGCTCGGCGGACTCTTGGAGACCTTCGGTCTGGTAGATAGTTGGAGGTTAATGCATCCGACACAATGTCAGTACACCTTTCACTCTGGGGCACATGGGAGTCTTTCCAGATTAGACTATTTTCTTATGCCCGCGGCCCAGACTGCCCGGATTCGAGAGGTTAAGCACCTGGCTCGGGGTATCTCTGATCACTCACCGCTGTGGCTGCTCTTTGACACCGGGACACGGTCTGCAGGGCGGACCGCTCCTATTAACCCTTGGTACCTGCGAGACCCCACGACTCGCGATAGCCTGGTCAAGTCGATTGACCAATATTTCCTTGAAAACGAGGGGTCGGTGTCGTCCTCAATGTCCCTGTGGGAAGCTTTTAAGACAGTACTCCGTGGACATGCCCTCTCCCAGATAGTGGTGGCTAAGAAGATCAGGAATGAGGCGGTGGTGAAGCTGGAGACTGACATATCGGGGCTGGAGGCGGCCTTGGAGGCGGGTGTCACTCCGGATGGGCTCCATGCCCTCAGCTTGAAGCAGTTTGAATACAAGTCTCTTGTCACTGACGCTGCCAAGACTATGTATAGGGAGCAGCAGGGTAGATTATATGATGCCGGGGACAAGGCGGGTAAATTGATTGCTTGGCTGGATAAGAAGGAGAGAGTGAATCGTGTGGTCCCGGAGCTCAGGGTTTCGGATGGAACGTGTGTGACTGAGCCTGGTGAGATTGTGGAGTGTTTTGCTGACCACCTCCGGGCGGTGTACTCCCCGGTGACTGATAGGGATGAAGATGACTCTCGCCTCCTGCTGTGGGATATTGCTCTGCCCGGCTTGTCCGTCGAGGACCGTGAGCAGATGGACGCCCCCTTGTCTGTAGAAGAGATTGCTACTGCGATTCGCTCCCTTCGCTCTGGCAAGGCTATGGGCCCCAACGGCCTGCCTATTGAACTGTATAAATTACGCCCGGATAAAATCGCGCCTTTTCTCCGTCGTATGTTTCAGGAGTCGCTCGAGAAGGGTTCCCTTCCCGCGGACCAGCGTCTGGCTACTATAGTCGTGATCCCCAAGGATGGTAAGCCACGAGACCGCTGTGCCTCCTATAGGCCTATTTCCCTATTAAATGCTGAGCCCAAGATACTGGCTAAAGTCCTCGCCACTCGCTTGCTGAGCGTTATCTGTGATCTGATACATCCAGATCAATGCGGCTTCATCCCTCATCGTAATACCGCTCTTAACCTGCGGCGTCTCCACGGCGTCCTCGCTAGGGCGGAGTATATCTCCGACCCGGCCGTACTGGTTTCTTTAGATGCCACGATGGCCTTTGATACTATCGAGTGGCCATTCCTCTGGGCTGTCTTGGCTAAATTTGGCTTTGGGGAGGGATTTCTTGGCTGGCTGAAGCTTCTTTATGCGGGACCAATGGCTCAAGTGGTAGTCAATGGGCGGGTTTCTCAGCCTTTCGCTCTCGGAAGGGGTACTAGGCAGGGGTGCCCGTTGTCCCCTCTGCTCTTTGCTCTCGCCTTGGAACCGCTCGCTGCCTGGCTCCGCTGGGAGCCCTCGATCAGAGGGATCCGGTGGGCCCCGGGCTTTGAGGACCGGGTCTCGTTGTATGCGGATGATATTCTCTTGTACCTCACCTCGCCGCGGCAGTCGCTCAATGTTCTCTTTGACGTCCTTACTTCCTTTGGGAGAAATTCGGGTCTGACGATTAACTGGTCTAAATCTTGCGTGTATCCTATCTCTGGTGGCCCTCCTCTCTTGCCGCCTCGGCTTCCGATCCAAATATCTCGGTCCGGCTTTAAATACCTGGGGGTGTACGTTTCGTTGGATCCAGCGGTTCGCTATGAGCAGAACCTCCTGCTTCCACTTCGGCGTTTGAGGGTGGATACGGCTCGGTGGTGTAAGCTGCCCTTGTCCCCGCTTGGTCGCGCAGCGCTGTTTAAAATGATGTCCCTTCCCAGATTCCTTTATGCACTTCAGAACTCCTTCGATGTCATTCCGGTGGCCTACTTTCGGGAGGTGGAGAGCCTGCAGAGGAGACTGGTGTGGGACGGGCGGGCGCGTATCGCTTTGGCAAAGCTTACTCTCCCCTGGTATGACGGGGGCATCGCGCTGCCTGACATCAGACGGTACTATTGGGCCTCCCAGCTATCGGCCATTAACCATGCCACGTATGCGCCTGGCTTGAACCCGGCATATGAGATGGATAAATTCCTGCTTCCTGGCGGTAACTACAACAGGGCGCTTTACTCCCGTTCGGTTGGGAGGACCCTTACGGGCCCTACTAGGATTGCGATAAGGATCTGGAAGGCGGCGAATGTAGCCATGGGCTGGAGTGAGCGTTTAACGTGTGCCACTCCTTTATTCGCCTCAGACCGCTTGGGAAGCCTCTGGACAACGAAAGGCTTTGAGCACTGGGACACGATCGGTATTAGCAGAGTGGGAGACTTATGGGTTAAGGGCGCGGTTAAAACCTTCGCGGCGCTCCAGAGCGAATACGAGCTTACTGAAAGGGAGTTCTTCCGTTATGCCCAGGTTCGGCATGCCTTGCTCTCGGTCTTTGGGGAAGGGACCAAGGTCCCGGTTTCTTCGCCCCTTGAGGACCGCATACTTGATGGTCACGTGCCCGACAGTACTATCTCTCTGATTTATAAAAAACTGATTAATAATCGGGCCGACCTCTTGGTGCGTCTTCGGGAGGCATGGACGGGAGATGGGGTGGAGCTGGACGACGAGGACTGGCAGTCCGCACTGTCATCCCCTAAGGAGGTGGCCATCCCGGCCCGTCTCCGTCTGGTCCAGCTTAAGATTCTCCACCGTGTTTACGTGACGGGTCCCCGTTTGGTTTCGATGGGGTTTTCGGAGGACGGGCTCTGTAAGCGGGGCTGTGGGCTTAGTGCCACCTTTCTCCACATCCTATGGGAGTGCTGCGAGGTGGCGGAATATTGGTGCCGGGTGCATGAGGTTATGGGACAAGTCACCGGGGTTGCTCTGTTGCCGGAGGTGCGTCGCTGTGTTCTGAATGTGTGGGAGCCCAATGACTATAACGCGGCCCAGGCTCGGTGGGCGGCCCTGGGGAACATGATTGCAAAGAGAGATATAGCGCAGCTTTGGGGTTCCCAGCGGCCTCCCACCGTGTCTGTGTGGAAGGAGAACATGGACTGGTGCATGTTCAGGGAGAAGACTGTGTATGTGGCTCGTGGTAAACCGGGGGCATGGGGTAGAATTTGGGGGCAGTGGAATGAGTATCGTGGGAATATCTGTGCTCCCCCCCGGGTGGATACGTCCGAGGTTGCCTTGTCCCCCTGATCCTTGATGGTTCCTTGCTTATCTGGAATATCAGAGTATAGACCTGGCTCTCCCGTGAACCCCCCCCCTGACCTCTTAGTCCTCCGTCTTCTTGACCGCTATCGGGTGGTCGGATGTAGAGTCCCCCTGCTGTGGTACGACGCCCATTTCTTGTCGTCTCGCCTCGCCTTTTGTTTTTAGTTGTTATTTATGTTAAATGTATGTATCCGGATCCCTGTATGTGCAGACGGAGCTTCTGTAATGTGCGGAGCCCCCACGGGCCAGTTATTAACTTTAGCACTGTGTGATTCTTTTTGATTCTAGCGGCCGGCCCAGGTGGTTGTAGGCCCGTGCTTGTATCCTTTTTTACTGCTCAATAAAATTTTCAAAAAAAAAAAAAAAAAAAATCGGTACCCTCTTCCACTCATCTCCACTCTTCTAGATCAAGTACGCAAGGCCAAGATTTTTACTAAATTGGATCTTCGTGGGGCATATCACCTGATCCGTGTACGCGAAGGAGATGAGTGGAAGACGGCATTTCGAACTAAGTTCGGCTTGTATGAGTATTGTGTTATGCCCTTTGGGTTATGTAATGCTCCAGCAGCATTTCAATTCTTCATTAATGAAGTGTTGAGGGAATATCTCGATGTATTCGTAATCGTATACATCGATGATATTCTCATTTACTCCCAAGATGAAAAAGAACATATAACCCATGTGAAAAAAGTACTTCAATGTCTACAAGACAATCACCTTTTCGCTAAATTAGACAAATGTCTTTTTCATGCAGATAAGGTCGACTTTTTAGGGTTTGTGATATCGGCGGATGGGTTACAAATGGACCCTGCTAAAATATCAGCCATCCTCCAGTGGGCAAGCCCTCAGAACGTGAAAGAAGTGCAATCCTTCCTCGGTTTTGCCAACTTCTATAGAAGATTTATAGATCATTTTTCCGAGCTGATACGCCCTATCACCAGACTACTAAAGAAAGGAGTTTCCTTTTTATGGAATGAGGCCGCAGAAACAGCCTTTCAAGAGCTAAAGAACAAATTCACATCTGCCCCCATAATGCGTCATGCTGATGAGAATCAACCATATTTCATTGAAGCAGACGCGTCACAATATGCAGTCGGAGGAATACTTTCTCAAAGAGAACCCAAGTCAGGCGTTCTCCATCCCATTGCTTATTTTTCTAAGACACTCTTACCTGCTGAACAAAACTACACCATTGGTGAAAGAGAACTGCTGGCCATCAAGCTAGCCTTTCAAGAATGGCGTCATTATCTTCTTGGTTCACCTCATGTGGTCACGATCTTCTCTGATCATCGCAATTTGCAATTTTTTAAATCAGCCCGGGCCCTCACGCCCAGACAAATGCGATGGGTATCATTTTTTAGCGAATACAATTTCATCATATCCTTCCGTCCCGGAAATAAACATGGTAAGGCAGATGCATTATCAAGACTAGGTATTGAATCCAAACACTTCCTTGACAAATCTGTGCCTATCATTCCTGATAGTAAAATAGCGGCGATAGGTGACAAGATCCAAGAGGTCCCTGACTCCTTTATGACCAAACTCTCAGTAGAGCACTCCCATTTATCTCCAGAAGAATGGTTAACTGATCCCCACAATAGGATCGAGAACGGATTCTTTATGCATGAAAACAAAATATACGTACCTTCTCAAGAACTTCGTGCCACCCTATTGCAATGGTGTCATTCTCTACCCTTAGTAGCTCATCCGGGTACAGAAAAAACACTTCAATTATGCAAGAGATGGTTCTGGTGGAAGGGAATGAATCAGGATGTTACCACCTTTGTGCAGGCTTGTCCCACCTGTGCAAGACAGAAACCTTTACATAGTGCTCCGGCTGGTCTACTACAACCATTACCTATCCCACCGATTCCATGGCATTCTGTTAGCTTAGACTTTATCACTGACATGCCTGATTCCAGAGGATATACAACTATCCTTGTTGTAGTGGACATGCTCTCAAAGATGTCGCATTTTATTCCTTTAAAACAAATACCTACGGCCAAAGAACTAGCCAACATTTTCATTGAACAGATAGTCAGATTACATGGGTTACCTTCAATCATTGTATCAGATAGAGACCCCCAATTTACTTCCAGGTTCTGGCAAGGGTTATGTCACGCCTTACACATAGACCATCGTTTGTCATCTGCCTACCATCCTCAAACGGACGGCCAAACCGAAAGGACAAACCAAACACTAGAGCAATATCTTCGGTGTTTACTAAGTACCCTCACAACTGATTGGGTGCAGGCATTAGCTCTCGCTGAGTTTGCTTACAATAATTCCATGCACTCCTCCACAAAGGTGTCTCCCTTCTTTTTCTCTCATGGTTATCACCCCAAATTCTTGCCGCTACACCTCCCTGAGTCTCTATCTGAAATTCCTGCAGTTAACGAGCATCATACAAATTTAAAGACAATTTGGAATCAAGCAAAACAAGAATTACACGAAGCCAAGATACAAATGAAGACACAAGCAGACAAACATAGACAAGAGGGCCCCCAATACAACACCGGGGACCAGGTATGGTTAGCTACCAAGAATCTCCGTCTAGCTGGAACCAGGAAATTGCAACCTAGATACATAGGGCCATATAGGATTGAAAGGGTTATCTCCCCAGTAGTGATGAAACTTGAGTTGCCCCAGGAAATACAAATACATCCTGTATTTCACATATCCTTATTGAAACCCTATATCGCACCTTCCTGCCCGGAACCACCCCCTCCTCCCATAACAGTGGAAGGAGAACTAGAATATGAGGTCAACAAAATAATTGATTCCCGAAGGCGGCAAGGGAAACTACGATACCTAATAGATTGGGTGGGGTACACGCCAGATGACAGAACATGGGAATTGGCAGAACATGTTCATGCGCCCTTGCTTGTACGTAGATTCCATGCCCTTCATCCCAACAAACCCCGACCTGTTAGGCTACCTTTAAGGGGGAGAACTGTTACCCGTACAACATCTCACACGTAGAAAACCACATTTTTTACATATTTCACTACAAATACCATAATGCCTTGGGAGGGTGAGAGAGATTGTGTGTGGTCCCATGCTACCTGACAACGAATCAGATCACTCGAGTAGTTCTATGTGACCTGACAACGAATCAGATTCCTCCATTGGTCTCCTGATGCTTGACAGCGAATCAGAGCATTCAAGCTCTTCAAATAGAGATACGCCTCTTCCCGTAATTGCTTGGCTTCTTCGATCCGTTGAGAACCCTGCCTGTTGCGAATCTTATCGTTTGTGACTCCTGCCTGTGAAAGTTTCTACGATTCTTGTGGAATACTGCAGACCCTAAAACTCTGCTAGCCGTAGAGGAATATCTCTCGTCACCCTGCAACTTTGGAGCGCTGCGTGTCTCCGACAGCCTCTCGCTCTTACCTTGTTACAAATACACCTTGCAACTTTGTAACCCTGCAAGCCGCTGACGGCACATCTAAAGCTCTACCAACCCCTGGCGTCCTATCGCCCGCTCCGGATACAATTGAAGACTCTCAGACCGGAACAAAGACAGAACTGATTGAACCACTTGCTACGAACGTCATATTTAGCGAGTACCTTGCGAAGTGCATCACAACTTGATACGATATTAATTTTGCTGGCAAATTACGTTAGCGACTTCTTTTCTTTTTCGAACTCAGCATCCTTCACATAAGGACTTGTACTTGTTTCATAAACTCGGCTTCCTTGGAAAAGACGCTCTGTATGATTGCAATACAGGGACTACCACACGAAGCCACGATCGGGTGTTAATACACCGGACTCTTTTGGACTATACTTCCAGTTTCTACTTGTTGACCTACGTTGTCCTATCACGGGTAAGAAAAAGACCATACACAATCCTTCTCTTAAATTACATAGCTCTGATGTATCTCATTCTGTACGCCTATGGTAGAAATTATTGACCTGTTCTTTTATCTTTATACAGCAACTCCTATGGGCTACTATACCTTGGTTCCCTCCCACGCTGAGTTCCTTTGACGTTCCTTTGAAGTTCCGTGTCTTCTCATCGCTCCCTGGGGGTATCTGTGAGCCTGCTGCTATTATACTGTAGGGGGCTTGCGATATCTTCAGGGAAGGTGAGACCTAGCTTCGCTCCTGAGCATTGCGGATTGGTGCGGCCTGCAGTCGCGACACAACCTAAGGACCAAACAATGGATAAACTGATATGTGTAACAACTTTCAATACCAGAAGTAATGAAATAAAAAATGTCATTAAGAAGTATTGGAACTTGGTGGGATCAGAAATCTGTATGATTGAGGCACCAATGTTTTCATTCAAACGTGCAAAAAACATCAAGGACTTTGTAGTGTCCTCCTACTTAGAACCACCTTCCATACCTGATATAAGATCACAACTTAGTTTGCCACCTATTACAGGACACCACAGATGTAGTCATTGTAAGGCATGCCAATATACCACACCTGGAACTATGTTTAGACATCGTGGAAAGACATATGCCCTTAATCATTTTACTAATTGTAACAGTCAAAATGTTATTTCCGCTATCAGATGCCCATGCCAACTGATCTATGTGGGTCAGACGACCCAAAAAGTCAAGAATAGGATCCTGCAGCATCAGAGTAGACTAAAATGCAAGACCCATGGAGCTCCCCTAGTCGAACACTATACTAATGCAGGACACACCCATGAACACCTTGTATGGTGGGTACTAGAAAAAATCGTACTACACCAAAGGGGAGGGAATATTGCCATCTCTCTCAACTATAAAGAGTGCCGTTGGATTCATACCTTTGAGGCTACCAGCCATGGCCTCAATGAGCATGAAGAGACGTATTTACAAATGAGTAAATTGTAAGATTAATCAATGAGCTTTGTAGCGCTGTGAGCGCTGTCTGACTTTATAGCGCTAGGAGCGCTGTGATTCTGATAGCGGGTGCCCACCCCGCGATTCTGCCGTGTTTTGACAAGTTCGGCGGGTGCCCACCCCGCCGTTGTGCTCGTTGCTGTGCTCGAGCGGGAGCCTACCCCGCTTTATTGGAGAGTGAGAATCCCTAGCGGGTGCCCACCCCGCCAGGGACTTTGTGCAGAGTAACGGGAGCCTACCCCGTCTTGAAAATCCCTGCCGCCGGCCCGGGAACCCCGCAGGAGCTGTTTCCTTGGGCCGCCCATGTCAGAGCCCTGCCGCGCTGTGATTGGTCCCAGCGTTACAGGTTGCCCAGCAACAGGGGGCTCGCCGTTCTGAAACGCGGAAACCGGAGAGCGAGGCAGCGCGACGCGACCAGGCCGAAGTGCGGCCGGCCCCAGAGAGAGCAGAAGCAGAGACGACACGGGAGTCCCCAGAGCAACAGCCCGGTAAGTTGAGCAGGGCTGGGGGACTCCGTGCGCGTATTGTGGGTGCCGGTCCCAGACCGGCTGACTCTTAGAGGGGCCCCCGCTTTTGAGGTCGCTCCAACATTTGGGGGCATTGTTTGTAGAGCCCCGTGAAGGCTCCAACGTGTGGGGCATTGTGGCTTGAGCCCCGTGTGGCTCCAACGTCGGGGGCATTTCTGTTGCACCACGAGCGGCCCCGGAAGGCAGCGGGCCGCTCCCACGACCGGGGGCCTTGGGACAGAGCCCCGTGAGGCTCTAGGGGGCTGTGGTTGTGTTTAGAGCCCCGAGGCTCCAGTTGGCGAAGGCTCAGAGTCCAGAGGGACTCCTACGACGGGGCACTGTTCGTTTAGGGCCACGAAGGCTCTAGGGGGCATTTTGTATGGACAGAGCCCAGAGAGGGCTCCAGAGGCACGCAGAGTGCCTGAGGTCCGTTCCACAGCTGCCCAGCACTTAGTGGGCAGCTGCAACGTTTAGGTGGTGGCCTCTGTGTTTTATCTTGCGCAGCTTGCGCAGCCGTGCACTGACTTTTCTGGACACAGAGCGTCCTAGCCTGGACAATGCCAGTTGGCCTAGGGACTGCCACAGGTGGTGGCATATGAGTTTGTGCGCAATTGTTCCTTTCCTTGCACCTCTGAATGTGTTTTTATGCGTCATGTGCCATTGCTTTACACCTCTGAATGTGTTTTTATGCATCATGTGTTTTCCTTCCCTACACCTCTGAATGTGATGCATCATGTGTAACGTCCTATTACCCCTACAGGTATTGTGATACTTAGAGGGTTGTTTGCTTTCTCCTAGTACAGGTGGTGCTAGTGAGGTTCCAGTCCCCTGCGTGACAGTTTCCTAAGGTAGTTAGGGTTGCGTAGGTGGTACTTACCTGATACCAGTAAGTACTGGTTGTGTGCTATACCTATTATTTTTGTGCTACAGTGATCTTATATATTTTTGTGTTACGTTCTAAAAAAAAGTGCTAATTCCTGACAGTGGTCCAGGTGGCCCTGTCTTGTACATATCCCTTGTAAATTCTGCCCGTGCCTGTTGGCACATTGTAAAGTGTGTGTTTTTATCTAATGTGTTGTGTATAATACAAAGGCTATTTTTATAGAATACCTTGTGTGGAGTTTCCTTTGTGGTGGGCCTTGGGTGTTGTTGCTGGGTGCGCGCGCAAACGCTTTACACATTGCCTCAGAGATAAGCCTGACTGCTCGTGCCAAGCTACCAAGGGGGTGAGCAGGGGTTATCTTTGGCGTGTAACTCCCCAGCCCTGACTAGAGTGGTGGTTTCTGCCTGGCTTCGGCGCAAGCCCTAGCCAACCTGAAATCCCATTTCTAACACCAGGTTATTAAAAGGTTAAGTGAATGAACATGTGGATGGAAGACATTAGAAGTTGTGAGATCTGGGCTGAGCAGCTGTGTGAGCACTGGAGTACTTTGGGGCAGTGGCTTTTGCTAAGGTTATGATGGGGCGCCTCTGGCTTGGTTTCCCAAGATATTCTCAGTCGGTAGTGACAGTTCTTGGTCAAATGACTCATTTATTTAGATGTGTCAACAGATTCTTTTAGATCGCCTTATCAGGACAGAGGGACAAAGGCATTTTCCCTGCCCGCATCAGACTTCCCATTATTAGGATACATTACAAGTCTTCTCTTGACATCAGACTCAAAGATTGCGCCATCAAAGGACACAAACTGCACATATGACAGTCAGCACTTACTGCCAACTTGATGCACCCCAATTTTTCTGCTCTACACCTGGGGCAACTAGGCTTGGACTTTGAAAAGTGCTTCAAAAAGTCTTCCACTGAACTCTGATTGTGGCCAGCAAATCTGAAAACCTCCCTTTACATTGTAAACATATTTATATAGCGCCCACCCCAGATAAGGCATTGAAGAGATTCTTTCGGTCAGTAGCACGCTACTCCGGAACCCAAGATTAGTGCTTAGTAGGTCAGTATAATTTTTTTTGTTTGGTTTTTCCTTGAGCATGTGTGTTCTTGATTTCCTGTGTTTTTAGTAGAGTCTGGGGTAGGGATAGAATGATAGAAGTGGATTTGAAAAGGGGAATTAGTGAGTTGTTTTTGTAAGTAATGGTCGTGTGTGCTTGTTAGTTGGATGGAATGGCTACTCATGATTATATATATATATATATATATTTCAGGAATGCCAGAGACAGCCTCACCAAGGAAAGTGATGGTATATGTGTGGCACACATACCTCTCATGCCAATGTGACACCAGTCAGACAGAAGAAAACACTTAAAGAACTGCCTGATTAAATATACTGGTACCTCTTTTTGAAGAACTTTATTTTTGAAGCATGTCAGTATTAATAATTGAAATACAAACTGTCTTTTCATTTAACAATGATGAAATCCAACAAACTGCTTCTGAGTTTACAAGCCGAAATTACCAGTACCAGCATTCCCACTATGGGATAAAAGGAAGTGGAATTAATTAATCTTAATTGTTTTCAGACTGCCCACTGTGATCAAGGCCCTAATGGCAGAAACGCGTTGGTGGAAGAAAAAGACTGAATACATGAAATTGTTGACACGGAGGTCACAAGAGTGCGGCGTGATTTATGCCTGTGGTGATTCTTGGGTCTGGTTCCAACGCTGGCACCTGCAGTTTAGCGCCCACTTTTTTGACCAGTTTGGTGTGATATATACGTGTGTGTGTGTGTGTGTGTGTGTGTGTGTGTGTGTGTATATATATGTGTTCCATGCCTGCCACATTGAAGCCGCCCACCTGAGTAAGAGGCCTCTTTCACAGAACAATTTGTAGGTAGTTTATGAATTTAAGAGGCCCGACTCGCTCGTAAGCTTTCCTGGAGAAAGACGGGATTTCCCAAATAAAATACCAGTGAGATACGAGTAAGGGAGGCGAGCTGAAATGCCTTTCAAGCTCACAGATTCCAATGGACACAAGACGCAAAGTTTAATATTCGGTGAAAAAGACTGCCTGTCACCTGGTGGATATGACTTTTATTTTTGCGCACTGAAGTGGCATGGAATGAACAATTTGACAGCAATGTGCTGCAAGTGAAAGTTAAGCGCCGATTTCAATTCACTGCGCAGGCGCCAATGAAATGCCACTCGGGCGTTGTAAATCATGCCATTAAGGAATCGCATATGAACACGGTCATTTCTTTTTTCATTTCAAAAGAATTTATTATTTTAAACGCGCAAATATGACACATAAGATATAAACCAAAGTGATACAATTGATATCGGGCAATGAGATAATAAATACATTAATATAAAGTTAATTGGTAGGAGAGCAATTCATTGTCATTCATTAATCTGCAGACATCAGATAAATAATTACTTAAGGAGGGAAGACCCAAAATGATGTCTGGCAAAAATATATATCAAAAGTATCACCCACAGATGGCAAATTAGGGAGAAGAGGAAAGTGAAGAAAGGAAGAACGAAAAGACGGAAAGAATAGGAAAGAGAAGAGGAAAGAAAAAGAGAGACAGAGAGAAGGAAAGGAAGAGGAGAGGATTTCCAGAGGAATCACCCAACATACAAGACAACACTAACCAGACAAATCAAAGGGATATTGCTCCACCAACCCTTCAGCAGCCAACTTCATGTATGAATCTAGGGCTTCCCATACACCAGAGGAAATAGAAGGAGAAAGATGAGCATGGTCCACTGACGTATGAGCACTTCGTAGAAAGGAAACCCAGGCCCACCAAGTATGGTAAGAGACAGACGAAAAGGATTTCCACTCCATGAGAATTACTTTGACTGCAATAGTTAACAAGAGGTCCAACAACTGGAGCTCCATGGGATCTAAAGGCAGAGGGGCTGGGGCCGCCAACGGACCCAAAAGAATTAATGGAAAAGACAGTTGAAATTTGATGTTAAAGATGAGCATAAGGTGTTTGTGGACTGAATCCCAAAAGGGTTGGAGAAGGGAACAATCAAGGAACATATGTTGAAAATCGCCTGGTAGAAGCCCACAGCTCCAACATAAATTGTCTACTTTGAGATTAAGTGAGTACAGACGAATGGGAGTCCAATGAAGAAGATTAATAGAGAAAAACTTAGACTGCGTTAGAGAGGGGGCAATTTTGTTACGAAGAGAAAATTTACCAATATCTTGCCAGGTATCAGAAGAGATATGAGCAGTAACACTATGATCAAAATGATGTAACCATTTTTGTTGTGTGACAGTTTGGGAAGGGAGTGTAGAGGACGATAAAAATTTATAAATCCGAGACGCAACATGGCCAGTCCTGATCCAAAGCTGAAAAAGCGTAATCAGCGGGGAAGAAGGATGAAGGTGTAATTTAGCAAGTGCAACCTTAATCTTAAGAAAAGTATAAAAATCTAAATTAGATAAAGAAAAATGTCGAGCAAGGGATGAAAAAGGGGAAGGATCATTGTTGGAATCATAGAGATGTTTAACAAGTGAGACACCTTTCCCAGCCCAGTAAGACATCAATTCAGGGTCAATATTAATTTTGATTTTAGAATTGCGCCAAATAGACGACCATCTAGTTTTATGTAATGGAACCGCTACCCTCTTATCAACCTTACGAACCGCTGCAATAGTGTCTAAAATAATAGAGCGAGAGAATGGAATAGAAAGGGTGTTTGTGGTTAAAAAAGATGCAGTCGGTAGAGGGGAGGCCAGTTCCTGTTCTATTGTCAACCAAGCTGGAGCATGAATAGATGGAGAAGAAAACCAAAGGGCACCCTGGGACGCCAGAAAAGCAGTTTGATATTTCCCCCAATCAGGAAAATTACAGCCCCCCATATCATAAGATTTCCGTAAAAATTTATAAGCAATCCTAGCCCTTCTATCATTCCATAAAAATTTAGAAGTGAGCAGATCAAGTTCATGGAAGAAGGAATCAGAAAGCCTTACTGGAAGCATAGAGGAAACAAAATTAATAATAGGAGTGATCATCATTTTTAGAGTCTGCATACGGCCCCACCAAGAAATATGCTTCGGAGACCAATTTTCTAAAAGACGTCTCACCTTAAGGATAGTTTGGGATTCATTATAAGAAGCCGTAGCATATAGGGTGGTACAAAAATAGATACCCAGATACTTTAGGTGTTTGGATTGCCATTTAAAGCCCGCCGAACCCATATGAGAGGAGAAGCAGTAAGCATTTAAAGGAAACATCTCTGTCTTATCTTTGTTCAGAGTGTATCCTGAGACTTTTGAAAAAAGAGCAATCGTATCCGAAATAGCAGGGATGGCCAATGCAATATCATTAGAGAAAATGAGAACATCATCTGCATATGCCGCTGTTTTTATCTGATGAGACCCAAAAGAGAACCCTTTAATATCTGGATGCGAGTCAATCATTCTGAGGAGAGGATCAATGGACAACAAAAATAGGAGAGGGGACAAAGGACAACCTTGTCTAGTGCCCTGACACAGGTTAAAAAAGGAAGACGTAGCACCGTTCACCCGTATATTAGCTCTAGGTCGGGAGTAAAGAGACATAACCATACGAATAAAGGAATCACCAAGATTATGTGCACATAGAACCGCTCGTAGAAAAGGCCAAGAGACCTTATCAAAGGCCTTTTCAGCGTCAAGGGCCAAGGCTGCCGCCGGAAGATTAGATCGTTTAGCGGCACCAAGAATATGACAAAAAGTACGAATATTATCCCGTGCAAGACGCCCCTTTACAAAACCTGTTTGGGAGGGATGAACCAAAAGAGGAATAAAGGACTCTAATCGTTTAGCTAAAATTTTAGCAAAGATCTTGGCTTCCATGTTAAGGAGGGATATGGGACGAAAATTTTTGGGATCTGCATGATCCTTCCCTTCTTTGGGGATAACTACAATAGTAGCATCCGCCGCAGAACCAGACACAGAGCCATCCTTAATAAACGCATCAAAAACGGATTGGAGTTTCGGGACAATCACGGGAATAAAGGTCTTATAAAACGCAATAGGATATCCATCAGGACCAGGAGCTTTACCAGACCGAGTAGCTTTAATCGCGGAAATGATTTCATCAGAAGTAATCGGGCAATTTAATGGCTGATTGTCTACCTCCGAAACAACTTTCAAAGGAACCGAATTCAAGAACTCCTGGCATTGTTCAAAAGAAGCTTGAGCTGACGGGGTATATAAATTGTTGTAAAAATCGCGGAACACCTCAAGGATTTCTGCAGTTTGAAATTTTTTCCTACCAAGCTGGTCAGTAATAGAAGGAATTTGAAAAGTGTTACAAGAAGATTCCTGGAACTTTAAAGTGGCAGCAAGAATCTTGCCCGCACGATTTTTTAACAGCAGTCTCTTAGATTTCTGAGCCTGCAGGCCAATATGAGCTCTCTTAGTAACTATAGTATTATATGAATACTTTAGATTTTTAATAGACTGGAGGCAGGTCTTATCCTGAGAATGTCGAAAAAGGGATTCCTGACGTTTGATCTCGTCTGCTAAGTCCGTGAGTTCCTTTTTAATGGCTGCGTTTCTCCTTGACATACATTTAATGATCTGACCACGGAAAGTACATTTAAAAGAGTCCCAGAGAACAACCGGGGAGCTGACTGACCCAACATTTTCAATAAAAAAAGTCTCAATGTCATTGGAAAACTCTCGCACCAAGGACTCATCATGTAAAATTTCTGTGTTTAGTCTCCACGAACGAGCTCGTGCCCTAGGGACAAAGGATGTAAGAGTAAATGTGACTGCGGCATGGTCAGAAACTAAAATAGGGTGAATAAGCGGAGATGAAGAAAATTGAACCAGAGAAGAGTGAACCAAAAGATAATCAATGCGCGAAAAGGACGAATGAGGGGAAGAAAAAAAGGAGAAGTCACTACCAGTGGGATTGTGAAGACGCCACACATCCTGAAGATGGGTAAGAGAGCACATATTAATCATTTGTTTGTGTGCTTTAGGGGGACGAAAGTTAAAGGCAGAATTCCTATCCAAGATCGGGTCCATTGGCAAGTTAAAGTCACCGCCTACAATAAGATTACCAAAGTGAGGAGTATCCTCGAGCTTTTTGGTAATCGCATTCCAAAAGGCCGGGTCATCCTTGTTGGGGGCATAAATATTCATGACAAATAAGTCAGCATTACCATTGGACAACTTAGATAGTAACCAACGCCCCTCCGTATCCTGTTCAGAGGAAACGATAGATAGCCCAGAGTGTTTAGAAACTAAGGTAATTACTCCATTCCTTTTACCACAAGCATCTGAACAAGCAACATCAAAGACCCACTCTTTCTTCAGAAACAACGCCTCCTTGGCAGAGAGCTTTGTCTCCTGAAAAAGGACGAGATCCGAAGAAAGAGATTTACAGTAGTCCAAAATCTTCGACCTTTTGACTGGATGATTTAACCCTTTAACATTAAGGGAAAGTATATTTAGTCCAGACATAGAACCAATATCAGGGGAAAAGGATATTCCATATGTGACAAATTAAGCGCAACAACCAGGAGAGCTAACCAGCAGACATCAACAGCCAACACACAACAGGGTGAGACCAAAGAGGAAATCCGAAAGGAAGAAAGGAAAGAAGGAAAAGAAGAAAGGAAAGAAGAGGAAAAAGAAAGCAGGAGAATACAAAGAAAGAGAGAGAGAAGGGCCCATCCGGCAGGTCTGAAAAAGACCAAATTCATACAAGGGGGGACATGGAAAAAAGAGCGAGGGGCCAACAGGAGAAATAACAACAACAGCATAAAAAGCCCCAAAGCAGTGCATAGCCGATTATACATTTTAAAAGAGAACACTATCTAAAAGCCAAGAACCGGAAATAATTATCACTTATTAGAAGACAAAGCGAAATGAGAAACTATAAAGGCAACACATTTGACCAAATTAATGTATAGATAACAACTAAAATAAATCATAGAGAACGGTAAGAGCAGAAAAGAGAGAAAAAGAAAGCACGAACAGGCATTAAGAGCTGGTGGAAAGTGCACTAAGAGAAACCATTACTAATAGGTAGAACCAGACCAAAGCGGACTCCATCAAGAGAAAAAAGGACCATAATGAAGAGAAAAAAAGAAATACAATCTAAAGCATACTATATGATACAATATGGGAAAGACACGTGAAATATAATGAAAAAACGGTATATAACATCTTATCGATATAACAGTCAGTGAAACTCTATGGCAGCTAAATAAGAGACCTAATACTATATATAAATATGTAAAATCTATATGCAAACTTATAAATAACTTGGCATGAATAAATAAAGCCATATACACGCAAGCTGGCAGAATAAATATGCTTGCCTAAAAAGTGAACTTGTAGATAAGAGGGGCATAAATGTATCAAGAACAAAGCATCTCTAAAAAAAAAAAAAAAAAAAAAAACTAGCCTACTCGAAAAAGATAATTAATGACACAATGTAATCAAATCACGCAATGAAAAAATCAATAAAGTAGGTATCTAAATGATACAATATGGGAAAAATAGGTGAAACATAATAAAAAACGGTATGTAGCATCTTGTCAATATAACAGTCAGAGAATCCCTTATAGCAGCTAGATAAGAGACCCAATACTATATATAAATATGTAAAAACTATATACAAACTTAAAGATAGCTGGCCATGACTAAATAAAGCCATACACACACAAACTGGCAAGATAAAAATGCATGCCTAACAAAGTGAGCATGTATGTAAGAGAGGCATAAGTCTGCCAAGTACAAAGCATCTATAACAAACTAACCTACTCGAAAAAAACAAATGATAACACGATGTAAACAAATCCCTCAATGGAAAAAATAAACAGTGAACTAGGTATAACTAGCAACTATATGAACGACCTATACTGACTCTAAATATAGCCATAAGTAAACACGTAGTAACATATATGCATAAAACACCTAGACAAACCAAACAACAACACGATAAGAAAGCAAAGGAACAAACAATGACCTACTCCAAAAAATATGAAATAACAAAAAACATACATGAAGCAAAAGAACCGACCACAAAAGAATAAAATAAACCAGATTCACCACAAAAATCGACGCACAAACCGAAGACATACCACTGAAAAGGAAAGGGACCATGACCTAATGCGTCGAAAGACAAACTGAGGAGGCAATGAATGACAGGACGCTACGCGGACAAAAGTGAAGTCACGCCAACAAAAGAAGTTACCACAAAAAGTTAAAAGGTTTATACAATAAGACTAACAACACTAAAGACCAATACACCATAACGATACTAAAGGAGCACCAAGAGACGACAAAAATACGTCAAGACCAATGGACATAAAGACCACTGCGCAGAACTAAAAGCAGATAAGGACGACAAGTGAACATAAGTGAAAATAGAACCATCAAGAAACACTACCACGAAAAATTGGACAGATCATACAGTAGGACTGACGACAATAAAAGGCCACTACACTATAACAATAGGAATGAAAAACATAAGACAACAACAGCCCGTCCAGAAGATTGGACATTAGGACCACCACGCAGATCTAAGAGAGGGTAAACCTAATAGACCTGGCAAAGACAAAAAAAACTCATTGCATTATGTATAGTCATATCAGGTGCCAGAGGAGCCAGGAACCAGCGAGGCCCCCATTTGAAGTTCCATCTGCGATTCCAACTGATTATCCAGAAACGAGGCCAGATCAGCAGGTTCATCAAAGATTCTGGAGCGCCCTTTGAAAGTAATACGGAATTTTGAGGGGCCAGCAAAAGAGAAGGGAACATTCATCTCGGCTAAACGCTTCCGGAGATTAAGAAAACCCTTTCTCCTAATGACCGTGTCTCTGGCAAAGTCTTGAGAAATTGAAATGCGATGTCCATTCCAAGAGACAACTCTAACCTTCCGCATATGAGCCAGAATTTGCTCAGTGTGTTGATGGCGCAGTGGCTTGAAAATTATCGCTCTAGGTTGCATAGCAGACTTAGGACGAAATGTGGGAACACGGTGTGCACGTTCCAGTTCAAAATCCCTTTGGAAAGAAATTTGCAGTGTGGAAGGAATCCATTGATAAAGGAAGTCAATCATAGAAGATGCATCTTTCTCAACATCCTCCGGAAGACCAAAAATGCGCAGATTAGACCTGCGGTTACGATCTTCTTGCTCAGTAAGGTCTTTCCGCAATGCTGCCATTGAACGCTCTAACTGTGAGAGAGATCTAGATTGCTTTTGCATGGAGTCCTCTGCGCCACTGATACGTGCTTCTGTGTCCGAAACACGAAGAGAGAGGGCCCTGAATTCATTCCTGATGGCTAGCACCTCTACTTGCAGTAAATCTGTGTTAGTTTTGGTAGATTGCGCAATTTCATAGACCTCATTGAGGCGCGTCAGGATAGACTCAAGAGTGGCGCTAGGGTCCTTTTGCGCAGATTCAGGTGTAGGGGATAACTGTTTGGACCTTTTAAGAGACGCTTTAGAGTCTTTTGCGTCCTTAGCATTTGGTGACGGGCCCATATTCGCAGCCATAGAGCACACCACCTCAGCAGGAGCAAAAAAGGTACCAAGCAAAAATAGAGAGCGCGCTCACATCAAGAGAGCGATAATAATGGCGTCTATCAGGGCAGAGAAAGGAGCCACCTCACAAAAATATCATGCCCTACAGATATCAAAAACGGCACCTTCCAACAACCAGAAACAGCCACGAAGTACGGAAATATCAGTCAACGAGACCTCCTAAGAGGGCGATGGCGGCGCGCTGACTAAAAATATGACAGTAGGAAACCAAACAGTATGGTCATAACAGGCAGCAAAGCAGCAGGAGGAAATATTAAAAAATAATATAAATGTATGAAAAGTGAGCAACTTCACCAGTTCTTGTCAGTCCTTATTCCTGGCAAATCCGTGTCAGTGACGTCGTCGTGCTGAGGAGAGAGAACATCCCACTCTTGAGAGAGACAAAATGGCGGCCGCTCGCGAAAACACCGAGCGCCACCTAAAAACGCCCGAAATATGGTCACCGGCAGCCTCAAATAGCAGGAAACGTCTCACATTACATGCTTGGCAGCTTCATATCCAGGATACCATCTTCAGAAATGACCGGGGCAATCCGAGGCGACAGCAACCCTCCGTCGGCTCTCGCTCCAGCGCAGAGCTCAAGCACAAACCGCCATCACGCAGCGGCGTGCAAGCCACGCCCCGAACACGGTCATTTCTGGAAGCAATGTTTGTTATTTCCCGTGAGCAAGGCTTGATACCAGAGCAGAAACGCGCTGGACAGATCATGTTTGCCGGCAGTTTAAATACTGCGTTTAAATAAATCACTTTGGATTACCAAGAATCACGGCACCAATGGCTTTTTCTGGTGCAGAGAAAGATTTGGTTGGATTGAAGGCAGGAGCTCCGTGCCTGCCACATTGCTGCCGCCCTGCCAGAGTAAAGGTATATATATATATATATATATATATATATATATATATATATATATATATATATATATGTGTGTGTGTGTGTGTGTGTGTGTGTAAATTTGTGTTTACTTGATTCAACTCCTCAATACCCAGCTGTAGTACATTGAAGGGCAATATCTACATGGACTGCTGTCCACTTGTATTAGGTGGTACTTTTTTATGCTTACAAATAATTGATAAATATACACATACAACCTATTGTAGTTATTGGTAGAAGGCATAATCCTCTATATATGTCCCTATATGAACAAAGAAGCAGCAATTTTGATATACTCTGATATACATATGTATCCTGTCGTGTAATATACAATTTTCCCTTATATAAATATATCTGCTTATAACAGGAGGCATAGTTCAAAGAACGATGAGGTGTACTGTTAAAATAACAGCTCCTTTCCACAATGTGAGAAGTATAGTTTGACATGTCGGAGTACACTGTTGTGGTACATTTTGTCTTTTCTGCGGTGGTTGGTCCACTGCGAATACATAATGGACGGGGTAATCTCCTGTGTCGTCGTCCATGTCTTCGCTGTCTTGCGTTTTGTCTATGGTCTGGGCCATTTCTCTCCAGGGTTCCGATGACTTGCACACTGTCGCGAAATGGTTCATCCTGCTGCAGGCCGAGCTCTTCCTCGCTCTCGCCTGGCAGTCCTGCATGCGGCGGGGCATGCCTCCACAATAGCCGCCTTCTTTCTTCCTGTCCTGTTGACGCTTGCCCGGGTTTTGGCGCGGCTTGGCTTTTACGACGTTCACCTCCTCCGTCCTGATGGGACGGTGGAGAGCGGCCTCCATATGAGATGCTCTGACCTTTGCTAGTTCTTTAGATCGTCCCATGGTAAGGATGTCTGCCAAGGGTTTGCCGGATTCTTGGACGATGTTCTATCTGAGTTTGGAGGAGTAACAGCCTTGTATTATATGGGCCCTGATTTCCTCTTGTTCATCCTGGAAGCCGCACGTGCTGGCTAGCTCCTTCAAACGCCCGTGGAATGCGTCTAATGACTCCTCCGCTTCCTGCTTGGCCTGGCGAAAGATTAATCTCTCGTAGTCTTTGTTTGCCATCGGTTCGAAGTGTGCATTCAGGGCATTCAGTAGTGTTGCCTACGTCTTGGGGGTGGCCTCTACCAGCGTTTTGTAGATGCGATAAATGTCTTTGCCTCCCAGGTGGAGGAGCAGTGATCTGCGCCTGTCGCGGGCTATTCCTGCCCCTTCAAAATAGAATTGTTCTGTCCAGTCCCTCCATTTTGGGATGAGAGTGGATAGAGAACCATCCACCACGAATGGCTCGATGCCCGGGATCGTCGCCATCAGGATGCAGTTGTGGGAGTACCTCGCGGCACATGCACTGCCTCCCTACTTTGCTGGAGTGGCAGCCACCTGGCCGAGGTTGACTGTGATGCAGTCGGGCCTAGTCGCCGTGCACCGTGGAGTCCTAGCCTGACCCTCTCGTCGACGTCCACTAGGGGCGCTGGGGCCAACCACGTGCGCGTTATCACAGGCTGAGGTGTTGAGGGCTGATCCCATGACCGAGCACTGGCTCTTATTGGGGCTGCAGGGCCTTTACCAGTTGCAGCAGGCCGGCTCTACCTGGGGCTGCAGGACCCTTCCCATGGGTGTCAGACTGCTCACTGATGCAGAGCGCTGGGGCCGAGCAGTGGTGTGGCGTGAGCTCATGACCGCCGTCGTCGACCAGTGTAATGAGCTGCAGCGCGGGGGTGATGTGCGCGCTGCAGCTGCTTAAATATTCACGCTATGTGGGTGTACTGTGCGGTAGCAGGGTCCCGACTAAATAACTCGGGCCATGCCTCTTTATTTTATACAGGCGCATGGCGTAATCAATCAATCAATCAAGGACATTTATAGAGCGCACTACTTACCCGTTGGGTCTCAAGGCGCTTAGGGGGGGGGGGGTGCCGTTACTGCTCGAACAGCCAGGTCTTGAGCTTCTTCCTGAAGGAGAGGTGGTCTTGGGTCAGGCGCAGGTCGGCCGGGAGGGAGTTCCAGGTCTTGGCGGCCAGGTAGGAGAAGGACCTTCCTCCTGTTGTCGCTCTACGGATGCGTGGGACGGTGGCGAGGGCGCGGCTGGCTGAACTGAGGTGGCGTTTGGGAGCGTAGAAGTTGATTCGGTTGTTGAGGTAGCTCGGGCCTTGGTCGTGTAGGGCTTTGTGTGCGTGGGTGAGGAGACGGAAGGTGATTCTTTTGTTGACGGGGAGCCAATGCAGGTCTCTCAGGTGTCCGGAGATGTGGCTGTTTCGTGGGATGTTGAGGATGAGTCTGGCTGAGGCGTTCTGGATCCGCTGGAGTCTCTTCTGGAGCTTGGCGGTGGTTCCGGCGTAGAGGGCGTTGCCGTAGTCCAGTCGGCTGGTGACGAGGGCCTGGGTGACGGTCTTCCTGGTCTCCGTGGGGATCCACCAGAAGATCTTCCGTAGCATGCGCAGGATGTTGAAGCACGCCGAGGAGACGGCGTTGACTTGTCTGGTCATGGAGAGGGAGGAGTCCAGGATGAAGCCCAGGTTGCGTGCGTGGTTTGTCGGTTTGGGTGCGGTGCCCAGGGCGGGGGGCCACCAGGAGTCGTCCCAGGCGGTGGGTGTGGAGCCCAGGATGAGGACCTCCGTCTTGTCTGAGTTCAGTTTCAGGCGGCTGGTCGTCATCCACTCGGCTACCTCCTTCATCCCTTCGTGCAGGTTGGCTCTGGCGGCGGCGGGGTCGTTGGTCAGGGAGAGGATCAGCTGGGTGTCGTCGGCGTAGGAGATTATGTTGAGGTTGTGTTGGTGTGCGATGGCCACGAGGGGGCTCATGTAGACGTTGAAGAGGGTAGGGCTCAGCGAGGATCCTTGAGGGACGCCGCAGATTACTTCGGTGGCCTCTGACTTGTACGGTGGCAGGCGAACTCTCTGTGTTCTTCCGTCGAGGAAGGAGACGATCCCTTCTCCTGGACTCCGACGTTGCTGAGGCGTTGCACTAGGGTGCGGTGGCAGACAGTGTCGAAGGCCGCGGAGAGGTCTAGGAGGATGAGGGCCGCTGTTTCTCCGTTGTCCATCAGGGCTCGGATGTCGTCGGTGGCGGCGATGAGGGCGGTCTCGGTGCTGTGGTTGGCTCGGAAGACGGACTGCGAGGGGTCGAGGGATCCGTTCGTCTCGAGGAAGGCGGCCAGCTGTTTGTTGACGGTCTTCTCGATGACTTTGGCTGGAAACGGGAGTAGCGAGATGGGGCGGTAGTTCTTGAGTTCGGTGGGGTCTGCTGTAGGTTTCTTGAGTAGAGCGCTGAGTTCGGCGTGCTTCCAGCTCTCGGGGAAGGTGGCGGTGTCGAAGGAGGTGTTGATAATGTCCCGCAGGTGGGGTGCGATGACAGCGTCTGCCTTGTTGAAGACGTGGTGAGGGCAGGGGTCAGTCGGAGATCCGGAGTGGACGGAGTTCATCATGCGGGCGGTGTCTTCGGTGCTGATCGGAGTCCAGGCGCGGAGGGTGGTGGTGGGGGGCGTTGGTGCGGTCGTGACGTGCGTCGGATGGGTGCTGAAGCTGTTGTGTATGTCCGCGATCTTGTTGTGGAAGTAGGAGGCGAGGGAGTTGCAGAGGTCTTGCGAAGGGGTGATGTCGTTGTTTCCGGCGTTGGGGTTGGAGAGCTCTTTCACGATGTTGAAGAGTTCCTTGCAGTTGTGTGCGTTGTTGTCCAGCCGGTCCTTGAATGCAGTTTTCTTGGCGGCGCGGATCAGTTGGTGGTGCTTCCGGGTGGCGAGTTTGAGGGCGGTCATGTTGTCTGGTGTAGGTTCCTTTCTCCAGACTTTCTCGAGGGCTCGGCAGTTCTTCTTGGAGCTCTTGAGTTCGTCGGTGAACCATGGGGCTTTCTTGCTGCCGGGTCTGCTGGGCGGGGTCCTCAGAGGGGCGAGTTCGCCGCGCAGTTGCTGATCCACTTCGTGAGGTTGTCGGCGGCCTGGCTGGGGTTCGCTGAGCTGGCAGGAGGGTGCTGGCTCAGGGAAGCGGCGAGCTGGTCGGCTGTGATCTTGTTCCAGTTTCTTCTAGCAGCCTGTTGCTGGTGGTGGTGGATCGTCGTTCTTCTGAAGGTGAAGTGGACGCAGCTGTGGTCCGTCCAGTGAATTCTGTGGCGTGGCTGAAGGCGATGTCTTTGCTGGATGAGAAGACGGCGTCGAGTGTGTGTCCGGCGAGGTGGGTGGGGGTGTTCACCAGTTGCTTGAGTCCAAGGTTGGCGAGGTTGTCGAGCAGGGTGCTGGTGTTGTGGTCGTTGTTGTTCTCCAGGTGGAAGTTGAGGTCCCCCAGGAGGATGTAGTCAGCGGAGGGGAGGGCATGCGGGCTGACGAAGTCGGCGATGTCCTCGCTGAATTGAGTGCGTGGTCCCGGGGGTCGGTAGATCAGGGTGCCTCTGAGGGTGGTCTTCCAATATGCCAGCAGCAGCCACCATGTTAGGCTTGTCAGCTCAGTCCAAATTCCCGCATACCACACTTGTTTCTGGAGGCAGTCAGCTTGGGGCCCTATGTTGGGGTCGAAAGCTCAGAGTATCCCTCTTGATCTTGGTAATCTCGTAGTAGTGGCCAAATCTGGTGAGGTCCATACTTTTTTGGGGCCAGGGGGCACGAAGCTCTCAGATGAGAAGCACGGTAACCGCCCTGCCCCCAACCCCCCTTTACAGTTATTAACTTAAAGGCATTTTACTGTGGCTTGCCATCCGCACAAAAGTTGCCAAGTTTCTTGTGAATATTTAATATTGATTAGTAATGTCATTTCCCATGATACCCATGGATGGATCGGATTAGTATTGGGACACTGGACATAAACTGCTACCCAATAACAACTAAGTGGGGTAACGCAAAATGAGAGGGGCCCCGAGTCTCTCATATCTCACAGATATTCATTGGCATGGGACTGAATAGGCCCCTGATGAAGAGTTGATGGGGCCCCGCTGCAGCGCAGGGGCTTGCATAACACCCCTGCATTCCTACCACTGCATAGGTTTCACACAAGCAAGCACACACGCACACACCCACACACAAACACCCACACTCTCCCTTGTTTCCCCATCACAAGCATCACGTGAGGAATTCATGTATGCTTCCATCATGTCCTCCAGCTCTTTTCGTCATTTGCTTCTGTATACACTAATTCCTAGAGAAATGTCTTATCTCAGATTAGATCTAGATTTTTTTAGCCACAAGTTATGTAATTCCTACATTTGCTGACGTAAGCAATACATTGCTTTCTCCTCGATCAAGATGCGCTGATAGAAGGCTATAGTCCCTAACTTGCAGATAAGTTTACCTTGTTGGCAGAAGGTGGGTTCAAATGAAACATTATGCTGTTCCTCCTTCAGCTCTGAGCTCCAGCAGAACATGTCTGATATCGACACATAGGAGGGCTCTCTGGCTCAACGGAATAACTGGGCGATGCTCCTTGGTCAATAAAGAATTATCCAATTAAACTTCATTCCAGCCCCCATGCATTGTTCTATTTGCCAAACTACCCACAAGAATACATTTCTACAACCAAGGCCAGCCCAGACCCTTGCGGGGAAGAGCGGCGGGCCGGGTATGGGGGGGCATTCGACAGACGACCACGAGGGAAAATTAAATAAATAATGAATTTCCCTCCTCCTCGTCTGTTTTACCAGGTCTCCCCCCATTGGCAGTGAATTATGACCATGGATGTATCCATTCTTCTCATCTGCAGCAGTCGCCTGAATTCAGCCCCATTTTGATGGAGCGCCGTTCATTGATACAACATATTAACAGCATCACAGCGCCACATCTCAGCGAATTGATGCCCTGTACAAATGCCAGGGTGCCAGGACAGCTTCGAGGCGCCTTGATGAACTTCGGTTCCAATGTGGCGCACAGCGGGAAAGGTTCTTTGGCGTGTTGCAGGATCCAGGGCGGTCATCGCCACCAGCACCCACAACTGAAAGTTGTGAGCAACTGTACCCCTATCTTGCACATAGCTAAATATAATGTCCATTTATGCCTCCTTAGACACAACGTTTCTAGTGTAAGTACGCCTCCTTCTCAGTGCGCATACACAATAATCAAAAACAAACTAAGAAAGGATTTAGATTTCGAAGAACAAGCTTTTACCTAGTTTTAAAAAACACTGTCATGAAAGAAGGCTGTTAATAAGCCAACATCCACAATATGGTTCACATACACCAAATCACTGATAAAATAAAGACAAAGATCAGATTTGAAAAGAGCATGTTTTATTCAACATATTTTTAAACTAGGTCCCCTGGGAGGAGCCCACACTTAATTTAAAAAAGCAAAAATGAAAATTTGCAGCACGTGGGCTTTGTGTAGCAGTGGATAAAGAAATAGATTTGCTTTAGTGACGAGTAGATCGCATGTGCGCCCCCAATTTGCACACTTGTCATTTTGTACAGTTACAAAAGATTCCTCAGTGCCTTTGCTTCAGGGGCCAAACTCCGAACAATTCACAGTAGAAAAGACTGAGGGGCGTATTGAGGTCACTTACTCCCATGTTAAAAGTGACGCACCTGTGGCGCAAGGGGCTTGTAAATAAGCTCCTAACTCCTGTTAAACATTAGTTCAATTCAGTATCCCTCCTCCGAAAAATTCCATCCTCAAGTGCTGGGATAAAGAGTCCCAGGGAATGCAAGAAAGGAGAGGTGATCGGGGTGCCACACATTTCTATCATGTTAGAAATTTAAAAGTATGACATTTTATAAGAGAAATTCAGTTCTGGCTTAATAAAAGGCTGGTGGCAAGGAAGTACAAATAAATGTGCAAAATGTTGCAATTATTTTGAAACAATCCCTCATTTATTTGCAAAGAATTCTAAATTCAGACGTAATGCCCAGCGTTAATGCCATCATCCCATCATGGTGTTACCAATGGACTTAACGCAGGGTCTGTGACGTGTCAATCTCTACTGGTCGTTTAGAGAAGGCACAGATTTTTAAAGCCTTATTGCCTCCTCTGTTACCTCCATATTGTCTCTCGCGTATGAAATAACATTACTTCAGACTGCCTATGACATGTAGACAACGTCTGGAATTAAAGGTGGTGGGTTTCGAGGACCACCTATTTTCTATTTAGCTGTGAAGAAGCCTGTGTTCTTCAAAAAGGGTTGGGTGTCCCTTTTGCTGGACAGGTGCCAGGTCACATACCATTTCCCAGATTCCTCTCTTCATGTCTCTACAGAATCGATTCACACTTTGGCTTGAGCCCATCTCAGTGAAGGAGTCCCCAGATTCAGGGAGCGGCGGGTGCCCTCGGCGATGGAAGTGTTAGAAGGCCTTCGCTCCTTGACCGTGCAACACGTGCCAAGCTCCTCACACGTGGCCGCTTTATTAACAGTACATGGAACAAACTCCTTCCCTCCTGCCAGCCCAAACACACCACAGGCTTTTGGGGGGCAGGGGCATTTTTCTGACCTAGTAAAGATGCCTCCAGGCCTGAACACGACATGGACCCCAGAGGGTGGGTCTTTCCTCTGAGCTGAGCTGGCGAGTCCAAGCATGGAGTGGTGGTGACACTAACAGAGTAGGATCCTGTGGTTAGTGAATATCTGAAGGCTTCAATGCCTTTAAAGTGGATCTAGGCTCAGACAGCCCCCCCAATGGGTGGTCCAAGTTCTCTCTAGTGTCTGATGCCTGCTGTTAGTAATAGCAGCATAGATATTTCCAGTCAGAGTCCTAAGGACTAACCGATGGCTTCAAGCATATCTCAGGGTGCACAAACCAGGAGCCAGTTTCTTGAACCCTTAAAAGTTCTGCTCTTTTGACATTATTGATGATGTGCAGACGGGTCTCTCTACACGCCCTGCTCTGGTGGAACGCGGGCTTCAATCTGACAGCCAGAGGAGAGGGCCAGAAGAGAGGGCCAGAGGAGAGGGCCAGAGGAGAGGGCCAGAAGAGAGGGCCAGAGGAGAGGGCCAGAAGAGAGGGCCAGAGGAGAGGGCCAGAGGAGAGGGCCGGAAGAGAGGGCCGGAGGAGAGGCCCAGAGGAGAGGCCCAGAGGAGAGGGCCAGAGGAGAGGGCCAGAAGAGAGGGCCAGAGGAGAGGGCCGGAGGAGAGGGCCAGAAGAGAGGGCCAGAGGAGAGGGCCGGAGGAGAGGGCATGAGGAGAGGGCCGGCAGAGAGGGCCAGAGGAGAGGGCCGGAGGAGAGGGCATGAGGAGAGGGCCAGAGGAGAGGCCCAGAGGAGAGGGCCAGAGGAGAGGGCGGGACTCCTCAACAGGCTGAGGACAGGATGTTCAGGTTCACATGGCACTTGCTGTCAGTGTGTTCTCCTTGTCTCACTGGAAATCACATGAGTCGAACTCTTCTTACTTGTGCCTGGTTTATTGAGCTCTCTCTGGATGAAGAAGGGCAAAGGTGAACCTCTCCAGCATCACATTATGCCTGCAGCAGATGCATTAACCAACTGAGGTACTGCACTGACAGACAGAAGACAGACTTTAGAAGGGCAGATCTTGGGAAATCTCGCACAACCTTCAATCATTCCCTGGTGTTGCTTCCTCCACACCATGCCTGGCCTCGGCCTCCATGAGCTGCCAGTTGTGAGTGTGCCCTAGGGATGTGATGTGGGTTTTGAAGGCCCTTATAAATAAAAGGGCCAACCAAATACCGCAGGTGGAGAAGAGAGCACAGTCAGCAGATATTTACAGATATTAGACAGTGATAAACTATTTACAGGCTAACGCAGAGATCCTCCAGGTACCGATGCAAAGCTTACAGCGCCTAGTCAGGTTATGACGGTCAATGTACAGATGCTGTGCAGTCACAAGCTATGGAGAGCGGTACACAGCGTAGAGACATCGAAGTACAGCCTCGAATGGACATCAGGTGGAAAAGCTGAATTTTAACCCACAAAAATAAAGACTAAAAAATGGAGACTACAAAAATAGACTTTAAAATGTAACCTACAAAAATAAGGACAACTGTGAAATACCCATCCAGAAAAATGTCGACATGCACCAAATCCCACCATCGAGAACTTGTAAGTAAATATGTAAGGAGAAAAGATAAAACGTTAATTTAATCGAGTCCTTCGATAGATAGAAACTGAGTTTGGTCACAATTTTTCTAGCTAAACATTTCTGTGTGTTCATTATTTTGCAGTCTGTATTTTCTAGTTTATGTTTTGAACCCTCTAGATGTTTTATGAAGCTTTGGCGAGTTGAGGTGTTGAGGGCAGTGAGTTTCTTCATTAATGCACAGTTTGTTTGTGATGGTTCGTTCACCAAATGGAGCAACAATGGGTTTCAAGTCCTCATTATCTGTGCTTTCATTTTTATTATATGTGTCTGTGCTGGTGGAGGTGATGGAAGAACAGCCGTAGAAACAGGGACCCTCTGCTCACCGGTGTGTCCGGCCGGTTACAGTGCAAGGCTGGTGAGAGGGTACCACCAGCAGGGGGTACCAGGCTGCCTACCATACAATCAAAGATTCTCACTTTCCCTTGTGTGGCACAAGATTACTCCTGACCACCATGGACAGCAGAAGGCTGGACTCATGCGAGGTGAAGTTAACCCCCCCCCCCAAGCATTCTGTCCTTTTACAAGAATTCACAAGACTTTTCAAACTACAACTTTACACTCATAGGTGAGCAGGTTCTGCCGATGAAGCAGCCAGGGACAGATTGTGTTATGTTATGCTTGTGCCAGGTCACTGGGCTCAAACTCAAACTCATATCTTTAATACTAATGATTATTTAAAACTGTTACAATGATGTGATCCTCCAACCTTGAAAACAATAACATTGTGTTGATTTCTACGAGCGTGACTGAGGCCCTCGTGGTATTTTCCTTCCAGTGAAGGTGTCAGCACAAGGCTCCCATGTCCAGCTTCTCCGAGGGGCGCTGGGTACATGCATCGCTCTCCACTGTCCAGGCTGGAAGCAGCTCTCTGTGCGCCTGGTGTCCGTGGGGGAGTCGCGCTGCTGTCTGTGAGGCAGGTCTCTGTGCACCTGGTGTCCGTGGGGGAGTCGCGCTGCTGTCTGTGAGGCAGGTCTCTCTGCAGCCTGGTGTCTGTGGGGGAGTCACGCTGCTGTCTGTGAGGCAGGTCTCTGTACAGCCTGGTGTCCGTGGGGGAGTCGCGCTGCTGTCTGTGAGGCAGGTCTCTGTGCACCTGGTGTCCGTGGGGGAGTCGCGCTGCTGTCTGTGAGGCAGCTCTCTGTGCACCTGGTGTCCGTGGGGGAGTCGCGCTGCTGTCTGTGAGGCAGGTCTCTGTGCACCTGGTGTCTGTGGGGGAGTCTCGCTGCTGTCTGTGAGGCAGGTCTCTGTGCACCTGGTGTCTGTGGGTGAGTCGCGCTGCTGTCTGTGAGGCAGCTCTCTGTGCACCTGGTGTCCGTGGGGGAGTCGCACTGCTGTCTGTGAGGCAGGTCTCTGTGCACCTGGTGTCTGTGGGTGAGTCACGCTGCTGTCTGTGAGGCAGGTCTCTGTGCACCTGGTGTCTGTGGGGGAGTCGCGCTGCTGTCTGTGAGGCAGGTCTCTGTGCACCTGGTGTCCATGGGGGAGTCGCGCTGCTTTCTGTGAGGCACGTCTCTGTGCACCTGGTGTCTGTGGGGGAGTCTCGCTGCTGTCTGTGAGGCAGGTCTCTGTGCACCTGGTATCCGTGGGGGAGTCGCGCTGCTGTCTGTGAGGCAGGTCTCTGTGCACCTGGTGTCCGTGGGGGAGTCTCGCTGCTGTCTGTGAGGCAGCTCTCTGTGCACCTGGTGTCCGTGGGGGAGTCGCGCTGCTGTCTGTGAGGCAGCTCTCTGTGCACCTGGTGTCCGTGGGGGAGTCATGCCGCTATCTGTGAGGCAGGTCTCTGTGCACCTGGTGTCCGTGGAGGAGTCTCGCTGCTGTCTGTGAGGCAGCTCTCTGTGCAGCCTGGTGTCCGTGGGGGAGTCGCGCTGCTGTCTGTGAGGCAGGTCTCTGTGCACCTGGTGTCCGTGGGGGAGTCTCGCTGCTGTCTGTGAGGCAGGTCTCTGTGCACCTGGTGTCCGTGGGGGAGTCGCGCTGCTGTCTGTGAGGCAGGTCTCTGTGCAGCCTGGTGTCCGTGGGGGAGTAGCGCTGCTGTCTGTGAGGCAGCTCTCTGTGCACCTGGTGTCCGTGGGGGAGTCGCGCTGCTGTCTGTGAGGCAGGTCTCTGTGCACCTGGTGTCCGTGGGGGAGTCGCGCTGCTGTCTGTGAGGCAGGTCTCTGTGCACCTGGTGTCCGTGGGGGTGTCGCGCTGCTGTCTGTGAGGCAGGTCTCTGTGCACCTGGTGTCTGTGGGTGAGTCGCGCTGCTGTCTGTGAGGCAGCTCTCTGTGCACCTGGTGTCTGTGGGTGAGTCGCGCTGCTGTCTGTGAGGCAGGTCTCTGTGCACCTGGTGTCCGTGGGGAGTCGCGCTGCTGTTTGTGAGGCAGGTCTCTGTGCACCTGGTGTCTGTGGGGGAGTCGCGCTGCTGTCTGTGAGGCAGGTCTCTCTGCACCTGGTGTCCGTGGGGGAGTCGCGCTGCTGTCTGTGAGGCAGGTCTCTGTGCACCTGGTGTCCATGGGTGAGTCGTGCTGCTGTCTGTGAGGCAGGTCTCTGTGCACCTGGTGTCCGTGGGGGAGTCGCGCTGCTGTCTGTGAGACAGGTCTCTGTGCACCTGGTGTCCGTGGGGGAGTCGCGCTGCTGTCTGTGAGGCAGCTCTCTGTGCACCTGGTGTCCGGGTGTCCGTGGGGGAGTCTCGCTGCTGTCTGTGAGGCAGCTCTCTGTGCAGCCTGGTGTCCGTGGGGGAGTCACGCTGCAGTCTGTGAGGCAGGTCTCTGTGCACCTGGTGTCCGTGGGGGAGTCTCGCTGCTGTCTGTGAGGCAGGTCTCTGTGCACCTGGTGTCCGTGGGTGAGTCTCGCTGCTGTCTGTGAGGCAGGTCTCTGTCCACCTGGTGTCTGAGGGGGAGTCTCGCTGCTGTCTGTGAGGCAGGTCTCTGTGCACCTGGTGTCCGTGGGGGAGTCGCGCTGCTGTCTGTGAGGCAGGTCTCTGTGCACCTGGTGTCCGTGGGGGAGTCGCGCTGCTGTCTGTGAGGCAGGTCTCCGTGCGCCTGGTGTCCGTGGGGGAGTCGCGCTGCTGTCTGTGAGGCAGCTCTCTTTGCACCTGGTGTCCGTGGGGGAGTCGTGCTGCTGTCTGTGAGGCAGCTCTCTGTGCACCTGGTGTCTGTGGGTGAGTCGCGCTGCTGTCTGTGAGGCAGGTCTCTGTGCACCTGGTGTCTGTGGGGGAGTCGCGCTGCTGTCTGTGAGGCAGGTCTCTGTGCACCTGGTGTCCGTGGGTGAGTCGCGCTGCTGTCTGTGAGGCAGGTCTCTGTGCACCTGGTGTCCGTGGGGGAGTCGCGCTGCTGTCTGTGAGGCAGCTCTCTGTGCACCTTGTGTCCGTGGGGGGAGTCGCGCTGCTGTCTGTGAGGCAGGTCTCTGTGCACCTGGTGTCTGTGGGGGAGTCTCGCTGCTGTCTGTGAGGCAGGTCTCTGTGCACCTGGTGTCCGTGGGGGAGTCGCGCTGCTGTCTGTGAGGCAGGTCTCTGTGCACCTGGTGTCCGTGGGTGAGTCGCGCTGCTGTCTGTGAGGCAGGTCTCTGTGCACATGGTGTCTGTGGGGGAGTCTCGCTGCTGTCTGTGAGGCAGGTCTCTGTGCACCTGGTGTCCGTGGGGGAGTCGCGCTGCTGTCTGTGAGGCAGGTCTCTGTGCACCTGGTGTCCGTGAGGGAGTCGCGCTGCTGTCTGTGAGGCAGGTCTCTGTGCACCTGGTGTCTGTGGGGGAGTCTCGCTGCTGTCTGTGAGGCAGGTCTCTGTGCACCTGGTGTCCGTGGGGGAGTCGCGCTGCTGTCTGTGAGGCAGGTCTCTGTGCACCTGGTGTCCGTGGGTGAGTCGCGCTGCTGTCTGTGAGGCAGGTCTCTGTGCACCTGGTGTCCGTGGGGGAGTCTCGCTGCTGTCTGTGAGGCAGCTCTCTGTGCACCTGCTGTCCGTGGGGGAGTCGCGCTGCTGTCTGTGAGGCAGGTCTCTGTGCACCTGGTGTCCATGGGTGAGTTGCGCTGCTGTCTGTGAGGCAGGTCTCTGTGCACCTGGTGTCCGTGGGGGAGTCGCCCTGCTGTCTGTGAGGCAGGTCTCTGTGCACCTGGTGTCCGTGGGGGAGTCGCGCTGCTGTCTGTGAGGCAGCTCTCTGTGCACCTGGTGTCCGTGGGGGAGTCTCGCTGCTGTCTGTGAGGCAGGTCTCTGTGCACCTGGTGTCCATGGGTGAGTCTCGCTGCTGTCTGTGAGGCAGGTCTCTGTGCACCTGGTGTCCATGGGTGAGTCTCGCTGCTGTCTGTGAGGCGGCGATGGATATGAGGCAACCAGTTGTACCACAATAGAGAGGAGATTCGTTGTGATCATTGTGAGGCAGCAGGTTTCATCTTGTGGTGTCACACAGTTGTGACTGTAGGCTAGGCAGTCATGGGTGCCCGTTGGGGAGACAGCCAGTTGGACTTGTTGGCGAGGCTGTCACCAAAGCAGCGAGCTTGTCGTTGTGATGAGGCTGTGGTGGCTGTGAGAGGGTGAGGCTGTGGTGGCTGTGAGAGGGTGAGGCTGTGGTGGCTGTGAGAGGGTGAGGCTGTGGTGGCTGTGAGAGGGTGAGGCTGTGGGGGCTGTGAGAGGGTGAGGCTGTGGTGGCTGTGAGAGGGTGAGGCTGTGGTGGCTGTGAGAGGGTGAGGCTGTGGTGGCTGTTAGCGGGTGAGGCAGCCAGGGATCTCTTTAGGTTCTGAGACCCTCTCTTACTTGTCACAGCCCCTGGTGCTGTGAGCAACCTCTGCCCACTTGGAGGATGGCATAACGACCAGCTGGTTCTCAGATCATTGGGACCCCTTGGAAGGCAGGGCCATTGAGCCTTCAAGGCCTTGCTCCTGGCCTCTGTCTATTACAGCATTCCCTTTCATTGTCCATCTTGTGCTCATCAATGTACCCCTGCTTCTGTTCAAGGGACAGTTCGAATAACCCTCCAAACCTAATACTACGAAAAGATCTTAAAGAATCCTAAGGCCCTTGCTCCCTTTTCAAGATGTCTTCTTGTCATAGCAGATAACCTTCTAGACAGCAGGGCCCTCACTTCCAGTGGTAATTCCTAGTTTAGAGTTTCTTATGGTGATATCTGATATTTGTTGCAATTGCTAATTTGGTTGAAAGATTGGGGAAGTCGCACAAGGGCGAAGTTGCTCCATCCATAGAAAGTCCTGGAAAACAAATAGTACATCAAGTCTCCTTCTTCATAAACCTTCGCTCTTGTACTTCAGTTGGTCCCTCTTTGCAAGGTACGCCTTCTCCATAAACCTTCGCTCTTGTACTTCAGTTGGTCCCTCTTTGCAAGGTGCGCCTTCTTCATAAACCTTCGCTCTTGTACTTCAGTTGGTCCCTCTTTGCAAGGTACGCCTTCTCCATAAACCTTCGCTCTTGTACTTCAGTTGGTCCCTCTTTGCAAGGTACGCCTTCTCCATAAACCTTCGCTCTTGTACTTCAGTTGGTCCCTCTTTGCAAGGTGCGCCTTCTTCATAAACCTTCGCTCTTGTACTTCAGTTGGTCCCTCTTTGCAAGGTACGCCTTCTCCATAAACCTTCGCTCTTGTACTTCCGTTGGTCACTCTTTGCAAGGTACGCCTTCTCCATAAACCTTCGCTCTTGTACTTCAGTTGGTCCCTCTTTGCAAGGTGCGCCTTCTCCATAAACCTTCGCTCTTGTACTTCAGTTGGTCCCTCTTTGCAAGGTGCGCCTTCTTCATAAACCTTCGCTCTTGTACTTCAGTTGGTCCCTCTTTGCAAGGTACGCCTTCTCCATAAACCTTCGCTCTTGTACTTCCGTTGGTCACTCTTTGCAAGGTACGCCTTCTCCATAAACCTTCGCTCTTGTACTTCCATTGGTCCCTCTTTGCAAGGTACGCCTTCTCCATAAACCTTCGCTCTTGTACTTCCGTTGGTCACTCTTTGCAAGGTACGCCTTCTCCATAAACCTTCGCTCTTGTACTTCAGTTGGTCCCTCTTTGCAAGGTACGCCTTCTCCATAAACCTTCGCTCTTGTACTTCTGTTGGTCACTCTTTGCAAGGTACGCCTTCTCCATAAACCTTCGTTCTTGTACTTCAGTTGGTCCCTCTTTGCAAGGTACGCCTTCTCCATAAACCTTCGCTCTTGTACTTCCGTTGGTCCCTCTTTGCAAGGCACGCCTTCTCCATAAACCTTCGCTCTTGTACTTCCGTTGGTCCCTCTTTGCAAGGTACGCCTTCTCCATAAACCTTCGCTCTTGTACTTTCGTTGGTCACTCTTTGCAAGGTACGCCTTCTCCATAAACCTTCGCTCTTGTACTTCCGTTGGTCACTCTTGGCAAGGTACGTTCCACGTTTTTGTCCAGTAATACCATCACAGCTCAGAGTTCCTGCACCTGAGACGCTTTGAGCTTCATCTTGGAAGTGAGTGGAGGCTCCATGTGCAGTTGTTTTCTGTTGGGCCGGATTGGTTGTGCCAGAGAGGACATTGCCAGTGGAGATAGTTCGATAACCAGTGATTCTGAAAATGACTAATGCACGCATGCGCAGACACACACACACAGATACACACACAGAGACATACACACACACACACACACAGCTGTGTAAACATGAGTCTGAAAGATTTCCAAGATGGCGTCTTGCAGAACATCTGGGCAGCATTTCATTCTGCATTTCCACGGTACGTGATGTTCGTGAAGGTCGATGTTGCTCCTCTGTATAAAGGGTTGTTCGCCTGTGGGGAAAAAATACAATTCATGTCAGAATGCAAGTCCTACTGGTAGTATCAAGAGATGTCCAGCATGGATCCTGGATGGGAAGCAGGAGGGGCGATTATCCATGGTACATTTCTAGGCTAACCACTCTATATGTTGATTAGATCTAGCTATATTCAGGCACATGGCGTTTCCTCAAGAGGATGGCTTGAACATCTGGCATGGATAAGGCAACACTGGGCTTACACATACTATTGCTTACAGCTGATGGATTACAAAGAGAAACTGTCATTCCAATAAATCCTAGAACCAATCCTTGGTGTCACCTAGGTTTGCCACCTGACCATTTTATTACAGGCTTGACTAGCCTTCTAATGTCCTAGCCAGGACAACATTTGAAAATGTGTTCTAGAGCTGCCTTAACAACCCCTGACTGATAATTAAAGTAAACAAAGGCAGAAAAGTCTTATTAAAAATGAATACGGGCAATTTTATTTAAAATTCTATTTAAGTACCATGTCTGTCTGGCCATTGAAGAAACTAAAAAGGTTAACAAATGTCAGTGCACAGACTTTAGAACTTTATAACCCTAGACTGTCACCTGAGGCAGGTCTCTTTCCTCTTTTCATCCTCTTCTGCACAGACTTTAGAACTTTATAAGATAAATGTAAACATCAATTACATGTTTATTGCAAAGCAGCCTTACGCAACCCCGTGGATACATATACGCGTACTACCTCTCATCATTGTCTTCAGTTTCGGCCGCACGTCCCATCTAGTATGACATGAGTGATCTCTGGAATGAAGACCGCTTTAAAACAAAGGTTCACTTAGATGCAGCCTCTGATGAAGGATAAGCCAGAGGCCCATTGGGCTGATGCATCCCCCGCCCTATAAATGGAAGGAGAGACCCCTGGTCATACTTCCCACTAATCTGCCCTCAGGGTGGATTTCTCCAGGTACGGCTGAGGAGACCACCCCAAGAGCGGTCCACCAGTGGACCATTGACAGCCCAAGAAATGGTTTCCCATGATGGATTCGCAAGCGGAGGCTGTTCAGCCTATAAATGACCTTATGGGCCTGAATATCATATCATTGGTCAGACATAGCAACTGCCTAGTGCTGGGCTAGCTGCATGGGACATGGGAAAACCCAGGGAAACAGAGAGACGGAGGGCTGCCTTCAGGGCGGAAAGGGTTCTTCAGCCCATTCGCCCCTGACTGCTGCCCTGCAAATGCCCTGGCGTGCTGGCCCACAAGCTGAACTGGTGGAATACGTCATGAGTTTCTCCACAGAACAGCTTATTAAACATACTGTACTTTAGCTAATATGTTTTGAAAATATGACCATGCACTGGAGTGGTGCAATATTGGTCTTAAAATGAAACATTCTATAGATCTTCTATTCGGTCTCAGTCCAGCTCTGCAAACACCACAAATTGTTCAGACCACTAGGGCGCATTCTGCAAGAAAGTGACATTTTTGCACGGTTAGATTTTGCAAACCCACCCAAGCCCATCATCAGTGGGGAGAAACATTCAAGAGGATACAGGGAGCAGACAGGGGCAGCTCTCTCATGTGTAACAGACATTGGCAGAGGTCAATAAGGCTCCACCTCCTTTCACCTTTGGAGCTCAAATCGGGTGTCGCCTGGTCTTACAAGCCATCCATCGCCCCCAAAGATACTTGTTCACTCAAATGCTCTCCTCAAATGATGTCTTCCAATCGTTATTTATCTATTTATTTTATTCAATAATTCTTAATAAAGCACTTATAAACTCCAAAGGGTATCAGAGCTTGTTCCTATTAGATAAATTAAGTGATTTGAAAGCGTCCTCATCAGATCCTCCCTTCATCGTTTGTCGCAAGTGCATTGTGGGGTGCAGAAGAAGCCATTTATTTAACCAAACGTGGTGTGTTATTTCTGCATCAACAATCATGTCTCTTTCAGACTCCTTTTCAAGGCCTGACTCTAACATGTACATGGTGATAACATTCTATAAACTCTGTTACCCTCCACTAGGAGGATCAGGTACGCTTGCACGCCATGTTTAAAGGAGCCTTCTCTAGATGTAATGCTTCGTAAACTGCTACAAACAAATGATGGAAGAGAGTTCAATCAATCAATCAATCAAAGACATTTATAGAGCGCACTACTTACCCGTAGGGTCTCAAGGCGCTGGGGGGAGGGGGGTGCCGCTACTGCTCGAACGGCCAGGTCTTCAGCTTCTTCCTGAAGGAGAGGTGGTCTTGGGTCAGGCGCAGGTCGGTCGGGAGGGAGTTCCAGGTCTTGGCGGCCAGGTAGGAGAAGGACCTTCCTCCTGTAGTCGCTCTTCGGATGCGGGGGACGGCGGCGAGGGCGTGGTTGGCTGATCGGAGGTGGCGTTTGGGAGCGTAGAAGTTGATTCGGTTGTTGAGGTAGCTCGGGCCTTGGTCGTGTAGGGCTTTGTGTGCGTGGGTGAGGAGGCGGAAGGTGATTCTTTTGTTGACGGGGAGCCAGTGTAGGTCTCTCAGATGTCCGGAGATGTGGCTGGTTCGTGGGATGTCGAGGATGAGTCTGGCTGAGGCGTTCTGGATCCGCTGGAGTCTCTTCTGGAGCTTGGCGGTGGTACCGGCGTAGAGGGCGTTGCCGTAGTCCAGTCGACTAGTGACGAGGGCCTGGGTGACGGTCTTCCTGGTCTCGGTGGGGATTCACCAGAAGATCTTCCGTAGCATGCGTAGGATGTTGAAGCAAAGCCGAGGAGACGTTGTTGACTTGCCTGGTCATGGAGAGGGAGGAGTCCAGGATGAAGCCCAGGTTGCGTGCGTGGTCTGTTGGTTTGGGTGCGGTGCCCAGGGCGGGAGGCCACCAGGAGTCGTCCCAGGCGGAGGGTGAAGAGCCCAGGATGAGGACCTCCGTCTTGTCTGAGTTCAGTTTCAGGCGGCTGGTCGTCATCCACTCGGCTACCTCTTTCATCCCTTCGTGCAGGTTGGCTCTGGCGGCGGCGGGGTCGTCGGTCAGGGAGAGGATCAGCTGGGTGTCATCGGCGTAGGAGATTATGCTGAGGTTGTGTTGGCGTGCGATGGCCGCGAGGGGGCTCATGTAGACGTTGAAGAGGGTGGGGCTCAGCGAGGATCCTTGAGGGACGCCGCAGATGACTTCGGTGGCCTCTGACTTGTACGGTGGTAGGCGGACTCTCTGTGTTCTTCCGTCGAGGAAGGAGATGATCCATTCCAGAGCCTTCTCCTGGATTCCGACGTTGCTGAGGCGCTGTACTAGGGTGCGGTGGCAGACAGTGTTGAATGCCGCGGAGAGGTCTAGGAGGATGAGGGCCGCTGTTTCTCCATTGTCCATCAGGGCTCGGATGTCATCGGTGGCGGTGATGAGGGCGGTCTCGGTGCTGTGGTTGGCTCGGAAGCCAGACTGTGAGGGGTCGAGGGATCCATTCGTCTCAAGGAAGGCGGCCAGCTGCTTGTTGACGGTCTTCTTGATGACTTTGGCTGGAAACGGGAGGAGCGAGATGGGGCGGTAATTCTTGAGTTCGGTGGGGTCCGCTGTGGGTTGCTTGAGTAGAGCGCTGAGTTCGGCGTGCTTCCAGCTCTCAGGGAAGGTGGCGGTGTCGAAGGATGTGTTGATGATGTCTCGCAGGTGGGGTGCGATGACAGCGTCGGCCTTGTTGAAGACGTGGTGAGGGCAGGGGTCGGTCGGCGATCCGGAGTGGATGGAGTTCATCGTGCGGATGGTGTCTTCGGTGCTGATCGGAGTCCAGGCGTGGAGGGTGGTGGTGGGGGTTGGTTGTTCGGTCGTGGTGTGCGTTGGTTGGTTGTTGAAGCTGTTGTGTATGTCCGCGATCTTGTTGTGGAAGTATGAGGCGAGGGAGTTGCAGAGGTCTTGCGATGGGGTGATGTCGTTGTTTCCTGCGCTGGGGTTGGATAGCTCTTTCACGATGTTGAAGAGTTCCTTGCAGTTGTGTGCGTTGTTGTCCAGCCGGTCCTTGAATGCAGTTTTCTTGGCGGCGCGGATAAGCTGGTGGTGCTTCCGGGTGGCAAGCTTGAAGGTGGTCCTGTTGTCCGGTGTTGGTTCCCTTCTCCAGACAGAGGTTTGTGAGTTCATTTCCTTTCAGAAAATCAGCTTCTTAACCCTTTCTGGAATGAACATATACTTGCGATCCGTAAAGCTGCCACAAGGGCTTCTGGTCACATTAAAACTTGATTTGTGCAGAATCAGACATTAGAGTCCACACCAGTAGTGGAGCACTACTTAGGAGTCGGAACCATGTGGCTAGGGGCCTGATGACAAGTTCTGCGGTCCATTAGACTGCCGAACCCGTGGTGGCGGTCCACCTGCCGTATTACGAATTTGGCAGTTGGAGCACCACAGGACTGCCCCAGCCACCAGAGATCATGGATCCCGCGGTGGTGAGGTGGCGGTCAGAGGCCCCAATATGCTGTCGGTGCCCCTGCAGCACCACCGAGCATATTAGGAGTTTCCTCACTGCCACAGTTTTCATGACGGTGAGGCCGCCATGAAAACTGTGGTTTTGACAAAACAAAGGGGGAATTACAGGGCACCCTGTTACCTCAGGGCCATGGGGTGCCTGCAGGGGGGCACATGTTGTGCCTGCTGTGTGCAGTCACCCCCTTTCTGATACGCCATGGACTTTACAGTTCATGCCGTGCAGGAACAGGCTTTGGTGCTCCAATTGCGGTGCTTTTTTAACAGGCACTGCCGGCGGAACGCCAAAGGACCGCCTGCCAGACCACAAGATTACTCGTAATCTGGCAGGTGGGCAGCCGGTGCTCATGTATGGCGTTCTTGTAACAGGGCACTGGCATGGTGGCTGGCTCCAAGACCACCAAACTCATAATCAGGCCCATAGTCTGAAAGAGCTTAAACATTACTCTTACAAACCAACAGGTGTAATGTTGAATCTCTGAAGCATCGACCATACAATTATAGACAAAGTAAGTCTGTTAGTCTGGGTGTGTGTCATGGCATTACCAACGGACTGGGGCATGGGGAAGAAGGCTATTAGGGTGGGAACAGAGTCTACGGAACATTTCAAACTAATCGCATCAGAGGTTATTCCACCCGAAATAAAACTTTCTGGATAAAGTGTAAGGACTGGTAGCTTTTCGGCTATAGCCTTTAACTCGGTCAGGGACAATTTGAAAGGGTCACTCTGTGTCCGGTTTTAGGGAGAAAGAGCATCAGATCTCAAAGGTAGATAGAATGTGATCACGGCTCAGTCGCTTGTGGCCCCCTCCCCTTCAAGTGATGGCTTGTGACTGCTAACTGCATTCTCAAACATGAACTTTGTCTCTGCTGACTTGGTATGTCTTGACATGTTGGGGAGTTGGTCAGTGGTACCCATCTGTTGTACTTTGGTGAAATGGTGAATGGCTGCTGTAATATAGTGTACCTCACTTCCGCCTCAGCTTCCGTCTACTTCTTATATGTGCAGCAGGGTTTCTCAAACTATGTGTTGCTTTGCTGCCAAACCTCTCTTTGCAGATTACTGCTGCTTACTTTTAATCTTCATTTAATTCACAGATTCAGAAATAACCGCTCTGTGCGTGGGCGCAACAGCACAGAGCCCCCATGTGCTAAGGGCCTTTAAATGCAGCTTTGCAGGCACACATGCCTTGTTAGCATTAGCAAAACCAATAGTTCCTTGAGCCTCCACCTATTGACTTAAAAGTAAAAATCATATGCATAGGTGGATTCATTAATGCACATTATTTTCATCTTTCAGTGTTAAAAAAGGGGGTGATTCTAAAAACAAGTAATAGAAAGAACATATTGATTGGCTTACTCTTAATATATCTGAAGTTTGAGGATTGAAGCAAAAGGCACATGTAGAAAGAATTATACAGCAAGTTTTCAAAAAAAGTTCATGTGAGTCCATTTCATAAAAATAAGAAAAAATCCTTTTTGTTATTGTCTATCCTGAAGAAGGTGATGAATTAATCTCTTGTTCACCGAAACGCCGCATCGTCATTGTGAAAATACTTTCATATGATATTGGTACAATTTTTATTTTTGTGACAAATATGAATACATTTCTTGTTATTTAACACAATCTGTGGAATTTGATACCAATTGTGATGATCTTTTTTAACACTGACAAGATGAAAATAATGTGCATTAATTAATCCACCTATGCATATGATTTTACATTTTTTTAAATATTTTATTGTTAGTTTTTATTGATTAAACCTGGTTAACATATTGTAAATAAAAGAATGCTTCTTTACTCTATTGAAGGCTCATAAAAGCGTTTGGTTATACTAAGAGGTGCATGATTATGTTTATCTATTTCCCAAAACAAATAATGATCGATTATTAGTTCTAGTATCTGTTGCCCTACTTAGTATGTACATACACATATACATCATTAGGAGGAAAAGGGGAATTATTTTCTTGTTAGAGTTTATATTACCCGGTCCCTTTTTTATATATAAGGGTGACTCTGTTGTGTTTGTGAGTTTAAATAAAACCAAACTCATAATTTCGTCCCGTGCGGAAACAGGGGTTTACGCACGGGACTAATTAACCGTAGTCAGGCCCTTAAGTGCACTTCCTGATCAGCGTATTCGTTGGCAGTTTCCTAGATTATATGTAGAGGGTATTGTTAAAGAACAGTGATTGATAATTCTGCTTTCAGGCTTTTTGGGGGGGAAATAGTTTCACCATTTGTTAGTGTCCGCACGATTGGATACTTTCAATAGGATTAATATTTTTTGTGGGGAACTGGGTGAACTGCAGCTCATACCTTGTTATGTTGTGATGACTGGTGTTATGCATTCTTATGCCATATTGTGCTATGAAGTGTTGTTATCCTGCGTTCTTTTATATTGTAGTATGTTATTTTACTAAATTATGCTACGTCTGGTATGAAATGGCATTTGACGTGAGCGCTACTTGCACTTTTTGCTGTGAACAGGATGAACTGTAGCTCACACCTAATTTTGTCATGCTGGGTTATATTATCTTGCACTATGTTGTACTTTGTTTTGTTATGCTATGTTCTGTTGTTTCACTATATTTCGTGCTATGCTGTGTTTTTTATGCTATACTATGCTACCTGTGTGTGACTATGGTAGATTTCAGTTCTCGCCTATGCAGCGCGCATGCGCTGTATAGGTGGAGACCTTTAGGAATCTATTCACTTTTTGGGCTAAAAACGTGCACGCTTTGCATTGCTTTCAAAGGCAACGCGTGCAAGTTTGGCGATTTCCTCGCGGGAGCGAGCTTTGAAACCATCTGTTTGTAATTAACTTGCAAGCAGATGGTGCCCCTGCTTGCTCCCGCAAGGGAAACGCTTTGTGTGCTCTCGGCCACAGTCCCCCCCACCCCTCCCCCCTCAGCTGCATTCCTCGCATCCCACCGCGTTTTGCCTGCAGGAGCGAGCAGTGTCTCCTTGTTTACATAGGAAGGGTCAGCTTGCCTGCATTACTGAGTATATCGTATGTGTTTTAATTAAACGCCCAGTAAAGTATTAAACATGAACCCGCAGCTTTGTGGCCTAAAAACTGATCCTGGCACCTGAGCATTTTGATGAACTGCTCTACCTCTCTACCTCTCTACCTCTCTATCTCTCTACCTCTCTACCTTTCTCTACCTCTCTCTCTACCTCTCTCTCTACCTCTCTCTCTACCTCTCTCTACCTCTCTCTACCTACCTCTCTCTCTCTACCTCTCTCTCTCTACCGCTGTACCTCTCTCTACCTCTACCTCTCTCTACCTCTCTCTCTCTACCTCTCTCTACCTCTCTCTCTCTACCTCTCTCTCGCTACTTCTCTCTCTACCTCTTTCTACCTCTACCTCTCTACTCTCTACCTCTCTCCTTCTACCTCTCTCTACCTCTCTACCTCTACCTCTCTACTTCTACCTCTCTCTACCTCTCTCTACATCTACCTCTCTCTACCTCTCTGCATCTCTACCTCTACCTCTCTGCCTCTCTACCTCTTTATCTCTCTCTTTACCTCTCTCTCTCTACCTCTCTACGTCTCCTACCTCTACCTCTCTCTCTACCTCTCTCTCTACCTACCCCTCTCTCTCTCTACCTCTCTACCTCTCTTAACCTCTCTACCTCTCTTAACCTCTCTACCTCTCTCTACCTCTCTACCTCTCTATACCTCTACCTCTCTATCTCTCTCTACCTCTCTACGTCTTTCTCTCTCTCTCTCTCTACCTCTCTACCTCTCTCTGCCTCTCTGCCTCTCTACACCTCTCTACACCTCTCTACACCTCTCTACACCTCTCTACCTCTCTACACCTCTCTACACCTCTCTACATCTCTATACCTCTCTACCTCTCTACACCCCTCTACCTCTCTAGCTCTCTCTAGCTCTCTACCTCTCTCTCTACCTCTCTCTCTCTACCTCTTTACCTATCTACCTCTCTCTATATACCTCTCTACCTCTCTCTACCTCTCTCTCCCTCTTCCTCTCTACCTCTCTCTACCTCTACTTCTCTACCTCTCTCGCCACCTCTCTACCACGACCTCTCTACCTCTACCTCTCTACCTATCTCTACATCTCTCTCTACCTCTACCGCTCTACCTCTCCCTCTACCTCTCTACCTCTACCTCTCTCTACCTCTACCTCTCTACCTCTTTCTACCTGTCTACCTCTCTCTACCTCTCTCTCTACCTCGCTACCTCTCTCTCTACCTCTCTACTTCTCTCTACCTCCACCTCTCTACCCCTCTACCTCTTTACCACTACCTCTCTACCTCTCTCTACCTCTCTCCTCTCTCTCTCTACCTCTCTCTCTACCCCTACCTCTCTACCTCTCTCTACCTCTCTACCTCTCTCTCTCTACCTCTCTCTACCCCTACCTCTCTACCTCTCTCTACCTCTCTCTCTACCTCTCTCTCTACCTCTCTACCTTTCTCTACCTCTCTACCCCTCTCTAACTCTCTACCTCTCTAACTCTCTCTACCTATCTCTCTCTACCTCTCTCTCTACTTCTTTACCTCTCTACCTCTCTCTCTACCTCTCTACCTTTCTACCTCTCTCTACCTCTCTCTACCTCTCGATCTCTCCCTCTACCTCTCTACCTCTCTCTACCTCTACCTCTCTAACGCTCTCTCTACCTCTCTACCTTTACCTCTTTACCTCTTCCTCTGCCTCTCTACCTCTCTCTACCTCTACCTCTCTACCTCTCTCTACCTCTCTCTCTCTACCTCTACATCTCTCTCTCTACCTCTCTCTACCTCTTTACCTCTCTACTTCTCTCTCTCTACCACTCTCTCTACTTCTCTACCTCTCTCTCTACCTCTCTCTCTCTACCTCTCTACATCTCTCTACCTCTCTACACCTCTCTACCTCTCTCTACCTCTCTACCTCTCTCTACCTCTATACCTCTACCTCTACACCTCTCTACCTCTCTACCTCTCTTTACCTTTCTACCTCTCTCTACCTCACTCTCCCTCTTCCTCTCTACCTCTCCCTCTCTACCTCTCTCTACCTCTACTTCTCTACCTCTCTCGCCACCTCTCTACCACGACCTCTCTACCTCTACCTCTCTACCTATCTCTACATCTCTCTCTACCTCTACCGCTCTACCTCTCCCTCTACCTCTCCCTCTACCTCTCTACCTCTACCTCTCTCTACCTCTACCTCTCTACCTCTTTCTACCTGTCTACCTCTCTCTACCTCTCTCTCTACCTCGCTACCTCTCTCTCTACCTCTCTCTCTACCTCTCTACTTCTCTCTACCTCCACCTCTCTACCCCTCTACCTCTTTACCACTACCTCTCTACCTCTCTCTACCTCTCTCCTCTCTCTCTCTACCTCTCTCTCTACCCCTACCTCTCTACCTCTCTCTACCTCTCTACTTCTCTCTCTCTACCTCTCTCTACCCCTACCTCTCTACCTCTCTCTACCTCTCTCTCTACCTCTCTACCTTTCTCTACCTCTCTACCCCTCTCTAACTCTCTACCTCTCTAACTCTCTCTACCTATCTCTCTCTACCTCTCTCTCTACTTCTTTACCTCTCTACCTCTCTCTCTACCTCTCTACCTTTCTACCTCTCTCTACCTCTCTCTACCTCTCGATCTCTCCCTCTACCTCTCTACCTCTCTCTACCTCTACCTCTCTACCGCTCTCTCTACCTCTCTACCTTTACCTCTTTACCTCTTCCTCTGCCTCTCTACCTCTCTCTACCTCTACCTCTCTACCTCTCTCTACCTCTCTCTCTCTACCTCTCTACCTCTACATCTCTCTCTCTACCTCTCTCTACCTCTTTACCTCTCTACTTCTCTCTCTCTACCACTCTCTCTACTTCTCTACCTCTCTCTCTACCTCTCTCTCTCTACCTCTCTACATCTCTCTACCTCTCTACACCTCTCTACCTCTCTCTACCTCTCTACCTCTCTCGACCTCTCTACCTCTCTCGACCTCTCTACCTCTCTCTACCTCTCTCTACCTCTCTACCTCTCTCTCTTTACCTCTCTTTCACTATCTCTCTCTACCTCACTATCTCTCTCTACCTCTCTCTACCTCTATACCTCTACCTCTACACCTCTCTACCTCTCTACCTCTCTTTACCTTTCTACCTCTCTCTACCTCACTACCTCTCTCCCGCCTGGGCCCGCCCTTGGCCCGCGCCCGGGCCAAGGGTGGGCCTGTCCTTGCCTGTCATTGTAGGAAGAGGCAGGGCAGGGCCCACCCCCTTTCATCCATCCTTTGAAGAATCAGTCCAAATTAAGTGAATAAATAAATCCCTTGTAGGCACATTTACCTGTCCAGACTGATATTAAATCTCCCAAGATAGATCCATATGTTCCAGTATTTGCGAAATCTACACTGGATGCAGGTTCAGATGAGTTCTATTTAGGAAACTTGGTCTTGCCCATTGGACACTCAACAGGTGTGGACCTAAGTGCCTTCGGGATAAAATTCAACCATATCCTCCGCAGCATGAACTAAAGTCCGCCAATGCTGCTTTCGTATCCACGCTGCTGACCACGCAGTTATTGGTCGCGCCTTTTCCAAAAACAGCGTGCTCCGCCCCTTCATCTTTCCTGAGTCCAATTTCCCTCTGTTTAAGAAAACATTGACAGTATGGATGTCTCAACAGAGCTCGGCAAGCTTCAAGTTCGCTGATTTTATTTTCCCTTTTTCTCTTAGCGTGCAGTCCCTCTAGCGCGAGGATACCCTTTTTTGGATAATAGTGCTCTTTATAAATTACATAACGTAACGTGACATAAAATAACGTGACACAACACAAAATAACATATCCCTTAAAGATACTCTGCATGTGTTGTCTTGTTTAGATAGTTTAAGTCCACTTATTTTTCAGCTCTGGGGTCCTCCTGCGGCTATGGCCTTTTGCTTTAGGTATATTTGGCCTGCATTTGTGGGCAAAGTCTGATGCTCTAAACCTGTGCTTGAGCTGGGCCTCAATATTGAGCAAACGCCGTCTTTGGAGCAGATCTTATAACCTTTCTTCAGCTCAAGGTGTTCAAAAGAACTCTGCCTTCCATTGAACATCGGCAACATATTTGCGTTGCAAATACACCTATTTAACCACACCTGGTTTACGGTCATTGCAAATACCTGCCTATACCAGAAAAACTCTTACACCTTTTGTAAGTGGTGCAGATAGCTGGTATATCTGTGACCAAACATATCTCATCTACCCTACATCCCCATCACTGGCTTCGAGTCTGTAAACGAACTGTTCCTAAACCTAGGATGGTTTTTTAAAGGCCATGGATGGAAATACAGCTGGGCTTTTGACCGCCAAGTCTGTGGCATTTTCCATGTGAGGTCTTCCGATATTATTACTTACCATTTGATCTCTTTCCTTTCTTTTCTAGATTTTATCTTAAGCATTGATGTCTGTTATAACTTCAGTAGTGACTTTTCTTTCGCCGTATGTTGGGTTCTCCAAATAAGCTATAACATAACATAGCAGAACATTTGTACCCAAAGTTATATTGAATTTCCACCTCAACGATAAAATCATTTTCTTCTCCTTCTACGTGCAACTCTTTTCAAGCTCACAGCGAAGGATCACTTGGCAGATTTGGCGGTGAAGGGACTTGAAATGCGCCAGAGTGGAGTCTTACTTTCAGTCTTACTATTAAAGCTGGGAATGCTTCAGAGTGAGAGGAGGCCCTTCCTGCCCTCCACCTATAGATAGTTTACTGTTTTGTTTGCTGTCACAAGACCCAGCGCTCCATTATTTAAGAAGGAGAAGGTACCTTCCCCGTGATCACCGAGGAAGCACTAGACCTTTTTGATTGGATCAGGTGACTGAATGTAGCTGTGGCATTACTGGTTTGACAACAGTTCCAAAGCAGATACCCCTCTGGCACCAATGTCGTTTGCAAGCCTTGAACTTGACGCCAAATATGACTTTTGATGTGACCACTGCTTAGTATCTTTTGTTTGGTTTCAGTCCCCAGAAATTGGAAACAAGGAGGAGTTGGGCACAAATACAAGAAAAAGGTAAGTGCCTAATAGTAAATTAGACTTTACATTAGGGGCCCTCCCTTCACCGATCCTAATCCGCCCACGCGTTGAGCTCTGGCCTCAATTGTTTCCAGTGGAGGCAAAACAAAACCTTCGGGACCCTATAGTGAGGTAGTATTGCTGAAGCCACTCAGGATGAGAGTGCATACCCAGTTCACATGCTTGGCTCTTTAGGTCTGGCTTGACAGCGCAGTGGTCTGCTGACCTGTTGCTACCGTTCTTTACAACATACATAGGGTTGGCTGTGGTTCCACCCCGCAGAGTGTTACTCTGTCACCTCATCCTACGCCCCGTTTCGTGTCTCTCTCCACCTTCTGTGAGGTGCTTGCGTAGCGATGCACGAGGGATGAATTTACATCTTAAACATATCATGCGTTCAATTCCTTGTCTCATACATGCATTGCTTACTGATATGAACCTTTTTTGTATTTCCTTTGCTACAGTAGAATCACAAATGCTTTCTTAGGGCTTGGACGGGATCCATTACCCCCACCCCCTTCACTACCACCCTCATTACTATTACCACTGCCACCATTGTCTCCTCCGTTGATCCGGGGTGGTAGTTCTTGAATTCAGCAGCAGTGATTGGTTAGGAGAGAAAGGACACAGTGACGTCACGCCCATCACTGCTGTCATACTGAACTGCCGGTTTCGCATATTACTACACAAGAACACATCGTGTAAATAAAGGGTTCTAAAGATCTCATAATGTTTGCAGAAAAGTGTTTACAGTTAATATTTCCATGTAATTTGCAGGTTCTCTTGCTGGCGCGTGAGGCCCCCCTCCCGGCGCCCACTGGCCCCCGCCTTACCGTGTCCCACTTGGCTTTGGCTCGCTCCTCCTCAAACTTGGCGAACTCCCGGCGGTCGTGTATGGTGATGAGCAGCTTCCAGATGAGCAGGGCGGCCAGGCCGATCAGGAGGATGGCGACCATCACCGACAGGAGGACCACCAGGATGTCAGCCCCCTGCGGACACTCTGCAGGGAGAGATGGCAGCGGTTACATGCAGGCGCGACTCAGGCCTCTAAATACACTCACAATCGCCACAGACAGGACAGGCTGCCAGGCCTGACCCCTCTTCACACTCGGAAATACTTTGTCCTCTTTTGGACAAAATATGGAAACAATGCTGAAAGCAATAGACGGAAAAGAACAGAAACAAACCAAGACGTGGAAAAGTTCCGGAGTCAGCGCCTCCCTGGGGCTCTCTGGCGCTGCCAGAGATCTGACGCCCTCTGCTGGTTGGAGGCAGAGGTGTTGCACTGGAGCCCAGACGGCATGAGATGAGTTCTTGTAATACCCCCTCAGCCCCCGGCGAGTCCCCCCAAATATATCAGGCGTGTTCCCAACGTGTGTTCATGGTCAGGGGTGCAGGGCTCTCGATGGCCCGTCCTCACCATGAAGAGTTTGTTTTCACAAATTGTCACTTTAGCATACAACGATTAAAATAATAGAAAAATAAAACAGACACCTGCCCCAATCACGTCTCATTTCAACAAATAGAATCCATTCACCAATTGAATCCGGTCCGGGTTTCATTTTTTTTATTTTTATTTATAGGATGTTTCATGCACTTGGTTAACGATTCAGCCGTCCCGGTGCGACGATCGCTGTGACTCACTGAAAAGACTCACTGCTCCTGAGGTACCCGTATCCTATACAAATAGCAAGTGTCCTTCTTCAGTGTTCATGACCCAGGACACAATCATACTGTGCCATGTGCTTCAGTGCATCCGAACAGCCTGACGTCATGATCAGGGCTTTAAAGGCTGTCCCGTGGCTGACGGCTTCTGTAACAAGGCGCTGTGGGTGCGGACAGAAGAACTTGTTGACCCAAGAGTTCAGTTCTGCAATCTAACCACTGGTTCAGCCGCCTCAGACGTCTACAAATTCCATACGTTGCACCTTTTTGAAACATTACAGAATTATTGCTCGTAGTGAAATGGCTGCACTGGGGCCGGCTAAGAACTGACTCTTCTTGCGTCATCTACAAAGAATGTCTCTAGGTCTAGACCTGGGGCGACAGGGGATGCTCTGGTAGTAAAATGAATGGCGGGGTTACCCTGTCACTGTGTGAACTCTCTGTGGGCCTTTAGCACTCCACATCCATATACCCTGAAGATATCACCATCGCCCAGGGACACGCATGTGGAATTTAGTTTAACAGCTATACTTATGCAATATTTTGGTAATCCATCTTTAGTTTCCAATCTTTTTCTAAGGACTCTGTTTTGAACATTATACTCTGGAGCTGTCCTGGTAGCAATAGAATTGGAAGGGACAACAGCAGGGCTGACGTTTCCTAACTAACCGCCCCTCCTCAGAATGTGAGAGTGAGCGGCATTGTTGCGGGGACAAAGTTCATCTACCTGTGCAAGAAAGATTTCGGTTGGGGGCTTCTGCACAAAACCATAGATTTACCTCAGGATTTATCACTCACCTCCAAATTAGAACTTGGGGCATATTATCAAGGACGGCGTTAAAATTATCGCCGCTTCAGAGGTAGAAAACTGCAGCTAAAGCGGCGATAATGGGCTGATAACACGCCCTCCAGAATTCAATAGAAGCCCATGTTGACACCAGAACATGGGCTTCTATGGGAATTCTCAAGGGCATATTATCAAGCCCATTATCGCCGCTTTAGCGGCCGCTTTCAGCCGCTGAAGCGGCGATAATTTTAACGCAGTGTCTTGATAATATGCCCCTGTGATGGGTGCTCACAGAAGATACACAATCACTGGGAAGAAAAAGTAGCAGAACTAATGCTCGGTCACTGATCCTGGTGGAAGCTGGCGAGATAGCTCAGCGGAACAAGCACCTTTGAGGGATCACCAGGTCACAGATGTGAATCCCAACTGGAGTAAAATAAACTTTCATCCTTCTGAAGTGATCAAGTGATTACTACTTAAGTGGACAATTATACTCCCCACTGTCCAAACGCCCATAGACAGTTTATTCTAAGCGACCTCGTGTGTTATCGAAAGCGACTCTGGACCTCGGCTGGCCAATGGGGATTCCGTTCGCATGGTGAAGCGCTTCCTTCTACCGCCTGGGATTGGACAAACGGAGCGAAGAGAGCTGGTACTGTGAAGAAAACTGCATCTCGGAAAAATACGAATGAAACGTTCTCTACTGGGAGAGAATGTATCGCAGACATATGTACCTCAGAATTCAATCACCCTGAACAGACCCCTGTACATCCCACCGTATGACAAGAGCAGAGATGGGCACATTTCCTCCTGGCAGCTTTGTCTAGTGTGCCCAGCTCTCCAACACAACACAAGGCTGGGGCTCCGAAGCGCCTGCCCCACACACATTTGTTATTACTTTTTTCAAAAGGTTGGCAGAGCTGTGCCCGTCTTGAGCAGGGTTATGTGGGCGGTAGTCAGGTGCCCACAGGAGACTGGACCGCTGCTCTGCAGTAAGTGGGAACCGAAAGAATGAATGCAAGGGCTGCCAGTGTGTAAATGGCCACGCATGTTGTGTTTCTTTTCCATAACTATCATTCTTTGATCTTGAAATCGTCACTGCATTGCATCGTCTAAAGTCCTGCCTAAGGTTTCTGCTCAGACATCGGCAGGACCGCCACATCAATCTTGTCTAACTATGGGAAACAGCTCTGGATTCACCAGTGTAAGTTTGAACGCGAGCATTCGACATGTGCACTGGGAGTGTGCGGCACATGCAACACAGACACCTGTGTTGTGTTTATCTGTGAGAATGAGAGAGAGAGTGAAAAAGGAAAAGTGCATGTGAGAAACGAGAGGCGGGAGAGGGGCTTGGGAAAGGGGATGTAGAGGAGAAGGAATTTTAAGATAAGTGAGAGGGAGAGAGCAAAAGGTTGTGTGAAAAGAACAAGTGAGTGAGGCTTGTGATAGACAGCAGCAGGGCCTGAAGACTGGCAACAGTAAGAGGTCCAGACACTGGTGACAGGATTCAGTCAGATCAACCAGGCTGCAGGAAATGACGAAAGCGGCAGTCACTGCAGGACTCAGAGTGACCAGAGCAGGACTGCTAGAGTATGGAAGCAGCAGGCGGTGTTTGCAGTGACTGAGCCAAACTAAGAATGGTAGCGCTAGGGTCTACACCGAGCGGCAGGAGCTATACCGCAGGTGTTGGCATCCACATGAGGTACAGCAGTGACAGCAGGACTCAGTCATCACCGGAGGGTTGGCAGGGTGTAATAGCAGCAGGAGGTGTATGCAGGGACTACGGTTGTAGCAGTAAGGCCTGGCAGAGCAGGATATGCAGCAGCTCGGATGTAGATTATGGCAACAGCAGGCGTTAGAGCTGGACGCTGAGTGTCCACAGGGCTTTTTGGATATGACAGAAACATCAGGGCGCACGTACCCGTGGTCAGAAGAGTTAGACTGGGGGGCCGAGCCTTCAGTGTCGCTGCAGCAAGGCTTTGGAACTGCTTACCCGCGGAGTTGCGACGGATGAAAGATCTACTGCCATTTAGAAGGAAAATGAACACCTGGCTCTACCCTAGAGCGTAATGTCAATTTCTCCCTTGCCACAGGCCCCTCGTCTCACAGCGCCAGGATACCCGCTGAGTCACAGTGCGCTATATAAGCATTGGTTACATTACATTACATTACTGACAGAATCCTGAGTGATGTCATGTGGCATGAAAGAGAGTCACAGCAGGTGCACTGATAGGGACTGACGCCTGCATATTCACTCACGTATCCACCTGTACGGCCATCTCTGTAGGTTAGGCACCTGCTCTGCAGCTCTGTGCCACCCCCATGCCACCGATGCCTTGACTGTAAATGTTCTGTGAGTGGGTAAGTGTGTGTTACCGACGGTGCGCTGTGTCTGCTCTGCTGCTAATATAAAACTCGTTCTGCAGCTGCCTTCTGTGAGTGGGCTTTGATTTTTCTGTCATTTTTACCTTTTATTCTTCAGAAAACAAAGCTTGCGCTCCTGCTGTCCAATTTCTCCCTGTTTGGTGAGGGAGGAGAGCTGGTGACGATACTGCTCTAGGTGCATGTGGGTGGGGGGGGGCAAGACCCCTGCAGCCCCTGAGGTGCAGGGGGTCCCCATCCCTCCACCGTGGTGAGGAGGGGCCGTATTCAGCCCAAGACCAATTAATATCAGTGGGATATGGGAGACTCCGGGGCCCCTCGTCACATTCTGCAGGGGGCCTCCATCATGTTGCGTTACACCAGTGCCTAGTGTGAGAGGGGAGCTGGCACTGCTGTTGCCGTTGTACATACTCTATGAAGAAGGGGCAACGATACTGCGGTTGATCTATCTGTACCTTTTGTGTGAAGCAGAGAGGCTTGCACCTGTTCTGTGGGGAGAGGAAGCTTGCGCTGTTTCTACCTGTGTACTACCTGTTCTGTGTGTGACATGATCCTGGGCTGCTGCTACCTGTCCTTTACCCTACACGTGTGTCAGGCAAGCCTGCACTGCCCATGCTGTACCTTTCTTGTGTGTTAGTAAAGCGTGATATGTCACTGTTCGAACTCAAAGGGGCATGCAGAAAAGCTCACAAACGGAGGGCCTGAATGACGCTAGGAGGGTTGCACCACCTACGGCCCCCAGCACTTCTGTCATTAGGGTTTGTAATCGCAGCGTAATTTCTGAATATATTCGGTGGACAAAATAAATGCATTGTGCTAGCGTACGTCTGCCCGATCGCAGCGTAGTCTGGGGTGTCCCATCTGCAAGAGGTCTTAGACTGGCACCCCGCCTTGGCCCGATGTAAGACGGGGTGCAGGTGCTGTCCCAGGTGGGCCTCCGCTGCCTGCCAATGGCCGAGAGGCTTTCTAATCACTCGCAGGCGCAGCACGGCATTCCGCTTAGGGCTGCGGGTTCCTATTCTTCGCTGCAGTACTAAAACGGACCACAAGATGGCACTGCTGCCTTGCAAGACACAGCGGGTGTCAGGCGTTGAGGACAGACCCATATAATTGAATCCATATCAGACTGCTATTTTAGGCATGATTCCCAAGCATTTGATTCTTTATACATGCTTCTACCTGCTGTCCACGATGCCCGCCTATTGCACTCTTTACAGCGCAAGAACCCAAGTCTGATAAATGCATGATATCTACTGAGTCAGTGAGCTCCACCGAAGAGAACATCTTCTGCTCCTCTTACATTGAATACCAGAAAAAGCAAGAAAAACACAGACAGCACTCTCGGTGTATAAATGAGGTCATAGATGGAGCTGCACAGTCACACAGCGCATCTCACAAAAAGTGTCAGCAGCGGCTCGACAAATCAAGGTGCGCATTTATAAGGAAGCGGCGGAGCGTGGTGTTAGCCTCCTTGGCGTAACGTCGCGCTCCGCAACTTCTAAAACACTGGGCTGCACCATATTCACAACAATATGGTGCAGTCCAGCCTTTTTCTCTGCGCTGGCGCTAAATTTACCAGCCTAGCGCCAACGCAACCACCCTTGCACCAGTGCAAACGTGTCTGCATTGAGGTGAAGATTATTGGATCTCATTCGTGAAAACTGTTGCATCGCCGCGATAAAACAGCGATGCAACAGTTTTCACAGCACCCTCCTTGCAACACAATTGATGCGCTGTATTTAATGTATGCAAAAACAACAATTGATGGACAGAATGCAGAACAATGTCATTAATTCACCCCAGTACAGAGATCTGGGCCTAAATACATCGTTTTTTTGCTCACCATGCCATTCCAGTTTGAACCCAGGCATATGCAAATCAGCCTTGACCCTGTGCCCCATGGGAACAGTCCAGCCCGAACTGCCAAGCCAGGTCCTCCCCACACTGGAAACAAGCATCAGCCAAGATAGCTTGACTCCAGTGGCATGGAGAGCAGGAGACCCACGTCTTGGCATACCCGTCCATCAATTGTTTCTTTTGCATATGTAAGGTTTTGACGCAGCGGAGTTCAAGAAGTGTCGCAGTAAAATATCATAGATTTCACTGCAACACGTCTATGATTTGTATTACATGGAGACGCCCGCCCTGCAACGCGTACATCATAATATTCATAAAGACCTTCCTGCACACTTTTGCGCCACCATTGCGTCACTTATCGTGATGCAGCGGCGGTGTAAACAATGTGCCATATTTACAAGGTGACGCATCTAGGCTGAGGTGTCACCTTGTAAAGCCCTGCGCCTCATTATACCTGCGTCAGGATTAATGTATGCAGAGTGGGCGTTCCCACGGAAGGCCTCCCTTCCTGCACATAAACAATCTTTAAAGGGTGTTTTATAACTTCTATGTGTGCGGTTTAGTGCAGCACACATAGAAGTTGCAAAACATTATTTTTTATTGATTGTTTATGTGCAGGAAGGTGCACCTTCCTGCACATAATCTATTAATGAACTTTTGCTACAGTGCAGCACACATCGAAACAGCAAAACGAGGAGAAACGAAACACCTTGTTGCGCCTGTATAAAAGCAGGTTTTCCCTGGTCTTTATCTTGGCACTGCCCTATATTTACGCTGCCCTTGTAAATATGGGGCAGCGTCAAAATCAATGGGTGTTATGGTGGAACGCCCACCACAACACCCATTGCCCCCCGCACTTCAAGCTAAGTACAGCGTGAAAGGGGGCCTTATTCACAAGGCGGCATTAGGCCATGTTAGGTGACTTAACGCTGCCTTGTGAACAAGGCAAAGGCCCTATTGCCACTACAACGTCCTGAAAAGTGGCATTGTGGTGGCAATAGAGGCTTGTAAATATACGCCTAAGTATGCAGTGAATGGTGAGCGGGGAGAGGATGTGGCCTTACGTCCAGAGCTGACGACTTTGAAGCTGGAGAACCAGGTTTGAGTCTCGGCGTCGTCTCAGCAACCTGTGATTCTGGGCAAATCACTTAATCTACCCATGCCTACCCCAAAAAAAAGAATGTGTCCTTGTGTAACGTAACTGGTGCTCAAAGCGCTCCAAGACTTTCGGGTTGAGTTTGCGCTATATAAAACTGCAAAAAAAAAAAAGGCCGACCGCACCCTCACTTCATGTAGGCCACTCGACTTTATCGCAATGGTATTATTATACGAGTATTTTTATAGTTCCTATTACCAATGACGAGGCGCTGAAGCGCTTTGTGATTCAGGCAGCACAGTACTCCTCGGGTGCCCAGGGTTAGTGAGCTAGTCATGCATAAGGATTAGAGTTTATTCCTGGCTGGTGCAGGGAAATAAACAATGGACTGAACACCTAGAGCTGCAAATATCTCACAAACATTTTGAGTTTCATTTTCCACTTGGAAACATAAGTAAAACTGCTCCGGTTGAAGGCAGCAGTAAGTGCTGGATGAAGGAAGGGGACACCCCGGTATGCAGGTGAGGTGCAGGAGACGGGGATTTGTATACAGTAAACAAACTATGTGAAATAAACCCCCTGATCTTACTCTGTGGCAGGCTGACCGCCTCGAAGAGGTCAAGGTGAGGTCCAATAAACCAGAATTTGTTACGGCTCGTAGCTGGATTCCTTGTTTATCAGTTTGCAGTCAAATTAAATGTGGTGGAAACCGGTGGAAACTTTGCAACTGGAAGTTCCACCAGGGAGCAGCGTATTTGAAAGATGCTTAAGTCCACCATCTATCTCCTCCTAGTAAGGTGGCTACAGTGAACGTTACTCACTCGGTTCTAACTTTTACTAGTGCTGCGCAAGAGGATTTTTCAGAGGTTGAAGCAGTGTTTTGTACTTGTGTAGTGTACACTTTACACGCTCACTCTCATTTTGAAGGCCTCAAAAGAACAGTGTTGCTCAAGACGAGGCGTGTTGCAAGAGGAGATTGTTTATCTGAACCTTTCCAAGAATTTTTGGTTTCCATGATACCGGCTGCAGCAATAAAGTCAGCAGCAGCACCATTAAAAATGTTTCACAAGGCGGAGCAGAAACGTCCGTGTTTTACAGGAAACAGGAGAAAACAAGCATTGGCATAGCCAATAGGTCTCGCCTTTGTGACCTTATAAGTGTTTAGCCGTGCAACAGTTGATGTTGTTGCACCAAGAATATTGTGCTGGATAACTAAACACTTATAAGGTCCCAAAGGCGAGACCTATTGGCTATGCCAATGCTTGTTTGTATTGGTTGTTGCAGGTGGTGGGCACTGGAAGTCATTTTTAGAGACGTGGACATATTTTTTATCATCAGACTTTTCTCAGAACAAATCTGAAAAAATCAAAAAAGACACCTAGAGGAAAGGAACTATTGGAAAGTGTGACACTGGGAGAAAGCAGGAATGGCAAGTAACCTGAAAGAGTGAGAAAAAAGAGATCGGAAGTGCAAGGTGGTAGAAGAAAGAAGCATGAGGTGGAATCAAGACAAGGCAGCCTTACAATCAGCAGCCACGTCATAAAACGGTGTTGGAAGAAAGCCTTAAAAAAATGTGGCTCCTGCACTTATTTTTTTACAATTTAAGCACTCTCGACACGTCACCAGTGCATAGCCTTTCTGAAGTGTTATCTTCTCACAACACAAACGTCTGCCGTCCAAGTTCAGCAGTTGATTTTGGAAGGAACAGTCAAATACTGACAGTAACAGAATTAGACTTTGCCAAAGGTGAGGTAAATTGTTTACATCCTAGAAAGAGTTTAATGAAAAAGCTGAAGGCCAATGTGAGCAAGTAATCAAGTGCTGGTTAAATCCTCAAGAAAAAGGGTTTATTTTATGTTAAGAGCAAACAAGTCATAGATCAGACGGCTCTTTGTCGCTTCTATGCAGCCAATCGCTGGTGAAGGTAGATAGGCACTCTGTCCAGAGCCTTGGGACCGAGAGACAGATGCCAACAGACATAAAATACATTCAGCAGCTGGTGAAGCGTCTCCAGGCGGCTCTCGGGTTCAACCCGGAGGCAAGAAGCGCTGCTTGTTTATGGAAGAACCCGCCGCTGGGACCACTGACAAGGCCCTCTTGCACATAGCTGCCAAGTGGCCCAATGTCAGACGACACCTTCCTCCTGTACTGGATTATTTAGCCAACAGTACTTTGCATGCTGGGATGTGCAAGTCCATATAATGGGAGAAATCTGGTAAGAATGCAAAACGGTGTTCCAGCAACGACTGAATGTGTTCACGAGAATTGAGGTGGCGGGGGACTGCAGCTACGTTTATCTTCTGCTGTGCTCCCCTTAAACGCTAATGCATTCACTACGCCTTTGCCTCCGCTTGGGCCAATGCCACGCCCCTGCGACTGGTTTCCACTCCAATTGAGCAGTCAACACCAGGCAGTGAATGCGAGCTTGGGCCATGGCCAGTCCGGCGTGTGAGAAACGCGAGGACCGGGGGTGCATAAAGGCGCCCTTTACTATTATTTAGAGCTGCGTAAAAATGTGTATTATAAACAAGGAGGCGGAGGGAGTGCCGAACCTTGCAAGGGAAGAATGAGCGCTGGAGCAATCTGGGGAGGCGAGCCCCCTTCCTGGACCACAAACGTGGGCTAGAAAAGGAGTCCATCTCCAGGCACAGCAAGCCCTCCGCAAGTAAACAGAGCGCAGAGGGAGGGTGCGCCGACCATAAGCACTATCCGAGTGAGCCGTGGGGAGAGCGAGGGTGCATTCAGTAGGCAGCAGCCGCCTTTACCCTGGGGTGGTAGAAGCTTTCATTAAGAGAAAGCTACCACAAGAGCACTGTGTTCGACGTTATATTCTTAAAACAAATCGGTAGTCTCTCGCCTAAATCAGGAGTAATGTCACGTATGTGCTGAGACCAGAGAGACACAGTCCAGTCCAGAAAGGCCCCGCAGACAACGGAAGACCGATAGGAAAGAGATAAATATACAGGGACACAGAGAGCATATGGTGCGAAACAGACCTAAAAGCAAACAGCGAAAGCCCAAAAGCAAGGCGGTGAGAGACCCGAAAAAGATCAGTGAGTGAGACACGACAGACCAGTGAGAGCGCATAGAAAAATATGCTGCCAGAGAGTGAGAAGAGTGTGAGCAGAGAGAGAGAGGTGCCACGCACAAGGTATGAGTGACAGGAGGGAGAGACAGATGGCAACTAAGGCTAGAGTCAGATCCGAGGGGCAACCAAGAGAGGCTCTCTCGAAAGGCATACCAGCGTGAGAGTGGAGAGAAAGTTAAACCAGAGAAAGAGACCTGGGAAAGGAAGGAACTGGACAGAGAGCAAAAAGAAAAACCAAATATTTCCTTAAGAAGGCTAATCGTTTGTGATTAAAATGGAGGAACGGCGTGCGCATTTGCCAGGGGAGCGGGTGAAAACACTGCAGGAGAGAAAGGGAGGTGGGGGAGGGTAAGCTGTTTTCAAGCACTCGTGCTTGCAGGAGTGAGGAGCGGCACTCGCGGCCATGCTAATTGAAAACAGCTGGTCGGCGCGCCGCTGCTCTCTCCCGCACGGTGGATCCCACGACAAGCACAAGTGTGCTTGAAAAGGAGCAGACCGATTTCTAAAGGTCATCTCCTAGTGCAGCACATGCGCGCTGCCTAGGCGAGAACTAAAAAAAGCAATGAAATGTCATTCCTCATTCCTCCTACAAGAACACAGGCATGCCATCTCAGAGTCGCTTGATAAGGCCCCTTATCTACTGACCCGATTAATTAATAGTACTCAGGGGAGTAGCCAGAAAATTAAAATAATCCCCACTTTGAGACCAACTCTGATGGCACCACGCAAGTGAGGTATGTGAGCCCAAACCTCCCTAGAAGAGCTTCCTTGCCTCCTACATCCAAGAATCAATCTATTCACCTTTTTTCACCCTTCCATCCACCCACTGATAGCCACCATTTCACCTTTACGTTCCTCTCATCCATTATTCATTTTTCACCATTCCATCCATCCATTGGCTATTCCATTCATAAATACATTCTTACTTCCATCATCTATGTTTGCATCCATCTATTCATACACCTACCTATACATCTATCATTTGACTTACTCATCCATCACTAAAGCCTTTCATCTATCAACTGATCCTTTTGCTCATCCATTCATCCATCCATCACCATCCATCCTCTCCAATTTCTATTTGCCACCCATCCTCTCAGATTTCCATTTTCTCTGCTGTCCTTTCACACACCCAAACATCCTTTCAGATTTCCATTAACTCTTTCATCCATCCATCCAGCCACAGAGATCCCCATTTACTCTGCCAACATTTCAATCCAAATTCACCCATCTATCCTTAGATTTACATTTACTCTGCCATCCTTTCATCCACCCATCCTCCATCCATCCATCCATCCTCTCAGATTTCAATTTAATCTGCCCTCCTTTCATCCATTCATCTGTCCATCCATCCCTCTCAGATTTCCATTTACTCCGCCATCTTGTCATCCACCTATTGATCCTGTCACATATTAATTTATTTAGCCATTTTTAAATTTTTCATCCACCATTCAAATATCTCAATTTCTATTTACTCTGCCATCATTTCATCCTCCCATCTAGCCATCATCTCATCCACTCACTCACCCATCCTTTCGCCCACTCATCTAACGCATCCTTTGCCCCAATCGCCAAGCCAACCTTTCACCCTTCCATATTTTCACCCACCCTTTCATCCACCCATCCTTTCATCCATCCAACCTTTCTCCCACTCACCCGTCCATCCATTTACCCATTCATCCTTTCACCCACACATCCACCCTTTTACCCATCCACACATCCACCCACTCATGCACCCACCCTTTTACCCGCTCATCCTCCCATCCTATCACCCAAACATCCACCAATCCTTGAATCCAGCCATCCTTTTACCCACTCATCCATCCATCCTTTCATCCACCATCCATTTCACCTGCTGACTCATGCATCCACTTGCCCATCCTCCTTACCCATTTCTATCAGCTTCTTTTTCTTTATTCACGTGACAATAAGGAATATTCTACTTACCAGTATGCATCTGTTCTCGGCATGTAGAGCTGCAGATCTACACACTTGTGCATAGATCGCCATCTGGTGTTGGGCCCGGATGTTTGCAGTTGTTTTTCCTCTTGGAAAGTCTTTGGAAGTCACGAGGTCGGTTACTCCTCCTTTGGATCGTATTGCGCATGGGCTTCGGCTCCATCCTCAGATTGTTTTTCGCCAGCAGGGAAATGATGGAGCGTAGTAATAAACAGTGAAGATGCCCATGTGTGTGTTATCTAAATAAGATAAACTGGAACAGATAAAGGTAGCCGGGGAGGCGGGTGGGCGTGTGTAGATCTGCAGCTCTACATGCCAAGAACAGATGCATACTGGTAAGTAGCATATTCCGTTCGAGGCATATGAGCTGCAGATTACACACTTGTGCATAGATTATATCGCAGTACCCACCGATAGCGGCGACCACCCGTTTGAAATAGTGTTTTTAGTACAGCCTGGCCCACACTAGCCTGTTGCTTAGTTTGCACATCTACACAATAGTGTTCGTGAAAGTGTGCGGTGTTGACCATGTAGCTGCTCTGCAGATATCATCTAATGGGATGTTCCCTAGAAAAGCCATTGAAGCCCCTATTTTACGTGTAGAGTGGGCTTTAGGGGGAACGGATAGCGTTAGTTTTGCTTTATGGTAGCAAATCTGAATGCATTTGACAATCCACCTAGCTATCCCCGACTTGGAGATGGGGTTGCCCTTGTGCAGTGGATTGAAAGAGACAAACAGTTGTTTGGTCTTACGGAAAGGTTGTGTTCTCTCGATGTAGTAGAGTAAGGCTCGTTTGACATCTAGTGTGTGTAGAGCTCTTTCTGCAACGGTCTGTGGTTGCGAGAAGAATACTGGTAGTTCTACAGATTGGTTTAGGTGAAAGGGAGAAATGACTTTAGGGAGGAATTTTGGGTTAGTACGGAGAACAACCTTGTTGTGGTGCATTTGTAGAAAAAGGTTCTTGAATGGTTAATGCTTGTATCTCACTGACCCTTCTGAGGGAAGTGATGGCTACGAGAAAAGCGGTTTTCCATGTTAAAAATTGGAGTTCACATTTGTGCAGTGGTTCGAAGGGAGGCCCCATTAGTCTGGTGAGAACGATATTTAGGTTCCACACAGGTGAGGGTGGCACTCTGGGGGGAATTATTCTTTTAAGGCCTTCCATGAAGGCTTTAATGGCAGGTACTCTAAAGAGTGATAGGTGTTGCCTGTTTTGTAGGTAAGCTGCTATAGCTGCGAGGTGCAGGCGAATGGACGTATAGGCTAGATTACACCTTTGAAGGTGGAGTAAGTAGCCTATGATGTGTTGAATGGAGAGTCTAGGGGATTGATGGTGTTTCCACTTGGCGCCTAGCTTCCTTGATGACGTTCATACAGTCAGGGGAAAAATTTAGATAACCGAATTCTAGGATTTCAGGAGCCAGATCGCAAAGTTGAGCTGAGCTGGGTCCGGGTGTCTGATCTCTCCATGGTTCTGGGTTAAGAGGTATGGAGAGAGGCGTAATTTTTGGTGCGGTACTACAGATAGTTCCAGCAGTGTGGTGTACCACGGTTGTCTGGCCCAAGTTGGAGCTACTAGGATTAGTGTGAGGGAGTGTTGCTGTAGTTTGCGCACCACTAATGGAATGAGTGGGAGAGGCGGAAAAGCGTACGCAAATCTGCCTGACCAGTTCATCCATATCGCATTTCCTTTGGACAATGGGTGTGGATATGTGGCGGCGAAGCTTGGCCATTTGGTGTTTTCTTGGGTGGCGAAGAGGTCTATCTGTGGATGCCACCACATCTGAAAGTACGGGTGTAGAACTAGTGGGTGGAGTTCCCAATTGTGGATTTGTTGTGTTTGTCTGCTGAGCAGATCTGCCATAGTGTTTTGGACTCCTGGGACATGCTGAGCTAGGAGAAAGATTTTCTGGGGTATGGCCCATCGCTATATGCTCTGTGCTAGCTGAGAGAGCTATGGAGAGTGTGTGCCGCCTTGTTTTTGAATATAGTACATGGCTGTCATGTTGTCTGTGCGGATTAGGACTGCCTTGCCTGAAATCTGTGTTTGAAAAAATATTAGGGCTAAGAAGAACGCTAGTAACTCCAGATGGTTGATGTAGAGTAACTTTTGTTGAGGTGTCCATGTGCCCTGCACGGTAAGATGTAATAGATGAGCTCCCCAGCCGGAGAGAGATGCGTCTGTGGTTAGTATTATCTGGGGAACCGGGTCCAGGAACGGTCGACCTTTGGAAAGGTTTGTGGTGGTCCACCACTGCAGAGAGCGATGGGTGCGACCGTCTACCAACACCAGGTCTGTTAGTTGACCTTGGGCCTGGTTCCATTGGCGCGCTAAGCACTCTTGGAGAGGACGTATCTGGAGTCTTGCGTGAGGTACTATGAAGATGCAAGAGGCCATCATCCCTATTAGTTGCATAAACACTCGAGCTGGAAGGGAGTGTTGTGCCATGAATTTTGCGCGTAGAGCCTGAATGCTTGTAATCCTGGCAGGATTGGGGTAGGCTAGCGCTTTTGAGGTGTCTATGGTGGCACTGAGATATTGTTTTATGTGGGATGGTTGTAGATGGGACTTTGCGTGGTTTACTGTGAAGCCCAGTTGGTGAAGTAGTTGGATAGTGGCATGCGTGTGTTGTACACAGTGGCTGTATGAACTGGCTTTTATTAGCCAGTCGTCTAGGTATGGGAAGACATGGATGTGTTGTCTCCTGAGGTGTGCTGCCACTACTGCTAGGCACATGGTGAATACACGTGGTGCTGTTGTGACTCCGAACGGGAGTACTTCGAATTGGTAGTGTTGGCCGTCCACTACGAACCTGAGGAACTTCCTGTGAGCGTTGTGCACTGGAATGTGGAATTAAGCATCTTTTAGGTCTAAAGTGGTCAGGAAGTTGTTTTGGGAAAGCAGTGGAAGTACCTGCTGAAGGGTGACCATGTGAAAATGGTCTGAGTGTATGTATTTGTTTAGGGGCCTGAGGTCTAGGATGGGCCGCAGAGTCTCGTCCCTTTTTGGTATGAGAAAATATATGGAGTAAACCCCCATATTTCGTTGGTTGGTAGGAACGTGTTCTATCGCCCTTTTCTATAGGAGGGAGATTACCTCTTGCTTTAGTAGTGTTAGATGTTCTTGTGACATTTGGCGTTGTCTGGGTGGAATGTTTGGGGGGTAGATATTAGTTCTAGGCAGTAGCCTGACCGAATTATTTGTGTTACCCATTTGTCTGAGGTGATGGTGGCCCAGACAGGGAGGAAATTTTGGAGTCTGCCCCCGACCGGAGTGGGATGGTCTGGAGGGAGCGGGGGGAAGTCATTGGGTAGGTGGTGTGGCAGAGCGGGAGGTGTTTGTTTTGCCTCGGCCTTTGTTATTGTTGCCCCTGTAGCCGCCTCTTTGGTAGCCCCTTGTAAAGGTGGACTGGGTAGGGGCCTTATATGGGGTGGAAGCGGTGTCGGAGGAGTAGCCTCTGGATGTGCTCCGAAAGGAAGAGCGGCGAAAAGAGCGCCTGGGAGGGTGTGATTGTAAGGCTCCCATGGATTTTTCATCTTTTCTAGGGCCTTATCCACTTTTGGGCCAAAGAGATGTTCCTGGTCAAAGGGATGGTAGAGGATGGAGGCCTGTACCTCCGGTTTATAACCGGAGATCCTTAGCCAGGCATGGTGACGGAGGAGGACACTAGTATTGATGGCCCGGAGGCTGTGTCTGCTGCATCTAGGGCACAATGTATGGAGGTATTAGCAATGGTTTTGCCCTCCTGAATTAGCTCTCTGGCCCTAGGTTTGTATTTATCAGGGAGATGTTGCATTATGGCTTCTAATTCGTCATAATGGGCCCTGTCATACCTGGCTAGTAGCGCTTGTGTATTAGCGATACGCCATATGTTGGCAGCTTTGGATGCAGTACGCTTGCCTGATGCGTCCAAGAGTTTAGACTCTTTGTCAGGTGGTGGTGCTTCGCCTGACGCTTGGGAGTTGGCTCTTTTACGTGCTGTGGACACTACCAGAGAATCTAGTGGCGCTGGTCCTCTGATGTAGGAGGGATCTGTAGGGGCGGATTTATATTTCTTTTCAATGCGCGGGTTAATGACACTGGCTCTGACTGGGTCTTTAAAGACCTCTGGCGCATGTTTTATAACTCCCTTGAGCATAGGCAATATGGAGGTAGTCCTATGTGTGGTGTCAAACGTATCGAGGAGGAAATCCTCCTCCACGGGGTCGGTATGGAGATCTACCCCGTGATAGTGTGCTGCCCTTCGTAATAGATGGTTGAACCCCAGTGAGTCTTCTGGTGGGGAAGGTCTGTTGAAAGGGTAGAGATCATCCTGTGGGACGTTAGGGATGTCAGGGATATTATAATCGTCCCATGGGTCTGGGGAGCCTGTGGGAGTGGGGTCCCTGTAGGTAAATCTTGGGGCACGTCTCCTATGGATCCCCCTGATCATCATCATCCGGAGAGGGTGTTGGGGAATGATGAGGTGGGGGCGGAGACGGTGGAGGAGGGGAAGGTGGAGGGGGCGGTGGAGGTGGGGAAGGTATTCTGAAAGGAGAGGTAGCAGAGTCCTTCCTCTTTGAAGGTGGAGGCGGAGCAGGTTTTTCCAGCTGTCTCTTTTTGATGGAGAGCATCAAATGTCCGGTTTTAGGATCCTTTAGTTAGTGTTTTTTGTAATGGATCCGGTGTAAAGAGTTCTGGTGATGCTGGTTGGTCCGTCGGCGCCGAAGGCGTCGGGCCGTTATTTTTTTGGCTTTATCCGCGCTGGTTTGTTGTTTGGAACTATGCTTGGAAAAGTCTGCTTGTTTGGTCGGCGCCGAGGTGGATTTCGGCTTCGAAGTGTCAGTGCCGGTGGCCTTGTGTGCTTTTGTCGGTGCCGAAGATGGTGCCGGCACCGAGGAGCTGGTTCTCTACACCGAGTGTTTCGGTGCAGGGCTCGGTGTCGAAGCGGAAGCCATTTTCTTTTTCGGTGTCGAAGAGTGTTTATCGGCACCGGCGGTGGGCTGTCTCGAGCCCGAGCCGCCGGAAGGCTTAATCGGCTTCTTTACCGGGCCCTAAGGTGCGGTGTGGGAAGCAGTGTCTTTGGTCTTGCTTAGGCCCGGAGGCGAAGGCGTGACCGAAGCCTTTTTCGGTGCCGGCGAGGGTGTGGGGGGGGGGTAAATTGGTACTCACGAACCTCTGTGCCGGAGTGATGTCCTCCACATCTGAATCATCGGCTTCGGAGGTGCTGACGAGTCCCTCGTCGGTGTGGTGTTCTTCTGGAGCGTCGACGCCTTCCCCGAAGATGTCGTCCGGAATCGCCGTCGAGTGTGCCACGGTTCTTCTGACTCTTCGGTCTCGAATGGTTTTCTTGGACCGGAAGGACTTACACGCCGGACAATCTTGAGCCTCGTGTTCAGGGGAGAGGCAGAGATTGCATACTTCGTGGAGATCGGTGTGGGGGAACTTGAACCCACATCGAGGGCACTTCTTGAAGGGAGTCCTTTCCATTAGCCAGGACCGGAGCTTGGGTAGGCCCGAAGGCCGTCATCGACGACCGGAATCGAAGGTTTTTGCCGATGAGAGGCGCGTCGAGGGGGAGATCGCGGTCGAAAACAATACCGCGAGTTGGGGTGAGGATTGCGCGTCGATCGTCGAACTGGAAGCTGTTCGGAACCGGAGCGCGAAGATCACATCCGAGCCCGATGGCGGAAAAAAACAATCTGAGGATGGAGCCGAAGCCCATGCGCAATACGATCCAAAGGAGAAGTCACCGACCTCGTGACTTCCAAAAACTTTCCAAGAGGAAAAACAACTGCAAACATCCGGGACCAACACCAGATAGCGATCTATGCACAAGTGTGTAATCTGCAGCTCATATGCCTCAAACTAAGCTTTTATCTGTCAATTGGCAGATCAGAGACCCATAAATAACCAAACCCCTGCTGTAGCTGGTAAAGCGGGTGGTTCACAACGCACCTGCATCCATCTATCCTCTCAGATCCCCATTTACTTTGCCATTGTTTCCATCCACTCACTCATCCATCCATCCTCAGATTTCCATGAACTCTGTCCTGCTTTCATCCATCCATTCTTTTCAGATTTCCATAGGCTCTACCATCTTTTCATCCACCCATCCATCCTCTCAGAGCTTTATTTACTCTGCCATCTTTTTATCCATGCATGGTTCCTCTTTGATTTCCATTTACTCTGCCATCCTTTCATCCACCTACCTAGCCACATCTCACCCACTCATCCACCCATTCTTTCACCCACTCATCTACCCATCCTTTCACCCACCCATCCATCTTTTCACTCTTCTATTCTTTCACCCACTCATCCATCTTTTCACCCACTCATCCATCCTTTCAGCCACTCATCCATCAACTCTTTCACAAACCCATCCTTTCAACCACTCTCCCTTTCACCCACAGATCCATCCTTTCAACCACTCACCCTTTCACCCACAGATCCATCCTTTCACTCTTCTACTCTTCCACCTATTCATTCATCCTTTCACCCATCTATCTTCCCACCCACCCATTCATCCATCCTTGAATCCACCCACACTTTCGCCCACCCTCCATCCTTTCACGTACTCACACATCCACTCGCTCATCCTCCTTTCCCTTTTCTATGAGTCTATCTTTCTTTTTGTTAGCGATAATTGTAAGAGTTTATCAGCCAAGTTCCAGAGAAGAGGCCAATAGAGAACCCTCCCTCCACTGTAGCTGGTCAAGCGGGAGTTCATGACACCCCTGATGGTACTCTTCATTGCTCATAGTCCTAATCATCCTCATTGTTGGACTTGGCCCTTCTGGCAGGTTCACCCCTGGACTTTTTTGGCTTTTTATTGGTGACTTGGTATGGTGATTGTTTGGTCTCTGCGCACTTTCCCTGTGTCCCAGGGTAAAGTGCGTGCGTGCTCTGAGTGCATGTGGTGAGATAGGCCTGCCCTCCCATAGGAATGCATGGGGAATGTATGTGTCCCTAGTAGTTCCTGATGCGTGGGGTGTGCAGGCCCGAGTTTGGTATGTGCGGACTCGTGGGAGTGAATGCTGCGCGATGATGTGTGCGGCGTGCATGTACCTAGTGTGGAAGTGCCACTTCTAGAAGTGGGCACTTCTGTGTGCAGTGTGTCTGTCGCGTGATTGGCTGGTCGTGTCATGTGACGGGCTAGGGATTCCCCAGAGTCAGGATGAGTCACCCAGTGGTGAATGGGGAGATCAGCAGCTAGATGGGTGGGAGGAGTACACCTGGGTCCTGAATAGGACAGGGTTTTCCACACACAATGCTGGCCCCGCCCCCTGTGGTGCGACTGACGACCCTAGCCCTGCCAGTGAATAGAGTGAGGGGCTGAGCACATCAAGGGTGCTCCCCAACCAGCTGCGACTGGTTTTCCCCCTCACCCTGAACCCAGAACAAAGGGTTTGTCTGTATAAAAATGGGGCTGTGTCCCCACAGAAACTGTTCTCTGCCAGGATCTTACCTGAGGGGGGCTGCTGCTGCTGCTGGACCAGAGGACCGCCACTTGGACTCCCTCCCTGCCTGGAGGCCCAGTGAGCTGGCTCTGGGTCCAGCCTTGCCCCTCACCCCTGCCCTGCTGCCTGCAGGGAAGAACTTTGCTGGACTTTGTGGTGCTTGTTAGGCCTAAGCGCTTGGAAGCGCTTTTATTCTCCTTTAGCGCTTGGAAGCGCTTTTATTTGTCCTAGCGCCAGGAGCGCTTTATTGCTGCAAGCCGGTGCCCACCCGGCATTTCCCCCGTGCAGTGCCAATCCTGAAATCCCCTGGCAGGTGCCCACCCTGCCAGGGACCTTGCCGTGCTCGTTGGCGGGTGCCCACCCCGCTTATTTGTTTATTTTACGGCGGGTGCCCACCCCGCCGTACATCCACTGTAACGAGGGAGCCTACCCCTCTTATTGCCGAGAGAAGTCACCGCCGCGGCCGGGCTCGAAGGAAGTCAGGCAGGCCGGGGGCGGGGCTTCCGGGACAATCGAATCCGGAAGTAGGAGGGCGGGAGCCTACCCCGCCTCCAACCGAGAACTCGCGCTGGAGTGAAGCCCCGGAGCCGGCAGGAGCCTACCCTGCGCCCCGGGGCCCTGAGGAGTGCACTGCCGTCGCCCGGGACCCGCGCGTTCACCCAGTGAGGTGCTCTGTTGAGCCCGTAGGCTCCGCATCCAAGCTCGTCCCGACCGGAGGAGGTCTGACGGAGTCCTCCAGAGTCCCGGTGAGTGAGGGGGCGGAGTGTGCAAGTTACGAGCCACCGGGGATCCAGCAACCGGTGAGTTGGGGCTTAAGTTCAGCAGCGTCGGTCCTCAGCTGCACTGCCCGGGGGGCAGCTGCAACGTTCTGGGGGGCATTCTTTGCATGAGAGCGGCCCCAGATGACAGCGGGCCGCCCCCGGGACCAAGCCTCATTTTCCCGCTGCCCCGCCTGACAGTGGGTAGCGGCAGCGTTTGGGGGCATTCGTCTTCTGGAGCCCCGTGAGGCTCCAACGCTTGGTGGCAGTTGTCTGCAGAGCCCAGAGAGGCTCCCCCCCCATCTTGTGTAGAGGGCATCATTGATTAATAGTCCAGAGAGGCTCCAACGAGGCCTACATTGTTTTTATAAGAGCCCAGGGAGGCTCTAAACGTACGGGGGCATTTCTCTGGGTGAGAAGAGCGGCCCCACCTGGCAGAGGGTCGCTCCAACGTTTTGGGAGACTTCCTTCGTGTAGAGCCCAGAGGGGCTCAGGGGGCCACAAGTGTTGCGTATTTAGAGTCCAGGAGAGGCTCCAACACCTGCCATATTTGTTTAGGAAGGCACAGTGGTGCCCCAGCATCTCTCCAGTTGCCCAGCACTTAGTGGGCAACTGCAACGTTTAGGTTGTGGCCTCTGCGTTTTGGTTTGCGCAGCTTGCGCAGCCTTGCCCTGTCTCTACTGGACACAGGGCGTCCTAGCCCCGACAAGGCCAGTTGGCCTAGGGACTGCCACAGGTAGTGGCTTATGTGAGTTCTTGCGCAATTGTGTTTCCCTGCACCTCTGAATGTGTTTTTGCGTCATGTGCTCTGCTTTACACCTCTGAATGTTATGCATCATGTGTTTATGTGCTTAGACCCCTACAGGTATAGTGATACTTAGGTGGTTGTTTTTCTCCTAGTACAGGTGGTGCTAGTGAGGTCCTGATTCCCTGCGCAATATTTTCCTAAGGTGGTTAGGGTTGCGTAGGTGGTACTTACCTGATACCAGTAGTGACTGGTTGTGTGCTAGGTGTAATTTAGTGCTACAGCGATTGTATGTGCTATGTGCTATGTTCTAAAATATTATTCCTACGTTCTAATTGCTATTCCTACAAAGTGCTAATTCCTGACAGTGGTCCATGTGGCCCTGTCCCCTGTATATATAATCCCTTGTAAATTCTGCCCGTGCCTGTTGGCACATTGTAGAGTGTGTGTTTTTATCTAATGTGTTGTGTATAATACAAAGGTTATTTTTATAGAATACCTTGTGTGGAGTTTCCTTTGTGGTGGGCCTTGGGTGTTGTTGCTGGGTGCGCGCGCAAACGCTTTACACATCGCCTCAGAGATAAGCCTGACTGCTCGTGCCAAGCTACCAAGGGGGTGAGCAGGGGTTATCTTTGGCGTGTAACTCCCCAGCCCTGACTAGAGTGGTGGTTTCTGCCTGGCTTTGGCGCAAGCCTCAGCCAACCGGAAATCGCCATTTCTAACATTGGTGATCAGCGGTGGGATTTGGACTTGCGTTTGCGCTGTACCGCAGCGGCAACTGGCCGCACTACAAAACTCTGCATTTAGATAAATCACATGGTATAGGGATTATTGTTTTAAAATTGTTTTTAATTGTCATTTCTTTGGAAATGTGTTTTTGTGCACTGTGAGTTAGGTGTCCCTAGCTCGGGAGGGTAGATCATTCCCCTTAGTGCATTGTGTTTTCTGGATTCACCAGAGGGTGGGATCCAGTGGTGGCAGCGTAATAGTGTCCTGTACATTTGTCCCCCGCCCTGCGCCCAGAGTTGGTACCTGTGTCACGTGGTGGTCAGGTTGAGGAATCAGGGGTGGTAGAAACTGCCTTACCAGTCCGAGGGGAGGGTTGTGTGTGGATGAGTGGTGAGTGGCACTAGGCAAGTGAGTGTGAGTTCTCTGGGTTAGAGAGCTTGCTGAATCTTTTTGTGAATTGTGTGCTCCTGTGTGAAACTCAGACCCCTAGGTTCCCTGTATAATTGTTACCATAACGTCCGCCAGAATGGAGCCTGCTTGTGATCCCTATGAGCTAGCTTGGCGCCAGAGGCAGGAGTTAGAAAGGTACTGTACAGAGGAAGAGTCAGAAGAGGAGGTAGAGGATGACAATACCTGGACGCCAGTAGAGAGTGAGGACCCCATAGGTAGGGCGTCCCTTGCTGGGTCCAGCGTAGGAGGCAGCGCCTCATCCCTTTCCCTGTCCCCAGAGGAGTGGGAAGATAGGAGGAAAGAAAGGGAGCACCAGCTGGCGTTAGAGAAGCTTAGGTTAGAGCATGCTCAGGCGATGGCGCAGCTGGAGGCCAGGAAGCAACAGCGAGAGACTGAGTGGGTCTTGGCGCGGGAGAGGGTAGAGGAGGCTGAGAGGGCCTCCACCAGAGGCAAAGTAGCTCTGGAGGGTAGACTATCCCCTGCGCGCAGTTTTAATTTGCTGGGCTCCCCAGGGAGGGTTGAGTCCAGTGGTAGTAGCGATGTAGATTCCAGTGTAGGAAATCCCAGTCCCAGTTCCCCCAGTCTGGTACCTGTTCCCCAGGAGGAGGAGTTAAGGTTGAAATTCAGGGGCAGTAGGAAACTGTCTCACCAGACTTGGGAGGAGTTTGTGGATGGATGTGAGGATGCAATGTTTGATTGGATTTCCACAGCAAGTGATTTTGATATACTGTGTAATCTGGTTCTCAAAGAACACCTGCTCAGTTGTTGTGTGCCAGGGTTGCGCCAACACCTGTTGGGGTGTGGATTGTCTGAGCCCCTTGAGCTTGCGGAGGAAGCAGAGCGCTGGGAAAGGGCTAGAGGTTCTCTAGAGTCATTAGGGAGTGACTCCAAAAGTAGTGGGTCAGGTATCTTCCAGCCCAGCGTGGTGGAAGAGGCTCAGTGTAGCCCAGCTAGGTCCCAGGATAGCGAGGAGGGTGTAGGGGCTCACGGCCTGGCTCAGTGGAGCAGGAGTGAGAGGGTGACCGAGGGTCCCCGGACGTACGAAACCCTGCCTCAGGACTTGGATGGTTCCATGAGGGAACACCAAGTTGGGGACCTAGGCTGTCCTGTTAGCCCATTTGAGGAAGATCTCCTGGTGAGTAGAGGACCTGGAGCACCTGTAACCAGGGCTCCGGTGGTTCTAGAGTCTGGCAGTACCGCTCCGGTAGGGAGGGTACAGGAGTCCAGTGTGAGGAGTGATTGGGGGATGAGTTTCCCAGTGGAAGAGCCTGTGGGTCAGGGACTACCCAGTTGGGCTAGGATCCCGTGTAGGGACCAGGGTGGCACCACTTCTGTTCTGGGGGATCTCCGCGCACTGTCAGGTGGACAGGGGACGGGAGATCAGCGCCAGACAGACAGTCGCTTGACGTATGTGTCCTTTGATAGCCTCAGGGGGATGGAGTGGAAATCCCCAGAAGTCCTGGAGTGCCAGGCAATTATTCCACCAAAGGTTCTAGGCCGGAGGTTGGGAGGCCAGGTTCAGGATCAGCCTGACCTGACGGGTGGGACGTCTGTAATCAGCGTCCCGACCAGTTCTTCTTCCAGAGGTACCGCCCCAGTTGGTAGGGAGCAGGGTTCTGGAAGGGGGTGCAGAGGGTGGGAGAGCCCACCTCTGCCCCCGGTACAACCTGAGGGGTTAAACCCTGGGTTGGGATGGCGTTCTAGGTGTACCCCTCGCCAGAGGAGGAGGAACCCTAGGAGAAGAGGTAGGGGGAGGAGAGCCTTCCCTGAGACTCCTGGTCCGCCTGAGGGTGTAGACCCTAGGCTGGAGAACCAGTGGCAGTCTAGTCCTGTCTTTCAGAGAGGAAGAGTGGAGAATGGCCGCTATGTGCCAGGGGTTACTACCCCCCACTCTATGGTTAGGCAAAGACCAGTGGCACCTGGGTGGCCTAGGGCCTGGTCTTGGCCGCGGACAGCTTGGGAGTACCAGTGGGGTAGCCCAGTTGGTCCGGACAGTGGTGTTAAAAAGAATTCCATGGGTTCACCGTGGCGTAGAACCGGAGGGTGTCCATGCAGTTGCGGGCCCGCGTCCGTGTTCTATCGCCCCAAGCAGGGAAGTCCATCACGGTGGTGATTGGTCTGCCCTGCGTTTTGGCTGGAAGGGGGTTGTGTTGGACTTGGCCCTTCTGGCAGGTTCACCCCTGGACTTTTTTGGCTTTTTATTGGTGACTTGGTATGGTGATTGTTTGGTCTCTGCGCACTTTCCCTGTGTCCCAGGGTAAAGTGCGTGCGTGCTCTGAGTGCATGTGGTGAGATAGGCCTGCCCTCCCATAGGAATGCATGGGGAATGTATGTGTCCCTAGTAGTTCCTGATGCGTGGGGTGTGCAGGCCCGAGTTTGGTATGTGCGGACTCGTGGGAGTGAATGCTGCGCGATGATGTGTGCGGCGTGCATGTACCTAGTGTGGAAGTGCCACTTCTAGAAGTGGGCACTTCTGTGTGCAGTGTGTCTGTCGCGTGATTGGCTGGTCGTGTCATGTGACGGGCTAGGGATTCCCCAGAGTCAGGATGAGTCACCCAGTGGTGAATGGGGAGATCAGCAGCTAGATGGGTGGGAGGAGTACACCTGGGTCCTGAATAGGACAGGGTTTTCCACACACAATGCTGGCCCCGCCCCCTGTGGTGCGACTGACGACCCTAGCCCTGCCAGTGAATAGAGTGAGGGGCTGAGCACATCAAGGGTGCTCCCCAACCAGCTGCGACTGGTTTTCCCCCTCACCCTGAACCCAGAACAAAGGGTTTGTCTGTATAAAAATGGGGCTGTGTCCCCACAGAAACTGTTCTCTGCCAGGATCTTACCTGAGGGGGGCTGCTGCTGCTGCTGGACCAGAGGACCGCCACTTGGACTCCCTCCCTGCCTGGAGGCCCAGTGAGCTGGCTCTGGGTCCAGCCTTGCCCCTCACCCCTGCCCTGCTGCCTGCAGGGAAGAACTTTGCTGGACTTTGTGGTGCTTGTTAGGCCTAAGCGCTTGGAAGCGCATTTATTCTCCTTTAGCGCTTGGAAGCGCTTTTATTTGTCCTAGCGCCAGGAGCGCTTTATTGCTGCAAGCCGGTGCCCACCCGGCATTTCCCCCGTGCAGTGCCAATCCTGAAATCCCCTGGCAGGTGCCCACCCTGCCAGGGACCTTGCCGTGCTCGTTGGCGGGTGCCCACCCCGCTTATTTGTTTATTTTACGGCGGGTGCCCACCCCGCCGTACATCCACTGTAACGAGGGAGCCTACCCCTCTTATTGCCGAGAGAAGTCACCGCCGCGGCCGGGCTCGAAGGAAGTCAGGCAGGCCGGGGGCGGGGCTTCCGGGACAATCGAATCCGGAAGTAGGAGGGCGGGAGCCTACCCCGCCTCCAACCGAGAACTCGCGCTGGAGTGAAGCCCCGGAGCCGGCAGGAGCCTACCCTGCGCCCCGGGGCCCTGAGGAGTGCACTGCCGTCGCCCGGGACCCGCGCGTTCACCCAGTGAGGTGCTCTGTTGAGCCCGTAGGCTCCGCATCCAAGCTCGTCCCGACCGGAGGAGGTCTGACGGAGTCCTCCAGAGTCCCGGTGAGTGAGGGGGCGGAGTGTGCAAGTTACGAGCCACCGGGGATCCAGCAACCGGTGAGTTGGGGCTTAAGTTCAGCAGCGTCGGTCCTCAGCTGCACTGCCCGGGGGGCAGCTGCAACGTTCTGGGGGGCATTCTTTGCATGAGAGCGGCCCCAGATGACAGCGGGCCGCCCCCGGGACCAAGCCTCATTTTCCCGCTGCCCCGCCTGACAGTGGGTAGCGGCAGCGTTTGGGGGCATTCGTCTTCTGGAGCCCCGTGAGGCTCCAACGCTTGGTGGCAGTTGTCTGCAGAGCCCAGAGAGGCTCCCCCCCCATCTTGTGTAGAGGGCATCATTGATTAATAGTCCAGAGAGGCTCCAACGAGGCCTACATTGTTTTTATAAGAGCCCAGGGAGGCTCTAAACGTACGGGGGCATTTCTCTGGGTGAGAGGAGCGGCCCCACCTGGCAGAGGGTCGCTCCAACGTTTTGGGAGACTTCCTTCGTGTAGAGCCCAGAGGGGCTCAGGGGGCCACAAGTGTTGCGTATTTAGAGTCCAGGAGAGGCTCCAACACCTGCCATATTTGTTTAGGAAGGCACAGTGGTGCCCCAGCATCTCTCCAGTTGCCCAGCACTTAGTGGGCAACTGCAACGTTTAGGTTGTGGCCTCTGCGTTTTGGTTTGCGCAGCTTGCGCAGCCTTGCCCTGTCTCTACTGGACACAGGGCGTCCTAGCCCCGACAAGGCCAGTTGGCCTAGGGACTGCCACAGGTAGTGGCTTATGTGAGTTCTTGCGCAATTGTGTTTCCCTGCACCTCTGAATGTGTTTTTGCGTCATGTGCTCTGCTTTACACCTCTGAATGTTATGCATCATGTGTTTATGTGCTTAGACCCCTACAGGTATAGTGATACTTAGGTGGTTGTTTTTCTCCTAGTACAGGTGGTGCTAGTGAGGTCCTGATTCCCTGCGCAATATTTTCCTAAGGTGGTTAGGGTTGCGTAGGTGGTACTTACCTGATACCAGTAGTGACTGGTTGTGTGCTAGGTGTAATTTAGTGCTACAGCGATTGTATGTGCTATGTGCTATGTTCTAAAATATTATTCCTACGTTCTAATTGCTATTCCTACAAAGTGCTAATTCCTGACAGTGGTCCATGTGGCCCTGTCCCCTGTATATATAATCCCTTGTAAATTCTGCCCGTGCCTGTTGGCACATTGTAGAGTGTGTGTTTTTATCTAATGTGTTGTGTATAATACAAAGGTTATTTTTATAGAATACCTTGTGTGGAGTTTCCTTTGTGGTGGGCCTTGGGTGTTGTTGCTGGGTGCGCGCGCAAACGCTTTACACATCGCCTCAGAGATAAGCCTGACTGCTCGTGCCAAGCTACCAAGGGGGTGAGCAGGGGTTATCTTTGGCGTGTAACTCCCCAGCCCTGACTAGAGTGGTGGTTTCTGCCTGGCTTTGGCGCAAGCCTCAGCCAACCGGAAATCGCCATTTCTAACACTCATCCCAGTGATTATTTAATGAGAAACAGCACCATTTTAATGTCCGGAAACAAAACAGGAAATGCTGAACATAACCCAAACCACCATCAACTGGGTACTATGAATACGTTAGCCATCCGAAGCACTTCCTGAAATCCAAAGCTCTGTCAAAGGCCGGGACCAGGGAGGTGGCTTGGACATGAGGACGAGTTGGACTCCGAGTAATGCAGATTACCGTACCTCTAAGCCCCTCGTCATCGTTCCAGTCATCAATAAAAGACGTAAACCAAAGCAATACAAAGGCTTTTGACCTCAAACCAACCAGCCAAATGCAATATAAAGCAATTCCTAGTGACGTTTAGTTGCTATACCACTTAAAGTGCACAAACAGCCCTACTGCCAATTCAACATTCCCATTATGGCGCCTGTAGACTATGACACTTAGGGGGATATTCACAAGAAGCTAGCGCCGAGTTAACAGCACTTTATCGCAGCCAAATTTGCGATAAATCGATCGCCCCATTTACAAGCTGGCGTTAACAGCCCACAGCACCAGTGTACCTGCAATAGCAGCCGCAAAAAACATTGCCACAGAATACCCCCGCAACTATCGCTAATGAGATGCAGAGTAGGCGTTCCCGTGCCCAAAGCCGCGACTACACCACTCCACAACATTCACAATGACCAGCCAGAACTGCGATAACACAAAACAGGTGATAAGGCGCGTTAGCAGCAGGAAACTAACACCTGCTCTGACCTGGTGCAAAGTCAGTCCACAGCCTGCACCACAAAAAGGAGCACAGCCCACAGCCACATCGGAAGGGCAACTGTAACGTCCTGGCTTTCTCGGGGTTGGGACAAACAGACGACGGACCAGAGAAATGGAGGTTTAAGGATGATTTAATAAACAGATAAACAACTACAGACAACAAAGAATACCGGTACTGGAATCACCAGTTAAAGTACGATACCCATTCACAGCTCGTCTAACCGTCCTCCGCATGCACACCGGACCCGGTATGCTCCAACGGAGGGCACAGTGCTAAGCAGTGGCCGACAATGCCACTCGACCGCTGTGAAGGATAGTTCCAAGGTTGTGGAATCTACGGGGGGGCACGTGGGAGTCACCCGGCCGGGCTCTCTACCACCTGGGAACAGCCGCTCTACCAGTATCCCCCAGAGTACTGCCACAACACAAAGACGCTGGGAACACCTCCTAGTGCGTGTCTCTTGTATCCTGGTTTAAGTGATGATACCCAAGGTGGCGCAGAGAATGGATGGGAGCAGCCGCTCTACCTATCCCAGTTCTCCTACGAGTGTCGATGGCTAAGACGCGGAAACACCTCCGGGATAGCGTCTTAGCTCTAAGCGTGTGTTTACCCAAGGAACGAGGGTTGGGAGCTTCGGCTCGCACCAACCTCGATTTCTCCAAATTGTCAGGCCGTTGGGAGCTTCGGCTCTACCAACGGGACTTGTGCCCAATGACGTTGAATACGTCTCTCAGAACGGGACAGGACACGGGCAGGAAGTACACACCAGCACCTCTCCTCCGCTCCTTAGAATGTTCCTTCCGCCGCTCAACTCACCAACGGGTCCGTGTACCTCAACCAGGTACTCCTGCAAAGATCAGAATATCCGACGCCGAGTCCCAGTGATCTTCTCCTTAAGTAGTACTCTTGGCGTTGTATAACCATGACTCTTGAGTTGCATAACATGAAAACTAGGCGTTACCCTTGGTGTTATGTAACCAGAACTCTTGAGTTGCATAACATGAAAACTAGGCGTTCCCCTTGGTGTTATGCAACCAGAACTCTTGAGTTGCATAACAAGAAAACTAGGCGTTACCCTTGGTGTTATGTAACCAGAACTCTTGAGTTGCATAAGGCAATTGTTGCCGGAGGGCATTCTGGGAGTTGTAGTCCGCTCTCCTCCAAGCGCACCAGGTTCACGGAAGTGGCATCGTGGAGGGAATCCATGTGCGGGAGGGGATTCCTGACAGCAACAGATGCCATGGAGTCACCGGTCATGCGGGCTGTAAACCCAAGAGGGCCACAACACCCACCGCTACCACCCCAGGACCCCAACACGCACCCCCCGGAATATCCCCCCCTGGACCACCACACAGGCAGCACAGACAAAGACAGCGGGCCCCCAGGAAACGCTCCAGCCACACAGACCCAACACCTGACAATGTGATTGCCCACCACAGGCTCAAAAGGACAACCATCATATGCATGCTGACCAACAACGCCCAACAGGCCGACGGCACTAACACAGCGGACAGCCAACATCCCACCCCACACAAAGCTACTGGCTGTGCTGCACCTGTTGGCCCCTGGTGCCCCCAACCAACACCTGTCACAGTCGGAGGAGACACACAGCCAGCCATATCAAAGTCCCTCACACCTGACCTGGACATCACCATCAGTCTGTTACCCCAGTCCCTATACGCAGTGCTTTAAATGGGTCGATACTCACCGGTACTGAGTACCGGCACTTCTTAGTTTTATCACTCTTAGTACCGGCACTTCCCTACTGCCAAGGAGAGTACCGGTACTCATGAAGCGCTGACAGCCAAGGCACTTCTGTAGGCCTGAACCGCGCCCCCGCTGAACTATTCAGCTTGGGCTCATTTGCATACTGTCGGGTGTTCACCATCATGCTGTGTTGCAAACACAGAAATCGAGGCAGCCCGGTGACAAAGCTATTCAGAAAGCCGTGAGAGGTAACCAGGTTCAAATGGCTTTAATCCCACCTGATTCTTTTGTTAAGAGTCTGCTATTGTTTGTCTGCTTGCCTGTGATTATTTTTGTGTGAGAGAAATACGAGAGGAAGGGGGAGAGAATAGACACTCTTGCAAGGAGGAAATGTGTGGAATGCTTGTGTATGCACATCTGCTTGCTTCTTTCTGTGTTGCTCGAGAATATATGGTATTGTGCCAAGCAACAGCAATTAACAGGAGTGATGTTACCAATATTACAAAACAAGGAAATGTGAAAATATCACCACGTTTGGCTTTTTTGTGTAATGAGTAAACAAAAGTTCTTTGTTTATTGAAAGACATTTCTCATTTGTTTTGGTATGTGCTGCAAGTAGTATATAAGTCAAGAAGCATGTCTTTCCCCTAAGCCCGGCCCCCAATCCCCGCCCACTCGCCACATGTAAATGAATACATGCACATTTTTCCCCCCATTTAAAGCACTGCCTATACATCCAACACAATGTGCAGGATCCGCTGGACAACAAGCAAGGCCCATATGCCATAGCTGGATGCACACACGTGTCGGGGGCAATCCACAGCACACGTCATACCTGTGCCCCCTGCCGACACAGCACACAATCACCACAACAGAAAGCCAAAGTCTCACATCAATGTGCAGGCAACAACCGAACACCGTGGAACCTCCACCAGTCTTGCCTCCAAATACCCAGCCACTGTGAACGATTCCTCCATCCTCCAACAGTCCATCTGCAACCAGCGTCCCCAGGATGGCACCAAGGGAAATGAACAGCCCCTTGGCAAGTTCCAAATGAACACCCCACTCACCTCAACTCCACAACCATGCAACTCACAACTCTGGCAATGCACACGTCACTAAATCAAAAGCAACATGCCAAACATGTCCACCCACCAGACATGACAGAACAACTCACAATGGTAACGTGGACAAGCCGTGAACATGAGCCCTCAATGGCATGGCACCTCAGCCACACACTAGCCAAATGTGGGGAGAGGTGGCAACCAGGCACATGTGAAGGATGCATTAGAACCATGACTGGGAAAGCCCCCAATGCCAAGAGTGGTGGAGATGTGCTGGACAGACCGCCGTATGCTGAACACACCCATATCCATGGCGACATACACCGCTGGTGCATGGAGTGTAGTGGACAGTGGACGTAACCATGTCACTCCGGCCAGTGGGGGAGTTCGCGGAAATGAAACCTGTTACACCCCCCCCGTAAGCGAGAGCGGGGTGGGATGGCCCCGCGTACAGCGGGCCAGCGTAGGGTTGTGAATAGAAAGCACGTAGCCCTGGGCGTGGTCCTCTTCTGGAAAGCCCAACGTCTCTGCCAGGGCGGCGCCTCTCATCACGCCACGAGGCAGAATTCAAACCTGCACTGAGCGAATGGTGCAAAGAGCTGGTTGGGGACAATGGTTATGTTCACATTGCTCGGTCAGTTGTAACCGGCTGAAAAGAGTGGGCGCGCTTGCGACAGGGACCCTTTGAAATGCAGCCCCACCAGGCTGTAGCGGGTCTTGTGTTGCTCACAGAGCGCGTGTGCTCACTTCCTATAGGCCCAGGTGCATGTTCCGGACTTTTAGCGTGCATAGGTTATGCTCTGGTGGTTTGTATGTGGGCTGTGCATTGCACAGGGAAGAGTTTCTGGGGGTGGCAACCTTTGTCAAAGTGTTTGAACCGAGGTTACATTTGCCAGTAGTTCCAATATCGCTAAAGACATACATGTTACATTCTGTGCAGTGGTGTGACGCACAATGATGGGGCCAGAGTGTGGGGAGGGGCCCCTCACTCTCATCTACGTCACAGATATTCATTGGCCTTGGGCTGAATGGGCGCCCCCTGGAGGAGTTGCGGGGAGGGGTTTGAAAGGTTGAGGGGGGCTGCACTATAGGGGCTGCAGGAGCTTGTGCTAAGTCTACTGATGAAGGGAGTGGCGAGGCCCCTGAAGGAGTTGCGGGAGGGTCTGAAAGGTTGAGGGGGGCTGCACTGTAGGGGCTGCAGGAGCTTGTGCTGTCTACTGATGAAGGGAGTGGCGAGGCCCCTGAAGGAGTTGCGGGGAGGGGTTTGAAAGGTTGAGGGGGGCTGCACTATAGGGGCTGCAGGAGCTTGTGCTGTCTACTGATGAAGGGAGTGGCGAGGCCCCTGAAGGAGTTGCGGGAGGGTCTGAAAGGTTGAGGGGGGCTGCACTGTAGGGGCTGCAGGAGCTTGTGCTGTCTACTGATGAAGGGAGTGGCGAGGCCCCTGAAGGAGTTGCGGGGAGGGTTTGAAAGGTTGAGGGGGGCTGCACTGTAGGGGCTGCAGGAGCTTGTTCTAAGTCCACTGATGAAGGGAGTGGCGTCCGCTGCTATGCCATGTCAAGTGGTGGTGCCTGGGACAGAAGACATTGTTTTATGTCTCTTCTTAACTTTCCTCTCTGGCTGCAGCCATTGCAAGGCAGCTGGAAGACCTATGAATGACAGAGGTACTCCTGTGGGTGGGGGAGGGGCGGAGAGGTCATAGTTAGAGGTAAATACAATGAAATAACTTTAAGGAAGGAAAGAAAAATGCAAATAACAGAAAGAATAAAAGAATAAAAGAATAGAAGAATAAAAGGCCGCCTGCACACGGTGGCTCTGAAGGTCATAGAGTTTGTTCGGGGGGAGGGGGGGGGGGGGGGTTGGAGGGGGGCATCGGGGACCTGCGTGAGAGCGGCTGCACCATCAAGTCACTTCCAACCTGCTCATTAGCAGCTTTCAGAGTAGACATTTCTCTGATGAATATATTTCTGTTTTGTAGTATTTGCCTCAAATTGCTATAAGGGCCTCGAAGCTGCCATCTCAACACCTTCTTCGGCCAGCACTCGGAAGAGATGTCCACACGAGGCCTCTCGCCAGTGGCGTGGCCAGCCCTTGGTCCCTGCGGCGGGGAGGGGGTGTTGGGGGTGGGGGTGCCGCCTCGAGAGAGCAGGCAAGGGTAGGGTCTGCCCCCCCCTCCCCTTGCCATGCCACTGCCTCTCTCTGGTCTTCGCTCTCCTGCCCGTAGCTCTCTACTCTGCCGGCTCACCTGGCAGTGGGGACGCTTTGGTCCCTGTGGCGGCGGGGAGGGGGTGTTGGGGGTGGGGGTGCCGCCTCGAGAGAGCAGGTAAGGGTAGGGTCTGCCCCCCCCTCCCCTTGCCATGCCACTGCCTCTCTCTGGTCTTCGCTCTCCTGCCCGTAGCTCTCTACTCTGCCGGCTCACCTGGCAGTGGGGACGCTTTGGTCCCTGTGGCGGCGGGGAGGGGGTGTTGGGGGTGGGGGTGCCGCCTCGAGAGAGCAGGTAAGGGTAGGGTCTGCCCCCCCCTCCCCTTGCCATGCCACTGCCTCTCTCTGGTCTTCGCTCCCCTGCCCGTAGCTCTCTACTCTGCCGGCTCACCTGGCAGTGGGGACGCTTTGGTCCCTGTGGCGGCGGGGAGGGGGTGTTGGGGGTGGGGGTGCCGCCTCGAGAGAGCAGGTAAGGGTAGGGTCTGCCCCCCCCTCCCCTTGCCATGCCACTGCCTCTCTCTGGTCTTCGCTCCCCTGCTCCTAGCTCTCTACTCTGCCGGCTCACCTGGCAGTGGGGACGCGTCTCTCTGAGTCGTGTCAGGTGATTCCGGACATGGATGACTCACCTCTATTGTTGTCTCTGACACTTGTTATCTGAAGGGTGTTGCTGTATCTGGTGCCACTGCTATGATTGCTGTTTGTTTATCTAATTCAACCTGTTCTTCTTCTCCGCCTCTTGGATCCCAGGGGCCGTGTCCCCTCTGCACTCTAATGCCCCCAGCCCCCCCTTGCCATCGCTCGGTCCTTCTCAGTGTCTCTGTCTGTGATCCTTGGTCCAAGCAGCTCGTTATAGGGCACGTTTCCCAAAGTCTACACCGGTGACACCCTCATGAAAGACTGTGGCCTGCCTCTCTTGAGGGGCCGCGCTCTCTTCGAAGTGCGCAATTGGCAGCACCCAAGCACCCCAGCACCCCAGCACCCAGCACCCAGCACCCCAGCATCCGTCCTTACAGTGAACACGAACGGCGGCTTCAGTCGCGTCTCGGCCACAACCTTTCAAAGCTGTCCTCCGATACTAGATTCAACATCCGTTACTAACGCCTGGCGAACTTTAGCCACTTCTTTTCCGTGCAACAGTCAGTGCCCTCTGGTGTGTTTGACTTTTTCACAAATTTCTTCAAATTGTTTTAACAGGAGGGTCTTCCTCAGTTTGGGAATTCATCAAAACAGCGTTTCTGCAGCCTGGGGTTCTGCATTTTGTGACAGCTAGTTGCAGGAAGCCCTAGATAGGAGAGGTGGCAGGTAAGACTATAGCGGGTTGGTGGGGGGCCCTGGCTGCGGCGGTGAGCCGCCTCCAGGGCTGTGGCAGAGTTACAGGGCGATCTGGAAGCAGGCCGGTACAAAGGGTACCTCTGCGCGGCACCACGTGGTGCCCGAGCCAAAACGAGGAGCCTCCAGAGAGGTCCCGGAAGCCGGTCGGCGCCCCGCTAGGCCTGCGGGCGGTTGTGGGCCTGAACAACCGGGGGCTTGCTATGCGACGCTCCGCCCCGAGAGGGGGGGTGTGAATAGAATTTCAACGGCACGTGATCGAAAAAAGAATCACTTGGGGGGCAGCGCTTGCGGGTCGTTCCCGTGCTGCCCGGCTCATCAGGCGGGGCAGGTGAAGTAGATGGCCGCCTGCCCTTGGATCACCCGTAAGATAACCCACCTATTACATATCCTGGAATTATGTAATAAAACCTGCAGCATTTGTTACCCACTTACAACTGTTTCTTGTGTCTTCTTTGGGTAACCTAATTTGGGGGAGGGGGGAAAGCGGGGTGCCCCTGGGGGTACTATGCAGCCTGGGGTTCTGCATTTTGTTTGCTTCTCCGGAACATGTAGAGCTGGTGATTTTCTCTGCCAATCTGACCACAAGAACTTCTTTCCAAATTATCAAAAATTCAGAAACATCCCTCTTTCAAATAAAGCAGCGAGGCTCAGAGTGAAATGACAGAAGAGCTCGGCTGCTCCCTCTGGCTCAAGCACGGATTGTGCAAAGTTAAGATTACGGTTCTGCTTTTATTTAAAACATGTCATAGATTTTAAAAGAATGCGGACGCACTGGCACAAAAGGGTAAACGCACCCCACGCACGTGTGTACCGTGCACTCGGGCTAGAACCTTACTCTTGCAGATGTGGGTGCGGCGAACCCCACAGCGTTGGGATTCCTCCCCAGTAATCCCATTGCCTCTGTGTCTCTCCAGCAGGCTCCAGTCCTCACCGAAGAACAGCAAAGGCTTCGAGTCCCAAACCCCACGATGCTCTAATGCTGCGAATAAATGTCTTCCGCGCACTTCAGTCGCCTGTAGGTAGTTACAGCCTCACTGCCCCGAGAGGGCTGCCCCATCCTTTGTCTTCCATGTGACTGACAGGCCACTGTCCACCGAAGCGACGGCGGAGAGTGTAAGAGACTAGGCCAGGGGTCTCCAGCGTCCTCTCTGAGAAGAGCTACTTCTGTTCAGTGAGAATCGTCCTGACCCAGTAATATTGCCAGGGGTGCATCTGTGCCCACATCGCATAAAGTGACATTAAGGGCCGCCCTATGCGAGATGACTGGCAGCGGCGGGCTCAGCGACTCAAGCAGGGCGCAGCCAGCATGACTGTGGAAAGGCGTTCTTGCTCCGGAACGCCTCTGCGTGGGCACCAGGCACCACCACAGCTCGATGCCCCGGCACCGGGGGAACCACACTGCCATGTGTCTCCTGAGCCCCGCAGCGTTTATCCATCACATATCAGCTTTAGGTATATTTCGGAGATGCAGCCACTTTCCGACAAACATCAGGATAAGAGGACTAAAACCCTCTCTCGATGATAGTACACGTATAATAAGGCAAACGCTTCTAACTCCCTGGGCTGACCTCACACATCAGAGCCCCAATGACCCCCGAGCCGCCAGCTGGAGGGGCCTCGCCTAGGAGAGAAGGGGGGGTCCATGGAGACACGGCGCCCTGTCGCTCTCAAAGAGGAAATAGGGAGGCCGTGGGAGAGTCTGTGGAGGAGGAGGCAGGCTTCCCAAAAGAGAGGACAGGAGCGAGGGAGGGGGACGAGTCTGTGGAGGGGGGGCAGGCTTCCCAAAAGAGAGGGCAGGAGCGAGGGAGGGAGACGAGTCTGTGGAGGGGGGGCAGGCTTCCCAAAAGAGAGGGCAGGAGCGAGGGAGGGGGACGAGTCTGTGGAGGGGGGGGCAGGCTTCCCAAAAGAGAGGGCAGGAGCGAGGGAGGGGGACGAGTCTGTTGAGGGGGGGCAGGCTTCCCAAAAGAGAGGGCAGTGTGGTAACGGAGCCACCCGGCCCGTTCAGCCATGCTGAGCACGCACCCACGCACCCGGAGGGCGGGCACGCCCGAAGGCATAAATAAACGGGCGCAAGACCGCTCGTGGTCTTCGGCCCACACCAGTGACCCTGACTGCTGTGTCCTGTTTGTTCTGCAGCTACCCCTGTCCTTAGGCCTGCCCCCACCATTACCCACGATACCACATTGGCGACGAGAGCGGAGCCTACCCGCGCCTCGCGCCCCCCCGCGCTCCTGCTGTTCCGGCTGGCGCTGCTCCAGGCTGTCCGCGGAGGCGGACCACGAAGGACTTTCCGAGGCGCGCCCTCGCGTTGGCTGGCTGGGCCGCGCGCGCGCTGTTCCGGTGCCTGGAGGGGATTCCAGTGTCCTGTGCTGGGAAGCTCTGTCGGAGGGGGGAGTCGGCCCTCGTGAGCCCGGCCCGCGTCTGTGTGGGGAGAGGAGAGCACACTGCAGCTCTAGTGTGCAAGGCCCCGAGAGAGAGACGAGTGGCAGGGGCGTCCATGCAAGTGCCTGCAGGGGGAGATCGCCTGCATAAAGCTTTGTGAAAACGAAAAAAAAAAAGAAGGACTCCGGTGGTCTCGCCCTCGCGCAGCTCCAGCCAGGCAGCCTATCTGCGTCACGGTGCACAGCCTTTGGTCTCGCCTGCGCGCAGCGACAACCAGACAGCCTGCATCGTCCCTAAGCGGGGGGAGGAGAGTGACTGTGGTCTCGCCTGGAGAACAGACCTGCAGCCACGGCCTGTGTGGTGGGAGGTGACGGAGAGGGGCAACAAGCATGACCACCCCTGTCACCAGCGGAGGTGGCACCGCGCAGCCACCACAGCAGCGGGCCGCGCAGCCAGCGGCCGCCGTACCTGGACACAGTGCGGTAGCCCCGTTGCCGCCGTTCAGCGAGCTGTCGGACCCCTCCACGGCGGCGGTGCGATGGCGATCATGGATCGGACGGCTGGAGCACTACTTTGTCGGGGTGCGGGAGACGGACAATACAGTCAAGAGGTCTCTCCTCATGTGCTACGGTGGCGAGGAGCTGTACGACCTCTTCGAGACCCTACCAGATAGAGGGAACGACAACGACTATGCGGGCGCCATAAGGGCCCTAAATCGCCATTTTGACCCCCAAACCAACCCCGACTTCGAGTGGTTCAAGCTCCGCCAGGCGCGACAAGAGGAAACAGAGAGCATCGACGTTTTCTACGCCCGCCTTCGAAAACTCTCGCTGTCATGCGAACTACCGGACCAGAGAGCAGAGATTCGGGCGCAGCTCATCCAGGGGTGCAGGTCGGTCCCGTTGCGGCGCCTAATCCTGCGGCAGCCAGGCATCTCCCTGGATGACATCTTAATCCTGGGCCGGTCTCACGAGCTATCCAACGCTCGGGCGGACGTGATGGAAGCAGCCCTCAACCGGCCGGCTGTGGCCTCGAAACTGCCGGCAGTCAAGGAGGAGAGGGTGGATGTGCTGCAGAGGCGGCCGAACCAGCAGCGCGGAGCCGCGAGGGCTCCACAAAGAGACGCCTGTGGCAACTGCGGCCTAGGTCACCCGCCTGGCGGGCGGTGCGTCGCAAGAGGACAAACGTGTCTGAAGTGCGGACGAGCGAACCATTTCGCGAAGGTCTGCAGAGGCGGAATGATGCGCGGCGGTACTGGGGGCCCGCGAGGTGCAGCGGCGAGCGTACACCAACTGACAGAGGAGGAATCCGCCGCCCTGAGAGACAACACCAAGGCGGAATTTGTGGAAGAGGTAGAGGATGATGAAGTATTCTTCGTCTCGTTTGTTGGCCGGGAAGGCACGAGGCGTAGGCCGCCGCCCATGTGTGACATCATGGTGGCCGGATCCCCGGTGAGCGCTCTCATCGACACGGGGGCGTCAGTGAACGTAATGGACAGCTGCCAGTATGAGAGGCTGTCGCCACGACCGCCCCTGAGGCCCTCCAAAGCCCAAATCTTCACATATGACAGTGACAAGCAGCTGTCCCTGCGAGGGGTGATCGACGTTGAAGTCGTCAGTGACGGCAGGAAGCTGGCCACGACGTTCCACGTGGCGGAAGGCAAGAGGGGCACCTTACTGAGCTGTCACACCGCCGAAGATCTGGCGCTGGTGTTTTTCGCGAATCAAGTGCATGACTTGCATGCCAGGGAGATGTTGAAGGACTTTCCCATGCTGTTCCGAGGTCTAGGGTGCCTACGCGGGAAACAGTTCAAACTACACGTGGACCCGACGGTCCGGCCCATGGCGCTGCGCCACAGGAGAATACCATTCCTCCTGAGACCACGAGTGGAGGAGGAGTTGAAGAAGTTGGAAGACCTGGGGGTGATCGAAAAGGTATCCGGCCCCACCCCGTGGGTGTCCCCCCTAGTCGTGGCGCCCAAACCCAAGCAGCCAGGCGCCATCCGTCTGTGCATCGATATGCGCCTCCCGAACAAGGCAGTAAAGCGCGAAAGACACCTCACGCCCACCATGGACGATATCGTGGCTGACCTCAACGGCGCACAGTGGTTCACAAAACTGGACCTCAACGCGGGATACCATCAGCTAGAACTCCACTCACCACTTTCTCCACCCACGTTGGCTTGCGGAGATACAAGCGGCTGAGTTTCGGGATTTCGTCAGCGGCTGAAGTGTTCCAAAATGCCATACGGGAGACTCTCTCGGGACTCCAGGGAGTCATCAATTTGAGCGACGATATCCTGGTGTTCTCGAAGACTCTGGAAGAGCACCATCGGCATCTTCGGGACACGCTGCAGCGGCTGGCGGACAGTGGCCTCACCTTGCACGAGGCCAAGTGCTCCTTCTACCAGGAGTCGGTCGAGTTCTTCGGCTATGTCTTCTCGAGGGAAGGCCTGAGAGTGGATCCGAAGAAGGCGGAAGCAATCCGAGCAGCCCCGAGGCCCACCTCCGCCACCGAGGTCAGGAGTTTTCTAGGGATGGCAACCTACTGTGGACGCTTCATTCCCAACTTGGCGTCCCTGTCGGAGCCGCTCCGGCTTCTCACGAAGAGTGGCCAGCCCTGGACCTGGGCAGCGAAGGAAGATCTCGCGTTCCAGGCGGTCAAGGACGCGCTAATCGACGACAAGGTCATGGCGTACTTCCGGCCTCAAAGGCGGACAGAGGTGGTGGTGGACGCGAGCCCTGTTGGGCTGGGCGCAGTCCTGATGCAGGAAACGGAGGCGAAGGAATGGGTCCCGACCGCATACGCCAGCAGAGCCCTGACGGCCACCGAGATGCGGTACGCGCAGATCGAGCGGGAGGCGCTGGCCATCAAGTGGGCCGGTCAGCACTTTCATCTCTACTTGTATGGTCACGACTTCCGGGTGGTCACCGACCACAAACCCCTTGTCCCGCTCTTCGCTGGCACGGCACGTCTGGGCCCCCCGCGGATCGAGAGATGGGCAGTCCAATTGCAAGCTTACCGATTTGAGGTCGTCTTCCGACCTGGTGCCAACAACCCAGCGGATTTCCTGTCCCGGCACCCGGGGCCGGCCCCATCACACCCTGATCAGTTGGATGAGCGCGGCACGGAAGAGTTCGTCAGGATGGTGTCGCAGGCAGCGTGCCCGGTGGCCCTCACGCTGGAGGACATCGGCAGGGCCACGGAGCTGGATGAGTGCCTCGTAAAGGTGAAGCGCACGTTGGCGAACCGCAATTGGTGGAACTTCCTGGATGGGGTGCAAGCCCTCACCGAAGACGAGAGAGTCTTTCGACAGCAAGTGTGGAATGCGCAGAGTGAGCTCAGCGAAGGGCCGCACGGCGTGGTCATGAGAGGCGCAACACTCGTCATTCCGAGGAGTCTCCAAGGGGAGGTTGTTCGGTTGGCGCACCAAGGGCATCAAGGCGTCTCCAAGACCAAGGCCAGGCTGCGGAGCAAGGTGTGGTTCCCTCGGATGGATGCCATGGTTGAGGAATTCGTCCGCAACTGTCACTCGTGCAACATCACCGGGGGCGAGCCGGCGCCTCATCCGGTAATCACGGAAGAACCATGCCTAGAACCCTGGTCCAAGCTGTGTGTGGATTTCGGATCCTTCCCGGACGGGCGACACACCTTGGTAGTGGTGGATTCGCACTCCAAGTTCCCGGTGGTGGAAGTAGTTTCCTCCACAGCGTTCAGCCAGGTGAGAGCGGCGTTGGACCACATATTTGCCATGATGGGACTACCTGAGGAAGTCCGGTCGGACAATGGGCCACCTTTTCAAGGAAGAGAATTCCAAGACTACTTAGCAGCTCGAGGGGTCAGGCACAGGAAGATCACCTCGCAATGGCCCCAGGCGAATGGAGAGGTAGAGCGGTTTATGCGCACTGTTAGAAATGGGATTTCTGGTTGGCTAGGGCTTGTGCCAAAGCCAGACAGAAACCACCACTCTAGTCAGGGCTGGGGAGTTACACGCCAAAGATAACCCCTGCTCACCCCCTTGGTAGCTTGGCACGAGCAGTCAGGCTTATCCCTGAGGCGATGTGTAAAGCGTTTGCGCGCGCACCCAGCAACAACACCCAAGGCCCACCACAAAGGAAACTCCACACAAGGTATTCTATAAAAATAGCCTTTGTATTATACACAACACATTAGATAAAAACACACACTCTACAATGTGCCAACAGGCACGGGCAGAATTTACAAGGGATTATATATACAGGGGACAGGGCCACCTGGACCACTGTCAGGAAGTAGCACTTTTTAGAACATAGGAATAATACTGTAGTACAAAATAACATATGTAGCACACAACCAGTAATTACTGGTATCAGGTAAGTACTACCTACGCAACCCTAACCACCTTAGGAACATATTGCGCAGGGAATCAGGACCTCACTAGCACCACCTGTACTAGGGAGAAAACAACCACCTAAGTATCACAATACCTGTAGGGGTCTAAGCACATAAACACATGATGCATAACATTCAGAGGTGTAAAGCAAAGCACATGATGCATAAACACATTCAGAGGTGCAGGAAAGGAACAATGGCGCAAAAACTCACATTAGCCACTATCTGTGGCAGTCCCTAGGCCAACTGGCCGTGAAGGGGCAAAGGCGCCCTGTGTCCAGCCAAGTCAGGGTGCGCCTGCGCAGGCTGCGCAAACCAAGGTGCACAAAGCACAACCTACACGTAGCAGTTGCCCACTAAGTGCTGGGCAACTGGAGAGATGCTGGGGCACCACTGTGCCTTCCTAAATAAATATGGCAGGGGTTGGAGCCTCTCCTGGGCTCTAAGAAAACACTTGTGGCCCCCTGAGCCTCGCAGGCTCTGATCAATATTGTGGGGCAAGGTGGGAGTGGCCCGCTGCAGTTTGTTGTTCTGAGCGGCCCCGTCCTGCAGCGGGCCGCTCCAACGTGAGCCAGTGTGCTCCGACAGATGTGCCAGGCCCCCTGCTTCCACTTGTGACTTCAGCTGCCCCGCTTGCAGAGGGCAGCTGCACCGAGGGGGCAGTGTTGCTTTTAGAGCGCGAGTGCGCTCCAACCAGGGGCATAATTATTATAGAGCCCTGAGGCTCCAACGAGAGGGCCAGTGTTGGCAGTGGCGCCGCCGTAGCGGGCCACTGTAGTTCTTGGGGACATGGTGTGTAGAGCCCAGAGATGGCTCCCACGTTTGGCGTATATTGATTTCAGGAGCCCGTGTGCTCCATGCGGGACATGTTGTTTTTCGAGCCTAGGTGGCTCCAACGTTGTGGATATTGTTCCAGGGGCTAGTGAGAGCCCATGCCTACTATTGGCCTCCCCCAGCTGCGCAGCACTTAGTGCCAGCTGCAGCGTTTAGGCCCTGTGCTTGTCCCCAGCTGCCCAGCAAGTAGTGGGCAGCTGCTACGTTTAGGTTCTGGCGCCACCTGGACTATAATGTGATTTGGGTGCTAGGAAATGTACGGTGTAGTATGTTTTGCGCACCCTGTGTTCATGCTTTTGGTGCTAGGAAATGTGCTGTGTATAGTATGTTTGGCGCACCCTGTGTCTTATACCTCTAAATGTGGTTATTTCTGCCTAGAAGGTTGTTTTACATGCTCAGGTTGATGGTAGGGAGAATGTACTTCCCTGTGCGATGTGCGCCCCTAGTATAGTTATACCTAGGTGGTTAGGTCTAATGAGTTAGACCAATGAGAATTGCATAATGTGATTTATGCCCCTGTGATAGATGCAGGATAGGTTTTATACCTGATGCTAGTGTGATGACGCTGAGGTCATTATTGCGCCAGTAGAGGCTGGTTGTGCTCTACAGTTACTTTGTGTTATGTTCTACATTTACTATTGGTGATTTGTGCTATGTCCTAAGTGCTAATTCCTGACAGTGGTCCATGTGGCCCTGTCCCCTGTATATATAATCCCTTGTAAATTCTGCCCGTGCCTGTTGGCACATTGTAGAGTGTGTGTTTTTATCTAATGTGTTGTGTATAATACAAAGGCTATTTTTATAGAATACCTTGTGTGGAGTTTCCTTTGTGGTGGACCTTGGGTGTTGTTGCTGGGTGCGCGCGCAAACGCTTTACACATCGCCTCAGGGATAAGCCTGTCTGCTCGTGCCAAGCTACCAAGGGGGTGAGCAGGGGTTATCTTTGGCGTGTAACTTCCTTGCCCTGACTAGAGTGGTGGTTTCTGCCTGGCTTTGGCGCAAGCCTCAGCCAACCAGAAATCCCATTTCTAACAGCTCCCGTCCGCTTCCTGTTTGAGGCGAGGCCCCGCCCACGTCCCTCACAGATTTGCCTGACTTCCTGTGCGTCCCGAACTGGGCTGCAGCGGTGATTTTTCCCGTCACAAGAGGGGTGGGCTCCCTCGTAATAAGTAATATACGGTGGGGTGGGCACCCGCCGTAAGAAAATAATTAAATAAGCGGGGTAGGCACCCGCAAGCGCACCACAATGCCGGGTGGGCACCGGCCTCCAGAATAAAGCGCTCCTAGCGCTACGGCCAACGTAAAAGCGCTCTAGAAGCGCTGGGGGCACCAAATAAAGCGCTCCTAGCGCTAAGGCAAATAAGAAGCGCTTCCAGGCGCTTTGGGGACACAAATAAAGCGCTTCCAGCGCTGTAGGATGAAAAGCACCACAAAGTCCAGCAAAGTTCTTCCCTGCATGCAGCAGGGCAGGGGTGGGGGGCAAGGCTGGACCCAGAGCCAGCTCACTGGGCCTCCAGGCAGGGAGGTAGTCCAAGTGGCGGTCCTCTGGTCCAGCAGCAGCAGCCCCCCTCAGGTAAGATCCTGGCAGAGAACAATTTCTGTGGGGACACAGCCCCATTTTTATACAGTCAAACCCTTTGTTCTGGGTTCAGGGTGAGGGGGAAAACCAGTCGCAGCTGGTTGGGGAGCACCCTTGATGTGCTCAGCCCCTCACTCTATTCACTGGCAGGGCTAGGGTCGTCAGTCGCACCACAGGGGGCGGGGCCAGCATTGTGTGTGGAAAACCCTGTCCTATTCAGGTCCCAGGTGTACTCCTCCCACCCATCTAGCTGCTGATCTCCCCATTCACCACTGGGTGACTCATCCTGACTCTGGGGAATCCCTAGCCCGTCACATGACACGACCAGCCAATCACGCGACAGACACACTGCACACAGAAGTGCCCACTTCTAGAAGTGGCACTTCCACACTAGGTACATGCACGCCGCACACATCATCGCGCAGCATTCACTCCCACGAGTCCGCACATACCAAACTCGGGCCTGCACACCCCACGCATCAGGAACTACTAGGGACACATACATTCCCCATGCATTCCTATGGGAGGGCAGGCCTATCTCACCACATGCACTCAGAGCACGCACGCACTTTACCCTGGGACACAGGGAAAGTGCGCAGAAACCAAAAAAATTACCACACCAAGTCACCAATAAAAAGCAAAAAGTTCAGGGGTGAACCTGCCAGAAGGGCCAAGTCCAACACGCACGATGAACCGGGCGCTGAGGATTGGAGTCGAACAAGGGGAAGACGCGGATCAATGCCTCTCACAGTTTCTCAGCGCGTACCGCCGGACACCCCACTGCACCACTCAGTGTGCGCCAGCGCATCTTCTGTTCAAGAAGGCCCCCAGGGAAAACATCCCGGCGAGCCAAGTGTGGCAGCCTCGGCCGCTGGACCAAGGGGCAGCTCAAGAGAGAAGGCGGACATCCAACGAGAAGGCCAGTCGGGCGAGGAGAGCCCAAGCGAGGAGTCTCCAGGTGGGGGACGTGGTCATCATGAGAGACCGTTACCCAAATTGGAAGTATCGCACCCCGTTTGAACCGGAAGTGTGGGAGGTGACCAGAGTGCAGGGCACCATGGTGTCAGTCCGGAGAGGAACACGGACAGTGACTCGAAATGCGTCCTGGTTCAAACAGGTCACCTCAGCTCCCGCCGAGACCGACCCGCAGGAGGAGGAGTTCGAGGCCAGAGAAGGGGGCAGCTCACCAGGAGGGCAGGCGAACCCATCGAGGAGCGCGCCCCCACTGTCCGGCGTGGGAGAACGAGAGAACGGGTCCTCCGAAGATGTGGGGGTACCCAGTGAGAAAGGAGCCTGCGGGACCGGACGAGGAGACGTCCCCCGGAGCCAGCCGTACGGCCTTCGGCCAAACCCGGCCCCTAATCAGAGACTGAGAGACTTTGCGTGGTGTGCGCAAGAGCCGAACTGTTCTGTGATAACTGACCTCTGTATCTGAAAGATTGGAGGGATGTGGTAACGGAGCCACCCGGCCCGTTCAGCCACGCTGAGCACGCACCCACGCACCCGGAGGGCGGGCATGCCCGAAGGCATAAATAAACGGGCGCAAGACCGCTCGTGGTCTTCGGCCCACACCAGTGACCCTGACTACTGTGTCCTGTTTGTTCTGCAGCTACCCCTGTCCTTAGGCCTGCCCCCACCATTACCCACGATACCACAGGCAGGAGCGAGGGAGGGGGACGAGTCTGTGGAGGGGGGGGGCAGGCTTCCCAAAAGAGAGGGCAGGAGCGAGGGAGGGGGACGAGTCTGTTGAGGGGGGGCTGGCTTCCCAAAAGAGAGGGCAGGAGCGAGGGAGGGGGACGAGTCTGTTGAGGGGGGGCAGGCTTCCCAAAAGTGAGGACTGGAGCGAGGGAGGGGGACGAGTCTGTGGAGGTGGGGCAGGCTTCCCAAAAGAGAGGGCAGGAGCGAGGGAGGGGGACGAGTCTGTTGAGGGGGGGCAGGCTTCCCAAAAGTGAGGTCTGGCGCGAGGGAGGGGGACGGAGCGGTAACTGGCAAACACCATGGTCATCATTTCATATAAGGTTATCTGAGCACGCCTTCGTTGGCTGTCAGCATTCTCGATTAGAGCCAACGGGGGAAAGAGGGTTTCAAATTAAGGTCAGGACCAAAGGCAAACGTTTTAGAGAAGCTGTTGGCAGACAGCACCGGCTCATGTTAAAATGAACCTTACAGCATTACACGCCTCATGAGAGCAGGGCGCTAGCGTACAATCTAGAGCAAGCCAGTGCACTTTAAAGGCCTGTGCAAAGTGGACAATTGCCCGGGGCCCCCACCTTCAAAGGGGCCCCTTCGTCTTACCTCTACCTATTTCTGTATGCAAACCTCTCTCTTCTCTCAGCCTACCCCCTACACCTGTCTCCTTTTGTCAGGGCCATTTTAAGGATTTTGGGGCCCTGGGAAAGACACATTTCTTTTTTTAAACATTTTATATTATTTTTACCTTACTGGCAATACAAACCTTTCATCCTTACATGGACAAGCAGTGCTTAATTTGAGCCGGTGGTGTCCCGTGCAAGGCATCTGTACTTGTCAACACCAGCGCTTGTGACAGTCTGTCACAAGGTGGCGCTGTCGGGCTAATTTAGAGATCACCACAAAAACAGTCAATTATTAATTTAATACATTAAAATCAGACCCCCCAGGATATAGCGGCATGGATTAGCAAATTTAGCGGCACAAATATGGAAATTTAGCGGCAATTTTGCGGCATTTCAGTTTGCAGTTTTTCCTACAACAAACACAGATATCTTAGTTTTTTGAAGTATTTAACAACATGAAGCTATGTATATTTGGTTTATTTACAATGTAGAGACTGTGTTTGGCTTCAAGGCTACATATATGTGATTAAAAAAAAAATTATACTCCCCAGGCCCCGCCGCGTGCCTCGTGTGCCTAAAAAGAAAGCAACCTACACAATTACAGGTGACACGATCCTGCGATCGGATTAAGTTAAAATGGTGTCTTTGTCCAAATTCCATGTCAATGTCTCTATGCGAATAACGAAATGATGATAGCTTATCAGAAATGTTCAGAAGCTTAGAAACTCAAATTATCAATTCTACATTGTCGTTCTGAGATTCTTTAATCAGCTGAAACGTAATAACAAACCAGCACAAACCACACTAAGGCTCCCCAGCCGGGTCCCGCATAGAAGCACCAGTATTGAATTTACTTGCATCACTTATAAAGAATTCTATCACAATCCATTGAAACTTTTCCATGATCTAGAACTCAGTTTTTTTTTTTTTTTTTTTGCAGAGTTTTATATCCGAATCACCTCGGGTATCAGAGCACTTTACATTGCACCAGTTACGTTACATGAGGACACACATTCATGTTTTGTTCTTAGTTGTTACCTGATTTGTACTCTAGTCATTAAATATTGATGTCTGTAGAGGATGGTGTCTCTTACTGCTAGATCAAGGAAGGAATCATGGAATGTGACCACCTGAGTAAAATTGGGGGTATCATGATTATTGGGGTTTCAGTAAATTATTGGGGCCCAGCACCCTCTTCCTGGGATGCCACTGCATGTGATGTGATATTGCGTGTGTTCATGAGCCGCCCAGGGCCAGACTGCAGAACCAAAAGCAGCCTTGGCAAAAATGCCCTAAAACTAATGGTCTCCCTTCATGTCCTTGAATAATGTCTCCCATTTCATCCATCCACACTCTTTCTCTCTCTCCTCTGTGTTCTCTCTTATCTCCCTCTCAGATCCTTTCTTTTCTACCTTCCTCCCTCCCTCTCTCCCTCTCTGTCTTGAAGCGCAGGCCTGCTGCAGTTAACCTCAGGGAGCTGGGGAAAGTGTCAGGCGCACCAGCAGTGGCAATGGGTTGGGCTGGGTGGGGCAGTCGTGGAATGACTATTACCTGCCGCCCAAGCCATTCTTATAGCTTTGGGAGTTGGAATAGTCCAAATGGTCACGCTTGTAGGGGCGTGATGCTTAGTATGGTATTGTAACTATCACTGGCAGCATGGCGGGGACAATGTGTGGTGCAGGCTGCAGTGGCCTCCTCACAAGAGCCCGAGTGCTTATGTTTTTACAAATTAAGCACTGCGGGCTAGGATTATTTAAAGTGTTTTTGTGAGACACCCGCCACCTCCCACCTCCATCCCCTCTAGGACCAATTTTTTTTGTTTGGTTGGCATTTCACAGGCCTGAGTGAGCAGAAAAAGAGTACTAAAATACAAAGGTTTTCCTAACAGGGGCTCCAAATATATGGTTTGTCGGAGCCTCAAGAGTTTTTAAGACAGCACTGGAGCGAACATGTTTAGTGTTTGATTTTACCATTATGTCTGCTACAAGATGCGCTCCCTGGCGCGACCTTTGCCCGACGATTGTGCGCTCCAGTGTACCACCAGCCACTCGGTGCGCTCCAATCTACCACCAGCCACTCGGTGCGCTCCAATCTACCACCAGCCACTCGGTGTGCTCCAGTGTACCACCAGCCACTCGGTGCGCTCCAATCTACCACCAGCCACTCGGTGCGCTCCAATCTACCACCAGCCACTCGGTGTGCTCCAATCTACCACCAGCCACTCGGTGCGCTCCAATCTACCACCAGCCACTAGGTGCACTCCAATCTACCACCAGCCACTCGGTGCGCTTCAATCTACCACCAGCCACTCGGTGTGCTCCAGTGTACCACCAGCCACTCGGTGCGCTCCAATCTACCACCAGCCACTCGGTGCGCTCCAATCTACCACCAGACACTCGGTGTGCTCCAATGTACCACCAGCCACTCGGTGCACTCAAATCTACCACCAGCCACTCGGTGCGCTCCAATCTACCACTAGCCACTCGGTGCGCTCCAATCTACCACCAGCCACTCGGTGCGCTCCAAACTACCACCAGCCACTGGGTGCGATCCAATCTACCACCAGCCACTTGGTGCGCTCCAATCTATCACCAGCCACTCGGTGCGCTCCAATCTACCACCAGCCACTCGGTGCGCTCCAATCTAGCTCCAATCTACCACCAGCCACTTGGTGCACTCCAATCTACCACCAGCCACTCGGTGCGCTCCAGTGTACCACCAGCCACTCGGTGCGCTCCAATCTACCACCAGCCACTCGGTGCGCTCCAATCTACCACCAGCCACTCGGTGCGCTCCAATGTACCACCAGCCACTCGGTGCGCTCCAATGTACCACCAGCCGCTTGGTGCGCTCCAATCTACCACCAGCCACTCGGTGCGTTCCAATCTACCTCCAGCCACTCGGTGCGCTCCAATCTACCTCCAGCCACTTGGTGCGCTCCAATCTACCACCAGCCACTCGGTGCACTCCAATCTACCACCAGCCACTCGGTGCGCTCCAATCTACCACCGGCCACTCGGTGCGCTCTAATCTAGCTCCAATCTACCACCAGCCACTCGGTGCACTCCAATCTACCACCAGCCACTCGGTGCGCTCCAGTTTACCACCAGCCACTCGGTGCGCTCCAATCTACCACCAGCCACTCGGTGCGCTCCAATCTACCACCAGCCACTCGGTGCGCTCCAATCTACCACGAGCCACTCGGTGTGCTCCAATCTACCACCAGCCAATCGGTGCGCTCCAATCTACCACCAGCCACTCGGTGCGCTCCAATCTACCACCAGCCACTCGGTGTGCTCCAGTGTACCACCAGCCACTCGGTGCGCTCCAATCTACCACCAGCCACTCGGTGCGCTCCAATCTACCACCAGCCACTCGGTGTGCTCCAGTTTACCACCAGCCACTCGGTGCACTCAAATCTACCACCAGCCACTCGGTGCGCTCCAATCTACCACTAGTCACTCGGTGCGCTCCAATCTACCACCAGCCACTCGGTGCGCTCCAAACTACCACCAGCCACTGGGTGCGCTCCAATCTACCACCAGCCACTTGGTGCGCTCCAATCTATCACCAGCCACTCGGTGCGCTCCAATCTACCACCAGCCTCTCGGTGCGCTCCAATCTAGCTCCAATCTACCACCAGCCACTTGGTGCACTCCAATCTACCACCAGCCACTCGGTGCGCTCCAGTGTACCACCAGCCACTCAGTGCGCTCCAATCTACCACCAGCCACTCGGTGCGCTCCAATCTACCACCAGCCACTCGGTGCGCTCCAATCTACCACCAGCCACTCGGTGCGCTCCAATGTACCACCAGCTACTCGGTGCGCTCCAATGTACCACCAGCCACTCGGTGCGCTCCAATCTACCACCAGCCACTCGGTGCGTTCCAATCTACCTCCAGCCACTCGGTGCGCTCCAATCTACCTCCAGCCACTTGGTGCGCTCCAATCTACCACCAGCCACTCGGTGCGCTCCAATCTACCACCGGCCACTCGGTGCGCTCCAATCTAGCTCCAATCTACCACCAGCCACTCGGTGCACTCCAATCTACCACCAGCCACTCGGTGCGCTCCAGTTTACCACCAGCCACTCGGTGCGCTCCAATCTACCACTGTTAGAAATGGGATTTCTGGTTGGCTGAGGCTTGCGCCAAAGCCAGGCAGAAACCACCACTCTAGTCAGGGCAAGGACGTTACACGCCAAAGATAACCCCTGCTCACCCCCTTGGTAGCTTGGCACGAGCAGACAGGCTTATCCCTGAGGCGATGTGTAAAGCGTTTGCGCGCGCACCCAGCAACAACACCCAAGGCCCACCACAAAGGAAACTCCACACAAGGTATTCTATAAAAATAGCCTTTGTATTATACACAACACATTAGATACAAACGCACACTCTACAATGTGCCAACAGGCACGGGCAGAATTTACAAGGGATTATATGTACAGGGGACAGGGTCACATGGACCGCTGTCCGGAATTAGCACTCTTAGAACATAGCACTTGGAACATAGGAATAATACTGTAGTACAAAATAGCAAATGTAGCACACAACCAGTGACTACTGGTATCAGGTAAGTACCACCTACGCAACCCTAACCACCTTAGGAAAAATACTGCGCAGGGAATCAGGACCTCACTAGCACCACCTGTACTAGGAGAAAAACAACCACCTAAGTATCACAATACCTGTAGGGGTCTAAGCACATAAACACATGATGCATAACATTCAGAGGTGTAAAGCAAGGCACATGACGCATAAAAATACATTCAGCGGTGCAGGTTAGGAACAATAGCGCAAAACTCACATTAGCCACCCTCTGTGGCAGTCCCTGGGCCAACTGGCCTAGTAGGGGCAAGGACGCCCTTTGTCTCAAAGTCAGGGCAAGATTGCGCAGGCTGCGCAAGCCCCCAGCGTGGAGGGGCACAACCTAAACGTAGCAGCTGCCCACTAAGTGCTGGGCAGCTGGGAAAGGAGCATGGGCACCACTGTGCTTTTTAAGACAAATATGGCATGCCTTGGAGCCTCCCTGGGCTCTGCCAAAAAGAATGCCCCCAAGTGTTGGAGTCCTGCGCAGGGACTCGAGAAATGATGCCCCCAGACGTTGGAGTCCCCTCTGGGACTCAGAATCACCAACGAAATGCCCCCGAATAACGTGGGAGCCTCGTGGGCTCTGAAAACACCTGGGCACCGCGTTAGAGCCTCCCGGGGCTCGGTGAACACTTAGTCCCCCTTCGTTGGAGTCCTTCTCATGGACTCAAAAAGAATAATGCCCCCAGAGCCTCGCAGGCTCTACAACAAGAATGCGCCCCTTCGTTGGAGCCTGTACTCGGGGCTCTGTACACCACTGCCACGCGTTGGAGCCTCGGTGGGCCCTAGGACGCCTCTGGGGCAACGTTGGAGCGGCCCGCTGCCTTCCGGGGCCGCTCTTCCCATTCCAGAAATACCCCCTCTTGGAGCGGCCCACAACTGCGGCGCCGCTGTGGGGGACAGGGGGGCAGAGGCGGGAACCACGCGGAGTCCCGTTAGAGCGCACTGGCGCTCAGAGCAACAATGCAGGTAACACCCACTACCCCGGCCTGCCCTCTTCACTCACCGGCGGTAAGGTCTGCTCTTGGCCCTCCGGCGAGCGCTTCCCTCGCGGCGGGGGCTGGGGGCGGACCTAGCACTTCCGTCTCTCTCCTGGGTCGCGCTGCGTCAGCCCGGCCGGACTCAGCTTCGTCCAGGAGGCCTCGCCTCCGTTGGTTGCAGTCCAGTGCGGGGTGGGCTCCCGCCTGGACTCCACCTCCGGCTCACTTCTCCGGGCTGCACCGGGGCACGGGGTGGGCTCCCGTTGGCTTCCGGGTCAAGTCCCGCCCACGTCCTGCAAGGGCTGCCTGACTTCCGGCTGAAGCCCGGCCGCGGCGGTGGTTTCGGAAATAAAAGGGGTAGGCTCCCTCGCGCTACGAAATACACGGTGGGATGGGCACCCGCCGTGAAATTAAGACCAATAAGCGGGGTGGGCACCCGCCAACGACCACGGCAATGTCCCTGGCAGGGTGGGCACCTGCCAGGGGACTCTAAGATCAGCGAAGATGGGGCAAACGCCGGGTGGGCACCGGCTGTTAGAAATAAAGCGCTCCTGAGCGCTAAAGGAAAATAAAAGCGCTTCCAAGCGCCTAGGGACACAGATAGAGCATTCCCAGCGCTCCTGCCCAAAAAGCACCACAAAGTCCAACAAAGTTCTTCCCTGCATGCAGCAGGGCAGGGGTGGGGGCAAGGCTGGACCCAGAGCCAGCTCACTGGGCCTCCAGGCAGGGAGGTAGTCCAGGTGGCGGTCCTCTGGTCCAGCAGCAGCAGCAGCCCCCCCCTCAGGTAAGATCCTGGCAGAGAACAGTTTCTGTGGGGACACAGCCCCATTTTTATACAGGCAAACCCTTTGTTCTGGGTTCAGGGTGAGGGGGAAAACCAGTCGCAGCTGGTTGGGGAGCACCCTTGATGTGCTCAGCCCCTCATTCTATTCACTGGAAGGGCTAGGGTCGTCAGTCGCACCACAGGGGGCGGGGCCAGCATTGTGTTTGGAAAACCCTGTCCTATTCAGGACCCAGGTGGACTCCTCCCACCCATCTAGCTGCTGATCTCCCCATTCACCACTGGGTGACTCATCCTGACACTGGGGAATCCCTAGCCCGTCACATGACACGACCAGCCAATCACGCGACAGACACACTGCACACAGAAGTGCCCACTTCTAGAAGTGGCACTTCCACACTAGGTACATGCACGCCGCACACATCATCGCGCAGCATTCACTCCCACGAGTCCGCACATACCAAACTCGGGCCTGCACACCCCACGCATCAGGAACTACTAGGGACACATACATTCCCCATGCATTCCTATGGGAGGGCAGGCCTATCTCACCACATGCACTCAGAGCACGCACACACTTTACCCTGGGACACAGGGAAAGTGCGCAGAGACCAAACAATCACCATACCAAGTCACCAATAAAAAGCCAAAAAGTCCAGGGGTGAACCTGCCAGAAGGGCCAAGTCCAACACAACCCCCTTCCAGCCAAAACGCAGGGCAGACCAATCACCACCGTGATGGACTTCCCTGCTTGGGGCGATAGAACACGGACGCGGGCCCGCAACTGCATGGACACCCTCCGGTTCTACGCCACGGTGAACCCATGGAATTCATTTTAACACCACTGTCCGGACCAACTGGGCTACCCCACTGGTACTCCCAAGCTGTCCGCGGCCAAGACCAGGCCCTAGGCCACCCAGGTGCCACTGGTCTTTGCCCAACCACAGAGTGGGGGGTAGTAACCCCTGGCACATAGCGGCCATTCTCCACTCTTCCTCTCTGAACGACAGGACTAGACTGCCACTGGTTCTCCAGCCTAGGGTCTACACCCTCAGGCGGACCAGGAGTCTCAGGGAAGGCTCTCCTCCCCCTACCTCTTCTCCTAGGGTTCCTCCTCCTCTGGCGAGGGGTACACCTAGAACGCCATCCCAACCCAGGGTTTAACCCCTCAGGTTGTACCGGGGGCAGAGGTGGGCTCTCCCACCCTCTGCACCCCCTTCCAGAACCCTGCTCCCTACCAACTGGGGCGGTACCTCTGGAAGAAGAACTGGTCGGGACGCTGATTACAGATGTCCCACCCGTCAGGTCAGGCTGATCCTGAACCTGGCCTCCCAACCTCCGGCCTAGAACCTTTGGTGGAATAATTGCCTGGCACTCCAGGACTTCTGGGGATTTCCACTCCATCCCCCTGAGGCTATCAAAGGACACATACGTCAAGCGACTGTCTGTCTGGCGCTGATCTCCCGTCCCCTGTCCACCTGACAGTGCGCGGAGATCCCCCAGAACAGAAGTGGTGCCACCCTGGTCACTACACGGGATCCTAGCCCAACTGGGTAGTCCCTGACCCACAGGCTCTTCCACTGGGAAACTCATCCCCCAATCACTCCTCACACTGGACTCCTGTACCCTCCCTACCGGAGCGGTACTGCCAGACTCTAGAACCACAGGAGCCCTGGTTACAGGTGCTCCAGGTCCTCTACTCACCAGGAGATCTCCCTCAAATGGGCTAACAGGACAGCCTAGGTCCCCAACTTGGTGTTCCCTCATGGAACCATCCAAGTCCTGAGGCAGGGTTTCGTACGTCCGGGGACCCTCGGTCACCCTCTCACTCCTGCTCCACTGAGCCAGGCAGTGAGCCCCTACACCCTCCTCGCTATCCTGGGACCTAGCTGGGCTACACTGAGCCTCCTCCACCACGCTGGGCTGGAAGATACCTGACCCACTACTTTTGGAGTCACTCCCTAATGACTCTAGAGAACCTCTAGCCCTTTCCCAGTGCTCTGCTTCCTCTGCAAGCTCCCAAGGACAAAAAGAGTCGTACCTCTGCAGGTGTTGGCGCAACCCTGGAGAACAACTACTGAGCATCTGCTCTTTGATAATCATTTTGATCACTGCCTTCAAATCCTCTTCCGGGTTAACCATCAGCCATTCCACCAGTGCATCCTGACAGTCATCCACAAACTCCTCCCAAGACTGGTGAGACAGCTTCCTACTGCCCCTGAATTTCAACCTTAACTCCTCCTCCTGGGAAACAGGTACCAGACTGGGGGAACTGGGACTGGGATTTCCTACACTGGAATCTACATCGCTGCTACCACTGGACTCAACCCTCCCTGGGGAGCCCAGAAAATTAAAACTGCGCGCAGGGGATAGTCTACCCTCCAGAGCTACTTTGCCTCTGGTGGAGGCCCTCTCAGCCTCCTCTACCCTCTCCCGCGCCAAGACCCACTCAGTCTCTCGCTGTTGCTTCCTGGCCTCCAGCTGCGCCATAGCCTGAGCATGCTCTAACCTGAGCTTCTCTAACGCCAGCTGGTGCTCCCTTTCTTTCCTCCTATCTTCCCACTCCTCTGGGGACAGGGAAAGGAATGAGGCGCTGCCTCCTACGCTGGACCCAGCAAGGGACTCCCTACCTATGGGGTCTTCACTCTCTACTGGCGTCCAGGTATTGTCATCCTCTACCTCCTCTTCTGACTCTTCAGGGCTCCCCACAGACCCACCACCCTCCAGGTGTGAGGCCCGGGCCCTTTCCATACTGTGCTCAAGATCCCATGGACCCTTTTGCCATAGGACCAGGTGGTCCTGAAGTTCGTACAGGGTGTCGGACTCTCCCTCTGTACAGTACCTTTCTAACTCCTGCCTCTGGCGCCAAGCTAGCTCATAGGGATCACAAGCAGGCTCCATTCTGGCGGACGTTATGGTAAAAATTATACCGGGAACCTAGGGGTCTGAGTTTCACACAGGAGCACACAATTCACAAAAAGATTCAGCAAGCTCTCTATCCCAGAGAACTCACACTCACTTGCCTAGTGCCACACACCATTCATCCACACACACAACCCTCCCCTCGGACTGGTAAGGCAGTTTCTACCACCCCTGATTCCTCAACCTGACCACCACGTGACTCAGGTACCAACTCTGGGCGCAGGGCGGGGGACAAATGTACAGGACACTATTACGCTGCCACCACTGGATCCCACCCTCTGGTGAATCCAGAAACACAATGCACTAAGGGGGATGATCTACCCTCCCGAGCTAGGGACACCTAACTCACAGTGCACAAAAACACATTTCCAAAGAAATGACAAGTTAAAAACAAACTTTAAAACAATAATCCCTATACCATGTGATTTATCTAAATGCAGAGTTTTGTAGTGTGGCCAGTTGCTGCTGCGGTACAGCGCAAACGCAAGTCCAAATCCCACCGCTGATCACCAATGTTAGAAATGGGATTTCTGGTTGGCTGAGGCTTGCGCCAAAGCCAGGCAGAAACCACCACTCTAGTCAGGGCAATGACGTTACACGCCAAAGATAACCCCTGCTCACCCCCTTGGTAGCTTGGCACGAGCAGACAGGCTTATCCCTGAGGCGATGTGTAAAGCGTTTGCGCGCGCACCCAGCAACAACACCCAAGGCCCACCACAAAGGAAACTCCACACAAGGTATTCTATAAAAATAGCCTTTGTATTATACACAACACATTAGATACAAACGCACACTCTACAATGTGCCAACAGGCACGGGCAGAATTTACAAGGGATTATATGTACAGGGGACAGGGCCACATGGACCGCTGTCCGGAATTAGCACTCTTAGAACATAGCACTTGGAACATAGGAATAATACTGTAGTACAAAATAGCAAATGTAGCACACAACCAGTGACTACTGGTATCAGGTAAGTACCACCTACGCAACCCTAACCACCTTAGGAAAAATACTGCGCAGGGAATCAGGACCTCACTAGCACCACCTGTACTAGGAGAAAAACAACCACCTAAGTATCACAATACCTGTAGGGGTCTAAGCACATAAACACATGATGCATAACATTCAGAGGTGTAAAGCAAGGCACATGACGCATAAAAATACATTCAGCGGTGCAGGTTAGGAACAATAGCGCAAAACTCACATTAGCCACCCTCTGTGGCAGTCCCTGGGCCAACTGGCCTAGTAGGGGCAAGGACGCCCTTTGTCTCAAAGTCAGGGCAAGATTGCGCAGGCTGCGCAAGCCCCCAGCGTGGAGGGGCACAACCTAAACGTAGCAGCTGCCCACTAAGTGCTGGGCAGCTGGGAAAGGAGCATGGGCACCACTGTGCTTTTTAAGACAAATATGGCATGCCTTGGAGCCTCCCTGGGCTCTGCCAAAAAGAATGCCCCCAAGTGTTGGAGTCCTGCGCAGGGACTCGAGAAATGATGCCCCCAGACGTTGGAGTCCCCTCTGGGACTCAGAATCACCAACGAAATGCCCCCGAATAACGTGGGAGCCTCGTGGGCTCTGAAAACACCTGGGCACCGCGTTAGAGCATCCCGGGGCTCGGTGAACACTTAGTCCCCCTTCGTTGGAGTCCTTCTCATGGACTCAAAAAGAATAATGCCCCCAGAGCCTCGCAGGCTCTACAACAAGAATGCGCCCCTTCGTTGGAGCCTGTACTCGGGGCTCTGTACACCACTGCCACGCGTTGGAGCCTCGGTGGGCCCTAGGACGCCTCTGGGGCAACGTTGGAGCGGCCCGCTGCCTTCCGGGGCCGCTCTTCCCATTCCAGAAATACCCCCTCTTGGAGCGGCCCACAACTGCGGCGCCGCTGTGGGGGACAGGGGGGCAGAGGCGGGAACCACGCGGAGTCCCGTTAGAGCGCACTGGCGCTCAGAGCAACAATGCAGGTAACACCCACTACCCCGGCCTGCCCTCTTCACTCACCGGCGGTAAGGTCTGCTCTTGGCCCTCCGGCGAGCGCTTCCCTCGCGGCGGGGGCTGGGGGCGGACCTAGCACTTCCGTCTCTCTCCTGGGTCGCGCTGCGTCAGCCCGGCCGGACTCAGCTTCGTCCAGGAGGCCTCGCCTCCGTTGGTTGCAGTCCAGTGCGGGGTGGGCTCCCGCCTGGACTCCACCTCCGGCTCACTTCTCCGGGCTGCACCGGGGCACGGGGTGGGCTCCCGTTGGCTTCCGGGTCAAGTCCCGCCCACGTCCTGCAAGGGCTGCCTGACTTCCGGCTGAAGCCCGGCCGCGGCGGTGGTTTCGGAAATAAAAGGGGTAGGCTCCCTCGCGCTACGAAATACACGGTGGGGTGGGCACCCGCCGTGAAATTAAGACCAATAAGCGGGGTGGGCACCCGCCAACGACCACGGCAATGTCCCTGGCAGGGTGGGCACCTGCCAGGGGACTCTAAGATCAGCGAAGATGGGGCAAACGCCGGGTGGGCACCGGCTGTTAGAAATAAAGCGCTCCTGAGCGCTAAAGGAAAATAAAAGCGCTTCCAAGCGCCTAGGGACACAGATAGAGCATTCCCAGCGCTCCTGCCCAAAAAGCACCACAAAGTCCAACAAAGTTCTTCCCTGCATGCAGCAGGGCAGGGGTGGGGGCAAGGCTGGACCCAGAGCCAGCTCACTGGGCCTCCAGGCAGGGAGGTAGTCCAGGTGGCGGTCCTCTGGTCCAGCAGCAGCAGCAGCCCCCCCCTCAGGTAAGATCCTGGCAGAGAACAGTTTCTGTGGGGACACAGCCCCATTTTTATACAGGCAAACCCTTTGTTCTGGGTTCAGGGTGAGGGGGAAAACCAGTCGCAGCTGGTTGGGGAGCACCCTTGATGTGCTCAGCCCCTCATTCTATTCACTGGAAGGGCTAGGGTCGTCAGTCGCACCACAGGGGGCGGGGCCAGCATTGTGTTTGGAAAACCCTGTCCTATTCAGGACCCAGGTGGACTCCTCCCACCCATCTAGCTGCTGATCTCCCCATTCACCACTGGGTGACTCATCCTGACACTGGGGAATCCCTAGCCCGTCACATGACACGACCAGCCAATCACGCGACAGACACACTGCACACAGAAGTGCCCACTTCTAGAAGTGGCACTTCCACACTAGGTACATGCACGCCGCACACATCATCGCGCAGCATTCACTCCCACGACTCCGCACATACCAAACTCGGGCCTGCACACCCCACGCATCAGGAACTACTAGGGACACATACATTCCCCATGCATTCCTATGGGAGGGCAGGCCTATCTCACCACATGCACTCAGAGCACGCACGCACTTTACCCTGGGACACAGGGAAAGTGCGCAGAGACCAAACAATCACCATACCAAGTCACCAATAAAAAGCCAAAAAGTCCAGGGGTGAACCTGCCAGAAGGGCCAAGTCCAACAACCACCAGCCACTCGGTGCGCTCCAATCTACCACCAGCCACTCGGTGTGCTCCAGTGTACCACCAGCCACTCGGTGCACTCAAATCTACCACCAGCCACTCGGTGCGCTCCAATCTACAACTAGCCACTCGGTGCGCTCCAATCTACCACCAGCTACTCGGTGCGCTCCAACCTACCACCAGCCACTGGGTGCGCTCCAATCTACCACCGGCCACTCGGTGCGCTCCAATCTATCACCAGCCACTCAGTGCGCTCCAATCTACCACCAGCCACTCGGTGCGCTCCAATCTAGCTGCAATCTACCACCAGCCACTCGGTGCACTCCAATCTACCACAAGCCACTCGGTGCGCTCCAGTGCACCACCAGCCACTCGGTGCGCTCCAATCTACCACCAGCCACTCGGTGCGCTCCAATCTACCACCAGCCACTCGGTGCGCTCCAATCTACCACCAGCCACTCGGTGCACTCCAATGTACCACCAGCCACTCGGTGCGCTCCAATGTACCACCAGCCACTCGGTGCGCTCCAATCTACCACCAGCCACTCGGTGCGCTCCAATCTACCACCAGCCACCAGGTGCGCTCCAATCTACCACCAGCCACTCGGTGCGCTACAATCTACCACCAGCCACTCGGTGTGCTCCAGTGTACCACCAGCCACTCGGTGCGCTCCAATCTACCACCAGCCACTCGGTGCGCTCCAATCTACCACCAGCCACTCGGTGTGCTCCAGTGTACCACCAGCCACTCGGTGCACTCAAATCTACCACCAGCCACTCGGTGCGCTCCAATCTACCACTAGCCACTCGGTGCGCTCCAATCTACCACCAGCTACTCGGTGCGCTCCAAACTACCACCAGCCACTGGGTGCGCTCCAATCTACCACCGGCCACTTGGTGCGCACCAATCTATCACCAGCCACTCAGTGCGCTCCAATCTACCACCAGCCACTCGGTGCGCTCCAATCTAGCTGCAATCTACCACCAGCCACTCGGTGCACTCCAATCTACCACCAGCCACTCGGTGCGCTCCAGTGCACCACCAGCCACTCGGTGCGCTCCAATCTACCACCAGCCACTCGGTGCGCTCCAATCTACCACCAGCCACTCGGTGCGCTCCAATCTACCACCAGCCACTCGGTGCACTCCAATGTACCACCAGCCACTCGGTGCGCTCCAATGTACCACCAGCCCCTCGGTGCGCTCCAATCCACCTCCAGCCACTCGGTGCGCTCCAATCTACCACCAGCCACTTGGTGCGCTCCAATCTACCACCAGCCACTCGGTGCGCTCCAATCTACCACCAGCCACTCGGTGCGCTCCAATCTACCACCAGCCACTCGGTGTGCTCCAGTTTACCACCAGCCACTCGGTGCGCTCCAATCTACCACCAGCCACTCGGTGCGCTCCAATCTACCACCAGCCACTCGGTGCGCTCCGATCTACCACCAGCCACTCGGTGCGCTCCAATGTACCACCAGCCACTCGGTGCTCTCCAGTGTACCACCAGCCACTCGGTGCGCTCCAATGTACCACCAGCCACTCGGTGCGCTCCAGTTTATCACCAGCCATTCGGTGCGCTCCAATCTACCACCAGCCACTCGGTGCGCTCCGATCTACCACCAGCCACTTGGTGCGTTCCAATGTACGACCAGCCACTCGGTGCTCTCCAGTGTACCACCAGCCACTCGGTGCGCTCCAATGTACCACCAGCCACTCGGTGCGCTCCAGTTTACCACCAGCCACTCGGTGCGCTCCAATCTACCACCAGCCACTCGGTGCGCTCCATTCTACCATCGGCCACTCGGTGCACACCAATCTACCACCAGCCACTCGGTGCGCTCCAATCTACCACCAGCCACTCGGTGCGCTCCAATCTACCACAAGCCACCAGGTGCGCTCCAATCTACCACCAGCCACTCGGTGCGCTCCAATCTACCACCAGCCACTCGGTGTGCTCCAGTGTACCACCAGCCACTCGGTGCGCTCCAATCTACCACCAGCCACTCGGTGCGCTCCAATCTACCACCAGCCACTCGGTATGCTCAAGTGTACCACCAGCCACTCGGTGTACTCAAATCTACCACCAGCCACTCTGTGCGCTCCAATCTACCACTAGCCACTCGGTGCGCTCCAATATACCACCAGCCACTCGGTGCGCTCCAAACTACCACCAGCCACTGGGTGCGCTCCAATCTACCACCAGCCACTCGTTGCGCTCCAATCTATCACCAGCCACTCGGTGCGCTCCAATCTACCACCAGCCACTCGGTGCGCTCCAATCTAGCTCCAATCTACCACCAACCACTCGGTGCACTCCAATCTACCACCAGCCACTCGGTGCGCTCCAGTGTACCACCAGCCACTCGGTGTGCTCCAATCTACCACCAGCCACTCGGTGCGCTCCAATCGACCACCAGCCACTCGGTGCGCTCCAATCTGCCACCAGCCACTCGGTGAGCTCCAATCTACCACCAGCCACTCGGTGCGCTCCAATGTACCATCAGCCACTCGGTGCGCTCCAATCTACCACCAGCCACTCAGTGCGCTCCAATCTACCTCCAGCCAGTCGGTGCGCTCCAATCGACTTCCAGTCACTCGGTGCGCTCCAATCTACCACCAGCCACTCGGTGCGCTCCAATCTACCACCAGCCACTCGGTGCGCTCCAATCTACCACCAGCCACTCGGTGTGCTCCAGTGTACCACCAGCCACTCGGTGCGCTCCAATCTACCACCAGCCACTCGGTGCGCTCCAATCTACCACCAGCCACTCGGTGCGCTCCGATCTACCACCAGCCACTCGGTGCGCTCCGATCTACCACCAGCCACTCGGTGCGCTCCAGTGTACCACCAGCCACTCGGTGCTCTCCAATGTACCACCAGCCACTCGGTGCGCTCCAGTTTACCACCAGCCCCTCGGTGCGCTCCAATCTACCACCAGCCACTCGGTGCGCTCCAATCTACCATCAGCCACTCGGTGCACACCAATCTACCACCAGCCACTCGGTGCGCTCCAATCTACCACCAGCCACTGGGTGCACTCCAATCTACCACCAGCCACTGGGTGCGCTCCAATCTACCACCAGCCACTCGGTACGCTCCAATCTACCACCAGCCACTCGGTGTGCTCCAGTGTACCACCAGCCACTCGGTGCGCTCCAATCTACCACCAGCCACTCGGTGCGCTCCAATCTACCACCAGCCACTCGTTGTGCTCCAATCTACCACCAGCCACTCGGTGCGCTCCAGTGTACCACCAGCCACTCGGTGCGCTCCAATCTACCACCAGCCACTCGGTGCGCTCCAATCTACCACCAGCCACTCGGTGTGTACCACCAGCCACTCGGTGCACTCAAATCTACCACCAGCCACTCGGTGCGCTCCAATCTACCACTAGCCACTCGGTGCGCTCCAATCTACCACCAGCCACTCGGTGCGCTCCAAACTACCACCAGCCACTGGGTGCGCTCCAATCTACCACCAGCCACTCGGTGCGCTCCAATCTATCACCAGCCACTCGGTGCGCTCCAATCTACCACCAGCCACTTGGTGCGCTCCAATCTACCACCAGCCACTCAGTGCACTCCAATCTACCACCAGCCACTCGGTGCGCTCCAGTGTACCACCAGCCACTCGGTGCGCTCCAATCTACCACCAGCCATTAGGTGCGCTCCAATCTACCACCAGCCACTCGGTGCGCTCCAATGTACCACCAGCCACTCGGTGCGCTCCAATGTACCACCAGCCACTCGGTGCGCTCCAATCTACCTCCAGCCACTCGGTTCGCTCCAATCTACCTCCAGCCACTTGGTGCGCTCCAATCTACCACCAGCCACTCGGTGCGCTCCAATCTACCACCAGCCACTCGGTGCGCTCCAATCTACCACCAGCCACTCGGTGTGCTCCAGTGTACCACCAGCCACTCGGTGCGCTCCAATCTACCACCAGCCACTCGGTGCGCTCCAATCTACCACCAGCCACTCAGTGCGCTCCGATCTACCACCAGCCACTCGGTGCGCTCCAATGTACCACCAGCCACTCGGTGCTCTCCAGTGTACCACCAGCCACTCGGTGCGCTCCAATGTACCACCAGCCACTCGGTGCGCTCCAGTTTACCACCAGCCACTCGGTGCGCTCAAATCTACCACCAGCCACTCGGTGCGCTCCATTCTACCATCAGCCACTCGGTGCGCACCAATCTACCACCAGCCACTCGGTGCGCTCCAATCTACCACCAGCCACTCGGTGCGCTCCAATCTACCACCAGCCACCAGGTGCGCTCCAATCTACCACCAGCCACTCGGTGCGCTCCAATCTACCACCAGCCACTCGGTGTGCTCCAGTGTACCACCAGCCACTCGGTGCGCTCCAATCTACCACCAGCAACTCGGTGCGCTCCAATCTACCACCAGCCACTCGGTGTGCTCCAGTGTACCACCAGCCACTCGGTGCACTCAAATCTACCACCAGCCACTCGGTGCGCTCCAATCTACCACTAGCCACTCGGTGCGCTCCAATCTACCACCAGCCACTCGGTGCGCTCCAATCTATCACCAGCCACTCAGTGCGCTCCAATCTACCACCAGCCACTCGGTGCGCTCCAATCTAGCTCCAATCTACCACCAGCCACTCGGTGCTCTCCAATCTACCACCAGCCACTCGGTGCACTCCAGTGTACCACCAGCCACTCGGTGCGCTCCAATCTACCACCAGCCACTCGGTGCGCTCTAATCTACCACCAGCCACTCGGTGCGCTCCAATCTACCACCAGCCACTCGGTGCACTCCAATGTACCACCAGCCACTCGGTGCGCTCCAATGTACCACCAGCCACTCTGTGCGCTCCAATCTACCACCAGCCACTCGGTGCGCTCCAATCTACCACCAGCCACTCGGTGCGCTCCAATCTACCACCAGCCACTCGGTGCACTCCAATGTACCACCAGCCACTCGGTGCGCTCCAATCTACCTCCAGCCACTCGGTGCGCTCCAATCTACCACCAGCCACTCGGTGCGCTCCAATCTACCACCAGCCACTCGGTGCGCTCCAATCTACCACCAGCCACTCGGTGCACTCCAATCTACCACCAGCCACTCGGTGTGCTCCAGTTTACCACCAGCCACTCGGTGCGCTCCAATCTACCACCAGCCACTCAGTGCGCTCCGATCTACCACCAGCCACTCGGTGCGCTCCAATGTACCACCAGCCACTCGGTGCTCTCCAGTGTACCACCAGCCACTCGGTGCGCTCCAATGTACCACCAGCCACTCGGTGCGCTCCAGTTTACCACCAGCCACTCGGTGCGCTCCAGTTTACCACCAGCCACTCGGTGCGCTCCATTCTACCATCAGCCACTCGGTGCGCACCAATCTACCACCAGCCACTCGGTGCGCTCCAATCTACCACCAGCCACTCGGTGCGCTCCAATCTACCACCAGCCACCAGGTGCGCTCCAATCTACCACCAGCCACTCGGTGCGCTCCAATCTACCACCAGCCACTCGGTGTGCTCCAGTGTACCACCAGCCACTCGGTGCGCTCCAATCTACCACCAGCAACTCGGTGCGCTCCAATCTACCACCAGCCACTCGGTGTGCTCCAGTGTACCACCAGCCACTCGGTGCACTCAAATCTACCACCAGCCACTCGGTGCGCTCCAATCTACCACTAGCCACTCGGTGCGCTCCAATCTACCACCAGCCACTCGGTGCGCTCCAATCTATCACCAGCCACTCAGTGCGCTCCAATCTACCACCAGCCACTCGGTGCGCTCCAATCTAGCTCCAATCTACCACCAGCCACTCGGTGCTCTCCAATCTACCACCAGCCACTCGGTGCACTCCAGTGTACCACCAGCCACTCGGTGCGCTCCAATCTACCACCAGCCACTCGGTGCGCTCTAATCTACCACCAGCCACTCGGTGCGCTCCAATCTACCACCAGCCACTCGGTGCACTCCAATGTACCACCAGCCACTCGGTGCGCTCCAATGTACCACCAGCCACTCTGTGCGCTCCAATCTACCACCAGCCACTCGGTGCGCTCCAATCTACCACCAGCCACTCGGTGCGCTCCAATCTACCACCAGCCACTCGGTGCACTCCAATGTACCACCAGCCACTCGGTGCGCTCCAATCTACCTCCAGCCACTCGGTGCGCTCCAATCTACCACCAGCCACTCGGTGCGCTCCAATCTACCACCAGCCACTCGGTGCGCTCCAATCTACCACCAGCCACTCGGTGCACTCCAATCTACCACCAGCCACTCGGTGTGCTCCAGTTTACCACCAGCCACTCGGTGCGCTCCAATCTACCACCAGCCACTCGGTGCGCTCCAATCTACCAACAACCACTCGGTGCTCTCCGATCTACCACCAGCCACTCGGTGCGCTCCAATGTACCACCAGCCACTCGGTGCTCTCCAGTGTACCACCAGCCACTCGGTGCGCTCCAATGTACCACCAGCCACTCGGTGCTCTCCAGTGTACCACCAGCCACTCGGTGCGCTCCAATGTACCACCAGCCACTCGGTGCGCTCCAGTTTATCACCAGCCATTCGGTGCGCTCCAATCTACCACCAGCCACTCGGTGCGCTCCATTCTACCATCAGCCACTCGGTGCGCACCAATCTACCACCAGCCACTCGGTGCGCTCCAATCTACCACCAGCCACTCGGTGCGCTCCAATCTACCACCAGCCACTCGGTGCGCTCCAATCTACCACCAGCCACTCGGTGCGCTCTAATCTACCACCAGCCACTCGGTGCGCTCCAATCTACCACCAGCCACTCGGTGCGCTCCAATCTACCACCAGCCACTCGGTGCGCTCCAATCTACCACCAGCCACTCGGTGCGCTCCAATCTACCACCAGCCACTCGCTGATGGTGACAGAAGATACAGCATCACAGACCAGCTGTGCACCGTGCATGCTAAATCTCTCTGTACTCACTTCTCTCAGTTTTTGTACCTAATGCTAAACTGTGCAACAAAAACTGAGGGGGGATCGGGTGCAACCTTGAATCTGTACCGCAGAGTGTTTGCGCCCGCTGCAGCGCACGTCTCTCAGGGATGGCCAGTGGCCTCGGTGTCAACTGCGCGGAGGGATCACGAGGACTTACAACTCGTTCTTGGTGAAGCCTTCATGGCGCGATCAAGGAGGGTCGACACGAGAACTCAGCTCTGCTCCAGGCTCCATCATCGAGCAATCCCATTGGACGATGGCTACTTGTCTGCATGGATTTATATACCATTCAATAGAGTGTAACAGGCCTCGCAGGCTGGAACGCTGCACAGGCTTTCTAGAAAAAGAAAAATTTCCCTTCTCTACAATAATAAATAGCAAATCCAAAGATTACATTTTTACAAGCGTCACAAAAACAGTTTTTCAAATACCCATGAGTCGTATGAATATATAACCGGATTTATTAGATCAAGCATGAGTTTAAAGGTGGAAAAAAAGAAATAAAAATAATTTTTCAAATTTTAAAATAACGGACCAGGTTTGAAATACGCTCCAGTGAACCGAGGTGTCATAGGGCCTGGCGCGCCATTCTTGGATTTCATTGCAAATGCCATTTTTCTGCAGCAACAGTGATGCAAATACTTTTGCGATGCAGCAGATGTGCTCATCTCACACTCTGCAAAAACAACTTTTGTTACCAGTTGCCGACTTGCTGCCCCATCCGCGTTGATGAGGTATAGGGGTAACGGGGGTCAGGGGGGACAGGGGGGACAGGGGTACCATGTCAGTATTTGGCACATGTGAGACTCCTATAAATGCGAGCCCTATTGCATTGCAAATGCTTGTTGTTTTAGATTGACAAAAAGCCTGGCAGCATCCAAAACAATAAAGTTTTGCAAAAGTCATGGAAAAATAAGTATTGCCAAAAGGCTGGAGGACAACGCCCGACCTATTGGCTTTGCCGGTGCTTGTTTTCAGTGTATCTAGCTTTTATTTGCTCGAGTGTCGGTTTCTGGCACGGAGAAACAGTCAACATCGTCAACATCTGTGAGTGAGGGCAAAACAAAGGGAACGTAGCACGGGCCACATGTGATTCACCTCTGGAGGTTCCAGGGCGACTGACAGGTTTCCATCCTAGCAACTGACTGACACTTTCGCCGCAGTTACTTAACGCAAATTCCCTGTTAAAATAAATAAAGAAATGATAACGTGAAAGACTCAATATCTCCCGAATGTTCTTTTTGTTATAAGACTGAGTCTGCAGTATATCACGGCTGAACCTTAAAAGGGAATAATCGCTCTTCTCGCTCTACAGCTATAATGGAAATAAACGTATAATCCACACTTTAGGGAACTGGGGGACACGTGCAATCCTTATCCTTTATCGAGTATGTCGATACGCCTGCGAACTCCCCAACTCGCTTCAGAAACAGCAGCCGCTGAAAGGGGCGGAGAAAAAAAACGCGATCGCGATCACATCAAAGCGGCCGTGCTCCTTGAAAATAGGATGTTTTGTTGCTATGTTTTCCACAGAGTTGGTTATAAACGGTCATGTGTAATTGAAAGACAGGCCCTGGCAATGTTTCAAGGACTGTGAAAGGCCCATTGACGTCAGAGACTGGGTGAACCTCTGAGAAGTATGGAGAATCATTACTGCTTGACACAGGTTTTTTTTTAAAGCACATATCACTCAACTGGCCCTAAGACTTCTGACAGTGTCTGAAGTTACGGTTCAGAATGTCACCATGCCAACACCACTAGTGAAGCCTTGATCGACCCTGTATCTAAAATCACTGTGGGTGCACCTGGCAGGATGGCGTGCAGACCTTCATCGATGTTAAATAAGGATTATAGAATTTATAGCCATATTCTAGCAGAATTCTTTAGTTGCAGAAAGTGCTGCCGGAATTGTTCCAGTCAAACTAGAATGCGTTTGTTCCAGAGGGAAACGCATCACCCAAAATCAGACACCTCTTGCAGGTCAGGGATTTGACACCGAGAAAGGATTTGAACCCGACGGTTCTTTGTCAACCCGAAGAAGGCCTTTATTAGGGAAGTACTCGGAAAACTTAACTAGGGAGCGGATGTTGCTGTGGATTCGCCCGCTCCATGCCCACGCCACGGCAAGGATGAAAACTGAGAACAATATTCGATGTAATTTGAAGCGCAGAGAAATGCAACTCGCTCCACGGAAAGGAGATAAGTGGAAGTGGGTTAAGGGAGGGGGTGGCAAATGGCGTGTACATTTTGCGGGCGCTTTGATGTTCGCAGTGGCCGCGCGGCTCACTGAGAACATCAAAGCGCCAGCGAAATGTACACGTAGGCTGCCAAATGGTGCGCGCGCTGTGTGAAACTGATCGCAATCGCGATCACCGTGCGGCCTGCGAAAGTGAAAGCAAACTAGTGCTTTCAGGCCTCCAAATGGTGCGCGCGCCCGGCGAACATGCACTGTATTTGGAGGCCTGAAAGCACTCGTTTGCACTTCCAAAACTCGCTTACTATAAGTCTCGCCAGAGCAGCGCTAAAGCGCTGTCTCAGGCGAGACCTAATAAAAGGCGCGAGCAAGGGACAGTGGCGAGTGTGCGGTGGCCCCTTGGACCGTCCACGCCTCCGGTGATGCCACATTCGCAAAATGGCAGCCGTCTCCATGGACATCTTCCACCTTGAAGCTGTCGGTTTCCAGTCAGGAGGTTGTAACTAAAATGACTTGTAACTGTGATTAGCGGAGGGGGCGGGGGGGGGGGGGGTGATCCTTCCACGCGGCTCCTTCATTGGGATGACAAGGAGCCTTAAAGGGTTCATTCTGAGCTGCAGATAGATTTGCAACTCGCGAAGCCCCTTTAAGACATGTGGCTTTGTCTGCCTTCTTTGGAAAGCTTGAATTGCACCTGAAGTTACGTTGAATTACCCCACAGTAAACCCTCCTCCGTGCCTCGTACTCTGAGTCATTGTTTTTTGTTTTCCACTGCAATAGGCTGTTTAGTCGGGGCTTAAAAGCTGTCCAAGCCTTTCGAGTTTGCCAGGTCTGGTTACTTCCTCGTACTGTTCCTTTTTCAGCATTTGCTCTTTCCGTTTTAGATGTCGCCTTCTGCACCCCGCAGTGGGCTTGGAGCCCACCCATTGCTTACCATGATTGGAATTCTCAGTTTCTTCCTAACAATCCGCTTGAATCGCGTTACTTTCGCTTTGGCGTGTATCTCTATCCCGGAGCAGGGACACATAGTGACCACACCGTCATCCGCTTCAATCAACACGCATGCACAGACATCACCCAATGATTACACTGACACTTTCTTTGTGGGTGAAGAACTGCTGCAGGTTTATTTCATACAACATAGTATGACAATAAAATTGGGTTATCTTACGGGTGATCCAGGGCAAGCAGCCCCTAGCTGCTCCGCCCGCCTGGTGAGCCAGCACACACGGTGGGTCGATGCCCGGCAGTGTGGCACATAATTATTTTCAGATCATCCACTGGGTCACGTGATCTGTCTCCTACTCCCGCCCCTTCTGACAGGGGCGGAGCGTGTTGTGGCACACCCCCGGTTGGTCAGGCCCCCCAACCGCCCGAAGGACTAACGGGGCGCCGTCGCGGTCTTCCCAGAACCCCCTTCGGCTCCTGGACCTTGGCTCGGGCACCCTTACTGTGCCGGACAGGGGTACCCTTACTGTACCGCCTGTCGCAGAGGTACCCTTACTGTACCCGTCTGCCTCCAGATCGCCCTGTAACTCCGCCTGCAACGCAAAAGAAAACATTAAAACATTCCAATAACGCGCTGTCTCCGCCACGCAGGGTAAGCGGAAAGGGTGGGAATACGCGTGTCCGAGCTGGAGCGGCGCGCAGAAAGCAGAGGAGGAACTGGGCGAGAGGGCCGCCTAAGTAGGGGGGCTAGCCTCGCCCCCCACCCCCAACGGCCCGCCTCCACCTACACACTATTGGGAGGACTCCTCCCTGGGCGTAGCCTCGCGCGCGAGGCAGAAGAGGGGGAAGGCTGCGACGGGCGGCCACTAGAGGGCTGCCCTGCTGATGTCCCACTGCGTGGGACGCGGGCAGCGGCATAGTGACCACACCGTCATCCGCTTCAATCAACACGCATGCACAGACGTCACCCAATGATTACACTGACACTTTCTTTGTGGGTGAAGAACTGCTGCAGGTTTATTTCATACAACATAGTATGACAATAAAATTGGGTTATCTTACGGGCGATCCAGGGCAAGCAGCCCCTAGCTGCTCCGCCCGCCTGGTGAGCCAGCACACACGGTGGGTCGATGCCCGGCAGTGTGGCACATAATTATTTTCAGATCATCCACTGGGTCACGTGATCTGTCTCCTACTCCCGCCCCTTCTGACAGGGGCGGAGCGTGTTGTGGCACACCCCCGGTTGGTCAGGCCCCCCAACCGCCCGAAGGACTAACGGGGCGTCGTCGCGGTCTTCCCAGAACCCCCTTCGGCTCCTAGACCTTGGCTCGGGCACCCTTACTGTGCCGGACAGGGGTACCCTTACTGTACCGCCTGTCGCAGAGGTACCCTTACTGTACCCGTCTGCCTCCAGATCGCCCTGTAACTCCGCCACAGCTCTGGGGAGGCTACCGTCGCTGCCAGAGCCCCCCTACCCCCCTAGGTGTTACTGATGTCCCTTGGTAGCCAGCGCCTCCTGTACGTCAAGCAGGAACATGTCCATACCTACCCTGGACAAGTGCACCCCATCCGCCTCTTTTGCGGCGCTACTCTCTCCTTTTGTTTGGGCGCTGCCTGAGACTGCAGGTGTGTTCTAGGTGTCTCCCTTGTGTACTTTGCCCGTTTCCCCACGCCTGGCGCTCTTTCTCCGATGCGCTCGCCCTTGTCTGCTCCCCCCCCCCTTGTGTTGCTTTCTGATCCGAGGCCTTCCTGTGCGGTGGGTCCATCCTGAGCCACCCCCGCACAGGAGTGTTTTACACTCAGTACATGCTCCATACCATGAAATATAGGTACAAAGTCAGCCCCTCTTGTGAGGTTCACTGTGCTGAGCGCGGACGGTATGTGTGAAGACTATAGTCTGGCCCCATCTGACGCCTGACACATTCCCCTACTTCAGCTGGCACCCCACTGTAATCAGCGCCCCGGGTGGTGCCCAGCCCACCCGTGCCCCAAAGAGATGAAACACGAGTGTGATTGTTAAACATCTTTGAGAGCTGCTTCACTTTGACAATAGCCCCATCTTTAACCTGGTGCTGTATGTAAACGACTCAGGGCTTTAAGTGGGCCGGGTCTCACCGGGTCTGAGCACCGGCAGTTTTTTAAAGAGGGCCTCGAAACGGGTCTCTAGCGGGCTCTGTTTTGAGCCCTGGCACAGGCGGTCTGTTTTTTTCCAGACTGCAGTGACAGCCGTCCGGAAAAAAGTGCCAGGGCGCAAAGCAGCCCGATAGAGACCCGTTTCGAGACAGTAGGCACATCCATGTGCGCAGCTCACGTCTCACTAGTGGCGAAGTGACGTCATGACGTCATGCCAGGTGAGCGTTGTAAGGTTAGGGAAATCCTTTAAAGAGAGTCATTTTCTCTCTGGATTTCCCTTCTCTTTTTGAAACTCACGAGCATCAAACATTGTCGTGGTGTCACCAGGGCTTCAAGTGGAAGCTTTTTCAATATTATTTACAAGCCATAGTTGCTGCTTATTAATCTTGTGCAACTGACAAAGCCAATAGTCCTGACTTGTTGTAGGTATAATGTTACTTGTTGTATCATATATCTGGATGCAATGACAGAAACAGCAAAATACAAGTCAGGCGGCACCCTATGCTAGGCACAGATTTTTAGCGTAAGTGTTTATAAGCCACGCCCTTAATTACGTCGGCCACGCCCCTTTGAGAGACCCCCAGATCTTTTATCCCACTTAAAGCCCCGCTAAACGTGAATGATAATTGTATTATCGCAGTGCACTCTACTCTCCCGGTTTCTCCTTTGCTTTTAAATCATTGTTGATCCGTGCGCTGCTCCATGGATGGCGCTGCGTCTGTCAGCGGTGAGTACGTTTCAGTGTCCAAAGTGCCAATTTTGGGAACCCAGCCCCTAGCTGATGGATGCACTTAGCATTGAACCTTTTCTGTTTCTCTTCCAGTTATATATATCTTCCAATTTCACACAACTCAGTCTCCGGGGCTCGCAGAACCGCGGATCACTATCCTATAACGGAGACCCCTGAAGAAGGGTCATTCTCGGCCTGAACTGCATGGGTGCGATGCGAGATTGTATCTAATAACACAGTCTGTGCAATGGAAGTGTTCGACATAAAAAGATGTAATACATTTAAGAATTAAATTCATGGAACGAGATGAAAGTGTTTTTGTGAAATTGGAATATATATATAACTGGAAGAGAAACAGAAAAGTGTCAATGTAAGTGCATCCTTTGGCCAGGGACTGGTTTCCCAAACCTGGCATTTTGGACGCTGGATCTAAACGCGAATGTTTGCATGAAGCAATTACAGCTCAGGTGTTCCACACCTGTCCCTGTCTCTTGATTGCGGGTTGCAAAGTCTTGATAACAGGTTTTTAAATTGGCTATAATGGCCCTCCGTAGGCCTCCATTACAATGACGTCACTCATACTCCTTCTTAAAGCCCGTGCGCCCTGGCGAGAACCTCCCCTCAAAAGTAGCCTCAAGCGGTCTCGCAGCGCGGCTTAAAGCGACCTCCGGGCCGTTTCTCATATTCTTCGAGCGTTATTTCCAGTCTCCGCAGAAACAGGGATTGAGCGCTCCATCCCGCTGCTGCCAGGGCGAAGCCTCCACGTACACACAGTGGGTTCCGCCACACGTCCCTGTGCTGGGCTGACACGGAGCGGACACGTCGAGGAAATTAGCATCGCAGACTTGCCGCTAAAACACTTTTATTTCTGAGAATGCGTGGGTGTGTTCATCCTCACTGCTCTTGTGTGACACCTTTGGACTGTGTACCTGGCGGCACGGCTTTAAGCGGGCCGGCTCCTGCCGGTGCTCAGCACCGGCAGTTCTAAAAAGCAGGTGCTGAGATGGGTCCCTATTCGGCTCTCCATTTGTGCGCTCACCCTCTGGGTGAAAAAAAAAAACTTAACTCTGCAGCTGGACCACCCTTCACTGCCTTTGAGGTAACTTAAAACAGACTCGTATAGTTCATTGTCAGGGCTTTAAGTGGGATGAAAAAACTGGGAGTCACTCGAAGGGGCGTGGCTTATATAATTCAGGGCGTGGCTTAAATCACGTAAACTAAAAATCTGTGTTTAGCTCAGTGTGCCGCCTGAATGGTATTTTGCTGTTCCTGTCAGTGTATCCAGATATATGATACAACAAGTAACATCATACCTACAAGTCAGGACTATTGGCTTTGTCAATGGTTGTTAGTTGCAGAAGATAAATAAGCAGCAACTATGGCTCGATGTATATAATATTGAAAAAGCTTCCACTGAAAGCCCTGGTGACACCACGACAATGTTTGATGCTCCTGAGTTTCAAAAAGAGAAGGGAAATCTAGAGAGAAAAATACTCTTTAAAGGACTCCCCTTCCCCCTTCCCTGACAACGCTGACCTGGCATGACGTCATGTCGTCACTTCTCCACTAGTGACGCGCAGATGGATGTGCCTGCAGTCCGGAACAAACACAGACCGCCTGTGCCGGGGACCAAACAGAGCCCGATAGAGACCCGTTTCGAGGCCCCCTTTGAAAAACTGCCGGTGCTCAGCACCGGCGAGACCCGGCACACTTAAAGACCTGGTCTCATCATTTCACAACAGGAAGCCTTTTCAGTATTCTGGCCAATGAAGCCCTAGTTGTTGCTCATTTATCTTACACAACAAACAACCATTGGCAAAGCCAATAGCCCTGACGTCTTATAGGTTTAATATTACTTATAGTATTTTATATCTGTATGCAATGACAGACACCGCAAAATACCAGTTGGGCAGCACACTAGGCTAAGCATAGGTTTCTACCTTGCGTGTTTTTAAGCCACCCTTTAATTACATCGGCCACGCCCCTTTAGATTTTTAATTCTAATTAAAGCCCTGCCGGGTGACTCAGGCTGGACCCATCAGCTGCTACAGCCTCCATCTCTTTACGCATGCGGATCACACCCCAAACTTCCCCTTGTTGGAGAGGACCAGGCCTACTGCTACTCCTTTCAAGCCGCGCTTCAAGGGGTGAAGGATTGGAACTGATGGATAGCCGTGCACTCAGTCTTAACTCAGACAAGACTGAGCTCCTGGTCTTTTGCAGGAGTGCTCACGTCTGGACACTGAAGTTTTAGTTTAATGCCCTGGCGCCTGTGCTGCCTGTCAATAGATTGAACAGTGTGCGCTTTGAAGCATGGGCGTAGGAAGTGTGGGGGACGCAGGGGATATATCCCCCCCAGATTTTGGAGTGGGGGGGACACGGGGGACAAGGGTGGGGGGGACGAGGGGACAAAGGAATTTCCCCTCTCCCTTCTGTTATCGCAGGGCCATTAGCACGCGAAAGCGCTACCTAATGGCCCTGCACTTGACCTGCCTGGAGTCAGAGGCCACCCGCCCTCTGCCTTTTGTTATGCTGCAGGAAGGCTCAGCCGTTCTGGGAAGGGCAGAGAACGTAGAAAAAATAAACGCGGTCTCTTTTCCTTCATGGCAAGGACCGAGTCCACTACTCCTGATCTGCCTCTGGCGGCTGCCCTCCTCTCTTTATTCCTCCATCTCTTTCTGTCTCTGTCTCGCTCCTGCTTACGCGCTGATTTCAAGGGGCAGCCCTTAAGGTCCTCTCTCTAGCCTCTCCTTTTCTTTATTTGTTCCCCTGTGAAATTGATCCAAAAAAGGCTGAACACTTTGGCTGTAAATGTCCTCATTTTCTGACCGTTTTCTATTGAAAAGAAAAACCTCGGAATGTAGAGAAAAAATAGTTAAATACCTAAATAAAGCAATACAGAGTGGACAGCAGACAGGCCAGACTGTTATTTACACCCACACACATTAGCGCCACTTTACAGAGTTTGCCAGTGAATGCGCTACTTTCTTTTTATCTTCTTTCTTTGAACAACATTGTTTTCCCAGGGTGGGTAAGTGCGCCATTCCTAAAGGGACTGCAATACCTGGTTGATGGGTAGAGTGGAAACGTTTAATATGATCGTTTTCAACTTTTTAATTATTTTAGCTTATAAAATGCGGCTCTGTGTTTGGGGATGTGGTCTTTTTTAAACAAAACTGCTTACATTTTGAAAGGATATAAGCAATGGACATTGAAAGGGGTCCCTTCCTGGTCCTGTAGCCATGTCTTGAACTTTTCAGGCAAAATCACTTACTGATTTCTGAATAATGAGTTTAAAACCGTTAAGGTAACCATGTTTTTTTCTGATTACAGTTCACATGCTTTGCTTATTCTTGCATTCCCTATGAGGGTTTGCTTTTTCCAGGGTGTTATTCATTTTTTTTCAGGCAGCATTTTCTGTTGTCTAGTGCATAATTTGAATTTAGTCGCAGCACAATTGAGTTGTGCTGAAGGCAGTGCGAGTTCTCTCAGTGGGGCAGTATGGTGTTCAGTGTGGGAGAGAATGTGGCACTCTGGCCAGAGCTGCTGAATTTGGAACTGGAGAACCATGTTCAGACCTTCATGACCAGTTCACCATACCACACTCCTGACAGAGCTTATTCCGATGCTACACCTTAGAATGCCCGATAGACCTTAGAAGCCCAGGTGTCTTAGCACCCGCAGGTGGACCTGTCCACCACAATCCATACTCCAGTTCACTTCCAGTCTTACGGGCAGGCATATGAAGAAGCACATCCTAGATCGACAGTGAATCGGTCACTGAGGTCACAAGACCCTTGAGGCCAGTCCACCTCACCCATTGGTACCTCCATTGGCCTTTTTCCAGCACTAGCAGTGCAACTTGCCAGGGGTTGGCAATGTAGGATTTGCATGCACACCAAACTTAGGGGGTGATTATAATGGCAGTGGGACCGCCACGTCACCCCGTCGGTGGCGGTCCCACCGCCATTGGTGACTGCATTACAGCCCGCCATATTACAATGGCGAGTGGTTACCTGGCGGTTGGAAAGACCAACCACCACGCACCCGGCGGGCTTCTTGAGCCCGCCGGTGTGGTGGAGGGGCTCGTGGTTCCTACAATGCTGGTGGTGCCTACCATGCACCGCAGCAGGGATTACGATGTCCCTTACCTGCCAGCTTAACAATGGCGGTTCACCTGCCATGGAAATGCTGGCCCTCAGACATGGGTCCTTGGGGGCATCTATGATGCCCCACAACATATCACTGCACCATGTGGCAGGCACCGATATATTTAACATGTTCCTTTTTTTTTTACTTTGCGGCAGATGATGCAGCCAGCAGCACCTGCTGCAATGTAAAAGATAGGCACTGCGAACACCGTAGTGGCAGTCGCATTGTAATGCCTATCGTGGGGCCTCCACCTTGAAGGCCAGCGGTCCCATTCCCCGATTCGATGGCGGTGGTACTGAAGTCCGCCTGCCATCGTAGTCAGCCCCTAAGTTTGCATTTTATGAATATGATTCAGCGGGAAATAAATTGATGTTTGCAATTTAATTGACTTTGGTTGGCCTCTTATCTATGAGATTTCCCTGTTGAATGTGCCTTTACATTATACATTTTCGGTTGTATGAATTGATTGCATACTACACTCTCCTACAGGTATTAACTTGAGTGTCATTAGGAGTGTCTGGGACCAATTGTTTTCTTAGGAATTGTTTTCTTTACTAACCTTTGCAAATGGCCCTAAACTTCACAGCAACACAAGTCACATTTCTTTTAGTAATTTGGGATCCGTTTGAGCTACAAAATTGTTTTGGAGGAAATCGTTAGATTATGCAGCAGATGATGTATTATGTGGCAAATATGATCCAGCCATATTTAAGTGGAAAACATTTTTCCACTTAATTTTGCCCCAACATTGTAGTTGATCAATTTGTAAGTTCCCCAAAACCAAAAGTCGAGTTTGGGCACAATTTGCATTTTAAAAGCAGTCCTATAACACAGGGCTACTTTTAAACTGACCTCAGGGCTTCAGCAGTGCACACATGCAAGCGCAGAAAGGGCTGCTGGCCTCTAAACTGCCATGCCTTATTATATTCTAGGGGCTTAAAAGCAGTTCTAATCCCCCTGCCCTATTATGTACTAGGGCCTTATAGGGGAGGTCATGCCAATCATAGGGGTACCCTAGTGTATGTAGGTGTTTTCACTGTATTTTTAAGTGCCTCTTTCAGAATAGCACTGGCTGTTTAGGCAGAGGCCAGGGTCAGTCAGTCAGGTACCACCAGTACCAGTCACCAAAAGTTGGGGAGTGCCCAGGGCGGCTTTGCAACACTAGAGAAACACAAACTCAGAATGTAAAACATAACACCATGGTTGGGGGGTTCTCTTCAATAATCAGAATTGATTTCTATCCTAATGAACCCATTTTCCAACATTAGGATAGGGAAAGACTGGGGAAAAATCATAACGTTCTAATCTATACATTGAAGTTTTTATGCAGCTCTTTGATGACGGTTAATAGCTCACTGTTCAATGTTAGGATTTTGACTTATTAACTTCAAATACCAAAAGAATATCTCAGACAAAAGCAGTAACTCACTGACCTTTTGAATTAAAACTTTCACTAGACAAGCCTTCGATCTCTCTCAAAAAAAGAACATTAATCACCAAAGTTATCTTCACATTTTTATTGTTGCCTGAAAATTGCTGGAGACCAGGAATGCAGCAGCAGGTACTTTTCAAACCATAATGCACTTGCAAACACGACGCCCCCACCCTAAGTCAGCGGCCTTTGTTTGCTTTGTGCATTAAGATGCAAGATTCATATATATGTTTTTTTTAAACATTTGGTCTCATTACTATATGAATGTAAATAACAATAAAGCATACATGCAAACTGTGACTACATGCCTGCTTTTCTCAATATTTCACTTCGAAAGTATGCAATTGTATTTGTTTAACGGGCGGTGATTTGTATAGGGTCACTGGAAAGTGCACAAGGTTGTCCCTGTCCCCCCCCAGAATTTTAGTGTCTCCTACGCCTCTGCTTTGAAGCCAGCGCTGAACTTCAAATACCCCTTCAGGTACTACGTCCCCTCCTCCAATGCAGCCTTGTGGGCTCGAGCCTTGCTTGATCCAGGGAGCTGCAGAGCCCGGAGGGAAGAGCAAGGCGTAATGAAACTTGGAGGGGCCCCATGGAGCTGGGGCCCCCCTCCGATCACACTCAGGAGCTCTGCTGACAGGGTACTGGGTTGAAGGGACCCCATGGAGCTGCCCCCCCCCGCACTGCGGGGGCTGCGGGGGCCTTTGTTACGCCCCTGGGGAAGAGCTCTCTTTCATAGCTGAACGGCTCATCCAGGCCCCTTTTCCATTTCAGTCTTTTATATCAAATCAATGATGAGAAAGGCAGGTTCAGGTAAGTTCCATACCAAGGATGGCCACCCAGGCCGGCCAACGAACCTCTGCATTGGTCACTGACTAGACTTTGTGTTCACATTTGTTTTATTGTTGTTGTCTGGATTAAGGCACAGAGCGAAACCGCGTCAACGCGCGGCCCTTTCCAGCCCAACAAGAACTCAAAACTAGAGAGTAGAAAGGAAGGCAAAGAAGAAGAACTCTCAAAAGGATCCCCCCTACCCCCCCCCACATCCCCCTCCAGAGGGTGCCAGAGTTAACAAAAGAAAGAATCTGGTAGGGTCCAGTCATTTGTGTCTGACGTGTGCTGGGGCAGTGCTGTTTGAAGTCGGTGTGGTTCATCGTAAGAGTCTGTATCTTGGCCACGTTGGTTCTTTGATCTGGTGCTGGGAGTGCAATGAAAGGCGTCCAGGTTTGGCTATAAGAGTCGCCTTGTGGTGTAAGTGTGAGAGACAGCCTTCCCATACCCAGGCGGTGCCACAGGCGGTGCAACCCATTCAGCCTCGTAGGGACTCTGTATGCGCCCCAGTGTGCCAGTATAGATTGGGGTGCTGCCCCTAAAGCTATGTGTCGGCCTCTGCTGGATCTGAGTGGAAATGTTTGTGGATTAGGAAGGCCAAGCACAACACACGCAGGACTGAGGAGACCTTAGGGAATGGATCTGGAGGAGACCATGGGACATCAGGCGTCATGGGATGAATCTGGAGGAGACCATGGGACATCAGGCGTCATGTGATGAATCTGGAGGAGACCATGGGACATCAGGCGTCATGTGATGAATCTGGAGGAGACCATGGGACATCAGGTGTCATGTGATGAATCTGGAGGAGACCATGGGACATCAGGCGTCATGTGATGAATCTGGAGGAGACCATGGGACATCAGGTGTCATGTGATGAATCTGGAGGAGACCATGGGACATCAGGTGTCATGTGACATCAGGCGTCATGTGATGAATCTGGAGGAGACCATGGGACATCAGGCGTCATGTGATGAATCTGGAGGAGACCATGGGACATCAGGCGTCATGTGATGAATCTGGAGGAGACCATGGGACATCAGGCGTCATGTGATGAATCTGGAGGAGACCATGGGACATCAGGCGTCATGTGATGGATCTGGAGGAGACCATGGGACATCAGGCGTCATGTGATGAATCTGGAGGAGACCATGGGACATCAGGCGTCATGTGATGAATCTGGAGGAGACCATGGGACATCAGGCGTCATGTGATGAATCTGGAGGAGACCACGGGACATCAGGTGTCATGTGATGAATCTGGAGGAGACCACGGGACATCAGGTGTCATGTGATGAATCTGGAGGAGACCATGGGACATCAGGCGTCATGTGATGAATCTGGAGGAGACCACGGGACATCAGGCGTCATGTGATGAATCTGGAGGAGACCATGGGACATCAGGTGTCATGGGGTATTTGGGTGAAGCAATACTGAGCCACAGGCTGATAAAGTCCTTGACGCTGTTGCCTTAGTGAAGAGCACTGGCAAAGCCAACACATCTGGCTTTGAGATACCAACACATGGAAACACCGACAATTCAAAAATGCTGTTAAATGTGTTACTGGGGCAGATGTGGCGTTGCGCATTTAACCCGGCCCTATTGACTCTTCTAATGCTGGGAAAAGAGTTGCAAAAAATTGTTTACTTTTTGTGCAGAATACATTTAGGAGATAAGGAATTCAATGTTACTTGTGACTGAGCGCACTTTTCAGATGTAAAAGAGTTCCTCAAGCAATCTAATGGAAGCACTTCCTGAAGGTGGAAGGATACACCAAAGAGCCAATAGCATGCGGTGAGAGAACATAACTACTCTGAGTGGAGCCAAGCCCACCTTATGTTTACCTCAAAGAATAGATAACAGTATGCGCTGTAGACATCTGACCTGGTTAATAATGGAGAATAAACACCCTACAGTGGAAAAAGAACTAGAAAGGGGGATAAGAGAAAGAAGGGAAAGGGGCAGAAATTACTTAACAACACCTAGCAATAGAATGAGAAATAGCACACAGATTGGGAAGTGCCCATCACGTCTACCCGCTTGAGGGTTCTTGCACTACGGAGGGATAATCCAGGGGGGGTTTCTTTATTGGAGGTAAAGATCTGCTTTGCCTCAAAGTTTCTTTCTTAAAATGTTTTTGAAGTGGTATTGGATCGGTGTGTTGGTTTTACATGTCTGAGCTTAGCAGCCTCACGCCTACCAGGAATGGCGTGACACCCGCTGGCATTGTTCCCAATTACAAAGAATTGAATTTAAGGAGCGAGTCAATACTAAATCAACTTCTTGAAATCCTTGCAGGTTCGAACAGGACTCCTAAACACCTCCTAGCAGCTTGAATGGAGTTATGTGTGAAGATGGCATTTGTGTCTTTTCTACCTCTTCTCATAAGCGCTTAGGGGCATATTATCAAGGGCCAGCGATAATTATCGCTGCCCGTTCATAGCGATAGAAATATTATCGCCTGCTATCGCTGAATATTATCGCCATGATAACGCTATATTTCCAATATTACAATATTTTAGCGATAGCGGTGTTTTCAATGGAACATCGCTGTTTTTTTCCAGCGATGTTCCATTGAAAACAGCGATAACATTGCTGATAGGACCCTGTGGTCCTATCAGCATAGTCCACCTACCATTAGAAGTATGCCTTAGTCTGGAATTTAACAGACGTTAAATTCCTGAGTTAAGGCTGAGGTAGTGCGATTTTTTTTTTTATCACTGCACCTCCTTGTTAATATCGCGAAGCTACCTTCACGATATTAACATGTGTTGTTTTCACAGCCACGCCTTCTTTGCATCTCATTAGAGAGGCGAGGCTGTGAAAAAACGGGCTCTACATCAAGGAAACACGCGCTAGCGTGTCCCTGATGATATTGCAATATAATTATCGCCGCATTTCGCCCAAAAACGGACGCTAAAGCGGCGATAATTATATCGCCAGCCCTTGCCAATATGCCCCTCAGTTACAGCAGAAAAACACATGGGTCAGGGATCCTTGGGCACGCTTACAAGGCCAGGAGGTGTCCGAATGAGTGAGGCCCAGCTTAGACTTTACAACCGGCGCCCAAGGGTTCAAGCAGTTAGCATGTATCATGTGTGAGCATCATGCGAGCTCCGTGCCGTCATCACTACGCGCTAGCTACTTCACTGGTTTCGTCTGTGGACAGCTCGCCATAGGACTTACACCGACGCGCTCTTTACGCGGGTGTGATCCCACTGTGATCCTACATCACTCCCATTCACTCTGCTTCCCACCATACATCTCTTTCCGTACCTGTTTTTTTTTTGGTCCTTTGTTGCTTAGAAGTGTCCAGCTTATGATCTACGTGGCAGGAAGGCTGTATACCCGCTGGCTCGTGGCCGCACTAGAATGCGACAGAGATGACCATGGGTCTGTACCCTCCAGGGACTCGTGTTCTTCCCAGAGGAGAGGATCATCTTCTGTCATCCCTGTGGTGGACGGGGCAGCTTCAGTGAGAGGATGTAGTCTAATGGCTAGGGCGGTCGATCTTTAATCTGGGGAACCGGGTTCAAGTCTCGGCAAGGACGCTCAACATCCTACGATTCTGGGCAAATCACTTAATCTCCCCGTGCCTACAAAAAATGAATGTGTCCTTGTGTAACGCAACTGGTGCTCATGTAAAGCGCGCTGATACCCGATACCTTCGGTCAAGTTTGCGCTATATAAAAAAAAAAAAAACATGTTTGAGGGTTCAAGACACATTATTTCTAGTGTTGATGGGTTCAACGGTCCCTTCTTTACATAAAGCCACTAAGAGAGAGCTTGTTCAGGTACAGTGGAATCCCAGACCCAAGGACCTTCAGGTGATGTTGCCAAATGAGGACTCTCTTTGAAAACTTCACAATGGTAGCTCCAAACTAGCAGTGTGGACAGTTGTTTGCTTGTGATCGCACCCTTCACAGTTTCTAGTGCAGTCATATAAATGCCACAACGGTTGGTTGAGATTTGTGGGTTCAAGACCCTTCGACCATGAAAGAGAAAAAGAAACCAAAACAGGTTATAGGACATTATTCAATTCGCTTCAGGCATTTTCTAAGAGATTGGAGCAGAGGACAGTAGTGGTGTGGACACAAGGTCATATCAACCATCAGGAAGGTACCAGGCCTAGCTCTTTAGCAGCCCTGGCATTCATGGTGTGTATGTGACCAGAGGAGCAGATCCTGAGCTGAAAGCTGAGCATCTCTGGGAGGTGTTCACAATCGGACTGGGACAGAAAATTGGCCCAGGTACCGAAATAAAGATGGACCCATTAGTGGACTAGAAAGCTAAAAATATAACCCATATTTGCAGATTTGGGGAAGGTTTGACCTTATAAAGACATTCTCTATAAGTGTTTTGTAAAGTATGGAAGATTGCATAGATTTGAGCTGGCTGCAGGCAGTGTTTGTATTCATATCAGTGAAATGAACAGTACAAACTGTCGACGCAGACCTTAAATAGGCCCACAAACTACCAAACCACCAGATTTCTGGACCCGCAGTGCATGAGATTCAGACGCTCTGACCCTTTGATCTGCCTGCTGTGCACCAACCCTGAAAGCCTGCTGTGCACCAACCCTGAACGCCTGCTGTGCACCAACCCTGAAATCCTGCTGTGCACCAACCCTAAAAACCTGCTGTGCAATAACCCAGAAAGCGTGCTGTGCAACAACCCTGAAAGCGTGCTGTGCAACAACCCTGAAAGCCTGCCGTGCACCAACCCTGAAAGCCTTCTGTGCAACAACCCTGAAAGCCTGCTGTGCACCAACCCTGAAAACCTGCTGTGCAATAACCCAGAAAGCCTGCCGTGCACCAACCCTGAAAGCCTTCTGTGCAACAACCCTGAAAGCCTGCTGTGCAATAACCCAGAAAGCGTGCTGTGCAACAACCCTGAAAGCGTGCTGTGCACCAACCCTGAAAGCCTGCTGTGCACCAACCCTGAACGACTGCTGTGCAACAACCCTGAAAGCCTGCTGTGCAACAGCCCTGAAAGACTGCTGTGCACCAACGCTGAAAGCCTGCTGTGCACCAACCCTGAAAGCCTGCTGTGCAACAACCCTGAAAGACTGCTGTGCACCAACCCTGAAAGTCTGCTGTGCATAAAACCTGAAATCCTGCTGTGCACCAACCCTGAAAGCCTGCTGTGCAACAACCCGGGAAGCCTGCTGTGCAACAACCCTGAAAGACTGCTGTGCATAAAACCTGAAATCCTGCTGTGCACCAACCCTGAAAGCCTGCCGTGCAACAACCCGGGAAGCCTGCTGTGCAACAACCCTGAAAGCCTGCAGTGCAACAACCCTGAAAGCCTGCTGTGCAACAACCCGGGAAGCCTGCTGTGCAACAACCCTGAAAGCCTGCCGTGCAACAACCCTGAAAGCCTGCTGTGCAACAACCCTGAAAGCCTGCCGTGCACCAACCCTGAAAGCCTGCCGTGCACCAACCCTGAAAGCCTGCCGTGCAACAACCCTGAAAGCGTGCTGTGCACCAACCCTGAAAGCCTGCCGTGCACCAACCCTGAAAGTCTGCTGTGCACCAACCCTGAAAGCCTGCCGTGCACCAACCCTGAAAGCGTGCTGTGCAACAACCCTGAAAGCCTGCTGTGCAACAACCCTGAAAGCCTGCTGTGCAACAACCCTGAAAGCCTGCTGTGCAACAACCCTGAAAGTCTGCTGTGCACCAACCCTGAAAGCCTGCCGTGCACCAACCCTGAAAGCCTGCCGTGCAACAACCCTGAAAGCCTGCTGTGCACCAACCCTGAAAACCTGCTGTGCACCAACCCTGAAAGACTGCTGTGCAACAACCCTGAAAGCCTGCTGTGCAACAAACCTGAATGCATGCCGTGCACCAACTCTGAAAGCCTGCCGTGCACCAACCTTGAAAGCGTGCTGTGCAACAAACCTGAATGCATGCCGTGCACCAACCCTGAAAACCTGCTGTGCACCAACCCTGAAAGACTGCTGTGCAACAACCCTGAAAGCCTGCTGTGCAACAAACCTGAATGCATGCCGTGCACCAACTCTGAAAGCCTGCTGTGCACCAACCCTGAAAACCTGCTGTGCAACAAACCTGAATGCATGCCGTGCACCAACCCTGAAAGCCTGCCGTGCACCAACCCTGAAAGACTGCTGTGCAACAACCCTGAAAGCCTGCTGTGCAACAACCCTGAAAACCTGCTGTGCAACAACCCTGAAAGACTGCTGTGCAACAAACCTGAATGCATGCCGTGCACCAACCTTGAAAGCGTGCTGTGCAACAAACCTGAATGCATGCCGTGCACCAACTCTGAAAGCTAGCGTCCTTGTTTCTAACCGCTTCCACCGTGTAGCATGTCCCACACAAGACATTTTGCATTTTTAGGGGATGATTTTGTTCTGGGGTTTGGCAATTTCCACTTGACTGCAATGGTCAGTGGTGAAAACATGTAGTCCCTCATTATAAGCCACCTGTTACAATACCTGTTGTATCGCTGCCCCCAGAATTGCCGTTACATGAGCCCTCATATTTCACTGCCCACAGTAAAGAGGGGGATTAGTTGGAACATTTGGGGGCGGCCTTTAACTTGACAAATGTTTGAGGAGCTGTAAGATTCCTGTCCAATGGTCAGGCTGGTAATGCTGCCTGTCACCTGCCCCTAAACCTGGGAGCCATTTAAGGTCAGGCTTTAAAACCCTCACAGCGAACGGGGGCAAAGGTCCTAACCATGGACTGTGCTCTCTTGGCCGCTGCGACACTGGCAGGACACCTGCAGGGCTTCAGTGGACACATATATATATATATCTGGGAGTTTCTACAGCGCGAACTAGACCCGAAGGTATCCGAGCCCCTTCCATGAGCACCAGCTGCGTCACTGACTGACACATTCACTTTGTTAGGCACGAGGGAGGGGGGGGGGGGTTAAGTGATTTGCTCAGAATCACAGGATGTTTTTTTTTTTCGCTGTAGCAAAGAGACGTCCACACAGAAACAAACGATATAAACACAGAATCCGAAATTGTTCGTGAACCTGGTATAAAGAATAAGCAGCGCACAGAGGTTTAAAAGTACATAGAAAAGGGACATAAAAGATGGTATATTTCATTTCTGCTGATGTAACACATTTGCATTTCTGTTTCCCAATAATAAAGTGCTTGCGATAAGTTTAGTGCTTGGGACCCTAATGTGTATAAAAAGTTCAGAAGTTATATAACCAATAAAGTGCCAAGATCATGCTAAAAATAGATAATTAGAAAATAAAAGTATGTGCAGAATTCATAGCAGTTGGCCGAGTGTGACATCAAATGCATTGGGAAACAGTGGGGTGACCTTTGATTTCCAATTGGCTACTAATGTTGCAATGAAAATGAACTGGCGTTGACCCAAAGTTAGGGCCGCGCCGACCTCTGCTCTGCCGGAGAGCGGCTAGAGGGGCACAGGACGGTGAGGGTCATTCTGTGGGTTGTATGATGGGCATCCGTATCACGTCATATAAGAGAGGATATTTCTTTCTAACACAGCAATTATAGTGTGAAGATTGTGGTTACAATCGGTATTCGTATTTACTATGCTTGTTGGTTGTATGAAGTGTCTGTACACATGGATACATGTGTGTAGTAGAAGATAGTGATGCGGATGACGTCTCGTTTTAATGAATGAATTGATGTATTTATACATATATAAATAAATCAGTTATATAATAAACATTTTCATTTCTCTAGAAGGACATATGCATGGTTCCTTTGTACGTACCTTCAATTCTGTTTTTTTAAAGGAATAGTTGTGCAGGGTCTTTCCAGACCCTGATTCAGAGCTACCGTGCAAGTACACGTCACAGGTTCATATGCTATGGAGGACAGGTTCATGGGTCCGAGAGATCCTTGTGTTATCTCAGGTCACAAATGACAGCCTTGGCAAAATAACTCGGTTATGTGCCCGCTCCAATGTCATTTTCAAAACATAAAGTTAAAACCTTGCAGGTTTAACTCAATCTTTCATAATTTTAAGATTGATAAAATAGAGAAAAATGTCCGCAATTTTAAAAGGTGGCGCCACTTGTAGCAATGGGAGTGGGCCTCATCTCTCAGATCAGACAGAGTGCATCTGAATTCCACTACAATCAAATTCAAGAGCGGAGCTAGAAAATTTAAATACCCACCACTGCAATCATGTCTCTAATCACACCGAAGAAGCAAAGGGAGCAAAACCGATCTTCCTTAGAAGAGTTATCCTCTGCCTTTCACACTCCTTCCATTCATCTATTCATCCACATGTTCACACCTCCATCAGTTCATCCCTTTACCTCTTCATCTGTTAATCCTTGTGTTCGTTCATCCTTTCATACATATACCCATCCTTACACCCGTCAATATATACATGTAGCCGCATATCCATCCTTTCATTCTTTCCAATCTGTCCATTCTTACAATCACCCTTCAATTCACCAGTTAATCCTTTCCCTTTTCTAACCACCCTTTCACCATTTGATCTATTTTATCCTCACTCTCTTCTTTCAGTCCTCTCAAACTTTCATCCATGCAATCTTTCACCCCTCCTTAATTTCTCCCTTTCACCTTTCTTCCTTCTCTACTCACGATACCTTCGATCTTTTCAACCTTAATTCCTGCTTTTGTTCTTTCCTTTCAATCTAGCTCAGTGTTTCCCAAACTGTGGGTTGGCAAGCTAATTTTTGATGGGTCAAGCAGTAAATAAAGATGTGTTTAAATTTTGTGTTTAACTTGTCACAATTCCTGGTGATTCAAAGACAGAGGCCAAACATCAGGCTGCTTTATTAGATTGGGGTTTACTTTTCTTTCTCTGACGGCTAAGTGAAAGCAGTTTCTAAAGTGAATTACATAACAATGTAGGATTTGTTTTTTTTTGCAAAACACATAAAAATGTAAATACCTGTAAATGAACTGTGTGCATCCAGCAGTCAGGAAAGCAAAACTGAAGCCCTTTTTAGGTCTCGACTGACCCAGCGCATGCGCTGATCTGTCGAGGCTTATTGAGAGGGCTCCAAAAAGTGCTACCAGGCCAGCCTAGAGCTACAGTGCATGTGTGTGGGCGTGCGCACCGCGCTTGACCACGATTACTTTCACGTAATTCATAATGCTATAGGTCTCGCATTTACGCAAGTTAGAGCTATTGACATTGTAAACAACAATGCCTTTTATTTATGTTTTGTTTTTTAAAACATAAGTAAAAGGCATCGTCATTTACAATGTCAATACCTTAAACTCCCATAAATGCGAGACCTATTGCATTGCAAATGCTTCTTTTAAACTTGGCGAAGAACCAAGATATACCGCCACTGACCTATATACGTGAATGAGGGGTTTTTAATTACTACGTTGCGAGCCCTGGTTACTCTGGTCAAGGGATCCATTCCCTACTGGTATTGACTCCAGTCCGCTGCTTCTTCTGCAGTCCCTGCTTTTGCAGCTCTTCGGCCATTCTCCTTTTGGTCAGCAGGATCTGCTTCTCCGGTGCCAGGGGCTCCCCTAAATACTGAATTTAGAGGCGTTAGGGGAGTGTAGGATAGTAGCCAATGGGCTACTTACCCGTGGGGTCATTACGCCCCCTATATGACCACTTCCTGGGGGAGGTGGTCATAACCCTGTCCCAGAATTCCTGATTTTGCCATCACCCAAATTGCTAACCTTGAAAAGTCACCTCCACTTCACGTAGCCTACCTGAGGGGTGGCACTGACGTGAGGGTGGACATGCCCGTCTGACTAACTAATGTTCCTTTCTGTTCATGTGTCAAATGCTTCTGGAAAAAGGGGGTTGGCTTCTTCTCCTGGGAGATAAACCAGATTCGCATACCAGAGGGGGCACGCCCTTTGAAGCTCGCCTGCCTTGGAATGCTAATCTGCAGGTCATCCTGTGTGAGGAGGTGTACCATACCCCCGCCTGTACAGGCTTGGTTTATGGCCCCCGGTAAGCAAATACCCTCACCCTTGGAGGTCAGACACTCGTCTCTGGTGGAAGGATAGTTAAAACCAGCACAGCAGTGGCTGGTTGGTTTTCAGGGGGCACCTCTAAGGTTCCCTCTATGTGCATGTATTACTCAACCCGACACTGGCATCAGTGCATGTTTCTCAATACGAGATGTTTGATACCAAACACTCCTATATTCAGTGAAGTCATCGTGTGGCTGAGGAACTCATTTCTACCAGGGTCCCGCACACACTTGTGAAATGGCTTCCCTGTTCACTTGTACTGAGGGCAGCGGAACTGACCAGTACGGGCATACCTGCTTATCTGGTGATGCCCTCACATGTAGCAGAGTGCACCCTGACTTAGGCCTGATGAAGAGGTGACTTACCTACGCTGCATGCAGTGTCAGTAGGCATGGCACACAGGCTGAGCGCCATGCCGTGTTTCCGCTTTTGTCTGCACCAAGACACACAGCCTGCAGTGGCAGTTTGCATGAGCTTGGTGAGGGGACCCATAGGGTGGCACAGATCACGCTGTGGCCCTTGTGGATCCTCCTTAGTACCGCAGGCCTTCGTTACCCATTTACTCAGGACTTTCAGAGCGCGCTCAAGGTATTGCTAATTGGGGGAACAGTTGCCCCGTTGGCCTGAGGCCTGGTTAGCAGGACCCTAGTGCACTTCCAGTCAAAATGACTCCAAAGAACAGGCACAAAGTGGGGGTGACCATGTTCAACAGGGCACTTTCCTGCACACTAGGGAGTGTGCTTGTAAGAGTGTTGTTGATTTTCAACCTACGTGGGAAGTATTTTTAATTCATGGATAATGACCGCCGAGGTACAGTTATGACGTTCTGGTATACGGAGCCCGGCGGCGTGGTGGGTGAGAGTACGAGAGATAACATGCAAAGGAGAGTTATAATAGGGACTAAAACATATAGAACGCTACACAGCACCAGTCTGGCCATACAGGCAGCGGCATGCTCAGTCCGTCCACACAACAAGGGGTTAATCCGAGAAGGACCTGTAATCCATACGGTGATTTGATCCGGCATAAGATGGTGTGGAATAGTGAAAGGATGGCAAAAGGGAAGAATTAAAATTGGTGACATAAGAAGTAGCCTTTTTTTAGGCAAGAAAACCCCTTACTTCTGAACAAATGCACCCCATGAAGGAGGGAAAAATATCTACATAGAAATCACACAGTCTATAAAAAGGCCCAGGTGCCACGTACTCCTTCTAGGTCAAATAAAGCCAAAAGTATAAGCAAAGGTCCAACCCCCTGCCTCTCGCACCTGTGCGGCGAGCCCTAGTCTGGGCGCACTCTGCACGTGAGTGCTTGATAGGGTGCAACTCTGACATCACAGTCGCCAATGTGCCTGCCCGGTGTTATCTTTCCTTCCTCACCCCCCCACCCCCCATGCAAGGCCAGTACAATCCTTAAGTTCAAGAGATCTTTGCTCTTGGTACTTTACCTAAGGAGGAACCCTTCGGACTTCTAGAATGTCCTCCACGGCATGTTCCGCTGCCATTATTCGCAGTGAATTATATTTCAGGGTACAAGAGAGACCCCGCGGTGAAGGGAGGTCCCCCTGCTCCAGTTGCTTTGGCTCGACCCGCAGCAGGACACACGTCTGGTGGTTCTCTTTAGTTCAACCTTAGCCCAGCTCTTCTCTGTCTTGGGGGGGCTGCAAAAAACACCTTTCCTGTATGTCTGCACGAGTTAACTCTCCTTCACATCTCTGCTGCCTGGTCCTTTCTCCTTCTCTGCCTCCTTCCTCATAACTCTCTTCTCACCTCCAGAGGTGCCATCTCATGCCCTCGACAGCGCCTAACTCACCTTCTTTGAATGCGGATCCAGCTGGCAGATCCTGCGGACTGAGTCTGCTGGACACTGCCGCTCAGGTGTGCCCTGGGAGGGGGCAGCCTTTGCTTGCCTTGTTCAGTGAAAGTTTCTGGCCTTGGGCCTTGGAGGCACAGTTTCGGGGGAAATGAAACTCCCCCTTAATACTTTGAGGCTGCACGCAGTACCATGGGCTGGCCCTGCTGATTATAGGGGATGTGGTGCCATCATGCCGAGCTTATCCAGAGAATGCAGAGATCTGACCCCTAATCTGCATGATTTGGCATCAGAAGATGAGGGTAACCAGGAATAAACAACCCCCCCTCACTAATTTAAGGCTGACCACAGTGCCCCGGGCTAGCCCTGCCGATTCCTGGACACAGGGTCCCACCCTAGAGGTCCCCCCCCCCCCGGCAATCTGCCTCTATCGAGATTAGAAAGTGCGATTACGTCAAGAGGGATCAAACTCCCCCCCCCCCCCACACCTCAAGGCTGGTACCAGAGCACAGGTGGGACCCCTCTCTGAGGTCACCCCAGATCCCGGTCCCATCCTAAAACGAGCCGCCAGAGGCGGACCCTGGTCGGAATCCTCCTCTGTTACTGCGAGTGAATTAACACCCCCTCAATCCATGTACATGACCTTCCAAACTCTGGGGCGCCTAACGGGGATTTTCGTTTCTTTTCAGATTTTTGGACAGTTTCGGACTCTCTTGTGTTTATGTGAAAGTGGACGGCCTAGATATGGGATTCTTGTCCCCCTTTGCCTCTACTGTTTTAAGCCACTTTTTATGAATCGTCAATCATACTGGAATGCAGGACTTTCTTTTCTGTTTTAGAAATTAAAGTTTGTGGTTCAGAAAAAGATTACATATATAAATTCAGTTCTGACTGAATTCTGCGCAAAAACATTAACTCATTCGACCCGAGCCTTAAAAATACTGCCCGTTACTCCTCAGTTTCAGTCACAAAGTCAAGAAGGTTCTGGAACACTTGTTTGATGTAATTTAGTGATTTGGGGTTTGCACATCCCACTAGCAGGCCGCTCTAAGGTGCAAACACGTGGCTACAAATGCACACTGAATTCAACCGTTCACGACGCCCCCCAGGATTCAGGTGGGGTACACAAGGCGAAGATGGCGAGGTTCAGAATGGACAAAGGGGCCGTCAGAGCAGCCGAAAGAGGATCATTTACTCCATGTGTAGGCAGGGGGAGCCCAAGCGGCAGAGAAGCCTGCTCATACTTGTCTCATTTATTATTAGAATTATTATTATTATTAGAAATTTTTATAGAGCGCGTAGTCACCCTGAGGTATCCCAGCGCTAAGGATCCCTACACCTGTGGGGTCGGGGGTGAGAAAAAAAGGGGGGGGACAGCAATTTTAAACAGATGTGGTTAAGAAAAATTATACAACTGTTGCATTTCCGGGTGTGCGGGTCAGGCACCGTTAATGGGTACACCTGGCACAGACAGCCCTAGCAGACAGCTTCTCCCAGCAGCCCCCGCCAGGGCACACTCCTAGAGTTCGAGCTTGCATGAGACTTAACCCAGCCGGGAGACCCCCAGCCTTCTGGGCGGGGTACAGACTGTGTGTGTGTGGGGGGGGGGGGCGTAGCTGCACCCCCTGCGTGTAGTCAATGGGGGCATCTGTGGGACACACCTTCCTCCTCCCCAAACATGCCACTGTGTGTGCACTAACTGTGCAGCCATTTCTAGATGGTGACGGTAGGAAAGGTGTGTTCCTTGTGACCAATACACAGCCGGGGGCGTCGCATGCTTGAGCACAGAAGAGCTCCAGGAGGGATCTTCTGAGAATAAAAACCCCTCCCCCCCTGAAAGGCTCCTCGAGCGTTGGTTTAGTCCTCGGGCCTTGCACCTCGAGGTCCACGGATGTCAGGAATTTAGAAGGAGGGTTGTTTATTCCTAGCAGAAAAATGCAGAGAGAGCGCCTGAGCTCAGAGCCCACTGTCCGCATGTGCAGGGGGGCCTCGTGCCCTGACAGCAGAGAAAAGCCATCCGTCACAAGTAGCACCGCTGTAATTATGCGGCAAAGGACGACCCAGTTATGTGCCACTGACTAACGTATGCATCAAGAAAAGGCAAAGTGTGTGGCCGAATGCCTTACAATCTGTGTTTACTATTTTGTCATTTTAGCACACTTTGACAGTCGTTGGACACAAGATTCAACTGTATTAGTATAGATTTAACAGCGGACCGCACCGAGCAGCAACACAATGGTTACTAGTTTTTTGCACTTTTTGATCTGTTTGAGCTAGAAATAAAATCTTTTTTTGTGTAAATATCTGTAAATCAAGGAGCCGACGATCGATTGTGCCGCGGGTGCGATAAACCCATTCTTAAATGGAGAACTCCAGAACGGCCGCGACCGCTGCAGGTCCCTCGACTGCGGACTCTTGCTTCTTGGACCCCAGGGTTCCGAGCGCTCTCTCGCTCTCTCGCCCTCTCGTTCTTTCTCTGTCCGTCGTGCCCGCGGGTAAGCGCAGGCAGGGAGAAAGCAGTGCCCACAAGCACCACTGCCAGGCAGGGCAGGCAGGGAGACAGCAGTGCCCACACGCATCACTGCCAGGCAGGGCAGGCAGGGAGACAGCAGTGCCCACACGCATCACTGCCAGGCAGGGCAGGCAGGGAGACAGCAGTGCCCACACGCATCACTGCCAGGCAGGGCAGTCAGGGAGACAGCAGTGCCCACACGCATCACTGCCAGGCAGGGCAGTCAGGGAGACAGCAGTGCCCACACGCATCACTGCCAGGCAGGGCAGTCAGGGAGACAGCAGTGCCCACACGCATCACTGCCAGGCAGGGCAGTCAGGGAGACAGCAGTGCCCACACGCATCACTGCCAGGCAGGACAGTCAGGGAGACAGCAGTGCCCACACGCATCACTGCCAGGCCACTGCCCGGCTCGTCTCTTATGAGCATTGCTTGCGCTCTGCTTCTGAGGGCCCGGCCCTTAGCCCAACCAGCAGGAATATCTGGTCAAAGAGCCAGGAGTTTGTGAGTGCACGTGGGCATACGGCGTGGCACCTGGACACAACAGTCTTTCATTTGGCAAATTTTACAAATGTGTGGGCATATTAGGCTGTTCTTTGCATATGCACCCCTAATGTAAGAATACACTCATGCATGAAAGGCGACTCTTGGGCACATGCCAGCTATATCTGGGCATTGGATGGCAGCATCTGAGTGTGCCAGGCTGTGCCTCGAGGTGTGAGGCTGTAGTTGGGTGACACGAGGCTGGGCCTGGCATATAACAGCAGTGCCCTATTGGGGATTGCTGTCCCTGGGCATTCAGCGGCCGTACCTGGCTAGACGCGCTGTTTTCCATGCGTGTTTTCCTTTGAACAGGGAGCAGTGGACATAACGCAGTCACACAGCAGAAAACAAAGGATTACAGAAGATGCACTTTGCCAAAAATAAATGGTGAAGATATTCCTGGTACAACATAAGACGGCAATTCTGAGGCATAAGAGGAACAGGAGATGAGTTTCCACCTGATGATTGGGCAGCCTGACGAAAATACCATGAATCCATGGATGGCATGGATGTGTCACTGCGAGGGCGTGACATGCGCTCATCTGCCGCAAGGCGAGGAGGAAGTTTAGGAACAGACAAGGGGCGCAAAACAACTATGACGTTATGACTTGTACAACAGTTCTGTTAGGGATTCAGCGGTTTCTCCGGGTGTTTGTAATGTAAACCTTCTTTTCTAACTCTGAAATAGACTTTTCTATCTACAGTATTTATTTATGAATAAATTAAAAAATAAATAAATTCTATAACGCTTTGTGAAACTGTTAATACAGTTTTAGTTCTAGCAAGAATATGTATACATTCATTTCTTACCCAGTTTTTAGGTCTCGCCTACGCATTGCGCATGCGCTGCATAGGAGGACCTTTAGCCGTCGCTCTGCTGGTTTTTGAAGCACACACTCGTGCTTGTGGCGGCAACCCCCTTGCGGGAACGAGTAGCGGCAGCATGCTAATTGGCCGCTGCTCGCTCCCGCAAGCCGGATGGTGCCACAAGCACGAGTGTGCTTGAAAACAGCATTCAGTCATTAAACACAGAAAGGGCCAACACGCATGCTTGTTTACATTCACAGTCACTTTCACTTTGTAGTCAGCTCGGGCAGGGGCCATCTTTTGTGCGGGCTTGCAACATTGTGCCTCTTTTTTTAGCGAACGATTCATTTTGACCAAGTGCTTGTTATGGGATTTTGTATTGTTGCATTTAGTTAGTCTGAAGGCTGCCGAGATTTAAGATCAAAGTTTTGAGGTCTGTTACGTTTTCAAAATGGATCCAGGAGCTGGCTTTCGAGTGGATTTCTGCGTGCACTACGTCATTTATTGTGCTATGTGAACACCAGATTTACTTGCTCCAGAAGGGATGGAACGCACCTGGAATACTGCTCGCTTATCTGCTAATAGACCCCACCCAGAGAGGCTGAACTGATCATATGAATCGGGCGCAAATTTATGGCTGGCTGACCCACAAAAAAGCTAACAAACAACCCAACTTTTCTATACAAAAAAAATGTAGTCATTGCATTCCCAGAGGCATTTTTGACTGCCAACGTTGTTGCGAGCCCTCTCAGCTCAGAATTCATTTAACTTCCGTGTTATTCCTCTGTTTCAGAACTTTAGATCTGGAGCAGACTTCTCGGATTGATGACACTCTTAGTACCCCCAGGGGCAACCCGCTGTCCCCCCTCCCCCATAATGGGTTACCCAAATGACACACACAAGACAGTTGGTGTTGGGTAACAATGCTGCAGGTTTATTACATAATTCCAGTATATGTAATGGGTGGGTTATCTTACGGGCGATCAGGGCCAGGGCCAGGAAGTGACATGCATTGCGCGTCACTTCCGGCCATCCCAAGGAGGGGGGCTCCGGACTGCGTCCCCGCCCCCCCCCCAGTGGGGAGGGGGTGGGGAGGGGTGACCGGTGCCCCGGGGGCACTAAGGCGCTGACCGCCGATTGGCCCCCTGCGGGGGCCGCGGTCAGCGGCATTCCTGCTATTGTTCTAAAACACCATTTAAACTTCATTCTTTGTCTGTCTTACCGCCCTTGCCCTGTGCTGCGTTGCCCCCGAGGACAATAAGTGAATTACAGTGTTTTGTAATTGCCCAATGATGAACCTCCCGCCACTTCGGTTATGACGCAAAACGTTTTCGACAAATGATTATTTCTCAGAATTCAAGGTAGTTGATGGCCCTCGGTAGTGCTCTCTGCATCCGTGGGCCGAGGGTTGTGGAACTTCTGCCTCCTGCTGAGCGGTCGGTGGAGAAGTGAGACTCGTTGAGTGCAAATAATAAAGGAAGGAAGTCTCCAGGGATGTATCCCAGCATGCAAAGTGCTGTGTGTGGGGCCACTTGTCGGCTATGTTTCTTTTAAACTGTTTTTTTTCCAGCGATTAAAGTTTGGTTGTGTCATGTTTCTGACCGTCTCATGTTATGTTTTTCTGTGAGCCCCCTCCTATCGCAGGCCATGTTGTTTCACGTTACCATCGAAGCACTGGGTCTAAAGTCCCATCATGCACCCGGCGGAGAGTGGGATGAGCTGGTAACCATTGTGTCGTTGGATGAGTGGAGCAACAGCTTGGGTTGGTGGCATCAATGTAGCCTGGTTCATGGCACAGTGTGCAGAATGTTCTTATAAGCCTCTGTGGCATATCTGGGTACTGCCCCCGTCGCCAGGGCTATTTTTAATCCCAAAACCTGAATCATACTAGGATTTTCAGTTTCGCTTTCCCACTATAAAGATAGCTTAGTGGTGTTAGCTAAAAATCAAAGCGGGGTGAAAGTAACCCCCTTTGAGGAACTGCAACACCCCCTTGGTACGTACCTCCCCTCAGTGCGGCTGGGGTAGTGCCACCGCGCCCTGACCGAAAGGACACGTGACTGCCCGCATGTTGCTATATTTGACTCCCTACCTTGGGGGATGGGGAGTAATTTATACTACATTGCCACAATCCATATTACACAGTGGGAGGCAGTTCGTTGGTGTACATCACGGACCACGCAGCTTTTCTGAGATGCGCTCATGATAACTTATCAGGGATCCGAAAAGCACAGAGGCGCAGCAAATAATTGCTGAGTCTCTTTAAGAGCTTGAAAGTGAATGAAAACAACAGCAACAAGCATTGGCATAGGCAATAGGTCTCGCCTTTGGGACCTTATAAGTGTTTAGTTATGCAGCACAATATCCTTGGTGCAACAACATCAACTGTTGCATGGTTAAACACATATAAGGTCCCAAAGGCGAGACCTATTGGCTCTGCCAATCCTTGTTAATCCTGTCATTATTGTCAATCGGAGTGATCCCAATTTTGGACAGGTAACGGAATAGGAGCAGTTCCTAAAATCGCTCAGACCGGTCCAGCAGAGGGGAGAAGCCAAGTTTAGGACTCAGGGTACCCGGTGTAATTACAGCCACGGTAACCACCAGCGCACATCTCTTCCTAAGGGGTGTGTGTGTGGTGAATGGGAGTGTGTGTGGTGAGACAAATTATGTATCCATGTCTGGATAACAGCTTTAGAAAAAACCATCCTCTGTAACCACTTACACACCCTGCCACGGGCACTGAGCCCCACCACAAGCCACACCCGCCACCCCCACTGCGGACCTATTCCTGTAGGTACACTTCAGGAACTGAACTACCCAGAGTTCAATGGGAATTCAAACAAGCACTGACAAAGTAAATAGCTCGGTCTTTTGTATAGTGAAAAGGTTGTTCCAAGCTTCAGTAACTCACACACAGAATGAGTACAGCTTAGGCAGCAGGAATGGGCGCTCCTCTTAGAAAGTATGGTTCTAGCACAGGCAGCAGTAGTGCACACGTACCCCACGTGCACACGTACACCTCCCCTACCGGCTCCCCTCCCCCGTGCAAGCTGTCTGTAGCAGTGGTGGCTGCTGACCCTTGAAAGTGATGGGGCATAAATACCTTCCTTAATTTTGACGGAGTAACATGAGTGAGCCTCACTCCTTTGCGTGGGCTCAGTTTCTCACCCTGACAATAGATTGGAAAAAGACCGAAGGGTGCATTTACCAGCACATCCGAAAGCATGGGCCGTTCCCTGGGGCTTTAAGAGCATTTGCAGAATTGTCACATTGTCACCTTGTCAGAGGTTGGACCCTGTATTTCCAACACAACAGGGCGTGTGACCCTACATATCTTGTTTAGGACAGTTTACCACCTAATCAGCATGATATTTACAGCTTCAGCATTGACTTCTCTGACCATACAAACGTTGGCCCCTCAGCTGCTTGCTCATCGCAACCCGCATTATGGGAAGTGCTACCCACACCATCAGTGCCCCAACAAACATGCACCACCAACACTTGACCCTGGAAACACCGGAGTGCAGTCTAGGGAGCGACATTACACAGCACTGGGGTCTCCGACTGGTGCTTGTATATTGTTGCCAATGTTTTCTGGTTTTATGCAATTTCTGTTCCTTCCCTTTCTAGGTAGAAAAACACCGAGTTCATCAGAATACGCTAATGTCTGGTGGCCCCTGCCCCACGTGCATTCTGTGCAAGGTTTCGTCTCCCTACAGGTTATCGGCTGCCCTCGTCCCCACAGGCTCAGACCCCTCCACAGGCTCTTCATTTCATGTCAGTGCGGTACGTTGACTTTGCATCTCCCGACCATAGGGCGAGCCCTGAACAAAATCCGCTGGTGGCGTCTAACGTTATTTCTAGTGCATTCCCTTGTGCATGTCCCATTGAGACGCTGATCCCCTGCTGTGCCCTATGTTTTCACCGCCATGTCACATGCTGTGCAATACAGTCTGCAGCACTGCAGGGCTGTACCGTGCGCTCCCTGCCTGCCATGCTGCACCGGTGAGCTCTCCACACACAGGGTGAGGGCCACATGCCGAGACATCCATAGGCTCCTGCAGGGGCGCAGCACGGCTGTGGCATGCCCTCTGCTCTCCACTGCAGGCCCATTCTACCGTGCCCTCCCTGCCTGCCATGCTGCACTGGTGAGCTATCCACACACAGGGTGTGGGCCACATGCCGAGACAGCCATAGGCTCCTGCAGGGGCGCGGCACGGCACTGGCATGCCCTCTGCAGACCCATTCTACCGTGCACTCCCTGCCTGCCATGCTGCACTGGTAAGCTATCCACACACAGGGTGTGGGCCACATGCCGAGACAGCCATAGGCTCCTGCAGGGACGCGGCACGGCTGTGGCATGCCCTCTGCCCTCTGCTCTCCACTGCAGACCCATTCTACCGTGCCCTCCCTGCCTGCCATGCTGCACTGGCGAGCTATGCACACACAGGGTGTGGTCCACATGCCGAGACAGCCATAGGCTCCTGCAGGGATGCGGCACGGCTGTGGCATGCCCTGTGCTCTCTACTACAGACCCATTCTACCGTGCACTCCCTGCCTGCCATGCTGCACTGGCGAGCTATCCACACACAGGGTGTGGGCCACATGCCGAGACATCCATAGGCTCACGCAGGGGCGCGGCACGGCTGTGGCATGCCCACTGCTCTCCACTGCAGACCCATTCTACTGTGCACTCCCTGCCTGCCCTGCTGCACTGGTGAGCTATGCACACACAGGGTGTGGGCCACATGCCGAGACATCCATAGGCTCACGCAGGGGTGCGGCACGGCTGTGGCATGCCCACTGCTCTCCACTGCAGACCCATTCTACTGTGCACTCCCTGCCTGCCATGCTGCACTGGTGAGCTATCCACACACAGGGTGTGGGTCACATGCCGAGACATCCATAGGCTCCTGCAGGGGCGCGGCACGGCTGTGGCATGCCCTCTGCTCACCACTGCAGACCGATTCTACCGTGCCCTCCCTGCCTGCCACGCTGCACTGGCGAGCTATTCACACAGGGTGTGGGCCACATGCCGAGACATCCATAGGCTCCTGCAGGGGCGCGGCACGGCTGTGGCATGCCCTCTGCTCACCGCTGCAGACCGATCCTACCGTGCCCTCCCTGCCTGCCATGCTGCACTGGTGAGCTATCCACACACATGGTGTGGGCCACATGCCGAGACATTCATAGGCTCCTGCAGGGGCGCGGCACGGCTGTGGCATGCCCTCTGCCCTCTGCTCTCCACTGCAGACCCATTCTACCGTGCCCTCCCTGCCTGCCATGCTGCACTGGTGAGCTATCCACACACAGGGTGTGGGCCACATGCCGAGACAGCCATAGGCTCCCGCAGGGGCGCAGCACGGCTGTGGCATGCCCTCTGCTCACCGCTGCAGACCGATCCTACCGTGCCCTCCCTGCCTGCCATGCTGCACTGGCGAGCTATCCACACACAGGGTGTGGGCCACATGCCGAGACATCCATAGGCTCCTGCAGGGGTGCGGCACAGCTGTGGCATGCCCTCTGCTCTCCACTGCAGACCCATTCTACCGTGCACTCCCTGCCTGCCATGCTGCACTGGTGAGCTATCCACACACAGGGTGTGGGCCACATGCCGAGACATTCATAGGCTCCTGCAGGGGCGCGGCACGGCTGTGGCATGCCCTCTGCCCTCTGCTCTCCACTGCAGGCCCATTCTACCGTGCCCTCCCTGCCTGCCATGCTGCACTGGTGAGCTATCCACACACAGGGTGTGGGCCACATGCCGAAACATTCATAGGCTCCTGCAGGGGCGCGGCACGGCGGTGGCATGCCCTCTGCTCACCACTGCAGACCGATTCTACCGTGCCCTCCCTGCCTGCCATGCTGCACTGGCGAGCTATGCACACACAGGGTGTGGGCCACATGCCGAGACATTCATAGGCTCCTGCAGGGGTGCGGCACGGCTGTGGCATGCCCTCTGCCCTCTGCTCTCCACTGCAGGCCCATTCTACCGTGCCCTCCCTGCCTGCCATGCTGCACTGGCGAGCTATGCACACACAGGGTGTGGTCCACATGCCGAGACATCCATAGGCTCCTGCAGGGGCGCGGCACGGCTGTGGCATGCCCTCTGCCCTCTGCTCTCCACTGCAGACCCATTCTTCCGTACCCTCCCTGCCTGCCATGCTGCACTGGTGAGCTATCCACACACAGGGTGTGGGCCACATGCCGAGACAGCCATAGGCTCCCGCAGGGGCGCGGCACGGCGGTGGCATGCCCTCTGCTCACCACTGCAGACCGATTCTACCGTGCAGTCTTCAGGGCAGCCCTGTGGAATGGGCAGTAATACATAAGAGGTAACAGCACGTGGAAGTGTTTATTGGAGAACCTGGGAACAGCACGATGCCCGGAAGTGGAGAAGGGCTCTGTGGGGCTTGTCACAATCACCACAGAGGTAGACGAGGGAGCTCTGGGTGTAAGGGGAGAGCCTCAGACAGGGAAGAGAGTCCAGACTGAGTGTCAGTGACATCATTGAGTGAGTATGTGAGTAAAGCATTTATAAAGCGCTCCGAATGCCGAGGCGTCTTGGCGCTGAGCTGGAATGAGTCATTGCATACATGATTACATTCGCTGAGTTGGAGCCTGACATGGGCCAGCAAAGGGGCCCCCATAGCAGACTCCAATGGGGAAGAGGCCGTAGGGGAATGCAATGCTCACAGTTCTCTTTGTCACACATATGGCCATGTATGTTCCTGTTGGCCTTGTGTAGGGTGGCTGTGGCTGTGTTGTCTCATGTGGGTAGGAAGTGTGGATGGAATGAAGCTGACGTGTGCGATAGGGGGGCTTTGGTGAAGGTTGCTTTGGAATGAACTTGCTAGTTGTGGTTTAACATAGAGATGAATGTTGACTGCTAGTTATGCTTAGCAGAGTGTTACTTATGTCTGCTTGGTGAGTGGCCTTGCAGGTGTAGCTTGGAGTGCTTTCCTTGCTTTACTGCATTTCGTCTTGACTACAACTTTCCGTGTTTTGTTTGCTGTTTGCTAAGGGCGCTTCCTAGCCCCTCTAGGCATAGGTGCCCCCTAACTCTCCCTAGCTCATAGGCGCTACCACCAGCAGACCCAGGCCATCAAAAGCTCCACCCTCTTAGGCCACACCCACAAAAGCACCAACAGCAGCAAAGAGATCTTTGGCGTCATCAAAGATTTCATCTCCCAGCGGCTGCCTCGAAGGGCATCACCCGCTCACAGGGAACAACCACAGAACTCCCTCTTCTCAAAGAGCTCTGTGGACCCAGCAGTGCGTACCAAGAAAAGATCTATCTCCCTGCTACCGTATGTGGCCGAAGTCTTGGAGAAACGTATCAACATACGGCTCAATAACCATCTCAATGACGACCGACTTTCCAAAGCCACGTGATGTGGCTTCAGACCCAACCACAGAAAGAGCCCTCATTGCTGCTACTGATGACATCCTTTGGATCCTAGCCAGAGGTGACAGGCTGCCCTCATCCTCTCGGACCTCTCCAGGCATTTAACACGGTACCCACCCCATCCTCATGCGACGCCTACACAAGACTGGAGAACAAGGTCCAGCTCTCTTCTGGAAGGACACAGTCAGTCAGCCTGGCCCCCAACTCTCCTGATGCCCACAAGCTCCTCTGTGGAGGCCCCTTCTGTAATTCCATTGTGCCCCAGGGTTGCACAAAGTGGGCGCACATGCCCATTGCACCCCAGGGCACAATGTCAAATAAGGCCATTGGTGGCCAGTGGAACGCAGACGGACACCCACCCCACCACGCATGTCAAGAACCTCGGGATTATCATTGACAGCCAACTCAACATGACCACAGAAGTCAACACCATCACAGCTTCCTGGTTCCACACCCTGAAGGGACTGAGAAAAATCTTCAAACTGCTCCAAACCAGCACCAGCAGAACCTTCACTCATGCCCTTGGCACAATGCGAGCTGGACTACGGAAACACCCTCTACGCCGGGATCAGCAAACAATTTGTCAGATAACATCATACCATCTACAACTCAGCAGTCAAAATCACTCTCAACCTACCACACCACACGCACATAACACAGATCGCACCACTGTAACCTCCACTGGCTTTCAATACACAAACAAGCACAATTTAAACTCCTCACACACTCCTTCAATGTGCTACACAACACAGGCTCAGCCTACCACAATACTTGAATCTCATTTCAGAAACCAAGCAGATACCTCCACTCAGCTGGAATCCTACTCGCAGATATCCCACGAGTACACAGGACGAGAGCTGGCGGTTGGGCCTTTCCTACATTCTCACAAAGCCTGGCATGACCTGCTGTGACACATCAGAGCAGCCTCTTCCGTTCTTGAGTTCTTCCTGAAGCTGAAGATATGACTCTTCAAATACACCCCTCTCCAGCCCTCGGCATGGCTAGACTAGCGCCTGCACCAGCACCAGAAACTCTCCTGGGTGATGGTGTGCTTTACACATACCTATAACATAACATAACATAACAAGTGGCGATGGATGGTAGAATGCAGCTCTAGTCTCTGTGGAATGTGATTTGTATGTGTGTGTGTGTGTGTGTTGACTGATGGCAAGAAGCAGCAGCAGCAGGGGTTGATCTTCGAAGAGCAGGGCCCCCGTGGCCGCAAAATGAATAACCCCGTATGGTATCTGCACTGCATCGGGCTTTTTCCTCATAGTACAAACGAGGAGCCATCTCAGGTCACCACGGCACAGTCCCAGAAGGTAGGAACGACAAGGAGGAATAATGAGATATGGAAAGATGCGGCTCGGGGGCTTTTAGAAGAGAAGGCAGTCTGGCTGAAAGGTGGAGGTAATCCCAGGATTCAGGACTATGGATCCAGGTACATTGATTAGGAGAGTCGCGCGCGTCCATAATGCAACATGAGGCAGCAGCTTAAGTATGCCACCTCCTGGTGAGGTGAAATGACTGCAGAATAGTGCAAGAACGATTGCTTTTTCTAAGTGTATGTGGAGCCCTTGAGCAGGCATATATCTAGTTATTGTACGTAGTGCAGAACATTTGCACCATTCCAGGGTAAGGATAAGAGGAGGCTTAAAAAGAGAGGAACGCGACTTAGTAAGTCTGTGTAGGGGGAACGCAGTACAATGAAGGAGGGAGAGTGTGGTGATACGGCCAGAGCTGTCGACTTTGAAACTGGGGAACCAGGTTTGAGTTGCAGCGTTATCTCCACATTCTGTGATTCTGGGTATATCACTTACTCTCCCTGTGCCTAAACAAACAAGCATTGAAAATGCAATATGTCTCGCCCTCGTTTAAGTTAAAGCAATTCTGTTTGTAATTAGGTTGCTTTTTAGCTTTGCTTTTATTAGTGTTTTTTAAACTTTCATGTACATAACATGCATATGTATGCATATATGTATATGTATGCATGCATTTATATTTGTATTTCTATATATGTGCAGATGTATATATATGTATGTATGTATATACACATACATATATATAAATGCATATGCATATATATACATGTATATATATGTACATATGAGTACGCGAAGAGCGGTAGAGTGAGGTAGAGGTAGAGGAGTAGAGGGGTAGAGAGGGGTAGAGAGTAGAGGGGTAGTAGAGGGGTGTAGAGGAGGGTAGAGTGGGGGTTATGAGGGGTAGAGGGGGTAGAGGGGTAGTAGAGGGGTAGTAGGATAGTGGGTTAGTGGAGTAGGAGGGGGTAGTGGAGTAGTAGGGGGTAGTGGGGTAGTAGAGGCGTAGCAGGGTAGTGGGGTAGTGGGGTAGTAGAGGGATAGTGGGGTAGTAGGGTAGTAGAGGGGTAGTAGAGGGGTAGTGGGGAATTAGAGGGGTAGTGGGGTAGCAGAGGGGTAGTATGGTAATGGGGTAGTAGAGGGGTAGTAGGGTAGTGGAGTAGTAGAGGGGTGGGGTAGAGGGGTAGAGTGGTAGTAAAGGGGTAGAGGGGTAGTAGGGTAGTGGGGTAGTAGGGTAGTAGTGGGGGTAGTGGGGTAGTAGGGTATTGGGGTAGTAGAGGGGTAGTAGTAGGGTAGTGGGGAAGTAGAGGGGTAGTGGGGTAGTAGAGGGGTAATAGGGTAGTGGGGTAGTAGGGTAGAGGGGTAGTAGAGGGGTGGTAGGGTAGTAGGCTAGTAAAGTAGTTTGGTAGTGGGGTAGTAGTGGGGTAGTAGAGGGGTAGTAGGGTAGTAGAGCAGAGGGGTAATAGAGGGGTGGGGTAGAGGTTTAGTGGGGTAGAAGGGTAGTAGGGTACTGGGGTAGTAGAGTTGTAGGGGGTAGTGGGGTAGTAGAGGGGTAGTGGGGTAGTAGAGGGGTAGTAGAGGTGTAGTGGGGTAGTAGGGTCGTGGGGTAGTAGAGGGGAGGTGGGGTAGTAGAGGGGTAGGAGGTTAGTACTGGGGTAGTAAAGTAGTAGGGTGGTGAGGTAGTAGAGTGGTAGTAGGGTAGTAGGGTAGTGGGGTAGTATAGGGGTAGTGGGGTAGTAGGGTAGTAGAGGGGTAGTAGAGGGGTAGTAGGTTAGTAGAGGGGTAGTGGGGCAGTAGAGGGGTAGTGGTGTTGTAGGGTAGTAGGGTAGTGGGGAAGTAGAGGGGTAGTAGAGTAGAGGGGTAGTAGAGGGGTAGTGGGGTAGTAGAGGGGTAGTGGGGTAGTAGAGGGGTAGTGGGGTAGTGGGGTAGTATAGGGGTAGTAGGGTAGTGTGGTAGTGGGGTAGTAGGTAGAGGGGTAGAAGAGGGGTAGTAGGGCAGTAGGGTAGTGGGGTAGTGAGGTAGCTGGGTAGTAGAGGGGTAGTAGGGTAGTGGGGTAGTAGTGGGGTAGTAGAGGGGTAGTGGGGTAGTAGAGGGGTAGTGGGGTAGAAAAGGGGTAGTAGGGTAGAGGGGTAATAGAGGGGTGAGGTAGAGGGTTAGTAGGGTAGAGGGGTAGTAGGGTAGTGGGGTCGTAGGGGGTAGTGGGGTAGTAGAGGGGTAGTGGGGTAGTAGAGGGGTAGTAGAGGGGTAGTAGAGGGGTAGTAAAGGGGTAGTGGGGTAGTAGAGGGGAGGTAGGGTAGAGGGGTAGTAGAGGGGTAGTAGGGTAGTAGGGTAGTAGGGTAGTGGGGTAGTAGAGGGTGTGACGGGACCCTACGGTCGGACAAGGGGGCACAAGGGGGAACGGACTGGTGGACCCCGGTAGCGCGTGTTCCTAACGTTCTCCCCTCTCAACAGGATGAGTGGGCATCGGATACTGAAGACCGGCTACTATTAGCCGATGCGGTGCCCTTTAACTGGGACGATCTGGGATCACAAGCCCCTCCCCTAGACGACGTCACGCAGCCCGGGACTCCAAAAGGGGGAGGAGCCAGGAAGTGGACGGACGGCGATTCCAGGAGGAAGGACGGAGACGAGCGGAGCGGCGAAGGAAACGAGGACACGGACGAGGCCAGAGAACCAGAGCAGGCGGAGACCGGAGGAGAGAGAGTCGAGAGGACCAGAGGTTACGGACCCCGCGAAGCGCCCCGCCACGTTCCCAGGGGAGGAGCGTGGCTTGGACAGGTACGGGACCGGGTAGCGGGTTGGATGGGAAGGCGGGAGTACCCGCGTTAACCGAACGACCGTAGTTTAAAGCTATCCCCTATTCTTTAATTATAAACCCCTCACCGTTACTGACACTCTAGTCGACGTTTCTGTTGCACACACTGAAGGTGATTCCTCACTCCCGGTCCTTGGTGGTAGGTGACGCGCCTGTAGAGATCGAGACTAATCTCGTCCCTTGTCTTTCTCTTCTTCTGGGGCGTACCGGGAGCCGATCTCGCGACCGGAGAAAGGGCCGACAGAGGGAACTAGACCAGACGAGAGGCCCACGGAGGACTAGACACCACGGATCCCGCCACCTTTGCGAGGGAAAGGCTAACCAGCCGGACTAAGAGAAAACTCGTATCAATAAAACCACATATACCCAGACCTCGTGTAGCGTCCCTCCTTGACACCCCGTCACAGAGGGGTAGTGGGGTAGTAGAGGGGTAGTAGAGGGGTAGTAGAGGGGTAGTGAGGCAGTGGGGTAGTAGAGGGGTAGTGGTGTAGTAGGGTAGTTGGGTAGTAGAGGGGTAGTAGGGGGTGGAGGGGTAGTGGGGTAGTAGAGGGGTAGTAGAGGGGTAGTGGGGTAGTAGAGGTGTAGTGGGTGCAGTGGGGTAGTGGAGTAGTGGGGTAGTAGAAGGTTAGTAGGGTAGTGGGGAAGTAGAGGTGTAGTAGGGTAGTAGGGTAGTAGAAGGGTAGTAGGGTAGTGGGGTAATGCGGTAGTAGAGGGGTAGTGGGGTAGTAGAGGGGTAGTGGAAGGGTAGTAAAGGGGTAGTAGATTAGTAGAGGGTCAGTGGGGTAGTGGGGTAGTAGAGGGGTAGTGGGGATGTAGGGTAGTGGGGTAGTAGAGGGGTAGTAGGGTAGAAGGGTTGTAGAGTGGAAGCAGAGTGGTAGTGGAGTAGTAGAGGGGTGGTGGGGTAGTAGGGTAGTGGGGTAGTAGGGGGGTAGTGGGGTAGTAGAGGTGAAGTGGGGTAGGGGGTAGTAGAAAGGTAGTAGGGTAGTGGGGTGGTAGAGGGGTGGGGTAGAGGGGTAGTAGGGTAGTAGGGTAGTAGGGTAATATGGTGGTAGTGAGGTAGTGGGATATTAGAGGGGTAGTGGGGTAGTAGATGGGTACTAGGGTAGTGGGGTAGTAGGATAGCGGGGTAGTAGAGGGGTAGTGGGGTAGTAGGGTAGTAGCGGGGTAGTGGGGTAGTAGGGTAGTGGGGTAGTAGAGGTGTAGTAGGGTAGGGGGGTAGTGGTGTAGTAGAGGCTTAATAGAGGGATAGTGGGGTAGTAGAGGGGAGTAGAGGGATACTGGGGTAGTAGGGTAGTAGAGGGGTAGTGAGGTAGTAGAGGGGTAGTAGAGGGGCAGTGGGGTAGTAGGGTAGTGGGGTAGTAATCAAACCCCGGCAAGCTGCGTACTGAAAGCAGCCTTTTTAACAACATGCGCACCAAGTTATGCGGCGCGCGCTTCAACAAAATAAATACATACTCAGTGTAAGCGGCATTTTTAAGAAATGTGCCGGTCAAGAATAAATAAATAACAACCCTTTTCGTTGCTAGGACACCTTCCACGCCGTACATGAAACAGCATTTTCGTTGCTAGGACACCAAAATGGCGTTGGGCAGTCCACAGTCCCTATGGACACGTCCATAGCAAACAGCATGCGCAAATGGCAAGAGTAGCCATGTTTGGCCATGCAGACGCGTGCATGCAAGCCCTCGGCAGGATTGATTCCAAAAGGTACTTGCAATAGCGAGGGCAGTGCATGCGCTGCTTTCGCTAGGCGAGACCTAAAAAAGAGCAAAAAAGAGCGTGTGTAATATAAGTGGTGTCTACATTTGCACTATAAAAAAAACTGCAAAAGTTCGAGTTTGCACTATAAAAAACTGGAAAAACCAAACCAATAGTTTGGGCATTAAAGGAATGTTGTATGATAATGTGATGGCAGTTCGGGCTGGACTGTTCCCATGAGGCACAGGGTCAAAAGACCCTTTGTTGCATATGATAATGTGAAGCATTACAGCAAATAGCGTGGGAATGGTAATGTATTTGTCAGGAAGCAAAGAACTTTAGAATAATATTGGTTAAAGTTAAAAGGTCATGTGACAGTTGCACTTTTAAGTCAGACCTAAACAGTAATTTAAGTTAATGAATACCTTCTTCTCATCAGTGCTGCTCTCAGAGAAACACACCATAAAGGATCTTGTTATCCAAGTCACTTTAATAGTATTACAATGTCATGTATGTGCCCCTGAAAATTCAAGCTCAGGCAGCTGAATAAATAATCTACACAATCCCAGCCACGAGGAGGGCAAGCACTTTATTTTACGGAAGCACACGACTTCTGCCCAATCAAAACATGTACTCCTGGCTCTCATCACGTATGTGGAGTCAAAGCCCCTCTCTAGTGATCCTCATATGATTGTCTGGTGACAGGTGTGCTGTTAACCTCTTGTGTGCGCACGACGTCTCCCGGCCATCGTGCATTACGGTGGGCGTGTGCGCATGACCGCCGGGAGACGTCGTGTTCGCGAATGCCGTTTATTTCTCCCGCACGCAAGGGGTTAAGCCAGACCATAAAAGGAATGGTCTGAGGCGGCACCCTGTCAGTGATGGGCACCCACCTCACCCAGCTGCAGAAGTTCTAGCCCTGCTTTGCCTTTCTCAGGAGTACATGATGCTATATCCTCATCTTGTGCTCTGAAGTAACTCCAGGGTCGCACGCACCGTAATATGGAACTGTGAATGAATCAATAAATAAATCCATCAGGCTGGCGCGAGAGGACGCTGAGGGTGAGAGAACAGTTAGTGGGAAGCAAAAGTGGTTCTGTAAGACGGGAAATGATGAGTGAGTGGGGAGCACGAGAAGACACTCTCATTTTGAATCATGGTGGGCTTGGTAGAGGAGAGATCATTTGCACCTTATATGCACCTTCTTAAATGGCTGCAGGTACATGATAACACTGAGCTGTAAGTTGTGCACTGGAATTCACAGCTACGTTATTGTAGAAAGAAAGAAAGTAATCTGCTTAAGATCACACAAGGTGGGGGCATCTAGCCCCTGAGTAGACTACATATCTGGACCAACACAATACTTGATGCCACGTTTTCCCTCCAGATCTGCTTCCAGGAGTACTAGCTGACTTTGGGGGAGTGAGGACGGGACGGAGAGGTGTGTTTGCGCAGCGCGGTACTGTGAGCATGAGGGACACACTTGTCCTGACGGTGCCTGGTGCGAAGGTTACCAAAAAACTCTACGTCACCAAGGACAGAGGGCGCCAGTCTAGGGCTTTGCATACGACTGTGATCTAGTTCCTTTGTCCAGTTGGTTTCATTGCTGGCAAACAAGGCTACAGCTACCAGAATGCATCATGCTGTTGATTAAAAGGACAGGACTGGAGCACCGAGTAATTGGTGTGAAAATAGTCATCAGGTAACCTTACCTCTCCTCAAACATCATGAACTTAGTCGCAAAACCTTCCTCCCTGCCTTCCCCGCCGTCAGGTCCCTAATCCCCAATGTGAGCCGATGTGATCCTCGCCAGGTCTCAATTCTGTCTGTTGGACTGACATCCCCTCTCCCACTCACTGCCTGTCAGTGGAGACCGAGGCCTTGCCCCTGTCAGACGGAGCCCCGCTGGTCTGCTGATCTCACACCCAGCTCTGTGGTAATGTCGGTCGGACTGCGCTGATGAGACACAATCTCTCATTCGCCACATCCCCCACCCGCCCGCACTGGGCATAAACAACCCTTCGCAGTGCTTGCCCACGGTGGTGTGTCTGTGCCTGGAGTGAGGTAACCCTCACACACTAGTCCTTTAATGATAGCCTCAGGCTGCGCTGCGGATTACCTAAACCTGTGGTTATAGGTCTCCAGGCAGCAGCAGAAATGATAGGGCTCTTGACATCCACTAATTCAAAACACTAGCTCAGTCGCTGCTGTATTTGCAACCAGCCCTTAAAGTGTAGCAATCACTGCAGGGGGAGACCGGCTTGTTGGGAAACTGGGGGATTGCAGCACACGTAGAAAAAGGAAAAAACGAGGAGAAAAACAGACTGTTCTCCTTGTTACGCCACCCTCTGGGAGGCGTAGTGATTTCACGCAATCCCAGGATTACACATCTTTGTAAAACTGGGATTGCGTGAAATCCATTGGTGGGTGCATGGGAACCCATGGAATGCCTCTCAGACTGAAATGTAACGCAATGCAATGCAAGCGGCTGCGTTGCACTACATTCTTTTTAAAAAGCCAAACTATGCAGCTCAAATCGCCCCTTACCTGGCTTTGTAAATAGCTACTAGCATTTTGCGTCATGGATGCCCCACAAAAGTGAGGCAACCATGACGCAAAACGTTAGTAAATCTGGTCCTGGGAGTTTTTCATATAGGACGGTGCCTCCAAAAGTCTTTTGGAATGCAACTGAACAAACTCGATGCAGGACTCTGGACTACTTAAAGGGCTATGGCAGTGTCGGGAAGGCTGACATCATGTGACTGACTGCAACCCAGCCCTGCAGGCAGTATAAGGCAGCCTGACATCATCATGTGGCTATCTGCACCCCAGCCCTTTAGGCAGTGTCAGGCATCCTGACATCATCATCATTACCATGTGACTGACCCCACCCCAGCCCTGCAGACAGTGTCAGGCTTCCTGACATGATCATGTGACCTGCTGCACCCTATCCCCATAGATTATTTATGTAATAAATAGCCTATGTATGTAATAACCATGGCCCCACTAGGTCTAGTCTAGTAGTTCCATGTATCAGCATATTTCCCCCAAGGATGCTCTGCCTCTTTGTACCGAGGCTCAGTTTTCATATGGTCTGCCCCAGGGGCGGCAGGCTGGGAGTGAGAGAAAATGACCACCATCTGCATGGTTTGGGTGGTAAACTGTAACGGCAGTTACCTATGGGTGCGTTTTTGTGTTGACCCCTCATCCTTGTCCTCAACCAATCACATACCCTCTCCTCTGGGAGAGCACACGGACCACATGTCAATGCAACTGCCCGTCAGCAAAATGCAATCAGAGCTGTCTCTTAGACAGCAGTTTGCGCAGAAGAGGCAATGTAGCAGCCAGTGCCGGATCCCTGAAAGTGGTGCGGCGTAAAACTTGCCGCAGGGTATCCCTATTTTTTGTTCAGATTTACCTTGGGTGCCTCCTGTATGTTAAGAATGATCTCAAGTGTGGCAAATGTCATTATTCAACCACAAAACCAAAATGGGGAGTGAAGAGGTAGTGCCCAGACCGAGCACTGCAGGTGGATACGTCCTCCTCTTGGAATGTATGAGAAACGCAAAGATCCACCCTCAGATATATTCAAATTCATGGACTCACAGGTTGTGCGCGTTTCCTACAATGGTTGGAAGCACACAGTGTTTGTTCAAATACCCCTCACACACCAAAAGGGCCCTTGGTGTCATGCTTCATCATGGGGGTCTTCCGGCCCGCTGCGGAACAGGTTGTGCTACGACCTACGACTAAGTGGGAGCACTGATTGTGCACAAAACTATGAATTGTGTAGGAAACGTGAGTTGGAAGGGTCAGGAGTGAGTGAAGTGGTGAGTTAAAAAGTACCTGGCTCTTATGGACTAAACAAACGTTAATATTCCTTCGAGCTGGTACTGGTAAAAAGGTGGGTTGGAGGTGTTGTGCTTCAATGAGGAATCCCTCCTGTGAACATCAACATGTTTCGAAGCGCTCAGGCTTCTTCTTCAGGACCAAGCAAGATCTCTTCTGTACTCACTATAATATCGAGCAATTGCCGGAAGATATAATCCAAAGTGAATAAATGTTAAAAAGTGAAATATGTACAAGTAGTGCTATTCAGTGATGGGCATGCCAAGTTGACAAGCACAAGATACAATACCCACTGGGTATTCTACTTAGTAATTTGTTCACAATAGAGACAATGCCCCATGAGCCTTAGAACGGGTGGGAAGGGTGATATATATATCCGTTCGACTTAGCCGCGGGGAGGCGATATCACGGCGAGGCAGTGTCTTTGGAGTAAGTGGGACTATAGGTACCCTTCACTGAGACTCACTGGGACTCCAGGTGCACGATAACAGGGCACTCCTCACAAAGGTCTCAGGCTGCACGAAGCACATGCACACAGTGTTGCTGAGACTCACTTGGATTCCGGGTGCACGATAACAGGGCAATCCTTACGAAGGTCTCAGGCTGCACAAAGCACATGCACATAGCGTCGCTAAGACTCACTTGGACTCCGGTGCACACGATCACAGGACAATTCTCACGAAGGGCTCAGGTTGCAAAAAGCACACACACACAGCGTTGCTGAGATTTGCTTGGACTCCAGGTGCCCACGATCACAGGGCAATTTTTACGAGGGTCTCAGGCTGCAAAAAACACACGCACACAGCGTCACTGAGACTCTCCTGGAAACGTTTGTGTTCCTGAGTTTCCGCAACAGGGAGCCAGCTAAACTCGGGCCTTTGGGGATAAGTTACTTCCGGACACAGCACACAGCAAAGTCCCTTTAGCCTCTCCTTGGTAAAAGCAGCAAACTGCAGGCCAGCCCCAGAGCACACAGCAAGGGTTAGTCCTTTCCTTCAGTCTCTTCAGCTGTTTCTTCCTTGGCAAAGTTTCCTCTTGACCACAAAGTAGCTTCAGTCTTGTTCAATCTTGATCAATCCATTTCTCCAAAGTTCTGGGGCTTTAGCTCTCATAGTTATACCCCTAAATGTCTTTGAAGTCTTTGTGTTCAGGGGGGCGCTGACCCCTGTTCAAACCAATTCTGGGTGCCGCTCTGCCAGTGACACCTTCTTCCTTTGATTAGTGGGGGTCTGGATTCTCAATCACTCAGCAGGAGATGGGACCATTTTTTATGGCAGCAACCCAGGCCTCTTCACCTCTAGGGGCTACTCCTCCCCCCTACACTCCAGATGCATGTCAGCCTGTTGCTATCTCACCTCCTCCCCTGGGTCAAAACATTACCCAGATCCTATCACTTTCAAATCCAGACAGTCAATCCACAACCAGGCAGAGACACACAGAAATGTTAGAGCACAAAAACCCAGCCACTTCTAAAAGAGTGGTTTCTAAACACACAATGCAAAAACCGCCCTCATAAAAAGATGTGTTATTACATTGTGAGTTCAGGCACACTAAACGTCACCTATTAATCTTAAGCCTATGAGAAGATAGGCTGGAAAACATATTACACAGCCTCCCCTATTCTATCGGATCACTGACATAATATCGACTACAAAAATATAGACTTACAAAAATATCGATGCCAAAATATAGAATGCCAAAATATCGAAGTCCTATCTCCAAACAGGAAATTACAAAAATATCGAATCCAAAATATCGTTGTAAATAATATAGTTAGTCAAAATATCGAATTTTTTAAATGTTTTAAAAGTAATGTTAAATAAATGAAATAATACATATAATTAACTGACACATACTTAAAAATAATTAAATAACAGTAAACTTAATGAATAATTAAAGTAAGTAAAAAAAAAAATTAATACATATATCTTAACGTGATATTAATTAAAAATATTCAATATTTTCTGTGTAGGATAGCGGGCGCGTAAAATTTACTATTACCACTCCAGTAAGTGCAATAGTAGGGAAAGCGTTGGATAGCGGGAGGGTAAAAATTACTATTCCCACTCCAGAGAATGCAACAGTAGGGAAAGCGTTGGATAGCGGGAGGGTAAAAATGACTATTCCCACTCCAGAGAGTGCAATATTAGGGAAAACATTGGATAGCGTAGGGGTAAAAATTACTATTCCCACTCCAGAGAGTGCAACAGTAGGGAAAGCATTGGATAGCGGGAGGGTAACATTTACTATTCCCACTCCAGTGAGTGCAACAGTAGGGAAAGCGTTGGATAGCGTAGGGGTAAAAATTACTATTCACACTCCAGAGAGTGCAACAGTAGGGAAAGCGTTGGATAGCGGGAGGGTAACATTTACTATTCCCACTCCAGTGAGTGCAACAGTAGGGAAAGCGTTGGATAGCGTAGGGGTAAAAATGACTATTCCCACTCCAGAGAGTGCAACAGTACGGAAAGCGTTGGATAGCGGGAGGGTATAAATTACTATTCCCACTCCAGAGAGTGCAATAATAGGGAAAACATTGAATAGCGTAGGGGTAAAAATTACTATTCCCACTCCAGAGAGTGCAACAGTAGAGAAAGCATTGGATAGCGGGAGGGTAACATTTACTATTCCCACTCCAGTGAGTGCAACAGTAGGGAAAGCGTTGGATAGCGTAAGGGTAAAAATTACTATTCCCACTCCAGAGAGTGCAACAGTAGGGAAAGCGTTGGATAGCGGGAGGGTAACATTTACTATTCCCACTCCAGTGAGTGCAACAGTAGGGAAAGCGTTGGATAGCGTAGGGGTAAAAATGACTATTCCCACTCCAGAGAGTGCAACAGTAGGGAAAGCGTTGGATAGCGGGAGGGTAAAAATTACTATTCCCACTCCAGAGAGTGCAATAATAGGGAAAACATTGAATAGCGTAGGGGTAAAAATTACTATTCCCACTCCAGAGAGTGCAACAGTAGGGAAAGCGTTGGATAGCGGGAGGGTAACATTTACTATTCCCACTCCAGTGAGTGCAACAGTAGGGAAAGCGTTGGATAGCGTAGGGGTAAAAATTACTATTCACACTCCAGAGAGTGCAACAGTAGGGAAAACGTTGGATAGCGGGAGGGTAACATTTACTATTCCCACTCCAGTGAGTGCAACAGTAGGGAAAACGTTGGATAGCATAGGGGTAAAAATTACTATTCCCACTCCAGAGAGTGCAACAGTAGGGAAAGCGTTGGATAGCGGGAGGGTAAAAATTACTATTCCAACTCCAGTGAGTGCAACAGTAGGGAAAGCGTTGGATAGCGGGAGGGTAAAAATTACTATTCCCACTCCAGTGAGTGCAACAGTAGGGAAAGCGTTGGATAGCGGGAGGGTAAAAATTACTATTCACACTCCAGAGAGTGCAATAATAGGGAAAGCATTGGATAGCGTAGGGGTAAAAATTACTATTCCCACTCAAGTAAGTGCAATAGTAGAGAAAATAATAAATGTATTTTTATTTTTAAATTAATTAATTATTAATACAAAAACAAGTATTACCATTAATTACCAATCACACAAGAATTGATCATTTTTAAATACCAATACATTTTTGTTTAATTAATTAACAATTAATAATTAATTAACAAACAATTGTTTTTCAATAACAAACATTAATAAATGCAAATAATACCAATTAATAATTAATTTATAATATATTAATTAGGGATATACACAAATTATTTAAATAATTTTTTTTTTCCAATTATATTACTTCCCACCATATTCCCGTATAAACACAATACCCGCTACAAATATTAATTGAATACAATTAACATAATTATCAATTTACCTATTAATACTAATTAATTACCAATTAATACTAATTATTTACAAATTAATAATTAATCAACAAACAATTAATTTGCAATACCAATTAATAATTAACTAATAACAATTAAATTACTTCCCACCCTATTCCCCTATAAACCCACAACCCGCTACAGAAGTAAAATGCAAAATTAAATTAAAGATATATTCATTAACAATATACACAAATAAATTACATAATTATTTATTTACAATTATATTACTTGCCACCATATTCCCCTATAAACACACTGCCCGCTACAAATATTAAATGAATACAATTAACATAATTATCAATTAAACAATTAATACAAATTAATTACCAATTAATACTAATTATTTACTAATTAATAATTAATCAACAACCAATTAATTTGCAATACCAATTAATAATTAACTAATAACAATTAAATTACTTCCCACCCTATTCCCCTATAAACCCACAACCCGTTACAGAAATAAAACGCAAAATTAAATTAAAAATAATTAATAATTCCTATAAATTATTATTTAATAATATATAATTAAATTACTTCCCACCCTATTCCCCTATAAACCCACAACCCGCTACAGAAGTAAAACGCAAAATTAAATTAAAAATAATTAATAATTCCTATAAATTATTATTTAATGTACTATAATTAAATTACTTCCCACCCTACTCCCCTATAAACCCACAACCCGCTACGGAATTAAATTACAAAAAAATAAAAAAACATAAAATTCAATAATTTAAAAATATTCTAACATACATTCCAATATTAATACATACTTTTAACACATATACTAACACTTAACACACTATAAAAAAATCGATATTTTTAACAACTATATTATTGCAATCGATATTTCTTACCTGTTTTTCGATATTCTTCACCACTATATTTTTGCAAGTCGATATTCTGTCCATTCGATATTAAAAACTCGATATTCTTGCTACTCGATATTTTTTTTTCGATATTATGTCTATTTACCATTCTATCCTATGGGCAAGATGGCCTTTCAACAGTGAAAAACGAAATGGAGATTATTTCACTGTCAGGACATGGTACACACCTTCGTACATGTCCTACCTTTCACATGCACTGCACCCTACCCGAGGGGTACGTTGGACCTACCATAGGGGTGTCTGATGTGCATAGAAAGAGAAGGGTAGGGTCTGGCAAGTGGGTGCACTTGTCAGAACAACAAGGCAGTTTAACAAACTGCGCGCAGGCACTGCAGTGGCAGGCATGAGTTCTCTCTTTAAGGCTACTTGTGTGGGTGGCATAATTAGTGCTGCAGGCCCACTAGCAGCATTTGCATTACCAGCCCTGGCACACATAGTGCACTTTACTAGGGACTCTACTAGTAAGGCAAACATACCAACCATGGACAACCAATTACCATTACACTTTACACAGGGAGCACTTGCACTTTGACATTGATCAACAGTGGCAAAGTGTCCAAAGCATCTATGTTGGCAACCCCATGTCAGAAAAAGGTCTAGGGGGAAAGCAAAACGTTTAGGGAACTTTAGCCAAAAAAGACCAAGTCCAAAAAAGGGCAAAGCCATCATCCTTTCCACCCTCCTGCTCTCAAGCTGTCCATCTTCCATTCTATCATTTTTTTTCGGTCCCTCGCTATCTTCTGAGCAAGCTTCAACTGGTTCAAAACTCAGCGGTCAAACTTTTAGCTCATCTTCAATGAAATGCTTCCACCTCTGCTGGTCTCCACGTGTTGCCCTGGCTCCCTGTTGAACAGCGTGGTCTTTTGAAGATACTTTTTATTTAGCACTGACCTTTCTTCCTTAACCAACACCCTTCTTCATTATCTGTCCCTTTTGATACTTCTGATTTCTCGTTGATGTCAGTTCCTACCACCAAAGCCCTTTCCTTGAACAGTCTGCCACGTTCCCTTCATATCAGCCCATTTTTACTTCCTTTCATAAAGTCCTTAAAACTCAACTCATCTTTTCGATTCTTACGCTTGCGCCTTCCTTTCTGCTGATGCAATCCTTGAGTGCCAGGAGACCTTGTAGGTAAGAGTTGTGCTCTATAGGTTCGTACCATCATCACCATCATCTTTAGATTTGCTGCAGGTAGATCTGACCTCGCTCACCAAACAGTGGGGTGAAGTGGTAAGTAACACTCCTCTACTACAAACTGACTTCCACCTCCAGGTGGATCCTAAATCTCTCTGTGACCTCAACAGCATTTCCAAACTACTGTATCTGCAGCGCACTTTCCCTCCGGGGACTTGGCATGCCTTAGAACATCCCTATAGCTTCTGCCATCAATCGTGCCATGAAAAGCAATGGTGCAGGCCTCAGCAAAGCATTATACTATGGAAACAGATGGTGGATCAGTTCAAAGTGCGCTCCAGAGAGCTGGCTCTGGACAGTCATCTATCTGTGTAGAGGAGCATACTCTCATCAATAGTGCAAGAGGTGCAGTGGCACCAGAACTGAGAGGTATGAGAGGCCCATGGCACCAACATCATGGTTATTTTAAATCCTGAACCTGGGAATGGGGGCCCAGTTTCCAAACTTGCATTAGTGCCCAAGATATCCTTGCTGCACGATGGCCCTGGCACTGGACAAGGACACCGTTGTGGCTCCTGTGTTACCCCAAGGAATGGCAGGGGTAGGGGCATTTAGAAGCAGGGGCTCCTCATTCCTTCCCAAGGAGCAGAGCTGCCACTGAGGGACCTCGATGCTCCTAATCACAGGGGCCAGACACCGCCCCTCCCTTTTTCTCCTGTGCCCTCCTGGCTCCCACTGCCCACTGTCCTATTTCCCCCCACCGTCCTATCCCTGTGAACTCCTCGTTACCTTCGCCCAGTACTCCATGGTAGCACCCTCCCTCTTCCCTGTGACCTCTTTGTTCCCTTCACCCACTACTCTCTTGTAGCACCCTCGCTTCTGTCAAGGCTGCCCGGGGGGCTGCGCAGCGGCCCCCTTAGTGCCACAGGAAGGCACTGGAGTTGTCCGTCTAGTTCCCTGGGGCAGGATCCAGGGAAGACTTCCGGCCGACCCCACTTCCGGGGAGGGGGAGGAGACAGGGGTACTTATACTGTCCCCCGCCCAACTTTCAGCCTCTTGGTCCCTTCCATCTCGCCTTGGTGGTCGCAGCTTGTCGATAGTCCGCGTCAACTGGCAGCCCCGCCTCGTCTGCACAGTCGCAATGGTTGTTCACTTTGCATCGGTGAGTCCGCTTGCCTCCTCCCCCTGCCCCGACCCTGTCCCTGGGCCCTGTGGTACGGAATACCACGGGCGGGGGGGGGGGGGGGTGCGGGCTTCGAGCTACGCCCAGTGCGACGGCCTGGGAGGCTGCGTGTGTTGAGGGGCATGTGTGTCTTCCCGCCGAGGCTGGGCTCGGGCCTCGGCGAGGGTCTTCCTTCGGGAAGCTGGCCCTCTTCCCCACCCCCGCAAACCTTCACCATTGCCCCCCCAATGGGGGCGGAAGCGCTAGGTCGCCGGGTTGCGGTGCAGGCGGCCTGGGTCTTATCCTAGTACGGGATGGAGCGCTTTCGAGTGGAGATTTGCGCTCCGGCCGAGCGCCTCGTGGCGGGTGCATCCCTGGAGCTACGCTGCGCTGGACGGGGGCTGGGGCACCGAAGTGTTGGTGCAGTCTAGTTAGTGATTAGTGGGGGAACCCAACTCCATAGGTCCGTTCCTGGATTGGCCACGCTTGCGACCGGGCCTCGCCAGCGGCAGTGTGTGGGTGGTCCTGGTTCAAAAGGTTTTGGCAACACCCGCCTGCAGTGCGGGCATGTGTTGGTGTGCGACATGGGGCACGCCTGACGCTCTCCAGGGGCCAGTTTGCCCCCGTCACCTTCTGGGAGGGGATGTGGCCTATTGGGTAGGGCGGGTCCACCCGTACGGTGGGCTTCCTGGTTTGTGCCGCGGCGTGGACGTTCAACATGCCGCGATCCTGGGCAAATCTCTGAATCTCAACGGGCCAACCAACTTCATTGGCTCGGGGTCTCGTCCACATCCGGTGATGCTTGGTTAAATCACTTTATCTCCCAGTGCCCGAATGTGTAATGTAATACGGTGCTATGTAAAGCGCGCCAATACCTTTGGGTCGAGTTCGCGCTATATAAATGCAACACAAAATTTATAGGTTCCGGTCCAGCTACAAGTCTCGAGCGTGCCCCAGGCCACTGCCACCCCCGCGGCTCGGACGGGTAAACGCTCGCGCGGCGCGATTGTCCCGCCAGCTGCGATGCGGTCAGCCTGCAGCGTTACATCCACCCCCTCTGCTGCTGAAAACCAGTTTCGAGCCTCGAGGACGTGTCCACATCCTCTGATGCAGGGCAAATCACCCAATGCCCCTGTGCCTGCATGTGTAAGGTATTTACGGTAAATGTTTAGCGCGCTACACATTAAGAGGACCCGGGCATGGGGGAGAGGAAGGGTCTGCCACGTTGTGGCCTGGGTGGGGGGAGAGTTCTGTGGCCTGTTGGCTAGGCCTGATCCGCCCTCCCCTAAGTTGCAGATCGACCCCCCTGTGCTGCCTGAGGGATATCCGGCAAACCGAGGTGTGTCCTTGGTGTTACGCTCTTACTCCGTTTGACAGCCTAATCAGAGAACCCCCTCCCCCCCCCCCCCCCGTCCGGGTGTGCCAGCTTACCTATCCCACATTAGCGGGCTCGCTCAAGGTGATTTCAGGGTGGGGGAGACTGTCTTCCCGTGAGGCATTCCGTCGGGAAAGGCGGAGGACCAGCTACTGTGGGGTGTGTATAGTAATTACTCTCACTTTGCACCTACACAGATCCCACCGATGATCCACAGAGCCACCGGGACCTTCTGCTAGTGATAAAGGAGTGTAAGTGGGTCAGCAGGAACAGTGGGGACACCATGAGCACTTGAGGCATAAGATGGCCATAAGAATAAGCACAATTGAGGGGGGGCTTTGCAATCTAATATTTGCTTCATTTTAACACAGAAACTCACCGGATCGGACCCGTCAGGCGCACTAGCTCTAATCCACGATAACTGAGGCGACCCGAGCTCGAGGAATGGATAGCCAGGGTTCCCCTTCGCTCTTCACAATGACGTCCCAAGTAGAGGAAACACAGCAGGGCCCCCCTCAGGATGTACAGCTAGCGGCCATCATTGAACTTGCCAAGTCCAAGGGTCTGGCCTGGGCTGCGGACCTATTGAAGGCCAGCAACCCCGATGATTCAGGGGTCATTTCTGGTGGCTCTCCCACGGGGCAGGAGCCTATCGAGGAGGCTGGCCCGTCCCGGTCCAAGCGGATTCGCAGGGCTACTGTGAAAGACTTCCCGGCAGACGCACCGCCACCTAAGAGCCGGCCTGCGCCTACTCCCAGAGGCGCACCAGGGCCCGTCCCGCAGCCCGTGTCCCTAGGAACTGTCCCCCCCACGATCGGCGGTACATCGCATACGAATTTCGCTACCACGGAGGACTTTGGTAAGCTCAATGACACTCTAAAGAGCTTCATGGAGGAGGTCAGATCTGGCCTCTTGAGGGCTGGAGCAACCGGGGGAGCCTCACATGCAAACTGTTTGGGGGGGTTTGACCCCGGCAGCAAATGTATGGGCTCTCCAAGGGAAAGGCGCTCAGGCCACAGAGTTGGCCAACATTGGGGGTTCCTCCCGCAGTGACACAGGCAAGAGCATAGAGGTTGTAGCTACGGGGCCAGTTGTGGCCTCCGGGCCGGTGGCTGCGACTGCTGGGACCCCAGGGCTAGGCCTGGCACTGGTGATGGGGGACAGGCAGCAGCTAGTTGGGGGTGAGTCGCTGGCAGCGCAACCTACAGCCGTCATTTCCCAGCCGGTCCCCAACACCACCCCAGGCGTTCCTCCCACCACGTTGCAGCTAGGGGTTACGACCACGGCAGTGGCAGTTCAGTCGCCAACAGATAAGAAGGCGGTCACCCACGCACGTCTACTGTCAGGTCATAGCTCGTTGTCATGGGAAGTGCCGGTGGCAGTGAAAGAATTTATTTGGAGGCGTGAATTTCTGGACGTCTTTTCCTTACTCTTGTTGGGCCAACATGGCCAAGATGCCCGGAGGGTTGGGGGGAAGGAGGATGACAAGGAAATCAGGTTCTAGCAATGGCCAGAGAAGTCCATAGACAACTGGCTGTCCGCCTTCTCCATCCTTCAGTCCGTCATCCTTGAAAAATTCCCCGAGCAAGGTCAGGCGCTTGTCCTTTACCAAAGGTTAATCCATACTGAGGCACAGAAGTGGGGGGGAGCAGGGTGGCCATATGCCCGGAAATGGAGTGGGATCAAAAAGAGGTCCAGCTGTGGATGGACCACATGGGATCTAGGAGAGGGCAGAGCACAGTCACCCAGCCAAAGGCCACGGGGGGAGGGGGCTCTCCTCCAGGGCCCAGCCAGTCCAGCACGAAACCTTTTAAGCAGTCCTTTCGTGGGGCGCGCAGGGGGGGCAACAGGGGGGGGGGGTCAAGAGAGTCTTGCCAGGGACGTGCAACCTCTTCAACGCAGGGGCATGCTCTTGGGGTAGCAAGTGCAGGTTCCAGCATGTGTGCAGCAAATGCGGGGGCCGGCACGCTGGGACCACGTGTCAGTCCAAGCAGGACAAGAAACCTTCAGACACTTGTAAACAGTCCAGTTGAGATAGCGCAACCAGAATTAGTAGCTCCCCCTGCCACCCCCCTTGCCCCACCGCCTTGCAGCTCGCTCCCACTTGTCAACTGCCACAGGGGTATCCGGTCCCTGGTACCTCCCAGCATGTCAGCATTCCCCGCGCGCAAAGGGCCATCCCCAGTGAACCTGCGCAACATGCTCAACCTCCTTAGGAAGTATTCCAACAAAGCAGACAGCGCTTTCTTGCTGGGGGGGTTCTCTGATGGCTCATTATCTCGTTCATAGGCCCGTTGTCCTGCAAGGAGGCAGACAACCTCAAATCAGCTAGAGACCTCCCGGCGGTAGTGCAGGAGAAAGTCAGGAAGGAACTACGACTGGGGAGGGTAGCGGGTCCGTTCAGGGTGCCTCCGTTGGAGAACTTTGTGGTTTCCCCTCTGGGGCTGTTACCCAAGAAAGAACCAGGGACCTTAAGACGTATCCACCACTTATCCTACCCGGAGGGGGACTCAGTGAACCATGGGCTCCAAGAGGGTGTTTGCTCTGTGTCATATTGTACGCTGGATGTGGCTATGGACCTTGGCAGGAGGGCGGGCAAGGGGGACTGGCTAGCAAAGGCGGACATTGAGACGGCTTTCTGTTTGCTACCAGTGCACCCAAGCAGCCAACACCTGCTGGGTTTCAAGCTAGACGGCCTGTATTTCTTTGACAAATGCATGCCCATGGGGTGTGCGGTGTCCTGTGCCTTCTTTGACGCTTTTAGCTCCTTCCTGCAATGGGCGTTACAGCATTCCTTTGGGGTGGCAGGAGTCTCCCACTACCTAGACGATTTTCTATTCGTCGGGAGGGATGGCACTCAGGATTGCAAGGTGGCACTAACAAGTTTTCATACACTCGCGCAGCAGCTTGGCGTCCCCCTAGCTCCTAAAAAGACAGAAGGGCCAGCGCAGGTCCTCACCTTCCTCGGCATAGAACTGGACACGGTGTTAGGCTTAAGGGTGGGCGTAGTGGGCATAGTGGCGCTACGTGAAGCAGCACGTAGTGTGCCCAAATCTACGCACACTACGCGCTTCGCGTAGCCCCACTACGTGCCACCTTGCGAGAAATGCGCATGCGCGGGCGTCCGCGCATGCGCATTTGTCAGGAAAATTGAAAAACAGGAAGAGGGAGCCCCGGGAGACGCCGCGCGTCAGGTAAGTGCCTAATTTGCTTTATTACAAATTTATTTTACCTTTTAAAAGTACGGCGGGCGGGAGGCGGGTGGTGGGCGGGAGGCAGCTACGCTTTGCCCACGTAGTGTACGTAGGTGCTGCCTGCTTTGCCTACTTCGAAAACTGCGAAGCAGGCAGCGCTACGTACACTACGTGGGCGGAGCGTAGTGTCGCGCCCAGGGTTAGTTAGGCTAAGCCAGGTTGCCAGCAGACAAAGTGCGTGACCTGGGCCAGCAGATTAGGCTAGCGGTGGAGAAGGATAAGGCCTCTCTGGCTTTCATTCAGAGCCTCCTGGGGAAACTTAACTTTGCTGCCAGAGTAATTCCAGCAGAAAGGGTATTTGGGCGCAGGATAGCCAGAGCCACAGCATCAGTTAAGAAGAAGCATCACATGGTCAAGCTGAGCAGAGGCATGAGGGAAGACCTACTCATGTGGGCGGACTTCCTGGACAATTTCAATGGGTCTGACATCTGGCGCGCGCCCTGGGCCAATAGCACTGAACTGGCGCTTTTCACAGATGCGTCAGGCCGGGAAGGGTTCGGCGTGATTATGGACAGGGAGTGGTGTGCCGAGAAGTGGCCGAACACCTGGCACAAGAGAAAGATCACGTCCAAGATCACTGTATTGGAACTCTTCCCCATAGTTATCGCTTTTCACTTATGGCCTGGGGTGCTGGCAGCGAAAAGGGTTCTGTTTTGGTCAGATAACTTATCCTTTGTACAGGCCATCAACACACAGTCAGCTAGTTGCCCCCTGGTGTTGTGCTTGCTGCGAGAGCTAGTGAGGGCATGCTTGAAGAACAATGTGGAATGCAGGGCTAGGCATATTCAAGGGGTTCTGAACGTAGCCACTGACGCTCTTTCTCGCTTTCAGTGGCACCGCTTCCGGGAGGCCTGGCCGAGAGCGAGAGAAGGAATGGCCCTTTTCCCGCCACACTTGTGGCATCTTCTGAAGTGGAACAACGGATGAGGGGTTTGGGAGAGCGGTCCTTAGCTCCAAGGACGGCGAAGCGTTACAGGAGTTGTGTTGCAAAAAGTTTGTGTGATCACCGGGGCATGGGAGGAGGATCGGGCTACCATGGAACTCAGAGTGCAACAATTCATGCTGTGGGCCAAGAATGGGGGGAAATCTCACCCGTGGACCTTGGGTCACCTGTCTGCCATCATCCACCACTCCAGGTTACGGGGACAGTTCGACCCCACCCAAGCCTTTGTTATCAAAGCTGCACTGAAGGGGTGGGCTAGGAATGAACCGCGACCGCCTGACAGCAGGTCTCCCATTAGTTACCCCATCCTACAAGGGTTGCTCGACTGCATGACTAGGGCCACCCGCTCGGGGTATGAGGCAACCCTATTCTCAGCCTGCTTCGCACTGGCTTTCTTCGGGGCCTTTAGGATCGGGGAACTGGTGGCGCGATCCAAATTGGACACCTCCGGGGTATCCTTGAACATCAAAGACATTGACATAGACTCAGGCTGTCTCAGGATAGTAGTGAGGCAGTCCAAAACAGACCAGTCCGGGCTAGGGAGGTTGGTCCTGCTGCAGAGCCTGGGGGATGCCAGATACTGTCCTCTACTATGGGTCAAAGCTTATTTGGCCCTCCGCCCGGGAGGTGCAGGATACCTTCTTGTGCACGAGGATGGGTTCCCGGTGACGAGGTTCCAAGTAGACTACATCCTGCAGGCTTGCCTACGGTTGTCGGGGCAGACAGATGGGGCCAAAAAATTCAGTCGCCACTCCTTCAGGATTGGGGCTGCAACCACGGCATTCCTAGCGGGGATGCCACCTGAGAGTATCAAGCAAGTGGGGCGCTGGGAGTCTCAGTGCTACAAACGGTACATCAGGCCCTAGGCGGGAGGGGTGGTGTGCGGCAGCACAGGTTGCACCCTCATCGATCTGTGTAAATTTGTCACGAGTGGGGCCCAGGCCACTTGGACGGTTGTAGTGTTGTGTTATGATGTAATTTGTAGATGTGCTGTGCAGTTTGTTCCCTAGTACAATAAATATTTTCAAACCCACCATTTCTTTATTTATCAGGAACCAAAGTGTGGGTAATTGGCCATTCAGGCATCATGAGACTGGCTCCGTGGGCGGAGGTCAGAAAATGGCGGCACGGCTTCACCGCCACGAACATTACGTGGCTGGGTTATCCGGGAATGCGTTGGAGTGAACTGACCAGGAAACTGCAGCAGAGACTCGGGGAGGGTGGCCTCCATCGCACATGTTGGTAATTCACTTGGGAGGAAATGACCTGACCACACTAGGGAGGAGAACTCTGCTCCAAGAGATGAGGGACACCTTGTGTCATTTGAGCAATACCCTGGAGTGATGCGAACTCTGGTCAGAAATCACACCACGGGCTGTTTGGAGAGGAGCGAGCTCTGGGGACGCCAGTGAGGTATCGCGTAGGATAGTCAACCACGCCATGCGTAGTTTCACGGAGCAAAGAGGTTTTGGCTTCATCAGATATGGTTTACTTCACGCCAAGTCCACGGGGTGCCTGTAGGGGGATGGGTGCACCTCTCAGGACCGGGCATGGACTTATTTCTTCTGGACCTATGGGAGGCCTTGGTAGCAGCATGGTGTAAGTAGGAAGGGATGCCTTGGTGGGGGGGGGGGCCTGGTAGTGACAGTGGCCACTCCCAAGGCTGTGGAGGAGTTACAGGGCGATCCAGAGTCTGCAGATACCAAGGGGTACTTCATGCAGCAGCACAGCTTGGTGCTAAGCCAGGATACCCAGGGATGTCTTTGCGTTGTCACCTGGAAGAACTATGGCGCCCCGTTAGTCCTACGGGCGGTTGTGCGTCTGAGCAACCGGGGGCTGCCAGGAACGCTCCGCCCACCTCTTTCGGGGGAAGGCGTGAGTAAGCGAGTGGACTGGTGGTCCACGGATGGGAGGGGTGGCCCCTCCCAAGATTTGGTATGCACCAATTGGCGACGGCCACGGTGTAATTTGGCTTATCAGACGGGCAGGCGGCATACGGGTTGGCCTGGCCTGGGATCGCCCGTAAGATAACCCACCATGTTGGCATATTGGGTATGCTAATAAACCTGTAGCAAATTTCTCCACTAACAAGGTGTCGTGTGGTTTATTGATGTATTGTGATGTTGATATGTGACTACAGTTGCCGATATTGGCACTATTTACTGTGCACTCCTAGTGCCCCCTGCCCACCACCTAACGTTTTCCCATGCCAGCCCTTCCCGCCTGGTGACTGCTCGTAAGTGCGGTTGGATCTTGTTTTTTTTGTTTCATAGGAATGTAAGGCAGGTTGAACTGAAGGCTCATGGCCCTCTTTTTGTTTCTATGTCAAAAGAGGGAGAGGTGGCAAAGCAGAATTCATTAACGCCTTTCCTTTCTTCTTATGTCATAGACACTAAAGAAGAACTATAATGAAGGCTCACTTGGTATGGGACCTTTCTTTGACATAGAAACAAAAGAAGGCAACAAATCTTTCGTTACAGTCTACATTTCATTTCTTTGTCTGCTTTAATGAGCTTACAATGCATCCTTTAGCACATTAAACCCAGACCTATTGACTTTGCCTATTTGAAGTTGTTTGCTCTACTTGTTTGTAATTTCTTTGGTTACATGAAGGAAGAAAGGCAACATCTTCCGAATTATGACTCGGATGATCAATGGACATGGTGATATCTTGTCTCACCATGAATCTTAACTTCCCAGTTTTGGATAAGTTACATCCTCAAAGTTAGAAATAGTATCTGAGGACATTTTGCCATTGCTGTCTCACCACAGTCTGTTGTTCCTGTTTCCTCATGATTAGAAGCAGGGTTTCTTAAATACACTTCTGACACCTCTAAATGGAACTTTTTATCTCCTGACACTTCTGCTGGAAAAAGTAAGTGAACTGAGGCGATTATTTTCCTAAGAACAAGTTCTCAGTTTTGCATCACTTACTCCTAAAATCCATGCTTCATATTATCAAGAGATAAATCTACTCCTTGGCCCCTTAGTCTCTAGACCCTTATCACTGTCCTTTTGAAAGGATCTAAAAAACCATCCCTGAAGAGGCTCCGCACCGACTGCTTGGCACCAAGACAGATGTATGCCAAGTGCAAGCGGTGGGACTTTCTCCACTCTTGAAAATGAGGAGAACATTTAGGAACATGCAGAGGAGAAGGGGGAAACCAATGGTGCCCTAGAGCTCTGACTTGAAAGACAGTGTGTGAGGTGACCGTAGGGCATTTATGAAACATAATTACACCAAAAGTGCTTTACTAATGCAAGCAATCAGCATAAACTAAACACACAAAAAAACAGAATTCCTCCAAATTTCCCGCCACCAAAAGCCCGCCCATTATAAAAGAATGGACCAACTTGATCACCGCACTCAACTGCACCCCGATCATCGTCGATTCAACCAAATCTCTAGGAATCACTCTAGACCAAAGCCTAAACGTGCAATCACACATCAACACGTTGGCTATAAATGCAAGATTTCACCTGAGCTATATTAAGAAATTGAAACCTTTCATCGAAGCAGCAGACCTCAAAATGGCAGTTCAGGCATTAGTAATCTTGAGGATCGAATACGGATGCACAACGCTCTCTGGGCTCCCCAAAATTGCAACAGCACCTCTAAAAACCTGCCTCAACGCAGCAACAAGGCTCATAACAGGTTCAAAAAAAATTCGACCATATCTCTCCTCACCTGAAAGCGCTGAATTGGCTACCTTATGAAGCCAGAATTCAGCTCAAACTGGCGTGGATAACACACAAAGCTCTACACTTCATGTCACCAAGATATCTAGCTCAGAAATTGGAGATTTCTGTGGGAAGCAGACAATCCAGGAGCGCCAGAGACCTAGTGCTGAAGCCACCGATTTTCCGCAAAAATAAAACTTAGGACAGAGCGTTCTCAGGTGCTGCACCAAGTGTAGGAAGGTGGAATCTGACTGCATGGTTAACCCCACTTTTTCTCTTGGTGTTTTGCTGGTTTTTGACTTAGTCTGACTGGGATCCTGCTAATCAGGACCCCAGTCTATCTGCTTTCTCCCTAAATTGGTTGTTCATGTACTTTAGGTACACTCCAGATTGGATTCTGGGGTACCCTTATCAGTCCCTAGTATATGGTATACTAGGTAACCAGGGCATAGGTACCCCAGAGGCCTCTCAGGGGCTGCAGCAGGTATTATGCCACCCCTGGTAGACCATTCAAAATGACCCAACCGGTCTGCTATAGCAGCCTGTGTAAGGTGGTGCATGCACCCCTTACTTAGATATAGGTTCACTATATCTACTCCATATCCCTGCACTTATAAACCTATCAGTCACCCCTATGGCAGGCCTTATCAATTCTGAAGGCAGGGTGCTGGGTTTTATGTGAGAGGGTGCCCATACATGAGCAGAGCCCCCCTGCAGCCTTCGGAACCTATATTCCAGGGTTCTTTGTGATGCAGCCAACCATATACTCTTAAGTGCATTATAACCTCGTGGTAAATGCTAACTTTAAAACGGCTGCATGGAAACATGTCGTGTTTGGTGTCAAACACCTTGGAATCATACCTCCACACCAGTAACTGATGTGGGAGGTATGATTCCACCCTACTAAAGGGAGAAATATGACAACACCAGTACACCTGGTACCAGCTTTCTTGACCCTGGCATCACAAAATGTATGCTGCCAGCCACAGACACGCATCTGCCCTCCTGCTGCTGGACAAAACTCTTTAGTGTATTGGGGCTGTGTGGGTGCACTATGAGAATGCTTTGATGTCTGCACTGGGGGCACATTTGATGTCCCTGTGCATAGTCCAGCTCAAACCGGTTGCAGGAGCCATTTGCTCCAGCTCTGGCGTGAAACTGGACAAAGGACATGGGTGTAGCCACCCCTCTGTCCCGACCCCCCCATAGGTGGGTCCCCAGAGTTTGTCCCACCCCTTCCTTGGGTATAAAGTAGGAACCCCTGACTACAGGACTTTAGATTTACCTGGACGAAACTCTGCTACAGAAACCAAGTACTTCGACTATCTACACTACGCTGGATGACTGAAGAATCTCCCTTGGAGTAAAGGAGTTACTCCCCTGCAAGGCAGGGACCTGAAACGCATCTGACCGGTTTGCATCTACGCAGCTCCTGAAGGACCCAAAGATTTCTACAACACAGGAGGTGGATTCCCGTGGTCTCTGAGGTTGATCTGTTCTCTCAGCAATTCTGAGAACCGCATCCCTCTTGGGGACCATGCATCCCGAACCCCTGGGCACAGTGTACATTCATATGCTTTTTGGCGATCCCTGAGGCTGTGCTTTGGGCTACTTGTAGTCCAGACCCGAGCAGTATTTCCACTGAATATTTCCGGCCTACACTCCACGAGTGTTCCGTGGGCTGGTATTTTGTGATTCAGCTCGAAGTTTCTTCGCGATCCCTGGTCCATCGACCTGTGGGTCCCTGAGAAGAGAACTTTAACTTTCAGTGGGCTTTCCTGGTTGCTCCAGATGTGCCCTGACTCTCCATTGCTTGGGGAGTTCCCAGGACCTTGCTGGTCCTCACCGAAGCATCTTTTCTCTGACCGGGTGGGTTGCAGTTGCCAAGGCTTGTTGGTGTTCAATCCGGACACTGACCCCCCACCACTCGACATCCTTCGTGGGACAGCTCACCTGCGGACTTTGAACATCGTCGACGTCTCCAGGTCCCTGTGGCTGCAGAGTTAAGCTTCAACTCTTCTCACCTGAAACACCAGACATCGGTGGGCATTCGTCTATTGTGCCCCTGGTCACAGTGAAGTGACCCAGACTCTGTCCCCTCTGCTTTCAGGTTCTTCTCAGCGTCGATCCAGGCTTGGATCACACCGGACACTTCTCATCTTCCCGGCAGCAGCACTTCTTCGCATCACGCCATTGAACTCAACGAGCGTTTCCGACCCCACTTGACCCCTATGCACGCGGCTCCCCTGGGATAGGTAACATGGGTACCTCGGTACTCTCAATGGTGCTGGCCTTAGAACCTTCTATGTTCCAAAGGGTTTGCTTCAAGTCCTCTCCTAAGTGTCCTTAATCTTTAAAATTCCAACCGTGACTTCCCCATAGAGTTGTACGGAGCTCGCGCCTGTGTTCTCACACTGCACACGTCCTCCGTAGGTCCCCTGTGTCACTACCTTGGGTGGTTCCTTGGGGTCCCAGCGATTCTACGTGCTCTAGGCACTGTGTCTAGTCAAGTCGTGGTTGTTACACTACTTTCTTAGTATATGGTTTTGGAGCGCGCTGGGTATTGTGCTATTTACTGTCGTTCTAGTGCTTTAATATTGTACACCTTGATCTCTAATCTCATAAAGAGGTTAGTAGAGAGTGTTTAGTAATAAATACATATATTTTATATATTTATTGTGTGGTTCTCCTTTCATTTGGTCATTCAGGAGGTTATAATCTGGTAAACCAAGCTGCTTTACATTCCTCTAAAGACTTAGCCTGAAGGCTGCTCTCCACAGCTACCACTAGGATAGCTTTCAATAAAGGTTGTCTTTAACCTATCACCATAAGAGTCGTTTGGACTGATAGAGGGTGCCCACTAGAACCAGTGGACAGCATATACCAGGCCACCTTCTCACACCGAGAATATGGAATTCACCACCTCCAGACATCAGAAGGTTACCCAACCGCGCGAGATTCAAGAAAGAAATCAAGATCTTTCTAATGAACAAATTCCTACCGTAACCATTACAGAACTTCCACGTAAGACTCGCCTAAATCCGCTCGCTTAACCTCACAAGCGCTGTTTGCTAAGAACTCATTTCATTCGTTCATTACAGGTTCTTGTTTCCCCTGATGACATGGTTCCTCTAGTCTCACATTCTGTGAATGCGCTAAAGCACTTATCAAGAGAAGTGGCCGTGACAACTTTGAACTGTACTTTAATAAGTCAATTGCTATACAGAGTATTGTGCTGTAAAAGTGATCATGTCCTGTACTGTGAAGCGCTCTGGTACCCTACGGGGTCAAGTTTGCGCTATACAAAACACTGAATGAATAAATATATGATAATGCGACTTATAGAGCAATCCTTTGTGCTTTTCATTATAAGGATATTGTGACTTATAGAGTAATCCTTTGACCTCCTTATATTATAGTTCCTTCGTGGTGGCTCACAGTCGTGGTCTTCCTCACTACATTGTACAACATAGTCTTCCTCGCTTTCGGAAATCCCAGAAAAAGACTGAACTCAGGTTCCCAGACTGCATTTCATACAACTCACCCACGACTGGTTTGAGCTGCTGTTTTGTGGACAAGAAACAAGGAGCCCAGCCACTAACTCAACAACATTCTTCTGAAGCAAGATATTACAACTTCAAATCTACACATTCCACTTTAGAATCTTGACTCAAGTGGACTTGGAAATAGGGGAAGCAGTCTGGGGTGATCTTACGAAAATGCACCTAATTGTAAAGGAATGAACAAGCATTGGCGAAGCCAATAGATTTCGCTGCTGCAAAATGTATTGTTTTTGTCAATGTATTGTTAGACATGGTGCACAGGAGCAACAGCTGCTGTACAACATGGCTTGAAGTTAAAAAGAAAAGCAGCATGACATGGCACGAGTTGTCTGCGTTATAGTGCTTTTTCTTTTCTTTTAAGACACGCTGCGCTGCACTGCTGTGAAACATGTCTTAAAAGGAAAAGAAGCGGTATGACGCGGTCAACACTGAACGCATCATAGTGATTTTTTTTAAACTGTGTCTTCCATTAGTTCTTCATGATAAGTGTTCCAAATGCCCTTTCCCCAGTGCTTAACTTGTAAAAGACAGGGGGCCCGAGGTCTTACTTAGACGCCCACGGCCAGCGCTGTCGAAGGTTGGGTTGTCGAATACCAGTGTTGTGTCCTCTTGAGTTCACCTCACGCCTGTTCAAGCCATCCACAGACACTCCTGCCTCTAGCTCACGCCTACAGATTATTATTTTTTATCCCTGCTTTCTCACTTTATTACTTATCCATCTTTCTCGTCCTCCATCTTTCCCCCTTTTGTGTTTGTATCTCTCTTGCTCTGTGGCATCATCCTCTATACTCTACTGTCATTCTTCTGCAAATGATGCTGTTGCATCTCTGTCATTCCCTTCCATTTTCGTCTTGGCGCCTCTGTTCCTTCCTTTTTCCTAGAACACTTTTGGCGGTTTTCTCTGCATACCTTTCTGAGTATTACGCTATTTGCTTTCTGTCAACAGATTTTTCCTTCTCGTGCATAGTACGTCATTCCTCTGAAGTTTGAAATGGCTTCGCTAACGCTGCAAGGCCTGCTCATCAAGTTAAAAGGACACAGATTGTACTCTTAGCTTGGAAGATACTTGTTAATAAGGAACCTACCAGGAAGAAGGACCGGGAAAGCTGGAGGAGCAGTACTGTCCCTGTGTTGCGTGTTGTGGGGTTGGCCTGCAGTGGTTGCTTTTGTCTTGGGCAGGGAAAGGACTGGACTGTGCTTTCATCATTCTGCTCTTAGAGTTGTCTCCAAGGGCTTGAAGTGGAGCTTGCCTCCTGTTGGATGTCTCAGGGACAGATCAAAGATCACTTCCGGGAATCTAAAGAAACCTTTGCCAAGGAGAAGAGCTGGAGAAACTGAGGAGGAATACTGGCCCTGTACTGTTTGCTGTCTGGGGTTGGCCTGTAGTGGCAGCTTGCTGCCAAGGAAAGTGAAAAGGACTTTGCTGTTTGCTGTGTCCCCTGCTTGGGGAAGATATCCAAGAGCTTGAAACTGAGCTTGCCTCCTGTTCTGAAGTCTCAGGGACACAAAGACTTCACCACCAGCTCCCCTGAACTTCCTTGCTGGGAGTTCTGACCTGCTAATAGTTGCCTGCTGTTGTTTTGGACCTCTGGAGGCTGTTTGCCGCCGGGAGCTGTAAAAAAATAGCAACTTGGAGAAGCATGATGCATCCGCACCTGTTTCCGACGCATCGCAGAAGAAATCAGCTCGAGAGATCGGTGCACGCCACATCGAGTGCACCGGTCTCTGAAGTCAGAGATCATAGCACCAATTCCGACGCAAGGCCTGCTGTGCTGCTGCAAGAACTGATTCCTCATCCCGAATCGTTGCATTGTATCGAGGCGCCAAGTCCATCATGCGAGTATTCCTGTTGTGTATTCCTATTTGATGTCGATATTGGATCTATGCTCTTCGTTTCCGCATTGTGTACCCCCTTTCGTAGGCTGCTACATACCCGTTTATTGTACTACTCTCCGTGATTCATTTGTCGGGGAATTATGCGATTATTCCTGTTATGTATTCTTACTTTTTGTCAATAATGGAATTATGTCCTTCCTTCCTTTGTAAAGTGCTCTGATATCCTTCGGGATCTTGTTTGCGCTATATAAAACTTTATAAATAACATAAATAAAATAATAACAATATGTTAATACCCGAAGTCTCAGACAGCTGTCCTTGGGCATCTGGAGTATGGATGTTGCTTAACTCCTTCACACTTTTTATTGTATTCATTGGTGTAGCCGAGTCGGAAGGAACACGCAACAGGCTACGTCAGGACAAGGTAACGTGCTGTCCAATGTGGTAACTTTATCAAGCTCAGCGGCTGCACTTCTAGGCTGCTTTGGGTCAGTTTAAGTTTCTTGAAGATTGCATCATTTTCTTTCAGTGTGGGCTTCATTCACAAGGCCCTGGCCTTGGTCTTGGAGAGATGCGAGATCCTTGGGTGCAGCGATCCTTTGAGGCAGGGAAGCCTTTCCAACTTTGATTGCTGCCATATGTTCCACAGCCCTTCCAAGTGGAGCCTGACTTGCAACCAGTTCTCTCAGAACTGCTTGGCCCTGTTGTATGGGTGTGAGTTGATGAGGTGTGGAGAAAGAATGGATCAGGGCTATCTGTGCCCCCCACCCCCCCCCCCACACACACACACAATGGTACCGGAGCCACATTGGGGAGTCACAATATAACCATGTGAATATGACCTGCACTTGTGATATCTGCCCAAATATCCATCTGCCACCCCCCCACACAGTATCGACTACCACAGTATTGTCAGGTTTATTATATGTGGTGTTAGAAAAGTAACTCTACACTTTCCTTTAAATTCTTACCTTGGTGATGTGGAATAGATGACATTGAGGAGTCTCTACCTGTGCAGATGAATATTGTTGGCCTTAGTACTTTGACTAAGAACCCTTGGGCGTATAAATAAAGATCCATAGAGATGGCATACCAAGAAGTGCAGCCTTAGGGGGTGTTCGGGTGGTACAAGCCCCTAATAAAGGCATACTTGTGCCTGGAGCTGGCCTGAGGCCTCAGCACTGGGGAGGCCGTGTCTGCGTTGCTTTAACCTGGAATCAGCATTCTTCGGGAGCACAGAGGGATGTCTCCCTCAACATTTCAAGTGCTCATTTAGACCCTCCCTTCTAACCTTCTTCCCTCCCCCCAACTACACAAAAAACCCACCACAGGAAACCAGTTGAAGTAAACACACATTGAGAGCTCATGGCCCAGTAACCAGCTGATGCCTAGAAACCTTTACAATTTTATAAGTATGTTTCTTTTTCTTTCTGTACTGAGAAAGGTTGTGTGTGTTTAATTACCTTTTGTTCAGCCACCCAAAGAGACTCACAGGCACATAATATCACAATATTGATTTATATCACGGAAAGTGAGGAGGTTGCAGAAATACCTCCTCCCGAGAAATGCCTGTATTACTTTTATCTTGCTGCGATGTGCTCATTCGGATTTTGGAAACAGCGCCACCTGACGGATGTTTTGGGGCCTTGGGTAAGACATATTTTAGAGTCCTCTCCTTTCTATTGTTGCTGACTTGCCTCGGAAGTGGGACAGGAGATGGGCACGCGCAGGCTTTGGCGGATTGTAGTTGGTGTACGTGCACGTACAGCCACGCGGTGTGCACATCTCCTGTCCCCCGGACATCCCATGTGCACCCACAGCGTCTCTTCTTGCGATCCCTCCCCCCTTTCACTTTCGCGAGCGAGGCTCGCCTCTCTGCTGTTCTGTCCCCGCGTGAACACGGCGCACGCATGGCGCACTTTCACTTTCTCCTGCATTAAAAGGCATACAATAAATAAGACGCCTGAGAAAAGACGCTCTGCCTGGGTCGCCGCCCATTACCTTACGTGGTGCTGCCTCCCCTCAACGCCAAAGTGCCTTCCAGGCTGCCCCCGTTGCGCCTCCCCCAACATCAACCCCTCTCTGCCGCACCTCCAGAGAACCTGCCCAGCTCCAACTGGGCCTGCCCTTCAGCCAGACGTGCAAGGCAGCCCTGACCGTTCTCAGGCCGCGGCTCTCTGCCAAACTCAGCCTGTGTGCGGACCTCTATCCAGCCCAAACCACTAATCTGTCCAAGATCACAGCATGCGCAGCCTCGCCAATCTACCCCACCGTGCGCGACTCCGCCGATTGGCCGCCATAACCCCTGCCAAAGTGCTGCTCGGCCACCTCGCGCCCAGACCCGCAGCCAAAAGTAGACATGCACCCCCTGCCCCAACACGGGGAGCACCCCAGGACTGCCAGGAACCCCAAGCCGCATCCACCTGCATCCTCCCAGTGCTGAGCCCGTCCCTGCACTCACCACAACACGGGGGGTGCTGCATTGGAGCCCCGCCCTGGACCCTCTCAGGACCGCCAGAAACCCGAAGCAGCGACCACCAGCATCCGGGTAAGGGGGGGAGAATTTTCCCAACCTACGGCTCAAGAAACAACGGGAGCGGAATCCTCGCTGTCATCCCCCACTGGCGCCCATATCAGAGCCCACCCAAGGACAGTGCCGTCGACCTCCAGGCACGAGGCACGATCCCACCGCCCCCCCCCCCCAAGTCCTCCGCCTCCCCTCCTCCCTACCTCGCTCAACCACCATGCGCTCCTGCTCCAAACCCCCACACCCCTGTGCCCTCTGCTTCCCCCACCACCATTCGTGACCGGGGCGACTGTGGGGGCAAACTTCCTGTACCACATTGTTGCAGCCATGGCCGAAAACGTTTAATTTTTAAATGTAATTATTATATTGTAATGGTATAGATATTGTTCATCAATGACCCGGGAGTGCTCAACAAGAAGTGATAGCATGGTGCAAACAAGCATTTGCAATGCAATAGGTCTCGCATTTGCAAAAGTTTAGGCTATTGGCATTGTTCATGACAATGCCTTTTTTATCTATTTTATAAAGCAAACACATAAATAAATGCCATTATCATTTACAAAGCCAATAGCTAGTGTTGCATTATTATTAGCAATGCCAACTGCTCACACTTTTATAATGCGATACCTATTGCTTGTTATACATTTTCAGCTAATTCAAGCACTGGTGATAACACACAATATAAAAATGTCAAACTTTCAGAAACTGCTGCATTTAAAAAAACAGCTGAAAGTTCAAGGTGTCCAGCATCTGAGACAAACTGTTCTAAAAGAAAGCTTCAACAAACATTGGTAAAGGCCTTTTTTGTTGCAATTGGATATAGATTGTTTTTATCTAGCATTAGCAACACTTTACATTAACCTCAGCGCCTGAGAAGCCTGTTCCTCCTGATGTAGAAAAAAGAAGGTGACTTGGTGAATGTGCAGTGCAACAGCAAACACTGTTAAATGAAGACACATGCACATACAGCTTGAAACTGTACATTTAATGGCCCTCCTCTCCTCTTTGTGCACACCTCTCTGGCCAGACACCCACATCCATGACTAAAAGAAATGGGAGCAGGCGGAGGAAGGAGAAGCCTGGTGACGTGAAAGATCGTGTTTCTTAAAGACCCCTCACACACCAAAAGGGCCCTTGGTGTCAAGCTTCATCATAGGGGTCTTCGCATCCCTCTACGGAACGCGGCGTGCTACGACCAACCAATACGTGGGAGCACTGATGTAATCTCTATGTGTGGTGTGAGAGAGGTGGTGAGAGGTAGGGTCAAAAGTGAGTGGTAAGTGAGTGTTAAAAAATACCCAGCATCGACGGAGCCGCAAGGGGACCTTCATGCGAGGCAGCAATTCGGTACCGAGTGCAATGTGCACAGGGTCCCTTTCGATCTAAGGCTCGTGAGGCCGTTGGCTTCAAAAACAGCAAATTGCGAATAAGGAATTTCCTTTTTACTTATAAACACTGAGACCATTGTGTCCCCTTTTTTTGTAGCCTCTGTCTACACATAATACTGGTGTGGTTGACATTGTCACACCATGGATGTGAGTAGGCTAGGGATCTGTGTACCCGTCCTGAAGAAGGAGCAGCAGGCTTCGAAACATGTTGACACACGCAGGTTGTACATTAATGCAACACACCTCCACTCCACACCTTTTTAATAATACCGGCACCAAGGTTTATTAAAACATTCTTCTCCTATGATGCTGGGTATTTTTTAACACTCACTTACCGCTCACTTCTGACCCTACCTCTCACCACCTCTCTCACACCACATAGAGATTACATCAGTGCTCCCGCACATTAGTTGGTAGTAGCACGCCGCGTTCCGAAGAGGGATGCGAAGACCCCTATGATGATGCATAGAGTAAAGCAAAATCCCTCGGAACTTCCCACCCCCCTGAACCCCCTTTCCCCCCATGCACTGTAAAAGGTACTGTGACCCAACGATGCACATCATCACATGCGGCGGGTTTACCACAAATGGCAGACCCGAGGATGAACAGAGCAGGGGCTTCAGGGTACCACGTCTATTGTGGATCAGGGCTCCCCGGAAGATACACAGTTAGCGGAGCCCCGAAGTCTTTAGGGCGTGAAGGTTCAGGCAGTTCCTCGGCATACATTTCAAGTTGTTCTTTGCAGTACAGCAAATCCGGGACCCACTTTACAATGTTGGGGTGAGTTTAGACCCCCAGCATTGCGCCACCGCCCTCTTAGCCAGTAAGGTCGAAACAGCCACCAGTCTGCGGTTGCAGGGTTTAAGATTCTTTACCCAGCCTAATACACAAACCTCAGGAGATACACGCCATGGCTGCTGCTTATTTACCTTATGCAACTAACAACCATTGACAAAGCCAATAGTCCTGACTTGTCGTAGGTATGATGTTATTGTTGTATCATATATCTGGATGCAATGACAGAAACAGCAAAATACAAGTCAGGCGGCATACTATGCTAGGCACAGAGTTTTAGCTTATGTGTTTTTAAGCCACGCCTGTAATTACATTATTGGCCACGCCCCTTTGAGAGAAATATTAGTGGCTGAGATTAATTCAGGTATTCCATCTGTCGCTTTTTGACTGGTCTTTACACACGTCTGGTTACAGTGGTTTAACGAGAAATTATTAAAAGCAAGCAGGGTGCCCCCCCTCCCCCCTCCCCCCCCCCCCCCCGCCCGTAGCCCACACTCACACGTTAAACTGAGGTCATCGGGAATTCATTTACAGATCTTGGAATCTTTCATATTTGACAGAAAAAACGACAACTCTTCAGGAGCGCGCAAAGACAATAAACCTTTATTTCCCACTATTGCTGCTTCGGCAGCCAGTGAATGACGCGGCAGAGATCTGGGGGGGGGGGGGGGGCACCGGAACATTCATACGTTACAGATCCAGCCACAGCCTGGCAGCAGCAGGAAGCATTTCTGTAAACGCCTTTGCAATGCTCTATTTAATGATTAATTTGTCATCAACACCAGACCCTGCTGGAACTGGACTAGAGGAATTCGGAATTTTCTCTTTTTCTTTCCCACGGAGTTTCAACCTCAAGGTCGCACATGTGGCGCAATGAACGTTCCTGATGCTCAGGGGCCGCGCCGTGAAACCTCAGGCACGCCCTCTACAGGCCCGCAGGGGGAGGGTCCGGAGTACATGGACCATGACACACCGTGTCCGTGTATTCCGGACCCCTTCCTTGTGGGCCTGTAGAGGGCGTGCCTGAGGTTTGATGGCGCAGCCAGGGGAATTATGAGATTCTGGAACCTTCTGCATAATTATGAATTCACCAGACTTGCCACATAACCCACAGACGCTTCAGTGACGGCTCCTCCGAGTGCCGTCTCCGCCAACAGCCTGAACACATGAAAGAGAAAGCGATAATAAAACGTGTTTATTCTAGGCCTGGGCGTAGTTCGCGTAGTAGCACTTCGCGAAGCTACGCAAAGTGAAGTTCGCACTACGCGAGCTACGCGTAGCACTTCGCGAACTGCGTAGTGCCTTGTTCGCACTGTGCCAGATGTCGTTTTCAATGATTGCACAGTGCGGACAAGCAACCGGCACTGTGCACTCATTGAAAATGGCATCTTGCACAGTGCGAGCTGTAGTTTTCTGCTGCTCGAGTAGATTTTTACTCAAGCTTCAGCTTTCTCAACGCGAACTGGTAGTTTCTCATCGCGAGAGGTCGCGAGCATACGCGACCACTCGCAATGAGAAACCTGACCTCCTCGCGTTGGGAATCTCGCCGGGAGGTTTATTTTCCATGCTCGCGATCGCCAACTTGAAGTTGCTGATCGCGAACAAGGAAAAAGTCTCGCCGAGATGTCATTTTGCTTGCTCGCGGTCGCCAACTTGACGTTGAGGACCGCGAGCAAGCAAAAAATTACCGCAGCAATACGCAACACTACTCTACGCGTGTTCGCACTGTGCTACGTGCAGTTCGCGTAGTGCGAAGTAGCGCGAACTTCGCAAACTACACGAGCGTAGCGTAGTGCTTCGCCCAGGCTTAGTTTATTCTCGCTTTATTTCTCCTTCCATGGCCGAGTCTTTGGCCGCGGGGCCCTCGGGGTACCAGTGAGGAGGGGCAGTGGTGGGCACTGTTGTCAGTGCGCATGTGGGTTTAGACGGCCGTCTCAGGGGGGCTAAACCGACATGCACACTGACGCTGTCTCCAACCCGAGCTGCTTGCTTGGATGGAGACAGCAGACAGTGCAAATCGAGGGCACTCAGGCCAATCCGGACTTGGATCTCATGCATGAGAACAGCATCAGGATTGGCCGCAGGGTCAGGATTGGCCGCAGCGTCAGGATTGGCCGCAGGGTCAGGATTGGCCGCAGCGTCAGGATTGGCCGCAGGGTCAGGATTGGCCGCAGGGTCAGGATTGGCCGCAGGGTCAGGATTGGCCGCAGGGTCAGGATTGGCCGCAGCGTCAGGATTGGCCACAGCGTCAGGATTGGCAGCAGGGTCAGGATTGGCAGCAGGGTCAGGATTGGCCGCAGGGTCAGGATTGGCCGCAGGGTCAGGATTGGCCGCAGCGTCAGGATTGGCCGCAGGGTCAGGATTGGCCGCAGCGTCAGGATTGGCCGCAGGGTCAGGATTGGCCGCAGGGTCAGGATTGGCCGCAGCGTCAGGATTGGCAGCAGGGTCAGGATTGGCCGCAGGGTCAGGATTGGCCGCAGTGTCAGGATTGGCCGCAGGGTCAGGATTGGCCGCAGAGTCAGGATTGGCCCCAGGGTCAGGATTGGCCGCAGGGTCAGGATTGGCGCCGGGGAGTCTCAAAGCCCGTGCCTGCAGTAGACAGGACCAGAAGGGTGCAATACTGCGGGCAGCAGGGACGTTTTTTTTTTCATCTGTCCCCCTCATCCCCCCTCGTCCCGCTCACTAACCCCCCCTCCCTCCCCCCCTCTTCCCTGACACCAGCCGATCATGGAAGGGTCGCAACAATTGCAGACTTGCAGTAGTTTCTGGGTCAAACTTTACTGAAAAAGTCGTCTTTTAGTTGCCGATTGCTGTATACAGGTGTTAAACATGTGCTCAGACTATATGAATGTGTGTTAAAGTGACGTCATTGCAACATAACAAAATAACAGTGCCATGGAATGTGCAGCAAAACATGGCACTTAATGTGTCTTTTCTTACTGGATGGTTTTGTCAACCCTGAAATGTAGTTTGGGCCTTCGCTGATGCTGAATTCTAGTGACCCTGGTCCTGGGTCATGGGTCATAAGTGCCAGGGCCCAAACCTGTGCTCAGAAGCTGCCGCCAGCGCTGCAGAGACGTCGTGGTGCAGAATGCACAGGCTGCATGGTCTTGAGTCGCCGTCACAAGCCGCTCCCTGATCCTCTGACTGACTCTGATGTTCTTTGTCATCTCTGCTTTCTCTCTTTGCTTATGTTTTTTCCTTCTCTCCTCTCCTGTGTTTATCTTTCTTTTTTTCAGGGTCAAAGTCTCATGAGGCAAAATAAGTGCTGGTGCCTAGAAATAAGTGCCGGTGGGCCCCACCTGCAACCACAGGCTCAATTTAAGCACCGATTACAGGCCCGTGGATGGAGAGGGCTGACTTTAAGCCCCCTTAAGTAAGTATTTCAGAAATATAATGTTAGGAAGATTATAGCCTGCTGGTATTAACAGCCCTAAAAGGGGGTCTATTGGCTAAACGGGGGGAGTATAGTGGGTATTAAGGGACAGGGCTCAGAACCTTTCGTTTTTTTTGGTTTACGATGACGCTGCTCTCGAAGTAGATGCCCTAACATGGGCTCAGTAATGGAACTTTTCTCAAGGTTTGCCCCCTTGCATGTGGTACTGCATTCATTCACAGTGGGTCACCGTTGTTTTGTAACTAGCTTGTTCTGACATCTCCGGAGGACAAGAGCTGACGGGGGCTAAATCCATATTCATGCGGTGGGATAGTGCTTAGGTGGTAAGGCACTATGACGCCCTATAATAATTCAATGTTCCGATTAGTTGAAATTGTCATTCTTTTGCTGAATCCATGATTTAGCACCTTCAATGTTAGTCGATGAGAAGACGTCCTACATAAACCCTTGATTTAGAGGGTGAGTCAGAACTTCAACGAGAACTTCTGTTACTGGGGCTGCTGTCCGATTTCTTACTGATTTCACTGCTCATATGAGAGTTAGGCTATTTTTGATTTTGCCGATGATACTGTATTGCTTAGAGCCTTAATGCCAATGGGTTTATGCATCTGCACTTTGCAATTTCTCTACTGGGCCCTTATGCATTTTTGTAATAAAACTTTTAAAGGTTTGTAATTCCGCCCTAGAATTCCCTTATTTAGTCTGTCCTTCCTCATTTGACACTATTTTTGATCTGCTGATTAGCACCTTATATTGGGACACATTGTCTCATGAAATTGAGGTCTTACATCATACTTTATTCATCCATGTGCCTTTTGGGTGCAAGATTTTAGGGGTGTCCCGCACACAGCTTTGTTTGATCTGGTGTCACAGCAGAGTAGCAAAGTGACCAAATATCATGTGTGAGGCCAACCAGTCGGAAACATTTTGCCAAAAGAACGTGATCTGGGACTTGTCAATTTGCTTTTCATCTTTGTGAGGGCTCTTTCCTCATTTTATAGATGAGAGCACAAGATAAGACTGTGGCATTGATCAGGGTGTGTAGAGAAAGGGGAGAGATACTGCTGCTTAGGACGTAAAGAGGCCATCCAATGTAAAGGCAATATACATCCCAAAGTGTCCCCTTTTTGATGATGTAAGCCTGGGTTTGGAGATATATTGGACCATTATTCACTCGATGGCCCCTTTAAGAACAACTACAGCACACGTCATAGATTAGATCCCACAGAAGGTGATTGAGGGGTTTACGGAGCTCTATGGGGCACAAAGACGGGGCTGCCATACGTTTAGAACATAGCACATTGCATGGTGACATAACAAAGGAACTTTACAAGGTACTAAACATCTAAATGAAGGTACTTCTATGGGGGTCACCTGCCCCACAGACAGCAGAAGATATGGGTAAAACAAACACCTCTGAATACAGTCAGAACAATACAATACACTACATTACAATTCAGTCAATACACTACAATACAATACAATACAATACAGCACAATTCAGTCAATACAGTACAATACAGTACAATACAGCACAATACAGTACAATACAGCACAATACAGTACAATTCAGTCAATACAGCACAATACAGTACAATACAGCACAATACATCACAATTCAGTCAATACAGCACAATACAGTACAATACAGCACAATACAGTACAATTCAGCACAATAAAGTGCAATACAGCACAATACAGTACAATACAGCACAATACAGTCCAATACAGTACAATTCAGTCAATACACTAATACAATACAGCACAATGTAGTACAATATAATTAGGCTGTCCGGAATTCGGTTTAAACCGAATCTGACCGACAGTACCCTACCGGATGAAAATCAGCTGACCCGGTTTAAACCGAGTGTCACTGATTTTCATAGTTGACGGGGGAGAGGAGCTGTTGTGGACTGCCGTCTCTCTGACTGCGGCCGCACCCGAGTACTTCACAGGTCTTTAAAAAGACCAATTAGATAACAAGGCTTTGTTGTTCTTTCGCCCCTTCTCTGAGCCCCTGTGGGCGGGGCTGAGCGCAGAAACGGTCTTCAGCCCTGGAGCCGTGTTGGTGCCTCGGTGTGTGGATCGCCGTGTGGACCCCCCCGTTGTGGCGGGCGTCTAGGGGGCCCTGACAACCAACGGGGAGCCTAAAGAAGCGAAGATGAGGCGGTGAGTGCGTAGCGGGCCCCGGAGCTAACTTGCCTCCCTTTTATCTTGATTAAATGTATAGTTAGTTATGCGTCAGATGGCTGGGAAATCAGGGAAGGTAGGAAAAAATAGCGTGTAAGGAAGTGGCTTCTTTTGTCGCGTTACAATGTTAACATGCAGATATTTGGGGCTTTTAAAATCAAGACTCTTTACCTCCTAAATTGAGAGTGTTGTCATTGTATTCTACGGCCGCTATGTTGATGTTCAACTGAGAAAGCTGTGCACTTTCGTAGCTCTTGGCGTCTGCAAATTAAACGAATTTCTATAGTAATCTAACGTATTTTTACGCTGTCAGAGCGAGGTTTAGGTCGGTATTTTGCAGACACTCCCAGATTTCACAGAGTTGATATTTGGCAGAGAGTCCCTACTGCAGTGGGTGTGGTTTGCCAGTAATATAGTGTAACATAATAACCCGTAGAAGGAAGAAAGGTCCCCCGCCCGATCTGCAGAACTCTTTGGTCGAACAAGTGTGAAATCAGTGGGTGCGTGTTCGGAGAGCTTTACCAGGTGAGAATCAGATACACACACAGTAGGTTTATTCCGGCTGGAGGAGGAGGAGGAAGGCAGAGATGAGTCTGTATCTGCTCCAAAGTCGGCAGCTCTGGCAGTTAAGACATAAGGAAACTTGAGCGGCCTCCCCCCCCACACCCACCTCATCCCCCTCCCCTCACCCCTCTCTACCCCCTACCCCCTACTCCCCCCTTCTCCAACGTACATGGAGGAGCGCTCATGTCAGGGTAATGTGCTGAGGGGGCCCCAGGAAGATCTCCAGTGAACGCTGACTACAGGGTATCCATTCTCAGATTTACGTTTAAAAATCAGTGTTTTATGGCACTTGTAGTACTCGGAGCAAAATTAGACACAAACTAAAACCAAAAATATGATTATTGAACCATTCTAATTGTGGTCCGTCGGCTGCGCTGCCGTCTCTGGTGCAGGAAACCAGGGTTCGAGCCTCGATGTCGCGTCCACATCCTGTGATTCTGGGCAAATCCCTTAATCTCCCCGTGCCCGAATGTGTAATGTAAATACGGTGCTCATGTAAAGCGCTCCAATACCTTCGGGTCGAGTTTGCGCTATATAACATATGCAACAAATAAAATAAAATAATGAAGGGAATAAAGCCCTATGGTAATGGGGTATTCTCATGGCCTCGCCACTGTGGTCCAGATCATATGATGGCAACTGAAGGAGACCTAACTTGGCAGCATTGCCATACGTAAAATCTTGCAACTCCGTGTCACCCTATACATTGCTTTTTAGGGTTTTGCACTCACAAATGCGAGACCCATTGCATTGCAAATGCTTGTTAAATCTGAGCTGCAGAATCAAAGGACAATGGAAAGTATTTCCTGACTGTATTAAGCTTCTGAAAAGTAGAGCAGTATACAATTTCTGAAGAAAAATGGAAAAAGCAATAATAAAAGCGAAGCGTTCCATAAACACCGGTAAAACACTGTTTCAGTTGTTTTTTATGGCGCTAAAATGAGTAACCACTGAAAAGCACTGTTTTTTTGAGGTATTGAAATCACTGGAAAACACTGAAAAAACACCACCAGAATTTCCCAAAAATAGAAACTGAAAACAGGAAAGCCTAAATATAATAGAATACAGTCGGAACAATACAATCCATTGACTTGGTTGAGGCATGGTACTAGGGTCTGCGTGTCTCCCTGCACGCATAGTGCTTCCTCTCTGCTTCAATATGGGCTCTACCTGTCCCAGCGCATATATGTGCCCTCCTATATCGCATCCATGGGCATCTCTGCAAGCCCAGGCTGTCCACTCTGACCACCGGACTGTGTGGGTCTTTTAATACATGAATCTGTCCTTGCTTTCCATGTTTCAGTGTCTCTCTGCCTACACCAAGGTCATGTTCTCCATCATCATGTGTCGCTGCACACACAGAAGCTCCGCCCACTCTCTTCATGATGAGCCTCTGTGTCTTTACACATACTAGAATCCAGTCTAACCATGTACCTGTTTTTGTCCTAGCACATGTAGGGACTCTGCACTTACACCATGTGTGCCCCTGTGTTTTATTTCATTTATAGCGGTTCTGACACTGTTCTGCTCTGAGTTGTGTGTGCTCCTGCATGTCTGCCTTCTCCCACCATGCACCTGTGTGTCTTGCACACATATGGGTTCTGTCCAAGCAGAAAAGAGGCTTTAGTGTCTCTCACTGTATGGCTGGTGCTGTGCCCACAGAGGGTCCTTGGCCTGCCTGTTTCATCATGTTGGCATGTGTCTCTGGGCTGCTAGGTGCCGTTTCTTGTCTGGACGTGTCACCCTTCACTATTAGGCTTGGCAAAGAGGGGTCATGTTTTCTTGTTTCGTCAGTGTTTGTGATGCCTGTTCCCCAGGGATTGGAGTCCTATGAACCTGTATGCCTATGAGTGTTTCTGCAGACCGGATGTGACATTTGTTTCACAATGTGTGCCCCTGCAGGTAGCGCATGCCTCGGTCGCCTCTCCCTGCATGCTTAGCACATCTGTCCCAGCAGACAGGATGTGACGTTTGTTTCACAACGTGTGCCCCTGCAGGTAGCGCATGCCTCGGTCGCCTCTACCTGCATGATTAGCACATCTGTCCCAGCAGACAGGATGTGACGTTTGTTTCACAACGTGTGCCCCTGCAGGTAGCGCATGCCTCGGTCGCCTCTCCCTGCATGCTTAGCACATCTGTCCCAGCAGACAGGATGTGACGTTTGTTTCACAACGTGTGCCCCTGCAGGTAGCGCATGCCTAGATCGCCTCTCCCTGCATGCTTAGCACATCTGTCCCAGCACACAGGAGGATTCAGATCAGGTCTTACCAATGTGAAGGCTGCAGGGGAGTCACTGGGGACAGCTGTATCAGTCTTACTTGTTTTGCAGCAGGACCGGTGTGTGAGCTCCGGTACCTTTGCCTTGTCTCGGGTGACAGAGGTAGTGAAGTGGGGTCTTAGCGGCTCTAGAGCAGCGGATCTACTCGACCCATGGCTACCAAGGAGCCTCGCTCCACTCCACTCCACTCCACTCCACTCCACGCCACTCCACGCCACTCCACGCCACTCCACGCCACTCCACTCCATCAGCGGCTTGCTGACTGCAGAAGACCCACCACCCAAACCATGGTGCAGATGGCATGAAGCTGCCCACCAGTGTATAAAGAATCCCTCCATGGCTTCAGGGACAGGCACATGTTGTCAGTAACTGAATGGGATTCCATCCTGAGTGCAGAAGTGCCACGGGTGACCGATGATGTTGGGTGTTGCTCTGCGTCGCGTCAGTGTCACACTGAGTCAGGCTGGCACGCAGCACCAGTTTTACATTGGACCAGGACATGCCTGCCACCCTACAAAGGAACTTTTAGGGAGGTGCATCATTGAGAGGTCACACATGCATGAGGCACAGAAGGCATTCAGCTGAGTCACATAACCCAGAAACATACGCGACAGATACCACTGGGACTCGGGAGCAAGAGGCCACAGAGGCAAGGCTGTACGACACAATGTAGACAATCAAAGATGAATCCGAGACCTCAAGTTCATGGACAGTATAGAGCAGCCACGCCTAAGGCTCGGGAGCCAGAGACAAAGTATGTCTGGAGTCCAAAGCCAAAGAGGACACACAGAAGAGACCAATGTGATGCCATACTTGTATATCACTAGGGCATGGAGTCATCAGAGCAGGAGGCCAAGGGCATGCGAGAGGTCATGAGCATGTCACAGCCTATGACCATAGAGACAGGAGAGCCTGAGGCCATTGACATCTTACAGCCTGATGATGTTGGAACTCTGGAGTGTGGAAATGAGCCCAAGACCATGGAAACTCAGAATCCGACCCCAAAACAACTTTAGATTTAAGTCTGAAGCTCTTGAGATAGCACAGCCTTGGACCATGGAGACATCAAGGTCTGACTCCTCAGAAACACCAGAGTTTGAAATTAATGAACTACCAGAGCCTGACAGACATCAGAGCCAAGCACATTTAGACATATTACCCACAGAGCAAGATAGCAGGAAACCGAGAGAACTGTCGAGCTACAGTTTCAAGAGATCATTTCAAAAGACTAAAGTAAAATGCTGATTTGCATCTTTGAGGCCGCTGATCATGAAACACAAGTGATCACAAAGATATGAGACCCACAGAGCAGTAAAAAAGAATAACCTGAGATATATGGTTGAGAGGCCGAAAGGTAAAAGAGATATTATGCCTAGAGAATGAAAAAAAAAATAAGAAGCAGAAACCGAGAAAAGACTTGGTGCTGAAACCCAAAGACCATGCAGACAGGCAATATACACCAATGAAAGTGAGAAACAACAGAGGCATGAAATCCACACAAGGACGCCATAGGAATACAAACGTCAGAGGACAATGAGGGTTTCTACCCAGAGTCCATGGAGTACAATACAAGAACAGCAGAGACATGAAACACCTCTGCCATAACTACCAACACACATGATCCAGAGGGAAAGCCGATGCACCACAGGGCCATGAAACACTGAGGCTGAACAACGCGAGGAAAAGCTCAAATATACCAACCAACCAGTGGAAGCAAGAAAAGAACGGAGATATGATGAATGGAGTCTTGTTAAAAAATGACACTTCTTGTGACCTTCTTAATACAAGTCAAAACATCAATATTTCCTACCTGCTTCATTGATAACAGACAGGACCGACTTTCCGCTGGAGTCCTCGTGGTATTGGAATCTCACCACACAGCCTTCTTCATCTTTATAAGTGCAGTTTACGGCATTTTTGCCCTTATCACCTGTGGAAATTAAAAAATAAAAGTCAAACCAATGAATTCATACAAGAGTAAAGGTGCTTTGTGAAAGCAGAGAGCAAAACAGCGATGGATCGAAACGCTTGAATGAATCAAAACCGCTGGTAATATCCGTTCACACAAATGTAACAGTAAAGTCATCATGGGTCCTAAGGTGCGTTGCGTGTGGGTTATGGTACCTTGTTGCTCTGCTCACCCTCCTTTGCAGCTAGGTGGGAACTACCTGAGCTGCATCGGTAAGGAACGCTGTCGTTCTAGAGGTGTCCCATCATCAGTGTCCAGCCACGAACGCTTGACCCCCAACACCCAACCTTGCACCACTACCCTTCTCCAGCAAGTTTCTGTTTACCAATGAGGAAGCAAGACTGACCTCTCGGGTGTCTCCCCTTTTATCACACAAACACAACACGCCCAAATATTACAACTCCTCACATACATGCAAGAGCGAGTGAAAACCTCCCATGAGGATGACTAAAAGGACTTTACTGGGTAAGAGCTGTGAGCCCTCTGCCCAGGGACACAGATAGAAAGACTGTTGCCCCCGCACTAGAGAGACAGCCATCAGCAACCATTGGTCCTCAGGTAGCCACACGAGGGGAGAGCAATCACTCCATTCAATGGTTGGCGGTGTACCTCGGGTCACCCCTGTATAGACCAGTCTTGTGCTTCAGGTCTTGAATATAATGGGGAAAATCTTTAGCCAGAAAGACAAACGGTGGGGCCGAATGACTCAACTGTTCACACAGCATAAGTACTTCCATCTCTGCAATATCGCAGTACACTGAAAACAGGGTTGTCTTTGGCCTTACTGTTTTCAGGGCTTATTCCTTCTACAGAAGGCAAGCGCCTTCACCGATGTCCTCAGAGCAGGAAGAGACGTTACCGTGATGTGTGGGACGAACCAATGAATCATCGTGAGCTGTTGCTTCAGGTCAGTTTCTCAATGTTAAAGCAGAACAAATTGAATGAAGGTTGATTTGCTGCAACCAGGTCCTAAAGCAACTCCTGCCTCAACTCTGGTGACTCAAGTCCCAGCTCATCTGCGGACAGATGCAGCTGAACCTGCTGATCCCACCACACCTAAACACCTCAAACAAGTGGAGACTCTGACTCACCAGATACTGTAATGACCATGAGCCCCTGCATCCTGCCACAACATTCCATTCCATCACAACAAAGGCTCTCAGGGCTTTAGATCGTCCACCTTAGGGTTTTCGAGGTGGCCTTCTGCTACAGTTACGTCACCATAGATTCTTCAGCGATCGAACAAACATTACTTGCGAGCAGAAGACTGCGATGTTTTAACACCTTATATCCTAAGTGCAGACATCCTACAGATGAATCCTTCATTACTATTGGAAGGTCCTGCTCCCTCAAGGTCTCCGGCTTTGGATGAGGCCAAGTCTTATTATAATGGCACACTCTTGCTTGGACATACTTACACTTTTTGAATGATGTCATGAAGTAATCTGAGAACTTGGATAGACTTGAAAAATCTGAGGACATTTCTCCCTCCCGGAAGCAACAAAATAAATCATTCTTAACCTTTCAGAGTGAAAGGCTGCTTCACACCTACTTCCTATCAATAAGAGCTCGGCTTACAAAACAGTTTGAGAATGAACCGAACTGCCTTTATGAACAGATATTCTTGCCGATGACTTATTCTTTAGATGTTAAAATACAGGATGGAGTCGGGACCTATCATTTGAAGCGAGCTCTGTGCGGGCATTCACTGGGAGAAAGCTATCAGTTTTAGGTGTTAGGGAGAGAGGTACCAGTGCATTGTGTGTTTATATATAATTATTGTAAGGAAACCAGCTTTTTGCAGGTTTACCCCCCCCCCGACTTTTGTTCCCAGTTTGACTACTAAGTACTGGTGTAATGGCTCTGAAATGCCCTGAGCCCTGCTAAAGAGGGCACGGTGTATTTGTTCTGACCCTTAAAATGCTGTTTCTTGAAATGAAATGAAATGAAAAGTGTAGCTTATATAGCGCAACTGTGACTCCTAACGGAGTTTCATTTGCTTGTCCCCAATTGACATAACCTGTCTTACTTGTAAGTCCCTAGTATACAGGGCCGGACTGGCCGTAGCGGGCACCGGGCAATCCCCCGATGGGCCACACCGGTGGCGGCCAGTTTTGGGCCCCTGGGGGCCGTTTTTTATTACAGGGCCGTTTTTGCAGCATAGCTCCAAATCGGCCAAGTAACAAAATCGGCCGAAAACCGGCCCTGGCAAAGAGCTCGGCCGCACCCCCAACCCCCAGGGGGGCGGCCGAGCACTTTGCTAGGGTCGGTTTTAGTTCCCAGTCCGGCCCTGCTAGTTTATGGTATCAGGGGTACCGAGGGCCTGTAGACTGAGGTGTCTCTCGTGGACTGCAGCCCAAGTTGTGCCCCCATGAGTATGACGAGGTGAAACATAAGTCCCAGTCCGGCTCTGCTAGTATATGGTATCAGGGGTACCGAGGCCTGTAGATTGAGGTGTCTCTCGTGGACTGCAGCACTAGTTGTGCCCCCACGAGGATGACGAGGTGAAACATAAGTCCCAGTCCGGCTCTGCTAGTATATGGTATCAGGGGTGCCGAGGGCCTGTAGATTGAGGTGTCTCTCGTGGACTGCAGCACTAGTTGTGCCCCCACGAGGATGACGAGGTGAAACATAAGTCCCAGTCCGGCCCTGCTAGTATATGGTATCAGGGGTGCTGAGGGCCTGTAGACTGAGGTGTCTCTCGTGGACTGCAGCACTAGTTGTGCCCCCACGAGGATGACGAGGTGAAACATAAGTCCCAGTCCTGCCCTGCTAATATATGGTATCAGGGGTGCCGAGGGCCTGTAGATTGAGGTGTCTCTCGTGGACTGCAGCACTAGTTGTGCCCCCACGAGGATGACGAGGTGAAACATAAGTCCCAGTCCTGCCCTGCTAGTATATGGTATCAGGGGTGCCGAGGGCCTGTAGACTGAGGTGTCTCTCGTGGACTGCAGCACTAGTTGTGCCCCCACGAGGATGACGAGGTGAAACATAAGTCCCAGTCCTGCCCTGCTAATATATGGTATCAGGGGTGCCGAGGGCCTGTAGATTGAGGTGTCTCTCGTGGACTGCAGCACTAGTTGTGCCCCTACGAGGATGACGAGGTGAAACATAAGTGCCAGTCTGCCATTTAAGGTAATGGCAAAGCCCAAACCTCCCTTTTAATGTATGTAAGTCACCCCTTTACAGACCTAACGAGCCCTATGGCACAGTGTTGTATGTGAAAAGGTGGAACCTGTACTTTTACATGTTCCAGCAGTAAAAATACTAAATTGTTGATTTAACTGAGGAAAAGATAGTAGCCCCATTGGCAAGTACAGCATTACAGGCTGGCACTCGAACCCTGCTAACTTCTTCATTGGACTACTAAGGGTGGCACTGTCTGGTATCCATAGAATCAGTGCATTAAATCAATTTAATGGTTAAATCGCATTTAATGTCACTGGTGGGCAAAGTGCAACTTTAGAAGTTGCCACTTTAGTTGCCCAAAGTTTCCAGTGCCTGTTTACGGATGTACACGGGGATTGTCCTGCAGACAGCGTTCTGCCCTCCTGGGGAGACGTGCTAACAACTCCCAGGACACAATAGGGGCCTGCATGAGTGAGAGGTGTTACCTCCCTCTGCAGTAAACCACGCGGTGTTAGTCCAAAAGGCGAGCTTCAAAGGAGAAGCCGCCTTTGAAGAGCAAGTGGGTAACGCTTAAGAGACGGACACTCTATTGTTTAGGCAGACAGGCTGGCACTGGGGCAGGACAGGATGAGCCAGTTTCCAAACCATTTTCTCCAGGGGCGTGTAGCCCCTTGGTAGCCACACTTCTGGGAGTGGGCAAGGGAACTCTGAGTGTCGAGGAGAGGGATCTCGCCATGTAGGAGTGGGCCGACTGGTGCCTCCTGGGATAGCCAGATGCCACACTTCCCAGGAAGTGGTCATCAGGAGGGAGGAAATCTGGTAGCCCATTGGTTACCTACTCAAAGGCCACTTTCTGAACATAAATATGGTACCCTTGGCACTCAGAACTCAGATCGACCAATGAGGAACAAGGTTAGGGAGATGAAATAGGAGTACGCGATAGAGCGTTGTGTAAGAAAATAACGAGGAAACATCACTGCACGACAGTATAATCCGCACGCCACAGGTAAGCGGGTAGGGAAGGATGAGACAGTATAGTAGCTGAGTGAACCGCGCACACCGCGTTTAATTTAATAAACAGCACACTGTGTTTTATAATCATATTAATTTTATTACTATTTCATTTTTGAGATGTGATAGCAGAGTAGCGCAGTAACCGGGTACACCGCGTTTAATCGGTTAAACAGAACGCTGCGTTTTAAAGACGCTTGGTCAGCGAGAGATAGTATCTATTTATTGCATTCATATTATTTTTAACGCTCTTGACTTAGGAGACGGTAGTACAGGGTGAGAGGTGAATGGCGCCTATCGCGTGTAAATTAAATTAAATTAAGAGCACGCAGTGCATAATACTCGCGGTGACAGCAAATGTGAGTATTCACTTATATAGCTAGAAATAGCCACTAATTTGCCCGACTTAGGAGAAGGTCGAATAGAGAGGAGGACCATATATTCAAAACTGTTCCCCTGGTGAGGAGTGCGCGTCCTTATCAAATAGTTTTTAGCACGTTGCGCGATATAAACGCCTCAACAGCAAGAGTTAATATTCCCTTATATAGTGAATATATCGAAACTATTCCTTCTGATGCTCTCGACTTAGGAGAAGGGAGGAGCACCGTATACGCGAACTTGTTTCCCCTGCGTCTGGAGTAAAACACAAATAAGAAGAAAAACGAAGGAAGACGGTTGTAATACCGATATCAATTACAAGGTAGGCAATGATTCAGGATAAAACGAAGGAAATGGGGAAGGATACTTTTGAGTTTTTAATATGAATAAGAAAACATATGTCTTTTTAGATTCCAGTAACACGTGTAGAAAATTTGGATGGCTCTTCATAATCATAAAGGAAGAGCGAGCATAAACTCATAGCAGACTTACCCAGGATAAGAAACAACTAAGAGCATAAGAAGGTGAGGACTTTGATATAAAAGATATATGAGCCCCCCAGACTATGTTAGAAATAAAGAGGCAGGGGGGGATGAGTGAGACACACACAAAATAAATGTTGTCTCAATATCAAATGAGGATGACGAATTGATATATTTATCTTAACACAGGATCGGAATATTGAACATTGAGTTGAGAAAACCCTCATCAATGGTCTTGAGAAAGATGGTGGCAAATAAATGAGCCCATCGAAACGCGTCGACGCAAAAAAGGCACAATTCAAGGAACGGGTACCGACCTATAGAGATGAATGTATGAGTATCTCATAAGTGGTACCATTTTAGCTTTGTTCAAGAGGATGTGCAATATATGACAAAGTGTACTGTCTTTTTATGTTGTGTTTTCTTGGCTATGCGGGCTCATAACGAGAAAAAGTTATTATTTGATTATTGTGTAAAAATTTAACTTGTGCATTTGGGTCTTCCCCATATATTCTCAATTGGTTCCTTTTTGTGCTACTAAGGAAAAATGTACTGTTTAGATTAATTGTCAAGAAGGGACCATTTTAGATTGTGTGTTTTTAAATGTGATGTATAACATGTTTTTTAAATAATAAATATCAATGATTTCTGTATAAATGTGTTGAAAGATAATTGTCAAATAATAATATTAGATACAAGGGACTGCTAGTTGATACAGTCTGTAACTTTGCAGAGTCTCCAGCAGCGCATAGCCCGGAACTGGAGGGTGTCTGATACCAAAGAGAGAAGATTACCAGATGAAACCTGCTCTTTTTGGCGTCAGACAACGTATGCGTGCAGGGCAGCAAGGGTGAAGGGCTGGGAGGGGTGGTGGTGGCGGCAGAGAAGGTTGAGGGTAGGTAAAAAACAAGCATTGGCATAGCCAATAGGTCTCGCTTTTGGGACCTTATAAGTATTTAATTATGCAGCACAATATCCTTGGTGCAATAACTTCAACTGTTGCATAGCTCAACACGTATAAGGTCCCAAAGGTGAGACCTATTGGCTATGCCAATGCTTGTTAATCTTTCCTATCTTGCAACCCAACATAAACTAGTCGCATATTCACTCTTCCAACAAGCCTTCAAACTTGCAAGTAACACCCAACTTACACAAGGTTGTTGGTGTGACATAAGAGTCAATGGATTCCTGTGCCCTTTGCATACGTCTACCGAAATGGTAGTGCTCCAAGATCCGTAATCACTTTTGGTAGATAGTCCCTAAACCAATTTAGCCAATCATATCTCAAACTCATGAAGATTGTCAGTATCACTTCCACCTAGGTCAGGTAAATGTTCGAGGACCTCTTGACCTTCGGGTCCATAGCAGTGCAGCAACAAAGAAGTCTTTCTCCCAGCACTTAGTAAGACACTACACACAAATGCTTAATTCATAAAGACCATTTTACACATAGACCACCTAATGGGTGGACTTCCTGGATTAGACAAAAAGAAGGGTGGAGGCATAACATTCTGCATCTGTAAGAGGAATACAGTAAATAGAAACCAGAAGCAAAGCCCAGGACCTAAATATCAGAACGCCAATGTGTGACTTTCACACCTTAGACAATAAACATACCCATCACCCGAAAATGACCTAAAAAATGTCAGCTTACTGTCCTAACACTAAGAGATGAAAGTACATGCTTATCAACTAGGTATTCTTGAAGCTAAGCAATTATGAAAAATTAGCCACTCAAACACTAAGCGATTAAAAATGTTTTAAAAGAAATGATGCGCGCATCACCTTTGTAAATCCACCAGCAGACACGCAGTAAGAAAGATCATGTAATATCACCATTCACAATAGTTCATAAAAAAAGACCAAAATAATATGCAGTAATGCGCCTTGAAGACTCTGTGTACATTTCCCTGCATTCAGTCTGAGTACAGAGATGGCAGGGGGAAGAGGATAGACACCTAGCAAGATCGAAGGAAGAGAGAAAGTGGGAAGGGGAAGAGGAGGTGCCGTGCAGAGAGAGGAAGAGGAGGTGCAAGAAGAGGCAACGATAGGCAGAGGTAGGCGCCGAAGTCGAGAAGGGGGTGGATGACCCAAGAGGAAGTTGCGAGATGGGGAGAGGGGGAGACAAGACAGGGAGAGTGAAGGAGAGAGGCAGGGAGGGACTCGGTGCTCACAAAGCTCAGAAAGACACTGTTCCGCTCCTACCTGAACAAGACGCGCGGCCGCCAGACGCGCTCTGTGGTGGGGGGGAGGAGGAACGTTGAAGACGAGGAAGACGGAGAGGTAGAGGCGGAGCGTGGCACGCGCGCTTGTACACGTAACCGCACGCTCTCTGTCGAGATAATTAAACTGAGATAATTGTTTCAAGAAACACGAAGCACAAGTTGAACTCGTGAAAGTGGCACTCAGGATATGCACGTCCCTATCATGGGGAAACAAAAACAGACCCCAATAAACCTTTTTTTTTTTAACTGAAAATGATTGCGGCTGTGAACTGCCGTGGAGCTTAGCCTACTGCAAAGCAACCAAACACCAGCAGGCGTATGGAATTGCATCTACTTCCATCACAAGCACGATGCCAATTGTTTCATTTCCACGCTCAGGGTTAGTAACTCGACTGTCATCCTAGGGAGGCTCATATTCCCGGATAAAGTTCTTATCAAAAGCCTTCTACTTTTTTCCTGGTTGAGCATAAGTAAGATTATCCAGCTCACGAAATAAAGACAAGCCCGGGAGTTGTGTGCGCGCATGCGCGCTAAAAGGCAAAAGTGAAAGCAGGCTGGCAAGTGGTGTGCGATGTGCACACACCATGACGAGAGAGGAAAGCCAGATGGCGCCTCTGCTCGTCATTGTGCGCGTAACCGCTGCCAGACTAAAAACTGTGGTAGCACTTTTAAATGCCCACACACTAAATGTCTCACCAGTGCAACGCATGCGCTGGCTCAGGCGAGGCCTAAAAAACAATAGGAGACGTTGGAGGTTAGGGGTTAGCCTGCAGGGGGCACACAAACGTGTGAGGCGGCAGGCTAATTGCTCAGGAGGGGGCTAGCTGCATTTCAAAGGCCTTTAACATCTGCTTCCTGCTGGCCTTTTGCTCACCCTCTCTTTACTGGCTCAGTGGCAGCACAGAGTCAGTAAAGAGAGGGTGAACAACATTTTTTTAAACATATTTTGCGGGCACTTTTGTAAAAATCGCTGCATTTTTACAAAAGTGCTGATTTTGCACATTTTTTGCAAATGGCGAAATCCTAGGGGGTGTGTTGAAGTGGGAGAAATACAATTAAAAATTGCTGAAAATACGAAGAGGAAAGAAATTGTTCCCCATTTTTTAGGGATTAAGATTAGGATTAAGTAGGTGATCCGCAATCAATAACAGTCAACCAGGAAGAGCCGTGTGGAACACATTATGAAATAAGGACATAAAAAATAATTATGGGGTTCATACACAACAAATCCATGAAACTCAGCAGAAGAGCAGAAATGTAACAAAGGAATAGTTTACAGAGTAAAGATAAAAGAGGCAGCTAGAAAGCCTTGAGAAGCCTGCAAGATAAAGAGGTACAGGACGAGAAAGCCCCGTCCAAGGAACGGATAAAGTTTAACACGACAAGTAGGAGGGACAGTGAAGGACATTTCTATCCATATCAAGAAATGAAGAGAAGAAAGGATCCGTTTTAGGTGATGTCATAGGGTTTGGGTGAACACCATCACTGTGAGGATGGAAATGTTATTTCAGTCTGAAGAGTGTGTTTGCGACAGAGAAATACAGCTCCATGGGTTCCATTGTTCCTTTGGGGTTGCAGAAAGGTTGACATGGCATGGGTCAGTCCTGAACTGAGCAAACAGCAGCAGTCTGGCCCATCAAACCCCACAGGGCACCTGTAAGTCACTTGCACCACAAACAACATGTAGCACCTTCTGGTACCTGGAAGTCATATGCGCGTTACTCACCGAGCTCTTGTACGGATTCAATCTCATCGCGGCAAATCCTGCTGCAGGAGCCATCAGTGAACCAAGGACCTCTCTCGAACTTCTTACACTCCACGCACTCCCTGTTGGCAAGAAGAGGAAGAGGTTCAGAGGCCTGAGGCAGACACCCTACAGACGTCTTTGGATCCAACGACAGAGCTGCAGAGTCAGCATCTAGCCCTATGTCTTCAGACCTTACTTCATAGACAGCACTACACTGCATCCTGGGAGATGTAGTCTCATACAAGTACCTGAAAAGGCCAGTCTACAAGCTGTAGTGTACAAAGTGCTGTTGGTCAAAACATTAGACTGGATGAAGGTCTCCTCTGAGAATTGACCAGTCTGAAGCTCTAGACGGATGGCTCTCTTCCGTCGTGTATTCTCACGCACAATCAGCGCGTCCACTTTCCTCTTTCCCAAAAGCAATGGAAATATTGCGGATGTTGTGTGCTCCCTCAAGCATGACGTCACATTATTCCAGGACAGTATCCAAGGCGATCTTGTAAGTGTCCTGCCTCCTTAACAATGAAAAACATATTCCTTCTAACTGCGATGCGCCCATGTCTTTGCTGGATTCGTTTCTTATTTGATCTTAGTCTGGCTTCCTAGGTATATTTTACAAATGTTCTGCTGGTTGTAAAAATGGTGGATAAATAAATGGAACCTTAATTGCCAGTTAATCCGGTATTCGTCATGGACTTTCTGAATGGATCTGCCTCATGCAAACACCCTTTCTGTTCCCAAAACTATTTTTTTTTATTTTAGGTTTTTGATATAATGTGGACCTAAGTCCAAGCAGCAGAGCAGTGCCTTGCCGTGAACATTTTTATTACAGCAGGAACATGGAGAGATGAGGTGCTGCACTTGCAGGGTCCAATAGAAACACATGATCGATATCACATCCGCAGGACTGTAAGCAGCCGCGGCCTGCGCAGGTGGGAGCCCTGGGGTCTGGGTGGAGATTCGACAGGCGACCACAATAATGAATGTTCCCTCGTGGTTGTCAGTCGCATCCGCCCACCCCCACCCTCCCACCGCTCTTACCTGCATGGGCCGCCGCTGATTGTACAGAGGGCCACCGTCCTGGATTGGGCCACAGTACATCTTTCACAAGGGGTGCTGTGCGCAGAGAGGGAAGGTGGCCCTCTTACAGATGATGCGCTATCCCAGCGCAGAGGCTCTGGGGGGCGCGCATCATTGAAAGGCACACTGGCTGTTTGAAGCAGCCAGGCTGCCTTCCACAGTGCAGGCGCAATCTGAGCCGCTTTTGGAAGGGGGACGGAGATCCGACAGGGACATGGCTGGGGTGCCCATGCATGAAGGAGTCCCTCTTGGGGGGCATCCTCTGAGCCACCTTTCTGTGGCGCACATTGTCTGTTCCACCTCTTTGTGGCGCAGTCAGTGCGCGTCTTGACAGTCCCTTTACTTCTAAGCCCATGCCCATAGTACAGCGGGGCGCAGAGCCGCAGTACTTCCCTCATTAGACCGGGGCCATGCGTCCAGGCTGATGAGGGCACACCCCATAGAATTCTGCTAGCGCTGTATGTGCACTGGTGCAAACTGTATCACAGAGGGGGCCATGCAAGCGTCTGCAGCCCTTTCTGAAATACCAGAGGTACCCAGGGATGCAGAAAGTGGGCACGCGCCCCGGGGCACTGTGTAATGCAGCCCTGGGATGTGACTGGACGATGGACGTGGACACGCAGGTGACACACTACACTGTACACAGCGTTTGCATCATAAAAACCAGCACTGTATTTTATATTTGGAGACCCAGTTAGATAAAGCCATATAGACCAACTAACATGGGTCTTTTGGTCACGGTCCAAAGGCTGAAAACAAAAAGGGTCCCCGAGTCCGAGGCCTTCATGCTATGGAGTAACCACATCTCTGCAAGATGCGTCTGTGGGGAGGGGGAGGTGCACAGGCCCATCTTCAGAGCGTCCACGTTTAGAAGGCTGACAATCTCAGCAGTAGGGCAACAGGATAATCCATTGTAAATAGCTGTGTGCCAAGTTATGATTGGGGGGGGACATTTCACAAAAGGCATATGAAATTATGCAAAATGTACCCAAATTCAATTCCAAGTGTGTCCTATGAAAATATTACGAGAGGGTGTGCCGCACATTTAAAAAAAATCACACAAAATGTTGGCAAGGTGAGTGACTTGAGCAGAAATGTCTCCAGTGAGACATTTTCTGCCCAAATCAGATCCTGAGGGATGAAAATGTGCAAAATTGCACACTCGGAAAATTCAGAGAATTTAGGGAAATACGAGATGTGCAGATTTTGAAACCGTTCTAAACATTTGGCACGACCTACACTGGCATCTGATATGCAGAGTGAACAGGGGGTGCGGGCATTTTCATCTGGATATTTCTGATTTGCAAAGGAAAGAGGCATCCATCCCTTTACACAATGCTCAACAATGCTTGCATCGTACTTGGCACACACGGTCACAGGGCTAAACCAGGTGCTTGAACATCAAAGTGCAAATGCTAAAAGCAGCATGGCTGAGATCGTGTTAAAGGCTGGCTGCCTCTGTCCTCTTATCACTTGAGTCAACAGTGTCAGAAGTCTCGACTGTGACTGGCTCACAAACCATGAACTGCCCAAGATCTCCGTGCGTCATGGTGACGCCGGGACTCAGTGCGGGCTCTGGCTCTGTGTGTAATGGCCACGCCCCTTAGAGTAATTCATAATGTGCATTTAATGCATGTGAAAGGAGAAGACAAAAAATATTTAAACCAATAAGGAAAGAAAGATTAGTTAGTTCTACGTAGATATAAAGGCAAACAATTTCAACAGAAAGAGTGCATACATTAAATGGCTAAAATATGTATTTTTTCTATTGAAGCTTCCTGGTAAATGCCTTGAGATGCAGTGGAGGTGTAAAATCAATGACTCAGCGTGTAGTGATGTTTAAAAGAGGTGAAAGATAATTGTTTGGCACAGCACATTTCCACGCCTGTTTTCAAACAAGGAAATGGCCTTTGTACAAATAATCCCACTTGAAATGTTACAAGAGGGGCATCAGAAAAAGATGGAACAACTAAAGCATGTTTTATAAGGCTACAAAGTACGTCACACCCAGAACCCAAGCAGGATTGTAAGGAAGCTATCGACCTATTGCCGTCATCTGCACTGGATTTAATGTTCTAAAACATGAGACACAAAATGAAGTATGACAAAGCACATGGAATCATTTGTAATTTCAGGAAGTCAGGTTGAATGTTTGTGCGAGAATAAACAAGCACTGATAGCTGCTAATGACTTACAACCCTGATCAGACTGATGGAAGCGTCTGTTTCAAATAATGAGATCTGAGAAAGAAAACATTGTTCATTCCATCAGAAGTCTCAGGGTGCAATCATGAATATGAAATAGAGAAATGTTTTCCTTTTCAAATGAATTGTACATTACAGTTGCATGCTGTGCTTTTGTGCATGTGAACACGTGTTAGTAACAATAGATATTTTCTGTCTCCAGAGAAACAAAACAAAATGTATTTTATATTACTAAATTGTGGTTTCCAAAATTAAGGAGCAATTAAAAAAGTAACTGTTAAGGATCCAACCTGAATTCTGTGAGTAACCTAACAGTATGTGCTGTCTTTGTAACTATAACAATGTGCCCCACATGCAGACACCAAAGACACTTAATATTAAAAGTAATCTAGATAAAAAAATTCCGTGAGCAAGGTCGAAATCTGTTTGTAATGTAACAGTTACATACTCTTTCTTTGTAACTATAAGAACATGCTCTACATGCATACACCAAAGAAACGTAATATTCTAATTAATCCAAATAATTCTGTGAGCGAAATCGAGAAAAAATAATCAAGTCCGCAAACAAGAAGAAATAAAAATAATGACATCCGTACACATGAAGGAAAAAAAAAAGATGTGTTCCGATAAAAGCAGAGCGGCAGTCACCACAAGGCTGAATGGTAAAAAGAAGGTAAATAAAATGTTTAAAAGAATCCAAATAATGAAAACAGTGCAGCTGCACCGATAACATGCACTCAATAAACCAGCTTCAAGACAAAAAAAAGTAGGTGCAAACGTTAGAAAGGAAGGAGCACTTCGTCCAGCCTTCACCGAAAAGAAGTAGGCTAGAGTAGGTCATGTCCAAGAACCAGTGAATTCTCACTTACTTTTTGAAAGTGCAGGCATCAGGACAGGTGGGACACTTCTCACAGGTAACTCCATAGGAGCCAGGCTGGGTACAGTCGCATTTTCCGCACACACACTGACCACGCCCACTGCACAGCAGGCCCCTGCTGGCCATGCAGGTGTCCGTACGCGAGGTGCAGTTACAGTAGTCTCCCGTCCAATCCGACTCACAGTTACAGTCCCCACAGCTGCACTGACCATGTCCTGTCAACAAATAGATGTACATGGTTAAGCACAAACATAACGCGCTGCAGACGTACTCAGAATACACAGTGGCACAGGGGCATCTTAAAATATCAGAACAGTTGTGTGCTCTGTAGAGCAGGAAACTTTAGCTTGGATCTTCGACCATAAGACATACATTTATAATGTTTGCATAGTCTGAGGACGCATCAAGAGAGGAAGCACTTACAGAAAAGATTGTGGATACATATGGAGAGGATGACCATTTAGTAAGACATACAGACAGATCGTCATAAAAAGTTTGTCAAAATGGGGTGTGATATGTGCTGTATGTGGTAAATAACATTACCACTGGGTGAGCTATTTACTACTTGTGGTAAGAACTTCCTATTCTGAGTTTTCAACAGGAAAATGAGGGGAACACGCAAAAACAGTTAGCCTACTACATTTTAACAGGTTTGACCTGTCAGAAATCATCATGGGAAACTGCTAGTGTCTAATGATCGTCTTTTAATTCCAGTTGCTTGAGGAAACAGGTATTTGCAAAAAGATCTGAATTTAGCTCTTAACTCATAATAACGGCTTCAGACTATGTAAATTGCTAAATCAAGTAGGTTTTATTGTTCAAACATGTGGTGTCAAGCTCAGAAATTATGTGCATGTTATCATCTAGAACTTTGCAAAGACGTCAAGCAAGAAGTCACACCAGAGATTAATTCTGGAAGTGTACAAGTGCATGACATGCTTTCCTTTAGGCATTGGGTAAAAGATTACTTCTGAAAGTAAGTGTAAGAATGCTCTCATGTAGGCACCACCTAATGAACCTGTAACGCCCTGAACGTCTCAGAATCGTTTAACAGACACGATAATGAGAACGCAACCACTTGTGAAGGTTTAGTTATTTTAATGAAGGCAAAAATAATACAAGGAATAAACAAAGGTTATAGTCACTGGAATCCTCCAGGCTAAGTACGTTACCAGCCCACAGCACGGATGGTCCTAACCGTCCTCTGCATATACGCCGATCCCGGCGTATGCCAACAGAGGGCAGAAATGAAATGGCCGACAATGCCAATCGGTAGGCTGTGAGGGGCACGAAGAGTGTTGGGGAGAATCGAGGAGTCAGGGAAACACCCAGCCGGGGTCTCTACCTGAAGGGAGCAGCCGCTCAACCTCTTCCTCAGACTGCACCGGGACGCGGAGTCACCTCCTGGTGATGCGTCACCGATACCCCAATCACAAGCAAAGAAGACTGAACCGAGAGCAGCCGCTCGATCGATCCTGTGGACTTCCGAGTCTGTAACGCGGCAAACACCTCCTGGTGTGCGTTACAGCTGGCAGTCCCTGTATCTCTGGTCGGGCTGGGAGTTAAGACTCCAACCAGCAAAAGCGCCACTGCGCTTTGACTCAGCCGAGTCAAAAAGCGAAGCTCAATGGTTATCCGGTAGAGCTTCCGGGTCCTTCACAGGTGACGATGGGGCAAGACACGGCCCAGGGAGTAACGACTCGACCTACCTCCGTTCTGGCCTTACTGGAGCACCACTCCTGAACACTGCTCTTCACTAAGCAGGTACGTCGGTGTAAACACAATATCCGACAGCGTTGTACCTCCCGGTTCCTCCCTTTATAGGGCGTTGTTTTCCTTGAGTTATGTAACAGCTCTCCTGTTTACATAAGGGCGTGTTTTCCTTGTGTTATGTAACAGCTCTCCTGTTTACATAAGGGCGTGTTTTCCTTGAGTTATGTAACAGCTCTCCTGTTTACATAAGGGCGTGTTTTCCTTGAGTTATGTAACAGCTCTCCTGTTTTACATAAGGGCGTGTTTTCCTTGAGTTATGTAACAGCTCTCCTGTTTTACATAAGGGCGTGTTTTCCTTGAGTTATGTAACAGCTCTCCTGTTTACATAACCTCTCAACCGCTAAGCATCCTGGGAGATGTAGTCCGTTTTCGCTGGTTACCGTTTTCCTCCCCTCGCATGACAGGAATTCTTGACAGTACATCCTCCCTCTCAGCGGCTCCCCACGGGTCCAGCGCTGGCAGGAAAACGCCGATGGAACAAGGAGACCAAGCGCGGAGCATGAACCCCTTCAGCCGGTTCCCATGACTGCTCCTCCGGGCCATAGCCTTTCCACGCAACCAGGTACCACAGCTTCCCCCTGCGCCATTGGGACGCCCGTATGCCCGACACTTCATACTCCACCTCCGACTCCACGCATACCGGCCTAGGTGTCCCAGACGGCTTGGAGGGTGCTGGTTTGAGCAATGATACATGAAAGACAGGGTGTATCCGCAATGACTGGGGCAAGCACACCTTCACGTTCACGGGACCCATACACTTGGTAATTCGATAGGGGCCCATGTACTTGGGATGGAACACACTGTTCTTTCGAAACCTCATGTTTCTTGTGGATATCCAGACGTAGTCTCCAGTGCGGTACAGTGGCCCGGGCCTTCTCTTCCTGTCTGCCGCAGCCTTGTATCTTCTCTTGGCCTCTATTAGGACAGCCCTTGAGCGCATCAACGTGTCTTTTATGTGTGCCACCCTGTCCGCTGTGGCGGGAATCCTGTCCTCTCTGAACGGATGTAGAAATGGCAAGAACCTGGGATGTTGGCCATAGTTGCTATAGAACGGAGATGACTGTGTGGAGCTGTGAGTGGCGTTGTTATAGGCGATCTCTGCAACCCATAGCAAGTCGACCCATTCTTCCCTGCCCTGGTCCACAAAACATCGCAGATACTGTTTGAGCGTTTGGTTCAGGCGCTCGGTTTGGCCGTCCGTTTGAGGGTGGTAGCTGGTGGACAGGGCGGTCTTAACATGCAGCGCAGTGCACCAAGTCTGCCAGAATTGCGCAGTAAACTGCGACCCCCGGTCCGACACGATCACCCCAGGTAATCCATGCAGTCGTACCACATTCTTTAGGAGTAGTGACGCCAATTCCCCGGCCGTAGGGACTCTCTTGCAGGGGATGAAGTGCCCCATTTTCGTCAAGTAATCCACCACCACCAGTATTGCCGTCATCCCCTGGTCTACCGGTAGGCCCACCACGAAGTCCAGTGATATGCTATCCCATGGTCTATCCGGGGTCGGAAGTGGATGTAAGAGCCCTTGGGTTCGGCCATGGTCGGCCTTCATGGTAGCACACGTAGGACACTCCTGTCCCCACCTCCTGACATCCACTCTCATGTTTGGCCACCAGAAATGCCGTCCCATGCTAGCCACCGTTTTTTCAAAGCCCAAATGACCTGCGCATGGAGAGTCATGGCACCAGATGAATGCTTGTTTCCTTAGCCTAGGCGTGGGTATCAATAGGCACCTGCCCTTCAGGGGTATCCCGTCCTTCAGCTGCCATTCTCTGTGACTGAGGAGCCACCTCCGCCATGCGAATGACCTGATCCCTCTCTTTATTCCCCTCAGGAAAGTATCCGGTTGGATAACCCCCAATACCATCCTCGGGGAAATGATGGAACGCTCGGTCGCAGGCAATGGTTCCTTAACTGCAGATTGACGGGACAGGGCGTCCGCCTTCCGGTTTTCCGTCCCCGGCCGATATGTGATGCGGAAGTTGAACCCCGCAAAGAAGATCATCCACCGCAGCTGTCTGGGAGAAAGGTGTCTTGTGGCCGTCATGAACTGTAGGTTCCGATGGTCCGTGTACACCGATACCACATGTCTTGCCCCCATCAACCAATGCCTCCATTCGGTGAAGGCGTCCTTGATTGCGAGAAGCTCCTTCTCCGCAATATGGTAGTTGCGTTCGGCGTCGTTGAGTTTGCGGGACATGTACGCAACGGGATAAAGCACCCCTGTGTCGTGGTTGCGTTGGGACAAGATAGCCCCCAGCGCCACATCCGATGCGTCCGCTTCCACCACGTAGGGGAGATCCGGATCGGGGTGAGCCAACACCGGTGCCTTACCAAAGGCGCTTTTCAGGGCCTCAAAGGCTTTGTTCGCTTCAGGGGACCAGACAAACTCCTTGGACTTCCTCAGTAGCTGTGTGATTGGGGCCACCAATCCTGAAAATCCATCTATAAACCGCCTGTAAAAGTTGGCGAAGCCAATGAAACTTTGGACGTCCTTCACGCTTTGGGGCACCGGCCATTCTTTCACCGCCTTGATCTTTCGTTCTGCCATCTCCTGTCCCTCTGGACTCAGCATCACTCCGAGGAATTCCACGGATGTGACGTGGAAGTCACACTTGCTGAGTTTACAAAACAGCATGTTTTCCCTCAGCTTTTGGAGCACAGCTTTGACGTGGTGTATGTGCTCCTCCACACTGGACGAATAGATGAGGATGTCGTCGATATATACGACCACGTAGATATCCAACTCCTCTCTGAATACCTCATTCAAAACGTACTGAAAGGCTGCCGGGGCGTTGCACAGACCGAACGGCATGACGAGGTACTCAAAAAGGCCGAACCTGGTCTTAAAGGCGGTCTTCCACTCGTCTCCGTCCCTCATGCGCACCAGATGGTATGCCCCTTTCAAATCCAACTTGGTGTAGATACGAGCTTTCTTGACCTGTTCCAGGAGTACACTGATGAGAGGCAAGGGGTACCGATTCTTTACGGTTATCGCATTCAATGCCCTAAAGTCCACACAGGCTCTCAGCTCCCCATTAGCCTTCGGGATGAAGAAGAGTGGCGAGGCGGCCGGAGACTTGGACGGGCGGATGAATCCTAGCTTGAGGAGTTTATCCAGGTACCCCCGGAGATGCACGTTTTCAGGCTCCGTCAGGGCATACAGCCTGCCGCTGGGAACGCTGGCCCCTGGCACCAGGTCGATCTGGCAGTCAAACTGTCTATGCGGTGGTACCACTTCCGCCTTCACCTCATCAAATACATCCTCAAAACTGTGATAGGCCTGGGTGAGAGCCACATCCTTTTCTGCCGCTGTAGCCACCGTCTGACTCCCACTCTCATCTGCGTCAAGGGATTCCGTTCCTATTCCACAATGCAGGATGCAATACGGTGACGTCAGTTCGATGCGATGTGTTGGCCAATCCGCAGAGGGGTTGTGTTTCTGTAGCCACGGCAATCCCAATATGACGCCATATTGGGATGCTCGGATGATGTTAAAATCGATTTGTTCCAAATAGTTCCTCCCACATCTCATCGGAAGGACCCCCGTGTGCTGCCCGATGGGCCCCGTCACCAATCGCCTTCCGTCTACAGCATAGACGTCTTCGGGTACAGCTTTGGGAAGAAGCACTAGCCCTAGCCTGCATGCCTCGTTGTGGTCCATAAACATGCCAGTGGCCCCTGAATCCACCATGGCCACAACGGGTATCCACTGGTCATGCACTCCCACGTGCACCGTGAGAAACAGGTGTCGTTGTCCCTTAGTGACCGAGTTGGAAAGTGAAGGGATGGATGAGTGACTCCGAGATGCCCCTTCTTTGGTTTGGGAGTCCTCTAGTTTTCCGCCGGTACGTCCACCACGGCTGTTACCGACCGGTTGGCCCGATAACGTGACGTCTTCGGTTTGGCAGGGCATTCACGTACGTAGTGGCCTTTTTTGCCACAATATAGGCACAATCCTTGTTTACGGCGTGACTCTTTCTCCGTGGCTGTGAGGCTCGCTCGTATTGCGCCGATGTCCATGGGTTCTCCCTTGGATGCGGTGGAAGTTTCAGGACTTCCCACTGTCACATAGGATGGAAGGGATTTTCCTTTTCTTTCACTTAGCCTATGTTCCAGCCGTAATACCAGGTTGATAAGGCCCTCACATGTCTTGGGTTGTGGGTCAATATGAGCCACAGCGTCCTTGAGCTCATCGCACAGCCCGTGATGGAAGAGCGCCGTCTGTTTAGCAACAGGCCACTTGGTTTCCGCAACCAGCCTTCGGAACGCGTTGAGATACTGCACCAGGTTGTTGGATCCCTGTCTCAACTCAAGCATTTCACGGTCCGCCGTGTACGAGTCAGCCCTTCTGTCGAAGACCTTCAGGAATTCCTCGCGAAAAGCACCCCAATCACATAAGATGGGGTCGTCCCTGCTCACCAGAGGTACGGCCCATTGTGCCGCGTTTCCAGCCAAATAGGATATAAGGAAAGCCACACGAGCCTGACTCGTGGGGAACGCCCTTGGTTTGCATGATAAATGTAGCGCCACTTGTGTGAGGAATACCTGCACTGTGTTAGGATCCCCACTGTACCTCTCTGGTGTTGCCAAGGGGACGGCTACCGGCATTTCCACTACTACCGCAGGGGTCTGGTTCGTGAGGGAGGTGCTGGGCGTGAGCGGGTCCAATTGGATAGCATCCAGTCTGGCTTTTACATCGGCTGTTTCTTGCCTGGAAGCAGCCAATTCAATTTGCACGGTCGCTAAAGCAGCCAGCACATCATCAAGTGTTGCCATGTCTGTTATCGACCGGGAGACAGTTAGTGTTATTAAGGTCGGATATTTTGTAACGCCCTGAACGTCTCAGGATCGTTTAACAGACACGATAATGAGAACGCAACCACTTGTGAAGGTTTAGTTATTTTAATGAAGGCAAAAATAATACAAGGAATAAACAAAGGTTATAGTCACTGGAATCCTCCAGGCTAAGTACGTTACCAGCCCACAGCACGGATGGTCCTAACCGTCCTCTGCATATACGCCGATCCCGGCGTATGCCAACAGAGGGCAGAAATGAAATGGCCGACAATGCCAATCGGTAGGCTGTGAGGGGCACGAAGAGTGTTGGGGAGAATCGAGGAGTCAGGGAAACACCCAGCCGGGGTCTCTACCTGAAGGGAGCAGCCGCTCAACCTCTTCCTCAGACTGCACCGGGACGCGGAGTCACCTCCTGGTGATGCGTCACCGATACCCCAATCACAAGCAAAGAAGACTGAACCGAGAGCAGCCGCTCGATCGATCCTGTGGACTTCCGAGTCTGTAACGCGGCAAACACCTCCTGGTGTGCGTTACAGCTGGCAGTCCCTGTATCTCTGGTCGGGCTGGGAGTTACGACTCCAACCAGCAAAAGCGCCACTGCGCTTTGACTCAGCCGAGTCAAAAAGCGAAGCTCAATGGTTATCCGGTAGAGCTTCCGGGTCCTTCACAGGTGACGATGGGGCAAGACACGGCCCAGGGAGTAACGACTCGACCTACCTCCGTTCTTGCCTTACTGGATCACCACTCCTGAACACTGCTCTTCACTAAGCAGGTACGTCGGTGTAAACACAATATCCGACAGCGTTGTACCTCCCGGTTCCTCCCTTTATAGGGCGTTGTTTTCCTTGAGTTATGTAACAGCTCTCCTGTTTACATAAGGGCGTGTTTTCCTTGTGTTATGTAACAGCTCTCCTGTTTACATAAGGGCGTGTTTTCCTTGAGTTATGTAACAGCTCTCCTGTTTACATAAGGGCGTGTTTTCCTTGAGTTATGTAACAGCTCTCCTGTTTTACATAAGGGCGTGTTTTCCTTGAGTTATGTAACAGCTCTCCTGTTTTACATAACCTCTCAACCGCTAAGCATCCTGGGAGATGTAGTCCGTTTTCGCTGGTTACCGTTTTCCTCCCCTCGCATGACAGGAATTCTTGACAGAACCACACCAAAGGTTGCTGCTGGAAGTGTGTAAGTGCTCTCCTTTAGGCATCAGGTAATGAGCCACGCTAGAGATTACTCTTCAAAGTGTGTGAGGGTATCAAATGCTCTCCTTCAGGTAACGAGCCACGCTAGTGATTACTCTTCAAAGTGTGTGAGGGTATCAAATGCTCTCCTTCAGGTAATGAGCCACGCTAGAGATTACTCGTCAAAGTGTGTGAGGGTATCAATTGCTCTCCTTCAGGTAACGAGCCATGCTAGAGATTACTCTTCAGTGTGTGAGGGTATCAAATGCTCTCCTTCAGGTAACGAGCCACGCTAGAGATTACTCTTCAGTGTGTGAGGGTATCAAATGCTCTCCTTCAGGTAACGAGCCAAACTAGGGATTACTCGTCAAAGTGTGTGAGGGTATCAGATGCTCTCCTTCAGGTAACGAGCCACGCTAGAGATTACTCTTCAAAGTGTGTGAGGGTATCAAATGCTCTCCTTCAGGTAACGAGCCATGCTAGAGATTACTCTTCAGTGTGTGAGGGTATCAAATGCTCTCCTTCAGGTAACGAGCCATGCTAGAGATTACTCTTCAAAGTGTGTGAGGGTATCAAATGCTCTCCTTCAGGTAACGAGCCACGCTAGAGATTACTCTTCATAGTGTGTGAGGGTATCAAATGCTCTCCTTTAGGTGTCAGCAGCCAGATGTATGGAGGCTTTTTCCATTCACAAAACAAGGCCATTTGTGAACATAAAAAACCCTTTTTGTATGTATGAAAGGCATTCGTTTGTAGTTTAAGAGAACCGATTTTTACAGAATCTGTATTTTTGTGACTCCAAATAGCGAGTCGCACTTTGTGATTGTTTATTAACGATTTCGTATTACAATGTACGAAGCCTTCGCACATTTGCTTATTTTGTATGGGAAATTTACCACAAACTCGAAACAGGTGACATCCAGGTACAACCTATATAAACAGCCCCAGAATGCATCAGCGTTTTCCACAATATATGCATTGTATGTGGTGGCGAGACAGAAGCACATTTTTAGAGCTAGAGTTACCCTTTTCAAACATACAGAAGAGGACATATTTGACAAATACAGGCGAAGTAGAGCAGTTCTTTTAGATATCATAACTGAAATAATGCCACATCCAGAGAGAAGCGCTCTCAGGAGCAATTCTACCCTCACCCACGTATTATGCACTCTGCACCTCTTACCCTCTGGGAGTTACCAATGTGTAGTTACTGCAATAGGTGGGACCTCTCAAAGTATGCTATCCAGGTTTCTCAGAGGTTTTTTGGACGCAATGCTAATTAGAATTCATTCTTATACTAGTTTTCCTACAACTGCACAGGAATTACAAGTAACAAAGTAAACATTTCATAGAACAGCCTCATTTCCACAGTATTAGATTTATAGATGGTCCTCGTGTTCTTATGTGCCCCACCTCTCACCATGGATCTCATTTGGGGATAGTCGGGTGGCAGCTGTGACCTCTGGCTTGCTCCCTGCTCCTCCTTGCACTGCCTTTGCCACCGCTGGCCTCCAGCAGGCAATGGTTTTGCTCTACAACTTTTTAAAGATCAACATGGGTTGTAATGCATCCAATATGATAACAGATATAGGTGCAGGATTCCTCGGCAGCACGCATGACGCCTTTATGTTCAGACATAGTGGTATTTATACACGCCTCAGAGGGGATTTTGGAGGTGGCTATTTACAAGGTAATTGCTCTTAAATGTTCATAGGTAAATGATACCCACATATTGACACATAAGCTGCTGGTGCCTGCAGCTATTATTTACATGTTCAAGCTGCAAAACCGACCTAAAGTAGCAACAGCCTCCGTTAACTCCTTAAAAATGTCGCAATCACTGTTTGTCCCTCCTCAATGGTGTTCTTGAGCCTGTCTCAGCTATCTTTTATGTCTGCGATTTTTTCATTCATGCCACATTAACTGTGTATTGACAGCTTTTATGCAGGGGCTGCACTGCCAACACTGAGGCCTCCAAGCAACCAAAAACATCTAATGTATCCACATCCTTGTACTGGTTATAAGGCCAGAATTTCTCAGGAGGGAGGCACTCGACGGGACTGAAGAAGCCGTCTGTGCATGTGTCGGCTCCCTACAGCAGGCTGCGCGTTCTCTTTGGACGTTGTTTGCTCCTCCGACTCTTGTGGAAATCTGGCAGTGGAGAGACTGTTACTATGTCTTGATGGTGCAAGTAGTGTTGGCGTGACAGGGGTTTCATATGCTTCCCCCATCTGTTCCCCGAACAAAGGGCCTGACATAGATCTTGGTGGAGGGGAATACAACATCACAAACGTGACAGAGATCCCGTCTGCCGAATTACGATCCCATTATATCCTATGGAAATCGCTATACGACAGTCGTGATATTCCATCTGCAGAGATCTAAATAAGGCCCAAAGACTTTAAAATGACTTTCCAGTACTTCTTGCAATCAAACTAGTTCTAGTCAGGTCTCTTAGTCAGAGTTTCATTCCTGCTATTTGAAACAAATACCGAGGATGACACACCTCTGGTGGTAAACTACCAGTCAGCTGAGAGTACTGCTCTTTAAGATTGGTACTCTCGTTGGTACCTGATGCTTACAAAAACTGCTATTACCACTACTGGCTAATATTTTCATTTTTAGGTCTCGCCTAGCGACGCAGCGCACATGCTGCTGGCCTTGGTGAGATCTATTGTTGTTGGCTTTTCTTCCGAAGGGGGACAGGAGATGTGCACGCGTTCGCACAGGAGATGTGCACCTGTACGGACAGGAGATGTGCACGCGTAGGGCTCGCGGCGTTCAGACAAGTGAAAGTGAACGTGCCATAAACGAAGAAAGACTGTAACTAGCTTAACCCACTTGGGGGCACTGTTAAACATAAAAAAGCCTCAAAGTATTTTCAAGTGGGAAATACATTTAAAAAGTAACACCCCCGTATAGTTTCGTGCGATTTATATAGCGCAAACTCGAGCCGAAGGTATTGAAAAGTGAGCTGATTTGCTCTCTCTGTTCTGCTGCAAAAATATCAACAAATGCAATCCCTGCAGCCCGGCTCGGAGTGAAACAGGAACGAAGTGCGGACTAGAACTAAAACGCAATCAAACACAACATTACCCCTAACAGAGGCACGGGACAGGTGTGCAGCCCGGACAGGGACTCTCGGCTACCCAGGTGCCCTTGAGGTCGTGGACAGGGCCTGGGTGGCACCCCCGGGGGAGGAGGCCGGTGGAACAGAAGGGCTCGCAGGCAAGGGGTGCTGGGGTGAGATATCCTGGACCCAGTGTAATCCTGCTAGGATTAACAGAGGCCCCTTTTTAACTAACAATACAAATACAAAACAGGGTTTATACATGTATCGAGAAACGAGGGTAAAGTTGCCAAACATACAGTAAAGCTGCTTGATTTCTTTGAAGTTACCACAGTTTTCAGAAAGGACACACGAAGCATACATGTTGCATAGAAACAAATGCTAGGTTTTGGGATATTTGATTTTGCACGTCTGTCTGACCTAATACGTAAATGTTCTCGGCCAATCTGTCCTATGAGCAGCAACACCAAGGAGGCCCGTATTATGTTTGGCATTAGATAGATGTCGGCCGGCAGAATACAAGCAGTGATGGTGACCTATTGTTTATTCCCTTCGAAAGTGTATTATAGCCGAGTTCCGTCAGTAAGAAAGGTGGCTACCCTGGTGCTTTCCTTCCGTGGTGCTTTAGTCACTCACTGAGCAAAGGCGGGGAGCCCTTTAGCAGACTCCTGCTGTCCTCTCTGTCTCTAGGTGCCTTAGTGATGTTCCCTCAAATGCCCCAATTTGGCGACCCGTCAATAATGCATTTTTTCTCTACCCCCACACCCCTCTTTGGGGCTATAGCCTCCAGGGTAATTTTTGCCACTGGCTCGAGAAATATTCGGTCTCATTGACCAACAAAGGAAGTTCAGAAGTGATAGACGATTGTTGTTCGTGAGGTGATAGAAGTACGCTTGTCAGCTGTCGGAAAGACATAAGCCTCAAGCTGAACGCTAATAACCTTTGAAGAAGGGACCCTTGTGGCACTGAAAGCTAGTCTTCCGTACCAACTGCCCACTTCCTTTGGTTCACCTAAGCATCACAGTCACCAATTTGCATGGGTACTATTGTTGCGTGCATTGTATCTTTGTAGGTATGGCTACCGAAACGTTATCATATATATTTATTCCAGACCATAACATTATTAGTTATCCGAATTTGACGTATGTGATTTGCGTCTATAGTGAGTTTGTCGCAAATCTGACCCTTCTTTCACGCTGTTTTCTTGTTCCCTATAGTCGCAAAACACGTATATGCTTCCCAGGCCTTAACGTACAGACATATTTTGTTTACAAGTGATGTTATTAAGGCCCGTCACAGACGATGACTAATGCGTTCTGCATGCGGCTCCACTGGGGCACAGAGAGGCAGGAGTGATGGTGCCTTGACTAGGCGCGTGCAGTGGAGTCTGGATGAATACGGTGGCCCTGAGGGAACGTTTGCCCTCGTGACTTGCACAGGGCAGGGATGAGCGATGTGAAAGGCAGGAGAGACTGTGCAGGTTTGTTTTATGCATGCCCCCTTTTGTTACATTGCCCAGCCCAGCAAAGCCCACGCAGCGTCCCTGAAAACCGGAGCACGTGACAGCAAGCACTTCATTGGAAGGCGGTTATCTGTGTACAACCACCAAAAAAAGTAAAATTTTACACTCGATTTGCACATTTCTCCTACTTTTGTAGTCCTGGGACTAATTTGTGAAAAAAACAATGTTATATATGTACTGCACGACGGCGCGGTGAGGTAAACGTTCGCTGCTGACATCAGCTGTGACCTGCAAATCCTGTCAAGGCCCAGTCAGCCGCCCTCTACCCTTCAGAGATCATTACATTTATTCATTCTTTAGGTGCACATTCGGGCACAGGATACCTTGGCGCAAACTACAGCATGCGACACTGAGTGTGTCTTTGAATACAATATACAGGCTGCCGGAAATAATGTGGGGGGGGGGGGGACATGTGCACAAATGTTTTTATGCACCCTTTTGTGTGTGCTAATACCCAACTTTTCATTTACTTTTTCTGCACCATTACTAGCTAAGCACTGGTGAGCAGTGCCTGGGTAAACCAGAGCTGGACCAATTTAATACCAAATGGTCAAAAAGTTGTCTTTATATTAGAACTGAACATTCCTCCTGCTGGAATCTCCCTCACCGCCCCCCCCCCCCCCTCTCCTCCCCCCCCCCCCCCCCCTCCTTCCTTCACTGTGGTTTTTGCATCCCTTGGAAGCTTGGTGCAGTGACGCCAGTGCTTGGCATGGGTGGGCTGCGCTGATAAAAATAATGTTTTGGGACTTTCGTAACGAGAGTATTGAACATACAAAGACCGTGTGTGCTCAGTCTGATGGGATAGCAAAGAGGAGGCCAAAAATAGCTGTAGGAAAACCAGTTGTTAAGCGCTTCCTGTACATTCCCAGTGTCATACTTAAAGGGCCAGTCACCCGACAAGTGTAGGCACTGCGGCAAGGGCCAGTGTCACTCTGGGAAGGCGCTATTTATTTTAATACGGACAGAAGAAATCTACCTTTTTTCTGTCGGTTTCTTCCTGTCTGCTGTACCCTCATGTTCGCGGGGTTTTCTTGCTATTATAAATAAAGTGAAAGGTTTGTCTTGGCTTTTCACCCAGCACTGGTCCAGCCTCCCTGTGTTTCCAGGCCTGCGTTCCGGGCCTTCCGTTCTAGCACCGGGACGCCTTCGGGCTGCCACGGTGCTTCATGCAGAGGGTGACGCGCTTAACCCTGTATGGGAACTATGGTGAGTGGAATAGGGGTGGGGTCAGCGAATTTGGAGGCGAGAGAACAAGAACTAGGTGCAAAGTTAAAGCCGATTGAGAACATTGTTCCCAACAGACCCTGCTCTCTTCGGCCACTGGCTTTATTCATTCAACCGCGCGAGGACAGGTGTATGCACGTTAGTGGGAACTGTTTACTCCTAACACACTTGTTTGTATTCATCCCACCCCAAAACAGACAACTTCCTGGGGTTTGAAACGTATTGGCTGTGATAACTAGCGCCTGCTCCGCGCTTTTTTGTCTTTAATGTGGAATAATATGTGGATTTGTGTGCGTACTGCTCCAAACTCCGCATGCGCGAGTCATACCAGACCCTGCTCCCCCTATTACATTCTGGCAGATTTGACCCGCCGAAATTGAATCGGGAATGCAGACTTATTTACCAGCAGCAACAAGCATCTGCAATGCAATAGGTATTGTATTGTAATTGCATTTATATAGAGCTTACTACCCCTGACGAGGCGTCGAATCGCTTTTCGGCGAGTGGCACGCTCCTTCAAAACCCATAAAGGATCAGTGGTGAATTAGTATTGTGAAAATATGAAAGTAATTTGAGTGGTGGATATGTTAGTCTGGTATTTGGACTGAGAAGGATAGTGGAGGGATAGAGGAGGGGAAAAGGGTTGCATTGATATAGCGCTTGCTACCCTTGGTGGGGTGTTGAAGCGCTTTTTCGGCGAGTAGCACACTATTTTGGAACCCATAAAGGATTTGTGGTGAATTAGTGTAGTGAAATATGAAAGTGATTTGAGTGGTGGACATGTTAATCAGGTATTTGGACTGAGAAGGATAGTGAGCGGTTTGCATTTATATAGCGCTTGCTACCCCTGATGGGGGGGTGGAAGTGCTTTTTTTGGCGAGTAGCACGCTACTCTGGAACCCATACAGTGTTAGTGGTGAATTAGTGTAGTGAAATATGAAACTAATTTGAGTGGTAGATAAGTCTCGCATTTACACACGTTTGAGCCATTGGCATTGTGAATGACAGTGCCTTTTATTTATGTTTTGGTTTTTAAAACATAAATAAAAGGCGCTGTCATTTACGATGCCAATAGCTTAAACTCTCCCAAATGTGAGACCTATTGCATTGCAAATGCTTGAAGGCATTGCTGAGTTGCCCCCTTCTGTCTCCCATGGCCCCTGAAGAGATTTCCGTTTGCTACGAGTTAAATAAACAAGCCGGTGGTCACAGCTGCGCACAAGAGACCCTCCTGCTGTAAGAGAAACTCATTAAAGGAAATAGTGCTTACAGACTAAAGTAGTTGTACTGTGGAACAACCGAAGTAAAAGGGCCCGTCCTCGTGGGAGGTTACAAATGAAGACAAGGCAGTACCAAGTAGGGACTAACCAGCCTAATAGCGAATCAGAAGCCAGCATTTTCGAAGGACAAAGACACAAGCCAATGACAAATATGGATGGAGAGTGGGCGGGGCTTCAAGTACATACTTGGCTCACAGAGCAGCACATGCGCTGCCCAGGCTCAACCTAATAAACAAGCATTTGCAATGCAATAGGTCTCGCATTTGCGCGAGTTTGAGCTATTGACATAGCAAATAACAATGCCTCTTATTTTTGTTTTAGTTTTTAAACTCGTGTAAATGTGAGACCTATTGCATTGCAAATACTTATTAATTATAGCTGACAATAAAAAGAGAACTGGTTTAACACATTGTCATGTTGCCCAGTGGTTAAGAAATATCATCAGGATAAAGTATTTAATGCTGGTGGTAAAGACTACAGTCGGCCATATATGAAACTATGAGCTGACAAAAACTCAACAGTGAAGGACACCATTCTGCAATTACTTTAGGGTAAATTCGATTTGTGGCAACAGGTGTTATCTTTCCACTGGTTGTCGTTTCGGTTCTTCCTGGCAGTCGGTGTATTACCCTCCTGTAACAAGGCCTTCTTTTCTTGTTCTACCAGAAAATAGTTCATTGATAGAACGCAAAAAAAGAGGTATATTTAAATGGCGCAGAGAGTAGGTAATTGTGAAAGAGAAACATCTACTGATAAAAATGCATTATTTTAAAGAAAAACTACAAAAACAGTGCATACATCCTCTGCACCTTTTGGCGACATGTGTCAGGTATGGTTTTAAAGCGAGATAAATACAGAGTGATTTAGAGTTTGGCGGTGAGGGCACTCCATCACAATGGTGATGTAGTACTCTCGCCGCCAAACGGAAGGTCGGCTGGCCTGATTTACAGATAGTTGGACCTTAAGTATGTCAGCGACAGAGACTACTGTTGTCCCGTCTCCCCTTTCCAGTAGGAACTGTTCATTTGTTGGACAACATAAACGTTGGGATGATGCCAGACCGATGCCATGCACCTCATCAGTGTCGGTTGGCCGATAGACCAGCTGTCTCACAGTGCCACCATAAGTACCACTAAATAAACCTAGTAAGGCAACAAATAGTTTGTGCAACCTCAGAACATGACAAACCTGACTCCCCCGGGAATCGTGGTAACAGATCGAGAACCTCTTCGCTCAATCATGTGTGCTCACTCAGAAAGCTACAAAAGCAATACACAAAAAGGTGTTTCCAATATGTTTTGAACCATTACGATTCTTGTGTAAACCAGATGAGCTGCACTGATTAATTGACGGAAGCAGATAAAACTGATTAGCATTATAAGTACAGGAAAAAGAATTAACAACTCCACCATTGTGCTAAAACAATGTGTATATATGCTGGCATACAAGCACTGGGTATAGTGCGCTCCTACTATGCACTCCCTCTTAACCTAGTTATCTAGGGCGGGTGTTCTGCCAAGAATCCCCTACTGGTTGATCTAACTCCCCATTACCTGAAGGCAAGGTATGCAGGTCCCCGTCTTGGTCACAAGTTGGACACCCCTCCTCGCAGAGGGTAAACAGGAATCAGCTGGGCTGAGACTCTGACACAGATACAACCTCGCAATGACGACCGAGGGCTCTTCTCTCTTAAGCACGGGAGTGTGTGCATATTTATAATACAGTATCCAAGCTTCCGTGTCGATGCTCCGGCCGAGCTAACATTGTTTATTGTCTCTGTGATAGCCATGTCGCCTCATGGAAGAATAACAAACAACAACATGTGCACAATGTGTTTTCAGGCCTTATACTAAAGGCCCAAGGTATCAAGATAGTGTACGTATGAAGTGGAATTTGTAAGCAATGTGGTTTCAGAGAAAACAACCCTGCACCCTCACGCAAGCAATGTGTGTCAAAAGTCATCTTTTGGAAAAGAAGGCAACTTAAGAAACGTGGACATGTAAATGGCAGTGTTTCTTTCCGGGCCTGACCTAGCCACATTCTCCATCGCTAGCACACTCTTCCGACGGAGTAAGGGTCATCGGAAGTTAAGGCATTTGACCGCCCACCAGATTTAGTCGGGCAGATGGACACTTTTTATTCTCCCGAAACTCCCATGGTGTGGGGGTGATTAGTTTTTGTTTTTTCAAAAACAAAATTTCACTTTTTGACTTTGTTTTTGAAAAACCATAAAGCGTTGAATGTTTGACAGCACTGTCATGACGGTTCAGTTCGTCAAACTTGTAATGCATTGGCAGGAACTGCCTTGACGGCGGTCCTTGCCAATGTTGAGAGATGTCTGCTGGGCCGGCGCATACCTCTGGATTCAGAGTACTGTTACTCCAAACTCTAAAGCAGGCCCATTGCTACAAATATATGCCAAATACCAAAACACAGGCCCAGGAAGTCTGCCTATTGCCACAAATGAGACTTTATGAAGTTTCAATGCCTCCTTTGGTTGCTACGGATTGAAAAAGAGTGATTGTTAGACCCTTCTAAAGGACACCTTCAGCCGACCCTTCAATCTTCAGTCATGTTAGGTCAGTTTCTCTGCTGCCTTTATGCTCAAGGTGCTGGAGAAGGAGGTGAATAATAATAGTTCTTTTATTGCCTTTTCTCCAAAGATTTTCAGTCATGCGGGCAGTTACTGGCTCCCGTGTGGACTCTTTAACTCTCTCTTCCAAATTATCAACTTCAGACACTTCAGCCAATACAGAGCCGGGCTATGAGACGTCGCTGGACCTCGGCTTCTTAAAATGTTAATAGATTCCATGGGTTACCCATTGAGACGAGTATCAGGTTTAAATATCTTTGTATTTATCGTAATGGTATCGATGACTAAATTTGTAAACAATGGATTTACGTTCCACACACCAAGCCGCAGCCTTGGTTCAGCCACGCCTTGTCTATTGGTTCCTCCTTAGGTTTGCACGGGTACATGTGTGGTATGAGCTTGTTCTTATGCAGTGTTGTTGGCTGTATCGTGGAATGTTCTACTTTTACAGCTGTGCCGCACTTCAGGCCAGTTACCATTTAGAGTTGCTCCAAAGCGTATTGGTGACAGTTTAATTTACCTGCGTCAGTACATTAATGCAAGGATGCCATTGGGCAGTCGCTTACTGTATAAAACTGAAAAACGCCCTAGTCACCAGCAAGTTGGACTCCAGAAACACCCTCTACACCGGAATCACCAAGCAACTCACCCAAAGATTACAAACCATTCAGAACTCGGCAGAGAGACTCATCTTCAGCCTCCCACATGGAACTCACGTCACTCACACATTTCAGGGAGTTCCACTGACTCCCAACACCAAACACACTCAGTTTAGACTCTTCACACACACACTTAAGGCACTAGGCACTTAGAACCCTCCTACCTGAACAGTTGCATCTCTTCCCACCAACCACTCAGACACCTCCGCTCCCAAGGACTCCTACTCACACACATCCCACACATACCAAGAACCAGACCAGGACAGACGCTCTCTTGCGTCGCTGCTAAAGCGCGGAACGGCCTCCCACTGCACACCAGAGGCTTCTCCTCTCTTCTTGAATTCTGCATGAAGTTGGAGACCTGGCTTTTCCTTTGACCAACCTACCCAAGGCAGGACCGGGCACACACACAAGTACTCAGCGCCAGCATGCCCTCAAGGATGGCAGGGCACTTTACAAATACACCCAACATAAAGTGTCCAGCTTTCAGGTCTCACTTACCTTAAAAACAGCAAATCATACTTAGAATAAAAAAGTCGCTTGTGGGCTAAATATGATCAGAAGAAAATAAAAAGTCATGGGTGAAGTGCCTGAATGAATTTTAGTCACTGGCACTCACTCCGGCGGCATGTAAGCCCGCCGGTTCATCGAACAGCATGCCACATCAGATAGGAACCAGCCATATACAAATCAGTCTGGGATTCTCCAACAGGAGCAAGTCGGTCCGAAACGCCACTCCAGGTCCCCACTGATTGGGAACACAAGCAATCTAAATCTGGTTTTGGCCTATTTGGGCCTCTTGGGTAAGGTATTGCTTGAGTCTGCGCTGCGTCTGCATAGTGTGCCCTATTGAAGAAAGCCCAAAGGTGATGGGTGCCATGCTCCAGTCACGGGTACCCAGTGCATTGTTCGTTTGTCCCTCATGCCGTCTCAGACAGGAACCAGCCAGCACAGAGGGGCTGGTATGCGCCTGAGTAAATACCAGTGACTGAGGTCACTTCCAGTCTTCTGTCCATCTCTTTTCAGTATTCCCAGATTGTTATCAAAGCCTGTATCCCTCCTTGTTCCTGTTACATATGCAACTATTTTGAATTATTGTGTGCAAATGTGACCTCACACACTCAAAGTCTCACATGAGGTAGAGCGAGAACGCATGCTCGACTCAAGGTTCCATCTCTGTCCTTCTCTTGAATTAAGCCCGATACCTTTTCTTTAGAGTGATCTAGTAACTTGTGGACGAACTGTCAATAGGGCGCGTGGCATTATTCCTGTTAGGCACAACTAGTTTGACTATTTTTTTGCAAATGTGAGCTTACACACGCTCATAGCCTCACATACAGTAAAACGATAACACACACAACACAATGCAGAGGAGTAGAACGGTAAACACGAAGACTATTGGCTTTGTCAGTGTGTGTTCAAAAATGGTAACCAGGCCTGAGGAGGGGAGTAAATCTAAACGAAGGTTGTGTTGAGACTGAGACCCGCAAAATACCAGACGGTTGCTAAATTGGATCTGTCATAAAAACATTTACGAAAACTGGAACGTGTAGAAATGGCGTGTTTTTGCCCTTGACTCTCAACTGGCATGCAGCGGCGCAACCAAAGTTTAAGGGGCCCCCCTGCAATGTACACGGAGGGGCCCCTGCTCCGGATCTGATCCGGAGCGCACAGGTCCGAGTACTCTGCTGAGGGGGCCCACTGGGGCCCCCCGCACCTCGGGGGATGCGGGGCCTGTGTTACGCCCCCTGTGGCGTGCCTGAAACAATGCAGACAGCTTCCTTTCCATGTACATTAACTTCCGTTCCTGCCCAGCCCCGCCGTGGGGTTTCGGGGACACAATGCTGCTCCGATCTAGGGTTCAACGTCAATGTTTTGCGCGGACACATTAGCGTGCTGTTGTGACGAGAATCGGGGGTATGCCGATCCTTTCACCCACGCAGGGCCCCAGGGGCTTCATTTTGTATTAATGGCTCGCACCCCGCGTCCTTGCTGTAAAGGCCTCGGTTAGAGAATCACCGGGTTTGTCATAAGGGGCGGCTTCCAGCACCTGACCTCGCAGCAGCCCAATGTTGGGAGAGGCATTTCTCACTCAGATGGCTAATTTTAATGTGTGTTCTTTTGATTCCAACCCAAACACGCCGTTGCCTCCGTCTGTGCCAAGCACGAAAGGCTCTCCGGTGGCGGCTCGTTGGCAGGCGGAGGGATCCCGGAACATTCAGTTCTTAATCAGGGCAAATCCTCATAGATTAGCCGTAATCCGGCCTCTTTCACGTGGGCGGCATGAAGGTCGGTGGGCGGGGCCAGGCTATGCTGGGACTTGAAGTTCTCCAAGCCTTTGGGTTCTGTAATAAGGGTTGGGTTCACCTGCCACGCGCCATGACGTCACTCAGGCCAGCCTGTGTTTTCTGTAACAAGCCATAGTGCCAATATCAGCCACACTCCCCATCCCCCATACAGCAATCCCATGGAGAAATAAACTTCTTTGTGGAGGAAACTGCTGCAGGTTTATTTGCATAACAAATATGCCAACATGGTGGGTTATTTTACGGGCGATCCCGGGGGAGGCAGCCCCTCACCGCCTGCCCACCCAATGAGCCAAATTACACCGTGGCCATTGACAATCGCTGTTTGTCAGATTTGGGAGAGGGGCGACCCCTCCCACCGGTGGACCGCCAGTCCACCCCATTACTCACACCCCCAGAAGGGGGCAGAGTGTTCCAGGCAACCCCCGGTTGCTCAGGTCCACAACAGCCCATAGGACTAATGGGGCACCGTCGCTCCTCCAGGGTCCAACGCGAGGACCTCCCTGGGGATATTTGGCCTTTGCACCCTTGATGTGCTCCTGCAGAGGGTACCCCTCTGTACCTTACAGCCTCTGGATCGCCCTGTAACTCCGCCACAGCTCTGGGTGTAGAGACCGTCACAACCAGGGCCCCCACCAAGGTAGGCATCTTTACCTACATCCTGCCTATTCCAAGGCCTCTCCCAGGTCTAGCAAAACAAGGTCCCTGCCCCCTCTGGACCCGTGAACCCCCTCTTAATCAAAAACACCCTGTGGACTTGGCATGCCAAACCCATGCTTGATAAAGCCAAACCCCCTCTGTTCAGTGAATTTACGCATGGCACTGTTAACTCTCCAGCACGAGGATTCATGGCCTCCCCTGACCAGGCTCCTCGCCCACTAAACGAGGGGTTATCCCTGACCACCATAACTCATGCCCCCAATTAGTTGCTCATCTGACACATGGAGGACTTCATTTCTTACAGCAGTGCCCTCCTACCCAGGAAAGTCAACTCATTGTCTCCCCAGTATATGTCCCACTGTTGGGAGGGGAGACACCCCCCCGGTCTGTGCCGCAGCTATCTTCAGCCAGCTGTTCCAGCACAAGCCTGGGCCCCCAAACCGAATTAACTCAGTGGTGGAAACAACACCTGCTTCTGTTTACTACATTCCGCCCATCGTGCCACCCTCAAGACACACGAAAGGCCATATACCTAGACCTTTGATCCTGGCAAAATAAAGCAATGCTGGGTTGCTCAACACCCTTTATTGAGCACTGCACACCTTTCTATACAATCACTCCAGTTTGCACATAATTTACCCAATAACACTGCACCCCATCAACTCAGGTGCCTCACGGGGGTGCCTGTGGTAGACTCAAAATCCGCCTGGACACAATACACATAACCTGTCTTCCGGCCACTCCGCAGGTGGCTACAGACGGATGTACCTTTAACTCATCATGCAGGTGTGACGATTCCCATGGTCCCACCTGCATGATGCGCTCGGCAGGCAAGCCCGCCTTGAACGCTGAATTTGCTGCCCCTGCAGAAAGAGTGACTGCAAAAGCGCCTGTCAGGGCCCGCATTGCCCTACATAATTAATCATGCCTTTAATACCCGTCCACTGCATGCAATGTGTGCCTTACATCTAGGTTTGACTAAGCTCTTGTTTACCCACAAACTGGTGATTCCCAAATTCGGAGGTACAAACTGATACCCATGTACCGCACTAGCAGTAGAAATTTACCTGCTCCTTCAACTTTGACTCCATGCGGAGTCCTCGGAGCAGTCGGCATGCATGCGCCAAACCATTCTTTCTACTCCACCTTGGAGTCACAGCACACCCATGTATGGAGTGACCACGCATGATTGTCCATAGCTAACTTCAGAGCTCACGCCGCTCCTGGCACTGTACCCTTCTGCTCGTGTATGCCAATCAGCACCCTAAGTACAGCTACCTGCCTTCGCTTGAGGAATGGACATGCCAACTTTCTTAAGACATTGTACCCTTCAGTGCTTTAATACCTTGTTTCCCCCTAACCATGGGACAGCGTAACCCTGTTAGCTGTCATCTTCCCCAATCGGCCTGTCTCAATGGCTATGGCAAGGAATGTTGTACAATGAAGCAACCTGTAACCTGCCCCCGGGTCCAGTGGGCAACTGCTTTACCGAGGTGGACCAGACCTTTGCACAACCCATTTTGAATGCTCGACCCTGGCGAACACCTGTATGGTGTCAACTCAGGTTTGAGGGAATGTCCATATAATGCCCACTATTTCAGCCACTGCACCCTATTTGTGGTGAGAACATACACAGCCCCACCGGCTTACTACTGTAGTCCTGACCCCGGTAACCCTACCTGCTGACCAACTGTGGCCCTAGGTGCTTAAACCGGCAATAGCCCAAGTTCGCTTTGTTATCCCCGGACATGCTCGCCCTCCACTGCAGGTAACCTCGTAACTTGAAACCAGCCCCAGACTCTGCTTCTCCGTGCTCCAGGTGTAGGAGGCTGATCTGGAGGTGCAACCCCCGCCCCTGAGACCCCATGATATCAGCTGGCAGGAGTTGTGACTCAATTTGTTACATTTGGTTGCCCAGGCCTGTATAAAGTAAAATGTACTCCGTGCCTACGGAGTCTGGGTGAACTTAAGGTGGGGGGGGGAGACCCATATCTGCCTTCGGAGTACCCGAATTATTGTTTTAACCAAATTATGGTACACATGCTGCTGAAAACGGCCTTTCAGATCTCTGACTCCCCCATTGAAGATGAGCCTGTGGCTCTTAGTCAAGAAGCCTGTATGTACGTGTTAAACATGCCACGTATTTGAGTGCGCCGTCACTTGACCCTGTGTAAAAGCAGTCCCCACCGGGGTGCAATAGTCCTAACGCTTCCAACTTTTTAAAACAAGGACTGACCCACACCAGCAGTGCTCAAACCCTCCAGAATCCATTTTTTTTTTGCACTGTCGAGGTTAGCCAAGGTGATTGTCCCATTGAAGTCTAGTATGGGGCCTGTGACATCCTTAAAGAAATGCCTACTCTCTAGAAGGAAAGGTTACGCAAAGCTGGCTGCTACCAATGTTACCCACACCTGCCTAACCCGAGCTCAGCAAGGGAACACTTGCTCTATAATTCCCTAGATCCATGCCTGGCATCCCTTCATGCCCCGCTTAAACAAGCTGTTGGAAGGCGTTCACCGGGGAGGCTGCGGAATGCGTTCCTGACCAACCGGGGACCCACCTCTCCCAGAGTTAGGCCGAGCAAGAGCTGGGAGGCCCTTCCTGGAAGGGTCTCGCACCTAGGATCGCACACGCTGCGCTTACTCTCTTCTGATAGAGGGACACCACACAGTAGTTCTTCGTAAGACAATATACTTTATCGTTAGTTGTAAGGGATCTTTATGATCCGAAATGCAGGTACAGCGCCACAATCAGCGGCGATCTCGTGATGGGGGTATGGGGGTAGCGGGACAGTCTTTGAATCAGTGTCTCTGCAGAGTGTCTGGCGCACAGCTCTCAATCCTCGAGCTGAGGGGATGTGGCTTCTCTCGGCAATCTCTGCCGATTCTCTTGGAGGAGGGTGCCGCGAGTCACTCAGCAGGCACAGGTGGTTCGTCGTTCGGGGAGCCGCGACAGCGTCAGCAGGGCTCAGATGGTTCAGAGTTCGGGGAGCCGCGACAGCGTCAGCAGGGCTCAGATGGTTCAGAGTTCGGGGAGCCGCGACTGCGTCAGCAGGGCCCAGATGGTTCAGAGTCGGGGAGCCGCGACAGCGTCAGCAGGGCTCAGAGGGTTCAGAGTTCGGGGAGCCGCGACAGCGTCAGCAGGGCTCAGATGGTTCAGAGTTCGGGGAGCCGCGACAGCGTCAGCAGGGCTCAGATGGTTCAGAGTTCGGGGAGCCGCGACAGCGTCAGCAGGGCTCAGATGGTTCAGAGTTCGGGGAGCCGCGACAGCGTCAGCAGGGCTCAGATGGTTCAGAGTTCGGGGAGCCACGACAGCGTCAGCAGGGCTCAGATGGTTCAGAGTTCGGGGAGCCGCGACAGCGTCAGCAGGGCTCAGATGGTTCAGAGTTCGGGGAGCCGCGACTGCGTCAGCAGGGCCCAGATGGTTCAGAGTCGGGGAGCCGCGACAGCGTCAGCAGGGCTCAGAGGGTTCAGAGTTCGGGGAGCCGCGACAGCGTCAGCAGGGCTCAGATGGTTCAGAGTTCGGGGAGCCGCGACAGCGTCAGCAGGGCTCAGATGGTTCAGAGTTCGGGGAGCCACGACAGCGTCAGCAGGGCTCAGATGGTTCAGAGTTCGGGGAGCCGCGACAGCGTCAGCAGGCTCTCGTCAGTCCAGGTCTTCTCTACCTCCTGTCCCTTCCGCACCCCATGTTATACTTCCCCTCCTCTTTGAAGTCCGGAGTCCTCGCCGAGAGGGGTCTTGGTGCCTGGGGGCGTGTGTCCGGGCTTCCTGTCGCTCGGCCCTTTTGATCTGTTCAAGTGGGTCCGGGAGGGACTCCAGACACCCAGCAGGCGAGGCGGCCGCTCACCGGGGGCCTGGTGGCCGATCGAAACCATCCTCGGGGAAGAGACCAGAGGTGTGACAGGGTCAGCGCCTCTCGGTCTGGCTTGGGGGGTTCCTCTCTCCCTCGGCCAGGCATGCGTATTTGGGTCGGGCCGGCCACCGGGATGTTGGGCCGGGGGGGCCGGAAGTCTGTGACATCGTGGATCGGTGCGGTTGCAGGGTGGCTTGCTGGTCGGGAGGGCCCACGCCACGAGGCCGGTCTCACACGTGCCCCCCCCAGCTGAAAGGCGGGGAGAACTACCCATCTACTTGGGGGTTCTCCTCGCTGAAGCGGAAGAATCGGGACAGGCCGTCCGCGTTGGCGTGGTCCGTCCCGGGGCGATGCTCCACAGTGAAATCCATCCCCTGGAGGGAGATTGACCAGCGTAGCAGCTTGGGGTTTTCTCCTCGCATCTGCATCAACCACCGCAAGGGTCAGTGATCTGTTTGAACTCGGAAGTGTGTTCCAAACAGGTAGGGCCGTAGCTTTTTGAGAGCCCAGACTACTGCGAAGGTCTCCCTTTCAATGGTGCTCCACCACTGTTCTCGGGGCAGCAACCTTCGGCTGATGAAGGCTATGGGCTGATCTACGCCTTTGTCGTTGAACTGTGAAAGGACTGCCCCGATGCCGTGTTCCGAGGCGTCCGTCTGGACCACAAACTCCTGGGCGTAGTCGGGGGCTTTAAGTACCGGAGCAATACATATAGCGGCTTTCAAGGCGTCAAACGCTTTCTGGCATGGGGGAGTCCATTGTACTTTCTTGGGGTGTTTCTTGGAGGTTAGCTCTGTGAGGGGGCCTGCGATGCTGCCATAGTTCTTAATAAACCTCCGGTAGTAACCGGTGAGGCCCAGGAAGGCCCGGACTTCCGTTTGGGTCGTTGGGGGTTCCCAGGACAAGATGGCGTCGATCTTTGGCTGGAGGGGGGGCGACCTGCCCGCTTCCCACCTGGTGCCTCAGATAGATTATGGAGCCTTGTCCAATTTGACATTTGCTGGCTTTGATGGTGAGGCCGGCCTGGCGCAGAGCCAGCAGGACTTGTCGGAGGTGCTGTAGGTGCTCGGTCCATTGAGAGCTGAATACCGCTATATCGTCGAGGTACGCTGCGCTGAACCCCTCTAGTCCGGACAGGACCCGGTTCACCAGCCGCTGGAAGGTGGCCGGGGCATTCTTCATTCCAAACGGCATCACCCTAAAGCGGTAGTGCCCATCCGGGGTGGAGAAGGCGGAGCGCTCCTTGGCTCCCTCGGTGAGGGCAATCTGCCAGTATCCGCAGGTTAGGTCGAAGGTGCTGAGGTAGCGAGCGGCCCGAGGCGGTCGATGAGCTCGTCGGCACGGGGGATAGGGTGAGCGTCTGCTCGGGTGACCACATTGAGTCCTCGGTAGTCCACACAAAACCTCAGCTCGGGGGCGACACCAGGGGCAGCCGCTTTCGGGACCAGGACTACCGGGTTGGCCCAGGGGCTGTCGGAGAGTTCAATCACCCCGAGGGCCAACATCTTCGATACCTCGGTCTGGATGCAGGTTCGGACCCGATTAGGGACCCGGTAGGCCCGGTGCCTCACTGGCGGGCTGTCGCCGGTGTTCACGTCGTGGACACACCAGTCGGTGACCCCAGGGGTTAGGGAGAAGTGTTCCGTGAACTGTCTTAGTAGCTGGCGGCAGTCGTCGGCCTGTTGGACTGTGAGGGCGGTGGACAGTTTCACCCCCTCCACGGAACCATCGGTCTCTTTAGCCCCCAGGGGGTCTGGAAGGGGCTCGGTGTCTTCTTCAGCCCCATCGTCGGTGGCCAGGAGTAAACTCAACTCCGTCCTCACGAAGTGGGGTTTGAGGCGGTTCACGTGGAGGACCCGGAGGGGGTTCCGCGGGGACTGTACATCGACGAGATAGGTGACTTGGCTCTTCCGCTCAACCACCTTGAAGGGACCAGTCCATTTGTCTTGGAGGGCGCAGGGCTTCACCGGGGCCATGACCCAGACTTGTTGGCCCGGCTGAAACTTGACCAGCGTGGCATTCTGGTCATACCAGCGCTTCATCTTTTCCTGGCTAGCCTCGAGGTTTGCCTCTGCGAGTTCTCTGAATTTCCGGGTCTGATTGCGGAGCGCCAGGATGTATCGGAACACATCCAGAGGGGTCCCCCGGGGAGTTGTTTCCCAACCCTCCTTGACCAGGCTCAGGGGTCCCCGGACGGGGTGTCCGTATAGTAGTTCGAACGGGCTGAACCCCAGAGATTTTTGTGGAACCTCTCGGTAGGCGAACAGGAGGCAAGGGAGGAGGACGTCCCATCTCCGGCGTAGGGGTTCTTCGAGGCCCATGATCATTCCTTTCAGTGTCCTGTTAAATCGCTCGACTAGGCCATTCCCTTGGGGGTGGTAGGGGGTGGTGAATTTGTACGATACTCCGCACTGCTGCCATAGGGACTTCATGTATTTGGAGATAAAGTTCGTGCCCCGATCACTCACGACCTCGCGAGGGAACCCCACGCGGGCGAAGATCCCCATCAAGGCCCGGCCTACCACGGGGGCCGTCACGGTGCGGAGGGGAATGGCTTCGGGGTAGCGGATGGCATGGTCCACCAGGACGAGGATGAACCGGTGCCCCTGGGCGGTCTTGGAGTCTAGCGGTCCCACGATGTCGATTCCCACCCGCTCAAAAGGGGTACTGACGACGGGGAAGGTCTGTAGCGGAGCCTTGCGCTTCCCCCCACTCTTTCCGCTGGCCTGGCACGTGAGGCAGGACTTGCAGTGGGCCTCCACATTTGCTCGCATCTTGGGCCAATAGAAGTGGGTGACGAGCCGCTGGTAGGTCTTATCTTGGCCTAAGTGTCTGGCCAGGGGTACACCATGGGCCAGGCCCAGGAGGAGATTTCGGAAGCGCAGGGGTACCACCAGTACTCGGACCGATCCCAACTCGGCTGACTTCTGTTCGCTGTACAGGAGGCCGTTTTCCCAGTATACCCAGTGGGTTCCGGTCCGGTCGCCTGCTGCTTGGGCCTCGGCCTGCTGTCGGGGTCCAATGAGAAAAGGGCAGGTGGATTGTTCTTGGCAGAATTCTTCTCGGGAGGGACCTCCCTCGCAGGGCCACTGGGCCATCTCTGGCAGGTCCCCGAGCTCGGTAAGGGGTTCAGGATCTGGAGGCACCGACCCATCGTCGGGAATGGTCGCTTCTTCTGGAAGGGGGTCGTCGGGCTCGGCCAGAGCGTCCCGGACCTCTGGGACGGTGCGTGTGTTCAGCGGAATGGCCTCACCTCCCTCGGAGGAAGGCAATCTGAGAGTCATAGAGCGCGTGGTGGCGCATACCCATTCGGGTAGGCCCATCATCTCTAGATGGGCTCTTCGTTTCACTTGCCCCCACGGGGAATTCTCCAGGTCGTTGCCCAGGAGGCAGTCTACGGGCTGGGAGGTTCGGACTGCCACCCTCAACTGGCCGGTGACTCCCCTCCATTCGAAGGGGACCAGGACCATCCGGCATAGGCTCTCGGAATTGTCTGAGGATATGACTGGACAAAAGGCGTCGGGCAGGATCTGGTCTTCGGAGACCAGGTGACAATGGACCGCTGTGACACTCGCCCCCGTGTTCCGGAGGCCCTCGACGCGGTGACCGTTGACCGTCACCTGCTGTCGGTACTTCTTCGTGTTGGCGGGCAGGGACGTTCCGGGGACCATCTCTCGGTCCCCTAGGGAGACCAAGGCCATGGCGGCTGGTTCCCATTCTTCGGAGTCTTCCATCTCTTCCCCCAGGGCTACGGAGGCCATTTGTCGAGCCGGTGGGGTTGTCGTGGCGGGTCGCTGGTACATGGGACATTGAGGGTCACTGGCATAGTGTCCGGTCTGTTGGCAGCGAAAACAGGTGATCCTCACTCGGGGCCCCGACCTCCCCGGTGGCCCGGTGCTGGCCGGAGGTGGGGCTGGAAAGGGCGGATGTTGTCCTCTGGGGGGACTGTGCTGGGATCCCCCCGGGAGTTCTCTTGGTCGGCCTTGATTCCCTCCGCCCCTCTGGCGGGGGGGTCCCTGACTGTGGCGACCGTAGTCTCCCACGGGACCCCGTGAGGCCCAGGTGTTCACCCATCGGTCAGCCTCGACGGCCAGTTTTTGAGGGTCTGTGAGTTTGCTGTCCAGGAGGTGCTGGCGTAACTCCACAAAGCAATTGGCGGACAAGTGTTCCCATGCGATTAGGTCGAACAGCTCCTCAAAGGTGGAGACCTTGCTGCCCTTGATCCACCCGTCAAGGCCCGGCTGTAAAAGTTCACGTACTCCACCCATGTGGTACCTGGTATCTTCTTGCAGTCTCTAAATCGTTGCCGGTACATTTCGGGGGTGAGCCCATATCTGGCTACTAGGGCTTCCTTCATGTGACTGTAGGAGTTCAGCACCGAGGAGGGTAGATCTAGTAGGGTATCTCTCCCCTCGCTCAGGAACCGGCCCCACAATCCAGCCCCCCAGTCTTTCTGCGGGACCCGGTGGGAGGTCATGGCGACTTCGTAGGCCTTGAACCATTGCTGGATGTCGTCGTTCTTATAGTATTCTTTCACCACATCCTTGGGGATGTGGACCTTGGGTTCCACAACGGAGGAGAGGGGTTGAGTTCCCGAGGGTCTGGCCTCCTCACTTTTAGCCTTGAGCTCGATCTCTTTCAGGCTGCGTTCGTGTTCTAGTTGGAGTTTTCTTTCTTCGTGCTCTCTCTGTCGTTTATTTTCCTCGAGTTCTCCTTGCAGGCGTAATTGTTCTACCGCCAGTTTCTTTTCGGCCAGTTTTAGCTCTCCCTCGATTTTTAGTTTTGCTAGCTCTAGTTCGTGGTTGCGGCCCCTTTCTCGGTCCGCTAGCTCCTCTGGGGAGAGGCCCCCCTCGGGGGCGCCGTTCCTCCCCGGGGTGCTTCGTGGTTCGTTTGGCGGTTCTCCTTCTGTTTGTGCCCGGGGAGCCCCTGCCTCGACCCAGGTCTTTAATGCTCCCTGGAAATCCTCTTTCGTGCTTAATCCGGTGGTAGCAATTCCAAGGTCTTTGCAAAATTGTTTCAATTCTCGGTGCGTATAAGATTCCAACTGGTCCTCTCGGAATGTCGTGCTCGTGTTGGTACCTGCAGCACCTAGGGAGGTTTCTCCTTCCATTTCTCCTTGGTAGTGCGTCAGCCATTTACTGCACGATCTCTAGGTGTTGGCTCGGATCCCGTCGTCTGCCACCAAATGTTGGAAGGCGTTCACCGGGGAGGCTGCGGAATGCGTTCCTGACCACCCGGGGACCCACCTCTCCCAGAGTTAGGCCGAGCAAGAGCTGGGAGGCCCTTCCTGGAAGGGTCTCGCACCTAGGATCGCACACGCTGCGCTTACACTCTTCTGATAGAGGGACACCACACAGTAGTTCTTCGTAAGACAATATACTTTATCGTTAGTTGTAAGGGATCTTTATGATCCGAAATGCAGGTACAGCGCCACAATAAGCGGCGATCTCGTGATGGGGGTATGGGGGTAGCGGGACAGTCTTTGAATCAGTGTCTCTGCAGAGTGTCCGGCGCACAGCTCTCAATCCTCGAGCTGAGGGGATGTGGCTTCTCTCGGCAATCTCTGCCGATTCTCTTGGATGAGGGTGCCGCGAGTCACTCAGCAGGCACAGGTGGTTCGTCGTTCGGGGAGCCGCGACAGCGTCAGCAGGGCTCAGATGGTTAAGAGTTCGGGGAGCCGCGACAGCGTCAGCAGGGCTCAGATGGTTCAGAGTTCGGGGAGCCGCGACTGCGTCAGCAGGGCCCAGATGGTTCAGAGTCGGGGAGCCGCGACAGCGTCAGCAGGGCTCAGAGGGTTCAGAGTTCGGGGAGCCGCGACAGCGTTAGCAGGGCTCAGATGGTTCAGAGTTCGGGGAGCCGCGACAGCGTCAGCAGGGCTCAGATGGTTCAGAGTTCGGGGAGCCGCGACAGCGTCAGCAGGGCTCAGATGGTTCAGAGTTCGGGGAGCCGCGACAGCGTCAGCAGGCTCTCGTCAGTCCAGGTCTTCTCTACCTCCTGTCCCTTCCGCACCCCATGTTATACTTCCCCTCCTCTTTGAAGTCCGGAGTCCTCGCCGAGAGGGGTCTTGGTGCCTTGGGGCGTGTGTCCGGGCTTCCTGTCGCTCGGCCCTTTTGATCTGTTCAGGTGGGTCCGGGAGGGACTCCAGACACCCAGCAGGCGAGGCGGCCGCTCACCGGGGGCCTGGTGGCCGATCGAAACCGTCCTCGGGGAAGAGACCAGAGGTGTGACAGGGTCGGCGCCTCTCGGTCTGGCTTGGGGGGTTCCTCTCTCCCTCGGCCGGGCATGCGTATTTGGGTCGGGCCGGCCACCGGGATGTTGGGCCGGGGTGGCCGGAAGTCTGTGACATCGTGGATCGGTGCGGTTGCAGGGTGGCTTGCTGGTCGGGAGGGCCCACGCCACGAGGCCGGTCTCACACAAGCAATTATGGCTCCCTCTGCCATCCTGACCCGAAAGCCACCTCAAACCCGCAGAGACAAGCTAAGGAGTGGAAACCTGCCCCAACTTAGCAGAAACATTGTGACACATCTGAAACACAAGCCAGCCACCAGACCAACACCAGCACCCGGGGGTCATTCAGCCTCTTCTTGCCCTCAGTAATAACCGGGTAAGATTATGGCTGGTATCACAGAACCCATACCTCGTCGCATGCATGCAACACTTAAAAAGCATGCCGGACATGACCCGGTTTCAAGGTTGGGATACTAGTCAAGGGCAAGTCGGAGTTGAGGCATGACAGGCTGGCCACTCCTCCCTTCAGATCGAAACAAAGTATAGATTAACAAGCCTGCTCCTCTTGTTGCCGAAATTGTCCCACCTGCCGGCCCATGTGTACCTTAAGGAGTAATTATCTTGCGCCGTTATCCAAAGCGCCCTCGTTTGCCAGGTTGCTGGTACTGCACGAGCACTCTGGCCAAGTGCGAATTGTGTTTTCCTCAATATTCAGGGATAGTGACTTGTGTTTTCAACATTGAAACACGGCCGCAGCTCACTAATATTAACTGCAAATAATATCTGTGACACCCATTCTCATTTTTGAGGTCCTGTTTTGATCTAAAAGATACTTTTTATGGATGTTGCATGAAACCAACACAATATTTCTCTGCAAGATAACTAATATCTTCTCACACATCGCACACGTTAAAATTGCATTTGAGGCAAACGGTTTTAAAACAACCCACTTTAGATTCCCGCGCAGAATACAACATGGCGCACTGCCCATGTCTGCCCACATCATTCAAGGCCTGAGCAGGATTGTCTGGTCCATCTTCCTGTGACCCGTGAGCCATGATCGTAGCCCGTTTCAAATCCCAGATATCGTAGCCAGATACCATGCGAAATAAATAAAGACACAGGTGAACAGTGCATTCTCCAATTGTCATGATAATGAGCTCACATGTTTAAAAGATCAATGTTTTTAGACCTGAGCAGGAATGGGCACACGATGCCCAAATATAATGGTCTCACAGCGGCCCAGCTGTGCACCCAGACCTTACCGATTTTAAACGTTAAGTGCTTAATTTGTAGTACACTATAAGCCAAGTCTGGCGTCAGGAGGCCACTTTCAGTTCGCTCCACAAATTACTCCTGCCGCGCTGCCAATCATGGAACATCGCAAATCCCCCCCTGACACTAGGAGCCATATGCCAGGGATCACGACAGGTGGCCCCCTCAGGTTACATCGCTGCCAAAAGTGACAACCCCACAACTGCTAGCCCTGACACATGTGCAGGTGTAACAATTCAGACTAATCCAGGCCCAAAAAGCTATAAGAATGCCCTGGGCAGCAGGCCATAGTAATTTTAATGTATATTGACTTAATCAATGCCTGTTGTTGTGCACATATCTAAATAGGCAGACAGCACCAACATGTGGCCGACTGTCACAAGTGCCGTTTTTGACAAATAAGTGACGGTGCCGAGCAACAGAAAACACCCAGTCGAATTTAGCACAGGTGACTTGATGCTGAATTTCACCAGGATAGGCAATTCAGCACTTGGAAAGTCTAAGGGGTCTATTAGGATGGCGGTCGGAAAATCACTCCGACTGCCATGGTAGCAGGAAAACACCGCCCGCTAGGACTGCGGCATAACCGCCGGTCCAATTAGTATGCTCCGCAGTCAGAATCAGACCGCAGCGGTACGATCGCGGCATTTAACATTTTGGCGGTTGCTGCTGCCAGCAGCACCACCGCGATGTCCAAAAAGCATGTCCAGCATATCCTTGCACTGCGTGGCAGGCACTGCACAGTGACTGCCACCTGGCACAGGGACATGTAGGGGGCCCAGTGCACCCACACCCTTCAAACACATTGGGGGCCCGCAATGGGCCACCGGAGACATTCTCCGCATGCCTTCCCATGGCGGTTCCACCGCCACGGAATGGCTGGCCACCGCCGGTATCATAATCATGCCGGCGGAGCCTGACCCTGCACCAACCCCATTTTAGCGACCCAGCTCCGCCCACCAGGCAAGCGTGCGGACTGCTACCGGCGGAGGAGTGGCGGGCCGAAAATCTCACCGCCGTGGCCGTCACCGCCATGCTAATGGGACCGGCGGTTTTCTGGGTTGCGATCGCGGGCGGATGATCGCCGCCGGCCCGGCAGCGGCCATCCGACCGCCATCCTCATAGACCCCCAAGGGTGACTTTCTAACATTGTCGTTTTAAACAAAGGACGCTGTAACTTTATGCCTGGTTCAAGTATGTGTCCCTCGCCCTGCAGTATTCAATTCCCAATTGTATATCAATATACTACTCCATAGAGGAATGCATGTAATAGTCACCATTTACATCACAATGTTAAACCAATTAACGGACATGCCACCGTTTGAAATTTTTTTTTTTTTAAGTCTGATAAATGGCCATTGCCTGGGTGGAATTAGAGGTTTACTGCAAGTCTGGGCAGCAGGGAGACCCCCCCTCAATCCTTTGTGCACTGATTGTTGCAGTTTATGTTGCGCGAACCCGCCCAGCAGGTGTAGGAGCGCATTGCATGTGGACCAGTTACCTCACACAAGGACACGAACATTTTTGTAGACACAGGAGATTAAGGGGTTAACCCCGAATCACAGGTTTGTGACACGACTCCGAGACTCGAACCAAAGACGTCATCACAGGCCGGAACGCCCCCTCGTTTTGGCTGTAGTTTTCTGGTGAATAACAAAATTCCTAGTGCCTTTGCCTTTCGAGTTCGGACTCATATGTGAAACCCACGGCTCCCTCGCAACAGTCCTGCCCCCCTTCAACCAGCTTAAAACAAAACCCGCTTCAGCCCCGCGGACACCCTGCAGGCCTACCCGCGCCCCAACCGAAATCCCGTCTCACTGTGGAGACCCCAAACTCAGTTTACCGCCCCCCAAGGAGCAGCCCAGAATCCTACGTTTCACCACAGCCTTCTTCCAGGGCGTTTGAGTTATCTACGCTTCCAACAAGCACATGTATCTTCGCACAATAACCCCTGCAGCACACGGCAGGGAGAGCACCGCAGGCTTGTAGGACAAGCCAGCTGCGGCATGGGGACGGAAATCACAGTGAAGCCACAGAGCTCAACAAACGGGGAGCGCTGGTGCCCCCTCCTGACTTTGCTGCTGAGGGGGAAGCAAAGCGCACATGGAATCCCGCAAACGCAAACCAGCCAGCCCCTCCACTCGGGAACATGGTACCATGAGGAAACGCACACCCTCCACGTGCAGTGGCCTCAACACAACTTCCTTGGAACAGACACGGTCGTGTGTGCCTGACTCCCACACACAGCTCTGACCTAGCAACGCCGGCTGCTATGTCCCGCCTGGTGGAGGCCTCCCCAAGGGCAATTACCACGTGGACCTCATGGGGCGCAGGGCCGGGGCTTTGAACTCACCCTTCTCTGTCGCACAGGGCTACTCCTGAGAAGCACTATGAACTCTATCCAAACCGGACGTCCCAAGCACCTCACGGCTTCGAGCCTGGTGCCCCTCCCTAGGCACCGGGAGGCCTGGCACTTCCAGTTCGGCCAGTGGCACCAGCAGCGAGCGACGCTGGCCGTGGAAGGCCACCTCTCCCCTTAAGGGGATGGCCAGGCCGAAGGCGGGACGACTCACGAGCCCTGGGTGAAGGGCCAACCCCCGGTGCCCCCTACCCCGGCAGACGGGGAAACTGGTTGAACTGACCCGTGGCCCACCATTCACACCCAGACTCCTCAAAGCTAGTACAGCTGCCGCATTTGTGGTTTGGGGGGGTCGTATTGGAGGAAAGGGCACTGACCCCCCGCACGGCAAAGCGAACAACTAGCTCCCGCCGCCGCCGAACACGGCGTGAAGGAAGGCTACAAAATGGCGTCAGGGTAGTGGGCAAAGAGGACGCCTAAGTGGGTGGGAGAGGTATTTGTACCTCGCCCCCGCCCACTCCTGCCCGGATGTGACACGGGTGCCCAGACCCCTAGGGGGGTCCCCAACACTGGGCGGCTGCCTTGTGTGCACTCATATGGCCTAAGGCGGCTGCCCTCTTAGGAGGGTCCCCTTCTTGGACCCCGGGCAGCCTGCAAACACAACCCCCAACAGCCACAATGCCTTGTGGTTGTCAAATGAAAGTCCAGGACAGGAAACCACGTGCCCTGAGACCTGGAGTGTGGTAGCATCTCTTCCATTAGTTGAGTAGGCACAAAAGACGTGTAGACCCCGTTTGCCTCAGGGAGGTGGGGTGCTTGACTGAACTCCAAGAAAGTTGTATGATCAACCCTTCCTCAGTAGATTCCTGCACCCTCGTTATGATAGAAATACCTACGGCGTGAGCACGCAGTAAGTCTTTCCTATGGGGTCGTGATGCCCAGGTGAAAAAGAATCAGCGAATGTAATATCTCACTGCTCACAATAATGGGGAAAATAGGCCATTTTTACTGCCTGGCTACTTCTACACGTCCAGAGGGGGGCTTTAGAATGAGCTGCAGAAATGTCTTCACTAGGCCTAAGGGGGCAGCGTAGTCTCCCACCTGAAGGGGCGTGGGCAAGGTTTACACCAAAGGTGTTCACAGAGGTGTTGGTATTGACTCTAGAGCACCATGGGTGGTCAGAAAAACACAAGTGTTTACACACGGAGACAACGAGATTTAAACCCATCAGCCAAGGAGGAGCTTCTAAAGAACTTTAGATGAATGCGCGTGGATTCTGGTCAGATCACGGCCAGAGACCAGGTTAAACTATGTCACATATGAAATTTGGACACCATGCTTTGTTCTAAAACACAACGAAATGGTGACTTACCCGAAGGAGTACGTTTGAAGCTTGAACAATTTTCAGGATTCACATGATGTGCATCGATTTTGTAGCAATGTTTGTCTCCTATAGGGAGGCGGAATACAAATGAATTCGTGATTTGTGTCCTGCCTGAGCTTCTTTGTTGACTTGAATGTCTACACAGTAATGTTTTGTGAAGAGGTACAGATGATAAAACAGCTGCCACACAGATGGCGTTGATGGACACATTTGCCATCTTTCTTGTGAAGTGTGACCTTGGTGTGAGAAGTTGGCCTGGTATATGCTGTCCACTAGTTCTAGTGGGCACCTTGTATCAGTCCAAACAACCCCTTATGGTGAATTGGTTAAAGACAACCTTTATTGAAAGCTATCCTAGTGGCAGCTATGGAGAGCAGCCTTCAGGCTAAGTCTTGAAGGAATGTAAAGCAGCTTGTTTTACCAGTCTATGATCTCTTGAATGATCAAATGAAAAGACAACCACACCAGGTATATATTCAAAATATATGTATTTAAAATAAAACACACCCCTCTATTCTCTTTATGAGGCTGGAGTTCGAAGTACTTAAGCTACAAGTCATTATTCAACAGTAAAAGCACAAATACACGTTTGGGCCCTAGGGGCGTACCAAACCATATACCAATAAAGTGGTATAAGAACCACGACTGAACTAGACACAAGCACTAGAGCCCGTAGAAGTGCTTGGACCACAAGGAACCACCCAAGGCAGTGACACAGAGGACCCACGGGGGCGCGTGCAGAGTGAGAACACAGCCACGAATTGCCGTTAACTTCTATGGGGAAAGTCGCGGTAGGAAATTAAGAGTTTAAGGACACTTAGAGGATGACTACGAGCGAACCCTTTTGGACATGAAGGTGTCTAGGGCCAACACCCACGGGATCACCGGAGTACTCGAGTTACCTCACCCAGGGAAGCCGGGTGCATAGGTGTCTTTTGGTTTCGGGTCGCGGCGTTGTTTTCAATGGAAGCTGGCAAAGAAGTGCTGCTGCCGTGAAGAGGAGAAGTGTCCGAAGAGATCCAAGCCTGGATCGAGGATGGAAGGCACCTGAAAGCAGAGGGGACAGAGTCTGGGTCACTTGCCAGTGACCAGGGGCACGATAGTCCAATGCCCACAGATGTCGGGTGCTTCAGGTGAGTTGATGGGTGTCTTGACTCTTCAGCCACGAGGTCCAGGAGGCACCGATGATGACCAGGAGCTGGATTCGAGCTGTCCCACAAAGTCGGTCGAGTGCTGCGGTGTCGGCGACCAGAATGGACCCAACAAGCCTTGTCAACGGCAAGTCAAGTGGAAATAGAAGAAAGAGGTCGGTGCAGACCAGCAAGGTCTGGGGGACTCACCCAGCAAGGGTAAGTCAGGGCACGTCTGGAGCAACCAGAAAAGCCCAAGCAGGAAAGGAGTTGCCTTCATGGGGACCCACTAGCCAACAGACTAGCGATCGCGAAGGAGCCTCAAGCAGTCACACTGGAAACTGGCCCACGGGTCACTCGTGGAGTGGAAGCCAGAGATCTTCGATGCAGTAGGTGCCCAAGGCTGGGGCTACTCGGAGCCCAAAGCACAACTTCGAGGAAGACCAGGAAGATGATGTACGATCAAAAGATCACAGTGTCCAGGGGTCATGGTTCCACGTCACCCAAGATAGCCACGGGCCTCAGCTTTGCTGCAGACTCAGGGTAGCCTCAGGAAAGTCTGGAAATCCACCTCTGGGGATGCAAAGACTTCAGTGTCCGGCGGGAGCTTCAGAGTTGCAGACCGGACAGTTGCTTCTTTGGTACCTGCCAAGCAGGGGAGTCACTCCTTGACCCCAAGGGAGATTTCTTCAGTCTTCTAGTTGAAATAGAATGTCGAAGGTCCAGGATATATGATGCAGAGTTTCGTCCCGGGTAATCCAAAGTCTCAAGCACTGGGTTCCCATACATATACTAAGTTTGGGGGTTGGAAATACTCTAGGGACCCACCTATGGGAGGGTTTGGAAAGAGGGGTGGTTACACCCATTTCCTTTGTCCAGTTTCGCGCCACAGCAGGGGCAGGTAGCCCCTGCAACCGGTTTGAACTGGACTATGCACAGGGACACCAAGTGTGACCCCTGTGCAGGACTTCAAAGCACCAGAGAGTGCTCCCGCCCAGCCTCAATACACATCTGCCTGTCTGGGGAACAGTGCCTGTGACAGGAAACCTTTTGTCCAGGCCTCCCCTGCCAGAGTTTCGGTCAGCAGCAGGAGGCCAGACCCGTGTCTGTGGCAGTGGCATCTATTTTGTGATGCCAGGGCTTTAGAAAGTCTTTACCGGGTAGACCAGTGTGAACATGTCTCTCCCTCTAGAAGGGTGGAATGCTACCCCCGCTGCCAGAACTGGGGGGCGGGGGGGGGGAGAGAATTCCAAAGCGTTTGACACCAAACACGACATGTTTCCGTGCCGCCAGTCCAAAGTTAGCATTTACCGTGAGGTTATAATGCACTTAAGAGTATATGGTCAGGCTGCATCACAGACAGCATCAGAGGAGGCACTCTGAACGCTGCAGAGGGGCTCTGCTCATGCAGGGGCACCCTCTCACATAAAAACCAAGCACTCTGCCTTCAGGATTGTTAAGGCCTGTCATTGGAGTGACTTATAGCTTTTATATTTGTGTGTAATGGTAGTGATATAGGTAGCCTATACCACTGTAAGGGGTGCAAGCACACCCTTACCCAGGCTGCAGTAGCAGACCGGTGGTGGCATTTTGGAGTGCTTCCCAGCGGTGGCATAATACATGCTTCAGCCCGTGGTAGGCCTCTGAGGTACCTATGCCCTACGTACATAGTATACCATATACTAGGGGCTTATAAGGCACTCCAGAATCAAATTAGAAATGTACCTAATGTACATGGAAACCATTTTACAGAGAAAGCAGATAGACTGGGGCCCTGAATAGCAGGGCCACAGCCAGACTAGTCAAAAACCAGCAAAACACCAGGCAAAAAGTGGGGGCAACCATATAGTCAGATTCCTCCTTCCTACACTTGGTTTCTCCTTTAGTGTCGCTCTTGTCTTCTTGTTTGCACTAGCTATAGTACAATGGTGCCCTTGGACACTGGTACCCCATTGATTGTTGGTGCAAAGCAGTTAAAGGACCGGTTTCCCTTTCTTACGTGCTTTGTTTCCTGGATATGGTACATGGCCGTCTCCAGGCGTCTATTGTGCCAAAGGCTGTTTTAGCGTTTGTCTCTGGTTGTTGGAAGAGAGCGGTTAGCTGTATATGACACCACCGTCAGAAGGAGTTGCGGGCTTGTTCTCATGACCAGTCTGTCCTAATGTATCTGTAAGTGTTGTTCCTGAGTGGTGAGGGCTTGTAGCTCGCTGACCCTACACAGTGATATAATGACTGCTATGAAGGCTGCTGTTAGAGGTAGAATGTTTGCCCTCCCTGTGCATTGGTTCGCTTGCTTCTTTCATTGGCTCAGTGAGCGCTATGTTTGGGTTCCACGCGGGCATGGGTGCTGACCGGGGAAGTCACCTCTTTTGCTTCTTCTAAGAACCAGTTGATGAACTGATTTGCTGTTGAAGTTTTGCCTGCGAGTCCCTCGTGTACACTACAGTGTCAGGCAGGTGACCCTTGAGGGATGCGTAGGTTAAGTTCTCACCCTGCAAGTGAGCTCGGTGTTTGATGATGGTCGTGTCCCTGGTTCACATATCTATGATTCCTTGCAAGTCACGCCAGTTGATACACCTCATCCGCTTTGTGCTGTAGGACGTCCGTGTACTTGGTCGCCTTTGCTCCCTTGGGATTTCCAGTGTCACTTGCTGGAGGTCGAGGTGCTCAACGTGTAGGTACTCAGGAGCCAGGCTGCCAAGCGGAGGCTGATCGGGTCTGGGTGACAGAAGTGTCCATCTGGTGCTGTGAGCAAGTCTTGAACGGCTGACAGCCTCACTATTGGTCCCCAAGAGGTCTCCACTTGGAACGGGAACCACGTCTGTTGGCCCATTGAAGAGCTGTTCGGATGAGCGTCATGGGTGACTCTTTGTACGTGTCGATTACCATTGGAAATAATGGGATTGGAAGAAAAGTGTTCTTGACCAACCTAGCGATAGGGCATCCCTCGTTCCTCATTGGCTAGCCTGGTCAAGGATGCACACAGGTGGCTTCATTGCAGACACACACTACATACAGTCGTGCATCAGTGTTTGGGACTCACATCGCCAAAGAATGAGCTCTTATCGCGTTCTTTATTGGCCTTGAGACATGTCTATTCTTTGGTGGTCGGCTGTGATCCTGTGTCCCCTGTTATTCTGTGTTATGTAAAGATCCCTTAATCCCTGGGGCGTTGAATGCATTATATAAAAGCATTAAACAGATCTGCATCCTTTTAGTCAAATCAAAAGCTCCTAGATAAGGCCAAACCTAAAAATAAACTGTGTTAATTTTGCTTCCGGGAGCTATGGAATGGGGGCGGCATTTTGATTCCTGGAAGGAACAGGCACAGCTGGCCAGATGTGTGTGCAGGGCAATGGAAAATATACGAGCAGGGTCAGTGAGGGCGGAAAACACAGGCAGCTCACGCAGGCCAGCCCTAGAAATGTGGGAACCCCCTGGAAGTGCCGGACTGAGGCCCGCGCCTTGTGACCCTGTCCCCTCCCGACCCCTCCTGCTCCTCGGCTCCCCAGGGAGGGCGATCGCCCAGGGCTCCGCAGTATGGAGGACATTTATGGCATCAGCGTCCACACATACCCCGAGCCGCCTGCTGAGAGCCCTGGAAGAGGCCCGGGCCTCGTGACCCTGTCCCCTCCCGACCCCTCCTGCTCCTCGGCCCCCAGGGAGGGTGGCCGCCCAGGGCTCCGCAGTATGGAGGACACTTTATGGCATCAGCGTCCATACATACCCCCAGCCGCCTGCTAAAAACCCCTGGAAGTGCCGGGCTGAGGCCCGGGCCTCGTGACCCTGTCCCCTCCCGACCCCTCCTGCTCCTCGGCCCCCAGGGAGGGCGATCGCCCAGGGCTCCGCAGTATGGAGGACATTTATGGCATCAGCCTCCATACATACCCCGAGCCGCCTGCTGAGAGCCCTGGAAGAGGCCCGGGCCTCGTGACCCTGTCCCCTCCCGACCCCTCCTGCTCCTCGGCCCCCAGGGAGGGTGGCCGCCCAGGGCTCCGCAGTATGGAGGACACTTTATGGCATCAGCGTCCATACATACCCCCAGCCGCCTGCTAAAAACCCCTGGAAGTGCCGGGCTGAGGCCCGGGCCTCGTGACCCTGTCCCCTCCCGACCCCTCCTGCTCCTCGGCCCCCAGGGAGGGCGATCGCCCAGGGCTCCGCAGTATGGAGGACATTTATGGCATCAGCCTCCATACATACCCCGAGCCGCCTGCTCAGAGCCCTCCGTGTTCACAGACGGGTTTAAAGAGCCTTTGGAGCCGGGTCAGAGCGTCAGTGGAAACAGCCCCGGCTCGTTCACCGCGCCCGGGGTCACCCGTGTGAAGCGAACATCGTGGGGCGGGTAATAAATCCCAACAGTAATCACAGGCCTGACAGCTCAGACGGGGGTGGATGACGGGGTCGTGGAGGGGGGTGTGCGTGAGGGACACAAAGGGGAATTTAGGAGACCAGAGTGACTTCCTTCTTGCCAGCAATCATTGCACGCTCATGGGATTGGGTCAGTGAGTGACTTCGGAGGGGCGGGGCTGGAGGGGTTTTCGTTCTCACAAAAGTATCTGAATTGGGAGCCCGGAAGCCTGAAGTCTGTCACAGAGTACAACACACACGCATTCCATGGCACACGCACAGAGATTGCCCGGTGCAATAATGCCTGGCATGTGTACCCACCACACCCAGGCGGCACCACACTGGCATGAACATGCTAGCCCGCCCCGCCCGCTCCCACCCCGAGGGCCAGCGTTCCGCTTCCCGTCACCGGCCTCGCGTGGTTACCTTTCACCACAAAACAGTCATCGGGTTCATGATCGCAAATTCATCCAGAAACAAAATCGTAACATCGTCTAAAGCGTGGACATGCGGCAACATGCGGCAACATGCGGCAACATGCGGCAATATTGAATCCGCGCAGTGTCACGCAAAAACGAAGGGCGCACGCGAGCGAGCAGAAACTGTAGGAATTGGGTCGGGGGGTGGGGGGATAATTTTTACTAGTATATTTTTTGGTAGAGCAAAGCTATGGACGTTTCGGGGTTATTGAAAAAGACTAAACATATTTCCAAAATCAGCAGAGTGCGCGCGCTAACAAAACACATATAAGTAGATGTGACACTGCCTTACAATGGGTGTGGGCATGCGTGGGTGGGCGAGGGCGACACAGTGCCACAGCCGCTGACTGGGGCCACCGCTCACCTACACCGTGTTTGGGGCTTAATGGCATGACACAGTGCTTTGTTCACACTAGACAGCAACACATGTACTGTACGGGGCACACCTGTACGGTCTTTGGGGGGCAGCCGACCGGAGGGAGGTGTGCCCCCCCCCCCCCCGGAAATTGGGATAATGGGACAGACCAGGCTACAGTGGGCTTCTTTAGGCAATCAATCAATCAATCAATCAAAATTACTTTAATCGGTTACATCTTAATAACCATAAAAGCACAGAGTAAAAATTCCTATAAAACATTCTGTACAGGGTAAACATTACAATCAATTCCATTTTTATATACAACTATTCATTATCAAAATATCATGTAATAATCGTTTTCCTATGCTTAAAAACACTTTTTTTAAAAGCGGTAACAGAGGCATCAGCAAATACTGGGATTATCACACGGGCATTTACAGAACGATTTTGACCAATCATTAAGAATAGGAAAACTTAATAATCTATACAGGGTCCCCCTTCTGTTTCAAAAAGGCTCCCTTGAGCCACTGGGCTGACGAGCTCATGGGAGGCACCTGTGCGCCAGGGAGAGGTACAGAGACCTGAGAGGATTGTGGCAGCTTTCTCAGCAAACCCCAGAAGAATTTCGTTTTATCTCTACTGAAGAAGGATGAAATCCAGAAACACATGTGTCTAGAGATTAACAGCACTAACCTGCACCAACTTTGGTGAGACACTCTGCAAAATTTCAAGTAAGCATTTAAATTGAACTGCATGTACCAGGATGCAAAGGGGCGAACTGTGCTGGGAGGTAGCAGTGTGCTCCCATCCCCCTTCTGTTTCAAAAAGGCTCCCTTGAGCCACTGGGCTGACGAGCTCATGGGAGGCACCTGTGCGCCAGGGAGAGGTACAGAGTCCTGAGAGGATTGTGGCAGCTTTCTCAGCAAACCCCAGAAGAATTTCGTTTTATCTCTACTGAAGAAGGATGAAATCCAGAAACACATGTGTCTAGAGATTAGCAGCACTAACCTGCACCAACTTTGGTGAGACACTCTGCAAATTTCAAGTAAGCATTTAAATTGAACTGCATGTACCAGGGTGCAAAGGGGTGAACTGTGCTGGGAGGTAGCAGTGTGCTCCCATCCCCCTTCTGTTTCTTTCCTGGTATATCCTATCATAGTGAGTGGTGCATCGTAAAAACTTCGGTGTCCTATATTGCATAAGAACACTTTCACATAGGAGAGCCATCGAATATTTAGCCCTCCATCTCGGCCAGCACAGTCAGCCAGGATTTTACGATTAAAATGTGTTTCTTCTGTAATCCATTTTCTGTGCCACAACAGAACTGGTTGGATTTTTATAATATCCTCCAAATAGAGGAGACCTAATTCCGTGTGGCAAACAAACGAAGAAGTACTCTTTGGAACTGTTAATAAGAATCTCAGGAATGTATTTTCAGCTGCCTGTAGAGAAGTTACATCCACGTAGCCCCATATACCTGCTCCGTATGTGGCTACAGTCACACATTTTGCTTTGTAAATGTTCAGTAACTCCGTCGTGGGGCGTTTACCTAATTTCCTGCTAAAATTCATGAGCGCAGACAGAGTTTTAATGTACAACAATCTTCTTGATTTTACTGCCTGCACCCGTGACCCAGATCGATCAAATACAATTCCTAAGTAGGGAAAAACCTTCGTGCTTTCAATCCTCTTCCCTCTATACCAATAGTTCTTGTTCTAATGCTACCCGCTTCTTTAGACTATAGTTGGGCTTTACACTGATAAGGCTGTCAGACCAATGTATTTGCTGCCATTTTAGGTGAATAAGCACCATTTTGGGAGGTGACACGGTGACCGCTACGTAGTAAGTTATTTTCCCGCCCTCCAGACCCTATAATCTGGGTTTTTTCCTTAATGGACATGCTTTGCTTGGTACTCACAGGCTGATCTTTCATTGAGCAGAGGTGCGCAGGGACGGTTATTCTGTATTTGGTTGTGGCTTGGCGCGGGTGCAAGGTGCTTGGCAGATTCAATTGTCACGGTTCTAGATTAAGGTTATTGTTGTGAACAGGACAAGGGAGGGTGGAAATAACATAACACCTGGTGCAAGCAACACGTTAAAAGGTAAGATTTAGGCTACTTAGATAGATGTTAATAGATGTAGGTTAAAGGGTTAAGGAATTTAAAGCTCAGTGTGAGAAGGTGGCCTGGTATATGCTGTCCACTAGCTATAGTGGGCACCCTGTACCAGTCCAAAAAACCCCTTATGGTGAATGGTTAAAGACAACCTTTATTGAAAGCTATCCTAGTGGTAGCTATGGAGAGCAGCCTTCAGGCTAAGTCTCTGAGGAATGTAAAGCAGCTTGTTTTACCTTATAATCTCTTGAATGGCCAAATGAAAGGAGAACCACACAAGGTATCTTTAAAGATTTCCACGGTTTAGGAGCCCGCTACCTAAATAAGCGCGTTAATCGCTACACAACATCTAGAACCCTATTATCTTCCAATGCCAACCTGGCCATCATGCCTAAAACTGGAGGCAGGCCCCTCGGCTTTCTAGGCGCAAAATTGAAGAATAGACTCCCTGAGTCTCTGAGACTAACCACAGACCTATTCTTTCAGGAAGAACTTGAAAAACTGGCTTTTTAATAAATGATGGTTTCTTTATGCACGTTTTCTTCCCGCTGTCACGCGCCAGGACACTCTAGTCTGAGTAGCTGCGCGCTTTATTAAATGCACTATTTCATTTCATTTCATTAGATCCCTGACAGTGCAAAGGAACACTCATCCAAACTCTAAGGGCCTTATTTATGAGGCCTTGCTTCACGTTTATGCCGCCGGTGCGTCACTTTTTGTGATGCACCAGTAGCGTAAAAAATGTGGCATGTTTTGCCCTATTTACAAAGTGACGCATCTAGGTAGATTCGTCACTTTGTAAACCCCTGCACCACATTATACCTGCGCCAGGTATGATGTATGTAGGGTGGGTGTTACCCCGCAAAAAACCTTGTATAAGTGGCGCATTGAAATCTATGAGAACTCAGTGCGCCACTTCTAGGAGGCCATTGCGTCAATATCTTACACCTGCCTCACAGCAGGTGTAAGACTGATCCAGGCCCTTTTACATGGGGCTTGCCCCATGTGAAAGGACACATTGCTGGAATTTTTTCTATCTTCAGACACACTCCAGCAATGCATCACTTTTGCGCCTACAGATACGTCAGAAATACTGACGTATCTGTAACTCCTGCGACATGATGCGTCATACTGTAAATATGACGCATCCGTCATGTCGCAAGGAGGGTGCACTAAGAAGTGACGCATCCCTGTTTTCACACAGCGATGCATCACTTCTCATAAATAAGGCCCTAAATGTGTTTACATCTAATATTTAGGGATAGTTATGTGTGTTTTCAATATTGTAACTTAGCAGCAGCTCACCAATATTACTGCAAATAATCTCTGTGACGCCCTCCCATTTCTTATATGTAAGGCCTTGTTTTGATCTAAAAGAAACTTTTTTTATGCATATTGCATGAAACATAAACACAACATTTCTCTGCAAAATGGCTGCACTAGACTCTCACACATCAGGTACATAAAAAAATAAATTAAAGAGAAAACAGTATTTCAAACAATCTGTTTAAGAAATATTCAAGGTCATTAGGGCAAAACTCAGGAGAAAAGAGCTGACTCTGTCAGGGGGCCCCTGAAAGACTGGGGCCCTGGGCCAGAGCCCACTTCGCCCGTGCATTCAACGTCTCTGCTTTAAAGCAAAACAGTTTAATGTAGAATAAAATGTAATGAAGTGTGTCCCAGGCGGCCTCCGTCCTGCATAGTCAGTTTGGGCGCACCTCAAGCCTACAGGACAGAGCAAGGAAGAAAGGCTGGCAGTGCTGAGAGAGAACTAAGTGAGAAGGAGGAGGGAGGGTGGGACACTGGAAAGGTGAAAGGGAGAGAGGCGAGACCCGCCGGCGGTGGGGCGCGGAGGGTGGGACACTTGAAAGGTGAAAGGGAGAGAGGCGAGACCCGCAGGCGGTGGGGCGCGGAGGGGGGGACACTGGAAAGGTGAAAGGGAGAGAGGCGAGACCCGCAGGCGGTGGGGCGCGGAGGGGGGACACTGGAAAGGTGAAAGGGAGAGAGGCGAGCCCCGCCGGCGGTGGGGCGCGGAGGGTGGGACACTTGGAAAGGTGAAAGGGAGAGAGGCGAGGCCCGCAGGCAGGCGGTGGGGCGCAGAGGGTGGGACACTGGAAAGGTGAAAGGGAGAGAGGCGAGACCCGCCGGCGGTGGGGCGCGGAGGGTGGGACACTTGAAAGGTGAAAGGGAGAGAGGCGAGACCCGCAGGCGGTGGGGCGCGGAGGGGGGACACTGGAAAGGTGAAAGGGAGAGAGGCGAGACCCGCAGGCGGTGGGGCGCGGAGGGGGGGACACTGGAAAGGTGAAAGGGAGAGAGGCGAGCCCCGCCGGCGGTGGGGCGCGGAGGGGGGGACACGTGAAAGGGAGAGAGGCGAGACCCGCAGGCGGTGGGGCGCGGAGGGGGGGACACTGGAAAGGTGAAAGAAGGAGAGGCGAGCCCCGCCGGTGGTGGGGCGCGGAGGGTGGGACACTTGAAAGGTGAAAGGGAGAGAGGCGAGACCCGCCGGCGGTGGGGCGCGGAGGGTGCGACACTTGAAAGGTGAAAGGGAGAGAGGCGAGACCCGCAGGCGGTGGGGCGCGGAGGGTGGGACACTTGAAAGGTGAAAGGGAGAGAGGCGAGACCTGCCGGCGGTGGGGCGCAGAGGGGGGACACTGGAAAGGTGAAAGGGAGAGAGACGAGATGCGCCGGCGGTGGGGCGCAGAGGGGGGGACACTGGAAAGGTGAAAGGGAGAGAGGCGAGACCCGCCGGCGGTGGGGCGCGGAGGGGGGGACACTGGAAAGGTGAAAGGGAGAGAGGCGAGACCCGCAGGCAGGTGGTGGGGCACGGAGGGTGGGACACTTGAAAGGTGAAAGGGAGAGAGGCGAGACCCGCAGGCGGTGGGGCGCGGAGGGTGCGACACTTGAAAGGTGAAAGGGAGAGAGGCGAGACCTGCCGGCGGTGGGGCGCAGAGGGGGGGACACTGAAAAGGTGAAAGGGAGAGAGACGAGATCCGCCGGCGGTGGGGCGCAGAGGGTGGGACACTGGAAAGGTGAAAGGGAGAGAGGCGAGACCTGCCGGCGGTGGGGCGCAGAGGGTGGGACACTGAGAAGGTGAAAGGGAGAGAGGCGAGATCCGCCGGCGGTGGGGCACGGAGGGTGGGACACTGGAAAGGTGAAAGGGAGAGAGGCGAGACCCGCCGGTGGTGGGGCGCGGAGGGGGGACACTGGAAAGCTGAAAGGGAGAGAGGCGAGCCCCGCCGGTGGTGGGGCACGGAGGGTGGGACACTGGAAAGGTGAAAGTGAGAGAGGCGAGACCCGCAGGCGGTGGGGCGCGGAGGGTGGGACACTTGAAAGGTGAAAGGGAGAGAGACGAGATCCGCCGGCGGTGGGGCGCGGAGGGGGGACACTGGAAAGGTGAAAGGGAGAGAGGCGAGACCCACAGGCGGAGGGGCGCGGAGGGTGGGACACTGAGAAGGTGAAAGGGAGAGAGGCGAGACCCGCCGGCAGTGGGGCGCGGAGGGGGGGACACTTGAAAGGTGAAAGGGAGAGAGGCGAGACCTGCCGGCGGTGGGGCGCAGAGGGGGGGACACTGGAAAGGTGAAAGGGAGAGAGACGAGATCCGCCGGCGGTGGGGCGCGGAGGGGGGGACACTGGAAAGGTGAAAGGGAGAGAGGCGAGACCCGCCGGCGGTGGGGCGCGGAGGGGGGGACACTGGAAAGGTGAAAGGGAGAGAGACGAGATCCGCCGGCGGTGGGGCGCGGAGGGGGGGACACTGGAAAGGTGAAAGGGAGAGAGGCGAGCCCCGCCGGTGGTGGGGCGCGGAGGGGGGACACTGGAAAGGTGAAAGGGAGAGAGGCGAGACCCGCAGGCGGTGGGGCGCGGAGGGTGGGACACTTGAAAGGTGAGAGGGAGAGAGACGAGATCCGCCGGCGGTGGGGCGCGGAGGGGGGACACTGGAAAGGTGAAAGGGAGAGAGGCGAGACCCACAGGCGGTGGGGCGCGGAGGGTGGGACACTGAGAAGGTGAAAGGGAGAGAGGCGAGACCCGCCGGCAGTGGGGCGCGGAGGGTGGGACACTTGAAAGGTGAAAGGGAGAGAGGCGAGACCCGCCGGCGGTGGGGCGCGGAGGGGGGGACACTGGAAAGGTGAAAGGGAGAGAGGCGAGACCCGCCGGCGGTGGGGCGCGGAGGGTGGGACGTTTGGAAAGGTGAAAGGGAGAGAGGCGAGACCCGCAGGCAGGCGGTGGGGCACGGAGGGTGGGACACTGGAAAGGTGAAAGGGAGAGAGGCGAGACCCGCAGGCAGGCAGTGGGGCGCGGAGGGGGGGGGGACACTGGAAAGGTGAAAGGGAGAGAGGCGAGCCCTGCCGGCGGTAGGGCGCGGAGGGTGGGACGCTTGGAAAGGTGAAAGGGAGAGAGGCGAGCCCTGCCGGCGGTAGGGCGCGGAGGGTGGGACGCTTGGAAAGGTGAAAGGGAGAGAGGCGAGACCCGCCGGCAGGCGGTGGGGCGCGGAGGGTGGGACACTGGAAAGGTGAAAGTGAGAGAGGCGAGACCCGCAGGCAGGCGGTGGGGCGCGGAGGGTGGGACGCTTGGAAAGGTGAAAGGGAGAGAGGCGAGACCCGCCGGCAGGCGGTGGGGCGCGGAGGGTGGGACACTGGAAAGGTGAAAGTGAGAGAGGCGAGATCCGCCGGCGGTGGGGCGAGGAGGGTGGGACACTGGAAAGGTGAAAGTGAGAGAGGCGAGACCCGCAGGCAGGCGGTGGGGCGCGGAGGGTGGGACACTGGAAAGGTGAAAGTGAGAGAGGCGAGACCCGCAGGCAGGCGGTGGGGCGCGGAGGGTGGGACGCTTGGAAAGGTGAAAGGGAGAGAGGCGAGACCCGCCGGCAGGCGGTGGGGCGCGGAGGGTGGGACACTGGAAAGGTGAAAGTGAGAGAGGCGAGATCCGCCGGCGGTGGGGCGAGGAGGGTGGGACACTGGAAAGGTGAAAGTGAGAGAGGCGAGACCCGCCGGCGGTGGGACGCGGAGGGTGGGACACTGGAAAGGTGAAAGGGAGAGAGGCGAGACCCGCTGGCGGTAGGGCGCGGAGGGTGGGACGCTTGGAAAGGTGAAAGGGAGAGAGGCGAGACCCGCAGGCAGGCGGTGGGGCGCGGAGGGTGGGACGCTTGGAAAGGTGAAAGGGAGAGAGGCGAGCCCCGCAGGCGGTGGGGCGCGGAGGGGGGGACACTGGAAAGGTGAAAGGGAGAGAGGCGAGACCCGCCGGAGGTGGGGCGCGGAGAACTCTCTCCCGCCCCCAAACCCTCCTGTTCCTGCACGAGGAATGCTGCGGCACGAGTCTGGAGGAAGTCCAGACCCCGCGGGTATGTCTTTAAGAGCTGCCACTAATGTTTATTTATGTTTTATGCCATCTCTTCTCCTCCCTGCGCCCCGAGCGCTGATGGATTCCTTACCGAGAACACATCATTCAAAAGCACACCCTGGAGGGGGGGGGAGGGGGGGGGGCAGCCGGCAGGAGTCCAGAGTGGGGTGTGTGCACTTTATGTGCAGTTTATACTAAGGTTACCGTAGGCTCGGATCCGGAGGCACGGAAAGTATGTTACAACAACCTCATGGAACAGTAATGGCTCTGCTAATAGGCCTGGCCTTAAAGGGTTTGCAGCGGATTTTATGTTTTTCATTTGCAAACATACGGAACGGGCTACAAGTTTAAAGTAATTAAAAAACAAAGAAGTTAACCATATAAATCTAATAAATAAAAGTCCCAGCTCTAAGAAAATCATACAAATGTGGCAAAGATTGCCCCAGCAGCCAGGCACGGAAGTGGCCTGCTTAAAGGCCGCTGTGCACGAGCACAGTGACGTCACTCACTCACAGTGACGAGAGCCAATGGCTGAACCGGACTCCCCCATTGTCCCCTGCTGTGTGCTGTGGTGGGTAGAAGCAACATGTGAATGACACGTGAGGAGGCCATGAATGGTGAGGACTGACTGAAGCACGTCATTGCCCATGTAGGGCCTCAGTCTAAGTGCCCCTGTATATTGGGTAGTAATACCCAACCCGGTGAACACAGATCCAGCAGGGGGCAGTATTTCTAGTGTGTGGCATTACCCACTCGGGGTGAGCTTTGCAGGGCAGAATGTGGCATAACATGTGATGTCAGATTTTGCTCATCCAATTACCAAAGGTTTTGCCTCTTTCCGACTATCTTTCCTCTGTCACGTGTCGTGGATACGCGGCTATCGCTGCAGCACATGTAAGCCCAGGCCTGACGTTGGCATGAGGGCCTTTCTGGGCGTGTTCATGTTTCATCCGGTCTAGGATGGCAAAATGCAGGCAGGCCCTCAGACTGACAAATGAATGTTCCAGTAATCTTAGGGGGGTGGAGGAGTCGGGGTCTCTTGGGGGCATATTATCAAGGGCCTTATCTCCGCTTTTTTGGCTTAAAAAGCCAAAGAAGCGGAGATAATGTATTCGCCCTATTTACAAGGCAGTGCTAACATGCATTCGCGCATGTTAGCAGCCTTTTTACCTACGCCTCGCTTTGCATCTCTAATGATTTCACCGCTATCGCTGGATTTGATATCGCCGTGGGGATATGCGTTGTAAATAACGCGATATCTCGGCGTATCGCCCCGCGGTGGGGGGGCGGGGGGGGGTACACTGCCTCCAGTCTCGCGATACTGCAATGACGTTGGTGGTTCTGAAGTGGAAGAAGCGCGGGGCATGTCCAGCGTATCGCCCCGCGGGGGGTACCCCGCCTCCAGTCTCGCGATACCCGCAGTGTCGCGATACTGCAATGACGTTGGTGAGCTGCTCACCGGGGGTCTTCCAGGTCTCAGTCCTACAGTTCCAAGGGGTCCTGGCCTCTGAGATGCACAAGCGGTGCTTGTTTCAGAGTCTGCCCAGCACCGGCCCTGGGCACAGCGAGTGAGGTCCGCATGACTCACTCAAGGCTCATGGTCCAGTATTGGGTGCCGCCCTCAGACCCGATAAGCAGCAGCCAGGCTGGAAACCTTGAAGGAGCCCTTATCTCATGGCCCCCGCTGAGTCACTCTGAGGATGGCACGGTCGGCGCTCAGCGCTACATCCCAGTGGGGGATCCATGTAGCCCGTCCTTGCTTCTGCTCCCCATGTGCGCGGTGCTTGGGGGGTGCCTGGCATGTCCCGTAGACTCGCCCTCGCAATCTATGCTGAACGGGGCGGCCTTGGAGGTGACGGCTGCCTCAGTCTGTAAGGGAAGGACACGGCTGTCTGCATTCATGTCTTTATTATAAACCGTGCCAGGTCCTTAGACGGCCAATGACTGGGCATCTGAGACATTACTTTATAGAGAACATTCCCAGCGGTTGAGTGTGGAACTGTGACATCTCGTCCTGCTTGGCTGAGAGGGGGGGGGGGGGGATGGGGGGGGGGGGAATTTCGCTGAGATCTGCTCTGCTGGTTATCCATGGAGGTCTAGTTTCCAAACCATGTGCTTGGCACTGCCCTCCACAGACATGCAGCCGTTGGACTGTTGTTTAGGGGTTTTAGACTGCCCCAGCACGCCGCTTTGGGGCAGCGTCAATACCCTAAAGCGGAGCTCGAGAAGAGAGTGACCGCTGCTCCCAGGGGAAGGTGAACCCATGACACGTCTCCTTGAACCTTCAGACGCGCCAACTACCCTCGGCCTGGCTTCCGGGCGCTTGACTACGCAAAAGGCCCAGGGTCTACCAAAAGGTGAATCAGGTGGGACCGTTGCAGGTGGACCTCTCGCTATAGGATGCCCTAAAGGTGAGCGCCTGGCAGTCCAAGAGGGACGGCTCTGGCACTGGAGGGAGAGTGGATCCCTCACAGTACAGACAACTCTAGTTTCTTAGGTAACATAAAAGAAATGATTTATATCCCAATGGTTTGTGCACATCCATGGCTGGGAGTGTGAGGACAAGCCATGGCGGTGAGTGTGAGGGCAAGCCATGGCGGTGAGTGTGAGGGCAAGCCATGGCGGTGAGTGTGAGGGCAAGCCATGGCGGAGAGTGTGAGGGCAAGCCATGGCGGTGAGTGTGAGGGCAAGACCTCAACGGATACAGACACCGGACGTAAGATGTTTGGAAGCAACGGAGTGGAATTTACATGGGAACAGACTGTCAGTTCCCAGGATCAGTGGTCCGTGCGACTGATGTACCAGCCTTATGAGTGCGGAAACCCTCATGCACGGAGGATTGTCCGCACTTGCAGTTGTAGGGTAAGGCAGTGGGATTTCAGGTGGGGACACATGTCATATGTGGTAAACACCCACTAATGTATATGTTTGTGGCTATGAATACACAATCTACAGTTCATTTCAAGCTTAGAATGACCGTCAAGTCTGCTTCTTAAAAGCGTAGAGCCTGCGCCATTGCATCATGGGAAAGGGGAGAGTACATCCGGTACCGCACGGGTGACCAAGGGAATGGGACTCTCCCGCGGGACTTTGTTTTCCCCAAGGAGAAGAAAAGAATGAAAAGAATGAATGTGCGTCTGCGCCTGCGCGACGGACAGGGAGTCACCTGAAGGCGCCATGTGCCTCCGCCCCTGTATCTGAGGGCAATCCTGGTCTGGCCTGTACATGTGTGCAGTGTCGTGCACCAGGCCCAGGGAGTGCAGTGTGCATACAAACGGAAGGACATGTGGCGACCTGCCTACGTCACGTGCTCGGCCGATGCGGCGAGTACCTCTTAGCCCCGCCCTGCTCTCCTCTCTGAACCGAGGGATTCCACCTAATCCAGCTGTCAATCACACCTGGCCAGGTGCTGCACAGGGCAGGCAGGATGGGTTCAGGTCCCCGCACGAGCTCAAAGGCATCTTACAACCAGGGCGAGTCACATGTTAGATTACAAACTTCTGTCGCCACCACGAGCGCTCTTACAGCCCCGCTTCATTTCCTGCTTCGGGCCCCCTCCTAACCTCACATTAGCCCCAAACTTCCCCATATTGTCGCTATTGTAAACCCACGCTTTACAAACCACGCATTACAAGGAGCAGACCCTTGTAGGTGACGGTTTGTATGCACAAACACAGCACTATCTCTTATCTGTGTGCCGGGACGCCCCTCCACACCTCACGTATGACGCCCACACGTACTCACTTAGGCCACGCTCTAAGCCCACGCTCTACCGACGAGCCGTGACGTATCCTCCGACCTCTCGGAAGTGCCTGTGGCCTCATTACAGGAGCGAAGCGCTACAGAAATACACACAATACACTATAATGAAGAATACACGCACATTTATGGTTTATGACTTAGATGACGTGGTTTGTAAAAACTATTTATGTAAAACGCAGCAGAGAAAATGTTGCATTACTAAAGTTATAGCTTGTATAATTTACAGGATCTGTAAAGGCAGATTTTTTTTTTAATAAGCATTAAATCCATTTTTAAAAGTTAATCAACATCTTATATGTTCATATTGTGCTCACAGGGCGGTGCTCAGTCCACACAGCGGAGAGGGCGCACAGGGAGCCTGGAAGGCTAGACCTTGGTATGGGCTAGAATATATTTAAAGTTCCGCAAGAAGGCAGCGATCTAATTCTTTTGTAGTGTTTTAGGCATGCATGAGGACAACAATGGAACATGGCAGCACGTGCAACACTCTGCTAAAGATATTAGCTATTAAAATTTAAATTCAAGCTCTAGATTCTAAAAGATGTATTGTGAGATGGAGCAGGGCTAACGCCACTGTGCTTCATACACATCTGGAATGGGGATTCCATTAACGGTGAATGAGTCGCTATGCAGGCACACGCTGCATGCATGTGCACCTACACTACTCAGCGGTACTACACTCCCGCCCATCATGCGGTTATGCCATGGTAAGCCCCCATAGTGACTGGCCTTTAGGGAGAAACTGCACAGTAAGGGCATAAGGGCTCCCAGACTCCTTCAATGTTCCGATCCGGGGCCTATGTGGGGTTGCGCTATTGCCAGGTTCTGCACCAGAAATGCACAGCCCGGGCCTTGTCTACCCTCACCTGAGACCCTTACCACCTCCCCATCTGCCGCCCAGGCTGGTTACATTCTATGCCCCCCTCGAGAGCTTCTTTGGCCAGGCACAAGCTCCTTGATCGACCAACCAGGCTTTCCTCGTGTGCCTAGCGTACTTCCCGGTGCAATCTCAAGCCACCCATCCAACAATGTGCCAGCAACCGACTAGTGAATGCGCACTACACACAACACACATGTGAGCCTCAGAATCCTCAACCAATGTGACTGAAGATTGTTGGAATGTAGAGTGTTTAGATATTCCTCGCTAGAACATTGATCAAATATGACTCCTTATCATACGCAAATGTGAACATCTAAACAAGCATTAGTTGCACTCGTCGCACCCGTGTTTTCCCGACCTACACTTCCCAGGAGTCGATGCATATATTAAATGAAATATATGCATCACATTTTGAACTTGGAAACTTTCCAAAGTTCACTATTAATCCCAACTTTTCTGTCAAATGAAAACATTGCTATGCATGCGTGGTCTTACGCAAGACACTGAAAGGGGGAAAGACACGGCTTCCGGCATGGTGTGAGTGACCCGTGCAAAAACAGAATGGACTGACATACAAAATGTGACTTTCCTGGGAGCCCAGAGAAGGGCGATTCGCGCTGGTCCTGCAAGCGACTTGCAAATTCTTCTGTATGGCTCTCTAGTTGGCATCTGCGATTCCGCAGGTTCTACTCAGAAACCCTGGAGCTCTCCTTGGGCTCATCTTCCTGGAGTCATCAATGCCTAAATGCAGACCGAAGTATCTACATGACATAAGTATGTATGTTTCTTCTGTTGCATACGTTATGAAACAGAGCACGGAGACATAGGTGGCGCCGTCATACAAAGGTGGCCGCGTATTGACAAAGGCGAACCAGGATGGGCAACGAATGCTACCCAGGCATGTTGATGGCTATTTTTGTCAAGTGAGGAACGCCGTGAGCTTTTTATCTGAAAGAGGTAGCGGGAGGAGGCGGCTTCCCATAGACACGAGCTTCACCCCCATGTTTCATCCTAGACACCCCTTTGCAGTCCGCGTCTCTCTGGCGTACATCACTCTCGGACGCCGCTCAGCTGTCCTGTTGGGGGACATGTTCTTCGCATACGGCAGATCTTCCAACAATGAAGCCGGTCCTGAGAACCCTAACAAAACTACTTTACACTTTCCGTTGTTTAAATATCCGCTGGCAACAGGATCCCAGAAAACAAAATGGTTGCTTCACTGTGGTACCTTTCCCGCAAGAGTCCTTTACTGTGTCACCGTATCAAGGCAGATTTGCAATGAGACAAATGTAATCGCTGTCTGATCCCTGAGATTTAATTAAACAAAGCATTACAATGGATTATGGATACAATATTACATACCGTTACTCAATTGAAGTGTTGAGAAACTGAAACATTGGAAGAAACGTGGCTTAAGTGCCAACCTGTCCTTAAATTCACAATTCTGGCCACAAACCCATCCTCCTCATCTCTAAGCCGTGTCAATGTTTCGCCTTTCCAAGGAAGTGAACTCAGAGAGGCGGAAGCAGCTCAGGTCCCACATGAGGAACTGACGAACCTTGTACTTCAAAGTACGACTCGTGCTTTTATCTTCCCATCGACGTACATTTTGTACAATCGAAAGCGTGCCAGGACAGATCTGGCACCTCTTCCACCTCTTGAGCTGGGATGGTGCAGTGAGCTAAAAAACGGTGATGGATTAAAACCATGATCTCTTGACTTGGTAAGAGTATTCTGCATCATTCAGAAACTCTGTCCACCACCACCCCCCTTTTCCCAAATCGATTTTATCCACTCTCAGTGTGGGAGGGTATGCTCAGACGTGAGTCCCTTGCTCATTGCACCATCAGGATTCAAGCAAGCCGGGCCGACGAAGGCTGTGATGCCAGAAACCGGTCCCCGGAAGCTTGTTTCCTTCCCAGTATAAGAATTGGCTTGGTAGTTTGGTTTGCCCTGTTCCCATCATGCACTGGGACAGGTACAGACTAATTTGCATGTAGCCAGGTTCTGAGCTGGGATGGTGCAGTGAGCTAAAAAACGGTGATAGATTAAAACCATGATCTCTTGACTTGGTAAGAGTATTCTGCATCATTCAGAAACTCTGTCCATCACCACCCCCTTTTTCCCAAATCGATTTTATCCACACTCAGTGTGGGAGGGTATGCTCAGACGTGAGTCCCTTGCTCATTGCACCATCAGGATTCAGGCAAGCCGGGCCGACGAAGGCTGTGATGCCAGAAACCGGTCCCCGGAAGTTTGTTTCCTTCCCAGTATAAGAATTGGCTTGGTAGTTTGGTTTGCCCTGTTCCCATCATGCACTGGGACAGGTACAGACTAATTTGCATGTAGCCAGGTTCTGAGCTGGGATGGTGCAGTGAGCTAAAAAACGGTGATGGATTAAAACCATGATCTCTTGACTTGGTAAGAGTATTCTGCATTATTCAGAAACTCTGTCCATCACCACCCCCTTTTTCCCAAATCGATTTTATCCACACTCAGTGTGGGAGGGTATGCTCAGACGTGAGTCCCTTGCTCATTGCACCATCAGGATTCAAGCAAGCCGGGCCGACGAAGGCTGTGATGCCAGAAACCGGTCCCCGGAAGCTTGTTTCCTTCCCAGTATAAGAATTGGCTTGGTAGTTTGGTTTGCCCTGTTCCCATCATGCACTGGGACAGGTACAGACTAATTTGCATGTAGCCAGGTTCTGAGCTGGGATGGTGCAGTGAGCTAAAAAACGGTGATGGATTAAAACCATGATCTCTTGACTTGGTAAGAGTATTCTGCATCATTCAGAAACTCTGTCCATCACCACCCCCCTTTTCCCAAATCGGTCATACAAAGGTGGCCGCGTATTGACAAAGGCAAACCAGGATGGGCAACGAATGCTACCCAGGCATGTTGATGGCTATTTTTGTCAAGTGAGGAACGCCGTGAGCTTTTTTTCTGAAAGAGGTAGCGGGAAGAGGCGGCTTTCCATAGACACGAGCTTCACCCCCATGTTTCATCCTAGACACCCCTTTGCAGTCCGCGTCTCTCTGGCGTACATCGCTCTCGGACGCCGCTCAGCTGTCCTGTTGGGGGACATGTTCTTCGCATACGGCAGATCTTCCAACAATGAAGCCGGTCCTGAGAACCCTAACAAAACTACTTTACACTTTCCGTTGTTTAAATATCCGCTGGCAACAGGATCCCAGAAAACAAAATGGTTGCTTCACTGTGGTACCTTTCCCGCAAGAGTCCTTTACTGTGTCATCGTATCAAGGCAGATTTGCAATGAGACAAATGTAATCGCTGTCTGATCCCTGAGATTTAATTAAACAAAGCATTACAATGGATTATGGATACAATATTACATACCGTTACTCAATTGAAGTGTTGTGAAACTGAAACATTGCAAGAAACGTGGCTTAAGTGCCAACCTGTCCTTAAATTCACAATTCTGGCCACAAACCCATCCTCCTCATCTCTAAGCCATGTCAATGTTTCGCCTTTCCAAGGAAGTGAACTCAGAGAGGCGGAAGCAGCTCAGGTCCCACATGAGGAACTGACGAACCTTGTTCTTCAAAGTACGACTCGTGCTTTTATCTTCCCATCGACGTACAGTTTGTACAATCGAAAGCGTGCCAGGACAGATCTGGCACCTCTTCCAGAGCCCGGGGCTCACCAGCTGGCAAACGCGAGCCAGCAAGACCTGCTGGCGATCTTCCCGACTCCTCGTCAAGTGTCCGCCTCCTTTGGGTGACAACCTCAATGGGAACCTCACGCTTTGTATCAGCCCTCGCCATCGGGCCAACCCCTCCCTTCAATGAACTATCAGATGAAGATCACAGACTTCCTTGATATTACTGCTCCATACATGTCCAGATCAGGACTTTGGCACCTAGGACAGATGACCTTCCGCCTCCACATTCCCGGCCGCTGAGGCATATCTGATGTTTCACAGGATGACCAGGTGATCCTTTGCTTGTCAGTGCGACCAGGTGATGCCACCCTGCTCTGGACAAGTCATAGGGAAATGACGGCCACAAGTTCTGGGCATAGGAAACTTTCAAAAGCTCTTCGGACATAAAACGAACTAGTTCACAGGCATTAATATTCTGTTAAAACACCCTGTAGTATTTATCCTCCGAAGTCGGCGATGGACTGTTGGTCCGGTAGTAAATATCCTGGAATTCTTCTGTACGATCCTTGGTCTTCCGATACTTTGCTAGTATCTTCATTGTGGTTTTGGGTTAGTCACCTTGGTTGTTGAACGGCCTACTCTGCGCTGCTCCGTTTGGACTACGCTGAGGAGTAGGTGAAGAAAAAGCACACGTGTCCTGTGAATGTTCCTTTCCTGTTTTCTATCTGAGTAGAATTCAGGGCTGGAACCTGTAGATGGAGAAGGCTTCCTTGAAATGAGCAGACATGCATCTTGGGAGAAAGTTTTGCACAGTCCCATGAAATCTTCATTCATATATTGGGCCAGGGTTCAACAAAGTCGGTCCTAGAGGGACAGATGTATGCCATGTTTGAGCATTTCCACATATATTTAAATGTAGCTATCTTAACAATGTGGGAGGGATCCGGCTCTCCAGGACTGACTTTGTAGAACCCTGTTTAGACTGTTTGGACAGTCTTAGAAAACATGTACACACATATAGTGTGTAAATTACTTTCTTATCTGTAACTTTGTATTTGTGTTTGGTGAATTCTTGTGTTTAACACTCTGCATGGGCAGGTGAGACATAAATGAGTTCATTATCCTAGACTGGGGACAGACAGACCTCTTATCCCACCGAGCTGGAGCTCTTGAAGGCCTGCCCCTGGAGCTAGGGTCTCTCCCCCCGTCCCCCGAGGTTAACCGCAGCAGGCACGGGGAAACTCCGAGAGGAAGGTGTGTGATTGTCACTTGGATGTGGGTGAATTTTTATGACAAACTGTGTTTATTTGTATTTCTTCTTGTCTTTTTCTGTGCTTGTACTCATTACAGGATATAAGGTTGGTCCTACAAATTGGCTTTATGCTTCATAAACAATATTCATTTTTCTATAACAGGCCACGCCATGAGTACTGAACATGGCTACAGTAGACCCTCAACCCCTGACTGTGCCTCTCCAAACGCCTGACCACAAGTGTACTCAGGGGTCTGAGCCAGCACTGAGGAGAGGCCACTCAAGTCCAGATGGACCAGGTAAAGATGGCCAAACCCATGGTAAGTAACAGAGATAAGAGAAGCGGTTACAAACATAGCTATTTATTTACAGGAGGTGACATAGGAAAAGGCTAGCACGCGTTCTGCTGAGCTCATAATCATACTGGAGTCAAAACAGCAAAATGCCACTATTGCTAAATACATGTGAAGAAAACTTCCCTTCTGCCACTGGGTTCCAGGGTCTGCAAGGGGATCCATTTTGTAGGTGAATGTGTGGCCCTGAGATGCAGCCTCTTGCAGACCTGGCCTCTTGGAACATTGCGCCTAGGACAGATAGGGGCCAGGGAAAAGATTTTTACCACCGTAGGTGGAGGTAAATATAAATAAGAGGGATTGGGTCAATGTTCAGCTTGTCGAGACTGTCTGGCTCCCCCTACTGGTGGTGCCCCGGTAGATGCTTAGTTCCTCCTTGCCGTAGAACTAACCCAACCCCGAGTTTCTTGCTTTTTCCAGGGTCTATTAAACTCCACTCCACTGCTCCACCCTGGAGAGCTTTAATTCACCATGAAAGGCGGACTGTGCCTTCTAAACTCATCCGCTTTAGGAATTTGTCAAGACTGGTTGTAGGCCACGGCCCTCTCCAGTGGCCATGGCAGTGCGTAGTCAGACCTAATGAGAGGGCCCTCCCTCTGTGCCATAGGTGGCTGTGAGCACACTATCCTAAGAAAAAAGAAAAGACCTTACAGGAATAAAGACAGACGAGCCTGAGTTTTCCACCCCATTCAGGAGCCGACCAGCCCGGAGCCGTGCAGGATACCCAGAAGCTTCCTGGCCTCAGAAAGTGGCCTTCGTTCTGCCATCGGAAGGAGGTGACCAACACCTGAACACACGTGGCGTTACATGATTGAGAATTGTGCAAAGCAAGCAACTGGGGAACCAACTATGGGTTCCACCCCTCTCCACGTCATAAGGCACTATCTTTCCAGTCACTGGCATTCATTGTACACGCTGTGGGACCTGTGGGCACTGTTCAGTTCGGATGTACCAGTTGGATGAGCACGCCTGCGTACCATAATCTCTAAAAGCAAAATCCAGGAATGCCAACTGTGAACTCGCTAATATGGAATTATCTGGCTGCTATATGCATATTTGTCTAGAAATTCAAATTCCACTAAGTGTGTGTGGTTGAGTGGAGGGGCACATAGACCTTCTCCCGATATGTCCATGGCCTGCTCTGGATCTGCTCAGCAGAAGGCACTCTCTTCTGACTTCTCCGCGTAGCGTCGGGACACCTGTACTTGAGGTAGCGGTCTGCTTTGTAACTGTGTATTATTATTATTATTAATAAAGAACTCTGTAATGTACCTTAGTAGGACCTCCTCTACTCCCTGATCAGGACTGGTGCCCACTGCTGAGTTCAGAATTGTGGGTGGCAAAGGGACATTTGCCACCCATCTATTGTGTCAGAGAGACTGTGTCCTATTCTTGCAGAGGCCCCTGTAGGGCTTCTGCAGCTGGCACCATCTGTCCACTTGGAACTGGCCATGGAACGAAACATCACACCGTGTATATGAGTCTTCGATCTCCGCGTGAGTGCTGGAGCGGGCGTCGCGGTTTTCTTGTAGCTCTGCAATGCAAGGTCTCCGTCTGCCAATAGGATATGGAAAGATTATTCATGAATAAAAAACATCACTTAACAGATCCTCTCTTACAATCTGCAGCCTGTCCCATTGCAGACTACAATCCTGCCCTGCCCTGGGCACAAGAAGGGTACAGATGGAACCTGTACATTGTTTGCCCGCAAGCCTTCTCTGTTTAGACTTGATTCTCCATTAACAACCTGGAGGTGAACATCGCCCGTGAAGAGGCGTTTCCAGTCAGAAAAGCCCCGCCTTCAGCATCAACGCTCTGCCTTTCACGCTTTGATGTTGTTCAGTTCTAGCTGCCACTCTTCTCATGCCAGGGTGCCACTATTGGAAAACTTGTCTCTTTCATGACCAAATGGGACCTCCAAGAACATGAATGATTTCCCAGTACGTGAGGGTCCCTTGTTAGGTGCCGTGAAGGAGCCATGCTGAGTGGCCGGTGCTGGGGTTTGTGGTTCCCTCAGTGACATATGAGCGCTGTTCTCCTCTTGCGCTTTCTATATGGATTGCGGAACAAGTAGCGTAGACCTTGTTACACCCATACGGGGGCGATGAGTTGTAATCAGAGAAGGATCTAAAAGATGGCGAGGATTCTTTACAAGGCTCTGTGAGGGACTGTCGCAGCTTGGAGACACAAGAGATCTTCTAAGGCACGACGCAGCGTTTCAAACTGGGCGCAGGAAGCACCCTCTGATGTCTACTTTGCTGGTTGGCAGTCTGTATTTTGTGGGAAGACCACGTGAGACTCGAAAGAGGGCAGAAAACAATGTGCCAACCAACCCATAGCCACATTGTCCACATCCAGCACCACCTTCAAGAAGAAGTAATCCAGGGCACTCACAGGGGGTGGTAGACCCTCTGTGCCCCGAGGCCTTCGGGTCAGTCTGGCACGCTGCCACCGCTCTACTGCATTCCTCTCCTGCCAGGCTGGATGGAATGGCAAAGGGTATATAAGAGCAAAGTCAACCAGTTTTGGTGATTAAGAGATTCAAATGGTAAAAATGACTACAGCTTGTGTTCCTCTGCCCTGCGGGTTTTATGTGGATTCCTGCTGGCATGGAGCAAGCGTGAACTGCAGAAAATGATTTGAAACACGAAACGTACTGCTGTTCACCAGCAGCTCTGTGATCAAGTCAGGGTATGCTTTCTGTCAGCATGAAAAAAGTTAAGCCAGAGCAGACGTGTTACTGAGAACATAACGCTTTTAGTATGCCGAGGACCACACACCCATGCGGTTCACATTTATAAGAGGTCTGCTTGTGTTTCCTTGAGGAACAGAAGTCATGCTGTGCTCATAGTGAGGTCTGAAAATGGCACACCTAGTCCACTGCTTTAGGTGAACTCTCTAACAACATGGTTTAGGCCCCATACAATAAGCACGACAGATTATGTTCACTTAAACATTTGGTCACATTTGAGCCAAGGCAGTTTAAGTGACTGAAATGCTGCTTCCTGCGGCAAAGTCTAAGCCAGGGATTTGCAGACCTTTCACGAATGGGGCCACATTTTCAATACTACAAAGGCTGGCCTTCCGATATGGTTTCCAGGTGCGGCTCTGGAGTGTGATGGATGAGTTGCACCATATGAAATGGTTTTTTCACAAGTTTCTATTGACATATTCCATCAGGTTATGCCTGAAAATATGTCCTTGGAAAGTCCAGAGAGCGTGGTAATACCGCATGTGGAATTGTAGCAAAATTCAGAATTCCGATTTGGCCAGCAACTTCTGTAAGTGGCTAAACTGGGGATTCCAAGTAACTCAGAATGAGGCACTACATTGGCCAGTACTTAATCAATCAATCAATCAATACATTTATAGAGCGCGCTACTCACCTGTGAGGGTCTCAAGGCGCTGTGGGGGGGGGGGGGGGGGTGCAGCTACTGCTCGAAAAGCCAGGTCTTGAGGTGTTTCCTGAAGGTGAGATGGTCTTGGGTCAGTCGTAGGTGTTTGGGGAGGGAGTTCCAAGTCTTCGCTGCCAGGTAGGAGAACGATCTTACAACTGATTGATCTGTTCCCACCAGGTGGCTCTACCGAAGCCTGACTGTCTCTACTGGGCTCCTAACCCATAGGTTTGAGAAACCTGTGTTCTATGCTTTCCTGAGTTCAGCTCATGTGACATCCCATTAAGGGAGATTATTAAATTATTCTATTATACAAATCCGCAGGGGTTGTCTGTGGTGTTCTCATGCATGTATCTGTTAGGGAGCCCTGTTGCTAGGGAATGATGTAGGCATCTAGAATGTAGGTGCTGCCAGGGAGAATGTTGGGGATTGACGAGTGGCAGTTGGTTGGAGCCACTCAGTGGGTGATGTCTCTGTTATGGACGGTACAATAAAACCTTCTGCAATCACCCACCCAAAGTGTTGCAGTTTAATTTAAGTAAAGGATAACACCTCATTTTGGCAACGAGTGAAAACTCAAGACAGCAGATCCGGCTAAAGAGATCTCAACACCATGTTCAACTACAAGCGATTTATCCTAACCGAGAACCCAAGGTTTAAGTGGCTCACCTTCATCTGCACACTCAGCCCAAGGTTTCCTGCCACCACAAGCAAATCAATGACGGTGGCAGTGGAAGGAGGTTCTTTTCTTTTTATTGTGGGTGAGTGTCTGTGGTCAGGTCTTGATCATACCTCTGCATGGACGATTTCGACGAAGGGCAAAGTGATCTAAAGTTCTTGGGTTTGGGTCCCAATATTTATACCCAGTTTCTCTTTGTTCTCGGAAGTCAGAGAGGCCTTTGCCTAGTCCAAACCAGTTCTAGTCAGTCCTGGAGCACTCTGTATACATGACTCCTTCTTTTCTTTCACAGTGCAGGGCAGAGACATCAGACGCACCACAGGAGGTGGAGGCAGCATTGTGGAGGGAAGGCACAGCCCTATTCAGGTCCCAGGTGCAACTCCTCCACCCATCTAGATGCAGATCTCTCTATTCACCACTGGGACACCTCACCCTGTCTCCTGGAATTGAATTCCCCAGCCCCTGTCACTCAAACTTCAGACAAGGAATACACAACTTAGCAGAGGCAGGCCTGGATGGTTCGACAAGAAAATACCTACTTTCTAAAAGTGGTATTTTCAAACACAGAATGTTAAAACCAACTTCACTAAAAGATGTCTTATCATTCTGAGTTCAGGCATACTAAACTCAAATTTCTACCATGTTCCCTGAGTCAGTTAGGATTATAAGATGTAATAATCAAACTGCCCATTCTGGCCTATGGGGAACAGGTAGCCTTGCAATAGTGAAAAACGAAAATGGCTGTAATTCTCTATTAGGACATGCCACACACACCAGGGCTTGTCCTACCTTATACTTACAATGCACCCTGCCCTTGGGCCTACCATAGGGGTGTCAGATATAAAAAAAAGGGAAGGTTTAGGGACTGGCAAGTGGGTGCACTTGCCCAGTCAGCATGACAGTACCAGACTGCACACAGGCTCTGCAATGGCAGACCTTAGACACATTTTACAAGGCTGCTTCTGTGGGTTGCACAACCAGTGCTGCAAGCCCACCAGCAGCATTTGGATTACCAGCCCTGGGCACTCCTGGTGCACGGTATTAGGGTCTGACAGGTAAACCAAACCGGCCAATCTTGGAATCTCTAATCCACACATCAATTTACAATAGGGAGTGCATATGCACTTTAGCACTGATCAGCAGTGGTAAAGTGCCCAGAGTCATAAAACCAACAAAAACAGGTCAGAAAAAATACAGGAGGAAGGGAAAAAGTTCAGCAATGACCCTGCAAAAAGGGCCAAGTCCAACACTAGTCATATGGCGAGCTTTAAAGAGTGCCCGGGGTGGAAGGTCATGTGTACCTGCTGTGGGAAGAAGGGTCAATACTCGTGTTGCAGATCAGGCAAAGAGCAAAAGAAAGTTTGGGAAGTAGACATTTATGACCAATCAAGTGAGAATGTTGTTATTCTTCAGGTTAAAGAACATGATAACGAGGGCCCGTTTGAATGTGTGTTGATCAATGATGAGTCAGTAAACATGCTTTTTGACTCAGGAGCTAAGATCACGCTCATCCCTACGGAATTCTATGACCGGAAGCTGGTAGGTAAGGTGGGTTTAGTGAAGCCAGACATCAATCCAAAGGGTTATGGGGAGAAACCATTGACCTCTTGGTGTTTTTTGGGGCATGATTGAGTTAAAGGGAAGAATTATCCCTGGAAAAATCTATGTTTCACTGAAAGGGGACTCATTAATTAGTTGGTTTCACCAGCGTGCTTTATACATATACTTGGATCCTAATGAATCTCCCTCAGTTTGCCTAAAAGAGTTACCAGCTTTTAAGATGATGAGTGGGGAAGGTGAAACTTGGGTTAAAAGGTTCCCAGAAGTATTCAATAAGAAATTAGGCTGTCTCAAGAACTATGTCCATCACATTAAACTTAAGTTAAGAGCTGTTCCCAGGGTGGCAAAAGTTAGGAGTGTTCCCGTGTTGGTCAAAGAGAGTGTGAGAGCTGAGCTGGACAAACTCTTAAAGAATGGGATTATTCAAGAGGTGGAAGCCACTGAATGGATTTCTCCTGTGGTCATGGCTCGCAAAGCCATTGGTGAAGCTAGATTGTTAATTGACTTGAGGGAGCTTAACAAAGCGGTGGTGGTTGATCATTATCCACTCCCTAACATTATGGAGATGTTGTGTTCTCTAGAAGGAGCAAAACATTTCTCAACATTGGACCCATCTTCAGCCTACCATCAGGTCAAACTTCATTCGTCATCTGAAGAGCTCACAACCTTCATCACATCATTTAGGAGTTTCACATTTCTGCGAATGCCTTTTGGTCTTATTTCTGCGGCATCAGTGTATCAGAGGGCGATGGAGGGTATCTGAAAGGGAATTGACGGCATCATGGTTTATCAGGACGATGTCTTGGTTTATGGGGTTGATCTCAAGGAACATGATGAGAGATTGGCCGCAGTGTTGGGAAAGCTGCTAAACTCTGGTCTCACTCTGAGGGCAGATAAGTGCAAATTTTATATTAGAGAAATTGAGTATTTAGGGCACTTGGTCTCGGCATCGGGATTCAAGCCCAAGCCTTTGTTGGTTGATGACATTTCCAATCTCAATCTTCCCAAAAATAAGGATGAGTTTGTAACGTTTCTGGGAATGGCGGAGTTCCTAAATAAGTTTGTCCCAAACTTTGCACAGAAAACTGAATGCATGTGTGAGTTACCTTAAAAAGGCTGTGAGTTTGAGTGGGGACAAGCATGCAATGAAGAGTTTGAAATGATTAAGAGACATTTGAATGAGGCCCCTAATTTGGTAAGTTTTGATCCCTCCAAGGTCTCGTATGTGATGACTGATGCGAGTTCCAAGGGGTTAGCTGCTGTATTGTTACAAAAAGTGGAAGGGATAGAGAAAGCCACCTTGTTTATATCCAGACCTTTGAGGGGAGCTAGATGCAATTACTCAGTGGTTGAGAAAGAAGCGCTTGGCGTTTATTGGACAGTACGCAAGCTTAAAACATTTTTGCGGGGTAAGTGCTTTGAGGTATCATCTTGATTTATTTTATATCTCATGCATATTCTCTCCTCTTGTAGTGTTATTAAGGGGGAGGTGATGTGGCGTTCTCATGTGTGTATCTGTTAGGTATCCCTGTTGCTAGGGAATAATGTAGGCATCTAGAATGTAGGCGCTGCCAGGGAGAATGTTGGGAATTGAAGAGCCACTCGGTGGGTGAGGACTCTGGTATGGATTGTACAATAAAACCTTCTTCAATCATCTACCTGAAGTGTTACAGTTTGATTTAAGTAAAGGACAACACCTCATTGTCGTCTGTTGTGGTTCATGTGGTTCTCAAGTATGCATGTTACGAAACACATCAGGTGATGAAGATAAGTCCTTTAAACTACTTCCGAAACCAAGACTGCATCAATAGATCATTTGTATGTGTGGGGATTAACCAACATTGTTTGGTGCTGTCTTTTGTGGTGTGAAACTCCCCTCATCCATGTGGAGGGTACTTTTTGATAGTTTTCACCAGTATATTAGGTTGTGTTCTCTGCAAAGAGAGTGATGGCGTACGTCTGTTGGTCATACTGAGTGTTGTGTGGTTTAGCTGTGATGTATTATGCCTGGTGAGATGGTGCTTTCTTTAGGGGTTTGCAGTAGGAAGCTACTGTTCCTTGGGGCGTGGTATTGCGTGGTCCTTTTGCACATGCATATGATTTTGTTTCACTGATGCCGGAGGTGCTGCCAGAATGTAAATTCTGACAGTCAGTTCCCTGTTTGTGTTGAGGTATTCGTTGCTCTGATACTTAAAAGAGAACAGTCCTATCCAGACTTGGACGGGAGCATCATTGGGGAGGGGCAAGGTCACACCTGTGGAAGAGCCCCGTCACATACCATGGGGGTACAGCTCACACACGGAGAGAACAGTCCTATCCAGACTTGGACGGGAGCATCATTGGGGAGGGGCAAGGACACACCTGTGGAAGAGCCCCGTCACATACCATGGGGGTACAGCTCACACACGGAGAGAACAGTCCTATCCAGACTTGGACGGGAGCATCATTGGGGAGGGGCAAGGACACACCTGTGGAAGAGCCCCGTCACATACCATGGGGGTACAGCTCACACACGGAGCGGCCAGTCCTATCCAGACTTGGACGGGGGCATCATTGGGGAAGGGCAAGGTCACACCTGTGGAAGAGCCCCGTCACATACCATGGGGTACAGCTCACACACGGAGTGGCCAGTCCTATCCAGACTTGGACGGGAGCATCATGGGGGAGGGGCAAGGACACACCTGTGGAAGAGCCCCGTCACATACCATGGGGGTACAGCTCACACACGGAGTGGTCAGTCCTATCCAGACTTGGACGGGGGCATTATTGGGAGGGGCAAGGTCACACCTGTGGAAGAGCCCCATCACATACCATGGGGGTACAGCTCACACACGGATCGGCCAGTCCTATCCAGACTTGGACGGGGGCATCATTGGGGAGGGGCAAGGTCACACCTGTGGAAGAGCTCCGTCACATACCATGGGGGTACAGCTCACACACGGAGTGGCCAGTCCTATCCAGACTTGGACGGGGGCATCATTGGGGAGGGGCAAGGTCACACCTGTGGAAGAGCCCCGTCACATACCATGGGGGTACAGCTTACACACGGAGGGGCCAGTCCTATCCAGACTTGGATGGGGGCATCATTGGGGAGAGGCAAGGTCACACCTGTGGAAGAGCCCCGTCACATACCATGGGGGTACAGCTCACACACGGAGTGGCCAGTCCTATCCAGACTTGGATGGGGGCATCATTGGGGAAGGGCAAGGTCACACCTGTGGAAGAGCCCCGTCACATACCATGGGGGTACAGCTCACACACGGAGTGGCCAGTCCTATCCAGACTTGGACGGGGGCATAATTGGGGAAGTGCAAGGTCACACCTGTGGAAGAGCCCCGTCACATACCATGGGGTACAGCTCACACACGGAGTGGCCAGTCCTATCCAGACTTGGACGGGAGCATCATGGGGGAGGGGCAAGGACACACCTGTGGAAGAGCCCCGTCACATACCATGGGGGTACAGCTCACACACGGAGTGGCCAGTCCTATCCAGACTTGGACGGGGGCATTATTGGGAGGGGCAAGGTCACACCTGTGGAAGAGCCCCATCACATACCATGGGGGTACAGCTCACACACGGATCGGCCAGTCCTATCCAGACTTGGACGGGGGCATCATTGGGGAGGGGCAAGGTCACACCTGTGGAAGAGCTCCGTCACATACCATGGGGGTACAGCTCACACACGGAGTGGCCAGTCCTATCCAGACTTGGACGGGGGCATCATTGGGGAGGGGCAAGGTCACACCTGTGGAAGAGCCCCGTCACATACCATGGGGGTACAGCTTACACACAGAGGGGCCAGTCCTATCCAGACTTGGATGGGGGCATCATTGGGGAGAGGCAAGGTCACACCTGTGGAAGAGCCCCGTCACATACCATGGGGGTACAGCTCACACACGGAGTGGCCAGTCCTATCCAGACTTGGACGGGGGCATCATTGGGGAGGGGCAAGGTCACACCTGTGGAAGAGCCCCGTCACATACCATGGGGGTACAGCTCACACACGGAGAGAACAGTCCTATCCAGACTTGGACGGGAGCATCATTGGGGAGGGGCAAGGTCACACCTGTGGAAGAGCCCCGTCACATACCATGGGGGCACAGCTCACACACGGAGTGGCCAGTCCTATCCAGACTTGGACAGGGGCATCATTGAGGAGGGGCAAGGTCACACCTGTGGCAGAGCCCCGTCACATACCATGGGGGTACAGCTCACACACGGAGTGGCCAGTCCTATCCAGACTTGGACGGGGGCATCATTGGGGAGGGGCAAGGTCACACCTGTGGAAGAGCCCCGTCACATACCATGGTGGTACAGCTAACACACGGAGTGGCCAGTCCTATCCAGACTTGGACGGGAGCATCATTGAGGAGGGGCAAGGTCACACCTGTGGAAGAGCCCCGTCACATACCATGGGGGCACAGCTCACAAACGGAGTGGCCAGTCCTATCTAGACTTGGACGGGGGCATCATTGGGGAAGGGCAAGGTCACACCTGTGGAAGAGCCCCGTCACATACCATGGGGGTACAGCTCACACACGGAGTGGCCAGTCCTATCCAGACTTGGACGGGGGCATCATTGGGGAGGGGCAAGGTCACACCTGTGGAAGAGCCCCGTCACATACCATGGGGGTACAGCTCACACACGGAGTGGCCAGTCCTATCCAGACTTGGATGGGGGCATCATTGGGGAAGGGCAAGGTCACACCGGTGGAAGAGCCCCGTCACATACCATGGGGGTACAGCTCACACACGGAGTGGCCAGTCCTATCCAGACTTGGACGGGGGCATCATTGGGGAGGGGCAAGGTCACACCTGTGGAAGAGCCCCGTCACATACCATGGGGGTACAGCTCACACACGGAGAGAACAGTCCTATCCAGACTTGGACGGGAGCATCATTGGGGAGGGGCAAGGTCACACCTGTGGAAGAGCCCCATCACATACCATGGGGGCACAGCTCACAAACGGAGTGGCCAGTCCTATCCAGACTTGGACGGGGGCATCATTGGGGAGGGGCAAGGTCACACCTGTGGAAGAGCCCCGTCACATACCATGGGGGTACAGCTCACACACGGAGAGAACAGTCCTATCCAGACTTGGACGGGGGCATCATTGGGGAGGGGCAAGGTCACACCTGTGGAAGAGCACCCCTCACATACCATGGGGGTACAGCTCACACACGGAGTGGCCAGTCCTATCCAGACTTGGACGGGGGCATCATTGGGGAGGGGCAAGGTCACACCTATGGAAGAGCCCCGTCACATACCATGGGGGTACAGCTCACACACGGAGTGGCCAGTCCTATCCAGACTTGGACGGGGGCATAATTGGGGAGGGGCAAGGTCACACCTGTGGAAGAGCCCCGTCACATACCATGGGGGTACAGCTCACACACGGAGAGAACAGTCCTATCCAGACTTGGACGGGAGCATCATTGGGGAGGGGCAAGGTCACACCTGTGGAAGAGCCCCGTCACATACCATGGGGGTACAGATCACACACGGAGTGGCCAGTCCTATTCAGACTTGGACGGGGGCATCATTGGGGAGGGGCATGGTCACACCTGTGGAAGAGCCCCGTCACATACCATGGGGGTACAGCTCACACACGGAGTGGCCAGTCCTATCCAGACTTGGACGGGGGCATAATTGGGGAGGGGCAAGGTCACACCTGTGGAAGAGCCCCGTCACATACCATGGGGGTACAGCTCACACACGGAGAGAACAGTCCTATCCAGACTTGGACGGGAGCATCATTGGGGAGGGGCAAGGTCACACCTGTGGAAGAGCCCCGTCACATACCATGGGGGTACAGCACACACACGGAGTGGCCAGTCCTATCCAGACTTGGACGGGAGCATCATTGGGGAGGGGCAAGGTCACACCTGTGGAAGAGCCCCGTCACATACCATGGGGGTACAGCTCACTCACGGAGTGGCCAGTCCTATCCAGACTTGGACGGGGGCATCATTGGGGAGGGGCAAGGTCACACCTGTGGAAGAGCCCCGTCACATACCATGGGGGTACAGCTCACACACGGAGTGGCCAGTCCTATCCAGACTTGGACGGGGGCATCATTGGGGAGGGGCAAGGTCACACCTGTGGAAGAGCCCCGTCACATACCATGGGGGTACAGCTCACACACGGAGTGGCCAGTCCTATCCAGACTTGGACGGGGGCATAATTGGGGAGGGGCAAGGTCACACCTGTGGAAGAGCCCCGTCACATACCATGGGGGTACAGCTCACACACGGAGAGAACAGTCCTATCCAGACTTGGACGGGAGCATCATTGGGGAGGGGCAAGGTCACACCTGTGGAAGAGCCCGGTCACATACCATGGGGGTACAGATCACACACGGAGTGGCCAGTCCTATCCAGACTTGGACGGGGGCATCATTGGGGAGGGGCAAGGTCACACCTGTGGAAGAGCCCCGTCACATACCATGGGGGTACAGCTCACACACGGAGTGGCCAGTCCTATCCAGACTTGGACGGGGGCATAATTGGGGAGGGGCAAGGTCACACCTGTGGAAGAGCCCCGTCACATACCATGGGGGTACAGCTCACACACGGAGAGAACAGTCCTATCCAGACTTGGACGGGAGCATCATTGGGGAGGGGCAAGGTCACACCTGTGGAAGAGCCCCGTCACATACCATGGGGGTACAGCACACACACGGAGTGGCCAGTCCTATCCAGACTTGGACGGGAGCATCATTGGGGAGGGGCAAGGTCACACCTGTGGAAGAGCCCCGTCACATACCATGGGGGTACAGCTCACACACGGAGTGGCCAGTCCTATCCAGACTTGGACGGGGGCATCATTGGGGAGGGGCAAGGTCACACCTGTGGAAGAGCCCCGTCACATACCATGGTGGTACAGCTCACACACGGAGTGGCCAGTCCTATCCAGACTTGGACGGGAGCATCATTGAGGAGGGGCAAGGTCACACCTGTGGAAGAGCCCCGTCACATACCATGGGGGCACAGCTCACACACGGAGTGGCCAGTCCTATCCAGACTTGGATGGGGGCATCATTGGGGAAGGGCAAGGTCACACCTGTGGAAGAGCCCCGTCACATACCATGGGGGTACAGCTCACACACGGAGTGGCCAGTCCTATCCAGACTTGGACGGGGGCATCATTGGGGAGGGGCAAGGTCACACCTGTGGAAGAGCCCCGTCACATACCATGGGGGTACAGCTCACACACGGAGAGAACAGTCCTATCCAGACTTGGACGGGAGCATCATTGGGGAGGGGCAAGGTCACACCTGTGGAAGAGCCCCATCACATACCATGGGGGCACAGCTCACACACGGAGTGGCCAGTCCTATCCAGACTTGGACGGGGGCATCATTGGGGAGGGGCAAGGTCACACCTGTGGAAGAGCCCCATCACATACCATGGGGGTACAGCTCACACACGGAGTGGCCAGTCCTATCCAGACTTGGACGGGGGCATCATTGGGGAGGGGCAAGGTCACACCTGTGGAAGAGCCCCGTCACATACCATGGGGGTACAGCTCACACACGGAGTGGCCAGTCCTATCCAGACTTGGACGGGGGCATCATTGGGGAGGGGCAAGGTCACACCTGTGGAAGAGCCCCGTCACATACCATGGTGGTACAGCTCACACACGGAGTGGCCAGTCCTATCCAGACTTGGACGGGAGCATCATTGAGGAGGGGCAAGGTCACACCTGTGGAAGAGCCCCGTCACATACCATGGGGGCACAGCTCACAAACGGAGTGGCCAGTCCTATCTAGACTTGGACGGGGGCATCATTGGGGAAGGGCAAGGTCACACCTGTGGAAGAGCCCCGTCACATACCATGGGGGTACAGCTCACAGACGGAGTGGCCAGTCCTATCCAGACTTGGACGGGGGCATCATTGGGGAGGGGCAAGGTCACACCTGTGGAAGAGCCCCGTCACATACCATGGGGGTACAGCTCACACACGGAGTGGCCAGTCCTATCCAGACTTGGATGGGGGCATCATTGGGGAAGGGCAAGGTCACACCTGTGGAAGAGCCCCGTCACATACCATGGGGGTACAGCTCACACACGGAGTGGCCAGTCCTATCCAGACTTGGACGGGGGCATCATTGGGGAGGGGCAAGGTCACACCTGTGGAAGAGCCCCGTCACATACCATGGGGGTACAGCTCACACACGGAGAGAACAGTCCTATCCAGACTTGGACGGGAGCATCATTGGGGAGGGGCAAGGTCACACCTGTGGAAGAGCCCCATCACATACCATGGGGGCACAGCTCACACACGGAGTGGCCAGTCCTATCCAGACTTGGACGGGGGCATCATTGGGGAGGGGCAAGGTCACACCTGTGGAAGAGCCCCATCACATACCATGGGGGTACAGCTCACACACGGAGTGGCCAGTCCTATCCAGACTTGGACGGGGGCATCATTGGGGAGGGGCAAGGTCACACCTGTGGAAGAGCCCTGTCACATACCATGGGGGTACAGCTCACACACGGAGAGAACAGTCCTATCCAGACTTGGACGGGGGCATCATTGGGGAGGGGCAAGGTCACACCTGTGGAAGAGCCCCGTCACATACCATGGGGGTACAGCTCACACACGGAGTGGCCAGTCCTACCCAGACTTGGACGGGGGCATCATTGGGGAGGGGCAAGGTCACACCTGTGGAAGAGCCCCGTCACATACCATGGGGGTACAGCTCACACACGGAGTGGCCAGTCCTATCCAGACTTGGACGGGGGCATAATTGGGGAGGGGCAAGGTCACACCTGTGGAAGAGCCCCGTCACATACCATGGGGGTACAGCTCACACACGGAGAGAACAGTCCTATCCAGACTTGGACGGGAGCATCATTGGGGAGGGGCAAGGTCACACCTGTGGAAGAGCCCCGTCACATACCATGGGGGTACAGCACACACACGGAGTGGCCAGTCCTATCCAGACTTGGACGGGAGCATCATTGGGGAGGGGCAAGGTCACACCTGTGGAAGAGCCCCGTCACATACCATGGGGGCACAGCTCACACACGGAGTGGCCAGTCCTATCCAGACTTGGACGGGGGCATCATTGGGGAGGGGCAAGGTCACACCTGTGGAAGAGCCCCGTCACATACCATGGGGGTACAGCTCACACACGGAGTGGCCAGTCCTATCCAGACTTGGACGGGGGCATCATTGGGGAGGGGCAAGGTCACACCTGTGGAAGAGCCCCGTCACATACCATGGGGGTACAGCTCACACACGGAGAGAACAGTCCTATCCAGACTTGGACGGGAGCATCATTGGGGAGGGGCAAGGTCACACCTGTGGAAGAGCCCCGTCACATACCATGGGGGCACAGCTCACACACGGAGCGGCCAGTCCTATCCAGACTTGGACGGGGGCATCATTGGGGAGGGGCAAGGTCACACCTGTGGAAGAGCCCCGTCACATACCATGGGGGTACAGCTCACACACGGAGAGAACAGTCCTATCCAGACTTGGACGGGAGCATCATTGGGGAGGGGCAAGGTCACACCTGTGGAAGAGCCCCATCACATACCATGGGGGCACAGCTCACACACGGAGTGGCCAGTCCTATCCAGACTTGGACGGGGGCATCATTGGGGAGGGGCAAGGTCACACCTGTGGAAGAGCCCCGTCACATACCATGGGGGTACAGCTCACACAGGGAGTGGCCAGTCCTATCCAGACTTGGACGGGGGCATCATTGGGGAGGGGCAAGGTCACACCTGTGGAAGAGCCCCGTCACATACCATGGGGGTACAGCTCACACACGGAGTGGCCAGTCCTATCCAGACTTGGACGGGGGCATAATTGGGGAGGGGCAAGGTCACACCTGTGGAAGAGCCCCGTCACATACCATGGGGGTACAGCTCACACACGGAGAGAACAGTCCTATCCAGACTTGGACGGGAGCATCATTGGGGAGGGGCAAGGTCACACCTGTGGAAGAGCCCGGTCACATACCATGGGGGTACAGATCACACACGGAGTGGCCAGTCCTATCCAGACTTGGACGGGGGCATCATTGGGGAGGGGCAAGGTCACACCTGTGGAAGAGCCCCGTCACATACCATGGGGGTACAGCTCACACACGGAGTGGCCAGTCCTATCCAGACTTGGACGGGGGCATAATTGGGGAGGGGCAAGGTCACACCTGTGGAAGAGCCCCGTCACATACCATGGGGGTACAGCTCACACACGGAGAGAACAGTCCTATCCAGACTTGGACGGGAGCATCATTGGGGAGGGGCAAGGTCACACCTGTGGAAGAGCCCCGTCACATACCATGGGGGTACAGCACACACACGGAGTGGCCAGTCCTATCCAGACTTGGACGGGAGCATCATTGGGGAGGGGCAAGGTCACACCTGTGGAAGAGCCCCGTCACATACCATGGGGGTACAGCTCACACACGGAGTGGCCAGTCCTATCCAGACTTGGACGGGAGCATCATCTGGGGAGGGGCAAGGTCACACCTGTGGAAGAGCCCCGTCACATACCATGGGGTACAGCTCACACACGGAGTGGCCACTCCTATCCAGACTTGGACGGGGGCATCATTGTGGAGGGGCAAGGTCACACCTGTGGAAGAGCCCCGTCACATACCATGGGGGTACAGCTCACACACGGAGTGGCCAGTCCTATCCAGACTTGGACGGGAGCATCATTGGGGAGGGGCAAGGTCACACCTGTGGAAGAGCCCCGTCACATACCATGGGGGCACAGCTCACACACGGAGTGGCCAGTCCTATCCAGACTTGGACGGGGGCATCATTGGGGAGGGGCAAGGTCACACCTGTGGAAGAGCCCCGTCACATACCATGGGGGTACAGCTCACACACGGAGTGGCCAGTCCTATCCAGACTTGGACGGGGGCATCATTGGGGAGGGGCAAGGTCACACCTGTGGCAGAGCCCCGTCACATACCATGGGGGCACAGCTCACACACGGAGTGGCCAGTCCTATCCAGACTTGGACGGGAGCATCATTGGGGAGGGGCAAGGTCACACCTGTGGAAGAGCCCCGTCACATACCATGGGGGTACAGCTCACACACGGAGTGGACAGTCCTATCCAGACTTGGATGGGAGCATCATCTGAGGAGGGGCAAGGTCACACCTGTGGAAGAGCCCCGTCACATACCATGGGGGTACAGCTCACACACGGAGTGGCCAGTGCAAAGTAATTGGTGGAGCTTCCAATCTTGCATTTATAACGTCAATTCATTCCCAAGTGTCTCCCGTCGGGCTCGTGCACACAACGTAAGAGAGGGCTGACACATAACAGAGTTGGAACATGACAAGGTTGTGGGTTGACACATATTGCAGAGTCAGTGTCCCAGTAACCCTGATAAGGTAAGCCCCAGTAACACACCCCAAAGGTGGACTCACTTGTCTCTGCTCTTCCGTTTCACCTCCACCCTTAGTAAATTTAAAGGCATTAATAATTTCTGCACACACAGTATACTCAAGTTGCTATTATAATTACACCAAGTGTGATAATACTGTATTCATAGAAGAAAAATCAACCATATGTAAATGAGAAAGTTGTATATCTTGGGTGGCCCTGCTCGGTTGACAGGTCAATGAATCTTTTAAATTACAAGTTTCAAGAACATTTCTATGATATGCATTTGAATCAATATCACGTCTTCAAGTAAGAGATAGGATAATTAGCAACTCTAAAAATCTTTATATATCACCAGCTTTTTTCCATGCACAGTAACTTCAAATGAACTAACCAATGGATTGAGCAAGAAGAGACCTGGCTTTGTAACCTGTTCATCACTCTAAGTCGTGGGCCATAGATCAATAAATGAACCTTCTACATGATACCCCCCCCCCCCGTTTTTCCCTCCCCTCCACTATGCGTATCACAGTTCTCAATGTTATATGTTTTTCCTCCCACAACAGCTTCCTACTTTGCTTCAAATTGCGCTTTATATGCATGATTTATAAAACTGCGATGTTAATTCACCTACGGCTAATGTAGCAATTTAAAGCGACCACTGCGCCTCCGGTGCGACCACTGCGCCTCCGGCCTGGTTGCCCCCTCGCTGCTCCCCGATCCTGCTCCTGAGCCCTTGCTGCCTTCAGGAAGAAGCTCAAGACCTGGTTGTTCGAGCAGTAGCGGACCCCCCCCCCCTAGCGCCTTGAGACCCTCCGGGTGAGTAGTGCGCTTTATAAATGCCTATGATTGATTGATTGATTGATTGAAAACAATTCAGAAAGGCTGATATTATCAATTGTATGTCTGGTGTTTAATCCCTAATAAAATAATTATTGAAAAAAAACCTTCTACATAACATTCAGCCTTAGGGGTCTTCGCCACATCAATCCATGTGTCAGAAGAGGCCTTTTTGATGAGGTAATCCGAAAGATGTCTGAACGCGTTTACCTTGTACGTTAAGGAATTTCTGAAGCAATGTCAAGGACTCTCACTTTCCTGTCTAGCTTTGGAATGATGATTTTGTACTGTCCTTTCCTGGGTCTGCCATTGACTGACCTTCTAATGCACAGACATGTGTATTGCCTGGTTCCTCAGGACTGGGGGTTTCACCTAAGAACCTCTTTGGTTTTACATCCTCCAGAAGGACAGTGAGGCCTCACTGGGGATGTCTCTCTCCTGGTTGCATGCTCCTCATGACGCTCTCTTCCCTCCTTCGCAGCTTGTCTCTTCTTCATGTGCTTCTGACTTTGTTTTCCTTTCTGATATCATTCAATGCGATTACCCCTGGAATCTTTCCTGTTGGGGACCTTCAAACGTCCCCGCCCGTACAGTGATCCCACGTCAGGCTTCAATGCCCTGTGTACATGTCCTAGTTGCATTGAACCTGCCCGCTTACACTATCATTTCATCTTTTCTATATCATTCAACGTTTCACCACTTCCTCTGTCAGACAGAAAGTGGTATAGTTTGCAAATACATCCAGCCTATTTGTAAAGTTTCTTAATTCTCCTAACAGGTTCCTATTTTTATCAGATTCTTAGGAAAAGATCTGCAGGTGACAACTCAGTGTAGTTCCAACTAACACTCCCTCCATACATCCTTGTTCTTCTCCCCCTTCATATTCCCCGTCTTGTACTGCACCACCAATAAACACCTCCAGCTTGGCCCTCTCGTGCTAACAGCATCATGTAGCATCCTTCGTATGCCCTATAGCACTATACATTCAAATAAAAACAAATGTCAGGTATGTATGCACAGAGAAGGACAGGAACCCTTACAAAAGTTACCAGAGCTCACAATCCTTCCTGTATGAGAACTGAGAGAGTAGCAGAAGAGATGGGAACCACAAGTCAGCATCTCGCACTCAATGGACGTTAGAGTCCTTTGAGGATCTGGAAGCTATTCCTTAACAATGAACCTACCTGCAGCTACATGATGAGGGTCCTCTTCCAAGACCACTCGTCGAGCACATCGGACTACGCATATCATGTAAGTCACCCGCCTGTACACGCCATGCTCTATATTTTGCGGAAACTAAGCCTGACATACACAGATGAGCTGTTTTATGAATGAATGTTTACATAAACTGATGATTACTTTAGCTTACCACCACTCAATAACAAGTCACATAGCTGTATGACACATGGGCATCATCAACTCACCTGAGCATATCTCCCCCTTGTGCCTCAGACAGGAGAAGTCGTCACACTCGCAGTACTTGCCCCACACCTTGCCAAAGTCGTTGGCATGGCACACGCACTGCCCGCAGAGGCACTCGCCGCGGCGGCTGCAGGTGGGCCCGCCCTGCTTGGGGCTGCACTGGTCTTGCTGGGACGGGCTGTACTCTTCTTCGGAGCATTCGCAGTGCGGCCCCAGGCGGCCCTGGTAGCAGCGGCACACGCCACACTCCAGGGTTCCGTTCCCGCTGTTGCACCTGGAGCTGTTGACCTCTGCCGTGTCCTGGCAGTTGCAGTCACAGTGAAACTTGACATTTATGGTCAAGGTATCTTTAAATCCCAATGGCTTGATGGTGAAGCTCTTCTCCTTCTCCGTGGGGCATCCCCGCACCTTCACCTCAATTTGAAACTTCACCTATAAACAGAGAAGGTCAAATTTCAAGGTAGATCATTCTTCAAAAGCTCTACCTCCCTCACTTTCTCCTTTTCGGTCTCTTTTCCAAATGTTTGTTTATATGGTTTAGGCGATCTAACCCAGGATTAAAATTCTAAGGTTCACTTCATAAGATCTGGAATCCTAGTATCTATCAGGACCACCTTGACCCTGCTCCAATTATTAAAAAGCTGAAAAACACGATATCACAATGCAGCAACATTACACTTGTGTAGGAAGCTGGCTCTGTATATACTATACCAAAGTAAGGTATAGTGTGCACAGAGTCCAGTGGAACCCCAAAGGTAGGCTGAGGTAAAAGTAGATAGCACCTGACTCTCTATTTGTGGTGGTGTGGGTGAGCAGCAAGGCCGTATCAGAGGGCAGTGCTAAGCATTTATTGTACACACTCAGGCAAGAAATGATATCACACACTCAAAGACTGATCTCAGACCAGTTTGTTTGTATAAAAATATTATTAAGTTCTATTTATTTCCTAGAACCAAGCAAGCCTGGCAAGGTAAGTGTAAATTGTACTTTTAAGACGATTGAACAATACAAGCTAGCTGAATGAGAATGACTTTGTTATAGGTTTGTAAATGCTTTGAATGCAGTTGAAATTACTGTTAGATTACTTTAGATTACTTTACAGATTACTTTATGGATTACTTTTTCTACTCAGTGTGATATACCTAGATATCATACTGTGACATTTCCTACAGAAAAGGTAAGTAAAGCAGTTTTTGTATATTTGCAGTTTCTTAAAGTTCCATACAAACCAATTCCACACAAACCATTTTCAAAGAAAAGCAGTCGAAGCAATCCTATGGGAGGAAATGGAATTATAGGTTTACAGGTAAGTACTTGGTTGTGGAAGTTGTGTTTCTGGGGTTAGAACCAGGGTTCCCCCAGGGTCAAGGGTGCACTCTCAAAGCATCCTCAGAGGCACTTGGATGGTCGAGTGCAGAGTGCTGAGGCCCAATGTTATCCACCTGGGGATAGGGGGTCTCCGGTTGGTGGCTGCTCACGAGCAGGCCACAAGGTTGTGAGAGCAAATCTCCTGGTGTTATGTTCAAGGCAAGGCAAGATTCGATTTAGCTCACAAGTTGCACCCACAGCGGCACAGGGGTCGCCGGGGGCAGGGTGTTGTTTTGGTGTCGGGTGCCCTGTTGTTTTCAATGGGGATTGTCGGCTTTGGCTGCAGGCTCGGTCCAGGAAGACTTCTGGGAGGAACCAACAGCTGGGCTGTAAGTTGGAGGGCTTGGGGAAGAAGGTGCACCTTGGGTTCTCTTCTCCAGGGCGCAGGGCAGCTGGATGCAGGGGTGTCTTTTGAGGTCGGATTTTACGTTACCGCCCACTTGCAGTTGGGGAGTCTCCGTGCAGAGGCTGCAGGCGACGTTGGGGAGTCCTGGAGGGGTTAACCCACGGTGGACTTGGACTCTGGAATGCTGGGGGACCTCGCTGGGATGAGTTGGCCACTCAGGCCACAGGCGTGGGGTGCAGTGGTGGTTCCAGGCGTCGGGTTTCTTTGTCCTCAGCAGGCTAAGAGTTTTTCTTGGCTGTTTCTTTTGAACAGAGCTGCTGTTCACAGGACATCTAGTCTTTGTGGAAGGCAGTCCGTCCTCCATGGGGTTCTGGAGGTCGCTGGCTTCAGGACAAGGCGACTTTTGGTGCAGGATTTCCGGAAACTGCAGAAGGGCCGGTAGGGCTGGGGCCAAGTCAGTTGTTCTCTGCAGTCTCCCCTGCTGAGCATCTTCTTTCGCCCTTCTTCTACGTAAGTTGCGAGAATCTGTCTTCTTGGTTCATTGCTGCCCCCTCAATACTGTATTTAGGGGGCGTTTTAGGGGTCTCGAAGGTCAGTAGCCAGTGTGCTACTGACCTTAGGGTGACTACACCCTTGGTGTGCTCACCCCACGTGGGGGAGTGGGCACAAACCCTAATCCTGATTGGAGAGTGCCTGCTATCTGCAAGATGGCGGGCACTGAAGAGTAGGCTTCACCTCGCCTCCCCCACCTGAGGCGTGGAGTTGGCAGAGGTGGGCACACCTCCTGGGCTGGCTAGTTTTTCCCACCTGTCTTCCTGCTGAAAAGGGGGTGAGACAGGAAGGGGGCCTGCTCCTGATAGCAGGAGAGGCTGGGGGTCGCATTACAAACGCTGCCAGGCCTTTGAAGCTCCCCTGCCTCAGATGGCTCTTCCCGTCCTGGGGGAGGTGTGGACACCTCCGCCCAGGAAAGGCTCTGTTTCTGGGCTCAGGGAGCATAGGCTCCCACACTAGGGGTCCAGAAACATGTCTCGTGGTGGCAGGCTGGTGTGTACCAGTAAGGGAACCCACCAGAGGCTGGTCGTTTTTCAGTGTGCATCTCTAAGATGCCCTCTGAGCGCATTGTAAAATAAATCCCACACTGGCATCAGTGTTGGTTTATTATGCTGCGAGGTTTGCTACCAAAACTTTCCAGAATTCAGTAAAGCCATTGTGGTGCTGTGGAGTTCGTAATGACAAACTCCCAGACCATATACTCTTTTATGGCTTTACTGCATCTACAATGTCTTAGAGTGGACCTAGACACTGTAGGGGCACAGTGCTCATGCAACTGTACCCTCACCAGTGGTATAGTGCACCCAACTAGAGGGGTGTCTTACCTATACCATAGACAGTGGGTTGCAGGCATGGCACACAGTGTGCCATGTCGACTCTTCACTTTGTTCTGCATCAACACACGCAGCCTGCAAAGGCAGTGTGTGAGTGTGAAGGTACAAGACCTCTAAGGGTGGCACAAAAAGTGCTGCAGCCCTTCGAGGCCTTCCCTGGTCACAGTGCTCTTGGTACCCATGGTACCTGTTACAAGGGACTTACATGCGGCCAGAGAGGTGCCAATTGGGTGTACAAGGTACAGTTTTGGGAAGGAACACTGGCCCTGGAAACCTGATAGGCAGGGACCCAGGGCACATCAAGTCAAAGTGCATCAGAAATCAGGCAAAAAGTGTGTGTTTGTGTGTGGGGGGGGGGTTACTGCAGAAACCCAGCTTCCTACAACTTTTCCACTCAGAAACCAGCTAACCATCGAATCACTCACTGACTGTGTCTTTGTATTTGATCCTTTGTGCCTGCCGCCTTTTGGCCTGGGTTGTGCCGTACATATCGTGCATTCACACAGACTGTGCCCTACAACTGAGATGCATATTTGGAAGGAGTGATGCAAGTTCATGCCTAAAACCATGGAAATCATTCCATTTCTTCCAGTCGATAAATACTTCTATGCTGTCAATTATTTAAAAAAATGCATACTTAAAAAAAAAAATGTAAACTGTATAGAACTGTATAGAAAATAAAAGTTAACAATTGGGGGTATGTCAGGCAAAATCCTTCTATCGTCCACATTTTGGCAATAAATCTCTGAGTTTATGGAATTTTGCTCACGGGTATCACAGCATGCACAGCTACAATTGATTCGCCAATCCGGCAGCAATCACGTATAGTATAGAGTCTTAAAATAGATCACACGTAGCATCTCAAGGAGGTGCTCGAGAGAAACGAATGTGGCATCAGCCGTCTCAGATCCTCCTGGGGCATCAGAGCTGGAAGAGCCATGTTGGAAGTGATATTTCGACCCTCACTTCTGACAAGAACAAGGAGTTCTATGGGCGAGAACACTGGTCGCCCAGGGAGGTCGCGCCAGGTAAGTCGGTCCCTAAAAGATACTGTAATATGGAACTCTGTTCTTCCATCTCCCCTAGTGTCGAACGTTCGTTTGTTCCTTTCTGGCTTGAAAAACGTCTAAAGAGCACTTTATTTTTTACTTTGTCTCCTCTTCGTCGTGATCATATACCTCCGCGAGTTCTGCTTTCTGGTACGTAATGTCTTTACTTATTATTATTTTATTCCGTTTTGAGCAAATGATGAATAACACAAACCAATTGAACAAACGATCATTGATCTTAGAAAGTGACACAATTTTATGTTCAGCCAAACTCTTTCTGCAGGTAAGATTCCGCATTGGGGTCTGCGGTGTCAGGGTTTTCATAGGTTTCTGAGTGTATGGCGTCAGGGCATGGGTCATTTCTGAAATCTTTACAGCTCATAAATTAAAAAAAAAAGCGCTTTCAAGAAAGGAGAACATTTACAGGCCTGCTGCGAGCTAATAATTACTCCTAGGTTATTGGAAATCTGTTCCATAAGGTAGAGTGTTTTGAACTTTGACCTCAGTGACCTCAAAACTGGCCATTGCAAACGAGTTGCCAGCTCTCAGAACTTGCTCTATCGGCATGTTGTGCCAACAAGCATCCCGGGATACAAGGGAACTGAATTCCAGTTTGCTGTGAATTTGTAAACAAAATGGTAGAATATGTTAAATGTCATTAATCTAGTGTTTATGAAGGAGGGCGGTGCGAAGCCCTCAGTGGCTTTAGGGGGCATGGCAAAGAAGAAGAGAAGGTCCCTTTATCAAAGGGTTTTGCAAGAGAAGGGTCTGCTTGGATAGGGAACCTCCTGAAAAGTCTGCAACTGACGACTGTCTCCCTCTAGGATCTTTACCTTGACTGCCCCCTGAGTGTGGGCTCACCTCACTCGCTTGGCTCTTACCTGGTTACAGACCCAGTGTCATCCTCTGAGCCCAGGTCAGTTTCGGCCATGTGGTCTCATCTTAGAGGTTGAGGGCATAGGAGTGATGCAAAAGAGCAATAACCAATAATAGCTGAAACTAGCCCTGGCATCTCCACTCGACCAGCCTCCGGGGGCAAGGGGTGGGTGGTGAAAAACCAGCCCGCAGTAACAAAACTGGCTCCCCTGGGTCAAGAACCGGCCGCCACCCTTCCAGCCCACCAGGAAAACGCCCGGTGCCCGCTTTGGCCAGTCCGGCCTTGACCACCAAAAATGAACACAACGTATTCTTGGGTTCAGGCTTTACATACAGAATTTCATTATTTAAAGCATTCTATGATGAGTGAAAGACTAAAGGATTACACATAAAAAGCACACGCCTACGTAAATGTCTCGAGGCACTAGAGCAAGATCATGGCTGTTGCTCCGCAGGGCTCCTCCACCCATGCACCATCTTCTTAGCTCTTGAACATATGTGAACAGAAACCGTTCCTGAGCCACCGCATGGGTCATATATTGGTGGGCAGTTTACATCTCCTACTTGTTTCATCCACTTCATGCAAACAGGATCCCACCCTGGTCTCCATTGGATCCCACTTGGGGTTTCCTACAGCAGGTGCGCGAGGCCTTCTTTTCTCCTCTGGAGCCCGGCTCGCCCCTTGTCCATAATGCAGCTTTGAAACCTCCTTCTCTCTATCATCACACACACGCCACTCTCTTCCATCTCACCCTCATTCCTTCTGAATTGGTTTGCATTACTTTGCCTCTTCTACCCTCGTCAATTCTCTGTGACGGGACGTATCTTACTTTGCCCAACCACTAGCAGCCCATCCAGGCCTCTCAGGGTTGTTCCCAATATCGTCCTAGGGTCACCAGTCGCAGTGCTTGAGCCAGCGAGACCTTTCAAGGCGTGCTACTTACTGTGTCACCTATCTTGAGCCCGGAGCAGGACTTCAGCCCCGGGATCACCTCGTTGTTCTGGCAGGTGGCGTTAAAGGACAGCGACAGCTCCTCCGGTAGGTCTTGGACTTCCAGCTCAACCTTGGAGCGAATTTTCTAAGAATGCGACACAACAAAGGAGATAGCTTTAGAGGCAAAGGCTCAGGATGGGCTAGTCCCGCCTTGTGAAATAAAATTGCATTTTTCCATAGAAACTTTCATGCCATTCCTAAATCATTAGTAAATAAAATATATTAATAACCTGGGATCATTGAAGCATTACTTCATACATTTTCTTCAATTCAGTATTCACGAAAAAATTTAATTGTGCACATTTTCTATAGAATGTTCCAAAAATGTATTAATTTTAGGTGGAAATCCCTAGCGTCAGGTCCAGGTTTCATTTCTAAAATGTAAAGCAAGCTGCATAAAGTCTCCAATCTGCAGTGATTTATGAGATAACAGACGAGCCAACATATCTAGGGCAAAACTACAACAGGAATTTTTCACTAGGGGTGGATGGAATTTGCGGAATTTCATTCCGCGGAATTCCCCGGCATATAAAAAAAAAAATCAGCCACATTCCTTGGAGTTCCGCCAATGAGTGAAAAATATGCAGCTCACGCTGCTCTCACTGCAATTTAGTAGGGTAGCGCAAGCAGTGCTGACAAATCAGCACAAATGGCGACAAGGGTTGCACAAGAGCGCATGGCCATTCGAGTTAATATTGTTGCCATTCGAGTAGAAAATCTACTTGAGCGGCAGCAAATCTACTCAAACGGCAGCCCTCTTACCGCGCCTGCTCGCGACCGCTCTCTTTAGAAAATCGTGCTAGGGGACGCCAAATCTCACTCGCCAGCTGGAGCCTCATTGGAGAAAAATTCCAACCCACGGCGACTGGTGATATTTGGCTAGAACTCCACATTAAAGGATAACATGGAGTGACCAAAATTCCACCAATTCCGCGGGCACCCTTATTTTTCACCACAAAACAATAAATCTGCCTCATAGGTGATGGCTTTAGCAACCACAGTAAAAGCCTGGTCACTGAGTAAGAGCGGTTGAAACAATGTTACTACCTTTCTTGTTACAGGTCACTTAGATCCGCAGTATTTGCCATCGCTAAGCGTTGGAAGGAGCAGGTTTTACTATTACTAAATGTAAAGGTCGCTCCACTTCCCAACCTAGGAAGGATGAAAGATTGACTTGTCTTGCTGGGATCCTAACGTCGTACCTATACAGCCTGATTCGCCACCCACAGCTGATGCAAGGCTAGGGCGAGGGAGTTTAACCTCGGCCCAGGAGGGCTAGATCTTAGCCAGGATTGCAGAATAAGAACAAACTCTGTAAATGAGATTCATTTATATGCACGGTATGCAAATGAGAGGAGGCAATCATCTCAGAGCCGGGTTCACTTTAGGTGTCGGTGCTGCTTTTAGGACTACTGAGACAGAAGCACGAGGGCGGCGTCAGATTCACCAAGGGGCAAGTCAGAGACATCGCTACCCTGCCTCCCCTCCCATGACGCCCATCGGGCTTCTGCCCCATAGGGTGCTCCCTACCTCAGGGGCAATTACCAGTGAGCGTGCAATGCACACGTAGACACAGCTTCTGCACAGGGACAAAGGCATGGATTCTGGTGGATTTGCGTTCATCGTAGGTGTGGCTGCCCCTCCACCCCCGCCCCCACCTTCCCACCCCCCAGGTACCAGCTCCAATTCTGGTTCAATGGACAGGACACACGTTCCTAGAGACTCTGACCTGAGCTCTCCCATACTAAGGAGGAGAGCACAGGTCTGCAACATTACAAGTGCATTATAGCTCAGGGCAGCTGTGATAGGGTGGACCGGATCCCCGCCACCTTACGGTGGAGGATCCCGCCGACCCCTAAGTAGGGCCCTTAAAGAGGCGAGAGTTTGATGCACCAGTCACTTCTTGCAGGGCATGAGAGCAGTGGGGCGGGGCCTGGGTGCAGGACTGGAGGATGCCACACAGATGGGGTTCTTTATTCTTGGTGTTGAGTAAGGACGCCTTTGTAAGAGACCAGCCACTGAATGAACGCTCCTGGATGCCACAATCACAGGACTCCTGCACCTGCCTGTGATTCTAGTCACAGACTCGGCCCGCCCCCTCCAGGCCATGGAGCCAGCGGCAGAAGCTGGCTTCACACTTGACATGCAGATCTCAGGCATGGTTGTGTTGCGAGGTGCAGCGTCATTCGAAAGGTTCCCAAACATAGGGGCACATGTTCTGTTATTCCGGACACCAAAAGCAGACGCAACTTGCAACCAGACTTTTCTGCAACGCAATTTTATTTCGAGAACTGACCTGGGAGTTAATAGGTCGATTCGCAAAATAAGGATTATGATTGAGTTGCAGAGAAACCTACCTAATTAATATTAAGTAAGGTGCTTACAAATTGTGACTCATTCCGATTGGCCAAAATCAATCACGGGGATGGCGGCCTGAGGGTCACTGGGCACCCACCCCTGTGATTGTCTTTAAAAAGAAAGCTTTTTTTAAAGCGGTCCATGTCCTTAAAGGAACAGCGCTTCTTTTTCAGAAAAAAATGAAGTTTACTTTTTAGAGTTGGCCGTGCTCCCTTGGACACTCCCTACTCTCCCTGAAAGTTGTGCCCCAAAACACCAAGGGGCCCAAAGGGAACCTCTTCCCTTTCGTGAATAAGCTATCCCCCCCCCCCCCACGCCCCAACGTGGGAGTCCGTAACTTCTCAGTGATTTGTGACCAATTCAGTATTTAGAAGAGACGTCAAAGCGAAGTCCCTTCCAGATACCGAATCGGTATCCAGTCGCAGTCCCATTGTAGGAGTTTGTAACATTTTACAGACGCCTAACGTGGGTTTTGTCAATGGCCCAACACTTTTTTTGCAGTCACAAACACCTGTTTGGGGTGTTTGTGACCGCAAAAAAGCTTCCTAAATCTAGCTCGTAATGCTATATTTTAAAGTATTACCTTTGAATGACATGCACAATTACATTTCTTGTTGTTTGTGTCATCCACGCGTCTACAGCAGGAGATTTCTGGCAGGCGATGCGTTACACCCTCGCAGATCCCCCTCGCCCCACACCTGAAATAAACCCAGGTGGGATCAGAGGAGGACTTGTGGGGCCAGGACACCTAATGGTGGCCTCAGACTCCAGGTGCCAGGGTGAAACGCCTCTTCCTGGCTCTGTTGATCCTGCCCCACACCTGGAATAAACCCAGGTGGGATCAGAGGAGGACTTGTGGGGCCAGTACACCTAATGGCGGCCTCGGACTCCAGGTGCCGGTGTGAAACGCCTCTTCCTGGCTCTGTTGATCCTGCCCCACACCTGAAATAAACCCAGGTGGGATCAGAGGAGGACTTGTGGGGCCAGGACACCTAATGGCGGCCTCAGACTCCAGGTGCGGAGTGAAACGCCTCTTCCTGGCTCTGTTGATCCTGCCCCACACCTGGAATAAACCCAGGTGGGATCAGAGGAGGACTTGTGGGGCCAGGACACCTAATGGCGGCCTCAGACTCCAGGTGCCGGTGTGAAACGCCTCTTCCTGGCTCTGTTGATCCTGCCCCACACCTGGAATAAACCCAGGTGGGATCAGAGGAGGACTTGTGGGGCCAGGACACCTAATGGTGGCCTCGGACTCCAGGTGCCGGTGTGAAACGCCTCTTCCTGGCTCTGTTGATCCTGCCCCACACCTGGAATAAACCCAGGTGGGATCAGAGGAGGACTTGTGGGGCCAGGACACCTAATGGCGGCCTCGGACTCCAGGTGCCGGTGTGAAACGCCTCTTCCTGGCTCTGTTGATCCTGCCCCACACCTGAAATAAACCCAGGTGGGATCAGAGGAGGACTTGTGGGGCCAGGACACCTAATGGCGGCCTCAGACTCCAGGTTCCGGTGTGAAACACCTCTTCCTGGCTCTGTTGATCCTGCCCCACACCTGAAATAAACCCAGGTGGGATCAGAGGAGGACTTGTGGGGCCAGGACACCTAATGGCGGCCTCAGACTCCAGGTGCGGAGTGAAACGCCTCTTCCTGGCTCTGTTGATCCTGCCTCACACCTGGAATAAACCCAGGTGGGATCAGAGGAGGACTTGTGGGGCCAGGACACCTAATGGCGGCCTCGGACTCCAGGTGCTGGTGTGAAACGCCTCTTCCTGGCTCTGTTGATCCTGCCCCACACCTGAAATAAACCCAGGTGGGATCAGAGGAGGACTTGTGGGGCCAGGACACCTAATGGCGGCCTCAGACTCCAGGTGCGGAGTGAAACGCCTCTTCCTGGCTCTGTTGATCCTGCCCCACACCTGAAATAAACCCAGGTGGGATCAGAGGAGGACTTGTGGGGCCAGGACACCTAATGGCGGCCTCAGACTCCAGGTGCGGAGTGAAACGCCTCTTCCTGGCTCTGTTGATCCTGCCCCACACCTGAAATAAACCCAGGTGGGATCAGAGGAGGACTTGTGGGGCCAGGACACCTAATGGCGGCCTCAGACTCCAGGTGCGGAGTGAAACGCCTCTTCCTGGCTCTGTTGATCCTGCCCCACACCTGGAATAAACCCAGGTGGGATCAGAGGAGGACTTGTGGGGCCAGGACACCTAATGGCGGCCTCAGACTCCGGGTGCCGGGGTGAAACGCCTCTTCCTGGCTCTGTTGATCCTGCCCCACACCTGGAATAAACCCAGGTGGGATCAGAGGAGGACTTGTGGGGCCAGGACACCTAATGGCGGCCTCGGACTCCAGGTGCCGGTGTGAAGCGCCTCTTCCTGGCTCTGTTGATCCTGCCCCACACCTGGAATAAACCCAGGTGGGATCAGAGGAGGACTTGTGGGGCCAGGACACCTAATGGCGGCCTCAGACTCCAGGTGCGGAGTGAAACGCCTCTTCCTGGCTCTGTTGATCCTGCCCCACACCTGGAATAAACCCAGGTGGGATCAGAGGAGGACTTGTGGGGCCAGGACACCTAATGGCGGCCTCGAACTCCAGGTGCTGGTGTGAAACGCCTCTTCCTGGCTCTGTTGATCCTGCCCCACACCTGAAATAAACCCAGGTGGGATCAGAGGAGGACTTGTGGGGCCAGGACACCTAATGGCGGCCTCAGACTCCAGGTGCGGAGTGAAACGCCTCTTCCTGGCTCTGTTGATCCTGCCCCACACCTGAAATAAACCCAGGTGGGATCAGAGGAGGACTTGTGGGGCCAGGACACCTAATGGCGGCCTCAGACTCCAGGTGCGGAGTGAAACGCCTCTTCCTGGCTCTGTTGATCCTGCCCCACACCTGAAATAAACCCAGGTGGGATCAGAGGAGGACTTGTGGGGCCAGGACACCTAATGGCGGCCTCAGACTCCAGGTGCGGAGTGAAACGCCTCTTCCTGGCTCTGTTGATCCTGCCCCACACCTGGAATAAACCCAGGTGGGATCAGAGGAGGACTTGTGGGGCCAGGACACCTAATGGCGGCCTCAGACTCCGGGTGCCGGGGTGAAACGCCTCTTCCTGGCTCTGTTGATCCTGCCCCACACCTGGAATAAACCCAGGTGGGATCAGAGGAGGACTTGTGGGGCCAGGACACCTAATGGCGGCCTCGGACTCCAGGTGCCGGTGTGAAGCGCCTCTTCCTGGCTCTGTTGATCCTGCCCCACACCTGGAATAAACCCAGGTGGGATCAGAGGAGGACTTGTGGGGCCAGGACACCTAATGGCGGCCTCAGACTCCAGGTGCGGAGTGAAACGCCTCTTCCTGGCTCTGTTGATCCTGCCCCACACCTGGAATAAACCCAGGTGGGATCAGAGGAGGACTTGTGGGGCCAGGACACCTAATGGCGGCCTCGGACTCCAGGTGCTGGTGTGAAACGCCTCTTCCTGGCTCTGTTGATCCTGCCCCACACCTGAAATAAACCCAGGTGGGATCAGAGGAGGACTTGTGGGGCCAGGACACCTAATGGCGGCCTCAGACTCCAGGTGCGGAGTGAAACGCCTCTTCCTGGCTCTGTTGATCCTGCCCCACACCTGAAATAAACCCAGGTGGGATCAGAGGAGGACTTGTGGGGCCAGGACACCTAATGGCGGCCTCAGACTCCAGGTGCGGAGTGAAACGCCTCTTCCTGGCTCTGTTGATCCTGCCCCACACCTGAAATAAACCCAGGTGGGATCAGAGGAGGACTTGTGGGGCCAGGACACCTAATGGCGGCCTCAGACTCCGGGTGCCGGGGTGAAACGCCTCTTCCTGGCTCTGTTGATCCTGCCCCACACCTGGAATAAACCCAGGTGGGATCAGAGGAGGACTTGTGGGGCCAGGACACCTAATGGCGGCCTCAGACTCCGGGTGCCGGGGTGAAACGCCTCTTCCTGGCTCTGTTGATCCTGCCCCACACCTGGAATAAACCCAGGTGGGATCAGAGGAGGACTTGTGGGGCCAGGACACCTAATGGCGGCCTCGGACTCCAGGTGCCGGTGTGAAGCGCCTCTTCCTGGCTCTGTTGATCCTGCCCACAGCTCACCTCCAAGGGTGCTGGGACCCCCCTTTAGGGACAGCTGGGCTTCTTATTATTAAACGTAGCAACGCCAGCCCAGTTCTCCCAGGTCTTGGAACTCAAGAACATGATGTTGCAGGGAAGGCAAATCCGTGCCCTGCTCTCATGGTTTGCGGCAAACCCGCCCTGCATTGCACCGTGTGCGTGCTCAAAGAATGTGGCCTTCACAGCAACCTCGTTAACAAAATAAATGAAGTATTAATTATGAACTGCGAGTTGTGCCGGAGGAGGAGAGAGTGTGAAATTCACCTTTTCAAGGGCCTGAAGTGCCTGCAGAAACCCAAGGACCATAAAAAGCCAAAAGAGTCCATACCAAGCGCAAGATGTGTGCAAATGATTGTGGAAGGTGGTCGTGTGTTTATGCACTTACATTAGTACCTGTATGCTTTGGAGAGGTTTCTATCAAATCAGAATGTTGTGGGTTAACAGTCCGGGGTCTCTTATATTGCCATTGTATGTTTCCCTATCAGAAAATGTAGAGCTTGGACATACGTACTTTGACAACGCTGCTAATCTATTTGCTACAATTACCTTTGGTTATTTGGAACGTAGGACACAAACAGAAACATGAGCCCAGAAACAGAATGCCCGCCCATTTTCACAACCCTGACATGTATTGAGTGGAGGACGGGCCTGCCGGATGTCAGATGCAGCTCACCTCATAGGAGTCCACGATCAGCTGTATGACGTTGCTCGAGTCCTGCGATAGGACGCCCACGGTGGTCCCCGGGATCAGCTCGCTGTATTTCTAGATTGAAAGAACAGTGCAAGAGGACATTTTGTTACAAATTGTTTTTTGCCACAGCGCCAATACTTCCGGACTTCATTTACTCCAACAGCTCAATCTGTCGTCTCCACGCCGCCGTTACATTGTCTCTCACCACACAGCACTCGTTGTGTCCAAAGCGCCATGACTCCCCAGCTGTGGGCCTTAGAGCGGGGATTCAGAGGCAGCCATCAGCTCAAGGGGGCTCTCAGCGCCAGTCCTCGTTCACCTGGGGTTGGTAGAGTTTGGTGCCACGCGGGCCTCTCTGTAAGGGAGGGAGTCTCGTTCTGGCATCATAGCCCTCACAAGAGGGTTAGAAGCAACACATTCAGGTCTAAGGAACCTGAACTGGCTTCAGATTACAAATATTGGTGCTCGGCCACTGTGGTGACACGTCCCTGTGGCCTTAGGTCTCACCTTTCACTGCCCAAATGTTCAGCAAAGTAGAAACACCTCGCCCTATATTTATCACAGCAAAACATATCACTTTCTGCAAGATTGGCACTCACTGCGCCAAAGCTGTACTAATTTATTCCAGGAACCTTTGCCTCTTTAAGTTATATATGGAGCGTGGATTTCAGCCAAACTCATAATTTAATCTCAACAAGACTGGCTTTTTAGGAAGGATCAAAAAATGATTTGCAGCATCTCTGGACGGCCGCAATTTCCTTCAAGTGGACGGGCACCTCGGCTGCAAAGAGCGGCTGCGAATAAAGACTACGGGAAATTAACACAGCGCTCGCGTTAGTGGTGACACACAAGTGTACAATGACCTTTCTGGGGCTAAAACCACTTCCCTGTCTCAGTGATAACGATGAATAGCTGTCGGGATTTGTTTTTAACTCAACAGCAAACAAAGGCCCTTTGCTGGTGGGCGCGACCACCTCCCGCTCCTGGAGTGGGAGCTGAAGGGAAGCCATTGTGTTCTTTTCAGTGAACAGCGCTCTGTGTCATTTGAAGCCACCACTTTACGTCTCAGCGCCTGGGTTCACCCACAGGAATGAGCGGCACCTCAAGGGCAGCCATGATGAGGCTGAAGGCCAGAGCGTTAATCTATGAACAAGAAGAGACCTGCTCTCAACCTCGAATGGACATCGACGTCACTGGGTGACCAGCCGCTGGCTGCAGAGACGCACACCAGAGCCAGTTCACACATTGGTGTGGTGTGGTGCTTGCCGGCGTGGCCAGTATTAGAACTGAAATACCCCGCAGAGAGGCCATACAACATGGAAGGGTGCACTCTCCCACCTTGAAACAGTCTCATGCTCCCTTCGGACACGTGGTGTGGCTTAAAAGCTGGGCATGCCTTGTATATAGCGAACGACGTGGGCAAGCTGAATGGGCAAACGTGGGGTTCAGGGTGCATCTTACTCTTGAGAAGACATTAAAAAAAGATTGGCAAATAGTGCATTTTAAAGCAAATTAATTTAGTCTTAAAGCAAGGCTTATAAAGCAGCGGGAACGTGTAGTTTTCAAATATTAAACATTAAAAACTGCCCTGTATCTTGTACTGTTGTAGGGTGCAGGTAGAGTAATTTCATATAACCCTTGTGGTTCAGCAATGAGCGAAACCCTTCAACATAGCCCTGCACTGGTTGAGATGCTGTGCAGGTAGCTGAACTGTAATGTAATGTACGTTGATTTGTGTAGTGTGACTGCACATCAAGAAGACCTGTTAGGATCTTGTCACCTAGGATGCTGCTGGAGAAAGGCTCAATAATAACCTGTTGTACGTTTAAACTTTAAATTGGCAAATGATGTCTCCGTGATTCCCATTGGCGGGTATGTTGCAAGTGGTACCCTCTGTACAGCATGAAGCTCTGACGTCACAGTTACAAGTAACACGCACTCTCTGAAATCGTGGCGGTGGCCATACAAGGTGCCAGTTGAAAAACACTTGGTTGACCCCAAGTGCCCTGCGGTTCATATTATGGGCATTCCTACCAGCCAGCTGTTGTGGGTTCCACATCTGTTCTAACATCCTTATTCATGATGAGACACCATGTACACTGCACACCATAGGCGTGCCGACTCCTCACTCTTCCGATCAGCTACGCCTGAGTGAGAAACGCAGCTTTTCTGCACAACGCTCCTCTGCTTGCACCCAATAACAGCTAGGGCTCAGCTGAAGACTGGAGAACAAGCCCACCGAGGCCAACACCGGCCACCACCGGCCAACACCCGAGCTTGTGCGCGTCTTTGAGCTGCCTTTGTGTTTGCTCTGAGCGAGGGCCGAGCAGGCTCTCAAAGCGCTGGTACTGCCATTCAAACCTCTGGGTACCACAAAGGCAGTCATTCTTTGCCTAAATCAGAAGGTTCGACCAGTTTGCAGCTATCCATGATTACAACGTGAGCTGGACGCGGATCGCACGCCTTAGTAAAACAGACAGGAACACTGGCTTCACCTACTCACAAGGCTCAAAATCGCACCTTAATATTTCCCCCCAAAAAGCAGCCCAGGAAATATCATTGTCAACACTTGTCCCTCAGGACCTTGAGCTTCACATCCATCAAAGGACGTGTGAGGAACCTCTTAGGGGACATTTCCTGGTCAAGCAAATTACTCTGAGCGTTGAAAGAAGGTTATCACTGCTGCATCAATTCTAAGTTTTGGAAATAGTGAGCTCACAGCGGAGCCGTAGATATCTTTGGCCGTGGACTCATCCTTTCTCAGAACCTTCTCCCAACACCCAGGTCGGGAAACATCCTTTACAACGCAGTCATTACATCGCACTGCTTTTACCACGCAACTGTTTCAACGCAACCGCCTTTACATCGTATGCCATTACAACACATACCATTACAACGCATGTCACTACAACGCATGCCATTACAACACATACCATTACAATGCATTCTAAGGTAAGTAATGGAGATTTTTAAGTTTTAGGGTCGGTATGGGTTTTGGGGTGGATGGGAATAGTAATTTTTACCCCTCTGTTATCCAACACTTTCCCTACTGTTGCACTCACTGGAGAGGGAATAGGAATTTTTACCACTACACTATCCAACACTTACCTTACTGTTGCCCTAAAAGTATTATGCGTTGTAATGGCATGCGTTGTAAAATCATGCGATGTAATGGTAGTTGAGATGTAAAAACTGCATCTTAAAAGCATGCAATGTAATTGTTTGAGTTGTAACATCATATATTCCCCAGGTCTGGAGTTGTATCTCATTCATATGTTAACCGTCTCAAGCATTAGTAACCAATGAATATAATAATACAGGATACAAATGTTGAAATAAAATGTATCATTATGTTTCATAATCTAAGAGAACTGGAAAATTGTTGAGATGTAGACTGAAGTTGCATTATCAGTGGGAAAAAAAACCTACCCTGTAGAGTTCGACTACGTGGTCTGTCACAGCAAAGATCAGGTTGATGTTATTCTGGGAGAGTTTCTCGGTCATCATGCCCAGCGAAGGGTAATCCTATTGACAGAAAGAGCCAGAATTTATAGTAATGGTCTACGTGTAATTTAAAGACGCTCATCCATCTGATCACATCTCACACCGATAGGAGAATACAAATGAGAATCACATTTCAATCGAATGAGCGTTCCGATATTATCTGCATCTTTTTAGGGCAGTATTCATCTCTTGCCTAGCGGTGAATGAGCCCAGGGGTATTACGTCTCCTGAATCTCTGGAGCAGCAGAAGTTCAATCTCAAACCTTTTGGCCTCTTGGGTAATCACAAGAAATGTCATTACATGATATGACCACCAACCACAGCCCACCAAACTATTCAAAATACATTTATTGAACCATCTACCAACACTAGCAAGAGATTCAGTTACCTCTGTAATGTCTAAAGGTAGCAAGAGACATACTTACCTGTTAAAGGTTAATTAAATAATAGGATTTACAGACCACCAATGACATAGTCTGTGAACCAATAAAGATGCCCTTGGGAAAACCCTCATTTCATTCTTGACAAAATCTGTCCCTTTGCATATTTCTCGTTGTTGTATGTAGGAGCGTTATTGCCTTACATCGTGGAATCCCCAATTCCACATCCTCTCTCCTGTCCTACACACAAAGGGATTGATTTTATACTTCGCAAAATGGCAAAATGTGCGACAAGGAGATTGCTTATACTACAGCAAACCCTTGGTGTTACCAGTCTTCCTACATTCAGACATTTAAACATCTATGGGCCTTATTTGGAGGACAGTCATATTGGAGAATCAGCCAAAAATAGTAGATTACATGAAGGCAACTTTGGCAGTATAAGTGGTCCATTTAGTGTATCCCAGTAATGAACTCTCCCAAACATACCAGCAGATCAGCCACATAATGCAGAATGAATGGTCCACCTCTCTGGCAAAGGTAATTCCATGTCTTTAACTACTTAATAACTTGACCTGAAAAGCAAGCACGGTCTTGATAATATCGACTCAGCCAACCTATTAGCTGTATGGGTGGGTAAAATATACAGGCACCTTTCGAAACATGCAGAATATGTCAATTGTTTCCACCTATGGAGCTGAATCAGGGCTACTCTACTGCTCCTCAGGTGGAAAGAAAATAAAGCACAACACAGTTGCTTTGAGGAGCACGGCCTCCTCCCTATTATGTCTATGGCCGGGCCCCAGATCAGTGATGTCATCAGTGACGTCACTGACCATGTCATCAGTGATGTAGTATGTAAGGTCATAAGCCGTTGTGGGGAGTAAGTTATAGTTAGCTCAGGTAACTATAACTGCTGAATTTCTGTGGTTTTGTACGAGTGAAATCTGAGCCTAACTACTCCTTCCCTGTAACCTTGGTTTTATTCAGTGAATTTGAAAGGTTTTTTAAATTCTATTTCCTAACTATAACGTCCCTGTAACCTTTTGTTCTTCAGTAAATTTCTACGTTTTTAGATTCTATTTCCTAACTATAACGTCCCTGTAACCTTTGCTTTTTAAGTGAATTTCTACTGTTTCTTAATTTTCTTTTGATAAATGATTTTATTGCGTTGAAACAGCCACTGCCACAGCCATTACGATTTTGGCTACTATTGGATTGAACTCCGGGGTGTCACATATGTGGTTGTGGAGGGTGTGCCTGACCTGGAGACACTTGTAGAATTCTGAGCGTGTAAGGGCAAATGACTCAAGTAGATTTGAGAAGGAGAGTATGTGAGTTCCTGACCACCCATCCCCCAATTGGGAAATCCCAATGTTATCCCAAGTTCTGAAGCCAGAAAGTATTGTTACCTCCTTCAGCCAGGTGCCGTGTCATAGAGGGGTTTGTTGTGTGAGTTTGCCGTCCCCATTGTATGAGACGTAGAGCAGCACGCAACAAACTAGTTTAAAAAAGGCATGCAACCAAAAGAACCACAGCTCGACGTTGGATAGTAGAAAACACCAGGCGGAACAGAGAAAAGCACATCTGGGGCCTAGGAATGCTGACAAAATAGCAAAAGAACATGAAAGCAGGAGGTGCATCGTTGGCAAGAACAAGAAATGAATCCGCCTTCCTTATATTTAGAAAAGTAGAGAAAGAAATAGGACTTACCAAAAGGAGTCATGCACAGAAAAGAGAGCAAGGAGGAAAGTTCAGCGGGACCCAGAAACCGCACATCATAGAAAACGACAGGACACTGCCCAACAGGAGGACACAAACACAATAAAAGAAAACATTTTAAAATTCAGCAATAGCCAAGAGAAAGGTATGAAGGGGGATTGGGCCAAAAGTTAAGACACTTGAAGGGAACTGCATGTGGAGTAACAAGAAGAAAGACAAAATAAACAGCAAATGGACCAACTGAATACAGCGGGACAAGTGAAATGAGTGTACAGTTTGAAAATAAACCAGGACGGGGCCGATATCTGCATGGGATTCTCCACCCGAACAAAAAGTAGGGAACAAGCCGTTCTTCTGCATGTCTTGCCAGTGTTTTAAGGCATTCTTATTATGACACAGATGTGGCAGCCTCGGTCTGATTCACTCTTTGGGCCTTCCCTTAGACTTCGGAATGTTCTCTCTCTCTCTACTGGACAATTACAACTTCAATGCCTCTCTCTCTCTCACTCTTTCTCTCTCTCTCTCTCTCTCTCTCTCTCTCTCTCTCTCTCTCTCTCTCTCTCTCTCTCTCTCTCTCTCTCTCTCTCTCTCTCTCTCTCTCTCTCTCTCTCTCTCTCTCTCTCTCTCTCTCTCTCTCTCTCTCTCTCTCTCTCTCTCTCTCTCTCTCTCTCTCTCTCTCTCTCTCTCTCTCTCTCTCTCTCTCTCTCTCTCTCTCTCTCTCTCTCTCTCTCTCTCTCTCTCTCTCTCTCTCTCTCTCTCTCTCTCTCACTCTGAATGTCAGTGAAACCTCTTGGTTTCAGTCTAAATGATGCCCTTATCTTTATCCTGCACACCAACAATATGACAGAGAGAGGGCAAATCCTGTCTTCACCACCCTAAAAAAATAGAAATCAGGAATCTCCTCCCACCAGACCCACTGAGAACAGTTGTTGATGGACTTGTTTTCCCTAGAGCGGGTTACAGTAAGGCTATCCTTGCCGGCCCTCTGAGGCCATAGTCACACCGCTCACAGCGGTGCTCCATTCAACGGCCAGACAAGTCCCCATCCTGGGCAAATCTGATGGAATACCCCAATACTGGGGGGATTGATTGGCTTCCCATCATAGCTCGGATCCAATCATACACTGTGACTGGCTTACGAAGTCATTCACCGCAACCACGCGCCCCGTCCAGCAGAACTGATGTTCATCTCCAGTGATCTAAGAGGTCTGAGAACCAGGCCCCCTCCCGCCAACTCAAGGTTTCTAAACTCAGCACAACTCCACATCCTCTTCCCAGAGTTTTCATCACAGGGAGCTCAGGAAGCCGCCCGCCCCGCCTAACTTTAAAAACCATGTTCAAAACTACCTATTCTGCCGGTCTCTAAACTAAAGTGTACCCAACTTAACTGAAGGTCTATTATTTTTTGTGCTACTTCTTGCAATGGTATTATTATTTTTTATTTTTGTTTTAACTGCATTCCTCTGGTTAACTGTGTCATTCTCTCGGTCTAAGGTGCTTTTTAAAATTATAATAAAGCACTCTAATATCTAGATATGAATGTTAAAAAAAGTAAAATGACTGTGCAATAGGACGTTAGGAACACACTGACTGGTTTCTGCGTTCTCAAGGTTCTAAAGACCCACATACACTGCTGGTTACAAGCGGCTGCGTTTTTGGATTATTGGAACACGCCTGTGTATATGGAATCTCTTGATCTCTTCCTCACGTGGATTGGATTCTTTACTACTTTTATGTCATGTGGTCCACTACACAACTATGGAGGTGCAATACAAAGGGGCCCCAAAACAGGCATCTCTTAGACTCACTACTGCAACTCAGTATGAAGAACTGGCATCCGAAAGCATGCACGGGATCCAGGGAGGGTAAAACTCTGTGGGCTGCGCCATCATAAACATAAACCAGTCAAATGGGGTGGAACGCTTAGTTAGGACAGACAATCCTATGACTGTGTCTTAGATCCCTCAAAGAGTTCCTAAAGGCATGTGGCTTGCATTAGTTCCTGGAAGGCTTTGATTTCAACAGAAACATAACAAATTCAAATGAAATGTAGACGCACTCATAAATTCTTTACATTTGGGTGGACATATTTATCGATAACCATTAAAGGTTGAGCTCAACACACCTGTATGCCGTCTGCTCCCTAACATTCTATCAATTAAAATAATGTTTGAATGCATAGTGCCTTCTGGAATTACTTCCCATTGACTGTTTTAACTAAAATAACAGGTTTATTTAAAGTCAAAGTTAATTAAATGTTATATGCGCTTTAACTCCCTGACGGCATCTCATGACATCACATCATATGAACTTTGACAGGGTGTCACCATGAAAGGCTCATCACATCTACTTTGGTCCCAATTTAATCACTGGAAGTAGATTAAAGAACCTCTTCAACAGGTGATCGAGCCCCAAATGTTCAAACTGTCACTGAGGAAGAGGGTTGGTTTGCACAAAACCTTCTCGCCCATCCTTAAGAATGGATTGGAGCAGCTTCTATCATAAGACTGCACTCTACTGAACACCTAAATAGGTAAATCTATTTACAACTAGAAAATAATTTTACAACCCATCCAAAAGTATAACAGCAGCAGGTTTTGGAGTTTCAAGGGGCAGCATGAAGGTTGCAACAAATGGAGAGCCTAAAAAGACACCACCGCCATCGGGTCTTGTTGGAACAATGTCTGGCCATCAGTTCCTTGCAGGTTTCTGCAGAAAGGTGGTGGTTGTAGGGGCGGTGAACAATAGAATAAGCACGGCTCAGCTGATAGAGTCGGGATATAGCTGATGTGAAATGCAAGAATCTCATCCTTAGGAAACTATAAATATTCCCTGATTATGGGCGGCGAACAGTATTCTATACCAGCTTAATGTTCACCACATTGTGTTAAGTGACAGAGTTTGGTCATCTCAGAACTTGAAGTTACTTTTCTGAGTTTACATCAACTTTACACCAACCTGAATCATATTAGAGCACAGGGATCTGTCTAAATGTGTTGCCCTTGTTACATTTAGAGTTAAAAAGCACCTACACACCGGGCCTGATGGGAAGACGCTCAATGTACAATACATTGATGATTGAACACACACAGACGCCGAGCATTGCCAAATACTTCACCACATTCTACTTGTCCCCTTGTAGGACTTACCAAGGTAGTGGACGCTGCATAGTGATTGTCTGGCCCTATATGGCATTGGCCATCATTCGGTTGCACAATTCCTGCCAGCCTGCCGTCTAATGCGATGTGTGTCTTGGCATCCGTGGTGAACACCAGTAGATGTGAAGATTCGTTCCTCCAACCAATCTTTCGCTGTAGAAGTAAATAGAATGCTGTTAATAGTCGTATAAATGCCATAGTAGATGCTGGTAATTGTAATAAAATGGGGTTTCAGAACACAAGTTACCATACTGTGGAATGATTGGTCTAATTTACAATCACTCTGAACGATTCAGAGCTGGTGACTTGAAAATGAAAGCTTCAGACTTCACCTAGGTAACTGGTGGCAATATTTTTGAACTACTGGATGATGCGGCACCGGTTGTTCACGTCCATTCATTTGCATTCTCCATTTGTGGATCTCTTAACTCCTTTATTCACACCTCTTGGTTCATCCTTAGTATCTACACCCACAATAGGATGACATTGGGTAAGATTTAGGGATTACTAACTCTATCAAAAGCAGAGATCATGCACTGGTGCTGGTCCAGAGTCTTGCATTAAGGATATCTGTCTTGCTGATTTGGGACTTTGCCATAAACATCTGTTTTGTGTCCGAGAATATGGTTTTAATATTGATTAATTTTTTTCAGTAGAATCTCAATTAAAACTCTTGGTTCTTCACCTCAATCAGGTGCCAGATCTACACGTTTCTGTCTTTAACTCACAAGATTGACAGTCAATACAACTCTGTCTACCGGAATAACTTCTCATTAAATTGTTCCCTTTAGTCAAAAGAGAGTCTTCAACACGGTGCCTCCTGGATAGTCTTAATATCACTCAATCTCTCCCATGACAGCCTCATAGGTTGATGCCGGGTGAAATTCTACTTCTCCCACATTTGCACAAATAGCGTGAAAGACGCACATCTTTTCCTGCCCATCACGGTGCCCGAGGACAACTAGTGTTCCATGAATCTATCCAAGTATGGTTTTTCCCTTGGTTAACCCTTCCATTGTGTTGCATTATGGAAGGACGAGTGCCCTCTGGTCACTTAATTTGAAAGATCTCAGTTAGGTACTGGATTAGCGAAGAAACTGAAACTGACAAGTTTGTAAACCTGCTCCTTACTTCTGGAATTGAGATCCTCACTTGGGCAGCCGAGCACATTTATGCTCCCAACCAAGGCTTTCTCTGTCTGTGGTGTTTATCCTAATCACTTAATAAGGACATCAGAACTACAAGAACATACTGTGTGGCTGGAATTTACAACACAAAAGACAAACATTCTATCTTTCAGTTAAGTGCACTCAAACTAAGTCCACTAAATATTACTGGATCTGTACGCTAATGGGAACCTAGAACAGGTAATCTCTAGTAGTGTATAGCAGTATCCTGTGTGCAATTTCAGATATTAAACGGTTTATGGGAAAAGCACCCCACAGCCGAGACTTACGTCGCAGACAGTTGCTTGCATGATGGCGTCGAAGCCCCCCTCTGGTCCATCCCGGTTTCGTGATACGCTCTGCTTTTGAACTTCCTCATTGAAGCGCTGCACCTGATTCGTAAGTGCCAGGACATGCTTGTAGCCAAATGTCGGCAAGCAGACAGTTCCAATTCTGCAAGAGAACAATTCAATGATGAGGCGTTAAACCTACCATCATGCCACAGAGCAGAGGCCAAGATACAAAAGTATGACATCCTGAGAGAAGAAAATGGCACGATGAAGATACTGGAGCATGAAATGGAAGCGCCAGCCACCATTGAGATCCTGTTAGACCGACATCCGGCTTCTCAATGTGAAAAGTACAATGACATCAGAGCTCTGCAAGATGAACCTGGAAAGCTTCAAGGAGATGCCCACGTAAGCGTAAACACCCAGTCATTGCTGAGAAGTTGATCCAGAGAACGGCTCTTCAGACAAAACAGTAAAAGACAACTACCAGAACATGAAAATAACCCCAGCAACAATGGAAGGACCCAGGAATAAAAGGCTGATTTAAGCATCATCATGGAGACCACAATATTTACTGTTACGGAGGAAGGCTAATGAGCCGACTGTGGACAAGGTGGGGCCGCTGCCTCGCCTGTAAACAACGTACACCGGTCAGAGTAGCGGCGTCAGGCCTTTGTCCATGAGGACCAGAGATATGAACATTTTTAGGAGCAAAAATCTATTGACAGGGGGTGTGGTTCCGGCGCCGCGCAGGATGGCTGCCTGAACTAGGGGCTCCGCCGCGCTGGGACATAAAACGAGCCGCAAGGGCGTTATTTCGCACCTCCTACAAGCGGACTCCACCGAATTGAAAATCGGAAGATGCTGCGAGCTTGGTGAGGTTTTTTTTTTCCATTTTAAGCGCGTCACGTTTATCGCTATTTCAACAACTGGCACTTTCTCCTCAAAGCGCCCGCCATCTTGAATGCGCTGCATTCCTTTGTAACGCTGTAGTGAATCAGCCACTTTTGTGGTCTGACACCCTATGATGACCCTCAACCACCAGCATTCTGTACTGACTTAAGTGTGTTATGTTACCTTGGCCTTAATGTAGGATGGGTTTGCATATGCCTGCTTTTCTTCTGTCTTTTAGTGGAATAGTCTTGCCAAGAATAGAAGGTATGGGATGTTGAGGTGCCATCTTGTGGGTGGTGGTGCACACATGTGCTCAATGTTGTATACTGAGGGATTAAGTGTATAATGTTATTTGGGTTAGGTGAATTATGACTTTGACCTATTGGCTTTGACGTGGTCTAATGTCATTCTGCCTTCTGACTTTACCTTGCTTCAAACTTTGCTGTGTGCACAGTGGTGCTTGTAAGTTGTGTGGATGAGAATTATAGGTGCTCCTTTGACATGGTCTCATGTCCTCTTGCTTTTCAATGCCATCTTGCTTTGGGCCTTTGTGTGCATGGCTTAACTAACTCTGAAGCCATTTTCTGTGCCTGCACGAAGCTGCAAAGTGGGGAGGGCATGGTCTGCTCTCTTTCCTCCTGTTTTTCGCATTTTACTGACTAGAGAGAACTGGTTCTTATCAGAGGAATATACATGGTTTGACTTTTAGTCATAACAGGGGCCTGATCAACCGTTGCTGTGGCCTTGGAGCAGACTGGTACGGGCTCTCATGAGAACGAGGGGGCGTGGCTTGCTAGAAGCTTCGCTGTGTTTTGAATGTGTATTAAAAAGGGGAGTCTACACTGGCTTGGTGGAAGTTCATCCGTGGAGCAGACGTGCTGTCATGGAAAAAGTGGGGTCACCTCTGAGCTTTCACCCGGTTCAAGCAATGGACTCCCCTTGAGCAAAGCGGGGTGAAATGATGGAGCAGTAGGTGAGGTGTCTCTGCTACTAACTGTCTATTCATTTTTTTCTGAATTCTTTTCTTTCCTTCTTATTTTCTGATTCTTATATATATTTCTCATATATATTTGCCTTGATTGTATGTTCAATCATATTATTGACATGTTAGAGTCTGCTATGTTAGGTGCATTTGGCTTACCGTGTGGTGCTATTTACAAATAAATACATCCCAGATATACCAATTCGTCTTTTCCTTGTAGCAGGAGGTGTGGACTCTTCTTGGCCAAGTATTCTGTTGTTGAAGGATGGGTGAATTCCCTTCTAGCAGGTTATTGTGTTATAGGGAGTTGTTCTACTCCTGAGCAAGTGATGTGTAAATTGCACTTCGCTCTAGAGAAGTGTTGTGTGTGTTACCTTGGTCTAGAGGAGACTCATATGTTATATTGTTTTCTTGCCTTGCCTTTGGGGGAGTGTTGAAAGTTTGCCCACCTTAGGAAGTGCTGTGTACATGTTATATTCCATAAGTTTGGAACTGATCTTCTCTCCCTGGGAAAGTGACAGTACATTCCTTGGTCCAGGGGGGATCTAAAGTGTGTCATTACAAACGCTCGCATGAAGTAAATGCGGACAATCCTTCTCAGCGAATTCATTATCAGACGACATCCCTCCTGCCCCTTGAAGAGGTTCATTATTACAGTAAGCTGTCTGTCTCTTTGAAGAGCTTTGCTTTCCACAGCCAGTCTTTCTTTGATGTCATTTACCTCAGAACAGAACATCAGCTAATCTATCTATCCTCCTGGCCAATATTATGACATGTAAGCTTTTTCTTTTTCTCAACGGTTATTAAACTTTGATGCTATTTTGCAACCTGGAAGAGCACAATATGACCTGCCTGTGTGTTTTTGATGATCTAATAGCTCTCTCTCGGATAGATCTATTGTAGTGATTTCTGTCATGAAGACTTTGCATCGCCTATGGTAAACTGGGCTCCTCCTCTCCTTAATTTACACCTTGGGACTACTTTTTACGGGGAATTTGCTTCTTGGCACATTACACCAACAGCTTGTTTTTCCCCTTTATTACAACGTGCATTTGTTATTGGATTGTTGTTTGTATATGGGCAGAATATGCAAACCTCAATTCATCTTTGTTCCTAAAGCTCCCTCCACTGCGACGTCTACATCTCCTGTACCCTCCACACTTACTACTTCTTCATCTACTACAGATATGGCTGGAGTGACTTCTGTTCGCAATCAATCGTCAAATTCAACTCCGCAAAAATCCTCTCTGCCTACCTCAACACCTAAAAGACTGAAACAAGACCCTCCATCTCCAGATAAGACATCTCCTGCCATCTCCTTGGAGTGGCTCTTGGATGAAATCTGTGCCTTACGCCCCTTTGTGAAGGAGACAAAAACCAAAATGCAGTTTCTGGAGGAAAAATGGCTTTCAATGGAGGGTAGAAACTCTACAGTTGAGCAACAACTATCGGCTGTTCAAAGTGACTCTCAAAGAATTTCCTCTTTGGAGAAAGAGGTTCGTAAACTTCAGCAACACACTGAGGATTTGGAAAATCGCAACAGGAGGATTAACCTACGAATTTATGGGTTACCTGAAGGTTTGGGAGGGGAAGATCCTGTCGCTTTTTTCACCTCCTTCCTACCAAAACTACTGGATATGCCTACATCAACATCTCTTAATATTCAAAGAGCCCACAGACTTGGCCCTCGTCCTTCGCTCTCTTCTTCTTCAGTCAGACCCCGAGGAGTCATTATACTCTTTTTGAAATTTACTGACCTACTCTCATTCCTCTCTGCAGCCAGAGCTAAGCGGCAAATCTCTTGGCTTGGTCAGAAAGTTTTTCTATCTCAAGATGTTTCTAATGCTACAGCAACCAGACGCAAAGAGTTCCTGAGTATCCGACCACCCCTTTGCTCATTGGGAGCCCGCTATGGCCTCTTTCATCCCTGCATTTTCAAAGTGACCTTCCAAAATCGTACTCTTTCCTTCGAAGACCCTGCAGATCTTAGGAAGTTCATACACTCTCATACTTCAACGAACCTGGATATTGCTGGTCCTTCTAACGGTTGATATGTTATATTCATCTTTGTATTCTGCACACAGCTTTCATACAGTTAATGTATGATTTGAATACGTTTATCTTTATCTCTACTCCTGTTTTTATCTTCCCTGCCCTCTTTTTTTTTTGTATTTATTAATAAGGAACATTTATTTGTGTACTACTTCTCTGCCATAATATAGTTAATATAGTTATTATCAACATTTTTCACGGTTAATTATTATGTTCTATAACTCATATTTGTCTTTATGTTTCCATCTTGTTAAATGTGTATCCTCTAACTTTTTCTCCTCTTTTTCTAAATTTTCTTAATCCCGCTTTATATTTCAGAGGTCCGTCTGTCTCTCTCATTTTTTAAACTTTTTTGGTCCGTCTACATGTTTCTCTTTGTTCTGGTGTGGTCCTGACTTCCTGGTTGGGATGTTTCATCTTCCGTACGTCGCCATTGCCCCAGTCTTATCTCGTCCTCGTTCCCCTCAGGTATGTCTTTTCAGACGTCCTTTTTGGATATGTACTGTCTCTTTTTATATTCTTCCTCTTCCTTCTGTCTTTCCTTCCGTCTTTCCCTCTTCCTTTCCTATCTCCTTTTTTCCCTTTTCCATCGATCTCTTCTTTCACTCTCCCACCACTGCATATTTCGTTCTATGTACATTTTTAATGTTTTTGCATTCAGAGTTATTTCCTGGAATGTAAAAGGTTTTATTAATCTAATCAAAAGAAAGATATTTATTTCCCATCTCACCTCTTATAACCCTGATCTGGCTCTCCTACAAGAGACCCATCTCACAGAAACTGAGGCGTTAAAATTAAAAAGAAGCTGGGTGGGTACAGTTTTATTTTCTCCTTCTACTAATAAAAAGAATGGTGTTGTAATTTTATGTCATAAGAAATTAAACTGTAAAGTGTTATCGCAAGAAATTGACACAAAAGGTAGATGGATACTAGCTAAACTGTTAATTAACAATGTTGCTTTAACTGTTTTTAATATCTATAGTCCTACACATCCCGATTGTTCCTTCTGGCCTCTGATTACGCAAAAATTTATCCAATTTCAAGATGACCTCTTCATACTAGGAGGTGATTGTAATCAAGTTGTAGATCCCTTTCTTGACCATCAATTTCAGGTCCGTTTCGTCCCCCATAAGATCCACAAACAGTTCCTCGACACTACATCGCAGGCACATCTCATCGAATCTTGGAGACTCTCTCATCCCGACACTCTAGATTTCTCTTTTTTCTCCCCTCCTCATGCATCCCTTTCTCGCCTAGACTATATTTTTCTCTCTCAATCCTTATCTCAAAATCTCCTATCTTCCTCTATTGAACCTATAGTTATTTCTGACCATGCCCCAATTGTAACAGATCTTGATTTGCTCCCTCCGCATCCCAAGTCTTCTCGGTGGCGTTTTTAATAATTCTCTTCTCTCAGACCCTCTCTTCTCTTCCTCATTCCGCTCCTTTGCTAATGACTTTTTTAAAACTTAACTGTGATCTCAATTTATCCCCTCATATCATTTGGGACTCTTTTAAGGCTACTGCGAGAGGCTTTATCATAGACTTTGTTTTAAAAAAAAAAGAAACAATTTCTACAGCAACGGAAAGCCACTTTAGCGCATATTAAGCTACTAGAACATGAATTTTACACTTCTTCGAAATATTCAATCTCACCCGAATTGATACAAGCTAAACTTGCTTTTAATAAAACTACCGCTGACAATGCCTCCTCTGTGCTACTTCGTGGTAGTGCCCGTTACTATGGGGGTCGTAATAAAACAGGGAGACTCTTGGCAAATTATCTTAAAACGCGTAAAGACCGTACCCTCATAGATTCTATTTATTCTTCTAATGATTCCCTTTTACATAAAGATCAAGTAATTGTTAATGAATTTAAACTTTTTATCAAAATCTTTATAGTCCAGAGTCCCCTCCCTCCTCTTCTCTCATTCTACCTTGATAAACTCCCTCCTCCCTCTAACTCCCATCTGAATCTTTTTGATCTTGAAGCCGATCTATCCCTTAATGAGTTATCCACTGCGTTAAATTCTCTCACTAAAGGTAAAACCCCCGGTCCAGATGGTTTTTCTGTCGAATTTTATCTACATTTTTCTGAATTACTACTTTCGAAACTTTTAGCACTTTTCCATTCATTTTTCGTAGCTGGTAAGACAGATGGTACTTTTCAAGAAGCCACAATCTGCCTCATTCATAAAGAAGGTCGTGACCCTAAATTTTGTAAGAACTATCGGCCGATATCCTTGGTTAATGTTGATTATAAATGATTTGCTAAATCGCTTGCTTTACGTTTAGATCCCCTCATGCCTCATCTTATCGGTAAGGAGCAATGCGGTTTTGTCAAGGGTAGCCTTACCTCTGACAATTCCCGTCTCTTCCTTAATGTTTTAAATGAAATTCCTTCCCTTTCCATTTCTCTGGCAGCTATCTCTGTGGATGCGGAGAAAGCTTTTGACAAAGTAGACTGGTCCTTCCTATTTGCCTCACTACAATGGCACGGTTTCGGTCCTAAATTGATCTCCCTTATCTCCTTACTATACTCCGTTCCTAAAGCCTCGGTATTAGTCAATGGTCGAGTTTCATCATATTTTCCTCTCCAACGAGGCGTCCGTCAGGGATGCCCATTATTCCCTCTTCTTTTTGTTCTCGCTCTTGAACCCTTTTTGTCCTCTATTCGTAATAATGATTCCATCTCCGGTTTTCCTTATGGTGACCAACAACTAAAACTTTCTGCTTACGCGGACGATAATCTATTATTTATTTCTAACCCTGATTCCTCTATCCCCCCTTTATTACTTGAATTTGATTCCTTTTCGTAGGTATCTGGCTACAAAATTAATTCAGATAAAACAGAAATTCTCCCCCTCTCAAAATGTTGTCTTCCCCTTGACTTTTCCTCTACTGGGTTCGCTTGGAATAGTTCCAAAATTAAATATTGAGGTATATGGTTTTCCAATTCCATTGCCTCGTCAGTTAAACTAAATATGTACGCAGTTCTGTCCCGAATTGATAAATTGTTCTCTTCTTGGAACCCCCTCTCTCTTTCTTGGTGGGGCTGGTTAGATTCAATTAAGATGATGATTGCTCCGATTTGAATTGATGCACTCTCCATGCTCCCTATTCATATCCCAGTCCTCTACTTTAAAGCGTATTGATTCTTGCCTCTCTCAATTCCTTTGCAAACCAAAATCTAATGGCGGTGTAAACTTTCCAGACTTTCGTCTCTACCACAAATCTTTTTCCCTCCATGAAGCATCGAAATGGCACATACCTGATCCTTCCCCTCTTACCCCCGTCAGGCTCTCCATTGAACATACTTTATTATTAACCTTTTCTTTTAAGGAAGTTATAGCTTTTTCTGCAAAAACCTCCCATACCTCCCTCCCTCTATTTAGACACACCTGCTCCCTTTTGAAACCTCTGGTTCAACCTAACTCTATTTCTCGGGAATCCTTCTTAGATTCCTCTATTTGGCACAATTCCCTCATTCTCCTTAATAACAGGCCTATTTTTGGAAACCTTGGAGATTAAAAGGTATAATTTGGGTTAAACATATTTTCAATGGCCTTTCTCCATGTTCCTTTCCCCAATTTCAAGCTTTATTTTACTGTCCCCGTTCCTTCTTACAGAAATTTACTATTCTATGGCAATTATTCTTGACGTTTATTACTCCCTTCCCTCTTCATCCTCTACTATCGTTCAAAGCTCTCTTAAAATACTTCTTTCTCTACCCAGAGCCACCCTTATATACAAATATTTCTTAGCCCCTAATCCAGATCGAACAAAATCTAAAAATTGGAATTCTCTTGGGAATCTGATCTGGGATGCTAATGGTCTATGAACTTCGGGGACAAACTTTGGTCTAGATCTTTAAAAATCTCTCGTTCTGCTTCCCTTACCCAATCTATGTTCTTTCTTTATCACAGAATTTACCTTACCCCTGCCTCAATAGCCCGATTTTCCTCTTCTATTGATTCAAACTGTTGGACTTGTGGTTCTTCCAAAGCTGACCTCATACATCTTCTCTTTCTCTGTCCTTCAGTTTCCAACTTTTGGGAGAAGGTCTGGTCATATATCTCCCAATTGTTTAAGATCTCCATCTCATTCTCTATACCCCTCCTATTTGTTGGTAGCCTCTCTGATTCCTTAGATCTTCCCTCACATAGTCACGGTCTCCTTGATCTCATGCTTGCTCCAGCCTTCCAACACATTTCTCTCAATTGGAAATCCCTCACAAAACTTTCCATTCAACACTGGTGGAATAGCCTTTGTCATTTTCATAGACTTGATGTTGCCTTCGCCTCCTCCTGTAAACCAATGGTCAAAAGAGATTTCTTCTGGCTACCCCTTACTACCTATTTAAATCAGATTGTTTTAAAAAAGAATTCCCCTATGTCCTCTGAAAATGTTAAACCCCCTTGAAAGATGTCATCTCTGTTCTCTATTTTTCTACCTATGTTGATTTAATTTATGGATTTATTTGATCAATATCTCACTCACATTGATATGTTATATGTACTGTAATATGCAATTTCCTTTTATGCTATTGTGCTGATCCCGCTCCCCCCGCTTCCTGTTCCTCTCCCCTCCTTACCTCATATAAAACTCCAAAATCGCTTTTATTTTTCTCTTCATGTACTAGTCAATTCTTTTGTTATTCCTCTACTTTTACATTTTGATTCTTGTTGCAGGTATGTTGTATTTTCTTTATTGATTATCAAATAAAGCTTTTCAAACATTAAAAAAATCAATTGACTGAAATACAGCTTATAATAAATACCAGCAACTGAGATTAATTCAGTTATTTCATTCATGCCTTTTTAAGCTTTGCAGATTTCTGCATTTGACATGGGATACATTTAAAACAATGAATCTATATCTGAATCATGTACATACTCCATGGATACCTGAAAATCTATCATGGGTTAATTTTGGACAACTTCTGGTTGCAGCATAACTCTGGAGCTCCAACTATTGCTAAAATATCAAAGTTTCTCCAAACAACACACCTTCAGCATTCAACACTTACTCAAGGCAAGGGTTGGTGATAGCTTCCGGAGGCGAGACATACATATACGGAGACATTGGCTTGTCTACAAAGGCACCAAAGCCGATGAGCAGGTTGCTGGTCACGGTCCTCATCTTCTCTGTCAAGTTGGTTCCCAGAGTCTGTATCTTCAGCAAGTCGTCCTTCATGGAGTGGGACAGGTCCATCAGATAGTAGATGTCCACAGGATAATCCTCCACCTGACGCACTTGGACAGAAAAGACTCTGGAATCATCTAGAAGGGAAACAATGAAATTCTAGTCATTTGTCAGGGGCAGATGCCAGGTTCTCAATGACAACATTGATCACACCTGCATCTGGATTATTGTCAAGTTGACATCTAGGAACGTCTCGAGAAAGATTACGACTGACAGTGCTCTCAAGCAGGGATGTGTGCTTGCACCCCTCTTAGTCAATCTTTAAATGGCCGACATGGGCGCAGCGCTGAAACACGCAAACGTTTTCCCTCAAGATTGGGAGAACCAAGATTCCAGTGATGCAATAGGCTAATGATATTGTCCTCCTCGACCACTTGAGAATTGGCTTACAGAGAGCACTGAATGCGTTACACAATTACAACACGGCTATTAAAATGGCTGCAATTGGTTCCAAGACCAAAATCCTCATCTTTGGCCACCCGCCCAAAATATTCAACCTCCAGATGGAGCCTGCGAGCACTACGAATAGAAAAAACTGACTCCTACAACCATCTGAGTGTACGACTAAGCACTAAAGGTGGACATAAAAAGCAACTGAGACATGCTGTCCCAAAAGCTGAGGCAATCATTATCAATGTGAGTAAAGTGAACAGATCTCAGGAAAGCCCGTCCACTGGCCCAATAAGACGGGTCCCAGCAGCCACCTTGATGTCAACAATTACCTATGGTCATAAGGCCTACCAGGGTCGGCTAGTACGTACCCTGGACAAATACCAGGGCAAGGCTTACAAAAGAGTCTTCAGCCTTTCTTAGTATCTACGGAACTGTCTGATAAGGCTGATATTTCATCCGGCGGCTTAAATGTGGGCGAGCATGGCGACCTTGGTAAGTTACTATCACAGAATAACAAAGGCACAGGCCAACACAATGAAAGCAGCTCTCAAGCCCACTTTTAGCCAAAGCGGTACACCTTGGTCACAGCATCTACAACTCGCAATCGACGCCCTGCAAATTGACCAAGAGGTGTTAAACGGCCGCAGCTCTTGTGTGCCACACACAAACACGCCTTGAAAAAACAATCTAGAAGGCTATCCACGGCAAGTGACATGAACTAGCTCAAAAACTCGAGAGCTCTGCTAGCTGTGGAATGGGAGTATTCCAACGCACAATCCGATCTCCTCAGACTGCAGGCCTATATGTCAAGTGCACTCTGCAAAGGCTGCCTAAAACAAACCCTTTGTGCCAGTTTAATGGGCCTACAAATGTAAGATCTTTACCCAAAATGGCGATCTCTCAGTGCAATTGAAAACTGCTGACTCTGCCACTATAAAAAGGAATTCTTTAACCACCTGCTTTGTTGCTGCCCTATACTTCTTGCGTTGCACGCAGACTGTTAAAACCACTTTTTATCACACACGGTGCCTGAACTTGCAACAAGGCAGTACATTGGGTGTTCATCATGACAGAGCCGGTGGACTTGACAAACATTTCCAAATACATTAATATGATGAAGCAGAGACTAGAAGAGGCAATTTCCTAAAGATCGGGCCTGATCGCTTCGTCTGAGATACTTGGTCAGCTCAGAATGAAGTGCTCTAAAGCTACCTGAACTCCGCAGATCTAAGACATCAAGGTGTCTGTGTCACTGTCTTTATACTTATTTACACCTAATAAATGTATATGGTGCTAGTAGTACCCCTCTGATCTAAGCACCCTACTCAGTACTTAACACGGCATTGACGTTCGGCGTACTTTGTTTCTGGTCAAATCACTTAATCACCCCATGCCTACCAAAAATATATGTGTCCTTGTGTAACGTAACTGGTGCTTATGTAAAGCGCTCTGATACCTGATACCTCCGGGTTAAGTTCGCACTACATAAAACCCTGGAAAAAAAAGAATTGATTTATTTTCAAATAGTGTTGCGTTTTTAAGATCTGTTAACAACAGCAGTTATTGACAGGTGTTAATAACCAGTGTTTAATTTGAGCCGGTGGTTTCTGGTGCTTAGCTCTTAATTGTCAACACCGGCACTAATGACCGTCTGCCACATGGTGCCACTATTGCTCTAATTTAGAGAGGAGCCCACCAACAGCTATTTACCACTTCAATATACATTGAAAGTGACTGATACCTGCAGCTCAAGCCATTCTTGTAACTTTCTGGGCCTGGAATAGTCTGAGGTTTTACACTTGTAGTAGTGTGATAGTAGTTGAGTTGGTATTGCCATTGGCAGTGCGGGCAAAGGTGGTGCAAGCTGCCCTGATCTTTCTTTTTTTGTTTTTTTTACAAATTAAGCATTGTAGTAACATTTAGTGTAATGGTACTCAGTTTACTGACCTCAGAACAATGGAAGACTTTGACAAACTCAGACTTAAATTGTGAGGTAAAATGAAGACTCGTCACCCTCTCACCTGGCCGGAGGTGCAGCTCAATTCTCTGGGGGCTCATTTGGGTGATTACAGAGGTGCGCCCCCCAGTTCCTTTGTCGCTAAGTGGCGTGTTCTTGAGAATGTTGAGGCTGCTGACCGGGAATTCGATATTTTCATTTGAGCAGCCATTTTCCCGCAGCGCATCGAGGACGTCACAGCGGGATGCACCCTTCTCCAGATTCTGCAAAGGAAGGGGAAAGGGGAGGAAAGTAAGATATCAATAATGGCTTGGCTATCCTCCGCCTTAGAGGGGCGTCCCCCACTCACACTCGAATGAAGCATGTAATCAAGTTGACAATGTTCCAACATTTTTTTACTTCAAATCAATTTTTATTCTTCTCTTATTCACAGAAATTAATTTGAAACTTCTTTTCTTGTGCTTATTTCATTTTCATGACACCCGCACAATGTCATACGAGGACATAGCCAGAAGCACTGATCAAAGAGCAGACACATTTGCATTCACGCTTGATGAAACCCAAAGAACGTATTCTTTAATTGAGGAAACATCGAACGTCAGTCAAAGCACAGGATCTATTGAGTCTCACACAAAACAACTTTTGTATATCTCAAAGAAAACAATTAATCAACAACTACATGCCAGTACGTTTATCAAATACCACAAAGCGCAAAGAATACCAAGGGGACGGCGGATCTCTCTAGAATCGACATTATGCAAGAACAATAGCATATTTGCTGAAAAATGGCAAGCCGTTTTAAATAAATACTCATTAGGCCTCATATTGTTAATAGTGGATGAAGTGGCAAAAGTATTGGAAGATTTCAACAAAGAAACTCAACAATTGAAACAAGAACTGAATGACATGATGTCAAAGGACGAAATGGACTAAATGTTAGAGGATCTCTATCAGAAATTGGACACATACACCAAGGAAATCAATGAGAGAAAAATTAGGACATTTCGCCGTGACACCATGGACTATAAATTAAGGGAGGTATGCAGTTTGGCTGATATATACGCCCAGAGACGTCAACAAAAACCTAATTACGGTAGATTTTCAGACACAGATGCTTCCTCCTCAGATGACACACAACGGAGCGATCACAGATTGAAAGAAAGAACACATCGAAGTGCATCACAACCGAGTGATCCAAACAGAGAAACCACTCAGGGTGCAGGCCCATCTACATCATTTACAACCACAGATACCCATCCTTTTTTAGAGAATGGCCAAAGGCCACCAGACAAGGCAGGAGGGGATCCTGCAAGAACCAAACAACCAGCATCAAAGGGCACTCGGAGCCAAAGAATCTTGTGATTAATATTTCCAAGCACCAATTGACCAACTTTCAGATAGAGAATCTTCAAAAAGGGAGTTCATTCGTACCAACACATCATTCAAACTATTTAGATACAGAGATCAGTATGTTTAAGTTCATGCGCACTATTCGTTTACGCCACTTTTTTTCAAATATTATTCTAGACCCAATTCAACCTAAGGCCAATACATTACTTGGACTGAGATCAAAAAGCACGTACTTGGCCCCAGTGAGCCACAAAGTCATAGATGCCTTTGAAACAGTTATAAAAAGGAGTTCAAAAATATTTACAAGCAACCCAAATCGAGATCTAAAAACATTACCCAGAAAGAAAGACAAGCTTTGACACAAATCGCTTCAAACACTGAAATCACCGTCTGTCAATCCGATAAAGGTGGAGCAATGGTTATACTGGATACCAGTTACTATTTGAATAAAGTTGAGGAACATGTGAGTGACACCAACATTTATACACCGATTGATTTTGATCCTACGTTTGAGTCCCCAAAAGTTCTATTGAACATTTTAGACCAATATTTGGACAATGGCGGTATTTCTATGGAAGACAAAGAATATCTATTCAAAAATAACCCTGCAGTACCGTACCTATACAGGATCCCCCAAATTCATAAGCACGCCACCCAACCTCCATTTAGACCAATAGTATCAACGGTGAATTCAATACATGAACCGGTAGGAAAATATCTCGATAAACATTTGCAACCGCTAGTTCAAAACATGACAACCTACATCAAAGACACAACACATTTTCTCAATATATTGGAAACATTCAAAACAAAAATCGCTGACCGAACCATCTTATGTACCTTGGATGTAAAATCCTTGAACGCTTCCATTCCTCATAATCGTGGCATCGCGGCAGTGGAATATGTTTTGATCACTAGTGACAAGGAGGACTCACTGAAAGTTTTTCTAAGGGAACTATTGCATTTCACTCCTTACCATTCTTATTTTAAGTGGCAAGATAAGTACTATATACAGGCATCGGGCACTTCGATGGGCAATTGTGCCGCCCCACATATGCTAATTTATTCATGTATTGATTCAAACTTGACAACATTTTAAATCAGGAAGCATGGAAAGAACACTTGATCACATACAAGAGATACATAGAAGACATCTTTGTTTTATGGGAGGGACCTTAATACACATGACTGGAGGCAATAGAGAATCTTAACAAGGTCGATCAGAGAAGTGAATTTACTGCATCCACCAGCACTCACCAGGTTACTTTTTTGGACATATGTATCGTGAACCACAATGGACAACTCAAAACTCAAGTATTCACGAAACCAACCGACCGGAACAACCTTCTACACTTTCATTCATTCCATCAACCATCACTGAAGAAACACCTGCCATACTCCCAATTACTTCGTCTCAAAAGAATATCGTCTACCAAAGAACAATATGCAAAGAGCGCAGAGGTAGGCACCAACAAATTTAAGAACAGAGGATATCCTGAATCAATAGTACAGGAAGCAATGGTGAAAGCAGAAACCAAAACGAGATGAGTTATTGCGACCTACCAGTATTGAAGAGGACACCAATGGAATGGTGTTCGTATCCAAATATTCAACTGAAAGTTATCGCATAAAGAAAATTATTTTGAAATATTGGCCGATGTTAAGAACAGAGATAGACTTCAACGGAATCTTTGAGTCACCACCGAGATTTGCGTATCAAAGCACTCGAAATTTAAAACAACTACTTAAGACTCCTAAAAACATTTCAGCGAAGTTCAAAGGTACTTTACCCTGTCTGAATTGTGGAAACTGTAATACCATCATAAAAGGAAATACCATCAGACACCCTCACACAGGGATTTCAATTAAATTGAAAGTCACAGCAACCTGTAATAGTGAAAATGTAATATACTTGTTAAAATGTCCCTGCGGATTGGCGTATGTTGGCAAAATGGATGAAAAATGAGGATACGTATGAACGAACACAAAAGCAATATACGCACCGGAAACCAGAAATCACCAGTGGCGGTTCACTTTAATAATTTCAAGCATAACATTAGCCAACTACGTTTCTGTATTTTAGAACAAGTTAAACCCATTCGGGGACGTGATAACACAAAGCATCTCATGCAGCGTGAAACTCACTGGATATATTTTCTTAATACCGTAAGCCCAAAGGGACTGAATGAGAAACTTGAACTTAGCTGTTTTCTTTGAGATATTGGTTAAATGTTTGGCATTGTTATAATGTATTCATGTATTTCATGCTTTTTCACACTTAAAAATCATTTTCATTTTACAACATGGTACATTTTGGGAACAGTTGTATCGTTTGTCTACAGTAGAAGAAGATTTATTATTAGTATGTATATTATTATGTCATTTATGCTTTTCGTTTAAGGTCACGACTTACTTTATGGCAGAACACTTTTTAACACATACATTTTAGTGACCACATTTTTTTCTTCAACGGCATGCACACCGGGATACGGCCCGTTCTTCAAAAATCAATAACTGCAAATCCTAAACATCACGGGGTATATTCGGAAATGCATCTTTGATGCATGCAATTAGGCCACAAATTATTTTCATTTCTATACACCAAGTTACACCATGACGCATCATCTTTTTTACATGGATGCACTGTTTAATAGAGCTTATTATCTTGGGATCTTTACACAGTGTTATTAGCACGATTTGATTTAATATCCCATTTTACAGGGTTGTGATACAATCGCGATATGTCAAAACTACTAATTCTTCCATCTTCATACGTCAGGTGACACCATGACGTATCACGCTTTATACTACGGCGCCTCGTTCAATGGCACTTATTATCTCGCGATCTTTTCACAAGAACGTACCGAACTCTTTTGGCAAAGCCGACTCGCGGCCACTTCCGGTAAGATGCTTCGATATTTGTATTCCGTTACTAGAATATCACATTTATCACTTGCATTTCCTTCTTAGAACAGAACCGTCATACGAGAAGAGTTGTGACAGTGAGAAATACTTATTGTTCACCATTTCTCCAAGTAAGTACCCCATTTTCAACATGTTTTCCATCCACAACTTTAAAGATACAATGTTTTTACTAAGCACATGTTCACATTTTTTTGCGTCGATTTATGTGAAACACTCACATTCATAAAAACCCATGCAATATATAAACTGGGTAGGTGTATACTTATTAACTCGGCGTTCACACAGTGTTTGGGTATACAACAATAGTTTTCACCGCAGCTGTTTCAAGAATAGTATGCACGATACTAACAAATTAGTGAAACCACCACGACATGTGATGCAAGTTTTTATTAGTTTTCCGGATCACTCTCTTTCACACCAGTAACAAACAGCCACTGTGAGGACATTGACTCACTGAAAACGTTTGCTATCTTAATAATCTATTGTATTTGTTTATTGATTTTCACTGTTTCTTGCCAAAGTTATTTTTTTGTTTAAAAAAGTATGTTTTAAGAAAAAGTATGACATTACCACGTACGACTATTATATTTTGTTCAGGGAATGAACTGATTTAAGGTCATGTGGGACGACTGACTGACCGTTTTCTTTTAAAATTGCAGACATTATGCCCCTGACGAAGGGCAGTGGCCCGAAATGCATTGGGTAACCAGACGCACAGTGCATATTGTATTGAAATTTTATTTTTTCCATCATGAAAATGAAATAAGCACAAGAAAAGAAGTTTCAAATTAATTTCTCTGAATAATAGAAATATAAAATTAGATTTGAAGTAATATTTTTTGGGGAACATTGTCAACTTGATTACATGCTTCATTCGAGTGCGAGTGGGGGACGCCCCTCTAATGTGGAGGATGGCGCAAACCATTATTGATATCATTCCTTTCTCTCAGAAAGATTAGCCCACCAGCACCACCTACTTTCACTTCAAGGATTAAAATAAGGTCTACATTGGAGTGCGTTTGACTATATTATTATATTTTTTCAGGGAAGTAAGATGTTCATACAACAATCACCGAGGTGTCTGGGGTTTGCGGTGCTTCACATAGGCTGCAATCAGGATACGGTGAGAGTGAATTACTGTGGAGAAAATTTGTGAGCAACTAGATAAGTGGATAAATACATCTGAAAAGGTATTGGCCTAGAAACACATTTTGGGAAACGTTTCTGCTTGTGGAGTATAAGGAAACCTCAATATGCGTCTGTAGGTTTCTCCGTAGTCCATGTCGACTTCCATCTTTAAAAGAAGTCTCTGGCAGGACAGGTGGGCGGTGCAAGCAACTGAGGCAGCTGTGCAGAGACAGGCTCAAAAGACAGCAATTGAAAATGCAGCACAGATGGCCAATGACATAATGGTAGGTGCCATGGATTCCACTTGGATTATATACACCAAATCTTTATGGTTCACAAGGATCGACAAGGTGACACATATCTCACCGCAGATGCGTGGGTAGAGGAGGCTGTAACTGAAGGGAGCAGGGGATGAGGGCATCAGTCGAGCTTCAACCTCTGTTTGGTACAGGCCATTCCATAGCTACAGTCTACTTGTGAAACACATTAAAATGCACAAATGATGTGGGAGAATGATATCCCGCGCCAAGGGATTCATCTCAGCGCCTTGGAGCGCATTACACAAGAGGGTTGACTCTTCACAGCAGGGCCTGTGGTCAGTGGAAGTACCAGTTTCTGTGCCATGAAGAGGAGGCAGTATCCAAGCAGGTCTTGTGTGTGCATTGCTTGTACGTCTGCTAAGCTACAGGGTGCTCGCGCTCAATGATCCCCCTCCGGTATGAGATGAAGTTATCAGTAACACATGACCGCTCTGCTCATCTTCGTACATAAATATTCTCCAGAAATTTGGACAACTGACAGTGCCCGCAACAGCAGACACAATGGGCCTGTAGGAGAGGAACGTGGGCTGAGGTTACCCCTCCTCCTGCACCTCCACACACGTGCCACTGGCCACCGTTGAGGGGCTCCACAGGTGAACTGACCACACACACTGCCCAAGTGATGTCTACCTACTCGCTTGCCTTGGGTGCTGTGCAAAAATGTTATTCCCCACTTCAGTGACACACACCTGTACCTACTTCCACAGATTTCATATTGTCCCACCGGGAATATGAAACTCAGATCGCGGTACAGACTCAATACAGTGGTTCTCCTTGGCACATGGTATATTCCATCATCCACGATTGTTCAAGAGAGTGCCTTGCCTTGGATTTAAAGCCATTGCATCTCAGACCTTAGCAGCTTAATCTTCATGTGGGATCTCAACATAGCCACCCAGTGCTAGCAGTCAAGTTTAACACTGCTACTAGAGGTACAACACTGCTGGTGGGTTAGAGAAGCCACAGTGTGGTGAAGGAGGACCTTGCTTGTACTAGGATCCCAGGAGAGGAAGCTGGAAGGGTATTGACAGCAATTGGAAATTGGGCCACTTGCTTACAGTTGGCAGAGGCAAGGGGGATGCGCAGTGTTACTACTAACTGACAACAATAGTGACAGTGAGGGTACAGGTATGCCCAGTCCCTCCAGATGCAGCTGCAATGTGTCTCTTTGCAGCCTGCAGGTCCAATCACAGATAGCACCATCCCTTACTCCCTAGTATCTGCGAGTCGCATTGTGAGAAGGCTTCAGTGAGTGTGAGTGGATATTGTCAGGTGATAGTGGAATCTAGTCTGTGCTTTTGATTGTCATTGTGTGGAAATCGAAAATAATTGCTGTTAGCATGAGCTGAAGCCATCTTGTTTGCAGCATCCATTTTGTTAGCCTTGTGATTCTGCCGTCTTAACTGTTGCCTGCTTTTCAATTCTACTTGAGTCATCAGCTTTAGTTAACTCCTTCTGTACTGAGCCGGAGCAATGTATGAGCTCAGAAAGGCCTGTAGCTGCTACAATGCCCCTGTTTGAGAATATAACTGTCCACTGTGTCTTACTGCTGTAAGTATTTTTGTCTCCCCTCCCACTTTGCTGATAAGTGGTGTCCATCTGCCCATGTTAGTCGATAGCTATTCCTGTGTATGCTTGTACCTTCTATTTGAGTCGACATGCTTACTCTGCAACAAACTGTGTATAAAAGGCCCCTGGTTTCTGTGTTCCATGTACTGTCTCCTGCAGCGCCTTAGTGTGCTGTATTGATGTAGTTTCAGTCATGAGGGATTAATAAACTTGTTATTTTGAATTCCAGCTTCAGAGCCATTCTACTCTTTGTTGGTTAAGGACCCGTGGACAGGATAGGGGTGACCCCTGCACAGGTGTGCCCCTAAAAAGGCACATTTCCACAATTGGGATCCTGGAAAGAAGGAATATAATCCCAGGTGCATGAAAAATGGGAGATATTTGAGTTCTCACACATAATAGATGGGAGGAACATTGCAGTGGGGCGGGGACTGAACATTCGCAGGATACGGACTTTTTCAAAAAAGTAGCACCATGTTTCTGCCACAATAAATCATGGCATTCACCAAGTTGAACCTGAACACTTGGTAAGAAAAGATGCCACATTAGAATACGGCAGCGGTTAAACACCATTGCTCCTGAAGTCAACCTACAATTCGACATCATACAATCACGTCCCTTCTCTTACATGTCCAAAAGATTTGTAGGAAAGCCTCCTCCACATTAAGCCAAAAGTAAACTACCCGTAGGGGCAATGTACAACTAAATAAACGAACCACACGAAAAAAGAAAGGGTTTGAAAAAAAACTCTCAAGTAAAGATGAAAAACAAGGGGAAGCAGAAGGGCTGGCTAGTCAAAGCACCCGAATTTGGCTAAAAATGCCCTTCTAACCGGAGTCTGATATATCAAGCACTACTCTGCAAAGCAAATGTCCATTGGCAGACCTTGACAGCTAAAGTGCCAGGCAATGCCCCTCAATACTCCTCGGTTCTTGGAAAGAGAAAAGTGCCGCAGGATGGCGAAAATAGGACAGTTCTAAATTAATCTTTGCCTGTGTTGTGAAAATAAACTTCAGCATGACTGGGTCGGCTGCAAATTTAATTAGCCCAGCAATCTTCCTGCGGCTAGTTTATCGAGCCTTAACACACGCCGGACTCCAGCCCCTGAGCCCTTGAGTACACTTTTCAAAAGTTATCTTTCACACTGCGGTATCCTGTTTGGCTTCTCTGTCCTCGTCATAAAGTGGGTATCCTCTGTGGCCTGCCTGTCACTCAAACTAGTATCAACGTCGACTTCCTGTTCGTTATGCAGCTTAAGAAACCTTTAACTCAGGGTTTTAAGTGGGATGAAAAAACTGGGGGGGTCTCTCAAAGGGGCGTGGCGAATGTAATTAAGGGCGTGGCTTAAAAACGCATAAGCTAAAAATCTGTGTTTAGCATAGTGTGCTGCCCCACTTTATTTTTCTGTTTATGTCACTGCATCCAGATATATGATACAACAAGTAACATCATACCTACAACAAGTCAGGACTATTGGCTTTGTCAATGGTTGATAGTGGCATAAGATAAATAAGCAGCAACTACGCCTTGTACATAATATTGAAAAAACTTCCACTTAAAGCCCTGGTGACACCACGACAATGTTTGATGCTCCTGAGTTTCAAAAAGAGAAGGGAAATCCAGAGACAAAATGACTCTTTAAAAGATTTCCCTCCCCCTACAACGCTCACCTGGCATGACGTCATGCCGTAAGGTCTCCACTAGTGAGAAGTGAGCAATGCGAGCGTGCGCACACCGACGTGCCTGCTGTCACTGCAGTCTGGAAAAAAAACAGACCGCCTGTGCCAGGGCACAAAACAGAGCCCGATAGAGACCCGTTTCCTGCCGGTGCTCAGACCCGGTGAGACCCGGCCCACTTCAAGCTCTGCTTTAACTCTTGATTCTCACAACAGGTGCCGCAATACCTCATGCATAATACTTTGCATATACAGAACGGCCCTGCTCTAGCGTCATACAGTGGTTTCCATTAAAGTTTTCGGTTTCTGGTTTTTATTGATTTTTACAGATATATACAGACAGAAAACTATTGATTTTCCTGTCTGTATTTATTTTTAAATGTGAATAAAAACGGAAATGATGTTGTTCTTTGTGATTCTAAATATGGCCAGTCATGACTGCCAGGCCAATAGCTGTGCAGATTGACAAGTAAGGGGGTTAAAACAGGAACACATTTTAGCATCAGACCTCAAAACCAGTGGACATGCACAAGATTGATACTAAAATGTGTATGTTTTCATATAAATGTATTGATTTATCATCTGTGGGTGTTTATATCATAGAAACCTGTCAGAAATTCAAGTCATAGTGTACATTTAGGAAATAAAGTAGTTTGGGCTTCATTTTTTCACAAAACCTAAAATAATCACTGATAAATGCAGATAAAATAAAATTAGCCAAATATAAATATGGATAAATACAGACGGAAATGTACAACAAACAAAAAAAAATACCACAAGCGCGGGACCCTATTTATTATGGTTCCAAGGGTTAGGAGGAAAGTCCTGCTAATCCCAGGGATTGTGAATGTATTTAACCTCTTGCTGTCCTCACCTGAAACTATGTTTATTTTAGGTCATAATAACATTGCTAAGCATAGTTCCCTGCATGTAGACTGCAGCCATCTGTGGCCATTTTCATTCATTGTTGATGCATTTTTAGGACTCGCCTGACCCAGCGCATGCGCTGGTCTGGCGAGACTTATTGAGAGGGCTCCAAAAAGTGCTAGCAGGCCATCCTAGAGCTACAGTGCATGTGCGCTGGCGCGCGCGCTGCTTTTACCGCGATTACTTTCACTTTCGCGGCCACACAGCCGGCCGCTTTGATGTTTGATTGCGATCGCGATCACTTTCGTGGCCGCACGGCCGCTTGGCATAGCCAATAGGTCTCGCTTTTGGGACCTTATAAGTGTTTAGTTATGCAACTGTTGCATGGCTAAACACTTATAAGGTCCCAAAGGCGAGACCTATTGGCTATGCCAATGCTTGTTCATGCTTGTTGTGGTTTTGGTGCCTCGATCACATTTCCTCCGAGGCAGCCAAACATGGAGTGTACCTATAACATTACTTTCAGAAGTGAATCAGGGTTGCCACCTTTCTCAATACCGGCCATTTGCTCTGTTTTAAGGTTCTAGGAAGGCAAGGGGTTGACACCTGAATACGGTTCTGTATAACATCCTTGGTGCCCTTTTCTGAAATAAACTGGTTCCAGTGTGCATTTGCTGCGTTAAGCTTATATTTTAAAGAGGTACAATGCTAGATTTTGCTGACTTTCCCATATTATTCATCAGCCTCGCCATGAAAACGTTGAGCATTTAATTAAAAAACTAGAACGGCGGCGACCCTAGAAGTCATTGGAAAATATATATTTAGAATGTTTTCAGCATGATGCAACTGATGAAAGGCGGATGGGTATAAAACATGCATGTCGGCCGCAGCTTCATGCATGTCGGCTGCAGCTTCATGCATGTTGGCTGCAGCTTCATGCATGTCGGCCGCAGCTTCATGCATGTCGGCTGCAGCTTCCATAGATATGGAAAAGGCCTTTGGTTGTCTTGAATGGAGCTCTCTTTGGGTGACCGTGCAGAACATGGGGTTCAGTACCAGCTGTATTAAATGGGTTCAACTGCTATATTCAGCCCCTGTGGCCCATGTTTGAACAGGAAGCGTGATTTCGGACGCATGGCAGGTGCAAAGGGGGCCACACCAATGGCATCCCCTTTCCCAGCTGCTTTTCTCACTGGCCATGGAGCCCTTAGCACGATATATTAGTAGCGAAAGTGAAAGGTTTGGGATCTCCATACGTGGCCATTCACGTACCACCCAAGGCGGCAGGGGTAGGCGACCAGGCGCAGTGACGCTGAACCACAGGATATTCAACCCCGCCGGTACTGTTGAGGCATGAACAGAGGTGTAACGGGATGAACCCTCATCTGTGTTTAGGTACTTATCCTATAACATACGTGGTAGGTAGATAATGATCACTCCCACGAGGTGTAGATAGTTTACACTTTGGTCCTGATGAATTGCCCTCTGACCTCTCCGACATTGTGGCAAGAAACATGTTGACCTTTACAGAGTAGAGCACTACAATCTTGAACTGATAAATTTAAGAAAGAAGCTGCCACTCTAGTTTTATTTTAATCAGGTAGGAGCCATTCTATTACAGAATACTTTTTGGGCTACCGAACCTGTTTTAAATCGCACCTTCACCTTAAGACATCTACACTGACCTAGGCCCCTCACCCACACCTCACCAAACGGCAAGGAACAAAAGATCTCCGCCAAAGAGCCCCATCATTGGGTGCCCGTCGGGTATTGCAGCGCCGACCCGACGAGGAGCAGTCCAGATGATGAAGCATGACACGTCGCTGGCTGGGTGTGTGAGGACCCTAGTTCCGAAAGGAGGAATTCCCCCGCCTCCTTACTCACTTCCCTTGGAGTACACTGTGCCCCTTAGGGAATTGCTAAACCCTTTTCTCTCTGTACTCACCCTCTGAGTGGCCCACCTAGGAACTGCATACCCTTTCGGTTTCTGATTGCTTTGGGCAAGCATGCTGGACCCGAATAAAAGCCCTTCCTGATCCCCCTTGTTGATGTACTAGCTGTAGGAGGACATCAAACGAGAGAAGCAGCCATTAACCGAAGAGTTTTAATGTGTGTCCCAAAAGCAAGGTCATTCGTTATTATTTGAAGTTATTTGGCGAGATTATTTCATAGGTAGGGGTGCAGCCCGAGAACGGTCGACCACCAAGACAAGCCTTATGGAAGCTTGGAATACAAAAACACAGAACTGAGTTGGATGAGCAAAGAGTCTTGTTTGGAAGGTATCTTTGCGGGAAATTTGAGATAAACTGAGGTGCCTTTCCATTAATAGAAGGAAGGACTTTGCGTAATATATTTAAAATGACTCGTAGTAGGGTAGAGAACCAATTAACAGTACCATGGTCAACAAGTAGGAAGTCTTTGGAGGCCCACCTCTGCACAAATTGAATGTCCTTTTAGGCAAGCTTTCATGGTAGAGGGCAATTAGAGGTTTTGGGATAGGGGTAAAAAATAAAAAGGCCCTGTCATTCAATGAATCCATTATGGTAGGGTGACCAGGCATCCTGGACTTGCCCGGACAGTCCCGGGTTTTCGCCAGCTGTCCCGGCAGATTTCATGAAATTAAGCTCATGTCCCGGTTTTTAGAGAGGGTCCGCTGAAAAACGTTGGGAGGTATCTTTTTAAGTTTTGCAAAGCAGGGATAGTTCGCTGCTGTTATAAGAAGTAAATATAATTAACAGGCAAGCTACTGGCTTTGAAAATAGCATTTTATGTACGTCCTTACTGCCTCTTCTGTAATTCTCTGCTAAGGAGCACTGTCATTCTGTGCACTGGGTTGAAGTAAAATTGTAGTCCTTTTTCTATTTTTGGGAAATATCGCGGTTTTGGCTTTAAAATTCTTTGTCATGGCAATCCACAGAGGGGGAACTGATAAAGACAAAATGCCAGCATTTCAGAGGACACAGCAACAGATAAATAGAAACGTATGTTTTGTAAATCAGGCGGTAGTAGTTGCTAGGATAGAAAAGGTCTCCTTGGCGTCGGTCTTGCTAGCCGCAGTCGCATCGCTGATGACGGAAGGAGCGGAATGGAGATAAAGTTCCAGGAACTTTCTACTCCTTTTTAGGTTTCGCCTGGCGTAGGCTGCGCATATGCGCAGTCTCGCTGGCGAGATTGAATGATTTAGGGTATTTCTGTAAAGGGCATTAAGCCCCGCCCCTCTTTTCTATTGGCTGGCGTCACCGTTTATGCTTTTTGAGCCGTCCCATTTGGACGGGCTCGTCTGCCTTCCGTGCGTCGTGAAAGCTTTCTTATCTTTATGGGGCCATGTGTTTCAAACACATGGCCCCATAAAGACAAGAAAGCTTTCACTACGGACGAAAGTGAAAGCGGACCGTGCTTGTCTTTTCATTGTAATCTTCCGTGCGCAATTAATGGACGGCCATATTGAAGTCAGGAACTTCCTATTTATTTCCACCAATAGGTGCTATGTTTCTATGATGCCGGTGTTGTTCGTGTATGCGCCTTGTCGTGCGTCATTTCCGTCTGCTCCAGTGGTTCTATGTTACTGTCGTCGGTCACTGTGTGGAGTAGCTGGGTGTTGGAGGTCTCATCTTTTTTGTTTGTTTCTTGGTGCAATTTGTTCTTGAGAGACAGAAGATGGGGCAACGAACGGCGAGATTGAAGATAGTCTTTACTCCCGATGTAGCATGCAAGTTTTGAGATTTGTGTAGTTGAAGCTTCACGCGCGTCTTTCTCACTATACTGATACTGTGACGCCATTAGTGGGTTGTCTCGAAGGGTTATTTCTTTCGAGATGTTCGGCTTTCGTGAACTTCCATCAGTGGTTACAGCCAGGACTGCTCTTTAGACCACCACACGACACATTAAACGTGTTAAAATATCGTTGTGTTGAATAATGGCTCATTAATTAACGTTTTTGAAAGAAAAAATGTTGGACTTTTAATTCACTATCATGGATGTGGGCGGGGAGAAGATCTTTCTGACATAGAAAAGTAATTTTATTAAATAGGATTTTTATGTGAATTACACATATATATATAGTTTTAATGTGGCTTTAATTGTACCAATTTATGGTGTATTGCGTTATTCGGCGATGGTTATTTTGAAAAACTTGAGGTTTTTTTCTCTCCTTTCGTTAGGATGAAAATATTTTTGAGCTTCGTTTGCGTTCAGGACCGGCGCAGACGTCACCTTAACATTTTGACACAGTGAATGGCTTTAAAATTTTCTGATGTGTAGGGAGGGGTTGTGGAGGCTGGAACGCGGATGTTAATCCCAGTATAGTATGTGTGAGGGTTTAAATAGCCTGCCGGCACACGTCAACGTTTTATTTTTTGTTCTAATACAGTGATCACTTTTATAGCGACACTAGTAAAAAGCTTCAGCTGGCGTGGTTGTGACACGGGGAATCCTTTACTGCTAAGAACTGAAAATTGCTCTAGCTTTAACTGCACAATTTGGAAAAGGGAATTAGTGTGTTTTTTTTTCTCCGAGTAACTTTGTGGGAGAGTGCTTTAATGACTCAAGGATGTGGGGAAGAATAAAACTCAGTCCGATGTTTTTTTGAGAGGGGGCAGTGTCACTCTTACTGTAAAAACCATTTCGACATGGAGTCCATGTAGCAGTAATCATTTGCTATCTAAGCAGGTTTGATCGGTGGTTGGCGTTTGACATAAATACTAGTAGTGGGTGGTTTGTTGAGCAGTACAGCATATGTTACAGCGGAAAAGTGATGGCTGGTTAGGTAGTTGGAGATGTTTGTAGGGAATAACGTGGACAATAGAGATTTGTGCATAGACAGATCATTGCTGAGCTGTTCGTCAAAGAGATATTGGGAAGCTATCAAAAACAGCTGGTAGAGTTTAGGGTCTAGAAACAAGGCGCATTAGATCTAAGGAGGATGAAAAACAGTTCCCACCCTCCCGTATGTGATATAAAGACAGTGGGGCTTTTAAACAGCAAATTAAAAGTTGCCAAATCCTCTGCTACTGTGTGTGAACTACTGAGCCGGCCTCTCCCTCGTGAGGGTGTCTTCAGTGACTGTTGTCCATGCTACAGCAAGTAAGCATTATCCTGCGTAAACTACCCCCTTCTACGTCCGTGGGACCCCGCCTGTCTGAGGGGAGCCAGGGAGGTAGATGTCACTTCCTGTGTGCAGTTCAGCAGGCGCGTGGCCTCATTCCTGTACGTCATCGTAGTTTGTCCATTGTTTTCACATAAAACATGCAAAACGGTTGAGGGGTCCTTAAGGCCTGAGTGAGGGTGCACGGAGGTTTGTGTTATGGAAACATGTTCTGCTGCACATGTATGTCACTCGTGGGACCTCAAGGGCGTAGCATTTTAACCGTCCCTCGGTCTGCTCCCCCTTTCGAGCGGGACGAATGAGACGTACACTTCCTCAGACCCTCACCCCGCGTTGTGGCCCAGAACAAGGTCCCTACATATCTGTCCGCACATCAGCGCCCAGGCGTCTGTCCGTTGGGAGCGGCGAGAGCTAGCGCTTGGAAGGCGTGAGAGCGGAGAGGCGCAGGGGGCTGCTATTAATGCTCCTGCCCGAGGCTCGCCCCGGGAACTTTCCTAGAACGGGAGCCTCGGGCCGGGCCGGGCCGGGCCGTCAATGGTCCGCCGTTCTGACCGGGGCAGGGAGGGCCGCTGGGTGGAGAGGCCGGGAGAGCTGGGATTGGAATGGAAAGTCCACCAGGGTCTGCACGCGCCGAGAGGAAAGGCCGCCGGTGGAGTTCAACCCTCCGCGGCGGGCTACATTTAACACGGGGTTTACTCCGGAATGAAGCATTTCTTTCGGAAATTGGAGGAATTCCCATCACAGCCCAATAATCGGGGCCCTTTGTCCGACTTTACTGTATCGCATAAGTGGTACAGCGGTGCGTGTGCTGGCATGGGTCTTGTGTTACTCATCTTCGTACTTTGGTAATTGTTCTCCGGCAGCCACTTCCGGCTACAGCTGTCCCCCGAAACATGGCAGAGAGGGGGGGCTGTCTGCTCAGCGAGGACGGCTGGAAGGGTGACAACTGTAAAATCTTTCTTTCTTTCTTCGATCTTCCAAAAGCAGATCATAAAAGGCACATGAATAAAAACATACCATTAAAAGGCAGAAATATTTCTTTTAAACTTTTCAGAATGGCAGGGCGGGTTCGAAGTGTTAGTGCACGCGCTCTGTTTCTGCCTCATGCAATGGGGGATAAACACCCGGCAAGATTTGGAGATCCGGCTCTTCTCAAAGGGACAGTTTAATGGGCCAGACTTTCAGAGCTCAAATGAGGGTGAAAGTGCAGCGCTGAGAGAGAGAGAAACAAGCATTGGCATAGCCAATAGGTCTCGCCTTTGGGACCTTATAAGGGTTTCGCCATGCAACAGTTGATGTTGTTGCACCAAGGATATTGTGCTGCATAGCTAAACACTTATAAGGTCCCAAAGGCGAGACCTATTGGCTATGCCAATGCTTGTCTTTCATTATTTCAAAAGCAGCAAATTGGAAGTTGTTTAGGGTCCGAGTGTAGGGCAAGCAGCCAAGTCAAGTCAAGTCAAGTCAGAGAATTTATAAAGCGCACTACATACCCAGAGGGTCTCAAGGCGCTAAGGAGGGGGGGGGGAGGATTACTTGTCAAAAATCCACGTTTTAAGTTGCTTTCTGAAAGCTAGGTGTTGAAAGCCGCACTCCCTGGCAGAGTTGTTTACCCCAAACTTCACTTTCGCAGGATTCTCGTCGGGCATTTATTCTTTTAACTATGACATGGGACAGAGCCTCGAAGCGCAGCTCATCTCAGGTAGAGCCTGCCCGCCCTTATGATCCCATAAAAGATCTGGCTGTCTCTTTAAATGCCTTCATTTGAGAGCTGGAGATCTCCTCATGTACAGTATGCTGGGAAGATTGGGTGCAGATGTTGCTGATCTACGCATCTGGCGTGGGCCCAGCCCTGGCGCGCGATCAGCAGCCCCAGCATGTTCCTGTCCGCGCGCTCTTCTCGTGTAAGTGTCCTGCACAACCGCAGTCCAGCTGTAAACAGGACCCCTCGCTCCGAACAAGAATGCTGCCTTTTATGGAGGCTTTCAGAGAGGTGGGGAAAGGCGAAGGCCAGGGCAGGAACACTGACTAATGGACTGGCAGCAGAAGGCATGTCATCGCAAACAGGGAGACAGAAAACAACGTATCAATTGGTAGGGTAAACAAGCATTGGCATAGCCAATAGGCCTCGCCCATGACTTTGGCAATCGGGTGGGAGTGGCGAACGGGAAGGAAGAAACAGAGACAGAGAGAATGAACAATGGAGAGGAAACAGGGACGATAGGGTGGGGGGAGGAGAAAAAGGGACGAGAAAGTGTGGAAGGGAAAAGGAAAGAGGGAGGGATTGGGGATAGTTTAAAACAAAAAGAGAGGGGGCAGATGAGAAAAGGAGAAGAAAGAGGTATGGGAGGGCTGGTGGGAGGTGGAGAAGAAACAGTGATAATTTAGGTCAAGAAACAAAAAACGAATTGAGAGCATGAGATGTATGGGCAAAGCATGCAAATGAGTCAGTAGATCGACAGCATTTTTCTCTATCACCAAAAATCTTTCCGAAAAGGCCAGGGCACATAAAAACAGTGCTGGGGTTAAAAGCATTATCAATACATAATAAATCTGCACAGAGTAACATCACAGAAAGTAATTTCACACTCCCCGTATGCACTCACAAAAAGGAATGGTCATTTTGCTGTCTGAGCAGAGTTACAATACGAGCTATATTGGTATATGAATTCAAGCGTATGTATGATATGCATGTCTACAATGAATGCATACTTATGTAGATTACATGTCCTAAATCCAAGGAGTCGATGTTTTGGAAACAAAACCCAAATGTAAGTGATTTGCACGTTACCAAACAGTGCAGAATTGTGCATACCTGCCCCCGAATTAAAAATAGCTTAGTCAGGAAATGCACGGGTTGATTACGGAGCTCTACGTTCAATCTTATAATGAACATGTTTAACTCAAGCTGATAATGTGAAATCAAGGGCAGTTACCTGTGATAATGAAACAGATGTGTTATCTGGGCTCAAAATGGCCTGCAGGAAAACTTTACAAAGACAAATATACTCACATCCAGTTACATTTCGAAGCAAGTTTAGTGAGTGCACAGATTTCTGTAAAACACGCAGGTGGCAGTCACAAATAGCCCCGAACCAGCCCTGCAGTGTAAAGACCCAGGCACACACTCGCTTTCCATCAACAGGGAATGCGACTGAAGCACCACGCGCTCAGAGCAAATGTAAGCAGTAGTACCTGATGCGACGGGCGAAAAGCTAAGTGGCTGATGCTCGGGAAACAGGAAAAAAAGAGTACTCCGGAAAAAGCATGGAAGCGGAAGGTAACTGTAGTTGGTCGGTGCTGCTCGTACAAAAACGGAAGTGAGGTATCGCTGTTTTAACCATTTAGCAAGCAGCAAAGAAGAGCCACTGATGGATTTAACGAATGGGAAGGCAGAAGGCGGGACATAAGTCCTTTTCAAGTTTTTTCCCCTACTACAGGTCATCCTGACAGCGCATGCGCTGTCTAGGCTCGACCTAAAAAGATGAGGGTCGTGAGGAGAATACGGCTGCCCGCGGCCCACGCAGGGGGCCATCCTAAGTGGGCGGCCCATCCTAAGTGGGCGGCCCCCTTAGTGCCATTTGGGCACCAAACCGCCCACTCTGACAATGGGACTCGGGGAGGAGGGGTCCCCCCCCTTCCTTGCCGGTGGCGCGCTTGGCACGTCACTTCCTGGCGACATAGGGACCAGGGGGGTATATATGCATCCCCCAGCCATCCTGGGGTCCTCTTTGCGCCAGGCACGCTGTCTACCCTTCACATCGTTTGCTCACGATCGGCGTGATGAGACTTCGCGTTGGACGGTGGGCATCGGGGGTGCAGAGGCCGAGCCGCGTGAATCGCGGGTTAGGAAGTGAGCATCGGGTCATAGGGCTCGGTGCGTAAAGCTCCTGCCCTGCACCCCGGGATGTCCACATGTTTCACGGTTTTGGGAATGGTTGGATGCGTGTTTTGTCCCTTGGTGAGGCCTCGTGTGTTTCCCTTCACAGTAGACAGTGAAGCCGACGCTGTTCGGAACACAGTGCGTTTAAAATCAATTGCTTGTTCCAATTTTCCAAAACTGAAAGGAGCGTAGGGTTACAGGTTTCGGGTGCACAAGGCCCCTGCCCTGCACCCCGGGATGTCCACATGTTTCACGGTTTTGGGAATGGTTGGATGCGTGTTTTGTCCCTGACGGTGGCCTCGTGTGTTTCTCTTCACAGTTGAAAGTGAAGCCGATGTTGTTGGGAACACATGGGCTGCACAGGGGTGGGGGGGAGTGAGGGTATGGAGCATTTGTGCGGGGGTATTTCGGGTAGTTGATTGCCGAGTGCCGTCTTCTCTGCAGGGGGCACTTTAGCGCTTTGTAATCTAGCCCAGTGGGTTAACGCGCAAAGTATTTCTCTTCTTTTTAAGCACTTTTCTCTGTCACTGACCTCTTTGCGCCAGACACGCTATGGCATTGCGCCTCAGCGCCGGGCCAGAGGCGCCGGGATTTTCCGGGGAGTCTGGGCCTCCCCCTCTGTCACAGGCTGTAATTGCGTTCCCTCAAGCTTCAGGTTGAGTGCTGGGGCCGGATGGGTAATAGTGCGTCAGAGGCGGTATCTCTGCTGCCACAACTTGTTTTGGCGAGATGACCTTCAGGTTTCAGTGAGTGAGGGGCCTTGCTCATTTGGCATTGGATCCGTCGCGTTGAGGTGCCACGTCGGGTCCCTAATTAGCGTGGTTGGCGGTGAGCTTGAACTCAACCAGGGTTCCGTTGTCGTTATGCTGGGGAAGCATTATGATTACATAGAGGGCGGCCATCCCTGTACTTTGTGCTTGCTTTGCCTTCAATGGTAGTGGGGCATCCGCGGACGCATCATGCCAACATGGGGGACCTGCCTGCGGTGCCGAAGGGGCCGGCGGCTTACCAGGCACAATGTTTATTTCTCACGGCATGGGGGCGCATCGGGCGGTCGGGCAGGTCCCTGTGCCTATTGGTGTTCACCCGACGGAGCTACGTGCCTGCCTCTGCCCTCCAGCGGCAGCTGGTGCATCGGGCAACTGCCTGGGATCCGAGGGTGCCCCTGCCGGACACGCGCTTGGTGCATCTGGGTCCCCTGATCAGTCTCTGGGAGAGCTTGGGGCACTAAAAGCCCCCTGCTCCCCTCCCTATTGGTCTTTTAGCTCCGACCTCCTGGTTTGGCAGCCTGGTAGCCAGGGGTGCTGTGCAGAAGTTTCTTTGATTTGATGTATTATGCCTACAACGTCTCCCATGGGATTGGTTTCGGCTGAGCCTTAAGTCTGGTCGGTTTGTGTCCAAGCTGTGTCTGCACTTGAGATGCTGGGTCGGCGGTGCCAACGTTTGTTTGATGCGCCCTTTTGCCCCGTGGGTGCTAATTCAGTAGACACCTCATTCCAATGGGCGACTTTCCAACACAGGATGGAAATTGGCTCTGCGTGGGCACGCCTCTAATTTCAATGATAGCAGACTGGTTACTCAGCAGCGGTGCGTCGCTATGCAGTTTAGTTCCAAACGCTGTTCATGCCAGGAGCATGGATATGTGTCAGTGTCAGTGGGTGTAGGACAAATAGGGAAGGAGGTGTGTAGTTTCAATGCAAGTGTTTTAGGTGGTCTGGGGTGGTGTTGACTTAGGCAATATCAGAAGAGTATCTAAGGACACCAAAGCTTCCTTTTCTCCGTCAAAGCCCATCGATGTCCGTTGAAAAGCTCTGGCTGTTGTTTACTGCTCGGCACTAGCAACCAAAAGATGCTAGATAAAGGGGCAAACATTTATTTAAATGTCAATTTGTGTTAACCTCTTCAGTGCCCATGACGAGATAGTCTCGTCATGGAGCACGGTCGCGCTGTGCCCATGACGAGACTATCTCGTCATGAACCCCACCCACTAATACAACGCCCGGCACAGGAGGGGGAAAGGGCGTGGCACAGAAGGGGTTAAAGAAAGGAAGTAACTAGCGAGCCCTGCTCAACTTTAAGAGCATCTTTAATGGTAAAGACATCGTGCAGTCAATGTGTAAAATACGATAGTCTCTTCAACATTCATAAAGTATTTAAGTAACTTGCAGAACTTTTCACCTAGTATATCAGTGCATTGAGAAGTGGTATTTAAAGTGAGGGTTTCAATGTTCATTTGCAAACATTAATTCTTCCCTCCTCCCTGACAATAAGACCAATGGGGAGCAAGAGGTTAATCAGTTGATATGGGCACTCTTTGGGCGACCTGGGTTCCCATTATACATGAACAACATTATAGTTTATTACATTAAACACAGGAACAGGTTGTGTGCAAGCTCATTTATTTTGAGGTCCTCTTAATTGTGATAAGGGAGTAAAATGCCTATGATTGACAGTCCTGACGGCTTAGGGAGTGGCGAATGCTTGGTCCGCTCGCATTGGCAGGCGATTTATGCGTGGGCTTAGCTTTGCATGCCACCCTGCAGTCGCTTTACTGACCAGGGTGAGGCAGTGGATAGAGCTGCAAGCACGCGCTCAGAGATGGGTCCTTCGATGCCAATATTAACCTTAAACTCGGTCAGTGTACAGACCAAGGAATGGCGGCATGCCCCCGGGCGCTGGGGAGGGTTTGTGGGCTGGCAGCTTTTCAGATGTTAGTCGCAAGCTAGCACATGCTGTTGTTTCCGCAGAGTTTGGGGCAGGTTAGCATCCCCACCTTGTCTCCGCGGGGTTGATGTGTCGTCGGGTCATTATGATCAAGTAGAGCCATTATCGATTGGAATTGCGGGACACAGGAATGCCAGGCTAGAACCCAAGGGGTTATAGAGCGTGTGTTCTGTGTTCGGAGCCTATGATCAAGTACAGCCATTATCGATTGGTATAGCGGGACACAGGAATGCCAGGCTAGAACCCAAGGGGTTATAGAGCGTGTGTTCTGTGTTCGGAGCCTATGATCAAGTACAGCCATTATCGATTGGAATTGCGGGACACAAGAAGGCCAGGCTAGAACCCAAGGGATTATAGAGCGTGTGTTCTGTGTTCGGAGCCTATGATCAAGTACAGCCATTATCGATTGGTATAGCGGGACACAAGAAGGCCAGGCTAGAACCCAAGGGGTTATAGAGCGTGTGTTCTGTGTTCGGAGCCTATGATCAAGTACAGCCATTATCGATTGGAATTGCGGGACACAAGAATGCCAGGCTAGAACCCAAGGGATTATAGAGCATGTGCTCCGTGTTCGGAGCCTATGATCAAGTAGAGCCATTATCGATTGGTATAGTGGGACACAAGAAGGCCAGGCTGGAACCCAAGGGATTATAGAGCGTGTGTTCTGTGTTTGGAGCCTATGATCAAGTAGAGCCATTATCGATTGGTATAGCGGGACACAAGAATGCCAGGCTAGAACCCAAGGGATTATAGAGCGTGTGTTCTGTGTTTGGAGCCAAGTATATGCAGGCGTGAGTAAGAAGATTAGCTGCCACTTCAATCTTGCACCACTCTGAAGTCATTTCTTTAAGTGTGAAATAGGCCCCAGGCAGGGCTTAGAGGGAACATTCACCTAGGTGAACCAGGACTGTGCAAACTAGTAGGACCCGGGTCGGATTGAGCGCTGCAAGTGTGGGCAGTGCTTGCTGGGGTGGGAACCTAAGCCCAAAGGCCGGGCTTCAGCTTCGGCGCCATGGGGCCGCTCGAAGGGAGGGTTCAAGTCCCCTGCCAGAGGCGACAGGGCCATGTTTACTACAAACTCCGGTGGGGTTGCCTGTTAAATTGTGTGCTATGACCCAAGTAATGCCCCCAGGCAACAGTTCTTAGAAGCATTCAGCATTCCCTCAAGGTAAGAAAGGGCAGCGGTTGGTTCCTAATCATCAGTGAGTGGGTAACATTGATCAGTGCCATTCTGGCTGCGGGAGCACGCGCGCTCTACAAATAGTCAGTTATGTTCTGCTCCAATAAGCGCAATACACAGAAACTGTCAGAGTATTAGTAAGATGGGTTTGGAGACCTCTTGACTTCTGCCTGCAAGGGCACACCTTGCCATGAGTTGCCTGGCAAAGGTACGGCACTCCTGCCCGGCAGCGTTGAAAACTCTTCCACTCATCAGCCTGCACCCTGGTACTGGGGGTCATCCAAGTAAGGGCAAACTAGGGCTTAGTCACCCCGAAAGGATAGGCACAAACTTGCAGAACTAGGGGTTTCTCATTGGGCACACCTTCTGTGCCTTGTCTATTCAGCCGGCTGTTTTATCTCTTCATAGAGAAGACGGATGTGGGGTACCCAGTTGCTCTCAGCATGGCACATTATGGTGGGCGCAAACTGGGATGTTACCCATTAATGTCGCGACTGCACATTCCATTCCAGGGATACCAAGGTGAACTAGGTCTATAGCTGGATTTTTGCTCAAAGGGTCATGGGATCGAGCTTTAGTTAAGCAAGCCAAAGGGTCCGGTGCAAATGTATGGGCAACTGCAACAGGGTATGGGCTCCCTGCTCTTAGGGCAGGTTCTGGGTTGCTTCAGTTAAGCACTATAGTTTCTGCCCTGGTAGCCCCAGTAGATAGGCTGGCTGAGGAAACGGTCTTCTAACAAGGGTGATGCTGTCCGACATATTGGGGAAAAGGGTGTTAAAGCACAAAAAATTCTGGAGGATTGTAACTACAGGTTGCAGGAGGTGGGAGCCTACATTAGCCTCAAGGGTAATATAGCTATGGTGAGAGTAGAGCTCCCTCATGGGAGGCCAACATATTCCTACAGGTAATGTGAGGCCGTTGCTCCGTGGGTCTTCCCAGGCGCAGTTTGTCTGGATGGGGCTCCCCGGGATGAGATGGAGCAGCTCCGAACAGATTGGAGCAGAGACTGGCTGGGGGGGGGAGGTCTCCCCAACATCTTGGTGATCCCCTGAGGAGGCTATGACCTCACTGCCATGGGCAGGGGGGCATTGTTGCAAGCAATGAAGGGCGCAGGTGAGATCAGCAAATACAGATAAAGGGGTCGATGAGAGCTCTGCTGGTCTGAGATGATCCCCCGCAGAGTGGTGGAGGCCGTTGAACATTCCCGGAAAAGAGTTCAATGCGTAAGTTCACAGACCAGAGGGGTCTTGGTTTCATCTGACATGAGATGATTCAAGCCAATATGAAAGGGTACTTTGACAAAGATGGGGTTCATTTGTCACCAGTCGGGATGGCTCTCTTCCTTTTATATTTACAGGAGGCCCTGGAGATGAGAGGTTGCAGGTAGAGTATAGCTGTCTTGGTGGGGTGGGGGGGGCTCTGGCGGCAACGGGGGTCACCTCCAGACCTGTGGTGGAGTTACAGGGTGATCTGGAAGCAGATGGGTACAGAGGGGTACCTCTGCGCGGCACAATAGAGGTGCCTGAGCCAAATACCAGGAGCCTCATGGCAGGTTCCTGGAAGAACGCGTCAGTGCCCCGATAGTCCTTCGGGCGGTTGTGGGCCTGAACAACCGGGGGCTTGCCTTGCTACACTCCGCCCTGAAAGGGGCGTGAGTAATAAGGGACCAATGTGCCACGTGATCCAGAAAGTGGATCACGCCATAAGGTGTAGCACTGATTGGGTTCTCCACAGTGCTTGGCTCATCAGGCGGGCAGGGCAGCATAGGTTGGTACAGCTGCCTGCCCTTGGATCGCCCATAAGATAACCCACCATATTACATACTTTTGTATGGAATAAACCTGCAGCAATAATTTTCCGAACAAAAGTTGTGTTGTGTTGTTATTTATTCAGCATGCCTGCTCTGTGGTTTTGTGGGTGGGGTGTGTTGCCTATATTGGCACTATGAGTGAGACACTGAGTAATTGTGAAAACTATTTTATTGGTTTTCTGTATAACACTTCATGCTCCTGACAAGAATGCTGTGGTTATCATCGCTTCCTGGGTGCCTTGCCGCAAGTGTCAGAGATGTTTGACGCGCGTGAGGCTCCTAGATATGCTCCAATCATGGTGCAGTGTGTGTCGCAGCAAAATCACACAGAGTGCTGCAGAGAGCGTGAGCAGGGCCGGCTTTAGCGTTGGAGGCGCTCAGTGTGACGCTCTTTGTTGCGCCTCCTCTCCAAACCTCCCGGTCCATGAGTTACCTCACTATCAGGTTCCACCAGTGCCCATGCCTCTCTACAGCCCCGCTGTCACATGCATTTAATGTGTTTTATAGCGCTACTCATACCGGTATGGGGTGACAGTGCACTTTACATCACACACACATTATACATAACCAATTAATCCGTGTGTAATTTGTAAATCAGTTCGTAGGAAATGTTACATAAGAGAATAAAGACTACAAGATGTAGGAGTCACATGTCACCAATACTAGTAGACAGTATATTTTAAGAGTGTTTGTTCTGGAGAAGCGCAAACTCAGAATTTAAAATGTACCACAGTGATTGGCTTTACTAATAAGAGTATACCCAAATTAACCTATTTTAGCAACGTTAGGAGAATGAAAGACTGGGACAAAAAACAGAAGGCCGGATGTATCAATATTGGGAATAGCGATTGCCTAATTGCGATTCTCTGCGAATCGCAATTAGGTAATCATTATTCCTAATGTATGAAACTCTTAAGAGTTTCATTTAGCGATTCCTAGTGGGTCGCAAATTGTTCCTACCTCATGAATATTAATGAGGTAGGTAGCAAATTGTCGACCCATTAGGAATCGCTAAAATCACAGGGATGGTGGCCTGCTGGGGTCTGTTTAAATAAAGCAATCTTTTTTTTTAAATGCAGCTGTTTTCTTTAAAGGAAAGCGGGCGCGTTTTAAAAAGGAACATTTTAAGTTTTCTTTTAATTTTTTTAAGCGTAGGCAGCAGTCCGTGGGACCTCTGCCTGCTCTTAAAAAATGTTGGCGCCCACGTTCACAAAGGGGAAGGTTACCTTGGGCACCCCTTTTCGTTTGCAAATGGGTTACCACACACTTGAAGTAGGTGGTAAAATGAGAATGTTTAGCAACCGCATTTTGGTTGCTAAACATTCTTACATTCCAAAGCTATTCGGTATTAGGAAGGGATGCCCTAAACACGCCCCTTCCTTATACTGAATCGGTATGTATTCACAATTCCAAATTGTGATTCGGTGATAGGTTACAGAATCGTAATTTGGGAATGAGACATACCAAAATGCATTTTCCAGTTACAAACGGCCCGATTCCGTGAATCGGGCCATGTGCGACCAGTCAAATGCTTGATGCATCTGACTCATAATGTTCTAACCTATACCTTGCAGCTTGCATGCAGCTGCATGATGACAGTCCATAGCTCGATGTGCCGTAGTAGGCTTGTAACTTGAACTGCAAGTAACAAAAGGATCTCTGTGATAAAAGTAGTGACCTACTGAGTTTGCCACATGAAATACTGTACGGTGATGTGCGTGGTACTTGTTCTTTGCAGCAAGCATATTAACCCTCCATGCTACTTTAGCATGATTGGAAACTGCCACGAGCCAAAATTCAATCTCTCTCCATCAGGAACATTAGTCACCAGTTATCTTGACATTTTTATTCTTGCCTCGAAAACTGCAGGACACACAAGGAACTCTGCAGCACATGCTTTTTAAACCTATGCTATTTCTAAACAGGTGGCTGCCTGAAGGCAGCACCAAGTGTGGCTGCACTGGCCATGCCACCCTTGAGCTGTGGGGCATGGGCAGTCCTTTTACCTGCTTTCTAGTTTACACAGATGATAGACTGCACAATGGGAAGAGCCACGTGTTCAATGCCTTTGAGGATTGGCAGTGATTGTTAATACTTCTATTTGAGCAGGAAGTCAATTCTAGCGCTTAGCTCTTCGGACAGAGAATGGTGGTTGAGCCTTTTTGAATGGCGGTACATATAATAGTGGGCAATGCCCTGAGAGCCTAAGCCTCATTTGGCGTATATGTGGCATTTTCAAGAGTGGTCTCTGCCCAGAGATTGCTGCGTGACCTATACGCACAGTTTTAAAGGTGACCCTTCAAGCTGTTGGGAGCCATATTAGGGCAAAAGGCCATGTGGGACGTGGTTCCACATCAGTAGGTTGAGGAGCGGCCACTTGGCCGCGGTGTGAATACTCTGTCGTTTTCACAGTAATAGCAGTGGTGGTCCACGATAGGATCCATGGCAGAGTAAAGGTGGGAGGATCCTAATGCAATGCTGATGTGCACCTCCTGCATGGACCCGTGGTATGAGCACGTTTGTTGAAGTCTTTGCTTGGCCTCCTCGCTTATCTGTGGGATAAGCAATAGGTTGGAATCCATGATCATCCCTAGTTCCATCATTGAGCCTTGTGTACACCGGCAGTAGAGTTTAACTGTTCAAGCGGAGGTATGAGGAAGTGAAATGGAAAGCGCCCAACAGCAAGGTAAGATGTCATCCATTTCATGATAGTCCCTTGGAGTCGTAACTCTCGAAGATTCTGATGGAGAAACGGTAACCCTTGCCCTACCCATAGAGCAACGCTTTCTCTACTTTTGCTTGGTTTGGAGTAGGAAGACTAAATCTGACCCCTCCAGTATTCAACCGTTTACCTACTTTTCCTTACATTGGGCTGGGAATAGTAATTCTGACTCCTCCAAAGTTGAACGCTCTCCATATTGTTGCTTAGCTTAGAATGAGACTAGTAAATCTGACCCCACTAAGCCCCCACAAAGTCCATCACTGTCCCTTCTGTAGCTTGGGTAAAATATAATAACAATTTCTAGCTATAACGTCACTTTAACCTTAGTTTTTTTTAGATATATATATATATATATATATTACAGCAATAATCCTTAAAACAACCATTTCCTCAAATCATCAAACATATGTCCTGCTATGTGAACCACTAAGAGACTGTTTGAAGAAAATTGATTTACTCAAGGTTTGAGAGACGGCGTTTGGCTTGGTTTGAGTTGGACTTGTCAACCCAGGTTTTGAAGTCTCCAAACACACTAACACTAGTGGTTTTTAAGGTATCCTCAGCAGTGTAGTTGGGGTATGGCTCAGCAAACGCTGGATTGTACAGCGGTGGTTTGTGGATTGCGAGGAAGATACCATTTGGCAATGGAGACATTTAGAAGAAGAATTATGCGCATTTAGGAAGACTAGTTATTCAAGTGCAGGTACTTGAATGTCTTGCGCTCTTTTCTCGTGAGTGATTCTTTTATATTGAGGAGGAATAGTTTTGTGAAGAGTTGGAGGGGCGCGGTCCCTTCAACGGGTTCCAGTTGTAATTCTGTGTCTTTATAATATCGTATTTATCTACATATATATTGGATTGGTTAATAAACCCACTTAGCTTCATCTTCTGATTCTTGGTCCTCTTTTTGTGGCCAAATGGGCTGCACAAGCGTTGGATCGTTTATCATCGCCGACTCCATTGGCCTCTCAAGTCAACTAAAAAGAGTCATCGGATGAGAGATGGTGGTTACTTCCCTGCGCTCTCACATTCCTGGATCTACTCTCACCCTTCTCCATTTTCCTCTTCGTTCTCTGGTGTTGCTCAGGTTTTTAATCCCTTTAGAGAGACTCAAGGAAGGCCAGGATTCTCAATAGATCGAAATCCTTGGCGAAAGCTTGACCTCTGAGAAGCACCAACACCCTCCTCCTAATCCCACCTCTGCATGTCTCGTCCCTTCTCTGGCAATGCCCCTATTATCTGGAACGCCCTCCCAAAAAACCTGCGCTGTAATCCCTCCTATTCTAGTTTCAAAAAAGACCTCAAAACCCACCTCCTCAATTATTATTGGGGTTCCTAACCTGTGTCCTACTCATGATTTCTTATCTATCACACGATATTTGTTCAGTAATTATCTACCCTGTTCTCCTGTTCACCATTTACCTAATTACTTAAATGTATAGCTCCTGCCCCTGTTTATTTATCTGGTTTTGTATAATGCTCATGGTGTTTGTACTTTGTATATTTCAAATTTCTGTTGCACCACCTTTCATATGCTTTTATACCCTATGTGCCTTATACTATCCTTATCTTGTAAAGCGCTCTGATACCTCTGGGTCTAGCCAGCGCTATATAAAACCTTCAAAATAAAATTAAATTAAATTAAAATAAAGCTTGACTCCTTCCTTACTCCTATCTGCATCTCACTCACGAGGGTCTCCAAAGCTGATCTGCGGGTAGATTGTGCCTCTCCAAATGCATGTGCCCAGGACTTCGGCCGCTCTGCTCTTAAGATTGGACTCTGGTTTTTATAGGACACATCTAGAATGGCAGAGATGAACTAACACCGATGAAACGTTAACCGTAGACATTTCAATTGGGTATGCAGAGTTGGCGTAAGCAGGTCCATCCACCGCTCTTCTGGTACTGCAGTGAGTTAGCTCAGTGAGAGTGGTACGTCTGGAAAAGGTGGTTCCTAACCTCGCTGTGCGCGGATACTCACTGAGGAGACCCAATGAAGCAGCTAGCTAGGGTTCTTTGGGGAAGTGAGATGGCAAAGTATCCGGGGTAGATTGCTTCATGGATGTGAGCTCTGGTTGGTGACGGTTGGTCCCTTTTGTGACGGCTCAAGTAACGCTAAAAACAAACCGTGGAATGCCGCCCCTTGCAGTCATGTGTTATTGTTCTCTCAATGAGTGGCTATAAGTGGGAGTGGCATGCCTCCTCGTGGGTCCTAATCTCACTCTGCCCTTTTAGTCAAGGTGCACCTCACCCATGAAGCCCAGTAAAGGTGATATATTTATAGACAATGTTGGAGAAACCATGTGTGAGGTATACAAGTGTCTCTTAATCGTGGGAATGTGCTCCCAGGGTGCAGAACTTGCTTCAGAGCAACAAAGATTTACAGAAGGCGGCAGGTCTCTTACCTCTTGGGCACACCACGCACATATGGGACTCACAGCCAGGCACTGTTTGCACGAGGTCACTCCTCGCAGGGAGCAGATGCTAGCCCCTGAAAGACAGAATTTGAGATCAGAGTTACTACAGGATTGGAAAACATGGCCGGATGCTCCGTGGTTGCGCACGGCCCGTCAATCTTCAGATGTCCCGCTTGTGTCTAAAAATAAGGTTGGCACTGCCTGCAATAAATCGAACAATTGATCGTGTGATACCTGGAACAACAAACAGAAGCAAGACTTTAACTGCTGACCTCTGTCACACTCACATCACATCCATACCTGCCCACCCATGACAGAGAACGCATGGGTCCCAAAGGGGGGTCAGAGTCTGCCTCTTGTTAGACCTCTGCAGGGTCAAACGAGGGGGATCTGAACATGGGAGGAGTGACCTTCCCTCGGTAGACTCACCAGGAGGAATCCCTCTCAGAGTCGTGCGCTTCCGAAAGAACCTTCTTTTTACATGAGCCGCTCGATTGCTTTACAGACACTGATCAGGTACAATGGCTTCTGCTAAGTTGGTGTTCATGTGTCCGGTGCTTTTTGCCTTTTCACGTCCTAAAGCTTCTCTATGTCGGCTGGAACAGGAAAGGAAGATTTACATTTTATTAGATTGTAATGAGGAGGTAAGACTCCGTTTTGGGAAGAATTGATGCCAACGTTAAAAATGATTACGCCATATATCGATGTCCTGAACCATAATCACGGAGTTTCTACTGTGACTGTAATATATCTTTAGTTCCCTTTCTTATCTCACTCTACACGAAATTTGAAAGCTGAAAGTAGAATTGATAGCACCAGGGTTCTGCCAACTGTTGAGCAGATTTCACTGAGAGACTCAACCCTTTGGTGAGCCATAGCTTCCATGTTTGGTGGCCGCACCCTCCCAACCGTACCTACAGAGTCGCTCTGTCCACCTACACGATAGCGGCCGCAATAGTCTGTCTGTAGTTATGGTTAGAACCCAAAAACGTGCTTCTGATAACTGTTGCTTTATTTAGCTAATGTGCCTGAGACCTCACAGACCACAGCCCTCCCCCCTACAATAGGACCTTTTGTGCAGGTTTCTCAAGGGGTGGGGAGGGCTGGAGTTATAGGACGGTTTAGAGAATCCCTTCATAGTGTTTTACTGCAGGATGATGCAAAAACAGCTGGGCAGGGCTCCACTAAGTCTCCCGTGTACACAGATAACACATTTTTTGTGAGGTTTTACAAATGCTATTTACTAGGTTTATTTTCATTTGAAATGTAAACACTATAGATGTCTGAACACAGATACGTGGAGGGACTTACTACATACGGGCAGCTGGTAATATGGTGAGAATCGAACCATTCGCTAATCCTCTAGGCTTGAAGTGCCTGCACTTCCAAATACATCCGCAGGTCAGGTGTTTCAAACACTTGAGTCAACAGCTGAGCACCCTAGCCACTGACCGTCACAAAGGGTATGATGGCCCAGTCTCTCCTGACCAATAGACACCGCTTTATTAGCATTTGTATGACGCATTTATTTAAAACTCGCACGGCGACTCTATCAAGAGCTGACGGAAGGCGCGAGAGGCCACGATCTAGGGATCCACTGGGATTGATCCTTCAGCCCAGGGACAGCAAAGATATGGAATGCAGGAATCTACATGTAGTGACTCTTCCAGATGTGTTGAATGATCTGTATTGGGTAATGGGAGATTCTTCAAACCTGCACTGTAAGGGTCATCTCATATGACCGATATGTCAGAGGCGTGATTACCATTGCACCGATAGGTCCAACCCTACGGACTGAGTGTGGTGACCTCACTTCTTTCTCACAGGTTTCATGTAACTTTATGTGGGATTTATTCAATGTGAACCTATTATAGCTGTGACTATACCACAATGATCTCTACATGTCTTTCCCTAAATTTCTGGTTAACAGACTCCAGTTTATGGGGCGAGAACCATTTTTATCACAAAATAGCTCATCTTCAGCGGTTTCTGGTCTCTGAAGCGCTAGGTCTGGTGTACATCCAGCGTAAACCATACTGGTCCTTGGTACGCTTATAATGAGTTACCGGCACGCGCACGGGCTTGTGATGCCCCACTCAAGCGTCTCTGGTTCGTCGACAGGTGACGAGCACTCTTGTTGACAGATGCTCGGCTCGCCACTGGACCAAGCACCCCCTCAGGATTCACTGATTCAAGGCTATGAGAGCTACAATAAGCAACTTAAAACCTATTTCATTCCTGTACCATTTCTGAGTTAATATGGAAGATGTCTCGTGAATTACGCCTTGTTTCCAATTAACAATACCAGTAGGTCTGGACTTTAAATGAAAGTGCCTTCTTAGTCAACGATGAGTTGAATAAGTCCTCCTACATGCACTCTGGCACTCATCTTAGAACTCATGCACTCATTTATCAACCCACAAACTCATTCTTGCTTTCACCCACTTGCAAAACCACAATAAACTCAGACACAAGCACAGAAACATATTCAGTATAAACTAAAAGAATAAACGCAGAAAAAGAAAACATGCTTCTGCTTGAACATATGTTTGCAATAACAAATACGATTAAACATGGCAGTGGGCGACCATCTTGCAGTGGTATTGTACATGATGTTTAGTTGTTTTGAAGCTCCCGCGTGGCCGCCACGTTCAGAACCAACGCGGTGGCCACCTTGGAATGGTAGAACAGCAGAACTATGTACAATACCAATCAATACCAGGGACCTGATCTAGAGGGCGTGGCCTCTCAGCATGTGGCACGCGGCCCTGCAGGTGAAATGAGTGGAACCACTGTCTGGGAGCTTTAAAGTGTTCCAAAAATAAAAATATGAGCAGGAAGCAAAGGAGAGGAAAACATGGAAAACTGAAGCATGGACCTTCCAGTCCTGCCCCTGAAGAGCGCTCCCTTCCAGGTGGATGTGGCGGTCACTCATGGGACAGTGGAGCCAATGTCTGGAGTGATGACCGAGTGCCTCATGCCGAATGTCATCATGGATGCCAGCAGAGTGCTTTAAACATTCGACTGACAACGTCTTCCAGATTTCGTTCCTTCGCCTCTTATTGTGTTATTATAACATAATATTATACATATAAAATGTATTTTTGATGTTTTATTACAAGATCTTAAGAGACAAATGAGGCTTCTTTAGCGATTCTAGTAAGAACTCTTAGAGTGCAGATCTACCCCTAGGGCTTGTCAGCGGGTAACTAGCATCACGGTCCTTGATCACAAAGGTAATCTGGTAGATTCCATGTAACAAAGTACATGCCTTCAGGCTTAACAAAGTACAACACCAACCCTCCTTGCAGGGTTCTGGCTTCAACATATTTGTTTCATAATAAATAAATGAGGCCTATTGCCTTTGTTGTAAGGTTTATAACACAGACAGAACTGTAGCATGGGGAATAACGTTTCACAACGAATGACTCCGGTAAATGGTCTCTATAATTGTCTGGTCGTCATCGCCAACTCAAACCCACTGTATGGAGCATACGCCGTCCCACACGGCAAAGATGAGGTCTGCAGGCATAAAAATACCAATATGTAGAAAATGGCAGATGCCGAAGGCATCTACAGTCCCTCCGCAGAGGGCCTGACGAGGCTCCCCACACTGCACCAGATCTATAGCCGCGGTTTGTGTGAGTGGCCATGAACCCCAAAACCCTTGTCTCATATATAACAAAACACCGGCCCACAGGCTCTGACCGCAGCGCAAGATCAATCCACGTCAGAAGTCTGTTGCCTTTAACATAAGCTTTTCACAACATATACAAGCCGAGCCTGCTGCCTTTATAATAAAGAGATCCGACGTATGGCTTTGGACATGCATTCAACCAGTGCACCCCTCGTCGCTGGCGCGTCACCATAACCAGCTCAGGCCTACGGCATTGAGCTCTTCACCAAGGAACCATCAGGCCACAGGCACAACATTCAAAACGTAAACAACGCTACAGTTGATGCCAGGGCTTCAAAGAGGGTCCAACAAGCATCGGCAATGTGCAAATCTACCCACGGTCTGTCAGAGAAGGGAACCAATGCAGAACCCCTGGCCTACTATGGTGACCTGTGAGATTCCATGTAATAAAGAAATACCTTTCTGCGTATGTTAATAGAGTAATAACCATCCACCTTTATATGCCTACTGACTTTAACATACTTTTCTCAATAAATAAGTGAGGCGGCCGCTTTAGCATAACTTTCCGCGACAAACAGATCCAGCGTTTGGTCGCGGTCACGGGGGTGTTGAGCATAAGCTCTCTCCCGAGCACCCTAAGTACCTTACTTTCCAGAGAACGGTATTTACTAGCATTGTACTGACCTCTGTGTGACCTTAAAGGGCCAGCTCCATCCATCCCAGCGGCATGTGTGGGACCGGAAGGACAGACTCCGCAGCCGTGCTGGATAAGGGAGCCGGGCTCAAGCAGCGGCTTAAAGGATGATCCCCGCTAGTTTGAGGGTGAGCACTCTTTGAGGGTGAGCACTCTTTGAGGGTGAGCACTCTCTGAGTGGAGGCGCCCAGCCTGTCATGAACCAGGAGTTGTACTCACACAAAGCGACATCTGGGCGGACGCACAGCCCCCCCCCCCCCCATACTGACCTGAAGGCTCTTTCTTGACCCCATAAAGTCTGCAGACAGCTGTGCCAACAAGCCAGAACTATAAGGGGTGTTTGAGGCGCTTGCCACAACCCTACAGATGCATGTTTATCAGTGGGGTTTGCTTGTATTGTTTAGTATCAGTCTCACACACACGCACAGCAGACCGGGTTCTATCCCCTCTTAGGACTGGGCAAAGCTGCATTTGGCGGGCCTCTTTCAACAAGGATTTCTTATCCAGTCTCATATCGATTTATCAAACAATGTGTGTGCTTTGTTCGCCAACTTTCTTCGTCACTGGGGCTCAAGTCCTGGCCCCACTCGCCCCAAGAGAGTGGCTGCGGGCCCCTCACTTTACCATACTGTGCCTCGTTTCCAGTTACTCTCAAATGTGAGACTGCCTGAGAGAAATTCATTTCAATTCCCAATACTGCCGTAAATACTCCCCTAATAAGGCTATTCTTTTCTGTCTTTATTCGGTTTGAAAAAGGAAACCAAACATTTACAAATCCACCAATGCTCTGAACCTTAACAGCAACATAAAGAAAACGACCGGCTGCAAAACAGACTGAATGACTGTCAGGAACCTGTAAGTAGAGAAAAGCTGGACACATTCACCATTAAAAATAAACTTCCGGCAAGTAACCAGACACACTTTACAAAAAAACACACATTGAGCGCGCTGTGCATTGGAGATGAACATTATCACAAGGACCTAAAGGTATATTGGCAAAGAATGTAGGTTAAATCCCACCAGAGAATGAGTTAACAAGTAACAATCCCATTTCACCTAAACACTCTAGAGACAGGGTTCCATGGAGAGATGGCGTTAACAAATCCAGGGACTCTCTACTCTATCTCCTATGATAAACAAGCATTTACAATGCAACGGTCTCGGCATTGTTAAAGTTAGAGCTATTGGCATTGCTCGTGACATTATTTTTGTTTATGTTTTTAAAACATTTAAAGAAACGGCATTGTTATTTACAATGTCAATAGCGTAATCACTCTCAAAAGCGAGATTTATTATGCGAGCATTATTTGGGAAGTTTGGCAAATCCATAATTATGAGGAAAACGCTGCAGCATCGCAAAATGCCAGTGGCCCAGACTAATATGCATGATTAGTATGTGGATTCCATGCCCATTCCATCTTTGTCCTCTCTGCTGAAACTGCTGTCTGAAGTGTCAAATTTTATTAATACTAAACAAAAATCGCACTACCGTGCCAGGGCCAGACTTGGCGTTGATAATGATTGTTTGAAAAGGGAACTTTGAAAGGATACGAACTTGACCAATTCTGGTTTCAAAATATAAGAGAACACTGTAGAGGCATGCGTCTACCGACTGTTATATATCATTTGGGATATATTTCTTAATCTGTCGAGTTCAGCCACTGCATGATTATATTGTTGTCTCTTTTTGAAACTCATGAGCAGTAACATTGTCGTGGTGTCACTAGGGCTTCAAGTGGATGCTTTTTCAATATTATATACAAGCCACAGTTACTGCTAATTTATCTTATGCAACTAACAACGATTGACAAAGCCAATAGTCCTAACTTGTTGTAGGTATCATGTTACTTGCTGTATCATTATGCCTCGATGCAATGACAAAAGAGACAGCAAAATACAAGTCGTATAGACCCCGCGCAACACCGCCCCCCACCCCCACCCATTTGTTTGTATCCCACTTAAAGCCCTGGGTAGGATACTCAACAACAGGGCCGAACTGGAACCCCAAAGTAGGCCTGGCAATTATGTCGGACCAGCTGGAGGGTCATGGGGGAGGTTAACTGTGAAGCACTTTTGCTACAGGAAACGCCCGATGCCCGGGCAAGCCAGCCCAGCCCTGCCCAACAACCCCGTTCTCTCCCGCATTTACCTGTGATCAGGCGCGCAACACCCATTGAACTCAAAGGGCTTCAGCCCCCCCCCCCCCCGTCGTGTGTGGCAGCCCGGGATGAGACCGCTTCCTGGGCAGACACAAAGCCGCGCCTGAGCACTTCACAGGTCTTTAAAAAGACCATTTGCATGTTAATGAGGCCTCGCTGTTGCTTCACCCCTTCTAAGAACCCCCGCAGCTCCACTCTGCCTAGATTCAGCCCCCCCACCCCCGAAATCAACGCCACTCTGCCTACTGTTTAAAGATTCAGCGCCCCCCCCCCCGAAATTTTCGCTTATCATCCCCCCCCCGAACATTAACTAGCAAGTGATTTCGCTGGTCGCTTTTTCACAAGCTCTGAACTTTGGCAGTGATGTTTCCCCTTGATAGAGAAGTTTCAGTTTCTGTATTTGGATTCCATGCCCATTCCTTCTTTGTCCTCTCTGCTGAAACTGCTGTCTGAAGTGTCACATTTTATTAATACTAAACAAAAATCGCACTACCGTGCCAGGGCCAGACTTGGCGTTGATAATGATTGTTTGAAAAGGGAACTTTGAAAGGATACGAACTTGCGAGTGCTTGCGGCCTGAAACAACAAGCGAAGTACCAGCAGCAACCCCAGAGGACCGAAGTTGCTGCGGGACCTGGAGAGCAAATTACCCGAGTCACCTCGAGGTGCAGGCATTCAACGCTGACTCTACAGCCTCGAACGGCCTAATGTAAAGCTATCGGCTGGGCCTGCCGATTCCGGACCCGGACTGCGGAGCTTGTCGGATCCGCACTGAAGTGCACTAGGGGACAGTGCGGGGACGTGCTGGTCCCGAGTCATGTAATAACCCGGACGGATTGGCCATTGCACTCGGAGGCTGTGGTGGAAGTACGCGGTTCGTCGCAAAATGGCAGACGAGCCATGGCTGTGATTGTCGACATAGGACGGCTTGACACGGCCGTAATCTTTGGTTATTTGCCTATGTGGGATCTCCGCAGGAGCACAAAGTGGGATAGTGTAAAACAAGCCCAGGGCACCGGAAGACACCACCGCAGCATCGCAAAATGCCAGTGGCCCAGACTAATATGCATGATTACTATTTGGATTCCATGCCCATTCCATCTTTGTCCTCTGTGCTGAAACTGCTGTCTGAAGTGTCAAATTTTATTAATACTAAACAAAAATCACACTACCCTGCCAGGGCCAGACTTGGCGTTGATAATGATTGTTTGAAAAGGGAACTTTGAAAGGATACGAACTTGACCAATTCTGTTTTCAAAATATAAGAGAACACTGTAGAGGCATGCGTCTACCGACTGTTATATATAATTTGGGATATATTTCTTAATCTGTCGAGTTGGAGTGGTGAATGTTCCATGCCACATTTTGCCATCAAAATTCATTTCGACGCAAAACTAGAACCGGAAATGAGGCAAGACGCCGAGTTGTAGCACCACAACATAAAAGGAAGTTAAGGAGGTCGAAGTACTGTTTGCCAGAGCAGAGACCATAGTCCAAGCACAGTTCATTGTGGCAGAGAAACCAGAGTTCTATAAAATAAATGTTCGTGAGGGAGGGGGTGGTATTCGTAAAACGTGCCTGGCGCTCGGTAAAACAGCTTGAATTGTGTAACGATGACCCGCGAGCCGAGAGAGCGTGCACAAATGTTGATGTGAGAGACTGAAGACATTGAGAGTTAAAATCTGCAAGCGACAATTACTTTTATTTTCTTTGCTACATAAAAGATCAAATTTAATGGAAGGCACCGAAAGACACCACCGCCTTTCTCCGAGGCACAGCAGAAATGCCTCGGAGAAAGGGAGCGTCCTTTTCGGATTCGGGGGCGTGTTTTGCTGTTGTCTCCTCCCTGAGACTTCTCGCAAAAAACACGCCCCCCGATCCGAAAAGGACGGGGCATGATTGGAGTGACGGGACCTCTTCTCCAATGGCTGGCCAGCATTTACTAGGCCAGCCAATGGAGAACAGGGTAGAAGAGGGGCGGGTTCAAGCCCCTCTTCTCCCAAGTCATTATCTCTCGCGAGCGAGACTGCGCAAGCGCAGCCATCGCTAGCCGAGACCTAAAAAAGGAGGTCTTTACCCAGACCTCATCATTTTTCATAAACCATTCAGGATGGTCGCTGATATCGAGTCTGCTCAATTCAATGCAGTCATTTAACATAGGAGAACCAGGAGGATTTCCTACAATGGTTCGAGGGTAAAATATCTTTAATAATCAATCTATTTAAATAGTTCAAAAGTTGGACCAAATAGAGAGTCAGAACAAACGCAGGGACAGCTGAACTCTGCCTTCTAAATAAGAAAGGACAAGATCTTCACAGCACAACATCATTCGGCAGCTGGAGGCAGATGTGAAAGGCGAAAGCAGAATCTATTCCCTCAACTTGATGAGGATCGGCATACTGTCCACAACATACTGTCCAACTCCGACACCACAACATACTGTCCAACTCCGGCACAACAGCATTCTGTCCAACTCCGGCACCACAACATACTGTCCAACTCCGGCATCACAACATACTGTCCAACTCCGGCACCACAACATACTGTCCAACTCCGGCACCACAACATACTGTCCAACTCCGGCACCACAGCATACTGTCTAACTCCGGCACCACAGCATACTGTCCAACTCCGGCACCACAACATACTGTCCAACTCCAGCACCACAACATACTGTCCAACTCTAGACAACAGCATACTGTCCAACTCCGGCACCACAGCATACTGTCCAACTCCGGCACCACAACATACTGTCCAACTCCGGCACCACAACATAATGTCCAACTCTGGACAACAGCATACTGTCCAACTCCGGCACCACAGCACACTGTCCGACTCCGGCACCACAACATACTGTCCAACTCCGGCACCACAGCATACTGTCCAACTCCGGCACCACAGCATACTGCCCAACTCCGGCACCACAGCATACTGTCCAACTCCGGCACCACAGCATACTGTCCAACTCCGGCACCACAACATACTGTCCAACTCCAGCACCACAACATACTGTCCAACTCCGGCACCACAACATACTGTCCAACTCCGGCACCACAACATACTGTCCAACTCCGGCACCACAACATACTGTCCAACTCCGGCACCACAGCATACTGTCCAACTCCAGCACCACAACATACTGTCCAACTCCGGCACCACAACATACTGTCCAACTCCGGCACCACAACATAATGTCCAACTCCGGCACCACAACATACTGTCCAACTCCGGCACCACAGCATACTGTCCAACTCCGGCACCACAGCATACTGTCCAACTCCGGCACCACAACATACTGTCCAACTCCGGCACCACAACATACTGTCCAACTCCAGCACCACAACATACTGTCCAACTCTGGCACCACAACATACTGTCCAACTCCGGCACCACAACATACTGTCAAACTCCGGCACCACCGCAAACCACAGAAACACGCGTGCATTTATACAGAGCGATCATGCGCGTGAGTGGCTTCCTACTTAATCTATTTGGGAACATTAAACACACAGGAGAAGAACTGGACAAAGAACTTGTGTCTCAAAGAAGCAAGTCGAGTCTAATATATGCAGCAAGGTAACAATTAGCGTTGGGGTAGCTATGGGAGGTTATAACACAAGACCATGGTTACTTATGATTATTATCGATATGGTGTTATTACATTACAGGCACATTAGCCCAGTGACACTCGTTGGGATTTCAGACCTATGACGTATAACACCGGAGTCTAAAATAAACGGCAAAATTGATGAATAATTACAATACTGAAGGATCAGCACACCCAACAGATATGAAATGACCAGGAAAATCAATGGTTTCGTCCTGCACAGTGTATAATTAATGCTGTCCAAAAGCCAAAGAAACAATTGGTAGGTGCATTTAACAAAAACTTTTTCAAAAATGATTTCAAAAATGATATGGAATCCTTGCGTTCAGTAAAAGCCATGTTGAGTTAATTACCTTTAATGAGTGCTTTTGCAGTGTTTTATTAACATCATATATTAAGATGTTCTCCATGTGACTTGCCCTATCAGGAATGTGGACACGAAATAAAAAGGATTATTAATCTATCAATTGAATTTTCATACAAATTGTTACGTACTATCATTGGACATGTGGAATTTGCTAGTTGGATGCTAATCGTAACTTCTGTCAACAGGTCTTTGTGATTGATTCACAATTTAACTGTATTATGCTAATTTTACAATTTTATCGAAGTTTGTATTACATATGTATTTTTAAAATGTTTTTTTCAGCCCTGACGAAGTTCTTTTGCAAGAACGAAACGCGTTGGCTGTTATGAACTATCAAACTGTAAGAAGAATAAAGAGCAAGATTTGAAAATATAAACATCACTGGATGGACACTTTTATTTGGACTTTTCAAAGTGGTGCGACCTACAGTGGGCCTAAAAGTTTTGGATCAAGTGGATCACCCCCGGGAAACGGTGGGGGTTGTAAGGTTGCACACCGTGTTAGCTAAACAGCTTTTCTTTTCTTTTTTCACTTAATATTTAGGGGGGCAGGTGAGAGATTGGTCAGGAGAGGTGCGACCTGCACCTTAGGGTACAGAAATTGAACCGTTTCTTTGTTTGGGTTAGTCGAGTCCAAAGAACTACACTATGAGAATCAATACCTAAAAACGAAAAGGCCTGGACCTTGCTACTAAGTTCCTGACCATCCATAAACATATTTTCTATCAAGAGGTGTTTTCAAACCATTCGCTGTTCTTGCCATTAAAAACATTCAGCTTAGAGTAAGTAGAGAGAATTCATCTATTCCCCACTCAGGGACAATCCTACTCCCTTTAACCAAACAAGATTCCGGATTGTTAACATATGATATAAATAAAAGTGGGCCAACACAGTCCAGACGAGCATCCCTCACGAACTACGATTCTGTCCATTCGCCATTGAACACAAACGCAGATAAATCGTGTTTTAAAGAGGAAGAGAAATGTCTAAGTCAACTTCCACTGTGGCCAAAAGGGACTCAAGTTTGGCCATTTTAACCTGGTCAAATGCCGAGCTCAGGTCCATAAATGCCAATGATAGTTTACATTTGTGATACGTAGATGATCAATGAATTGATGTACGATACTCAATCCCGTCCTAAAGCCGTATTGGAGATCTAAAAGATATGTTCGTTCCCCGCCCAGCTCAGGATCCTTTGCTGATAACTCTGCAGTTTTACCACCGAATCAACCAAAGAAACTGGGTGATAACAAAGTGGGTCATTCCTGTCACCTCACTGAAACAGCGGGATAATAATCAGTTAGGACCCAGATAATGCAAAGTTGGACATCCTAGAAGCAGTAGGACCTCGGCTACATTCGGAGCCAATAGATCTATCCCGTTCTTGTAAACTTGAAGAACTCCGCGGGAACACCTCCTGCTTTCGCAGCCGGGCCACTGATGATGGGCCTCCTTACCTCTGAATAAAAACCATGAAATGCTCGGCCTTGTTTGTAAATCTTCAAAGATACCATGACCAGAAGAAGCTGCGCAGACTTCACTATAAATAGGACCTAAATATGTGATCGAAGTATCTGGCAAGATAGTCAAGTCCAATGTAGAGTTCAAATTAAGATTAAAATATTTGAATTTATAATTTCCAATAACGACTAATATCTCTATTGGAACTATATAATTCCGTTCATTCTACCTCAGTCTAACAACCTTTTGTATTGCAACCTGCACAATATATCCTCCTCATCTCAGGGAGACTTTTTGAGAGCTCGTCTAAATTTCCCACTGTTAGACCTGGCCTCGTAGCATGGCCATCCCTGTCCCCGCACCACATATTCTGACCCATGCACCTCATGTAGCCCCCGAGCACATGGCCTAGCCGATCCTTCCCACCAGAACACACACACACCCGACCCGGACTTCCCCGTCCGTGGCCTTCCTCCCTTCGGCCACACCGGGCCCGCGTGCCCACTTCATGCACCATGATGGCCGCCCGGCCCCAGCGCGACCCTGGCCTAGAGGCGCCACTCCGGCTGGAGGACATCGCGCTCCCATTGGGATGAGAGAGGGAGGAGCAGTTTCCATCGCACCTCTGAGCTCCCCTGGGAAGGTGGGTTTCGATCGGCCCTTCGGCCTCCCTGAGGGCTGGCTCCACGCCTGCTGGGTGTCTGGGACTCCTCCCAACCCGGCCCTGAAAGGATCAAAAGACACTGGCAGGAATCCCCGACAAGCAACCCCCCAGGTGACAAGACCCCTGCCTGCACAGACTCCGGACATCAAAGAGGGGTCGACCTATAACAAGGGGTGCTCTGGGACCATCCGGCAGATTCGCCTTTGGAAACACCTGAGCCCTGCTGAGTGACTCGCGGCTCCCTGAAGATCGTAAGACCTCCGAACTTGTGCTTGAGCCCTGCTGAGTGACTCGCGGCTCCCTGAAGATCATAAGGCCTCCGAACTTGTGCTTGAGCCCTGCTGAGTGACTCGCGGCTCCCTGAAGATCGTAAGACCTCCGAACTTGTGCTTGAGCCCTGCTGAGTGACTCGCTGCTCCCTGAAGATCGTAAGACCTCCGAACTTGTGCTTGAGCCCTGCTGAGTGACTCGCGGCTCCCTGAAGATCGTGAGACCACCGAACTTGTGCTTAAGCTCTGCTGAGTGACTCGCGGCTCCCACAGACTCTCCTGGTCCTGCCGGACCCCGACGACGACAAGCGTATCCCCCAGCTCGAGGATTGTGAGCTGTGCGCCGGGTACGCCCCTGCATTTGATCCATATCCCCAAAGACTGTCCCACTACCTCCTACCCCCCGAGACTCTGTGAGCCCGTGCTCTACTTGTATATATTTGCCTTGCTGATCATAAAGATCCTACGACTCCGATTTGATAAAGATTTGTTCTTAAGAACTCACGGTGTGGCGTCTCTTTGTCGTGTGGTGCCGAGTGTACGATCCTAGATACGAGATTCCTCCCCCTGAGGAGTCTCCCGCCAGTGCCCGGCTACGATACCTCGAGGGTTGGTCTCAGGATAGTCAGGGCCCCCTCCGGGCTCCTCTGAGGTCACCTTCTAACACCCACTAGCCTACAAACACAGTTTGTCAAACCACTTGACCGCCTCTTCATTTCATAAGCATGGGGCCAGACTCAATTTTCAATGAGATACTCACAGTATCACAAATACTTTTAAAATATACAATAACTGAGAAATCAAAATGATCAGTTAATTTCAAACAGGTGTAAATGTCACTGGAGTTAGAAATCATCAGGGTCCTAACAAGAAAGGTGAGGTCAGCACATTCACACCACAGTCTTCAGCATTAACCGGCTCCCAGGGCATCATATAGTGAGAACATGGTTTAACAAAGGAAAAAAGACAGACAGCAGGATTAAGATCACTGAAAGTACGAGTTCTGACGTATGAAGAAGCAATATTGTTACCAAGATCACCAGAAAGAAACATATAATCAATAACAGATGGTCTACCCCACCAACAGAGGTGGCGTTAGGAGTCGCGGAACAGCCCACGACATCATGAACATCAGTGAAGCCCCTCTCTATCAATAAACTGGTTAGAAACCTTCTTTATGTTACGTTAGTCAAAAAAGGGGTGCCCTGGCTAAACCCCTTCAGCACTCATAATCACATTGTTGCCAGAGATTTTTTATTATGTCTTTCTAAGTTTTTGTTTGCACATTGTGACCACTAATCAAAGCCACTCAATGCTGAAATGTAATTCGTGACTCAGAGTGGACTTGGCACTTGCTGTGAATAGTCTTGCTTGCCAACTTATAACATAAAACAGCCTTCAAAGTTATGATAGTCAGACCAGAAATCTATTTATATGTCGCACATGCCCAGAAGAGAGAGTTGTGTGTTGAGGACCAGTGGCGGCTGGCTCGCACCAAGGGTGGTGAGGGGCAAAAAAATATATATACATAAATTCAATTACCTCCGCAGCGCGACCGTCTCCTCCCTCGGGTGTCTTCCACGAAGCTACCAATGCAGGAAACTGCACTACCAGATCCTGGCGCTGCTTTCACAGCATGAAAGCAGCGCCAGGATTGGATAGAGCAGGCTCTCCCAGTGCTCCTGAGAGCACTAGAAGCCTGCGCTTTCTTGAATCCAGCTGTCTAAGACAGCTAGGTTAGAGAATTTTAAAATGTGCATGTCTGGCTGGCTGTCCCAAGACGGCTGTCCCAAGAGGCATGCGCATTTTAAAGCGCACAGCTCGCCTGCTGCGGCCCCTGGGCAGCGCTGGCCCCGCCCCGTCCTGGCACTCAGTTCAGGACGTGTTGCTGAGAAATAAAATGGTAACAAATAAACGTTGTTACCATTTATTTCCAGCTCTGGGGCTTGTGGGGTGACGCTCCTCCGCTCACATGGAGGAGACACCCTGGTTGAAGTCCAGGAGAAAGCAACGGTGTCTGTTTCCATCGTTGCCCAGACGAGTAGACGTACGTGAGTGATCGCCAGGTCAGGTTAGCAGCGAGACACGAGATGGCACACCGGCTTGTGGACTCACTTTACGCTTGAGTCTTGCACCCAATTCTGCCTGCCCGTCTAGTTACCCCAGAGCTTTCACCCGGTAAACTTCAGTTGGATTGACTGGTCGGGAATTATAATTCAACATAGTCATAACTGCAACTCCTGTACAAACAGTGATGGGTACGGATACAAGAATCTTACAAAAAAATTATAATGGAGGCTATATTCTTTTGCGAAGCTCTACCAGTTTTAAAAGCCATTTAAACAGCAGTACAGAGGGTGCCACGTTTCTCAGGGAACAATACTGGCCACATATCTGGATTTTGGGGTTCTGGAAAGGCCAGTTACTGATACACAAATACCCAGTTTGTGTAAAATCCTCTGTGTTTTAACACAGCAATTCTCCCTGTTTTTTAAAGACTATTTAGGAGTAGTTTAAATATCAGAAAAAACCTTTGTTTTCAATTCTTGTGTATTTGTTGATTTCGGTTTATATTTGAGAGGGCTACTATTACCAGGTTTTAATGACTTTACCTGTGTTGCGTTGGCATCGACTGCTAGCCTGGTCAGGTGGCAACGCTGGTGTTATGAGGCAAACGCGATTTCAGAGTGACGCAATGTGTCCATGGGAGTAGGGTGGGATTTACACCGGCCATTGTGCTCAAGGCCTGGTAACTTAGGGTCTGATCCATGTATTGACGGTAAGTATACTTTGTCGCAACTGAGACAGAGTATGCTTATCACCAATAGTTCACCTGCCAAATTCATATGTGGGCGGACCATAGTTTGGCAACGGCAGAGGCTACTCTGTCTGTGTCGTGGCCAAACCTCTCAGGCGGTCCAAGGTAAGGGCTATACTCGCCCGCAGAATTCAGATGGGCAGACTTACAGCCGTTTATACTGCCCATCACCGCCGGGCAAACCCTGGAGGTAAGGGTCAGTAAAAAACGAATAACAAGATCCCGCTCCTGAATTTTCTTTTTGAAAATAAAAAAAGAAACGCATTTGATGGATGCCTCGGCCATGTTCACGGAGCCGCGCGTGAAACTTAAAAAAGCATTGACAAGAACTGCTGTGACGGCGGGTCCTGCCGATGCTGCAGAAATTACCGCCAGCTTGCAGGTGATTTCCAAATTTGTTGGGTGTGGACTCTGTCAGGGGGACAGAATAATTTACTCCGTCGCCCTGACTGACTTACCTCTGCCTGCCAAAGATCGGGCTGTTATTTACCAGACAGCAGCCGTGGAAGAAGTGACCAATAGGCTATGGCCTGGCTGCTCTCTAGGGCATCAGTAAGGCTTGCAGAAGGCATTTTGTTTGGTCGCAAGGCCTTGCAATCTTCATGAATAATGCCATGCGGCATGTGGTGAAAGAGACCTGCCCACACCATTTGTTCGTGTAAGATCTGCTCAGATCAGTGGTCGAAGTGGGGGGGAACGGCAGGGCACGGCGTGCCCCTACTTCTTCAATTCCAGCGATTCCGTTCCCCTACTATTTTATTTTGAAAATGCGTCCCGGGACGCAAGAAATCACCATCGCCTTTAAATAAAGCTCGGCGTTCCTGGCGTTCGAGGACGAGCGCAGAGAAGTAACAGGACTCTGTCTTTTTCTTCTTACCCAGAGATGAAAATACAGTGTCCGCTTCTGCTCTGTAGCTTCAGCTGCCTTCCCCCCTCCCGCTAATTCTTTCCCTCTTCCCTCTCTTTCTGTCTAGCAGTTCTTCTCTTACAGAAAACCGAGATTTCAAGACGGGGTTTTTACTCTCGTTCCTCTCCTTTCTTTTATTTCCTCCCCTGTGAAATGGATCCAAAAAAGAAAATATTTTTTGCTGGAAATGTGCAGCATCTGGAATAAAAGGTTAAAAATAGGAAAAATAACTAAGTAAAGTAAGACAGACTGGTAGCCAGAGGCGCTACTAGAGCCAAATTTCGGGGGGGGGGCAAAGAAATTTCGTTGGGGGCTTAATCTTTAAGCAATAGGCAGAGTGGAGCTGCTGGGGCTCTTCGGAGGGGTGAAACAACAGCGAGGCCTCATTAACGTGCAAATGGTCTTTAAAAGACCTGTGAAGTGCTCGGTGTGTGCTAATGGGTGTTGCGCGCCTGTTGGTAGCAAACTGGCCAGATTGATTTTATTCACACCCAAACACATTAGCGCCACTTTTACAGAGTTTTCCAGTGAAGCGCTATTTTTGTTTTCTTGTCTTTGATTTCCCTGGACTTGCAACTAGTGCCCCAACCCTGGAGGTACTGCAAAGTGTGGATTGGAAAACAAAATGTGTACTGCGGCTCTGCGTCCAGGGATGTGGTCTTTTTACCATACTGCTTACGTTTTGTAAGGATATAAGCAATGGGCATTGAAATGGGTCCATTCAGGGCCCTGTAGTCATGTCCTTAACTTTTCAGGCAAAAGCACTCACTGATTTCTGAATAGTGAGTGTAAACGCATTAAGGTAACCATGTTGTTCCTGCTTACAATTCACATGGTTTGCTACATTTTGCATTCCCTATGAGTGTTTCCTTTTTCCAGGATGTTGTCACATTTTTTTTGTAGGCTGCATATTGCTCTGCGTCATTTAAATTGAGCCGCATCCAGGTGTTTTAGCTGGCAACAATTGGGTTGTAGTTGAAGGCAGTGTGTTTTTCTCAGTGGGGCAGTATGGTGTTTAGTGGGGGAGAGGATGTGGCACTATGGCCAGAGCTACTGAATTTGTAACTGGGGAACCAGGTTCAGCCTTAATAACCAGTCCACCAGACCACTCTCCTGAGGGAGCACAATCCCATGCTAGACCTTAGAAGGCTGCGCAAGACCTTAGAAGCGCTGGTGTCTTAGCACCAGCAGGTGGACCCTAGCAGTGGCAAGTGTGGGTTAACCTTCAAGGTTTGTCCACCACAATCCATATTGAAGTTCACCTCCAGTCTTGCGGGCAGGCCTATGAAGCAGCACACCCTAGAGCGACAGAGACTCTGTCACTGAGGTCACAGGACACTTGAGAAGGGCCAGCTCTAGGGCAGTGCAACCGGTGTGACCACACCGGGTGCTGACTTTGGGTGGAGGTTTGCAAGTATATTAAGGTTTTGAAAGTGCTTGCTGCCTCCTTCCTAGCCTCCAGCAATTTTCGGCAACAAGAAAAATGTCATGATGACTCTGGTGTTTAATGTTCTTCCTAGAGAGAGATCATTTTGTCTAGTTGAAGTTCTGATTCATGGAGAGGTAGCTCAGAGGGTTAATGTGCCTGCTGCAAAGAACATGTACCATACAGATTGTGAGAAGTTGGCCTGGTATATGCTGTCCACTAGTTATAGTGGGCACCTTGTACCAGTCCAAACAACCCTTATTGATGATAGGTTTAAAGACAACCTTTATTGAAAGCTATACTAGTGGTAGCTATGGAGAGCAGCCTTCAGGCTAAGTCTTGAAGGAGTGTAAAGCAGCTTGGTTTACCAGATTATAACCTCTTGAATTACTAAATGAAAGGAGATCCACACAAGGTATATATAACATATATGTATTTATTTCTAAAAACTCACTACTAATCTCTTTATAAGATTAGAGTCCAAGATACACAATAATACAGTTCTAAAATGACAGTAAATCGCACAATATACAATGGGCCCTAGGGGCAGAACAAACCATATATTAAGAAAGTTGCATAAGAACCACGACTTGTCTAGACACAGTGCCTAAAGCACGTAGAATCGCTGGGACCCCAAGGAACCACCCACGGGAGCACCGGAGTACTTGAGTTACCTCACCCAGGGAAGCCAGGTGCATAGGTGTCAAATGGTGTCGGGGATCATCGTTGATTTCAATGGCGATCTACTGCAAAGTGCTGCTGCCAGGAAGGAGAAAAGTGTCCGGTGTGATCCAAGCCTAGACCGAAGATCAGAAGAACCTGAAAGCACAGGGTTTAGAGTCTGGGTCACTTGCCAGTGACCAGGGGCACGGTAGACGAAAGCCCACCGATGTTGGGTGCATCAAGTGCGAAGAGGCGAAGCTTGACTCTGCAGCCACGAGGACCAGGAGGCGTCGACGACAACCAGAAGCTGGATTTGAGCTGTCCCACAAAGGATGTTGAGTGCTGGGGTGTCGGTCCTCGTATTGAACACAACAAGCCTTGGCAACAGCAACCCACGCAGGAAGAGAAAAGATGCTTTGGTGCGGACCAGCAAGGTCCTGGGGACTCCCCAAGCAATGGAGAGTCAGGACAAGTCTGGAGCAATCAGGTAAGCCTAATTAGAGGTAAAGTTGCCTTCACAGGGACCCACCAGTCGACAGACTAGGGATCGCGAAGGGACCTTGAGAGAAAACACAAAGGGCCAGCTCACGGAACACTCATGGAGTGTAGGCGGGCAATCTTCAGTGCAAATGCTGCTCGGGGTCAGGGCTATACGTAATCCAAAGCTTAGCTGCAGGAGTTGTTGGAAAGCTGATGCTTCTGCAAAGTGACATGTGTCCAGGGGTTTGGTTTGCACAGTCGCCACAAGGGATACGGGCCTCAGACTTGCTGTGGGCACTGTTCGACCTCTAAGACCACGGAAACCCACCTCCTGTGTTGCAAAATTCTTCGGAGTCTGGCCGGAGCTTCGGAGCTGCAAACCGGTCAGATCTGTCTTTGGTGCCTGCCTTGCAGGGGAGTAACTCCTTTACTCCAAGGGAGATTCTTTACTTATCTAGTTCAATGTAGATCGTTGAAGTTCCAGGATTCAGTATCAGAGTTTCGTCCAGGTGTAATCTAAAGTCCTGTAGCCAGGGGTTCCCTTCTTATACCCAAAAAAGGGGTGGGACAAACTCTAGGGACCCACCTATGGGAGGGTCAGGAAAGAGGGGTGGCTACACCCATTTCCTTTGTCCAGTTTCGCGCCAGAGCAGGGGCTGGACTATGTACAGGGACACCAAATGTGCCCCCAGTGCTGAACTTCAAAGCACTCTTGGAGTGCACCCACCCAGCCCCAATACACTAAAACCTGTCTGGGAGGTGGTGACACCTCCCTGTGACAGGAAACCTATTGTCCCGGCCTCCCCTGCCGGAGTTTCGTCCAGCAACAGGATGGCAGACTCGTGTCTGTGGCTGGCAGCATCCATTTTGTGATGCCAGGACTCTGTTAGCTGGTACCGGGTATACCGGTGCTGTCATGTCTCTCCCTCTAGAAGGGTGGGATCATACTCCCACACCATTTACTGCCCTCAGGTCGTGGTGCGGGCAGTGGCTTGGCGACGGTGTCCAGCGGCATCGGTGAAGTGGGACAGTGCTTGTTGCGGTGCTAGCAGGTCACGGTGTAGGCAGCATTGTTGTTGAAGCGCTGTCGTCGGCTGACAAACTGAAGTCGATGGTGCTGATGTTGGTGGGCCAAGGCTGCAGTGTGAGACGGGGCGGTGCGTTGTGTAACGTAGAAGCGGTTCCTCCAAACCACGGTGCAGGCAGTGGCGTTGAGGTCAGCTTGGAGCGCTGTCGTCAGTGAGACCAGGGCTGCGGTGCGAGGCAGGGCGACGGTGCTCTGTGTGCATTACGTCACTGGAAGAATCTCTGCATTCGAATCCAGAACAGTAGTGGCTTTAAGCGCGCCTGATCAGATACTCTTTTCATCCCCGTGTTAAAATAGAGCAAGTCGTGTCCATCTAGAATAAGCTTGTGACAACGATCTCCATGAGGTGCCAGAATGTGGCTTTTGGAACGGTAACTGTTCAGCTCCATGGAAAGAACACATCTTTATTGATTCTTCTTGATTATAAGGGAAGTGAACACCTTTGTATAGTGCTCTACAGATCCATGCCATTTCTAGGCACTCCATTGGTATGAGGTGACCATCACTAAAGCTATAATTATCACTTTTCAAAGCTAGCGTCTCCTGCAGTGAGGTAGACAAGAGTGGGCTTGTTGAGTGTCTTGTTGCTACAGGACAGCAGCTGTGAACAAGCTCTTGCCCTAAGTGGGAGTATGTGCACAGCAGTAGTACAGGGGTGATTTACTCCTGCTCCTGATAAAGTATGATGCCACATTCTTTAGCTCTTTAGCTTCCTCCCTAATGCAGAGAGAAGTTGAGAACTATGGATATTTGACACTCAGCCCATAAGCCTGCACCTCCCTGATCCATATCCATCTTCACTAAGGGCTCTCCGGGCTACCATGCAGAGCAGTTCTTGGCACTTAAACCTATCCTGCTTTGGAACTCTATATGGACATTATTATGCCACCACTGGCCAAACGCTTGTTTATCAGACTTAGAATAGGTCGCTTGCCCCTTCAATCGTTCAGCAAAAATTGGAATAATAACTCTACGCCCCATTCAAGCCCAGTTTGTGGCATGAATCCTGAGACCCTTGATCATGTGATGTTTGTATGTCGTGAATATCTTGGTCACGCAAAAAATGGTTGTGCCCCATCTGTTTGTCCCTGGGGGTACTACATTTTAGAGAGACAAAAAGAATATTAAGGACTGATACATCTGGCCCGGAAGTTTTTTATGTGAGCCGGTTCTTGTTTAACATCTGGATTAAACGGGAGAAGTTTTTGAAAGTATTGTAAATTCAGTATTCTCAGTGCATGGGCGGTTTTGAGGAAACAATTTAAAGTATTTATGTGTCATGTATGCATGTTTTATAGTTATTACTTATTGGCCATTTCTCTTCTAAATCACTTTTCTGAACATTGCACTTTCTAATACATAACTAATTTTATCCATTAGGAACTGGAAAGAATTAAAAAAATTTTTTTGCGAGAAATGAGATTATAACTTGAGGGATTATTTTGATAGTTTGAGAATAACATCAGTAATGAAATCATATTGCGTGTGGGGGTCTTATGATTGCGTTTTACTGTTTTATTCACTATATTTATATACCAAGTTACTGAATGAAGCGAAATTAGTTATATGAATTATATTGACGTCCTTTAATGGTTTGTAATCGATAAAGTATCCTGATGACCATGTCTGTAAATATAAGGTCAACTGCGCAAGGTCAACATGCGTGACTGAGCTAGACATCAAGCATGCGACAGCCCATAAGCACTAGAGACACGTATGCATGAGACATGGCCACAGCATAAGACAGTGATACCAATGACACGACTAGGTGAGTTAACGCCCACCGCTGACATCTGTAGTGAGCTGAAGGTTTCAATAACATCTGTTATTTAAAGCTCTTGGAGACCACCAGTGCGGTATGACGTGCTGTATAAAAAATATTATTGTTATGTTAATCGAGGGGCTAAGTAGCAGCAGATGTATGGCACACACACACGCTAGCACTCAAGGCACAGACCAGGCCAACATTCGCTGTGCGTTACCATCCTCTCCTCAAACCCGCAGACATATGCCCCAAAGGCAGAGGTAAAGAGGGCAACTCCTTTAAATGCAGGGCAGGAGGCCATGATCTGCTCCTAACACGGTGAACAGGTGTGACTGCGCGCCAGGGAGATAGCGCTGCTTTCTACAGGATGGCTTGGCGCTTGCAGGCTTAGGAAGGCCAGCTGTGTAATGTCCGGGGCAAGCTGGAGTCATTGGCCAGTAGACGACTCGCAGATAAGTGCTTGATGATGAGATGTGTGTCTGGACCAGAGGTCGGGGTCCTGGAAGGACTGATTTAGCTTTTCAGCTTTTTTGGAATCGGAAAAATAGTGCCATTGGGTTGTGGTTACTGTAGCACGTAACGCGTGGGTACTCACAAACATTTGCCCAGGGGCCACTAAGTTAGTCTGTGATGTGACAGAGGGCCGCATTGATGCCAGCAGGGTGGCGGTCTGGGGGCGGTAAGGTGATTATAGGGGAAGCAAAGCATCTAGTGGCTGAATTAAACAAAGTAAAACCAGAACACCTGGGATTAGTCCCGGCTTCCCCACTTTACCAAATTGTGTGATCCTAGTCAATTGTTTTGTTTGACTTTCCCTCCTTTTTCTTCATTATTACATATGATGCTCTGAATTTATAGTGGGTACAAAGCCCGTGGCAGCCTGCTTAATATTGATGAGTTTCAGGGTTGCACAATTCAAATAAATTCAAACATTCACAGCTGCCCACCCTTGGGGACGGGATCACGAATGTGCAAGGATGAGCTCATGGAAATTCTTTACATCACACCCATATGTCTTTGTTTACATTTGCGTTGCCTATCCAGGGATCAGGAGATTCTATAGAACCCACATGTGGGAAGGATTTGAAAAAACGCATGCCGTGTAAACTTTTCCCAGGCTATTCTCCGATTGGGGTTTTGCATAAGTGTGTCACCATACATAACGTGTCAGGAAAAGCAGAACACATACAGGCACGCAAGATGGACATGGACATCAGACAAACCAGGAAACTTCAATGACCCCTGCTGAAGAGACAGCAATACTGAATGCTTTTCAGGTCTCGCCTGGCATTAGCAGTGCGCATGCGCTGCCCTCGCCATGCGACAGCTTCTTGGAATCGATCCGGTTCCAGAAGTCATGTCTGAGCTCCGCCTGCAATTGTTATTGGTGTGCGTCGTTTGACGTCAGTTATTATTCAGAACAGAATTTGTTGGCTGTCCAGGAGTGTTTTAAGTCCCTCCTGGTTGCCACTCTGTCTGTTTTAGGCCACGCCCAGCGGGATTGGATCTTTTACTCGCGGCGTGCCACTAAGCACTTTTTCCCTAGCCTCGCACTCTGCATTTTATAATTCTTCAGTCTCGTTCGATTATACCTTGTTTTTGTATGCAGGTTTTGGGGTAGTTTTGCCCTCGCCCTGCTCTCTGCATTCTTAAATACTGCTCATTTTCTACAGCAGGTAGTGTTGTGTTATACTGGTCTTGTGGCTGCTCTCCCTATGACCCTGCAATCTGTATTCTAAAATCCTGTCCTTTGGCTAGCCTGTGCGAGATTTACTCATGTACGTTCCGGGGCACCCCTTCCCGCCCCGCTGTGTGTTATTGCTTCTAATTTTTTCGGAAGCGGACGCATATGGCACACAGCTCTCGGTGTCGGTTTTCTGCACAGCCACAAAACGAGATGGCAGCTTGAATACAGGTGCTTCCTCTCTGCCAAAACCCACCAGTACATTCCTTCTTCTACCCTACCCCCGGCGCTCCGTTTTTTAATTAATTGTTTTTACTTTAATTCAGAGCCTGACATTATATAATAACCTCTACGTCCTGTGTAGGCACCTAAACTGACTACAAAAACCCCGCCTCTTCAGGTGTAACCCTGCCTCTCTCCCTCTGTTACACAGACCCACCATGTGTGTAATCAGCGCGGCCGTGCACCTCACACCTCTTTTCCTTCCTCTATGTGTAACTCCACCCCCTCACCCTTTACACGGGTTCTCTTTCTATCTATCTCCCAGACCACCCCCGTGTCTGCGTAACACAGACCTACAGCAATCTAAGCATAACATACACGGTCCCTGGTCTCAGGTCTCACACTGCCTTTGCGTCTTACAACCCCTGTGTCTCCGTAAACAGCCGTCTGTTTCCCTCTCTCCCTGTCTCGGATCACCAACCACTCTTCCATAGATTGATTGTAATATAAACAAGCATTTAAAATGCAATAGGTCTCGCCTTTGATTAAGTTAAAGCCATTTGCTTTGTTAATGGTATTGTATAGCAAAGCAAATGGCTTTAACTTTATGAAAGGCGAGACCTATTGCATTTTTAATGCTTGTTACAGGTTTACTTTGGCAACATTTACCCGATTTGTTGTGTTAATAAAGTATACTGACATATATTGTATACAGATATCTATCTTGTTCATCTTTCAAGACTCATGACCATAGCTCTCATCGCCCCCCACCCCACCTCCAATTTAACCTGATAATTCTATGTGTGTGAGAGACGCGTTTCAGCACAGTCAGTCCGAGCCCTGTTAACCTGCATGTATACCCCGCCTCACTCCGTGCCAGCTCGAGATCTCCGACACATGGACTCTCTTGGGTTTAGGGTCGGTGTAAAGAGGGCCGCAGCTGCTCCCAGGGAAGAGATCCGTTTTACCTTCAGGGGACGATGTTTCCAGAGCCTGGGGGTGCAGATGAAGAAGGCTTGCCTTCTCTCCTTTCTTTTTTCATGGTTTGCCCCTCAAGTCTAGTCAGAGTATTCTCAATTCGCCTGACTCCATTCACTTCCTTTTCTTTAAAGAATTGCTTTCAATAAACGGGGCTACATTTAGAGACGGGTGCAGGTGTATAAAACCTGTGGTAAATGGACACCTGCACTTTTAACACCATTTTGCTACTAAAAGAGAGATTTAGCACACCAGCCGAGCCAGGTCTGGTGCCTTTGTGGACTAATGAGTCCACTGTAGGGGCCGGTGTTTGACTTCATGGTCACAGGTTCAAATTCTGGTGGATCCACTCTGCCTTTCATCCTTCAGATGTGGATAAAATGAGTACCATTGAGTTGTATAACCATAAACATCTGTTATTCAGCACCAAGAGACCCTTCTGGGTGAACGTTCACTTCACAAATACACATATGTTATTGTACTGTACGGCACAGGAAGCTGGTTATAAGGCAACATCATTAAATGCTGGAAGCCACTTAAAAAGGTCATATTCGATTGTTTTTAACAATTTAAAGGTAAATCAAATGGTAATATCGCGATAATTTGGGGGTTGAGACAATTATTAATTTGTCGTCTTAACATGAAAAAGCTAACCAATTGAGGATGTTTATCAACTTCCTGGTCTGCGCGTGTGTTGTACGCGTCGTAGACTTGCCTTCAGGGAGGGCCCGATAAGCTGTACACTGTCAGCCACACTTCAGAATTAGCACTGGCCAAAAGCTGCCGGCGACGAGCATGGTCACTGGACGTTGCTGACCACAGCAGATATTTCTAAGAGATCAGCACCACAATGACACAGGCAGAGACAGAGCATCACCACGGGCAGGTCTTTTCCATTCCAAGAGCTTCTTTGTTGCTGGCAGATAAGGCCTGTCCTTTCCGGCGGCCATCTTGGAGTTCTAAATATAGCACAAGAGGCTCTGTTGGGGGAGGTTTGTCTTCAGACGGAACACTTGCAAACCAGGAAACATATCTGGACAGGAAGGCAGCAGGCGTCAAGTATGGCAGCAATACAGTCAAAATATGGATAGAGCAAAGGAAGAGAGGGCAACCAACCGGCTTAGGGCTTCTGACAGTTGCCCTGCACTGAATACCACACTGGCCCTCCTTTTGTGCATCATATCCTGGGAGGAAACAAAGGCTGCAACAGGAAGCAATTTCTAGCCATCTTGAAAAAGTAATTCCCAATTCCAATTGTTCTGACAATAAAAACTATCTCACAGAAAAATATGGACTGGATTGAAAAGGGAAGAAACTGGGTCAGGAAATTGGGGCCATATATACGAACACATGTTCCCATAGACACAGAATGGGAAAAGCCCTTTGATACATCCGGCCCTAGGTTCCCAAAGACAGTAGGTCCAGCATGGGGCACGCGGTGGCAGACTAGTTTATTCTAAGACAGCAGGTTGTGCATGGAGGTGTAGACGTCCATATGTGGATGGATTTCCCTAAAGCATTACATGTAATTCCAAGACGGCAAGATTGGAAATATTTCATGACAAGCCGGTCTCGGGGTTCAATGGCTATGGCTTTCTCAATGATGTTTCCGATAAACTTTGGTAGGTCGTTAGTCGGTGGGGTGGCCTGGGTCCAGCGTATGTTTTTCAGCAAGGGGAGGGTTGTTTTCTTTTGGGGTCATCCATGATAGGTCCATGGCTTTGAGGATGTGATGCGCTGTGGAGGAGAGCTTGAGGGCACCTTCCATGCACTGATCCCATGATAGGCGATGGTGTAATGCTGCCCTTGCAGGAGGGGGCTTCCAGCGCATGGAGGGTTGTGTGTCACGCACGACGGGTGAGATGGAGGTCTCCTTCATATCGTTGAAGTGGGACTTGATTCTAGAGAGGCGGTTAATGTTGCATTCCTCGTCTTGTGGTGGGAATGCAGGGGTTGTGCCTTGTTGGATGACCTTGACAGGAGCTGTGCTTCATGGCACACTGTCTCAGAGTGATTGTGTGTACAAGGGCACAGATCATGTTTCTTGGGAGACCGTGTCTTCGATGGTGTGTTGAGTTTTACAAAGTTCTTCAGAGCTGTGTTGTATATGTTGAGTAGATTGTAGACATCTGATGAGCGCTGTTGGGGGTTTAGAAGGTCATCGAGGCGATTCCGGAGGATGTGCGAAGGGAGGGGTTTGGAGACGCAATCGGCCAGTCTGTCTTTACAATGTGTCCTCACGTAACATGTCCACACTAATAACATTACAGAACGCGGATACAAAATGCCACAGAAGTGTTTTATGGCCTGAAATGTGCACCGCGACAGGTGCAAAGACCTGCTGAGGGGTCACGAGTGCAGGGTCGGTGCCAGGAGTTTTAGAGCTCTTGGCACAGTATTATCCCCATGCCTCTGCCCAACCAGGGGCCATACTTGAAGCTTCTCAGGGATATGACATCCCATCTTATTGACCACGGTCACCCGTATTGCCTTAATGTAGCATAGAGGTCAGGGCTGCAGCCTCCAGTAACCCCTGCGTGACAGCCTTCTCCCGTTCATTGTGCCCCAGAAGGCCTGCCTGACTCTCCCTGAAGGCACCACGGAAGCGGGAGGTGCACACACCCTGTATCTCCTTTTCGATGAGCCCCAGACCCGAGGTGACTGGCTCATCTGCACGCCGAGAGGGGCCACTGGGGCCACAGGGAGGACCGCAGAGGTCACACCTGCCACCCTGTGCCATTATGGCGACGAGGCATTGGCATTCCCCAGTACCCACTGGCGGCCCTCGCTTCTCATCCAGGCTCCCTTTATTTCTCGCCCTCCCTTTATTTCTCGCGCTCCCTTTATTTCTCGCGCTCCCTTTATTTCTCGCGCTCCCTTTATTTCTCGCGCTCCCTTTATTTCTCGCCCTCCCTTTATTTCTCGCCCTCCCTTTATTTCTCGCCCTCCCTTTATTTCTCGCCCTCCCTTCCTCCTAGCCTTGTTCCAGTAAGGCCGGGATGACGGGGCCGCTGAGCCTTCCGAAGAAGGCTTCCTGTCAGCCCCGCACTTGCTGACATAAGCGCCGGCCTTGGGTTCTGTCCGTCTGGGACTCGCCACCCTGCGGTGCATTTTTGGGCAGCCGCCTGGACGGAGGAGCGGTGCTGCTTTATTTAGATGGATTCTTTTTTCCTGTATGATGCCTCCTTCTTTGCAGGTAGAGCGAGCATGGGATGACAGGCAGCTCTGCGGCTCTTCGAACTGAACTCATTGACACTGAATGTATATATTTTATTTGTATATAACCGTTAATCGAAGCGTTTCTCGCAATCAATGCTACATTGTTCCAGTGTGGCATTCAGTAAGACACATTATACACAGGGTCACATGGAATACTTTATGACTGGGATTAGTCAGGGATCGAATGGATGCCCTCAGCAGACGCGCTTTTGTGCGTGTTGGCTTCTTTATGTTGCAATGTAAGGGTTTGTTCTATACGTCTGTCTATAAGCGCCTCCCCATGCATTGCACCATCTCTGTCTTGGCCACTTTCACGTGGCTCTGGGAATCCACGAGTTAAGATAAAACAAGCATTTACAATGCAATGGTCTCGGCAATATTATAGGTAGAGCTATTGGTATTGCTCATTATTTTTTTTATCATTTTTGTATCCCTAAATAAATGGCATTGTCATTTCTATTGGCATTAGCTTTTTTTTTTTGCATATGTGATACCTATTGCATTAGCAGAGAGAGAGTGGGTATTGAAATAGAGAGTGAGGTAGATAGAGAGTGAGGTAGTGAGATAGAGAGAGTGAGGTAGATAGAGAGTGAGGTAGATAGAGAGTCGAAAAAGAAACAGCAGAGTTGGGAGTTTTCTTTAATAATAAGAATCGATTTCTAGCCAAAGTAACCCTTTTTGCAACATTAATCAATGTTCTAATAATGTATACTTTGCAGTGTGTATGCAGTTCTGGGATAAAAGTTAATAGCTCACTATTCTATATTAGGACTTTAAGTTATAAATGGTAAGTAACAGAAGGATGTCTCTTTTGAAAGCAGTAATCTGTTTACATCATATGCACCCTGTAATCTACTTAGTACACGTTCTATTAACCCTCTGCACTAACTTCATATGAGTCAAAACCTCAACTATACAAAATGCTGCTCGCTCTCCCGGAAGATAATTAATCACACGAGTTTTCTCTACATTTATGTGAGGCCTGGTAAATGCCGGCGGAAAGAAACGCTGCAGCAGGTGCTTCAAAAGTTTAATAAACTTGCAAACACGGCGCCGCCATGAAGCAAGCACCCGGTGTGGTGGCACCGGTCGCACCGCCCTAAAGCCAGCCCTGAACCCGCCCACTTCGACCACTGGCACGCATGCATTTCAAATTACACACCTGCCTCACCTTTAAACTTGCTGGGGACGGCCGCCGGTGCAATCTGCAGAGTTCACAGGTGAGGAGGGGCTGGAGCCGGGAGGAACAGCTGACTGCAGGGCAGGCTGAGGCTGCTTCAAATCGAAGGCCAAAGACGAGGAGCCACGCAGAGGCCTCGCCGTCGTAATCAAGATGGTCAGTCAGTGGTACTGGTCACTCTCCCTCGTAGTCGCAGGCTCAGCTCGGAAGTGGAAAAGGAGGAAGTGGGGTGGGGGATCCCAAAGATAAAGGGCAAAGGTATGGGGCGGGGCAGTACTGTACCTGACGCGTCACGCGCCCACCACAGCACCGAGTAAATAATCTGACCCACGATTGGGTCACAGAAACCCCAGGGCAGGTCAGCACACTCTTGGGGGCAGGTCGGGAAGTCGCTGCTGGTCTTGCAGGACCCTAATTGGTAGCAGCTTCCCGCCTGCAAAGATATACGGCCCTGCAGGTGTTACTTACACCACTGCCTTTCTCCGAGGCGAAGCAATGCCTCGGAGAAACGCAGTGGTGGTTTCAGATTCGGGGGCGTGGCTAAAAAGTGGAAAGAAGAGCACGGAACACGCCCCTGAATCTGAAAAAGACGGAGCCTATTTGGAGGGACGGCTCTCTCCTCCAATGGCTGGCCTCCGTTTAGGAAGCCAGCCAATGGAGGAGAGCCAAAAAGAGAGGCGGGCTAAAGAGCCACTCTCAGAAACATTAAATCTCCGACTTCCGGTTCTGCCTTCGGCAGACCGGACGGTCCTCGACCTAAAAAGCCCCTATTAGAGGTGTCACGTGTGCTGTTGAGGCTGGCTTGTGGTTGGCAGAGAGTTTGCCCACTCTTAGTGTGAAAGTAAAGAAAGACCCACCAGGGAAGGTCTTTGTGGTGTTGTGTGGGCACGGGCGGCTGTGTTGAAGGACTCTCTGGTTTCTCGTGACTGGGAATCAATTGTCCATGGCTTCTTCAGAGCGCGGTGCTTTCTATATGGGCATTATAACTCAGATCCGTGTGCTATGATGCCGCGTGGTTTTAGGGCATGAACTGGTGTGCCGCATGGCATTGTCTTTTAGTTGGCAGCGCTTTGCCAACTGTCAGCAGGTGGATATTAATCTTGAAAAGAGGCAGCCTTACCACCTTAATAAACACACCCTGGCTAGGTCTCAACACAAGTCTTGGTAAAAGCCGGCTCAACCGCTGGTAGCCATAGCACAAGCAGCCGCAATGCCCCAGAGAAACGCGTGTTCACTTCATGCAGCACCAACAATCTTAAAATCAAGGAAATAACATCATAAAAGTCCCAAACCAATTCAGAAAAATATAGAAAATTGAATGAGCAAAAAAGTACCAAAACAACTAAAATGAGTTAAAGGGAATCAAAAATATGAATTTTTAAAGTTTTATGGCAAAAAAAGCCTACAAAAGTAAGGTGCCATCGAAAAACATCCGTTTGCGGCTGAACAGGCATTAGATGCGATTTCAAGCTGAACACGGTAGATTGGAAGGTGGATCCAGCAACCATTTGTCTCGGTCAAAGTTTTTACCTTTGGACATTTTTGGAGAGTAAAGTCTTGCAGCGGGCAAAGTTCAAGGCTGAAGCCCCGGAAGGGCCCGTGAAGCTGGATACAATATCATCGCTAGTCAGGCCCCCCTGAAGCTGCTGGTGTTTCTCCTTAAAACTACATGAAGGACAAAGCCGGATTTCATAGTCACCATGGTTACGTTGCCACTGGGAGAGATTTGCTGCTATATCATGGTACAAGATTTTACCTTTCCACGTGTCAGTTTTTTAGTTCTCAGAATCCTCCAGCGACGCAATGGTAGAAGTTGTCGATAGGTGGGGCTCAGCAGCGCTGAATACCTTTACCACAAGGTCCTGCTAGTTCTGAGCAGAACAAACGTGGTTTTCTTGCCTCCCTTCCACTGAGAAGCAGCAGCACCATGTTGGGGTCCTCCAGAGGTGGAAATAAGATGATTCGCTCCCACTTTTCTCCAACTGTTGGGAAAGTTCCCCCTGGTCACTCCTGCAGCCCTCAGGGCCGGCTCTTAGGCACCACATGATATACTGGAAGTGCCCATATCCTAGAAACACCAGGGCAATACAGCCGGAATGCTGATCTCAGATACTTAGAATGCTCACATTATAAATTAGCGGAAGTAGTAGGAATGCTTGATGAGATCCTCGGAATGTCCCATGAAATATTTGGAACATACAGATGAGGGACTAAAACTAGGGGTGGGCGGGTGAAATATTACTCTCCGCCGACGGTGTTCCCAGAGTTTTGTCCACTCAGCATTCGACTTGGAGCCCGGAGTTCTGACAAAACTCTGCCAACTGCCGCGTATCAGAGGTTTTTCTCGTGCGCGGCTCGCTAACGTTAATTTGATGAGGGTGAGTGTGAATTTGCATCCCCTAGCGCGATTTTGGGTGCTAGAACGCTTCCGGTGAGATTTCTGAACGCAGGCAGTCGTGGCAGGTTGCTACCGTTCACATTAAGAAAGCGGTCGCTCAAGTAGAAAATCTACTCTAGCTGCAGAAAGAAGCAGTGTGGTGCCGTTCACACTGTTTTTTCAACGCGGAACGAACTCCTGGCGCTAAAAATTAGCACCAGCAGTGCCATGTGCAGCATTCCGCCTGCTCACAGAACGCCACAGAATCTTGAGACGGTTTTATGTAACTGCGTGGAATTCCGCAGAGTGAAACTCCGCGAGTTCCGCCCACCCCTATTAGAAACATCCAGAGGAGATTCTTGGAATGACCAAGTATCTAAAGTGGCAGCTCTGAGAAATCCAAAACGCTGAAGCAAGATTTCTATTAGGAAATGTGATCCCGCCTCTATACCTGTCTACCATTTACACTGGCGCTCGGTGGCCATTTGAATTGTTTTGAAAGACTTGTTCATTGTACCAAGGCGGCTTTATAGGGCCTTTGATGTCATAAACTCCAACAAGTAAACCCGATCTCTAGTACATACAAGCTGTTGCTTTGTTTCATGCATGAGAAAACGTGCTCAGGCCGAAGAACTTTCCTAATGGCGACAGACTCTGGACTTTCTGCCCTTTAACAGCGGTGCAACGAAGGACTTTCAGGACTTCCAAGTTCCAAGGCTTATTATGTCCTCACACTTCCCTTGAGCTGCTCTTTTCAGGGAAAGAGGTATCATGGTGGTGGTGACCCAGGTCACAAGAAGCTGAGAAGCCTAAAAATGGAACTGCTCCAGTGTGTATTGAACTAAACCCCACAGCTGTATGGGTTGGACTTTACTTCACTGACTTGTTCTGTTTGTTACATTCTCTATTTCATCGGGCAATCTAAATGAACCGCCATGGGGACACCGAGAGCACGCTACCAAAACTCTACATAAATACATAAATAAACATAACACAATACCAGTGATGGTTTTATGCAAAAAGCGTCCTTATTCAACAACAGGATGTATGACGTCTCGGGCACAGTTCATTCACGGCATAAACGTATACACACGCTTCAACCGCTGAAGCCCATGTTTTTGCAAAAACATGAATAGTCACTTTGTGTTTGGAATGCCCGGACGACATTAAAATAGTGCCTCATTCTACCGACTTCTAATAGACTGATGGTTAGAGGCAGAATTATAAACTCACCTTTCTGGTTATTAGAGGAAACCGCAGCCTTACCTGTCTCTTCTCTGCTCCACCACAGACGATACACCCGGGGCACACAGTGGGACCGCTGGTGAGAGGCGAGGGGTACGCAACAGACATGGAGGTGTCTGGATTCCCACCAGGGCCCAGGATGAGGCAGATCGACGCAGCACTGTCACTCAGTTCAGAGATCCCTCCATAGCATGGGACTCACTCCAAGGCTCCACCGATGGTCCCAAAGCGGCTCTGGCCAGGACACCAGCAGACACATGCAAGATTGTCTCTGAAGTAGCATCAGCGATCAACACAAACTCAGAGGATTCATTAGATGTCACCAGGACAATCAGAAGGATGTGAGGAGGCGGGAGAGGGGGAGAGATGGACTCATTCCGTTGGCCATAAGCTTTTTCAGGACCCCACAGTAATGCCCCCCCCAATCTGGTCATAGCAGCTAACATGGATGAAACCATATATGGCACCAGACACGGATTGGTGTTTCTATCGCAGTGCCCCTAACACGCTCTAGCACGCCTGGACGGCTGTGATATACTTGTCGTCATGGTGCCCCTCAACCGGTTTCTGTTTTACAATGTAATGATGCTTTAATGGAAAGTTTAGGTTCAAGTAGAGGGGGAGTAGTTGGAGAGGACACCTGGATGGCCGAAGTGCTGTAATAAAGTGTTCCTGCAATTGTCATCTGTGGTGGAACATTTGCCCTGCGTTGGAAGCCGGGAAAGTGCAACAAACTGCCTTTGACGCGTGATATAATGTCAGTCACAGCCCCCACGCAGCAACGCACGACTTTAATATCTGCAACGTGAATCAGGTTTACTCATAGCGTTCACGTATTTAAAGACACAATCTGCCGTTCTGGGTCATTAAAAGTGACGTAAAACTAGTCTGAGTCCTTCCTTTAGGTCTATGACTTTAGCCGCGTCACTTTGCTGTAAATACACATTGGGAGAAGGGCTTTAGTAGTACCCTACACGGCGCCAGTGCAGCGATCCAGGATCCCAGCCCGACTGGGGGCAGTGGCGGGAAGAGCCGTGGCAGCAGCAGTTCTGGTTTGACCAGCATGTGAGTAAGAGCTAACAAGGGGACGAGCTCGCTTCATTTCTGGCAAGCTCCTCCACTCCTCCCAATACGCATACATGGAGCCATTCATCTGAAACAAGTCGCAAATGGTCCCTGTGACAGCAGCCCCTTGTTGGATGTTGGTATTTATTCCAAAGCGGCCCGCAATCCTGGCCTCTCTCGCGCCTCTTCAAAGCAGTTCGAAGCGCTATTTGTTTGAATTCCCATACAGTGTATGTACACTGGCATCTGAAGGCATTTTACAGAGTTGTTAATTCAACAGATTTCTAAATTACATGCTTTCATCCACGTCTCATCTGAAGCACCTAGGATAAATATAGTCCTTTCCCGCAACACAGAAAATGTGCTTGTGTGCAGTTTGTAGGAGCAACATGTAACTTATACATGGACTTCATAGCAAGTGGACAGTTTAATGCGTCAATTGCGTGCTTGGCGAAGGATGGTGGTTGCACACAAGAAGCGTGTAGTAACATCTACATGGTAAGTGCCTTCAGGCAATCCAGTCTACTGTGCACTAGATTTCACGAGGACAACTTCTAGCGCTTTGTTTTTCTCAGTGCGGTAGTACAACTAAAATTAATAATATAGCACAAACCACTCACAAAATTATATCTAAATGCTGATAGCAGGTGTTACTGTTCAGTTCAGCGGCAGGCATTTCACCCACGTATTTCCATCCTGTGATCGGTAATGCACAGGTTTGTATAGGAGAAGCCCAATCCACTGGCTATCTCATGGTCTGAGATATTACAGTTTTTCCGTCTGACCTTTCCCCAGAGTTGTGCAACATCAGGGTAGCTGAACACACCCCCACAATGACAACTCAGTGGCGTAGCTACGCCTTTGGCCTGCCGGTGGCGGCCGCTGCGTTTGCCGCCCATGGCGGCGTAACTGAAGAGCAGGTGGGGGGGCAGGAGACGACAGTGGGGTTGTGGCCGCCGGTAAGAGCAGTAGGGGTGAGGAGGGCCGTCCACCACCCCCAAAACTCGTGCCGCCTGGGCGGTCTGCCACCCCCCCCCCCCTTCATTACTGAAACAACTACACACCGATTCATACATAGAGGCTCATGCACAGACTCATAAAGACACATACATTTAACACTTAACATGTAGTCTGGGTATTACTAAAATATACAAGTTCAAGTTCAAATAACTTTATTCGATTGTAATCCTTACAATCATAAAAGCACAATTCATAAACATACAATCATAATCTGCCTGTTGTTCATTGCTTTTAAAAATTACACTAAAGTGAGTGACCCAGTCTTCCTCCGGGATATTAGTACCTAGTGCAGTTGTTATTTAGAGAGGTCCAGTGTACATACCCCATGTGACTAGTAACAAAGAAGGGTACAAAGTTCCTCATGTACAGTGACGGAGAAGAGCGAGTTAAAATTTTATCACAGGTGGTCAAAACTATAAAAGACCACCCAGATGAAGGCACCCCGGTTCCTGGCGGTTTGGGTAGGTCGCTTTCTTGAACGTGCATTCACGTCGGACCCAACTGGGTTCCTTTTTAACCGCCAGCACCGTTGCTAACAATAGTAGCAACCATTGTAGGAACAAACCTTAAGAAGTGGTATGTAGTAATCACCTTACCACGAATAATTTTGTAGACAGTAGTATTTTGATCCTGATGAATTGCCCTGATCCTCCTGACTCCAGCGGCATGAAACATGTTGATCACATAGAGTAGAGCTCTTGTCTAGATACCTTATTCCTAGCAAATTAGCCACTCTACACATTTTTAATAGGGTAGTTGACCTTTGGAATAAAGTTGAAGTAGGACCAACTGACCCGTTTTAAATTCCACTTTTCTGCTACATCTTCTTACACTAGGCCCCTCACCCCCAAGCACCCTCGGCAGGAACAAAAGATCCCCGACAAAGAGCCCCGATTTCGGGAGCCCGTCAAGGATTGCAGCGCCGACTTGACGAGGGGCAGTGCTCATATGATGAAGCATGACACCTAGCTTGCTGGGTGTGTGAGAGCACTAGTTCAAATTAAAGGAATTTCCCTTGCCTTTATTAATAATTTCCCAGAATTTACCACTGTTACCCAGGACTGAAGGATCAAGCAGGGACTCCCAGGTATGGGCCTTAATTTCCTTTTTCCGTTTATCAAGTGATTTTTTATAAATCAAACGGAGATTTTTAATTTGACCTGAATCTCTGGGTTTAATTTTTAGCGCCTTTCTTAAATCTCTGCTTGCCTTGGAGCATGTATGGTCAAACCATTTAGGATTATTTCTAACTTGTCCCTTCACTGGAACTAATAACATAGAACCTACTGTTGACACCACACCCTCAAAAATAGCTAAGATTTGTTCTGGGGACATAGGTGTTGATACACAAGCCACAAGTTCCTCACCACATGATTTGTTGATTTCATTATAAAAATTTTCATGATTTACCAGATGCCATTTTAAACGACGTTTGCCATTTATACATTTTAAGGTTCCCCGGTCTTCACAGTGCTTTCGCCGTTCAAATATACCACCACCCAGTCTAATGGTTAGGGGGTTATGGTCACTGTAAATATTTGTTTGTATGGTAAAACTGGAAGCCTGATTGGCAAGGTCGGCAGATAGTAATATGTGATCAATAAAAGACCCATAACCTGAACCTTTAAATGTTGGAACGTCGTAAACCGTAGACTCTGGCACCAAAGACATAGCTGTAAACAAATTATTTTCATTTAACAGATCATTAAGGTGAAGACCACGCCTGGTATGGTCAAAGTGAAAACCATTCACGCTATTACACCCCAGGGATCCCATGGGGGTAACTCGTGGGTTACCACATGGGTGTACATTAAAATCTCCTATGATCACTAAGCTACGTGGCAATATACCTGTTCTTTCTCTCAACATTTCTTTCAAGAGCAGTATATTACATTCCCCATGACTGCATATAGCGTTATAAAAGTTAACCAGGGTCAGAGCATGTTTGCCTCTCTTCAGTTCAAGCACATGAATATTTCTATTTGCGTAATGTCGATTATTAATATGACAAGAAAGAGCCAAGTTAATAAAAATAGCCAGGCCCCCCTTTGCTCTGCCACTAACTGAGGGGGCTGCTGGCCTAAGGAAGCTTTGATATCCTTCAATGAAGGCGTTATTATTTTCCATCCATGTCTCTTGGAGGCATATAAGGGCATGTTTCTTAACAAATGCCAACCAGACAGGGTCGCATATTTTATCAGCCAAACCTGCTATATTCCATGAAACTAAACTCGCATTACAAACATCACCAGTCTCTGTTTCGATGTCAACTTTAGTAAAAATAGGTTCTAATGACCGGCTTAGTTGTTCAGCGTGTGTAACTCCCGTGGTTTCTATTTTAGAAGAATTTTGTTCTACATGGACTGGAACTAAGTTAAAAGCTTCAAACAAATAATGCGGTGTCCTAATGTGCTCGTGTTCGGTTAATAAGGGGCTGTCTGAAAAAAAATCTGCTATCCGGTTCAGTGGTTAAGAGGGGAACGATTGCTGCTTGTGGGGACCTAATATCACCAAGAACAGAATTGCTTAACATTTGATCAGTGTACATAGGTGTGGCTGATACAGCATGCAGTCAATCAACCCCCTCCAGGCTGTTCTGCTCACAGAGATTCAGTGGGCACTAACGCTTCAGTGACTGTGCAGGGGGATTCTGGGCTCGGTAGTCCTATGCCTCAGTCCGCGGTTAGTATTGTTTCGTCTGTAATTTCTGGACCTGATCAGAGCGGTGAGTGTCATCAGGACTCCGAAGGATTGGTCGGAGTAGATGGGTCTCCCACAGGCTTGCTTGCACAGACGTTGCGTGAGCTAAGTGACGAGGGAAATCCCAGGGCACTTCCCAAGGAGGCTGCAGACTCCCTGATCACAGCGCTGGAGCAGGAGACTGCCATTGCAAATAATAATGCTGAGAATAATATCAATGGCAATGGTAATGGCAGTTCTATCCTGGAAGGCTCGGTCATACGCACTGATACGGCAGGTCTTCAATTAGCGTACAGACAACAACAAGCCTTGGCACACTCACAGGCACCGGTACAGCCGGCTGAGCTGGAAAATGATGGTGGTAGTGCCAGTAGTTCGTCTGGAGATCGGAACAACCATGGTACAATATCGTCATGGTCAAGTGTCCCCTTGCTCTCCCCTGAAGGGGATACAGGTTTTTCTCTTTAAATGATGACTCTGATACATCAGAGATCAGCGAACTTGAGACGTCACAGGAGACGGCTTCTGGGGAGTCATCCGCTACTCAGAAAACTCACCGCAGTCGGTCTAGTAATGCAAAGCGACGTGCCAAGGCTAAAGCTAGATCATCAGACTCAACCGCTCGCAAACTAGAATGGGACTATTCGGCAACAACTCTGACAACGTGCGCGGTTGGTGGATCGGACCTTGGAATTACAGTACAAAGTGGTACTGGGGGGGCCAACACCTCAGAAACCGTGGCTCCCTCTCCAACATTGGAGCTATTGCATGCTACTCTGAAGCAGATGCAGGGGGAGGCGAGACAGGAGAGTCGAAGATCGCTACAGGTCTCTAAAAAATTACAGGGGGCAATCCGTAAGATGAATAAGGTATGCATGGATATGTTGGAGTGAGTCACACAAGTTGAAGAACGAACTGCTGCTGTGGAGGTCAAAGTTGATAAATTACAGACATTCAAGGCCGTGCAGGAGAAGTAGTCTCTAGATGTATGCTGGAAACTTGAGGAATTTGAAAATCGGCAACGCCGCAACAAAGTGCGGCTACTTGGATCGGAAGAAAATGTAGGGGCGAGAATATCATGGCCTTTGTCATCACACTGCTGAAGGGTGCTTATCCGGACTTAGCCCACTGGAACTGGGAGATGGAAATACAGCGGGCTCATCGATTTCCAATGTTCAGGAGAGCGCAAGCAAAAAGTCAAGGGGAGCGAACAAGAGCTATTTTGATTTTTGTTGGTAATTTTTTGTTAAGGCAGGCTATAATAGATCGGGCCAGACCTGACTCGAAGCGATCTCACGAGGACCACACCTTCTTCGCTCGGCCTGACTTTTACCACACGACGGTCGAGCGGAGGTGGAGACTTCGACAGATGATAACTCCATTTCAGGGGGTGGGTTGGGAGGCTTTTCTACTATTTCCTGCACGGCTAAAAGTTATCTCTAAAGGGAGGATCAGAAGGTTTTTTTCTGAAGTCTCGCTGAGCTAAAAGAAACTCGTGTGTAAAGGTGTTCTGGTAATATTGCACTGGGGGCAACTGCTGCGGATTACATTTTCTACAGTGACACTTTCGGGGAGACATGAAGTATACATTTCCAGCAGATTATTTGTTTGTTATTTAAAAGCTTCAAGGGTTGGAGTTCACTGGGTCTGATCGATAGTTATGATGAGCTCACAGAGGTTATTTGGTTTATGGGGGTCTCCGGGGGGGGGAGGGGGTCGGCACTGCCTGAGATGTAAGATCAGCTGCCATATATAGGTCATGTTTGACCGATCTGCCTGTAAGGGGTGCAGGGGGTTGTGGGCGGGGGGTGCGGTGGGTCTGGGGGGGGGGGGTTGGTTTGGGATCAGTGCAAAAACAACAATTGATGGACAGAATGCAGAAAAATGTCATACATTCACCCCAGTACAGAGATCTGGGCCTAAATCCCTCGTTTTTTTGCTCGCCATTCCAGTTTGAACCCAGCCATATGCAAATCAGTCTTGACCCTGTGCCCTGTGGGATCTGCACACTACTGATCAGCACAATATGTGCGGGGAGGGAATGACTTGAGTATCGGGAGGCAAATGTATATCGAATGAGCACTTGGAGAGCAACTTTAAGCATTGATAGACTTAAAGGTAATAGGAGAATGATGGTTTGTGGTAAGAAAAGGTGGAACATATCATTACTATGAGTATTCGAATAGCGACAGTTAATATCTGCGGGTTAAATGATCAAAATAAGAGGCAAAGGGCTGCAATTTTGTATAAATCCTTACGTATAGATTTTCTTTGCGTCCAAGAGACACATATAGAAGGGTCCAGAGCCCGCATCTTGGAACAGCTTGGATACAAGCTTGTGGTGAATACTACACAGGGCTCCCGCACAAGAGGTGTAGCTATTCTTACCCGGAGGAGTGATGCAAAGTTATTAAGGAAATCTGCTGATCTATGGGGCCGTTGGGTTATTGTTGGATGCTCGTTGGGAGGCCAAAAATTCAGATTATGCTCGATATACGGATCAACATGTGATGACCCGGAGATGTTTGAATTTTTGGATACTAATCTCGCATCGTCGTCCACTCCGATGATTGTATGTGGGGATTTTAATATTAATGGTTTGGGGGTACACTGGGGTACTCCAGGAAGTCGATACCCGGGTAGGAAAAGAAGGATCGGTGCAGCTTTAACAAATTTAATTATTAATAATGGTCTCACTGATGCATGGGCATATATGAAACCTACTGACCCCGGCAGTACTTTTTTTCTGCACCACATAAAGTTATTTCCTGGCTAGATTACTTCTTGTTATCCCACCAGTTAGGATCGAGAAATACCCTCGGATACTCTCGGACCATAATCCATTAGTTCTCACTGTTAACTTTTCTGGGGGAGATAAGCAAATTCGGGGTTGGATTTTCAAACGGAGGTTGCTATATGATCCAGATTATCTGTCTCATATGAAGGGGTGGATTAAGGAATTTGGGGATTTTAACCGAGGGAGCCCAAGTGCAGGGATTGTCTGGGACGCTTTTAAAGCGGGGGTTAGAAGGGACACCACTAGCTATAGTTTGTATCGCCAGACAAAGGAGGCCCAGCGGGAGGAGGCGGTTAGAGATAAGCTAATTAAGCTAGAAGAGGCGTTGGCCATGGCTGTTTATACGGGAGGGCCAATCGAAGACATAATGCTTCAACTGGCCACAAATAAGGCAGAAGCTGGAGAATGTATAGCTGTCAAAGCCGCAGAAATGTATCTGACAAAAAGAGAACATTGCCATGAGTATAGCGAGCGGGTGGGGCATACTCTGGCCATAAGAGTAAGACAGAAAGCGCTTGCAGGGGAGATATCGGGAATTTTTGATGCTAATAGGAGTGTAATAGCAGACTCCCCAGGGATTCGAGAGACGTTCCGGCATTTTTATCAAAAGCTATATAGTAAAGAATCCCTAGAAACGACGATGGCGATACGGGAATATTTAGATAAAGTATCTCTACAGCAGGTTGATATAGTAGAAAAGGAGGCACTCGATATGGTGTTAACTCAAAATGAAATAACGAGGGCTCTGCAAGATTTACCATCTAGTGAGCCGGCGGGCCCTGACCAGATTCCTTTAGAGTTTTATAAAACTTTTGCGGATGTAAAAGGACCTGATCTGATTGAGGTTATCAGGCTTGCTCAAGGGGGGGGGGGTACCTGAGTCTTGGGCTGGAGCGGATGTAGTAGTCTTTTTAAAAAAGGATGAGCCACGGAGGGAGCCAGGCTCTTATCGGCCCATAAGGCTATTGAATAGCGATGTTAAAATCTTTTCAAAAGCTATGGCCACTAGGCTGAACAATATTATGAGGGAAACCATCCACCCTTGCCAACATGGGTTTATAATGGGCCGGCGGACAACGCAGCATGTGCGACGAGTGATAACACTTCTTGATGCAACAGAGATCTCAGGGGACCCTATGTCCGCTTTGTTATTAGATGCTGAGCAAGCATTTGATAGGGTCTCCTGGGATTTTCTGTGGGAAGCCATGAGATGGTTTGATCTGGGCGAGGGCTTCATCAAAGCCATACAGACACTATATCAGGCACCCACAGCTCGTTTAAGGTTGAATGGTGGCTACACATCGCCTTTTATTATCCAGCGGGGGACACAGCAGGGGTGCCCGTGTTCACCCCTGCTATTTACCATATATATTGACCCTTTAATATGGCTATTCGAGGTGAACAATGAAATTTTCCCTATCGTTTGTCAGGGTTTGGCATCCAAATTTCGTCCTACGCGGACGATGTCGCTATTGTTACGGCTAATCCCTTCTCTGCATTGATGGTGGTGGAGTCAATAGCACAAGATTTTGGCATATATTCCGGGTATGCTCTAAACAGAACTAAAACTCAAGTCATAAAGAATAGGTATGCCATCATCGATGATCCTCGTGTCACAGAATCAGCAGTGTACCTGGGAATAACGATTATGTCAGATTTGGAGAATCTGGTAGCCAGGAATATCGAGCCAGTAATTGGGAAGGCGAGAGCTGATTTTGATAGAATCAATAATCGACATTTTTCATTAGTTGGCCGATGTCATGTGGTAAAGATGATGTTTTTACCAAAAATTATTTACTTATTCAGGGCAATACCGCTGGAATTTGAGAAATATTGGTTTGTAACTTTGGAGGGTATAGTTAACCGACTTATTTGGGCGCACCGAAGAACTAGGAGGGCTCTCAGGTTTATGTCATTACCACGGGAGCGAGGGGGGTTCACTGTCCCTGATTTTAGAAGTTATTACTGGGCTGCAGCGCTCCAATATATGAGCATCTTATTTGGCACACCCTCTGGAGATGTGGAAGGGGAAATAGGGCTTCCGGGTGTATGTAAGTTGTTGCTTGGGGATCATGCCGTGAATTGTTTTATGAAATTTACGGAGCCCAGTTATTATAAACGGACAAAATCTAAGACTCTTGTGGCTGCCTTTAAGATCTGGGCGGCACTGAAAAGAAAGACTGGCATAGGCCGGCTCAACCACTATACCCAGCTCTACAAAAACCCCACGCATCCTGAAATCTTTACAGATGAGATTATGGCAGTTTGGTCAGCGAGGGGGGTCCGGAAGGCCAGGGATCTAATACAGAACGAAGGCTTTCGTCAGTGTGGGGATATTCAGACGGAATTTGGGCTTGAAAGAGGTAATTTCTTTAAATACTTACAGCTGCGTAGTTTTTTTGGCAAGAAGGTGGGGGGGTATAATAAGTTTAGTAGAATCAAAGCCATAGATGTTATTAGGGGCGGCATGAAGGGCGCTGTCAGACTATTGTATGCAGAACGGATAGCATTAAAGCGAGACGATTTGGTTAAGGTTGCGGGTAAATGGACAGAACGGGTGGGTGTTGTACCAGAGAGGGTTTTTGAGTCTTTAGAATTGGGGCAGACGGCTCTGTGCTCGGCCGGGCTTCAAGCGCAGCATTTTAAAACGATCTTTGCTCTTTATCCTACCCCGGCTAGAATAGCACAGTGGGGTGGGTCAGTAGGGACTATTTGTTCACGATGTGGTGCATCGGCTGCTGACCTCGTACACATGTTTGCATCTTGCCCGCGACTTGGGCTGAAAGTTCCATTAACCCCTGCTTTGGTCTTGTTGGGTGTTAGCTGCAGTTTCTTTTTGTAGCCATGGCTGTATTGCGGATGAGTATCGCCTCCGCTTGGCTTGATTCCAACAGTGGTTCTCACGCTTACTCTCATTGTATATAATGGAAAGAGCGATTTATGAGAGGAAGGGGAAGAAGCCGAAAACGCTGGGACGGCGTATCTGGGACCCTCTACAAGGTGGAAGGGTCCATAGGAAATAAAATCACCCAGGTCAACAAGTTTAGTGGATGGGAGGAAACATGTGTTGCCTTTTGCATGGTATATGGTTTTTTGTAGCTTGATTTTAATATTGGATTATATCCGGGGGAGGATCTGTGATAGACTCTGACTGTGTTAGTTGGTAAACTGAAGTCAGGGGATAGGGAGGACGGATCATTCTTCACAAAATGTTATGATATTTAAGATGTTCTGTTCTAAACTTTGTGACGCTGGTTATGAATTTTTGCTGATCTCTGGGAGAAAATGTTATACATTTTTAAATAAACAAAACAAAATAAAAAAAGAATGTTGTCAATATCATAATTATATGCTGTATAATTTCATTATGCTATTTCTATATTCTTAGTGCCCACTTCCTGCCAATATTGGCAGGTTATATCTACGCCGTTAGTTTAAATTGCACATCCCTTGTACACACCATTGTAACATTTTCTTTTTGTGTTTAGACGCATGTATGTGTTTTGTATGTGTTATGTAATTCATGTACTCTGAAGTCCTTGTGTAATGCAACCGGTTCTAATGTAAAGCGCTCCGACACCTTCGGGTAAAGTATGCGCTACATAAAAACGCCTAAATAAATGAATACATTTGAAGCACAGGGAGACATGGCGTTCCCAAGATCACAAGAATCTGGGATCTCCCAGCTCTAGGTTGGACGCCGGGATCTACAGCCCAGGGGATCTGCTCCCAGGCACCCTCCATGGACGCACATATTTTTAGACCAGGAACTCCCATGCTTACAACACTTTCCCAGACTCACACAGGGTGGAAATCCTGATGGAAGCAGTTCAAGCTATGCAAACACGGCCCTCGGGCCCTGATAACAAACCTGCCCGAGCCCTGCGTGGGACTCCGCGCGTCATGAGGAACGGAAGGGAAACGAAGTGAACAGGCCCCACGTGTGTCTAGGGGGGGGGGGGGGTCGGCAGCTGTGCGACGCGCAGCGCCAGAGGTTAAAGGGTGAATGCAGCAAGGGTCTGATCGGAGCAGGGAAAGGAAACGGAGAGAGTGAGAAACATTGAATGTGAGGTGAGGAAGGGTCTGACCGGAGCAGGGAAAGGAAACTGGGAGAGAGTGAGAAACATTGAATGTGAGAGGAGGCAGGGTCTTATCGGAGCAGGGAAAGGAAACGGAGAGAGTGAGAAACACTGAATGTGAGAGGAGGAAGGGTCTGATCGGAGCAGGGAAAGGAAACTGGGAGAGAGTGAGAAACATTGAATGTGAGAGGAGGAAGGGTCTTATCGGAGCAGGGAAAGGAAACGGAGAGAGTGAGAAACACTGAATGTGAGGTGAGGAAGGGTCTGACCGGAGCAGGGAAAGAAAGAGTGAGAAACATTGAATGTGAGAGGAGGAAGGGTCTTATCGGAGCAGGGAAAGGAAACGGAGAGAGTGAGAAACACTGAATGTGAGGTGAGGAAGGGTCTGATCGGAGCAGGGAAAGGAAACGGAGAGAATGAGAAACATTGAATGTGAGAGGAGGAAGGGTCTGACCGGAGCAGGGAGAGAAAGAGTGAGAAACATTGAATGTGAGAGGAGGAAGGGTCTTATCGGAGCAGAGAAAGGAAACGGAGAGAGTGAGAAACACTGAATGTGAGGTGAGGAAGGGTCTGATCGGAGCAGGGAAAGGAAACGGAGAGAGTGAGAAACACTGAATGTGAGGTCAGGAAGGGTCTGATCGGAGCAGGGAAAGGAAACGGAGAGAGTGAGAAACATTGAATGTGAGGTGAGGAAGGGTCTGATCGGAGCAGGGAAAGGAAACAGAGAGTGAGAAACATTGAATGTGAGGTGAGGAAGGGTCTGATTGGAGCAGGGAAAGGAAACGGAGAGAGTGAGAAACATTGAATGTGAGGTGAGGAAGGGTCTGATCGGAGCAGGGAAAGGAAACTGGGAGAGAGTGAGAAACCTTGAATGTGAGAGGAGGAAGGGTCTGATCGGAGCAGGGAAAGGAAACGGAGAGAGTGAGAAACATTGAATGTGAGGCGAGGAAGGGTCTGATCGGAGCAGGGAAAGGAAACGGAGAGAGTGAGAAACCTTGAATGTGAGAGGAGGAAGGGTCTGATCAGAGCAGGGAAAGGAAACGGAGAGAGTGAGAAACATTGAATGAGAGAGGAGGAAGGGTCTGATCGGAGCAGGGAAAGGAAACGGAGAGAGTGAGAAACATTGAATGTGAGGGGAGGAAGGGTCTGATCGGAGCAGGGAGAGGAAACGGAGAGAGTGAGAAACATTGAATGTGAGGTGAGGAAGGGTCTGATCGGAGCAGGGAAAGGAAACGGAGAGAGTGAGAAACATTGAATGTGAGGTGAGGAAGGGTCTGATCGGAGCAGGGAAAGGAAACGGAGAGAGTGAGAAACATTGAATGTGAGGCGAGGAAGGGTCTGATCGGAGCAAGGAGAGGAAACGGAGAGTGAGAAACATTGAATGTGAGGTGAGGAAGGGTCTGATCGGAGCAGGGAAAGGAAACAGGGAGAGAGTGAGAAACATTGAATGTGAGATGAGGAAGGCTGCACAGGACACACACACAGAGTACAGGCTGGGGTGAGGCTCGGAACAGAAGGGGGAGAGCAGCGGGCAGCGCATAAGGAAAGGTGAGGGGCTCCCCACGCTCTGCACCCACTAAGGAGCTTTCAGTGCGCCGGCACACCGCCGAACGGGGCCCCGGGCACCCCGCACCGTGAAGGCTGCCCGGACTAATGTGACACCACTGGGGCAAGAGTCCAAGGGGTAATGTAAGGAACAAGAGGGAAATGAAGTGTGGGGCAAGGGACAGACGGGGAGGTCACAAAGGTGAGAGAGTGAGCGGGAGTAGAAGAGACAAAGGGGTTAGGTAGGGAGCAAAAGAGAGAGAGAGGGCTAGGGAGGGAGGGAGACAAAGTACTGGGGGACAGGGAATAAAGCGTGGTGGGAGATCAGAAGGGTAGAGAGCAGAGGACAAGGGTATGGGGCAGGAGACAGATGGATGTGAGACAGAGTGGTGGCAGCTAGAGACAGTGGGACGAGTAAGACGTGTGGGTAGAAAGAGACAAGGGAGAGAGACAGGGTGACCAGGCGTCCCGGATTTGCCCAGACAGTCCTGGGTTTTCACCAGCTGTCCCGGCAGATTTCGACAATTATGTCTCATGTCCTGGTTTTTAGGTCTCACCTGGCCCAGCGTATGCGCTGGTCTGGCGAGACTTATTGAGAGGGCTCCAAAAAGTGCTACTAGGCCAGCCTAGAGCCACAGTGCATGTGCGATTACTTTCGGTTTCACGGCCGCACGGCCGCTTTGATGTTTGATCGTGATTGCGATCATGATCACTTTCACTTTCGCGGCCGCTTTGCATAGCCAATAGGTCTCGCTTTTGGGGCATTATAAGTATTTAGTTATGTAACTGTTGCATGGCTAAACACTTATAAGGTCCCAAAGGCGAGACCTATTGGCTATGCCAATGCTTGTTAGAGGGGGATCGACTGAAACCAGTGAGAGGCCCTTATTGAGTGTTCTAAAGTTGTGCTCGTTAGCAGCTGTTACAAGTAAGCAATTTAAGTAACAGGGATGCTGCTGCTGGTATTTTCTCAGCGCTTCTTCTGTGTTCCTCTGCTGAGAAGAGTAGTCCTTCTGCGCAGCACCATTGACGTAAAATTGTAGTCCTTCTTCTATTTTTGCAAAATGTCCCGGTTTTTGGTTCTCAAGATTTGGTCACCCTACAGAGAGAGAGGGACAAGGAACGAAATACAGAGGGGAAGAAAGAGCCTGAGAGGGAGCAAGAGACAGATGAAGGTGATACGAGACACAGGTGTCGACAGCCAGAAACAGGGCAGTGGCAAGAGATACAGGGGCAGAGAGCAAGAAGAAGAGGGGCAGGGCAGAGAGCAAGAAGAAGAGGGGCGGGGCAGAGAGCAAGAAGAAGAGGGGCGGGGCAGAGGGCAAGAGCCAGAGGGGCAGGGCAGAGGGCAAGAAGAAGAGGGGCGGGGCAGAGGGCAAGAGCCAGATGGGCAGGGCAGAGGGCAAGAAGAAGAGGGGCGGGGCAGAGGGCAAGAGCCCTCTGCCCTGCCCCTCTTCTTCTTGCTCTCTGCCCCGCCCCTCTTCTTCTTGCCCTCTGCCCCGCCCCTCTTCTTCTTGCCTTCTGCCCTGCCCCTCTTCTTCTTGCTCTCTGCCCCGCCCCTCTTCTTCTTGCCCTCTGCCCTGCCCCTCTGCTCTTGCCCTCTGCCCCGCCCCTCTTCTTCTTGCCCTCTGCCCTGCCCCTCTGGCTCTTGCCCTCTGCCCCGCCCCTCTTCTTCTTGCCCTCTGCCCTGCCCCTCTGGCTCTTGCCCTCTGCCCCGCCCCTCTTCTTCTTGCCCTCTGCCCTGCCCCTCTTCTTCTTGCTCTCTGCCCCGCCCCTCTTCTTCTTGCCCTCTGCCCCGCCCCTCTTCTTCTTGCCCTCTGCCCTGCCCCTCTTCTTCTTGCCCTCTGCCCCGCCCCTCTTCTTCTTGCCCTCTGCCCTGCCCCTCAGGGCAGAGGGCAAGAAGAAGAGGGGCGGGGCAGAGAGCAAGAAGAAGAGGGGCAGGGCAGAGGGCAAGAAGAAGAGGGGCGGGGCAGAGGGCAAGAGCCAGAGGGGCAGGGCAGAGAGCAAGAAGAAGAGGGGCGGGGCAGAGGGCAAGAAGAAGAGGGGCAGGGCAGAGAGCAAGAAGAAGAGGGGCAGGGCAGAGGGCAAGAAGAAGAGGGGCGGGGCAGAGAGCAAGAAGAAGAGGGGCAGGGCAGAGAGCAAGAAGAAGAGGGGCGGGGCAGAGAGTAAGAAGAAGAGGGGCGGGGCAGAGGGCAAGGGGCAGAGGGGTAGCAAGAGACAGATTGTGGAGTTTTAAAAGTACGACCACAGCTTTGTGTGGCATACAGTATGCGGTTACGCGCACAGGCAGGAACAGAGGCGCCATTTGGCTTTCCTCTCGTTCAGCCAAGTGCGCGTGACTCGCTTCATGCCCCTCCCCCACCACAGAGCGCATCTCGCAACTTGTTATCCTAAGCCTCCCATCTCTTCATTTTCTCACCGCCCAAACACTTCTCCTCACCCCACTACCGTTCATCTCCTTTTCAAAGGCTTCGTCACATTCACGTTGTGGCCGCGCATCCTGTATATAGATTTAGGAACATACATACATGTTGTAGGGGCCGCCTACGCTGGTGTGGACCCCCGATGCCTGCGCCGCAGCTGCAATGAGGGACACCACACTGTGTACGGGTGTCGGCGCGTGACTGACTGCTCAGGCCGCGCCCCTTTATTTTTATAACAAGGCGTACGCCACGTTCGTGGCGTACGCGTTGCGTAATGACATTGCGCGCTCTAGCGTTAAACGCTAGAGCGCTAATTGTAACATCCCTCCCCAACTTGGACAACAAAATAAACCAAAGTCCATAACAGTCACTCACTTGCGTGGCAGGCAAAGTCTTTAAGGCGGCTGCTGGGCGTGGGATTCGCTCTCAGACCATACCTGGCAGTGGCACGAGTGCCGGAGCTGGGTGGGTGGTTATTCGGGGCTTCACCTTCCGTGGGGGCATGATGGTTCTGCTCTGGGGCGCTGCAGGCCCCACTGGACGTCAGTCCTGGTCCCAACTCTGGGGTTGAGATCTCTTCCTCCCCTCCGTCCAGTCCCCTCTGGTCGCGGTCGGTGGCCTCCGGAATGCGTTTGAACCACGAGATGTTCCTGGTGGTCGACTCCACCCCTCTTTCTGCTGTGACCATTGTACCCCGCCTCTGTGCCACAGTCCAACTGCCTGGTTCATACCGGGGTCTGAATTTTCCTCCTGGCCTTCTGTCCTTCACGAGGACGCTGTCCCCTGGTCTGATGTCGCGGTCTTGACTGCCTCTGGCTCGGCTTACTTGTCGGTTGCGGTGTGCTCGTCTTTGGAAAACCTCCTCCGCTTCGAACGGTGGAGGCGCCCACCCTGGGACTGTGGGTAGCCCATCGCGGCGGGGCCCATTGAGCATGAGAGACCACGGGGCTTGTTTGGTGGAGCAGTGGGGCGTGCTCCGATATTCTCCCAGGAATCGCTGGATTTCCCTCTCGGGGTCTAGTTGCTCCACTCCGGCTATTCGAATTACTTTATTCAGGGTCCTCATGAATCGCTCTACTTCTCCGTTGGCCTGTGGCCACTGAGGAGTGATTCGCCGATGTTGTACTCCCTGACGCTGAAGGAACTCCCGGAACTCATGACCGTGGAAGGGTGGCCCATTGTCACTCTTCACCTCCGAGGGGCGCCCGAACATGGCAAATACTTTCTCCAGCGCTGGTCCCACGAACATGAAGGCTGTAGACGGTAGAACTTCCACTATGGGATACTTCGAGAAGTTGTCCATGACCACCAGCGACACTTTTCCGTTTGGGAGGATCCCGAAGTCTATACTAATCTTGTCCCACGGGTATCTTCCTGGTTCTTCTGTCACGATGGGGGCCGGAGGTTCCGGGCCGCTCGTCACCTGGCACGCGGCACAGCTCCTTACCACCTCGTCCACCATGCCATCTAGCCCCGGGAACCATATCTTCGCCCTCATCCGGGTCTTCATCTTCTCCGTCCCTTGATGGCCCTCGTGAGCAATTGTCGTGGCTTGACGGCGTAGTGCGGTGGGCATGACGATCCTAGACCCTCGCAGGACGACACCATCACGGGTCATGCTTAGTTCATTCCGCACTCGCCACATCTGCTGCAAGTCTTTCTTGTCCTCGTCTGCCCACGAGTTGGCGGTGTGCAGGAAATCAACCCAGGACCCTTTTTGAAGAGCTCCCCGTGTCCTTGCCAGCACGGCGTCGTGCTCCCCAGCACGTATGATCTCTTGGATTGTTAGTATCCGCGGGCAAGTTAGAGCAGCTAAGAGGTCGATGTGTGCTTCGGTCTCCTCTTCTTCTTCCTTCCCGCCCGAGGACGTCACCCCCTTTTCCGGGTGTCGTGACAGAAAGTCTGCCGGGTTCTTCGCACCTGGCCGGTATGTCACCTCCATCTGGTATTGCTGTAGACCAATGGCCCACCTCTCGATCCTTGGGGGGGGGTGGGGTGCTGTCCCTTTGAACAGGGGCACCAATGGCTGGTGGTCTGTCACCACAGTAAACGGGTGTCCGCAGACATATAGGTGGAAATGCCGGCAACCCCATCGGATAGCTAGTGCTTCGCGTTCAATCTGAGAATACCGCTGTTCAGTCGGGGTGAGCGCCTTGCTGGCGTATGCCAGGGTGGCCCATGTTCCTGGTTCTTGCTCTTGCATAAGGACTGCGCCCAGTCCCACCGGGCTGGCGTCGACAAGTAGTTCTGTCTTCCTGGTCGGATCAAAGTACACCAGAGTGGCCTGGTCCAGGAGCGTGGTCTTGATCGCATGGAAGGCGTCTTCCTCCTCTTGCCCCCAGCGCCATAGGGCGTCTGCTTTCGTGAGGCGTCGGAGAGGTTCCGCCGTGGTGGCCAGGTTTGGGATGAACCGCCCACAGTACGTGGCCATCCCGAGAAAACTGCGGACTTCCGACGCAGAAGTCGGTGGTGGGGCGTTCTTGATGGCCTGGGATTTTCTCGGATCTACTTGAATGCCATGGTTGGTAAACGTGTATCCGAAGAACTCGATGCTTTGTTGAAAGAACTGGCACTTCTCCTTGTGCAACGTGACTCCAAACTCTCTCAGCCTCATCAGTGTGGACCGGACTCGTCGGTAGTGTTCATCCACTGTTGTGGCGTGTATCAGTATGTCATCACTGACGTTTAGCACTCCCGGTAGCCCCTGCAAGATGTCTCTAATAGTGTTCTGAAATATTTCGGCCGCTGAAGAGATGCCAAAGTTGAGGCGTCGGTACCTGCGTAGCCCCAGGTGCATGCTGAACGTAGTGATATACCTGCTCTCTTCGGCCAGCGTTAGTTGGTGGTACCCCGCGTTGAGGTCCAGTTTGGAGAACCACCGTGCTCCGTTAAGGTCTGCGATTATGTCATCCATCGTGGGTGTGATGTGCCTCTCCCTTTTGATGGCCTTGTTGGGCAGCCTCATGTCGATGCACACTCGAATCTTGCCTGGTTGCCGGGGCTTTTCCGCTATCACCATGGGTGATACCCAGGGGGTGGGTCCGGTTACTGTCTCTATGACACCTTGCTCTTCCAACCTCCTCAGCTCCTCCTCTACCAGCGGGCGTAGGTGGAAAGGAATCCTCCTGTGTTTTAGCGCTGTGGGTGTGACCGACCGGTCAATGTGGAGCTTGACTGGTGGTCGTCGGATGTTCCCCAGACCAGTGAACAGCTCTGGAAACTGGTCCAGCAGGGTAGTCGTCTGGGATTCTTGCACCTTCCGGAGGAATGCGATCAACCCTAGGTCTTCGGCTGCGTGCCCGCTGAGGAGGGTGTCTGCCTCTTGATTGATCACATGTATGTCAATCGTTATCTCTGCGTCATCTGACTTCACCGGCACCGTCATCTTTCCTGCCAACGGCAGTGGTGTGTCACTCCCGTAGGCATAAATCTGGGCTTTTGATCGTCGGAGTTCCGGCTTGGGTCGGAGGCGATTGTATTGTTGCACTCCCATCACGGTGACTGACGCCCCTGTGTCGATCACTGCGTTTATCCGGGACCCGGCGACTAGGATGTCGCACCTCGGTTGTGGTCTTCTCGAGCTCTTGAGGGCTATGGTGAATGAAATCAGGTATGTCTCCCCTTCGTCATCATCGGACTCCGTTGCATCTTCCTGCAGGGCCTGTGCTTGCTTGCCCCTTGGGTTGGTGGGGGAGGACAACGACAGCTGGGATAGTTGTCTCACCATGGCCTTCTCCGGCCTCTTTCCTCTCCGGTCTCGTTGCGTGGCTCGTTTGCGACAAACAGACGCAAAGTGGTTCATCACGCCGCAGTTGTCACACGCCTTTCCTTTCGCGGGGCACGTTCTGCCTCCGTGCTCATCATACCCGCAGTACCCGCACGGGGCTGCAGGCTTCTTTGCCGCCGGCCGGCGGGAAGCTCCACGCGACTGTATTGCGTCGGCCCGCTCTGTTTTGACTGTTACTCCTGATCCGGCGCTTCTTGTGCGCGCCATCTCCATCTCCTCTGCGCGGGCGTCGGATAGATCATGGGACCGTGCCAGCACTAGAATGTCCGCCATTGGGATGTTCGGTTGGCAGAGATTGAGTGTCCGTAGCTTTTTGCTGCGCATGCCGCATATTATCTGGGCTCTGATCTCCTCTTTGGCTCTATCACCCACGAGGTGCGTGTCTGCCAGCACCCTCAGTCGAGCGTGGAATGCATCCACCGACTCCCCTTCCTTTTGCCTCGCTTGGCGCAACTTGAAGTGTTCAAAATCCGGGTTCAACTGGGGGTCGAAATGCGCATTGAGGGCTCTCACGGCCGCGTCATAGTCGTCCGCGTTCCCTGTGTTGGGGAGGTGCTTGAATAGGAGATAGACTTCCTCCCCTGCGTAGTGGAGTAGTAGGGACCTTTTCACGGTGCCATCCGTCTCCCTGGTGCCCGCAAAATAGTTGTTGAGTCGGCCAATCCACGTCTGCCAGCGTGGGGCGGCCGTGGCAGGGTCAGCAGCTTCACTAAACGGCGGCAGAACGCCGGACGCGGGGTGCAGTGGCACTGCCTGGGCGGGGCGCTCATCATCCCCCATGGCTCCCTGTGGCACAGCACAGCAGGAGGGACGGCAGCAGGCAGAGGAGGCCGCAGTGGCAGGAGATGCCTACACTTGGTGATGACAGAGGGCGTTAGGGTTCAGCCCGGGCACAGCAGGCAACTGGGGCAGGGGGCTTCAAGGCCCAGCCAGGACACAGCAGGGACACAGAGACATACAGTTCAGTGGCAGGGATGTTCATCTGCCAGGATGGGCTGTGTTCAGTGCACACGTGCACTCACCGTTGGTCAGAGGGGCCCAGCTGCACTGCCCGCGTGAGACTGAGCCTGTTCCAGTCGGCCCGTCAGGAGCACGTGCGCGCGCGCGGGACTGCCGCGGAGCGCGTCGATCAGCTGGGGCACACGTGGTTTGATCTCCGCTCTCGTCGCCAGTGTTGTAGGGGCCGCCTACGCTGGTGTGGACCCCCGATGCCTGCGCCGCAGCTGCAATGAGGGACACCTCACTGTGTACGGGTGTCGGCGCGTGACTGACTGCTCAGGCCGCGCCCCTTTATTTTTATAACGAGGCGTACGCCACGTTCGTGGCGTACGCGTTGCGTAATGACATTGCGCGCTCTAGCGTTAAACGCTAGAGCGCTAATTGTAACATCACACTGCACCAGGTAGACTCGGCCCATTTCCGGTTATGAGTTGATCGTAAAATAGCTTATATGGTTCCGCGATCTCTGAAGACTTGCGGATTAGAAATAACAAAGCATCTTCTCGTCCTTTCATCCTTCCAAGATCGATATGTGTATCAAGAGATGGCTAATACTATAGCACCAAGTCACACTTCAGTGTGCGGTGCACGCGCTCATTATTATGAGACCGGGATTCTTAAAAAAAAAACTCCCTGGTGCCAAATACTAATTAAATGAGGCCCATGCTCATGTAGGAAATGTAAAATGGGTAGTTTGAGGCTTACATAAAAATAGAAATTGTGGTTCGCTTAGGCGGTCTAGGGAAGTTTCATAGATAAATCGAAAAGCAAAAAAAAAATGTACTTGCTCGATATAAATAATAATCACTTATTTACAGGACTATACCAAGATACAACAAACTGCAGACATGGGTTTGTCGTATTTGAAATAGTAATGAGTAATTTTCACCAATATAGCAATACATACAAAACGTTATATCACCATTATGGGGAGACCCTGAAGCTTCGTGCATTTAACCATTTACATTATGTGCCACTAGGCACTAGCATACATGATCGACGTCATAGCGCGTACCTCTTACCACAGACTCCTGTCCTTGCTCTGCGGTGCTCTCCTCCCTCGGCGTAGATGAGAGCAGGAGGCACGTGACATCACCCGTCCCTCACAGGAGCACTTCAGCCACACAGAACCACAGACGGGAGGGGGCCAGTCACACCGCTTCTGGACCCCCCCCACTGCACTTTCTCTCCCACCTGCCTCGTTTCCACCTATCTTCCTTTGCCCTTTCACCCCCACTCATCTTCACACTTCCCCCTTTTCTTCTACTCCATATGCCCTTCTCACCCTTCCCTCGGTGACCCCTCCCTCCTTTTATCTCAGCCCTTTGCCCACTCCCCGCCCTATTCCCCCCTCCCAGCCCATCTCTGTACCCGCAGTCCTTATCTCCACTTTCTTCTCCTCTCTCCAGGAGCACCGCTGCCATTGGGGCAGCATGTGCCTGAACCCTGGGGGGCCTGTTCAACCCTGGTCATTGCTGTATTTACTACCCCAGCCACAGTCAAAGGGGCCCTTTCCTTGCACAGGGAAGGGCCCATGGAGTCTCTCTGACTTAGCCTCCTCTCGTCCTCACCCCCTCTTTCTCTTGCCTCCCCTCTCTCTCACAAACCCTGCTCCTCGTGGCCCTTTTCTGGGGGGTGTTCGCCCACCGGATGGCCCACAGCGAGCGGAGATCACGGTTCGGTTTCACCGGGTTTGGAGCGCGTACTGGCCCTTCCCTCTACCGCCCGTTTCTGTGTTTTTGTTGTTTGCGAAACCAGCTCAGCTGGCTCGGTTCCTTGTGACATATTCACATAGCTGCCAAGTTTTCTGCAGGCTCATGTGTGACATGTTGTGAGAAGTTGGCCTGGTATATGCTGGTCACTAGTTAAAGTGGACACCTTGCACCAGTACAATTCGACTCTTATGGTAGTAGGTTTAAGACAACCTTTAAAGAAAGCTATCCTAGTGGTAGCTGTGGAGAGCAGCCTTCAGGCTAAGTATTTAGACAAATGTAAAGCAGCTTGTTTTACCACGTAATCTCTTGAATTACCAAATGACAGGACACCACAGAGGTATATATATCAAATATATATATGTATTTATTACTAAACAACTCTCTACTAATCTCTTTATGAGATTAGAAGTCAGAAACATATGCACAAATCAACGTTTCACAATAAATTAAGCACAAATATGGCTGTGGCCCTAGGGGCGTACCAGACCATATACTAAAAAAGAGACTTAGAGATAACGACTTGCAAAGGGACAAGGCCTAGGGCCTTCATAAGCGTTGGGACCTCACAAAACCACCCAAGGCAGGTAAATAAAGGACACACGGGGGACGCATGCAGTGTGTTAACACAGCCGCGAATCCCCTTTGACTTCAATGGTGCAAGTCGCGGTTGGAAATTAAGAGTTTAAGGATACTTCGGGAGAGTCACCAAGCAAGTCACTTACAGGGTAAGTAGTTCTAGAGCCAACACCCACAGGAGCACCGTAGTACTCGAGTTACCTCACCCAAGGAAGCCGGTTGCATAGGTGTCTTTTGGTGCCAGGTCGCGGCGTAGTTTTCAATAGGAGCCAATGAAGACTTGCTGCTTGTGAAGACGGAAGAAGTGTCCGGTGGAATCCAAGCCTGGATTCAGAAGAAGGAATACCTGAAAGCAGAGGGGACAGTGTTCAAAGACACTTGGCAGTGACCCGGGCCCAGGAAGATGGATGCCCACAGTCATCGGGTGATTTCAGGTGATCATGGGTGTCTTGACTCTTCAGCCACGAGGTCCAGGAGGTGTCGACGACAACCAGGAGCTGGATTTTGCGTATCCCATGAAGTCTGCAGCTTACTGCGGTGTCGGTGACCAGATTGGTGCCAACAAGCTTTGGTAACAGCAAGTCTTGTGGAAAGGACAAAAAGTCAGCGGTGCAGACCAGCAAGGTCTGAGGGACTCACCCAGCAAGGGTAAGTCAGGGAAGGCCTGGAGCAACCAGAGGAGCCATTTGGAACTGTAGAAAAGTCTTCAGGGAACCCACAAGCCAACCGGCAAGGGCTCACGAAGACGTCTCGGGAGGATTCACTCAACAGGGGCCCACGGTCACTCGGGATGGGGTTGGCCTCTGATCTTTGGAGGGATCCCTGCTAGAGGCTTGGCCCACACGTGGCCTAATGCACCGGTTCGTAGAACGTCGTGTAGGGGTTGCACTCGAAAATAGTGCATGGTACCCAGGGATTGTGGTTCCTCGTCACTCGTGGGGTCCACTTGCCTCAGCGTCGCTGGGGACTCACGATGGCCTTGGAGAAGTCAGGAAATCCTCTTCCTGGGATGCAGGGACTTCGGGCTCCGGCGGGAGCGGTGTAGTTTGCAACCGTAGTTTGTAAGTTTTGGTGCCTGCCAAGCAGGGGAGTCACTCCTTGACTCCAAGGGAGATTCTTCCGTCTTCCAGAGGTAGTGGAACATCGAAGGTCCGGGATTCGTCTTCAGAGCGTCATCCAGGGGTATCTAGTTTGCAATGGCAAGGGTTCCCTAACTCATACTGAAAGGGATGGAGGGACTAGCTCTATGACCCCACCTATGGGAGGGTCAGGGGAGTAGGTGGCTACACCCACTTCCCTTTGTCCAGTTTCACGCCAGAGCAGGGGCAGGTAGCCCCTGAGCCGGTTTGAACTGGTGTATGCACAGAGGAGCCTACTGCTCCCCCAGTGCAGGACTTCAAAGCACTCTAGGAGTGCACCCGCCCAGCCCCAAAAAACTAAACCCTGTCTGGGAGATGGTCACACCTCCCTGTGACAGGATACCTATTGGTGGGCTTCCTCCACTGCGAGTTTCTGTCATCAGCAGGAGGGCAGCCCGGTGTCTGTGACTGGTGGCGTCCATTTTGTGATGCCAGGGCTTTTCAGGATTCTACCGCATTTCCACAGTAGGTACATGTCTATCCCTCTAGAAGGGTGTGATCATACTCCCACACCAGTTACTGGTGTGGGGGTATGATTCCAAAGCGTTTGACACCAAACACGACATGTTTTGATGCAGCCATTCCAAAGTTAGCATTTACCGCGAGGTTATAATGCACTTAAGAGTATATGGTTTGACCGCATTCACATACAACCCCAGAGAATGGACTGAGAGCTGCAGAGGGACCCTGCTCAGGCAGAGGCACCCCCTCACATGGAAACCAAGGACCCTGCCCTCAGGATTGATAGGGCCTGCCTTAGGGGTGACTGATAGGTTTAAATGTGTGTGCAGGTATAGGGGACCTATATCTCAGTGAGGAATGCTAGCACTACCTCACCCAGGCTGCAGTAGCAGGCCTGTGGTGTCAGATTTAGTCTGCTTCCCAGGGGTAGCGTAATGCATGCTTCAGCCCCTGGTTGGCCTGTGAAGTACATGTGCCCTTGGTACCCAAGGTACCATATACTAGGGACTCATAATTCACCACAGTATCCAATCACTAGTGCACCTAATATGCACTCCAGGTTGTTTAGAGAGAACAGAGAGACAGGGGCCCTGATTAGCAGGGACTCAGCCAGACTATAGCCAGAAACCAGTGTAAACATCAGAAAAAAGTGGGGGCAACATAAGAGGCAGATCCTACTCTCCTACACATGTCGTGTTTTTAGTGTACTTATATGCGACATTACAGTGTGTTCAGTGTGCCATTTAGAGTGACACTTCGAGTAGAACAAAGCTGGCATCTCACATCAGTAACCCCTGTGTGCAATGGAATGGACTAGAAATGGCTTCAAACCACCGTCCTTTTTATAGAGTCTGGTTTTTATTTTGCAGGGCGAACACGGTAACTCTGGAGGGGGAAGTCAGGGACACCTCATCGGTCGATCCCTGCCACTGTCACCCGGGATACCAGCCACGGCGCTCCGCGTGTTGCTGCCCCAGCTCCTGTGTCTAGATTTAGGAACATCGTTTCTGTTGGTTTTAATTAACATGTAATTAAACAATTTAAAAACAAAGTTTGTTTGTGAAAGTGAAGCGAGTTTGCCCCATATTAAAGCGCAGGTTTTCTCCTGGAGGGTGTGTTTTATTTTTTGAGTCAAGTTTTATTTTCTGGTTGACCCATGAAATTCAAAGGATAGGACATCCTCCTTTAAGTTATGTACGCGCGTTGTTGTTGCTGCGACTAAATGGGTTTAAAGACAACAATCAATAAAATCACACACCAGTGTTGCAGTGTGAACCCATGCGCTGACAGGTCTTTGATAAGGAAAGTGCTACTACTTCTGTTGCTGGGTGCAGGCCCCAGGACATCACAGCCAATAAACAACAAATACACGCCCAGCCAATCCAGGTGAAGCTTCCCCAACCAATCTAGATTGATCAAACTTTCCCAACCACTTAGTAAACATGTTTCATACTACGTGATTTGTGAGCCCTTGCATGCCCCATGCTCTGAAGATTAGGACGGCTGAAGTAGCAAAAATTAACTAGTCAGGGACGTTAGAGAGGCGTCGGCTATATGTCACATCCTGAGAGCCCTATGGAGGGACAGCGGCGCGAGGAGGATCGCGGATATAGACAGAGCCGAGGACAGCCGCAAGGGGGCTCTTTCCTGTCTCAAAGCCTCAGGGACAGCAGAGCCAGGAGGAGGAGGATCGCGGATATAGACAGAGCCGAGGACAGCCGCAAGGGGCTCTTTCGTGTCTCAAAGCCTCAGGGACAGCAGCGCCAGGAGGAGGAGGATCGCGGCTATAGACAGAGCCGAGGATAGCGCAAGGGGCTCTTTCCTGTCTCAAAGCCTCAGGGACAGCGGAGCCAGGAGGAGGAGGATCGCGGATATAGACAGAGCCGAGGACAGCCGCAAGGGGGCTCTTTTGTGTCTCAAAGCCTCAGGGACAGCAGCGCCAGGAGGAGGAGGATCGCGGATATAGACAGAGCCGAGGACAGCCGCAAGGGGCTCTTTCCTGTCTCAAAGGCTCAGGGACAGCAGCGCCAGGAGGAGGAGGATCGCGGATATAGACAGAGTCGAGGACAGCCGCAAGGGGCTCTTTCGTGTCTCAAAGCCTCAGGGACAGCAGCACCAGGAGGAGGAGGATCGCGGATATAGACAGAGCCGAGGACAGCCGCAAGGGGCTCTTTCGTTTCTCAAAGCCTCAGGGACGGCAGCGCCAGGAGGAGGAGGATCGCGGATATAGACAGAGCCGAGGACAGCCGCAAGGGGCTCTTTCCTGTCTCAAAGCCTCAGGGACAGCAGCGCCAGGAGGAGGAGGATCGCGAATATAGACAGAGCCGAGGACAGCCGCAAGGGGCTCTTTCCTGTCTCAAAGCCTCAGGGACAGCAGCGCCAGGAGGAGGAGGATCGCGGATATAGACAGAGCCGAGGACAGCCGCAAAGGGCTCTTTCGTGTCTCAAAGCCTCAGGGATAGCAGCGCCAGGAGGAGGAGGATCGCGGATATAGACAGAGCCGAGGACAGCCGCAAGGGGCTCTTTCGTGTCTCAAAGCCTCAGGGACAGCAGAGCCAGGAGGAGGAGGATCGCGGATATAGACAGAGCCGAGGACAGCCGCAAGGGGCTCTTTCGTGTCTCAAAGCCTCAGGGACAGCAGCGCCAGGAGGAGGAGGATCGCGGATATAGACAGAGTCGAGGACAGTCGCAAGGGGCTCTTTCGTGTCTCAAAGCCTCAAGGACAGCAGCGCCAGGAGGAGGAGGATCGCGGATATAGACAGAGCCGAGGACAGCCGCAAGGGGCTCTTTCCTGTCTCAAAGCCTCAGGGACAGCAGCGCCACGAGGAGGAGGATCGCAGCTATAGACAGAGCCGAGGACAGCCGCAAGGGGCTCTTACGTGTCTCAAAGCCTCGGGGACAGCAGCGTCAGGAGGAGGAGGATCGCGGCTATAGACAGAGCCGAGGACAGCCGCAAGGGGCTCTTTCATGTCTCAAAGCCTCAGGGACAGCAGCGCCAGGAGGAGGAGGATCGCGGATATAGACAGAGCCGAGGACAGCCGCAAGGGGCTCTTTCCTGTCTCAAAGCCTCTCCACCTTCAACCACAAGTGCCGGGTAATGCTCGGCATCATGCTGGACAGCAGCAAGTTTAAGCAGAGGCACCATGCAGTGCATATGGGGGGGGCTGGACGCTCCACCATTCCCTGCACTGCCGGCGTAGTTAGTGTAGTGTCTCCACAACTACTATAAAGCTCCTTTCTCAGAGGTTTCTTATATATCCAAACAATGTAGTTTGTGAGCGGTCATGATCTGAGGTTATTTTCTACAATCAATTATGCTTGTAGCTTGAGTATTGCTTAGAATGGGTCCTGGTTGTTCTTATTAAGGTGGCACAATTTTTATTTATTTTAGCAATTTTCTATAGCACATCTTTATCCCCAGGGCATTAAAACGATTCACAAGATATCAGGAGGGAGAATATAGATAAGAGCCATCACAGAAACAACTGCTCAGCGACAACGAAAACAGACAGACCGAGCAGTTAGTGAAGGCAACATTGTATGTTCTGTTATGGATTAAACAAATAACAAAAAGGTCTGCAAATAACCTCTGCCAGTGGCTGGAATTATTCAGGGGTTGCTAAACAGAAATGACAATGAAACGAGACCATTGCTATCATAGAACGGAACGTTTAAGGACATATTAATGGCATCATGGTCACGCGCAGGGCCCACAGGCTGCACTGCTTCTACCACAGCGTGGGCAGTCACCAGTGGCACGTGAAGTAACAGGAGATGTTGTAGCACCGAAGATAATGTGCTACATGGCTAAAATGCTTATAAGGTCCCAAAGGCGAGAAATATTGGCTATGCCAATGCTTGTTTAAAGAGAGTCTCAAAACGGGTCTCTATCGGGCTCTGTTTTGTGGCCTGGCACGGGCGGTCTGTTTTTTTCCGGACTGCAGTGACAGTAGGCACATCGATGTGCGCTGCTCACTTCTCACTAGTGGAGAAGTTACGGCATGACGTCATGCCAGGTGAGCGTTGTAGGGGAAGGGGAGTCCTTTAAAAGAGCCATTTACTCTCTGGATTTCCCTTCTCTTTTTGAAACTCAGGAGCAGCAACATTGTCGTGGTGTCACCAGGGCTTTAGGTGGAAGCTTTTTCAATATTATTTACAAACCATAGTTGCTGCTTATTTATCTTATACAACTAACAACCATTGACAAAGCCAATAGTCCTGGCTTGTTGTAGGTATGATGTTAGTTGTTGTATCATATATCTGGTTGCAATGACAGACACGTCAAAATGCAAGTCAGGCGGCACCCTATGCTAAGCACAGATTTTTAGTTCACGTGTTTTTAAGCCACGCCCTTAGTGACGTTGGGCACGCCCCTTTGAAAGACCCCCCAGCTTTTCATCCCACTTAAAGCCCTGCCAATGGGGCAGAGGGGCAAGGTAAAGAGCAGGAGGTGAGAGGCAGCAGTGTATGGAGCAAGGGACAGTGAGACAGGGAGTACGAGACTGAAGAGTACGGGGTAAGAGAGTGCTAGAGGAAAGAGAGGTGGTAGCTAGCAAGAGACAGGGGAGAGAGCAAAAGATAGGGGAAGATAGCATGAGACAGCAGGTAGGGTGCAAAAGACACTAGGGTGGAGAGCAATAAAGAGATAGAGGGTAAGAGAGGGGGGTATAAGGAGCAAGAGACAGTGGGGGTAGCAAGAAGCAGAGTGTGGGTAAGAGACGGAGGGGTACAAATGAAGTAGGGTTGGGTTGGGATTAAAAATTGGCCCCGGCACGCAAAAAAACTGTCCCACATTTGCACATTGCCTTTCCACAAAACACTGCTTCGGCAAAGTTTTATGAAAAGACGGGGGGGGGATCTCTGACAGAGGCATGTTTTCTTAACTTTACTTAGATTTAAAAAATGCACAGATTAGGTCACACTGGTGAAGCACAACTGAAAACAAGTGAGGCTACTTGTGTTCAGGCCCCGCTCAATCTGCATACATTAAAGGGCTGGCCCAGCAAGAGACAGGGAGTGACAACACCTCTGCCCCGTTGGTAAAAGAGAGGGAATGGACTCCCGTCTGCCCACGGAAAGGCCACTCAGGTACCCACTGGGCCGCGGGCGGCATCCGAACAACACAGACGGCTGGCCCAGCAAGAGACAGGGAGTGACAACAGCTTTGCCCCATTGGTAAAAGAGAGGGAATGGACTCCCATCTGCCCACAGAAAGGCCACTCAGGCACCCACTGGGCCGCTGGCGGCATCCAAACACCACAGACAGCTGGCCCAGCAAGAGACAGGGCATGACACCTCTGCCCCATTGGTAAAAGAGAGGTAATGGACTCCCATCTGCCCACAGAAAGGCCACTCAGGTACCCACTGGGCCGCTGGCGGCATCCTAACACCACAGACGGCTGCCCAGCAAGAGACAGGGCGTGGCACCTCTGCCCCGTTGGTAAAAGAGAGGGAATGGACTCCCATCTGCCCACAGAAAGGCCACTCAGGTACCCACTGGGCCGCTGGCGTCATCCGAACACCACAGACAGCTGGCCCAGCAAGAGACAGGGAGTGACAACACCTCTGCCCCATTGGTAAAAGAGAGGGAATGGACTCCCGTCTGCCCACAGAAAGGCCACTCGGGCACCCACTGGGCCCCTGGCGGCATCCGAACAACACAGACATCGCCTAAATCGGCCCCAGGCTGCCCACACAAGCAGCCCACAGCTGGAACTCGGATACCGGCCCCTCAGCCATTTCCAGAGTGCCCGCATTACCAATCCGACCCTGAGAGCAAGAGACAGGGGTAAGGGGCAGTGGAAAGTCACTGAGGCAAGAGGCCGATGCCTGGAACATAAGAGAGAGGAGTAGAGAAGATCGAGAGGAGTAGAGAGAAAGATAGAGGCAGGGAGGAAGACACAGAGGGAGAAGGACAGAGATAGGGAGGAGGACACAGGCAGGGAGGAGGACAGAGATCGGGAGAAAGACACAGAGAGGGAGGAGGACAGAGATAGGGAGAACGACAGAGGTAGGGAGAAGGACACAGAGTGGGAGGAGGACTGAGATAGGGAGAAAGACACAGAGAGGGAGAAGGACAGAGATAGGGAGAAGGACAGAGATAGGGAGAAGGACAGAGATAGGGAGAAGGACAGAGATAGGGAGAAGGACAGAGATAGGGAGAAAGACACAGAGAGGGAGAAGGACAGAGATAGGGAGAAAGACACAGAGAGGGAGAAGGACAGAGATAGGGAGAAGGACACAGAGATAGGGAGAAGGACAGAGATAGGGAGAAGGACTGAGATAGGGAGAAGGACAGAGATAGGGAGAAGGACAGAGATAGGGAGAAGGACTGAGATAGGGAGAAGGACTGAGATAGGGAGAAGGACAGAGATAGGGAGAAAGACACAGAGAGGGAGAAGGACAGAGATAGGGAGAAGGACAGAGATAGGGAGAAGGACACAGAGAGGGAGAAGGACACAGAGAGGGAGAAAGACACAGAGAGGGAGAAGGACAGAGATAGGGAGAAGGACAGAGATAGGGAGAAAGACACAGAGAGGGAGAAGGACAGAGATAGGGAGAAAGACACAGAGAGGGAGAAGGACAGAGATAGGGAGAAAGACACAGAGAGGGAGAAGGACAGAGATAGGGAGAAGGATAGAGATAGGGAGGAAGACACAGAGGGAGAAGGACAGATATAGGGAGGAAGACAGAGGTAGGGAGAAGGACACAGAGAGGGAGGAGGACTGAGATAGGGAGAAGGACAGAGATAGGGAGAAGGACAGAGATAGGGAGAAAGACAGAGGTAGGGAGAAGGACACAGAGTGGGAGGAGGACTGAGATAGGGAGAGAAAGACACAGAGAGGGAGAAGGACAGAGATAGGGAGAAGGACAGAGATAGGGAGAAGGACAGAGATAGGGAGAAGGACAGAGATAGGGAGAAGGACAGAGATAGGGAGAAAGACACAGAGAGGGAGAAGGACAGAGGTAGGGAGAAAAACACAGAGAGGGAGAAGGACAGAGATAGGGAGAAGGACGGAGATAGGGAGGAAGACACAGAGGGAGAAGGACAGAGATAGGGAGGAAGACAGAGGTAGGGAGAAGGACACAGAGAGGGAGGAGGACAGAGATAGGGAGAAGGACAGAGATAGGGAGAAGGACAGAGATAGGGAGAAGGACACAGAGAGGGAGAAGGACAGAGATAGGGAGAAAGACACAGAGAGGGAGAAGGACAGAGATAGGGAGAAAGACACAGAGAGGGAGAAGGACAGAGATAGGGAGAAGGACAGAGATAGGGAGAAGGACAGAGATAGGGAGAAAGACACAGAGAGGGAGAAGGACAGAGATAGGGAGAAAGGCACAGAGAGGGAGAAGGACAGAGATAGGGAGAAGGACAGAGATAGGGAGAAAGACACAGAGAGGGAGAAGGACAGAGATAGGGAGAAAGACACAGAGAGGGAGAAGGACAGAGATAGGGAGAAAGACACAGAGAGGGAGAAGGACAGAGATAGGGAGAAGGATAGAGATAGGGAGGAAGACACAGAGGGAGAAGGACAGATATAGGGAGGAAGACAGAGGTAGGGAGAAGGACACAGAGAGGGAGGAGGACTGAGATAGGGAGAAGGACAGAGATAGGGAGAAGGACAGAGATAGGGAGAAAGACAGAGGTAGGGAGAAGGACACAGAGTGGGAGGAGGACTGCGATAGGGAGAGAAAGACACAGAGAGGGAGAAGGGCAGAGATAGGGAGAAGGACAGAGATAGGGAGAAGGACAGAGATAGGGAGAAGGACAGAGATAGGGAGAAGGACAGAGATAGGGAGAAAGACACAGAGAGGGAGAAGGACAGAGGTAGGGAGAAAGACACAGAGAGGGAGAAGGACAGAGATAGGGAGAAGGACGGAGATAGGGAGGAAGACACAGAGGGAGAAGGACAGAGATAGGGAGGAAGACAGAGGTAGGGAGAAGGACACAGAGAGGGAGGAGGACAGAGATAGGGAGAAGGACAGAGATAGGGAGAAGGACAGAGATAGGGAGAAGGACAGAGATAGGGAGAAAGACACAGAGAGGGAGAAGGACAGAGATAGGGAGAAAGACACAGAGAGGGAGAAGGACAGAGATAGGGAGAAAGACACAGAGAGGGAGAAGGACAGAGATAGGGAGAAGGACAGAGATAGGGAGAAAGACAGAGATAGGGAGAAGGACACAGAGAGGGAGAAGGACAGAGATAGGAGAAGGACAGAGATAGGGAGAAAGACACAGAGAGGGAGAAGGACAGAGATAGGGAGAAGGATAGAGATAGGGAGGAAGACACAGAGGGAGAAGTACAGATATAGGGAGGAAGACAGAGGTAGGGAGAAGGACACAGAGAGGGAGGAGGACTGAGATAGGGAGAAGGACAGAGATAGGGAGAAGGACAGAGATAGGGAGAAAGACAGAGGTAGGGAGAAGGACACAGAGTGGGAGGAGGACTGAGATAGGGAGAGAAAGACACAGAGAGGGAGAAGGACAGAGATAGGGAGAAGGACAGAGATAGGGAGAAGGACAGAGATAGGGAGAAGGACAGAGATAGGGAGAAAGACACAGAGAGGGAGAAGGACAGAGGTAGGGAGAAAGACACAGAGAGGGAGAAGGACAGAGATAGGGAGAAGGACGGAGATAGGGAGAAGGACACAGAGAGGGAGAAGGACAGAGATAGGGAGAAAGACACAGAGAGGGAGAAGGACAGAGATAGGGAGAAAGACACAGAGAGGGAGAAGGACAGAGATAGGGAGAAGGACAGAGATAGGGAGAAGGACAGAGATAGGGAGAAGGACAGAGATAGGGAGAAAGACACAGAGAGGGAGAAAGACAGAGATAGGGAGAAAGACACAGAGAGGGAGAAGGACAGAGATAGGGAGAAGGACAGAGATAGGGAGAAAGACACAGAGAGGGAGAAGGACAGAGATAGGGAGAAAGACACAGAGAGGGAGAAGGACAGAGATAGGGAGAAAGACACAGAGAGGGAGAAGGACAGAGATAGGGAGAAGGATAGAGATAGGGAGGAAGACACAGAGGGAGAAGGACAGATATAGGAAGAAGACAGAGGTAGGGAGAAGGACACAGAGAGGGAGGAGGACTGAGATAGGGAGAAGGACAGAGATAGGGAGAAGGACAGAGATAGGGAGAAAGACAGAGGTAGGGAGAAGGACACAGAGTGGGAGGAGGACTGAGATAGGGAGAGAAAGACACAGAGAGGGAGAAGGACAGAGATAGGGAGAAGGACAGAGATAGGGAGAAGGACAGAGATAGGGAGAAAGACACAGAGAGGGAGAAGGACAGAGGTAGGGAGAAAGACACAGAGAGGGAGAAGGACAGAGATAGGGAGAAGGACGGAGATAGGGAGGAAGACACAGAGGGAGAAGGACAGAGATAGGGAGGAAGACAGAGGTAGGGAGAAGGACACAGAGAGGGAGGAGGACAGAGATAGGGAGAAGGACAGAGATAGGGAGAAGGACAGAGATAGGGAGAAGGACAGAGATAGGGAGAAAGACACAGAGAGGGAGAAGGACAGAGATAGGGAGAAAGACACAGAGAGGGAGAAGGACAGAGATAGGGAGAAAGACACAGAGAGGGAGAAGGACAGAGATAGGGAGAAGGACAGAGATAGGGAGGAAGACACAGAGAAGGAGAAAGACACAGGAATTTCTGTTATGAAGAACTGTTGTCTGTGGAACATGAGACATGCAGAGAGAGAGCCTGGTGATGTGGTTGAAGAGAAGGTACGAGGAACAGAAGACTGTGAGTGAAGACGCGGAGCATTAGAGTGCGGGGCTGGAGAGACACATGTACAGCGCAATGAGTGCCTAAGACCTAGACTCAGTCACACTCTTTGAGGCATTCCACAGAACCCAGCCGGTGGGGGGCGTGAGAGGGCACAGAAAGAGAGAGTGCCGCACTGCAAGCCAGAGACAGGCGCAGCCGCTCTGCCAGAGAGACAGCAGCACCGAGGCGGCCGCACGCAATGTATTATATAGGGGCAAACACATACATGGAAGGAAAGGTACACGGATGAAAAAGAGAGATTGATAACGTAAAGACAGGCACTGGGACAAGAAAACAAGAGATAGAATGGTAGACAGAGAGACGAGGACGGCCCACCCATGCCCTATAAAATGCCCCATCTCTTGTTGCACCCCCTCTCCTGCAAAGCACTGCCGTGAGTACAGCGCTGCACCGGCGCTAATTAAACACGGCACATGGAAGAACACGAGAAGAACAGAGGGACACAAAGAAGACCGGCAGGGACAGGGGAATGAAGATGGGAAGAGGGAGAGAGGAAAGGACAAACGGAAGGAGGACTCGGAAAAGAAAATAACTTAATCTCCCGGTGTATATAAAAAAGTGACCTCGTGTAATTCAACTGCTGCTCGTGGAAAGCGCTCCAATACCCTTTGGCCGACTTGGCGCTATATACAACTGCAAAATAAATATATTAAAAAAAGAAAAATAGAAATAACAGCGAGGGTGAGGGACATTGGGTGAGCGAATAAGAAACGGGGCTAGACTAGACAGGGTGACAGAGACGGGAAAGCACGAACGAGAGAGAGCTGTTAGAGAAACGGAGCGCTGAGGTTCAGCAAGGAGTGTTCGAAGCGCTATGGGACAGAGTGGGGAAGCGGAGGAGCCGTCTCGGGAGGGAGTGCGGTGCCGGGCGCAGCACGGAGCACACAGCACGCACAGGCACTCCTGGAAAGAGCAGACTGGACAAGCGGACACCGCACTCAGCTGTCCGTGGAGGGTGGGGGGGGGGGGTACTCCTGGAAGGGGGGCACATGCCTACCGGAGGTCGCTGGGGGCTTTACTGCCTGAGGGCTCGAGCGTGTCAGATCACTGCCGCATGTCACTCACTATGTGCCGCGAAAACAACCCCAGGAGACAATAAAACACAGCCTGCAGGTATGGAACATGCGGTTCAGAGGAGGCAGGGCGGGTTCCAGAAACAAGCAGGCGAGTGCCTTCCAGTCAGGAAACACGGCTGCAATGAACACCCCTCCCGCCCTGCCCCACACTTCCATGTCGAACGGAGGCTTTCCTTCTAGCCTGCCCTAGAACACCCACCGCACAATCCCTGCCCCATCCAGGATTTACCCCAAGCTTCAGGCAACATGAACAGAGGGCAGAAGGAAACGCTTCCATCCTGCCCCACACTCCCCATACCTCCCTGTCCCACAGAGACCACCTCCCAGCCGGACCCACAGCACCCCCCACACCTCCCCACACCTCCCCGTCCCACAGATACCACCTCCCAGCCGGACCCACAGCACCCCCCACACCTCCCCACACCTCCCTGTCCCACAGAGACCACCTCCCAGCCGGACCCACAGCACCCCCACACCTCCCCATACCTCCCTGTCCCACAGAGACCACCTCCCAGCCGGACCCACCGCACCCCCCACACCTCCCCGTCCCACAGAGACCACCTCCCAGCCGGACCCACAGCACCCCCCACACCTCCCCGTCCCACAGAGACCACCTCCCAGCCGGACCCACAGCACCCCCCACACCTCCCCGTCCCACAGAGACCACCTCCCAGCCGGACGCACAGCACCCCCCACACCTCCCCATACCTCTCTGTCCCACAGAGACCACCTCCCAGCCGGACCCACAGCACCCCCCACACATCCCCATACCTCTCTGTCCCACAGAGACCACCTCCCAGCCGGACCCACAGCACCCCCCACAACCCCCTGTCCCACAGAGACCACCTCCCAGCCGGACCCACAGCACCCTCCACACCTCCCTGTCCCACAGAGACCACCTCCCAGCCGGACCCACAGCACCCTCCACACCTCCCTGTCCCACAGAGACCACCTCCCAGCCGGACCCACAGCACCCCCCACACCTCCCTGTCCCACAGAGACCACCTCCCAGCCGGACCCACAGCACCCTCCACACCTCCCTGTCCCACAGAGACCACCTCCCAGCCGGACCCACAGCACCCCCCACAACTCCCCATACCTCTCTGTCCCACAGAGACCACCTCCCAGCCGGACCCACAGCAGCCCCACACCTCCCCATACCTCTCTGTCCCACAGAGACCACCTCCCAGCCAGACCCACAGCACCCCCCACACCTCCCTGTCCCAGAGAGACAACCTCCCAGCCGGACCCACAGCAGCCCCACACCTCCCCATACCTCTCTGTCCCACAGAGACCACCTCCCAGCCGGACCCACAGCAGCCCCACACCTCCCCATACCTCTCTGTCCCACAGAGACCACCTCCCAGCCGGACCCACAGCACCCCCCACACATCCCCATACCTCCCTGTCCCACAGAGACCAAATCCAATCCGGACCCACAGCACCCCCATACCTCCCCATACCTCTGTCCCACAGAGACCACCTCCCAGCCGGACCCACAGCAGCCCCACCTCCCCTGTCGCACCGAGGCTCAGCCCAGACTTACCCCAGGTTTGAGGCAGCAGAAGCAGGGCGAGGGCGCACAGGGCAGGCGGCAGTCCTCCCATCTTCTCCCGGGCAGTCCAGAGGCAGCTCCGAGCTCAGAGGGCAGGGAGGCAGCAGACAGACATCCCAGGGTGATTCAGCGGCGCTGGCGTGAGGGCAGCAGGTAGGGGACCGCCGGCCCCCGGGGGGATGTGGCTCGGGCAGGACTGAGTCAGAGCTGCGACTGGGAGGAGGTACCGAGGACCAGCCCCCGCCTGTCAGACAGGAGCCCCTCCCACCCCTGCATCCATCCGAGGGCCCAGCCCTAGTGTCAGCGCTGGAAATGCCTCCAGTGAGACACTGCAGGGGCACCGTACTGCCCCGTCCGCCAGTGCAGCCACACAGACAGCTTATTGGGGGCACAGGCCACGCCCAGAGGGCCTTTGAACTCCATGCACACATTACC